>NC_139383.1:0-10000000 GCF_054392235.1 Sus scrofa
ACTATATTGCCTAACCCTAACCCTAACCCTAACCCTAACCCTAACCCTAACCCTAACCCTAACCCTAACCCTAACCCTAACCCTAACCCTAACCCTAACCCTAACCCTAACCCTAACCCTAACCCTAACCCTAACCCTAACCCTAACCCTAACCCTAACCCTAACCCTAACCCTAACCCTAACCCTAACCCTAACCCTAACCCTAACCCTAACCCTAACCCTAACCCTAACCCTAACCCTAACCCTAACCCTAACCCTAACCCTAACCCTAACCCTAACCCTAACCCTAACCCTAACCCTAACCCTAACCCTAACCCTAACCCTAACCCTAACCCTAACCCTAACCCTAACCCTAACCCTAACCCTAACCCTAACCCTAACCCTAACCCTAACCCTAACCCTAACCCTAACCCTAACCCTAACCCTAACCCTAACCCTAACCCTAACCCTAACCCTAACCCTAACCCTAACCCTAACCCTAACCCTAACCCTAACCCTAACCCTAACCCTAACCCTAACCCTAACCCTAACCCTAACCCTAACCCTAACCCTAACCCTAACCCTAACCCTAACCCTAACCCTAACCCTAACCCTAACCCTAACCCTAACCCTAACCCTAACCCTAACCCTAACCCTAACCCTAACCCTAACCCTAACCCTAACCCTAACCCTAACCCTAACCCTAACCCTAACCCTAACCCTAACCCTAACCCTAACCCTAACCCTAACCCTAACCCTAACCCTAACCCTAACCCTAACCCTAACCCTAACCCTAACCCTAACCCTAACCCTAACCCTAACCCTAACCCTAACCCTAACCCTAACCCTAACCCTAACCCTAACCCTAACCCTAACCCTAACCCTAACCCTAACCCTAACCCTAACCCTAACCCTAACCCTAACCCTAACCCTAACCCTAACCCTAACCCTAACCCTAACCCTAACCCTAACCCTAACCCTAACCCTAACCCTAACCCTAACCCTAACCCTAACCCTAACCCTAACCCTAACCCTAACCCTAACCCTAACCCTAACCCTAACCCTAACCCTAACCCTAACCCTAACCCTAACCCTAACCCTAACCCTAACCCTAACCCTAACCCTAACCCTAACCCTAACCCTAACCCTAACCCTAACCCTAACCCTAACCCTAACCCTAACCCTAACCCTAACCCTAACCCTAACCCTAACCCTAACCCTAACCCTAACCCTAACCCTAACCCTAACCCTAACCCTAACCCTAACCCTAACCCTAACCCTAACCCTAACCCTAACCCTAACCCTAACCCTAACCCTAACCCTAACCCTAACCCTAACCCTAACCCTAACCCTAACCCTAACCCTAACCCTAACCCTAACCCTAACCCTAACCCTAACCCTAACCCTAACCCTAACCCTAACCCTAACCCTAACCCTAACCCTAACCCTAACCCTAACCCTAACCCTAACCCTAACCCTAACCCTAACCCTAACCCTAACCCTAACCCTAACCCTAACCCTAACCCTAACCCTAACCCTAACCCTAACCCTAACCCTAACCCTAACCCTAACCCTAACCCTAACCCTAACCCTAACCCTAACCCTAACCCTAACCCTAACCCTAACCCTAACCCTAACCCTAACCCTAACCCTAACCCTAACCCTAACCCTAACCCTAACCCTAACCCTAACCCTAACCCTAACCCTAACCCTAACCCTAACCCTAACCCTAACCCTAACCCTAACCCTAACCCTAACCCTAACCCTAACCCTAACCCTAACCCTAACCCTAACCCTA
Source organism: Sus scrofa (assembly GCF_054392235.1). Taxonomy (NCBI): domain Eukaryota; kingdom Metazoa; phylum Chordata; class Mammalia; order Artiodactyla; family Suidae; genus Sus; species Sus scrofa. Next base: position 1,778 of record NC_139383.1, read on the forward strand.
ACCCTAACCCTAACCCTAACCCTAACCCTAACCCTAACCCTAACCCTAACCCTAACCCTAACCCTAACCCTAACCCTAACCCTAACCCTAACCCTAACCCTAACCCTAACCCTAACCCTAACCCTAACCCTAACCCTAACCCTAACCCTAACCCTAACCCTAACCCTAACCCTAACCCTAACCCTAACCCTAACCCTAACCCTAACCCTAACCCTAACCCTAACCCTAACCCTAACCCTAACCCTAACCCTAACCCTAACCCTAACCCTAACCCTAACCCTAACCCTAACCCTAACCCTAACCCTAACCCTAACCCTAACCCTAACCCTAACCCTAACCCTAACCCTAACCCTAACCCTAACCCTAACCCTAACCCTAACCCTAACCCTAACCCTAACCCTAACCCTAACCCTAACCCTAACCCTAACCCTAACCCTAACCCTAACCCTAACCCTAACCCTAACCCTAACCCTAACCCTAACCCTAACCCTAACCCTAACCCTAACCCTAACCCTAACCCTAACCCTAACCCTAACCCTAACCCTAACCCTAACCCTAACCCTAACCCTAACCCTAACCCTAACCCTAACCCTAACCCTAACCCTAACCCTAACCCTAACCCTAACCCTAACCCTAACCCTAACCCTAACCCTAACCCTAACCCTAACCCTAACCCTAACCCTAACCCTAACCCTAACCCTAACCCTAACCCTAACCCTAACCCTAACCCTAACCCTAACCCTAACCCTAACCCTAACCCTAACCCTAACCCTAACCCTAACCCTAACCCTAACCCTAACCCTAACCCTAACCCTAACCCTAACCCTAACCCTAACCCTAACCCTAACCCTAACCCTAACCCTAACCCTAACCCTAACCCTAACCCTAACCCTAACCCTAACCCTAACCCTAACCCTAACCCTAACCCTAACCCTAACCCTAACCCTAACCCTAACCCTAACCCTAACCCTAACCCTAACCCTAACCCTAACCCTAACCCTAACCCTAACCCTAACCCTAACCCTAACCCTAACCCTAACCCTAACCCTAACCCTAACCCTAACCCTAACCCTAACCCTAACCCTAACCCTAACCCTAACCCTAACCCTAACCCTAACCCTAACCCTAACCCTAACCCTAACCCTAACCCTAACCCTAACCCTAACCCTAACCCTAACCCTAACCCTAACCCTAACCCTAACCCTAACCCTAACCCTAACCCTAACCCTAACCCTAACCCTAACCCTAACCCTAACCCTAACCCTAACCCTAACCCTAACCCTAACCCTAACCCTAACCCTAACCCTAACCCTAACCCTAACCCTAACCCTAACCCTAACCCTAACCCTAACCCTAACCCTAACCCTAACCCTAACCCTAACCCTAACCCTAACCCTAACCCTAACCCTAACCCTAACCCTAACCCTAACCCTAACCCTAACCCTAACCCTAACCCTAACCCTAACCCTAACCCTAACCCTAACCCTAACCCTAACCCTAACCCTAACCCTAACCCTAACCCTAACCCTAACCCTAACCCTAACCCTAACCCTAACCCTAACCCTAACCCTAACCCTAACCCTAACCCTAACCCTAACCCTAACCCTAACCCTAACCCTAACCCTAACCCTAACCCTAACCCTAACCCTAACCCTAACCCTAACCCTAACCCTAACCCTAACCCTAACCCTAACCCTAACCCTAACCCTAACCCTAACCCTAACCCTAACCCTAACCCTAACCCTAACCCTAACCCTAACCCTAACCCTAACCCTAACCCTAACCCTAACCCTAACCCTAACCCTAACCCTAACCCTAACCCTAACCCTAACCCTAACCCTAACCCTAACCCTAACCCTAACCCTAACCCTAACCCTAACCCTAACCCTAACCCTAACCCTAACCCTAACCCTAACCCTAACCCTAACCCTAACCCTAACCCTAACCCTAACCCTAACCCTAACCCTAACCCTAACCCTAACCCTAACCCTAACCCTAACCCTAACCCTAACCCTAACCCTAACCCTAACCCTAACCCTAACCCTAACCCTAACCCTAACCCTAACCCTAACCCTAACCCTAACCCTAACCCTAACCCTAACCCTAACCCTAACCCTAACCCTAACCCTAACCCTAACCCTAACCCTAACCCTAACCCTAACCCTAACCCTAACCCTAACCCTAACCCTAACCCTAACCCTAACCCTAACCCTAACCCTAACCCTAACCCTAACCCTAACCCTAACCCTAACCCTAACCCTAACCCTAACCCTAACCCTAACCCTAACCCTAACCCTAACCCTAACCCTAACCCTAACCCTAACCCTAACCCTAACCCTAACCCTAACCCTAACCCTAACCCTAACCCTAACCCTAACCCTAACCCTAACCCTAACCCTAACCCTAACCCTAACCCTAACCCTAACCCTAACCCTAACCCTAACCCTAACCCTAACCCTAACCCTAACCCTAACCCTAACCCTAACCCTAACCCTAACCCTAACCCTAACCCTAACCCTAACCCTAACCCTAACCCTAACCCTAACCCTAACCCTAACCCTAACCCTAACCCTAACCCTAACCCTAACCCTAACCCTAACCCTAACCCTAACCCTAACCCTAACCCTAACCCTAACCCTAACCCTAACCCTAACCCTAACCCTAACCCTAACCCTAACCCTAACCCTAACCCTAACCCTAACCCTAACCCTAACCCTAACCCTAACCCTAACCCTAACCCTAACCCTAACCCTAACCCTAACCCTAACCCTAACCCTAACCCTAACCCTAACCCTAACCCTAACCCTAACCCTAACCCTAACCCTAACCCTAACCCTAACCCTAACCCTAACCCTAACCCTAACCCTAACCCTAACCCTAACCCTAACCCTAACCCTAACCCTAACCCTAACCCTAACCCTAACCCTAACCCTAACCCTAACCCTAACCCTAACCCTAACCCTAACCCTAACCCTAACCCTAACCCTAACCCTAACCCTAACCCTAACCCTAACCCTAACCCTAACCCTAACCCTAACCCTAACCCTAACCCTAACCCTAACCCTAACCCTAACCCTAACCCTAACCCTAACCCTAACCCTAACCCTAACCCTAACCCTAACCCTAACCCTAACCCTAACCCTAACCCTAACCCTAACCCTAACCCTAACCCTAACCCTAACCCTAACCCTAACCCTAACCCTAACCCTAACCCTAACCCTAACCCTAACCCTAACCCTAACCCTAACCCTAACCCTAACCCTAACCCTAACCCTAACCCTAACCCTAACCCTAACCCTAACCCTAACCCTAACCCTAACCCTAACCCTAACCCTAACCCTAACCCTAACCCTAACCCTAACCCTAACCCTAACCCTAACCCTAACCCTAACCCTAACCCTAACCCTAACCCTAACCCTAACCCTAACCCTAACCCTAACCCTAACCCTAACCCTAACCCTAACCCTAACCCTAACCCTAACCCTAACCCTAACCCTAACCCTAACCCTAACCCTAACCCTAACCCTAACCCTAACCCTAACCCTAACCCTAACCCTAACCCTAACCCTAACCCTAACCCTAACCCTAACCCTAACCCTAACCCTAACCCTAACCCTAACCCTAACCCTAACCCTAACCCTAACCCTAACCCTAACCCTAACCCTAACCCTAACCCTAACCCTAACCCTAACCCTAACCCTAACCCTAACCCTAACCCTAACCCTAACCCTAACCCTAACCCTAACCCTAACCCTAACCCTAACCCTAACCCTAACCCTAACCCTAACCCTAACCCTAACCCTAACCCTAACCCTAACCCTAACCCTAACCCTAACCCTAACCCTAACCCTAACCCTAACCCTAACCCTAACCCTAACCCTAACCCTAACCCTAACCCTAACCCTAACCCTAACCCTAACCCTAACCCTAACCCTAACCCTAACCCTAACCCTAACCCTAACCCTAACCCTAACCCTAACCCTAACCCTAACCCTAACCCTAACCCTAACCCTAACCCTAACCCTAACCCTAACCCTAACCCTAACCCTAACCCTAACCCTAACCCTAACCCTAACCCTAACCCTAACCCTAACCCTAACCCTAACCCTAACCCTAACCCTAACCCTAACCCTAACCCTAACCCTAACCCTAACCCTAACCCTAACCCTAACCCTAACCCTAACCCTAACCCTAACCCTAACCCTAACCCTAACCCTAACCCTAACCCTAACCCTAACCCTAACCCTAACCCTAACCCTAACCCTAACCCTAACCCTAACCCTAACCCTAACCCTAACCCTAACCCTAACCCTAACCCTAACCCTAACCCTAACCCTAACCCTAACCCTAACCCTAACCCTAACCCTAACCCTAACCCTAACCCTAACCCTAACCCTAACCCTAACCCTAACCCTAACCCTAACCCTAACCCTAACCCTAACCCTAACCCTAACCCTAACCCTAACCCTAACCCTAACCCTAACCCTAACCCTAACCCTAACCCTAACCCTAACCCTAACCCTAACCCTAACCCTAACCCTAACCCTAACCCTAACCCTAACCCTAACCCTAACCCTAACCCTAACCCTAACCCTAACCCTAACCCTAACCCTAACCCTAACCCTAACCCTAACCCTAACCCTAACCCTAACCCTAACCCTAACCCTAACCCTAACCCTAACCCTAACCCTAACCCTAACCCTAACCCTAACCCTAACCCTAACCCTAACCCTAACCCTAACCCTAACCCTAACCCTAACCCTAACCCTAACCCTAACCCTAACCCTAACCCTAACCCTAACCCTAACCCTAACCCTAACCCTAACCCTAACCCTAACCCTAACCCTAACCCTAACCCTAACCCTAACCCTAACCCTAACCCTAACCCTAACCCTAACCCTAACCCTAACCCTAACCCTAACCCTAACCCTAACCCTAACCCTAACCCTAACCCTAACCCTAACCCTAACCCTAACCCTAACCCTAACCCTAACCCTAACCCTAACCCTAACCCTAACCCTAACCCTAACCCTAACCCTAACCCTAACCCTAACCCTAACCCTAACCCTAACCCTAACCCTAACCCTAACCCTAACCCTAACCCTAACCCTAACCCTAACCCTAACCCTAACCCTAACCCTAACCCTAACCCTAACCCTAACCCTAACCCTAACCCTAACCCTAACCCTAACCCTAACCCTAACCCTAACCCTAACCCTAACCCTAACCCTAACCCTAACCCTAACCCTAACCCTAACCCTAACCCTAACCCTAACCCTAACCCTAACCCTAACCCTAACCCTAACCCTAACCCTAACCCTAACCCTAACCCTAACCCTAACCCTAACCCTAACCCTAACCCTAACCCTAACCCTAACCCTAACCCTAACCCTAACCCTAACCCTAACCCTAACCCTAACCCTAACCCTAACCCTAACCCTAACCCTAACCCTAACCCTAACCCTAACCCTAACCCTAACCCTAACCCTAACCCTAACCCTAACCCTAACCCTAACCCTAACCCTAACCCTAACCCTAACCCTAACCCTAACCCTAACCCTAACCCTAACCCTAACCCTAACCCTAACCCTAACCCTAACCCTAACCCTAACCCTAACCCTAACCCTAACCCTAACCCTAACCCTAACCCTAACCCTAACCCTAACCCTAACCCTAACCCTAACCCTAACCCTAACCCTAACCCTAACCCTAACCCTAACCCTAACCCTAACCCTAACCCTAACCCTAACCCTAACCCTAACCCTAACCCTAACCCTAACCCTAACCCTAACCCTAACCCTAACCCTAACCCTAACCCTAACCCTAACCCTAACCCTAACCCTAACCCTAACCCTAACCCTAACCCTAACCCTAACCCTAACCCTAACCCTAACCCTAACCCTAACCCTAACCCTAACCCTAACCCTAACCCTAACCCTAACCCTAACCCTAACCCTAACCCTAACCCTAACCCTAACCCTAACCCTAACCCTAACCCTAACCCTAACCCTAACCCTAACCCTAACCCTAACCCTAACCCTAACCCTAACCCTAACCCTAACCCTAACCCTAACCCTAACCCTAACCCTAACCCTAACCCTAACCCTAACCCTAACCCTAACCCTAACCCTAACCCTAACCCTAACCCTAACCCTAACCCTAACCCTAACCCTAACCCTAACCCTAACCCTAACCCTAACCCTAACCCTAACCCTAACCCTAACCCTAACCCTAACCCTAACCCTAACCCTAACCCTAACCCTAACCCTAACCCTAACCCTAACCCTAACCCTAACCCTAACCCTAACCCTAACCCTAACCCTAACCCTAACCCTAACCCTAACCCTAACCCTAACCCTAACCCTAACCCTAACCCTAACCCTAACCCTAACCCTAACCCTAACCCTAACCCTAACCCTAACCCTAACCCTAACCCTAACCCTAACCCTAACCCTAACCCTAACCCTAACCCTAACCCTAACCCTAACCCTAACCCTAACCCTAACCCTAACCCTAACCCTAACCCTAACCCTAACCCTAACCCTAACCCTAACCCTAACCCTAACCCTAACCCTAACCCTAACCCTAACCCTAACCCTAACCCTAACCCTAACCCTAACCCTAACCCTAACCCTAACCCTAACCCTAACCCTAACCCTAACCCTAACCCTAACCCTAACCCTAACCCTAACCCTAACCCTAACCCTAACCCTAACCCTAACCCTAACCCTAACCCTAACCCTAACCCTAACCCTAACCCTAACCCTAACCCTAACCCTAACCCTAACCCTAACCCTAACCCTAACCCTAACCCTAACCCTAACCCTAACCCTAACCCTAACCCTAACCCTAACCCTAACCCTAACCCTAACCCTAACCCTAACCCTAACCCTAACCCTAACCCTAACCCTAACCCTAACCCTAACCCTAACCCTAACCCTAACCCTAACCCTAACCCTAACCCTAACCCTAACCCTAACCCTAACCCTAACCCTAACCCTAACCCTAACCCTAACCCTAACCCTAACCCTAACCCTAACCCTAACCCTAACCCTAACCCTAACCCTAACCCTAACCCTAACCCTAACCCTAACCCTAACCCTAACCCTAACCCTAACCCTAACCCTAACCCTAACCCTAACCCTAACCCTAACCCTAACCCTAACCCTAACCCTAACCCTAACCCTAACCCTAACCCTAACCCTAACCCTAACCCTAACCCTAACCCTAACCCTAACCCTAACCCTAACCCTAACCCTAACCCTAACCCTAACCCTAACCCTAACCCTAACCCTAACCCTAACCCTAACCCTAACCCTAACCCTAACCCTAACCCTAACCCTAACCCTAACCCTAACCCTAACCCTAACCCTAACCCTAACCCTAACCCTAACCCTAACCCTAACCCTAACCCTAACCCTAACCCTAACCCTAACCCTAACCCTAACCCTAACCCTAACCCTAACCCTAACCCTAACCCTAACCCTAACCCTAACCCTAACCCTAACCCTAACCCTAACCCTAACCCTAACCCTAACCCTAACCCTAACCCTAACCCTAACCCTAACCCTAACCCTAACCCTAACCCTAACCCTAACCCTAACCCTAACCCTAACCCTAACCCTAACCCTAACCCTAACCCTAACCCTAACCCTAACCCTAACCCTAACCCTAACCCTAACCCTAACCCTAACCCTAACCCTAACCCTAACCCTAACCCTAACCCTAACCCTAACCCTAACCCTAACCCTAACCCTAACCCTAACCCTAACCCTAACCCTAACCCTAACCCTAACCCTAACCCTAACCCTAACCCTAACCCTAACCCTAACCCTAACCCTAACCCTAACCCTAACCCTAACCCTAACCCTAACCCTAACCCTAACCCTAACCCTAACCCTAACCCTAACCCTAACCCTAACCCTAACCCTAACCCTAACCCTAACCCTAACCCTAACCCTAACCCTAACCCTAACCCTAACCCTAACCCTAACCCTAACCCTAACCCTAACCCTAACCCTAACCCTAACCCTAACCCTAACCCTAACCCTAACCCTAACCCTAACCCTAACCCTAACCCTAACCCTAACCCTAACCCTAACCCTAACCCTAACCCTAACCCTAACCCTAACCCTAACCCTAACCCTAACCCTAACCCTAACCCTAACCCTAACCCTAACCCTAACCCTAACCCTAACCCTAACCCTAACCCTAACCCTAACCCTAACCCTAACCCTAACCCTAACCCTAACCCTAACCCTAACCCTAACCCTAACCCTAACCCTAACCCTAACCCTAACCCTAACCCTAACCCTAACCCTAACCCTAACCCTAACCCTAACCCTAACCCTAACCCTAACCCTAACCCTAACCCTAACCCTAACCCTAACCCTAACCCTAACCCTAACCCTAACCCTAACCCTAACCCTAACCCTAACCCTAACCCTAACCCTAACCCTAACCCTAACCCTAACCCTAACCCTAACCCTAACCCTAACCCTAACCCTAACCCTAACCCTAACCCTAACCCTAACCCTAACCCTAACCCTAACCCTAACCCTAACCCTAACCCTAACCCTAACCCTAACCCTAACCCTAACCCTAACCCTAACCCTAACCCTAACCCTAACCCTAACCCTAACCCTAACCCTAACCCTAACCCTAACCCTAACCCTAACCCTAACCCTAACCCTAACCCTAACCCTAACCCTAACCCTAACCCTAACCCTAACCCTAACCCTAACCCTAACCCTAACCCTAACCCTAACCCTAACCCTAACCCTAACCCTAACCCTAACCCTAACCCTAACCCTAACCCTAACCCTAACCCTAACCCTAACCCTAACCCTAACCCTAACCCTAACCCTAACCCTAACCCTAACCCTAACCCTAACCCTAACCCTAACCCTAACCCTAACCCTAACCCTAACCCTAACCCTAACCCTAACCCTAACCCTAACCCTAACCCTAACCCTAACCCTAACCCTAACCCTAACCCTAACCCTAACCCTAACCCTAACCCTAACCCTAACCCTAACCCTAACCCTAACCCTAACCCTAACCCTAACCCTAACCCTAACCCTAACCCTAACCCTAACCCTAACCCTAACCCTAACCCTAACCCTAACCCTAACCCTAACCCTAACCCTAACCCTAACCCTAACCCTAACCCTAACCCTAACCCTAACCCTAACCCTAACCCTAACCCTAACCCTAACCCTAACCCTAACCCTAACCCTAACCCTAACCCTAACCCTAACCCTAACCCTAACCCTAACCCTAACCCTAACCCTAACCCTAACCCTAACCCTAACCCTAACCCTAACCCTAACCCTAACCCTAACCCTAACCCTAACCCTAACCCTAACCCTAACCCTAACCCTAACCCTAACCCTAACCCTAACCCTAACCCTAACCCTAACCCTAACCCTAACCCTAACCCTAACCCTAACCCTAACCCTAACCCTAACCCTAACCCTAACCCTAACCCTAACCCTAACCCTAACCCTAACCCTAACCCTAACCCTAACCCTAACCCTAACCCTAACCCTAACCCTAACCCTAACCCTAACCCTAACCCTAACCCTAACCCTAACCCTAACCCTAACCCTAACCCTAACCCTAACCCTAACCCTAACCCTAACCCTAACCCTAACCCTAACCCTAACCCTAACCCTAACCCTAACCCTAACCCTAACCCTAACCCTAACCCTAACCCTAACCCTAACCCTAACCCTAACCCTAACCCTAACCCTAACCCTAACCCTAACCCTAACCCTAACCCTAACCCTAACCCTAACCCTAACCCTAACCCTAACCCTAACCCTAACCCTAACCCTAACCCTAACCCTAACCCTAACCCTAACCCTAACCCTAACCCTAACCCTAACCCTAACCCTAACCCTAACCCTAACCCTAACCCTAACCCTAACCCTAACCCTAACCCTAACCCTAACCCTAACCCTAACCCTAACCCTAACCCTAACCCTAACCCTAACCCTAACCCTAACCCTAACCCTAACCCTAACCCTAACCCTAACCCTAACCCTAACCCTAACCCTAACCCTAACCCTAACCCTAACCCTAACCCTAACCCTAACCCTAACCCTAACCCTAACCCTAACCCTAACCCTAACCCTAACCCTAACCCTAACCCTAACCCTAACCCTAACCCTAACCCTAACCCTAACCCTAACCCTAACCCTAACCCTAACCCTAACCCTAACCCTAACCCTAACCCTAACCCTAACCCTAACCCTAACCCTAACCCTAACCCTAACCCTAACCCTAACCCTAACCCTAACCCTAACCCTAACCCTAACCCTAACCCTAACCCTAACCCTAACCCTAACCCTAACCCTAACCCTAACCCTAACCCTAACCCTAACCCTAACCCTAACCCTAACCCTAACCCTAACCCTAACCCTAACCCTAACCCTAACCCTAACCCTAACCCTAACCCTAACCCTAACCCTAACCCTAACCCTAACCCTAACCCTAACCCTAACCCTAACCCTAACCCTAACCCTAACCCTAACCCTAACCCTAACCCTAACCCTAACCCTAACCCTAACCCTAACCCTAACCCTAACCCTAACCCTAACCCTAACCCTAACCCTAACCCTAACCCTAACCCTAACCCTAACCCTAACCCTAACCCTAACCCTAACCCTAACCCTAACCCTAACCCTAACCCTAACCCTAACCCTAACCCTAACCCTAACCCTAACCCTAACCCTAACCCTAACCCTAACCCTAACCCTAACCCTAACCCTAACCCTAACCCTAACCCTAACCCTAACCCTAACCCTAACCCTAACCCTAACCCTAACCCTAACCCTAACCCTAACCCTAACCCTAACCCTAACCCTAACCCTAACCCTAACCCTAACCCTAACCCTAACCCTAACCCTAACCCTAACCCTAACCCTAACCCTAACCCTAACCCTAACCCTAACCCTAACCCTAACCCTAACCCTAACCCTAACCCTAACCCTAACCCTAACCCTAACCCTAACCCTAACCCTAACCCTAACCCTAACCCTAACCCTAACCCTAACCCTAACCCTAACCCTAACCCTAACCCTAACCCTAACCCTAACCCTAACCCTAACCCTAACCCTAACCCTAACCCTAACCCTAACCCTAACCCTAACCCTAACCCTAACCCTAACCCTAACCCTAACCCTAACCCTAACCCTAACCCTAACCCTAACCCTAACCCTAACCCTAACCCTAACCCTAACCCTAACCCTAACCCTAACCCTAACCCTAACCCTAACCCTAACCCTAACCCTAACCCTAACCCTAACCCTAACCCTAACCCTAACCCTAACCCTAACCCTAACCCTAACCCTAACCCTAACCCTAACCCTAACCCTAACCCTAACCCTAACCCTAACCCTAACCCTAACCCTAACCCTAACCCTAACCCTAACCCTAACCCTAACCCTAACCCTAACCCTAACCCTAACCCTAACCCTAACCCTAACCCTAACCCTAACCCTAACCCTAACCCTAACCCTAACCCTAACCCTAACCCTAACCCTAACCCTAACCCTAACCCTAACCCTAACCCTAACCCTAACCCTAACCCTAACCCTAACCCTAACCCTAACCCTAACCCTAACCCTAACCCTAACCCTAACCCTAACCCTAACCCTAACCCTAACCCTAACCCTAACCCTAACCCTAACCCTAACCCTAACCCTAACCCTAACCCTAACCCTAACCCTAACCCTAACCCTAACCCTAACCCTAACCCTAACCCTAACCCTAACCCTAACCCTAACCCTAACCCTAACCCTAACCCTAACCCTAACCCTAACCCTAACCCTAACCCTAACCCTAACCCTAACCCTAACCCTAACCCTAACCCTAACCCTAACCCTAACCCTAACCCTAACCCTAACCCTAACCCTAACCCTAACCCTAACCCTAACCCTAACCCTAACCCTAACCCTAACCCTAACCCTAACCCTAACCCTAACCCTAACCCTAACCCTAACCCTAACCCTAACCCTAACCCTAACCCTAACCCTAACCCTAACCCTAACCCTAACCCTAACCCTAACCCTAACCCTAACCCTAACCCTAACCCTAACCCTAACCCTAACCCTAACCCTAACCCTAACCCTAACCCTAACCCTAACCCTAACCCTAACCCTAACCCTAACCCTAACCCTAACCCTAACCCTAACCCTAACCCTAACCCTAACCCTAACCCTAACCCTAACCCTAACCCTAACCCTAACCCTAACCCTAACCCTAACCCTAACCCTAACCCTAACCCTAACCCTAACCCTAACCCTAACCCTAACCCTAACCCTAACCCTAACCCTAACCCTAACCCTAACCCTAACCCTAACCCTAACCCTAACCCTAACCCTAACCCTAACCCTAACCCTAACCCTAACCCTAACCCTAACCCTAACCCTAACCCTAACCCTAACCCTAACCCTAACCCTAACCCTAACCCTAACCCTAACCCTAACCCTAACCCTAACCCTAACCCTAACCCTAACCCTAACCCTAACCCTAACCCTAACCCTAACCCTAACCCTAACCCTAACCCTAACCCTAACCCTAACCCTAACCCTAACCCTAACCCTAACCCTAACCCTAACCCTAACCCTAACCCTAACCCTAACCCTAACCCTAACCCTAACCCTAACCCTAACCCTAACCCTAACCCTAACCCTAACCCTAACCCTAACCCTAACCCTAACCCTAACCCTAACCCTAACCCTAACCCTAACCCTAACCCTAACCCTAACCCTAACCCTAACCCTAACCCTAACCCTAACCCTAACCCTAACCCTAACCCTAACCCTAACCCTAACCCTAACCCTAACCCTAACCCTAACCCTAACCCTAACCCTAACCCTAACCCTAACCCTAACCCTAACCCTAACCCTAACCCTAACCCTAACCCTAACCCTAACCCTAACCCTAACCCTAACCCTAACCCTAACCCTAACCCTAACCCTAACCCTAACCCTAACCCTAACCCTAACCCTAACCCTAACCCTAACCCTAACCCTAACCCTAACCCTAACCCTAACCCTAACCCTAACCCTAACCCTAACCCTAACCCTAACCCTAACCCTAACCCTAACCCTAACCCTAACCCTAACCCTAACCCTAACCCTAACCCTAACCCTAACCCTAACCCTAACCCTAACCCTAACCCTAACCCTAACCCTAACCCTAACCCTAACCCTAACCCTAACCCTAACCCTAACCCTAACCCTAACCCTAACCCTAACCCTAACCCTAACCCTAACCCTAACCCTAACCCTAACCCTAACCCTAACCCTAACCCTAACCCTAACCCTAACCCTAACCCTAACCCTAACCCTAACCCTAACCCTAACCCTAACCCTAACCCTAACCCTAACCCTAACCCTAACCCTAACCCTAACCCTAACCCTAACCCTAACCCTAACCCTAACCCTAACCCTAACCCTAACCCTAACCCTAACCCTAACCCTAACCCTAACCCTAACCCTAACCCTAACCCTAACCCTAACCCTAACCCTAACCCTAACCCTAACCCTAACCCTAACCCTAACCCTAACCCTAACCCTAACCCTAACCCTAACCCTAACCCTAACCCTAACCCTAACCCTAACCCTAACCCTAACCCTAACCCTAACCCTAACCCTAACCCTAACCCTAACCCTAACCCTAACCCTAACCCTAACCCTAACCCTAACCCTAACCCTAACCCTAACCCTAACCCTAACCCTAACCCTAACCCTAACCCTAACCCTAACCCTAACCCTAACCCTAACCCTAACCCTAACCCTAACCCTAACCCTAACCCTAACCCTAACCCTAACCCTAACCCTAAACCCTAACCCTAACCCTAACCCTAACCCTAACCCTAACCCTAACCCTAACCCTAACCCTAACCCTAACCCTAACCCTAACCCTAACCCTAACCCTAACCCTAACCCTAACCCTAACCCTAACCCTAACCCTAACCCTAACCCTAACCCTAACCCTAACCCTAACCCTAACCCTAACCCTAACCCGTACCCTAACCCTAACCCTAACCCTAACCCTAACCCTAACCCTAACCCCTAACCCTAACCCTAACCCGTACCCTAACCCTAACCCTAACCCTAACCCTAACCCGTACCCTAACCCGTACCCTAACCCTAACCCGTACCCTAACCCTAACCCTAACCCTAACCCTAACCCTAACCCTAACCCGTACCCTAACCCTAACCCTAACCCGTACCCTAACCCTAACCCTAACCCGTACCCTAAACCCTAACCCTAACCCGTACCCTAACCCTAACCCTAACCCGTACCCTAACCCTAACCCTAACCCGTACCCTAACCCTAACCCGTACCCTAACCCTAACCCTAACCCGTACCCTAACCCTAACCCTAACCCGTACCCTAACCCTAACCCTAACCCGTACCCTAACCCTAACCCTAACCCTAACCCGTACCCTAACCCTAACCCGTACCCTAACCCTAACCCTAACCCAACCCTAACCCTAACCCTAACCCGTACCCTAACCCTAACCCTAACCCTAACCCTAACCCTAACCCGTACCCTAACCCTAACCCTAACCCTAACCCTAACCCTAACCCTAACCCTAACCCGTACCCTAACCCTAACCCTAACCCTAACCCGTACCCTAACCCTAACCCTAACCCTAACCCGTACCCTAACCCTAACCCTAACCCTAACCCGTACCCTAACCCGTACCCTAACCCTAACCCTAACCCTAACCCTAACCCTAACCCTAACCCTAACCCTAACCCGTACCCTAACCCTAACCCTAACCCGTACCCTAACCCTAACCCTAACCCTAACCCTAACCCGTACCCTAACCCTAACCCTAACCCGTACCCTAACCCTAACCCGTACCCTAACCCTAACCCGTACCCTAACCCTAACCCTAACCCTAACCCTAACCCTAACCCTAACCCTAACCCTAACCCTAACCCTAACCCTAACCCTAACCCTAACCCTAACCCTAACCCTAACCCTAACCCTAACCCTAACCCTAACCCTAACCCTAACCCTAACCCTAACCCTAACCCTAACCCTAACCCTAACCCTAACCCTAACCCCTAACCCTAACCCTAACCCTAACCCTAACCCTAACCCTAACCCTAACCCGTACCCTAACCCTAACCCGTACCCTAACCCGTACCCTAACCCGTACCCTAACCCTAACCCTAACCCTAACCCCTAACCCGTACCCTAACCCGTACCCTAACCCGTACCCTAACCCGTACCCTAACCCGTACCCTAACCCGTACCCTAACCCGTACCCTAACCCGTACCCTAACCCGTACCCTAACCCTAACCCGTACCCTAACCCTAACCCGTACCCTAACCCTAACCCGTACCCTAACCCTAACCCTAACCCGTACCCTAACCCTAACCCTAACCCTAACCCTAACCCTAACCCGTACCCTAACCCTAACCCGTACCCTAACCCTAACCCGTACCCTAACCCTAACCCTAACCCTAACCCGTACCCTAACCCTAACCCTAACCCTAACCCGTACCCTAACCCGTACCCTAACCCTAACCCGTACCCTAACCCTAACCCGTACCCTAACCCTAACCCTAACCCTTACCCTAACCCTAACCCGTACCCTAACCCTAACCCTAACCCTAACCCTAACCCTAACCCTAACCCGTACCCTAACCCTAACCCTAACCCTAACCCTAACCCTAACCCTAACCCTAACCCTAACCCTAACCCGTACCCTAACCCTAACCCGTACCCTAACCCTAACCCGTACCCTAACCCTAACCCTAACCCGTACCCTAACCCTAACCCGTACCCTAACCCTAACCCTAACCCTAACCCGTACCCTAACCCTAACCCTAACCCTAACCCTAACCCTAACCCTAACCCTAACCCTAACCCTAACCCTAACCCTAACCCTAACCCTAACCCTAACCCTAACCCTAACCCTAACCCTAACCCTAACCCTAACCCTAACCCTAACCCTAACCCTAACCCTAACCCTAACCCTAACCCTAACCCTAACCCTAACCCTAACCCTAACCCTAACCCTAACCCTAACCCTAACCCTAAACCCTAACCCTAACCCTAACCCTAACCCTAACCCTAACCCTAACCCTAACCCTAACCCTAACCCTAACCCTAACCCTAACCCTAACCCTAACCCTAACCCTAACCCTAACCCTAACCCTAACCCTAACCCTAACCCTAACCCTAACCCTAACCCTAACCCTAACCCTAACCCTAACCCTAACCCTAACCCTAACCCGTACCCTAACCCGTACCCTAACCCTAACCCGTACCCTAACCCTAACCCGTACCCTAACCCTAACCCGTACCCTAACCCTAACCCGTACCCTAACCCTAACCCGTACCCTAACCCTAACCCTAACCCTAACCCTAACCCTAACCCTAACCCTAACCCTAACCCTAACCCTAACCCTAACCCTAACCCTAACCCTAAACCCTAACCCTAACCCTAACCCGTACCCTAACCCGTACCCTAACCCTAACCCGTACCCTAACCCTAACCCGTACCCTAACCCTAACCCTAACCCTAACCCGTACCCTAACCCTAACCCTAACCCGTACCCTAACCCTAACCCGTACCCTAACCCGTACCCTAACCCTAACCCTAACCCTAACCCGTACCCTAACCCGTACCCTAACCCTAACCCGTACCCTAACCCGTACCCTAACCCGTACCCTAACCCGTACCCTAACCCTAACCCGTACCCTAACCCGTACCCTAACCCGTACCCTAACCCTAACCCTAACCCGTACCCTAACCCTAACCCGTACCCTAACCCTAACCCGTACCCTAACCCTAACCCGTACCCTAACCCGTACCCTAACCCTAACCCTAACCCTAACCCTAACCCTAACCCTAACCCTAACCCGTACCCTAACCCGTACCCTAACCCTAACCCTAACCCGTACCCTAACCCTAACCCGTACCCTAACCCTAACCCTAACCCGTACCCTAACCCTAACCCGTACCCTAACCCTAACCCGTACCCTAACCCGTACCCTAACCCTAACCCTAACCCTAACCCTAACCCTAACCCGTACCCTAACCCTAACCCTAACCCCTAACCCTAACCCTAACCCTAACCCGTACCCTAACCCTAACCCTAACCCTAACCCGTACCCTAACCCTAACCCGTACCCTAACCCTAACCCTAACCCTAACCCGTACCCTAACCCTAACCCGTACCCTAACCCTAACCCTAACCCTAACCCTAACCCGTACCCTAACCCGTACCCTAACCCTAACCCTAACCCTAACCCTAACCCTAACCCTAACCCTAACCCTAACCCTAACCCTAACCCTAACCCGTACCCTAACCCGTACCCTAACCCTAACCCTAACCCTAACCCTAACCCGTACCCTAACCCGTACCCTAACCCTAACCCTAACCCTAACCCTAACCCGTACCCTAACCCTAACCCTAACCCTAACCCGTACCCTAACCCTAACCCTAACCCTAACCCTAACCCGTACCCTAACCCGTACCCTAACCCTAACCCGTACCCTAACCCGTACCCTAACCCTAACCCTAACCCTAACCCGTACCCTAACCCTAACCCTAACCCTAACCCGTACCCTAACCCGTACCCTAACCCTAACCCTAACCCTAACCCTAACCCGTACCCTAACCCGTACCCTAACCCTAACCCTAACCCTAACCCTAACCCGTACCCTAACCCGTACCCTAACCCGTACCCTAACCCGTACCCTAACCCGTACCCTAACCCGTACCCTAACCCGTACCCTAACCCGTACCCTAACCCGTACCCTAACCCGTACCCTAACCCTAACCCTAACCCGTACCCTAACCCGTACCCTAACCCGTACCCTAACCCGTACCCTAACCCGTACCCTAACCCGTACCCTAACCCTAACCCGTACCCTAACCCGTACCCTAACCCGTACCCTAACCCGTACCCTAACCCGTACCCTAACCCGTACCCTAACCCGTACCCTAACCCTAACCCTAACCCTAACCCGTACCCTAACCCGTACCCTAACCCGTACCCTAACCCGTACCCTAACCCGTACCCTAACCCTAACCCTAACCCGTACCCTAACCCTAACCCGTACCCTAACCCGTACCCTAACCCGTACCCTAACCCGTACCCTAACCCGTACCCTAACCCGTACCCTAACCCGTACCCTAACCCGTACCCTAACCCTAACCCTAACCCGTACCCTAACCCGTACCCTAACCCGTACCCTAACCCGTACCCTAACCCGTACCCTAACCCTAACCCTAACCCGTACCCTAACCCGTACCCTAACCCGTACCCTAACCCGTACCCTAACCCTAACCCTAACCCGTACCCTAACCCGTACCCTAACCCGTACCCTAACCCGTACCCTAACCCGTACCCTAACCCTAACCCTAACCCTAACCCTAACCCTAACCCTAACCCGTACCCTAACCCGTACCCTAACCCGTACCCTAACCCGTACCCTAACCCGTACCCTAACCCGTACCCTAACCCTAACCCTAACCCTAACCCGTACCCTAACCCGTACCCTAACCCGTACCCTAACCCGTACCCTAACCCGTACCCTAACCCTAACCCGTACCCTAACCCGTACCCTAACCCGTACCCTAACCCGTACCCTAACCCGTACCCTAACCCTAACCCTAACCCTAACCCGTACCCTAACCCGTACCCTAACCCGTACCCTAACCCGTACCCTAACCCGTACCCTAACCCGTACCCTAACCCGTACCCTAACCCGTACCCTAACCCGTACCCTAACCCGTACCCTAACCCGTACCCTAACCCGTACCCTAACCCGTACCCTAACCCGTACCCTAACCCTAACCCGTACCCTAACCCGTACCCTAACCCGTACCCTAACCCGTACCCTAACCCGTACCCTAACCCGTACCCTAACCCGTACCCTAACCCGTACCCTAACCCTAACCCTAACCCGTACCCTAACCCTAACCCTAACCCGTACCCTAACCCGTACCCTAACCCGTACCCTAACCCGTACCCTAACCCGTACCCTAACCCTAACCCGTACCCTAACCCTAACCCGTACCCTAACCCGTACCCTAACCCTAACCCTAACCCGTACCCTAACCCGTACCCTAACCCTAACCCTAACCCGTACCCTAACCCTAACCCTAACCCTAACCCTAACCCGTACCCTAACCCTAACCCCTAACCCTAACCCTAACCCTAACCCTAACCCGTACCCGTACCCTAACCCTAACCCGTACCCTAACCCTAACCCGTACCCTAACCCTAACCCGTACCCTAACCCTAACCCGTACCCTAACCCTAACCCGTACCCTAACCCTAACCCGTACCCTAACCCGTACCCTAACCCGTACCCTAACCCGTACCCTAACCCTAACCCGTACCCTAACCCTAACCCGTACCCTAACCCGTACCCTAACCCTAACCCTAACCCTAACCCTAACCCTAACCCTAACCCTAAACCCTAACCCTAACCCTAACCCTAACCCGTACCCTAACCCTAACCCTAACCCTAACCCTAACCCTAACCCTAACCCTAACCCTAACCCTAACCCTAACCCTAACCCTAACCCTAACCCTAACCCTAACCCTAACCCTAACCCTAACCCTAACCCTAACCCTAACCCTAACCCTAACCCTAACCCCTAACCCGTACCCTAACCCTAACCCTAACCCTAACCCGTACCCTAACCCTAACCCTAACCCTAACCCGTACCCTAACCCTAACCCGTACCCTAACCCGTACCCTAACCCTAACCCGTACCCTAACCCGTACCCTAACCCGTACCCTAACCCGTACCCTAACCCTAACCCTAACCCTAACCCTAACCCTAACCCTAACCCTAACCCTAACCCTAACCCGTACCCTAACCCTAACCCGTACCCTAACCCTAACCCGTACCCTAACCCTAACCCTAACCCTAACCCTAACCCTAACCCTAACCCTAACCCTAACCCTAACCCTAACCCGTACCCTAACCCTAACCCTAACCCGTACCCTAACCCTAACCCGTACCCTAACCCTAACCCTAACCCTAACCCTAACCCTAACCCTAACCCTAACCCGTACCCTAACCCGTACCCTAACCCGTACCCTAACCCGTACCCTAACCCTAACCCTAACCCTAACCCTAACCCTAACCCTAACCCGTACCCTAACCCGTACCCTAACCCGTACCCTAACCCGTACCCTAACCCGTACCCTAACCCGTACCCTAACCCTAACCCTAACCCTAACCCTAACCCTAACCCTAACCCTAACCCTAACCCTAACCCTAACCCTAACCCTAACCCTAACCCTAACCCTAACCCTAACCCTAACCCTAACCCTAACCCTAACCCTAACCCTAACCCTAACCCTAACCCTAACCCTAACCCTAACCCTAACCCTAACCCTAACCCTAACCCTAACCCTAACCCTAACCCTAACCCTAACCCTAACCCGTACCCTAACCCGTACCCTAACCCGTACCCTAACCCTAACCCTAACCCGTACCCTAACCCTAACCCGTACCCTAACCCGTACCCTAACCCTAACCCGTACCCTAACCCTAACCCTAACCCGTACCCTA
Organism: Sus scrofa; assembly: GCF_054392235.1. Taxonomy (NCBI): domain Eukaryota; kingdom Metazoa; phylum Chordata; class Mammalia; order Artiodactyla; family Suidae; genus Sus; species Sus scrofa. The sequence continues at coordinate 22,362 of NC_139383.1, forward strand.
ACCCTAACCCCTAACCCTAACCCTAACCCTAACCCTAACCCGTACCCGTACCCTAACCCGTACCCGTACCCTAACCCTAACCCGTACCCGTACCCGTACGCTAACCCGTACCCGTACCCTAACCCTAACCCGTACCCGTACCCTAACCCGTACCCGTACCCGTACCCGTACCCTAACCCTAACCCTAACCCTAACCCTAACCCTAACCCGTACCCGTACCCGTACCCGTACCCGTACCCTAACCCGTACCCGTACCCGTACCCTAACCCTAACCCTAACCCTAACCCTAACCCGTACCCGTACCCTAACCCTAACCCGTACCCGTACCCTAACCCGTACCCGTACCCTAACCCGTACCCTAACCCTAACCCGTACCCTAACCCGTACCCTAACCCGTACCCGTACCCTAACCCGTACCCGTACCCTAACCCGTACCCTAACCCGTACCCTAACCCGTACCCTAACCCTAACCCGTACCCTAACCCGTACCCTAACCCTAACCCGTACCCTAACCCGTACCCTAACCCTAACCCTAACCCGTACCCTAACCCTAACCCGTACCCTAACCCTAACCCGTACCCGTACCCGTACCCTAACCCGTACCCCAACCCTGACCCTAACCCGTACCCTAACCCGTACCCTAACCCGTACCCTAACACGTACCCGTACCCATACCCTATCCTGTGTCCTAACCCTAACCCGTACCCTAATCTTAACCTCTACCCTAACCCATACCCTAACTCCAACTCACAACTCTTTAGTACACCCTAACGGTCCTGTTCCCTATCCCCTGGCCTACACTTTATAGTATTCAGATGTTTCTCTTCTTTTTATAGGCATTATTTCCTATCTGAAATACTGCCTTTTTGCTGTGGTTTAAAACAAGCATTGTTACAATCATCTGGGAATGCAGTCACCTCCTATGTTGAGAGCTTCTTAGTCCTGCAGGCTGTTAAAACTTGGGATACTGGCCATGACAGTGGAGGTGCATATCAAAGGAATGATTTTAGTGAGCCCAGGAGTCTTTGTTCCTGCTCCCCGCCCTTTGTTCAAAAACTCCTACGTGTCCTAGCTCCTCCCTCACTGCCTTGGAGTGGTTTCTCAGGTCTGAGGTGCTGTCTCCTGGGCTTAAATTCTAATTTTGCCCCAAATAAAACTTACCTCTCAACTTTCCGGTTATGCATTTTTTTTAGTCGACAGATGCAACCTGCTTGGATAAAAGATAGAGATCATCTATTTCTCATTCTTGGAGTGAAGGAGACCCCCCCAGAACTACATACTTGCTGAAAGGTTCCTCAGGGTCAGAGAAAGGAGGGGCACCAGACATAGCACTTCCTGTCAGCTTCCTGGAGACCCTGGTGCTAAAATCCATTCAGAGGGCTGGGCCCTGAGTCAGGCCAAAGCCAGATAAGCAAGACAACTGGCCAGAGAAACCCTGGAAGGACTGCTCCCCTACAAGTCATTTAAAGGACCTCCAAAGTACTGGTTGCTCTCTTCCTCTCTTGCTCTTTCTCTACCCACCGCCACACGCCCTGCCCCCACCCTGCCTGTCCGTGCCTGTATTTTCTCCGCACCTATCTCCTCTCTCTTGAAATAAACACTTAACTGCCTCACTACCCTTAGTCTCTTAGCCAAATTCTTTATCCAAAAAACAAAGTTCTTGGGACCTACATCAAGAGAGTTCAGCATTCTCACCGGACAGCCACCTGAGAACATGGTCATGAGCTAGCTAAGCAGAAATGCTTTCCCTGACCTAGAGTGCTCAACAGTGTCCTAAGGACGTACCCTGACTGTCGAGAGCCAGCGGTAGGCAGTGCTTGGTTCACCTAAATGCCCTCCGAGCCCTTGGTGGACCCTGCGACCCACTTGGGTTCGCCAAGCCCCGCTTGAGCAAGGGACCGGAAGTCTAGATCAAGGGGGCGGGCCCTCGCGGGTCTCCATGGCCCTGCCCCCTTCTCTGTCGTCCAATCATTTCTGGTCCATCGTCCTCCGCGCTTCCGGCGACGACTTCCGCTTTCAGCAGCTGTCGCAGCGACTTGCTGCTTGTGTCCATGGCAGATACCAGCACCGGGCAGGTTGAACTGGGCTTCGTGGAGGCGGCGCCTGCGTGGCGGCTGCGCAGCGAGCAGTTCCCCAGCAAGGTGGGCGGCCGGCCGGCGTGGCTGAGCGAGGCTGGGCTGCCGGGGCCCACGGAGCTGGCCTGCTCGCTGTGCGGCCACCCGCTGGCCTTCCTCCTGCAGCTGTACGCGCCGCTGCCCGGCCGCGCCGACGCCTTTCACCGCGGTCTCTTCCTCTTCTGCTGCCGGACGCCGCCGTGCTGCGTTGGCCTGCGCGGTGAGTAGCCTGGTACGGGTCGCGCGTGCGCTGGCCTTGCTCAGGCAGCCGGGGGGTCGGGGAGCGGGGGGGGCTCGCCGCTTCCCCGCGTGTTTATGTCCGAGCGCAGGACCTGCCGCCGGCCTGTGGTCCCCTCCGTCACGCGTGCGCGGGGCATACTCTGGGTCAGGGGCCCAGAAAACGCGCAGCTTCCACCTCGTCCAGCTTTGCGCCCAGCCGCGGGCTCCTACCCCGCGAGCCTTTCCGGGAAGGACCCGGTTCCGCGTGCTTGCGCATTCCTATCCCTCAGCTGTTTGGCTTATCAATTGGTAGTTGGTATGGTTGGTTACAATCAAGTAATAAAAATTACCATTTTTTGGAAAGCTGAGTCTCACGAACAGGTTTTTCACGTTTCTGGAGTCTCACTATTCTTGTTATTAATTCAAACAAGATCAAAGAGCTTGCTTGGTTGTGTGGACTTTAAAAGTTTCTCATTTTGGAGTTCCCGTTGTGGCACAGCGGAAATGAATCCGACTAGGAACCATGAGGATGCGGGTTCAATCCCTGGCCTCGCTCAGTGGGTTAAGAATCCGCTGTTGCCGTGAGCCTGTGGTGTAGGTGTACGTCGCAGACGTGGCTGGGATCCTGTCGCTGTGGCTCCGATTTGCCCCCTCGCCTGGGAACCTCTCTATGGCGCAGGTGCAGCTCTAAAAAATAAAGAAATAAAGAAATAACTAAAAGTTAAAGAAGAAAAAGTTTCTCATTTTCACTTTTGTTTTTATTTTCTTCTTTTCCAAAAAAAATAAGCTCTTTGAAAGCAGAAACTTTCTTCTGTTTCTCTTTTTAAGAAATGAATGTCTTGGGAGTTTCTGCTGTGGTACAGTGAATTGATGATCTGTCTTGCGTTTCTGGTGGTGGGTGCCAGTTGGATCTCTGACCAGGCGCAGTGGGTTCAGAATCCGGTGTTGCTGCAGCTGTGGCATATAGCACCTCAGGCGTGGGAATTTCCAGGTGCCACCGGTGCAGCCAAAAAAGGAATGAATGTCTTTTCCATCAGCTGTGAAGTGAAGGCTCAAATATTTGAATATTTTTATTACTTAAAAAACTTATAACGTTTCTCCTATCTTCCCTTAGTTTTTAGAAATCAGCTCCCCAGGAGAAATGACTTCTACTCCTTTGAACCACCTTCTGAGGATCCTCCCCCAGAGACAGGAGAATCCCTGAGCCTGCAGCTCAAGTCTGGTGCTCATCTCTGCAGGGTTTGTGGCTGTTTAGGCCCCAAAACGTGCTCCAGATGTCACCAGGCACATTATTGCAGTAAGGAGCATCAGGCACTGGACTGGAGATCAGGACATAAGCAGGCTTGTGCACAACCAGGTCAGTCTTTTTTTTTTTTAATCTCAGCCAGGTTTACCCCAAAAACTTCATTTTGCATTAGCATTAGAAAATGTGTAACACTTTTCGTAATTTTGGTTAACTGGTGACATGGACACCTTTATGAAGAAGGAGCAGTGAGGTCTTATGTCCCAACCTTGCTTTAGTATAGTAACTTAGTTTACAACCTATAATTTAAGATGCTGGAGCTACACGTTAATTTAGTAGGGAAAACTCACATGGAATGCACCTCAGAAATAGAAAATGGACCTTCAAAAATTAAATGATTACTAATGATGCCAGTTACCTTATTTTGTTTCAGATAATTTGGACAATACAATTCCAGACCACAACTTCCTTTTTCCAGAATTTGAAATTGTAATAGAAACAGAAGATGAGATTATGCCTGAGGTTGTAGAGAAAGAAGATGAATCAGAGATTATAGGGAGCATGGGTAAGGAGTCAGTTTCAAAACTTCATTAAGTTTAAATATTAAATATATCAAGATTAAATATAATGCTTGAAAGAAAAGAATCAATATGCCAAGATGAGGCACTGAGAGGAAAGGTCACCACTCTGGAGGCCACAGTCTGTCCTCTTCAGATATCGCCTCAAATGAAGATATCCTTTCTGTACTCCCTCCTTGACTTCTATAAGGTACGTTCTGGTTCTTGTAAAGGTGTGTCAGAGGAATTATCTTGGTAACCGTTTCGGTGGGGCCGCATAAGATGCTGGAAACTTAGATCATCTGGCTCCAAGATCTGGGTCTCAGATTGAGATGGTGTACATGAGAGTGCCTGGCAGCGCAGTGTGTGATAGGCAGCAGGGGACCTTTTATCTGGCCAGTTTCAGACCGCACTAAGGGAGTTCCTGCTGTGGCGCAGCAGAAATGAATCCGACTAGTATCTATAAGGACATGGGTTTGATCCCTGGCCTTGCTCAGTGGGTTGGGGATCTGATGTTGCCATGAGCTGTGGTGTAGTTTGCAGATGTGGCTCAGATCCCACGTTGCTGTGGCTGTGGGGTAGGCCAGCAGCCGTAGCTCTGATTCGACCCCTAGCCTGGGAACTTCCATATGCTGCAACTGTGGCCCTAAAAAGCATTAAGTTCGTTGTTTAAAACGGGCTTCCTTCTGCATGTAGGACTTGTCAAGACATGAGGATTATTCCTGTTGCCATGGTAATTATGTCGGTGATTTTTCAGGTGAAGCATCTGAGGAAGAATTGGATTCCATGGCAAAGCATGAATCTAGAGAAGATAGAATTTTCCAGAAGTTTAAAACTAAAATATCCCTTGAACCAGAACAGGTAAAGTAGAACTCATATATAGCTTTTTCTTGTGTTCTTTTCTGGTAGTGTTTTTGGAGTATAATCCCTTAGAGGTAATGGTCCTTTTGCAGTGTTGATCCTTTTTTACTGTTTGTCATATAGGATTCTGTTTATAGAGCAGAAGTCAGGAGTTCCCATCCTGGCTCAGCAGTTAACGAACCCGACTAACATCCATGAGGATGCAGGTTCGATCCCTGGCCTCGCTCAGTGGGTTAAGGATCTGACATTGCCATGAGCTATGGTGTAGGTCGCAGGCACGGCTCAGATGCTGAGTTGCTATGGCTCTGGCATAGGCTGGTGGCTACAGCTCTGATTCAACGCCTAGCCTGGGAACCTCCATATGCCACCAGTGCGGCCCTAAAAGACAAAAAAAAGAAACGCCTTTTCTAGATAATGTTTTTAGATAATGTCTAAGAACTTGTACTCTGACGATCTCAGAAAAAGCATGCTATTGAGACTTAACTACCAAGTAACCAGTACACGGTAATTCAGAGTCTTGAGGTGGCGCAGGTTAGATCAGATGAATGAGATGTTGCCTGTGATACATGGGAATTTAGGTACTAGTGGCAAAAAGAAAGAAAAGAAAATTTGGCCCATTTTTGCAAGAGGAGCTTTTGGCTTATGAAAACCAACCTGACAGGTAAACACAAAGACTCCTGTGGTTTTGTGAAAAGAATGATGGGTTTTGGTGTTATAAAGAATTGTGGCTTCTTGAATGACATAATGACCTTCGGATGTAATGAGGGTGGAGGTAGATGACAGGCTCACATTAAGTGTTCAGCAGATGTTTCCCTTCCTCTGTGACCTTCCAGTAACTTGACCCGACTCACCATAAACAAAATCACAAAAGACTCAGCTAAATTCCCCTAAGCCAGGCTCTAGATCAGATGCATATCCAGGGGTGTATAGGAAGATAGATCTAGATCCTAAATACGGAGAAGGTGTTTCTAGCTTTTAAGAAACAGGAAAATCACTAGGTTGTTATATAAGATCTCATAATGAAATTCACTTCTAGATAAAATACTACAGTATTTATTTAAACACTGTTTACTTGGCATTTGTCTCTTTCATAATTTCAAGCTGAAGTTCCTTATCTCTGTGAAGGTAAGCACAGACTCTGGGCTGCATTTTAGGTTCATAACCTGGTAATGGGGAAATAGCATTATTGTTAGTCTGTTCACAAAATAATTGTAGGATTCAGATTCTAACCATATTGTCATCTAAGAAATATAATTTTGACATCCTGAATCAGATAAGCTGAAACGGTCACTTTGATGGCACTTGGGCATTTCCCATGCTGGCTGTGCGGGGGGAACAGTAAAGTGGCTTTCAGATGAGCATTTCATCAGTTATAGGAGTATGTACAGAATTTCTCTAGATGATCCTCAGATCACAAGAGATGTTGGTTATTTAAACTGATCCTGACTGATTTTAGATTCTCAGATACGGCAGAGGGGTTGCCCCCATCTGGATCTCTGCTGAAAATATTCCTCAAGAAAAGGATATTCCAGATTGCCCCTGTGGTGCCAAGAGAATATTTGAATTCCAGGTATGACCTTAAATCCATACTATTTTAGTATATAATCACCCTGATTTATGATTTTAAACATTAAAACACTTTGCCAAAGTTATGTATGCACAAGGGTCCCCTTGGTTAGTGAAAGTGCCCTAATAGGAAAATTAGTAGTTTTATCTTTTACTAGTTTATCTGATAGTTATTTCTAAATAGCCTGCTTTTGCTAAGATTGTCCATTTACTAGTTTTCAGATATTATACAGTAATGAGGATTTATTTTTTTGTCTTTTTGTCTTTTTAGGGCCACATCACGGCATGTGGAGATTCCCAGGCTAGGGGCCAAATGGGAGCTACAGCTGCTGGCCTACGCCACAGACGCAGCAGCTCCAGATCCGAGCCACATCTGCAACCTACACCACAGCTCGTGGCAATACCGGATCCTTAAGCCACTGAGCGAGGCCAGGGATCGAACCCACAACTTCACGGTTCCTAGTCGGATTCATTTCCACTGCACCACGACGGGAACTCCCAGTAATGAGGATTTAAATGTAGTTACTCGCTACCATCTAGACCATCCCTACTTCCCAGTGTGCTGTGGAGTTACTAACCTTACAAAGTGATATCTGTTTCTCATGGTAAAAAAGGAATTTTGAGGATTGATCTAGTGCCAGACACCCAGGAGGAGCTGACAGTGTTTGTGTAAAGCAGTTTCCTATCAGCAGTGGCAGTGCGGCTCTCTCCCTTGAGACAACACAAAGATCTCAGTAGATTTGCCTTTTGTGTTCTACTAGGTTAGTATTTCTTCAGAGTCATAGTAAGAGCATCTGCTATTCAGGATGTAAATAGCAAAATAAAAGTTGCCCAAGTAGAGGCCTCAGCCCTGTTTTGTGGCATATTACTAATAAAAATAACTGGGTTAACACGTCAAGAAGATAAGCTGATATTCTTGGGAATTTTTTTCTCAAATGGAAAAGAGACACCAAGTAGAGAGGGCTTTAAAGAAGCAGGTGCAACGCATTTCTACATGGTTAGGTCAGTTAACAGTGTAATGTCTATGACCTTGCTGTACCGTGTGGAGACTGGAAGACCTGGCAGGGAGGGTCTGGTCTGTTGGAAGCAGACTGTGCCTCACTGCCAGGCCTCTGACGATGCATCCTCTTTTCAGGTCATGCCTCAGCTGCTCAACTACCTGAAGGCTGACAGGCTGGGCAGGAGTGTTGACTGGGGCGTCCTGGCCGTCTTCACCTGTGCTGAAAGCTGTGGATTGGGCGCTGGCTACACAGAGGAATTTGTCTGGAAGCAAGATCTACTAGACACAGCTTAAAGACAATGTTGGAAAGCCTTAAAAACATTCGTAATCTCTTAGACCTTGCAATTCCATCTCTAGGACTTTATCCTGAGGAAATAATTATGCTAGAGATACACAAAGATGTTTTAGGTCTTGTTTACGTTGTCTTTAGACTGGGAAAAAATACCCAGTGACAGGGAATTAAGTAAATTTTAGTGCATCTATCCAGCAGGATATGCTGTGCAGTCTGAATGATACAGATAAATCAATTAAGATATATCCAGGTATTCATAGTGCGATCATATTTTCACAGAAACATTTATACCTGTGTATGTGCACAAAAGATAATCTACAAAGATAAACACTAGATGTGAATTGGTTAACCAGTGGGATAAAGTGATGTGATCTTTTTATTTACATTTTTTCCACAGTAAAAATGGATTGGGTGTCTAATTAAGTCAAACCACTCAGTATTTCCTCCCTAAGCTTTGCAAAGTTAAAAGTACTTAGATAAAACCCCAAGAGACCTGGATAATAATCAAATGACTGTCACAAACTATAGTTGACATGGAAGCCCAGAACATGAGGAAATACTGAACCCCACTAACTAGTGTGGTAGGATAAATGGGGATACCCAGTTTCTGAAGTAGCAGAGTTGGCAGGATCAGAAAAACAAGTAGCTTAATGATCAGAAAACCTGATTTGGGAAGTTCCCATCATGGCCCAGTGATAAGGAACCCAACTAGTAATTGTGAGGATTTGGGTTTGATCCCTGGCCTCGGTTAAGAATCCGGCATTGCTGTGAGTTGTGGTGTAGGTCACAGATGAGGCTCAGACCCCGCATTGCTGTGGCTGTGGCATAGGCTGGCAGCCACAACTCCAATTCAGCCCCTAGCCTGGGAACTCATACATGCCGCAGGCACGGCCCTAAAAAGACAAAAAGGAAAACCTGATTTTGAAGAGAAGCTCTACTTGAAAACTGACCTTGGTCAGTCAGTGGCTCTGCTTACAGACCAGATACTGAAAGGAGAGAATGATGGTCTTTTCCTGCCATCCGCCCCTCTCACACCACTGCTCACATGGCAAATAAACGCCCGTAAGGATGCATTTAAGAACCTTCACACCAACCATGAAATGATGAGACATCTCCCAGCAACCGCTGCTGCAGAGGATCAAGCACCACTGCCAACACACGCATCCCACTTTCCCCAAGACCTCTGCTTAGCCCAGATACGGTGACTAGGCAGCCCAACCTACTCTAGAAAGCAATGAACCTGTGTTTTTATGTCAGATACTTTGGTGCTGACAATTCGGAGATCCTAGCAAAGAAAAAGTCTCGGTGCTTCTGATAATCACATGGGTAATGGTCATCCCATGTGTCTTACAAAGAGTTAAGGGTTCTCAGTGAATTTGGTCAGTTCAGTCTTATGAGCACATAACCCTGTAGTCTGATTTTGGATTGGCTGTGCTAGTATGAACTCATGAAGTATTTTACCTTGAAAACATTTAAAGGGGAAGAAACAAGCATTTATCCTGCCATATAAAGTGTATCATTATATAAAAGTATTCCAATGAAAAGGTGGTTACAGTTTCATCTTTTGTGATCCACTAATGAACTAACGGAGCAATAAGGCGGACCCACATTTGATTCCTAACAAACACCACTCAGTCTTTACAGAAGGGACAAGCCTCTAGAGGCAGCCACCTATCAACCAAATGGCCTATAAACTTTAAGGAAGAGTTGGCAGGGGAACGTAAGGAATAAACCAGATATAAAACCGTATTAATTTACTAAAAAGGAAACGTTAACCTATATTGGTGTTTAGGCAATTACTATAAAAGGATAATGGTTATTGTGAGGGGAGAGACTGGAGCATAAGGAGGGGCTTCTGGGATGGCTGGTGAGGTTCGGGGCAGTGATAGCTGGGGTGTCTGCCTAGGAATAATACATTATCCTACACATTTGTTAGGTTTCCTGTGTGTGTTGCATCTTACCACGAAGTTTAAAAATTCAGTGAAGTGACTGATTGGACATAGATATATCAACAATAATTTTACAGTGTTATAAAAATTCCATTAATAGAAACTACAAAACACTTAGGAATTAGCTTTTATGAAATGTAAACATGAAAAAAGTTACGAAACTTTACTGAAGAACCTGAAGGAAAACCTACACATGGGGAAGCAATTCTTTCTTGAACAGGAGGAGGTGATACTGGAATAGATGTCTCTCCAGTTCATACGCTGTTGACCTTGCCAATGATGAGAAGTGCAAGAAAAGGGCCCTCCATACCTCTGTTCTCTGGGCTGTAAGCCGGTATGTGGAGCTACCGCAACAGAATGTGCAGATGTCCTTTGTACAGTGGTTCCTCTCCTAGGAATGTTAGCACAGACATGCCTGTACTAATCCACCAGCACAAAGGTGAGGGTGTTTGCTCTCTGCAGCACTGCGGATAACCAACGGTCATAACTAAGGAAACGGTTAAGTACATGAAGGTGTGTGAGAGATGATGTGACACGTCAAATTCCATGTCATGGCAGTTTGTCTGTCATGGAACTGCAGTATGGAGTTCCCAACACGTTTACTAGGCTGTACTTCAATACAGCTTTCAAAGAGAGAGAGAATGGTGTTACAGTCTTGAAGCTGGGAATGCTGAATTGGTGAGTATCGGCCAAAACTGGTGATACAGCCTATGGCTACTGAGAGACACAACAATATGAAATATTGACTAAAGAAAAGGAAGCTATAAAAATGAACATATGCTTTACTATATTTTCCAAATATGGTATCAAAAGCCCCCAAAGGAAAGAATCTGAATAGTAGGGGGCTGGGGAGATACCCGCCCATCTGGAGATTCACCTGGAGAAACTGGTAGAAGGGAGGAGAGGGAGGAAGACCCTGCCCTTACTGGCTGTGTGCCTCTGAGCTGCTGTTTGAAAAACAGTTTTACAGTTAAAAACATGGACCCAAACAACGAAACTCAAGAGCTTACACCCCTCACCAGCCTATGGACTGTCCCAGCTCTAATACTGAAGGCCTCTGGCCTAGAGCCTGTGTTTGCCCCTTACCTGCTGTGTAACCTTGGCCAGATCCTCAGATGGGACCTACCTTGCCTCACTTGTGAAAGAGGAACAAAACCTAACCGCAGGTCTTGTGAGAATTCAGGCAATGTATTTGGGAAATGGGAGGTGCTCAATGTATGGGACATAGTAACAAATACGTGTTTCATGAGCAGCTTCCAGTTTTCAGGCAGGTCATTTGCATTGCAACATACAATGAAATGCTGATTGAAACAACAAGCAGCAGACACACTGAAATGGTTTCAGGCATTATATCTAAAATACAACTTTTTTAAACAGTATGATCACATGAATCTTACAAGGTTTCATTTATAACATCTAACACTTTTATAAACAGCATTTATTGTACAGAGTACTCTGAAGGAAGAAAAATATGTACAGCCATTTGTTTTCATTAATACATTTCTATTCTGTCCTGCAATACTGAAAACGCGGAATGTGTCTGGCACAAAAATAACCCCTGGGAGTTACAAATTAGAAAACAATACTTTTAAAAAAGATTTTTACTTTTCTGGTAGAAATATAAAAAATGTGGTTTATGGGGAAGAAATTAAACGAAAAAGTCCAATCAATTGTTGAGGTGGCTTTAACACTTAAAGTTTTGTCCCTTAAACCAACTTGTCAACAGCAGTAAGTGTTTAAAATCTAAATATAAATAACCGGGCAGCGCTGCCCAAATAGCAGCACAGTACGAGCAACTTACAGGAACGCTCTGGAGTTCTCTGTGCAGAAACTGCGGCACCCCTGTGGGGTTCGCGTGCAGGAGCTTCACCTGGTGCTGCAACCTAAACCGAACGTCCATCCTTGCACCACACAGGGCCGTCCACAACACCACCATTAAATGTACCAAAAACTGATTTCTTCTAAAAAAAACAAGTGGTGGGGGAGGCAGGAGTACATGACGGCCATTACGTCGTCTTCCTGAAACCCTTTAGGATAGGGTAGATGTTCTCAAACGCTTCGTAAATTTCTGCTCTGACTTTAGCACCTATGTAGACAAGTTGGAGTAGAGGACAGAGTCTGAAATGGCATTTCTTCACAAAACCACAAGCACGATTCTCTCCATACCCAGTAAGGCTGACAGATGAAGGAGGTAAAACGTACGATGGAAGTGGCCTTTTCTTACACTGGCTTTTAAAAACAATTACGAGAGCAGCATCCCAGGTGACTCCAGCTACCTTCCCTACAGTCTGCCCATGTGACCAGTGCTGGCCCTGCACCAGGTCAGAAGCCAGCATGGCAGCAGCGAGTAGCTGACTCTTACTCTCCCCATTGTTGCCTATGACCAAGCTCTTCTGAAGCATCATCCTTTGCTGCCTTGAAATGATAATGCTGATGAACCTCCAAAATTTTAGACAACTTAAAACGCCATCTGTCATGCTCACTTCTCCCCTCCCCACCAAGGTCATGCTTCAGCTGAAGGAGCCACAGGACTGTGGTCTGACTTCCCTCAGCTGCCCATTCTGTGGGTATGTTTCCCAGAGTGTTAGGGTCGGGGGAGGGAATAAAGGGGCAAAGCTTCTATACAGGTCAGTAGCCAACTGTCCCAACACTGTAATATTACTTCTTAGCACTGAGAAAATGCCATTCTTGAACCTTTCAAAACTTAGGGTTAGACACTATTTCCTATTACAACTTACCTGTTAATACAACTTTTCCAGAGACAAAAATAAGGAGAACAATTCTCGGTTTGATCATTCTGTAGATTAAACCAGGAAACAACTCTGGCTCATAACTAGAAGGAAAATGGCAAAAACAGTTTAGAAATTAAGAGCTGCTCATGCCTTTAGGAAAAAAAATGACCTGAACAAGGGAAAACACTGGGTAAACAGCAAACGAGGAGGTGAGGCCCAGTTCTTGAAGTAGCATCACAGAAGACAGTACTTAAGGCCAGGGAAGCTGACTTGTAATTGGCACCTGAAGGCCAACGAACTCTTACTTCTAATGAATCTGAATTTCCAGACATGAGAACAAGAGCTTTATAAATATGTTCTGTAGTCTCTGCCCCTCATCAAGTTTCACTCTGGACAAGTGAAGTACACTGATTTACAAGAGCCTAATGAATTACTTATGTCTAAGATATGACAGTCACACAGTTTACCTTCTAATCATTCACATCTCATCTCCTTAAACTGAAATATCCTCAAAGTGTTAACCTAGGTCAGGCGACTTAACCAAAAGTGATAGAAAAGATACTGGTTAGACAATGAACCTTTCGCTGTGTTGTCAGACCAAATGCACTACTGGTATGTTTTTTTCTAATCCTAGTCATCTCATTTTGTTAGTTAGAGAGACTGAAAATAGTTAGGTGTGTGTGTGTTTAGCCCAGTGAAAAATTCAAGACAGGCTTCTCTGAAGAAAAGATGCCTGGATGGATACATGAAATGCCGGTGGGAGTTTCCTAGGTGAAGAGTGAAACAAGAGCACCAGGCATAAAAGCGGGATGTGCAAAGGCCCTGGTGCAATTAAGGGCACAGCACGCCAGGCGCATGCTGCAAGCAGGGTCTGCAGAGATGGGCAAGCCTGCCTTTAAAGTCTTCACCAGGAGAGCAGCAGGGAAAACAAAGAGAAAGAAATGTCATATCCACCATAACAGGAACTTCTAATTCATGCATTTAAAATGTATTCATTGAGCAATGAAACGATGAAACATACAGAAGGGGAACCAATTTCATCCTAGTAAAGGGGAGTCTGGGGTATCATTAAGAAGTAGAAGACCAGTGAGAATGGTAGGAATCAGGGAGAAATTTCAATAGTAAAACATCTATATGTGAATCATTTGGGAGCTCCTATGGTGGCTCAGTGGTAACAAAACTGTATCAGTGAGGATTCAGGTTCGATCCCTGGCCCTGCTCAGTGGGTTAAGGATCTGGTTTTGCCCTGAGCTGCGATGTAAATCACAGACATAGCTGGGACCTGGCACTGCTGTGGCTGTGGTGGAGGTTGGCAGTTGCAGCTCTGATTTGACCCCTGGCCCGGAAACTTCCATATGCCACTGCTATGGTCCTGAAAAGACCAAAAAAACCAAAATAATTTGATTTCATATACCAATTACTTTGCATGTTTTTTAAAAATCATGAACAGTGTTTAAATAGGTTATAAATTAATTGTTGCCAAAAGCAATCACAATCCATTTCAGACTTACCTACTGAACTGTTGGTGGGTAAGCACAAGGCCTTCTAACCTTATAGGGAACTTCACATCACAGCTCCCCACCATGTTCTGAATCTTGAAGTCCAAGAATTTAGCTGGAAAACCCAACTTCTGTACAACTCTGGCATATTTTCTTGCTGCTAGTCTGGACTGTTCTTCACTAAGGAAAGAAAAAGTGAGATATTCATACTCAAAGACAGCTAAAATAATTATTTAACGTATAACTTATAAAAAGCCCAGGAGTTCCCATTGTGGCTCAGCAGGTTAAGAACCCAACTAGTATCCAGGAGGATGCAGGTTCAATCCCTGGCCTCACTCAGTGGGTTAAGGATCCGGTGCTGCCCCAAGCTATGGCAAAGGCCACAGATACAACTGGATCTGGTGTTGCTGTAGCGTAAGCTGGCAGCTGCAGCTCTGATCAACCCTTAGCACAGGAACTTTCATATGCCATGGGTACAGCCCTAAAAAGGAAAAAAAAAAAAAAGCCCAAATTAGGAAAGTTTTTTTTCAAAAGGTAAACTGGTCACCCTCTTCCAATGAAAAAAGATCAACAGACATTAACAATTTTATTTATAAAGTATTCTTGTGTCTCTGACAGAAAACGTAGGCCTACCCAAAGGAATCGTCACCAAATTATTGATGCAAGATTTTATAGATGTGAAGTACAACAGCCTCACCATTATCATTACTATTGTTGTACTTTAGCCACAGATTTCCACTGAGATGAAAACAAGCTTCATTTTAATAGGAAAATACTGATGGCATTTATATCTGAAGAGTGCACATGCTAATTCCTCTTTTATGTCCAGTCTTTCTTTACCACTCCTTACCTCATATTCGGGTACAGCGATGAATGAGTGCAGGGCTTACAAAATAAAAGCAGAATGAAAGCAATAACAACATTATCAACAAAAGCTCTCAAGAGCAGGGGTGAGAAATGACAAAAATTAAGCACATAATCACGCTCAACTATATGGAAATCAGATGATAACACAAATCCTTACTCATGCCTGATTTTAAGAAAATGAAGTTACTGCTGTCTGCAGTGATGAAAATCAACCACCTTAACAGAAAGCAACAATGACAATGTATCACAGTAGTAACCTAATACCTAGAAACCACGACATACAGCCTTTTCTTTCCTAACGCACAGACTAGGACAATGAACCCTTTTAGACCCACCTCTTGGCTCCCGTGCACACCATTTTCCCAGAGCTGAATATCAGTGCGGTGGTCCGGGGTTCTCTTATTCTCATGATTACAGCAGCAAATCGCTGAAACAGTCAGAGACAACGGTTAATGAGTCACTCAGACTGCTGATTCTGTCAGGAGAATTAGACAATGACAGCCACCCAGATACCTGTCATTGTTTCTATACAGGATTCCCTTCCATGGCCATGTGGCATGTGTACTCTTGGACAGGGAGCCGACAAGTAAACTGTGGCTACTAGGGCAGCTGGACCAAGATCTGTGTGTTCTTTCACACACATTCCAACAAGTGAAGACAGAAGTTACAAAAATTTTCTTTAACTGTAAATTTTATTAATGATTTTTTTAGGCAAATCAACTGATAACCCTTTTCAACCTCCAGAAGGAATTAATAAATCAGATTACAAGCATACCAACAGATAGTGAAGTGACCTCCTGTTTCCAATGGGCTCTCAGAAACAGTATTAATGTACTGCCATTTATATATATGCAATGGCTTCAGTTACTAGGTTACATGATATAAAGCAAAAAATTACTTTCAAACAACTCTAAAGTATTAATATCAGATATTTAGTTACATACGAAAAAATTCATAAAATATGTCTCATCAAAATGACTGTTTGACAAAATAGATAGTTTTAACTGTTTTAAAAACTGCTATATGGGAATTCCTGCTGCGACACAGCGGATTAAGACTCCAACTGCAGCAGCTTGGGTTGCTGTGTAGGTCAGGGTTCAATCACCAGCCCAGTGCGGTGGGTTAAAGGATCTGGTATTGCTGCAGCTGTGGCTTGGATTCAATCCCTGGCCCAGAAACCAGGAACCAGGGACACTTCCACATGCCGTGGGTGTAGCCATTAAAAAAAAACAAAAACAAAAACAAAAACTACAACAGCTATATATATGCCTTCCCTCTGATTTTACAACCATGCAAAAATGCTACCGTCATATTCTAATTTACACAAGTCCTAGGAAATGCCTAATTATTCTGCATTTCCTAAACTCCCTCTACTAGTTTCATTGGCTGGATAATTAACCAATTAGTCATTAGCGACTATAAAATTGTAAAATTATGTATTCAACTTAATAAAATTAAAAATGATAGACAAAAGATTACTTCTTCTAATGTCACTCATACGGATTTGCCACAGTGGTTAGATGGTGACTTCTAGGCCGTTACCTTGAAATCCTAGACAAACACTTCAACAAAATTTATTATTTAGATAATTTCTTAGGAAAAAAAAAGGAGGAGTTCCCATCATGGCGCAGTGGTTAACGAATCCGACTGGGAACCATGACGTTGCGGGTTTGATCCCTGGCCTTGCTCAGTGGGTTAAGGATCTGGCATAGCCATGAGCTGTGGTGTAGGTCGCAGACACGGCTCGGATCCCGTGTTGCTGTGGCTCTGGCGAAGGCTGGTGGCTACAGCTCCGATTAGACCCCTAACCTGGGAATCTCTATGTGCTGCAGGAGCAGCCCTACAAAATGCAAAAAGACCAAAAAAGAGAAAAAAAGAAAAAAAAAGTAATAATTGGTGAAAGGATAATGTTAATGTACATGTTTACTTTGCCACTTTAAATGACCCTAAAGGAACTATGTAATGTGTACCCATGGACAGACAACTAGACATTTCTTGGTTATATGCCTTCTAGTTTTCCTTGTGTCTGGAGGAAACCACCTGGATTGCTTTGGCTAATGGTAATAAAGAATATAAATGGTTAGACTATACCAGATACAATCGTTAATAAAAAATATATTTTATTTCCTTATTAAGGAAACAGCTTACTAATATCATGAACTCACCATCATACATGCACTGTTCTTAAGATGCGGATATATTTTAAAGTCAAAGGTAACAATATTTTAAATAATGAAAAAAATTCAATAATTCTGACAAATCTTTTTCTTTTTAAAATTCTCACTCTAAATTCCAAATAATAGAACTTTTCTATATCTAAGTATCTATGTGGTTTCCTAAATGGCCATAAAGATTTATTCCCTCACTGGAAAAGGAAGAGGTTTTAAAATAAATACGCATATTTGATGTTCTCTATATTTTAATTTGTTCAACCAAGCTGACCAAGAAGTCTCATTAGCTCAATGAGCCACTTTCTTAGCCAGTTATTACAGCAACTCTGACTTTAGGTATCTTTACCTAGGCTACATTTTTCTAACTTGTACATAAAAGAGAGGATGTTTTAAGAGTTTTAGAAACTTAACAGTTTTCTAAACCCACAGCTAATACTTATTATCCAACTTAGCACATGCCCATAAAAGACTTTTGTCAATTTCCCACATAACTATCAAATACCGTTCCAGGTTAAACCCAATGACTTTACTTCCCTTCCCTTAAAAAAAAATAAATAAACAAAAACCTCCTCACTACCAAAATAAATCTAAGCCTGCCTCATTCTGACTAATTCTTTCCTCTGATGATAAATCCTAATGGTTAATCAATACTGACATATATTTGAAATAATCAAGGTATACTTTATAATGACACAGTAAATTTCTAAATGGTGTTATAAAATATTTCGTTACCCACAGCTCATTCTACTAGGATAGTCATCTTACTAGAGGTTTCTGAATGAATATTAGCCGATAAGCATTTGGGTTTGTGTAAAATAATGACTTATTAAAGGAAATCAGCTATCTGAAGGAAATATTAATGGTAAGATTATAATCCATTCCAAAGAAAGTGGCTTCCCTAACTCATGCAAACAGCAATTCTTACTAGGTTTAGCCACTTCTGATCCGACAAACATAAACTGTTTTTCAGGTGGGGGGGGGGAGTAGAAACTTAGTCATCATCCTTTCTCTGTGTTCTGTTTTAAGTATCTCGGAATGGCTTGGCATCACTCAAAATCATCCTCAAACATTACTACCTACACATGCGCACGCAGAACAAAAAGCAACCATCACACACACACAGACAAGGACAAATATGGACACAGATTCAGACTTTACACAAAATATTCACGGGGTTACCTTACTTGAGAAGTTTAACGGGTTGCTAATACTCTGTCTTCAGTTTTCACAAGCCAGGAAAGCTACAATGGGGGCCAGGGTTCTGAGATCCACTTGGGTTTCATTCAGTGCTCAAATCAAAGAGTTTAAATATGCCTAATAATAGTAAGTCACTGAAGCTTCCCTTTCTTAAAAGGCCAGCACAGGAGTTCCTGCCATGGCTCAGTGGTTAACGAACCTGACCAGCATTCATGAGGACACAGGTTCGATCCCCGGCCTTGCTCAGTGGGTTAAGGATCTAGCGTTGCTGTGAGCTGTGGTGTAGGTCGCAGACGTGGCTTGGATCCTGCATTGCTATAGCTGTGGCATAGGCCAGCGGCTATAGCTCTGATTTGACCCCTAGCCTAGGAACCTCCATATGCTGCAAGTGCGACCCTAAAAAGCAAAAAAAAAAAAAAAAAAAAAAAAAAAAGAAAAGAAAGAAAAACAAAAAAGAAAAAGGCCAAGGCAAAGCCAGACCAGGTTTCCAAAGAGTTTATTTTCCTTGGCCTAAAGTTTTAGCTCTGATGACCTCTAGATCCCACAAATTCTTACCCTATGAAACTGTTTCTGAAAGACCTATGAGGACTGGCCTGGCTCCCCACAACAGTCTCCACCATCTCATATCCTTGATGGCCAACCAATGTCCTGTATGAGTAAGAAATCACCACCCACATATCTCTACACAAAAGGCAAGCAGCAGACAGTAAGATGGAAAAGACACCAATGGAGGTCGGCCTTCAACTTGCCTAGAAGAAAGCATTTCAGAAGGAAGGAAGCTGTATTTTTAGGAGTTATCACTTACAGGAGGCCTTTTAATAAATTTGAGACCAGTTTTCAGGAAGGACCCATATCCAGTTGGATTCTGAGTACATACAAACTGGGGAAGTTATTCATTGCATCCATATCCTGATGCCCAAAAATAGTGTTTTTTCTTCCGAGTGAGGCCACGGAAGAAACCCTGCAACCTCATGGTTCCTAGTTGGATTCTTTTCTGCTGCGCCATGACAGGAACTCCATGGCTCTTCATTCAGATCATCTTCTAGACTCAGGTGCCTGGTTTCAGCCTGGCCCTCTAAAAATGTCCACTCATTTCTGAATCCAAGTGTTTACTATTTTTTTTTCTTCTTTTTGGTTGTTTAGGGTCACATCCTCGGCATATGGAAGTTCCCAGGCTAGGGGTCAAACTGGAGATGCAGTTGCCAACCTACACCATAGCAATAGCAATGCCAGATCCGAGCCAAATCTGCCACCTATACCATAGCTCACAGCAACATCAGATCCTTAACCCACTGAGCAAGGCCAGGGATCAAACCTATGTCCTCATGGATACTAGTCGGGTTCGTTACCGCTGAGCCATGACAGGAATTCCTACTATTTTTTTTTTCTATAAGTAAGTTTCCTACTAATGCAGGGACAAAAGCCTTAACATGCATAAGGATGCTCTCTTAAAATCAGAAAACGCATAGGTATTTCTGCCCTAATCTTTTCATTATAAAAAACTCAATGGTTATACAAAGGTAAGAAAATATAATTAACTTCCTCGTACTTACTATCCAACTTTAGTAATTAGCAATTCTTGGCTAATCTTGTATCACCCATATGCCCTTTTTTTGTTTTTTTGGCTTTTTAGGGCCGCACCCGCAACATATGGAGGTTCCCAGGCTAGGGGTCCAATCGGAGCTGTAGCTGCCAGCCTACACCACAGCCACAGCAACGTGAGATCTGAGCTGTGTCTGCAACCTACACAACTCTCGGCAATGCCGGATCCTTAACCCACTGAATGTGGCCAGGGATCAAACCTGCAACCTCATGGTTCCTAGTCGGATTTGTTTCTACTGCACCACGATGGGAACTCCCATATGCCCTTTCTTAATTCTCCAAATGTATCACCTTGAAGTAAATTCCATGTAGCATGGCAGTCTATTCTATACAGTTTTCAAAACACAAATGGAATCAAACTACATATTTTGTTTTCTAACTTCACATGATTCCCATTATAATGGGTATATAAAAATTTATCTTGTATACTCCTATATTCCTAGAGTGTTTTACTCAGCAGTTATTCAATAAAAATGCTCCAGTTTTGCTTTAAATCCTGTTTTGTTGGTATGGACAGACTTACACAACATACTCTTTTTGATCCAAAGACTTTTAGAAGAAAATACCTATATTATTATAGTTTGAAATACATTAAAATGTTCTGACCTTGGGATTATATTCAGCATTTCGGGCACGAAGTGCAATGGTCTTTAGGTCAAGTTTACAACCAAGATTCACTGTGGATACAATATTTCTGCAAAAAATGTGAAAAGAAAACATGATTATTTTTAATGTCTAGTAACAGATGATTATCTAGAAATCAGATTCTTTCACTAGAATTTAATTTCATTGAGTTAAACTACCTTAATTCTTTAAATTAAAAATTTTTTTAATTGCTGACATTTAATTGTACAGGTACCACACACCATGGCAAACACTTTACAGAGATTATCTCACTTGATACTTACAATGCACTGTGACGTAATAACTATTAATATCCCCATTTTCAGATGAAGTTGAGACTTAAGGGGGAGGGGGCATGGGCTCCACATACACATGGCTCCTAAGAGATAGGCAGAGTTGGGATTTGAGTTTGCCTCTTTCCAGAGCCAAGCCTAGTCTTTCCTTTTACTAATTCAACTCATCCATGAGCTCTGAAATAGCATCACTACCACCCTAATCCTCCAAAACACTTTTTATAAATAAAATATGTAGGAATGACTTTCTGGCTTCTCTCAAAAGAAGAGAGCTCCATTTTTCTTTCTCAGGATTGCTTTAGCTATTCAGGGTCTTTTGCGTTTCCAAACAAATTTTAAAATACTGTGTTTGAGTTCTGTGAAAAACGCCATTGGTAATTTGATAGGGACTGCACTGAATCTGCAGATTGCCTTGGGTAGTACAGTCATTGTGACAATATTGATTCTTCCAGTCCAAGAGCATGGTATATCTTTCCATCTGTTTGTGTCATCTTTGATTTCTTTCATTAGCATCTCATAGTTTTCATAGTAAAGGTCTTTTATCTCGTTAGGTGAGTTTATGCTAGGTATTTTATTCTTTTTGATGCAATGGTAAATGGGACTGGTTCCATAATTTTTCTTTCCGAACTTTCATTGTTGGTATATAAAGATGCAGTTGATTTCTGTGTATTAATTTTGTATCCTGCAACTTCACCAAAGTCATTGATGAGCTCTAACAGTTTTCTGGGAGCGTCTCAAAGACAACCCATGTGAGGAAATGTGAGGAAATATATCTGCAAATGAAGCGACTGACAAAGAATGTGAGGAAAATATCTGCAAATGAAGCAACTGACAAATGATTAATCTCCAAAATATACAAATACTTTCTGCAGCTCAATATTAAAAAAAACAAACAACCTAGTTTAAAAAAAGAAAAAACGAGCAGAAGATCTGAATAGACATCTCTCCAAAGAAGACATACAGATGCCCCCCCAAAAAATAAAACGACGCTCAACATCAGTAATTATTAGAGAAATCCAAATCAAAATTACTATGATGTACCATCTTACACCAGCCAGAACTGCCGTCATCAAAAAGTCTACAAATAATAAATTCTGGAGAGGGTGTGGAGAAAAGGAAACCCTCTTACACTGTTGGTGGGAATGTAAATCTGTATAACCACTATGGAAAGCAGTACGGAGGTTCCTCAAAAAACTAAAAACAGGAGTTCCCGTCGTGGCGCAGTGGTTAACAAATCCGACTAGGAACCATGAGGTTGCGGGTTCAGTCCCTGCCCTTGCTCAGTGGGTTGACGATCCGGCGTTGCCATGAGCTGTGGTGTAGGTCGCAGACGCGGCTCGGATCCCGCGTTGCTGTGGCTCTGGCGTAGGCTGGCAGCTACAGCTCCGATTAGACCCCTAGCCTGGGAACCTCCATATGCCGCAGGAGTGGCCCAAGAAATGGCAAACACACACACACACACACACACACACACACACACACAAAGAAAGAAAGAAAAAGAGGAGAAAAAAAATCCAGCAAAGAAAAAAAACTAAAAACAGAACTACCATACAATCCAGTAATCCCACTCCTGGGAATCTATCCAGAGAAAACTATAATTCAAAAAAATATGTGCACCCCAGTGTTCGCTGCAGCACTATTTACAATAGCCAAGACGTGGAAGCAATCCAAATGTCCATTAACAGAGGAATGAATAAAGAAGACGTGGTACATGTATACAATGGAATATTACTTAGCCATAAAAAAGAATGAAATAATGCCATTTGCAGCAACAGGGATGGACCTAGAAACTATCATGATAAGTGAAGTTAGTCACACAATGAAAGACAAACACATCACTTACATGTGGAATCTAAAAAAGAGGGATATAAATGAACTTATTTGCAGAACAGAAACAGACTCACAGATTTTGAAAAACTTATGGTTATAACCCAAAGGGGGGGGGACGGGGGGTGATAGGTATGGAGGTTTGGGATTGGCATACGCATATTGAGGTACATGGAACAAATTGGCCAACATGGGCCTACTGTATAGCACAGAGCTCTGCCCAGTATTCTGTGATCATCTATGCAGGAAAAGAATCTGAGAGAGAATGGATGTGTGTACATGTATGGCTGGGTCACTTAGTTGTGCAGCTTGAATGATCACAGCCTTGTAAATTAACTATACCTCAATAAAACTAAAAAAAAAAATAAATAAATAAAGGTGCAAACTTAAATACCCAAAGAAGCCAAGTAAGTGTGCAAGACATTTGGGAATGGTGTTTATAAAAATGAACTAACAAGTGCCTCTCCTTCTAAAATCAGTAAAATAATTTTGGAGTTTTTTTGTTTGTTTTTGACTTTTTAGGGCCATAGCCCTGGCATATGGAAATTCCCAGGCTGGGGGCCGAATTGGAGCCACAGCTGCCAGCCTACACTATAGCCACAGCAACACCAGATCTGAGCTGCATCTGCAACCTACACAGCAGCCTGTGGCAATGACAGATCCTTAATCCACTGAGCAAGGCCAGGGACTGAACCCACATCTTCATGTATACTAGTCAGGTTCTTAACCTGCTGAGTCACAACGGGAACTCTAAAATTATTTTGTTTTTTAAATTGCATCAGATCAAATACCCAAGGCAAGACTCAGGTCTCTGGGAGTTCCCGCTGTGGTACCATGGGATTGGCAGCACCTCTGGAGCGCTGGGATGAAAGTTCGATACCCGCCCAGCACAGTGGGTTAAAGATCTTGCATTGCCCCAGCTGCAGTGTATGGCAAAACTGCAGCTTGGATCTGATCCCTGGCCTGGAAACTATATGCCACGGGGTGGCAAAAATAGAAAAACAAATAAGTAAAAAAATAATTGGCTCTCTGGATATCAATCAGGATCCATGATTAAACATTACTTAGTTCTAAAAATGATCAGGAATGACTTAACAAGAAAACTGGGTGACATAATTATTGCAAATAACCCTTCAATGTGGCTGTAAGCTCCCTAAAGGCAAAACTATATACTTCTCACTGACAGACATATGAAAATATTTTTCAAGAAGGAGAAATTTTCCCTACCCATCTCCTTACCCCACAATTCTGTTACATATAGGAACCACTTCGATTAGGTAGAAAAATCTGTTGAGGGCAAGAACAGCCATCTTCAGCTTCTAGGAAGGACACAGCTCTTCAAAAATTTACACACAGCCCTTATAACAACCAATGAGGAAATAAACAAGGACCACTATGAACTGCAACGATTCTGACTAAGTGATCAATCTTCCCAAAGACTCACAGCATCACAAGGGAAGGAGACTGCATAACGCGTGACTTGGTAATGCAGCTAGAGAGAAATGCCTACAACAATAACGACATTCAAATTGGACATCAATGTTCCAAGCATATAAGCACAAGCTACTAAATTTCTGAATATGTTCTGAGAGCCTTTTACTGAGAACACTGACTCAATAGACATTCTACTTCCCTTTCTCAAGTGAGACATAAAGCAAATTTTGATACATGACCGCACACTTAAATATATTAATCCACCTGAAAACAAAGAGCAGCAGCACAGCTGCAAGGGACCCCTCCAGGGCAAGAGAAAGGACACATGACAAGTACTCACTGCAGCTGTGGCACAATCCCAGAGCTCTCCGATGCTGGCGTGGCAGGGGTGATGGGGGTCATGGGGGTCATGGGGGAGGGATACAGGGGAGTGGTGCCAGGCAAGGGTGCAGTCGTAAGAGTCTGTGAGTGGAAGAGCTGTGGAGTCTGGCCCGAGGCCGCCTGGGTCGCCTGCTGGGACGTCGACTGCTGGACGGCTGCCACTGTTGCCTGCTGCTGTTGCTGCTGCTGCTGCTGCTGCTGCTGCTGCTGTTGCTGCTGCTGCTGCTGCTGTTGCTGCTGCTGCTGCCTTTGCTGCTCCTCCAAAATGGATAGACTGTTGGTGTTTTGAATAGGCTGTGGAGTCAGTCCTGTGCCATAAGGCATCATTGGACTAAAGATTGGGATTCCAGGAGTCATGGCACCCTGTGGAAAGTTACAACAGTGGTTTAGACTGGCTGGTGTCAAGGGTTTGCGGGGCTTGGCTGGCAGAAGAGCAGATGAGATGCGAAAAGACACACACCCTCCAAGTTTGAACGGGGTATTAACCATTAACAGGACGGAACCTGCTGTTCCTAGACACATCACTTCCTTCTTCAACACAGTAGAGTAGGTAAGAGCTTAGGACGTAGAAGCAGACCTGGGTGTGAAATCCACCTCTGCTACTTATAACATGTGAGAATGTGAGGAAGTTGCTTAACTCTTCAGGCATCGCCGAGGATAACAATGCTCTAAGATTGTTAGAAAGAATAAGGGAGTTGATAGAAGTGACCACAGACCCTTGTTTAAACTGTTATTCTAACACACCATCTGGGTAGGAGCCCATTTCACCCCCAAAGTACGTGTCCTAGCTTGGATGGTAAAGTATATGTTACCCTAGACGTAGCCAACGAACACATTCAACATGACGACGAGTACCAAGAAAACACGAAAGTGCTAACAACCATAACCACAAGTATTAGACTATCATCCAGAATATCATCCAAAAGGGTTGATCATTTGCTCTCTCTGAAGTTTAAGTCAACAAAATCCAGTGCATCTATCAGCATAACATCAATTCACTTTTCTACAATGCTTCTGAACTTTTCCAGACATTGTCTCATTTGTCTACTTGAGTTTCACAGCAGCCCTTTGGGAAAGGGAAAAGAGACGCTGTTCCTCCCACATCGAAGACAAGAAAACTGACACCAAGAGAAGTTAAGTGACTTGCCCAATGCCACAGATCTCAATAGTAGATGCGTCAAGATTACAACTGAGTTTTCCTGAGGCCCGGTCCGAGGCTTTCTCATGATACCAAAATCCATGGAGACCGTGGAGCTGGCAGACCTTGCAATGGCTGTCTCAACCTCTTACAATTACAGCTAACAATTTTGCATGGAGGAATCTATAGTTTTTATTATACGCTCAAATGGATGCAAAGCCAAAAAAGAGTCACAATCTTTTCCTACTTCCACCACTTTATTTAGCAGAAAGTAAAATTTAAAAATGTCTAAGACATTTCGGAGTTCCCATCATGGCGCAAGGGAAACAAACCTAACTAGAAACCATGAGGTTGTAGGTCCAACCCCTGGCCTCGCTCAGTGGGTTAAGGATCTGGCGTTGCTATGATCTGTGGTATAGGTGGCAGACGTGGTTCAGATCCTGTGTTGCTGTGGCTGTGGTGTAGGCCGGCAGCTGTAGCTCGGATTCGACCCCTAGCCTGGGAACCTCCATATGCTGTGGGTGTGGCCCTAAAAAGCAAAAAAGAAAAAAAGAAAAATCTAAGACATTTCTGTTAAATTGTTTCACCAACATATTGGCAGAAGAACATGAGAGGAGAATCAAATATATTCTGCAGTCTTAACAGTAGAGGTATTATTCTATTGCATTTATTACTTATTTCTACAAAAATATTGGATGGAAAAAAATTTAGTCTACATTAGTTCTAAAAGGCTAAGACTAATGTTTTGAAAAGACTGCCTTTGCTATGGGTCACAGACGAAAGCTAAAACTATTAGGAGAAAATCCTTAAGGCCTTGGATAGGCAATGATTTCCTAGGACACAAATGCACTAACCATGAAGTAAAACTGATGAATGAACTGCAGAAAAATTGGGAACTTCTACTCTTTGAAAGATACCATTAAGAAAACGAAAAATTGGGAGTTCCCATTGTGACTCAGAAGGCTAAGAGCCTGATTAAGTACCCATGAGGATTCAGGTTTGATCCCTGGCCTCACTCAGAGGGTTAAGAATCCAGCGTTGCCATGAGCTGTGGTGCAGGTCGCAGATGTGGCTCGGATGGATCTGGTGTTGCTATGACTGTGGCACAGGCTGGCAGCTGCAGGTCCAATTCGACCCCTAACCTGGGAACTTGAATATGCCACAGGTGAAGCCCTAAAAAGAAAAAACAAACAAATGAATAAATGAATAAATAAAAATAAAAATTAAACCACACACCAGGAGAAAACATCTACCATACACATACCTCAGAAAGAACATATAAAGAATAATCATAAGTCAATAAAAGAGAAAGAGACCAATAAAGAATGGGCAAAGATGTGAAGGACATTTTACAAATGAATACACATAAATAGCTAATAAACACAGGCCAACAGGAAAATGTAAATTAAAACCACAAAGAAATACTAAAAAGTAACCACTGGAAATGGCTAAAAGTAAGGAAGAAAAAAAAAAACAAAAAAAAAAAACCCAAGTGTTGCTAAGGACGTGGAGCAACTAGAACTCTCATACACTGATGGTGGAACTTTAGAATATGCTTGGCACCTTCTTATAAACATACACTTACACAATGACCTAGCAATCCCACTCCTGAGTATTTGCCCAAGAGAAATAAACTGTTGACACGAAGATTATACACAAAGGTACAGCACCTATGTTTTCATAAAGGCCCCAACCTGAAAACATCTGGATAACAGACAAACTGTGGTACATCCACACAACAGAATGCTTCTTGGAGATAAAAGTGAATTTGCTGATATACAAATGTTACGTTGGGCAAAGAAGACAGACTCAAGAAAGCACATGTTGGAACGCTTCCATTTGCATGATATTCTGGACTAGGCTAAACTATCTAACTCTGAAAAGCAGAGCAGTAGCTGCCTAGAGCCAGGGGAGCAACTGTAAAGAGGCAGGAAGGGATTTTTAGGGTAACACAGGTATATACAACTATCAAAACATACACTTAGAATAGTGTTTTTAAGTATGCAAATTATACCTCAATAGAAGTTATTTTCAAAATTTTAAAGTAGATAGGGAGTTCCCACTGTGGCTCCGTGGGTTATGAACCCAAGTAGTAACCATGAAAATGTGGGTTCAATCCCTGGCCTCACTCAATGGGTTAAGGATCCTGTGTTGCCGTGAGCTATGGTGTAGGTCACAAAAGCGGCTGGGATCTGGTGTTGCTGTGGCTGTGGTGTAGGCTAGGAGCTATAGCTCCAATTTGACCCCTAGCCTGGAAACCTCCAGATGCAGCCCTAAAAAGACAGACAGACAGACAGACAGACAGACACACACACACACACACACACAGACAAAGCCTAATATAACTTTTCAACAAAATGAGGAAGCTTAACAAATGAAAATCCATTTTCAATAATAGATCATTAAATCCCCTTTCTCCCCTTTACGCATCTCTAGCAAGACAGAATCTACCCTACCTGCACCCTCCCTCCAGTTCCCTTACCTGAGGGGAAGCCAGGCCCTGAGCGTAAGGTGGAAGGCTATTGTTCTGATCCATGATGTTCACTTTCTTCCTGGCAAATCAAAAACTTTTGGACTGGAAATCGCCTCAGCATTCAGTCTTTTCCTGGAGCATCCCCAGTACACTCTTCTCAGCAGTGTCCTCAACTCCCTGGGTTATCTTCATGCACAGCAAGAAAGAGTGATGCTGCTTTGAACAAAGTTTGAAGTTTAGTGTAAGAATACAAGTAAGCTGTACAGTCTGATAAACCAGTTTCATGGTTATACAGTGAGACTCTTTTGGAATACACTTCTTTTTACCTTATAAAGCTGAAATCTTTCTCCTTCCACATTTCCCGTGACTGCATGCAAAACTGCCAACTGAACAAAAATCGTTCTATGTTTACATAATCTTATCATGTTAAAAATTAAGGTATGTTGGAAGTGCCCCTGGTTGCAGAAACGAATCTGACTAGGAACCGTGAGGTTGTGGGTTTGATCCCTAGCCTTGCTCAGTGGGTTAAGGATCAGTGTGGCTGTGAGCTGTGGTGTAGGTCTCAGACACGGCTCAGATCTGGCATTGCTGTGGCTCTGGCGTAGGCCAGCGGCAACAGCTCTGATTGGACCCCTAGCCTGGGAACCTCCATATGCCATGGGTATGGCCCTAAAAAGACAAAAAGACCAAAAAAAAAAAAAAAAAAGATATGTTATCAGCATTAAAAACTTGGGAATAAACACCTAGGGAAGATGAATTCCTCAGCAAACTGTCTTATCTGAGCAGAAATATTTATCATGTACTGTACACACAGCACTATTAGGCTAAGTTCAAGTTTTTAAGTATTTCATTCAATTTTATGTCCTTTACAATGTCTTGGGCATTAAGTTTAATAAATACTGAATTAGATCCAATACACTGTAGTATGATCATTTATTGAGCAACTAACCACTGTGAGAGAAGCTGCACAGACATAAAAATAAATAACATGTTTTTATATGCAATAACTTAATCTCCCCAGAACACATAAATATAAACTGTGGCTGGGAGTTCCTGTTGTGGCACAGTGGTAACAAATCCATGAGGCTATGGGTTCAATTCCTGGCCTCGCTCAGTAGGTTGGGGATCTGGCGTTGCCCTGAGCTGTGGTGTAGGTCACAGACACAGCTCAGCTCCTGCATTACTGTGGCTGTGGTGTAGGCCAGCAGCTGTAGCTCTGATTCCACTCCTAGCCTGGGAACTTCCATATGCCTCGGGGTTTGACCCTAAAAAGCAAAACAAACAAACAAACAAACAAACTGTGCCTGTATCTGGCCTTCTTTAAATCATCTCTTTACTGGCTACATATTTGAAATTCCTTTTAGACAAAAGAACCTAGGGACTGCTGAAAGACCTTTTGTTCACTTTAATTCAGATGGACTTCTAACCTGCTCAGGGGTGAGGTGAGAACAGATGGAATGAAACAGGATTGGCTGATTGATTAAAACACCAAGAACAGCATCTAGTTATCACATAGTAAGCACAAGATAAATAAATGTTAGCTATTATTAATTAGGTTTCAGTTTAAACATTATCATCTAATATGATATTCTCACACAGAACTTATAGGTCTCAAAGTTTTAAGGGTTTTTTTCTTGTTACTTTGTTTTGCTTTTGGCTGCATCTGTGGCATGTGGAAGTTCCCAAGCCAGGGATCGAGTCCGCACCACAGCAGCAACCAAAGTCACCGCAGTGACAATGTCAGCTCCTTAACCCACTGCACCACAACAGAACTCCTCAAAGTTACATGTCAAAGGCACACATGCACCTCAAGCATGTAATGGTACAAAGCAAGCACTCAGCTGTTTGTGGGATGAATGGAAGAATCTAACAGTGACTCTGAAAGGACAAAGGACACCAAAGACTACATATCCTACATATTCATCAATGGAAAATAGACAACAACAACAAAAAATCTGCTTCAGAAAACAACAGAAATATAAGAAAACTGTACTCTTTTTGACAGTTATCCTATTATAACAATAGAAGTGCTGCAAATATAAAAATAAAGACGATATATTTTCCCAGCCATCAAAGAGTTCAATTTGAAGGGTATGCAAATAATCCCTACAAAACTCAAGTGCTATAACAGCAGACATGCACTGTGCTAAAACCCTTGAGTACAGAAATCAGCATATATGTCTTCGCAATCTCTACACTTAGTATAGTGCCTGGCATGTGGTACGTGATCATGAATGAAGGCAGACATGCTACACAAAAGAAGACAACATAACTGTCAAGTGTTCTGAAGAGTATGATCACAAAACTGGGACCCTCCGACTTGGGTCTCGCAAAGCAAGTAGGAATTTACAAATCAGCGCTTCAGGCAGAAGAAAGATCAACCACAAAGACAAAAATTGAAAGAGCATGCAGTTTGCAAGCAATGAATGAACTTAACATCACAGTATGGAACGTTCTGTAGGGAATGAAACCACAAATATAAGTGGGGTCATGCCATCAGGAGTTTAAGTCATTATTACATAAGCAATATGAGCAGTGACAAGGTTTTGAAGTGCACTATGAGTAGATTTGCTTTGGCAAGAGTGTGGATGCATTCCAAGAGATAAAACTGGAGGCTGGAAGATGGGCTTAAGAGTCGCT
Organism: Sus scrofa; assembly: GCF_054392235.1. NCBI lineage: Eukaryota > Metazoa > Chordata > Mammalia > Artiodactyla > Suidae > Sus > Sus scrofa. The sequence goes on from NC_139383.1 coordinate 53,041, forward strand.
GCTACAGTTGAGAGAAGACATAATGAGGGCAGAATTTAAACCACTCATTGATATGACCACAGATTTACCCAGAAATTGGTGGCTACATACTCCTTTTTGCAAACTAAGTCTACAGAAGAAATCTGAGGAATTAGTTTGAGGCCTAATGTTACTGTTGTTGCAAGCTCATCTCTCACTCCCAGTGATGACACTGACCATCTTTCCTCACCTGTATCATTAAGGCCGCACAGTTATTACTGCACTAACTTGTCCTTAGAAAAGACGATTGTTAGCACAATGTATGTCCTTTTGGTAGCTGAAGTATCAAACTTGGTATTAATTCTGCATGGCCTCCTAGTGCCTACACAACTCAACAGAGCATGATCTTTTCAAAGACGCATACCTAGAGTTTTAAATTAGAAAAACACGCTGTCCAGGGCCTAGACAGGGAGGCCTTGTCAATAAAGTGGTGTGCATTTATATCTTACGCTCTACGGTACCTGAACTCTCCCGCCTCTAATAGGACGTTAACAAGTCTCCAGCGAAACTTTATCATAAAACCACCCCCGCTGGTAGCAAAACAGATGGGCACAGGCCAGGGTGAATCTGCCTTCCAATATCGAGAAGAGAAACAGCAGGACATAAAGACATTGGGTCTTGGATGCGCAGGACTGGCCTGACCAGGCCCCTCCTGGCACCCCCGTACCCCACACTCGTACAATGGGAAGCCGCTTTCGAGCCACAGCAGAGGAGGGAACCGAGCGGGATGCGCGGCCGGTACAGGCCGGAGCTGCGGCAGCACGAGCGGGAGGAACGGCCTCCGCGCGGCCTCCCCATACACTCCGCGCCTCTTCCCGCTATGGACCCGGGGCCTCGATGCAGTAGTCGCTTCTGCAGGAATCCTCAGGGAAGAGAAAAGCTAAAAGGGCTGTTACCTGGAGTCACTGCACAGACTACTACCGGCAGGCGAAAAAGAAGTTAACCTGCAGGAAGCCCAGGCGCCCGCCACGGCGACCCTTCCCGACCCTACAGAACTCCTGGCGCGCGTTGACAACGTCACTTCCGCCAGTTCACCTCTCAGCTTCCGCGAGTTGCCCACGCTAGAGCGGCGGCCATGGGAAGTGTGGGCATTGCGTCACTTCCTATGTTTCCCTGGTACTCGGCTGAAGGGAAACATGGGGTGGGGCGGAGTCCTTCGCGCTTCCGGGCGAGGCCACCCCGCCAGGGCCTTTTCTGATTGGTAATCTAAGCAAGATATTGATATTTAAATGCTGACCGTTCAAACTGACTAGCGGAGTGACGTTTAGCAAGTTATCAGGTCTCTCTGCCTCAGTTTCTTCGTTGTAGGTTGGAGTAATAATAGCACTAGTCTTCGAAGGACATTGTGAGATAGATTAAGGAAATGTATGAACTGTGCCTGGCACACGTTAAGCATGTTAGCTATTCTCAAACATGTAGAATGATAAGAAAAACAAAAACAGACAGCCTGGTTTACAGACTCGATTATATTTTAATTCTTCTGCTACCGTCTAATGCAGTCTTTTCACATTTGTCACAGAGACTACAGTAGTTGGGCCCCAGAGTCCCTCTCCTGTGGATCATTTAGGCATGATCACATTTTGTAATGCTTGTTAATTTGCTTCCTTTGTATTTCATATAACCAGTGAGGTTGTGAGCTCCTTAATGATAGGAAATGCTGTATAGATATTTTTGTATCCAGGATGGTGCCTGAATAAATACTTCTCTCTCCATAACTATCAAAGAAAATCTTTTGCTTTACCCTTTGTTTAAAGTTTTAATTTAAAAACTTAGGTTTCAAAAATCTTTTCTGCTTCCAGAATTGTGTATATCAGGTAATCAATCGATATTAGCCAATTGCTTGCTTGCCTTTTTTAAATAACATTTTTAAGCTGTAAAATATAATAAGACGTACATAAACACATATAGAGATTAAAAGATAGTATTAAATCAAATAAAGAAACCCAGTATTGCCAGCACCAGAACCCTCACCTATACCCAGCCAAACAGGCCCTTCCTTCTCACTGTGTACTCCTAAGGTATATAGTAGGCACTCTTTTGCTCAACGTTTTAAGACTCATCCATGTTGATGTGCCTTCCCTCTAGCTGGCAGTCTGTTATTTTTTTTTTTTACGCTGTGTCACATCCCTTTGATGGCTATGGAGAGAAATATTGTATTTATTCAGGTATTGTCCTGGATACAAAACTATCTACAAAACATTCGCGAAAAAAACATCAGTTGTTTTATTCATTCTGCAGTATGTGGACATTTGGATCGTTGCCAGTTCTGGGTCATTAAGAACAAGACTTATCCTTACACATCTTTCTGGCTAGGGTACGTACCTTGGCGTAGAACTGCTGGGTCATAAGGTGTGCTTATTTTCAACCATGTCAAGGTATGCCAATCTCTTTTCGAGCTATGGCTGTACCAATTTACATTCCCATAGAGTCTTCGAGTTTCCACTGTTCCATAGTTTTGCCAATTTCTTTGTAAGGTCAGATTTTAAAATTTTTATCCATGATTTCGAATGTTTAGTTAGGAGAGACAACCCTCCCCTCTCCGTCAGCTCTCTCGGAAGAGCAGGCTCAGGCTGAGAAGCGGAAGGGGACGGCTCTGGCTTCCAGGAGCGACGACCGACCGGCGGGAGATAGAGCGGCCGGAGGCAGCGCCACGGAAGCCGGAAGTGGCCCGACTTCCGGTCGGCCGCCATCTCGCCGTGAGACAGCAGGAGCTGAGCGGCGCGATGTTGTCTTCGGTAGCAGCGTACTCTGTCCCCGGCAGAGACTTGGCCATGGATCCTCATAGCGCCGCGGGTCCTTCGCAGCTGCGCTTTTCGCCCTACGCTTTCAATGGAGGGTAAAGCCCAGGGAGCCGACACTTTCTCTTTCGCCGCCCTCGCCCCCATGTCGCTAAGCCCGTTGGCGCGGCTGCCAAATCTTGCCCCGCCACCTCCTCTCCGTGTTTGCTCAATTCGTCTTGTTCTTCACAGCTTCCCTTTACAGGCTGGAAACTGGGTCTTGAATGTGGACAGCCAGGTATTTGTAGTCTGCTCTTTGCGGAAGTGAGACAGTAGATAGGAATTGAGATCTGGCCCTCTGTTCTGCAAGAGCTTTAAAAATGGATCTTATCTCTCCTTACTGTCTGAGCATGTATCTCGCGCTAGGAGATGAGGGGCGGATTGAGCATCTGAGATTGAAGAGTTATGGTTGATTAACAGTGTCCTTAAGTTTAGTTGTGTCTGTAGCTAAAAGGGCTGATCAAACAACATCATTTTCTGTTATTTTAAATGACAGAAACTGGCCAGACCTAGTTTTATTGGTCAGTGCTTGTTTTTAAGGGTTTGCATAAATTCGGGGGGGGGGGAGTCCTTTAAAGGTATATTCTTGCATATTGCATTCAAGTTGTCTTTCTTTTTTTAATTACCAGATTTTCTTAAATAATACTTTTCCTTGATAGTACACTAAAAGAAGTAGGTTGTGGAAAGACACTATTTAGGATTCCTAAGAGTAAAGAGCTGTATATTTAAGTAGTGTTTATAGTTTACCCATCAAACTTTGTATATTAAAACATACACACCCAATTCAAACAAACAGATGGTCTTTTAAGATAACCAGGTTAACAGTTCCTTATGGATTTGAAATTTTAATGCAGATTGTTGGGGTATGTTGCAAAGAAAGTGGAAGGCTGTGATTTTAGCATTGTTTCTGTCATGGAAGGGCAGTGTAGTCCTTGGGTACCTCTCAACTTTTTTTTTTTTTTTAAGAGCCACACCCACAGCATATGGAAGTTCCCAGGCTAGGGGTCGAATTGATTATTAACTTACCTTTAATAATGTAGACATAACTCAGTCTGTGCTCTTTTTCTTTAGTGTTTATTGCTGCTGGCTCTTGGGCAGCCTTTGCTTCTACAATATAAGACTTAGTGCTATGTCTTTTTCTATTCTGACTAAATGTGGTTAAATGCCAAGTGATTAGGCTCCACATTTGTCACTGAGTACTCTCATATGTCTCATTAAGAGAGGATATTCCCAAATTGGTTCTTTCAATTTTACCTTTTATCAGCCCCTCCATTCTGGCTTGTTTTTGGTTGGTTGGTTGGTTGGAGGTTTTTTCTGGCCACTGCAGTGCCAGATTTGAGTGTATCTTCAACCTCCTCTGCAGCTTGCAGCAACGCCAGATCCTTAACTCACTGAGCAGGCCAGGGATCCAGGGATCGAACCCACATCCTCCTGGATACTTGTTGAGTTCTTAACCCACTGAGCCACAATGGGAACTCCCCCTTACAACTTCTTGAACCCAGAGTTCCTTATCTTCCTTAGCTACTCCTAGCTTAAGGGGAGAATCAGAAGAGAAGCATCTCGTAAACTGAAAGCAGTTATCTTCTTCAGTCCTTATGCTGACTGGGTGTTAGATGGTATACGCCTCCGTTTTCAGAATGAACCTGGGCCCTTAGATGTTACATTTCTTTAATATGACGTCACTGATCTGGTGTGAAGTTGAACCCCAGGACTTGAATCCATAGCTCTCTTGCATTGAGTTGATGTATGCTTTTATCATTGCACTTTTATTAAATATTTTCTGTGACAATTGATGAAGAAGTTATAAAATGAGTATTGAACCCATTTCATGAGGCAGTTACAGATTCTGTATAAGACTCATAAGGTATTCAGTACTCATTACACTCTGCTCAGTTTTTAGCATCTGTAATCCTGTTACTGCCCTAAAAGTTAGTTTCTTGTGGTTTTCTGATTATTAACTTACCTTTAACAATGTAGACATAACTCAGTCTGTGCTCTTTTTCTTTAGTGTTTATTGCTGCTGGCTCTTGGGCAGCCTTTGCTTCTACAATATAAGACTTAGTGCTATGTCTTTTTCTATTCTGACTAAATGTGGTTAAATGCCAAGTGATTAGGCTCCACATTTGTCACTGAGTACTCTCACATGTCTCATTAAGAGAGGATATTCCCAAATTGGTTCTTTCAATTTTACCTTTTATCAGCCCCTCCATTCTGGCTTGTTTTTGGTTGGTTGGTTGGTTGGAGGTTTTTTGGTTTGTGTTTGTTTGTTTGTTTGTTTTTACCAAACCCACAGCATGTGGAAGTTCTGGGGCCCGGGATTGAACCCCAGCCACTGCAGTGACTGACAGCACTGAATCCTTAACCCACTGAGCTACCAGGGAACTCCTTGATTCTGCTTTCTTAAATAAAACATTTCCATCTGGATTTTCTGCTCTCACCATAACTCAATATATTAAAACAGGGAGTTCTCATCGTGGTGCAGTGGGTTAAGTCCCCAACTGCGGGGGCTCAGGTAGTTGCAGAGGTATAGGTTCAGTTCCTGGCCCTGGCCTGGAACAGTGGGTTAAGGGATCTAGTGTTGCCACAGTGCACCGTTGGCTCAGATTCTGTTCCTGGCCCAGAAACTTCCATACACTGCAGGCATGACCATTTAAAAAAAAAAAGGAAAAAGAGGAGTTCCCATGTTGGCTCAGGGGAAACGGACCCAACTAGTATCCAACAGGATGCGGGTTTGATCCCTGCCCCTGAGCAGTGAGTTAAGGATCCAGCATTGCCGCAAGCTGTGATGTAGGTCAGAGACATGGCTTGAATCCTTCCTTACTGTGGCTGTGGTGTAGGTCTGCAGCTCCAGCTCCGATTTGACCCCTAGCTTGGAAGCCTCCATGTGCTGTGGGTATAGCCCTAAAAAGAAAGAAAAAAAAAAAAGGAGAGAGAGATTAAAACAAAAAGCAAGCTATTCCTCTCAATAACTTCTCCTTTGCACTCCTTATAATTACATCATCATGCTGCTCTTCCAGCATCTAACACATTTTGTTAGTTACAAAAACTTGTACAACTTGTGTGTTTATGTTTTTGAATTTACCTGTTTCTTCCTGTTTGCATTGCCGCCTTCTTATTGCGTAGTCTTATTGAGTTCCCATTTTATTTCACCTATAGTGTTATTGTCACGGTAGTCATCTTAAAACTCCACTTTGCAAATGGACCTTTCCTCATTCTTGCTCACATTACCTTTATGGGTCCTCACCAAAATTCCAAAATCTTTCCCAGATGACTATGGCCAGGGGTCCTTTCCCCTGATCTTCTCTCTTCCATCTGAATCCTACATTTGGCTTTTTACATGTAATGGATTTTATCCCAATATATGCTGTGGAGCATTTTCATGTTGGGGAAAGTGTTATTACCACCACCCAAAAGAATTCGTTAATTTTTTGTCTTCCTTTTCCCCTCAGAACTGTATTGGCAATTGCGGGAGAAGATTTTTCGATTGTTGCTTCTGACACCCGATTGAGTGAAGGGTTTTCAATTCACACACGGGACAGCCCCAAATGTTACAAATTGTAAGTAAATACTTCTGAGGATGTGTTCTCAGCACCTTGTGATGATTTGACGCTGCAAGAAATTCAACTCCTAAACCATTTGTTTCACGAGTTTTTAGATTGCCTGCTTAGAACTTCGCTTGCATTTTTCTTAGAAAATACTAACTTAGGGAGTTCCCATCATGGCTCAGTGGTTAACGAACCCGACTAGTGTTCATGAGGATGCAGGTTCGACCCCTGGCCTTGCTGGGTAGGTTAACGATCTGGCGTTGCCATGAGCTGTGGTGTAGGTCCCAGACACAGTTCGGATCCCATGTGGCTGTGGCTGTGGTGTAGGCTGGCATCTACACCTCTAATTTGACCCCTAGCCTGGGAACCTCAGTATGCTACAGGTGTGGCCCTAAAAAGACAAAAGAAAAGAAAATACTTAGGAAGTTATTTTCTGATAATTCAGTATGTATTCTTCATGATATTTGCATATCTAGGAACTAACAATGCTTTTGGTAACTTAGATATTTTTTACCTCAGCATCTTATGAAAAATTTCACATATACAACAAAAGTAAAATAATTTTGTAGTGGACACTCATATACTATCACCTAGATCTTATTAGCATTTTACTACTTTATCATATGTCATTTATTATTTATCATTCTGTGCATCCATTAATATGTTAAATTTTTTCTAATATACCCCTTTTAAAAAAAGTAACCCTAAACATTCAATTTAACCATATCCTAAGTAGTTATAGCCATAGCTCACAGTTTTAATGGGCTGGCTATACTTTTTCTAAAACATAAGAAATAAAGTTGTGGGCACTGGGAAAAAAAATGTCTGCATAAGTAACCTAAATGCATCTTGCAGATTAGCAGTGGTTTGTATTTAACATTTTTGGACACATTAATTCCCACAAGAGCCTCTTCAGCCCATTTTTTAGCAGGAGTGGACTGGTCCTTGGGGCAGGGCCTTCTGCTGTAGAGTGTGGGCTAGCCTGCAGCTCAACCTAAAAAACAATAAGCTTATCTTCCTCTTCCTAGTTCCTATTCTGTCCGCTTCTCTGGGGGTTTTGGTTTTTTGTGGGTTGGTTTGTTTGTTTGTTTTGTTTTGTTTTTTTGGTGTGGTTTATTTATTTATTTATTTTGTCTTTTTAGGGCTGCACCTGAGGCAAATGGAGGTTCCCAGGCTGTGGTTGAATCAGAGCTACGGCTGGCTGGCCTATGACACAGCCACGGCAACTTGGGGTCTGAGCCACATATGCGACCTACACCACAGCTCACGGCAGTGCTGGATCCTTAACCCACTGAACGAGGCCAGGGATCGAACCTTTCCTCATGGATGCTAGTCAGATTCATTTCTGCTGAGCCACGAAGGGAACACCCATCTTTTCTTCTTCTAAGATGTAACTTTTATGATTTGAAAGTAGTAAATGTCATAAATAAATTTTTAAAATACAATTTTATAGAAACCATCTTGGTGCAAGATTTTGCTCGTCTTAGTACTGTACTGTTTTAGTTTGTGCGCTGCTGAAGTGAATACCCATTCTTTTTTTTTTTTTTTTTTTTTTTTTGTCTTTTTGCCATTTCTTGGGCCGCTCCCGCGGCATATGGAGGTTCCCAGGCTAGGGGTCTACGCCAGAGCCACAGCAACGCGGGATCCAAGCCACATCTGTGACCTACACCACAGCTCACGGCAACGCCGGATCGTTAACCCACTGAGCAAGGCCAGGGACCAAACCCTCAACCTCATGGTTCCTAGTCGGATTCGTTAACCACTGCGCCACGGCGGGAGCTCCCCATTCTTTTTTTAATGAAATACTGTAGGTATATATAGAGACAAACAACATCACTGACTGTTCTGTCATCCTCCCTAGGCACTGGAACATGCATTCCATTGAATTGCCTGCATGCCCTTGATCCCATTCCCTTTGGGGCTGACCTAGAGCCACGCCTGCCTCTTTCCCACCTGTTTGAGACTCACCTTTATTCTTTATTCTCTACATGAAAACTCCTTTGCATTTATGCCCCTGGATATTTGTCAGAAGCATTTTGGGGCTCAGATTTTGTCCTACCCATTGGTACTGTCAGCCCATCCTGGTAGTAGGGGCAGTGAAGCCTCATGGGAGATTGGAGGTCTAACTCAGTGCAGTGGGGTTAGTTGTAGAGGTGAGTCCAGAAATGCTGGTGATGCCTGTAGAGTTGTCAGTAGCCTCCCCATTTGGACAAGTGCGATTTGTACGTGTCATCCACACACTTCTGGAAGGAAGGGTATCATGTCGCCTCTGCTGAATATTTCTTAATGGGAATGGTTTAGGTTTTCTAATAGATGTCAAGATTTAGGAATTAATTTTTGATACATAGATGTACCAAAGTTTAATCACTTCCCCTCTGGTGGGCATTTGGGTTGTGGGAGAGCCATTAAAATAATAGGTACACTTACATACAAGCAAATTTAGAGCCTTCCTTTGCAAACTTGTGTGAATATGTTGACTGGATTAATTTCTAGCAGTGGAATTACCGAGTAAGAGGGACACACATTTCAGTTTTTCCTAGTTACAGTAAATAGCCCTTCTAAAGCATTAGATCAGTGTACACTCTTTCCCAGTATCAGAGAGTACCCATTTCCCACAACCTCACCAGGCATTGTTAGTCTAATATGTTAAAATCATCTCTTATTTAGATTTGAATTTCTAAGTGACATAGAGGCTCTTTTTACATGTTTGTGGTAACTTGTGTCTCTTTTTATGTGACTTTCATATAATGTGCCCATCTTCTCATTGTGCATGGGTTTGTTTTTTTTTTTTTAATTGAGGCATAATTGACATGAAACATTATAATAGTTTCAGGTGTACAACATCCCATATTCATATTATTGCAAAATGATCACCACAATTAGTCTGCTTATAGTATCTACCACCACACATAGTTGTAACATTTTTTTTCCTGTGATGAGAATATTTAAGATCTACTCTCTTAGCAGTTTTCAAACATGCAGTACAGGATTATTAACTGCAGTCACTAGTCTGTGTGTTATACCTCTATGATCCATTTTGTTGTAATGCTTTTCATATTTGTAGCAGTCCTTTGCAGGATAAGGAAATTAAAATTAGGCTTTGGTCATATGTACTACATGTATATTTTGTTAATTTTTTTAAACTGTATTTATCATATTTCATAAAAGTTTTGATTTTTTTGTAATCAAATTTTTGAAACTTTTCTGTGTGGACATTAGGTTGTATCATTTTTAAACCAGCTGTCTTCAACCTAAGGTTGTTTTGCTTTACTGTCAAACCAACTCGGTTTCCTAAAATGTTGTTTTTTTACAGAACAGACAAAACAGTCATTGGTTGTAGTGGTTTTCATGGAGACTGTCTTACCCTGACAAAAATTATTGAAGCAAGACTAAAGGTAAATGCTTTTCTGTATGTGTGCACTATTGAAAGCTAATAACAATTCTTTAGATTCTTTTTGGCATACATCACGACTGTTGCTCAGAATAGCTGGAGAAGAACTAGTTTAGCAGATGAAGAAACCATAGCCTATCCTAGAAATGAAATGATACTGCATCTTGTTCATTCGTTAATAGCATAATATGAAACGACAGCATCATCAAAGTAGCATAATATAAAACGACAGCAAGTTCCTCTTGTTAAAGTGTATGTACAATATAAAGGATTCTCTCCTTTTTTTGAGGTAGATTGGGAAGGGTTTCTTCTGAAGTTACATTTCCCTTAGAAACAGAGCAAATCAATTCTGTGGAGGAGGCAGGCTTTTAGACAGGAGTTTGGTTTGGATTACTGTCAGCTGACGTGCTCTGTCTTTACTGCACTGCCCTCTTGGCATGAACAGGAATGGGAAGAAATAAGCCAGTTGTTTGGACCAGAGGCACAACCCAAGCCGTTATCACCTAACACCTTAATAGGCTTTAGTTGATAGCCAGCTGAGGAAGGGGATTTGATGTGGGGTGGGAGAAGTGAGAGAATGAGACACACTAACCTGTTTTGCGGTTTTTAAAGTGGCTGACGCTGTCACAGCCTGCACTTGTCTTTTGTGGGAGCTGGGGAGACGTGAAGGATGAAGGAATGCTGGCCGGATAAAGCAGGGGCATGTCTGGGTTTTGATTATGGCCTGTGTATGTGAGCAGTGCTTGTTTCTGATAGTTTCAAGGAGAATAAAATGAGTAATTTGAACTGTATTGAAACGGATTTTGTTTGTATTACTAGCCTTAAGGAACTGCACTCTTCTTTAGTAAGTTGGTAATAGTAGGTGGGGGTAGCTGTTTCTTAAACAACTACAGCCTAGTGAAGTTTTTTAAATTGCTGTTGATGCAGTACCGATATTATATGCTCTTAGTTTTCTTATTTAATTTTGTAGGATATATGTCATAATTTTTAGTTTAGTAGTTGGAAAGTCCAGCTGGTACATGGAAAGGTTGATCATGTTCTGTGTTGCCTATTTGTGCATAACCTTAAGATTGTACTGTTGGGGTACGTAGGAATTTGTTTAACTGACACTTGTTTTTTGAATGTATAGAAACGATTTTGTTTGGTATTTATCAGATGTTAACATTTACTTATACTCTTCAGTGGTTTACGTTTATTGACATATTTACGTGACTTCTAGTGCATATTTTGTAAATGGAATTTAGAGGACAAAAATAAACGTGACGTGGGAGTTGGCCTAGTGGCTAAGGACTTAGCATTGTTACTGCTGTGGTTTGGGTTATTGCTCCTTGGCCTGGGAACTTCCACATACCTTGGAGAGTGGTATTTTGTTAATAAAATAAAACAAGTAACAGTGAGTTCAGTTCAGTGAATAATCCTTGAAATTTCTCTTTCATTACTGTATGATGGTGAGCTGAATAACTGTTGCTGCTTGGTTTTGAAATGAAATGAAATCAGTAATTTTTTTATAATCTTGGAAAAAATGTTTCCATACCCTGATTTATCTAAGGTGCTCATTTCTCACTTTTTTTCGGTACTTTGTCATTGTTCGATTTTATTGAACTTCTTAGGTTTCTCTTTAGAGAGACTTGCTATGTGGCTGACAAAGAAATTGGTGAACTTAAATGTGTTTTATTGGAGAATTCATGATCCCCAAGGATGTAGGAAATCTAGGATTGGAAATCGCTATATAAGATACTATTTTGGACACTTCTGTTCTCCTGTGTAGATGTTTTAAGGAGTGAGACCACCGCCCTGTCCTAGATTCATGCTAGGGTGCCAGAAGAGTGCTGCCCTCATATGTTCTGTTCTCACACTTCTCTACACCAAAGAGAGGAACTTATATCTGAGTCCAATCAGGAGTTAGCATAGTAAATATTTTTAGCTTTATGGGCCATTTGGTTTGTGACAACTATTCACCTCTGCCCTTGTAGCACAAAAGCAGACAGAGAAAGTGTGTAATGAATGAACAATATTGTGTTCCAATAAAGCTATGGAAACAAGGGTGGGCTGGATTTAGCCCATGGGTTATACTTTGGGGACCACTGTCTCTTTGCTGAGTGGAGCGCTGGGTTTGGAACATCGTCTCCGTGTCATCTTACACGCCCTGCTTGTATGTATTTGCTCTTCAGTTAGCAGTGCCTGAGAGGGGATGGCGTAGAGAACAGCCTTTAAACCAGAGAGTTCAGGGCAAACTTAACGTTCTTTCCCTAGAAATGTTTGTAGCTCCCCAAATGATACGACAGAATGAACTGTTATTTCATCGTAGTATTGTGTCGTTTGATCATAAACAAAACATGCGTCCTTTCCCATTTCACCAAAATTGGCTTTCATTCTTCTCAATTTATTACTCATTGTTTTAGTCTTTAATATATTCTCCTTCTGCATACCTGTCGTTTCCATTGATAATTGCAGATGTATAAGCATTCCAATAATAAGGCCATGACTACGGGGGCAATTGCAGCAATGCTGTCCACAATCCTCTACTCCAGGCGCTTCTTTCCCTACTACGTGTACAACATCATCGGGGGACTCGATGAGGAAGGTAGGACATTTGCTTTTTGGAAGATGAAAGGGGTGGCATTTCTTAGATGTGTGTGTTTCCATCCAGAGTTGAGAAGAATCCGACACTGTCTTGCCCCAACAAATTCATTTTTTCCATACTTAAAACTGTGAAGAAACTGGAGCTAAAAGAGAAATGGTTATCCAAAGACACACAGCAAGTGGAATATTAAGCTCTAGTAGTGAATGTTGGGCAGTCAGTTGTTTTAGTGTTTTCTCAAGATCTTACATGAGTCTAGTAGTAGATAATTAGCGTTTTAATCCTACAGAAAAAATCCTGACTTGGAAAAGCTTGACCTAAGTATAATTCTAAGTAAAGACTATTAACAAACATATTTGACTTCAAATGGTTTTTTTTGAAAGTAATGTGTTAGAAGAGATATATTTCCACCAGTGTTTTCAAATGATTTTTTAAAAACTTGTTTGACTTGCTGTCGGAGTCAGACCCAGCAGGATAGGGAGTGAGCATCTTCACTTGACGTTTCTACCCTGGTTCTGATCCACTGCTGTGCTACTCAGGCCAGCAGTGCTTTTCACCAGGTCTGACACTTTTTAGTTGTTTCCCAAACCAAACACCATCTCCCAGGATGGATCTGTGCACCGTTTAGAGTGGTCCGTTGTACAAAAAGTTACAGAAATGTCTGGGTGAGGACAACAGCTTTGATATAAGTCTGTCTTTCTGAGAGGGAGGATTTCTGGTTCTTTTCAACTCCTTCTCCCTCTAGTTCTTACTCCCGTCCATTTTTGTTCCACCGGTATTTGTCTTTGCTGTTGTCTCTCTACCCCTGTATGCGACCTATGGGAGCAGTCTAATCATTTTATCTACCATGGTTTATATGTAGGCAAATTAGATTGACCCAGTTTTTTTAGGCTTTCAGACTTACTTGAAAAATAAGAGAAAATTAAAGCATTGAATGGTAAATAGAAATTAATTATCCTTAACCTGGGTAATTAAATTCTAGCCACAGGTTCACTTGCCTGACCCAGCATGCTGGACATTTCTGGTGCTTTTCTTGACTTCCATTATGTCTGACTTGAATGTCAGGTTAATTAGTTCAGATTTTAGTAACATTAATAATAGCTGCCATTGAATTTCAGCAGGCCAGACAGTGTCCTTTGACTTTTTCTGAGGGTCAGCCTGATTTGGTTGGCAATTTCACATACTGAATGGCTACGGTCTGGGTTTGGATCCGATTGATTTCAGAGCTCTGTGTGATGACACTGCTTGTTTTGGTGGTATTTTCAGGTATTTTTAATTATCTTTTCTGATCTTGTCTGGTTTGCTTTGATTGTTCTTTAAATTTGTATTTCTTATGTATGTGATAGAGTGGTCCTCCTTCTTCATTTTCTGTTCCCCAAGACAGTCTTCAGCTCTTTCACCTGTGCTCTTTCTTGGTTTATTTCCCAAGAAATTTCTGAAAAAAAGAATCTGGAGACCTTTTTGAGACTTTGCTTTTAGCATCTTTTCCTTGTCCTGGTGTTCTGAGAGGCTACAGGGAGGCTCCTCATCCAGTCTTTCCTCGTTTTCTTTATCTTCTCCACCTTCTTGCCCCGCGTCCTCCTCCCCTGACCCCACCACCTCCACTACTGCCTGGCTTATCATCCCATCATTGCTAATTTTTTCTCTGAATATTGTCTATCTATTTGGGGTTTTTTGTTGTTGTCGTTCTGCTCTGAAAGTTTCCTTGACTTCAGTACCTTATTCTTTACTAAATTCTATTTCTGCCATTATTAATTTCCAAGAACTTTTACTTATTTTCTAGTTTCCTTATTTGTTTTAAGTGTCCTGTTATCGTTAGATTTTTTTTTTAATTTATTTTATTTTATTTTTTTTGTCTTTTTGTCTTTTTAGGGCTGCTCCTGAGGCATATGGAGGCTCCCAGGCTGGGGGTCTAATCGGAGCTGTTGCTGCTGGCCTACCCCACAGCCACAGCCATGCCAGATCTGAGCCACTTCTGCGACCTACACCACAGCTCACGTCAACACCGGATCCTTGATCCGCTGAGCGAGGCCAGGGATCAAACCCGCAACCTCATGGTTCCTAGTCGGATTCATTTCTGCTTTGCCAGGATGGGAACTCCTAGGTTTTTTTTTTATATATATACTTGGAAGTTTTCTTGTGTTCTCTGCATTTTATCAGATTGCTTTTTTAATTTTGTTTGTTGATTTTTGGCTGCTGTCTTCTACGTTGGAGGCTTCCTTTAAATTTCCTTTGAATTTTGGCTGTTTGTATTGACAAGTGGTACATCATAAAGGTCTACATTGGAGTGGCATATCACCTTTCCATTTAACACTTGTTTTTGTACCTGCCTCGTGACTCCCAGGTCCCAAGCCTCTGCTGATGTCTTAAGGTTTTGTTTCCTGTCTTTTGTGTTTGTGGGGGTGAGGCTGTGCTCCTTATGGAGACCTTCAGGACAGTGGGGTCAACAGCTGACCTTCAGGACAATGGGATCAACAACTGACCTTCAGCACACAGTCAACAGCTGCACCTTAGTTTGCCCGCCATTCTTCTGAGGGTCATTTAGGTTGTTTCTGGTTTCCTTAATATGAACGAGATGATGAGCTTCCTTGTACATACGGTTTTGTATACTTCTCCAACCATGATTATCTCCCTGGGAAAAATTCCTAGAAGTTGAGTTTCTGGGTCAGAGAATATCTCTCTTCTGCTCTTTTTGCGTTCTGATGACACCACAGGCTTGCCCTTCAGAAAGAGTCCTCCCACACTCTACCAGCAGAGATATGATTACCTTTTTTTTTCTTTTTCCCTAATCCTAACCAGTATCAGAATTCTAACACAATTTTAAAGGTCTTGCCCAGTAAATACTTTGTTGTTTTAACTTATATGTATTTTTTGTTTATTGAAGTTTGAGGTTTCCATGTTTATTATCTTTTTCATTTCTTCTTTGGAGACTCAGGTATTAATCTTTGGTTGTTCCTTCATTTGCAAGTTAGTCTTTTTCTTCCTGACTTAGAGGAATAACTGTGTCAGTCCTTTGCAATATAGGTAGTAGATGTCTCCCAAGAGTATTCTTGGTCTTGTCTGCACAAAACTTCCTGAGTTTCATGCAAATCTGTCAACCTTTTCTTTATGGTATTGAGTGTCTTACTTTGTAAGAAAGTCCTCCCTGATCTAGTGCCTCCCTGTGTATTTTTCCTCGGACTTGTTTGGTTTTATTTTATTTTTCACTTTGAACTTACTGTACTTTTTAAGACTTATTCTGAAGAGGAAAATTACTGTCTACAGTCAAGATTCATGCCTTCTGCTCTCGTGTTACTAATGTCTCTTGCTTTTTCTAAGTTGTGGTCTTGGGCATATCCCACTCTTTGGTTTTCCTCAGAGCTGTCTTGTGTGGTTTTTCTCTGATTGGTTTTACTCTCAGTTAAATCTTTGGGGCCTCGTTTACTTGTAGCCTGTTGGCCTCATGAGACACAATCTTGTTCTTTTGGCTCAATACTTCATGTCCCTTTCTTTGCGTGTTGAACTTAGTGAACTTGCCCACTGTGTTCTTGTTTCTCATTCCAAGGTTGCTTCCAGCAAAGACACTTGTCCAAGCTCTCTCGGATGATGCTTTCTCAGCTGGGTCGTGGCTCTGTGCGTAATTCTACAGTGGGAAAAATACACACAGCTAACAATGGCAGGCATCCATGGTAATAAGAAAATTGTCCTTATAGATGGTCTTTATCTCACATCTTCCAGGGTAACTACTGTAGTGTGTCCATTCTGATATAATATGTCTTAAAAATCACTTAAAAGTCAGACCTTATGAATGATGCCTGATTTCTCACAGCGGAAATGAATCCGACTAGTATCCACAAAGATGCAGGTTCAATCCCTGGCCTGGTTCAGTGGGTTGGGGATCCGGCATTGCCGTGAGCTGTGGTGTAGGTCACAGACGCGGCTCAGATCCCGCGTGGCTGTGGCTGTGGTGTAGTCCGGCAGCTGCGGCTCCAATTCCACCCTAGCCTGGGAACGTCCATGTGCCGTGGGTGCAGTCAAAAAAAAAAAAACCAGTAACACGTGTTCCATAAAATAAACTCAATACCAAAGAACACAAAGTGATTCCCTTCTTTTCTTGCCTCCAGTCCCACGAGGATAAATAACTATAGTTTGTTTATTAATCTTTCCATACTTTTTTGTGTGTTTATATGCGTGTACGATTTATGACTTTAAATGAAAATAGGACCGTGCCACATGTCGCAGAGCCCTCTATTTTACACTGTTACACACATATGTCCCCTGTCCCATCTTCCTCTTCCTCTGCTGTACATTGTTATATGGACTTACCATTTTCTACCAATGGACTTGAGGTTGCTTGCAAGTTTTTGCTCTTTTAAGAGCTACAGAAATGATTTTGTACATAATTGCTTTGTGTATTTATGTAAGCATTCCTGTAGGTGAATCTTAATTCTGTAAGTGAATTGTTACTGGGTCATAGGGTATGAACTTTTACATTTTGATAGATTCTGCCTCCAGATTGTTTATCAGAAAGTGGCAGGACAACTTATGCTTGCTTCAGGAGAGCCTGAGAGCCCATTTATCTACCCACTGATAGTTACATGTAGCTGTCTGATTAAGAATGAGTAGACTCACATTCTCTTTTTCTTACCCCCAAAATACAGTGACTCTTCATTCTGGCAATACAGAACAACTGTTAAATTTTAGGCAAAACTAACCTTTTGCATGTGACATTTGTGGTTTTCTGAAGTTTCTCCTTAATTGACTTTTTTGTGGTGCTTATGCTAGAGTGTGCTTAATATTAGTTTAAAAACGAATGGTAAGTTCTTCATACGTCAGATCATGGTAGCACTAGGAAAATCTGAAACTCATGTCTATATTAGAACTGCACCAGTAAGTTTTCTAGGAATGTTGTGAGGAGTTTGATGCAGAACTTATCAGAGGAGGTGACAGTTAACCAGTGCACCTGTGAGACCACATGTGTACTGGGAACCACAGGGTGGTAATAGGTGATGTGAGCTTGAAGAGAACATGAAGGTCCTTGTGGCAAATGCCGTAATGGAGAGAAGCATGGGCAGGCAGGCCTCTGCTTGCACACTGAGGAGAGGGGAAGGGTAGACTGCACTGTTTCTGAAATTTTAGCCAAGTCAGTAGTCTCTTTTGTATCACACTTTGACTATATTTATTTTTACCATGATTTGGGATTGTGATCAGGATGTGTCCTTACAGAAACTGTTTTCTTCTTTAAGGGAAGGGAGCCGTGTACAGCTTTGACCCTGTGGGGTCCTACCAGAGAGATTCCTTCAAGGCTGGAGGCTCAGCCAGTGCCATGCTGCAGCCCCTGCTTGACAACCAGGTAATGAGAATGCGTCCATGGGGGAGGAACTCAAGGTGCTATCCTCTGCATTCTCCCCATTAGCTTTGAGAAGCAGGGAAATCACGGCTTTCTTGTAAATCAGCATTGAGCGTGCTTGGCTGATTGCCCCCATCCACACCTTGCGTTTCTGTTCTACTGGTTCTCCTGCAGCCACTCACTCCCATGGCTCCTACTTCTTATTCTTCCAGGTTGCTTCTCTCTGCAATGACTGCTCCATTTTTTCACTTCTCCTCTTGCACTTTTAACTTGCAGATCATGAAAACACATTTCTCCTTCAGTCTCACCACTTCTGTGCCACCTAAGTTTGTATTCTAATTTGCAAGTACATTTCCATTACTGCTGGTTGCGTTCAGACCTGCATGCATCTTGCCGGGTCATTGTGTTTATTTCCTAACATCTTTTTTGCCTTCAGGCTTACTTCCCTAAGTCATCCTCCCAGCTTCTCTAAAAGGTGTTAGAGGAAGCTACTTCTGCATATTGCTTATCTGCCTTGTCTCTAGTCACTCCATATTCCACTCGGATCCTCGAAATGCGGTGCCTGCCCATTTCTGTGCCTTCGGCCATACCACAGCCTCTGTCTGGAATGTTAGTCCATCCTTTAACTCTAGTTTATCCTTTAGCCCTCAACGCAGGTGTATTTTCTGCCAGAGCCTTCCTTTTCTTCTCCCAGATTTGGTTATGACAGCTTAAGGCTCTCCTAGCTCTATTTTCTTCTTAGCTACAGCACATTCTGTAACAGTACTCTACTTACATATGTCCGCCTCTGTACGGTGTGCCTCTCAGGAGCAGGGGCATTGTCTCGGTGGATATTTGTCAGGTGTTAGGTGGGTGTAATTCGACCAAGTCTGGAAGCATTTCAGTTGAGGGACATTTTTAAGTGTGTGTGAGGTTTATTTTGAATCCTGGGGGAGACTGGGCCTTCTTCGTACAGTCGCATGACCCTTCATCCAAGTTTCTTACCCACCAGGTTGGTTTTAAGAACATGCAAAATGTGGAGCATGTCCCATTGTCCTTGGACAGAGCCATGCGGCTCGTGAAAGATGTCTTCATTTCTGCTGCTGAGAGGGACGTGTACACTGGGGACGCACTTAGGATCTGCATCGTGACCAAGGAGGGTGTCCGGGAGGAGACCGTTCCTCTGCGGAAGGACTGATGTCTGTGCTGTTATCATTGGTCAGTTACAAACTGGTTAATTTTGTGTCTTGAGACTATTGGATTGATTTGTTTTATTAAAAAATAAAACCCCAAGCACTCATTTTGTTATAACTTGTCTTCTTCCAGGAGAGAACTGGGAAGTAGAATCTCTTTTTCCTTTCATTTTCTTCATTTTTCTATCATCCATATCTTTTTTATTTGTATTTTCAGGGCTGCAGCCTCAGCATACAGAAGTTCCCAGGCTAGGGGTCAAATCAGAGCTGCAGCTGCAGGCCTACACCGCAGCCATAGCAACATTAGATCTGAAGCACATCTGTGACCTACACCACAGATCACAGCAATGCCAGATCTTTTAACCCACTGAACGAGGCCAGGATCAAACCCACATCCTCATGGGTACTAGTCGGGTTTGTTATCGCTGAGCCACAACAGGAACTCCTCAGAGCTGTTTTTGTTTTTGTTTTTGTTTTGTTTTGTTTTGTTTTTTTTGGTCTTTTTGCTATTTCTTTGGGCCACTCCTGTGGCATATGGAGGTTCCCAGGCTAGGGGTCGAATCGGAGCTGCAGCCACTGTCCTACGCCAGAGCCACAGCAACGCGGGATCTGAGCCGCATCTGCAACCTACACCACAGCTCATGGCGACGCCGGATCGTTAACCCACTGAGCAAGGGCAGGGACTGAACCCGCAACCTCATGGTTCCTAGTCGGATTTGTTAACCACTGCGCCACAACGGGAACTCCTTCTGTTTTTGTATTTTAAGGATAACAAATCTTTTAGCTTACATTAGGGAGCAGGAAATTTAATTGGAAAAGTTGACTTTTTTGATCAGCTTATCATCTTATGATAGTTGGTCCATCTTATAAGGAGAGTATTTGGAATTTCTGTAGTCCACCCAACTTACCTTTAAACCATCCCAGTTTTGTTAAGACATTAGTGGATTTAAATAGGATGATGTGTTAAAATTTATCATTTCTGGGATTGTTAAGCAGTCTTAAATAGCTATTTTGGAGGAAAGTCTTTAAATCAACCAGAGTAGAAGAAAATTGTAGAAGCAAATAGCCCCTTTACAGGGACTTTAGCCAGAAATTTTGTCTCTTTAGGGCTGTACCCGCAGCATATGGAGATTCCCAGGCCAGGGGTCTGATTGGAGCTATAGCTGCTGGCCTACACCACAGCCACAGCAACATGGGATCCGAGCCACGTCTACAACGTACACCACAGCTCACAGCAACTCCGGATACTTAACCCACTGAGCAAGGCCAGGGTTCAAACCTGCGTCCTCATGGGTACTAGTCACATTTGTTTCTGCTGTACCACAGCAGGAACTCCCTAGGATAATTTTTATAAACACTTTCAGAATGTTAAAATTGAGACCTAAATTTTGATAAAGCTACAGGTTTTTTTAGAACTATTAAATATATTTTAACTCCATTACAGTTGATGTTGGAGTAATTCTCTTGATCTTGACTAAGTCAAATTATAAATTACATAGGGGGTATGATTTGCTTTATGGCCTATCAAAAATGGTATTTTACTCTTGGCCTTCCATTAAGAGTTTAAATTACTAGAACCCCCAGTGGATACATATTTTTAAAATTGTTCTACAAATATTTGTTGAATACTCTGTCACAGTCACAAGTACACAATGGTCAGATCTCATTTGCATTTCTTTATAGTTTTCGTCACTGAAAACTAGACTATCCCATTCAGAATATGCATTTGCCATTTGTATTGTATTAAGAGTTCTCCAGGGAAACAGTAGGATTATCGACAGATTTATTGTGAGTAGCTGGCTCGTGTGATTGTCCCATTACCTAGCATCTGCAACCTTGAGACCCAGGGAAGGCAGTGGCTTAAACTCCAGTCTGAGTCCGAAGGCCCGAGATCAGATCTGATGATGTGAGGCCCCCACCCAGGGACAGAAGATGGCCCAGGTCCCCAGGGACAGAAGATTCTGCGTTTCCATTCAGACCCTCAACAGATTGGATAATGCCCACCCGGACTGGGGAGGGCCACCGCTTTACTGGGTCTGATTCAAATACTGACGTCATCCAGAAACCGGAATGAAGACACCCAGAAACAATGCTTAGTCAAATATCTGGGCACACGAATCCAGTAAAGTCGACATAAAGAGTTAACCATTCCAATTATAGAAGCCATAGGTAT
Organism: Sus scrofa; assembly: GCF_054392235.1. Taxonomy (NCBI): domain Eukaryota; kingdom Metazoa; phylum Chordata; class Mammalia; order Artiodactyla; family Suidae; genus Sus; species Sus scrofa. Next base: position 74,027 of record NC_139383.1, read on the forward strand.
GGGGTTTTTATTTCAGAAGATTTTCTGCTGATGTGGGATTCAGTTTTTCACTACTTCCAATTATGTAAGTTTGCATCTAAAATTCTCTGTAAGGCCCTCACCTCCCAAGGTTTCTGGGGGGTTATACAAATTTATGATGTTTTAGTTTCTTCTGCACCCTCAGGAACAAGTTATTTTAACCTAATATTCCTCCAGACCTTTAAATGTGGTCTCTTTTGAAGGCCTTGTCCATACCACCTTGTCCAGAATGTGGATCCGTTTAGAAAGCTGCTATTATGTTGAGACTTTTGTTCACGGATCAGATGTACGTTCTTGCCTGCAGCACAGAAATTCACAGAATCTGATAATATGAGAAATCATTGGGGGAAAACAGCATTTACTCTTTGGAGGCGTTAGCCATGGCTTGATTTAAACACTGCATCGGAGTGTTGTGTAGATGTTGGCTATCTCTTTAATATCGGGCAGAGCAGAAATTCTCTTGCACAGTCTGCTTGCTGAGTCTGCCCCATGGGTAGTGCTGGCTCGGAGCTGAGCCCGTCCTAGTCCTGTGCCTGTGCATACTTCACACGCAGCCACACCAGGCCATGAGACAGTGACTTTACAAGCCCACTTGAGAGGAACATGAACCATTTCACTGGAGGAAAATGGTCGTTATTACCAAAATGTTTCAATGTTATCCTGACAGGTTCTCTTTCTGCTTTTCCGTACCTATTACTTAGGAGAGCCCTTCAGCAACATGTTTTCTGACTCCAGGGTCTCCCATTCCTTCTATTGGTGACTTTCAAAGTGTGGACTGTTGGATCCCTACCACATAGAATGTTTGTTAAAAATGAATTCCTAGGCCCACCCCAGACACATTATCCTAATTTCTGGACTGGGACATGAAAATTTGCACTAAAACAAAACCAGATGACACAATTCCAAAACTTCCTTTACTCCCCTTCAGACAGACTCGATCAGAGGAGTACCCCTAGGAGATACATGATGAGGGATTGATTGATTAGAGGTTGGACCTCATGCAATTAAGAGGAGTTCACTAGATGGTCTGTAGGTGGCCCACAGTGCAGCCTAGGCTGTGGAAAGAGGCAGGGATGTGAGGGGAGCACAGGGACCCACTGGAACCTTTGGCGTTCACGCCAGCCTGCCACGTCCAGATCTTCCACTTCAGTCAGTGATGGCCACAAGGGACTGGGCCAAACATTCCTGACACAGCAACTGGACAGAATCTCAAAACTCTGGTGGGAGCTAAAGGCACCACCATGCCTACCAGATGGGCACGAAAGCAGAGGACCTTGCCTCACCTGCCAGCCCCTCTTCCTGAATTGGCAGCAGCAGGCCACATCTAAATGTGGGTATGACCTTCAGGTTCCTGCTCCATGCAGGAAGTGGCAGTTGTGTCCATGGGCAGTTTAGACTGCAGGGGAGCCTGAAGGCAAGGAGAGTCAGTTAGATTAGCTGCCCACCTGCTCTCTCTGGTCTGTGTGGTTTCTTGCCGCTTGTAAACATCTTTGAAAAATAGTTTTTCTGTAATGGGAAAATCTCTATTCAAAGAACAAGAAGCAAAAAACCACAACACAAACCCAACATGAGCTGTGGATTGGTGTCCTCAGGACTGACTTAGAAAGTGTAAGTGACGTGGAGTTTGGCCTCACATGCTTTGTCCTCAAGCAGACTCACACCCTGCGCCTTTCCTGCAGTGCCACGCTGCTGGAGAGACTGCCAGAAGCCCTGGGTTTGGAAGAGGGGTTGGCTGTGGTCCAGGGAAGCCTAAGACCCTCATTCTTCAACATAGCAGTTCTGTGGGCCACTTTCCCCAGGGCCACTGGATGGCAGTGTTGGCTCGCCCGGCTGGCCATCCTGCAGTTGGCGATGGGGTTCTGAAAGGAAGCAAGTTGCTGGCCCAAGTTCTCCCAGTGTAGATTTTACTGAGCACCTTCGAGAGCATAACAAGCCTGATGGTGAGTCCTATTTTATAACCTGGAAGGATGGTTGCCCTGCTACACGCTAAATCTCAGCTCATCCTCATTTCCTCATAGAATGGAAAGGACAGGAAATAAGCCCAGCAAAATTGGTAGTAATATATACTGGCAGAGAAGAATGGAAAAGCTGGTAGGTAGTCATGTACACTGGAGATCCTAGGCATGTGTATGGGGGAGGGGGGACGAGGGAGAAAGAGACAGGAAAGGAGAAAACATCAAAACAGAATTTCTTTGAAATGGTGGTGTTTGCCCAGGCAGCCGAGCTGCCCAACTGAGCTTAAGACGCAGTATACATGTTATTCTACTGGTGTCGCTCTCTTGTTTTCTTTGCTTTTCTGCTACCACCAAATCCTTTTATTTCCTTCACTTTTGTATATGCCCTTTTTTTTTTTTTTTTTTTTTTTTTTTGTCTTTTTGCCTTTTCTAGGGCCGCTTCCCATGACATATGGAGGTTCCCAGGCTAGGGGTCCAATCGGAACTGTAGCCGCCAGCCTACGCCAGAGCCACAGCAACATGGGATCCGAGCCGCGTCTGCAACCTACACCACAGCTCACGGCAACGCCGGGTCCTCAACCCACTGAGCAAGGCCAGGGATCAAACCCACAACGTCAAGGTTCTTAGTTGGATTCGTTAACCACGGCACCACAACGGGAACTCCTGTTTATGCCTTTCAAATGAACCACGAAGTTATGATGCTCTAAGGACCAGAATCTACAAATGCCACTGAGATTCTTGGTTGAGGATTTTGTGTAGGTGCTCATGGTAGAAAATACAAAGTCATGAGCACAAACTCCGATTAATGGAGTTCTAACTCCTGGGGAGTAGGCTGTTTACTTAAAGTAGTAAACAGGATTTCCCTTCCTGGCTCAGCAGTTAACAAACCCAACTAGGATCTATGAGGATGAGAGTTCAATCCCTGGCCTCACTCAGTGGGTTAAGGACCCAGCATTGCCGTGAGCTGTGGGGTAGGCTGGCAGCTGCAGCTCTGATTTGACCCCTAGCCCTGGAGCTTCCATATGCTACGGGTGCGGCCCTACAAAGCAAAAATGAATGAATGAGTGAATAAATAAATAAATGACAAGTAGTAACTACACCCCCAAGAAAATGGAAGATAGGCTTTTCCTGCATTTAACTTAATGCCTTTGGTTTAATAGGAATTGGCCTCTACTGCTTTCCTTTGCTACTGGCAAAGGGTACGTGTATTTCCCTTGTATTTCACAGGTAATTTTGCCTTGTTTTCTCTTTTGCTCAGAAGAGAAATCTAATAACCCCAAGGCTGACCTGCCCTAACTTGAAAAAGTTAAGAAAGGAAGAATGAAACTCTGTTGTTATAACGGCAGCATTTGCTAACAGGCTCTAATATAGGGTCAGACCAAAGTTTCAATTCAAGCCTATCTTTGAAATACTAACACTTGTAATCGATTTGCTAATAATCCCTATTCAGTTTCGTTTTTCTTTCCTAATATTTATTTTTAACTCTTTCAAAAGCCGCACCTGAATTCTGTGTTCTTCCGTGTTCTCATTTCCTTTTTGAATTTATTGTTCAAACTCACAAGAACCCATGAGGCCTAGAGTCTGAGGACACTGCTGATCTTGTGTGACAGTGTCGCTCTTTCTCCTCTTCATTTAAGATGCTAAGGACACTCACCCACAGCCCTGAGACCTGGACTCTGCTCTGGCACTGCTTCCTGGGGGTGACGTAGGGAGTTGCTATATACACCTTCTCTGGAAGCTCACGGGCTTTGGAAGACCAGGCAGCCATCCTGCTCCTGGACTCTGAGACTCTGAAAGCCTTCAGTGTCCAGAGGCTTCCCCCTTTGTGGTTTCCTTGTGAAACATCTCAAAGGCAAGGGGAAGGTGTGGACAGTGAAAGGCACAGGGGCAGGGCAGGGGACCTCGGGTAGTGTCAAAGAGCCCAGGGTTGGGGGAGTGATCACTTTCCTTTCTGCGGACTCTGAAAAGAACATGAGCCATGTGAGCTCAGACTTGAGAACAAAGAAAAGCCAGCATTTTGAGGGTCTGGGGGATGCGTTTGCAACATTCATTTGTTCCCCCAAATACCAGCCGAGCACCATCTCTGTGCCAGGCCTGGGGTGCGGTGCTGAAAGACACCAATCTCTGGAGAAGCTCATCTTACAGTGGGGGAAGGGAGGCCATCAACACAGAGAAAATATACGTCACAGAGAATGTGGGGTGAGCTCCACAGGAAAACTAAAAGGGCCAGAGTGGAAGGGGAGGGAGCAGAGCAGGTATGGGAAGGAGCCTCCTCCAGCAGAGCCGAAGTGACTGCCCAATGCTTCCTGAGAAAGAGGCCAGACACTTGGTGGTCCATGTGTTGAGCCTCTGAGTGAGACTGAAACCCTAACACTCAAGTCATTTATTGAAGCCTCAGCTTCTTGTCGTGCAGAGTTCCTGGTTCCGTGTGAAAACAGGGCTGGAACGCGGCCCATGTGGGCTGTTGCTGGCAGGGGTGCTGACACACAGCACATCTAGATAAACAAAGACCTCTTCACAAGAGGGGTGTTTGGGTTTTAAATTCCTTATAAACCAACCACTGGGAACAATTTACGAAATACTGACTATGTGGGAATTCTGCAGCCGTTAAAAGCCATGCCCATGAAGCCCTTGTAGAAACAAGGCAGAATAGTAGGGTAGAACATTACATGAAATCCACAGAACGAAAACAGTTTGTGCACCATGATTATAGGTATGTGAAAACATAAACATAATAATGCAGAAGAAAAAGCATCCCGGTGGAATGGCCCAATATGGGTGGTTTTCTTTATAGTCTTTTGTAATGACCTTTTATCATTAACAAAAAGGTTGAGAACAACATTTTGTACATTTAGAGTTCTACAATTAAAAACTCCTCTTCCATTTTTGCCAACTTTCTCAAAATATTTTATTTTGATTGTGGATGCAATCTAGTAATCAACTTAATGAAGAAGATCTAATTGGTAACTTGGTTTCAGCTGGTAAAAAATTAGGGTGTTGGACAGAGTATCTCACTTTTGACTAGCCATGTTGACATCAATAGATATACCCGATCGTTTCCTAAGTAGTGACTAATAAGAGCTGTTGTTTTCATGAGAGCTATTTTCATAAGCTTCAGAATTTTGGGGTGGGGTGGAAGGGGCTGACTGCCCATGCCTTCTGTATTTGAAGACTGCTGGACAGTTAGATGATGGCATGGCCAGAATAATGGTCTTATTTAGCTGTTGGATTATGAAACTGAAACACTTACCTATTGAGATAGATGTGTACAAAGTACCTGGGTTGTCTGCAGAAAATCACAGAAAATTATGACTTCCCTCAGACTTCCTGAAGAAGATGAAAGGAGTTTTAACTCTTAGCACCTATTATGAAATTCTAATAAACAATATTATCTGAAAGGTGCAAGATTTTCCTCAAAAAGACTCTGTAATAAATGCTTAGAGGCAGAAATGAAGGAAAAACCACAGGGAAAATCACCATTGCTTTTTTGTATCCATTGGAAGCTTGGAGAATTCCTCCAATGTCTCATCCATTTATGTATTTTATTATGGAACATTTCAAATGTATACCAAAAAAGTTGAGAGATCAGTGTAATGAAACCCTGTGTGCCCCTCACCCACTTCATTAAATGGCCACTTCATGGCCACTCTTATTTCATTCCCTACCCTCCCCCCAAAAAAAATTATTTTGAAGCAAATCCCAGAAATCCTATACTTCATCTGTAAATATATCAGCCCTCTAAAAAAAAAAAAAAAAGGCATTTATTTATTTATTTTTTGTCTTTTTGCTATTTCTTTGGGCCGCTCCGCGGCATATGTATGGAAGTTCCCAGGCTAGGGGTCGAATCGGAGCTGTAGTCTCCGGCCTACGCCAGAGCCACAGCAACGCGGGATCCGGGATCCGAGCCACGTCTGCAACCTACACCACAGCTGACGGCAACGCCGGATCGTCAACCCACTGAGCAAGGGCAGGGACCGAACCCGCAACCTCATGGTTCCTAGTCAGATTCATTAACCACTGCGCCACAACGGGAACACCAAGGCATGTTTTTAAAATATAATCAGGAGTTCCCATCTTGTCTCAGTGGTAATGAACCCGAAAAGTATCCATGAGGACGCAGGTTCAATCCCTGGCCTCGCTCAGTGGGTTAAGGATCTGGCATTGCCGTGAGCTGTGGTGTAGGTTAAAGAAGGGGCTTGGATCCTGTGTTGCTGTGGCTGTGGTGTAGGCCAGCAGCTGCAGCTCCAACGGACCCCTAGCCTGGGAACCTCCTTATGCCACGGGTGTGACCCTTAAAAAAAAACACCAAAAATTAAATACAATATAATCACTGTCATAATCGTATCCTTAAATGTTAACTATAATGTCCAGTCTATGTTCACATTTCCTTGATTGTTTCATAAATGTCTATTTACACTTCATTCAAATCTGCAGCCAAATATTTCAATCTCTAGCTCCGATCTTCCTCCTTCTCTGTGTTAATCTTTCTCAATCTCTTTCTCATTCCCGCAAAACTCAGTTGTCAAAGGAGCAGATGATTTGTACTGCAGAGTTCTCTGCTTTCTGGATATTGCTGATTCTATTCCTATAGTTTCCATAAATGTCTTTTCCTATAAATTGGTAGAGTTTGAGGCTTGATCAGATTCAGAGTTCAATTTTTCATCAACGGAGCCATCTAAGTTTACATGTCTTTCCATTGCTTAGATTAGCCAATTTGACCTGTTTCTATTAAATAATAATTGACTGTGATATGACACATATCTGAATATCATTGACCTTTTTTTGGCTGCACCCACAGCATAAGGAAAACTCAGGCCAGGGATCAAATCCCAGCTGCAGCTGCAACCTATACCACACCTGCAGCAACACCACATCCTTAACACACTGTGCCAGAGTGGGAACCCCTGAATTTTTTAGTTTATGCCATTATGAGATAAACTTCTGTTTCTTAAAAAGCCACAGGCTTCTTTCAACATAGGTGCCAGATTCAGACCGAGCCAGGCTTCCAGCCCCTCGCTTGTGGGGTATGGATGTCCCTTTCCACCTGCCTTGGAGCAAGGTCACCTAACCTCTGAAGGGACAGCTCCAGGGATGTCCACCCAGCCTGTCCCCTGGGCCACACAGGAAGCCCCCTCACAGCATCTCTGCTCTCCTTCAGGGCAGTGCATTTTCCTCAAAAGTTTTTTGTTTTTAAGCAGGGTCTCTGCTCTATCACATTACCCTGCTCTGTGTTAAGAATGTAAATATCACTTGTTTTCTCAAATAACAAACTTTCCATACTATCCAGCCCACTACCTCAGGGTGTTTTGCTTGCTCTTGTCTTTAGCTCTCTATTCAACACTGCCACCTCGCTGATGGTCCACACCTTGTTTGTGCTTTATTCCCGGGGATAATGGTAAGAATGGGCTGCTATTAGTCTCATTGTCACCTCTGCCTTTATTGTTCCTGTGTTGGGACTATTTTGGGAGAGGGCCCCAGTGCCGGCTGTGGGACATATTTAACCTGCCAGCTGAGGGTGGTGCTCCAGCTCGTGCAGACAGCTCCTCTGGGCACAAGTGGCAGAGGGCACGTGTGACAGGCACCTCTTTTGGGAGCCCAGGTGGCCAGGCTCTCTTTTAGAAACTTCAGAGTCAAGCTATTTGCAGGGATGACCCCTTGTGCTCTGGCCGCCACGCCTGCTCCCTGCCCATGGGGCTCAGATCCCTGATGGCCTTAAAAGGAGAGTCAGACAGCAGGCTGCACAGGCCACACTTCTCCCCGGAACAGTGCCAAGGGAATGGTTTGCGAGACCGAGGGTGCCTCCCAGAGCTTGGCCTCAGAATAGCCTGGCCACCTTGAGTTTCCCTTAATAGCCAGCCATGAATCAATCATCCGCAATCTATGTAAAGGCTTTTTGTAAACCTATTTATATTTTTATGTCTGTGCCACTGTGAAGAGCCATTGAATTCAAATGATTTTTTTCCTGAGGCATGTTTTTCTCTCTTATTTTCCTTAAACTAAAGCCATCTTTAAGTTTCCAGGGTGCCCTCTTGCCTCTGTGACCTGGGTTGAGGGGAAAGTGACTGTCACATCCACTTGTCAATGTGCCATGGGGAGTTCCTGCCACGTCAGTGGTGCCAACTTATTGTCACTGTCACCTTCAGTTGGAATACTGCAGGGGAACTATATGTTGCCCAAGTGACATCACTTCTAAGTGTCTTTCCTTTTGCAGTAGATTCCAGCTCAAGAAATTGTCCAGAAAAGGAGACATTTGTTTATCTCAGTTTCCTCCATGACTACATGCCAGAAGCAGCTTCTCCAGGGACAGGATCCCAGGCAGATGTGCGACTATAGCGACTCTCCTTCTTTACCGCTGTGACAAATGTGTGTGCCAGGAAAGTTATAGATTGGCAGTGAATTTGTGTGAAATTCTACCCAGAAAGAGTCACAGCTGTGCTCACTCCGCAGCCAAGGTGACCGTGGAAGCCAGGAGGAACCCAGGGTGTGCAATAAGCCCCTGGGTGTTTACAAGACACCAGGTTGGGGGGGTGGGGGATTGTCCAGGGACCATACATTAAAAAAACTAGCATGAATTGGACACTCATGTGAAATAAGGCCCAGGGACACCCTCCACTTCATCTACCTTCACATGGGTGCAGTAGGTGGCCCCCCTACTGGGGTCTTCACTGTGCTCCCCCACCTTCCCAGGGGCGCTAAGCAGCAGCAGAAATCACCCTGGATGCAGCTACGCCCATACCAGGGCCCTCCAGTCCTGCCCACCTTGTCTCCCTCTCTGGCGACGCCAAACTGCTCACTGTTGCCCAGAGATGCTTGTGGAGTGGCCATTAGCCTTGGGACCCTAATTCCATTGCTTGCCAGTTGTGTGGCCTCAAATATCCCAAAGTTGGAACTTCCTCACTTGTGAAATGTGTGAAATATTATCACTTCTCCCAGGGAAGCGTGGACGAGGTGATGTGTGTAAGTGCTGGGCCCAGAGCCCAACACACAGGAATCCTCAGTGAGCTGCAATTATCATGATTGAGTCCTGTGGGCTATAACTTTTCTGGAGGGCCCGCAACCCACGCCGCCTCATCTGCCAGGAAACTCTTCTTCAAATCCTTCAAAGTCTAGCTCAAGTGCACCTCTGGGAAGCCACACAAACTTGCCGTGCCTCTGCCCCTCATTCTCTCTCCTCTGGGCTCAGATGCTCCGCAGAGGGTAACTCTTCACTTTCAGCCATATCTTGGGGGCTGGCGGGGGGCTCGCTTACTTTGTACCTCGGGTTCTACATCCATGCCTACCATTACTGCTTGAAGAATATTTGCTAAAATAATCAAATCAATCCAGGACTTTCCTGAATAAAACTTTGGCTAGAAGCTATAAATCTCATTGATTCTTAAGGAATTCATCATTACTAAATGTAATTTTGTAAGAAAAACCTTCCCAACACAGGGCGGGTCAATGGGGGTGGGGTGGAAAGATAAAAAGAATTCTTGGTGGTAAGAAGTTTGAGGAAATGCTGAGCTTGCATCTCCTCCCAACCCAGTGGGAGCTTGATTTCCAAATTAAGCAGTTGTGTCCGAGCTTAGGAGGCAGCAGCTGCCACAGTCAGGATACAGTGCTTTGCAGCTGACCAGTGCTCTTCCTGGATCTCTTCCCCTCTGCCTAGTGCGCACCCCTGCTGGCCTTCTGTGGGGCTGGCCTGGCTGCTCCCCGAAGGTCCTTCAGGGTCAGTTTACTGCAAACAGCCCTCCCCTTCCATCTGTGTTTCAGGTAAAATTCAAAAAATGCAAAATATTGTAAACAACCCAGCATGATACGGTGACTATAATTTCAGACCCCAAAACTAAGTTTGTCAATCAAGGATGGACTTCTGATCTGTGAACTGATTTACATGAGAAGTCTATAAAGTTACAAATATTAGATCATATTTTATTCTTTCTTTAAATATGTGGACTATGATTTAAATTCGAAGCCATTTCAGAATATCCAAAACATAGGGACAACACAGGTAAGTCAGGCTGCAGTTATTTAAGCTTCAGTAACTCAGAGTCACAAATTCAAACCGTAAATGGGACCACTTTTCTGAAATGGTGCCTCATAATCACTATTACATTTTAAAATTTAGCTCAAAACAGCATGTTTCGTTTGAGTTTTCTAAAAATATCAAATGGACAGGCAAACCATACACAATTTAGAAAACAGACTGAAATACATCAAAATATTGAAAGTGGTTGATGTTGATGGTGGGATTATGGTTTTTTCCTTCCTTTTTTGCTAATCTGTACTAATTTTTAAGTAAGCAAAGAAATTAAGAAAAATAAATAGACTTTATTCTCGGCCTGTGAAGGCAAAGAAGTTGCAGGAAACTGACTCCCCGCAGCGTAGTTTCTGAATGCTGCTGGGATCTGGAGCAAAGTTGCAAAGCATGTCTTTCTTTTTAGAGTTTTTCACTTCCTGGCTCCTCTCTACTTCACGTTTCCCAGAACTCTCAGATGATCTCTGTCCAGAAGCTTCTGCACAAGCTGACCTGCCCAAGTGCTCTAGACACCCAGGTCTACACTGGGCAGCAAGTGACCCATTCCTGTGCCTCCTGAGGGCTTCCTGACCCGCTCTGCCTGGAGACTGTAGTGTGTTCATCCAAAGGGGGTTCTGAACATTTGAGGAAGGCTCTGGGGCTCTGGCTTCAGAACAACACAAGGACGGGCCTCTCTCTTAGCTCACTGCTGCACAGGGAGGATGGGAGGTAGAGGACATTAATTTGAGTGACTGAGTCCATCCCACACTCTACAGCTTTCTGTTATTTCTTACCCATTTCAAATCCCCCACCAGTTAGCTTATAAGTGGATTTTAATGAAAAATCTTATCTTTTTTTTTTTTTTTTTTTTTTGGTCTTTTTCTAGGGCCACACCTGCAGCTTATGGAGATTCCCAGGCTAGGGGTCCAATTGGAGCTGTAGCTGCCAGCCTATGCCAGGGCCACAGCAACACCAGATCTGAGCTGCGTCTGTGACTTACACCACAGCTCACGGCAACGCCAGATCCTTAACCCACTGAGCAAGGCCAGGGATCGAACCCGTAACCTCATGGTTCCTAGTCAGATTCGTTAACCACTGAGCCATGACGGGAACTCCAAAAGAAAATCTTATTTTTAATTGGTGTTTAATATCCTTGTATTTGAACTAAAATTATAAAATCTTAGTCCTGGCTCCCTATTCTTCAGCATCTCATAAAATCAGTTTTCCCAAGCACATGGCTTTTTGGATTCTCATTGGCTGGATGAGAGATTCACACACGCACACGCACACGCACCCCATGGGGAAAAAATGCACTTTCTTGTAAAGAGTACATGTATCTTTCTAATCCCAGTCCTAAAACAGTTTGAGGACTTATTGAAACCACTTTCTCTGCCCTAGCTCCATCACCACTGAATTCCTAGTTCAGATCCTTCTTGTCTTGGACCTGGACAACTCCAGGGATCTCCTCTATAGTCTCCTGGGCTTTACCCTTTCCACTCTCCAGACAACAGAAGCAAGCTTCCTAAAATGCACATCTGAATATGCCACTTCTCTCCTTAAATCCTTCATTGCTTTTTTGTTTTTATTCACTTAAATTTTTTCAGTCAACAAATAAAATTAACATTTTTAGGGGGAGAGATAAATTAGGAGTTTGGGATTAACATTTACATACTATGTATAAAATAGGTAAGCAAGGACAGGGAACTATACTCAACATCTTGTAATAACCTATAGTGGAAAAGAATCAGAAAAACTGTGTGTGTGTGCATAAATGAATCACCTTCCTGGACACTTGAAACTAAGACAACATTGTAATTTAACTATACCTCAATAAAAACAAAAAGAAACAAACACCCCTTTTAGGTAACTAATTACCTCTATGTGTTTTGATAAATGCACATATTTGTCAGTAATAACTACCACCACCACCACGACCAAGGTGTTGCTACCCCACAAAGATCTTCTGGGACCTTCCCATGACCCCTAGCTCTTGGCCATCACTGATCTGTTTTCTGTTCCTTTAATTTTGTCCTTTACCAGAATATCATATAAATGGAATTATGCCGTGTAGTACTCTTATTAAAAATTAAGCTTTTTGGAGTTCCCATCGTGGCTCAGAGAGTTAAGAACCCAACTAGTATCCATGAGGAAGCTGCTTCAGCTCTGGCCTCACTCAGTGGGTTAGGGATCCAGTATTGCAGTGAGCTGTGGTGTGGGTCAGGAATGTGACTCAGACCCCGCCTTGCTGTGACTGTGGCACAGGCCAGTGGCTGCAGCTCCGATTTGACTCCTAGCCCAGAAATTTCCATATGCTGCAGGTGTGGCCCTAAAAAGAAAAAAAAAGTAAACTTTTTACTTTGGTATATTTTACTTTGAGAATTATAGACTCACACATAGCTGAAAGAAATAACACAGAAGAAGCCCTGTTTCCCTCATCCTATTTCCCCCAATGGTAGTAAATTGCAACCAAGTTGTCGACATTGATAGAGTCAAGAAACAGAAAATTTCCATCACCACCAGACTTCTTCCTCTGCCCTTTTATACCCACACCGTGTGTCCCTCATGCCCCCACCCTTAAACTTCTGGAAAGCACTATTTTTCTCTCTATGTGTAAGAATGCTATAGAAATGAAATCATATGATATGACACTTTGGGGACTGGCTTTTTCAGGTAGCACAATTCTCTGGAGATACGTCTAAGCTAGTGTGTATCTAGAGTTTGTTTCCTTTCCTTGCTGAGCAGGATTTCATGGTGTATGACATGTGAGTTTTGTCTACACCCCTGCCAGCACCACTTAGTCTGTATTATTGTTGCTATATAATAAATCTTGAAGCTAAGTGGCCCATTCCCCCTACTTGCTTCTTTTAAAAAACTGTTTCAGGTATTTCACTTCCTTTGCCCAAATAAAGTTCAGAATAGTCTTGCCTATCTCTATAAAAAAATCTTGGGATTTTTTTATAGGAATTATGTTAAACCTACATATCAATTTGGAGAGTTTTAAATCTTTACAATGTTCAGTATGTTTCTCTTTAGATTTTATTTGATTTATTCCATCAGTGTTGTTTAGTTTTCAGTATATAATCCCTATGTATGTTTTGTTAGATTTATACCTAAGTATTTCCTTTTTATTCAGCAATTATAAATGACACTGTGTGTTGCTGTTTTTTTTTTTAATTTTGGTATCCATGTGTTCATTGTTGGTATACAGAAATACAATTGACTTCTGTATGTTTGTCTTGTTTCCTACAAATTACTGAACTCACTTATTAGATTTAGGAGTTTCCTTTTGTAGGTTCCTTAGGACTTCTTGTTTAGACAGTCCTGTAATCTGTAACTATAGGGAGTTTATTTCTTCCTGCCCACTCTGATTTCTTTTGGTTTCCTTTTCTGGCTTTATTGCACTGGGTAGAACTTCCAGCACTGTGTTGAATAAGTGTGGTAAGAGCAGACACTCTTGCCTTGTCCCCAGTCTTAGGGGGAAAGATGTTCATTGTTCACCATTAAGCATAATGTTAGCTGTAGGTTTTTGAGGATGCTCTTTATAGGCCACCCATATTCCTATTTTTCTAAGGGTTTTCATTATGAATGAGTACTGGATTTTGTCAAATGCATTTTCTACATAAATTGCTTTGACCATATGTCTTTTCTTCTTTAGTCTGTTAATATGGTGATTTATTTCATAATCAAATTTAAAATGATATAATTTAAAATTATATTAAAATTATTGAATTCGAATGTTGAAACAGCCTTATATTCCTGGAATAAATCTGACTTGGTTATGCATATAACTTTTAAAATACATTCCTGGGAGTTCCCGTCGTGGCGCAGTGGTTAACGAATCCGACCAGGAACCATGAGGTTGCGGGTTCGATCCCTGCCCTTGCTCAGTGGGTTAACGATCCGGCGTTGCCGTGAGCTGTGGTGTAGGTTGCAGATGTGGCTCGAATCCCGCGTTGCTGTGGCTCTGGCGTAGGCCGGAGACCACAGCTCCGATTCGACCCCTAGCCTGGGAACCTCCATATGCCGCGGGAGCGGCCCGAGAAATAGCAAAAAGACAAAAAAAATAAAAAAATAAAAATAAATAAAATAAAATACATTCCTGAATTTTTAAAAATTAATTAATTGAAACGGTTTTATTGGAGTTGACTTACAATGTTGTGTTAGTGTCAGATGTATAGCAAAGTAAATCAGTTATACACATACATATATCTACTCTTTTTCAGATTCTTTTCCCATAGCGCTTACTATGGAATACTGGGGAGAGTTCCCTGTGCTGTAATTAGGTCCTTGTTAGTTACCTGTTTTGCATACAGCAGTGTGTGTGTATTCATCCCAATCTGCTGGCTTATCCCCCCCTCCCCCAACATTTCCCCTTTGGTAATCAGAGGTTTGATTTTGAAATCTGTGCATCTGTTTTTGTTTTTGTAAAGAAGTTTTCGTTGATATTGTTTTTTATTAGAATCCACTTATAAGTGGTATCATGTGATACTTGTCATTCTTTGTCTGACTTACTTCACTTAGTATGACAATCTCTAGGTCCATCCATGTTGCTACCTGAATTTGATTTGGTTGTATTTTGTTGCATCCATACTCATGAGGCATATATATACATAGATTTCTTTTCTGTACTATCTTTGCTTTTGGATAAGGGATACTCACTTCATAAAATTAACTGGGAAGTGTTCCCTCTTTTTCTATTTTCTAGAAGAGACTGTATAGAATTGATGTTAATTCTTCTTTAAACATGTGGTAGAATTGCCCAGTGAAGTTCTCTGGGCCTGGAGATTTCTTTGGGGAAGTTTTAAAATATAGTATTAAAGAGTTATAGGGCTATTCAAATGATCTATTTCATATTGAATGAGTTGTGGTTGATTTATTTTTTCAAGAATTTGTCCATTTTGGAGTTCCCTTCGTGGCGCAGCGGAAATGAATCCGACTAGAATCCACGAGGTTGCAGTTTAGATCCCTAGCCTCACTCAGTGGGTCAGGGATCTGGTGTTGCCGTGAGCTGTGGTATTGGTCACGGACGCAGCCGGGATCTGAGTTGCTGTGGCTGTGGCCAGCACCTGTAACTCCAATTCAACCCCTAGCCGGGGAACTTCCATATGCCTCAAGTGCAGCCCTAAAAAGCAAAAAAATAAAGAACTGGTCCATTTCATCTAAGTAGTCAAATTTATGTATGTAAAGTTTTTCATAATATTCCTTTACAATCCATTTGATGTCTGTAGGTCCTTTAGTGATATTCCCTGTTTCATTCCTGATACTGGTAATTTGTGTCTTCTCTCTTTTTTTTTGTCAACTTTGCTAAGGGTTTGGCCATTTTATCCATCTTCTCAAAAAATATGTGTTGGTTTTATTGATTTTTCCATTGTTTTTAATTTCATTTATTTCTGCTCTTTATTACTTTCTTCTGTTTACTTTGTCTTTATTTTCCCGCTTTTCTAAGTTGAAGTAGGATCTTCAGTTGTTGATTTCAGACATACAGAGTGTCCTCCAACCACAGTAGACTCAGAGTAGAATGCAATAACATAAAATCTCAAAGATAAAGACTCAGGAATAATAAAACAAATACAATTAACCGAGTAAAAATGAAGGTACAGTGTATCATATTGATGTGCATGTTTTTAATTCTTTTAAACTTATTGAGGTTCCATCCTCCTCCCAAGATAACTCGGTATATCTTCTGTGGGCACTTGAAAAGAACATGTTCTATAAATATTGATTAAAGCGTATTGATTAATTGGAGTTCCCCACTGTGGCACAGTGGAAACAAATCTGACTAGTATCCATGAGGATGTAGGTTCGATCCCTGGCCTCCCTCAGTGGGTCGGGAATCCGGGATTGCCATGAGCTGTGGTGTAGGTCACAGACGTGGCTCAGATCCCATGTTGCTGTGGCTGTGGTGTAGGCAGGCAGCTACAGCTCCAATTCAAACCCTAGCCTGGGAACTTCATATGCTGCTGGTGAGGCCTGAAAAAAAGAAAAAGGAAAAAAAAAACTTATTGATTGATTTATCAATTGTTGAGAGAGAGAGATGTTTTCGCCTCCAACTGTAATTTTGGATTTCTCCTTTTAGGTCTGAGGGTTTTGCAGCACATATTTTGAAGCTTTGTTGTTTGATGAACATGAGTTTGGGACTGGTGACTCTTCCTGGTGGATTGGCTCTTTTATCATTATGTAATATCCCATACAGGCTCTGCTAATCTTCTTTACTCTCAAGTCTTCTTTATCTGGGAGTAATATAGCCACTTCTTACTTTTGATCAATGTTTGCTCAGTATGTATTTTCCCATCCTTTTACTTACAGTCTGCCTATATCATAACACTTGAAGTAAGATTCTTATAAACAGCATACAGTTAGGTCATGCTTTCTTTTTTTTCTTTTTCTTTTTTTTTTTTTTTTTTGTCTCTTTGTCTTTTTAGGGCCACACGCATGGCATATGGAGGTTCCCAGGCTGGGGGTCTAATCAGAGCTGTAGCCACCGGCCTACGCCAGAGCCACAGCAACGTGAGATCTGAGCCGCGTCTGCAGCCTACACCACAGCTCATGGCAACGCCGGATCCTTAACCCACTGAGCAAGGCCAGGGATCGAATCCACAACCTCATGGTTCTTAGTCGGATTCGTTAACCACTGCGCCACGACGGGAACTCCCAGGTCATGCTTTTTAATTCACTCTATGAATCTTCTAATTTTGCATGTGATAAAATTGGTGATGTTTAGGGCTTATTGCCACTTTATTTCTTATTTTCTTTTTGTTCTGTGTTTTCTTTGTCCTACTTTCTGTAGATTTCTTCAGCATTTTTTTTACAATTCCATTTTGATTAATGTATAATATGTTAAGATATCTTTGTATAGTTTTTCTATTTATTACGCTAAATATACAAAACTTAACAGTCTATCTGTGTTGACATTTTACCAGCTCAAGTGAAGTGTAGAAATCTTACTTCATTTATGTCACTTTGCCTTCCTCATTTGTAATGTAATTTTTAAAAATATTTCCTCTACACATATTTAGAACCACATCAGTTAGTTATAATTTTTGCTTCAGCCATCAAATTATAATTTAGAAAACTCAAGAAGAGAAGGAAAATGTATTATATTTATCTTTATTTTTATTCTTTCTCTGTTCTTTCTTTTTTTTTTCTTTTTTTTTTTTTTTTTTTTGTCTTTTTGCTATTTCTTGGGCCGCTCCCTCGGCATATGGAGACCCCCAGGCTAGGGATCAAATCGGAGCTGCAGCTGCCAGCCTACACCACAGCTCATAGCAACGCCGGATCCTTAACCCACTGAGCGAGGCCAGGGATAGAGCCCGAAACCTCATGGCTCCTAGTCAGATTCATTTCCGCTGAGCCATGACAGGAACTCCGTTCTTTCTTTCAACACTTGAAAAATCTCCTGTTGCTTCCTCAACAGGCCATGTGTCCAGAACTCTTTGTTACTTTTTGTCTTCATTAATAGACTTAACTTGTTTAAAAGGGAAAAATATGCCCAAGAACTTGGCTGAAGGAGATCTAAACCAGTGCCATGTTTTCCTGGAAGCTAGATGGTCACAGATGTGGTGATGACAGTGATAAAAGGCACAGAAGGGCTTAAAGGTAAGAGGAGGAGATTACCGTTCTCGTCCCTCCTGGGGGTCCCTGTGCCTCCCCAGGCATGATGAGGCTGTTGCCATAACCCACGGGCTCCATCAGCCAAACACTTCTGGAAGCCAACACAGTCCCTCTCTGTGGTATGTAGGTTTGAGGACTGTTCTCAAATGTTCTCTTTTCTGCTGAGTTTTCTGCTCAGAGCACCTGCTGGTCTTCCCCAGCCCCTGCGCCCCCTTCTGGGAGGAGTCTCATTCTTTCCCTGCACTGTTGGTAAACAGTAGGTGCTCAGAGAGCCTGGGCCAGAACAGGGTTCCAGCCTCCTCCTGATTGTGCAGAAGGCCATGCACAACTCGTCTGGGGAAGTGGGGTTCGCTGAGAGCAGGCTGGAAACCAGCACCCCTGCCCAGCCTGTGGGATGCCCTGTGTGTAGCTGGCTTCGTCCCCTCCAGCTTTCTGAAACACTGCCTCCCATCCTATCCATGTGTCCTGCTGTGGCCCATTGTGTGGTATCTCCTTAGTTACCACCTGCCCCTCATCGACTGTGGCCAGGAGGGCAAAGCCGTGCAGGTCCCACTCCCGTGGACGGGCACCTGGCATTCAGAGTGTTTAGCAAGTACTTTTGCTGAATGAATGGGTCCAGTCCCCGGCTTGACTGGTGACTGTCCACAGCCTGTGATGTGAACGGGACCACCTCAGGCCTCTGGCCATCTGGACTTTGAGGGGACTGAGTGAGTCTATGTTATGAACATGAAGCCACACTGGGAACAAGCAGACCGGAGCGAGGGAGTCACCCTGGACCAGACATGCATGGGCGGTGGTGGGGGGCGGGGGTCTCCTAGAACCATCAGAAACTCTTGGCAGGATGCAGGCAGGAGGGTGGTGATGGAGGGGACAAAGGCTGGAGGAAGGGGCCTGCTCGAGGAGTGTGTCCCCTTCCTCATCAGCCCCTCTCAGCCTGGAGCTTCAGCTCTGACTGGGCAGCCAGAGAGTAGCTGAGTCAGAAAACCCAATGGTCCAGGAGAGGGCCGGGGTCTCCAGGGTCTGCTGGCTGAGAGGCTTCCTGGAGGGTGGGCGGCCAGGGAGGTGTCTCTGGGGTCGGATGAGGAAGGGCAGCTTCCTGAGGGGCTGGTGACCAGGTAGGACTGGGGGGTCCTTGAGTGGGCTGAGGACCTCCTTTTGCTTTTCCACGAAGCCTCCTATGGCACCATATTGGGGCAGGGGGCTGGCTCCACATGTCCTGCCCACGTCCATGTGTCCACGTCTCGACAGGCCTCCGACAGCGCCCAAGTGCCTCTAAAGGATCAGGAGGCGACAGGGCAGCCCAGCTCCGTGGGAACTTCTCCGTAAAAAGCAGCAGTCTGAGCTGGAGGTGGCCCACAGCAGGACTGCTGGTTTAGTTTTAGAAGCCTCTGCGGTACCAAAATACACATAGATACTCCCTTGCTCAGGAGGTAGAGCTTCAATAGAGGCACTTAGATGAGGAAACGGGTCAACCCAGAGAAGACCGCAAAGTCACGTGCGTCTCCTGCCCCACAGCAGAGAGACGAGGGCACCTCCTGATCCTCCCACCGGCCCCCGAAACCATGAGGACACAGCAGACAAACCTCACTCAGGGACATTCAAGGTGACTGAGGAGCCCTCACAGACAAGCGGAGGCTGAGCAGACAGGACGGCACCTGCAGGGGAGCTGGTACTGAAGAGGGTGTGAGTAGGACACTGGGGACACCTCAGGGCTAGAGTTTGGGTGACAGTGTTGGGCCAGTGTGAGTCCCAGTTTTGAGACAGTTTCATGGCTGCATAAGATTTCAACATTAAGGCAAACTGGGTGAATGGTATGTGGGAACACCCTGCAAATCTGAAGTTACGTCAAAACAAAAAGGTAAGGAAGAAAAGGCCTCTGCAGGCGAGCTCCGGCCTGGGAATACTCCTGCCACACCTGCTCAGCCTGGTTATCCTTATCTCTGCCCACAGCCTCACTCCTGGGGTTCTTGCTCCCTGCCCGGGCAGCCATGACATGGACTATGTCCAACTGCTATCGCCCCTTGGTGGGCGCTGCCAGGTTCTTCCCAACAGCCTTGGACCCAGCTCCAGCCCGCCTGCTGGGATGACCCTTTACACAAGCCACCCTAGCTGCAGAAGACCAGCCCCCTGGAAATATCAACCCACCTCGTCAGTAAATCCTCGGAGGGCCTGGCCTGGCCCAGCTTCTACCTGAAGCAGAGGCATCTGAAGATGAAGTTCAGCCACTGATTATGAGCAAGACCCAAGCAGCACTGGGCGGTGAGGGAGGGCAGCCCCCCACCCCTCTCTCCAGGAGACTCCTCAAAGGGTGCCCCTGGGGGCCCTCCCAGCCTGTAACTGGGTCTAGTTAGCTCTGCAGGACAGCAAAGGAGGAGCAGGCCCCTGGCACCACCATCCCCATCCAGGACCAGAACAACTGGCACAGCAGTAGACAGAGCAAAAGGCCAAGGGCTGGTGGAGGGTGCTGTGTCCTGGCTGCGCTTCAACTCCTGATGTGGCTCTGCTTTGCCACACGGATGAGGAGCTGGGACCCAGAGAGGTTAAATCCTTTCCCAAAGTCACGGTAGCTAGAAAGAGGAAGAGCCAAAGTCCTAAAGGTTACAGATCTCTCAGCTTCTGACGGGTCGCTGAAAACTACAAAAGGCAGGGGCTATTAGGCGTTCCGGCTCCAGAGGAAGAGCGCAGTGCAGGAAGCCTTCGCTGTCCTATAAGTCCTACAACCTACCTGTGCCACTGCCTCCACTTCTAAAACAACCAGGACAAGGACAGTGTCTGCCCCACAGGGGAAACACACCTGACATGGAATAAGCTTGAGGTTTTGGGTTCGATCCCTGGCCTCACTCAGTGGGTTAAGGAACTGGCGTTGCCATGAGCTGTGATACAGCTGGGATCTGTGTTGCTGTGGCTGTGGCGGAGGCCAGAGGCTACTGCTCCAATTAGACCCCTAGCCTAGGAACCTCCGTTTGCCTCAGGTGCGGCCCTAAAAAGGCAACAACAACGACAGAAGAACACTCTTGTCCGGAGAGGGAGAAAACAAATGCTGGGGTCGTCCTTCATGCGGTCACCCACCTTGTCTTCTCTCTGAGCCCCTCTCCCCTCACTGCAAAGCCTCCCTCTTGATCGCTCAGCCCAGTCAAAATTCTGTTCGCCCTTTCAGGTCCGTGTCAAATGTGCTCACAGTACAGACAGTCCCTGACTTAACAACGATCCCACTTAGAATGCTTTGACTTCACAATGCTGTGAAAGAGACACACACTCAGTAGAAACGGTACTTGGAATGCTGTTTGGTCTTTTCCCGGCTAACAGTATGCAGTACAACGCTCTCTTGTGATGTTGGGCAGCGCCCAGCCTGTTATAAAGGGGTCTCTGAGTGAGGGGATTTTGCCCAACCGTAGCTAACAAGAGTGTTCAGAGCACCTTTAAGGCGGGGTGGGCTACACTGTAGCGCTTGACAGGTTAGGTGTCTTAAATGCACTTTCAAATTACAGTACTTCTACTCATGATGTGTTTGTCAAGACGTAACCCCTCGTAGGCGAGGGAGATCGGAATGTGGTCAGTAGATACGTGTAGATTGAGTGAGCGGAATTCCTGCCTCACAACACTTTCCCTTGCATTTTGCCAATAAGCTGCGACTCTGCCTTCTTCCAGCTGCCTCAGCCTTCATGAGCTCTTCCGGCTCAGGCTCTGGATGTCTGCCTGGGTGTCCCAACTGTTTACATGCTTGTCCTGGTCGTCCACTGGCCTGCACAATACTTAACCTGTGCCTGTCACTCCCCCCTTTCTTTCCTAGTATACACAGGACCTAGTATGCACAGGACCCAGTAAATGGTGATGTGCTAGGTGAGTGTGAATGGCAAGTTAAGAGACTGAAAGCAACTGATTTGGTCTTGCAAAGCTGTGGGTTTAAAGCATGGTTTCAGTAAAATTTCTAGGGAAGGGCGATGAAAAATAAAACACTTGGGGCTCAACAGAGGAGACAGAAGAGCAGAGATGCAGGCACTGCCTTGAGGGGTGTGGCTTCTAGGATGTGCTCATCGCCAAGGAGAATCAGAACCTGAGAGCAGAGGGCGCTGGGCTCCATTTTCAAGGAACCTGGACTTCACCCTGAAGGCTTTGGCATACCGACGAAGTGTTTAAGGAGGGCACAGAAGGGTGAAATTTGTGACTTTGATCAATCACTCCAGCAGCCCTTCGAGACTCAGCAGAAGAGAAGAGACAGAGTCAGAGCCCAGGGTGGGCTCTGACGAGGAGAGCTGCAGTAGTGAGGGGGGCAGTGGATTGGGGCAGATCAGCAGGATGTGAGGATAGGCAGGTATGGAGGCAGGGCTGTGAATCACTTCTTCCTGGAAATCTGAGATGCCTGGACCCCAGCTTCTCTCCTCTACCAGCCTCCTCACCTGTCCTACCCAGCCCGGGTCCACAGTGGAAATCTGCATGAGTGGCAGGCCTGAAGTGGGCATGAGGTAGCCAGGGCCAGGAGTCTGTCCTACTGACAAACATGTCACCATGTGCTGCAACCATCTGCGTTTACCGGACTCAGTGGTCTCATCATGCAGGGCCTGCTCCCTTGGGTATTGTCTGTGGGTGGAGCAGGGCTGGGGGAGGGCTGCTGTCCTTTCTCAGGTCAGAGGTCAGAGGGAGCCACTACAACCAGCAGCTACATAGGAGATTGGGGGGGTGTCTTTTTTAGGGCCACACCTGAGGCATATGGAGGTTCCCAGGCTAGGGGCTGAATCAGAGCTGCAGCTGCCAGCCTACACCACAGCCACAGCAACACGGGATCCAAGCTTGTCTGTGACCTACACCACAGCTGATGGCAATGCCAGGTCTTTAACCCACTGAGTGGGGCCAGGGATTGAACCCGCATCCTCATGGACACTAGTCAGGTTTTCTACTGCTGAGCCATGACGGGACCCCCTGGATTGGAGATTTGGACGAAGGCCGGGGCCAGCTGTGCCTACCACCCAGACTGAAGGGTTGCATGGGGTGCGGAGGCAGCAGGTGCTGATGCAGGAAACGGGTTGGGGCTCAGGTCCCTTCCCAAAGCCAAGTGTTGATCACCCCGCAACTCTAACGGTGACACCAGTGGTAAATACCCCTTGACCGAGTGGGTTGGGCTGTGTGCTGTCTGATCCAGTCTTTACCACGCTCCTTGAGGTGGGTACCGTTATTATCCTCATTTTAAAGACGAGGGAACTGAGGCACAGAATTGAGCAATTCATTCTTGTTCATCTGACATTCTGCCTGCAGGTCAGAGGCTGCGATCAGTAACTACAGCAATGCCTATGAGCAAACACCACACGGCTTTCTGTGGGTGGAGCCCTTGGCTTTCCAGTTACACAGAAAGAAAGACTTTCCTCTTGGGAATTTTGGAGAGTGTTCTCATGTGCCCTGATCAAGAAGGGGTGAGGTCACTACCTTTCAGAAAAGGGAAAGTGTGGAAAGCGATTACCCGGTCATGACCAGAGAAACACGTCCTTGCCTCATCTCTGCCCATCTCCAAAGAAGTCGCTGAGAAGTGCAGGTCTTCCCCACCTGTGAACAGAGTGACCGGGAGCAACCCCAGCGCCCTGCCCAGGGCTCAGGTCCCGGGGGCTTGAGACAGCAGAAGCAGGTGACGGCGTGTCATGCTTCTGGCTAAGGGCCAGCAGCTGCTGGAGGTACAGCTTCGGGAACAAGTCCTACTGTTAACCCCCAAGCAAAGGAGACTCTGCTGAGGTGGGAAGGTGGCACCAGCTGCTGTGGCAAACGTGACCTGAAGTCTGAGTGGCCCACCCAGCAGAAGGTTCCTTCTCATTCCTGAGAAGTTCCTGGTACGTGTTCCCAGGCATGGTTGCAGCAGTGCTGGGGCTCCCTGGTCCACGGGGTTGCTCGGGACCCACGCTGATGGAGGTCCTGTCACCAACACTACCTGGTTCCCAGGTTGTGCCAGGAGAAGAGAGGACACTGAAGACCTGTTTCCGTCAGGCAGCTTTGCCTCCCAGCTCCAGAGGTGCCGGTGGGTCAGCTGCTGGTGAGGCTCTTCCTGGCCGTGGAGGCTGTCTTCTGGTCCCCAGAAGGCCTTTCCCCAGTGTGTGCAGTTTTGCTCGCCAAGCTTCCCAGCCCTGGGTCCTTGGGCCCAGGACTCCGAGGGAAGGCCTGGCCTGGGTGTCGGAGGCGCCCTCGGTAACAACAGCAGCAACCGGACCTGCAGCATCCAGGCCGGGGCTGGTCCACTCAGCAAGAGGAGCGGGCGCTCCTGCATCCCTGCATCACTGAGCTGCTTTGTGACTCAGGCCTGTTACCTGTCAGATGGGAGACGCGGGCCCCCCTCCAGCCTCAGGGGACGCCCTGTATGCTGCTAAGGGCAGAGCACCCTTGTGGCTCTGGGCGGAGGCAACACAACTTCAGCTTCCTCAACGCGGCCATTTTTGTCACTGGTGGCTGGGCCCTGAGCTCTGCCCAGGCCACAGAGGACCACCCGCGGTGCCCCCCTTTCCACCCTCCCCCAACTTCTGGCTTGAAGGATGAGAAGAGTTGGACCGTGGGTCCCTTGGGGTGGACAGTTCTCAAATGCAGACAAATGGGTCTGTGGAGATTCTGACTCCTCGTTTAGCGAACACGCGGGAAGTTCTGATGTCACAAATGTGGGTCCACCTGAATTTTCCATCCGTGCTTTCTCCCCCCCACCTTTGTGCAGGGCTAGTTTGGATTCCCTTGCAGCAAGCCCTCTGCGGGTATCCCGGGTCTAAAGGAAGGAGGGCCAGGCCGCTTACCCGCTGGGCCTCACCGGGCTCTCGTTCTCGGTGCCTTTTCTTTGCCTGACAGATTCTCAGTCCGGGATGCAGGCGCGCCCGCTCCTCTTGCTGAGTGGACCAGCCCAGGCCTGGATGCCGCAGGTCCGGTTGCTGCTGTTGTTACCGAGGGCGCCTCCGACACCCAGGCCAGGCCTTCCCTCGGAGTCCTGGGCCTGAGGACCCAGGGCTGGGAAGCTTGGCGAGCGAAATTGCAGATGCTGGGACTTCTGATGTATTGACGTCAATGTGATATCATATTGTTATCTGCCTAATGGAACGTTTGGATGAGGACTCAGAAATCTGTCCAGAGAAATACAAGTTAATCTCGAAAGTTTGGAAAATATAGATTTTTTAAAAAGAGCCACATGCTAACCAAATATAACCATTTCTTACGTAGCCTTAAACACCCTTTCCACTACAAACACCCTGCTACAAGCCACCAACATCTTTGCACAGTTTACCTGCACACTGTCTTTCTCATGGTATATAAATGAATCTCACTGGCCACCGTAGCCAGAGCTATTTCTTAGAGGAAGGAGAACAGATGTCTGTCTGGAGAGGTTGAGGAGTGGGTTAGAGGGGAACATGTGTCTTTGGACGACTGTGTATCTTAAAATATATTTAGAAAACACAAATGGGATCATGCCCTACAAATCAATTGCTATTCCTTTGACCCCAAATGATGGAAAACCTAATTCAACTGGCTGCACAGTAATAGAATTCACAGCTCACTGGACTGAGCGCCCGGAGGAAGGGCTTGGGAGTGGCTGGAGTGGAGCAGTCTCTCCATCTCCTTTCTCTGTGTCTGGGTGGCCGGCTCCATGGGCGCATCCTCACCAAGAGTACCAGCAGAGTGGCCGTGCTCACCATTCAGGGGAAGAGGGAGGCTCTGAACGAGGGGCTCCTTCTGCAGAACAAGGCAGTGCCATTCACACGAGCCCCAGGACACTTTGTTTCCTCTGCCTGGGTACGGTGCCCGCACTATGGCAGCTGGGATGGGCGTGCCAAGTGGCTGGGATTGAGGAGACCCACTTTGGACAATGGAGTCGCTCTATTCAAACCACGTGAGATGGTTCTCAAACACAATTTGGTGATAGTCCTAGAAAAAAGGAATGAATGCTGAACAGAAAATATTTTGTTTCAAACTTTGTTTTTTAATTCAGTGCTACATGATGAACAACTTTGTGTGAAGAAGCCTGCTTCCAAAGTATTATGTTTGATGGGTACGTGGCATCTCAATCTATTTGCCAAGGTTTATTCTCCACCCACCTTGTTTACTGCCTACACTCTCGAATAATGCACCAGCTCACAGAGCACCTCTGTGCAATCTCCCTGCTCACTTGTTTGTAATGCCACTTATCCACTTAAAATATTCAGTTCAGTGCCTACCACATGTCAGTCACTCTGCTAGGCACTGGGAATTGTTTAGTGAGTGAAATAGACAAAGCATGTCCCTTCGGGTAGCTCCTAGTCTAAGTGGCCGTGACAGTAAACCAAGTGCAGGATGTGCTAGGACCAGGAACTGACAGGGAAGCCTGGCAGAACCGTGCAGATGCTGTCAGGGTCCCCTCCTCTTCCCCCGTGAGTCACCAGCACTTCTGCCGTGAAGAACACTGAGCTGACCTGTTGTAAAACCTTAGCGGAAGGAAGGGCCGATTCTGCCTCTGCCCTGGGTCTCTGAGGGACCACAGGCAATGCGACGGTGCTTTCTCAGGGAGGTAAGGCCACTGTGACCACTCCGTCTCTCTGTGTGGACTGGAAGACCCGTTCTGGAACTTCCAGCTTTCTGTCTGAGGGAGGGTGCGGGATGTCTGCTAGACAGTCATGTTCTTCAGACTCCAAGACGTGTGTTATTCCTTTAGGTGAGATGGAGTTTGTGCTGGTCAGGTCCAGACAAGGGAGGGGGAATCACTGGAGATTCAAATGGGGAATTTAGAATTTAACAACTAGAATTGGTTACGTTGTTCTGGGAGGCTGGCAGAGCCAAAAGAGGGGTGCTGAAGTAACCCAGGGGTTACGACCTGAAAGAAGAAGCCCCTATCCCCTGACTGAGGATTAGGGTCGAGCTCAAAGTGGGGACCTCTGAAGTTGGTGCTGGGACCGATGGTCAGAACTCTGTGACTCGTGCTCAGGTAACGAACAGAGGTGGAGGCTGGAGCGACACTGACGGAGAACCAGAGGGAGGCTTCTCTCTGCTCCCACATTTCCAATGCCCCCCAGGATGTCCTCTGACTGCGAGGGGCTCTGAGCCTCCCTGTCCCTCTCCTAATGGAGAGGAGGCTCTGAGTACTACTTAGTTTTCATCAGTGGGAATTAACCGTGCATCGTCCGTCTTAACCAAAGCACATGGAGTTCCAGGCAGTACTTGTGCATTTGGGGACGGCCCGCTGAGAAAGAGGAAAGGTCACTTCAGAGTGACATGAAAGGCACAAACGACTATATCACTGTTGCGGTTGGCATCTGACGGCTTTTTGAAATTCCTCCAACGCTAATCTAGATGAGGAATCAGGAGGAGGAAGAATTCCAACGGTAAATGCTGGTTGCCCAGACTTGTCTCAAGTCCCACTTCAGCTTCTGGGAGGAGAAGAGAGGAAGCAACCCTCCAGGTCACATACCTGCCTGTTGGCAGTGGGGCCTCATTTCCGTCAAGTTTGGAGCTTATCTCCTCAAGCTAATATGTGTGGCCACTTTGAAGGAGACTCAGTCCAGGGAGGGCCAAGGAGGTGGGGTTACAGGGAAGGCAGAGGCTCCGCAGATCCATGTGGCTGGGGCCCCGGAATGCCTGGTCACGAGAAGACAAACCTTGGGTTGGAGGAGCAGCTGTGTCTGTGGCTCAGTCTGAGCCTCACACCTGGGCTGCTGGGGCTCATTCAGATGGGAAGAGAAAGACACAGCCTCGGATTATGAAGTTTCAGGAGAGGGAAGAAGACAGTGGCCCCAGGACACACTGGCTTGGCAGGTGGACAGCCCCTCAAAAGGGTGGACGGTGACTCCCACAGCCCCTTGGAAACGGCCCCTTTATGCCTGGCTCCTGTGCTGACTCCTCTCCTCAATACCTGTTCTCTGTGTGGCTCTTGGCTTTGGTTTCATCTGCCAGCTGCTCAGTTCCTACTGCCGGTCTGTCTCAAGTTCCAACTCCTGCAGAGAAGCTGGCTGCCCCTCAGTTCCCCATCAGCCCCCTGGGCCTCCTGCCTCCCTGGCCAAGGGCAGATTCAAAGGGAGTCTGCCCTTGATCTAGGAGTGACTTAAGAAGGGTAGTGGGCACTGCAGGGGTTCCTGTGTGTGTCTTCTGGATGCCTGGGGTGTAACGTTGAGGCCAGTAGCTGGGGCATGACTGTTAGGAGTGGAAGCAGAGATGGAGACAGACAGAAACAGAGACACACTTGCAGGGAGGGGTGGGACATAGAGAGATGCAAGGAGGAAGGAGAGGCATCTGCACCTGCTGCAGGTGAGCAAAGCCCTCCTATGGCCGCCTCTGACTCAGCAGCGCCACCTAAAAGGGACACTTTTTTATTTATGGACAAGGAAACCGAGGCTCAGAGAGAGCCAGCGGCATTTCTGACTCCAACCTCAGCGTCTCTTTTTATTCCTGGAGAAGCTGTGGGGGAAATTTAAAAGGAAGAGAGAGAGGGAGCAAAATGACTATGTGTTTGCTTTGTGTCTGATGTCAGTTTGCCAAAGATGTAGGGGAAGCAACTCACCTGTGCAGACTGGAGAGGCAGTGTGTCCCCAGGTCAATGAGACGTCACGTGCATGTGGGAACCAGCCACAATGGCAAATATGACAGTGCCATCGGCAGGGAGGGGAGCCAGCTTGGCAGTGGGGAATATGTGGTGTCTGCGTTTATTAAATCTCAGTGGGATCTGGAGGGGAGGGGGGCGAGGAGATTCCTTGAGTGCATTTCACGGGGCCCTGCTGGGAATGCAGCTGGCAGAGCTGAACAAGGGAACAGATAGACAGGGTGGGCTACAGAGTGGCCAGGGGGCAGGCATCTACAGCAGAGGGACGTGGAGGAGGGTGGAGATGGTGACCAGGAAAGGCTTCTCCAGGGCTTCCCGGGTCCCCCTCAGGCTGGGGGCTGCCGTCCCCACTGAAGCAGAACAGCACAGAGCGGGTAGGGAGAAGCTGAGGGAGTTGCCCTCCAGAGCACAGCATCTGTAATCAGACCCATCTGTCGTCCTGAGGTGGGTGGAGGGGGAGAGAGGGACTGCGGGGAAGGAATTCCCAGCAAAGAGCTGGATTGCAGAAGCCAGTGGAACTGGAAGCTAACCGTGGTTCAATGAGCACTTCCTGCCTAGTCTCCTGTTTTATTCTTGAAACAATCCTTGGGCACGGTAACCAGCTATTGCTGTGACTATATTGTGTAACTTGTCACCCCAGGGCTTGGACATTCGACAGTAAGCATCCTTCTCCCTCAGAGTCTGTGGGCTGTGGGGGCCAGCTCTGCTCTGGGCCGTGGGTAGAATGCCTGGCAGTTTCCCCTCATGGACTGGAGGGGTGTTGGGGGGCTCTCCAGGCTTGGCACAGGTGTGGCAAGCCCCCACTGAGCCATACAAGTCAGTGGAAAACCCAGCACCTGTGGCCCAGAGCTGACTCCCCATCTTGAAGGGGAGGTCAGGAGTGAGGACTCACTGAGCAGTATTCAGTCTACTGGCTTGTTTTATAGCTCAGATAAAACTAGGCCCCGGGGTGATGTGTTAGTCGGTGCCATTCTTACCTCCTTGGTCTGTCACCTCCTGAAAGAGGGAAGGACTGGGCCCCACTGGGGGCAAGCACAAGGCTTTTATTGAGGCAGCTTTTAACTCCAGTTTAAGCAGAATAAGACTAAACACGGGGGACAGGCACCTGCAGGATCATTTACCTGAGCAGACGACCAGGCTCTAGGTTGACCTTCCAGAAGCGGCCCCCCCCCCCCCCCCCCGGCCAGGACCGGCCTAGTGATGTGGTGGTGCTTCTGCTTCCAGAAGCTGCCCAGAGGGTCAGCAGGTTGCTTCCAGACTGTGGCTCCAAGACCACATACTGTGCTAGAGAAGCAGATGCCTGAGTTCCACCTTTCACCCCTAAAGCCAGACTGGGTCGTAAGTGCCTTTAAGTGCAAGGAATAGGCAGAGTAAGTGGACATTTGTACATCTTTTGGTAGTTAGCCATCAAATACAAATCTTTCAGAAGAAATTTGGCTCCTAGTCGCTTATTGGAATTGAAGGATGTCAACTGGCAGAGTGGGTTACAGACAATGTCTGATGGTACTGTTCATGCGATTTTTGACATAACACTGGAGGGTTCAAATAATTGAGTATGGTTGATGTGTTGAAACTCTTTATAAGAACAAAGTTTCCTCAAAACTGATAGCCCTACAAATGAAAAGTAGGAAGAGAATGGATGCCAACCTTTCCATGATTTTAGCCAAAAGCATTGGTCACCTATTGATAAACTGATTAGAAAACCCCCAAACCTCAGCCATCTCATTAAGAAAGGCACTTAAATATAAATTTTCTTTTAATGTTATGTAATTATTTATCAAGATTTATAGCTCATTTGTGCTGTTTTGATCAAGTATGTACTGCTAATGAATGTGATGATAGCAACAGAAACAATAAATTTCTTTCGCTTAGAACAGGGGGTTCTTAAGTTAGTGTGCTCATGAACTCGGGTGAAAAAAATGACATCGTTTTTCACTAACTTCTAAGTGACATTTGCATTTCCTTCCATCATATATGCAGAAATAAGTGACAGTGGTGTCAGTGTCTGTGGCCACCTTCGCCAAGAGAAATCAGATGTCTTCCTGTAACATGACAGTGTTGCGGAAACTAGAAACCATTTCTGCTCAGCACTGGTTCGAAGTTATGAAAGCAACAGAACTTAGAGTTAGATCTTGTCAATAAAGAAGCACATGCATTACTATATCCCTATTAAAAACTATCTTAAAAACTGTATTTTAATATGCTTGGTTTCCTTTTTAATCCTGTGCATTTTATCTTCTGCATTTAAAACCATTATATTGAGAGGTCTATAGGTTTCACCAGACCACCAAGCGGGTCTATGTCAAAAAGGATTTAAAAACCCCTACTTTAGTGGCTTATGGTCACAGTAGATTTTTTAAATTAATTGGTATTTTGTTGTTGAAGAGAAATGCATGTAACACAAAATTAACCATTTTAAAGCATGCGATTCAGTAGCGCTCAGCACATCTGCACTGTTAGGCAAGTTTTACCTCTATTTCCAAAATATTCTCATCACCCCCTGAAATCCCAACAATAGATTCTTAAACATCAATTTTTATTTTTTTCATCAAAGAAGATAGTATGAGGTGATAAGTTAAAAAAAAAATCTTGTCAACCTAAAGTATGACTTTAAGATAAAATTCTATGGGGAGAATGGGAAGTGAATTTAAAGAAAAAAAGAAAAATTTCTGGTGGGTTTCAGATATTCAGTATCTATTGGATCCATTTAAAACAGTGATACGGCAGTTTTACTTATTTATTTATTTATATCTTTTCCAGGGCCGCACCCGCAGCATATGGAGGTTCCCAGGCTAGGGGTCTAATCGGAGCTGTAGCCGCCGGCCTACGCCAGAGCCACAGCAATGCCAGATCCAAGCTGCGTCTGTGACCTACGCCAGAGCTCACAGCAACGCCGGATCTTGAACCCACTGAGCGAGGCCAGGGATCGAACCCGCAACCTCATGGTTCCTAGTCGGATTCGTTAACCACTGAGCCACGAAGGGAACTCCGAGTTTTATTTTTAAATGTAAATTTTTTCTATAGGCCAAAAAAACATTCTTTTCAACTATTTTAACACATGATAAAAATTTTAAGTGTGACTTAATATGTTTAGAGGTTCATGGTTTCTTAAATTCTTGAAAATTTTTTACAAGAAACTTTTAAGCAAAAAGTTTTATTTTGCGCTGTTCCGGAGGGTCTAGGAAAGCTCTCTGCCTGGGAGTGGCATTCATTCTCCAGCTAAGCACCCCCTTCCGGAGCACCTGCAGTGTGTGATCACTCCTCTGGGAAAGGGGTCCTGAAAGTTGGGTGAAAAAAAGTCTTCAGAGGCTGAAAAAGATGCTGCCATGTTCAGCAGAGAGCAGAGGGAGAGCAACTAGGCAAGGCAGCCAGCAAAGGGGAGGCGGTTGCTGGTGACACGTGGCTCCTGGGAAGAGAGCCAGCGTTGAGGGTGTCAGGCCAGGCCCTCAGCAAGTGACGCTGGAGTGTGGCTTTCATCAGGTCCGAGAAGATGGGTTAGGCCTTCTGGAGGCTCAAGGCACAGGGAGCGATACATCCTTGCAAAGCAAAGCAGGGCTCAGGGACAGAATGAGAATCAAGTCACAGAAAAACCAGACACCTGGATGGAGGTGCAGGTACAATCCTGGGTTTCAGCTACCAGCCTGGCCGGGAAGCAGAGCAGATGGGGTGAATGGTTTGGCAGGTGGCGGTCACAGAGCAACCTCCAGGGTCTATGTTCAGGGACACACAAGGCATGGTGTACCTGTTATGTAGGATTTTCTATTGGTTCTATTTCTTAAAAGAACTTTGTGGAAAGAAGGAGTTATCTGTGTTTTAGATATTTCTAGGAATTCTGGGCAAGGGGAAGAAGAATATGCTTCTGCAATAGTATAGAAGTTACTAGGCCCTTCCCATCATGGAGAGTCCTCTTGGGCTGGACAGTCCCTTGGCTTGTGATTACACTGAAAGGTGCTAACTCAGATGCCCCAGGGGCGAAGAAGGAGCAAAAATGAGATGAGTGAGTGGCTGTGAACTGGAGGGCACATGTCTGAGCTCCAGGATTAGGACTTAGGCTCCTCAGGGGCCCTGCAGGCCAGCAGACCTCAGGAGGGCACAGGGAGCCCTGGCTCTTGGACAAGGCTGCTGCCCACGGCTCTCTAAGCCCTACCTTGCACGTTCATTAAACAGTAAAGAGTGACTCTGGGGGACTTAGGACCCCTCTGGCGAAAGACACCAGCAGAATCTGCATGAAAGGACGAGAAACGGAGCAACTTTTCCTACTACGAAGGCTGAGCCTGGATACCCTGTGGCCACTGTGCCTGGTGAAGGCCTTGTGCCTGTGCAGCCATGAGCTGCCCCTGTCTGTGCGTGTGCCTGGGGCCTGGCTACTGAGCACAGACCTGGGGGCGGACAGACGAGGGTTTGGATTCTGGCTTGGAATCCCAGACCCACCACTTAATCATTGTATAATTTGGGGCAAGTAACAGCTTCTCAAACCTCTGTTTAAGTACCTGGGGAAGGATTGCCAGCTACCCCAGGCTGACTGAAAAGGAATTTTAAATTTTCTGCAGGGAACCGTGAGCACACGGTGGTGGAGGTTGTCCAAGGTCACACAG
The DNA here is from genome assembly GCF_054392235.1 of Sus scrofa. Taxonomy (NCBI): domain Eukaryota; kingdom Metazoa; phylum Chordata; class Mammalia; order Artiodactyla; family Suidae; genus Sus; species Sus scrofa. The sequence goes on from NC_139383.1 coordinate 106,718, forward strand.
CTAGTGCCTCCTTCCCAACTCGGTTTCAAACAAGATGAGACTCTGCCAGGGTCCTGGGCCACTGAGAGCTTCATGCCAGCTCCAGCCCATACTAGCAGACAAACCCGATGTCTTGTTGAGACACTGTTGCTGCACTTTCCTTTTACAGACAGCAGAACCCGGTCCCTAGCTGATAAACTTCATTTCTTAGTTTCTGTGAAGAGCAAATGACATAATAAAGTCAAATGCCAAATGAACGTGACTTGATTCAGACTCACTGGCTCTCCAGGTGGGCCTTGGGAGGGCCTCGCATCATAAAAGGATTGAACATGTTGCCACACCAGGGAGTGTAGCAGACCAGTCAGGTTTCGCTGAGTTAAGCATGGAGCCTTACTCTCACACGTCCCACAGTTTCCTGAGTACCAGTGTCACCTTTTCCAATCACATCCCCGGGGACAAGCTCCAGCCCAGGCAGCCTGAGGCTGGGCTCTGCTGGCCTCTGCACTTCTGTTTCTTTAGACACACCCCTGACTGTGTTTAGGGGTCTCAGCTGAAGCTGGGGGTTGATGGTGAGACCCCGCTGACAGTGGGCGGGCGGGTGAGTCTGGGATTCTTGACTTGCACTTCTCGCTTTCTCGAGTCTCCCAGAAAGGCCTGTGTCTGTCTGGGCACCACGCCAGCCTCCCCTGGACCTTTCTGAGTGGGATGGGGGACCCCTTTCTGCTGCACCAGGCAACTGGTCACTGATGGGCAAGATGGCTGTGCCCCCAGGGGTGGGCATTCCTGGCTGGTAGGGGAAGATGAGAGAGAGGGATTTGCACACACACACACACACACACACGCGCGCACACACACCCCATTCTGCTGTGATCCTTCCATTACTGAGGATTATGGGGTATATTCAGGCATAATCATTTGAGAAGACAAAAGAAAAATCAAACAAGACAAAACGAATAAGCTAAAACAATTAAAATGTATTAAGAAAAACCACCAAAGTCAATTATCTACTTTTCTTTTTCTCAAGCTGCCAAATAAAAGTCATTTCCCCACCACATTTTGAAAAGCCATGAGAAGACTTCTCTGAATTATGAGCATTTGGGGCAAAATCCACATTATTTAATACACGACGTGCCACCCAGAGTCAGTCACCATGGTGATCACATCATTAACGAAAGCCTGCGTCTTTTGTAGACAGGTGAAGAACGTTTGTGTACCTTCCTTCCAATTCCATGGCAACGTTTACAGTACACGTTTTTGAAACTATCTTTCGTCTTTTTAAAATGAGGAAACTGAAAGATTCACAATTCATCAAGGCTCCTTCAAGGAACGTCAACACATTGGAGAGATGCTGCATCCTTAGAGAAATAAGAAAAGGGGAGTAGAGAACGCTGGAGATGCCTTTGGGTGAAGGGAAAGGTGTGGCTGGCCGGCCCCTGGGCTCTGTGCCTGCTCATAGCCTGAGAGGGAGGCACCAAGGCCCTGTCTTGGAAGAGGATTCTGAGGATCAGAGAGGTTCAGGAGCTTGTCCAAGGCTACACAGCTGGTGCGTGCTCGGGCCAAGCCCCAGTGCTTTCCAGCCTGGCTGCTGCCCTGGGGAGGGCCAGCGTGGGAGTGGGCTCATGGTTCCAACAAGGCGGTAGAGCTTTGGGGCTGAGGGCCTTGGGGATGGCCGAGCCCTCACCTTGGTTCTTTCCTCCTGGCTGATGGGCCATGAAGTGGGTCTCCAGACTCCTGTCCGCATCTTGGCCTGAACTGCCGACTGGCACTCGGGAGGGCAGCTCAGGGCAGCACCTCTGTGGGCAGGAGGGGACCCAGTTCCTCCTCTTCCAGCTTGAGGTCCTCCGGCCCAGGGAGAAGGGAAAGAGCATGCACCTTCAGACCTAAGCTCCTGTCCATCACAAAGTCCCCAGAAGGAGCACGGGGAATCGGATAGCTTGGGAACCAGTAACAGGAGAGGGGGCTTTTTAACCTGTATCGACCAGCTGTTGGAACCTGGCTTGCCAGGCCTGACAGCTGCTTGGTGAGTGGTGGTCTCGTTTGGGGCGTAGGGGCAGCTGTGTCCAGGTCACAGCCCACCCTTAGCCCGCACCTCTGACAGAAGCCGTCGAAGGCTGGGGCCCAGGGCAGCCATCTTCACGCTCATGTATTCTTCTGTCCCTTGTCACAGCAGCAGTTGGTGAGCACCCAGTGAGAGCAAAGCTCTGCGTCCTCGGGGGAGGAGACGAGGGGTGTGGCCTGGCCTTGGGCTCCGGGAGCCTGTCTGGGAGGGCGCCCTGTGTCTGTGGCCCCGGCAGGCCTGGCCTGTGCTTGCTGTGTGTCGAGTGACAGCCCCGATGGACCGACACTCCGTCCACTGCTGAGGCGACTCATTTTTGAAAGCTCTGTTGACATGACTTTCTAACCACTAGACCATCTTCCTTGAGCCAAGATCAAGGGCAAATGGTGTAGTCATGAGCCAAGCTTTAGAAAAACTGTCAGAAACAAGCAATCTTGTGTATATATCTTTCAGGTTGGCAAATTTTCAATAGAAAATTTTCTATTCTAGGAAGGATTTTTCTTTCTTTTTTTTTTATTTTTTTAATTTTCCCACTGTATAGCAAGGGGGTCAGGTTATCCTTACATGTATACATTACAATTATATTTTTCCCCCACCCTTTCCTCTGTTGCAACACGAGTATCTAGACAAAGCTCTCAATGCTACTCAGCAGGATCTCCTTGTAAATCTATTCTAAGTTGTGTCTGATAAGCCCAAGCTCCCCATCCCTCCCACTCCCTCCCCCTCCCATCAGGCAGCCACAAGTCTCTTCTCCAAGTCCATGATTTTCTTTTCTGAGGAGATGTTCATTTGTGCTGGATATTAGATTCCAGTTATAAGTGATATCATATGGTATTTGTCTTTGTCTTTCTGGCTCATGTCACTCAGTATGAGATTCTCTAGTTCCATCCATGTTGCTGCAAATGGTATTATGTCATCCTTTTTTATGGCTGAGTAGTATTCCATTGTGTATATATACCACATCTTCCGAATCCAATCCTCTGTCGATGGACATTTGGATTGTTTCCATGTCCTGGCTATTGTGAATAGTGCTGCAATGAACACGCGGGTGCACGTGCCTCTTTTAAGTAGAGTTTTGTCCGGGTAGATGCCCAAGAGTGGGATTGCAGGGTCATATGGAAGTTCTATGTATAGATTTCTAAGGTATCTCCAAACTGTTCTCCATAGTGGCTGTACCAGTTTACATTCCCACCAACAGTGCAGGAGGGTTCCCTTTTCTCCACAGCCCCTCCAGCACTTGCTATTTGTGGACTTATGAATGATGGCCATTCTGACTGGTGTGAGGTGGTATCTCATGGTAGTTTTGATTTGCATTTCTCTTATAATCAGCGATGTGGAGCATTTTTTCATGTGTTTGCTGGCCATCTGTATATCTTCTTTGGAGAACAGTCTATTCAGGTCTTTTGCCCATTTTTCCATTGATTGATTGGTTTTTCTGCTGTTGGGTTGTATAAGTTGTTTATATATTCTAGAGATTAAGGCCTTGTCAGTTGCATCATTTGAAGCTGTTTTCTCCCATTCTGTAAGGTGTCTTTTTGTTTTCTTTTGGGTTTCCTTTGCTGTGCAAAAGCTTTTCAGTTTGATGAGGTCCCATGGGTTTATTTTTGCTCGAATTTCTATTGCTTTGGGAGACTGACCTGAGAAAATATTCATGAGGTTGATGTCAGAGAGTGTTTTGCCTATGTTTTCTTCTAGGAGTTTGATGGTGTCCTGTCGTATATTTAAGTCTTTCAGCCATTTGGAGTTTATTTTTGTGCATGGTGTGAGGGTGTGTTCTAGTTTCACTGCGTTGCATGCAGCTGTCCAGGTTTCCCAGCAATGCTTGCTGAATAGACTTTCTTTTTCCCATTTTATGTTCTTGCCTCCCTTGTCAAAGATTAATTGACCATAGGTGTCAGGGTTTATTTCCGGGTTCTCTATTCTGTTCCATTGGTCTGTCTGTCTGTTTTGATACCAGTACCACACTGTTTTGATGACTGTGGCTTTGTAGTACTTCTTGAAGTCTGGGAGAGTTATGCCTCCTGCTTGGTTTTTGTTTCTCAGGATTGCTTTGGCGATTCCGGGTCTTTTGTTGTTCCATATAAATATTTGGATTGTTTGTTCTAGTTCTGTGAAAAATGTCATGGGTAATTTGATAGGGATTGCATTGAATCTGTAGATTGCTTTGGGTAGTATGGCCATTTTTACAATATTGATTTTCCCAATCCAGGAACATGGACTATCTTTCCATTTCTTTACATCTTCTTTGATTTCTTTGCTTAAAGTTTTATAGTTCTCGGCATATAGGTCCTTTACCTCCTTGGTCAGGTGTATTCCGAGGTATTTGATTTTGTGAGGTGCAATTTTAAAAGGTATCGTATTTTTGTATTCCTTTTCTAATATTTCATTGCTGGTATACAGAAATGCAACTGACTTCTGAATGTTAATCTTATATCCTGCTACTTTGCTGAATTTATTAATCAGTTCAAGGAGTTTTGGGGTTGAGTCCTTAGGATTTTCTATGTATAGTATCATGTCATCTGCATACAGTGACAGTTTTCTCTCTTCTCTTCCTATATGGATGCCTTTTATTTCTTTTGTTTGTCTAATTGCTGTGGCTAGGACTTCCAAAACTATGTTGAAGAGCAGTGGTGAGAGTGGGCATCCCTGTCTTGTTCCAGATTTGAGTGAGAAGGCTTTCAGTTTTTCCCCATTGAGTATTATATTTGCTGTGGGTTTATCATAAATGGCTTTGATTATATTCAGGAATGTTCCCTCTATACCCAGTTTGGCGAGGGTCTCGATCATGAATGGATGTTGGACTTTGTCAAATGCTTTTTCTGCGTCTATTGAGATGATCATATGATTTCTGACTTTTTTTTTTTGTTAATGTGGTGTATGATGCTGATTGATTTGCATATGTTGAACCATCCTTGTGAACCTGGGATGAACCCAACCTGGTCATGGTGTATAATTTTTTTGGTATGTTGTTGGATTCGTTTGGCTAAGATTTTGTTGAGAATTTTTGCATCTATATTCATCAATGATATTGGGCGATAGTTTTCTTTTTTGGTGGTATCTCTGTCTGGTTTTGGAATGAGGGTGATGGTGGCCTCATAGAATGTCTTTGGGAGTATTCCTTCTTCTTCAACCTTTTGAAAGAGTTTAAGGAGGATGGGCACCAGATCCTCTTTATATGTTTGGTAGAATTCACCTGTGAAGCCATCTGGTCCTGGACTTTTATTTGTAGGGAGTGATTTTATGACCTCTAGTAGGAAGGATTTTTCTATTGACAATTGATCTCACTAAACCAGTGATGGTCAGGCCACTTCTTATGGACAAAAATTAAGTTGTTCCTGAGACGATATTTTCATAGGATTTGGCCGCTTGTTCTAGGATAAGTGTTCAAAGAGCTGTAATTTCCAGGCACCACTGAGCTGCAGGGACAAGAGATCCAGGTTCTCAATCATCACTGCCAGTCCGAGGACTTGACAGAACCAATGAACACCCATCACTCAAAGAGTTTCTGGTTAACTAGTGTTCCAGGACAGATGCTAAGCCCCAGCAACACTGTAACTAGCACCCACTCCCATATTCAACAAGCCTTTACTGAGCACTGTGTGCAAGCTATCCTAAGAAAGCAGTCCACCTCCAGGGCCAGGCACCCCAACCCCGTGCTCTAGAGTCATTTTAGAGATGCTTCGTGTGACTGTGCTCATGTCACCTAGCGCAGGTTAAGCTGCACACTCAAGTGGCCTGTTTTTGAGTTTCCCAACTGAGCGGAACATGTCCAGTGAAACCGGTCATATAATCTAGTGCAGGTGTATCTGCTCCAGCTATCAGATTAGGTTTGCATGTGCCCGTATGGTTGAGGCATGTCCCCCGCAGATGTCCCTGCCAACAGTTCCTCCCCTCTCCCTTTCCTCCAAGTTCTGAGTTCTTCTGACAAAGTCACACTAGTCAGTCCTCTGAGCTCCAGCATCAGCTCACAGCTCTGTGCTGCTGGCAAGGGGCCCTGGCCGGGGTTTGCCGAAGCAGTGTTAGCGGCTTCAATCCTGAGAGGAGCCCGCAGCAATACTGACCTTGCATACTGCCCCTTTAGGGCAGGAAGGTCACCCTTTCACCTTGTTCCTGGAGGTGGCTTCTGGAGGCCATTTTCTGAAAGTTCAAACTCACCCACCTGTGCAGGTAACGCCTCCCCTCCATGGAGCCAGCCCCGAGCAGGTGTGGATTCCTATCTGGGGTGGTTATGGGACAAGCAGGAGACAGGGACTGGCTCCTTTGATCTCAGACATGCTTCAGGATCATTTACAAGTGGAGGGGATGATAGGATGAGGCCCCATTTCTCAGCCGAGTGTCGATGGCTCTCTGAAGAGGCTCCGGCCGGTGGGAGCAGCCCGAGAGGTGGAGAGGCCCTCAGAGAAGTGGGCCAAGGCCACAGCTTCCTTTGACACTTTGATATTCATGGTTGTGCCTGGGCTCCAGTGAACAGACCTTAGGGGCTTGTAAAGGGAAGGAAGCCCCCAAGCTCATTGGGTCGGCCTCTGCCTCTGGGGGTGGGAGGGGGGACCACACCTAGAAGCTTTTGGGACAGGTGCTCGGGGATCAGCCCTGCTTGGCTGAGCACCAGTCCCCAGTGAAGGGGGTGTGCTGGGTGGGATGGGGCCCCTCTGTGTGCAGCTGAGTGGTGTGGGGTCTTTGCAGACCAGTGCTGGTGACCAGCATGCCCAGCCTAGTTGGACCCTGGCAATGACAAATTTGGGCTGCAGCAGAGAAAGTCTGCTTGCCCTCACAGGCTTAAAAATAAATTACATGCCATTGAAAAAGGGCCCCTTTTCCCTCCTGTAAAACTCCCCTGGCTCATTCTGTTTCTTCAGATGTAAGTTTCCATTATAGGGCAATGTAATTTGACATCTGTCCGTACGACAGTGTGATCAGCACCACTCAAGCAGTCTCATCTGACACCATACAGTTGAGAATCTGTGAGTTTGTTTCTGCTTTGGTTTCCTTTTCAAAGTCCACTTATGAGAAACACCATACAATCCCTCTCTCTGTCTGACTGATTTCATTTAACATGATACCTTCAAGGTCCATCCATGTCATCACAAACGGCAGGATTTTATTCTCTTTTATGGCTGAGTACTACTTTGCTCTGTGTGTGTGTGTGTGTGTGTGTGTGTGTGTCCAATCATCTATTACTGGACAATTAAGTTGCGTCCATATCTTGGCAATTGTAAATAATGCTTCAACGAACACAGGGGTTCATATAATTTTTGAATTAGTATTTTTTGTTTTCTTGTTCTTTTCAGATAAACACCCAGACCTGAAATTGCTGGATAGTTGCTGGCCTGCGCCACAGCCACAGCAACACCAGATCCGAGCTGCGTCTGCGACCTACCCCACTGCTCACGGCAATGCCAGATCCTTTACCCACTGAGCAAAGCCAGGGATTGAACCCGCATCCTCATGGATACTAGCTGAGTTCATAATCCACTGAGCCACAATGGGATCTCCTGTTTTTTGAGGAAATTTCATACTGTTTTCCACAGTGGCTACACCAATTTATGTTCCCACCAGCAATGCAACATTTGCTATTTCTTGTCTTTTTCCCAGCAAGCGAAAGTCCCCAGGCCAGAGGTGGAACATGCACCACAGCTCTAACCGGAGCCACAGCAGCGACAATGCCGGATACTTAACCCACAGAGTCACTCTTTCGTAGCTTATCTTTTTGACGTCAGGTCCAGGCTGATTCTTTGCTTGGTTCCACTTCCATAGAGTGCGGGGTACTGTGAAAGTACTGCTTGATCACTACCCACCCCAGTCCCCTCTTCCAGAAGCAAGTCTGAGCCCTTCTCCCAGCTGGGCTGGGGGATGCAGAGAGGAGGTGGCGAGAGTGCCAGCATCTGCTGGGAGCTGAGTTTCTCCTTCAACCAGAGAAGACCTGCACACAGAGATGGCCCCATCAGGAGCCGGGGAAAGCCACTATGATCTTAAGGAACAGCACAGCTGGCCTCATCTTCCACCCCCATTCCTTCTCAGCCCTCCTTTTAAGATGCCCCGGCCAACAGCATAGGGGCCACCTTGATGGACCAGACACCCTTGCGCCCTCCCCAAGCCCCCAGCACTGCCTCCAGTTCCAGGCAGCCAGGGAAATCTGCCTTCCATGCAGGGACACAGTTTCCAGCAGAGAGAGAGGAGATTCTGTGACCAGCTGTGACGCTCGCACATGTCCCTGCCCCTGGTGGCCTGGGCTCTGCTCTTGTCTTTGGTGGCCCCTTTAGGGCACCTGTCACGTCACCACCATTCCCTGCTAACCCCAACACTGTGTGCAGCACTAGAGCTTGATGCTTAGTAGGTGCTCAACACTAATTTGAAAAGATAGACACACCCTAATATTCCGCAGCATTATTTACAGTAGCCCAGATGCGGAAAGAGCCTACGCGTCCATCAATAGATGTCTGGAGAGAGGAGTTCCCGCCGTGTCACAGTGGTTAATGAATCCAAATAGGAACCCTGAGCCTGGGAAACTCCATGTGCCGTGGAAAGCGGCCCTAGAAAAGGCAAAAAGACAAAAATAAATAAATAAATAAAAGGCATATACAAAAGTAAAGGAAATAAAAGGATTTGGTGGTAGCAGAAAGGCAAAGAAAACCAGAGAGAGATACCACGGGAGCGGCCCTAGAAAAGGCGAAAAAAAAGACAAAAAAAAAACAAAACAAAACAGATGACTGGAAAGAGCAGACATGGTACATAGGCAATGGAATATGACTCAGACATAAGAATGAAATCTTGCCGTTTGAGACAAGATGGATGGACTTAGAGGGTATTTTGCTAAGTGAAATAAGTCAGAGAAAGACAAATACTGTGTGATATCACTTATATGCGGAATCTAAAAAATACACCAAACTAGTGAATAAAACAAAAAAGAAATGGACTCACAGGTACAGAGAACAAACTAGGGGTTACCAGTGGGGACACAGAAGCAGGGGCAAGATGGGGCTGAGGGATTAAGAGGTACAAGGTATTAGGTATAAAATAAGCTACGAATTGTACAACAGGGGGAATAGAGGCACTGTCTCTAACTACAAATGGAGAAAATCCTTTAAAAACTGTGAACGAGGATGTCATCCGCCCGTAACTTGTATGACATTGTTCAGCAGCTCCACCTCGGTTTTTAAAAAGTCTGTTGGTATTGCTGAGCCCAGGAGTATTTTTCTGTTTATATTACTTATCTGACATGCAAAGCACACATCAAGAAGATCGGTTCGTGTCAGCATTACACAGGCTGGGTGCTGAATTCTTGGGACGCCTGGCGGGGGCTGCGCATGGAGGCTGTGGAAGAAGGCGACTCGGGTCTGCCATGGGCTCTAAGGCGTCAGGTCTTGGCTTTGCCTGGAGAGGCTTCTCGGCCCGACCTCTGTTTCTAGTGCCACCACCAACCTGGGTGCACAGGGCGTGTCTCACACCTGGGGCGCAGGGGTCCTGGGGACCACACACTGTAGAGGCGTGTCCAGCGTGCGGGTAGTTGGTGTTCTCCCCCATCACCCATGAGTGGCACAGTTTTCCGGTGCTGGGCAGAACCCCCCAGGGGGAATCCCAGCCCACCGCTGGTCCGCTTTACCTTACGGACGGCATGTATCAGTGATGAAACAAAAAGTTGGACGCGTAGCGTGGGACAAACAACGGACACCCCCAGCATCGACTGAGCCCTTACAGCAGGTGGGCAGCATGTGGGGCTGGGTTTTCTAACGAGCAAAATCGTGTCCTGGCCCACATGTGAGGGGCAGCCAGTGACTCGATGACATAACCCGCAGGGGTGGAGGTTAGATCCCTCCCTGGGGTGAGAGTTCTAGGGGAGGGGGGCGTGGCAAGGTGGGGTCCTGAGGCCCCTAGTTTGCAGCTGACTGACCTGGGCCAAGGCCTCTGGCAGCTGCTTTTTAAGCTTGTGGTGTAGGTTTCTCTGGACATCTTCTTTCTTTTATTCTCCACGGAGTCTCCCTCAGCTTTAACTGTTGCTCCACCAGACAGCTGCCAGCAAGACCACCCTACAGAAAGTCTAATATCATCGTCATTCCCAAGCAGACCCTTCTTGCAGCCCCACTGCCTCCCCCCCATGTCGGGGGCCTCAGCAGAGGAGAGAGGCTTTCCGTCAGCATGTGCTCCTGCTCCCTCACCCACCATCTCCCAGAGCTTGTCCTTGGTCTGAGCCCGAACTTCCGTTTCCCTCGTGAAATTCCACCCTTCCAGGGCCGTGTCTGCCTAGGCATCCGGCCAGTGTTCGAGACCCCTGATTTATGGGGGCCCAGGGCGGCTCCTGGGAGCTGGGAGGGTTGGGCTCCGGGCAGAGGGTCACAGCCCTGCTGCGGGCGGGTCCCTTTCAGAAAGGCCTCTGGGGGTCCTGGCCTGTAAGCGTCACTCATGCAGTGACCTGGCGTGGCACTTGCACTGGCACAGGCAGGGAGAAGGGGGAGGACCGACAGGCACTTTCTCAGGCTGGGACACAGGCCGGGGAAGCTGCTTTCCTTGTGAACGTCTCATCTCTTAAACTCGGTGCAGCTGAAGGGAAGCAGACCCCGAGGCGGGCACCTCGCAGGGAGGGTGAGTGGGCAGAGGGTTTCTGTGGGTCTTGAGGAGGCTGAGAGAGAGTCTGTCCCCAACAGGGCTGCCGATGCCCCACCTGTCAGAGGTCGCTCCAGAGACACAGTGCCTGTCCAGACACGTCTGTGTGGGGTCACATGTAGGTTGGAGTATGGGGGTGGGGGACTGAGGGCCAGGCTGCGGGAGAGACCCCAACTCTTGGGGAGTCTGCGGGGCCCCTCCCCACACACTCACATGGGGCCAGGGGCTGAGCTGAGAGCAGCCCCCTCTGAGCAGGAGTGGAGCTGAGGGTGGACAGGCACGGAGAGAGAAGCTGGAAGGGCGGAAGGCAGGTCCTCATGTCCACGGCCATGGGCCAGGGCTCCGGGGAGGGGGAGGGGCAGGTGAAACGCAGGGTGTTCTGTTAAATTTGAATTTCACATCAACAGCAGATACTTTCCAGGACAAATACGTCCCAAATATTCAAGGAAATGCTCATACTGAGGATTTACATTTTGTTCATTTGAAATTCAAGTTTTGACTGCTGGCTGTCCTGTTTAGTTTTCCTCTGGTTTCTCGTGTTTTGTTTGTTTCTGCGTCAACCCTAGTTGGCATGGGGGTGGTTACGGGGCCTGGTGGCCCACAGGCTCCTGCTCTCATCCAGCCCTCTCAGCTGCTGGCCTTTCTCAACCCCCCTCCTCCAGGCTCAGGGCACAGGGAGGGAGCAGTTTGAAATGCTACGTCAGAGCACAGCCGCAGACCACCAGCCAGCCCCCCCTGCGACCGAGTTTCTCTGTTTCTGGAGCAGTTCGGCAGTGAATCCCATGCCGCCCCTTCTCATCTCCCACTTGTGTTTCAGATGCAATGGAAGAAGGGGAGGAGGAACTGTGCTCAAAATACAACCAAACATCAGGGGCCAGAGTGCACACAGGTGGCTGCCTTCCTGGGTGGCCCTGAGTGCAGTAGTCCGAAGTCGGGGGGCTCAGTGCAGCCAACGCGACTGACATGGCCAAGGAGGAACGAGCACCTCTGTGCAGTCCTGTGCATGCCCGGCGTCTGCTCCATCCAGGCCTGGGCAGGCTGTGGACGTGTGAGGCCGGGCTTGGGCTCAACACCCAACACCCACATCCCAGCACACAGAGTTCAGGGGGCCAGGCCTGTCCCCAGGCAAGGCTGGGGTTGGGGGCACACTAGTAGGCGACCTCAGCCCGTCACCACCCCACAAACCCCAGCTCATGGACCTACATGAGACTAACACTCGGCACAAGGGCCAAGGTACAGAGCTCTCTCTGTGTTTGAAGAAGGATGGAGCTGGGAGCACAGGACAGACACCTCACACCCTGCAGACACTTCAGACGACTTAGCTGGTTTAGCCCAGGTCAGGGCGCCAAGAGCGCAGAAGCCCAGCCAGCCTTGCCCCCGCCTGGGAGCTGAGTGGCCACACCTGTGCCCTGAGTGGCAGATACTGGGCATAACTGGCTCCCAGCCTGGGTGGAGAGTGAGGGGCCTGGGAGCACAGGGCCGTGCACGGTGGGACGGCTGCAGGCACCCTGCAGGGGACAGGACCGTCACCGTGCCCCCAAAAGAAAGTGAAAATAGCCCTTCTTGTGCTGGGCTTGGTGTGGCCTGGAACCTGATCAATATGTGGCACGTTTTCGTAAAGTGAAATGCTCTTGGCGAAGGAGTTATTTCTAAGAGATTCCCCAGGAGGTGCTCAGGCTGCCTCAGGGCCACGGCAGCCTCAGGACCTGTGGTGCTCCAGGCAGGTTCTCAGGACATCGAGGAGCCCTCTGCCCTAATGTTAGGGCCACCTCTCCCTCCGTCATGGCAACTCCAGCTTGCTCCTGGAAGATCCCAGAGGCAAAAGGGATCCCCATCCCCACCCCGGAGCTGAGAAAGTTGTGGGGAGAGACTGGCCCGCAGAGCCTTTGGGAGCTCAGGCCTGCTCATTGCTCGAGCACGCCCGGCTCCCATAGCGTCTTGGAACAACCTCTGGTGAAGGAGTGGCTGGGGCTGGATGGAAGGTCACTGCTGCCACGTGGGATGTCCTGGGCAGTTGGCTAGTGGCCAGCTTGCAGCCTGCTCCTGACAACACAGAGGCTGGGCTTTTCTAGAGCACCGCTCAGCCAGCCCTTGGCAGGACAGTCCCGGGGGCAGGGTCTGGCTAGCGGGGCGCATGGACCTGAGGCTGGGAGCCCTGATGCTGTGGCTGGCATGGCTGGGCCCTGAAAGAATGGCGTGCAAATCAGAGGTGTCTGAAGCTGTGCTGGAGAGGTTGGCCCAGGCCAACACTGGGCAGCTCAGCCCGACATTGGGGTGGTGTTGCCTGGCCTGGGCCTGCTTGCTCCCTGTGGCTGGTCTTTACCAGGAGCTTCTGGAGCCTGCGACCTGGGGAGGGTGTGGTTGCAGTGCCATCCTGAGCCCCGTGTGGCGACCGTCCTGCTGCTCTTCCTGCCTCTGATAAACCCAAGTCCCTGCTGAATCTGTGTCTGAGCCCATGGAGGACTCAGGAGGCACCAGCTGGGACCATCAGTCCCACAGCTGCATAGCCCCGGGGTTGGGGGGGCACACAAGCCCCTCCCTGGGGGCAGGAAAGAAACTCAGGTGAACGTCTGTGGTCCTCAAATCCAAGGGGTGGGCAGTTGTCACATTCCGTGTCACCTGGGGTGGGAATTTGATACCTGTGATGCTCCACTTGCTCTGAGACACCTGCCCCAGGCGAAGGCAGTCACTGACACAGGCCCCGCCTCCCCACCTCTCAGAAGCCACCTCCCCCCCTCATCTGTCCCCTGCTGCTTCCTCCAGGATTTGCCTCATGTCTGCTCCACGCCTGTCCCCACCCTCACCTAGACCAGGTGCTGCTTCCCTGGTTGAGGGGCCTCGTTTCCCAGAAGTCTCACCAAGTCCTCACCCCAGGACTGGGCTGGGCCAAATCCCACCGCCTCTGCTGGGCCGGCCACTCTTGGCCCGGCAGGGCCTCTGGGCGCCCTCACAGCCCTCACACCTACCACCTGAAGTACGTCAGAGTGTGTGCAGACCCCCAGGGGCTGCGGGAGTCTGATCCGAGAGGGTCTGTGGCTGGATGCTGGAGACCACTTTACCTGGCCGCAGTCTCCTCGTCCAGGTGACGGCTGTGGAACTGAGGGACAGAAGGAAAGCGCTGGGACCCCACTTGAAACTGGCAGGATGTCTTGCCTCCCAGAGCTTCAATTTCCTGATCTGCAAAGAGGGGTTAAAGCCATGTGGATCCCCAGCCAGGGTCCTGGCTCACTGCCTCACTCTGGGCCCTGGACACTGGCCCGGGCAGGGTGTACTGCACATGGGCCTCCAGGCTGTGACTTCAGGCCCTGCCCCACCCCAAGTGGGGACAGAGCACTGGGACACTTCTTTTTATTTATTTATGTATTTATGTATTTTTTTAAATGGCCACACCCACCACATATGGAAATTCCTGGGCCAGGGATTGAATTTGAGCTGCAGATGTGACCAATGTATGCCACAGCTGTTGCAATGCCAGGTCCTGTAACACACTGTGCCTGGGCAGGTATGGAACCCGTGGACCTGAGCCGCTGCAGTTGTGTTCTGAACCCACAGCGCTATGGCGGGACCTTTGCATCAGGCGCTTCTAAAAAGCAATATTCTGACCACTCCTTGGGGTGAGGCTGGCCTGCTTTGAAAGCTCCTCAACGTGGTTTTATTCCACATGCAGCCTCACCATGCCGCTTGGAGGCTGCCCAGGGCCCAGGGCCAGACTGGGGAAAGGGTCCCTGTTTCGGGGAGCAGGATGGCCAGGGGATATCTGGCCCCCTTCCCAGCAGGTTCAGGCTGCACCCCCCAGCCTCAGCTTTAACCCCACCGAGTTCTCAGGGGCCACGTGGCTTGTGAGCCAAGGGCCAAGGCCAGCATAATCCTGGCTTTGGGGTCCAGACCCCCTGGAACCTGCTCCCCACCAACTTCCTGCTGATGTGAGTGACTTTGCAGAGAGTCCTTCTGGGAAGAACCCAAACCGGCTCAAGTGGGGGTGAGGTCCGCGGGGCCCAGGGGCCACAGCCAGACGACTGGCTCTCCACTGCCAGGGGCCTGCCCCCCCCAGGACACCGCCGCCGCCCCTTCTTCTGGGTTTAGGAAGATGTGATTCCCTTTGAGGGGCACCCCCACCTCCCCACTCCCGCAGCCTGGAAGAATCACAGGAAGGTGCTATCCCGGCCCCATCCCACCTCTGCTGATGGGCGGAGCAGGTGTGGCCACTTCAAAGCTCTGACCCCTGACCTCAGCCCCGCCCAGGTGGGGGTCCAAGTGTGAAGCTGTTCACAGCCCCACATCCCTCTGAGCTGGGCGGGGGGGGGGGGGGGGGGGGCACCGTTTTATTCAGATGGAGGCCCAGGCAGCACTCCCAGCTCCAGGGTTTAACTGGGCCCGGGCTCCATGCACCTTCAGCAAGTCCTGGAGGGGAGGCAGAGCGTCAGCACTTAGTTGGAGACTCCCCAGTTCTGCTTCCTGGACCAGGAGCACCAGCAGCTTCTCAGAAATATTAGGAACACAGGCTCCTAAGCCCACCTGGTCCTGAACTCTGGGTGGTTCTGGGCACAAAGTCTGAGACCCGCTAACAAAGTCCTGGGAGTCCCAATTTAACTCAGCGAGGAGCTCCAGAAAATGGGGCTGAGCTAGGCACCCATCAAGGACCTGCCCCCACATCAGGGTCACACCAAACCCCCACTCCAGGTACAAGGGGCAGGTCTCTGCTTCTCTGCAGGTCAGAGCCCCCAGCCAGGATTTAGGCAAATCTCTGCTTTCCAGAGCCTGATCAGTTCCTCATTGACAAGGAAAGTGGGGGAGCTGCCCTGGTCCCCAAAGAACCCATGGTGACCATCACTCTAGAAGGACATCAAGGCTGGTGGGGCAGCACCCCAAGGCCAGAGGTGAGTGGGGTGCCTGGCCTTGCCCTCCTCTGGCCTCTACTCAAACAGGCATGCTGGTGGTTACGAACCAGCCTCTTCCCAGACCCATGGCCACCTGGCTTCCTCTTGGGGGCGGTCAGGGATGCTGCCTCCCCGGAGTCCTGGGACTCCTTCAGGGGGTCACAGTGGCCCCGAGAGCTTCAGTTCCGCCTGAGCCGAGGGGGTGGGGCAAGCTGGTGACCGGCTGGGCAGTGACCCCTTTCCTGCCTGGGAAACTCCAAGTGGACACTTGGAAAACTCTTGCTGAGTTGGGTAAGGCCGCTTCCCCTGGGGAGAGGAGAGAGAAGAGCTGGCTGGTCTTGCGTCAGCAGCAGCTGCTGAGAGATTGCATTCACACACACACACACACACACACACACACACACACACACACACGCGGCTGTAGACCCAGATGCGGCAACACGCCACTAATCTCAGCACAAGGGAGAGGGCGCTGTGGATCTGCCAGGACATCTAGAGGATTTAGAGGCATCTGTTGTCAAGAGGGTGTCAAAACAATCACCCAAGTACCCCGTCCAGGTACGGAGGCTCTGTGTGTGCTTGGTGCACTGCTGCCTGGGCGCCTAGGACACTGGGCTGCTGCCTGCAGGGGGAACATCTGGAAACCAGAGCTGGGCTTTGGGAGAAGATGGTTGGACGAGGGAGGAGGACAGTGTCTGAGCAGTGGTCAGTCACTGCAGAGTGACAGAACCCCTCCAAGCTGAGGACGGCCCACCAGCCTGGTGGAGCCCCAGCTAGCACACCGCCGCGTCGGCCTGACCCAGCCCTGGCTCGCACTTCCCTGCAGCCGCGCTGGGCCCACAGAACAAGATAATCACACTTGAGTCGAACTCAAAAGTGCGATTGTGACCTTAGATGTGCAGCCCCGCCCTCATTCGGGGCTGCTGTCTTGCTGGGGGGGTGACAACAGGCAAAGAGGATGAGTCACCAGAGGAAGCAGAGCGTGGAGTGACTGGCCTGGACCACACGTGAGCCGCTGGCCGGGCCCCGTCTGCCTCAAGGCCTCGTCTCAGGTGTCCCTTGTGTGGAAAGCTCGCCCACAACGTCCACCTGTGTCCGGGAGCATCCTGGTCTTTGGACTCGGCCTAAGCCCAGCAGGACACTGGGGCAGGCAGCACGGGAGCCCCGAGGGACTCAGACCCTCAGGGACCAGCTGCTCTCGGTCACCCGCCACTTGCGAGGCACCGCTGAGCAGAGGTGATGAGTAAAGGGCGTCGAGAGCAAGGTGGACACGACACCAGCACGTGCTGGAGGCTGGACACTGGACGTTCAGAGGTTGGTGGAGGAGAAAACTGGGCAGAAGACGGAGCAGCTGGCAAGTCCCTGTCCTCGCCTCTCCATCCTGGGAGTGGGGCGGAGGCAGCGTCTAGCTAGCTCCAGGCTGAGCCTGGGGAGACCCCCAGGACCATTAGCTGGCGCCGGGCCGTTTCGGGCCCCCAGCCCTGCCCGGCCAGCGCCCCCATTGGGCACCCTGAGGCCAGGCTTCACCCAGGACCCAGCTGCTGGATCCAAGCACCTTCCTCAGTTCAGTACTGTTGGCGGGGATGGGACCGCAGAGGACGTGGTCACAGAAGCCAGGAAGAGTTACAGTCGGGGACCTGGCCTCTCCTTTCAGGCCTGCAGTTTCTGGAATCCAAGGCACAAAGAAGCACATATTTGGGTGCTACCAGCATTTTTTACAGCATTTTAAAAATTACTCAATTACATTTACAGATGCACAACAATCATCGCAATCCAATTTTATAGCATTTCCAACCCAAACTCCCAGCCAGTGCCCCCACACCCCAACCTGTCTCATTTGGAAACCATAAGTTTTTCAAAGTCTGTGAGTCAGTATCTGCTCTGCAAAGAAGTTCACTGTGTCCTTTTTTTAGATTCCACTTTTAGTGATAGCATTTGATGTTGGTGTCTCACTGTCTGACTTCACTTAGAATGATAATTTCTAGGTCCGCCATGTTGCTGCAAATGACATTATTTCTTTTTTAATGGCTGAGTAATATTCCATTGTGTATATGTACATCTTCTTGATCTACTCTGTCGATGGACATTTAGGTTGTTTCCATGTCTTGGCTATTGTATAGAGTGCTGCATTGAAAATTGGAGTACATGTGTCTTTGGGAGTCATGGTTTTCTCTGGAAAAATGCCTAGAAGTGGGATTGCTGGATCAAATGATAATTCTATTTTTAGTTTTCTGAGGAATCTCCATACTGTTTTCCACAGTGGTTGCACCAATTTACATTCCCACCAACAGTGTAATAGGGTTACCTTTTCTCTACACCCTCTCCAGCATTTATTGTAGACTTGTTGATGATGGCCATTCTGGCAGGTGTTAAGGTGGTACCTCATAGGATTTTGATTTGCATTTCTCTAATAATGAGTGATGTTGAACATCTTTTCATGTGTTTTCTGGCCATCCGTATGTCTTCTTTGGAGAGTTGTCTGTTTAGATCTTCTGCCCATTTCTTGATGGGATTATTTGTTTTTTTGGTATTGAGCTGCAGAAGGTGTTTATAAATTTTGTCAGTCACTTCATTTGCAAATATTTTCTCCCATTCTGTGGGTTGTCTTTTCGTTTTGTTTAGGATTTCCTTTGCTGTACAGAAACGTTTACGTTTAATTAAGCCCCATTTGTTTATATTTGTTTGTATTGTCATTACTCTAGGAGGTGAATCTGAGAAGATATTGCTGTGGCTTATTTTGGAGAGTGTTTGGCCTATGTTTTCCTCTAAGAGTTTTATAGTATCTGGCCTTATATTTAGGTCTTTAATCCATTTTGAGTTTATTTTTGTGTATGGTCTTAGGAAGTGTTTTAATTTCATTCTTTTATATGTGGCTGTCCAGTTTTCCCAGCACCACTTACTGAAGGGGCTGTCTTTTCTCCATTGTATATTCTTGCCTCCTTTATCATAGATTAGTTGACTGTAGGTGCGTGGGTTTAATTCTGGGCTCTCTATCCTGTTCCACTGATCTATATTTCTGTCTTTGTGCCAGTACCATATGGTTTTGATGACTGTAGCTTTGTAGTATAGTCTGGGGTCAGGGAGCCTGATTCCTCCAGCTCCATTTTTCTTTCTCAGGATGGCTTTGGCTACTCTGGGTCTTTTGTGCTTCCAAACGAACTTTAAAATATTTTGTTCTAGTTTTGTGAAAAATGTCCTTGGTAATCTGATAGGGATTGCATTGAATCTGTAGATTGTCTTGGTATAGTCATTTTGACAATATTAATTCTTCCAATCCAAGAGCATGTTATGTCTTTCCATCTGTTGTGTCATCTTTGATTTCTCTCATTAGTGTCTTATAGTTTTCAGAGTACAGGTCTTTTGTCTCTTTAGGTAGGTTTATTCCTAAGTATTTTATTCTTTTTGATGTGATGGCGAATGGGATTGACTCCGGAATTTCTCTGTCTGAACTTTTGCTGTTAGTATATAGAAGTGCAGTAGATTTCTGTGTATTAATTTCATATCCTGTGACTTTGCCAAGTTCCTTGATGAGCTTTAACAGTTTTCTGGCAGAGTCTTTAGGATTTTCTAGGTATGGTATCATGTCATCTGCAAATAGTGATAGTTTTACTTCTTCCTGTCCAATTTGGATTCCTTTTATTTCTTTTTCTTCTCTGATTGCTGTGGCTAGGACTTCCAAAACCATGTTGAATAGTAGTGCTGCTGGCATTTTTGTGCTTTGGAAGAGTAACATTTTTTGAGGCAGAAAAACAGAAGCTTCTGGAGGAACTGCCCAGAACAGGCCATGTGCTCAGAAATGCCTGTCACTTGTGGTCATTTTCAGAGAACACCCAGATGGTGGCTCTGCAGCCCCTGCAGAGCCCACCCCTCCCCTGGCCCCACACTGCCAACACTGGCACCACAGCTGCCAAGCTCAGACTACTCTGAGCCTGGTGACATCTCCAAGGACAGGGGGCACATGTGTGAGGGACAAGGTCTCTGGAAGGACAAGGGCCCCGGAGGATGATCTGTGACCAGAAGGGATTGGCTGCATAACACAGGGATCACAAAGCTATGAAGGTTCTGGGGGTCACAGCTGCCCCAAGCCAGTCCCTGGACCGCCCCCGCCCCCAGCCCAGCCCAGCCCTTCATACCAGGTCCTAACAGGAAACAATGGTGTCCACAAGCCCAGAGTCTCCAGGTGAGGCCTTTGGTGGCCACAACACTGGGCCCTGAGCCCCATGAGCCCTGGGAACCTCCTGTAGTTGTGCCCTGCCTCACATGTGCCCCTCACACACGTGCATGGCATCTGTGGAAGCAGCCACAGCACTAGGGTCTTGGTGGGAAGATCACATTTTCTTCCCCTGCCCAGACCCGCTGACCCCAGAGGGGAGCACGGTCGTCACTCAGGGAGTTTGGAGAAAAGCTGAGTGTCTTTTCCTGGGTTTAAGAGCCACGTGGACACCTTCATGTGCACTATCTGTCCTGCCCTCCCCCTTTTTGCTCTTGACCTCTTGGCCTCTTCACTATTGATTTCTGTGAGCAGGAAACCAATTTCTGGTTCTGATAGGGGTTACAAATATTTTTTACAGCTTATCATTATCTTTGACTGACTTACAGTGGCAGTTTTGTTCTTCACAGAATTTTTTTTTATTAGTGCATAATCTTCTTTTACTATTATTATGGCTTCTGGGTTTTGTGTTATATTTAGGTCTTCCATACTTCAATATTAAAACAAACAAACAAACAAACAAAAAAACCCTCCCGTAGTTTCTCTTAGTACACTTCTGCTTCTTTTCTTTTGCATCGAGATCACTGATCCGTCTGGAATAAACTTTGAACCTGCACTATGGTTTTCCCAGAGGTCTACCCCCTTTACATCAGCACAGGAAAATCAGGTTCCCCAGTGATGGAAACACTTTCGTCCTAAATAACATGTATTTTGTGTCTCTTTCTGCACTTTCTAATTATTTGCTTGCCAGTAATATATAGCTTAAAATGTAACTTCACAAGGTGTTTAAAAAATCTGATAGGACCAATTCCTCTGATATTTTTTCTTTTAGGTTTGTCCTTCCTACTTTTCTTCCTTTCTTTTATACGAATTTAGATTAAACTGTTTGAAAGAGTTATTAGTTGTGATTGCATTCAATGCACAGATTAACATTGCGGAAACCGGCATTTCTGTGACACAGGCCGGTCCCTCGGGACCCTACGGTTCTCCTGCCATAGAGCTCTCCGATGTCTTCTGACCACACTGGTAGATATTTTATCTTTTCTGAGTGCTGTGATAGAGGCAATCTTTTCTTCTATCATCTTTCCTAGCGGCTCTTATTTCCAGACAGGAAGGCTACTGATACATTACTTTGCCAAATTCTCTTAAATCTTCGTACTTTTTTTCCCATTGGCTTCTCTAGGGTTTTCCAGACATGTAATGAAATTATCTATAAGAAATCATCACTTTGTCTCAGGCTTTCCCATTTTTTAAATTTTGTCTCTTTCGCTTGACTGAACGGCACGGGCCAGAGCCACGGGACAGTGTGAGGGCGGATGAGGGTGGCGAGGGCCTGACTTCTTCTGACCTCGGGGGTGGGGTGTGGGGCATGGGGTGGGGGTGGTGTCCTCAGAGCTGCCCATGAAGTCAGCTTTCCGGCTGAGAGGATGGACACATTGAAGAAGTAATCATCAATTTCCATCTTATTCGGAGTGTTTGAAAAGCAGAGTATGTTTTGACCTTCATCAAACATTTGTCAGCATCTATAGAGATACTATTTTTATATTTTCTCTATTAAGTGGTGCTTTATATCAAGAGACCTGATATTGAGCCATTTCTACTTCACTGGGAAAAAAAAAACACTTAATCATGGTGTATAACCTTTTTAACACACTGCTGGATTCTGTTCACTAATAATTTATTTAGGATTTTCACACTGCTGTTTATACATTAGTTTAGGTGATAGTTTTCCTTTTGCCAAGCTGTTTGGTGTCTATGTTATGTTTGTGTCATCAAAAAACTGGAAGCTTTCTGTGTTTGGGATGGTCCCCATACTGCTGGAACAGACAGGAGACGGCACAGTGGGAAATCCGCATGTTCCACCCTTGGCCCAAGCAACCTGGAAATAGGTCTTTTAAGTGCATCTGTTAGAAATTAAAAGATAAATGAGATATTACAAAGAGATTTCGAGTTTAAAAATTGGTTGAGATGGTAAAGTCTAATAGGAGATCTGCTTTGGGTAAAAGCCCAGGTTTGATTTGCTCGTAGATCCATCTGGTGACCAGCAGTGTTTGCTGGTTAATCTGGAAGCTGAAGGACAGGTTTTGATTTTATTTGACTAACACTCTCTTATGCTCACAAGCGGATAAAAGGCGTTGAATAAGAAGCAAAGCAGCTGCTTTCTTAGCTCCAGGAGATAAGGAGGACCTGCCTCCGGTGAGCCCTGGGCGGCACGTGCTGCAGAGCCTGGAGACGCTGGGCAAATGGAGCCGTGAAAGGAGGTGGCAGCTGACGGCTGGGGAGGGCTGAGGGCCACTCGGAGAGGCCGCACTGACGGAGTGACCGCAGGACTCAGCTCCCAGCAGTGGCGCCCAGCCTCAGGAACTGAGGGAGGGCACTTTCTAGAGCCACAAGTGCCTCTCTACAGCAGATTCTGTGAAATCCTGGGGGCCACCAGCTCCGGTATCTACAGAAAAGCTCAACGGCAGCCTGGGGCTCTGTGCTGAGCGGCGTTCGGGGAAAGGCCTGGGTAGGGTTTGGCCATGGTGGACTGACTCCTGCCCAGAGGCGGCTTCTCCTTATCCCACCTGGAGTCCCTCAAGGACTCTGGCTTCTCGGTGGCTCTGTGGAGACCCCCGGATACTCCAGGCCTTGCCACTCCACTTCTGCCCACACCTGAGTCTGGCCGCACACAGCACTGAGGAGGCCCCAGAAAACTCCAGGGCAGACCCTGTGCCACCCTCCTGCCTGGTCCCAGATCTGGGTGGTGCCACCAACTTGGAGGCCTGAAGCCCCTCCACCTGGGAGGGACCGCCACGCGATGCCCTCTCCCGGTGATACTGGAGCGGTCCCTGTGGATGCAGCTACTTGTGCGTGAGGGCTCCAGAGCCTGGCCTGGCCTCCACATGTCGTGCCCTCAGACACGGGCCAGTCCTGACCCAGAGAAGCAGCCCGAGGCCACAGCGAGACCCCCGAGGTGGCCCCATGACACTGGTTCACACACTGCGAGCAGCGGGGGAAACAGAACCCAGATCTTGTGTCAGAAAATAACTGTAAGCAGATGGGGCAGAGGGTCCCCGGGGAAAGAACCAGGCGTGGCTTTCTGGCCGTGCTTGTCCTCGAACAGGGCGCGATGATGTGATCGTAAGGGAGGTGGGGAATTCAGGAGCAGAGGGCAGACAGTCAAGAAAGCACAGCTTGGCAACAAGACAGAGTCCGAGCCCCTCCTCAGGGGTGTAGGCAACCATCCGATCCAGTCCTGGGTTCGGCAGGACTAGGGGAGCAATGCTGACTCAACTTCAATCCGCTGCGGCTTGGACTCTGTCAGCCTCGGCCCTGATTCTATGCTGAATTCTCTGCTCATGCACCTTAGCTTAAAATCCCCCCCCGTTTTGCTGCTCTGAGAAAGAGCCCCCAGTCCTCCTTACTTGCTGCAAATAACCAGTTCTCCTCCCCGTTTTGGCTGGCCTGTGTATTTTGGCTCAATGCCCACCGAGAGGTGAGCCCGGTTCTTAGGCAACATGCCAAGGGTTTGGTTTTGCCCGAGGCCCCTCCCGCCTCCCTGGGGGCTCCAGCCTCAGTGCCTGACACCTTGCTCCTCTGGGCGGCTGGGCGTGCCCTGCCCACTCCCTCCTGCAGCTTCCCAGACCCAGCTGAGAGCGCAGCCTTGGGGGCGGGGTGTGGGGTGTGGGGTGTGGGGGCAGCATTCCCATGGCTGCCCCCCAGGGAAG
This sequence comes from Sus scrofa, assembly GCF_054392235.1. NCBI lineage: Eukaryota > Metazoa > Chordata > Mammalia > Artiodactyla > Suidae > Sus > Sus scrofa. Next base: position 130,148 of record NC_139383.1, read on the forward strand.
TTCCTGGTGCCACTGGGAGGGACGGGATCCCGCAACTGGGCCCACAGGAGACCCTGCTAACGGCTGATGAAAGCCTGCCCATTTGTCCCCCTAAACTAGCTCCCCAAGAGTGCACAGATGCTCCTTGGCCAAGGGGCAGCGTCCCAGCCAGTTGGCACGCTCAGACACCAGCCTGAAACTTGGGGAATCTTCTCTCCTGGAGTCGCCCATCAGGGGAACAGAAATAATCCCCCGCCCAGCTCTCCCACTTGTCAGCTGAACTCCCAACTGTACCTGCTCTGAACTGGGAGCCGAGGGGCCAGGCCAGAGCTGAGGGGCTGAGCCAGGAGGCCCAGAGCCCGTCCGCCCCTCCCCCAGCCCCATTCCAGAGCACAGATAAAAGGGAAACCTGAGCAGGGTGTGTTTGTGGTGCCACCGCCAATCAAGGACTCTGTCGCCACGGCAACAGGGACACTTCATCAGCTCGAGCAGATGGTCAGTGAGCAACAGGCAGCATATGCTCCCTAAACCCTGACGTGGGCACAGATGGAGGGTGGGCAGGGCGCGCACTCCGGGAACCTGACATTTCCTCCGCTGCCCTCCCCTTGGCGCTGCGTCACGGAGATTAGGCTGCTCCGACTCCAGGCAGCGGGGCTCCAGTCAGTGAGCAGGACCCTGGCCCCTGGACAACAGCAGAGGCCCAGGGCCTAGGTAACAGCCCTGCCCTCTGGGCTGTTCCTGCGGCCTTTACAGCAGCAGCACGGTTCCTTTTGGGGATGGAGAGCACAAAACATCTCCCCTAGCGGTTTCAGAGACGGGGGTGGGGCAGGTCCCAGCTGGGGCCAGGCACGGAGCGGGGAACTTTCACACTCAAGGTCGGGAAGCACATGGTCACGCTGGCTGCTCCCCGGCCAGGGTGTGACCCTGTGGTTCTGTCTTGTGCTGCTTGCAAAGAGTCACTGCATTTGGTCTGACCCTTTGCTGTGAGGGTTAAGTGTCGGCTTCCACCTCAGCCTGTAGGAGCCCTCGGTGCTGGAAGAAAGGGCCTCGGGGTGACTGGAAATCACCAGCTGTCTGGTTACACCCACTTCCCGAGAGGCCTCGGGCCTCCAGAGGCAGGTGTGACCACCACCTGGCCGGGAGGAGGGCTGGTCTTGGGCAGGGGTTCGACCCCTGGCCTTGCTCAGTGGGTTAAAGCTCTGGTGTTGCTGTGGCTGGTGTGTAGGCCAGCAGCGGCAGCTCCGATTCGACCCCTAGCCTGAGAACTTTCTCATGCTGTGGGTATGGCCTTAAAAAGACTAAAAAAATAAAAAATGAAGTAGTAGCACAGGGTACTACATTCAATATCCTGTAATAAATCTTGATGGAAGAGAACATAAAAAAGAATACATATACACACATATAAACGTATAACTGAGTCACTTTACTGTACGGTAGAAATTAACACAGCATCGTTCAACTATCCTTCGACTTTTTAAAAAAGCATGTCTTGCTCTTTCTTATTGGCTTGCTTTAAATAGTTATTAGACTTTGCAAAATAAAGAGAGAGAACAGTTATTAATATTGATTCCTAGTAAAAATGATTTAAAGAAAATCGTTTAAACTCAGCATCATGTGGGGAGGCCGGAGGGCCAGGCTCACCTCACTGGGTGGCAGGAGCTGGGCCAACCTCAACGACAGACCAGCAGCTGGCAGGCCACGTGGCCACAGTAAACGCGAGGACGGAGGACAAGGATCGGAAGGTCGGGGGGCAGCCTCCGTGCAGACTGTCTTCCGACAACCAGACAGGCCGCCCACCAGGAGCAGGTCTGGTCGAGGGCGAGTCCTTCGGGGCAGGCGCGTGCAGGCGGCAGGGCAGCCAAACTGATGGATTTAAGGGTTGGGCTGTCAGCGCTGATCTGCTTTTTAGCAAGTTAATGTATCTGCATGAAGTTTGAAGCTGGAGGTGGTTCTGAGTCTGAATCTCTCATATTTTGGTATTTAATCTGACCCTTTCTAAAGCCTACACTTCCCTGAGACTGTTCCAACCCGACATCCCGAAGGGTGGCAGAGACGAAGGGAGACAAGGAGCCGCCTCGGGCTTGTTACCTTTGGAGAACACAGCAGGTTCCCCTCTTACCCGATGCCTGCCTGCCGCTGCGGTTCCTGGACACCTTCTGTCCTCCCCTGCGGTGAGCTGCTTGCTCCTCTGCCACCCTCGGGTCTGGCACTTTTCCTCTTCATGGAAAAGCCCGAGGGGCTCCCGCGAGGCACGGGCGCGTCTGGGCTGGAGGGAGAGACCCAGGAAGACAAGTGCCCGGGACACACAGACTGGAGCCCAGGGCGGCCACAGCTGCAAACACGTCCTCCACATGCAGCCCTGGCAGGCGTGTGACTGGGACACTTCCCACAAGCCCCACCAACGCCCTCCCAGGCCCGGGGCTGACCTGCATGGTGGGGACACACCCCCGTGTGTGCAGGGGGCGTGCAGGGACCCCCAGGCCAGGATCAGAGGCGCGCATCCTTGAAACACCTGGCTGCTCCAGCACCTGCAGGGCACTTGGTCCTCAGGCAGGACTGCCGGCGACAGCAGCAAGCGTGAGGCTCTCATAAAAAACAGGGCAGCATTTGGAAGGTCTGGGGAACTCAGTGAGCCAGAATTTTCCCAGCGACCAGCCACCTCACACAGGGAGCCCAGGGCACAGGGCAGACCGACGGCGTCACACACACTGGCTGGGCCACCTGCACACGCCGTTCTGGGTTCCACCGCAGTTGTTAGAGAACGCCCCTCCGTGGGGTTTGGGGTGATTCTAGCCACACGTTTCTGAAAAGGCCCCCAAAGCTACAGGCCTGGAGCCGGTCCTCCTCTTCTCTCAGCCAGACAGCCTGGCTGCACAGGGCTGCTGTTCTTCCCAAACCCGGGCCCTGAATATGGGTTTGCAAAACCGTAAGACCAGGCTGCTGCTCTCACTCGTTCCTTTTGGGAAACGAGAGGAGTCACCTTGGAATAAAAAATATTCGTGTGTAATAAAATTTATTTTAAAGTGTTCATGTGTGGTGTATTCTTACTTTTAAATGAATAAGTGCACATTTAAAGTCTTCCTCATTTTCAATTTTCAATGCGGTAACCGAGTCCTCCACAGTTTCTAGGTGTAAAGGGTCCAAGCCAGCAAGAATGAGAACGGTGCTCGAGACGATGAAAAGCACGTTTCCTATGCTCTCTGTGCACTTGCTACGGCCCATCGCAACCTGGAGAGGACCGTTCGGTGACCTGCTGCTTCTCTGTGAAAGAGAAGCCTTCTGCATCCAGAAGAAATAAGAAGGTGACTTTCCTGACATGTGTCCTGACAGAAGCTCAGTCTGACAACCCCCACTGCAGCTGCAGCCACTTCTACGAGGAGCCAAGGACAGAGCCTCACTGGCAACCCGCTGGCCTCGATTCAAACGAGTTCAGATCAGCTCAAGGCTTGGGAAGGTCCACTGGTAGAAGCTCCAAATATCAGAAAAGAGCAAAGGAAGAGGAGGATTTCTGAGCGGGGAAGAAAGAGTATGGCGCTTTGGTAAAACTCCTTCAGAATGAAATAAAATTCTGTAGCCTTCCATTGGTGCTGCTCCTTTAGGACCTAATAAGTATTGTTGCTTCATGGTTCCTCAGCCACTGCAATACCTTCCTCTCAGAAGTGGCTTCTTCTGAGGCCAACGCCAAAGTGATTAGAGAACTTCCTCCTTTCAAACTCAACTGGCACTGCCCTCTTCCAGGCACAGGGCAATCTGAACACCTGCAGCCTGGGACAGAAGGCAGAGTCGGCTGGGCTCGCAGCAAAGGGCCTCAGAGGCTCAGACAGTCTTAGCTTGATTTGGATCTGAAGTGAAGGGCTGTGGCTTGAAACATTTGATTCAACAGACAGATTGGTGGCTTAACTGACTTGAATGATCAGATTTTCCCGTGGTTAACATCAAGAAAAGGGACAGCATATCTATGTCATTTTACACAAACTCGTGATCCAGTTGTGACGCAAAGGACGGACAGGCTGAATCAACACCAAGAAACAGATCTTGGACAGAGTTTTGCTCTTGGTACTAGATTTGCCACAAAGCAAAAGGGTTTAGGAGACAGTGAAACTGGAGAAACAGCCAGCAAGAAAATCCAGAGCCCCTCAAATCCTCCTGGAAGAGGTTTCTTTCCTGGCTCATCAGTTTTACTATAAACTCCATTAAAATTCAATGACCGTGTACAGCAGGAATTGACAGAACATTATAAATCAACTACAATAAAAGCATTTTTAACAATTCAATCACCTCTAGTGGAGACTAGCGCACAGGCGTGAGGCTGTGAACAGGGGACCCTGCTCCTTGCCGCCCACAAGTCACTGCCCCCGACCATCCTCCTCCTCTGCTGTGACCGCTGGGAAGCGGGGGTGCCGCGGGGCCCTGGGAAGGCCCTGCCTCTCCTGTGCTTGGTCATCAGCACACGGATCCCCAGGACTTCCGCACGGCCCGCTGGCCCTGACCCAGCTTCTCAGGAAGGCTTTCTCGGGAAACAATAAAGAAGCGAAGGCCAATCTGGCTTTTTTTTTTTTTTTTTTTTGGTCTTTTGTCTTTCTAGGGCCGCTCCTGCGGCATATGGAGGTTCCCAGGCTAGGGGTCTAATTGGAGCTGTAGCTGCCGGCCTACACCACAGCCACAGCAATGCCAGATCCGATCAAGCCACGTCTGTGATCTACACCACAGCTCACAGCAACGCTGGATCCTTAACCCACTGAGGGAGGCCAGGGATCGAACCCACAACTCATGGGTCCTAGTCAGATTCATTTCCACTGCGCCACGACGGGAACTCTGCCAATCTGGCTTGAGAGGCTGCTGCTTCTCCTCCTTTTTGCTTCGGATGACTTGCCAAATAGAAAGGGTCAAAGCTAACTTTATCTCTTATCTAGCGTCAAATGAAGATACTCTCACCATCCACCCTCTCACTAGGAGCCGTGAACACCCTGCAGACCAGGGCTGTTTCTGCAGGAGGCAGGGCTTAGCTGGGAGGCCACTGGGCAGTGAGGGTCTTGGGGGCGAACCAGGCCCATGGGCATCACCAGAGTCCATGAAGGCGACATGGCCGAAGAGCTTTTCTAACCAAACAGGACCTTCCTGTGCACTCGGCTCAACGCGAGGGGATGTCACCAGCTGGGGGGCTGTGTCACCTCTGTGTGATGGAATTTCACGGTCAGGTCTGAAGAGCTGGCCTCCAGTCCTTAATGCTTCACAAAGAATTCCCACAAGTCACAGAAGAAAGGACGTGAGTCAGTTTTTATTTTTTATTTATTTTATATTTTTGCTTTTTAGGGCTGTACCCGTGCCACATGAGGTTCCCAGGCCAGGGGTCGAATCAGAGCTAGAGCTGCTGGCCTCCGCCACAGCCACACCAGATCTGAGCCCCGTCTGTGACCTACATACACCACAGCTCATGGCCACGCTGGATCCCCAACCCAATAAGCAAGGCCAGGGATTGAACCTGCAACCTCATGGTTCCTAGTTGGATTCGTTTCCGCTGCGCTGCAACGGGAGCTCTGAGTCAGCTTTTAGTAAAGTAACCAGAAGGCAGCCCAACTGGATGTGCGTCAGGTTGGTACCAAACAGGAGGAGGTCGCAAATATCTTTCAGAAGGGCAAACGCAGGCCCTGGTGAGCGGCCCAGGGTCCCCTCTCCGCACATGAGCTGCAGGCACCGTGTTTAGGGTCCCTCTTCCAGCCAAAGGTCTCAGTCATGGTCTGACAAGGTCATGGTCCATGTGGCTGAGACGGCAGCACAGGAGGGCGAAGCACCCACTGGGCACAGAGCCAGCCCAATGCTGAAGACCCACTAGGATGCACAGCCCCCTGCCTGCTACCAGCTGAAGCTCCACCACCACAGACAAAACAAGAACCCACCACACACCACATGCACTTTGCCTTTTGTGAAAAAAAAAATTGGGGGGGCTGAGCTCAAGGCATACTGAGTTCCCGGGCTGGGGATCGAGCCCATGCCAGAGCAACCTGAACTGCTGCCGCAACGGTGCCAGATTTTCACCCCTCTGTGCCACAAGGGAACTCACGTAAAATTTTCTTTATTGGAATAGTCAGGAAATACTCCTGCCCACTTATTTTTCTTTCTAAGTTGCAGCAGGTGCCTGAAGAACTTGAAATTTTAAACAAAAAGTTCAAAGGGTGGGAAAAAATGAACATGACCAATCACCTGGGTGCTGAAACCTGAAAAAAAAATCAGATTAAATCCAAGTAATCAGAACTTTAAAAACACACACTTTATCTGCGACGTAAACAGTGTCACTCCCATAACACGCGTTCCTGCTGCAGACACACAGCACAGTGTAGGCAGAAGGCTTCCTAAATCCAGCACCCCCAGCAGGGGCCCCTCCTGAGGGTCTCAGAATGACTTTGCTGGTGCAGGCCATACCGGATGCTCTGCTAGTTCACGGAAGCAGAAAGGGGGCTCCAGCCTGGGTACCGAGGGGTGTGAGAGGCAGGAGGACCCGACACTACAGCCTCAAGGATGGGGCTGGGGTGCTCGGGGAGGGCCCTCTGCAGCCCTTGTCCCCCTCCCCTGGTCCTGCCTTCAGAGCTGGCACTAGAGGCTCCACAAAGGCTTGACTGCCACTCTCTCATCAAAGCACCCCTCTGAGCACAGGCCACACAGTCCCTGCTGGGCTTATGGTAACGACATTACTTGTGTTATAATTTAGTTTCATTTATCTTAGATTGAAAGCTGTGCTAACATGGATGGAACCTGCGACTCTCGTACTGAGTGAGTCAGAAAGAGAAAGACAAGTACCATATGACATCACTTCTGTCTGGAATCTAATATACGGCACAAACACACCTGTCTAAAGAAAAGAAACAAACTCGTGGACATGGAGAACAGACATGTGCTTGCCAAGGGTGGGGGGGGGACTGGAGGCACTGGGAGTTGGGGTTGGTAAATGCAGACTATTACTTTTGGAGTGCATAGCAATGAGGTCCTGCTGTACAGCCCAGGGAACTAGATCCAGTCACTTGTGATGAAACACGATGGAGGAGCACGTGAATTAAAGTGTAATGTTTGTATAACTGGGCCGCTTTACTGTACAGCAGAAACTGACAGAACACTGCTAATCAACCATGATAAAAATTTTAAAAAGCTGTGTTAAGGAGCTGAAAACCTAAGGAATCTAATGCATGGGTGCGCGACTTTAAGTAATGTTAGAAGAAAAACAAATTGACACAGGAATCACTTTTCTCCTTTGCAGAGTTCCCCTGTGGCACAGTGGGCTGAGGGTCACCAGCACAGGCTGGAACTGCAGCCAGCGTTCCATCCCTGGTCTGGGAACTTCCACATGCGGCGGTGCAGCCAAAAAAAAAAAAAAAGGTGTTCATGCGACTTACATTTGAGGATGGCAACACCAGGGCCAAAAAGGAGGAGGCGGCCAAGCAGAGCCAGGACTGGGCCCCCTGCTGCTGCCACGGCAACCTCGCCAGACACGGCCGGCAGCCTCCCAGGCTGGTGTTAGGCCCAGGGCCTTCCCAGGTCCAGAGCTCTGACAGGTCCAAGTGACAGAAGCAGTCAGTCATGTCTTCTCACGAGTAACATCCATCACTCATATGTGGCACAAACCACAACCCTGTGCCACACGTCGCGCTCAGGCCAGGAGAGACGGTACATGGAGACGACTGTCTGCCCTGCTGCGGGTCCCTCGAGGACCTGCCCTAAGGGCCACGGGGCAGAGCGCGCGCCTCCTCCCTCCCGGCTCTTGCATGCGTCTCGTTTCGTGAGGATGCCTGGCTAATTCCTAGAAGCAAAAACGGCAACCACAGCCAGTCATTTCCACTCACCAGTGGAAAACTCTAAACTCATGCCCACATGACCTTTTTAACCAATTTAAAACATGGAATCAAAACCAACGGCTGCCCCCGGACACAATGCATATTCTACAAGGATTTTTGTCGGCGGGGCCACCACTGTGAGAATAACTTCTTGTGAAGCCGTGTTTTTTGTTTGTTTGTCTGCTTTTGACGGCCGCCCCAGAGGCATCTGGGTGTTCCCTGGCTAGGAGTCGAACTGGAGCACAGCTGCCGCCTACGCCCCAGCAACGCAGGGCCCGAGCAGCATCTGAGACCCACACTGCAGCTCAAAGCGATGCCAGATCCTTAACCCACTAGCATCCTCCTGAACACCAGTCCGGCTGTTTCCCTGCTCCACAACAGTAACTCCAATGCAGTCATGTTTTAGTGCCCAGGCTGGGTGGGCTCTGCCAGCTGCCCTCCGAGGCCCCTCACCAGGAGCAGAAGCCCTAGAGGCACCGCTGAGGGTCTCCCGCAGCTACAGCCAGGCCTGCTCCGCTGACTGGACACCACGGACCACTCACTCCTCCTGTGTGGCCCCTGGTGGCCTCAGTGCTCAATGTTGTCCTCATCTGCTGGGTCACAAGGGACAGCACTGACCCCTCTGCCCCACCCCTGCGGCTCTCCTCCCCCACCCCGACCTCCCTGCCTCCTGCACCCCCCCGCCCCTCCTCCACCCATGGCTCCCCTCAGCCTCCCCCTTCTCCACAGTCGGCAGGTGCCAGGGGTGGGGGGGCAGGCACTGTTCCCACGTCTCTGCAAATGTTCCGACCCCCCCGCCCCCAGCCAGCTGTGGAAGCAATGGGGCACGTGCTCAAGGTGTGTGGACACACTCTCTCGGGGGAGGTAAGAGGCTGCTCCCAAGGCCACCCACGGAGCAGGTGGCAGAACAGGAACCACTCCAGGGTCTTCCTTCCGGCTCCTAAGCCGCACAGGTGGTGCCTCAGTAGCAACAACCCAGTTCCCACTGCTTCCAAGTCAAGTACCAAACTCCTTACCCACCCAGGCTAGAAAGCTGGGGCTACCCCAGGGCACCTCGCCACTGCCTCCGGCCCCCTTTCCAGTGGGCACTCAGAGCTTCAGACTCTTTAACTCCCTCCATGCCTCCTCTAAGGACACTGACCAACCCGAGGAAGGGGTCCAGCGCCAGGACTTGCCCCATGGCTCCGGGACTGAGGAGACAGCAGCAAAGCCTCGTCCAGCACAGACATGTGGTCACCTTGTTAATGCCTCACTCGTCAACAAGAGCGGGCGCTCAGGAGCAGGCCACTTAGTGTTTGAGGAAAGAAAAAAAAAAAACTAGACTAAAAACAGAGATCAAAACAAACACATAGAAAAAGAACCTTGAAACTGTTTATAAAGGAAGAAGAAAAAAATAAAACAAACTACAGGTGTAATTAATGTCAGATACGACAGAAAATGCACAATCGTGACACAGGAGGACGCCACACAAATGAGAAAAAAGCCGCAGAGATCTCAGAATTTAAGTACAGAAAAATTCAAGAATTAATAGAAAGGATGGAAGATAAAGTGGAAGAAATTTCCCGCAGAGTAGAGTCAAAAGACAAAAAGGTATCAGGAGAGAAAACAGAAATCGTGTCCAAGCTCTGAGGTTGAGAGCAGAGGAAATGAGGAGGAAATCGTCCCAGAAATCGTTCGAGAAAGTTTTCCCATCTGAACGACGGGCACCAGCTTCCTGGCGCCCTCTGCTGTGCAGGGGCTGCGCTGGGGGCTGGCTGGCGCCCCCACTGGCTCTCTCAGCAGGGGGCTCCCTCGGAAGCTCCTGCTGGTGGGTGGTCGCCTGGGCGCCTACAACTGGGGTGGGGGCTGGACCTCCCGGCTCTGGGCCCGTCAGGACAGCCACACCTAAGGCCGTTCCGTGGAAGCTCACCTGCACCTCTTCCTTAGGGAGAGAAGGGAAGCCCCACTTTCCCCATCACAGGCCAGAGGCAGACCTACTACGCCTGCAGAAGGCGTGGAGTTAATTCAGCAGGGGCCGTTACATTACACCGCATTAGCTCTTAGGCCTCAGAAGCCCAACTATGCCAAGCAGAGCTGTAACCCAAGTGCCTCAACACTCAGAAACCAAAACCTAGGGACAGTCCATCACAAACAGTCAAGGTGACCGGAGTGACGGCCTCCTCAAGCGGCTCTTGTCTGTGAAGCCTCCTAACAGATTCTGCTTTGGTGCCGCATAGTCTGAATTGACTTCTTTCTCAAATAAAGTCTTAAAAATTTCGTATGCGTTAGTCTGTCTTTTAACAACGTGAACGAGAATTAAATCAGCAAAGACATGGGAAGTTGAAACAGATACGGCAAAACCTTGACAAGAATCTGGAACATTCGTTCTGAAGTTGATACTTCCGTTACTGCACGTTAACCAGTGGGAAACCAAAGGCAGGTTAAGAGAGGGAGGGAGGGAGCTGCCCAGCGGAGGGCGGGCGCAGGGGGCACTGGTTTCATTGCATCACGTAAGTCTTGATGTTTCGTGTTCATTTTCATTTGCCTCAAGTATTTTCTAACTTCCCTTGTAATTTTTTTTTTTTTTTATTTTCCCACTGTACAGCAAGGGGGTCAGGTTATCCTTAGATGTATACATTGCAGTTACAGTTTTTCCCCCACCCTTTCTTCTGTTGCAACATGAGTATCTAGACAAAGCTCTCAATGCTATTCAGCAGGATCTCCTTGTAAATCTATTCTAGGTTGTGTCTGATAAGCCCAAGCTCCCGATCCCTCCCACTCCCTCCCCCTCCCATCAGGCAGCCACAAGTCTCTTCTCCAAGTCCATGATTTTCTTTTCTGAGGAGATATTCATTTGTGCTGGATATTAGATGCCAGTTATAAGTGATATCATACGGTATTTGTCTTTGTCTTTCTGGCTCATGTCACTCAGTATGAGATTCTCTAGTTCCATCCATGCTGCTGCAAATGGCATTATGTTATTCTTTTTTATGGCTGAGTAGTATTCCATTGTGTATATATACCACATCTTCCGAATCCAATCCTCTGTCGATGGACATTTGGTTTTTTTCCATGTCCTGGCTATTGTGAATAGTGCTGCAATGAACATGCGGGTGCATGTGCCTCTTTTAAGTAGAGTTTCGTCCGGATAGATGCCCAAGAGTGGGATCGTGGGGTCATATGGAAGTTCTATGTATAGATTTCTAAGGTATCTCCAAACTGTTCTCCATAGTGGCTGTACCAGTTTACATTCCCACCAACAGTGCAGGAGGGTTCCCTTTTCTCCACAGCCCCTCCAGCACTTGTTATTTGTGGACTTATGAATGATGGCCATTCTGACTGGTGTGAGGTGGTATCTCATGGTAGTTTTGATTTGCATTTCTCTTATAATCAGCGATGTGGAGCATTTTTTCATGTGTTTGCTGGCCATCTGTATATCTTCTTTGGAGAACAGTCTATTCAGGTCTTTTGCCCATTTTTCCATTGATTGATTGGTTTTTCTGCTGTTGGGTTGTATAAGTTGTTTATATATTCTAGAGATTAAGGCCTTGTCAGTTGCATCATTTGAAGCTGTTTTCTCCCATTCTGTAAGGTGTCTTTTTGTTTTCTTTTGGGTTTCCTTTGCTGTGCAAAAGCTTTTCAGTTTGATGAGGTCCCATGGGTTTATTTTTGCTCGAATTTCTATTGCTTTGGGAGACTGACCTGAGAAAATATTCATGAGGTTGATGTCAGAGAGTGTTTTGCCTATGTTTTCTTCTAGGAGTTTGATGGTGTCCTGTCGTATATTTAAGTCTTTCAGTAATTTTTTTTTTCTGGTAAATCAACTACAATAAAAAAATTTTAGAAAGTCAATGCTTATTAGCTAACTATTTTGAAACAATTATTTCTGCTCCATTATAGTGCCTGGTACACAGAAGGCGTAACTTTTTTGACCCATCGGTTGTTTAGTAGTATTCCGTTTAATTTCCACATACTTGCGAAACTTCCAGTATACCTTCTGTTACTGATTTCTAACTTCATCCCAGGGTGATCGGAGAAGATCCTTTATGCGACACATGTTGTTTTAAAACCTACCGCGACGTGTTCATGGCCTGGCACGTGGCACATCCTGGAGAACGTCCAGCGCACTCGAGAACGTGGGTGCAGGCGCCGCCACTGGTGACTGTTCTCAACACGCCTGTTAGACCAGGGCCATTTCTCGCGTGAAAGACCGTCCTTGTCTTCCGATCCTTCTGTCCATTTTCCAAGTGGGATAATGACGTCCCACTGTTTTTGCTGAACTCTTTCTCCCTTCGATTCTGTCAGTTTTTGTCTCACATTATCTCGAGGGTCTGTTACTTGGTGAGCAAATGTTTATAACTGTTACTTCTTCTTGCTGTATTGAGACTTGTATTAACAGATACTGTCCTCTGCCCTGTGTAACCCTTACTAACTCTACTTTTAAAAACATTTTATCAAAGTATGGTTGATTTAGCGTTCCTTCAACTTCTGCTGTACAGTCACACATGCATCAGGTTCTTCTCCAAGAGACTGGACACAGTGCCCTGTGCTGGACAGCAGGACCCCCCTCGTCCAACCGTTTGAAATTAAACAGTCTGCATCTACCAACCCCAAACTCCCCGCCAGCCCCCTTGTCTCCCCCGCCCGCTCGGCAAACACAAGTCTGCTCCCCATGTCCACGATCTGTCTCTGCTCTGGAGAGATCGTTTGTGCCATTTTCGGCTCCGCTTGTGTGTGGATATCACATGGTGTTCGTCTCTTTCTGAATTACTTGTATGAGGGTCTCAGGTTCCACCCATGTTGCTACAAATGGCATTATTTGGTCTTTTTCATGGTTGAATAGTTTTCCACTGTGTATATGTACCACATCTTAATCCATTCATCTGCTGATGGACACTTAGGCTGTTTCTATGTGGCGGCTATAGTGAATACGGCTGCGATGAACCCACGGGTGCTTGTATCTTTTTCAATGAAAGTTTTGTCTGGATATGTGTCTAGGAGTGGGAATGCTGGATCATATGGTAGTTCTACGTGTAGTTTTCTGAGGTACTTCCACACTTTTCCATAGTAGTTGTACCAATGTACATTCCCACCATTAAAGTCCATTTTGTCCGACAGTCGAAAAACCATCTCAGCTGTCTTTTGGCCACTTTGTGTATGAAGTATCTTTTCCCATCCTATCCTTTTCAACCAATTTGTCTTTGGATCTAGGTGAATTTCTCAGAGAGCATATATTGTTTATCTGTTTTATCTGTTGGCCCAATCTCTGTCTTTTGATAGGAGAGTTTAATTCATTTAAATTAAGATTGATAAGGAGGAACTTCTGATGTTTTGCTCTTTGCTCTCTATGTGCTGTGTAGCTTTTTGGGGGTCTCTCATTTTCTTCAATCCTGCCTTCTTTGGTGTTTGGTTGATGTTTTTTGTAATGACATGTTTTGATTCTCATTTTCTTCTGTGTGTCCGTCTGTGGTGACCACAGGGATTACCCTGAGCATCCTCAAGTTAGAACATTCCAAGTAGAATCCATACCAACTTAACTCTGATAGCCTAACCTGCTCCTATGCCGCTTCATACCCCTTTCTGCTACCTTTATCGCAAATTACATCTTTTTTAAATTTAATTTTATTTTGTCTTCTAGGGCCGCACCCGAGGCATATGGAGGTTCCCAGGCTAGGGGTCCAATCGGAGCTGTAGCCACCTGCCTTCGCCACAGCAACGCCAGATCCGAGCCGCATCTACGACCTACAGCACAGCTCATGGCAACACCGGATCCTTAACCCACTGAGTGAGGCCAGGGATCGAACCTGCAACCTCATGGTTCCTAGTCGGATTCATTAACCACTGAGCCACGACAGGAACTCCCACAAATTACATCTTTATACACTATGCTCAAATTAATAACTGAATTTCCATTTTGTCTCTCAAATCAAATAGAAATCTCCCTGCTCATACCTGCCTTTGAACCACTCTAGAGATTTTTTCATTTCAGTTTCTGTACTTCTCTGATCCAGAATCTTTTTTTTCCCTAAATCTTACCTCCCTAGATCACTTGATAGTCTCATTTTGCTCATTGTTCCTTGATTTTGTCCATGTCTTCTTTTAGTCCTTTGAGCATCTCTAAGACAGTTTCCTTAAAGTTTTATCTTGTAACTATGACATCTGGGCTTCCTCGGGGAGAGTTTCTTTTATTTTGTTACTTTGAATGGGCCATGCCTTCCTATTTCTCTGTATTCCTTGTGATTTTTTTTTTTGTTGAAAGCTGGCCATTTAAACCTTACACTGTTTTAATTCCGGAAAGCAGATGCTGCCCGGCTTCTATGACTGCGGTTGGTTGTTGCTGTCTCTGTGCTGACCGGCCTGAAGGGAACACGTAAGTAAGGTCTTTGCTTGTCTCTTCTGAGCCTGCGCCCTTCCCTGGCCAAGTGTGCTGGCTTCCTAAACTCCTGTGTATGTACTTGCTTCTGTTTTTGTTTGCTTTGTTTTGTTTTTTGGCAGGTAAAACAATTTTATTTCACAGTTGTCTTTAAAACCACAAAGACAGTATGTTCTTCATGTAAAAACAGTAGTACAGACAACTATACTTTCCAGAAAACGATTATACAGACCCTCTTAAAGAAAAATGCAACCCATTATATGGCCTTGGTGGAGTTGCTTGGGAAAAACTCACATCTGGACCAATTCCTAACACACACCATTACCCCACATTCTGTATCTTTTGGCTCAACGTATAGACTGCTGTCATCAGCACTGTGTTCCTGCTTCTTACACGCTTGGTGAGACACGTGTACACTGGTTTACCACGTAAGGTTCCACTGGTTCATCAGCTTTTCTGCAGGCTCACCAGTAGGCTGAGCAGGCCGCGCCCTTCCCTGTGCTCTTTCGTCAAGGCCTTCCAGGAGTGGAGACACATCATCGTCGTGACTCGCAAACCCGAAGTCTTCACCAACAACTCCAATGGAAAAGGTCTTTGTAGTTAGGTCCTGTTCTGCGCACAGACCGTGCTTAACCAGTTCATTCAAAGTGCGTTCCACAACCTTCAACGTACGTCTCTCCGAGTAAGCACAAACGGATTGAGAACAAGCTCCAATGGACACAGCTCTGCAGCTGAAATAGTCAGCAAATGGACAAGTTTGAAAATGTGAGGCCCACATCATCATAACCAGCGATAAGCAGCGCAGCACCACACGGTCCCCGGCCACGTCGTCGCATTGGGATCTGGGTTTTGCTTCCAATGAGGCACGAGACGAGACACAGCAGAGGTCTGCCAGATACAAACCTGGAACCCAAACACTCCTGACGCATACAATTACCTGACAGTCTAGCATCAGCAGTACGTCCCGCAACTGAGGTGTCGATGTGGTTATCGACATGGAGAACTCTTTTCTGAGGAGCTGCAAGCGCTGACTGCGCCCTTCAATGCCACCAGCACTGCATGGGTTTTTGACGTCATAGCAACTGCGGCTGAACCTTGTTTGACAGCTTCCACTGCACATTCAACCTGAATGTGGCCCTGAGGGCTCCAAACAGTGACATCATTGTCATACTGGTTGCGAAACACGGTTCCAGCCAGAGCCCGAGCACGGCCTCTGGTAAACCTGGGAATCAAGGCGCCAGTACTTGCTTTTGAATGTCTTAATCCTGAAGTGTCTGGCTTCCAAAGGAGCAAAAAGGGGGGAAAAACCCTCCACAGGTGCTGCTCCTTTCAATGCTGTGGAAGCCACTTCAGCAAGTTGGGGGCTGAAACAGTGATGGCCCGTGCCTGCCCCGCTGCGATCAGGAGCAACCCCCACTGCACAGGAGCCCGACCCGTGGCCAAGGACCTCACTGCCCATCCTGGCTCTAGTAAGCTGCATCAGCAACATGGGCACGGCTGACTGCCAAGAGGAAAGAGGATGGGCAGCCAAAAGGGGTGGAAACTAACCACAACTAACCAGGCAAGCCTTCCCCCGGAAGCTGCAAGCCTTCAAACAGGCTCCAGAGTTCCGAAATCACTCCTTCAGAGGTCTCTGCCAGCACAACCGCTGTCCAGGCAGAGACGGGTCCCCAGAGACGCCTACTCCACCGTCTTCCCAGCATCACTCCCCTCTGCTCCCCTCCCAGAAACTCTTAAATGCAGTCCTTTTATTACTATTTCCTGAAGTAATTTTGATCGGTTTCCTCAATAAAAATGTAGAATGATGAACTAATTTCCAAGTGGGAAAATTTTTGTTTTCCATCCTGTTGATTTCTCAAGTTATTTCCTGTGGTCAGAAAACACGGCTTGTGGGATTTCTGCTTTTCACTAAATTGGCGGCGATTTACTCTGGAGCCTGTAACACATACTTGGATTTTGTGAACTGCCCATATGTGTCTGAAAGTAATATAAACAAAAAGGCACCTATTGTTCTGTAAGTTTATTAGAATAAACTTGTTAATGGGCTTATTCGTGGTGTCGTTGTTTGTCGACTCGATCTGTTCTTCTCTGAGGGAGGTGTGTCAGACACTGCTGTCAGGTCTGCTTTCCCTCGTGTCTGCGTGTGATCTGACTTACGAGACCAGGCGCTGGAGCGCGTGGCAGACGCTCCTCTACCACCTTCCTTCCTGCTCCCTTTCCTTCCTTCCTCCAGAGCGTGCCCTGTGCTTTACACTCGCTAATCTGCTTTTTCTAAAAGCCTCCAGATTTATTCAGGATCTATCCTCCAAGCAAGTTACATTTAGTCTCCCTGTTCTTTGATTTTATTCCCCAGGAACACTCATCACTTTCCTTGTAATAGTCTGGGATTTTAGTCTTCAATTGTTTCTGCCTCCTGCTTTTTACAGTTAGTAATTGTTAGCAACAACTATATATTCTAATTTCTTTGTTCAACACTGTTTCTTACCTCCCATGCAGTCCTGTTCGATGTAAGTGTTCGTTTTTTTTTCTAGAGCATGTCCACCTTCTTTTGGAAAAGATATGTTAGTCAAAATTTTATGGTTCCTGAAAATGCATTAATTTTTGCTCTGATGCCAGAAAGCTAATTTGACTGACAAGAGGATTCTGGACTCAAACTTATTTTTCTCTAAAGGAAAGCAAAGAAATGACAGGAGTGCTGGACATTACATAGATCAGAGAGAGGCTTTTGCAAAATGGGAGGGAAAGCCACTGGGGAAGATGTAACTGATGCTGCAGGGGTTGGAGGGGTGCTGCTGACCAGGTGGTGGGTCCGAGTGCACCACTGGAGACTCGGGGTCAGGTCAGCCGTCGTCCTCTTAGTCTGGACCGTCTAGTTCTCCTGGTACTTAGTTACACAGTTTATGTTTGACGATACATAGACGCTTGAAAGAGGGCAAAGGCGGCTACAGGAATGCAGAGAAAGCAAGGTTGGCGGCTGCGACTGAGGGTGGGGAAGAAGGGTTGGAAGACTAGGCAGAGAGGATGTGAAAAGTCTGGGTACTGGGAGAGTGGGGACGCCTTCTCTGCAGTCACGGGTGAGCACTCAGGTTGGGGCTGGTAAGGATGACTGTGGGTTTCTCTCCAGCCCCATTCCGAATGCAGAGGGTCTGATTCAGCCTAGGTCTGTGGTCCTACCACATCAACGGAGTAGTGAGAGAGGCAAACAGTCGGGATTGGATACAAGGAAGTCACTCTGATTACCAGCCTTTGAAGGTCAACAGGGGGACGGGTGAGAAGGAATGGGAGGCCCAGCGGCCTGGAGTCCTGACCTGACCGAAGGGTCACCCGGATCAAGAAGCAAGAAGCTGTGTGGGTGGACAGCACGTGTCTGAAACCGAAGTTCTGAAGGGGCTGGGCCACTGGTAACGAGAAGGCCAAGGTGGAATACACGGTCACTGGAGAGGGAGGTCGAGGGATTAACATTAAGCTACAGGCTATGAAGTCACCGCAGGTTATTACCAGAGTCAGGCTGGGAAGAGCGAGCCAGGAGCCTGAATCTTGAAGAATCTGAGGGCCATCAGGAAGGGTGGTGGTCGGGTGGTGACAAGAGATTTAAAGGCCACTGTTTCCAGGGAGGGGCAATGGTCTGTGTGGGAGGTTCTATTTTCCAAAAACAGCCACAGCGATACTCCGGTCCCCTGTGCTCTTCCAGACCCACTCCTATCCCATCAAGAGGAAGAGCCCCTGACCCCCACCTGAATCTGGACAGGCGTGTAGGCTGCCTTTTTGGATGGAGCAGGCAGGGGAACTGAGGTGTGACGAGTGCGCTTGGGTGCTAGAGGGCCATGTGGCATCTGCCTGGCTCTTCAGCTCTTGGGGTGTTTGTCTGTGGTACCCAGTGGCCATGCTGGGAAGTAGCCCCACACTAGGCCCCATGGGCAGCGGAGGTTCACGTGGAGAGAAACAGAGGCCCCAGGGCAGAGCCAGCATCGGCCAGGCACGGAGTGAATGAGCGTGTGTGTCACTTCACGTCTCCAGCCGAGGCTGCGGACACGGCGGAGCTGAGACCGGGGGCGCCTGGCAGCCTTCCTGACGCAGAGTCGAGGGCTCGCCACGGACGCTTCCCACTGCTGGGTGCGCACAGTCTGTCAGCAAGTTCTGATTATCACAGGAACAGTCTGGAAGCGGGAATGAGAACTATGAAGGTACAGGGAAGCAGCTACTTAAGGGGATGTCAGGTTTTGGTCAGAGCAGGACGTGAAGGCATAGCCAGAGAAGAGGCATTTTCCTCTTTATTTCTGTGGCATTTCAGAGGCCACAGAGACAGGGACGCTTGCAGAGGGGACAGAGGCTTGGACTACGGTGGCAGCAGTGGACATACTAAAAGGAGTATAAATTCAAGATCTACCTCTTTCCGACAGACTGGATGCATGGAGCGACTGAAGATTTCCAACACCAGGAAACCAGGAACAAGGAACAGGGAAGAAACACTTGCCACGTACTCACCGGCAAAGGGTTAGTATTCGTAATGCGTAAACAGGTCCTACAGATGGATATTAAAACATTGGCCAGGAACAACTTGGCCAAGGATGCTACTTATTTTGTGAATAAGTCATTCACAAAAGGAAATACTAGGAGCCAATGTGTGTGAAAAAAATAAGTGCTGTAAAAATCTAATATCTAAATCTCATAGAAATGCAAACGAAATTGATGAAATACACTTTTTGACCAAGAACGTGTAAAAATTTAAAAGACTGAAGGTCTTAGTACAGTGAGAGGTGGAATGGTCAGCATACTTACATACCAGTGGAAA
This sequence comes from Sus scrofa, assembly GCF_054392235.1. Classification (NCBI taxonomy): domain Eukaryota; kingdom Metazoa; phylum Chordata; class Mammalia; order Artiodactyla; family Suidae; genus Sus; species Sus scrofa. Next base: position 149,094 of record NC_139383.1, read on the forward strand.
CTGACCCCCGAGAGGTGGGGAAAGGGGTGTCGGGGTCTCAGAAGGTAACATGACGAAATCAGAGCCTCTGCCTCCATCTCTCTGTAAAAGGAGGTGGCTCACAGTGCATGTGTCCCAGCGGGCATTTCTGATGACAGAACGCTGAATAAAGACACATTTCTGATCTTTGGGTCCCTTTCAAATAAATGTCTCTCCTGATTATACAAACTATAGAGGAATGTGAGAAATGAAAAGTCTCTTGTAATTTCATCCCCACCATAAAGACAACCACTGTGGATCAGTCTGATGCCTACACCTGACTGTCTCACACGCGTCTCCGTTCTAGCGGATACGTACACGGGAAACTGATCCTCGTGGGAAGATAAGCTCTGTCAACCCAATTCACACCACCATCAAGCACGTAGTTGACATTTGTGTGCATGTGGTCAGAAGACCTATTTTCTTTTTTTCTTTTTCTTTTTTTTTTCTCTCAGCCCTCTACCTTTTATTTTTTATTTATTTATTTATTTTTTAATTTTCCACTGTACAGCAAAGGGATCAAGTTATCCTTACATGTATACATTACATTTTTTTCCCCACCCTTTGTTCTGTTGCAACACAAACAGAGTATCTAGACAAAGCTCTCAATGCTACTCAGCAGGATCTCCTTGTAAATCTATTCTAAGTTGTGTCTGATAAGCCCAAGCTCCCCATCCCTCCCACTCCCTCCCCCTCCCATCAGGCAGCCACAAGTCTCTTCTCCAAGTCCATGATTTTCTTTTCTGAGGAGATGTTCATTTGTGCTGGATATTAGATTCCAGTTATAAGTGATATCATATGGTATTTGTCTTTGTCTTTCTGGCTCATGTCACTCAGTATGAGATTCTCTAGTTCCATCCATGTTGCTGCAAATGGTATTATGTCATCCTTTTTTATGGCTGAGTAGTATTCCATTGTGTATATATACCACATCTTCCGAATCCAATCCTCTGTCGATGGACATTTGGATTGTTTCCATGTCCTGGCTATTGTGAATAGTGCTGCAATGAACACGCGGGTGCACGTGCCTCTTTTAAGTAGAGTTTCGTCCGGATAGATGCCCAAGAGTGGGATCGTGGGGTCATATGGAAGTTCTATGTATAGATTTCTAAGGTATCTCCAAACTGTTCTCCATAGTGGCTGTACCAGTTTACATTCCCACCAGCAGTGCAGGAGGGTTCCCTTTTCTCCACAGCCCCTCCAGCACTTGTTATTTGTGGACTTATGAATGATGGCCATTCTGACTGGTGTGAGGTGGTATCTCATGGTAGTTTTGATTTGCATTTCTCTTATAATCAGCGATGTGGAGCATTTTTTCATGTGTTTGCTGGCCATCTGTATATCTTCTTTGGAGAACAGTCTATTCAGGTCTTTTGCCCATTTTTCCATTGATTGATTGGTTTTTCTGCTGTTGGGTTGTATAAGTTGTTTATATATTCTAGAGATTAAGGCCTTGTCAGTTGCATCATTTGAAGCTGTTTTCTCCCATTCTGTAAGGTGTCTTTTTGTTTTCTTTTGGGTTTCCTTTGCTGTGCAAAAGCTTTTCAGTTTGATGAGGTCCCATGGGTTTATTTTTGCTCGAATTTCTATTGCTTTGGGAGACTGACCTGAGAAAATATTCATGAGGTTGATGTCAGAGAGTGTTTTGCCTATGTTTTCTTCTAGGAGTTTGATGGTGTCCTGTCGTATATTTAAGTCTTTCAGCCATTTGGAGTTTATTTTTGTGCATGGTGTGAGGGTGTGTTCTAGTTTCACTGCGTTGCATGCAGCTGTCCAGGTTTCCCAGCAATGCTTGCTGAATAGACTTTCTTTTTCCCATTTTATGTTCTTGCCTCCCTTGTCAAAGATTAATTGACCATAGGTGTCAGGGTTTATTTCCGGGTTCTCTATTCTGTTCCATTGGTCTGTCTGTCTGTTTTGATACCAGTACCACACTGTTTTGATGACTGTGGCTTTGTAGTACTTCTTGAAGTCTGGGAGAGTTATGCCTCCTGCTTGGTTTTTGTTTCTCAGGATTGCTTTGGCGATTCCGGGTCTTTTGTTGTTCCATATAAATATTTGGATTGTTTGTTCTAGTTCTGTGAAAAATGTCATGGGTAGTTTGATAGGGATTGCACTGAAGAAGACCTATTTTCTTAGAAAGTTCCAAGTACACATTATTAACGTGGCTACCGTGCTGTTCGTTGGGGCTCCAGAACTTGGTTTCGGCTTATAACTGCACGTTCATACATTTTGACCGACATATCCCTATTTCCCCAACCCTTCCACCTCTGAAAACCACCACTATGCTCTTTCTAAGTTCAATTTCTTTTAGATTCCACTTAGAGGTAATACCATGCAGTATCTGTCCTTCGGTGCCCAGCTTATTTCGCGTAGCCTAACATCCCGCAAGCTCAGCCACACTGCCACAAGTGGCAGGATTTCCTTCTTAGGGCTGGACGGTGTCCCTTTGGTGGGTACACCACACTCGACCCATTCCTTCGCTGATGGACCCTTAGGCTGTCCCCCAGCAGGCTCTGCTGAATACTGCTGCAATGAACACTGCAGCGCAGGAGTGCAGCTGCAGCTTCAAGACACAGACTCCACTGCTCTTGGATACACACACACCTAGGACTGGGCTGCTGGATCGAATGGTAGTTCTATTTTTAATTCTCGAGAAACCTCTATGTTGTTTTCCACAGTAGCTGCACCAATTTACATTTCGACCGACGGTGCAAGGTTCCCTTTTCTCCTCATCCTGACACCTGCTGTCTCCTGTGTTTTTGGTGACCAGCCATTCTGAAAGCTGTGAGGTGACATCTCATTGTGGGTTTGATTTGCATTTTCCTGACGATTAGCGATATTAAGTGTCTTTCATGTACTGTTGGCCATTTGTATGTCTTTGGAAAAATGTCCATTCAGTCCCTTTGCCCATTCTTCAACTAGATTATTTTGCTTTTTGCTACTGGGTTGTAAGGGTTCCTTCCATATTTGGATGTTACCCCTTATCACATACGGTTTGCAAATATTTTCTCCATTCTGCCCTTTCATTTTTTTCCTGTCTTTTTAGGGCCACACCCACAGCATATGGCGGTTCCCAGGCTAGGGGTTGAATTGGAGCTGCAGCCACTGGCCTACACCACAACCACATATATAAATATAAATGTATACATGTAAATATATAGAGAAAATGTTAACAGAAATAAAGGGAGCAACAGCAATAAGAAGCTACATTGGTTTTTAAAAGATAAACAGAATGGACTAATCTTGGTAGATTAGTAATTAGTAATTAGTAATCTTGGTAGACTAACCAAGAGGAAAATGATGACTCGAAGAAATTACAAACAAGGGATGATATATAACTGACACCACAGCTCTACAAAGAATTGTGACCACTAAGAACAATTACACAACTAGATAACCTGGAAAACGGATACATTCTTAGAAACGTACAACTCACCAGGACCGAATCATGATGAGACAGAAAATCTGAACAGACCAATCAAAGAGAAGGAAGACTGAGTCAATAATCAAACCACCCAAACAAAAGCTCAGGACCAACGGCCTCACTAGCGAATTCCACTAAACATTTAAAGAAGACTTAATTCTAAATCTTCTCAAACTCTTCCAAAAACTAAAGGGAAAGGAACACTCCCAAACTCATTTTACAAGGCCGGCACCACCCTGACACCAAAACCAGATAAGGACATCACAGGAAAATCACAGGCCAACATCCCTGACGAGCACTGATACCAATTCCTCAACAAAATATTAGCAAACCGAATTCAACAATACACGAAAAAGGTCATACACGACCAACTGGGCTTCACTCCAGGGATGCAAGGATGTTTCAGCATTCCCAAACCAATCAGTGTGATACATGCCACATTACAAAATAAAGAATAAAAATCACATGATTATCTTGATAGATGCAGAAAAAGCAAATGACAAAATTCAACATCCTTTTTCTTCGCAAAGATCTCAACACATTAGATGGTAAAATGTCTTCCCAACAATTAAAGAAATGCGAAATTACATTTAATTACGAGTAATAAATATATCATTTTATTTTCATTTTTAAACTGATACATGGAACTTTCATTAGAAGACTTCACTGCAGAGATAATTTCTGTAACAACATGAATATTACAAACAATCACTGCATTGTTCTTCAAACGTAATAAAGAGTATATCAACTCAATGGCTTACTTAAGCTTGCCAAAAGAACACCAATATCTGACCGACACGTTAGAGTTTACTTATAAGGGGAAAATGATAATAGTCACGGAAGTCTACTCTTTTAGTCTCAGGAATGAGAAATTTATTTCAATGTTACACAAATAAGCAGCAAAGGAATGAAACTTCTAGAAGCAGTGGTCGTCTCAAATTAGCAAAAGGGAAAGAACAGGGTGCTAAAATTTAGATAGGAGACATTCATACGTGAAATTTTCCAAAGCTGGGAGATAATGCTCTGTGTCCTACAAGACCACGTGAAAAGCAATTAAACACGCCAATTTCCTTCAGAAGGAACTGCAGCAGTAGCGAGGCTACTTCAACCATAAGAGATGTAAATACAGTAACACAGAGGAGGCTGTAGCCCTTTTTGGTAAATACTAATGGGATTTTAACACCTGACAGAGCACGAGCTGGGCATTCAGGGCCGTGAGTTGGGGGAGCACATGGCAGGCAGCGCCACGGCCTGGACTGCAAGGCCTCAGGGCTCACCCCGCGAGGACAGGTCTGTAAGCACTGGGCGTCCTGGGCTCCGAGGCGTGGGGTGTGGCCCGAGGGGTGGGCAGCCACCCCAGCTCCAGGCTAAGGGGACAGGCGTCACCAAGAGCTGAATCTGGACGTTTTCCATTATTGATACTCCAGGGGTTGAGCTCGGGACAACTGGGGGCATAAAACCTCAATTCTTGGATTATCTGCAAATTCTTCCAGGAACAGGATTTCTCTGAACTTGGATTCACTTAAAATGCTTTTTAACAAGAGCCTTTCAGGGCTCACAGAAAAAGAGCAACACATGTACCGCTCCCGAGGCACTGAACCTGCGGCTTCCAGACGCTCAGCGGCGGCCTCTGCTCCTCGCGCCGGCGGGGTTCCCGTCTGGTGTCTGGTGTCTGTGGGGACCCAGGAGTCTTCCCCCGCGCTGCTGTAAAAGCTCTGGGCCGAAGCCTGGCAAACGCAAAATGAAAAGGATGCACGGCAGAAACAGACCGTGAGCTGCGTGCTGTGCCAAGACAACGCGGTCACCTCTCCCACCAGGAGGGCGAGGAGGAGGGCGGTTGCCCTCTCTCTGTGCAAACACCCCGAGGACCAAGGACAGACAGGGGTGGACGTTTACTCCTGGTTAGACCTTATAGCTGGAAAACAATTCCTGAAAATGAGACGGCTGTCAGACTCCATGTCTTCTGAGACAAGGTGGTCTGGGAAACTCCCTCACGACCCGGTGTTAACATTTTAAAAAGCGGGATACAGTAAGATTCCAACTCGTTAAAAGAAACCAGCCACTCCTTGTACACACAGATGAGGAGACCAGCATGAAGAGGCGAGTACACTGGGGCCATGGATCAGGCACAGACTCTAAAAATGCGCTAAGGAAGAGACGGGAAAGAATGCTTTGCTCTTCACGTGACACCAGGTCTGAACCCACAGGCCATCTCTCCTCGGAGAAGAGGGTGGCGCCCCGTTCCTTTGCTCTGACGGAGGCCCTCGGGGGGAGGGCTGGATTCTGCCCACGCACACTTTTTCTTGAAGAAGCAAACCCATCCTGAAACCGAGTTAACTCAGCTCCACGTTGGGAGGATTTCAATCTGAATTCTTTCTAAGTCTGGCGCTTGACAGGAAAGATCCACGGTACAAAGTCGGGTTCACCTCGATCTTTGATGTGGGGACTTACCCAGATGACTAGTACTTTCTCCATTGGTCAGGCTCGTACTGTCTACTTCCTGCGCCAAACACACGAAAACAAACACTAAGTATTAAATTTCTCTACAATTCCAACGGAAAAAGACGCACATTTCTAAGTATATGTAACAACATCTGAGTTGTATCCTCTTTTCAGGTGTGGCCACCTGTCATGCATGTTTTGTCCCATTCAGGTGGGAAGCAGTGGTGAGGCCATCCTGTTGGGGGAAGGGAGCAGTGTCACACGTGCTCCTCCGCCCTGCAGTTCCGGCCACCGCCCTGCGTCTAAAGGCCGCCACTGCCAGCGCTGCAGGGAGATGGAACCTCTCGGGCTCACAGACACCCCGCTCGGTGCAGAGACGCTCTTTGCAGCGTGGAGCCCAGAGCCTCCTCTCCCAGCCCGGGCCAGCTGTCCGCTGTCCGCGTCCCACGAGCATCAGAAGAGAACCATCCTCCATGGCAAAGGCGATGCCTTTCACAGCTACAGTGCCACACGTGTCCTGGGAAACCTTCTGCGCTCTGCTGGCTGATGGTGGGCAGCCTGGTCCCTGACACCTCCCCGGGGCGGGGGGGGGGGGGGGGCGCGGATGGTCACAGCAGTGGCCAGAATGAGGTTTCCAGGCCCCAGGCTTGTTATCACAGATGACCAGAGGCAGCTTTACAACGCCTGGGCCTCTTACGGAATTACTCCAGACAAGTAAAACTGAAGAAATCACAGGCAAGCTTGTGGCTACTGACTGTGGAATTTAGCACATCGTTTCTCACCAACTGCAGGAAGAGGTGGCTCTTCTCACTTCAGCTGCTGGCTAGCATTTTAACAGCTCTGAGAGCTTTGATGTTCACCCCTCAGTGAGTAGGGTCCCCACCCCAGTTTACTGGATCTCGGCCCAGAAAGGCCTGATAGGCTTTTGTGGTTCTCACCTCTCCCCACCAGGCCCAAATGGGGCGGCCGGCTCTCAGCAGGCCTGGGCGGCCGTGGGAAACCTCCCAACTTTTGGCAGTAGCTGAATCCTGCCAAAATACTGTTTGGAGGCATTTTTAGTTTTTCACTAACACAAAGAGTTTGGCCTGTAAACTGTGTCTAGGAAAGAGTGACAATTTTCTACTTTGACACCGTAGTATCTCCAAAAAAATACTAAGAATTCAAAGGTGGATATAACCCAGCCAAAAATACGCTGGTCAAATGAAGCTTCCGTAATCCAATCACAATATGAAACTGAAAAAGTAGGTTGCATGACCCCCAAAACATGTTTCTGTCCTACTAAGACTGTGTGTGTGTACACGACACAGGTTTCATGTGGCACGTCCGCAGCCAGGAACCACAGGTGCTGAAGGTGAGCAAGCACCGTGCAAGCTAAATGCACATGTATGCACTCGGCGTGCTTGGCGTCCTTCCCATTTCTCCCGCTACCACATCCCTAGATTCCGGGATCTGACACCAGCTCAGCGCTCATCCCCTCAACTTTGCCTCCAACCGGAGGCCTCCTGGAGCCCAAACGCTCCAGCACCACCATCCCTGACTCCGTGTGGCTACTACAGGGCGGAGGGGAGGTGTTCCTTCAAGGACCCCCAGTGAATGTGTGCACTGCATCCACCCCACGCACAGCCCGCACCCTGCTCCCCCAGGACGCCGGCCCAGCGCGGGAACCACTGACTCCTGTGCCTCCGGCCTCTGCTGAGTTGCTGGCTCCTTAGTGCAGGGTCCTGTGACTGCTCTCGAGGCCCGGCAGTCACCGCAGGTCTCGGGCAGAGGGGAAGGGGGCTTGCTTCCAGGCTGGACGGACTCACAGACACGCACGGGCCTTCCGGCAGGTGTCCTGCTCTCCCAGGGGACAACCTCCCACCCTCCCTCTCCACAGACCCAATCACTTCCCGAACCGCCCCTCCAGGAATTTTAAACTCTGCCAGAGCCCATCACCCTCCTCGCCAGCCCAGTCCTCGGAGACCCAGTCTCCAGCTGCCAGGTGCCCGGCTCCCCTCTGGTCCAGTCCCGGGGGAGCCACCACCCCGGCCTCTCACAGGCCTCGGCATCTAGGCCTCCCTGCTGCATCGACTGCCTCACCCCCACCACTCTTTTCACTGACAGCAGCCTGACCTCAACCTGCCTGGGGACTACTCACACAGGACGCGGCCACAGGCAGAGCCCGGGCTTCCACTCGACCAGCAGGGCCTCGGCTGCTCCCCAGGGGCCGGCCATGCAGCGTGTGGGGTCTCAAGAGTGAGTGAGAGCCTCCCTGGCAGGGAGCTGGGGCCAATGGTGAGTGTCAGCTTTCCACCCCAAGTGAAGTGACTCTGTTTCTAATCGGCATGAAGAGAAACGTCCAGACACTGATACCACCTCCTGCCCACAGAAGACAAGGAAACCCAACTCTTCGTTACTACTGATCCAAGGAAAACGGCGTCTCCCTCTTCAGGGTAGGCACGCTCCTGAAATTTCTGCCATCACAAGAAGTAAAGAGGAAGCCAACATTCACAGCCTTTTTCCTCGGCCCTCGGCCGGCAACTAGAAAACTCAGAGCAGGTGGAGGGCGGCGCCCCGGCGAGGACCTGGGGTTTGTGCGACAGGTTCTGCTCAAGTGGTGACTGAAAGCCCGTGGGCCAGCCCACAGGCAGGCTTTGCTTTATTTGTTGCTTTATTTTATTTTTAAAAAGCAGGAGTTCCTGCTGTGGCGCAATGGGATCAGCAGCGTCTCTGGAGCACTGGGACGCAGGCCTGAGCCCTGGCCTGACAAGCGGGTTAAGGATCTGGCGTTGTTGCAGCTGTAGCTCAGGTCTGATCTCTGGCCCAGGAACTCCATATGCTGCAGGTCAGCCAAAAAAGAAAAAACAAAACAAAAAAACAACACAGCTTCTCTGAGATATAACTGATTTTTCTTTTTCTTTTTTTTCAATCTTTTTGCCTTTTCTACGGCCGCTTCCCGCAGCACATGGGGGTTCCCAGGCTAGGGGTCTAATGGGAGCTGTAGCTGCCGGCCTACGCCAGAGCCACAGCAACGCGGGATCCAAGCCGCGTCTGCAACCTACACCAGAGCTCACGGCAACGCCGGATCCCGAACACAACTGAGCACGGCCAGGGATCAAACACACAACCTCATGAGTCCTAGTCAGATTCATTAACCACTGAGCCACAATGGGAACTCCTGATTTTTCTTTTTAACAGAAAAAACTCTAATAAAACAGATCAACGTAAAATACGAAGAAAACACTTGAGCCGATGCCAGAAAGGAAATGAGACCTAAGGCTGAGGCCCCGGCCCCTCCTCTCCTGCCCTCACAACAGCCTGCAGGAAAGCCTGGCCCAGCCCAGAGCTCAGGGAACCGCCCTGGGGGCTCTGCGACTTGTTCAGGCCTGGCCTCTGGAGGTTGTGGACCCAGAACTGGAGACGCTGGCTGCTTTCCGAGTGAAGCAGAAAAGAGCCGTGATGTGTGCTATTCTAAGGGGCGTCAAGTTCAAGGGTCCACCAGATCCGACTCTGCCCATCGGGGCAAGATGAGGCCTGCCTCTTGCTCTGAGGGGTAACTGACCCACCAGGAAAAAGCAGCATCGAGGGACCTGGGGACCCAGAGTGTGAAGGACCCCACTGGCTACCTGGCTGGATGCCTGCCTTGAGCCCAGGAGGCAGTGGAGGAGCTGACTAAGCTGGTGGGCCTGCTGGCGGACAGTCTGAAGTATAAATGCGCCCATGGGGCCACGTGCTCCACTGCAGGCACCATGTGTCCCAGGCCGAGGCGCCCGTCCACCCGGGGTCACAGCCCCTCCCAACCCATGCCCAGTTCAACCTGCAGCCTGCCCACCCTGGCTCTGCCGCCCTCCTGAGGCCAGTGCGAGGGTGGCTGCCATTCACAGCTGGCTGCGCACCAGAGAGGGGCCTTCGGGATGCTAGGCAGGGCGCTTCCCTGGCAGGTCAGCCAGCCTGACTCAGCTGCCAGCCTCCCTGGGCCCCGTGCTCTCTTGGGCCCGACCCTGAGGGGCAGGCGTGTGGCTGCGAGGGCATGGTGGATGGGCCCTCTCTCATCATGCCAGTTGGCGTGGAGGGCTGTGCCCAGACAAGGTGGCAGTGACCCCACAGCACGGGTGTCACCTTTGGATTCTAGGTTCGTTTACAAGGACCCTATCATTTTCTGGGCGCCCTGTCTGTGGCTGAGCCCAACAAGCTACAGTATCTTCTCAATCAAGTTCAACTCAAACACAGGAGATGACAGGAGGACGCCAATTCCTGCCTGTGAGAGTTCAGACGGCTCAGTGGGCGCTGAGGTGGAAGAGGCCCTGTGCTTCATGGACCAGAGCTTACCTTGTATCACACGCATAGGACGTAAAGGAGGAGTTCCCGCAGTGGCTCAGCAGGTTAAGAAGCTGATTAGCATCCATGAGGACGCAGGTTCAATCCCTGACCTTGCTCAGTGGGTTAAGGATCTGGCGTTGCCGTGAGCTGTGGTGTAGACTGGCAGCTACAGCTCCGATTTGACCCCTAGCCTGGGAACCTTCACATGCCGCGCGGAAGCAGCCCTAAAAAGAAGAAAGGAAAAGAAAAAAAAGAAGTAAAGCAGTCGTTTTATTTTCCAGATCACACTGGAAGGCTCTTAGGTACATAAGCCAAGTCACAGAAATTATCAGAATTTCTACCACTGTTGGAAAGCCGCTGTCTGTGCTCCCATCTGATTGGAAGGGTGAACATGTACGTGACCTTTTACAAGAGCCTCCCTCTGAGTCAATTATAAAAACGGGGTGTTGGAGTTCCCGTGGTGGCTCAGAGGTTAACAAATACGACTAGGAAGCATGAGGTTGCGGGTTCGATCCCTGGCCTTGCTCAGTGGGTTAAGGATCCGGTGTTGCCGTGAGCTGTGGTGTAGGTCTCAGACGTGGCTCGGATCCCGCGTTGCTGTGGCTCTGGCGTAGGCTGGTGGTTACAGCTCTGATTCGACCCCTAGCCTGGGAACCTCCACATGCTGTGGGTGCGGCCCTAGAAAAGGCAAAGAGGACAAAAAAAACAAAAAACAAAAAGTGGGGTCTTGAACAGATGAAGAATAGCAAGGAGCAGAGGCAGACCAGCACTGGGCACAGAAATCCTGTCCCCACCTCACTAGGCACAGGAACGCCTTCCGTTGAAGCACTTACCTGTTTATGTAAATACACAACCTATGTCCAAAGCAGGTGTGAGGCAGACTCCAGACCTCTTACCTGGGCCCTGGTCTCTCCAGTGCTGCCCTTGGCCAGACCGGCTGTGCCCGGAACTCGTCCTGTGGGAGCTGGATTCCTGCCGTCCCCACCGCCCTGTGGGGACATGTGATTGGCACGTCAGCAACACCCAGGCACCTAACCCCAAGAAAATCACATTTAAGTGTGCGGCAAGGTGGCCCTGGGCCGGGCTGGCGTCCTTAAAATCACAGGGATGCCCGCGAAAAGCGCAGGTTCTGGGGTCGGGCGAGCACTGGGCAGGGGGGGGCGGTCACTGAAACCTGTCTAGGAGGGTCTACTGGTCCCTCAAGCAGAGCAGTCAGTTCTGAGCTCTGCATCCCTGGGCAGTGGTCCCACACTGATGGCCACCAGCACTCAGGGCTCACGGGCTCGGTGACCCCGACCACCTGTCCTCCCCGCCAACGTCATCAATACCTATTCATCCCCTCCACCTTCCCTCGCTAAACCCCGAGGCCCTGACGACCCTCTCCTGTGCGTCCCTGCTGGAAGTCAGCACGGGCAAGTCTAGGGACAGGTGTATATGTGACTTTGAGAGCATCGTGGTATCTCACGCTACTCCACAAATAAAGGAGGCCAAGGCTGCCCCACATCTGGCCCCAGTGCGCTGAAGATGCGGAAGGTGCTGGTCACTGGCACCAGCCTGGTTCTGGGCAGAAGGCAGGACAAGACGCGACCCCCAGCTGCACCCATGACTCGCCTCTGGTCTCTGGCCTCCAGCCCCGTGGGTAGAGGGCTTTCCTGCAAGCATCCCTGGGATCACGCCCCCACCGTCCCTCCACCTACTCATGGCTCCCTCCTGGCCCCGGGGTCCCCGGGTCTAACACCACCTTTCAGGGGTACCAGTCTTTCCTGCTGTAGCTCCAGCTCCTTCCTCCTCCCAGCACCCAGAGTCCACAGGGGCTCAGGGCCACGGCCCTCCTGCCTGAGCGAGACCACCCGCTGTCCTATGTACCTGCCAGAGGACAAGCAGCATCCCACCCCAACCCCTCCCCGCCAGAGGTAGCTGTGCCTGGCTCTCCTTGCCAGCACAGGACAGCACGGGACAAGGTGGTAAAGCCTGCAGGCACCACCAGCACTGTGCCTAGCCCTGCAGCACATGGTACTCAGCTGGGGGTGGGGGTGGGGGGGCTGCCCTTCCAGCACAGAGACGTGGGTGCTGGGGCTCAAGGATGCCAAGCCAGGGGTGCGAGGCTGCATTCTGCCACCAAGAACCTGCTCGGAGTTGGCAAGTCACGGAAGGCCTGGTGGGTGAGCCGCAGAATCACAGGCTACACCTCATTGTGAAGAAAATGATGACTTTCTGGGGGACAAAATATGAGACAGTTTCCAAACCATGTGAGCTGGCTCGTCATATCTGCCGAAATGGTTTCCTCCATAACTGGGAACAATCTGATGGGTCACCCAAGTCTGCTACATGTCCACGCGTCAGAAAGGGGCCCCGGGCAAGGCCACGCGTACAACCCAAGCCTGGGTGCCCGACTCTGAAACGCAAACGGGCTCAGGCATCAGACTCTAGCAACGACTGTAGCTGAATACAGCCTGCATCCTGCCGTCTGCATCTCCAGGCAGCCCGTCCCTGCCCTGCCAACCGCCCCCTTCATGACAATGCCTTGCAGGGCTCACAGGGCCAATGGCCTGAGTGACGGCCTCGGGGAAGAGGTGACATGGAGTGTGCTGCCCCCTGAGTCTGTGAGGTGTGATCTTCTGCCAGTGTCCAGGCGGCGGCAAAAGGTAAAGGGAAAGAGAGGCCAGGGTCGGGCCAGCCGGTCCCTTCAGGAAGGCCCTGCCCACGCACTGACCAGCAGGAGCGGGACACGGCTCAGAGCACAACGCCCTCAGGGGGAAATGTGCAAAGCAGGCTCCTAAAGACAGTCTGGGGGCTGGGATTTGGGTGATTCTCTTCTTCCATCAAGAAAAAATGGGGCTGCTCTAGTTACAGGCAGAGATCCTAACCCAATGAGAACATGGAAAAGTAATTAAAATGAACTCATTAGCCAAATAAGCTCCTCCACAAGATGCCAACTTCAGTGAGAAAGAAGCACCCAGTCAGTGCGATACGCTTCGTCGTCTATCACATTAGCTAGAAAAACCAACTTTTAAATGCTGCCAAGGATTCGCGAAACAGAAACTCTTAATCCTGCTGGTGAAGCTGTGACGTGATCACGTGTTTTCAGAAAACAAGTTGCAAATTTATCTAAAATTCGTCAGGTTTCAATCTGTAATTCTGTGAACGCCACTCAAAACGAAAAGCATTATGTGAGGAGAGGAAAACGGAAGCTCAAGGCAGGGGCTGTTAGTGGTGAGAGGGACGCACCGGTGGCCGCGATCACCCTGAAGCCAAGTGCACGCGGAACAGGACACACAAGCGCAAAGTGAACATAGAAAACATGGCAATGGTGCGTCATCTACCACACCTGCTTCCTCCTGGGGACAGAATTAAAGGTTATTAGAGCTCCCTTTTGATGATATTCTCTGTCTTGCAAGTTCTTCTCATACGCCTGTACCATGAGGAAGAGTAAATCCACACCTCTGTCAAATAAGGGACTGTCGCAAGCTGCGTGTGCCCTTCGGGCCTCCCGGAGAAGAGGCTCTGCCCCCAGGGGAGCGCGCTCCACTCTCAGCAAGCGAAGCTTCTGAAAACTCCTTCCTAGCAGGACCGGAGTGTAAACTGCCCGGAAGCAGGCTATCAGCTGAATTTTGTGTCTTCTTCCAGTCCCATCAGCCTCTGCCTGGCCTTCCTTACCAAGCAGCTACATGGCGGGGGTCGCCCGCGAGGCCCACCTGAGTGGTGTGGTCGCCAGTGCCGCCTGCTGCTGATAGGTCTGTTCTCCTTGACGCAGGCCCTGCACACGGCCGACTTCAGGGCCTGGAACTTGGTGAGTCGGGACCTCTGCAAACAGACCAGACACAGGCAGCGTCAGACATGGGTAGGCCCTCGGGAGGCGCAGCGCACCAGGGACTGTCCCCAAGTACCTGGCTGCAGTCTCCCTCCACGCTGCGATAATAAGAGGCTCCCAGAACCTGACCTTCTCCTGTGCCCTGGAAGGGCCAAGAAGCAGCGACGTCTCTGTCCTCAGGAGGCCAGATGAGCATTTCCAAAAGGGCCTTCAAGTTCTGCTGTGACACCTACATCCCCACCACACAGTCGTGCCTAAAAACCTGTGCCGGGGACGTGTCATCACGTCAACTCCTCTACGTTGTAAGACAATGGAAACAGCAGTGCCACAGACAACGGGAACACGTGACCTTCCCTTCCCGCCCAACTTTCTCTGTGCTATTGAATATTCGAGTTCATCTGCCTTGACTTGTTTTAAACCAGTAAGAGGGAATCATTTTGTGTGTGCATGTGGCGGGGGGGGAAGAGGAAAGGAAGGGGAGGGTGGGGAGGGACTGCTGGTGGGTGACGTGCAGGCTGTGGCATAAGCCTGGCCTACCGTTCGCTTCTGCTGATTCTGTATTGAGAAGCTGTATCTATGGGACTTTGTTGTCAGTACTTGGCTTTGCTGATGGTACACCATCTTGGCTGCTTCTGAATTCTAAACACAAACTCCTATGAACTCTGGATAGTGTGTGCGTGAGACAGCGCTCTGGACACACGAGCAGTGTCTGCTCTCCGATGTGAGCGGTAGAGCACAGCAGCGCACAGGCCACCAGCTCTCTCTGCTCCCAGGTCTTGGGGCAACAGTAACAGCACACATTCCAGATGAGCCTGGGGCGGCCTGACTTGGGAATCATCCAGGAACCACGGAGCATTGTCCTTACAAAGCCAGAACCTGTCAGCCTCCAGGGACTATTTTCAAGTACTAAATCTTCACTACCTCTGCCACAATGATGAGTCTGCCTCTGCAGGAAACATGCATTCTGAATTCAAGGGGGGAAAGGAGTGAAACGCTCGAAAAAGTAAAAACTGTGAGGCTGGGTGGGACGCTGCTCAGCCCCCCAGCTCATGTCTGCGCAGGAGC
The DNA here is from genome assembly GCF_054392235.1 of Sus scrofa. Lineage (NCBI taxonomy): Eukaryota > Metazoa > Chordata > Mammalia > Artiodactyla > Suidae > Sus > Sus scrofa. The sequence goes on from NC_139383.1 coordinate 164,156, forward strand.
TTCAGCTATGGTGACCCCGAGGCCAAGGCCTTGCTCACGCCTCTGGCCTCCTGGAATTGCACAGCCCTGGAGTGGGAAGGCCACCAGCAGCCTTGGGTCGTCTGCATCAGTTTCAGAGCCTGGGCCATCCAGCTCTGCAGAGGGATGCCTGGTGTCTGTTCCTGGAGTAAAGGGACTTTCAGGACAGGGTCACTGACTCTTTGACATCCCGTCAAGAACACTGAGTTTTCATGACGCATCTCAACAACTGACTTCAAGCCCACTCACTGCTCCCAAATGTGAAGAAAACAGTGAACTCACGTTCTGCTCTACAAGAACCTCCACTGTGCACCCTTTCTCAGACTGCAGGTACTTCTGATGAAACAGCTTCCCGTCGAACAGGTTCCAGGGCATGAAGTCAGCTGTCTTCCAGGGAAAGCCGCAGGCGCTGTTGACCAGCACCAGGGTGGTGAGGCCGCGGACCAGCAGGGAGCCCAGCTGTACAGCCCTGGGGTCGACGTGGTCGAGCTGTGGAGACAGACACGGAGGTCGTGAGAAGGGCCCTCGGAGCTGCGGCGGCCAAAGCTCTGATCCACCAGGAAGTGACGGGCTTGCAGCCTTGGGGGCCTACCTTCCTCCGAGAAACTAACTGTGAGCACTAATTATTAAAAACACCATTTTACATGAATGCCTATCATTTAAGAATAAAGCGGTTATTATCTCATAAGGCTGATGGGCTGATACTTCTTACAAATTAAAGTGACACACACAAAACGCTTTTTTTTGCTGTCAAACATCCCTCCTGTTCTTGGACAGAGAGGGACTCTGCCTGGTGGGAACCGGAAGATGCCTTTCACCCTTGGGTCACTGTGTTTCTGAAACTGGTTGCCTGTGCTGACCATGCAAAGTGACCTGCCAGCCTGTACATGTCCCCAAAGTTTTGTTGATGAGGGACATTCAAGCCTGTCTGTCATGTCAACATGTCTGCTGCTTAACATAAAGGGCAGTGAATTTAAACGTCATCTGTGTCTAATAGTTTATAAAACTGAAATTTATAAGCCTTTCCAAGGCAGGCTTCACCTCACTGAAAGAAAAGAAACCCGACCACCACTTTAAGACATTTGTCATGAACAAGGACTCCCCCAGGGTCAGCGGGGGTGGATGGAGTGTGTCTGTGGCACAGGCCACCCCTGGCTGCTCCTGGCCATCGTCGGCACTCTCCACCACCTGCGTGTCTCTGATGCAGGAAGCCCTGGCACTGTGCAGCCAAGCACTCAGGTCTACGCTGTGCTGTCCACGCCAGACACCGGATGGAGAGACTCCTCTCCTCAGATGCACGAGCCCCGGTTCAAGGCTCAGCGGCCATGTGTGTGGCACAGATCCAGCCGTCCACCCCTGGATGGCTGTGGTCTAGAGTGGACTTTCGTGCCCCTCTCGACAAACTGCCTGGCCGCAGGTCAGGGCACCTACCACCGCTGCTCCACACCAGACGGACGGACACAGACGCTATGTGTCTTCCGAGTGTTGGGGGCAATTCTCTAAGGAAGCAGATTTTGAACAGTCAATTTTGGTTCACTTCTTCTATACCTGTCTGTTTCGATTTTAAATGAAGTATACCATCCTCCAAAGCACAGATCCTACGTGGGCCACTTGACTTCTCACAAGCAAATGAAGCAACCAACGCCTGGGCCACAAGGCCAACGTCACTAGCATCGCAGAAGCCCCTCTGCCCCTCCCTTCCACACCCACGGCCCCCCGAAGGTGGCAATCGGCAAACTACGGACAGGCCTGTGCGCTGGTGACTTGATGGACGGGTTCCAGCATGCAGAGTGTTGCCCGGCTGCTGCCCGGGCTTCTTGAGGGTTCACCCCGCTGTGCGGGAGCAGCTGGGGGGCTCCCTCTGGGGCCAGTGTGCAGCTGTAAGCAGGGAGCTTTCCTCCTGCCCAGGAGCACACTCTGTCCTAAGTGCCCAGCTACTGTTGTTTCCTAAGCAGTTCATGTGTTTTCTTAGATGTGTGGGTAATTTTTGTCACCGCTTTTGCAGAATACATCTGGACCGTGTACGCGGACTCTGCGCCCAGCCTGTTAAACCTGCTCAGTGATCCTCCTGATTTTGCCCTGTGACAAACACGCCAGCTGTCAACGACGGTTCTGTGTCCTTTTTTTTCCAGTTTAACAAAGCAGTCAAAGACGACACCCCTGACGCACTCCCACCACGGAGGAACCACTTCCACTATTTCACCACAAGGTCTGATTTCTGCTGTGGAGACTCTTTCAGATTACAGAAATTCTCTTCTGCTCCTGGTTTGCTGAGGCTTTTCACCACGACAACTGGAGTCAACCAAATACGTTCTCTGCACCATGTGGGGCGGCAGCGAAGTGCATCGCACTGGCTTTCAGACGGTAAAGCAACTCTGTGTCCAAAAGTAAACCTCAAGCCGAAAGGGGCTCCTTCCAAGAGAAAAGGGGGCACGTCCGTCCTAAGGATGGGTGCCTCCCAGGACTATCCAACCTTACCGTGGCATGTCCAGCTCAAACGAAGGCACAAAAATGAAAATGAACAGAACTGAAAAGAAAACACACGTCTCCACAGTCCATGGTGGAAGGCCAGATCCTATGAGATGACAATGGTTTTTCACAGTTTTAAAGGGTCATTTTAAAGAAAGAACATGCAGCAGAAAGCCTAAGAGCCATAAGGTCCAAGAGCCCTGCTGAGACCCCTCCCTCCGGAACTGACAGGACAGGCCAACGGAAGACTCCAGACCCGGGGGGTCTGAACACAGTCAGCACTGACCCGAGGCCGCCCCGCAGGCACTGAGAGTGCACGTGGGTTCTTGGAGGGTGACGCGGCAGCAGGTCAGGCCTGCCCAGGAGTCGCACCTTGGAATCCTCTGTCCGTTCTCTGACAGTAGAAAGGAGCCAGAAATCAATAACGTCAAAAAATTAAAACTCTAATTACTTGAAAATCAAATATATTTCTAAATAACTTGTGGGTGAAAGCAGAAAACACAGCGGGCACTACAAAATCTTCTGAATGGCAGTGAAAACACTGCATTTCAAAACTTTTAACAGGAAGCTAAAAGCTATTCTCAGAAGGAAATTTACAGTTACCTTAAATTAATATATTTGAAAGGAAGGGAGGCTGAGAATCCGTGATCTCAGCAGACATCTCTATAAACCAGAAAAGAGCAAATCCAGCCCAAGGTAGGAAGGAAGTAGTATAGAAAAGAACAGGAACTAATGGAACAAAATAAACTTTTAAGGTGCTTCTTTGAAAAGACGAGCACCTGAGCCAGTCTCTGGATGAGGTGCCACCACCTCTCAGCGTCAGCACCTGAGCGTCCCTCCAACCCAGGCAGGCATCCTGAAGGCAGCAGAGGGCTGGTTCCATGTTCTTCAACTTTTTCTTGGAAAACGATTACAGATTCACAGGAAGTTTCAAAGATAGCGCAGAGAGTCCTATGGACCTGCCACCCATTTTCCTCAATCCTAACCTCTTACCCCCGACAGCACGGCATCAAAGGCAGGAAACCGGCCATGGTACAAGCCACAGACATGCCACATGCTCACGCGAGGGTGCGCGATGCCGTTTCTGCACAGGGGTAACCTGGACAGCTGCCACCTGACCCAGCACCACAAAGACCCCTTGTCCTGCCCTTCCTCCCACCTCACCCCGAAGCACTGGAGGCCTTGAGTCTTCCTTCCGTTCCCGCCTGTATCACTTGGAGGATGCCAGATAAAGAGAATCACGGAAAGCGGATGATTCGGGATTGGCTTTTCTCACTGAGCACAAGGGCCCTGAGACCCATTCAGGGAGTTTCATCAGCTCGCTCTTCCTTTACCGCAGAGCCTGCTCCGGGGACAGAGGCACTGTGGGTTACACGGTCACCTATTTAAATCGTTCGGGCTGTTTCCGACTTCCACTATTACAACACAGCTGCTGTGAACATCCACCTGCAGGTTTTGTATGAACATAAATCTCCATTCCTCGGGGACAAAAGCCAGGAGTGGGACTGCTAGGTCCCGTGGTACGTGCGTGTTTAACTTTTTAAGAAATGCCAAACTGGTTTCTAGGGTGACAACTGAGATTTTATGTCCCCACCAGCAAGGTTAGAGACACTGACATTACACACCTGCCTCCTGGCCCTCACTTGCTGCCATCACTGTTTCAAACCCTGGCTGCTCTAATCCATACGCAGTGATCTATCACTGGGGCTCTGCGTTCCCCTGACGGCTCATGATGTTGAACGGTTTTTCACGTGCCTCTCGGCATTCTGAACATCTTCTTCAGTGAAATGTCCACTGACATGTTCCTTTGCCTACTTTCTAAGTGGCTTGCTTTTATGGCTGAGTTTTGAAATTCCTTATATTTTCTAGATTTAAGACATTTGTCAGACATGTGTTTGCAAATATTTTGAGTTCATGCATAGCCTGTCTCTTCCTCATCTTTATAGACAAAAGTTTTAAATTTTGATGAAATCTAACTTATTAATTTTTTCTTTTACAGACGATGCATTTGGCATGAAATTCACAAATACTCTGCCTTGCCCTAGATTCCAAAGATCTATTCTTTCCCGAAGTTTTATAGGGCTCTGTTTGGACTACATTTAGACTCTACTGGAGCCCTATACCAAGGGCGAGGTTGGGCCAGGCGTCCTTTCTTGTCTGTGGCTGCCCAGCAGCTCCAGCATGGTCTGTTGGCAAGGCTCTGCATGGTGCCAGGGTCAGCAGACCAGACTTGCTTGGTTGTTTCTTGGTTCTTGGCCGTTTCCCGCTGATCTGCGTCTGGCCCTCTGACCATCCACACTGCTTGGATTCGTGTGGTTACACAGCAAACCGTATTATCAGGTACAATGATGCCTGCACTGCACCCTTCTTTAAAAGCTGTTTTAGCTATTTTAGTTCTTCTGCCCCTCTATATAAATTTTAGAATAATCTCATCTACAGAAAAAAATTCTCACTGGAACTTTGCTGGAAATGGTATACCAACCTGGACACCTGCCCTCTTGACAATGCACAGAACCCTGCAGCCACAAGCACAGCGAGTCTGTCCCTCCACTTACTCAGATTTCCTTTGATTTCTTTTACAGAATTTCATAATTTCCAGCATACAGATTCTACACATTTGTTAGATTTATACCTAGGTAATTCATTTTTGAGGAACAATTTAAGGGGGGTCATCATTTAAATTTTAGTATACGGAAATGCCATTTGGGGAGCTCCTGCTGCGGAGACACCAGATTGACGGCATCTGTGCAGTGCTAGGACCCAGGTTTGATCTGCGGCCGGCACAGTGGTTAAAGGCCATGTAGGTCGGAACTGCAGCTCAGATCTGTTCCCTGGTCCAGCAACTCCACAGGCCGGGGCGGGGGGGCGGGGGGGAGCAACTGATTTTCTTGAATGCTGACCTTGAAGCCCAAGTTTGTTTGTTTGTTTGTTTGCCTTTTATCCTTTTAGGGCCACACCACAGCATACGGAGGTTCCCAGACTAAGGGAACCACAGCCACAGCCACACAGGATCTGAGCCACGTCTGTGACCTACACCATAGCTCATGGCAATGCCAGACCCTTAACCCACTGAATGAGGCCAGGGAGCCAACCCGTGTCCTCATGGATCCCAGCGGGGCTCGTGAACCACTAAGCCATGACAGGAACTCCCATCCCAAGAATTTAAATGGACACTTGCAAAGAACAAATGGAGAAGAGGTAAAATGAAATAAATGAGAAGCTGACAAGGGTTGCTTGTCACAGGACATGGGCTGGCTCCAGCAGCCTTGAAATGTCCCTAAAATACCCACAATGCCCAGCAGAAATAGCTGCAGGTTCTCTGAGCTTACCGAGCATGGAGACAAAACCTCCGCCCGGCCCAGGTCTGTGGTTGCCTCGGGACTGGTAATAAGCCTGCTACCCTAACTTTCTCACCTGCAGCCCGACGGCATGCAGTGCACGAAGGCATCCTTTGAACACATGTGTCATTTCCACTGCGACCCTGACCTACACCTGAGGGTCAGAGTGGATGACCCCAGACAACAAAGCGGTGAAACCGCAGCCGTCCAGAGTGTCTTCTGGTGGCTTACAGAAAGGACCGAAGAACAGAGGAAAGAAGAGAAGATGCAGCTTGGTCTGAGGCCAGGCTGATGTGACAAGGTACAGGAGGAGCACCGTCCAGGCGCGGGGGACCCGGCTTGCAGGGCGAAGCCTCTTCTACCCACAGTATTACTGCCTGCACCGCCCACTCCAGACCGTCTCCTTGGCCCTGATCTCAGACTCGGAGCCAGCCGAACAGACATATTCCTACCTGCACAGCCCACACATGTCCCATGGCTTCACAGCTGAGCTCGGCTCTTCCTCCTCCAGCCCGCCTCAGACAGCCCTTCCAGCCGCACAGGGACCCAGTCAGAAGGAAGGGCTGCTCCAGGGACCCTCGGCTACCCTGAGCTGACAAGGTTATGTGTAAGTATAAAACCGTAGAAAGGACCCAGATTTAAAAGAATGGTAAAAAGCGAATCTTTACACGAAATTCAGTGAGGTAATACCTGAACTATTAACCATAATTCCACCGTTCTCCCTTGACTGTCTTAACACTTCAATCACTAAGGCTGAGCCATCGACACCCAGGTACAGGAAAGGGTAAAATTCTCACGTTCTGACCTCCAACTTTCAAAAGCCTCACACCAGGAGTTCCCGTTGTGGCGCAGTAGAAATGAACACGACTAGTATCCATGAAGATGCAGGTCCATCCCTGGCCTCGCTCAGTGGGTGAAGGACCCGGTGTTGCCCTGAACCGTGGTGCAGGCCAAGGCGTTTCAGGCCGGCTGGAAGCACGTGAGGAGGATGTGCACAAAGAGCAGCGTTAGATTAAGAGAGACCCTGCGGAGCAAGGGAAGAACACAGCTCTGAGGGCGGCCTGGCAACACTGGAACGGGGTCACCCGGCACCTGTGCAACTGCCAAGCACAGGTAACCTGGAGAGATGTCACCTTTGCAAGGGCTTAAGAAAGAGGCGGCGAGGCTGGGTCTTGGTGGGCATGGCAAGCTGGGGCCTGGGGAGGCCCACTTTGCGGGCGCTGGACTGGAGGACAGGGACTGGGAGACAGAGGTCGGAGGGCCAGGAAGGCCAGGCCACTTGCAAAAGTGCCCATTCTGAGCATCAAAATCTTTAGTCTATACTAGGGTATGAGTGGCCTGGAAAGGGGAGACCAGAGGTAGAGACCAGGCTCAAGTCGGAGTGGGGGAGCCCTGACACTTGAATGTCTGCAGTACGAAGCGGAGAGGCGGGTAGCATCTGCTTAGGACTGAGGGCAAACAGGAAGGCCGAAAAGCCCGACCTGGACGCTCTGATGTGAAGCCCAGCCGCTCCGAGTATCGCCAGGAACTCAGGCGGGGGAACCCTCCTCTGGCTGTGAGCTCGGTGTGGGCCGGCCACCAGCTCAGGTCCACGTGGAGGACCTGCTGGCCAGCTGTTTGGAGACAGAAGGGCACAGCACAGCCCCTCGTGCCACATGGCCCACGCGGCACCTCTCGCAACCACTCAGTTCTGCTGCTGTGGCGGGCGGGTGTCCACCGAGGACGGGTCAGGGAGCGGGCGCGGCTGTGCGGGTGGCAGGCTGGGCCTGGCCTGCTTCTCCTCACCCTGCAGTGCACGGGCCGGTGTGCGCCACTCTGGGCCAGGCCAGCGGGGCTGACCTCCCGACGCTTGACCTGCGTGGCCCTACTTAACCAGAGCCACCACCCCTCCTGCCAGCCCTGCCCAGCGAACCTGTCTGCACACCGGGGCGAGACGCAGAGGGAGGACCGCGACCAGCCCCTGCGGCCTGTTCCTGCCCCAGGCTCACCTCCACCGCCACCTCCAGGGCGTCCTTTGCAGCGCTCCTGCTCACAGACGTACCTTCTGGACCACGTGATATGTGACCTACAGGGGACATCGGGCAACACCCATGAAACTGAGGCTGCACGGCCACACCCAGGTGCTGGGCTCTCTGGCCTTACTGGCCTCGTGGTTCCAGGCACCTGAAGCCTTGAGATAAAGTCCCTGCACCAACCTCTCTTCCTTCCCAAAGTCTCTCAACAATATTCTGCCCAGGAGAAGCCTCCGAAAGTCGTAGACGCAGCAGAGTGAATAAAGATGAAGAAAGCGCGGAACCCAGGCCTCTGACCCATTTCTCCGACTGGGAGCCCTCATTACGTGTTTACACAGCAACTTAAACAGTCTTCTCAAACTCTCAAAAGACTCTAATTCTACTGTTCATTCGTTCATCTAACTTTGAGTTGCCTAATAATGAAAGCATTTTTTCCAAATCTCTTTTACACGATCCTGTGCTGCTGTGGCTGCTCCAGTGATTTAATCAGCAAAGTGTCACCCTCAGGGCTTTATTCTGATGTCCTCAAAGCACTTTGATTTCTTTCCGTGGAATTTAAAGTATTGATTTGGGACATGAAGATGCACCAGCCCAGGCAGGATTACGCAGAGATCTTTCAATGGAAGACGTCGACTCTGGGATGTACCCGGGATGTGTTTGCACCCACTCCAGAGCTGCGTGGCCGCCGGAGAGACCGTGTGAAGCGGGGGACCCCATGGGGGAAAAGCGCCTTGGCTCCTTCCCACGGCCGACCTGCTCTGGGGTCTGAGCCCAAGACGCAGGGGGCTGAGACTGGTCTGCCCTGGGTCCCACACGCCACTCCAAGGACAACACTGTCTTCAATGCTGAGGCTTGCTGGGCACTGGCCCTCTGGCCAGCAGGCACCCCAGAGGCGCCGAGAGGGTCCAGCTGCCAACAAGCCCCAGAGTCTCATGTCCAGTAAATGGGCTAAGCCCTCGCCAGGGCAGCAAAACGTAATGCGTACGCAGACTCCCTTCCAATGTGGTTTGGCTTAAATTTTAGAACAGAATTTCCTTTCCACTAACTCATAATGCTTCTCCTTTTAATTCCTTCAGGGAAAACGACCTGGAACTTTCCAAGGAGCCACAGCAGTGCCAGGAAAGGTGGTAGCCGTCTTCTGTGAGCCAAGCCTCAGGCGGCTCCGACAGGGATCCTGAGTCCCTGGGGCGGAGGAGGCGAGCCCTGTGTCCCAGCGGTTGGGAACCTCCCCCTGAGAGGAGGCCAGAGTCCAAGCAGGGGGTGGGTGACGGTTTAAGGCTCTGCTGGTTTCAGGGACCCAATACAGCAGAGATAAATGATGGGCAAAGAAAGCCACAGTGCCCCTTGGCTCTTCCCCAAAGAGAGTGAGAGCAGATCTGCAGCGCAGTACACCCTGGGGCGGAGCTCAGGGGCTCTGGGAGCACTTGATCTGGCTGTGGATGCCAGCCTGGGGCACACTCTGCTTGGCTCAGTGACAGCATGTTTTACAGATGAGCTTTATACAGTATTCTGGGCACCTGCCCAAGTCGAACAAAACACTATGCTTTGGGTGGGTAGTGGGGAACAAGGTAGCTACGTCCACCCCTTTCACACCCTAGACAGGCACAGGTGAGCCAAGCTGGAGGGTCTGCTCACAGGACAGTCAGGAGGCGGGATTCCTGGAGGCCCAGGGCTCCTCCCACCCCTGAATGGGCAGGAACAGGAGAGGCCCAGGGCGAGTGTCCAGAGCAACACATACCTGGTGACACGGTACCTGGTTATCCCTCCGGCCTAGGCAGCCTTGTCTGAAATTACGGGGCGAAGGGTCTGAGAACCCACCTGCCCCCTCAGAGCTGCTTCCAGGCACTGTATTCAGTCTGCCGCCGACAGAGGCGCCCTCCCAGCCCTGCTCCTGTGTCTTTCTCCTGATGCCGACACGTGTGTTCTCACACAGCTGTGCAGACCACACCCTCCAGAACACACGGACGGCTAGGACGTGACGGGAAGACCAGCGAGCACAGACAGAGAGGACAGAGCAACAGCTGGAACCTGACTGACAGGGGCGGCCCGGCCCCACCAGGCCCTCAGCTCTCAGGAGGCCAGGGTCCCCGGTCACTGCCTTCTCTGCATCATGCGGAGCCTGCAGTCCTTGACTCCATGTACAGCAGACTTCCCCATCCGTATGTGAACGTGTGTGTATATATTCAAATATGGGAGGAGTTCCTGCTGCATCTCAGTGGGTTAGGAATCTGACTGCAGTGCTCAGGTCACTGTAGACAAGCAGGCTAGATCCCTTGTCCAGCGCCATGGGTTACACGGGTCGCAGCTGAAGCTCGGATTCAATCCCTGGCCCAGGAACGTCCATGTGCCTGGGTGCAGCCGTTAAATTACATAAATAAATAAATGATATGATCTTCACACGTCTAAATTAATCACCCGGATTTTTAACAAACATGTAAATACAGGTACCATTTAAAAGCTGTATGTTAGTTTTTAGACAGGAAAAATAATATTGGGTAAAAAACTAAGAGGGCATTCAAAAAACTTGCCACAAGCCTCAGTGAGCAGGAAGGCCAGGCGCAGCAGCTGCGTGGCCGTTGCTCCTGCTAACGGGCTCCTTAAGCAGTCAGAACAGAGGAAGACCTGGGGAGGGACCAGCCTCTCCTCCAACAAGTGGGGAGCCAGGAACAGACAACCCAGGGCACTCTGCCTCCAGGGCCAGAGTGGAGGTGGTTAAAAGCCATCATCCTCCTTGAAACACTTCCCACGGTGGCTCTGGCATCAAGTGGGGAGAGCACAAGCCGTCCAGTCGCAGGACTCAGAGAACCAGTGACCAGTGACAGCTACCCAGGCCCCTCTGTGCTGGAAACGCCAGCACCAGGGGAAGGGGCCCAGTGCGTCTGGATGGGTGGTAGTTGTAATCAACCGTGATGCTCCCGCAGTCCTTTCCCACAAGAAAGGGCAGACGCAGAAGACTGCTGGGCACCAGGAGCCTGATTCCGCTTCAGCTCTGCCAGTAACCAGGCGGGGGGGATCACACATCCCAGGCTGACAACACCCCCATGGCCACGCGCCCCAACCTGGTAGCAAGCAAGGTGGTGTCCCCTTCGATATATGAAAGAGGCACATTAGGTTCTGCTGTACCTTCATGAGAACCTGTCCAAGGTCACGCAGCAAGTGACAGAATCAGAACCTACCCTCACCTGCACGACCCCAACCACCAGCTCAGTCTGCTGCCCTAAACACCTCAGCTTCCCATCTGCATGACGCAGCAGGAGACAGCAGGGAGCCGGGTTCCTTTCTCCTTCTGCCTGGCTGTTTGGTTTCACTGGGATGGAAGAGGAGAGCAGTGAGGGCCCAGGCTCTGGGTGCTGAGCAGGTGGGCGGGAGAGGAGGCCAGAAGGAAGACATGCGGCTGGGGCTGCAGACTCGTATTAAGACGTAGGGCTGCTCTAATAGTAACTCGAAACTCACGCTTTACAACTGTTTTTGCAAAGGAACAGCAAACAGCTATTTACACTCAAGAGAGAATGGTTGAAAGGCTTTCTCTAAGGTCAGGAACAAGACAAGGACGCCCACTCTCTCCACCTCTATTCAATGTAGTACTGGAAGTCTTAGAGCAATTAGGCAGAAAAAGAGCTTACAAGATTGGGAAGGAATTTGTCACTATTTGCAGATCACATGACATTTTATGTAGAAAACCCTAAAGACTCCAACAAAAAACTTTTGAAACTAATAACTGTGTTCAGTAAGGTAGCAGGATACAAAATCGACACACAGAAATCTGCTGTGTTTCTATACAGTGATAACAAACTGTAAGAAAGAAATTAAGAAAACAATCGCATTTACAACTGCATCAAAAAAAAAGATGACTAAGAATAAATTTAACCAAGGATGGGGGAGGGTTGTACAACAAAACCATAAGACACTGATGAAAGAGACTGAAGACAACACAAACAGATGAAAAGACACACCATGCTCATGGATTGGAAGAACTACTATTGTTACAATGACCATACTACCCAAGGCAATCTGCAGATTCAATGCAATCCCAATCAAAATACCCAAAGCATGTTTCACAGAAATGGGAAAAACAATCCTAAAATGCATATGGAACCACAAAAGACCCCAAATAGCCAAAGCAGTCTTGAGAAAGGAGCTGGAGGCATCACATGCCCTGATTTCAAAACATACTACAAAGCTACAGTAAAGAAAACAGTACTGGCACAAAAACAGACATACAGATCAGTGGAGCAGAATAGAGCCCAGAAAAAAAAATCCAAGCAGAAATGGTCAAAGAATTTACAACAAAGGAGCCAACAATAGACCACAGGGAAAGGATAGTTTCTTCAGTAAGTGGTGTTGGGAAAACTGGACAGCAACATGCAAAAGAATGAGCCTGGACCACTATCTACACCACACACAAAAATCAACTCGGGTGGATTAAAGACTTGAACCTAAGAGCAGAAACCATAAACCTCTTAGAAGAAAACAGGTATTACGTTCCCAGACATCAGTCTTAGCAGTGACTTTTGGATGTGACACCAAAAGCACAGGCAGCAAAACAAAAATAAGCAAGTGAGAAAGCATCAAATTACAATGCTTCTGCAGGAGTTCCCATTGTGGCTCAGTGGTTAACGAATCTGACTAGGAACCATAAGGTTGTGGGTTTGATCCCTGGCCTCGCTCAGTGGGTTACGGATCCAGCGTTGCCGTGACGTAGGTCGCAGGCACAGCTCGGATCCCATGTTGCTGTGGCTGTGGTGTAGGCTGGCAGTTGTAGCTTCAATTCGACCCCTAGCCTGGGAACCTCCACATACCGCAGGTACAGCCCTAAAAAGACCAAAAAAAAAAAAAAAAAAAAAAAAAAATGCTTCTGCAAACTGAGAGATATAAACTATGGTGTATAAAATAAATAAGCTACAAGGATATATTGCACAACACAGGGAATAAAATCAGTGTCTTGTAACAACTATAAAAACTATAAATGGAATGGAAGCTTTAAAAATTGTGAATCACTGTTGTTTACCTGTAACTCATAAAATGCTGTACATCTACTATACCTCAACAAAAAGGGGGAAAAAAAAAGCTTCTGCACAGCAAAGGAAATCACCAACAAAATGAAAAGGCAACCTACTGAATGACATTATTTGCAAATCATATATATGACAAGGGATTAGTATTCAAAATATGTAAATAACTCATACAACTTAAACAAAAAGCCCAACAATCTGACTTAAAATGTGGCAGAAGATCTAAAGAGACACTTTTCCAAGAACACATACAGATGGCCAACAGGCACATGAAAAGATGCTTAATACCACTAATCACCAGGGAAATGCAGATCAAAACCACAATAAGATCACCTCACGCCTGTGAGAACGGCCATCATCAAGACAAGAAATAACTGTTGGAGAGGGTGTAGAGAAAAGGGCACCCTCCTACACCGCTGGTGGGCATGTCAACTAGTGCAGCCGCTTTGGAAAACAGTACGGAGGTTCTTAAAACTTCAAAACAGAACTACTGTATCACCCAGTAATTCTATTTCTGGGTATTTATCTGAAAAAAATGAAAACGCTATCTTGAGAAGATCTGTATGCCATGTTCACTGAGGCACTAATTACAGTAGCCAAGACTTGAAAACAACCTAAGTGTCCACTGATGGGTGGATGGATAAAGAAACTGTGATACACACACTCAGTGGAACATCATCTGTCATTACAAGAATGAGATCTTGCTATTTTGCCACAACATGGATTGAGGGTGTGATGCTAAGTCAAGTCCGACAGAGACAAATGATGACACACGGGATCACTGCTAATGGAATCTTAAAATAAAACAAACAAAAACAAAATTCACAGACACAGAACACAGACTGAGGGCTTCCAGAGGCAGAGGTGGGGGTGGGCCAAACGGGTCAAGGGGTCAGAAAGGAACAAACTCCCGGTTATAAAAGAAGTCGGTCATGAGGTAATATACATAGCAATTCCGTGCTGCGTATTTGAAAGTTGCTAAGACATTCAATCTTAAAAGTTCTCTTCACAAGAAAAAAAAATGCCCTAACTATGTGTGGTGATGGACCTTAAATAGACTTACTGTGGTGATTACTTTCAATATACACAAGTACTGAAATGAAACTACTACAATGTTGTGTGTCAATTATACCTCAATAAAAAAATTAGTATTAACCTATTAAGAACTCAAGATTCACTTCTCTTTTCCTTTTTAAAGGGACACTGGGGCTGCATATGGAAGTTCCCAGGCTAAGGGTCAAACTGGAGCTGCCTCCGTGACCCACAACACAGCTCATGGCAACACCGGATCCTTAACCCACTGATGGGGTCAGGGATCAAACCCACATCCTTGTGGATACTAGTTGGGTTCATTTCCACTGAGCCACAACGGGAATGCCCACAAGATTCACTTTTGAAAATAATTTGTTTTGAAAATGATGTAGCAAAACTGCAAACACAATGTCACTGTTTAACTGGACTGCTGTGAGAAGCAGTATGTGAATTAAACTCAGTGTGTTCGAGTTCTGAGATTAGATGAAAAGGTGGTTTATAAATGAAATTTATTCTTTTTTTTTTTTTTCACTAGAAAGACAAGTAAACACTAATTCAATTAACTGAAAGCTAAGGATAAAACTCATGATCATTATCCAAAGACGTTTACAAGGAAGGTCTTAAGTGTCCATCACAGCTGACCGGGCCCTGCCGTTTCCCATAGGAAATAACTATCGGCTCCAAAAGCACGTGGCCACAGAGAAGCGCTGCTCGTTAAGCTGTGAATGGGCCATTTTGTGAAATTAAAGGAATGAGCAAACACTCATGAATGGCAGGGTCTGAATAAACAACACGGGATGTGGACGTCAGGATGAAGCGTCATCTCCGCCGTCAAGCGTTCTTTCCCGCACAACTGGCCGGCCAGGCGCTGGCGGATGACACGAGGGAGGGCCCGCCGGCGGGGACACTGTGTCCTGGGGGACCGGGCCCACGGACAGAGCACGCAGGACAGCATGGGCATGGGCCAAACTACCAACAACCAGGAAAATGCACAGACAGCTACCTTTTCCTAAAGTTAGTAAGGCTTACAAAGGAGCAAATAAGCTGTTCTCGTCAGGTTACGAGCCCATGGAGACAGGCTTAGGCACTGCAGGTTCCCCAGACTGGAGGGAGGCCGCGCTGTGATCCAGCCAGGCCCACCCTTCGGCTTTCACCACCCTAGCAGGGCTCTGGGTGCACCACAGCACCGCATCATGAAAACATCCTGTCTGAAGAGCCCGTCCCATCTTTTCCGTGAAACGTCAACCCAGTTTTCAAAGAGGCTGGCCAGTGTGCTGCCCCTCTGCCTGGGCGGGCTAGCCCAAGAAGGGACAGTTGGTACCTCCAGGTCCACAAGCTGAACAGTGGGCTTTCCTTGGAGGCACAGGGCCTGGGCAATGAAGGCGTGCAGATCCTCCAGGCAAAGGGTGTCCACCTGCAAGGGAGAGAGAGCAGCGTCAGCCCCGGAAAGACTAGCTCTCTGACCAAACACAGGCACACTGACACGTGCTCCCCGGCACGCACACACAGGCCCTGGACGGCAGAAGAGACACCAGTGAGCTGGGTCTTTTCTTCCACTGTCCACAGTCCCCAGGGTAAAAACCTCCATGACACCCAGGGCCAAGCTGGCCAGGGGCCTGGTTACTCACTAGGAAGGCAGAATGCTCCAAACAGCTGGAGGAATTCTGAGCTACGGTCAAGTCTGAATCTTGGAGCATTCTTTGACAAAAATTTCCAGGGCTGAGAGTTCACGGGTTTGCAGATGATAAGACTCACAGCGAGCCTGAGCCACAAAATCAGAGCTGGGATAAACACCCGCCCTCGCCAGCCCCAGAGGCCAACTTGTGTCCTCGGATCCCAGTTTAAAGGAAATTGGGATTCCCAAAATACGAGTCCCCCCCACATCCTTTGTGGAAGCAGAAAGGCTAACCAAAGTGTGAGCGAGAAGCAAGGAGAGACAGTCCTGGAGAACGAGACGGACCATGGAAATGAGGAAGGGGCGGAGAGCAAAGACAGCGCCAGGCCTGTGCCAGTCCAGCCCTGGCCACGGTAGCACCTCTGCTACTCCTCACAGGATGGCGAGGCTCAGCCCCCAAGTGCTGCCGGTGAATAAAAGCGCGATGGCAACCACTTGCTAAATGATTCCACTGCTGTCGCGGGGGAAGGCATTCTAAGGCAAGTAAACATTTTAGGGAAAAAAAACCAGGAAAATAACAAACCTAAGGTGAGCCATATCGATTCTTCCTAGAAGGTAAAAATGGCTAATAGGCTTATTCCTGATAAAAACTGCTCCCACCCTAAAAGGAAGACTGTTCACTGGGGACTCCAGCTTCCCTGACCACAGCTGCTGCACCCTTCCTGGGGGTGGGGGGACGCAGAGTGCTGCTGGATCCAAGCTCATCTATGCTGGTCCTGTCACCATCCGAGCCCATATTTACTCCGAAGCAGTCGCTCCTCTGTATAAATGACTTCAGGAAAAACAAGACATCTATAGAAGTGCAGCCCTCACAACCAAGAAGACAGACCAAGCACAGTATATTTTAAGTTCATAAACCCTCATCTCGCTCTGTTTAGACAGGTTTGTTGCATATACTTGGTGCTACTTCTTGCCATTAGCAACTTTTAAAGGAATCTGATTTTTTTTGGGGGGGGGCGTGTTCATGGCATGTAGAAGTTCCCAGGCCAGGGATCAAACATGTGCCACAGCAGAGACAATGCTGGATCCTTAACCACTAGGCCACCAGGGAATTCCAAAGGGGACTATTTTAAAAGACCGACTTTTGAGAAAAGAGTAATTATGTCAAGTCATATTTTTTCAGTAAACCTATTTCATGCTCTGCCACCATCTTTGTAGTTAACAAATCTAAAACATCAAAGGCAAGACTCTCAGTAACACCGATTTTTTTAGTTAGGGTTTCACAGAATAGATATGATTATTATAAAGTACTTGCTCTACTGCAGATTATGAAAGACATGTACATTTTCTATGATGCAAACTCATCCTTCCAGAAAATGTTCTCAGATAAGCCTCTACTAGGAAGTGCTGTTCTTTTAACTTGAAGGCGGCATTAAATGAGAGGGTTTTGCTCCCCTGCAGGTTTAGGGCACTGAACGTGTGCATTCATCCCATACTGCACATCCAACATCTACTTCAGGCTTAATTATATAAAAGCACAGTAGTTTTAACATTTTACCTTTTTAGCCTTCTTAATCCTGAGAGAATAGTTAGCCCTGTAAATAACAACACAATAACTTTTAACCAAAAGGACAACACTGATGTGTCCATTTGCTGTTTTCTGGTTTAAAAAGTTTCAAACTGAACGCATCCTTTAAAGTCAAACCAACCTTGAGTCCATCTCATGCTGACCTATATGAAGCAGATTTTGATTTAAACGGTAATTACTAGCAGAAAGAAGGCAAAAGGAGAAATTTTCCTCTTGATGCTTGTCTTGCTTCAGGTTTATACAAATGTGTGTGAAGTAAAGCAATTGTTCTGTTTTGGGGTCTTTTCTGTTGGGAGTGTGGCTGACAGTCATTTGCACAGCGGACAAGGAAGCAGTGCTGGACTGAGCGACTGTGAACAGGCTCAAGAACCCTCTCTCCTGCTGGAAAAACAATGCAAAATGCAGTCCCAGGAATGCTAACTCCCGGCATCACACACAGTACTGAGAAGAAAAACACTTCTTTTTCTTGATGAGAACATTCAGCTTTTGGTTGTCTGCCACTTCCCAGTGCCCACTGCGGCTCAACCTCAGCCACCTACAGATTAATGAACAACGGACAGAAAGTATTAACTGATGTTACACGCATATTTAATAGTTAAGACTAAGGAAATGTATTTTTACTGTTAAATATTAAATAAGCCTTCCATCCTTTATTAATTTATACTTTGCTGAGGCTGGTGCAAATAAAGGAAAGTTCTACTCAAGACAAAACTAAAAATTAAACTGGTGCATGGAGACCAACGAGAAAGCAGTAACATGTCTGAGAAGTATTTAACCACAGTGCGTTTGTACAAGAGGTAAAACGCAGAACTAGCTGTAACATGGCAGAGGACTGGGAGAAAGGACAAAATCCATACACGAGTCCCTTGAAACGTGATTCTACTGCAAGGGTTTCTCAATGACAATCAATAATTCAGGGTGAATTCAGGTCTGAAAAACAGAAATATAATTTTCTATTCCAAGCAAACAAAAACTTAACGGTTATGCTAAAGCAAGAGAAGACCCATCACATTCAGAGATGAGCGGGGACAAGATGCTGGGGTCAGGAGAATTTACGAGAAGGTCAGATGGCTAGAGAAACAGACACCTGGGGCACTCCCATCATGGCGCAGTGGTTAACGAATCCAACTAGGAACCATGAGGTTGCGGGCTTGATCCCTGGCCTTGCTCAGTGGGTTAAGGATCCGGTGTTGCCGTGAGCTGTGGTGTAGGTCACAGACGCGGCTCAGATCCTGCGTTGCTGTGGCTGTGGTGTAGGCCGGCAGCTACAGCTCTGATTGGACCCCTGGCCTGGGAGCCTCTGTATGCCGAGAGTGTAGCCGGAAAAGACGAAACAAGAAATAGATATCTGCTAGCAAAGGACAGTAGACCCAGGGGAGGGCAGTGGAGGTGGAAGGGACGTAAGCCTTTCCTCAGCTGAGACGCGCCAGTATCGTCATTTATGTGGAAACTAGCAGAAGGTGAGTCTTTTCAGTGGTCTTTGTAAGCATCACACGCAAACCACTCAGACGTATGAATGAGGACGTGGTGCCACACCCCTGTGTGTGGCCGCGGCCCTCGGTCAGCAGGTGAGGAGGGTTGACGGTGACAACCGCAGTGGCGGGCTTCCACTTTGTGCTTTCTACACAGGCATCCCCAGTACCTCAGGGAGGTAACCCCCTGCTCAGACTGGAAAACGAAGCCAAGTGCTCAGTAAACATTTGCCAGATGAATGAAGGCCTGTGACCTAGGAAAGCTGAAGTCATCAGTCCAGAAGCACAGGGCTACCGAGGAAAAGCTGGCACTCCCGCCAGGTCAGCCAGGCTGCAGTGCTGGACCTTCTCACCATGACAAGAAAGCCACCGCCAGCAACAACCAGCCAGACAGGGACACGAGAACACCCCCATCCAAAAAGCTTGGCACACATGAGCCACGTGCCACAGGGCTCCCGCAGCTCCCTGATGCCTCGGACCTCTCCTCCTTGGGTGCAGAGCCCACCTCTGCGTCCGGCAGCAGAAAGGGCTTCTCGAATGTGCACCAGCAGACCCCTCACTGGAATCGTGCGCTCCAAAGGCCTGGTGTCTATGGAATAGACGCTGGGCCACACCCAGGGCACGGCACCCCGAGAGAGGCAAGGGCTGGGGCCGGGGACGAGGCAGTGACAACCAGGGCGGGGTTACCTGCACGAAGAGGTAGATCAAGAGGCAGCACAGGGCCTCAAAGGGGCTCCCAACGGCCTGCAGCTCTTCCCTCGAGGAAGACAGGTCGAAACAGGCCAGGAGTGTGTCCAAGCGCCGGGCCTGCACTCCTGGCTCCTGGCTTAGCCACAGTAGCTTCAAGCTAGGCGTTCCCCCTGTTAAAACAAAAGCCCGTTTGCCATTATTCTTTGCACGAGCTTCTGCAGAAACACCAGACACCGCCGACTTACTGTCTGTCAGTCTGCTCTCTGTTATTTCCTTAGACCAGTGATTGTCACACTTCAGTGTGCAAAAGAACCAAATGCGGAGATTTAAAAAAACACATTTTCCTGGGTTCTGCATGCAGCATTCTGCTTTGCTAGCTGAGCTGCCCGGGAGTCTGCACTGGGGTCAGCAGGGCGCCTATGGGCCCCAGGCTTTGGGAAGCGTATCCCTAGAACCATTAAACAAACAGAAATCCCTAAAATAGTTTCAGCGTTACATTTCTACATTTTATATGGACGTTTAAATTACTAAAATCAAGGAAAAAGAAAACCTCTCACTCATTACCTAAGTCCCAATGAATGGCAGCAGAGTGGGGGAGACAGCAGGCCTGCTCCCCGCGCCCACAGAAGGCCAGCCCTGGGCCGCCAGGGCCACAGGCGCAATTCTCCGCAGCACGTCTGGAAGCACGAGGACAGCTGGAACTACCTGTCCTGTGCTTACTATGGAAAAAAATATCGCTAACCAAATGGTATCAGAATTAAATGACAAAAAAGGAAGTTTTTCCCGTTTTCCTTACGCTTCTCACAATGTCATTTAATATTCTCAGCTGCGTATTTCCCACCATCAGAAGTGAAAGAACCCAGCAAAAGTTGCTTGCGTTTCTGAATTGGCTGAAGTGTTCCTCCCCTACCCCCCATATACTTTTCATTATTTATTAAACTATATTCTCTTGGAAGAAGGAAAATGAAGATAATTGGCAAAAACAAAAAACTATGGCAGAAATTATTAAGGTAGAGATATTACTCAAAGAGAGTCACAGGGCCAGCTATTACTTCTTAGAAACATACTATTCGGGAAAATAATCATTCTGCACGGTTCTGCAAACTGGGCAAACTTGGGTGGAATTCTGCTCATTGTCTGTTCTTGCACAACCCACAGACTAAGAATAATTTTCACATTTTTAAATGGTTGAAAATAGCAAAAGATAAATGATATTTCACAACAGGAGAAACCCGCATGAAGTTCCCACTTCAGTGCCCCTGAATAAAATTTTCCTGCATCACACCGAAAACTCTTGTTCATGTGTGTACTGACCCTTCGCACTTTAAGTGCAGGATGGAACAGCTGCACCGGACACTCTCTTGCCCCTGAAGCCTAAAACATACCCTACCTGACTCTCCAGAAGAGTGTGCCAACCCCAGACCTAAGGAAAGTGATGAATATTCTATTATTTCAATTATTTCAAATGCACTAAATACTAAAACGCTGAAAAACATTTTTCTGACTATAAAAAGTCATGCATTATAAAAATACAGAAACACAGAAAACATAAAGAAAATAAAAGTTGTCTACAATGCTACTGCCCAGTTAAAACCTATGTTAGACTCTGCTCCCATCCTAATGGCACGGCTGAGAGGTCCACTCCCCCTCAAAGTGCACAGACAGTGCAAGCATTTACCCTGAGTTTCACCTGCTTACCTGTAAGAGTTTAACACAAAAAACCCAAAAAGTCCTTGAAACCAAGTGGAAGCGGTAAACTTGGGATTCCCTGAAGACTAGCAGTGGCAGTGTTTGAGACCTGCTATTCATTGCCAGCAGGGACAGAACGGGGGGGGGGGGGGGGGGACGGGCTAGATATGCAGGTGAGGGACCGCCGGGTCAGTCATTGCTGGCCTCCGTCTGGGCCAGGTGGGGGGAAGAACTCCGTGGGGAGACTGTGAGCCACCCCCGCTCACCTGCGCTGCCCAAGTCTGCTTCCGGGTGCCCACACGGAGATCAACGTTGCTGTTTCGGAAAAGCGAGGGAGCGAAGGTCGAGCAAGCAGGACACGACACGAGCTGTGAGGGTCTCCCCAGAAGAGCACTGAAGGCGGAGGAGCCACACGCGCGCTGAGGCAGGGGCACCAGGGGCTGTTCACGGAGGGGAGACCCGGGGCCTCTGGCTGAGCTCTGCTCCATGACGGAGGTTTCTTTGGGGACTGAGAGGAGGCAGCAAGGGGCAGCTGCTAAGACCCTTCCTGCTTTCCGCCCCTCCCATGCACCCAAACGTCCAAACCACGCATTCCACGTGGACTTTGGGGGCACCACGCCCTGGCCATCAGGATGGGTGCTGAAGCCATGAGTGGGAACAAGCAGGGCCGGCTGTCTGCCTCGGGGAGTGTGCCTCCAAGTGACAGTGCCACAGAGGAGCAGGCCCCCAAGGGCAGGAAGCAGAGGGCGTGACCTGGAGGCGGCCGCGAGGAAGTACAGTGACTGGCGAGGGTCTCTGCCCTGAGGCCATGGGAAGAAACCCACGGGCTAACCCAGAAAGGGCACGGTCCGCCTGGAAGACGACTCAGGCTGCAGCAGGCATGGGCTGGAGTCATGGACCCAAGAGCAGGAGACAGGCTGCGGGGAGGCGGACCCCCGGCGTGTGGCTTCTTCACCACCACACAGAAGGTCCCAACAGATGACCCCTGAAAGCAGAGGGGCAGGGGCTGCTGAGCCCCCATGGGTGAAAATCCATGTACTGCTATCTCTGCTCGAAAACAAAGGAACTGATGAGCGACTTGGACAAGGGCAGGAAACCAAGACATGTGGACAGAATCGGGACTCAAACCCCAGTTCCTTCCACCCCACAGACGGGGTTCTCCAACTGAACACACGTTCTCCCCGCTGAGCTCACCCCTCCCCGGCCTGGACTAGAGGGTCAGGTCCCAGCCACTGCTGTGCTGCCCAACGGGCACCGAGAGGGGCTCAGGATGGAGACCAGGACCAGAGGCCCCTCAGATGTAAGATGTCTATTCCAGGAGGGGTTTAACGGACCCAGATTCCTGCATCCTCCCTTACAAAGGAAAGCACTAAAAGCATGAACTTACTTGGGATGTCTGCTCTTTGTGTGCTTAGCCAGCATCTCTGGGGCAGCTTCCTCAGAGCTACTGAGACTGCCTACCAGGCTATAGTCCTGCATAAGGTTTCTGGAAAAACTTACATTCACAATTCATACAATGAAAACACAGAGACTGTATTTACTGAAACACTAAGTGGACCCGAGCATTTCCAGCCTGTGCTGTTCAAGGGTGGAGAACAGTTTAAGGCACGGGCTCTGCAGGGGCTACACAGGGCCTGGCTGGGCACCCAGCGCGACACGCACCAGGGCCTGCCCACGGCAGGAATGAACGGATCCTCAGCCTCCCGAAGGTGTGACACGTACGGGGAAAAAGCTGGTGAACAACTTACAGATTGACAGGTTTTATTTTTCTTTTCGCTTTATCCTTTATCAGATCAACAGTCTAGTGCCATCTGGGAAGCTGCAGAAATGAGAATTCCTGGGTTCCTCTCCAGACCCTCTAAATCAGAAACTCTGGGCGCGGGAGCAAACTATTTCAACATGCCTCCAGGTGATTCAGATGCAGGTCAAGTCTGAGTATCACTCAACATTTTTCGACAAAACAGCCCAGGAAATCACTTGTACTAATGAAAAAAAGAATAACTTACTGATAATAAAAGAAACTGGTTCTTGAGAAGGCCTAATGATATAATAGATTATAGAACACCACCAGAACCATGTCCTCAAAAATCTCTGGATATCAGAGAATTTTAACCCTAAATTCAATCGATAATTTAGTCAAGGAAGATGTAGTGAATGCCCATCTGTGTGTTAACATCCCCACAGCTCTCTCCAGAACTGGAGGGTCTTTAGTGGAAGGGAACATATTCTGAGGCGACTGTCTTTTGAGGCCTCAGATAATATGTCATAGAACGTGGAGACCCTCTGATCCTGCTCCCTAAGGGCCTTGCTCATAAGGCTGTTTCTGCTCCTAAGTGCAGTGGAATGTCAGCTCCTCCCTGGCACACACAGAGACTAACTTCCCAGTTGACGGATCTTCCAGCCTCATTTGAAGCAAGGACCCTGGGTGGGAATTTCTCTACAGGACTATTTAGATCAGGTCTCTTCTGCTAGGAAGTCACCAAGCAAAGTGGTTTTGAAGTCTGCTGCGATAACCTGCAAGGGCCGAGCCCACCAAACACACAGAAAATTGTTAGCAGATTCAGCCTAAAAGAAATATATATATATATATATGTATGTACGTATGTATTTTTGCTTTTCAGGGCCACACCAGCTGCATATGGAGGTTCCCAGGCTAGGGGTAGAATCAGAGCTGCAGCTGCCAGCCTACACCCTACACCACAGCCACAGCAACCGGGATCCTAGCTGTGTCTGCGACCTACACTGTGGCTCACAGCAACGCCAGATCCCCAACCCACTGAGTGAGGCCAGGGATTGAACCTGCATCCTCATGGATACTAGTTGGGTTATTTTCCATTGCACCACAACAGAAACTCCCTAAAAGAAATCTATTTTGATCAGAACTGGAAGGCAGACTGGGACAGTAAGAGTAGCTAACACTACCCTGTGTGGAAGAGAGCTCTGCTCTCCAACACACACACATACACACACACACACAGAGGCACACAGGCACAGACATGCACACACACACAGACATACACATGTGCGGGCACACACACACAGACATATACATGCACAGGCACATATACACACAGAGACACACAGAAGCACACAGGCACACACATACACAGAGGCAGGCACACACGCACAGGCACACACAAACAGGCACAGGTGCACACACACACAAGCACACATGCACAGGCACACACAAACAGGCAAAGGTGCACACACGCACGCACTCACACACAGGCACACATGTCGGTACTCACTCACTGAGCTTGCAGGGATTGAGACCCGGCCAGCAAAGAGCAAGGTAGCCCCTGCACTTCACCCAGAGTCCCATGAGCAGCTGAGATGTTCCAATGAACATTCCAGAGATCTAAGCAAGCAATCTAGTCTGTAGGTCATCAACTACATGCATCTGAAACACATCAGTTTTAACAAACCAAACAACGTCATTTGGCAAAGGTTTTTGTGTGAACTGATGGGCAGCAAAGCCTTGGACTTATCCAGAGAGATGAAGCCCTGGAGGACCGAGCAGAGGGGCAGGAAAGGAGGCCACTTCTGTGAATAACCACTCTGCAGACTGTCTGAGGTGCCTGGGAGGACCCGACCCAGGGCACAGGCTGCTGGACGCCCCTCTAGTAGCAAAGCGATGGTCCTGTGTGTGCTTCTACAGTAGAAACACACGAGAATAAGGACACTCCTACACACCAAGCCACGGCACTTCTGAGTGCTTTCTATATGGAAATAATACAATCACCAGGTTTCAGAGATATCTTATGACTATTTTCCTTGCCTATTCCCAGGGTAATAACCATAAAACTATCCGGCTTGTGTCCACTCTCAGAACATGAGAGGCGACACTTCTGCAAGTTAATATGCATACATCTTATGTCTCAAATTTACTTGTGAAGGTTTTAACTCATAAGCTCAATTTAAGTGAAAATTTATTTACTTAGAGCATTCGGTTTGATAGAGCACCCCTGGCCAAAAGAAAACAAAAAACCGACTACTCGCATTCATACTGAATCTTTACTCTGGTTGGATAAACTTCCGTAACTACTTATAGTAAGCAAACATAGTCATTCAGATACAAATGGAGCAGAATGCACTGGTATCTCAATATACCAAAGTCTACATGGACCAGGATGTCTAATTTCATGCTTGCACAATGGCAGTGTTACACTGCTCCTACCTAATACACTCAAAACAGTGACTGTGGCTATAAAAAGCAGTCAGTGCAAAATTCAACCATTGGCTTGTGATTTAAATGTGTATCTGTAACACATTTATTTGACAAAGCTTCAAGTTATTTCTACAAATGGAGAAAAACAGCACTGAGGTTTTAAAACCCTCGCTCTTGATCCACAGCATGTCGGAGGCTCCAGAGGCTGGTGCGCTGACAGCACCTCCTCAGCAGGTGCACGAGCTCTCACCACAGAGCCATGGAGATAGCTGTTTACCACCCACGGAAACCTCTAAGGCCTGACAGGACTTTTCGAAACATTTTTTAAATCTTTTGGCCACACTCGCGGCATATGGAAGTTCCTGGGCCACGGATCGAACCTGAGCTGCAGCTGCAACCTATGCCACAGCTGTAGCAATGCCAGCTCCTTAACCTCGTGCAACGCAGCAGGAACTCTAAGACTTTCTTGACCTGTATCATCAAGTGTCAAGAGGAAAACCTTCACCAGTTCAAGGAGGAGGAGCTGAAACAAGGAAACCTCACACAGTTGTGTAGCAGACGAGGAAAGGAGACGAATCTGGCCCTTCCCATCGTAGATATGCCCTCCGCTTCATTTCACTTTGAAAACAGTCTTCCAGGATGGTCTGCAAGGCTCTTGGGAATGAAACGTCCTCACGTGGCCAAAAATACTACGCTGATTTCTGAACGGCCTTTAAAAATCATTCTAGAGAGGTGCATTCCCAACTAGACTCAGCCTTCCTAGATGTGTGAAAGCTGATTATGACTGAAAAATGGCTCCATGAAGAGAAAAAAATCACCCCCACTTTGTCTGAAGAAGAGTCTGCAGTTCTGGAGACAAAAGGCTCCTTCACATGCCTGCCTGTTGTGTGGTCCAAGACCCACCCTGCAGAGGCTGGAGCCGGAGTAAGTGACGCGTGTAGAGAATGAACACCCCATGTGGACCCAAGGATCCCGTAAGGGTAGGTCTGGGGAGGAAAGCGGCGTGGCGAGGTACAGTCGTTTTGTGTCATCAGGAACATCATCTTCCATGATCTCGTTGAAAGGTAAGTGAACTGCAATATCTATAATACTATACATGAAATACATATAATGTATCTGAACATGGTACCCCTGTGCCCCCCCACTCTGCACACAAAGACGGGGCACTGGTAGGACATGAGCATGCGAATGAGTTCCCTGAGTAAAATATATCAGTAAGGAAATTTATTTTCCTGCTCCCTGGCTGTTCAATTTTATTTCTTTCCCCTTCCTAATTTTTAGGCAATCTATAATTTTTCCACTTCCTTATATCTCTCTTCCACTTTGTTAAAAAATGTATCTCTGATTTTTATTTCTACCATTTAAGAAAGCAAGCGTTAAATCATATGTGCTGACAGAGGAAAAAGTCTTTTTTTAAAAAAAGGACACTGACCACTACCTTGGGAGACTCGGTGAAAATGTAACATTCACGAGATTAATCTAAGTTCTCTCAGGTATGGTGCCCTAAGGCAACGATCCAACGACAGCTCTGCTGCTGGCCCTGCCTGGAAGGACGGCTCCGACCTGGCAGCAAGGACACCTTGCACCTGGGCTTGAGGGGCCCACGCAAGGCGAGAGTCATGCGATGGCAGCCAGTTTTTAATCCCACATTGTCAGGGCAGTGGAAGCTGCCTGCCACAGGAATCTGCCCATTTTAGTGTAAAAGCCTTTGACACTTCTCATGGATGCAGAAGAGCATTTATATATTACAAACTTATCATTTTGTATTGCTATTAACATACACAGAATCCTTCACCTGACCATCAGCAACAAAAGCTCAAAACCCCATTTCCAGTTTCCTGGCAAAGGAGGGCACATGCCCTCCCTCAGGGTGGGGTACCACGGCTCTTTCTGGACACGCCACCCGCATGGGCTGCAGGTCAGCAGTGCCAAGGAGGATGTGTCCACCAGCCCCAGAAGCCGTCCCTTGGATAACTGAGTGACTTCCAGAGGTTACACACATTGTATGCAGTGGCCTCTAAGATTAACTCACATAATGAGCAGCCAGACATTCTGTCTAATTCAAACCAGGGAAAGAACTAACACAATCCCTTTCCACATTAATTTTGGAAAGATCCTATAAAATGAAAATATTACAAGCCATTTCTGGAAAATCGTTTTGGCTATGTTTCACAAATACTTCTTGTTGTAAAATCGAATGTTGCTTCATCTTAATTTGTTTCCGTGATAAGCACCTTTTCAGGTTTGTGTACATCCCTCACCACCTGAGAGAACAGGGAAGATTCCTCCACTTCTCTTCCTACAGAATTCTACTTATGAAGAAATGTTTTGCAGTAAATTACAGGCTTGAGTGATGGAAAACAATGGTGACTTGAGAGAATTCAACACACATAAGAACAGAGTATGAAAATGCTGTAAGAGTATCTGTTCTCTGAAACAGTAACGAGGACCACTGGGAACAGACGCCAAGCCGCCCCACCTGTCTGTATGGAGACCCCCCCCAGCTAACCTTCCTCAGATCCTAAGAACTCAAAGGAAAGAAGGATTTACTCCAACTGATTTTTAGGAGAACTTTGTTTGTGCTTCCCTCCCATCATGTGTTGTAAGATTTCTCCCTTGAAAAAACTTATTTTTCCAGTGAAAATAACTTTCCTTTACCTCCCTTCCCGGTTCGTCAAATCCACCTTCAGCAGCAGAGACAAGACAAACACGGGCTCAAGCAGAGGATCAGGAACCCACTTTGTCGGAACTCGGCGGGTACCCATGACGGCAACCAGACGCCACATCCTGGGGCCTGGGCTGTGAGGACACGGGGCCACAGGCAGGGGCGCGCGGCCGGGCGACTTGGTGGACTGTCTCCGGGGAAATGTGCACAGTGCCCCTGCCTCTGCTGTTTCAGAACTTTAGACACACTGCTCTTGAGCCCACGAGAGCAACGGCAACGAGCGTAGGTGCTGTTCTGGAAAAGCATGTCCCACAGAGGCCACCCCTGGGCCCGCCTCCCGCAGTGAACCATCAGCGCCCCGTTTAGGTCAAGGTCGTCTGTACCTGGAATGTTCATCTGCAGAGGCCTGACGAGGTCCGGGTGCCTCAGCGGGTTCCCAGAGTACACAAACCACTCCTTGACAGTGGGGCAGGCGCTGGTGTCACCTGCACAAAGACAGCCGCGTGAGTGGACGCGCGCGAGCACCGATGCAGCGCCAGCCAGGGCCAGGCCCGTGCTCTCAGCACAGGGAGTTCCCGCAGCCCAGGCCACTGGCAGACCCGGGGCATCTGGCATGGGTGCCCCACCCTCTGGCCTGAGGGTCATCCACTTATCCCAGCAAGATCGAGAACCTGGGTGAGCGACAATCGGGGCAGAGAGGTCACCACCTAAGTGGCTACTGCAGCGTCCAGCCTCCCTTCCCTGCCACCTTCTCCCTGTCCCAGAAAACCCTTGGGGGAACTGCAGGGACACGACAGGCCTTCCTGTTCTCAAAGTCACCCCTTTATGCAACTGCCGAGGCCTCTGCCGCGTTGGGCAATTCACAGCTGGTAGAAATCGCCTGCAGCAACGGCCTTTCCGTCTGAGGCCAGAGGACGCCTCGCTGCCCAAGCCTGGCGGCCTCCCCTCGTCTTGCGCGTCCTCCGCGACATCTCCCTGAGCCTCGCGGAGCAGCAGCAGGACCGCCGCCACCTGCAGGCCCCGTCCCCCTTGGGGCCTCGCCACCTCCCTTCTGGTACTGGTTGCTGCCCCCTCTTCAGCCACAGCCCCTTCTAAGCCACTCTCCACATAAATGGAGGCTTTGGGGGTTTTGCCTTTTTACAAATGAAAATCTGACCAGGGCAGTCGTTCTAAAGAAGATGCCTTGGCAGCTGCCCAGGGACCCCCTGCACCCACTGCAGTTCCAGGCTTCGTGCTCAGCTTGACCCAGAGCGTGATCTCCCCGTGCCCCCAACTCTGCAGCTCCGGGCCAGGCTTCCACAGCGCATTTCTAACCCATTTCCAGGGGAGCCGAGGCCGCTGTTCCCGGGACCCCAGAGAACCACAGCTCCAGCTCCTGGGTTCTGCTCCACTCGGCCTCGGCCCCCAGTCCCTGTGCTCACCTGGCCTCCCCTTACCTATGCCCCCTCGACCCCCCATCCTGTGAGGACCACTTAGCTAACTCCTCCTCCTCACTCTCAGCTTAGGCACCAGCTCCTCCACTGTGGGCTCAGACGCCTCCCAGCGCCTTCCCCCAGTTCTCTGGCCAGAGGCCCTGAAGGCCTGCATACTTCCTCTAGCTCCCCACCCTGACGTCAGCTCCGGACAGCAAAACCTGTGTCTTCACATAACGCCAGGCTCACAGCGAATGCTCAACTGCAATTCAACTCGGTCTAAATTTCCAAAAAAATTTTTAAAGAGGCAAGAAGGAGTTCCCATCGTGGTGTGGCGCAGCAGAAACAAATTCGACTAGGAACCATTAGGTTATGGGTTCAATCCCTGGCCTCGCTCAGTGGGTTAAGGATCCAGCGTTGCTGTGAGCTGTATGTAGGTCGCAGACACGGCTTGGATCCTGTGTTGCTGTGGCTGTGGTGTAGGCTGGCAGCTGTAGCTCCAATTGGACCCTTAGCCTGGGAACCTCCGTATGCTGCAGGTGCAGCTCTAAAAAGCAAAAAATAAATAAATAAGTGAATAAAATAAAAAAATAAAAAAGAAGGAACATCTGAGGAGTATTCTTATAGTTAAAAAGAAAACCCCTCTCTGCGTAATCCCCTTGGCCTGGGTTTTCATTACATTAAAATATAGCCAAGTGGAGTTCCCACTGTTGCAGCTGGGGCTTGGAGTCGATCCTTGGCCTGGGACATTCTGTGGATACAGCCAAAAAAAAAAAAAAAAAAAAAAAGAAAAAACAAACACGAACAAAATACAGCCAACTGAGTGAATGCTGTCTTAAACCGCTATTTCAGAAAGGAATGAGGTCTCTCATGCCAAAAGACAAACTTTACTAAGTTTTAAAAATTCACACTCAACCACTGCCATTAACCTAGCCTGCCAGCTGACTTCTTGAGAAATCACGAAAACGTTTTAAAAATCTCATTTCAGAGTTCCCGTCGTGGCTCAGTGGTTAGCGACCTGACTAATATCCATGAGGATGTGGGTTCAATCCCTGGCCTCACTCAGTGGGTTAAGGATCCGGCATTGCTGTGAGCTGTGGTGTAGGTCGCAGACACAGCTTGGATACTGCGTTGCTGTGGCTGTGGTGGAGGCTGGCGGCATCAGCTCTGATTCAACCCCTAGCCTGGGAACCTCCATATGCTGCTGGTGCGGCCCTAAAAAGACAAAAGACAAAAAACAAAACAACAACCAAAAAAACAACTCATTTCGTATCGCATGGAAATGACCTTCTTTCATCTGAAACTGTTCATAGCACCAAAGTTGAACGTTAACATCTCCGAGTTTTAATTCTAAACACACACAAAGAATGCGAAGACAGGTTCACGGTGGGAGCTGGCACCTTTACTGAGAAACCCCAGAGACCTTCTACTATTTTCTTTCTCAAGACCCAGGGAAGTCATCTTTTGGACAAATATTCCAAGAGAAATGCCACACAGCGTCAGCTGTTCAGTTCCAATTGAGAAGCAAAGAGCTGCCCATCAAGACAAATTCAACAGGATCAATGAACGAGCATCAGGTTCAATAAACCTGCTTCAGCATCAACGAGGAAGCATCAGGCTCAATGAACGACCATCAGGGCCAATGAACTTGCATCAGGTTCAATGAAAGAACATCAGACTCGGAAAAGAAAACAGGTCCCAAATCTCTCTTTTCTCACAATGTGGACCAGCACCAACACCCAATAATTTCCTCATAATTTAGACCAGCACCGAGAGCAGACTCTCTTTTCTCCATAGTTTAGGCCAGTGAGGGTGAAGTGCATACTAATCACAAAGTATTTCTTAATAAAAGAAAGATTCTGCTTGTAAAGTGGTTCACGCACATCTGATGAGATGGACGAGTGCTCAGGACAAGAATGAACCTGCCACGTGCTTACAGCTATTTATTTACTCAGAGCTTTGACGAGGACTCTTAATTTTCAAGTAACAAGCCAGAGGATAAAAGTTAAATCAGAGCAGCTGCTATCAATGTTCATTCCCTTAATAAAATCTTACCTGAAATTGTGGGGAAGAATACAGGAAAATAGAAAGAAAAAACGAGTATTTTTTGGAGTTCCTGCTGTAGAACAGCGGATTAAGGATCCATCACTGTCTCCACAACACCACATTGATGGTGTGGGTTCGATCCCTGGCCCAGCACAGTGGGTTAAGGATCCAGTGTTGCCACAGCTGTGGCGTAGGTCATACATGTAGCTCAGATTCGATCCCTAGCCTGGGAACTTCCATATACTGCCAATGTGGCCAAAAAAGGGAAAAACCAAAACAAAAAACGAGTATTTTTGCTGAGGTAGAAGACAGGTATTTTCTTTATATTGCTGGTTTAATCTATAATTATGTGTGGCTTTTGTCCTTAAAAAAACAGAAAAGCTGTCCATTTTTTTGGGTATATACTTTTGAAAAAAAAAGTCACCTTTGAGGTCAATCTCTATGATTTGTAAGAACTGATGCCCTGTAGGCACTTTGTAAAGGTGCCACAACTCCCCAGCCGCCCATCACGAGACCATCAGCCTGCTGCAACTCCCATGGGAGAATGACAAGAAAAAAAGGACAATTCACCTTCACCATTAAAAGCTGCCATAAGCACAGCCTTTCTCTGGAGCAGTGAACTAGCGAGGTGGGAGAACAGAACAGAGCCGGCATCTTTCTGAGTTTCTTCTATTTCCTAAAATGTATCAAGTTTCACGGTGATTTAAGCTAATCTTACCATTAGGGAAACTAAAAAAATACAGTTAAAATCATTGGTAAGAATGGGTGCGAAGCCAAGGACGGGCTGAGGACTGGGCGATTTCGGGGTTTCTTCCGCCCTTTTGGCCACAATGCCGTTGAGCTGTCTAAACACCATATATTCAACTATATAAAATATACACAGGAGTGACAGTGACCAACTGCTCCCTGGCAGGCACTCTCCAGCATTCTAGATGAACCAGAGCATCCAACAGATCAGTTACCCACACTTTGCCCATGATTAGGAAGTCTGAGGTACAAAGCCATTAACACAGTGCCTGCCTTCTGGCTCAGAGCTCGTGTCCACAGCTGTGCACCTGCAGGAGCCCTGGCACTGAGAGCTGATGACCAGGGAGTAAAAGGCACCTTCTCCTCTAAACCTCATTCCAAACTTGTGGGCCCCACCTGCCTGTCAGACAGCTGCTCACCTAGTGGGATTTGAGACCATTGCTCTCCTCCCATGTGTGAAATTCAACCATTAATTAGAGCAACCCTCCTCTAAGGAATGCCTTACTATATACAAGTATTGCTGAAAAGGTTACACTTGTATTTTTAGGGAAGTTCTGAAGCTAGGAGTTGAATCAGAACTACAGCTGCCAGCCTACAACACAGCCACAGCAACATCAGATCTGAACCACATCTGCGACCTACACCACAGCTCACGGCAACACCAGACCCTTAACTCACTGAAGCGAGGCCAGGGTGTGGCCAACAAAGAAAAAATCCTCATGGATACTAGTCAGATTCTTAACCCACTGAGCCAAGATGGGAACTACCGAAATGGGAATATTTTAAAAACACACTCCACACATTCATTAACAGTCACCTAATTCACGCTGAGGAATGCCCCACAACAGACCCTGCCCACTCAGCTACAGCCTGGAGGGAGGAGGGCCACCAGACAATACCCACGGGCAAGGCTGCAAGTCCAAACCATGATAAGCTTAAGAACGAAAAGCACAAGGTGCCTTCAGAGAGGAAAATAATTTTTTTTTTTTTTTTGGTCTTTTGTCCTTTTAGGGCCACACTCACCGCATATGGAGGTTCCCAGGCTAGGGGTCTAATCAGAGCTGTAGCCGCCAGCCTACGCCACAGCCATAGCAATTCAGGACCTGAGCTGGGTCTGCGACTTACACCACAGCTCATGGCAACGCCAGATCCTTAACCCAATGAGCAAGGCCAGGGATCGAACCCGCAACTTCATGGTTCCTGGTCGGATTCATTTCTGCTGTGCCATGACGGGAACTCCAAGAGAGGAAATTCCTTTTGATGAGGAATTTGGGGAAATTAGTTTTTAAAGGCATGCAGTATTAACAGAACTGATCAGAGGAATGGCCTGAGCCAGAAAAATAAATTTTGTTATTTGTCAGCGTGGATTTGTTTTTTAAAACAAAGAAAGCCAACAAAATCATCCGGGTGTAAGGGGGCAGACCCAGCTCTGACGGCTCCCCACTGAGGAGTCACAAAGAGCAGGAGCCCGGATAGGTGCAGGGCCGGCAACCCGAGGCTTCCAGCAGGAATCTGACTGCCCGGGAGGAGCTTCAAGGGGGAGGAGAGGAAAGCATCTCTCTAAGAGCTGAGGATGAAGCCGTGCGATGTTCCCACACGGGGGAAGAACAAACCAGGAAGTAGAAGATGAAGAAACACAGCAGGGTCCAGCAAGTCCAACAGCACCTCTCAGCAGTTCCAATTAAGGAAGAGACATGCAGACAGAGAAAAACGTAAAAGCATACAGGATAAAACTTTCCAATCAGAAGAAAAGTCACCAAAAAAGGAGCAAGAATCACACCAGCACTCCACTTCGTCAGCGCCCAGAGCTCTAGAGGAGGGTGGGCGGCTGAGACGGGACGGCCTGCTGACTACTCTTCCAGCCAAATAAATCCAGAAGCCAAGGCATTCTCCTGGGGGCAGGTTTTGCCCGGAGGCACCGTGCAGAGCAAAACCAGTCCTGAGGGGACCTGGCTGCTGAGACAGCTGCGGGCAGAAGAGAGGGCTCCAGAAACCTGCAGAGGAGCACCCTAAGGGCCTGGCTGAGGACAGTCCTACACGACCAGGGCAAAGCTCAGTGGGGCCAGGCAGGACAACCATGGGGAGGCCGATGGACCGACCCTAGAGCTGCCTAAGGCTCCCCGACCCTGGGCCCCCAGCAGCCGAGGCGCAGAGGCCTCGTCAAACGCTAGCATTCAGGCAGCAGCCCAGGGAAGGCCGAGCCTCAGGAGCAGAGCCGCTCTGTCTCTTTTTAGTGTCTAGAGACCCCCCGATCAAGGCTAAGGCAAGCCCTGTTGGGTCTGGAAAATGAACTGCCTGGCAGAACTCAACTCAAGACTCTCCACAGATCCAGAATCTTCTAGAACACAATAAAAACACGGGCCCTAGGAATAAGCAGAAACACATGGATTCACGAGGAGAAAAGTCATCAATAAACAGACACAGACCCAGCAACATGGGGGTGATGGAATTAGCAGACAAGGACCTGAAAACAGTTACTGTGAGTAAGTCTAAGGATTTAAAGGACACCATGAAGACAGGGAAGAAGAAATGGAAGATTTGTTTAAAAACCTGAAAAACACAATATCCGAAATGACCACGTCATTGGATGGGTTAGTAGCAAAGCCTGTAAATGTGAAGACAGAGCAGTAAGAACGACCTGAACCGACGCACAGAGAAGAGGCTTCAAAAGGAGGGTGGTGCCTGCGGGACACTGAGCTCTGAACCATGCACGTAACTAGGGGCCCAAAGTGAGAGGGAGAGAGACAGGAAACAGTGTTCAATGATATGATGCTCCACTTTGTTCAAGGTCAGTACGGAATATAAACTCACGGACCCAAGGAGCTCAAGAGTCGTAGGCAGAATAAACACGGAGGAGACTGCCAAACTCAGCCTGAACTAAGGCTGAAAACCAGTGACCAAGAAGAAACCCTAAAGACAGCCAGGGAAACACACACTCCAACCTGCGGGCACAACTGTTTCAGAAGGAACATCTCATCTCATGAGAAACACAAGCCAGAGACAACACGAGAACACCCTGGAAGTGACGAACAAAAATACCTCAACTCCTACATCCAGCAAAATTACACTTCTGAAAGAAAGAGCAGCAGAAACAGTGCCCAGAGGAGACGTCATCTCCTGGTTATTCTGAAAGACAAATGACCGTTCGGAGGAAGAGTTCGAAAATCAGAGCTCACGTGCCAAATCTGGCTTGCTTGCTCTAATACAGTGTGAAAGCTAATAATGCTTTTTGTACAATTTTATTTTATTTTACTTTATTTTTTTTTTTGTCTTTTTGCCATTTCTTGGGCCGCTCCCGCGGCATATGGAGGTTCCCAGGCTAGGGGTCGAATCGGAGCTGCAGCCACTGGCCTACGCCAGAGCCACAGCAACGCGGGATCCGAGCCGCGTCTGCGACCCACACCACAGCTCACGGCAAGGCTGGATCATCAACCCACTGAGCAAGAGCAGGGGTCGAACCCGCAACCTCATGGTTCCTAGTCGGATTCACTAACCACTGTGCCACGAAGGGAACTCCATTTTTTTTGTATAGTTTTAAATGATTGGAAAGTTATCAAAGAATATTCCACAACACAGAATGACAATGTAAAATTCAAATTTTGTGACATGGGGAAACTAGATAAAACTTCATTGGCACAGCCCCATCTTCTGGACGCAATGTCCATGGCGACATGGCTCCACAGCAAAGAGCTCAGCAGCTGGTCCAAAGCCTAAAATGTTTATTACTATCTGACCCGCCACAGAAAACGCTTGCCAACCCATGGTTTAAGGTAAAAATAAGAGTCATGTATTACGGGGTTTAAAACAGATGCATAATCTCACAAGGATCCTACTATGTTTCCAGTTATGCGACATACGCAAAATGACCAAAATATAGAGCTGGAGGACAAACTGGTGGTCACCGGGGGACAAGGACAGAGGGCAGGTAAAGAGTACATGGAACTCTATGTGCTAATTCTGCAACTGCTGTGAGTAAATAACTACTTCAAAATAAAAAGTTTTACAAATATACAGGATAGCAAAAATGACAAGGAGAATGAAAGTACACCATTGTAAGTTTTTTGCAGTATACATTACATGGTATCACACTGAAGATAAAATATGACAAGTTAAAATTATATTTTATAGGAGTTCCCGTCGTGGCGCAGTGGTTAACGAATCTGACTAGGAACCATGAGGTTATGGGTTTGATCCCTGGCCTTGCTCAGTGGGTTGAGGACCCGGCGTTGCCGTGAGCTGTGGTGTAGGTTGCAGACGCGGCTCGGATCCCGTATTGCTGTGGCTCTGGCGAAGGCTGGCAGCTACAGCTCCGATTAGACCCCTAACCTGGGAATCTCTATGCGCTGCAGGAGCGGCCCTAGAAAAGGCAAAAAGACAAAAAAAAAAAAAAAAAAAAGATGTATTTTATAAACCCTAGAGCAACCACTGGAAAAAACAAACAAACACAGGTAAATCTAGTAATCCAAATCCAACAATAATCCAATATAAAATAAAATACTAAAAAATATTCCATTAACACAATTCTGACAAAGGAAGTCAGAAAAGGAGAAAATAACGGGAAAAAAGAACAGAGCAAAGGGGAAAATGAAGACTTAAATCCAATCATGTCAACATGTACATTAAACATAAATGGCCTAAACAATCCAATTAAAGGACAGAAATTAAAAGATTGGGTATGCTGCTAAAAGAGAGGTACTTTAAGTATAAAGAAATAGCTTAGGGAGTTTCTGCTGTGGTACAGTACGTTAAGAATCTGACTGAAGTGGCCTGGGTTGCTGTGGAAGCATGGGTTCAATCCCCAGCCTAGCACAGTGGACTGAAGGATCTGGCACTGCCACAGCTGCAGCACAGGTCATAGCTGTGGCTTGGAGTCAGTCCCTGGCCAGGAACTTCCATATGCCACGGTGGGTGTAGCCATTTAAAAAAAAAAAAAAAAAAAAAGCTTAGGAGTTTCCTATCAATTACAGATGCGGTGTTGTCACTGATCTGGCCCAGGTTACTGCTGTGCCTCAGGTACGATCCCTGGACCACGAACTTCCGCATGCTGTGGGGATGGCCAAAAAGAAAAGAGAAAAAACCCTGAAAGTAAAGGGTAGAAAGAAGAGAGCAAATAATCATAAAAAACTGGGGCATGAATGTCAGTACCAGACAAAGCCAACTTCAAAACAGGGAGTACAACCAGACTTTCCAAAAAAGGGAAAACTCATAAAGTTGTAGTCAAATCATTAAGAAACATACACTCTTCAATGTACATGCACCTAGCAAGAGAATCTCAAACATACCTCAAGTAAAAACAGAGCCGAACGAATAAATAAAAAACATCCATGATAGAATCTGGAGATTTCAACACTATTCTCTTAAGAACTACAAGCAAGCTGACAAAAAGTCGGTAGATGTGTACAGCCCTCTTAGCACTCCTGGTATTTACTGAACACTGTACTCAACAAGAGCAGAAAATACATCTCCTTAGGCACACAAGCAACAGAAAGTCAGCATTCAAGCAAGCTGCACTGAATTTATTACCCTCATCATAAATGTATCTGCAATAGCAGCTTTTTATGTTTGCACTCTAATAATGCAAAGTTCATGAAGATAGCCAAAAAGCTGAGAAAAAGGAAAAGTGAAGATCATTTATGATGATAAGTTCAATTTATGTAATTTTCCTGTTATTGTGGTTATGCAATAAAGTCACTTTTTTTTTTTTTTTTGTCTTTTTGCCATTTCTTGGGCCGCTCTTGCGGCATATGGAGGTTCCCAGGCTAGGGGTCGAATCGGAGCTGTAACCACTGGCCTACGCCAGAGCCACAGCAACTCAGGATCCGAGCCACATCTGCAACCTACACCACAGCTCACGGCAATGCCGGATCCTTAGCCCACTCAGCAAGGCCAGGGATTGAACCTGCATGGTTCCTAGTCGGATTCGTTAACCACTGAGCCATGATGGGAACTCCTAATAAAGTTACCTTTATGGCTCTCAATAAATTACATTAACAAAGTATGAAATTTAAGTTAGTGAAGTTTATATATTTTAATCTCATTTATCAAAATAC
Source organism: Sus scrofa (assembly GCF_054392235.1). Taxonomy (NCBI): domain Eukaryota; kingdom Metazoa; phylum Chordata; class Mammalia; order Artiodactyla; family Suidae; genus Sus; species Sus scrofa. Next base: position 202,179 of record NC_139383.1, read on the forward strand.
TCTTGGAGTTCCCACTATGGCACAGTGGGTTAAGAACGTGACTGCAGTGTCTCAGGTAGCTGTGGAGGCATGGGTTCCATCCCTGGCCCAAGGCACTGGGTTAAAGGATCTGGCCACAGCTGCAGCTCAGATTCAATCCCAGGCCTGGGAACTTCCACATGCCCTGGGTGCAGCCATTTAAAAAAAACCAAAAACGAAAAAACCTCTAAAAACGATTACAAGCAAATATTATTCTATAACATAAAATTTTCTCATGATGAAGGTACCTTTTCTTCATCAATGTGCCATCATTCATGTTAAGAAAGAATATGGGCAGAGCCACATAAGATAAAGAGATGGAAAAAATTATTTCAAAACTATTTGGTTTCAAAGTTTATTATACAGGTTCTTCTGTTTCTGTTTCCAAATCAGTGTAAACATCTCTCTCAAGTCCTCCTCAGGACACGTCGGTGTCTGATCGCTCACAGCATCTATGGGAGAAGGCGGGACATACCAGCTGGTGCTGGGAAGCTAATAAAACTGGGTGCAAAGAACTGGCCACTCCCTCCCCCGCCCCCAGAGAAAAAAGAACAATCACAGCACTTCAAGCGGATGGCTCTATCCCACCTTTAGATTATGGAAGTGTTTGCCTTCTGGAATAATATTAATAGTAATACTGGTAGGTTTGGAGAAAATGGAGTTTAGGCAAAAAAGCCACAGGCATCCTTTCACCAGGATTTTTCTTCTTCTACATCTTGCTCTGACGGACCCTGCTGGACCCCGTTTTTCAAGCCAGCACCTCCCATCAGACGGTGACGCTGCAGCAGCCTGTCTCAGGTCAGCAGGCTTGCACAGAGGTGACTGTGTGCGTACAGCAGCACCGGTCTGTACTAGGAGTGCTCTCGGGCACTCCCAGTGCCCCCAGACTGTCCCTAACGGAGCTTCAAAGGGTCTGGTTAATTTCCCACCTGGTGGTAAAGGTCCTCCTGGTTTTACTGGTCTAGCCCTGGACAGTCCTCTCCTTATACTCTTGTACCTACTGCACAATTGAAATAGAGATGGAAAAACATGAACTTAATTACAAAAAACTCCAAAGGAAAATTCTGTTTATATTTTAAAATACGCTGTACTAGATTTTATGTAATCATTTTATGAAAGTCACATTTCAGGGAGCGTAACTAGACATTGTCCTCTAATAATACACATACCCTACACTGCTAAAGGAGGAAGGGTTTTCATATTTTTTAAAAAGTATGAATCCTTTTAAGTCATAAAAAAATGGCATTTTACAGAAACAACGCACTCTTCTTTTCGTGGATGCTGCTCAGCCGCTTGCCAATCAGATGCAGATGCCCCACGGCACCTCCTCTTAACTCTGCCCAGATGTGAGTGCACTGGCCACTCCAGCTGTCACAGAGAAACAAAGCCCGAGCCCAGGGAGGATGTGCTCTAGCTCGTCTGGCTGCTTCTCAAACTAACCGAGAGACGCCGCACTCACCTCCGCCGCCCCCCAGCAGGAGGGAGTACACGCGCTGCCGCACGGGGCGGTAGACGAAGGCCTGGCTGGGCAGAGCCTGGTCCAGCTCATCCTCCAGGCTGTTGCTGCATTCGACCTCCCCACTGCTCAGGATGTTGTACACCAGGTAGCTCTCCGCCTGCACGTGATGCGCCCTGGCGACCTGCCAGAAATGCGACAGCCGGAAACAAACTGGTGACCTTCAGTGGGAATCGCAGCACCTCCTCAAAGCAGAGTTTTGAAGGTCTCAGAAGTGGAGTAAATGTCACTCAAGTTCCTGACGTCCAGCTGGCCTCTGTGCTTTCTGGCCCTTGGGCTTCTAGCTCAAAACTCGCTATTCCTCCTCCTCTAGGTTTCCGCCTCCTGCTGCCCGTCACTCTTACTGCTGCATCACCCCATCATTCTGTCCACCTGCTAGCGAGCACTGGACACAGGGCTCCAGCTCCCCTTGCCCGGTCTCTCTTCTCTGCAGCCCACCCTTCATACCAGCGATGTTCCATCTTCCTGGCAACAGAGGCCCAGTCGCTAAAAGCACCTGGATGACTACACTGCTTCAGCCTGGCAGGGAGGAGCCCCCCAAGTCCCCATCTCCTTTCCCATGTACGCCACTGCCCTCGTCACACGTGGAGCCCAACCTTCACCTTCTGCAAGAACCCCCCCATGTGCTCCAGGAAACTGGCTCCTTCAGCCCTTCCCAAGCAGCTCCTTCAATCTACCCTCAAGGTCACCTCTCCATAAACCCTGTTGCCCTCTCTGGACAGGAACTCCCCTCCCCAGCCTGAGAGGGCTCCCCTCACATTTACCCTCACTGGTTACCTAGGCTCATCTTTCCTATTAAACCATAAACTCCTTCATTCACTTGTTCAAAAAGTTTTTATTGAAAAAAATCTACATGCTGAAAACTCACTTCTTTCTGCTTTGCATGTAGCACAGTGTTGGCCCATGACTGAACGAGATGCTGATTTAAATGGGGACCACTTTCTCAATCGGTGAGAAGCTAAGGTCAGAAGGCCTATAATAACCTACACACAGGTTTTGTTTCCTGTAAAGAACATTCTCACCACTGCAGGAATAAATTCGCCTAGATTACTGTCCAGAATTTCAAACCAGTCTACCACTAATGGCACTTCAAACTTGCTGAAGATACCTGAACGGCAAAACCTCTGTGGTCAGTGACCCCTTATGCACACCTAGGAAGCAGGGCCAGTCAGGCCACCTTATTATTACAGATCTGAGTCTTAATCCCTTTCACTCCCCACTTTCTTCACATGTAAAATAGGTTTAACAAAGGTGCTGACCTCACAGAACTGTCTCGAGGATTAACTGAGCTAATACACAAGGCATGGCCACGGGCGTGAATTACTGCTGTCAGGCAGACACGCCACGGAGGATCCACCTTCACTGTGAAAATTTCTTTAAATGAGAAACACAGAAAAGCAAGCAACTGTAAGTCAATAAGGATCCCAAGTTGTTACTTGATGCTCTAACTGAAGATCAGTAGAAGTAACCTATTTCTCCCCAGTGCCGCTCTGGGTACAGAATCTGTCGGGAACCACTTAGTTAAAGGTTTCATGACCCTCCCAAGGCAAGACGAGCTTCTAACTTATCGTCTTACTCCCCTTCCATTTCTTACTCTATTATTTCAAAAGAGTTGGTACTTTGAGAAATTTATTTATAAAGTTATAATAAATTATATTCACTCTACCAAGAAATCTTCAATGTTGGCAACTGTACAGAATTTGAGATGTAACATTCTTTTCTGGGTGTACACAGGGTTTTCAGAGAAGTTCTCTACAACTATAATTTTAATTCATTAATTATCTCATTATCTTAATGTCTTTTATCTCTGCCCTTAACTATACAGCATTCCACACTTCAAAAAACTTTTAACATACTCACCTCATCTGAAAATTCCAAATTCCCCATGTGGCATGTAGTAATCGCCACAATCTGGCTGGAGCTTATCTTTTCCAATTTTCTTCTCCTTTCTTCTCCTTTCAAACCCCAAGCTCCAGCTTATGCTCTACCACTGTGCCCACACCACCCTCCAGCACCACCCCTGCGCCAAGGCTTTGCCTGCTCCAAGCAAACAGCAGGGTCCATGAAGACCTGGATTCCGTTACGCCTCTTCAGATTCCTAGCGCTCGCTCCTCTAACAGTCATGTAACAACAGGCACACGCGTTAAACCACATCTCCTCCCTCAACTCCAAGGGTTCTGTCCTGTGTCCCCCACAGTATCTTAACCACTGCAGGTAATCCATAAATATTCGCTGATAACACCATCAATGGATACATTTTCCATCATGACATATTAGATTTGGGTGGGTACATCCACATACCTGTAAGATTTCAGGATCTGAAACCATGGTTACTTGTTGCTTCATTTCAGGCCCCGTATTTATGGTGTCTTCTTGTTTAATTTCAGGGTTTGTAAACATGGGTGCTTCTGGATTAAATTCAGGGTTTGTACCTACAGGTAATTTCTGCTTGGATTCAGAGCGCATACACATGGGAACTTCTTGCTTGAATTCAGGATCTGAACTCAGGGATATTTCTTGCCCGGACTCAGGATCTGTACACACGGGAACGTCTCGCCCGGACTCAGGATCTGTACACATGGGAACGTCTTGCCCGGACTCAGGATCTGTACACATGGGAACGTCTCGCCCGGACGCAGGATCTGTACACACGGGAACGTCTCGCCCGGACTCAGGATCTGTACACACGGGAACGTCTCGCCCGGACTCAGGATCTGTACACACGGGAACGTCTCGCCCGGACTCAGGATCTGTACACACGGGAACGTCTCGCCCGGACTCAGGATCTGTACACACGGGAACGTCTTGCCCGGACTCAGGATCTGTACACACGGGAACGTCTTGCCCGGACTCAGGATCTGTATACATGGGAACGTCTTGCCCGGACTCAGGATCTGTACACACGGGAACGTCTCGCCCGGACTCAGGATCTGTACACATGGGAACTTCTTGCTTGGACTCAGGATCTGTACACATAGGAACTTCCCAATGGGACTCAGGGCCTGAAATCATGGATACCACCGGCTTGTCCAAAGTTATTACACCTTCAGGTTTTTGGAAAAACCATGGAGACCTCTGTCCTGGCAAAAGATACGATGCAACTCCTTTATAAAAAAGAGCTTTGTTTGTTCCCAGAGGTAGTATCTCTTCTAGCTTTTTCTCACCTTGATGCAGTCGACGAACTTTAGCTATGTGGTCTGCCACAGCTAAAATAATGTTGCCTTTTTTGTCAAAGTTCTCCCTCACAGAGGTATAGGAGGACAAGCACTTGTACCGAAAGCTTTCGAACATGCCTTCCGGGATGACGTCATTGCCAAGCAGGCAGGCCAGAAGAGGAAGGTCGGACAGGCCAAGACCCAGACTCTGACAGAGCTTCTCCCGGCAGAGCATGACGGTGTCCAGACTGTCCAGGCAGAGCTCGCTGATGGAAAAGTAGGGGCACGTGTCATAAATTAAGTAGTCAGTGTCTTCTCCCAGAATCCCAAGGCAGTCGTTCTGGAGGCCATAGGAAGCCACCTCATAGTCGGCCTCCTGCAACGAACACCGCGTTTCCTGCCCCAAGGTCTTCAAAGCGAAGCGAGTGAACACGGCCAGCCCCGAGGGGATGAAGAACATGTTCCTGCCAGGCTGCTCCTTGTTGGACTTAATATAGTGGAAGATCCGGGCTATCTCCCTGTTGTTCTTGAGCCTGCGCTTCACCCACTCGTCTCTCTTGTTCTGCTCCACCATGCCATCAAAGAAGAATATCAATTTGATGCCAACAGCTGTAAAAGTTTTTACAAATTCTCGCAGAGCAGAAAAGTATTCCCGCCACTGGCCACCACAGATCCAAGAGTCCGGCGTGTACCAGTACCGGAGGCAACACATGGCATCGACCACGATGGTAGGAGTACCTCCAGGATGTCTGCTTCGGTGCTGCTCTGCCAGGTCTTTGAAATTTACTACTGTACATATGTGTGGGCAGCTACTTCCCACAAACCCCTGTAAGCCTCTCACACCCATAACTGAACTCCTGAGAAGGATCTGGAAAGGAAAAGAAATGAGTAATTATGGCCTTGTCACCTTTCAAAGCAAACACAAGGCAGCACTGAACATTCATTCACCCTGTGCCTCCAACACAACAGGGAGCCTCCCACTTGCCAGTAAGCACTGAGCTGGACTCCTCCCAGGACAACACGGGACAGCACGCTTAGGCTTCTCACTCTCATTCAAGAGATTCTTCAATAAAATTTGAAAACAGGTTAACAGTTTCAAAGAAGTAACACTCCCCATCCAGGAGCTCAACGAGAAGTTCATTTGGAAAACCTAAACCATAAAGCAGATACATGCAACATGGCTGTTTCTCAGAATATTTTTGCTGAGTAAAAGAAGCTGGACCAAAAAGAACTCCATTTATCTAAGACTCTAGCTCTTGAGAGCTGAGCGGATACAGCGGCCAGAGAGCCATCTGGTGGGGCAGGGGGAGGGAGGGACTTAGAGAGCAGAGAGCAGCAAAGAGCTGTGGGACATGGGCACTATCTTGGCTGTGGTGATGGTGTCACAGTGAACACACGCCGAACCTTTCAGATTGTGCACTGTGCACACAGCAGCTTTCTCTGTGTCAACTGTATCTCAATAAAGGTGTGCAGGAGTTCCCATCATGGTGCAGTGGAAACAAATCCAACTAGGAACCATGAGGTTGAGGGTTCGATCCCTGGCCTTGCTAAGTGGTTAAAAAGGATCTGGTGCTGCCTCGGGCTGTGGTGTAGGTCACAGACGCGATGTTGCTGTGGCTGTGGCTCTGATTGGACCCCTAGCCTGGGAACCTCCATATGCCTCAAGCATGGCCCTAAAAAGCAAAAAAAAAAAAGTTCAAAAGAAAACTACAGGAAAATACACTAGGCCAAATTCAGCATCATTTGAGATGGAGACTGAATGACTTGGATGGAAAACTACCTTTTTAAAATGTTAAAAAAAAAAAACCCCATAGTTCCAAGAGTTAGAATTCAAAATCTGGGAAAATCTAAGCAGACTCCTTCTACATAATGAAAGATGAAATACAGGTAGTAACACCCAGCAATGGCCAGGCATCTCTTATCTTAAAGGCCTTTTCTTCAGCTTTGGTCTTCCTTCAGAGTCATCAGGGGTCCCCTACCCTCTGATAAAACAAAACAAGCCTTATTATGCAAACAGCAGCAGCAGAACAAACGGTGCCTCCCCAGGCTGAGGACTGAGGGCTGAACCCCCAGCTGCCTGCCACAGCAGTGACAGCTCCCACCGAGCCAGGCACTCTGTCGATAACCCTGGTGGGTAAAAACCATAAGCTCTACTTCACAAATGAAGACACTGTAAATAAATTATTAGGTTGAGGAACGACACCCTCATAGAGTATCTTTTATGAAGTAACTGCCTGTTAATGGACACTGGCTCCTAACAGTAGAATTTGAAGTTATCTGTTTAAGAGCCGTTGACCAAAAAAAGAGTCTAAAAACTGAGTGGACCTAAACAGCACACATTTAAGATGAAATGCGGTGAGGCCTTGCTCATTAAATTATTATCCATAAACCCATATACCCCAAACCACTGCAGCCCTATTCCTAGTGTCAGGCTGATCTTGGGAACATTAGGAGGGAAGGTGTGTGTTTTTGCAGCAGAAAGAAGACTTGAGAGCAGGACTGTCTCAACCACCAGGCAGCTCTCCAGTCGGGCCCTCCGGGCGTGGTGTGCAAGGGGATATGCTTCAGAACACAAAGAAGAGTGGTCAGGACGGGCAAGGAAACAGAACGGATTTTTAAAAAAGCAGCAAGGTTTGTGGACGGGAAGAGGGCCAGGGGCCTCTGGCCACCTCCACACTGCCTCCTCCACCAGCTCCCCGGGGGGCGAGGACCCTCTCACGCAGGCAGCCCCTGGAGACGGAGCTGGGAGCCCCGAGCACAGGCCCGCCCTGGCTGCCACTCCACGCAGACCTGGGCGGTTTGTCAGGCAGCTCGGCCACATTTGCGTTGGCTGCCTTCCCTCACAGATAAAAAGACATTTGTTTCAAGCATTTTTCTACTAAAACTGCAAGTGACAGCACTGAGCTTCTTGAAACACTCTCCTCTTTATTTTGCAAGAAGTCGGGCTCAGCCTCTGCTTTGATTTTATTCAAATGTTTTTTCTCCTTTCTTACCCCAGTAGTGAAAAGCTCACTATTTTTTAAACATGCACTGGTTTTTCCTCTCTTTCACACTGCCAATTTCTCACAGTTTGAATCACAAATTACCTCAGGAATGTTACGTTACAATGTGCTCTTCTATGGTACTTACAAAGAAAACCTGGGATAGGCAAAGATTTGTGAACTTGGGACATTAGGGGGTAGCTTCCGGTATCTCAGCTCTTCAAGGCTTAAATACTCACACCACTAGCCATCAATGCAGTTAGTGTGGCATGAAATGAAATGCTTAAAAAAGATAAATTCTACAGACGTACCTTTTAAAATAATTTTCTTTTTTTAAACCCTTTTATTGCTAAGAGCATATACTTAGGGTTTACACTCTCTAAAGGTAGTTTTTAAGAAGACTGCAAATATATATAAAATATAAATACTATATATTATGTAAATATAGATCATAAAATTATATACACGCATATATAAAATTTCATTTATTCTACTTGCAAATTATACGGGAAATTTTCATTATCTAGACAATTGTTGTCTAGAAAGAAGTTAAGTCTTGTTAGGTAGAAGTCTTATTGCCCTAAATTCACTTCCATGAATGTGGGTCTCAGAACAGGAGATGTCACCCTGTCAGGTCCCCAACACCCAGCAGTGTCAGGCAAGTGAGGGCCCAGCAGGTATCTGTGAATGAGTGAACAGAAGAAGGTAGCAAAGGACAGGCATATAGAGAGAAATCAGGGCTCAGCCCATCATGGCGCAGCGGTAGTGAACCCGCCTAGTATCCAGGAGGATGCAGGTTCAATCCCTGGCCTTGCTCAGTGGGTTAAGGATCTGGCGTTGCTGTGGCTGTGGCGAAGGCTGGCAGCAGCAGCTCCAATTCGACCCCCAGCCTGGGAATTTCCATAAGGTGCTGGGGCAGCCCTAAAAGGGAAAAAAGAGAGAGAGAGAAATCAGGAATCAACAAGATTACAGACTCCAACCGTGGGCAGAGAAAGCATACACAGGAGAGTCTGCCCCATGAAGCTGACACGCTGGTCCGGGAAACAAGCATCAGTGCAGGGGTCTGGGAAGGAGCAGTGGCAGGCTCTGCACAGGGGGCGGCCTCACTTCCAGCCGAGGCTTCCTTCTCTTTACAGCCAGACCAACCGCAGCGTGCTGGGTCACCAGCACGTGAGGACATGGAGGGAAGAGAAGAGAGAACCCCAGGAGCTCCTTTCCTTACCATCTTTCTAACTGAGAGGGGCCTCTGGCACACACTCAGAGACGTGAAGAGAGGCAGGCCTCACACGTGCCCTACCTGCCACTGAGAGGGGCCAGAGGCTACACATGGACAGTCACCCTGGACACAGGGACAGCCCCAGGCTCACCAGCCGGTGGAGCCACGTTTGCGGGAACCAGTACTAGCAGTTGTGGCCACCTCGAGGCACATCCAGCAACCCAAACATAATGTTCAAAGGTGAAGAGACACGACCCAGGCAAACACAAATCAACAAGGAGACCGTAAGATCAGAAGCAGTTCCAAGGGAACCTGAAGAGCCGGTTGACCAAAATGAGCTTTTTAAGGAGGAGACAAACCAGGTTACCGTCTTGTAGAGCAAGAGAGCCAGCTTTATCAGACAGAAGCAACCTGCATCTCTACAAGACGAACGTCTACACGTTAACGTGCATCATCACAGTGTCTAGGCCCTGACCGAGCCTAACAGCAAAGTATAACTGAGAGGGGCCTCCTGTTAGAAACTGAATGATAATCTCGGGGACTCTGGGACAACGGCCCAGGTTTCAGTGACAAACATACAGTCCCCCTTACCCTTGCCTCCTTCCTGAGTCTTGGGTAATTTTCTTTCAGCGGCAACATGCTGGCTGGGCCCAGGCCCTCTGGGGAGCCCCCCTCACAGCCTGAGGTGGAACATATGAAGCCTGCTCTCTCCTCTCCACCCCACTAACCCCACTTAACAAGAGGAGCTTATAGGGATCCTTTCGACACAGCAGGGCAAGAATAGGGATTGAAAACTCCAAAAGGAGGCTCTGTGTTCTAGGCCAGTGCACGGACACAGCCAGTGATCACTGTTTACTGGGAATGCACGAAGGCACAGCCACCCCAGGGCAACACTAAGCTGGGCCTCTGCTCCAGGCTCCTACCTTGACCCACTGGCCAAGACATGCTCCTGGATCACACTTGAGGTGGGCTCCCGGGCCCTCTTCCCTCCAGGATGTCACCTTGGGCTCCAAGTTCACCCCTGCCAATTTCAATCAGACTCCTGCTGAGTCGGTTTACGAGAACACCCACTTCCTTGACGCATGATCACCCTCAAGATCTGCTCGAATTGCTCCCCCGACTCTTGCTTCTCACCGACCCTCACCCCACTGGAGGCCCTCCATCCCCAGGTGTCTTTGCTGTGTTCAAACCTGAGCTCACCTCCCTCCCCATTCAGGGTTAAACTGTCTGTCTTAACAAGCATCAGACTACTGTCTCAAAGAAGTGAAGGAGAGACGGAAAGCTTGCAGCCATCAGGTGGCCTGGAGGTCCCTCCAGAGCACAGTCTGGCCATGGCCACTGCACTGAGATTCAAGAAACTGGTGGCTGGAGCTGGCAGTTCGACCCCTTTCATCTGTGTCTGAGGGAAATGCCAGAACACTGAGCAGCACAGTTTTGCTGACAGAAGGAAAGCTCTAGAACAAAACTGAGCTGAATTCAAATTCTAACCTCCACTTATTAGCAGTGAAACCTGGAGCAAGTGACTTCATTTTTCTTATCTGCAAAATGAGGTTTATAAAACTCAATTGTTGGGAGACAATTTTATTTATAATATAAATTTAGTCGTCAAACATTTCTCATTAGTTGCTAAAAGTTTAGTGAAATAAGTTTAGTCAAAATTATTAAATTATTTCAAAATTTAAAACAAAGCCATATAAATTTTAGTCAGGCTTTACAGTATTTATGATTTTTACAAGCTATATTACTTCTCAATATCAGAATGTACTTATTTATACTTTTTTTCTGATTAAAAAAGCAGCCACACGCAGTGGTTAACGAATCCGACTAGGAACCATGAGGTTGCGGGTTTGATCCCTGCCCTTGCTCAGTGGGTTAACGATCCGGCGTGGCCGTGAGCTGTGGTGTAGGTTGCAGACGCGGCTCGGATCCCGCGTTGCTGTGGCTCTGGCGGAGGCCAGTGGCTACAGCTCCGATTCAACCCCTAGCCTGGGAACCTCCATATGCCGCGGGAGCGGCCCAAGAAATAGCAACATCAACAACAACAAAGAACAAAAAGACAAAAAAAAAAAAAAAAAAAAAAAAAGCAGCCACGAAAACATGTAGCCATCTTCTTTACAGAAATTTCAAAGACAGCACAAAGGGGAAGGGAAAAAAAAAAAGACTCATAATCTCACCTTCCAAAGATGACTACAAAAACATTTGAGTACGTATATCTAGTCTTTATTACTCATTATCACTCTTGTTCTATCATCTACTTTTGGGTCTTCCTTTGTCATGAATTTAATCCCAAATCATTGCGTTAACCTTCCCGTACGGTGTCACTGTGAACAGATGCATCGCGTGGACATAACGGATGCCCGGCGGCGATGCAACCGGTACATGGCGTGGACGTAACAAGCGTTATTCCACCCGCCTGCCAAACATTTAGGCAGCTCCAATACTGCAAGCCACAAATCAGGATGGGAATCACACCAGAGAATATAAGTCTTTGAGCTTATCTCTGACCATTTCCTCAGGACTAATCTGAGACGTGAAACTACAGTCAACACAAAAGCATATTTTGCTAATTCTTCTCCAGCTGCAGGTAACATTCACACTGAGTTCTCAATAATATCAAGTGATTTTATTTGGACATAAATAGAGTTTACTCGTTCAGCAAGTACCTCTACCTCAACACCACACCAGACAAGGAGCCATGACTAAGACAGACAGACAGATAGGTGCCTGCCATCCAGCAGCACTTGGGATTACTGCAGAGCAGGGGAAGGCAGGGAGCACAGACTGTCCAGCAGGAAGCCCCAGGCCACACCTGGGACCTGCAAGGCCATCCTGAGGAAGGGCATTCCAAGTGCACCTGACGAGAGGCAGAAAGCCTGGCAGGCACAGCCAGATGGAGAAAGGAAAAGCAGGCACATGGGAGGTACGGACCCAGAGGATGAGGTGGGAACTTTTTTTTACTACTACATGTATGTTTCTAAGGTGCCTAAAACATCTGTACTATTAAATACTTTAATCTGCAACCTTATTTGCTATATTATAATAGTGTTCTTCAACTTAGAAAACAGGGCAGGGGGACCCCTCGACTCTTCATTATGGCCAGAACCTGTGATTCAAGGGAAGAAGAGTGTGGTGATAAGGTGCAGTGACCAGGTTTCCAAACCATCACACCGGGGCATACTTCATCCTCAGGTACACTTCATCCCAGGGCACACGTCCTCCTAAGGCACACTTCATCCTAAAGTACACTTCATTCCAGGGCACACCTGAGGCATTGCTCAAGGCGCTTAAGCAAATATGTTTCAGAGGGGCTGCCCTGCCTGTGCGCTGGTGGAGGGCTGGCAGCAGGCAAGCCTGGGGATAGGATCTGCTCCAGACTCGCTCATCCTGGCAGCCCAACATGCCAACAATCTCCCGATTCTGGAAGAGCCCCAACACAGGGGGATGCAAAGTCCTGCTTCCTACTGCAGAAGTCAAAGGAGGCAGACAGAGCCTCTTCTGATGCACTGCCCTCCAATACACCAAAGGCATGAGATCCAAATTCACTCCACAAACATTCCTCTGGTGACCCAGTGACCAACAAGACCAAGTCCCTAGGACATGCATCCTCAAGAGGGAGAAATGGCTCAGGGTCCATCAGGAGAGAAGCCAGCCTGCAGCTGTGATACACCTGCCAACACGCACCAAGCTGTGCATTTTCCCACAGCAGACACCCCCTCTGGTCCCACTGGCAAGCCGTCAAGCTCTGCTCAGACTCTACTGTGAGGCACACCTGCCACCAAAGGCAGGCAGAGCCAGCTGCGGGGCGGCAGCCAGCAGTGTGTGCTGCGAGGTCACCTTCCCAAGGTCAAAGACAGTAACAGCAAAGCCTTGATTTGAATCCACCTGCCTCCAAAGCCAGTTTCTGTCACTAGGGGACCCCCCATTCCCAATACTGGGCACTTCAGAGAGATCTGGTAGCTGTGGCACACAGGGAAGACTGAATCACTGCAAAGAGCCAGCCTGGGGTGCGCCTTCCTGAAGGGGCCCTGACAGAAAGGTCAGATTGACGGAGCACACCAGGAGGCTGGACCCTTGGCCCTTCCCCAGGCCACACAGGTCCCAAAACCCTCACAGGTCAGCGAACATAGAAAAGGAAATGCTTGCGACCTGCAAAAAGGTATGCCTCGTTTATCCAGAATTCAGAGTAAGACTCTAATATAAATTTTAAAATTCACAGGTAAAACTAAAATTATTTATTCATAAGAGACTTCTCAGGCTTCTGATTTATCATTTATAAATGATTCTTCTACACAGCTCTAACTATTAGCTCCTATGTCCACAGTAGAGAAAAGCATGGAAAGGGCTGAGGCAGGCCTGTGCACACTGACGGGGGCTCAGAACTGTTGACAGCTGACCTGGGGAAAGCAAAGGGACAGAAAAACTAGAAGAGGATAAAAGAGGCTTAAATACTCGAAACAAGTAACAGGGAAAAAAAACCCTATGTGCCCCAGTAAGCCCTAATGTCTGCATCACAACAAATTGTTTAAAATGTTTACCTAAGATCAGTAGGGAAGGTTTATATCACATTCAGCACATTCTATTAAGAAAGCAGGGAAGCTGTAGCTCTGATTCAACCTCCATATGCCACGGGTGCAGCTCTAAAAAGCAAAAAAAAAAAAAAAAGAAAGAAAAAAGAAAAAAGAAAGCAAGCAAGCAGGAAAACCCTCTATTTTAGAAAGAAAGCTCTGCTATTTGAACAGTTACTGTTCCCTTGTGCTGGGTGTCAGGATCGTGTTTTTACAAATAAGTTACAGTAATCTGTATGAATCTGTATTGAGTTAAAGTACTAACGGGAAGAGCACCCATTCCTGCACACTGCGGCTACGCAGCTGGACAGTACAGAGGATGAACTTGGTCTGTGTTACAGTAAGTGTTCCGCAGTGACCTGACTTAAACGGATTCCTCCTATTTCAGTAATACCTGTTTAAAAGGAAAGGGTGTTTAACCTGGCTAAGCAATGGTCCTCACTCACCGTTTGACTAAAGACAAATCATTTGCTCTTTGTGCATCACGGAGCTCCTCATTTGGTTTTTTTTGGGGGGGGGTTGTTATTTTTTTTTTTTTTTTTTTTTTGCTTTTCAGGGCCGCACCCATGGCATATGGGGTCTAATCGGAGCCACAGCTGTCAGCCTACACCACAGCCGATATGCACCACAACAACTGCAACCTACACCACAGTTCACGACAACACCGGATCCTTAACCCACTGAGCAAGGCCAGGGATCGAACTGCAACCTCACGGTTCCCAGTTGGATTGGTTTCCGCTGCGCCACGATGAGAACTCCCTCATTTGCAAAAATACTATGATTTACCTATCATTTTGGCCAATTTTAAACTACTACTATAACGTTTTTCAGAAATCTCATTGTATTTATATAATTTAAACCTTAAATAACATGTTTTAACTTTTTAAAGACTTTTCCAACAGAACACCTTACAAAGAAACAGTAATTGACTCCTAAAAGCAAATGAAAATGTAGTTATTTACACTTGCCATGAAGTTCTATAAAAGTACTGATAGCGTAAGGTTTGCCTCACTTTCAAACTGCTAAAATAAGGATGCAATTCATTCCTCTGAATGAATTTCCGTGGACATAAGAGTTGCTTTTATGGTCTCAATTAACTGGACTTCCCTTCTTACTCTCAGCCTTTTCTCCAAGGAGGTGGCAATCCAGCAATGAAAACAAATCAAATACATGCATGGCTGCAAAGGTTCTGCCCACTGTATTGGGTTGCCAATCTCTGACATCTCTTCCTGACCCAAAAGGAAACTAAAGCCAGGTTCCAGCAGGAACCTGAACAGCTCCATTCATTCATATTTTCTCACTAAACCTCAAGAGGAAGCACACGTAAGGAGTAGGAGGTGGAGAAGAGAAACTCTGAAGGACAAGGACACAAAACCAAGACAGCAGGATGTGACTCATGGTCAGTTCCACAGGGATCCAAGTCGTGTAGGGCTTGAAGTTTATAAAACTGGAAGTTCCTCTTTTTAAAAAGAATACAAAATTATAAACACAAGACCTCTGAGGTCCTTCCCAGTGCTTTAGAAGGGGCCAGGTAAAGTAAGGACCCTTGAGGTCTGAACATCATTAGCTTTAAATCTGCCCCATAAATGACACCAAGTCTAGGCTTGCGGAGGGGGGTTGAACCTCAGAATACTAAAAACTCTAAGTGTCCTCAGACCTCACCTACTGCAGTCTTCTCAGTTCACAGGTGGGCCAGGAGTGATTACAGATTTCCATGTCTGGAGGACGAGGTGGTTAGAAATTACACTAGCACATAAGGTGGTCAAGAAACGGTATGTGTGGAGATGAGCAGTGGGCGACCTAACACAGCCAAGTGTTTTCAATGTCTCCCTGAACACAAGCACTAAGGAATGCACAGCTGGAGTCCTGAGACAGAGGGACGGCAAGGTGAGTGTGTTTGGGGCGGCGGTGAGCAGCTGTGGCACAGCTTAGAGATAGCAGAGCCGGGGTGATAGGGAGATCAACATACAGAGAATGCGTGGTGTGAAGTCTGTGGTGGTCAGAGAGGGTAGCTCCTAACAGCATGGTCCAAACATGGTCAGCACGTAGATGGGAGGCCACGACTCAGAAATGACAGAGAACTGGAGGACAAAGCCAAGGATGACACCAGACACGGAGGAAGCACAGAGCACAGCTGCAGGCCATATTTAGGAGGTGAAAGGAGAGGAAACTGATGCTGCACATCTGCCATTCCATGTCCCTCACTCTTTGAATTATCTACTCAAATGCTCCGGCCGAAAATCTGGAAATCAATGGAAATACCACCACCTCTTTTTTCGCATCAATCTCATCTCCAAGCTCTACTACCATTTCCAGATCTTCAGTTCTGAAACTTCTCTTTCCTAAACGACTGCACACACACTCTTACCAATTGCAGTCACCCCACCACCACCCTACACCTGCCAGACCCTTTTAACATTAGGACCCGGATCACATCACTTCCTTGCTCCCAAATCTCTTGAGCATCCTTCCATTCCTATCTCCAAGCAACATTCTTTCCGGAACACGTCAGACTGTCTCAATCCCACATGTCTTCTGTTCCCTCTGCTGGAAATCAACGGCCTCTTGCTCCTCAGCACCTCCCAACTCTTATGGGAAATTCAGCTCAACCCTCCCCCCCCATACAGAAACTTCTGGGCCCTCGTCGGCCAACTTGAACTAATCATCCTCTCAGCTCCTGGGGCGTCATCCCACCGGCCTTTCCTTCCCTGGAGAACTGGTGCTTGCTGGGTGCTGGGACCCCGGCTCAGCAAAGCTGGACGAGTGAGGGAAGGCGCCCGAGTTCGGAGACCAAGCGCAGAGATCAGAGGACGCCTCCTTAGGGGACGGCAGGAGCAGCGATGCGGCTCACTAGGTCCAGGGACCGCACGCCGACCCGGAACTGCACACCTCTCTCTGGGGAGGGGTTGGGCCAAGACGGCGCCAGAAGGCGCAGGCAGGGTGCCTGGTTGTGGGGTCGGACGGTCAGGGACACGCGGCCCAGGGACCGTGACGGCGCAGAACCGCGAGCTCGGCCAACCGCGCGGAGGCGACGGCCGAGAGCCGGTCCGGACGCGCTGGGCCCGCAGGCCCGGCCCTACCTAGAGACGCGCCAGCACAGAGATGCGCCCGCGCCGCTCCCGGCCCGCCGCAGTCGCTTCGCACTTCCGCTTCCGCTCGGGCGCTTCCGCTCGAAGGACCGCCCTGGGGCGGGGCCTGCGAGACGGACCCGGGAGGCGCCGGGTGGCGGGCGGGGGGAGGAAGGGGAGGGCCGAGATGCGCGGGCGCCGCGGCCGTCGCCGCGGAAACCTCGCGGTTCTTCCGAGGTCGGGGTCGCACCTCGCTCGGCTTCCGCAGGCTCGCCCGGCCGCGCCGGCTGGGGTCTTGACACCGCGGCTCGGCTTTAGGGCGCTCGGAGGGCGGGGCGCGCTGCTGGGAGAAGGCAGAAAGTCCCTGAGTCCCGGCCCTCGCAGGAGGCAGGCGGGCCTGAACGCGTGGGCTTCCCGGCCGAGGGACCTTGGTTAGACGATGGCCTTTTGCGTTGAGGACAGCGCTTCCCGGAGCGCGCCGACGAACACAGCAGAGCACGGCAAGCTCCAGATGAAGGGGAGCTTCTGAGCATTGCTGTGACCACGGCCCTGGAGCCCAGAGCTGTTGATGCGCAGGCTTGCGGATCTGGAACGGGGCGAGAGAGCCGAGAGCTCCGGACGAGCAGCCGCCGCAGGGGAGGAGGCGAGGACGCGAGTCACCTCGACCTCGTTTCTGCAGCTGCCTTAAGACCAGTAAAGTTCACAGTAGGCTGGGAGATAAGGCAGGCTTCCGATTATACACAGTTGCCATTCCTCTGGCCACAATGTCACCCTTTTCTCTACAACCAAAAGAACATTTTGGCAGCCAATCTAGTTTTTATTTTTTAAGTAAATAATGTTTAATGTATTAATAATGTCAAGTTACTTAAGGTACATCGGAAAACCTGTCTTTACACATGGCATACCTCAGGAGGGCTGCCGTAAGCACCAGGGGCTAGAGGCTACAATCAGGGAAGTAAGATGGTCAGATATTGTTCCTGCAGAGTCTCTTGCAGATCAAGCACTCAAAAAGCATTACCAAATTGAAGTGACACCGGATGTATGTGTGTATTAGACAGTTTGGAAAGGAATCTCTGCATTCGGCTTTCATTTCCTGTCGATTTTTTTCCCCCTAACATCAAGAAAACAGTTCTCAGCACCAAATACTTGTTGGGCACCATAGGGTCAACACCAACAAGTGTGTGAAATTGTCTCTAGTCTTCAGCACACATGTGGTTGGGGAGACAAATACCCACCTCAAAGATGAGGGAACAAGTGAAACGTAGAGTAAGTTTTATAACATGGAGGGTGAAGAAGGCAGCAAAAAGACCATGAGAGCTGAGCCTGGAAGGATGGGTAGGATCTGAGACAAGATCAGCGGAGGAACGACTTGAGAGGCAGAAGGAGCAACCTAGGAAAGAGAGTGCCAGGGTTTCAGCTGGTGTGAGGGAGCAGCCAGGGACTCCAGGCTTTAGGAGCAGAAGCCTCACTGACAGACAGCGCAGACGTGGGGCCGGATTGTGGAGGCAGAGGAGGCAGGCGGACCATAGCCCCGACCGAGTGCCTGTATGAGTCTTGCCCCTTGGCAGCACTTAGCTCTACCCCGCAGAGCTTCCAAAGAGCACTGTCTGCCTCCTTCTACACATTCACAGATGACCAAGGGTCCACGACATTTGAGGAAGTTGGGGGGGAGAAAACAGAACACTAGGAAGAGGAAAAAATGTTATGAAAAACTTTATTATCTGCAGTCTCTGAAGATAATATATCAGTGAAAGAAAAAGTTATATAAAAATATTCAGAAAATAAGAGCTCTTGAAAGTTAAAGCAATAATTTATTTACTGATTTAGTCTCTTTTTTTTTAGGGCCACACCCTCGGCATGTGCTAGATCCCAGGCTGGGGTCGAATAGGAGCTGCAGCTGCCTGCCTACACCACAGCCACAGCAACTCAGGATCCTAGCTGAGTCTGCAAACTACACCACAGCTCACGGCAACACAGGATCCTTAACCCATGAAGCAAGGCCAGGGATCGAACCTCTATCCTCATGGATCCTGATGAGTCATGACAGAAACTCCTAAAGCATTAATTTAAATTTAAAAATTGATAAAGGATAAATTTGATAAGTTCTCAGATGTTAGAACAAAAAGGGAGAAAGAGACAAAATTAAAAGATTAAGAAATTTGATGTCTGAAAAATAGTTACACGAAAGAGAACAGAAAGAGGAAAAAACTACTCAAGCAATAATCTAAGAGTTCTCAGATCTAAAAGACATGTTCTCATATGAAAAGGGTGCATTGAAAGCCCAGCACAACAAACCCATGAAGATCCATGAGGAGACACATCACCACAAAATGCCAGGACCCCAGGGATAGAGAGAGTATCCTAAAGAGTTTCCATGAGGAAGAACAGATCACCTTTAGGGATAGAAATCAGAACAGCATGGAATTCTCAACAGAATTCCGGGAAGCTAAAATTCAATGGAGCACTAAATTTCAAAATTTGGAAGAAAATTCTAACATGAAATTCTACTTCAAATCAAAATACCGGTTATAAGTGTGAGGGTAGAATGAAGATACCGTCAAATACAGGAGTTGCCATCATGGCTCAGCGGTAAGAAACCCAGCTAGAATCCATGAGGAGGTGGGTCCCATCTCTGGCCTCGCTCGGTGGGTTAAAAGGTCCACTGTTGCTATGGCTGTGGCATAGGCTAGCAGCTGCAGCTACAACTCCAATTCGACCGCTAGCCTGGGGCCACGAATGCAGCCCTAAAAAGACAAAAAAAAAGATATCTTCAGATACACAGCCCAAAAATAATATCTACCAAATACTTTATATCTGAAAGCTGCTGGAGGATATTCTCTACAATGAAGGGGTCAAGAAAAAGGAATATTTAGGACCCACACAGTAGCGAATCCAAGCGAAGAGAGCGGTCAGAAATGCCAGGATGGAAGCAAGATGCCATGCAGACCGAGGTAGGAGGCCTTCTGCAGACAAGCTTCAGGAAGAAGTCAGTCCACGGAATGCCTGATGTGTTTGAGTATTTTAAAAGGATTTCTTCAGAGTTTGGTGACAGTACATAACAGGTACAAAGAAAAGTCAATAAGCAAATAAATTAGGCAATTGTTGAATCCAGCAAAGAGAAAATGTAATTCTAGGAGTTCCCGTCGTTGCAGTGTCGCGGAAATGAATCCAACTAGGAACCCTGAGGTTGAGGGTTCAATCCCTGGCCTTGCTCAGTGGGTTAAGGATCTGGCGTTGCCATGAGCTGTGGTGTAGGTCGCAGACTTGGCTTGGGTCTGAGGTCGCTGTGGCTGTGGCGTGGGCCGGCAGCTATGGCTCCGATTGGACCCCTAGCCTGGGATCTTCCACATACCGCGAGTGCAGCCCTAAAAAGCAAAAAAAAAAAAAAAAAAGAAAATGTTATCCTAGCGTATGCCTCCCTGTGAATAATGATTCCGTAATTTTAGTGAAGTAATACTGAATGGCAATTTAATCAAAAGGATGTTATAAATATTTTTTTTAAAATGGTTTCATAAACATGCATGTGTCTAGGAGATCAGGTGGAAGTGTTAAGTCTTTATCTTCCAGAGTTAGGAAGCCCAAAGCAATTGACACAACTGAAAAAAAGAAAGACACAGCATTATAAATTTCTTTATGAAGAAATATGAGATGGAGTTCCTGCTGTGGCTCAGCAGTAACCAACCTGACTAGTATCCGTGAGGACCGGGGTTCGGGAGTCTGATCCCTGGCCTTGCTCAGTGGGCTAAGGATCTGGCGTTGCCGTGAGCTGGTGTGGGTGTCAGATGCAGCTCGGATCCTCTGTTGCTGTGGCTGTGGTGTAGGCTAGCAGCTGCAGCTCAGATTTGGTCCCTAGCCTGTGAACTTCCATGTGCCACACATGCAGCCCGTGTAGACTTAATTGTAAAGGAAAAAACTGGGAGTGAGAATACACAGTGTGGGCAACTGCTGTTTTTTGTTGTAAGTCTGGAAGTACTATTTGAATCTTAAACTCTAAATACCTTATTTTGATAAAAGGAAAAGAGTTGATTTACGTTTTAAAAAGTGATTTAGTAAGTAGTACAAGTGGTAGTGAGTGGCACAGTTATTACTCAAATTCAAATCTGTCCAAATCCTGAAGGCTTTTTAGAATTTTTTTATGACCACAGTGACGGAAAGGAAAACCCAAAGATTACTTCCATGTCTCTTTTCTGGGAGACTGGAAGTTGGACACAGAAAGCAGTGTAAAAGGAACAAAAAGAAAATGTGCACGTGGCTGTTCCCATCCTTCTCCTTTCCCTCCTCCTGTGTCGCCACCTGAGGGCCCTTTCCCATACCCTGTCGTACACATCAGATTTGTCGGTTTAGGGGAGAATCTAAAAGCGGGGGAAGGATTTACATAAAAGAGAAAAACAAGGAGGAAAGGAAGGAATAGAAAAGAAAACTCTAGGTTGAAAGTAGGGAGAAGTTGGGAATGAAGGGAGAGTAAAGTATTTCTTAAAAATTGGGAAAGAAAAATAGTCGCAACCATAAAAACACACTTCTACATGGTATACACATGAACTGTTACAGAACTGTTTTATTGCCGAGAAAGAGGGTCACATAGAAAGAGATTGTCCCTCTTCCTCTAGGGGTCGTCTGTATGTCTGTTTGCAGCTTCTTGGAGGCCTGCAGGCTTCTTACAGTCACAAGAGAGCGAACCCACGTTGGAAGCTATCACAGCAAGACCTGTGGGGCACAAAGACGGAGGGTACCTTGCGCCTTGATGACATGATTGAGCTGAAAATTAACTGAGACCGCTCTGCCTCCTCATTCTATGAGGTGGTGTTTTTTCCTTACAGTTAAGAGTATTGAATTCAGGTTTTCTGTTACTTGCAGCCAAAAGTATTCTGTTTCAGCTTCTGCCCATGAAGGAATAATTCCTACAGAACTTGCCCTTGTACCTAAACAGCTTGAACACTATACAAAGTATGTGAAATTACTGTTTTCAGACGTAGACAACTGGAAGTGAAGGATGGAGATTCTTAAAAGAAGACTGTTCCTTGATAAGGTCAATTAAACTGATATGCCTGTAGCTACATTGATCCTGATTAAAAAAAGGAGATACAGATTACTCATACAAAGGATAAAAGATGATTTCACAGATTTTACTCACACTGAAGGGGTTAAAAAGAGACTATTTACACAACTTTATTTTTTTAAGTTTTTAAATGACTTTTCTTTTTTTCACTATAGCTGGTTTACAGTGTTCTGTCAATTTTCTACTGTACAGCAAAGTGACCCAGTCACACATACATATATACATTCTTTTTCTTACATTATCCTCCACCATGCTCCATCATAAGTGACTAGATATAGTCCCAATATTTGCGCAACTTTAGATGAGATGAAGAAATTCCTCGAACCATATGAGTCACCAAACTTGACCAAAGAGGAAATAGAAACGCTGAGTATCCCTGTATTTTGTAAGCCCTATATTGATTTATTAAGTTGAATTTGTAAGTTAAAACCTTCCAACCAAGAAAACTCCAGCCGCACTCCAGCCGCAGGGGTTTCACTGGTGGTGAGACGTATTGGTCCTACACAAACTCTTTCCGAAAATAAAAGACCAAGGAACCCTTCTCTACTTGGCGTACAACTCCTCTGGTGGCAGACAGCAGGTCTGATTTCACTCTGGGCTTCCAGCCCCGTGAGCAGTGAGTCAATGAGTAAATGAACTGGGCTTCTCACTGCCGTGTGCTTGGGTCTGACCCTAGCCCCATCTGTGAACTGTGATTGAGATGAGCCAGTGGTGGTTTTCTTATTTGTCTTAACTGCGTTTGGTGCAGTGGTGGCCCGAAACTTGGTTCTAGCCCCCGAGAAATGCAGGTGGTGATGGTGGGTCATTCCTATAACACATTCGGGCCAGGCCCTTGACCTGAAAACTGCTCCATTTCTTGCCTCAATTAACCCACTAATGTTAGCAGGAACAGTTCCAACTACTGGAAAAACAATTTATAGTTTATGAGTGTTCCTTCAATATCCAGACCCACCAGCCAGGCCTCTCCTTAGCAGCACCACTGTACGTCCTCTCCGAGAGCATTTTACAACCATTTATTGGGGATGATGCATGAAAACCAGTCCTGTGCTCCCTTCCCTTTTCCTAAGATAAAACAGTGTTCTGAAAATCGACCTTGACGGGGAGCCAGTGCTGCCCCTACTCCGTGTTTCCAGGGAGGTGGCAGAGGGGAGGTAGTAAGAATTTAAATGACAGAAGGAAGGAAACCCAAAGGCTAGAAAGTATGTCTTACATTTTGAGATCAGGAAATATGTTGTTGTGAAGGTGAAAAATTTGTCCCCCTTTTTTCTCCAATACTTAGGCTGTTTATTGGGGTCCCTTTCTCTCCAGCCCATTTACTGGAGTAGGGCTTTGCAAAGCCGTCTCCTAGCAGCCGATGCAGAAGGCCCATTCAGAGTACAATGGACGGAAAGGAAAGAAAGAGCTTGGTTTGTTTAAACTGCCTCTGTCTTCATTCACAGCCTGATGTCCGTCTGCATTGTGACACCCACAATGGCACTAAGGGACTCATTGTGACCGAAAACAAACCAAAACAGAATACGGGGATGCTAAGATAAAAGAGTCATGCAACAAAATTGCTTTAAAAAATCTAGATCGTACATCTGAGATTTATGTTACCTTTTGGCTGTGTGGCCTATTGACCGGTGTTTATAATAACCACAAGAGTTTAATAAACAAAAAGATAAATGGGAACTTGTACATTTTTAAGGCGCTTCCACAGAGAGGATGGGTCTGCTGGGTTGCTTTGAAAGCTGTCTCATAATCGTCGTTCTTTGTTTGCACAACATTTGGGAGCCACCCTCGCACGTTGTGTTTATTTTCCTTCTGGTACACATGCCCTCGTGGTGCTCATGTGGCCCAGCAGCGTCCCCCGCAAGTACCCACGCCCGCCCCCACCCCGCCCCCACCCCCTGCGCGGACCAACATCAGATGTTGCAGGAACCCACGCCCAGTTCAGCAGGCAACAGGTGGAAGGTTGAATAGCTTCACACGTTTTTCGGGAGGGGGGAGGGGAGAAAGAGGAAAAAAGGAGGGCGGGAGGGCAGGCTTTTGGGAGCCGATTTAAGGATTAGATCAGATGTTATTGCTGGTGAAAAATTAAACAGCCCGGTGCTCTGGGGAGTGCAGATTAATATATTTAGTGACTGTGCGCACAAAGGCCGCTCATTGTAGCCACGTCTGAATGCCTGTGAATAGGATGGAACATATGCAGCCTGTCACCGCAGGTGCCCACATCTGTTCCTCTGCGGGCAGATGCTCGCAGAAAGGAGGTGGGAGGCAGGGGAGGACGGCGCAGTCGCGCAGGGCTGCTCCGGTCCGGCGGGGACACGCGGGCGGGGCGGCGTCCGGGCGGTTCTGGCTCGGCCCGCGCTCCGCCCCGCGGGCCGGGTGATTGACGGGCGCCGGGACCCGCGACAGGTGCCCGCGACCTCCGGGTGGGGCGCGTCCTGGAACCAGGCCTCAGGAGGGCCCGCGGCGCTCTCGCCGCCCTTTCTTTCCCATCGTCATTGTCTGACGCGGTCGGGGGCTTGCGACTCCCAGGTGGAGCCGCGCCTGGGTGCAGGTGACCGGGTGACCCCCCCACACACCCACACACCTGGCCCTCCCAATCCAGCGCGCGCGCCCCTGCGGTAAGTGTCGGGCCTGCCGCCACCACCCACTCCATGCAGCCCTCTGGAGCGCCCACCGGCGCCGCCTCCCCTCCAGGCAGCCCTCCGGAGCGCCCGGTCCGGCGCGTTCAGTCGGGGGCCGCTCGGACCGGCGCGGAGCAGCTGCGCGGTCATCCGATCCGGACAAAGGCTCCCGGAGCCGCGCCAGGTAAACAGTGCTTTGTCATGGAGATGAGCGCGGACCGCCGGGCAGATGATCCCGAGGTCGGAGGAGCGGCCTCCGCGCCGCCAGCTGAGCCACGCGACCGCCTTTCTCATGCAAACCAGCGCATGCCTCCGCAACCCAGGCCCGCGCAGCGCCCCAGGGCGCGGGATTCCCGCTCCAGACCACGTGGCCCGGCTGTCCTTCCTCCCCTCGCCGCGGTTGTCTGCGCCCGGCGGGTGAAGGGAGGGCGCGGGACCGCGGGGGGAGGGGGCGGGGGCGGTACCGTCAGGCCCACCGGGTCATCCTTGGCTCGGTGCTCCGGTCCCCGCGCCCCCCTGTCCCGCGCGAACCTGCCAGCCAGGTCGTGGTCCTAGATGTTTGAGGACAGCCCTTCCTCCGAGGGAAATGTCCCAGGCAGGGCTGGGGAGGCTGAGTTGTGGGGCCTCCCTCGGTGCTGAGTAGCATTTATCCTCAGGAAGAAGAAAGCCTTGGCGCCTGAACAGAAGCCAGACCTGCCCCTCTTTCCCGCCGTAGACTGGACAAATGGACTGCTTGGGTTAGGACGTATCTCCAGCAGGGCGATAGGGACATACCTTTATCAGGTGCAAACACACCGTGTATACGTTCGGATCAGTGTGTCTTGTAAACGTTCATGTGTCTCCGGGGTTCCGTCCTTAAGAAGTAAGGAAATACCCATTCTGGCGACCGGGCACAGGTGAGGTTTTACCCATAGACATCAGTAAGAGCTTCCCACGTGCCCAGCAAGCAGGCCAGTTCCTCTGCTACTCTCCCTGCTGTTGTATCCAAACCCGTGACTGATGGAGAATCAGCAGAAGGGTGTGCTGGTGGGGCGTGTGAAACTAATACCAATTAATAAACTTGCTTTAGGTTCCCTTCATCTTCTTTTTCAAATAAGCTGGCATGTTTGATCAACACCAGATTTTCTGCCTGGAAGTTTTTCATTTTCTTGTTCTAAACAAGGACCCTAATTCTTCTAAGGAATTAGAGAACCTCTCTGTTGGGTATACAGTATTCAGTTGGTCTAAGAAAACACAAACTCCACTCAAGTCTCCAGACTTGTTTACACAGAAAACTGAACCTGGGGCTGGCTTAGAGTCTGGAGCCTATTCTAGGCATTGTTTGCTGCAATCTGCCCAGACCCTCCTCCCTCCAGTCACAACCTGCACCCCACACACATCTCCGGAATAGAACCTTTCTTTAGCCCAGGGGGGTGGAGACAGATTGGGTGACCAGAGTAATAGCTTACATTCACCTCTGAGGATGGGCGTATTTAATTTGGTAAAAGGATGGTCGTGAGGTGTTTATTTCCAAGTGGCCTAATAAAATGGTGGGTAAAATACTTAGGGTCTCCAACAAACAGAAGTCAGCTGTAGCTGTTGTGGCCATGGTTCTGATTATACAACCGAGGCTACCCGGGCCCGCTGGGGTCATTCAGGCCATAAGCTATGCATGCTTGGCAAAAATAAAACACCAACACCAGGCGGCAAATCCCTCTCTCCACTCCTATGTCTGATATATTGGGTGCCTTCTAAGCCCTAATGAGCCTCACTTTGTACAGTAAATTTGCCGAGACATCAAAAAGTATTTAAAAGAAAGTTTCCTGCTTTTTCCTAATGAGCAAGGTGAGGATTTATGGTGTGTGGGGAGGAGGGACTCTGGCTGCTATGGCCAACATGGAGGCAAGTCTATTTAACATACTCTAGCTTAAGCTCCCTCCTGCATTTGGGGGGTTCAGAGCGCTTAGTTGCAGGAGTATACAGACATGCAGTTAGGGAGTGAAAAAACGCCATTTGGTTCGGAGCAGATGGCTGGCTAGGGGGCTGATGGCGTCTAAAGGCGTGTCATCCCCCTTCAGCCTGAATCCCTAAGGGCTCCCCTTGTCTTTCCAATCAATGAAAATTAAAGTGCAAAGAAAGGATGAATAGTTGGACCTCGAGTCTCTCCTTTGTTCATCTCAGCTACTGGTGTGCAGGAGTTAAACTACAACAGACTCCTATAGAAACACTGAAGTTAAACAGTCTCCCAGCTCAGCTTTGAAAGGGAGAGGGGGAGAGGAACCAACATAGGGTGGGTGGAGAGAGAGAGGGAGAGAGAGAGAGGGAGGGAGGGAGGGAGAGAGAGAGGGAGGGAGAGAGAAGAGGAAGAATAAAGTAGAGGAAAGAAGAGCAGGAGGAGGAGGAAAGACAAGAAAAGGGCTTTCTGCTTGATTTCCCCAATACAGAATTGTGTGGCATAAATTAAGTTGGAAAAGAATGAACGCTTTGGGCAGGATTCTGATGGATTTTACGATGCCTTTCAGTTCCGCTTTGCCGCCGTAATCGAGAAATCTGTGCCATGTCAATTTAACAAATACTTGATACTGAGGGGGGTTTGTTAAAGATTTGGGGCAGGTCTTCCCGCCCCCCCCCCAAGGTTTAAGCCCTTGCGTGGAACTTTTATTTCAGTTTTCTAAAAAGGCATTCAAATAAGCCTGTTTCTCACTTCCATTTTCTAATTAAAAGGTTCCTGATATTTCATTTCTTACTGAAATCTAGTCTCAGTCTCAGAGCACAGAGGATTTAGAACTCACATTCCTTTCTTCTTTTGCCCTCTCCTGCTCCAGGAACTGCCTCACCTCTCTCCCACCCACCTCTCCCCCCCACCCCCACCTTCCTTGCAGTAGGGAGCAGAGCTCTCAGAAATGAGCTTTCAGAGGAAACATGGATATAGTGAAAAAAGGATGCTGACACTAGGTGGCAAGATTAAATTAGGATTCGATCTGGCCCGGTCCTGTGGTGATGCAGCGAGTCCTTGCAAAATCCCCACAGGGCGGCCACACTTGTACTGCCACCATCATGGGGGGTGGGGGCAGAGCAGGTTTTGAAGTCTCCATTTGTTCTGCACCAAACTGTATGGGGTTCTTGTGGGGTCCAAGTCTGCCTTTCTCACTTCAGCCTTAAACATTATACACGCATTACTTTCAATTCATTCTTTGCTCCCTCGGGAAGCAGCAGTGGAACAATTAAAATCTGTTGATCCTGAATCTTGACAGGTATTCGGGAGCCTGCTGCCTAACTAGTGGAGGGATGGCCCTAGACTTCAACTGATTTTTAGATTTGCTGTCTACTGTGGTTTTACTTGGTATTTGAGAATTTTCCTTCTTCTTGTTCATTAGACGGTACACTGTGATCTGAACATCTGCTGCAATGACAGTCACATTTTGCCAGGACAGTGCACGTTCTCACCAGTAAGGTGGCTGTAGCACTCCTATAGCGAGGCTGTTGTGGCCCGGCGCCCTGGAGCTGTGCTGCCAACAAAGTGGAGTTTACTCCAGCGCTCACACCTTTCCTCCGGATGAAGCTGCCCTAGGTGTCGGGGAGGGGGAGGTCAAGGGAGGAGCAGATATGGGTGGGAAAGAAGCCGCCCAGCACGAAGCTGGATGCCAGAGTAGGAGTCCATGGCCCACCTTAATTCTGCATCGCGGCCGCAAGCATGAGAGCAATTTAGATCCTCATTGTGTGAAACGTGTGTTCTCGGCCCTCCCAATAAACTCATTTCCCTTTAAAAAAAATGAAAACAAAAGTTCTAGTGTCTGATGGACGTGTAAAAACCTAATAAGGTGATGGTTGTGCAAAGGTTGCGGGTTGGGGGGGCAGGCTGGAGGGTCTTTAGAACATGTGCCGGACATTGTTGCAGAGGCCGCGGCGCGCGCGGAGGGGAGCTCTTTCTCTCTGCATTGTGCGGGGAGCAGGTGCGGTCTGCATTACCATACAGCTGAGCGCACAAAGAGCCACTGATTCAGCCTCGCACAATAACAGACTGCCTTAATGACAGCCACGCGAACGACACACACCAAACTCACTTTTTACCAAGCAGAGGGAGGCCGAGGGGGGAATACCCAGGAGAGAGGTCCTGGGGACCCCGGAAAGGTGGCGGCGGCCGAGAATCGAGCCCGGAAGGGTGTGTGTATTGGGGATGGAGGGGAGGCGGTAGTTTACTGCGTCAGGATCCCCCCGCAGTGGGGGACGCGCTACCCGGACCCCGCCCCCCAGCGGCTGCGGATTGGTGCGGGAACACCCCAGGCGCGAGGCAACAGGGTCCCCGGGGCGCCGCGCTCGCTTCTGCGTTCCCAGACGCGGAGTCGCGGTCCTCGTCCGGGAGACGTCTGGGTGTCAGACCTTCCCAAACTTCCCGAAACTGCCGCTGCGCTCTCGCCACCCTCTGCCCACTGCTCGGGCCCGCCCCCTCCCTCTTGTGCCCCGGTCCCCCGCCCCGGAGACTCCTCCTTAGGAAGAGGCTGCCCGGGAGAAGGGGCGGCCCACCGGGAACTGGGCCTCGGACTTCGCACCCGCCCCCCCAGGCCCCGGCCGCGGCCAGAGAGCGGGTCGGAGGCGGGCGCCGCGGCGACGGGAGAGTTCCCCAGGCCGGACGCGGCCTCACCCGCCGGGTTGCTCGCGGCGGGGCAGGGGCGCAGCGCCGCCCCCGCGCGTCCCCGGGCCTCTACGAGTCTGAGGCCGGGAGGAAGCGCCGAGGAGCCCGGGCGGCGGCACCAGCCTCGGGCGCAGAGGGGATTCTTGCGGTGAACATTTTGCAGGAATGTAAATGAGTGCGTTTCGTGGGATGGGGGGGCGGGGGCGGGGGCAGGGGAGGGCCGAGGGCGGGGAGGGTGGGGGCGGGGAGGAGGGTTGCACATTTTACAGCTCACTGACCATTTGGCGAGCCATTGAGAGGAGGGTTTGGAAAAGTGGCTCCTTTGTGACAGCTCTCGCCAGATTGGGGGGCTGCTCATTTGCATCTCATTAGCCATGCGGGCGGCCGGCTGGATATAAGGCGGCGGCGCGGGGTGAGCTCGAGCCCCTGCGCGCCCGCGGAGCCCCGGCCGGCGCCGCACCCGACGCGCAGCCTGGCGCGCAGCCTTCGCCGCGACCCGGTCCTAGACCCCGGGTGTTGACCTGGATGGCACTGGCTGGGTCCCTGGGAAAGACTCAGGTCCAGGGCGCTTCCCGGACCACGGCCGCCGAGTGAGCCAGCCGGGCCGCACCCGCGGGTGCTCGCCGGCCTCGGATTACCGCCTCGCGCGTGGGATTTCCAGAACGCAGCTCGCTAATCGGACTCGCGGGCAGCTCTGCAGCTCCTTGGGAATTGAGCTAAATATTTGGACGTTTCCTCTCCCCCTTTTCTTTTCTTTCTTTCTCTTTTCCTTTTTCTTTCTTTCTCCTTCTCTTTTTTTTTTTTTTTTCCTGCGAAGAAGCTTAAGACAAAACCTGGAAGCAGACGACCCCTACCTACTGGTGGCTTGGAAGAAAGAGGGGAAAACCGAAAGTTGCTGCTCCAGGAGCAGTCTCTTCCAGGAGCCTTTTTCTCTCGTGCATCCCCGGAGCTGCCATCGTCTCCGCTGGGCGGATCTAAGGGACCTCGGCTTCCAAAGGAGCCGGAGACGGACCCTCGAGGAGAGAAGCCCGGATTTTACCAGCCGGAGGCAAAGCGGCCGCTCTCTCCCGCCCACGCTCCTGGGGGCACCTTCCTCCCCAAGCATTCCCTGCTGACTTAAGAAGAAGGGGACGCGAAGAGAGCGAGCGCGTCCAGCGGTGCACCATGGGCCGGCGGTGCGCCCTGGCCCTCGCCGTGCTTTCGGCCCTGCTGTGCCAGGTAAGTTGCCAGGTGAAGTCCCCAGGGCCGCGCTGTCCCGCAGGCTGCCCGCGGGGTGCCCCGGAGCCCTGTGCTGTCAGGTGGGGACCCGGGGCGCAGACCCTGAGGGGCACTGGGCCGAGGGCAGGACGCGGCAGGGCGGGCTCCCGGCGCGCAGAGCCCCACGCCCTGACCTCCCCCGCAGGTCTGGAGCTCCGGGGTGTTCGAGCTGAAGCTGCAGGAGTTCGTCAACAAGAAGGGGCTGCTGGGAAACCGCAACTGCTGCCGCGGAGGCGCGGGGCCGCCGCCGTGCGCCTGCAGGACCTTCTTCCGCGTGTGCCTCAAGCACTACCAGGCCAGCGTGTCTCCCGAGCCGCCCTGCACCTACGGCAGCGCTGTCACGCCGGTGCTGGGCGTCGACTCCTTCAGCCTCCCTGACGGCGCGGGCGCCGACCCCGCCTTCAGCAACCCCATCCGCTTCCCCTTTGGCTTCACCTGGCCGGTGAGCGCCGCACCTGCGGGGGCGGGGCGGGCGGGGCCGGCGGCAGGTGGGGAAAGAGGCGACGACCTGCCCGGCTCGGAACTCCTGCGGGGGCGCGCGGGTGGGCCCGGGCGGGTGGGAGCCGCGGTCTCAGAGCCCGGGGATACCGATTCCACGCCCGGAATGACCTGCAGGCGGCGGGGCGGGTTGTGGGATGACAGCGGGGTAGAGTGGACAGAGAGGCCGAGGACCGGGGACATTTCCGTATCCGGTCTCTGTGCCTAGCTCTCAGGTTGAATGGGCCCCTTCACGTGGGAAAGTTCTAGTTCCCCAGCTCCCGGACCCGCTGGTCGTTCTGTCACCCTCTTAGCCTGACAGTTCGCAGTCCAGTCCCCTCTGCAGGGTTCCTTTGCCGGAAGAGTGCACACAACCCCCTCCAGGCCCTCCTGCTCCGCGCTGTGTTTTTACTTTCTTTCTTTGTAAAAACGCAATGTCCTATATTATCAGGCTGAAAAAAGACATCAAGAAACCCTTCTTTTAAAAGTTCTCCCATTTCCTTAAGAAAAGTGAAATCAGGCAAGACAGGTACAGAGACCCTTCCCAGGACCCTCTGCTCGCAGATGTGCAACCACCTGATTGTTCCAAATGCTTTGGTTCTTTTAAAAACGTTTCTGGTTTATCTTCCATCTCCTCCCCAGGGAACTTTCTCTCTGATCATTGAAGCTCTGCACACGGATTCTCCCGATGACCTCGCAACAGGTAAAAACAAGCCAAAAACCTCCAAAGCTGCAAACTACTTCTCCAGTTAGTATGGCTATGATTTCAGATCTCCTGAGAAACAAAGTCTACATCTCTCATTCTGCCTGTTCCTCTGGAAGGTTCAGGCGAGGGTCTTCGGCCTCCTTTCACCTCCCGCCATTCCTCAAGCCTTTAGTTCCCAGTCAGAACCAATAGGCATCCTCTCCCCACAGAAAACCCAGAGAGACTCATCAGCCGCCTGGCCACACAGAGGCACCTCACCGTGGGCGAGGAGTGGTCCCAGGACCTGCACAGCAGTGGCCGCACGGACCTCAAGTATTCCTACCGCTTCGTGTGTGACGAGCACTACTATGGGGAGGGCTGCTCTGTCTTCTGCCGCCCCCGAGACGACGCCTTTGGCCACTTCACCTGCGGGGAGAGAGGCGAGAAAGTCTGCAACCCTGGCTGGAAAGGCCAGTACTGCACTGAGCGTGAGTCCTTGCGGAAGGCCACCGCTGCCCTGGGCCTGCTCCCTGGGCCGCCGCCCCCCTCCCTTCCCCCCCGGGCGGGGGGGAGTGGGCAGTGTTTCTGAGATGCTGGGGTCCTGGGATTTCAGCCCTGAAGGGCGTTCTGGTGGGAAACCGAGGCCAGGGAACCAGAGAGCCTTGCTAGTACCTCACAGTGAGCCAGTGGTGGGTTGGGGTCCACTCAGCCGCTTGAACTTCCGCTATGGGAAGCTGCCTTTCTTCATCTGGGAGGACTCTGGAGCCAGGGCCAGGGGTCAGGAAGTCAGCCTGAGGGAAGGGAGGGAGGAAGGAAGAGGAACAGAGAGGAGGCTGTGTGTAGGCCATACTTTTACCAAAGGAGTTCTCTTTGCTGAGAGACAGCTTTTCATGGAAAAGTGCTTCATCTTCGCTCCGGCGCTGGGCCCGGCCTTTCTGCAGAGACAGTGTACTTAAAAACGTTCCATGTCACACACACACACACACACACACACACACACTCCTTATGACGTTTTTCACTCGTGGGGTCTATGGCTGAGGGTGGGTGTGTGCTGAGGCCCGGGTCTGCCAGCCCCCGTGGGGACGGGGCCCCTTGCCTGTCTTCCTGGGGGGGCTCACGGAGCTCCCTGCCTGAGGAAGAAGTACCTTTACCAAAGTGACTTAGGCCCTGCTGCCTGCAGTTCTGCATTCTCCGGGTGGGCTGGGATCTGCCCAGAATTCAGGAAGCCTGGGCAGGGGCTTGTGAGGCCCCTGAAGGTCTGGACCCTCGCTGCCTCACTGCCACCCCCACACTCCCCGGGTCGGATGGCTCCATAGTTGGGGGCAAGGGGGTGGGCCCTGGAGCTCCCCAGAAACCTTCTGCCCAGAGCAGGGAATCTTCTCTTGTGGGACAGAGCCTCTCTGGGAGCTATAGTTTCTCCACTTTTTTTTGCTTCTGCAGCAGGGAGGTCAGAGGCGCTCAGCTGAGTGTCCACAGCTCCTCTGAGCTTGCCTTGGCCTGAGCGGCTCTGTTGTCTTAAAAACTTGTGGAGCGGCTTGTTAATGAGTTTCCTGACCCTGAGAAGGGAGCCAGCTCAGGCCTGGCCCAGGCCTCCCCCACCCCCTCGGGAACCTGGCCTGCCTGCTGCCTCCCTCTTGGCTCCCCTCCCTCTCCTTCGCCCTGGGGTAGCCATAAACTTAAACTTTTTTCTTCTTATTCAAACACTGGAGTCTCCCCGCCCCCAGCTCGCGCGTGCCTTGCATTAGCTCTCTCCAGGGATAGGCGGCTGGGAGGGCGCCCGTGGCCATTGGCGGAAAGGGTGCACGTGCGTGTGTGTGTGTGTGTGTGTGCGCGCGCGCGCGTGTGTGCGCGCGTGCGTGTGTGTGTGTGTGTGTGTGTGTGTGTGTGTGTGTGTGTGAGAGAGAGAGAGAGGGGTGGGGGCACGGGGGCGAGGGGGAGGCTGGTATTGTTGCACTGGGGCAGCTGCTGGGAGAGGACAGACAATAGAGCAGCTGTCTTGCCCTGGTACTCTGCACACCAGCTGTCCACCCTTATCTACGCACACACTTTCTGGGTATTAAGAGGTGGAGCTTTGTGCATAGAATTGGGAAGTGGGGGAGGAGGAGGGGGAAGGACTTCTGACCCTCTCTTAGAAGAAAAGGGGCTGGTGGGGGTGGGGGCTTCCGTGCTCTTTTGTCCCTGAGCCCCGGTGTTAAGAAGAACGCTCCTCCTGGGCTGAGTAAAGGCCGAGGTTACCAGGCAGGATGGTCGCTACCAGGATTCCTCGTGGGGCTCGCTGATGGGCTGGCCTGGCCTGCAGCCTTGTAAGCTGGGGGGCACTCTGGTGGGCTTGACCCTGCGCCTTTTCTTCTTGCAGCCATCTGTTTGCCGGGGTGCGACGAGCAGCATGGGTTTTGTGACAAGCCAGGGGAATGCAAGTAAGTTTGTAAAAGTTGTTTTCTTCCTCCTTCTTTTTGTTGCGCTTTTACACGTAGTGTGTCTGTAAAGCATCTCTAGATGATCTTTTGAAAAGCTCAGGTAAGATGAGCTGGTTGAGGGGGGTCTGTTTGGTGTTTCTGCTTAATAGATACATGGGCACGTGTAACGTCAAGGGTTGTCGTCCACCTGAGCTCTTCAGCAGTTGTGGAACTTACAGATGGAAATTTAAAAAGAATTGGCACAGAAGGAGAAGGGTTAGTTGGTTCTCAGACTTTGCAGCCAGCTCATTCGAATCACCTAGAGATGCTGCTCTGGTAGCCAGGATTCAGACCCTCAGGGGGGGCCCCCAGGTACCGTGTGTTTCAAAGCTCCTGAGGATGGTCCAGTGTTCCGCCTAGTTGAGGACCAGCATGCTGCTGGAAGCCAGGCTCTCGTGGGAACGGTGTCCTCGTGAACCAGTAGCAGCAGCATCCACTGACTCTGTCCTCTCTTCTAAGGTGCAGAGTGGGCTGGCAGGGCCGGTACTGTGACCAGTGCATTCGGTACCCAGGCTGTCTCCACGGCACCTGCCAGCAGCCCTGGCAATGCAACTGCCAGGAAGGCTGGGGGGGCCTTTTCTGCAACCAGGGTAAGCCTCCTGTCCCCTTACAGGCCGCCTGGCACCCCTCACTCTGTCACAGGGAAGTCCTGTCTCCCAAATTTAACCCTGGGATTCCCTTCTCCTCCTCTTCCTGTCTCTGCCCTGGCAGATCTGAACTACTGCACACACCACAAGCCCTGCAAGAACGGGGCCACCTGCACCAATACGGGCCAGGGTAGCTACACTTGCTCTTGCCGGCCGGGGTACACGGGGGCCAACTGTGAGACAGAGGTGGACGAGTGCAAGGCCAGCCCCTGCAGGAATGGAGGGAGCTGCACGGTGAGTCCTGCCACTGCGGGCTCTGCTGCTGAACTGGGAGCCCTGGTTTGACGCCAACCATGTGGGTCCCTGGAGCAACATAGGAAAAGCTTTCTTCAACTTCTCCGTCCCTCAGGACCTCGAGAACAGCTTCTCCTGCACCTGCCCACCTGGCTTCTATGGCAGGATCTGCGAGCTGAGTGCTATGGCGTGTGCGGACGGCCCTTGCTTCAACGGGGGCCGGTGCTCTGACAACCCCGAGGGAGGGTACACCTGCCGCTGCCCTGGGGGCTTCTCTGGCTTTAACTGTGAGAAGAAGATGGATTCCTGCACTTCCTCACCCTGTTCCAATGGTAAGGGGGCCACCTGACCCACTTGAGACTTGGTCAGCTGGTCGACACTGACGAGGACGTGGCAGGAGCACAGGACCTTAGTTTTATGCTGAGCTCATCATTTTGTGAGCTACCTTGCATTTCAGGAGCTCTTTTGTCTGAGCAGTGAGAAACTTCCTAGCAAGTCTTTCCTGGAGTCTGGGAACACCCAGGGAGTGAGAAAGGCAGGCAGGTGTGTTCCTTCTCTGTGAGGATGCCTCAGGCAGAGAGATGCAGTGATTTCTCCTGGTGCCTCAGGTGCGGGAGACCCCAGGGATCCGCGAGTCAGCGCCAGTGCCAGCCCAGCCTCTCTGCTTTAGGAGGGAAGCGCAGCTGTATTCTGTCACCAAGTACATCTGTCTGGTGTGTGTGAGGAAGCGTGGTCTCTGTGAGTGGTGGGATACCCCAGGCAAACTCGCAGGGAGGGAAGCTGGGCCCCAGGCAGGCCAGACCATTCTGGAAGCTTCTGGAGCTTCTCTGCTAGACTTGATAATCAGTGGAGAGAAATCATTTTGCTCTGCTTTCCATGTGCTGTCCAGAAAGTGTGGTCGTCCTGTGGTCAAGCGCCTTCTCTTGTTTGTTTCCTGCCACTGAACGGATAGAGCCATGGGTGTTTCCTCTTTTTTTGGTCTTTTTGCCTTTTCTAGGGGCGCTCCCATGGCATATGGAGGTTTCCAGGCTAGGGGTCTAATCAGAGCTGTAGCTGCTGGCCTACACCACAGCCACAGCAACTCGGGACCCCAGCCACATCTGCGACCTACACCACAGCTCACGGCAACACGGGATCCTTAACCCACTGAGTGAGGCCAGGGACCGAACCCACAACCTCATGGTTCCCGGTTGTATCTGTTAACCACTGAGTCACGACGGAAACTTGGATGTTTCCTTTGAGAAAGGAAGACTAGCAGGCTTGCTCTGGGATGACGAGACCTGTCCCTCGTGCCCTCCCTCCCTTCCTTTTTTCTCTTCTCTTTTTTTCTGTTTTCTTCACTAGCTGTAAGTGGGCAAGCATGCCATGCTCTCTAAGTCTTTTTCTCCCCTCCGTAAACTGGATCCCTAGTGGGTTTGCTGTGAAGATGAACACAGTAATGCAGGCAAAGCGTTTTGCATGGTGCATGACAGGCGGTATCAGCTTGTGGTTTCCTAATTTGTGGAGTTAGACCAGACTCTCCCCCCTACCCCCGTGGGCTTGCATCTGACCTTTGTTGTCTTAAGCAATGGCTTCCTTTAGGCCCTGGCCGTCTGGTCTGCCCGTGTCTCTACTCTGGTGTGATGCAGGAGCAGAGGCAGCAGATGCTTCAGGGTGTTCTCTGCCCTGCTCCAGGTGCGCAGTGTGTGGACCTCGGCGATGCCTACCTCTGCCGCTGCCGGGCTGGCTTCTCTGGGAGGCACTGCGAGGACAACGTGGACGACTGTGCCTCCTCCCCGTGTGCCAATGGAGGCGCCTGCAGGGACGGTGTGAACGAGTACTCCTGCACCTGCCCCCCCGGGTACACGGGCAGGAACTGCAGCGCCCCCGTCAGTAGGTGTGAGCATTCGCCCTGCCACAACGGGGCCACCTGCCACGAGAGGGCCCTCCGCTACCTGTGTGAGTGTGCCCGGGGCTACGGGGGCCCCAACTGCCAGTTCCTGCTTCCTGCACCACCCCCGGGCCCCGTGGTGGTGGACCTCACCGAGAAGTACGTGGAGGGCCAGACTGGGCCGTTCCCCTGGGTGGCCGTCTGTGCGGGCGTGGTTCTCGTCCTCATGCTGCTGCTCGGCTGTGCCGCTGTGGTGGTCTGCACGCGGCTAAGGCTGCAGAAGCGCCGGCCTCCCGCCGACCCCTGCCGGGGGGAGACTGAGACCATGAACAACCTGGCCAACTGTCAGCGGGAGAAGGACATCTCTGTCAGCGTCATTGGGGCCACGCAGATCAAGAACACCAACAAGAAGGTGGACCTCCAGGCAGAGCCCGGCTCGGAGAAGAATGGCCTCAAGGCTCGAGATCCCGCCGTGGGCTATAACCTGCTGCAGGACCTCAAGGGTGCTGCTGCCACCAGGGACCCACACAGCAAGCCCGATGCCAAGTGCCAGCCCCACGGCTCTGCGGGGGAGGAGAAGGGCACCCTGACACTCAGGGGGTGCGTGCTGGGGGCTGGAGGGGATGTGCGGGGAGGCCAGCTGGGCAGGGCACCCCCACGCTCGGGGGCTGCTGAGGGCCAGGCGGGGGAGGGTGCCCCCACGCTCAGTGTGCTGGGGGTCAGCTGGGGAGAGCTCCCCCACATTCAGAGTGCTGGGGGTCACCTGGGCAGGGCGCCCCCATACTCGGGGTGTTGGGGGGTCAAGCTGGGGAGAGCTCCCCCACACTCAGTAGGTGCTGGGGGTCAGCTGGGCAGGGCACCCCCACACTCAGGGGCTGCCAGGGGCCAGGCTAGCTGGGCAGGAGACCAGCTTAGGGTGTGGCTCCAAGCTCTGGTCATCGAGCCTCCCGTTAAGAAATGTTTTCGTGTGTTGACTTGGTTCTCTTTTATTTTCCTTCTAGTGGAGAAGCACCTGAAAGAAAGAGGCCGGACTCTGTGTACGCCGCTTCAAAGGACACCAAGTACCAGTCGGTGTACGTCATATCCGAGGAGAAGGACGAGTGCGTCATCGCCACCGAGGTCAGTGCGCGTGCGCGGCGGCCCGGGCCGGGGCGAGGGTCCGCGCGGGGCTCTGTCGCGCTCACGCCGCATGTCTGTGGCCTCTAGGTGTAAAGTGGAGGTGATGTGGCACATTCCCGTTTCTCTTAGAAGAAATAAGTTCCAAGGATTATGCCCCAACGAATGCTGCTGAGAGAGGAGAGGAGCGCGCCAGGACTGCTGCTGAAGCCAGGCCCTCCTCCTGCTCGGGGGGCGCCGCGGGCGTCCGGGGGCCTGTTGCACTGCCTTTTTAGGACGTTTCCATTGCACTATGGACAGTTGCTTTTAAAAATATATATATTTAAATGAATGGACTTAATTACTGCATAAGGAGCATGCACTGCTTGAAGTGTATATTTTGGATTCTTACGAGCCAGTCTTCTTGAATTAGAATCACAAACACTGCCTTTATTGTACTTTTTGATACTAAAATGTGGTTTTTCTAGGTGGAAAAAAAAGTGTGTTATTTTTGGGACTTGTAAAAATATTTTTCATGATATCTGTAAAGCTTGAGTATTTTGTGATGTTCATTTTTTATAATTTAAATTTGTGGTAAATATGTACAAAGGCACTTCGGGGCTATGTGACTATATTTTTTGTATATAAATGTATTTATGGAATATTGTGCAAATGTTATTTGAGTTTTTTACTGTTTTGTTAATGAAGAAATTGCTTTTTAAAATATTTTTCCAAAATAAATATTATGAACAACACCAGAGGTGTACTTGCTCACCCCTCTGCGTGGACGCGGCCTGCGCTCACGCTTACCTGAGGCCCTGGGACAGAAACGGCCTCTTTTCTTCCGTTTCTAAGGCCTTTGCTTGGTTTCATTGAATGGGTTAAAAGCAACCTCCCTCGCGCCTCTGCCCCTTTGGAGAACCTCAGAGGTGACCCTCAGGAAGAGGAAAGGGGCAGACGCTCGGCTGCTGGTGGGTGGGCTTCCCGAGCAGCCGCACAGGCACCACCCCGTCTCGTGCGGTCAGTGCCCGGGGAACCTCAGAGCTGGCCTCCTTCCTTCTGAGGCTTCCTTTCATCAGCACTGGAACAAAGCCTCATCTGGGATCAGATACCCAGGAGGCACATCTATGTTGCCATGGCAAAGGCTTTGGGTCCTAGAATAATACTTACTCATCCATTTGTTTGTGGGGTTATTTCTAGCTCATTCAAAAGAGTTCGCTGCCTCCTAATTCACCCACAGTTGCTGTGGGACAGGCCACAGAAGAGGTGACAGCCTTTTCTTCTTGCGTGGTTACTGCGTGCCAGGCCTGCCTCCACTGCATGGTCTCCTTAACCGGCGGTGCCACCCCGAGGTGGTATATTGTGACCTGGTCTTCAGGCGGAGGAGGCCGAGGCCTGGGGAGGTGAAGTTACTTGCTCGGAGTTTCTAGGTGGCAACGTCAGCGTCCAAGTCTGGGCAGTCCAGCTTCAGACCGCAGTTTGATCATTATTTGTCAGAAATTCAGCTTCTTACTGAGAACAAGATGGGGATTTAACTGACCCAATCATGGTGCGATTTGGTCCCAAGGATCCATGCAGATTGTCAGCTAAGAAAGTCACTGTTGGGAAAAAGTGGTTTATTTCTGGGATCAGAGGGGAACAGTCAGAGAGACTAACCCGAACTTTCTGGGCTTAATTAATTACAGGGGAGACGTTGGCTCTTGTCCCAGTGACTGTGATGGGTTTAGCCCATTGGTTGTTCCTATACAGTCAGAAGTTCTGGAATCTTCTGTGAAGGACAGCGAGGCACCTGTGTGTTGACCAGTCCTCACGTCCGTTCAGGTGCGAATTAAGGATGGTGATGCCTGTGCAGCGTCTGGAGAACGAGACCGCACCTGGAAGCCAGCCGGCTGGAGCTTCCATATCTGGACACAGCCCGTCTGTCCCCAGCCCCCGGGTAATGACAGCTAACGCGAAGGAACTCCGGCGCCAAGATCTCGTCCCTGGAAAGAAGTCAGTGGAAGGGCCACGTGTGCCTGAGGGAGATCTAGGCTTCTAACCCTAACCATCCTGAAACCACGCCCTGCTTACTTTAAGGGGTAGCAACACATTTTAGAATAACTGAGGGGTCATCAAGTTTTTCTCAGGAGTCCACAGGATCCAGTAAAGGAGTGGCGTGACCCCGTGCCAGCTTATACGTGCCAGCCTGGAGCAATTAATGGCTCTGTCACCCCTTCAGAAGTGACCTGACTTGCGTAATAAATTAAATGGCTTATCTCTTTTCAAGAATATGAATATTCTGGGATTCTTGTGAAGCCTGTTCCATGAAAGAATCTGAAAGTGCCTAAAGATACTCTCACTGTCACCTTCCTCAGCTTTCTTGTAAAACCAGGGAATAAAGTCAGCTTTCATTGGACAAGCAGCCTGCTTATGAGCAAACCGGAGACTTCCAGGGCAGCTTTGCAATTCCCAGCCCTTGCTGCAAGCGGTTCCCTGAGTCGCTTCTGAGACTCACATTTTAATTCGACCTTTAATCAGATGGTTCCTCGGCTTTTAGGGTTTACGTCATTTGCGGCAGGAAATTCAGGTACAGGAGTCAACAGCATCCGCATAAAAACATGGGTATCCAGAGCAGCTGTGTTCACTAGGCCCAGTAATGCTGGGGTCGTGTTCTCCAAGTTGGCCGCTAGGAACCAGGAGGGAAGGCACAATGGTGCATTAAAACATGAGGCAGAGGCGGAGCCTTCAGTGGGGGTGAAGCTGGCGCGGGCCTGAGCTCCTGGGTTCCGAGGAGCACACCGAGTGTGGGTGACGCCAGCCCAGCGGACCTCAGCCCCTTCTCTCCTTCAGACCCTTTCCTGCCGTCCCAGAACATGGAAGGCGAGTCACACAGACTTCTCCTGAGACGTTTGCCTCTAACTTTTCATAGGGACATGACTTTGGACGGGCAGACGTGTTGTAAGAGTCGTGCAGAGAATGCTCATCACTACAGTGGGTGTCACTGCCGTCCCCGCGTCTGCACGGACCGTAGGCTGTCTGCAGTCAGGACGAGCGTCCCCTCTCACCCACGTCTGTGGAGACTCAGCATTATTCCTAGTCGGCGGCTCGAAACGAGTTGCTTTCCCAGGGTGGAGTGGCTCCCTTCCCTCTGGCTGCCTGCCCTGATCTGCCCTCCCCAGCCCCTGCTCTGGAATCGCCTTTTCTCAGTAAGCCCTGACTCCTTCTGGTGGAGGGTTTACTCACCGTCTTTCTCAATGTGTGTATTTGGGACCCTTGGAGCAGCCAGCAGTTACAGGGCATAAGTAGGTGACCTACGTAGGAGCTCCAAGTGGAGCCTTGGCGAGCGGGCGTGACTGACTCTCACGCACACTCTACGTGGCTGAGTAGACACCCAGCCATGCCCTCAAGGAATTGTTCTTGCCAAGAAAGTTGGACTTGAACCCGGTCAGATGTTTTGATCTATTACTGGCTTACAGGCGTCCAGGGGCTGGAGGACGCGGTCAGGACACCGCTAGGATCTACTCTGCTGAATCCAGGGCGAGGGAGAGGGAGGAGAGCTCCCAAAGATTGGAAGAGACTTAGCTAAAAACAGTTTGAAAAATTCCAGAGTCAGCTGGAGAAGTGTACCCACTGAGTGGATGTTTTAATGATATTAAAAAGTACCTGGACATTTTTTAGATGTGAGAGGTCATTACCGTTAGGTCAAACCAAAAAGAGGACTTAACTTTCAGAGAAAAATTCTGAAATGCTATGGGCGAAACAATGTTAAGCCTGGTACTTGCTTAACAACAGCAAGCTGTGGGGTGGGGGCAGCGGCAGGGGGCAGATGAGACAAGAGGGCCACCAGCGGACAGTCGCTGGGGCTGGTGCTGGAGAGGAGTTTTGCACCCACCCTCCTGTGTGTGGGTGCAAAACTCCCATGAGTAGAAGCCCTGGGACAACTTCCCCAGGGAGAAGATGTCCCAGGCACCACAATTTACCACCGTGTGTGTAATGTGTGTCTTGCAGATGCGTACAGGCTGCATAGTGGGTTACAGGGAGGCTTCCCGTCCCTGCACGATCAGATGAGAAATCGTATAAGACCAAACGATATGCACATCCCACAGGTCAAGACACAGTGGGGTTTGCTTAGGGCTTTGGTGCCAGCCCCAGGCTCTGCCCGTGCTGGCCAGACACAGGGACTATCGACTCTGTCAAGCCCACAAAGGAAAGACGGTAATGGTCTTTGCTCTGTCGCCTTGCAAGGATCTCGGTCTCCATGTTGCTACAGAGGCTCCTGAAGCACAAACCTGAGGGCAGGTGCTCGCTTGAGACCAGCTGACTTCTTCTGCCTGCTTCCAGCGTAAAGTCAGAATCCTTAACCTGGGCTGTCGGGCCTGCATGTAAGCTGGCTCCCGGCTGGCTTCCCGCCTCCCTTTCTGCTCTTCCCCACTCTGCCCCTTTGGTTTGGCCATTGGCACCTGCCTCTGTATCCTCTCCCCAGTTTCGAGACCTCTGTCTCAGATCCACCTGCTGGAAAGCGCGGCCCTCCTGCTGGCCGGCTCCTCCTGCAGGGTGGCAGGTGGGGGGGCGCCCTCTCCAACCTGCCCTCCTCAGCTGGCCTGTGGCTGAATAGTCTGTGTAGTGATTGTGTGTGGTCGGGTGTCCCGGAAGAGTGAGGGCTCTTCACGCGCCCAGTCCCAGCCTGGGGCTTCAGTGAGACAGGGTCCCAACGCACGGGAGCAGTGATCTGCGTGCACTCTCGCACACTCGGGAGGGAAATGGGTGCATCTGTGTGGGGATTTGGTCACGAAAGATGTTTTAGTCTTCCCAATGTCACTACTGGTTTGGGACCATAGGACGAAGCCAAACGTAGGTATTGTTTGAGTGGGAGACCATGTTATTTTACCTTTATTCTAATAGGAGAACGTGCACAGCTTTGGCCGGATGTCTAGAGTCGCCTCCACTTTTAAGGAACACACTTGCGACGTGTTTTTGTAACGTCAGTGATGTTTCCACGTTCCCCTCGGGCAGCACTCCCTCACTCCGAGGTGGGAGGAAGTACTCTCCTTTTGCTC
Source organism: Sus scrofa (assembly GCF_054392235.1). Taxonomy (NCBI): domain Eukaryota; kingdom Metazoa; phylum Chordata; class Mammalia; order Artiodactyla; family Suidae; genus Sus; species Sus scrofa. The sequence goes on from NC_139383.1 coordinate 244,735, forward strand.
AGGGGGTGCACAAGAACTCTCAATGGGTGTGGGCATGGCCCCTTTAAGAATTAGAATGGGTTTCCGGGGCTTTGGGATTTCGGCCCTTTCTTAGATGCTTAGGAACAACTTGGGAATACAAAGTTAAGTTATGTGCAATATTAAAAGGGGTGCATTTATAAGGGAAGAACATCGCACATTTCGGAGGAAATTCAGCTGAGATGAAAAAGCAAAGGTGAGGTCCCTTCCTGCTGCTCTGGCTCCAGGGAGGGAAGGGAGGCTGGTGAGCTCTGCAGGGTTGCAGGTGTCAGCAGCGGGAAAGGTTCTGCAGGCATAGTCCTAACCCGCAGTCCTGACCCCACAGGTGCTGCTGCGGGAAGCAGGGAAGGAACAGAGGAACAGCACAGCCCCTGGAAAGGGGCAGGTCATGGACACTCCAAATGCAGGGACCCGTCCATCCGGGCCTGGTCTTCTCAGGCACTGGCCCTGGTCCTGGTTTTCAGGCCCCTCTGCTGACTCCCACCCTATTCCAAAGGCACAACCTTTTGTCCTACACCCAAGAGGGCCCCACGGGAGGTAGGACTCTTCCAGGTGACTTCCGAGAAAGGGCGGGGGGGGGGCTCACTCCTCCACGGCTCAAGGTGGGGACCACCTTGTGGGTCCATCTTGGTGGCTGGGCCTCCTAGGCCAGCACACTAAGGCTAACGGACCAACCCAAACAGAAGCTGGAAGGTTAGTGGGTTGCAGCTCTCTTTCCTCCTTCCTGCTGTGCAGCTCATTCCAAAGCCAAGTGTCCGATTCTTATTTGTCCGCTATTTGTGGGATCTTCGGGCTGCTCCCTGACAGCCCAGGAGAGTCCCTTTGGGTGCAAGGTGGCCAGGACCCTCCTGGCTCCTGAGGGCCCTCTCCTCGTCAGTCGTGGGGTGGGGGCGCCAAGGTGGAGCGGGCAGGATTCTCGGTCAGAGGAGGACCACTGCCCCGGGCCGGGCCGCGGGTGTTTGAACGTCACCTGCCTTGAGCCGTTTGCCCGGTTGTCAGTCTGGACGAGGCTTCCTCGAACATCTCTACACACATCACTGTGATTGGGTCTCTTTTTCATTACGAAAAGTTTCTAGAAGCGGAATTAGTCTTTGGGAGGGAATAAACATCTTAAAGGCTGTTTATAAATCCCCGGAGAAAAGTCTCATCGATGTGTAACCCTACCAGGGGCCCCTCACCAACAAGATGAATCACGATTAGAAACTTCGTTTGCCAAGTTGCTTAGTGAGCAGTGACCAGAGTTACTCCGTCTTAATCCGTTGAACTTCAGCTTGAGTCCTGGCGACCCCACCCTTCCCACTGCGCCAGGCCCCTGCTGTCCACTAGTGAGGACCGGTTGGGCATCACGTGTCCAGGAGACGTTTTTCATTTTGAGTTCATGACGCTCTGGGGTGGGAAGAATTATTTCCTCTTCCTGAGACACAGAAAGGCCCCAGGTTCCGTGAAGGGCCAGCTCTGAGTGTGATACTTTCTCCCCGGAGGGCTGGTGTGGGCATTCTCCCCTCACACCCGGCGTGTGTTCAGGGCCAGGACTCTGGGTGTCTTGGTTTATTTTATAGGTGGGTGTACTTTTGTCTTAATTTTTGTTTGTTTGTTTGCACTTCGGTTGCAACCCTGGCATGTGGAAGTTCCTGGGCTGAGGACTGAACCCCAAGTCACAGCAGGGACAGTGCTGGATCTTAACCTACTGAACCGCAAGGGAACCCCAGTCTCGTTTTTCTTAAACTCCTGTATTCACAGTTAATTTACATGCAATAAGATGCACACATATTAAAACAGAGTTGGGGAGTTCCCATCGTGGCGCAGTGGTTAATGAATCCGACTAGGAACTATGAGGTTGTGGGTTTGATCCCTGGCCTTGCTAGGTGGGTTAAGGATCCAGCATTGCCGTGAGCTGTGGTGGAGGTCGTAGATGCGGCTCGGATCCCGCGTTGCTGTGGCTCTGGCATAGGCTGGCAGCTACAGCTCCGATTCGACCCCTAGCCTGGGAACCTCCATATGCCGTGACAGCGGCCCAAGAACTGGCAAAAAGACAAAAAAAAAAAAAAAAAAACCCATAAAAATGCCACCACCACCAACAACAAAAAAACAGAGTTGGACGAGTTGAGAAATACGGACTGTCAGGAGATCAGCCCCACCGTCCAGATGGAGGCCCCCCCATCCCCCCATTGACCTGAAAGCCCTTTGCACAATCCCGCCCACAGTCAGCGGATTCCAGTAGCAGAGGTGCTGGGGGTCCATGCACAGGGACCCTTCCCACCCTGTGGGCCCTGGCTCTGCTCCCGCATCACACACATCACTTTTCCTTGCTTAGGAATTTTGTAAGAATTGTTTTACCCAAGCCCTGTCAGCTTTCCTTTTCCTGTCCCCACCTGCCCCTGGAGCCTCTCTGGGGCTGCAATCAGCTCCTCCACAGGCTGGGTCTGTTCTGCTCCTGGAGGCCTCTCTTAGTGGAGGCAGGGCCTCCAGTGGGGTCTCTGGTGCCGTTGGGAGGACAGGATGGGGATGGCCGAGCAGCTGGCCTCTCTGAGGTGGCTTCACAGAGGGATTAGGAAGCAGCCGTGGTGGCCCTGCTGTTCCTTGTGCTGTCCCTCACGGTGTCCAGTAACCCGTCACCCATCGGCACCTAGAACAGGGTCTTGGAGGGATCGGTTGGGTCCAGGTTGTGAAGGCAGGACTGGGGCTCATGCTGAGGGGGTCAGAGGCAGGGGGAGGCCTGGAGGCAACTTTGCTTGGGTGGAATAAACCAAAGTCCACACGTCCACCGACAGCAATAAAAAGAGTGTGCTTCTCCTTTTTTGCTCCCTCCCACCACCTTCCAGGTTGTTGTCAGAGAAAGTGTGAAGCTACCTCTTCAGCACAGGCCAGCAGCAGTCCTGGCTCAGCCCCTGGCCTTGCTGCCCACCCCCAGCCCCTCTGCACCTTCAAAGGTTTTTGTGACACAAAGACACCTGTTTAGAAAGACCGTCTGGTGAAAGAGAAGAGGTCTCCCTGGATTCCATTTTACCTTAACTCGGTTTAAATCAGGGTGCTTGTGCTCCCCTGCTTCTCCCAGCCTCTGGGCCTCGGGCCTGAGCGGCTTCACCTGCGTGCTGGGATCGCGGCTGAGTCATACCCTCGCCCAGCCTGTGGGTCCTCATGCTGTTCCGGAGCTCCGGACACTGTGGGATGTGCCGCCAGCTGCTTGGGGGACCCGGCGCTGCGTCTTCTCAGCTGGGGGGCCAGCAGCAGGAGAGCACAGGGAACATTCGCAGGAAAAGGAAACAAGCGGGGTTTCCTGGCCTGTCGCCCTTCCCGAGGCTGGATGGCAGAGTCGGGCGGTAAGTTTGTCCCTTTTTGGAGACGGAAGCAGCGAGGGGCCAGGCGGTCCTGCTCTAGCAGAGCCAGGATGAGCTTTCTGGTGGCAGCCTCCTGGCCACTCTTGCCGTGGAGAAGCTCTCACACACCCGAGGGAAAGGAAGGGCAGCACTGTCCTCGCCGAGGCCACTGCGGTGCCAGGGGAGCAAGGCCAGTGCCACTGTCTGGGCAGAGGAGGCAGCCAGGGCGTCGAGCGGTGGATGCTGAGCCTCCCGCAGCCTGAGGTGGGGGTGACGTGCCCAGGCCGGGTCGTGGCGCCAGTCACATGCCAGTGGGGTCTTTGTGTCTGCAGAGGGGATACCACTGGCTGGAGTTCCCACCACCCAAGCACTTTGCACCTGATAGAGTGAGGTGGCGTTTGGATAATTTCTCCCCTCAGCACTGCGGTTCAAATGGCCAGATCCCACTGACGGACCTGTGTTGCAAACCCCCTTTGGAGCTCGTGCTGCTAACGTCCTGTGTTGTGCTCAGCATTGCCAGGTGAAAACAGAATAGTCGGGAGTGGGACGCTAACAATTTCATGGAGATCTAACTGGGTTGTCAGGTGTCCGTGGCCGGAGGGAAGCAGTTTCAGAACGACAGTGACTGTCAGCATTTGGTCCCGTAAGGACTGGAAGTGAAAGCGGCAGAAGCTGCTGCAGTGTCAGCACGAGCAGGAATCAGCGGCCCCCACGCCAGTCGCTTGAAATGACTCCACAGAGGGCAGTGTCCAAGGTGCCCTGCTATGCCCAGACGCCCTCCCAAGGCCAGCCGACCCCTCCTTGCCTCCCAAGCCACCAGTCTGCCATCAAGTGTCCACCCTGAAGCAGGGCCACTGCCCTGCATGGGCTTCCACCAAGTGATTTCACTGAGTCCTCATTCTCAAGGCCACACCACGAGCAGAGACAACAGAGAGCTTTCTGACCTTCCCCACTGCCACTTCCTGGGGCCGGGGCCACATTTAAATATCTTTTCTAAAGGGTTCGGTCCACAGAGCCTTGGTACTTGTGAGAATCTTGGATTCTAAGCAGAAGGTGCAGTTTCCCCCCTGTCACCAGGCAGACGTGGGTTGGGACAGGGAGCGGGTCTGCCTGCCTCCATCCGCAGTGACTCTCCCCGCTCCCCGAAGGAGCCGATCCTCTGCTGACCCCTCTGCCCCTCTTCCCCGAGCCTCCAGGCGGGGTGGTGCCGAGCTCTGCACCCAGGGCCCAGGAGGCGCGATACCCTATGGCGGTCGTGAAGCTCACGCCCCCTCCGAGCCTGGCCTCGCCGCAGAGAGCTTGCCGTCTGTAGGGTCCCGGTAACCCTGGAAGAGAGGAAGGAGAAGAAGGGAACTTCTCATCTCTCCTTGCGACACTGGGCTTTGTATTGCTTGCCAGAGGGGAGGGGTCACTGCTGGTCCTCTGTCCACCCATCCATTGGGTGTGCTGAGCTCGGAGCACATCTTCTCAGCAAGGTCTTCCTGCCCTTGAGTCCCGGGACTAGGTCTCCCGGAAACGATCGGAATTGACCTGGGACTTGACAGCCCTGACCCAGAGCTCGCTGCGGCTTGGTGCTGCGCTAGGCACTTTACAGCTGGAAAACCGGAATCATGTTCAATCACCCGCAGCGCGTAAGGTGGCTGGGAGACCCTGTAGACGTGACTTGGAACCAAGGTGACGGCGGGGAGGCCGAGGCGTGGCAGGCATCCCAGGGTTTTCTGGGCTCTTCTCTCCATGACAGCCTCCGCCTCTGAAGGAGGTGGATCCACCTCGAAATGTGCCAAGTTCTGGGAAGTAGGCTCTGACCTCTTGCTTCACTTTCACTTTCTTGCTTGGGTCTCCTGAGGAAGTGAAAATTCCCAATTAGCATGTGACACTCATTCAGATCAGGGAGTTGGTGCATTTTCCCACAGAACTGGAGAGAAAGTGCCGCCTGCGGGGCGTCACTGCTCAGGTTGCCAGGGAGCCGGTGTCAGGGCAGCTCTGTCCTGGAAGCCGGACGACACATATCATGTGTGCGTCTCTCAGGTGGTGTCCTGCTCCTGCCCCCTGGGCCTCCAGCCCCGGGCTCTGAGGCCTCCTTGTGCCCCTGCCCACCTCCTGCACGTGTGGGTGCTCATCCGTGTGCGTTGAACAAATTATTGGCAGAAAGATGGAAATGGAAGAGACCCCTTCTTGGCTGTCCTTTCTAGACCCCAGAGTCCTACAGAAATAGAACCCAGCTAACGGTTCGGTGAAGGGTGTTAGGGGCGTGGATGACAGAAACTGACCCAGAGAGGGCAAACAGAAGAGGCCCCCAAACCTGCAGACACATTGCTTCCTGTGGCCACAGGACTCTGCCTCTGTGACCCATCAGCGACCTTAGGATGGGAGTTTGTTGGTTTACTGGCTGGCCCAGTGCAATCAAAATCCTAAGAAGGGAAGAGCAGGGTAGCGGCCAAGGAGATGTGACGATGGAAGTGGAGGTTTGGAAGATGGAGGCAGGAAGACGGGGGGGCCAGGAGCCAAGCCATGTGCTGGCCTCTGGGAGCCCAAAGAGGCAGGAAAAGAGTTCTGCCCTGGAGGTCCCAGGGGCATCAGCTCTGCTGAGGCTCAGATTTCGCATGTGGGACTTCTGCCCTTCAAAACTGTAAGAAGATACATTTGTTGCTTTGAGCCACCAAGTTTGTGGCCATTTGTTACAGCAGCAAGAAGAAGCTGGTCCCTGGTTTGTCTCCTCAGGAGGGAACGAGGACAGACGGAGAGGGGTGAACACGGCTCCAGCTGGCTCTGGCCTCACCAGCAGCCAAGGTCCGGGTCGGGTCCCCTGTCTCCTCACCCCAGACCTCCTACAGGAGTGAAGAGTCCAGATAAGTTGCCCCTCAGTCCTTGCTGAAACAGGCACGTGCAGTGTCTGGGGAGCAGAGTGGAGGGTGGGGACCCACACAGGGTGAGGGTGCTGGCGGGGGGCGACGGCTCCTGCAGGCTGGGGGAGGCTGGCTCTGCTCGAGACGCACCTCACAGGTCCTTTGTCTCAGCAGCAGTTGGGCGCCGTCAACTGTGCTCCAGAACCCAGAGGGTTTCTGCACTGAAAATGCTCCGTTCTTTCTGAAACGCCCCGAGAACCTTAATGATGGGAACAAATAACAGGTGCCGGGAGCAGCTGCTACTGATTCATGACGCTCCTTCTTTAAATATGTTTTCTGTGGGGGAATCAAGGGCTTTCAGAAGCATTTTGCTCTGAAATATTCAAGGAATGTTTCTTGTTTTTTCTTATTACAGCAACAGTTTTAATATTTATGAGCTGATTCATGGGACCTGCAACAGAGCTGGAGAAACAACGGGTCAGAGGAGCATGGAAACTGCAGCCTCTGCAGTTGCTTTGAAATGGCATGTGGCTCTTCCCGGCATCTTTCTGAGAGGCAAACCCAGGCTGGAACAGCCTCCCAGAGCTGTGTAAACGGCGCGGCGTCACACGCGGGTGTCGGTGGGTGAGGCCCCACGCGGGGTCCTGACTCAGAGGCCTTTGTGGTTGGCTGGCATGCTCTCTGGGCCACAGCTCTCTGGCACTCCCACACGTCCGGTGGGGTCTGTCCTGAGGGCAGGTGGGCTGCAGGTGGCACCCTCGGTGTTGCTCTGCTGGGCCACAAGCTTGATGAGCAGAGCGAAGAGGATTCTGGTGCTCCTGGCAGAGCGTCTGTGGTCCTGAGGCAGACGTAAGGGTTGTGTTCCCAGGACCAGCGATTCCACAGGTTAGGTATTCACTGACCTGGGGTCTCTGTTATTAGCTGGGTTCTGTCCTCTTAGACTCTGGGCTACCAAATACCAAGAATTTCTACTTGATTCTCTCATCCATTTTTTTTTTTTTGGCCCCGCCCTATGCATGCAGAAGTTCTCAGGCCAGGGTTCAAACCCGCACCACAGCAGGGACCTGAGGCACAGCAGTGACAATGCTGGATCCTTCACCTCCTGAGCCACCAGGGACCTCTGATCCTTCACTTTTTTGTCACCTCCTAAAAGTGGGACTTGAGTCATTAGGCTGATCCTTTGGTTTGATGATGCAAACGCCGCTCCTGACCCCGTGGCCCTGGCACTCAGCTGGTTCAGGGCGAGGGCTGTGGACACGCTAACTGGCAAAGGGCGGGGGCTGCTCTCCAGAGTGTTTTGCAGTAGCTGGCGTGGCCTGTTTATCACGGTTCTGGTGTGTTCAGTGCAGGGGCTTGGATGTCTGAGATAAAGAACAAGACGCTGCTCGCGTGGCCTCAGCCTGAGCTCCAGGCCCCAGGCTTCCAGGCGGTGGTCTGTGAGTTGTCTTGCGTGGGTAAGAACCAGCAGCCAAATCTCTGACTTTGAGTTAAAACCTCCAGGCTCCTTTGGAAGCAGGAGAAAAAGCATTGAGGTGCCCTTTGCTGCTGCTGATCAATTCAAAGCGAAATGGGAAACTCTCCAATTAATTCAAGTGACAAACTCCTAGACAGCTGCTGGGGGGCCATCACTTTGGGGTGCTGGGGGGTCCTGTGTCCCCCCCCAAGCCTGTGCCGTGAAGGGCCTGAGCGCACCCTACAGGGAAGCCCCTGAGGGCGAGCTGGGGTTGGTCTTCGTGCAGAGGTGTGAGGCTGCAGGGGTCCCCCGGGGCAGGGGGTGACCTGAGGGTTGTTCGGGAGGTGACTCTAAAGCGGCGGTGGTCTCCAAGGCTCTTGTCTTGGGTGTGGCTGCTTCCCTTCCCATGCTCCCTGGGCACTGGATTCTTTCCTGGAGCCGCCGTAACACATCACCTCAAACCTAGTGGGTTTAAACTATAGAAATGTGCTCTCCCACAGCTCTGAGGCTGGAATCCTAGGGCAGGGCTCCTGGTGGGGCCGAGGGGCCCCTGTGCCCGCCCTCCCTCCCTGTGGGGGCCAGCCCCGTGTCCTTGGGCCTGCGCGTGGTCTCTGCCCCACGCCCCTCCCTGCAGCCTTCTCCTCCCGCTGTGAGGACCCTGGCTCGCTGAGCAGGGCCCACCCTGGTCCAGGGAGCCTGTCCCCGTCTGGATTGTCTGCAAGGATCCTGTTTACAGACAAGTTCCCCCGCTGAGGTGCTGCATTTGGAGGACACTGTTTAAGCAAGCACAGATACTGTCACTACCATCCGTGAAAATGGCTTTTAAGAAAGTGTATCTGGAGTTCCCGTTGTGGTGCAGTGGTTAACGAATCCGACTAGGAACCATGAGGTTGCGGGTCCCTGCCCTTGCTCAGTGGGTTAACGATCCGGCGTTGCCGTGAGCTGTGGTGTAGGTTGCAGACGCGGCTCGGATCCTGCGTTGCTGTGGCTCTGGCGTAGGCCGGGGGCTACAGCTCCGATTGGACCCCTAGCATGGGAACCTCCATATGCCACAGGAGCAGCCCAAGAAATAGCAAAAAAGACAAAAAAAAAAAAAAAAAAAAAAAAAAAAAAAGAAAGTGTATCTGTTATACATTTTCCTCAGGGAGTATTTTCTGAGGACCTACTTGTTCAAAGCGCAGGCAGTATGAGTGAAATAGAAAACAATTTTCATGAAAAGACGAATGTGGAAGCTGTATGTGAAACTAGGAGGACACCCCAAGACAGTCTTTGTGAGCAGACACACGATGGAGTGTTCTAGACTGGCCGTGTGCCAACAGACACTGCAGGAATGATGGGAAGCTTCTAAATTGTCAGGAGAATGGTCTTAGGCAAAAAAACAAAAAACAAAAAGCAAAAACCCAGGAGGGAAAAGGCAGTAGCAAAGGCCCTCACCTCCGGGTCAGCTGAAGGACCCACAGGTGGCCGAGCCATCATCCAGGGACCTCTTGGGATCACCCGGAGGCTGGAGCGGCCGTCTGGTCTCTCCAGACCACGTCCAGGCAGGAGGGAAGAAAGTCGCCCTTCTCTTAGTCTAAAAAATCCATCTCACAGCTTTCACCGTCCCTTACTGACAAATAGGATTTTAAATCCCTTTATCTGGAGACACGCAGATAAAGGGTATGCTTGTGGCGAATAAACAGAGTTGATGTTCTTGCCAGCTGTTAGGGACACATGCAAAAATCCAGTGACATCTCGTTAGCATTGATATTTTGTCACAGAAGTATTTTTCGGGGGGTGGGGGCTGTTTTCTGAGAAACCACATCTCAGAATCCACAGTCTCTTCAGCCCCCAGTCCGCAGCCTTTGACCTCTTTGAACGACAAAGAAGAAAGCGATCAAATGGACCGAATCCTCTGGGCCCAGTTGGAGCCTGTAGCTGGGCGGTGCCGCCTGTCAGCAGCGAGCAGGCCTGGCACCACCTGCCCCTGCCCCTGGCTGCACAGGGGAGGCTTTTGCCGAGACGGAGAACATGGGGTGTTGGTGGGGGTGGGGGAGGCTTTCCTGCACGCTGGGCTGTTCTGCCCCCACTGGAGCAGAGGTGGGCAGCTGATCCACCTTTTCCTCCTCTTCCCTCTCAACCGCCTATGTTCTGGGGTCTTTAGGCTTTGTTTTGAAGGTAAGTAATGCCCAGGAAATGCACTAATTAACACGGTGAACTTTCTCTCGGAAATCGTCAAGCCTTTGCCACTGTTAAGAGGCACGTATTGGATAACAGCTGCTTCTAGACCTGTGAGATTCCCTTGTCCAGGGGCTGGGGCTGCTGGAATGTTCCTTCTGAAGGGACTCTCGGCCTCCCATGGACTTTTCAGGGACATGGGGGTGTGAGGGCTGCTCTGGGCAGGGCTGGGCCTCCCTCCCCTGGTGTTTAAGAGACAGCCCCTGCACCTCCCGCCCCCAGGACTGACAGTCCCCTTGAGGGGTGACTACTGCCAAAGGCTCTCGTTTCACAGGTGGAAGACAGGCCACTCCTGCTGTCCGACTCAGCCCTGCGGTCCCAGCTGGCCATGAGGAGTGTCGGCCACCGGGCCCCGAGTGGCACAGCCAGGGTCTCCCCCAGCTGGGTCTTTCCACGGGAGTACACGGCCAGCAGGAGATAGCGGAAGCCTCAGAATGGACACATGTGAAAGAGAGCTCCTTCCGGGGTCAGCACAGGAAGGGAAGAGCTGGCAGTTACTTCCGTAACAGCTCAGAGAAACATGAGTCTCTGCACAAAGCGAGTGTTCAGGTTTTGGTGTCGCTTGGGGGACAGACACCCCACACTTTCCACCTGTGGAACCTGGGGATGGCCTGGCAGCCGAGGGGCCACCCACATGAGGGAAATGGAAAGAGTCCCGCGGTTCTGCTGGTTCTGCTGGTGGAGACCCGGCCACGTCCTCGAGCGGGGCTGGTGGACGCTGCTCGACTGTCCTCGTCACCAACCGCCAGCTTCATCCCCGCAGAACAGAACATCTGCCTTCGAAACTGACACCACAGGGACCCTGAAAACGTCCTGCCTAAGCCAGAGCAGCGCAGGCCGTTCTGTGCGCAGATGCCTCGGTTTGGATGGTTGACACAACCCCGACTCTTCCTTGCGATTTGGCACAGAGAGGGGAGCAGTGCCTGGGGCATCAGCCCAGCGGAGGGTGACAGGCTCCAGGTGCCAGGCCACAAGGGCTGTGCTGGGCTCGGCCTTGGGCTTGATAACTATCCCCCCAGTAAGGTTTTTCCTTGTTTTTAACCGATGGCACGGATGAGACAGAACCTGGAATATTTGAAGACAGGGCGTTCTGTTGACGGGGCTGGAGTCTAGCCACGGGAAGTAGCAGCTTCACTATGGCCCTTGGCAGGGGCAGGCCTCCGTCGCAGCCCGTGAGCCTTCTTTTTAGGAGAAAGCTCGGGTGCGGGCCCTCGCCCCTTACCTCCTCTTTTGTTGAACACATGGAAGGCTGTGGGGTCCACTCACATCCTCCGCTTGAGAAGCAGTGAAGACTGGGTGGAGTAATCAAGTGAAAGATGCAGTGCAGCCTGCGCTCGAGTCCAGCAGGACAACGGTCCTTAGGACCAAGGACCGGAGTTTGGGGGACGATGACATTCCGAGGGGGACAGCTTCACTAGACGGAAACCCGAGACGAGTCTACATATCTGAGCATCTGCTACCGCCCTTCCGCGGATGGGAACAAGCACCCTGACAGCCCTGGTCTGACCTCACAGGGTCCACGACGCTCTCACCAGATGCGAAGGAGGAGCTGGTGATGTCGGCCTGCCGTGGACTCCAAGACGAGGACGAGGACGAGGATGAGGCCGTCTCGTCCCCTCCCCACGTGCCTTGGGGGATAAACTGCAGCCCGCCTGCCCCTCGGGGCAGAGCCTCCATGCCTGCCCGCTGGCATCTCTCACAAGCATCCTTTTTTTTTTTTTTTTTTTTTTTGTCTTTTGTCTTTTGCTGTTGTTGTTGTTGCTATTTCTTGGGCCGCTCCCGCGGCATATGGAGGTTCCCAGGCTAGGGGTTGAATCGGAGCTGTAGCCACCGGCCTACGCCAGAGCCACAGCAACACGGGATCCGAGCCGCGTCTGCAACCTACACCACAGCTCACGGCAACGCCGGATCGTTAACCTACTGAGCAAGGGCAGGGACCGAACCCGCAACCTCATGGTTCCTAGTCGGATTCGTTAACCACTGCGCCACGACGGGAACTCCTCTCACAAGCATCTTATCTGAATGAATCTACTGCTTGCCTGGCGCTTTGTCTCCTGCTGAATTCCTTCTGCACTGAGACCCAGAGAACCTGGACCTCAGCAAGTCCAGACACTGGGTGAGTGATTTTAACTTAAAAACTGTTGGTTTAAGTCCCAAATTTGGTTTTGGCTGGGTTCGAGTCCTGGCACATGGGTTCAAGTCCCAATCTGGGTTCTGGCTGGGATGAAGTCAGAGGTGTTGAGGTTTCAAAATCTTTGCTCGTGAGAGGCTGCAGCCACTCATGCACTAATGGGGCCTTCCTGCCTAAGCCTTGGACTGGATGGGAATTTCATCAGCTTCATATGATAACGTCTTCATATGATTACTACAGTCTTCAAAACCATCATTTTAAAAGACTGCTTAATATGCCATAAAGCATTTATTTAGGAAATTCCTGCTGCTATAATAACACCGGCCAACAGCTCTCCCAGCTGCCACACCAATTACTAAGTCGAAGAGCCTGAGTGTGACTTTGTTCTTGGCACTCATTGCCAAATGTCACATCTCTTCCCCCCAAACAACCGATGTCAATGCCCTTGAGGTATGAAAAGCCTGTTTACCACAATTCATCATGGATATTTTACGACATAATGGGTAAAGCGATGATTTTAATTACATTATTTGATCATGAGCAAGTCCGGCTGTTCATAATTTTCTTTCACCCTTAAATAGGAACGGTTTCCCTACCCGTTTGCTTGATCTCATCACATCAGGAGTGGCCCCTTTTTCAAAGTTGCTCCAATCCTCAGGCTTCCTAGAGTTATCTGAATTTATCAAGAACAGTGATATTCTCAATCTTTTCATCATCAAAGAACTTTTATTATTTTCCTCATAAACCTATGCTCATTTTTACTTTGATATGTTTTACCATTTTGCCCATCAAAGGCATATTTCATTGCCAAAGAGAACAGCTGTGGAGTGTTGGATGGCCTGTGTCCCAAATCTGATTCCACATAATTCCACCAAAAGCAAAGACCCTGTTCTAACTAATCTGTGCCGGTTGGACAATGGCTTGGGGTCTCAGACGGTCAGCTCAGGCGGTGCCAACCTGTGCCATCCTCTTCCTGTGACCACTGGGGACACAGGCAGACGTGCTGCCGGCATGTTGGCTTCCTGAGGGGCGGGCGCACAGAGAGAAGGGGTCCCTCCCTCCGTCCTGCCCCCCAGGCCCCAAGTGGTGAGGAGGGCCGGTCTCAGAGCCCCAGCGTGCACTCATTTCGGTCAGCTGGGGCTCGGGCTTTGGGGAGCTCGTGGAAATGCCCCGAGATGCTCCGCCTCCGCGTAGACGAGGTGGGTGGAATCACGGCCGGCTTCTGCGGCTTGAACTTCGGGCTGGCGACACGCCGGCCCCGCGGGGCCAGCCCTCGGCAGCTGGAGTGGTTGATTTCCCTTAGGTCCGGGCCCACAGGCGCCAGGCCTTTCTGGACGGCAGCAGCCAAGGGCTGCGGGAGTCCGGGGGCAGGCTGGCCGCCGGGCGTGGCTCCTCCAGGCCCCATCTGAGGATGGGGGTGCCCGTCTCCCGCTGCGGTGGCTGCGAGGTGACTCGGGGGACGCGCTCCGTGAAGGACATGTGTGCTGACTCTCGTCTCTGCCCCCAGAGCGGCTCTCAGCGTCTCCAGCCCCGCGTCCCCAGCGGTGAGGCGCCCGGGGAAGCCTGCTGGCGTCCGCGTGGAAAGCCCGCAGCCCCAGCCTTGAAGTGGCTGCACCTGGTCCATGTGGCATGTTGGCCGGAGGGACCCTGGCCTCGCGCGGCCGTGGGCGCCCGTGTCTGTGCCCGGGCAGCGCCCCCGCGGCGGCTGGGCACATTTGCCCCGCAGGTCCTCAGCTGGCAGCTCGAGGCGGCTGCCCCAGGAGGCCTCTTGTCCACCTGGACCCTCGGCCGGGACAGGGGGAACCAGGTGCTCTGGGCCCTGGTGTCGGCGGATCGTGAAGCCAGGCCTTTGTGGGGCAGCCATGAACCAAAAAAAGAAACGCTATTTTGATTCGGTCACTTACTGTGGGAGGTTTTATTTTTGCCGCGTTGTGGTGAAGGAAGCCACCGGTTCGAGCTCCCTGGAGACGCCGAAGCCCCCCCACCCTGTGCTCTGGCCCTGGGACGGACGGGAGCAGCTGACTGCACAGCGCCGGGACCCGCTTTCCAACCGGATGAAATCCCCACAGGCGAGCACGTCCTCCAGTGTTGGCAGCTCACACCCCTGGACTTGGGAGGTGGCCCCCGGGGGGAGCTGGGGGCGGCATCTTACATGCCCTTCACCTGTGGAGGAGGTGGGCGGGGGGGGAGGGCTCAGGTCGGGAGCTGAGAAAGGGCTGGCGACCCCGCCTCTGCTCTTTCTCTACTTCAAAAGCAGCGTCCCCCCGGCCAGCTGTGTCCTGGGGGAGCCAGAAGTTTAGCGAGCAGGACTATCAGTTCCAGAATAGAGTAATCGCACAGTCATAACCCCTTTCGTCTTTCTCTCAACGTGTCTTTTCAGAACACTGTGCCACTCAGTCTTCTAGTGTCCAGGTGAGTGGTCCGTGTTCTTGGTGTCTCTGGGAGGGAGGGAGTCCAGAATGCAGGCCTCTCCAACCCCGAATCTGGATCTGTCTTCCCTCCCCTCCCCGCCAAGTCTGGACCTCCCACCCCCACCGCCCCAAGCCCGGATCTGCACCCCCCCATTCCAGATCTGTACCCACCCCAGTCTGGATCCGCCCCCAGTCTGGCTCTGCCCTCCCCCGCTTCTGAATCTGGCCTCCCCACCCCGGATCTGCATCTCAGAGTCCCGAGGCCCAGGCACCACAGACTCGTCTGCCCAAAGTGCTGTCCCCACCTGATGAGCTGGAAGCTGCCGTCTCTGTCTCTCGTGTCTCGGAAGGCAGGTGAGACAGTGGGCTGATGAAGCTCAGTGCTGTGAAGGGCTCTCCTCTGGTCTCCACTCGGGTTAGTGTCTTGTCCTCAGTGGCCCAGCGCCTGAGAAGTCCTGCTCCTGAGCAGCAGTGACTCTCCCGTCTCTGTGACCTTTGCTGCCCCCGCCGTTGGTGGCTCTGCTGGGACATATGCTGGACACGCAGCCAAGCAAAAGCTGACAGGGGCAGAAATGCAGTCCCAAAGGAAGGGGGCGGGAGAGGAAGCTTCCAGAACCAATCCATGGCGGCCTCCATGGGGGCAGCAAGGGTAGGGTCTGGGCTGGTCAGTGTAGGGGTCAGGGAACTGTGACCTTTCTTCTGAGTTTTCTTCTGATGGTGATTCCAGAGGAGGCAGCCCAGAAGAGAACGGTGACAGTGAGAAGCCTGGCTGGTCCCTGTGAGCACGGGTGCAGGCGCAGCCCAAACGGTCCAAGGTTGCTCTGGGGAAGCGCCCCGTCCTCCAGGCGCCGTTGGCTGACCCCGCCCAGCTGGGTCTTGTCCACGCGAGTGAAATGTCTGTGGGACACTTCACTTATTGGGTCCTGGCCAGGCCCATGTGTCACGACACCAGGATCCTTTAATTCCCGTGATGCTTAGGAAGCACAAATAGTGTCACCGGGACCAGGAGCCTCGGGATCCTATGTGTGGTTGCGTGTAGGGCAGCTTGTCTCTGCTCCTCCGACAGTCCTGGCAGTTCCTAGGACCCCCTCCGGCACGTGAGGTGTCCTCCAAACTAGATTTCTAGATTCCAGGCTCTTTCTGGGAGCCCGAGGGCACATCCCACACTGGTCCCCATTGCTGGAGGCTCAGGCACCGGGCCCCCGCTTGGGAGCTGGTGGGGTGCAGCCTGCACACAAGCTGTTTCCTGTGTCTGGGGGTGGGGCAGGGGGAGCTGACATGCAGCCTGCTGGGCCCACAGAGGACAGGGCTCTGGGCAGAAAGCCCTCCTTATCCCCAAGGCTCTTGAGTGGAGGCAGGGCCTGGCCTGGCCGCACCTGGAAGTAGCCTCTTCAAGTCCTGTGACACAGTGCTGTGTGGGTGGCTTTTGCCCAGTCAGATGTCGCTGTAACAGAGCCTGTCTGGTGGGCCACCCCACCTTGGGGCCCTCACCTCCTGGCCTGTGTCATTCCAATTTGTTTTTTATTTATTATTATTATTTTTTGGTCTTTTGCTTTGTAGGGCTGCACTTGCGGCACATGGAGGTTCCCAGGCTAGGGGTCTAATCCGAGCTACAGCTGCTGGCCTACACCACAGCCACAGCAACACCCGGATCCGAGCCGCGTCTGCAACCTACACCACAGCTCACGGCAATGCTGGATCCTTAACCCACTGATCGAGGCCAGGGATTGAACTCGAAACCTCATTGTTCCTAAGCAGATTCGTTTCCGCTGTGCCACTACGGGAACTCCTCATTCCAATTTAGACAATTTGTTTTTTAAATTTATTTTATTGATGTATAGTTGATTTACAATGGCGTGCTGGTCTCTGCTGTACTGCAAAGTGACTCCGTCACGCACACACTGTTCTTTTTCACACTCTTCCGCTGTGGTTCATCTCCGGAGACTGACTCGAGCTCCCTGGCTCTACAGCAGGGCCTTGTGGTTTCTCCATCCTGTAGAGACACTCGTTTGCCTCCACTGACCCCGGGCTCCCCGTCCTTCCCTCCCCTCCCCTTCCCCTCGACAACCACAAGTCTCATCTCCACGTCTGGGAGTCTGTCTCTCTGTCGTAGATAAGGTCATTTGTGTCATACTTTAGGCCCAGGCACGATGCTGCAATGACATTCATTCTTTTTTGTGGGGGAGTAATATTCCGTTGTGTGTGTGTGTGTGTACCATATCTTCTTTATCCATTTATTGTTAAATTAAAGTATAGTTGATTTACAATATATCTTTTGGCATGAGCACTGCCATTCTCTACCAACTTTGCAGTTTCATGTTTGCTCGGGGTCAGTGAACTGCAGCACCTTAGGGCCCTGGTGAGGCCGTTATGCTCACCCCACCTGCAGGGAGGAGACTCCGAAGAGACTTGACAGGGCAGGGCTGCCAGATGAAAATGGGAGATCAGTTAAACTTGAATTTCAGATAAACTGTAGAGTTTTTAGTAACGTGTGACCCCAGGATTGTATGGGGCAAAGTTATGCTAAAGAATGCTTTGTTTGGAGTTCCCGTCGTGACGCAGTAGTTAACGAATCCGACTAGGAACCATGAGGTTGCGGGTTCGGTTCCTGCCCTTGCTCAGTGGGTTAACGATCCGGTGTTGCCGTGAGCTGTGGTGTAGGTTGCAGACGCGGCTCGGATCCCGTGTTGCTGTGGCTCTGGCGTAGGCTGGTGGCTACAGCTCCGATTTGACCCCTAGCCTGGGAACCTCCATATGCCGTGGGAGCGGCCCAAGAAATAGCAAAAAGACAAAAAGACAAAAAAAAAAAAAAATGCTTTGTTTATCTTAAATTCAAATTTAATTGTATGTCTTGTATTTTTAATTTCTAAATTTGGCCACTATTCCGAGGGCCTTCTCTGAAGCTTCATTTCAGGAGAAATGGCCCAGAACACAAAGCTGACCCCTAGGGCCGGCCGGGGGAGGGGGGTGGGTGTCGGGTGACAGAGGAGAGATTTGACTGACGGGTGTAGGTCCAGGAAGGCTGAGGGACTGATTTATAGTAACACAAGGTGAGATATTTTAGGCGTCTGCCACTGACAGGGCTTAACTTGAGCTTCACATGTTTCTTCTCTCTGAAGTGGCGGGCCTATTTCTAGGGAGCGACTCTCTTGCACCATGAGTCTGCCTGTCACTTTCAAGGGGCGCCAGCGGACCACAAGGCCCAGCAGTGACCAGAACTCATTTCTGGCAAATAATTGAAAGGCTCTGAGTGTGCGGCGTCAGCTGTGCCGGGCAACCCGGACCTCATTCGTGGCCGAGGCCGGCCTCTCCAGGGAGCTGCTTTACTAACCTGGAGCGCACGACTCCCCAGCTCTGGAGGCCTAGCGCTCGCTCCTCTTCCAGGGATGGACAGCCCTGCTCAGAGTTTTGGGAAACTCCCATCCTGACCCTGTTCTATGAAGAGCAGCCTCAGAAGAGAGGCTGAACAGCAGTGGTTATCAGGAAGGCCACATTTATGGAGGGAGGCATTTAAATATGCCAAGTATCCAACCTCAAAACAAGGAAGGTAGGATTTCACAGGTAAGAAAACAGGTCATGTGACCAGACACGGAGCTGAGCCATGACAACAGCCCTGCAATCTGGGGTCTAGCAGTTTCTCCTGTTCTGGAGCATAAGGACAGACAGAAACAGAAAGAGAAACAGAGACAGAGACAGACAGACAGACAGAGACAGAGACAGACAGAGACTGGAGAACCTGGGGGGAGCACTGCCCACGCACAGGTGTGCCCAGCCTAGCTCCTCTGCCATTCTGGGCCTGGATCAGCCCCCCTTCAGCTGTAGGGACCCAGCTTCCAGGGACCCTGCAGGCCAAGCTCTGAGCAGGTAAGAGCTTCCTGGGGCTGCTCATCCCCCACCTCTGTGGCTGCTTCCCGGGAGGTTCTCTGCCCCCAGGGTCTGGAGGGACCTTCCCAGCCCCCCTCTGCCCCCTGGCTCACTACCCCAAGGCTTCAGCTTCATGGGGTGTGTAGGCTCCCCCCGAGCCTTGTCTTTACAGCACAATCCCTGGAGGTGCTGGGGCTCAATTTTCAGGAAGCCGCACAGTTCAAACCACTGGGAACTCTTGGAGGGTCTGTCCTGGGTGACTGGCTGGCTCACAGATACACACCCACGCCTGCCTGGTCCCCAAGTGCTCAGGCCCCACATGGTCCATCTACCACTGGAAGGGTGAGAGTCTCCCGGCCCTGGAGTTGCCCCGGGGATGGTGTGAGGTCATGATTCCTTGGTGGGGAGCTTATTTTATTTTTTACATTTCATCTCCAGTGTTTATGACTAAGGTGGTGTACAGTAGGTGCTTAATAAATGCTGATGGACCTCTTGCCCTCTACAAGCATAGCCAGTGGTGCCTTGCGGCTGGGCTGTGTAAATGTGCAATTTTAAAATGTAGCTGCTGTTCTTGTTTATCATGGCGTGTTTAGACGTGTGCTCGGATGGAATTGTGGGGATGTTCTCACCTTTGTGAGAAGAGCCCAGCCTCTCGGAGGGGCCTCCTGGGGCCCGGGCAGTGCAGGTCTTCAGACTGAAGCCCGGCTCTGGGCCACCTGCAGTCGTGGGAGGACAGGAGGACAGAGGTCATGGGAGGTCGGGGCACAGAGGTCATGGAGGACGGGGGGCAGGGGTCATGGAAGGACGAGGGACAGAGGTCGTGGGAAGACAGGGGGTCAGAGGTCGTGGGAGGTCCCAGGCAGAGCTGGAGTGACTTCCCCAGCTTCTCCTGGAATAGCGCTTGCACTGCCGGGCCTCCTCAGAGGGAGGTGCAGCCGGAGGACCTGTTGCGGGGGCTGGCCCCTTGCCCAGCCCAAGGTCTCCTGGGCGTTCTCTCTTGGGTTAGAGCCCCTCTCACATGGCAGACCAGCCGCCATAGACACGGCCTGTCTTTGGAGACACGTGTGTCATTCCTAGGGCAAGGGCCCTCCTTACTCAATGACCAGAGCCCCTGCCATCTGTCAAGGCCGCTGAACTTGGGGTCAACACGCCACAGCCACCAGGAGGCCTCAAGGGTGAAGAGCAGTCCTGCGTGCTGTGGAGGCCTTCACGGCACAGCCGGCCCTGGCCCTGGTGGCTGACCAAGGTCTGCACGGCATCCGTGGGTCCCAACGAGCAGAGCAGGGGGAGATTGGCCAGCAGGGCACCAGCTCCTGGTTCTGCACCTGCAGCTACCCTGGCCTCTGGGAGCATGGGTTTCTGTGGCTCACACGCTTGCCCTGTGCTGGGAGGATCACTGGCGAGGACCAGAGCCTCAGGATTTGTGGGTTCCCTTGAAAGAGGCCAAAATAGTGGGCAACTGGGTCCTGTGTCCGGGTCCTGTGTCCAGGTCCTGTGTCCATGTCGCATGTCCGGGTCCTGTGTCCAGGTCCTGTGTCCATATCTCATGTCCGGGTCCTGTGGCTGGGTTCCATGTCTGGGTCCTGTGTCCATGTCCCGTGTCCATGTTCTGTGTCCATGTCCCGTGTCCAGGTCCTGTGTCCATGTCTCATTTCTGGGCCCCGTGTCCAGGTCCTGTGTCCATGTCCCACGTCCATGTTCTGTGTCCATGTCTCATGTCTGGACCCCATGTCCAGGTCCTGTGTCCGTGTCTCATGTCCGGGTCCTGTGTCCGTGTCCCGTGTCCCGTGTCCATGTCCCGTGTCCGTGTCTCATGTCCGGGTCCCGTGTCCGTGTCCCACGTCCATGTCCCGTGTCCGTGTCTCATGTCCGGGTCCTGTGTCCGGGTCCTGTGTCCGTGTCCCGTGTCCGTGTCCCGTGTCCATGTCCCGTGTCCGTGTCTCATGTCCGCGTCCCGTGTCTCATGTCCATGTCCCGTGTCCGTGTCTCATGTCCGGGTCCTGTGTCCGGGTCCCGTGTCCGTGTCCCGTGTCCCGTGTCCGTGTCTCATGTCCGTGTCTCATGTCCGGGTCCCGTATCCGTGTCCCACGTCCATGTCCCGTGTCCGTGTCTCAGGTCTGGGTCCTGTGTCCGTGTCCCATGTCCATGTCCCGTGTCCGTGTCTCAGGTCTGGGTCCTGTGTCTGTGTCCCATGTCCATGTCCCGTGTCCGTGTCTCATGTCCGCGTCCCGTGTCTCATGTCCATGTCCCGTGTCCGTGTCTCATGTCCGGGTCCCGTATCCGTGTCCCATGTCCATGTCCCGTGTCCGTGTCTCATGTCTGGGTCCCGTGTCCGTGTCCCATGTCCATGTCCCGTGTCCGTGTCTCATGTCCGGGTCCCGTATCCGTGTCCCATGTCCATGTCCCGTGTCCGTGTCTCATGTCCGGGTCCCGTGTCCGTGTCCCACGTCCATGTCCCGTGTCCGTGTCTCATGTCCGCGTCCCGTGTCCCATGTCCATGTCCCGTGTCCGTGTCTCATGTCCGGGTCCTGTGTCCGGGTCCCGTGTCCATGTCCCGTGTCCGTGTCTCATGTCCGCGTCCCGTGTCTCATGTCCATGTCCCGTGTCCGTGTCTCATGTCCGGGTCCCGTATCCGTGTCCCGTGTCCATGTCCCGTGTCCGTGTCTCAGGTCCGGGTCCTGTGTCCGGGTCCTGTGTCCGTGTCCCGTGTCCGTGTCCCGTGTCCATGTCCCGTGTCCGTGTCTCATGTCCGCGTCCCGTGTCTCATGTCCATGTCCCGTGTCCGTGTCTCATGTCCGGGTCCTGTGTCCGGGTCCCGTGTCCGTGTCCCACGTCCATGTCCCGTGTCCGTGTCTCATGTCCGGTCCTGTGTCCGGGTCCTGTGTCCATGTCCCGTGTCCGTGTCCCGTGTCCATGTCCCGTGTCCGTGTCTCATGTCCGCGTCCCGTGTCTCATGTCCATGTCCCGTGTCCGTGTCTCATGTCCGGGTCCTGTGTCCGGGTCCCGTGTCCATGTCCCATGTCCGTGTCTCATGTCCGGGTCCCGTATCCGTGTCCCATGTCCATGTCCCGTGTCCGTGTCTCATGTCTGGGTCCTGTGTCCGTGTCCCACGTCCATGTCCCGTGTCCGTGTCTCAGGTCTGGGTCCTGTGTCCGTGTCCCGTGTCTTCCACGGTGATCCTGACCCTCTCAGTGTCACCGATGGGTCCTGTGTTCCCAGGGGCTGGTCTCTGAGCCTGGAGTTATGACTCTATGCCTTTCTTAAAAGTAAAGTGTGTCCAACGGGAACATTAACAAAGTTAAGTAAATAAAAATTATTTTTCTTTAGGTAAATTCTAACAGCTCTTAAGGGAAATGAGAAAGCTCCCTGGTGCCAGAGACAAGGCCTGCGGGTGAGCGGTTTTTCGGGTTGGGCAAGACCCACGGTCCTCCTGCCCGAGGTGGGCAGGGGAGGGCAGGACACAGGTGCTTTGCTTCTGCAAGGTGCTGCTCCGTTGCAAGGCGGTCTTGGAAAAGCGAAGATGAGCAGAATTTGCCTCCATAGAACCCAGTACAGGCAGCTCTCACAGCAGACAAGTGAAGCAGAGAGAAACGCATCAACTGCAAAGCCGAACCACAGGCCCACAGCCGCCTCCTCCCCACAAAGGCATCTCAAGGTCGTGACTGGGTCCTGGGACTCTGCCCTCATGGGAGTGGGCTTCTGCAAGGAGCATCTTCCACGGAGACCATGGCGTGTGGCGAGCGCTGGCCGCGGCAGCTTGTCGTGGTGGCACCATTGCTAAATCCTTCCCAGCTTATGGGACGATTCTTGTTCAGGCTGGCTTTTGGTCTGGGCTTTGGGGTTTGGTCTGTGTCTCCTGAGGCCTGGGCCCGAAAGGCCATCTGGATTCCGGGTTGGGGGTCCTGATGAGAGTGTTTAGCAGCCAGTGGAGTGCGGGAGATGGAGGCCTGTCCCGGGCCTGTGGACAGAGGGCTCCTCCCGATCCCTGTAAAGAGAGATGAGGAGACGGGGAGAGCGCAAGGCCTCTCCTCACCTCCCGGCTCAGAGGCTGACCACCTAAGTCCCTGGCCCCCGGGACCCCAGCCACCGGATGGACAGCTGGAGGAAGGGGTGCCTGAGAGCTGTGCAACGGACCCCCCTCTGCTCACGGTCACACGTGCTGGCCTGACCCTGGGGGCCGCTGGGGGCCGGGGCTGGCAGGGTGGTGGAGTCAGAGCCTCCCCCTTCCCTCCGGGGGCTGGAGATGTGGATGTCTGTGCGGTTCCAGGCGAGAAGGGGTGACAAGGCGGGGGGAGGAGGCCTGGGGTGGGCACCGTCCAGGTTCTGGGAGGGGCGGGCTGCCCTTCAAAAGGGGAGAGTGCGTGCGTGTGTGTGTGTGTGTGTGTGTGTGTGTGTGTGTGTGTGACAGAGAGAGAGAGAGGTAGAGAGAGACAGAGTGGGGGGAGAGGCAGGGGAGGTTGAGGGTGGGGGCTCAGCAGCTGGGGCCATCAGGGAGAACTGGAATGCTGAGGGCTGAGAGCCTGGGGGGGTCCCGGGGGCAGACGACCCCCCTCCCAGCTCTCCACCCTCAGTTGTCCGAGTCACTCTTGCTTGTGGTGACCTCTGCTTGACTTGGAGTCAAACCTTGGGCCCCGTCTTCCCCAGGCCACTGTGGACCTGTGCGTGCCGCCAGCATTCACGGCCACAGGCCCTTCGGCCCCTCAGTCCGGGCTAAGTTCACGAGGCGCTACAGCCCCGTGACTGCCACCCGACAAAGCCTGCGAGCCATACCCTGGCATCTGCTCCCGCATGGTTTCCAGAGACGGGCCTCGGCGCCCACACGCTGTCTTTCCTGCCGCCGCCAATCCGCCAGGAAGGCCCCGCCTTTCCTGTTCTTGTCTGTCACACAGTTAGATGCAAAGATGGAAAGAGGCTGGGACAGAGGCACACGGTCTGAGTGGGGAGCTCCTTTCCCAGACACCAAAACGCTCCGGGTGAGAAGCCGCAGATGGGGCAGAGGAGATCCTGGGTCTCATGCGGCCTTTTACACAGCAGTGAAACGCCAACTGGGACCCGCCACGTTGGGATTAATGACCCCCGAGTGGCCGATCACACGTTGTTTGTGAGGGAAACAACCAAACTTGTAAAAGGTGGTTTCCCACGCTCTCACCTGGGCGGGGGCACAGCCACCATGCAAATGGCTTCCTTTCACGCCCGCTGCACCCCCCAGGGCCGGGCCCGGGACTCCCAAGGAGGCCGGGCTGGGGCCGCAGCGAGAAATCCCTCCTGGAAGCAGAACCCTGCAGGGCGACACAGCAAAGACCGTGGGAAGGGCTGGCTGTGCTCACAGCAGCAGGTCCCGGACCCTGGCATGGCAGTTCTGCCCCCGATTCTGCCTCTGAGAAAGCGTGGACACAACCACATTACCCTGCCAGAGGCCAGGGACAGTCTTAGTAACCTCTGCGGATCAGCTAGCTTAGTACAAATGCCCCCTTTCAACTTGCCAGTTATTCCCACACTTAGAGCATCTGGAATTACAGAGCGGACACCCAATGCGGTGTGCCCTCGGAGCAGTAAACATGCTTTAGGTTAAGAAAATCTTTCCCTTCTCACTACCGACTTTCCAAATCTGCCTGTACCTTGACCTTGAACGTGGCCTAAAATCAGCAGCCTGAAACAAAGCCCCACACTGACGGCGCGAGGGGGCACCTGGGGTCTAACGGCCTCTCACGTGGGACAGGGTGGAGTGCAGGGCTTCTGGCAAGGGAGGCACGGGTGGGATTCTCGGAGCTGCCCGAGCACCAGGCACGTCATTCTCTGCCTTCAGCCTGTGCTCCCGGGAGCGAAAGGCATCGCCTCCAAAGTCGCCCTTGATGCGCTCGGGTTTGACAGAAGGACACGAAAGATGAGAGCTTGGGGTGCTGTAAGCATCAGGCTGCACCGTTAGCAGAAGGTGTTCAAAGACCAGGCTCATAAATCACAGCACTGACACAGACGTTTTATTACAGGGCTTAATGGCTGCATCAGGATTCAGGAGAAAAACAGGGCACCCTTTGACAGCATTTTCAGTTAGCGGGAGAGAGGAGCATGCTGCCTGTCCAAAAGCCTCTCTGGCTCCCTGAACGTAAGTGCTATTTTGACGGTGCTCGCTGGTTGCTGTCATCATTATCCCTGTAAACTTTCTCGCTTCCTAGAAATGGGCCCTCCCTCTCAGTCTGCTTCTCCTGCCAGGCTTAATGAACGTCCTGACGCGTAGGAAAAGGGTTAACGGCATAACCCAATCACACAATATCTCGGGCTACAGACAGCCAGCGAGCAAAGGCCGGCAGCATGGTAACGAGGCCAGCACCGTGGGAACGGCGGGGCGGACAATGATGGGATTGACAGTGAGCGTGGAAAGGCCACCTTTGGGAGAAACCGTATCCCACAGCGTGCGGGGAAAGTGAGAAATAGTAGCAGATGCTGCAGGGCTATGAGCAACAGATGCTTCTGGCCAGGCTCCGCCAGCCAACCAGCTCACACCACCCTGAGCGGGGAAGAGCCCTCCCCGCCCCCGCCTTTGTTGGAGGGAGGCAGCAAATACAAATATTGCAGAGGAATTAAAAACAGCAGATGGTGGCAGCAGGATTTGATGAGATCAGGGTCAGGTACGGGCATACATTTGGTGGCAGCATTAATCACCCGCCCCTCGGGGTTGGGAAGTTCGGCCCTCGCAGCATTAAGCCACTTTGGGCCGCTTACTCCCTCGGCCCCTCCCCCGGCCTCTCCCCTCTTTCCTCAGGCTGACCCCTCGATCGGCTTCTAGATGTCCCATCAGATTTAGCAGAGTTTAAGGAGAACACATGTTGAATATTTTGTTAATTCAATTTGTGTTTAAATAATTGATGTCAGCCAATTCCAAACGTGAGATTTCGAAAGGCTCCTGGTTGGGTGGACACGTTATCCACCGTCCTTTTGTGAGGGGCAGTCGTTTGCCCCTTTCTCTTCGGGCTGTTGCACAAGGCCTGTGGCTCCCAGAGGAGACTGTCCCTGCCACCTCGTGGGCGCTGAGCGGGGAGGCTTGTAGCCCTGGGTCCTGAGCAGAGGTCCCGACGGAGCGGAGGTGGCTCTTGGGATGGGCGTCTGCCCTGGGGCCTCCTTGCTCTGCGGAAGGAAGCTTGCTGGCATGCGGGGCGCGCGTGAGTGTGTGTGCTCGTGTGTAAGCATGTGTGTGCTTGAGTGTGTGGGGACATGTGGACACACTTGATGTGCCTCATGAAACCCAGGTCAAGAAGCTCTCAGAAGTGAGTTCAAAGCCCCAGAGGCTGGCCTCACAGTCCCGGTCCACACAGCCAGCAGGATCTCCCACGAGTTTGCTCTCTCGGGTCTTCTTGCCAAGGTGGGAGGCGCTGGTCGGCCCCCAGGGGGAGAGCAGTGGAGGAACCTGTGGTCTCGTCTCATCCTTCCTTCCCTTGAGGAAGGAAATCATGATGTGACTTGTACACTTAAAAAGAAAATGTATTGCCTCAGTTTGAAAGTAATAGCTGCTCATTTAGAAACAGAGACAAGTAGAAAAAAATCCACAGGGGTGCTAGTCACAACTCTGTGTATATTATTCTGCTCCCCTTTCTGCACCTGAGGTTTATTGCTCATGGATTATGCATCCCTTTTAGGCAACTATAGTATTTATTATTATTACTGAATAAAACTGTTATGAATGTCCTGGTATAAACATGTGGTATAAACTTATAATCATTTCTTTAAGCTAAATTTTAGGAAGTAGGAGTTCCCGTCGTGGCGCAGAGGAAATGAATCTGACTAGGAACCATGAGGTTGCGGGTTTGATCCCTGGCATCGCTCAGTGGGTTAAGGATCTGGCGTTGCCATGAGCTGTGGTGTAGGTCGCAGACGTGGCTCAGATCTGGTGTTGCTGTGGCTCTGGCGTAGGCCAGCGGCTATAGCTCTGATTCGACCCCAGCTTGGGAATCTCCCATATGCCATGAGTGCAGCCCTAAAAAGACAAAAGATAAAAAAAAAAAAAAAAATTTAGGAAGTAGAAAATTTCAAAAAATTTTTGAAAGCATTAACCCTTTCAAGGTTCTTGATTTCTTCACTGTCCTCCAAAAATCTGAGCACATGTGTGTTTCCTAGCAGCAGCGTGTATGTCCTATATCATTGCCAACAATAAACCTAGCTACTTAAAGATTTTTGCAAATTTGTACATTTTATTTTACGTTCTTAATACTTATGAAGTTGAGCTATGAAAATACGTGTTCGTTATTCACTGTACTTCCCGTGGGTGAGCTGGCTGTTCTAGAACCCTCTCCAGACTTAATCCCTAGTGATGACGATCGGCTTCTCAGAAGCGCGGCCCCATTGTCCTCTGACGGCTGAGGAGGGCTTGCTCGGGCAGTCCAACTGGGTCTGGTGCTGTGGCCTGAGGACATGGGCAGGACGCCCCGGCACCCCTCTTCCCCAGGGGCTTGTCCTCTTCTCTCCATTTACCAGAGGACTCGAGAATCCAGGGGGGATTCTGGCATCACCTCTTCCTTCCTAGTTCTGGGGCCGGAGAGTCACTTGCATGGACAACACTTCACCCTGAGCCTGAGGGTCTGGGGACCTGAGTTCCAGGCTCTGGGCTCCTCTCCAGATGAGGCCAGCATGAGGAGGAGGGAACCCTTGGGTCTGAGCAGACTGGACGGCCTGGCTGCCACCTGCCTGTCCTCGGGGAGCACAGCAGTCGGTTGGCTTCCTTGCTACTGTGAAGCTCTGCACACTGTGGGCCAAGAGTAGGTACCTGCGAGCTTTCCTGGGGAGTTGGTCTGTTTCTCTCCTCAGCTTGTCAGAGGGCTCGTGCCTCTCAGAAAGTAAGCTCTTTGGCCTCAGTCCGGGCCGGGCTGGATGGCTGCTTATGCTGCTTTGGAATATTCTCTACACAGAACTCTCCATCGTGTAGATTCTGAGTGTGTTTAACCAATACACTTTCATTGGACATTTCTCTTCTGTGTGTACTTGGTTATAAATTATAAGTGCATTTGGTATGAATGAGTTCTCATTCTAATTTCTGGAATTTTCTAGCTGTTCTTGTCAAGTAGCTCCTCCTGATGCCTCATGTGAGCCTTTATCCCCAGAGGCCCAGGAGCGGGGTGCTGGCCCCTCCAACGTCACCCCCCACCACTTCCGAGGTCAAGGCCGCTGAAGGCGTTGGTGCTGACAGCCACCTGGGCCCACACATGGCTCTCTGGCAGACATGGTTCAGCTGGGAAGAAAGAGGCTTTGTGAGCCACATCCACATCGTTAGCATCCGCTGCTGGCTTTCTTTCTGGAGGAATCTGTCCCTTTCCTTCTAGAGAACTTCGTCTCTGGACTTTGGAAGCAGGCGCAACTTTGAGTTTGCAAGGAACCACCTTTGTTCTCGTTTGATTAAAAGTCCCAATGAAGTGGAGACGCCGCCTCATGGAAAGAGTGACCTCCAGGCTCCTGGTCCCCCTGCCTGGGGCCTCAGTAATAGCTACTGTCCCTTTGCAGGGCCTGCTTCTCGGAGAATGTCAGGTGACGGGAACTCTGCTTAGAGTCCTTCCAGGTGGGGACTTGGTGCTTTCCTAGTCAGGAGGCCAGTGCTGAGCTGCTCCTGGGCCGTGGGTCCAGAGAGACAACTTTGCTTACCACTGGGACTGTGGCTGTTCTCAGCCAGTGGCCATGAGCTGGTCTGAGAATGGCAGTGGCCATGGGCATGGTCCTAAGAAGTTGACCAATGAGCCGTGGCCTGGAAGGGATGGAGCCACAGGCCAGGAGTGAGGTCCTACCAGCAGAAGGAGGGGGCCGCTGCAGTCATCAGGGGTCAAGGGCAGCTCTCTGGCCATTTCCCCTCTGGGAATCCCTCTTCTCCAGCAGGAAAGGCCGCTGTTTGGGGCTGAGAGCCACTCCCACCCCACTAAGGCTTCTAGCAAGACGATAGGTTACAAGCGGACTCCTCTGACCGGCAGAAGCCGAGAGCGGGCAAACATGGGGCAGCACTGACCCAGCCTCGCAGGCCCCAAGGCTTAGCCACGGCGCTGCACGGTGCTCTGTTCTAACAGCATACAAGGAGGCCCAAGGAGCCTCACCTCGATCGCTCCTGCAGTTCTTCCAGAGGCGAGGCAGGCGGCCTGTCCTTGGCCATGGCCCTGCAAGGTCCTGGGACACAGGGCCACAGACCCCGTGCAAGGCCGCCTCTCACAAGCTCTGTCGTAAGCTGCTTCCCCGCAGCTCACATGACCCCGGGACAACCCAAGCCAGGCACCAGGCGCCTGCCTCTCACCTCCTAAAGTCTGAAGGTCGCTGGGGACAGAGGACACGCCCGTCCCGACCACAGTTCCCTTTCCTAGTCTGCAAGAAGTGAGAGTTTGAGAGGAAAACCCCAAATGTACATGCCCTGTAGTTTTCGCAGGACAGATGCCCTGCGCTAAGAGGGGGCGGCTCTGGAGGCCCTTGCTCAGCACTTAGTGCTCCTGGGTGTGTTTCTGGGCACGGGCACTTGGCGGCCACCCCCCACATCTGCGGCCACTTTCAGTCAGTCTGGCTGTTTTCCATGCAGGGAAGAGGCAATGGGAAGTGATCACAGGCAGGTGTTGGGGACCAACAGCTCCCGGCCAGCAGGTAGGAGCCGCCTTGGCTTCTGCGGTTCAGTGGCTCAGCAGGCGTCCTGCTGCCGTGTGTTGCTCTGGAGCCCGCAACCTTCAGGAGAACCACCCCTCCTGCTTCTTGACGCCCCAGTGAGCCGGCAAACCTGGAGCTGGGCCGGTCCTAACTGCAAAGGCCCAGAAGGAATCGAAATGTTTGCTTTTCATCAAGTCTGGATAGCAGTGTGGACAGGTTCAGGCCAGAGGATGGGAGAGCTCAGGGGGCGCCGGTCCCTGAGCCAGCCCACGTGGACCGCGGGAGAGGAGTATCCAGGGCTCCGGAGAGGGGCGTCCGGGGGTCAGTCCTGCTCTCCCTGGCTCATCTGTCTATACTTGATTGCCTCTCACCCAGGCCCCCGGGGAGTGTGTAGACGCCCTGTTGGACTCCCAAGGGTGACTCTGCGACGTGCTAACGGTGGCATGAGACTGTCAAAGGCCCTTTGCTGGCAGCAGAGAAGCTGGCCCTGCGCTGATTACATATGTAAATCAGCAGGTCCGATTTCCCGGCACCCAATAGGAAGTTTCTTTGTTTTACTTTCTGTCAAGGGGCCAATTACTTCAGACTTCCCTGAGCAGCGAGCGCCAGGCCTGCGGTCCAGGCCCCTTTGCTGAAAGGCCCAGGCCCCCGGCCCCTGAGTGGGAAATGAATCAGCAGCATCAGAGAGCAGCCCCCGCTCGGGCGGCAGGGCCCTTTCTTCCTGCCCTCGAACCGGGAGCTCACACCTTTCTGTGCAGCGGCTCCAGCGCCTTCACCTATTGAAGGATTTTTCAATTAACATTTCTTTTCCTCGAGAGACCAGAGCCTTTGGTTCGCCACAAAAGTCGGCTTTACTCTCCTGCAACAGACACGCTGCGCTGGGTCTGTCATGCAGCACGTCTATTATCTGCCATTGACGAGGCAGGTCAGCAACCCTCCCTAATCAATAGCTGATCAGGCCACAGCAGGGAAGGATTTCTGCTCTAAATCCACAGATTTAGATCTGCTCTAAATCTGCCTCCTCAAACCACAACGGTATCCTTTGAATAAAAAAAAAATGCCTTGGTTGAATCTTAAATCCATCTAATTGGCAGCGTTTTTTGTTTTTGTTTTTTGTTTTTGTTGTTTTTTTTAAAGAAAAGGTATATAAGGAAACAAAAAAATCCAGTGGGTTCTGAAGCTGCTTCTACTTTTGGTGGAATCTTACATTTTCTTCAAAATACACTTTTTTTTTTTTTTTTTCTATTTCTTGGGCCGCTCCCGTGGCATATGGAGATTCCCAGGCTAGGGGTCTAATCGGAGCCGTAGCCACCAGTCTATGCCAGAGCCACAGCAACGCGGGATCTGAGCCTACACCGCAAGCAGCTCACGGCAATGCTGGATCGTTAACCCACTGAGCAAGGGCAGGGACTGAACCCGCAACCTCATGGCTCCTAGTCGGATTCATTAACCACTGTGCCACAATGGGAACTCCCAAAATACACTTTTTGGGGGCCACATTTTTTTCTTAAATATTTTATTAATTAAATATTTTAATGAAGTTGTCATCACGTCAAGTAAAATCCAATTGTGTGACATCTTTTGCAGATTTAAAAATCTTCTGCCAAAGTCCAGCGAAGGCAGAGATTTAGCCACAGCTTCTGGCCTAGCGGTGGGTCAACCACCTTCCTGAAATGCTTCAGTTTCGTGCTCGGGGTCTTTGGGGCAGTCGTGTAATCTTTGAAACTGCAGTTAGAAGTAGCAGAACAATGAAGGGAAAACAGACGACCTGGCCGAGGGAGCGGGAGCTCGAAAAGGTCACATGGCAGCGGGCGTGGACCTGAGAGGCCCCCACACAGGGGCCGAGGGCGCCCCGCGTGGGAAAGCTCGGTGGGCGTCCAAAGGCGGGCGTTTCTTCACATCCATGACTTGGTCCTTTTTTGTAAGCCACAAAGCTAACTTTATGGATGGCTATTCTAAGAAACAGTGAGCTTCCCGCACTGGGGAGCGTGATCTGTTCCAGTGCCCTGTGTGCGAGAGGCCCCGTGTCTGGCGTACGCAGGCGATGCTTGTGCTCTTAGTTGAAAGGGGCCTTGTTTTGAAGTCCCCTGGGTCTCAGTCCCTGTGCAGGGGGAGCGCCTCTGCAGGGAGTCCTGTCTTGCTCTTGCCCCATTTTTACAGAGTGTGTTGTCGTGACGCTTGGGTGTTTCTGTTAAGCTGCTGTTTCAGCCCGACAGTCAAAATGAGGGAAACCGAGGCTTCCTTTTGACGAAAGAGGATCACAGCCAACCCAAGGCAGCTGATGAAATCAAGGATCTAATTCAGCCACTCGGCGGTCCTTCCGCGCCTGGCATCCCCCCCTCCGCCCCCCCCGGGCATCCCCCCCTCCGCCCCCCCGGGAACCTTCGGCTCCCAGACGAAATCTCAGTGCGACCCGCCCAGGCGGACGCGGCCCGAGGCCCCTGTGGTGTCGTGTCTGGGAACCTGAGTTGGGAGAGGAAGCCAGCCTGTCGCTCTCCTGGCGGCCGACTGGTGACTGTGGTCCATTCTCACATAGGCAATGTTTTCCAGGGTCTGGAAATTAAAATTAAGCGCAAGGACAGTGTTTCAAAAAAGCCAGGGGTTTTCCCACTAACCTGAAACTTCCGTCTCCTGCGTGGCTTCTAATCCACTGGCGCCCAGTAGGTCCCGAAAAGGAGGCCACGTGTGGTGCCGACAGCCCTGGGCGGGGGGCGGGGGCGGACGACAAAGTCAGGATTTGGGGATGTAGGAGACTCTGGGAGGTGGCGGAACACAGATGAGAGATAGGCACATTTAGGCCAAAACTAAAGAACTAAATCTGCTGACTAGATGACACAGTTATTTTGCAGGACCGAGACAGTGACCGCGTATTAGTGGCAACAGGGCAGATGTTGCTGAAGCCAGTCCTGCCCTCGGGCGCAGGGTGACCCCTTAGGCAGAAGGGCCAGCACCCGACTGGGTGTTTTTTTCTGGTCTTCTGCGATGGTGGCTTCATAGCACCGTTCAGGGCTTCCTTCCCACGAGGATCTAAAGAATACCTCTCTGTTAACAGAACAAGTCACTTTGCCTGGGGCTCCTTCTTATAGGCTGGTCAGCTGGCTCCAGCAGGGACTCTGGCCTGGACGTGCCCTTGCTGGACACCACACCTCATCCAGGGCTGAAGAGGACCTGGTCAATAAGCAGGCTTCTCAGCCTGAGACCACCCAAACGAGCTGCTGGCAGCTTCCCCTCTGGACAGGGGTTAGGGCTGAGAGCAAACCCGCCAGGCCTCTGGCCTCAGCATCTCCCTGGTCTGACTATGTGCCTTCCAGTCGCTATGATGCGTCTGGACATTTCAGCATCTAGAACTCAGACAGAATTTCTAGAAAGTGACCCCAAGCAGAGAAGTCACTGGGCTCTCCTTGGGTCCCGCAGTGCCAGCCTTCGGGGCCCACAGGCAGAACCAGGCCCAGCCCTTGGGAGCATATGGATCCTGTCGAGAGCAGGGCGCTGGCTCTGGGGGCCACAGGTCCTTGGGAGGGGCAGGCTGGGCAGAAGGCCACCAGGGAGGAGCTGTTGTTGCCGTGCTGCCCCTTGAGTTTTGGGGGCTTCCATCCACCAGAGCTGCTAAAGAGCCGCCCGTGACTGCTGGACCAAAGGCTCGAGGGGACATTAGGCCTTGGTTAGCAAGGAAAGAAAGGGAGCAAAAGAGGTGGGGGGCTGTCCCCCCAGGAGAGGGGCTGGTGCTGGGCCCAGATTCACAGCATTTGCTTTGTTAGCAAACAGCTCTTCCCTCCCCACACTTCCTCCTTCAGGAGGGAGCTCTGCCCTCGAACCGGCACCTCGGAATCGAACCCCATGATCCCTGGTCCCTCAGGCCGGCTCCTGACCGACAGAGCCCTGGGTGCGCACCCACAGGCCTCTACGGTCGGCAGCAGATACGTGTGCCCTTTTACGACCTGCCACGAGGCGGGTGTGACACGCCTGGGCCTGGCCGTCACATGGCTTAACTTCATGACCATTAGGGCTTCGTTTTAAAGGCCATGGCGAGGGTGCGCCAGAGCCTGTGTGGATCCGCCACCCTCTCCGCTCCCATAGCCGCTGCCCGTCCCCACCCTCCCGCAGGACTTCCTTGAACCACCCTACTGGTGCAACACCTGGGCGGTGAGAGCAGGCGTGTGACTTGGGGTGACTCCTTGAGGGGCGAGCGTCCGTCTGTAGCACGGTGAGGGCGCCCCTCTGACGTGCCTGGAGCAGGTGGAGAACTCGGCTCTGCGGTCAAATCGCTTCCCCGGAAGGGACCAAGGCCGCAGGCGGGAGAGGCCGGGGACAGGCCGGCTCTGCCCCCCACTGCCGCCAGGGTCTGCCCGGGTCCTTCCTCTCCCAGTTTTCTGAAAGGGAAAATGGCAACTGCTCATCAGAAGACCTGAGAGAATTATTCGGGGAGTCTCGCAGCGGCTGGAAAAATAAAAATTAAGAAGAATTTGAGTCAACAGGCGCCAGTATCCACTTCCCACAGTTGGAAACTCCTGCGCTCTCTGTAGACGTTTCTGCTGGTGCTGGGTGTGACTTGGCGGAGGCATGTGGACACGACGGCCGGCAGCGTGGGGGGCCCTCCGTCGCAGGGGACCGCCGCCCTGGTGGGGCGGCTCTGTGGTGGGCAGGGCACGAGCCCCCTGTGCAGGGAGTCGGGCACGGCCAGCCTCGGATAGCACACGCCTCACTGCACAGGGTCCAGATGCAGTGTGTGCCTCACCCTGGAGGCTGACGGACGTCCCCACGTCCCCAGCTCTGCTGTGATGGCTGTGCCTTCTCATCTCTGCTCTGCAGAGACACACATGATGTCGCTCAGAACTTAAGGCCCCACTGGGAAAACATGTCAGCAAACTTGTATAAACAGCTCATCTCAGACACACACAATCTGGCTGCTGGCGGACGAGCTGCATCTTCAGCTGACTTGCATCCTCGACCGCATGGGCCCTGGGGCCATCCCGGCTCTGTCCTGACCGACAATTTCAGGGAGTGCTTTTCAGAAGCCAGTCTGCGAGAGCCTGAGTGGGACCACCAATAGCTCCAAAAAAGCCTGTCGGGTGGGCTAGCTTTTCACAAGGGCTTCGTCTGTGTGCAAGCACCTGCCTGATCCCTGCAGCCCCAGGGTGGGGCAGGGTCCCATCTGCAGCTGAGATACAGATCTTGGCACCGGGAATGCCATGCTTTCCAGGATCCACAGAGGCACACGTGTGCTCGTGCGTGCACACCCTCACATGGGGGCCAGCACACCCCTCGCCATCGTACTCACCACCACCAGGGACCACCAGCCGCAGAGCTCAAGTTACGGCCTCGCAGGTGTGGCTTTGCGTCAATGTCACCTCATTCTGAAGACGTGTGAGTCCCTCCTGGCTCCTGACCTGGGGAGGGTCACCTTCCTCCCTGGCAGGGCTGAGGCCCATGAGCTGTCCCTCCACTGCCCAGAAAAGGAGGCAGGGTTTCAGCACATCTCACCTCTAGCTGCGGCAACAACCCAGACCTAGACGGGTGTCTGCAGGCTCTGAAAGCTTCTAGAATAAACTCAGCAGAGGAAGAGGCCCACATTTTAAAGGAGCCTGCAATCAGGGGTCTAACTCCTGAAGAGAGCTGATGGGAACATGAGCAAAATGAACTGGAGCTTCTTCTGAGTCCCCACTTTCCAACCCCTTCCTAACCGGAGAGGGCTGTCGTGGTGCCGCCTGAAAGTGAGGAAGAGCATCCTACGAGTGAGTGGTTGGCGACCCTGAGGACATGGACGCGCTGGCTCCCACGTGTCTAAAGGGCAGACCCGACCACACAAGAGACCGCCAAGATGGGGTGGCCCTGTTTTCCTCTTTTCCAGATCCTCTGAATTAGAAATGTTGCAAAGTAAAAAGTCCTAGTCTTAAGGAATTTCCAGTTTCTTCCCGGCTCTGGCAAATTTTCCACACTTGAGCCTGTTTATGAGAGGTCAAGGCCCTAAGTGTTGGGGTCGCCCCTGCTGAGTCATGTTCCTGTGGTGCCTCTTGCTTCTCTGTCCTCAGCCAGGAAGAGGTGAGGAATCTCAGGTAAGCAAACAGCCCAAAGCGAATTGTGTGGATGTTACACAACACACATACACATACAGATATAGGCACACACACACACACACACACGCAAACATACATACACACCTAGACACACACACACATGCAAACATACATACACACCTAGACACACACACACATACACACATGCAAACATACATACACACCTAGACACACACACACATGCACGCATAGATACACACACACATGCAAACATACATACACACCTAGACACACACACACACACACATGCAAACATACATACACACCTAGACACACACACACATACACACATGCAAACATACATACACACCTAGACACACACACACACACATGCACGCATAGATACACACGCACACACACGCACACACGCAGGGAACAATTTCCCAAGAATTTACCAGACAAACAAACTCATTCACCCTGACCCATCTTTCTTCCGAGTGAGTCGTCAGACCTGGGGTGCGCATGGCTCCTCTCGTCATGGCGTGAGGCTGAAGCCAAAGGCCTGGTTAGCTGAGCTCACTGCTGGCACCTGGCAGGTTGTTCTGATGGCACACCTCTGGTGTGGACACCAGATGAGAACAGAGGAGCAGGCGGATGGGGCTGCTACTTCACCACCAAGCCCCCTTGACCGGAACAGGTTTACCTGGTCAGCTGTTCCACGAGGCTTCTTTCTGGGCATCTGGGAGCTTCTGCCCAGCACTGGGGAGCATGGGGCAAGCTCCATTGCAAGGGGTGGCTTGGGCAGTGGCCAGGGCTGACGTGCTGCAGGTGGGCGCTCCTCTGAGGGCAGAGGGACAGCCTGGCTCCAAGGCAGGGGTCTCCCCTGGTCAGAGTTGAGAGTGAGGCCAGATGCCAGGGCAGATAACCAGCAGGCCTCTTCCTGCAGACTCCAGCCAGCTTGAGCCCTCGAGGCTCATCCACTGGAAAAAGCAAGCCTTCCCTCAACCGCTTAGTTCTGCCCACTCCGAGTGTGTGCAGCTTTGGCCATGAGCTCTTGGTGAACTTGGGAAGCCAACATGCTGAAAATGATCAAGAACACACGCTGAGCGGAGGGGCGCATGCGGCGGGTCCCCTGCCCGGCGCGAGGTCAATGCCGGTCGGTGCAGGTGCTGGATCGGGGCCGAGGGCGAGGAGGCTCCTGCTGTCCATCCTTCTTGGTTGGTTTGTCTGACGGCCGCCTCCGACCATCTGCCCTCTTCCTCTCTCCGTTGCCCAGTGTTCTCTGGTCTGTTGCCTTCGGCGGTCGGCTCATCCTTGTTCTCCCTCAGTGACTCCCTGGTTGCCGTGGATGCCTTGTGCCCGTCTGTGCGCCTTCCCCTGAACCCTGCCCTGCGCAGCTGGCACCGCGTGTGAGGGTGGCACACACGTGCACATGAGTGCACGCGAGCACATTTCTCCACAGTCTTCCGGCTCGCTCTCCGCCCAGGAACAGAGCAGACGGGGGAGGAATTGATGACAGGCCCTCCCTGGGGGCTCTGCCCGGGTCAGCGCCTATGATGGGACAGCAAAGCGGCAAAGCGGAGAAGCAGCGCCGCGCTGGCAGCGGCTCACCCCACGGCCAGATGGCCGCGTCCCTCAGGCAGCACCGGGCACTGCTGGGGTCTTGCCCTGGACACTGCCCGCGCCGCCGGAGCCCGCCATCCTGGCACCTCTGGCACCCTGGGTGTCTCCATGCGGTGGGCTTGGGCTGCGGGCGCTCCCTGCCCCCGGCCGCGGCCCCCGAGCCAGAGGATCCGAGTGTGGAGGAGGCCAGGAAGTGCTGGGAGCCGGCAGATGTCCGCGCTCCGCCTGGAGGCCCCCCGCTGGGGAGTGGGCCAAACCAACTGCACTCCAGCCCGCAGAGCTGGAGGCTACAAAGAGACAATTAGTGGGGATGTTTATGCATGAACAGGCGGCCCCAGCCCCTGACCTGCTGCCGTCGGGAAAGCTGTCCAGATGACTCCCCTGCTGGTTACATCATAGGAATCCGAGAAGGAAAAACCTGTTGGATCCCGGACTTTCTCTCCCCGAAGAATGCAGAGCCACGTTGTATGTCAATAAAAAGGACAGCACTTCTTGGGGAGGAAGGAGGAGCTCAGAGCTTCTGTAGAAAATTCTCCTCCGTCCGCTCCTCCTGTCGCCGCTCCATCCAGCGTCCAGAGCACGTTTCCCTCTGTCACCAAACACGTCACGCGAACTTTTGAAAAGGTTCGTGGCATAAAAATCTGCTTGATGTAAGATGACGCACGTCCTGCTTTCGGGGGCTGAGACGTTTCCCAGGGGTGCCGAAACCAAGGCGGTCCTGGGCACACAGGGACCGTGCTGGTCCCGAGCTGGGTGTGGCTCTGTTTCACCTCAGAGATGAGCGGGAGCAAGGGCAGGCACAGTGCCCTGCAGATTCGGGGCAACGACTGGGGCTGGCCCTGAGGACCGTTTAGAGAAGGCTCCCCTTCGCCATCTGAAAGAAAATGAAGCCCCTTCTGGGGATATTCTTGAGAGCCGTAAGCTGGGCTGACAGATAAAGGCAGTGGGACATCCAGTATTTGGCATCAGTGGGCAAGTGGGAAGAAAGAGGAATTGGGCCCCAGTAATTCCAGGGTCCAGTGGACACGGCTCATCCATTTTCGGGAGTTTACCAAACATGTCTTAGACTTACTTATATTTTTGTCTGTACTGATTAAAGACTACGAATACGTTCAATATCGTGATAAGTCGTGAGAAGAGCAGATGCCATCTCGGAAAAGAGTCTTGTGCTTGTTCTGCGCAGAGCGAGGCTTGCCCTTCCCTGCCAGGTGCTGGCGGGTCACGGGAGCCGCGGACGTGGGCGCCCGGAGCAGGGCAAGTGGAAGCTGGTTTAGGATTTAGAAGGAAGGCTTATGAGATAGAGTCCAATCTGATTTCCCCACCGTGACTCATCCTGCCGGCATCGGGCACTGATGGCCCTGGCTGCTCCTGGACACCCCCGAGTCACGCTGAGGAACAGAGGCAAAGAGCCCCAGGCTGGGCGCCACGCGGTCCTGACACTCGGTGGGCAGGCTGGGACACCTGTTTGCCTCACGTGCAAAGGGAGGGTGCTGGGTCCAATAAGCCTGGAGGTGTCTTCCAGCTGCAAAAATCCTGCATCTCTATTGGGGGTTGATGAGAGTTCAGTGGCTGTTCCACCGTGGGGGCAGCCAAGGGCAAGTGGTGGCGGGGCTTAGGAGGAATATGACCGAGGACAGCTTTAGGAGACCCAACCTCTAACTGTAAAAAAATGATTAAAAACCTGTTTATAAAGTCCATTCATTTAAGGAGACAAAAAATTGTACAGGAGTCACTTCCCCTCAGGATTATACCTGTGCAGTGAGCCCGGGGGGGGCAGGAGGGAGGAGGCTGTGGTGGGAGGGCTGAGCTGGCGTCTCACCAAGAGCCCGTGTGCACGAACCTGGCCGGTTTCAAACCAGGTGAGCCTCCTGTGAGCCTGGAGGAAGGGCGCGGCTTGTGCTTTCGGGAGCTGTTCACAGTAACGTCTCTCTTTTTAGCTGCAGGTTCCTTCTGAACTTGTTGATTTTGGAGCTTGTGCTGTTGCATGGCCGGATTGCTCCCTGTAATCTCGAGCCCCTCCCAGCAGATAACATTCCTGCGGCCGAGAGCATTCCTCAGGCTCTGGGTGCAAACACCTGGAGCCGAGCTCCAGACACCGGAAAATCCGCCCCAAATCAACGTCCACATCTCTCGCAGCACCTGTGCGCCAACCTCTCCTCAGAAACCTGGCATGCAGGAAAGTCCTCGTCTGGAGAGGGTTACCCCAGCCTCCCGGCACGGGAGTTGAAGGTCCAGGAACTTCCCTGCCCTGAGTCACGGCCGCCCAGCCTCCCTGGGAGCAGATGGGACTTGTGCTGTGAGCCCTGCAGGCCGCGGGCTCAGGCCGGGACAGGCCAGGTGAGAGGGTGAATTCCTGAGTTGTGTACCTTCGCGGAGAACATCCTGCCTCCAGCACGGCAGGAATTTGGGGCTGCAGGCAAGGGCCAGGAATGCAGGGCACAGGGCAGCGTGAGGATCGGAGGAGGGCTGGACGCCTACCTAGAAGCAGGCACGAACTTGTGTCAGCCCTGTGCCCGGCACTCAGTGAGGTGACTGAGAGACAAGCACTGGCCTGTCTGTCCTCGTGCCAGATGACCCTCTGGGCGGAGCTGCTCAGGGTCCCTGTGAGCTTGGAGGCCCCTCCAGTGTAGGGCAGCCAGGGGAGGCCTGGAGCTGGGGGCGGGGGAAGCCGTGCTGGTGTCCACGCCCTAGGCCCATGCCAGGCAGTCCCGGAGATGCCGTGGGAGGACCAGCAGCCCCCTGCCGCCCCGACCCCTGAGCTGGCTGCAGACGCTGTGCCCACAGCTTCCAAGCCCCACCCCTCAAGAGCCATAGAGGCCCCGTGACGCTGGCTGCATCGGAACAAGGGAAGCAGCTTGACACCACCTCAGATGGTTCTCTCCTCAGGTCTGCTTTTCCCTCCTGTCTGGTCCCTGAAAGCAGCCTGTTCTCCAGGCTCCGCCCTGGCCCTGAGGAGTGGACTTCCCCTCGGGCCTGCCTCCTGCCCCTCCCCCACCCCGCCCCAAAGGCACGGCAGTGGCCAAGGCTTGAGCAGGTGCGTGAAAGGGACTGGGAGCCACAGGGACCCCCAACCGGAGGGGGTCTGGATGGCCCACCCTTTACCCGCCTCATCCATGTGGGAGTCCTCTCTTGGGGGTGGTGTGAGGGCTCAGGTGGGTGTCCCCTTGGCGCCAGGATGGGTGGAGGTGCTAAAGGTGTGAGAAGCCTCACCTGGTGTGACCTGCTGGTGGCAGATGGCGGGGACAGGTGGCTGCTGTCTCTGTGAAGGGCTGGTTAGGTTGCAGGCCAGCAGCCACAGCCTCAGGGGAGCCCCAGCACGGCTCCATTAGGCACAGTTTCTGCTCCAGAACATTCATCCGTTTTAATTAGGGGCCCACAGTCCAAAGGGATTCCACAGGGGCAGGCGGCAGGTGGGGTGCAGACTCAGTTGGCTGCAGGGGGGTGGCTGGGCTGGGGGCCGCCAGCCTCATCCAGATGAGGGTGCCCCTGGTGCCAGTCCTCTTGTACTGGCAGTGGCGCTGGCACTTGGGAGGCTCAGCCCCCCTGGGGCTCAGAGCTGGCCCAGCCGCAGACTGGCCTTACCCTGAGCAGCGTTCTCAGCCAGATCCTTAGTGGCCCCCGCTTCCGAGTCTCTGTTAATGTGGAGGCCAGGTGGGGTCAGGAGGGGCAGCCTCTGTCCTGTGCTGTCCTGGGGTGTGTGAGCACAGCGTGGGCCCTGCCCGCCCAGCTCAGAGCTACATGGGGTGCAGAGGGTGTGGGGGGCCAAGTTCAGAGGCAATGCAGGAAGTGCTTCCTACATGCCCCTCTCCCCCTCCTGCTCTTCTAACAAGTGTTCAGGCTGCTGGTCAGGGGCCCCTGTTTGCGGAACACTGGGCAGGACTGTCTATACCCTAGGCTGCTCTGGGGTGTGACCAGCTACGTGCGACGTGCTCGGTTCTCAGGAGCAGAGCTCGCCTGGCCGTCGTAGAGCTCTCCTCGCCGTCGTGGGGCTTCATGCTTCTCGGGAGCACCAACTGCCTCTGCACCTCCTTTCTGCTCCTGAGTCCAAAGCAGCAATTCTCACAAGTGTATTTTTCTGAAAAGCTGCGGGGAGTGCTAGCATGAAGAGCAGGCTCTTATTCCCGAGGAATCTGCTTTTGAAACAAAATAACGACTCATGGGCAGCTGCACCCTGCCCCTGCCCACGCCCTGCCATCCTTGACCCTGAGTTATCTGGCCCTCTCCGCACCCCCTCGTTCCTTCCTGCCTCCTGGGGTCCGGCCACTCCACCCTGTGCTGGACTGATCTGTGTCCTCACCGGTGGCCCCCAGCCTGGCCTCTGCAGGGTCGCCCCTGCCTTATGTGGCCATGTCACGTGTTCCCTCCTTTCCGGAGTTGGTGCAATCTCCTCGGCTGCCGCAAGCTCACCTGTGTGGCCTCAGACCCAATCGCTCTGAAATCCGGATCAGCTTCTCCCTCCCTCAGCACGGGTGCCTCAGTGTCCAGCCGCTGTACGACTTTACATCACAGCATCCCAGGGTCGCGGGCTTGCAAACTGCTGTCTAGGTGACCCCACTCCTTCTGAAAGGAAAGGGACAGCGGCACTGTGCTCCCCGCCCGCTACCTGGGCCTGAGAAGGAGCTAGGTGTCTGCTTGGGGCAGCCAGTGGCCTGAATGTCCCATCACAAAGCCCTTGAGCCGAAACGACGGCTGGGATCGCAGCTTCCCACTTCTCACCAACCAAGAACTCGGCGCTTCGGCCTCACGCTGCCCAGGACCTGCTCAGGCAGCCAGAGGTGGCCGTGAGGTGTGCGCTCCCTTCAGCCCTCAGAAGCGCCACCTGCCCAGAGCCTTCCCACCCGAGTGCGACAGGGATCTCCACAGGCTCCCCCGTCCCAGCCCGTGGAGAACGTCCCATGGCAGTTCGCCAGGAGGAAGGGGCGCACAGCGCCTTGCTTTCAGGGGCGGGAGCTCTAAGGGAGCCTAACAGATGCCTGCCGGCTCCCGAACAGTTGCAGCTGGTCCTCCAGACACGTGCCCAGGACAGCTTTCCCTGCCGCCAACCGGCGAGGAGGAACCAAGGCCGGAGAGTTTAAATCCGTTTTCCCGGTCACCCACTTGTGTGCAGCAGGTCTGGGACTCACACCCCCAGCACCGAACCACCAGCCTCCACGTCCCCGTGGGCCCAGAGCCTGCTGTAAACGTCACGTCCTGTGGTGCTGGCGTAGGATCATAGGCTTCAAGGTCTCACGAGGCAATGACGTTTCCGCTGAAATCACTTTCTTTAGCCCTGAGCCTGCCGGGAGAACGAAGCGAATTATAAGACCGGAGCAACGTCATGGCAGGGCAGGTCCCTGGGCCTGCAGACTAGAAGGACACGGCTCTTCTGTGTCCTGCAGGGGACTGTCCTGCTGTCCCACACACCGGGCCCCCAGGCCCCTCCCAGCCTTGGTGGAGGGCTGCGCGCGGCACTGCTCCCGGCCAGGCGCAAACCTGCCCTTAGATGCTCACACAGACCCGCGCGGCGATCGCCGCCAGAGCCGGGGCTGCTGCAGGCCCTCTCGACAGGACGAGCGCTTCCCTAGAATCGAGAGCTGTCTGCTCTGCAGCGTCCCTGCACGCAGGCACCGCGTTAGGACCCTCCCACGGGGACGCAGGATCTTCTCACCCGCAGCCCTCAGAGCGTGTGCAGGAGCCTAGCCCTGGCCCTGTTTGGTGGGGACCAGCCCTCGCTGGCCACGGGGGCCAATGTTTGGGCCTGCACCCCTCTTGCCCGCGGGGGCTAGAGAACACGAGGGGCCAGGTCACAGGGCTGACCCCTCTCAGTCTCAGTTTTTCCTGAACATGAACAAGCCTGTGTCTCCAGGGGGAGACCAGACTTCAGTGTCCCCACTCTCCCACCGGATCGCAAGCCAAAGGGAACCTGTCGGAGGGGAAGGCGCCGCTTCGGGTGGGAGCTGTGGGTTTATTTTGCTTTATTTTCATTGCGGCCCAAGATTCTCTGGAAAAGTGATGTTTGATTCTGACGTCGATGCCAGCTGAGCTCCTGTGGCAGAAGCGAGGACCGGAAGTGCCGCCAGGGACAGAAGTGTGGACCGAGCCCCTGGGTGGGGGTGTGTGTGTGCGGAAGTTGAACCCTCCCCAGCCTGGGTCACGAGAGCAGAGGCCAGTTGGTGAAATCGGAGAACGGGTCTGGGGGGGGAGGCTGAGAGCTACCTCTGTATGTAGGTCAGGAATGCAGGGGACAAGATTCAGGGGAGACTCAGGGACAGGCAGGCATTGGTGGCTGTCTGAGTCCCTCCCCCATTCCTCCTTCCTGAACGCTCCTAGAATGGCCACTGGCCCCAAGAAGGGGACCTGCCAACCTGTGCCACAAGCAGAGGGCTGAGCTAGGCAATATGCCACATAAATAGGCAGTGACTGGTTTTGGTTGAAAGATTTAAAATCCCAGATGGGGAGTTCCCACTGTGGCTCAGAGGTTACGAACCCGACTAGTATCCATGAGGATGCATCTTTGGTGCCTGGCCACCCCAACTTCAAGAACGCCCCTTCCAGTGGGGGGGGAGCTGGTCTGAGCGCCCCCGGGGTTAGGGTGACTGGCAGAGTGAGTCACTGAATTCACGTTTTGAGGGACGATGTTGCCCCACAAATTGTTTTTCAAGCTGCAGTGGTTTAGGGTGTGTGAGAGGTGAGCGTGCCGTGCGTCTGTGTGGGCGTGTGTACGGGACTGAGGCGCAGAGGTCCCCCAGTTCTGTGTTCTTCCCATGCTTGTGCCTGAGGCTGGCCTTGCTGCATACAGCTTTGACTGGTAGAGCTTTCTAGAAGGTCCCACGCAGTAGCCTTTGGGGCATGTGATACTGAGCACCTAAAGTGTGGCTGGTGAGGATGAGCAATTTATTTTAAAGCTCATATTTGATCTTAATGAACTCAGTGTAAACGCTCATACTCGGCTGGAGGCCCCCTTCTGGGGCGTGCAGGTCTGCCTGGCCGAGCCAGGCGGCTTTTCCCTGCCTCTCCTCGGTGCCCTGCGCTCCTGGGAGGGCCACCGTGGACGTCCCCTCATTTCCTCTTCTGTCTAAGATTGTCTGAGAGATGGTTTGGCCGTGTTCTGTCAGGAACTGTCCACAGGCGCTTCATCTTTCTTCATGGGTAGCACGCGGGGCACTTCTGAAGCCAGGAGGCCCGGGGGGCGGCCACACTTGGGCGCTGCAGCAGATCAGGCGATGCTGGCACGTGTTCTGGAGCGGTGCTTGCTGGAGGGAGACGCTACAGGTCAGAGGACCCTAGGGAGTTGGGGAGAGAAGTTGCAGAGACCAGGCCAGGCGAGTTAAGGATGCCTCCAGGAGGTGACGCTGCCCAGGATGGGGGTCTCACGGGCCTGCAGCTGGGAAGAGGGCAGGCTGAGGGGACAGGGCCGGGTCAGAGGGTGGCCCAGGCTGACACCTGGAAGGGAGAGAACAGATGGTGGCTGCCCCAGGCTTCCCAGGAGGCCGGGCACGAATCCAGGCCGAGGCCGCGCCCGGGCGCTCCGGAGGCTGACAGCCCTGCCCGTGACCTCTGTGGAGGCAGCGTCGCGGCTCGGCCAGCCCACCCTCGGGATAGGAGGGGCTCCTTGGGAACTGGGCCTTGAGTGCCCTGTCATCTGTCTCGAAGGCCACATGTGGCGTGATGTTGGCATGGTGTTAGAACCTAGCGCACTAGGGAGACACCTTCAAAGCTCTAAGCGTCAGACGCGGGCTCAGCAGCGCTGCGTTGGTCCCCCTGTCTGTCCGCTCCCACGCTGGCTCAACAGCGGGCTGAGGGAGCTTCCGGGCGACAGCATGGGGCTGTGAGGCTGGCCGTCCCAAGCTGGCCCTGGGCGGATACCAGGTCAGCAGCCCTACCCTTGCCCCCGGAGCTGGCGTCTGCTCTGTGCCTGGCCTTCTGGGTGAGATGCCAGCAAGCAGGGCCGGTTCTGCCATGGCAGCAAAACTCGGCTGACGCTTTCTCCAAGTTTGCAGCGGTACAGCCAGGTGATTGGCAGTGACCAGCCTGTATGATGTGTCCCCAGGAAAATGCCAAGGTTGTGAGCAGAAAGAGTCCCGCACTCTCCTGGATTCAGGTCAGCCGATGTCAGATGGTGGGTGCAGTGAGCTCAGTGTTAGGAGGTGAGACCGGGTCACCGAGGCGCCATTCACACGCATCGTGGAATATTTACAGGAGAGACGGCTGCTTCCTCAGCTTCCACTCATGCGTTTTAAGTTTCCACGTGAAAATAGGGGAATGTTAATTGTCTTGGAAACTTGTGAAAAAAGTTCTATAATAAATTTTTAGTTTTAATGATTTTAGGTTCATTTAGTTTTTTATTTCATCTTGGTTTAATTTTGAAACTCTATATTGCTAAAAT
Organism: Sus scrofa; assembly: GCF_054392235.1. Taxonomy (NCBI): domain Eukaryota; kingdom Metazoa; phylum Chordata; class Mammalia; order Artiodactyla; family Suidae; genus Sus; species Sus scrofa. Next base: position 289,590 of record NC_139383.1, read on the forward strand.
TACTATCAATTTTATAGAAATTAAAAAATTTATCAATACACTTTTGTCTTTTTTTTTTTTTTTTGCCTTTTCCATGGCCGCTCCCTAGGCATATGGATGTTCATAGGGTTCTCTTGTAATTTGAAAAACGTCTCTCTACTGTAACTATTCTCCCCGTTCATTCCAAATATGCACTGTGTACCTTCTTTTTCTTGACCTAGTCTTGCAAGGGTCTTATCTGTACTTCTGCAAAGAGCAGCTTAATGTCTTGTCTTAGTGGTCACGCGTTTTAAATTTTGTTGCTTTTTCTTTAATATTTACTTCCTTCTGTTTTCCTGAGGTTCATTTTATTTCCTTTATATCTTATTAAAACACTTAACTAGTTCCTTTAGGCTTTTTCTGTCTGATAAATTTATTTATAGCTATAAATATCCTTCTAAATGCTGCCTCAGATCTATATCACATACTTTGCTAAGTAATAATTTTATGGTCATTTAGTTCTGTGAAATTCATACCTTGAAACGTGTGATGGCTTTTTTGTGGCCTGGTATGTGGTCATTTTTTGCAAAGGTTTCTATTTACTTGAAAAGAATATACGATCTATACATGTTGTGTTCATACTTCTACGTGTGATGATTTGATCAAATTTGTTAATTATATTTTACGAATCTCCATCACTCTTAATGTTTGGTCCACTTCCATTTATCACTTTCTAAAAAAATATTAAACATTTCTACCAGATTTTTGGAGTTCTCGTCGTGGCTCAGTACTTAACCAACCCGGCTAGCATCCATGAGGACTCGGGTTCGATCCCTGGCCTCGCTCAGTGGGTTGAGGATCTGGTGTTGCCGTGAGCTGCGGTGTAGGTCGCAGACGCAGCTCGGATCTGGCGTGGCTGTCTGTGGCTGTGGTGTAGGCCGCGGCTGTAGCTCCGATTAGACCCCTAGTCTGGGAACCTCCATATGCCATGGGTGTGGCCCTAAAAAGACAAAAGACAAATAAAAAAATTTATACCAAATTTCTGCCTTTTCTCTTTGTAACCCAGCGCCTTTTGCTTTATTTCCAGGCTTTGCTGTTCGGTGCACATGTGCATTAATGTTTATTGGGTCTGCTTGATGCACTACTCCTGTCATCATGATTTTCCTCTATTGGGCACTATTATCCTTTCTGCCTTAAATTTTATTTAATAGCTATTACTACAATAGCACTCATCTAATGAATATTTTTGTTATTTATCATTTCCTGTTACTTTATTTTACTCTTAATTTTAAGTGTGGCTCTTCTAAACATCAGCTGGAATTAAAAAAATCTAATATGACCGTCTCCATCTTTTCAAAGAACAATTTAATCCATGTAATCTGGTTGTATTTATTGTAGTTATCTATATATCTGGATACATTTATATCCTTTAGTTTGTGATTTCTGTTCTCTCTCGCAAAATTTCTACCTATTATTGAATTAGTACAATTTTCCGTGTTCTACTTTTTCTTCATTTGTTCGGTTGAAGCTGTATATTTTATTTTTACTTGTTATAGTGCTCACTGTTAATTTCTTAAAACACGTAGATTAATTACGTCTTTTTCTAACTTTGGAGAAAATTATTCCGTATGTCTCTCCTGTTCTCTCAATTAACAAGTTATAATTATCACAAACTATCCCTCCTTCCAAATTATTGTTGTTGCTAGATATTTACCTATTTTCTGAAGCAAAGGGTATTTTTATAAAATATTTTTTAGAGCCTCAGATAAATGTCTGAAGAACCAACATCCAGCTTGGACGTTTCTCACATTCTTCGTGGTGCTCTGGGCTTAGCCACCTTTGGCTGAAGAATGCCTCGACTTCCTTCTAGCGGGGATCTCTCCTGGCTCAGCTCCTTGTCTTCGAAGGCCTCAAATGTCTTTATTTTGCCCTGATTCTTACGGGAGAGGCCTAAATCTTTCAGCTGGCGGACAGTCTCTCTAGGCCTGTGCAGATGTTAATCCATTCCGTTTCCGCAGTTCTTATCGCTGACGAGAAGTCTGGTATCGGCAGCTCCTCTGCGGTGACAGCCTTTCTCTCTGGCAGGTTTTCAGGTTTCTCTCTGCCTTTGACGTCACGCCGTGTCTTCCGTTGCTTTGCTCTGGACCGTGGCTGACCGTCCCGTTCGACGTAGGAAGAGCACCGATCTCCTTCTTCTGTTCTGGAAAACACTTTTCCAGTGCTGCCCCTCTGTTATTCCTATTCCTTTTGTCCTTTTAGGATAGCTTTAAGACATTAAAATTTACCCTTATCTTTGAGGTGACCTTTTATATAAAAGTCTCAATATTGAGTTTAGGGGGAAAGCTTCAGTAGTATCTTCCAAATATCAAATATTCTCTTCGATTGCATTCAAATTAGAGTTTATTCTGTCTAGTGATTTTTCTCAGTAATTGCATTTTTGAGTTGTGAATTTTGATTCATTTCTCGTTTGGCTAAATTTCACCTTTAGGTCGATTTTTCAATCTGCTGAAAAACTCCTGAGTTCCCTGAATTAGTACAGACTTGAGAATGTCTGACTTCGCTGGGGCTGAGCCTGTGGAGTCATATTCCACACTTTATTTCTCTCAGGATTTTGAGGCATTGCTCTACAGAGTTTTGCACCATTTCTGTTACTGAAAATTTCCAGTTAATGAAAATATTTTAATTTGTGACATATATCAAATATTCAAAAGCAGTTTTTGTCTTGACTGAGGTATAATTGGAATGCCAACATTTTGCATATTTAATATACATCTTGATGAGTCTGGACATGTGACTATGCCATGATGCCTTCACCACAATCAAGGAGTTAAACATACATTAAACATATCTCCCACCTCCAAAAATTTCCCTTTGGGTGTGTGTGTGTGGTGTGTGTGTGTGTGTGTGTGTGTGTGTGGTGTGTGTGTGGTGTGTTTGTGGTGTGTGTGGTGTGTATGTGGTGTGTGCGTGTGTTGTGTGTGGGGTGTGTGTGTGTGTGGGGTGCGTGGGATGTGTGTGTGTGGTGTGTGTGGGGTGTGTGCGTGCGTTGTGTGGGGGGTGCGTGTGGTGTGTGTGTGTGTGTGTGCTGAGAACACTTAACAGGGCAAATCCCACTGTGCGCTGCAGTTCCTCTGTTCCAGGGCAGATCTCTAGAACATACTCTTCTTACATGACAGAAGCCTTATACTTACTGAGCAACGACAAAAATATTTTTTTGAGTGACAAAATTTTATTGCGGGAGTTCCCGTCATGGCGCAGTGGTTAACGAATCCGACTAGGAACCATGAGGTCGCGGGTTCGGTCCCTGCCCGTGCTCAGTGGGTTAACGATCCGGCGTTGCCGTGAGCTGTGGTGTAGGTTGCAGACGCGGCTCGGATCCCGCGTTGCTGTGGCTCTGGCGTAGGCCGGTGGCTACAGCTCCGATTCAACCCCTAGCCTGGGAACCTCCATATGCCGCAGGAGCGGCCCAAGAAATAGCAACAACAACAACAACAACAACAACAACAACAAAAAGACAAAAAAAAAAAATTTTATTGCATCTGGATGGTATTATTTCAGTGAAATAATGCATTCACCACGTGTGCTGTGTCTAACACTCCCTGTAAAAGAACAGGTGTAAAAGATGTTTCTAAAAATACTAGTTGTATGTATGAGTAAGTACAGTGTTATTTCATTGAGAAGTGTGTTTTCAGAGGATTCTGAGAAGACAGCAGAGCAGGAAACAACAGGAGCTGCTCTCTCTCCCTGTCTGGGCAACACTGGCACCTCCAGAATCTGTCTGGTGTAACTGCTGCGAACCCTGGAGTCTGTTGCTGGCTTAGCCCATAAGTTGTGGTCAGTTCCGGTCACTGTCAGCTCTTACCACGGGAGCACCCCCAGCCCTGAGAGACAGCCGCGCCTGTGCTCCTGGAGCAGCTTGCGCTCGGTCGTGGGAGCTGGGTGGCTGAAAGGACGCTGCTCTGCAAATAGGGGGATTTGTGCTCTGAGCACCAGTCACTGCTCCTGATCCCAGAGGTGCAGACAAGCAGGGGGCAGCCGTGGTTTTTGCACTTCTCCCCCCCTGGGTGAAGTGACTGCAGGGCATTTAAAGGGCCCACTCCTGTTTTCCCCCTTTGTTTTTTGCTTTTCCCTCTTTTGGGAGCCAGACATTAAAGGATAGGACATTAAAGAGATCACTGCATATATTGGAAAAGTGGAAAGTGCCCAAGCGGGCTGAGGGAAAGGTCCAGAAAGAACATGCGAGCCCTAAGTCGTGCCTCAGGCTGATCTTAGCAGAGAGACAGCAGAAGACAAGCAGTTTGGGGGGTTGCCTCTTACAATGAAGTCTTTCTTTTTTTTTAATATAGTGATTTTTTTTCCCCATATGACGAAGTCTTTATTCTACCTGAAATTGATTGTGGGTGGGTGAGGCATAGAAATAAATAAATTTTCTGTTTTTCTCTGTGGATAAACTCTTGTCCCAGAGCTGTTTACCGAAAGGTGGTCGGCAGTGTGGTCCACTCTTTGCCCCAAGGCGATGTGATGTTTTGAAAACATACCCGGCATGTCTCTCCCTGTTTCAAGGCCTGCGGAGTCTCGGAGTCTCCCCACGGCTTCTGGGCTGGGTCTGAATTCGGTCACATGGTCTTCAACCTTCTGCCCCCAGGTATCCCCACCTGTGACTCAGTCTGGCAGTTCTTACCCCACAATCTAGTCACACCAAACACTTTCTTTTCTTTCTTTCTTTCTCTCTTTCTTTCTCTCTCTCCTCCTTCCTTCCTTTCTTTCTTCCTTGTCTTTTTAGGGCCACACCTGCGGCATATGGAGGTTCCCAGGATAGGGGTCCAATCAGAGCTGTAGCCGCTGGCCTACACCACAGTCACAGCAACGCCAGATCCTAGGCGCATCTGCAACCTACACCACAGCTCACAGCATCGCCAGAACCTCAACCCACTGAGTGAAGCCAGAGATCAAACCTGCACCCTCATGGATGCCAGTCAGATTCATTTCTGTTGCGCCAGGACGGGAACTGCCAGTCACACCAAACTTTTGAGAAGGCCCCTGTTTTTCTGCCTGTCCCTCTGCCCAAACCCTCCCCGCCTCATCCTCTGGAGCTGGGCCCTGAGACCTGCAGGGAGAGCTCTTCCCGTGACCTTCCGGCCTCCCAGCTCCGGGGCCTGGCGCCAGCAGCTTTGGGCCCAGGACCACGGCTCCCTGGTTGACTCGAGCCCTCTCCCAGCACAGCCCTGCTCCTCCTCCTCCTTCGTCCCGGCCGGCTTTCTCTTGCAGGTGTTCGTTTGTGTGGTCAGCACCCGTCCTCCCCTCGGAGAGAGAGGCTGGTGGTGGATGTACTCTTTCACGCCTCGCGTGCGGGAGGCCGCGCGCGCCAGGTGAGCCGTGGTGTGGGTGCGATGCTCGGGAGAGAGTTTTCCTTCCCGGTGTGTCCTCCTGCGGGCCTTTCCTCTGGAACGGGTTGTGCTTTCCTCGGCTGCCCTCCCCCCAGTCACTAGCTTGTTTTCCCTCCCCGCGTGCCAGGAAGGCTGTTCCATGATCCCTGAGTGACTTAAGCAGGCGCTGCCTTGCTGACCCTCGGGTAGTTCGCGCCCAAGCCCAAGGACGTGCCTTCCGGGTTGAGTTCCGTTGCTGGAAACCAAAAGCGGCTTTACCAGGGTGCGTTCTGCCCACTTGACACAATGTGCGTTAATTCTTCTCCATACCTTTTGCACATCAGCTGAGGACTGCTTGCCTTTCTTCTTTTTGTTATTTTTCCCCCTTTTTTAGCCACACCCACAGCATACGGAAATACCCAGGCCAGGGACCGAATCCCAGCTGCAGCTGCAACCCACGCCACAGCCGCAACAATGCCGGGTCCTTAACCTACTGCGTCACAGTGGGAACTCCCACTTGCCTTTCTTACAAGCTCCAGGGTAAATGCTGATGGGCGTTCTTCCCATTTGTGAGCGTCCTGTTTCAAGCAGGGTCAGGCTGTGTGGTGGGAGGTGAGCAGCCCTCTTCCTTCTGAGATTTGACTCTATTCCGGAATCCACTTTACCGACAAGGAAAACCCCAGGATTTCAAAGGTGCCTCTGTCCACTGGGAGCCCTGCGAAGGGGCGGGCCCTGGTGGTCTCTCTGCCCGGGTGCTGTAGGGTAGGTATGTCTGTCGGCTTCCGATGTGGAGACTGAGACTTCTCCGCTCCCGACTCCTGCCTCTGTCACCCACCTCCCGTGGGGTGCGGGTGGTACAGCGGGTGGAGACCGGCCTTCTTTCCCTTTTCACCACACTGTTCTTGAAAAATGCACGGTAACCCTCCTCATCTTACTGCTCCTCATTCCTTCTTGTTGTCTTTTTAAAAAATAATATCCCTTGATGTATTTCATTGGGTTTGGTGGGAGAGACCTGTCTTCAGCCTCACTTGACCCTCTCTATCTGGAAGACTAGGATATTTTTCGTATTTAAGTCATAAGAGAAACCATGGAGAGAGAAATTTATCCTTTGAAATACTCCTTACCTGGATGGGCCTTCGGATAATTAAGATAGAAAGGCTTTGAAAATGTTTGTTAGTTTTCTTACTTGTGTACTATTATTTTTTGTAATTAAAACGTGAAGTTGGGGATAATTGGAGAGAATATGCAGCATAAGAAATAATATGGAGAGAGCCAGGTTTCCCCGTGGTAACATTTTGAAAAGCTGTCGCAATCACGCGCCCAAGGCGATCACGCTGATGGTCAAGACACAGGACATTCGCAGCGCACGGGGTCCCTCAGGCAGCACTTCGATGGCCACCTCTGATCCCTTCTGCCCCCAGTGCCCTTTCAAGCTCTATGTCTATAGTTCTGTCATTTAAAGAATGGCGTATAAATGAAATGATGCAGCATGTACCTGTGGGGTTGGCTCTTTGCCCTCAGCGTGAGTCACCCAGGCGCTGTGTGTGCCTTTTCTCACTGAGTTATATTTCCTGCTGTAGATGCACACGGTTTGTTTAATCTTCCACCATTCAAAGGTGTTGTTTCCAGTTTTGGGCTGTTATGAATGAAACTGCTATAAATATTCATGTCCCTGTTTTTGTGTGACTGTCTGCCTTTATTTCTCTGAGATAAATAGCCCAGAGTGTTACTGCTGGGTCATAGGAGAGTTGCATGTTTTGTTTTTTAAGAATCTGCCTCATGTTTTCCAAGGCGACTTAGCATTTTATGTTCCAGTTTCTCTACGTGCTTGTTCATATTTGGTGTTATCATTATTTTTTTCAGTTCCAGCCGTTCGGATAGATGTGTGGGGTGGTGCATTGCGGTTGTAATTTGCATTTCCCTGGTGGCTGATGACGCTGACTCTCTTTTCATGTATTCATTTGCCACCTCTATGTTCTTTTGGGTTAAAAGTCTCCTCATGTCTTGCACATTTTCGTATCAAATTACTATTTTTTTTCTGTTGAGTTTTTAGAATTCTTTATGTATTCTAGATATTAGTCCTTTGTAGGATATATGATTTATAAGCATTTTCTCTCAGCCCATGGCTTGTCTTAACAGGGTCTTTCCCTGAGAAAAATTTTAAAATTTTGATAAAGTCCAGTGTATTGAATTTCTCTTTTCTGGACGATGATTTTATTGTCAAGTCTAAGAATTCGTCATTTAGGCCTAGAGCATGAAGAGTCTTTTCTTCGTATGCATTTTTTCTAAAGGTTTACCGTTTTCTGTTTTGCCTTTCAATCTGTGATTCATTTGGCGTTAAGTTTTACACAGGGTATGAAACGGTCCAGGTTCGTCCCGTTTGCCTGCGTCTCTCCGATCACTTTAGACTCTTGAGACTCTTTCCTGCACCAATTGCTTTCCCACTTTTGCTGAAATCATTTGGACATATTTGTGTGGGTTTATCTCTGGGTTTTAAACCCTGTTCTGTTGACTGACGTGTTTATCCCTCTGCTAATACCACACAGTTTTGTCATCATAGCTGTGTAGGAAGTTTTGAATCAGGTAGACGGATTCCTCCCATTTTCTTCTTTGTAAAGGTTGTTTTCACTGGGTCAGTTCCTTCATTTCTCTGTATAGATTTTTGAACGATCTTGTCCATATTTTAAAAATATATTTTTGGAATTTTGATTGAAATTGTGTTAAACCTATGGATCAATTTGGGAAGAACCGACATTTGCGTTATGTTGGGTGTTTCCACCCATGAATATGGCGTATTTCCCCATCTCTTTAGCTCTTCCCGGATTTTTTTGTTAGTGTTTTGTGGTGTCCTACATAAGGATCTTCTGTGTTTTGTTAGATTTATACCTAAGAATTTCATGCTTTTTAAACAATAGTAAATGCCATTGTTTTTAAAATTTTAGTGGAATGTATTTACTAGAAAGAAAAAATGCAATTGATTTTCAAATGTCTGTCTCGTGTGCTGCAACCATGCCAAACTGCAAGCTTTTTTGTTTTTACGGCATCCTTGGAATTGTCTACATAAACAATCATGTCATCTGCAAGAAGGAAAATTTTATCTCCTCTGTTCCTACCTGTATGCCTTTTCTTTCATTTTCTTATCTTACTGCGCTGGTTAGATATCCAGCACTGTGCTGAATAAGGGTAAGAACGGACGTCTTTTTTTTTTTTTTTTTTTTTTTTGTCTTTTGTCTTTTGTTGTTGTTGCTATTTCTTGGGCTGCTCCTGTGGCATATGGAGGTTTCCAGGCTAGGAGTTGAATCGGAGCTGTAGCTGCCGGCCTACGCCAGAGCCACAGCAACGCGGGATCCGAGCCGCGTCTGCAACCTACACCACAGCTCACGGCAACGCCGGACCGTTAACCCACTGAGCAAGGGCAGGGACCGAACCCGCAACCTCATGGTTCCTAGTCGGATTCGTTAACCACTGCGCCACGACGGAAACTCCAGAACAGACGTCTTTGCCTTGACCCTGAGCTTAGGGGAGAGCCTCCGGTTGTCGCGATCAAATATGATGTTAGCTGTAGGATTTCATAGACACTCAGGAAGTTCCACTTTATTCCTATTTTTATGAAACACAAAAAATCATAAATTGGTATTGAATTTTGTCATATGCATTTTCTGCATCAGCTTATATGGTCATGTAATCTTCTTTACTCTACTAATATGGTGGATTATATGATTAATTATATTATTATTACTACTTTTTGTCTTTTGTCCTTTTAGGGTTGCACCGGTGGCATATGGAGGTTCCCAGGCTAGGGGTCTAATCCGAGCTGTAGCCACCGGCCTACGCCAGAGCCACAGCAACGCCAGGTCCGAGCTGCATCTTCGACCTACACCATAGCTCATGGCGACGCAGGATCCTTAACCCACTGAGTGAGGCCAGGGATTTAATCCGCATCCTCATGGTTCCCAGTCGGATTCGTTTCCACTGCGCCACGACGGGAACTTCTGATTAATTTTAAATATTGAATCAGCCTCGCACTTCAAGCATATATAAACCTCACTTGGTTATAGTATATAATTCTTCTTTATATATTATAGAACTGTATTAGCTAATATTTGTTAAAAATTTTTGCACTTAGAGTCACGAGGGTATTTGCTTGTTTATTTTTTTGGTACTTTGACCGGTTTTTGTATCAAGGTAACACTGGTTTCATTAAACTAGCTGAAGTGCTCCTTTTTTAATTTCTAGAAGAGTTGGTGTGAATTCTTCTTTAAACATTTGGTGGACTTTTCAAGGGAAAGCCTCTGGGCCTAGAAAAATCTTCTTCTGGAAGTTGTAAAATTATAAATTCACTATTCCTAAGAATTAAAGGGTTATTTGAATTACCTATTTTACACTGGGTGAACTTTGGCAGACTGCGTTTTTGGAGGAACTGGTCCATCTTGTCTAAATTGGCAGATTATACAGGTAGAGTTGTGCCTAGTATTCTTGCATTACCCTTCTGATGTCTTCAGGATTTGTAGTGATGGCGCCTCTGATATTTTATTATAGATATTGATGGGTCTTCTACTTTTCTTTCTTTTCCAGTCCTGCTAGCAGTTTGCCAGTTTTGTTGACCTTTCCAAAGAAGACATTTTGTATTTTGTTGATTTTCTCTATTGTTTTTATGTTTCCAGTTTTATTGGTTTCTTTGTATTTCTTTCCTTTTGCTTACTTCAGGCTTATTCTGCTCTTCTTTTTCTAAGTTCTTGAACTGGGGGCTTAGACTATTGATTTGAGACATTTCCTCTTCTGTAAGGTACAAATTTAGTAAAAAGTTCCCTCTCGACATTGCCTTTGCTGTCCCCCACAGATTTTGATATATTGCACTTTCATTTTAGTTCAATGTGTGTTTTTTTTTACTCTTACATGAATTCCTCTTTAACTCATGGGTTATTTAGTATGTTGCTTAGTTTCCAATTAGTGTTTGGCAATTTTCTTATTATTGTTCTACTACTGATTTCTGCTTTGATTCCACAATAGCTGAAAACACACTTTTTATCACCATTTATTTTCAATTTGTTTAGGTTTTTTTATGGCTCAGGATATGGTCAATCCTGGAGAATATTCCACAGGCACATGACAAGAGTGTGTCTTCTGCTGTTGGGGTAGAGTGCTCTATAATTGTTAGCTGCTCTTGGTTGAGAATCACTGAGTTCTTCTCTAAGTTTGCTGATTATATGCCACATTGTTCTATCTGTTGTTGGTGTTAAAAATCTCCAACTGTACATGGATTTGTCTATCTCTTTTTCTGGTTATCAGTTTTTGCTTCATGTGTCTGTGGTTCTGTATTTTGGCTCCTGCATATTTAGAATTGCTATGACTTTACGGTGAACTTTTTATCGCTACATAACCCTTTCTTTCACTGGTAATTGTCCTTGCTCTGAAAGCTACCTTACATTAATATAACCACTCTTGTTTTCCTTTGATTAATGTTTGCATGATATATATTTTCCATCTTTTTGTTTTGTATCTTCCTATATCGTTATATTTAAAGAGTGCTTCTTTTAGATGGCAAATGTTTGGGTCCTGGTTTTTAATCCATTCTGCCAACCTCTGTTATTTAATTGGTATATTTAGACCATTTAAATTTAATGTAGGGAGTTCCCGTTGTGGCGCAGTGGTTAACAAATCCGACTAGGAACCATGAGGTTGCGGGTTCGGTCCCTGTCCTTGCTCAGTGGGTTAACGATCCGGTGTTGCCGTGAGCTGTGGTGTAGGTTGCAGACGCGGCTCGGATCCCGTGTTGCTGTGGCTCTGGTGTAGGCCGGTGGCTACAGCTCCAATTCGACCCCTAGCCTGGGAACCTCCATATGCCGCGGGAGCGGCCCAAAGAAATAGCAAAAAGACAAAAAATAAAAAATAAAAAAAAATAAATTTAATGTAATTACTGGTTCGTTAGAACTTAAGTCTGCCATTTTCTTCGTTGTTTACTCTTTACTGTCTTTGCTTCTCATGCGACTATGTTGGTTTTTTTTCTTGCCCTCCTGTGGTTCACTTGAATATTTTTTGGAATTCCATTCTGATGTACCTTTTGTGGTCATTAGTCTGTCTTTCTCTTTTTTTTTTGTCTTTTCGTCTTTTCTGGGGCCACACCCATGGCATATGAAAGTTCCCAGGCTGGGGGTCTAATCAGAGCTGTAGCCGCCGACCTACGCCAGAGCCACAGCAACACGGGATCAGAGCCACGTCTGCGACCTACACCACCGCTCCCAGCAATGCCGGATCCTTTACCCACTGAGCGAGGCCAGGGATTGAACCCGTATCCTTATGATTCCTAGTCAGATGCGTTAACCCCTGAGCCACGAAGGGAACTCCTAGTCTATCTCTTTGTATAGATTTTTTAGTGGTTGTTCCTGGTATAACATTGTAACAATATGTTCCTGGTATATTATAATGTGTAACATATCACAATCTGCTGATGTGGTCCTTTCGCCAGTTTGAGGGAATATTAGAAAACTTTCCTCCTCTTATGTCCCTTGAGTCTGCCCTATTTACATTATCATTGCTTAAAATATCTTTTTAATACACATTTAGAACAATACCAGAGAGTGGTATATTTTGGCTGTGACGGTCAAACATAACTCGGAAAACTCAAGAAGAGCCTGTCGTGCTGTACTTTTACTTACTGTGTCCTTTCTTGCTTGCTGATGTTTTCAAATTCCTTCTTTCATCATTTCCATTCTATTTGGAGAAATTCCTTTAGCCATTATTTTAGGATAGTTTGAATACTCCTGCTTTTTCTTCATCTGAGACTGTCTTGACTTCCCCTTCGTTTTTAGATGACATTTTCACCGTAAACAGGCTTCTGAATTGACGGTTCTTTTCTTTTAATACTTGGAAAACATTGGGCCACTTCCCTCCAGTCTCCATCATTTCAAATGAGAAATATACTATTATTCCAACTGTTTTTCCCCTGTAAATGGGATATCAAATTTCTTCTGGTTATTTTCAGGATTTTTTTTCCCCGTGTCTTTAATTTTCAGAGTTTAATTATGAGGTGTTTTGATGTGAATTTCTTTCTTTCTTTCTTTTCCTTTTTAGGGCTGCACCTGCAGCATGTGGATGTTCCCATTCCCAGGTTAGGGGTCGAATTGGAGCCGCAGCTGTCGGCCTACACCAGAGCCACAGCAATGCGGGATCTGAGCTACATCTGCAACCTACACTGCAGCTCATGGCAACACCGGATTCTTAACCCACTGAGCGAGGCCAGGGATCGAACCCACATCCTCATGGATACTAGTTGGGTTCTTAACCCACTGAGCCACAATGGGAACTGCTCGATGTGGATTTCTTTAGAGTTAGCCTGTTTGGGTTTGCTTATCTTCAGAATCTGTATGTTTATGTCTCTTGCCAAATTTGAGATGTTTTCAACTATCATTTCTTTGATTCCTCTTCCTCTTCCTCCTCTTCACCCCTGGTTTGTTCTCTCTGTGGGACACGGGCCGTCAGAGAGACACCTGAGAGGATGCCCTGGACAGATTCCTGACCACAGAGGGGCCAAGGCTCTAAAGAGGGGCCTGCAGAGTCTTCTCATTTGAAGGAATTTTGTAAATGCAGTTGAAATGACCAAATCATCTGCTAATAAGTTGTGTACTGATCACTGAGTATCTAGTGGTAGGAGGAAGGGGTGGAGTATGGCTCTCTGGGACTTTTGGTGAGAAAATATCTGGTGCCAGTGTCACTGGACGAGGCTTCCTCTTTATGCTCATGGTTGTGGGTGATTCCCTGTCATCCCAGGGCTAAGCCTCCCAGATGTGCCTTCACCCGCTCACGCCCTTGGATGTGACCTACAGCCCGTTTGTGAGTGGTGGGCTTCTGGATCTGGAGCAAGTGGCAACATCAGGTGGAAGCTGGCCCTGTCGTGGGGAGCTGCAGATCTTTAATCCACTGTTCCATCGGGGAACTCCAAGAGCCACTTTTAAAGAAGTCACAAAGTAACCTTTTTTTTCAATTGCCTATTATAATGTTGGCGGTGTATGGGAGGTGGAGTAGGAAGAAATAGAATGTGAAATGACTAAGAATTAGAAATCGATAAATGATTTCCTTCATGCTGAGCAGAATTTAGCAAAGGCCCCAGATTAGAGCAATCTGCGTGAGATCCCACTGCAAGTCTGCGAAGCTTGAGAAACAGTCTAGTGGATGGATTTTATATATCTTTTTATTTTAAAATAACTATTCTCGTGCTGGCAGTACACTCAGGGTGGTCGTGTACCGCACGGGGGTCCTCAGGGGATGAGGTCAGTTTGTGGGCACAGAAGGGGCCCCAGTCTGTGGGCTCATGTGTTAAACTGAGCACAGAGCACAGAGAATCCGGACTTAGCTCCAAAGGGTGCTGAGCTCTGCAGAAGAACCAAATCTTAAGTTCTCAAGCAAAAATTGGAGACAAGAGTAAAATTATTGCTTGTTAAATCTTAGTAGGTTTTAACCTCTATTCTTAACCCCAAGTCGACTTCGGGGCTGCCTTCAGGGCCGCATGTGTTTTAGGGTCTCTCTTCTTCTGAGCTCACTCGACAGCATCCACACACGTTTCTTCTGGACCCGGTGCTGGGCAGAGGCCGTTGTCCAGAGAGAAGCAGGACGCTGTGCGGGTTGGTGCACCTCGGTGGCCCCGGGTGCTGGAGGGCCAGGATGGACATGTGGGAGGAGCTGGGGGCGGGGCCTCTGCTGTGCAGCAGGCCCACTGAGTCTTGAGGGAAGGCCGCACTGAGCCTGGGGCACTGGGCCACAGCAGGCCGCCAGGGCTTGGGAGGGGCTGTGCATGGCTCTGGGTGGATGGCAGTGGGAGCGGCAGAGGGTCTGACATTGAATTAAGACCCCTGCACTTACACTGGACATTAATTCCTGCTGTGGCTGTTGTCCAGCACTGGCCTTTGCTAGGTCAGTGTGGCTGAGATCCCCTTTGGAAGGAGTGTTTAGCTACCATTTTACCTGTGAGTTTTCTTTTTCTTTTCTTTCTTTCTTTTTTTTTTTTTTTTTTTTTTTTTGGTCTTTTTAGGGCATGTGGAAGTTGCTAGGCTGGGGCTTGAATCAGAGCCGCAGCTGCCAGCCTACACCACAGCCACAGTAAGACAGGATCTGAGCCACATCTGTGATCCACACCACAGCTCAGGGCAACACCAGACCCTTACCCCACTAAGCGAGGCCAGGGATTGAACCTGCGTCCTCATGGATGCTCGTCAGATTTGTTTCTGCTGAGCCACGACGGGCATGCCTGTGAGTTTTCTGTGCCCATGGATGGTCTTGTCATCATTAATTCCCAAACCCTTTTCCTCCTGGGGTTGCGATCAGTGCTGAGCTACTTGGACTCCACAGCCAGGTCCGTGCAGCTCTCGGATGGACACTGGTCCCGGTCCTCCACCTCGCTCAAGCACGGGGCCCCGGAGGTGTGTTGGGCTCCAGTCCCAGGACAGATGGCCCTGGAAGTTCCTCCATGCTCCTGTTCTCGCTGGCTTGGCCTGGTGCGTCTCCAGCAGGTGGTCCCTCGTGGCCCCTTCGGCGGCTCTGGGCTCCTGTGTGGTCCTCAAGGTCCCTGCTTGCTGGCCAGACCTGTTTCCTGGGGTTCCGGCTCATCCCTATCCCTGCCGGGTTAGGGGCACTGTAGCCTGAGCACTCAGCTGGGCCCGGCCCCTTGGAGGTTGTGGCCGGCACACTGGAGCCTGTTGGGAGAAGAGGCTACCCAACACCTAAAGCGGAGCTGAACGGATACTTCTGCAGGCAGGGAGCCACTCTTATGCAGCACAGCCTCTGAGCAAAGCCAAACTCCTCTACCCAGTGGGCTGGGAACATAGGGTCAAGGTCAGCAGGTGTGCAGAAGCTTGAGGAGCCTGGTCCCTGGAGGGGACGGGTGATGGTGGACTCTTGGAAGTGTGGCCTTCGAGGGATGGGCTTTGAACTTGTTTTATGTTGGCTTGTTCACAGCCTCAGACTAAGGCCAAAGCGTAATTGGGATTTCCTGTCTCGATGCAGGATGATGGGCCATTTTTACTCTCACCCTGAAGGAGGTCAGCCCCCCGGGCCAGTCGAGTGGTGAGGCAGTGCCTCCAGCCTGTCGCCAGGACGGCTGCTAGAGTCAGAGTTACCAGGGCGTGACCTCTTGCCCTCCCGAGAACACGCCCCTGTCGTTGATGTCTGTGTAACCCGGACCTGCTGTCCCATCTCTAGAGCCTCGGATTCTTCTGGATAAAGCTGGGGATGGAGAGGGTCTGTGCTGACGCCGTGACACCTTTGTGTGGCGCAATCAGGGACCACAACATAGTGGCCACGGCAGAGGCATTTCGGCCACGGCGGGGAAGACCTGGGGCCAAGCCTGGTGTGAGTGGACTGGGTGCTGTGGGCAGAGCTGGGCTCTCCACAGTCGGTGCAGGGGGCGTGAAGGGAGCGCAGACCCCGAGGCGGGTCTACACAGGAGATCGGGTGTTGCCAGCCACCAGGAGCTCCGGTTGCCTGCATCCTCATAAAAGCAGCTGCCGCCCCACAATCATCCGTCGCCTGCCTGGGGTGGGCGGCGGGCTCGTGCTGGCCCAGCTCCCGGAGCACGCTGGCTTCGGTTTTCCCAGCATTAATGCAGGAGAGATTTTCCAGTAGGCCAGGCAGCTTAACAATAAAGCCAGCCCTTTCACACTCGGGCATGTGGCTGGGGTTCAGCCCGGGTCCCTGGTGAGTTACGGTGAGGCTGCGGTCTGGGCTGTGGCCTCTGTGGGCCTCCCTCTGGCTGGCCCTGCGGCTGGGGTCCTCCGAATCTGCACCGCCGCCCTCCACCCTGACCTGGGACTTGGAGACTTGTGCTCCCAGCTCCACGGGGCTGCGGTGGCAGGGGCCCTGGGCTGGCCGGTACCCCACCCTCAGCTCACGGGGTGGGCAAGAGGGAGGTCTCTGACCTGCTCTGCTCCACTGGGCTGTGGCCACAGGGCAGCTCAGAAGCTACCTGCCCTGGGGTGGGGGGGTGGGGGCGCTGAGAGAGGGCATGGCTGCCTCTCCTGACCGGAGCGGGGTCAGCACATCAGAGCAGCCACAGACAAGCTTCCAGTGAGGATTCCCGGCAGTGGGGGCTCCCCCTGCATCTTTGCAAGACAGGGAGATGGGGCCCCAGAGCCCACACTCAGCCTTCCAGGTTCTAGTAGCCCTGGGACCACAGCCAGACCCTTGGCCCCAAGCTGACCCCATGGTCTCCACCTGGTTCTGAGTTCAGAGCAGGGCGGGGCTTCAGGTGGAGAAGCAGGGGCTCTTAGATGCGTGAGACGAGCAGGCAGGACGGTGCCCACAGGGAGGGGTGAGGTGTGGGGAGGGGGAAGCAGACCAGGCCCAGGGGGAGGCCTCAGAAACTGAAAGGGCTGAGTTGGTGAGGATCCGTGTGGGGCTAGATCTGCGGGCACTGGGTGGGCATAGCCCATCAGGGCACCATGGAGGTGGCCCGGCCATGGTGCCCAGCCCGTGTGACACATCAGGGTCACTCTGTCCCTCTGACGTCCCCTGGCTGCTCTGAGAAGGGGCATCCCAAGTAGCCAGGTTTCCAAAGAATGGTGTCTGCCAGCATCTGCCCAGCACAGCTCCCCGGGAATCCGGTCCGTTCCTCACCCACGGGAGCCAGGCTGGCACACCATTTACTGCACCACTTGGCTGCTGCCAGGGGAGGAGGGGGTGTCCACTGGGTGCTGGCTCCGGAGGAGGGGGGAGGAGATGGGGGGGCAATGCTGGGGACTTTTGCCTGGAAGGGATTTGCAGTGAGGGCTGCTCTGTGCTGGTTCTAATACAAGGCCCAGCTCCGGGCCCTCCCTGCACCCTCAGCTCTGTGACTGCCCTGAGCCAAGAGCCGTGAGGGGGCCGGAGGAAGACCCCATGCAGAGCTCCAGCTTGGGGGGCTCAGGGTCCAGAAAGGTGGCATGGAGGAGGCTTGTGGAGAGCTGCGGTGCGGGGAGTGCTTTTCCTTCCCACGAAGTCCGGGGTGGGGGCTCATGGAAGGCACAGCCATCCCCTCCCGAGGCCCTTCTTCCAGGGACACAGGAGGCCAAATGCCCTTCCAACATTCCAATGGGAAGGGAGGCCCCCGTGCCCAGCCCCCTGTGTCCCACGAGGGTACCCATGTCCTCAGCACCCCAAGGGGCAGAGCAACTGGGCACCTCCCGTGTGCAGATTTCAGAGCCGGCAGCTGCAGGCCATGGGCTGATACCCACAGCGAGGCATGCCCTTCCCTGTGCTGATGCCACCTTGTGCCTTGATGTGGTGCTTGGCCCGCTCCTGTGCTGACGCGGGGTCTCTTGGGGCTGTGGTCTTGGGGTTCCCTGAGGTCAGGTGATGGTCTGGACGCTTCAGCAGTTGGCTCCTGCACCCCTGCTGCGGCCTGCATGCTGTGCTGCTGTTTCTTGTGAGGGATTAGTGGCCATGAACTTGTGTCCAGTGCAAGGAGCAGCCCAGCCACAGTGATGCCACTGCACCTGGGTCCTGGGGCCGAGGTGTCCCAAGGCTGCTGAGGTGGGTTCAGACACTGACGTGAGTCCCCAGAGGGTCTGCAGCCCCGAGTTCTTCCTGTCTTTCCAGAAGCTCAGGTCCCTGCTGCCATCTTCCCAGGAAAAGAAGAACAGCCAGGAGCGCTCCGGTCAGGGGTTGCGGGGGGGCGGGGGGGGGCTAGTCGGTGGCCCCAGGCTCCCGGGGATCAGCTCCCAGCTGGGGTGGTAAGAGCACAGAGCTGGTGGGAGAAGACCACTTGGTCAGGCGTGAGGACAGTAGGTCCCACTGTTCCTTGTGGCCGAGTCCTCCTGGTGACCACGGATGTTAAGGCCTGAGTTCTGTGTGCATGGTTGGGTTCCCGGGGCCCCAAGGTTACCTGTGTCATTGCTTACGCACAAAATGCGACCTTCTCCAGAGAGCAGCCCTGGCTCGAGGCTGCTGGAGACACTGAGAGGACGCCCCCGAGGTGTGCACTTGAGTGTGGTGTCTGCACAGCATCCCCCTGAACCTGGAGAGGCCTGGACTCAGCCTGCGGGGTGGCGGGAGGAACGGAATCCGCAAAAGCTTCCTGGAGAAGAGGCCTGACAACCAACTGGGGCCTATTAATTCTCCTTCATCTGCTGCAAGTAATGCAACTGCCTTTCCTAAACTTCGGAAAAGCGTAGATATACCACAAACATTCCCTAGATACCCCATGCTATTGGCGAGAAAGTCATTATCATTTAACTTTTTTGGCCAGTAGAGGAAGGCGAAGACCTGGAGAGAAGGGGCAAGGTGCCCGTTGCCCTGGCTGCAGTAGTTCTGGAAGTGAGGATAAGTCCCCTCCTGTTTGCCACCTGCCCTAGCGACTGGTGACACCTCTGCCACAGACAAGAAACCCGAATAGTAAAGTTCCCGCGGAGTCGTGGCAGCTCCCATCTCAGGAAGGTGGTGACAGAGCCCCATCTGCAGCTCTGGGATCAGCGCCCCTCACCCGGCTCCTGCGGGCGGTCGCTGTGGCTCTTGCCTTGCTCTCTGGCGCTGATTATTCCCCTCTGTGTTGACTGCAGACAAAACCTGCCTCGATTCCTCAAGGAAATGAGCCAGGGCCACAGTGAGGCCGTCGCTGTGCTGGGCTGTGCTGGGCAGTGATGGCAGGAGAGGGTTTGCCGGCTGTTGCTCTGGCCTTGTCCTCTCTTTCTTTCCCGGCCTTCTGGGTAACCAAGTGGGGAATGGAAATGAGCGAGGCAGGCCTTGGCTGTTGCAGCAGGTGCGTGTTTGGCTGCTCTGACGGAGGCACCTCGGGGAAGGCCATCACGTACTCACAACACGAGGGAGGTGAGAAGGGCTGCACCATCTAAAACCCTCGGTCCTCACTGGTGCAGCCATAGAGAGGTGGCTGGGGCAGGACGAGGCTGTGCGGTGGGTCCCGAGAGAGTTCCTCAGGCCCCTGTGCATCGCTTTCATAAACTGTGCTTCAGAAATCCATCTGGGACTGGGGACACTGATGTCTTGGATTTTATTTCTATTTTTAATCTAATCATTCAAATATTAATACCATCCATTTGTTTTTGTCACACTCTTTGAGATAAATATCATTTTCTCTGTCCTGCATCACCCCCATCACCTCCATCACCCCCATCACCATCATCATTACCATCATCACCTCCACCACCTTCGTCACCTTCACCTCCATCACCCCATCACCTCCATCACTCCCCTCTCCACCACTATTATCACCATCACCACCATCATCACTGTCACCACATCATCACCATCACCCCCTTCACCCCCATCACCATCACCATCATCACCACCATCACTGCCATCACTACCACCACCACCATCACCATCACCCCCATCACCATCATCACCACCCCCATCACCATCATCACTCCATCTCCACTGTCACCATCACCATCATCATTACCATCATTACCACCACCACCACTATCACCCCCATCACCATCATCACCACCACCATCACCATCATCACCACCACCATCACCATCATCACTCCATCTCCACTGTCACCATCACCATCATCATTACCATCATTACCACCACCACCACTATCACCCCCATCACCATCATCACCACCACCATCACCATCATCACCACCACCATCACCATCATCACTCCATCTCCACTGTCACCATCACCATCATCACCATCATTACCACCACCACCACTATCACCATCATCACCACCATCACTTCCATCTCCCCCATCACCATCATCATAACCATCATCACCTCCACCATCACCATCATCACCACCCCCATCACCATCATCACTCCATCTCCACTGTCGCCATCACCATCATCATTACCATCATTACCACCACCACCACTATCACCATCATCACCATCATCACCACCCCCATCACCATCATCACCCCATCTCCACTGTCACCATCACCATCACGACCATCATCACCCCATCACCCCCATCGTCAGAAGACCTTTACAAAGAACCCAAGAGCACGACGACCTTTGGCCTGAAAGGCACAAAGGGAACCCCAGAGATGAACTTGCCGCTATGACTGAGCAGTGGGATGATAAGGCACATGCAGCTCACATATTTTTAGGACATGAAGAGAAATAGAGAAATAAAATGAAATAAGGATAAAGTGGAGTAATTCTAAGAAAAAAATTGCTCTGTGGATAAAAGGACATGAATCTGAAGTGCCAGACCCCGTGGCTCTCTCCCCAGGGAGCAGGGCCACCAGCACCCTGTCTGGGTGATGTCCACTCCTCTTCCCGGTGGCCACGCTCCCTTCAACAGCTGCGGCTTCAAGACTGCGACGCCCTGTTACACGCTGTTAACGCCGCTTAGCTGGGTAATGAGAAGTGGGAAAGGGGGCCGGACATGTGGAGATGCATTTAAATCCAAGTGAGGAGCAACTGTCCGCCCTTCGCGTAACCCTGGCTTTGGCAGCCGGACACAGGGTCACAGCTGGTGTGTGTGGCTCCCCTCTGGGGGACGCCACCTGCACCCACTCTCAGCTGGCATCCGGACTGCTGGCGGCCCTCCCTTGGGCTGTTGCAGGGCGGGTGATGGAGAAAGAGAGGCCACGATGTTCGGGTGCAGGCTCTTTATTAGGGCTGGTGTCTGTGGCCGAAGCAGGGAAGCAGGCTGGACGGCGGGAGACCGACCGCCTAGGCCAATGCCGGGGGACTCTCTGGGCTGAAGAAGCTGCTGGCGGCTCCCTGCAGGGCGCCAGGGGCCGCACCCTCCCTCCTGGCCCCTGGGGGTGGTCTGGTCTGCCGGAGAAGGGCCTGGCCTTGGGTGACGCTGACACCACGGGCCGTCGCAGCCGCGGGCAGGAGGCCTCCGGAGGGCTGTTCCCCACGGGCCTGTCTCCTGCGGGCATCAGGGAGCCCAGGCCTGCATCTCTCTTTGCCTCAGCCCCTCCCTGGGGCGGTCACTCCGTCTGCTGTGACCTTGAGATGAGCAGCATTTGGCGATTCCTTTTGGTTGTTGATTTTCAAAATCAACGGACGGAGGCCAGAGAACACGCTATTTGTATCGCGGATCGTGTCCCCCCATGCCCTCTGTGACCCACTGCGCCCAGTGTCCTTGGCAGGATTTTTACTGCTTGGGGGCATCATGCTCATCCAGCAGGTGACTTGAATCTCGGGCCTCAACCCCGCATCTCAGCTTCTGAGACCCCCTCTCCCCACCCCGTGGGATGAATTGTCAGGGATCCCTGAGGCCGGTTCAGGCTTCGCTGAACCCGCTCCCTCGCCAGCGTGCGGCACGCGCACACCTGTGTCTTCTGGGTGTATCTCCCTTCATCCGTTCCGAAGTGTTCCTTTTCTACTCTGTGGTCCAAGACGTGATGTTCACGGGGCTGCCTGATGCCACTTTGGTGGTATTTTCCCGTTCCTGGGCTTTCAATTTTTCTCTTTTGTTTGAGCTTCATTTGTCTCGTGTATATCTAGATTGCTTTTTTCTTGTTTATGGTGAGAAATGTTTCTTAATTGTTCTGTTAGACAAAAAAAAAAAAAAAAAAAAAAAAAATTGGTCCGTTGATCCAGTTTACAGTTTTTATGATTTTAGAAACATTTGCGCTTAAATCAGCCATTTTAGTATATCTTCTATCTACTATGTTTTCATTTTTTTCTTTGCTTTCTTCTCCCTTCTTTTTGTGTATTGATCTAGTGTTCTTTTTAATTTTATTATTCCGCAGGTTTTAAGGTCATAGTATATTTCTACTCTTTTAGTTTTTACCTTCATATTATCAAAACAAATACATATTTTTCCCTAAAAGTGTCTAAAGTAGAATTTAAATTCTCCCCTGAGAGGAAATAATAAAATTAGCATAATCTTAATTGCCTCCTCGCTCATCGATCTGTTACTGCTGCTTTCACTGTCTAGTATTTTAGTTTCAGATTATTGTTTTAAACAGCTTTCACAAATCATCTTATCCTATATTAACTTTCTTTTTAGTTTTTAAAGATAAGACATATTTAGGCAATGGTGCATTTTATTAATGTATTTGTTAATATATAATTTAATATCGCATCGCTTCTGTTGGATGGGCTTTTTTCTTCTTTGACGTTTGAGTGCATACTCTGGCAGTTCATGAAAAAGAGTCTTGAGCAGTAGCTTTCTGATTCCTAGTGAGTCTGATTTTTTTCTTAATCCTCAGTGGGTGATAGTTTGGCCAGATTCAAAATTCTCTTCCTTTAGCACTTTGAAAATATTACTCTGTGGGAGTTCCTCTTGTGGCTCAGCGGGTTAAGAACCTGACTACTACCCATGAGGATTTGGGCTTGTTCAGTAGGTTAAGGGTCCCAGGTTGCTGTGGCTGTGGTGTAGGCCAGAAGCTATAGCTCTGATTCAACCCCTAGCCCAGGAAAAGAAAATACTACTCCATTTTTCTGTATTTATCCAGGAAGGATAATAACCTGATTTTATGATTTTTACCACTTGTAGTAAATCGGAATTTTTCCTGCTGTGACGATTTCTCTTGCATTCCTGTTCTGATGTTTCTCTCCAGTGCTGCGGGGGGTTTTAGTGAAGCCTGTTTATGCTGCTCAGCGTTTGACGTCACTAAGGACTAAGTGATTGATTGAAGTGAGGAAATTCTCTGTCGTTTCTCCATTCTTTCCTTCTTGAGCCTGAGTTAACATATGTGTTCGTCTCCCTTCCATGTCTTTTAACTTTCATACTATCTGTATTTCAGACATTCTGGAAAGATCCCTCAGTCTGTTTTATGGCTCATTAGTCTTACTTTTATTATGGCCACTCTAACGTTCACAACATAAACTGCATTTTTAAATTTCAACATTTGTGCTCTTAGTCGTCGATGTTTTATCAGGTTCTCGCTCACATTCTGTCTTCCAGTTTGGACATGTGGCATCTCCTGTTGCCTTAACAGTCTCCAAGGGCTGCATTGCCCGCTCTGCCTCCACAGGTGTCAGCTCTGCTCACGGTCGCAGCGGATTCGCCCATCTGGACAGCTTCCCGTGTACAGCCTGCTTGGGGCCGTGTTGGAGACCTTTGCTCGGGGCGTGACTTCTAGGTCAAGCTCAGTGAGTAGGGGAGGATGGGCCATGCTGCTGACAGGGGCCTCTGCCACCTGCTCTCTCCACGTACACCCCATCCCCCCAGCCTACCTGGCTCTGCTTTTGCTGCCTGCGTGAGAGGGGCCTGGGGGAGGTGGACAGCAGGCAGCTTTTGCCGGGGACCCCAGTGCACACCTGGGTGCCTGCCCTGTCTCCACAGCTCTGGAGGTGAGCTTGCAAGGGCTCTGGGTCAGCGTTGGAACCCCCCCACATCTTTCATCTGCTCTCTTGGGGTTTTCCGGGGGGGGGGGTGCTAATTCTCTGAGAAGCCTCGCTCCTTGCTCCTGTCCTCGTGTTTCCTCTTTTCCCTGTCCTTTCATGGTTTGATAGACAGTTAAGGAGAGGCTTGAACATACACCTGACTTACAGTCTTAAAATTGGGAGTATTTCTATTTATTTAAATATAATTAATAAATTATAATTCATAAATAAGGGCATGTCTTCTTTTAAAAATGCCCTTGTTATAGGGCTAATTCTGCCTATTCTGGAAGAATTATTTCTTAGAGGCATTGCTAGAGACCAATTATGAGTTCATATATGTCCTCAGAAAGAGGTGAATTTATGTATTTATACCACATAACCTGACAGTAAAATTCTCTTCTTCTTGAAGTCTGGTCTTCCTTTGGAGGGAAAGAAAGATTTGCTAAATAGTTATTCACGACAGCAGAACATTCATGCGGAATCCTGCCCGGTTTGCACATCTCTTGACCTCCTGCTTTCACTGCGCATTACACATCTTAACCTAGTAATCCTGGCAATTTATTTGCTTAATGGATTTAATAAAAATAGTTAAAAAAAAAACAGGAATGCACGATTGAATGCAACAAACTGGCAATATTTTAGCTGGTGCCAAGGACAAATATTTACTCAGTGAGTGAGCAAGACACACCTGGGAGAGGCTCGCGGCTTCATCAAAGATGCCAGCTCAGATGCCACCTTTCCCCCGGCTCTGAATCTGAGTTGGAAGATTAGTACTGAAGAGACAAAGGCTTGCCCCCAGTCCTCTCTAGATGAGTGTTTTCTGTGTCCGCTCCGCTCCATGCAGCACTGGGTGCCGGTCGCAGGTAAGAGCAGGGTGGGCGCCAGTCCCTCTCTTGCCCCAAGGAGGACGGCTGAGCAGATGCTGCTGCGGAGGGACCCTTGGGGGCCACCAGAGCACCCAGCCTGGCCTGGGGGCTGCAGGCAGGGCCTGCTTCTTGGAGGAAGTGCTCACCTTGCAAACGCACTAAGGACCAGGACCATCCGCTCCTCTGGGCCTGGCTTCTGCCTCCTCCTATGGGGCCAGCCTCCTGACTGCTCCTGACCCGGGCAGTCCTGTGGGCTGGGCCAGGGCGCCCACACCCCGCTTCCAGGCTTCTGGGTGGGCAGAATTCTCTGCCAGCAGGGGACACCATGCACTCAGTGGCCAGGCCACCACTGTGGAGGCACCCTACCCATGCCGACCACTGTGGGACATGGCTTCTTCCAGTGAACGCATCTGTTGCTCGAGGCAGCCCAGGGGGGCACAGAAGGCGCCGTCCGCATTGTGCTCACATGCGGCTGTGTTGTCAGCCAAGGGACCCTCAGGAAGAAACCTGAGAACCACGAGCTCTGAACTGTAGGGACCTTAGAGACACTGCCTTTGGCAGAGCAGGAACAGCAGGCCTGGAGAGGGCTGGCAACCGCTGGCAGCCGCAGCAAGGGCAGTCCTGGGCCCAGGGCCTGGTCCTTCTTTCCTCCAAATCCCGGGGGACACTCACTGATCTCTGAGCACCCACAGAGCAGCCTGGGCCCTGGGACAGAGTGTCCAGCAAGGGGCGGCACAGGGAGCCCCAGATCCAAGAGGACATTAGACCCGACGCGATCATGAGGTGCTGGTGAGAAACAAGCCAGCAGCGGTCAGGGACACCAGGAGGTGCCTGCGAGGGGAGGCAGAGGACTCAGCCCCACAAAGTCGGGGCAGAGCAGGGTGGCCGGTGCAAATGCCTGGTGGGGAAGGCCTGGCACCCTGGAGGACAGGGAGGTTGTCAGCGTGTCTGCCGGAAGCACAGTGAGCATGGGGTCAGGGCTTAGGTGGGCTCAGAGGAGGAGGTGGGTCCCTAGCTTCTCACGGCCACATGACAGCTGCAGATTTTATTCCAAGACCAACACTAAGCCCCAGAAGGGACCTCACAGGGCCGGCGTGACGTGGGCAGGTTTAGCAGGATGCCTCCTGCTCTTTCGGGGTTTCCTGGAGGCAGCTCTGCTGTGGCATGTGTCCCTGCAGGCGAGGGTGTCAGAGCTGGACACCTTCGGGTGACAGAGACATGGCTCGGCCACGTCAGACACCTGGGGAGCCTTGGACCCAGGCCTCCTGGGTCCAGACCACGGGCCTCAGGGCGACCACGATGGGCGGTGACCTCTGGCACTCCCTCCACTGGTGCGTCCTAAGCTCAGTTTGCCTTTGAGGGGCTCATGAGTTCTGACTCCCCCTCTTTCTGGAGAGCAGGTGCGGGGCTCTCTGTCACAGGCCTCGAGGGGCGTTTCCGGGGTCGAGAGCACCCCTGGGAGGGGAGCCCTTTGACACCCAGCCCCTCGCAGGAGCAGGGTCCTGGGCCGGCCCTTGCCAGTTGTGATCCCAGCAACACCAGCCGCTGAGTGAGTGACTTAAAGTTCCAGGGATGGTCAGTTTACGTGTCCACCTGGCTGGGCCACTGTGCCCAGTAACTGGTCAAATGCCACCTTGTTGCTCTGAAGATATTTTTTAAGGTTAGATTAAAATGTGAATCAGTTGAACCTGAGGAAAGCAGATGACCCGCCATGTTTGGGTGGGCCGCATCCAAGCAGTTGAAGACAGTAGAGGAAAAATTGAGTTTTTCCAGAAAAGAAGCAATCCACCTCAAGTCTGCAATACAGAAATGCTGCCTGAGCTTCCAGCCTGGTGGGCTGCTCTTCAAAGTTTAGATTTGTCAGCCCCCACGATTGCGTGAGCCAATTCTTTAAAAAATAATTCACACACATACACACAGACACATGCACACGCGTGCACACACGCATGCATGCGCACGCACACACAACCCGTGGGGTTTTTTTTTTTTTGAGACCCTCAACTGCTACAGCTCCATCTTTGTAACGGTCTCTGGAACCCGGTGCTCGTGGCCGCTGTCACTTTCCTTGCCTGGTGCTGGGTCCTCCAAGGCAAACAGGACAGCTGGTTCTGACTCCTTTGACACACTGCTGCACAGTCTGCAGGGTGTAGACACAACAGAGCAAGAAAAATATGTTGAGCTGCAGCCTGGCCACTGCAGGGCCCCCAGGAGGCGGAAGGCAGGCAGGACTGGATGCCTAGGAATCCACTGCACGGTGCCTGCAAAGGACATGGGAGGGGTCCGGAGGCAGGCAGAGCCCTGGCCTGGGGCACACGTCTGTCTCCGAGAGGGCGAGGAAAAAGCAGGATCCCAGGGTGCAGTGTTGTTCAAGAATGTTTGGCCGGGCTGACCGAGGGTCCTTGCCCCAAGCGCGGTGTGGCTGCAGGGTCCTGCCTGCCGCACGGCCCCACCCCGGCCAGATGCAGCGCTTGGGAGTGGACAGTGGGAACGTGCTGGCGGATCCAAGGAGATGTTGCTGGACCCCTGTCTACACTGCGCCTGCGGAGCCTGGGCCCCCGTCTACACCATGCCTGCAGAGCTGGGGCCTCTGTCTACACCGTGCCTGTAGAGCCGGGGCCTCCGTCCACTCTGTCCCTTCAGAGCCTGGACCTCTGTCTGCGTAGTCGGGGCAGGAGGCCTGGGCCTCTGTCTGGCCCCACAGAGCCTGGGCAGTGCCCTCATGGCCCAGGCAAGGCCGGTGTGAGTCTCTGCTCTCCCTGAGCCCCATCATGCTCCTAAGGAGGGCGTGGGAGCTGTCCCAGGGTGCAGGCCTGCCGGTGAGCGCCGTCTGGAGGCAGGGGTGACTGTGTCCCAGCTGTCCCCTTGTCACCCTGGCATGGGTTCCCGCTGCTCTCACCCCAGGTCTGAATGGCAGCATCTTCATCTTGAAGCGCCGTGGCTTGTTCCTCCCACGCGCATCTTGAAACTCTCACCTCCTCTCGTGTGAAGGGGAGGGTTCAGGCAGCAAATAGCTGGCCCTCTGCCTTTGGCTGGGCCTGTCTTGCGGACAAGGTGGCCCGCTGTCGGGGGCCCCGCGGAGCCGACCGTGGAACCCCGCAAGTTGTCACGATGCATTAACTCAACCCAAAGTCTGTCCCCATCGTGGGTAAAACCTTGCACCCCCTTCGTCTTTAAGCTCTGTAATTAGGTGCACAGAGCTCCTTTGATCAGTGTAATAGCTGTTTACAGCCTGGCAAGGCCCAGCCCCCCGCCCCCCACCTCCCAGGAGCCCCCCGTCTGCTCCTGCTGCATAGCTGGGGAGAGAAAAACAATTTTATTAAACCTTCGTGTTTTCAATGGCAATTGCCCTTGGGAGGCCCTGTGGGGACCCTCAGCCCTCACGGAAACACCGCTATAAGCCATCAGCCTGCGTCCTCAACCCTCCAGAGTCCACAGGCCACACTACTGGCAGGGCATGGTCACCCAGGCGGCACGGACACCAGCAGCCTGGAGAGCCTTCTGCACCTCCCAGGGTCCTAGGGACCAGGAAGAACCAAATTCTTTTTTTTTTTTTTTGGCTGCATCTGGGCATCTAGAAGTTTCAGGGCCAGGACAACCTGAGCTGCTGCAGTGACAATGCCAGCTCCTCAGCCGGCTGTGCCACGTGGGAACACCAAGAACCGAATTCCCGACACCACGCTCCCTCAGCTCAACCTCTGGACAAAGGGGCCAGCTGCCCCCTGCCTGTGGCCACCTAGAGATGCCCCCTTCATGGCACTGACCAGTCAGGGAGTCCTGGGCCCACCGGGCGATGACATGCAAGTGGCCACATGAGCTGGGCTGAGGACAGCGCCTCAGTCCCCACAGGCCCAGGTGGTTCTCGAGAACAGAGGTGCTCAGAGCAGTGCGCTTTTGCGTTTAAGTTGGTGGCCCATCCAAAGCCCTGGGTTTTGTGAGAAATGTTTGTCCTTGAGAAGTGGTGCTGGCATCTGTGGCTCCATCCAGGGCTGTCTGTCTTGTGGGTGAAGCTCTGGGGTCTCGGCATGGGGGCGGGGTCTATATCTCCAGAGAATTTGAAAACAATTAAGCAGCAAAAGCTCGGCTTGCTTTTGTCGTCACCATGAGCTGGTGGTTCTAAATTCAAAATCCTACGCTCGTGATGAACGGTGACAGAAACCATGGAGCACAGGCCGTCCCTCCAGCGCCACTCAGAAGTGGCCCTGGGGTTAAAACAGCGAACCTGGGGTGTGCTGCCGGCTCCGCCTTTCGTCAAAGGACCCGCCTGTCTGTGCTGGCGAGACCTGCTCGTCTACGGTTTTTCCCTTTCTTAGAGATATAACATCTGCCTTCCTTCTCACCTGTAAACTTTAATTTGCTCGTGTGACTCTAGATACGAAGTTTAATAATAGAAGACTTCGTTTGCTTTACGTCGTGACTGCGACCGAGGACAACTTCGTCGGGGGGAACCGGAGCTTAAAACAACCCCCGGGGCGCTGAGTGTGCTGCTCTGTCCCCAGAGGCCACGGGGATGGGCAGGGTGCCAAGAGGAGGTGGGATCTGCTGCCGGGTCGAGTGGCTGCGCAGCGTCCTGGGACTTCCAGATTCACGACGGAGTTTTGGTGGCATCTGGACCAAGGGTGCAGCTCCCAGCATCCTGCAGCCTGTCTGTTCCCAGCCCCGTGGATGGCAGCTTCCCCACTCGCGGGGCCGGAGGACCCTGAAGTTTCCACTCTCAGCCTGGTTGGGACCAGAAGGATGCTGGTGCGAAGCCAGCAGAGCCTGCCCTGCCTGCGGGGAGTCCCACCCCACGTCAGGGCCAGGCTCTGGGGGCAGAGGCCCATCTGTCAAGGCCATCGTCACGTGGATCCTGGTGGCAGAGACGCCTTCAAACGCAGGCGTGCCTTCACAGCTCCACCAGCCGCCCAGCAGCACGAGCTGGGTTTGGGAGGCGGCAAGGGCCCGGGTCTGCAGCAGAAGCGGTCGGGGGCGGGTACCGGTTAGCAAGGCTGGTGGGCCCGTGCCTGTTTCCAGTAATGGCTGTCTTCTAGGATCAAAAGCGGTGGGTATGTATACTTGAAAGTAAAGCAGAGGGAAAAAAAATCAAGGCTCCTCCAGACAGGAGCATCCTGGCCACCATTTCTTGGTGCAAACACCTGACACAGGTCCCAGCTGGCCAGCACCCCTCCCTCTGTCACATGCCCCCTTCCTCTCCAGCGCCATCAGGGTGTCTCCTGGGCTAGGCCCGGAGCTACCACCTGCTCATGGCTAGATTGGCGCTGGCCCCCTTCCCACTCCCGGTGCTGCTCCCGGCGGCCTGAACACCCCCACCTGGGGTCTCCTCTATCCCAGGTGGCCCCCTGCCTCCAACTGGAGATGCCTTCTCA
Organism: Sus scrofa; assembly: GCF_054392235.1. Taxonomy (NCBI): domain Eukaryota; kingdom Metazoa; phylum Chordata; class Mammalia; order Artiodactyla; family Suidae; genus Sus; species Sus scrofa. The sequence continues at coordinate 319,373 of NC_139383.1, forward strand.
TCCTTATCTGGGCTCATCCCCGGGGCGGGGGGGAGCATGGCCTTCAAACCCATCTAGCCTGATGACCATCAAAACTGCCTCCCCAGTCCTGGACGCCCACGCTGAGCCAGCCAGCGTCTGCCCCTGGATGTCTGGCGGGGCACCTGCACTAAGCTGGTCCAGGTCGCCTTCCACGTCCCCACATCATCTCCTACAATCTTCCTCAAGCCGACAACTGGTGTCACTCGAGACGGGAGCTTTGCTGTGGCCCCAGTGCTCCTGCACGAACATCACCCAAGACGGTCAGCTCCCTGAGCCGGACAGAGCCCAATGTCTCCTCCGCTCCCAACCAGGGTGGCCTGGACCCGGCCCACGGGTGCCTGGGTCACTGCCGCAGGCCTGCTGCCCCTCTGCCTCTGCAGCGCCCTCTCCTCTGCCCTGCTTTCAGAGGGCACCTGGGCGAGCTTCAAATGTAGGCGGCCACACCCTGAACTCCGCAGTCCCCTGAGACCCGACCCTCTTGCTCCCTATTCTCATCCTGGGCCCCCGACACCTCCCGCCGCGCCCAGGCCTCACCTCCCGCCACGCTTTCTTGCTCAACCTCGTCTGTTTATGGGCAGTGTCTCCAACTAAGAAAGCAGCCCAGGTTGGTCCCCAGCACTGGTGGGTTGTCGTCACTGCTCCTGAGTGAGGGGGTGCCCTGTGAGGGGGTGGTGTCTCCTGAGCACAGGCCCTCAGGGACCATCCCACCTCTCTGGGTCCCTGCCTGTGATTCTGAGACGAGATCAGAAGCCAGCACAGAGCTCAGGCGGAGGTGAGCTGCTCCAGGAGGGCTGAAAGGACCCGGCTGCCGCAGGCGAGCACGGGGCCAAGCACTGTGACCCGCCCCATCCCCATGCTTCCTCCAGGTGGAGCCAGGGCCCAGGAGGATGTGCTGGACCCCCTCTCAGCTGCGCTCCTGGGAGCCTGGCCCAGGCTGGGGTGGCGGACACGTTGGCGTCAGAGGGAGAGCCAACCCCACTCCTTATCCACGAGAGACCAGCTTGGCCGCTTGTCTGCTGAGACGGCCTTGGGGCCACCTGGGTTTGACAGGCCGTGGGGCCCCCGAGCAGTCCATCCAGTGGCTGATGGATGAAGATGGCTCTGTTTGGGCTGACTTGTGTCCCCTCCAAGGTCGTATGTTGAGTTTCTACACTGTAGTCCTTCAGAATGTGAGCTGATTTCGCGGTAGGGTCCTGGAAGACGTGGTCGGTAAGGGTGAGGTCCTGCTGGAGTCAGGTGGACCCTGACCTGGTGATGGCAGTCTCGTGGGAAGGTGATGTGGGGGTCCCAGGGGGAGGCAGTCTCAGGGAGGAAGGAGGCTGCCTGCAGGGGCCTTCAGAGGGACAGCCTGACACCATGTCTCTGGTCTCCGGATGCAGCAGCCTAGACCGAGGTCCTATCCCAGCTGCCCAGAGACGCACAGTGGGCACTGGATCAGCTCGCATGCCAGGTGGACAGGTGGCTGCATAAGCTGAGGCTGGTCTGCATGCTCAGAAGGTGATTCGTAGTTTCATCATCGTGTTTCATCAGCTCCTGGGGCTTCAGAGACCTTCATGGATGTCGTAAGGTACTGGCCAAGGAATCCACCTCTTGCCACAGGAAACTGGGCCGTGCTGGCCCTTTGCAGCCGCCTGGACCCTGCCGAGGACAGAATCTGGCCATCTTCGCCCACACGGGGCTTGGGTCAAGCTCAGGGAGAAGGCGGGCATGTGGTGGGCGGAGGGCCGGCCAGGACAGCTCTGGGCCGGCAGGCCTGGGGCCTCTGCCCAGCGGAACACATCTGGTCCTCGAGTCCCGTGGGAGGTGGGGAGCCGGACCTTCCCACGGCGGCTGTGGGGGCAGCATTTTCTCTCCAGTTGAAATAGAAACCAAGTGCCAGGAAGAGGGAGGCGGAACTGGGGGTGGGGGGTGGGAACGGCTTGAACTGAGGTTTCTGAACTTCAGAAGCAGCTGCTTTGAACACTGGTCCTTCTTCTTTCTCCTTTAAATGTCTGTTTCTGAAGCCCTTACAGGGGGCTTTCTGGGCTCGCCAGGAGGGGCCACATGGTGTCAGGAGTCGGTCCGCTCCCCGGGCTCTGGCTCCACAGCTGCCACCTCCCCCTGGTTCCCGGGAAGCAGTCGTCCTGGTGGTGTGGATTGCACTGCAGCTGCAATCCATCTAGAACATCGAAAGGACCTCCTTAAAATAGTCGTGGTCACCATGACTCATCGGCTGCCTGCACGGAGGGCAGCTGAGGCACCAGGGAGGCCGCAGCCTCCCAGGAGCCCGGCCCCCACTTGCTGGGAGTGGCATCGGCCTCCAAGCAAACACCGCGCCGTCCCTGCTGCCCAGATCTCTCATCTGGGGGGCGGGGGAGGCCGGGCCACTCTCCAGGGGGTGCCTCCAGGCAATAAATATTTCATAAGGGAGCAGACCTCGGCAGTAAAGATTAAGGAGCTTCGCATCCTCAGAGAGAAGAAAGAGCTGTTTGATTCTGCGGGTCAGCTGGTGTGTTTCCGAAGGGGGAGGGCGCCAGGCTGCGGGGGAAGCTGCTTAGCGTGCTGAAGGCTGGTCTCAGGGATGCTCTGCCGGGGGGGGGGAACCCGAGGAACAAGACCACACTCCCAAGGCCTTCCTGCGGCTCCTGGCTGGCGGGCTCCCCCCGCCCCTGAAAAAGAGGAGAGCGGAGCGGGGAGGTCGTCCCGGTCATCTTCCTGCTGACCTCTTGCGCCGAATTCGAGAAAGACCTGGGGAATCCGTCATCCGCCTCGGGCACAACTAACGGCTCATTTACAGTCTTTGCACTGCTTTCATTTTTTCCTTGGGGAAATTATCAGAAAATAATAAAGAATTTATTGGTTAGTTTTTAGAGGAAAACTGGGGAATCTGGCTCCTGGCAAAACCCACCATGAAGAGCCGTAAGGCTGAGAGGCGACCTCGCCCACCTGGGGGCTGCAGGCGGCTCGGCCCTGCTGCTCCATCCTGAAGGGCCAGCAAGTGCCAGGCCTTTGTCCACTGGAGCAGCCTGGTCCATCCAGAGGGACCCCAGGCCTGCCTCAGGTCTTAGGGCAGGGCCTCACCTGCTTGTTCCCTCTCTGGATTCCCAGGCACCTGAGATCAGCAGGAAGTGGGGGGGGTGCTGTCCCAGGGCCCCACAAGCAGAGGTTGAACCCATGGTTCTTTGCTCATCCATCCCCTCCCAGTTGTGGCCCAGGCGTTGTCACACAGAAGAACAAGCTTCTTAGCTGAGGGCGGACATGGAAATCATGGCTCCCGTAGACATGACCTCTGAACAAAGGTGGCAAGCCCAGGTGAGCCCAGGTGAGGGCCCAGCTCAAAACACCAGGAGTGTCTACACCACTCACACCTGAGGGTTAGAGTCCCTATGACACTGTGTTGTCTACACCTCATGGCCTCCCCTCCCCATATGATGGCTCAGGAGGGGTCCTGAGTTTTGTTCTTTAGCCTCTGCTGGTCTCGGCCTTTGGTTTACATCTCAGGTGGTCCAAGTCGGCCCTGGGTGTTGGTGGATGGAGGTCTCCATGGCGATTCTTGGTGCTCCTGGGCTTGGAGAACTTGGAGATCACGGCCTGGAAAGGCTAAGGTGACCAGCAGATGTCCCATGGAATTGCAGGATGTCATTGGCAGCCTGGTCCCATCAGGAAGTACTGTTAGCTTAGCTGAGACATGCTGCTGGCTCCAGAGGTAAGTTCTGTGACACCTGGAGGAGGCCTCAGTGCCTGACCCTGGGGGAAGCTTGATGACCTTGGGCTCAGCCTGGCAGAGTGGCCCGGGGGGCCCTTGCCCTCCTGCCTCAGGGGCTGCTCAGGGCGCAGAGCTGGCTGCCGCCTACGTGTGGTTCTTTTGGGCCTCGGGGGGCTTGGACCGCGTGTCGAGTCTGTAGGACTCTGTTTTCAGACTTTGGTTTTCATTGCTGGTCTCGCTCTGTCTCTGTTCCTTTCCTCAGGTGTTTCTATTGCTCTGCAAGAAAACTGTGGCTATTTGACCTCTGCCCCAAATAAGCTGAAGTCATATTGCCTTAAAAAATTGTTTTATTGCAATGTAATTGATATACAATGTTGTGTTAATTTCTGCTGTACAGCAAACTACTTCTTTTTTTAAATATTCTTTGCCATTATGGTTCATCTCAGGATACTGGGTATAGTTCCCTGTGCTGTACTGCCTTGTTGCTTTTTCCATTCTGTGTGTAATAGTTTGCCTCTGCTAATCCCAAACTCCCAATATTTCCCTTCCCCCTTCTCTCTTTTCAACCACAAGCTCTGTTCTCTATGTCTATGAGTTTGTTTCTGTTTTGTAGATAAGTTCATTTGTGTCCTATTTTAGATTCCTCATGTAAGTGAGATCATATGATGTTTGTCTTTCTCTGTCTGACTTTACTTAGTATGAGAATCTCTAGTCCATCTGTGTTCCTGCAAATGACATCATTTCATTTTTTATGGGTGAGTAATATTCCATTGCATATGTGTGCCACATACTCTTTATCCAGCCCACTGTTGGTGGACGTTTAGGTTGTTTCCATGTCTTGGTTATCGTGAATAGTGCTGCTGTGAACATTGAGGTACATGTATCTTTTCAAATTATGGTTTTCTCTGGATGTGTGCCCAGGAGTGGGATTGCTGCCTCATACAGTTTTTTAAGGAACCTCCATATTGTCCTCCGCAGTGGTTGCACCAACCTACATTCCCACCAACCGTGTAGGAGGGTTCTCTTTTCTCCACACCCTCTCCAGCATTTATTGTTTGCAGACTCTTTGGTAATGGCCATTCTGACTGGTGTAAGGTGGTACCCCATGGAAGTTTTGATTTTCATTTCTCTAATACTTAGCAATGTTGAGCATCTTTGCATGTGCTTGTTGGCCATCTGCCTGTCTGCCAAAGTCCTAGCTTTTCTGTCTCTCTCTCTCTCTCTCTCTCTTTTTTTTTTTTGTCTTTTTAGGGCTGCACCAGTGGCATACATATGGAAGTTCCCAGGCTAGGGGTAGAATCAGAGCTATAGCTGCCAACCTACACCACAGCCATAGCAACAGGATCCGAGCTGCATCTGCAACCTATACCACAGCTCACAGCAAGACTGGATCCTTAGCCCCCTGAGCGAGGCCAGGGATCGAACCCATGTCCTCATGGATACTAGTCGGGTTCGTTACACTGAGCCACCATGGGAACTCCTGAAGGCCTAGCTTTAGGACCGTAGAGGAAGGTGTGTGGAGGCTGCTCTTCTAACTCATGAGCTTTTGCCCCAGGGGCAGCCAGGACTCAGAAACTCCATCTTCCCTGGCAGATCGCAGGGCGAGACAAAGGACCATGTCTGCGCTGAGAGATGACTGTGGCTGACTCAGGGCAGGAGCAGGCACAGAGAGGGCCTTTCTACCACATCCTTATCCTGGGAGAGCAGGCTCTGAAGTACTGGGATCTGGTTAACGAGCTTCCCTCAAAGCTGGACCCATGCCAAGAAAACGAATGAATGACACATTATTTGAGCGCTGCACCTCTGTGACGCTGTCACAGGTGATGGACCAACCCTTTGGTGCTCTGGTCAGGGTGCTGCGTGTTCCATGGTGCTCTGGTCAGGTGCTGAGTTAAGCAGCCCTGAGAGCAGTTCTGGTGTAGACAGCATCACAATGAATGCGCCCAAGTGCTGTTGAGGAGAAGCAGGCCTGGGAGGAAGGGCAGGCACCTGCTAGACACATGCCGAGCATTTTCTGATGTCTGGTGCTGTGGGTTCAGGAGCAGCAGTGACCAAACCCTGGAACTCCGCTGAGCATCACCCCTGCAGAAGATGGAGACAGGTCCCAGGTGCGGAGAGGCTGACCTGGCCTGGGACTACGGGAGGGTGACAGGTGAGGACTGTGATCGGTCACGAGCCCACTCGGGGTGGCACTGTACCCAGGAAGGAGCGGAGTGCCAGCAGCCACCACCAGACCATGAGAGGGCCTGGGGCGAGCCGGGCAGGGCTGGAGCCGGCTGTGCTCAGTGGGGCAGGAGGGAGTGTCTGGCCTGGAGCCCCAGGAGGTCCCTGGGGACAGGCAGAGGCTCAGGCACCCTCCGCCTGGCTGAGTCTGGGAGTCTCGTCCCGAAAGTGGCCACTGGGCTGCAGGAGACGGACTCAGCCAGGACAACACTATGGTGCGCAGGCAGGGCCACCTCATGTGCTGTGGGTGCCTTGCAGCGAAGACGCCCTTGACATCAGCTCTGATCAGGAAGGGGGGTGGCCGTTGCTGTCCCGGGGCCATGGCTGGGAGTCTGATGGGGGGAGCTGCCGCTTGGCCAATGAATAACCTTCAATACAACTCTGGGAGCAGGATTCCACTCGCCCCTGACACAGGGCACTGGGCCTGGAGCCTCGAGGCTCTGCCTGAAAACTCCCCTGTTTCGCCCCAGCAGGAGGCTGGGCAGGAGGCTGGGCAGGCGTCTTCGTGGGAGCAGGCAGTTTCCCAAAGGGAGTTCGGTGGAGCCCCAGCCCTGGGGGTGCCCTCGGTCAGCGTGCAGGTCATGGCTGCTCACCCCGCCCACAGGGCACGTGTAGAGACACCCTGCAGGGAGGAAAGCTCTGAACTCCGGAAACTGCCCCTTGCTTTTTGTTTTGGAGAAATACTAGGCAGAATTTATTGTGCGCAAGTCATTCTGAGCACTCCAAGTACATAAAGAGATGTTTAACCCTTTGCGTTAGGCTTTGGAGACCAAATTCCCTCCGCCCGTTCTGGCCTGAGAGGCCCCCAGCCTGGCGTGCACCGAGGGCCCGTGGGCAGGGCGCCTCTAGAGTCAGTGCTGCCTCCGTTCTCTCAGCAGGTGGACAGCACAGCCCAGGGACAAGGCCAGGCAGCGGGGAGAAGCCCCTTTGGGGTGGGAGGGCCTGCGGGCTGGGAGAGGGGATGCTTGTCCTGCTGGCCTCTCGGCCTCAGTGGGGGTGGGGTTGGGGGGGGTGCAGTGACCACCCTGGGTTCCCAGTCTGTCACCCAGGACCCTGGAGCATGGAGCGCCTAACATCCCAAAGGCCCAGTTCCGGACAGGCAGCCTCCTCCAGTGACCCACACAGGCTGGCCCGACTGCAGAGCCAGGACGCACCCAGGGCCTCTTCAGCCCAGGATCCAAGGGTCGGCGGGCCCAGGAAGAAGTGGGGGCGGCCCACTGGCCTTGGACCCCAGGCACCAGTCCAGGCCAGCCCCCTAAACACTCACCCTGCGGTCTGTCCGCAGAGGTTGGACAAGCCCTCAGCTGCCGTCCACCGACCGGCCCCAGTGCAGGCGTGAGCAGCTGTGATCTGGGCACGGCCGTCCTGCGCCGGGGCCCGTGGGGCTCAGGGCCTTGGAAGGCATCCCAGGTTCCTCAGTGGGCTCGTGAGATCATGACTTCGAACCACCATCACGCCGTCATGCTTTTCCCACTCACTCTGAGCAAAGGAAGGCGATTTTGCCATTTTAAATGTCACCTGCAGCGTAAAGCATCAGCCCAGAACCACCGTCATAGGAAACTCACTCCTATTATTTCCAGAACGTCTCTCTCTGAAAAGACAGCACGAAATTGGCCCCCTAAACAGGCTTCCAAAGAAACAGCACAATTTGAAGGCACTTTGAGAAAAAAGTATCTCTAAATGTTCTCTCAAACTTTGGCAAAGTGTTCTGCCTTCAGCATTAACTAACCGAACCTCTAATCTCTTCTCTGTTTACAGAATGTGCACCAGCCGGGCCCCCACCCTCTCCTGCCCCACCCCCGCCCCTGCGTGTCTCCTGCTCCCTGAGCAGCCACGTGTCGTCTGCCCTGGAGCTGAGGCTGCTTCTCTTGGAAGCCGCATTTCTCCCTGTGCACCTGCCTGGCGGACTGTTTCACAGACAATTAACGTGCAGTCCGCAGCTGCAGCACCCACGGCCACGCGGGGCGGAGGGAGCTCACGCCCACCAGGGCCACCCGAACAGATGGCCGCCCCAAATGCCCGCTGCAAGTCCCCTTGTCCACAGCCTTCCAGCAAACGATGTTTCGAGCCCATGGGACATTGTGCTTGGAAGCTCCAAGTCTCCTTGTCCAAGATTAAGAGGTGAGGGCGTCGGGGGTTTCTGAGCGGCTGCTCCGGAAGGAGGGCCTTAGTGACGCATGGAGGACACAGTGGGTGGCAGAAGAGCACGTTCTCACCTTGTCCCTGTTCAGCCACTGCGTTTGCTGACAACCTGTGCGCCTGGCCTCCCTCCTGCAGCAGGGAGTAGCCAGAACCCCTGAGCTGGGCCCTGGTGGGACAGCCGCTGGCAGGAGCCTCCTTCCCGCCAGAGACAAAGGTGTGAGTGGGAGGCCGGACTGCCAGCCAGGGGCCTTGTCCTTTCAACTCCGGACCGAGCGAGCCTCCACTGCAGGCCGGGGCAAGGAGGAGCCCTCGGCTTAACTGTCCAGGCCTGGAGGCTGCCGGCAAAGCCTCCCGCAGAGGGGCTGGCGGGGCCGTGTCCGGGTGGGACAGCTCGGGCCTGCGTGCCAGGCGATGGTTCCTGACGACCAGAGGCCGGCAAAGTTCCGTGGGTCCCACTTTCCTCGTGAAGGGAGGAGCCCCAGAGAGAGAGGGCCCAGCCCTTCACTCCAGCTGGCTCCCTGCAAAGCTGCCATGCGGTGGTCGCTCCAGCACCGTGTTCCAGGCTGTGTCGGGCACGGTGGTGGTTTGTGGTTCGTCCTCAGGATGGCATCTGCTTCCCAGGTGGTGAACTGAGGTGCAGGGGGATCTGCACCACAGGCAGGGGGCCAGGCCCATCTCCTGTCCACGGCCCCGAGCCTTGCGTGCCGGGCACCCACCCTCCGAGCCCACCGTCTCTGCAAACCTGCGTCCCCTCCATTGTGCCCTGAGAACCTAGTCACTGCATCTCGAGGTGGCTGGGCTGGTCAGGGATCAACCTTGGGGCCCCCATGCAGACCCCCAGCGGTGCTTTCCTGGGGACTCAGCCTGCTGGTGTGGACCAGCCTCCAAGACACCGCAACTGCTCGCCATGGCAGTGCCAGCAGTGCTGTGACCTGTGACCCAGCCTGTGAGTCTGAGCCTGCACTGGGAGCTTGGCGAGGGGCAGTGCCCCCACAGCCACTCGGATCTTAGGCCACATCTGCCAGGCTCCTTACGGCAGGAGCTGGCGAACACACAGCCTTTGCGGTTCAGGTTCAGGGCAGGGGAGAGGGTGGGGCCGCAGCTGCTGGGGACCACAGCGCAGACATTTGGGGCACTGCCACTGGCTGCCAGTGAGCGAGACTTCCCCAGTGTCCTCCAGACCCATCTCGTGGGGGCAGGCTGCTGTGCTGGAGACCAGGGTGTGGGGACGTGCATGAGTGAGTGTGTGTGTGTATCTGCAAGGATCTGGTCAGGTAGGCTCAGCGTGGTGCCCAGGCTGAGCCTCTGGGCTGGATGGCCCACCCCAGGCCTGCGGAAGGTCCTGCCCGGTCATGCTGGGCATGGGGCTGGGGGGAGCACATGGGGAGACAGTGGTATGGGGGCTGGGAGTCCCGCACCCAGGTTGCCAGCAGCTTTTCACAGACCCCGTGTGGGCCAGCTGTGGAGCCAGAGCCTGGGCCGGTCTGGGGCCCAGAGGCTGGGGTGGGGGCTCTGGTGATGCCTGGTGGGGTGTCTGGGAAGCGTGGGTGCCCAGTCCCTCCTCCCCTCGTCCTGTGGGCGAGGAAGCCAGGGGCTGCAGTGTGTCTCCGCCGGGCCAATGCTGCAAACCTCATTATCTCAACCCCGTGGGGGTTGCTGGTGCCACGCGAAGGTCCCAAGTCTCCTCTGGCGACTCTGACCCCACGGAGGAGGGCGTGGAGCTGTCCCCAAGGGGCAGCCTCACACCAGATCACGATGTGGAAACGGCAGGGGGAAGCGACTCTGGGAGTGACACTGGAACCCGCAGTGGCTCATCCTGTCTGCAAACTGTCCTTTACGAGTCATCCCACAGAAGCCGAACGCTTGGGGCGAGGACCGAGTCAGTGAACTGCTGCTGCTGCGACAATGACCACGCATTTAGTGTCTTAAGCGACACAAATTTAGTCGCAGTCCTCCCAGCTGAAATCAAGGGGTCAGAGAGTGTCGGTTCCCTCTGGAGGCTCCGAGGGGCCTGTGTCGGTTCCCGGGCCTTTTCCTGCTCCTGGGGGCACCACGTTCCATGGCTTGTGGCCTCTTTCCCCGTCTTTAGAGCCAGCAGCGTCCGGGCTCTCTGGTTCGCTCCCTCTCAGGTCAGCATTAGCAACCTAATTGGCCCGCAGGTTGCAGAGTTTGGGACGTCGCCATCCTTGCAAGGGCCCTTCCTCTGCTCACTGTGGACCCCACGCCGCCAAGTGTGGAGCCACCGGGATCTGCTCCCAGAAGGAGTGAGAAACCTCTGACCCTGAGCCCTGGTGCGTGCGGGGTGCCTCGCTTGCCGCGCCTGGCAGAGCTGCGCTCCATCCAGGAGGCGGGAACACGCCGGGGGGACACTGTGCTGCCAGCGGAGTTTGGCCCCCACTGGCGGAAGTGGGGGAACTGCCGTGCATGTGGAAGAATCCACCCAGAACAGAGAGAGGGGCCGGCCAGACCCCTGCCGGGCTCCGGCCTCTGCCTGCGTGGGCTCCGAAGCCCAGGCCCCACGGGCGCCCCTGTCCTCGTCCCTCACGCTCCTTTCTGACCCACCTGCAGCAGCTTCGCGCTGAGGATTATGCCGTCCTAAAAATGAAAACATGCGAAGGGAGAGGACGCCCAATGCGTCCTTGTGGTGGAGCAGCTTCGGGCTTAGGACAGCTGGTGCCGCGGCATCTGTGGGCTCAGGTTCCGAGGCCGAGGCGCCCTGCATGTGGGTGTGCAGCCGCGACTCCGTCAGGGCCTTAAAAGAGAGTCCAGACGCTTTGTGCTGGCCTGACCCCGCTGCTGCCTGGAGGAGCGCGTCTTCTGGCTGCCCTGCCCAGGAGGCACATGTGCGCACTCCCGGCCCGGCAAGGGTGCTGTCTTGGCTCCCGCCTCTGGACTCCACTGAGGAAGAGGCGCCGGCGCTTTGCCCACCAGCTGCAGGGCAGTTTGGAGCGTCACGTGGTGAGCGGACGGACGTGAAGGATGTTTTTACAAACTGTGCGTTACACAAGTGCCAGCTATTATTCTGGGCACAGCACCCTTTGTCTGGAACCGGCTTCCCCTGGGAGACTCCCGGTGCGTCCCAGAGCCTCGGCGGCAGCGTAGCACAGCCCTGGACCCTGGCCCCGCACCTCCTCCCCGGGCCGCCCCCTCCGGGGGCTGTGCCCACACCTGCTGTGCATTCGGACGCCTCTCCTCCCACCGCAGCCCGGACGCTGGGTAAAGCCCGGTTGACACTGACCAGAACCCAGTGTGACTGAGTGACCCGGGGCCCACCAGCCACTGGAGTCTGTCAATTTGGGGAATTAATCTGTGGAAGAATGAGCCAGAGGCAGGGGTCAGGCGGTAGGAGGCCGGCCCGCTTCGAGCTTGGCTCTCCGCGGGGGGCTAATGAGATCCACGCCGGCGACTCCCTGCCCTTCCCGGCCAGGCCAACGGTGGCCGCTCCTTGTGAGCTGTCCTCTCGTTGTGCCAGGATGGGAAGCCTCTCTGTGCCCGACGGGAAAGCTCCTAGGTCTTCAGCAAATCTGAGCCGTGGTGCTGGGAGTGCCACCAGCAGGATGGTTCCCTGGCTCGGTTTTCCTTCTAGAAAATCTCTGTCCAAACACAGAAGCTACTCCTGGAGGAGCAGTGGGAATGGAGGGCCCCCCCCAAGTGTGGGGCTGAGGGCCTCTGCCCTGGAGTCCAGCCCGTGGGCCCACATCCACACAGCCCACCCTAAATGGCATCACCTGGCCTGTGTACGTTGGTGTGGATATGACACCAGCGTACAGGGCCCAGGTCAGTGTAGACGAGGTGGAGGTGACAGCGGGACAGTGAGATGGGGGAGCTGCTTGTGCCTCACCGGCTCTGAGCAATGCCTGGGCCTGGCCCTGCCGGCCGAGCTGGTGTGGGGCCCACCCTAGGTACCTGCTCTGTGTCACTCCACTCGCCCCTCATTGCTCAAGGTGGGCAGGGCTTGACGGGCGGGGCCCTGGACCACCTGGGGGTGTAGAAACCGGGGTCTCTGTGGCTTGTCGTGGGACCCTAGGACAGTGTGACTTGCTCTAGCAGCATCCGGCTGTGGCTTGCTGGTAGGACGCGCGTGTCCAGAGAGCCAAACTGAGGGAGAGGTGCACCTGCCTGGGGGAGGCTGGCGGCCGGCGGGCAGTGGGCAGTGATGGATGTGGCCGCTCTTCTGCCCCTGCAAGCAGACAGGCGTCTGAGAAACACATGGCTCAGGCCCGGAGATTGATCATCCATCAGCCAATTAGGAGCACGCCCTGATGAGGCGGCGCCCAGGCCTGGACACTGCGCCTGCTGATGAAAGAGCAGGTGACCGGGCAGCCGGCGCAAGCCCGCCCCTGCGGCTGCGGCGAGAGCAGCTCCAGACGGGGGCTCTGGGGACGCCAAGAACCAGGCTGGCACAGGGCCTGAAGGGGGTCCTGGGCCGGGAGAGTCGTGTTCCAGTTAGCAGCACCCCCTGGAAGACTTCTAGGATTCTGGGGTCCAGTCGTAATCCTCTGAAACAGTTTCGGGGAATCACAGGTTCTCACTGCCCTTGCTGTGGAGGTGAGGAGAACGCACGGAGTTTCACTTTGAAAACGGTCCTCGGCTTTTACTTCACATGCACAGCGCAGCATCGGTCTACGTGGTGTCCGGAGCTGCACTGCCTCGTCGCAGCATCGCCGTCATCCGGGCGACCTTGAGCAAGTGCCTCAACCTTGCCCAGCCGAAGTCCCCTCTGTGACCTCCATATGCTTAGAGGTCGATGTGTGATTGTGTTGCAAACTCTAAATCCAGATACAAACACAGGCGATTGCCAACAATCCATCGGACTTTTGAAAAATGCCACCACTTTTTGCAGACTCTGCTCTCTCTTAAAATCGGTCCGTGTGAAGCCTCTTTAATTTTTTAAGCCATCTCCCCTCCTCTCTGGGGGCTGATGCTGCCCCTTCTGGGGCTCCATGTGCCCGCTTTCCGGGGGCTCCAGGGGAGAACACACCTGCAGCTGAGCCTTTTCCAGCTTCTGGAGGCGCCTGCCTTCCTCGGCTGGCAGTGCCGTCCTGTGTCTCCGAGGCCGGCGGGGTGGACGGTCCCTGAGCTCCTCTACCGCCCCCTTTCCAGGTGACCCCCCGGGGTGCCCAGAGAGTCCCGGGCCGTCCGTGCTCCTCAGCACCCGAGCTCCCTGCCAGGTCCCTCGCCCCAGGAGCACATCCCTGGGCTCCAGGACACAGACGTTGAGGGGCCCTCATCACCGGCCCCAGAGGAAGGCGTGCATGCGGCCCTCAGCAGGCCGTGTGGGGCCCGGGCCCTGCAGCCCCTGCTGTAGGAGTTTCCCTCGCTCAGAGGGGCTGCGAGGTGTCCTGCTTTCCGCCTGTGCCAGACGTAGAGGCTGGGGGCCGGCCAGGTTTGCCTGCACATGGTGTCCCAGTGTGCAGCCACCAGCAGCGCCACCAGCTAGAGTTTGGTTTGGGCTCAATGCAAACGGTTCCTCAGGGCAGCTCCCAAGCCAGTGACTGGCAGGTGCCCCCCTGGGTGCAGAGGCCAAGAACTCACCCCCCAGTTGGGGGAGAGAGACTGACGGGGACTGTGACGCGTCCAGAGGCCCGTTGGAGGTGGAGGGAGCCGTGAGCAGAGGGTCACGACCGCCTCTGGAAGCTGGAAAAGGCACAGGTTGCCGTGGAGGGTCCACAGGGAACCCGCCCCGGAGACACTTTTCAGACCTGTGACCCGCGGAGCGGAGGTGGGGAGCCGGGGCTGTGCTGAAGCTGAGTGTGGCAGCTGGTTCCAGGGCCCCAGAGCTACTGCCCCGCGGCTTCTGACCCAGAGCTTTGCAGGCGGGGCCTGACCCCGTGCTCTCCCACACGCCTGGGCCCGAGCACCAGCTCCGAGAGCAGCCGCTGCGGAAACCGGAAACCAGCTCAAGTCCGAAGGGGCAGAGGGAGGGCCGCAGGCGAGAGCAGGGCCCAGGCTGGCGGGGCGGACGCTGGCACGGAAACAGGGACAATCGGGATGCTTGAAATTGCGCAGGGGGACATGAGGGCCCTGCCGCATGTCTAATTTGAAAAACTAAGTCAGATTGTTGAGCCACTTGATCCTTTCCAGGTACGAAACCGCTTGGTCAGTGTGGGATGAGCGGCAGCTTCAGCCGCCGTGTCTAGACCCACCTCTGAAGAGCCAGGTGGCAGAACTCGGACCTCGGTCCCTCCACGTGGCACCTTCTCACTGCTTTTATCCCCTCCCCCGCACCCATATCCTACCTCTCCTTCGTCCCAAGTGTGAAGATCTTTTTGGGGACACTTGTGTCCAGAGAAGCCCCTTCCCCATCACAGGCCCAGGACTCAGTCCTATCAGCACCACTCAGCCTTTTCTGACTGCATAAGAGAGGCGAGGGGCTCTGGGCGGGCCCTGAAAAGCCACGAGGGGCTCCCCCTTCCCCGGAGGCCACGTGGTCCTGGAACCCCCCCTTCCCCTGGAGGCCGCGTGGTCCTGGGACCCCCCCCCTTTCCCCTGGACACCGCGTGGTCCTGGGACCCCCCCTTCTCCTGGAGGCAGCGTGGTCCTGGAACCCCCCCTCCATATGTGTCAGGCTCGGCTGTGAGAGGACTGTGGGGGGCAGAGAAGACCTCGGGAAACTCTTACGGCCTCTCTGTTCTTGAGGCAGCTAAGGGGACAAGACCAGGCCATGTGGGTGATGTGCCCGCATGGCATCCATAGCGCGTGTTCAGCCTTCATCCGTCACCGTCAGGGCAGTCAGCACGGCTGCGGGTGCTGGGGTCCCTCCCGGAGCACTTGCTCTGCCCGCACAGGGCTCAGCCTCCCCGCATTCCGCGCGAGGCCTGTCATCCCAGATGGATGCCTGGACTTCCCAGGGGGACCCGGGTGGGAAGATTCTTCTTTTGAAATGAATATGCAAGTTCTTAGAAGGTGGTACTAAATTAGCACCAGCTTTATCTTGGCTGTAAGTTGATTTCTCATTCTTTGGGTTTAAGATTCCATCCCAAGCCTATAATTACTTCCCTGAAATAGGCTTTTATACCCTAAATGGCCAGACATTGTGTCCCCGGTCCTTTATCTTGATTAGAAATGGATCCCATGTTTTAGTAAGTTTGTCGGGCAGCGCCTCACCCACTGAAGCAGCAGGTGTGGCCATAAGCCCTTGGTTCCCGAAATAGCCTCCCCCTCCCTCTCCCCCACCCACCGCACCGCTGTGTGTTCAGTCTCAAGGGGACCCATGTGCAGTTGCAGAGCTGAGTCTTTGTCCCTCTCTTTGCTCGTCTGACAGTGTGTCTCTGTGGACTCAGGAGCAGAGCCGCGGGGCCTGGCTGGAGAGTCAGAGGAGACGCACACGCGTAGGAGGAGAGGCACTGCCTGAGGCCTGGGGATGCGGCCACGCAGCAGCAAACGGGAAGGAGGCCCCATTTCCACAGCACCTGGGTGCTCAGTCCTGATCACACCCACTTCTAGGCGTGTGATGTCAGCTAGGCCTGCACGTTGCTTTGAAAGAAGCCCACGCCCCCGTGGGGTGAGCAGACCCCTCCTGGGGTGAAGATGCTTCTCTGGACAAGCGACATGTTCTGTGCCTGGAAGGTCCCAGCAGGACACGTGAGTGCGGCTAAGGGAGACCCCAGCCTTCTCCTCTGATGTGGTTTCCCAGCCCAGGGGTTTTGAGGGGGCATCTGTCCTGGGCAGCCTCCAGAAGATGCACCCCCGCGTCAGTGAGGGTAAGCTAGGCCCTCACTGTGGCTTCCATGTCATGGGCTCCAGAATATGACCTTGGATGAATAAAGATGTCTATGAAAACTTACAAAAGAGACCGCCAAGCCCAACTGGCTCCATTTGCAATACTGGAAGGGACGGCTCGGTGGCCTCTCTGACCTGTGCATCAAGCATGTGGGAACTTCGTGGTCTCCGTGGCTCACGGGGGCTTGAGCCAGGTTCTCTGTCGGTGCCGGGAGGGAGGTGAGCACGAGGGTGCTCAGCGCTGGCTCAGCGCTGGCTGAGGACGAGGCTCAGCGCTGGCTGTGCAGCCGTGGTGGCAGCTTCGAGTCAGAGGCTCTGCCAGGGGCTCCTGAAGCCCAGGAGTCGAGAAGAGTGTCCACTTCTTCTCGGCCCCAGGGGAGGATGGCGTAAGTCCTGCCTCCCTGCTGAGGGACACGCCAAGCTTGGCCAGAAACCCGACCTAGCTCCAGAAGGACCTGCAGCCGGGCGCCGTTCTAGAATGTACCCAGGGCGCCAGGCACCTGCCCTCAGGAAGCTTGGGCGGGATCCCTCCCTTCCTAAAAGCCTGGATGGCCCACAAGGCCCTGCCCAGGAAGTGAGGGCACCTCTGACCTCGGGGGGCAGACACCTGTACCCCTTCTAAAGCACAAGCATGGCCTTGCAGGAAGGAGGAGGCACTGGGGGCGATGCCCCGGGGATGGAGGGGACAGAGAAGGTCCGGCTGCCCAGGATGGACGAGGAACACGTGGATAAGCCAAGACGGTGCCAACACCTGTAGGGCACAGACCCCAGAATGAAGCTTGTGGAGTAAAGAAGGGAGGTTAGTGGGGTTTTAAATGAACGGGGGTGGGAGCTGTTCGTGGCCCCCCCTTTGATGGGAAAGCCAGGTGCAAGAGAAGGGGGAGGTGAGCAGTGGGCACCCATGGAGCTTGTGAGCCTGGGCCAGCCTCTCTACCCGCTGCCCTTGACTAAAGGAGGACGTGTCGCTCTCCCTAGCAGTGAGCCTGGTGCACCTGTGCATCTCGTGGCAGTGCATACCCAGCCTTCTTCGTTCTGGGTTTTGGTGGTGGATTAACAAGTAAACTGGACACTGGGGCAGGAAAGAGGAGCAGCAAAGACCAGGGACGGGTCAACTTGGGGCCTCCCCGGGCACAGAGATGGACCTTTCTGAAGTTCTAGCGGTGGGCTGGCAGCCAAATGCTCCCAGTGCCCTGCCGAGCAGAGCTGCTGATTCATCGCAGATAATTAGAACTTCGACTGTGTCAGGGATCCGCGCCACTAGGCTGACGCCCCCCCCTTCCTTAACAGGGAAGCAGGTCACAGGGTAACACAACAGGATCAAGTCACAATGGGAGTCAGTGCCCAGCTCCTGCCAGGCCAGCCAGAGCCAGTTCTGGGGGCCGGAGGCGCTCTGAGCTGGGCAGAGCAGGGCCAGGAGGGAGAGGAGAATGAGCCTGCCCCAGGCCCAGGCCCAGACCCAGCAGGAGGGCTGGGGAACAGGCTGGTCCTGCAGAAGTGACCTCTCGGAGCTTGGGGCTCCTGTGCAAGTGGGGGTGGCTCACGGTACCGCCGAGGAAACCAGCTGTCCTCTTGCCAGTATCTTCCAGAAGCTCAACCTCTACTTCCGATCCCTTAAACCAGGAACATGAGAACCCCAGCCGGGGCCGGCTCAGGCTCCCTGGACACCCTCTGATGGGAGACAGCATCTTCCAGGGGGAGCAGGAAGCTGCAGGGTTGGCCTTGGGGAGGAGGGGCAGCCGTGAACACTTCTTGGGTGGGCGGGCTCGGCCCACCTGCAGGCAGCCTGCCAGCCTTGGAGGGAGAGAAGGACTTGGTAAAGAGGAGGCCCTGGGCGGCCTGGAGATGACAAACCCTGCTTCCTGGATGTGCGGGCCTCTCGGCCGAGGTGCCTGAGGCTTCGCCCAGAAAACCAGGCCAAAGACAGAAGCCAAGGCCCGTTGTAGCAAACGGAGAGCAGACACAGAGTGAGCACCACCGGCTCCCAGGGCTGGTGGTGACAGGGCTTCGATCCACAAGGAGGATTTTCTGAAGGAGGTTCTTGGTTGGCGGGGGCCTCCCTTGCCCTGGGCCTCCCCCGGCACAAGGGGCCAGCGACAGCAGAGGGCCAGCCTTGCTTTCCAAAGTAAGTTCTTCCCTAAATAACTCGGCAAGGAGACGAAAAGTCCCTTTCTGGTCTAGAAGATGCAGATCACCTGGACTTACTGGGAGAGGCGACTTCTGTCTCAGCTCAGCTGAAGGGCGAGGCTGGACACCTGTGCTGGGCTTAGCTGGACCTTAAGGCCAGAGGCTCCGGGCCGGCGTGGCTGCCCAGGATCACAGGGCCAGGAGGGAAGGCGGGACCCCTGTCCTTCTGGCCCAATGACAAGAAGCCACAGCCACAAAAATCCACAGGGCCCCTGAGCCCCCGGCCCAGGATTTCTCAGCGCCCGGCTGTCCCCCGGGACGTGCCTGGGGGGTGTCTGTACTGGCTCGGTGCCTCTGTCTCCAGGCTCAGTCCTCAGGGATGCACACAGCCTCCAGCTCCTGAAACATAATACCCACCCGGAGGCCGCGCTGTGTCCTCTTGGCTCCCCCTCGGTCTCACTTTAACTTTCCGCAGGCAATTGGGCAAAATCACTCCCCAGGGCAAGGCTGGGTTATATGAGGTCTGCATCCTGCCCCTCGGAGCCGTGCACTCGCACCAGCAGGAGAGTGGCATTGGCCTCAGCAGAATTTCTCACTCGTAATTTTTTCTTTAGAAGAATACACAAATGTTTCTCTTCTTTAAAAAATCCACTAAGGCAAAGGAAACAAAGCAAAAATAAACAGACGAGACCTAATTAGACTTAAAAGCTTTCGCACAGCAAAGAAAACCATCCACAAAAATGAACAGACAATCCCCTGAATGGAAGGAAATATTTTCATATTACACAACCAGATAGGAGTTAACATCCAAATTACCTAAACAGCTCATACAGCTCAATGTCCAAACCCAGTTAAAAAATGGGCAGGAGACTTGAATAGATATTTTTTTCAAAGAAAACATACGGAGGCCAACAGGCACAAGAAAAGGTGCTCGGTCTCACTCATCAGCAGAGAGATGCAGCTCAAACCCACACTGAGGTACCTCGCACCGGTCAGAATGGCCATCAGCAAAAAGACACCAAATACCAAAATGCTGCAGGGGGTGTGGAGAAGAGGGAACATTCGGATCCTATTGGCGGGAATGTGATTTAGGGCAGTCACTATGGAAAACAGTATGGAGGGTCTTGGAAAAATTTAAAATAGAACTACCTACAACCCAGGAATTCCACTCCTGGATATAGATCCCAAAACCCTCAAAACTCTAATTCAAAAAGATCCATGCACCCCAGTGTCCGCAGAAGCACTCTTCACAATAGCCAGGACATGGAAGAGACTTACGTGTCCCCCAACAGATGAATGGATTCAGAAGATGTGGCACATATATACAATGGAACAGCACTCAGCCACAGAAAGAATGAAATCTGGCCCGTGCAGCAACACGGATGGGCTCAGAGGCAGTTCCGCCAAATGCAAGACGTCCGACAGAGAAAGGAAACACTGTACAGTGTCGCTTTCACGTGAGATCTAAAAAAGTCAACAAAGCGGCGAGTGACACAGAAAAAGCAGACTCGCAGAGAAGCGACTCGTGGTCGGCTGTGGAGCAGGAAGAGGAGGGATTGGGGGCAGAGGCCGCTGGGCATAAAATAAACAAGCCGCAATCGTGTCAGGTACAGCGCAGGGAACGGAGCCTGCGTTCTGGCGACGGCAAAGCGAGGATAAGCTTCCAAACTGCTGAGTCACCACGTTGTGACCTGAAACGTACATGTAATATTGTGTATCAACTCTACCTTAGTAAAAAGAAAATCCAGGCTTTTCGAATTTCGCCACAGGCAAGCCGTCCGGTGGCAGGTGTAGAGCGCAGCCTGACGAGGCGTCCGCTCCTCGCCCTGGTGCTGCCAGGGGTCTCCCCTGCCCCTGGCTTTCCTCCTTCTGTCTGCATGCTCTTGGCTCACAACACATCCAGACGTGGCGGCAGAGCCCAGCGGTCAAGGCCCGCAGCAAAGGTCATTTGCTTATGTGAAGTGCGGCCTGTTTCCGGCCGTCCCATCTCCACCCAGATCCCTGTCGCTCCACCTCCAAGGGGCTCCACGGCAGCCTTGGGGGGCAGCGAGTCACCAGAGTCCCTCCTCCCAGCAGCGGCCCCGGTCACAGCTGAGCCAGGCTGGCTTCTCTGCCACAGGGATTGTGCAGATGATATCGCGGAGCGTTCTGGAGTCTGTGCTGTATTTATTGCAGAGTTTCCTTTTCGGCCAACAGTTGCTGCCCCGCCACCCCATCCCCGACCCCTGTGTGGCAGCCTGAGTGCTGGGAGAGGGAACCTGTCCTACTGGAGGCCGTGGGCCGAGGGCGGGCAAGCCCCTGCCCACACCGGAGATGGACGGCAGCCCCCACCCTGCCCTGCCTTCCGAGACCCTTGTTTTCCAGATGGATGTTGTCTTGTGTGACATCCAGCCACACCTGAGGGTGGGTCACCTCTTCTCGACAGAGTATTTTTCTCTCACTTGATTTTAAATGGAAGGTGACTTTAGAAGCCTTGGCAACACTTCCCAGGTGCAATCTGTATCCCCACCCTACTGAGCCTTCACCTGGGGCCCACCTGGGCCTCACCTGGGCCTTCCTCGGTCCCTCCTGCTGCTGGCTGCAGGGCTCCCCGTGCTTCTGGGAACTGGAGAATCGCGCTTGGCTTCCTGCAGACTCTGTCCTCCGTGAGAGCAGTGGCTGCTGCGCAGTCCGGGGACACTGTCTCCTGGGACGGTCGGGCAGGTCCTCCCGCAAACCCCGGGAGGACGTCCTGCTGCCGAGGCGGTGGATGCTCTCCGGCTGAATCTGGGCTGCATCCTGGTATCAGAGGATGAGGCTGACATTTAAACAGAAATACCCAGATATTTGGACTGCAGGACTTAGAGCTCGATGCTTGCCCATCTGGGCAGGAGATCTGAGAGATCCTGGCCCCCACGTTGGTTGCGAATTTGTGGGAGAGCGTTCAGCCTGGCAGGGTTGGAGGTGTGGATCTAGGCTCCACACTGGGTCCCAGGGGTTTCTCCACAAGGTGTTGGCACCCTGGGGCCTGCAGCCTGGCCCCACCTCACCCTAGACCAGCAGCCCCCGTCCGTCCCCAAGGAGAGTGACCTCAGCGGCAGCCAGCGGGGCACTCCTGCTCCCTGTAACCTGACGGCCCCTGCACCCAGGTGCCTGCCGTTGAGCCCGTCCAATCTGCGTTTCCACAGAAGCCGCCATGCTGTGGACACCTTGGGATACTGGACCCAACCCCACCCTCCGCCTGCAGGGCCTCTGCCACCTCGTGTTGCCCTGACAGAGCCCCACCCACCCCGCTGCTCCCAGGTGGGTGCTCCCACATCGCAGAGGTCGGCGGGGCGGGGCTGTGACGGCTGAGCTGCGCTTGTCACAGTTTGTTTCCTAAACAAAGCCACCGACTCTGAGGAACTTCTCACGAGCCCCACTTTTTGGCCTTTTGCGCTTTTTAGGAGGGCAGGCCCCACCCCGCTGCTTCAGGTCGACCAGTGGGGGGTATGACTCCAGGAGGCACCGGTGCAGCAGGGCGGGGACAGAGGTGGAAAGTCCACCCTGCAGGGTTCGTGTGGGGGCCCCCGGCCCAGGCGCAGGGGGCCTTGCTCCCTCCTCAGGGAAGGGAGACGGGTACCCGTCCCTGTGGGGGTCCGCTCAGGGCAGGCTGGCCAGACCCCAGGATGGAAGGAGCCACAGGGCCCGTCCAGCAGACGCACGCATGTTCGAGCGTGTTACCCGAGTGTGGCAGCTGCAAAAAGGGAGATAAAATGTGACAATATACCTCCATCAAGGGGACAGGAAGGGCGGCTTCTAAGAAAGACGGAACAAACAGACAGAAAGGACCCACAGCAACCAGTGAGGGTCCTGGGGGCCTCGAACACTTGCTGAGGGACCAGAAGTTCAGGGGAGCTGGGCAAGAGGGAGCTCCGGCATGCCCTCGGCCTCGCTGGACGCTCTGCCCCAGGCCCCTCCGCAGCACGGGGACGCATCGGTCCGTAAGACATGCGCGTTCTGAGGCCACCTGGCGGGGCCCGCACCCTGGAGAGGAGGGCAGACTCCGCCGGACACCCCGACGGGGCCTGAAGGCTGAGCGCAGGCATCGTCTGATGCCCTGGGTGTGGGCGCGGTGGGGAAAGCGCCTGGGGTCTGGCGAGGGCCCAGAGCGTTCCCTGCGGCGGGGAAGGGAGGAGCCCGCCTCAGCGCGGGGTGAACACCCCACACGGGACTGCGGTGCCCGGGAGGCCCAGGCTGTGCGGGGCAGGGCCCGAGCTGCCCTCGAAAGGTGGGGTCCATGGTGGAGGCCGATGGTTGAGGGCGAGGGCAAGAGGCCAGGAGGTGGCGGGCCAGGACCAGGACGCGAGCGGCGGCAGGCCCGGTGACGTGGTCCAGGCTTCAGGAGCTGTTCGGTGGAGCAAAGGGGCTGAAGCCTGAGCAAAGGGGACACAGAAAGGCCGGGAAGTGGAAGCCAAGGGATGCTCCCGGCAGGGACTTCGCAGGAGAGACAAGGCCGGAAAGGCCGCAGCAGCTAAAGAGAAAGGTGGCCCCAACAGAGGGCTTGTCTTACTTTGCCTTCTTAAGTCTGGGGACGAGAGCGCAGCAGGGAGCTTGCCGGGAACGGGCCGTGGTCAGGAGCGGGAGGGCACTGCCTGGGAACCTCCTGGTGGGAGGCAGGGGGCACCCAGCCTCACGGGCTGTTGGGGGTGACGCACGTCCTCCCAGAAGCAACAGAACCCCAGCTGCAGAGAAAAGTGCCTTTAGGGGAGGGGCTCAGGCTGCTGGCTGTGTAGACAGCATCTGTGGGACATTTTCCTAAAATGCATTTCAATAAAAATAAATAGTAATGGCAACAACTTTAAAATCAATCACTTATGGGAGTTCCCTTGTGGCTCAGCAGGTTAAGGATCCAGCACTGTCATTGCAGGGGCTCAGGTGGCTGCTGGGGCAAGGTTTCATCCCTGGCTGGGGAATGTTTACATGCCACGGGAGCAGCCAAAACAATTAAAAATAAATCAATTACTTCCGAAAGCTTCTCTTCGGCAGAATACATATTGTTCTGGTGAATGGTTATTAAGAAACCCACTAGGAGGCAAGTCATCAGAACAGACCCGACCACCAGAACGGACCCGACCACCAGAACGGACCCCTGAATGGAGTGCTGCCAATCAAATGGATAGGATGTTAACGATTACTGAACTCAACCTGCCCTAATTTTGCTACCCTGCATCTCTATATTGCAATCTACGTACGCATGTTTTTTATTTTCTCTCAACTTCATATCCCAAATATTTTCCTTTTTAAAAATTTAAAATGTAGTTAAAGTAATAGGTACAGATAATTTCTTTAAAAAGTGTCAGCAGGTTTCTGCAACGTCACCTGCTCCTGTTCCCCTGTTCTGCTCCCCAGCAGCGACTGCTGTTGATAGAGTTGATGCAGCAAACGCCTCCGTCCTCTCAGAGGGTGACGGTTGGCCTCCTTCCCCCTTCAGGACCCTTTCCTGGCTCCTCATTCTACTTACATCTCAACTTGCGATAACCAGCTTGTGCTCCTGCTGGGCCAGGTGCCGTATTATTAACTTGTACAGCTTCAGTTTCCTCTGAGGTTAATAATTAAGTTACATTTTTATGTCTTGAGACTCCTCTGTGGTGAACATTCTGTTCCCCAAGTGATCCTGTCCATCTTTCAAAGGCCTGCCAGTAACGACTCCGATTCCGGGAGGCAGGAGCACACCTCCTGGCTCTGTCCTTGCTGCCTGTTTCCTTAAAGGGCACCAGGACTGGGGCAGAGCTCCGGCCAGCTGTGTCCTCTTCCTGGTCCCATGCCCGCCCAATCCTGATTCGCCCCTTCACTTGCTCTCCTAGTAGTACTTAGAGAGGGTGTGCATGGGAGAGAGAGGGTGTGCATGGGAGAGGGTGTGCATGGGAGAGAGAGGGTGTGCATGGGAGAGAGAGGGTGTGCATGAGAGAGAGAGAAAGTGTGCATGAGAGAGAGAGAGTGTGTGCATGGAGAGGGTGTGCATGGGAGAGGGTGTGCATGGGAGAGGGTGTGCATGGGAGAGAGAGGGTGTGCATGGGAGAGAGAGGGTTTGCATGAGAGAGAGAGAAAGTGTGCGTGAGAGAGAGAGAGTGTGTGCATGGAGAGGGTGTGCATGGGAGAGAGAGGGTGTGCATGAGAGAGAGAGAAAGTGTGCATGAGAGAGAGAGAGTGTGTGCATGGAGAGGGTGTGCATGGGAGAGGGTGTGCATGGGAGAGAGAGGGTGTGCATGGGAGAGGGTGTGCATGGGAGAGAGAGAAAGTGTGCATGAGAGAGAGAGAAAGTGTGCATGAGAGAGAGAGAGTGTGTGCATGGAGAGGGTGTGCATGGGAGAGGGTGTGCATGGGAGAGAGAGGGTGTGCATGGGAGAGGGTGTGCATGGGAGAGAGAGGGTGTGCATGAGAGAGAGAGAAAGTGTGCATGAGAGAGAGAGAGTGTGTGCATGGAGAGGGTGTGCATGGGAGAGGGTGTGCATGGGAGAGAGAGGGTGTGCATGGGAGAGGGTGTGCATGGGAGAGAGAGGGTGTGCATGGGAGAGAGAGAAAGTGTGCATGAGAGAGAGAGTGTGCATGGAGAGGGTGTGCATGGGAGAGGGTGTGCATGGGAGAGAGAGGGTGTGCATGAGAGAGAGTGTGCATGGAGAGGGTGTGCACATGGGAAGTTCATGTATATGCCTTGGCAGTTTGCTTGGCATGAAATTCTTGGAAATAACTTTTTCACATAACTTTTAGATACTATCTTATATTATTTTATGTCTTTTTGGTTCTTTTTTTTTTGTCTTTTCCAGGGCTGCACCCGCAGCATATGGAGGTTCCCAGGCTAGGGCTCTAATCGGAGCTACAGCTGCCGGCCTACACTACAGCAACACGGGATCCAAGCTGCATCTGCAAGCTACACTATAGCTCATGGGAACCAGATCCTTAACCCATTGAGCGAGGCCAGGGATTGAACCGGCAACCTCATGTTTCCTAGGTGAATTCATTACCACTGAGCCAGGACGGGAGCTAGATACTATTTTAGAGATCTAGTATTGCTCAGATGAGGCCGACGTCATTAAAAAGTAACATTATTTTGGAAAATTTTTGGATTTACTGGAAAGTTGCCAGGTGTAAGTTGTTCCCACTCTGCTTCCCTGCGTCTGTCGTGATTTTGCCACCGTCCAACCCCCACACTAAGAAGCAGGCTGGCACCTGGTCATTAGCTCTGCTCCAGCCTTTCCTTGATGTCACGTTTCCCCTCGAGCCCTTTTTCTGTCCTCAGGTCCTGTCCAGCAGCCGCTGGGCACCGTCGTGGTGCCCTCTGTTCCTTCGACCCGTGGCGTTTCCTCAGTCTTTGTTTTCTTATGCCTTTGGCAGTTTTGAGGCGTCCTGCTCAGGGGTTCTATGGAACAGTCCTAAGTTTGTGTCTGGGGGTGTCCTCACGGCTACACGGAGTCTGAGTTTTAGGGACCAATGCCTCACGGCCGCCCTCTCATTACAGCCACAGTGCGAGTCTCCGTCGTCCCCGTCACCTGGCCACACTGGTGTTTCGGGCCAGAGCTGTTCTAATTTCAGTTGTTTTAGGCCTACCCCTTTGTTTCATCTCTGGAAAATTCAGCTGTGATTCCTAGTATTTTTTTACAATGGTAAGTGGCATTGTCAAACTCCTGAGTAACATCTAGGGCTTTTTTCGTTTCAAAGCCTGCTGTCTATTGCAGGGCTGTAAGGAACGTCTTTCTACACGACCTTCCTCTCTAGGGGAGTATGCCCTTGGGCTGAGCACAGCAGAGTGAACAGCGCTGCACCTGCACGGCTGGAGGCCTGCATTCACGCAGCAGAAGCCTGGGGTCGGGGAGTCCTGAGCAGAGGAGTTTTTCAAACAGACGGGGTCTGCCCAGGCTTCCTGGGGGAGGCGGGCTGGGTCCTCCGAGGGGAGCCAGGCCTTGCCTTGGAGATGGAAGAGGGCAGCAGCGGACCTGCCGCTTGGTGGGGCATTGACAGTGGCTCTCGTGTGCCCGAGGGAAGTCGGGGGCCGAGACCAGAGATTCGCCTTGACCGACGGTGAGATAGAAACACGGAAACAGGAGCCGACAGCAGGACCCAGGACACCAGGAAGCGCAGATGTGGCCCACGGGCCTCACTCTCTCCCCACTGGGACGCTCGTGCCTATGTTTCGAGGAGTCGGGCAGAAGCTGGGCAGTGCCGTCTGCTCTTTCAGGAGCGGGGTCTTCACGCCCGAGCCCCAGGGGCCTGGGGCAACGTCCGAAGGGGGCTTCTCTGTGGAAAGAAACAGGCTTGACCTTCGACCCAACCAAGCCCCTCCCCAGGTCATGTCTGGTGGTAACACGGGAGTGGGGTGTCTCCGGAGAGATCTCTCCTGAGGAGCATGCAGCTGCTGCTGGCTTGCTTGGGGTCTCCGAGCCCGGGGTTCAAGGGGGGGGGTGGGCTCCCAGATCAGAGGAGACCCGGTGCCAGGCTCTGAGGGCAGGGCTGGCGGCGTTTGCTCTCGGGGCGATGGCGCTCGCGACGCGCCCACATGGGCACCTGGGCAGGACGCAGCGTGTGGGTGAGCTCGCGGGGGTCTCCGCTGGCATCGCCACTGACTTCCTCACACCCCACCTCCCTGAGTTAGTTCACAGTCAAGAACAAAATACACCTAAGAAAAATAGAAGCACCCGCGTGCTCCCTTGGCCCCGGAAAGTGGCAGCTCCCGGGGCTCCGTGTGGAGCTGGGCCATGACCCCCGTCTGCAGAGAGTCTAGGTCCGAGATCCTGTTTCTGGCCAGAGCCTTTTCATCTCGAGGAAGCAGTTGGCTGTCCTGTTCCAAAATAGCTGCCTCAGGAATCGGCTGTATTTTTAGGATCAGGAAGGACCTGGGACTGAGCTTCTGTGGTTTTTAGATGTGCTAGTTTCCTATTGTCCTCCAAGATGGGACTTCGGTCAGGTCAGAGGGAGCAAGACGGATGACCAGGAGTCAAGGTCGCGGGGGTGAGAGTGGCCTGGCGCGTCCTTGACTTCCTGGAACTCTCAGTGGCGGGCTTATCATCCTGTGTCATCTTAACGATTTCTCACCCGCAGTCCTGGCCATTAGCAATATGATTTAACAAAACTAGAAAACAGTCCAATTAACAACAGGAAAACTGAAAACAAGGAGCTTATTTTAAGATGAGACTCGAGCGTTGGACCCTTGAGGACTTGTGGTTAAATTCAGCACCGTCCGGGATGGGAAGATTCGGGCTTGAGAGGGATTTCAGGCACGACAGAGATGGCAGAGGTGACAGCAGACGTGGGACGGTGGCCCCTCCCTCAGGGGCTTCCAGGGGGTGCCGTCTGCCCTCCTGAGGCTCAGGGACAGAAGAAGGCAGGTGCTCAACGAGGACACCCTTGGGTAGGACTGTGCCAACAGTGAGCTTATCCCCAGGGGGACAGGGAGCCTGGGGCTCCTACACATGCAGTGGGAGGGTGCAGACCACCTAAGGCTGTGTGTGTGTGTCCTGTGCGCGTGCTCCTGTGAGCGTGCCCCCGAGTGTAGGCTCTAGCGTGCATGGGTGTCCGTGTGTGTGTTCCATGTTCATGTTGTCGGTGTGCTCCTGTGTGCGTGCGTGTGCTCCCATGTGCATGCCGTGTGTGCGCTCCTGTATGCGTATCATGTGTGCTCCTGTGTGCATGTTGTGTGTGCTCCTGTGTGTGTGTTATGTGTGCGTGTGCGACTCCCGTGTGATGTTGTGTGTGCTCCCATGTGCATGTTGTGTGCTTGTGTGTACTCCCGTGTGCATGTTGTGTGCGTATGCTCCTGTGTGCCCCCTCCTGTTTGTGTGTGTGTGTGTGCCTGTGTGCACACGGCCCCTCTCCACAGCCTGGTCTGCTGGGCAGCGTTTCCAGGGGTCTTGTGGATGGCGGAGTAGGTCAGGGCCCTGGTAGTGCACCCCCAGAGTGGAGGACCAGATCGGGGCCCCCGTGGCAAGTGTGGTTGCGGTGCTGTGGGCCCACTTCCCCGTCAGCTGCCTGAGAGGAGTCGGCAAAGCTGAGACCTCCGGCGGTCGAGGCCCATCCCGCACAAGCCAGGACACATGTTCCAGCTCTAGGCTGGGTGACCACCCAGCTCCTGTGGGCAAGGACACCTGTTCCTCCTCCAGCTTCCAGGAAGGACAGGAGGGGCTGAGGTGGACAAGGAGGGACAAAGGGATCAGGGGGCCTGTGGAGGGAGCAGGAGGACGAGGGGGATGACGTGCCAGAAGCCCAGTGGGCTGAGGTGCGTGGGTCCCTCCTGCAAGCTCCTTCTCAGAAAGCGCGGGGAGTGCCCCGGGCTGCAGCTGCGGCCCTGGGTGAAGAGTGACTAGGCATCTGCCCGCTGAGGGTGGGCTTAGGAGGTGGGACGGTGCCGCGGGACAGTGCCAGGCCGGCCCCCAAGAGCGGCTGCAGCCACAGCTCGGTAGGGTGGCCACCTACCGGCCCTGAGAGCAGCACATGGAGGGCTCGCCTGGGAGACCGTTGTTTATCTTCCAGAACAAACTGGTTTTGTTCCCACTTGTCCCAGATGGAAACAGAAAAGGAGTCTTCACGGGGCCCGGGCAGCAGCTGGGTGACCTCGGGCAGCCCTGGCCACCCCTCTGGGCCCAGGTCTGCAGTAAAACAAGCTGCTCGCGCACACGTCGGTCGCTAGGGTAGGGAGGGCCCAAGGAGTGACGGGATGAGGCTCCAGACGCGGACACAGGGGTGTGGTGGCCCTGGTGGGGACCTGCTCTGTGGGTCCTGCTGTGCTGGCTCCAGAGCCCAGGCTTGCTCCCACCAAGCCAGGCTGACGGGGGGAGGGGGCAGCCGCGGGGCCAGAGACCCCGAGGGACCATCTGCTCCGCTCTAGGTGTTCTGGGGAGCGGGAGCTTTGAGCGCCTCCCAGGCTGGGCAGATGCAAACCTGCCGGGAAGAGCAGGAGGAGCTCAGCGGAGCCTGGGCCCGGCCCCCACGAGCGAGCACTGCTGCCGGGCAGACCTCAGAGCAGGGTGGGTGCATCCTGCTGCCTGACTTTGGCCTCTGCCCCCAGCCCAGGGGTGGGTCTTGCCTCAGGAAGCCAGGCTGCCTCTCAGGGTTCTCCCCAGGGCTGGCTGGGCTGCCTCCTCTGAGCTGCCCTCCTGGGTTAGCCAGGCTTTCTCTCCGCCTCACTCAGCCCTCCTGGGCGTCTCGACCCTCCTGTGCTCCTCTCCCAGGGTTTGGCCACCCTGATCCAGGATGAACAGGGGGGTGCCCCTCAGCCCCGTGCCCCCGCACCGCCCCCCCCACCTCCGGGGAGCACCCTCTGCCACTGGCTCTTAGGGACCCTTGCAACCCCTCCTTCTGGGGGAGCTCTGCCCGCCTGCCCGCCTCACCTCCCCGTCCTGCCTTCTCCCCCAAGTCGTGGTGCTGCGGGCAGACAGTGTTCCCAGGATGGAGGGCTCCCTGGGCAGAAGCCTCTTCATACCGGCCCCACCTCTGGTGACAATGTTAGTGCAAGTTTTCGCTTCACAAGTGTGTGTTCCTGGCCGGACCTCGGTCTACCCGCCCGGAACAGTGGAAGCCAGTTTTCTGCCAGAACCAAGTCAGGCCAAATGCAAATGCCTTCATCGAACTCATGGAAAAATGTACATCTTACAGCTTCAGCAGTCTGCTTATTTGAGTAAAAGAACAATGAGAATATTTGCCGCTGAATTTAAGCCTCTAAGATGTAATTATCTGGCATTAATGTTTTAAAAAAAGTCTTTTTAAAAATAGCACTAAACCATTCAAAATAACTCAAATTCTCACTCTAGGAAAAAAGCAAATTAAATATTGTGTGTCCTTTCAAATTTTTAAATGTATGTGTAAAATACGAACCATATATTTATTATGGTCACATCATTTACAGATTTCACCTGATAATGTGCTTGCCTTTTGTTTTTCTGACCA
This sequence comes from Sus scrofa, assembly GCF_054392235.1. NCBI lineage: Eukaryota > Metazoa > Chordata > Mammalia > Artiodactyla > Suidae > Sus > Sus scrofa. Next base: position 349,185 of record NC_139383.1, read on the forward strand.
TAGAAATAACGCATACTCACTGCAGAATATTTGAATGACTCTAAAAGAAATAAAATTGAAACAAAATACCATATGGTCCCATCCCCTCAAAACTATCACTAGTAAGAGTTTGGCGGGCATCCTTTTAGATTTTGCTCTGCATAACAAGCAGAAATGTATTAAAATGAAACATCCTGTTCCGGATTCGCTTCTCCCAGCCTGGGGATGTTTCCGGATAGTGACACACACGGGTTTGTCTACTTCTCCCCCAAGGCCGCATTGGAGCTCACCCGTAGATGCGGTTCAAGTTGCTTCCGCTTGTTCGCGATTATGAACGGCCCAACCCCATTCTGCCCACGTCTGTGACTCCCGAGAAGTGGAGCCACCAGGCGAGAGCAGTGAGCTTTAGCATGGGTACAGCGGCTGCTCCGCGGGCGGAGATGGGTCGTCAAGACAGACCGCACCAACTTAAAGTCCTGTGGCACAGTGCCAGTTTCTCTATGCAAGCATCTCAACGCCAGAACGTATCAATTTTCACCTTAATGAACGAAAATGAATGAATGAAAGAAATGAATGTGGTCAGTGAAAGATAATACAATGGCGCAGAGTCCTCTCCCTCCATCAGTCTCTGTCGCTGTCAACAGTCCGACCAGAAGCTTCGGGACCTAGAATGACAGCCCTTTCATTTCTGAGCCATTTGGGCTGGGCTCAACTGAAGGGCTCTGGTGGCCTCAGCTGGAGCCCTCACACAGGGCCATTGGATGGGGGGTGGCTGTGCTCCATGAAGTTCCTCCCCCTCCAGGAGGCAAGACTGGCTCAACACAGCTTGGCTGGCTGGTCTCCCGTAGGCCCAGCCCAGAGGGGGCCCGGCTCCCACGAGGGGCGGCACCTGCTCCCCACCAACCAGCTCTGATGGCCGATCTCCTGGCACCTGCTTTACTGTCTGTGCATTTGTGCCGTATTTTCTCTGGTGATAGCTGTGTGTTTATCCATTTCCAGGCACACTTGGTTTGTTTGCTGTCACTCTGCTGCTCTTTTTATTAATTTATAGGTCTCATATCTGTTACTCCCTTTCACATGCCTCAGCCGGGTTTCCCTGGGGTGGCAGAGTCTGTGGCCAAGGTGATTTGCTCAAAGGCTGCTGGCTGCACGCCTCAGCTCCTGGCTCTGCAGGAGTCCGTCTGCGTGGCGGCCGACCCCACGGTGCGCGCGCCTGCCCTGCCAGTCCTGCTCCATCATTTCCCAAGTGTCCTCCCAGTGAGCTTAGCTGCCTCCTCAGGGTGGGGGGGGCCTCCTTGGGCGGCTGCCTAGGCACCTTCCCTCTCGTGTTCTTTCTCTTTAAACAAAGATCACTGTCAGTAGACCTGTCACCTTTTTATTTGTGACTTCTCAGTTGGTGAGCTAAGAAAGTCTTTCACCTTAGCATTAGAAAAATTTCAGGCAACCATTGAGAATAAGTGTCTGAGAGGCATTTTTATAATCTTTCCTTGTTAACCTCTGAATAGTGATTAGGGGTCCTCAGGCCCAATATTTTATTTTATCCTTGGAAAACCCAGAGGCAAGATAGATATATATATATACACACACACACACATACATACATACATACATACATACACACATACATATTTTATTCCCAATTTACATTTGGGGAAACTGAAGTTCAGGGTGAGAAACTGATTCAGCCAAGGTCACAAAGTGAGTTGGAGGCGAAGCTGAGACCACAGTTAATCCTCCAGTTGCCAGTCGTCTGTTTAGGATCCGAGCCAACCCTAGGCTCTCCTGCTGGCTGGGCACGGAGGGTGGGGCCACGCCCCCAGAAGCCCTGTCCGCTGAGAACTCAGCTCCACCTTCAAGGCAGCTAAGATCCGGCCCTAGGCTGTCTTCTCGGCCAGCCCCACCATCACTGTGGTCCCTGGGCAGCCAGGGTGTGGACGCCTGCCTGCCCTCTGGGTCCCACCACAGCCCAACACTCGCTTTAGCTGGAAGCCTGCATGAGGGCTGACACATCCCAGATACAGGTTCCCAGCGGGCTGGCTGTGTGCTACTCTGCTTGCTTCAAGTCTGAGGTTCTTGCCCGAGACATGCATCAGACCCTGCCAGGAAACGCTTCAAGCAGCACATCAGGCTGAGGACACACACCCCAAAGCCGGTTTCGAAGTCTGGGGGTGGAGCCAAGCATTTGGGATATTGAAAGCCTAACAAGGCCGACTGACCATGAAGCCAATGGAGTTTAAACTCCCTAGTCCCCTATTTGCAGACCCTTCCAAGACTCTGCCCTAAGTCTTTATTCATAGTTTTGAATGTTCTGAACAAGGGAGCTCCCAAATGATTAAGTTTCAGGTGCTCAAAAATCTGGATCTGCCCCTGCCTTCAGATGGGAAAATCACTTGAGATCTTTCCTTTCTCCTTAGCTGTCTTCTTCCGACCATAGCCTGTAATAGACATCGCAGATGGTTTTCATCGCATGTGTTAATTTTAGGTCACTTGGTTGGAACTCCCTGGAGTGTAGAGTTAAGGAGGATTCTAAGGGAGACTGTTGCTCAGCAGGAAAGATGGCAAAGATTGATTAGCAATGTCTGCCAAGGAAAGAGAGCAGAGATTAGTTAGCGATGTCTGCCCTGGCTGTAGACATAGGAGGCAGGTGCTAGTAAGTCAGGTTATTTATATCCTGGATAGCATTCTCTTTACATTTTTTGGATTCTATAGACCGGAAGTTGGTACATTTTTATTTGTAAAGGGCCAGAAAGGAAGTATTTTAGGTTTCAAGCCATGTAGTCTCTGTTGTAACTATGCAACTCTGCTATTGTAACTGAAAGCAGCAATAGACAATAGCATTTTATTTACAGAAACAGGCTGCTGGCCACATTTGGCTCACATACTATAGTTTGCAGACTTCTGCTTTACTCAACAAGAGGTCCATGCGCAAACTGAAAAATGTGCCTAGAATTGACTTTGTCTGAAAGACATATTCCAGAGGAAGGGTATCCGTCTCGGCATGATTTTATTTAGGTACCTAATGTGCAAAGTGGATTAGCTGTGATTATTCATATTAGGCAGATTTTTGCTTTGCAAAATAATTTGTGAGGGTTTTGTTAAAGAAAGAACTGTTCTCCCAACACACGTGAATGTCTGTTTATTGCTTCAAAGGGAGCCCAAGAGACAGAGAAACCAAATCTAAAAACTTTGGAACCCTGCCACTAAAGGCGAACCAGAACTGAAAATAAAGGCAGTTTCGATGCAAATCAATGAGAAAATAACTCAATTCCACCAAAATCCAATTTTCAAAACTGCTTCTGGGGGTCTGGTTCTGGGTTAGTTGGAGTAATCTCACCCAGCTGCCCCTCTGCTGACTGCAGCTACCTTCACCTGGACTGAGGCGTGAGCAGCACCAAGGGACTAAAAAGCGTGTCAGAGAGACAGCCTGGAGGAAATGCGGACTCAGGTGCCACCCACGGCGGTGCGTTTACCCCTTTCCTCTCTGTCCTCCCTGCTTTACTGAGAACAGCCACAAGCCCAGTAGTGGACAGAGACAGATGCCAGAACCTGCCCTCTAGGCCTGGCTCGCAGAGGAGGGCAAGTGACTCCAGTACCCACACAGCATGGAGAAACCCTGTTTCTCCCCTTGTTTTCTGTTGTCTGTTTCTAGGCTCCGAGCTGTCCCAGGGTGGCCGCTGTGGCAGCCACAGGAAGATGGGCCACACACTTAGTGCCTGGGGACTTTCCCCCGGATGTGAGGCTTGAGGTGCCAGGGGCGCACATGGGCCCCACTGCTCTGGCCTCTCGGAGCTCTGGGCACTTGGCCCCAGACAGACACAGGTGCTGCCCAGGCTCCAAAGAGGCCACGTGTGGGGACACGTGGGACAGATCGGCAGAAGCCTGAAAATCGAACTGACATTGGAACCGCAATCCACAGAAGGCAGGTTGGAACTTGCAGCTTGAGTCCGGCCAAAGCAATCTCCGACCAACTCAAAAAATAACTCCTCTGGATCTCTTTACAATATATTTTATAAAAGTGAAAACTCATAACACCATCTCAGGGGGTTTCCAGTGCACGCAAGCAACATACAACACAAAGAAGGGAGAGTAAAGGGAACTACATGAGGCAGAATTTCTACTTCCCCTCAAGGTGGCAAAATACAGATTCTAAGCAGACTGTGAAAAGCATGTACATTGCAATCTCGAGAGCAACCGCTAATAACACTGTCAAAGAGACAGAGTAGAAACACAGCAGATACATTCAAATGGAGTTATAAAAAGTTCAGATAACTCACAAGAAGGCAGGAAAGGGGAAGCAGAAGTGTGTAAAACCGGGGGAATGCACAGAAGACAAAAATTACGAGCTGGGAGCTCTAAGTCCAAATGTAATTATTTCATTAAATGTTAATAATTTAACATGTCTGTTAAAAGAAAGAGGAGTTCCTGTCGTGGCACAGCGGAAACGAATCCAACTAAGAACCATGAGGTTGCGGGTTTGATCCCTGGCCTTGCTCAGTGGGTTAAGGATCCGGCGTTGCCACGAGCTATGGTGTAGGTCACAGAAGTGGCTTGGATCCTGCGTTGCTGTGGCTGTGGTGCAGGCCGGTAGCTGTAGCTCAGATTTGACCCCTAGCCTGGGAACCTCCATTTCCCGGGGGTGCGGCCCTAAAAAAAAAAAAAAAAAAAAAAAAAAAAAAAAAGAAACAAAAAAAAGAGAAAGATTGAAAACCATGACCCAAATATATGTTGCCTACAAGAAGCTCCCTTGATATAATGAGCAGGGAGGCTAAAAGGATATATAATGCAGACATTAAGTGAAAGAAAGAGTGGCCATATTAATATTAGATCAAGGCAACTTCAGAGCAAAGAAAATCCTCAGAAATAAAGAGGAGCACTACATAGCAATAAAAGGGCCATTTCCCCAAGAAGACGTAACAATCCTAAATGCATACGCATCCAGCTACAGAGCTTCAACACACACGAAGAAAACACTACAGAACTGAAAGAGAAACACCCACTTCTACAATTTTAACTGGAGACCTCAATACTCTCCTTTCAATCGCCGATAGAAGGAGTGGATGAAAAATCTGTAAAGATTCGGAGGAGAAGCAATAGTATCCAACTGACATTGATAAAGCAAAACTGAACGGAATACACATTATATTCAAGTTCATGTGACACCAACCGAGAGAGACTAGATTCTGGGTCAGAAAACAAACCCGAAGACATTGAACAGAATTGAGACTATACCGAACATGTTCTCTGAGTTTCACGGCATTAAACTAGAGTCAATAACAGAGAACACGAAAATCTCTAAATACTTTACAATCAAACCAAACACCCCTAAAAGGAAGTCGCAAAAGGAAATACAAAATAGGGACGCAATTAAATTAGGACTCAATTAAAACTACAGGAAAATTAAAAGGCAGTATATCAAAATTTGGGAGTTGCAGCCAACACTTAAGTGGAAAATTTAGCATAAAATGTTTGTATTAGAAAAAAGAACTCAAAACAAAAGATTATTGTAAGCTTCAATTCTAACAAAGTAGAAAAAGAAGAGCAATATAAATTTAAGGCATTAATATAAGAACAGAAATAAAATCGAAAACATAAAGGCAATTTAGAAAAACCAACAATCCCACAAGACGGCCCTTCAAAATGATTAACTGATCAAAGTTCTTGCAATACTGACAAGAATACAAGCAACGACAAGGAAAGACGAGAGAAGGCACAATACAGATGCCAGGAAGAGAAGAGGGGGTGTCAACACAGAACCGCAGACACGAAATGCATAAAAAGGGGAGTGCTTACGATGAGTGCATTGACAAGTTCTACCAAAAATGAAAAGAAAAAAATGACATCAATTTTACAAAAACATGTTTCAGAAAATAGAAAAGGAAGAAAAGTCATTCAGCCCCCTTTCTGGGACCAACATTGCCCTGACACCACAACCAGAGGACAGTATAAGAAAACTGCAGATCAGCATCCTTCACGAATATGGGTTCAAAAGTCCCTACCAAGGTATTAGTGAGTGAATCTATATGCGATGTAGGTATGTAGATGTCGGTATACCTATATCTGTCACAACCAAATGAAGTTTACTGCTGGGATATGCAAGGACAGTTCAACAGCCAAGGATCAGTCCCGTGATTTACGGTATTAACAGTCTAAAGGAGAAAAACTGCATAACCACATCAACTGACGGATGAAAAAGCTGTGAACAGCAACATTTCACAGGAATCCACGACAAACTCTCAGTGGCCAGGACCAGTGGGGATTTCCTGATCCTGACAAAGGACAGAAACGAAAAACACAAAAAGCCCAAAAAGACCCTCCAGCTGACTCCAGACTCAGTGCTGAAAGACTCAGGCTTTTAGCCCAAGATTGGGACAACGATGAGCCCGTCCACTCTCTTTTCTCCTACTCAGCATCGCACTGGACGCGCTAGTCAGGGCAGGAGCCGGCAGATTGGAAACGAAGAAAGAAAACCATTCCTATTCACAGACAACGTGACTGTCTACACGTAAGACTCCGAGAGATACACCAAACTCTCCGAGACCTAGAATGTGAGTCTCAGAGACTTGTAAGATCAATATATTAAAAAATCAACCCTACTCTAAAATTACACCAAACTCTCCGAGACCTAGAATGTGAGTCTCAGAGACTCGTAAGATCGATATATTAAAAATCAACCCTACTCTAAAATTACACCAAATACTCCGAGACCTAGAATGTGAGTCTCAGAGACTCGTAAGATCGATATATTAAAAAATCAACCCTACTCTAAAATTACACCAAACTCTCCGAGACCTAGAATGTGAGTCTCAGAGACTCGTAAGATCGATATATTAAAAATCAACCCTACTCTAAAATTACACCAAATACTCCGAGACCTAGAATGTGAGTCTCAGAGACTCGTAAGATCGATATATTAAAAATCAACCCTACTCTAAAATTACACCAAACTCTCCGAGACCTAGAATGTGAGTCTCAGAGACTCGTAAGATCGATATATTAAAAAATCAACCCTACTCTAAAATTACACCAAACTCTCCGAGACCTAGAATGTGAGTCTCAGAGACTCGTAAGATCGATATATTAAAAATCAATCCTACTCTAAAATAGCAATCAATAATGGCAGCTGAAATCAAAATGAGAATATCATTTCTAAGAGCACCAAAACATGAAATGTTTCGTCATAGAGCTAACAAAATAGGTATTGGAGCTATAAACATATAGACAAACAACAAAATTCTATTGGAAGCAACCAAAGAATTAAATAAATGAAGTGACATACTGTATTTATCAATTGGGAAAGTCAGTGTAGTAAACATGTCAATTTTACCCACATTAATCTACACATTTAAAGCATTTCCAGTATAAATCCCAGACGTGTTTTGTGCATATAGAGAAGCCAATTTTAAAATTGGTATGGAACAGCAAAACTAGAATAGCCAAAATGATTTTTTTTTTTTTTTTTTTTGTCTTTTTGCCTTTTCTTGAGCCGCTCCTGCGGCATATGGAGGTTCCCAGGCTAGGGGTCCAATTGGAGCTGTAGCCACCGGCCTACACCACAGCCACAGCAACGCGGGGTCCGAGCTGCATCTGCAACCTACACCATAGCTCATGGCAACGCCGGATCCTTCACCCACTGAGCAAGGCCAGGGATCGAACCCACACTCTCATGGTTCCTAGTCAGATTCGTTAACCACTGCGCCGCGACGGGAACTCCCAAAATGATTTTTTAAAAGAATAATAAAGTTGAAGGAATCATACTATCCAACTTTAAAAGCTGTTGTAACTAAGACAACGTGAGATTGGCAAAGGGAGATCCATAGAGGAACGGAACAGAACACACGGCCCAGAAATCGACCCATACAGATAAGGACAAGTGAGGCTGGCAGAGGTTCAAAGGCGAAGCAGAAAGGGTAGCCTTTGAACAATCCTGACATCAAAAGCACGATCCTTTTTTATAAATGAATACACTGGACTTTACTGAAATGAAAACCTTTTGTTCTGTCAAAAACACTGCTGACAGAATGAAAAGACAAGCTACAGACTGGATGAAAATATTTGCAAATTGTGACCCCACGAAGGGCTTATATTCAAGAGATAACACTCAAAACCCAACAGTGAGCAGACGGTCGGTAGTACCTGAGTGGACAGGTCATCGAGAGGACACAGAGATGGAGCCCTGGGCTTTCTAGCATGTCTCTGGCGGGCACGCACGATGGCCCAGCCCCTCTGGGGTGGCACGTGCTCTCTCCCAGATCTCCGCCCGGCACCCTCATGACGCACCAATGCCTACTGACCGCGGAGAACGGAAACCTGTGTTCACCCGAAAGCCTGCACGTGCATGTTTACAGCGGTTCTATTCATATAATCAGCAAAAACCGGAAGTGGTTCAGATGCCCCCCTCCAGGTGGAGAGACGACCCTGCCGTCCAGCCCCACCACGACCCCCTCGGCCGCGAGGAACGGGGTGGACACGGAACACGCAGCAACGTGGATGACACCAGAGTGTCTGCAGAGTGACAGGGTCCAGGCGCAGGTTACTCCCGCATCCTTCCGTGTGCGACCAAAGCAAACACAGGACCGAACGAGCAGGGCGGGGACTGGGCCAGGCTGTGGGAAGGGTGGGTGTGGCAGTGGGGGTTCCACCTGGCTTTTGGATCCTGACTCTGGTTTCTCCAGTCTGCACGTGCGCTCATAAAATTCCTAGACGGGCGGCCGTCGGAAGGTCCACACGCCTGCACTGCGCCCTGGGGGCACTGGCCTTCAGGCCCAAAGTCCCAGCTGGGGCCACCGTGTGGGCTCCAAGGAGGACGAGCAGGGCAGAGCTGAGGGCTGCAGCGCGCTGGGCCCGGCTGGCCCCCTGGGACGCTGACAGTGGGCTGGCAGGCTCCCCGCAGCTCCCTCCCAAGGCTCCGGGCGCCCCTGAGCCTGCTGTTGTGGATGGGAAGCAGGCTCCTGCATCTTTTGGAAGGGAGCCTGGGAGCCAGCCCACCCCGCCTGAGGTCGGGTCCTGCCCCCTGGAAAGCCCCCCGGCCTGCAGCTGGGGGAGGGTTTCTAAGAGCGGCCAGGCGCCTCATTCTGGTTGTTAAGTGGAGGAAATATTAGGTTCATTTGGCAGAAATATCCTCGGGGGGACGTGGGTGGAAAACGCTTGGAAAACGTACAGAGGAAAACGGAGGCCGCAGCCAAGATCAGCCCTTCTCCCTGGAGCCTGGCAGGGAGTGCTTCTGCTCAGGAATCCAAGCGCTTCCAGCCCGCAGCATCCCCGCCGGCTGCTGCCCTGTTAGCGCCTGGCTCTTTCAGGGGAATATCGCTCTGCTCCAATCTGGGGGTTCAAGGACCACCCCCACCCCACCCCCGCCCCAGGAGCCCGGCCTCCCCTTCCTCACAGCCCTCGCTTTTCCGCTGTGTCTGGGGCTCTGCCCTGCACTGGGCTGGCCCTGGCGGCCCTTCTTGAGGAAAGCTGGTACCTGCAGAGCAAGGAGTGGTCCTGAGCTGAGGCTGAGTGGGGACGTGGGGCAGCGGGGTGGCTGGAATCAGACGGAAATCTGCAGCTTCTAGCTCAAGCACAGCCACACAAAAACACACCCTCACTCCTGTCACGTCTAAGCAGATCTGACGGCAGTGTGGACCATGTCAGCACCAGCCTAAGCAGAAGGCACTAATCAGTGTGACTGGAGAACTGTGCAGACAGACTCCCTCACGGCTACTGCGGGCTCTGCACCTACGAGAGATGCTACAAGGTATCGAAACCCCGGTGATGCCCGCAGCACAGGGCGTCTCAGGGACTTAAAATCTGCTCATTGTCGTTACAACAGCAAAGGCCGCAGGAGGACCTGGGAATTCAGGGGGTCTTGTGGGGCGGCTTTGATGAGGGCTCCCGGCCTTGCATGCGGATCTCCGTGCACACGGAAGCAGCTGCGTCAGAAGGACACCCTTCAGTCTCTTTCCCGTGAGTGGAGAAGCAGGTGTCAGACTGTCTGGAAAGACGCCTGGTTTGTGAAAACTCGGCCCAGCTCTGAAAGGCACCCGCCGCCACAGCTCTGGCTCTTTGCTGGAACTCATCCACCTCAAAACTCAGGGCTGTGTTTACACAACAGAAGATTTTCTCCTCTGTGTCCTGTTCCTGCAGCTCGTGGCCTCCTGCCCAGGACAGTGCTGCTGCAGGGCAGGGAGGCCCTTGGAGCCAGACGGCCCAAGACCCGGCTCTGGGGTGGAGGGGCCCTGCTCTGCATCCTGGGGCCCTAAGGAAGCTGCCAGAACAGGGATTTCCCCAAATCAAGGTGAGCGCTGGTCCCCGAAGGCCTTGCCCAGCCAAGCCCAGGGCCAGCCTCTGTGTGAATGACTTCCTGAACTGTCACAGCAGCCAAGGGTGTTAGTCCCTGCTTCCAGGAACAATGCTGTGGCTTAGGGGCACCAAGGAGCCTGCCTGAGGCCACCGCATCAGAAAACCCAGGAGGGAAACTCTGAGAGCCAAGGCCACATCCAGACCTTGGCCAGGACCTCGTTTTCCCTCTCGCAGAATGTTAGCTCTGGAAAGTTCTGGAAGGTCCCTCTCTCCTTGAAGCGTGGTCCCAGGGCCGGCAGCCCGCACATCCCCTGGCGCTCGTGAGACGTGCAGAGTCTCAGGCTCCGCCCCAGATATTCTTCATCAGAATCTGCATTTTTAGCGCGACCCCAGCCCACTCACACACACCTCGAGTTCGGGAGGCCTGACGTAGTGCCGCCTTCACACCAGCTGCTGCGGGAACCAGGCCCGGGAGGCAGGGCTAGAACTCCGCGCCGACTCCTGCCCAGGTCCTGCCCACGCCGACCTCCATCTGGCCCAGACCAGGGGCTCAGGTGGATTTTAAAACGAAATTTAAAATAATGCTTCGGGTTTGGTGCTGAATTTGGTTGCACGAAGGTTTGTTTCACTCTCAGAAGGATGAGGAAGGCACAGCTCCTACTGCACGTGGTTATAACTTGTACAGAAATGACAAAATGCCAGGGTCCTAAGAGGGGACTCAGAGGGGAAGTGATGCCTGGGAATAGAAGCCGGGACCCAGGAAGGTCCTGAGGTCGTGACACTGAAAGGCCGAGACGGGATGGAGGGGTCGGTGCAGGCCAGGAACCGGCAGAGCTGGACCTGGGCAGCTGAGGGTGCAGGAGGGGCTCTGTGTGCAGGCGGGGACTCTAGGGGTGGGCGCCTGTGGGCTGGGGGTTAGAGAGGGGCCGCCCTGAGATGGCACAGGCAGCAGATGGGCGTCTGGATGCTCTATGGGCAGGAAGCACCCTGGTGAGGGGGCCAGGGCTGCTGGGGGGAGTAGGGCTGCATCAACTGTGGCTCGAGGTGGAGCCGGGAGGGCAGGACGAGGAAGGCTTTTGGCCGGACGCATGGGGACCGACACAGGGCTGCAAAAGGCGGAGAGCAGCCTGGCTGGTGCAGCGTGGCCGGTGCAGCAGTGTGTGGGCTGAGGTCCGGGGGGGCTCTGTCCACTCCGGCTCTGAGCCCTAGAGTGTGTCCAGCGGAGTCCAAGGCCCGCCCAGGAGCAGCTTCAGCAGCCAGGCCGTGTGTCCGTCACGGCATCACCGCGTGTCAGGCATTTTAGACAGCATGCACCTGGCCTCAAGGTCTGCTCAGCGCCAGCTTCTCTGTGGGGGACACTCACTGTCTCATGTCGTCGCGGCAGGAATGCTGCTCACCAGGTCAGCTGCTCAGGCCCACCTTTCATTTTTAAGTCACTGAAGAGACCAAGACTCTTCTACCTGCAGGTCCCTTGATACCTGTGCACAGCAACTCCTGCTTCACCAGGTGACAGAGAAGCCCCCACGACCAGGATGCAGGGGCGGCTCTGTGAGCTGGCTTTGCCCCCAGAGAGAATGAGGTGCGTGACGACAAAAGAATCTTGAAGCTGATGGACGGGTGCCCGCGGCCCCTCGGTGCATCCCTCCTTCTCTCCTGCAGGTGACAGGCCTTCAAGGGCCTCGGGCCTCGGGCCCCTGCCCCCCACCCCTCCGAGTGCCCTGGTTGACCCTCAGAAGGACAGCAGAGGTGGTGCTTCCTGCGGGGGAGGGGGGGTGGGGTTCCAGGTGTGCAAAATCCTATTTGACTTTAGGCATTATTCTGTATTTAGGAAAAAGGCAAACACAGAATTTTTCTAATGAGACAGCACAGCCCTCTTGGCTGTTTTGAGACCTCCAGGGACTGGGAGTCTCCTCCCCGGAGCATCCTGGGCGCAGAGCAGAGCCTTCTCTGGTTATCCTCACGGGCTCGTGTTCAGCGCCGGTGCTGGAAGAAGACACTCACAGGTCTGATGTCCGACTTCACCACCCACGTAGCCGAGGGAGGCGAGACGGGTGGGCGGGAAGCTGGGCTCTTTGCTCGAGGTGGGGACGTCGCTGCGGAGCTGCACTTTCTGCAATGAAATCAGCACCCAAAAACAGGCTTTGCCGGCGATGTCTCCCTGAGCACACCTGTCTCTGTGGGCACCTCTAGCTGCCCCCCGACCCCCACATACCTGCGGGGGCAGCTAACCACAGAGAGGCCCTCCTAAGTGTCCCTCCCCAACCACCTGTTTGTAGGGCGGTTGACGGCTGCTCCCTGCAGGCTCCTCAGGTGACCTGTGCAGGGTCTGGGGCCAGGGGAGCTGGGTGGTCAGAGGTGGGCGTCTGAGTTTCCTGCTGACCGGGAGGACAGGAGTTTGCCCCTGACTTTTGCTTGTCCCCATGGCGCCTTTAAACCAAGTGTATTAATTCTCGTAACTAAGCCAGTTGTTCTTCTAATTCACCTGCAGTCTCTTAAATAGCTTGACTGCAAACACAACAGATCCGACCTCCAGGCCTCTGGGCCAGCACAATAGCACCATTCTCCAGGGCTGCTGCCGGAATTTGGTTCCTTCGGAGGGTGGCTCGGAATTTTTGCCTTGGGTGATAAGATGAAACAGCGGGTATCCTTAGAGCCACCCTTTCTGGGAGGAGGGTGGAAGGTGGCTAAACTCAGTCTGCACACCCTCTGATGAGCAGCAGCCTGGGGGCCTCGAGGGGCCGTTTGGATCTGCATTCCTCGGGCCCCTGCGGCTGACCCACCAACTCTTCTTCCAGGTTCAGCGGCGACGAGGCTCACATTTGTGTGCTCGCTGGGAGGCCTCGGTGTCCCCGCCCCGCCAGCCCTTCTGCCGCTGCTGATCCCCGGCCTGGCAGACCCCTTGCACCCTGGGCATGGAAATGCCCCTTCGTTACAATCAGACGTCATGGGAATGCTCGCAGGCTTTTCCTGCATCTCCATGGGCCATTTCACTGTCTTCCGTGCGCCACCTCCTTCAAGAGCTGGGGGTCTGTTTTCTGTGCCCCTGGCTCCCAGCAGTAAGAGGGCCGGCTGGCAGCCAGCCAGAGGGTGAAGGCAGGTGGCTGTACTCTAATTTTCAAGGTTTGATCTTTGGGGGGGGCGGGTACTATTCTGAGGAACCCCTCGAGCCTGAGGTGGCCCCGAGGTGGGCGGAGCTCCTTGTGCCTTTGTTCCATCGTCACCGTCACCTCTGGGCTCTCCCGGGCTTCGTAACTCACTCTAACTGTGACCCTGACTGTGACCCTGGAGCAAATCTTTTCCACTCTCAGCCTCCTAACTTGTGGAGAGCCAGGCATGTGCCCTCGAAGGCTGCTGTGCAAGAGAAACGAGCCCCGAGGCCAAGAACAGTCCGAAGGGGCCGCAGGGACGTTCGTCTCCGCCCCCAGGGCATCAGTGCTCCGGGAGGCCGGCTCAATAAAAAAGACCTTAAATCCCACTTTTCTACCGCAAAGGAAAGGTGAGCGAGGGGTCGGGGTCGGGGTGGGGGCCGCGGGCGCGGGGTGACTAGACAGACCGTCCACCTTCCAGGTCTCTTTTTTTGGCGCTGGGGGCCCGCAGCGCTGACCGCCTGAAAAGCCCCCTGCAGTCCCTGCAGCACCACCGCCCGCTCGTCAGTCTGCAAGGGGGGGGGGGTAAGTGTTTCAGCAGAAGCACTTAGGGTGTGGCTGCAGCCTGCCACCTGCCCAGCCAGGGCCCCCCACCCCGAGGGGCGTTGCTGCCCCACCGCCAAGGCGGTCAGGCTGTCCTGACTCCACGTCCAGGGCCCACTCCCTTGGACCCTCCCCTCAGGCCAGACTGCTACCCCGGGGGCCTTTTGAGGACACCCTCTCAGGGCCTGGTTCTCAAACCTGCCAATCTCCTGGAGGTCGCCGCCCCCACCCCTGCCCCCATCCCGGCCTGTGCAAAGGCCCCGCAAGGGAGCTGCCCAGGACTGACCTTCAACCCCAGGAGAGCGCCTCTGGTCCCAAGTGAGACCCAGGAGTGCAAGGTAGCCCATCCTCGGGGGAACAGGTCTTAAGCTAGAACGTTCTGGAGCTGCTGTTGGCCTGTCATGGCCTGTGGAGGACCTGAAGTGTGGGGACCCGCATGAGGCTGACCTGGGAGAAGCCCAGGCCCTGGCGGATCCATGCAGGGGGCAGCGCCCCAGTTAGGCTCACAGATCCCGGAGCCAGAGGCTGATGCACAGCTCTACCCCTGTTAACACGAGCTGACACGCGTGGCGTTACTCCAGGACCCCGACGCCTTTACAGGAAATGGAAGAACCAGTCACACCAGGTGCGCATGTGTTAACGCGGCGAAGGGCTGGGCACACGGCCCGCCGAGCTGAAGCAGCACCTCACGGCCTCTCTGTCTGCACCCACCTTCCCCACAGGCCCCCAGATCTCCGGCGCTGCCCTCCCTCAGGCTGGCTCAGGTCCTTCTTCTGCAGCCAGAAACCCAAATTCCCTACTTAGAAGTCACGTGGGGGTAACGTGAGTGAGGCTCCAACCCTAAACGCGGGACCTTCCTCAGGCAGGACCTGTGCTTGGCACTCGCCACGGGCAGACCCTTCCCCAAGTACGTTCAGAGGAGTCCCTTCCACCTGCATCTATTGTATGTCAATTCAAAGATGCGGGCTGGGGCTCAGGGTTGGGGAACAGCCATGCGGATGGCGAGGACGGCTGTCTCCTCACCCCCTGGACACAACGTCCTGCAGGGAACACGCCACAGCAGATGCGAATAAATGTGTTTTAGTTGGTCTCCATGAGTGTTTGCTTCTCAGAATGTGGCGGCCTTGCTGCACTGAGCATGACGTGGTTATTTTAGTGTAACTATTGGCTCCTGCCCTCAGAATTCACACTGAAAAGCCACAGAAGGAAGAAGAAAGTAGGGATTGGAAGGACAAAGCTGGCGAGAAAGCCCTGGGGAAACAGCCGTGGTGTGTCTGGGTGGCCAGCATCTGCAGGCAGCCGTGGAGCGGGTGTTGGGGAGCAGGTCCATTCTCCTGGCTCCTCCCCAAATGGCCACTGAAGCCCGTTGCTTGTCTCCACTGCCTCAGACTTAGCAGCTATGGTGCAGGGCACTGTGGGGCTCCTAGTCACACCTCTGCCTCCTCCCTCACACTTCCAATTGCCTCCTGGCCATGACGCTTCTGAGGGCGGAAGTCAGTTACCCACCCAGGAGGCTCCCGGAGCACAAGCGGTGAATGAGGTGGCAGCTGAGCCTCCTTCCTCTTTCTCCTTGCTGGGGACATGGGACATGGTCCAGGGCTGGTCTTATCTCCGCTCCGTCAACTACACCTTACAAGGGAGCGAATGCCCTGGAGGGAATATGAAGTCATGGCCAAGACAGCTGGACTCCTGACCAGCACAACCACTGGGAAAGGACACCAGGTTGAACAAACCTGCCTGTGAGACTCACTGGACCAGACACTCACAACTCAAAGCACGGCACCCTCCAGGCAATAAATAGCAAAACGGGAATACTAAGCATTCGCAGAGAGGGAAGGGAAGATGTAAGTGGAATGAAGTCATAAAGATGATTCAAGTAGAATCATTAGAGGTGAAACAAAGAGAGTAAGCATGAGGAAGACAGCACGTGGAGAACACTTGCAAAGACATAGATAGTAAAAGAGAAAACGTGTTTAGAGATTAGTGAGCTGGAAGATCAAATTGAGGAAGTCTCTGACAAGCCAACACAACTAGATAAAGACTTAGAAATATGTGGGGGGGGGGGTTGAGTGAGAGAGAGAGTTTATGTTCACATACACACTTTCTGGAATACAGCTTAAGTTATATCTAAAAATGTAATGCTTTAAATACATTTATCTGGAAATAGGAATGGTGGGAAAATGTAAACTAAGCATTCGATTGAAAAGCTTCAATAGAGCAAATCCAAAGAATAAGAAAAAAAAGCAATTAATAAAGGGAAACAAAAGAAATAGAGAAGATAGCAACCCAAAAATAGAAAATATTAACAAAACAAAGGTTGTTTATTTTTACGGAGTCTGACAAGACTGATGATATAACTTAGAGATAAAAAACAAAAGACTATTATGAACAAATATACTGTAATTAATTTGGAAATGTACATTTCTGGAGAAAAACAAAATGCCAAATCATGCAAAAAATTGGAAAATTTGACCAGATTGATAAGCATTAAATTGATAATGGAATCTAAACACTCTCATCTGTCAAACCACAGACTCAGAGATAATTTTAACTTAATCATGTCATTCTAGAAAGCAGAAAGTAGTGAAAATACATCCAGCTTAGTTGACAAAACTAGTGTAACCTTGACTCCATAACTAGGTAAGGACAGTACATGAAAAGGGGATTTATTTTACTCATGAATATTGATGCCAAAAATCCAAAATAAAATATTATCCAGCTGAATCCAACATTGTATTTCAAAAGCAATATATTATGATCAAGGAGAGCTTATCTCAGGAATGCAAGGATAGCTCAACATCATACAGCCTTTCAATACAATAGTAACAGAAACCATAATTATTTTGATAGGTACAGAAAACAGCATTTACTAATACTCAACATCTGCGAGCGATTTATAACTTCCAATATTACTTACAATATGAAGTATTAAAAAGCTAGTGGTAGGAGATTTTTCAAGTAGGATGTCTACCACAACTCTGTTTAAAATAGCACTCTGTTTAAAAGACTTGCTAATGTTATGCGGAAACAAAGGAAAAAGAGAGAGGCACTTAAGGAGTGGAAATAAAGTGATGAACATTAGTTTATGTTCTATGATCATTTAAATAGGAAAAAACTATCAGATTCCAGAGATACATGAATTAGAACTCATAAAAGAATTTAGCAAGTTGGTGAAAACATTCAAATTAAATGGAATTCACCAGAAAATAGAGTGGGGGAGGAGAGGAGAAGGGATGGGAAAAAGGAATTAATAAATACCTTTTTTTTTTTTTGTCTTTTTAGGGCCGCACCTGTGGCATATGGAGGTTCCTAGGCTAGGGGTCTAATCAGAACTGTAGCCGCCAGCCTACGCCAGAGCCACAGCAATGCAGGATCTGACCACGTCTTCGACCTGTATCACAGCTCATGGCAATGCCGGATCCTTAACCTACTGAGTGAGGCCAGGGATGGAACACGAGTCCTCATGGATGCTAGTTGGGTTCATTAACTCCTGAGTCACGATGGGAACTCCATAAATACCCAAATTTTTTAAAGTGCTACGTGGAATATGATTCATCCAATCTCTTGCAACCTGAGGTCATTTTTTCCAACTCACATAAATTTTACATTTGTGTTACTCCTCATACTGACTCTGTGAAAATTTAAAAAAAAAACAACAAAAAAAAAAACCCCCAAAAACCAATGTTTTAAATTGCAGCACACAAAGTGAGTTAGATAAACCAAGGGCAGAAACAGACCCCTCCCAACTTGTGGCTGACTGTCTTAGGTTTTGGGGTTTTTTTTAAAAGACTTTTTAGAGCAGTTTTAGGTTCACAGCAAAATTGAGGAGAAGGTTCAGAGGATTCCCATATGCCATCCGCCCACTTAATATCAACATCCCTTGAGAGAGTGGTGCATTTGCTAAAACTGATGAACATACACTGACACATCAAAATTGCCCCAAGTCCATAGTTCACAGCACCACTCACTCTTGGTGGTATACATTCTGTAGGAATGGGCAAATGTATAAATGACACATATCCACCATTATAATATCACACAGATTCACTGCCCTAAAGATCCTGTGCACTCCACCACTCATCTCTGTCCTGCCCCCAACTCTGAGAAACCACTGATTTCTTACTGTCTCCATAGTTTTGCCTTTTCCAGAATGTCATGTAGTTGGGATCACACAGTATGTAGCCTCTTCAGATTGGCTTCTTAATTAGTAGGCATTTAAGTTTCCTCCATGTTTTCAAGGCTTATTAGTGCATTTCCTTTTATCGTTGAATATCTCATTTTCTGAAGATATCACAGTTTACCTATTCATTCATCTACAGACGGACATCATAGTTGCTTAGAAGTTTTGGCAATCTGCTGTAATCATTCACATGCATGTTTTTGTTTGAACATGAAATTTCAGCTCCTGTGGGTAAACACCAAAGAGCATGGTTGCTGGATTGCATGGTAAGAGTATATTTATATTTCTAAGAAAACACCAAACTGTCTTCCCAAGTGGCTGCACAATTTTGCATTCCCACCAGCAATGAAAATGAGAGTTCCTGTTGCTCCATACCCTCACCAGTTTTGGGGGCTGCCAGTGTTTGGATTTCGGCCATCCCGACAAGTGTGTAGTGGTGCCTCATTGTTTTAGTTTGCCTCTCCCTGATGACATGGGACACTGAGCATCTTTCTCCAGGCCCATTTGCTGTCAATACATGTTCTTTAGTGAGACCTCTGTGAAGGTCTTTGGCACATTTTTAAATCAAATTATTTGTTTCTTATCATTTAGCTTTAAGTGTTCCTTGTATATTTCAGACAGCAATTCTTTATCAGATATGCCTTTTACAAAAACTTTCTCCCAGTCTTTGGCTATCTTCTCATTTTCTTAGATGCTATATTCTGCAGAGTAAAAGTTTTTAATTTTAACAAAGTCCATCTTATCAATTATTTCTTTCACAGATCTTGCCTTTGGTGTTGTATCTAAAAAGTCATTGCCAGGAATTCCCGTCATGGCTCGGCAGAAACGCCTCCGATTAGTATCCATGAGGATACACAGACAGGCATGGCCCTAACAAGCAAAAAAAGAAAAAAGAAAAAAAAGGAAGAAAGAAAAGAGAAGTAAAAGTCATTGCCAAACCAAAGGTCATCTAGGTTTTCTCCTACGTTATCTTCTAGGAATTTTATAGCTTTTGCATTTTACACTTAGATCCGTGATTCATCTTGGGTTAATTTTTGTGGTGGTTGAAGGTCAATGTCCAGATTCATTTTTTTTTTTTTTTTTTGCATGTGGATGTCTGGTGTTCCAGCACTATTTATTGAAGAGACTACCTTTTCTCCACCTATTGCCTTTGCTCCTTTGTCAAACTTCGGTTGACCAAGTTAACATGATCTGTTTCTGTTCAATTGACCTGTTTGTTCTTTTGCCAATACCATGCTGTCATGAGGAGTGATGCTTTATGCAGGTCTTGTGGTAGCACCAGTCCCCCAACTTTGTTCTTCTGCTTCATTATCGAAGTGTTGGTTAGTCTCCTGCCTCTTCATATAAACTTTAGAATCAGTTTGTCCACATCCACAAATAACTTGCTGGGATCTTGATTTGGATTGCACTGAAGTTATAGATCAAGTTGAAAAGAACCGATGTCTTGAGAATGTTGAGTCTCCCTACCCATGAACATGGAATATCTCTCAGCTTATTTAGTTCTTTTTTGGCTTCCTTCATCAATGTTTTATAGTTTTCCTCATATAACATCAGTACACAATTTACTAGATTTATACATAAGTATTTATTTGTGGGGAGGTACTAATATAAATGATATTGTGTCTTTACTATCAAATTCTACTGGTTTATTACTGGTATATAGCACAGTGATTGACTTTTGTATATTAACTTTGTATCCAGCAACTTCACTATAATCTCTTATTAGTTCCAGAAGTTTTCTTGGCAATTCTTTAGATTTTTTTTACATAGAAGATCGTACCATCTGTGAACAAAATCAATTCCGTATCTTCCATCCCACTCGGTATACTTATTTCCCTTTCTTGTCTTATTGCATTAACTAACACTTCCAGTGAAATGTTGTAAAGGAATGGTAAGAGAGAACATCCTTGCTTTATTCCTGATCCTGTGGGAGAGCTCTGAGTTTCCTTCCACTAAGTATGACGTTATCTGTTAAGCTTTTTGTAGTTTTTTTTTTTAAATCAAATTGAGGAAATTCTCCTCTACTCTTAATTTATTGAGTTTTTTTAAAATCATAAATGGGTAATAGATTTTGTCAAATATTTTATCTGCATCTACTGATATACTGATGTGTTTTTTCTTTTTTAGCTTTTTTAATGTGGTAGATAAAGTTAATTGATTTTCAAATGTTGAGCCAGCCTTACATAACCTAGGATAAATCCCACTTGGCCCTGGTGTGTAATTTATTTTATACATTGTTGGCTTTTATTTGCTAATATTCTGTTGAGGACTTTTGCATCTGTATTCATGCGTGATATTGTCCTGCAGCTTTCTGCACACACACACACACACACACACACACACACATATACACTTTCTGCCAGTGGTGCATTCCCACTCCAATGGCTCCGCAGCCTTTCCTATGAAGGCTGACCATCTCTCTGGACAACTAGGTTATGCTGCAATACCTAGTGACCCCAGATCTCCATTGCTTCCAACACCAAATGCTTGTTTCTTGCCATGCACCATGTTTTTGGGGGCCAGCTGTGGTCTTTTCATCTCACCCTCATCAGAGGCCCAGCCTCCACTGGAGTGCTGCAGGTTACCGCTGTAGAGGAAAAAGAACCTGTGCTAGCTTGTAGAGATCCCGATGGAGGCAGCTCCTGCTCCTTCTCACATTTCATGAGCCAAAACACCCCCCTGGGCTGAGCCTGGTTTGAATGGGACGTATGATCCTGCCGAGCAAGGCAGACCTCCTTTGGGTCTTTCTCAGGGACATTTCATCCCCGAATCCATGTAAGCGGAACAGAGACCCAGGTGCATGGTGGTGCAGTCCACGAGCACGAGCTGTGAAGAGATGTGGTCCCATGCAACGGGAAACGTGCAACAGGGAGACCCCTACGCAAGCCTGGGATGGTGGCCAACTCTGAAATCTCACAGAAGCCACCGCAGATAATGGGCTGCTTTCTTTTCAAGAGTCGCTCTCTCCATGGGCTTTCTCTCCAGTCGCTGAGCTCTGTGGTTGACTGCAGGGCAGGTGGATGAAAGTGAGGGAGAGCAGTACCCTCAGGGCCAAAGTTCCCCCGTGTCTGCTCCAGGCCTCTCTGTTTAACCCCCTCAATTTTTTGTGTCATGCATTCATTTTCTCTACACTAACATGGAAACTTAGAATGTAGCCTTAGGTATAAGAGCTCCAGGTGTTGCTCAGCAGCAGCCTGGCCCTTTCCTTGTCAGGCAGTCTCTGGCATGGACGCGCCACAGCTGACCTTCTGGTAGGGACAGCCAAATGGGCTGCTGTGATTAGAGCTGCTGGAATGTCCTTCCAAGTCTTTCTGTGGACACGCATTTTTATTCCTCTCGGGTAAACATCTCTGGCTGGAATTGTAGGCCGCAGGGCAGGGTGTGTTGGTTTCCTAAGAAGTCGCCAAGCTTTCCTTCACTGTGCTTGTATCATAGCTGGTCTCCCAAAGGCATGGGAGAGTTTTGTTGCTCCACACCTTTGCCAATCCTTGGAACTGTTTACTTTTGCCTTTTTAAAAATGTGTGCACCACACATTGGTAGAGAGCTCCCTGTGCCTCCCACATCAAACCTATTTCTGGCGCCACCAGCAGAGGGTCAAGTAGCCCATTTCAGGGTCTCACCCCCGCCCGCTGTGACCACCTTGGTGGGAGGCAGACAGGAGATCACAAGCTCGGGTCCTCAGGCCTCAAGGACCAAGAGTAGCTGGTGGATGTGAAGGAAGAGTCCGGAGCTGGTAGAAGAGTGGGCTTTGGAGTCACGTCTTCTGAATTTGGATCCCCCGGCCCCCACTGACAGCCGAGGGGTCTCTGACCTCCATGGGGATTAGATAAGAACATGGGTGGAAGTGCCTAATGCAGGTGAAAAATGGGGGTTAACTGCATGGTGGAGTCATCCGTTCAGTTCAGGGTCTAGCGTCCAGCAGGGCTCAGCTGATGAAAGCTGCTATTTTCATTTCATTACTCTCCTGGCTGTGGTTCCCAGCCCAGATCCCCCGAGTGCCTAGACGTGCCAAGTGTCTATGCCCTGCGATTCCTGGGGTGCTGGGGGTGCCTGGAGGCCTGGGTCCTGACACTTCACTGCCACTGGGCTTTCTGAGCGACCTTGGGCAAGCTGGGGACCCTGAGGGCCTTCCGCCAGCACACTGAAGCTGAGTGGAAAGATTCTGGAGGATTTTGAACGTTCGAAGGTAACACACTTGATGGATTTCCAAGCACGGCCCGTTTGCGCGGAGCCATCTTTCGTCATGAGGCTCCGTCCACTGCGGATCCGGCGCCGTTGCTTTGCTCCGCGACCTAAGGCTCGAAGTCCTTCCCGTGGCCCCTGAGGAGTCTGTCACCCTCCGCTCGGGGTCGCGCACCGCGGAGCCCTGGTCCTTCCAGGCCACAGCCGCTCTCGTTTCCCCGGCTTGGGGCCTCGCCGCGCCTGTGGGCAGTGTCCCTGGGCAGCCCTGTGTCCTGCTCGGGAGGGGGCGGGGTGGCCCCACGAAGCCCCCCTCCTCATGCGGGTGGGCGGGTCCGCAGCCACCCCGCCCCCGGCGGCGGAATCCCGGGGACTTCCCGAGGGGGCGGCGCTGCGCTGCCCTCGGGGCGCCCTGCGGCCCCTGCGACGCGGCCACGTGGCCCCCTTGGCCTCCGAGCCCCGCTTCCCGCAGGCTGAGGCCCCCCGGGGTCCAGAGCCAAGGGGCCAGAGGCAGGGTTTTGGTCGCCCACGCTCATGTTTATTGACCTGGAAACGCAGGCCGAGGGCGGGCGCGTGAACAATGGGATCCAAGCGGGTCCTTGACCTGCTGCGCCCACGCCCTTCCCCAGCCCGGCCTCCGTCCCTCAGTCCTCGCAGAAACCCACCTTCTCTATCTCAGGATACTGGGCTGTATTGTCTCAGCAGCCATGAACAAAGTTGCTTTATGCATGACTTAGGGTTTTGCCTTTTTTTGCTGCTCTTGAGGCAACTCCCTTGAACTGTCTGTCCAATCACATGACACCTATTTCTCGAGATGGCCTAGCAGGTCTTTCTCTTCAAGGCGTTTACAGTCACATGGGGAGTGAAAGCCTTCGTTAAACAGGAAAAGACGACATGTAATGAGGAGCTGAATTCAATGGGTTCTGAATACACCTGCTGTGGCCACTGGCGCGAGGGCCCTGGGCGTGGATTTGCAGAAATGGCCCAGTGGAGAGGGAGCTCAGCGGGCTCAGGCAGTGGTGGGACCTGGCCAGCTGCGGGGGGGGGGGGCACTCCTGGGGTCCTTAGAAGATAAACCAGGCGACACGCATCGGTCACGCTGGCCGCGGGAAGCTCTGAAGGCCTTTGAGACGACCTTCCACCCAATCAATGGACGTCGAATTTACAGAAGGTTAATCTGGCCCAGACAGGCAGGCGGGGGTCCCAGGGCCAGCAGCACAGTAGTGGGGGTGCCCTGTGACCCTATGTCACTTCTGCTGGTGACAGCCAGACTGGAGGGGAACTTTGGAAGCTGAATGGCCTGGACCATCTAAGCTGGATGAGGCCAGGGCTGCCCTCGACATCAGGACGGGAGGAGAGGTGAGGTCGGGAGCTGCTGGACAGGGTGAGGGCGGAGTGGGGGGGCCTCCCTGCCCGTCCTCTGCTTCCTCACTCTCTGGTCGAATCCTTCACGGGAGTAACACGACAGTTATATCCCAGTCAAATTCCGGGTGGGGTGTCCACCACTTGTGAATATTCCTAGGATTTCTCGGTAAAGTTCTTACCACCCCGCTTCTGGAGTCAGGGAAATGTCATCTAAATCCTGAGGCTGTGATTCTGCAATCAGTTGAAACTGTCGTTGGAAGTGGAAGAAAAATCACCTAGCCCCTCGGTGTTTCCGTCCAGGAATACAGACCACCAGCCGGTTGCTCTGGAGACGCTGACCTTGAGCGGGGGCTGCAGGCCAGCAGTGACTGCTTCTGAGGTCGGGACCTTGAAGGTCGTGTCTCAGAACATACGGAAAAGGGAAAAAGCAGGATTTCCTGAGTGACTACGGCGTAATGACAACTGCACCCGTCTCTTTGTCAAGCTGTTTCTTTGGGTTGACCTTGGAATCTGTCACCCAGCCAGGAAAGGCGGGAAGACACGGGTCAAAGCCCGGCCCAATGCCCGGGGGTGCTCAGGCTCTGGGGTCCCTGGGCAAGAACAGCTTTTTCTGTCTTTAAAGGCACCCACCTCTTTACCTAGTTTTCCCTAAGTGATGCCCTTGCTCATGCTTCACCAGCCTGCACAGTGCCGATGAGCACAAGGTGAATGCGCAAACCCATCACCCGGGAGAGAGAATTCTCAGTGGATCTTGCGAGCAAGAGCTGAGGCTGCCTTTCTTTTCGAGGGAGTTGTGTGACAAACAGGCTTGGGAGCGAGGGGGTGTGTTCTGAAGGACCCAGCTCCGGGCATCGGGTCCCCACCCGTAGCATGTTACAGGTGTGCGTGTGCAGGTGTGGCCTCTGCATCGCCTTGGGAACAAGGCTCTGGGAACCTGGACAGGAAAAAGCCGCCCGTCTCAGCACAAGGTGCTCTCGCTCTGGGACGGATCCCTCTACTCTGACGTGCTGTCTTGTCCCCAGCGACATCCGCGGAGCAGCAGCAGCCTCTCCATTGAGCTTGCAAGTAGCTCAGATTCTCCCCCCTCCTTGACACATAGAAACACCAGAAGTTCCAGGTAGGCGGGAAGAGCCAGCGCTGCCAGGTTCCTGCCGACAGCCCAGGGGACCCTCCGCACTCTGCTCCCGAGGCCTTTGCAGCCGGCCACCAGCCCGGGCCACGCTGCCACTGGCCACCAGGCCCAGCTGCATCCCCTGACCGCGGGGGCCCCCGCTTGGCTGGCTGTGCTGGCCGGTCCAGGGCCGGCGCCCCAGGCTTCCTCGGGTTGCCAGGAAGGTGCAGGCTCCTCTGAAGCCAATTCCAGAGCAGACTGAGTCACCCATTTGGAGTCAGCATTTGCTCCGTTTCCTGGAAAAACATTGCCCAGAGCTGCCGTGAGGCGGAAGAAAACGTAACCTGAGGACTCCGGTGGCCTTTTACAATAGGAGCTTCCTGGGAGCGGCTGCACACTCAGCTCACACCTCCCGCCCCCGCCCTTCCTCCAGCCGCTTGGGAGGAGGGGAGGCTTTGTGCAGGGACCGCCACCCACCTCAGGGCCGCCAAGCCTCTGGCCTGCCCTCAAGGAGCTCACCGTCCAGCAGGGTGACGCTCCGAGCCGGGCGGAGGCTGCTCTGGGGAACCCGAGGGCCCGAGGCCCAGCATCCCGCCAGGGTGTCCTGGTCCGTTGGTCCAGGGAGCAGGCCCTCAGCTCTCACCTGCGGCCACTGTAGGACACAGCTCTCCTGGTCCTGGGGTCGCCAGGACGTAGGCAGAGGAGCAGAGCAGCTCGTTCGCAGCCAGGAAGGGGTTAAGTGGCCATGCGAGATGGGACTGCAGGCCCCTGGGCCCCCAGGAGCAGGGCTCTCTGTTCTAAATATGGACTAGGGAGACAGTTATTTTTAGGAAGCAAATGGTAATGATTAGAGTTTAAAATGTAAGCAGTCATTTAGTCATAAAAGCTGAATTCACAAGCTGCAGAAAAATAGTCTTTTCCTCTGGTTGATGATGGGTTCCTTCAAGTGCAGTAATTGATCGTCTTTTATGAAAGCACAGCGGCCAAGGCCATACGATTAGCCCCCACCCCAGGCTCCCCAGGGGGCGGCGCCAGGAAGAGGGTGAACCTTCCTGGGCCTTTATGTTAAGTGTGTGGCCGCGTTGCCCAGTCCATGAAGAGACGGCATCGGCTCCCAGTCATCGTGCCCTGCGGCCTGGCAAGACACCTGCTCCACGCGCTGCCAGGAGCAGTCAAGGCAGCCTGCAGAGCCCCTTGGCGACTGTCAGGCCCAAAGCTCAGGCTTCCTAAGAGCAACCCTCAGGAGCACAGCCTCTCTGGAGTCAAAGGGGAGCCGGGAGGGGCCCTGCGCAGGGCGGCCCCGAAGGGGAGGAGCCAAGCCGCGGGTGAGGCCCTGACCAGGGACAGCCCCTGCAGAGGCTGCTCCTGGGCCGGTGCAGGGCTGGGGAGCTGGAGGGAACCAACCGCAAGTTCCCCAAATTATTACAAACAAAACACTGCGGGCGTTGGATTCATTGTAGGCTCCCCTCTGCCAGATGCATTCTGGGTGGGATTCAGTGGACCCATAGTTTTTACCCAACAGGTCCTGGCCCTGTAGACGGTCTCTCAGACGGACCTGCTCAGAGCGGAAAACACCTCAGGGAAGATGACACCCGGGCTTCCTCCTCTCCTGAGGAAGGGGGTCCCCTGTGACAGTCAGAGTGAGGGCGACGCTCCTGTGACGGGGGACTTGAGGTCAGGAAGCGCCAGGAGAATCTCGAGGTCGGGATACACACAGGACAGAGCCCTGGAAGCAAAGCCTCCTGCCCAGGTGCGGCCCCAGGACAGTGAAAGAGCCCAGTGGGGCCGGGCTCTGGGACAGCCCCACGAAGACCTGTGACCCCCTGAGAAGTGCCTTCAGGGAGGCCAGGGAGGGACCCTCCCCGCATGGGCACAGCCCAGAAAAACGGATCCCTGAGTCCTGGGGTGAAGGATGCTGGGGAGCGGGTTCACAACAGAGGGGGCTGCAGGGGGCAGTCCTCAGGTTGGATGGGGACACGCAAAGGATGGGGGAGCATTACAGGGGCTGAGACACGTCTGAGGGAACTGGGACAGAGACCCAGAAGTGAGACCACCCCTCTTGGGGACCCTCCCCCGTGGGGTCGTTTAATCAGGAGCCCAGGCCGACGTTTCCTCGGACGCTCCATCGCCAGTTACTCTGCCCCTGAGTCTTCTGCTTCTGGAAGGACTTGCAGACGGGGTGTTGGGGGTGGCTGGTGGAGATGCTCAAGGGTCTGTTTCCAGTGTTTTCAGGCTGGGACGTCCAGTGCTCAGGCCAGGTCTACAGCATTGCCGGGGCTGGGGAGAGGCCTCGCCCAGCTCCCAGGAGCTCCCTCAAAGGGTCTGCAGGGGCTTGTGCAGCAGAGGCAAGGACTCTGGAGAGATCCTGGAGCTCCTGGAAGGGCCTCCCAGGGGTGCTCAGCGGTCTGTCCCCGCAGGCCTCACACTCCCCCTAAGCCAGCTCCTCCGTGTGGGGGTGAAGCCCAGGAGGTGCCAGGTTTAGCTGAAAACGCCAGCCCTGTGCGCTAACGAGGAATTGCATGCAGCACAGGCTGGCTTGGCTGCGGGCTCAGTTGGTCCACAGATCCCCGTGTCAGCGATGTCACTTGTGGCAGTGACCAGGTCGCCCTCCCACCAAGACCCTTGCATTCCGTTCACAGACAGCAAAGCATGTGGCTGTGCTGCCTCCTGCCCTCCTGGGACAAGGCCGAGTAACCCTGGCCAACAGAAACCGAAGGTCACACAGGGCAGTTGTCCAGCAGAGGCGGGGGCAGCAAAGAGAGAGGCTGTGCTTCCAGGTCTCTGTCCTGTGTGCAGTCCCCACCTCAGGTCCTCCTGTCATATCCTGACCTCAAGTTCTTCTGTCTCAGGGGCCCCATCGCTCCGTCCCCGTCATGCTGACCTCATCATACCATCCCCGTTGCTCCGTCCTGCTCTCTTGCTGCAAAAGGAAGCCTTTTCCCCATGTCTCTGGAAGGGAAAGGCAAGCAGGTGAGAGCCAGGGTGAGGCCAGGAGCCTCTGGTTGATGCCTGGATCCCTGGGGTGGGGCGTCCCCACCCGGCTCTGAGCAGAGGAGGGCGGGCTCCTGAGACCCTGCGCCCCCTCTCAGGTGAGGCGCCCTCTGCTCGGCGGCAAAGGCCTTTCCAAGCCCCCCGGTAGGAGTGGCCCGCACCTTCCCCTCAAGTCCACAGAGGGTCTTCAGGAAACTCTCCTTGGAGAGGAGCCCCGCCCGTGCGGGTGCCTGGGCACAGGGCAGCACCGGGACAGAAGGGTTTTCTGGCTGACCCCAGCCGCACCAGGACGGCTGGGCCCGGAAACAGACCTCACGCCTCTCCTGGGCCACACCCGTCTGAGGTGCCGCCGCCGTCTTCATTCCCCCACCCCAACCCTCTGCAGAGGACACGGCGCCCCTCGCGGTCCCCGGCAGCCCGCTGGCCCTGCCTGTCTCAGCCTGCGGAGCAGCGGCCCACCTGTGCCCATCCAGGCCGCAGGAAGATGGTGCCCGGCCCGCCTGTGGTGTCCCCACGGAATCCAGTGGGGCTGGTTTCAGGCGGGATGACAGCCCCCCACTCAGAGGCCTGGCTGATCCCGGGGCACATGGGGAAGTCAGGGCAGCAGGCTCTTGCCAGGCTGCCGTCACCCTGGGTTGGGCCAGGGCAGCCCTGAGTCTGGTTTCAGGACGAGCTGGTCTCCACTGGGCAGAACCGATGGCAGGGAGATGCCTGGCAGCCTCTGCTTGGCCATCTGCCGGGCACCAGCCAGCACGTGACCCTGAGAATCGTCATCCCGAACCGAGGCCACTGACACCTGCCTTCGTAGGACTGTGGGGGCGAGTGACTGATGACCATGTGGACGACATGCGTGGGGACCAGCACAGTGTCCTCAAGGTGCCTGGCTCCACCTCGCCGCTCGGCCCCCACCACGGCCCAGGCCCTCCAGCCCCAGGCCCCACTGAAATTTCGGGAGACCGGGGGCCCCCGAGCTGAAGTTTTTAGCCACTAAGTGATGCCCCCAAGGCCTCTCCTCGGGGTTCTGTCTGGAGACAGGCGTAGGAACGCCCCCCAGGTCTGCGGCCTCCGAGACTTCTGTGGGCTTTGTGCAGATGGGGCTGCAGCAGTCAGGGCAGAGGGGAGCTGCCTGAGCTCAGCGAGGAAAAGTCGCCTCCTTCCAGAGACCAGCTTCCAGCAGCTGATCTGAGCCAAGCCAGGGAAATGGAAGGGCTCCAGAGTTGAGGTTCCCAGGTGCGTGTCCAGGATTTGTGAGGGTCCCCAGAGCGGAGCTCTGCCTCCCCGACCCTCTCTCAGTGCCCAGGGCACATCCCGGCCCCGCCACAAGCTGGGCTCCCGTCGCAGCCTCCAGTGCTGCAGAGGGTGGATGCCGGCAGGAAAGGCTTGTGGACTTGCTTCTCATCGAGCCATGAAGCCGGTACTTAATGCAGCGGATCAGGTTAACAGCGCCAAGCAGAAGGACCAAAGAGTATGGCCCTGCTCCCCTCGGCCAGGGTAACCCCACCGCAGGCTGGAGCGTGCCCTTCCACTGGCAGAGAGCGGGACCACGGGCAGAACGCGCCCGCCAGCGCTGCCTCCTCAGCCTGACCCAGGGCCGCCCAGACCAGGTGCCAGCCCAGCTGCCAGCCCAGCCCACGGCAAGCAGCCGACTGGGATCCTGGCTCCTAGCAGATCGGAAAGATATGCCTCAGTGTGACCTGGGTGTAAGGTCAGAATTAGAATGTCAGTTTTGCTGGTGTCCCTGCAGAACCATGAGTGACGTGTTCACCTGAGCTGGTTAGGTTTTGGTAAGTGAGAGGCAGCGGCAAGGTGCCTTCCTGAAACGTTGAAGTGCAGGTGATTCGGACATCTGGGCTTAGCCCCGGCTCCCCTTTTAAAATGGGCTGATCTGGAAAGTCCCCAGAGCTCCTCAAGGCTCGGCCTTCTGTAGAATGTCACAAGTCGCACAGGCGTGCGAGCCTAGCCCTGTACCTGGGCGAAAGCAGGTGTTCAGTGAGACCGGCTGGGACCAGGGGCCGTTTGCTGCAGTCCTCACACCTGGACAAAGGCCCACTTGAGCAACAGATGTGAAAATACCAGGGACTGGATTAACCGCACACATGCGCCGGTGGGGAAATCATGAGCAATAAGATACAAACAGGCCAAAACCCAACAGCCATTCCTGAGGAGCTGAGAGCAAAAGCAGGGTCCTGGGGCCTGACCCCTGCGCACGGCACCCTCAGGGGGTGGGCACCCACCTAAGCCATCCCTCCAGCTCCACCCTTGGACCCACCCCCACCCTCACCCCATTTCAAGGACTGGCTGGCCCCCGTCAGGGAGCGAGCAAGGGGAACTGTACTCGGTTTTGCTCCGCTCTGCTGTAGCAGGGACCCCAGTGAAGCCTCCCCCGAATGTCTTGTCTGGCCTCTTATCAGTTTCTGTTGACTAAGAGTCCAAGGGCGCTAGTCGCTAGTCGTAACAGTACAGGCATGTTATTACAGGGATTATGCCCCTTCAAGTCAGGTCTCTGTGCAAGAAGACTATCACCTGCCACATCAGTGAAAAAAAAAGGATGTTACACCCACCGGGATGGTGCCCCCCTCTGCCCGGGGACTCAGCGTGGAGACACACCAAGCCGCAGCTTCTACAGCCACAATGATGGTCCCCCCCACCCCACCCCCTGACCCCCGGGGACTCAGGACGAGAGCACAGGACGCTGGCCCCAGATGGCTGTCGTGCACGTCAAAGGAGAGGTCTCAGTGAGCCCTGACTTTGCATCTTCTCCCACATAGAAAAGCACGAAATTCCCTAACTTGAGGTGTCTGGTTTTCTTTCATTAACAGTAATCTTTATTTTATTATTTTTTTTTAGGGCCACACCTGCAGCATATAGTAGTTCCCAGGGTAGACGTAGAATCTGAGCTGTAGCTGCCAGCCTGCACCACAGCCACAGCCACAGCCACAGCCACACAGGATCCTTAACCCTCTGAGCAAGGCCAGGGATCGAACCCACATCCTCATGACTCCACTGAGCCACAACGGGAACTCCCGACAGTAATCTTTTGATGTTCTGGGTTTCACTGCAAAAGCTCCTGTCTAACCCGGTCCCCCTGACCTCTTGAGCTGGCCCTTGCAGCTACTGAGAGGCTGCCTCCCGGGGTCAGGTCTTCAGGGTTAGTAAAACACCATGCTCAGCTTCTAGGTTCAACATCTCGAGAGGGGCTCGGGGTTAGAAATCATGGAGTCCCCTTTGCGGCTCAGAGGTTAACACGCTCGACTAGGTAGGATCTGTGAGGACGCAGGTTTGATCCCTGGCCTCTCTCAGCGGGTTAAGGATCCAGCATAGCTGCAAGCTGTGCTGTAGGTTGCAGATATGGCTCAGTTCTGGCATTGCTGTGGCTGTGGTGTAGGCTGGCGGCCACAGCTCCAATTGCACCCCTAGCCTGGGAACCTCCGTATGCTGTGGGTGCAGCCTGAAAGAGAAAAAGAAAAAGAAGGGAAGAAAGAAAGAAAGAGGGAAAGAGAGAAGGAAAGAAAGAAATCGGGGAAGTTCTGACCTGGGGGCACTCAGACCTGCAGGTGGGCTGGGGGGACCTGGGCTTCTGGTGGGGGCGGTGACCTAACAAGCTCACAATGCAAGCAAACTGGAACTCACCTGGGAAAAGGTCTTTGCAGATGTGATCACGCTGAGGGTCCCAAGCAGGTCTAAACACAGCAACCAGAGCCATCGGAGAAGGAAGGGGATGCAGAACAGGGGAGGCCAGGTGCTGTGGCCGCAAGCCAAGGGACACCTGTTGCCGCTGGCGGCAGGGGAGGCTGAAGGGCCGGGAGCCTCAGGTGGAGCGTGGCCCTGCCCACGTCTTGCTCAGACGGCCCGGGCTCCAGCGCTGCTGGATAAACCACCCAGTCGGTGGGTCTTTGCTCAGAAGTGCAGACGGCAGGTGAACGTGGACATGGGTGGGTGCCATGGAGGGCTCTCGATGCCCGCTCTCGGCAAGGACTCAGCATAGACGCCCAGTGGCAATTTGTGGTCCCGCCTTTTCCAGGAGGTGAGTCGTGTTCAAGGCTGAGGTGGGGACCCCACCTGCTTGGTTACCTGGGGAGGGGTTACCTGGACAAGTGGGTGAAACTTCTCTAGCCTCCATCTCTTTCCCCGGCTGCGGCAGCTGGGAGCCTGGAGCCGGACGCGGGGGCGAGGGTCGAGGGCAAACCCTGGGTCTGGTCCCCACCCCGCGATTCCGGGCAGCAGGTCAGCTGTCCCGGCCTCCGTCTCCTTGGCAGTGAAACCTCCGCAGAGGGACCGTGGCATGTCGGGGGCGCTGGGCACCTCTCAGTTAATCTGAACGGAGCTGGTGTTTCACTAAAGATCCAAGAGATCAGGAGCGGGTTTACAACTGGGCCCCTTCCAGGCTCACACCCGCCTCGGTGGCTGTCCTCCTCGGACCGCATGGCCTCCAGAACCCAGCCCGTCCAGGTGGAGGACACTGAGAAGTGCTGGAATGTCAGCTGAGCAGCGGCCTCTCCCTCCAAGTGGAAAGAACTGCAAAGTACAGACGGGGAGCGTTTCTGGCCCAGATGGTCCAGCGAGGCATCTCGTGTTGGGCGCATGGGCTCTGGAAGGGTCTGTGTCAGGAGTCTGCAGTCCCATGTTTGTGATGAGGCGGACACAGAAAGGGGCCTGCCGTCCAGCAAGGCTGCCTTCCCGAGGCCACAGGACTCAAGGGCGCAGAGCCCAGGGAGATGCTGGGCAGCGCTCAGGCCCCCGGCACCTGCTCTGGGCAGCTGTGCAGGAGCACAAGCAGGGCTCACCCCTGGGGATGCAGAGCCCCGGGTGCTTGTCTGCAGCCCTGCAGGGGAGCCCGTGAGCACCTCCAGCCCGGGACCCTCTTTCCCAAGAGCAGGGTCTCCCTCCAGACCTTTATGCTGCCCCGAATTCTATGGAAAGGCCCCTCTTCTCTCTGGAAGGACTGAGGTGCCACCTGGGTCTGGGCCAGGGATGTGTGTGGGGCCCCTCGTCCCACTGTTGGTGAGTGTCCGAACGCAGGGGCGCAGACAGACCCTGTCTGTTCTGTGACACCAGCTTCCCATGTGAACTTGGGAAGTGCTTGGCACCTCTGGGACAGGGTCTGGGAGGGCAGCTGTGGGAGCCAGGTGGGGCTCCACCCTCACGCCGAGGGGCAGCAGCATGAGCCGGCCAGCTCCCTCCCCCAGCTGTCCCCTCCAGGCCTCGGTGGCGCTTCTCCCTGGAAACCGAGCTCCTACCAGCCTGGGCCTGGCCGCAGACCCCGAGGGGCATGTAGGGTTGGAAGGCTGCATTGTGCTCGAGGCTCTGCTCCCACCCCCACTCCTGTTGCCAACAGCCCCCTGCCTCGCATGATCCTGGCCACCCCCCACCCCAGGACCCGCCGGGCGAACAGTCACCACCCGGCTGCGGGGCGGAGAGCTTCAGTTTGATGGCTGGTGTTTTGAGGAGCGGCTTTCCGTCCCCCCGCCCCCCGCAAGAAGACAGGGCCAATGCAGAGAAAGTCAGGACATGCCACGGAAAGTTCCAGGTTCTTCCCCAAGAAGCAGCAGTTGGAAGCCGCGCCTCCCGCTCCCGAGCACCAAGAAGGAAACCAAACGTCCTGCTATTTCCACAGAGCAGCACAGGCGTGCAGAGCTGAAAACGGAGAAGCTGTGTTTTTTCAGACTGTTGGACGTTAAAGGTTGCAGAGCCCTTGGGGATGGCGGGAGGCGGGGAGAGGGCACAGCAGGCGGCGTCAATTTTGCTCAGAACAGGAAAGGGCCGGTGTGATGGCCAGGCCGGGAATGGAAGCGTAAGAACGTCTATTTCCTCTTCAGGGCAATCATCACAGGTGGGAGAGCTGGAAAAAAACACAATCGAAAGGCAGGAAAGTCACGATAAGAGCATGCCGTGGGGCGACCAGGGAGCAGCATTAACCTGTGAACCCAAAGCGCGTCCACGGAGAGACGGCGAGGACAGGAAGGGCCAAGAGGGGGACCTGCAGTGGTTGGGATCCCAGTGCAGGCAGGAGGGGCCCGGCTGGACAGAGCCCTGGCCGTGGGAGGCCCTGCTAACTCCTGGCCCACAAACTAGTTGGTCCAAAATCAAGATAAATCGAGATAGAGCACAACTGGAAGCAGCCCCACGTTAGCGTGCAGGGGCGTGGGGATGGCGGTCGTGGCCTCGTGGGAGCCTGCGCGGGGCACTTGGAGGGAGGGTCGGGGGGGTCCCCCCCGCTTGGGAAACCCAAGGGCAGGGGCCATCGCGCCTGTGCAGGTGACTTGCAGAAAGGGCTCAGGCAGTTTGTCCCAAGTGCCAGGCAGCACCTTTCAGGACGTGGCTCCGTGCGGGTTCAGGGGCTGCCCCACCAGCTGAGCGCCCCCCAACCCGTCAAGGGCCATCCATTCTTCTGACCTGACTCTGCCCCTCGTGGGGGGCAGGGGGGGCAAGGCATTTCCTGGGGAGGCAGAGGCGCCCCCGGGCACTGGCTTGCTCTCAGTTCTGCTGATTTCCTCTGAGGGCTAGACGGATTGGACCTCGCTGCCCCGTGGGAGAGCATGGTGGCTGCCCTGCCACCCGAAATTTCCCCACTTGGAAGCGCCCTTCCCTGCGCAGCGCTGGCGAGGCCTTTGTGCTCAGCCTCCGGAGGAAGGGCGCACGGGGTATGTGTGGCCCGGACGAGCAGGGAGAGGAAATGCAGACGCAGGGCCATGAGTCCTTTTTGGACAAGGGGCCGCTGTGGTGGTCTAGCCAGCTGGTAGACACCACCAGGGTGGCTGGGGCATAGAAGGTGGCATGGATGACATTCTTGAGGCAGACTCGCTTAAGGAGGTACCACTCTTCACACACACACGCACACGCACACGCACCCCTGTCACCGCTGAGGACGGGGCTTTTTCAGATGGTACAGAAGGATTTTGCTGGCCCCAAATCCCCAACTATACCATTCTCAAAATTAAATCCATGGGTGGGAAAGACCAAAGCGGAGAAAACAATAATTCAAAAGTGACAGAGAAAAGAGAGTATTTTTATAATCTTGGGAGCCAGGAACACCTTCAACGGCGGGAAAATCCAGCGGCATAAGAAAGCCTGGGGGCCTGGCTGCCTGGGTGGCGCCAGCTGGTGCAACCCCAGGAGTTCAGCGAGGTACGTGTGCCGCGGCCCAAGGGCTGGGACTGAGGATCCACAAAATGCTGGTCAGGAGACGGGGGGACGCCGCCCACCCTGCGAGGAGAGACACACAGCCGAGAAGAAAATGACCGAGGCAATGACGCAATCTACGAAAGCAGAAATTCAAACCACCAGTGTATGTCTAGAAACCGCCCCATCTCACCAGAGGTCAGGGAACGTGCGACGTTTCCCTTGAGGATGGGAAGAAACGCGCGTGTCCATGTCACCAGGGAGCCAGCTGTGAGCGGCTTCTTTCGAGGACACTGGAGAGGCGTGCGTTGGAGCAGAGCCTTTGGGG
This sequence comes from Sus scrofa, assembly GCF_054392235.1. Taxonomy (NCBI): domain Eukaryota; kingdom Metazoa; phylum Chordata; class Mammalia; order Artiodactyla; family Suidae; genus Sus; species Sus scrofa. Next base: position 384,408 of record NC_139383.1, read on the forward strand.
CGCTGGCTGCAAGTAAGTGGCACCTGCTCTGGGACCAGGTTCTTTTCTCTGGGTCGCCCCGCAGGAGCAGAGGCAGGAAGGGCCTGCCAGCGGGAGAGACCCATCAGGAGGTGGTGCACGGCCACCTCCCCGCTCAGAACCAGCCTGGACGGCGCAGAGACGGGACCACAGGGACAACCCCGGGAGAGGCCCGGCGAGCAGGGTGTGGGCCGGAGCTCTATGCTGTGTGTTATTTGTGTTCCAGGGAGACTGAGTTCAGGTGAGGCTCGAGCGCTGAAGTGGAGGAGCGGCTGACGCGAGCGTTGCAGGTGGACGCGGACGGTGATGTGCCCAGACGGCCCTGCCCCGCCCGGGAGGGAGGGACCAGGTCCGCAGAGCGGGTGGTGGGCACAGCCGCGTTCTCAACAGAAGGCAGCGTGATTACGCGGGGGCCCCTTTGAAATAAGAAGGGTTTTTAACAATTACTCTCTGAAGCAACTTTGTTTTCAGAAAAGAAGGCAGAGAAAAATAAACACCTGTTCACAGGTGGGTTTTTGTTTACTGCTTTTTGTTTGATTGTTTTGCTTTTTAGGGCTGCACCCGCGGCATATGGAGGTTCCCAGGCTAGGGGTCCAATCAGAGCTACAGCTGCCGGCCTACACCACAGCCACAGCAACACTAGATCTGAGCCACGTCTGCAACCTACACCACAGCTCATGGCAACACCGGATCCTTAACCCACGGAGCAAGGCCAGGGATCAGACCCGCATCCTCATGGATGCTGGTTGGATTCATTTCCACTGAGCCACGAAAGGAACTCCCACAGCTGGGTCTTTATCAAGTTATTTCACTTATAAACAAAATTCAGCTTCTCCAATATAAAAGTTGTATACTTGCATTAAACCAGACTTACACAATTACACTAAGACAGAAGGAGAAAAGACAGCCATAATATTCTACCCGGAAAGTTAACGTTTCTCGTGTTGCCAGCCATTTCCTATGAGCAGGTTTTCGGTTTGCTTTATTTCACAGGTTTGCAGAACACACTCAGCTCAGTGTCTTGCGGTACTTGCTTTGTCCATTTCTTGTGTATTTTTATCGTGTTTGATGTTCCCTCTTGGAACTGCCTTCAGTTTCCTGGAAGTTTCTCATCGTTGCAGGTATTGATAACATTTTATTCTTCGAAGGGTGTTTTTCAGTTTTTCACACAATTATTAAGGCTATCCCAACCTTGTCTTTGTATATAGGTCTCCAAAGCGTCTTCAGACTGACTCAGAAATTCATCAAAACCAGTTTCATCCAAATGTGTGGGCACATCACGGATGTATACTTTTAAGTCTTTTAAAAATATTTTCTATGATATTTTTAATATTCTGAAAATTTACATATGATCGATGTTCTTGTTTCAGCTTCTTGGTTAAGTTTGGTTTTGTTTCTGACTTTGTCTGCAGCCTGAGGAAGCTCCCGGGTCAGGGATTGAACCCGAGCCACAGCAGCAGCGACCTGAGCCCCTGCAGTGACAACACTGGATCCTTCGCCTGTTGCACCACAAGAGAACCCCTAAGGGTTTCTGGTTTGGGGAGAGGAATTAAAGAAACAGTCATTCCGACTGTTGCTTTGACAGCTTACTGATGGGGTGATTTTTGTTTGTTAATGCAGAGCAGGAAACGCCCGGCTCGAGGAAGCACCAGTTTCCAAGGACAGACGTGGCAGGCGCATCCGGGGCGGCCTTGCCTGAATCTCCCTGTGGAGTGTGGGCAAGTGTTTGTGAAAGGAATGTGAAGAGCACATGTAACCGCTTCATGGTGATCTTTTCTTTCCGAAAGTTTTGGCTTTTCCTCCTTCACCTTAGACTCCGTTCCTGATTTTATTGGCCTGGGGAGCAGGCACCTCACTTCTCAGCTGTAGTTCAGTGAAGACAACTACTTGCTCCCCAGTGGGCAGGTGTGTGGCGGGGAGAACCTCCGTGTCCCCCAGTGGCGACCAAACCCTCAGGCTGGGCGGGACATGGGTCCACTGTGGCTGCTGTCTGTGTCCCAGGAGCCCTAGGGGCAGGAGCTGGGGCTTGTCCCCACATGCTCCCGGCTGGTCCTCCCCCCACGGGCCCCACGGGAGGGTCAGTGCCCAATGCCCCCGTGAATCATGTGCCCCTCTTTGTAGCTGATTTTTTGTCACACTTTCGGAACAGTCCTTCTTATAAAACTGCAGGAAATGGAAAGAGATGGGTGGGGGATGGTACTCACCCTTTGAGCTCTGGGCCTCCAGCCCCAAACCTCCAGCTCCTTCGGAAACCTGCTCTTGGAGCAGAAGGAGCAGGACAGCAGGCGTGTCTGCGCCAGGACGCCTCTCCAACGGGCCGCGGCCGGTGACGCCCGCCAGCCGAGGGAGCCCGTGGGAGGTCACCCTGGATGCGCAGCCCCATGGGACAGGCAGGCCAGGCCCCAGCCATGGCTGTCGGGACTCCAGGTCCAAGAGGGAATGGCTGGCAGGCTGTGCCCGGAGCTCAGGCGAGGCCGGTGCTTCCACATGGGCCGGGCGTGGGCACGGCCAGGACTGGGGACGGGTCTCCAACATCTCCTGTCCTGCCTGTGGCCAAGGTGCCCGCCAGGCTCTGGGCTACACCCCGGTTGTCTCTGCTCCCCTCGCTCTCAGGCACGTCCCTCGCTGCAGCTCTGGTCCACACCTGCTGCTCCCGCGTCGCCAGCCATTGGCGCTGCCCGTGTCTGCACCTCCCCAGGCTGTGCTCCTTGGCATCCCCCCGCCACCTGCAGACCTTGCTCGTCACTCTGTGCCCCAAGGCCCTGTGCGGCCGGCCGAGCTCCCGCCTCCCACGCCTGGCCCCGGGGTCAGCACTGGGGACCCCACGCAGCGCCCTCTCCTCACGCCTCCACTCAGGCCGTGACACCCCTATTTGCTAACGGTCTCCCTGACTTCTCCAAACCTGCCGCTCCTGTGCTCCTAGCCTCTGTGGGCGTTTGCTCCTGGACCCCGCCAGCCCATCAGCATGCTTGGCCCAGCAGCTCCCCGGCCTGGGGCCTCCCCAGGCCCTTCCACCCAGCCCTCACCCCCCAGGCCTGCGTCCAGCCGGCCTCCCCATGAAGCTCTGCTAGTGATGCTGCTTCCCGCTGGCCGCCCTGCAACCTTTAAGGTTCATCGGGAGCCGCCGAGCCTCTCCTGTGAGTCAGCCCGCACCCTGCCTCCTGTTCACTGAGTCTTCTTCTAGGCTTCCCACTGGCTTGTACATTCCCTGGGGATTAGGAAACACACGCTCGGCATCTGTGGAGTTTCTAAAAGCCGCGGGCAGAGCGCTAAGCCTGGGGTGGGAGGTTAAGGCAGCCGTGTCGGTGGCGCGGGTGAGAGGCCGGGCAGCTCACGGGCCGATATCCACCCTAAAGCTCCTTTCTCCCCAGGACCTCACCCTCTGGCTCAGGGTTGCCCTGTGGTCCTCTGGGACCTGCAGACCAGCACCCGTGCCCATCACCATGGGCCCCCACGCCCCCCACACCTGGGCACCGTGCCTGCTCCTCACGGCTCCCCACGCAGCACCCTCATCCCTGCGCTGCAGCAAAGGCCACACTTTCTGTGGTTTTCTGTGTGAAATGCGCCTTCTTGATCTCCTGTGAGGGTAAGTACTTGGCATAGAGCCGGTTGGAAAGACTGCGTTGAAAAGGCACAGGAGATTAATGATACCGTCCCAGCATCAGCGACGTCATAAACATTTTGTTGAGGGAGGATCCTATTTGAAGCGAATGGAAAGATTAATTCGCGGCTGTGTCACGACAGCAGTCTCAGGCCGAGAAGGCAAAGAAGGTCATGTCCAAAACCCAGCACGGTGATCTTGCAAGAGGCGGGAACGGAAAAATTCAAGAAACATTCTAATCCAATGTCTTTGATTCTTGGGTTAAAAAAAAGATTTCATAAGAAGATAAGAGCTTGATTCTTTTGTTCAGCACACACTCACTGGAGGTGCTTGCTGTGTGAGGCTTCTGTGCCTCGGAACGGGCCGTGGCTCCTGAGCCCAGGACGCTGCGGTTGGAGAAGGAACAGAAACAATAAACATTGAGCGAAAAGGGAACCAGGAGAAATGGGGGAGCCCAGGGGCTGGGAACGCTGACTCAGGAGGTGGTCTCGGTGGGCTCCAGATGGCGGCAGACGTGGCTGGTGCGGGGCGGCGTGTCAGGGCCGATGCCCCGTGTGGCGGTGACCCTGCCGTGGAGGACGAGGGCTGGGGGCGCGGGTCTGCAGCTGAGGGACAAGTGCTTCCCTCCCAGTCCTTGCCTGGCCCTGAACAGAGGCCCCTCGTGTTCACACGCAGGATGCCCAGCACACGGCGCCTCCGTGACGTTGAAGACAGAGCAGCGGCGGCCTCACTGCTGTCCCCATAGCAGCCCCTCCGTTTCAAGCCTAAACGCGAGGCCTGCAATTTGGGGAGCCCACACAAACATGCTTTGCTTTTAAACAGGCAACCAAGAAAGGCATGGGGACTTTTCTGGAAGACAGGCCAGGGCGCCAGGCTGCTTTGGTGACGGCCCGAGGGTTGGAGCGGCCACCAGCCTCTGTGGGACAGGAGCAGACACGGCCCAGCGCCCGGGTCAAGGAATCCTCACGCAGACTGCAGTGCGTGGTTAAGTCAGGGTTGTACGCCTTCCTGGGACACCTGAGGCAGCTGGACGTACCCAACTCTCTCCACAGAGGTGCTTTAAGATGTGTAATTAACCGAAAACACCCATAATACAAGCGCTGAGTCTGGGGACAGGGGAGGTGGCAGGAGTGGCCTCCCAGGATGGGGCTCCAGGGTCTGACCCATCAGGGGGGCCTGACCCTCAGGGAGGGAGGGAGGGTCTCGCACCCAGGCATCCAGGACGCCGGCAGTCAGAGCTTTCAGTCCACGGAGGGCCTCAGCACAGCCTGGCGTTGCCTTTACCTCCAGACGCAGCGGTGGCCTGAGGCCACACGTGCTGCACGGGCTTCTCCTCCCACGTCTCAGGATCCAGTGACGCGGTTGGGCCGAGGTCGGGCGCCTGCCGGCTGATTTGCTCCCCCTCGGACTGTGTCCAGGCCCCAGCCCTGCAAGTACCGTTCCTGGTTGGGACGGTCAGTCCAAGCCTCCTCTTTGCTTTGTAACGAAACCTCACTGCCACCACGGGCGTTTGCATTTTGCTCTTAAATTGACCCTGAGAATTCTGTGGTGGGAGATTAAGCCTCACAATTCTTAATTTATTTAAGCTTTATTTTGTGGGCGGCGAAGTCTCCTTAAACCAGAGGATTGCAGGCTGTAGGCACAGCTCCCGCGGACACTCTGGGTCCGAGACAACTGCCCGTCTCAGAAACTAAGATAAATGGGCCCGACCAGAGTCTCCAGCAACTACCCACAGACAGTGCGGACCGCGCGAGACCAGGGCAAACGGCTTGACTCCTCGGCCCTGCTTTTTGTGCCCGGGAGAAGTGCCCCTGCTCTGGGGCCTGGCAGCTGGCTCTGCGCTCACGTCGGGCAGGTGCGGGGCCTGGCGGCTGGCTCTGCGCTCACGTCGGGCAGATGCGGGGCGTGCTTGCTCGGAAACCTGCACTCAGTTGCTCCTTTCCCTGGTTACCCTCGTGCCACCGGGAACGGCAGGGATGTCACCTGGTCGTTCCCGCTGTTGGTGACTTGGGTTCTCTCTTCTGTCCCTCATTCTTCTGATAGAGGTGAGACCTCACGCCATCACGTTCTCACCCCTTTCACGGGAACCTGCCCCCCCACCAGCGTTTCTGGCCGGTTGGCTTGTCTCCCACTCACCCCCCGACCCCACTCCACTCGGTGGGTTAAGGATCCGCTGTTGCCATAAGCTGTAGTGTAGGTCGCAGATGCAGCTTGGATCCTGTGTTGCTGTGGCTGTGGTGTAGGCCAGGAGATGCAGCTCCGATTCAACCCCCTGCCTGAGACCCTCCATATGCCACAGGTGTAGCCCTAAAAAGAAAAAAATAAAAGGGATACAATGATTTTCAATGCAGAGCACATACTGACTTGCAGGCTTTGAAAAACTTATTGTTACCAAAGGAGACAGGTTGCGGGGGGGGCTGGGGGTTTGGGATGGAAATGCTATAAAATTGGGTTGTGATGACCATTGTACAACTATAAATGTAATAAAATTCATGGGTTTTTTGTTTGTTTGTTTGTCTTCTTAGGGCTGTACCTGAGGCATATGGAGGCTCCCAGGCTAGGGGTCTAATCAGAGCTGCTGCTGTCGGCCTACACCACAGCCACAGCAACGCCAGATCCGAGCCATGTCTGCGACCTACACCACTGCTCTCAGCAACACCGGATCCTCGACCCACTGAGCGAGGCTAGGGATTGAACGCGAAACCTCATGGCTCCTAGTTGGATTCCTTTCTACTGAACCACGATGGGGACTCCTCACTGAGTCTTTTGTTTGTTTGTTTGTTTGTTTGTTTGTTTGTTTAAGAACCCGACTGCAGCAGCTCAGGTTCCTGAGGGCTTGCGGGTTTGACCCCCAGCCAGCGCAGTAGGTTAAAGGATCTAGCATTGCCGAAGCTGGGGCTCAGATTCAATCCCTGGCCGGGGAACTTTCGATGCTGCAGGTGCTGCCATTAAAAAAAAACAAGATGAAAAGACTGCAAATCAGATCACGTTATACCTTCGCTCAAAATCCTATCACAGCAGCCTTGCAGCTCCTCAAGGGCAAAAGGTCATTGCCATGACCACCAGTTCCACGGGCAGGTACGAAGAACCCAAGAAAAATGAAAACACATTCACACAAAAGCGAATACACAAGGGCAGCATCATTCGTGAAATTAGCAGCGTTCCACCAGAAGGTGGACGCCACCAGAGCGGCTGATGATAAATGAAGGTTATCCAAACAACGGGAGTTTTCCGGCAGCGAGAAGTCACGGAGCAGTGACACCGCACAGGTGCCCCTCGAAAATGGAATCCTGCTCAGTGACGGCGGCCGGTTACAAAGGCCACTCACATGAAGTGCTTAGAGCGTGAAAATTCCCAGCTCATTCCCTGAGGCCGGCAGTGGGGACGAAACGCCAAGGGCAGTCTTGGTACCGGGATCCCTCGATGACGACGGAAATGCCTGGAGTTCGGCTTTGCCGTGGTGGCTTCACCGTTCCGTGAAGGCACCAAACCCCCGAGGGCCGTGCTCCCAACAGACCGTGCGGTGTGTGGGTCGGGCCTCAGTTAAGCCCTTCGCGGCGAAAGCGCTTCCTCACGCGGGCCCGGCTCGCCAGCTGGGCGCCCCTCCTGACTCGGCTCCTCTCTTCCCGCCCTCAGCCCACGGCTTGGCTCTGCCCCGGGACCCTGGGCCCCCTCGTGGGGACCGCGCACTGGCTCTGTCTTCTCTCCTCAGACCCTCACGTGGACCCAGAGTGCCTCCGTGGGGGGTGTCCCAGGGCGTCTTTGCCTAAAGACCCGTCACGCCCTCCCTGCGCCGTCACCACTCACAGCCGGACGGCTCCCTCCCGCTCGACTCAGGTGGCACCTCGGGGACAGGGCCTCGCGGGTCCCCCCCCAGCGGCCTGGCACACAGCAGCCTTAAAATGCTCACGGGACTTGAGGCGCTGAGGGGACGTGGGGCGGGCTCCCGCAGGCCCGCACACGGCGTGTCCCCTTCCCAGAAGCTCTGTCCTCCAGCTCAGGCGGAGGGCTCTGGGCTCAGTGTGGCCTCAAGTGGGCCCCCAGGAAGCTGCCCAGGCGGGAGAAGCCCCAAAGCCAATCTGGTCCCTTTTCAGCAGCTGCTCCTCACATGCTTTCATGTGGTGGCAAAGGCCCATTTGCCATTGTTCACTGGGGACCAACGGCCCGTTGCAAACGCGTGTGGGGCGGGTCGGCCGCTGTGGAACTAGACACACAGCTTCTGCAGGAGAAACCCCAAGAAGTGTGTTTCTGGGAGTGATCAGTATTAGGTTGGCGGTATGAGAGCGATCCCACGAAATTAAAAGGCAACACATGCGTCGGGACACGCGCGTCTCTTTGGAGGCAAGACCGTGGGAAGCAGCCGCCAGCCCCCTTGCGGCCCCACCCCGCCAGGCCTCCCAGGGCCCGGGCTGCGTGCACCCGGGGCCCCGCCAGCCCTTGGAGAGCCGTGCAAAGAGCTCTGCCATGGCCCGGTGCTCTGCACCCACCGCCCCTTGCTGGGGGCGCCCAAAGAGAACCCGGCCGCTCGAGAGGAGGCCCTGGGAAGAGAAGAGGTGGGGGCAGCCCTGCCGCTGGGCCACCCTGGCCGGAAAGCCAAGGTCTAACAGAAAAGGGATGCGCTCCAGAACCCAGGAGGGCGCCTGGCGGGTCTGCCGGTGGCAGTGTCCTCAGCTCCCGGTCCCTCCGAGGCCGCCCTTCACTTCGGCAGGCGATCCCCAGTCACGCAGCAGAGATCCCTGACACGCAGAGCACACGCAGCACACGCCCTACCACACATGTTTACTCGCACGTCTACACAAGCCACACGTCCCCACAGAAGAGACAGTCTCGAACACACACACGCGAGCCAAGACGACCCAGCCATGTAGACGGAGTAAGCCGTTCCTGGTTAACGGAGCGCCTTATCCAACGTCCGCCTCGGGCGCAACACTACTTTAAAATTTTATGCACTAATTATTGTGTTTCTTCATCTCAATAAATGTGAGCAGAGGCGCCAGGGGTGTGACACCTCACAGAGGAGGAGACCTGGAGGGACCTCGGGACCGCTGGACAGTCAGGCCACACTTGCGAACCTTTAGGGACAGCCGACTGATAAGACCTGCAGGATTCCCTGGAGAGCTTCTGGTGCAGAAAGCGACCTGCTTTTGGCGAGAGAGCTCGCGGGGATGGGCCCACTGGGACTTCTCCTTCGGCCCCCGACTCTGATTTTGCAAGTGGGAAAACCGCATCGTAGGAGACACACGGGTTGAGGGTTCAGTTCTAGGTTCTCTAGTTTGGGGTTGTCTGCTGCGTTTATCCCTCTCGTTCACCCAAGCCTCCTTCACGCTGCAGTCAGAGCGGGGCAAGGACGGGAGGGGCCGGAGAGAGAAATGTCGCCCAGGAGGTGGCCTTCCGCGGTCCAGCAGCAGCAGCCTTGAGCCGCGTGCATTCTTGGGAACAAACACGGAAGAGGTTTCACTTCCAAAGAGACAGAGAGAAAGGCAGGTCCACGGCCAAGGCATCAGCAGGTGCGTGTGCCTCCTACGTGGTCCGCTCCTTCCCGCCCACGTCCCCGAAGCCCAGCTCCCACTGCACAGCCAGCGCCCCGCTCCTGAGCCGCCCCCCGGGGGAAGCCCCTCCAGCACCAACCGCCTGGACCAGAAGCCAAGCCCTGCCCCCCCCCCCCGCCCCCGGCCACAGGCTCCCGCCCCGGCAGCTCCTGCCCGGAGCCGCCTGCGGCCAGGAGCCCTTGACCGTCCCTGGGCTCAGCTCCACGCACCTCCTCCAAAGTCGGACGCTGGTCTCCACGGTCCCTCAGCATCCGGCACGTGCCCCCAGCAGAGCCCAGACTGCGCGGCTTTCCTCACCGGCACCGTCATTACTGTCCGTCTGTTTTCACCTCCAGTTTGTGAGTCCATCGGAGTCAAGGCCACGGTTCTTTCATTTTTCTGACCGAGGCCGAGCCGCCTTCAGTGGATCTCGGACCCCTAAGCCATCTCTGCTGAACGGACGGCTGGCACTGATACGGCACGTGGAGTTGGGGGCTTAGTGCCCGGGCTGGTCCCAGCCTGGACCGTCCTTGGAATTCACTTAGTGGGCGTCCCCACCTTTATTTGAAAGAAAAATCTGTAACCCAAAGACCTCTGTGCAACTCTCACGTGACCCCGGCACACAGCCGACGGGCAGCTGGGGGCAGTGCCGGGGTCGCCGCAATGGCCGGATCAGCACGGCCAGCCCCCTACTCCAAGGGCAGGGGCAGGAAGGCGTCCCCAGGAATCCCCCCCACTGTGCATCCAGGACGCAGGGGGCAGGCTGTCTGACCTCCTGGTGTCCAGGGAAGAGGCGAGGATGCGGGAGGAGGGGGCGCAGGGCTGGCGGTCAGGAGGACCGTGGAGGAGACGGGCTTGTAAATAAATACACCCCCAATTTTACTGCTATATTTGACAGATATGAAATTATGTTTCGAATAGAAAATCAAATCCAAAGTAGAACTAGGACATAGAAAAGAACACCCACACTGGCCACTGGCAGTGCGAATTCTCACTCCCAGCGGTGGGGACCGCCACCGCCTGAAGCAGCGCGACCTGCGCGCAGCAGCGCCTCCCGCACAGATGCCCCTTGTGCACCTGCGACGTGGTGCCGAGCTGGCACTTTTATGAGACCAATGAGCGCCCTTTAGCCCCCAGCCCGGCGGTCTCGCTGCCTCTGCGTTTGTTTAGCGGTGGCCGTGGTGGAGAGGACAGCCTCACCACTGTGTCGATGGGACGGAGGAGCCTTAAGACAACTTCGGCCACATAGGAGCGTCACACTTTCATCCGAAATGAAGCCACAGGGTTGCTGTTTTCAAAATTGACCTCAGTCGCTCATCTGCACCTCGTCCCAATGATTTGCACCTGTTTATAGCTGAGTCTGAACTCACTGACGAGGAGCTCCCTGGTGGCTGAGTGGGTTAAGGATCTGGTGTTGTCACCGCTGTGGCTCTGCTTACAGCTGTGGCGTAGCTTCAGTCCCTGGCCCAGGGCACTTCTGCTTGTGGAGCACGTGGCCGACAGGAAAAAAAACCCCTGATGAATAAGAAGTGTGTCCCAGAGTCTGTGCTCTTGGGGCTGCTGTCGGCGGTGGGTGGGCCTGCGGGGCTGCTGGGTGGGCTCCACGGGGAGCGTGGGGGGCCTGGGAGCTGCAGCCGTGAAGGCGGGGTCAGTGTCCCCCAGCCCAGTCGGACGTGGGCTGCACCCCGAGACCTGGGCCGAGGACGGAGGCTGATGGACAGAGGCACCCTTTCCCCACCTGCTTGCTGTCGGTCCCGTGGCCACGGCTCGGGACCAGGGCCTGGGTCACCGTCCCCCTACAGCCTCTCCGGGTCTCCCGGGGGCTGGGCCTGGGGGTGACAGTTACGTCCAGGAGGAGCCTCTGGGTCGCCACCTCTGGGCACAGGCCCAGCAGCGGTGGTCCAGGGCCTCAGCTTCCACCTCCGCACAAGCCCAGGCTGGAGGGACTCTGGGTGGGGCTTGGGGACCAAAGTTGGGGCGAGCGCCCCTCCCCCACCTCAGGTTGACCCAGAGACGCTCGAGCGGCGCCAGGCCGACCAGTCCCGGTGACGGCGTCTCGGGGACACGAAGGGCCGTGGTCTCTAAGTGTCTGGAAGGACCCTTATGAAATAATTTCCTTCAAAACAGGAAATTGAGTTTTGTTTTCTCTTGAGAATAAACCAGATCAAACTCTAGAATATTCCGGAATTCAGTCCGAAACAGCCCCCCCGTGTCCTCAGAGGAGTTGTGGGGAGTGGGACGTGGAGAGGCCGCAGGAGCCCCCACCTCCCTCCCTCGACCCCGGGACGGAAGACACAGGCAAGTGGCTTTGAGGGAGGGGACGTTTCGTTTGTTTCGTTCCAGGGGTCTTGGCCTGGCCCGGCCTCGGCAGGTCTGAGCCCTGGGCCTCCTGCGGCCCCCGTCTTGTCATATTTTACACCAATATCAACCGACAGGAGGCTGAAACGTTTGGCCCCTCAGGGAAGGTGGGAGCGGGGCCGCCACAGTCGGGACTCAGGGCCGCAAGCTCGGGGGGAGCCCCGAGGCCCTGGCACTCCTGCCTCAGAGCTGAGGGGACGTGTGGCAGGTGGGCGCCAGGTCTGGGGCCCAGGAAGGGTGGCAGGTGCTGGTGGAGTCTCCAGAAGCCTCTGCCGAGAGGACACCTGGGCAGCTGCCTCCCCTCGTGTGTCGGGTCCCGAGGCCCCACAAGAGTCAGCCCCTCCCACGGGCCAGCCCTGGACACAGAGCATCCAGGACGTGGCCCTGTCACTTCTGTTGCCTCTTCAAGTGCTGCTGGGTCATGGCCCCCACCCCCACCCCCATCCCCTTGGTCCCCTTGGGGGAAATTCCACCTGCCTGAGGCCTAAATCCTGAGCCAGAAGCAGCCCTGTGGGCCAGAGCCCAGGCGAGGGCAGAGCGCCTGCCATGCCTTCCAGGGACACACAGCCGTCGGGGCAGGACGGTGGATACTGCAATGGGGGGCGGAGGAGGAAGGGGGGAGGGGCCCTTCGGACCCAGCCCCCTGCCCTGTGGGGCCGGTGTGGACGTGCCGCAGAGCCCCACAGCCCCAGAGCCCTGGGCCAGAGCCGTCCTGGCAGCCTTGGATGGAGGCCGCCTGTCTTAGAAGTCCTCCCAAGGAGGCCTGCTGGCCGTGGGCAGCGCTATCTGCAGGCGTGGCTTTCACGGAGTCCCTGTGAGAGATCGGGGGGCAGCCTCGCTGCACAGATGGCTCTTTGTCCCCCTGACACCTGCCATCTGTTTGTTTGTCTACATGAAGCTGGAGGGGCCGGGCTCCCAGTCTGCTGCCCAGGCCCCTCCTGCCTCAGCGACCTCCTGACCCCTGGGCCAGACAGGTCCACGGAATCTGCTCTCCCAGCTCCGCAGACCCTTCCTCTTCAAGTCCCAGCCTCTCCCCACGCTGGTGCTGGTGTTGGGGCAGCAGGGGCCGGGGCTGGGGGGGTGGGGGTGCAGGGAGGTAAGGGGGCAGGGGTGGAGGGGGGGGGGATGGGCGGCAGGAGGGAGAGGGGGTGGGGGAGGGGGAGGGGCTCTGCAGGAGGAGAAGCAGAAGCAGCCCTGCCGGACCCCCGGGCTCCAGGCCAGGCTGAAAGCTCGTTTCCAAAGGGAGTCCCTCACACTCGGTAAAGGAAGGAACTGTCCCGTGTGAGGGGAGACCCCCCCGAGGAAGGGCCGGGGCCTCTGGCCAGGGGACAGCAGCTGGGGACGGGACGCGATGCTCTGTCCTGCTCTCGATCTGGGAGGAGCCGGTCCAGTGCCGACGTCGTAGAAAGTGGGCGAAGGCCTGGGAATCTGCACTCGGTCACGGGGAGCCTTCCAGAGCCTGAGCAGGGGCTGCTGGGCCTGAAACAGTGCGGGTCGCTCGCTCAGGAGGCCAGGCTTGCGCCTCGGCGAGGCCAGCTGAGTGACCCCACGGCCCTGGCCTCCGGAAAGCCTGCTTGACACAGCTCTGGGACTCACACAGCGTCTCCCCCGGGCTCAGTCCTGGAGGCGGCTCAGAGCTCAGGCCCCTGAGCACCCAGCGGGGGCCCTGGCCAGGCCAGCCCCTCCACGCTCCCACTGCGTCCACTCCACTGCAGACCCTCACCCACTCCTCCTCTGAATAAAAGCCTCAGCCCACGTGTCAGGAGGGGACCCAGCCCGGCTCAGATTGTAGACCGTCAGGGCACGGCCGGTCAGGGTTTCGCGGAGGGCACAGGGGCCGTCCTGACCTTCCTGTGAAGCGGGGAGTTTTCCCTCCCAGGTTTTCAGGTGAAGAAGCACAGACAAAGGCAGCTCAGCCATGGAGGCCAGGAGTGGCAGCACCTCAGCATTCTGTTCCCCGTGAGGCAGCGAGAGGAGACCTAAAATGCGTCCGAATCGAACGGGAGAGAGTAAAAGCTCACATGCCAGGGGGCTGGTTGTCTATGTGGACAAGCTGATGAGACCCGCAAGAAGTTGCTAGAACCATAAATGCATTTATCAAGTTTGCAGAATAAAAGACTAATATCTAAAAATTAATTTTATTCCCATGTACTTGCATCGTAATAATCAGAAATTTAAATTCAAAGCGCAATACTACTTATGACACATAAAAATGCAAAATACTTAAGGGTAAATCTGATAAAGATATGAAAGACATGCAATGAAGATGAAAAAACACTGCCGAGAAGAAGTAAAGACGGTCTAAATAAGGCAGGGCGTGACGTGTTCGTGGGTCAGAAGGCTCAGCTCGCCTCAAATGAATTTATAGATTAAATGCAACCTCTATAAATCTCAGCAGGCTTTTTTTGCAGAAAGTGACATGCAGATTCTAAAAGTCACATGGAAATGCAAAGAACCTAATATAATCAAAACCACTTCGAAAAGAAGATGGAAACTGGAGACCCATTTTAAGACCAGCTCTACACCCATAGCAATGAAGACAGTGTGTCGTTGGCACCCTCGCAGACAAATCGGTGGAATGGAACCAAGAATCCGGAAATAAGTTTGATAAAGTTTCAAAGGCACTTCAGCAAGGAGAGCAGTCTTATAAACAAAAGATGCTGGAAAGCTGGATATCCGTATTTGAACCAGAACTTCAATGCAATACTTTATACCATGTACAAAAAGGAACTCAGAATGGACCCTGGACATAAACGTAAGACCTGAAACGACAGAACCTCTAGAAGAGAACATAGATGTTGTGACCTCAGGCAAAGATTTCTCAGCTACAGCATTTTCATTGAAAATGAAACACGTGGAGTTCCTACTGCGGCGCGGCGGAAGCGAATCAGACCAGTACCCGTGAGGATGCAGGTTCGATCCCTGGCCTCGCTCATGGGTTAAGGATCCAGTGTTGCCGTGAGCTGTGGTGCAGGTCTAAGACGAGGCTCGGATCCCTCACTGCTGTGGCTGTGGTGTAGGCCAGTGGCTATGGCTCCAACTCAACCCCTAGCCTGGGAATTTCCATATGCCACAAGTGTGGCCCTAAAAAACAAAAAGAAAAAATAAAGAAAGAAAAAAAGAAATGAGTTATGTTTCATTAAATTAAGAACTTCTGCCCTGTGAAAAACACCATCAGGAAAATGAAAGGTAAACTTCAGATTGGGAGAAAACTTTTGCAAATCAGACGTTTTGATAAAAACCTTACATACAGGTGGTATAAAAGTGTATAACCTTACAATTCGATTATTACAAAACAAAAAACTCAGTAAACGTTGGCAAGGATTTTGAAGGGGCCCATTACTAAAATGGATATTGAAGCGTCAGAGAAGCATGTAAAACGCTCGGCATCGGCAGCGACTATGGCCGTGCAGGTGAGAATCACACGGCGAAGATTCAAATGGCTCAGAGGCTACACCGAGGGTCGGGGAAGGTGTGGGGGATCTAGAACCCGACCCAGAGGCGGGGACAGCATGTCTGGAACGTCGTTCACACGGTGGGGACTCAACTGATAAAACACCTGGGAAAACACTTTGTCTGTGTCTTAAAAAGTTGTGTGTCTCTCATGGGAGCCCGTCATCGTCCCCTGTATTTCCCTGAGAGAAATGCAAGGGCTTGCGGGTGAACAGCTCTGTGGGAAGACGGATGGCAACTCCTCCGGAGTCCGGAACACGGAAACATCGCAAATGTTCGCCGACCAGTGGATGGACGTGCGGGCGCCGCGTGTCCACACAGTGGAAGGAGGTCAGGATGCGAGTCAGCCATTCGCGGGCACAACACGGACGCGTCTCCGAGTCGCTACGCTCAGGGAGCGAGACCGGGTGAAAGGCGTGTGCGCGGTGCGGTTCCACCCGCATACAGCGCTGGGCAAGGCACCGTGATGGACGGGGCCCAGCAGACGATGCTGGCCCGGGACGCGAGTGGGGAGGTGAGCAGGGCGGAGGCGTCGCCAAGGGGAGCCTTGTGGGTTAGGGGACACTCAGTCTCCTCACTGTGGAGAGGGGCTCACTGGCATATACATACACCAAAGGCATCAAATTACCCACCGCAGGTATGTCTGCTTTCTCTCTGCTGCATTAAACGTCCATAAACCTGCTCTTTAAAGTGAATATCATGAAAGTGAGACGCGGAGAAGTCGAGCCACTTGCTGAGAGTCACGCAGAGGCACGGGCGGAGCTCGCCTGAAACCCGGAAGTCTATGCCAGCCCCAGCTCCGCGCTGTCCTGCCCCAGCAGTTCTGTCTTCCCAAGGGAGTCGAGGAACAACGGAACCACAGATCTGCTGCAGGTCTCCCAGCAGCCCTGCCTCTGCTCCCTCCATGGGGTCCACCCAGGGCCCGTCTGCAGAGGCCCCACAGACCAGCCCCCTGGAGGGGACAGAACGGCCCCACGGCCCCTCAGTGCAGCCGATGAGCAGGTGTGAAGCAGGAGCCGCTCGGGACCTTGGAGGTTTGGAGAGCCTGCTGGGGGTGTCAGTTCCCACGGCTGCCGCAATGAATTTCCCAAGCCAGGGGCCTTGAGGACAAGTGTTTATCCTCTTGGTTCTGGAGACCAGAATCTGCTGCTGGTGGACCGGCCCCACGTCCCCCGGGGGGTGGTGGTTGTCAGGGCCGTGCTGTTCTCCGGCTTGTGGATGCAGCCCCGTGGTCACCCGGGGCGTCTCCTCTCGTAAGGACACGGGTCTTTGGGTTGTGGGGTGGGGTGTGTTGGGCCCACCCCTACTCCAGAATGGCCTGATCCTGGCCAATTTCATCCGCAATGCTGAGTCGGGGGTGAGCTGAGCTTGGGGCTGCTGTTCAACCCGTGATGAGGTCTGCAGAGCAGTGGGGGCCCTGATTTTCCGCCAGGTCCCCAGCCCTCCGCAGGTCCCTAGGGCCCCACCCAGCCTGAGTGGAAGGAGCAAGCAGGCCAGACGCAGCCAGTGACACCTGGCTGTCCGGGTGCAGGTGGCCAGGCAGCCACTGGGGAGGAGCCCCGCAGCCGCATGGGCCGAGGACACAAGAGTGGACCCTCACTCAGCCTTGACTGGGGTTGGCGAGGCCTGTGTCTTCAGGCTGGGCAGCAGGACAGAGCAGTGGCTGGACCGAAAGTCACCACACAAGCTCTGCTTTATGGCGGGGGCGGGGGGGACAGGGGCAAGAGGCCCTCAGAGCCCACCCCGAGGGCGGGGTCTGTAAATGCACCCCTAGGGCCCCCAGACTAGGACCTGGGGCTCCAATCCCGGGGCCGCGCCCTGGACAGAGCGCCTCCACTTGCAGCAGGATGGGGTGATGAGGCCTGAGATGTGTCCTTTGGGGAAAACAAACGCTTCTGAGCTGGCAAGGAGCTTCGGAGCCAGGAAAGAAACGGATCAGCCGGCCCGCCAGCTCCCAGTGCTGCTTCGTGCTCATGAGCTTCTGCAATGCCGGTCATGGAAACGACATCTGAACGAGGCTGTCCCATTTCCAAACAGTCCTTGGGCCAGATACAAATCACGCTGGCAGAGGCCGCCGTCTGCTGAGATGAACTGCGGCTGCTGGACAGTCGTGTGTCCGCAGATGCAGGAAGCCTTCTCCCAGGCACCGGCGTCTCGCGCTGTTAATGGGGCAGCTGGGTGTTATCCGAGGTGTGGCCCGTGGTGGTGCCCGGCGGAGGGGGGTTGCTGTTTGGGGGCTGGGTCAGCCGGGTTGCCCTCAGCCCCTGGGCTGTTGGTCTTGGCTTGGCCGTGTCCCTGCTGGTGTGCACAGTGGTCAGCGGATGGCAAGGCCCTGGCCCTCGTGGGACGGCAGAGCTGTGCACCCTGAGTGGAGGACCAGCTGTGACGAAAACCTCTTCGGGATTCAGAGAGGGGGGTTTCAGGTCGAATGGAGCATCTCACAAACTCTCAAATGGAACAAGGACGCTTTGGCGCAGCCTCTCAAAGGCACTGCTCCCTGGCAGGAGGTCTCCAGACCACGTGTCTGCGGATCTAGGACGAGCGACCAAGCTGCTCCAGCCAGAGCTTGGGAGGAACCCTAAGCCCACTCGTCCACCAGGAGCCTCAGCTCCCAGGTGGAGCCCCTCGGGCCCGGGGGGCCCTGCAGGACAGGGGTGGGTGGCCAGTCCGGCCCAGGGCTGTGGACCCAGGAGGCTGGAGATGGTTTGTGATGAACTGAGTATGAAGCCTCCGTGGGCCAGAGCTCAGCACGGAGACGCAGAAGTCCAGCCAGAGTCGAGCAGGAGGAAGAGGAGCTGCCTGTGCGAGGAGGCCCGAGGGCGCCTGGACCGCTCAGAACCGGGGTCTGGCCCAGATGCCACCTCTGGCTCACCACAGCCCCAGGCCTGAGGCCATTGTTCACCCACATCTGCCAACCTCAGCTCACTCATTTGTAAAGGGGGTAATTAAAACTCGCTTGAAAATTGTGAGCCCTGTCTGCAGAGGGAGGGCTCATGCAAGCGCTCAGCAGCCCCCGACTCGCGGCTGCCTCCCCAGTTCCCGGGAGGGGGAAATGACCCCACGGCCATCACACCTCTGCCAACAGCCTCAGAGCCCTCAGGAGGAATGGAATGGTCCCTGACTTGGCAAAATGCAGACAGCCTGGAGGCCAGCCAGCCGGTCCGCACGTCCAGGAGGAGTGTCCTCTCCTTACGGCGGGGACATAGCTGAGTGGCTGCAGGCCGCCTCTGTGGCTCCGCCGGCTCCTTGGGACAGAGCTCTCCACCCTCGGTTCCCGCCTTGCAGACCAGGGCACCTTCATGGGGCACTGACATGGGCCCGATTCCAGCCTGGCTCCCAGCCTGGCTCTGGATGCACCTGCATGGGTCGGGGCCGCCCACCCTGCCCTCCTGAGGAGGCCTCAATGGTCACTGGAGAAAGGACCCCGGGGTCCGCGGGAGGGGCCGCGGCCTCGTGCGGCTTTGCCTGGGTGGTCCTGGCTGGTGACGGCCCCCAGGACCAATTCCAAAATTCACGTGTAAGATCCACACAGCAACATCCTCTAAGGACCCATGGGCAGCGCAGAGGCCGGGTCTCAGCCGTAAACACACCCACGGCCTCACCCACCCGGACACACACACGCAGACCCACACACGTTCACACCTGGCCGCACCCACGCAGACACACACGCCCACACAGACACACGCACAAACCGACACTGGCGTCCTGAGCTTAGCACACCCCACACGCAGTCGTCACTCTGGTGGGAGACGCCCCGCAGCCCCGGCTTCTGCGGAGCCAACGTCGTGGCGGATCTCAGGGCTTGGCGCCTCCGTCTCCTCGGAAGCCGTGTCCTGCTGGAAGCTGAGCCAGAGAGTGGGGGCCGTGTGTCCGAGCCCCTCCCTGTGCTGCCCCCCGCCCCGAGACAGCCTACAGCACGTCTGGAGGGGCTGACCCTCTAAACCAGGGTGGGGAGGAGGGGTTTGGGTGGGCGGGCGTCTCTCTAGTGGTCAGGTCCGGCCCAGCTCACTGGCGCCCCCCGCCCAGCAGGGCCCAGGCCTCTGATCTGCCCCCAGCTTCAGGCCTTCTTCAGGGACCAGCTTGGGGCCCAAAGAGCAGAAGACACGCAGGGGCCCCCCTCGAGGCCGCCTGCAGCACCTCAGCCCAGGGGGCCCCCATGTCTCTGCACCGAAGTGGCCCATGTCCCTGGAGGGACAGGCCCCTGGGTTCTCACCAGGCCTGTGGCCCATCAGAAAGGAGCCAGGAAGAAGGTGCGAGAACAGAGTGGACACTGAAGGGGGCGTCCTTTACTCCACAAACGCCACGGGAGGGTTGCATGATGCCCGGCCGGCAGACGCCCACCATCCCCTGACCCTGCCTGTCCTGCTGGGTGCCACGCGGTCCTTCTGGGTCTCATGAGCCAGGAGGGTGGGGGTGCGGCCACTGCACTGAGGGCTGGGGACCCGCCACGTGCTCTCACGTGTCCACTAAGCCCAGCAGCTCATCCACAGGGACAACAGCCGGCCTGGAGGTCCACAGGCAGTGTCACTGCAGAACACTGTCCTTCCGGGCAGAGGAGGGTCCCAGGCCCCGGTCCCCACCCCCCGTGCTGGCCCTGCACCGGGATGCTCACTTGTGACTGTAGCCTGGCCTCAGCTGAGGCCCATGGCTTCCCCCCAACACCCCCCAAGGAGACTCCCCAGCACAGAGAGGGCCACAGGGCAAGGGTGTCGGCGTGGCCGGGCTCTGCTGGGTCCCCAGGTGCTTGCTCAGCTGTGGCGGCCACAGAGCACTGAGGATCCAAGGACAGACCATACAGCCTGCAGTGCCCGGCCCTCCCCTGGGCTCCCCTCTGGGAGCTGCAAGTCTGGGCCAGCTCTCTGCCCTGAAGGCCCCGCCCTGGAGAGTCTAGCAGAGAGGACCTCACTCAGGCCCCTCGGCCCCCAGCCCTTGGCCTGCCGTCATCAGCCAGCAGGTTTATGAGGATGGCTGCAGCCAGCACGGAGGGCAGCGGGGGGGGGGCTCTGCAGGAAACGGACAAGCTGACCACACATGGTGATTCTCTGCAGGAAAGGGACCCACTGGCCGCACGTGCTGATTCCCTGCGGGAGAGGGACCGGCTGGCCACATGCCCAGTAGGGACGGGGCCAGCCTGGGGCCGCTCCTAACCGTCGTCCCCTCCATGCCCAGTTTTCTCCCTGGGTCTTTGTCCTGGAAGTGGCCATGGGCTGCCCTCCCCAGTGGTCAGTAGTGACCATCCTGAGAGCCTCTCCTGCCACCCTTCTGTTCCTGCAGCCCGAGCAGCTCTGGCAAGCTTTTGGCACGTGACTGCCTCTGCATAGTCCCACCAACGGGCTTGCATCTTCTGGTGGCCTCTCAGCGGCTCCCCCTCTCCCCGTTCTTGGGTGAGATCATGCCTTGAGAAACCGCCGCTTGGCGCACAGACGCAGCACCCCAGCTTCCCCACTCTGTCTACCACCAGCCACACACAAATGTTCTGCTGCCTAGCTCTGTGCCAAAGGCAGCGGTGTGAATCCAGAAAAACGCTGGGCTGGCCCTCTGGTCCTGTCACCCAGCCACGCAGAGGTCTCCAGGCCTGGACAGACCTCCAGGGCGTGCGGTTGGCAATGCTGCCCACTTGCAGCTCAACCAGCAAACAGGACTGTGCGTGGATGAAGGGCCAGAAACTTCCCTGGGAGGGGTTCCCGCAGTAAACTGGGACAAGCAGCTCCCACGTTGCAGGGAGTGGGCAGAATCAGAGACACTGTGGTAGTTTAGACCCTGGGGACTGCAGAGATGGTCACTCCATTGCCGGCCAGGTGGTGGTCCTGAGACCACAGCGGTCTCCCCAGACCCCTGACGTCCTGACCAGCAGGCTCCTGGCTGCCCTCGTGGCCTCCCTTCCTCAGGAGAGTGAGTTGTGTCAAGACAACGGAGGAAGAAAAGACGGAGGAAATACTGAGAAGATGGAGCCTCAGGAAGCAGCCTGAGGGCTGATGGGTCGAGTGAGGCCAGGCGTCGGCCTGTGGGCACCTGTCCTGCTTGGCGCCTTGCAGACGGAATCCACACAAGAGAAGACTTTTCCCTTAAGAGCAGGTTGGGAATGTTACAGTAGTTTTGGCCACTTCAACATTAGTCTTATCTTAAGCAATTTTTCTTGAGTTGAATATTGTACCAGCAAATACATTGACGTGGAAAGAGTGGAAGTAATTGCAAAAGTTTGAAAATGGGAAGTAGGTTCCCCGCCAGCCATGCCGCTCTGGTTATGGTCACTGTCCTGGTTGGCGTGGCGTTGTCCCGGCTGGGGGCACCTGAGAGTCCCTCCCGCCTCGGGCCAGCTGGATGCGTGGACGTCCATCCTGGCCCCAGAGGGTCAGGGTATTTCCGGTCAGTCCCTGCCATTCCCCACGCAGCTCAGCATCCACGCGTCGCTCAGCACCTCTCTTGGCTGTGGCGGAAGCTCCAGAAGAGGAACGGCTGGGTCTGAAGGCTCCGGGTGCCGGTGCCCACGGTCAGATATCCTCCCTCTATGCCTTGTGGCCGGCGGACGGGACAGAGTCCACTCTGTCCAGGGACAAAACTCCTGGGGCGCTCTGAGCTCGGGAGGGGCAGCAGGTGGGCGCTGTGGCCGGGGTCGGGCAGAACAGAGGGTGCGGGGCAGGGTGGGGGGCTTGGAGCTCCTCTGACCTGTGGACAAACATCCGCGGTATCTCCAGTTGTGCCTGACCTCCTCCCCCTGACCAGCCCGGAAGCGCGGAGGGAAGGGCTGGCGACAGCTGTGGCGCTCTCTCCGTTGAGAACTCGGGAACGAGCAGGCTCCTGGAGGTGTGCCGGCTGCAGACCACGGTCCACCCTCCTGGCTCGCACAGACCCTCCAGCCACAACCCAATTCCTCCGGCGAGTCTGGAGACACTTATTTACACGAGGGCAACCTTGACCCCGGCAAGCGAGACGAGGGGCACAGGCCCCAGTTCTGCCATCTGGGTCCAGAGGACATGCCCATCTGTGTGGACCCAGGAAGCCCGGCCAAGGCAGCCGGGACCCCAGGGCTTTGCAGACACACGAAGCAGAAGCTCAGCCCCATGCAGGCCCTGGAGTGGTTCGTCGGGGTGGGACGTTTCTGGAACCCACTGGGGACATTCTGCGCTCGGATTCCAGAGAGACGCACCGCAGGTCGTTGTGCCGGTTCCCGGCACCTGCGTGTCTGGAGCAGCCCCCCCTGGCGAGTCAAGGCTCTCCCTGTGTGGACAGGTGTGAGCACATCCAGGGGAAGGATGGACGCAGAGAAGGGCACAGAGATGTGGAGGGAATTCTCCGGAGGTTGGACCAGAGGGGGAGAAATCATTTAGTTTGAGGACAGGCATTTGGTTATAAGATGTTCCTTGCAATGTGCTTTATAGAAGAGAAAAAAATTGAAACAAAAATGCAACCATTTCAATAAATTATAGCAAATCAATACAATGAACCACTACAGGATAGTTAAATGTCACGAATTGACCTGAGAAGAGGTTTAGATCCCAGAGGCTGGAGCCACTGCCTGGGCTCAAGTTCCAGCCCCACCACTTAACTCCATGCGACCCTGGCCAAGCCACACAACCTCTCTGCGCCACAACTGCTCAAGGGGCAGGGCTGGGACAGAGAGCACTCGGGGCAGGGCCCCCACTCTGTGTGCTGCCACCACCGCATAACCGGAGGGGACACACCTCTTGTGAAGTTACATGTGCGATTTTCTGTCTTTAAAATCGCACTCAACAGAAGGCTACGCACGTCTATGACGTGATCACTCATGTCCGCAGGTGGGCAGAGAAGGACTGCAAGCATATTTGCGACCGCTGCTTCTGAGGGTAACGCTATGGGACTGTTCTCACTTCTCCGTTACTGGTCCCCGTCTGTTTCCGCAACGGCCATGGAGCGCTTCTGTGATAATAAGAAGTCAACACTGGTTAATGAGAAAAATGTGAACTGCATCCAGATGACCCCGTGCCAGCTGGCACGCAGCCTCCTTCCAGGAAATCTTTCTCAAAATTCCAGGATTTCTTAGGTGGTGGCTCCGGGCTGCCCCTTCCCTTGCTTCAGTCCGTGCCTTCCGGACGTCTGTTGGTAACACCACTTCCAGATTTGTTCCATGAGCCACTGTGACAGTTTTCAGCAAACTCAAAAGCTGTCGCTTTCTTCTTCTTTTTCCTGATTTGTTTCTTGCTTTCCTTCCCTCCCTTCCTTTCAGCTACGAACCATTTCTTTTCTATCAAAAAGCCGTGATGGGAAAGGGACATGAAATGTCTCTTTTTCTCTGATCTCGCAACAGGGGAGCGTGATGCATAAACACATGGCTACAATTTCAAGAGGAACTAGTGAATCATATGTTTATAACAGCAAACTCGGCAGAATCTCAGACTGGAAACGTCCAAACTGCTTATTGCTAGCGGGTCATCTGGGAGCCGTGGAATTGGGATTCCCACTCTCGGAACTCTGCTTGCTTCCAGCCCCTGTGCCGACAGACGGCAGCCAGAGAAGCCCACGGAGGGCCCCGGGGAGCCCCAGCTGTGCCCAGCCTGCGCCCAAGCCTCAGGCCTGGCTGAAGTCACGGAGCCTCGGGAGGAAACCGCCTTTTTCCTGTGGGAACGTGGCCTCAAGGCAGGCCCCCCCCAAGCCCTCCGGCCCCCGAGGGCCGTCCCCGCACTGGCCTCTCGGGACACTGAGACGGTGTTTCCCTCCGCCCCCGGCACTGGGTCTCAATCCCGATTTCTGCATTTTCACCTGCCGATGGGACCTGCGCTTTTGCTTGGCTGCCCTACACTCGTGACCACGGCAGTGCCTCGTCTCGTGCCGGTCGGCCGGTCAGTCGCCCCATGCCCTTCCTCGTATTTTGGACTCTGTGCCCTCAGGACCCAGAGCTCTCTCCGCAGCAGGAGCCACTCAGGTCACCTGCAGGGAAAAGAGCCAGCTGGACATTAGCTAGTCCCTGAAGTGCCTGTTTAACCTGCACTCTGGGTCCAAAACTCGAGGCCGGACTGTCCTGGGCCGGGCATGGACCGCCAGAGGGTCCCAGCCTTCCTGAGGTTCTCCCGGCTCCGCCCCGGCAAGACGCGACGACAAGACGCGACGACACCTGCGCTGAAGGGGCCCCGGGGGTGTTTGTTCCTTTGTCCGTTCCCCACCCCCCTCCAGTTCACTGAGTCAACCCACCCCCGCTGCACGTCAGCTCCACCTCCCCTCCCCCCAACCCCCCTCCCCGCAACCTGCCTCTCCCACGTCCGCATGTACGGGAAGGCTACTCGCAGCCCCCCAGGGCCCCTGTGGCCTGTGTCCCCCACTTCTCACCCCCTCACCCCTTTTTTCTTCTTACTTCCACGGCCCATGACATAGGGCAGGAACCAACCTCATCTTTCCCGAGACGACCGACCGTTTGGAACTGGGGTCTTTGAAGACGGACTAAGGTAAACGCGTCCTCAGGGTGGGCCGTGCCTAGAACGACAGGGAGAGGGCCCACTCGAGGACCCGGAGCACCGTCGACGCACCCAGGAGAGGCCTGGGGGACCGCCTGCCCGCACCCAGCTTTCCAGGCCGCGGGGCTCAGCTTCCCTGTTCATGCCACCTGCTCTGCGGCGTTTGTCATGCTGCCCAGAGCGGCCATTGCAGGGCGGGCGGGTGGACCCGGGGGGACACGGGCTTCTTGCTCGGGTGGATTTCCATCAGCTTTTTCCTCACGTCCCCCTCACCGTCGTCCAGGAGGGTGGCGCCCAGGGGGCAGCGCAGACGCGGGTCTGTGTCCACCTTCACCACACACAGAGGCGAGTCCAACCCTCGGGGCCCCGGGGCTTCAGCCGAGAAACGGAGACGACGGGGTCACCTTCGGGCATCGAGACCCAGTGAAGATGTGTCCAGAGGGCCTGGAAGAGGCGCCAGGAAGGGCGCCTGCTCGGTGTCCACACAGCCCGAAGGAAGCGCGAGGCTGGACATCGTAAGAAGGGCACTCTGGAAGGAAAGTTAGGCTGGGGACAGGCCGGAGAGCTCGAGGGTGTCCTGCCACCTCTCCCAGATGTCCCCTCCAGACGTCCCCTCCAGCCGCACCCACCGGCTCAGAGGAGGACAGGGCCACCGCCGGGTGACCACACTCAGGTCCGCCCAGATGGTCTTGGCACCGCCTGTTTGCTGCTGCTGAGCCAGAAACCATGCATCTGACACGCACCTCGGCCTCCAGGGTCCCTGCGACGAGATTGTGGCCACCGCACGCAGCCTGGTCTGAACGGGGACAGCAAACCATGCCCAGGCTCAGGGCAGACGCTGGCTCGGTGCTCCTGTCACGGGGAAGCGGGAGCCCGCTCTAGGTGTGCGGACTTGGTCATGGGAGGACTGCGTCTCTTCCTGCCGCCCTGGAGGGCAGGCTCGGGGGCCGCCCGCCAGGCCACGAACTCAGGGCGCTCCCACTAACGCAACGGGAAGGCAGGATCTTGCTGAGGCAGAGACACTGGGTCCAGAGGCCCCTCGGCGGCACCAGGCGGATCGAAGGGAACACTGGGGGCCGCGAAGGAGGGACAGAGGTGGGGAATGTGGGCTCCTCAGAGTGGGGGGGTTTCCCGACGGGGGTCCCTCAGACTCCACCAGCCATCCCACTGCCTGGGGCCATCTCTCAGGAGGGTCCCAGGCCCGGCAGTAGACATGACCTCAGACTTGGTGCCAGTTGGACCACAGCTGTTTCTCCCGCCCGCTGTGCAAACAGCCGTCTTACCTGTACCCACACAGTGGCTCCCCGGGCCTCCCCTCAGCCTCGCCTGGGCCTCCCCTGGGCCTTTCCAGCTCCAGCCCCTGCCCCAGCCAAGCGGGGAGTTTCACTGAGTGACGTCCCTCCCAGGTGTTTCTCTAGCCCATTTTTACGCCGCCAAGTGGGGGCTATCACCTGCCTTTTCTCTGGGAAAACACCAGCCCCGGAGACAGGATTCATCACAGAGCCCTGGCTCCCTTGGCAGCAAGTCTGGGTCACTGGCTCCCTTCCCGCCAGGGCGCTCTTGGCAGCTCGAGAGAGGCCAGCCTGACCCCGGGCTTGGCCCCGGAGGAGGAGCTGGAGGACGTTGCTGTGAGGCCTGCACCCCAGGACTTATCGTGAGGGTCACCCACACCTCACATCTGTGCCAACACCATCCTGGCCGAGAGGACAGGCAGGACAGTGGCGGGGCTGGTGAGATGCGTGCGGGCGAGGTCTGGGGAAAGTGAGCAAGGCGGGCATGGGAACGTGGTGGAGCCCGAGGCTGTCCCTGAGGTTCATGGTTTCAGGGCGCGAGGTGGCCGTGGCCGAGGGGACCGCGCTCGCAGCTCGTCTTTCTTCCCGTTTGCTCCCTGACACCTTGGCAGAGACCTGGCCGATTAGACAGGTGTTAACAGGAAATCAGCAACCGCGTTGTGGTGAAGGTCGAGGACTCTGTCCACACTCGGGGGCCGCTGAAAACAGACGTGGATTCTCAACGGTTCTGGAGGCTGGACGTCCAGATCCAGGCGGACCCGTGTCTGGGGGAGACGCTCCCTGCTCAGGCCGTATCCGTGGGTTCGTGTCGCCGCTGTTAGAGCGCCGACTCCGTCGCAGGCCCTTCCTCCCCCCGACCTCCTCACCCCCCAACACCGTCACACTGGGGTGACGCTGTCCACACGACTGGGCCACAGCAGTGTCAGTCCACCGCCCCAGGTCTCCAGGGATGGTTGGAGGGGCCCGGTTCCTCCCCCAGCTAAGATGCCACCTGCACGCGGTGCATAGACTGAACCAAACCAGATCCCACGGATTCCAAGTAAGACTTTAGCTGTACCAAGTGAAGGCTGAGAGTCACAGGCTATGGAAAGAGAATTTTTCATCCAAAAATGTGGGCTAATAATGTGGCCTGAAAGGCAAAGCCGTGCAATTGGCACACCTGCCCCGTGTGGCTGAGCATGCGCCCAGGCCAGGTGCCCTTCCCACGGCCGAGCTGAGGCTGCCGGCCCGCGTGCCCCCAGCCCTGCTTGTGAGTACATGGGTGCTCTTGAGCAGGTTATGGACGTTTTTCAGGCCTCAGGTTTGTCTTAAAAAAAAAAAAAGGAAACAGCGGGAAATATCACAGCACGTGTGTAGGCTTTTGTGAAGCTTCGTGGAAAAGGCGCTAAGGAGCCTGGCACTCGCGCCACCAAGCTCCCGGGACGCGTCCACAGCTGGGAGCCCTGTGCCCTCTGACCCAACTTCCCAGGGCAGCTCTGCTGAGGGTCCTGTTCTACCTTCAGAAACCTGTCCTCTCCCTTCAGGTCTCCCAGGGGAACAGGGCTGCGTCTGAGGCATAAACAGTCTAGAGCCAGGATGGTCCCCTCTGCCAGCTCGCGTTTGCAGGTGGAGAGTTACAGGGACACAGCACTGCCAATGGCTTTACCACTGCCCCTCCTGCCCCCTCCCTGCCCCTCCTGCCTCCTCCCTGCCCCCTCCCTGCCCCCTCCTGCCTCCTCCTGCCTCCTCCCTGCCCCCTCCCTGCCCCCTCCTGCCCCCTCCTGCCTCCTCCCTGCCCCCTCCCTGCCCCTCCTGCCTCCTCCCTGCCCCTCCCTGCCCTCTCCTACCTCCTCCTGCCTCCTCCTTGCCCCTCCTGCCCCCTCCTGCCTCCTCCCTGCCCCCTCCTGCCCCTCCTGCCTCCTCCCTGCCCCCTCCTGCCTCCTCCCTGCCCCTCCCTGCCCTCTCCTGCCCCCTCCTGCCTCCTCCTGCCCCCTTCTTGCCCCTCCTGCCCCCTCCTGCCTCCTCCCTGCCCCCTCCTGCCTCCTCCCTGCCCCTTCCTGCCCCCTCCCTGACCCCTCTTGCCCCCTCCTGCCTCCTCCCTGCCTCCTCCCTGCTTCCACCCTCTTCCTTGCTCTCAAGCAGAGGGGGTCATGTGACAGCCAAGCCCAGGGAGCTGGTGGCCCTGGTCCAGGCAGCACCTCTCACACCGGATGTGCACATGACTCAGCTCTCCATGACCCTGAGGTGCAGGTTTTGGCTTCTCGGCCTGGGTTGGTCCTGAGACCCTGATGGCGGGCTTCCTGGCCGAGGACTCCAGCGTCTGCCAGCAGGAGAGAACTTCCCGTCCCCTGGGTTCCATGGAGTCTGTGGCTGCCTCCTCTGGGCAGGAGAGCAGGATCTGGGCTGGTGAACCAGAGCAAAAGGGAGTCACGCCGGTGCCGAGCGCCCCCCCTCTCCGTGCTTCCCGAAAGCCACGCTGGGCTGAGCTCATAAGTCCATCCCTCGAAGCCTCTTCCTGGAACCACAGCTTCCCCCTGGCGATTCCGCTCCCTCCTGCAAAAACTCCCCTGGTCCCGCTGTGGGCACCCCGACTTACACACTTACTTCCAGGTGCTGTTCAAGCTGACGTCCCTGACACACGGGCCGTCACCCCGCACACCACCTAGACACAAGGCTTTGGGGGGCCGGCCCCACCCCTTCTGGGCCCACTAGCTGGCAGCTTTCTGATGAAGCCTTCTGCCTGGGGGGCGAGGTGGGCAGGGCTGCAGACATTTAACGGAAGCTCTCAAACTTGGCGCGCAGAGAAGGGCAACCGGCAGCCACCGAGGGCTGTGCTCTGTGCACTCAGAGGGCACCTCCTGGCGATGGGCATTGGAGGGAAGGCCAGGCGCCCCAGACCGTGCCCGAGAAGGTCGTAGTGAAGGCGCGTCCCCAGTCCCACCTCGAGAAACATCAGACAGACCGGAACAGAGGGACACTGGTCCAAACACATCACTGCCACCCTTTAAAGCTGCTCGATGTGAGCCGTGATTTGAGACAGGGGGCGGGTGACACGTCTTCGCCATCTCTTGTTGCTAATGTGCCAAAGCTTTCCGATCTCCTAATTTTTCAGGGAAAAATGAAATTTTTCAGCAAATGAGACATTGTGAAAAGTCTGATTAATCTTAACCAAATATCTCAAGTCAAACATTCCATTCCAAAAACATGACCCCGAGTTTGGCACCTTCGTGGTTGCATGAAACAGCTGGTTCTCCTCAATAGCCACCAAGGACCTGCTTCCTGCCACTTTGTCACTGTTAGGAAGTGACAGATGAGCCCACCCTGTCCCTGTGTGAACTGAGCAAGCCTCTCCAGGGGAGGGATGGCCCATAGGGTGCTCCCCACGCTGGCGACCGAGGGGTGACCCTCAGGCCACAGCACATCCGGCCTCCAAGAGCTGGCGCCACCGGGAGCTGAACGGGGGGCGCGGGCACGTCCAGAGCAAGGAGGAGTTCAGCTCAAAACGCGGAGGCGTTGCCTTCACTTCAGATGTTGCGCTGTTCGTCTCAGTCTGTCTGCTTGCTCTTTAAACCCTCGGCTCTTTGTTAAACGTTTCTTGCACCTTCTCCGTCCGTGTCTCCGCTCTTTTCCCGGCATCGTGGACCACCTTCGCTGTGGTCACTCCGAGTGCTCTTCCAGGTGGATCGCCCGTCTCCTCCTCCTCCAGCGCCTGCGTGTTCGTCTTGTTCCTTCGTCTGAAAGCTGTGGTGCGCTTTCCATGCTCATCGTCCCCTTGACAGGCCGGTCGACGCCAACGATGACATTGAGGTGGACAAGCCATGCGGTCCTGCTGCTCAGCACAGGGAGCTCTTTGCAGTTCCCGTGACGGCACGTGACGGGAGACAGCATGGGAAAAAGGACGCCTGCGACTGGGTCACTTCGCTGGGCAGCAGCAACGGACACAGCACTGTAAACGGAGCCCAGACGCAGGAATCTGCCACAGCAAATGCCTTTGGCAGAGCAGCATGTGAAACTCCTCGGATGTGGGGACGTGTTAGCAGCTAGGACCCTTATTAGACCCATTTGTTTAAACTTGAACCTCTGCCCGATAGACCGAGATCGCTGAGGGCAGGCCCAGGTCTCTGTCCAGGAGCCGCTGAGCCCCTGGAGTGACACACGATCGGTGTTGGTCACACATGGGGGACGGGGTCCCTCCCAACTCCAGTTCCAACGCTCTGGAATCACGTGCCTGGGGCGTGACGTGCCTCGCCGTGGGGGACAGTCTGGTCCAGAGGACGGCCCTGTGCTCCCTGCCTGTGAAGAGGGGGTGGCAGCTTCGGCGTTCACCCGGTTCAGCGCACAGGACGCGCGGTCTGCTCCTGGAAAGGCATCTCCCAGCGAGCGCATCCAGCCCTGGTTTCTCAGGAGCGTTTCCTCTGAGGTGTGTTTGCTGTCACAGCTGTCACACCAAGGATCCCCACGTTCCCCAGCCGCCCTTGAATGCGCCGTCTCCACGTGTCTCCCGTCTGCCCGGGTTACTTGTGAATCGGGGAAGGCGGCCGCTCTCTCGGCAGCACCCCTCGTCTTTTGGGGCCTCACCCCGACACTGAGCACTCGCGGTGCTGGCAGGCACCTCAGACGCCTCCTGCGGCCTCTGCCCCTCTCCCGCCCCGACGCCGCCCAGCTTTGTCGGTGTTTGTTGCCAAAGCAGCACTTCCTTCTTGGGACCAAACCCGAGCCAGCGCACGTCCACGGCCCAGGCCTGCGGACCAGGGCTGGACCCAGGGAAACGCCTTCTCCCGGGGGGCCCGCAGATGGGAGTTGGGGTGGAGTCCGGCGAGGGCTCCCTTCAGACCTGGGGACGCCGCCTCCTTGTGTGTCTGCGCAGGGCCTCTTCCGGCTGATCCTGGCGGAGTCCCACCTGCTGCCTCTGAGGCCTCGCTCTGTCCCTTTCAGGCAGATGCTTCAGAGGAGCAGAGGCAGAGCGAGGGCATCGTGCCCCGGTGCTGGGTCCTCAAATACTCAGGCTCGGCAGTCCCGCCACCTGCCTCTGCAGGCTGGTGGCCTGGAGAGCTGGCGCTGTCCCTGTGGCCGGTGTGCGTCCGAGCCCCAGGCCAGGACTGAGACCCCAACGGCTGACTGCAGGGCAGGAGCAGGCGGGCATTCCAGCTCAGGTCGACAGACAGGGCCCGGCCTGTCCCTTCTCCACCTCCGTGTGGAGACACCACAACAGAGCAGATGCTGCTGCCAAGCCAGTCAAAGCAGGCTTCAGTCCCAGGGCACATAAAGTGGTGCTTGCCCCGTACGCAGCTGCTAAGTGGCCGCAGCGTTATGGTCAAGACACAATGTGCACCTTCATTAAAAGTCCTGATTGTAGGAGTTCCCACTGTGGCTCCATGGGTTAAGAACCTGATGTTGTCTCCATGAGGATGAAGGTTCAATCCCTGGCCTCGCTTAGTGGGTTAAGTGGTATTGCCACTGAGCTGTGGTGTAGGTCGAAGAGGCTCTGGTGTAGGCCGGTGGCTACAGCTCCAATTCGACCCCTAGCCTGGGAACCTCCATATGCAGCAAGTGCAGCCCTAAAACGAAAAGAAAAGAACGCCTCCGGAAACTCCGTACAAAATTCCTATTGCAGAATCTGCTAACCACCCTCTGAGCCTTCAGGGAGCTGTAGCACTGACGTTAAAGATCTCAGATCCTCATAACCAACAAAACAGTGATGCCGAGGCTGCTGGCTTAGCTCAGCCCCAGGGGTCACTGGCAGGAGCTGGCCCGGGACTCGAACCAGCTCTGCGGGCCCTGTAGCGTGAAGCAGCACTCACGCCTGTCCCGATGGGCACAGCTGGGTCCAAAACACCTTCATTTAGGGATCTGGTTTGAATTTCACGTAATTCTCAGACAGGTGGGGTGGGAACCTCACGGGGACACCTTGGTGTGGGGGTGGCACAGAATGGGGCAGCAGCTGTAATCGGGAGATGGTTCAAACAATGCCAACAGGTGACGCCAGAGTGACCGTGGGTGACGACTGGGGGAGTTCAGATCAAGTGACGGCGTTAGAAGTAGGACCGGAAGGTGCAGGACGGAGGTGACGTCACAGAAACCACCTCTGCCCCAGGCCTCAGATGTGACCCCTACCCAGGGCCCTCCTGGGGGCCGAGCGCTGAGCCCTGGGTCTGGGGGCTGGGGGCACCTGCGCTCTGGCCTCTTGGACGCAGGCCCCTGAGCCCCTGGCGTCCCTCCTCTGGGCCACCTGCACATCTGGTCCTACCTCGGCCGCTTCATCCCCTAGAAGCAGCTGCCATCAGCACAAATCGACTCTGCTTCTCCAGACATCGGGTCTCCGGCAAACACGGGGCTCCCTGGTCTGCCTTCGGTCTCAGGGTCCGTGTGATCCCTGGGCGTCCAGCTCACGGGCGGCTATCTTTGTCCACTGCCCCGTGGGGCCCTGGCCTCCCTCCAGGATGTCCCAGACACATGTCGGCATCCCCTCCGTGATGACCGACAGCAGCCTCTGCCCGTGGCCTTCCTGCATCGCCCCGAAGCCACCTCTTCCCACACCGGGGGGCGGAGGCCCAGGCCGCCTGGAGCTCGGGCTGCAGGGCAGGGAGCTCTCGGTGCCCCCACTCCGGGTGAGGAGCCGGGTGGCCGCGCTGTAGGAGCAGATGTGCGCCGGCCCGCGAGGAGGAGACGGCGACCGTCCCCGTCACAAGGCGGACCCTTCACACCTGGTGTCGCTTGTTGGGCTCTCGGGCAGGGGTGACCCGGTGGACGGTGTCAAGGCACTTTCTTCCAGAAACGGTGACAGTGAGTGACAGCGAACCAGGAGGCTGAGCTGAGCTCGGGGCCAGAGCCAGCGCGGCTGGCAGGACCAGACTCCCCTTTGTCTGGAGGGGGACGCCAGGGCGCCCTGCGCTCCGGAAGCAGAGCCTTGGGCGGCCCAGCCCGTGGAGGGCGTCTTGGGCCGGCCCCGCGCTCCAGCCGGCCAGCTGCACCCAGGCAAGCGCCTGTCAGCCGCTCTGTAAATATTTACCAGGCGGCCGGGCTGTGTGATGGGAGCCGTTGCCACATCACAAAACAAGCGAGTTTCCAAAAACTCAGCCTCGGAGGAGGCCGGGTCTGGAGGAGGAGGCCCCGCTTTGGCCGGGAGCCTACAAGGAGGGGAGGGGCTGGGCGGCCCTGGCTGAGCAACGGCCTCCCTGGAGGGCTGGGTGGGGACCACGTGCTTCGGGGGCTGTCCCCCACCCCCACCCCAGGCATTGCTCTGGCAGAGAAGAGGCGGAAAGCCAGCCTCCATCCACATGGGGGTGGGTCCAAACCCGGGAGCCCCCCACCCAGGAGTCTGGGGGCAGATCTGAGCTGCACAGGCTGCGCCTCCTAAGAGCTCCCGCGTGGCTGCAGGGAGACCCTCACGGAGAGGTGTGCGGGGTGCTGCGTGTGGGCCTGGGTGCCCTGCAGGGACCCAGCTCAGGCACTTGGGGAAGGGGAGCCTCCACCCCTCGCCAGCCGTGTGCCGGGCCCCGGGGGCGTGAGTGGGGACCCAGACCGCAATCTCACTCAGTGGCAGTCTTTGCAGGAGATGCTGGCCGGGAAAGGCTGCAGGCATGACCGGAAGCAGCCGAAGCTTTTCACATGGACAGAAAGGGCTTCCATGGTGGAGTGAGACCCAGTGCGGTGGGCGGCCATTTGGCTGCTGTCCATATCCAGGGTGGCAGGTGGGGGCTGCGGGGGCAGCCTGGGACCTTCATGGTGGGGATTTTGGGGGTGCCTGGACTCCAGCCACATCTACCCCCGGGGAGGGACCCAGGATGGGCGTTTCAAGTCTCCGCAAGTGGTCCTGTGTCCGGCTAAGACTGGGCTCAGAGCAGCACATGGCGCGGGTGTGGGGCGTGGGTGAGCCAGACAGGGTGGCGGGGTCCTGCTCCCGGCCTGGAGGTTGATCTCAAACAATGTCCCCAGGTAGCCTGCGTGTTCTGGGTGACCGGCAAAGCGCCCTGACCCAGGCCGTCCTTTCCCCAACGGGCTCTGTGGAAACAGGGGTCACGCCTCCCCTGTAACTGCAGCCCCCTACGGGGTCAGGCCTGGTGGCTCAGGGCAGGTGTCCCCAGCTCCACTCGTCCAAGCAGGACCTGCTCGAGGTGGCGGTGAGACCGCAGTGCTGGGAGTGGCTGGGGTTTCATGGTCACCCAGGGCCAGGCGGATGGTGCACTGTGTCCACTCGCGGCCCCATGAGCACCACAGCTCCAGGCGGGGATTTGGGCGCTGCCACACTCCCAGGGCCCACAGTCTACCAGGGTTTGAAGGAGAATCATTGCCCCGGTGAGGGGCCCAGCATGGCATGTGGCAGAGGGGACCACAGAGGAGCAGGTGCAGGTGCGTGGGGGTGTGAAACGCTTTGGAGAGCCGAGTGCCCACAGGCTCCAGGCAGGATCTGTGCTACCGTGCCCACCACCCCAGCTAAGGTGGCCTCCCCCTCCCAAGGGAGCTTCCCACCTGGACCCTCGCCTGAGCCGGTGAGCCAGAGCTGGGTGCCTGCCTGGCCACAGTGGAATTCTCTTCTAGAGACAACATGCTATCCGGGCAAGCACAATAGCCTGGGGCTGCCACAGGAAGGCTTCCCCAGCTTACAGAGGCTTCCAGGCCAGGGACACTGGCGTCTGGGTGGCACAGACCTATTCTCCTAGTGGATAAGCAGGGGCCTGGCCCCTCCGCAGCTGTCCTGGTGGGAGGTTACATGAGGCCCAGGGGATGCTGGCCAGTTGCCCCTCATCCTCCTGGCCCCTCTCTCACCTCCCCACCCCTGCCACCCCACCAGGGTGGAGGTACAAGCTCGAAAGGATGACGTCAGAGCCGCAAAAACCAATGCAGACCACCACCACTGAAAAGGAGGGTAGAAAAGTGAGGTCCCCACAGCACCTGTGGCTTCTGCTGCCCCCGGCCTGGGGCAGCCCCATCAGGTGGGTGGAGGGGGTTCCCCAAAGCGCATGTCTGCTCTGGGCTCCCAGCTGACCGCCCTCCCTCGGCTCCCTCGGCTGGGGCCTCGCGCCTCGAGGGCCCCCCAGTCCCCCACAAGTCACCCCCCCATAATCTCTCCGTTTTTCGGAGGTGAGCAGGTGAGTTCTGCACACATGGAGGCTAAGTTCTCACTGCGCACGTGGGTTCACATGAGGGCCTGAGGCTTAGCGGAGGCGGGGGCGCCTCCTAGCAAGGCCTGGGCTTCCGGGCGAGGCCCATCAGGGCCCATCGTCGCACCACATGGAGCCCGGGCCCCCTGAGCAGGCAGCTCTCTTTAATGCAGCAACAGCATCTGATCACTGTCTGCATTTGCCAAAGGGTTTGACACGTTTTCGTTGTCATTTGGGGGGACAGTTGTTTTTATCCCCCTTATACAGCTGAGAGACTGACCGCCACCGCACGCTACTCACTGGCCTTGCCTTTGGGCCGGCGCCTCGAGGTCCCACGATGCATTGTAAAGGGGCAGCAGCTTTAGCTGGTGCTTGACGGTCTGTGTTCAAGGTCTTCCGCCCAGTTTGTACATCGGGGCAATTTACACCCAACAGAAAATTTACCGCCGGAACCGTCTTTAGCTGCACGGCTCAGCGGCGCTAAGCACACGCACCAGCTCCGCCCCAGCATCCCCGGAGCTCACACTGCGAGGCCACATTTGCACAACGAATCCCTACCTTGTGGGGCGTCAGGTGTGCGGAGGTGGTCTTCACGCTCCGGGGAGAGACCACAAGACCCCGGCAGTGTGGGGCGAGGCCACGACCTCCACCCCCACTGCCGTCTGCCCGTCTCCAGGACAGTCTGATCCCCACAGACAAAGCCACGCGTCGGGGACATGGAGAACGGGCGAGAAAGGACCCGCCGGATCAGACACGCTGCTCCTTCAAGGGCCCGAGTCTCTGATGCCAAGAGGCTATTGCGAGAAGCTCCTGTAGATGCCAGATGCTCGTGCGGGCAGCCACACAGGCCATGATCAACGGTCGGCATTCAACTGCTTCGGTCTACAGAACGACCGCCTTGTGCACTGGCCGCTCTTCTGGGTATTTGGTGAAATACCAGGGAGAGAAGCTCTGGGCGTCCAGGAGGAGGGAGGCTCCTCTGTAGGTGCCGACGGGAGCCCCTGCGGCCCTGCCGTCCCGACACCTGCCTTCTGCACCCGGGGGCCGGCAGGGGGAGGGCGGTGGGCCACCCGCACTGCCCCTCCCCTGCCCACCCTCGCCGGGTCCCGTGTACACCTGCCATCCGATGGCCTGGGGCTCTTGGCCCACGTCTCACACAGCAGTTTCTGGGAGAGGCCAGACTTAAAGCTTCCACACAAGCACCTGCAGGGGTTCCTTCTGCTCAGCCTCCTCGTCCTGAGAGGCCTCCGCCCTTTGGGAAGGGAGGGCGGGAGGGAGTCCAGCCAGACAGAAGGGGCCGCTCCTGCAGCCAGACCACAGGCTTCGTTCTCTTACTTCTGAGCCTCTGAATCGCCTGGAAGGGCTGACGGTCTCGAGCCACACCCCAGGTGCCGTCCGAGCCAGAGGGCCTCCCTGGTCTCCCTCCTCGGGGACCTATGGTGCCTGGCCTGCCACCGCGGACTGGCCCGTGCCCTCCGCCCCTGCAGCGTGGGCTCTGAGGGTGAAGGTCTCCTGTTCCCCGGCAGGCAGACCTGCTTGTGGTAAGCGCCCCGTAAGCATGGGTTAGCCCGGTAGAGGGGTCGGCGGGTGGATGGAGAGGTGGATGCTCAGACGGCCCTGTGGTGGGATGGAGGACCAGTCGTGGACAGATGCATGGAGAGAGAGCTAGAAGGGGTAGGTTTTCTTTGTGTTGGCTCAGAGATGGTGCCACCGGACAGAGCTTTGCAGGCCTTTGCTGTGCTGTCAGGCATGTTTGAAGTGAGTTCTGACTATTCCTGTGCAGCCTGGCAACGCCCCAGCCCTGGGCACGCAGATGGTGTATTGCAGGTCACGCAGAGAGTCTCAGCCTCTGCGCCGTTTGTACCATTTCAGATTCACTAGAGACATGCAAGTGTTCCATAAATCTTCCCACAAAACCTGTGCAATGTTCCCATTGTGCTGGCAGCTCCGGAGACACTCAAATGTCTTCCCAAAAGAGATTTGCAAGGAGACAAGTTGAAAGCCATCCTCAGCTGTCTGCGGGAGCCGCTAGCTCTCCGACCCCTGCAAGTGTCCCCATGGCTCTGCAGCGGCCTCCTCGGGGTTTTGGTCAATGCCACCGGCCGCCCTGTCCACCCCCACGGGTGCAGGCCCACCACCCCGGTGCCTTTGAACTGGCATGTGCCCACAGCGGGCAGTGGCAGTGCCCAGGGCCCCGGCTGCTCCACTCAGCTGGACGGCCACCAGAGAGCCTGGGTGCTGGGGGGGGGGACCTGCACCCCCGACCCAGGGCCTCCTCAGGACAGGGAAGGGTCAGGGGCAGCAGTGTCCTTAGCCTGGGCCTAGTCCTAAGGGAGATACTCAGATTATAATTTTTAATGCTATTTCCAGTGCGGCTTTACCAAGTCTCACAAGCACAGTGACACGACTGAGAGGTGGCATTTTCTGCTCTGCATTTCCTTAAACGCACCTACTTTCACAGAGAAGAGTTCTGTTATCGGAGCCCCCCCGCCCCCGCCGCCAGTAAAACAGTGTGAACTGATACGTTTCTAAATCTTGCAATGATCTTGCGAAAGTCATAATTCTGTATAAAAGCATTAATTTCCTAAGTGCACATATTGAAAATGTGTAATAACTTTTAGAAATCCTGTTTAGAAATTTCCTTCCTCTCCACTAAGGATGTCACGCTCACACTTTCACCCACACAAACTGGAAACCGCCGGCGCGCCCCCGGTTTCTGGGAGACGTCCCGTGTTTCTCACAGCACCGTGTTTTGTGCTCCCAGGCCTTTGCCTGTGTGTCACATCCATGAGGAAAGGAGAGAGGGACGGAGGCCTTCCGACCCTGGCCCCACCTCCGCTGCGGAGTGTTGGATCTGCTCCCACCTGCCCTTGGCCTCGTCTCCTCGTGCACCGGGGGGGGGGGGGGGGGGGGGTCTGTGGAGCAGCCAGTCCCGGTCCCCCACCCCACCATCCAGGCCTCCCTCAGGCACCTGGGATGGAGGCGAGCCGTCAGCTGGGCCTCCATGTCCTCCGCTGGGACATGGGCGGGACGCGTGGGGACCAGAGGCGTCCAGCTGTATCCTCGGACTCAAGGTGCTGGTGCCGCCGGAGAAAGCCCAGCAAAACGTGGGTCACGTGACGGCAGAGTCCCGGGCCCAGGGGATGCACTTTGCGCCCTGGCCGCCAGCATCGCGGCGCCTTCTGTCCAGGCCCTGCCGTTGGCCTCGAGGTCGGAGGAGGCGCACTGGCCAGGCTGGGCCGCCCCGTCTGGACTTTGTCCAGTGGGCCTCGGGGCCTCAGGGCCGCGGGAGGGAGGAAATGGTGTGAGGGGGTCAACAGGGGAGCCGGGACCAGCCTGAGGGGGAAGCAGCCTCCTCGGAGCAAAGCATGTGCCGAGGGCCCCCCTCAGACACCCACAGCCTCAAGGCCCTGGAGGAAGGGCCCCGCCTCTCATCACCTTCCTTCTCGACGATGCTTCTCCAGGCCCGTGGTGGGAAGAGGTGCCGGGGGGCCTGGCCGCGCAGAAGGCGCAGCACCCAGGTCCCCACTTGGCATGTGGGGGGGTGAGCCCCGGGGACTCCCTGCTGATGATAGTGGCAGAGAGAGGGGACTGCCCCCCCGTCCCCGGTCCCGTGGGAACGTGGAAGCCCCCGAGTCTCGCTCCTGCTGCCATCCCGCCTGCCTGTGGCACAAATGGCTCCCAGGCCTCTGCTGGCAGCTGCAACCTGGCTGGGCCTTGGGAGTCCGCCCTGCGGGGCGGCTGGTCTCTAGGAAGCTAAATATAAAACAAATAACCACACGTCCAGATACGCAATTGCACGGTGCCCAAAAGACTGTGAAGACGAAGTAGAGGCTCCAA
The DNA here is from genome assembly GCF_054392235.1 of Sus scrofa. Lineage (NCBI taxonomy): Eukaryota > Metazoa > Chordata > Mammalia > Artiodactyla > Suidae > Sus > Sus scrofa. The sequence continues at coordinate 423,003 of NC_139383.1, forward strand.
GGCCGGACGGGGTCAGGTCTGGGGCTGGAGAGGCCTTTGTGTAGATGCCGCGTCCAGAGCGCTGAAGTGCTGGGCAGGATCTGGGGGGCAGAGGCCCGAATCCCCCAGGCCGAGGAACGTCACGAGCAGGGGACTTGGAGCAGGAGCAGCTTTCAGGATGAGGACTCGGGCCTAATGGGCTGCAGATACGGGCTGAGGCAAGCCCACTGGTTTCCCACCTCGTGGTGGGCCCAGGCAGCGGCCAGGGTGGGGGTCATGGTGCTGACAGCCGAGAGCCAGCGGCCAGAGGGGGGGTCTTCACCGGAGGGGGCGCGGGGAGGCTGCCGTGGCCCGGGTTGAAAGGCGCCAGGGGCCGTTTGCCCTGAGGCCCCAGCCCTTCCCGCCTACGTGGCCTCTGCCTCCCTGGCCCCTCAGCCTCGCCACCCCGCGGTTCACCATCACCCGCAGCCCCAGCCCTCCAGCACTTCAGGTCCTAGCTCTTCACAGGACAGTCCTTGCAGCTGTCGGGGCGCTGCCGAGTAAAGCTGGCGCTGCCTCCGCTCAGCCTCAGTGTCCCACGGCCTCTGGCCTAACGTGTCGTCCGGTGAAGCCCGTCGAGACCTGCCTGCAGTCTGCTGGCCCCGGACCTCCTGTCCCCACCCCCCGTGGGGCTGCTTCCAGCTCCAGGAAGCCCTCGCCCTTGGCCTGCATGCAGCCTCTTCTCCTGGAAGGACTGCCCCACTCGATCCCCCAGGCTCGGGCTCTGCCTGCCTCTGGGCCTGGGGGCAGGCTTCCTGGTGCCTGCTCCCTCCTGGCAGCTCCTCAGAGCCTGACACCACCTGCAAGGTCACTTGCCTGCCTCTCCCTCTGGCCGGTGAGCAGTTTAACCTCTGTCTGGGTTACCTCTGCCCAACACAACACCCGCGCCATGGGAGGGATCTCAAAAAAGAAAACAATTCTGGGTTTAATAAAAGGTTTTTTCTCTTCCTCTCTGATTCTCTAAAGGAGCCAAGAGGTATTCTCACCAGCCGCAGAGTCTCGGCCTTAATGATGCCAGGTGATGCGACACACAGCGCAAAGAACTACACGGAAGTAATTCGAGGAAAACAGGGCACTTGGTCTCTGAAGGAATGTCCTGAAACCCCAAGCGAGTAATTAGGAACGAGTGGCCATCGCAAGGAAGGATGAGGCTTCTTTTTGGCCACACTCGCCTCTTAAACGCCCACGCTCCGCCGTAGCTCAGAACAGCAGCGAAGCTCAGCTGCTCGGTTTGCGCGAAGCTGGGCCCGGCCTCCAGCACTATCAAGGCAAGGGGCCTGGATTTCTAGGCTCACCATGAACTCACTCTGGGGAGGAAAGCATTTTCTTACACCCGATCTTTACGCTGGGCCGTGCTGCGTCCTAAATGCTCGCGGGCACGATCTTATTCAGTTCTCATGGCACCCACGGCCTGGCAGCCCGGAAGGCCGCGGCCGCAGACGAGAAGCTAACTTGGCCAAGTCACGAAGCTGCCACGTTCCAGGGCCAGAACGCACGCGGGTGGCCCTGTGCGAGGCTGGGATTCCACATTGTCACGTTTTCTATACGTCTCTCTCACGGCTTGATTTTCAACCAAGATCCTAGTTTTCTAATCCCACGTGGTCCTTCCCATCATCCTAGAAGCTGCCCTTCCTTGGCCGGCCCGCGTTGCCCCACTTCTCTCGCTGGTCCGTCACGGTGCTGTCACCTGGGATCTGAAGTCATCGATTGAGCTTGGTTCCAACAACCCCCCTTGCGGCTGTGGAGAGGAGACGCGGGAGTGCCTGTCGCCTGGGGAGAAGGCTCACCGGGCCGCAGCCCACCTGGCCCCATGGCTGACCCCAGCCCCTCCTCTCCTTCTGGCTCCTTCTAGAGCTGAGGACACACAGACCGGGGCCATCGGCAGCACCACAACGGGGTCATTGCTGACCAGGAGCTGGCTTTCCTCCCAGGACACCAGACACACCTATGACCCTGATGCCCTCCTGCTAACGCCTGCAGTTTAGACACATCAGAAGTACTCCTGGACGCTTACTGAGGGGGGGGGCTCACTCTTCTGCACAGGCACTGAGTGGGGAGAACCCCCCACAGGTACTGGGGGAGAACTATCCCTCAGAGTTACTGGAGGGGGGAGAACCATCCCCCAGAGTTACTGGGGGGGGAGAACCACCCCCCACAGGTACTGGGGGAGGAGAACCACCCCCCACAGGTACTGAGCGGGGAGAGCCCGTCCCTTTCAGTTCCTGAGGAAGGAAGATCTGCCCTCTGGCCTGAGGAGGCTCTCAGATGTGGTCGTTGTCGGCGGATCCCACTGCCATTTGTGCAGCCTGCGGGTCATGCTCTCGGGTGTGTCCCTGTGGCCACTGAGCCTCCTTCGGATGGGCTGGCTGGCTGTCCCCTGCACATGGATGATGTCACCACCAGGGGTGACACAGGCCTGTTCTGGCTCAGCTTCCTGGCCTCAGGGTCTGTGCCCAGCACCAGGGCACTGTCCTGTGCCCCGTGAGCCTCTCCTCTCTCCTCTGGGGCTGGCAAGAGCTCCCTGCGGCGTCCGCACGTAAAGGGGCCGCGGGGCCGCGCCCTCCTTCCACCCCGAGCCGTGACCTGGTCTCTTCCCAGTTGGCAGGATCAGTGTGTAGCTTGTCTCTCTGCCAGCAGCACACCGGGGGTGTCCTCTGGGGGACTCCGTGGAAGGGAGCAGCTTCCTCCAGGGCGGCCGGAGCGCCTCGCCCGTGGCCCTTGACCTCCCTCTGGCGGCTTCCTGGCGGTGCCCGTGCGGCCAGGATGGGGCAGGAGGCCGCGCCCTCCCAGGGAAGTGCCATCGGCTGTCCAGACCGGCGGGGGAGGGGGTGGAGGGCGGACGGGCAGTGTCCTTTCAGCCCTATGCACAGATCGGAGGCGCAGGACCCGGCTCCCGTCAGGGCAGGAGGAGTCTCTGGCCCGGGCCTCCCCCGCCTGGGCCCCCGCGCCCTGAGCGCCTCCGATCGCATCGCACTGAACCCTTAACCCTGGGGGGTCGGTGAAGTCCAGCCCCGTGGAGCCTGGAGTGTCTGAGACGCTCAGGACTGGAAGGGAAGCGTCTTGAGAGAAGGACGCTGCTGGCCTCCCGCCCCCGCCTTCTTCTGTCCCCCGTCCTCCCTCCCCTCCCCCCAACCTGTCCTAGTTAATAGACTTGGAGGGGGACCAGCGACTAACTAAACAGGAACGAGGAGGTGCTGCTGTCGGTGGAAGCAGAGGCCGGGAGGAGCCCAGGGGCGGGGAGGCGTCCATGTCCTCTGGGGGGTGGGGGGGGTCAGAGGAGACCCTGGGGTCAGAGAAGACCCTGGGGAGGCCCGCTGGAATCACCTCCAGAAGAAGAGGCCTCCCCCAGGGCCTTCAGTGACCGACCTCAGGGCCTCCGCGTGTCCTGGCCTTGGCTGAGGCCCGGCTTCCGCGCACTTGAAGACCAAGCTGCATTTCTAGTCCCCAAGTCCCTGAAGAGATGTGAGGACAATTGGTGCCGGCCTCCTGGGGAGTCAGACCGGGCTGCTGAGGGCTGGGCTCCCGGAATAAACCACCCACACTGCGTACTCCTCAGCCAAGCTCCGTCAGCTGCTTGACGCAAAGGCGGTGCGCACGCACTGAGAGAAAACCAGAGAATAGAAAAGCTGCGGAGCTGGAGGAAGAAGACTGCCAGGCGGTGCCAGCAGCACTTGGCTGAACATCCTTCCAAAGCTCTTCTGGGATTCGGGGTGAGTGTTTAAACCAGTACGTGGGACTATTCCGTCTCACCTGTGGGGCGACGTGATCCTTTCGTTTGGGGAGGTACCAGGGATGCCTTTACAGCTGCATTTTGAATAAATAAATGAGAATAAACTTCAGCGAAGTCTAAGAACCACATATATGTATAAAAATCTATGAAAAACGGGTTAGACAGGTTCTAGTCATCTTTGAGCCCCCCAGGCGTTAAAGGACAAGTCATGTGTGTGGGTGTGGGTGTGCACGTGTGCGTGTGCGCGTGTGGGGGGTGGGTGGGTGTGGGGGGGGTGCATGTGGGGGGGTGTACATGTGTGTGTTTCATGGTTCAGCATTTTTTCTCATTCAATAATATCTATTGAGTAATTATTAGGTATTCAGCACTGATAAGAATTGAGACTACATCTCTGAGTGAGAAGGACAGGTTTCTCATGAAGTTTATACCTGGCAGGTATGAATTTGGCCTTTTTTGAACATAAAATATAGATCACAAGGAGGAGAATACATATGCTGTCAAAATATGTTTGCTCACAGAGAACTTCTGAAATATCAGTGACAAAGCTGCTACCTTATACTGCACCCCGACGTTTGTAACCCCAAATCAGATGCTATTCTGATTTAATACTCCTATAAGGAGTCACTCAAATTTCCGAAAAATTGCTGTATTTTAACCTAGAAGAAAGTGGCACACTAATCCAGTTTAAAAGAAATTTGTCTTAAGGTCTTAGTTCGATGCATTAGCAGATTTAATTTTAAAAGCCTTAGTTATGTGTTTATTGCAGGTTGAGATGACAGCAAGGAGGGGTTACATGAGGTCGTTTCGAAGGAAAATCAACCCCTGCACCAGGGAACCGCGGGCAGCAGGAAGCACCAGGCTGGCTCTTGCTCAGGCTTCCTCCGGGCCCCCTGCAGGCTCTTGCCAGCGGTGACTTTTCTCCTTAAAGTCTTACGAACTCAGCCCACAAAACTCTCAACATTGCAGGCAGCTACAAATGTGAACAGCCACCTGCCACACCTCAGGATGGAGGCCGACAGGGTCCACGGAGGAGCTGCCCCGGAGACCACCTAGAGGGTGCCCGTATCTCTGGTCCGAACACCCCCGAGCTTCCTTCAAGGGCTTCCAAGAAGGCGACAAGGAGAAGGTGGGTTCCCCACCCTCTCAGCAGCCATCCCTGCCGATGAGCAAGCTGGCAGCACGGGAACCGGACACTGGGAGACCAAAGTCGCAAGGGAGTGACTGAGGGGGACCCTGCTGGCCTGACAATGCCCAGAGCAGCTCGGTGCAGCCGCCCGGTCGAGGGCTGGCTCCCTGGTGCTAGAGTCACACCGGCCTCGTTTCTCAAAACGCTTGCTCCACCTCGGAGTTCGGCCACCTCTCCCCCGCCTGCCCCCCGAGGTCGCCGGCCGCCTTCCCGGACCCCTGCCTGCATCGCGCCCCCCCCGGTCCCAGTGCCCGGGTGCTGGCCGGGGTACCTTAGCCTTTTCCTGCAGCGCCCGCGGCGCAGGGAGGTGGGACTGACCTCGGGCTGGAGCTGAGCAAGCAGCGTCATCAGAGAGAAGGTCGCCAAGGGCCCGCTCTCGGTCCCCCGAGGAGCGGGGCCCGTGGGCGGCAGGGTGGAGTGAGGGAGCAGCTTGTGTAAAGAAATCATTGAGAAATTTCTAGCGTAACTGGAGGGAATTATAAACGACATCGACTTGGAGCATAAACTTGCTGCCTAGTTACGAGCCACAGCAAAGGTCTCCAGGACGCGTCTTACAGAACAAACAGAAGACAAGGGCGGGAGCTTCCCGAGCGCAGGGAGGGGCGCTCTGGATGCCCAGGGGGTGGCCCTCCTTCATTCTAATGCCACACGGGCCCTGCTTTCACCTGGGCCAACCTGAGGGGTCCTGGGCAACTGGGGGTCCTGACCTGGGGTCGAGGCTAGTTAAAGCACCTGGCATGCTGACTTGGTTGTGACCTTCTGCTCGTCACACGAGTGAAATGCAGATTCCTGAAGTCTGTGTGGCACAGAGCCCCTGGCCCTGGTGGATCTCCTCTGGGAGCCACTGGGGCTCTGCCTCTGGGCCCTGAGCCTCGGGAACAAGCCCCACCCGGCCCCCAGCAGCACCTGGTCCTTCGCCACCACCTCCAGGGCATGAGTGAGCTCCGGCCAGAGGGCCTCCCTCTGCACAGGAGTATGTGCGGAGCCTGCTTGCCTGAGGAAGGGCGGTTGCAGGTGTTGGGGTGCAGCAGGTTTGGGGGGCAAGGCTCTGGTAAGAGTTCAGCCTCCCCTCGGACTGGGAAAATGCCGAAGACAGTGCCAGCAGCGCTTTCCACGAGGTGGTGGCTGAATCCAGGACTGGACCTGGAGACAGCTGACCCAGGGGTCCGGGCCCCTCTCTGGGCAGGGCAATCCCAGGCACACCCTTAATAGCCAGAAACACCCCCAGACGTTGGCGAATGCCCGGGAGTAAATGCCTGCCAGGGCAGCCGCTCCAGCCCCATGAGGGAGCTGGTGTTTTCTCAAGGGCTGCTTCCTTCCAGCCAGAGTGGAAATTGAATCAGGACCAGCTGAAAAACTTGCAGAACCCAGTGGCAAATCAAAACACGGGGCTCCTGGTTCGAATATGATGTGATGCCAGGTGTTGGGCCAGACGCGGGCCTGCTGGCCTTGGCCGCCTGCCCATGAAGCTGGTTGGCGCTGAATCAAATACAATGCCCCCGAAACAGTGAATCACCAACAAGCTGCAGAAATCTCTCATAGCAATGATTTCAATAGACTCTTTTAAACTTGGTGGCCCACGGGTGGCTGGTGTAGGGACCCCAGTCTGAGCTCCGCCCTGTGCCGAGTAGCTTCGCCTTTCCCAAAGCCTGGCCTCCACAGGACGAGAGGGGCCCAAGGCAGCGGCGTGGCAGCAGGATGGGCCTCTCCTGGAAGCAGGTACCGTTTTAGGTGGTGTGTTCCTTGAAGGCAAGAATGATGTTTCACAATATACACCCAGTGCCTATCACAGCTTCTTCTACTGTGGTTAAAAAAAAAAAAAAAAAAAAAAAAAGCGTTACCATAAACCCTCCGGCCATTTCTAAGCTGCTTCAGGAATGTAAATAACATTCACCTTGTTACTGAATCATCTCCAGATCTTTGCAACCTCACAAAACTGCAACTGTCCCGTTAAACAACCCCTGCCACCACCTAGCCCTCAGGCCCCAGCAAACACCCTGCGAAAGAATCTATGCCACTTACTAATCCAGGTGCCTCATAAGAGTGGAATGACACAGTCCTTGGGGTTTTTTGTAAATGTACATTTTTGGGTAACTTTTACTTCGCTTAATGGCCTCAAAATCTCTCCACGTTGCAGCACATCGCAGAAATCCCCCCTTTTTATTTGTCGTGGTCACTCCTATTATCTTTCTTCTAGTTTGTTGACATACAGTGTTCGGTAGGCTTAAGGCGTGTGGCACAAGGAGGTGACCCGCCCGCCTCATGAAATGACCGTCACGGTAAGTTTACTGGCCACCCGCGTGTCACACAGCTTCAAAGCCAAAGAGAAAGACCTTTGTGCCTGTGATGAGAACTCTTTGGCGCCTCCGGCCGTGCTACTTCTATCAGTGCCTGTGTGGTACGTCCTGTCGCGAGCACTTACCCGTCTTAGAACTGGAAGTTTGTACCTTCAGATGAACCGCACCCAACCCTCTCTCCCCTCACCCCTGGGGACCCACAAATCCAATCTCTTTTTTAGGCGTTCGTTCGTTTGCTTTTGAAGCCCTTCCTTGCTCCACCTCCAGAATGAGTCCACTGCACATACGCGCCGCCTTTTGCTTATCCATCCACTTGTCTCCGGACCCTGGAGGCGCTGCCATGGTTCAGCCGTCACGTTGCTCTGAACATGGGTGTACAACCAGTCGCTTTGTAAGAGCCTGCTTTCATTTCTTAGGGCATCAGAGCCAGCCGTGGGCTTGCCGCATCGTATGATAATCCTGCTTTAACGTTTCAGGACGCCGCCACCCCATTTTCCACAGCATCCGCACCGTCTTTCAGCCCACCTACAGCGCACAGTCCGCCTCTCCAGCTCCTCAACGTTCTCACCAACACGTGCTGTTTTCTGCTGTTTTTATATTAACTATCCTAATAAGTGCGAGGTGATCTTATGGTGGATTTGATTTGCATTTTCCTCATGATTAGTGATATTGAGCATCTGGTTTTTTTGTTTGGTTTTGGTTTTTTCTGTTTGGTTTTATTTTGCTTTTTAGGGCCACAGCCACGGCATATGGAGGTTCCTAGGCTAGGGGTCCAATCGGAGCTGCAGCTGCAGGCCACAGCCACAGCCACAGCCACAGAACATCAGATCTGCCACCTACACCACAGCTCATGGCCACGCTGGATCCTTAACCCACTGAGTGAGGCCAGGGATCGAACCCCCAACCTCCTGGTTCTTAGTCGGATTCATTTCTGCTGTACCACGATGGGAACTGTGCTATTGAGCATCTGTTCATGTGTCTGTTGGCCATTCGTATATCTTCATTGGAGAGATGTTTATTCAGGTCCTTTGCTCATTTTTAAATAAAGTTCTTGTTGTTGAGTCGTGGGTATTTCTTTACATAGTCTAGATCTTAACCCTTTATTAGATATACGATTTGCAAATATGTTCTCTCATTCTGCTGGTTACCTTTCACTCTGTTGATAGTATCCTTTGATGGAAATTTTTTAAAATTTTGATGAAGTCCAAGTTGTGTATTTTTTAACTTCTGGTGCCTGTGCTTTTGGTGTCATATCCGGGAGATTCTTGCCAAATCCAATGTCCTTTACTGCCTTCTTCTAGAGTTCACAGTTTGGGGTCTTTGGTTACTTTGAGTTAATTTTTGCACCTGGTATAAGGCGAGACCCAGCTTTGTTTTTTATGAGGATATCCAGTCTTCCAGCACCATTTATGGAAGACACTATTCTTTGCCATTGAGTCACCGTGTCTTCCTTGACCAAATACCTGAGGATCTAGCTCTGGGCTAGATGTGCCCCAGTGTAATCAGTCTATAGGTCTGCTTTCCTGCAGGACCCCACTGTCTTGACTCCTGTGTATTTGTAATAAGTTTGGAAATCAGGAAGTGTGAGACCTCCAGCTTCATTCTTTTTCTAGATTGTTTTGGTTGTTTGCGTTTCATTGACACCCCATCTGAATTTTAGAATGGATTTTTCTATTTCCACAAAAATACCACAGGGATTTGGATAGAGATTGCGTTTAATCTGAGCATTTAATCTGTAGATTGTTTGGGGTCGTGGTGACGTTTTAACAACGTTAATTTTCCCGATCCATGAACAGCAACGTCTTTCCACTTGTTTACATAATCTTCATGTTCTTTCAGCAACGCTTTGGAGTTTCAAGTGTCCCAGTCTCTTCCCTCCTTATCTAAGTTTACTCCAAGGTATTTTATTCCTCTTTGATGACAGTGTAAACAGAAGTGTTTCTTTATTTCTTTTTTTGGCGTGTTCATTGTTAGTATAGGAAGGCAACTGATATTTTGTGCATTGATTTCATACCCTAAAATTTGCTGAATACCTAACACGTCTTGACAGTGATTTTTGTGGGACGAGCATTCAATGATTTCTAAACAAACGTAATGATTGCAGTGGTCTTGCTTGGGAATAAGAGTGGGTAACAGTCACTGAACATTTATACTGAGCCAAGCTGCTCAGGCTCGCGTTGTTTCGAGCCTGATAGTGCATATACGAAATTTTCTTTCCTTTTAGCTGAGCATCTCTTTAAGTGCCCCCAAGAGCCCTGCAAAACACAACATGCACAGAGGAGAAAGCAGGGCCCAGGTTCAAGGGTGGGTGGGTACCAGACGCGGGACACCCACCCGAAGTCCTGCCCCAGGGCACACGTTCTCTGCGTGAGTCTGCTGAAGAAATGAGTGGCGACACCAGGTCATGGTCTGCTTTTGTTGTTGTTGTTTTGTTTTTGTTGTTATTCCTTTTGAGTTACAGATTTATACAGATCCCCTGCAAGACATCAGAGGAGCTCTAATTTAAAAGCGTTTAAAAAGGCCTTTCAAGTGATTTTGCCTGGAACCCCCAAGGGCCAATGGACCAACTGGTGTTTCGTCCGTCCGTTTTTACCACAGTAACATAAATAAAAGTTAATGTACTTTAGCAAAACACAGCAGCCTGGCCCAAAGAAAAATTACCCACAGGCTGTGCAAAAGGGCGAGGAGCAGCCCTCGGCCCAAGAGAACGCGTGCGCACCGCATGGGGACCGGATGCCGGTCCATCGGCCAGCAGAGGCCAGTGCCGCTGTGCCAGGGCCCCACGGTCCTGGAGAGGCTCTGCCCTCTGGCCAAGGAAGGTCCCTGCAAGAGGCCCCTGAAGTAATTCCTTCCTTTGGGGACGGCAGGGCGGACGGCACAGCCAAGGGCCGGGCCCTGCCCAGAGGCCCTGCTCCCGCATTAGGCGGCATGCAGGTCTGCGCCGCAGGGATGCTGGCGTCCTCTGGAGCAGCTGCCCAGGAGGAGGACACCAGCCCTCGTCCTTTGCATCCTGCCCGCTTCGGAGGACAGTGGCTCCCGTCCTGGGGGGGCTGTCGCTTGCTTCTCACGCTGCGGCTGACAAAGCCTTTTTCTCCATTTTCCAGACGTCAGAAGTTCCCCTGGGGCCCTGGTGGGTCTGTGGCCGGCATTCCAATCCCCGCCACCGGGCAGGAGGGAGGCCACAGAGGCTGCCGGGGGTCGCCCTGGTGGGCTTCCCTTCAAGGACTGGTGGGGTCAGCCTCCCGGGCCTGCGGGACTCCGGGCCTTCAGGGCGCGGCGGGCTCTTCACTCAGAGAGACAAACTGCACTTTAGCATGAACAGTGAGCTGTCTCCACCTACTCCCCGTCCCCACGTCCCTGGATCCTGGTTGTGAACTGAAGTTTGGCACCTGCCATGAGCCTCTGCGTGGAGTAAAGACCGACCCGCGGCAGCCCCGGCGTGGAGCTCAGGGTGGACCCCAGGGGAGAGGCCTTCCGACAGCAGGAGATTTTCTGCGCCCGATTCTTGCATCTCCTCATGTCTAGAAAAACACTAAAATCCTTCACGGCGATGTCTGCTCCTCGTGACCGGTAGCGACCTTCGGGAGACCCGCTAGAAACGTCCATATGTTGTGTGCGAGCTGCGCGCAGCTCCGTCCCCTGCACCACATCCTGATGCTCCCCGCTTCCCCCTCGGGGGGTCTTCGGACTCCGGTCCGGTCTGTGGTCACGGATAAAGAATGTCACAGTCATCTGGGAACGGCGTCTCCTCCAAGGGTGAGAGCAGGCGAGTCCTGCCGGCTGTGAAAACTCAGGATACGGGTCCTGAGAGCGGAGGTGCAGATCAAAGGCACGGTTTCAGGGAGCCCTGCTCCCCGCCCTCTGTCCAAAGACTCCGCTAAGTCCCAGCTCCTCCCTCGCCACCTTGGAGAGGTTTCTCAGGGCTGCCGGAGGTGCTGTCTCCCAGGAGTAAGTCCTACTTCTGCCCCAAATTAAACTTAACTCTCAGCGTTCGGGTTGTATTTTTAGGCAACATGGTGGCCTCGGCCAGGGTCCCCACGTCCCTGGAACCTGGTGACCGCCACCGGGATCGGTTGCCTCTCTCTTCCGAGAGGAAGGCAGGGCCCAGAAATTCCTCCGCAAGAGGGTCCTCTGTGCCCCAGTCTGGGCTCTGCCTCCGACCTCCTGGGAGACGTGTCACCCGCGCGCGGGTTGGCCTCCAAAGTCTGCTGGGAGCTGCAATGTCTGCCCCAAAAGATGTCTCAAAACAGCCGGGTCATGTGAATTTCAAGGCAAAAAATAAAAACTCTCAAAAGGTGAGGAAGTCTGGGAAATAGCCTTAAAAGGAGACGAGCCCCTGAGAAATCAGTGTCGGCCCCGGGGCCTCTTCCTCCTCAGGGTCAGGGCCCAGAGGTCCCTGTGCTGGTCAAGGAGCACAGCGAAGCGGGGCGCCGGCCCTCTGTCCGCCCCCAGGCAGCCCTGGCCCTGCGGTGTCGTCGCCAGCCCCTCCGGTGAGAAAAGAGCGCCTCTGTGTGTGGTCAGCAGAGACCAGCACAGCCCGAGTGGCCACAGCGGAGCCTGGGAACGTGGGTCTTTCACGGCAAATGGACCGCACAGGGGAGGGATCCTGAGCTGGAAGTCACTCTGGATCCTTCCAGCGGCCTGATGCAACTGCAGGGTCCTGAAAACAGCAAAAGCAATCAGAAGAGCGAAGTGGGGGGGGGGGGCGCGGCTGAACGCCCTCCTCCTCACCCCACCTAGAGAAGGGGTCAGCCCTTCTGCCCTGATCGCTGGCCCCAGGCCTTGCTGGGGCCGACAGGCAAGGACTCGCCAGGTGCCCGCGCTCTGCGGATCCAGAAGCTCTAGGTAACAAGAGCTGTTGAAGGCGCTGGGCCGAACGTCTCTGATGGACTCTTTAACGGGCCTGTTATCACTCTCACTTAATAGGTAATAAGACCAAGGCTCAGAAAGGCTAAGGTTCACACTGCCAACAGCAACGCAGATTTGAGCCCTGGAATTTCGCAGCTAGAGGAAGCGCCCGCAGTCCTCAGGGTCAGCCCTAGAGGGGAGGAGGGGCAGGAAGCCGAGTGGGCAGCGCTGACAGAGCATAACTGCCTTTGGTGCTGCTCCAATACGCCCGGGGGCAGAAGGTTACTGCCCCTCGGTTCCGCAGGGTATCCATGGGCCTCACACCCCCGGGCCCCCACAGCCAGTGACTGGGGAGAGGGTGACGCCCTGGGGGTCTTCCTCCCGCCCCTGCAGCAGGTGGGCAGAGCAAAGAGCCCCCCGACCGGGACCACCCTGGAGCCAGCTGCCAGCAGAGGCGGACCTGGAGCCACCCCAGGAGCCACGCAGGTGGCAGCCTTTGGAAATGGGCAGTGCCCGCAGAAGGCGCCATCGTGGTCACCTTGCTGCCGAGTCCGCTGCTGCCAGCGACATGCGGTCTCTGTGCAGGGTCCCCTGGGCCTCGGCTCGGCAGTGACCGGACGGGCGGTGAAGATGCTGCTGGATGGACGGTGGCCTTAGTGCAGCACCCCTGACATGCGTCTTGCAGGGCTCCGCGCTGCAGGGGGACCAGGTGCAAACTGGGAAAGGGCACAGCTGCCCTTGGGAGCCCAGGCTCCAAAACGTGCCAGGCGCCATGTGGGCAGCTGATGCTGGGGGCAGGAACCTGGCGCCCGAACCCGACACTCCTTCCAGCGGCAGAGCCACTGGGGGGCGGGTGACCCAAATCCTGGCTGCATTTCCAGAACCAGCAGGGCTGAGCTTGTAGCTTGACGTGTGAGGAGGGAGGGAACCAGAAGGACAGCATGGGCCAGTTCTGAGGGAGACCAGTCTCATGCCTGTGGGGGTGGCTTCTTGACAGAAACATGGGGAACCCTGCTGTCCAACAGCTTGTGGGACCCCCTTGGTTTGTCCCCGAGGTGTTTCAGCCAGGGTCACCAGGGCTAGCAGGTGAGAGGACAGTGCTGGGGTGCAGCCTGGGGGGCGTGGCCTCGGAGGGTGGGGTCTGGGAGGCGTGGCCTTGGACAGCAGGGGGGGTCTGGGGGCAGACAGGGGCTGGGGAGAGGTGGGAGGGAGGATCGCAGGGGAGGGGTGCGGCCTGGCTGCAGAGCTGCAGGCAGAGAGGAGGGCACGGCCTTGGTGGGAAGGTCCTGAGAGGCGGCAGCGTGTGGCCCAGCCACTATGGGAGCTGCTCCCAGGCCTGGGTTGTTTCTTTTTTTTTTTTTTTTTGGTCTTTTTTGCCAGCCTACGCCACAGCCACAGCAACACCAAATCCGAGCCGTGTCTGTGACCTACACCACAGCTCCAGCAATGCCGGATCCTTAACCCACTAGGCGAGGCCAGGGATCGAACCCGCAACCTCATGGTTCCCAGTCGGATTCATCTCCGCTGCACCACGAAGGGAACTCCTGGGTTGTTTTCTTAAAGTGGAGCCTGTGGGTTGCTGGTGGGTAGGGGGCGGTCAAGGTGAGAGCAGGGGAGGACGACTGAGGCAGGATGAGCCTGGGCTCAGCGGGAGGAGGGAGCAGGAGCAGCTGGAGGTGGGAGCCTGCAGTTAGCGTGGGGCCTGAGGCGCACGTGGGCGCAGCCACAGAGAGGTTGGCCGCAGGCAGCACTGTGGCTCCTGTCTGGGCTGCAGGCAGGGCTGCGAGGCCCCTCGAGCAGCCTTCTCCTGGCACAGGGCACGGGCAGGAGCTCAGGGCTGAGGGCATTTTACTCTGAGATAAAATAAACCTGAAGGCCTTTACCTTCTTGCATTCAAATGGAGCGGACTTCAGGAAACACTTCGGGAAAATGAATGGCTCCTACGCCTGCTGGTTGGTGACCCTGCAAACCATCAAGGCCTACTCTCCACGGGAGCACAGTCCTGAAGGTGGGAGTTGGGTCGGGTAGATAAGGGGAGGTTGGGGACATTGCTGTCTGAAGTCCACCAGCAAGAGTGGCCACTCCTGCACTGGGGCTCAGGCCCACTGGCCAGAGCACCTGGCTGGCCTTGCCTCTTGCCCAGGCTGGACGCAGTCGGTGCCATGCAGATGTGAGGAAGGAAGCCTTTCCAGGCCTCACTGGGTGGGTGACCCAGAGGCCCCCCATCTCAGAGCTCTGCCCCCAGCACCAAGGAGGTCGGGCCCCCAGCCCAGGCCTGCTGGACGAGGCTTGAGCGGGGTGAGTTAGCCCGGTCTTCGAGGCCGCAGTAGGCGGGCAGCGCGATGGCCACTGAGGGGTGGGGAGGCCAAGACCCTGGGCAGAGTCGCTTCCTGAAGATGCACAGGACCCAGCATGTTGAGACAATGACACCAGGTCTCAAAACTCCTCAGGGCCACCAGGCGGGGTTCTGAGCCCACCCCCATCCTGGCCGACAGAAGTGGCTTTAAACGTCAAGCAGAAGGATGCTGAGGGGGAAGGGGAGGCGCCGGGAGGGGGCAGCTCCTCCATCAGTGGGCTCAGGGCTTCGCTGCCCGGCAGGGGGGGTACCCCGAGCACTGACCAGAGCACCGAGCCTGAGGCCCAGATCAGTGCAGCAGACCGGCAGGATCGCCCGGCCGGAGGAGGGGCTCCTGCGACTGGATTTGGGGACCCCTGTGCCCAGGGGCGGCCCCTCCGCCTGAACAGCTCCTCGATGGCCGTTTTGAAAGTTCAGAGCCCGCCCCCTCGGGGGCCCGCTCTGTGCTTTTGTCTCTTTCCTTCATTCCGGGCTCCTGGGGGGGCAGGTGGGGTGCTCACCTGGGGCGGGGCCTTCCTTAGAGGCCAGACCAGCTCAGTAGCTTCCAAGGAGGGTGATTCTCAACAGGCCTGAGCCTGAACCCCTGAGAAACCAAGGTGCTGGGGGAGAGGATTCCATTCTTTGTTCAAAGTGTCGAATCACAGACCCTAAAATCTCAGGTGGGAAGGGTGCCCTGGAGCCGCGGGCACCTCTCCCAGCACCCATAGGCTGCAGGGGGACCTCGGCTGGCCCTGCCCTCGCAGAGCTCCCTTTAACGTCTGAACCAAACCAAAGCCACAGTTCCCCACTGTGGCTGCCGCGGCCGCCCAGAGCCGCCACGGCCCAGGCTCTCTGGCTGCAGCTCTCGGCTGGTCAGACAGGTCGCCCTCCTCAGCCAGGCCAGTGCCCAGGACCCCCGGTGGCGTGTCTGGTCTGTGGTAGGTTCTCAAGATCCATCGAAGCTCCTGGGTCTCCCAGGCTCCAGGGCTTATCCAGGAGCCACTGGGCAGGGCCCCTGGGGACCTCTGCTCTGAGCAGCGCCCACGACTGGCCTTCCTCTCCCTCCCCGGCCCCCCTGCAGGAGCACAGCCGACCTCCTGGGCCTTGACCTCCCCACACCCGCCCCGCCTGCCGAATCCCCACCTCGCCCCCCCAACCCTGGCTGCCCCAGACGGCCCTTTCTGACCCCGCCAGATATCTGTGGGTCACAGAGAGCCCCAGACCCCTGGCTTGAGGACCGAGCCCCCACCAGCCCCCTGCTTCCTGGGGCCCCAGGCTCAGCCCCACTGGTGCCTCCCCGAGTCTCAGGCGGCCGTGCCGCCTCCCCCAACTCCTTACTAAGGCCATGGACTTGGCGAGGTTCAGGGCCCGGTCCACGGGGCAGAGCGGCCACTGTGGCTCCAGCAGACCCCGCTGGGTTTGCCCCATGGCCCTGCCCTGGGCCTCCTCAGGCAGCCCCGCACTGGCTCTCTGCTCCTGGAAGGCAGTGACAGTCACCTGATACCTCCCAATTAGCCGATTTCACAGAGGCCAGAACCATACGTGAAGGGGGTGACCGATGTCCTTCCCGCCAGATGCCCCCTCGCCAGACCGTCCCCGAGCTCCTTGGCCCCATGCCTCTCCGGGCCTGAGGCTGCTTCTGAAGGGAGGGCATCGCCTCAGGACCCAAACTCATTGGCGCCAGGCAGTGGCCGTCCGGGGCCTGGGCAGGACCAGCAGCTCAGGTCCCTCTGAGTTGGGGGGGGGGGGTGACCTGCGCTTCCCCAGTTTCCTGGGAAACATCCCCGTGTACCACAGCTTCCTGAGCCCCCCACCCAGCTGCTGCTCCCCTTCCCCCACCCAAGGGGGTTTCGGACTCCCCCACCCCCACCCAGCTTCCCCCCCCCACCCCCCCGCCCCCAGGCCTCGCAGCTGCAGGCCTTTGATCTAAATCCCCAGCCCTGGACGCAGCCGCCACTTGCAACAGCTTCCTGCCGGTTTCGTGTTCCCAGGCGGCCGGTCCCTGTGTCCGCCACTCCCTCCGGGGCGCCGGGGGCCCTTGAGTGACGACAACACATGGGCCTTCGCCTGCCTTCCAGCCTCCGACCTCAGGGAGTCCTGACCCCTCCCTCCCTCCGGCTGAGGCTTCCACTGCAGTTCACCAGCTGTCGTCCCCGCCTGGCCCCCCACTGGCCACTCACTTTCAAAGGCCTGGTGTCCTCCCGTCTCCTGGGGCAGAGCAGGCCTGGCTGCCCCGCTCTGAGGCGGTCCAGGGCAAAGGCAGGGCGCCACCCAGGCGGGGCTCAGCTCCAGGCCACCCCAGGCCTGCTCGGCACTTGGTGATGGCCTGTGGCCTGGGGACTACGCCGCGTTTAAAGTGAAGGCAGACCTGCAGTGCCACCTGGAAGAGTGATGCTGCCCCTGCCTGCTGCACCCTCCGCCCGATCTTAGAGACACAGGTTCTGCCCCCGCCCAGGACTCAGCCCCCAGCAGGTCCGCGAGGGTGACCCGCCTGCAGCCTCTGCCCGTGGCGCATGGAGATGCGGCCTGGACTGCTCTGCCAGTCAGTACAGAGCATGGGGGGGCATGGGGGGCGTGCTGGGGGCAGCGATCAGCAGCCCAGCCTGCTGGTGCTCAAAGGCCCAAGACCCAAGGGTGACTACCGCTCAGCGTGACCCTTCCACACAGCGTGGAACATGGACCCAAGTTGCCAGAGTTTTCCTGCAAGAACTCCAGGTGCCCGTCTGCACAGGTCAGTGATTCGAATCAGAAACTACACCTCAGGCTACACCAACTGTGTCCAGGCAAGGGGCAGGTGGCTTCTGGCCCAGCCACGGCCTGCGTGCTACTCCTAGGAAATGCGCCCCAGGAACCGAATATGCTGGAGAAACACCAGGAGGCCTGTGTGGGGTTCAACACGTGGCTTCCGCATGGAGCACACACCGTGACACTGCTGGCGAGAAGGTGGTCTCGGGCCATCCCAGGCTTCCACGGCGGCAGCTCCATGATATTCAGTCTCGATGGTGGAGGCGTCAGAAGACTTGGGGCGAGGCTGGGGGCCAGCAGGGCCGTGTCCAGGAGGTCTGATGCCAGCAGGCAGAGGGGCGCGCAGCATCTCAGCGTCTTGGGGAGGCCCCAGGAGCCGGACACAGGACCTGGCCCTGGAGACGCAGCGGCACCCAGCAAGCTGAGCTGAGGTCACAGGGGCAGCACGGCAGCTGCAGTTCCTGCTCGGACCGCCCACCCTTGGGCCCCTTCCACCAAAAAAAGACCAGGCTAATGCTTACCGGGTTCCCTTTTTCTGTTACACATTGTTTACAAAGCTGGTTCACTGGCATCCTCCAAGAATAACCAATTCTGGATTTTTCTTAAAGACCCGCAAGAAGTCCTCTGATAGCGATCACCAAAAAGGCTCTTCTGACACCTTCACAAGTTTTTAATGTTTACTTGCACTGACTGTATCATCACATTTACATGCTTCGTGAGGGCTGTTTAGTTCCTAAGAGCAAATGACGATGATCCGAGGCACCTGCAGGCTTCCGGTGTCACCAGGAGCGCAGGGCCCCGTGTACTCAGTGTGTGTGATGCTGCAGGGGCACCATCCCGCCCGCATGTCGTCTCCCAAGGGTGCCGTGGGCCGGAGCCCGGTGGCTCTCGCATCTGACGGGAAGCACGTTCCCTTGGGCACTTTTCTTCAGGGTGAGGGTTTGTCGTTTCTGTTCAGCTCCGTGGCATCCGAATCCAGCCTTGAGTCTGGTGCGAGGGGGACCAGGGAAGGAGGGGAGAGGCCTGTGCCGGGACATCCCGGAGACACCGAATTGAGGGCACCGTCCCCAGGCTGAGAGCTGGACGGGGCTGTGTGGGGCCAGCAGGGGCCCAGCCGCAGCCAGCAAGCGGGGGGTGCCTGCGCACGTTGTCATCCAGCAAACCCCCTGCCGGCTGCAGAGCTGCAGCCCTTCATGCCCGCCTGCCCTCCTGGTGCTGCAGGTGAAACTGGGAACACAGATTATTTGCAGCCAGCAAGTGTCCGGTCACTTGTCTGTGGACAGGAGAAAACCGGAGTTGTGTCTGTGGTTGGTTTATTTATTTCTCTGGCTGTGCAGGTAAATTAACATGGAAGTTCCCAGGCCAGGGATCAAACCCATGCCACAGCCGCGACCTGAGCTGCTGCAGGGACAACGGCAGATCTTTAACCCACTGCACCACAAGGGAACTCCCCCGGAGTCGTGTTTAGAGCCGATGAGCAGCAGGGCTGGCGGGCACTCCAGCCCACGCGCTGCCACTTCCCGGAGAGGCCACGTCAGCCACTGGGCCTCTTCCTTGTCCCGGGGCCACAGGTGAGGTTCCTGGGACCTGCCCACCCCTGCCCCAGCTTGCTCAGCGCTGGCTGCAGCGCTGTCTTCAAGGCAAGGTTCAGTGATGTTTTTCTTTTCTCTAGTTTTGCCTAAACATGGAGCTGCAGCTAAATGGATCCAGCCGCGGTTTATGGAAATACTGATTCTCTGCAAGCTTAAATCTCCATTCTTTAACCAAAGTACTTGATACCTCTCAAACAGCATCTTTAATTAGTAGGAATTAATCCTTTAACAGCAGAAGGACAAGTAAGCAAGCTTTGAAAGGGAAGCTCCTTTATATCTCCAACTGCAATTACTTCCTGCTGAACTTTTGCATGGCTGTCTCTGTGCTGTCCTCAGCCCCAAGGAGCACGCGCAGGATCACAGCAAACACCACATTCACTCACTCCAGTGTTTACGGAGTCCCTGTGAAGCCAGCATCAGGGCCTTCGGGGGCCATAGGGAGGAGCCCAGCCATTCCCGGCAGGGTTGCACTTTCTCCGGAGGCACCTCCTGGCTGAGCCCCTGCCTTCTGCTCCCAGGGGCCCCGAGCTCCACTGGGAGCCCAGGGACTGAGCGGGTGGCCCTGGACCAAGGGGCAGGCCGGGGCTCCCCTGCCATCCGACCCACCCTGCCACTGGCCTCACTTGGCATACATGTCTGTGAAAACCACCCATGGCCTCCCGCAGCCCGGGGTCAGGCCAGGCTCGGGGTCCAGGCAGCCTCCTGCACACTCACCGTGGCCACAAGGAGCACAAGGCCGCACCCTGCTCCTTCTACCCCAGGCCGGCATCTCTCCTCCCCTCGACCTCCTGAGCCCCTTCCATCCTTCCCCGGAGTGCTGGTCGGTGCCTGTCACACGTGTGGGACCCAAGACGTCCTCTGGGGGAGAGAAAGAGGAGCGGTCAGAACGCGGGACCTGCCGGACGCCGAGCCACGTTCAGCCTGTCTGCCTAGGACCTGCACCTGCCTTGCAGGGACTGGCCCCGGCGCGGGCGCCACCAGGTGGTTCCGCTGCGCGTCCTGGTCGGGCCACGCGCAGAGGTCAGCGCGGTCCCCTCTGAAGGAGACCCTCCCACAGGGACGCGCTGCCCGCTGCCCTCGGAGGCCGGGAGGCCCTTGGGCGTCAAGGGGCCTCCGTCAGAACTCGCTTTCTCCAAGCAGGTGACCTCGTGCTCATCCTGGGGACCAGGAGGAGCGGGCAGGTGCCAGAGCCCGTGCAGGGCCAGCCTTCCGCGTACAGCCCGGCCTGCGTGAAAGACGTGCTCCTCCCGCGTTTCGCAGGAGCCAGGCCACCACCGGGTCTCGGGCCACTGACTGCTGGCAGGGAGACGTGATCTAAGGAGAGAGTTCTCCGAAGGCTGGGGAAACGGGCGAAAAGGATTAAGGCTGCCGTTGGAAGCTTGGGGTACAGACAGTAACAAACACCAGCTGGAAACCTGTGCAATGGACCCAGCGCTGCTCCTCCTCCCTCCTCCCCCTCGTCAGAAACGGGCAGCTCAGAACCGAGGGCCCGCCGGTCCCAGCCCCCGCCTGAACCCAGGGTGCCCGCCGCACCCAGAGACCCACACGGCACATGGCCCTGCTCAGGCCCAACTCCGCAGCTCAGGGCTCCCCAGATCCTAGCTCCTCCTCAGCACGTCACCCCCCGAAATAATCAGAGGCTCACAGAACAGGGATGACTTAGACGCAAAGTGGACGGGACCTGGGGGCCAGAGTGGATGGGGGAGGGGCCAGGCAGACTGGACCGTGGTCTTGACCCAGAGGCAGAAGACGACAGCCGTGGTCCCTCGGAGGCCGCGGTGCAGCGCTGGCTGTGAGGGTGGCTGCGCTTTGGAAGGAGGAGGTGGGCGCTGTGGCTTTTGGGGGGAAGGCAGGCACCAGATCCACGGTCCCTCCAAGACTGTAACCAGTGGGCAGGTGTAACGTCCCCAAAGGAAACAAGGGACGGTCTGGAGAGAGAGGCTCGAGATGACCGGGTGCCATCGGCACGTCCCCTGCCCTCCTCTGACCACGTCTGTGCCCTGCACGGGCCCTTCCCGCGCGTCGCTCACAGGCTTTTCATCATTTGCTCACAGGCTCATTTTCCTGGTCAAGGAGAACGTTCTGGGGCTGGTCCCTGTCTTCGTGTCTGGACACTGAGGGAGTTTTCACGCTTCTTTGAAGAGAAGCATATTTATTCATTTGCACAAGGCTATCAAAGTTATCTCCTAAGATTCGTTGTAGTTTATCTGTGCTCAAGGCCAAGTTCCCCTGACAAAGGGCCAGTCTGCAGAGCTCACAGCAACACAGTTCCCTCCGACGTTCTTCGTGCATCTGCCGTTAGAGGCGATTCGTGCCCGCCTCTGAGTCCTGCTGCCTGCGCCTCTCGCGTCACCCGGGCCTCGCAGGGACTTTGGAGACGAGCTGACTCAGGCGCGGAGGTCCGAGCACGCACAGCCACGTGCCCGCGAGTTTGCTGGGTTTGAGACTGCGCATAATGTGACTGGAGCCCTGGGGAGCTGCGGTCCGGCCTTTGCATCGGTGCAGAACTGAGCTCCGTCTGGACCTTCTGCTCGAGGGCTGATTCCCACCCACAGACAGCTCTGGGGCTGCCATGCCCCGCCTGTCACCTGTCCCCCTCACCAAGCACAAGGGCTGGGAAAGGCAGTGGGTGACAGCGGGGACAGCTTAGAGATTGGTGGCCTGTGCAGCTTCTGTTCCAACAGACAAGGCAGACGTCAGGCAGATCAAACAAACCCTTTTCTAACGGTGGGGCCAATAACACAGGCTTCTCGCTGGGGCCTGAGTGGGGCCAAGACCCTCCACGGAGGTAAGGTGTACACTGGCCCCTCGGGCACTGCAGGCCAAACAGGTGGGGAGCAGCTGGTGCAGAGAGCGACGTGGAGGCGCAGCCAGGCTCGGCACTGCGGTCAGGACCTTGCTCGGAGCACAGAGAGCCGTGTGCCTGGGTTCACATTGGGAAAAGAGACTCTTGTGTGAGGTGTCCTGGGCAGCAGGAGCGCAGACAGGAAGCTCCTTAAGGTCTGGGTCAAAGCCACGGAAAACAGGGTGGAGGCCACAGAGAGACGGGGACTTCGAGGGGCCTTTGGAAGTAGCCCAGAGGGGTTGGTGAGGGGAGGGCCTGGCCGGGAGACCCAACGAGGGGAGCGTGATGGCCTCGGACGCCCTCCACAGAGAGGCCCACGGACTACGGATGCCAGGACACGGCCACCCGCCTGGAGCTGGGACCGGGTCAGGTCCATGGGCAGAGCAGGGGCCGTTACCCACCTGCCAGCTCTTCAAGGGGTGGGGCTCTGTTCTCCAGGAAACCGAGAGGGCATTATTCACGGGAGCTGACGGTGGCCTGGAACCCGCCCTCAATGAGCTTCCCTGGCTCCTGTCCACAGGCGCAATCGTGGCTGAGCAGGGACAGACGGACACAAGGCAGCCTGTCCTCTGGGAGCGCCTCGGTGCCCAGGTCACACTGGAGTCAGACAGCAGTGGCCACACACACAGAGCCCACGTGGCAGAGGCCGGTCCGCCGCCCCCCGCGGGGCTCGCATCCCCCATCTGTTTGCCTCCCTTCACAGGCCCACGCTCCCACACGTGTGTGTATATAAACGCACGCGTGTGTCCGGGCCACTGAGCGTGGACAGGGCGGGAACGCTCCGCGGGCTGGACGATGAGCACAACGCTCACGCTCGCAGCAAGCTTGAAATGCGGAAGTGTGCACGTGCGCATGTCTGTGCAAAATGAACTGTGACCTCACGTTTCCCCCAAACCACTGCTAGGGTTTGGGTTTGGGTGGGATTTGGAGAAGGACGTTGAGAAGCAATTCACTAAACCACCCTTGATTCAATCGCCACCAGACATGATGGGACAGGGCGGTCCAGGAGCCCGTGTGAAGGGCCACCCGGGGCCTGTCCCACTCCGTGGATGAGCAAACTGAGGCTCCGGGACGCTCGGGACCTGCCGGGAGCCTCGCACATGTGAGACGGTGCCGTCCGCCCGGGTCAGCCAGGCCGAGTGTCTCTTTTCATGGTCAGGGTTGGAGACAGTTTTCCCTTCCTTGATCCTTCAGCAAAACGATCAGAACAAAATCAGCAGCAGCCATAAGGACTGAATTTAAACAGCTTCTAATTATAGCTGGAGAAATGCTTTTAAATAAAAAATAGTCATCACTCTTCACTGCTGAACCAGAAAAACAGACCTGGTGTGTTTTAGGGGGAAACGGCAGGCAGAGCTCGTTCGATGCCAGTGGGCCGGGCGTTCCTTCCGTGAGAAACCCGCTGGGGGGACTGGCCAGAGGCTGCATGGTCTCCACCGGGTCAGACGGGGTTTCGGGCTCCAGGCCTCGCAGCTCCTGTCCACGGCGTTTCCCCCCAGCAGTCGCCAGGGTGTTGTTCTTAACTCGTCCTGGGCGGCAGGTAAAATCTGAGCCCAGCCTCAGATTTTTTGAAAATTGTACTGGGGTGTACTTCATTCACAGTGTTGTATGAGCGTATAGCAAAGTGCCTCAGCCGGACACGTACCCATTCTTTTTTCCCAGGTGGGTTGGTCCGATCCTTGAGCAGAGTTCCCTGCACTATGCAGTAGGTCCTTGTCGGATACCTAGCTCACACAGAGTGGTGCATATGTATCAATCCCATTCTCCCAACTTATCTCCGCCTCCCATGCTTCCCCCTTTGGGAAGTAAAAGTTAGATTTCGAAATTGTATCATTTTTTATTAAGTTCCACGTATAAGCGACATCATATGATGTCTGTGTTTCTCTAACTGCATTTAGTGTAAGAATCTCTAGGTTCATCCATGTTCATGCCAATGACACTATTTTGCTTTTTTATAGCTGAGTAGTATTCCACCACCCACACGCACCACCTCTTCTTTATCCACTCCTGTCCATGGACCTTTAAGTTGCTTCCAGGTCTTGGCTACTGTGAATACGCTGCAATGCAAACTCCTTCGCAAATGCTCAGAGGCCAGTGTTTTTGAAACGTCTTCTACTTTTCAAAGTGAGCAATGAGTGACTTTAGATTTTTTCTCGGAGCTGGGATATGGCTCTAGGCTTTTCCAATTTAGGTTCCTACCTTTAACTGTGCACAAATGATAGCGTGAAGGAAGTGCCATGTTCCGCAACGTCTGAAACGGCAGCAAACAGACTTTGGGGAGGAAGAGGCGCTTTGTCGTCACCAGGAGCTTTGGGCGTTGGTATAAATGGCTTTTACACCTGTGGTGGAACTTCCGGCCCCCAGTGCCCTGCCCTGGGGGACGATTGATGGTCCCAAGCAGCCTCAGCCCCGCGGAAGGGCAGAAATTAGCTGGGATCATAAACAAGTCAGATGCTGAACAGGTCAAGGAGGGGTCGAAGGGGCCAAAAGCAGCCTCGCCGTCTGTCTCCAGGCGCTGGCGGCTCAGCCCAGCGAGCGAGTGGGGGAAGGGCTGCCGTCCACACTGACGGGCGATCACACCTGACCAGAGCTGCAGGTGGGCGAGAGGCGACCCGGTTCAGACGGCACAGTCCGCTGTCTGTCCCCGCGGCCAGAGCCCTGCTGAGGACAGCCTGGCAAATGTGGGGGTCACCCTGCCTCTGGGCCCTCTGTCCATCTCTGCCCCTCACTCAGCTCACTGCTCCTCAACCTGCCCCCCGCTGTGTGGGTCTCCAACCCCTTTTTCCTCCCCCCAAAGGCAGGATGCTCCGGTCTGAGAATCACCCAGCTTTTTAACTGTTGCCCTTTCGCTTGGGCTGATTTTATGAGCAGAGTCGGCGGGTCCTGTTGCCTGTCCCATCGTGGACAGAGGAAGCTGTCCCCACAGAAGTGGCTCAGCAGCTTCCCTCACAATCCCCATGCTGTGAGCTCAGAACAGACGTGGGCTCCGTCCCACGTGCCTCCCCTGCCCTCTCGTCTCAGTGCCCCAACCTTCATGCTGTCCCAGGGGCGTAAGTGAGTCTAAGAAGCAAGCGTGGACTGTGCCCAACTCTGGGCACACGTACCCCTGAGACGTCACCATGGCTAACACAGCAGGCACTGCCCTCGTCCCAGGCTCTTGTCCTGCCCTTCGAGGCTCTGCTTCCAGGTTCACTCACTCGGCTGCCCACCGGCCAGTGTTTTGGGGGAGCAGAGGATGGACAGAAAGCCCGGGGCTCGGGGTCCCGCCTAGAACTGGCCCCCGACAGTCTTACCAGGAAGCCGGGGCTGGGACTCCTTGGCAGTGCCCCCAAAGTCCAGCCCTAGGAGGGCGAATCCTGAAGAACAGGCCAAGGACCCATGGCTGGGGTGGTGCTGGGCACCCTGGGTGACGCCCTCTCCAGGAGAGGCAGCTGTTCTGAGGGGTCCGGGTGCCTCCAGGAGCAGGGGCCTGGAGGCGGCCAGCTACACACACACCCACTGCCTGGGTCTGGGCCCTCGGTCTCACAGAGCAGATAAGCCTGGAAGCCATTCCATCTTCACACCCAGGGCAGACAAACATCCAGGATTTAAAGCTAAAAGGGACAAGACTTTTTTCTTTTTTTTTTTTTTTTTTGCCTTTTCTAGGGCCGCTCCCGCGGCATATGTAGTTTCCCAGGCTAGGGGTCTAATCGGAGCTGTAGCCGCCAGTCTACACCACAGCTTACAGCAACGCCAGATCCTTAACCCACTGAGAGAAGCCAGGGATCGAACCTGCAACCTCATGGTTCCTAGTAGGATTTGTTAACCACTGAGCCACGACGGGAACTCCTATTCCCTTTTTTAACCTAACATAAGGTAAGTGTAGCTGCCTTTCTCACTCTGGTTAATTATTTCTCCGTGTTTCCTCTTCACCAGTTGACTCAGTTTGCCGTCAAATCCAAATTAATTCTGATTATTTGGATGAGTGATAACAGGATTTCCACTGCTCGGACACCAAACCAACCAACTAACATCCAAAAGCACATACGTTTGCCTGAGAGCCTCTGGTCCGGGCTTTTCAGAACTTACTGCAGTGGAGACTCAGGATTTTTGCCAGAGTTCCACTGAATTCCCTTTAGCTGGACTGCTTTGACAGCGGCTTAGGATGTACTCAGATGCATCCGGTTAGACTGAGACGCCTCCACGTAGCAGACGTGCTCAGAGGCCCTGGAAGCCCCAGGGTCCCCAGCTGGCTGCTGGGGCAGGAGATGGGGCTTCGGTGTCTCGGCTCCGTTTCTGAGAGCAGCTTCGGTTTCCAAGTGCAGCTCTGCCTGCTTTGTCCTGGAATCCGAGACAGAGTGTCCTCCTGGGGACCAGTGATCCCACCGGCCGCGGGTCTTGAGAGCAGGGAGGGCAGTCAGCGCCTGGGCTTGGAGACCCTGGCCCTGGAGGCTTGTCTGGGCTGGGGGCACAGGGGCCTAGCCCTGTGAGGTCTGTCCACCACCTGCATGGCCGCAGCAGAGGCCCAACTCACTCTGAGCTCCGGCCGCTCCCCAGCCCAATGGCTCACACAACATTTCACAGAAACTTTCTAGATTTGGTGCTGCCCCGCTTGTAGTTCTGTGCTCACCAGACGGCTCTGTGGCTCGAAGGCGCTTTGCAGTTACAAGGCTGCCTGCGGGCTCCTCGCAGACTCTGGTTACCGTGGCCCTGAGCCTGCAGAGGGCTCAGCGCGGCCCCGTGGCACAGGTGCAGCACAGAGCAGGCTCTGAAGGGCAGGAAGGAGGCCAGTGAGGGCTCAGGAACGGAGAAGCCCGGGCACAGGGCAGGGAGGTGGGAGAGCATCCCCACGCAGGCGGGGCGCTTCCGCCAAAAACAAGCCCAGGGCAGCAGGCGAGCTGAACGTTCCGCACCTCCGGAGGCCTTGCGTCCAGAGAAACGTCTCCCTCCAGACCTGACATGAAGCCCTTCAAGCGGCTCGGTTACTCCAGAGACGTGGACAGCAAGGACTGGGTCCCACACGGGAGGGCGTCTGGGCGCCGGTTCAGAACCCGCCGCGGACAGGAGTGCACACCGGGGTTCCTGAGCCGAGCCCAGGCCCCCTCTTCCCGGGAGCTCTATCACGCTCATTAGAAATCCCAGTCTAGCAGAACCCCAGAGAACCTTTTGGTAGAAGGAAGGAAGAAAAGACTTTTGTAGTAAGATGACTTATGACTTCCTGGACCACCTGCTAGGGAAGCCCGGGGGCTGTGCGTTTGCTTCCATCTTTCTTGAAGGGGCTTCTCACCATTTAGCAACTTTGCCTCCGATTTCAGAACAAGAGAAAGGACAGTGACCAGCTCAAAACACACAGGCCAAGTTTGAAATCGACAGCATGAGCTCCGAGGTGCCCCAGCATCACCTCGCAGGGGTCAATGTCCAGGGAGTGGACTCTCTAGGCCAGGCAGGGGCCAGCGGGAGGCAACTGCGCTTTCCCCTGGGATTCGGGAGTTAGCGTCACGCGATCAGCTGACCTGCTGCTGGAGCCTCTCCCGGGCCCTCGCAGGCCCTCAGGACAGCAGCACCCCGCCCTCCCTGGGCTCCAGCCCTGACCCTGGCTGTGTCCCGGCCCTTCCCACCCCGTCCTGCCCAGGGGAGGGCTGACCTGGCCCCTCCCCATGAACCTGCTTGGATCCACGGCTTCGACAGCCTGCCTTCTGGGGCAAGGAACTCCATTCATCGAGATTGAAACCAAGAGTGGCCCCTCCACTCCCAGGGCCCCGGAGAACATGCAAGTCCGTGCAAAGCCACCCAGACGCGTTCCATGGAAAGTCCTGCCCTCCGCTCCCCCTGGACAGCCTGTGCCAACGCAGCAAACACACCGTGGCTGCTGACACCTTCAACCAACCCTTGCTGGTCTTACTTGCATGGAACTCTTTCCTTTTTTTTCAAAACACACCTTAACATGCAGTGGAACACTTGTATTCTTTGAAAAACAGTTGCAAAAATTCCTGTCTATCAATAGGTTTTAATTTAACAAGTGTTATTCAGTTAGGTTTTTTTTTTTACAGCTTTCTTGAGATCTGATTTACACACCATATAATTCATCCATCGAAAGTGAATTCAGGGTTCATAGCATATACTTTCAGGGTTGCGCGGCCATGACCACCTAATGTGAGAACATTTTCATCACATCGCCCTTAAGGAGTCCTGGCCCTCGCGACAAGTCACCTCCCAGCCTCCTCCCGCAGCCCCGGCAAACGCTTACCCACTTTGTGTCTCCGCGGACTCGACCAGAAAGACATTTCACTCCTGTGGAATCACACGACGTTTTTCAGCGGGCGTTTCTCAGGTGCATCCGTGCTGTAGCTCAGACTGGTCCTCGCCGCTTGGACTGCGGAAGAGCACCCGTGGTGTGTGGGGCTCATCAGCCAGCGACGCTGTTGGTGAAACTCGTCCGCGCACAGTGAGGGGGCTTTTCCCAGGACCGTTGCAAGGCGCCAGGACCACTGCTGCGTTTTGAGTGGGGAGGGAGATTGGGCTCCACACCGAATACTGCGGGGAAAGTGGGACGTGCCGCCACCGAGCAGGGAAACCTCTGGGGTGAGGGCTCCTGGCTAAGCCAGGCTAATGGGATTCCTGCCGAGGGCAGGCCAGGTGGTCAGACACGGCCTGGAGCAGGTATGGGATGGGAAACCGTGAGATCCTGAGCTTGGGGGGATTTGGAGGGTGGGGCTGCTGGCTCAGCATCGAAGCAGGGTCCTCGCGAAACTGGAGAAAACAGGGATGAGCAGAGAAACCCGGAGTTAAGTCCTGCAGGAAGCACAGCCCGGGGCCGAGGAGAGTCTGGCCGAGGAGGCACCTGCACCAGTGGACACGCGGGCTTTCCAGCCTTTGCTGATTGTGAGTATTTCTGCGAAACCCCCTTGTGCACAGTTTCGGTGGGAAGGGGTCTCCCTTTCTCCGGCGTTGATTAGGAGTGGAATTGCTGGGTGATACAGCAATTGAGGCCCCACCAGACGTCTTCCGTGGGACTGCGCACTCTGAGCAGGAACGAACGAGGGCCCTGCTTTCTCCCACCCGTGCGAACGCCTGTCATCATCTGTCTGCGATGACAGCCGCCCTCACACGTGGGAACCGGCATCTCACTGTGGCTCCCACGTAATTTCCCTGTACGTTTCCACGCGAGGCATCTCATCCACTCGCTGTCCACTTGCATATCTTTGGAGAAAATAACCATTTAAACCTTTGACCATTTGTAATTAGGCTTTTTGTATTTTTGTTAGTGAGTTACAAGTGTTCTTTGTATAGTCTGTTCTTTATCAGACAGATGATTTGCAAATATTTTCTCCCATTCTGTGGGTTGTCTTTTCACTTTCTTGAGAGTTTCCTTTTAAACAAAAAAGTTTTAAGTTTGGTGAAGTAAAATTGATCTATTTTCTCCTTTTGTTTCCATTCGTTTGTGTATCTGGTGATCCCTTTCTCAATCTAGGGTCATGGAGATTTACTCCTATGTTGTCTTCCCAGGGTTTTCTGGTTTTGGCTCTTATATTTGGTTGTTGATCCCTTTTAGTTGTTTTGGTATATGATGTGAGGTAGGTCCTAGTTGCATTCTTCTGCCCGTGGATATCCAGCTGTCACGATCTTGAAAAGATCGTCCTTCCCCCATTAAAGTATCTTGGTGCCTTTGTTGAAAGTCAGCTGACTACAGATATGAATTTTCGAGCTCCGTTCTATTCCATCGATCTATCCATCTATCCTTATGCCCGGTGTTTGTACTGGGAACTGGTACTCAGAGTTCTGGCTCTGCAGTGAGTGGAAAACAGGAAATTCGAGCCTCCGAACTTCATTCTTTCCCAGGATGCTGGCTGTTCTTGGTCCGTGATGCTCTGGCAACCAGGATGCCTACGTCTGGATCTGCCCCGACAGACAGGCAATGTCTGTCTCCCTCTCGTTTCCCTCCTTGCTTTTACCCTGTCCCCGAGGGTCTTGTGATTCCTGTGTTTCCTAACCCACAAGGACGGGCTCCGGCTCTTCCCTGCGGCGTGAGCAGTGCTCGGCACGCGGTGAGCATGGGCGAGGCCCACCCGCCAGCAAGACTGTGGACGCAGGAGACCCTGGAGACGGGGGCCCAGAGAAGCAAGACCCACTCTTCCCCATCCAGCCCCCAGGGAGGTCTCTGAAAACCCAGAGCTTAGCCTCCTGCTCGCCACCTGAGGCCTGCGATGGCAGCATGAGCAGCAGCGGGTGATGACCAGAGCACAGACTGAGCCCCCCAGAATCAGAGGCCAGCTCGCCCAGGGCCTTGGTGGTTATAGGGTGGACAGGAAAGCTAGAGGGAAAGCTGTCTGGACAGCACCAGACTTGCCAAGAACAGAGGAAACTGGAAGGGCGGGCTGTCCCCAGGTCGTCCCAAGAGGAAGGTGGAAAGAGAAGCAGGAGAGCAGCTGGTGCAGGTTCTCCCCTGCCAGGGGTAGGGGGACCTGGGCAAGGGGCTCGAATGGGTGGCCTGGCACCAGCACCACGCACTGGTGCTCAAAACATTCACGTTTCCATACCAGAGGGTCCAGAGGCAAAAACTGCCTCTGAAGACAGACCTCCCAGTGGTGCCCCCATCAGCGGCTGTGGAGAGGGGTGGCCAGGCCTGGCCTGCATGGCCGTCCCGCGGGGGTTCAATGAGCGGGCAGCACTTCCACTACCAGGAGTCGCCGGCCAGGCCTCACTCTCCACTGTCCGCCTCTCAGGAGCTGGGGGAAGAGGCTGAAGTGGTGTCTGGTGCCAAATCAGCTTTCTGTGCCTCGTCCCAACTTTGTCCAACAAACAAAAACCACCCCAGCGATTTCTAAAACTCGGAAGTTTGGGGTAATTTTAGAGGATTGGATGGAGAATTTGTGGTCCAGCTTATAGATTCTATGAGAGGAGAGAGAGGTTCTGTGAGGTGGAACTGGAGAGAGATGTGTGTTTGTTTTATCGCAGTAGCTGTTAAATGTTTTGGCCTCGCCGCCAAGCTCAATCGCCAAGTCTGTGGGAGTAACGAGGTAAAGAGACTCGCCTTGAGCTTGGACTTGAAGGCTGTCGCTGGGTTCGGCCAGGCAGAACCGGAGGTTCCAAAGTTGCCAGTAAGCCTGTGACTAAGCAGAATTCTGACAAATAGTTTACTGCTTTAAAAAATCAGCTGTATTGATATAATTTAGGTGTAAGGAAATTCAACAATTTTCACTCATATCCTCAAAGGGCTTCAGGAAACGCAAGGGAACAGTCGGGAAGTGGACTCTGCAGTCGGAACCAGAACCGCCAGATCCCAGACGTCTCCTGCGCCTCGGTCAGCGCCTCCCCACACCCTGGAGCCTGGGACCGCCTCTCTTTCCGTCACTGTCGTGTTGGCTCTTCTGAAGCGCCATAAGTTTTGTGGAGGTGCCATCACACCGTGTGTCGTCATTCGTCTGTGGCCTCTCTCCTAGGATAGTGCTTTAAGATGCACTGCTGTTTAAAAAAAGAGAGGGCGTTCCCATTGTGGTGCAGCGGAAACGAATCCAGCTAGGAACCGTGAGGTTGTGGGTTCGATCCCTGGCCTCGCTCAGTGGGTTAGGAATCTGGCGTTGCCGTGAGCTGTGGTGTAGGCCGGCAGCTACAGCTCTGATTAGACCCCTAGCCTGGGAACCTCCCTATGCCGTGGGTGCGGCCCTGAAAAGACAAAAAAATAATAATAAAATTAAATGAAATAAAAAGAATTTGCACGGATGATGTTGCAAAGGCCAGGCATCCCTCCTCCACCCCTCTCGAGCGCAGCGGTGTTCCATTTTCTGAAGAGGCCGTGTGGCGGACCCACGGCTGACCCACTCCCCCAGTGCACCGTCATCTGAGTTACACCCAGTGCCTGGACCTTATGAAAAAAGCTGCTGTGAAAGCCTGTGTACAAGACATGGTGTCTCAGAGTTCCCACTGGAGCAACAGGACTGGGGTCATCTCTGCATTGACAGGACGCAGGTTCCAGGCCAGGCAGGCACAGTGGGTTAAGGGTCCAGTGTTGCTGCAGCTGCAGCAAAGGTGGCATCTGCAGCTCAGATCTGCTCCCTGGCCCAGAATCCCGTATGCTACGGGGCAGCCAAAAAAAGATTAAAAAAAAAAAAAAAAACACATCATGTGACATAAGTTTTCACTCCCTCGTGTGAATTCTGAGGCGTGAGACGCTGGGCGAGTGGCAAGTGTGGGTAACTTTGTGAAAAACCACCACATGTTTCCCAAAGTGTCCTTTTCCCATTTTGCGATTCTATCCAAATATACAAAAAATTCCAGTTGTTCTGCATTTTCAACAACACCTGTTAGATTTTTGCTTTTTAAATTTTCCCATTCCTGGTAAGTATGGAGAGAGTGTCTTATGGCTTTAACTTGAATTTTCCTCATCACTAAAGATGTTACATCACTAGTGATACGATATTGCATATGTTTATTTCCACTGCTTTAGCCCCTTCCGTGATGTGCCTGTGAAAATATTTTGCTCATTTTTAAAAATCTAAGCTGTTTATCTTATGAGTGAGTAATGAGATTCTTTATAAATTATGGATTCAGTTCTTATTTTTTGAAATCTGTACTTTTCTAATTTTTTTTAACCAACTTGTAACTTTATTTTCTTTTTTTTCTTTTCTTTAGAAGAAGAGTAGTTTTTAATTATGATGAAGCTGAAGTTACCAGTTCTTTCCTTTCTTAGATCTGGTAGGATTTCAGAGAAACCTTTGTCTAACCCAGGGCTGCAAAGATTTCTTCCTATTTTCTCCTGTAAATTTTGTAGGTTTAGCTCCTACATATAAATTTTCCTACATTTTGAATTGATTTGTGTGTGTGTGTAAAGGAACCCTCTGAGTTTTTCTTCTCACGTATCCCAAATATCCCAGCCCTGTTGGTTGAAGAGAGAGCCTTTTCGGGGCCGCGCCCATGACATATGGAGGTTCCCAAGCTAGGGGTCAAATAGGAGCTACAGCTGCCGGCCTACACCACAGCCACAGCAATACAGGGTCTGAGCCACGTCTGCCACCTACACCACAGCTCACAGCAACACCAGATCCTTAACCCTCTGAGCGAGGCCAGGGATCGAACCTGCAACCTCATGGTTCCTAGTCGGGTTTGTTTCCACTGCACCACATCAGGAATTCTTATGTCTGGACTTTCTATTCTGCCCAGCTGGCACACCAATGCCACACTGTCTTGACTGTGGTAGCTTTATAGAGAGGTTTGAAATCAGATAGTACAACTCCTCATATTTTGTTCCTTTCCAAAGGTGCCTTGGCTGTTGGTTATTTTCAGTTCCATAAAATTTCAGGATCTTGCTTTTCTAGGAACTCTGAAGTTCCGCGACTTCGCTGCGGTGTGTCTGGATGCTCCCGGCAGAGTCAGCTCAAAACCCCCGCCTTGCTCTTTGCTTTCCACGTGGTCCTTCCGTTCTTGGTCCTTTATTCTTTCCCTGTTTTCTCCCCAAACTTCTAAAAAATACTCCTCTTGGAGTCCCTGCTGTGGCATAATGGGATGGGTGGTGTCCCTGCAGCCCCAGGACGCAGGTTTGATCCCCCGCCCAGCACAGCGGGCTAAGGACCCAGTGGTGCTGTGGCTTCCGTTTAGGTCACAACTGTGTCTCCACTCCGATCCCTGGACCGGGAACTCCAAATGCCATGCAGTGGCCAAAAAAGAGGAAAAAAAGAAAAAATATGTTTCTTTTTGTTATCCACCATCTGCTCATTAGCTTTGCTTTTTAGTGGTGGCCCTGAGGTCTGCAAGGTTCGTTTGCATGCACCCCAATCCACGCTCCAATAACGGTAAACCTTCCCGTTGGAGGAAGAAGCTCACAGAGCTGCCCCCCACCCCGGGGTCTGCCTCCAGAAATTCTTAAACCCCAAGGACTCTGTGGTCACTGTTGCTCTAAACGGTCCGTCGCCTTTTCAGTCTTATTTGTGATTTTAGGGTTGACACCAGAGAGAGCGCCACCTCGACCGCGTGGCCACACACCACCCCCTTCCGAGACGAACAGCAGGGGACACCTGCCTTCTCCCCCAGAACCTGCCGCGCCTGGGAGTCCGCGTTCCCAGCGGCCCAACTCTCACCCGCGGCACGTGGCTCTAAGGAAGAGCTTCCTTGAACAATTTAAGGTGCAGCTCTGGGGTGAGTTCTCTCCGCTTTTGTTTGTTTAAAAAAGTTCACTTTATTTTTGGAAGGTATCTCTCTGGGGTAAATAATTCCAGTTTCACAGTGGCCCTCCCCGCTGCCTGTTCTCACAGGCGGTGCCACTCTGCTCTGGCTTTGCTCCTCTTTGTGACGCGTCTGCTCTGCCTGCCCCGGGTTTCTTGCAGTGTCTTCTCCAGCTGCTTGTAAGGTCATTACTTTATGGTTGTTTTTTTAGCAATTTGATTATAATATGTTATACTGTGCATTTTTTTCATTTCGGCGTCTCTGGGGTTTGTTGAATAACTTCATGATAGTTGGGAAATTTGCAGCCATTCCAGTCTTTCTTTCTTTCTTTTTCAGTCATTATTTCTTAAATACTTGCCCTCTCTCTCTCTCCTTCTCCCTCCTCTGTCTTTCTGTTTCTCTCTGTCTCTCTCTTCCTGTCCACAGGTAGACACACACACACACACACACACACACACACACACACACACACACCTCCTGTTGGTTTCTCTGGAGAACCTTTGCACAAGGTAGGGAGACACACTTTGCATTATACACCATCCGTACTTTTTAAATACCTGAAGATTCGATTACTGTTGAATTCATTTTAAATTCATTTAAATTTAATGTAGGAGTTCCCATCGTGGCGCAGTAGTTAACGAATCCGACTAGGAACCATGAGGTTGCGGGTTCTGTCCCTGCCCTTGCTCAGTGGGTTAACGATCCGGTGTTGCCGTGAGCTGTGGTGTAGGTTGCAGACGCGGCTCGGATCCCGCGTTGCTGTGGCTCTGGCGTAGGCCGCTGGCTACAGCTCCGATTCGACCCCTAGCCTGGGAACCTCCATATGCCAAGGGAGCGGCCCAAAGAAATAGCAAAAAGACAAAAAAAATAAATAAATAAAATAAAAAATAAATAAATAAATTTAATGTAAAATTTTAAATGAAAATGACTCTGTACACTAGAAACTAATATCTTATTGCATGTTATAGCTCCAAAGTGTTAAATTATTTTTCAATTTTTCACTTTCAAATTGAAAAAGTTTTAAACATTGTTAGCTCCCTCTCAATTTCAGTACATTTGCCCTGGAGTAGATGGTCCCGCACTGGCCCATGAGATGTTCGTGGCATATTTTTGAGAAAAGTGCAAGATTCCAGGGGCAACACCAACGGCGTAAATGCTGGACTAAGCCAGTTACATGACCGGAAAGCCAAGCGCCGTCCAACTGCCCTCGCAGCTTAATTTGTCAGTGCCGCTAATTTCCCGGCGCGGCTGGCGCTCTGCCCTGGCGTCTCCTGCTCCGGGACACTCCTTTCTTAGCGCAGTGGCTCCAAGGGCACAGAGATCCCTGGCACACTCTGTGAAACAGCCCTCGGAGGCGTTTTGGGAGACTGGGAAACCACAACGCCCTGTGCGTTCAAGACACAGTCGCGCCGCCAGCCTAGACTCGCCAGCTCCCACCCCAGCCTGCGTGAGCGCCCGAGCACCTGGCTCCCCCCGCGACGTGCAGGAGCTCACTTCAGAATCGCTCTCCTAAACGATTTTCTCTTAGAGCTGTGGGTTCCCTCTGTGTCGCCCGGCAATGCTGGGTGCGACAGTCTCGTCCCCACAGCGGGGTGTGCAGATGTCTTCCTGTGCCAGGCAGGCCCCAGGGGTGATGGGCTACTTCCAAAGCCTCCTGCCTTCCTCCAAAAGGCAGTGAAACCCGTGCCACCCTCCTTTCACCTGGGCTGCCGGGAAATCCGTCAGCTCCTCCGGCCCCCCGGACCTCCTCCCGGCTCTTTGTCCCTGAGCACGTCCTGCCGCTGCTCTCCAGCCTCCTGAAAGGAAGGACCCCTTTCACGGGAGGGTGGGCTGCAGGCCCTTCAGGTGCTGTCCTTCGTGTCTCGTCTCCAGCCAGCACCCTTTCAGCAGGAGGACGAGCGGAGGGGGAAAGCCACGACTCGCCGCCCTCCCCAGCTGCCATCCCACCAGCCAGTCCCCAGCCCTGCAGCCCAAGGCACCCCTCCCTGTGCCATCCCGGGACCCGTGCCCCCCCCAGCCGTCTTCATGCCAAGACCGGCCCAGAGAAAGCCATGCTGGCGAGGCCTCCGGGCTGTAAATCACCTGCCCGCCCACATGTGCCTCCCGAGGCCCAGGCGCTGACTTTACGAGGCCCTTCGTGTCATCACGGCCTGTGATTTGCAGACTCGCCTGCTTTCTTCTCCCAACAACTGCTCACCTTACAGGAGCCGGGCCTGCAGGGTCACGCCCGGGGGGGCCCCCACCTTCTTCCTGTTTCCTCCGGGGTCCCAGCCCCGCCTCCCTCTCTTGTTTTTGGTTTTCCTTTGGAAAACAAATCAGGCAACGCGTCTGGAAAAGACATCTCCAGCTGGGTGTTTGGCTGCCTTTCCCGCAAAGCCGCCCTGCTCCCCGTGGCCGGGCCACGTGAGAGCCGAGCCCGAGCGTTACGGCGGGCAGCCCTCCAGGTGGCGGTGACTAGGCCCCCGGGGGGTGGGCAGCCCCCAGGGAGAGCGACCCGGGGTGGCCCGTGCACCCCTTCGGGGCCAGGCTGAGGCGAGGGGCCGCTGCCCTCCGTCAGACACAGCCCGGCCACTTCAGGGGCCTGAAGTGGATGCGGGCTCCGCCACTGCCCACTCGGACCCTGGCGTTAGGGTTGATCACACCCCCCAAGTTCAGTGGTGAGGTCCCAGCCCTCCGTGCCCCCACATGGGCCTCTTTGGAGATAAGGTCTTCAGACGTGATGACCGAAGAGGAGGCCATGGCGGAGGCCGGTGGGCTCAATTTATTAGGACAGTGTCCCTATAAAAGGGGAATCTGGACACAGACGCTCCTACTGTGCAAACTGGTGTCACCGTGCCACCTGCCAAGCCACGTCCAGGCGCGGAAGGAGGCCCGAAATCCCCGCTGCAGCCCCAGAACGTGGAGGCCCTGCCCCGCCCGGGCCTGAGCCTCGGGTCACGAGAGGTTCTGAAGGCCCTTCGGTCCCCGGTGCTTTGTTATTGCAGCCGAGGGGGCCACACTTGGCTCACTCCTCCAGGAGGAAGTCTCTACTTTGATAAAATCAGGGGGCCCTGGATCATTGCGGGGACGAAAGGAGAGAAGACCAAGCACAAGGCAGCGACAGTCGATGTGAGACCCGCCATTCCCGTGGGTGTGACCAGCCCAGGGAAAGCCTCACGCCCGTGCAGGCTGCAGGGGCCGAGGGAGCGCGAGCTGTCGCACGCCCGGTGTTAAGACTGATTCTGAGGGAGGCCGTGTCTCCGTGCTTCTCGCAGGACAAAGGGGCAGCCGAGCATGTGCGGGGCCTCAGGAGCTGCTGACGGGTCTGGGACGTTCTGGTCCCGAGGAGCCAGAGGAGCCCTGACCTCGGGAACCCACGGCAGAGAAAGCCCACGGGAGCTCTGGCGAGGTGACCACACTGCTCATTTGAAGCCGCATCTCAGCGTGGCCATAACTGAAGGCCATTTCGCTGGCCGGTAGCGGGGCGGACGTGACGTGCACGCCTGTCTGGAGGTCAGAGCCTGCGCTTCTGTGGCCTTGAAACTCCAGGTCCTGGGCCTCAGTTTACCCAACGGCTCCTCCTGCTCCTGCTCTGATGTAGCAACTGCAGCTCGAGGGGCCCAGAGGGGCAGGGGCTGGATGTGCAGCTCAGCCCTCTGGCCATGACGTCTTCCAGGGCCACGCCGGACGGTTCTCTGCTGGGAGAGTGGCGGTGCAGTGGCCACACAGTCCCCAAGTGCGGCCAGGGCTCAAGGCTGTCCAACCTCACGCCCAGTCTGGGCAGCTCAGCTCCCGGGGACGGGCTCCCGGTTCACCCTGGGCTCGGAAGGCACCTGGCTGGTGACCTGGCCACTGCCCTCGCTCAGCAGACGTGCTGGAAAGGCGTCGAGCGGGACTCGGGCACACGGGTGAGCTTTCCAGTCAAGGCCTCGTCTTTAGCCACAGCCCAGAGCCCGGGGGTCTGTGGTCCCTGCCCGGCCTGCCTTTTCCTCAGCTCGGCCAAGGCCTCTGGCTCAGCGATTTGACAAGGGCGAAGGCTGAACAAAAGCCACTCTGGAGCCTCCCTGAGGATTAGCCGGCGGCAGGGCTGCAGAGCAAGGCCAAGCCAGACACGTGTCTCCCTGCCACCCCAGGTCTCCACGGGGCAGAAATGACAGAAATCCCGACACCGAGGGACGCTCCTCCGAGGACACTGGACGTGCGGCACCCACCGGGGGCCTCTTCGGACAGGCCTGGAATTTGGAAGATTATTCCAGGCGACCAAAGCTGGAAGCAGCGCTCTTGCCCCGGAGGAGTTTCAGCTTGCTGTCCCCGTGGCCGCAGCACCCCTGCTGTGCAGCCCGGGTGCCCCCATCCCACCCCCCGCAGTCCCCTTTCCACCTGCCGTCTCCCCAGTGCAGTTGGGGCCGGGAGGCAGTCTAGATGCGACACTGGGCCCTGGCGCTAGGCCGCCACCTGCTCAGGCTCCGCTACTCCACCCAGTGCCCTTCTCCACGTAGGGAGAGCCTGCTGGCCATGTGGGGCCCTCAGCCGCGGCCTGAAGAGACCCTCTGGCATCCAGGGCTCATAGTCCTGCCCTGCATCCCAGGACCAGGGGCTGGGCACACCGCAGGGGCTCCGGCTCCGAGGTCCCATAGCCCAGCCTGCAGTCCTGCCCACGCTCTGCCCACCACGCGCTTCTG
Source organism: Sus scrofa (assembly GCF_054392235.1). Taxonomy (NCBI): domain Eukaryota; kingdom Metazoa; phylum Chordata; class Mammalia; order Artiodactyla; family Suidae; genus Sus; species Sus scrofa. The sequence goes on from NC_139383.1 coordinate 461,395, forward strand.
CAGCACACGAACCCGCGACTCGTTCTTCCCATCTACAGAAGGGGCCCCGGGTGCTACCTGCTGGCCTGCAGCGCCCCAGCCTCAGGTTTGACCACCGGACACCGTGGAGCCATCCTGCGACCAGTCTGCTGGGTGCATCCAGGCAGGTCGCACACCAACGCTCCCCCCTCCCAAGGGCCCACCCCTCTGCACAGACGGAGCCGGAGGCGCACAGGGCCTGCGGGGGCAGTGCCCGTCCTGTCCTGTGAGGCGGGAGGCAGGAGTGGCTGCTGGGACCTGGGCCCCAGGGCCTGCAGACGGAGCTTCACCATCATGTTCCGAGGGTCTGGCCCCAGAGCAGGGGAGCGGCTCAGCCGGGGCGAGGGCGCAGGGACCCGGCGGAGCCTCCGCACACGAGGGCAGAGGGCAGAGCCTGCGTCCTGGGCCAGCACCTCCTGCTGAGAGTGGCGGGAGTGGGGAGCCAGGAGGTGCCTCCCGCACGCTGACATGGCTCATGGCTTTGTCACTCAGAAAGGCTGTGGAGTCCCGCCGCGTCCACACCTGTGTGATCTGGACGGTGGTGCTGGGCAGCCTTTTCCCCCGGCCTGCAGACATGGACCAGCTCAGGACCCGGGCGGGAGCAGTGGGGGCACTGACCGGAGTTGCAAGAACAGCCCCAAACTCAGGGCCGCCTCTCGGGGCGAGCGGAGGAGCCTCAGTTCCTGAGTACACGGTCTGGGGGCGCAGGGGCGGTGGGTCAGGCACCAGAGGATTTTTAGCAAATAAGGAAGCAGCTTCAAGGCGGGCTTGGGAGCGGCCACCTGAGGAGCAGAGGGAGGCCTCCCTGAGTGTCTTGGGCGCTTGGAAGCAGTCCTCGCCAGGCCGCGCTCTCCTCCTGGCCGAGCCCCAGTCAGGGTCCTCTTCCCTGCGAGGAGGGTCACCTGGGGCCGCACCCCACCTCTGCCACGTGGGGACGGTCAGAGGGCTGCGAGCCCCGGTGTCAGCCTCGAGGGGCATGTTCCCCTTAGGGCTGTTACCTCCTGGTGACGTGGGTCCCTGCTCGCCCCACGTGGAAGTCCCTGCGTCGCCACACGGGCTCCTGGAGGCTGCCCGCTCCGAGCCACTGCAGGCTAAAGCCTGGCGGGAGCCCCCTTGGTTTTGCAGAGGGAGGCGTTCGATTCCCTTAGCCTGTCCCTCTGCCACCAGGTCACCTTACCTGTCTGCAGGCCAGGTGCTGCTATGGCTCCAGAGAAGGGGGCGGGCGGACCGGGCAGGCCCCGGGGCTGCGGGCCTGAGAGGCCCAGTGCTCCCGCCTCTCCGGGGAGCGCACGGCCCAGCACAGTGAGCTTGACGGCCCCTGAAGGACCAGCTCCAAGGGGCAGCGCTGCTTGGCTTTTAAAGCTCAAACCAGACTTTCAAAACACATTCGGCTTCCTCCAGTGTTTGCACAGAAGCAGGCGTGCAGAGCAGGTGGGGTCGGCCAAAGTGGACTGGCTTTTCTGGGCGGGGGAGGGCCTGGGGTCTGGGAGGCGGCCACCTGGCTGGCCTCTGCTCTGGAGCAGCCCCGTCACTTGGGAAGCCTCACATCCTGTCCCCTTCCTGCCCCATAAACACATCTAGCCCTGTCGCTGGGCAGATTTGCGCCTGGGGGAGGGCCTGAGGGGGTGGTGCCTGCAGCAGTCCTGTGTCCAGCCCCGGCATTCAGGGTGTGCAGCAGCCACCCTCTGCCTGGCCTGCATGGGGTCCAAGGTCCAGCCAGCCCCCTGACCTAGTCCCTGCATCTCATGCCCCCAGCGTTGATGGGCAGTGTTCATCAGAGAAAACCGTTCTGTACCAACCAATGATGCGACGCCCCCCAGCCGGCGCTGAAGCTGCCCCGCGCTCCTCCTGGCTTTGACGCCGAACCACCGCTTCCAGATACTTTCCTGCGGCAGCAACATGGGCTGCGCGCCTGGGGGCGTGGTAGCCATGGATACGCTCTGTTCCCGCCTGTCTCGCTGCAGGAACCAGGAGAAGGTGGCTCTGACAGCACTGTTTCCGGGGCTCAGACCACCCGAAGTGCATCGCGGTGGTCCCTGCGGCAGCACCTCTCTTCCGTCTGATTTCACAGTCCACGCAGCGGTTCTCTGAGCTGCGCGGCATCTGTAACGTGACGATGATGCCATTTCCAGAGGCCGCCTTCGGGTCACCGGCTGCCGTGCGGACAAAGGACTTCTCTCCGGTGCGGAAATGAGACTTCCCTTCCCCTCGGGTCCGTGGCACGGGGAGGCCGTGCGGCCCTTGCAGCAGGGCTTGGCCCTGAGTGTGAAGAACAGCGCCCATAAAACGCTGTGCCAACACAAACACCGCACGGATTGTCAGCCCTTTGCTCGCAGGCCGAGCCTGATTACCAGACGGGCAGAAGGAAACGGCCCTGCCCACCCGGCCCTCTCCCCACGGGCCTGGTCGCCATCCACCCCAGCCACACGTCGGGACCGGGCTTGTGGCTGGTCCTGGAGCAAGGTCACTGTTTGTCAGGCAGAGAAAGACCCGGAGCGGACCCTCCCCGCTCAGGCCCATGGGCGCTTTGAGTCCAGCGTGCCCCGAAGCAGAGAAACAGGGCAGAGGGGAAGGCCAGCCAGCAGCCCGGCTGGCGGTACCCCTGCTTCCCGGGGAGAGAGCCGGCCGCAGGCTCTGCGGGCTGAAGCAGCCCGGCCTCAGTGAGCTCGGCCCCCGCAGCATCCATGGGCTGGGCTGACACAGCGGGCCCCTGCCTCTCGGTCCAGAGCTCAGTGTGCGGGAGACCCTTCCCGGCCTGCAGACCTGCGGCGGGGACGGTTCAGCCCGAAGCCGGTTAAGCAGGGCTCCCGAGCCACATGGCCTGGCCCAGATGGCCCGGCACAGGCCCGAGGTGGCAGGCGGTGTCACTGCCTCTGCCGCCCCCACCGGGCTGCTCTGTCCCCTGCCTGCAAACCCAGTTACATGCAAGACGGGGGGTTAGGGGGACTTCATTTTGGTCAAAGTAGACAAAACCCAAGAGGATCAGCCGGAGGCCAGAGTGGGAGCAGGCTGGGCACTGACCCTGGATCCCTTCCCTGGGCTCTGCCACCCTCGTGCCCTACCCCCGCCCGACCCTGCAAACCAGGCCTCGTTCCAAGGAGCACCCGTGCTCCTGCCACCAGATGGCCTCAGAAGAGCCAGGTGTCGCCAAGGCCGGAGGACACAGCTGTCCGCCTGAGCACTGGAACCTTCCAAGCCCGCACCCGCTCGAGGTTCATCGTGGAGCATTTTGGAGAAAGGGCCCTCTGGAGTGTGTGGTCTGTGTGCAGATATTCCGTGCTGGGGGCAGGGTCCTCGGCACCTCGTCCCCACCTGGCACAAGACACGTCCACACAGGGTTCCAGGAGCTGGTTCGACGCTACGGCACAGGCCAAGGCCAGCAGGCAGGGGTCACCCATGAGGAGAGGGCCACCCGTTCTGCTCCACAAAAATGTCACCCCAACTCTACCTCTCCCGTTTTCATGCACGAAGTACTAAATTCATCTACAAACTGTGTGAGTTACACTGTTTTAAAATTTACTCCCTGATGAGCTGAGTGTCTCCGAAATCAGCTGCAGCCTCCGTGAGAGAGCAGGGCGCCACCTGGGGGGACGGGCCTGCCGGCAGGGCCCCAGAGGTCGGGGATAGGCTCTCAAAGTTCCGACAGCTGACGCGCTGCGCACACAGCAGGTGCCCGGGGAATGCGGTTCCTAATCCCCGCGGGTGTCTGAGGGACTAGACAGCGACGCCCCTGGGACCGCAGAAAGGGGTCCCGAAAACTGAGCAGGGGTCCAAGTCTGGGTTCTCCCCACCCTGTGATCACCAGCCCCATCCAGAGTCAGGGTCCCTGCTGAGACCAGGCATCACGGTCCTGATTTCAGGGGGGAGGACACGCAGGTCTGAGGACACTGGCGATCCAACATCATCTGGCGACAGGAAGCACCAGGTCACGGAGGGAGCCCAGGCTCCAATCCCAGTTCCTTCGCCTGCCTGCTGAGTAAGAATGGGGCTCAGAGTCAACCACGAATGCCCCTTGGGCGGGTTGGAAAAAAGTGCGCTCTTCCATGAGCCTCAAGACACCAGCCACTACGGACCATTGTCCCCACCACTGAGTATTGTCCCCACTGCTGACCATCGTCCCCACCGCTGACCATTGTCCCTACTGACCATCGTCCCTACCGCTGACCATCGTCCTCACTGCTGACCATCGTCCTCACTGCTGACCATCGTCCCCACTGCTGACCATCGTCCCCACCACTGACCATCATCCCCACCGCTGACCATCGTCCCCACTGCTGACCATCGTCCCCACCACTGACCATCATCCCCACTGCTGACCATCGTCCCCACCGCTGACCGTTGTCCTCACCGCTGACCATCCACCTCCTGGCTCTGCGTCCGAGCCCCTCAGCAATTCCCTGGTCCCCTCAGTCATTGTCACCCCATCCCTTGAACCACACTAACACCAGCTCTCAAGAACCACCCCTCAAATAGGATTTCACCCTCTTCACCCTGTATCTTCTCCAAACTGAGTCCACAGCTGTGACCAGGGAGGCTTACCAGCTGCCCTCCTCCTCCGGCACAACATGCTCGGGGGTGGGGGGGACAGTGCCTCCCACCCATCACCCACGATCTGCCAAGAGGGGAGCATCAGTACCCCCGCCCCTGCCCCATCACCCATGCTGCACTGCGGGGGTGGGGGGGACAGTGCCTCCCACCCATCACCCACGATCTGCCAAGAGGGGAGCATCAGTACCCCCGCCCCTCCCCCATCACCCATGCTGCACTGCGGGGGGTGATCAGCACCCCGCCCCCTCCCCCATCACCCATGCTGCACTGCGGGGGGTGATCAGCACCCCGCCCCCTCCCCCATCACCCATGCTGCACTGTGGGGGGTGATCAGCACCCCGCCCCCTCCCCCATCACCCATGCTGCACTGCGGGGGAGGGGGATCAGCACCCCGCCCCTCCCCCCATCACCCATGCTGCACGGAGAGGGGAGGACATAGCAGGACCAGGGATGTTGTGGAGAAGACGGGGGCGGAGGGCGGAGTAGGGGGGGCAGCAGGAGCATCACAGTGTGTGGCTGTGGTGACTCCACCCGACCTCCCGTCCCGCAGGCCCACCTCCACCTGAACTGCCCTACGGTGCGGCCCCCTCCTCCCTAACCTCTTCCACCAGCAAGACGTGTGAACAGAAGAGCCTCTTGTGGGGACAGCTTCCTCCTCCTACAGATAAGTGACCACAGAGTCACTCACAACCACGGTCCATGGGGCTGGTAAATTGGACACTGAGGACCACTCATTGGCAACATTATTTATTAACTGTCCGGTTTGCCCAGACACAGTGAGGAAGCCTGTGGGACGGGAACTGGCGGAGCCCTGGGATTTTCCAGTCCACGTTTCCTCTTTAACCATCATTAGTAAACACTGTCAATCATCAACATGGGACACCGGGTTGTGACGCTGGCAACTGGCCGCACAAAGGTGCCTGTAACGCACACGGTTCCAGGGGTGGAGGTGGGGGGATCTGGACAAGTGGCCATGGTTTGGGACCCAGGGGAATGAGCTTAAGTCATGTTTCAGAACGTGGCCCCGATGCCACAAGCCCACCCCGACGCCGCGAGGGGCTGGCGGGGCCGCTGCACACTCCCCACCGGCCGTTGTGCAGCAGGAGTGAGTGAGGTTTCTCCCAACAAACCCACGGGAACCAGGGACCCACTGCCAGTCACTGGCACCGGGGCAGCCACCCTCCATGAACACCCTGCCTCACCTCCTGCCACTTCCTAAAAATGCATCATGAGGCTGGGTTCTTTAATTCTACCCACGATGCCTGTGCAGCGGGGCCAACAGATGCCCCCAGAGGCCCGCCCAGTGTTCTCTCCCGAATGTGGCTCACCTCCAAGTCGTTTCCAACCAGCAGGACAGGATGTGCCTTCCTGGTCGGGTCAGGGGCTCCAGCCAGCCAGCAGAGTGTCACTTGTCTGGTTACACAGCGTGAAGCCATAGCCTCTAACTTGCAGAGACCTCCGCCTCTTTGTTGGTTTTAAGGAAGAAGCCAAGATGGAGAGGCCCACAGGGCAAGGAGTTGAAGGCGGCCTCCAGCCCCAAACCGGCAAGAGTCTGAGACTCTCGAGGACCAGAATCCTGCCCGAAGCCCCATGAGCTGCCAGGAGAGGGACACAGCCTACAGGTGACCCTGTCGAGCTGTCCGCAGACCCTGGGCACTGTCCCTGTGAGGTGGCATCATGGACCTGTGGTAGAGGACCAGGTCCCGCAGGCCACTTGCTGGTCCCAGAAACCCTGACTCCTCCCTCGGGGCTCCAGCGCCACGTCCTCCCAGCCCTCAGGCACCTGTGGCATCTTCCTTAATTCCTTCAGCCAAGGAGAACAGGCACAGGTGTGACCACTCTGGGAACCAACATGCCAAGGCATGTCTCTGGAAGAGCCACATGGGCCCTGGCAGGGGACAGGACCCTATTTCTGGGGTAGGTGACGCGAGACAGGCCTGCTCCTGATGGGCCCCTGCAGCTTAGAGATCAGGTCCTCAGAGCAACTCTGACTTCAGGCAATAAAGTGCCAGAAGCAGGTTGTGTCTGTCACTGATTCTGGCTGTGGGGAGAAGCCGCCCAGGGCAGAGGCAGAGAGAGCCAGCCGATGCGTTCGGAGCACCTGCCACCCTACTCAGCTCCTGGGCCACCTGGCTGCATGCACAAGGGAGCTGTGAAAGTGCCATGGCGGTCATGGGACCAAGAAAATGACTTTCCAAAACCAGTATTTAAAAGATGCTCATTTGAACATCTGACTGTGTAAATGCCTATTGATGATAGTTGCGTTATTTTAGTCAATAAAATGAATGATGATCTGTTTCATACCTACAATTTACCTGAAATTGAGTGTAGGTTTAAGGGTAGAAGGACCTAAAATGAGCTGCATTCCCTTCAGGAGAGCTGTCCTGGAGCAGAGGTGTGCATGTGTATGCGTGTGAGAGTTTGCACGTATGTGCATGAAGGCAGGGAGAAGTCAAGGCCGGGGGAGGGGGGTGGCAGTCTGGGGACTGGTATTCGTGGCCTGCGTGCTTCTGCCGGGAGAGGCTCGTGCAGACTCAGATGGCACTAAAAGTAACCTATTAGCAGGAACCGTCAGTGTCTGGAGGGCAGTGACAGCAAAGCGTGAGTGACCTGTCGTCTCTCACCAAATTCCTGGCGACAGCCACCGCAGGCTGCAAGGAGCGGGACCCTGATTTGGGGAGCCAGGCAGGGTAGCAGGTCTCTCAGGCTGGACTCAGGTCTCAGGTCCTCGGTTGGACAGATGAGACAGAGAGGGTGCCCCTGCTGACTGTGCCAGCTTGGTGACTGCAGGAAATGCCCTATGCAGATGCCACAGGGGCAAGGCACGCTCCCCCAGCACTGCACACTGGGAAAGTAGAGACAAGACGCATATACATCTCCTCCACTGCACGAGGTGCTTCCACCGGGGCCTGGGCAGCTAGAGAGCCTGGTGGTGGCTCCTGGCACTGGATTTGGGCTGCAGAACCAGCAGCTGAGATCCAGGTGTTGGAATCAGAGAGCTCTGGGTGTGCCTCCCCGCTCTGTTACAGGGTGGCCTTTCTCATATGTAATATCAAGTTCTACTTCATGGAATGTGTTCCCCTGGGAACCTAACATAAATGCTCAAGACGTTGATGGTGGTGGTGGTGATGGTGGTGGTGGTGGTGGTGGTGGTGATGGTGGTGGTGGTGGTGGTGGTGATGGTGGTGGTGGTGGCAGTAATGGTGGTGGTGGTGGTACTGGTGGTGGTGGTGATTATGGTGGTGATGGTGGTGGTGGTGGTGGCAGTGGTGATGGTGGTGATTGTGGTGGTGGTGGTGGTGGTGGTGGTGATGGTGGTGGTGATGGTGGTTGTGGGTGTGGTGGTGGTGGTGATGGTGGTGGTGATGGTGGTGGTGGTGGTGGTGGTGGTGGTGGTGATGGTGGTGGTGATGGTGGTTGTGGGTGTGGTGGTGGTGGTGATGGTGGTGGTGGTGGTGGTGGTGGTGATGGTGGTGGTGATGGTGGTTGTGGGTGTGGTGGTGGTGGTGATGGTGGTGGTGGTGGTGGTGGTGGTGGTGGTGATGGTGGTGGTGATGGTGGTTGTGGGTGTGGTGGTGGTGGTGGTGGTGGTGGTGGTGGTGATGGTGGTGGTGGTGGTGGTGGCAGTAATGGTGGCGGTGGTGGTGGTGGCGGCGGTGGCGGTGGCGGTGGCGGTGGTGGTGGTGGTGGTGGTGGTGGTCGTGGTGATGCTGGCAGTAATGATGGTGGTGGTGGTGGTGGTGGTCGTGGTGGTGGCGGTGGCGATGGTGGTGGTGGTGGTGGTGGTGGCAGTAATGGTGGCGGTGGTGGTGGTGGCGGTGGCGGCGGTGGCGGTGGCGGTGGCGGTGGTGGTGGTGGTGGTGGTCGTGGTGATGCTGGCAGTAATGATGGTGGTGATGGTGGTGGTGGTGGTGGTGGTGGTGGTGGTGGTGGTGATGTTCTCTCCAGTCCCTCCGTGAGGTGCAGCATCACGGGTGGCAGGCCCGCACCCTCCCATGGTGTGGCCATCCCTCCGGTGCCCATGCGTGCCAGTCCCCAGTAGAGCTGTGCTCAACAAGAGGCATGTGTGCTTGTTTGTCCCCAGACAAGTCTGTACCTGTTGTAACTACATAAGCTAGTCATTACGTGTCGGACACTTAGGAGGCGTTAAATATTTTCTTAATTAACAAACTACACAAAACATTGCTAGATGAGTATAAAAAGGAAAAAAGAATGGTTTCTGTGGAAGCTAACAGGAATGTTTTTGAATAACCTTTCAAAAGAAATCGTGCAAAACGAACTGTCCAATCAGGTGTGGACCAGGCGCGTGAGCGGGCTCTCAGCTCTGGCTGTTCCCGGGGCCCAAGCCCTCTGTCCACCTGAGAGCGCGAGGCTGGGTCCCGGCCAAGCCACGGCTGCAGGGCTGTGCAGGAGAAGCCAAGGACGAAGGCTGACCCTCCCTGAAAAATCTGAAAATCAGCATTTTGCTTCCAGAGAAATTAAAACGTTACATGACGTGTCTCAAAGTTTCCGTAGAGCTTAAACTGACTCTTCCAACTAACGGTACAACCAAAGCCCCTCATTCTGGATAAACGACAGCCCCAGCCCCAGCCCCACCCCAGTGAACCAGCTGTCAAACCTGAGCCAAAAAGTGGCTGCAGCAGGTGGTGGGGACACTGCCGGGGCTGCTCCTGGGGCACTGCAGGCCCAGGCCTGTGACAGGGCCACCTGAGCAGAACCACCAGGGCCGATCATTTCCTGACCCCTGACCCCTGACCCCTGACCCTTGCAGGGAGGACGGCCATGTCCTGGGAGCACAATGAGGCCGCGTGTCAGCGGCTCTTCCTTTTTGCTGAGTCTTTGGAAAGTGCCTTCTTCCTCCTTCCCAGGCACCGTCCTGGGAACGGGCCCCTCTGGAGGGAGCTGCAGCCTGGCCAGTGACCCTTAGTAACAGATTAAACAAATGCGGAAACCCTAGCTGTAAAGTAAACTTCCTGGGCCCGGTCCCAGCCTCCCCCGCCTCCCCACCACCTCTCGCTGCATCATGGTCCTGTGGGCCTGCGTACCCAGTGCCAGGAGGGCCTGCCCGCCGCCTGGCTGCTGCTCTGTGTGGCAGTGGGGCCCCCTCCCTCGGACCTGCCGCCCCACCACCCGAGTGGGGTGCTTGCTCTTGGGCCTGAGTCCTCCGAGCCTTGCTCCCCGTCTGCACATGGGGCTGTGAGCTCCTTCCCGCAGGGCCACTGTCCTAGAAGACGCCTGGACCCTGGACACCAGCCTGCGCGGGTGGGCGTGGCTCCCTCAGGCTGCAGCCCTGACGCACCGGCCACCCCGACGGCTGTCATGGGCGACCTGGAAACCACGAAGGCAGCGGCATCGTCTGTGAAAACCGCCATGAGCCTCCTCCACTGTGCCCAGCTCACCAGATGCCCGGCTGCACGCTCCGTACAAATTTCCAAGCTCAGTTCTCATGCCAGGCCTCAGAGGGACACTTACTTAGCTTGTCACCGCATAACCGAGACAGGGTGACAGCCTTGGGATTTGAATCCCGCTTGAGCTTTAGGTTAGGCTGGTTCCACAACCATCACCGGCTGAGAGAGGAGCAAGGTGGACACGTTTTGTTTTGTGTCAGTTGAGGCACGACTGACGTAAACGTAGTGTTTGCAGCGAAATGCTCAACGCTCCTTAGCTGTGAAAGGCTCATCACAGGACGTCGACCTAACAGGACGACCCATTGTCAAGCGCTAAGCGCGATGAATTGCCCTCAAACTGTCCCCACCCTCCCCAGCCACAGCAGCTGCGCAGCCAGACCCGCGGGAACCGCAGTCCGTGGGGCGCGTCCCACGGCCCTGGGTGGCAGCCTGTCCAGGCAGGAGGGACGTCAGGCCCCCTCCCCAGGAGAGGGAGTTTTCCTCGGGGCCGTAATTTAGACATTGCAGCCCAAAGTTCGAGCTGGGGGCTGCGGCCCATGAAACGAGAAGCTCTCCTCTGAGAGAGCTCACCCGCAGCATATGGAGGTTCCCAGGCTAGGGGTCTAATCAGAGCTGTAGCTGCCGGTCTACACCACAGCCACAGCAACGCAGGATCACACAGCTCACGGCAATGCCAGATCCTTAACCCACGGAGCGAGGCCAGGGATCAAACCCACAACTTCATGGTTCCTAGTCGGATTCGTTAGCCTCTGAGCCACAACGGGAACTCCTGAGATGATTCCATTTTTAACCAAACATGACGACCTCAGTGTCCAAACACATTCTGTCTTAAAATATTGGACGGAGCTCCCACACCCAAATCATGCAAAAGTCAGTGGATTCAGAGACACTAGGACACAACAGCAAACCTTTGCATACAGTGTTTGCTCTCGTGGTTTGTGCGTATGAGCCTCCCAGTGGTGTGCGGAGGGTTCAGTGTCCATCTGCCCATGTCCCTTTCTAGCTGGGGCAATGGTTTCGATGACAGCTATCAAGCTGGTAGCAAACCCTAGAAGGGTGTAGGGGAAACTCTAGAAATTGTATTCGACTTGTGCCAGGTCATTGCAAGGGGATCGTTTCAGGTGTCCCCACTTACTGGGACATTCTTGTTTGACTTTACAGCAAAATCGTCCTGTTCTGGATCTATACAAATAAAAATATCAATGACTTTAAAATATTTTGTTGGCATTGTTTTCATCTTGGTTGTTGGGGAATTCCAACGATTAAAAAAAAAAAAAGTTTACCATTTGTTCAGTGTTTAATTAACAAAACAAAACTTTCAGTTTTAAAATTCCAAGTTCGTTCTCTTCTTAAACCAGGAAAGGACGCAATTCAGTTCAAACCAAGGAATACTGAGTTTGCCCTGTCTTCCGACACCACGGCTGTGGGATGAAGAGGACAGAAAGGAGGCCTTAAGATGCTGAGCCTAGAACTTCATAGGAGGCTAGAAATCGGAGACACACTCAAAGACATCCCACACGTGGCACGTCCTGACCGGCCTGGAGGAGCAGCCAGGCGAGGTCTGCGAAGGAGACTCAGCAGCCGCTTCTGTGCCCAGGCCCTTCCTGGGCTTCCAAAGGCAGAATCAGAACCAGTGCTGGGGAAAATCAGGAGAATTTTAGAAGCACAGAAGTCTGCGTATTCCCCGAACACCTACACGCGCAAACGTATTCCACCGCCACGAGGCCCAAGGTGCCGAACCCGAGAAACAAAGCGAAGCATCTCTCGGGGGTTGGCCTCCTAGACGGGTGGACGTGTCTGACTGCCAAGACATTTACTTGCAGAACACAGACATCCACGCACATGCACTCACGCCTCACCGGCCACCCCGGCACCCTCCGGGCCCCTGATCTTCACACACACACACACACCCTGTGTTTCTCAGAGTCACCCCCGCTGTCCTGCAGCCCCCGGCCTGCAAGACGTCCTCTCCGACCCCTGCAGCGTGCAGCCAACACGTCAGCAGCGTGCCGCGTGGCCGTGACCGTGCCCTCCCTCCAGCCACCACCCAGGACAGAGGCTGGGACTTCCATGTGAGGCCACCTGCCTGTCTCAGCACCTGTTTCAGGTAAAAGCCCTGCGCAGGCGCCTGAGTATCAGGGCTGTCGCTCTGCCACTTACCGGCCAAGCGACAGGGAGACTTTGACCATCAAGGGTCAGACTCGACCCCAGAATCTTCAGGAATCCTCCCTCCGCCTGGCTGGGTAGACTCTCGCCTCTGGGCTGAAAGTTTAGTCACTTGCCACACAGAGGCCGCACCCAAACTGGCTTCCCTCCACTGTCCCTCTCTCTAGGGTGATGGAGCCTCACACGGGTGTCCGCCTCAGGCACCGAGAGGCTAAGACGCCAGCGCCAAGTTACCTGATCAAGTGTCTGCTGATTAGCTCGCCTGGCACAGAGCACCTGCTCCGTAGAACCTGCTCGTCCAGGCCTCTGTTGAATTCCCCCTGCCCTTACAAGCCCATCCTGCCCGGAACGCGGGGCGGCCTGAGAAGCCAGGAGTCCACGTGGGGACACAGTACATGCACTGCCGGCCCCCCATCCTCTCCGGTCCCTGGGCCAGGCCATCCCCCGGGCCTGCGCAGAGGTCGGAACACAAAATTTTGCTCCCGGGCGAGCAGGCACACACAGCTCCACCTTCTCGCTCCAGAGTGGGTTTTTCTGGTTTTCCCCTTTGATCTCATCTCAGGAACTGCCCAGTGTCTTCACCAGCGAGCTGGATTTAGAGGTTAAAGTAACACAGAGCAGGAGTTCCCATTGCGGCTCAGCAGAAACGAATCTGACCAGCATCCGTGAGGACGCAGGTTCAATCCCTGGCCCAGCTAAGTGGGTTAAGGATCCAGCGTTCCTGTGAGCTGTGGTGTAGGTGGCAGACACAGCGTGGATCTGGATCCCGCGTTGCTCTGCTGTGGTGTAGGTCAGCAGCGGCAGCTCAGCAGCTCCCGTTTGACCCCCAGCCTGGGAACTTCCGTATGCCACAGGTGTGGCCCTAAAAAGACAAAAGACAAAAAAAAGAAAAAAAGAAAAAAAGACACGGGGCTCGGGCCGTGTGAAGGGAGGGAGGCTATGACCCCTCTGACGACCTGCCGTGCACCGTGCCCCCGGCGGGTGGCCCGGCTGCCTCCTCGCACTGCTGTACCTGCCTCAGGAGACAAGGTTTGAGTCCCTTTTTTTATTTGGGTGTGGAATGGTTTCTTTTCTGTTCCTTCTGAAGAGGAGTAACAAGGGGCTAAGAGTCGGTTCCTATGATAATTGCCAGCCGTCCACTCCTGAGCTTTAGCAATGATCACGAGCCAGGAGGGTCGCGGCACTTCCTGCAGCGCCCCGGCCTGGTTCCGACGGCAACCCCGCGCTCAGATTTGCCCTGCCTGCCGGGGCTGCTCTGTTTGAGGCAGAGGCTTTATCTCCACCTCACAGGGACTGACCTGTCTGACTCCTGCTGGAACAAAGCACGGCTACTTTCCGAGCTCAGCACAAATCCCCACACATAAGGCAAGGAGGGGAAACGTGGCCGTGCCGGGACTTCATGACGGTCTGGACCGCGCGGGTCCACGTAGGCAGCGCCGGGCTGACCAGTAGCCCGTGGTGTGAACGCACATCTGAAGATGCTGACACCACGGCTGGCAGCTCGCCCTTGGGCCTCACTTCGGAGACAGGGTTTAGTTGCGATCAACAACATTTGACAGCGAGAGGAAAAAAAGCGGAGAGGCCGAGAGAGAAGGAAGGTAGGACCTCTAGCTGATTCCAGAATATCCACTTTCCACACCGTCCGCAGTCCTAGGTGGGTGAGCTCAGACCAAAGATTTTTCGTTAATTAAATGAAAAGCTGTCTGTTTTTGTGGCTACAACACCGGATATTCACTTACAAGGGTTCCGCCCGCTCCAGCTCCATCCCTCATTAGCTGTGCCTCCTTGGACCTCTCGTTAATCCGGAATCCATTCGCCGTCTACACTGTGTGTAAACCCTAGATGCGCCTCATCCGCTTATAACCGGCCGCTGGGGGCCCAACTGGAATCACGCCTGGGTGAGCAGCCCTCCCAGATGTGTTCACTTGGGAAAACTGACCCCCGACGTCCTGCGCGCCGCTGACCACAGGGTCGGCCAGTGACGGTGGGCTTGGAAACAAGCACGAAGCAGTGACACCTCCCGCAGGTTAAGCTCACCCCTCGCTGCACTGAGCCGTCGGAAGTAGAGTGGGAAAGCCAGTTCTCATCCGGATTAAATGACCCTCACCTTTGTTGGTGTCCAGAGGTGGTTTCAATGCTAAGAAGTTCATAAGAGAGAGAAATGGGATTTTAAAACTTACAACACCCAGGAAGCCCCTGTCAACTATGGCAGCAGCTTCCCTCCTTACCAAGGACCGTTCTTGCTACTGGTCTGGACGGCGGAGAAAGGCCCGGATGCAAAGCTGCCCCGGGAATTGCTGAAGGGCAGGAAAGACACCCTCCACCCAAAGGCAGGCTTTCCCAGGGTTCGAGAGGACCGGAAACCCCCACCCGCTGCCCCCTGGGCCAGCTGGCTCTGGGAGCGTCACCCACAGGAAGCGTGGACATGGGCTGGTCCCGTCACACGTTTGCTCTGAAATGACTCAGGATAAATGTCCTGACACGTTTCAGTCTCATCCCCACTGACCGCAAGCCATGCTGACTCGCTGGCACGCCTGCCAGTCCCAAAGCTGGGCCTTCTGCTGCCCATCCCCCAGCTGGTCCCTCCCGCCACAAGGCATGTCCCCGACAGGCTGAGTGGGCACCTGGCAACCCCATCTCACTGTACGGTTCTCATGGTCTCCACAGGGCAAGAGCCTTATTGCTCTTTTCCTAAGAAGTCATTTTTATTTTTTTATTTTATTTATTTATTGTCTTTTTTTTTTTTTTTTTTGCCATTTCTAGGGCTGCACCCACAGCATATGGAGGTTCGCAGGCTAGGGGTCTAATCAGAGCTGTAGCCGCCGGCCTACACCACAGCCACAGCAACACCAGATCTGAACTATGTCTGCGACCTACACCATAGCTCACGGCAATGCCAGATCCTTAACCCACGGAGCGAGGCCAGGGATCGAACCCACAACCTCATGGTTCCTAGTCATATTTGTTAACCACTGCACGACGACGGGAACACCCCTAAGAAGTCATTCTTAAAGTATTTCTGTAGAAAAATTCTAACAAAGCTTTAGGTATTACATACGGGAAAAGCATCTGAAAAAGAACGGATTCACTTTGCCATACACCTGAAGCTAACACGACACTCTTAGTCCACTGTACTCCAGAAAGTATTTTAATCAAATTTTAAAAAACCTTTAAGGTATTAAAAAAGGAAGGAAACCACCGGAAACTCCTAACCCTGTGGCAACCACAGTGATATGTTAGCGACCGTATCCTTTATGCGTCTGTACACACGCGCACACGCATGCCCACACACGCTTTTGCGTAAACAGTGTGGCATCACCCGTGAAGCTTACCATGCGGAGATCTTTTCCAAAAGCCTGGCTGTGGCTTCCTGCCTCTGTCCTCCAAGCCCCGACCCCCAGGCCGGACGGTCAGCATAAGCCTGAGGCTGTGTCTTCCAGGCGCCCCTGCTGCATGAATCACGTGCAGTTACAGGGGTGCGGGCACAGGTGTGCTGCCGCAGCCACGGCGTATTTCTGGCCATGTTTGAAACCCTGAGTGACACTGCACTCCCTTCGCCTCGTCCTCGTTTCCCTCACTTGAGGGTATGTTCCCCGTCCACTGGTGAGGCCTCCTCTTTGCCAACAGCCGCCGGTAGCCCACGATGCCCACCACGGCCACCCGGCTTGAGTGCTGCCTCCTCTGGGGGAGGGCGCACCGGCATCTCGTACCCGCGTGTCCTCGCTCAGGCCTGACATCCCACCCGGAGCGCAGCGTGACCTCCCGGGTGCGGCCAGGCCCTTTCCTATCGAAGTGGGTGCTGCCAGCTGCTCCCCCAGGCTGGGGCTGCCAGGTTTCTCCCCCCCCCTGCCCCCACCGCCCGCAGGATCCCGCCCCAGCCCGGACGCTGCGCTTTGGTTTTGGCCGATGGCTGTGCCTTGAGGTCCCGCTGCCCCTTTAACCAGCGTTTCTGATGCCAGTGCTCCCTTCTGTGAATCACCGCTCACATCCCGGGTCCAGTTTTCCGCCTCTCGGGTTATCTTTTGCTAATCCGCCTGCCAAACCTCTCCGTAGATTATAGTCTTGACTGCTTTTCCTCTCACTGCTTTGCAAAGACCTCATTTTTGTCGGGCGGCCCGGGTTGAGGTGTCACTGTAAGGGTCTCATCGGCCACTGACGCTCCCTGAACCCCAGGTTGTGCAAAGGCCTTGGCTTCCTCCCCGAAGCTTTGCTGCACTTGTACATTTGTCTCTCCTCCAGGGCTCGGACACCGTGTCGAAGGTCCGTCTACACTGGGACCTGGTTCTGAGCTCTTATTCTGCCCCATAGTCCCATGTGATTGCGCCCTCGTGCAGCCAGGAGCGCGCTCCCCCCCCGCAGCGGCCAGGCGGGGCTTCCCTCCCCCAGGCCATCAGGGAGGCTCCAGACTGGGGAGCAAACACGGAGCCTCACACACCCCGGCTGGACATCCTAACCAAATAAGACCGTGAGGCCGGCGAAGACGTCTCATTTCCGAGATGACGAAACTCAGACGCTGGGAACCTGGAAGCAGCCTCGTCTGTGGCTCCGCCTCTCGCCTCTGGTTTGTGTGTTTGTCTCACTGAGTCCCGACTCTCAGGCCACGCTCCGGAGAAGGGGGGTCCCCTTCTGCACAGGACGACCTGCCCGATGCCCCCAGCCCTCACACACCTACAGCGCAGGACACGCTCCCACCAAAGCAGCGGCCGGCTCCTCCCAGGGAGACCCAGGGCTCCACGGGGCTGCGTCTGCAAGGGGCCCGGGACAGTCACCAGGGAGCAGGCTGGAGGGACCCGGCCAGGCCTTCCTGGGGGACTGGGGACCCCCAGTGGACCCGGCCCCACGTCCTGGTCCCGAGAATATTCCCGGCTTTGAGCGCAGAGGGCACTTGCTCTGGCCTGCAGACTGTCCTCGAGAAAACCTCTTATTGCAGCAGCCTGGACTTCGCCTGCCTCCCGCGGGCTCAGGCGTGGACCCTCACAGCAAAAGGGGGACACTGAGCTCTAGGAGCGTGTTGTGGGGTCCGTGGAGGTCAATACCACCTTCTACGCAGCTGTGGGCAAACACGCTTCTGAGGCAGAAAACTCCCCAGGACGCGGTTTGTGAGATAAAAGGCATCCAGAGCCCACGGCTGGGTTCTAGGCGTAGGCTCCTCCCAGCTCCTGTCTGGAAACGTCAGGTCTTTGAGATGCTGACGATGACACCTGACCCAGAGGGACCTTCCTCTGCTAGAGAGATGCTTCCCATCAGGTTGCAGACCTGGCCTGCTCCCCCCACGGCAGGGGGAGTGGCCCCACTGCCTCAGGAATATTCTACCTCAGCTCTGCCTTTGAAGTCACAGGCCGGCCCCTCTTCTAGGGTCCGTGTATCCCTTTGTTAAAGAGACAAATACTAATTAATAATTTCTTAACTGGGCATTCCGCTCCAGGCCACTCCCTGGGGCCCGTCTGTGCTTTTCCTGATGGGATCGGAATGCGCCTCCTGCTCTGGAGGCACTGGTTCCACGCCCGTCCCGCCAATGGGAGGTTTAGCCCCAGGAGCTGCGGGTCTGACCGCCACCTTCCCAACGGGGACAGTGCTGGCCCCTGGAAAGGCCCGAGTCTCTGAATCGGCCCCCGAATCCGGGCACACACCTGCGTGGCGGGCGGCCCCAGGGTGGGGAGCTTGGTGCCCCGGGATCCATCACTCTCTGTGCTGCTGAGCTTGGCTTCCAAAGGGAGCCGGTGGGACGGGTGTGGAAGGAAAAACCTTTCCCATCAAGTGTCCCCGGCCCGAGGGTCCCTTCGCCCCAGGTCACGGCCCAGGAGGGCAGCGCTGCCCCCCACCCCCACCCCCGCCGTGGAGAGGAGCGCACGGGGCCAGCCGGGTCCTGAGCCCCACAAAGCTTTGGGCCCAGTGTGCTCGGTCTTAGCAGAAAAAAATAAGATCCGGTCTCTGAAGATAAAAGCCCATCAGAGGAGCTGCAGGACTTGCTGGGACAGAGAGCCAGCGTCACAGGGTCAAGTCTCCTGAAATCACAAGGGAGGCCTGAGGGTGGCCGCCTGAGAGGCCGCCGTCCCGCCAGCTCGACTGAGAGTCCTCACGGCTGCCCCTCGGCTGAGGCGCGGTTCCTGGCACTGAGCAGCCGGGGCAGGCGTCCCCAGCGGGGACGGGGACAGGGATGGGCGGGGAAGTGCAGACCACCGGTCCCCCTTCAGCTGCAGACACACACTTTCCACGGGCGGGTTTCCAAGGCCTTCTTTGTTTCCTCAGCACAGGAACCATCGCGCAGAAGCCCTGAGTCATACGCTGATTACATCAAAGAGTGTTTGTCTTGGTTCGCAGCCTGTTTGGGTTAAAACCAAGATAAATTGCAAATCGGCTAAAGCCGCTCCCCAACACGCACCTCCTAGGCCACTTCTGCTGAGGAATGCGCGGTGTGTGCAGGCTGGGTGCACCGCCCTATCCTGTCCTTATTCAGCAAATTGCTGATGGAAAAAACGAGCGGGCCCAGGG
Source organism: Sus scrofa (assembly GCF_054392235.1). Taxonomy (NCBI): domain Eukaryota; kingdom Metazoa; phylum Chordata; class Mammalia; order Artiodactyla; family Suidae; genus Sus; species Sus scrofa. The sequence continues at coordinate 480,027 of NC_139383.1, forward strand.
CTGGGCACCAGACTCGGCCCCGTCTCACGGTGGCTGTCCCTGCGCCCGGGAGCTCCCCCGCCCCAGAAGCCGGTGCTGTGGACACAGCCCGCTCCCTGCCCCCACCCCGGGCTGCTCATGGGACCAGCCAGCCCCCAGGAGCTCTTCTCCCAGTGGCTGCAGCCTGCAGCCTGTGCCCCGAGGCTGGCTCTGTGCCCACGTCCCAGCAGGCCAATGTCACCTGCTTGTCCATCCGCTCTCGGGCCCCAGGCTGGTTGACCGAACTCACCTCCTTGCCCCAGGGGACTGGGTCCCCCTTTCCTCCCCGCCCACCCACAGTGCCTCGCTGCATGGCCTTGTCCACAGGCGGACACGGGTCTTCACCCAGGCCAGCGGGAGGGTCTCTGACTCCCAGGCAGCGCCCGCCAGAGGTGACACTGCTCTACACGGTCTGAACAAGTAGGTCAGGCAGACTCCCCCTATTTATTTAAATCAACTGATTTACACCTCAGTCACCTGCAACTTCTGCTCCCAACACTTGCACCCACGTTTGAATCTCAGGCCAGCAGAACGCGTCTCCCTCCCAATTTAAGAAGCACTTTCTGGAGTCCCCACTGTGGCACAACAGGATTGGCGGCAGCTAGGCAGTGCCAGGACGCAGGTTCCACCCCAGCCTGGCACAGTGTCTTAAGGATCCTGCGTTGCTACATCTGTGGCATAGGTCGTAACTGCAGCTCAGATCTGATCCTGGCCTGGAACTCCAAAGGCCCCAGAGCCACCACAAAAGGAAGCAGCAGCACTTTCGGAAGTTCCCACGTTTCTGGGTCCCTGGTGACTCTGGGGACACAGTTATCAAGAGCATCAGGACCACCAGGGAACAGGACCGCGAAGGAGAGAACCCGGGGACCCGGCAGACTCCCAGGAGGAGAGGGCCACGTTTAAATGTGGAGGAGGTGATGCGGACTCAGGGCCGGTGAGCAAGGATGGAGCCAGGTGGGTCAGAGGGTCGTCTGGGAGAGCCAGGCTCAGCCTGCAGGCTACACCACCCACAGGGCCTGAACTGCCCGGGCCTGGGGGAGCTCAGTCTTCAACAGTGGTCCCATGAGAGGGTGTGGTCTGAGTTTGGCCCTGGGAGGGGGCCGGGCCCGAGAACCTGCATTTCAGCCGCGCCCCAGGGCTTCAGCTGCGCCTTCCCTGGAGGGCAGAAAACATCCACGACGCCCCCCCCACCTTCGAGCCAGGTCTCCTCAGCGCCCGCCCTCTGGCCAGCAAGCTCCACCGGGAGGTTTGGGGTCTGCGGCAGAGCCTGCAGCAAGGCCACCTCGAAGCACTTCCCAGGAGAGAGGGCGTCCCCCGCCCCCTGACGTCCCAGCCTCTGGGGAGGGTGTTTCGCAGATAACCAAGGCAGAAGTCTCTCAGAGAGGCCCTGCCCCACTGCTGGCCCCTTTGTCACAGCTGGACAGCCCCCCCAGGTGGGTCTCAGAACACCTGCACCAGATGAGGGAGCTGAGGGCGGCCAGAACCGGTGACCACCGGACGTGACAGACAGGCTGTCTTCTGCTTCCTTTCCTCTCTTTTGCAAAAGCAGGGCCGTGGTCCAGGCAGTCCGCGTCTTCCCTCCCCCCTGGGGGCAAGCTGGGGGTGAAGGCCCGCCATCCCGGGACCCCCAAGGGCAGCAGGGTGGCTTTAGCTGCTGCCTCCGGGCTGCCCAGCCTTCCACACTGGACCCCGGTCTCCTAAGGCTTGTGGCTAATTCCCTATTTAAGGGCCTCTCTTCGGATCCCCAGGGTGACCTGTTCCTGATGGCCACAGTGGGGAGGGAGCACCTGGAAGAGGGGCTGACCACGGTGCCACTGAGGACTGAGAAGGAGCCGCTGGATTGGGCACCAGGGGGTGCCAAGTCTTTAGCCAGTGGTTTCAGTGAGGTGGGTGGTATAGACGGAGCTGCTGCTGAGTGATGGAGTGAGTCAGAGCATGGGGGCGCGGGCCCCCCTCGACCTGTCTTGCGTTGTCCCGCGTTTAGGGAGGAGGGCGGCAGCAGGGCCGTGGTGGGAGGAAAGGCTTCTGTCCTGTGCCGTGTCGTTACAGCGGCTTCGGAGCTAGAGCCCATGGTGGGCTGTGTGCGGGATGGCTGTGTGCGGGGTGAGGGCTGTGGAAGAGAAGGACACAGTGGACCAGGTGACAGAGGGCAGGGGGACTTGGTGGGGGTGGCAGCGCCTACGCCGGGCAGGCCTGGGGTTGAGGTCAGCAGGACAAGCCAGGGGAGCGTCCACACCAGCCGGAGGGACCAGCTCCACCCCGCTCCAGGGCCCGGTGACCTTGTGGAGTCACCTTTCGTCACCAGGCTCAGGTGGCATGGATGACCTGGACCTCGCACTCCTGAGACCACGGAGATGAAGCAGCCCTGGCCTGGGGCCCCCGAGGAAAGGCCGAACTGACCAGGGCTGCTGAGGGCCACCCGCTGGCCGGGTCAGTGGGCTCCCGGGTGGGGGCACAGTCGTGGCCTTGACGTCTGCAGAGGCCCCTCCAGCGCCCCCCTCATCCTCGGACATGAAGGGGGGGCGGGGTTAGGGAGGAAAAGTTAAACTGATCCATTGAAGGGAAGTCCTGTCTTCTACTGAGATACGCACTCCTGACACAGCAAACGCTGGACGTGGCCACCAAGGCCGTGAGACATCATGAAGCCTGTTCCCACGAGCCCCCAGGTGGAGCCGGCTCCAGTCCAGGGCCACTCACACGTGGACAGGGCAGCTGCCACGGAGGCCTGGACACTCCTGCCAGGGCCCCGTCCAGCCCGACCTCTGACCTTGCTCACCCCCCCTCTCTGCTCTCAAAGCCACTGTGTGCCCAGCACCTGCCCCGTCTTCCCAGAGGACCCCCGACCGTGTCCTCCCTGTAACCACCCGCCCTGTCCCTGGGTGCCCCCGAGCCCCGGGCCCTGCTGCTCAGTGGTCACGTCTCTGTCTCCACGGGATGGAAGCCCCTTAGGGACAGAGGGCGTCTCCTCTGAATCTCTTGTTCAGCCGACACCTGGCCCAGCACGGGTCTGGCCAGGGGTCCAAGGCCCTTGGCGGACACGACCTCCCCCCACTCTGGGCGAGCCCATCTCTTCTGAGCCCCCGCCTCCACGGCCGCCCTGCGTCCCAACAGGATGTGCAGAACCGTGGCTCAGACAGAGCGAGGGGGCCGAGCGAGCCCAGGAGCTGCTTCCGGGGCCTCAGTGAGCAGGGACATTGGAGAGCGGGAGTCTTCGGTCCGTGGTGAGCGTATGTGTGCGGGGGACACCAGCTGTCCCCGAGGACCAGAGGCCCTGTGGTTGGGAGTCTGAGCCATGCATCTGAGTTGCGCGTGACCGGATCCCTCCAGGGCCCCGGCCCTGTGGCCCCCGCCAGACTCCCGAGGAGTCCCAGGGGTCCTGTCTTCCCAGCACAGCTTCTGAGATTGTTTCCCAGTAGGATGCGGGGCTCCCTACCTTGAAACACCAGCCCAGGGCAGGGGTGCGAGGGGACCCTCTGTGCAGGGGCGGGGGGTGGGTCTCTGAAGCCTGAGCTCCCAGACCCCCTGAGGAGAGCGGCAGTGTGGGACCCAGCCCAGGACAGCAGTGGTGGGATGGCAGAGGGCCCAGCCGCCCCTGTTCTCGCTCAGACCCTGGAGTGGCTGTGATTGTTTTCTGTTCGGAAACCCACCCCGAATGCAGCTGGGGACCAGAGGTCCAGGCTCCCAGGCCTGAGACAGTTTCCCTGGCCCTCAGGCTGGGCAGCTCTGGGCCCCTCCTGCTCCTTCACCCCTTCTGTCAGGCCAGGCTTCTAATAGGTGGAGAGCTGAGCCAGAGCCGAGGAGGAAGGGGGCTGGGAAGCCCAGAGGACATGCCCAGGAGCAGCAGAAGGGAGCTCTGCATCCAGCACCCCGGTCCCACTGGTGGGATGCGGTGGCCTCTCAACTCCTCTTTCCTCCATGCACCGGCTTCCTCTACTCAGCAGTCTTCCCACCTGCTCTCACATCCACTCCTGCACCTGCACGCATGCATGCGGCTCACAGACTCACACTTGAATATGCTTCTGCCTCTCCCCTCTCCCCTCATCCCCTTCCTGCAACCCCCTCCCACAACCCCGTCCTGCATCTCCTCCTGCATCTCCTCCTGCATCCCCCTCCTGCATCTCCTCCTGCATCTCCTCCTGCATCCCCTCCTGCATCTCCTCTTGCATCCCCCTCCTGCATCCCCTCCTGCATCTCCTCCTGAATCCCCCTCCTGCATCCCCTCCTGCATCTCCTCCTGAATCCCCCTCCTGCATCCCCTCCTGCATCTCCTCTTGCATCCCCCTCCTGCATCCCCTCCTGCATCTCCTCCTGAATCCCCCTCCTGCATCCCCCTCCTGCATCCCCCTCCTGCATCCCCTCCTACATCCCCCTCCTGCATCCCCCTCCTGCATCTCCTCCTGCATCCCCCTCCTGCATCTCCCTCCTGCATCCCCCTCCTGCATCTCCTCCTGCATCCCCTCCTACATCCCCCTCCTGCATCCCCCTTCTGCATCTCCCTCCTGCATCTCCCTCCTGCATCCCCATCCTGCATCCCCTCCTGCATCCCCTCCTGCATCTCCCTCCTGCATCTCCTCCTGAATCCCCCTCCTGCATCCCCTCCTGCATCTCCTCTTGCATCCCCCTCCTGCATCCCCTCCTGCATCTCCTCCTGAATCCCCCTCCTGCATCCCCCTCCTGCATCCCCCTCCTGCATCCCCTCCTACATCCCCCTCCTGCATCCCCCTCCTGCATCTCCTCCTGCATCCCCCTCCTGCATCTCCCTCCTGCATCCCCTCCTGCATCTCCTCCTGAATCCCCCTCCTGCATCCCCTCCTGCATCTCCTCTTGCATCCCCATCCTGCATCCCCTCCTGCATCCCCTCCTGCATCTCCCTCCTGCATCCCCCTCCTGCATCTCCTCTTGCATCTCCTCCTGCCTCCCCCTCCTGCATCCCCATCCTGCATCTCCTCCTGCATCCCCTCCTGCATCCCCCTCCTGCATCCCCATCCTGCATCTCCTCCTGCATCCCCTCCTACATCCCCCTCCTGCATCCCCCTTCTGCATCTCCCTCCTGCATCCCCCTACTGCATCCCCATCCTGCATCCCCTCCTGCATCCCCTCCTGCATCTCCCTCCTGCATCCCCCTCCTGCATCTCCTCTTGCATCTCCTCCTGCATCCCCTCCTGCATCCCCCTCCTGCATCTCCTCCTGCAACCCCTCCCAAACCCCCTTTTCCTACATGACGAGTGTAGGGCCCATCTCCAAGTTATGGGTACTGTCTATTCCCCAGGTTTGGCCCACTCAGCACAAGGAGACTGGCCTGTGAAGGGGCCTATTTGGGGTCATGGTGAGAGAGAGGGGAAAGGCAGGACTCTTCAGCTCTGAGTGTCCACGGCTCCCTTCTTTTCTGATCCCTGCCCTCCCCTCCCAAGCTTCGGCCTTCATGCCAGACCACAGGCAAGGGCCCCTCTTGCTCTCTCCCTCCTGTGGTTCTAATAGATTAGAGATAATAAGGCAACCTGAATGAGGCACAGCCTGAGCAGCCACTGGAAATGTCCAGAAGGTCAAATGACGAATATCAACCTGGAGGAGAAAGGGCCCCAGAGTGTCAACATTTACCAGGGACACAGAGACCAGCCATGAGTGCCAGCTGTGCAGACTCAGCAACTAGAGCCACGGAGGGGAGAAAAAAAGCACATTCAAGAAGGCCAGCAGGACAGGGGACGGCCAGCAGGACAGGGGATGGACCAGCAGGACAGGGCACCAGCCAGTGGGACAGGGGACCAGCCAGCTGGACAGGGGATGGGCCAACAGGACCTGTGAATCCCAGCAGTGACATCGAGGCATGGAGAGTGGGGGGCTAGGCGCCACTTCCCCCGGTGCCCCTGTCCACCCGCAATTCTCCCCTGGAAAGACCGTGATGGGCAGGTCCAGCTGGGACGGCTGCTGCGGGTCTGGCCCTCCACGCTGTCCTGACAGATGTTTTAATCTACTGTTTGAAGAATGACTTCTGCTCAGCTCTGCTGTTCAAACATCTGTTTCTGTTTAGAATGACGGAGGCGTTTCAAACGGCGCTGGCTGTGCCGCCCAGGAACTGTTTAAATGGCGACCATGCTGCTTACTTTGCATTAGAGCCAGAGAGGATTTACTGCGGGCAGGCTGGACACACTCTTAAGCCCTGTAAAATAGATCATTCTTTAAAAAAAAAAGTGAACCGTTCAGCTTCCTAAATACATCCTTTATGAAAGATGTCCCGGGAGCAGAGCTGTTCGTGTTCTAACCCCTCTTGCCCCCGTCAAGGAGCAGGTCTCTGGCTTCACCCTCCAGCCGGAACCCGCAGCCCAGTGCGCCACCCCGCGGTGCCCCCATCACGCGCTCATGATTGCTGTGCCCCGTGCCACACGCCCAGAGCGCAGAGGGTCCCGTGGCGCAACCGCACCGCACTGCCGCGGGAGAGACCACGAGGGCCAGCGGCTGAGCTGGTGGTGGTCCCCCCGCTTCATCCCGCAGATCTGGCGGTCATGCCTGTTAGGCTTCGATGGTTGTTCTCATTTGTCTTCAAGTCCCCAGAGCTTAGCGTACAAGAGGCGTGCAACGAACATGGCAATAATTGCACATCTCCTTGAATACGGGAACACGAAGAGGTGTTTGTAGAACATTTTTGAGAATGTTGGGCAAGGGATCCCTTTTCTCCATCCGTAACTGGGGGCTTAACCACACTGGAAAGAGAGGAACCACGTTGGAGAGCCAGGAACCACACGGAAGAGAAAGGGGCCACACTGGATAGAAAGGAACCGCGTTGGCAAGAGAGGAAAGAGAGGTTGTGGAGTGGGGCCGGCTGCTCCGCACCCGTCACCACCACAAAGGAGTGAACGCCCGGATCCAGGCTGGGCCAGCCCCGCCTGCACGTGACATCCTCAGCCTCCTCCCAGATGCCGCAGACGACTTCCTGCGCAGGGGACACAAAGACAGAGCAAAGGAACCACTCGGCCCAGAGCTGCCTGCAACCCGCCTCCCTGCCTCCAGGACCTGAAGCTGTGAAGGCGAGACTCCAGACATGGGACAGGCACCTTCCCTGGACCACACGGTGGAAGCAGCAGATTCTAACCCACATCTGCTGGGCACCGAAGCGCGTTTTATTTCTAGTAAAGTACAGCAGGCTTAGGACATGCAACAAAAATTTGTATATCTGGGCAATGTCACTTGGGGACTTTTTTTCCCCAATTCTGAAAAGAAAACACTTATTTTAAATGAATAGATAGTGAATCTTCATCTTTTCACTGAGAAAACCCCATTTTCCCAGAAGCACATACGAAAAGCTGCAGAAGAAGAGATGCGAGCTTTGTTCCATTAGGCTGCTTTGATTGGGCTAAGCTGCATGCGGGGAAGGGGGGACCTGAGGATGGCTGAGCAGGTGCAGTTGTGAGATGCTGCAGCGGGAACATCCTGCCCTTTCTTCTCTTTCTCCTCTGCCCGGCTTCGTCCTCCAGAGCAGGTAGTGGGCAAACGAGGCACCTGGCATGGCCGGCATGATCCCATGAGCCCCACGCTCCAGCTGCCAAGCGCAGGGCAGGACGCACCTCCTCCAGCCCCGTGCTATCTGAAGCAGGCTGGGTCCCAGACCAGTGTCGACTGGCCCCAGGGGGCACGTTCCTGCTGCCTCCCAGGTCCTGGCTCCTTGGCCCTGCAGGTGGCCAAGGTGGGGGGGGGGGGTCCTTCCTGCTTGAGAAGCTCTGAGGTTCCCGGCGACTGCAGGAGTCTCTCGCCCTGGTCCCCCAGGCAGCCTCCTGATGGGTGGCACTGGCCGTGAACCAGCAGACCCCCAGGCCCGTTTGGGTACAGCTGCTTGTGAGCAACCTTCAGTGACAAGGGCTCCAAGGCACTCGGATCAATTAAGAAAAGGAAACTCTTGGGGACCCAGATGGCCAGGGCCCGTGAGGGACATTGCACCTCACACCTGAGCACTCAGACGCGGCTCTGGATGCAGCATTTTGGGGAGCGCCGTGCTGGGTCTTTGCTGCTGGATGGGCAATTCTACACAACCAGATATGCGGGTTATTTTTAAATAACATTTGGTAAGATCTTTTTAAAATTAAAGATGTAGCTTTATTTACATAATTAAATATTAAATAATTAATAGTAGTTCAATTAAGTTGCATTTCTATTTTTATTGTATAATTTTGAATATTTAGAAGAAATACATATTTTGAAACAATCTTTAAAATTCTTGTTTATATTCAACATTTTTGGTTTATGTACTCAAATTTAGATGTTATAAATATAATTACATTTTTATACTAATTCAGATCATTAATGTCAATAGAACATAAATAATGTGAAAATATTGATTTGGGGAGATATAGTTTTTGCAAAATATACAAGAATTGTTGAATTTCGTATGCCTTAAGTTTGGCAGAACTCGCAAACATGCCCAATAGTGATTGAACTCCGTCGTCTTTGCTGGTTTGCTGATATTTTATCTTTGATGACAGTTTGATGATAATTTTCTCTGTGCACGCCTGTCAAGTGGGACAGACACTTGACAGCTTCTTAACCCAGGTTAGACTGTCCAGGACTTATTACACAGGCCGCCCAGGCCTCCACTCTGCTCGGGCCCACACCTGGGCAGCCGGCACATTGGAGAAAACCAGCTTGGGGGTCCGAGGCCCCCTGTCTTCCAGCTGGTGGAGCCTGGCCCATCCTCACTGGGGAGGCACCCTTGGTGGGCGGGAGCCTTTCTGAAGCTGGCGGTGGATCTGGCGGTGGAAGCTGGCAGAGGCACTCACAGCGCTCGCACTGGCCTCCCCGGCTTCCTTTCAGGTTTCCTGGAATTGCGAGTCCGAGTCGGGGTAGACCGAGGCCCGGCAAGGGTGAGGCTCCCCGAGGCGTGGAGGAGGGGAGCCTGGAGCAGCAGCGCCTACTGTGCCATCCCCGCGGCCTCTGCTCCGGGGACGCACCTCGGGCCCTGAGCCCAGCGGGAGCACAGGCTCACTCGCTCCCCAGGGACCTGTGGCTACACCTTCATGGTTGAGTCAGATAAGCTTCACGCCGATGGAACCTGACGTGTAAGTACAGACCACGTCCCTGACATCTAAGTCGAACGCTCTGAAAGCTCCCCAAACACCTGTCGGCGTGGGCCGGGCGAGAGGCTGTGAGGAAAGCCGAGAGCACAGACCTCGGGGTGTGCGGCTGCCCGGAGGTCCCGCTCTGCCCACTCCCGTCCCCGCCTGACCCTCTGCAGACGCATCCAACCCTCCAGAACAGGTGGGTCAAATGGACGGCTGGGTGCGGAAACAGCTCTGCACCTGGGAGGGCAGGTGGTCGGATGCAGAACAAGCAGGTAGGTGGTGGACCACCCGCTCTCTGCAAAGAAGAGAGCCCCGATTCTCAGCACCTGCCAGTTCCTGTGGTGTCAGGGATCCCCCGGGGGCCAGTTTCAGCCCAACCTGATGCCTCTGGACGAGGGGCTGGGAGACAGGTGGGCAGCCTGGCCTGGCGGGCAGGGGTGGCCGCTGCAGCCCCGCGGGCGGGGCACACGTCCTCGGAAGGGACCCCATGCGGCTACAGGGACAGGCGGCGGGAAAGGGGTGAAGGAAGCCACAGCGCAGCCGTATCAGTGCCACCAGCACGTGGCCCCTCCTCCCCGTGGGATGGCAGCACCCTCCCGCCAAGGTTCGCAGGAGCAGAGGGGGGACAGCCACAGACCTCGTGACCCAGTCTTCCCACCACCGTTCCCGTTGCTCTGGAAGCTGCTGTGGGTGTTTCTCTGGCCCGACTCTGCAGCCAACAAGTCGACGGCAGCCCCGCGGCCCAGAGCTGAGGCCCTGCAGGAGCCCGCGGCACTGGGGAGACCCCTGCAGGGTGGGGTTGAGAGCTGGCAGCTGAGTGGTTTGGGCTTTTCCTTGCCTGACTGCGGGCTGCTCTTGATTCCCAGGGGAAAACAGTATTAATTATGAGACGTACTTCAGAACTGTCCGCGCTTTTCTGGGGGAAGCTGGGCTGTGTTCGCTCTTCTTTGCTCCTTGAAGGGACCTGAAGGGGCCCTGGTGCTGGGGGCGCAGCTGACCGGCTGGGAGCAGAGAAGAGGGCCTGAGGCCACTCCCGGGCCGTTCTGCCGAGGGCCACGGAAAGCCACTGGCGGGCGTGGGGACGTCCTGGGGGGGGCTTCAGTCCCTCAGCCCTGGCTTTGGGCGTGATCTGCACACAGGGGCTGAGCAGCGCAGGGAGGCCCTGAGATTAACGGCGCAGCCACCCAGCCTGTGCGCGTCCTGGTGGCCGGCCGCGATGGCCCGTTGTACATAACATCCCGCCTGGGGTCCTGGCCCCAGACTCCCCTCGCTGTGATCAATAACTTGTCACACGTAACCAAGACAAACACTGCGTAATGGCCCCGTGTTTACGAAGTCAATACATGGGTCGTAGGGAATTCCTTAGCCGTGTTTGTGTGCTGTATAAATATTTTAAGATTGTGCCAGTAACAGGAGTTTGTGTGTACATTACACGGAGTTCTCTCTTATCCGGTTGGGGAAGCCGCTGGAAAGAGCAGATGCAAATTGTCCAAACAAACATTTGTTTCCCCCGGCCCGTGGGGGCAGGGGGTGGGGGGGTTGGACGCCCTCCCTCCTCCGGAGCCACAGGTAGGGCCCCGCTGGGCTGGGGAGCGCGCGGGGGGAGTTGTGTGTTTGTGCTGTGAGCTCTGCCAGGACTGGAACACCTGTGGATGGAATTTCAATTAACAACGAGAGACAAAATCCCCCCCCAGCCCGGCTCGGGCGCCCACGTGCTGCTGGGTGGTGTGAACTTCCCGCCAGGCACCGCTTCGTCAGCTAAAAGCGGAGCGTGAGACTGAAGGCAGGCTTCCCAATACAAAAAAAGAGACTTTTTCCGCAGGAGGAAAGAGGCAGGAAGGCCGACTGGCCTGGTAAGGACAGCAGCATGCCGGGACCCCCATGCGAGGGGTCCTCCCCGAACCCCAGGACGGCGGATCCTCCCAGAAGCCCCTCCTCAGAGGCCCTGGGACAGCATCACTTCCCCACGAGGCTGCCCTGGTTCGGGGTTGAACACCACTCCCAGGCGGCCCCTCTGCATCTGTCAGAACTGAGCTGACACAGGACGCAGCCCAGAGCCGCTGGGGCCGAACAGAGGACCAAGCGGGGGAAAGGCGTCCGCGGTGAGGACAGAGGCTGGGAAGCGTGCTCTTTCCCCAGCGGTTCTGGAAGAGCCGGATGTGCGCCCGGGGCTTGTCCAGACGCACCACACACACCTGAAGCCCCAAGTCCAGACCCGGGTTCTCAGTCTCGTCTCAGACGATGCCCCTTCCCGCCCCACGTGCACTGATTGGACTGAAAACCCGGACCGTGTCTGAGGCCGTGGAAGCCAGCAGGCCAGTGCTGCCCCCCCCCACACCCCCATCCCCATCCCCGGCGACACTGCCGGCGGCCCTGCGGTCCCTTCATCCTGCATCTTCTCCTCTCACTGGGGAGGGACACCAGGGCAGGGGAGGTGCACGCGTCACCCCAAGGAGAGGCAGATGACACACCAGGTCACACCCCACGAGGGGGGTCCTCGCAGAGCCAAGCACGTGCGTGTGTGCCCGTTGGCCTCGCTACAAAGCTGGGCAGTTGTGACAGAGGCCGTAGGGCCCACGAAGCCCGAGACATCGCCTCTCTGTGGACGCTTTCGGGAAAACCGGGCACAGCTGTGAGGTTCCTGTGGCCTAGAGACGAGAGCCCAGTCACTGGGCGTGGAGGACTCCCCGCCTCCAGGCCTGTGCTGGACCCCAGGACCCCACATCTTCCCACCCCATCCTGATCCACTGCCCAGCGGAGAAGGGAGCATCCTGGACGCAGAGGAGGGAAAGCCCTCGAAGGACGCAGTCTTCCTGGGCGGTCAGGCGGGGTTTCTGCTCCACGAACCACAGGCCTGGAGCCAACCACAGGCCAGGGGACCTGAAAGCATCTTCTTGGAGCTCAGCCACTGAGACAGGCACTGACCAGGCTGGGGGACAGGGCTGGAAGGGCAGGAAGGCTCAGAGACCGTGGCTCCCTCTGGTTACAGGTGCCTCTGTCCATTGCACAAGTGGACACAATCGACGCCTGGGGCTCACAGGACCCCCTCCTATGGCCCCTGCGGTGGGAAGATCCTAGCTCGAGCCCGAGGCTCCCGCCAGCTCAAATGGCCAGGAGGCACCAGGCTGGAAGGCACAGGCCCGGAAGTCCCTGCTCATGTTCCATCTTCTCACACGGAAACCAGGTGAGCACAGGTGTGAGTAGAGCCAGACAGGCGTCTGGGTGCCCCTCACACTTGGCGAAACTGTGCACCTCCCACCTGGGGCCCCCAAACCCACTCCCAGCTGCTCCTCCCGTGCCGCCCCCCCAACCTAGAAAAGCTGTCCTAGCCCCTGGGGACCCTGGGACCAGATTCCTGGAGAGCCTTCCAAGCCAGAGAGCCCCCCTGCGCCAGGCTTCCCACTGCTCACTGATGAAACCTCAAAGCTTAGTCCTGAGTTGATCTGCACCCCCTCCCTGCCCCCCGCCGGGACCCACTGCCCTAGAGCGAGAAGTGGGGCCTGGGGGCTGGGTGCCTGGGAGGCGGTAAATCCAGGGCTTCCTGGCAAAGCCGGGCTGTGAGTGCGTGTCCCACTGCTCCCTGTGTGTGCGTGTGCGTGTGCATGTGTGTGCTTGCACTGAGTGTGTTTGTGCCAGGCATGTGCCTGTGCAGCACGTGCGTGTTTGTGTGCGTGTGGGTGCACGTGTACGTGCGTGTTTGTCAGTGCCGCCCGTGCAGATGGAAAGCACGGTGTTCCTGGAGCCAATTTAGAGCAAAGAAAGGGAGGCCAGGTGAGGGAATGTCTGCAGCCTGCTGGGCAGCTAATTACAGCCCCCGCCCCCGGCAACTTTGGGATCCAGCCCAGGGACGGCCCCTGGGCCTCGGGTGGAGCGACAGCTGTGCTCAGGAGGCCTTGGGCACGGGGAGGGAGCTCTGGGCTGGCGGCAGAGGCCTGAGGGACCCCCAGGGCTAACGGCAGTAGGACCGCCCCCCAGCCTGCTCATAGCGCGTGCCTGCAGGGCCACCTCTGGGCCTCCCAGGGCAGACACTCACGCGGTGTAGCAAGCACTGGGCTGTGTGCCCTTGGGGATGGGCTGGGCGGGTCTGCAGACTGCGTGGCCTCTGGGCTCCGCGTCCTTGGGTGACGCTTGCAGTTCCCTCGTGTGTAACCAGGGTGAGATGTTCAGCCTTTCCAAGGCTCCTGGAAAGACAAGGTGCAGGTGCCCAAGCCTGTGGGGCCCACATGGGGCCCAGGTGGGAGCTGCCGGGCTCAGGACCAGCCCCGCGCCTCTTCTGCTGCTCCCACACCCGGCCCCCGCCCCCGCACGCCCTGGCTCCCCTTCACGCCTTTGCACCTGCACGCGTTTTCACACACTCATGCTCACGCTCACGCTCACTCTCACAGAAGACCAAGGCTGCCCAGGCAGGAAAGCTGACACCATGAGCTCTGCAGCCACACTGCAGGACCGCGGGCACCACTGCCGTTTCTCAAGCCTCTTCTTCAGGGGCTGCCCCACTTCGCTGGTCCTGCCCCACTTCGCTGGTCCTGCCCGTGCCTGGACCATCCACACTGTCGCCCTTCAGCTTGGCCGGACCGGCCAGAACCGGTGCTGCTGCTGCTTGAGGTCCGGGAAACAAACACAAACCACAACACTGCAGGCTCAGAACCTCCTGAGGCCACATCACTGGGGGAGAAGAGCCAGTCTGAGGGCCAGCAGCCTGTGCTGAGCGTTTTCATTATTGCCGAACATAAAAAGCTAAAGGCAAGGAGACCAACGCATTTCCCAAAGTGTCTGTATTTTAAGCCGTGTTTTCTTTGTTAAATGTGTAAAAACATGGAGACGAGACAGGTGGAATTCTGCATTCATGTGTCCGCGCAGATGTGTGTGCGAGGTGGCACAGCCGTGTTCACGCGTGTGGCAACACTGGCATTTACACAGGGGGAAACGCAGGCTGTGATCAGCCCTCCCCCACCACACACACAGTGCATCAAACCCAGAGGCCCCAGGACCACCGCCGTGGTAAGAGAAATGGCACTTCCGGTCCCTCGGGCCCACCTGACCTTTGAACGGGCTTCAGGGGCTGGTAGGTGGTCCCTCCCTCTGGGCCAGGCCCGTGTCCACCACGTGGCCGTGATGGTGATGACCCTTCACCGACGCCAGCAGGTGGGCAGCCCCCTCGTGGCTCGGAGCCGCAGGCTGGGCACCCCTGGCTTCGCATTCTGGACACTCCAAAGCCGCCCACGGACTGGCACGGAGTCGCTGGGAGAGGGTGACTGCCAGACACACAGTCACGGCCTCTCAGACACGCAGGAGCATCCGTGCTGGGGGGTGGGGGGGGTGGTCGACCAGATGCCCAGCTGACCCCCCAGCCCTACCTCCAGTTTCCAGTGCTCCCTGAAAATTCAGGCCCTGCACGTCCACGGTGGGGCTTTCTGACCCTCAGCCAAGGGGTGAACCAGACGGAAGACAGGCGCATCTCAAGTTTCGTAAACACTCAATGTCGAGACCCTTCTGAGATGCCGATGACAACGCCGTGCTTGGAATCTTGGAATTATCCTCTACCGAAATGCCACCGTTTGTGTGGTGCCACCCTCCTCTCCTGCCACGTGACCCCTGCACCCAGAGGCGGCATGGGCGGGCCCCCACCCAGCGTGGCCAATGTCTGGGCCGCACTGGGCTTAGATGAGCTGCTGTCCCCTCCACATCACCTCCCGCTCCCGCCGGGGTGGGAGGAGGAGACGTGCGTCATTACTCGGCAGCAGTGCCCCTGGGTCATGATGGCATCTGTTCGTTCGCCTCAGAGCAGTGGAGAGGCCACCGGTTTGGTGACCAGGACAGCCCGAAACAGTGTGTGAGCTGCCAGCACCGAGCAGGACACACACCCTGGCACTGTGGCCGTGCCCTCACAGAGGCCTCCCGCACGGCTGGTGACAAGTCCTCACACCCCTGCAATTATCCCTTCACACCCCGATTTCCATGGGAACGAAGGGGTGCCCTTGGGAGGCCGCCTGTCACGCCGTAGGCAGCATTTGCCACACAGTCTGGGGAGCAATGGGAACAGACTTCAAAAGGGACGCGGAGGGGCGAGAGTCAGACGAGAGCTGTCGGGGGGTCTGGGGGGAGTTCCGTGAGCCCTGCTGAACCTGCCCCATGAAACGTGCTCACGCACGTGCTCACAGACACACAATCACACGCACCCACATGCACATGGGCACAATGCACACAAGGCCACACAGGCGGCTGGGTGTGCGCAGAAGACTACTTCCATGAGCAGTCCCCACGGGGGCCCTGCCCGAAGGGCTTCCCGTCCTGGGAGAGCACCTGCGCCAGGTGAGCCTGGACGGCCCCACGCCGCCCTCCAGGGGAACCAGAGCCGCAAGGGGCTCCTCCCAGACCAAGGCCGGCGTGGCCCCGCACCCGTGCAGGTGGGCAGTGGGAAGTGGCTTCAGTCCTGCCTGGGCCACGGAGGGCGTGTGCGCAGGAGGGGCAGACAGTGCCCCAACACCGTCCCCGACCGCAGCGATGCTCCCCAAATGCCCTCTGTGTCCCCACCATGGGGACCGGCAGACAGAGGACGCCAGGTGGGAAAGTCACGCCCCGGGGAGGTGGGGAGAGTGACTCTGCCAGTGCGTGGACACCTGCCCCTGCGCAGCCCTCTCCCCGCCAACCGCACATTGCTGCGCACGGAGGCTGAACTCCCGCCAGGGCAAAGGAGGGGCCTGAACCTGAACCCAGAGCCAGAGCGGGAACCTGGTGGCGTGATCCTGCGACTTAGCGGAGACAGGGCTGTGTCTGCAGTTGAGGGGATGGCGGGGGCAGAGGGCTGAGAACTGAGGGCTCTGTGACGACCACATTGTCATGAGCTCCGTGTGCCGCTGATGCCCGAGGCCTCCAGGCAGCCGTCTGAGCGGCTGTGGATGAAAGGATAACAGCGGTTGGACTGGGGGCGCGGCTGGCTGCTATTAGATCTGTCACACTCGGCAAAGTGCTGACGCAGGGCCCCCCGTGGCCGGAGAACGGGCTTTTCTGCCAGGCCCAGGCGTGGGGGGTTCAGCACGCAGCCCCCAGCCCCGTCCAGACCAGCTGATAGCCTTCAGACGCCAACCCTGACGAGCACTGGTGCTGAGCAAGGGCTGTGCAGGCAGGAACAGCCGACGGGAGATGCCTGAACCGTCACTTCTGTGGAGCCCGGAGCCCAGGGCAGCCTTGCATGTCAAATGGAATTTTCTGTCAAAGAGAGTCAAGGTGACTTAAATGCATCAGGGACCACCTCCCAGCTCATCCTGCAATGACGAGACCCCCAACCAGCCCTCAGCTGACTCCACCATAGAGGTCAGGGAGCCTGGGCGGGGCTCGGGAGGCCAGGTCATGGCCCCACTGCGTGCCAAGGGCAGTGCCACGGGCAGCCAGTCAGAACCAGGACTCCGCACTAACCCTTCCGTCCACGCCGTCCAACAGAACTGACCTTGACGATGGAAACACTCAGTAAGCAGCCCGTTTAATACGGCGGCTGTGAGCTGAGTGGCCAGCAGGACTGAGGAGCTGAGTTTTGAACTTGATTTCCTTTTAATTAAACTTAAACAGCCACATGTGGCTCGTGGCTACCGCACTGCACAGCACGGCCAGTCCCTGGCGCCCTCTGCTTTCCTCAGGTCCGGGTGATCATGCGACAGAGTCTAAGGGGAAGAGCCCTTAGACTGGTGTCTCTCTGGAAGATGAGCGGGACCCTTCTCTGGAAGGGACCGGGGGACGAAGGGAAGCTGTGAGCTTTGGTGTCACACACTTGGTCCTTTCACTTTGCTGTATCTGGGATAATGCCCATGGAAACGGCAATCTTTTGTTTGGCTGCCTCCAGAATCCTGAAAACGGAGACCTCCTCCAGGTGCTGAGAGCGCGGTGCCACAGAGAAAGACACGTCTCCGAGTCGCTCCTGACGACCGGCTGTTGGACGTGGAGCCTGGCCCAGCCGTTTGTCCCCATCACGGGCACTTTACAGGTGGCAGGCCCCACCCCTGACGGGGTCTGTGCAGGGGTGGGGCGTCCAGTTAATCAAGACCCTGTTACCTGCTGCTGCGCAACAAATCACCCCAAACGCAGCCGCTTATACCACCAGGACTTCGTAGCCACACGATTTACCGAAGTCCAGCATCTAGGAGTGGCTCTTGAGTGGCCAGAATTGTCCCAAAGCCCAATGGGGGCCAGCGCCCACTTCTGCGGGGTCTCGTGGCCCTGGCCACTGGCAGGTCACAGCCCTCAGGTGGGCCTCTCCCCAGGGTGACAGGCGCCTCGGGGGGGCAAGTGGCGCCCCTGGAGCAAGAGATCCCAGAGTAAGAGCAGGAAGCCCACTGGCTTGTGACCCAGGCCGGACGCTACACACCATGAATGCTGCCACGTTCTGCTGGCCCCACACCCGCGACCCCAGCAACACAAAGGGGGTGAGCGCAGGAGGCAGAGTCACGGGCATCTCCCGTGACGACACTTCACGGGAACCTCTCCTGTCCCTTCTGGCTGCTAATTTGACTTGTCTTCATTTTCAGCTCAATCCAGGTTTAGGTAACACATCACCCGCTTTCAAAACAAGAGGCTGAGTTTGGCTCCAGGAGGAAGTCCCTGGCGGCCTCCCAAACCCAACCCACTAAGCCATCACCCCAAACCCTGCACCTGCCCTGCCTCCTCCGCTGATCTGCCCCCACTCAGTCCCGGCCGTGCTGGGACGAGTGGGCTCAAGCTGCCCACAGGAAGGCCTGGCTGCCCACAGGGGCCCCTCTGCAGCAGCCCCCCTGCAGCCCTCCACGCACCTCCCTCGGGGCCATGGGTGCACCCCCCCCACCAGGAGACCGAGCAGGGGGAGAGACCAGCCCCAGTGCTGTATGAGCCCTTCTGGCTCCCTGCTCTGCTCAGGCTCCTTCGGCCAAATCCATGTGTTTGCTGGTACGTGGTGCCCACGGACTCAGAGGTGAGTAGGGGACCCCCCCAAAACCCCCTAAGACTTGGCCCAAGTTTATCTGACGAAGTCAGAGCGTGGACCACCCTCCCTGAGATTTGAACCGACTCTTCTACTTCCAAACCTTGGCGTTGCTTCTTTTAAAGAGCAAATACGACAGTCCGAAGCGCACTGCAAAGCTGAAGGATCTGGGGGCAGTTCTCATGGTTTGGTCAAAGGCGATCTGGACTCTCACGACCAAGCTTTATGCTCTTCGTGGAATCGCAACCTGACGAGGCCCCTCAGATTCTCACACGTGGACACTTGAAGGGCCAGGTCGCATCTTCTCCAGGTCTCAGGTTGTATCAAAGAGAAAATGCGAGTCTCCCTCCCACTCACCCGCTCCCCCAGCAACCATCTGAAAACACCCAGAATCGGGGTGCTCCAGGCCGTGCCTGACCAGCCGCCAGGAGCCCTGGCTGCCCAGTGTCCACCCCGGATCCGGGCTGGGGGCGGGTGGGCCTGCCAGTCAAGTGAAGCTGCATCCATGCGGTCACAGGGGACCTTGAAAGGATCCCGTGGACACGCCTGCCCCTAGGGGAGGCAGTTAGGACCCGCTGCCCGTTTTCTAAAGAATCGTTCCTGGGCAAGGGCCGGCTCTCCCACCAGTCACCTCTGGCAGGTTTCTCCTTCACAGCAGAGTCAGCAGTTGTGACAGAGTCCACAGGAGCTGCAAAGCTGACCTGGTGTCACAGAGGCATGCCTATTAAATGACCGCCTAGTAAATGAGCTGCACCCCAGCCTCTGAGGGGAGCTCCGTTCCCTGCATCCGGGGTGAAGGGGGGCGCCAGGCACGGGGCGGGGGTGGGGCCCTGGGAAGCAGGTGGGAAGGTGATCGACAGGCAGAGGCCCCCGTCCTTCCTGCTTGCAGACATCGGCGATTTGAAATGGAGTCACTCAGCCCTTTGCATCGACGAGGTGACAGAAGGGACAAAGGTAAGATCTGCGAATTTATGAAGCTTCTTGGCTCAGGGGCTTGGGCAGGTGGACAGGCCAGCGGCTGGGAGGGAGGGGGGCGTGGGGTGGGGTCCTGCTGGGCCCCGCCCCCGCCCAGCTCAGGCCCCGCCCTCCAAGTGCTCTCAGAAGACCTGGCGGCACAGCTGTTCCTCTCCCGTCTGCGTTTATCGTTTCCTCTCACTTAAATCATAGCTCTTGAGTCCTACTACGTGCTAAGGGCACACACACTGGGACACCCGGTGCTCTGGAGCTTTGCCGACATCTCCGACCGAGTGGGTGCATGAGAGCCGGCGTCCCGCCCAACCCGGCCCCCGAGCAGCGAGCGGTGGGAGCCGGGAGGACTCAGGGAGGACTCGGGGAGGACTCGGGGAGGCAGCGCGCTCTTCCCTCACAAGCCTCGGACTTAGGGAAAGAGCCGGGCTCCAGAAACCCCTCGTGTCTCTCGTTACCACGTGTTCCGAACCCCGCGTCTACCACCCCATCGTGCCCTCCTCCCACACTACTGTCTGGGACCACTTCTTTTTTTTTTTTTTTTTTTTTTGTCTTTTTGCCATTTCTTTGGGCCGCTTCCGCGGCATATGGAGGTTCCCAGGCCAGGGGTCGAATCGGAGCTGTAGCCACCGGCCTACGCCAGAGCCACAGCAACGCGGGATCCAAGCCGCATCTGCAACCTACACCACAGCTCACGGCATCGCCGGATCGTTAACCCACTGAGCAAGGGCAGGGATCGAACCTGCAACCTTATGGTTCCTAATCCTCGTGCGTCACGACGGGAACTCCTGGGACCATTTCTTTATGAGGTGCGGCCGCCGGCCGGCCGCCTGTCACAGGGTCTCGCATGGTGTCTCCTGCGTGGACACGGAGCCGGCCACCTCCGCACAGACCTGCCTGCAGGGCCCGGAGCCCTGCTGTGCGAACAGCCGTGGTCCCCTGACGTCGCCTGGGAACCTGCGGGAAGAGCAGGCCCTGGGTCTCTCTTTAGGGACGCTGAACCCATCCTCTTGTGACCAGATTCCCAGGTGACGGGCTGCCCGTTAAAGTCAGAAATGCTGCTCCAGGGAGGGCTGCCACTCAGTAGCGCAGAGGAAATGTGCCATCCGTGCCTTGGCTGGAGCCGCCACAGGGCGTGACGACAGGGAACCAAGCTGGTCTTTGTGCGGTCACCACCTTCCCTGACTTTCACTGGACCTGTGACAGGACACTGGAGAGTCACCCTGTCTTATAGACAGGAGCTGGGTGTCCGCTGGGTCCACTCGGCTGGTTAGTGTCCGGGGAAGGTGAGGCCCTAGTGTCTGAACTAAGCGCCCACGAGCAGCTCCCCGCACCCTTGTGAGGTCAGAGCCTGGCCAGGCGCCCTATCAGCACCTGCAGCCCTGCGACCACCTAGGAGGCACTGGTCCCAGTAGCCACCTGACCAGACAGGCCAGTCTCTGCTCCCAGAGAGTTCCACCCATCCCTCTGGCCCCCAGGCCCTGGGGGTTACGTGGGCCACAGCTATGGGTATGATTTCATGACCTCAGTCCAGCAATCGAGACAGCGCGGCGTAGACGGGGCAGCGGGGGCGGTGGGGGGGCAGAGAAGAGGGAAAATGCAAAGGAGACGGCCCAGCCTTCCAACTCCAGCAGAAATTCAGATGCGCGCCCGTGTCCTCCTGGTGACCCTGTGGAACCAGGCGGAGCCACGGTTCCCTCCAAGCTCTTTGCTCCACAGCTTTCTGCCCTCAAGGCCAGCGGAGGCGGAGGGGGGGACACAGAGCTGCCCAGGGCTGGAGGGGGTCGAGTGAGCGAAAGGGCCGCCCCGACCCCGACGGCAGGGGGATCCTGCTCCTGGGTGAGCAGGGGCCGCTGGGTAAAAAGGCCTTCGCTCAGGGATGAAAGCAACTTGCCAGGCTGGCCCCTGTGGTCCCCACCGCGGGGCTGAGCCTCTGTGCCAGGTCAGTGCCTCTCCTGCAGGCCCCGAAGCCCCGAAGCCCCAACAGAGGGACACTGCACAGAGAGCGCCGTGTGGGGAGTGACGGGAATGACTTGGGTACCAACCTCGGTGCAGCTGCACAGCAGGGAAAGACCCACCAGTCAAATAAGTGCAAGCAGGAGGTCGCCGTCCATTTCATCACCACTCGCCAAATTTGTGGGCTGTTTAATGCGCGTGCAGATAGTTTCTGTAAAGCCAGTTTTATTTGCATATTAAAATGTTCCCTTTGTGCTTTGTCTCCAGGAAGTTCCCACACTTCACTTTGCATAATGTGGTGTCTTGTTTTTTCTGTGGGACGTGCATACAGCTGCTCTGCCTCTTCGGGACCCACATACCTGACTCATGTACATTTGTCTCCTGTTGCTTTTATCCCGTTCTGTTTTAGCTGACTTGTTCGCAGTGCTAAATACAAGTGTTACTTTACTCCTGTTTGATATCATCTTTAAAGAGTCAAATTTTCATTCATTCTTCTTGGTGGAAAACATCAGCCCAAAGTGGAAGCTGAACCATAAAACGTTTCCCTTTTCACACCATGGGTTCTCTTGCTGCAGCTGTGGCAGAACAGCCTGAAAGAACATATGCCACGTGCCCTGGGGCTGCAGCTGGGCAGGGCGACACAGGTGTGGGCCCAGATCAAAGCTTCCTGCCCTCAAAGCGTCCCAGTGTCTTTTGAACACCTCTGTTTGCGATGAGCCGGTTACAGCTGATTTCAACTACACCCCCGCCGAGGAACGCGAGGGACGCCGAAATGGTCAGTGTTGGCCTGACGACTGCTCTCAGAGGGAGAACCCGGGAGCGACACGTCCTCACCACCCGGTCCCATGGCCCAGAGCTTTTATTCATACACGAAGTGTGTGAACAGCGGTGTGAACAGCGGTGGCGAGCAGCCCTGGGGTCTCCTGATCTCTCGGCTGGAGTTAGACCTTCCCCCCAACAACGGCACTGTGGCTCCCGGCTCTGGGCCACGCTTCTGCCTTCCCAGAGGCCGACTGCCTCCCGCAGCCACGAGCCAGACGTCCCTCACCCCCAGCCTTCTGCAGCCTGGGAAGAAGTCTTGAGGGTCAAACTGAGCAGTCACCGCTGTTGATGCATGCTGCCGAGTGGCAGCTGCAGTAGCAGACAAGGTAAGATTCCCGTGAAAGTCCCCCGGGCTCCGCGGTCAGCAATAACCTCACGAGGAGACAGACAAGGTGGCGGCTGGGCGCAGAGGCCACACACCTGGAAGGCCTCGTAGTCACCAAAGGGCCCCTGGAAGGGTATCCACCTCCCCGGGCGGGGGTGCGTGGAGACCAGCCAGCCTGGAGCCCCTTTCACAGGTACGTCCCGTCCACCAGAGTCCAGGGGAATCTACCTGGGCTTTAGCTCAGGACACGTCAAGGAACAGCTATGGGAAACAATGGCCAGTGGCCTCCACGGGATGAACGCCCTCTGAAGAGACAGAACAAGCAGGCGGGAGGGTCCAGCTTTCTGAGCGACACTGTAGCTTCTCGGAAGCACCAGCTCAGGCAGATGGCCAAGGATGTGGGGCGGGGGGGGCCTTGCCCTCGGGGCAGCCAGCCTGTCCAGGAGCTCACACAGCTTGTCCTGAGGGCCAGGCAGCATTCTCGGCGACGGTGAGCCCCGTAAATCTGCTGACTGAGTCCCTCAAGACACAGCTCAGTGTGAAACACTTTAAGCACCAGGAGCCCCACATCGGCCTCTCAAGGAAGCTTCCAAATGTCCATAAGCCTAAGGGATGCCTGAAATAAAGACTGGAGGCCAGAGGCCAGCTCTGAAGCGGAAGAGGCTGAGATGCCATCGAGTCCAGATCCGGGGTCAAGGCTCTCTGTCCGCAGGCTGGACCCATGGGCTCCCACAGGCTTACCTTCCTCTCAAGCCACTGGCTTCTGCCTTCAAAGAGGAACCCGCGTTTGTGCAGTGCTGCCTCCTCAGGCTCTTAGTTGGCCCAGGACAGGGAACACATTCCGTGGGTTGAGGCTGTGTGGGCGGCGAGTGGGTGGCAGGGAAACAGCGTCCCTGGATGGGTCCCCGTGGTGAGTGCTGACAAGGTGCAGCAGCTCCTCCTCCAGAGGCTCCTGAAGGTTCACCCCGGGTCAGTAGGAGGTGCTTTCTGGGAGCAGTGGGCAGACTTACGTGTGGGCTGATCATTTAAAAGAGACGCTGCAGCAAAACTGAAAAACCCTACCAGGGCCAGCAATGGGCCCCCGTGTGCCCAGCATGCCATCCCTCCGCCACCCGCACTTCCCATCACCTGACCCACGAAAGGCAGCACAGGGAGCCCTGGGCTGAAGCTCAGGCTTGGGGGGCCTCACCTGTCCAGGACCAGACAAAAGAGCAGGTGTCCCGGCTTGTGAAAGAAGACAATTGGGTCGCCAGCAAACTGGACGTTCTGGAGCCTGCAGCCCCAGGGCACGCAGATGGCACTCCTGAAAGCCCCGGTGGGCACGGACCCACGGCGGGAGCATTGGGGATGGAGGTGGGTCAGCCCAGCCATGCCCCACAGGTCATGTCTGGGGTGGGCACAGCCCCAAAGTGAAGTCAGTGCCACCGGGATGGCAAGGATGTGACCGCAAGCTGGGAGGTGGCCCCAAGACGGCACTGAGCCCACCGCCTTACCCAGCAAAGAAGGTCGGAGGCTCTGGCGAAATTAACGGCGCACACATTGCTAAGAAGACGTGTTTTCTGCAGCTCCAGAATTGCGCTGTAACACAGATCCTTAGACCCCAGAAAAATGAAATAGTTTCCAGAGTTGTCCTTAAAATTTCCCAGGCAGGGAACAAACAATAATCTAAACGGGGAGGCCGTGGCTGCTTGAGCATCTTCCTGTCGGAAGCTCACGTTTCCGGTGACGGTGGAAATGGCTGCAGGGTGACCTTCGGGGAACCGGGCGTCCCGCTGAGACGATCACCGTCAGGGGATCCGGGAAAGACACACTAAAGGGCAGACTATTAAAACTGCAGACGGGAGCTCCTCAGTGGTTCAGCAGGTGAAGGAGCTGGTGCTGTTACGGCTGGGGTGCCTGCTCAGCCCCTGGCCTGGGGACGTCCACATGCTGCAGGCAAGACCACAACAAAAAGCACCTTGAAGATGATAAAACAGGCTGCATGCCGTTATTCAAGAACCAGGAGGTCACCCAGGAAATGCGTGCGTTTCATGCAGAGGGTCATTCCAGACTCAGACTGGAGCCTGATCAAGCCCCCAGTCGACCATAAAAGACAGTAAAAGAAGCAGTTCCCCACTTAGACGAGAGAGAAATGATGTGGAGAAACTGGAATGAGGCCAAGGAGCTTACTCGTTATGTGCGGGCGACACAATTTATGTGAAAACCCTTATTAAATAGGTGGGTGCAGGGATGCAGCTCCAGGCACGTAAACAAATGGACAGGGGAAGCTAGAGCCCGCCCTGCCTCGCTGGGCACGATCTCAGGATGCTTGGGGACCAGCTGAGTGGGCATGAGGGTAGGGGTGCAGGAAAGTCAGCCCCCCCCATGTCCCAGCCCAGCACCCAAGGACACTCCCCCTGATGGTGGGGGGGGGAACTCAGCCAGCACCGATGGAGTCCCAGGTTTCGAAGCTCCTGCTGCATTGAGGAGACTGGTCCAAAGGGGGTGTAAGGACCAGTGAGGAGTCGCTGCTGTCCCCGTGCTAAGACGCACTTGGAGGGCCTGGCAGCCCTGCCCTGGGGTCAGTGGGAGGATGGGGGCAGGAGATCTTATTTCCAGCCTGCTTTGTGAGACAGTGAGACCCAGCACGTAAGCCTGACAGGCGGGGAACACCTGCTGGAAGAGGGAGGGGCGGGGGGAGGGGGTCTTTGAGGAAGGAGGGGGGTTCCGGGGGAAGAGGGGGGCTACGGAGAAAGAGGGGGGCTCCGGGGAGGGAGGGGCAGCCCTGCTCTGCCTCTGTTTCCCTCTTTGGCCCGTGTTCACGGCTCCGCAGCAACTCCAGCCCACTCCCCTGGTCCTGGACAGTGGGCATCACTTCGGGGCAGCGCTGTTTTTCTCCAGCAGCTTCTGTGCCTGTCTCCCCGGCTCTTCCTGCCAGCCCTCCCTAGCCAGCCTCATCTCCTCCATCCCTGCCCGCTCCTGCCACAGCCGCACCCATGGAGGCCAGGCCACCGCAGAGCCCCCGTCAGGGTCTCCTTTCTGTGCCGTGTGCCAAAGCTCCCAGGGACCTTTCCGGGAAGAAGCAGCCGTTCCGTCGAAGGGTGGGCGGCGCCCCTGCCCACGGTTCCCAGAGGCTCCTGCCCAGGTTCCAGGCGCAGCCCTTGTGTCAGCCCCGCATTTAATTAGCGAACTGGAGCTGCTGACAGGAGCGCACAGAACACCGCCTCGGAGCGCGTTTCTTCTTCCAAGTCTCTGACAGGAGCCCCTGGGGTACAAGGCTGCCCCCCCAGGGGCGGAGTAGAAATGGGTGCTTCATCTGCCAGCGGCTCTGAACCATCCTGCTCCCACCTCTGCCAGCCCCCGGGGCCGGTAGGGGGGAGAGGTCCTGGGTGGGCCTGGCCCGCAGGGGCCCCGCGCTATGGCCGGATGTGTCCAGGGTGCGGCCATCGGCCAGGTGGGCTCTGATCCACCCAGGTTCAAAGTGGTTTAAAACAATGACAGACACTGAGTGTCGGCAAACGAGCTGGGCATGATCAAGCCTTGGTCTGGCCCCAGACAAAGGCTGGGTCTGTAGTCACGCCCTGAGGACACCGCCGGGAGGGCAGCTCTGCTCCCCGAGAGGCTGCCCTGGAAAGCCCGGGGGGTCTGCCCAGAGCCGGCACGGGTGCAGCGGAATCCCAGGCAGTGCGCCCAGGCAGTGGGGTAGAAACCTCCAAAACCTCCAGAAACATCCTCCGGGGCCCCAGACTCAGGTTCCTGACCTGGACATCTGGACGGGCCCACGGCGCCGAGCTTCCCGTCACACCAAAGCAGATGGCCCAAGGTGGCACTTGGAGATTCTAGAGCCAGCAAGATGCATGACAGCATCTCAGTGCTGTGACAAATAACCCCAGCTTGGTGCCTTAAAACAACGCAAACAGGGTCCAAAAGCTCTCAGGTCGAAGTCCTCAGTAGCCCCACTAGGCCGAAAGCGCTGCCGGCTGTGCGGTCCCCTCCAGGGAGCCCCAGGGAAGGAGCCTTTTCCAGCTTCTGGACGCCCCCAGTCCTTGGCTCACGGCCCTTCCTCCGTCTCCAAGGCCAGCACCAGCCAGGGAGTCCCCGCGTCCCCTCCCTCTCGCGTCTTCCGCCCCCCATTTCCACATTTCAGGACGTTGCGATCACACTGGGCCCTCCAGGAAACCCCGGGGCCCCGGGGCGGCCGATCGGCAGCATTCCTACCATCGGCCGGGTTCCTCTTTGCCGTAGAAACGAACACGCTCACAGGATCCGGGAGGAAAACCTGACCGTCCTGGGGGCCGTTATCCTTCGCAGCACGCACCCAAGAGGGCGTTTAAGGTGACCTTTCTCAGCTGCAGAGGAGGAACTCTCTCGGCGGCCGGCAAGCCTGACCGATCTTCCCTCCGTGACCCTTCCAAGAAATCTGCCTCCCGCGTGGACGTTCACGGCGCTGGAAGAGTGACAACGGTGCGCCTGGAGCATCAGGGTATCGGGAATAGGCTTACAGCTCTAAACAAGTAGATCCTTGCCAATGCGTGCTCATTTTAAAAATCCGCATACAGTAAAGTCGACTCCTTTTGGTGTGAGTTTCACCGCCTTTGTAGAGTCAGCTGACCCGGGCTACTGCACAGGACAGACGACCTCAGGGGGCCCGCCAGTCACACCCTCCCCCGCCACGTCCCCCTCCCTACACGCTGCCCGCTCTGCAATCAGGGTAACACAGGCTTCGTGCCTCAGCACCTCGTCTGAGACTCTCCCACAGGTGTGGTGTCCATAGTCACTGCTCTCACTGCTGAGTCACACTTCTGTCGCATAAATGAACGGCAGTGTGTTCCTTCAGCCCTTAAAGACCATTCGGGCTAATTGCTGGTTTTAAGATTACGAATAAAGCTGCTGTAAACGCTGGCGTACAGGTCTTTATAGTTACATGAGCTGTTTCATTCTCTAAGATATATGCATAAATATACAGCGGAACTTTGGGGTGTTAGGATAAGCGTGTTTAACTCTCCAAGAAGCTGCCGAACACTTTTCCAGAGCAGCTGTAGCATTTTGCATTGTCATCAGCAACGTATGAGAAGTCCAGTCACTCCACGTCCTCACACAGCTACTGACGTGTGTCATTCTTTTGTCTGGATTACGGAAGACTTAGATTGAGATTTAAAAGCAAGGAGTGTGGGGCCTCCAATTTCCTTTTTCAAGATTATTTTTAGCTATTCTAGTTTATTTAGCCTTGATGCGAATATCAGAATGAGCTTATTCATAATTATTTAAAAAATCCTACTTGATTTTTGTTGGGATCGTGTTAAATCTGTAGTTCAATTTGGAGAGTACTGACATCTGACCTAAATTCTACCTTCCAATCCATTAACATGGTATGTCTCCCATTTTAAATATTCTTTGATTTCTTTCATTCGTGTTTTTCAGTTTCCATCAATTAGCAATAACGGAACACTGAAGCCTCCAACTACAATTGCTGATTCATGGCTTCTTCTAGCTCTATGAGATTATATTTCCTGAACTTTGAGTTTCTTCTATTAAGTACACACTCACTTAAGATTGTTATGTCTCCTTGGTGAATTGAGCATTTTATTATCAGTCAGCCATCTCCTTTATCAACAGTAATTTGCCTTGTTCTGGAGTCTACTTTGAGTCAGTGTCACCACAGCAGCTACAGAAAAGGACATTGATGTTTTCATGGTACATATTTTCACCTCTCTACATAATCACTTTTATAGTAGGCCGCGGGAGCGGCCCAAGAAATAGCAACAACAACAACAACAAAAGACAAAAAGACAAAAGACAAAGAAAAAAAAAGAAAGAAAGAAAGCAATCCTATTTACAATTGCATCAAAAAGATAAAATACCTAAGACTAAATCTAACCACAGAGGTAAAAGACCTGTACTCAGAAAACTGTAAGACATTGATAAAAGAAACTGAAGACAACACACACAAATGGAAAGACATCCTGTGGCCGTCGGCTGGAAAAATTAATATTGTTAAAATGTCCACACTCTCCAAGGAAATCTACAGATTCAGTACAATCCCTATCAAAATACCAATGGCAGAGTTCCTGTCTTGGCTCAACAGAAATGAATCTACTAACATCCATGAGGACACAGGTTTGATCCCTGGCCTCAATCCCTGGTTAAGGATCCAGCGTTGCCGTGAGCTGTGGTGTATGTCGAGGATGCGGCTCAGATCCTGCATTACTGTGGCTGTGGTGTAGACAGACAGCTACCTCTCTGATTTGTCCCTCAGCCTGGGAACCTCCACATGCCTCAGGCGTGGACCTAAAAAGACAAAAAAAAAGAAAAAAAAACCAAATGGCATTTTTCACCGAACTAAAACAAAATTTTTTTTAATTGGTATGGAACCACAAAAGACCCTGAATTGCCAAAACCATCTTGAGAAAGAACAAAGCTGGAGGCATCACCTTCCCTGACTTCAGACTTTAATACAAAGCTCCAGTCATCAAAACAGTGTGGTACGGGCATAAAAACAGACACGGATCAATGGAACAGGACAGAGAGCCCAGAAGTGAACCCACACCACGTATATGGACAGCTAGTCTACGAAACATGAGGCCAGAATACCGAATGGAGAAAAGACAGTCTTTTCGACAAATGATGCTGGGAAAAAAGAACAGCTACATGTAAAATGATGAAATCAGAACATTCTCCAACATCATATACAAAAATAAACTCAATATGAAAAAAAGAAAACTTGACTTTAAGACCTGAAACTATAAAACTCCCAGAAGAAAACATAGGCAGCAAGCTCTTTGACATGGGTCTAAGCAATATTTTTTGGCTATGTCTCCTCAGGCAAGAGAAAAGAAGCAAAAATTAACAAATGGAGCTACATCTAACTAAAAAGCTTTTGCACAGCAAAGGAAACCATCAACAATCAAAAAGGCAGCTTACTGAACGGGAGAAGATATTTGCAAATAATATATCCATTAAAGGGTTAATATCCAAAATACACAGTATATCCAAAATATACAACTCATGCAAAACAAACAACCCAATTAAAAATTGGGCAAAGGACATGAATAGACATTTTTCCAAAGAAGACATACAGATGGCCAACAGACACGTGAAAAGATGCTCAGCATCGTGAATCATCAGGCAAATGCAAATCAAAGCCACAATGAGATAGCACCTCAACTGGTCGGAATGGCGTCATCAAAAAGACAGCCAACAACAAGTGCCGGAGAGGGTGTAGAGAAAAGGGAACCCTCCTGCACTGTGGGTGGGAATGTAAATTGGTGCAGCTGGTGTGGAAAACAGTATGGAGGTTCCTCAAAAAACCAAAAATAGAACTACCCCATGACCCAGCAATTCCACACTTGGGCATTTTTCCAAAGAAAACAAAAACAGTCATTTGAAAAGATGTAGGTACCCCTGTGTATGATTTACAATTGCCAAGACATGGAGCAGCCCAAGTGTCCATCAAGAGAAGACTGGACAAAGAGATGTATGTCCATATGGATATACACATATATGCAATGGAATTTTACTGAGCCAAAAAAAAGAAGAATGAAATATTGCCATTTGCGACAACATGGATGGATCAAGAGGGTATTATACTAAGAGAAGTAAGTTAGACAAAGACAAATACCACGTGATATCACTTATATGCAGAATCTAAAAAACCAAAAGAACAAATATGACAAAACAGAAACGGAGTCATAAATACAGAAAACAAACAGGTGGGGAGGGGCACAGGTGGGGGGATGAGAGAAATAGGTGAGGGAGATTAAGAGGTTCAAACCTGCAGCTGCAGCATAAATAAGTCACAGGAATGAAATGTACAGCATAAGGAATCGAGCCGATAATATTCTTTTTTTTTTTTTTTTGTCTTTTTATCTTTTCTAGGGCCGCTCCCGTGGTATATGGAGGCTCCCAGGCTAGGGGTCCAACTGGAGCCGTAGCCACCGGCCTACGCCAGAGCCACGGCAATGCAGGATCCAAGCTGCATCTGCAACCTACACCACAGCTCACGGCAATGCCGGATCCTTAACCCACTGAGCAAGGCCAGGGATCGAACCCGCAACCTCATGGTTCCTAGTCGGATTCGTTGACCACTGCGCCACCACAGGAACTCCAAGCCAATAACATTCTTATAATTTTATATGGTGACAGATGGTAACTAGACTTTCTAGTTGATCATTTTGAAATGTGTAAAAATATCAAATAGCTATGTTATAAACCTGAAACTAATACAGTATTGTAAGTCAATTACACTTCAATAAAATAATCTTTAGGTGTTTACTATTAGGGCAAACAATCAAAAAAGTCGGAAGACCAAACAATACCACCAGGTAAGTTCAAGAGGGCAATAAATTTTGCGGTTGATCAAAATCTGGGGGCTGTCCCTCACAAATATCGAATATATATGGTTAATAAATAGGTGTGTTTCTAAAATAACTGCACCAAACAGGACAAAAAAAATTTAGTGCAGATACCCACAGACACACAAATAAGCAGATAACATCAGAGCTCTCGCTGGAAATAGAGGCAGGATTTTCATAGCTGGGGAACAGAATTTCCTGATGGAACCACTCAAGGGGCCCAGATGTGGGGCCGGCCCTCCAGGCTGTGGCTCTGGCCCTGGCTACTCTGCAGCCCGGCCTGGCACTCTGTCTATGGGCCTTGATGCTGCCCAGCCTCAAGTCTCTGGTCCCAAGAAGCTCCCTGCAGCACTTGTGGACACAGTCGCTCTAGCCACCAGGCTCTGGCACCGGGGCCATGGCCGTTCCAGCCAAGGGGGGCCAACTAGCAGCTACAGAACGAACTGCTGGGTAAGTACCCACGCACAGGCTCAGGCACTAGCAAAGCAGGCACACGGAAAACTCAACAACAGCAAAACATTTAGACAAACTTACCAAGAATTTTGCAATCGGAAAATCTAGGGGAATTTTTAAAAATTGCGTCATAGTTTAAAGTTTGCCTTGTTCCAAAAAAAGCTTTTTGTGTTGACTTCCATGGGGGAGGGAGCTCTTGATCTTTTGAGCATCAGGGCCCCAAATGTTCACATCCGGAAGCCCAGCCAGGAAGCGGAGGTCAGCAGAGGCCAGGCAGCCCAGCCTCACCTCACCCTCGCCCTCGCCCTCGCTCTCGTGGCTCCTCTCAGCTCCAGCCGTGGCAGGACACCTCCCCGGTCCCAGGCGGCTCTCCCCTCCCTCTCAGGACCCCTCGCTGGTTTCCCTCCTGCACCTCCCCCACCCCCCCAGACCCTCTCCAGCCAACCCTCCCCCGACCTTGACCCCAGGCACCAGCCAGGCCTGCGAAGGACACTCAGGCTCGTCCCACCCGGCTGCCGCTGCTTCCACCACACTCCCTATCGCCCCGCAGATTCCGTCAACTTCAATCCAGAACGCATTCTGCACCCCTCCACCTGCCTGGAGACTGGACCCCGAGCCGCTGCAGGTCCTGCCAGAGCCCAGGATGGACGGGCGGCGGCCTGTCCCAGGAGTGGCCTTCTGGCTTCCCTCCGGGCAGGCTGGGCTGTCACTCAGCCTCCCTTCTCGTCCCGAGAGGTTGCTGCCCCTCACTGGCATTTCAACTCAAGGATGCCCTCCACGCAGACGGGGGTCAGACCCCATCAGAATCTCTGTGTATCGTGTTTACAGCTTTCGCATCCTGCGAGGGTTCCAGGGAGCAGCACCTTCCGCCTCCTCCTCCAGCTTTAGTCCCAGAGCCAAGACGAGCGCCTGGTCTGCCACGAGTGACAAGCCGGTAGTGCTGAATTCGCACGAAGGACAGCGGAGGGTGAACAGGCAAGCTGCACACTGGAGCTGCCCAGGGCAGCAGCCCTTCTCCGACGTGCATTCTGTCCAGATCCAGAGAAAGGAACTCTACCTGCTGCGCAGCCCGGGAAACTCCACGCAGTGTTCTGTGCTGGTCTGTGTGGCAGCGGAAGCTGGGCGACAATGGATGTGTGCTCATGCGTAAGCGAATCACCTTGCGGGACGGCAGAAATTATCGAGACCTTGTAAATCCCCTCTGCTTCAAAAACACCGTTAAAAAATGAAAAAAAAGAAAAACAAACTCCTCGCTGGAGACAGAGTGGAGGGTTTTTCTCTTGGGGAGCATGAGTCTGAGGGGCTACACACAAGCCCTTTACCCAAACTGACGTCGCTGTGCTGACTCCTGATTGAACAAGCCTCCTGCCCATTAGGGTTTGCAGCAAAGGGCCCCCAGTGACCGCACATCCAGCCCAGCAGGCAGGGCCCTGCGCTCAGACCTTGAGCAATGCCGTGGGGGGCATCCTGTGAATAAAGCCCTTTTCCCCACTTGGAGCTAAACGCCCCTGACCTCTTGCCACCTACATTGGTGCGGGTTCTTCATTTGTCATGACTGTCACCAAAGGTGGCATGTCCTGCAGCACTGGAGCCAGGACAGGCTGGGCACAACCGCTGCACCAGGCAACCCACTAGACTCAGTGCCTTATCCCGATGGGCGTGACCTGACCTGGGTGAGGCCAGGGTTCTGCTCCTCCAGGTCGTCCAGGGTCCAGCCCCATCCCTGGGGCCGTGGGTCGTCCCCAGTCCTGCACCTGCCTGGCGGCCCACCCATGTCCTCAGGAGTCTCTGAGCACCGCAGAAGCCCGCAGCGGACCAAGAGGAAAACCAAAAGTGGCTGGGTGCCCAGTGAGGCCGGCCCTGCTCTGGGCTGACGTTGCCCTTAGGAGACAGTGCAGGTGGTGGAGCTATTCCCTGTGGAGACAGAGTGGAAATGAGAATTTGCCCCCAAAAGGGGAACCACACTGGGCCCCAAACTGCGGGCACTGGACTCCAACCCGAGCCCCAGCTGGGGGGAGAAGCGGCAGATGGAGGCTACCCAGAAACGGGTGGCACCGCCCCAGGAGCATCCGTTTCACAGGATAAAGCTTCTCAAGTCACGTGGCCACAAGACAGAAAGGGCTGGACCATTCCTGGCCACTGCCCACCTCCTGTGGGATGGTTAACAAGCCAAAAGCTCCAGTAACAACGGTTTAATGTATAATTTAAGATTTAAAACATCACTGGAGTTCCCATCGCGGCTCAGTGGTTAACCAACCCCTAGCATCCATGAGGACGTGGGTTTGATCCCTGGCCTTGTCCAGTGGGTTAAGGACCCGGCATTGCTGTGGCTGTGGTGTGGGCCGGTGGCTACAGCTCCAATTCAACCCCTCGCCTGGGAACCTCCATCTGCTGTGGGTGTGGCCCTCAAAAGCAAAAAAAAAAAAATTACTATTGTCATTTGGGCCGCATTTAGGCAAAAACAAAGGCTTATCTCAGAAGATGGAAATCTCTAATGGTTCTGTTCAGATGACACGCAGCGGCTGCAGGCGCCCGAGATGGGCAGGAGGGGATGGGGACAGAGAGGCCACAGGCAGGCAGGTGAGGGGCTGACGGACGGGAGGGGAGCCCCTTCGCCCAAAGAGGAGCTCAGGGCTCCACCCAGATGCCACTCTGTTCCCACGGCCACCGCATCGGATGTGATGGGAACTTCACACAGCAGAGATGGTGGACCCAAGGCACCCACCTCCCTCCCCGGCCGTGGGTCCGCTGGTCCAAGAGAGCCGTGACCGTCCATCCTTAAGATTCCTTAAGATTTCTGACCTGAAGACCCCGCAACCCTCCTTAGTGCCCACAAAAGTACTGTGTCATCAACGCGCTTGACGGGGGACCCTTGAACACCCCAAACACACGACGAGCAGCTCTGAACCCCTCAGTAACCAGGGCACAGAGGCAGGGGCTGGGCACTAGGGCCCCAAAGCCCCTGGGGACAGTGGGAGAAGGTACAGAAGCAGCAACAGAGGAGCAAAGCAGCATCAGCTTCCGCTGAACAAACCAAAAGGGACCTCATTCGATTTTGCTTTTGGCAAAACCACAACAATACAACAAAAACGAGTCCACTTTCCTTAGGTGTTTGCACAGGGCCGTGGGGGTACAACGTGTGGGTGGGTGGCTTTCGAGACCAGCTCTGAATCCAAGAAATTAAGTTTCCAGTTGAGGGGCCACCACGCAATTCAAGGAGAAGGGAGGGCTCCACACGCGCTCGCGGCTGCGATCGCGACGGCGCGGGGATTCGCGAAACCCCTCCGCCAAAACACGGAGAGCATCTGGGGCCCAAGCACTTTGTTTTCACAACAGAGAAACTGGGAAGGACACCTTTACCCTCTTTCTGACGAAAACGAACCAGCAACCCTGGCCCCACACCTCCCATTCCCACCACAAATGAATATGGACATTCCAGTCGACACAGCCGTGGCACATCGACCTGTCCCCATTTCTGGAATAACGGGGTGGCCAGATCCGGGTGCGTGTTTTTTTCCTGGAGCAGAAATAGGGCCTGAGAGGTGGGGGACCTCATGTCAAACTGGACAGACTGGAGGAAACCTGTGTCTTGGACCTAATGATGTCCTGCCAGCGACCCAAATGAACGACATACAATTGTAATCGATGTATGTCGAGCGAAGAGCTTTTCGGTGGGAAAACCCCTGGAGCTTTCTCACCTGGCACTTGTCCCCTGCTTTACATTCTGGAGTTGACAGGCTCGTACTGTCACCGAAGGTAACGCACGTTCCCTGTGGTTCCTGTTCTGAGTGACGGCTGCGTGAACGGTGGCAACGCTAGTGAACGGCCTTGGTAGCAGGTGCAAAAGACGGGAGGGGCCGTGACCGAGAGCTGGCCTCTGATTGGCCGAACATGCTGGCAAATGCACTGGACCCGCCCGGGCCAGAACCCACGCTGACCGTCCCAGACTTGGCACAACTCCGAGTGGCTGCATACGGTTTAGTATCTGATGATGCACAATTCAGATTCCCCCAAGGAGCAGCACCAGTGTTCCAAGTGCCTCCCCTGAAAAGAAGCCTGAAAATATCTGCATGTCCACTTTGCGCGGAGCAGCTGGATCCGGGGCCGCATCCACGCCGCTCGCTCCTCCGCCGGCCGGCGAGGACATGTCCTCCTCCGCCAGCCCCTCGGAACCCCCCGGACTCCTGGTGGGCCTGGAGGTGCCCCAGAGCCTGCGAGGACAGGAGGCTCCCAGCCATCACTTCTGGATACAAAGCCCCACACGAAGCCACGTGACAGGGCACGAGTCCTTCGAGCCAGGGACCTGGGACAGAGGCAGGTGTCTGTGCTGCTTGCTGCTCAGTGTTGGGCTTCGGAAACAGCACCTACCAACAGGGGGACAGGACGGATAAACCGGACCCAGCCCCTGCCTTTGAGGAGTGGCCATGGGCCTGGGGGCCCAGCATCACCGTGCCTGGGAGACTCGGCGCTGGAGGAGCAGGCGGAAATGGGATTGTTGGTACCAGCTCTTACCAAGGGGAGTCTGGAGAAGCCACTTGTCGATGCAGCGGCCAGGGGCCCAGGTAGGAAGCAGTGGAGGGGCGGCCTGGGACACCGCAGAGGAGCCGGCACAGGCCTGAGGACAGTGCCTGGCGGCTTGCGGTGGGAAGGAAGGAGGGGGCAGAGCTGCCCGGAGGACGACCGGGGAGCAGGGCCCTGCAGAGCTGCCGGCTTGCAGCCAGACCAGCCTGTGCTCTGCGGAGGGAGGATGAGGGGCGCGACAAGGCAGGGTCCCCTCCCAGGGTCTCCCCGGAGACCAGGAGGCATCACCTGTCCGTCCAGGAGCTGTAGCGCTTGCAGGGCAAGGCAGGAACCCCCAGGCCCGCCCCAGCCACCTCTCCAAGGCCCCACTTGGCAGCAAGGGGTCTGAGGCCCGCAGGCCTCCCCGATGGACCTGCTCCTCTTCCTGTCCCTGCAGGGCCACGCCCGCAGCACGAGCAGCCCAAGGACGGGCAGCCTGCATCCGACCGGGCCATCCTCTGGTGGCTCTGAACGCAGGCGCCCACGGGTCAGGGTCTTGGCCTGTCCCCAGACTCACCCTCGACCTCCGTCCCCAACAGGAATTCCAGAGCCGGGTGCGCCCCGTCCCCTCCGAGCCCCAAGTTTCATTTATTTGGCTCTTGACAAACCCCATTGTCCGACAGAGTCAGCTGGCGGAGCCCTGCGAGACGCCCCGAAGCCGGTCAAAGGTCGTGTCCGGAGGCGCAAAGCTGGCCTCACCCCCCAGCCGCACGCCAGGGACAGCCCAGGACACGGCTACCACCCCCTCATCCCCGGGCCCGATCTACAGGCTCTGCTCTTCAGATTAAGACGCTAATCCACGCTCATCTCCGGTCCTTTGAGGCCATTTTTAAAGGCGATTCGGGGCCGGGAAGCTGAGACACAAAACCTTGGGCAGGAATGACCTTTGACCCTCTGGAGGTGCTAACTAAGCCTTCAACAGGTGAAGCGTTTCTCTCCCGTCCCACAATGCTGATTGATAACATGGAGCTAATCTCCCGCCTTTGTTCCCAGGGCAAAGGTTTGCGCTGGGCCTCTGAGTCCGGGCCTTTCAACTCCCCAGTGAGAAAATCATAGCAGGACCTGAGCCCCCGATTAACTCCCTGCAGGACACGCTCTCCTGGTGCCCTAATGACCACGGCCCCCTCGACTCCCACGCTTCCCCCACACCTTGGAAACGGGCAAACTCGCATGTCGGGGCCACTTCGCCACGAAGGGGGAGACCAGCCAAGGGTGCAGTGATTTGCACGGTTCCCGCGATGCATCTGAGCAGAAGCCAGAGTCGGGGAAGCAGCGTGCCCGGCGTGCCAGACGGGGCTCAGACGCCGGCTCGGGCTGCGGTGCTGGCGGGCGCACAGCCTGCTAAGGGGACCGGGCATCCGGAGATGAGACCGGCCGCGGGGAAGATGCGTTCTCCCTAGAACGGCACCCATGGACTCGCACCGTCATGCCGCCCACCTGAGCCTCCCGTCCAGGTACGTCTTCCTGATCTGTTCCAGGCCGGCTGCCAGGCCACAGACCAGCATCACACCAAAACAAAAAGAAATGAGAAACCAACTCGGGCAACGCATTTCATTGAACCAATGTATTCAAAATTTAGCATTTCAACACGCGATCAATACAAAACAGTTATTAATGAAGTATTTCAGGAGTTCCCGTCGTGGCTCAGTGGAAACGAATCTGATTAGCATCCATGAGGACACAGGTTCGATCCCTGGCCTTGAGTAGTGGCTTAAGGATCTGGCATTGCCATGAGCTGTGGTGTAGGTCACAGACGCAGCTCGGATCTGGTGTTGCTGTGGCTGTGACGCAGGCCGGCAGCTACAGCTCCAACTAGACCCCTAGACTGGAACCCGCATATGCCACCAGTATGGCCCCAAAAAAGACAAAACAAAAACAAAAACAAAAAAACACCAAAAAAAAAGTGAGAGAGAGATTTTACACTTTCCCCCCAGTCTTTAGCGTGGTATGAATTTTATGTTTATAGCACATCTCAGTTTAGACGAGCCGCACATGGCTGGTGGTCACCATATTGGGAAGACTAGGATTCCCCCCATCACGTCAAAGCTGCTGGCCAGTGTCCTATTTACTGCATGGCTTAGCGCTCACAGAATTGGCTATGAAAATCTTTGTATAAGATGTGGCACTAATATCCTAAATGGAAATCTTTTTCAAAATCTGTTTGCACGCTAAGAGTAGTCTCACATATATAATGTCTCAAGCAAAGAAATGAATTTCTAATGGTAAAATGTCATCAGTGGACAGGAAAAATTGGAAAGAGAAGGAATGATTTTCAGGATCCCTGTAACCCACCACCTGACTGCCTTGACAGAGAAGCTATGGAATTGCTCCACAGCACAAAGGAACTGAACCTGAACCCCAAGAACCGCCATGGAGGAACTCAAGCCCGATGTGCAGAGGCCCTTTGGGCAGGGCCTGGGGGAGGAATGACACTCAACAGGGGACAATTGGCTCCCCTGCCCCTCTCTGGGCCCCAGGCCCACTGACCCCCGTGGTTGGTGTGGAGCAAGGCCAGCGAGTGGGGGAAAGGTCACGGTGGGGGAGCCGGGCCCGCCCGGGGGCTCAGAGCCCAACTCAAATAGAGCATGAGGGGCTCCTCGTCTTGGGCTTTTAGTCACACTGGCCACACACACCAAACACGTAGCGACAGAAGAAATACAAAAAGAAAACAAAAACGACAACAGAAGAAGAGGTGGAGTCAGGCTGAACCCGGAAGAAGCTTCTCCAGAAAACGGAAAGGGGCAGAGGACACAGCGGAGGCGGAAGCTGCAGGCCTGCTGTGTTCGCCCGAGGCAGGGACGCTGTCGCCGTGTGCCCGGAGGAGAGCCTGCCGCCCAGGGGGGGCCGGAGCCTGTGCCTCCCGTCACCACAGAGCCCGTCCAGAAAGTGCCTTCCCCAGGCCCAGAGGATGAGGCAGCCACAGATCCCAGAGCCAAGAACCCTGATGGGAGGAAGGCTGGGGGAGAGAGAGCGATTCCGCTTGTCTCTGTTCAAATCACCCAACGCACGTGAGGAAACACATGCTTGGAGCGCCAACAAAATCAGTAATGGAAACACACGTCTCTCCAGGTCGGCTGATTGTAGGGACAGGCTGACAGAGGCTGTAAGCCCGGGATGTTTAGGGTTCTCGAGGGCGTAAAGAAAGAAACGGCACCCACTTTTAAAAATACAGATTATTAGGGGAGTTCCCATCGTGGCTCAGTGGTTAACTATCCAACTAGGAACCATGAGGTTGCGGGTTCAATCCCTGGCCTCGCTCAGTGGGCTAAGGATCCGGCGTTGCCGTGAGCTGGGGTGTAGGTCGCAGACGCGGCTCAGATCCCGCGTTGCTGTGGCTCTGGCGGAGGCCGGCGACTACAGCTCCGATTCGACCCCTAGCCTGGGAACCTCCATGTGCTGTGGGAGCGGCCCAAGAAATGGCAAAAATAAAAAAGGTAATAATAATAAAATAAAATAAAAATACAGATTATTAAATGAAAGCATAATTTTTAAAAAGTAGGTGGAGAGAAAATGTACCAGTGGGAACTCTTAGAACTAAAAACGTAGCCCTTTTTTCTTAACTGAATAGAATGAGCCCCAGGTACAACCCAGGAGGAGAGTCAGTCGTTGGAAAGATGGTGCTAAGACTTATAGGAGAATTTTAATTTTCATTCTAAAGAACTACCAAGGAGCGGTTCAAAGGCGTGTAAGATGAAGCGAGAGGCTTCCACATGCATCTTGGGAATAATAACGCAACGTTTGAAAAGTTCCTGGCTAAGAATCTTCACGAATTCGGGCATCCCGACAGTGGCCCCCCGTCACCAAGGCCACGTGGCCCCTCCGAGAGCGGAGGGCAGAGGCGCCTCGAGTCCCTGCCGCGGGTTCCGCACCTGCAGCCCCAGACCAGGCACCGCGTGGGCAGGTGCTGGGGGACTGGCGTGAGCCGGCTCCTCGCGCTCAGATACGAAAAGACCAGGGCGTTGTCCCTCCAAACCGCCTGTGACCCTTCTGCTCCGAAACAGACCATTTGGGCAACAGGAAAAGGAGGACCTCAAACAGTGCAGGCGATACAAGAATAATGGTGAACCAGAAACGTCATCAATACATTTAATCAACTACTGAAAATAAAGTATCGAGAGCCAGAAGGCCTCAAAAAATTATCACTAGGCCTACCACGGGACTCAGCCATCGCACTGCTGGGAATTTTTCAGAAGAAGATGAAAATGAACCTGCAGAGCCGTCTGCACCCCAGGTTCCTCGCAGCTCTGTTTCCAGCAGCCAGGACACGGAAACCATCTGTGCCCACTGACGGACGGACAGGTGGGTAAAGAAAATTTGTGTGCGCGATGATTTAAACAATCCTGCCATTGTGACACACGGACGGACCTCGAGGGTCTGAAATAAGGCAGACGGAGAAAGATATATACCATAGAATTTCACTGGTATGTGGAAGGCAACCAACCAAGCAAAGAATCCAAGGTCACAGATGCAGAGGACAGATTCGCGGTCACCGGGGCCGGGAGGATGCCGTGGGGGAAGGGGGTCAGCTGCAGGTGGTGGACCGCGACCAGAATGGTGGGGGTGCCTGTGCTGTAGTGTAGACAGATGTTGACTTCCAGTGCTCCACCCCTGAAGTTTATTTTTAAAAATCAATAATGAATTTCACGTTTAAATATAGGTAGCTAAAAATGCTGTTTGGAGGAACAGAAATACTGAACAATATTAGAGTTGTTAAAAATAAAGGTAAGAAATATGTATTCAAATTTTAAGGTAAATTTAAAGAGAAATTTAAAAAGATGAAAAGAAGAGAAGCTTGTTTGCATCTATTTTCCAAAACCAATAGCAACTCCTATAGCCAATAATTTTCAGTGAGAAAATGTAACAGGAAAACGTATCATAAACAATAGCACAAAAGCTATTTTTAGAAAAAGCTAGCTATTTTTAAAATAGTCCCAGTAATTTGGTTTTTTGTGTCCACAGTCTTTGGTGGGGAAGTTTTGTTCATCAGTCTGTCTGTTTTAGAGCCGCACCTGCGGCATGTGGAGGCTCCCAGGCTAGGGGTCCCGTCGAATCAGAGCTGCAGCTGCCGGCCTGCACCACAGCCACCGCAACACCGGATCTGAGCTGGGCTGTGACCTACACCACAGGTCACGGCAATGCCGGGTCCTTAACCCACTGAGCGAGGCCAGCGATCGAAGCCGCATCCTCAGGGATACGTTTCCACGGAGCCATGGCAGGAACTCCAAGCGAGGACGTTTTCAGGTCTTAAGGAACATAACAAAGATTCGAACAAATTGGAAATATACTGTGTTAACCGCCAAGACAAGGAAACAACCTGTGTCCATCAGCAGGGGGATGGATAAAGATGATGTGGTGTATAGACCTACAGACATAAAATACACATGGAGACAGACAGAGACAGAGACAGACATAGAGACAGATAGAGATAGAGACAGAGATAGACGGAGACAGAGATAGACGGAGACAGAGCCAGACAGAGACAGAGATAGATGGAGACAGAGACAGACAGAGACAGACAGAGACAGAGCCAGACAGAGACAGAGACAGACATAGAGACAGATAGAGATAGAGACAGAGATAGAGACAGATAGAGATAGAGACAGAGATAGACGGAGACAGAGCCAGACAGAGACAGAGATAGATAGGGACAGAGACAGACAGAGACAGACAGAGACAGAGACAGACATAGAGACAGATAGAGATAGAGACAGAGATAGACGGAGACAGAGACAGACAGAGACAGAGACAGACAGAGACAGAGATAGATGGAGACAGAGATAGACGGAGACAGAGACAGACAGAGACAGAGACAGACATAGAGACAGATAGAGATAGAGACAGAGATAGACGGAGACAGAGACAGACAGAGACAGAGATAGATGGAGACAGAGACAGACAGAGACAGACAGAGACAGAGCCAGACAGAGACAGAGACAGACATAGAGACAGATAGAGATAGAGACAGAGATAGAGACAGATAGAGATAGAGACAGAGATAGACGGAGACAGAGCCAGACAGAGACAGAGATAGATAGGGACAGAGACAGACAGAGACAGACAGAGACAGAGACAGACATAGAGACAGATAGAGATAGAGACAGAGATAGACGGAGACAGAGACAGACAGAGACAGAGACAGAGACAGAGACAGACAGAGACAGAGACAGAGATAGACGGAGACAGAGACAGACAGAGACAGAGATAGACGGAGACAGAGACAGATAGAGACAGAGATAGAGACAGAGACAGAGATAGATGGAGACAGAGACAGACAGAGACAGAGCCAGACAGAGACAGAGATAGAGATAGAGACAGAGATAGATGGAGACAGAGACAGACAGAGCCAGACACAGACATTACACCAGGGAATATTATTCAGCCTTTAAAAGGGGGGGAGTGTGATCCACGCCACAAGATAGGCCTTGAGCGCCCTACGCTTGGTGAAAGAAGCCACAGAGGCAGCTCTTGTATGAGACCAGCTCTTTGAGGCCCCAGAAATAGCAAATCCAGAGACGGAAACTCGGAGCGACGTTCTTGGGGTGCGGAGGTGCCCTTCAATGGCTACGGGGTCGATGGTGGGATGAGGACGAGTCTCAGGCTAAGAGGGCAGCGACGTCACACACGACCGTGGCTGCAGTCGATGCCGCTGAGCCGCACGTTGGTCTAGTCGCTCCAACTCGACCCTCTGGCCCCTGGCAGAGGAGGGTGGTGCCACGGGGCAGAGGAAGCCTGGGTCCAGATGCGCTCTGAGGCCGCCTCGCATCCTGCAGCCAGACCCGCTCTGGGCCGTCTTGCTCCTCCACGGAGCCACAGGTTCTGCTGACCCGAGACGATGACCCGTGCCCCGATGGTCACCTCCTGGGCCCGCAACGCCGCATCCGCATGACGGCGGCCCCGCCCAGGGGGAGGATAGAAATGTCACACATGCAGTGCGGGGTGGCCAGAGGGCGGGACGGTGGCTGCGTGGGCAGCGCCCATCTGAGGAGCCCGCTGGAGGAAGGAAGCGTTGGCAGCAGGAAGAAGGGACTGGCTCCAGCTCCAGGCGACGATGGGGCGTGACCAGGGGAGGGGTCCCCCGGGTTCCTGGGGAGAGTGGATGGAGCATAACTAAAGGCCGTGACCCGCAGGTGAGTGTGGCGGCCCGGAACTGAGAATTCTGACAAGAGACACACGAGCCTCGGAGCAGATCCCAAAGCCCCGCAGCCCGGCCTGTGTTTCTGGGTCAGCAGCTCCACCGCGTTGTGCCCAGGCCATGGGCTCCACTTGGGCCACCGGTCAGAGGCTGGCGTCCCCTCTTCCGGGTGTCTGAGCAGGAAGCCAGTGTCCTGGATGATGGCGGCCCTGAGCCGCTCAGGGAGGAGAGAGGTTTCACAGCCGAGGCCCTGGGGTCTGGCCTTGAGGTCACTTGTGTGTACAGGACATGCTGAAGCCGCCCCGGAGTTTCCCCAGACCAGCAGGACTCCCCTCCATGTGGGCCGGGACAGTGGCCTTTCTGCCAGGACAGGCACAAGCAGGGGGTCGGGGCCAGCCTGTGGGTCGACACCAGCCTGTGTGCAGACTCGTGCCCGAGCGCCCGGCCCTGGGGCCCTTCGTGGGAAGACCCTTCCCCTGAGCACAGGAGCCAGCCCTGCGGCTCCTGCTGGCCCCCGAGTCCCGAGTCGCCTCCTCGTCGCACGGTTCTCCTGCCTCCACCAGCCGTGGAGCCTGCCTTTGTCTCTCGGTGGGTTTCACGGGGACTGAGACGAAGAGAAGCCGGACAACCAGAGATGTGGCCCCAACACGGGGAGGGCGTCCTGGGGACATCTCTTGGCACCAGGGCTGCAGTGAAAATGAACACGGGACCCTCCGGGCACCAGCTGGGCTTCCGTCCCACGGTCAGAGCAGCCGCCAGCCAGGCCTGGCAGGAGCCGCTGTCCCCGTGAGCGGGAGGGAAAAATGGATTAACTGCCAAACACACCAACCCCAAGACACCACGGAGACGCAGGCCCGGGGGCCGAGAGTGGGGGGCGAGTCCTGGTTTCAGGACCCCCTGTGAGGACAGATTGTGTTTTGGCAGCTGAT
Source organism: Sus scrofa (assembly GCF_054392235.1). Lineage (NCBI taxonomy): Eukaryota > Metazoa > Chordata > Mammalia > Artiodactyla > Suidae > Sus > Sus scrofa. The sequence goes on from NC_139383.1 coordinate 523,512, forward strand.
TCACGGCTGGCAGGAAGGCAGGAGAGCCTCAGTTGCCGCACAGACGAATGACGGGCGCTGGGGAGAGGCCGCGTGGCTGGGCCTCCAGGCGAAAGAGGGGGTGGTGGGGCCGGGCACGCCGTGCACACGCCGCACACACGCCCGAGCCCCGCGGCGGGAGCCGGGTGCACAGCAAGCAGAGACGAGAAACATTAACCAGATCGCAAGAGTCAGATGGTTGGTCAGATTGTTGCTTCGGGAACTGTGTACCTTTCAAACAGGCCCACCTGGTCCCCGAGAACTTTATTTGGGCCGTTAGGGAGCCACTATCTTGTTCAAACATTCCTGCGACGAGCCAGGCGGCGGGGAGGGCGGGCAGGAGTCGGCTGTGATGGGGGAGACCTGCCCCCCGCCTTTGGGAGTCCCCAGGGGTGGGCCGACTCGGGGACACGGCGGGACCCCCTGGCTGGGCATCTCTGTCGGGAGGTTGGTTTTAATTTGCCACGAATGTTTTCAAACTCTGTCCTCACACAGGAGCGTGTCACCACCTCGTCTCAGCCTCTGCCAAACTGCATGGCAAGTGTGTGTACAGCGTGTGTTCTGCTTTCTGGGGAAGATAAATAAATCACACTCACTTTGCATAATTGCTTGGCCCACACCAGGGAGCCGCCAGGAGACTCGTCTGACAGCACAGGTCCGCTCATGCAAGCACCTCAGCCTGGATTAGCCTCCAGGAAACCCGGCCCTGGAGAGACGGACCTTTTTGACCGAAATTGTATGTTGTAACCACGGATGGGCTTGGATGATCCAGGCCTGCCCACCGACCTGAAAGGGCACCTCGCCTCAGCCCCTCGTGGGGGCGGGCGCACAGGGGCCAAGAACTGCCGCCTGGACTGTGTGGGGACTGCAGGCCCTGCCGCTGGGGCAGGAGGCTTTCCAGGCACAGGCCCGGGGCAGAGCTGAGCCCGGACAGTGGCCTAATTCTGGTGGATCAGCAGATACGTCGGCTTCTGCATTAAAACGTTCAGGAAGCCAGTCCACTGCTCTGCTGGCGCTGGAGCCCTCCCCGAGCTGAGCCCGAGGCCTGTCCCCGGCCTGCTCACTTCCAGCCTCCTGCTCCTGCTTGTTCTGCTGCGAAGCGTTTCCGCCCGTACATGTGCACCCTCCTCTCAGAAACGCAGCCTGAGCCACGGAGGCGCGGACGCAGCCCGCGGAGCAGCCCCGGCGACTGGGCGGCTGCCGCGCCGAAGAGCCCCTGCGATGCTCAGCGACGCCTCGCCCCTTCCAAAGCGCAGCAGCATCGGAGCTCTGAGGCTCAGGCCAACCTGAGAGAGCATCAACTGGTTCTGCAAAAGGAACTGAAGTGAGAGACAACGGTCACCGTTCCAGGAGCCTTGGTCTGGGGACAGGCGCCTGTCCATCTGCACCCGCGGTGTTCGGGTCAGAGCGGCGCCCAGCCTGCAACCTGCGCAACCGCGCAGGAGAAAGGCCGGCGAGGGAACCGCGCCTCCCCGGCTCCCGCCTCGAGGGGCGTGCGGCCGGCCCGCTCCGCTGCCCGGGCCGCAGATACATACCCCGGAAGCCAGCGTGCGTAGCCCACTTACTGGCACCTCTGGGACTGGCACCAGTCATAGCAAAGACTGGATCCTGCCTGTGAGGCACCGTCATAGCAAAGACTGGATCCTGCCTGTGAGGCTAGAGATGGATGAGTCCAGGGCTTGGGCTCCCCACACCCCAAAAAGCCCCAGGGGGACGTATTTTGTAAAAAGCCTCAAGATTGCGTCCTCTCTCTGGTGGCTGCCTGCTCCACGCCGTGGGCACAGACGTTTTTTCTATCCTTGGTTTCCATCACCTCAGAACCGAAAGGGGATTCTGCGGGACTGAAAGGCAACCAACAAGCCTGATAAAGGAAGGTTGGGGAACAAATGGGCTCACTGGCGGCTCCTCGGCCCCATCCCTGGCTCTCCCGTCGCCATGGAGACCGCTCCCGTCTCCACGGTAGGCATCTGGGAACTTAAGATTTCCTACTTATTTGCTTTCAAAATTATTTCTTCTTTTATTTTTAAAAAGGGTCTTAAAAGTATGCATCACGTCAATTTAGATTTATAGCCAGTGTTCGTGGAACCCCACCTGCACAGCAGCCTCTGCGCGCTCACCCAACAGGCTTGCTCTGTTCAAGAGAGAGTTTAAGATGGCATATTCTGCAGGTCCTCTTCCTCACTAAAACATGTGTACCTACTCTTTCTCAGACCCAGAGAACAAATTTCAGCTTTTAAACAACGGCAAGAGTGCACTAGCTGTATCTCTGTTGCAGTGCTTTGTTCAATGAATTCAAGATGCTGTTGAACTCCAAATGCCTGAGAAAATAGTATGTCCCTATGGAAAATTGGGTTTTCAATAATACATGCTCTAGAGCTCAGCTAACCATAGTAACATGATAAAATAAATAAAATTCAAAAACTTTTCAAAAGCGGTTATAGGTCATTTGTTTTCTCTCTCAACAGATCAAAAGATTTTTTTTAAAATAGGATCATCTTCAGAGAAGCTGAAAAAGAATCTGATAAAATTGAGCATTAAACACTTTAATAAAGGCACAACATTGTAAATCAACTATGCTTTAATAAAAATTAAACACAAAAACACTTTCATAAAATAGGACTATATAATTTTTTTTTTTTTGGTCTTTTGTCTTTTTAGGGCCACACCTGAGGCATACGGAGGTTCCCAGGCTAGGGGTCGAATCAGAGCTATAGCTGCCGGCCTGCACCAGAGCCCCAGCCGTGCCAGATCCGAGCCACATCTGCGACCTCCACCACAGCTCACATCAACTCCGTATCCTTAACCCACTGATCAAAGGCAGGGATCGAACCCGCAACCTCATGGTTCCTAGTCGGATTCATTTCTGCTGTGCCACAATGCGAACTCCATAAACATTTTCTTAACGTGGCCAAATATATCCAGCTCAGCCCAAAGACAATATGAAGTGAAAACCTTCTATAAGTAATAAGAAAATTTAGTGAGATGCCAGGGTATAAAATTAAAAGAGAAAACTAATTGCTTTAAAAGATAAAATGGAAGAAATTACCCCCCACTTAATTATCCAAAAGACAAAGATAATGTTTCTAGGAATAAACCTAAGAAATTAAGATCCATACAAGAAAAAATTTTAAATGCCCTGAAACATCATATAAGAAAGAGAACTTGCCCACATGGAAGGCTTGCCATGTTTTTCACCAGGAAGCTGCAGCAGCGCAGAAGAGCAGCCTCCCCCGCCGATTTGTAAACCCATGCCACCTCAACCGAAATAAGGATGGGTTGAGGTTTTTCTGGATATTTGATTAGAATGTCTTGTTGTGGGAAGAAGACTAGACAATTTGGTTCTAAAGTGCAAACAGAAAAAGAAGCTAGAACAAGTAGGAAAATCCAGTGTTAATCATGAGACCACTGCTGTGCTGGCTCATGAACAGACACACAGAGCAGCCGAGAAACACAGACATTCTGACGGGCACAAAAATCAAGGTCAGTGAGTATACAACAAAGGTGACATCTCAAATCAGTAGTGAAAAAATGACTGTGTGAAAAATGGCTTTAGGACAAGAGAGCAGCTATCCAACAAATTAAACAAAAGATAAAAGCCACGCCCATATCTCACACTGTGTAATAAAATTAACTCCAAAGGAGTCAAATATTTAAATGTTAAACATAAAACCATAAAAGCACTAACAAATCATGGGCAAATGCCTTTAGAATTTTGCAGTCAAGGAAAGACTCTTCTAATTAAAACTGAAAATCCAAATGCAGTAAAAGGATTCACAAAACTCAACTACACAACAATAAAAACTTCTATAAAAACTACCATCAGCAAATTAAGCAGTAAATATAGACAATGAGAAATATACATATACTCATCTCCTATCACAAGCTATATCCTTAGTGGAGTTTCCTGTGGCTCAGTGGGTTGTGGATCCAGTACTGTCATTGCTAGGGCTCTGGCTACAGCTATGGTGCAGGTTTGATCCCTGGCTTGGGATTTTCCACATGCCAAGGCACAGCCAAAAACAAAACAAACAAACAAACAAAAAAAACCAAGCCATATCCTTTGTATATAAAGAGCTTCCAGAAATCAATAAGAAAGACAAAAATCAGCAACCCAATAGAATAATGGGCAAAACCTTTAGCTAGATAGCCCAGTGAAAAAATGCAAATAGACTCTCAACCTTATCATAGTAGGAAACCTACAAGATTGGCAGCCAGAACCAGTAAGTGGCCAGCCAGGAAAGAGGTCAGAGCTGTCGATCAAACCTAGTGGAAGTGGGAACTCTGTGTGGATTCCGCGGAGGCTGAAGCTCCAAATCCTGCAGGGCTGATGGCCCACAGTCTGCCACACTCAGCTGTGTCCCCTGGGATTCCTCCAGCCTCAGGTGGATGGCAGGCTTAACTCCAAGTCCAGATCAGGGCAGGCTCTAGGGATGGAGTCAACACCTGTGTGAAATCCAGCTCAAGCCTCCAATGAGTACTGTGTGGTGTAGTCTGTCCCCAGATCAGCTGCAACGATGTATTTAAAGTCAGGTGACTCGTGTAAGGTGTAGGTGCAGACAGGAGCCTCCTGTATGGCCACCTTGGTCACAGGTGACCATGCTGTCCCCTGGGGTTCTGGCCCCATCTCATGCACCTTCATCCTGAGGGTCCTTCTGTCACCTGCAGCAGCCTCTGCCCTTGTCCTTCCCTTTGGGGTCTGTGCTCCGCCCCCTCTCTGGGGTAGAAACACACCCACAGCCTTGGAAGCCAGCCTGGCCCTGGGCTGAGCACCACCAGCCCCCGCCTGAGGTCTGCTGGGGCCTTGGGGCCTCAGTGCCCTGGACCTGGAGGAACAGCAGGGACTGACACATCCCCCACCTGCTTTCACGGGCACCACCTGGACCTGAGATCACAATAGGGCAGGTGAGCCTGGGAGGCGCCCTCAGGGAGCAGCTGGCTCACCCAGCAGCCTCAGGGAGCAGACCTACCATCAGGAATGTTGGAGTAGAGGTGGGGGAGGTGGGGAGACAGCTGAGCGTTTCCTTCCAGACCCGCAGGCAGCAGCCCGGTGGCCTCAGACTGAGCTTTGTGGGCCTGGACCACTGAGGTCACAGCACACCTGCCCTGAAGGACTCTGGGAAACCTCTGCGGTGACAACCATGTAGATCAGGTGGTGACCCGGCGGGCTCCTGGGGGGTGCCCTCCCAGGACAAAGACTCGGGCCTGCAGATCCGCCCTCAGATGCTGGCAGCCTGCATGAGCTCCCCGGCCCTGGCACAGGCCTTGGCACGGAGTTGGGGGGTGCCTCGGGGCCCCAGGGCGGGGTGGGAGGAAGGGGGTGGGGCCCCCAGGACGTGTCACAACACAGCCACCTGGCCAGATGTCAGGCAGCCATCTGGACTCAACCACACTTTGAAGAGGCAACACCCCAGCATTTGTCTCCCAGCCTCGGCCGCCCCAGGGGGCCGGACGCTCACACCTCCGTGCGCCCTGCGCGCTGCCAGCACTGCAAACCCCGGAGCAGATGGGCCTCCTGCCGCCCCAGCCGAATCTCCATGCCGTTCAAGGTTCTGCTCCGACAGGATGGGGAGACGAAAAGGCCCCCACCCGAAGTCACCAAAGTCAGTCCTCCTTCAAGAAAGTCCAGAAGCTCCCCCGCACCCCCCAAGAGGCCCGACACCCAGCTCCTCCCACGGCTCCGCGGGGTCCTTCTCCCTGGGCTCCCCCTCGGCACCCCAAGGCCTCCAACCTCCGCACGTAAAAGTCAGCTCTCCTCCTGCTCGTCGTGAACCCAGCTCTTCCTGTCATTTCGTCTCGCCCACTGGCTCCCACCCTCACGCACCTGCATCCCCGCAGCTCCAGGACCCCATCCTCTCTCTGCCGCTGGCCCTGCTTCAAACCCTCTGCCAGGCCCCCTTCTCCCAGGATCCCTGCGACCCCGTCTGTGGTTCCCGTGCCTCCTCCTCCCCCAGCGGCCTGGCCGAGATAGCTTGGCCTGCCCCAGGCTGAGATAGCTTGGCCTGACCAGGCTGCCAGAGCCCAGGGGGTTCCCAGAGCCCATTCCCCGGCACATTTCCAGGGTCATGTCTTTCCTCAACCACCACCCAGTCCGCCTCCCGCCTGCATTTTGGGGGTGGGGGCTTCTCGGCCTTCCTGGCTCTGCTTAGTCCTGTTAGTTCCCCACCATCCCAGGACCCCGGCCCAGATCGCAGGTGGAGACGGACCTTACAGCCTTGGGGCCCCTGCTGACCCCAGATCTGAGCTCGAGGCTACCCCCTCACCCCTGGAGGGCACTTCCTGCTCCGTGCCCCCCAGCCCTGGGTCCCGTCCTCCCTCCTTCACCAGGAGGGGCGCCTCTTCGCATCCCTCAGCCTCCCTGCAGAATGCCTTGTCGACAGTTTAGTGAAATACTTATTTTCTGCTTAGACATGTCTTTTTTTTTCTTTTTTTTTTTTTTTTTTTTTTGCCTTTTCTAGAGCTGCTCCCGTGGCATATGGAGGTTCCCAAGCCAGTGGTCTAATCAGAGCTGTAGCCACCGGCCTGTGCCAGAGCCACAGCAATGCCAGCCGGAGCCCATCTGTGACCTATACCACAGCTCACGACAACACTGGATCCTTAACCCGCTGAGCAAGGCCAGGGATCGAACCCGCAACCTCATGGTTCCTAGTCGGATTCGTTAACTACTGAGCCACGACAGGAACTCCAGGCATGTCCTTTTATTATGTAACTTTCATCCAGGCCAGGGAAATTGGAATCATCAACTGCTATAGGGAAGAAAAAGCAAGAAGTGAGCGGAAATCCAAGAACCTAGGCCCCTCTGGGGCACTGACGCCAATGCTCGGTCGCGTGAAGGGTGGGCCCGGGAAATTTCCTCCCCTCTCGCCACCTCGTGTCCTCCAGCGGGAGGGGCAGTCAGGGCCTCTGGAGGCTGGAGGACACTCACTCAGGGGCTGCGGCTGCCAGCGGCGGCCCATGCCGAGCGGTAGGAAGGCTCAAGGAAGGGCTTGCAGAGGACTCAGGTGAGCCGGCTGCAGTCAGACCCCCGCCTTCCCAGGACGCTGGGAAGTCTCACCACGGTGTGGCTGGGGGGATCCATCTGGAGACAAGCAGCCGGCAGAGCCTTCCGGGAGACAGAAACAGCCCACTCGGGCCCCACACGAGAGCCATCCCCGCAGGGAGAGGACCAGCCAGGCCCTGCCTCCCTCCTTCCGTGGCCTTCTCACCCTGCGGCGCCGTCCTACCCAGGGGTCGCGGGGACCTGAGCACCCAGGTACTTTGAAAACCGTGGGCCTGTGCCTGCCGGCTTCCAATGGAAGCTGTGGTGCGGGGTTCAGCATTATGACTGGCTTCTTTGAACTTAAAATACTCTTATTTTAAAGGAATTGAGCGACGAGTCAAAACCACTCCCTGCATCATCCAGGATATTCTTTGGAAAACCTCAACACTTGATCTTAGATCGATTGTAAATGGTTCAAGTTCACTTGGGAGCCACACTAGCCAAGGCACCCAGGGGCCCAGACGCTGGACTACAGGTTAACACTTAGGGCTGGGTAGCAAGCCCGGGATCCAGTTTTGCTATTTAGAGTAGCTGGGGGGAAGCCCGCCACGCCCCGGCGGGAGGCCCCGCACGCCCTCTGGGTGACACAGTGCGGGCTGAGGACACTGTCCTGCGCCGCTGATAAAGGTGGGCTGTTAGAAGCCGGTGCACCTGAAAGTTCTGCGCGGATCCGGCCACATTCTTTCAACAGCCCCTGCCTCTGCGGTTCGCTGTCTGGGCCCCGCAGGCCCGTCCCGCACCGGCGGCACCCAGATGATGCCGGTCGTGGCCCAGACCCGGCCTCCCGCGCCGCTGCGACGCGCGGCCCGGACCTCACAGCATGCGAGCCCCCTGAGCCCTCTCGCGCCCAGGCCCGGCCCGCGCGAAGCCCCCGCCCCGGCCCCGGCGGGCAGGCGGGAGGAAGGGGCAGGTACCGCCTGGATTCCCGGGAGGCTTCCGCTCGGGGCTGCGGGCCTTGCCTTGCTCAAGAGCGCCGCCCCGCGTCCCGCGGAGGGACCGCAGACGCCGGGGCGGGCAGCCCGTACACCGACGGCTCGAGAGCACCCGGATCCGAGAAACCCAAGGTTTACTCCTAAGAGCAGCTTCCTAACCGACTTACTGAAAAGGCAAACAAGGCGGGTGCCACCGCGGGACGGGGCACCTCCACGGACCCTCGCAGATGCCCACGTAGAGGAGGGCCTGGGGACACGCAGGACGCGGCTCACAGCCACACGAGGCTCCGCTCCATCCCAAGGTCGCTGCTCAGTTGAACCAGAGCCACTCTCGGCCCCACGTGCAGGCGAGGACTGGGCGGTGGCAGCTGCCCCCTCACCTCCTCCCCTGAAAACCCTACACCCTGAGAGCACGGGTTGGGGGCCGCGGGCTTAGGTCAGGGACAAAGTTGTCTGCAAACGCCCAGCTTGATTTCCACGTGGAGGAAACCCAATTCCCCCCCTAGAAACAGAAGGGCCTGGTGATACTGATGCCACCGGCCCGGGACCTCGGGTACCCCCTGACCCCACACCCTGTAGTCCACCAACCCACTCGGGGAGGCAACGTGATTCCCAGCCCCTCACAGATCAGAAAGCTCAGGTTGTGAGGAGTTAAGCAGCTTGTTCACAAAGTAAGTGACGTTCTTAACCTGGGTTTGGCCTCGGACCCGTGTCCCTCCCCAGGCGTGGCAAGAGCCGTCTCCCTCTCAGGCTGGCTCTTCAAGGCTCTGGCAAGCTGGCTGTTGCTTTTGGTGAAGAACAGATTTAGCTAATCTTCCCCTCTGCCCCTTCCTGCAGTAACTCCATCTGCAGGAGGTATTCGGCCAGCAGAGAAATGAAAAGCGGGCTGAGAAAAGCCTGAAGCAAGCTTGCAAATATCAGGCATTTTCTGGGCATCTTTCAGTTGCTCCAGCTCCCCACCCGTGACAGGGCCGATCAAGTCATAGTCCTTCCCAGAAGCCACGGCCCGCTCCATTGGTGACTCCCACTGGCAAGGGGTTGAGGCAGAGGCATGTGGCATCACCTGAGGAAAACAAGGACTTTCCACCCCACTGGATGGACGCAGGGAGGCACCTGCAAGCTGGCAGCAACAGGCTGGTCACCAGGAAACAAACTGGAGGAAGCCATGGGTGTGCCCAGCCAAGCACCAGCCAGGAGCAGTGTGGCCTTCCCAAGGGTCGCCAGGCAGGCCCAGCAAGGACAGCTCTGGCCACGGGTGTCCTGTGGCCGGTATTCCCAGCATGCAGGAGCAGCAGGAAAGGCTGCAGACACAGCCAGACACCAAGCGAACCCACTCCGCTCCCCATAGGAGGCACGCACTGGGGTCCTGGGGGTCCCGGGACCATGCAGGGAGGAGCCCAAAGAGGAGAGCTTGATGTCACATATTCTCATGGGAAGACCACTTTCTCACCTCGAAGCCCAGACCAAGACAGGTGAGTGTCTTGGGCAGGACATGAGATCATTTTGAGGTGAAATGGATGGAAAACTGGCTGTGAGGGAGGAGCTGAATGTGACCTTGAGGTTCCTGGCGCAGGCACCTGGTGCTGGGGTCGCCTTTCATTAAGATAGGGCGCATACGAGGACTCTGGGAGAGGACACAGCCTACAGGTGTCGGGGTTGAACTGCCCAGCACACAGAAGGGACTGGAGCCCTGGGTCAGGGCGTGGCTTAGTTGGCAAGCATCAGATTCAAAGAGGAAAACGACTGTAATTTACAGGAAAGCCCCTGTCCCTGTCCCCCGGTGCCTCTCCGGCAGGGGAATGCCAGCTCTTAGATCCAGACCTCCTTCTTGGGGGACATTTGGGCTGAGAGTGGTAAGACTGCCCCTTGGAGTGGCACTGCCGCTGATGTAGCCGCTACAGGAGACAAGACACATCGGACGTCCCGGCAAGATACGTGAATGCTGGAGGCTGGGCTTAAACCACAAAAAGCAGAGTCCAGCGATGTGGGGACGTTCAGGCGAACCCCCGCAGGGGCCTCTCCCGTCCCCTGCCACTGAGACAGAGGCGGGGTGCTTGGGGCCTTCTGGCTGGAGAAGCACATCCAGCAGACCTGTGCGTGCTATTCCGTTAGCCAGCTGGCCCCTGCAATGGCCCCTGTCACCTGGGCCCAGAACAAGGCCTGCAGAGGGGCAGAAAAGCTGTTCCCCTCGGACAGCGGCCCCCTGGATGGTGGTGCACGCAGCACCCACAGGGATCAGGGTGCCACCTGGAGACATGGACAGGCAACAGCACAGTCCCTGGGGCTCTGGGACAAAGCTCCGCTCTTGACAAAGCCTGCACCCTGGACACCGGATGCCGTGTTGTCTGAGCCACCGTGTCATACAGTGGGACGAGCCAGAGCCCTGCCTCCTCAAACAGCAGTGCCCTCTGCCCAGGGTGGAGCTGGGCTCTTGCCCACAGCACCGGCTACAGAAGCAAAGGGCTCAGGTCCACCCAGCTGCTCCTCTGCGCGCCTGGGGCTCAAGGAGGGCTTCCTGTGACCCGCTGCCCCACGAAGAAGTTCCCGTGATGTCTGCAAAACATGCTGACACCAGTGAGGTGAAGCTGGGAGCCTCGTGGCCTCCAGTGTGGCCTGGGGACAGTGGGCTCTGCCAGTCAGGAGCCACATCAGGATGCTCATCTCACCAGGCAGGATCGACGGGAAAGGAAGCCACGGGAAAGCTGGGCAGGGCCCAGAAGGACAAGGCTGGAGGCCTCCATCGGTTGGCAGGAGGCCTGGGACTGAGGGCAGGAAGCCAGGAAGAGGGACGTGGGCAGACCCGTGGACTTCCGTCCCACATGACTGCCCTCTGCTGGCATTCAGGGGACAGGAACCTGCCTGCGCGGTGGGGCTGCCCCCACCAGGGTCACTGCGGCAGGCCCACGGTCCTCCATCCCCAGGGCGGCCCCTGGAGGACAGGGCGGTGCCCTGGGCTGCTGTGCCCACAAAGGGACGCCTTCCTCTCTGAACCAGCAGGTCACACGGGTGGTGAGGGGAGGAGGGGGCGGCTGGGCCTCCGCGGCCTGGACTCTGCCCCTGGAAGCACTTCCATCACCCGGCTGAGGCGCTGGCTGTCCCGGCCCCGGGCCAGTGAAGCACAAGACAAAGGGGGGCCACTCCCCACTCCCCTGAGGACAGGGCCGCGGCCACAGGTGGAGATGCGGAGCTCTCTGGAAAAGCTCCTGACGCTCCCACTTCCAGGGACCAAAGGCAGAGAACAGGAGCGACTGAGCAGGACCTGCCGTGGGAGCGTCCCCTTCTGAAACTACTGGGGAGAAACCAAGGCTGACCAGCTGAGGGCCAAGGAACACGCTCTACGCTCCTGCCAGCTTTGTGGTCCCCAGGGACCTGGTGACTGGACGTGTGGTCAGCCTCCCTTCCTGTCCAGCACTGACACCGGGAGGGTGTGCACTGCTAACCCCACAAATTGTTTAAATCTGAGTGTGTCCACAGAAGCTTGTGACCCTGTATAAAAGAACCCTCTGGAGATGGGGACATGGACGCAGGGGACCCGGCATCTCATCAGGCAGAAGCGTGAGGTTCTTTCTGTCTTTACGTGGGGGTTCCATTAAAAGGGGTGGCAGGTGGAACCTGACACCTGCCGTCTCAGCTTCGCATTCCCATGGCAGCCTCCACCCTGACCTCTGATGGCAGAAGAGCCAAAACAAGTGCTGGGGCATCCTTCCCACAAGGCCTGGAGGCGGCTGAGGGACAGAGGGTGGACCTGGGCTCTGCGCCGCCCACAGGACTCCTGAGAGCACTGACCAGCTCTTTAGGCTGTCCGGGGCAGCGGCAGCCCGGCCCTGGGCCCCCTGCCCTCCTAGGTCCTGCACTAAAGCCGCCAGGCCTGGACGCAGGACACCTGCTAACCAGGAGGCCTGCTGCCCAGCCCCTTCCAGGAGTCGTCCTTGTCACATCAGCTTCCTCCCAGCTCCAGACAAGTGGACATTCCACACAGCCCGGGCAGTGAGTGCAGGGTGGGTCCTGGCCACAGCCATTGTTTCAAGACCAGGCCCATGGCCGTAAGAGGAAGCCATCCATTTCAGGAGAAGAGCTGAGTGAAAAGAAACTCCCCTCTGGACAGTGTGCACCGGGGAAATAAGGCCCCAAACCACTGTGGCCACTGGGTTCCCGGGGATCCAGCTTGAGGTTCACACCAACAACTCAGGAGAAGCAAATCGGAAAACTGTAGAGCACTGGACCTTGCGCCTTGATCAAAGAGAACCTGAAGCTACCTGCCTTTGGCTTTTCAACTCAGGTGCCAAAAAGTCCACTTGAGCCGGGTTTTCTGACAGAGGCCAAAGCAGCGTGACTTTTTAGACCACTTTGCTGGTGGATTTCTTGGCTAAGTGCATTAGCATTTGTTTCTTCTCACTAAAAGTCCAAATTTTCAACAAGGCCGCGTGTGTGAGATCAACAGATTCACCCCACTTATTCTTCTCTTGGCTGGTGTAAGTTGCCAGGTTCTCTGTATACCGCAAGACGGACTTTAAGAACCTGTTTAAAAGAAAGAAATTACTTTTACTGCATTGTAAAATGCAGCAATGATTTAAATGTATTCCCTTCACTGTGGAAATTACAACAAAAGGATGTAGTTAATTTTTGTCTAAGGATTCAAGAAAAAGAAATACACGCAAGATGGAAATAAGAGAATACAAAGTGGATGAGCAGGACGAATGCCGTATACAAGTGCCACGGGGGCACAGCGGCAGCTCCACGCAGCTCCCGGGACTGTCCTCCTCCCGCATCCATGCTCAACGCTCTGAGGGGAAGGAGCTAATTCCACAGAGAACCTTAGGGGCCCTCAGGACCACACGGACCTGGCATAAACACGCAGACACCTGACGCCCAACGGGCAGCCTCCCAGGACCCTCGGGCTGGGCCTCCTGTTCCCACCCTGCCAGCCAGCCTCTCCTCCCGGACGGAGGGTCCAGCCCGTCAGAGGAGACAGGGCCCACCCGGAGCAACTATTGCTGGAAAGACTCTTCCGCGAAGATAATCCGTGCCCATGTTCCCAGGGTTTCCTTCTGACCGATGGGGAAAAATGCTGTTTTCACCTTTTCCAGGTTCTCTCAGAGTGTCCCAAGCAGTCTACAATTTTCTCCAACTTTGAATTTTTCAAAATGTTCGAACTTCAGGGTTAGTTGAAAGAATAATCTGATGAAACTCCATGGACCCTTTGTCTAGAGGTGTGGTCTTGGGCTGAGACATTCCTGGAGGTCACGACTGGGGCACTGCTGGCAGCCAGCATGGAGGCCAGGGACCCTGCTCTCCAGCCTCCAGAGGCCCAGGCCGACCGAGGGGTCACGACCCCACTGCCGACCCCTCCACACCTGCTGCCTTCGGTCACGTCACGGGGACTCCAGGCTCCTAACAGACGCAGCCGTGCTTTCACGCTCATGAAACTGGGTCTCCCAGGAGGGCCGGGGGGACCGGGCGCGGGGCTGGGCAGGGGCCTCCCGGGGCTGCCTCATTTCTGGGATCTGGGCATAAAGCAGGTCAGGCAGCGTCACACTCCTTCCTCCCAGACCCAGACGGGCTCCTGGAGGCGGACCCCCCCCCCCCCAACTGGAACTGATGAGTTCTAACAGGAGCCTGGCTTTGGGCCTGCCTGACACGGGTCCCGGCCCCCAGCACCATGCCCTCACCCAGAGGGAGGGGTTCCGAGCACTCAGTGCAAATCACACTCATTTCCCCACTTGCGTCTCTTTGAAAGGTTCACAAACTTGCACTGAAATCCACAGAGAGGAAGAGTGAAGGGCCAGGTTGTGGGGTTTTAAAAATCACCGAGAAAATAATGAACAGGTTATCAAACAGTATTCAAAATTTACCGAAACACAGCGTTGCTTACCTCAGATACTGCTGATATTCCAAAGTGTTTTTCCCATGAACCAGGTGAATGTTGACCAGTTCCAGCGCAATCAGCAATAGAATCAGGTAAAGCATGGGAGACAGAAGCTTAATACTAAAAGCAGATACAGTAAGTTAAAATTTAGTAATAAAATAATAATAAATGTAAACATACCCTTTATAAGGAGAAAAATGTTTCACTTAACCTTTTTTCAAGAGTCCTTATCTCCAACCTTTTCAAATGAACACTGTGGCGCGGCCCCTGTGGGCGGGGGGTCGGGTCCCTGCTGTCCCTAGGGCGCAAGCACCCTGCCTGACTCTGAGCCGCAGGGCCCTGCTCTGGGGACGCCAGCTCCCCGCCACCAGGCGTCGGCACCTGCCTTGCAGTTGCCTCGCCTTCACCAGCGCCTTAAACACGAGACCGTCCAGTGCCTCCATGATCAAGTTCCACTCAGAGAAAGAGTCCGGATTCCCGGCAGGGATTTGAAATGCATCCCGTTCTGGGAAAGCTGTGTGCCAGGCCTCACGTTACCAAGTGCTGGGAAGAGCGTTAATTTCGGGGAACCTTCCGGAAGCAATCTAGGGATACTGATTAAAAGCGTTGTAAACAAAGGCGCCGCTCCACCTCCCAAATTCCAGGGCTCCGTCTAAGAAGGTAGTTTCTTGAGGCTGCGGCACATTCTACGATAGACAGAAGCGAGGAAACCGTGACGCTGGCACCCCCGGGTTAGCCCGCTGCTGTATTTTAAATCCAAATATTCATTTGGATAGAACCCATGTTCCAGAATTACCAACAGCATTTTACAGTGACACACGCTGTAACTGTCCCTGAAAACAAGTCTCTCTCCGGACGAAGGGCTGGAAACGCACCGCGGTAAGGGCCGCCCCAGAGCAGGCCCGCGAGCCACACACCTGCGTGTCAGGCGCAAGTAGGTCTGCCTCTGCCGGGAGCGCAGGGCCCTGTCCTCCCACTGCTGGTGCCACAGCTCCGCCGAGGTGGCCACCTGGCCCGACACGAGGTGGCAGCTGGCGCTGATCCTCCGGAGCAGGGCCAGCACCTCCAGGGCGGCCCTGGGGCAGAACAGAGTCCGGACCCGGACATGGCAGAGGTCCCGGAGCAGCTGGGGCCACCTGCAGGCCAGAGCGAGAGTCACGTGGGCCCAGCCCATCTCGGTGACACCAAGACCCTCTGGTGGGGCTGCCAGTACAACTGTCACACTCGTCAGACGTTAAATAAGGGCACACCTGATCGTGAGACCAGAGTGTGTTTAGAACGCCCCCCCCCCAACAACTCGACACGCACAACGGTTGTCGCACTGAGCTGATACTCCCTCCGAGGGCAGCCAGGACCCCGACGCTACCACCAAGCTCCCAAACCTGAGATCCCAAGACGCTCAATCAAGTTTTAACAACTTACTCAGTTTAACCCGGGACGCTGAACTTACTGCTCAGGAGCAAGGCCGTCGGGGCCACGGGCACTGCGGTGGGTCTCGGGCACGTGGCCACACAGCTCAGTCATGATGTCTGTCATTAAAGAGCTGCAGGCAGTTGTTTCAGAGTCACCTTCTGGTCTGAAAAAGAAAAAATATTTAAGGACACACACGACAATAAGCAAGACGCCCAGATAGCACCTGTGCAAATATTGTTTATGTTAACGGTTCATTGAGCAAAGCACTGAACCTGCAACCTGCTTCCCCGCATGTAGAACGAAAAGCCACCACCAGAGGCGGAGGTGACAACAAGACAAGGGCAAGAGGCCCACGGCTGTGCCGGCGACCCCCAGGAGACGCCCCTGCTGTGCCTCCAGGTCTGCGTCCCAGCCAGGCCCCCACTTCAGACCCACTTTCCAACGTGCGCCTGGCGCGGCGCCCCCGACGGCCTCTCCTCACCCCCAGGTCCCGGCCGGCAGCAGCCCCAGCAACCCCTCCCAGGGATCTGCGCTCCGAAGGCCTCGCAGGGAAGAAACCCTCAGGGCCGGAGGTCTGAGGGCCGGGGGTCTGCAGGGCCCGGGGGTCTGCGGGCCGGGGGTCTGCGGGGCCCGGGGGTCTGCGGGCCGGGGGTCTGCGGGGCCCGGGGGTCTGCGGGCCGGGGGTCTGCGGGGCCCGGGGGTCTGCGGGCCGGGGGTCTGCGGGGCCCGGGGGTCTGCGGGGCCCGGGGGTCTGCGGGGCCCGGGGCAGGACTCACCGGGGGGCCTCCCTCCCTGCACCTTCAGGCAAAGGCAGCAGAGGCCAAAGTCTGATGCTCTCCTCACAGCTCAGCACCTGAGAGGAAAAGGCCCACTGCTTTTCAAGACTGAACATTCTAGAAAACATGTCATAAAATGGTTACAGACATTACACTTTAGGTGGTGGGTCTCAGTTACTTGATGAAACAGCTAAGGGCAGGTGAAAAACGGGATTCACTCCGCGTCTGGGCACTTGTAAAAATGCGCTCCTGATGGGAGCTGGGTCCTCGTCCCCTCCCCTGGGTGGCTGTCGCCTCGGACACACAGCAAGAAGCCAGGCCTCCACTGGGGGGAGCGGCCCAGCGCCCAGCAAGGACTCCAGCCGCCCAGGCGGGCCGTGGGCCCGGGTGCCTGCTGACGCAGCAGGAGCCCCCCGAAGAACAGGAGCGAGGAGTCCGCTGGAGAGAAGCCGAGCAGGTCCCGGGCGGCGGGGCACGAGGCCACAGGGAAGGGCGGGAGAGGAACGCGGCGGTCGGGGCCAGGGGGGCAGCCGAGGAGCAGGAGGGCCGAGGAGGCTGGAGGCCCGGAGGCAAGGCCTGCCGCCTGGAGCTCCGCGTCCTTCCGGAAGCCCCGCTCCTCGGTGCAGCCGCCCTCCCTCCCCGGCTCTCTGAGAGGCGAGGTCCGGGGTCCTCCCTCCTGCCCGCTTTTGTTCTGGAAGCGCAGAATGGCGAGGGGACCGGGTACAGGGCTGAGACCCCCACAGCCCCGCGCACCGTCGAGCACAGAAGCAGCGACGCAGCGGTCGGGCGGAGTCCTCCCCGCCGAGGCCAGAGAACGACATCCGCCACCGGCCTCTGTCCCGCGCGTGTGTCCGCTGCCCACGACCCTCTGCCAGATGCCACTTCACGCCTGTCTTCCCCAGGCGCGGCTTCCGTGTGGCCCGCGAACGCCCCAGCCCACTCGGTGCCCCTTTTGCGCCTTCCCTTCAGAATTTCCAGTCAGGGAGTCGTGATCGTGACGCTCTCGGCGACGACCCAGCGCAGCCCCTTGACCGCCTGCCACACACACAGCCCCGAAGCTGACGTCCCAACTGCAACTTCCTGGCAGAAAAGCCCAGAAGTTTGCCATCCGCTCGTGTGCTTCACAGGCTGACCAAAGCCAGTCTCACAAAACCGACACTCTTCCACAAGCCACACCTGTGCCCCGTCCTGGGTGAGCACCACGGATGACCAGCCCTGCTCGGCGCAGGCTCCAAAACCACCGAGGACGCCAACCCCGCCTTCACTTCAACTGCTGGCCTCGGAACCCGAGGCTCAGAGAGACAGGGCAGCCTGGCCGAGGCCGGACACCGCACGGTACGTGCTGGAAAGCAGAGCTGCGGCCGGAGTCCAGCGGAGGAGGCGGCCTGTACTCGGCAAACCTGCAGCACGGCGACCCCCACTCCCCTGCAAGGCGTACCTGTCTCTTAAGCTGAGAAACCGGATGACAACGGGCAGCGTAGCCGTCCGCGAGACTAATCAGAGCCTCCACCGCTGCTTTTTCCTGGTTTAGGGAAAAGACAGCTGTTAGCACAGCTTACGTCAGGCCTCCGGTTTTTCTTCTGTCACATCTTAGCTCTGTAAGTGTCCCAGTTCCCCACCATCTTCCTTCACACAAGTCTCTGCAGCCAAGACTCGGCACAAAACTCTCCGTGAAAACAGGGTTCATGCGGGAGTCAAACCACAAGCTTCAGCGTGATTTTAAATGACGCTGATGACCAATGATAAGCTACAGACCTCTGCCCACATGCGGCAGAAGCAGAGATAAGAAGAAAACGATGGTGTGGAGTTTAAGACATTCTCCTTAAAGGAATGGGACAAAACCGGAATATACACACACACACACTATAAAAGCAACAATAAAGAAAACACAAGGAACAGCAAAAGGACAAACATGAAGGTGTAAAAAAAAAAAAAAGACATCAAAATCCTAAAATGAGGGGAAGGAAAGTAAGAAAATCTAGACTTTTTTTGAAGACTGTATTTGAGCCTATATGACTATCAAGCTAAAGTAAGCAGATATAGCAAAGGGTTAACATATTTGAAAAACAGGGCAGCCACAAATCAAAACCTAATAAGACATTCACAAAAACGAAAAAGAAGAGGGCACAAGCATCAAATAAAAGGAAATCATCCAACCCAAAAAAGAAAGGACAAAGAAGAAACACAGAATCAACCGGAAAATGAGATTTAAAATGGCATTAAATACATATTTATCAATAGTTACCTTAAATGTCAATGGACTAAATGCTCCCATCAAAAGACACAGAGCAGCAGACTGGATAAAAAACCAAGAGCCTACAAGAGACCGACCTTAGGGCCAAGAACACATACAGACTGAAAGCGAGGGATGGAAAAGATGTGTCGTGCAAACGGAAAGGACAGGAAAGCAGGAGCTGCGACACTCACATCGGACGTACCGACTTTAAAACCAAGGCCATAAAGACAGACAAGGAGGGACACTATTTGATGGTAAAAGGATCAATTCAAGAAGGATATTACACTCGTCAACATATATGACCCCAATGTAGGAGCACCCAAATACAGCCAGCAAATGCTAACGGGCATAAAAGGAGAAACTGATGGGAATGAAATAACAGGAGGAGACCTAACACCCTACTCACATCAATGGATACGCCCTCCAGACAGCAAATCAGTAGGCAACACAGTAAGGGCCTAGACAGAAAATCAAAAGCCCCGAAAGGACACAAAAGAGAAGCCAGACTTCAGCGGCACTTCCGGGACATTACATCCCAAACCAGAATATACATTCTTTTCAGGGGCACAGGGGACATTCTCAAGGACTGACCACACACTGGGGAACAAAACTAACCTCAACAAATCTAAGAGTACAGACATTATTTCAAATGCATTCTCTGGCCACAACAGCATGAAACTGGACATCAGCCACAGGGAAGAGAAATGAGAAAACACTGACTACATGGAGACTAAAGAACATGCTACTAAACCCAATGGGTCAACAAAGAAATCAAATGGGAAATTAAAAAACACCTTGAGAAAAATGGTAACAAAAACACAACCATTCCTTATCTACGAGATACCGGAGTTCCCATCGTGGCTCAGCGGTCAACAAACCTGACTCGTATCCAAGAGGACTCGGGGTCGATCCCTGGCCTCGCTCAGTGGGTTAAGGATCCAGCATTGCCGTGAGCTGTGGTGAAGGTCACAGATGCAGCTTGGATCCTGTGTTGCTGCGGCTGTGGCATGGGCCAGCAGCTGTGGCTCAGGCTGGACCCCTAGCCTGGGAACCTTCCAAATGCCACCGATGTGGCTCTAAAAAGACAAAAAAAAAAATCTATGGGACATCACAAAAGCAGTTCTTAGAGGGAAGTTCGTAGTGATACAGGCCTTCCTCAGAAAAGAAGAAAAATTTCAAATCAATGACTTAGCCCACCAACTAAAAAACTAGAAAAAAAAAAAGAACAAACAGAACCTAAAGTCAGCAGAAGGAAGGAAATCATAAAAATCAGAGAGGAACTCAGTAAAATAGAGACTAAAGAAACAATAAAATCAAGAGCTGATTCTTTGAAAGCATAAACAAAACTGACAAACCTCTGGCCAGACTCACCAAGAAGAAGAAAAAGAACTCAAATAAACAAAGTAAGAAATGAAAAAGAAGGAATCTCAACAGATACTACAGAAATACAAAAAACATAAGAGAATACTATGAACAATTATATGCCAACAAATTTGACAACCTAGAAGAAATGGACAACTTTCTAGAAATACACAGCCTGCAAAAATGCAATCAAGAAGAAATAGATTATTTGGACAGATCGATCACTAGAAATGACATTGAATATGTCATAAAAATACTCTCTACAAACCAAAGTCCAAGACCAGATGGCTTCACAGGCAAATTCTACCAAACATACAAAGAGGAACTTATACCCATCCTCCTTAAACTTTTCCAAAAGCCGAAGAAGAAGGAACACTGCCAGAGACAGTCTATAAAGCCACCATCACCCTAATACCAAAACCAAAGATACCACCAAAAAAGAAAATTATAGGCCAATATCTTCAATGAGTACAGACGCAAAAGTTCTCAACAAAGTATTAGCCAACCAAATCCAACAACACATAAAAAAGATCCCACACCACGACCAAGTGGATCCATCCCAAGTTCACAAGGATGGCTTAATATATGCAAGTCAATCAGCGTCACACACCACATTAACAAAAGAAAAGTCCAAAACCACACGGTCATCTCAACAGATGCAGAAAAAGCATCCAACAAAATCCGGCATCCATTCAAATAAAAACTCTTACTGAAGTGCGTGCAGAGGGAACATACCTTAACGTGATAAAAGCCATTTACGGCAAACCCACAGCCAATATAAAACTCAATGGAGACAAGCTGAAAGCCTTCCTGCTAAAATCTGGAACAGGACAAGGACGTCCACTCTCACCACTTTTATTCCACAGAGTATTGGAGGTCCTAGCCACAGCTATCAGACAAACGAAAGAAATGAAAGGTATCCAAAGTGGGAGAGAAGAGGTAAATCTGTCATTCTATGCAGATGACATGATACTATATGTAGAAAACCCTAAGGACTCAATACAAAAACTACTCAACTGATCAATGAATTCAGCCAAGTAGCAGGACACAAGAGTAACATTCAGAAATTGGTTAATTTCTGTATACTACCAATGAAATATTAGAAAAGGAATATAAAAACACGGTACCATTTAAAATTGCACCCCCACAAATTAAATACCTAGGAATAAACCTGACCAAGGAGGTGAAAGACTTATATGTCGAGAACTGTAAAACATTAATCAAGGAAATTAAAGAGGACTCAAAGAACTGGAAAGATATCCCACGCTCCTGGGTTGGAAGAATTAATACTGTAAAAATGGCCACACGACCCAAAACAAGCCACAGATTCAATGCAATCCCTATCAAAGTACCCATGACAGTTTTTACAGAACTAGAACGAACAATCCAAAAATTTATATGGAACCACAAAAAACCCAGAATTGCCAAAGCAATCTTAAGGAACGAAAACCAGGGAGGAGGTATAACTCTCCCAGACCTCAATGTTACAAAGCTATGGTAATAAGACAGTGTGGCACTGGTACCAAAACAGACACACAGATCAACGGAAGAGAATAGAAAACCCAGAAATACACCCAGACACCTACGGTCAATTAATCTTCAACAAAAAAGGCAAGAATATAAAATGGAAAAAAAAAACAGTCTTTTCAGCAAGCGGTGCTGGGAAAACTGGAGAGCTGCATATAAATCAATGAAACTGGAAACACTCTCACACCACACACAAAAATAAGTCAAAATGGCTTAAAGACTTAAAAGTAAGGCAGGAGACCACAAAACGCCTAGAAGAGAACATAGGCAAAACAGTCTCTGACATCAACCATACAAATGTTTTCTGAGGTCAGTCTCCCAAGGCAACAGAAATAAAAGTAAAAATAAACCAATGGGACCTAATCAAACTGACAAGCTTCTGCACAGCAAAGGAAACCATTAAAAAAAAAAAAAAAAAAAAAAAAAAAGACAACATAGGGAATGGGAGAAAATAGAAAATAGTTTCAAACGATGCAACTGAAAAGGGCTTAATCTCTAAAATATACAAGCAACTCAAGAGCAAAAAACAACAACCCAGCTGAAAAATGGGCAAAAGACCTAAACAGACATTTCTCCAAAGAAGACATACGGATGGCCAACAGGCACATGAAAAAATTCTTCAACATCACTAATTATTAGAGCAATGCAAATCAAAACTACTATGAGGTACCACCTCACACTAGTCAGAATGGCCATCATTAATAAGTCTACAAATAACAAATGCTGGAGGGGGTGTGGAGAAAAGGGAACTCTCCTACACTGCTGGTGGGAATATAAATTGGTACAACTGCTATAGAAAACAGTATGGAGGTACCCCATAAAACTAAATACAGAACTACCACACGATCCATCAACCCCACTCCTGGGCATATACCCGGAGAGCCTTCATTGAAAAAGAAGGCTTTCAATACATGGACCCCCATTTCACTGCAGCACTATTCACGACAGCCAAGACATGGAAACAACTTAAATGTCCATCAAGAGATGAATGGATTAAGAAGATGTGGTGAATATACACAATGGAATACTATTCGGCCTTAAAGAAAGAACAGAATCATGCCATTTGCAGCAACATGGGTGGAACCTGATTCTCAGACTAACTGACGTCAGTCCGAAAGAGAAAGACAATCACCTACAAGAGGACACGTGACCCAGCCTCAGAAAAGGGACACTCACGGACGTGCAGAAGAGACTTGCAATTGCCGGGGGAGGCCAGGGGCAGGGGCGGGGGGCGGGGGGGAGTGTGGGGTTGACAGAGGTAAACGACTGCCTTTGCAGTGCACAGGCGATGGGCTCCTGCTGTGTAGCACAGGGAACTCTATTCAATCACTTGCGATGGAACATGATGGAAGATAATAGGAGAAAAAGAATGCATACATTTGTATGAGTGGGTGACTTTGCTGTATAGCAGAAACCGACAGAACACTGCAAATCATCTATAATAAAAAATAAAAATAAATACATAAAGCTAGAGCCTCTACCTCACTCCCAGGTGAAATAAATTTCAGCTGGGTCAAAAGATGTAAATGGGAGCGTTCCCGCCGTTGCACAGTGGGTTAAGGATCCAGCACTACCTCTGAGGTGGCTTGGGTTCAATCTCAGGCTTGGTGGAGTGGGTTAAGGATGCAGCATTGCCACAGCTGTGGCATATGTTGAGGCTGTGGCTTGGATTCAGTCCCTGGCCCAGGAACTTCCATATGCTGCAGGTAGAGCCAAAAAAGAAAAAAAAAGATGTAAATGAAGGAAAAAAGCTACAAAAGTATAAGGTAAGACATACGAATATGTTTATAATTTTGAAAAGCAAAAGGTCTTTTAAGAATGACCCCAAATGCATGAGCCAGAAAGAAAAAAAACATCTAAACCCAAGGACAAATAACAAGAAACATGCTCTGAAAATGGCAAATAAGACTTGTACACTGGTCAGGAAAATGAGGCGGAATGAAACAGAGCAAAAGACAGAAACAGGCAGTTCACAAAAGAACTGCAGTCTTCCAATAAACACAGGACAGCAAAACAAGGCAAATAGGCAAATGAAATGCAAACAAGGTCTTCCGACACCTCTGCCTCAGAACTTCGCTTTTCCAAAGTCACCGACACGAATTCGCAAATGAACGAAGACGTTTATTTCAGCATCACGTGAGAGATTTTCCGCAGCAGAGCAAATCAGAAATCACGTGTGCATGAAGGGTGGTTGAGACAAAGACATATGGTAGGTGGGGTGTCAAGCAGCTGAGACAGAAGGGTACGACAGAGCAAAGACGGCAAAAACACGCTGTTAATGAAAATGCTAGTATCCACAGAACAGGTCCTCAATGAACCCACACTGGATGCTCAGAGAAGGCTGGAGAAGCAGAGACACCCGACTATTACCAGCAGCTCCTCCGGGAAACAAAATTCTGAGGACTTCCACTTTTTATATTAATTTTTCTATCCTCTTTGAACTTTGAAACAATTTTAAAATAACTGTTACATGTAAAATCTGAAAAAAAAGATTAAACTAACACTACCATTCTTAAGTATTTTTTTGAATAAAATAATTTAATTTATTGACGAATGCAAATATTCTACCCCTTACATAACAAACTTACAAAACCTCTGTAAGTTTTTCCAATTTATTTAGTTAGTCCCCTTTTATACTTTGTTCTCTGGTTTGCACCATCTCATCACTGCTAAAAACTAAATCAAATGTACTTGTTTTTCCTTTGCTTTTTAGGGCCACACCTGCAGCATTTGGAAGTTCCCAGGCTAGGGGTCGAATCAGAGCTGCAACTGCCGGCCTGTACCACAGCCACAGCAACTTGGGATTCGAGTCGCATCTGCAACAACCTACACAGCAGCTCACAGTAACACCGGATCCTTAACTCACTGAGCGAGGCCAGGGATCGAACCCACATCCTTAAGGATACTAGTCAGGTTCACCACTGAGCCACAAGAGAAACTTCCTAAATGTATTCTTAAGAAGTAGGCTGAATCATTTCAGGTTAGATCAAGTAATAATGATTTATTTTTATAGAAAATGCATATACATGTTACTTGTTCAGTTGGAGACATACTGTAACTCAAGTAAATTAAAATAAAAGATCAGATCAGGAGTTCCCACTGTGGTACAGTGGGTTAAGGATCCAGCTTGTTTCTGTGGAGGCACTGGGTTGATCCCTGGCCTGGGAACTTCCATATACTAAGGGTACGGCCAAAAAGGAAAAACATTTTAAAAAATTTTAAAAAGTGATTAAAAGCTTATTACATTAGGAGTTCCCGTCCTGGCACAGTGGTTAACGAATCCAACTAGGAACCATGAGGTCTCGGGTTCAGTCCCTGCCCTTGCTCAGTGGGTTAACGATCCGGCATTGCCGTGAGCTGTGGTGTAGGTTGCAGACGCGGCTCGGATCCTGCGTTGCTGTGGCTCTGGCGTAGGCCGGGGTCTGCAGCTCCAATTCGACCCCTAGCCTGGGAACCTCCATAAGACTCGGGAGCGGCCCAAAGAAATAGCAAAAAAGACAACAACAACAAAAAAAAAAAAAAAAAAAAAAGCTTATTACATTAAAAAATAAACCACATTCTTCATAAATGAATGAAAATGAATCTAACAAATCCTCTTCTTCCCAATACATTACCTTAAAAACTGATAATAAGTCCTCATCAATGAATCTGAGTAAAAGCACAAAAGAAAATGCAAGCAATTGATTGGTTGCTGCCTTTGGAAATTCCGGCAAATGGATCTCTCCATGGCTTAAACGATCTCGTACACGGGGGCCCTCCGGATAGTTCAGGAAATCCCAGAGAAACTCCTATCAAAACAGGGACACAAGGTATTGTGTTAGTGTTCTCAGCAGAAAGTGCAAAGGCCCAGAGAAGGCAGGCCCGAAACACCTGAGGGACAGCAACTTCCATCATAGAAAAGGGAGCCTGAGAAGAAGTGACCAATTCACACAACAGGGAGGAACCAAGCTGGGATTGTCCCTGGACTCTCGGCCTCATCACTGCAGCCCAGGAGCCTGGCCAGATATTTCCAGGGACGCTCCTCCTGCAACTAAACCCTGACAAATAAGGAATCCCCGTCCCCTGTCCCCGCAGCCCGACTCCTCAGGCTGGATCTCCCGGGAAGCCCTCCTCTGCCTTATGCTCCTTGGCTAATGATGAGAAGCTAACAAGCTTGGAGTCTAAGCACCAATGTCACAAAGCTGCAGGAATGGCTCCAGGGCTCACAGAACCACCCTTTCTCCCTCGCACCCATCTGGAAGCTAACTTTCCCATCAATTCAAAAAAAGAAAAAACACCACGGCTGTGCTCTTCCGTGGCCACCACTCTCGTCTCTCTCTCTCTCTCTCTCTCCTCTCTCTGTCTCTCTCTCTCTGTCTCTCTCTCTCTCTCCTCTCTCTGTCTCTCTCTGTCTCTCTCTCTCTCTCTCGAGACAGCTCCCTGTCTCTTGCGCCCTTTCTCAGACCACCCTTCATTTTGATGTCCTATGAAACACTGATTCTTTCTCAATGGCGTTAAGTCCCAGGATTCTTCCACAAGGTAGAGGAACAAGAATCAGAAAACCCCATTCGTTGACCCAGTCAAATCTCCAATGGACACAAGAGCCAGATTCAAATAGAAAAGAGCATTAGATCAACCCGTTCAACCGTCCTCAGCGACTGACGGCAGAATCAGCGCCTGCGTGTACAGTCGGCAAATGTCACACAGCAGGACCTGGAACCTAGGTTGCTGACTCCCAGTCAAAAGGAATACATATAAAAATTCCACGTACAGTCCAAAGAAGGCACTGTAACATCTTCACATGATACACAAACTTGATGAATAGAAAAAGGCTCTAATCAGGAACTGCCTTTTCATCCGGCACTCGGCCTCACCAGCTGCGTCTGACTCTGTTGTCGCCCTAAGCCATACAGCTCCTCCACCTGCACAGCACTGTCTAGGAGCAGGGCAGCGAGACCCTCGGGCCTTAGGAGAGGACGCTCAAATCCAGGCGCAGAGCAGAGTACCTCCTGGGTCAGAGCTCAGCGAATGGCAGCTGCAGAGACGGCGAGTTCAGGCACTGGATGCTTCAGAGGTGCTTCTCTGGAGCGCATCACAAGCCCATTATTAATGCCATCTCTGAGAAGTTCTGGTCATGTCTGTAAACACGAGACTAGTAGATTGTAAATGCCTAATACGTTACCATGGCTGGCTCTCCAAGCAAAAGCGGAAGCTGATTGATTTGGCCATCATTTAAGTGTTTTGCCAGTATCTAAAACACCAAAAAGAAACAGTTGATCAACTCTAATGGGAAAAATAGGGAGTACCCGTCGTGGCGCAGCGGAAACCAATCCGACCAGGAACCATGAGGTTGCGGGTTCGATCCCTGGCCTTGCTCAGTGGGTTAAGGATCCACTGTTGCCGTGAGCTGTGGTGTAGGTCACAGACGCGGCTCGGATCTGGCGTTGCGGTGGCTCTGGCGTAGACCGGCAGCAATAGCTCCAATGAGACCCCTAGCCTGGGAATCTCCACATGCTGCAGGGGTTGTCCTAAAAAGACAAAAAAAAAAAAAAAAAAAAAAAAAAAACTATAATGGGAAAAATAAAAATCATCAAAAAAATTTTCTAAATTAAAAAAAGAAGTTGATTAATTGGTACATACACAAACACATATGGAAACTTTTGGTGTCAAAATATACTGTCCCTTTGGTATGATACATGCTGTGCAAGCCCAAAGAAAATTAAATGAAATAAAGACAGTCTTAAAACATAGCAAACATGTGTTCAGCAAAGGTTTTCCTAACCATATAATGACTTTCAGAAGACATACATATACATGCACATATATATATTTATACATACATTCTCAATTGTGTACTTATATGTGTAAATGTGTGTACATTTGTGTTTGTGTATATTCACATGTCTATGCATTTGTGTATATATGTCCGTATTTGTGTCTGCGTATATGTATCATTAAGTGTTTACGTGTAGTTGTGCGTGTGTATCTGTATATACTGCATGTGTGTATACATGTGTGTGTGTGACATGTGTGCCATGACCTTCCCATAACTTTAGGAAACAAGGTCTTAGTAGACTGGGTCTCAATGAGCCTGAAAACTATATTTAACTCTAAATCAGTGCTTTTTTTTTCCTTTTGTTTATATGACTTTCAACATTTACCTGTAATCATATGATTAATGGTTGATCTTTAATTTTATATTTTACGAGAATATAATCTTTTACAAGAACATAATGTTTTAAGATGTAAGTTTACTTACTTCATCAAAGGTAGTATAAAGAGCTGTTGACTTCAGAAAAGAAAAGAAAAGAAATAATTAAAACAAAATACAAGTAATCTGGAGTTCCGGTCGTGGCTGTAGTTAACGAATCTGATTAGGAAACATGGGGTTGTGAGTTCGATCCCTGGCCTTGCTCAGTGGGTTAAGGAGCTGGCGTTGCTGTGAGCTGTGGTGCAGGTCGCAGACACGGCTCGGATCCTGCATTGCTGTGGCTCTGGTGTAGGCCGGCGGCTACAGTTCCAATTCGACCCCTAGCCTGGGAACCTCCATATGCCACGGGAGTGGCCCTAGAAAAGGCAAAAAGACAAAAAAAAAAAAAAAAAGACAAGCAATGTGACATTATTCGAAGAAGGAAAAAATTCTAGTACAGGGCCACTAATATGAAAACTTCTTTCATAAATAAATCTTTATTTAGCAACACTTTGGGAAGAATGTCGTTGACAACATAAACCCAATATGAAAGACATGAAAATGCAGTGACCTTGGCAGTGGAGCCATGTCTAAGACTACCGCCTCACAAGCCCTGGCCCTTCTCACCAAAAGGAAGCAGTGTCCTTGGGGAGGGGTGCGCTGCAGACCACAGCACCCCTCATGGGGCTACAATGGCACACCAGTAACTACGGCTACAGAGGGAACGGGTGTGTCAACTGCTTTACGACACCCTTAAGTTTAAAGGACTACCTGGTAATATGATAAAACCCTCACCAAAAAACCACAAAAAATATATATAAATCATATAAAATCATTATAATAGGAAGCCACAAAAACATGACAGTTGAGCCTTCCAAAGAAAGTTCTTAGATAAAAATTCACTTAATGATAGGAGTTCCCTGGTGGCCTAGGGGTTAAGGATCAAGCATTCTCACTGCTGTGCCTTAGATTCGATCCCTGGCCCAGAAGGTTTCACATGCCATGAAAAAATTTCACTTAGTGGTAAACAAAAATAAGATATTAAAAGCTTTTAACTAGGCAGAGAAAACTAACACAGCAGCAACAATAATTAGCCCGCTCATTAAAGCACACGTACCTCTGCGGTCAGAAGCCTCTTCGGACATTTGTTAACTGAGGCAAAAACGTTCCTAAGTCCAGTCTCCAGCTGCATCAATAACAACATGGCACAGTCAGCAAACCTGTGACATGGAGGGACAGAAGCGACACTCCCTGTTTTAAAAGCAAACTCGCACCAACATCCCCGTAACGGTGCTGTGTTCCAGAGACCACCCAGGTGTCCAAAGCAAGGAGGGGTGACATTACTCGCTAACGTGAGAAATAAAAACAATTGAGGGCTTATTAAAACTACTTTCTAACGGTTTAATATGAGAAAACATTTTTAGGAGCTGCACTAGAATAAAATGTCATCGAAGATCTGCCAATCTCGTTTCATCACTTCTAATAAATACTCAGACACCAGGGATTCGGCGGGTTCTCGGGGCATCTAATCACATGCACAGAGTAGGATCACGTAACCCGAAGGGAAGGAGAGATCACGGACTCCTGACGCCCAGAGTGTGGCCTCTGCTACAGGGAAGATGGAGACACATGTACTTCCTCTTTGGTTTGATTCTTTAATACTGGACACAATGCTTCAGTCATGGTAAGAACGCAAAAAAATATTTAAGAGTTGATTCTAAAAAAATGAATTATCTTTATTAACTGACCAAGAGGATAACACACAAGGTTTAAAACACAATCATGAAACACCTTTTACTTAATTATGTGAAGAAATTTTAGGCTGGGGTCCACTCCTGAGTCAGCCCCGCCCCTGCTTGCTTACGACCCACACCAACGAGCAGGGCGGGGGGAGAGGCTTTTCAGGAGGCCCGGCCTCCAAGCTACCAAGGACCACCGTGTAATACGCCAGCTTGCAGGTACCTGTGAGACTTGAACTTGATTAATGCAACTTCCCAATACGGCAACATGATTTTTAGTATAAAAGTGGATTTCTTCATCACTTCCTCTAATGCTGAAAGTACCTCACAAGTAACATCTGTAAAATAGCAAATGTTTTTAAGCTCAAGCGCACGAATCGACTGAAAAAAAGATGGGAACCCCCTCAGGGAGGGATGCCTCGGAGCAGACAGACCACGTGAAGGAGAGGCGGCAGGCCCCGGAGCCAGCGCCAGCAGTGGAGATGACCACAGGTACGCCGGGAAGCGGGCTGTGGCAGCCGCCTCTCCCCGGGGACTTAGGCTGCTGCGACGGTGAGCAGGAGCGTGCAGGCTCGACTAGCTGGCCACACTGACCCAGAACATAAGACCGACTCCAGGAGACACAGGAGCCACTCGGGAGCCCAAGGTCGACCATGGACTTGAGGTGATGATGACGCGTCAGTGTTCACCCCTGGTCCAAAGAGATGCGACCACGGGGAGGCTGTGCACACAGGGGGCGGGGACTGGGAAATCTCCATGACCTTCCTCTAGATTTCGCTGTAAATTTCAAACTATTCTCCAAAACCATGTATGTATTCTTGGCAGTCACCAGACAACCAAAGGGTCCATGACACAAAGAGGCTCAGGCTGCCAGGACCAAGGCAACCTGTTCTGTCCCTCCACGGTGGTCGTCGGCAGATACAGACACTACGGCTCCACTGCCAAAGCAGAAAAGGAATGGGCTTGGAGCAAACCCATGGCTTAACTGCTCTTCCAAAGTTGTGTGCCCCCGGCCCATCGGCGTGTCCTGATGACACAGGAGAACATTTACACTCTTGGTGCTTTGGGCCTAAGGCCTATGAGGGGCCAGAGCGAAAAGGAGAAGGCTATTACACCCGGGCCCGAAGCCAGCTGGATGTCAGTCTGCAGGCCAGGCTAATTTTGTCATCACTGGTTCATGTAGCCGTGACTCTCAGACTCCCCATGACAACCTTGTGGGCACCGTGGGAAGAGATAAGGATTTATGTGCAAAATTGAAGAGAAACTTAAGAGAAACTTTCAAAGCACCTTGTGCCTGGATAACTGTTCTAGATAAGCATAGAGTTCGAGTCTTTTTTTTTTTTTTTTGTCTTTTTAGGACCGCGCCCGGGGCATACGGAGGTTCCCAGGCTAGGGGTGGAATCAGAGCTGTAGCCGCTGGCCTATGCCACAGCCTCAGCCATAGAGCTCAAGTCTCAATGCTACTTAATAACCTTATCAATCTCTTGACAAAGATATAGTCAGGGGAAAATGTGACATGTGGTACTTGCCGGGGAAAACGACCAAATCCTCTAGGTTTGCGAGAGCCGTGAAGGGTCGATGCGCCAGTGTAAGGTGAGTTTGCTGAAGGTAACCCTTGAGTAGCTGACCCAGTCCTGCTGCCAACAGCAGCACCGTTGAACAGTACCTAGAGGAGAGTGCCGCAGAGAGCTGTTAGAAAAATGAACTCAGCACGTATAAAAAGCCCCACTTTCAGAAAAAAAGTTTAAAATTCAGAAAGCAAAGCAGCATTTAAAAAAAAAAAGAAAGCAAAACAGGATGAAATTGCAGGCGACGCCCCCAGCTGCGGGGTGAAGCTGTGCAGCGGGCGGGAGAAACAGGGACATCGCCGACGCTTGCGAGCTGGAACCCAGGGGCCCCCAGGGAGCTGTGTGCACGCCCCCCGCCCATCAGCCTCCCCCATGACACCTCGAGGTGTCTAGCTGTGCGTCAGAGCCCTGTCACCACGCCAGTCAGTCTGCCAGATCCCGCCCCCAAACTCGCTCCTTCTTCTCAAAGCACATCTTGCCCCGATGAGAAGCTGGAGGTAAGACAAGCTCTTAAGAATCCCGAAGAGGGGAGAGAAGCCCTCCCCTGGCACTTACTTTGGCGGAATCTCGTGCGGCGCGGCGAAGCCATGCCACAGGACGTTGCGAAGGTTGAGTCCACGCGGGGAGCCGAGGAAGACCCTCAGGACATCCATCTACAGGGAGGGCGAGCCGGTCACGGCAACGCGACACGCGGCGGCCGGGGCTCTTTAATTCCAACGAACAGAGCCAAGCGTTTGGCTGGCACATAGCGAAGACAGCGAGAGCAATGACACCCCGACCCTCGGGAGCACCCGCCACGTGCCAGACACACTTTGCACGTGTTCTTTGCTCACTGGCACCCAGAACAACCTGGGAGGAAGGCCC
This sequence comes from Sus scrofa, assembly GCF_054392235.1. Taxonomy (NCBI): domain Eukaryota; kingdom Metazoa; phylum Chordata; class Mammalia; order Artiodactyla; family Suidae; genus Sus; species Sus scrofa. The sequence goes on from NC_139383.1 coordinate 555,018, forward strand.
TGCCGTTCGCACTGTCATAAGCAGCCGAGAGCAGGCTTTCAGAGGCCACAGAGGCGCTCAGGGCTACGCTCCGTCTGCAGCCCACACACCCCACACGCCCAGCATCTCGATAACACAGAACAGGAAACGACAGAGAGACACCCCCCAGGAAGCCTCGGGGCCTCTGTGATCAAACACAGAGGGGGCTCGACCAGGAGCCAGACGCGGCGGCGCCAGCCCCCACCCTGGCTGCCTGGCCTGAAGCTCGCCTTCTCCTGCGGCCCCACCACTGACACAGTGAAGACGCCCCCCGAGGAAGGGCCCGCCGGCCAAACTGCTGGCAATGCCACCGCTCGGGGCTGCCTCGGGGTTGGCAGCACCACACTTCAGAAGCGAATCAGAAGAGACTGAAAGAACTCAAACCCATGTCAGGAAAGAACAGCTGAGCCTCCAGAGACGCAGGAAAGGAGTGAACACTGTCTCCGTAGCTGAAAGACTTGCTGAGAAGAGGAAACAGGTGCCTTCTCACTTCCCCTCAAAAACCAGGTTACAAGGAGGGGCGCCCAGCCAACGTCAGGGTGCTCAACGGCCAGGCCGCCGAGGCCACTCTGGCAAGTCTCGGCTCTCACACCAATCCTGGGTACTTTACACTAATTTCATCAACATCACAATATTAATCATTTAATAGTACTTGTAACATAGTATTAACTTCGAAGTGAGTTTTCACACCATCTAGACAATCAGATACGTGTGCGGGCGTGTGCACGTGTGTGCATATGTGTGTGTGCGTCACGGGTGTGCACGTGCGTGCACCAGTGAACTAATAAAATCATCTGAGCCCTAGAGGTGGCTGCACATGGGCACCAGGCTCACTCATACAGGCAGGAAACGAAGAAGAGATCAAAGCAACAGAACTGCTCCAGAATTCAGGGTGCCCCCGGCTCCCCATCAGCGCTAACAGCCCTCAGGCGGACAAGGGGGAAGGTGTGGCTGCGAAGAAGGGAGAGCTGCGCCGAGAACAGATTCCTTAGCGGGTCTGGCCTCTGAACAGCCCGCTGGCTTCCACCTTACCTCGACCCTGGAGCCCTTAGTTGCCTGAATGTTATTCGTTGGCCTTAAGCAATCTTCAGATTTTGAAAATGTACAAGCTCTACATGTTTTGAATTGGCATCTAAATTTTTTTTTCACCAGTCTGAATAGTTACAAAGGGCATACTTCCCATATGTTTAAAATACTGATTTTTTAATAGTAAAACTGCAACATCACTCTTTAAAAGGTTAAAATTTTATTCTAAAACAAGTTAGTATTATAACTTGTAGAATAAATTTGTATTATAATTAATACACAGTTAATGAGATCAACAGAATTCAAACTGTTCATGTGACCGGCCCCCTAGAGGTCAGCGCCCCTGAGGTCACCACCCCAGAGGTCATCGCCCCTGAGGTCACCACCCCAGAGGTCATCGCCCCTGAGGTCATCGCCCCTGAGGCTACTGTTAACCCCATGAACACTCAGGATGAGAGGGAGCTTTGTCTTTTGGCTGAAGAAGGGCAACTGGGGCTGGAAAGGGAAAGGGGAGGTGGGGAAGGAAAATACGCCGAATCACTGAAATAATGTTTTCCCAGGGCAGCGTCAAGTTTTGAGGAACCTAAGCACAACGAAGGTCGGCTGGTTTGTGCTGCCCCTCGTCCTCCGTCCCCAGCGAGCAAGCTTACCACAGACGGCCCAAAGACCTGAGCGAGCTCATCCGATGCAAGCAGATCTCTCAAGAGGAAGGGGCACTCCTTCCCAGTCAGTAAATGTACCTAAAACTCAAACAAAGACGGCGGATCAACTGCACCACGGTGAGCTAAAGGACGCTAAGAAAAACCACCCACAGGGCTTGTACAGGGAGGGAGAAAAGTACTGAAGACAACGAGGTTTTGATTTCATAATCATTCAAAAAGAAAACACTAAAAATCTGTGCCAAAGAATTGCTTTTTTATAGGAAAACAATAATTAAGATCAAGAAATCTGAGCAAAGCTGCAAAAGAGCCTGACGTTGGGTCAGATACCTGCTGGAGCACCCAAGACAGGGCTCAGCCACTTACATCGCCCAGGGCCCGTTCCAGGCACGACGTCAGCTTCATTAAGCTGAGAGAAACGGCGGGAGGCTGAAGACTTCCCAAAGTAGCAAACACTTCAGGAAACAACTGTTTAGAAGAAGAAATTCATTAGCATTTGTATTCGGTAGGTGACATTCTCAAAGTCACCATTAATGAAATTCAAACCACTAAAGATCTCAGTTGGCAGATTTAATGACTCTTTTGGTGTAGTAAACATTTTCTATATCAATAAAACAGCATCTACAGAATCAAGAAAAATGCTTTAATGTCTAAGCAGTTTTATGAAAGTTCTTTACTTAAATGTTTATTAAATGCAATAAACCTGGCACAATTGTACACTGAAATGTCAAGTATTTTGACCGAAATCTTATTTCCCATTTCCATTAGTCTTTCAACATGGATAAACACAGGCAGTTCACTTAAGAGAGCTACTCACACGGGCAGAAGGCGGGCCCTCACCCTACATTAGGATCCCAAGTATTTTAGAACGAGCCATTTCACAGAGACTGCTCAACTGTCATCATTTAATGTATGTGCAGTGAGACGGTTGGTTTGAACCAACCATCAAACCATTCGAAACAAGCTTTGGGCCCCAAGCTACCCTTCGATTCGCCCTCAACAAGCCAAGGACCCCATCTCCGCGCTCCTGCTCCCACTACCTCAAGAACGCCTTACTCTCAGTCTGTAAGGTCCTTCCTATTTCCGGGAGCTGTCCGTTTCACCCTGTCCCAGGACGCTACCTCCCCAAACCCCGATCCTGACGCTGCACCCCAAACTCCCTTTGTTCAAAGGATGTCTCTCCACTCAGGCTTTGCAGACTCTGCAGAAGAGCTCCGACTCCCTCACGGCCCTCGAGCCTTCTCAGAGTCGGGGGCCTAGCGGACAGAGGGGACCCCTTTCAAATCAGCACGTAATAAGGGCCTCTAAGTGGGATTTTCAAACTCTTTTATTTCTAAAGATTGTTCGAAAGCCGAACCTCTGGAGCACCTGTCCACTGCAGCCACGGGGCATATCGAATTTCAAACTGCTCCTTGGTCAGGGATGACAGATGCAAGTGGACGGCCTCACACACAGGGCCCAGCAGCCTCACGCTTCCCCCGTAATCCAGACCCTGCGCTTCGAGGACAGGAAAACAAGTGTTAGCACTGCAGTTCAATACCACGTGCTGAAAACGCCCAAATGAGCGACAACGACAAAGTGCTTGAATTATGACATTTCCACAAAACTGACAACCAGTTTATAACTGAACTTACAGTAAAGATACTCGTGCTGCTGGGAATGCCACACAGTGATTACCTGACCATGAAAGAAAAACCCTCAGTAGAGAGCTGGAAAAATACACAAAGATTCAAATAAAAGAAAAATATGTCTTCAATTTCTTTACCTGTGTATAAGTTTGTGCAAAAGTAGGTTCCTACTGTAGACATAATATTTTAACCTGACTTTTGTAATGCAACGTTATTAGACTGTGAGATTTCCAATGACATTATTTGAGAACATATCTCTAATATGAATCTCTTGGGTTTTTTTTATAAGTTTTGGCTGAACATTCACATGGTTTACAAGCAAATAATATAAAAGGGTGACATCTCCTTCCTGCCTCCAGTCATCCTTCCTGCAGCAGCTACTGCTGTAAGTTCCTTGGGTGTACTTAGAAATATTTATATGTACACAAGCAAATAGCACGAGTACGCGCTCCTCCTACTTTCTCACTCAGCCATACAGCTCAGAGAGATTTCTGGATCACAAACACGGGCCTCCTCACTCTTTTTCCCCACTGTATCATATTCCCTGCATGTGTATTTTTTTTTTGTAATTTACTAAACCAATCCCCTACTGCTTGACATGTGGCTATGCCTAATGTTTTTCTTTCTTTTTCCCTATTACAAAATGCTGCAGAGTAACTCCCTGCATGCATGTCCATACCTGGGACTGGGCCTGTCCTGTGTGTTTCTGCGGAATTGCCGAGCCAGAGCATACATTCACTTATAATTTTTATAACTGTTATCAATTCTCCAACCCACATCCCTGCTTCAAAGAATGTAAAAGAATGCCTAGAAATCATTTAAAATAACTATATATAGCATTCGTCATTTCACACCCTTAATTCACATGACTTCTATTTTCTTCCCTTTTCCACCTGGATGACTGGCGTAGGCTGAGAGCTGTATCACCCACAGGACCGCAGCCCCTCACTGCCTCCTGATCCCTCCTTCTCACACGTGGTTCTCAGAGCCTGGCTTTCCCTTAACCTTCTCTGCTTCCCTGGCCTCATTCCTGCTCTTTTCATACCAATTCCTTTTCCGTCTTTCTCCCTTTTTTTTCTTTTATGGCCACACCTGCCATATGTGGAAGTTCTCAGGCCTGGGATCAAACCCAATGTTGCAGCTGCAACACCAGATCCTTAACCAGAAGGATCAAACCACCAGAGACGGCACTGGATCCTTAGGCTGCTGCACTCTGTAGGAACCCCCTCTTTTCTCTCTGAGTTAAGCCTATATCAAAACATCTTCTAACCCAAAAAGCAACGGTTAGAAAGGGAAATCTAACAGGTCAAGACACTGTTTTTTGTCTTTTTTTTTTTTTTAGGACTGCACCCATGGCATATGGAGGTTCCCAGGCTAGGGTTCAAATCGGAGCCAAAGCTGCCGGCCTACACCACAGCCACAACAACGTAGGATCCGATCCGTGTCTGTGACCTACACCACCATCCACAGCAATGCCAGATCCTTAACCCAATGGGCACGTCCAGGGATCAAACCTGCATTCTCATGGATACTGGCCAGAATCATTTCTGCTGAGCCACGACAGGCTCTCCAAGACATTTTTTTTATGGCCACATTCGCAGCACATGGAAGTTCTTGGGCGAGGGACTGAATCCGAGAGCCACACCTACACCTTACCCTGCAGCTGCAGCAATGCCGGATCCTTCACTGCGCCTGGCCAGGGATCAAACCCATGCCTCTGCAGGGACCCGAGCAGTTGTGGCTGGATTCTTAACTCACTGTGCCACAGCAGGAATTCCAGTCAAGACACTCTGAAATGGAACTGTATTGACAGATGCTTGGGCTGCAGGGAAAGTACAAACCTGATTCTGTGTAAACCACACAGTCTGTAATTGTCTTCCAACAAATGTCACCATTTTGAGTTACAATACTACAGATGTCGCAACTGTCTCTGACTTCAAACCCAAGTTTACAGATCATATCATACACTGGCGGAGAGAGACACGTGGTGATAGGCTCCTCCGTTAACATCTGAAACATAAGACATAAACCACACTGTTTACAGGAAGTGCAAACGGAGGCATGTTAATTATATATTTTAGTCACAAGAAAATTCTATTCTGTCTTCAGTACAGAATACACTCAGGTGCCACTGCTAACACACTTCTGGACATCATGAGAACTCTATGATTAAAACGTTATGATTAAATATTAACTAAAGATTATTTATGCAAATATTTTCAAATAATGTTTAAAGATTTAAAATTATGTTATTAATCATAATTTAAGAGTTTACAGAAGCTCAGGATATTTCATGGTTAGCATATTCCTTTCAGCATTCCTTTACTATCCCAAGGTTATCAAAACAAGCCTTTTTTAATGAGAACTGAGAAACCCCAAAGTCAAGCATAAGGAATTAAAACAGAAGTAAAAGGCACACCTCTGATTCCCTGTATGGTGTAAAAAGCAGCAAACCACACTGCTTTTCCATGAAGGATTAAATAACACCAAATCCTCACCATTTTCCCCACGCGACCTCAAGGTCATCTTATAAACCTGCAAAGAGAGCCCGTTCCGGGTGTCAGGCTGACGTGGGGCCTTTACGAGACGTGTCCAGTTAAGGGAGGTCTGTGTTCTAACGTCAGGAAGTATGGGTAGCTCCCCAACTTGGAGGCCATGCAGCTGCAGCTCCTCGCCCCTCATCAGTGTCACCCTGTTACTCTGCCCATTCATCACGTCCACAAAAGCTGCTCTTGCCACTCGCAGCCCTGGCTGTCAACCAATCCCTGCAGGCCCTGGTGGCTGAGGTACTGCCCACGAAACTTGTGTGGAATATTCCATGATGCTCTGTGACACCTGCTCCGCCAGGTAGGTGGTTCCCGTTAGGAACGCCCACTGCAAGACAGCAGGAGAAGGGGGCTTGCTTATCCACCTTCCCTTCCTCTGAGCCCCGCCCAGCAGCCTGAGTGCCCCTGCTGCAGCAGCTAAATCCAGTCTGCAACCTTCCCAACGCTTGTAGGCCCAGCTTCGTCACCAAGCTCCCACCAGAGACACAACACCACTTGTCCAGAGCCTCCCCCTCAAAACTCTGCTTCTCAGGCTCACCAGGCCCCTCCACAAGGCTGGGCAGCCCAACCTCCTCTTTAGAGACCTGAGTTTAAGCCACACAGGGACCCTCCTCTAAGCCTCGAAGTTTTACAATTCCAATCACCTCCCTTAGCCCCTCAGTCCCACCAGGAGTGGACTGCTTCCCGCAGCTGCCTTCTCCATGACACTCTCCACGATACTTTCAGAGATCACCTTTTATTCTTTCAGGTAACTAGTTAACAATTTTAAACCTAGTTATCTCTTTAGACTCTTAGTGCAAAAACTAGTGTGGTTTGTCTTCTCTAGACTAATACAGAAACTTAACTCTAAAAGGTTATATTCGAATCAAAAGGAGCTCCTTGCTTTTTAAAAAAGCATTCAAGCCCTAAAGGAATGAGCTGGAGTTCTGGAGTGACAGGTGACAGGCAGAAATGATATTTCTGCACAAAAGCCCATTCACTCCACTACTATTGCAGGCCCTGGATATGGCAGCTGAAGTCGTAACAAAGGTCTCTTTTGGTTGCAGACGCCTGAGCAACACAGTTGCTCCTCAGACTCAAACAGGAAGATCCTAGAGCAGGGAGACCAAGTCTCATACAACATGTTCCCCAGAATACAGCACAGACCCTGGTACAGAGTAAATAAAAACAAGAGTTAATGAATGACTGACTCCTCCCACTCTGAGGTGGAAGACATCCTCCAAGACTCCAAGAACTTTAGCTTTGGGGGATGGCTGTACCCTATCCCTACCAACAGACATAGAGTTCTTGGAGCTGGCTTCTAGGTTAACTTTTAAGTCCATACCCTCTCAGACAAGGAAAGGCCCTGCTGCTAGATAAGAAATAAAATCCAACCTTAAATCAACAATTAAAGGTTGCAATGCTGTCACTCGTGACAATTAAATATATCCTGTGTATTATACTAAGAATGTGCCTGTCCGCCTCTGGAAGCCAGAAGCCCTGCATGTTTGTGCGTGCACACACTTCCCAACACACACACAGGGGATCGGACACTTCACGGTCCTGCCCAGAGCAGCACAGAGTAGCGCAAAGGGCCTGTGCTTGAGAGCTAGAATGCTGTGAATTCTTCCTCAGACTCTTTCTACTTCTTGCCTTGAAGAAGTTACTTAACATATCTAGGGCTTTTAACTGTAAAATGGTGCAAAATGTTATCACCTCCTAAGGTTGCAGTACTCAGAGATGATACTCGAAGAGCCCTAGCACCAGTACTCAAAAAGCAGTAGCTATTGCTAAAACTGACGAGAGGCGTTTGACATTTAATTCCCTGAACGAGGAAAGTAAGGGAAACCCTTATTGGGAAGCAAACACAGAATCCGAGCTAGAGCCAGTTAATGAGACCCTAGCAATTTAGTCCTGGGATATCAAAGTGGCCCCAAAATGTCAAACATGATTTCAATTTGCAAGTGTGGACCAGAGGCGAGTACTGCTACACGGTACTTCCCACACTGCGTGGCGCAGCCCCAGAGAAAATCTGCTTTAGGAGGGAAGGCAGTCGGAACAAGCACTAAGCGCAGCCGCGCGCCACCCGCGCGAACAGCTCGAGGCTGTGGCGGCCGCGCCGCTCGGCCTCCACAGCGCGCACAGCAGCGGCCCGGCTCCCCCCGCACGCACTCGCGGCCTTTGGCCTGACCCTGCGCCCGCGGGACGGCGCGGGGTCGGGCGGCGCCAGGGAGCAGGCGCCCACCCACGGCAGGGACGGCGCTGGCCGCACGCCGCACCCCGAGGGGCGCGCTCCGCCGCGCTCAGGGGCCTCGGCCCCGCCACCCTACCTCCATGACTTCCGGCTCCCGCCGCGGCGCCGAGGGATGACGCACCGCCGGCTCGCGCCTCCCTGCGGCGCACTTCCGGCCGGGGCGGCGCAGGCGCGACTGGCGCTCTCGCGGGAAGCGGCGGAGTCGTTGGGGCGGCCTGACCTCGGTGCGCGCCTGCGGCCGCGATGGAGAAGCGGGGCCGCGGCGGGCGGATGCCCCCGTCTCAGGCGCCTCAGCAGCCGCCGGCGACGCCTCGGAAAGAGAGGCGGCCTAGCATGTTCGAGAAGGAGGCAGTGAGTGCGGAGCGGCGGGACGCCCTGCGGGCCTGCGTGCGGCCCCGCCGAGGCCTTGGTTCTCCCCGGGCTTCCGCAGGCGCTTTTCCAGAGACAGGCTTTTGGTGTGTCTGGTGCTGCCACGCACACCCTGGGGGAGTGTCACCGGCCTGAAATGAGTGCACGCGTGCCGGGCTTCAAGCCGGGTTTTGTATACCCACGCCGAGAATGAGATACTTCGAGGGTTTGGTTTGGTTTTTTCTGAGGGCCACGCCCGCGGCACAGGCGGCTCGCAGTCTAGGGCTCGAGTCGGAGCTGCGGCAGCGGGATCCGTAACCCACCGCGGGGCCAGGGGTGGAACCCGCGGCCTCGAGCTTACACGTTGGGTTTATTTCTGTTAGGATACAAGGGGAACGCCAGGATGTTTTGAGTTTTTGAAAACAGCACTTGTCTCAGTCTTTGAAGAACCTACAAAGGAGAAATTAACTTACTATCTGAAATGAATGGAAAATGTCTCAGTTTTATTGGCGGTATAACACCAGGACTTCTCTATGGTCATGGTGTGAAAACCGTTATTTTAATCGATACAATTTTTTCTTTGCTTTTTAGGGCCGCACCTGCAGCTTACAGAAGTTCCCAGGCGTGGGGTGCAGTCAGCTACAGCTGCCGGCCTACACCACAACCGAAGCAACTTCGGATCCGAGCCGCATCTGCAGCCTACACCACAGCTCCCGCAGCGCCAGATCCTTAACCCCCTGATTGAACCCACAACCTCAGGGATACTGGTTGGGTTCCTGCTGAGCTACACCAGGAAACCCTGATCCTCCATTTTTTATTGGAACTTTGAGAGAGAGAAGGATTGGTCCAAGGGTGCAAAACTAGTGATAGAGCTGGGACTTCCGGTCCACTCGTCTGTAATGGTTTCTTTTCATTCATGGAACTCGTAGTCAACAGAATAAAGGAGAGAGAGCAAGCAAAACACTAATTTTTGAAGCTCCCAAAACATTTAAAGTAACAGAGTTCCCCACCCCACATCTCCCCCCCCCCCAAATCATGGCAACATTTCAGGTTCTGATGAGTTCTTTGGTGTCTGCCTTGTACAGAGGAGAGAAACTAAAGGAGAAGAAAATGAACAAGTTCACAGAACTAAAAAAAGCACAGCGAGGCTAGAAACCTGAATATGTTGGACCTTAAATTTATGCTCCCAGAAGCTATGTTGTATTGCCTCATGATAAGTGAGTGACAGGTCAATCACCTGTAGTGATGAAAGATGCTTGTATTTTGAGGCAAAGTTGCCTTTTATAAACTTAACTCCCTACTCAAGATCTGAAGTCTTGAAAAATGAGGAAGCCTGGATCTAAAAGGAGGGGACATGTAGATACACTTGCTATATAGGCGAGAATCTAGGAAATGGGCCAGGGACTAAGGCTGTACTTGCTTATGTGATAAGGATGTGATCAGTCATAACTGTCTTTAAAATCTGGCTTCTGGAGTTCCCGTCGTGGCGCAGTGGTTAACGAATCCGACTAGGAACCATGAGGTTGCGGGTTCGATCCCTACCCTTGCTCAGTGGGTTAAGGATCCGGCGTTGCCGTGAGCTGTGGTGTAGGTTGCAGACACGGCTCGGATCCCGCGTTGCTGTGGCTCTGGCGGAGGCCAGTGGCTACAGCTCCGATTGGACCCCTAGCCTGGGAACCTCCATATGCCGCAGGAGCGGCCCAAGAAATAGCAAAAAGACAAAATAAAATAAAATAAAATCTGGCTTCTAGGAGCTCTTGTGCGTTGCAGTGCGTTAAAGGACCCAGTGTTTTCCCTGCAGGGGCTCAGGTCACTGCTGTGGCTTGGGTTCGGTATCTAGCCTGGGAACTTCCATACGCCACAGGGGTGACCAAAAAGCCCAGAACTACTTCCACAGGGAGGAAATTTGAAAAGACCAATAGTTGGGAAGAAACTGAGAAAGGATTTCACAAATATTCACAAAATGTGCCCGAGGATAATGAGTCCCTAATTAGTCATACTTAACTTTCTGGTAGCTGATAAGTCCCATGATACTAAGCACAGGCAGAACTAGGAACACACAGTTTAATCATCATAAATGTCTTTTGACAGGGATCAAACCTGTGCCACAACAGTGGGAACACCAGATCCTTAACCTGCTTAGCCACCAGGGAACGCCAATAAAATACTCTTAATAAGCAGAATACTACATCGGAGGGCCAATATATATGGAAGAAGTGGCAGGTGGAGCTTTCGGTGTAGTCGAATCTCTGTTATTTTTTAAGTCAATGCATGCCTTATCCCCAAGGTATTCTTTGCAATTGGGAGCCACTGGTGACACAATAGAGTTATCTTCCGCAGGTATATTGTAGGGAAGAGGGGATGGCCCTTAGCCTAAAGAAGCATTGTGTTAATCAAAAGGGACAGAGGACGTTGCTTTTAGGAGGTATGGGGAGTCAAGAATACCTCTCTTCCCCAGCTAAAATATAAAGTATTCTGACAGATGATCAGAACAGCAGGTTTACTTCTATTCTTTTTTGCTTTTTAGAGCCGCACCCGCAGCATATTGAAGTTCCCAGGCTAGGGGTCGAATTGGAGCGGCAGCTGCTGGCCTCCACCACCACAGCCGCAGCCACACAAGGTCTGAGCTATGTGTTCCACCTACACCACAGCTTATGACAACGCTGGATCCTTCGAGGCCAGAGATCGAACCCAAAACCTCATGGTTCCTGTCTGACTCGTTTCCGCTGCACCACGATGGGAACTCGGGAATGCTAGGGGGTTTATTTCTGCTTAAGGACGCCTAGCAGCCAGCAGGGAGTAACTCCTACCGGAAGTGGCCGAGTGACACCGTCGTTTCCGTCGGCTGGACGTGAGACAAGACGGGACAGTGATCTCGAGGGAGGAGAACCAAGAACAGTGCCGTCTGGTGAGGGATTCCAGCTCACACCTTGCAGAGAGGTCTTAGGAATGAGTGGAGGTTCAGGGTAGGTCAGGGTGGTACGAGTGTAGGACAGTGCTGGGGAGCTGCACAGATAGTGCCGGGGATCGGCAGGGGATCTTCCTCGAGTCTCTGGCTCAGCGCATCAGTGCAGCTGGTGAGCACGTTGCTGGTGGCTAGAGAAGGAACTGCCAGAAAGGAGCCCCCAAGAGCCTTGGACTCAAACGAAACAATTTTGTATTTTTTTTTCTCACAAGTAAGAGTGGAAAACCGTGTAAATCATTGGGCATTAGTCAGTGCTGAGAAGTGTATTGAGTAACCAGCAACAATGGTATGAAACTGAAAACCAATTACAAGATGAAAACTAAAATTCCCAAATATGTGGAGATTACACAGCATGCTACTGAGCAACCAGTGGATCAATGAAAAAGGCAAAAGAGAAAATACCTTGACAATTGAAAATGGAAATAAATACAGTATAACAAAGTTTATGTGGTGCTGGAAAAGCAATTCTAGGAGCCAAGTCCATTGTGATCAATGTCTACTTCAAGAAATAAGAAAAATCTCAACGTAACTTTACACGTCAATGAATGGGAAAGAAGAACAAACAAAAGTCAAGTTAGAAGGAACGAAATGACAAAGATCAGAATGGAAATAGTCACTAACAGGACAGTAGAAAAGAAAAATGGAACTAAGAGCTGATTTTTTAAAATTGGAACAGAATTGATGAAACCCTCAGCTAGGCTAAGCAAGACCTGAGACATGACTCAAATAAAATCCGAGGCGTTCCCATTGTGGCTTAGTGGGTTACGAACCCAACTAGTATCCATGAGGATTCGGGTTCGGTCCCTGGCCTCGCTCCGTGGGTTAAGGATCTGGCATTGCCGTAAGCTGTGGGGTAGCTCGCAGACGTGTCTCGGATCTGGCGTTGTGGCGTAGGCTGGCACGTGCAGCTCCGGTTCAACCCCCCGCCTGGGAACTTCCATATGCCACAGGTACAGCCCTAAAAAGCAAAAATAAAGTCAGAAATGATGCAGCTTGGATCTGGCGTTGCCGTGGCTGTGGTGAAGGCTGGCAGCTGTAGCTCAGATTCGACCCCTAGCCCGGGAACCTCCATGTGCCGTGGGTGCAGCCCTAAAAAGAAAAAAAAAATCAGTAAAATAAAAAAAAAAACCCTCTCAACAGAGCGAATATAGAGGGAATGTACCTCAGCGTAATAAAGCCCACATGTGAGAAGCCTGCCGCTAACACCCTCAGTGACCAAGAGCTGAAAGCTGTTCCTCTAAGACGGGGAGCAAGACAAGGACGCCCGTTCTCAGCACTCTGGTTCAACGTAGTATTGGAAGTTGTTATTCTGTTACCACCCTTGGCCTCGCTCAAAACTCCAGACACACCAAACATGTCTCAGAGCATTTTGAGTCCTTCCTATTTCCTGTTCTTCCAGACGCCAGCCCAAACCTCCCTTCAGAGGAGGTCTTTCCAATTCTGTCCAGATGAGTCCCTCGTAGTGAGTTTCTCCCAAGCCATGTGATTTTATTTTCACAGGAATTACCACCATTTAAGGTGGCTCGTTCATTTCCCTGAATACATTTTTATTGTCTCTCGATCCTCCTCCATGAATGCAGAGTCTTGTGCGTTAATACAAGTCAAACAATTCCTGGCTATTACACGAAGCTCACCCCCGTAACTTCAGAGCCTGGAGTACTTCACTGAACCATCGTAGGCACTCGTGAGCATTCTTCAGGGTGTGTTGAACGTCACGGCATGAATGCTGGGTGACGAAAGCACGGTGTGATGTACACACCAAGCCAATACACTTTACCTTTTCAACTTCAGACCTACGAATGTGTTACCTAAGTAACTATTATTTATCCAAGGGCAAAACAGCAGTTCCCGTCGTGGCGCAGTGGCTAATGAATCTGACTAGGAACCATGAGGTTGCGGGTTCCATCCCTGGCCTTGCTCAGTGGGTTAAGGATCTGGCGTTGCCGTGAGCCGTGGTGTAGGTCGCAGACGTGGCTCGGATCCCGCGTTGCTGTGGCTGTGGCATAGGCCAGTGGCTACAGCTCCGGTTAGAGCCCTAAATAATTAAAATTATAAGAAAATAAAGGATAATATTTTCAGTGACTTCAGGGTAAGGAACATGAAGGGTTTTCCTTACACATGTCTCATAAACACTCAGTTGCCCTCTCAGAGGCCACTGTTGTACTAGTTCTTTTGCATCTTTTACGGATATTCTAAAAAGATGCATTCAAGTCTGCATTTGTGGGTAATTATGTTTATAAATAAAAGATAGCTATATTCTGTATCGAATTAATAGCTGGGAGCGACTCAGCGAATCTACATTAATTTCCAAGCTTTGTGTCAGCCCTGTCCCAATGCACAAGTGTTCTTAAAATGAAGTTTCATTTTACAAATAAAAAAAATCTCTCTCTCTCTTTCAGTATGCACAAATTTTAAGAGAAAGACTGAGAGAATCAATTCATGATGTTCAGTATGTAGAGCCTCCATTCGATGATTCGATTGCTGATATTGGTAAAGAATGGAAGAGTGCCCTGGCAAAATTAAAGTTTGCTAATTCATACAGAATGGAGCCACTGAAAAAGTTCCAGGCTCATTCCGTAGAAACGAAAGTGCAGCAGATATTAGAGGTGGGTTGATAGATATATATGACAGCAATATCTTAGTTATGGGGGGGCTGATAAACTATATTAAAATTTATGGCAGTTTAGTTACCCTGGTTTTTTGGTAGCATAAATCTCTGAAAATATAAAAAATACTTTGTAGTCATACTCAGTAGTCTTCATGTTGATGCTAATACTAAAGCTGGAGTAAAGGAAATATTCTTTTGCTATTTCATTTAACTCTTAATTATTCATAAACTATCTCTCAGGCTCCATATTTCTCCCATACTGGAGGAATGAGTTTAAAAAACTGAAAAAAATATATACACACACTCATATGTGTGTGTGTGTGAAAAACTGGTTCATGACTACACATAAACACCTTAAGAACAGACAATTCCAATTTATGCATAGGGTTTCTTCTTCATTAAACTAGCAAAATCTAAATTCATTTAAGACAGTTTGAAGCCTAGACACACGTTTTCAAACTAGTCAACAGAGCTGCTTCAATTTTACAAAATTGACACTGTGCTGCTGATATTAATACCAATATTAATTATACTAGTTTTTGTAGCTGGAGGCTACGTTGTTCAGATGGAAAGAATTCCCATCACCGTCTTCCCCCATAAAGTACCAAATTTAAAGATGTTTAAAGTGGAAATGATTGGTTAAGGGAACACCTTTCCTGAATCACACGTGCACCTTTGAGCACCAGATGCCAGTGCTTTTCTGACGACTAGATTCCCCCTGTGGGACTCCACCCACCCACAGGCTGTTCCACGTTTTAAAGACGCCTCCCTCACCTCCATCTTACAAGAAGCCTTCCTTTGGAAACAACTGATGTAAGCTAGCTCTTGAGAGGAAAGTGTGTGTTTAAATTATTCTGTACAGGAGTTCCCGTCGTGGCGCAGTGGTTAACGAATCCGACTGGGAACCATGAGGTTGCGGGTTCGATCCCTGCCCTTGCTCAGTGGGTTAACGATCCGGCGTTGCCGTGAGCTGTGGTGTAGGTTGCAGACGCGGCTCGGATCCCGCGTTGCTGTGGCTCTGGCGTAGGCCGGTGGCTACAGCTCCGATTCAACCCCTAGCCAGGGAACCTCCATATGCCGCGGGAGCGGCCCAAGAAACAGCAACAATAACAACAACAACAACAAAAAAGACAAAAGACAAAAAAAAAAAAATTAAAAAAATAAATAAATTATTCTGTACAAGTGATTAATACCCCTTTCACTGTGTCAAAGTTACTTCTTAAGTGAGTTAACCTTTATTAATTCCGAAGAATATTTAGGAAACCTTTCTCCAACCTCCCTCCACCACCATAGACAGAAATGTATTTCTAAACAAATATTATCAGATAATATTTAGCAACGATATTATGCTCACAGCTTCAGGAAGTACATTTAACTCAATTACACAATAAAATAATTATTAATTACCTTCTCTGAGCTAAACATTAATAACAAGCATTTTAATGTGAGTATACATTTTGGTGTGTCTCTCAGCACTACTACATAGACGGAGCTCAAGTTTATTGAATATAGTTGAATTTCAAACTGTATTTACATATGATAACCTGTGGAATTGCATGGAGCACAGTGGGGCCTGGAGCAGCTTATGGGCTGTGTAGATAGGTGGCCATGGGTCATAAAAAGGCCAGGGATTTCCCTTTGGGTTTAGGGAGTATTGAACAGAGCTGTAGACACAGAAATAATGTGTACATATGGAGCTTGTAGGTATCTTTCTATTTCAAGTGCTCATTATTTATTTAAAAAGAGCATATGTAAATAAAGCCTGGGATCTGTTAGGCATATTCAGAAGAGACAATGGATCTTGTTAAGTGTCCAAAAGATTGAGCCGCAGCCAAATGCCTGAGAGAAGTAAATGCTTCTAGACCAGTTTAGATACAAAACATTCTAAAAGGAACCCAAGCCAAAAAAGGGGGAATTTCTGTGGTTTTCCTTGCCTATAACATTAGCTGGTAGGCATTTATTTGTTATCACTAGAACCCAGAACACTGGTTAGTTTGTCATTGGTTCAAGTCAATGAATCAAAGGCAGGTGCCATCTGCTCACCAGACGCTCCAGGTCTGCTTCTGGTTTGTAGGAAAATGCAGTGCTTTACGGCCCACATCTGTCTTTCTCCAGCTATAAATTAACTTGTTAACAAACCTGATGAGAAATCTTTGAGTTCCTTATTTTCTCCTGGAGGCTGCAGGAAAAAAGCAATCGAATGAGAAGCCATAGGGAAAGGATTGGAGAGCAGTGTCCTTTAATGTGTGGAGACAGGAAGACAGGCACATCATAACGCAAGAGCTCCTGTCGCAGCTCAGCAGTTCACGAACCCGACTAGGGTCCAACAGGACTCGGGTTCCATCCCTCGCCTTACTCAGTGGGGTAAGGGTCCGGTGTTGCTGTGAGCTGTGGTGTAGACCAGCAGTTGTAGCTCCAGTTCAACCCCTAGCCTGGGAACTTACATATGCCGTGGGTGTGGCCCTAAAAAGAAAAAAAACCCAAAAGACTAACATAATAAAGGCTCTGGTTCCAAATACCTAAATTTGAAAAGGCTTTAAGGTTCTCTACCGAAGAATCCCCAGAAGCTTAGTTTTAAAACTCCTCTTGTGTCTCCCTGTGATTGTTTGGTAGAGTCAATCTAATAAAGGAAAAGGTACAGCCTGAGGGCTGGTAATGAGGCGCAGTTGAACATAATTTAAAAACCAAGCTTGGGAGTTCTCTTGTGGCACAAGGTTTAAGGAGCCTGAGTTGTCACTGCCGCAGCTTGGGTTGCTGCTGTGACGTGCGTTCGGTCCCTGGCCCGGGAGCTTCCACATGGTGTGGACACAACCAAAAAAAAAGCAAAGTAAATTTTCTTCAAAACTGTTACTTACATAAATTAGTAAGCATATCATTAATATTATTTGATTAGAAATATGTGTATTTTTCAAAAAGTGATGTGTATTAATTAGACACATTTTGCTTACATTTTTATTTAGAAAATATTTGACTTAAAAATTAAACGATTTTCTTAATTTTTTTAAAGGAAAGTCTTAAAGATGTCAAATACGATGATAAAGTCTTCTCTCATTTGTCGCTTGAATTAGCAGACCGCATATTGTCGGCAGTCAAAGAATTCGGGTACCACCGTTATAAGTTCATTATAAAAGTATTATTTATTCAAAAGACGGGCCAGGCCATCAACGTAAGTACCTCCCCGGTCAGCAGGTACCACGTCCAATGGCCAGGTCTCCCTCTGACGGCCTGGCATTTATGCAGTGTCTTGAGGGCACTTCCAGGTCCGGAGGTGTCTCTTGACTGAAAGGGCCATTTTATGAACTGTATTTTCTTTCACTGTGAATTATTTGAAAAACACTAACCTAGAAATGGCAATTTTCCATTAATAATTTGTTCAGTGGTGAGCATATTCTATTCCTTGATCATGCCAGTTTTGACACAGTCATTTAATCATTCATTAGCCCACTTAATTTATTTAGGGCATTAATGAAGTACTGAGAAAAATACAGAAAATTATAAGGCATGGAGCATGATTCCCAAGAAGGTGTTCCCCTAGTCAGGGAAATAAAGCAGCAGAGTTCAGAGCTGAAGAAAATAAAGGGACGTGCGTTGTGCAACATCCCAGGGTCCCGGGGCCAGTTGGCCTAGGTAGGAACCTGGCTCGGACATAGTTCTTTTTCTTCAGTCAAACGGGGATGATAAAACTTACTTGCCGGGGTTCTCGCGAAGATTTAATGAGATTATCTGTATGAAAGCCCTTAGCATAGTGTCCAGCACAGAGTCCTCAATAAACGGAGGTCGATTATTTACAAATAAGAGTGTAATACCCCTTGGGCTGTGTGCATGTCTAGGGGGCTGAGAGAGGGTGCGTGGAGGCGGCACAGCCTGCAGGGCCCGGTGCGGGAGTGGACTGCACGTGGAAGCCCAGCACGTGGCCTTGGACGGGCCGAAGGCTGCTGGCCACACGGCGATCAGCCAGACCTCCGAGGGAGCTGCGCCATGCGCTGCGCACACGCTGAAGGGATGAGACGCTTCTAAAGTGGTGATCAGTGCTGCACGGACAGGGTGGCTTCCTGGAGACAGGGAAGGCCACCTGATGTCTGGACAACAAGACACCAGCTGTGCCAAGCCTGGGGCGAGAGTCCAGGTAGAGAAACACGGGGCACAGAGCTGCTAAGGCAGAGACGAACTTGCTGTGCTCGACTCGTAACTCAGGTTGTGGCATGTCTAGGTAGTCCCAGCCCAGAATCCAGCCGCTTAAAACGTCGGCTATTTGCTCATCGTTCTGCGAGGCAGCTCGGCCTGGATTAGCTGTCGGGATTGTCTGCTCGTCTTGCCATCCGGAGACTCAGCTGGGCCTGGAGGTCCCAGATGGCCTCGCTCCCGTGTCCACAGCCCACAGGCGTCCCGCACAGGCTTCCATCCCTGGGGCTCCTCCAGCACCCCGAGAAGGGGAGCGCACAAGACCAGAGGTCTTTCTGGAAGCTGGGCAGTGTTACATGCCTTTGCGCAGAGCAGCTCCCAAGGCCAACTCACCTTCACGCGGTGGGAAAATCGACTCAGCCTCTTGACGGGAGACGTCACAAAGCACTTTTGGCCGTTGTGATCCGCCGCAGAAAGGTCAGCGTCTGCAGGGCTTTGTAAGTGAAGCCGGGGAGTTAGGCTTTTCTCTAACAGCCTGCTTATGGAATCGATAAACCATTTCTTCCTTTCAAGACAAGGTCCTGCCAGACTTGCAGTTGAAAGTCTCTTAAGGATGAGAATAATTCCTTATAATGGACCCAGCAGAGCAGACTATATGCGGAATGACTAGGCCCAAAGCACCCGTACCTCCTGCTGCCGTCCCTGGACCCTCTCTGCTGCGGGAGGTCACTGAGTCAGATACGCGCCGGCTCCAGGACAGACAGGATGGGCCCAGGAGGCATCACTCTTACTTACGTCTCTTCAGGAAAGGGAAAATTGGGCAAATTGCCTTTAAAAGATAACTAAGATAGTGATGCATCTTTAAAAAAAACAAACTTGTATAGACTTAAGAATTACATCTTAACCTGCTCAATCTAAAGTTTGTCTTCTAAACATTTCTCTCCTAGATCGCCAGCAGGTGGCTCTGGGACACCGCGTGGGACAGCTGGGTTGCGGCTAAGCATGAGACTGAAACTTATGTGGCACTGGCCTTAGTGTTTGCTCTTTATTGTGAATAGCTTGTTCCACGTACCAAAGAGTGCTTGCTTCTCACCTTTTCAGAAACACACGCCATTATATTATAGAGTTGGAAACATCACAGTAGTCTTAATTCGGTGTATTTTTATCTCCAATTGAATTTTCTTTCCTTTTTGCTTTTGAGGGCTGCGCCAGTGGCATGGGGAAGTTCCCAGGCTAGGGGTCGAATCGGAGCTGTAGCCGCCAGCCTACACCACAGCTACAGTAACACGGGATCTGAGCCAAGTCTGCAACCTACACCACAGCTCATGGCAATGCCAGATCCTTAACCCACTGAGTGAGGCCAGGGATCGAACCTGCGTCCTCATGGATGCCAGTCAGGTTCATTTCCGCTGAGCCACGACGGGCACTCCCTAGTTATCGCTTCCTTACAAACATGATCCAAATTCATTTTACCTCTTGCTCAACTGGGAAAACCCCTTCCCGAGAAAAGCGCATTATCAGCTTAGTCCAAGCCTGAATTCAAGTAGCGAAACTTGAGGAAGAACATGGCAAAACCAGACTGAATGGTTTCACTTAAATTTGTGGGCACAGACCTCCCGTGGGCGAACCACTTGGTGTTTTAGAAACTTTGCTTTCCTGCTGTCCGCCCCTCCTCTCTCCTCCAGCATCCTATGCTCCTCTCATCTGCCCACTTGCAGCTCATGAGATCACCTCCTACTTCATTGAGAAGTATCAGGGAGTTCCTGCTGTGGCGCAGTGCAAACAAATCCAACCAGTATGCAGGAGGGTGCAGGTTCGATCCATGGCCTCGCTCGGTGGCTCAAGGATCTGGCGTTGCTCTGGCTGTGGCGTAGGCCGGCAGTTATAGCTCAGATTCAACCCCTAGCCTGGGAACTTCCACGTGCAGTGAGTTTGGCCCTAAAAAGCAAAAAAAAAAAAAAAAAAAAAAAAAAATTATCAGAGGAAAACGTCCAAGTTTTCCACCACTAAATCTCTAAACCTACCCGCATCTGCCGCCGGGCTCTTTTCTCTCCTGTTAAGGGAATGGCTTGTGCTTCCTCCTGTCAAAGGCTAGCCCCCACGTCTGTGCTGCAGCCTGACCTTCTCAAGGGCAGCACCTTCCAGCATCTATCTCCGCTGCTGCACCAGGATTCTCCCCTTCCGCTGAGTCATTCTTGTTGGCCCGCGACTGTACTGTACCTTCTGTCCTTAAAATGGTACTGCGGTACCATTGAAACACCTTGGAACAATTAAAATCCCTAATTACCACCAAATTTCGAAATACAGTGGACATCTTTCTGTCCTTATCTTACTCAGCTTCTCAACCGATAGTCGACCTGTCCTATTTTTGAAACAAAACAGCACCCTCTCAGCTTACTATACTTGATAGTTTTCTTCCTTTTCCGTCTCTATTTCCACCAGTATCTTTGGAATTCTTTTTTTTTTTTTTTTTCTTTTTTGGCCACTCCCATGGCACATGGAAGTTCCTAGGCCAGGTATTGAATCCGAGCCGGAGCTGCAACTTATGCTGCAGCTGCAGCAGCGCTGGATCCTTACACCAGTTGTCCTGGGCCAGGGACTGAACCAGAGCCTCCCCAGAGACAAGCCGGTCAATAACCCGCTGTGCCAGAGTGGGAACTCTCTGGAATTCTTGATCTCAGGGACTTTTCCTCATGTATGTCTGCATATTCTAAGTGGTCTCAGAGTTTCACGGCTTTTTCTCTCACCACTCTCTTGCTGGTGCCTATCTCAGGGCCTCACTTAATAGTGAGATAGTATTTGATGAATGAATAAGCGAGTCCTTATATTTCAATTAGCTAACATAGTTCTTAGTTGGTTTCCATAAAATGTTTGTGAAACAACTGAATAATAACTGACATTATTTTTCTAATCCTGCAAATTAGGAAAGCAGGGGGTCAGAGAAACAATTTATCCATGATCACACAGTTAATAAGTGGTATTATTAACACAGCTGGTATTCAAAGTCTAAACTCCAAACCTCTGTTCTCACCTGCACGTGATACGACCTCCGTGTGTATTTCACTCCTGACTCCAAGAATCCGCCTTCGTGTACCCTCGTCTCAAGCCAAGCCGGAGTGATTGGTGTGTCTGAATGCCAAGGGCATCCCCTCTCCGTCTTTTCCAGCCTTGACCCCTATTTCCATTTCTAATGGTATTTTTACCTGAATTTGTCCTACCAGTATCTTCAGATACTTTTCAGATTCTATGTCAACCTTAAAATCTTAATTTTCCTAGTTGTAAGTAAATTTTCTCTCACCTACGCTGCCTGTGAGGACAGCTGTGTACGTGTGTCGTATTCTTTCAGGGGTGAGACTGCCCATGTGAAGGGACCGTAATCCACACAGGCCTCCCTAATGCCCGGCCTTGCTTTGCACGCTGAACGGCGCAATCAGTGTTTTCGTTTGTCTGCACCCACAGCATAAGGACGTTCCTGGGCCAGTGATTAAAGTCGCAACACAGCGGAGACCCAGGCTGCTGCAGTGACAGTATCAGGTCCTTAATCTGCTGCACCGCAGGGGGAGCTCCCTGAATCGGGATTTACTGACTGGAATAAGGACCTTTAAATATGTATTTGATCTAGAGACAGAGTAACCTAGGGGCAAGAGTAGAACCAAGTAACTGAACATATAAATCTACTTTAATGTTAAACTCTACCCAGAGAGTCTTCATCAGTTGAGAGAATTTTGGGGAAAGATGCTGGTTCTTCTTGGCTCATTGAGACAACTAGGCCATTTTCTATTTTTTTGTCTTTTAAGGGCCGCACCTGCCCCATATGGAGACTCACAGGCCAGGAGTCAAACTGGAGTTGTAGCCTCTGGCCTATGCCACAGCCACAGCAATGAGGGATGATCCGAGCCACATCTTGGACCTACAGCACAGCTGACGGCAATGCCGGATCCTTAACCCACTGAGGAAGGACGGGGATTGAAGCTGCATCCTCACGGATGCTAGTCAGATTCGTTTCCACTGAGCCATGATGGGAACTCCAGGCCATGTTCTTCAATGGACTTTTGACAGGGAAATGGGGAGCTGGTCTGGCTGATAAACAAAGACTAGTTAGGAGCAATTCGTGGTCTTAAGTTGGTGATGCCCTCTCAGATCAGGTGAAGTGGGAAGTCAGGAAGGGACAACTACGCCAAAGGGGTCCTTGTGTCAGTGTAATGGGCTGGAAAGAATCCCTTGGTTTTCTCTCTGAACTGTCTGTGGAGCGTAAGAAAAATTAAGGGAAGCTACACTGTATTCTACATCCAAGAGCCTCCATCGCCATGAAATGAGATATCTCCACTCTCCAAGTAAAGTGTCTGCTGAGAAGTCAGTTGAACACATTTCTGGCACCACTGTCATTACAACTGTCTGCATGTGTTCTTTTAAGGCTCAGTTACTTTTTTTTTCCCTTTTCTTCCAAGAGTGACCAGGTGAAGCCTAAGAACTAGAATTGATAATAAATTCCGTTCAAATAAAACAGCTCTCAGTTCCTTGCTGCCTTTTAAGGGCCTACCTTTGTGCTCTGCACTTTGCAACAATCCTGAAGATTCAATAAATGGTTGGCCAAGGCTGTGCAGCTAGAAAAAGAGGAGCCAGAGTCCGACCGAGGTCAGCATGGTCCCCAAGAGTCCCGCTGAGGGTCATCTGTCCTTGGTCTCTGCACGCCAGCAGCTCTCGCATCTCTGGTGGGAGCTGCTGCATCAGCTACATTCCAACAGTCGTACTGTGAACCTGCACATTTTATGGTTGCAGCACGTACAGAGGTGGAAGTGGGTAAAATCTGCAAATGCAAGCAAGCTGAGGATGTTTTTGGAAAGTACAGTTTCCACGGCAGGTGGAGTCCAAGAGACCTCAAGGCTGCGAGCAGAGAACAAAGGCGGATAACGGGCAGCCACGGGAGCCGGGAACTCAGGACAAGCCAGGTCCCTCCACATCCCACCAAGACTAGCCCGCGGGCGAGGAGAAGGGAAGGGAGGGGAGGGGACCCCGGGCGGGCGGGAGGGGCAAGGGGCGGGGACCCCCAGAAGAGGAGGAGGGGGCGGGCGGCGGAGACCCCTGGGACGGAGGGGGCGGGGACATCCTCGAGGGACGGAGGGAGAAGGGACCCTCGGCCTGGAGAGCGGGGGGAGGGGAGGGAGGGGCAAGAGAGGTGGGGACCCCCGGGAACGCCAGGAGGGGGCGGGGCGGCGGGGAACCCTGGGTCGGAGTGGGGGGGATCATCTGGGAGGGACGGCTGGGAGGGCGGGAGAAGGGGCCCTCCGGATGGAGGGCGAGCGGAGGGGAGGGGACCCCTGGGAGGGAGGGGTTAGGAGGTGGGGACCCCCGGGAAGGCGAGGGGGCGGGGCCACCCGGGAGGAGGGACCGCGGGAGGCGGCGGGAGGAGGGCCCCTCGGGGCTTAGGGGCAGGGGGCGGGGCCCCTTGGGAGGCGGGGCGGGGCGGGGGCGGGGCGGCGGGGACCCCCTGGCCGGAGGGGGCGGGGGCCCCCGGGAGGGAGGCGGCGGGGGCGGGGACCCTCGGCTGGAGGGCGAGGGGCGGGGCGCGGCGGGGCGGGGAGCCCCGGTGGGAGGAGAGGGCTGACGTGCGAGGGGCCGGGCCGGGCCGGGGGCGGCGGGGAGGGGGCGGCGGGCCGGGGCGGGGCTGGGGGCTGAGGCAGCGGCGGGAGGTGGGGCCGCGGAGCGCGCCGGGCTGCGGCGGCCGGGAGGCGGGGAGACGGGCGCGGGCCGCGCGGGGCCGAGGGGAGCGGCCCGGGGCCGGCGGGCGCGGCGGCGGCGGCGGTGGCCGAGGGCCCGGCGGGCGCGCACGGCGGCGGGCGCGGCGGGCGCGGCGGCGGCGGCGGCGGCGGCAGGGGCGGCGGGCTCGGCGGCGGCGGCGGCGGCGGGCGGCGCGCTGGCGGCGGCCATGGCGGTGGCGGCGGCGCTGGCGGGCCGCGGGGCGCGCGGAGGCAGGGGCCGGCCCCCGGGCGGCGGGCGGGCGGAGGGGGCGGGGCCCGGGCGGCGGGCGGCCCGCGCGGCGGCGGCGGCGGCGGCGGCAGCGGCGGCGGCGGCCGGGACGAGGCGGCGGCGGCGGCGGCGGCGGCGGCGCGGGGCGCTCGGGCTGATGGCGGCGGCGGGCGGCCCCGGGTCGGCGCTGTCCCCGCGGCCGTGCGACAGCGACCCGGCCACGCCCGGAGCGCAGTCCCCGAAGGTGAGGAGCGGGCCGGGCCGGGCCGGGCCGGGGGTGGCGGGCGGGGAGGGGCCTGCGGGCGGCGGGCTGGTGCGTCCGGGCCGCCTGTCCCGGCGCCGCGGCCCAGCCCCGCGCGGCGCCCCGTCCTTTTGGCGGTTTCCGCGCCGGTTCCCGGGGCCGTCGTCCTCGCCGTGGAATCAAACTTTCCTCCCGGGCGGAAACACTTTCCTCGGCGGCGGCGGCGGCGGCGGCCTGGGGCGCCGTGTGCGTTTGGGAGAGTAGCTCGGGAGGAGTTGAGTCCTTGGGCGAAACAGACGCGGAAAGCACTGCAAACACGCTGTCCCGGTGGCGGACTCAGCTGGGGGCCGCGGCCGTGCTCCGCGGCGCTGAAATCCCCAGGCAGACTCGGAGTTTCGTGGCTCGTACTGTGGGGACGTGTTTGTAAGGTCAGAGTTGTGCAGAAAATCGAGATGAGCGTGAAAACCTCTTGTTTTGAAGTGAGTGTACGGGTTCGTGACAGGGGAGCGGAGCGTGCCCTGTTACTGAAGCTGGACGGGGGGCCGGGGGCCCTGCAGACGGCCCTGCGCGAAGCCTGGCTCCCGGCCTTGGCCGCTGCCCGGGCTCAAGACCCCACCTGTGCGAGCGGCTGGCCCCGGGCCCACACCGTCGGCTTCCACAGTGCAGGGCTCGCCCTGCCCAGCTCGAGGGGTCTGTCCCAAGAGCATTTCATCTGAAGGTGGTAGCCACCTGTGACTCAGATGCAAGTAGCTGGCCATCTTAACACCCGGGTTTCTGTGTCAGCATCGAGGGTGCAAGCACTTCTCTCTTGGTTGCCATCATGTTATGGGAATGTGTTGCAGTGATGGCTCTCTAATGTCCACTTTGTGTATAATCCATTTGCCTAGGACTTGTAATAGCCAACTCAAACACTACATGTGAAATTGTGGTTTCAACTTTTTTGAGGACTTTGCATTTTTAACTTTTTTTTTTTTTTTAAAGGGCCACATGTGCAGCATATGGAAGTTCCCAGGCTAGAGATGAACTCGGCCTATGCCACCCACATTCACTGCAACGCCAGATCCCACGGAGCCCAGTCTGCGACACACACAGCAGCTTGGAGCCATGCTGGATCCTTGAGCCCCACTAAGCAAGGCCAGGGATTGAAACTGCATCCTCATGGATGGTAGTCGGGTTCGTTGCCACTGAGCCACAACAGGAACTCCGCATTTTTAACTTTTTGTCTCTTTTTTGGTATCTTAAATTTTTTAGCCAAGGGAAATATACTTAAACAAATTGACGTAAAAGTCCTTAAAGTGCTAAGAAGCAAGTGAGATAGATAGGAAATGATACTTGAATGCTTATCGAATATGAAACCTATCAATTGGGAGACTTACTGTTAATTGTACGTTTTTGGAGGATAGATTTAGACTCTTCATCTCCTACCTGGTTGCTCTCTCTCAGTAGGAGTGTAAAGAGCTCTTTAACTGAGTGCTCACTTGCTAAGAACTGAAGAGGAGACTCACGGTTTTTGCTCTTTGGTAAAGAGTCTGAGTAAATTCCTAACAGGTGGAGCCATGTGAGATGTGACACTGTCGTCACGGTCGTAGTGACTGACTTGTATTGGGCACTTAGTTGTTTGCTAGGCTTTGCTCTGAGTGCTTCCCATGTAGTCGCTCTTTTAATTCCTGCCTGAGCCAAGGCCTGGGGCACTGCCCCATCTAGGTTTTGCAGATGAGGGTGGCTCCCAGAGGACAACCACTCAGCCCCCAAAGCCAGTGCCCAGTGGGATTCCAGGCCGCCCAGCTTTCTGTGCTCGACGAACTGCATACTCATTGCCTCTGCCTTCTTAGAACCATGGGTTTAACAAAATTGATTTTTTAAAAACCCATTTTAGTCCTGGAATCTTGTTTTTTTTTTTTTTTTTTTTTTTTTTGGCCAAGCCTGTGCTGCGGTGACAGCGCCTATGCCCTGAAGGCGCTCCCTCAGTCTGCTCTTTTTAAGCCTTATGCTGTTAATTCTTAGCTAATATATGATTAAATCGACTTCCTAACCTTTGTTGCCTCATTCATTTCCCTAATGAAGCGGTCTGACGGCCTTGATACGGTCAGGTAATGGAAAACATCACTTAAAAAAAAATATATATGTCTTTTTGCTATTTCTTTGGGCCGCTCCAGTGGCATATGGAGGTTCCCAGGCTAGGGGTCAAACTGGAGCCACAGCCACCGGCCTGCGCCACAGCCACAGCAACGCGGGATCCGAGCCGCGTCTGCAACCTACACCACAGCTCACGGCAACGCCGGATCCTTAACCCACTGAGCAAGGGCAGGGATCGAACCCGCAACCTCATGGTTCCTAGTCAGATTCGTTAACCACTGCGCCACGACGGGAACTCCACTTAAAAATATTTTAAGCCTCTTTTTTGGGGAGGTAGTGTGTGTTATTTTACGTGTGTGTATATATATATATATATATTTTTTTTTTTTTTTTTTTTTTGCTAAATTTTTGTAGTGTAAGAAAAATTATCAGGATTGGTAATCTTTTTTTAGTCCTGTGTGTCTTCTTCAAAGATCAAGGATTTAAAAGATAGCCAGTAAACCAGGTATGAGTTGAGTTGAACACTAAATAATCCATACATTTTTATCCTTGCTGGCTAGGAGGGTTTGCTTTCATTTCAGAGGACTGCAGCAGTCTTACGTGTGTTATTAAAGCAAAAGGCATTTTGACCTTTCTTCATGAGAAAGCAAAAGTAGATTTAGAGTTACAGGTTTATTAAACATTTTCTTGCTTTGATTTGCATTGAAGATTAGCTTTTAGTTTTTTCCAGGTCTTGCCCATGGCAGCTTCCTGTCGCTCATTAATTGTAATAGGAAGTTAACATTTGTATCACCAGTTACCCTTAGAAAGCCTTTAAGGTGAGCCTTTTGGCAAGTCTGAGAAGATACATAATTAATCTTTCCTTATTTGTTATTCTTTGTTTTGCTATTTTTTTTGAATCTTTTCAACGTGTAGGATGATAATGAAGACAATTCAAACGATGGGACCCAACCGTCCAAAAGGAGGCGAATGGGCTCGGGAGACAGCTCTAGGAGCTGTGACACCTCCAGTCAGGATCTCGGGTACTGTCCTCTTATTGCTTAACGGTGTCTTTGAGCGTCTGTGTCTCTTCTCTGTTGGCTTCTCCTTCCCCCAGCCCTGGCAAAGGCAGTTATTAAAGACAGTAATTTGTGTTATCATGTGTATTCGTATGATCTGTATTTGTATTAAAGATAAACGTTTGTAAATATTTGTATCATGTTTTACAGTGTGACACAAAATTGTCTTTTGCTACTTAGTGCAATTCAAGAAAATTTTTTTCTGTTGTGGTAAAATACTCATAAAATTCACCATCTTAGCTATTTTTTTTCTTTTTGCTTTCCAGGACCGCACTCGCAGCATATGGAGGTTCCTAGGACACAGCCACAGCCACTCGGGATCCAAGCCTTGTCTGCAACCTACATCCCTACATCGTAGCTCACAGCAATGCTGGCCCCTTAGCGCACTCTCTGAACTGTTTTTATTTTATTTTATTTCATTTTTTTTTGCTTTTTTGCCATTTCTTGGGCCGCTCCCATGGCATATGGAGCTTCCCAGGCTAGGGGTCAAACTGGAGCCACAGCCACCGGCCTACACCACAGCCACAGCAACGCGGGATCCGAGCCGCCTCTGCAACCTGCATCCCCGCTCACGGCAACACCGGATCCTTAACCCGCTGGGCAAGGGCAGGGATCGAACCCGCAACCTCATGGTTCCTAGTCAGATTCGTTAAGCACTGTGCCACGACGGGAACTCCCCTGAGCTGTTTTCAAGTGTATAATTGAGTGGCATTAATTACATTTGCAGTGATGTGTAACCACCGTCACTATCCATTTCTAAAATTTTTTTGCTGCTGCAAATAGAAACTTCGTAACCCTGAAGCAGTAAAACTCCTATTTCCCCTATGCTCAGCTCCTGGCACCCACTCTTCTACTTCCTGGGAGCTTGCCTGTCCTGGGCACCTCATCTCCATGGCATCATGCAGTATTTGTCTTTTGGGGTCTGACTTGTTTTAGGGAGTATAATTTACTCAGAGTTCATCCATATTGTAGCCTGTGTTAGAGTTTTCTTCCTTTTTAAGGAAGGTCTTGGAAGGTTTTTAGCAGATCTCTGCACCTGCTGGTGGACGCCGGGGTTATGTCCAGCTTTTCGCCGGGTGGATAATGGCGCTGTGGATGTTAGTGTATAAGTGTGTCTGTTCAGAGTCCTTGTTTCCAGTCCCTTTGGGTGTAGACATCAGAGTCAAACAGGCGGCTCATGTGGGAATTCTGGGTTTAACTTTTTGAGGAGCTGCCAGACGGTTGTCCCTGCGGATGCACCATTTTTATTCCCACCAGCAATGTTCAAAGTCTCTAAGTTCTTCTCATCCTTACTGGTTTGGTTTATTTCCTTCTTCTTCTTCTTCTTTTTTTTTTGATAATAGCTATTTTAGAAAGTGTGAAGTGGTATCTTATTGTGATTTTGATTTGAATTTCCGTGATGATATAATGATTAGTTGATCTGAGCATCTTTTCATGGGTTTATTAGCCAGTTGTATATCTTTGGATAAATGTCTGTCCAAGTTTCTGCCCTTTTTAAAATTGGTTTTCGTTTTTGAGTTGTAGGTATTCTTTATATATTTTATTTCCTTTTATTATTTTTCCTTATATGTTTTAGATAGTAATTTCTTATCAGACAGAGGATTCGCACATTTTCTCCCATCCTTTGGGTTGATTTTTCACTCTGTTAAATGTCTTTTTTTTTTTTTTTTCTTTTTTGTCTTTTTGCCTTTTCTTGGGCTGCTCCCGCGGCATATGGAGATTCCCGGGCTAGGGGTCGAATCAGAGCTGTAGCCACTGCCCTACGCCAGAGCCACAGCAATGCGGGATCCGAGCCGAGTCTGCAACCTACACCACAGCTCAAGGCAACGCCGGATCGTTAACCCACTGAGCAAGGGCAGGGACCGAACCCGCAAACTCATGGTTCCTAGTCGGATTCGTTAACCACTGCACCACAACGGAACTCCCGTTAAGTGTCTTTTGATGCACAAAGTTTTTAATTTTGCTGAAGTCCAAATTATTTCCTCTTTGTTTTGTCGCTTGTGCTTTGGGTGTCTGTCAGGACCCCGCTGCTAACTCGGAGGTTGTGAAGATTTACCCCCACGCTTTCTTCTAAGCATTTTCTAGTTTTAGTTCTTATATTTAGGTTGTTGATCCATTTTTTAACTGGTTTTTCTGTGTGATAGCAAATAAAGGTTCAGTTTCATAGTTTCGCATTTGTGTGTCCAGTTTCCCTGTACCATTTTTGAGAAAACTGTTCTTTTTGTCTGAGACCTTTAATTGGACAGATGCGTAAAGTGGTGTTACGTCCTTTTGGGTCAGCCTGTGTCACCCTTTGGTAGACTTTGGAGGTGGAGCTGGCCCAGGTCCAGGTCCAGGCGTCTCTAGTCTCTGTGGTTGAGGATTGCGATTGTCCTGCAGGGCCCCGGTGCCGTCCCGGGGGTCCCTGCTTGGCTCTTGGGTTTGTGGAATCCCTGTGGTTCAGAGTTCCCCTCACTTGGAAATGGGTCTTTAAAGGTCGCTTTCCCAGCAGTTTGTGACTTGCTGACCGGCAGCTGGGAAACGGAGGTTGATTACTTTATACTTTGGGTGCTTAAAATAGTGGCTCTGGGGATCAGCCCCAGAGACTTCAGAGCCAGTCTCACCACCCTGATCTGCAAAAGCCAAAAGATGCTGCCTTTGTTGCTGTCCGTTGTGAGTCTTTGTTCTTCGTGACTCTGTGTGTGGTGTACAGAAAATGTCATTTCCATTGTATGTTTTGTTTCTTTTCCCTCTACCTGTTATGTAATTTCTTTGATGCATATGAAATCATGGGAATTTCTTTCTTTCATTTTTTGTCTTTTTGCCATTTCTTGGGCTGCACCCGCAGCATATGGAGGTTCCCAGGCTAGGGGTCTCATCGGAGCTGTAGCCACCGGCCTACACCACAGGCACACAAGATCTGAGCCACATCTGCGACCTTCACCACAGCTCACGGCAACGCCGGATCCTTAACCCACGGAGCAAGGCCAGGGATCGAACATGCAACCTCACGGTTTCTAGTCGGATTCGTTAACCACTGCGCCACACTAGGAACTCTGGGAATTTCTTTGTATCGCAAAGTCCTAGAAGAATGGCTGAGAATTTAAGTGAATTTTAAAAATAATTTTCCAAATCCTTGAAGATAAATGTCTTCAAAGATCTTTGAAAATAAATTTCGCGTAAAATAAAGATTGTTAACATTTCACAAAAGCCACATTTATGGCGCAATGTATCTTCCTGTGCTTAGCTTCAGCTACTACCCAGCAGAAAACCTGATAGAGTACAAGTGGCCGCCTGATGAGGCAGGAGAGTACTACATGCTTCAGGAGCAAGTCAGTGAATATTTGGGAGTGACCTCCTTTAAACGGAAATATCCAGGTATTGAGTCTTAGTTCATGTAACGGAGCAAGTCCTAACTTTTAACTCAGAGCCGTCTTTTTGGTAGGCTGTCACATGCTGAGCGTTTGAGCGCAGGTTACTTAAGACATGGTTTATATTCTTCTGCTGGCCATTTTCATTTGCGGCTCTCGTTCAGTAACTCCTTGCTGTCAGTTTGCTCTTATGACTTGTGAGCTGCTTTACAAGCAAAATGAGACAGATGGATTTCCCAGGGAAAATGTTTAGGAAAAAAATCATTTTGTAGCCGCATAATTGGACCAAGGGTTTTGATTCTTGGAGGTAGCTACACAAACTGTGTCTGAATTTGACAAAGGCTGTACCTCCTTAGCCATCTCAGTGAAGTTACTTGTCTCACCTTGTTGCTTTGGACTATTCAGTTTTCCATTTTATTGTAACTTTTAATTTTTGAATTTGTAAGTTTTTTTAAGGTAGTCTTTTTAATATTTGGAGTATATCTATATCATGGAGTACTTTTGAAAATCCACGAGGATTTTAACTAATTTTAAGTTTATTAAGCTTTTGAAAGTTTTATAAATGCACAAGGCTATTTTTAATAGTCTTTCGTTCTTTTTTTGGAGATTTAGAGCGACGCGACTTGTCTCACAAGGAGAAACTCTACCTGCGAGAGCTGAATGTCATCACAGAGACCCAGTGCACGCTAGGTAATGCAGCCTTTAAGGTGAATTTTGGAAGTGGACACTTAGGATGTGATATTGGATGAGTATTTGCCTTTTTCCCAAAATATTTTGCCAAATTAATAGATTGAATGAAGTGTTACACCGCTGATTGATTTTTGGTTATTGTTAAAATGTGAAGCAGAAGGACGTCTCATAACCGTATCATTTTCTGTAACTGACAGGAGTGTCCAAGTGTGTGTGTTTCGTGTGCAGAATGCGTGCCGTACTTTTTTAAAAGTATTGGTCCTGGAGTTTCCTGGTGGCTCAGCAGGTTAAGGATCTGGCCTTGTCACTGCTCTGTTACTCCTGTGGCACAGGTTCAGTCCCTGGCCTGGGAACTTCTGCAGGCCGCAGGTGCGGCCAAAAACAACAAAACCCCAAGAAACTGTTGGCCCTTAACTCTGATTATCTCCATGTTTTGTTTGTGATTTTCCTCTCATAAATATTTTAATGCAACTTTTTAATGTGAAACCGGGAGCGTTCATCTCAGCACTTGACGTAATCTGATGCGATGAATTTTGAAAATTGCCCGTGTGACTTAAGTGTGTGTGCTGATGCTTTTGGTGAAATTTGGAGTGACTCTGTAATATTTCTAGTAGATTGAATTTGAAAACTAAGATCTGCAATATATTGAAAAGTCCTTTGTGTTTCTCATCTGATATCCTATGTTAATTGCCAGCAGTTCGAGTGTCACATTATTTAGCAGTTGTTTCTAGGAAAGGGTTATAAACTTATATATGGGACATAGAATCTTAGAAAAATTTTTGATTGAAAATTGATTTTTTCTTGCCTTTGCAACTTTGGTAATCGATTTCTTTTTAATTGTTTGACTTTATGAGTGGTATTTTTAATTATTTTTGAATGTATTAAAATGTTTTGCTTTAATTTTGGAAAACCTCTAATATGTGGAGTAGTTTGAAGGAAAAGAATATTTTGAAAGCTGTGTTCACTTTGCCTTCAAAGGGCTTCTTCACCTTTTTTTTTTGGGTCTGAAATAGGTTTAACAGCACTGCGCAGTGATGAAGTAATTGATTTAATGATAAAAGAATATCCAGCCAAACACGCTGAATATTCTGTTATTCTACAAGAAAAAGAACGCCAGCGGATTACGGATCATTACAAGGAGTATTCGGTAGGTGTTGAGGGGGCCGGTGCCTGCGGTTTGGGGAAGTGCCAGGTTATAAGGGTACAGTCCCTTGCACTGTCGTGTTTTTATTTCAGCAAATGCAACAACAGAACACTCAGAAAGTTGAAGCCAGCAAAGTGCCCGAGTACATTAAGAAAGCTGCCAGGAAGGCCGCAGAGTTCAACAGCCACCTGAACCGGGAGCGGATGGAGGAGAGAAGAGCGTACTTCGACCTGCAGACGCACGTAGGCCCCGCTCGGCCGGCCGCCCGCCCGCTGTGTGGACGGCTCAGCGCCTCGCGCGGCGCTTTTGTGCCCGCGGGGCGTCCTGCTCCCTGGGGCTCGGGCTGTCACTTGCAGGCGCCCGTTGTCCCCGGTGCCCCCGTGGTGGGGGGGTGCCTCTGGCGTTCGGTGGACAGTCTCCTGAAGGAGACTAGGAGCCAGCTGGCCACGCGCGTGTCCGTGGGTGGACGCCAGCGTCCCTGTCCCCCCGGGAGGCTGGAAGGAGCAGTGGTTCTTTTCCTAGATGAGGACGTTGCAGGCTGAGGTCTAGGGTAGCAGGTCACCCTGCCGTTCCCTGGTGAGCAGACGGGTCACCGGTGCCACTGGGCGTGCCCCGCCCTCAGGCTCCAGCCCCGTGTGGCCCTGTGTCTAGCTTTTGGGGGAGGGAGGCAGCGGATTATTTTCGCGAGGCTTTGGTTCCTTGCGTGGCATCAGGCTCGCCCTTCTCTTCACGTTCACAGGTCATCCAGGTGCCTCAAGGGCAGTACAGGGTGTTACCGACGGAGCGGACCAAGGTCAGTTCCTACCCGGTGGCCCTCATCCCCGGACAGTTCCAGGAATATTACAAAAGGTAGGCGGTGGTGGCGGCCCTGCCCTGGGAGTTGCCGGGGGCTGCGAAGCCCTGTGTTTGCCACTCGGGTGGGGTGGGACGTGCGTCGGGAGCTTCCGCTTGTGCCTCTGTGGAGAGGAGTGCCTGTGTCAGAACCGGAACACCTGCCTGCCTGGGGGTGTGTCTGTGGGCAGGTGCCAGGGCTTCTCTAGACCTCCCACCTGAAAGGATGGCCCCCTGGCCCCGCAGCGCCTGTGTCACCTGGGAGCTTAGTGGGAAGGCGGACTGCCGGGCACAGCCCAGGCCTTCCCAGATGCGGACGCGAGCGAGGAGGGTGGCCACCTGGGGCTCCTGCTGCGTCACTGCCCTGGCCTGGCTGCTGCCTCCGCTCCCCGTCCCTCCCTCCCAGCCTGGATGGAACCGAAAACAGGGCTTCCGGCACCCCAGCTTTTGCTGCATGAGAAACCTTATGTTCTTTGGGATGGAGAATATTCTTTCGACAAGTATTGAAAGTAGACTCTAGGATAGTGCTTTTTGAAAGTCGGATTTAAATCATGGGCCAGCACTTTGTCTTGCTTTCTAGAGCTGTACCTGCAGCATGTGGAGGGTCCCAGGCTAGGAGTCTAATCGGAGCTGCAGCTGCCGGCCTCCACCACAGCCACAGCAACACAGGATCTGAGCTGCGTCTTCGACCCGCACCATGGCTCACGGCAGTGCCGATCCTTCACCCACTGAGCGAGGCCAGGGATCAGACTCAGATCCTCATGGGTACTGGTTGGGAGCTCCATGGGTTAGCCGATTTTGAATCTTTGGGGGCTGTGTAAATGATGGAGCGACGCGTCCATGGACCAGCGTCTTTGCCGTCTGGGGTGTCTTGGTTGAGGGAGATGCTGACCCGGTGTCCGTTCCTGACGGGGGTTCCCAGGATGCTGCCTCCTGGCCTGAGACGGAGCGCTGGTCCTATGGGGGTGGCACGGACATGGGCAGCGGCCCTGTGCCCGCCAGCTTGGGGAGGGGCTGCTGGTCCCTAGTTTCAGATAAAATAGATGGTTGAATTCGTGAGAATACATGCCTCATAAATTGGTTTACAGTGATTCGTCAGAGGATCTTGCCTCTTAAATGCCAGCACGCACCACGCGCTGCTGTGCTGTGCAGGTGCCCGAGCGGTTCACGCCCCTCTTCGCTCTGCGAGGTCGACCGGGCAGAGGCCCTCGGGCAGCCTGGGTTTTGTGCCCGTTCCGTGCTGTCGCTGTCGCCGTCGCCGTCGGTCCTGGTTTGCTGATGTCTTTGAAGGGCCATGGGTGAAGGAGAGACGCGTTCGCTTCGGGCAACAGCAGTCAAATGTCTGCCTTACTTAGTCGGGTGGAAAACATTTTGACTTTATGTATGACTTGTCCAATGTGATAACCAAAATGAAACGTTTATTTCCTCCAGTCATTTTTCAAAAACATTTGGGGTTAATTGAAAAGATGAAGGTTATTTTCGTCGTTCAAAATCGGTCCACACGTTTTGAATAATAAAGGAAAACAAAGTCCTTTGAATTTCAGGTACTCTCCGGATGAGCTGCGCTATTTGCCATTAAACACAGCGCTTTACGAGCCCCCGCTGGATCCTGAGCTGCCGGCTCTCGATAGTGACGGTGACTCAGATGAAGCCGAGGATGGTCGGGCCGATGAGAGACGGAAGGACAAAGGCACTTCGGTAAGAACGTGTCTCTCAGGAGGAGGTGCTTCCTTCTCCTTTGAATTTGGCTTTCCTGGAATGGCAAGCTGAAATAGCATCACCACGCTTGTTGTGAAAAAGGATCGCTGTGTATGATTTCCAGAAAGCGTCTTCCATCAGGGGAAGTTACTGTTATGGGTTGATACGGGCCAGCGGTGCGTGGCCTTTGGCGGGTTTTGTCCTGAAAGCTGCCCCTCCGTGGTCTTCACCAGTGGGTTGGGCAGGGCCCAGACACTTAACAGCCCCGTACTGATGTGCGGGTTGGGGGAGCACGTGAGCGGTGTTCCTGCTGCTTCAGCAACCGTCACTGGCCTCTTCTGGGAAAATGTTAAGGTTACCAGCGTTTTGTGCTGTTGGGTGTCTTGCATGAGTTTCTTTTTGTGGCAAGTGCAGCTGCAGAACAGTGGGGATGCCGGTGTGCCAGGTGGGACGGAAGGAAGGAGAACAAACGCGGTCGTTCAGGGTTGTGTTTTGTTTTCCCTTTCTTTTCAGGCCCCACTTCGGCTCGTGGAAGTTCCCGGGCTAGGGGTGGAGTCCGAGCTGCATCTGCGCCCTACACCACAGCCACAGCAACACCGGATCCTTAACCCACTGAGCAAGGCCAGGGATCGAACCTGAATCCTCACAGATGCTAGTTGGGTTCATAACCCACGGAGCCATGATGGGAACTCTGGGTTTTGTTTTTTTTTAGCTCGGCTGCAGCATGCGGAAGTTCCCAGGCCAGGGGTCGAACCCAAGCCACAGCAGTGACAACGCTGGGTCCTTAACCTGCTGGCCACCAGGGAATTCTGCATCTGTCCATTTCCCACTTTCTCTGCAGCCAACCTGAACCTGAGAATGTGCCACCGTTTCTGGGCACTGAGTTTCCTCCTAACGGCCAGCTTCTGGGCGTGTTTAACGGTACCTGTTGCGTAACGTAACCTGCGCCTCCGCTGTCAAAGCGGTGAGAGCCCGTCTTCTGCTGTTTGGCTCAGGGGAGCCGGGGTGTCCTGAGGGTGAGACGCGGTGGCTTCCTCCCATACCGCTAGGAGAAGAGCTGCCAAGCCAGTTTGGGGCCAGGCGTTTTCCCGGTCCCTACCAAGATTTTTAACTTCCGCAGACCTTGACTTGGCAAATAGGCGAATGGATTTTATTTGAAGAATCTGATCAGATGGTAACAAAGTTTAATTAGGAAAAAATATTCATTGGAGTGTTAACAGTAGTTTCTGTAGTGGGAATTGGAAGTCTAACGTCTGTTACACAGTAGAAGTGCAGTTCAAAGAGTGTCTAATGGTGTGAGGAAGTGCACATAACACTTAGGGTTGAAACACACACACACATGCCCACACATACAGGGTAATTCACTTCTGTGCTTTAAAAGAAGAGGGCACGCATGGAGGTAGGTCGTGTGTGTGAGTGTGAACGTGGGTAGCTGTGTGAACAAGCACGTCACTGGAAAAGGAAAAGGCGACACATGCATCCTGTGAGCTGTCTCAGTGTCTCCCAAGCCGCCTGCGGATAACCTGACGTTTTCATTTATAATCTTCATAATTTATATGAACATAACATTTTTATTCTACTTAGAAGATTTTAAGTTAAGGAGTTTCCGTCATGGTGCAGTGGAAACGAATCCGACTGGGAACCTGGGAACCGTGAGGTCGAGGGTTCAATCCCTGGCCTCGCTGAGTGGGTTAAGGATCTGGCGTGGCTGTGGTGGAGGCCGGCAGCTGTAGCTCCGATCAGACCCCTGGCCTGGGAACTTCCATAGGCCTCAGGTGCAGCCCTAAAAAAAAAAAAAAGGGAATGTTAAATTAAGAAATGAAGAGTTAAATGATCAATCATCCAACTCCGAAACTCTGAACACGTGAAGTACGTCTGATACTGTTGTAAATACTTGGTGGCACCGGCCCCCGCGGAGTTTAACGTTACCAAGACGCCCTTGTGGGCTTGAAGGACTTCTTTCGGGACCTCCATTACTTGGTAAAAACACCTGCACGTCCGTGGGGCAGTTTCTTAGTTTCTTTTTAAAGACCGTGTGTGAAACGAACATGTGCCCTGCTGTGCAGCTGGGTGGCGTGGCAGCAGCTGGAGCAGGTAGTTCTGTTCCTGGTGACTCAAGTCTGAAAACAAAGAGTTTTTCCCGTCTTTTTAGGGCCGCACCCGCGGCACACGGAGGTTCCCAGGCTAGGGGTGGAATCAGAGCTGCAGCCGCCGGCCTCCACCACAGCCACAGCAGCTCCAGATCCAAGCCACGTCTGCCACCTACACCACAGCTCATGACGGCCCCAGATCCTCCACCCACTGAGCGAGGCCGGGGATCGAACCCGCAACCTCATCGGGTTCGCAGTCAGATTCGTTTCCGCTGCGCCCCGACGGGAACTCCCGAAAACAAAGTCGAATAAGGCACCTGCGGGTGTGCATAGACTTCGCTTTATGCTATGACGTATTGCTCCGAGGACAGTGGTGTTTAACTGGACTCGTTTTAGTCTCCGCTGGCGAACGTTTTCTTCGGTTAGAATTATCCTTTTATCTTTTAATCGACGGAAGCCCAGTGTCCTCTGTGGTGTCCGCAGTGGAGACCGGGACCAGCAGGTGTGCAAGGGACCTTTGTCTGTGCCTCTGACTTGCAGGACAGCTCCTCGGGCAACGTGTCCGAGGGCGAGGGCCTCCCCGACGGCCAGGAGGAGCCGGCACAGGGACGGCAGAGGCCCAGGGACAAGGCGGCCGCGCCGAGAAAAGACGCCGCGAAGCGCTCCGCGCCGAGCAAGGCTGCGCCCGGGTACAAGGTAGAAGAAAAAAGCCCCGACCCCGCCTCCCTGCTGGCCAGCCTGTCCCCCTGACGGCTCCGCGCCGAGCGTCCTGCGCCCGGCCCTCAGCCTCCTTCCTTCTCGCTTTGTGTGCCTGGTGGCTTTCCTATCACTTGGGCTGGGGTTGAGCGTCTCTTTTCTGTACGTGGACAATTTGTGAGCGAATCTTTTTTTCTTTTAAATGGTGACCAGGCAGGTCTGAGCTTTTGAGAAGTTATCTAACAGGCAGAACCTGAAGCTTTGTTGCCTTGGGGTGAAAGTCGTAGCCGTCTGAGTTGAAAGCACCCTGGTATTTAGCGAAGCTGAGCAGGTGGCGGGTGGGGAGCCCCCGACCAGCGGCCTGTCTGTGGCCGGCCGGGAAGAAAGATCTGGGCTTAGTCTAAGGATCATTTGCTCGTCTGCCAAATGCAGCCACCCTTGCGCTGCAGAGCAGTGGAAGTGCTGTGGGCATTGTGCTGTTTTAGCCCAAGCTGGGCATGTGGCCCGTCGGGACCCCGCCTGGGCTGCTCGGTGATGTGCTCCGATGTTCTCGTGAGCGTTTAGGGCTGGCTGTCCTCGGAGTCGGGTGGCGGGCGGCAGCAGTGTCATCCTGCCCGCAGAGGGCCGCGGGGAGGGAGTCGCCTTATTCGCAAGGGGGGCTTTAGAATATTGGAGAAGGAGGAGCGGCAGCTGCAGCGGCAGTAGGAAAACACACAGTTTTCCGTGGGCTGCGTATCAGCATGAACTCTCGGCTGGTTATGAAGGTGTTTTGAAGGCGCGTTTTAGAGTAAGGCGATGAACTCGTTTCGCCGAGTGGAGTTGCTGGAGCCCTGAGTGTGTCAGATGGGGACTCTGGTGTGTCATCTGGGGGAGCAGGTTCAGCGGCCACGGGCCCTTCCAGCAGCCTGGCCCCTTGCTCTCCCCGGAGCGAAAGGGCAGCTTTGGTCGGCGGGCTCCGAACTTCCCTAGAAAAGGCCTCCCCGGGGTCCGCTTCCGAGACGTGTGTTTCAGCCCATTGCAGCAATAAGGGCACCTTCAGGGCTTCAGTCATGTAGTTTTCATTCTTGTTCTTACAGATACAGCTTATCTAATTTTTAAGATAAATATTTAAGCTACTGCTTCGTAATTAAAAGCAAATGCACTCCAAAGATTAAACACCGGAAAGTGAGCCTGCTGTGTGCTAGGTGTGCTTCTGGCCCGAGAAGCGCCGAGAATGGGAGTTGCAGCCAGAAGCACACTGTTGGCGCCGAGCAGACCTTTCCGACAGGAAGCCTGGATTAATCATGGGTTAAAAAAAAGGGTTTTGCAATAGACGACTTCACGGAGGCTGAAAGTGAAGAACTAGTCAATGCTGTCACTGATTTAAGGTAAAGAAATCATATAGCTTAACCTAATTTGATATACTCAAGGGAGTCTGATATGCAAAGTGCACAGTTTATAATCTTCTCTGAACATTTTTAGTACCTAAAAATGTTTCATGTATTTCAAAGTTTGGAACAACCAGTATCTAGCTTAATACATTAATGTGAACATGTTTATTAAAAGTTAACCTCTTTATGAAAAGTATTAATAAGCCAAGATGTGCCTAGGTATTAGGGTACTTCAAGCTGAGGGTCATACATAAATGTCTTTTAAAATACGGGAGTTAAGAAAACCTGTAATGTATCTGATGTCTTGCTTAGTAAGATTCACTAGTGCTTTTGCCCTTAATTTGTAGGACAGTATCGTTTAGGTTACATTAACCTGAAATTAAAGCCTAGTTGTTAGGATTCAGGCTTACATTATAAGTATGTAATTAAAATCTGTACTAGTGCTCCCGTGAAAGTCTCACCATCTTTGGTTGTTTTTCAAGCAGGAAGATAAGTGTGTTGTGAGCCTTTTATTTGAGACGCTGAGAACTCTTAGGGAGAGTATTTTAATTGTCTTGTCAGTAGTGAAACTTCGACGTTGCTACCAAGTCACACTGTCTCTGTCAGACGCACGTTGGCTTCTGTCCCATTAGCCTCCGGGGGGCTTGGCACCCGGAGTCCAGCTTCCCAGCCAGCCACTGGTCTCCGCTGCACGGGCCTGGATGTGGCTGTGCGGCTTCTTAAGGAGCTCGGAGGGCTTGAATGAACAAAGTATTTTTTACATCGAGCTGTGGCATCTCGAAGCGAATGCTGCAAAGCTCTGTCTGTCTGTCTCGTCTCCCGCCCTGTCCCTCCCTGCTCCGCCCCCCATCTCTCCCTCTGTTCAAGATGAAGACTGTTGGGTAAGAACATTTTTAAGTGGTTTAACAAAACATTATGCTTTTTTAGAAGTCAGCCTAGGGTTTTCTTGGTGTCCTTTTTATCCTAGGTGTTCAGTGTGCATTGTAATGATTGTAGAACTTGAACTGCCCTAGAACGTGAATGACTAGCGTTGTGTTTTGTTCCTTTTGACTTTGTAAAGGATTTCCTCTGAGGAGTTCTCGCTTTAGAATTTCATACTGTGTGGCTCCTTCTTTGACTTTACTGACAAATGTTAAAGTCTTTCGTGTGCCAGTATCTAACCTGAGCTATAAGTGTTAAGTAGGTATATCCTTATCCACTTAGTGCAGGTACCAGAACCGAAAGATACTCCTTATTTTGGTGGATTGAGAGGTAGCTTCTGCTGTGTATTATGGCAGCGACAGATCTGATCATAACTGAACCAGAATTTGGATCCTAGAAGTGCACTTCCTAGCTGTTTTGTACTTAGGGGTAGGAAAATGCAATGAGAATCTTATGCTTAGAATGTAGCAGTGACCACAGAGGGTAACTACACTGCAAGACTTAAGAGCTTTGAGCATGTGACACTATATCCTTTTGCTGGGGGAGCAGGGTATAAAGATACGCAGGAGATGTAGACTAGCTCACAGTAAAGTTTTATGTGTATGTTTTAACTTCCATGATATTTATTATTTTGTAGAGACATTTGTGATTGTTTAGAGTTATTGTTTTTATTATACTTATGTATAAGGTTGACTTTTTTAAATAAATAAGCCAAAAATTATTTTTGAATGCCTCTGTCATCTTTTGTAAAGAAAGCTAATTAAAAAAAACCCTAAAGCGTTAAAAACAAATTGTTCAGGCGGAACAGGTTTTGAAGGTGGCAGACATGTGGCAGCTGGGCAATAGCATTTATACACCAAGGTGGGGTTTGGTCAGGGCCCTCTTTGGTTGGGCGGCTTAGGAAAAGGAGACCCAAGATACATCTGGCTGGGTGGTGATAAAACAGCAGCAGAATTGTCTGTTGAAAGTACTTTTTCTCCCAGTCTTTCTACACGAACGAGGCTGGCCCTGGCCCCCCTTTCATATGCGGCCCTGCTTGCTCCCCTTTCCTCCGCTGTTCCACACCCACGTGGCTGCGTGAAGATGCTCTGACGGTCAAGGCCGATGTTCGAATATCCCCCCCCCCCCCGAGTTTTCGGTTCAGGGAACCTCTTCTGTGTTCTTTTCCGTGTGTTTCCAAGTGTTTCTTAAAGTCCAAATGCCTTCATTGGATTGTGCATGTTTTTAATCTGAAAAATGAACAGTGCTTAAAATATAGGGGTGTCTGCCTGTTTTTTAAGTGAGAATTTTATTATTCTGCTTATCTGAAAACCGCGTTTCTCTTTTCCGTCTTGTATGTCGTAGCGAATGCTTTTTCCCTAAGTGTAGGCACTTGTACGAAGGTGTCAGATGTGCCAAGGGAATAACCACACAACTCGGTTTTCCATAAACATTTCTGCACATGACAGTGTACGCATGAGACAGCCTTCAATTAAAAACGTTAAAACGTTGATTTTCGAACTTGGACTCTGTAGATCTAGTCTTACAACTCTGGGGAACATCCGTTTTTAAACAAAGTCGGCATATAAGCTGCTTAGAACAGTCTTTGGGAACAAGCCTGACTGCCTTGACCTGCTGCTCCCTCGGACTTGGACTTGCCCTTCAGTTCGTCGTGCACTTTGCATCGTGTTGGTCTTTCCTTCCAGCTCATTACACAGGTCTTACTGGGCGCCCAGGGAGTGCAGGATGTTAAATTTAGTGCTGAGATCATACCACAGACAACATTTAAAAAGGAAGTAAACCTAAGGCTGTAGTCAGTAGGCCATAAGCTGATTCATGTCAGGTTCTGTCTTTCCAAGAGGGCCTCCCTGGCAAGTTACCAGAAGTAGGGACGAGCCAACGCTGTAATAATTCCTGTTGAACCCACAGTAAGTTCTTCTGGCGTGAATTTATAGCCCTCTTCTACCCTTCCAGCCAAAGGCCATTCCAAATGCTCTATGTGGAATTTGTCTGAGGGGTAAGGAGTCCAACAAGAGAGGGAAGGCTGAGCCCCTTGTGCACTGCTCCCAGTGTGACAGCAGTGGTAAGTACTGACGCGGCCTCGCCTCCTAACCGCCGGTGGGATGTTTCAGAATCTAGATTCTTAGCTGTCAGCTAGCCTTGCACCAGAGTCATCCCGTGCATAAAGAGAGCCACGTACCACCTTCTGCACGGTGATGAGGGCTCCCTGTCTCTTTGGCAACTAAACACAGGAGCCGTTCTTGAGACACCCAAGCAGACGCGCATCTTGTCCTGCCCAGTGAAGCTGGAGCTTGGCGTGTGAGACCCGACTAACCCTGGTTTTGGTTTAGGCCACCCTTCTTGCCTGGACATGAGCGTGGAGCTTGTTTCTGTGATTAAGACCTACCCGTGGCAGTGCATGGAGTGCAAAACTTGCGCCGTGTGTGGGCAGCCGCACCACGAGGAAGAGATGATGTGCTGTGACGTGTGTGACAGAGGCCACCACACCTTCTGTGTGGGCCTGGGCGCTCCGCCGTCAGGTAAAGAGGAGACGGGACGCGGGCCTTGAGCGAAGGGGCTCGCCTGGCGCTTTCTTTTTCTTTTTCTTTTTGAGGCCACAGCATAAGCACCGTCAAGACCCTTCTGTTCACATGGGACCAAAGCTGTCATCATGTCCCCTGCTTCTCACTCCTAGACAGGCTGACTGCAGATCCAGTGAGCTACCAGGCTGCCTACATGTTCTGGAAGTAGAGCTCAGTATACAGAATGAACAGCATTTTTCTACCGAAAGAGCTGAAGCAGTACCATCCGTTTGTTTCAAAGCCTTGATTTTATTTTTACATGTCACTTAGAGACTTAACAAAAATGACTATACCTTTAAACATATTCAACCAGATTTCTATAGATTGAGGCAGCCTAACTTCAGAATGAACACAGAATCAAAGAATAAACCACAGTAATTGGACTGAACATTACACACACAATTGTGTAATTTTAGAACTTATTTGCATAGTTTACACTGCCTAATACTTTATAAAATGTATGCCTAGAACTAGGTTTCCTGGGAGTCACTGAGATGCAAACAGCTTAGGAACTATTCAGAGTCCTGTAGCAGTTCTGATGGAGGGTGTTGCCCGCTGCATTACAGCACCGTGACCACATTTAAAGTGCTGTGTCAGCATCGTACACCAGGACTTGCCAGGAGGCTGCAGACACACAGCTGCCACTGAGCAGCAGCAGAGGCTTGAAAATAAGCCAAACTCAGGGTCAGGGTTGATGTTAGGGTTTGTATGATCAAACTTTTTAGCGTATGATAGCGTTTAAGTTTCAGAAAGGGTTATAGTAAGTTTTTAAAGGCCCCTGTCATTCCTTCCTTCCTCCCATGGCCCCCCGCCCCTACCCCGTGCACTTCCCGGGGCCTGAAGACATGGATTATCTCAGAGGGAGTTGACATTTTTCTCCTTAAATTAACGAGCTCATTAGTGCCTGTCCCACCACACGTCCCCTGAGGATTACTGTCAGCAGCCAAGGCTAAAGGAAGGAGCTAAATGGGTTTAAAAGTTAGTCCTAAAAAGTGAAATTCATTCTGTATTAACTAACAATTTTCTTCCTAGGTCGCTGGATTTGTGACTGTTGTCAGCGAGCCCCCCCAACACCCAGGAAAGTGGGCAGAAGGGGGAAAAACAGCAAAGAGGGGTAGTTTTTTGACCCCAGTTCTGTAACACGCATTTAAATGAAATACCTGGTGCCAGTTTATTTACAACATTCTCATTTTTATGCCAATAAAAGATTTTTCTTTGAAATTAACTGTGTGCTTAAAATCTGCAAGTTGATTTATTTCTACAAACTAATTCCTGAAACCAGTTTCAGGTAGAGAGAGAGATGGTTCCATCTTCCAAAAAGTCTTCTTTCTTTCTACTTTGGCTCCCTCCATAAATTCAGTCTTGGTATTAGGCAGCTTAATTTGAAATACTTAACTATTTGTTCATTAGCCTCAAAGTTGCTATTCATTTCATGAAATTTTCCTAATCTATATCCTTTCTGGTCCACCATGGATAGCACAGCAAAGTTAATTAATAACGGAAGAATTTTAATAGGAACCCAAGATGGTAAAACTGCCAAGGAGCTGATGAGATCTGGTGCAGCTGGGTTTAGAACTGTCATTACCTAGCACTGGAACCTGCCTACCAGGAAATGCTGTTAGGCTAGGAGGTGCTGTCCCTATTTGGGGTGCAGGGCGGGACTTTAGTCCCTGCACTTCAGACTTGCTTTTGGTAACTTGCTTTTGGTAACTCTTGGAAGCACTGTGACTTCTTTTAGAATCTCTAACTGGAGTAAAAGTCTAAGTCACTGCAGTAATCTAGTAGTCACCTGACAGACTAATCAAAATGGGGTTTAGACAGTTTATTGTGCATATTCCTTTTACAGGAATTTTGACCTTTAAGATAACAAATATGCCTGCTGCTTTTCCTACTTTTGGGGTGACTGAGGTAAAAAAACTATGGCTTTATTTTTCCATCCCTCAACTAGAAAAGGTAACCAGAATTCCAACCAGGTAAAAGTAGCTAAGTTCACAGCGAACTGCAATCAGCTTCACAGATTAAGCATATTGTACTCCAGAGTATGTTCAATCTATCAA
The DNA here is from genome assembly GCF_054392235.1 of Sus scrofa. NCBI lineage: Eukaryota > Metazoa > Chordata > Mammalia > Artiodactyla > Suidae > Sus > Sus scrofa. The sequence continues at coordinate 599,921 of NC_139383.1, forward strand.
AAGAGAATTTCAAGTACCAATTTTAAAATACTAATCAGTATCGTCCAAAGAACAGATTCGTCTTCTTGAGATGCGTCTTCTGGAGAATAAGCGTGCTTACGACTCACATCTGTACCATCTGAAAAAGCAGTCTCGCCAAACGGATGCTGTTCGATCGTTGCATCATAATACACTTTCATTTCAAACTCGCTCTCGTGGTGGGACGGGTGTCCGTAGATCCCTATTCCCACGGGGCGCTGGAAATGCGCTGGAATGAAAACCACGTCCTGGCCACACGTGACAGACTGTAACTCATAGTCGTCAAAGCTCGGATGGAGGGTGGTGTCAGATACGTACAGGTCCGCGTCCCCTTTTAAGCTCTGCATCTTAAGCACTATCTTTCCTTCATGGTTTAACCTCAAATAACTGTAATTCCCAGCTCCTATCTGGCCCTGAACCACGTGCAGGAGGACCCACTCTTCCGGAACTTCGTCCGCGTCGAAGGCACCCACCCAGGAGGCAGCCTGAGATGCTAGAAGCAGCAGAAGGGCGCTCTTCCACGGAGCTGCCATGACGGGCGCCTAGAGCGGTGCCTTCCTCATGAGTCAGTGTCCTGCAGGCAAACGACAGGGGACACGTTCAGCACGTCGGGACGCGTCGGGGTCCCCTGCCCGGAGCCGCAGCCTTCCGGGCCCCGGCGGCCGCCCCGCGCTGCCCTCGCGCCGGCTCGGGGAAGGGGCTCCCCGGGGAGGGGACCCGACGGGGAGGAAGGCGGGCGCGCGGACGAGGGGAGCGGGCGCGGCGCCGGGTGGGTCCGAGCGGGGGGCCGATCCCCGCCCCTGGACTCACCGCCGTTCCCCGCAGGCGCCGCGCCGGAGAAGCCGGAAGTGAGGCACGCCCGGAAGTGAGGCGAGGCCCGGAAATAGAGTAGTGCGGGGCTTCCGGGTTCTCGCGAGAATGGCGTAACCATGGCGACGGGGGCGGGACGCAGCGCCTGAGCGCGCCGGGCTCAGCTAGATTGCGGCCGCCTGGCCGCCTAGCGTCTGCTCCCGAGGGTTCCCAGGTGAGAAACCGGTGCACCCGAGGGGCCGTTAACCCGTCCGGGGACCTGTTAACCTGTACCGTATCTCTTAAGAACATGGTACTTCTTTTTTATTTTTTTTTTCCTCGTCTTTTTGCCATTTCTAGGGCCGCTCCCGCGGCATATGGAGGTTCCCAGGCTAGGGGTCCAATCGGAGCTGCAGCTGCCAGCCTACGCCAGAGCCACAGCAACGCGGGATCCGAGCCGCTGTCTGCAGCCTACACCACAGCTCATGGCAACACCGGATCCTTAACCCGCTGAGCAAGGCCAGGGATCGAACCCGCAACCTCATGGTTCCTAGTCGGATTCGTTAACTCCCAAGAACATGGTACTTCTTGAAATGCTCCTAAAAGGATTCAAAATGGAGTTGTATTTATATGAAGGATTTATTTTGTTAATTTGGAATTAATGGGAACCCGTTGTCCACTGAAAAATATCCTAAGAAAGATTATGCGCATTTTCGTACCACACTTTTGTGTTGGTTACAAGGCTTGTGTTTCGTTGTAGAACTTGCAGTATCACTTTTGTGGAAACCGGTTGGAGTGTAAATTAAAAAAACAGGCAATGGCTCTTGTGCCCCTTTCTGCAGAACCTGAACTCTGCCAAGTAGCTGCAAAATGTGAGTTGGTCAGGCTGTTAATAAGATCGCCGTGTGTGGGGTTAAAGAACTGTGCATGTCGCCCACACGGAATCGTTACCTTTGCTGCCTGTAAAAGAGGCAGGACAGTCTTAGGGCTGATTATTTTGGCGGGTTGATTCGCCTGAGGTTGGGAGCAGCTGCATCCACGCTGGTCACTGGCTTGGGCTGTTGATGGAGGTGTCACTAGTGGGTCTCCTCTCTTCCTCCTGCAAGAAGCGTCTGGTACATGTGATGCCCCTTCTGAACCCTGTCGGTTTTCTTTTTTTTTTTTTTTTTTTTTGTCTTTTTGCTATCTTCTTGGGCCGCTTTCGCGGCATATGGAGGTTCCCAGGCTAGGGGTCGAATCGGAGCTGTAGCCACTGGCCTATGCCATAGCCGCAGCAACGCAGGATCCGAGCCGCGTCTGCAACCTACACCACAGCTCACGGCAACGCCGGATCGTTAACCCACTGAGCAAGGGCAGGGACCGAACCCGCAACCTCATGGCTCCTAGTCGGATTCGTTAACCACTGCGCCACGATGGGAACTCCCCCTGGCGGTTTTCAAGTGTAACTGCCCACTTCATTTTCCTGTCAAGAAAGGGAGTGCGTGTAGGACATAGGGATACATCTGGATCTGATTTAAATCATCGAAAAGTAAATGGCTTTAAAACTTTTACACAGTCACTGCTGTTTGTAATCAGATTTATGCTTACCTAACAAGTCCTGGCTTAAAAGTACACAATTTGTGTTTCAAGAACTGAAGGTTTATAAAATCAGGATTTTGTCAGCCTGGCCAACGGAAAGAGGGTATCAATTTTTTCTTTTAATTAAAGCAGCTAAACATAAAGAGTAGTAATACTTTTTAAAATATTTAATAATTTAGGAAAGGACTTAAAAACATGAGAATGCCTGAGTAAATCAGTCGCATTCCCAAACCTCTGTTATCAGCCATTTCTCCATTTTGTATTAGCTCTGCCCTCAGGGGAGCTAGAATTAGGACCTGTCTCCTCTTCTGGCTAAAGTGGAGAACTCTCTCTTCTTTTGCTGCAGAGTAAAAGCCGTCGGGTGTACTTTAATTATGGTGCGATTTATTATTTTAATATGGCGCTTAACCCGCTGACTCACAGAATGAGTCGCCTAACGTTTTAACAGAGGTGCCCCTTGAGAAAAAGAGAACAATTGTGCTTTTTCTTGTATGGATTTCCTAATGTTGTGCAGTTTGCATGCACTGCTGTAGCAAATGCATGACCTTGACTGCACAGCCTGCTGCTGCCTGGGATTGCTCTCTGCCTTGTAAAGTTTACTGACTTAACTTCAAAACAGTAGTTTCTCTAGCAGGCACTTGGCGCTGCATTTTCTCAAAGTGCTTCGCAGTGTCAGATGCACCAGACCCTTATCGAACACTGAGTGGAGTGTGTCCCCTCGGACTGGTTCCTGCGATGCACCTGTTGGGCTCTGACATTGAGTTTCCCCAGAGGAGGCACAGCAAGGAGCAGGGGAGAAAGGGGAGCACCGGATGCATCGTTGCTGCGTTGTTTGCGTGTTTTGGGTTCGTTGCATTGGCTAATCTCTATCGGTGACTGCTGGCTGTAGCAAAGGACCCTGTTATATAGCAGCGTGGCTCCTGCCCCAGGTCCCCGCGTCTCCTGGAGCCAGTCCCCACTCCTCCGCACTCCCGGCTGCCCCTCCGAGACCTCTTCCCCCTCGTGGTTCCTCCTCCCTGGGCCTCCAGGGCGTCTCCCTTTTCTGGGGCCTGCGGGGAGAGAAGGGAGCCCGGTGGGAGGTTGTCTAGGCTGGGCCTCTCAGTGGCCGCATGCTCCCTGCTCCTGCTGCCCTGGCCAGAGCTCAGCCACCTGGTGGCAGGTAGCTGCAGAGGATGCTGGGTCATGTCGTTTCCGGAAGGAAAGGGACCTCCTTGGTGACCAGGAGGTCGCCCTGTAATGCCGCCCTCCTGGAGGCTGGATGTCTCCAGCCCACAGGGAAAAGCCCCCACCCCCAGGCACTGCCTGGTCACAGCTCCAGCACGACCCAGAGCGCTCCCGGCGTGGCCGGGCCCGGCCCTCCTCCTGCTGGCTCCGTGACCTGGGAACTGAAAGGTGGGCTGTCTGCCTTCCCACCGGAGACTCGTCCTTTCCTAGGGGAGACTGGCCCATAGCAGTGCTGAAACCTGGCTGGCTGGGCAAGGGAGGGCCTTCCAGGGAGACCCTGACTCTGCGGCCAGGGGCCTGTCCGTGGTGTTCTGAAGCCCTTGGTCCTCCGCTCAGGCCTCTCCCCCCATGGCCTCATCAGAAGTGGCTCGTGGGCAGGGGGCTGCCATGGTCCCCCTCCTGCAGCTGTGAAGATGGGGCCCAGATGCTCTGTCCTTACCTGTCACTCTGTGTTTCTGTGGCCTCCTGGCTCCCATTTGTGCTCGTCCCTGTGCTGGCCTGCAGCTCTGCCGCCATCCTGTGCTTGGCCCTTCGTGTGCACCTGCTCTCTTGTCTCTCTTGAAACCAAGTGGCTGAGATGTGGCAGTTCTGTGGAACCATAGGCTTGATCTGGTGTCTTCTGGAAGGCTGAGTCCTGCTGGTACCCATCTCAGCAGAGCTGGCAGCGGCACCCCATTTTCCCCCTGAGGTCCCCAGGCTTCTGGACGTTTTGTTTCTGCTCGACTCATCTACCACTCGATGTGGTGGCTGCAGATGCTGGTTCTTCACCGGCATTTCCTTGAGGGCCACGGGGTCAGTGAGTGGGTTGTGTCTTCTGGGTCGTTACAGAATAGGATTTAACCAAATGTTTAGTCACTGCGTGCCGTGGACCCAGAGCCGTCAGCCTCCTGGATTTGTTTCTGGGCGCTGCCTGCGGCTCCGTCACTAAGCAGCATCCTGCAGTGTTGCCGAGGTGCTGGCTTCTTCGTGAGTCCAGCCAGAGGCTGTCGCCAATAGTCCCGCATTTCAGTGCTCATCGCAGTAAAAGTTCATTTCCTGCTCGCACAGCAGCCCAGCCTGGTGCTCCTGGTGCTCAAGCAAGCGGGTAACCAGCTACTTCCGTGAGGTGCCCTCCGTCATGGTGAAAGTGGCACAAGGGTGCCGCCTGCGGGACAGGGCCTGCGCAGAAGGTGACACCTTCTCCCTGGATTCGGCTGCGCCAACTTCCAGAGAGACAGGACGGTGGTTTCGCGGCATTTCTGTGGCTCCAGAGGGAGAGCGGGAAGGGCTCCGTGAGAACCCAGCAGGGGCCGCCAGACCTCGGAGCCAGGTCGGCGGATGTTTTCACCGGCGTGAAGAGGCTGCTTGGTTGTCAGGTGTTCTTGGCCAGGCCCTGATGGGGTCTCAGCAGAGCTGCTGTGCTCGGGGCAGGGCTTCCTGCAGAGAAGGCCCGGTCAGCAGAGGGGAGAGGCCGGCTCCAGCGTGAGCGCCGTCAGCTGTGCTGGCAGGCGCCACCCATGTGCCCCATCCCCGCTGCCCCGACCCCCGCCCGACCTGGGCAAACGGGCTTCGCCCTAAACCACCGTTCTTTCGTTCGGGTGAACTGTTGTGGTCAAGCTGGTGCCTATGCGCAGGGCCTTGGGCCTCGAGCTCACTCCTGTCACCTGGTCTCCCAGGAGCCGCCCTGGGCCAGTCCTGAGGACAAGCCTTTCCTGGGAATGTGCAGGCGTGAGCCCGTCCCCTGCAGGTCTCCGTCAGGGCAGGTCCCCATCAGGGCGGGTCTCGGGGGCCCCGGAGGCCAGCACTCTAGTCCCCAGCCCAGCTTGATCTTCCAGACTGTGGTTTGGGGCTGTGCCGCGCACACCAGCTGTGTGTAGTCTGCCTTGTGTGTCCTTTGGTAGCATTCAGCCTCCGGAAAATTCAGATCTGCCTGCTTGCTGGGTAGTTTTAGAGATGGCGGAGAAAAGTCCATTTTCTGGGAAACTTTTATTTGACTGTTTTAATTTGCTAACAGAAAAGTCACGTGGGACAGGTTGCGTCAGTGCCTACGTTACAGGTTCCGCGAGGACCGTCTCACCCTGGCCCCATGCTAGGGCTCTGGGCGGAAGGTGCCTGCCCGTAGGCAAAGCCTGCAGGCTGCCTCCTCGTCCAGGAGGAGGTAAGGCGCCTCTGATGACGCGAGGTGCCCATGCCTGTCCTGCTGAGCTGGAGCTCGTGTCACCAGGCTCAGAGAAGTGGCTGAACCGCTTGGACACCGCCCTTCAGGAAGGTCAGGTGACAGGACCTGCCTTCTGCCGGGACCGTGGCTGGGAGGGCAGGCAGCTGCCGTTGGCGCCCCCCCCCAGGGGTTCCGACTCCCCGTTCTGTATCCCCTGGTCCCGCTGCCCCTGGGCTGCGCGTCTGTTCCGAGTCGAGCACTGTCCCCGCGGACGGTGCTGTGCTTTCGAAACGCAGTGAAGGAGGCGCAGAGACTTCGTGTCCCTCGGGACACGTTTACCCGCTGCTTCTGTGCGCAGCCCCTGCTGGGCTCTGGGACTTTGCAATTAAAACCCACGAAGCAGACCACGGTAGCTTTGAAACCTGTAGCTACTGTTTATGTGGCGCTCACTGCTGTGTCTCGGCAAAGGTAAAATAGATAAATAAAACCAACTCGTAACTTGGAGAAGAATGTGCCTTAAAATAGTCAACACACTTGGAGTTCCCTTTGTGGCTCAACAGGTCGCGAACCCGACTAGTTTCCCTGAGGACGCAGGTTCGATCCCTGACCTCACTCAGTGGTTAAAGATCTGGTGTTGCCCTGAGCTGTGGTGTAGGCTGGCAGCTGCAGCTCCAGTTAGACCCCTAGCCCGGGCAGTTGCATATGCAGCAATTTCAGATAGATAAATATATATATATTCAACACATTTCGTTTTCTCCACATGTTGCAGACTTCTGAAGTCTTGAAAGGTCCCTGATTTCTTCCAGAGAAGAGACAGGTGTTCTGTGGGCCATCGGGGAGCACAGGGCCTGACCGTGCTCTGAGAGTCGCCTCGCTTTGCTTCCCTGGGCCTGGGTCGGCCAGACGGGTGCTACAACGTGGGCTTCTGCCCACCTGCCATTGAAAGGGCCTTTGGGGTCATTTTCAACAGCTACTTTAGGTATCCTGTGAAACTGTGACCCCTGCACCTGCAGGCTGGGAGGTGACTCCAGCCCCACCTGTCACCCAGGTGACCCGGGCAGTCTAGGGCCACATGTCCCTCCTGGGGAGGCTGCCTGGGAGCCCCCGCTGGGCCCCACCTATTCCCTCTGAGGGTGAACATCCCCGGGCTGAGGTCCCCCGTCCCGTCCCGCCCCGCTGTCTCCGACGGCGTTTCTTTCCAGTTGGAGATAGGCCATTGTCTCCACTCAGCCTAGACAGAGGCAAAGGGCACCACGCCCGAGAGGCGGGAGCAGGACCAGATCCTGGAGCCAGTGTCCAGGGCCGCCCCGTGCGCCTCCCGGCCCCGCGTGTCCCTGCTCCACGCTGCCCGGCAGTGCCGCCTGCCCGCAGCTGTGCTGCTGGGATTCCCGCCCGAGGAGCATCTGCGACTTGGGCAGCCCATCCTCTAAGTGTCTGGGACGGACTGTATCTTCAGGGTTGGTGCTCGCTTGGTGTTGAGGGATGGGTTGGAGGTGAGGGCAGAGAGAGGAGGGAACTAACATTCACTTGAGCTTCGTGCCTGGAGACTCGGAGGCTGGGAAAGGGCCCTGCAGCTCAGAGGACCCTGGGGACAGGGAAGGTCTCCGCGGGAGCAGATGACCGGGCACCTTTGTCCTTGCGGGGCCTTGTGCCAGCGCTCGAGCCGGGTCCCGGGGCTGGGGCCTCTCCCCACCCAGGCCCTCTTTTCCTTTCTTTGTCTTTTTTTTTTTTTTTTTTTTTGCTTTTTAGGGCTACACTCGCGGCACATGGAGGTTCCCAGGCTAGGGGTCGAGTCGGAGCTACAGCTGTTGGCCTATGCCACAGCCGCAGCCACGCGGGATCCTCAAGCCACTCAGTGAGGCAAGGGATCGAACCCACAACCTCATGGTTCCTAGTCGGATTCGTTTCCGCTGCGCCACGACGGGAACTCACCCCCACCCCAGGCCCTCTTGACCAGGACCCCTGCACATGGCTGCCAGAATGACCTGCGGCCTCTTGATGGCCATCTCGCTCCTTTGGTGGGCGGCTTCGGGATTCCCAGGGTGGCCTGAGCTTACGGACAAGCCCTTCTTCTGGGTCTGCCGAGTGGTGACCCGGCCACCGGCTCCCCCAGGGACCCTCCGCTTTCCCCTCCCGGTGCCCAGCCCGAGTCTGCGGCTCAGATCCCCAGTTGTCTGTCCTCACGGCTGCTCGGCCCACGTGGCCTCTCCAGGCTGAAGCGCACAGCCAGCTCGGCGACGGGACACTCCGGTCCTTTGCGCACCACTTTGTCAGCCATTCTGTAGCTGACCTTCCTTTTTTTAAAATTTAATTTTTATTTTATATTGGAGTATCGTTGATTTACAGTGTTGTGTTCGTTTCATTTGTACAGCAACAGTTCAGTTTTCATACATGCATATCCATTGTTTTTCAGATTCTTTCCCCATGTAGGTTATTACAGAATCCTGAGCTGAGCACCCTGTGCAGTTCGGTGGGTCCTCTAATTATCTGTTTTATACAGAGGCGTGTTATATGTTAATCTCACCCTCCTAATTTACCCCTCTCCCTCAGGTTTCCCCTTGGGTAATCATAAGTTTGTTTTCAAAATCTGTGATTTTGTTTCTGTTTTATAAATAAGTTCTTTTGTATCATTTTGCTTAGATTCTACAGATTAGTGATCTCATATGATACTTGTCTTTCTCTGATTTATTCCATTTAGTGTGATAATCTCTAGGTCCATCCATGTTGCTGCAAATGGCACTATTTCATGCTTTTTTATGACTGAGTAATATTCCATCGTATATATGTACCATATCTTCTTTATCCAGTCCTCTGTTGATGGGCATTTAGGTGGTTTCATGTCTTGGCTAAAAGTGCTGCAGTGAATATAGAGGTGCATGTGTCTTTTCAAATTACAGTTTTCTCTGGATAGATGCCCAGGAATGGAATTGCTGGATCATACGGTAGTTCTAGTTTTTGTTTTCTGAGGAACCTCCATACTGTTGTCCACAGTGGCTGCACCAGTTTACATTCCCATCCACGGGGTAGGAGGCTCCCTTTTCTCCATGCCTTCGCCAGCATTTATTGTTTGTAGATTTTTTGATGATGGCCGTTCTGACCAGTGTGAGGAGGGGTGATACCTCCATGTAGCTTTGATCTGCATTTCTCTGATAATTAGTGATGTTGAGCATCTTTTCATGTGCTTTTTGGCCATCTGTCTGTCTCTTTGGAGAAATGTCTGTTTAGAGCTTCTGCTCATTTTTGATTTTTTTTTTTTTTTTTTTTTTTGATATAGAGCGGAGATCCTTTTCTTGGGAGTAGGGAGGGGAGATGGGTAAGTAGGTGTGGTCGTGCTGGTCATTGCGAATAAACAGGAGACTGTTGTCTGCATTCAGTATCGTAACCACGGTCCTCTTACATGTATTTGGTCTTTCCAGGTTGAACATGGAGGAACCACGGGAGACTTTCTCCACGAGTGAGGGCCACGGAGGTGAGATCGTTGTGGAGACACACATGGTGGAATCCACGGAGTCTGCGTCCCACGTCCACCTGGCCTGCAGTCGGCAGCACTGTGCCTTCCCCTTAGATGGAGATGCCCTCTGCGTGTGGAGCACCCAGGACCCTTCCCACCAGGTGCCTGCAAAGTTACCTGGGATGAGGCCCTGCTGTGCAGCGCAGGGAGCTATACCCAGTCCTATTTGTATGGCTGGGTCCCTTTGCTGCACAACAGAAATTGACAGGACATTGTAAATCAACTATAATAGGACAACTGAAACGCTTAGAAAAGTTATCTGGGCTTTTTGTCAAGTGCCAGAGCCTTGCCCTGCTTCTCAGATGCTTCTGGGAGTTGCTGGCTTTTGTGGATACAGCTGCCAACCTTGGGAGAGAAATGCTAACACAACAAAACTGATCAAGTTTTCATTTTTGAAAAATAAATCACTTTATTTAAAAATAAATTTGAATAACTTAAAAATTATTTAAAATTTCTTTTTGAGAAGAAGTATTTAATATAATAGTATTTCTTCGTTTATATTATTTCTTATATAGTAAGAATAGAAGGAAGAAAAGGTTCATGTTAACACAGGCCAGGCAAGTTGAACTTCTACCGATTTTTTCATACAGTGTTTAAGTAAGTTTATTGTGTTTATTGCAGAATCTTTAATCAAACTAACAAAGTATTGACACCGATTGTCTTTTTAAAGCTTATGTCATGACTCTATAATTATCTAAATACTTTTGAAAATGGGTTTTATCGTAAAAAATTAAAAAGTGAATCAGTGTTTTTGGTTTTGGGGTAATTTTTATCTTCATTTGGGCTTTACGAGGTTGAGGATAGTGATTACAGTACTTATGAAGCAAAACTGCATTTGCGTTGAAATTTTCTCCAACTTTCAGGTAGACTGCCAGTCAGTCTCTGCTGAAGTGGAGGCTGCTCATCACTAAAGGGAAATCTGCGTTTTTTCGTCCCATTCCATCAAGAGAGGTTTTCATGTGTTTCTTCCACACAGCTTGCACTGATGAGCTGACTCCCACATTCAGATCTCCAGCATGGTCTCTCTTTTTATTAAGCATAAAACACTTGGGAAAATGTGTGCCAAGATTAAGTGCACACGAGTGGTTGTAATAGAGGAACACATCTGGGCAGCGGCATCCAGCTTGGCGTCCTGTCACTGGTGCTGTAATGCTGTCTTGACTTCTGGCTATTGGCTCACTGCTGCTCGTGTTTGAACTTGGTGTGGATGGTATCATGCTTTGCAGTCTTTTTTGCTGGTTTCTTTGACTCGCTGTTATGTTATGGGATTTGTCCACATCGTTCATGTTCATTACTGTGTAGTATTCCATTGTATGGCCAGACCACATTTATCCATTCTATTATGGGAGATTTGGTTTGTTTCCATGTTCATTACTGTGTACTATTCCATTGTATGGCCAGACCACATTTATCCGGTCTACTATTATGGGAGATTTGGTTTGTTTCCATGTTCATTACTGTGTACTATTCCATTGTATGGCCAGACCACATTTATCCAGTCTACTATTATGGGAGATTTGGTTTGTTTCCATGTTTTGATTGCTACAGACATCCTTCTGTGTGTCTTTTGATGCCAATGGGGACGCAGTTGCCCAGTCTTGGGAATATGCATATATTCAGTTGGAAAGATGACGCCAAGCTTTGCAAGGTGGTTGCAGCACCGTGTGCACATCTTGACTTACACCTGGTCCTTCTGACTTGACCCCTTCTGCTGCGTATGGTAGTTCTTGGTTGTAGCTTGTAACTCCCTGCTGATTCCTGGGGTGTAATCCCTTTGATCATGTTAACTGCCATTGAGACATTCTCTTTTGTGACCTGTGTGTTCAGTCGGTCACCTTTTTGCTATTGAATTCTCTGTCTTTTCCCTATTGATTTGAAGGAGTTCTTTATGTATTCTAAATATAAGCTTTGTATTAGTTTGCATTTTCTAGAGTCTGTGTAAGTGGAATCAGACAAGTTTTTACTCTTTTTGTCTGGCTTCTTTCAGGCAGTAATTATTTTGAGATGTACCTGTGGTATTTTAGGGAAAAACTCTTCTTCTTTATTGTTGCATAGTATTCCATTGTGTGGATGTACTGTAATTTGTTTATCCATGCTCCTGTTGGTGGATATTTATTTATTTATTTGCTTTTTAGGGCCACACCTAAGGCATATGAAAGTTCCCAGGCTAGGGGTCTAATCGGAGCTGCAGCTGCCAGCCCACACCACAGCCACAGCAACGCACGACCCAAGCCGAGTCTGTGACCTACGCTATAGCTCATGGCAGTGCCAGATTCCCGACCCATGTCCTCACGGATACTGGTTGCGTTGGTGACTGCTGAGCCACAGCCTCCCTGTTGGTGGACGTGTAGGTTATTTTCACTTCGACTATTATAAGTAAAGCTGCAGTGAATATTTGCATGTCTTTGGTTTATAATTTTATTCAGGTCCAGTTGGTTGGCGGTGTTCCTCAGGTCTCTGCTCAGGTCCCCGGTTCTGCCAGTCATCAAGGGAGAAGTATTGAAATGATGGCTCTAAATGCGAGTTTGTTTGTTTCTTTTCCACCTGTTGGCTCCGTGTGCTTTGAAGCCCAGTTACTAAGCATGTGAATGTGTAGCGTCTTGTGTCTTTTTGATGAATCGACTCCGTTAACACTGTGAAGTGACATGCTTTATCCCCGGCAACTTTGGCTGTACTTTTCTTTTTTTGCAGTCTGCTTTTTACTTGCCTTTTGCACTTGGAGACTTATTTTTCAAGAGCAGTTTTCGGTTTACAGAAAAGTGGAGGGGAAAGTACAGAGGTTTTTCCTTTGTACTTTTTGTGCGGCCCGCCCCCGGCATAGCCCCTGATCGCCGTCCCGCTCTGGGGTGAGTGGTACCTCTGTGGCCACAGGGAGCCTCTCCCTGGCATCGTTTTCACTCAGAGCCCGTAGTTTACCTTCACGTTCACTCTTGGGGTGGAACCTTCTCTGGGTTTGGGCAAACACGTAAAGGTTCGTACCCACCATTGCCGCGTCCTGCAGGGTGGTCTCATGCCCTGAGCCTCCTCCGAGCTCTGCTTATTCATCCTCCCTGCCCCTCCCCCCGCCCCCGGGACCCTCGGCTCTTCTCCTGCCTCCGTAGGTCTGCCTTTGCCGGAGGCTGGAATCCCATGGTAAGTGCCCTGTTCACGCCGGCTCCTTTCGCTAGTGATACTCGGTCGAGGCTCCTCCGTGGCTTTTCGTGGCTTGATAGCTCATTTCTTTTTAGTGCTGAATCCTAGTCTGTTGTCTGGATGGACCAGTTTATTCACTTACCAAAGGACCTCTTGCTTGCTTGCTTCGAGGTCTGGCAACTATGAATAAGGCTGCTATAAACATGCGCTTTTGTGCACATTTTTGTGTGGACGTAAATTTTCAGCTCCTTCGGGTAAACACCAAGGAGGGGGATTGCAGGCTGTACGGCGAGTGGTTTAGTTTCGTAAGGAAGTGCCGAGCCGTCTTCTAAAGCGGCCGCCCCATTCGGCGCTTGAACCGGCAAAGGGTAAGAGTTTCCTTTTCTCCATGTCGTCAGCAGCATTTGGTGGTGGTGTCAGTGCGGGATTTTTGCTGTTCTAGCAAGTGTGTAGTAGTACCTTGTTGTCCTTTTAATGTGCATTTCCTTGATGACACGTGCTCTTCCTATGTTGGCTTGTCATGTGCGTATCTTCCTGGGCCAGTGTCTCAGCGGCTTTGACTTATTTTTAAAGTGGGTTTATTTGCTTGTTGTGTCTTAAGAGTTCTTTGTGTATTTTGGATAATAGGTATGTCTTTTGCATGTCTGTGGTTTGTCTTTTTGTTTTTTGTTTTGTTTTGTTTTGTTTTGTCTTAAGGGCCGCACCCGTGGCATATGGAGGTTCCCAGGCTAGGTGTCCAGTCGGAGCTACAGCTGCCAGCCTACACCACAGCTCACAGCAACGCCAGATCCTTAACCCACTGAGTGAGGCCAGGGTTTGAACCCGCGTGCTCCTGGATGCTAGTCGGGGTCGTTAACTGCTGAGCCACGACGGGAGCTCCGTCGTCTGTAATTTTCTCTTCTTGTCATGTCTTTGTCAGGTTTTGGCGTTTGGGAAATGCTGGCTCAGAGAGTGAAAGTAAGGAGGTATTCCCTCTGTTTCTTCTGAAAAGAAGGGTTTCCTCTTATTTCTTCTATTTTCTGAAGGAAATTTTGGAAAACTGGTTCTGATTTCTCTCTTGAGTGTTTAGTGGAATTTACCAGTACGCCCATCTTGGCCTGGTGCATTCTGTTTCAGAAGGGGATACATTATTGATTCATCTTCTTTAACAGACAGAGGCCAGTTGGATCATCTGTTTTTCTTTCTGCAATACCGAATCTGCTTTTAATCCCGCTCGGTGTGTTTTTCATTTTAGTTTTCACCTTTCGAAGTTAGAATTGAATCTTATTTTAATGTATATTCTGTGCCTCTGTTTAACTTTTTGAACACAGGGAATGAACTCACAGCGACTCTCTGCTGTCCTCTGGATCCGTCCCGGCTTGGTTCCAGGGCCGCTGGAATGGCCTCTGGGTATTTACCATCATCTCATTTCCGTTTTGTTTGGACTGAATGGTCTCGGGGCCTGATTGTTTTTGCCCAATTACTGGACATGACGTTTGAAAAAAAATGTGTAGATAGTTTGAGGCTCCATTGTGATCTTAGCCTCGTCTCGTCCAGAGGAACTTATGTTTGCTTTGGATAGTTGGCTGGCTGTGGGCACAGCACGTCCAGGGGACCCCAGCGCCGGCAGGGCCGAGGGGACGCAGCACGTCCAGGGGACCCCAGCGCCGGCAGGGCCGAGGGGACGCAGCACGTCCAGGGGACCCCAGCGCCGGCAGGGCCGAGGGGACGCAGCACGTCCAGGGGACCCCAGTGCCGCCAGGGCCAAGGGCTCAGCGCTGCTACTTCTCCTGGGTCTGGCCGTCGGGTTCCTCAGCTGCAAGGCTGTTGGGTCTGTTCTCAGAGGAGAGTTCTTGGCTCTTCTCCCAGTAGGATACTTCTGTTTATGCTCTCAAAGTGCTGCCTCTGGTTACGCCACTTACCCCATCAACGTCCCAGGAAGCCCCATGAACATCTCGCCTCGCCGTCCTTTCCCGGGATCGTTAGGCGCTGACTCCATAGACATCTGCCCGGGGCGCCGCGGGGCGGGCACCCGTCCCCTCGGTTCTCTCCTCGGGTCTTCCTCCTTCGTCACCTCCGCTGCTCTCTGATGGCTTAAAAACTGTTGTTGTCGTTGTCAGATTGTCCAGCTTTTCTTGTCCCTCGCCTTGGGAGGTTGGTGCAGATGAGCAGGCTGCCGCGGCGACCCACCTGGGCTCCCGTCGGAAGGACCGCCTTCCCACCGGGCCGCGCTGCCCACCTGCGGTCGACTTGAAAGCCCCTCTGTGTCCTTGGGACCAACAGCCCACGTGCACGCGGGTCCCGGCCCCTCCTCCCTGGTGTCTCGTCGCCGCCCTGGGCCGTCGGCCCCGGGGTTTCCACGTGGCACTGCTTCTCTTCACCTGGCCCTTTCCGCCCTTCCGCTCAGCCTGCGGGTCGTCACCTCCCAGCTCCGTTTCTGCCACCTTAGCGCCAGCCTTTATTGTGTCTCCTGGGGAACATTTTGCTCTCAGCTGCATCCCCCGGGCAGGTCTCCCTTCCGAACCTGCAGGAATTTACGTTCCTGAAGGAGAAATCGGGTGCGCGTGGCCTGTGACTCCCTGAGCTCCATCCAGGCTCCTTCTGTCGTTGTCGGGTGGTCGCACCCTGGCCCCCCGCCTCCAGCTTCGTCTCGCTGCTTCGCTCGTGCCAGCGGTCTCATAACCGTGTCCCGCGTCCCCAGCGCCCCGGGCCCTCCTCCTCTCGTCGAATCCTTGTTACCTCCCTTGTGCTCCTGGCTTCAGCACCGCAGGGACCCGTCGGCGTGGACTGGGGAGCAGGGCGCATGTGCCTGATTAATAAACAGGGAAGAAGCGGGAGAAAGAGGTCGGCTGGGCCCGGGACCAGTGTGTGTACTCGTGGTGCCGGCGACCGTGACCTGGTGGCCCCGAGCGATGGTGTGTGTGAGCGGGACTTTGAACACACGAGGCGGGCGCGAGTGTGCCCGGTAACCACCTTGGGAAAACTCGGTCCATGTCCTGTCTTAGGACGAGGCTGTGTTGTTACGTTCTTTTATCCTTTCGGTGCTGTCTGCAAGCTGTGGTCTTGTTGCTTCTGTTCCTTTCTCCAGCCGCTCATCCTGAGAGGACACCTTCGTCCAGTTACCGCGGTGGCCTTTGGGAATGCACACCCGCTCCTGCTCTGCTCTGCGTCCCGGGATCGTGTCATGATGTGGAACCTGGGCGAATGCAGAGAGAAAACGCTCGACGGTAAAGGAACATTTCAAACATCTCAAAAAAGTGCCGTGGGAGAGACTCGCTGTTAAATCGACTCGGGGACATCGAGGGGTTTGGATCATTTTTGATCCTTCAACCTTGAGACCAGGTCTCAGGGGATGTGGCGTGTGGGACGCAGAGCAGGCCCTTCAGCTCCACCGACCTTTGCAGAGCGTGGGGCTGATGTTGTTCATTCATTCATGTCCATCTTAAGATGGTCTTATTCTGATTTCGGTGCTTTTGGTGCAGCTCTGCAAGGAGGCGGAGAAGGTGAAATACTCTTTCCTTACGGAGACCGTGGTAAAGTGACAGCGTGGGGTGGGGGGCCCTGCAGGGGCACACCCTGCGGGCACGTGGTGCTGCAGAGGCAGTGTCTGGGCTGGAGGCCAGCAAGCTCCTGGGGCTGGAGCTTGGCGATGTTAGCAGAGGTTGCCAGATAAAGTCAAAAAGGTAGGCGGGTCACAGAACTAGAAAAAATAGTTTAAAAATTCGTATGGAGACATAGAAGGCCTTGAAGAGCCGACACCATCTGGAGAAAGGAAGCCAAGCGCTGAGGAATCAGGCCCTGACTTCAGGTTATACTGCAGAGCTGCAGGCATCAAACCAGCATGATAGGGACACACAGACAGACACCCAGATCTGGGGAACAAGGCAGAAATCCCAGAAATAAATCCACACACTGTGCTCACCCAGTCAGCAGAGGAGGCCAGAGCAGGCAAGGGAGAAGAGGCCTCTTCAGCCAGTGGTGCTGGGGGAGACGGACGCCCCACGGAAAGCAGGGAGGGTGGGACCCTCTCTCACCCCCACGGGCCTGCAAGCCCTGTGCTTGCCCAGCTCCAGGGCCAAGAAAGAACCTAGAGTCAGTGACAGAGGCATCAGAGGTACCTACCTGAAGCCGGTCCTGGAGCCACATCCCACTGTGTATGTGTGTGTGGGGGGTGACAGGCAGGACGTGGTGGCAGGCTTTATTCCCCAAGGGAGGGGGATTATGTCAGGTTGGCTCGTGCGACACCAGGGAAACCATCAGAGGGATGCATCCTTCACCACCCCTCTGAGAAGAGCAGTTGCCAGCTGGGACCCGGGGCAAGTACACAGGACAGCCGTGTGGGGGGCGACGGCCGTGTGGGGGGCGTAGGTGCCGCCGGCGCCGGTCCAGCAGGGAGGATGTACAGAGAGCAAGAGAGCAGCCACCCTGAGTGGCCTGACCAGACAGACACAGCGAGGATTAGATACAAACCCGGCGTGGCTTAGAGACCTGCATGCAGAGCTGGATGTGCTGAAGCTCCCGGGTGAAAACATGGGCAGAACACTCTGTGCCATCAGTCGCAGCGGTATTTTTTTGGATTTGTTTCCTCGAGTCATGGAAATATAAACAGGCAGAGGGGACCCAATGAAACCTGAAAGCTCTTGCACAGCAAAGGAGATCACAAACCAAACAACAGCCAGCCCGAGGGATGGGAGCGGATATTTGCAAATGGTGCGGCCCACAAAGGATCAGCCTCCAAAATACACCAACAGCGTATACAGCTTAGTGTCAAAACAGCAAGCAGCCCAATCAAAAGTGGGCAGCAGATGGACGTTTCTCCAAGAAGGACAGACGGATGGTCAACGGGCCCCTGAAGAGATGCTCAGCATCGCTAATCAGAGAACTGCAGATCAGAGCGCCCCACTCCGGCCAGGACGCCGTCGTCACGGCAGATGCTGAGCGGGTGCAGAGGAAAGGGAGCCCTCCTGCCCTGCTGGTGGGAGTGTCCGCTGGTACAGTCACTGCAGAGAACGGTGTGCAAGTTCCTCAGAAAACTTCCTGTAGACGGACCATGTGATCCAGCAGTCCCCCTCCGGGGCATATGTCTGGAGAAAATAATAATTTGAAAAGATACCTGCACCCCTGTGCTCAGAGCAACAGTGTTTACAATAACCGAGACAGGGAGACACCCGAAATGCCCATCAGCAGCTGACTGGAGAAAGAGCAGGTACGTGTATGTACTGGAATAGTACTCAGCCCAGCCAAGGATGAAACAATGCCATTTGCAGCAACATGAATGGACCTAGAGATTATCACATTCAGTAAGTCGGACAGAGAAAGACAAATATCATCTAATACCACTTAGACGTGGACTCTAAAAAATGACACAGTGACCTTATCTACAAAATGGAAATAAACTCACAGACACAGACAGAAAACAAACTTATGGCTACCAGAGGGGAAAGAAGGGTGGAGGGATGAGTAGAAGTTGAGGACTAAAAGAGACATGGTGCTGCACACGAAATGAACAACAAGGACCGACCGTGTTGCACGGGGAGCTATGGCCCGTGTCCTCGCACCGCCTGCAGTGGAAGAGACTCGCGGAAGGACCACGTGTGTCACTGAATCACTTTGCTGCCCGCTTGGAATCAGCGCAGTGTTGTAAATCAACTTGAGTAAAGAGACCTACCCTGTGATCTAGAAATTCCACTTCCGAGTGTATGTTAAAAAACCCAAACCACTCGTTTGAAAAGCTGCGTGTGCCGAATGTTCATAGCGGCGCTTTTTACAGCAGCCAAGACATGGAAGCCGCCTCAGTGTCCACCGACAGGCGACTGGATGAAGACGATGTGAGTCACACACACACACACACGCGCACACACATGCACATGCACACAGGAATATCAGCCAAAAGAGGGAATGAAATCCTGCTCTTTGCCGCAATATGGATGGACCCCGAGGGTATCATGCTCAGTGACGTAGATGGGATGGAGAAAGACGAATAATGTATGTGGTCTCACTCCTGTGTGGAATCTAAAAAATAACAAAGCAAATGTGTCTCACGGATCGGAAGCAGGTTCTCAGATGCAGAGAACAAAGGAGCCGTTCCCGTGGGGGGAGGGGGAGGACAGGATGGGGGCTTAGGATTAAGAGACACAGGATACTAGGTACCGACCAGCTGGTAACAAGGATGTGGGTTTTTGTTTTTTGGGTTTTTTTTGGTCTTTTGTCTTTTCTAGGGCTGTACCCACAGCATATGGAGGTTCCCAGGCGAGGGGTCTTATTGGAGCTACAGCTGCCGGCCTCCACCACAGCCACAGCCACGCGGGATCCGAGCCGTGCCTGCGACCTACACCACAGCGCACGGCAATGCCAGATCCTTAACCCCCTGAGCGAGGCCTCATGGTCCCTAGTGGGATTCGTTTCCGCTGCGCGATGGTGGGAACTCCACAGGGAGTGTTTTCTAGCACAGGAAATACCGCTGTGATTTGATAACAACTGTAAATGGAGCAAAGCTTTTAAAAAGTGCGGGCCACCTCTATTGTACACCTGAAACATATTATTGTACACAATTCAATAAAAAAGTTCAAAAAGTGAAAGTCAGGTGGGGGTCGTGTTAAGGCATCTGAATTTTACGCAGTCACATCAGGAACTTGTAGGATTTGCTCTAAAACCCAAGTGACACATAGTCATCGATGGCAGTGAATGTGAGCGCGTGTTCCCCGCCTTCACTGACGTGTAGTGTGTTCACTCCAGTGTCAGTTTATCATGAGTTGTCTCACACACACACAGCACATACAAACACAGCACCCACGTAGTACACACGCATGCAATTCATATCTAGTACGTATGTGCTCACACACATAATTACACACATATACACAAGTGATACACACTTGACAGACACACAGCCCACGCACGCGGGATGTGCATGCTTTCACACGTATAGTACAGACACATGATACACACGCGGCACCTGCATGCTCCGTGTGCATGCGTGTACACAGACACAGAATACATGCATGTGTACACACATACTCATGCAGCACACCACGTGTACAGACATGCGTCATCTGAACAGCTCTCCCCTCCCTGCCCCTTTGGGTTCGGGCCACCAGGCTACCTCACCTGGGCTGTCGAACTAGCCTCTGACTGCCTGCTGCACCTGTCCGCTCAGTGCCACGGCCCGACGGTCCCGTCACAGTCAGAATGGCTCTGCTGTCTCTGCTCAAAGCCCCAGTTCCTTCCCACCGCCTGCAGAGGTGCAGCCAACAGGCTCCGGGTCCCCTTTGCACCTGGGCCTGTCCCCGGCCCTGCATCTGCTGCTCCATGCCAGCGTTACTGTGGGTCTTGGCTCACGGGTGCCTTTGCTGTGGTGCTTGCCCACCGCGCCTAGAGCTTCCCGTGGTGCTCTGTCCTCGCAGCCCTTTCGGGATCTCAGCTGTTCGTTTTTTTATTGGCATCCTGCTCGTGCATGCACACACGCACACACATGCACATGCGCACACGCACACCATGGACGTTTTCCTCAAAGGCGGGTTCTCTGGTTCACGGCTTATCCCAGTGCCTGAGGCACCTGCAGGTGTAGGCACCTGCTGGGCCCTGATGGCAGAGTCCACGCGGTGCACCCCGCAGACGGAGCTCCAGTGTGGAGTGTGTGTGTTTTCCTTTCTGCAGACTCGTGGTCCCAGCTGGCAGCCTCAGTCTCGGGGCTGGACCAGGGCCACTGCATCTTTGCTGCGTGTCGGCGGCTGGCTGAGTGGCCTCACCTGAGAGTGCGGGCCAGCTTCATTGTCACCGTGGAGACCCCTGAGGCAGGGGCCCAAATGGACCCCTGTCCCTGCTGCCTACTTGACACAGGCCAGAGCAGGTCCTGTGGCCAGGCCCGGAGGCAGCATCCGGACGGTCAGCTCCAGCTGCAGCGCCGCCTGTGTGCAGAGGCTCCTCCTGCAGTCCTGCCCCCCCGCCCCCCAGTGCCCCGAGTCCCTTCCTGCAAATGGTCCTGGGTTCCACATTGTCCAGATGTTCTTTTGACTGTTTTTAATACCCTCACCTAATGACACTAATGACCACTCCCCCCCACCCAGGGCAGCCTCCGCGAGGGACAGTCCTCCACGCCCTTCTGGGAGAGGTGCTGTGTTTAAGGCTTAGTCCCGACGACCGTGTTGCCGCAGTGTGTGCTGGAGATCGAATCCTCATGCTGGACGCCGAGGTAAGATCCGATGGCTGCGCAGAGCTGGGGCCCGGCGCCCATGGGGTCCCAGATGCTGGGTCCCACCTGCCCCTCTGCACCTGCATTTTCACTGGGCCTATTTTGGTAAAGATGCTGGGGGAATGAGTGAAAGCAGGCCTTTCTCTTGCCGCTGGAAAGCTGTGGAATCAGAGCGTGCTGCTTGGGGTTAGGTAGGGGGTCTTCCGTGAGGTCTGGGATCCGGGGATGACCTTAGACGCCTGCCCAGCGAACTGCATTTCTCCTGCTCGAGTGGCCTCGGCAAGGCCCGGAAGGCACGGGGCTCTCGTTTCTCTCTCCTGGGGAATTTGCATTCCATCGAGAACTGTGCCATTCTGCCTTCTTCCGCCCTGGAGCTAGCTGAAGCAAGTGTGTGGCCTCTCTGGGTTCAGTGGCTTTGAAACCTCAGTTTGGCTGTGGGATGGATGCTCTCACCTGGGACCGGGTGCCAGCTGCCGGCAGCGGGAGGCAGGGGTTCCCAGGCCTGGAGTCCTGCCTTGTTTTCCACTTGCCCAAGGAGTACAGGTAACAGGTGGTTGGTCTGCAGGGGCTGTGTTGCCGCCTCCACTGTAAAAAGCCCTGCTTCGGAGGGACGCGGAGGGAAGCCTTCCCTGTGCTTTGCTGACGGTGGGCTGCGTGCGGGCGAGCCCGTGTGGGCAGAGTGTGCGCGTCTGTCTTCAGGCGGTTTTTGCCCAGATTGTGCCACTGTGGCTCACACGGGAAAAGGTTCGCGTTGTCGTGAAGTCACGTGCTGGAGGCCGCGGGGATCAGGCAGGGGCCATGAGGCTTGTGCAGTGGGACGCTGGTCTGTGGGCTGTAAGTATTTAAAATGTTCTGTGCAGACATCCTCCCAGGGTCGAATGCCTGAGCGCTAGGTCACCCCCAAACCTGACAAAACGCGCCATCATCATGTCGCAGAAAAGCTAAACCAGTGTTCGAAGGAAGAGAGATGTTCTAGAAAGACAACGCGAAGCCTGGCGTCGGCTCCCAACCCCACGCTTCAAAGTCCATGAAAACAAGCAGTGAGGTGCTGTTTGTCCGAGGCTCGTGAGGCTCGTCCGGGGCCTGGGCCAGCGTCCTTGTCCTGCTGCTCCGAGCACTGGCTCCCAAGGGGAGGGACACGGCCAGGCTGAACCGCTCGGCGGGGCTGCCGGGAGGCGTGATGAAGCCACGTGCCCGGACCAGAATCCTTGGCTTGAACAAGTACCAAGTACGACGTTTGTTTTGACTTTAAATGAAGACTGAACACTTTTTGGTAAAGGTCCGTTTTAACTGTAAAATATAGCCATAAAATATCAAAAGGAAACACAGTGTTTTTTTTTTTTTTTTGCTATTTCTTTGGGCCGCTACCACGGCATATGGAGGTTCCTAGGCTAGGGGTCAAACTGGAGCCACAGCCACCGGCCTGCACCAGAGCCACAGCAATGTGGGATCCGAGCCGCGTCTGCAACCTACACCACAGCTCACGGCCACGCCGGATCCTTCACCCACTGAGCCAGGCCAGGGACCGAACCCGCGACCTCATGGTTCCCAGTCGGACGCCGTAACCACTGCGCCGCGACGGGAGCTCCGAAAGGAAACAAAGCATCGCTGAGGCTGTGCTGTTGTTAGCAGACCACCCCTAGGTCTGTCTTCCAGACGCCGGAGGGAGCAGAACGCTCGTTCCTGGGAATCCCTGTCCTGGCGCACGTCGTCTTTTGCTTTCATCGTCTGCTGACGGCGGCCCCGGCTCGTGTCCTGCGCGGCGTCTGCGGTGACTTTGGGTTCCGTTGGCAGAGGAGGTCTCCTCGTGTTGGATGGTGTCTGCTGATGCGCTCAGCCTCTCTGTGCCTGTGTGCTTGTCCCTGGGGGGGGCGGTCCCGGGGGGCAGCGCTCCTGGCCGATTGGCTGCCTGCACCCCCACAGGGATGTCTGCCGGGGGCGGGGTGCCCTCGCCACCCCAGCTCTCCTCCCTGCGCTGCTGTCCCCGCGGCGCATCTGCCCAAGGAGGGGCTCGGGGGGGAGGGCGGTGGAGGTGGCGTGGCCCCTGCGGGCTGTCCTGGCGGTCCTGGCAGCCGCGGTGCCGACTTGATGGTGGCAGGTGGGGGGGCCCTGCAAGCCCTGCTTCGGGGCGATGGCGAGTTTGGCCCTGGCTAGTCTGTCTTCTGCAGTCGCTGTGTCTCCCTCAGCTCAGCCACCTGAGGCTCCGCCTCTAGGTTTCGCATTGGGCTTGTGTAAAGCAGAATTTATTGGAGCAGAAAGGATTCCCCGTGGGATGCCAGCTACTTCTTAGCAAGGGCAGCTGCCGGAACCCTCAGTAACTGGCCTCCCTCCCCCAGTTCTCCCAGAGCCGGCGTGCACTAGTCGAGCTGGGCCGTCACCGGGGCCCGGTGACTGCGGCTGAGTTTTGTCCCTGGCAGACGCATATCATCATCTCGGCGTCCGCGGACAGAAGCTTTAAGGTACGGGGCGGGCCAGCCGAGCCACCTCGTGTATGGATGCTTTGTGCTGTCCTTCTGGCTTTGGTCATTGCCGCACGTGTGACTGTTTCGGCTGAACTCGTGGACAGCGACTGTCTGCCCTTGAGCCTGTGGCTTTGGCGGGGTCACGGGCGGCCGTGGGAAGCCTGGTGTGCTGCTCTCAGCACCTGCCTGTGACCCAGCGCGCCAGTGGGCTTGGGTCGGCTGTGGGCCCGCCTCCCCGACTCCAGGCCTTGGGGGGGCTGGCACCTGCATGCACCTCCGTGGGGTTTCCCAGCGGCCCAGCAGAAGAGCCATTTTCAGTAGCAGAACTGAATCGGGCTTAATAAGAAAAGAACCCAGAACGCATCCAAGTCCGTTCCTTGTGATTATTATCTGACAAAGAGAGGACACTGTCCCGTGTGATTGAAGAAAAATTGAGGGAAATTAACGGGCGTCTATGGTGGGGGATGGAGAGATTGTAAAAATACTTCCATTGTCACCTTGAAATTTCTGCCTGGTAAAACTGACTTGAGCAATGGGCGCTTCCTCTGCTCTGGAGCCGGCTGTGGGGCCAGAACCCCAGCCCCGTCCGTCGCTTAGCAGTGGCTGCTGACCGATGGACCCTCTGCCTCCCTTTCTCATCTGTAAGGTGGGAATGATGGCCTCCGGCTCCTCAAGGGGCAGTGAGAATTGGAGTTGATGTTTGGAAAACGGGAGAGTGTACCTGCCGCTGGGTAACTGGGGAGTCAGTGGGTAACTGGTGGGTCCCTGGTGTGTCGCCAGGTGACTGGTGGGTCCCTGGTGTGTCGCCGGGTGACTGGTGGGTCCCTGGTGTGTCGCTGGGTGACTGGTGGGCGGCAGAGCAACTGGCCCTGTCTGGTCGGGGTAGAAATTCTCAGTCTCTGCGCCTGTCTGGCAGTGCTGATGAAGGGCGGGAGACAGCATCTTGCCTGTCCTGGGTCTTCCAAACCCATAGGCTGTTATTTCTGGAAATGTTTATTTCCTATGTGCTTCTATATCTTTTAGTGTGTTTCTGTAGTTTTAGTATTTGCTCACTGTTTTCTCCTTTAGATACCATTCACATCAGTTAATTTGTAATTTGGTAGAAGTATTAGTTCAAGCTGTAGCAATAATGGCAACATTTTCACTTTTTCTAAGAAGCATGTGTCTGTCTAAAGGTTTGGGACCGCCGAAAGGGATCGCTCATACACAGCTCATCAGTGTTGACAGGTAACTTGGCTCTTAGGTGTTTCCCGTTCGTAGGCTGTGTGTAACCCCATGTCCTTGTGCGTATATAAACCTGTGAGCCGAGCTGTGGCATTCGAGGGGGCTTCCTTAGAAAATTAACTTGTTGGTGATATCTTAACAACTGGAATACATTTGTCACTCACAAGCATAGAGCATATTTCTTGGAATTACGCTGGAGTTATTTTCTGAAATTAACTATGTGGAATTTACCTGAGTGATAAGAAAGCAATTGTAAACTTGATTTTGATGTCATGTATAAAGTTTATTTAGGAACGGCTGTGTTTTTAAATATTCGTTTATCTTAATTCTTCTTTTAAATTCTTTTTTTTTTTCTTTTTAGGGTCACACCAGCAGCATATGGAAGTTCCTAGGCTAGGGGCTGAATTGGAGCTGCAGCTGCTGGCCTTTGCCACAGCCACAGCAAATACCAGATCTGAGCCGTGTCTGTGGCCTACACTGCAGCTCGAGGCAACGCTGGATCCTTAACCCACTGGGAAAGGCCAGGGGTGAAACCCCCATCCTCATGAATGCTAGTCGGATCCTTAACCTACTGAGCCACAGCGGAAACTCCCTCCTTTTAAATTCTTGACAGTTTAGATTCAGAATAAGTTTTTTGTTGTTGTTTTGTTTTTAGAGCTGCCCCCTCGGCACATGGAAGCTCCCAGACTGGGGGTCAGATCGGAGTTGCAGCTGCCAACCCACACCACAGCCACAGCAACGTGGGAGCTGAGCCGCATCCGAGACCTACACCTCAGCTCACAGCAACCCTGGGTCCTTAACCCACTGAGCGAGGCCAGGGATTGAACCCTCGTCCTCCTGGATACTGGTCAGGTTCGTTACCCTGCACCACGACGGGAACTCCTAGATTCAGAATAAATTTTAAATGAAGTGACCTCCTAGGCGGCAGTAAAGAAAGACCCTGGTTTCATCGTGTGTTCACCCTGAGCCTCTGCTCGCATCTTTGCTCTGGGGCCTGTTTACGGCTTCCTGGGCACTGGTGCTCTTCCCACTTGGGGCCTCGGAGCCTGTTCTACCTCCAGGTACCGGCTGCTTTTGGAGTAGCTCCACTGTGATGGAGCGGAATGCTCGACGGAAGCCGATCGTTCTCAGTGTAAACTGTGTCCGCAGCCTCCTCTCTCCTGAGTCTCGTCCTGGACCCGGGCAGCCAGCAGCTGGTGGCCGGCAGTGCGGACGGCCAGGTGAGGGCCACCCTGCGAGCGTGTGCAGGAGGGCTCGGTTCCACGACGGCTTCGGGGTCTCTGCTGGGGCCCGTCCCCGCGCCCAGGGCTCTGGAGAAGCTCCAGGAGCAAACTGGGCCTGTGGCCGGCTGGGGGTGGCAGCTCGATACGTTTGGAGAAATGCGAAGATAGTTGATCTTTCTAGACTAGGTTTTAGGTGGGCAAGTCAGGGTTACTTCTCAAAGCTGGGGTGCGTGTCTCCTTTGTGCTGGAGTCTGGGAAGGCTGCCGTGTTAGGAGATAGCCCCCCATCTTCCTCCCACGAGTCCCTCATTTCCACTTCGGAGGCCTCTGTCCCCAGCAGTGGGGACCCCCAGGGAGCCATTCACCACGACACCAGGGGTCCTGCCATTTACCCCGTTCTCACCCATCTGCCCGGGATGGGTGGGGCTCAGGCCCCAGACGGGCTGCCCCTGGGAGGCCGATGGCAGGTCGTCCCCCCACGGCCCATGTGACTGGGCTGCGACGGTGTTCCCACGACCCCTTCCCCAGGTCAGACGGGCAGCTGGATGAAGGGCCCCACGGGGGTCTGGGGTCCCCAGCACAGTGGAGTGGGGCCGTGACCGTCCCGGGAGGATGGGTTCACCCACCTGGAAGCTTTGGCATTTTTAGGGCAGCCCGCTGCTCAGGCGTGAGGCTGAGACCCCTGGCCACGGGGGCTGAGCTCCCTCTGCAGCCCCACCCTCCCCAGAGAGGGTGGCCCATCCTGGCGTGACCTGAGGGTTCCAGAAGTCCCCTCGTTGACATGACCAATGACACCCTGCCACCCTCTGCAGGAAACTTCAGGGGTTTTAGCCACTGCCGGGCGGGTCCACGACCAAGTGCCTGTCTCTTGTTATAAGTTACGGGGTCAGGGGGATGTTTTTGAAGCTGAGATAAGTTTTCCTTTTTGACAAGAGTTGAGCTTGGCACCCGGGGATGCGTCAGCTGTGTTCTCAGTGTTGCTGGGAGGGGCTGGGGGCTGGGTCTGCCCCCGGAGTCAGGGGTGCCCCGGAGGGGTCTCGTCTCGGTTTGGGGAGCGAGCAAGGGGAGATGGGGTCAGAGGCCAAAGAAGAGCACGGGGCGGGGGGGGTGCGTCTGAGGCCGCATGGGCCGCCCCCCAGCTCTGTGGCTTCCTGCTCTCACCTCACCTCTCGGCTTCTTGCTGTCCCAGCTTTGGGTGTTCAGTTTGGCTGAAGGTCACCATTACCGCCTTGTGACTCGAGTTGACCTAAGGAAACAGAGGGACACTTTCTCCACCAGGAAGCTGAGCAGCTGCCCAGGTGATGGCCCCAGACCCTCCCTTAGCCTGTGTGGGGGGGGAGGGGGAGGGGGAGAAGCCAGGGTCCTGGGACTGAAGCTGACCAGGACTCGATCCCAGCCTGAACCCAGATTGGGACTTGAACCCATGTGCCAGGACTCGAATCCAGCCAAAACCAAATTTGGGACTTAAACCAACAGTTTTTAAGTTAAAATCACTCACCCAGTGTCTGGACTTGCTGAGGTCCAGGTTCTCTGGGTCTCAGTGCAGAAGGAATTCAGCAGGAGACAAAGCGCCAGGCAAGCAGTAGATTCATTCAGATAAGATGCTTGTGAGAGATGCCAGCGGGCAGGCATGGAGGCTCTGCCCCGAGGGTCAGGCGGGCTGCAGTTTATCCCCCAAGGAACGTGGGGAGGGGACGAGACGGCCTCGTCCTCGTCCTCGTCTTGGAGTCCACGGCAGGCCGACATCACCAGCTCCTCCTTCGCATCTGGTGAGAGCGTCGTGGACCCTGTGAGGTCAGACCAGGGCTGTCAGGGTGCTTGTTCCCATCCGCGGAAGGGCGGTAGCAGATGCTCAGATATGTAGACTCGTCTCGGGTTTCCGTCTAGTGAAGCTGTCCCCCTCGGAATGTCATCGTCCCCCAAACTCCGGTCCTTGGTCCTAAGGACCGTTGTCCTGCTGGACTCGAGCGCAGGCTGCACTGCATCTTTCACGTGGTGACCTGAGGCAGAGCTCGTGCTTTTATTTGTAGCTTTATAGTTAAGCAAGGCTGCTTCCTTCTAAGATGATCTGACGGCTTTCTTGAGCCGTCATTAACGTCCAGGGGCTCCCAAATTCCCCTAGGTGTCCTCCTCTCTCTGTGGTCCCCGCTGGGACTTCTACAGCCACCGTGTGACTGTCCCACTCCGTCTCTATCAGGGTCTGG
Organism: Sus scrofa; assembly: GCF_054392235.1. NCBI lineage: Eukaryota > Metazoa > Chordata > Mammalia > Artiodactyla > Suidae > Sus > Sus scrofa. The sequence goes on from NC_139383.1 coordinate 627,592, forward strand.
GGGCATGAGGGGCGAAGCTCACATCGCTGAGCAGAGGGCCCCGTGTCCAGCCTCTTTGCTGTCTGGCAGGGGCCCCGGGGGCCATGGCTTTTCTTGCCCAGCCCACTCATCCCACCTGGCGGCGCTGCCCCTTCTCCCTGCTCGGAGCCATGTCCGTCCTCCGTCAGCAGGTCCCCAGTATCTGCGCCGTCCTGAAGGAGCTGACGAAGCTGGAAAACTGCTGATTTTGCAGTTAAATCTTGCTCATGACTTTTTCGAGGGCAAATGCAGTCCTTTCATTTTCAGGCTACCGCAGGTACGCCACTGCTCTGCCTCGCTTCAGGTTTAGCATCACTGGTGTTCTCTCCGTTAGTTTGTAGTCTTCTTTTAAATAAGTGGTTTTAAGCTTTTTCTTTTTAAAGTAGGTCAGAAGTTGCCATTATCCAATAGATCTTTTAAAAAAAATTAAAAAATTTTTAGTAGAGTAGATTTGCAATGTTCTATCAATTTCTGCTGTTCAGCAAAGTGACCGCATTATACAAATGTTTACATTCTTTTGCTCACATCATCTTCCATCATGTTCCATCGCAAGTGACTGGGTAGAGTTCCCTGTGCTGCACAGCAGGACCTCATCGCCTGTGCACTGCAAAGGCAGTCGTTTGCATCTACTGACCCCAGACTCCCAGCCCATCCCACTCCCTGCCTCTCCTTCCTGGCGAACCCGAGTCTGCGGTCCATGTTCATGACCCGTTTCTGTTCCGTAGAGAGATCACTTGTGCCATATTTTAGACTCCACATGTAAGTGATATCACATGGTACCTTTTTTTCTCTTTCTGACTTACTTCACTTGGCATGAGAGTCTCTAGTTCCATCCATGTTGCTGTAAATGGCATTATTTTGTTCTTTTTTATGGCTGAGTAGTATTCCATTATGTATAGGTACTGCATCTTCTTAATCCACTCATCTGTCTGGACATTTAGGTTGTTTCCATGTCTTGGCGATTGTGAATAGTGCTGCAGTGAATATAGGGGTGCATGTGTCTTTTTCAACAAAAGTTTTGTCTGGATATATGCCCAGGAGGGGGACTGCTGGGTCCCATGGTCGCTCTATATTGAGTTTTCTGAGGAGCCTCCATCCTGTTCTCAACAGTGCTTGTACCAATTTACATTCCCACCGGCGGTGCAGGAGGGTTCCTTTTTCTCCACACCCTCTCCAGCATTTGTCGTTTGTCGATGGTGGCCATTCTGACTGGTGAGAGGTGGTATGTCAGGGTAGTTTTGATGTGCATTTCTCTCATAATCAGGGATGTTGAGCGTTTTTCCATGTGCCTGTGGGCCCTCTGCACATCTTCTTTGGAGAAATGTCTGTTCAGGTCTTCTGCCCATTTTTCGGTTGGGTTGTTTGTTTCTTTGTTGTCGAGTTGTCTGAGTTGTTTGTGTATTTTGGAGACTGAACCTTTGTCGGCTGACTCATTTGCAAAGGTTTTCTCCCGCTCTGTGGGCTGTCTTTTCATTCTTTTGATGGTTCCTTTACTGTGCAGAGGATTTTGCGTTTCCTTAGGTCCCATTGGTTTACTTGTGTCTCTACTGTCGTTATTCTAGGAGGCGGATCCGACAGGATGTCGCTGTGATTTATGTCCAAGGACATTCGGCCTGTTTCCCCCAGGAGTTTTGTAGTATCTGGGCTTCCATTTAGGTCCTTGAGCCATTTCGAGTTTATTTTTGCGGATGGTGTTAGACAGCGTTCTCATTTCATTCTCTTACATGCCGTTGTCCAGTTTTCCAAGCACCACTTATTGAGACTCTCTTTCCTCCACTGTATGCTCTTGCTCCTTTGTCATAGTTTAGTTGACCGCAGGTACTTGTCATGGGTTAGTTGACCATGGTTGGCCAGAGGTGCTTGGGTTTCTTTCTGGGCTTTCTCTCTTGCTCCATTGATCTGGATGTCTGGCTTTGTGCCGGTACCGCGCTGCTGACCGTAGCTGTGTCATGGACTTGGGGTCAGGGAGCCTCATTCCTCCAGGTCCCTTTTTTCCTTTCAGTGTAGCTTTGGCTACTCGAGGTCTTTTGTGTTTCCATACAAATTTTATTTTATTTTATTATTATTTTAACTTAATTTATTTTATTTTATTTTTTGTCTTTTTAGGGCCACACCCCTGACATATGGAAGTTCCCAGGCTAGTGGTTGAATCAGAGCTGTAGCTGCCGGCCGACACCACAGGCACAGCAACTCGAGATCTGAACCATGTCTGCGACCTATCCCACAGCTCCCGGCAACGCTGGATCCTTAACCCACTGAGTGAGGCCAGGGATAGAACCCGTGTCCTCATGGATGCCAGTCAGATTTGTTTCCGCTGAGCCATGATGGGAACTCCTCAATACAAATTTTAAAATATTTTGTTCTGGTGGTAAATCTATTTTTTCCTAATGTTTCTATCTTGGCTTTCATTATTTCATGTGTAAATACCTATTTATTACCGAGTAAGCCTTACCCCCACTATTTTTATTTTATTTTATTTCTTGCCTTTTTATATTTTTAGGGCTGCATCCATGGCATTTGGAGGTTCCCAGGCTAGGGGTCGAATCGGAGCTGGAGTTGCTGACCTAAGCTACAGTGACAGCAACAAGGGACCCGAGCTGTGTCTGTGACCTACACACCACAGCTCAGGGCAACGCCGGATCCTCAACCCCCTGAGCAAGGCCAGGGATCGAACCTGAAACCTCATGGTTCCTAGTCGGGTTCATCAACCACTGAGCCACGACGGGAGCTCCACCCCCACTTTAAATCCCAGTTAAACTCTGAGTAGACCGTGTGGCTCTCTCCTTGCCACTCCGTCTCTCCCTACAGGGCCCCCGATCCAGGGTCTCGCTTTTACTTCTCATACTGAGCTTTATAATGCAGGAGCCCGGCTGCGCCAGGGCTTGCATCCGGGTTAGCACAGCAACGGAGCATTGCCCGCGGCAGGGTCGGCGCCTAGCCCTCGCCTTGACGAATTGTTTGAATGTCAGATCTCAGATTATCGTAACTCTTTTCCTAGAAGACAGCCAGCTTCCTCCCACTAAGGAAGAGGTCGAAGAGACACTTCCTGTGCTGAGCCTGGCCCCCTGTGAGTGTGAACTGTAAGTACCACCTGCTCCACCAAGGCCGTGTGTGCGGAAAGCTGCCTAGAATGATGAAAACAAAGCCAGAGTGTTTTTGTCTGTTGAGTAGCAATAACTGTAAGTGCTCTTAGGATTGCATATTTTAAAGGTTAAGGTTGGTAGTCTTGGCCGGTTATTTTTGAGTCAGTTTAATAATAGAAAGGAGATGATTACAAATGTTCTCGACCCAAGTCTAACGACATCTTGGCTTCTGTATCAGGGCAAAGGGTCAACGAGATCATAACTCATTCTAAACCTTGCCCCACATGTGCCCTGTATCATACATTTAAACTTGACCCCGAAGTAATTTGATCTATCTGTGTTTGATAGAAATATTTTAAATGATCAGCAAGGCTAGGAAGCCACCGTGTAATTCTGATGAAATGACTGTGGTTTGAGTCCATTCTCCTCTGCTCTGCACAGAGCATGGAGAGCTCTGGAGAGGACTGAGGACCAGCCTCTGGTCCTGCGGGGCTGGGAGACTCAAGGAGGCTGCTGGTGCGGCTGCAGCCCCGCTGTGTTTGCAGGCCGGTCAGCCGTGTCTCTGCACAGGCGTCCTGCCTGGTCTGCACTGGGGGGGGGAGGGGGGAACAGGGTGGGAGCAGTACTTGGCTTGTGCCTGAGCTGCCCAGAGGGTCTGAGGCCTTGTGTCCCCACTGTTCCTCAGGGAGCAGTGACCCCACTTCTGCTCAGGACTTAACGTGGCCTCCCAGCAATTGGCGTCAGGTTTCTCAGGTCCTGTGTCACCTGCTCCTCCCGTGTGGAGAAGCAGTGTAGCCCTTGGTGCTGGGGAGCTGAAGCTGAGGGAGAGGAGCTCTGCCGAGTTTTCTTCTTTCCTTTTAATCTTAGTCTTTCTTCCAGGAACGCCAGCTGCTTGTGGATTGGAAGCTCGGCTGGTTTATTCATATTTAACTTGGCAAACTTTGAATTGGAGGCTGTTTTACATTTCAAGGGTAAGACCGACATTCAAGTAACTTTAGTAGTTTCGTCTGCCATTTGGGGTAACAGTTTTAGTGCAGGAAGCCTGGCATTTGAGTTTGAGGACGAGACGCTCTGGTCCCTAGGGTCACAGGCTCTCACCTGGGTCACAGCCTGGCCTCGCATGGATGCAGCCTCCCCTCCCATCCTGGCCCCTGTCCTCTCTCTCCGTGTGCATCACCCCCCTCAGTGCTCTGGGGGCTCGGCCAAGGCCACATCGAGGACTCTGTCCGTGTTCCCACCGCAGCCTTGGCGGTGCCTGGGCGCCCTCACGCCCGTCAGGTTGAACTCGTGGTCCCCTCGCCCCTCCTGCTGTCTTCAGGTTCTGTCACTCTGTACGCTGAGCTGAGCTGCGGGGACAGTGACTGGCACCTGCCCGCCTGCTCTGCGCTCTCCAGGGGCCCCGGCTGCTTTGGGATGGAGCCCAGGTGGTGCCTTACCTCCTGTGGGAGCCACACCTCCCTTGTCACCTGTGTGCCTGTGACTTTCCTTGCCTCTCCAAACCCCTGCTGGCCTCAGCACCGATGCCTGCCTCCCCTTCCTGCTGTCTGTCCTTTCAGGCCCAGCCCAGTGTCCCCTGGCCCTGGCTCTGCCTTGTCCCCCACCGCTGTCCTGCCTGGCATTTCACAGCCATGTCGCGTATTTGCATTTGGAGGCTCCCCCCCTCCCCAGCCCCTGAGCTGCTCAGAGGCAGGGCCAGTCCGCTCGTCCTCAGGTCCCCGCCCCCAGCTTGGGCATGCGCAGCGGGCACCCGGGAGACGGCCCTTGGTTCCCACCCGCACCCCCACACCTTCTTGTCTGTTCTCTTGGCTGGAATTCAGAGTTCGGGAGCCTCAGCATTCAAGTTGCCGGATCGTGTGCGATGATGAGCAGACCCTGCGGTCGTAAGGTGGGTGGTGACCCTGCAGCGCGCCCCTCTCCACAGTCTGCCCTGGCCTCCCCGCGTTGTCACGGTGACAGGCTTGCTGGGAGGTCTGTGTGGGAGGTCGGCGAATCACAGGGTGCTGCAGCCACCTCCCGGCAAGCCGGGCGGCCGGAGCAGACCCGAGCAGGTCTGGCCTCGGGAAGCCGTGTCCCCAGCGCGGCGGGTCACCGAGTCTGCTGCCCTGTCCTGTGCAGGCCTTCTGCCTGCTCTCGGCCTTGTTTGGGAAGAAGATCGCCCTGCTGGAGGTGGACCTGGCCGCCCTGCTGAGGTCGCAGCCGCACCCCGGCGTGGGGGCCCGTCTGTCTGTGCTGCCCAGGTACGGCCTTCCAGGAAGGATGTGTGCATGTGTGCGCAGCAGGTGGGAGGATTTAGTCGCCTTTTCACCTTAGGCCTAGAAGGAAAGTTTCGTAAACTCCAGACTGAACCCCGTTGGGAGAATTTACTGCTCACATTGCTGCTTCTCTCTTGCTTAAAACACAGCGACGGGTAGTTTATTTCCATGTGGAACATTATTTCAGGATAGGATATAGATTTTACGACAGCCCTTTTCTTAAGGATAGAAATTCAGGGAGTTCCCATTGTGGCTCAGTGGGTTAAGGACCCAGTGTTGTCTCTGTGAGGATGTGGGTTTGATCCCTGACCTTGCTCAGTGGGTCAAGGATCCGGCTTTGCCACAAGCTGCGGCGTAGGTCACAGATGCGGCTCAGATCCAGGTGTTGCTGCGGCTGTGGCAGAGGCCTCAGCTGTAGCTCCGATTCGACCCCTGGCCCTGAAACTTCTATATGCCGCAGGCACGACTGTAACAAGAAAAATATGCCTGTAACTTCATTTCTTAGAAGGGTAAGCGTTCCCTCCCTGCCCGTTGCACATCTGCGGTGCAGGAATTCATCATTCGTGACTCTTTAAGAGGCACGTTTCCCTGAAGCAGCGCCGTCATGTAAGTTTGTTCTCATGGTTCAGTTCTGTGGTTTTATTTTAGCTCCGGTGTCTCATCGACCTCTCCCCTGTATTTTGGACCCGTTGAAGAAACAAGTGCTAAGCTGGCTCCTCAGAAACAATCTGGTTAGTATAACATTCTCTGAAATACAGAACGCGGGCCCGTCCCTTCTCCGAGGGATGTGTGTTCAGCTTTGCTCTGTCGCTTGGCGAATTCACGTTTGTCGAGGTGAAACGCCGGCGCCTCCTCCTCGGCTCCTTCCTCTCTCTGGCTCTCGCAGGTTTTCACACGGTTTGTGGTGGGGGGATGTGCCAGACCTTCTCCTGAGCTGGGTATAATTGCAGCAATTCAGAACCGTCAAAACGCCGGGTGGTTTCTCTGGTGGCCGGCACGGCGCTGGCACTGGCGGACACTCAGGGATTAGAGATTGTGAGAAGAGCTTGTTCTTGCTGCTCTTCGCAGCAGCGTTTTAATTTTAAAGCCAAATCCAAACGCGATGCTGTTTTTCTTCTGCACCCTTGAGCGTGCATGGCCCAAGCACGTGGACGCTTCCTTACCCGTCCCTGTGCGTCCTGTCACCCCAGCCTGCTTCTCGGGTGTCTTGTATCAGCCAGGCCGTAGTACATGGTTCCTCTTTCAAAATGTTTTCTCATTGTTTTATTCTAAACAGCATCCAAAAAGCCTACATGTTGCTTTTTATAAGGAAATTATTTTTACGATTAACTTCTATTTTAAGAGAGTAGATTTCATTATAGTCCACCTATTTTTACTGTAAGAGTCATTGGTAATGACTTTTATTCCCTTCAGTAGCCAACCCAAAGCTGTAGTCAGTCTTATCACACCTCTCACTGGCCTGTAGGTAAACGGTGGTCGTGGCGGATCAGCGCCCCTCTCGTTCCCTCCCTGGCCTCCGGGCCTCCGTCTCTCTGCCCCCGGTGCAGCCTGGCCATCACGTCTGGTCCCGTGGCTCTGGGCACAGACCGTCCCCGCCTCTTCTCTTGGACTTTTTCTCGGGCAGGCCCGCCCTCACGGCCGCTTTGGTGTGGGTGACGCCAGCAGCCCTGAGTCCTTGCCTTCAGGACAGGCTTCCCTCCTGAGCGACACTCGGGGCCTGGAGGGTCAGCCTTTCGGTCCCTCACTGGAGCTGCGACTCAGGCTGGACGAAAGTCTTTGTTTGTTTGTTTGCTTTTTAGGGCCGCAGCCACGGCACATGGAGGTTCCCAGGCTAGGGGTCCACTTGGAGCTGCAGTTGCCGGCCTCCGCCAGAGCCACAGCAACGCCCGATCCTTAACCCATTGAGCGAGGCCAGGGATCGAACCCCCGACCTCGTGGTTCCTAGTCGGATTTGTTTCTGCTGAACCATGAGGGGAACTCCTCAGTACAAATTTTAAAATATTTTGTTCTGGTGGTAAATCTATTTTTTCCTAATGTTTCTGTCTCCTAATGAAATCTCGACCTCCCCGCCTGCCCACCCTTCTTCTCCTCTGAGCCGCGCCCGTCTCTTTCCTGGCTTGGGTGCCGAACGGCATTTGGTCCAACGTGGGCACAGGGACCAGCCTTGGCCCTGCTCGGCCCTTCGCTTCTCATCGCCTGCGTTTGTCTGATCCCCAGGTCCTCCTAAGCCATTTGTCGTTCCTGTCCGTCTCCCACATTTCCCTGCTGTGCTTTCTCGGCCGCCGTCCCCAGAAGGCCCTCTTCATCTCCCATCATGAGGTGTCTTGCCTCGGCATGCCACGTCCCGTCGAATGTCGTGTCATGTCACGCTGGCTGTCCCGGCACGCCTGTACCGCTTACCACGTCACGCCACACACCACATCACGTGAGGTCCCGCACATCCCGGGGCTCATCCCCTGACGTCACACAGCACATCACATAGAACGTTGCCCTGTGTCACTTCACACCGCAGATCCCACGCCACGCTGTTCCACACCCACCAAACACCACAGCAGCGTGTGTCGCATCACACATGGAACCGCACTTCCCGGCGAAATCTCACATCACGCTGTGCACACATCCGCTTACTCAGCACATTGTCGCGGGCTGTCTCACGTGCAGGGCACCGTTCCCGGGGTAAGGATGCCCTTGGGCAGGATGGACCAGAGCCCTGCTGTCTCCGGAGCCTGCAGTCCAGGGGGGAGGCGAGCCTGGGTCCCGTGTTCACACAGCCGTGAGGTTGCGGGATGAGGCCCGTGAGGCACGATCTCTCCCACGCTTGGCGGAGGCCCTGGCGGAGGTGTGATGGGTTCAGGGATGCAGTGCTGGGCAAGATGGACTGAGCACAGGTCCTGGGGCACGTGCCTGGGCCCATGTGGGAGGGGACTGTGAGAGCAGAGGTGCCCGGGATGGGGGGCGGCTCAGAGGAGACCCCGGTGCCCTGAGCCCCCACTTCAGTTCACCCTCCTTTGTCATCATGGCTGTGCGCCTTTTACGAAAATTAAAAAATATTGTTCATGTATAATTTTGTTTTTTTCTGCGGGAGGGTCCGTCTGAATACCCACTGCAGCATATGGCATAAGAAACGGGAGTGAGCTCCACCCTTCAAACAGCAGCTCCCGCAGAGAGTTTAGATTCCTGAAGGGTCATTATGGCAAATGACCTCGGTATGTAATGTGATCTTGTGCTTTATTCATAGGGTTAGGGAGTCTGTTTTTCATGTTCTTTAAAAAACAGTTTCTGTTCATTTATTTCTTATTTCTTTTTTCATTTTTAAAAAATTTTTATCTTTAGAGCCACACCTGCAGCATATGGAAGTTCCCAGGCTGGGGTTGAGTTGGAGCTGCAGCTGCTGGCCTGCCCCGCAGCCACAGCAACACCAAATCCAAGCCGCGCTGTGACCTACACCACAGCTCACAGTAACCCTGGATGCCTAACCCACTGAGCGAGGCCAGGGATTGAACCTGCATCTTCGTGGATACTAGTCATTCTTAACCTGCAGAGCCACGACAGGAACTCACACTTTTTTTGTTTCTTAATCGAAGTATTTACAATTTTGTGTGAATTTCGGGTGCGCAGCCGAGTGTGTCCGTCTTGCGCGTGTGAGTTTGTCCATATTCTTCCCTTGGGCTCTCCTCCATTATGGTTTATGGGAGGTGGGGAATATCACGTCCTGTGTGTGCGGTAAATCCTTGCTGTGCATCTGGTTATATGTGGTAGCGTGCATCTCTTTACATGCCTCTTGTCTGTATTTTTTTGTTGTGGTAGCAGAGAAATAACATCAAATTTACCGTTTTAACCGTATTTAAGTTCATTGGCATTAAGTAACTTCATCTTGTTGGGCAACATGAAAGTCTTTTTGAATCATTTTCTTAATTAATACCCCAAATAGACTTGTATTAGAATTCTTTGGAATAACTTGTGACTAACAAATATTAATTAAAATAGCTAATGGGTGGAATGATACCAGGTGGCTCAGAGAATATTCCGAAATTCCAAATATGTTTTCACTTGAAGAAAATTACTTGCAGGAACTCTTTGGATTGCGATGCCGTCTGTCTCTTGCCTTTAGGAGTGTGCTCAGCTGCCATCAGCCACGCCAGGGACTGCATTTCCAAAGTGCACATTTCTATGCGGCAAAATCTATGGTGAAACACGTGATTTTATTTCCCTTTTCCCCCACTGAATTCACTTGTTTCTATGGCTTGTTTTTACACGTTTTATTTAGAGCACCCCTTAAAATGCAGTCAACTTTTTTTACCAGTGTGCATCCTTCCAGATGCGCGTACCTGATCTGTGTGCCGAGCCGAGACGTCACGGCTAAGTGACACTCAAGCTTTAGAACAAACCCTTCAGTAAGAACAATTGTCTAAACTGTAAGGTTTATCACAGAGATTGTACTTGCTTTGTATCCAGAGGCTGGTGACATTTTAAAGCATTGACTTTCTATGACAGTTTTATGTGCTATTTAGAAAATATTCATATGGAAAATTGAAGGCGATGACGGATTCATAGTCATGCTATAATCTCATCCCTCTACTTACAAAGCAGCCTATAAATAATGAAAAATTATAGTTGATGAGGTGTAGTTATATTTTAATGCTTAAAGCATTTGTTAAAATAATATGCAGTTATGTATTTATGAACTTTATTCTAGTGCTTTCAAGATTTCAGGACTTTCTCATAGTCAAGTTCACTACCGTGTCTCTAACTTTATTATCTTATCCTGAAATTATTTTCCTCTTGGCCTTATTTTTCTTGGAAGAGGTCTGTCCTTCTCACCTGATGCCGAGCTGGAGCTGGAGAGGTTTTCTGGGCCCTCTGGGCGCAGCTGTATTTCCTGTTCCCCTGGGGCCTCTGGGTCTCAGCTCCCTGGGTGCCTCTGTGCCCAGTGGGTTCGATGGGTTTTTGGCGAGAATGTGGCTCAAGTTATCAGGTTTGAAACAGTTCCAGAAAAAGAACTGAATTTCTTTGTTTAAAAAAATAAGAGATCTATTTTTAGAATTGCTCAATATTATGTAATTACCCTTTTTTTCTGAAGCTATTTTATAATTTTGGACAGAATATTCATGTTGAACACCAAGTATTAAATGTATGTAAAAATAATTCTGGCATAATTATTTTGTGTGAAACCTTTTTTTTTTTTTTTGGTCTTTTTGCCATTTTCTTAGGCCACTCCTGCGGCATATGGAGGTTCCCAGGCTAGGGCTCGAATCGGAGCTGTAGCCACCAGCCTACGCCAGAGCCACAGCAACGCAGGATCCAAGCCGCGTCTGCGACCTACACCACAGCTCACGGCAACGCCAGAACCTTGACCCACTGAGCAAGGCCAGGGATCGAACCCGAAACCTCATGGCTCCTAGTTGGATTCGTTAGCCACTGCGCCATAACGGGAACTCCAAAATCATTTTTGAGATTTGTCAATATTTGTGGTAAGTTCATGAGATCTAATCAGAGTTCTAATCAATCAAAAGTGCTGTGGGAAACTTACAGCATCTTAAAAATAGGATGGGGGAGTTCCCTTGTGGACCAGTGGGTTAAGGATCCAGCATCACTGCAGCAGCTTGGGTCACTCCCGTGGTGCGGGTTGTATCCCTGGCCCTGGGAACTTCCATATGCTGTGGGTGTGGCCAAAAAAAATAGGATAAGTGGTTTCATTGCTATTAAAATCATGGATGTAATTATGTTTTAGTGGCTTGTCTTTCTTATTATTCTATCGTGATAAAAACATAAGAGAGAAATTTGACCTAGTTTAAGATATTTTTCAAAATTATTATTTCTTTTTAGGGCTGTGCCTGTGGCATATGGAAGTTCCCCGGTTAGGGATCAAATTGGAGCTGTAGCTGCTGGCCTGTGCCGCAGCCACGGCAAGCTACATCTGAGCCACATCTGTGACCTACACTGCAGCTTATGGCAATGATGGATCCCTGATCCACTGAGTGAGGTCAGGAATCAAACCCATGTCCTCACAGACACTGTGGCAGGTTCTTAACCTGCTGAGCCACAGTGGGAACTCCCAGATAATTTTGAAGATAATTGCTCTTTCTGTTTGTAGAGGCCCCTACAGTGAATTGTTCCTTGCTGGCTGGATTTTAGGGTCCTGTGGACAGAATTCCAGAGACTGAGGTCCACGTGGGCCTGTTCCATCACGCGTGGGCAGCCTCTTCCGATCGCGCCCTCTGGGGGCTGATGGTTCAGCACTTGAGTACTTGAAATACACTCTGCAGTCAGTATCATTGAGGGAGTGAGAAAGATGCCTTTTCTGTGTGTGTGTGTGTGTGTGTGTGTGTGTGTGTGTGTGTGTGTGTGTGTGTGTGTGTGTGTGTGTGTGTGTCTGTGTGTGCGCGCGCGCGCACGCAGGCTTTTAAGGGCCTTGATTTAACCTTTTCGGTCTTGTTGGCTTGGCACCAGGTAGGAAACCTCTTAAATCCGTAGATCGTGTGGCCTTGGCTGTTTTGGGGAGTGCGTTCCTGTCCCCCAGGGAGCAGTGTTAACGGTTTGCTTCCTCTTTGAATACGTTTACCCAGCTGCTCGGGCCATTGTAAAGGACCAGCCCCTGGTTTTCCACAGTAAAGTCACGTCGTCTGGATACACAGCTGCCCCGCGGTGAGTTGTCCGCCCCGGAGGAGGACACGTGGGGCCTCCCGGTGCAGGTGGGGACAGGGACAGACGCGGGGACCCCAGCACATCGCAGTTGCGGAAGTGGCATCAGCTGCAGCAGCAAGCATTTATTGAGTGCCTGCTGTGTACCAGCCTCGGATCGGCCTCTGGTCCTTGACCCTGACAGTGACGGTGCCAGTCTAGTGAGGTGAGGGAGTGGGAGCTGGAGGGGTACGCAGCGCCGGAGGCCCGGCTGCACTGCCCTCCTGGGGGCAGAGCCGTGCTGGACACCGAGCATTACAATGTGGTGTATTTGAAAGAAGCAACGTCTTTGAAAGGAGTGAGCCGCTCTGCCTGAGCTGGGTCAGGGGAGGTCGGAGGTGGGGGAGGGGGAACAGCAGGACACTGGAGAAGTTTCGGGTGCCCCAGAGCCTCCGAGTTCCCTGGTTCTTTAGGAACCCCGCGTTTCTCAGAGGCAGAGTTGGCTTTTCTGTTTAAAATGCAGACACACCGCCACCCTTCTGCCAAATCTTGATCCTTCATCTGTTTTTAGCACAGCGACCAAAACAGCCTTCTTAGCCCGGAGCCCCAGGGGCCGCCCACTCCGAAACAGTCGGGGTCTCTGGGAGGCTCGCCAGGGTCCTGCCCCCACCGTCTCCACAGACCTCATCCTTGCACGCCCCCTGGCCCGGGCCTCCTGCCCCGGGGCTCTGCACGGCGCCTCCCTCCCTGCGTGTGGGAGAGGCTGCTGCTGGGGTCCAGGCCGCCGAGCCTGGCCGCTCTTTATACGATGTTACATCCCCTGCCCTCCTTGGTATCCCGTTCTGTAAACGTCTGGGCCTGGGGCAGCACCTGCCACCCCAGACCCATCGTAAGCACCCCTGCTCCCCGCCCGCACACACAGGGGGAGATGGATGGATCAGCGGGTCGGCGGATTCTGGGCTCACGCGCAGTAAATCGCGCCCTAGTCCAAGCCCTGCAACGGGGCAGTGGTGGGCTGCCGGTTGTCTCCTGTGGCCTCCAGGGGCCGCTGCGAGTGTGGGGCCGGGGGCGGGAGGAGGCCAGGCCACCCACAGCGCTGAGCACCAGCGGGCAGAGGTCCCAGGTGGTATTACCCGGTTTTCAGTGGGGTCTCGGGATGAGGACATGCAGCATGCAAGTCCCTGAGCCGCGTGAGGACAGGTGGGGAGGCGGTGAAGCCGACCTCGACCTTGACCGCCGACCTTGACTGCGCCTCCTCCCTGCCTGGGGTGCTTCCAGCCGGCCATTCAGGTCTCTGGGTGGGACATGCTGCTCCTCCTCTTGGTGGGTCCCCGCCCCGTCCGCCAGCCCCCGGGGAACTTGCAGGTCTGGCCCAGGCTTCCCCCTCCACCGCCTTGCTCCGGGGGCTCTGGATGGAAGCTGAGCATGTTGCCCTGCGAGCCTGACTGCGGAGGGATTGTCTTCGTTTTCTCTAGGGAGCCGCTCTTTGTAGGTACACAGGACAGTCCGTCCGGAATTTCAGCACCCAAACACGGCTTATGCTCCCAGTCGCGGAACAGCCAGTGTAGGAGTAGAACTGGAGGACTGCCGGCTCAAATTAGTCAAATATTCAGTTTATTACTAACATGGGACATGGGGAGCACTTATGTGTTTATGTTTTCACTGCGCAACAGAGGTCTGTCAAGCTCAGAACGTCTGATCTTTAGGAGTGACGTAGAGCCCTTCTTTCCACAGTGTGGCTATGTTTTCACCAAAGACCAATGTCCAGAATGATGGTAAAAGACCTTCAAAATGCAAGAACAGTTCCCGATGGTATGTAACCTAATTTGTGCAGTCCAAGTAAATGTGAACTAATTTGGAGAATCTCTTTAAATACCTTAATTGAATTTTTTCGCACAGGTATAAGACCCTGTGACTGTATATGCGTGTGTGTGCACATATATGAATGTGGGCATGTTATTTATGTATGCACATGTACTTTTAGTCAAGTTTGATTCATGTCACTCATTTTTCAGACATGCTGCTATTTTTATCACCTTAACTGTTTAGGAATATTAATTTCTGTTTAAAATTTGGTTTTAGGAAATCTGTAGCTAGGAGTTCCCATCATAGCGCAGCGGAAATGAATCCAACTAGGAACCATGAGGTTGCGGGTTCCACCCCTGGCCTCACTCAGTGGGTTAAGGATCCGGGGTTACCGTGAGCTGTGGTGTAGGTCGCAGACAAGGCTCAGAACTGGCCTGGCTGTGGCTGTGGCGTAGGCCTGTGGCAACAGCTCCAGTTAGACTCCTAGCCTGGACACCTGCATATTCCACAGGTGCGGCCCTAAAAAGACCAAAAAAAAAAAGACACACACACACACAAAGAGCAAGTCTGTAGCTACTGATTATTCTTGAAAGCTTCTTAGTTGCGGTGCTCGGGGATCTGTGACGGCTGGTGGATTCAGAAGTGCCTCCCTTCACCCGCGGCCCTCGGCCTTGGGCGGGCCTTCTGGCCCTGGCTGTGCCCCTGTCCCTTTGTGCCTGGGGCCTGGGGCTGTGGACGAGTCTGGCAGGTTCCCAGGCCCCACTTCTCGAGAGGAAGGTGTCTGGGGGACCTCCAGGGCCCTTCCCATTCCACTCTTTCAGGTCACATCATCTAAACAGAGGTCACGGGCCACAGCCTTTAAACTGTCCTTCGCCCCAGGGCACATCGCGTCTGCACCTGGACAGTGCTGGGCTCACACAGCGCCACCTACGCCCGCAGGTGCACGTTTAGCGCTGTTGTCCTTACATGTCTCCCTGCGGCTCTGGCTGCCCTCACGCCCTGTGCGACACTCAGCTCTCGGGTCCAGAGCCAGATGCAGCCCACGCTGCTCTGAGCTCTCATTTTCTGCGGATTGTCTCTCGGGAGCCCAGCTCGCCAGACCCAGTGGCTTTCTAGAGACTGAGCTGGGGTCGGAAGCAAAGGAAAGCCTTGTTCTCAGGGATGGCCGGCTCGGCTGAGGGGGACCGGCTGTCCTAGGGACCGCGCGCGGGGGGCAGGGGCTGTGGGGAGGAGCCGCCAGCTCTGCTCTGGGCCTTGGGCTGCATCCTGAGTGGAGGTGTGGTGCCCACGGCCGCAGCGCTGGCGCCAGTCCCTCGGTCGTGACAGGTGCCAGGCCTCTGCGCGTGGCCCCTGTGGCCTCGGAACCGGACTGAGCCCAAAAGAAGAGGTGAGACTTTGCACCTGGCTTCCATCCTTTTCTCCCGGGACCCCAGGGGGCTTTGGCAGTGACGAGTGGACCCCGTCTGTGTCCTGGGTTTGTCGTTGGGCCATGGGCTGCTCTGCAGGGAGGCGCGGTGTGAACAGATGTGTGCGGGTTGTCACTGAGTCGCCTCCCGTTTCCGGGGCAGGGTACTCTCGGGTGGTAGGTACTCTCGGATGGCAGCGAGGCTCCCTTTTAGTTCTCTGCCTTCCGGTCTAGTTGGTGTTCGGGGCTGCGCCGGCCTCGCCGCGGCAGCAGTGACCCCATTGACCCGCCGTCGCAGTCTTCTTGCCGCCTCCCTTGCGCCGCCTGCCGCTCGCCACCCTTCTCGGGTTTCTCTGACCCTCTGCCGCCTCTGCTCCGCGGCCGGTAGTCGATGTCCAGCTCGCGCCAACTCGCGGCGTGAGTTCTGGGCCGCGAGGAGGGCCGTGGCCTCGCCCCCCCCCCCGGGGGGGGGCTGTGACCCCCACGCTGCAGCTGAGGGGAGGAGGTTCCCGAACCAGGGCTGCCCTTTCGGGGGGCCCTGCTGGCGGGTCCTGCGCCACCCTCCCCTTCACTTGCTTTAGAACCGGGGAATGCGATGGTTTTCATGGCAAATGTGGGCCGTTTGTAGATGATTTAACTAATCAGTGCTATGATAAGCCTCCCAAAGCGTATGAAACTGGAAAATAAAATGTTTTCTTTCCTGTGAACCCTCCCCCCGCCCAAATCGTCACAGTATTCACGTTGGTTCGTATTAAATGGGAGAAATTCTTGATATTTTGTACCTAAACATGTATGCACTTTTGGCACGAGGGAGTGTAAGTACATTCAAGAGTTATTTCATGATTTTTTGAAACTGAGATATAGTTGGTTTACAAGACTCTATTAGTTTCAGGATTATAACAAAGTGATTGACCATTTTTTATAGAGTATACTCCACTTAAAGTTACCACAAAATGAAGGCGATGTTTCCCCGTGCCTACAACGTAGTCTTATTTGTAGTTTTTTATACCTATTTCGTACCTCGTAGTTTGTGTCTCTGAATCCACCCCCCGCCCCCGCGTCTCCCCGCTGGGTTTGTTTTCCACGTCTGTGAGTCTCGTTCTGCTTTGTTATGTACATTCTTTTGTGCCGTGGTCTAGATTCATATGCACGAGATCCTACAGTATTTGTCTTTCTCTGACTTATTTCACTAAGCACAATACCCTCTAGGTCCCTCCCGGCGGCAAATGGCAGCATTTCATTCTTCCGCATGGCTGGTATTCCGTTTGTGCGCTTGTGTTTGTGTGTTACAGCCACACGTTACTGTATTATCATAGCCTCTTTGTTGACGGACACGTGGGTTGCTTCCACATCTCGCTTCCATGTGAACAGTGCTTCTGTGAGCACTGGGTGCAGGTGTCTTTCCAAAGCACTGGTTTTGTTTCCTTCAGATGTGTGTCAGGGAGTGAAACTCCTGGGTCGTGGAGTCGTTCTGCTTTTAGCTGGTTGAGGAGCCCTGTCCTCTTGTTCACAGTGGCTGCATTTCCACCAGCAGTGTGGGCTTCCATTTTCTCCCCCCCAACATTCGTTTGTCATGTTTCTTTTTTTTCCTTAATGGCCCCACCCAAGCATAAGGAGGGTCCCAAGCCAGGGATTAAGTCCGAGCTGCAGCTGTGGTCTGTGCTACAGCTGCAGCAATGCTGGATCCTTTGGATCTTTGAACCCACTCTGCTGCGCCTCTGGGGGATCCTTAACCCACTGCACCACAGTGGGAACTCCTGTTTGTGCTCTCTTTGATGATAGCTGTTCTGACAGGTGTGAGGCGGTATCTCGTTGCAGTTCTGATTTGCGTTTCCCTGACAGTTCGTGATGTCGAGAATGTTTTCACGGGCCTGTTAGCCATCTGTATGTCTTCTTTGGAAAAATACCTGTTCAATTCTCTGCCATTTTAAAAATTGGATGGTTGCTTTTTTGATATTAAATCGTATGAGCTATTTACATGTTTCGGATATTCCCCTGTGGATATTACCCATGTTTTGGGTATTACCCTCTTATTTGCCATATCATTTGCAGGTATTTTCTCCCATTCCATAGGTGGTCTTTTCATTTTGTCGGTGATTTCCTTTGCTGTGCAAAAGCTTTTAAGTTTAACTAGATCCCATTAAATTTTTTTTGCTTTTATTTCTTTGGCCTTAGAAGAGAGATCTCAAAAAATATTGTCACATTTTATGTCAGTGCTCTGCCTATGTTTTCTTCTAGGAGTTTTGGGGGTTTTGGCTTGCATTTTAGGTGTTTAATCCATTTAGAGTATATTTTCCTGGATGGTGTGAGGAAGTGTTCTAATCTCATTCTTTTCCATGCAGCTGTCCAGTTTTCCCAGCACCGCTTATTGAAGATACTGTCTTTTCCTTGTTATATATTCCTGCCTCCTTTGTGGTAAATTAATTGGCCATAAATGTGTGGGTTTATTTCGGAGCTCTCTGTTGGGCTATGTCTGTTTTGGTGCTAGTACCATACTGTTTTGATTACTGTAGTTTGGTGGTATAGTCTAAAGTCGGAGTGGATACCTCCAGCTTTGTTCTTTTTTCTCAAGATAGCTTTGGCAGTTCTGGGTCTTTTGTGGTTCCATACACATTTTAGGATTATTTTTTCTAGTTCTGTGAGAAATTTCATTGGTATTTTGATGGGGAGCACTTTAAATTTGTAGATTACTTGGAGTAGTATGGTCAGTGTGACAATATTAATTCTTCCAACCCAAGAGCATGGGATATCTTTCCATTTCTTTGTGTCATTTTCAAATTCCTTCATTGTTGTCTTATAGTTTTCAGATTATAGGTCTTTCACCTCCTTGGTTAAGTTTATTCCTAGATATTTTATTCTTTTTGATATGATTGTAAATGGGTTACAGTATCTATCTATACATTTAATATATCTTCCTGGTGGTTCATTCTTGGTATATGGATTAGCAACAAAATTTTGTATTAGTTTTGTATCTTGCAACTTTACTGAATGCATTTATTAGTAGTTCCAGTGATGTTTTTGGTGGAGATATTAGCGTTGTCTATATATAGTATCATATCATCTGTAAAAAGTGACAGTTTTATTTCTTCCCTTTCAATTTGTGATGGCTTTTATTTCTTTTTCTTATCTGATTGTTGTGGCTAGGACTTCCAATACATGTTAAGTAGATCTTGCAAAAGTATGCCTTTTTGTTTTGTTCCTGGATTTTAGAGGAAAATCTTTCAGCTTGTCAACTTTGAGTATGATATTATCTGTGGGTTTATAAATGGCCTTTATTATGCTGAGATATGTTCCCTTTATACCAACTTTGATGAGAATTTATCATGAATGGATGTTGAATTTTGTCAAATGCTTTTTCTGCATCTATTGAGATGATAATGTGATTTTCACCCTTCCTTTTGTTAATGTGGTGTATCACGTCGTTTGATTTGTGAATACTGAACCATCCTTGTATCCCTGAAATAAATTCCATTTGGTCATGGTGTATGATCCTTTTTATAAGGTGTTGAATTCAATTTGCTAATTAATATTTTTTTGAGGATTTTTGCATTTATATTCATCAGTGATATTGGACTGTATGTATATATTTTGTAGTATATTTGTCTGGTTTGAGTATCAGGATAATGGTGGCATTTTAGATGAATTTGGGAATGTTTCTTCCTCTTCAAGTTTTTTCAGTAGTTTGAGGAGGATAGGTATTAGCTCTTCTTTGTATGTTGAGTATAATTCCTCCATGAAGCTCTTCAGTCCTGGACTTTGTTTGCTGGGAGTTTTATTTTACTTTATTATTATTTTTTAATAAATTCAGTTTCACTCCTGGTGGTTCATCTATTCAGATTATTTCTTCCTGTTTCAGTTTTTGAAGGTTGTATGTTTCCAGAAATTCATCCATTTCTTATAGGGTGTCCAGTTGTTGGCATGTAACTGTTCATAGTATTCTCTAATGATTTTTTTATATCTCTGTGGTGTTGATTGTTATTTTTCTGCTTTCATTTCTTTTTGTTTTTCTTTTTTTTTTACTTACTTATTTTTATTTATTTATTTATTTTTTTGTCTTTTTGCTATTTTTTTGGGCCGCTCCCGCGGCATATGGAGGTTCCCAGGCTAGGGGTCAAATCGGAGCTGTAGCCACCGGCCTACGCCAGAGCCACAGCAACGCAGGATCCGAGCTGCGTCTGCAACCTACACCACAGCTCACGGCAACGCCGGATCGTTAACCTACTGAGCAAGGGCAGGGACTGAACCCGCAACCTCATGGTTCCTAGTCGGATTCGGTAACCACTGTGCCACGACGGGAACTCCTGCTTTCATTTCTTATTTTGTTTATTTGGGTCCTCTCTTTTCTTCTTGATATGCCTGGCTAAAGGTTTGCCAGTTTTGTTTTATCTTTTCAAAAAAAAAAATCGCCTGTTTCATTAATCTTTTCTATTTTTTTCTATTTTATTTATTTCCTATCTTCTATTTTCCCAGTTTTTGCTGACTTTGGGCTTTGTTTATTCCTCTGTCTCTAATGTCTTCAGATGGAAGTTTAAATTTTTTATTTGAGATTTTTCTTGTCTCTTGAGGATGGCCTGTGTTGCTCTAAACTTCCCTCTTACACCTTATTTTGCTGCATCCCATAGACTTTTAAAAGTTGTGTTTCCATTTGGATTTGTCTTGAGGTGTTTTCTGATTTCCTTTTTGATTTTTTCATTGATCCATTTGTTTTTTAGTAGCCTGTTGTTTAATCTCCATGTTTGTGCCTTTCTCATTTTCCTTCTCATAATCGATTTCTAGTTTATAGTGTTGCGGTTAGAAAAAAATGCTTGATATAGTTTTTATCCTCTTAAATTTGTCAAGACTTGTTTTGTGGCCTAGCATGTGATCTACACTGAAGACTATTCACATGCATTTGTAAAGAATGTGTATTCTGCTGTTTTTGGATGGAATGTCCTATAGATATCTATTAAGTCCACTGGTCTGCTGTGTCATTTATGACCAGTGTTACTGTATTGATTTTCTGTCTGGATGATCTGTCCATTGATGTCAGTGGGGTGTTAAAGTCCCCTACTATTATTGTACCATTACCAATTTCTCCCTTTATGTCTGTTAATATTTGCTTTATATATTTAGGTGCTCTTGTATTTGGTTCATATATGTTAATGAGTATAATATCCTTTTGTATTGATCCCTTTATCATTATGTAATGCCTTTTTACTTTTTTAATAGCCTTTGTTTTATTTTATTTTATTTATTTACTTATTTTTTAGGGCTGCACCCATGGCATATGGAAGTTCCCATGCTAGGTGTTGAATTGGAGCTGCAGCTGCTGACCTGTGCCACAGCCACAGCAATGCCAGATCTGAGCTGCATCTGCCACCTACACCACAGCTCATGACAAGGCCAGATCCTTAACCTACTGAGCAAGGCCAGGGATCAAACCTGCAACCTCATGGATACTGGTGGGGTTCATTACTGCTGAGCCACAATGGGAACTCCCTTGATAGCCTTTGTTTTAAAGTCTGTTTTGTCTAATAAGAGTATTGCTACCCTTGCTTTCTTATCATTTCTATTTGCATGAATTATCTTTTTCCTTTTTCTTATTTTCAGTCTGTGTATGTCTTTAGCTCTGAAGTAAGTCTCTTTTAGGCAGCATGTAGATATTATTTCATGTTTTGAATGTAAGATTTACTATATATATGTGTGTCTGTATATATATATATATATATATATATATATATATATTCAAGTTTTGTGGAATAAAATTATATGTGTAAATATAACATCTACCTTATTTCTAGTTTATTAAACATCTACCTTATTTCTAGTTTATTATTTTATCTCTAGTCTCACTCTGAACATCTACCTTATTTCTAGTTTATTATTTTATTTCTAGTCTCACTCTGAACTATCTCAGTTGTTTTCTCTGATCTTCCCTAAAGCAAGGATTATCCTTTGGAGAGTCCTCTGCCAAGCAAGCTCAGCAGGCAGCTTGCTGTGTCCCACGACCAGGCCGCTGTGCACTGTGTTCAGTATTCAGGTATGCTAGTGAAGCTGGGGCCGTGCCTACTGCCTTTGTAAGGGCATCTGGTCTGCCCACTGTTCTGTTGTAAGTAGATTTTTAAAAATCTCGGGTACTTGAAGTTGTGTAACATTGTTTGGGTCAAGATTAAAATCAAAACTCCTTTCCCCTGGAGTGTCACCAGGATTAGCCCACAGCGTCCATGTGTGCCCTGCGAGCGCCTGCAGCACATGAGCCCTGGGCTTGGTTGGAAGCTCCTCCAGGTCTGTGTCCCCTGTGTGTGGCCGTCTCCTCTAGCAGCTCCGGTAGAGGCTTACTCACAGACCAGGAGGAGCTGCAAAGTCCCACCAGCTGGCTGCCACAGACCCAGTCGTCTGGTTGCCCAGTGGGTTGAGCCCTTCCTCCCACAGGTGGATCATGCCCCGGGGCTGGGTGCCCCTGGCCTGGGGCAGGCGCTCGGCCCAAGCGGCTCCTTTGCCTCCTCGTTGGGACTGTAGTGGTTTTCTTGGAAGAGTCTGAAGAAGTTAGGAGGCAGTTTCCATCCAGGTAGCTCCACTCTCTGAGCTCTTCTTTTTGGGGTAAGCATCTCTTTCCTAGTTTCTGGACACTTACAGGTGAGAATATGCTGTTGCCACTAATCCAGGGTCTGTCTGCGCACCTTCCGCCCCGCCCCCCGAGTGTAGACAACCATCTGCCCAATGTATTTTAAGTGGATTCCTAAAGGTTATTGTCTTTTACAACTTTTGCTGAATTCCTTTTGTTTTTCATATAATTCTAGCCAAATGTTTTTTGAGTAATTTCAGGAAATTAGAAACAGAGTGTTACTAGTGAGTATCTTTGTGATATTCACTATACTTGCTTACCGAGCATTTGATTATAAGATTATAAAGTTAGGGTCCTCAAGTTTGGATATTATGGGGAAGCCTATAATTTATGTCCACTTGGTTTAGGAGAATGTTTAAGTGCAATGGCTTAGCTGACTGCACCTCAAACACCTGTTCCTGGGAGTCAGGATGCTTCGGGCTTCAGAGCAGTGTCCTGGGTTTAGGGTTCAGATCCTGGTGCTGCCTGTTGACCTGTGTCCTGGGCACGTTTTCAGCTGCCAGCCCGCTGGCCCGTCTCTATGAAAGAAGTGTGGGGACGTGCACATGAGGGCCTGACAGGGTCTGGCACCTGCCGGGTCCCAGTGATCGGGATTTGAGGACGTGCTGGTCCCTGTTGCAGAGGTCCTCACTACCTGAGAGCTGAACGTTCTGCGTTTCACCTGTTGCAAGTGTGACTTCTGTGTGTTATGATTCATGAGGCGCGTCTCTTGTTTTTTCAAGCAGGAGATGGACAGCGGCTGGCCTGTGGCTTAGCCAACCACCTATCCCTGGTTTTCAGTGCTGACCTCACCGGGACACCTGCTGTTTTTTCAGGTAAAGTGTAGAATTGTAGTTAATATGGACTTATGGGTGGGTCATGTTACCAAACCAGGTCCTTTTGCTGGACAGACCCTGAGAGCAGGGTTTGCAGCAGAGAATGGGTCTGTAACGAGGCAGCCAAGAGAGGAGACGGGAGAGCAGATTCCAGATCCGCCTCCCCGGGGCACGGGGCTGGGACACTTACGGGATAAAGAAGCGGGCGGGGCTGAGGTGTGAGCAGAAGGGACTGGAGGAGGAAAGTGAGGCAGGCGTGGTGTGTGCAGGCGCCTCTGGGTTACGGCTGCTTCCCGGGGTGCATGGTCGAAATGAGGCGCTGGCGTGATCGGGGGTGGGGCACTCGGCCCTGTGGTCAGAAGGCTGCTCCTCGGACACGAGCACAGGCCCAGCTGGCGGTCGGGGTCCCTGCCCGTCCTGGCTGGCTCGAGCTCGGGCTACACACAGCTGATTCCGAGTTCCCGAAAGAGAGCTTAAGCCCCAGAGCTGTAGTGACCCCTGTGTCAGAGGCGTTATCTGCAGGTGGTTAAGGAGTCAAGAGATAATGAGGATGAGCTTTGGCGGTGAGGGCGGGCTACAAGCTGCCCCAACCTGTTGCTCTGTAGGACAAGCCCAGGGACTTGCGTTCGTCACCTGCCATGTTAGCCCTGTGGGTGTGGCTCCAGGATGGGTTTTGAATCCTCTGGGGCACCGTTTTGGTCTCATCATGCTCCTGACAGTAGTTGCCGAGGGCCACCCTTGCCCCCGTCAAAACAGAAGCAAGGCTTGAATTGGGCAGTGATGTGAGCACACTTGACAACCCGGATGCCTCGGAGCTCCCTGGACCAAAGGGAGCGAGTGTGAGTGAGAGACCCGAAGTGCTGGCGCACCGCGGCCAAAGGGCCCGGAATTCGGGGGGGAGGGACGCCGCATCTTACAGACCCAGGACTGAAGCACGTTTGGCAAGTTAGTAGGGTTTGTGCACAGGCATTTTTATGAACGTTGACGGGGCAAAGAATTTTTTCAAGCAAGTAGGTTTGAACGAGGGCAGTGATGTGGAAGTTGTGGCTCTTGGGGCCTCGTAACCGGTGCCCGTAGATGCGGTCCTCGACCTTGGGCTCTTGCCCCTCCTCCTGGGGCTCCTGGGGCTGCTTGCTTCGGGTCTTACTCCGTAGATAGTTCAGCACCATGTGTTTCCGTGAGAGAGAGCAGGACCGGGCGCTGGGCCCAGGGCCGCAGGAGCACACGAGGCGGCCCAGGGAAGTGGCCCTGTCCTTGCCGGGTTCCCAGTGTCTGCGGCTGCCGGGGACGGGGACGGGGACGGGGAGGAGCACCCTTCCCAAGGGCGGACAGGTCCCCGCCCCTCGCCCGGAAGCAGCATCTCTCTTCCTCATCCTACCCAGCCCGCGGCCAACAAGCTTCCAGAACATTCTGTGGCTCCTCCCAGCTCAGCACTGTGCTGTAAGGCCTGTCGCACACGCATACTGGGTGGCCGCACCCACCGACACCCATGGTGTTTATGTCCGTTGGGGCATTTCTCTGTGGGTGTTATTGTTGGAAGAAGGGCTTCTGCTAATTAAGAAAATGCAGTGGATCTTCCAACTCGCCTTTTTCAAAAAGGGCTCTATTTCTGTTCTGGGGAAGAGCGTCCTCATTACCCACCTCACCTGCGTGACGTCGCTTTACCTTACGCGTCCTGCTGGTTTATCATCACGTAATTCAACTTTGAGAACATGATGGGTCGCTCACCGCTAACCCAGAAGGCAGAGAAGTGGGTGTTTTTGTTTCTCTCGTGATCAAAGGCAACTAAGAAAAGCATGTTCTGGATCCTTCCGTGGTAGAGATATTAGATGCTAAACTAAAGTTCCCTCCTGGAGGACTCGGGGCCTCTGGAGCGCAAGCCGCTGGGGGAGCCCGCAGGTGTCAGTCTGTTTGATTGAGTCACGGTGTCTCTGCTTGCGCTTTGCTATGGGGCCGTGAGCTGCCCCACCACCCGTCCTCTCGGCCTGGCCTGGTCCCCGGGGGACACGCTGGATGGCACCTCACGTCCTGCCCAAGGTATGTCCCAGGGTCAGTCACTTCAGAAGGTGGCATTAGGATTTCATTAGGTATGCGAAATTGTATAAAGAGGAATTCTTAGAAAGGGATGAAATTCAGCTGAGAACTCTTGCTTCCGGTGTGTCTGAAGCTGCCGACTTGGCCCCCTTCCTGCGTGCCTTCCTCTAAGTGGGGGTCACAGCCGGGTCCCTCCCTCCCACCAGCAGCCCTGTCCCTCAAGCGGGAGCCCTGGCCCTGGTGAAAGAGAGGGCTCCGGGCCAGGGTTTCGGGTCCTGTTTGTTCTCTCTCTGATGCTCGTCACCCCACTGTCCGCACCCTGAGGGCATCAGTGTGGTTCCGGTTCATGTGCCACGTGGGCAGTGAGGAAAAGGGCCTGGCTGGAGACCCTCGTGGGCCCTGGGCTCAGCTGGACCGGCGGGTCTGCACGGGCCTCTGCGCCTCGGCCCTTCCTGTGTCCAGGGTGGTCCTGTGAGGTCCCGCTCTCGTCACTGGGAGTCGGGGTCTCTGCCCCGACACCGGGAAGTGGGGGGCAGGCTCGCTGTGGCATGCGCTCTGTGGGCCTTGGTTCCTTAGCCGCCATCCGGGTGTCCGGTGAAGGATGCGAGTGGCGGTGGGAGGAACAGGGGATGGAAGGAGGGGTCCCTACTATGCAGCGGGGACGGAAGGAAGCCCCGCCACCTGGCAGCAACCCTGCCACGGGCAGCCCCGCGGCCTCTTGCTGTCCGGGTGGGTGGTGGTGGTCAGAGCATCCCCACCTGATGGCCAGAAAGGGGGCGCGTCTGGAGGTCCGATCCGGATGCTGCCTGTGCCCACGGCCCCGGCTCTGAGAGGTGGCCATGGGGTCTGCAACGCGGGGCTTCAGGAGGGGCCGTCGGGGCCCGCTGAGCGCCCGGAGGGTGTTGCCGCCTGACCCCTCTGGCCTCAGTGCTCCTGCGGAAGCTCCCGAAGTTTACACCAGGGGGCAGCAGCGCCGTTGCAGAGAGTTTTCCGCTCTGTGAGTTGGAGCTCCTGTTCCGGAGGTCAAGTTACAGAACTGAGACGTACACTGTTTGTAAATCCTTCCCGGTTTTTCCATTGCTTGTTGGTTTTCTGACAGGTGTGATTTGGTTGTTGCAAGTATGTTGCGACTCCCTGTCTCGTCTCTAAATCACTGAGGCCGGCGGGGGGGGGCGGGGGGGGGGCTGCCGCGAGCCCTTGGCCGCTGCCTGAGGGGCTTCGCTCGGCTGTGGCTCTTTCCCCGCAGCTTCAGCCACAAGGCATCGTGCCGAGATCTCGGCATGCAGGGCCCTTTCCCAAGGCGCTAAGGGGCCCCAGAAGCCAGCGGAGGCCGGGGCCGGGGCACAGGACCGTGGCACGTGCCAGGCGGCAGAGGGGAGGGACACGTGGATGAGAAAACCAGTGACCCTCGGTGAACACCCAGCTCTGAACTTCCTATTTTAAGAATTCTTGAAACACCTTCTTCAGAAACCATATTTAGCCTTTAAAGGAGGCAAAACTCACCTGCCGGGGCGTCTGCTCCATGGGTCACTTGGCCCGGCATTGCCTTCAACGTCCAGGGTTACTTCGTCCTGGTTGTGTCCTTCCTTCCTGCTCTGTCTCTCTTAGGTCACAGCGGGGCCGTGAGCACCGTGTGCTGGAGCCACGACGGCAGGTGGCTGCTGTCTGCTTCCCAGGACGGGACACTGAGGGTGTGGTCGGCCCGCAGGCCGGAGCTGGCGCTGTGTCTGGTAACGGTGATCCCTGAGACCGTGGGACAGCCAGCTGTCCAAGCAGGGCTGGCCCCAGGGTCTCAGTCTTCTACCCTAACAGGAGGTCGGGGAGGTCGGGCAGGGGGCGGCACACGAACGCCGACTGATGCTCAAGGACCTTCTTAAGTGTGTGCGCACACGCTCGCACGCTTGTGCAACACAACATGCATGCATCACAGCACACGTGTATGTGTGAATACACACATGCACAGTCAAGTCAGGCTCCCACTTGGGTGGTCTGAAAAGGGAGATTAATGCTAAAATATTGGAATAATTTAAAATGTGAATTCAGTGGGATTTTATGGTAGAGCTGAGCTGCTAGTAGGGCCTGAGGGATGTCGTGGGGAGCAAGTACCTTTTTGTGGAGAAAAGTGCCTTGTTCCAGTGAACGTGAAGTAGATCATTGGAAACGGAGCTGGAAAGGGGAGACAGGAGGCCACAGGGGAAGAAGCGGGGATACCAGCGGATGCAGCTTCGATCCTTTTTGTGGAGAAAAGTGCCTTGTTCCAGTGAACGTGAAGTAGATCATTGGAAACGGAGCGGGAAAGGGGAGACAGGAGGCCACAGGGGAAGAAGCGGGGATACCAGCGGATGCAGCTTCGATCCTTTTTGTGGAGAAAAGTGCCTTGTTCCAGTGAACGTGAAGTAGATCATTGGAAACGGAGCGGGAAAGGGGAGACAGGAGGCCACAGGAGAAGAAGCGGGGATACCAGCGGATGCAGCTTCGATTCCTCCGACTGCGAGCTGCCAAAGGCCAATTTTCAAAGATGCCCTTAGCTTTTATTTTGTGTGAGTCTTATTGTGAAAAGGGACTGACTCCTGGGGAAACCAGTCAGGAGGGGAGAGCCGGGCATTCCTAGGACTGTGCAGAAGGAGGCGTGGCAGCACTTCAGAGAGAAGGCCTTAACCCTGTTGACGTCTGCACGGGATGCTGTGGGCGCCGCCAGGTCCACATGGGAGTAGCTACTCTGAACCACGCTTTAAACAGGCGTAGAATTGGGGCATTAATATGTTTGCTCTTGGCTTCCAATTTTCTTTCATTTTAGAGTTTTTAAGCGACCAAAACACCCATCACAGTCAAAGTTTAATCGTGAAACATCTTTTAGAAAGGAAGAAGAGGCAAACGTCAGTTGGTTCTGAGTCCATCTGTCTCTTCGGAATATATAGATGCTTGGTGCTAAGGTGCAAGGATTTCACGTGTAGAGCGGCGGTGTGTTAATTACCATTTTCTGCCTCAGAAATCTTTCCTGATTCGCACCGCAGGGCAAAGACATGTTTCCCAAGCCTGTACGATCTGCGCAGTTTTACTACCTGGACGCGTTTATTTTGTTATCCTCGGGCCCCGAGTTCCAGCTGCTCAAGTGCCACATCAGCACCAGCAGAGACGACGTCAAAAGGTAGTTGCCTGCTGCCGGGGCCTCTGCTCTCTCTGCTCAGGAGTTCCATGCGAATGGGGTCTCCTCTTCCTGAGGCCCCCAGACCAGACGCCTGCCCTTGCCTTCTGTGCCGCCTGTCTGGGTGCCCACTCTGTGACTGGTTCTGCCTGTGCGGGCCCCAGCCCCCTCCCAGGCTTAACAACTTAGGTTTACATGAAAATACAGATAACTTATAACCAGTTAGCTGTCTCCTTACGTATACACAGTTACTTTAGAATTAGGAGAAAAGGTTGCCTTGTCATAGATGGGAATGAATCACGCTTGGCTACGTGTAGGATATTGTTTTCTTGCAGTGTTACTGAAGGACGACCTAGGGTTGCCTAAGGAGAAGTATGGTAGCCGATTCACCTGTCCCCTCAGTGTGGGCAGACAGGACAGTTAAGTGATGCGCGTGTTTTTAAGGTGGAAGCTGTTGTAGTGAAAAGGAAACGAAAGGAGGACCAGCTCTCATTTTTTCCAGGTACAAGCAGAAGAGCAGGTGCACGCCTGTCTTCAGGCTCCCCACGACCGAGGCAGTGGAGGTGACCAGCTTATCAGCAGTGAATGAGTTTTATTCCTGTATCCTTTTTCCTGCTCTCCTCCCAGTGTGTTCGCATCCTAAGGACTGTCCTTCTGGCAAAAGCGTGTGCTGAGTGTCCAGGCTCCTGGCAGTCCCGGGGAACTCGGGAGCTCACAGTCTTTTGCATTAATTATAGTGGTTTCATCTCCGTGGTGAAAAGAGCATCAAAGGAAAGATGAGAGTGGATGCACTGGCGCCTCTGCCGCTCAGCAGGGTGGTGGAAGCCCAGGCCCCTGGGCTCTCGCTTACTGCATCACACAGTCATTTAGTATTTAAGAACAGCGAGTTAGCACATTTGGGAAACAAACTGCTGTGCCCACCGTGGTATCCTCCGATTAACTGAATGCTTTCCTGCCTCATGTGGACGTTGGCAAAAGTTACAGCAGTTGCTGTTGAAAATGAACTTGATTCTAAAACTTTAAATTTTGAGTGTTTATGGCTAACACTTGAATTAAAAAGCACGGATTTTAACTTACTTGGAGGCAAAGCTCTGCTCTTCAGAAACTCATCTTAACCATTTCAGTTATTCGAAGGTCTAAGTAAAATTCTTTTGAAAAGGTTCATCCTTGAAACTTCAGAAAGACTGATAAAAGGTTTTAATAGAAGTTCTATTATGTTTTAGTTAGAAATGTGATTTTTTTTTTAATGGCTGCACCCTTAGTATATGGAAGTTCCCAGGCTGGGGGTCAAATGTGAGCTGCAGCTGCCAGCCTGCACCACGACCACAGCAATGCCGGATCTGAGCTGCATCTGCGACCTATGCCACAGCCGGTGGCAACGCTGTATCCTTCACCCACTGAGCAAGGCCAGGGTTCAAACCTGCGTTCTCATGGACACTAGTCAGTTCTTAACCCACTGAGCAACAATGGGAACTCCGGAAATGCAGTGTTTTTTATGCTCGAGCCTTTGCTAAAAAACCAAACCAAGGAAAAGCTAGCAGCACTGTGTTGCTCTGATTGTTCTGTCCTGGGAGAAGACTCCTGTGTGCTCCGCTCTCAGCATCGGGTGTGTTACGGAGCCCAGCCCTCTCGGCCTTGCATCCTTTCTCCCGCCTGTGTTTTGTTCGGGCTACACAGTGAAGGGTGGGAGTTCTGGTGGACACACCCACCCTAAGCTTGCGGATTGTCCCTCAGGTGCCAGGTGCCTAAGGCTTCCCCGCAGCGTGCATCTCTGAGGTCCTTCGGGCGTGCAGTCAGCCCCTTTGGCAGCAGACACCTTGGCGGCCTTACCCACTGGTGTCTGGAGCTCTGGGCCTAGTGCCCACCTGCATTGCGGCCTTGGCCTGGGTGTGTTCTGGCCCTCATGCTGCATTTGTCTAACTGTACGTGGAAGCCGGGTTGCCCGCCGTCCACGAGCCCCCGCGGCCCGCGGCCCTGGCCAGGTGCCCGGACGGGGTGGGGGAGCGGGGCCGTGGTCAGGGCTCTTGTGCGTGGCGCCTCAGAAGCGCGCCTTGTGTGGTGTTCCAGAATGTACGAGCAGAGGGAGTGGGCCGTGCCTCCCGTGGGCCGGACGCCTGGGAAGAGCTCCCTAACTCAGCCGCAGACCTGGTGCTGGCCGCCGGCAGGAACAGGACCCTGGAGGTTTTCGACCTCAACGCGGGCCGCAGCGCCGCGCTGCTGGCGGGAGTTCATTCTCGGCCCATCCACCAGATCTGTCAAAATAAAGTGAGTGACTCCGGAGCGGTCCCTCCTCTCTGTGCGAAGGGTGTGATGTACACAAATACAAGACAGCTTTGACACGTTGGCCACCAGGTTCAGCGGTGATTCTGACTGGCCGTTAAATGCTTCCAAGCCTCGGTGTTTGACCTTAGGAGGCACTTTAACGCCGCACGCATGCTGATTTTTGTACTTTTGTTTTTGCTCATTTTATGGCCCCGTTTTTTCTTTTCCTGGTAGTCTATGTCCACTTAAAACTTGGTGGAGGGTTTGGTGTTTGGAGCCCTCACTGGGTTGAGGGACAGTCACGGAGCTTCTGCAGGAATGTGAAGCAGCCTTTGTGACTCAGTGGCTCCCCTCTGCAGAATGTAGCTGGTTTGTCTTGACAGAGAAATGGTTTAAGACCCTCCGGCCGAGGGAGGAGGTGGCCGTTTGGAGGACTTGGGCGTCTCACGGTTTAGTTCAAAAGACACTGTTACCCAAGAGCGTTTGTCCACAAAACTTTTGTTTTCAGGGCTACAGCTACAGCTTTGATTTTTGATAGATTTGGAAGGGCTTTCCAAATCAAGGGTTTCATTTCGATTGGGCCTTCTGAAATCTGCATTCTGATTCAAGGGTATTCTCTTTTTTGAAGTGAGGTCTTAATGTTACTTTAAAAGACTGTTATCCACAGGTTCCATGTGTTATTCCAGGTTCACTTTAAATTTCTGAGTCCTAGGCAGGTGCGGGCTGATATTCTGGGAGTTTTTGCAACTGGTATGACTGGGAGCAGAGAACACAGGCTCTGGACCCTGGGCCGCGGGTCAAATTCTCTCCAAGCAGATTCTGTCCAGTGTCCTCCCGGGGGGGTGGGAACTGGAGGTGTTGGACCAGGGTTGGACTCTGCAGTGGGAGACCCCGACTGGAGGGGGAGCGGCCTGAGGCCCTGAGCCTGGTTCCCCGGAGCTCAGTCTGGACGGCTCCTCTGGAAGCGGGGGGCTCGGGGCCCCCCTGCGTCGCACGGCGCCCTCTCCTCGCCTGCGGGCGCCTGGCCTTGGCCGCGAAGCCTGAAGACACAGGCAGGGCCCTTCCTTGGCGTCCTCCCCGCGCTTTCCCCGGGAGGGTCAGCAGTGAGGACTTTCCCGCACGAGAGGAGAAGGCCTTTCTGGTTTGCGGAATATGCCGCCGGCTTGGAGAGCTCTGTCAAGCGTCTTCCTTTACTGGAACAGCCTCTTCCGGCATAAAGGCAGCGCAGAACTATTGTCAACACCGAGCAGTGGGTCCCCCAGGCGCGTGAAGGCCTCCCTTTGAAGATTGGTAATTCGATGAGGCTGAGACAGCCAGCCTTGAAGCGGGGGTGTTAGTCACTGGCTGTGACGCCCCCTGCCCCCCGCGGGTCTGCTGGGGGCGCTGGGAAGGGAGGGGCGCCCTTTCGGCGGGAACAGGGCCTGTGTCTGGGAACCGTGATCTCGTGCTGCTCCTTTCACAGTGAGATCTGCCGAGACGGCGTTTCAGACTGATGCTCAGACCGTAGGTATTTCTGGGCTTTTAAATGAATTTGATCATTGAGTCGTGTATTTAAAATGACTGTTAGCCTACTCACCACCGAATTTCTTAGGTGGTGTGGTTTTGTAAAAATGCAAGTGCAACTCAAGTGAGCCATTGGCAGCTGGCTCCTTTTTTTTTTTTTTTTTTTTTTTTTTTTTTTTTTTGTCTTTTTTTAGGTAGGGCCCCACTCGCAGCATATGGAGGTTCCCAGGGTGGGGGTCAAATTGGAGCTGTAGCCGCCGGCCTGCACCACAGCCACGGCAACGCCAAATTCTTAGCCCATGGAGCGAGGCCAGGGATCGAACCTGTGACCTCATGGATACTAGTCAGAGTCGTTTCTGCTGAGCCACAATAGAAACCCCAGTGCATAAAATTTATCTGAGATCTCTAAGATCCAGGTGTTTCTCTGGAAATGTTATTACTTGTATATTTAACCAGTGTTTGCAGAGTTCCTCAGTCTTTCGTTAATACAGTTCAATGAGAATTGACGCCGTCACCAAATATTGCCATTTTCAGTTAGGACGTTTCGGCCGTGGAGATAAATGTGAATGTCACGTGCGACGCTCTCTGAAGTCGTGGGTGTCGCATGTGGAGCGGATGTCTCACAAGCTGTCTCAGGTACTGTAGTGATCAGAAAAGGGTTTTCTGTGTTCGTTTAATTTTGGGTTGATGGCACGCGAGTCCTGGCCCCGTGGGTCTTTCAGAGCTGCCGTCATCACCAGCCACCCTCATCGTCTCCTTCGTGTGGAAATGGTTCGTTGGTGTTTCTATAATAAATCTCTATTTTCTCTTTTTTCGCGTGTTCTAATCCTTATTTATTTTTTTGTTTGGAGTTTATCACAGAGCCGTAAAACTCGGTCTAGATTGAAACTTGAAATGTTAGAGCTCCCAATTTGGTTCTCAAACCTATTTTCCATTGTTTTAACTGTTTATGTTGAAAATGCAAAGTTTAATTCTGAAGTTTTCAATGCTTTTTGACTTACAAAGAATAAAGCCCTAGAGTTCCCGCTGTAGTGCAGTGGCTAAGGAGCTGGCGTTGCTGCAGCGGCAGGTTGCAGCTCTGGCTAGGAGTCAGTCCTGGACTCTTCCATCGGAACTGCCGCATGCCACAGGTGTGACTGGAAAAGAAAAGCCCCAGCTTTAAAATAATGCTAAAGAGAAGTCTTTTAAACTCATCTAACCAGTTTTTCCCACATTTTCGAGAAGTCATTTCTTCGAGAAGGGGAGTGATGCTGTTCTGTGTGGCATCTTCCTCTCTGTCCCCTTTTATAAGGGAAGATGCTTTACCCTGTTGCGCACAATGCTGTTCTCTGCCACAAGGGTTACGTCAGACAGTGCTGTGAGTCTCCGGGAGCCATGTTTTAAAAATATAAATTTAAAGCCTGGCGGACGTTGCCTTAGAAAACTCTTAACCTTCACATGCAACTAATTTCACACAATTTGTTTGTTCCCGTGAGGGTTAGGAGAAACGCATGGAGTTTTGCCTCCTGCAGCAGCAGATGAGAAGCTGAATTAGGAACGGTTCCTGCAGCCCCAGGCGGTAGATGAGGGTGTGAGTGGCTTGTACACTAAGCTGACCCTGTGGTTTTCATAATGATTTTTGTGTTTTCCACTGTAGCTGGTTTACAGTATTCTGTCAATTTTCTTTTTTTAATTTTAATTTCTTTATATGTATGTATTTTCTACTGCACAGCACGGTGACCCAGTTACACATACACGTATACATGCTTTTTCTCCCATTTCCTGCTCTGTCCTGAGTGCCTAGACAGTTCTCAGTGCTACGCAGCAGGAGCCCCTTGCCGATGCAGCCCGGAGGCAACATCCTGCATCTGTTCAGTTTTCTGCTGCCCAGCACGGTGACCCAGTCACGCGTACCTGTGTGCCTTCGTTTTTCTCACATTGTCTGCTCCATCCTGAGCGACTGCATGTAGCGTCCCCAGCGCCGCACAGCAGGGTCTCCTCGCGAGCGGACTGGGGAGCTCCCCGGGTGGGAGGAGAGGCCCCGGAGCCAGGCACACCCGGCGTCCTGCTCCGGAGGATGAGGGGACTGCCTGCGGCGGGCTCGCCCCGCGAGACGGAACCGGATTTCAGCAGGATTTGGAGGAAGGCGAAACAGGAGCGGGTTGACCCTCCGTCGCTCGTCGCTCAGCTCCCCGCGTGCGGAGGGTCAGCCCGGGCTGCTCTCTGCTCCCAGACCGACCTGGATTCAAACTCCCGGACGGGGGTTGGCGTGCGTTAGCGCCGTGAATGCAGAGCCTCACAAGGATGGTCCAGTGTGCCCAGTGCCACCTGCCGCCGCTCCAGGCAGCCCCGTCTCCCCCGGGCTCTCCCGCCTCGGTCGCCGTCCTGCTGTGAACCCCTCGAGAGCCCGGTGGCTTCCGGGGCAGCATCAGCTTTGCAGGCTGACTCTTGTCGCCGCTCCAGCCTCCTCCCTGCTGGCGTCCTCAGGTTGGTCTGGGCCTCTGGTCTCAGGCTGGGCCTCCGGGAGCCCAGGTGCTGGGCCCAGGCCGTTCTTTTGTACCTGGAGACTCGCAGATGTCTGGGGCAGCGACCAGGACAGGGGCGGGCAGGTGCTGGGCGTCCGCTTAGAGGGGGCGGGTGGTGGTGGCCTGGGCGCGCCGAGGGCTCCCACGTGCCGGATGCCCCCTGCTTGGTGGGAGCAGGCTCTGTGGTCCCAGGAGCCCCAGTGTAAGACAGGGGTCCCGAGACCCGAGATTTTACACGAAACTTTGAGGAGATTTTTAAAACCAAGATCTGATTTTCCAAGTGCTTCTCTTTTCTCTCGATAAAACTTCAACAAAATTACCCAGAGGGCACGAAGGCCACATCCGTCAGTGTGTATTTCACCTTCTCCTGCCTCAGCGAGTGTGTGTGTGTGTGTGTACAACCCATGTAACGAACGTGCATGTGCACGTGTATACGTGCGAGTGTGTGTGTTGTGTGCATGTGTGTACACACAGGCACGTGCCTGCGTGTGTGTGTGCTCACGAGTGTGGGCGTGCCGCTACCTTCCTATCAATGCGTTCGTTTGGTCCCATCGGCCGTTGGCACCCCCTGGCATCTGACACTGCTCCTAGTACAGGGCAAGCGCGAACAGCCGAGCAAGACCCAGATGCCTGAGGCGCGAGTCTCACAGAGAAAGAGCCAAGGGGATTCAGTGCAGGTCAGACCCTGAGCCGCGGCTGGGGACCCCTCCTCCCGGTCCCCTGGACTGGCGAGGGAGGGAGACCCTGCTCAGGAGGTGGGGTCCCACTGGGGCCCGAGGCGGGGGACGGGCCTTGGGCTTGTGGGTCCTGGTCACTCGGGGTTTTATTTGGGTTCTGGGGGCTGTCGGGGGGGGCGAGCAGGCGGCCGAGTGGCCACCCAAGGCCTGTGCCTTGGTCTACCCTGGAGAGAGTCGAATCCAGGCCGGGCGCCCAGCCCAGCCTCTGGCTGGCTCTGCCGGTGCACCCGCTCTGCCCAGGCCTGGAGCGAGGGGCCAGGCCGCAGCTAAGGAGGAACAGGGCTTTGGACTCGGTGCCCCCAACGTGGCACCACAATGTTGAGATTTTCCGTCTTGCGGGATGGGGCTCCCAGCTCAGGCCCCCGCGTGGTGGGTCCTGCACCCGCTGGCCGAGGGGTACCCTCTGAAGGAAACGGCTTAGTTCCCTTGGTGCAACTCTTCAGCATACTCTGTTTTTCTCCCCACCTTTCCCTTTCGGCCTTTAAAACGAATATAATTGTTTTGCTTGAAATCCTGACCTAAGAACCTTTCTTTTGTTTGTTGAGTTTAGTCTGCTCACAACTATTATGATTACTCATCATTTGATCTTATTTTGTGCGTCCGCTTCAATCTTAAAAAAACCTGCAACTCCTATACCTTCTATTTATCATGAATTTTCTTTGCTTCATTTTTCCCTCTTCAGCCTCTATTTGATTGATCGAAATTTTTTAAATTCTTTTTTTCCCTTAAAAGGTTTGACCACTGAATATTGCCTCTGTTTTATTGCATTTTTTCCTGTTCGGTTTTAAGAAACTGGCAATGTGGTAAGCTATTATAATTGAACAACCATCTGTCTATTAAACTAGGCCTGTGTTGTTTTTATTCGGGGCCTTACATAGTGCCCAACATTTAGCAGATGATCTAAATGGTTGTCGAATCTCTGTTAGGTTTTTTTTGTTATGAGTTATCGAGTGTCAGGTTATCCTAACCCAGCCCCAGGTCCTGGGACACTGGGCTGTACTGATCTTAGTAGGCGTGGTGGTGAATGGACCCCTCCGTGTGTCGTGTTTCTCGTCTGAAAATGGGTATAAAATAGTATATATCTCACAAATCTGTGAAAAGCGTGACGTGTTTAGCGTGCTGTCTGTGCAGAGTGAAGACTCAGTGAGTGTTTGTGCCTCTTGTTATTGAAGTTATATAAGCCTTTATTTCCTGCTTGTACGTGAGGAATCCCCTGTAGGTATGTGCACACTTTAAGCCTAAATGCTTTTGGATGTGTTCATTACGTTTGTTTTAATACTGGGATATTCTCGACGTCGGAGGCCCGTGGAAATTGTGGTGAACGACACCGTGTTTCAGTGTGTTTGGGCCAGTGGTGCTGAGGGTGGCGTTCGGTCCCGTACAGTCCATGGAACACTTTCGGTCATGACGACATGTCTTGGACGGCAGTGCGGGGACAGCGAGAGGGCCGGAGGCCCCGGCCAGAGGCAGGCCCTCGAAGGCGTCAGTGTCTGTGGGGACACCAGCCGGGTTCCAGCCAGGTCATCGGGGTGTCACAGGGTCTGACACGCGGGAAACTGGTAACTGGCCTCCAACTAAATGCCTCAGCAGGGCCACCTTTCCGACGATTCATTGAATGTGGCCTGTAACCTGTGCTTTAAGAATAGGTTCAGTTGTGTTACTGTCCAGCCTTTTGGTCTTTTAGCCTTTGTGGTTCCGTAACTTCCCATGGCGTTGCACTGAGCACACGATGTAGAGAAAACAAGAGCAGTGGTTCATAAGCTCAAAATGTACCGTTCGCTGTTAGTCACGTGCAAGTCTTTAGAGTCCAATTCTGACATTTTTGTAAGTAAGAAGAAAAGGTTCGTGTTAATTTTTCGTTACCTTAGATTCAGTGTTTGTGTGTATATCACTGTGATGTCTATTGATTCATTCTGTTGAAAATGCATCTTGCGTTTTCTCTTTACAATGCAGGGCTCATCATTTGCAACCCAGCACCCCCAGGCTTATCATCTCTTTGCAACCACCGCCACTGGCGATGGGGTGAAACTGTGGGACATGAGAACCCTGAGGTAAGTCGCACCCTGCTTTCAGATTGCGGCCACTCGTAGCCTCGAAGTGCGTTTGTGTTACAGTTCATGATAAACTCAACTCGATCTCGTTTTACCAAATGTGACCAAGTTGTGGTGAATCTGTTTATATGTATGACACAGATATAGCCACACAGCGAAACACACACAACGTGAGCTGCAGACGTGTGTGTGAGAGACATGATACACAGAGACGCCTCCCTGTTAGAAGTGTTCCCACAGTGATAGCCTGGCCGCCGATCGTTAAGTACTTAGTGTAGCAAAATAGAAGATAAACATTTACGTCTGTGCATCTGTGCGGGTGTGTGTGTGGGTTTGTTCCCAGACCAGGGTCAGCAGAGCGTCCGCTCCTCTTCAGCCGCTGAGCAAGAACAGACCCCTTTCCATCCCGTGGGACATCTGCACGCGCTTCACGTATAGAAAGTCCGTCCAGGCGGTCCTGCTGTGGCTCAATGGTAACAAACCCAGCCAGTGTCCACGAGGCCGCAGGTTCAACCCTGGCCTCGCTCAGTGGGTTAAAGCTCCGCTGTTGCTGTGAGCTCTGGTGCAGGCCAGCAGCTGCAGCTCCGGTTCAACCCCTAGTCTGAGAACTTCCTTATACCACAGGTGCGGCCCTGAAAAGACCAAAAAAAAAATCATTTAATGTTAGTTTGGTTGTTTTGTGAATTTAAAATTTCAA
Source organism: Sus scrofa (assembly GCF_054392235.1). Lineage (NCBI taxonomy): Eukaryota > Metazoa > Chordata > Mammalia > Artiodactyla > Suidae > Sus > Sus scrofa. Next base: position 665,129 of record NC_139383.1, read on the forward strand.
AAACTGTTTTAATTATTAAAACTTTTTCCAATTATTATTTATTTTTTTTGCTTTTTAGGGCTGCACCCATAGCATACGGAAGTTCCTAGGCTAGGGATCGAGTCGGAGCTGCAGCTGCCAGCCTGTGCCGCAGCCACAGCAGAGCCAAGCCGTGTCTGCGACCTACACCACAGCTCCTGGCAATGCCGGATCCTCAGCCCACTGAGAGAGGCCAGGGATTGAACCTGTCTCCTCATGATTACTAGCTGGGTTCTTAACCCACTGAGCCACGATGGGAACTCATCATTTAAGAACATTGTATTGGGGTATAGTTGATTTACAGCGTTGTGTTAGTTTCTGCCGTATGGCAGAATGACTCCGTTATGCTCACACACGTAGCCGTTCCTTCTGAGATTCTCTTGCCATGTAGGCTGTTGGAGGCTGCTGAGTAGACTTCCCTTTGAGGTACAGCAGAAAAAGTATTTTAATTGTTTTTAAAGGTCTCCAGGGTAATTTGCTCACCATTTATAATCCTCACATATAAAAATGTTTTCCACTGTTAGTTCATTTTTGTGAAGAAAAGCGAGACGTCAATGTCTTTCTCCCAATTTGTGTTAAAAATTGAAAAAATCGTTTGTTCTCCTGCTGTTTCTTCTCTTCCTTGTAGGTGTGAGCGCCGATTTGAAGGCCATCCGAACCGCTGCCATCCGTGTGGAATCGCCTGGAGTCCTTGTGGCCGATACGTGGCCTGTGGTGCCGAGGACAGACACGTATGTGCTGCCGTGTGTGTGTGTGTGTGTGTGTGTGTGTGTGTGTGTCGGTCTTTCGGCAGAGACTCGATGCGCATTCTTGTGGAGACAGTTAGAGGGTGGAAGCCCACTCGGTGCTTGACTGTGGGCCAGTGTTTCGAGGCTCTTACATAGTAATGGCATTTTAATGACAGGCCTTCATGGTTTTTTTTAATTGAAAGCCGATAATCATTAATTAGTCTGTCCCTTTATTCATTTGTTGGTCATTGCACACACTGCCTTTGGTTGTGCTTTGTATTTGTTTCCTGGCGCTGCTGTCACAAATTCCCACACCCTTGGCAGCAAAATGGACAGGAATCTGCTCTCTTACAGGTGCTGGCAGGGCCGGTTCCTCCTGGGGCTCGGGCCGGTTCCGTCCTGCGGGCCCTTCACTCCCGGTGGTGGCCTTCACTCCCGGGTGTCTTCGGTTTGGGGGTTCCTACCTTCACAAGCCATCTCCCCGCGTGTCCCCTCCGTGCGCTTCAGACCCCTCTCCCCGTCCCTTCCCGGGTGAGCACACGAGTCACTGGACACCCTTGATCCCTAATGACATCTGGACAGATCCTGCTTCCAAGTAAGGTCTCCGTCGCAGGTATGGGGCTAGGACTTGGCCATGTCACCCTGGGGACACACTTCAGCTCACTGCCGGTCTGTGAGGGTTATCCAAACGGAAAGACATCAAGAAACCTCCGAAAATTCAAGGAAATTATAAAATTTATTTGAAAAATTACAATTTAACTTAGACTCTGATTTATTTTCTAAACTTTTTTCTTATTCCATTTAATGGGTGAGAATGAAATTTAAGAATATTAAAAACTGTTTTAAGGAATAAATAAGAACGTTTATTCTAAAAGTTTAGCAGCTTATAACTCGCTAAATGTGCTCCAGTGACATCTTTGTCCTCTCTGCTGATGGATACTTGAGTTCATCTATAAATGAGGCCGTTGCTCACGCGAAAAACTTTTGCTTCCAAAGTGTGAGCACTGCTTGTAACTTCCCTAAGAAGCTCATGTGATAACTTAAGCATAAATCTGTTCTTTTCGAAGTCAAATGCCGTCAACTGTGCACAATGAACTTTCTTGAAGTTTTATCACCATTTTCTTTTATGGGCACATACGCAAGTGCCGCTGAAAAATCTACTCATTGACATTAGCGACGTAAACGCAGAAACACGAGCGTGGACACATGGGGCAGGAAGCTGATGTGAGAACGCTCAAGTGTAAAGTGGGCAGACCTCAGGGACTACAGAGTTACCGGAGATAACGAGGGACAGTCCATATACAACGTCCCAATTCTAGATCTGTGTGTGCCCCGCAACCTGGCTTCAAGACACGTAAAACAGGAAGTGACGTAAACTCTAAAGAGAAAGAAATACCCTTCGTCATAAGGGAGACTTAAGCAGACTTCTTTGAAAGGCTGGAAATGACTGCTGATAACGATGCTTTTCTGCATCAGATACCCCATATCGTGTAGACTGTGGACCAAAGGCCCTTGTGTGGTGCAGAGGAACCGTCGCAATGTCTCCAGCTTGCCTCTGTCTCTCCTCTGTGTCCCGTTTCTATTCCACTGTGTCAAACGAAATCTGGAATGTTCTTTTTATAGTACAAAAAGACGAGGGAGGAGTTCCCGTCATGGCTCAGGGGTTAACGAACGCAGCTAGCATCCGTGAGGTCGGGGGTTCGATCCCTGACCTCGCTCAGTGGGTTAAGGATCTAGCATTGCTGTGAGCTGTGGTGTAGGCTGCAGATGCAGCTCAAATCCTGCACTGCTGTGGCTGTGGCGCAGGCCGGCAGCTGTAGCTCTTATTGGACCCCTAGCCTGAGAACCTCCATGTGCCAAGGGTGTGGCCCTAAAAATAAAGACAATTGAAAAAAAAAAAAAGATGAGGGTATACCAAACCCACTCTCGCAGACAACGCGTCCACACCAGAAAAATGTGTTGTCCATGCAGAGGAAAACTGACAATATATTTGCAAATGAGATGAAGGAAATGAAAGAAAACTCATATATGTAATTTTTAAGAAAGTGGGCAAAACGGAAGTAAAAAGGTTTGATGTGCACGGAACTCAAGGGTAGTTCAGTACCAGGAACCCCGTGAATAAATGCATGTTTTTAACTGGCGCAAAAAGAAGACTTGTCCGCGCGTCTTCAGATACGCAGCGAAAACCCCACGTTCATTTCTGATGGGACACCTAGTGAAAGAGGAATCTATGATGCTTCTTCCAAATGATAAAGTGCTCACCTCAGGACGAATGCCGACACCTCCCGAGAAAACATCAGCGGCGTCCGCGGCTGGGAACGGAGCAAGAAGGCCTGCTGGTCTGTTACTGCTTTGGAGGATTGGAGGTGTTTTCCTGTGGAGTTAGGCAGGAGGACTTCACTAGAGACATTATGTTTGAAAAGGCACAGTTCCACCCTCTGCTCATAGATGGTGAGAGTGCATCTTTGGAACACCCAAGGGAATTAATGGCCATTACGAACAATGAAATAATTCGGGAGAGTAAAACAGTAGGATTTAGGTTAATATGCAGCATTCAGTAGTCTTATAAAAAACCATAACCTGTCGGAAGATGTCATGAAGATAAAAAGGATAAAATACTCAAGCATAAATGTAGCAAAAATTCTGCAAAACCTATACGAAGAAAACAGTTTTTCCCCTAAACGTAGACCTGGACAAATGCAAAGTCTTGTCTTGTCTTGGATGGAAGATTCCACCGGATGAAGAAGTCGGTTCCACGCGAGTGAGGAATACATAAATGCAACGTTGCCCCGGGAAGTATCAGCAGGTTTTCCTCTAAGCTGGACAGAGTCGCTGGAAAGTGCTTGAAAGCGTAAACAAGTAGCAGTTGTCCAGACACCCCGGGTAAAGAGCATTATGTGAGGGAATGTGCTTTAGCCTCTATTAAAACGTCTTCAAAGACCCTCCCATCAGAACATCGTGGAACTGGTACCCGATGTAAAGAAAGGCGAGTGCTCCCGGCTCCGGCCTCTGAAGATGCCCCCAGGCGCCGACGTCCCGGTGACCGTCGTCCGTGCGGCCTCCGAATGCCGCTGCCCGTGGTGGAAGCCCGAGTTCTCCGGGCGAAGAGCTGTTTGCACGTCTGTGACAGGGACTTAAAGGATGGGCCAGGGACAGCTTGTGCCAATAAAGGGAGGAAGAAATTGAAGAGTGATAGCTCATATGATGAGGCCACAGGAGGCAACATCGAAGGCCATTGGCCAAAGAAGCTGCCGCTAAGCATCAAAAGCATAGTAAATGTGATGGATTTTAAATTGTCACCTACCTAAAGGATCACGATCTTAAAATGCCATTCTAAAAAAGGTAATTGAAATAAAACAACAACAAACATAAAACACAACTTCACTGGTCCCCGTTGCGAGGAAACTGGGGCACCGGTTCCTTAGGCAGAAGCATCCGTTTTAAAGGGACAGGATGAAGCGTTTGTTTGGCCTGCCCCTTTGGGACTTATTTCAAGTTAACCAAATACGCAATTTGAGGAGGACGAGTTCTCTTTTGGAGTGAATTCCAGACGAGGAGGATGCACGGCAGAATTAGAAAAGCCTCCTCTTGAAGTCTGAGATGAAATCATTGATTTTAGCAAATGTCATGAGTAGATAAAACTAGCAGATGAAGATTCTAAGGACTCCCAGACAGCTGGGATAGACAGCTGTCCAAAGAAGACACGCAGGTGCCCCCAGGCACATGAAGAGACGCTTGGCACCCCTCGTTCTCAGGGACGTGCAGATCAGACCTCAGTGAGCTATCCCTTCACACCCCCAGCGCGGACCGTCATCAGAAAGCCAGACGAGGACACGTGTGGGTGAAGCTGTGGAGCAACTGGAATCCTTGTACCTGCTGGGGGCACGGAAGAGGGCTCAGCCGTCCTGGAAAACGCTGTCGAGGCTCCTCAGAAAATTACAAGTAGAACCACCAGCTGATCCAGAAATTCCACCCCTGGGTGTTTATCCGAAGGAATTGAAGTCCGGGTCTCAGAGGGCTCTTTGTACTCCTGTGTCATTGCGGCATTTCCGAAGCAGTCAGAGCGTGGAGACAACGCAGATGTTTACGGGTGTGTGAAAAGGTGAGGAAAACGCGGCGAGCACGTGCGATGAAATGTTCCTCCGACACGACAACGAAGGGACCTGCCGTCCGGGACGACACGGGAGCGCCTTGACGCTGTGCTCAGCGGCATAGCCCATCGGAGAAGGACGAACGCTGGGTGGCGCCACACATCTGAGGGTGCGCAGCGGTCAGACGCGCGGCGTGCAGAGCGGGGCGGTGGGTGCGGTGCCGGGCACTGCACCTTTGCTAAGACGGCGAGGCTGTGTCACCTGTCGTTACTGTGTCGAGAAGAGGACAGATGGAAACCCCCCCCGGGAGGACAGGGCTGTCCCAGCCCGAATCTTCTGGCCACTGTCAGCGTCGCTAAGTGCGGAAGAGTTTAGACCTTCTGTGTGTCCCGATGCTGTTTTCAGGTCCACACCTCCGCCTTCGCCCCCGAGCCACCCTGTAAAAGGAAGTGGAGCCGCTGGAGGTAACTTCTGGCTTTTTCCAGCAAGTACACGGGTCATGGAAGATGAGAGGCTTTGCAGGAAGTCAGGCAGGCAGGTCCTGAAGATGGAACATTCTTCGGGACCCTGGACTGGGTTCTTCAGCGCGTCTGTGACATGAAGAGAATGTCGGTTTGATCGTGGCCTTGACCGGTGGGTGAAAGATCAGTGTTGCTGTGAGGAGCTGAACCTGGGCAGCCTGGTCGAAAACCAGGAGTCCAGCCACTAGACTAACGAGAGGCTAGAAGCGGACCCGTCCTCATCGTACCCGCTGAAAGCAAGGCTGTTCCAAGGAGGCACAGCCTGTGGAAATAGCTGTTAGAGTCACGGGGCGGCATGTGGGAGAGCCCGGACAAGGCGTCGAAGTCGGGGGCAAAGACGTGCCTGCGGCGCTGAAAAGACACCAGCACCGCCAAGGACGAAACACAGGAAGCAGCGGCAGCGGCAGCGACGCGGAGGAGGAGCGCGGGGCGGCGTCCCCGAGAGGCGAGGACGGCTCTCCGGTCTGTTTTCCTTTGGCCGATGTCTTGTTTAAGTCTCCCCCGACCGGACACAGGACCCTCCCATATGCGTGGCATCTTTTGGCAGAGAGGGGCCCCGGAGCAAAGCGTCCGGGGTGGAGTCAGGCCTCCTTGTGCCTGGCGGCCCTCCCTCTCGGACCCGGGAGTCTCACTGCGCCCGTGCGGCTGGGGCGCTCTCCTCGCCCCCCGGGGATCGGACGGTCATGGTGTCTTTCTGTCCGGCAGAGCTCAGCTCCTCGTTAGCGCTTTCCTTGGGGTGTCAGAGGGAAGCAAGGCCCCGTTTACTTGGCCTGACGAGTCCCAGCTGTTCTCAGCCCGGGGCCCCTCTGCCTCCTGCCTCACCCTGGGCGTCTGGCCCGGATGGGTACACGGGGTCGGTGCCATTCCAGCGGCCACGGTGCTCTGACGTGGTTTGCCCTGGTTGCTGTTGCCAGAGCTTGGTGGTTGAGGAGAGAAAGAGGGCTCGGGTCGAGTGATGTGCCATCTTCCCGCAGAGCCCGGGCCTCCGCTGGAACGAGGCGATGCGTCTGTCTCGGGGCGGTTTTACATACGTCTCTGTATCCAACCTTGAACATTTTGGCCCTCTGAGAAAAGCTTATTATTATTTTTTAACCAAATTCAGTGATCTGAAGGAATGTGCCCAATTTTGAGAAACGTCATTTCTGGAAGTATTTTAAAAAGCAGAGCAAGCGGCCGAAATGCTACAGTGGCTCCCTGTGGACGCCGTCCCTGCTGTCTCAGCAAGTGGAGCATTAGCTTGTGTTTGCAGCTCATGCTGTCTTCGATCCTGGGAGAGCAGCGGGTGGAGGGAGGACCAAGGCTGCGAGCTAGAACCTGCGCGATGAGAGCATGAACGAGGCTTCAGCCTCGCGGATACGGTTCAGCGGAATTACAAACAGCCCCAGCGAACTGGTCCTGTTTGTGGAACATTTGTCTTCTTCGGCAGCACATCCAGTCCTCACACTCTCTGCGAAAATACTTTTGAGCAGTAAAGCATCTTTCCAGCAGCCGTGTGGTTTGTGCCACGTCCTCATCTTTTGCCGGAAAAAAATACCGCTTCCTTCCCCTCTTTCTCAGGACTTACTGGTTTAGCTTTGGAGTAACGTTTACTCTGTACAGGTTTTGTTTCAGGTTTCGTATGTTTCTTAGTACATTTTAGCTAAAACTACTGCTCTCTGATGGGGAGAGGTTGCTTCCTGATCAGTTAACTATTCTTGGTTACAACTCTGACTAAAACATTTTGTTCTCTCCATGGATTGTGGTGAAATTGAATCACTTGCAGAATTCTTTCTTACTTTCCCACCAAATTGTATAAAGCACATTTTGTCCTTTTGCACTGATCGCTGCCACCGCGCGCAAGTGCAGCTCATGACAAGTGTGTATCTAATAAAAAACTGCTGCTATTTGGAGCTGCAAACGGCTCTTTTCATGATTAGTTTGTTGTGACCAGAAAGATGCCTTTGACCCCAGAACCTTCTGGGTGAAAGGATGTATTTCACTTAATCCTGTTTTCAAGTAGAACACCAAAGCGGGTTTCTTAAATCATTCTTACCTAGACTTGTTTTTCAAATACCGTGGTGTCATTTTATGTGTGTTTTGAGACGTCACGCAGATGCAGGCTGGTGTTCACTCCCATTCAGATTTCAGTGAAAACGGGGCGTCTCGGCATGGACTTTTTGACGAGAGATGATTATGTCATAGAAGCTGATTAAAACGAAAGCACAAGCTCGACGCTCGAGCACAGGCTTCTCGTTTTCAGAGCTGCTCTTTGACGGCGGACCCACCTGTCCAGCCTGCCCGCCCTGTCTGTGCTGTCCCCACTTAATACTGTCCACACGGCCCGGCCTTTCCACACGGCCTGCCGCGCCCTGTCCCCACTGCCCCCATCCCTGGGCTTTCAGGGCAGGCCGGAGGAAGCGGCTCCCGCAGGCAGAGCTCCCTCGTCCTGACTCTCCCGGGTCCTGCTCGACCAGAGAACTCTCTCTTTCTCAGTCCGTTCTCCAGTGGCCCACGGGCAGGTTCCCCCAGCCTGGAAACGCCCGCGGAAGCCGCAGGCTTGCCCCCCGCCCCCCAACGGTGTCCTCGTCCGGCTGTCCCGGCCACGCGGGAGCTGCGCCCGGCCTGGCCCCTGCCCCCGCCCTGGCCTGGCTTCTGGAAATGCCCTCTGGGGCTTTTCTTCAGGCGTTTGCCTCCGTCTTTGCCTCGGCTTCCCTCTCCACACCTTCTGTTGTAAACCCAGCTCACACTCGGGGCGTGAGCCCTTCTCCACCCCGACCAGGGACCAGGACGTGTCGGTCCCTGACACTGGCTTCTGCCCTGCTTCCCGAACTCGCAGCCGCCGCCAGACGTCCTCTGCAGGCCTGACGGTTCCCTACACTTGGAACCGGTGAGCTGTCCGCCTCCGGCCTCCGCTGCCCGGCGCGCGGCCTCCCTCCCTGCGGTTCGGTCCGGTCCGGGGCAGTTTCCACCCCTGAACTGCGTCCGGAGGCGTCCGCGGTGGTGAGAAATCTGGTTCCCCCTCCGGCCGTCACGGGGTCTGCGGGGACGAGGGTGGGTATGCGTGCGTATTTAATAATTCGCCACATCTTCCTCCCCAGTTCACAGCTTCACTGACATGGAATTTATGGACAGGTCCTAAAGCCTTGTGATGTACTCGTTGGAATGGAATCGCCGTGCGCAGTTGTCGAGTCCTGTGTGGACGCCTGCTTCGATCTCTCGGGGCGTATGCGGAGGAGCGAGATTATTGCTGGTTGGTGTAGGTTTGGTTTTACTGGAAGCTGCTAAGCAGGCTTCCGAAGTGGCTGTACCACCTGGACAGTGGAACACCGAATGTTCGGTGCTGGCAGGTGCGCACACAGGTGCAGGTCGAGGGCCGGATGACAAATGACAGGAGGCGCACCGAATGAGCGACCAATGACAGGAGACGAGAGAACAAATGGCAGGAGATGGGAGGCGTACAGAACGAGTGACAGATGACAGGAGATGGGAGACGGCCCGAATGAGGCGAAGGCTCCCGAAGGAAGAGCCCGGTGTCCTGGCGGCGAGGTCAGACCCTGAGGTCGGGCCGCCGCGGAGTGGAGCCTGGAGGAGTTGCGTCCCGACCCGTAGCTGCAGAGTCTGGGAAGCCCTCCAAGCCCTGGCGTCCTTGTCTGTAGAGCTGGGACAACAACCCTATTTTCTTTGTGGGGCCGCAGGGAGGACCGCCGTCGGCGTCAGTGAGTGCGGGCTGTTGTCAAGCTCTGTATCTGATAATGGGAATGAGGGGGTGCCGTGAGGTGCGGTGGGACCCCCCGATGATGCCGCGGGTAAGGATCCAGCGTTCTCACTGCAGCCGCTGGGTCCCCGCTGCGGTGTGGGTTCGCTCCCCGGCCTGGGAACTTGCTCATGCCGGGGGTGCGCCCTCCCCCTAAAGTGGAGTCCTTGTGATTCCCCTCTGCCCTCAGTCTACACAGCACACAGTCCTGAGGCCTGAGTCCTGAGAGCTCCCCCAGAAGTATGAGAACGCCCTCCCCGAGCCGTGTGGCCAGAGGGGCTCAGGCGATGGTCGAGTGACCAGTGACCACGGGCGTGGTCACTGGCAGCTCGTGAGTCGGAAAAAGCAGCCGAGCCTTCAGTCTGGACCCTCGACGGCTAGACGAGTAACCTGCTCCCTCCACGTCCCGGCTGCCTCGGGAAAATCCGAGATAGCGGTAATTTCTACACGCCCGCCAGTCGCCGTGCTCCCCGGTTGTGACCTGCTTCGAAGATGGCGCTACGTTGGGCAAGCGTTCGGGCTATTCTAGCCCAGTGGTTCTCAGAGTGGGGTTCCCTGGGCCAGCCCCACGGATCTCTGGGAACTCGTTGGAAAAGCACATTCTCAGGTTCTCACCCCGGTCGCTACGTAAGAACCTCTAGAGTGAAGCAGATGTATGCTTTTCAGATCAACACGTTTGGGCCAGAGGGTGGAAGCAGACATTTCTCCACTTCAAGATATATGAAACATCTGTTTGAAGACCTTATTTCGAAACCAGTGTTTAAGCCAATGACAGAATCACTTGGAAAGTCTAAATTTGAAGGACTCATCGGTAAACAGATCTTTGGGGGGAGGGAATCAACGTTGAGGTCCTTCTCCTGCAGTGTGGCACTTCTCTTAATTAGCGGTACAATTCAGAAAATACTTGTTGGCACATTTTGTTACTAAATAATCAGAATGGCAGCAGGATGGTGTCACAATACCAGATTGTTCCTAAAATGAAGCATTCAACAGCGACTCCCGATATGTATCTTTTTTTTTTTTTTTTTTATAGGGCCGCACCTGTAGCACATGGAGGTTCCCAGGCCAGGGGTCTAGCCAGCCTACACCACAGCCACAGCAACACAGGATCCGAACCACGTCTGCAACCCACCCCACAGCTCACGGCAACGCTGGATCCTTAACCCCCTGAGCAAGGCCAGGGATCAAACCTGCAACCTCATGGTTCCTAGTCAGATTCGTTTCCACTGCGCCATAACGGGAACTCCTATGTATCTTTTTATATGGTAATACCGTCAGAGAGGAGGGTGTGTTTTTATTTTTGGTTTTATCAACAGCTATGGAAAAATTCTAAATATTTGAATTGCTCAAATCCCAAACTGATTAGCAGGGAGCAAAGGATAGGCATTTCTCCCTCAAGTTTGTAGAAAAGGCCAATAAAACATACCTTTTCACTCAATTTGGGACTTCTGCGTAAGGTTGAAATGCAGAATATGTACTCTTTCCTTAAAATTAGTCATCAAATAGGAACATATGTTTAAAACTACGCATAAGGCGTCGTGGCAGCTGACCGATGACAGTTTGTGGTGCATTCCCAAAGATGGTGCCCTTCGTCAAAGGGAAAAGGGGGAAGCACATTTCCTGACGTTACTTCGGCCTCTTGGACGGCAGGTCGGCAGCCCCCACCTGCGGCGCTGACGCCTGACTCGCTGCGAACGTCTGCTTTGCACAATTCCCGGCGGATCGTCGGCTTCCGCCACACACAGCGCCTGTCGTTTCTGTCTCATAGGCTTACCTGTACGAGACCGGCTCCAGCACTTTCTCTCGCAGACTCGCAGGACACAGCGACACGGTCATGGCCGTGGCCTTCAGCCCGTCTGCCGTCCAGGTACCGTCTCCCGTTCCGTAGCTTTTGTCCCAGACTGTGTTTTGGTGAAACTCTGAAATATTTAGGGTTACACGCGAGCTTTCATGGAGGGCAGGGGTATGAACTTAGGAAAGAGAACTTTACTGGGAGAAGAGAAATCGAGAGTGTTTTCTCTTCCTGTGAAAGTGTTTGTCTGTCATTTGGTGCCAATGGACCTTTGCTGTGAAATAAATAAAAATAAGGAGATGGCCACGGCCAGGAGGAGTGGAGGAGGAAGGCGTGTGCAGAGCAAGTAAAGGAAGGATTTTGCAACCCCCCTGAAAAGAATTTAGATGCAGAAGGAGGACCACAAAATTTAAAGCATCTTAACTAGGAGAAATGATTAGAAGAGAGTAACATTAGTTGCAAATCAATGCAGAAAAGTGAATGATCTTATATTAAAATGCAGAAGGAGTTTTTTTTTTTTTCCTGGTGAAAGATGTGAAAATATTATATATTAATTAAACTCAAGCATTTGAGAATATTGATTTGATTTTGCCCCTTTAAATTTGAAGCTTTGTGGGTTTTTTGTATTTTTTTATTACTCAACTGAATTTATCACATCTGTAGTTGCATAATGATCATAACAATCTGATTTCACAGGATTTCCATCCCACAGCCCAGGCACATTCCCCCAGCCCCCAAGCTGTCTCCTCCGGAGACCATAAGTTTTTCAAAGTCTGTGAGTCAGCATCTGTTCTGCAGAGAAGTTCAGTGTGTCCTTTTTTCAGATTCCACATGTCAGTGAAAGCATTGGATGTTGGTGTCTCATTGTATGGCTGACTCCACTTAGCATGATAATTTCTAGGTCCACCCATGTTGCTAAAAATGCTGGTATTTCTTTCCTTCTAATGGCTGAGTCATATTCCAGTGTGTGTATGTACCACCTCTTCTGGATCCACGCCTCTGTGGATGGACATTGTGGTGGTTTCTATGTCTTGGCTGTTGCAAATAGTGCTGCAGTGAACATCGGAGTACATGTGTCTTTGCGAGTCGTGGTTTTCTCTGGATAGAGCCCAGGAGTGGGATTGATGGATCAAGTGGTCGTTCTATGTTTAGTTTTCGGAGGCATCTCCATACTGTTTTTCACAGTGGTTGCACCAATTGACAATCCCAGCAACAGTGTACTAGGGTTCCTTTTTCTCCACACCCTCTCCAGCACTTCTTGTTTGTAGATGTTTGACCATGGCCATTCTGGCTGGTGTGAGGTGGTACCTCATAGAGGTTTTGATTTGCATCTCTCTAATAACCAGTGATGTTGAACATCTTTCATGTGTTTTTTGGCCATCCGTATGTCTTCTTGGGAGGACTGTCTGTTTAGATCTTCTGCCCATTTTTTGATGGGGTTGTTTGTTTTTTTGCTATGGAGCTGCAGAAGGGGTATATAAATTTTGGAGACGAATCCCTTGTCAGTGGATTCACTTGCAAAGATGTTCTCCCTTTCTGTGGGTTGTCTTTTCGTTTTGTTTAGGGTTTCCTTTGCTGTGCAGAAACTTTAAAGTTTGATTAGGTCTAAGTTTGAAGCTTTGATTCAGGGAGTACCATTCCCATGTGGTTGCATGTGTGTGTGTCACTGTGTGTGTGTGTCATTGTGTGTGTGTGTAGCCGTCCCTTCCGTGCTGGTCTCTGTCCCTGCTTTGTTTACTAAGTGGACACTTGCAGGCCGGGGCGCGTTCTGGAGCCTGGCACGCGCTTCACCTTCCACTTGTCGAGAAGGTTGGTTGACAAGGTGAATGGATGACGCTTGTCATGGCAGTGACTGCGGAGCTCCTGTCAGTGTCGCTTGAGGTCTCTTTATACCCCGTCCATCTGTCCGTCCCTGGCCTGAGTGGAGCCCCGCACCGCCCTCCGTGCCGGGCACTTGGGGTGAAGCTCCCCTGCTGCCCGTAGGCAGTTCGGCGCTGCGCCTGCGGTCGGGCTCCCGAGCGAGGCAGCCTCGTGCGTCTGGGCCCGCGTTTCTTCATTAATGCCACGTGTCGCTTTCCCGAGTTGAAGTCTGCGCGGTGTGTCTTCTGAAGTTGCCGGGTTCCTCTTGGGAGCCTTGAATGACACACAGCGGGGGACGCTGGGGAGGGTCACGAGGGACGAGCCCACGGGCTGCAGTGGGAGCTGGGCAGCGCGGTACAGGTGGCACGCAGAAAACTCAGTGTTGGCTCGGAATACCTTTTAGCAGAACGGAACTGAGGAAAGTTTTTTTCTTTTTCTTTTTTGCTTTTTTTTGGTCTTTTTTTTTTTTTTTTTTGCTATTTCTTGGGCCGCACCTGTGGCATATGGAGGTTCCCAGGCTAAGGGTCCAATCGGAGCTGTAGCTGCCAGCCTACGCCAGAGCCACAGCAACACGGGATCCGAGCCACGTCTGCACCCTACACCACAGCTCACGGCAACGCCGGATCCTTCACCTACTGAGCAAGGGCAGGGACCGAACCCGCAACCTCATGGTTCCTCGTCGGATTCGTTAACCACTGCGCCACGACGGGAACTCACCTCTTTTTTGCTTTTCAGGGCCGCACTGTGGCGTATGGAAGTTCCCTGGCTCGGCTGTGAATCGGAGCCGCAGCCACCGGCCGACACCACAACCACGGCAACGCCAGATCCAAGCCAAGTTGTTGACTTACACCGCAGTTCACGGCAACGCTGGATCCTTAACCTGCTGAGCGAGGCCAGGGATCGAACCCGCGTCCTTGGATACTCGTCGGGTTTGTAAACCACTGAACCACGACAGGAACTCCCAGGAACTTTTTGGAATACTTGAGAATTTTCAAGTAGAAAAAGCTGTGTAGGTCTCTCTTGCTATTGAGATTATTTTAATGAATAAAAGAAGCAAATGTGACGCACGTAGAATTATGAGCGAAGGGGGCGAAGGAACGGGCCGTGTTTGTCACGAAGTCCGGCAGCTGGCGAGGCCGAGGTTCCGCTTCCTCGTCTCAGGAACCAAGAGGCCACACACGACCTGGTTGGACGGCTTCAAACGCGAGTGCCTCTAGGGCACTTGCTGTACAGCTGTTGTCGATGTTTGGGAATGATGAGAAAATAATCCAGCGCTACCTTTGCGATTAGAAATTTCTAACGAAGCCTCATTGTTCCGAAAGTTCTGTGTTTCGTCTGCTCACGAGGCTCAGGAAGGTCCCCGAGGAGCAGTGATGTGTCCTCGACATGGACCCAAGATGCGTTTAGAGGCTCGGGGTCTTGGTACCGTATTTACCTGATTTTAGGATACGTGCTGTCTCTTCACTTACTTTTTCCGAACCCAGAGTGAACCCGAGTCCTGCTTTTCTGACTCGCTGTGCTCCAGGTATCGTGTGCAGAGGGTGAGATCCCAGACTCGAGCTTTGGCTTTAAAACGCCTACTAAGTGCTCCGTCAAACAAGAATTTGAGCTTCCTACTGTAGAAAAGACCCCTCTGAGCTCCAATCCAGGCATGTGAACATTTAAAATCCCTTGTAGGCCTGGAGGGTGGCTTGGGTTTCCTGACCAGCAGGGAAGGGCCAGGCGGGGCCAGGCCAGGCGAGTCACCTTCCACAGCTGAGGCTCTTGCATCTTGGCAGGGGGTGCCCTCACCTCCTGGGGAGCAGGGGGTGAGAACATGGGGGGGTGGCCTCACCTCCTGGGGGGCAGGGGGTGAGAACACGGGGGGTGCCCTCACCTCCTGGGGGGCAGGGGGTGAGAACATGGGGGGGTGGCCTCACCTCCTGGGGGGCAGGGGGTGAGAACATGGGGGGGGTGGCCTCACCTCCTGGCGGGCAGGGGGTGAGACACGGGGGGGTGCCCTCACCTCCTGGGGGGCAGGGGGTGAGAACACGGGGGGTGCCCTCACCTCCTGGGGGGCAGGGGGTGAGAACATGGGGAGTGGCCTCACCTCCTGGGGGGCAGGGGGTGAGAACATGGGGGGCTGGCTCCATGGCAGGCACCTCACAGGCACAAGGGAAGACAAATCAAGTTGTGTGGCAGGTCGAGCACCGCAGGAGAAGTCACAGTGCCAGTAAGTGACAGGACGTGGGTGTACGTCCTCTGGATTAAGCGGAGTGGCCTCCGGAGCTCAGACGCCTCCCTCCCTCCCTGCTTCCCGCTTTGCTTTCTTGTACTGCTCTGCATCTCATGAATGTCATTCCCGCTGAGCTGCGTGGCCACTCTTCAAGCTCCCATGTCCCTGGTTGTGTGGTCAACTTGCCTTGGTGGCCGCTTGTGCCGAGTCCTGCGGGGCTGCGTCACGGACTGTGGGGAGAGGCTCTCACCTGTCTGCCCACCTGCTGGCCACGTGCTGGAGGAGCCTCATTTAAGGCGGTGTCCGTGAAATCAGGGAAGCGGGCGTTGGTTTCTGTGTGTCAGAAAGGGGACCTGGAGCTCGCGGGACTTATTTAGGAGCAGGTAGAAAGCGGCTGGTCCAGGGCCAGTTTTGCCCCAGAGGCGTGGTGTGCCTTTGGGAAGGCAGGGGCAGAGTCCAGGACTAGTCTTCTCTTTTTACGTAAATTTTAACTGAGAGATACAGTGTATCCCTTTGCACACATGGACGTTTGGAGCCCCTTGGAATAAGTTACTAGACGTGGTTCAAAAGTAGTGTGCTCCTCGGTGACGTGGCTCAGCTGTCAAGGGAAGACCTGTGGGTCTCGTGGAAGCAGATTATTCCAGGACTGATGAAATTGCTCTCACGACGCCTACAGCCGAGAGGAAGCTCTGAAAATGAAGGTGGAATCCTAACAGCTCCCGGGGGGTACCGGGCCCCACAGAGTGGCTCAGACCCGAGGGGCTGCCAGGAAACACAGCTGTGCAGCACATGGGCCTGGTCCAGTGGGGCTCCAGAGCGAGTGGGGTCAGCTTTGGGTTGTGGACATGTGGGGTTTATCTTCAGATGTATCCATTGAGATATTTAACTGCTGATGGAAAAATGGACAGCTTTCTAGAGACTTACCGCCCACCCAAACTGAATCAAGAAGAAACAGATCAACGGAACAGACCAATCACTAGAAATGACATTGAATATGTCATAAAAATACTCCCTACAAACCAAAGTCCAAGACCAGATGGCTTCACAGGCAAATTCTACCAAACATACAAAGAGGAACTTATACCCATCCTCCTTAAACTTTTCCAAAAGCCGAAGAAGAAGGAACACTGCCAGAGACAGTCTATGAAGCCACCATCACCCTAATACCAAAACCAAAGATACCACCAAAAAAGAAAATTATAGGCCAATATCTTCAATGAGTACAGACGCAAAAGTTCTCAACAAAGTATTAGCCAACCAAATCCAACAACACATAAAAAAGATCCCACACCACGACCAAGTGGATTCGTCCCAAGTTCACAAGGATGGCTTAATATATGCAAGTCAATCAGCGTCACACACCACATTAACAAAAGAAAAGTCCAAAACCACACGGTCATCTCAACAGATGCAGAAAAAGCATCCAACAAAATCCGGCATCCATTCAAGATAAAAACTCTTACTGAAGTGCGTGCAGAGGGAACTTACCTTAACGTGATAAAAGCCATTTACGGCAAACCCACAGCCAATATAAAACTCAGTGGAGACAAGCTGAAAGCCTTCCTGCTAAAATCTGGAACAGGACAAGGACGCCCACTCTCACCACTTTTATTCCAGAGTATTGGAAGTCCTAGCCACAGCTATCAGACAAACGAAAGAAATGAAAGGTATCCAAAGTGGGAGAGAAGAGGTAAATTTGTCATTCTATGCAGATGACATGATACTATATGTAGAAAACCTGGAGTTCCTGTCGTGGCTCAGTGGTTAATGAATCTGACCCAGGTTCGATCCTTGGCCTCACTCAGTGGGTTAAGGATCTGGTGTTCCCATGCCCTACGGTGTAGGTCACAGACGCGGCTCGGATCTGGCATTGCTGTGGCTGCGGTGTCAGCCGGCGCTGTAGCTCCGATTCGACCCCCAGCCTGGGAACCTCCATGTGCCACAGGTGCGGCCCTAAAAAGACACATACACACAAAAAAGAAGAATAAGAGAAAATCCGAAGGACTCCACACAAAAATGACTTGAACGGATCGATGATTTCGGCAGAGTAGCAGGACACAAGATTAACCTTCAGAAATCGGTTGCATTTCTGTACACTCACAAGGAAATACTAGCAAAGGAATGTGAAGATACAATAGCTTTTAAAATTGCACCCCCAAAAATTAAATGCCTAGGAATAAGCCTGACCAAGGAGGGAAAACACATTTAAGAATCTTCATAGTTAATTTATGCCGGCTGAGATGATAGCCAAGCAAGACTGTTATTTCCAGCAAAAAAAGATGTGTGGTGTTCACGCCCAGAGAGCGGGGAACAAGGGCCATGCTGCAAAGGGACAGGTGCCCAGGGCAAGGGTGACGGCTGGCGAGGGGCCGGGAAGCGAGCTGAGCCGTGGAGGAGAAATGGACGCGGTGGGCTGGGGTGTGAGGGAGTCACAGATATAACTTGACCTGTGTCATCCGATGGCTCTGAGCTGCCCGTCTCAACCGTCAGCTTTATCTGGTGTCAATTAGAAAATAAGGAAGGAAATAGCGGCAACAATGAACGGTAATAGAAAGCTCTGGCTTACTGATGGTGGATATTTAGGGTATTTAGTGTTTATTTTCCACTCTCCATCCATAAATCATGTGGGATTTATTACGGAAAAGTTTCCTTTGGTCTTTCCAGCGCTCCTGGGTTGCATGTAGCCCTGTCACTAGTGTCACCCTGGAACACAGAGCAGAACACGGGCGATCTCACTAGTTCACGAAAGAGACGAGGTACAGACGAAGGCAGGCGTGTGTGCTCACAGCCAGTGTGCACGGCGCGGCTTAGGCTGCAGCGCGACGTGTCCTGGCGAGGACGAGACAGGAGAGGTCGTGGGAGGCTGACCCGGGACAGTGGGGGTCCCCTCCTGTGCCGGCCAGGAGAAGTAAAGAATCGGGAGTTTGATAGCTCCTCACTGTGCCTTAAGATCGTGAGACGCCCCCGTGGCCGTGTACACTGCTCTTGGTGTGGTAGGTGGCGTCTCGATGTGCGCCTTTGAGCACACACAGTGTCTTGGGCATCTAGGTCCATCTTCTCGAGGCCGTTAGGCTTCGTGGTGCCGAGTGGAACAGCAAAACTTCCGATGAGTAGAGACAAGTGCTTCTCGAAGTGTTGGTTTCCTCACCCGCTTCGGTTCTTAGCACTTCCTTTAGCTCGCGTTCATCATCTAGAAATGGTGCCCCAGCCTCTGATCTGCCTTTCTGGGAGTACTGGGGAGACTGTGCATTTATCACATGCTGTCAGGTGTTTCAAGTTTTTCTTTTCTTTTTCTTCTTTGTCTTTGTTTTTAGGGCCGCACCTGCGGCATATGGAGGTTCCCAGGCTAGGGGTCCAGTCGGAGCTGTTGATGCCAGCCTACACCACAGCCACAGCAATGCTGGATCCTTAACCCACCGAGTGAGGCCAGGGGTCGAATCCTCATCCTCACGGATCCTAGTCAGGTTCGTTTCTGCCGCGCCACGACGGAACTCCCCGGTTGTTCTAGCTGTTGATTGAAAACGGACACTTTACCCTTTGTATTATAGTCAGTGTTTTTTTCCAGGTTTGGTTTTGCTCTTTGTTATCTTGCTTTTTCTTTCAAAAATTTTCTTAACTAAAAACTAGGAGGATGTGGCGTTCTCGTCGTGGCTCAGTGGTTAACAAATATGACTAGGAACCATGAGGTTGCGGGTTCGATCCCTGGCCTCGCTCCGTGGGTTAAGGATCGGGCGTTGCCATGAGCTGTGGTGTAGGTTGCAGAGGCGGCTCAGTTGGATCTGGCTGTGGTGTAGGCCGGCGGCTACAGCTCGGATTAGACCCCTCGCCTGGGAACCTCCATATGCTGCAGGTGCAGCCCTAGAAAAGACAAAAAAAAAAAAAAAAAAAAAAAGAAAAAGAAAGACAAGAAACCCTCAAAAGCGAAAAAGCTATGAGGCTGTGATTTAGGTCACCTGCTTCCGTTAGGCCATATGCCACTCGGAAGGTCGGGCTGAGCTCCGCCAGGGACGAAGAACCTAGTTCTACGCGGGGGACGGTTTTCAGCCGCCTTGGGTTTAGGGCTCGGGGTACCAGGGATCCTTCCCCACCGTGGGCTCCGAAGTCCCCCTGAGGGGCCAACTCACCGGGCTGCTCTCGAGAAGCTGTTGCTCGGGGCGGGGGGGGGGGTGCTCGGCGAGGAGCAGGCGCTGCCTGGGGTCCCCTCTTTCGCCGCCGCCGCCTGGTGGTCAGGGCTCCGGGTCCTGCCCTCTCGCCGCGTGGACGGGAGGGTTCCGAACTTGCTAAGATAACGCAGAGGAGTCGCTGAAAGCAGCACGTCACCTGCGAAGAGCAGACAATTTGCTGCCCGTGGCGCTGGACCCGGCGCCAGTGGCCACCCGCGTCCTCTCGTGGCCTCAGAGAGGGGAGCAAACGTCCCGTTTCTCAGCCACCTCTGCCCTGTGGGCCCCGAGCTCTGGACGACTCCTCTCTGTTGACATGTCTGCGTTTTAGTCCCGCGTGAGTCCCTGTGTTTGTTCTGGTTCAAAGTTCGGTTTTTCGCTTGTGGAGAATTTGAGGGAAGGCGCTGCCCTCCCGTCGCTGCTCTGTGCCCGTGGCCTCGATGGGGGCTCCGGAGGCGGCGCGAGACGAGCTGGGCCCAGGCACCTGCACTGCGGTCCCAGGACCGGCAGGGCGGACGAGGAGGAAGGGCACTCATCAGGCTTTGGGGCGCAGGCGGGTGCGGGGGCCTCAAGGCCCTCGAGGGTTCTCGGCAATGTTCGCCGCCCGCACACGAGGCAGAGAGGTCAGGCCGTTAGGACCTGGATCTCAGACCCGGGACCCGCCAGGCCCTGGGCCGGGAGACCTGCGCCAGCTCCTGCAGGCCTGGGTGCCACCCCCGCCCCATGCCACCCCAGCTCACCTCAGATTGCAAAATGTTTCTTTTTGGTCAGAATTAGATGTAGAGGTAGGTCCATCCAACCCACATTATTGATAGATTTTCATAAATTTAGGAATCATCTGAGATTAAGCGATATTTAAGGTGTTTGTAAATGTTTGAAGGATTTTGGTATATTAAAATGTTTGAAGGATTTTGATGTATATGATATAAAATTAAAATAATTCTGATTTGAAGTGGGAACTGACTCTACACTTGTGATCTTTTTAGTTGAGAAAAATAAGAAAATGACATTTAAGTTTGTGAACAGCATTTTCTTTTTTTTTTTTCTTTTCTTTTTAGGTCCACACCTGCGGCATGTGGAAGCTCCCAGGCTAAGGGTGGAATCAAAGCTACAACTGCTCGCCTACGCCACAGCAATGCAGGATCCGAGCCATGTCTGCTGGCCTACACCACAGCCACAGCAACATGGGATCTGAGCCATGTCTGCGACCTACACCATAGCTCACAGCAACGCTGGATCCTTAACCCACTGAGTGAGGCCAGGGACCGAACCCACAACCTCCTGGTTCCTAGTTGGGTTCATTACCACTGAGCCACAATGGGAGTCACCGTATTTCTTTTTTTTTTTCTTTTTAGTGTCCTACATTTGGCATATGGAAGTTCCCGGGTTGAATTGGAGCTGCAGCAGCTGGCCCACACCACAGCCATGGTAACACAAGATCTGAGCTGTATCTGAGACCTGTGCTGTAGCTTGTGGCCACACTGGGTCCTTAACTCACTGAGGAAGGCCAGGGATCAAACCCTCATCTTCAGAGACAATGTCGCATGTCCTTAACCCACTGAGCTATAATGGGAACCGCAGGAGTCATCATATTTCTCTGTTTAGTTTATTAGATTTTTGAGAATTAAGAACTAGGGAGCATTTTGTTTTATTATTTTTGCAATTTAAAGTATGCAAGAAAGTGTAATATATTAAATTTGAAGTGAAGCTTGACAGTTTTAAACCAATTTAAATTATATCAAATTATCCCCCAGGGATGTTAGCTGTTCATCATGAGTAAATTTAACATCAGTCAGGGGCGACTTTGCATCTGTGATTGTTGAAATCCACTGGATTTCTAAATATCATAAATAGGAAACTACGTTAAAGCCTTAAAGAAATTAGGTTTTAAACTCTGAACCTTTCATGGACTGGATGAGGGTTTAAAACCGTCCTGGGGCATCAGAAGCTGGTGCTGCCCTGGTGCTCCAGCAGGACCCGGGTTGCAGAGCTGGTCTTTCTGGCATTAATATTTCCTTTGTGGGACCCCATTCACCTGCTCCTGGGGCGGTGCTGGGGGCTGCTTCTGCTGTGCAGGGTCCGCGGCCCAGAGCCAGCAGGGGCATCTGTTCTGCCTTAAATCACATCCCACGCAAGCCTGGATTTAAAACCAGGTCACATGCCGTGTTCCACCCAGAAAATGTACATTTGTGGGACCCGACGTGAAAGGACAGTATGTTTTCTGGATGAAACCACTAAGCGTAAATACTGAGAAAGGCAGTGCAGCCCTGCCGGCTGCCACCCAGATGCGGTGACGCTGAGGAATTGCGCCGCCGGACGCCCGCCTCTCTCCTCCGGAATCCGCACGTCCGGGGTCAGGCCTTCGCTGTTTGCCCACCGCCTTCGTCTTCCCCCCCGACAGGAGAAAGCGAACATCCCCAGCCGCTGTGCCTCCCCTGCCTCCGCGCCGAGGATGGGTTTCCATGGCAGCCGTGACGTCACTCCCTGGCGGATTTTAGCGGCCGAGGGGCAGGTGCATCTTCAGGCGCTCGTCTTCCACCCGTGCCGGCTCACCTGCTGACGCCTGGAATGGACGGACCGGTGCTTGTGGTCCCCTCTCAAGCTGCCCCTTTGCACGTGGAGTCACAGCCCCAAACGGACGAAGGGGAAGAGGTGCCGACGGGGAAGGTCCTCAGGAGAAGGAGCTGCCCAGGGCCCCTGCCGTTTGCAAGCCAGGGTCGCGAGCGGCTCCGCGCGGGGCCGTGGGCGGTTCTCGGGGTTTCTTCACGCTCAGTGCGGCTGCATCATTTCAGAGGGTGGAGTGCGTGGCGGAAATTTATTTCTCAGTCTGCCTCCTTTCCCTTGTGGTTACGGGGAAGTATCTTCCAGGTTCTGTGCTAGAATGTCTGTGGCCGGTGACCATTTGCGATCTTATAATGTTTCATCTTTTCATCTTTTCTCTTTGGTTGGAGAGTGTTAGGGAGGCCCATTTGGGGTCCCAGCCTGGATCCGTGTTAACCTAGAACTTCCACAGCAGCAAACTATTTCGAAGGAACTTGAGGACACATCCTGTGATGATTTTATGTGTCGATTTTTTAACTGGGCTGAAAACCCCCAAGGCTGGTTAGCCGTGATTCTGGGAGTTTCTGGACGAGATGAGCATGGAATCTGTGGACTCAGGAAGCAGGCCCCCTGTTCAGGACAGTGGGCCTGGTCCGCTGTGCCCAGGGCCCAGGGAGGACAGGAGGGGGGGAGGATGAAGTTGCTCCCCTCTTGAGCTGGGCGTCCACCTCCTCCTGCCTGGACGCCAGTGCCCCTGGTCCTCAGGCCTCCACCCTGGACTGAACTGCCCACCAGCAATCCTGGCCTCCAGCCTGCAGGTGGTGGATACTGGAGCCTCCAGCCTCCCAGGCTGCAGGGCCACTTCCTACAAAGAATCTCTAATGTGTATCAGTCCTGCTGGCTGTTTCTCTGGAGAACCCTACAGAGCTTCTTATTCAGAATTTTACGCTGGATAAAAAGCATTACTTCTGAAGTTTATATACTTTATGTACAAGAAAACCAGGTGCGGTGAGCCTGGTCCCAGGGGCGGGGACTCTCCCCTGGTTCTCGCTCTGGCTGAGGAGCTGGCAGACCCCCAGCAGCTGCCTTGTTTCCAGCCAGTGGCCTCCCCTGCCCTGGCTGTTGTATGCCTTTTTTTTGGTTTTGGTTTGCTTTTTTTTTGCTTTTCAGCAAACCCGCGGCATATGGAGGTTCCCAGGCTAGGGGTCCAGTCGGAGCTACAGCTGCTGGCCTTCACCACAGCCACGGCAGCTCGGGATCCTTAACCCACTGAGCGAGGCCAGGGATCAAACACACAACCTCATGGTTCCTAGTAGGATTTGTTTCCACTGCGCCATGACGGGAACTCCTGTATGCCTTTTAAAAAAAGATTTACAATAAAACCAAGCACATTAAACTACTTATTTTGTTACTGGTGTTCAGCCCCCAGTTTTGAATGTCTGCACTGCGTTAATGCACACTTTTGAAAGATTTTATTTGGTCGAAGTATAGTTGGTTTACGACGTTGTGTCAGTTTCAGGTGTGCGGCAAGTGACTCCGTTGTACGTGCTCCTTTTCGCATTCCTTCCGTCACAGCTTTTACCGCGCACTACTGAACATGGGTCCCTGTGCTCTGCGGCGGGACCCGTCGTCGTCGAACCATTCTATATGCAGTAGGTGTCATCTGCTGGCCCCAGACGCCCAGTCCTGCCCTGCCCCGTCTGGTCTCTGTGCCTGTGAGTCTGCTGCTTTTTTTTTTTTTTTTGTCTTTTTGCTCTTTCTTTGGGCCGCTCCCGCGGCATAGGCTAGGGGTCGAATTGGAGCTGTAGCCGCCGGCCTACGCCAGAGCCACAGCAACGTGGGATCCGAGCCGCGTCTGTGACCTACACCACAGCTCACGGCAACGCCGGATCATCAACCCACTGAGCAAGGGCAGGGACCGAACCCGCAACCTCATGGTTCCTAGTTGGATTCGTTAACCACTGCGCACGATGGGAACTTCCTGTGAGTCTGCTTCTGTTTCACAGTTAAGTTCATCTGTGCCGTATTTGAGATTCGACATAAAAGTGATACCACATGGTATTTGTCCTTCTCTGACTTCCTTCACTAATCTCTAGGCCTGTCCATGTTGCTGCAAATGGTACTGTTTCATTCTTTTTTGTGGCCGAGTGATATTCCAGCCTGTAACATGTGCCACATCTTCTGTATCCATCCGTCTCTTGGTGAACACTGGGGTTGCTTCCGTGTCTTGGCTGTTGTGACTAGTGTTGCGGTGAACATTGGGGTGCCTGTATCTTTTTGAATTATGGTTTTCTCCAAATACATGCCCAGGAGTGGGATTGCTGCTAATACGGTAACTCTATTTTTAGTTTTTAAAAGCCTCCGTACTGTTCTCCAGAGTGATTGTACCAATTTACGTTCCCCCCTCAGTGCAGGAGGGTCCCCTTTTCTCCACTCCTTCTCCAGCGTTTGGTTGTAGATTTTGGTGATGGCCACGCTTGCTGGTGTGAGGTGGTGCTCCACTGCAGTTTTGGTCTGCGTTTTTCTCTAACAGCCGGTGATGCCGAGCGTCGTTTCGTGTGCCTGTTGGCCGTCTCTGCGTCTTCTTTGGAGAAATGTCTCTTCAGGTCTTCTGCCCATTTTTTGACTGGGTTGTTTGTTTGTTTGTTTTTGTTGCTGTTGTTGAGTTGTAGGAGCTATTCGTATATTTTGAAAATTAAGCCTTTGTCAGTGGCAAAATTTGCAAATATTTTCTCCCAGCTCATGGTCTGTCTTTCTGTTTATGGTTTCCTTTGCTGTACAAAAGCTTCTAAGTTTCATTAGGGCCCATTTGTTTGTTTTTGGTTTTCTTTCTGTTGCTTCGAGAGCCTAACCTAAGAAAACATTTGTACGGTTGAAGTCAGAGAATGTGTTGCCTGTGTTCTCTTCTGGGAGTTGGATGGTGTCTTGTCTTATGTTTCAGTCTTGAAGCCATTTGGGGTCTATTTTTGGGCATGGTGTGAGGGGGTGTTCCAGCTTCACCGATTTTGCATGGCTGGCCAGCTCTCCCAGCACACCTGCTGAAGAGCCTGTCTTTTCTCCGTTGTATATTCTTGCTTCCTCTGTCGAAGATTAATTGACCGTGAACGTGTGGGGCTACTTCTGGGCTCGACTCTGTCCCGCCCCTCTGTTTTTGTGCCACTACCACACTGTCTGCAGCACGGTAGCTTTGCCCTGTTGTCCGAGGCCTGGGAGGGTTATGCCTCCTGCTTTGCTCTTTTCCCTCCGCACTGCTTTGGCAGTTCTGGGTCCATACATCTTAGGATTATTTAATGCACGCTTTGGCGGTTGTTCCTGGTCAGGCACAGACCGTGGATGTTATGTGCTGGGTTCTCCAAACTGAAAATCTGTCTTCTTATGGAAAGAATGTCTCCAGTTTACGTTGCTTCTTGGATGCCTCGGTGACGAGGAAGAGAAGTGAGTAAGGTACTGGGATGAGGACCCGGGGTGAACCCCCCACAGCGATAGGTACCCCCCCACAGTGATGGGTACCCCCCACAGCGATGGGTACCCCCCACAGCAACAGGTACCCCCCCACAGCGATGGTCATCAGCTGCTTTGGAAGCGCCAGCCTCTGTGCTGGGTGCGCAGTGCTGCTTGTTTTAATAGTTCAGCTGGAGTGAGTGCGGAACTATTCCCCACAGTGTGTTCTGTTTTGCGGGTGGGAGACTTAGGCTCAGATTTGTGTGATAATCGCAGTACAGTGTGGACGTTTGTAGAGACGGAGAGCGGCTCGCCCTGGGCTGGGGGTGCTGGCCTCAGTCGAGGTGAGCTTGCTCACGCAGCGTGCACACCTGCCCATCACCTTGCAGTGGGAAGTGCTTCGTCCTCGGGACGTGATGTGTGTGTGGTGGTGCCCGCGCCTGGCACAGTGGGGCCCAGGCCTTGTGCTTCCTCACGCTGGAGTTGAAAGCCCACATCCGGCTTCCCGCGCTGTGGGGTTTAGCATCACAGATGCCTCAGTGGGTCTCAGTGCACCTCTTCATGAGTGGGAGGTCAGTGAAAACTTACAAATGGCCACCATCAGGATACGCCTGTGTTTTTCTTGGAATGTGTCACAGTTTGAGGGCCAGAAGCACCATGAGAATCTGGTCCACGTCCACAAGGACAGACGCCTGTTCTGTGACTGTGGCAGGTGCTGGGGTTGCCAGGCGCCTTCTTGGGGAAGGTGGGAGAGGCCCTGGAGCGCCCGCTCATGCATGGGGTCTGGAGCCCTGCCTCCCCAGGCACCCCCACGCCGGAGGAAAGGGCTGTGGACCTCCTTCTGTCTCCCAGAATTAACCTCAAGGTGTTTAGAAATCAGAGGTGGAACTTTTTGTGGTGTATTGTGTACGTTGCAAAATGCTTCTTTGTTTGTGACGTAATTGGTCAAAGGGTTCCTTTAATGTCTAATTGTTCACAGCCAAGAGCCTGGGTTATTAAAAAAATGATACTGAAGGTGGAAGTTGAACGTGTAACATCGATCAATGAGCAATAAGTGCTTGGTTTACACAACTCACTTTTTAACACGCGGCTCTTTAGGAAGAGCCGCTAGAGGGAGACGCGGCCGCCCTGCGTGCAGACTCAGCCCTGCCTCCGAACCGTCGGCAGGAAGCAGCTCCGCGGCGGCGGCGGCGGTCAGGACGTGGAGTCGAGATTTTTGATGCCCGGGAGCTGACCTGGCAGAGGAGGCCTAACGATCCCGTGACAGACGTGACGCCCTAAACCAGTGAGGGACCAGGGCGGCCGGGGTCCTGACGTGTGTGGAGAGAGGGTCCGTTTCCTTAGTGTTTCTCCTTTGGAGCCCCGGGTGGGACTAACGCTGAAGTCCAGTCTTCTGATGACTGACTTAGGAAGTTTCCTCTTGGTTTGAGGTCTTACCGGAAAGAGGCCCTGCAGTCAGGAGTCGGCCTTGCCGTCCAGGCAAAAACACATAAAATGGAATTAGCGTTTCGTTCTCTGGGAAGAGAGGGCCGCGTTTCTCAGCTGGTTCTTGGCTGCTGATGGGCAGACCACGTCAGGACCAACAGGGGGCCATTCGAGTGACGTGGTGACCCGTCTCCCAGACCTACAGGCTCCTGAAACCTCAGGGGACAGTTACACCCGAAAGGCTGAGAGAACCGGCTCCAGGGTCTCTGGATGCACCAGCGTCCAGGCGGGAGGAGGTGGACGCCCACTTCAGGTGGGGAGTGACTTCATCCTCCCCCGTTTCTGTCCTCCCTGGGCCCTCAGCACAGGGGACCAGGCCCACTGCCCTGGGCAGGGCACCTGCTTCCTGAGTCCACAGATGCTGTGCTCCTGGCTGGCGCCTTCAGTGACAGCAGCACCTCGGAGGCGGGTCCCTCCTGGGGTTGGGCGCACAGTGTCAGCAGATGCCCACGCACGCCCGTCTGACCTTCATCAGGAAGTCCTCAGTCTGTGAAACGACGGGGACCCAGATATGACACTGGCCAAGGCCCCTCATGGCACCTTCAGGATGTGTGACCCTCAGCCCGGCTATGTCATCTGTGGCTCAGGGTGACCTGGGACCAGACTGATTTCTTCATTTATGGGCAATGCCAGAACCAGGCAGCGCCAGGGTGCTCCTCAGGCGGGGAGGCAGGGGCCAGAGCCACGTTCCAGAAGCTGACGAGTCTGGCCAGGGTCACCCCAGGATGGGTGGGGTCCAGCCGAGCTGTCGCACTGGTGTCAGGCAGGCAGGTGGCGAGCAGCAGTGGCCAGAGCCAAGCAGAGGGCCTCCACCTGCCCTGTGGGTGTCAGCACCTGCCGTGGCACCCAGGGGCCTCAGGAAGGGGGGCGGGTCACCCACGAGGTGTAGGTGCAGCGGTGGCGGGAGGGGTCCTGGAGTCAGGGCTCTGACGGTCGTCATGGGACGGCCGTCCTCCGGCAAAGGTTCAGTCCTGTCCGTCGCGCAGTTTTGGTCCCAGGTGCCCAGGAAATGCGACTGTGCCTTTGCAACCCTCCCCACCACGGGGCAGCTGTAATTCCTTAAATTCCCTCCAGCGTGGGTTCCAGGATCACAGAGTTGAGCCAGCCTGTGAACGTGGAAACTAGGTTTCCTGATCCTCTTGGCTGGGCCTTTACATTTTAAAATATGGAAAAAAATCTACTTGGATTAAACAGTCCTTCCAAATGAGGCTGACGGGAAGCGGATGGGTGCGCCCGTGTCCATGGGTCTAACCATTGGAGCGCCTCGCCCATCTTTTATCGCTGGTGAGGTGCAGCCCGTGGCTTCTGACCACGACGTCCAGGGACCCTCGCGCGGGCCGTCTCCGCAGGACGCACCCCGTCCTCCGCCGGGAGGCCTGAGCTCAGCACGGGTGCGGTGTCGTCTGAGTCGGTGCAGCTGGCATCTGAAGCCCCGGGACCGCTTTTTATCGGGAATATTTGCTCCTATGAGACCCGGGCTCACCCGTAGCCGCTCACACGGGTTTCACGGTCACGTTCTGACTGTTTCTGTTTTTCTGTTCTGTCTCCTTTGCCTCTGGTTTGAGTCAGTGATCCTCCCACCCCGGGCCCTTAGAACTGCAGGAGCCCCGCCGAGCAGATTAAGTCAGGTCTTGGTCATGTCATGGAAGTGCTGGGGGGCTGCCTGCTGGGGTCTGGAGGTCCCGGGGGGCTGGGGGCTGGAGGTGCTGGGGGCTGGAGGTGCTGGGGGGCTGGGGCTGGAGGTCCTGGGGGGCTGGGGGCTGGAGGTCCTGGGGGGCTGGGGCTGGAGGTCCTGGGGGGCTGGGGGCTGGAGGTCCTGGGGGGCTGGGGGCTGGAGGTCCTGGGGGGCTGGGGCTGGAGGTCCTGGGGGACTGAAGGTCCCGGGGGGCTGGGGGCTGGAGGTCCTGAGGGGCTGGGGCTGGAGGTCCTGGGGGACTGAAGGTCCCGGGGGGCTGGGGGCTGGAGGTCCTGGCGGGCTGGGGGGCTGGAGGTCCCAGGGGGCTGGGGCTGGAGGTCCTGGGGGGTTGGGGTCTGAAGGTCCTGGGGGACTGAAGGTCCTGGGGGGCTGGGGCTGGAGGTCCCGGGGGGCTGGGGCTGGAGGTCCCGGGGGGCTGGGGGCTGGAGGTCCTGGGGGACTGAAGGTCCTGGGGGGCTGGGGCTGGAGGTCCTGGGGGGCTGGGGGCTGGAGGTCCTGGGGGGCTGGGGGCTGGAGGTCCTGGCGGGCTGGGGAGCTGGAGGTCCTGGCGGGCTGGGGCTGGAGGTCCTGGGGGACTGAAGGTCCTGGGGGGCTGGGGCTGGAGGTCCTGGGGGGCTGGGGGCTGGAGGTCCTGGGGGGCTGGGGGGCTGGAGGTCCCAGGGGGCTTGGGCTGGAGGTCCTGGGGGGCTGGGGCTGGAGGTCCTGGGGGGCTGGGGGGCTGGAGGTCCTGGCGGGCTGGGGCTGGAGGTCCTGGGGGACTGAAGGTCCTGGGGGGCTGGGGCTGGAGGTGCTGGGGGGCTGGGGCTGGAGGTCCTGGGGGGCTGGGGCTGGAGGTCCTGGGGGACTGAAGGTCCTGGGGGGCTGGGGCTGGAGGTCCTGGGGGACTGAAGGTCCCGGGGGGCTGGAGGTCCTGGCGGGCTGGGGGGCTGGAGGTCCCAGGGGGCTGGGGCTGGAGGTCCTGGGGGGCTGGGGTCTGAAGGTCCTGGGGGACTGAAGGTCCTGGGGGGCTGGGGCTGGAGGTCCCGGGGGGCTGGGGCTGGAGGTCCCGGGGGGCTGGGGGCTGGAGGTCCTGGGGGACTGAAGGTCCTGGGGGGCTGGGGCTGGAGGTCCTGGGGGGCTGGGGGCTGGAGGTCCTGGGGGACTGAAGGTCCTGGGGGGCTGGGGCTGGAGGTCCTGGGGGGCTGGGGCTGGAGGTCCTGGGGGCTCTTGCTGGTGCGAGGCTCTGGGGGTGGCCCTGGGTGAGCCTGCCCTCGGGAAGCAGGCTTTCTCGGGGTCGCCTCTTCCTTCTGTTCCTCCTCCGTCT
The DNA here is from genome assembly GCF_054392235.1 of Sus scrofa. Lineage (NCBI taxonomy): Eukaryota > Metazoa > Chordata > Mammalia > Artiodactyla > Suidae > Sus > Sus scrofa. Next base: position 694,713 of record NC_139383.1, read on the forward strand.
GCAAGCGGCCTCTGAACGCCTCGCCCTTTCCCTCACTGCGGTCTCTGGGCTCTTGCCAAAGGCCCTGACTCATCTCCTTTGCAGTCGGGCCGCCCCCAAAGCCGTCAGCTCTGCCAACCCCACATTCCGACAGCCGACCGCGAGTTCTGCTCCAGGGCCTGCCCTCCCCCCCCCCCCCCCCGCCTCCGCTTGACCTGTGACCGCCGCCCCCGGAGCCGCGTTCTTGACCCCCGCCCTCGCCAGACGTGAAGCCACTGATCCCCAGATCCCCAGACCCCTCCTGATCTCCCTGCCCCGCTCCGTGCCCTGGCGGCCGCAGGTGCCACAGGCTTCCTCCCACGGCTCCGGGTCCGTACCGCCCGGGGCCGCCGCCGTCGCGTCCGAGCCCCGGCCTCTCCGCCCTCCGCCTGTGCACTTCTTCTCCTGTTCGTTTTGCTCAGAAGGCCTCCTAGTTTCCCGTTGTCCTCTTCATCGGGTCACGGGTTCCCTCGGAGGGAGCGCCTCCGTTTCCACACATCTGGGGGCCCGGCCACGGCCCCTTCTGTGGGTTCTGATGTGACTCCGCGGGTTCGGAGGGTTCGCCTGTATTGACCTTGGCTTCGTGTCCCGTGGCCCCTTGAGGAGCGTGTGTTCCGCTCCTGGTGGTGGCGTCACCGCTGTCAGTGAAGGCAGGTGGGAACAGTGCCCTCGTCTTGTGTGGCTGCAAAAGCCGCGTCCGTGGTGGGGCGGCAGGAAAGCCTCCCCTCAGACCGTCCACCAGGAGGCCTCCGCTTGTGGTCTTGCGGGTTGTGCCTCATGCATTTTGAAGCTCCTGGGTGAGGCTGGGATCGTTACGTCATTCGGATGACTGGGTCTCTGCCGTGCGAAGCGGCATATTCTTTTTTTCTTCGCTTTGAAACGTGCTTGCTGCGAACCGCTTAGCTTTCGTTTGGTGCGTGTTAGGACAGCGGTCTCAGTTTCTTTTCTTCCGCCTGCTCGAGTCTGTGTTGGAAGTGCCTCTCTCGTAGCTGGTATTCGGCTTGTCTTGCTCTTTTATCCAGTCTGATGACTCTGACTTTTCATTGGTACATTTAGACGATTTATACTTGATGTGACTTTCTTTTCTTTTTGGTATTTTCTAGAGCCGCACCCGCGGCATATGGAAGTTCCCAGGCCAGGGGTCTAATTGGAGCTGTAGCTGTCAGCCTACACCACAGCCACAGCAACTTGGGATCTGAGCCGCATCTGCCACCCACCACAGCTCACGGCAACGCCAGATCCTTGACCCGCAGAGCGAGGCCAGGGATCGAACCCGAAACCTCTCGGTTCCTAGTCGGATTCGTTACCCACTGAGCCACATCGGGAACGCCAACATTTGATGTGATTTTGATATGGTTTTGTGGAAGACTCGCACTTTGTTTTCTGTTTGTCCACCTGATATTTTTCCCCCGCCTTCCTTTGGCTCAGTTGGATGTTTTTGGTTCTGTTTTATAACTTTTCGGGATTCTAGGTCTCCACCTTGTCTTGCGAGTCTGAGGCCGTGGTAAGGTGCGCCGTGCGTATCTTCAGCCTGACTGTCCCCCTTCGAGCGATATTGCCCATGGGATCCACGGGGTGGGAACCTGCCAGAGAAACAGTCGCGCCTCCGTTTCTTCTCTCCGGCCTTTAAGCCGTGGCTGCGGCGCTTTTCACTTTCCCACCTGCTGTAACGCCCCTTATGTTATGATTAATTCTGTTCAAGCATTTCCTCTCAGACGGTAATGATGAAATCTCATGTATTTCCCGTGTCGCTCCTCATTGAACGTCTTCTTGAGCCTTGGTTTTCTTGTCTTTAAAACTGAGTCATTGAATTAGATGGTCTCTGTGATTCTGGAAAAGCCGCTTCGCCGCCGAGAGGATTGTGCTGAATTCTCTGTGCAGGCACGCGCGGGCGTGGGCTGTCTTGAAGCTACGTATGCATGTTCTTTATTTCCCGGGCGTTGTGAATACACGTATAATTGTATGCAGTGTGCAGCAAACTCACCTTAGCGACTGCTGCGTGTGACCGAGGGTTGCGGCGGCATTTAGCAGTGTCTGACATCCAGTGAGCGACGGAGCCCGTGTAAGCCCGTCTTGGTCAGGATTCCCACTCGCAAGACACCAACTCTCGGTTTTGATTTTGCCTCTGACGTCCCTTGCGTTTTCTTGTCAGGTCGCATCCCAGCCTCCCCGAGCCCTGGGCTGAAACGGGCCGCATTTAGGGTTCCTTTTCTTGGCCACATGCTCAAGCCTGATTTCTTATTTGTAGCCAAAGACAAACTGGTTTGAGCTCAAGTTCAACATTTCCTCTTACTTATTAGATACATACCTGAGCAGTGTCACTACTCCACGTCCCGTATTTATGCGACCATTGTGTCCTGAATTCTCTTCACAGCGCAGTCAGGGCCACTGACCCACGAAGACATTGAAACACTTGTACGCATCCACGCGGTTGGGACGCGGCTGTGCCGACGCGCACACCGTCGAACTGGTTTCAGACCCCGTATTCTGAAGCACCCTGCGCAGCACCACACACCCGAGGGGTGGCGTGAGAATGAAGGGGAGCCGAGGACTGAAAGGCACAGGCGGCTGGAGCCGGGGGGGCGTGGGGGCCATTCTGCACCTTGGAGTCTCCACTGGAGCTGAATTTTGATCACGGTTTCACAAAAGTTGCTCATTTCTCTTTTCTAAGAAGCCGTACATGTTCACGTGGTGCCAGTGGGTTTTAGCCACCAGTGCGTTCAGACCTGTGTTTTGTACACAGCCTGCTCTGAAAAGGACTTCGTTGCCGTACTTCTGACCTCATCAGCGGGCCCACATCATAAAAGTTAATTTCACTTCTAAAAAAACTGCAGTGTCTTCCTTTGGGAAAATTTTCTGCAGATTCTAGCAAAGTCATCAGCCAAACCATAAATTTAAGTGTAGTACAGACTTGAGTAGGAAGCCTGCTATTGTCACGTTGCTCATTTTAATATTCAAAATGGCCAAAAAGGTACCGCAAACAGATCTTTCACTGTCATGTAGGCACAGCCTGTTGGAATGATGATTTAAGAAGACGAGACAAATAAGGAATGGACTTTAAGATTTCTGGGTACTGACAGAATTTCTTCAGCAGCAGCAGAGGAAGCTGAACTACGAAAGTCAGAGGAAACTGTTGTTTGTGCTGGAAGCCACCTGAGCCAGCGAGGCTGCGTGGACCTCAGCCTGAGGCAGAGATCTCCAGGCTGAACTGCCGGCAGCAGGATTTCTTCCAGGACTCAAATGTGTGTGACGTACCTCTCGCCACCAGTGGCAGCTGCAGCCTGGCTGCGGATTGATGGCTCGTGTACTGGGCACACGTGTGGGCTGTATTTTGGCTGCTCCACTTGCTTGGATGGAAGGCCTGAGGTACACGAAGCCTCTGCACGCAAATCTGCTAGAGTGCTTCTTCCAAAGGAAGGATGTCGGTGCCCTCTCCCTAACGTTCCTTTTCCATAGATCCACGCGAGAGGCTGGGAATTTGAATTTTTCACAGGAACACGAGCGTTTTGCTGCAGCCTGGCGTCAGCGCACAGTTGCCGAGCTTCTGCACTGGGCTCCCGGAGGGCGGAGCCCAGGCCGGTCCCCTGCCGCGTGGCCTTCCTGGGAGCGCCCGCACCCGCAGCGCAGACTCTGGTTCCAGCCACGACTTGTACCCGTTTTTCTAGGAAGACCCATGTTGCTCATTCGGTAGCAAGAACTCCAGCAGGGTCAGAGCCCAGGCTGTTCTGGGGCCCAGTCTGGAGGGACCACACTGTCCCCAACCTGGCCAGTGATGGCACGGGCCGTGGTCCCCTGTATCAAACCAGGGCTGTCTGAGGCTGGCTTCTTACAGCTTGGACTGACCTGCTAGAACAGCAGGAGAAAGTTCCAAGGTCCGATGCACTCGGTCTCTAACCCTTCAGACACGGGCTGCTTCCGTGAGGAGCGCGTCTACGGCCGGAAGCCGCCATGGGTTTGTGGGAAACGGACACGCCCAGGAGCCTGTTGGGTTCAGACCAATTTCTGCCGAGATGCACGTCGCGCTGGCTTTTTCGAACCCAGAAGGTATTCAACGCTGCGGAGACACGAAGACGTGACTTCCTCAGCGTGCGTGGTTTTGGAAGTCACGAACGGCCGGAAAGAAATCGGGGCTTTGCAGACAGCAGGGCTGCCCCGGCCCCGAAATGACATCCGTGCCTCAAGAGTGCGCTGCAGGCGGGGCGGGTGACGTTTACAACCGCGCTCAGCGCAGAAGGGGCGAAGGCGGGCGTTTCGCTGCCGGCCCGGCTCGTGCTTCATGTCCGCGGGGGAAGCAGGGTGTTTGCTGCGCCCTGAGGCTTTTAGTAGAAGTAAAAGGAGTACTTTCAGGAGAAGAATTAAGCAGGAAAGGGGGGACAGAGAGGCCAGTGCCGACCGTTTGCACCGCAGAGTGAACGCGCCCTAACGCCGTCTCATCTCCGCGTTAATGGGACCCTGGCTTGGGCAGCGGCTTGACGCGTGTGGCGTTGCGCCCCGAGCCGGTGGTGCCCAGCTTGGCCCGGTGGAGACGAATTCCACCGTGTGCACGCAGGACGGCTTCCCCGCTTCTCCATCGGGGAGTTTCAGTGTTTCCCGTTTGGGGTGATGATGGGGCAAACCACTATGGAAATTCTGGTCACCAGTGTTCGTGCGGCACGTGGCCTGTCACTGGGGGTGACGGGTGGGCACAGGCTTCACGCTAACTTGAGAGCGGCTGTGCCGTTACCGCCCCGCCACCGCCGTAGGCGGTCCGCTTTCCACAGTCTCGGCTGCATTTGGGCTCTGCTAGTGTTTTTAATTTTACCTATTATGGTATTTTAAGCATTGAAAAAATAATGAGTGATATTGAACACTTTAGCAAGATGTGTAGAGGCCTGTCTTAATTATTATTCCTGTGATGATGGAGTCGTAGAACTTGAAAATGTATTGGATACACCATCGCCTGTTAGACACGTGCATGGCAAGTATTTTCTGATCTATTTCCTGCCTATTTATATTATAATAATATCTTTTTGAAACACATTTTTTTTTTTTTTCTTTTTAGGGCCGTACCTGCAGCACATGGAAGTTCCCAGGCTGGGGTCGAATTGGAGCTACGCCAGAGCCACAGCCACACCAGATCCGAGCCACATCTGTGACCTGCACCACAGCTTGCAGCAACACTGGATCCGTAACCCACTGAGCGAGGCCAGGTATTGAACCCACATCCTCCTGCTGAGCCGCCATGGGAACTCCTAGAATAATATCTTCTAATGAACGTGAGTTGTGAGTTTTATGAGTGCCGACCTCTGGTTTATGGTCAGTACTTTCTGTGGCCTGTCGGGACAGCTTTGCCACCGTGAAACGTGAAGGGGTTCCTAGCGTTCTTGGGGGGCTTGGGTCTGTGCCCACTGCCCTGGCCGTCAGTGGCTGCCTGATCACCCCGGCAAAGCGGCACCCGTTTTCCACCTCACCATCTCTGTGGGTCAGAGCTGGGCATGGCCCAGCCTGTTCTCTGCTCAGGGTCTCTCAGGGCTGCGCCCCAGATGTCGGCCGAGGCTGTGCTCTCTTCCGAGGCTTCCAGCCCACCCCCCCAGTTGGCAGAAGGTTCTAGGTCTTTGTGGTTGTGAGGCTGACGACCTCAGCTGCTTGTAGCTACAGTCCAGGAGGTGCCCGTAGCTCCAGAGGCCACTGCAGCCCCTTGTCCCGCAGGGTCCTGCCGAGGCGCTGCTCTCTCAGTGGGCGAGGGAGAGGGGTGCCCCGGGAGGAGTGGACACGCAGCCCCGTCTCTTCCGCTTTGCTGGGGTCTCTATGCTGGTCGCAGGCTGCCCACACTCGGGGAGGCCGGGCATGGTGACGCCACCAGGAAGCCGTCGCAGCTGCTCGGATTGATTTGGGCACGTGGAGAAGCTCCCTTTTCCACATGGGTGTCTATTTGCTCCATAACAACACGCCTTAAACCCTCTTGCTCTTGCATGGAATTTCCTCGGCGTCTCTGTTGAACATCGGTTAACTGTGCCGTGCAGGTGAGGCCGCCTGTTCACACCTAATCTTCTCCCGAAGCGCGGAAGATATTTTCAGTTCATCGAGGGGCTCGTGCTCCCAGCGGCGCGGGCGTCACCGGATCGCCTCGAGGGAAACCGGCGTCTCGGGGTAGAGGCTCCGAGTCTTTCTCCGTGAGCACGTCTGCTGCGTAGCTAAGTGGCTGTGAGGCAGTTTTGCCGTAAAAGATAAAATAACCTCAAATAAAAAAGAGGTACGTTTAAACGGACATGATGAGACACGGGTAACAGAATGAAACAGCCGTTATCGTGAAGTGCCACGTGTTGAACCGCGTGAGATGCACGTAGACACGTGGTGACAGCGTGTAAGTCACGGCTTAGCTTTTGTCCCCAAGCACCTGGCTCCAGTCGCTCCTTCGCCGCATTTTACTCTTTTGTGTGCGTGTCGACTCGTCTTGTTTGGCATCGTACTTTTTTTCTTTTCCTAACATTTCTTTCTTCTTGAGGAGAGGTGTCATCCCCAGGGGCTGAGGTGCGTGTTTGTGGCCCAGCTCCGAGTTCTGCTGGGAGAGTCTGCGCCCTGCTGTGTGTTCTTGGCGCCCTGTCACACGGCGCTGTGACAACTCTGAGCCTTCAGCTCTCCACAGGACTTGTCATGCGGTGTCAGGGGTTCTGGGGTGTCACAAGATAGGGGTTCAGGGCGGGCGCAGGATTGCCTAACACTCCCTACTTCCCACTCCTGTGAGTCAGATCCCCGGACATTTATCAAGTTAGTGTACGCAGCTGCCAGGTGATGTACACAGTGCATTTCAACAGCAAGCTCGTCTACACAGCAGACTGCCACGCCTCCTCATTGTAGACTGCTCTGAGGGAGTCGCCTCTGTCACCTAAGAACAGGAGCACTGCACCAGCGGGGAAACGAAAACAGTGGGGAAACGAAACCTAACCCTAACCCCTAACCCTAACCCTGAATCCTAACCTCTAAAATCTAACCCTAACCCTAACCCTAACCTGAAACCCTAACCCTAAGCCTAAACCCTAACCTAACCCTAAACCCTAACCCTAACCCTAACCCTAACCTGAAACCCTAACCCTAACCTAAACCTAAACCCTAACCCGAAACCCTAATCCTAAACCCTAACCCTAACCTGAAACCCTAACCCTAACCTAAACCTAAACCCTAACCCTAACCTGAAACCCTAACCCTAAACCCTAACCTAACCCTAAACCCTAACCCTAACCCGAAACCCTAATCCTAAACCCTAACCCTAACCCGTACCCGTACCCGTACCCTAACCCTAGCCCGAAGCCCTAACCCTAAACCTAAACCCTAACCCTAACCCGAAACCCTAATCCTAAACCCTAACCCTAACCCTAGCCCTAACCCAGCTCTTCGATCTTCAATGGCAGAGTTGCCTTATGGCCCATCGGTCATGTGGTGAAAACGTTTGTGGCGAGAGATGCTTATGGTGAAAATACCGGCTGCCCAGGAATACTTCTGAACTGCTTACGATCTTGTGATTCCATCATAAAACTGAAGGTTCATTAGTGTTATTCTGGACACCAGTGTTATAATTGGCCTCATGCATAGCAGCGTCGTTACAGTTTTGCTCAATTAAGGTAGAATTTTCCCTCCCAGGTTTTAGTGAAAGATGTAAATGATAATTATTGTGTTTTCACCCTTCCCGCGGCCTCTAGGATTGGCCCAAGCTCCTTAGCGTCGCCAGCGAGGTCTTAGCCAGGCCTGCCTCCTGGCTGGTCTCTCCGCACACGGTGCCCAGCCCGGGGTCCCCTCGGCCTCTTCCCGCCCCACCCGCCCACGCCCGAGGCCTCCTTCAGGTGCGGTGACGGTTCCCTGAAGTGAGATCCTCTTGGGAGCCCACAGTCGGTTCAGTACCAGGCTTACCTTCCTGCCGCATAGAGCACGTGGCGTCCACACTGCAGTTGTCAGCTCGCACGTCGGCGTCTCCACGGGAGCCCGAGTCCTGCTGGAGGACACTTTCCATCTTCGTGCTTCGTTTTATCCCTGAGAGTCAGACCAGCTGCTCGTGCAGGACAGAGGCTCTCTGACTGCTGGAGAGATGAACCGACCCGAATCTTTATGTTACGACAGTATACATATTTCTAACAGGTTTTCTCATGTGCATATTGCCTGGGAACTACCATCTTTTTCATTTAGGGGCGTTTCCCTCATCGTGGAGGCAAAAATGCTCTTCGATGACTCTGAATTTCAGGAAACTAACCTGTGCAGCCCTTCTGCTTTGAAGGCCTTTAAAATGGGAAGTCGTTAGAGACACAGAGTGAGTTGTGTGTTCGGAACATAGGCTGTAATGTCACCGAGAGGGTTTCTCAAGGCACCAGCCTTACAAGGACCGCGGACCCACCCTCTCTGTGTCCACATCCTCCTGTTGCCAAGACGGAGGCCGGTGGTGGGGCCATCCTGGGGGGGCGGGCATGGGGGGCGATGCCAGGGGCCAGGTGGCAGCGGGGCTGCACAGGGAACTTTTATTTTGTGGCTTCAAAAGTTTGAGATCTGGGATCCTCAAAGGTTTATATTTGCTATGGACATTCACTGCCTGGGTATTTGCATCCGGCTGTGCCTGTGCTCGTTCAGTATCTGAAGGCGCATTCTCCCAGGATGACTTACATAAAAATGCGAGAGTGGGGAAACGTCTGGCGTGACTCCTGGCACATCGGGGATTTTGTGCAGGCCGCCGCGGGCCGCTCTGCTTCCCGTTTTCTCCATCAGCGGAGCCCGGGGCTGCCTGCGTGCCCGCCCCGCGCAGCATCATCGGCCTTTCTCTTCGCGTCCCCCAGGCTCCTCCGGATCCTGTGTCTCAGGCGCCACCAGCGAGCCCCCGTTCCAGCCTCAGCCGCGCGGTGCGGGGAGGAGGTCCGCTCGGCTGGCACTGGGCTGGTTCAGTTACGACTTGTTCGTTTCCCTGTCTGCTCAGACCCAGCACAGCTAGACACCAGCGCGTTAAAAGATTAAAAAGAAGAATCTCTCCATTCCACGCTTCTGATAAAATCCCTCCCCGGTCTGGAGGGCTCAGGCAAGGGTCCGAGGCCGGGGAGCGGGCGCGGGGGGCCGCAGACTCTGGGCGCCGCCCCCAGGCTCTCAGCCGCTGCCTCCTGTGCGCGGCGCGGAAACTCGGCCAACCCGCTGGCAGGGGAGCCTGCGGCTTGAGGTCCGCGGTGGTGGAAGTACCTTTAGTTGGTGTAGGAGACCTGACCTGGAAATTGCCCTGCTGCTTCCAGAGCAAGTCAGCATGTTCATGTGAAATAAATACTTTCAGCCTTCGCTGTCGCCCCAAAAAGGTGTTGTCGCTTCCTGCAGAAAAAGAGGCACATGCAGGGAGGCTGCGATGGAGCGAGTCGCAGGGGCCGAGAGGTTTTGAAGCAGGAATCCTGCATCCAAACCAGGGCTTCCCACCAAGGCCTGGCCGATCTGGTTTCTCTGCCTTCCCATCTTCTTATATTTATTTATCCTTTGGTGACCATTCTTTCCTAATGTTACTGCGCAATAGCCCTTTATTAAAACAGCCCTTGTCTTCTGTTGACCGTAAGTTCCCCAAGTCATGGGCTGGGGCTGCTTATAGGACTTGCCTCAGCTTATTGAGATGTGACTGACGCATAGCGTGGTGTGAGTTTGGTGGGTGGATTTGACACACCCGCACGTCCCCGTGTCACATAGCTGCCATCCTTTAAGGCGAGAACATTTAAAATCTATGGTTAATTCCCGATCTCTGTTCTTTGGTACATTGTAAAGAGTCAACAAAAATTTGCCAGGGTATATTTTAATATTGCTCTTATTTTCTAAAATAAAGGCGGGGGGGGGGCACCGGCACTTCCTTGTGACATTCGTAGGAGGAAGGGGGGAAGGGCTTACCTGAGCATCGTGGTGGGAATGGGTGGGGCGGGCGGGGCGCTCTGGATCTGGGTGCAGGGGGACGCCCGCCACAGAGCCGGGAGCGGTGACAGCAAAGAGCCCAGGGAGCTGTCCTGACAGAACACGCAGAGCAGGTGCATCTGGCTGCTGCTGTGGGACGGTCTTAAGGCAGATGCCACCTCCCTGCCTGTCCTGGGTCACAAGCCCACAGCCACTCCGCCCAGCAACACACAGAACCTCCGGTGCCCGCAAATGACACCCTCAGGCATCAGGGAGGGACTGTTGTAGCCTCACCGGACAGACAGGGCTCTTTTTTTAAATTAAAAACAATTTTTTTGGTCTTTTTGCCTTTTCTAGGGCCACTCCCGTGGCATATGGAGGTTCCCAGGCTAGGGGGTCGAATCGGAGCTGTAGCCACCAGCCTACGCCAGGGCCACAGCAACGCGGGATCTGAGCTGCATCTGCGACCTATGCCATAGCTCATGGCAGTGGCAGATCCTTAACCTGCTGAGCAAGGCCGGGTATTGAACCCGCAACCTCATGGTTCCTAGTCAGATTCGTTAACCTCTGAGCCACAACGGGAACTCTCAGACGGGGCTCTTCTAAAAGAGTTAAACATCCCAAGTTACAGACTCTATGCAGACAGATGCAGCTTAATCGTTTTTACGCATAGGATGATAAACACTCAGTTGCCAGCGTTGAGCCGTCAGGTGGTGGGGAAAGTGATGGCGTGGTGCAGCCTTGGTTCGGCCACCGTGGCCTGCACCCTGTGCGACCGTGGGGCCTTCGCTGCCAGTTTCCTCAACAGCGAAATGGGAAGTGAATTAGATATTTAGGCCGCCCCTCTTGTGGGGTGTAAGGGCTGTGGGGGCATCCGTAGGGTCCCCCGAAGCCACCCCATCGTGGCTGTTAGGGTGCAGGTGACATGTGGGTGTCTGCGGACTAGTGCAGAGGACACTTCTGTAGCTTCAAGTTTGACGCAGCCAAGTGGTTTGGATCCGGCAGCTAAGCTGCAGGCATGAGCGTGTGTCCCCACGCCATCTGCCTTCCTCTCCTCCTCCTTCAGCCTGAGGTATGGGCTCTGGATTCTTACGGACACATTTTTGGAGCTATTGTTGGGTTTATTCTTATTTTAATTTAGGTGAAAACTTTGCGTTAATAGTATTCCTTCGAAGTTATTCTGAAGTTAAAGATGATTTTAAGTTAGTCTCGGTGGCTCTCAGAGCTTGGCAGAGGCTTGTAGGTGGAAGTCAGGGAGCTGATAAGTGATTTCAATGTGGGCAGTTTCCCGAGAGCTTGGCTCTGCTCAGTGGGGTGTAAGAGTGTTTTCTACGTTCCAAGAATCGTGAACTGAAATCACTCTACCGTCTTAAGTGAGGCGCATGCTGATAAATCTGGAGGGACATGGGATTCCCTCGCATTACCCCAAATGCCCCCTGTGCATCAGCTGTTGCCTTTTAGGGAATCCAACCCCCCCGACCCCCGGCCCCCTGACCCCGCCAGCGCATCCTCTGTTACGACTGATGAGCCTACGTGGACTGGTCACCACCACCCCGAGTCATGGTTTACCTTCAGGTTTTCTTGGTGCTGTGAGTTCTGAGGTCTGGACCAGTGCAGAAGGACGGGGACCCCAAATAGCGTCGCACAGAGTGGTGTCGCCACCCGCGGGTCCCCTGTGCTCTGTCTCTTCATCCTCCCCCACAGCCTCTGATGTCCCCCTGTCGCCGCGGCTCTGCCTGTTCGGGAAGGTCGTGGAACCACGCGGTTTGCAGCCGTTTCGGACCGGCCCCGGCACGGAGTCGTGGGACTCAGGGTCCCTCCGTGGCTGGGTAACCCCGTTCTTCTTGGTGCTGAATCATGCTCCACATCTGGACGTGCCTGGTTCTTTGTATTTACCCGCGGGATCCACGTCCTCTTCCTTTCCTGTGTCGCTGCCCAGCCTGCGGCCTGGCTGGCAGTCAGTGTGGGGCCTCAGCCGAAGGGAACCTTTTGGTGTTTCCTGTGAAGGGGCGTGTTTGCTAGAGGTCTTGATAGAGAGTAATTATCAGGCCCAGGCTGTTTTCAGCATGAATTGGTATTGAATTTTCTTTTCTTTTCTTTTTTGGCTGTTCCTGCAGCATGTGGGAGTTTCTGGGCCAGGGATGGAATCTGAGCCGCAGCTGCAGCCACGTCAGATCCTTAACCCACGGCCCTGCCCGGGTTTTGAATTTTATCAAAGGTTTTCTACATCTGTTTAGAATATAATCTTTTAAGTCTGTGGATTTGATGAGCAGCGTTTATAGATTTTTCTGGCAGAACCACCTTTTGTTCTTCAGAAAAGCCCAACTTGGTCATCGCATGTTGTCCTTTTACACATCTTTGGGCTCCATGAGCTAGAATTTTGTTGAGGGTTTTGGAGTGAGAAGGACTGCGCTTCTTGGGTTTTGCCTTTGCCTTTGGATGTCCAGTTCATAACGGCTTCCTAGGGCGGGTTGTAACCCGGCTCTCGCCTCGTGCACCGAACCTGTAAAGCCCCCTCGTCGTCCCTAGCTTGTCCTCCATGTCTCTTGTTGTTTCGAAAACCTGGTGTGAACGGGAGCTGTGCGAGCTTCGAGACTGGCTTCCTTCCCTCCGCAGCGTCTCCGGAGGGCCTCCCGCTTGGCGCTCGTCCCCAGCTCGTTCCTCTTTGCGAAGCAGGACTCCACGCGTGCCCAGACCAGGGCCACCGTTTTGAATTTTCAAAATTTGGCCACTAGAAAGCTTAGAATGATGCTTATGGCTTGCATAATATTTCTATTGAATCCCATACACATAAATTGATTTTTCAAAACCATTCAGCTGGAGGCATCGCCCCCTTTGTGCCCAATCGTGTCAGTACGAGTTTCCAAAATACACACAGTTGCCAAAACCAGGAGGTGGGACACGGATGCCGTACTGTCCATCTGTCCAGCCCGGGGTCGTTCCCAGTCAGCTTTGAAACATTTTTCAGAGCCGTTTTCCCACCCCAGCGTGCGGCGCTTCATCAACGAGCACGTCTTCTGGTCTCTTCTAACTCGGAAGACCTTTCTTCTGTCTTGACCGTGACTGTTTGGAAGGTACAGTCGATTGACGGGAGTGAGTGTGATAATTTCTGACGTCCGGCAAGGTGATTCAGTTGTGCGTGCGCACACATCCGTTTTCTTCCGGATTCTCTTCCCACATCGACGGTCGCGGGATGGCGGGCGGGGTTCTCTGCCGGACGGCCGGTCCCCGTCTTCCTGACCATTAGATTCGATGCTTTTGGCCAGGAGCGCGGGAGAGTGACAGGTTCTTCTCACGGAGCGTCACGAAGTTGGTCTGTTTGAATGATCTCCCTTACGTTCATAACTTGGCTTCTCGGTTGTAAAGTCAGTGTTTGTCATTTTGAACATTTTGGGGGCGGCTACATTGAGATGATCTAAGCATTCATCTGTCGTCACACTTTACCTACTAATTTTAGCATCCAGTGATAGACGTCGGCATTTTGTGGCATACATTTTTACTTCCTTTCTTTAAAATCCTTTATTTTTTAATGAATTATAAGAAATATCAAATGGTACAGCTTCAAAGTGTTGTCTGCAGCATTTCTGCCAATGTCTAAAATTTATACCCCTTTTCTATGAAAAATTTGGGGCCAGTAGCGGTGAAACTACCTGTTTATCTTCCTGAACCGGAACTTGGTCCCTTTCATCTCTGGTTTTGTTTCCTGTCCTTTGGGAAGAGGAGAAAGCCCAGAGAGGGTCACCCCTTAAGAAAACAGCCACTCTTGGTTCAGTGGCGTTTAAAGTGCCTCATTACGTGTTACGTTAGAATTTGTTAACGTTTCAAGACGTCCGTGTGATTGACCTGCCCTTTGAGACCCGCCTTCGGGAAAAACATCAGCATCAGTGAGCACCTCTCCCTCCCCTGTTTGTGGCTGGGTTGGCTGCGATTCAGGGGGGCTCTGTGGCCGCCAGCCCTCTGCTGAAAACCTCCCCGTCACCCGGTTAGACCAGCCTCGCCTCCACTCCACTCCTCGGAGGTTCCATGGCTCCCTGGACGTTTACCTCTTCCTGGAGCTTTGCACACGGTGCTCTATGGTCTTGTGCGTTGTTTTTGGAAACTCGATGTCAGTCTGATTCCTTGGTGACAAGTTTGATCCTGCCCGGTGGCCCGAGGATGTTCCCCTTTGTCTTTGAAGCATAAGGTTTTCCTGGCACCTGTCGCGGGGCTGTGGTTCTGGTTCGGTTCCCCACCAGGCTGGCCCTTCCACGTGAGGACGCAGGTTCCCCTTTGCTCATCCGGAAAGTCTCCCAGTTCACAGGTTTATCCCACCCCGTTCCTTGGGGTCTCTGGCTCCTAGAGATACTTAGCATCTGCCTTTCTTCCCACGTTCTTCCACTTTTGTTCTTAACCCTTTTTCTTCTTTATCCCGTTCTCATTTTTTGGTTGTTTTCTTCAGTGCGCTTAGCATTTTTACTTGAGTCTGTTTCCGCTTGTTCACCTTGTACCGTATCCTACATCCGAGGAGACTCACGTTCGACAGCAGGTGATCAGCTGAACTCGAGGCCAGATGAAGTCATTTTCAGTAAATGCGAAGATACCAAGTTCCCTCCAAGGTCACGGACTCCCCGCACCCACCTTCACCGAACCCGCCTTGTCGCCCACCCGGACCACTTTCCCACAGCCGCCTGTCCTCCGCCCAGGGCCAGGCCATCTTGCTGAGCGCCACCTGCTCCCCAGGTGCCCACGGAGCGCTCGTGACCTCCTGCCGCGGCCCTGCTCCTGCCCGTCTGATGAGCTGCTTCCCCGGGTGCGTCGTGAGGTCTCCCAGTTATTTCCACCTCCCAGCAAGCCTTTCCACCCCGGGGCTTTTGCACCTGACTGGAGTGATTTTCCAGAGATGTCCTCACGAGTGGCTTCGTGGCGTTTGGATTTCAGCTCGCTAACCACAGCTTCAGGGACGCCCCCGGACCCGGGCTGCAGGGTCCTCTCCTCTCTGTCCCGTCTTCGTAGCACGCAGCTCCCTAAAGGGAGCCTGTCTGTGTCCACCCGCTCACCGGCTGCACCTCCGCACAGCACGCTCGCTCATGAGAGGGGCTGCACCACGCGTGTCCAGGCAGCTGGCCCATGATCTGCTTCTCTCTGCCACCAGAACACACGGCCGTGGGGAGGAAGAAGGAGGGGCTGGCGCTCCCTGTGAGCAGGTGTTGACCCTGCTCTTGGTGAAGAGACTCGGGGTGTTTCCTGGGCCGCGCGAGGCTTTCAGCATGAAGTTTCCGGGTCAGGACTGTGTGTGCTCAATAAACCTGCCACCTCTGGATCTGCGGGCCACGCCCCCAGAAAACCCCTGCGGTCTCTGCACTCCGCCCGAGGTTTGGGGTGGGGGCGCTGCACGGCCAGGAGGCCCCCATCCTCACGTGGGACCCGGCCCTGGGCTGCCCAGGAGAGAGCCACCCCGGGTCGCTGGGACTGCTTTCTGCTCTGCTCTGGCCTCTTGGCAGCTGAGCCCTGAAGTTACCAGTGAAACTTGACCCTGGCTAAGAGCTCTGACTCGCGCGAGTCTGCTCCTTGGCCCCGCTGCTAATGGCCAGGGCATCCAGCACTGCTTGGCTGGATGAGCGTGATGGATCCTTGCTGTGTGAACGGGCACGTCAGGCCGCTTGGGCTCGGCCAGCGGGAATTAGAAGAGCCATCTTTTTTGTCGCATCTTTCTTCATTTTTAAGCAATCCATGTCGCATGTTTTATTCGTTGCATACTTTAAATGGGAGTCTCAGATAAAAGAAAGACATGCAGGTTTACCGTGACAGAGAGAACTGGGGTCCATAAAGACAACTGACATACTCTGGGAAATGCTCCCTTCCAGCTGTGTCAGGGGCTGTATGGGTGTGAGGGTGACATGCAGACCGGTGACCGAGTGGACCTCGGAGGTGCTGGTGTCACACACGGTGGACGTGGTCCTGATAGAAGGCCCAGGTTCCATCTTAAAAGGCTTCTCCCCAAGGGATCTTACAGAAAAAAGTCCTCCCGTGAGAAACCACAGGTTTCCCTCTCGTTTGAACTGTTAGCACAGCACTTCATTTTTACGCCTTCAAGCCTGTTTTTGTTACTGGCACAGAGGGACACTTTAATATTTTCCAGAGATGAAGCCTTGCAGGCAAGCCGGCAGCTTCTGGACCTGCTCCTGTCAAGCGATCCCCAGTCTCGTGTGTGGTTGCTGGTCCTGGTTCCTGTGGATGAAAGTGTCGGGAGAAGGTGGCGGCTTCATGGAGACACGATCCCGGAGAGCACGGCCGCCCGGCGTGAGTGGGCAGGGTACGAAACCCAGCGGCCGTTGCTCGGATTTATCCTTGACGGTTCCTCCAAATCTGTATGGAAAACCGCCTTCTCCGAACTTCATCTTTGGCCCCTTCGTGTTCTGTCTTAACTTGCCAAGTCTCGTGTTACACCGACTTCAAGAAAGACGGAAATTTCCCAAGTGCGGGTGGTCTTGTTTCAGGCAGATAACACATTGTTAAATCATCAAAGCGCATTTTAAAAGGAGGGCACAGTTGTTTTAAGCTCTATTAAGTACATCTGGGTAACAGTTAATAAGTCTCATTTCCAAGGGCCAGGTGAACTACTGGAACATAGTTTATTGCTTTTAATCTTGCTGTTTCTTTCCATGATTTATGTCAGATTATACCAGAGAGGAAAAGAATGTCTGATGGATGAGTCTGAGTTCAAGAATTTGAACTAGTTCATGCTCTCCTGTATTTCCCTCATGCCCTTTCCTTGTCAGACCCAAGAAAATCTAGAGAGAGGTCTTTGGGCTTTAAAGAGGGAGATGAAGGGGGGCAGCGCACCGAGGAGCTCGGCGAGCGCGGAGCCTCACTCAGCCTCTGCTTCTGCGCAGAGGTCACCGCTGCCCTTCAGGTCTTGCACTGAGGGGATGTGTCCGCACTCACCTCCGCCAGGTCTGGGACTCTGTGTGTAGCCGAAATAAAACAGCGAGGTATTGAAACGTGTAGGCTGGTGCAGAGCAGAGCACCTGCTGCGGGGGCTCCGGATCCTGAATTTCTGCTGTTCTCCCAATTTAGAATTTTACCTGTGAACGATTAGCTATCGTTTTTTTAGGTAAGTCATCCTGTGAAATTATACTTTAAATAGTTTACAGAAGAGTTCCGGTCGTGGCGCAGTGGTTAACGAATCTGACTAGGAACCATGAGGTTGCGGGTTCGATCCCGGGCGTTGCCCAGTGGGTTAAGGACCCGGCGTTGACATGAGCTGTGGTGTAGGTTGGAGACGCGGCTTGGATCCCGCGTTGCTGTGGCTCTGGCGTAGGCCGGTGGCTACAGCTCCGATTGGACCCCTAGCCTGGGAACCTCCATATGCTGAAGGAGCGGCCCTAGAAAAGGCAAAAAGTCTAAATAAATAAATAAGTAAATAAATAGTTCACAGAAGAATTGAAAACATGTTTGTAGATACCTTTTACATTAAAATGTTCTTGGAGATGAGCAGAAAATACAAATATTTTCAAGTCTTACCTGGATGAGAAGTTTGTACATCCAGATGTTAGAGTATACGAAGTTACCAGGAGGGAATTTAAGGTAAAAGCTAAAGCTGACCAGGAAAAAAGAGAGAAGACTCAAATGATTAAAATCAGCAAAGGGAGTGGGGACCACACTGCCGACCTCGCAGCTGAGCGACTGTGTGACAGTCATGGAGGAAGCGTGGATGGAACGGAAACATTCTTAGAAAGATACAAATTAGTGACGCTGACTCAAGAATAAATAGAAAATGTTAGTAGATTTCTAACAAGAGATTAAATTGTAAAAATATTTTTTAAAAAACTTCCCCACAAAGGAAATTGAGGACGAGACGTTTCACTGGTATTAACTCCATTTAAAGTTCATGCCGCTTCTTCACAAAATCTTCCAAGAAATTAGAGGGAACATATCACAACTCCTTATGAGGCCAGAATTACTCTGATGTGAAAAAAATCAAAAGGAAACTAAGACCAGTATCTCTTAGGAATATAGACAAAAAGTTCTCAACAAATTACTAGCAGGTCAATCCAGCAATATATGAAAAGGTGAGACACGATTACCGAGGGACCGGCTGAGCAAAAAGAGGAAGTTAACGAACTGCATTATTCAGTCGGTAAAATAAAACAGGATCATCTCGGCAGGCCCCGAAGAAGCAGCTGACGAGACTGAACTCTCGTTTATGAGTGATTCGAGCAACAGCAGCAGTGGCGCGCCAAGGATTTCTTTCTTGTCCTCCTAAAAGCCTGCGTCAGGGTGTAGTGGGTTTACAGGGTTGTGTTAGTTTCAGGTGCACAGCAAGGTGGCTCCGCCGTGTGCCTGTATCTGTCTCTCCCTGGACGTCTTCAAAGAGATCACGTCCACCTGTGAAAAGGCCACGGCCACCAGCGTCGCTGCTGATCCCGCGAGGCCGGAGACCTTCTCCAGATGAGGAAGAATAAAAGGCTGTCGCCGCGGCCACTCGCGTGGGGACTGTCCTGGGGGCCCTGGTTGGGCAGTTCGCTCGCGTACACGCTGCCACAATGAGCCATCATCACCCCTTCCCTATGGGATCCTCGACCCCCGCAAGCGTCCCGGGGTCAAAGCTGGCGCCCGTCATCCCAGGAGATGGGCCCACGGGCCCTTCTGCCGCGTGGCTCCGTGAAGCCAGCGCCGCTTCCTCGGTGGCGCTCGAGGCTGGGGTCGCCCTGCGCGCCGTGTTGACGTCTCCGGCTTCGGCCGCGGCGACGTGCGGGCTGTTGGCAGGAGCCCGAGAGCCCGCGGGCTGCCGGCCTTAGGGAGAGCGTCCTCGTAGACGAGGTCCTTAGGGACCTTTCTCAGCGGCTGGGAAGCTGCGCCCCGCACCCCTGCTTAGTCACGTCTGTCGCTGTCACACAGGTTTTCCGTGGATCCCAGTCACCTCTGAGCCCGCGACCTAAACCTCGCTGGGGTGTCCATTGCTTGCGCCTGTCACCTTCCGGGCGGGACGATGACCCCCCTCCCAGGCCCCCTGTACACCCGAGCGTGTGCCTTCCTGTCGCCTCCCCGACACTCGCGTCTGGGTGGCCTAACGGATGATCTGGCATAAGCCGTAGGTGCTCAGAACCACCTGCGCACTCACACTGACAGCGAGACGGCCTCCTGGGGACACGGATCCAGCGATGACGTCCCTTCAGGGAGGAAGGTGTCCTCCGCTGGCGGCCGAGGTTGAGGCATGGGCAGAAGTTAGTGCTTAAAACTCCCAAGCATACTTTATCCCTCTGCCCTGACAAGCGCCCCTTTATCGCATCAAAGTAGAAACACACAGGGCTCTCAGTTTTCGGTGACTGAAGGTGACAAAGTTTCAGAGACGGTCGTGCAGGTTTGGCTGTTCTGCCGGGTCCTTCTCCAGTGACCAGTAGGAGAAACGATGGGCGGAGCGGCCAGGCGTGTGACGGGCCAGGCGTGGTGGCAGTGGTGGTGGGCACTGCTGCTTCCAGGCTGAGGCTCCCGTGGTGCTCGAATCCAATCCGCCGACCCGGGTCAGGCCCGCCCCGCGCAGGGCGCTGGGTTACCGCCTCCCGGCCTCTTCCAGCAGGCGCATGACTGAAGGTGGCAGATTTCCTGACGTGGGCAAGGTTTTCAGAGGGTTCTGGGTGGGAGAAAACCTGCCACCTCTCCGTGACGGGGACAGAGGCTCTTGCTGAGCGAGTGGACATGCCCGGGCAGTGGCGGCACTAGTTACACACGGAAGCTCGGCCGCGAGGTGAGGAATGGCCCTCTCCTTGCCCCTTGCTGCCAGGTCAGGGCTGGGACGTGCAGGCAGGTGGTGTTGGCCCCGGGTCTCCGTGCCGAGAGCTGAGGGTCTGCTGGCTCAGGGAGGGAGCAGCCAGGATGAGCTCCGCGGAGGACAAGAGCGGAGCGACGGTCACTTAGATTCCAGAAAACGTCGCAGGTCCGATAGCTCTCTTCCTTAGCTGTGTGACCGCCCTTCAAAGAGTGAAAACCAACCCCAGGAAGCCAGCAGCAGCCCTCTTTTATGAAACTATTAAAGTCAAGGGGTGTAGTTTCACGTGTGCGATGCAGTCTGTTCATCCATCACATGCGAGCGCAGTTCCCGGGCGTCTGAACCGCAGAAACCAACAGGCTGGCGAGATCGTCTCCACGAAGCCGTCGGGGGCGGAACACGGACCCCCAGACGCCGAGAGCGAGCGCCGTCGCGCCGGGCGGCGCCGGGCGGCCTGGGCAGGGCCGTGGGTCTGCCCTGGGCTCTTCCGTGAGTGGAGCCTCACGGCGGGTCTTCCGTCCCCATGCGAAGCGAAGGACGGTGCTGCTGTTTCGGAGTCACAGGTGGGGGCGGGGTGACGTATTTTAGGGAGGTTTGTGATGCTTTTCAGCAAAGTCATTCTCGAATCAATCGGAGAACTGAGACCTGTGTCTCGGGACCGGGTGAAGGGCCACGGATGGGTAGCGGAGGCCTCTCTTCGCCGCATTCACACAAGGGCGGGGGCGAAGGCGTCGGAGCCGGGAGGGTGCGAGGCCCGGCTCCTCGAACCCAGAACCCGTCCAGCCTGCACACCCTGCAGCCAGCTCCACACGCGAGGGGCAGGGGCCACGGCGGCCAGCGCCCAGCCCCGGTGCTGGGTTTCCGCACCGCCGAGGCCACTTCTTTCGCCTCCTAAAAGCTCAGAGGGGGTGCGGGTTGAGGGGGCCGTGGGGCAGCAGGGACGCGTCTGTCCCCTTGACCGCAGGGCACCAGAGGAGCGGGGCGGGGGCAGAGGCCCCCCGGCTTTGCTCCCCCTGCCTCGAGGCCACCGAGGCCGGGTGCCCTGCAGCACGGGGACCCCGTCCGCGATGACATAGCAGTAGATGTTTGTATTTGCAGCGTTTGAGCCACGGCCGTGGAAGGCGGTTCCGAGGATGCTTCGGGGTGTGGATCTAATATCTGGCCTGTGCGAGGGATCCGTTCCCGACGGCCTGGCAGAGACTCGGCCGCACACACGCCGGCTGTGGCCTCAGCCCCCGGCGCACTGCGGTCACAGGGGGCAGTGTGGCAGTGGGACTGTAATTTTAGCTCTGCTCAGTTTCTTTGTGAAGATTTATAAAGAAGCCCGACTTGAAAAATCTGTCTCTAAGTAAGTTGCCGTCTGAGTGATCCTCCACACGCAGGATTCCTGTCGCCCAGAACCCCGGTGTGACTCGCGGGGCGCAGGGCCGATGGAGTCTGTGGACTGTAAAAATACGCACGTAAAAATTTGCTTTCAGGGAGAAGCGGTATACGCAGCAGAAAGGCTCCGTCATTCCAAGGGAAAAGGTGCATTTTCCCCACGAGGCCCACGGACTCTGCTGCGTGCCTGCTGGCGGTGGTGGCCCTGAGGTTTCGAGGCCACGGTCCTTGAAAGGGGCTTTGATTTACTCACTGAAGGACAAGCCCGAGTTGAATTAAAGAGTGGATCATTGCTCTGATTTAATGAGTGTGGTTTGCCGGTGATAAGTAAAACCTCTATTCTTAGCATTTGTAGAACATGTGGTCATTTTATGGGAAATTTAAGATGCAGATCCCCAAAATCATATGTTGGTGGAATTTTTTTTACTTCAGCGATGATATAATTTCTGATGCATTCCAGCTTTTAAAGAAGTATTATGTATTACTTTGAAAATAGAAAATACGCACGAATAAAACAAAGCAAACAAAAAAAGGGAAAAAATCCCAACAGCTCTTAGATAATAGCTGCCCACGCCCGGAAGTAGCCCGTGTTGGCGTGTGGATGTTTAAGCGGTCGGGTATTCCCTGAACGTGTGTGTGGGAGTGTGTGCGTATACACACCCACACGTGCACACACTCGGAGCAGACGAGCCCCTGCTGTGAACGCTGTCCGGCTGTCCGTCTCGTGATCGCGCCGTGCCGCCCGCCTCCAGTCCTGACGGGCGGGGGCGCCGTCCCTCCCCAGGGGGTCCTGCTGATGTGTATTCAGGTGGCTGCTGACGCAGGGCCCTTGCGAGCATCCTCGAGGGGCGTGTTTATGCGCGTGTGATCATTGCTCTAGAGTAATTTCTCGAGGTGTCATTACTGAGTCAGGGTCCTCACTTTGAACAGCTTTGGATAAATATTGCCAGATTGTCTCCAAAAAGTTAGGGTCAACTTATATATCCGCTAACGGAGAAACTCTGCATCAAACCATAAAAATGATTTTAAAAATATTGTTAACACAGCTCCCAGGCCTGTGCCCAAACACAAGGGCCCAGGAGCAGGTATCTTACAGCCCCATTCTTGCAACGGGGCCCCTCGTTTTTTCCTCCCCAGCTCCGGAAGGCGGCTCCCCAGAGCAGAAAAGACTCAGAAAGGAACTGTGCTTGGGATCTTGGGCATAGATTTCATTCTTTTGTTATTTATTCACCCTTTAAATTATTTTTTCCATTGAAATATCTTTTTCCCTTTTAGCTATTAACCTCTTTCCATATGTTAGCAATAATTTTTCTCAAGTCATGATATTTAAAAAAAAGAAAATCCAAGATCTGTTTTTACCATTAGACTTAGGAGAACTGCCCCCTAAGCTCGACATATTCATTGATATTTTCCTGATTTTGTTTCATATTTACATGATTTGTTCTTATATATTTTAAATTTTATTTAAAATGTAATCCTGGTGGATTATATTTGTATGCATGGTTATTAGGTAAGGCCATCATCCATTTATTTTTCTTCCAAAGAATTATCTAGGCACCCCAAGTACTGCTTGTTTTTTCCTTACTAGTTTGAAATCCCATTTCCTTCATGTCATATTCTTGGGTCTGCGTCTTAACATTATTTTCCATTCCAGCACAGTCCACCAATTTTGCTTATGTACCTTTATAATAACTACTCCTCCGGCTCCTTCAAAAAGGGTTTACTTAGTTATTCTTTCAAAATAATTTTATTATGTAAAACTTGAAATATATCCAAAAGTAGGGGGAGTTCTCTAACCAAGTAAGAGTATTGGCTGTGAAGCCAAAAGACTTAAGTTCAAATCGAGGCTTAAGCAAGTTATTTACTATTTAATATCTTTGAGCCACAATTTGTGTTATTTAAAATGATTGCTTTATGTATCCATCTTATATCAGATTAAAAATAAAAGGACTTATACACAGACACTTTTCTATTCACCTGTTTAGTGACCTTTCCTCGTGTCCTTTATTTCTTCATGTGGATTGGAGTTGTCATCTGGTGTCTCTAGCCGGTCTGAAGGGCTCCCTTCAGCACTTGTTGTAGGTAGGTCTGTGCAGCAGACCCTGTCAGTTTTTGTCTGAAGGTGTCTTAATTCCTCAGTTTTTGAAGGATAGTTTTTTTCTTGGTATCTAGAATGGTTGAGATATTTTTTTGCTTTCAGTACTTTGAAAATGGCATCCTCCTGTCTTGGAATCCATGGTTTCAGAGGTTGGTCTACATGACGGATTGCTTCTGTCTTGCTGCTTTCAAGATTCTCACCTTGTTTTTTTCCTTTGGATAATTTCATGGTGATGTATCTAGGTGTGAATCTGTAAGTTTATTCTACTTGGAGTTTGTTGAGTTTCTTGAATATGTAGATTAATGGTTATCATCAAATTTGGGAATTTTTCAGACAATATTTCTGGAAATACTCTTTCTGCTGCTTCTACTCTCCCTCTGGGGCTCCCATTATGCATATGTTGATACATTTGATGGTGTCCCACAGGCTTCTGAGGCTCTGATCCTTTTTCTTCATTCTTTTTCTTTCCAGTCTTCAAATGGATACTCAGTTGACCTGTCATAAAGCCCACTGATTCTTCTGCCTATTTGAGTTGCTGTTGGGTCCCTCTGGTGAATTTTTCATATCAGTTGTTGTAATTTTCAACATCAGAATTTCTGTTTGGTTCCTAATATTTGCAATTTTTCACTCTTTATTGATCTTCTTTTTATCGATCTTCTTTATTGATATTCTCTGTACATCATTCTCAAACTTTCCTTTAGTTTTTAGGCATGATTTTCTTTGGCTTCTTGAACATATTTAAAGTAGCTTATGTAAAATTGTCTAGGAGTTCCTGTTGTTGCTCAGCAGAAACGACTCTAACTAGCATCCACGAGGACTCAGGTGGGTTAAGGATCCAGCCTTGCTCAGTGGGTTAAGGATCCAGTTGCTGTGAGCTGTGGTGTAGGTGGCAGACCCAGCTCACATCTGACTTTGCTGTGGCAAAGTGAAGTCTTTGTCTAGAGAGTCCCATGTTTGGGCTTCCTCAGGGCCAGCTTCTGTTGTTTGTCTCCTTTCCTGTGTATGGTGTAATACTTTCTTGTTTCCTTGTATGAATCATAATTTCTTTGATGCTGAAAACTAGTTATATGAACATTATAAAGCTGTCCCCCTAGAAACCAGATTCTCTCACCTTCCCAGGATAATTTTTTTTTATTGCTGCTTATTGCAGATTTTTTATTGTCTTTTACTGACTTTCTTAAGGAATTCGGTAACTTCTGTATCTATCATTTGTCACTTATGACTGCTGAGGTCTCCATCCAGTTAACTTAGTTGTCAACGAATTGTTGGTAGAGCTCTCCTTAAATGTCTGGAGCCAAATGATTTCCCATCTTTGAACCCGAGCTCTGTGTGTGTGTGTGTGTGTACACACGTCTTCAACACGAAGCACGGCAGTGTAGCAGTCTGTCTTACAAGTCCTACACTCCTTCAAGAGCTTCAAGGTCAGCCATAGGTGAGAACTGAGGTCCTTTTCAGACCTTTCTTGAGCACGTGCTCAGCCCCAGGTGTGCATGTGGACTTCTAGAGTCCCGGGAAGGTGGCAGAGCTGCTCAGGTGCTTCTGAACATCTCACTCTCTTGCCTTCCTTCCAGGGCTTTGGACGGTGTGCGGTTGGCCCCAGATGTTACCTGTCATTCAGGAAGCAGTAACTCAGGCACTTGCCTGTAGCCATTTCAGACCAATGCTTTAGCACTGGGCCAGTCCTGGGTCAGGTGAAACAGAGGCAAGGCTTTTGATCCACTCTTCCAGGGGGACAGCAGATAGGTGAAAATAAATGATTAAAATTCTTGTAAATGAGGCCTTCTTTCCTGCTCCAACAAATATAGAACATGCAGTTAATTATTTTCATGGCTGCCTCTAAGCAAAGGAGTTGGGAATGGAACTCGAGTAAGTCAGACAGCAAACATCTTGTGGTTCTTACTGAGACTCAGCTCTTTTGTTGAGTAAATGCGCTCAGGGTTCCTGCAACCCCTTATTTAATTTTCAGACTTCTGAGAAAAAGCTAATTCTGACAGTTGATGCCAGTTTTTTTCATCGCTTTTATGGAGGGGCAGAAGTTGGAATTTCTTATTTTTCTTTTCTTTTCCTCGGAGCTACTCTTGTGATTTATTGCTTTAGCTGAATGTCAGAGTTATTTATGCACACTGAGGTTTAGACTTGGATTACATTTAATTCATAGATCAATTTTCAGGGAATTGAGATCTTTATAATTTTGACTATTTCATTCAGGAACATTATATGCTTCTCTGCTTCCTAGTGTTATTTTATGTGTCTCTTTGTAAGTTCTCTAAAAGTATAGGGTTCTTTCACACATTGTAAGTTCATCCCTCCTGTTTTACTTCTATCGTATTTATTTAAAATATTTATAAGAGATAAGTATATAATAAATATGTATGCATATTTATATTTATTTTGTAATACTGAAATAGACCATGAAGTCTATTCTTTTATTGTATTTCCTAAGAATATGTTGTTGGTATGAAAAGAAATTGTCAATTTGCAGATAATTCTTTTATTGAATATTTTTATTCACATGGCACCTCTAAGGTTTTAAAGTAACTACTCTTATGCAAATAGTGAGAACTTTGACACCTTATTTCCAAATTATGCTCCTTATTTTATTCCAATGTTTTATTAGATGATATTTACAATGGGTATTATATCAGTAGGGTGGCAGCAAAGCATCCTTGTTTAATTCTGGCCTGTGGATGTAGTTTTTTAAATTATAAAATGGTAGGTTTTAACAACAGAGAAGTTTCCGTAGCTGTAGATATGGTGTCAGTGAGTTTAGCAGAAATGGCTACAGAGCATCAAAGGTAAGCATGCTTTTCAGTGTTGGCTTGAATTTTTTCCCAGCGTTCTTAAGTACGAGCTTGTTTTACTAAGAGATCTAGGTACTCTCACTGTCCTTTGTCCTTTTTTCTTCTAATCGCTAAATGTAATATATTGAAAACATATATAAAGCAAATGTGTACAATTCAGTGATTTACTATTGCGCATTGTACCAACAGATTCTGTATCATTTCTCCGAAAATATATTCATTACTCTTGCTTTTGTTTTTTTGTCTTTTTGCCATTTCTTGGGCCGCTCCTGCGGCATATGGAGGTTCCCAGGCTAGGGGTCGAATCGGAGCCGTAGCCACCGGCCTACGCCAGAGCCACAGCAACATGGGATCCGAGCCGCGTCTGCGACCCACACCACAGCTCACGGCAAGGCCGGATCATCAACCCACTGAGCAAGGGCAGGGACTGAACCCACAACCTCACGGTTCCTAGTCGGATTCGGTAACCACTGCGCCACGACAGGAACTCTTCTGTTTGTTTTTTTAAACTACCCTTTCTTCTTAGAATAATCCAACTTTTCTTAATGTGCTATGCTTTTAATATACTGAGGGATTTGCTTTGCTGTACACCTGAAACTAGCACAGCATTGTAAGTCAGCTCTGCTTCAGTAGGAAATATATGCCGAGGGCTGGATCTCCATGGTGTATTTTGATTTAGACGTTTATGTTCATCATTGGGTGCGTGCGTGGGTGTGTCTCTGCTCGTAGGCGTCTTGTTGCGTTTTCCTGGTGGCGGCCTTGCTTTTAGTGCTTTCTTTCTTTATGCAACCTGAAGTAAAGTGAGTCTAGACCTGGAATTTGTCAGTCATTGAACTGTGTAGATTGCCAGCTGACCGTAACGTCTGCAGGCATGATGTGTCCAGTGGCTCAGGGTAACGGCTGGAAGCCCCCGGCGCAGGCGCTGTGGGGAGGGGCTCTGCTGGCCCGACGCCTCCTGCTTCCTCCCTGCGCTCTTGGTCCTTCGGTCTCGGAGCGGGGCGCACAGGGGAGGGCCCCGCTTCTGACTGCGGCGTCTGTATCTCCTAGTGCAGGACCTGGCAGGCGGCACACGCTTGATGCATAGTCGGGAGCGCCTGCTCCACACCGCAGCTCACGGCAACGCGGAACCAGTGAACGACCGACCACAGTTTCCAGCGCATGTGCTGTTGGATTCCTCTAGAAGCTCGCCTGTGAGCAGCGCACTGACGGAAGTGCCATGTTCGTTCACAGTCCCGTTCCCGGACCCTCCGCCGCAGGCCTCATCATTATCGGGAAGTTGTTGTCTGAACGCGTCAAGGTGGACAGATTCCACGCAGGCAGTGAACAGTGGGCTCTGAATCTAAAATGTTAAGACGTGGCTGTAAAGTACCGGATGCTTCTCTCGTCGAGACACGAGTGCCCAGGCCTCTTCCTCACGAATCTGTGTGTCCTGATGACCGTCCTGACGCTTCAGCGGGACCGAAGGAGCCGTCTGCGTTCCAAGGCCGAGCCAGCGAAGCTCACGCGGCTTCCACTTTGTTGGCTGGACTCTTTGCCCTTGGGCACCGAGACACCCCGTGAGGCCGCTGTGCCGGAGGCTTGCGGAGGTGCCCCTGCAGCAGCCCAGCTGAGCCCAGCAGGTGACGGCCATCCGTGCGACGTGGAACAGAGTCCCCGGCTGGACTTGCCTGGCTCTTGACCCACAAACCATGAAATGTAAGGAAATGGTTCTTGCTGATCTTCAATGGCCAACCCACGGCCTGTGGAAGTTCGCGGGCAGGGGTTGAATCCGAGCTGCAAGGGCGGTGTATGCAGCAGCTGCAGCAGGGCTGGATCCTTAAGCCACCGCGCGGGGCCGGGGATCAAGCCGCACCTCTGCAGTGACCCGAGCCGCTGCAGTCAGATCCTTAACCCTCTGTGCCACGGTGACAACGCCAAGAAAATGGTTATTATTTTAAATGACTCCGTTTTCAGGCAGCTCATAATGCAGCCATATATAAATAATTGGAACACCTTTGTGTGTGTGTGTGTGTGTGTGTGTGTGTGTGTGTGTGTGTGTGTGTTTTACATATTATTTCTTAAAGGTGTGTTTTCTTAGTCTATCTCCATTTCTTAGCGTTGGTTGTGATTTTACCCTTCTTTAGGCATTAGTGGTTTTTCGTTTTTCACATCGTCTCCTTCCTGTCTCTTAACAGAAGTCTTAAGAAGAGACCGCATCAGGCCTGCGAGGCAGGAACTAATTTTCCCACACTTTCCCTTGCAGCACTGAACGTGACCTTCCGTTACTATGCTATCGAAGGTGGTTCAAGCCATTACAGCCCATGTGTTAAAAAGCAAACATAGACAAAGGGTGCTCTTGCGTCTGGCGATGCAGCATTCACGTGTGCAGCTTCCAGACGCGTTTTAAAGGACGTAATTAAAACCCGTCTCGCGTGTAGTCTGGTCTCTTACTGTATCTGTCATGACGCATTTCCTTGCCTTGTTGCTAATTTTGGTTTCTTCTCGAGTAAAGCAGCGAAGTGGAGGAATACAATCTGAAGGTCCTTTTGGGGCCTGTGATGTGTGGACGGCGACTTTGTAGATTTGTTAGATTTTAAAACTGAACTTTCTGGTCGTCTAAGAGGTCACATGATGAGTGGGTTTTGAAATGTTTGACTTTTTGACTCTCTGCTGTTGGTACATTAAAACAGACTACACAATTAATTAACCGCGTGACCCAGAAGCCAAAGCCATGGGGAAAATCCCCCACAGGCCCCGTGGCCCGGAGCCACTGAGAGGCCCCACCATGTGCTTGCCTGACCCTCGCTTCCTGATTTATTTCGAATTCTTAGCTATAGGAAGAGAGCGTAATTTGTTTATAGTGAAAGCTTCCCTGGTTTGCCTTGTTTTTCTTTTTTTTTAAGCCAATTGAAAATTGGGTGTGAACTGCTAATGACTGAAACTTGGTGTTTGATCTTTCCCTGCCCCGAGGGAAAACAAGCAGCAAGCAGGGTAGAGGACTCAGTGTTGGGGAATTTCATAATTTTTAAAGACTGAAGCAACAGCATGACGCGCCTTGTTAACAATAATATATTGTGAAGAAATGGCTTTTGCTTAAAGCTGTCTCGGAACTCACCCTGGGACGCTCAGGCCGTTGGTACCAGGCCACGTGCGGATGGCTCCGCGGGTCCTCACGGACCTTGGAGACCAGGAGACACACTGGGTCCCCGGGGGGACCTGCGGGTGTGGTACCTTCTTCTGAGCCGCTGCTGAGTGGGGGTGAAGAACTCCTTCAAAAGCATCGTACTTCCGTTTTATTTAGCAGCGTACTCCAATTATGTCTAAGGCCGAAACAGCATTTTGTAAAATCCAAGTCCAAGTACCGCGTCACCAAAGACGTAAAGAAGACTTGGCTGTCCCGGCGGGTCAGCAGCAGCGGACTGCGTCTTCAGGCACGTTCAGGATAAAGCTTTTGCACTTCTGAGGAGACATTCTAAGGTGACAAAGCCACAGGGTACTGCCTTGGGGAGGGCAGTTTGTAGCTGCCTGTCCCTTCGGTCCTGCTTCTCTCTTTAGAATTTTGCATATAGTCAGTAGAGCTATTTTCGCTGTCATCTGAAGTCCTTTGTTTGCAACAATGTAAACTGCCACCTGTAGGCAGATGAGTGTGGTAAAGGCCCTGAACCGGGGCCCTGCTTTTCCAGGCCCTGGCATTTTATGATGACTCCACCTTCCTTTCAGGAGAGTAGTACACAAAACAGGAAGTGATCCATCCATCCATGCATCCATGCGTCCATGCATCCATCCATGTGTCCATCCATGCATCCATCCATACATCCGTCCATCCATGCGTCCATCCATGCATCCGTCCATCTATCCATCCATCCATCCATCCATCCATCCATCCATCTATCCATCCATCCATCCTTCCATCCATCCATCCATCCTTCCAACCTTCCATCCATCCATCCATCCTTCCATCCATGCATCCATCCGTCCTTCCATCCTTCCATCCATCCTTCCATCCATCCTTCCATCTATCCATCCATCCATCCATCCAACCTTCCATCCATCCATCCATCCTTCCATCCATGCATCCATCCGTCCTTCCATCCTTCCATCCATCCTTCCATCCATCCATCCCTCCATCCATCCATCCTTCCATCCATCCATCCATCCTTCCATCCATCCTTCCATCCATCCATCCCTCCATCCATCCATCCATCCATCCATCCATCCATCCTTCCATCCATCCATCCATCCATCCATCCATCCATCCATCCATCCTTCCATCCATCCATCCATCCATCCTTCCATCCATCCATCCCTCCATCCATCCATCCTTCCATCCATCCATCCATCCTTCCATCCATCCTTCCATCCTCCCATCCATCCTTCCATCCATCCATCCTTCCATCCATGCATCCATCTCCCTGTCCATCAGTCCAACCATCCATTTTTCTGTGAATGACAACTGAAAACCTTGTAAGAGGGACTGAAGTGGTATCTAGAGAAAAAGTTGGAAAACCTTCTTTTAGTAAAGGGCCAGATAGAAAATCTTTTAAGCTTTGTGGGCCAAGAGGAAAACTGAGGATATTAGTATGTACTTATTTCATAAGACAGGAAACAAACCTCTATAATGTTTTCATGAGCGACTCTCAAAATGTAACTATAAGATTGTGTGCAGGTTTTGTTTTTTTTTTTTTTTTTTTTTTTGCAATACAGACCTACAGCTGAAAAGGATGAAATCATGTTTTGGGGGAATGGTAATATTGTGTTTAATTGGAGTTCAAAGTTAACAAACCTTATCATCAAAATTAACTGCAAATGTTCATCTATTAATGCTTATCTGTCACGAGATTATACACATTTCATCTTTGAAAATGTCTTTTCACACAGATAGGCATTACCGAACACTGATACCAACCCACAAGCACTGATTTCAGCTGGGTGTAGTCAGTGCTTGGCAGACCCTTGAGGAAACCGCTGGATTTTACCCTCGGTGTCTGCCGCCTCTGCCTCACCAAGTAGCAGGTTACGCACCTTCAGCTGAAGGTGTGATGGCAGCTCCGAGCGGGCAGCCAGGTGGATTTTGAAATGTGGACATTTCTTTTGCCCTTGTGTTGAGGTCTGTAAAGCACCGCTGCAACCGGGGGCCTTGTCTGAGCTCGGGAACTGTTTCTGCTTCGAATGTGTGTAGGATGGAGACCCCGACGACATGGGAAGTGCACAAAGCCACCATTACTTGTGATTCAAACATTTGTTGTCATCCAAATGATGACTTCAGCACAGAATTATAAGTATGGTTTTGCCTGGTAATTTCAGGGCGACTTTATTAGAACAGCATCAAGCCACTTCCACAGTCGTTCCAGCATTTGGTAAAAATGATGGAAGGCAGGCAGTTCTCACTGAGAAAACTTTGTCTCCACCTTGAGCTCAACTTCACTGGTGCCGAGCTCCTGGGCTGCCACGTGGTGAGCAAGTCAGCTTGTATTTCCGACAAACCTCACAGGGCTGGGGAAGGTCGGGTCTCCCAGGGCAATGCAGGTCACCAATGCACTCCCAGCTCAGAAGGACAGGATCCGTCAGAATGCCTTCTGCAAAGAGCCCCAGCTTTACACACTTTGAATTCTCAAGAGAGTTGTCAAGCCTTCTCCACCATCAATTTTAACACATCGTAGTGGATTCCACTTCAGGTTGTATCAAATCCATGTTTTCTCAATTGATTTAAAATAGTCTCAGTGGTAGTTGCTCCGTCTCTGACTGAGACTAATTCTTCAAGCACTCTGAGCTCCTGACTTCTTAAATCAACAACGCTTGAGGAAATATTACCAGTAACATTTGTTAATGCATCAGGAGTCGTGGAGAAGCTCTTGCGATAATTTGCCTTGCTATTAATGAACTACTGAGGCCACTGTCCTCAACTCTTAAATCTTCAAGCCAAAAGGCTAACGGTCTTCTTGAGCTTAATTGCTGGGCACTCATTTCTGTGGCTGCTGCAATCAGCGTGATTTAATTAACTCACAGTGTGTTCATAGCCCTCCTTGTTGAGCTGTGTGGAGGTAGCCTGTTTTAAGCTTTCTTACTTTTTTCTGGCCATGTCGTCTGCGAGTCCTGATGAGCCCTGGTCTGGCCTGTCAGTGGACAAGACACCCTTTGAGCTCAGCTCAGAGGGTATTAGCAGAACAAGCGTGATGCTGGAACAGTTCTGTGACACAGCCATCCACTGCCGCTGCATCCCAGACCCGGCTCACTGAGCCCACTTTCTCTTCTGGTTTTGACAAGGTGGTGAATGTGCTCTGGAGATAAAATGTCCTGGCTCACGGCAGTGCGCAGGTCGCTGGAGATGCCACCCATGGGTAGGGTGTGGCCGTGGCCCGTGGTGCAGCCCTCGGAGCCACATCCAGCCTCCGGCATCACCACCCCCTCCGCGCGGGAGCAGCAACTAGCCAGTGACAGTATGGGAGCACCTGGATGTGACTTTATTTGTAGATGCTGGAATTTGAACTTCATGCCATTCTCATGGGTCACAAAATATTCCTTAATTTTCCCAACCATTTGGACAGGTCAGCATGGCTCTTAGCTCGCTGGGCAGACAGAAGTGGGCTGTGAGCAGGGCTGGCTCCGAGCCTGGTTTGCTGACTCACGGAGCAAAGCCTCGGGGAGATCAGGTGCAGTCTGCAGTGAGCGGGTGGGGAGGGTACAGTTCCCACCCTGGCTAACGGCTCCCAGAGCTTCGACTTGTCACCCAGGCTCCTGGTGACGCGCCATCACTCCTTCACTCAGCAGAGGGGTCAGAGATATGGCCAGCTGCCAGCCGACCTGGTGGGGAGCCCCACCGTGGGCCTGCAGAGACGCCGGGCTCCTCCTGCAAACTGCTGCCTCCCTCCCCCTCCGCCGCCTCCCATCGGGTCCAACCAAGGACAGGGAGGAGGGAAATGCTGCTCTGGGGACATAATTGGCATTTGTGCTTGTCTTATTCTTAACCAAGTCCGTTAAGGAAAAAGAGCCCCAAAGTACAGATTGGAGACTTGAACTCGAAATGGAAAGAACGGTGGCTTTTGAGAACTCAAAATATTTTAATTTTCTTTTAAAAACTCTAAATGCCTTAAGAAGGTGTTTAATCTGATGTTATTTATAGCCCTGAAGTGTAGGCAGTTTTGTTTGAAGTCTAACCCGTGTAGAGATGCAATGGATGTAGAGTTAACACTGTTTTTACCGTCCACGGGGCTCCCTGAGTGATAAAGACGCATTTTCAGACCACGAAGCTAAGGCCCAGACGCCCACCCAAAACAGAGCAACCGAGTGGCAGCAGTCCACGTGGAGCGGCTGGCTCTCCTTCGGCCCCCAGGCTGCAGAGCCCGGGTCCTCACCCCACTTGTGTGCAGCCCAGCAGCGCAAGGGCCCCGGGAGGATGAGGGTGAGGGGCGCGCTCCTTGAAGCTGCTGCCTGGGGTCCACAGCTTCCCTGCGGTGGCCACGTCTCTGCCTCCTGACCTGGTCGCGCCTGGCCTGGCTGCATTCTTCCCTGTGAGCCCGCTTTTGTAAATTCCCTGCGCCCCGTTGTTTCTGGGAGTTTGGGGAATCACTACCGGTCTCTCCCCTCATTCAGTCAGACCTGCTCCGTGTCTTGATGACTTTGGGGTTCCAGACAGCAGCTACGAGGGAGGCAGGATTTAGAGGTTATCATTCAGGCCTTTGGGGAAGTTTTGTTCTCTATTCGGAACGGCACCCACAAGACCTCTGCCTCTTGTTCGGGGAGCGCTTCCTTCGAGCGCTTCCTTCAAGCGAACAGATGAAGCTTGCGGTTGCTCCGTGGGTGTTGTGTAAGGCAGGGCACCGTGATGGCACACGGGCTGCGGCACGGAGTCTGATGCTCGACTCCCTGGCAGTTACGTGACGTGCTCCGTCCGAGGGGAACATGGCGAAAGTGGAAAGCCTGGAGAAATTAGTGCCTGGACCGCCTCCAGGTACGACCTCCAGAGTTAGAGTATTTCACTTTTTAGCGCAGCTGAAATACGGCACAGTTACAGAGAAATGCAATTCCGCTGAAAACAGGGAAGTGTCATCAAAGTGCAAACGTGCACTGTGGAGCTAACTGCTGGAAGCCTTGTCTCCCCCGCTACCAGCTTGGAAGGCACTAGCTAGCGTTCGTACTCGGCAGAGTGTTTGGGAGGCCACAGGCCGCAGAGCACAGAGCTTCTCACAGGGCGCCCGGAGCAGCAGCCTTAGCTCCCTGGGAGCAGCCCCGTGGACAGAACTAGATCCTGACAATTAGCGAGCGATTTTTGCCTGATTGGAGCTTATCAGGGTCTAAAGAGTACACTACTTAAGTAGCAAAGTTAAGGCTGGTGCATTTTTGTATAATCTCTGTTCATTGCCAGAGGGAAATCTGCTCAGCCGTGGCCTGGTCACTGTCACATGGAACCCCGTGTGCCACTTACTCTGATAAACGACAGCCAAGTAATACTGCCTCTGTTGACAGGTCTCCTCTAAGGATCTGCGGCAAATCACACAAAAAGTAGAAGATAAAGTTTTCATTTCTTTTGCAGACACCCTAAGCCTAAAATAATTGGTTTTCACCAAAGCCTTGAGAGGATGCTAAGAGGGGGCAAGACGATGGCGTCCTCGAAGGCAGAGGTCTGCTGTGTTCCCAGCTTCTTTCGGAGCTGTTCTGATAGTCATCAAAGCTGAGGGAGTTTTGCAGTCGGCAGCGTTCCCATTATTTAGATTCTGTGATGAGCATTTTACTGCATTTGCTTTATCACATTAACTTATCTGCTCAGTAATCCATCTGATTTTTGATGCATCTCAAAATGGATTTTATACATCAGGATGCGTCCCGCCAATACCTCAGCACCTGCAGTTTTAACCTGAGATTACCACTTGAAACCAGAATTTTGTCCCACTTATTAGCAAAGCTTCCCTTTAAAGGCACAGGAGCCCAGCATATGACACCAGGGATAAAATCGAGACTAGATGGGCTTTTAATTTTATGGCTTTTGGGCTGAAATCCTGTGTAGGTGTTGAGCCAGATCGATACAGGTTTAAAATAATGGAGAAAGGATGTATGAGTGGCAAGCGCTTAACTGACAGTTGCTTCTTCCATGTGGTCGTGGGAACACGGAGCAAGCCCAGGAAATTAAGCAGAAATTAAAAATGTTAGCAGCCCACATGCGCTGAAAAGTCCCCAGACACGTAGCTGACAAGTTTGCTTGCAATTTTTTCCCAGTCAAACACTCTCATCTCGACTCCAAAAAAAAAGAGCGTGTAATGAGCTGAGGGATGACAAGCCGCGACATCTGGGGACAGCGCTTGGAAGCCAGAGAGAGGGTGCCATTCCCAAATGCCCGCACTCGTATTTCTTCCCAGAAATGTTTCACAGTGCTCGGGGCGGGGGGGACCGGTCACCCGTCATCAAGTTGGTGAGGATCGGCCGACTGACTGGGGGTCAGCACCTGTGGGAGGTCTCCGTCTTTGGGCCCGTTAGTGCCCACCCTCGATCTGGATTTTTCTTATTCGTTCCGGTTACACTGGCTGCACAGCCCTCGCCGTTTTCTTGGTGGTGGTTGTGAGTGGCCCATCGCACTGGTTATCCTTGACCTCCCGCACCCCTTTGCTGGAACTCCAGCTCTCATCTGAAGGCTTGGGAGCTGCTAGCAGAGGACATCCCAAGATTTTCAGGCCACCTCCTCACTCACCAGAGAAGTCCTGTGTTCAGACGCAGCCAGAGGAGCACCTGACAGGTGTCTTTTGACCCGTGTGTCCTGGCAAAGTTCATGGCCAGTGTGACAATTTGAACTTCCTTTTCTTTCTTTTCTTTTTTTTTTGGCTTTTTGTCTTTTTAGGGTCACACCCATGGCATATCGAGGTTCCCAGGCTAGGGGTCTAATTGGAGCTACAGCTGCCAGCCTGCGTCACAGCCACAGCAACGCCGGATCCAAGCCACGTCTGCGACCTACACCACAGCTCACGGCAACGCCGGATCCTTAACCCACTGAGCGAGGCCAGGGATCAAACCTGTAACCTCTTGGTTCCTAGTTGGCTTTGTTTCCGATGCGCCACGATGGGACCTCCCAACATGTGGTTTCTCATTCATTATTTCCAAAGGTTATGATTCGTATGATATTGACCTAGTCCTGAGAGAGTGACCTGCTTCCTGATTAATTTTCATAAAATCCCCATGTGTTTCTGAAAGAATATGTGCATATCGTATGACTGTTGTTACAGGATTCTCCCTAATACCTCTTAGGTCATGTCTTGACGAAACTCGGTGTTTCTCGGATCTTCGAACACGTGACGGTGGATGCTCTTGGCCCTTGGACGTGTGTGTTCAGCAGGGGGACCGAAGCCCGCCTCTGGGTTCATGCTGCGTCGCTGTCTGCTTGCTCCCTCCCAGCCCAGTGGGCGTCCGGAGGCTCCGTGTGCAGTGGGTGGGTTTATCTTCCCGGGGGTTTTGCTTTGTGTGACTGCTTTTCATTCCTTTTATCCCCCACTTATGTTTATGGAGTTAAATTAATTGTCTTTCATATTAACAGCACCACACTGGCTTTATATGGGCTAGTATTTACGTGGTGTAGTTTTCTCATCTGTTTACTTTCGATCTTTGTAGTAGAATTTCTTAATTTTATAGTTGCTGCCTTTTAACCAGAGAATTTACACATTCACAATATTTTGGGCGACCGATATATTTAGATTTACTTTTACAAATGAATTTTGCTGCTTTTCGTCCTGTGCTTTGATTCTTTCGTTTCCTTTTCTGCCTGTGAAAGGTTGATTTATGAATATTTTTTCCCAGGGTTGGTTGGACACTACAGATTGTAGTTCTGTTGTGTTTTAAGTATTCCTCCAATGTTGTAACTGATATACCTAGTTACACATTTTAACGAGGCTGTCTGAGATGACCCAGGGTCTGTTTCCCACTGGACAGAGCCCTGGGCAGACCGATGTGGCGTCCTGAGCTTGTGACTGTCTAGTGTCCGTCCGTTTCTGTCACTGCTTTTTCTCGTATCTCGTTTCTTCCGCTAGGTCACCTTCTCGTGTTGAAATATGACTTTTCACATTATCGGCCCCGCCGTGAGATGTCGGAAGGGATACTGGCCTCTGAATCTATGAAAATTCCTCGTTTTGCCTTCGTGCCTGGATGCTGGTTCAGCTTGGTGTACGTTTCTAGACTGACAGGATGAGCATATTCATAATAATCTCATTCGTAACACTCTGAAGATACTATTTCATTGCATCCTGATGTCTGATGCTGCTCATGAGGCATCTGCCCTCTTTTGCGTCTTCAAATGGTGGGGCCCCCAAAATGCCTGTGTTATTCCCCCCGGATTCTATTAGATATATGTTTGAAAAAAGAACCAATAGCCTACATCTCATCACCGCGTGCTGTTTCCTTAATAGCATTTTGCAACTATGGGGAAAAAAATACTTTTGAAACTCTTAAAGTGTCATCCACAGCACTTAACTAAGCCTTTGAATCGGTTTATCCCCGAGTCGGGGTTTTGGAGGGTCCCTTGCTAGTCTCTTCCACCGAACGGTTTAAAACGCGTTCTGTCTCGGCAGGCGGCCTTCTGAGACCTTTTCCACTGTCGCTTACAATTTCCAATGTGTTTTTATCACCTTCACCTTCTTATATTTTTCTGCAATTCGGAAAGTAATTTCCTGTTTTTTCTAATTTGGCTATTGGCCATTCATCTCTTTGGGGATTTTCAGCATATGTATTTTTTTTTCCCACTGTACAGCAAGGGGGTCAGGTTATCCTTACATGTATACATTACAATTACAGTTTTTCCCCCACCCTTTCTTCTGTTGCAACATGAGTATCTAGACAAAATTCTCAATGCTACTCAGCAGGATCTCCTTGTAAATCTATTCTAAGTTGTGTCTGAAAAGCCCAAGCTCCCGATCCCTCCCACTCCCTCCCCCTCCCATCAGGCAGCCACAAGTCTCTTCTCCAAGTCCATGATTTTCTTTTCTGAGGAGATGTTCATTTGTGCTGGATATTAGATTCCAGTTATAAGTGATATCATATGGTATTTGTCTTTGTCTTTCTGGCTCATTTCACTCAGTATGAGATTCTCTAGTTCCATCCATGTTGCTGCAAATGGCATTATGTCATCCTTTTTAATGGCTGAGTAGTATTCCATTGTGTCTATATACCACATCTTCCAAATCCAATCATCTGTTGATGGACATTTGGGTTGTTTCCATGTCCTGGCTATTGTGAATAGTGCTGCAATGAACATGCGGGTGCATGTGTCTCTTTTAAGCAGAGTTTTCTCCGGATAGATGCCCAAGAGTGGGATTGTGGGGTCATATGGAAGTTCTATGGGTAGATTTCTAAGGTTTCTCCAAACTGTTCTCCATAGTGGCTGTACCAGTTTACATTCCCACCAGCAGTGCAGGAGGGTTCCCTTTTCTCCACAGCCCCTCCAGCACTTGTTATTTGTGGATTTATTAATGATGGCCATTCTGACTGGTGTGAGGTGGCATCTCATGGTAGTTTTGATTTGCATTTCTCTTATAATCAGCGATGTTGAGCATTTTTTCATGTGTTTGCTGGCCATCTGTATATCTTCTTTGGAGAACAGTCTATTCAGGTCTTTTGCCCATTTTTCCATTGATTGATTGGCTTTTTTGCTGTTGGGTTGTGTAAGTTGTTTATATATTCTAGAGATTAAGCCCTTGTCGGTTGCATCACTTGAAACTATTTTCTCCCATTCTGAAAGTTGTCTTTTTGTTTTCTTTTGGGTGTCCTTTGCTGTGCAAAAGCTTTTCCGTTTGATGAGGTCCCATGGGTTTATTTATTTTAAATTACTCCTCAGACCATGATTTTCATTTCAGATTTATCTGGCGTGCAGTTATTTTCCAACTGTTATTTAGTTTCTGTCTTAGCATTCAGTTAAATGTTTTATCATTTTGGTTTACGGATTCGGTTTTTGTTGAAAAGGTGCTCAGTCTTCCTCTTTCTGCTTCTTTGCTGCTTCTCCCGGGACTGGGTTTCTGTGACGGCGTTTCCCACATTCTCTGGGTCCCGAGCGCAGAGCCCTGGGGTGGGGCCTCCCGCGGGTGACCGAGGGCCCTGTGCTGGTCGTTTCAGGGCAGGGACGTCCCCCTCGATGCGCCTGGGTGTCCTTTTCCGTCCAAACTGCAGCTCAGGCCACTGTGACCGTCAGCGCTGATCAGGGGCAGAGGAGCCCCCACTGTTCCTGGGCCCCCAACTGCGGAAACACTTCCTGCCGGGAGCTGGGAGCTCAAGGCAGAAGCTCGTGTTTCTGTTTCATGTCTTTTTTTTTTTTTGGCCATGCCTGTGGCATGTGGAAGTTCCCAGGCCAGGAACTGCACCCGGGCCACAGCAGTGACAACACTGATTCCTTAACTGCTAGGCCACCAGGGAACTCTTGTTTCTGTTTCATTACTGCTCGTGGAAATTTTGTTTTCAGCCTGGCTATGCCAATTTGTTTTTCTCTGGTTATATTTTGTATATAATTTCTATGTTTGAAATAAAAGAACTGCCTCAAAGTATGAATTAAAAACTCAATCTTTAGCAGAAGTTTCATTTAGACATTGAATAATGCAACTTTAAAAGGGGTTGGGAATTAGGAATTTCACACTTCACATATAGAGTACAAACCTAAAAAAAAGTAATTTTTGGCATCCTGCTGTGGTGCAGTGGTTAACAAATCCAACCAGGAACCATGAGGTTGAGGGTTCGATCCCTGGCCTCAGGCCCTTGCGTGGGGACGGGGCCCGTGGAGTCCCTGGTGGCTGGTGACCCTGCCCTCCAGCTCATCTCGGAAGTGGTGCTGATGGACTGTTCCAGAACGAGCCCTTCCCGGGGCTGCTGGCTCGGCACTGAGTCACCGGGAGCGTCCACCCCGGGCAGCCCTCTGTGTCGCCATCCAAATCGGAACCAGGCCCAGGCCGCCTCCCCGCCGGCACACAGGGCAGAGACGCGGAGCTCGGCTGGAGCCTGCGGATCCGAGTTCCTGGAACAGCTCACGGGAGAAGCCAGAGGCCGACCACAAAGCATTTCCACATGTTGGACTTCGGCAAACTGAAACGAAGTGGAAATATTTGTCCTGGATCAGAAATGTCTGAGAAGTAATGAAATTAGAGAGTTTAAATCTGTGCAGAGCTCGGCCTTGGCTGCGCGGTGGAAGCATCTGGAGAGATTTCAGAGACCGGAGTGCCAGGCCCATCCCGGAAATCCAGTTCAGTGATCAGGACTGGGATCCGGTCAGTAGCCCGCGAGTCCCTGCGACGTCCAGATGGCCAAGACGTGGGGTGAGCGGGCGAGGCCCGGGCGGGTGACACCCGGCCTGCAGGAGAGGCTGGTCCCCTGCTGTGGAGCGGGTGCCGCTGCGTCGCGGGCCGTCTTTTCCAAAATGTGTCAAACCAAGCCGGTGACCGTCCAGGCTGTGCCTGGGGGACCGCGGCGCCCTCCCCAGCGCTCCTCTGCCGTGACGGCTGTGAAAGGAACAGTCTCGAGTGTAAACCAGGTTTAAGCTTTTAATCCGAGCTAAATCTTCGTACTTAGTGGAGTTCCCATCGGGGTTCAGTGGTGAACAAACCTGACTAGTATCCATGAGGACGTGGGTTTGATCCCTGGCCTCGCTCCGTGGGGTAAGGACCCGGCATTGCCGTGAACTGGCGTGCAGGTGGCAGACGCAGCTCGGATCCCACGTGGCTGTGGCTGTGGCTGTGGTGTAGACCGGCAGCTGCAGCTCCATTAGACCCCTAGCCTGGGAACCTCCATGTGCCACAGGTGCGGCCCTAAAAAGACAAAAGACCAGGAAAATCTCCGCCTCTGTCGGGCAGAGCACTGTGTGCAGAGACCACAGGCTTCCGCTGTGGAGGTGGAGCCTTACAGGCTGTTCACAGGAAGGGATTAACACCGGTCTACACCGGCCTGAGGAGCCCCCGGGGGAGCCAGGAGGCGGGCCGTGCAGACCCTCAGACTTCACAGCCAGGTGGGGTCCGCCTGGACGGCGGCTCTGCGCCTCGTGTTTCCCAGATGACCTCCAGCCCCGGAGCCGCACGACCCACCTGGAAGATAAGGTGCCAAGCGAAGGCGAACGCAGACGCGACGCGGGCGGAGAGATGAGTGCTGTTCCGGAGCCTCAAGCGCCGGCCGTTGACGTCCCTGAAGCCTCAGAACCAGGGCCTTTTGCGGGAACAGCTTCTGCCAAGTTAAAACTGGCGGGAAAGCAGTGCTGCTGGTGCCTGTGCATCCGTGAGGTGCCTTGTGTGTCACACACGTGAGTCTGCGTCTGTGCTAACATGCGCTGTGTGTGTACATCCACCCATGTTCTGAGGCATAATTACAGCCCTAACCCCGTTTGACAGATGAGAAAACCGCGGATAACTTACTCGAGGCTGCACACCTCCCTGGGTCTGCCCAAGCGCTGTTTCTGCCTCAATCCTGGAGAAATCCTTTTTTGTTTGTTTGTTTTACAAGATATTAACTATAGTTCCCTGCGCTATACAGTAGCTGCTCGCTGTTTCGTTATTTCATGTACAGTCGTGTGTGTCTGCTCCTCCCAATCTCCTGATTTGTCCCTCTCAATGGTCATTTGTATCGTTTTGTTAGAATGCACGTACAGGGGATGTCACAGGGAATGTGTCTTCCTCTTTATGACTGGCTTCACTTGGTGCAATAATCTCTAGGTCCATCCACATCGCTGCGAATGGCATTCTGGCGTCTTTCTTTACGGCCGAGTCGTATTCCACTGTATGTATGTACCACGTGGTCTCTATCCATCCCCGTTGACTGACATTTCAGTTGCTTCATCCTCGGTCTTCTTATCACTTTTACTCCATACGAGCCTCTAAGGTGGTTTTTCTTTGTGCAAGATTCGAGAGGGAGAGAGAGTTGGAGGGCCGTCCTTTTGGTTTTGTTCTAGCTATCAAACCAAGTTCAGAAATATCATAGGACAAGGGGGTTTTATGATGGATTAAAAAAGATGAAAAGCAATACATGATACTGTACCCTTCAGAGAGGTAATTTAAATTAGCTACAAACAAACTATTCTCATATTGCAAAGTTCTCCTTTTCTGCTCACTGTCATATTTGAAGTAATTAGATAAGAAAAGCATGGACACAATCTCAAGATTCTGCTTTAAAGAACAATCGAAAGTCTGTTCTCATTCCTCAGTTCCTTCTTTTAGTGGATAAGGCTGCAGAGTGAGTTTTTCGTGAGAAGATCTTAGACTTGTCTGCTCATCTACAGCTCTGTTCTCCTGAGGCACGAGAGCCGCGACTTCTGGCTCCCTTCAGCCAAAGACGAACAACGGCTGATTCGTTCTGGCACAAATATGTGTCGTGTTTGAATGAGGCAGGAGCCCGAGCCTGGCAGTTCAGCAGTGGTGTGTCTCTTCTCAGGCTCGAGATCTCCATTCTCGCCCCGTCCTCTTAGACGTGGTGCTGCTGAGC
This sequence comes from Sus scrofa, assembly GCF_054392235.1. Taxonomy (NCBI): domain Eukaryota; kingdom Metazoa; phylum Chordata; class Mammalia; order Artiodactyla; family Suidae; genus Sus; species Sus scrofa. The sequence continues at coordinate 737,020 of NC_139383.1, forward strand.
CGAGCATCTCCATCTGGCTCTTAAGTTATTGTTTTTTAGGATCTCTCCACTGTGCACACATAAGCTGTGTGATCCTGAAAAGGCATCTTTTTAAAGTTTTAGGCATTCAAACACCCAGAGACATCCCTTCCCCAAGTCCCCCAACAGCCACGGTGGAGAACGCCCCCCCGCCCCAGGCCTCCTGAGCTCCTGTGCAGTCAACGCCCTCTTTCCACCCCAGCCACTCACTTGATTTCTGGCCCCAACTGTTTTTTTTTTTTTTTAAGGAAATGACATAAATCGAATAATAGAGTGTGTGCTCAGGGCATGGACTCATGCATTCAGCTTTTCGGGGGGTCTTCATATTTTTTCACTTTCCAGCAGTTCGTTCCATCAAGGTTATGACGCTTGGTGTGCCCACTCACCAGTTGCTTGAATTTTAGTCTGTAATGAACACAGTACAGGAACGTTCATGAACAGCTCTTTGTGTGAATGCGTTTTTATTTTTCTTGGATACACACTTACATCTGGGATTTCTGCGTCGTATATTAAATGTATGTTTTACCTTATAAGAAACTGCCAAAGCACTTTCCATGTGACGATGCAATTCTGTGCTCCCAGAGATACGAGTGGATGAGAATTCCACTTGTTTCACAATGAGGGCAAGGTATGTTTTATTTATATAAAGCAAAAAGTGATTACACATGTATTTCAGTTGTGAATAAACCTATGTGAATCCTAAATAAAATATATCCCACTGATTTCAACTGTGCACTTAAAAATGCATGTTGGTTAAGTAGGATTTATCCCCAAATGAAAGACTGGTTCAACCTCAGGAGATCTAATGACTTAATTCACTACTTGGATAAGAGAAAATATTTTGTTATTTCAGTAGATGCAGAAAAAGCATTTGTGTCCACTATTGTGGGAAAAAGGGCTAAGTCAGCTTGATATTTTTCCTGTTAGATAATGAGAACTAAAAAGCATAGAAAGAAAAACAGTATGTTATTGGTTCAAACTGAAATAAAGCCATAGTGATAGCATAGAGAATTCAGAGATAGACTTGTTAAGTATGGGTCCCACAAAATGGTGGGGAAAGATAGATAATTTGGTACAATGTTTAGGAAAAATTGCCCATTATGAAAAGAAATAAAACTGTATTTCTGTTTAAACCTGCATACATCGAGTGACTTAAATGTCTAAGATTGAAATGTACTGTAAGTAAGTAGAATAAATTCTAGGAAAATAGCTTTGTGACTTCTGTTTGGAAGAGACTTTTTAAACAAAACTTGGAAAGTATAAAACACTAGGCAAAAAATGTTGGTGCCTGATTTTCATCAAAGTTAAATGTGCATTTTCAGTGGCAGACACCATGGCAGAGCTCCTGGCCAATAGCTGACAGTCATACTTAAAATGAGTGATATATAAAAAAGGGGGCCTTTGCTCTCACTGCGTCTCAGTCACTTGGGGCCTGCGCTCTGGTGTCCTTGCCCTACCCCGTTCTTACCGAACCCAAATCTCTGACTAGAGGTGGGCCCACTCCCTGTGGAAAAGATTCAGAATGAGGCCACCAGTTGAGAGTGGCGATTGTGCCTACTGTCCTGGAGGCTTAGCATAAAATGTGCCTTTATTATTATTTAATTTTCCTATAACTCATTTCGTTCCGTCAACGACAGTTTATTTTTTCCCTGGTTCTGATTAATTCTAGGTAAGAGTCCTTCAAATATTCCCTCTTCTCCATTCTCTTGGAGCTCTCTTTTTCTGGAACTCTTATTAAACAAATATTCTCTCCTCTGGAATTCCTATTAAATTAATAGGAATTAATAATAGTCTGATTAATAGACTAATTAATAATTAGTCTGTCATCTAAACTTTCACATATTTCATCCTTCCAACTCTATGAGCCAGATTCCAGATGATTTCTTCATATCTATTTTCCAGTTTACTAATTCTCTCTTCAGCTGTTTCTAATCAACTCTTCAATTCTTAATTCATCAATTGACTCTTTTTTAAAACTATAGTTGATTTATGGTGTTGTGACCATTTCTGCTGTACAGCAAAGTAAATAAATAAATATATATATATATATATATTTATATACACACACATATATATATTTCACACTAACTGCCCTGGAATTTGCAATCAGTGCCCCTGCTTCAGCTGGAATCGAACATTCACTCTGATGGGACAACCTCCTTTTATTTGAGGAAAGAAAGCATCCCCACCCCATAGCTTGTCCTTCAGCCCCACCGCTCTTCTGGGGACTTTCCACCCACACGGTTATCATAGGACTGTCCGGTTGCTGATCACACAGTCCCACGGGGGCCAGATTTTGAAATTGAAACTGAGAGGAAGCAGGGGCAAAAGGTGAAACCTGGTAGCTTAAGTGATCTAGATTTTGTTGCTATTTGTGGCATTTGTTTTGTTTTCTTCTGGCCACGTGGACCAGAGAATTAGAAACACATGGTTTCCAAGAGTAAGGAGACTAGGAAGTCATGCATCAGGGCTCAGACACAGGTGGTGAGGACAGAGTCCCAGGGACAGTTAAGTCTGTGGCTTTGGCTTCTCCTGACTCCAAAATTTTGTTCCATTTTGTTCTTAGCTTCTTTAGACGGTCCAGTAACATGGAACAGAAGGCCTTCTGTTAAGCTAGTCCAAGTTGGCTTTCTGTCCGTTGCAATCGGAAGTCATTCATGTCCCTGTGCAGAGGGATCGGGAGAGCTTTCCTTTTCCTGAGTCTGGGCTGTACTTTGTCACCTGGCTCCAAGGACGTGTCTCATGTCCTTAAAAAAGAATCATCTCGGCTGGCCCTCTCTCTGACTCCCGGAGCCTCCGTTTTCCAGGAGGATCCTGGCACCCGCCCTTCTGCCTCCTTTCATCTTTTCCGCCCCACGTGGCACCTGCTCCACAGCGGCCAGTGCAGGCACCTGGGACGGACAGGGTGTGCTCCACGTGTGTCGAGGGAGACCTGACATTCAAGGGTTGACTCTGAGCCAAATCCGAACCAAAGTCACGTGAACGGGACCTAACGTGTTGCCCCCCTAGCTTTTGTAGCTGTTTCCTTTTCTTAGTGGTTCAGGAGTTTGGAAGTAGAGGTACCACTGCTATCTGAAAAGGGTGTTGTTTTGAGTCCCTTCTAACAAGAGATCATTAATGTTCTAAGGTGTTGCCAGTGTGGGATGTATGGCAGCATTTTGCAGACGAAGTTATTTTTTTATCCTGGATATGTATGATTTTTCATCCTCTCTGGTATACTCCAATTAAAGAGAAGTTTTCAAATAAAGGTGACACATGCCCATGAGCATAAAATTTTTCTGGGACTTGTGCAGTTTTGCCCCAGTGCGAACTTGCCTTTTCTTTGAAAGAGGACTAGGCCTTCCCTCTCGAACAGTGGACATTTTTGAGCCCAGATCTGCACTGTGAGCCTCAGCTGATGGATGAGGTTATTATAACCACCAGAGCCCAACCCCGCTGGCACCCAGGCCGTGGGCTTCCCGCCTCCGGACTGTGGGAAAGAAATGTGTGATGTTTCCACACTGCCCAGTTCAGTCCTTTGTTATACGGCCCAAGTGGCTAAGCCGGGCTTCCAGGGGTTGTGAGTGCTGGAGAAGGCAGAGAGCCAGAGGACGCGGTCGAGTCCCAGCTGGTGGCCCCTCTGTGAGGTTGGCAGAGGCCTCCCAGTCCATGCCTAGGCCATGTCAACGTCTCCAAAGCATCTGTGGGCCCAGGACCGGGCCTGGGTGTTTTATGCAGCTCCCACATTGCCTGCGACCGTGGGACTCCGAAATCCACCTGCCCCACCACCCTGGACGCGGTATTTACTTATTACACAGGGGTGGCGTGGAGGAATGCTGGACCCAAGGTAAAAGCCAGCTTTGGCTTTTGTTTAAATTCTTGACCATAAGACTAAGGGGAGTAAAGCAGTGACTTAAGGGGATGTATTGGCAGATGTTTGCAAGAGGGGCTGGAAGACAGTGGGGCCAGGGGCAGAGCTGAGGCAGAGGTTGCATGATTCCTGCGTGAGTGACACGGCCCAGCCTGGTACAGCCATCTGAAGGGGCTGGAGGGCGAGGTCACAGCAGGCAGATGCCGCTCAGTGTGTTGTTTGAACAGAGGGAAGATTCCGGGTGAGTCCTGAGCTCACGGCATCTGACAGATGGGGTCACAGTAGGATGAGTAGGAGTTGGATTTGAAGTCACACTGTGACATCCACCTGGTCACAGACAGTGTAACGCTTTAAAATACGGCATTTCGCCGCAGACCAGAGGTCACCGTGAGGCCCTTAAAAATGCCATCTTAGCGTCTGCACGTGGAGCCATCAGCTGATTGGGCAAGACGAGGTTACCACCGTCGCAGTTGTTCTGCTCTGAGTCCTCTGGCAAAGGGGATGCTCAGCCTGGTAAATTAAGAAGCATGTTTGTCAGGCTACTCTGTCCCTATTAGGGAAATGTGTCTCTAATGACAGAGCTCGAGCTGTGCACTTTTACTGCTTCCTCAGCCTCTGCAAGAAAAACCGCTTCACTCATTTGTTCTTTAATCAAGTTGATATATTAAAAAAACCCTCTGCTCTTTGGGGAGGAGCGGGGGTCTTGGAGACGAGCCCGCCTGGGGCTGGTGTGATCCAAGCATTCCAAGCCACCCCGGGACCTCGTGGAGGGACTCTTGGCCAGGGCTGCTGTGTGAGCTGGTGCAGCCCTCGTGGCCCAGAGGTAGGACCGCGCTGAGGTCTCAGACCCGGCGGTAATTCGTAGCGTGGACCCTGTTCAGACTCTGTGATGGCCCGGGGCTCAGCCATGTAGATGCCAACTTCAGATCGTTGCCAAAATTGTCCTAGTAAAGGACACAGTCACTGCTCCACTGTCACTGGTGGCACCGAGCTCCCCGGGGCGCTGTTGGTGAAGCTGAGGGCACCGCCCGTCTGCAGGGACCCAGCCTGGCAGTTTGCTCTCCCAGCTCCCCCGAGGGCTCTGGCCGGTCCGCGCAGGCCGGGGCTTCAGGGTCACTGCAGGGCACAGGTTTCCCCTCCATGGGTCAGATGAGGTGGACACGGGAGTCGGGAGGTGAATGGAGGGGGGCTTCATGGCCAAGACAGGGACGTGGGGGGCAGGACCCGCTGTGTCCCCTCCTCCCCCCGCTTCCCACGGTGAAGCCCCGCCTCTCCTGCGGCTGCATGTGGAGGTGACCTTGAACGAGCCCCGGGTGGGTCCCCCCAGTGGGGTGGGCCTGGCAGGGGCCTGGCCAGGTGCACAGGGCTGACGGCCCACTGAGGACCTGCTGAGCATGGCCAAGTGCAGCCTGGCAGGGGCCTCCCCTGCACCTGACCGAGCCGATGCCCGTCTTGGACCTCTAGCCTCCGGCCTGTCCGTGGTGTCCTGTCACGGCAGCTGGAGCCCACTAAGCCAGAGGCCCCAGCGCTTGCCGCCTCTCTCGAATCTGCTCCTGGAAATGCAGCCCGTGCCAGGGGGCCAGAGGGCGGCCACTGCTGAAGCCTTGCCCTTGGTCCTGACCCAGCTGCCCTGTGCCGGCCACGGAGTTCTGGGTCCCCCTCCAGGGAGGCCCCGCTGCACCAACGTAGACACCAACATGGTGCATCGGGGTCCTGAGTGCTCGTGGTTGGTTGGTTGAGACTATGGGACATTTAGAAAGGACACCTGTCCCCTTCGGGCAGTGTGGACGGATCGATTCTGACCAGAGCACTCACAAATACTAGAATAGCAGCCAGATGCAGCTGGATCAGGCAAGTCTAAGGATAGTGCTGGTAGCATACATAGATTTTACTATTTTTAATGCATTTGGCTCTACGGTCTAGAAAATTACAATAAGGAGACGTACCCTGTAACCTCGCTCTTCCATGGGTTCCTCAGTCAGTGAAAGTGATTGAAGCCACACGGCGCTTTCTCTTCCGTCACAGCTCGCCACGGCCACCTTGGACGGCAAGCTTCAGCTGTTTCAGGCCGAGGGATGCTGACCTGAGCCGGGGACTGTGACAGGCTCCTCCTCCTGCCCGTGGCTGGCTGTACCTACGCCCCCTCCTGCTGGTGGCCTTCCTGCTCCCTTCAAGGGTCCCCCTTATTGCGAAAGGAGAAATGAATGGCATCCGGGACTTCTGCACAGAATTTGGTAAAGTTAAAATAAAGAAAAAAAAACAACCCTGCGTTTATTTCATAACTTGCACTTTGCAGCGAGGGTGGGGGAGGGACAGAGACGGAGACGGGAAGGGCGGTGGAAACACAGCAGCGGCGGTGCCCCCCCCCCCGCCTCTGGTTGGTGGGCACGGCTGGGCTTCTGCGCCCCCTCCCTTGTGGGTGACTGACGGGGGCGGAGACAGGGTCCGGTCGCCCCGCAGGGGTTCCTCAGAGACGGATCTGGCGCCAGAGATCCCAGAACCGAGTCTTGCTCGGGTCCCACAAGAGCCAGGATGCTGCCAGGGGAACGCCGCACACCAACGGGCAACAGCGCAGGAGGGTCTGAGGGGGTGCTTCTGGTTCAGGAGCAGAACCAGGGCGGCGGGGCACCTTGCTGAGACCCAGAGACCCTGCAGATGCTTCTGGGGAGACCCGGCCGGGAGAGCCAGGGGAGGCGACCTCCTGAGGCCTGTGGGAAGACGCGGGCAATGACCGCGGAGGTTTCTGCCGCGTCTTGGAGGCTGTGTAGGTTGCGGAAGGAGAGTGACCGGTTGCCCTCCTGACTGGTAAGGACTTTGCGGGCAGGTGCCCTCCACGTACCGGTGGGTGGACGAGGCTCTGAGCAGCCCCCTTGATGGCCCTGTTCCGGGGGACCACCTGCAGCAGTTGGAGGAGAGGAGCTGGCGGTGAGTCAGCGGGAAGGGCGCTGGCCTCTGGGCCTCCGGGCCTCCGGGCCTCTGGGCCTCTGGGCCTCCAGTTGCCCAGGCTCCATGGAAAAGTAGCAGCCCTGACGGTTGCTTTATTTTTTGTGATGCAAACGCCTGACTTAAGCACCCACTTCAAAGAGTGCGTCCAGGTCCTGCTCCAGTGAACACACTGCCCACCACACTGGCCACACCGGCCCCTCCCCTGCGGGGCCCCATTGTCTGCAGGATCCTGGCTGTGACTGTGACCACTGACCATGAGGGCCACTTGTTTTGTCCTCATCCTGTGCTTTAAATCCCTGCTCCTTGTTTTAAAGTCACCAATAAAGAGTGAGGCCTGGAAACCCTGGCCTCCCACCCTCACCCTGGCCTGTGCAATCTCTCTCTCTCCTGCGACCTGACCCCGTGGCCCCAGGGGTGCTGTGTACGGTCCGGGTCCTGTGCGTGATAAACGCTTTTGCAAGGTTCTGGGTGAGCCTTACTGAGGAGCATCTCGCCGTCATAATGAGAACCCCAGGGGCTGGTCCAGCCACAACACTGATGAGCAATCAGCGGCAATCAACACACTACAACGGTGTGGCTGCCAGGTGTGTGACTGCACTTGGACTCAACCGAGGGGCGGGTCCGTTACCTGAAACTGGTGTCCCCCCCCCAGAGTAACATGCCTGGGGAGGAGCACTGCCTGGCAGGTGCCCGCTGCTCTGTGCTCCTGCCGGTCACCTCTGCCATGTGCCCTGTGGTGTCAGCCTAAGAGATGACAGCTGCCACACTCCAACCATCTCCCGGGCGGTGTGATCAAAGGTGTCCGTCGAATGAGGTGATTAGCCTGCTAAGGATAAGGACCTTAATTTTTTTTTATCTTTTTGACTTATCTTGGGCCACTCCCGCAGCATATGGACGTTCCCAGGCTAGGGGTCTAATTGGAGCTGTAGCCCTGGCCTACACCAGAGCCAGAGCAACACGGGATCCGAGCTGCGTCTGTGACCTACACCCCAGCTCATGGCAACGCCGGATCCTAACCCACTGAGCAAGGCCAGGGATCGAACCTGCAACCTCATGGTTCCTGGTCAGATTTGTTAAGGGGAACTCCTCAATTGACTATTCACGTGCGAAGGAGTCTCCACTTGAGGCCAAAGAGAGCTAAGGAGGCGGATTGGCTGGCAAGGCTGTCGTCATGGTCCAAGGAGAGGCTCTGGGCTAAAGGGCATGAGGACAGGATGCCCGCAGGTGAGGAAGACGAGAGACCTCTGCTGTCAACCCCCGAGTGGGTTGTGCCAGGGCTACGTGTCCTAGCCCGGAAGAGTGAGGTAGCCTTGTATCCGGAAATCTGAGGCCCACCCCGACCCAGTGGGATATTATGGATCCATTCCCCGTGTGATGTTGCTCAAAATAAGGGGCAGCTGTCCGTGTCCTGACTCCCTGGTGCCACCGCTTTCCATGAACCCCGAGGAGGTGCACCTGTTCCTTGCTAAACACAGAACCCACGGAAGGCGTCTGGGTGTTGCTCTTGTGCCATATGCACACCAACGTGCCAGGACTCTGGACTGCACCCTGGAGGCCTGGGGGCCTCACCCAAAGACTGAGTGGCACCCCCTGGAGGCAGATCGTCATCCCGGAGGGTCTCGTGGGACACCCTGGAGAAGAAAGAGGCCGCCCAAGAAGGGCTCACAGTGACATCATCCAGGACGTTCCGGTGACAACACAGATTATTCAGGTAGCAGGACAAAATCAAGTAGGCACTGAGATCAGAAACTATACCTAAATTGAAACTGAAACTTTCCTTAAAGATTGTATACAGCAGGAAGGAGAGAGGGGAATGGATTGGCTACTGTGGGACTTGTGTTTGGAATGATCTGTCAGTTGTTATTCGAAGCTGCCAAAATGTGTCAATGTGCTCGTGTTTCTAAAGATCCTAACTAAATTCCTTCATTTTCTTAAAGTTCCTGTAAAGAGGAGGAATGCCTATGAAATTTCTTCTCTGGGCTCAAGGTCAGATGGGCCCTTCTCAGGGTTGGAAATAAAACGGACTTCGTGTCGGTCACTCTGGTGGTGGGAATGGTAGTCCCACTGGATTTCTAAGGGTTAAGCATAAAATTCTCATTAATATACGTGCTTAAAACTTCTAGGAATAAGGGAAATATCTCTACCTGCAAGAACAAGAGATGTGTTTTGGGTAAGAAAGATGTGAGGTATGGAGGTTTTTTTGGTTTGGTTTTTTGCTTTCGGTTTTTTGTTTTTTTTATTTTTGGGATTTTTTTGTTTTGTTTTTCTTTTAAAGGAAAAGGAAAGTAAACTTGTCCTAAAGAGAAACTGGTTATTTCAGGATGGAAAGTTGGAAAGTAAAGGACAAATGTGGTATGAAGTTGGGACGAGAGAAAGAATTTTACCTTGTATGGTGAAGTTGGCTAAACTTGGGTTGTTATTATAAGGATTTGTCTTTTCAACCTAAACTTTAAGATCAATAGTATGCTTGTGAAATTTTCTTTCACCTGCTAAAATGACAGAGTTTTCTTTGAGTATTGAACTGCTGCTAAGAGATTATAGAATGCTTTTCTTTACCCTAAGTAATCTGGTTAGAAAGCAAAGATTTTGTGTTGTATCAAAATGAATTCCTGAGCTTCATGTTGTCAAATAAGAAAAATGCTAAAAGGTCTTTATGGATATTCCTGTATGGATGTTTGCTATTAACACAAGTGGTCCAGAAATGATAGGAAATTCCAAAAATCTGATATATGTTACCATTCATAATTCCGATTATCATCTTAAAATGTTGTATGTCACAGAAATAACCAACTTTCCTTGTCAGTTGCATCATAATGACTTCTCATTAGATATTTAATCACGGTTATTTTTAAGTCTTTTGTCACTTACAGTTATGGTTTTACTCTGATGCTTTTACAAATGTGTTTCATCTTCAGAGAGATTCATGGAAAGGTCTCTGGTGAGTATTCCAGAATATAGGTATTTCTGAAAATTTTCAGGACATAGCACAGGTAGAGGAATTTACACGACACTAATAGAGAAACCCATGGCTTTATGAAACTGCCAACACAAATTAAGATCAACAGGAATTAATAACATGGAAATGAATGAACTTAGGAGGGTAATTACAATTTTGTGACTTTTTGTGTGAAACATTGTTGGTTCTTTCATCTTTTGCTTTTTCCAGATTTAAGGAAACCTCATAAGCTATCTGTGACTACAATTTGGTAAAGTATATCTTTATGGACGAAGATGAAGCACTTATCTTTTTCTCCGTACCTGATCCTTCCAGAATTAGAAAACTCTCAGTATTGTTATTATTTTCATGGCAATTATAGTTATTTACACAAGTTCAATAAGAATCTCTTCTCCTTATAACAGGACATCGTTGGAAACATTGTTTAGTTACCAAGACTTTGACTGGAAGGTATTATTTGAGAATGTGCATAGACTCAGATATGACCAGACAGTTTGGAAAACTAGCCTCGTAGCCTGCTTATAGAGTTCCTGGCAGCCTTATCAAGTGGGTACCTACCTTCCTGGGAGGTGCAGGAACTGCAGGATATCTTGGGGGCTTTGAGAAGAGAGGAATTAACCCAAATCTATAGGGATTGCAGGTAAAGTCTAATGGCAGTTCCTTGGTTTGGCTTCCTCGTCTCCAGAGACTTTTAAAAGTTCAACCTGATATTCCTTATAAAAAGTTCCTGCAAAGAAGACTTGAAAGAGCCAGTAAGGGCAACCGGAATTCTTGCTGCATTTGTATAAATATCAGTCCAGGTTTATTGAAACTAGACTTAATGTGCAAACAAGTCAGTTTTACTAAGTGGTCTTTGCTAGAAATGGGGATGATTGTGGAAAGAAGAAATCCTGCGCTAGCAAGTCCCATATACAGCGGTTGATGTCAGGGACTGGTTCTGCTAACTGTATCTGAGGTTTTGTTTCTGGCCTGTAAACTGCACTAGATCCTAAGTTCTCCCTGTTCCCTCAAATATCAGGCCACAACCCTCCGAATTAAGGTTTCCAATTTTTCTCCCACCCTCTGACTTGGAAGCATTGAGAACCAAACCTGCCCTTTTCCTGAAGCCTTGAAAGCTACAGTTGGACAGATTGATACAAACTTAGAGAAGGCACAACAGCTTCATGCCTGTTGTCTGTGGGCACTCAGAGGGAGCACCAGAAACATTCAAACTGCAGACTGAGAAAGGCCGTCGGGCAGCCACTGCCTGCCCTGATTCCATCTGAAGATGCCCAGCATCTAGAAAGCCTGACTGGCTGCCTTCCAAACTCAGAAACTGGGATTTTTCTGCTCCTGTCACTAACTGTTGTTTTCCTTTCTTTCCATAGAAACACTGCTGATTTAAAAGCCTGATGCAAACATGTGCGCCATGTAGTCTGGCGTGGGGAACCCACCTGCATCACCGCCTCCTGGAATGAGACCGCCTCCGATGAAACTGACCTGCTCTCGGCGGGAGGAAGGTTCAAGGTGACAGAGGACCGGTTCGAACCTCTTTACACAGGTGGCAAGGATGCTCGTCTTCTCCAGTGTCCCCCAAATCGTTGACCGGATTCCTCAGGCTCCCAAGGAAACTGACTTGCGTTTTTTGCTGTGGGATGCTTTAAGTTGGGGACAGTGGATGCGGACTGCATTTCAGACTCTTGCCTGTGTAACTGTTGCAGGGTTTGGATGAGAGTACTCTTTGGACATGTGCCTTCTGCGATGCCGTGAGCCCACCCCTGACTTCGAACGTCAGCTGCAGTTTTGCCCGCAGAGACCCCTGGGTCCCCAGCACCTTTGCTTGAAGATCACGTTGGGTTTCAGTGAGCGACCATTTGAGCCACTTGCTTATTTTCTCTTCCTGTGCTTTCAGTACCTGCTCTCGTGTTTTAAATTCACCGGTAAAGAGGGAGCCTAGGAAAACCCTCAACCCCGTGCTAGGCCCCAGCAGGAGTAGAAGCCAGGCCTGGGCTCACAGCCTCCTTCTCCCCCGCCCTCCCGCCCTCTGTCTCTCTCCCGCCCGGATCTCTCAGTGTGGCCTCAGGTGTGCTGTGCAGTTCCCAGGCCCTGTAAGTGCTGCACCTTTATTTTTTTAAGTTTCCCGATAGTGCGGAGGGGTGTCTTGCCATCATAATAAGAACCGCAAGGGCTGGTTATTGACAGGCCGGAGCCAGCACACAACAGCTATTAAGATTCCTTTTTGGCACTTGAATGATAAAACGAGTCATGTTGTGTGGCATATGTCATAGGTTTGCACAACTTTTGGCACATCGTGTTTTTCTAAACAACAAAGCAAGAATGTGGCCGTGGTCCACCCACGCTTCACCGCAGAGGAGGCGGCCTCAACCAAGTCGGGAATAAACATCTTCTGTTCGTTTTTGACATTCGGTTCAAAGGCATTCTTTTCAGATGTGGGAGTGCATTCCTTCACAGCGGCAGAACTGACTTTGTATTTTGGACTCTGGAAGGAAGGTGTCTGGGTGTTTTCACAGTAAAGGTGCTGTTATGAGCGTTTTGTAAACGGCTGACTGATAAGCAGAGCGAAGGATGAAGTTTGAGGAATACACGCCAACACCCGCAGACACCTCAGCTGGAAAGCGGGGTTGGAGTCGGGAGCAGACACCTCGGCCCGCGAAAGGGTCGCTGTTCCAGATGTCTAGCAGGTGTCTCTGTGCCGACGCTACCCACCTGAAGCGCGTTCTTTTACCAGTGTCCAACCTTTTTGACTCACACAGTGGCAGCTTCACGGGGCTCAATCAACCGCATCTGTTTTTCAAAAGAGGGAGCGGTAACGTATAAACACAGACAGAGAACCTGCCTCCTGCCGTCCGTTCTTTCCTCTCTCACTTGGTCCCGTCCTCTTTCTGACCGAAAAAACGTGCTTAGTGCCAGCTTTGTTTCAGGCTTTCGTTTTAGGACGAATTTATTCGACTTGTTTGTTCTGTATGTTCCCGAGTGTGAGTTTTACTGCTGTTTGCAGCTTCACGGCACTCTGAGCACACGTACGACGCGCACTGAGCCACCAACACAAGAGATGGTTCGTGATTGAACAGGGGTCGGGAGCACGAGCGCACGCAGATTCTGGGTTTTTCTGGCGTCTTCTCAGGGCTGTAGCTGCCTGTGTGGCCATTTAGAATCTGGGTCCCTTGGGTGAGTCCGCCTGGGGAGCCCTCGAGCTAGGAGAGTACGTCACGTCCGCTGACCCCACGTCCTTGTCATTCGTGTGTGGTCCTTTGGGCTCCCAGCAGAGGGTCAACAAGTGAACCGAGGCTGTTTAAGGCCTGTCTCTCCCTGGGATGTGGCGCACAATGAGTAGACAAAGGCTGCAGAAGACGTGACTGGAAAGAGAGTGACTGATATTGAAGAGAAGCTACACGTTGACGTTGGCCGTGACCTTGAAGTTGACGGCAGGAAAACAGGTGCGTGGGAGCACCGGGTGCCTCCGGGAGGCCTTGGGGAGCGTGCGGGCGGGCAAGGCGGGCAGCGGGGCAGCTGCCGACGGAGCGGAGACGGGCCCAGCGAGGCCGCCGGTCTCCGACGTGACCCTGGGGCAGCTCGGCGGAGGCGAGGGAAGCATCCTAGCCCCCACCCCTTTGGCAGCATGTGACATGGACGTGGATCTTCTGAAGCTGCGTCCGTAGCAGATTTCTAGTCTCTGTGGAAATGCTCTCATCCCCTCTGAGTCCTGGAAAAGGGGTTGTCCTACAGGGTCCGGGCCCGTGGACACAGCCCACCCATGATGTTGCCCTCAGCAGGGCCAGAGAGGACGTTCCTTCCGCTATGGTGCTGGATTACTGCTCTCGCCCCCAGGCCACCAGCCCTCTGTCCCTCTGCTCACGTCTTCAGGAGGCACTTTGGTGACTTCCGTCCTGGCCAGCCACGCGGCTAGGGTGCCCTCAGCCTGCGTTGCTCTGATGCCACCATGCAGGCCTGATGCAGGCCAGCGGCCTCAGGCCAGTGACGGCCATCACATGTCATTTGAGTTGCAGTAGCAGCTGTCATGGAGAGAAGCTCCAGGCTGAATCAGTGTGTACTAAATGTGCAGTCGCCCATCTGGATAACAAAACAAGCTATTGGCAGGAAGGAAAGGAAAATTACAAAAATCTAACAGGGCACATGTGCCGGCCGTACCGCCTCCCCCCCCCGCCCCCCCGAAAGGCAAGCCTCGGTAAAGGCGACTCCTCGGGCTCCGACGGTTCAGCGCCACCTCAGTTGCCGCCACGCCTGCTGGCAGGGCTTGCTCCCCGGTCTCTGACGTTTCACCGTTTTTCGAGGGGTCGGGGCGGGGGCTCCCAGGTTCCCATCAGGCCGCAGTCCCAGCATCTTCCTGGAAAGTCTCCTTTCTGGCCCAGACACTCAACTGCCTCCCGCCTCTGTCTTGCACGTTTGGCCCTCCTGCTGCAGCCTCTTCTTTATGTAGCGAGCAGTGTCCACAGAAGGTCCAACCGTCTTCTGTTATCCAGAAAGGACCCCGCTTCTGGAATTTACCGATATTTGCCAGTCACCAAGAAAACGCTCAACTTTCCACGAAGGGACTGCAACTTTGCTGGTGGACCCGAGAGCCACGCTCGTGATGCTGTGAAGAAGCACCCGGCACGTCAAATCACGTTCCGCCCGTGATGAACAAGCCCTGGGTGACTTAACTACCTCCCAGATGGAGGAGAAGATGAGAAAATACAAGCCTTCCTAAGCGAAAGCAAAACGACCTGGCGTCTACCGCAAAATGAAGTAGCGTGTTTCTTTCGAAGGTGTGGAACGTGCATCCATGCAGCTTGCCGTAGTTGTCTTAAAGGAAACTATACTTTAAAAAGCCGGGGGGATAACTAAGTCAACCATTTTCCTCTCCGAATGGAGAAAAAATATTTTGCTCTTCAAAAGATAACATCAGGAACATCAATAAGCGCGAGCTATAGAATGGGGGGGGTGTTTATAGGCTGATGTGCCGGACGAAAGGCTAATAATACAAAGAACTACCATCATTTATGATAAAAGACAAACAACCGCAAATGGGCAGAATACTTGAACAGGCACCTCGCGAAGGAAGACACGCGAATGGCAATGTGAAAGGGAAAATCGCTCAGTGTCATTGGTTATCAGGGACACGCAAATCGAAGAGACAACGAGACACTGGCACACACTGATCAGAATGCAAGTAACTCAGAAATCAACCATGCACCTGTTGCCCAGCGCTTGATCATCCCGACTCTGGAAAGTTACAGCCGATAGATTCGAAAGCGCAGGAGTCTGGAATTGGGTTTACTCTTTCTCCAAAAGTCAGACGTCATCCCCCCGTGTCTGGACTTTGCGGAGAAAGAAAACGTGTGTCCACAACGGTCAGTGTCCTCCTGGTCTGAGGACGTTCACGGAGCTCAGTCACTGTACCAAGAGCCGCAGCAGCCCCGAGGTCCCTCCCCGGGCACATGGATGGAGTGGGCACGCAGGGCCCCTTGGCACCGATAAAGGGGCCCTTCTGATACACAGCAGTGCGAAGGGATCTCAGACTTCTAGGCTGAGGGAAAGAAGCCAGATGGAAACCAGAACATCCTCAAATACAGCAGTGCCAGGGTAATTCACACAAACCCATGACACCATAAACAGCTGGCCGCGGACAGGGGCCACCTTCCGAGATGGCAGACTCGCCCTGGCGCCGTGGGGCTTCCTTGAGTGAATGCATTTGTCAGAACCTGCCACTGTACGTAAATGCGTAAAATGTTTCTTTTTTTTTTTTTGTCTTTTGTCTTTTTGTTGTTGTTGTTGTTGCTATTTCTTGGGCCGCTCCCGCGGCACATGGAGATTCCCAGGCTAGGGGTCGAATCGGAGCTGTAGCCACCGGCCTACGCCAGAGCCACAGCAACGCAGGATCCGAGCCGCGTCTGCAACCCACACCACAGCTCACGGCAATGCCGGATCGTTAACCCACTGAGCAAGGGCAGGGACCGAACCCGCAACCTCATGGTTCCTAGTCGGATTCGTTAACCACTGCGCCACAAGGGGAACTCCCGTAAAATGTTTCTTAACTGTTCACAAAACGTCTCCAGAAAACGCTTCTTAAAAGACAGACACGAACGCGTGTGCCAGTTCCGGCAGCGGCTGGGCGAGCGTGTGCGGCGGCTCAGCGGTCTACGCGGGTCCAGCTTCCGCACTGTTCCATCCTCTGGCTGCCCGGCACTCAGAGCTTGTGTGGGACCCGGGAGTCGCAGTGCGGGAGAGCCGTGGAGCTGGCCCTCCGGTCAGCCTGGAGGTCGGCCTGGAGGTGGCGTCTGCTGGCAGATGGGCCGCTCCATCGCTGTGGGCGCTTCTCCCTGGGGACAGTTGTGCTCATTCCTGCAGAGCGATGACCACAACTTGTCACGGGGGGCGGGGGGCTTCATAAGGATGTTTTCGCCACCTGACAGACCACCGCTCAGACACCAGAGCCCTCATTCCGCCAGGGCTAAATGGAAAAGTGGATTTGGGTGGGTGAGCATTCCGGACGAGTGGGAAGAGGCGACGATGCACCGAACGAATGATGCAAAGGGGCGTTCAAAACGGTGAGGCGTGTTCTGCTCCCAATATTCAGACACCACCTAAGCTTCGTGGCTGTGGTGCTGCCCTCGTCACCTTCGCTCTCCGTGGCTCCATGTCACTGCGGCTGGCGGTGTGCACACGGCCCTCCAGCCACATCCCCGCCCTTTAGTTGGGTGTGTTTACACGGTTGTTGTGGACGAGCCGTGGGTGCAGCGCCTTCTCGGCCGGCCAGGAAGGTGCCCCAGTTGGAGGCCACCCTTCTGCCTGCACTTTCTGAGCAGGAAAACTTGCTGCCCCCCCTGGCCGGACTGTTGAACCTCTCCAGCCCTGGATGCTCACGGCGGACCGCCTCTCAGGTGAGGGCAGCGGGGCCGAGGCCGGGTGGGCGCGCCTCTCTCGCAGCCCCTTCAGAACCGCAGGCCCGCCCGGTGCGGCCGGCCCGGGAGTCAGCACCACCCGGAGGCCCTTGGTTTCCGCGTCGCCTAAATGCGCATCTTCTCCCCGCCCGCGCCGTCGCGTCTGCTGTGCTGCAGCTCAGAAAGCTGCCTCACTGCTTGCGTGTCTCCTGCCCTCACAGACGGCACTGTTCCGTGGTTTCTCAGGAACTGCCTCCAGTCTGCACCAGATCTCTCTCCCTTCATTTGAGACAAACATGCTTGACATCGGCGCATTCAGGGGGTGCAAACAGAGGAGCCCTCTGCATGGACGGCTCTTACGTGGTGCAAGTGAATGGATCTCAGAGCACAGTCATCAGTGCCGGATGCAGTTCAGCTGGGTGTTTAGCCTGCGCAGGGGGTGTCCATGCTGTGTGGCCACGTTCTGCGCAGCAGCGTCCTGGCCCCAGACTTTGAGCACCCAGAGCACCATGGAACCGGGGTTGGAGGAGCCCTGTCAGCCTTGGAGACAGCGTGAACCACAGGCACGGGCAGGTGGTCGACTCGTCACAGGACAGGTGGTTCATTGAAAAATTCAGACTTCGAGCACGTGATGATTTTGGTATTGGTTGTGAATCATAAGGAAATAGAGAAGGCGGAAGAAATTTTGGAAGGGAGCCAGTGCTGGCGCGAGGGTTCACTATGATAACCCTGCAGAACCATCCCCACCGCGGGCTCCGTGCTACGGGCAGGTAGGAGCAGGCAGGGTCCCCTCCTGTGGGACCCACAGCCGCCTGGAACGCTCTTCCCTGGCTGAGGGCAAAAGCGCGGGGTGCCCGGCAAACTCGGTGGCCTCGGCCAGCGGCACGCCCGTCCGAATTCCAAGGCACATCCCAGGACCTGCCCAATTCACCTCTTCCTGTGGGAGGCTCAGCAAAAGCCTGGAGGTTTGGGGCCCAGGATCTGCGACAATACTATCATAAACGAATCTGCAAAGTTAGCATCCCTCACAAAATGCTGTGGGTTTTTTCTTAATTTGTTCATTTTCTTAAAAATATTTGATGAGGAGTTCCCGTCAAGGTGCAGTGGTTAACAAATCCGGCTAGGAACCATGAGGTTGTGGGTTCGATCCCTGGCCTCACTCAGTGGGTTAAGGATCTGGTGTTGCCGTGAGCTGTGGTGTAGGTCTCAGATGCGGCTCAGATCCCGAGGTGCTGTGGCTCTGGCGTAGGCCGGCGGCTACAGCTCCAATTAGACCCCTAGCCTGGGAACCTCCATATGCTGAAGGAGCAGCCCTAGAAAAGGCAAAAAGACAATAAACAAACAAACAAATAAATAAATAAGTTAAATAAAAAGTGAAACATTAAATGAAAGAAAACTTTTGATTAAACTTCCCTAAGCAATCAGGCATCTCTGAAAGCCCAGAGTGGTCTCCAGATTCCATTTCTTCTCATAAAGCTGAAACTGGATGGGCAAGCAATGGCTTGGATTTTACTAATTCTTCATTTAGACAATACTTGTAGCGTGGCAATTAGAGCTACAGGAGTGTACTTTGATATAAAGAGCTTCGCTCTGTGATTAAAAAACAGTGCCTCCTTGACTCCTGGGGCTTCCAGAACAAAGTCTTGGTTCAGAGCCTCCCGTCTCCTCTCACTGCACCCACAGGACCGGCGCCCAGAGAGACACAGGTGGGGTTTCTGTCGACCTCGTCTGTTTCAAACACTGCTTTTGATATTCATCCAGCGCTTGCTCTGGCACTGCCTTCGGGGCAAATTACGTTCTTCCAAGAATTTCTCTCCGGGGATCCGACTGGGGCGATGAGCAATTCCTGATGGTTAAATGCAGAATCCTCCGCCTACAATGAGAGCCATGGGCTTCGCAGTCTCTGGATCAGTGCTGTCTCCATGCCATCAGAGGTGTGCCTTTCCAGAGAACAAAAGCAGCATCTGCTCTGTTCTCCTCGCCCCACTGAGCCCAACCAGGACGACTGCAACTGTGGGAGGTGTTCTAACAGCTGCTCAACGGATGAGCTCCTCTCTAGCTTCTTAAATTAAGTTTGAAAATCTTGTAACTCATCTCTGGAAGTAAATTTGTTTACTGGCAAGTGGACAACATGGAGAAGAGGCCTCGCACGCGGTCCCGAGAGGGTTCTGAGGCCTCTGGCTTGGTGCATGTGTGGATGATGTGGCTCCTGTTGGAAACGGACCTCGACACAAGCCGGCTGCAGGTGACAGGTAATGAGGCCAGCTCCGGACGTCAGTTTGAATTGCTCGCAGCGTTGACAGGTGGGAATATCTAGCTGGCCTCAAGAAAATGAAAGTAAGAATTGATGGCTGCCCCACCAAGTCATACGTGACCTTTGAACACATCAGGGGAATGTTGCACAAAATGTATATATTATGCACTGCATGTTTGCTAAAATGGCAAGACAGATTTTATCTGAGCTACTGCAGTAGGAGAGCGAGACCTCAGTAGGGACCTGGGCTCAACTCCAGGAATAGCGCGGGCAGGCGGGGATCTTTAGCTAAGGAGTGGGAACGGGGGCGGGAGGCGCCGGTGGATGGAAAAATTACCAAGAAGAGACCTCAAGGGCGGGGCGTTCTGGCTAAACCACTTCGCAAGTTTCTTGCTGGAGGCCGACCTGGGAACACAGATATCAGGAGCGGGAGGGGCGGGGTCTTGCTCCACTGACTTAGCTGGACTGGTTTCGAACCCTGGGCAGAGCAGCAGGTGAGCTTGAAGCCTCTCGGGTGGAGCACGCAGAGCAGCCCGGCTCAAGTTTGCTCAAAGAGGAGGCTGTTCTCCCTTTGTCCCCCTGGGACACGCATAGCTCTCGTCTCGAGAGCATCTCTGGATTTCATCGCCTCGTCTGTAAACCCCAGACAATCCCACGGGAGAAACTGCCTCCCTACCTACCGAGGCAAGGCCCGGCCCGAGTGCTCTTTGCCTTAACATTAGTTCCTCCACGTCAGGCTTTAGCAGCATAGGTTTTAACATCATGACAGAGGCCCCTTGATGACGTCCAAGAGGCCCTACGATACAGGGCGCCAGCTATTTGGTATCTGCGCCCCTGCTATGGAACCCGGGGGTAACCAGAGGCAGCACGACCCTGAGAAGCAAGGACCCATGCCCCTCGCGGGCCTCCCGTCTGAGGAGCAGATCTGTGCATGATAGTATTGTCTTACAAAAACCGTTGACTTAACTGATACATCTGAGGACAAAAGTGCACACTGAACTGCACTGACGCGTGCGAAGAGCGCCCAGCTGTAGAGCAGACGTCCAGCCTTGGAAGTGAAGCGAAAGACAGTTTGCAGCCCGGTGTAGTTAGCGCTATAGTTTGAATCTTAAAGAACAAATTAGCAGAGGGCCATCTGCATATTCTCGGGGAAGAGTTTCATTCTTTTGAAATACCTGAGTTTTAAAGTCCCGCTGAATTAGACACCCTCTGGCGTCGCCAACATGACCTTCAACCGCCTGTGTCAACGAGAGACAGTGGAGCCGGCTTCCGAAATGCTCACTCATTTGAAGCAGATTTTTTTTTTCCTTTTTAGGGCCACACCCACGGCATACGGAGGTCCCCAGACTGGGGGTCAAAGCGGAGCGGTAGCTGCCGGCCCTCGCCACAGCCCCAGCCACGGCAGATCTGCGCCAGGTCTGCGATGGACACCACAGCTCACAGCAACGCCGGATCCTTAGCCCACTGAGGGATCGAACCCACGTCCTCATGAATCCCAGGGGGTTGGTTAACCGCTGAGCCACGACGAGAACTCCTGAAGGTGATTTTAATGAGATTGGTATTTCCAGTTTTGTCTAATGGCAAAACGAGACATTCAGTCAATCACGGGAAGCTTCCCTGCTCACGAGAACAAAGACTATTGTTTCTTAATGAACAGTGGTTATCGCCAGAACGATTCAGTAAAAATTCTGAGTCAAGAGATTCTCGCAGCCAGTTTACGTGCGAAGCCTGATGTGAAAGACAGACCCTGTGCGCGCACCGAAGCGGACGTGTAGCGCGTGAAGTGCTTGTTGTCGGAATGCCGTTCAGACTCAGCGTTTAAGGGTCTCCTTCCTGTTCTCTGGCGGGTTTTTCCTTCTTTCGCGGTTACGTGAAGTCAGGAGGCGTGAGCTTTTGCTGGCCTCGCCCACGTCGATGCTCCCGCATTCCCCAGTTTCCCCGAGCCTCACGCCCGGTCGCCGGGTTGTCCGCTGTGGGACTCTTGGACGGCGCGGGACACTCGCACAGGCCGGCCCTGGTGCCCCAGAGCCATCGCGCACACAGGAGACGCCCGCTCCCTGGTCTTCAGACCCCGCGTGCTTTCTGTGATAGAGCCAGCTCTTAAATGAATCACACCTGGTTGGGAAGCCCCAGAAGCGAAAGATTTGGGGGGTAGCCAGGGTGGCAGAGGGAGCAGGGCCCCCACCCCGCTGCCTTCTCCCTCCACTTGCCCCTGCCTGCGGGGACTCAGGGGCTCACGAGTTCATGGAAATTAAACTTTCCATTTGCCCAGCCCAGGTCAGGGGTTCAGCCGTCATCTGCTACAGCTGGACAGCACGGGCCCCGGGGGGCCGCATGCATCCACAGCCCACCGCCAGCTGCAGCCGGAGGCGCCGGGCCAGCCCTCACTGTGCGAGGCCGGACGGTACCCCAGGGCAGGTGCGGGCACTGGCCCGGGAGCTGCGCGGCACCACCCATCTCGGCCAGGAGCTCAGACGCGGCACAGGGAAGGCTCTGTGGTGATGACTGATCTTGCTTTTAAATTTCTGTTTGGAATGACGCCAGCGTCTAACACTGTGTCGTGCTGGTGGGTGACGGGGACCATTTAAAGGGAGCCTCTGTCCACCGATGACCCCGTTCAGGCGTTCCCCCCAACCCCCCCACCTGTCATTAACCCCGTTCTACAGACCCCAGGGAAGGGGCCTGTGGCCCGAGAGCTGGAAGTGGGATCCGGACAGGCTGCACCTAGGGCTGGGGCCCCAGAAAAGTCTCTAGAAAGCATTTGCGAGGGATTTTCCGGCAGCAGAGGGGAGCTGTGGGCTCACTGCTGCCTCGTTTGAGGGTTTCCCTTTATTCAGGCTTGAGGCAAAATCGGCACCACTAGGAAGCCTGAGAAGCGGACCCCAGAGCTCTGGCCGCTGTGCGGGCCCTGCTTTGGCAGTTTCCAGTCATCCCAGCCCCAGCCAAGCCCGGGGGGCACGGTGTCTGTATATGCTGGTGCCTTCAGCCCTCTTCTAAGTGCGCACTCACTCCTCACCCTGAGCCCACAGGCAGCAGAGAACTGGGGGGTCCCCAGGGGCCTGTGCTGGATGCCAGGGGCTGAGACGCCTCCTATGTCCCCGGCCCCTGCTCATCAGCCAGTGGCCTCCCAAGGTGGGAGCAGAGATGAGGCGAGGCAGGCGGGGTCTGCACTGTTGGCCGGGTGGGTGGCCTCCAGCCAGAGGGCAAGAGTGGTGTCGGCCTCTCGCTGGGAAGGCTGGCCTGGGTGCCTTCAGGTCCTTTACCTGATCCTTGCTTCCCACGGGTCTGCTTGCTGTCTAAACCACAGCAATGCTGGGCCCCCCGACCCCCGACCCGGACAAAGCAGCTCCACCAGGAGGGTGCCAACCCCTGCCGGGGATTCTGCGATGCTGCTGGAAGCCGGGCAGCAGCGCTTTGCCCAGTGGCCACGTGATGCTCAGAAGCGCTGCTCCAGGCTCACTCGCGGGGCCCCTGACCTGTCCGCCTGGGCACCTATGCCATGGACACCCTGGGCTGCAGACAGGGCTCCCAGAGGAGGAGCAGGCCGTGAGACCCCGAGACAGAGCACTATCACAGACGAGACTGGCACGGTTCGCAGGGGCGGCAGAGGCTCGGGGGTGGCATCACATCTACCGGCAACGTCCCAGTCACGTGGGGGAAACACATAAACGAAGGCCCACCTGGTGGTGTGTGTGTTGCTAAGACATTCCACCCCCGTGCTGGCATTTCAGTGCGCGTTTTGGGGGGGCGGGGGGCACCCACGATGAGACGGCGACAGCCTCTCCCCGACCAGAAACACCGTCCCAGCTGATCACGGTCTCACGGTTTTGCCCTTGAGGCTCGTTTCTACTTCTCCGAGTGCGTTTCTGGTCACTGTTGTAGATGGGGACGGCTCAGTGGCCAAGGCGAGTGGGGAGCCTCGTGTGCAAGTGTCAGTCGGTGTCTCCTGGGCTGCGTCGAGCTGTTTGCTGCCCCCGTCCCTGTGGCGGCTGTTGCTGTAGGAACTGGCCTTCAGGCATATGTTGTGCATCTTCGGTAAGCCGCTGCCGGGCCCAGAGAATGGGACGGGGAGGAGCACGGGCCACCCCCGCGGGCTGGCGTTCTTCCCGTGCCGAGTCCACGTCTGACCCCCTCTCCCGCCACTTCTCACTCTCCAGAGGGCCTACCGGCGTGGTTTTGACTGTAACACACAGTGGCTCAGCTCCCACACCAGCTCGAATAATTTGCAAAAGCTTTTCTGGAACCTTGTCTCCTCACGTCCAGGATGAGCACAGCAGACTCGCGCTGGTGTCCCCGTCTCCCCGCACCCGTGACCAGGCATGACCCCCTTTGCTAAATTATGGGAGGGCTGAGCGCCACAGTGACACTGGCAATGTTTGCAGTAAACGTGTTCACTTTCCCCGAGGGCTTCTTCTGTCACCTGGTCACCCTACGGACTGGGAAGGACGGACCGTCAGCCAGACAGCTCAGACTCTGTGACGGGCACCCGCGGCGCCAAGGCCACAGGAGGTGCTTTGGCGAGGGACCCTGTGATCACATGTGTTTGGGAAACGCTGCCCGTTTGTCGTTTTTAGAGCTTCAGGGCCGTGGCAGGGATGTCGAGAAAGTGTCCAGAACTGTATCACGGTTCCATAACCAGTGCATCTCTAGACCTTCTGAAACCGCTGAAACTTCTTTTCGTGGATTGTTGGGTTTGGTTCACAGCTTCTGCGCCCACATGGGAGAAAGTGCAAAAAACATCAAAGGAGAGAGAACGCAGCGTAAGAAAGAGGCCTCGGGGACCCACTCTAAACATTGAGTTAAAAAGTAAATAAATAAAAATTGCTACCCTGACTTTGTATTTTTCCCCTAAGTCGTCGCTGAGATGATGGCTCAGTCTTCTGCTTTGTATCTGCAGAGATGTCAAGTGTGATTCAGGCCTTGGCATTTCAGCAAACGAGGATCCTGCTTTAGTGGGCGGGCCTTCCTGGGTCTCCACCACCTGCGGGCACCACTGGCCTCCTGGGAACTGTGCGAAGGAGACGGGGTCCGGAGGGCAGATGCACACACGCCCCCCAGCCAAGGGAGAGCCGCGCTCCTCCTTGTCACCGAGCCGCACCTTTCCCCGGGTCGGGCCCTTCTTAGACTCATCCCGGCGCCAAGGCTTGGGATGAGGGCCTCTCACTACGACTCTGAACTGCGGCCCTCGTCCCCCACGGACGGCTTCGGCCCCGGCCGTCGGTCGGCAAGGGGGGACACCCTCCACTTTGCTTCCGCTGGCATCAGGCAACTTCCTGCAAACCTGGAAGCCAGGCAGCCTGACCCCGCTCCTCGCTTGAAGGAAGGCTAGAGCTTGGTGGCTCCTGAGGAGGGTCCAGACTTTGGAAGGACAACAGCCATTTATCGTCCCCCAGGTCGGGGTGACCGGGTCTCTGGCATCTCCCCCTTCCCACCCCGTCCACGCCTCCCTGCCACTGCCACCGCGCCCCTGGCCATCCCCTCGGAGGGCTGGCGCTGTCACCGCACTTCCCGGTGTCTGGGGGTGACGCAGTGCTGGGCAGAGGACAGGTGACACAAGCCCTTTCACGGGCTCTGCCGGGGGCGGGCCGGGGGCTGTCACGGCGCCCACGCTGACCCTGCCTCCCAGCCGAGCCGGGGCCGCCCGAGGCTTCTCCGCGTAAGGGTACCCACGCCGGGGAGCCGCCGAGAGCGCGAGCGCGGGCGGGCGGCCAGTCTCGCGAGATGAGGTGGGGGCGGGGTCACGTGGGGCCGCGCCGGGCGGGCTCCGTGTCCGGCCTGCGGCGCCCGCGCAGACCGGGTGCTGCTTCCAGATCGCGCCTCATCCTCCGCTCACCGGAGGTGGCCGCGGCCGCGCAGCCCAGTGAGTCGGGGAGGTGGGCTGTGCTCCTGGCATGCGAGGGCGCGGGGCCTCAGGGAGAAGGTGGGGAGGCCTGAGGGCTGCGGAGGGCGGGCGGCCCGGGGAGGGAGGAGCCGCTGAGGAGGGAGCCGACCCGCAGGCCTCGATGGAGCCGCGCGCGCGCGGCGGGGTAGGCACGACCGCCCCCGCGTCACGGGCCCGCGGGAGGTGCCCGGTTCCTTGGTGGGGGCGACATGGTGGGGCGACCGCCTGTCCCGCCTCCCCAGGGAGGCCCCGCGCGCGGCGCCGCCTCCACGTGCCGCTGCTTTGGGCTCAAACCCGCTGCTCGCACCTGGGCTCCTCCGCGTTGGCTCGTCGCTGTGTGACATCTGCCCTCGAGCGAAGAGGGCTCGGGCGTGAGCGAGAAGAGACGTCGGTTCTGGGGCCAGGGGCCCCTCGGGCTTCAGCTGCCCCACCAGAGGGCCCCGGAGGCGCGTGGCCGGGGGTGTGGGGAGAGTGTCACCCCGTGTATGGCTTCTGGGACCCTGCCTTGTGGCGAGCTCGCTGGATGCCTTCTTACTTCCTCCTGATTTTCTTTGCTGTTGTCTGATGACACCTAGACCTCCATCTAGTGACAAATAACCACCTGGTTCGTATGCAGGTGGTCCCTAATCCCAAAATTAACCGAGGAATCCAAAATCCTGAAGGTAAAGAAGGCAGAGCATGCAGGCACCTTTGGGATGGGGAAGCCCGCGGGGACACCTGGTCTGCTTTGCCCAGCAGTGTGTCCACAGATGCCTCGGGATAATGCAGTTCCAGAGAAAACTTGTTTTCAGAACTGATTTGAGGTCCACCTCTCTCCGCAGCAGCTCCAGGGGCATCTCCCATGTAAATCAGTTGGTATACTCAGGGGGCAAAGCGTGTTTCCTTTATTTTCCTTTTGATAATTCAGACATCAATTTTATAGCTAAATGGACGTGATTAGTAAGACAAACCTTATCTTGCTGCAAGTCGAGATGATTAATATTAGTTAACAGAGAACTTGTCAAAACTTTGAAGCTGAAATTTCTTTAAAAAATCTAATGCTTGGAGTTCCCGTCATGGCTCCGTGGTTAACGAATCCAACTAAGAACCATGAAGTTGTGGGTTCGACCCCTGGCCTTGCTCAATGGGTTGAGGATCTGATGTTGCCGTGAGCTGTGGTGTAGGTTGCAGACGTGGCTCGGATACTGTGTTGCTGTGGCTCTGGCGTAGGCCGGTGGCTACAGCTCCGATTAGACCCTTAGCCTGGGAACCTCCGTATGCCTCCGGAGCGGCCCTAGAAAAGGCAAAAAGACAAAAAAAATAAAAAATAAAAAAATCTAATGCCCATACAGCTTGCTTATGCAATAAAAGTAAATTCTTTTAACCCAAACTGATGATAGCTATTTTGGCTTTTCAAAGGACTGAAAAGAGGGTTTCTCCCTCCACCCCTTGCCCCCCCCCCGAGGAACCAGTGGTGAAGGGGAAGCCAGGCTTGGTTACTCCTCTGATAGTTCCAGCATGTGTGGTTGCACCTGGGACACACAGCCATGTGCTTCTGGTTTATGAGAGGAACCCATTAGCCTTTCTTGTGCGACAGCATTTTCAGCACGACTAAAGGATCCTCAGTGGGAGCAGGGAGTCTGGGGTCTTAGGGGTGGGGAGGCTGAGGTGTGCAAGACGAACAGCAGTCCATGGACCCAGACTCTCAGAAGTTAGTGCCCCCATGCAGATGTTTCCTGCGAGTGAGCTTTGAGTGTGCAGCTGCTTGGGCTGTTGAGGTCATCTTCCCCCAGTGAAGGTGATACAGAGAGAACCCTGCTGAGCTTGGTCGCCATGCCCTGCAGTGTGCACAGTGGTTGCTGGTGGGGGAGGATACACAGCAGGCCATGCAGGGGGGAGTGCACTGCCAGGGTGCCTGTGAGTGGTGGGGCTTGGCCTGGTGAAGCCATGACTCATGACAGTGTAACATGAGGGACAGGGTCAAGTAACATGGAAAAAAGGCTGGAACAAATTCCCATCTTCCTGCTCCACTTCCAGAGCAGGACACTGGGCACCAGTATCTCTTTGTTCTGGTGGAAAGACAGATGCAAGAGCATAGCATTAAGAAGAGGGAGCACTTCTCAGCACATTCACACAGCACACGCATCCTACCCAGAGCCATAAAGCATAGAGAAAGGGAGGATGCAGCACAGTTGTACTCTTTGTGCATATGGGTCACGATGTGAGGGAGCCCCTCCATCATTCTTTTGCCCCAACTCGACTTGAGTCTTCACTTAGCCCCTCGGAAGATTGGCTTCCCACCCTGTGGATTGCTTTCCAGTTTACACCTCAGCAGGTGTTTTTTGAATGATAGGCATTCAGTTGGATTCAACATTAGTAAAGGCTCTGACCCAAGGCCTGCTGTATGATGGTGTCACCTCATAGCCTCTTTGACCCAAATCACCCTTTCGCTCCTTCCTGGGAGTCACCCATGAAATACTCATGTGTCGTCACTGCTTTTCTGCTGCATCTGCCCTTGGGTCATTGATGGGTTGGCAAACACTGGCCCTTTCAGTGTCTCCCTGCACTGAGCCCCTCCAGCTGCTCAGCATCCACAATACCTCTTTCATCCCAGAAGGTCATCACTGTGCCAGACATGCAGGAAGCCTAGAAGTGGCATTGTCCTCTACCTGTCAGAGGACATCCACCCACCCAAAGAATTGCTCCTTTTCTTCTGGTAGAAAAAGGGACAGGGTGAACCTTTGGACTGGGCATAATATGTCAGGGGTCATGGAATGGGGCAGAAATGTATATTTCTCACAATGTACTATATACCAGGCACAAGTTTCAAGACTTTCCATAGGGAAAGACCCCTTACTTTAACTGCAGCTGTGCACATTCCTGTGCTGTGGGAACAGAGTCAAGACATTTAGAGACACTGAAAGACATTCTCTGTCTCTTGCAGAAGGCAGGTTAGGACGTATATGGGGACTTATGGGGTCTGAGGAAATGGAGCTGGGAGCCTTTCAGACTTATTTTTGTTTATCAGAACAGAATGGATTTTGAGGTCAAGAAAATGTTCTTGTATTTTGCCAGAAAAATCTCAGTTTACATGTGAGGCTGCCTCTCGCTTTCTTGCTCTAATGGGATTTTTTCCCCAAGATGAAGTTAGTGATGAAACTGGCTAATTTGCATAATTGCAGGAAATAAAAATCAAATCAAAATTTTTTCATTGGGTTCATTTTAGATAATTAAAAAACTTCACTCAGAAGAATCCAGTGTTTTCATGGGCCCCAGGGCAAAGAAGAGGCTCCATAGGAATCTGGGTCAGATCTGACTGCAGTTCTTGGAGGATCTTCTGGGAAAACAGGGGGTGACTGTGGCTCTTTGTTGGGGAAGGACATTGGAGGCAAAGCTCTTGGGAATATTCATCAGTGTGTTTTTCTCTGGAGGTGGCCATTTTGAGAAAATATGGCCCCACCCATCAGCCCAAGGCCAAACAATAATCCAGGTGGAAACACAGCCCCACCCATTAGTAAACAGGCTGCCTAAAGACCCCCCAGGCACACAGCTGCCTCTGATCTCACCCAGAGGCAAAGCCCCACCCATCAGAAGGATGGGATCAGCTCCGCCTACCAGTGGGCAGGCAGCCCCTCCCATCAGGAAGCCTATAGCAAGCCTCCATACCAACTTCAACCACAAGGCAGGCAGACATCAGAAGTAAAAGAGGCTACAACTCTACTGTCTGCAAAAAGGTCACCACACCAAAAACTTATACAAATAAAAATGAAGAGGCAGAGAACTATAACTCAGATAAGGGAGAAAGAAAAAACCCCAGAAAAACAGCTAGGTTATCTAGATATTATCAGCCTCCAGGAAAAAGACTTTAGACTGATGATGCTGAAGATGATGCAAGACATTGGAAATAAACTGGAGGCAAAAATTGATAATTTACAGCAAACCCTGAGCAAAGAAATACAGAATTTAAAACTTAAGCAAGCAGAGATGCAAAATACAATAACTGAAATAAAAAATTCATTAGAAGCAAGCAACAGCAGAATACAGGAGGCAGAAGAACAAATAAGCAAGGTGGTAGACTGGTGGAAATCACAGATGCAGAACGGAAAAGAGGAAAAAGATTGAAAACAAAGAGTCTCAGAGAACTCTAGGACAATGTTAAATGCACCAACATCCATATTATAGGGGTGCCAGAAGGAGAAGAGAGAGAGAAGGGGACAGAACAAATATTCAAAGAGATAATAGCCGAAAAATTCCCTAACATGGGAAAGGAACCACTCACTCAAATCCAGGAAGCACAACGAGTACCATATACAATAAACCCAAGGAGGAACATCCTGAGACACATATTAATCACACTGACCAAAATTAAAGAGAAAATATTGAAAGCAGCTAGGGAAAAGAAATAACATACAAGGGAACCCCAATAAGGTTATTGGCAGATTTTTCAGCAGAAACTCTGCAGGCCAGAAGGGAGTGGCATGATATACTTACATGGTAAAAGGAAAAAACCTCCAACCAAGATTACTTTACCCAGCAAGGCTCTTAGTCAAATTTGAAGAAGAAATCAAAAGCTTTACAGATAAGCAAAAGCTAAGAGAATTCAGCAGCATGAAACCAGCTTTACAACAAATACTAAAGGAACTTGACCAGGCAGAAAAGAAAAGGCCACAACTAGAAGCAAAAATAACACAGATGACAAGGCTCACCAGTAAAGGCATATATACAGTAAGGATAGAAAATCATCCACGCACAATGATGCCACCAAAATCAGAAATTGTGAGAAGGGGAGGATACAAATGCAGGACACTGGAGATGCACTTGCAATTAAGAGACCAACAATTTAAAACAATCTCATATATATATAGGCTCCTATATCAAAATTCAGGGCAACCTCAAACCAAAAATCTACAGTTGATACACAAACAAATAAGAGAAATCAACTAAGTACAACACTAAAGATAGTCATCAAACCACAAGAGGAGAGAATAAGAAAAGAAGGGAAGGAAAAAGAGCAACAAAACCAAATCCATAACAGTTAATAAAATGGCAATAAGAACATACATAATTGATAATTACCTTAAAGGTAAATGGACTAAATGCCCCAACCAAAAGACATAGACTGGCTGAATGGATACAGAAACAAGAGCCATATGTATGCTGTCTTCAAGAGACGCACTTCACTTCTAGGGTCACATACAAATTGAAAGTGAGAGGATCGAAGAAAATATTCCATGCAAACAGGAATCACAAGAAAGCTGGAGTAGCAAATACTCACATCAGACAAAATAGACCTAAAAATGAGGAGTATTTTAAGAGACAGGGAAGGACATTACATAATGAAAAAAGAATCAATCCAAGAAGATATAACAGTTTTAAATATCCATGCACCCAACATAGGATCCCCACAATATATAAGGCAACTGCTAACAACCTCAAGAGGAGAAATTAACAACACAATAATGGGGACTTTTAACACCCTGCTCACAGCAATGGACAGATCATCCAGACAGAAAATCAGTAAGAAAACACAGGCCCTGAATAAAGCATTAGCCCAGATGGACTGAATAGGTATTTACAGGAAATTCCATCCAAAAGCAACAGTATGCACATTCTTAAGTGCACATGGAACACTCTCTAAGATTGATCGCATCCTAGGCTACAAATCAAGCATGAGTAACTTTAAGAAAATTGAAATCATATCAAGCATCTTTTTCTGACCACAATGCTATACGACTGGAAATCAACAAGAAAAAACTGCAGAAGAATCCAGTGCTTTCAAGTGTTTATAGAAAACTTTATTATTACGTCAAAAATGCTGCCATTCTCCATCACATCTGACTTTTTGTATGAATCCACTCTTCAAAATATCTAGTTCCTACAGTAACTTTCAATTCCAGTGATTCACCCATATTTTCTTTTCCTAAGTTTCAGAAGGGAGCCTCTCCATTGAGTTTAAGAGAACTTTGAGACTGTCCATAACGAGTAAAAGGCTGTCTCCCTCCCAGGTGCTGGGGTATAGAACCTGTCATTCTCGTCCTGCCTGGTTCTTGCCTTCCAGCTGAGTGTGTGCGTGTCCGCTGGCCTGGCTGGTTTCACGTGGACCAAAGGCAGTAACCTGTCTTCAGATGTGATTTCTCTCCGTCTCAGTGCTTTGTGGGGGTGGGGGGCAGATACCATTCATTCATCCACTCAACCACCCACGAGGACTTCCTGGGTACCTACCGAATGCTCTGTGCTAAAGGCTGAGAGTTCAACAGTGAACAGAACACGTGGAGGGAAAACATTAAACAAGACAAGTAGATGTAACGTTGGCGTTTGGAGAAACGACGGGACAAGGGGACTGTTCAGGGTTACCACTCGGGCTCCACAGACAGGGTGGGGGTTAGGGGATATCTGAGGAGGTGAGGGTGGCAGGTGGAATGACTGGGGGAGGGTGGAGGAACCGGATGCAGAAGTCCTGAGGCAGGACCCTGCTCAGTGAGCAGTGGGAAGGCCCCCGGGCTCGAGCACAGAGACAGGGAGGGATGGGGACCTGTTGGCAAGGGAGCAGCACAGACTTGTGATGAGGGGCCGAGGAGACATTGGGTGACAAAGAAGATGCTTGAGGGCTTTGGTCAGATAAGTGATTCCGTTTGACGTAGTTTTCTGAAACCATACCCTGATGCATAGAGCTAAGACAACCAAGGGGTCAGAGGGCACAGTCCCCTCACTTCTGACACCAACCAGAAGTTCAACGGCCTGCAGATCTCCATCTGGTTTGACAGGTTCTGCCCAAGAAGGACTTGCTGAGAATTGTCGACTCGGTTATGGTTTAATAAGATGCAGACTAAGGTCAGTCAGGAGAAGATGTGTGTAGGACAGGGTCTGCAGATGCACCGCGCGTGGAGCCTCTGACGTCCTCTCCCTGTGGAGTCTAGCCTCTGCCAGCATCTGTGTGATGGCCAGTCAACCAGAAGTCACCCCACCGTTGGTGTACAGAATTTTTGCTGGATCTGCATTATGCAGTCATGATAAGCTCTCTTTGTGGCTTATCCATCCAAAGGTCTCCTGTTCCTGAAGGCCCTGGGGCCTACACTCCGCATCACTGCCCAGCTGGCCCAAGGCTCCAGACAAACACAGGTCACTGGCTGCCGGAGCTCAGGACCAAGGCCAGACCTCTTTGGGGGCTCATCTGTCCACTATGTTAATTAGCGACCACTGAATCTTAGGGAGTGCTGTCAGTTTTGACCCAAATACATCCTATTAGAGCAAGAACTATAAAGCGTAATCAGTTTTTCAGTCTCTCTTGTAGAAAAGTGAATTCTTATATATTGACGATATATCTGTATACTCTAATTGAAGAAATACTAAGCAAAGCATTGAAGGTGTAGCTGGTTCTTCAAGAATTAATTTTACCTCAGGCTTTGGCAGCATTATTGCCTGGGAAAAAACAGGAATTCCCTCAATGGCCTATCACTTCTCTGGTCCAGGGGGAGACGCAGGGGGCTGTTGGTGTGACTGGTCGTGCTGGGAGCAGACACCTGAGCAGCCACGTGCATTCACCACCTTGTATGTTCCCCAAACACTCGGGTGACAGATAGCAGATATTTGCCAACTACTGGAGTTGTTGGGGCACCGAAGCTTCCGAAAGGCCTTCAGTCTGCTAGGAGCCCACGCCAGCAAGGGCTTTTGCGAAACAAAGCTGGAAGGAGTGTGTTTCGTTGCTGCGGGGCATCCGCTGTGAGTGGCGGGTGTTTCTGGAGAAGGGTCCTGTTCCAGGACACGGAGCTATGAGGGAGGGTGGCGAGGGCCCCCCATCAAGAAGAGGGGTACAGCGCCCAACCCTGACGACTCAGCCTCGATCATAGGCTGCGGTGTACACCGAGTGAAGGCTGCAGATGGTGAAAAGGGGACTCTTGCCCGGTGGAGTCCAGGGGAAAGGAGTTTGCCGGCTTCATCCTGAAATGGGGGCTGAAACAAAAGTCATACGTAAAAGTTGTGGTTCCCGAGAGAAGCACTGGACAATTTGGAGCAGCGCGTTGGAAGTAGGGTTCGTGTCCCTTAGAAGCTAAACAGCGAGACTGTCCCTCTTGTCCCTTTCCTCCTGTGGTTGCTCTTTCTTGCCCAGTTTCTTCGTTTATTGTATTTCAGTCTGAATCTTCGTAAACTGTTGAACAGTAAAACCACCGGCAAAGGGGCTGTGTGGACCTCTCTGCTCCCACACGTGGGGCGGCTGATGCACAAGCTTCCAGGTGCCCTCTGGCTGCTGATCAAGCAGGATGTCGTCCGGGCACAAGGCTGGAGAGGGGTCAGTGTTCGCGGATGGATTTCCACAACGGATGGAAGAATTGGGAGCCATCCCTCAGCGCCCAGAAAGGCCAACCCACAATCTCTAAATCCATAACCTGAGCACAAATGGCTCTTGGCTCAGGGACTCCAGCCTGGGCCTCCCGCCTCCCGTGTGTGGGGACAGAGGGTCAGGAGCTGAGCCCGGCCCTGACTCGTGTGGCGGAAGTGCTCAGTAATGCCTCGGAGAGCTGCGGCCTTTGAGAGCTTCCGCTAGTGTCTGTTAGGGTCTTTAGAGCAAAAGCGTGTTGTTGGAAGGGACCCTCTGCGGGTGGTGAATCACGAGGCTCTTCGAATGAAGCAGTCCTCGGGGCCCCGACTTGCTTGGTTCTCACTTGGCCTGTACGTCTACAGCCGGCTGGTTGGTTGGGCTGCCGAGAGTTACAAACTGCAAGTATGCTCGTGAAGTGGCGGGATCTGCTTGCACGTTTGTTTCCAGCTGCTGATTGTCGGGGACGGTAAAATTCAAATATTTGCGTCAACTTTAGCAACCTAGGGTCAGTTCCGTGAACATGTCTTGATATTATTGCCATAATGCCTGAAGGTTGGATACATTCATGGTTTTCTTCCCTGACTCCTTATTATCACATTCCTGTGTATCTCTGAGAATAAAATGGTTTCCAGGGACTATTCTGAGTACCTACTAATTATGTCTAATGTTAGCAGTTCAGTCAGATTGTTCAGTTTTAAATTATTTTGTATTTTCTAAACAGCTAAATGGTATTTCCTCCAGTAAACTATTTATAGGTACTTATTATGTGTGAAAATATGCTATATTTTCTTTCAACAAGCCTGGACCCAGGCCCGAAGCAGTGTTTTTTGCTAAAACAACAAAAGTTTAATCCTATTATTCCATGGCGTCATAATAAGAAAAATGTCTTATATATTTTTTTGATTTTCCTCAAGCGTCCTAGATATTTTACAGATGGCGGTAAAGGAATGTATTAGCTCTTGGGAAGCAGAGCTCAGTCAGTGTGATTTTATTAGCGTTAGCCACGCAGGGAACAAGGAAGTCATTTCCTAAGCATGATGTCAGCCACCGTTTCTCATGCAAAAATCACTTAAGTTGTGTTGTTTTTGAGCCTGATGTCCTTTTCACCTTAGTTGAATGATGATAATTACACTCTTCTAGAAGGATCTCAGGAGGTCTCCCTCAGGGTCTTTTATCCAGGTTACGTCTGTGTGGAATTGATTTATACTTGCTCATACAATTTTTATTATCTTTTTCAGGGAAGGGGAAACTTGGGGCCTGAGTTCTATCTATAATGTTTTATTTCTCAAAGATAAAACCCCAAAGCAACATTATAAAATGACATTCAGTAGAGGTGGGTGGAATGGTAGGTACATAGGTGTTTGTTATATTTATTCTTATTAAATTTATATATATGGCTTTTGGCTTATGTGTGTTTGTGAGGCAGAAATTTTCTATAATTTTCACCATCAGCTATAAGTCATCTGGGCACTACTCTGAGCAGTTAGCCTCTTTTTGGATACAGAAAACCCGACTGAAAGTGACTTAAAGAAAATGTCAAAGTTATTATTTCACATGACAGAAAGTCCTGAGGTAGAGTGGCTTTAAATGTAGTCACCAGAGCTGCCTTCGGCCTGATCAACACCCAGGGTCCCTCTGGCTCCCTGCTCTGTTGCTGCCAGCCTGTCTTCTGGTCCTTCGTTTCCATGGCCATGACTTGCCGTTTCTGGCATCACTTGAGAGCAGGTGTGAGGACTCGGCGGGGGGCGGGGGGGGGGGGGAGAACACGCAGCAGGAGGGCCTGCAGCCACGGGAAGATGCAGGCCTGAGGATGCTGAGCAGAGGAGAGAGGAGAGTGTTTCTCTCTGTTTGTATTGTTCCACTGAAGCCCACTCGCCGCACTTCTCCCTCATGACTCTAGCTGAACTTGGCCCAGGTTCCCGCCCGCACCAGCGATGGCAAGGGGAGAGGGGTTCTGGTGTGGCAGAGCCTCACGGGGCGTCCCTGAGGCTGGGGCCCGAGGCTGCCGCCTCTCCAGTGTGGGCAGAGGGGAGAAGGGAGGACCCGAACCTGTGGTCTCTCTGAGATCTGGGAGACCCTGGAGGTGGGCGCTCTTGATGGGCTTCCTACCTTTGCCGCGCTGGCCTCATACCGGACAGAAGGCAGGTGGCTGCAGGCCTCTGAAGTCGAGCCCTCGGTCTGCCCTTCCTCCCAGGAACCCAAGGCACATGTGGCCCGACTTGAACGTGGAGCCCATATGGAAGCATGTCCTCCAGGGAGCTTAGAACATTCAAACGCGTGAAATCAGAAATGAAAGGCACAGGCTTATTAACTCCATTTATTTATTTTCCATGGGCTTTTGTAATTGTTTAATAGTCACTCTGCCTCTTTTAAAATTTTTGGCTCTTATTCCTTTCATTCTAGGTCAAGGGATAGTCCAGGCAGGAGTTTGTTGCATTTGTAATTTAGTTGGTG
The DNA here is from genome assembly GCF_054392235.1 of Sus scrofa. Classification (NCBI taxonomy): domain Eukaryota; kingdom Metazoa; phylum Chordata; class Mammalia; order Artiodactyla; family Suidae; genus Sus; species Sus scrofa. The sequence continues at coordinate 772,556 of NC_139383.1, forward strand.
TGTGTGTACCAGATGTTGGGAAAGTGAAAATTCTCCGCGTGCATGGCAGGCCCGAGATCCTGCTTTGACCCAAGCTGGGACTCTACTGCCCACTGCCCGCATCCCATATTGAGAGCATCCTGTGCTGATGGGGTGGCTTTGCTCCTGGTGCATCTGAACTGCAGCACTTAAAGAAGACCTCTACATGTGGTCGTCACCCACCCGCCTGAGTGAGCTGGGCGGGTTCTATTCCACTCGTTTCACAGAGGAGTCTCCTGTGAGGGGAGTGAGTGAGTCATCCAAGGTTGCAGAGCTAGCATGTGGTTCAGGGAGGAGTTCTCAGAATTCCTCTTTGTGCACTGGTTCTTTGGCTCCAAATGCTTAGGTGCGTGGTTCCCATTTTGCATTATTTCAGAGACTGGAGGAAGGGGAAGTTTCAACAGGAATGGTGGGAGGGGTTACCTGCTAAGCCAACCAGTGGCATGGGTGCGATTAGGAAAGAGAATGGGGCTGAGACATCTGCAGTTTGTGTCCGCTCATTGTCAACCCTGTGGGGTGAATGTAACACTTGAGAACTTAAGCTTTGGGACCAGGTAGACTTGGGTTGAATGTCTGCTGCTGCCCTTTGCCTGGTGTGAAACCTTGAAAATGTTCCTAAGATGTCTAAACCCTGATGTCCTTGTGTACTGAGTGGGAACAGTAAGGCTTATGTGGTAGAATTACAAGGATTCAATAAAACAATACAGGTCAAGATCTAGCATAGCACCTAAAACACGGGAAATTCCTGAAGGCAGTAGTAGGTAATTACTCCTCCTGAAGGAGGAACTAGGCAGCAAATGCAGAAATACCCAGACGCTGCTTCCAAATTTAAGGCCCGGTCAGTGGCCAACCCTTTGATGAAGAATTGTTACTACTTAGGGTTCTGCAATTTGTGACACCCTCAGTGGCCAAGTCCAGTGTTTTGAGGGTCTGTCCTGCTGCCTTTCCTCACTCTCACGAAGAGAGAAAGCCAGTGCGCATTGGTCATTTCGCTGTGCCTAAATGTTTGTGTGTGTGTGTGTGTGTGTGTGTGTGTGTGTGTGTGTGTACCTTGGACCAAGCGTGCCTTGTCCCCAAGCCTCCTTAACAAAAGGTAGAGTTATTTCCCTTATTGTATCTACAGAGCCCTAGCCTGGTTAGTCTCTGTTGACATGCAGATTAGGGATAGCTGTGGTTTCCTTAGGGAGGCATCCTAAGCACATTTAATCAACAGCACTGGCAGGGGCTCACTGAGATGAAACATCAGCAGGCAGATGCCTGTGCCTGGCATGGATACCGCCCTGCCAGAAAGAACCTCAGAGTAATGGGTAAGATCACGTATAGTCAGGACAAAGGGCATCCTAATGTCAATAAGTGGCCTGATTAATTTTCATAACATTATACCTTCTGGCACACAATTAAGAGAGACAAGGAGATTCTAAAACTGGTGCCAATAAGCCACTAATTCAGTGACTCAGTGGTGCATTCCTGCCTATGGAGTTTATTTTGTGCTCTGTGAATTTTATTTATTAGTTTAATGTATCCTGTTATTTTCTCTTTCCTGAATAGAAAATTCAGGAAATTTTAGACTTTGTTCAGGAAATTCTAGACTTTGTTATTTTAACAATATATACATGAAAGAAAATATCGAAGTTTAATTTATAATTTTTCTTTTATATCAGACATATTTAAGAACATGGATTTTTCAGTCAGATTTTTCTGTCTACTCTTATTTTTAATTTCCAAGGTTCATTTTGTTTTCTTGAGACATAAACTCAACTTCAAATATTTATCTTCTAAGGGTTCTTCAAGCCTAGGGACTAGGAATGGCATTGCTTGTTCAGAATTCATGCTTCTGAATGTTATCTTATTAATAGTCATTACTCAGCAGTGGTTACTCAAGTGATCTATAAGATTATTTTTTTTTCCTATTAAAATGCCATTGGGATTTTCAGTGAATAGGAGAGAAAATTGGATAGTAATTGATAGGAATTTCATTGAATTTATAGATCACTTTGGGTTTTATGGACTTTTTTCTTTTCTTTCTTTTTTTTTTTTTTTTTTTTTTGCTTTTTAGGGAGGCACTTGTGGCATATGGAAGTTCCCAGGCTAGGGAGTGAATCGGAGGTACAGCTGCTGCCCTATGCCACAGCCACAGCAACATGGGATCTAAGCCACGTCTGTGACCTACACCGTAGCTCACAGCAATGCTGGATCCTGGACCCACTGAGTGAAGGCAGGGATCAAACCCGCATCCTCATGTTCCTAGTTGGGTTCATTAACCACTGAGCCATGAAGGGAACTGCAGCTTTTATGGACATTTTAGCAATATTAATTCTTCCAATCCATGAAAAGGGGATGTATTTCCATTTATTTTTGTCTGCTTTAATTTCTTTCATCAGTGTTTTATAGTTTTCTGTGTATAAGTCATCTCCTTGTTTAAGTTGATTCTAGGTATTTTATTCTTTTTGAAGCTATTATTAATGGAAATGGAATTGTTTTCTTAATTTCCTTTTTGGCTCGTTTGTTATTGGTGTATAGAAATGCAACTGGTTTTTGCATGTTGATTTTGTATCCTGCAACTATATTGACTTCACTTATTGTAACAGTTTGTGTGTGTATGTGTGTGGAGTATTTATAATTTTCTACATTTAAGAGCATGTCATATGCAAATGCAGATGCTTTTTAACTTCTTCCTTTCTGATTTTGATGCCTTTTATATCTTTTTTACCCAGTTGCTCTGGCTAGGACTTGCAATACAGTGTTTACTATAAAGTGGTGAGAGTGGACATCCTTGCCTTGATATTAAAGGAAAAGCTTTCAGGTTTTTACCATTGAGTGTGATGTTAGCTGTGGGGTTTTCATATATGTCCTTTATTTTGTTAAGGTAAACTCCTTCTACGTTTAACTTGCTGAGAGTTGTTGGTCATGAAAAGGTTTTGGATTTTGTCAAGTGATATTTATATATCTATTGAGATGACCGTGTGGCTTTCATTCTGTTAATGTGGTGTATCATGTTTATTGATTTGCAGGTATTGAACCATCCTTGCATCCTAGGAATAAACTTCACTTGATCATGATATATGATCCTTTTAATGTGCTGTTGGATTTGGTTTACTAACATTTTGTTGAGGATTTTTGTGTTGATGTTCATTATGGATGTTGGCCTGCAGTTTTCTTTTCTTGTGGTGTCATTGTCTGGCTTTGGTATCAGGGTGATTCTGGTTTTGTAAAATGTATTTGTAAGTATTTCTTCTATTTTTTTTGAGAAAGTTGAAGAAGGATTACTATTAAATCTTCTTTAAATCTTTGTAGAATTTATCTGTGAAGACCTTGAGTTCTGAGCTTTTCTTTGTTGCTGATTCAGTCTTCTTATTTGTTTATGGTCTGTTCAGGCTTTCTATTTCTTTTGGATTCAGTCTTGGTAGGTTATATGTTTATATAAATTTATCCATTTCTTCTAAGTTGTCTAATTCATTGGCATATTCTTGTTCATAATCGGGTTCCTTCTAATCTTTTTGTTCCTTCTAATCTTTTTTTTTTTAATTTCTGTGGCATCTGTTTTAATGTCTCCTCTTCCATTTCTGCTTTTATTATTTGAGTCATCTCTCTTTTATCCTTGGTTAACCTCATCAGAGTTTGCCAAATTTGTTTATCTTTAAAAAAAAAACTAAAAAAGTAATTTCTCCTATTGTTTTTCTATTTGCTATTTATTTCTGCTAATAGTTATGTTTCCTTCCTGCTGCTAGCTCTAGGCTCAGTTTGTTCTTCTGGGGCTAGTTCTTTGAGGTATAAAATTAGGTTATTTATTTGCGATCTTTCTTCTTTTTAACTGTAGTCATTTATTTTATACACTTCCCTGTTGGTACTGCTTTTGCTGTGTCATATAAGTGTGGTATGTTATGTGTTCATTTTTGTTTGTTTCAAGATATCTTCTACGTTCCCCTTTTATTCTTTTATTCTATAGTTGTTCAAGAATGTGTTGTTTAATTTCCATGTATTTGTGAGTTTTTCCATTTTCCTTTAATTTTGTTCCTTGTGGTTGAAAAGATACTTGGAATGATTTAATCCTTTTAGATTTATTAATACTTATTTTGTGACCTAGCAAGTGATCTAGCCTAGAGAATCTTCCATGTGCTTTTGAGAAGAATGTGTAGTCTGCCATTGGCTGGCTGGAAAGTTCTTTCTATGTTTGTTGGGTCAATTTGGCCTATAGTTTTGTTGTTGTTGTTTTTTAATCTGCAGTTTCAGGGGGAGTAGGATCGGTGAAGGGACAATACAGCTTTCTGGCTCCTTCAACCAAATACTATATGGATTTAGGGCATGCAAAGGAAGAGTTTCTTTTAGAAAGCCATGACATCTCAGAGTATTTCCCATCAGGAACAAAATGAGCTGAAATTCTTTATGCAGAGAATTGCCATGGTGGTATAGGACAGTTTAAGTACTGATATCCTGATTCCATAAATTGCATTTTATTTTCCATATATAGTGCATAAGATAAAACTAAAGAGGAGAAACCCACTCAATGTATATGGAAAGGTTAGGTTAAGAGAAAGTTGTAGATGAAGCTAAGAAAATAAATAACAAGAATATATTTTACATCTTTGTTAATAATTAATAGACTGTATTTACTTCAATGTGAATCTGACCTTCCTCACATACCACTGATAAACAGCTTGAGTTGCAATACCATCTATAAGTTCTGAGTAATATTTATTTAATCCAAGTGTGTTAAAATCAAATTTTAGAAATTTGGAGATTATTTTGACATCCTTGAAGCAGAGCTCTGTGGGTGAAACACAGGCACAAAGAGTGGTCTTGGGTTTTAGTATTGACTCTGGTGCAAACTAGACGCTGCGCTTAATGGTCTCCTCTTGGACGCCAGGACCCTTTCTGGTCTTTCTTCGCGTGGCTGTTGTGTAGCTCTGAGTGGTTCATTCTGTGACAGTGCTTTGTAAACCACGATATGCTATATATCCAGACAAGCAAACAAGCCAGGTTTGGAGATCACTGAAGGTCATCAAAAGTCAAAGCCCTTTAAAAACTCAGAACTAAAACGGATAATGTCATGTGGCCTATTTTTAATTAATGATTTAATCTTTTCATTCATATATTTTTAAGCTAAAAATCATATCAGCCTCATACACGTTTGAAGAATTCAAAATTCCTAAAAGAAAAGAAAGCTCTCTTATGGGTAGAAGCAGAGTGAGCAGTTTCTTCCCTTGTTCTCTGGAAATCTCACTGTAGTACAGCTTTCTGGAACCTCGGCCAGTGTGTCTGCTCAGTGTCAGAAGCCCTCAGGCATGTGGACGCCCGTGTGCGCTGCCCACGGGCGGCTGCAGAGACCTCGCACGTGCTGCGTTCCATGCCTGCAATCCGCCCCGCGCCTGCCTCCGGCCTCACTCGTCAGCTCCATTGGCCCTTACCCGTTTGGCTTCATCACCAGGGCTTCTGCTCTCTGTTGGGCCCCTGGGTGGACAGCGCAGCATGGGCCTGCCCAGTTCTGACTTTGTTCTCCTTCAGGAAGTGAACATCTGGCCCTTGCCAGAAGGCTCCACGCCTGAATTCTCTGAAGACGTGTCAGTGGATCCTGTGTCTTGTCCTGCACTCACCTCTGGGACACGCCCCACGGGCCTTGCCACTTTCTCTGCCGTTTAGCTCAAGAGGGGCAGCCAGCATTTCATACTTGGCACTTTAAATTTAGGTCAGTGTATTGACAGGAAGTTCGCCGCTGGATTCTTCCTAAAAGAAGCTCTAGATTATCACCTAGTCTCCTTGGCAGTTCCAGGTTGGACAGTGTGAAGGCGGCGGGACCTTGGGTACAGAGCAGGTTCCCATTGCAAGCGCCCATCCCTGTGAGTGCTCCTGGCACAGACGTTCTCGTGGCTGATCCTTGACCCCGTGTGAATAGTAACTGAGTGAGGACGAACGGGGAGGACGTTGGGTCAGTCCCCCGAGGGTCTCGTGAACGAGTCGGGGTTCAGAACAGTCACCACCTGTGCAGGGAACCAGGGCTTGTATGCCCTTCCCTGAAGATGCATCAAGAGGCGAAGCATCCAGGTTGTACTTTGTCCCTTTTTCTGGTTCTTCTGGGGAATATGGTCACCATAAAGCTCTGAAATATCTTCCCCCAAATGAGTGACTATGTTTTTGTTGTTGTTGAGCCGGCATGGCACACACATTTCTGGCCATTGGACCAGTTGTTTTCAGACAATGTCTTAGTCTCCGTGGAACACGACCTGACAGTCACTACCCTAACCTGGTAACTTGCTTCTGATCCGAACCCTAAGGCTTTGACAGTCAGTTTGGCTTCTGTTTATCTCACAAGCTGGCTGACTGGAGTGCTGGGTGGCTCCATGGTGTCCCCAGCTGTATCATCACCACTGGAATTGACTAGGATTGAAAGATTAGAAAACAGGTCTATGCATTTACACTTGACTAAACACCCACAATTTTGAATGACCACCTCATGACCCCAGCGTGGGGAGTATTTGCCAGCATGAGGCTCCTTTGGTTCTTGCACCCTATAGCCTCGCCAAAGCTGGACCTTGTTCTGGAGGACGGGCCTGGAGCCGGGGCGCTGGGGTGACTGAGCGGCGTCTCAGTGTCCAGGTGTCCAGGGCTCAGAAAACCCGTTTTCCTGTGTGCACCCCTGATGGACACGTTACTCTTCAACCCGAGTGGTTCTGTTTGGTCCAAGGATCATAACAACAAGTCTCGTTCCCCATAATCCACCTCCCGAAGCTTGATGGCAGCCATATCGAGGTACCTTGGTCATCTATTCTGTGTTTTCATGATTAACCCTTGGGAGCTTTTGGACCAGGGGACATTTCCCCAGCACATTTTCCATTATTCGTCCACTGTGAGCCCACTCATTTATGGCAGTCCCCAAATGTTTAATTAAGTATAACCACTTGTTTCCCTCAAATCGTGTGGGGCCTTGGCAAGATGATGCCTTTATTAGCATCTCCAGCCTTACTGAACGTTTCCCCCAGCCAACAACACAACAAAAGCAGAAATAGCAAAAGATGGTCCAGGGTCATTGTCATTCTTCTGCTCAGCGTTTGGAACTAGCCACTCCTCAGGGGGCACCTCAGGTAATTGAAAAGTAACATGAGATACCGCATTGTGTGAACCAGGAGCACACGGTGGGTAAGGGGGGTGAAAAGAGCAGGAGAGAAATTGAGAGCCACGTGCTTAACACGGCAGAAACCCTCCCTTCTCAAGAAAAGCCGTGCTTGCAGTCAGCAATCCCGATTTTGCTTCTTAATAGACTTTTACCTTGTTTTAATGACAGAGTTTATGAACTGAATTTGCCCTCCCTTGTATTCTCGTGACCAGTTTTTGTTTACTAACTTCGATGTACCGTGATTTATGATGTCATTAAAACATTTATTGTAGTTACAGGTTTTCCCAGTATCTAGAATCCTGTAATTTTGTCCTTATCAGACTTTAGCTCACACATCCTGGAATCGGCTCTAAGGTCGACACGCTGGGCCAGCTGCGCATCTGCTGTCTGAGATGAAGCCAGTCTCCTCTCACGAGCACAGGAAGGGGCGGGCATGCACAGGACCCTGTGTGTCGGAAGAATCCCGAGCGATTGATGGCCAATAGGCACATGCAGACATTAAATATATTTTTGTAATATGTTGACTTCTGCTTTTACTTTGTTGTTTTGTTTGTCTTCTCTCCAGTTGATTTGGTGGTCCTGTGCTCGTTCCTGTCGTGGAGGCGCAGACACTTGTTCCTCGGCTGTCCCCCAGGTGTAAGTATCATGGATATAAATGTTTCTCTTACCACTCTTTAGCAGCAGCAAATGAGTTTGGCTACGTTTTCAATAGCCTTATTTAGGTAAAATTACAATAAACTGTACCCAAAACAATAAATGTACTCGGTGAAGTAGGAATAGAGGTTCTTTAGGAACTTGCTGAAGAGTATCTTTTTAAAAATCTGCACTGAACCTTGTACTTATTTAGGTGAGTTATCGAAAGACTGTCTCTTTCTTGAGCTAATGGCAAGCCTTGTCTACTGTCTGACAAAATGTCAGCTCTTTGCAAAAGCCAGAGTCCCCTAGGACCCAGTTAATTCAGGTCGAAATACTAACGTCTTGAAAAATTTACTTATCATTGAAGTGTAGCTTACTTAAAATATTATTTTCGGGTATATAACATAATGCGTCGGTATTTTTATAGATTGTATTCCGTTTAAAATTATTACAAGGAGTTCCAGTTGTGGCTCAGAGGAAATGAATCTGACTAGGAACCATGAGTTTGTGGGTTCGATCCCTGGCCTTGCTCAGTGGGTTAAGGATCCGGCATTGCTGCGAGCTGTGGTGTAAGTCACAGACACAGCTCAGATCTGGTGTTGCTGTGACTGTGGCATAGGCCGGCAGCAATAGCTCTGATAGACCCCTACCCTGGGAACCTCCACATGCCGCGGGTGCAGCCCTAAAAAGACAAAAATACAAAAATAAATAAATAAATTATTACAAGATAATGGTTACATTCCCCTGCTGTCCAGCATATCCTTGTTGCTTATTTTTTAAACATAGTAATTGTATCCTCTTAATCCCACCCCCTCAGCTTGCCCCTCCTCTCTTCCCTCCCCACAATGTTAACCACTAGTTCTCTGTATCTGTGAGTGTACGTGTTTTGTTATATTAATTCCTTTGTTTTATTTTTTAGATTTCACGTGTAGATGATATCATACAGTATTTGTCTTTCTCTGACTCATTTTACTTAGCAGAATACCTTCTAGATCCATCCATGTTGTTGCAAATGGCAGAATTCCATTGTTTTCCATGGCTGAATAATATTCCATTGTATATACAAACCACATCTTCTTTATCCAGTCGTCTGTTGATGGACACTTTGCTTGCTTCCATATCTTAGCTGTTGTAAATAGTGCTAGTGTGAACATTGGAATGCATGTTTTTTTTTGTTTGTTTGTTTGTTTGTTTTGTCTTTTTTGGGCTGTACCTGTGGCATATGGAAGTTCCTAGGCTAGGGGTCAAACCGGAGCTGCAGCTGCCGGCCTACACCACAGCCACAGCCACATGGGATCCGAGCCATGTCTGTGACCTACACCACAGCTCATGGCAACGCTGGATCCCTAACCCACTGAGTGAGGCCAGGGGTCAAACCCATGTCCTCATGGATACCAGATGGATTTGTTACCACTGAGCCACAATGGAACCTTCCATGTGTCTTTTTGAATTAGTGTTTTATTATGATTTTTTTGTTATATACCCAGCAATGGAATTGTTGGGTTGCATGGTAGTTCAATTTTAGTATTTTGAGGAATCTCCGAAGTGTTTTCCACAGCAGCTGCACCAATTTACGTTCCTGCTAACAATGTATGATGGTTCTCGTTTCTCCGCATTCTTGCCAACATGTTATTTGTGTTCTTCTTGGTGACAGCAGTTCTTACAGGTGTAAGGTGATAGCGCACTGTGATTTTGATTTGCGTTTCTCTGACAATTAATGATATTGAGCCTCTTTTCATTGCCTCTTTTTTGGAGCGATGTCTGTTCAAGTCTTCTGGCCATTTTAAAATCAGGTTGTTTGTTTTTTGATGTTGAGTTGTATGAGGGGCTTAAATATTTTAGTTATTAACCTCTTATCTGTCATATTATTTGCAAACATTTTCTCCCACTTAGTATGTTGTCTTTTCACTTTGTCAGTGCTTTTCTTTGCTATGCGAAGGCTTTTAAATTTAATCAGGTTTCATTTGTTTATTTTTGCTTTCGTTTCCTTTGCTTTAGAGGTAGATCCGAAAAATATGAGTATGGTTTATGTGCAAGAGGGTTCTCCCTGCATTTTCTTTTAGAACTTCTGTGATTTCCCATCTGGCATTTAGGTCTTTAATCCGTTTTGAGCTTGTTTTTGTGTGCACTGTTAGAGCGTGTTCTCATCTCACTCTTGTGCAGGGAGGGGGCTTTTACGTGGTGTCCGGTTTTCCCAGCGCTGCTCACTGAAGGGACTCTTTTTCTCACTGTGTGTCCCCGCCTCCTTTGCCATCGGTGGATTTCAGAACACGAACTTTCTGGCCAAGTTGTCTTCAGTGTTGTGTGCTCACCTTTCCTAGCAAATTGCTCGGGAGCCACTTACACTGCACGTGTGGATTTGGACCTGAATTCCCCCTGCCTGAAAGTACTTTGGGATATGAAAATAAATATCTCTTGAACAAAATGTCCTAAGATTGGGTTTCTGGAAATAGAAGTTTTCAAGTTCTTTACGCCTTGTTATTTAACTTTGCTCAAAAGTTTCCTAGAAAATAAATTCCCGTTTTGAAGCTTGTCTCTTGCAAAATCATATTTAGTAGAATTTTCCTCCCCACCTACCTGCATCCATCACATTCTATGTCAGTTTGCTGTCCTCTGGCAAAGCAATTGCAAAAAGAACCATTTCTCAAACCTTTTGAAAGAGTTTGAACTCCTCAGGGGTAAGTAATTTTAATAAAAACTAAATAAAAACTTGAATTAATGTACCATTTTATTTATTATCTTTGGTTTCTGTTTTCATCACTGGGAACTTTAAAGTCAAATGGACTAAACAAACATGTAAGTGACTTCTGGAAAAAATAAAATTATGCTTTTAATGGTCAAAAGGTAAACCAAACAAAATAAAACTTGGCATGGTGAAGTAAAGAATTTAATGGCAGTTTTAGTCATCCTGCCAAAGTTTAGTTCATTTGGAAGACGATTGGAAATGATGAAAATTGTATTCCGACCCAGAGTTTTAACGGCTCCTTAGTCGGGAACATCTCCTCCACTGTTTCATGAGCAACTCTCAGACGTGTTCTCGAACTGCTGGAGAAACAAGTGAGAAATGCTCAGAGCTTTGGCTCTAAGAGTTTTTTTATTTTTTTCCTCGGTGCTGGAAAGAAGTATACGGAAGCACGTGCTGTGCCTCAGAATCCCCAAGTGACAGTTATCACGCTTGGTTTCAGCCTCCTAACGACTTTCCATCCTTTTCCTATTTCTCGGTAGAGAGATACTCATTTTTTTTTCTACTTCTTACTTCTGTTAAAAGACGTAGCATTTGGGGGAAGATAATGGAATGCGGAGAAATAGATACCACCGTCCAAATATCAACAAAGAAATGCGCATACATTTCTGTTTTCACATGGTCAGGTTGCAAACCTTAAACCCCCTAAACTCACATTAAGAGATTACCACATGCAGAAAAATAAATGGGCACCAAACATGATAGCAGCGTCTTTCATTCTGCCTAGTTTGACAGTCCAAGGAAGCAAAATATTTTCCACTTTATAAAACCTTTAATACCGCCAGGGGAGACGTGCTGGCCTTCTCAGTGTTGGAGCAGAGAAAGCTTCTGCAAGCCACATGGAAAACACATAAGGAGACCAGATTTTTCCGTAATTCGGCAAGAGCTAGGGTCTCTTTCCAACACCAGAAGTCTTAGGAGGTGACTGGTAGCATCACACAGGCCAAGCTTTTGAAACTGGATGAAGGATCGGGGTGAAGAGGGTTACCTCTGTGCACGTAAAGCTCGTTTACTGTAGTGGTTATGCTTTTGCCTGTGACCCCCCCCCCCTTAAAATGGCACGAACAAAGCAGCTGTGCTCTGAGGCACCATTTACTAGGATAAAAACTTTCCAAAGAAAAAAGATAGTACTCCACAATTTGAATCAGATTTTGTAAAAAAAAAAAAAAAAAAAAATCTAGGTCTGTCTGTTTGTTGACACGTTTATGAATTTGTTAAGTGAACAAGTACCGCTTAGGTACCTGTTCCCATGTTCCTGATGGAGGCAGCAAATCATAACAAATCAGGAGCGTGAATTCTGGGGTCTGATTTCCTGGATTCAAACCTCAGATCCACCAGGTGCAAGGACTGTCTCGGGACCATGGCTGCCCTTTTCTAAGAATCTGTCTTCATTTGTGTGGTAAGAACGTTGATGCAGTGGATTTGCTGCTGCACTCTTAGGTGGGAGAGGCAGATAAGTGGTTCTGTTCACTCATAGCTGCTCTTGTTGCTCAAATTCCTGGCTTTGGTGAAGAATGTGCACAGTGAAGGCCCTAACCCAATGAAGTTACCACTGTTTCAGACATTTTTTGTCTCTGTTCCATGATATTATTGTAATTTTATTGTATTCATATCAATTGTAGTATTTATTTGTGTTAAATAAAAACCATAAACAGATTTGCCTTCTGTTTTAACTCAGCAGTATGTCTGAAGATACTTAACTTATGTATTTGGCACCACACCTAAGTCAAATATGCCTTTTTGTCTTCGGGATTTTTCTACCTGTGTGATTACATATGAACACATAAGAGAAAAACTCACCCCTAGGTTACGTGGATTTTAACCATTGCTCTGAGTTCTTCCTAGCAGAAACATGTGATTTGTATGTGTGATTCCACTTGTTTATTCCTTAGGAAGCATGTTTAGTTCAAAAGCACATTCGAGATAGAAGTGCGAGGCGAGTGTCTTAACGTTTGGCCTGTTTAACAAGTGCCAGTGCGAGTGTGTAACAGTGCAAACCTTTCCATCCAACATCACAGTGAATACAAAACAAATTTTTGAAATTAAAAGTTTCGCCAGACACTCTAATACCAAAACCTTTTAGTGATAGCTACTAGGAGTAACGGAGATGGATGGAGAAGTCGACCGAGACTTTGGTCTTTTTCGAAGAAGGCCCCCGTTTTGTTTCCAGGCAGTAGTAGTTGAAAAACGGTAAAAACTACTTTCCTGTGTCTTCCTTCATGTGTTCACTGCCTGTGACCAGTGAGAAAGGCAGGGACTAAATGAGGCCGTCCTCCGGGGTGGCCCCAGTGGTCTCCGTGGGCAGTCCCACACTGTGGACGTCCTCGGGGGTGGACACAGTGGGCCCTGGCCCCGGGAAGTCTTCTCCCCCTGTGGACGGCTCGGGGACCTGCTTCTGAAGGGGGAATATGATAGAAAAGAAGCCATGAGACGTCACTTTCAACATCCAGTTCTTTAAAAGACCGTGTGCTCCGTTTTTTCTCTCTCAGCTCGCTCCTGCTTGGGGAAGCAGATTGCATGCTGGAAGTGGCTCATGGAGAGGCCTGTTGGCTTGGCAGGCACTGAGGCCTTCATCCCACTGTCTGTGAGCATCTGCAACGGGCCCAGGCCCCGTGAGTGCACCTCAGCCCTTCCCTGGTCAGGCTTTCAGATGAGACCACAGCCCTGGCTGGCCGTTTGACTATAAACTCACAAATACCCAAAGCAGAGGCCTCCAGATAAACTCTGCCCCGAATCCTGACACACAGAAACGGTGAGATTACTAACCTCTGCTGTTGTAAACCACTAAGTTTTCGGGTAATTGGTTACATAGCGACTCCTTTGAAACTGCTTGTGGGGTAGAATTCTAAAGTGCAGATGACTTTTTCTGTAATTCGTTTGTTTGTTTTTTTTCAGGGCCCCGCCTGCAGCGTGTGTAGGTTCCCAGGCTAGGGGTCCAGTCAGAGCTGTAGCCGCCAGCCTACACCACAGCCACAGCAACATGGGATCTGAGCATCGTCTGCAAACTACACTACAGCTCACAGCAATGCCAAATCCTTAACCCACTGATTGAGGCCAGGAATCGAACTCTAGTCCTCATGGATGCCAGTTGGGTTCGTTAACCACTGAGCCACGACGGGAACTCCTGTACTTTTCTTAATATGATATATTACTACAAATACTAGGAAATAAGTCTTCTGGGAGGTACGGTTACAGGGGCGAATGGGTGGAGGCCATTTGTGTGCACATCCTGGGAGTGTCCTCCGTGCACAGAGCGAGCGAAGAACTTGAAAGGGTCGGAAAGGATCGCAAAGACTCATAACTGGTCCCTTACTTTCTCCTCTTGTTTTTGAATAATGATTTTAACTATTATAGCAAAGGTCAGAGAGACAAAAATATTTGTTTACTCTTGCTATGACCGTGTGAGTTGCAAATAGTTACCTTGTTTATAAAGGTATGAAAGAGGGGAAAACCCCAGTAGAATGTGAAACCTATTCTTAAAAAGTCTCAATGAACATGTAAACTACTTTGACAGCTAAAAGATATAAAGCGTAGAGGGAAGGTATGATTTAGATGTTCTCCAACGTGTAGAAAATCATTTCAAAAAGTATTGCAAATTATTAATAAAATAGAAGAAGATACATCGACTACACACAAACAGGAAGTTCTTGCTGTGCTGCAGTGGGTTGAGAATCCAACTGCTGGAGTTCCCGTGGGAGCTCAGTGGAAATGAGTCCGACTAGGAGCCGTGAGGTTGTGGGTTCCGTCCCTGGCCTTGCTCGGTGGGTTAAGATCTGGCGTTGTTGTGAGCCGTGGTGTAGGTCACAGAGGTGGCTCGGAGCCTGTGTGGCTGCGGCCGTGGTGTAGGCCGGCAGCTATGGCTCCGATGTGAGGCAGAATCCAACTGCTGTGGCTTGGGTTGCTGCAGAGGCACAGGATTGATCCCTGGCCTCGTACGGTGGGTTAAAGGATCTGGCATCACTGCAGTGGTGGCGTAGGTCACAGCCGCGGCTTGAATTCAGTCCCTGGCCTGGGAACTTGTATACGCTGTGGGCGCAGCCATTAAAAAAGAAAGAAAAAGAAAAGAAGAGAAGCACTGAGATGGGAATGGAGCTAAATAAGCAAAGAGAAGTTTGGAACAAAACTAGTATCGGCCTGATTTATAATTCGAATGGAAGGCAGAACAAGCGCGGTGAACGATGCAGAGGGCCAGGCAGTGATGGGGCCGTGCCCCGGGGGCAGCTCTTTCAGGCCCAAGAGGAGGACAAACAGAAGTAGATGTGAGATGCCGAGCCGGGCAGGGGACATGGTGACAGAAGGGAGAGCTCCCGTGCCTGTTCCTGAAGGGAGAAGGGGTTTCTCCAAAACTGATCAAAGAACACTCCAGGAAACCGTTTAAGAAAAATTAAAAGAAGAAAGAGTGTTTTCAACATTCTGAAAGGCAGATTAGAGACATCTAGCCGGCCTCCGTGCGACAGTCAGTTCTGGGAGGTGGAGGAGTAAAGGGCTCGGCTGAGGCCAGGAGCCTGCTGGGCCGTGGGCCGCCCCCCGTCCCCCCGCGCCGGTCAGCAGCTCGGGCGGGGCAGCGGGAGGAGCCCCCAGCCGCTCGGACGCAGCACCGAAATGGTCTCCTTGAGCCCGGGTCCTTGAGGAGGTCATCGTACCTCGCTGATGGGCAGCTGAGGCGAGAGTGTTGGAGTCGGCAAATCGCCCTCGAAAGCCGTTTGACCAAACCTGAGGCGGCAGCAGGACTGCCACCTGGAAATAGCATTTCCACTCCCGACCAAGCCCCCAGGGCAGTGCATCCGTCGTAGGCTCGCCTGAGAAATTTTGACTCTCGGGGTAACTGCTAGTTTTCCCCTCCTGTAAGAAGCAACTATAAAACTAGATAAATACCTAAGTTAGCAACACTGAATGTCAAAATCCTGCAAAAATAAACCAATCACCTCGAAGTGTTTGAAAGAATCGACAAAATAAAAGAGAGTAACAACAAGAAACACAAAGTAATAAAATGCCCACAAAGATGACATTGGGCTTGGATGGCTTTGTGGGCGTCTCCTGTGACACCTCTAGGGAACCGTGAGTTCTCCTCCTGTGTGAGCTCCTGGCTCCTTGTGTCCAAACCCTGCAAGAGTCCACGTTATGCAGCGAGTGTTACGCACTTACCAAAACCTCGCAGTCGCAGTGGCATTTAAGGCTGTAAAGACAAACTCTGAACGGGGACAGCAACACTTAGATCCAATTTATCTGTGTTCATACATTAGGACCAAGAAAAAGGTGTTCGTTACTAGAAACGTTTGTGTAGGATTCACAGCCTGTGGTTATCTCGACAGCAACCAAAGAAGCATTAAAAGAATTTAAATCGTAATTCTTACAAGGATAATTTTTCATCTCCCCTGGGAACATTAGTCTGAATCCCGCAGATGAGGCCTGGGGGCGGTGAACTCAGAATAAAGGCAGCACTTACGTGGAGAACACGTGGGAGCAAGAAAAAACGGGAAGCCGTGTGTGCACGCGGCAGAGCAAACCGAAGCTGTCGCCGCTGGAGACCGGGTTGGCTGCTTGGAAACTGAGAGAACTGTGTAACCGCAAAATATGGGGGGCGGGGGATGCGCTGGGGGTGCGGGGTGGAAATCCTATAAAATCGGATTTCGATGATCATTGTACAACTACAAATGTAATAAATTCATAGAGTAATAAACAAATTTACTCAAACAACTTAAAAAGTATAATAGGAGCAATTATATTCGCAGCAACAGTGAAATAGTCTTAGGAAGAGCCGTGCTAAGAAAGGTCCGATTGCTTTTTGAAGACAATGTAAGGATTTTCGTCAATGATCTGAACAAATGGAGAAGACATGAAATGCTGTAAAGATTTACATTTTTTAAAGGAAGCAGAAACATTGTTACATAGTTGGAGTAAAATCCATACTGGATTTTTAGGCGATGATGAAATTAATCAGCAGCTCACCAGGAGGAAGGAATATGCTTCACTCTTGAAAAGCAGCCTGACGTGGGAGGGCGTGCGGGCCGTGCTGGCTGGTCCCTCCCTCGGCAAGTGCTTGATTCAGGCAGAAAGGCCCAGAGACTGAAGGAGGAGAGTGAAAAGCCAGCCGGGCAGTCGGGGGGATTTGTGGAACTAAAGCCATGGCTCGGCCCGTGGGCGAGGAAGGTTTGTGTTCACAGTAGTCCTGTAGGAAATGGATGGATCGTTGACGATAAAATCCAACTAGCCTTCGCCTTTAAACCTCGTATCCAGACTGAATTCCACGGGGATTAAACCCGGATGTTAGCAGCGGGGAAGCAGAGAGGCCGTTCACCTCCGTGTGGCCTTGGCGGGGAGGCTCTGTGCGCCCGACACAGTCATCACGTGACCAAGGGAAACATTCAGGCCTGAATACGTGCAAAGCCCACATGTTCGGGTGGAAAGGAGTGAAGCTTTAAGGACAGGCTGGTGCCCGTGTTTCCGGTGACACCTGTAACAGAAGGCAGGAAACAGCAGACATCTCCGTACACACGGAACCCCGGTGCCGCCTGAGGTCACGGTTGGGGACGCGCGCGTGGGAGAGAGCAGAGCACCATCGCTCTGAAGCCCCATCTCATCCCGGGGGAACCCGCAGGGCCCTAGGGGGGACACCTTCGCCTTCCCCACGGCGTGCTGGAGTGAAAATGTGCGGTGTAGACTGTGGCGGAACGTGTCTTCAGAGCAGCCCGTCCCCGGATGTCGAGGGACCCTTAAGCGGGTGTCTGGCCTGGGCTCATGGGTGGATGGGCCCAGAGCCTGGGCATCCGGGGCCAGAGCGTGCGCCTTGGATCTGAAACGCCGCTGAAGGGGCGGCTCCGCCTCCGTGAGGGAAGGCCTGGAACGAAGCGCGTCCTGACCTGCTCCTGCCCCACGAAGAAAAGCACAGAGGGGGACCCACGCCCACGCGACCATCAGCTGTGCTTACAGACCACCAAGGGCCGGGCTCCCGGGCTTGACCAGATAGACAGGTTCCCCTTGGATCAAAGACAGCGGGTAGTTTTGTTTCTTCCTTTGAACTAGCACTTAGACACCTGTGAGATGAACGCCGCGTTGCAGGAAACACGCGAGTGTGGTGGGGAAGCAACAGGTCCTGCCAGCGAGTCTGCAGGGCAGTGAGGGGTTGAGGCGGTGGCGGCCGGGCAGCCTGGCGAGGCCTCCCTGAGAATAAGCGCAAAGGAGGGTCTGTAACCACCGGCGTCAGGCCCTGGACCCGGAGTCTGCCCGGGGGTCCAGAATCCAGGCTGTGGGGGATGTGGCGGCCACCTCAGTGCTGCAAACCTGGCTTGTGGCCGCGTGGAAAGCCGGGCTCCACCTGCTTCCTGGCCGTCGGAGGCCACATGCGCCCCCCCCCTCCTCCCAGGAGTGAAGCCTTCAGCTCAGGCTGGGCCCCAAAGAAAATGCGAAACAGTTTCCTGAACAGATAACACATTTTTGGAATGGCCAAAGCATTTGGATAAAGATTTATATACAGGACTATTTTTAGATGAACTGTTTCTCCCACTTATCATACCGATTTCCTGGGGGAAAGAAAACATTTCTAAACAGGGAGAATGTTTTAAAAGAGCAATTCCAGCCTTTCCCCTGGAGGGTACAGTTGCGTCTGTGCCTCACTCTGTGCAGCAAGCTCTGCGGGAGCTCTTCCCGGGCCGTAACTCAGTGGGTCTGGGGACCTCCTGCCTCAGACGTGGGAGTGGCGCCCTGGCCGAGAGGACGCAGCCCTTTCCCTGCGCCACGGCTGGCAGACGAGACCCAAACTTCTAACCCAAGCAGGCACATCCGATCACTTGTCCTGGAACCTGGGAACTGAGACTCGGGGCCGACAAGGAACCTTGGAGCTGTGGTGGCTGACATCTGCCACACGGACAAGAGAAGCAAGAGATGGGGCCCACCTATGCGGGGAACAGAGTGGCCTGAACAGGGAACAGAGTAGTCTGCAGAGAACCACATGGTCTGTACAGGGAGCAGAGTGGTCTGTATAAGGAACAGAACGGTTTGTGCAGGGAACGGGGTGATCTTTGTGGGGAACAGAGTGATTTGTGCAGGGAAGAGAATGGTGTGTGCAGAGAACTGCCTGGTCTGTTCAGGGATCTGTGCAGAAGGGATCTGTGGTCCTATGTGGGGAACAGAATGGTGTGTGCAGAGAACTGCACGGTCTGGGCAGGGAGCCATGCAGAAGGCCCAGCTCCACGCCTCGTTTGATGTCAGGCATGACCTTATGTCCTTATAATAAATAAATGCCCTGGTTTTTATATCATCACGAGTATGTAACTACCTCTTATAACCAACGCCCCTGCCTGTGCTCTTTACATTTTTGGTAAATTGGATGTTAGAAATTTACAGGCAAGTGCCTGTGGCCTGGATTTGGGTTCGCAGTTGGGAAAGTCCGGACGCCCCTCCAGCCCTCATCACAGTCTGTGCTCCCCCCTTTCATTTTGGGGAGTGGGGCGAGGTGGTGCCCAGGTGTCCAAGCCTCATGTGCGAGCTGGGGGCCTGGCTGCAGTGGCGTTCGGGGAAGAGGAGCTGTGCGCACAGAGCTGCCGCCCTGTCCTTCTCTCAACAGTTGAAAAAAGGACAGTGAGATCGCCGTCTGTCTCCTCACGTTTCCTAAGCTCTTCGACGCAGGAGGCGTTGCTTGAGAAGACCCTGCGAACCTTGTGTCCCTAGGCCCCTGGGCTGTGATGTCACCCCAGAGACCCCTTGTTCTCAGTGGCCAGTTTGTCAATGAATTGCGTCCTGGCTGGAAGCTTCCACGGGATGATTTTAGGCTGTACGAGACCTCGGGGTTGTGTGCATTTGGTCTCTGCGTTTTGGACGAGGAAGCCAAGGCTTTGAAAGAGAAGTTAATTCCTGAAGTTACAGAACTAATTAAAAGCAGATTCTGGAGCTAAAACTCAAATTCTCCACTTCTAGTCCAGGCTCTTCATGGTCTTAACTATTTTCAATTACTTTTTAATCATGTATCTTAGCCTTTACTCAAAATGCCTCTTTCCAACTCATCCTGAATCACTGATCTGAGTTGCATGCTTAGCTGAATTGTCTGTATCTTTAGGCAGCTTAGAATCAAAAGCCCTTTCTGGCAATATAAATCCCATTTCCAGACGTTTCTTTCCAGCTCAGCCCTAGGCAATTTCTCCCTCCTAGACTGAGGGAAATCATTTTTAATTTCCTGTTCTTTTTGTCCTTTCTTTTCTCCTCTTTGACCCAAAGAAAATCATGAAAGATATTATAGCTAATCATGGCGGAAAGCGTTTCTCCGTTAGCAACTTGAGTCTTCAGATCTGTCTAATCAGAGGAAATTGTCTTAATCTTTATTTTGTAAACCTTTTGTTTGTTTGGCAAAGCCTGTGCTCGATAAAGGACTGAATTTGGGCTGGAAGCGTTTGCCCGAACATGCCACGCGGTCGCGGGTGCCTTTGGTGTCCAAACTGCCGGAGGGTCTCCACAGACTGTTGAGCTGCTGCAGTCGGCTCACGGGACAACAACCAGCCAGTAGTCCACTCGCGCTGCTTCCTAGAAGACAGGAGCCTGCGTGCTTAAGAGAAGAAGTCTACTCACTGTCAGAAACCCAGACAACCCCGAGAGCAGGCCGCGTGATTCCACCTGCCTTCCGAGGTGACCAGAGGGCTCTTCCTGCCACCTCCCCTCGGGGAAGCATGTGTGTACCTGGGCCTGAGTGTGAACAGGTGCATGTGTGTGAGAGTGAGTATGAGCATGTGAGCTTGGGTGCATGACTGTTGTCCTGTGTGTAAGCATGTGTGTGAGTGTTTTGCATGCTCTGGTGTGATCATTGACTTATAGATCAATAGGAGAAGCTACACAACCTTAAAACTGACCTAAACAGACTTAAGCAATTAACGTATAACAATGGCGGCCTTGTGCTCTCGTGTAGGAATGGGTGAAAGGTTCAAAACATGGTGTTTGAGAAAGTCACGTTTTGTTTGTATCAAATTAGAGTATTATCTCTGTTATACACAAGAACAATCTTCAGCTGTGTTAGGAGTTTATGTAAAAATTTGAGTTGAGAAGGAGCCTAGCAATTGATAGATTAGAGGTAATTGGCCGCAAGTGCCCACCATCTCATGTGTCATTCTACTGTGGAACACACCAAACTAAGGTAAGGGGATTTTGTTTTAAAAAGTTCACAAGGATGAGTTACCCTGGAGGGGATAAAATAACAATAAAGTTCTGGAAGAGGGAGCAAAGTTGGAATCTTGGTAACGGATTTAGCTGACACAGAAGAATCCCAAGGCAGCAGCAGGACAAGCTGAGACCAACCTGAGTTATGGGACAGAAGCCTCAAACTCTCAGGCCAGGCAGCATCAAACACTTCTGGAATCAGGGCGTAAGAGTGGAGCTGAAAAGCCAAGCAAGATGAGGAAGACAGAAAAGGAACTCACAGGCCCCCAGGTCCCTCTCTCCCCTGTCCGTGTCTTTGGGCACCTGCCCCAGCCTTTACCTTGGCAGAAACTCGTGACGGTCCAGGGATGCTATGTTCTGTTGAGGGCATGATTGCTGCCCGGGATCCGTTCTCACTTACAAGGATACCTCCTCCCCCAACCCTCTCACCATTTAGTCCCCAGCCCACTGGCAAATAAGACTTCTTGCTCACCACCTTCTAGAGAACGGAAACCACAGATATCAGGTACTTCTTGACAAGTGGCTCAACCAGAAAACCCACAATAAATTCATCTCCTCTGAGTGTCCAACCAGCTTTTCAATCCCCTGGTCCTAGTTGCGAACAGACACCCAAGCAGAGCCTGAAAATGAAAGACAAAACCTAGGAGTTCTCCTCGTGGCTCAGTGGTTAATGAATCCGACTAGGAACCATGAGGTTGAGGGTTTGACCCCTGGCCTCGCTCAGTGGGATTCCCTGTTGCTGTGGCTCTGGCATAGGCTGGCAGCTTCACCTCTGATTCGACCCCTATCCTGTGAACCTCCATATGCCACGGGTTTGGCTCTAGGAAAGACAAACAAACAAACAAACAAACAAGCAAAACCCCGAAAGACACAGACAGAAAGCATAACCTGGAAGGAGCAGGAATTGTGCTGACAGAAGAGGAAGAAACCTGCCAAAACACCCCCAGAGAGAAACGAAAACATTGCCCAAGAATAGGATGTTGTAAAAAAGGAACATTCAGGAAAAAGACAACTCGGGGAAAATGCTGTCCCCTTTTCTATGGTTGCACCCCAGCATGTGGAAGTTTCCAGGCCAGAGATTGAATCCAGACACAGGTGCAGCCCATGCCACAGCTGCAGTAATGCTGGATCCTTTAAACCACTGCGCTGGGCTGGGGATTGAACCTGTGCCTCCACAGTGACCAGAGCCACTGTAGTCAGATTCTTGACTCACTGCACAACTGTAGGAACTCCAAAAATGCTTTTTATTACTAGCAGAAATTAAAACCTCACTAGAAGTTTGAAAGATTGAAAAAAATCACAAAATATGGTATGTATAAGAGAAAATATTAGAATATTACAAGATCAGCCCAGAAAATTCAGCATCCAAACTAAAGGAGCTGTGTAAAAGAAAAAGAAAAACAAAAAATTAACAACAGAGTAGTTCAAAGAAATTTCCCAGGCCAGTGAGACATGAGTTGCCAGATGGAAAGATCTCAGCAAGTGCCCAGCCCAACAGATGGGAACAGAATCACACTGCTGCACGTGCCGTGAGACTTCGGAACACCTGGGGGCAACAGGATGCTGGGATTTCAAAATAGAACAAAACAAACAGGCAAGCGCAAAGGCTTTGGGCTTCTCAAAAAAAACACCTGGAAGTAGTAAGACAGTGGGGAAGGATATTAACTTCTAACATGAAATTGCACACCCAGTAAAACTGTCTATCAAGAGTCAGGATAGAAGACATTTTAAGATGGGCAGGTATTAAAAATGTTGTTGCCCATGCGGCATTTCTCAAGAAGCTACTGAGTGTTATGCGCCAATGATAAACTAAGAGAAAATATATTACAAGGAAAAGAAAATGAGATATGCTGCACGGAATCCCATGCGACAGCTGGACACTCACTCCCGATCCCTGCAGCCCGTTCTACCATTTTCCTCCCAGAACACCTGCCTAGAGCTTTTCCTGGTTTGCGTGACAGGGAAGATGCGGTCTCGGCTCTCCCACATGCACGCCCTGGATCAGGGGAGGACACTTGCTCACCCTAAAAGGTGATGGATCTGCTCCAACCTGTAGCGTGAGGAAGGCAGCTTGAGCAGGGAATACAGCTCTGCCTACCTTCTGTCCGGTCATAAAACAGCTGAGCAAGAGTGGGCCTCCTCGTCTGGTTCCGGATTGTAGCAGGAAAGCTGTCAGCTTTTCGTCGCTGAATGTGATGTTGGCTGTGGGTTGGTTGAAGGTGACCTTTATTATGTCGAGACTTGTTCCCTCTGCCTTCGCTTTGATAGGAGTGTTTAAGTCACGGATGGGAATTCCCGTTGTGGCACAGTGGAAACGAATCCAGCTAGGAACCGTGAGGTTGCGGGTTTGATCCCTGGCCTTGCTCAGTGGGTTAAGGATCCGGTGTTACTGTGAGCTGTGGTGTAGGTCACAGACGTGGCTCGGATTTGGCGTTGCTGTGGCTGGCTGTGGTGCAGGCCAACAGCTGTAGTTCCAATTAGACCTCTAGCTCGGGAACCTCCATATGCTGCGGGTGTGGCTCTAAAAAGCAAAAAAAAAAAGAAAAAAGAATATTGACTTTTTTCAAATGCTTTTTCTGAGTCTGTTGAGACGCTCCTGTGATTTTTATCCTTCACTTTGTCACTGTGGTATATCATATTGGTTGATTTGTGAATATTGAACCATCCTTGCATCCCTGGATCAATACCACTTGATCCTGGCATGTGTTTCCTTTTATATACTGTTGAATGTGGCTCGCTGCGGCACATTGAAGTTCTAGGGCCGGGGTTGACAGGGAGCTGCAGCTATCTACTCCACAGCCACAGCATCCCCTGATCCGAGCTGCGTTTGCAGCCTACGCTGCAGCTTGTAGCAGTGCTGGACCCTTAACCCGCTGATCGACGCCAGAGACGGAGCCAGATCCCGATGGATACTAGTCAGGCTCTTAACACACTGAGCCACAAAGGGAACTCCATGCAGGGAGCTTTTTTAAATGACAAATTCATTTCACTAACAATGAGCCATCTGTTCAGATTGTCTGAACAGATGTATATTTCTACCTGTCTCTCACTCTACCTGTCCATCTATCTATATCTGAATCTTACTTTTTTGATCAAAAAAAAAATGTGACTATGAAGTAAGACACTGATTTGTTTTACAACAAATTTCGCTCAAAATTCAACATAAGTTATTTCTTGGATAAGGTAGCCTTTCAAAGCAGGAGTGGTGACAGCAAGTTCTCACAAGGTTGTTCTATACTGCAGTTAAAATTCTGTATTGTGGTTAAAAATGAATGCTGGTGTTACTGTTTTAATAGTTATACCTAGAACATAGCCTTATCATCTTTCTGTTCATCCTAAATTTGGAATTAACTAGATACAAAAATAGCAAATCCGTATCGACTATTGAATGAGTTACCTCGAGTTACCTAGTTGTGAAAGAAAAGGCAAAAGTTTGACAAAGCTGTCATTTAAAATTCTTAAAGTCCATAGGATTTTGATAACTTGTAACACTGCTCAGGTTCCTATGAGAAAAACTGGTTAGTCTGGTTGGGAGGGGTGGGCCCAGAGATTTTTTGGATTCAGCAAACATTTCTAATTAAACACAAACCATTTGAAAAGTGATTTTAGTCATATTGCCATGCATTTTTCTGCTTAGTTTTTGAAGCCTGGTAATTTTAGGAAAATCTGATCCGTCTGTTTGGATGCCTTATGTGGCATTGGATGACTATTTTAAAAATTATTTAATGTGTGAGAGGGTTTATTCCCTCCGCCGAGAAGCCACGCAGCTCCATCCGCATGCATGCCAAGTGAATTTGAAGCCCGGGTTCGGGCTTCCGTGGCCGTAGGAGGGAGGATCACGTCCTAGTCTGGTTGACGCCCCCTCCCCTTGCGTCGCCCAGCGAGTCTCGGGGTCCTGGCCACGTGGCTGGGTTGTGGGAAGGCCCCACCGGGTGGGTTGGGGAGGGGCTGCGGGGCTTCCAGGGCCCCCGCCCTCTGCTTGGCCTGAGCTCCCTTCTGCCCGACGTCGTTCCCACTGTGGTCACACTTGGTCATCGGACAGTTCGGGTGGAGGTCTGGGCTCATGGCCGTTTAGTGGCATCTCTCTCTCTCTTCTCTGTCTTGGGCCAGAGCAGGAGAGCGGGTGGCCGCCCCCACAGGGCCCTGGGCCTGGGCGCTGGGCTGGGGAGCAGGTGCAGGGCGGGAGGCACCCTGATCCTCCCGGGCGGTCCTGCTCCTCGGGCCAGCGCCCAGGCCTCTCGCCGGGGCACCCGCGGCGGGGGCTCCCTCTTGCCACCGTGCGGCTGTGGGCACGGGCCCCTCTGTGCTTGGGCTGCTGGCTCCCCTCTGAGGACAGCCTTCACCCTCGTGGCCTCCTTGCCGGCAGCCCTGCGGTGCTGGCTGCATGCAGTCCTGGGCTGTGCTCGTGGCCGTGAACAGGGGCTCACGTGGTGTCCCCAAGGAGAGAGGGTTTGGGCTGCTGGCCGTCGCCCCACCGCACCCTGTCTGGATCCCTGAGCAGCCGTGGGCAGGGGACCTGCCTGCGCCGGCCTCCTGCGCAGGGAGCTGCCTTAGGACAAGTGACTTTGTGGCCTGGCAGTGGTTTGGGGCCACGCTCAGCACCACCCCCGGGCTCATGTCCCCAGGCCTGGAGCAGGGCAGGCACCGCCTGCCGCCAGCACCTCCTCTCCCTAGGCTTGAGGACGGCTCTGCCCTCCTTTCCATCCTGCGGCCTGGGCTTGGCTGAGGCCTGAGCCAAATCAGTCCCCTGGGCAAGGAGGCAGCGTGACTGCAGAGTCTCTCGGGCGCGGGGGAGAGGGTTTCATCCTCTCACACGTCAGGATGCAGCACAGCCTTGCACCTGTCCCGCAGCCCAGGCATGATGCTCAGCCACTCCGTTAAGATGCTCCTGAAACGGCTGATATGTGTGCAGAGAATCCAAAGCCGAAATGCGAGGGCAGCCCGGCAGCGGCACATGCGGGTCCCAGTTTGCCTGCGGGCCGCAGAACCTGTGGGCCCAGAGCTGCCCTGAGGTGTGACTTGGGCCGACAGCCGGCCGTGCTGGGGGGTTCGTCACTGGGTGCGGGGCT
The DNA here is from genome assembly GCF_054392235.1 of Sus scrofa. NCBI lineage: Eukaryota > Metazoa > Chordata > Mammalia > Artiodactyla > Suidae > Sus > Sus scrofa. Next base: position 798,270 of record NC_139383.1, read on the forward strand.
GGCCTCACCCCGCTCTGGCGCCGAGGCTGTGACCCCACCTCTGGGCCTCGGCTCCAAGTCCCCGCTCACGTCTCGGCCTCGTATTTCCACGGGTTCCTCCCGTAGCTGCCACCGCGGACATGCCAGCCTGTCGCCGCAGACACAGCACGAGGCCGGAGTGGCCACGGCGCGCGTTTTCGTTGCCGGTGTGAACCCGCCAGAGGCCGGGCGCTCAGCTCTGCTTTGGCAGGACCGGCCGCCTTCGCCTGAGCCCCGTCCTGGTGTCCTCTCGACAAGGAAGGCACTCGGCCGGTTGCACCGCGAGGGATGGAGGTCACGTGTCCCTACAGCATTGACTAGGGCAGGTGGTGAAAGTGGGGCGACCAGGGCACAGCGCAGCCTGTGAGCACAAAGCCCCCTTTGCTTTGGGACGCGGTGTTTTCGACGCGGCTGCTCTGGTTTTGCCGGCGTGACGTGAATCCCGGTCTTCCTCCCGCATGTGGTCGCGCTCCGAAAAGATGCTGTTTCAGTTTCCGCAGATGACGTAAGCACACAAAGGGTTTCTGGTGTCACCTGGTCACTAGCCCAGCATTCAGGTCGCTTTTGCTTTAAACGCTTCTGCAGTCGCTTGAAGCTACATGTGCACGTGTGTGCGTGTTTTCGGAGGTACCAGATGCTAAGGGGGAAATTTGCCGTGCGGTAGAGCGTCGCTGTCGCCTTCCACTTTGAGAACTGTGGTTTTGTGGCTGGGTCCTCATCAGACATACCTGTGTGTCTGAGAATGTCCAGAAACAATGTCAGGGAACTTTCTGGAAACCGTGGTCCACAAAGGCGGGACCCCACCCCCCCCCGGTAGACCCCTGTGGATGACAGCCTTGGAGCCCTCCTTTGCGGGCTGGGAAGTGCCATCCTGCAGACACCCCTTCAGCCTCTCCTGGTTGTTGCCAACAACAGCACAGAAGTGTGGAAAGACCCGAAAAGTTGCCCAGACAGGGAGCTGGTGCGCGAGCAGTCTCCCAGGAGCTTGCGGGGCCACGTGAGGACCAAGCCCAGGGCTGCAGGGCAAGGGCCTGCGTCCCTTCCCCAGGGACCTGGCGCGGGCTCCTGCCCGTCCTGCCCCCTCCCCGGCCCTGACCGCACCTGCTCCCTTAGCACCGAAAGCCTGTTTTGTCCCCAGTGAGTCTCTCTTGCCTTCTCTTTGCTGGGAGGTCTCTTTTCCATGGACGTCCTCAGGCTAATCTGTGCAGGACAGTTGTGGCTTCTCATTTATTTTCTTTTGCCAAAAGCTTCCTTCTATTCTAGAATAAAATCCAACCAGTTTGGATACTCAGGAAAGATGTGGGAGAACGTATTTTTACCCGTCAGCAAGCTCCTGGAGCCGGAGCTCCCTGGGAGGGTTCGGGGGGCAGGGCCAGGCCTTAGAAAGCCCGGGGAAGCAGACAGACAACAGCGGCAGAGAAGGAGAAGGAAAGCCGCGGGGAGCAGACGAGAGGGTCCCGGAAAACAGGGACGTCGGCGGCGCGGCTGCCGCTGCACTGAGGGCGCGAACGGGCCCCGTGCACGTGGAGGCAGGCAGGGAGTGAACTGGGTGCTGCCCGGCGCTACTTGGCAGAAGCGGGGCGAGGAGATGGCAGCTGGCCCCGCAGAACTTCCTGAGCAGAAGGGGGCTCGGGTGGTAACCAGAGGGCGATGTGGGAGGGGTCTCCGTGGTTCCCCAGGAGGTGAGGGTCCCGGCGCGGACGGCAGAGAGCAGCCTGCTGTTGCTCCACGGGTTCGAGCCTGGAAGGAGCGTGCGAGGTCGGGGCCCTCAGAGCACGGGCCTGGCGCTCAGGCTGCGCTGAGACTCCTCTCTCCAGAAGGGCTGGGTCGCTCCCATCTCGGAGAAAAGAAAGTGAATATTTGGATTCAGCTAGACTCGGAAGGAGAGGGAGAGGTGGGAAACCTTATTTAAGGCCTCGGGACAGGGGAGAGGCCCTTGAGCATAAGCCGAGGAGGGAGCGGGAGAGCGCAGGGCAGGTGCGGCGGAGGCTCTCACGGCCCCTGGGCCGGGCCACGGCGCCCGTGCGGCGTCAGACGCCCACCCACCACCCAGGGGTGGCTGGGAAGGTGTGGCTGGATGAGATGACGTGGACATCAGTTCCCTTCGAGGAAGGGCGACTCCGTGCGAAGCGGCTGGGCCGCATCCCACAAGGTGAAGACGGGAAGAGGAGGGGGCCGTGGGCGCTTTGGCCGGAATGGGAGACGCTGGGAGAAGGGCCCCGCAGGGACTCAGGCCCACGAGGGCGGGGGGGCTCGTGAGGAGCAGCGGGCTGCCCCGGAGCCCCCGCCTGGGCCGGAGAGAGGCGCTCCGGGCCCGGCGACCAGAGCCGACGGCAGAGCGGCCAGAACCGGAGCCAAGTCCGTCCGTGGAAAGCAGAACGAGAAGAAGGTTCTCGTCCTAAGGAGTGGTGGCCGCGGAGAGCCGCGGGGGCGGGGCTTAGGAACATCCAGTGATAGCTTTGCTGTGATCTAATGTGATACGAAGAAACAGTCCCTTTTAATTTAAAAGGATGGGCATGAGCTGGTAGGGTATGTCTTTAATATTTGAAAAATGTTTGAATGTCGTTGTGAAACCTCCTTTTCTGAAGTGTTTTTCTGAGAAATGCTATTAGTGAAAAGTTAAGAAAAAGGCAATTTTGATTTGAAGGCCTCATCTCTCCCCAGAGACGATATGAAAACACCCTAAGGTCTCTGCGTGCATTTCTCTCTCTCGTTTGGGGTTGCAGAAGGGTCTGACAAGGAGGACACTTGGATTTGATTTACTAGAAAGGACAGTCACTCACTCATCAGGGCTGGCATGTGGGCTGTGACTAGAGCAGAAACTTTTCAGTAAAATTAACCGTTCACATTTTCCTCACCAGAAATCCAAGTCATTCCACTTACACCCAACAGTCATAGTAGGACGCGTGCTCCGGGATTTGGAGGAGAAGAAAAATCGAGCTCAGAGGCAGAGTTTGGTATCAGTCCTGGAGCTGGGCTCGGAGCCATGACTCGCTACCATCGGAATGTCACGGCCTGGCCTGGTCATGCTCTCTTGGCGGGAGGCGTGGTTGTTTATGCCAGGCTGGAGAAGTCACTTGAACTCATGTCCTCGGAGCATTTTTCGGAGGCATAAGTCATTCCCTTAAACTTGGCACCTGGGCACGGGGCTGGTGGGCTTCTCCGGGTCTCCGTGCGGGGCCCTCGTCCTCTTCAGGCAGAGACTCTGCTTTGCCGTCCCTGCCCTCCCCCGGGCAGGCCCTCCGCCCCCCCAGCCCTCTGGTGTGTAACCCCGTCGGTGGTCGTCTTTTAGCTCCGTAGCTTCCCCTGTGACTAAGCCCACGGGCGAGTGAAGAGCGCCCCTCACTCGTCTCCCGTGGCCTCGTCCGTCTTTGTCAGGTCGCTTCACCACCTCCTTCTGGACGTTCCTCTCGCAGAGAGCTGCCCGGGCTGCAGGAGGCACACAGCTCTTGGGAGGACGCAAGAAGCACTGAAAATAGTGAAAAATAAAAATAGAAAATGCACCTCATCAAAATGAAGAACTTGTGTTCTTCAAACGCCGGCGTGAAGAGTGAAAGGATGACAGCCTTTGCCTCGAAGCCGAAGTGGAGCAGAGACAGGCCAGGCGGAAAGCGGGGACGTCGCAGAGCAGGTCCCGGAGCCGCCACGAGGGAGGACCCACGTTCGCCCGAGTGTCTGCGACTGAGGAGGAGACGGACAGGCCCCCTGCTCCTCGCGGCCGCAGCAACCGCCCGCACCCTGGCCTGGGCTGGGCCGCTCTTCTGCCCCAGGCCCTGCGTCTGGAGGATGCCAGCCTCTGCCCGCACGGCCGCATCCCCGAGCGCGGCTGTGAGAGGCGGGCAGCCGGGTCCCAGGTAGATGCGCGCGGGGCTTTTCGGCGGCGCCGCCTGGAGCGGGGACGGGGCGGTCAAGACCCCGCCGCGATACACACGAGCTGGGCGAGTCCCAGCGACGTGCCAGCGCAAAAGGAGCCGACACCCGTGGCTCCTTCTGGACGCAAGTGCGTGATGCCACTTTTGTGACGTCGGGCCCTGGGGACAGAAGCCAGGATGGCGCTGGCCGCAGGACCCCGTGCGCAGCCGTTGAGGGAATGAACTCCTGAGCTTGCCGGGCGTGCGACAGGCCAGGCGCTGGAACTCGATTTGCTTCCCAGGCGCCGTCTCCTCTCATCCGGGCAAAAGCGTGGAGAGCGGCTCAGATGCTTTCCCGCGCCCGTTGGGGTCACAGCGCCGTCCAGCACAGGCTGCTAACCTGCTGTTTACGTACTTTATGTCCGCTCCGTCTTCCTGCGGGAACGACGCTGCTCTTTTGGCATGTGAGCGCTCTTCCCGCCAGAGGCGGCCTCCGTCTGATGTGCGCCCTTCAGAGCCCAGGCACGGCCTCGCGGGGGCTCCGAAGCTGCTGCGGCCAGGACCCAGGCTCCCAAGAGCTGGATCCAAAGCGTCGTTCAGGCTCGCACTCACTCCCCGTTACTTCTCTGTCTTTAAGTTGTTTCCCACTTTGTCCTGTAGCCCAGGGCTCTCTGCCTGGCGCCCCTGCTGCCTTTCTGTTTCCCAGTCTTTTATAGACTCCCTTTCTGTCAAATACCCAGTATCTTCGAAGGCTTCACATGGAGCATCCTAAGTTCATCAAAATTGCCAAGAGCGACGTTCCACGCTGTGACGGCGTTGAGATGGCAAGTCACAGAGCCCAGGTGTGGGGGCCTGGACACCCCACGTCTGAGGGTGGACCAGGCCGGGGGAGGGAGGAAAGCCAGGACCAGCCCTCACCCAGCTCCAGCTGATGGAAGGTACCCCAGGCCAGCCCTGACGGAGCTGGGAGGCTCCGACTCCGCAGGCCGAGCTGCGCCTCCCCCGTGCTGGGCGGACGCGCCCTGACCCGTCCTCGATGACTCCCTGGGGGTGTCACAGATCATGACCTTGGGAGCCGAGGGAATCGGTCCTTTCTGCCCCTCTGGACATGGCAGGTCCTGGAGCCCATGTTCTCCACCTCCAAGCCCCACGGGTCTGATGTTCCTGCCCAGGCCTGAGTCCTGCTCCCACTCGGTCCTGTCACAGCACTGGGGACAGTCCTCCGGGACGGAAGAGCTGGGGCACGAGTCCTCCTCAGCCTCCTCGATCTCTAAGACCAGCTCCAAAGGGGGTCAGGACTCCATCCACACCCGCCCCGTCCAGATATTGAGTCCAGGGCAGCTCTTGAGAACGGGGGGCTTCTCTGGGCCTCTGTCCCTGTGTCTGCTCTCCTGTGACAGGCACAGGCCCGTGCCCACCGTCCCTCCTCTGGGCAGCAGGCTCGCAGGGCTGGTCCCTGCCACAGCCTCATGTCCCCAGGTGCCCCCTCACCTCCTGTGCCCCTGACCGTGCCCTGAGTGCGAGCACCTGATGCATCGTGACACTGTCTGCAGCCCCAGGTTCCAGGGGGGCCTGGAAGTGTCCCCCATGCCCCCCAGGTCTGCACTCAGCAGCCACCACGCCGGCCTGGCCTCTGCGTTTGGGCTTATGGTGCCTTTACCTTGTGAAGTTAGATTCCTGCTGTGTTAACTTCCGTAAACTATTGCTGAATAACCTGGCGTTCTTGATGACAGAGGTTTCACATTCTGCCTGTGGAGATGCAGTGTCCAGAATACCTGCCGCCAGGCCTCTAAAGGTCATTAGCGAACGTCTCACACGCTCTGGTGGCCTCCGTGCGTTCACTCTTCTGAAGACTGGGTCGTCAGGTATTCGGAGTAAATGTGGCATTTGGGCAGTCTGGGGAGAACGGGCGACTGAGTTAAGCGTCTCGGCTGCACACCAGGGTTGCCGGGGCACGGGTGCATCTGGAATGTTCTGTGTGGGAACTGTCATCTTGCCGTCCTGCCTTTTTAGGGAGAGACAAAGGGCAGCAGTTTCTGGCAACAGCGGAGCCTGGAGCTTCCTGGGTGCTTCCTGCTGAAGGTTCTGAGACACGTTAGCAACCCGCACACGGGTCTGTCGTGGCCTCAGGGGCCACCTGCGTGGGGTGGGGGTGGGGCTTGCCGCCATCCCTCAGGTTCAAGTTCCCCGAAGCCCTTCCCTCCTCCGTCCTGCCCTCAGCTTCCCTGGCTCCTTTCCGAGACCCTCATTTTAGGCCCAGAAGGTTGGTGTGTTGCCCAGTTTGCTGGGTGGGAAGGTGGCTTTCTCCCTGCTGGGCGGTGAGCACCTGCAGAGCCCCGTCTTTTGCTTGCATGTCTCCCAGCTTCTAACTCCATCAAGCCTGGGGGCAGCCCGTCAGTTCTGCCTAGAGATGGGAGCTGCCAAGGGGACTGGTGAATAAGGGGCCAGTCCGATCATAAATATAAATGTTCAGGCTCTGGGCGCTTGAGGTGAGGCAGACGTTACATCCGATGCTTAGCGCTGGGAAATCTCAGAAAATTATTGACTTGTTGAAAACCTGTACATTGCACTGGTTTAATTTTAAAGCGCTTTTATCATCACTGTTGAAACTGGGGTGCGCCTCCCAGATGCAGGCCTGGCCCCGGGGCCTCTGGGGCGGGCGTCTCACCGTCTCTGCCTGGAGCTCGGGGTCTGCCTGCTCCCCACTCCGTGTCCCCGCCAACCACCGACTCAGGCGACTCTGGGGCCGTCTGCGTCTCCAGACCCTCTCGGAAGCGCCCTTGCTCTCTGTTCCCTTTTCCTGCTCCCTGCTGGGTTTGCTTCTGTGTTTTTCACTTGCCAAGGCCCCGCGAGAAGCTTGCGTTTCCTCAGGACTGGGAGGCGGGAGCGCCGCGCCTGCACCGGCCTCGCTCGGCCCCAGCCTTTCAGCCCTTCGGCCCTTCGAGGGCGGGCCCGCGCCCACGCGCCCAGCCACACCCGCGGGCCCTGCCGGCGCCCCCGACGCTCAGATGCTCTGATTCTCGAGAGCAGAGGCTGGCCGTTGGCGCGGTGTCCGATTCCCGCGGAAATGGAAGGGCGCCGGCGGCAGCACCAACCTTGTTAGAACAGACCACCACCACGGGACGGGCAGGGCCGACGGGGGTGGCGTGGGGGGGCTGCCGGTCACGGGCCAGGAGGGCCCTTAGGTCCGCCTGGTTGTCCTCCGATCGTCCTGCGTGGGGAGTGGTTCCTTGTTTCAGCCGCACCTTCGGATTTTGGAAATAGTTCATGCTGTCAGCTTTTACCCCCAAATGCAAGCACGGGTGCCTGGAGGCCTCCAGCCCGGAGGAAACCCCGTGGCGGCCTGTGACGCAGCGGCCCTGGTCGCACGTCAGCGCTGCCAGCCTCGGGGCCCAGCGTGGACCTGGTGGCGGCCTCTTAGGGCCGCCCTTGAAGAGCGCCCTAGACTCGGATGTGTGTGGGCTGCGGGCTGGACGCCAGGGAGGGCAGGGCTGCCCGAGGCCTCTCCCTGCTCCAGCCCTGCATCCCCGCGGCCTTTTCTCACGTCCCCAGCGGCCCTGGCCTCCCGCGTCCTCTCCGTACAAGGACCCCAGCTGGACTGATCCCAGCTACCCTCACGGCCGGCTTTCAGCCGAATCACCTGCAGAGCCCTTCTCCACAGCGCTGGCACGTTTGGAGTCTGGGGTCCCGCTGGGACCACTGGGGACATGCCACCCAGCACCCGCAGGCCTCCCAGCTCCTCAGTGCTCCTTGTGCATGGATGTTCCCGGCTGCCGGTACCTGCCCTCAGCCTCTCAGCTCCGGCGAGGTGGATGGAGCACCCCCTGTGCCCTGAGCCGTCCCGAACCCCGGGAACGCAGGGGGCTCTTGTCCTGGGGTTTCAGGGTAGAAAGGGGGTCACAGAGGTGCACCCACAACACTCATCGCAGGCTTGTGTGTTGATGCAGGTGTACTGGTGACAACTTGGGGACTGAGCAGGGGCTGAGGGCTCTTCACCCCTGTGCCTGGAACCACAGGCATCTGCTGTGCGAAGTGGGCCCTCCGTCTCTCCTCCACCTGCCTCTCTCTGACTCACACACGCATACACGCACACACACGCACATATGCACACAGACACACACGTGGATGCACGCAGGGCATATGTGCACATGCATGCATGCACACCTGCACACACACGCATACACATATGCACGCATACCTGCGCACACACACACACACACACATAGACGCGCACACACGCATACTCTCATGCACACGTGTGCGTACATACATGTATGCAGTGCACATGTGCACACACACACATGCATGCACGTGCACACATGAGCAAACACCTGCTCACACCCATGCACCCTCAGCTCTGTGGAGTCCTGCCCCTTAGCTAAGCTTACCTGGGGGGCAGTCACGTCTCAGGCATGAAGGCCTGGGCAGGGAGATGTGACACATGTGCTGACCCTCCTGGAAGGCTCACTCTGCACCCGCCCTGTGGACCTGCTCCCCCTGTCACCTCTGGGGGTCAGCGCAGCGTCCCCAAGCCAGAGCCCCCAGCCCACACCTGGGGGGCGCAGCAGCTCCTCCAGGCTCCAGGCCGGTCGTGCAGACGGCGGGTGTGGGCGGGGGCCTGTCCGCGCCCACGGCTCTCTTCCCCCAGGAGGAGTCAGGAGGCATCCCCAGGACAGGTGGGACGAGTGCCTTTGCACAGGGGACCTGTCTGGGTGGCGGCTGTGGGGATGATGGCAAGTGTTGGCTTTGCAGAAAAGGTTTGCCCCAGGGTCCCTTTCCTCAGTGCAGACGGAGACGTGATGTCCACCGAAGAGCGGATGAGGACCCGTGCTGTCCTGTGCGGCGCAACCTGCTGTGACGGGATGCTGGGGAGGGTGACCTGGGTGACGCAGCCTGACCTGCTCCGTGTTCTGGTGTGTGTGCTCCGGTGTGGCCTTCACAGCACCTGCCGTGCCAAACAACTGGGTTTCACATCCGTCTGTGCCCTTGAGAATGTCTCATCTCCAGAAGCTCTGTTTGAACCCTACAGCTGTGCCTTGGGTGTGAATTTTGGACTTGCATGTGGTTAAGGCCTTCTCTGCGGACAATGCAGTCTGAGTTGTTCCTGAACCCTCACCCCCCCAGTTCCTCCTCGGCCCCCTTCCTACTGATTCCTAGGTTCCCGACAGGTAAAAATAGCAAAGACTGAGTACTCGCAAAACCCTGTAAAGGAATCGACCCGGAGGCGAGAGGACGAGATGCCGAAGACATGGAGTGGCCTTCCTACGGCTCTGTTTCAGTTCCAGGCCAGAACTTGGTCCAAGCACCGAGGAATGTTTACTAATTGGACTTCATCAAAGACAGTTCTCCTACAGCAAAGGGATTTTCATTTTAAAGGGCTCCGTTTCCGTGGAGGCTGGCATTTCCTGGCTCTTAGAGGTTTGCCCTGTCCAGCTGTGGCGCCTGGGGACACTTGGCCACATTGCATTTATTTCAGCAGTTTGAAATGTGCCTGCATAGCTGAGATCTCCTGAAGGAAGATATCTCTGAGCGACTTTGAACCCAGGGCAATTTGGTTATCAGATGCTCAGATTTCCACCTAAGTGGGCTAATTGATTCCGTCCTTCGTGCTGTCATAGCCTCGTTACTTGCCAGCAACGTCTATCTCTGCTTAGGTTTATTGTTGTGAAAGATTGTGTTTCTGACATCATCCATCACCAAACTTAGCCTTTCTTAGCCAGTCCTTGAAAAATTGCCTTTAACTTTTTTCGCAGTCCTGGTCAGCCCTCCTGCTCCCTTCCACTGGGGCAGAAAACGCTGGGTTTGTGCAACACTTTATTTTTGAAAGGCAACGGTGGCTCGAGAGTAATGTTTGTTCTCCCTGTGGCCATGGTTACTTCCTCGCCGGGGTGTCGCACCAGTCCTCAGCGTCCCCGGAGAAATGGTTGATCTGCTCCGTGGTTTCCTTTCAGTTCTCAGGTCTGGGGTCCCACGGGGCTTGGGTGTAACACGTCGTGGGTTTGTGACACTGCCAGTTGCTACGGCAGTAATGACTAAGAAAGAACTGTCTCATTACTTTATAGCCAATTACTGAGATTTCATTTAATATTTTATTTATTTGTTTGTTTATTGTCTTTTGTCTTTTTTAGGGCTGCACCTGCTGCACATGGAGGTTCCCAGGCTAGGGGGTCTAATCGGAACTACAGCTGCCGGCCTACACCACAGCCACGGCAATGCCAGATCTGAGCCACTTCTGCGACCTACACCACAGCTCACAGCAACACCGGATCCAGAGCGAGGCCAGGGATCAAACCTGCAACCTCATGGTTCCTAGTTGGATTCATTTCTGCTGCACCACGATGGGAACTCCCAAGATTTTATTTAATATTTTAAAATGCATCATATGTCATCACGGCAGCCTTCAGTTTCAAGTGTGTCAATGATGAGAAATGTTTTTTCAATAATCGCCATGTGTACCAGTATCATATCTTCTCACAATTTTCTTTTGCATTTTTTTCTCCTATAATTTCGCCTTGTTGTGTTTGGTGGGACATATCATTTGAAGTGCCAAGCGCTTTGCCAGAAAAGGATCCTAACCTGCCCATTCCCCGTCTAACTCCACTCAGAACCCAGCGGTGGCGGGAAGCAGCTGTTCTTACCTGAGCCCCTGACCCATTTCTCCCAACTGCCCCACCTGCCCCTGGTAAAAAACCAGTCTGTTCTCTGCTCTAATCTCTAAAAGCAAGATTCCACATATAAATGAAACTATGCAGTATTCGTCTTTCTCTGTCTGGCTTGTTTCACTAAGCGTGATGTCCTCCATGTTGTTGTAAATGGCGACATTTCCTTCTTTTTTACGGCAAGTAATATTTCATTGTATGTGTGTATACACACACAATTTATTTTGTTTGTTTGTTTGTTTGTTTTTCAGGGCTGCGCCTGTAGCGTATGGGAGGTTCCCAGGCTAGGAGTTGAATCGGAGCTGCAGCTGCCAGCCTACACCACAGCCACAGCAACATGGGGTCTTTAACCCGCTGAGCAAGGCCAGGGATCGAACCGGCATCCTCATAGGTAATAGTCAGGTTCATCCCCACTGATCTGTGATAGGAACTCCCTAAACACGTGTATGTTTTGTGTATGTCTGCGTACAGAAATCTCTTGCTCCGTCGGTGGACGCGTGAGCCGTCTCCATTAGTTGGCTCTTGTGAAGAATGCTCCAGCAAACATGGAGGTGCAGATGCCTTTGTGGCGCCTGTGGTTAGTGTCTCTGGTTAAAGACGCTGAAGCGGATTTGCTGGGTCAAGTTTTGAGGAACTTGCACTCTCTGTTCCGTGGCGGCGTCCGTGTGCTCCCCGCTGACGGGGGCCAAGGCTGCCTGTTTCCACATCCTGGCCGGCACTTCCTGTCGGCTTTCTTCGGGACCAAGGCCATCCTGACAGGCGTGAGGGGCTGTCTCGCTGTGGTTTTGACTTGGCAGCGGCGAGCGTCTTTGCTTGTGCCGATGGGCCGTCTGTACGTCCTCACTGGACAATGGCTCTTCAGCTACGGGCCGTTTTTTGAGCTGTTTGGTTTTTCTGTTGGAGAGTTGGGCGAGTTCTTTCCGTGCTGGGTTGTTAGTCCTTTGTGGGACTAGGCGAGATCCTAACGCGGCCCCTGAAGGCTCGCCCTGTGCCATCTTCCTCCTGCCAAAGGGGGTGTGGACCCGGGGTCACAGTGACTCTGTTACCCTCAGTGGGAGGAGGCTTTCAGGCAGCAAGACAGCCGTTATCATTATGTAACAGCCGTCTTGGTCTCTTCCGACAGCCTTCATTTTAATCTGTATTTTGTCTGGCGTAAGCATAGCTGCTTGTCCTCGCTTTTGATTGCCTTACCGTGCTGTCTGTTTTCTAGCGAGGAAGCGGAGGCTGGGAGAGGCTTCGGAGCTGGGAGGCCACTCGCTCGGTGAGAGACGAGCAGCGCCCCAGGGTTATGCCTCTGGGAGCCTGGACCAAATCTTTCCATCGCTATTTTCAGACAACCTCCCAGAAGCCACTGTCCCTAAGCTGGACTCCTGCCGTCCATTATGGTGCCCTGGGACCAAGGGGACCGTGCCCTGCGCTCTCCGATGGCCGTGCCTGGTGTGGAGCTGGGATGTGTCAGGCCTCTGGCCGCTGTCTGTGGCTGTTGGAGTTGATGGCAGGGCTCAGAGGCGCCCCGGTTGCAGGCGTTTGTTTTGCACAGACTTTGCTGTGACGGCTTCCATGCCCAGGAACAGACTCCTGTCTCCTCTCTGCCAAATACTGTGGGATTTGCACTTGCACAGAAAGACCTCCTCCTACGTTTACACGAGGCTCCACATCTGTTCCCGAAGGCTGCTTAGCAAGTAAAATGAGAGCACAGTGAGGCGGTGGTTGGTTTTCGGTACTTCGCGTAGACTTCGTGGTAAATTAGCAGCAGTCATTGTTGTAATGGTAGATTGAGCGGAGGGCGCGTGCGGACCCTTGGGGAGTTCACGACGGAAACAAGGACGTAGCCATCAAGGGCGGCGTGAACCGACTCCTGGCACCGCGGCCTCTCCAGTAGCTGGAAAAAGAGCAGAGCCGTTGCAACACGTGGAGACCCTGTGGTAGAAGCTGGCAAGGTGCTTACCAGCCGCTTCCACCTTCTGAGCACAGGGAACTGCGTGTCTCAGCGAGAGTGGACTCAGCGGGACCGCCTCTAGACAGATTTGCCCAGCGGCGTGTGGGTGCAGAGAGCAGTGTCTGCCAGGTCCAGGCCTGGCCTGCACGCCCCACGCGGTCTTCCTGCGCCGCTTCTGTGAAAAGGGTCCTGAGGTGCCGGACTCGTCCGACGCAGGGCCCAGCGTCCCAGTTACCACGGGGCGTGGCGGTGCCTTGCCAGGCCCCAGTCCAGGTCAGCACGGCGGGCCTTGCGGGTAAAGCTGGCCACGGCCGCCTCGTCAGCCGTGCTGCGGGGGAAGTGACCCTTTCCTGCAGTCAGCGCCGGAGCTGCCCCGTGGGTGACTGTGAAAGAGGCAGCCGCTCCTTCCACGGCTGACGGTAACGACCTGGTTTACACCACGGCTCTCCCTGCGCAGTTTTTCATGCTTTTTATTCGAAAAGCGCTTTATGTGTATTTACAGTCGGCCCTTGAACAACAGGGGTGTGAACTGTGCGTGTCCACTTCGACCTAGGTTTTCCAGTGGCGAGCCCTGCAGTGCCACAGGACCCACGGTTGGCTGGACCTGCGCACGCACATCCAGGGCGAGGGAAGAGCCGAGCCTACAGAGCGCTGAGTTATATGCAGATTTTAGACTCACAGAGGGTCGGCGCCCCAGCCGCTGTGTTGTTCAAGGTCAACTCTGTGTGTGTGTGTGTGAAATATATATATACACACACACATATATACGTGCGTGTGTATATGTAGCTATATATCCCCCATATGTGAGTATTTGTTCAGATGCCTCATTAATAGGACATGGTTGAGAGGTAAAGACAGTACATAGCAATGAAAATTCTGAGAGATCAATTTCATTTTTAAAATAAATGTGAATTGGCCATTCTGGTCATGTTGAGGTCATTTCGTGTACTCCTCTTGTTTTATAAATTAAAGGCCCAGAAGTGTGGAGGATGCCGAGGGAGGAAGCTGTCAAATGAAGCGAGTTTCCTCAGCACCCGTGAAAGCAGCCATGGTTCGGCCTTTCTGCTAAGTGCTCAGAACATGCCAGCTCCTAGCCTGTGACCCCGCCTTCGTCACCCTGATGGAACGTTCCAGACCGGTCGAAGGGGCAGGTCCGAGGACACTGGCTGAGGGATGTTTGTGGTACGGGGGCATTGGAAGTAACCAGATTTCATCCTTAGGGGAACGGGTAGATTTTCAGTGATGCTTTTTATGGCAGCTACTTAGAGACTTGTAGAAAATGTAACTGGGGGTGGGATTTCAAGTAGGGAGGAAATGGGAGAAGGTGTCGGAGAGAATGGAAGAAAAAGAACGGAAAGATGCTATTTCACTAAGATTAGAGACAGTAATTCACATAGTGAAATTTCCAAAGCATTTTCAAATAGAGTTTATTTTACTAAAGCATGTTGAATTAATTTAAATGTCATTGGTCACTGTGCTACTGAAGAGAACTGTTAAAACACAGAGAGATGTTGGCTTTAACATTTTTTACTCAATATTTCCTTTGCCATTTTAAATATTATTATTTATTTAAAACTCCCTCCCTTGGTTTTTTGCCCCCAAACTTGCCTCAGAGCGCACCTCAGAGCCCCGCATATACTAAGAGCTCGAAGGGTGATCAGGATTCTTACTGTATGTTCCCGTTAGGAACGTAGGTAATGGATGATTTCGCAAAGGTAATTTTGACTTTTCTTTTAAAGATAATGTTTGTATCCATTTTGTGTTTTACTCCGGAGCTCAGTCCCTTCTTCTAAATTACAATTATGTTTTATTTCTAGGATCCTCTATTTATTTGTTCCACTTTACTTAGTGTCGTTCCTTCCTTTGGCTTATTTTTGGATTTACAAAATGAAAGGGCGTCCAGAAATGGACACTCAGCTGAGAACCCGCGTGGTCTCCGGACGGTGTGAGTCTGACTAATTGAGCACTGGTCTGCTGCTGCTGTCACGGCAAGCAGAAAACCAGTTCAGGTTTTCCTGCTGACATTTCACCGGATACAGATCACTCCAGGTGCAAGGCGCGATGTTGTTTGTCAGCTGCTGCTTTCTTAATTCTGGGAGGCTCCTACCTTGTTGTGTTAATTCTGAACATTTGCATTTATTCTTTTAGCCGCATTCGTTTTTAGTGGCCTAAGGGCTTTTTTTCTAAGCTAAGAATGTATCGACTCTCCCAGCTGATCTAACCTGCACACCCTAGTGTGGGCACCCTGGTCTCAAAACACCCCAGTGTGTGAGGCGCGGGTGGCCAAAGCAGACGATGCCATGACATCGAGAGGGTATTACCGGGAGGGCTTACATCTGAGACAGAGCAGGGCCTGCATCGTCTTTTCCTGACATGTGCCAAAAGAATCTTTGTCTTCAGTGGGTTCTTGGTGAAAACAGAATAACCCTGTTCTGGAGTTCCCGTCATGGCGCAGCAGAACCGAATCCGACCAGGAACCATGAGGGTGTGGGTTCGATCCCTGGCCTCGCTCAGTGGGTTAAGCATCTGGCGTTGCTGTGAGGTATGGTGTAGGTCACAGACGCGGCTCGGATCTGGCGTTGCTATGGCTCTGGCGTAGGCTGGCAGCAACAGCTCTGATTAGACCCCCTAGCCTGCGAACCTCCATATATATGCCACAAGTGCAGCCCTCAAAAGACCAAAAAAAAAAAAAAAAAAAAGAATAACCTTGTTCTAAAAAAAATCACACTTAATGTGGATTATACTATTTCTATCCTGGAAGAATTATTTTCTTATCTTACTCATATTTCTCTGCTCACAGTGGCATTGGTCCTTTTGCATTTAAAATTATTTTCCTATTTTTGTGACCTCTGGTAGCATACATCTTCAAAATTAAATCTTGGCTCTATTGGTCAATGTAATTGCTGTCAAGACACATAATAGTTTAAAATTTCTCAGGGATTTCTGGCTTCACTTTTTCTCAACATGAACGATCTTAGGGACCAAATGCCTCTCTATTATTTTATCTCTACAGAGGCAGAGTAAGACTTGTCATTAGATCCACACCTCCAGGCACATGAGAGTGAAAAAATGTCTGAGAGCCTCTTTCCCAGGAGATCAGTTGAGTCCTGGCTCTCGTATCAGCAATATTGTATTTAAATTTACTTGGTAGCTTTTTAAGACAACATCTGGAAATTGGCAGAGTAGAAAGCACTTTTTAGATGAAGATCTGGCCCCAAACTTAACACAGCTGCACCTGCAGAGTCTGCTCCCCCCCCCCCCCGATTACAGTGGCACCTCCAGAATCTTTCTGATGTAACTGTTTTGGAACTCTGGTGTCTATCGAAGGCTTGGGCAGGAAATTGTGCTCAGTTCTGGCCACTGTCAGCTCTTACCACGGGAGCACCCCGACCCCTGGCAGGCAGCTGTGCATGTGCTCCTGGAGCAGCTTGCGCACAGTCGTGGGAGCTGGGTGGCTGAAAAGACCTTGTCCTATAAATACCGGGATTTGTGCTCTTAGCACCAGCCACTGCTTCTGATCCCAGAGGTGCAGACAAGCAGGGGGCAGCCGTGGTTGGTTCACCCCTGGGTGAAGTGACTGCCAGGGGATTTAAAGGGCCCACTCCTCTCTTCCCTCTTTATTTTTTCCTTTTTCCTCTTTCAAGAGCCTAGCCAAAAGACTAGGACATTTGAAAGCAATCACACATGCAGAGGAAATTAAAAGTGACTGAGACTGGGTCACTTTGATGTGCAGCAGAAACTGACACATCATTGTAAACAAACGATACTTTGATAAAACAAAGTTAAAAGGAAGTAACTGAGGATGCCTAGTATATGTTCAAAAACATCCAAGATGACCTTAAGTGTGCATCTTACGCTAATTCTCCACACAGATATAGCCTGAAATAATCAAAACAATAGAAACATTGACAAAAATAAGTAAACTTTGGGGAGGAGGAGAACAAGGAGATTTTCACTCACCACATTATGAGATTCGCGTGTCCAGCACTTCCAAAAAAACACAAGGCACACAAAGAAACAGAACATTATGGCCCATTAGAGGGGAAAAGTAACCAACAGAACCTGTCCCTGAAAAAGACCTGATGGCAAATACGTTAGGTAAAGATTGAAAACATCTCTCCTGAAGATGCTCAAAAGAACTAAAGGAAGATGTGGATAAAGTCACGAAAACTGGGTGTGAACAAAATGGGAAAATCCATAGAAAGAGAGAAAACCTAAAAAGAAACGAAATGGGAATTCTGAAGCTGAAAAGTGCAATAACTGAATGAAAAAATTCTTAGAGGAATTCAAATACAGGTTCGGGCAAGCAAAGAGTCAGTGAACTTGAAGATAGGACAATGGAAATTATGGAATCTGATGAACAGAAAGAAAAAAAGATTCAAGAAAAGTGAATAGAGCTTAAGGGACCCATGAAAGAGCATCTAGACCAATGCTCACATCAGACCCGTGGGTCCTAGAGGGACGAGAGAGAGGAAATTGCAGAGAGAATGTGTGAAGGAGTAAGAGCGAAAAATTTGGTTCAAGATTTGCATCTGGCTGTTTCCTTATAGGCCTCCTTCCAAACTCCTGTTAAAACTCCAAGGAACAGAAAACACAAAAACTAAAAAAACAAAACAAAACAAAACAAAAACCCTGCTGTAAAACAAAATATCCATCAACATTTTGTAGGATTCCAGCGATGACGGGGCAGATGGATTTGAATTCAGTCTTAAAGATTTGAGCACTCTTCTTCACCCTCTGAACCAAAGGGCAGCACCTCCAGGAAGGGCTGGGCTGGGGTCTGGTCTGCCTTCCTGCAGAGTCTAGCTCTTCTCAGAAGAAGCAGGAAGCCTGTCTCCTTGTCTTGAGAGGCCAGGCCACCAGAACCACCCTCTTGACACCCAGTGGAGGACACAGCACCTGCGGGCACAGCTGAGCGTGTGTGTATGGTGGGGAGACGGGATGAGACAGACGGGCACCAGGAGGCATGGAGGCTGCTGCACTTACGAATTTTAAAAATTACCTATGGCTTCCTGTACTTGAAGCATTACTTAATCTGCTTTAGATTTGAAAATTGGACATAGGAAATGGCATTTTTCTCAGTCTGGAAGGAAAATACTCAGCGTCTCCTGGACCCTGGGAATTGAACCATTTCTCTAGTTGTTGGTGCAAGAGGGAGACGCGTTCAGTACTGATCTGAACAGAAAGGAGGCAGTCGTACCTTGTTGGTGTAGAGCTGAGTTCGCCAGCGTTGGTCTTCTTTGAGTTAGAACTTTATCTGGTTTAGTTAATTACTGTACCTCGAATTATACTTCATACAGTCTTAACATGGATAATCCCTGTAATTTTTGCTTGTACCATTTGGTGCTTTTAAAAAATCTTAGCTTGTATGAGCTGCCTTGTTTTAGGTGCACCTCTTGGAAATAGAACCTTAATTGAGCTTTGTCGTTTCAGCCAATATGTTCAGATAACATTACCTAAAATCATTTCTCACATTGTGAAAAGCTGTGTAGGTCGTCGTTTAAAACAATTGCCTCACTCTCCGACACTGTAAACCGACCAGGGCAAGAACTCTGGTTTAGTCACAACTGCGTCTCTAGAGCCTGGAGAACAATTAAGAATTCAGTATTTGTTAAATGGAGGGGTTTTGCTTTACACAATCTTTCTTTAAAACTGCGAATGTTGCTTTCTGTGTTTCTTGGCACCTGATGTTGCTGGGAGATAACCTTGTGGAGAAACTGAGACCCTGATGCCTCGGAAGAATCCCGGGGAGGACAGGGAAGAAGCACAGACATGCCAGTCATTCATTATCGTTTCTTATCCGAAGTGGATTTACCAGGAAGCAAGTGACTGGGGCTTTAAGGCTCTTCCGCAGACCCAGCGGGTCCCCAGTGGAATGCCCATGCCGTCACATGTCATGAAAATTTCAAAGGTATCACCTGTAATCGGCTCCTGGCAACGCCAGATCCTTAACCCACTGAGCAAGGCCAGGGATTGATCTGCGTCCCTACAGCTGCTAGTCAGGTCCATTTCTGCTGAACCACAACGGGGACTCCGTGAGCACTTTTAATATCTCTAGATTTTCATGCACCAAATAACACGGAATACATTTCTATGGAGCAAAAACTGTAGAGGTTACAAGAAGAGATGGCCAAAAACATATTAGTTGTGAGAAATTTAACACTCGTTTCTCTTGCTCAGCATTCCATGGATCCAGAGAATTATGAAAGACGTCTTTATGAAAGAGGGGTGTGTGTGTGTGTGTGTGTGTGTGTGTGTGTGTGTGTGTGTGATACAAAAAACAAAAACCGGAGAGGAAAAACAGAAACAAATACTAAATGGTAGACGAGCTAAACCGCATCAGTAATTGCATTAAATGTTAACGGCCTACGCACTCCAG
This sequence comes from Sus scrofa, assembly GCF_054392235.1. Classification (NCBI taxonomy): domain Eukaryota; kingdom Metazoa; phylum Chordata; class Mammalia; order Artiodactyla; family Suidae; genus Sus; species Sus scrofa. Next base: position 817,116 of record NC_139383.1, read on the forward strand.
ATAAGAGGCAGAGATTGTCAGGATGGAGTAAAGGCAAATCTAGACTCTGCGGCCTGCAGGAGACAAGCTTTAAATAAGAAGACCCGCGAGTTTGAAAATGAAGGGAAGGAAGATGCCCATCATGCGAATGTTCAGATGAGTCATTTGGAGCCAAGTGTGTGCACGTTGGAGAAAATAAACTTCGCCCAGCAAGTGTTGCCAGAGCTAAAGGGAGTTTGCAGCAGGGTAGAGGGCGCTTCTCTGCATCCCAGAGTCAAAATAATCCTAAAGGCACAAGTGCCTGATGAGGATGAAGCCAAACCAAGCGAATTAAAAATTGAAGAGAGGATTCCATAAGCAGGGTAAGATTTTAACACTTCTCTCTTGGCAACTGCTAGAACAACAGGATTAAAAAGATGAAAGTGGAGTTGCTGTTGTGGCTTAGCGGCCTAAGAACTCGACTAGTATCCGTGAGGATGCGGGTTCAATCCCTGGCCTCGCTCAGTAGGTTAAGGATCTGGCATTGACTCGAGCTGTGGTGTAGGTTGCAGATCTGGCGTTGCTGTGGCTGCAGAGCACAGCAACTCCAATTGTGACTCCAGTTCGATCCCTAGCCTCTAAAAAAGCCTAAATAAATAAATAAAAAGATGAAGGATCAGAAAGCACAAAGTGTGACTCACAGCCCAGCGTCACCCTGAAGAAGCTCCTGACAGGGGTCCAGAGGTGTGAGGCCTGAGCAGTGGTCACGGGACCTGGCAGGCTAACAGGCCTATCAGGGGCCCCAGGCCGTGGCCTCCCCATGTCCCAATTCTGTGCTGTCTTGGGCCAGCAGGGCTCCTTACTTGTCAGCTGAGCAGCCCAGTTAAAGAAGACAACTTTAAAATCACATTCAGCATTTTCCTTGACTGCAGGAAGAAATCAGCTCAGGGAACTTAGTCACAGGGCAGAAATGGAAGCTGCCTTTTCGAATATCAGGTAGAGGCGGCCCTGTTTGTACACTGCTGATCATTGCAGTGTCGTTTGTAACAGCAGAAAGTGGCAAAGCTACACTACCCGATGAATTGGGGCAGTTCAGTTGGAAGTCGGGCGTCCGTCTTACCCACCGTGGGGGGGGGGTGATGGGTAAACACTCCCCAAGACCAGCAGCTTCTGAGAAGGAGCCCCGCCCCCTTATTGTTTCCAGCCTCCACTTGAGTGTTTGCCTTCGTTTTCACTGCTTTGTGTGTCTTAAACCTGGCGGGCGAGTGGCCCAGCCATGGCCCCCCCACGGGACCCCAGGTGGGCTCTGACACGGCTGTGGGACGCCCGTCACACTCTGCCCCCGGGGCTCTCCTTTCTGAACCAAGACTTCTTTTTCTGCTCTTGCCTCATACAAATGAAATGGAAAGGTGCATATCACCTCTAAGATTCCCTGACGTTTCTTTAATTAAACTTGCACTACCTCAGGGATGTGTAGGCTGCTCGATCTCAAAACGGTAAAGTCAGAGAATTGTGAGCAGCGGGGACGCCGCCTCTCTTTCCATTCTTCTCACCTCCTTTTGGACGTGGCAGATTGAATTTTGGCTGAGTCTGTGTCAAAATTCAGACCCTTGGCTGTGGTTACCCTCTCGCTGCTACTGCACAGCATTAATAACAACCAGCTGAGGGAAGAATGAAGCCCAGTCTTGGAAAACAGGCAGCGCCTCCCCTGGCCGAGGCCTTGCTGCCGGGCAGCACCGGCTGGTGTGGGGACCTGGTGGGGACCGGGCCCAGGCTGGGGCACGGCCGGGTCGGAGGCTGCCTCGCTGCCCTCGCAGGGACCCAGATCACCTTCCCTGGTTGGCGAAGCGAAGTCCGAGATGGAGACGGGAGAGGAGTCAAAAAGGAGAGCCTGGAGTACAGTTTGCCCTGTTGTCTCAAAGGAGCAAAAGTGCAGAGTCATCCAAGTTGACTGCCGGAGAGCCAAGGTGTTTCTTAATAAGAATGTGAAGGGAAAACAAAACAGCTGAGCCAGTATTCCCCCAACAGCCATAATCCCTCAACTCAGGGCGAAATTCCTCCCCCAAGGTAACGACGGGGACAGTGCAAGTGAGTGGGAACGAGAGCCACCCTTTCCCATAGGCGCGCGTTTCCGCGCGTGGCGGGTTTGGGACGCCGCCTCGTTGGCAGGCCTGTGGTGCGCTGGCCCTGCTGCCACGTGAACCTGGGCGGTTCAAGACCCCAGCCACCTGCTCCCCCACAGGGCTCCTGGGTGCAGGAGGAGCCCGTTCCCGACGGCAGGCTGGCACCTAGTTTTCTTGCTCAGGTGCGCCTCTAACCACATGTGCACAGTAATTCCGCGCGTTCCTTTCACAAGCAGGCAAGCGGGGGAGGGGGAGAGAGGAGCTCGGGGCGGATGGCAGGGGACGTGTTCCCTCGGGCTGCGGAAGCGCTTCCGTGGGAGGTCAGCACTCTCCGGCCTGTTCACACCTTAGGACACGCCCCGGGGAATGCGGTGTCCCCGCCTGACCCTCGGGTGGGACAGAGCGAGGCCCGTGAGTCCCGCCGCGTGGGCAGCCCCGAGATGGAGCGCGATAGGGGTCTCCCCCAGTGAGCTCCGTCCGGCCTTCCCATGTCGTTATGAGATAACTGCAGACTCCGCAGCTCCGAACAAACACAGTTTGGAAGGACGTAGGGTAAAGCTTTCTCGGCACAGCATTTTCTCCGACTTCGAGGAGGGAGAGGTGGGAGGAGGACGGTCCTCCTGCCCTGGCCTTGGAGCCCCCCTGCCTTTCCCTGGCAGTGCCCTGGGCCTCAGAGAGCACGGTCGTGTGAATTCATGAATTTCTGTGTCGTGGGACTGTCAGCTTTTCGCTCGTTAGGCATTGTCTCTCAAAACACTGGAGAGACATCTGTGCTTGTTCTGATGAGTCAGACACAGGGGTGCTTTCCATGCAAAGTTTCATCTCCCTGGAAGCAGCATCGAGATTCAGTTGTCTTTAATCTCTGCTTTTGTCATACCCTTGTTCTAAACCTTTGGATAACCAGCCACGTGTTGTAGGATGAAACCCGACCCTCGTCTTGGTTTTCAGGGTCTGTATGTAGTAGGCAATTTGCTGTCCAGCTGCCACGTGGCTCGTGGGGCCTCCTTCTAGGGGCCTCATGGCCCAGCCACATCCTGTGACCTTCTGGGGTCCTTGCTCTGCAAGCGAGACGTGCCAGCCCCGGGGAGGCCCTGCCAGGCAGGGTGCTGGAAGGACCTGCTTCTGTCCAAGGTTGGTCCTCCAGCCGGTCCTGTGGGGCACTGCCACCCGAAAAGCTGAGCAAGGAGCTTTTGGTCGTTTGTGAGCTGAGTGAAGCTGGCCCATAATGAGCTGCTGGCCTCCGTGTCTCTGACCCCATCCAGCTGGTCGGCTTGGTTCCTTTTCCTGGGATCAGGCCGAATGTCATTCGAGGCTCCCTTTTCAAAATTATTGAAGTCAGAACATGATTCCAGAAGTGCTTTTAGCAGAAGCGGATGTAAGAAGGTTTTCTATGTACTGCCGGCATCTAACACCCAGGGTGACAATGCAATACGTGTGTGTGTGTGTGTGTGTGTGTGCACTTGCTATCTTTTCACAAACATGATCTCCCCCGAAGCTGCAATGAGTCAAGGTCGCTTCCCCCCTGAGTCACTGAGAAGTCAGTGCGAGGAAGGAGGTGCTTGGGGTCAGGCGCCTGCTGTTCGGCCTCCACGGGCTTGTGAGGCTGAAGGACGAACACGTTACTCCCGTCTCTTTGCACACTGTCCTTTTAGGAAGGGGTCACTCTGAACAGCCACACTTAGGGGACCGTCTTCACAAATTACCTGGAATTCTTGTGCACAGATTTGTCTACTCGCCCCCATTTGTTTGTTTATTCCGTCCTGGGTTTATATCAGTGTGGACTCACGGACATTTATTTTATGCCCCAGGTTGCCAACATGACTTAATTTTGTTGCTTAAACTGTCCTGGCTTGGACCACCGGGGGCTCCTTCAGTTGGCTCCTGGGCCCCATTGACCTGCCCACTTTCTCACCTTCTGACATCATAAGAAGCTCCAGGCTTACCTCGTATACTTCCTGCCTCAGTCAGTTTTAGAATCAGACAGTTCTCCAAGGAGCCCTGGTGGCTCTTCCTAGAGAACGGGGTTTAGAAACCAAGACCTGGGCACTGGGTGTGCTTCTTGCTACTGGGGTGCCACTGCTTCCAGGTCGTCTTGGCCAGTAGAGCCAGGAGATGGCTGAGTGTACGGTGATGGTACGTGCACGTCAGCTGTGTGCTGTATCTCTTGTGGATGTAGCATGTTTCCGCTGGCTTCTCTGCAAGTGCGCCTGTCCCTGGAGTCAGCAAGTCACAGGTTTGTCCCGACAGCCATGACCCTCATCGGTTCCACCTGGGCCGTTCCGGCTGCCACTTCTGTTAGTGTACTTTTGAATTCTGCATCTCTGGTTTTCTTAGCAAGGGGCACATCCGTGTACTTTTTTCCTTCCCTAATATCTTGAGGAACATAAATTTGTCTAAAGTATTCCTTTGAAGGAGTTTTTAGTTTTCTTTAAGGTATTTATATTGTGGTTTGCTGTATAATAATTTGTATACTTGTTCAAATCTATCCAAATGGAAATAAACTCGTAGATGGTAGGAATCATGTGTTCTTAGTTTTATTTCTCCTGGCAGCTGGCACAGGCCCTCAGTTACGTCTTAAATGAGAGTCTGTCTTTGCTCCTCCGTCCAGTGCTGGTCAGCATCTGCATACTGTGTTCTCCCCGTGGAAGTGCCGCCTCTTCGGCATTTGGGAAAGAGGACGGGGCGGCAGGACTATCACAGTCAGAAGCCGGTTCCCTCTCGGGGTGGCCCCTCTGCGTGGGGACCTGTGTCTGTGCCAGGCCTCCCTCTTCTTTCGTAGTGGTTATCCATGTTAACGGCAGAGCTGGAATGTTTAGGGAAAGCACTTTTATTTTTGGTCAGATGTTCAGACATTTGATAAGATGTGGTGCTTTTGTGTGTGGCATTAACCGTCTGTCGTTGGAGAAGCGAATATGTGGGAGGTGAGGTATAGCCGTGGAGTGGGAGCAGAGAGAACTAGTTGCCATCCGGGTGAGCTCATGGAGCCTGTGGTTGGGCTGGATGACAAGCGCTGGGAGAAATGAAAGGACTGGCTTCGCCCCAACCTATGGCTTCTGTCCGTATGACGGTCATGCTTAATAACCGGAAAACGTACCGCGATCCACGCGGCAGAGCACAGCCCACAGGCCCTCGTGGTTACTCCGTGATGGTGATTTTACGTGGCTGCTCCTGATTTTCCTTTACTTCTTAGTTGAAGGGTAAATGCAGGAAAAATGACATGGTTTTCCTCTGTGTCACAGCTACAGCTTTGGCTCTTCGTCATACAGCTGAAAGGATTATAATTACGGCCTCTGAGGGGATGGTCCGAACTTGCCCCAGCTCAGGGGTTAATGCGTCCTTCCTGGGGCCAAAATGACTACATTTCTGAATTCCGCCACTCTATTTCTTAGGCATTCCTTCCTGCTGAGGTTTCTTAGGCCGCTGCTTTTGTGGAATTAAGTGCGTGTCCACGCTCAGATTACCGGTGACGATGACAGCAGTGGTGTTGATGTCACGGAGGCGTCCCTGTTTCCGTTGTGAACTCTGTGTGTGTAATTGGCGGCGTGTGAGTCGGGTGCTTGTGTCATTTGTCATCCAGATCCGGACACTCTGAACGTGGCTGAGGCTGCTGTGTCCCGGGTCTGGAAAGGCAGTGCAGGGCCATGCCGTGAACAAGCCCAGAGAGAAATACGACTTACCTCTTGGTTTCCTTCCTTGAAGACTCTTCAGCTGCATCACCATCTGTTTAGTTCCTCTGCCTGAATATGCCACCCAGGCCGGCTCTCAGGTGCCAGGGACGGTGGGCACAGAGACACGGGAGTTGAGAGAGACAGATACTGAGCTGGATTCTAGGAAAGGCCAGAGGCACTTTTTTAGACTCAGGGGCCTCTGGTCTAGTGAGTGGCCCCCAGACCTCAGGATTCTTCCGTTTCTTAAGACCGAGGAGAGAAGTGGGCTAAGATGGGGAGGCTGTTCACTGTTGGGGGGGGTTACCTGGATGGAGGGTGTTGAAGAGGAAGAGGAAGCAGCACAGAATAAAGGTCGAAACAAGATCCAATAGGAGTTTGTACACCAGGTAAGCAGTGCAGACAGGAAACAAGGGGAGGATTCTAAGCGGCTCTGAAAGATGGCGGGGCTGGTGTGCGCTTTAGAAGTGGCTCTGGACGTAGAGGTGGGGAGGTCCAGGCCAGGAGACCAGCGGGCCAGTCGGGAGGCTCCGGCAGTGGTCCTGGCCACGCAGGCCCAGGTTTGGTGAAGCCTAAAACTTGTGTGGTTTAACGGGCCCTCTTAAAAGGAAAGAGTTAAAACCACGAGCACGAAATCAAGGAGTGAGCGTGTAGGTGTCAGTGCAGGAAGACGCAGGAATACTCTTGGAGGCCCTTCCTGCTCCAGAGCAATGACTCGCCACACCCGGAAATGCCCGGAGACCACGCATACGTCCCACCAAGCCAAAGCTAGGGGCCCCCCATCCAGACCCTTGAGAGTGATGCCCGACAAGGCCCAGGGTCAGTCCAGTGCCACCCAGCACAGAGGGGTGAAGATAGAGGGTCCTAGGGATTCGTGGTGGAAATAGCTTACCTTTGCCAGTGAAATGCACACACACACACTCACACCCCAGGTGAGAATTTTTTTTTTTCCTTTTTAGGGCGCACTGTGGCATATGGAAGTTCCCAGGCTAGGGGTCAAATCAGAGCTTCAGTGCCAGCCTACCCCACAGCCAGAGCAATGGTGGATCCTTAACCCACTGAGCAAGGCCAGGGATCAGATCCTCAGCTTCACAGATACTAGTTGGATTCGTTTCTGCTGAGCCACAGTGGGAACCCCAAGAAATCTTAAAGCTTAAACTTTTTGAGCTTCATGGCAAATCCATCTCCACATCTGGGATAGAGGCTATTAGGATCAGAATTAGACAGGGGCAATAAGGGAAAACGAGGTATTTAGGGAAAAAAGTACCCTTGGGATGTGCTTCGCTCTGGGTGTGGTCAGCAGGGCATATAGGAAGAGCATGAGTTTCTGACTTAGGCACCGATCAGGACTCAGAGGGTGTTTATGTTCTTGGCTGCGCATCTTAAAAACCAGAAGTCAGTAGAAAACAAATCAGCAGTGTTTGTCCTTCCTGTTTCAGGATAATTACCATGAGGAAGGATGGGGCTGTATTAGCTGTTAACACTGGCTGCACCCGGCTTGCGCTGTTTTCACCCAGTGACCGTGGCCCTGATTCTTGCAGTTTCCCTGTGAGCCACTGGTGCTCTGCAGACTGGGTGGAAGGCAGTCACCCTAAGTGGAGGTCTCTGCAGTTGGCAGGTGAAGTAGTGGGTGGAATTTTTCAATGTTGAGATGCTTTACATGCCTTTACTCGCAACAGGCTATTGATTGGCTTACCTGCAGGGTATGTGTTTGGAGCCGGTATCCGCGGTAGCTGCTGCAACAGTGTGTGTAACACGCATACGTGTCGTGTCCGGCCTTTGCCAGGAGCTCGGCCGTCCACGCTCTTCAGGCTTGGGGTAGACACTCATCCTTCTGAAACCTTATAAAACATCCATGGAAATGGGAGTCGTGCTGGAAATGAAGAGCTCTAAGAGGCAGGATAAGTGTTTGTGTGTGAGGAGAACTGACATAAATGTGACCATATCTTCAAATGGATTATTGCGTCTCGGTTTTGCAAAGCTGTCGGGCCGCAGATAAGAACGGCATGTGTGCAAACAGATACTATTGGTGGCCGAATGTTAGAAGTTCATAGTTAAAACAATTTTTAAAAGTGGGGCAGTGTCTGGGCGCTCTCTGTCTCTGAAACTTTCCCAGAGTCCACTTTTCCTGCAGGGGCTTGTGGTCGAAGAGGCCTGGTTGTCAGCCGAAAGGACTCCTGCCGATGATGCATCTTCCGGAAGCCTCGCAGGTGAAGGGGAGCAGGGAGGAGGGCCCACCTCTCTGGGTGGCTCACACCTGACCAGGCAGCTGCCTCCACACTGGGCTCAGGGGCTGCCTTCACCTGTGGGGCAGGTGCAGGGCGGCGGGGGGTGGTCTCTAGCTTGCACTCAGACTGCAGCGCCTCCTAGGATCCAGAACTCCGAGGAGAGCTGCAGACGTCCGGGGTCTGGGGACCGTGGCGCCTCCTGGGAACAGGACCCTTCCTTGCAGGAATTGCTTGCAGGAGGTGCTTGCTTCGTGGGCACCTCTGGGGTCAGCAGAGAAGGGCTGTGTCCTCAGCAAGTCCAGAGACAGACAGAGAGCAGCGCCCCCCGACCCTTGGGCACACGAGCGGTTCTCTGCTCCTGCGGGGACTCCGCTCATGGCTGCTGGGCCTGCTGTGCTCAGAGGGAGGTGGGTTCCCACTGGCTCCAGGGTCCCCGGAGCCAGTGCTATGCAAAGCAGGAGGGAGGAAGAGGCCGACTTCCCTTGGTGGCTGAAACTGAACTTATTAGGAGCACTTGGGGGTGGCTCCCGGAGATTCTAGAGGCATTGGCAGTGGAGCTGCCTGGCCCCGTCTGGACGTCCCAAGGCAGAGGTGAGGGAAGGGCCACGCTTCCCTCAGGCTCCCGACCGCCTCACCTTTTATGCGTGGATCGCACTCGGGATGCGCTTCCCCCTGGGTTTCGGCTCCAGCGCAGTCACGCAGCTCTCATCATTCCTCCGTGGTGATAAGCTCTGGGGTCTGAGGGAGGACAAGGAGGTCGGCTGCCAGCTGTGTCCGGGGTGAAGGCTTTGCGGGGAAGGGAGCTCCACTCCTGGCCCTGCTCAGACAAGCCTGGGTGGAGTTCTGGATGCTCTCCTCCTGATTACATAGTTCGCATTTGGTGGCTTTCTGCTTGCATTGCTCAATGTTGAACTCTTGCCTGATTGAGGAGATTTCAGATAAAACATGATGTGTGTCCTTCTAAACCAACATCATGTGCTCCAGTTGAAGAAATAGGCAAGTAATATTGGGAGCACATGCTCGGTTTTCTTTTATTGTGATTTATGTAACATGTGGGTTTTTTTTAATATTTGGAGATTTAGGGAGCATGTAGTAGGACTCTATTATTCTAATAGTAAATTTAGAGTAATCTATTGTGTCATTTAAGAATTTTGGAGTTCTCTGATGCATGTGTTTCTTTGAGGCAAAAATCCCTTTATCATACTTAAAGGAATTGGATGTTACTAGAATTCCTTGACCAAAACCAATTATTTTGTTTATAATTCCTTTAGTATCTTAACATAAACTTGCATTTAAAAGATTGTGCTATAAACCACGGGTGGGGTCTCACACTGAATTATTCCCCAGTGTGGTCCCAGGGTGCTTCTTACCCGCATCCTCACCTGATCCTCCCGGAGGGACCTTTGGGATGAATGTGGGGTCGTGAGTCCAGGCATGGCCGTGGCTGAACTTGGGGACAGGTCATCAGCTGAAGGGAGGCTCAGAAATGCAGGGAGTTCCCACTGTGGCACACCCGACACGGATCTGACTAGTATCCATGAAGATGTGGGTTTGGTCCCTGTCCTTGCCCAGTGGGTAAGGATCCAGCATGGCCATGAGCTGTGGTATAGGTCAAAGATGCGGCTCAGATCCTACCTCTGTGGCTGTAATGCTGCTCTACCCAAGTTCAAATGGCAGGAGGCTGCGAGGAAAGAATGTGGGAACTCCAGGCCGGGGCGACGGCCACGCACCGTCCCTGCGCCACTCACACGCCTGGGATCACGATTCCCTGGCTCTGCGTTCGTCCCTTGAAAGAGATTACACCTTGGTTTGGCCTCAAGTACCTTGACGTTTGCAGCCGAACCAGGTGGTCAAAGCTCCACCTGTCATTTACAGAGGAACAAAAGCAGCTATAAAGACAGGAATTCGAGATGTTTGGGGATAGCCTTAGATACCAACAAATACAGCATTTATGTACCTTTGGAAAAACACACCACAGTCGCCTGTGCATTAGAGAAGCTAATCGAATCCGTTGTTGATATCCCTGCTTTCTGCCTGTGGCTCTGTGGGCGCATGTCTGTGTCTGCCAGCGACAGCCATTGAGGAGGCCGCCCAGCTGCGGCATTCTTCTCCTCTGGTTCCAAGTAGATTTAGATTAATTTTAATAAAAGCCGTCATTTGCGAACAATTTAAGGTGAATTTTATTTACACACACATGTATTTTGTATGTATCTATCACATATTATATGGATCTGTGTACACATACATGTTTTTATATGCACAGCATCGTGGCTGATAGCACAGACTCTGGAACCTAACTGCCTGGGCTCACATCTCGGCTCCACTCTCACTTCTGTGTGAACTTGGGCAACTCGAGTCCCTTCCTTCATCCGTTTTTGCGTCTGTGCAATAAGGGTAATGCTGGTACCTGCTCATTGTTGTTAGGAGGTTCACCATTTGTACAGCATTCAGAGTGCTCCCGGAAGTGCTTGCTAACTCACTTCACTAGCTCACCTAATCCTCTTGGTGGCCCTGGGAGGGCCTGTGATTTTTCCCTTTTACAGAAAACGAAGACTCTGACGCTGAGACGTGGAAACGACATAACTCTACTCTCTCAACCCAGAGCTCATTCTAGTTTCTTTGAACTGAGGCACTTTGTGGAGGAGAACGTCCTCACTTTTCAGGTGTGCACACAGAGGGGTCTTCAGCCATCCTCGCCATCCTCCCCATCAGGAGCAGCATCCTCCCCAGCGGCAGCATCCTCCCCAGCGGCAGCATCCTCCCCATCAGGAGCATCCTCCCCATCAAGAGCAGCATCCTCCCCATCAGCAGCAGCATCCTCCCCATCAAGAGCAGCATCACCATTGGCAGCATCCTCCCCAGCAGCAGCATCACCAGCAGCAGCAAGAAGATGCCTGCACTGCTGCTGTGCTGTCTGCACTGCTTCCCTAGAAGCCCCATCACGAAGCCCAAGAATGTTCTCCTCCTCATCGTTCTGTGTGTGAAGCAGTAAATACAGGTGCCTTCCGGGGGAAAATGAGAGCTGCAGCATTTTTCTCAAGCTTCCTCCTCGTCCTGCTTGTGGCTGGAGGCTTGTGGATGCTTCAAAGGAACAGTGACTTGACAGAACTCCTTTCTCCCGCTCCCCACGTGTGACTTCCCAGGCCTCCAGAGCAGCGCCCGCCGCTGCCTGGTCCCTCAGTACCCCAGTCCCAGAGGGAGGAGCACCCGCTCAAACGGGAGCATTAAGCAGGTGTGTCGCTGATGTTTTAACTCCTAAGACTTTGGGTTTGGGACTTGGATCAACTCACAGAATATTGGAAGGTGACACGACTACGAGCTAACACCTGACCTCCCAGCATCACGGGGAGCTGGCCGTCCGGACACGTCAAAGGTGTTTTGTCCTCAGTGAGGAGATTTGGGTGAAGGTCAAGGCCATGTTTTCTATAAACTACCATCCTACCAGCTACCTGCCTTCCTGCTGCCTCGCTGGAAATGTTACCTGGCACACGCAGGAGTCGCCGGTGTTCTGAGCGGCGAATGTACCCTTTCCCCCGTAGCCGTGGTGCATGTAGGCGTGTTCGCGTGCCCGTGGGGCTTTGTCACTGTTCACGCAGTTTCAACCTGTGTGTGTCCGTGCACTCATCTCCCTCCTACTCAGCGGGGTCTCCCTCCCAGAGGAAGGCGGGCGCCCACGGGGGAGGGCTTGCAGGTCGGTGCAGAGCCTGTGCGTGACCCAAGCTGCCCCGCTGGGCTGCCGACCCTTCATCTTGCTGCGCTGCCTCTGCCCTGGGAATTTTTCAAACTCTTGGTCCGCTTTCCAACTCAAGGCCGCTAAGATGGTTTCTCCCATATTTTATTGACTTGAAATTCAGAAGATGTCCTGTGAACCATTTGAAAGTGAATGAGCTCGTGACTTTTAGTGCATTCACAGTCTTGTGCAACCATCGCCATTCTCTGGCCCCCAGAGGAGCCCCCGGCCCCTGAGCAGTCCCTCCCTTGCCTTCCCTCCAGCGCCTGATCACCACCAGCCCGCTTCCCGTCTCCCCGGATCTGCCTCCTCTGGGCATTTCAGATGCATGGACTGACGCCCTGCGTGACCTGCTTGTGGCTCCTCGCACTGAGCACCTGTTTTCCAGGCTCACCCGCGTGGCGGTGGCGCGTGTCAGAGCGTCACGCCCGAGGCGGAATGGAGCCGGTGGCATGGATGGACCACGTTTGCCTTGGCGCACATCTGCTGGCAGAAAGCAACCTAAATGGCAGCTTCCACGCTCCGGCTTGGGAATAGAGCCGCTGCGAACATGTCTGTACATGTATGTTTGACCTCTAGCATCTTTAAAAGACTTTGCAAAAGGAAATTTTATCTTTGGAATAAGACACTGTTAGACAATCAATGTGAGAAACAAAGGACAGTTCGTTGTATCGTGGTATCCTGGGCTTTGCTGTTCATTTTTGAGGGTAAATGGTCATTTATCATATTCCCTCAGGACTTGCAAACTGCACCTGCTTCCCTGCCTTCTGTGATTGTTGTGGGAACGATATGTGCGTACGAGCGTTTTACACGTATTAAACATGTAATCACGTCTCTATGGACCCTTCATCTGATGCCAGAAAGTTTACCCTGGGTCCTCCCTGTCTGCGGGGAGCTAGGATTCAAACAAGTCAGAAACCGAGCCATTTAAAAATGCTCAGCTTCTATGGACATAACCTGAAGTTGAAAGTGATCCTCTAGTGATCGGATTCGGGCAGATACTTACATAACTTTATCTAGGCGACCAAAGGGGATTTCTGAAAATAACAGGATGGATAAACACACTGAAGAGGCGTAGGAGTGAGCCGAATGCTATTTATAGGGTCGTTGGGGTGATGTTTTCCTTACGTTCTGTTCCTAAGCAGAGACAACACACATTTGCAAAATTCTGTCTCAGCGTAGAAGGCAGTCTTACATCTTTCTGTTTCATGTTTATGTTTTACCTCTTAACATGAAACTTGAAATTATCAATTTATTTTCTTTTAACTTATGAGTTCATATTTATGCGTTATTACTTCAATATGTTAAGAACACTCGAATTCGGAGGGAATGGCTATAATCACAATTGACTAATTTAATTATTTAGTATCTATTTAACAAACACAAATTTTACTTCATTTTCCATTACTGGCTAGTTCCTCTGGTGGAACAAAGATGATGGGTCGTCTCCCGCCTTGTTGGGATGTTGGGGGCATTTGTTTTTATTCTTCGTTAAACGTGTGCAGGTTAACTTTTAAAAGTACTGTAACATCACACAGAGTGAATTATCGTCTAGTGAGGAAATTCACGCCGTCCCGTGGAAAGAGGAGAGAGCAAAACGTCTTTAACCACACAGAACATCTTTACGTTCATGTAAAGCTTAGAGAGACGATGTTCAGAGGGCCGAGCCAGCGCCTGAAAGTGGGGAGACGCCAGTGAGGAGACGTCTTGCAGAGGGAAGCATTCAGATACGTGCACAGAAGCGCGTGCAGTGGTCACGTGGCTCCACCGCAAAGATGCTTCCGAGCGTGTGCGCACACCCGGCCTCACAAATCACGTGGTCCTCCCTTTTCCCCGGAGCAAAGACACTGAGGACGCCGATGCCTTTTAGTCGCCTCATTTCTGACAATGCTTCTTGCCATGTAAGGCCCGTGAACACACTCGTGGCGCCGTAAGTCTGGGAGGCCGGCTCCTCGTCCTGCAGACACGAGTTCGAGAGGCTGCGGGGAGGCCCCTGCTGCCCAGTGGTTTGGGTCGGAGGAAACACGTTCGGTGGCGCGTGCTGTTTTCTGTCTTGGAAACCACGCGTCCTCGTCCTCCCACCAGAGAGAAGTGGATTGGGCAGGTGCAGCCTCTCCTTAGCCAGCGAGGAGGGAGTAGGACGGCGGGGTACTTGCTCGCCCGAATCCGGTTCCCCACAGCGGCGGAAGCAGGGCTGCAAGGCAGGCAGACAGGAAACGCGCGTGCTGTCCAGACGGGATCCGGAGACCGTGTCCGCACGGACCGCTGCAGCCCTTCCTGGAGGAGGCGGGTCTGTGCACGAGCCTGCCGGCAGGCGGCTGTTGCTTTCCTCGGAGGAGGCTGCTCTGGACTCCGCACGGACAGACCAGACAGGAGAAGGGGCAGAGTCAGCCCTTCAGCTGCGACCACGAGGACCCAGGCCTGGGACCGGGCACAGCCCCGAACCTGGGGGTCCATGAACCCTGTGAGGCGGGAACCGTGCTGCCGGCTCGGTTACGTGCGTGTTCTCACCCGAGGAGGACCATGTCCGCAGAGGATGACACCTCGTGAGAGGGAGGTCGCCGCCAGAGGCCCCGGAGGCGCAGCTCAGGGGACGCGGAGCCCAGTCCTCAGCCCAGGCGCCCTCCCTCAGGCCCACGAGCCCCCTTCCCATCCTCTCACTCTCCCCCCAGGTCCTGGTGAGAGAGTCGGCTGTTCTTTCCCGGCATCCGTGGGGTCTCTCCTTCTCGGCCTTCGAGCGTGTTTTCACGTGTCCCCTGCACACGGTGACCAGGAGCGCGGCCTGAACTCCGTCCCACCCCTTCAGTGACCCCCGGGGGGAGGGGGGGCTCCTGCCGTAACAGCCGTCTGTGTTCAGCCTCTCTTTCCGGTTGAGGGGTCCCCGCTGTGACCGTGCTGGGCCCATCCTCCTCCCCGAGGGCCCGCGGGCAGAGCCTCTGGGCCGTGCTGGGCAGCTCGGCTCACTCGGGGGCTCCCTGTGCTCCCGCCCCGGGAGCCGTCTCCGTCCCAGCCGCTGCCAGGAGCGTGGCTGAGCGATCCTGGGTCAGGCCCTTCGTCTACACAGGAGGGCAGCCCGGGACCTTTCTGAATGTGGCTTCTGCTCTCTTCACCCTGATGGACCATCCTGGAGTTTTAGAGGCAACACGGTTGTCCCCCAGTGTGGACGGTCGTCGCCCCTGCGTGTGGCTCTCCCAGCCCGATGCCTCGCAGACGGGGAGCCTTCGGGACTTAGGGCCTGAGACGTGGGGAGGGTCAGGTGCCAGCTTGGAGCTGCTCGTCTGCTGCTGGACAAGCCCCGGGGCAGCAGCCGCAGCAACGGAGCCAAGGTCAGGGCCCCGGGGCCCCGCCCGCAGCCACAGCTCTTCTTTCACAGTCTGGTGTGGCAGCCTTGAGCGCCAGCAGTGTGCCTTCTGGAAACATCGGTAGGAATGGTCGCACTGAGGAGCTGCTTGTGTGTGCGTGACACGTCCGTGGTAGCTCCTTTGCCCTGGTGTGACCTCCTGGCACCTCTGACCTCCCGTCTCTAAACCCAAGACTGAAGAACCAGGACTCACTCTAGTGCGGGAACGAGCAGGAGGTGGGCTGAGGAAGCCGTTTTCCTCCAGGCTGGTTTCTAGGAAGTGCTGTTGACCTGGGATCCCTTTCCTTTATCAAGACGGGGAACGGAAGTGTTCTGAGAACAAGGCTGGCTAAAGAGGAGGGCAGGAGCCAGATCACACACGCCTTAAGCGCAGACAGTTTTCCTCTGCTGGCCGCGCGGGCGGCTCCTCGTGGTGAAGTGTCACGGTGCCGAGCCAGCAGGACGCTCCCCGTCGCCCGAAGCTGTGGCGGTATCTCTTTGGGAATGTAATTTACACAGCTTGCCGGTCTTTATGCCCTAATGCGTCTGCTCTCCTCTTGGCGCTGTCATTTCCTTCGACTCTCATTAGGAGGATTATTCTCATCCTGTTTGTCATGCCTTTCACTTATTTCTCGTGTTGTGACTCTCTGTAATTTTGTTTTCTTTCCGGGTAACATTTATAGAGGTATATTCTGTGCCCACTGAATGTTTTTTTTTGTTGTTGTTTTATATATTTTTTAGGGCTGCACCCATGGCACCTGGAGGTTCCCAGGCTAGGGGTTGACTCAAAGTTGTAGCTGCCGGCCTACACCACAGCCACAGCAGTTCGGGATCCAAGCCGTGTCTGCAACCTACACCACAGCTTGTAGCAATGCCAGATCCCTAACCTACTGAGCGAGGCCAGGGATCGAACCTGCGTCCTCATGGATACTAGTCGGGTTCGTTACCGCTGAGCCGTGATCAGAACTCCTCCACCGAATCTTTTTTGAACTGTGTCTACAGTGTTGTTGGAAATAACCCATGGAAGTTTTCATTTAAAATATATATGTTTACATGTGCGTGTGTAGGTGTGTGTCTGTGCATTTCATGTGTGCATGTAGGTGTGTGTGTGTGCCTTTCACGTGCGTGTGTAGGTATGTGTGTGTGCATTTCATGTGTGTGTGTAGGTGTGTATGTGTGTGCATTTCATGTGCTTGTGTAGGTGTGTGCATTTGTGCATTTCATGTGCGTGTGTAGGTGTGTGTGCATGCGTGCATTTCATGTGCGTGTGTAGGTGTGTGTGCATGCGTGCATTTCATGTGCGTGTGTAGGTGTGTGTGCATGCGTGCATTTCATGTGCGTGTGTAGGTGTGTGTGCATGCGTGCATTTCATGTGCGTGTGTAGGTGTGTGTGCATGCGTGCATTTCATGTGCGTGTGTAGGTGTGTGTGCATGCGTGCATTTCATGTGTGTGTGTAGGTGTGTATGGGTGTGCATTTCATGTGCGTGTGTAGGTGTGTGTACATGCGTGCATTTCATTGCATGTGTGGGTATGTGCGCATGCGTGCATTTCATGTGCGTGTGTAGGTGTGTGCATTTGTGCATTTCATGTGTGTGTGTAGGTGTGTGTGCATGCGTGCATTTCAGAGGTCCTATTTGGTTCCTTCCAAAATCTACCTGTTAGTTTGTAACTGTCTTTGGTTTCTTCCTTATATTTTAAGTTGTGCCATTCTTTTCTTTAAATAGTTTACACATACTTGTTTTATATTCTTTATTTGGTGATTTCAGTGTCTGGAGACTTGGGGGGGTGGTCTGATCTTACTCTTTTTTCTGCAGACTCTTGTGTTTTCCTGGGTGTTATAATTACGGATGTCAAGTTCGTAACCGGCCGATCTTAGAGGACACTGAGGGGCTACATGTTTATGTGCCCTTCGGAGAGAATTATCCTCTAGGGACCACGACAGATTCATTCGTGGGTGAGGGGTTATGGCTTCTGCGTTGCCCAGTGTGGTAGCCACTGGTCAAATCGGCCGCTTAAACCAAAATTAATGAAAAGTTAATAAAATCGGGTCCTCCTTTGCATAAGCTGCATTTTAAGTGCTCAGTAATCACAGGTGGCAAATGCCATGTGTCTCTGTCACTGCAGACAGATGTTTTGAAAGTCATGTACGGAATCACAGAGGTTTGTGTAAATTCGGACCCACACCACCAGGCTCTACTGTCATCTCCAGTTCTTAAGCGAATGGTGTGTTTTCCCCACGGAAGGGGAACTCTTCATCCTTGACGTAACTTATGTTTACACCAGGGGACTTCTCCAGATCCCACTTTCTTTGGCTAAAGGCTCGTCTCCTTTCAGCTGAGGGGTTCGTGAAACTCAAGGCTTTAGGTTTCTGGTCAGATCAAAATTGTCCACAGAGAAGCTGAGATTTCAGTTCCATCTCCTCTGTGTTCGTTTTCAACCTCTGGGGATTTCCTGTGCGGTATCTTTGAGCTTAACAAAGTATTTAAAAAATTCGGCTTGTAATTCTTCTAGTTTTTGAAGGGTGTTGTGGGACACTATATGTATATTTTCAGAAAAACAAATCCAGTCTCAGCTCCGCGCACATCCAGACCAGAGGTCTTTGCTCTCGGAAGCATCTCCCGCCGGGCGGGGGGGGGGTAGGGGGGACCTGCAGCTCCTGCGTCCCCGCCTTGTCCCCCCGGGGCGCCCCGTCCACCTCCACAGAGCCCACCTCCATCTCGGCTCTGCCGTCAGCCCCTGAGCTTCAGGAGGCAGCCACTTGCAGTGTTCATCTCGGCTTTGCTACCCGGCACGGGCTTGGCCCAGAGCAGCACGTTTTGAAGTTTAGCGTTTACAGTATCTGCGGAAAGCATCGTACCTGGGAGGTTTTTTGTGTGGACACACGGTGCCGACACCGCGCTGGGGACGTGCGGGGGCCCTGCTCCGTCTGTCCCGTTTCCCAGGGCGGAGAGGCTCTTTGTTTTAAGGGCTTACACTCGAGGAACTCACACCCCGGGATTTTAAAGCGCGAAAGGTGGGAGGAAATGAAGTTTTCGCCTGAAGATTTGCGATTGGAAGACAAAAGCAGTGACAAGGTAGCCGAGTACCGCCCTCACCCGGGCCGGGCCGGGCCTCTGTGTCTTGTCTTCCGGAGCTGCTAGACAGCAGCTCCGCGGCACGGCAGTCGCAGTTGTCCTGGTGATGCTTTCCTCGTCTTGTCACGAAGGACCGCAGAGCAGGTGCAGGTGGCTGCGGCAACACAGCGCGAGCATCTGTGGCCGGTCGCTCAGTGTGGTGTCTGACGAGGCGCCACTCGTCATCCTCAGCGTCTGTTGCTGCCTCGAGGGTTCCGTTGACGGGAGCGCGTTTTTACAGAATGTTCCTGTTGATGTTTTCAAGACACTCGCCCCGAACGGCCGAAGTCAACTTATTCAAATGTGTGTTCAAATGCGGTGCCTCCAGGAAGCTGAGACGGTGCGGGGAGCTTGGCCGGCGGGGCGAACGTCGTCAGGAGTCGGGCCTGGTGCAGACACACACGCTTTTGCAACCTTGCGTTTTCTCCCCTGGAAATTGGCCACCTGAGCCGAACTCTCGTCCAGGAGTCACTCCTTTCAATGATCAAAATGGAAGGCTTGGGTCAAAATGGTGACAGCTGTTACCTTCTTCTTTTAATAGTTGTAGCAGCAAATGGCCGACTCTGAGCTGGAGAGAATGTCCAGCGGCCTTTGACGGTAACCCTGCACCTCGAGGGATGAGAACGTAGACCTACTCGCCAGGCGTCCCACAGCCCCGGGGAGGGGCCTGCGGTGGCCAAGACTCGCTTAGGCTGCATGTGAACAGGTGGCTTTCTGGGTGTCTGATGTTCAGGAAGTTACCTCTGAGAATCAGTTTCGTCGTCTTTGAATGGGGACAACAATTCCTTTGATGATATCATTTTGACGGTTAGAGGGGCGGAAGTGTATGAATTAGCTGGCACACACAGGCGCAATGCTATCATAAATCACTGAGTAATTCAATACTCATCCAGGAATAGTTTTCTCCTCTTTAATTTAGGTGGTTTTCTACGTACGGAGGCTGAGTACTCTGCTTTGTGTTGTGATTGTATACTGCAGAGCTTTTTTGCCTTAAAATCCATGTCAAAACAGTGTATAATAACACCACTTTAAAAAAAGTATACAAATACACATATATCTCCTTATAATAAACAAGAGAACTCTTATGAAGTATCGATCTATGGAGGAAATAGGGTCTTGGGTACATGGTGGGTTTTATCCTAAAACAGAAGCCAGACTTCTTTGAATGTAACTTATTTTGTACATTTGACTTTGGAGTCATAAAATTATGTACATAAGCATGGAATGCAAATGAATTTTAAAGTTCAGTTTCTAAAAACTCAAACATAAAGAAGCGAGTAAATTTTAATGTGGTATACAGTTCATGGAACAACCACAAAGAGGAAAAGAATTGAAATGGCTCTAAAACACAGTGTACTGTACATTGTTTGCAAAGTCCATATTGAAGATAAAAGCTGTAAAAAGCAAATACTGTTTGTTGTAATCATATGGTTGGGCAGGTATGTTGACATTTTTATGCTAAGACTTTTGAGTGTGGTATTGTGGGATGAGAAAAATTAGTAATTATATATCATTTCATTCTGTCATTTACAGAATTACTTAGAACCAAATTTCCTGGCACAGGACAGAGAGCGCGCAGATGTAAGATATAAAAGGTTTAGTACAAACCGAGAATTATGACTGTAACTGGCTACATCAGAATGAACTCCTGATGTATTTTATATTTCCAAAAATAAAGCCCTAATTTTTTCCACTAAAATGGCCTAAAAATAATGGCCAGTGGTCATGGGCCCCTCTAGTCCCCAAACAGGTCCTATTAGAGAATTTCCTGGGGTTTTGATGAAGACAGGTGCACAGAACCGGAGAGGCAGGCCCTGGTGCCGTGTTTGATGTAGGACTACTGGAGACCAGCTCCAGTGAAGCCCCAGGAAGCCGCAACAGCATCAGGCTCATCCACCAGCTACTTACCACTTGCTAAGACATAACCCAACACCATATTTTTAAATGGTGAGAAATTCATACCTAGAATTAGCCAGGCTGCCTCAGTTGAGATGATCCCAGTCTGTTGGCAGCATCGAAGCATCTTAGCCAGGATCCCCTGGAGCAGGTACCTTCTTCTCTTCCTCAGGCCTGGTCAGGTGGCACAGACCTTCTTCATAGCCTGCTTGTCCTGATTGTTGGCTTTGACCTTGGGGAAGCCACAGCGGTCAAGTTTGTCCCTCCTGGGGGCACTCATCCAAAGTCCTTTGGGCTGCCTGTGGAGCGGGATCCGAGCCACGTCTGCGACCTACACCACAGCTCACAGCAACGCCAGATCCATGACCTACTGAGCAAGGCCAGGGATCGATCCCACAACCTCATGGTTCCTAGTCGGATTCCTTAACCACGGAGCCACGACGGTAACTCCAGAGATAGTTTTTAAAATGTGTATCAGATAGAAATTTTAGAACTGAAAATACAGTCTGAAAAAAATCAGCAAATGATCAATAGCAGAATGGAGATGACAGAAGAAAGAGCGAACTTGAGTAGAAATAACTGAAATTGAGCAAACCGAAGAAAAGAGAAAGAAGAGATTTAAAAAAAATGAATTGGGAGTTCCTGTTGTGGTGTGGTGGAAATCTGACTAGTTTCCAGGAGGACGCAGGTTCGATCCCTGGCCTCGCTCAGTGGGTTAAGGATCCAGCTTTGCCGTGAGACGTGGCTCGGATCCAGTATTGCTGTGGCTGTGCAGTTCCAATTCAATCCCTGGCCCAGGAACTTCCATATGCCACAGGGGCAGCTGTAAAAAGAACAACAGCAAAAGACAGATATAATGCATCGATTAAAAATACAGGAGTTTTCTTGTGGTGCAGCAGGTTAAGGATCTGGCTGGAATTTGATCCCTGGCCTGGGAACTTCCACATGTTGCAGGCATGCACCCCCCCCGCCCCCCCCAAATACATAGAGAAGTAGATATAGAAATACACACACACACACACGCACGCACGGACGGTGCACTATCCATCAGAAAATCAAGTTGGCCTCAGTGTGACTTAGTGGGGGTCCTAGAGCGTGTAGACGTGCTCTCTCTCTGTCGTGGCTTTGACCTGAGCACGTGCCTTTCCCGTTTTTGGCATCATCACTAAATATACTGTCCTTTGGAGCAAACAAGCTGATGCTGATACAGGGTCCAAAATAGTTCCCGTCCACCTCCATTAGGAACACGTTTCAATTGCATGCAGATTTTAATCTAACCTCTTTTCCTCGATGTTCCTGCGAGGCCAGGGATCGAACCCGCAACCTCATGGTTCCCAGCCGGATTCGTTTCTGCTCGCCGCAACAGGAACTCCGAGGGGGTGTATGTTACCTTAATCAGGTGGAATCACCTGTTTTATCACGCGGCGCAGCGCTCCTGTAAACCGCCTGCACTCCTTTCGGCAGTGGTTTACAGCTTCTCGTGTGTGGTAGTTGCTCCATGTGTTCAGTTATCTGTAAGAATGTTAATTTTTGATGCTGTCGTCTGTAGGATACTGTCACGTATCGTGTGTCATGTGTCGTACATAATTTTCAAATGTGTGTCAGGCCCCTCCCCTTTTCACGTTTGCTGATATTCTTGTCACCACAGCGAATTGAAGTGCGTAGCGAAGGGACTCCTCTGACGGGCCATGGTGGAGGAAGGCGCAGATTGACTGAAGGCCCCGAGAGGGGAAGGGGTGGCTCGTGCTCAAAAGACTCAGACCCTCCACGGCTTTCAGGGAAGGGTTTTTAGAGCAGCCTTAGGGGTGAGGGCTGCAGGGCGCCTGGTCAGCTTGAGCACAGCTCTCTGATTGGTCCGTGGTGAGGTCACAGGTGATGTTTTAGGAATCCCAGGCATCAGCATTCTGGTTCTGACTCTTCTGGGTCTTTTATCGGGTGGGAGTCTGGTTTCTGTAAAAGCCACTCAAGGGTATGGCTCAGGATACTCGCTCTAGCCCTCTAGGAAGAACTAAAGGTCCTTGACTTTGTTTTATGGCTTATCATTATTCTGTCATGCTTGGCTGCCTCCCTTTGTTTCTGCATTTTCTTACTTTTCTGATTAAATTTGCTCTTTAGAATTTGAGGAGGGCCTAGGAGGCTAAAGCTTTTCTACAAACAAGTTCGTTTACAAGGTGGGGGACATGGGGGATCTATCCCTGGGGAGGCCCTGCAGAGTCCTGCTCCATTTCAGTCTAGCTAAGGATTTATCTTGTTTTGTTCTGCTTTCAAAGTACTATCTTTAGGTTTCACAACTTTTATGTATTATTTTTATGTGTTCTGTATCACTGCTTTCTACTCAACTCTTGTTTCCTTTTTTCTACTTCTTTTGAGATTAATTTCTCACTTATTTCCTAGTTTCTTTCCTCCTTTCTTCCCCCCCCCCCCTTTTGGTGGCACCCATGGAATATGGAAGTTCCCAGGCCAGGGATGGAATTCCAGCCATAGCTGTGACCAACCCCACCGCTGAGGCAACACAAGATCCTTAACCCCCTGCGCCGGGCAGGGGATCAAACCAGCAGTGCCACAGAGACGAGCGGGACCACCAACCCACTGCACCAAGTGGGAACTCCCCTAGTTTCTTAAGGTGGCGCCTTGGCTCAATGATTTAAAATCCCTCACCTTCTCTAATAACAGTTTTCCTTCTAAAAACTCTCTGGACAGTTCCTTTATCTGGATCCCACAGATTTTAGGCTGTGTTTTCATTTTCATTCGGTTCAAAATACCTTCTAATTTTTCCTGTGATTTCTTCTTTGACTGATGGGTCATTTAAAAAGGGTCTTTGATTTTCAGTTATTTGCGAACGTGCACACAGCTTCCTGTCGCGGATTTCTGTCTTAACTCTTCTGAAGGAGGGAACACGCCTGTGCAATTTCAGTGTCTTAAACGGGTCGAGAGTCATGTCCTGTGAGGTGGTCTGTCCGGGTCCCGGAAGAGGGCCTGACAAGCAGGAAGGGTTGGGAAGGACGTGGGGCAGCGCTGGGGAGACGTGTTCTGCTTTGTTGGCTCGAGGGGTCTGGGCGTGCGTCAGGGCGGATCCCCTCGTCACGCTGTCGGACCTTCTGCCATCTCGACACCTTTCTGCCTACCTGTTCTGTCGATTACATCGTGTGGCTCTTGCTTTTTCATCCATGTTAAAGTGGCCTCGAGCCACCTGAGACCATTTCAGTTCCAGTTTAAATTAATTAAATCTCTGTAAATTTAAAAATTCAGTTCCTTACTGATTCTGGCCATTTGGAAAACTCAGTCGCACTCCTGTTTGGACAGTTCAAGCATTTTCATGCTGTAAAAATTCTATCAGACCGCGCTAACCATTTGCATGAATTACGCTAACGAAGAACTCGCCTTTAGTTCCTCGCTGACACTTTATGTTCAGTGGCGAGTGGGGGACTGCCGGCCTGCAGACCCGAGTGTGCCCGTGGCTCTTAGAAGTGCACTGTGAAATCCATCCTGCAGGGTTTATGTTAATGCGGTACATTTCTTCATCGGCTAAAAAGGGTTGTCCTCATGCCTCACACCGTGGCCCTGCGTTTTACTAATTCCACTTAACTTTATTTACTTTATTTACTTAATCCACTTAACTTTATTTACTAATTCCACTTAACTTTATTTCATCAGCGTACGTTCTGCATCAGAACCAGGGAGGCTGAGAAGCTCATGGTCAAGATGAGCCCACGGGGCGTGGCGGCTAGTGGAAGGCAGCCTCGGGGCAGCGTCCTGGAACCGACAAACGGTTTTAGGTAAAAAAATCACTGCAGAGGTCTGAATAGGTCCAGGCTTTAGGTGGTCATGGTGTGTGCACACTGGCCCTTGACTGTGCAGACATGCCGTGCTCACTAAGACGCCAGCAGGAGAAGCTCCATCCAGGGCCTATGGGAACGTCTTGCACTCACTTCCCCTTTTTTTCTGTAAACGAAAACAGTTAAAAGTAGAAAGTTTATTTTTCAAAAAATGGGTTCCGGAATTCACTACCTATGTTATTAGCAGCAACTCTTACAAATGCATGAAACATAAAAGCACAGCTAGTGAGCAGAAAGTAGAGGAGGGCCGTGGCCGACACGACGCTGCTCTGAAGGATGAGCGCCTCCGTGAAGAGCCAGTGTTTTGGGAGTTCCCAGGCGGCCCGCGTCCTTGAGGATGCACGTTGGATCCCCGGCCTTGCTCCGTGAGCTAAGGATCCAGAGTTGCCACAAGTTGTGGTGGGAGTCCCAGATACGGCTCGGGTCCTGTGTAGCCGGGGCTGTGGTGTAGGCCAGCAGCTGCAGCTCCTACTTGCCCCCGAGCCTGGGAACGTCCATATGCCACGGGGGTGGCCCTAAAAAGAATAATAAAAAAAAAGAACTGGTGTTCCCTGTATCTAAATTGTTCACCCACGCTTCAGCCCAGCTTGGCATGGACAGTGCCCTGCGGAGTTTCTGCTGTTGGTTTGCTGTCATCACAGCAGATGTCATTGCACAGAGAGTGTTCAGAAACACTCTAAACGCCAAGCAGTTTTTATCCTGCTCTGAAGTTGCCCGAGTACATCTTTCTCGAACGTACCTGTGGGAACCAGGCTGCACAGTGAAGAGAGGCAAGGGTGTCTGCCGTCTCCCCCGGGTAGATTTATAAAATGTCAGTATCAGTCTCACGAGTGGAGTACAGTTCAGTACTTGGGGTGTTTCTGATAAGACGGTTTATCCACTGCATTTTATATCCACTGAACATTGCCCCCCACTGGCTGAATCTTGAACGGTGTGTGCGAATTTCTCTGTCACTGCCCAGCCACGTCTGAGTGCGCCTTTGCATGGGGGGCTGGAGAACTGCACAGTTTCAGATACTGGATTTCATCGACAGGCCGTTGTGCGTCTACTGGGCATGTTGCAGCTTGTCATCAATTTGAGCACATCCTTCTCTGTTTAGCTAGTCAGGTGTTTTAGTTCTTAGGGTTACAGTTTATTTAGCATAAATGTAGAGACACAGCAAATACGTAACTTTAAAATATGGTACTAGACTCTTCAAACTTTTCATGATAACAATGAGAAAGGTGGCGTTCCTTTTATTTCTGATTCTGCCCCAGAGCCTGACTCAGCGGAGACCCAATAAACATTTGTCGGGCAGTGAAGAGCAGCCGCCAGGGCAGCGACCTGGGGTGACAGAACTCCGCCACGAGATGCGGGCCCCTTCCTCCCTGGGACTGTCGCCCCGGAGCCGGTGGGAACGATGTTGCTGTAGCGAGGAAACAAGGTCTGCGGGAGATACAGACGCATGTGGGTCCAAACCCTGAAGAGTGTCCATTTCAATCAGATGTGTTGTCTGACGATTCAGATTTGTTGCCGCAAATTGTCTGCAACACTTTCCTTCTCTAGACATTTGTTTTTCCTTCCTGCTAGTGGTAATTTTGTCCTTCTTTCTTTTCCTCTCATTCTGTGTTTCCGAGGTTTTACTTTCTTCCTGTCGTTGTTAGTCTTTTCAGACCAACAGGTTCTGACTTTGTAGCTGCTAATATTGTGATGTTTCACAATATCAGCTCTGACTTTAAAAATCTCTTCTTTTTGCTGTGTTTTTAAGTTTAATTCGTTCTTTTTTCCTTTAAAATTTGTTTATGATAGGGTTTTGTTGTTTATCTTTCCTAAAATAAATTTTTGGACTATAAATTTTTACTAGTAGATTATAAATTTATTTTTTAGCGCAGTAATTACTACCTAATTTCTTAATGAGTTACTACTTAATTCCTTAATAATTAAGTAATTACTTTTTAGCACAGTAATTACCACCTAATTTCTTAGTAATTTCTTAATAGAAATTACATTATTATG
Organism: Sus scrofa; assembly: GCF_054392235.1. Classification (NCBI taxonomy): domain Eukaryota; kingdom Metazoa; phylum Chordata; class Mammalia; order Artiodactyla; family Suidae; genus Sus; species Sus scrofa. The sequence goes on from NC_139383.1 coordinate 843,001, forward strand.
TTTTCTTTATAAGCTGTGGGTTGTTTGGAACTCTGTTGTTAAATTTGCAAACATTTAGGAGTTCCAAGTTACTGTTTTGTTATTAAATGTTAATTCATTCCACTTTGGTTAAAAAAATCTATGCTGTGCATGATTTCAGTTTTTTTGAAATTAGTTGAGATCTTCCTTTTTTGTCCAGTATTTGATCAAAATTGGTAAATGTCATTGTGTACTTGAAGCATATAATCATATACTTCTTTTTTATTTTATTAAGGTAGAGTTGATTTACACTGTTTCATCAAGTTCTGTTGCCCAGCAACGTGACCCAGTCACACACAGTTCCCTGTACTGTTCCGCAGGGCCCATTGCCCATCTATTCCAGATACAACGATTTGCATCCAAAAACCCCCAAAATGCCCATCCACCCCACTCCTCCCCCTTCCCCCTAGGAACCCCAGGTCTGCTCTCCTTGGCTATGATTTGCTTCTGGTTTTTTTAGGTAGGATCGTCTGTTCCGTGTTTTAGATTCCATAGATAAGTGATATCGTATGGTATTTGTCTTTTTCTTTCTGGCTGACTTCACTTAGTATGAGAATCTCTAGTTCCATCCATAGTGCTGCAAATGGCATTAGTTTGTTCTTTTTTATGGCCAAGTAGTATTCCATTGTATATATGTACTACATCTTCTTAGTCCATTCATCTGTTGATGGACGTTTAGGTTGTTTTCATGTCTTGGCTATTGTGAATAGTATTGCAGTGAACATAGGGGTGCATTTAACATTCACTGAAAAAGATAGTTTTTCTTCTTTAATTTGTTTAAGTTGCTGATGGACTGTACTGACTGACTTTTGAATGTTGAATCAGCCTTGCAAAATTGAAATAAATCACACTTGTCTCGGCTGGATCTTCTTTTCATATAATGTTAGATTCGATTTGTTAAAAAATTAGGATATTTGCAGCTGTAGTTATGGGCGACACTGGTTTGTAGTTTTCATTTCTTGCTTTTTTATGTCTTCTTTGGGTATTAGGAAGATGTTGGCATTATCAGAGTGTGTAAGGAAAGAGTCTCTCTTGTGCTGTTTTCTGGAACAGAATGTGGAGGACTGGATAAATCCTTCCTGAAACCGTTGGTGGAATTCGCCGCTGAGACCCTCTGGGCCTGTCTGGTCTTGGAAATTTATTGACCATTGATTCAGACCGTAGCTGTAGGAGCGTGCAGACCACCTTTCTCCTGGGTTGGGTTTAGTAGCTTGTATCTTCCAAGGAGTTGGTCCCTTTCATCTGTTATAAAATGTGTGGGCCTGGAGTTGTCCTGGGATTTCTTCCTCAGCTTTGTGTTGTCCATGGATCAGTGGCCATGATCCCGCTTTCAAATATGATATTGGTAATTTGTGTCTTCGCTTGCTCTCTTTTTCGTAGGTCAGAAATTTGTTAATTTACTTTTGATCTTTTAGAAAATTGTCTTAGTGATTTTTCTCTATTGCTTTCCTGTTTTCAATTTCACCTCTAATTTTTATGATTTATTTTCTTCTGCTTGCTTTAAGCTTAATTCACTCTTTTTTCTCTAGTTTTCTAACATGGAATTATTGTTTTTATTGACTTTAGATCTTCATTTCAAATATGTTTAATGCAGTACATTTTCCTCTAATTGTTGCTTTTGCTGCACCACACTAATTTTGACAAATAATATTCTATTTTTTTTTTTTTTGGCTGCACCCATGGCATATGGAAATTCCCCGACCAGGGGTTGAATCCAAGCCACAGCTGTGAACTATACCATAGCTGCAGCAATGCTGGACCCTTAACCCACTGCGCTGGGCGGGGGTTCAAACCCATGCCTCCGCAGCGACTTGCACCACTGCAATTGGATCCTTAACCCACTGTGCCACAATGGGAACTCTGATTATATTCTGTTTTTAGTTTAGTTCAAGATATTTCTTAATTTTCATTGAGACTTCCTTGACCTGTATGTTACTTAGAAGAGTGTCCTTTAATCTCTGCGTTAGTTTCCTAGAGCTCTTTCACAGACCATCTCAAGCTGCTGGTTTGAGGAGTTTATTTTCTTAATGTACCAGAGGCTCAGACGTTCGGTGTCCCGTTGCAGTGCTTTCTTGCAAGGCTGTCAATCAGAGCCTTTCCTCGATCCTCTGGCTCCTAGCGGCTGCTGCCCGTCTTTGAGGCTCTCTGGTTTGTTGCAGCGTACGTAGCTCAAGCTTCTGCCTCTGTCCGCACGTGGCCATCTCCCTCTCTGTGTCTGAGTCCACAGTTCCCCCTTTTTACAAGAGCAGCAGAAATGGGTAGGCTTGGCTGGATGAGATCGGTAGGAGGCTGCTTGCAAGCGCGCTGTCGCAGGCTCCAGGTAGGCATGAACTCGGTGGGGCGGAGGTGGGCACTGCCTGACCCGCGCAGTCTCGGGCGTTTCAGGGTGTCCAGGGTCCTTGGTGCCGGTTTCCAGTTTCGCGCCCTTGTGGTCTGAGAGCGTGTTGTATGCAGCCCCTGCGGCTTCACAGCAGGAGGTGGCACCTGACGATGGCTGGCTCCAGAGCAGGACAGACAGGATGCTGTGCTGGCCTGCGATGGCCCTTTATGTTTTATGCGAACTGGAATGAAGATGGAGGTAAAACTCCTAAATGGAAACTTATCAAAACCGATGGATCCGTCAGCAGCTCTCAGGGAGCGGTTGGGTGATAACACAGTTACTCCTCAACAAGGGAGGGTTCTGTCCTCCTGGAGAATTACGTTTGAAGTGTGTTTGTGTGCAGACAGTGGAGAGGGCGCTGGTTGTTTTCACACACAAAAAGACCAAGTCTGTCTACACTGCAAATCTCGACGAGCTGTCAAACCTGCCTTTCGGGAGCTCTCTGATGAAAACGTGCATCAGAAAGTAGGCGAAGCGGAATGACAGGTGTCCATGACGGTTGAAGGCGCCTCCTCAGGCAGGACCTGTTAGAAGTGGAAAGATAACGATGCTGAAGGAAGTGCAGAAGCCGGAGCAGCCCCTCTGCCCGCTTGGCAGCCTCGGCCACAGTGTCCAACGCGGCCAGGCAGCTACCCTGGCACAGGTCACGCCCCACACACACACCCAGCCGACGCGCCCAGGGCAGCGCCTCACAGCACAGGTGTAAGGAGTACCGTCCGGCCTCGCCCCAGGTTCTTCTGGCCGTTTATCTGCACATTTAAGTGCCGTTCCCACAGGCGGCAGCCGTCTAACACTGGGCGCGTGGCTGCAGCTCAGGGACACTGCAGGTGCACTGGGCTGGCCAGGCACCCAAGCCCTCAAGTCCAGGCAGAGGGAAGCCTTTCACAACAGACCTGGGTGACCTTGGCCTGAGGCCAGCGGTCAGTTCCTCCATCGTCAGCCTACCTGGACACAGGCCAAGGAAGCCTTCATTCCCACCGACTCCAGCAGTACACCTGTGCGCAGGCGCTGCTGAAGAACCGGCTCACCTGAGCGGTGGCGTCCGTCAGTCCTCACTGCCGTTAGTGGGCCCGCTGACCTCTGGGTATTTAAGGCTGGTGTAAGCTGGGTCCAGAAATGCCTGCTGCAGCTGCTTCGCGTTGAAAGTGCATGCACACCGTGTGTCAGGAATAAGCTTTGTACCTTCATTTACATGTATTAAGAGAACCTTTTTCAAGTTTATAATGTTTGGATGACATGTCATTATTACTTTGCTGTGAAATTCTTAATTTAACTTGTAATAAAGGTCATTGGACTCTTGCAGATCAGAGGCCATGGTTTTGTTTCCCTCAGGGCTTATGAAACAAACACGAGTGTCCCGAATGGTTGGATGAATATGGTAAATATAACTCTACTAAAGTTTAAAATCGCCCGGAAGGAAACTCATCAAGAGAAGACAGAGGAAGGATCACGTTTCGACTTAAGAGCCACGTACGTTTCCAGCTGCTTCCTTTCCCCCTTGAAGCTCGAGGTTGGACCCCAGCAGAGGCGGCTTGACGGTGCATCAGAGGTGAACAAGGGACTTGACGGCGAGGCCCGGAGACTCGTGCTTTATCCCGGAGTCTCCTCTGATGCCCCGGCTGGAGCATGTGAAGATTGTGAGTTCAGATTTGTAGTGGTGAATTTATGTGTTTTGAGGGGAATTACGGCTTAGTGGGTCACTTTGTGCAATGCAAAGGTAGGTACCAGGATTCTTCTGTATATGAAAAAGTTCAGTCGTGTCTTTCTGCCGAAATGTGCTTTATTTTGGTGACTGTTCTGGGTGAGTTGAGTATGGTCTGCTCTTACTGGTTGGGATATTCAATAAATGCCAGTTAGAGCAGGTTGGTTGGTAGTTTGGGGCAGGTCCAGTATAACCTTTCTGATCTTCTGTCTTGCTGGTCTCTCCGTTACTGAATGAGGGGTGTTGGAGTCTACAGCTATAGTAGTGGGTCTGTTTCTCCATGGGATTTGATCAGTTTTTGCCTCAAATATTTTGCTGCTCTGCTGTTATGTGCATTCATTTTAAGGATTGTTATGTCTTCTTGGAAACTACCTCTTTTATCATGATTTAATATCCTTATTTATCCTCAGCAATTTTTCTTGTGAAGTTTTTGTCTTCTAAATTTGTAGCTAATCCAGCTTTCTTTTGGTTAGTGGTGCTGTGAGCATGTCTTTCTCTAGCCCTTGACTTTTAATCCGTGAACGTTTATCTTTTAAAGTAGATTTCTCGTAGATAGCATATAGTTGAGACTAATTTTATTATCCACTCTTAAAGTCTCTATATTTTAATTGGTATATTTAGGCCATTCACAACTAAAGAAATAAATGATATAGTTGGATTAACATCTGCTGTGTTTGCAACTATTTTCTATTCATTGTGCTTGTATTTTGTTTCTCTTTTTCTCTTCTACCTTATCTGCCTTCTGTGGCTTTAATTGAGCACTTTATGGGTTTGTTTTCTCTCCTCTCTTAGAACATTCTTTATGTTTTCTTAATAAACATTTTAGGTGTTGTTTAGAATTTGCAGTGTGAATTCTCAGTGACCCCAAGTCCATCCTCAAATACCCCTTTCCTACTTCACAAACAGTCTCTGAATCTCAGAGCAAATGACGCTCAGTATCTGCCTCCTGTCATTAATTTTCTTTATCCACACACACTGATTCCCAATACGATGTTACTGCTATTGCTTTAAACAAACTGCTGTCTTTTCGACCAGGTAACATGAAAGATAAAGAATTTCATTCTCCCTTAATTTCGTCGTCTTCCAGTGTGCTTCCATTTTCAGACAGATGCAGGTTTCTGGCCTGTTTCAATTCCCTTCTCGCTGAAAGAATGTATGTAAGTTATACTTCAACATATTTTTTTTAAAAAATCAAGTCCACTTCCATGTTGGGGTGACGTCGAGGGGAGATGAGTCAAACAGCCACCATGGAGGGGGTACGGGGAGTCGGAAGGGGGGTTGGGTGCATTGAGTCCCCGCTGTTTTTTCAGCTAAAGAATGGTTCACGTGGTGGCGTGTTTCTGGGTGGCTCTGAAATATGTCTGAGTTAAACACAAGTTCATAAGATGTTTGAAACTGTGGAACTCTTCTCTTTCTGTTTTCCTGTAAGGAAACTCCACCTTAGAAATGGTGTTGGCTCGAGTGCAGAAACTACTTAAACTCTGAGAAATCCATGGGAGCAAATATTACACTTTGTTCTGAGATTCTGATTCAGTCCACCTAATTCTAATTATCCTGCGATGAATGAATTAAAACCATCTGATTGAGTCATGTTTGTAAAATGCTCTCATTAGTAACTCCTCTGAATGTTTTGATTGTTTCTTTTTATAATCATCTGGTCATGTGGCCCCTTTTAAAGCTTAAATGTCAAACATAGACGTCAGTGGAGTCACGTGAAAGATTCGACATGTGCCATCGTCATGCGTCCCGTTCGGAAACGTCTCATTAGACTGTCCTCGGTGGGCTCCTGCTCGAGAGGCTGCGCGTGGTTTCAGTTATTTGCTGCAGAACGCAAGCCTATAAAATATAAAACTATGATGAAATGGAAAGAATGTTTTGAGGCAGCTACAGACAAAACCCTGCCGTCGGGATGAAAGGCTGGATGAGTCACGTAGCCGGGGAGATGTGATCACCCCGGCCAAGCCAGGCGACCGCGTCTGCGAGGCCGATTGCTCAACCGGGACGCCTCCCCACTGGCCCAGAGGCCCCGGGTCACATGGCGGGGCAGGACCCTGGGCAGGCAGGCGCCGCACGTGTCCTAACGGGATGGGCCGAGCTCCCCAGCGGCAGAGAGCCAGCGCCCCCAGGGATGCTCGGCCTGGCCGACTTTGCTCCCGAGGAGCTGTCCCCAGAGGAGGTGTGGCGTGTGCGCCTGGGCCGCGAGGGGCAGGCCGGAGCCAGACACACGGTGGTCTCTGGGGCGGGGGTCAGTGCCGCTTTCATTCAGGCCTCTGGGGTCCATGGCCTCCAGGAGGAAGTAGAAGGTCATGGGGGGTCGAGGAGGCGTGTTCGGGATGACGCCAGGCATTCATGCCTTCAGCGCTCACCCCCTGCTGCAAACAGCAAGGGTTTAGAAACAGTGAAAACCAAGGGAGACAAAGGAAGCAGCAGAGCCCAGAGCTTCCCAGTGAGACGGTCACAGCAGGGCCCCCTGCTGGCCGGGGCGGGGGGGGGGGGCGGGGGTGCCTGGGGCAGGACCGGTGTGGACATGGGGGGAGGGAAGGCCCAGGTCACGGTTCCTACTGATGGGACGTGGGCCTGTCCTGTTCTCCCGCCACCTCGGCTGAACACTTGCCCTGGAGTCTGGCCCTCTGCCCATTCTTGCTGCACTTGGTCTGCACGGGGCCCAGCACCCGGCAGGGTCAGCTTTCTCGGGACAAAAGCCACCAGCCCCCGCTGTGTTAAGTTCATGGTCACGGGGGTAGAAGGGGCAGCCACGGGACTGCAGCATGGCGTCCCATGGCCGGTACCGGGGCAGGTGACCCCTGGAACCGGTGAGTCATTCTCGAAGTGGCCCCAGGGCGTGTGGGCCCCGGGCAGGAGCAGACGCTGTGGGATAAACCAAGTGGTGGCTTGGAACCTTCGACGCGCACGCTGAGCAGCATGAAAGGTCCACGAGATCCAGGACCTGGCCGACGGGAGGCTGCCCTCAGCCCCTGAGCCCCGAGCAGCTTAGGGGCCGTGGTGTCAGGTGAGCCCAGTCATTGCGGCCGGAGTCCCAGAGCAGTGAGCTGGGAGCTGAGTTTCCAAGGACGAGTGTGTGGGGACAGGCCAGCAACTCTGGAGAGAAGAGCACATGTAGGACACGGACATGGGCCCAGGGCCGGTGCCCTTGACCCCACCCCACGTGCTGAACAGAGGCGGCCGTGCTGGGCAGGGGCCCGGGTCCCCGAGTGCTCAGCAGTGGGGGGACTCCTCCGTGGGCCAGCAGACAGCCCTTTTGGTGGGAGGGTCGGAGGAGACGGAGGCCCTATGAAGGCGGCCTGTTTTCAGGGCCAGGGAACTTCCCTGTGGGCGCCAGACAAAGGCAGCCTGGGCCCTCCCGACGCCATCTCTGCTCGGCCCCCGTGGGCGCCCCCGGCCACCCACCGTCACTGGTCACACACACAGGTGTGGTTCGCTTGGTTCAAGAGTGTGTCTTTGTGGGGAAGAGACCTGCCCTTGACCGAGACGTGCCTTCTTCCTGGGCGTGGTCTCCGTCACGGGGTTCATCTCATGGGCTTCAGTTTTCTTACCTAGAAAGCGTGAATCATCACGCTCAGTCTTAGACTGCGGAGAGGCTCAGGTGTGCCCTGTGTGGCCCATCAGCGGTGCTGATTCCTCAGCCAGCGCCGTGGCCTGGGCCCCTTGGGGAAGGGTCTGCGTGTGGGGAAGGGTCCTGCGGGGAAGGCTCTCTCGGGACTCAGGACCCCGTGGAGTCAGACCAGTGGAGGAGGCCGAGCAGTCCTGCTGCCCGAGGTCCCCTCGAGTCCAGGGCGTTTGGGGGGGAGGATGGCGGCGTCTTTTCCCCGAGCTGAGTCCCAGGCCAGCAGCGTCGGGTCGGGAACGTCCAGTTGGGAGGATCGGGTCTGGACACGTGCATCTGGAGGAGCACAGGTGAGAGGGGAGCTGGTGGGAACAGGTGGTTGTGCAGGAGGGAGGGTCCTGGGTGAGGACGCGGCTGAGGACGGGCCCTGGGACCCACACAGTGACTGTGGTGGGGACAGCATCTGCCACAGAGCGCTGGGGACAGGCCCTGCGAGAGGAGGAGCCCACCCCAGGGTCCCATCCACGCGGCCCCCGCCGGAGCCCACCCGTCCTCCAGATGGAAGGGGTGCGGCCGACTGGGGGGGATGGACTTCTCCCGTGGGCCTTCCTTGGGGGCTCTGTTGGGCTCCCGCTAAAAACTCGTCCTCATCTGGCCTGAAAAGGCCAAGCCCGTCCCACCACTGAGGGTTCGGCTCGTCCGTTTCCTGCTTTAGGGACGGAGGGAGGAGCTGTGATGACGGGAGTGGAGCTCCGGCCCCAGCTTTTGATTAAAACGTCAGCATCGCCGGTCGCCGTGCTGTCAGCCAGTCATGCGTTTCGGCTTCTTCCTCAACGTTCCTTTCACGTGGTCCCCACGGCAGGTTGACAGCCGCGAGCGGGGGAGCCTGTGCCCGAATCCCATGCACAGCACTGTCCCGGGAAAGTCGTCACCCGAGCAGCCGAAGACGGCATCCCGCTTCTAGACCGAGCGCAGGGCGTTCCCAGCGTGTCTGGGGAAGGGCCGTGGGGACGCTGCTGGGAGGAAGCGGAAGCTCCTTACTGCGCCTTGTGAGGGTCCCTTTGCAGAAGTCCTGCCCGTGTCCCAGGAGGAGGTGGCTCCCTTCCAGCCCCAACGCTGGAGCCCAGGGCCAGCCCTGCACCTGTCCTTGGAGCCCTCGGGTGTCCCTCAGCCACCAAAGCAGGAATTGGCGTTTCTGTGCAGTCACAGTTCATGCTCTGTGAGGTGCAGCGGACACGCATGCACACGGATGCGCAGCCCTGTGCACACACAGAGCACTCAGTGCACCTGCGCTCAGCATCACGCAACCTGTGATGGAAGCGGTTCCTTAGTGACAGGACCTCCGCTTAAGCTTCTGCATCTTGTTCCCCTAAATGTCACAATAATTTAAAAATTGTCTCTAGAGCTCACCCTGGCCCTACCTGGAAGTGCCATCAGCTGGCGTCTCCTGCTCTGCCTCCTGAGGTCGGGCCCTTTCCCGCCTCACCCTGAGCCCAGAGTCCCCGGGGTGGCGGCCCTGGGACCGTGTCTCGCTTGGCAGTCTGCACAACGGGCTCCTTCTTCATTTTCTTCCTCACAGTATGTCCCCTTTTGCTCCTGCAAAATCCTTCCCCGAGAATCAGGCCACCACACAGGTGCCGGGTGCTGCTGGACACGGGTTGTCCGAGGTGACTTGGGGCTGAGATGCGCTGTTTCCTCCTCCTCCGGGGCAGAGCTGCAAGACTGGGAACCTGGGATGCAGACAGGTGTGCTCGCTGGCTGGGAAGGTCAGAAAGGACAAGCTGCCGTGGGGACGTTTCCTTTCCCGTTTTGCCTGCGGAGCCCCTACTTGTAATGCGCCACGGACCCGCTATGGGGACGTTAAGTGTGGCTTATTCTGAGCGGTTGATGCCCAGACCCGGGGCACAATTTCACACGTTCCTCAGGCTCCAGAGCGGGTGTCGGTCCTGCACCCGAGCCTCCCCGGCTCCCCGCCCAGTCCCTCTGGGAGGCAAAGCCATGTCGTCTCTCTCCTGCACTGTCCTGGAAATACGCGACCCCAGGTGGGTTTGCTTGTAAAGGCGGTGTGAGGACTGCCTGAATTCTGGCAGCTGTTTCTGTGTTTTGGACTAAACAGCCCAGGAAGCAATCAAATATCAGGAAAAGGTTTATCTGACTTGGAAAGGGGATCCCAGGTCCCCCTCAGGGCCTGGGAGGGAGGAATGGACCAGCACCCGGAGTTCCCGTCGCGGCTCAGGGTAACGAACCCTACCAGGATCCATGAGGATACGGACTTGATCCCTGGCCTTGCTCTGTGGGTTACGGATCTGGCGTTGCCGTGAGCTATGGTGTAGGTCACAGATGCGGCTTGGATTCTGCAGGGCTGTGGCTGTGGTGTAGGCCGCAGTTGCAGCTCTGATTTGACCCCTAGTCTGAGATCTTCCATATGCCGTGGGTGCAGCCCTAAAAAGACCAAAAAAAAAAGAGAGAGAGAGAGAGAGAGAGAGAAAGGGCTAGTGCTGAGTGGCTGGCAGCACTGACCTTGGGCCCATCTTCCTGGAGTGAGACTCGGCCACACTCCCTCCAGCAGCTGCTCTGGGTGCGGCCAGATACCGGCATCAGCCTTCCGTCATTCATGTGTCTATGGTTTGTGGACCAGAAAAACAAACAAATATTTCTTTTTAATAAAACTCACCCTGCATATCTTTTGAATACGTAAGCTATGCTTTACTGCAATCCTGGAATGTTTGTTCTTGGGTTGAACTGTACTGAGAGTCAAAAGAAAACTACAGAAACACACCCGTTATAGAAGAAAGTCACTGGGAATGAAACCGCATGTTTGGAAAGGCTTTGGCGGGGCAGGCAGGTCGCAGGTGTTTCCAGAGGGTTATTTGCTGTCCGGGTGTCTTGGCAGGACGGACGCCTGCGTGAGGGCTGCTCGTTTTGAAGGACCCGGTGCTTCCTCGGAGGCCAGGGAGCCGGGGAGGGGCTGCCGGTGCTGCTCGGCTCGTTCGGAAGCCCCACATGATCGGAGGGCTGGCGGGGACGAGGCTGGACAGGGACGGGCCCAGAGACAGCAGGCGGCCTGTCCAGCCCTGCGTGGGCCCCAGGGCCTCAGCCCGAGACCCTGCGTCCCTTGGGGGATAAACACGTCGAGACGGTGTTAAAGGCCTGGCAGCCAGTGATTCCAGAGCAGCCGCTTTGCTCACGTGTTGTCTCTCCAGCGCCCGGAGGCCCGGACGTGCACGGCTCTGCTGAGCCACCGCATCATGAGCAGGCATTGTTCTCACAGGTTTGCGAACTGAATCCACGCCCTCAGTGCCTGCTGCATCCTTCGCCCCAAGGCTCCTCCCTGGTAACCACCTGGCTGGCCTGGCCCTCGTCTGTGTCATGCAGGGCTGGGCACACGCTGCCCAGCGGCTGGATGTGCGGCCCTCAGACCGGAGCGGAGGCGTGTCTGGGAAATCCGGACCAGGTGCTCCCGGGTGACAGGTGGAGATCTTCATCCTTCAGCGTGGGATTAACTTACGAACGTGTGCAGATTTATCAAGTCATCAACTGTACCCTTTATTTTTATTTTTATTTTTTTTTTGGTCTTTTTGCCATTTCTTGGACTGCTCCCGCGGCATATGGAGGTTCCTAGGCTAGGGGTCGAATCGGAGCTGCAGCTGCCAGCCTACGCCGGAGCCACAGCAATGCGGGATCCAAGCCGAGTCTGCAACCTACACCACAGCTCACGGCAATGCAGATCCTTAACCCACTGAGCAAGGGCAGGGACCGAACCCTCAGCCTCATGGTTCCTAGTTGGATTCGTTAACCACTGCGCCACGACGGGAACTCCCGATTGTACCCTTTGAATACCTAATGATTTTATTTGTCACTGGTACCTCAGTGAAGCTGGAAAAAGATATTTTTTTGTGGTCAGGCTTCCATCAGCTTCCCACATGGGGGCCGAGGCTCCAGCTGCCCAGCAGGGATCACGCGTCTTTTCTCGGGCAGCAGACAGAGGTACGAGGGGACCCCCACGTCTGCGCGTCCTTTCTCCGGGCGGAGGGCCGTGAGGACGAACACGGGAAGGTGATTCGCAGCCTCAGCCTCTCACCTGGGAGGCTGGGCCGGTGGCATCTGGGCCTTTCTGGGCAGGAGCAGGCAGACGGCGGCTGGGAGTTGGGAGTTAGAGCCGAGGGTCGCCCTTCACTCACCTTAAAGATGCTTGCGGAGCAGGACGGGTTGATGCCGAAGGCCCAGCGCGTCTGCACCGCAGGAGGAAGGTGGTTAGAAGATGTTCTTTTTCTTCCCACTGAACGTGCCTCTGGCTGTGGGACACGTTCTCCCACAAGGGAGGGGACAGGCTCAGGGCTGCTCGGCCTCGGGGATCCCGGGGCCACGATGGGATGGATGGGGTGGAAGGAACACAGCGCTTGCGGGCGGGGGTCGCTGTGGGCCTGGGGCATCACTCTCGTCGCACCTTGAAGCCCTGGAACCCAGACAGAGCCGTTCTGGATTCTAGCTGCTCCCAGCTGCTTCAACGACGTGTGTGAAGCCCCGTCTTCCCGGCCGGACCGTTTGAGAAGATGTGGCCATGGTGGGGGTGCAGGACTTGGCCTTGCCCACGAGACGTTAGCGAGGACCGGTCAAGGCGACGAAGGCCCAGCTCCCTCCCCTCACGCACTGCCGGGGCCTTCACACCTAAGCCTCCCTCCAGAAGGAAACGCAGGGACCCTGGTCCCCCCCCCCCCGCCCCCGCCCCCGCCGCAGATCCCGGGTCCCTTCCTGCTTCTCGGGAGGGGAGTGCAGCCTGAGGACCTGCTGGGAAACGACCGCCTGGAGACGGGCCCTGTCTCTGGAGCCTGTCACCGAACCTCGGGGGGCGAAGAGACGTGGCGGGGGACTGAGTGAGGACCTGAGATGGAGACGAAATCCTGGAGATCAGGGGCCCTCGGTGCCCCGCGGCGCCCTTCGCTGGGAGGCAGAGGGACGATGGACAGCACAGAAGGGGATGGCGGCTGGAGCCGGACTCTGGGCTGCAGGATGTGGAGACGGAGGCAGGGGCTCAGGCCAGAGCCCGAGAGGCTGAAACAGAAGAGGCGCTTCTGTGCAGCCCAGTGGAGCGCAGTGCTTCTGACCGCGGCCTCCCAGCCCCTGGACACGACAAGAAGAAAGGTGGCCTCAAGTCCCTGCGTCCGTGGGAAGGGGTGACAGCAGCGCAGGAAGCCCAGACGGGGCGTGGGGGTCAGCCGAGGGCCAAGGTGACTCTTCTCAGCCTCCCCTGAAGCTGCCCGACGTCCTGGGTCCGACCCATGGGAGCCCCTGCGGGCAGGGCAGCCACCTCTGGAGAGTCTTCCTGGAGGAAGGGCCCGACCCCCGTCCTTCCTACCGGCGGGGCCCACGGGTCCCCTGGGATGTGCAGCCATCGGCACCAGGAGGTGAATCTGGGGGTCAAGTCTATGCACGGCGGTCAACAAGACGGGAGAAGCCTGGGACCAGACCCGGAGCTCCCCTGCCCCGGGCTGCCTGCCCCGTATCTCACGTCTGGGAGCGTCCACTGTGTTCTGTTGACACAAGGGCCGGCGGGCCTGTCCCTCAGCCCACTCTGATCACCACGAGACAAACAGGTCGCCGGCACGGCTCCTCGTCCGCCTTCTCCCCAGGGCCCTGGGCAGCGCCTGGGTTTCTTCCTCACGACAGCTTCAAGGACCAGCTTCACGACCTAAATGCAAGGTCCCTCCCAGACCACCCGCCTCCCACTTTAGGGGAAAATAGGAGAAGGAGTGAGCCTGCCCCCCTGTGAACTCGCTTCACCTCTAAAGTTTCCCCAGGCGTTGGGCTGCTTGGAATCACGGATCAGTATTTCTTTGCTCTTTCTTTGGACGGTTGTCTTTAATTTCATGTTCGTCTCGCGGTGTGCATCGCCGGCTCGTGGGAGATGGGAGCCTGCTCTCTAGGGATACAGCTGCGTCCGCACCGCCAGCGTTGCTCTCAGCGTAGCATTTTACGGGGGCACGTGCGCCCCTCTGATGGCCTCTTACTCGAGCGTCTTAAAAACCTAACAGTAGTGCGATTCACGAAGTCCCACATCCCTGAAGCGCGTTTTTCCTTCTGTTGATGGAACAAAGGCTTCCATTGCTTTCATGACTTAGTTTCCAAATGTCTCTTTGTGAGGCCAGCGGAGATGGAGTTACAAGTGTTGGCGTCTGGCTGGTGACCCAACACATCCCGCTCGCCCGGAGTGAGAGGAGATTAAAGCCGGCCCTTGGATGCCAGTGCCGCGGGAATTTGGAGAAACGCACCGACAGTAACGGCGGCATTTAATTATGTGCAGCTTATCGTGGTGTGATGACTAAAGCCCTTGAGACGCTTGTGAAAACAGATTCCGCGGCCCGGGTTTGTACCGTCCTGTCTTGAACCCGGCCAGGAAAAGACATGTCTTCTTTTTCCCTTTCCTCAGCATCTTGGCACCGTCAGTTCCCATCCCCGCCAAGATCTCGCAGCGCAGAGAGCGGCGATTGAGAAGAGCTCTTTTAAAAGGCCGACTGCACAGTGGTTGGCTTGGGCCTGAAGATGACTCCTCAGCTCCGCTCTTTCAGCGGCCTGCTTTCGGCGGGTTCCGCCAGCTGCCTCGCGAGGATGACGGCTCGTTATCCCTTCCCTGGCCCTTGGCGCCCCGCAAGCCATGTTTCCTCGCTGACGGGGTGGCGCTAACTGAGTATGACCTTTGCAGAAATAGGTCGCAGAGGGTCAGCGTTTCCTAATCGAATGTGATGTTTGAATTCAATGAATTGGACTGACTTAGATTATTTTCCTTTTTAGAGCCGCACTTGCACCTGACGTAAGTTCCTGGACCAGGGGTCAATTTGGCGCTGTAGCTGCCGGCCTACGCCACACAGCAGCATGGGATCCAAGCCACCTCTGTGACCCCCACCACAGCTTGTGGCCACACTGGATCCTTAACCCACTGAGCAAGACCGAGGATCGGACCTGCACCCTCACGACACGATGTCAGGTTCTTAACCCACTGAGCGACGGTGGAAACGCCTAGATTTTTAAACTGAGTACTGTTTCTCTGAGATTTTGTGTCTTTGAAAGAAACTTACCTGTAACTTTAAAGATTGCGCGAGGTTGGTGAGCAGCTCTGTGCTCACACAGGCGTGTCCAGGGTGCTTGGGAAACCGCACAGCTTTAGTGGGAGGTCAAGTTTCCCAAAGTCAAGGGCTGGACAAGGGGCCTCTCAGTGCACATCTCGAAAGGCTAAAGAAACGGACAGAACGTTGTAAATCAACTAAAATAAATTTTTAAAAAGAAAAGGAAAAAACAAGCAAAGCAAGCCTAGGTGAGATAGGCTCGGCTTCATCGCTGCGCGTGGGTGCTCAGCCGATGCTGAGCTTGGTGTCCGGCCCGGCCTGCAGCTTTTGCGCTCGGCCCCGGGGTGGGCGAGGAGTGCGGCTGGCCCTCCAGGGCCCCCGAGTGCCTCAGCGCCCGTTGTCTTGTGGGAGCCAAAGTCGGCCTGTCTGTGCCTTTGGCCCGTGGGCGCTGCTGGGTCGGGGGGAGCCTCCTGGACGGTGTTGGGTCCAGGGCCGTGAGCTCCTTGCGAGGGAAACGTAACGGACCCCGAGTGGCGACCCGGTCGTGGCAGACGGATGAGCTGGTCTCACATGACTCAGCGACCTTCAGGTCCTGGAGGGACCTGAAGGCCTGTTCTGCTACCGAATGACTCAGCACGGAGCCCAGCCGCTGCCAGCGTGCGTGGCAGTAGTGAGATTTCACAGGCCTTCTGCATCGAAGCCTTTGACAGTGATGCTTCCTGGCCTCCGTCAAGCCCCCGGGATGCCCACAGGGTGGCTTTGTGTCATTGCAAAGGACACTTCGGAATGTGAGGTGTTTCAAGACGTGTGTTTACTTTGCAAGGGCTCTGAGGCGCCCTTTTCTGTTTTAACAGGCGAGGGATGCACGCAGGGCTGCCGTTTCTGTCTGCGGAACGGCAACTGTCCCCTCTGCTAAAGAGTCTGGGAAATAATGGCTCGGGGTTCCTGAGCGGCGAACATGTGGCTTCGGAACACAGGAAATGCTGTTTGGTCTGTGAGTAAATGGAGGGGTGAACGCGTCTCGCTTGGGGGGGACGTGGAGGTGCAGGGGTGCGAATTTAAAGGGAGGAAGAAATGCCGGCTGAGAGAACCAGCGAGCGTTCCCGGAGCTGGGTCTTAGCAGGTGGAAAGCTGGGGGAGCCCGCATCCTGTGCTGCCAGTGCCCGCTTCTGCCCGGGATGCTGAGGGGGCTGTGAACCCACAGAAACGGCAAGGAGGACACACACCGCCTCCTGCTCTCGGGGCGGGGGCGGGGGGGCTTGCTGGTTGGCTCGGTGGGGGCTGCAGCAAGTTCCCACATCTCAGGCCCGAGAGGGTGTCCCTCTGTGGATCCTGCCCCCACGCCCGACGCTCGGGTTTTACCACCTCCAACAGGCTACACTTCCCAGGAGACCGGAGTCAGACCGACACGCTGTAGGAAGAGGGGGGCAGAAAGGGGGTCCAGAGTGAGCCCGAGGTCAGAAAGCATCCCGTGCAATGGAGAGAAAGCCACACACACACACGGCGTGGATTCTCAAGTACCTCAGTCCTTGAGGCCCTGCTGAGAGCTGTGGTGGATGAACCTTGGGGTCTGGGAGCTCCCTGGTGGTGCAGCCGGTTAAGGATCCCATGTTGTCATTGCAGCAGCTCGGGTTGCTGTATTGCGTGGTTCGACCCCTGGCCTGCGAAGAAAGAAGCCTGGAATCTGAGCAGCCCTTCCCCTCATAGGAGGAGAAGGCCGTTGTCTCCCCACGGGGGGCGCTGAGGGGAGCGTGGATTTCCAGCCACATTCCTGCTTGGCTTCGGGCACCTGCTCAGAGCCGCTTTGTCCTGCACCCTCGGCGCCACAATGAGACGGAAAGTGGGGTTGGCCGTCTTGCCTCTCCTGTGGTTCATGCCTCAGGCATCAGTGACAAAGTCAAGGTCAGTGCTGAGCCGGAACCGGCCTTTCCTTTTACCGTTACTGCTGACGTCCGTATTGCAAACAGTGCTCTGCCCAGTGGCAGAAATGCGGGAAAAGCCGTCCTCGGGGCGCACGCCGCGCTGCGGGCGCTCTTCTGCGGAGGCTCCTCCCTCTCCTTCCTCAACCGGCAGGACCGCTGCCCAGCTTTCCTCCCTGACACAAGGGAGCCACCTGCCCCCATTTCAGGGGCCCCAGTGGTATCTTTAACCCATGAATTAGAAGCAACAAGCAATGGAAACAATTCCTCTTTTCTGCCTATTCAAATTCCCAATTCGCGAAGGTTCTGGCCCAGTTTCCTTCCCGCGAATTCCCAACGCGCGAAGGTTCTGGACGGGCCAGTTTCCTTCCCGCGAATTCCCAACGCGCGAAGGTTCTGGACAGGCCAGTTTCCTTCCTGCGTCCTTCGGAAGGACTGCGCCTCTCCACCACGCCCACTGGACAGGAGTTTGTGCTGAAGATCTGGTGGACGGGAACCGCGCCAGGGTGACAGAAACAGAGGACTCAGCATCGTGGGGACCGGGGAAAGTCCAGTGGTTGGTGACGTCACAGAGAGGGCCTGTCACGGGCCTGTCTGCGCCTGCTCACCTGGACGCTGCCAAGGCCACTTGCGAGTCACACGTCCCACGGCCGGCACGCCGGTGCCTGGTGATGTCGTCGCACCCAGTGGCCACGGCTGCACCACTGATGGAAATCTCCGTGCAGGGCTGCTGTCCTCGGTGTTACGGGAGCTGTCTTCCGTAAGCCTCAAGCTGAGCTGTGAGACAGATGACTTTGTGTGTATCGATTCATTCAACTCCATCTGCGAGGTGGCGTAGCTTTGGCCCAAGGCCATCGGCTGGTGCGGAAGTCGGAGGGAGTCCCTGTCGCCCGCCCGGCTGCACGGATCTTAAGCTTTCCAGGGACACTCGTCTCCGCGTATTAATCAAGAAATACGGAATGAAATTTTGCAGCAACGCGGATGGACTTGGAGGGCATTTTGCTAAGTGAGACAAGCCAGAGAAAGCCAAGTACTGAGTATCACCTACATGTGGAGTCTAAAAAATACAGCGCACTAGTGACCGGAACAGCAGAAGCAGAGTCACGGAGCAGAGAATACACTAGTGGTTCCTGTGGGGAGGGGGGGCAAGGCCAGGAGATTAAGAGGTAGGAACGATTGTTGGTCAGCTACGGGATTCACTGTTTGGCACCGAGACTATGGCTGGTATTTTGTACTAAGTATACCTGGGGATAATCTTTTAAAATTGTGAAGCACTGTATTGAACACCGGAAAATTACATCATATTGTAAATCAGCTCTACCTCAATTTTTTTCTGCTTTTTAGGGCTGCACCCACAGCATATGGAAGTTCCCAGGCTAGGGGTCGAATCCAAGCTGCAGCTGCCAGCCTGCGCCACAGCCACAGCCATGTGGGATCTGAGCCATGTCTACAACCTATACCACAGCTCATGGCCACGCTGGATCCTTAACCCACTGAGCGAGGCCAGGGATCGAACCTGTGTCCTCACAGATACCGGTCAGATGCGTTTCCTCTGCACCACAACGGGAACTCCTACCTCAATTTTAAAGAAAGAAAAGGGAAGAAAAGGAAAAAAAAAACCTGTTTGGACTTTTCCTGTTTATCTGGCATGAAAAATTTATTCTTCGCATGAACAACATGGACATTGCCAGGATGTATTTCCTAGAGAATGATTATGCAAAATAAGTAATTTCATTGTGGAGGATTGAAGCCTCTGATGTAAGCTGCTTTCTAGAGATCTGGTTCCTGAGAATTGGTGAGTTAATGAGTCCGGCCGCTGTGTTTAGATTTAGCATCAATTCGGAGATCACATAAGAAGTTGCAGAGTCAGTAACATGAGATAAAAGGATCAAACCCTAATTTTTATAGCCGCGTGAGTGAGTGGAAGGCAGGAAGGTCTCTTGTCGAGTGTTTGGAGAAGGGCAGCAAAGGTGCGGAGTCGGGGAGACGAGGGTGTTCGTTGGTGGAGAGACCGCGTTTCCAGAACCCCGCCCTGGTGAGGGTGGACGTTCGTGGTTAAGTGCTGTCGCCTTAGGAGCTTCGCTTTCTGCTCTTTGCTGAGAACGCCAAGGGCACAAGCGGGATGCCCGGCAGGACTGAGAGGCTGACTTTCACCCGGAAGCAGCCGCCTCTGCTGTTTCCCTAAGGGTGGGGCTTGATGTCCTCCCTGCAGACACCTCTGTCTTCTCCTCCTTCAGGGAGGGACAGCCCCCAACCCCGCCCTCTGGGTGACATGGCCCACAGCCTGGAGCCGGTCGGCCTCAGAGCTTGTGGTCAGAGTGGCCCCGGGACTCTTCCAGCGCCAGGCGTGTGGATCCGGGATGCAGCAGCGGGATGGCAGGGGAGTGAGAGAGCATCCTGACGCTTGCTCCCTTCCAGCAGGGAAGGTGCAAGGCGATGGTTCCATCCCCAAAGGGGCAATTCTGCATCACTTTGCATTTGTGTGGCTGAAGGGATGGCCCGCTGGCAGCCCCACCCGGCTTCCTGCTTCTTTTCTCTTTCCTTTCCTGGTGCCAACTCCTCCACCCAGAGGCTGTGGGGTCCCCCAGTTTTTCATCCCTGTCCTCTTTCCTAGCGCCCTCCCTCTATTGGGGAGCCGACGGGCAAGGCCCTGGGAGGCTGGCAGTGGGGCCGGCCTCCCGTCTGTGCGGTGACTGGCCCTCCGGGGCTGCTCCCCCTGCCCCCTCGCCAGCCAGCGCCCGCTTCCCCATCTATGTCCCCGGTGAAGTCTCAACCTCTTCTGTTCTCAGACCCTGCCCACCCTGCCTTCATCAGAAACAGCGTCCCCCGCCGCGTGCCCACAGCCCGGCCTCCTGGGTACGTCTAATCTGTCCTGGGGGGCCCAGCCTCCTGCCTAGACCTTCTCCCTGTCCCCGGATTTCCCCCGACCGCCTGCCAGTGTAGCCGGGCCGACCTTTCTGAAACGCAGAACTGCTCAGGGATCGGTCTGGTTAAAACCCTGGCGTCTCTCACCCTTTGCTGGAGGAGGAGCAAACGGGGCCCCACTCCTCGGAGGGGAATTTGGCCATCTTTTCAGTTAAAAATTCACGTGCCCTTTGACCCAGTGTCCTGTGGCCATCCTGTCAAACGCGTGCGGTGGCACACGCGTAAGCTTAATCTCTGCGGACTTATCCGTTAGCCCCTGGAAACGCCCTCAGTGTCCCCGAGCAGGGACGCCGCTCAACCAAGAAATCTCCAAACAGCGAGGCGGTGTGGTCATGGCAGGTGGCGTGGAGCCTGGCACCATTCCTGTGCCCTCCCCCGGCCCCATCCCCCGCCTGCCAGCACCTGCTCCCCCAGGCCCCTGGGGCCGGTGCACCCGCAGACAAAGATCCAGGAGGACCCCCCCCCGCCACCGCCGCTGCCCCAGGATGGCCCTGCGCCGCCAACTGGCCCGTGGAGCGAGGAGAACCCAGCTCCCTGACCCACATTCAAGACCTGGGGGTCAGAATCAGGCAGGGTTGGCTTCCTGGGCCACAGCCCCTGTGGTCGGACAGGGCCCCTCGGTCAGAGGCCTCCTGCTTGGGTTAAAGCTCTGCCATCCCTTCTCGCTAACAGTTCTGTGGCAAATGGTGTGGCCAGGCAGGGCTCTGCGGGACTTTGCCTGACGCTGCCCCTTCCTGACGGTGGACTCCCGCGGCTTCTCTAGGCGCACCTGTACACCGCGACTTCGTGAGACCAGCTTCCAGCAACCTGCCCGCCCCTCGGTGAGAACCGCCCTGCCCGCCGGGCCATGTGACGGCGTTTGTGCAAGTGGCCTCCAGGAGACACACAGGAGGTGGGAGCAGAGCAGCTCCTGGAAGGGAAGTGGTGACGAGGGGGCAGAAGAGGCATGAAGAGAGAGTTGCTCTTCACGACGTGTGGCTTGCGATTTGCTTTTAATTTTGTACCGTATGCACTTATTATGCATTTGAAAAAAATTGAAGGCAATTGCAACAGACAAGCAAATTCTCGAACCCTGCTGTTGACCTGAGCTGAGCTCCTCAGAACGCACGTCCTGTGGCCCCGTCTCCTCTCATTCCCGCGTCCGGGGAACACGGATGACTTTCCTTTGCTGAGATGCGGCCCATGCGTCTGTGTCTTTCCTCTCTGCTCGCGTGACCTTGTCCCCTTGGAAGGCTCACCTGGGGCGCTGAGCATCCTTCAGGGACGCTTCCCTGTCCTGTCTTTGGAGCCGTCCTGACCTACCCTGCAAAAAGCTAGTTTTTCTCCATTGGCTGATGCTCGGCAACTTTCCTACATAGCTCTAATGCCACAGGTTTTCAGTAAGAAGCTGAGAAACGCAAACTGAAAAGACGACAACCCTTGTTTTCTCACACAGCACACGCCATGCACACCATAGATGCTCCATGAGTGAGTCTGATTTCAGGTCTGTCTCCAGGGAGTTGGATGTATAGACGGAATGGGGACCCTCTAGACGCGAGAGGGAGGTGTAGACACCGCAGCGTGTGTCCCCGTGCTCGGAAGGCAGCGCAGGGAGCTCCGTCCCGCCGCTCCCACAGCGTCCCGCTGGCGGGAAGGCTGCAAAGCTCATGAGAGGTGGTGGGGCTGAAATGCCTTCTGCTGCTTCTTCGATACCATCGTCAGTTAGTGTGTCTTCTTTTCTGTCTCAGCAAAGCCCTGTGTCCAGAGATGAGCTTTGATTTGGGGAAGATCAGCTCAGGACAAATAGGTGCTAATCCACACGGCTTTCAGTCGGTGTCGACTTTTACGACGACTGTCCGAATTACGTACGAAGATACTCACAGCAAGCCCACCAAAAGGAGAGAGTCCCGAATCTCTGGAATGAAGAGAAAGCAAGGGTTACCTCGACGGAGGGGAGGCGGTTGTTTATTTAGTTTCGATTATTTCTCCTAGTTCCTCAGTTTCCCGTAGTATCCGCTAAGTCATAAAAAAACTCTGAAACCAAACAATTGAGACCTTGTTCAGGGGTCTGTCACCGTAACCCTAATCCTTTAGGGAAGGACAGTTTTGAGCGGGATTTGAACACTAAGGTGCTTTACGATTCTCAGTCAGTATACAGTATCAGCTATTATTAATACATCATTAGCACATTGTTAATATACAATATTCAGTCAGTTGTAAGGTGTCTTACAATTTAGTCAAAAACTACTGGCGTGATGAATTGGTCTTGGGGTTCACGCCCAGCAGGGGGATTGGTCTGTGTCACTCGGCTGATGACTCCGATCAGCACGTCCCTGTTTTGCCTGTGCCCACGTGGAGGAAGCAGCAGCTGCGGACGGAGGCCAGGGAGCCCCTTCTGAAGCTCCGCGTGGGGTGGCTGGCTGCCCACCCGCCTTCCTCCTCTGGATTAGAAATGCACTGGCCGGGCCATGCACATGCCTTGGTGGCAGGACATGAGCAGAAGTGACAGCGGCTAGTTTAGGGCCGGCTCGGAGGGAACGGATGCCCCACCTACACTCTCATGTGTAGGGAACCACTGGTGGGTGTGCAACCCGGGAGACCTGGGAAGTGAACGCAACTCCTGCTGGCTGCCACACCCCGCGGGTGCAGGCTGAGCACCTGCCAACTGGAGCAGGACACCTGCTTGCCCAAGGAAGCCGCTGAACTTGGAGGTTGACCAGCAGCCCTTTCTGATATGTCCACCCAGCTGCAAACAGTACTGAGTTAACCAGTCCTTGGCTGCAGGAAGGGCGGGTTCAGGCCTGTCTCGGCCATTCCAGGAATCCTTTAGGCTCCCGTGGCCTCCAAACTGTGCATCACATAAGTCCTTTCAACACGCAGTGTCTAATTTTCTGCCTCCCTTACATCCCTGGAGATAAAGTACCAGCCAGAATCTGGCTGGCTCACTTGTCCTCCTCTCTGGAGAAGGCACGGCCCGTAAATGCCAACCAGACAGCGGTGCCCGGCCTCCCCGGGCCTCGGCACAGGCCCTCCTTCCAGGGAGAGTGCCAGCGACAGGGCCTCGGGAAGGCGTCTGCTGTGTTTGACGCGGACCCTCTGGAAGGAGAGGTTCATAGCATCGGTTTTCTCTGCGGAGTGTCTGTTACTGGCTCCGAAACACAGTTTAAGCAGCCTTGACCAGGCGCATGTTTATCCAGGGTTAGGAGTAACAGATCTACTTTGGGGTGGTTTTTTGAATAAACCTAAGTAGGGATATCGAAGACAGCAGTCAGTGCAGTTTCTTTGAAGGACTTAGAAACCTCAGGTCTCCCCGAGGAATTCACCCCGTTTTCTTAGACGGTCCTCAGACGCAGGAAGTGGGAGCGTGGGGGCCAGGGTGCCTGGCAGCATTGGTTCAGACGCCAAGACTGGCCTTGCACGTACATAACGCAGTTGCATTTAGAGCTCTGTCCATTACGAAGAGACATCAGGGAGTTCCCATCGTGTCTCAGCTGCAGTGAACCCAGCTAGAATCCATGAGCATGCGGGTTCCATCCCTGGCCTTGCTCAGTGGGTTAAGGATCCGGCGTCGCTGTGAGCTATGGTGTAGGTTACAGATGTGGCTCGGATCTCGAGTTTCTGTGGCTGTGGTGTAGGCTGGTGGCTATAGCTCTAATTTAATCCCTAGCCTGGGATCTTCCATATGCCGCTAGCACGGCCCTTAGAAGACAAAAAAAAAAAAGAGAGAGAAAGAAAGAAGTAATAGGCATCAGAGTCTACAGCAGTTCTATGACTTGTGCTAGTGTCATCTCTCGATTTCGGCTTCAGCGATGCCTGGTCAGTGTCCCACCCAGGCTGCTGGCAGATACAAAGATGAGGCAGCTGCGGGCTGTTACTCCGAGAAGTACCAGCAAACTACGGGACAGCAGTTAGCCTGAAAGGTGGGGGTCCTGTGGATAAGACTGGAGAAGATCCTGAAAAATCAGAAAATCTCTGATTTTCAGGAAAAAAAGAACCCCAGAAAAATCACTTTCTGTTGCTCCCTGTCGTACTTTACTGTAAATTTCTGGAGAATTGCACGGACGTGGACTGAAAATCTGTGAAATACAACTCAACACCCAGAGAAGTCTGGGACTGGAGGGGAACCGGCGATCCCCTGCCACTGGCCTTATCTTGGTGACGGGGCATCTCCCGGGGCTCGGGAGTGAGTGACTCCGTGGAGACCCAATGAGTGGCTGCCACACGCCGGCCCCCGGGTTTCTCTGTACCTGGCCCTGCGCCCACACACCTGCATGTCTGGTGTGGACGCCTAAGCCAGCTAGAGCCTCGAGAGCCAGGTCTCCGAGTGGGCGCTGGAGGGACAGGTGCCTGGAGGAGCGAGTCTGAGGTTAAAGGAAAGATTAAACCGCCAGAGGCAGGCTTTGCCCGACCAGCAACAGGATTCCTTGGACTGACTGTCCCTGCCACGCCTCCCCAGGGAAACGCTGCGGCCCCGGGGGGAGCTGGGTGGAGAGGAGGGCGGCGAGGCAGACGCCCACAACCCAGCCGCCCCTCGGTTCCCGCGGCAGCATCAGCTTTCCCTCCCCTGCAGGGTTTTGGCAGCGAGGGTGTAAAAGCCCTGGGAACGGAGACGGTTGTAGAAGGGACCTCGTCCATCCACGAGGCAAGCATTTCAGAGAAAGGGCCTCTCGAAGACGCTGGAAACTCCATGCCATCGACAGTGACGCCGACACGCCCGGGTCAGGTGATGCAAACCTGATCACCCTTCGTCCGGCCTCTAGGAGTCCCCGTGCTTCTCCCACCCCCTCGGTGAGCCATTGAGCTCAGGGCCTCAGTGCTGGAACCGTGGCTGTTGTGCAGTGAGGCGCCGAAGCCTTCGAGGGTCGGTTTCCCCTGGGACGGCCGCCTGAGCACGAAAGCAGGTGGCAGCGGGGCGGGACAGCTTGGGCAGCCGCTAGGTCAGCTTATCAGACGCCTGCAGGCTCAAGTGTACACAGCCGGCGTGGCCCTCGTTTGAGGAGACCTGTGCCCAGTTCAAAGCTGAGAGCGTATTTGCGGACACCTCAAATCCCCGTGCGAACAGGCAGCCAGACTTGCTCTTTGCAATGTACTCAGTGCGTTTTCCTGCTGGAAACTAAGTGTCTGGAACAGGTGTCTCGTCACGTGCAAATGCTTAAACGCCTGTTTACAATCATGATGAAACATGTTTAAATGTGCCCTGTACCAACTTAGGGCCATCTGGCTATACGATGACCCCGAGGACATGATGCTGAGTGAAACAAGTCAGAGTGGGGAGCTCCAGCCGACCAGTTTGAGGCTCAGGGGCTCGCAGCATTTTGGAAATTGAACAACTGGCTTTTGCGAGGTGGAACTGGCCATTTCTAGATGTTACTCAGTTCCTACTGCCTCTTAGACAGTGGTGAGTCGTAACTACCCGGAACAGATGGCACGTGTCTAGAGGGTGAGCCCCGATGCTCTGTGACATTCGTAGCCTCCTGATGCTTCACCACGCACAAAACATCCCCGCGTCACCTCCTCCACACTTTCCTCCTGTGTCCCCATGGCCCCACCCTTCTCAGCCCTCCCCCACCTTCCCCTCCTGAGGCAACTGCTGGCCCTCTTTCTGTCACTTTTCATTTCCAGAGTTTATGCAGATAGATCACGAAATTTTTTGTCTGGATTTTTTTACTCAGCATGACTACATTTGGATTCATTCATATGGCTGCATGTATTAATAATCGATGTTTATGGATGAGTAGAATTCCATTGAATGGATATACCACTTCTTTACTTAATACCTGATCTGTTGATAGACACTGAGTTGTTTTCAGTGAGGGGCTATTACCTACCACTGTTACAGACCTTCTTGTACCAGCCGAGTGGAAATGGGCTTTCATTTATCTTGACTAAATGGCCAGACAGGGAGCGGTCCGGTTGTGTGGCAGGTGTATGTTTACCATTTGAAAAAATGGACAAACTCCATTCTAAACTTTTCCAAAATGGGACTGCCTTCCCGCACAGAGGATGAGCGCCCAGCTCAGTTCTTCCACACCCTTGCCAGTACATGGGAGGGTCAAGCTTTTGAACTTTAACCGTTCTGATAGGGACGTAGTAGGATGGTACTGGGATTTTATTTATTTATTTACTTGCTTCGTATTTTTAGGGCCTCATCCACGGCATATGGCAGTTCCCAGGCTAGGGGTCGAATTGGAGCTGCAGCTGCCCACCTACAACCCAGCCACAGCCACAGCCACTGCAAGGTCCAGAGCTGAGCCAGGTCTGCGACCCACTCCAGGGCTCATGGCAACGCCAGATCCTTAACCCACTAGGTGAGGCCAGGGATCAAACCCATGTCCTCATGGATCCCAGATGGGTTCATTACCGCTGAGCCATGACGGGAACTCCCCAGATGTAGAAATTCTGAACAGACCAGTAACAAATCAGACGATTGAGTCAGTAATCTCAGTAAAAAAGCCCAGGACATATGGCTTCACAGGTGAATTCTACCAGATATCTGGAGCGTAATTAACACAGTCCTTCTTAAACTCTTCCAAAATATGGAAGAAGAGGAAACACTTGCAAACGCCATTTTTGAGGTCGGCTTTACCCTGACATCCAAGCCAGGCAAAGACACCATCAGAGAAGAAAACTGTAGTCCAGTATCCCTGATGAATGGGGATATGAAAACGCTCGACAAAATATCGGTAACCTGGATTCCCCAACACATTAAAAGGATCACACGCCATGACCAGGTGTCATTTATCCCTGGGACACGAGGACGGCTCAGTATCCCCAAATCTGTCCATGTGTTACCTTACCAGAATGAAGGACAGAAATTGCATGATTAGCTCACTAGATGCAGAAGAGACACTTGGCAAAATTCACCCTCCTTTCATTATAAAACCACGCAACAAATTACATGTAGAAGAAGTGCACCCCGACACAATGAGACCGTGTGTAAAAGGCCCAGAACCCACATCTTACTCGAGGTGAAAAACAAGGGTTTTCCTCTAAGAGCTGGTACACAGCAAGGATGCCCACTTTCCCCACATCTCTTCAACCCGGTTCTTATCAGTCCTCGCCAGAGCAATCGGGCAAGAAAAAGAAATGCAAGTCGTCCAAGTTAGAAGGGGGGAAATCAAATTATCTCTGCAGATGACGAGATCTGGTGTATAGAAAACCCTGAAGATTCCACACAAACACTGTTGGAGCCAACAAACAAATTCAGCATAGTCGCAAAGTCCAAAGTAACATACAAAAATCAGTTGGGTTTTTATATGCTAAACTGGTTTTTGAAAAGAAAATTAAGAAAATATCCCCATCTATGATAGACTTTAAAAACTAAAAATGAAATTGTGTAGGTAAAAATATGAGCATGTTTTCGAAGCCTTCTAGAGAGAACCGCACGTACGTGCGCTAGGCATTAGGAGAAATACTAAGAAAACGGGACTCTGAGGTAAGTTGCAGTATTTGCACATGGTGCTCTTAGACCGTGGCTTGCTCTGGGTCTGGGACAGCCTGGAACTTACTTCGTTTTCCCAGCTTCGCTTAGGAGTTGATCGGCTTCACTTTTGAACTGACGATTTCAGTTGAAACTGTGGACCTTGTGACTGGACGCTGCACGCTGTCCCAGGTGACTCATCAAATGAATAGGGCTCTGTGGACTTTTCCACTGCTCTTCTGAATGAAGAAAATAAAATGTCTTACACGATTTTACAAGCAGAAGAGTTGATTTTCCCCCTTTTTTTCTTTTGTCTTTTTGCCATTTCTTGGGCTGCTCCCCATTTTTCACTAGCTTCAGAAATGGGAAGAATGAAAGGCACAGGACGAGAAACACTTTCAGTCTCGCAAGTGTGGCCTGAAGACGTGGGTTCCTCGCGACCTCAGCTTCCCTGTGAGCTGTCTTGCTCTCAAGCCTCAGGGTCGCCGTGCGGAAGCACCGGCATTCTGACGGCCCAGCGCTCGCTCCTCACTAACCCGTGTCTCCGAGAGGACCAGCTCATCTCTGCTTTTTCCTTCTGGTTTTTACTTTTCCCACGTACGCTGTGATAGCTGATTTTCTGTGCCACCTGGACCAGGCCATGGGGAGCCCAGACCCTCCCCAACACTGTTCTGTAGCGTTGGGGAGGGTGCTTTTGGACAAGTTGGATCGTGGACCGCGTGGAGCCGATGGCCCCGGCGGGGTGGGTGGGCCTTGTCCAATCAGCTGAAGGCCTGACTGGAGCAAGAAGGCTCACCCTGCCTTGAAGAGGAGGCAGCGTTTCTTGCCTGTCTTTGGATCTGGACGCCTCGACTGAAACATCGGCTGTTCATGGGTCTCGAGCATTCTGGCCCCCAGACTGGACAGGTGGAGGCCTGGGTCAAGGCCTCTGGACAAGGACCGAACCTAAGCTGTCAGCTGTCGTGGGGCTCGGCCTGCCGCAGCTCTCGAGACAGTCAGCTCCGTGGGAGCCGATTACCTGTCACGGATCTCTGCGCGTGTACACCCTCTGGGGTCGTTTCCCTGCAGGGCCCTGATGAGAACATAAAGTTTGCCAAACACTTTTTGAAACTGTCCAAAAGTGAGCAGAGAATGAAGGCCCTGAGCCCCTCTGGGGGCTTAGGACATCTGGCACAATTTGGCCTCATCACGAACTTGCAGAGACATCGAGAAGGAAGAAGATACTTCTAAACTCTTCCCCGAGGTTGCACTTGGCCAAAGGTCGAGCTCGCTCAGCCTGGGACTCAGACTTGGAGCTGTCGTGTTGGCCGGAGCGGGGATCATCGCCGGGTTCCTCCTGCCCTCTGCCCGAGGAGCGCGGGCACCCTGCACGCACATGCGTGGCCGCCGAGTGAGCGGGAGCGCGGCGCCCGCGGGCCAGCATCTGCCCGTTTTGTCTCTGTGCTGAGATTCCTGCTGCTGATTCCGGCAACACTGTGCAAGTGTCAGTCACGTGAGCCTGCTGGTGCAAACCGCGGCCAAGCGTGCCCTCTCCTAGGACACGCGCAGTGACTCAGCACAAAGGCGTTTCCCCCGAAAGACAGCGTTGAGCAAAACCCTGCGAAGTGAAGCAAATTCGGGGAAACCCCATAGAAACACCGTGTCGACACAGCGCCCTTCGCTGACCGTGTGCGGACAGTAAACAGCCCGGGGCTCCTGCGGGGTCACATCCACGCTGGGCCCCCGGGGGCTGGGGGCCCTCGCCTTCCTGTGCCCCGTGTGTCCCAGCCTGGCCGCCGGGGGGGTTTGAGAAGAAGCGAAGCGCCCGGCACCTGGACTGAGCAGCCGACAGAAATGCAGGCGCCGAGATCCTGATCGGGAGAACCCAAGCGGGTCCTTCGGCCACGTGGCGCTCCCGAGGGCAGGCGTCATTGCTCTTTGGCGCCGAGGACAAGGGACGTGACAAGTGGATCCCGAGCAGCTTCTGTTGGAGGTTCTGGGGGGGGACAGAGGAGGGGCGGCTCCGTGTCCACCCGGATGCCACTCCCGGGCCTCGGGTTGGATGAGTCCCTGCCTCCCGAGGAAGGGCAGCCCCCTCGTGGGTGCCGTGTCCTTCCTGGTCCCCACCCTGTCTCTGCTGTTGGACTTCTCCGTCTCTGGCCGGCTGCCTCGACGCAGTCCAGCTGTGTGCATGCACCCGCTGGCGCAGCAGACGGTCCCCGGGTTCTCACTAGAACTCGGTTCCTCGTTAAGCCCAAGGCTCTGCTTTGAACCCGTGGGGGCTGGAGCCCGCTCCCCTGCCCTGCTCTCCTCGCCCCCCTCCCACAGGGCGGGACGCCGATTCCTCGTCTCTGCCGGCACCTTGCTCCAGGGGTGGGGGCGGGAGAGAGCTGCCGTCCAGCACCCGACGAGAATAAGGTACCAAGGAGGCCTGTCCTAGAAGGGGTGAGGGGTGCCCTTTAGATGTGGCCCCCACTGGCTGGATGCCCGGCTCTGCCGTCTCCCACACCCTCTGGCATCGCGGTGCCCTGAGGGCGGCTAGGCTTTGGACTCTCCTTTAACTCCTGTCATCCACCCTGCGTCCTGCCTCATGACTCTGCCGGCTCTGGACCCACCTGGCGGCCCACACCCAGGATCAGCAGATAACCTTCGAGTAAATGCGGTCCTGAGAGCCCAGGTACCTGTGGGAGGTGCTGGGTGCACGGAGGGGTCCTGACTGCCGGGCCTGGGGGAGACCTCGGCACTGAGGCCTGAGTAACTGCAGTAGAGACTCAGCCATCAGAGCACAGGTGTTGGGAAGTGTTTTGGGCAGAAGGACAGCAAGTTCAAGGGCCCGGAGAATAGCATTTGTGGCACATGAGGGTGACAGGGAGCGGGAGGGGAGCCAGAGGAGGCGGGAAGGTGGCGGGGAGGGGTGACCACAGAAGATCGGGGGAGGGCCCTGGGGGCGGCAGCAGGGCTCTCCAGGGTGTCATTCCCACAGTGTTCCTCTGGTCACTCCAGGGAGGGTTGGGGGCCACCTTGCCCTGTAGGCAGCTAATGTTCGGCCAGCGCCTTTCCCAAGCCGCTGGGGCCCCTGCTGAGGGCACCCGCTGCGATTTAGTCATGGGAAGGAGGGCTGGGTGCTGGGCGCTGCATGAGGGCCGGGCCTGGAGCCCGTCCTGGCTCCAGACGCCTCCCCAGTGGGATGGGGCTGGCAGCCGTGAGGCTGGGAGCGGGGGAGATAAGATCGGGTGACTCACCGCCTGGCTGGAGGGGCTGCTCTGTGAGACGGGGTGTGGAGCCAGGCCAGGGCATCAGGCTCGCCGTGGACGCGGGTTTATCTCCCATGGAGCGTCTCAGCAGAAGTCAGACCCATGAGTCTAAAGCCAAGCGGGGCGCGGCCTGGCCGCGGCGAGGGCTGAGCCAGGTGGTGAGTGAGCAGGGAGGCCGGGAGGAGGCCTGGCCCCGGGGTGCAGAGTGACAAGGGTGGGCACACAGGACACGCCGAGGGAGGGCATCCTCCCTCCTGCTGGAGCCAGGTCCGTGTGTCCCCCTTGGTCCCCACTAGATCGAAGGCGCACTCTGTGGGGGTCTTTGTCTGCTTACGGCCTCTCGGAGGGTCTGCCCAGACGTGCAGGGAACCTGCGGAAGGAAGGGCCGATGGGGGGAGAGCGGCCCGCCTCTGCCGGCCGCGACCCAGCACCACGGCCTCTGTGGTCCTGCAGCCCCCTTGCCCTCAGGCCAGAAGCCGTAAAAGCCCCCAAGTCCCGTCCCGCCTCCAAGCACCCGGCCGCATGCTGGGGACCCCGGCGAGGGAGGCGGTCGGAGGCACGGACCACCTGGGCCGACCCCGCCCGGCTCTGACTCCGTGGTTTTCTCGGGGAGGAAGCGGGGCCGGAGGGCTGGGCTGCATCCCGAGCTGGTCTGTGGCCGGGCCTGGCCTTCCCGACACCCACCCCACCCTCGCGTTTCTCCCCCACTGCGGCCCCCACCTCCCCGCGCGTGCCCGCCAGGCTCTGGCCCCGGGTCCAGCCTTGCTGTGCGCGGCTCCCTTTGCACCAAGGATGGAACTAGCCCGTGACCTCATCCAGCCTGGCCCCCATCCACGTGAGCATTTGTTCAGGAATCTTCTCCGGCTACCAGCCCGGCACAGGCGCGGGAACCACACGCTCTTGTTGCTGCTCTGCTGCCGCGGGTTAGAGCCGAGTTCCCAGAAGCCTCCGCCCACGGGAGGGCGAGGGCCCCGCGCTCACTCACCCAGGACGCGAGCCTGAGAGGAAGCAGATGCGCCCGGACGCCCCTGCCCCGCGGCCACCCGCCCTCCACGCTGCCGCCCGCCAGCACCTGAAGGCCCGATGGTCCCCTGCCCGTCCCGCACCTCCTGTCTCCACGGGTCCCACAGGGACCCGAGGCTGCGTGTCCCCAGGGGGCTGCGCCTGGCTGGGCCTCCGATTCCCCCCACACTGCATGCACTCGGTTTTCCTGTAGATGGACACAGAGGCCGCTTTCTCTACTCATCCGTGACCCCGCTGGTTCCCTGGACCTGCCCACAGGCCGCAGGAGCGCGTGGTACCAGCCGGGGTTGTTCTCGGGCCCACGGCCCGCGGGCGCGGAGACCTCTCTGCTGAGCGCCGGCCACGGCTCCGACAGGTTGTGGCCCTTGGTTGACACTCAGATGTTTATTGTGACTGGCAGTTGCTGCCCAGCAGGTGGCTGCCAGGGCTGAGGGGGGATCTTGGGTCGCCTTCGGCTGTGGATCCTGCATCTGCTGCCGAGGCCAAAGACCCCTTTTCTCTGGTGTTTGAAGTCAGGGACCCCGACCCCTCCCCAGGCTCCAGCCCCCTGTCCAGCTGCTGGTCTTCCTCCTCCTCCCTCCGGGGGCCACGTCCCTCTACAGCCCAGGGTCTGGAACCGGGCCCCTGCCCCGTGGGGCTGGATGTGGCTTCACCCCTGGGCTCCTCCACGCGAGCACAGCCCTGTCTAGCCCACGCGCCTGGGGGAGGCCCACCCCACGCCCCGCCTTCTGCCCAGGGCGCCCCAGGTTAGCTCACGTCTGCCCCCCGATCTGCCTGGGTCCCTGTCCCCCACCCCCCACGGCCAGAGCCCTCATCTCCAGTCAGACTTAGAGGCGGGCCCTGTCCCCCACCCCGGCCGGGGGCGTTGCTCAGCTGGGCCACCAGCCGTCCCAGACCGAGCCTGCCTCTCTCCCCTCCCGCCACCCAGGTCTCCCGCTCGGTGTGCCTCAAGTTCCCACCAAGTTTGGGGGTTGGTGTCCCGGTTCTGGAAACTCGGTCCTGGCCCAGGCTGAGGTCCGCAGGAGCCGCTGGCCTCTGGCCCCAACGGTGATTCCCACGGTCAGATTAGACCCGTTCGGCCTGTCCAGGCCCGTCGCTCCGTCTCAGACCCGTAACTGTCCCAGCTTCGCCACAGCCTGGGGTCTGCCTGCTGCCCCTCTGGGTGGCGCCATCACTGGCGAAACGCCAGGCTCCAGCGTGGGCAGAGCCCGGCTCTTCTCACACATCCCCAGCACCAGACAGAGCCGGCCTCTGTGCCAGGTTGGAAGGTGCTTCCCCTCAGGGTTCTGTCCCAGGAGAGAGGTGGCAGGACCCACACCACCTCAAAAATGATGGAGGAAAAATGGGAGTTTCCAACCCGGAGGTGCGTTGGCGCTGCTTTCCCGCGGCTGCTGGGACCAAGCGCCTCAGGCGGCGGCCTCAAACAGCACGGGTGACGCGCCACCCTCTGGAGGTCAGGCGCCTGAGACCAGGTGTGGGCAGGGCCGGGCTCCTCCAGGCTCTGGGAGGGTCCTTCCTGCAGCTCCTGGGGCTGCGTGGCCCTTGGGGGTGTTTGGCCTGCGGCTGCCCCCCTGCCATCGCTGCCGCCATCCTCACTGTTACGAGGACACCTGTCACCGGCCGCAGGGCCGTCCTGCCCCAGTAGGACCTCACCCTGACCTGGGCCCATCTGCACGGACGCCTCCAGCCCCCACAGGGGGCGGCCGAGCCAGCGCCATCAGGCCCAGCTGTGCCGTCTGTCACCTCTGGCCAGGTGCCAGGCCACCCCCACCTCGGGCTCCCACCCCGGTGGCCACAATCCCTTCTACTCTCGTCCGGCCTCCTCATCTCCTCAGGAGGCTCCCCCCTCCCAAGAAACCTCTTCTCCGCAGCCCCGGCAGGGAGGTCCTGCTTGTGGTCTGTTCTCAGCCACCACCAAGGGGTGACATCCGTCCTCCCCCCGTGCTCCCGAGACGCTCGGCACCGCCGGGCTTTCTGTCTGAGCTTGGCTCCCAAGTGGGTGTGAGACAGACGGGGAGGCCTTGGAGGCCCCTTCGGCGGGCGGGTGGGGCGCCGGCTCCACGCCCCCGCCTTTTGGCCACAGGAGCCGCCAACCTGTGAGCAAAGGAAGGCAAACAGGCACATCGGCAATTCCCTGAAAAGCCTCTAAGGGAAACTGGGTCTTAGTTCTTCTTTGGCGTCTGAGATCACATCAGGCTGGTTACACAGAGTCCAGATTTTCAAAGTCGCTTGGCCCCTGAATCACCAAGTAGCTCCTCAAAAGCAAAGACACCCTGAAGCAGGCACGCGCGATCTCTGTTTTGCTCGTCTGAAGCACAGTTGAGTTACGACGCTGTGTTGGTTTCAGGTGTACTGGGCATGGACTCAGTTATGTGTGTGCACGCGCACACACACACGTCAGTGTTTTTCCACATCCTTTTCCCTCATGCATTATCACATGTACATTCTTTATTTTTCTTTCTTTCATCAGAGAAAAAGAAGAGTTGCCATAAACAAATCTTTCAAAACCTGGGAGCCGTGCTCAAAGACCATGGACCCCCTGGGCTGCGAGCCCCTCCCCGCCCCGCTCCATCCTCCACACCCACCGGACGCCTGGCTGTGGCGTGGCGGGCTCTGTGTCCACCTGCGGCCCCTCTGCGGCCCCCACCTGGCAGGGGCCCAGGGGTAGGATGCAGGTCCCTCTGCGGCGTGGCTGTCGGACTGCAGGCTGGCTTGGAGTGACCTCCCTCTGGCACCCTTTAGGGAAGACTTGACTGCTGTGCAAACCGCCGCCCGGGCCCCTCTGCCTGAGCCAGCCCGTGCGGGTGCCACACCTCCGCCTCCCGCCACCATCCGTCCAGACCTGGGCCTGCCCCTCCCCCTCCTCCCTCCCCCCCCTTCTCCCCCCTCCCCCCCTTCTCCCCCCTCCTCCCTCCCCCCCCTCCCCTCCCCCCCTTCTCCCCCCTCCACCCTTCCCCGCTCCTCTTCATGCCCAGCCCTCCTCTGTCTGGTCCACCCTCCCTCTGTCCACCGGCCACACTGGCCCCCGGGGGGATGTGAGCTCTGGGGCCGGGGGAGGGGGGCGCAGGGCGTCTGGCTGCTGCCGTCTTCTTCCTCCTGGAGACTTCATCCTGCGGAACCCACCCATCGCTCCGTCCCGCTAAGTGAGCCTGTAGCGACTGTGGGTTGTTCATGCCACCGGGACAGCCAGTGCCAAATGTTCTCGGCCCCACGCGGGACCTCCCGAGGGAGAGGCCCTCCTGTGGGGTCAGACTGAGCAAATGACGTAGAATTTGGGAGAAAATAAGCTCTCCCAGTCCTGTTTCCCCCTCATCTAACTGGAGTTTTGATTTCCTGTCAGGTTAAACATCGTGGTTTTTGCACGTGGTGAAGGAATTCACCCGTGTAAGTTCACGCATACTTGGATGAACTGGTCCCGCCCGCTTGCCCTTGGGCGTTTTCTGGATTGCTCCTTTCCCGGTTTAGAAGGACCCTTCTCCCTCTGGTTAACGCGAACCCCATCGAAGCCTCAGCTCGCACTTTCTCTTAAGCAGAAAGGGGAGTTCCCAGCCAGCCGTGCTGCTTTTATTTATAGCACTTGATTTCCTGAGAGGAGTCAGGGAACGTCCGTCCTCCCCTGGCCCCTCGGGCTCCTCCTCTGCCCTCGGTCCCCCAGCTGCGGGCGGGCGGGGGCGGCGTGGGGGCTGGACGGGGACCCCCGTGCCAGGTGCTCGCAGCAAACGCGAGATCAGAGGAGGAATTATGTCATTCCCGGGCAGGAATGCCTCCAGCGTGCTCCTGCGTGTGTCTGACTGACAGCACCACACAGGCTCCGGCGCCTATAAAGGAGCCCCGCGCCCGCTCCTCGCAGCGCAGCGTGGGGCCGGGTCTCCCTCCTGGACGGTGCTCCGGGCTGCGAGGAGCCAGCCCCACGGGGTCTCCACGTTGCAGGTGAGAGCCGTCTCGACCTCCACCGTTTCCTTTCCCGGTGCTGTAACTTTCACAGGAGGCTCTTCTGCTTCCGAGAGGGAGCAGAGGAGGGACAAAGCCCGACTGTGAGCCTTGCCTGCGGGCCTGGGGCAGAGGCGCCCTGCACTCTGTGCTCTGCCTCCCGGGGTGCGGGGAGGCTCGGTTTCAGCCTCTCTCCGCAGTGGTCGCGCAGCGCGCTTCCTGGGCTTCGGGACCCTTGCTGCTCTCCTGCGTGTACCGGCCTGGAAACGGGCGGATGCTTCTGCTTTCGGCTACAGAAAACCCTCCAGTTTTCCAGCTCGAGTGAGCTCTGGAGGGGGCAGGCATCGGAAAGAAACTGGCGGAGATCGTTCCCGAGAATGTGAAACAGCCGTCAGCGAGGCTAGGAGTCGGCTTCCCCACGGCTTTGCTCGCTGAGCAGTGTTTCAAACGCTCTCAGTGACCATCCTGTAGGAGTCGGGCCGGGTGCCCTGCGCTCTGGCTGCTGCTCGGCGTCCGGGGAAGAGGCGGTGGCGGGCGGTCGGCGGGCGTCTGAAGGGAGCGGGTTTGTCCGGGAAGGACGCAGACTGGGTGAGGAGACCTGGGAAGGCGCCGCCGCCTTGGGGAGGAGAGGGGACTTCTCAGCGAAGTGACTCCTGCTGGGAGTGTTGATAGGAAAAGAACTCTTAGAGGGCTTTACAAACTCCCGTGATACTCTGTTGCGGAACGCGTGCTTGCTTCTCTAAAAACTAGAACCATAAGCACCCACTCCGTGGGTGAAGCGGGGTGCTGGTGTGGGAGCTGCCACCCCAGGGTGCGTGTTGTGTGATCTCGCAAGTGTGCCTCCTGTCACCCAGGACCCACCGTACCTGCGCCTCTGCCCCAGTGCTTTCTCTTTGTTGCGACCCCATGAGATAAGGTGGGCCCCCCCCAGGCTCCCGTGACAAATGCTGATGCCCTGTGACCCTCGTGCCTTAGAATCAGAGGATTGGATTTTGTTAGCAGCAGAGTTCAGTTTACTCCCTCGAGGCTGAAAGGAAGCTGAGCCTCCAGAAGCTGGAGAGTTACATCTTGGACAGTGTGCATCTGTCTGCCGGAGCCTGCAGCCACCACTGTGGGCCCGGGGGCAGGGGCCCGCATGTGGACGAATGGGGAGAAGGCAGGGCGGAAGCTTCGCAGGTGTGCCTGCCCGCCGTCTCCTATCAAACCACTTAAGGGCACTCACTGGGTGCCAGGTACTCTGCTAAGTACCTGTCGAGGGCTTGCTCGTGTAACTCAGTCCCCGAGGCCCTGCTGACAACGTGCTTACTGTCACCACTGCACTGGGCAGTCGGGGGACAGCGCATTCTGGACACACAGCCGGGCTGAATAAGCCTTTACAGACAGTGACGTGCTTGGCGTGGTCCTCATGAGAACCCTAGGAGTAGATCGTTTAAAAGACTGTCCTTCATTCTGCAGAAGCGGCGGCCGAGCCCTGAGAGGTTACGTGAGTTTCCCCAGCTGCACAGTGGGCCCCTGACAGAGCAGCAGAGCCGGGCAGGGCGGGGGCCGGCCCGCGCGGCCCAACTGCCGCCTCCCTGTGCAGGTGGGAGACAGCAAGTCCGGGACCTGCCTGGACGGACGGCAAGGCCAGGGGAGCCTGAGGGTCCTGCGTGGACCCCGCTTTCCCATGGGTAGCCTCAGGTTCCCCAGTGCTTCTGGGGAGGTGGCCACTTGGACGTCTTCGTTGCCAGGGCGCTCAGGGTCTTGGAAGCCCTGGGCGGGGCGGGGTGGGGGGTCTCTGCTTGGTTTTGCCTCCCCAGGACCAGGGCACAGTGTGTCGCTGGAGCAGCCCTGGGGCCACACGCTCGGAGGCCGAGCAGGGGTTAACAGCGGAGCGGGCTTCCGGCCAGTCTCTGACTCCTGGGCCAGTGTCTGGTGAACCTGCCAACTGAAAAGCCTCAAGAATGGAAAAACAGGCCTGCAGGAAAATAGAAAAGCGAAGTGAAAATGATTACGGGCGGAATGCTGTGCTGTTAGCAGTTGCGCTCCACCAGACTGGTTTACGTCTGACTCACATACAGTTCGCGTTTATTTTATTCAGTTAGGTCGTGTGCAGCTTTTCTCTCGGCTGGGTACACCATGTGTCTTCCTAGGCCGTTTCCCCAGGCTGACGTTTTTCGAAATTCGGAACTCCCTGGGTTTCGTCTTGGCTGCACTTTCCGTAGCAGCGCTGCTCTGGGCAAACAGTGTCTTCGCCTCCACCTACCCGTCCGTGGAGTGGCGACAATGGAGCCTCCTCGTCCCTGTGAGGGTTAAGCGCTGTGACAGGCGCGGTGCTTGTCCCCAGACGCTAGCCCAGCGAGCACCAGCTGCAGTCGCAGGGCCCGTTTCCAGAAGCACAGTTCCTACCCAGCCCTGGCTGCCCGCAAATGCATTCGTTTCTGATTTTGTGTGCAGACGGGTTTTAAACCGTCCTGTGAGTACAACCTCCAACCTGTACTACAAGTTGCGTGTTCGTAAGTAACAGTGTCTGATTGTCTGCAGGGTTTTCACTGGAGGGAAGCAGGATGCTGTGGCCTCTGCTGCTGCTGGCCTCGGGGGCCTGGTCTAGCGCTCGGGGTGAGTGGACGTGCCTGATGGGGGGGGGGGCAGTTTGCTGTGGCCGCTTCTGCCGCTGGCCTCGGGGGCCTGGTCCAGCATACCTGGGGTGGGGGTCCCAGGATGAAGCTCACCCTCAGGACGAGGACAAAGTGCAGTCCTGGTCAGAGCACCTCACCTTCTAGAACCTTCTTAACTGCCTTTAAAATAAATCTTCACTTACTTTTGAGTACATGTGGTAGGAAATGTATTTTTGGAAAATCCAGGCGTTGGAGAAAAATACCCTCTCACCTGGAAATGCAGTCTCTGCTGGATGCATTTTGCCTTTTGTTTCCTGATATTTACACCTCATTGAAGCATTTAGCTTCTTGTAACTTCTTTCCTTCCCATTTCTTTGTACTTAAAAATATATCAAAAATATTTTCCTGTCTGTCTCCTTACATGTTTTTTTAATGACTATGTAATATTCCTTTTCTCTACCTTTATTTTGTTTTATTTTATTTATTTTACATTTTTTTGTTTATTTATTTCTTATTTATTTTTTCTTTTTAGGGTTGCACCCATGGCACATGGAGGTTCCCAGGCTAGGGGTCCAATCGGAGCTGTTGCTGCCGGCCTACACCACAGCCACAGCAACGCAGGATCCTTAACCCACTGAGCAAGGCCAGGGATCCAGCCCGTGTCCTCATGGATGCTTGTCAGGTTCATTAACCACTGAGCCACGACGGGAACTCCTATTTATTTTTAAAAATGATTTTATTTTTCCGTCACAGCTGGTTTATAGCACTCTGTCAGATTTCTGCTCGACTGTATAATGTTCCACTAGAAGGTCAACTGATTTTTTTAGACTAAACCCCGCCTGTAGTATCACTAGTAATACTGTCACTGCCACTACTGTTACTATTTTAGACACATGCCCGTCAAAATTGTATCTATTTTGACTAGTATAAATGAAGTCACACAGGACACTGTTGTGACTACGTATGTCTTAATATTAGTGACTATTTATTTAGGATAACCTCCCCAAATAAAACTACCGAGCCACAGGTTTTAATTATTTTAGGGCTTTTCGATACGCGGCCGAATAGCTCCATCGAAGGTGGGAAAGTGAACATTTCTACCAGCAGTACCGTGTGTTTTCATGTTGTGACTTGCCAAGTATCAGATAAAAAGTTATGCTTTATTTGAGTTTTCTGTTCAGAAAATTATTTTGAATGACTTAACGTGTTAGGATTTGGGTAACATCTGACAGCTTCCTCTCCAGTAGCTTACGTGGTGACTTGAAATCACTTGCGTGTGGACGTGAGGTCCCCGTGTCCCAGACCGTCCCCTGCATGTGACTCAGGCAGGCAGGATGGGTCTCTGCAAACCGGGGGGGGACCCGCGTAGCTGGCTCTGGGCCGGCGCTCTCCCCACAAGGCCACGGGAATCGCTAATAGTGCACGGATGGCGAGGCTCAAGGGCCATCCTTCCGTGGGCACGTTCTGGGCAGTCAGGTGGCAGAGAGAGGTCGCACCGAGCCCCCCCGGCCCCAGGCTGGAAGTGCAGGTGGCCCCGTGTCCTGGTCCAGGACAGGGGGACCATGTCTGGGCGTAACCGGGCCCTGCTCCTTCCTCGAGGAGGTCTTGCTGGGCAAAGCGTCGGCTAATCTGAACAGCGCGCTTGGTGTCATGGCTGGTCTGCCTGTGGCCCCAGCTCCCTGGGGTCAAGGGTGGAGCTGTCCTACGGTCGCAGCTGTTCTGGGGAGAGAGGACAGCGGCGTTCCCCATGGGACAAAGCGCGGGCATCCCTGAGGGAGGGCGCGAGTGGGCGCGGGGCTCCTCAGCCGCACACACGTGGACCACGCGTGCGCCTGAGAGCAGGACGCCTGTGCTCCGGTGACCGCCTTGCTCTGCTCCCTGGGCAGCTGGTGACCAGGACGAGGACACCGCCTTTGACCTCTTCAGCGTCAGCAACATCAACAGGAAGACCATCGGGGCCAAGCAGTTCCGGGGCCCGGACCCCAGCGTGCCCGCCTACCGCTTCGTGCGCTTCGACTACATCCCGCCGGTGGGCGCGGAGCCTCTGGGCCGGATCGCCGAGGCCATGCGGCGGAAGGAGGGCTTCTTCCTGACGGCCAGCCTGAAGCAGGACCGCAAGTCGCGGGGCACGCTCCTGGCGCTGGAGGGCCCGGGGGCCACGCGCAGGCAGTTCGAGATCGTCTCCAACGGCCCCGCCGACACGCTGGACCTGACCTACTGGGTGGACGGCGCCCAGCACGTCATCTCCCTGGAGGACGTGGGCCTGGCCGACGCCCAGTGGAAGAACGTCACGGTGCAGGTGACCGGGGAGACCTACAGCCTGTAC
Organism: Sus scrofa; assembly: GCF_054392235.1. Taxonomy (NCBI): domain Eukaryota; kingdom Metazoa; phylum Chordata; class Mammalia; order Artiodactyla; family Suidae; genus Sus; species Sus scrofa. The sequence goes on from NC_139383.1 coordinate 883,079, forward strand.
GTGGGCTGCGACCTGATGGACAGCTTCACGCTGGACGAGCCTTTCTACGAGCAGCTGAAGACCGAGCAGAGCCGGATGTACGTGGCCAAGGGCTCCGCCCGCGAGAGCCACTTCAGGGTAGGTGAGCCGGCCGCCCGGTGCCAGCTGCCCAGCCGGGAGGCGCTGGGGTGGCACACACACACGCGCGCTCCCAGCACGCGCCCATGCACCCACTGCCCGCCACAAGCTCCACACAGGGCCCGCCTGCTGGCCCTACGATCACCTCCACGTGCACACACGCACAGACACACAGCACACACACACGCGCACCGCTTTCTGGACCAGGCGCAAGCAGAGCAAACCGCCACAAATGGTCCCCGATTTCCAGACTGAAGCTGGATTGGCTGATCAGGCCCGCCCAGGTGTCTCTCCTGCACTAGACTCCCGTCTGCAGAGCCCACTCCAGCTCCGGTTCATTACTGACGTGGTGGGAGAGAAAAGTAGCACCTGTGCTTCCTTAGGGCGCCTGCCCGAGGAGGGAGTAATGCCACGGGCGCTGCAAGAGGCTCTTTGTAAAGGCCAAGTGCGTAGACCCTGCCGGACGGCTGGGAGCTGCTCCCGGGCACGGAGGGATCCTTGGAAAGAAGGCTGCCTTTAGATTCGGCTCAGAGAGAGGCCTCGAGACGCCTCGAGGCTGTAGACGTGGTCTCTGGCCGTCGTCAGGGAGCTCGGGCCCCATGCAGTGGACAAGGCTTTCAGTGTCACAGGGTGGAGGCTGGTGTCACAGACGTCCTGTCTGTTCTGAGACTGGACCAGTGCAGGCCCTCAAACCCGATGGCCGCGGGCAGGAACGCTGGTTGCCCTCAGAATCCCCTGCCACGAGGGCACGGCCTGAGCTCCCCCGAGTGTGCCCAGAGGACAGAGCCTGGCCTCTCTCAGGGCCCCCTGCCCGCCCTTCTCTGAGAAGCTCTTCCTTCTCAGGCCAGCCCCACTGTCTGCCTCTTCCCCCAGAGGCAGCTTCCTGGTGACTTACACCTGCTAACCCACCAAGGAGACTTCAGACCTGCTGAGCGTAGAAGCCCAGGAGAAAATGCCCTCACTGCTTTGAGATTACATCTCGGTTTTTAAAATGCCATTTAGCGCGGCACCAAACATCTCATGTTCGCCCGTCTTTCTGTCTCTCTCCTTGCACCTGCTTCAGGGTTTGCTGCAGAATGTCTTCTTAGTTTTTGAAAACTCCGTGGAAGATCTTCTAAGCAAGAAGGGCTGTCGGCAAAGCCAGGGAGGTAGGTGTCCGAACTGCCGTTGGATGGGCCTCCCCTGCGGCGTGGGCGGGGGCTGGCGGGCGCGCACACACGTCGGAGCAAGTGCAGCATCCTGGCCGGAAGCTCTCTGGTCAGCTTGGATGTGCTGGCATCTGAAAACAATAAATTGCTTAAGGGTTAATTATGAAGGTATTTTAATCATCCAATATAATCCACTTTACAAGCCAAAAAATAAATGCCTAGCATTTTAACTTGATTTCAAATATTTGCAAACAACGGCATAGGTTGCAGTAACCTGTCGATTGATGTGTAAAGCTCATCTTAACAAGCTCCCAGTGCCTGTTTGTCCAACTTGGTTTATGGCAGTTTTTTTATACTAGTCACAGCAACCAACACGGCTTTATTATGAAAACACACACTGCCTGCATCACTGACAGGTCCTCCCACGCTGTCTGTCGGCTGCATCTTGATTTACCTCCAATCTTATTTGCCAACAATTTCTTGAGCCCTTCTTAGTGGAAGGTCACTATGCTGGGCTTTTTAAGTGAAATGTGTCATTTAATCTTCAAAGCGCCATCCCCCTTCCTCACTTCACAAATGAGGAAGCTGGGGAACCAGGAGGGCCCACTGACCGCAGGTGAGCCGCCCGCGGGTTCCTGGGCCTGCCGCTTGGTCCCGCGATGTGATTTACTTGTGCTAAGAGGTGGCTGCAGCAGCTCAGGACCACGCCATAGCCCCGTACCACCAGCTCCGGCTAAAATGCCAGGATCAGTCCCTTCGGGCTAGGTCAGCATCTCTGGGGGGGTTCGGTCATAAAAGAACAAACTTTCTGAGGAGGCTGAGATAGTAAACTGACATTCAACAGGACGGGTAACAGGATTCAGAGAAAGAAGGGCAGAAGGGCAGTCTCGGGGCCTTGGAGGGTTTGTCTGTCTTTAAGTAAGAGCTGAGCATCCTTGGACACGGTGGCCCCGCAGGTAACAAGCTTGTGTTTATGTGGTTCCGTGTGGTGACGAGGTTCGGGTCTAGTGAGTCTGAGGGGCACCCCAAGGTCAGCGTGAGTTGCAACAAGGATTTTGAACCAAGCAATGAAAGCTCAATGAGACAGACAGACTGACCACATTTGCAAGTCCTAACTCAGCGATGGGCTGTCTCAGAGAGACGTTTGAAACACGTGACAGTCACTGCAGAGAGGAAGCCAGGCCACCGTGCCCCGCCGGAGGGTGCCTCGGTCTTGCACTTGCCCGAGTCAGTTGTGTCATCTGGGGCAGAGCCACGGACCGGGAACCTCAGAGGCTTGTGTGGTCTCTGGGCACTGAGATTCTGAACCTGTAGCAAGGCTTCTGCTTTCAGGGGCTCCTGGGAGGCCAGCAGAGAAATGACATGTCAGGGAAAAGGAGGGGACGTCCTGACGAAATGACATATTTAGCAAGAAAATAACTGAGTTTGCCTTAATGCCGAACACGCAGCTGAAGGAGAAGGTGTTTGGGATGGAAAATGGGATAGACGGAGTGTGAGGCCTGTCGTCAGAACGGATGGATTTCGGGTGGGGGACAAAACCAGGAGCTTTGAAAATACCAAGTCACCTACATGTTTATAGAAAAATTCGGATAAAAATAAGAAAAAGAGGAAATTGTTGCCTCTAATCCGTTCAAAGCTGATGTGTGGGGAAACGCTCGTGCCGATGCTTTGTGCTCGTTTCTGTCCCGGGCTGAACCGCTCTGCTGGTGGGTGGCCTCTGAGGGCTGCATCCCTGTGGTGTCCGAAGGTGGGCAGAGCGCCCGGCGCAAGCAGGGCTGCCATGGGAAACAGCCGCCACCAGATCCCCTTGCTCTCGGGCGCGACGTGGCGCCCGCCGCTCCCGACGAGCCCGGGGCAGCCCCGCGGTGCCGGCCAGGCTGCCCGGGGCCCGGCGGCTCACTGTCCTCTGTCCCTCCTGCAGCCGAAGCCAACGCCATCAGTGAGAACACAGAGACGCTCCACCTGAGCCCCCCGGTCTCCACGGGGCACGTGGGCCTGGGCGCGGAGAAGGGCCGGGAGGTGTGCGAGCACTCCTGCGAGGAGCTGGGCAGCATGATCCAGGAGCTGTCGGGGCTGCACGTCATCGTGAGCCAGCTCCACGAGAACCTGCGCAAAGTGGTAGGTGCCCGGGCTGCGTGGCTCGAAGGCGACCAAGCACGGCTGACCCCTCCTGAGCGTCACGGACCACCGCTGACTGTCACTGACCACCGCTGACCGTGACTGACCGCCACTGCCCCACTCCTGAGCATTGCTGACCGCCACTGACCATAACTAACCACCACTAACCACCCCGACCACCACTAGTCACCAGTAATCCCTGCTGACATCACCGCCTACCACTGATATCACTAACCGTCGCTAACCAGGACTAACTGCCACTAACCATGACTTATCCTGATTAACCGGCACTAACCAGCAGGCTCCCTGGAAAATGAGGCGGGTCCTGCTGTCTGGTGACAATGCCGTGTGGTTAGAGGCGGGAGAGCGATGCTGACAGGAAACAAGCTCACAGGCGCCACGTCCTCCGCCACCAGTTCTTAACTTGGGACACTCATCTCCCAGGAGCAGCGTTGACTGCGGAGGGAGGTGCTTTTACTTAGAGGACGGAGCTCGGTGGGGAACAGCCCGTCCCTGAGGCGTGAGGCCATAATGGACAGACGTGTCCTCGCCTCCACAGCACGTCCGGGAGGAGGAAACGGGGCTCGGGTCCCAGGACGTGTGATTTAAGCTTCAGAGGACGACTGCTGGCGCGAGGAGGCGGGGGGCGGGCAGGGGTCGTGGGGTCCCCGAGGCTCTGCAGATGCTTCGCGGCGAGGTGCTTGGCCCGCCGGTCCAGCCGGGGGCGCTGGCGGGTTCTGACTCAGGCCTGGGACGGGCAGGCAGCTCACTGCCACTCCTTGGGGAGGTAGGGGACCGGGTTAGAGGTCAGCAGCCCCCAAGACAGCGTGTGCCTTCTGGAGTTTCCCCACGTCCTGGGCCTGGGGCAGGAGCGGGCCGTGGGGCTGTGCAGTCAGCACCCCACTGAGTGTCCACAGCTGGGAGTGGGGCGCTGCAGGGCCTTCAACTCTGGCTGCGTCAGGGTCCAGCACCTCGGCCTGGCTGATGCTGGGGGCCTCCGGAGGTCCTTGGGGGCACGAGGGAGGCCAGGACGGGGTGGGGGTGCCCGGGGTGGTCCTGGGGGCAGGAGGGAGGCCAGGATAGGGCGGGGGGCCTGGGGTGGTCCTGGGGGCAGGAGGGAGGCCAGGACAGGAGGGGGGAGCCCGGGGGTGGTCCTGGGGGCAGGAGGGAGGCCAGGACGGGGTGGGGGGCCCGGGGTGGTCCTGGGGGCAGGAGGGAGGCCAGGACGGGGTGGGGGGCCCGGGGTGGTCCTGGGGGCAGGAGGGAGGCCAGGATGGGGTGGGGGGCCCGGGGTGGTCCTGGGGGCAGGAGGGAGGCCAGGCCGGGGGGTGGGGGTCCTTTGCCTCCGATTCTGCTCCTTCCAACTGAAAAGAGCTTTGCGACGAGTTTGCTCACATTGGAGTCAGGGATTAAGGAAATTTGTGAACTCCCTGAATTGCACAAAAATGTCAGGATGATGTGTTTCTGTCAATGTGGTGCAAGACGGGGGCGGGGCTGCATGTCTTCCGTGTGGTTCTCAGAGGGCCCCTTACGCCCTGTCAGCAACGCAGCAGGAGGAAGTGCTTAGAAGGAGGGAGGTAACGTCACGTGTTCAGGGGCAAATGAGGTAACTGTCACTTATTTGATTTTTTAAAAACATCTGGTGCCCTTTCCGCTGGTCTGCAGCCCCGCGATAGCAGGGCTGCGTGAGCCCTTGCGCTCGTGCTGTCAGGGCGTGTCCGTCACACTGGGAACCACAGACGAATTCAGGAACCAAGCCTCAGTTTTCAGCTGCAGGTGGCGGGAGGCACCGTCCCCCGTCGGCTCCAGCCGCTGCTTCCCGTGGCCTCCAAACACACAGGCCACAAGCCTTCAGCGCGGCTGTCATTCGGGGCGCAGGGGTTGGGGGGCAGCGGAGGCAAAGCGGAGTCGCCTGGCCTGGCGGGTCTCTGCGCTGGCGCTGCCCTGGGGCCTCTGCGGCCTCTGAGCCTCGGGTCCCGGGCGCCCAGGCTGCGAGCCTGCTGGTTCTGCTCCTGTGCCATCCTAAGGAAGGGGACGTCCCTCCGCGGCCAGCCCGACAGCCCCCCTGTCCTCACACTCAGCCGTCCCCCTCCTCTTCCAGTCAAACGACAACCAGTTTCTCTGGGAGCTCATTGGCGGGCCCCCCAAGACCAGGAACGTGTCCGCCTGCTGGCAGGACGGCCGCTTCTTCGCCGAGAACGAGACCTGGGTGGTGGACAGCTGCACCAAATGCACCTGCAGGGTGAGAGCCGCGCCATCCCCGGGGCCGGGTGGGTGCCCGCGGGCCCTGGCTGTCGGGACTGGGCTGCGTCGGGGCAGCGGAGCCGGAAGTAACCGGAGTGAGGCCGGCATCGGCCGTGGATCTGCACGCGAAGGAGCGGGGAGGGGCTCGGCCACTGTTCCCGGGGGCGGGGGGACGGCGGGCTGGGGGCAGGCGCACAGGCCCCTCTGGTCTGTGCCGGAAGCCGCGCGGTCCCGTGAGGGCCTCTCGGTTCAGCACAAACCTCTGGGGTGCAGGTCACTGCCCAGGACAGCAGTTGGGTTTCCTTATTTCATGCCCCTTGGTCTGCACCATGGTGGCCCAGACCCTGCGGGACCTCATCTGTCCCCCTCCTGCCCACCCCAGAGCTGGGAGGCCCTGTTCTCGGTGCTCAGCGGGCGAGACAAGGAGAACGTGGTCCCAGAGCCCGCTCAGGGCGCTCGGGAGAGAGGTGACCTCGCGCCTCAGGAGCGGCAGCCCGCGTGGCAGACCGTCCGGGCTCCTACCGGCCCTTTCAATCCAGCCCCTGCCCCATGTTCATGCTTTAAACGAGGATCACAGAAGCGCCCTTTTCCTTGTAGAAGTTCAAAACTGTTTGCCACCAAATCACCTGCCCGCCAGCGACATGTGCCGACCCGGCCTTCGTGGACGGCGAGTGCTGCCCATCCTGCTTCTGTAAGTGTCGCCGGGGCGGGCGCTGCTGCGGCGGCGGGAGGGGGCGGGGGGGGGGGGGCTTGGCCTCGTCCCCGCGTCTGCGCCGTCTGTTTGCCGAGCACAGGCTCTGCCCCTCCGTGATTCTGAACAAAACGTGGCTTTTCCAGGTTTCAGGTTCTTTCTTTGTAAAACACAGGCTGATTGTGCCCACGACCCAGGGTTAGTTTTTTGAAGGAAATAAACTCTACCATGACTTGTGTGAAAGTGCCTGACACACATGACCTGTTAAATGCTGCCGAATCGGGTGAGCGAACCCCGTGATCAAGCAGCCTCCTCAGACGGGGGCCTCCTGCTGGTCGCCGTGCGGGCAGCGCAGGAAGCCTCCCTCGCGGTTCTTCCGCGTTCTAGAACATTTAAGCACAGCCCCGCCACACAGCCCTTCAACGACCTGATGTGACCATACGGCGACGGCTCACCAGGAAGGCCCTTGCCTGGTCATGTCCTTTCTCTTATTTGGAGATTGTAATTTCCAGCGAAAAATCTCTTGGCAGGGAATTGTCTTTGTTGAACTAAGTTTAGTGTTCTGTCATTTCAACCAAAAATTGAAGTTTCATGGCCGTTTATAGATCAGCAAATGGAGGTTAAAATGGAAATTGCTCCCACCTGGACAACTCCAGTGGAGCCTTGCGCAGGCAGGGTCAGCCCTGTCCTTGGTAAAACCGTTAGAAAAATCACAGACCCTTTCCTGGGCAGGGGGCCCTGAGCCCCGGCCCGGGACCGACCTGGGGCAGCTCCCGTGTCTGCTCACCCCAGCGCCCGTGCGGGCGTCCTGCATGGACCCCAGCGCTGGGCTCTCCCGCGTGGGCTGTCCCTGGGGAGGCCTGACAGGAGCTTGTTCCCTCAGCGGACGGCGAGGAGGGCTGGTCCCCGTGGGCGGAGTGGACGGAGTGCTCTGCCACCTGTGGGCCCGGCACCCAGCAGAGGGGGCGGTCCTGCGACGTGACCAGCAACACCTGCCTGGGGCCGTCCATCCAGACGCGGGCGTGCAGCCTGGGCAAGTGCGACCACCGCAGTGAGTGTGGGGCCGCGGGGTGGGGTCTCGGGGGTGGGGGCCGGGGCTCAGCCCTCGGGTTTGGGGTTCGGAGACCGCCTGCCACCGCCCATTCTGGGAGGCCCTCAGCCTGGTCCCCCTCCCTGATGGATTGGCGAACCCCGGGTGGACCAGCCCCCAGCTTCCCCCAGGTGCCCGCGCCACCCGTGTCTTCGTTTCCTCCGTGCTAGTCCGGCAGGACGGCGGCTGGAGCCACTGGTCTCCTTGGTCCTCCTGCTCCGTGACCTGCGGGGTCGGCAACATCACGCGCATCCGTCTCTGCAACTCGCCGGTGCCGCAGATGGGCGGGCGGGGCTGCAAGGGGAGCGGCCGCGAGACCAGGGCCTGCCAGGGCCCACCCTGCCCCGGTGAGTGGATGGGCTGGGGAGGCTGCGGGGAGGGGCTCCAGGGCCCAACCTCAGCACTACACGGGCCTGGCACAGGCCCGTGCGACGCGGGGCACCGGGTTGCCTTGGCTGCCTGGGTTCTGGGTTCTGGAGGCCGGGCCTTGGGGTCAGTGCTGGGGCCTGAGCTCCCTGCTCTCATCTCCATCAAATTGCCACGAGGCCACGGCTGCAGGAGCCGGGCCGGGGCCCTGGGGAATCGACAGGGCACAGACGAGGTCTCAGGAGACGGCCTCCTGCCTCAGGGGCACCTGGGGTCCGGGTTCGAGAAGGCCCGTGCCCCCCCCAGCAGGCCCCCGGGAGGCCGAGTCATGAGGCGTGTTCACTCAGAGGAGGAGGCCGTGGTTGGTTCCTCTCCCTGCTGGGCGACCCGTCGCTGCTGATGGCCAGTGACAGCCACTCAGCTTCGTGCAGCCTTTAGGGTGTGAGCACCTCTAGTCTGTGGCAGGGGTGCACCTGCGGCTGCCCCTCATCAAGGGTTCCAGCTTCTGGGGACAAAATAAAACTACCTGGAGTTTCCCGTCGGCAGCCCCGCCCCCGGTGGTCCCGAAAGGCCTTCTTCCCCAGGGACACGGCCTCGCCCCGGGCTCTGCCCCGACCCCGTCCCCAAGCCCCAGCGCCCTGTGTGACCTTCTGTTCTCCCTCCAGTGGATGGTCGGTGGAGCCCCTGGTCCCCGTGGTCGGCCTGCACGGTCACCTGTGCCGGCGGCATCCGGGAGCGGACGCGTGTCTGCAACAGCCCGGAGCCGCAGCACGGTGGCAAGGACTGCGTGGGGGACGTGAAGGAGCAGCAGATGTGCAACAAGAGGAGCTGCCCAGTAGGTGGGTGCCGAGGCCGCCCAGCGGGTCTGCCCCAGGGCGGTGCACTTCAGCCAGAGGACACCACCGGCTTTTTATTGGGACTAAAGGGTTAGCAAACGGAAAATACAGTTCTGTGCCCACGAAGAAAACGGTTTATCCCTCTGCTTAATGCGGCTCTAGCGTTTTAACGTCGAAACCGAGAGCTCGCCTTGGAGGGGACATGCGCATAATGGGGCCGTAAGGACTCGCGCTCCTAACCTGCGGCAGCTCTGCCTCAGACCTTCCCTCTCGGAGGCGCTAACGGGGGGCTGCGGCTGGCATCTTCCTGTCTCACTCTCTTCCACCGCGACTGAGCCACAGGGAGTTCGAGGGCGGCCTGAGCCGCCTGTGCGGGTCACGTCGGGGCGCTGCGGCTCCGCGCTAGCCCGGCTCCTCCTCCTCCCCGCAGACGGCTGTTTGTCCAACCCCTGCTTCCCCGGGGCCTCGTGCAGCAGTTTCCCCGACGGGTCCTGGTCCTGCGGCTCCTGCCCCGTGGGCTTCCTGGGCAACGGCACCCACTGCGAGGACCTGGACGAGGTGGGCGCCCCCAGGGCAGCGGGGTGTCCGTCGTGGGTGGGGAGCGCGGGCTGACGTGTGGTCTGCCGGTCCCCGCAGTGCGCCGTGGTCACGGACGTGTGCTTCACGACCAGCAAGGCGCACCGCTGCGTCAACACCGACCCCGGCTTCCACTGCCTGCCCTGCCCCCCGCGCTACAAGGGGAGCCAGCCCTTCGGCGTCGGCCTGGAGGCGGCCAGGACCGAGAAGCAGGTGAGCCGCTGGCCCTGTGTTTCCGCGAAGGGTCTTCGGAACATCAGGCGGGCTCCTGACGAGGGCGGGCTGGGCAGGAGAGAGGACGCAGTGCTGGGGAGACGGTGAGAGGGGCTGGCTCTGGTGGCCCGCGTGACCCCAGCATGGGGACACAGGGACGTTTTCACGCCCAGGGGGTGGGAGCGCAGGGCTGGGTCTGAGTTTCACGCACAAGGTCCCTGAGGACCAGGGTGGGGACCTGTGGTCTTTCGTGACCCTGGGGGTTGCTGTGGGCTCGGCTGTGACCTTGGCCGGCCTCAAGGTGAGGGCCTCAGGCCACATCCAGGGAGCAGAGCCCTGGATTTCTGGACACGTGCTCCGCAGCGAGTACACGCCCCCCCCCCGGCCCCGGCAGCCCTTCAGCGGGGGCCCTGTGCCCTGCACTTGGCCCAGAGTGCGGCCTCGAACCCTCCCTTCCCGGTCAGGCTCAGGCTCAGCCGTGGTGCACCCCGCCCCCCGCAGGTGTGTGAGCCTGAAAACCCCTGCGAGGACAAGACCCACAACTGCCACAGGCATGCTGAGTGTGTCTACCTGGGCCACTTCAGCGACCCCATGTTCAAGTGCGAGTGCCGGACGGGCTACGCGGGTGACGGGCTCATCTGTGGGGAAGATTCGGACCTGGACGGCTGGCCCAACAAGAACCTGGTCTGCGCCACCAACGCCACCTACCACTGCATCAAGGTGGGGGCACGGCGTGGGGTGGGGACCCCTGGCCTCCAGGGCCCCAGTTCCGGGTGGCTGTGCCCTGGACATGGCCTGCGGGTCCACAGGGCGGGAGGCTCTCCCACCACCAGCCGCTCCGAGTCGCCTGCCTCGTGGGTTTCTCCGAGTCCCGGGGCCCCTCTGGACAGGCAGCTCGTTGTTGGGACGGGAGGGACACTGTTGGCTGCATATGAGACGAGGCTGGAAATCAGTGGGGGAGGGGAGGGAGGGAAACGGCTGGGCCGGGCTTCCGAAACCCACTCGGAATCCAGCAAGTGTTTCCCTTTGCCAGGAGCCTCTGAGCTGCATCCAGAAGTGGTCTGGCCCCCTGGACGCAGGGGGCTTTCTTAGGACCTGGTGTGTGTGGGGGGGTCCTTTTCTGGGGCCACTGAGCAAAGGGCCACAGACCCACAGGCCTTTGCCCTCAGTCTGGAGCTAGAGCCTGAGACGAGGTGATGCAGGGCTGGGCTCCCACCGCAGCCAGAGGGGAAGCTTCTTCCAGGCGTGCCCACTCCGGGGCTCCAGGCCCCCTGGGCTTGCGGACACACTGCCCCAGCCTCTGCTTCCGTGTGTGGGTCCCAGGCTCTTTCTGACGCCCACACGCAGCATCTGAGAGTTCCCCTGTGTATCTGCTGCAAAGGCGTCCACGCTCCAGGCCTGGGTGCCCCCCACGCACGGGAGGGCCCTCTCTCTCCTTCCTGGGCTGGAGTTGAAACCCGGCCCCAGCCCTGCCAACTGAGGACCATCCTTCTTCTCGGACCGGGGCCCCACGCGTGGGTTCGAACGTGCTTCTCCCGTGGACCCTCTGCTGCTCTTTCCAGCTCCTGCGGCCACAGTGTGTGAACAGCTTGGCTTCGAGTCATCACGTGGCTGAACTGAAACACAGTGGCTTTTTACAGGAGGCGCCCACTTCCTGGGCAGAGCTGAGCCAGGCAGATGGTCTGAGGGCTGGGCCCCGGTTTCCGAGCCGACCCCCATGCCTTCGAGGATCCCGGATCCCATGCCGGCCCATGAGGGTTAAAGGCTCGTGATCCCGAGCTTGGAGTCGGGGGGCGGGGTGTGTGACGGGAGGCTCTGCCCTCCCCCGGATTTTCGTCGCCTTCCTGTAACTGCTGTCGCCGGGCAGCTTGCAGGCTCCTGGGCTCCAGGCACACGCTCCGCAGTGGTGACGTCACTGGTGGTGGTGACGTCCGTCCTGGCAGCTCTTGAGAGGAGGCGCAGGAGCCACGGCCTTGCTGCCAGGTCCCTGTCCTCAACTCCCCGTCCAGGACCCGTGCCTGCTGCTGCCACGCGAGCTCCGGCCCTCCCGCAGGAGGGGCGGTGTCACACCCAGCCTGCCTCCTCTGCTTGCAGGACAACTGCCCGCTCCTGCCTAACTCTGGGCAAGAGGACTTTGACAAGGACGGCACTGGGGACGCCTGTGACGACGACGACGACAACGACGGCGTCAGTGATGAGAAGGTGGGGGGCTGTGCCGCTGGAGCTCCGGCTCGCGGTTCGGGGCACGGGCAGAGCCGGAGAGCAGCGCTCCGGGTGGGGCCTCCTGCGTCCTGGGGCCGCTGCCCCGCATGAGAAGCGGGCGGGCTGCGGTGGGCGCGTCTGGCCTGGCCTGTCCGCAGGCCAGCTTTCAGGACGCGGGGCTGGCCGGGCGCCCTGCCGGACGCGCTGTTGGGTTTAACGTGCTTTCAGCTGCGTGAAGGGCACGCACCTACCTCCTCCTGGGGGTGCCGGCAGGGGTGCTGTGGCCCCGAGTGACATCCCCGCTCCCTGCGTTTAGGGCGTTAGGTTGACCCTCTCCTGGGAGAACTGCTGCCGACATGCAGGCAGAACTCGTTGGCACCTGATTCAGGGGTAGCGCAGGGGAAGCCCCGCGAGTCTCAGCCGCAGATCTACTGCATCAGACTCGACTGACCCGTCGACTCCCGCCCTCGACGGGTCTGTGTCCAGCCTCGGCCCGAAGTACACGGCACGTCACCCTTTCTGTAAACCCCCAGGATGTTTAGCCGGGGCAGAGATGCTGCCGGATGGTTTGATGGGAAGACGCCATCCGGCGGTTTTCCTTGTTGGCCTCGGTGACCCGGAGCGGCTTCGGACGCTGCCAGTGCTGCCAGTGCTGAGCCGTTTCAGACCGATCGCAGACATCCCTGCCCCGCGAGGCGCATCAGGTTCCTCCCTTGCGTTTTCTTCCAGGACAACTGCCAGCTTCTCTTCAACCCCCGTCAGTTTGACTACGACAAAGACGAGGTTGGGGACCGCTGCGACAACTGCCCCTACGTGCACAACCCCGCACAGATCGACACCGACAGCAACGGGGAGGGCGATGCCTGCTCCGTGGACATCGACGGCGACGGTCAGTCCCCCGGTCGAGGCCTGGTCAGCCACGCTGCGCTCTGGGTATCAGACGAGCTCAGCTCTGTCTGCACCTGCCGTGAGACAAGGCGTCCCTGAGCTGGTCCCACAGGAGCCCGGCCCCGTTCAGCTCCTCTTTGCCCGTGCGTCCCTGGAACGGGTCGCCAGCCGCGGGATAACCTACGGGAAACCGCAGACTCGTCGCCTTCCTTTTCCGGATCCCGGGCTCCAAGCCCTGTGTCCGTGTGTCCGAGCCCCGCGTCACCTCTCATGCCCCCCTCTGCCCACATCGGTTCCCTGTCTGACCCACCTTGCCTCTGAGCACGGCCCGAGGGCAGCCTGGGCCTGGCCTGTGCTCCCGCCCTACCCCACACCATCTTCATTGCAAAGCTCCCGGGGTTCCAGGTGGCCCAGATGCTGCGAACCCCTGACACCACCAGGCTGCCGGACCCGAGAGCCGTGCCCTGGGGCAGAGCCGCCTCTCCCGGCTCCGCCTGGCCCTGGGCGTCCACAGCGCGGCCGTGGCTCGACACACTCACCCCCACGCCCTCCGCCTGCCCGCCTGCGTTCGTCTCTGGCTGTTTCCTTGGGGTGACTTGGCATCATGTGGACCCACTGCCACCGGCGCCAGGGCGGGGTCTGGCCTCCATGTTCTCCAGGGCTGCGAACGCTGGGCCTCTCCTCCCATCCCGTCCGTGAGGTCGGATGGCGGGCATCCCTCGGGGTCCTCGCTGCCCGGCCCCGTGGCCCCCCACCTGCCCGGGACGACAGCCGCCTGCCCGGCGCCTGATGCCCTGCTGACTCCGGAGGGCTGGCTTTCCCCTTTGAGTCTGATTACCATTGGTAATGGTTTTCACGAGCCCAGAGGCGATGAGATTCGCCGTCTGATTTCCGACGTCTGGAACCAGATGTGGCAGTTACCGCCCTGCAGCCTCTCCCTCGTGGTTTTCCTGCTGAGGTGCGGAGTGGCTGGGGGAGTGGACCCGGAGCTGACGGGCTCCTAGGAGCTCCACACCCCTCTCCGAGTGGGCGTTAGGGAGACACGGTTGGCGTGTGGGCCCAGTTGTCGTCCCTGGTGTGTGTCGACTCCTCCGGGAGTTGGTTCTGCTCCCACCTAAGGGGACTTTGATTTTAATGGGAAGCCCTCCATGAATTCAATAATCCTTCCATCTTATGATTTCTTAGACCCGTTTTTTACTCGACACAAGTTTGGCTGTCAGGTATTTAACGTGGTGGGGGGGAGCCACGTGCTTCTCCCCTCCCAGTTTATGCCTCCATCCCGCTCAATCCTGCAGATGTCTTCAACGAGCGAGACAACTGTCCCTACGTCTACAACACCGACCAGAGAGACACGGACGGCGACGGCGTGGGCGACCACTGCGACAACTGCCCCCTGGTGCACAATCCCGACCAGGTAGTAGCCTGGGGTGGATCAGGCGTGAGAGGAGGGGGTCACGGATGTGGGCCGCTTTACGGTGTTCCATTTGCTCTGCCAGGACCTGACGGCAGAGGCTTTTCAATCATTTTAACTGGAAGCATTTGCAGAGCTCGAGTCTAGCAGGGCTTCAGTCTCGCTGGCCGCTAACCATCTGGGCATCTCCCCAAGGCAGGCGTGGGCAGGCGCTTCTCCAGCTCTGCCTCTGGGAGACGCAGGGAGGACACGGCGGGTCGAAGTGGATCGCGGACCTTGTGGGAGGGACAGAGGGACAGACTTGGGCAGCTGTCCCTCCCCAGGCTTCCTGTGGGAGGGCTCGGGGAGACCCTGGACCACGCACGTGGGGTGAGGGTCCGGCCCACACGCCGGCATCTGTTTCGCTGGACGGATGCTCAGGGCGCTGTCCCCAAACCCTGTCCCCAGACGGACGTGGACAACGACCTCGTGGGAGACCAGTGTGACAACAATGAGGACGTCGACGAGGACGGCCACCAGAACAACCAGGACAACTGTCCCTACATCTCCAACGCCAACCAGGCCGACCACGACCACGACGGCAAGGGCGACGCCTGCGACTCGGATGACGACAACGATGGGGTCCCGGATGACAGGGACAACTGCCGGCTAGTCGCCAACCCCGACCAGGAGGACTCGGACGGTGGGTGCTGCCCAGGCCACGTGCAGAGCCTCAGCCCGTGGGGGGGGGGGTCCGCAGGGGGCTCGGCCTCTCCTGCCAGAGCCTCAGGCTGCACTACGGTGCAGAGCTGTGCACGGGGGCGGTTTGCATGTCCCCTGGCTTCTGCTCGCACGCCCGGGGGACGTGGTTTCCAGGGTGCAGACCTGGCTGACCAGGTGCCGCGTGGAGGATGCACGCCCACCGTGGACGAGGTGGGGACCTGGGGTTTGAGCCAGTGGGACCCACGGACTCACGGAGGACTCACTGATCTGAAGCGCAGCTCCAAGGACCCCCCTCCCGCCCCCCGCCTCACCCCCAGCAGCATGGGGCTCATTCTAGACATGAGAATGGATGGTCCTGGCCTGCAGCCGCTGGGCCCGGGAGGGGCTTGCAGGGCGACAGGCAGCCTTTCACGGGAAGCAGGGGTGGGGCTGGGGTGGAGGCCAGGCTGGCGCACGGGGCATGTTCGTGGTTTGGAGGCACCTCACACGGGGGCCTGTCACACGGCAGTCGGGGGGTGGGGGGGCGCGTGTCAGGCTCGAGCGCCGAGAAGTCGTTTGAAGGCTGTGATGGGAGTCAGGTTGAACGCGGAGGCGTTTCTCCTTCTGAAGCAGTGGGCGCCAAGTGGGCTAGTTTGGCCGGTGGCGTCTGCCTGTGGGAGCGCCAGCATCTCCAGGAGCCGCAGGGCCCGGAAGGTCTCGGGGGCGTCTCTCCAGGTGCGGGCTGGTCCCCGCCTCGCTGGCACTTGGACGAGGTGCTCCCCCAATGAAGTCTGTTTTCGAGAAAGTGGCTGCTTTAAACAGACCGCAGGGGGGACTAGGGTGATGCTCGCAGTTCCGAGAATGAGCAGGGCAGGATCTGGAAGTTCAGCCTCATGGTGCTCGGCAGCGTCCGGTTTTGGTCCCTGATTTCACCTTCAGGAGGAAGCGAGGTGACTCGACAGGAGCTTGGGTGGCGGGCGTTGCTACGGGACGTGTCACAGCGATGTTTTCCAAAGCGTCCAGACGCTTCCCAGCGTTCGGGCCAAGCGCCAGAGGTCATGACACACAGCCAAGCTCTTACCCCCGTTTTCAGAGAATCGCCTCCGGCTCCCTCAGACACAGAAAGGCAGGTGGCACACTGTTCCTTGGCCTTTTCTCTGCTTGTCCTTGGTGACAGGTGATGGGCGTGGCGACGCTTGTAAAGACGACTTTGACAACGACAGCATCCCGGACATTGACGACGTGTGTCCCGAGAACAACGCCATCAGCGAGACGGACTTCCGCAACTTCCAGATGGTGCCCCTGGACCCCAAGGGCACCACGCAGATCGATCCCAACTGGGTCATTCGCCACCAAGGCAAGGAGCTGGTGCAGACGGCCAACTCCGACCCCGGCATCGCTGTGGGTGAGTCTCCCAGTTGGCGCCACCCTCGGGTCCTGCCTGAAGGCGCCCAGGGGCACGCGGCTGCTCCCTAAAACCCTGGGCTGCCCTCCCGTCTTTCCGGACGGAAGCCGCTCCTTTCGGCCCCTTGGTTTGTAAAATCATCTGCCTAAATGTCTCTGGTGGAAGAACTTGGGGGCGGGCGTGGATCTGCCTCTCTTCGCCTCTGAAGTTTCCGGTGGTCAGCCGCCACTTGGCTGCGTGGACCTGGCCTGTGGGGTGTAACCCGATGCAGTGGCTCTGCCGGAGCTCCAGAGGGGGCTCTAAACAGACCAGCTCGTAAATGTCATTGGTGTCAGCGTCACAGACGCCTCCCGCCACAGCGAGGAGGAGAGAGCTGCCTTTCCCTGAGCCCCGAGACCCCGGGGCTTGCCGCCGTCTGACCGGTGTCCCCTGGGCCTGCAGGTTTTGACGAGTTTGGGTCCGTGGACTTCAGCGGCACCTTCTACGTCAACACGGACCGGGACGACGACTACGCCGGCTTCGTCTTTGGCTACCAGTCCAGCAGCCGCTTCTACGTGGTGATGTGGAAGCAGGTGACGCAGACCTACTGGGAGGACCAGCCCACGCGGGCCTACGGCTACTCCGGGGTGTCGCTCAAGGTGGTAAACTCCACCACGGGCACCGGCGAGCACCTGCGCAACGCCCTGTGGCACACAGGGAACACGGAGGGGCAGGTGAGGGCGCGTCTCCTCTGCCCCCGGGACACACCCACCGCCGGTTTCGTTCGTTTCAGCGCACATCGCAGTGGCTTCCGTTTCTTCTTGGGCCCCGGGCTCCTTAGAGATGCCAGGCCCAGGCTTGCCACACCCTCGGTTATCCGCTTGCGCGTTAAACGAGCGCTACCCTCTTCTAGCGGAGGGAAGAGCTGGGCTTCAACGTTCAGTGTTTTGCCCAAGGTCCCCGTCGAGGATGCGGCCGGGCGCCGGTGCTCTTCGCACCCATCTGTGGGGTCCAGTGCGTGGACTCGACCTGCACCCAGCTTATACTGTCTGTGAACCGCTTGGGAGGGAGATGGGGCGGCGGCAGCCCCGGGCGCCCCTCACAGAGCAGCGCTTCTCTCCCATTTGGGGCTGAGCTCTGTGGTCCAGATGCAGGAGCCGCCGGCACTCAGGAGCGTGTCTTTCCTTAGGTTCGTACCCTGTGGCACGACCCCAAAAATATTGGCTGGAAGGACTACACTGCCTACCGGTGGCACCTGACCCACAGGCCTAAGACGGGCTACATAAGGTGAGGTAGCTCCGTACCAGCTGTGCTTCTGCCAAGTGGTTGTCACCTCTCAAGGGTGGCGTCACGCAGGGAAGGTAACTGCAGCTCTGCAGATGTGCCCGTGAGTCGGTTGGAGCACAGGGTCGCTGTGAATGGCTGAGCTTAAAACACATCTTTGAACAAAACTTTTACAAAACCAGTCGGCAGAATCTGCTTCTCTTGGCAGAACAGAGTTCGTAACGGCAGGTGGTGAAAACCACATGCAGATGACTTAAACTTAGGTTTTTTGCAGAGTTAAGCTTGGTTCCTAAGAGCGTGAGCCAGTCTCAGCAGGGGGCTGTGTGTCCTTGGGGACAGGACGCGGGTAGGGGAGGTGCAGGCTGGCTGAGGGCAGTGTGTCCGCAGGGAGCCTCCTGTCCACTCCCGCACAGCCTCCTGTCTCTGGGCGTTTTGGGAGGAGCCCGCCCTGCTGTCCCACAGCGCACAGTCCCTGGGGACGAAGCAGGTGTCGCAGAGCAGGATGATGGCCAGGAGGTCACTGACACCTGGGGGAGAAGCTGGCGCCCCAGCATGGGGGGGCGTGACAGGGAGGCAGGAGGCTCTGGGGTCACACTGTGTCCCCACCTTCTGCCAGACGTGCTTAAACCGCCCCCCCTACCCCCAGAGTCTTAGTGCACGAGGGAAAACAGGTGATGGCCGATTCGGGACCCATCTACGACCAGACCTACGCGGGCGGGCGCCTGGGCCTGTTCGTCTTCTCTCAAGAAATGGTCTACTTCTCGGACCTCAAATACGAATGCAGAGGTGGGTGTGAGAGCCTTCGCCGGGGCCGCGTGCGGCACAGGAGTTGGGGAGGAACAGAGGTGCTGAGCCTCGAGCTGGTGGCCCGTCCCTAGCAGACGTTTTGCCCGGTCAGCTTATGTTGACTTTGTCTGTCACTCGGTTTGTTTGAAGTTGGGTGTGAACGTCTTTGGCAAGACGTTCGCTTCTCAGTTCCCCCCAGGCTCCACCTGTCTCACTGGGCTCTATCCCTTGCTTCCTGTATTTCCCACACCCTCTGGGCCCCTAACGGCATTCTGGATTGTTGCCCTTGCTGGAAGAAAGGAAGGAAGGAAGGACGGGTGGGGCAGAGAGGGAGGGAGGAAAAGAGCAGGGGGACGTGGAGTGGGGAGGTCCTCTCCAGCTACATCTCTAGGAGTGTATTTGAATCAAATAATATACACCCAAAGAGAGCTTGGCTTCTCCGTGCTGTAAGACTATCAAAATGAAAATATCCCCGTTCTTCAGTTGAGGTAAATAAGACTCAGACTTGCTTCTCAAAAATCACACAACAAAAATGTTGATCTATCTTCTAGATTGTGGTGAAGCGTTCTTTCCCCTAGGTTAGGTTGCTTTTTTGAGACAGTCCATGTTTCCATCCCATCCATCCGTCCATCCATCCATCCGTCCACCATCCACCCTTCCACCCTTCCATCCATCCATCCATCCATCCTTCCATCCCTCCCTCCATCCCTCCCTCCCTCCATCCCTCCCTCCCTCCATCCTTCCATCCATCCATCCTTCCATCCATCCGTCCATCCGTCCCTCCCTCCCTCCTTCCATCCGTCTATCCTTCCATCCATCCATCCGTCCATCCATCCATCCATCCTTCCATCCTTCCGTCCATCCATCCATCCTTCCATCCGTCCATCCATCCATCCGTCCTTCCATCCTTCCATCCTTCCGTCCTTCCGTCCGTCCATCCGTCCATCCGTCCATCCGTCCTTCCGTCCATCCGTCCTTCCGTCCATCCTTCCGTCCATCCTTCCATCCGTCCATCCTTCCACCCTTCCATCCATCCACCCGTCCATCCATCCATCCGTCCATCCTTCCACCCTTCCATCCATCCACCCTTCCATCCATCCACCCTTCCATCCATCCATCCATCCATCCATCCATCCATCCATCCTTCCATCCTTCCATCCATCCATCCTTCCATCCATCCATCCATCCATCCATCCATCCATCCTTCCATCCTTCCATCCATCCATCCACCCTTCCATCCATCCATCCATCCATCCATCCATCCATCCATCCTTCCATCCTTCCATCCATCCATCCTTCCATCCATCCATCCTTCCATCCATCCATCCATCCATCCTTCCATCCATCCATCCATCCATCCATCCATCCATCCTTCCATCCTTCCGTCCATCCTTCCATCCGTCCATCCTTCCACCCTTCCATCCATCCACCCGTCCATCCATCCATCCGTCCATCCTTCCACCCTTCCATCCATCCACCCTTCCATCCATCCACCCTTCCATCCATCCATCCATCCATCCATCCATCCATCCATCCATCCTTCCATCCTTCCATCCATCCATCCTTCCATCCATCCATCCTTCCATCCATCCATCCATCCATCCTTCCATCCATCCATCCATCCATCCATCCATCCATCCATCCATCCTTCCATCCATCCATCCATCCATCCTTCCATCCATCCATCCATCCATCCATCCATCCATCCTTCCATCCATCCTTCCGTCCATCCTTCCATCCATCCATCCTTCCGTCCATCCATCCATCCGTCCATCCATCCATCCGTCCATCCTTCCATCCATCCATCCATCCATCCATCCTTCCATCCTTCCATCCATCCATCCATCCTTCCATCCATCCATCCTTCCATCCTTCCATCCATCCATCCATCCATCCATCCTTCCATCCTTCCATCCATCCATCCATCCACCCAGCCATCCATCCTTCCATCCACCATCCATCCTTCCTTCCTCTCATCCGTCTATCCATCCTCTCATCCGTCTTTCTTTCCTTCCGTCCATTCTCTCATCCACCTGTTTATCCATCCATCCATCCGCCATTCATCCACCATCCATCCATTCACACATCCATCCATAGTGTAATGTCTTTTTGAAATCGAAATAGTGCTATTTATGTCTTTTAAAGATGGAAGTAGCGATATTTAGGTTATTGTTCAACAAAATCAATTGGAACAAAGCTCACGGTCCCGTCTGCTGATTTCTGCCCCCTGTGTTTTGCAGATATCTAAACCAGATTTGCTGTGTTTCCAGCAAAGTACTGTAGAAGCGGTCATCCAGACAGCTCAGTCCATCCCGGTGCTCACGGCTTCTCTCTCTAGCAGCACCTCTGTTCTCGACCCCTCACTCTGAGCGGTTCTCCACCTCCTGCCACCAGCCCAAGCCCAAGCGCCTTCAGAGGATGAATGTTAATGGAGCCAGACACACATCCAGCTCCACTGCAGGAAGACCGGCGCGGTGACACCTGAGACTTTACGTGGAGTGAAAATTGAGCATGATATTATGTTTGTTGTTTGTTTAAAAAGAATGACGTTTACATATGAAATGTAAGTACTTATTGTATTTATGTGTATATGGAGGTGAAGGGGATTTTGTGCATAAGCCGTTATCATAAATTAAGCAGGAAAATTATGGCTACACTGCTTTCAGTGCTTTCAGTTGGGTGGGCGAGCACCCAGATCCTGTTAGGTCGATTATAAAGAAGGGTCAGCTCAAGTGGGAGGTAGCGCCGTCGTAAGACGGAGGTCAGAGGGTGATGTGGACGTGATAACTGCCTGGAACGTGAGAACGGATCCCAGCAGTGAAAGAGCCCCTCCCCACTCTCCTGTCCCGCAGTGGGAGCCCCAGGGGCGCAGTTCTATCCAGGAAGGAATGTCTTTGCAAAGGGCTCATTTCTGCAAAGACGCAGGACGGGGAGGGTGGCCCTTCGAGGCGGGGCGGACCTGGGAGAATCCTCGGCACTTGCCTCTGCATTCTGGTCACCAGAATCCTTGCTGGAGCGTCTCCTGTGGGCCCGCCGCTGGGGGAGCGCCAGCTGAAAAGCAAATGGGCGACCGCACCTTGGCATCTCACCCCATCCCAGAGGCCTTGACACCTCAGACAGGTGGCTTTTACCTAACTTGGTAACACATTTCATTAAGGTTCCGGTCATAAATGCTGTGTTAATATTTATTGAATGAATGCAGAATGAAGTTCCATTCACCAGTAACTTATTTTAAATAAGCCAAGTAGCCCCATGTAGTATAATTTCTAGACGTAAACATATAACTAGTATATAAGACACAGTTACAGCAAATATCTTCCTGCGAAAATACACGGCTTGATAATACTACGTTGCCATCTTAACGCGTATGCTACCCAGTGTGATGGACTAAATAAATACTAATGAAGAGTTGACCATGGAACCTTAATACATTCTGTTGCCGGTGACTTTCATCCTTTCTTGTGGTCATCTATCTATCTGCTGTGCGTAGGATCTTAGGACACTGGATCCTGCCGACCCGTCTGAGCAGACACAGCCATTGATCCGTCATCAGTAGCGCACACACGTTTGGTTTTGTTGTTGCTGTGAGTTGCGTGCTCTTTGCGCAGGAAACACTCGTTAGTCTCACTGCAGGCGGGGACTCGGGAAGAAGACTTTGTCGGTCCTCCCGCGAGAAGGATCTCACTCCACTGCCGGGGAGAGGGCCACGACCCGTCTTTCCTCGCGCCGCCCGTCTCCTAAAGGCATGTTTGTTGCTTCCTCTGAGGTGGATTTTCCTTTTGTTTTGCTGCACTTTCTACCTGTCTTGGTGGAGCTGTATCCCCAAGACCAGGAAGGGTTGGGAAACGTCATTAAATGGAAGTTGTGACGAGCGCGTAGGTTTTCTGTGATGTTTGGGGGACCACGGCGCTGTGGGATGGTTATGTGAATATTTAGAATGTGCCATGTGGTTTTTTGTAAATTATTTATGTTTTTTTTAAAAACAAACTTCTGGTACAGACGGATGAAACTTCTTTTGTTTTGCCAAAGACTGTAAATATTTATTTATTTGTTCACATGGTCAAAATTTCACCACTGAATCCCTGCATTTAGCTAGAGCCTCATTTTTCTAAAGATTAATAACAGGAAATAAATTGTACAAAGGTTTTCTCTACTGAATCTCTCTCCCTTTTTTGAAGAGCTAGCAGGGTTTCCCGCGGGGGAGCAGCAGGGCCCCCCAGGAAGAAGAGATGCCCTTCTTGGGGGGGGTGCTCCCTGTGCCCTCTGCAGGCTGAGGGGCAGCCAGTCCCCATGCAGAGAAGCTGTTTAGGGCAGGTTTCACCATGTCCCTGGAGCTGCTCCAGGTCACCCACAGCACAACCTGTGGCCATCCATCCTCCAGCTGCTTCTCAGTGCCCGGCAGGGGGCAGAGCCAAGTCCCACTCCGGGGGTGACTGCAGAAAAAGGAGTGACACAGAGGCCCCTCGCGCACACAGGCTCGTGCCAGACCCGAGCGAGAAGCAGCAGGCGACTTGGTGGGACACACGTCACCGCGTGTGACCTCTGGTGGAGGCCATCCCCTGGCTGGGCTCTCGGGCTCCTGAGCGTGACTGTGGCGCCAGATGTTGGGGACGTGAGAGAGCAGGCGGGGAGGGGACAGCGGGCAGCGGGGCGCGGGGGTGGGCACTTCGGGCTGGAACAGGTGCCGGAGCCAGTGTGACGCTCTAGACGTCAGAGGGGCTGCCTCGCGGGACAGGACAAGCGCCCAAGGCCGCCCTAGAGGCCTCGATGCGGGGTGACAGCGGGTGCATTTGTGACACGGACACGGAGGGAAAAGCAGACGTGCGTCCCGAGGCCTGGGGGACCTTTGGAAACAGGCGCCGTGGGGGCCGAGGACGCTGCACACGTGCGTTTCACTCAGGAGCAAGCACCTGCTGGCTTCCTAACGTGCTGAGGGGTCGGGCGAGAAAACAGAATTTTTCCCGCCTTGAGTCTGGGGGACGTTTCCGGAAAAGGGCAAGTTTCTGACGGGCTCCCGTGGGCGCCACGTCCCCAGCACTGACACTGAGTGGCCTGTGACCGGACGGGCGGAAGGCGACCCGCAGGGGAAAACGGGCTGTGGCCTCTCGTCTCCTCCGCGTGAGGTTCTGCTTCGGGAGGGAAGCGGCGCCCTCATTGTCCCCGAAACACACCCCAAACGGCCCCTAAAACTGGGCACGTTCCGGCCTTGTTTTGTGAGGCCCCGTCTGGGGGCGCGGGGGGCCCAGGGTCAAGGGGCCGCCTCAGCCCAGGGGTGGAAACTCCACCGGGTGCCGAAGGGGGCTGGGGGTTCGGGCAGGGCCCCCGGCCGCTGGGGGTCTGAACCCCTCAGGCAGGTTTTGCTCCGTTGGTCTGAGTTCCCACGTGGGCTTTTGGCCACGGGAGCAGAGTGGTGTGTGGGCTTTGGGAACACGAGGGGGCCGCACCCCACGGCTCCACCCCTGGTCCTGTGACCTGCAGGCAGGTCGAGGCAGGACGCCTGCAAGGCTCTGCCAGGGACTGGAAGACCCTCGGTCGCCCCTCGGTCCTGGCCCTGGAGTCCTGGGGAGGAGGAGGGAACAGCGGGGCAGGCCTGGCCTCTGCTCCCTGGCAGACACACCTGGCGGGGGTGTGAGGTCCAGCAGGGAGAGGACCTCAGCCTTGGGGGAGCCCAGAAAATCCCTGCCCTGGGGTCTGGGCTTCGAGCTGCCACATGGCAGCCCCGCAGACACTCCTGATTCTTGTTGAGCTGGCCCCGGCCTCCAGTGTCCCCGTGGGAGGCGCCTGCCACGGAGGTGGCCCCGAGCCCCTTGGGGGCCGTTCGGTCCTCGCCGCCAGGGCAAGGACCAACTGCGATGACACGCCGGGCTCCCAGAGTGACTTCAGCTCAGGGCTCAGCCACGATGACGGCTGGAAAGCTGGACACCTTCAACTGTGGCTTTTCTCGTAGAGTGACGTTTTCACCCCAAACGCACCAGGTGCACGATGAGACTGAGGTCTTGACAATAGCGCTTCCAGCAAAGACATGCTCTCGGCTCCACTGCACCACGGCTCAGCCCGAGGCCACCGCGGCCAACCCGCGTAGACCAAGTGTCCAGTGGGGACGGACCCCACGGTCAGCCTGGGGGACAGCCGCCCACAGCGCCTCAGACCCTGGCCGCCGCTCCACTCCTACAAGCCCAGGCTCTCGGGAGGCGAGCCTTTTTGCCACGGGGTCCCTCCTCACGGCAAGAGGTGAGCATCCACGGAGGTGATTTGGAAAAACACAGCGTGGGAAAAGGAAACCGCAGTACGTGAAACTCGACCCCTCGTTTCCTTTCAAATTGTTGTTTGTTGTTTCTATGAATATGTTTTTGTTCTGTGGGTTTATTTTTCTATCTGTGAAAATTGTGTAGTTGCCCAATTGGGATCGAATGTGTATCATTTTTCCCATTTAAATAGCTGAGTTATCAGCAACATGGGTGCACCTAGAGAGTCTCATACTAAGTGAAGTAAGTCAAGCAGACATGAATATGGTAGCACTTACACATGGAATCTAAAAAATAATACAGATGAACTTATTGACCAAACAGAAACAAGACTCTCAGGAGTTCCTGTCGTGGCGCAGTGGTTAACGAATCTGACTAGGAACCATGAGGTTGCAGGTTCGATCCTTGGCCTTGCTCAGTGGGTTAAGGACCCGGCGTTGCCGTGAGCTGTGGCGTAGGTCGCAGACGCTGCTCGGATCCCGCGTTGCTGTGGCTCTGGCGTAGGCCAGTGGCTACAGCTCTGATTCGACCCCTAGCCTGGGAACGTCCATATGCCGCAGGAGCGGCCCAAGAAATGGCAAACACACACACACACAAGAAAAGAAAGAAAGAAAGAAAAAGAAACAGACTCTCAGACATTGACCACAAACGTATGGTTACCAAAGGTGAACCCTGGGGTGGGGGCTCAATTAAGAGTTTGGGATTAACAGATACACAGCACCACACAGAGGAGATGAAACAGCAAAGGACCTGCTGTCAAGCACAGGGAGCTACATGCAGTATCTTGTGATAACCCGAGCAGAAATGAAGCTGAAAAAGAACACACACACCCAGGAGCAGAAACGGAATCACTCTGCTGTACACCTGAAACACAACCTGCAAATCAACTATAGTTGAATTAAAAGAAAAAATGGAATCGCTTTGCTTTTAGCACGGTTTCAGGAGTGATGACAGCTGTCAAACATCACTGCGTTGGGAAGAGTGACCGTCGCCAGCGGAGCCAAGCTGGTTCCGCAGTAGCCCTGGCCCCTCTGGGTCAGTCGAAGCTCAGGCCCTAAGTCACTGGCAAGGACACCTGCTAAAATGGCCCATCCTGACACCTGCTTACAATGTGTTCATACAGCTGATTATCCCTTCTGTCTGCTGTGTGTTGTCTGATAAACGACATGATATCAGACTGTTCTAAAACCCATGGCTAAAATGCCCCCAAATCTCATTCATACATCATTTCTTTTTTTAATTCTCAAGCTCTTTTGGTCTCATGCCATATTTGGGGGACTTAAGAAAATATGGGCGTGTACCTTAAACGGTGCTAAATGTAAAATTACATCTCGGTGAAGTGGGGAAGGGGGGGTGTTGCCCCCGCGGAAGAGCGCGAGATTAACACGCTCAATCAACCACGTTTACAGACACTAGCAAGAAGTAATAGGAAAAGAAAGTTAAAAGAAAATTCGTGGAGTTCCCACTGTGGTGCAGTGGGTTAGGAATCTGACTGCAGCTGCTCTGGTGGCTGCAGAGGCGTGGGTTTGATCCCTGACCTGGCTCCATGGGTTAAAAGGAGCTGGCATTATCGCAGCTGTGATGTAGGTTGCAGCTGGGGTTCAGATGCAACCCCTGGCCCAGGAATTTCCATACGCTGCGGGTGTGGGCATGAAATAACAAAAACCAAAAAGCAATTTAATTTGCAATAGCATTTGAAGCAATAAAACACCTACAACTAAACTCAAGCTAAAGGTGAAAGACGTGTATAATAAAAAATGCAAAAAAATGCACCAAAACTTAAATAAATGGAGAAAGAAGGGGGGTGTTGGGGCCCCCAGGGCCCCGCCCCCCCACTGGGCAAAGCCGTCCTGCCTTGTCAAACACGGGTGAGACCTTGGTGCCGCCCAACCGTGAGGTCTGAGAGGAAAACGGTCTCAGCCAAGACAGCTGCTTCCAGCGCCGCCCACGTGCCGCGCCCGGACCGCGATGCCCCGAGGGCAGGGCAAACGGGCCTTGGCCGTGAGTCGCGAGTCGGAAGAAAGATGTCAGACCCGCAAGGGGACCGAAGGCTCCTGGGCAGAAGGCACTTCACTCCCACGAGGGGAAGGCATGTTATCTCTGTCCCCAGTCAGGAGAGAGGGGATCTGGCATCTGTGACTCGACTGCTGATGGTTCTTCATTTTATGATGAGAGTCATTGACTCGAATTTAAAATGCTTCTAGGCATTCCCATCCTGGTTCAGCAGAAACGAATCTGACTAGCATCCATGAGGATGCAGGTTCCATTCCTGGCTTCTCTCAGCAGGTTAAGGAGCCGGCATTGCTGTGAGCTGTGGTGTGGGTCGCAGACCTGGCTCGGACCCTGCATTGCTGCGGCTGCGGTGTAGGCCGACGGCTACAGCTTGGATTTGACCCCTAGCCTGGGACCGTCTGTATGTTGCAGGTGCAGTTGTAAAAAAGAGAAAAGAGAGCAAGAATTGAAAACATTGTGCTTCTGGGCACCCATCTGAAGAAAACCATAATTTGAATAGAGAACATGCTCCCCAAGGTTCACTGCAGCACCATTCACAGAGGCCGGGACGTGGAGACAATGACAACGCCTGTGGGGTAGCTGAGCGGATAAAGAAGGGGTGGCACACACACCCGACAGAGCGGTCCTCGGCCATCAAAAAGAAGGACACTGTGCAGCTGCAGCAACGTGGACGGACCTGGAGCTGTGACCGTATAGTGAGGCCAGACAGACAGAGAAAGACAATAGCACATGACGTCACTTGAACGTGGAATCTAATTTTTAAAATGATACAGGTGAACTTATGTACAAAACAGAAACAAACCCACAGACACAGGAAACACACTTAGGCTCACCAGAGCAGACCCTGAGGGGAGGGATCAGTGAGGAGTTTGGGGTTACCGGCTGCACCCTCGAAGCTGTGACACAGTCAGCAAGGCCCTGCTGCACAGCACGAGAACTCCACTCGGTATTCCAGGTTACAGAGGGCAAGAACCTGAAAAGGAACAGATCCTGAGTCACTTGGCTGCACATCTGACACTAAGCACACAGTAAACCAAGTACTTTCCAAGGAGATGTTTGCAGAATTGAAGACAAGCTCAGCGTGTGGGAAGGCAGAGGCTCGGAGACCCGCCGGGGTCCCGACACACTTGGTCACACCGGGTCACGTGGGTATGCAGGGCTGGTCCTTGGCGGGGTGAACAGCCTTGGTTCAGACAGCCTTCTTGTCACGGAGGCTGCGTTAAAACTTCGGCAGGAATCAAGCCGGCCAAGGGAGCCTGGAGAAAGCTCTGCGGGGCTCAGGCACTTTCCGGGTCTGCCTGCTTCTTGCCAGACCCTGGGGACATGAGAGAAATGTGAACTCGCTGTGAGGAGAGGCCCGGAGCCCAAATAAAAGGTGGGACCTTTGGGAAATTCAGTCCAGAGGGGCCGGCCTGGGACGGGTGAGGTGGTCCACACGGTGGGGCTGGGGCTGGAGCTCCCCAAGCCTGAACCTCTTAAGGAGGGGCTGACGAGTGCAGGGAACACCCAGCTCTTCATACCAGTGTCCTGGGGCAGCCTTGCCAAGGGATGCGCTTTCCAAGCTTAGGCGTCTTCACTGCGGGGTGACTTGCTGAAGGCAGAGGTGCATCGGGAGAAAGGGTGGTTGGCCCCAGGGCCAGACAAAGGGGGCAGAGAGGGCACCCTGGCCGCCTGTGCGGGACAAAGCCGTCCCAGGAAGCCTGAGGACAGCCAGGCAGTTCCGCCCGTCCCCACTGGGGAAGGACAGTCTGGTGCGATGCTCGCCGGGTCTGAAGGTTACGATTTTATGTTGGTGAGATAAGCTTCTTTTTTAATTTGTTTTTTTCCATCACAGCTGGTTTGCAGGATTCTGTCAATTTTCTACTGTATAGCGAAGTGACTCACTCATCCACACGTATACATTCTTTTCCTCCCATTATCGTCCATCATGTTCCACCACAAGCGACTGGATCTAGTTCCCTGTGCCATACAGCAGGCTCTCCTTGCTTGTCCACTCCACAGGCAAGAGTTTGCATCTATGGACCCCAGACTCCCAGTCCCTCCTCCTTGGCAACCACAAGTCTGTTCTCCACGCCCATGATTTTCTTTTCTGTGGAAAGGTTCATTTGTGCCGTATGTTAGACTCCAGATATAAGTGAGATCATACGGTATTTGTCTTTCTCTTTCTGACTGACTTCATTTAGTATGAGAGTCTCTAGTTCCATCCATGTGGCTGCAAACGGCATTAGTTTGTTCTTTGTCATGGCTGAGTAGTATTCCATTGTGTGTGTACTTACCACATCTTTTGAATCCATTCATCTGTCGATGGACATTTAGATTGTTTCCCTATCTTGGCTACTGTGAATAGTGCTGCAATGAACACGCAGGTGCATGTGCCTTTTTCAAGGAAAGTTTCATCTGGATATATGCCCAAGAATGGGGTTGCTGGGTCATATGGTAGTTCTAAGCATAGTTTTCTGAGGAACCTCCATACTGTTCTCCATAGTGCTTGTACCAATTTACATTCCCACCCAAGTGCAGGAGGGGCCCCTTTTCTCCATACCCCCTCCAGCATTTTTTATTTTTTAACTTGCTAATGGTGGCCATTCTGACAGGTAGGTGGTACCTGATAGTAGTTTTGATTTGCATTTTCTCTAATAATTAGTGATGTTGAGCATTTTTTCATGTGCCTGTTGGCCATCTGTACATCTTTTTTGGAGAGATGTCTATTCAGGTCTTTTGCCCATTTTTCAATTGGGTTGTTGGTTTTTTTGCTGTTGAGTTGTAGATGTTATTTGTATATTTTAGAGATTAAGACCTTGTCAGTTGCATCATTTGAAACTACTTTCTCCAATTCTGTAGGTTGTCTTTTTTTTTTTTTTTTTAATGGTTTCCTTTGCTGTACAAAAGCTTGTCAGTTTGAGTAGGTCTCATGTTTTATTTTTGCTTTTATCTCTGTTGCCTGGGGGAGATTAGCTTCTTTGTGTCCACCCTCGGGCAACCCAGAAGGCTTTGTAACTGGGCTTGTCTCAGCTTGCAGGCCCCCAGCGGAGCATGGCCATGGGCCTGGGCTCAGGTCACTGTCTTGGAGCTGGACTGGGAGCAGGAAGTGCCAGAGGGGTCACTGCGGTGGGCAATTCAAGCGCCATGGTCCTCAGGCCCATCTGAGGAATAGGAGGTCCCCCTGGAAGCACGCGGCAGGCCTTTATCCCCCGCCCCCGGTGCCTCCACTGCTCCCACGGCTGGGGCTGCACCACCCATGGCCGAGGCCGAGCAGAAAGAAGCGGCCGGTGAGGAGGGTGCGTGAGACACAGTTGGCGCTGGAGGCAGCTCCGAGGGGCAGCGGCCACGCTGCTGCAGCTGCTCCGAGGGGCGGACGGTAGCTCAGGGAGAAGGGGCACCTGCCCGAGGCCCCGTGGGGACACACCTGCAAAAGGAGGCGGTGCCACGCAGGACGCTCTGCCTGGGCGCCGAGGCTCGTCGCTGCTTTCAAGCCTGGTTTCTGAGTGGTTCTCCTCCAAAGGCGGCTGTTCACCAGCAAAGAGCTCAGAGGGGTCACAGGACCTCAGCCACGAGACCAGCGATGGACCGTGCCCTCTGGTCTCCAAGTGTGCTTCCGCCACTTTCACCCAGAGGAGCGGCTCTTGGGGTCCAGCTTCAGTGTCTTCCCTGAGGCTCAGCATCTTGCGCTCAAAACAGCATGTGTCATATTCTGCGTTGGGATTTCCTGGCTCACACGGAATCCGCTTTGGAAAAGGACCCCCCGGTTCCTGGAAGAGATCCCGCCTCACTGGTTGCGGCAGGTTGCCAGCCTGATGAAAGGGGCAGGGTTGATGTCACCTGCAAAGCCGGAGGCCGCCAATGTCCACGGGGCCACACAAAGGTCCGAAGCTTTCCTCCTGCTTTCCCCGAACTCAGCGGAGACCTCAGGTGGGGCCTGGCTGCCTCTGCAGCACGAGGATTCTAGGGATTTTTTAAAAGAGTTCAAGACCCTCTGCAAACGCAGGGACCTTGGAGCAGTTTGCATCAGCTCGCGGGCTTCCCGCAGCCCCGGCCCTGCCGCCCGCCCCCCCGGCGGGGGCTCCTTCCCCGAGAGCCGCCAGGCGGCCCCGCGCGGGCACGGGGCCCGCGGACCGGGAGCCTCTCTGCAGCGTCGAGCCCTGAGGTTGGCGGGCAGCCCTCAGGTCAGGAGATGGGCTTGGACCTCGTTGGGGCGACCCTGGGCGGGGGCAGGAGCCGAGGGGGCAGCAGGTGGTGCGCCCAGAGCTGCTGCCCCGGATGCAGGTGAAGACGGGCCGGGGCTGCGGGGGCAGGAAAGCCGAGAGCAGAGACCGTGCCGCCCGGCTCAGGCGCGGGCCGCGTCTGGGAGACCCCGGGCCTTCTGAGCGTGAGGATGCGACGGCCTGGGGCCCCCGCAGCGCGACCGACCGTGTTGAGGCCGCGGAAGGTGGCGCGGGAGCTTCCAGACGCTTCGAGAGAGTGGGCGTGGCCACCCCGTCGCGGCGTCTTCCAGCCCAAAGGGCTTCCTGATCGAGTCTTCGCATTAAGAGGTTGGGGCTGGGAGGGACCCTAACCTTAGCTTGACCGGGTGGAGGGAGGGCCTGGGGGTGGGATCCCGGAAGTCAGACGGTGGCCTCCAGGGGCCGCCAGGTGGACGGGGCGTGTCTGTCCGCCCCCCGCCCCCCAGCTCGGCAGGAAGAGGATGCACGAGAAATTGTTACCAAATACAGTCCAGATGGAGAAAAATAACATTTGAAACCTGACTCGGGTATAGAGAAAGCAGAACTAGAGCTGTAGATGCCTGATTTTTCCCCTGAATTCCGAATGGGAATGTCCCCTTTTCTGCGGTGAAAAGCCCCGGAGGCGGCCTTGAGAGGCTCTGGGAAACTGCAAAGCAGAGATGAGAAGGTCCCTAATCCTGGGACTGTTGGGACATTATTTTAGCATCTTTTGCTTAAAAATAGCTTCTGAGCGTGAACAAATGTTAACGTTTTTAAAAGGCAGTCACTGGTTTGTAAGAAGCAGCAGGAGTTTCAGGCACAAGTTCTAGGTGTGTCTTTTCCTGGCTCAGTGACCTTGGTGAAGCCGAGCAGGATCTGCTCTGAAAGGGGAAACCCCTGCCGGGTTGCAGAGACCCCTGGGGCGCCCGACAGGCGGGAGCAGCCCTGCCGGTGTCCTCAGAGCCGCATGCTCCCTGCTCTGGCCGTGGCCACCCTGGGGTTCCAGGGGCCCCGCCTGCCTCTTCTGCAGCCAGCATTTGAAGGTCGTAAGTTTTGTTGTCTGTATTGTCTTTTCAAGGTCCACTTTAGTTATTGCAGGTTAGTTTGGGTTTGGGTTTCCCTTGCACTTTTAATCAATTGTGAATTTGAATGTTTTAATCAGGCTAAATTATGCAGTGTTCATCTTCTCATAGCATTTTGTAAATTATCTTTGTTTTTAAATGGAAGGCGTCCTCAACATTCTGAGTCCAGAATTCTTGTTCAAGAAAAGCTCAAAACCCAGAAATAGCTGTTCCATAGCTTGCCAAGACATGACTTAAAAAAATATTTCTACGAAAAAAAAAATCAGCAAATAATTTGTGGCTTTCTTCGTGGTTAGTGAGACTCTATCCAGCTTTGACTTGATTATGAAATGGTAAGTTTCAGCATTTACCTTCAATAAACAACATGGATTTCGTCAGACACCGTGATTCCAAGCTTCCCAGAAAAGGGTAATTATGCTGATTTGAGTAGAAGACGCCGGATTCCTGGGCCGCTGGCCTCTGGCTGCAGCAGCTCCCACAGCGCTGTGGTCACGGGCTTTGTGAGTCCGGTGACGTGGCGGACGTCCCCGGCCGTGGTCGGGGCTGCTGCACACCGGGCAGGACTCGTCCGCGCTCCGGGCTGCTGGCTGCAGATGCCCGGCCCGCGAGGCGGCCTCGCCGCGGGCCACGCGGTGCGGCGTCAGGGAGGGAGGGAGGGAGGGCTGCAGAGGAGGAGCCTTCCCTCGTGGTCTCG
This sequence comes from Sus scrofa, assembly GCF_054392235.1. Lineage (NCBI taxonomy): Eukaryota > Metazoa > Chordata > Mammalia > Artiodactyla > Suidae > Sus > Sus scrofa. Next base: position 915,347 of record NC_139383.1, read on the forward strand.
GAAAAGCTTCGGACCGCGAATGAGAAGCCGAAAGGCGCCGACTCATTCGCTCCCCACTCAGCCGAGTCTCTGGAATCCTCGTGCCTCAGACGCTCCTTGGGTCCCTGGGACGTGGTGGAGATGGTGCGAGGGGCTGGCCCTCCCAAGTCTTACCTCTCAGGACCGGGGAGAGAAGAGGGGCTCCAGGACGCGGCTGACACCCGCAAGGAGGGGTGTGAGGTGTCTCGTGGGAGGCTTGGCACACGGCACGTTGTCCCACCCGCTGGGCGCCAAACACAAGCTTGACCCCCTGAGGTAATGATTCAGATGCTAGTGCAGAGAAAGTGAAAGGAGCAGCCGACCTCTCCCTAGAGATGGTGCCCTTCGCAGCTCCCCAGGCGCTCACACCAACTGACTCGAGCCCCCGGCCACGCCGCACCCGGCCTGGGCCAGAGCTGCCCGCCTGGGCACCCTCGGGTCCGTCCTTCCCAGATGCAGGGCCTGACCCCCCAGTTCCGCTCCCTGGAGGCGATTCCGCACTTGGGTCTAGTTGGGTACCCAGGCCTGGGAAGGCAGCCCAGCGTCCTGTCAGGGTGACAGTGGGGTTTCTCCAGAGGGGACAGGTGGGTTCCTCGTTCCCTTCTAGCTGCTGCTGGAGGCCTTAGCCCGTCCCGAATGCCTTCTGTTGTCTGGACACCTGGCACTCAGCCTGGTGTTGGGGTGCTCCAGGGCCCTCGGTGCGCCAAGGCCAGGGACGCTCAGAGAGCTGGAGACCCCGCCGGGACCCCCTGCATCAGGGCTTGGCGTGTGAGCTGCAGGGCGATGGGCGTCCGGACAGTTCCCTTCCTTTCACGCACGTCACGTCCCCGCGCACCAGCGCCCCAAGCCCGAGGCTCCTCCTGCCCGAAGAGAAACATCAGACAAAAGCCTTTGCTAAAAAGCGGACAAACCTCAGCACAAGGCATGAGATAAAGCCGATGTTCAACAAACCCCCAAACCTTTGAGTCCCTGTTTATTCCTGTTTTAACATCCCCACCTTAAGCACATTGTGTATTTTTTTCACAAACATCACTTAGTCTGGATCCTTTCATATTCTCTTCATGATATTATATTAAACTATACTCCTCACTCTTTTTTTGAAAATGAATTAAACCTTAGGAAACAAAACAGTTTTGTCTACTTTAATTCCAAATACGCTGTGCTTTCTTTCAGGTAACTATAGATTTAAGAATCTATAGTTGAAGTTTTATGAGCCGTTTGAGGCCATTAAATCTTGGGTTTTTTCCCAATATAAGCTTTGGGATAAAGGGCGGGGCCCTCACAGCATGTTCACTGGGAATATTCCCTCTGGACGGGGAGCAGTTTTACCGACGTCAACGCGCAGGCTCACCGGCGCCGAGCGGGAGCCCACCCGGCCTCGGGGAGGTCACGGCGCTCCTTGCAGACAGGTGAGCATCCCAGAACAGACCCAAGTGACTTTGCATTTTAACACGCAGACCACATGGGAGATGCGAAATTCATCTTGCAGTTCTGAGGGGTGCAGAATCGCTAGCTACTATGTGGGAGGGGGCTTATGTAGACTAGCTGTGGAAAGTGAGACCCAGGGAACCTAACAGCTTCTTAGGTTCCTACGTGTTCTTCTAACCTTGAGCAGAACCTGTGGCGACCCCAAAGCGGAGCCCCACCCCCACCCCCGGCTGCTGGATCCTGTACGTGTGGACTTGCTTGTGTGAAGTCAGTATGAGACTTTGTCCTCTGCAATGTCTTGTAAATTATACGAAATGCCAGACAGAGATAAAGGAATATAAGAAAAAGTCGGTAGATTTTACCAAGGCCGTGTTTGTGTCACAGTAATACGTGTATTTCTGTATTTTTCACTTATGTGTCTTATTTTCTTATGGCAATAACACAAACACTAATAATTCCAGATACGCTTGGTGGGGAATCGTGTGTACTTTGTCCGTCCATATCACTTACTGCTGTATTGACCAGCTGTCCTGAAAGAGGACAACAGTACTGGGCACAATGTGTCGTGTTTTCAAGGCTGCTTCTTCAACAAATGCAATGAAACCTGCACTGAAAGCTTCTGCGATCCTCCCGCCTCACGCGGCGGAAATTCGTCAGGAGCAGAGGTCGCGTCTCACACACGTGTGGAGGTGCAGGGTCACAGCGTGTGGAGGTACAGGGGTCACAGCGTGTGGAGGTACAGGGGTCACAGCGGACTGCTCGAGTCCCCGGAAGAAAGGGGACTTTTTGGGTTCTTTTTAGGGCTGCACCCGTGGCAAACGGAAGTTTCCAGGCTGGGGGTCCAATCAGAGCTGGAGCTCTAGCCTACGCCCCAGCCGCAGCCACACCAGATCCGAGCTGCATCTTTGACCTACACCGTAGCTCAAGGCAACGCCGGATCCCTGACCCACTGAGCGAGGTGAGGGATCAAACCCACGTCCTCATGGACACCAGTTGGGCTTGTTATCACTGAGCCACAACGGGAGTCCCGGATTTGTTTTTAAAGACACATGTGCCTTTGGGTTCCGGGGCCTGTTTGGCAGCAAGAGTCCAGGGAGGGGATCCCGGGGGGCCCTCTTTCTCCTGGGAGCCCACCTGCTGTGAACAGAATGCAGTGAGCCGCTTCAAATCCCCGCAGCAGACATCACGCTTCTCAGAAGCCCTGAGGGGCTGCCCCGCTGTGTGTGGGTGTTTTCTGCGCAGAAGGGGGAAGACCGGGCTTCTCTCGGTGTTTGGCTCAGCTTCTCAGGCACATGGTGGAAACTGTGGTGTTAAAATGCCCGCTTTGCGTGTACAGAGAGCTTTCCTTTGGTCGGGAAGCCCCGTGGATGGAGGAGCCCTCGGTGGGGGGGGGAGCCCGAAGTCCCCCTCCCACGACTGCAGGGTGACCCGGGCTCTGGGTCTGCCGGCCCCGTGACCCTTGGCTGAAGGTCAGGGCTGGGGGGCACAGGCCTGTCCTTCTGCACTTGTGCTCAGGAGGCTTCCCGAGGAGCTGCGTGGGCTGGAGGGGGTCTGCGGGCCTGCGGTGCCTCCGGGGCCGGGCTCCTGCCCTGGACGCGTGGGCTGGATGAACGGTCAAGAGTTTCTCCACCTGACGCTGGGTGCAGTCTGGTTACCGAGTGAACGTTGGGGCCGTGTCAGCAATAACAGGCAGACATGTGTTGGACAAAAGCGGCGACAAATTGTCCCCGTCTGTGTGCTTGGCATCCGCGGGCAGACGTCTGCGTGAGGCGGTGCCCAGGACACGCGGGTGTGGAGAGGCGGTGAGAGTGGCTCCTGTCGCGGAAGGCCAGGCGCCTCTGACTGCACAAACGCCCCGACCTGAACCCTGGCTCACAGGATGCCAGCAGCCCGCCCACCCACACGCGCCCTGTCGCATGTCCCCCGCCGAGCAGAGCCTGCGAAAACCAGAGCGAAAGGTACGCGGGGTCGAGAAGTTGGGGAGGCTCTCTCACCCCCGGCCGCGGCCAGCTCTGCTCCCCACGTCAGACCCAGCAGGTGGGCTTTTGTCATGACGTGCCCTTGGCCGCAACCCTGGGGACAGCGTTGGGCCCTCTCTGTGGACCGGGCTGCAGCGTAAGCAAAGGTTGGTACCTGCTTCTGAGCATTGACAGCAGAAGCCCTGTCCCTGGAGGTTTAGGGCCCGTGCCTGGGGTGGCGACTGTTCAGCACGACACAGAGCTCTGGGCACCACTGACCCTCCTGCAGTGCAGCTGAATGGCGCGTGTTGTGCCCGCTGTGAGAAGTGCCTGTGCGTGATGGGCCCCGGAGGCGGGTGGCCTTCTCTCCGCCTTTGCCCTTAGTTTTGACACCAAATTGCTGAGTGGGCGCTCACGACTTACTCGTAAAGATCCAACCCTCCCGTTTATAAGTCAGGGTTCACCGTGAAACGGGCCCTTGCCGCACACACGAGGCATCGTTTTTATGAGGAAAACTCTCAGGAGATCTTCCCAGGTACCGGGCACCGCAGGTGGTGCTGGCCTGGCTCCTGCAAACCTCCCCTGTCCCCCGAGCTGGCCGGAGGGACCAAGGCCCAGCCCCCGCCCGGCCCACAGCCCTGCCCTGGCCTCGCGTCTCCCCCCCCGCCCCCGCTGTCTCCACAGAACGGAGCAGGACACAGCTCTGCACTCAGAACTCTGAGGGCGCTGCTTGCGCGCTTAAAGCCCTTTGCTGACCTCCCGCTGTTCAGCTCCGACCAGACCCGCCCGTGACCTTCGGTGCCCCTGCCGCCCTCCAGCTGGGCTCTGCCCCCACCCCGGCTCCCATCCGTCCACCTGACCCCGTGCCCCTCATCCTGGCGGGTCCAGGCCCCTCCGCCTAGAGCCGGGTCCCCGAGCTTCCCTCTGCTGGGCAGCTCCCACCCCTGGGTCCTGTGAGGATGGCGGGAGGCCTGGCGCGGGCTGGGCCTTCCTCCTGGGGACGTGGGTGGGGCAGCGTCTCCCGCAGCCCCCCCCTCCCAGCACAGGCCTTGCTCCCTACGAGGTTGGCTCCTGCTGCCTGCTCTCGAGGTCATCCTAGTTTACGTTCCCTCAGGACACTGGGCTCATAGCTGAGCGCAACAATTATTTCAGAAGCTAATTTTGCCCCCGTTGCACAGGCAGACCTCGCAGCTGCGGGAGGGTCTGGCCCGGACCACGTCACAAAGGGCACATTGCGGGGACCGACTCGCACAGGCCGCTTGGGCCCACGGCACATGGACGTGACGGTTGCAGACACGGGGGCTGTCACGCGGGTGGTCGCATTCTGTCTGCAGAACGATGGGCAGCCCTTGATCGCAAACACTTCTCTGCTGGAAACGCTGTCGCGAGTCAGCAAAGAGCGGCCGTTTTCTGCGATGGTGACATCAGAGACCTCTGATCGCCGGTCACCAGAGCTGATGCGCTCACCGCGGATGCGGCCGCAGGACACGACCCAGCGACAGGAGTGAGCCGGCGCTGCCGGGAAGACGGCGCCAGACCTGCCGCCCAGGGGGCTGTCGCGAGCCTCCGGTTTGGAAATCCCGCTGCTTCTGCGAAGGGGAACCGGGAGCGTCTGTGTCTGCGCAGCGTCTGGAGCCGAACCAGGGGTATCCATGGACGTCACGGGACATTCGCAAGGACGTGGGGAGCAGACAGCCGGCTCCGGGCCCTGCCCGGGTGCTGGGCGTGCAGAGCGCACTCTACGACCCACGGCCCTGAGGCCGGGCGTCTCTGTGGCCGGTGCTCCTGCTGCGCCCCTACCCCCCGAAGTGATGGAGGCTGGGGCCGGGGCAGTGTGGTCGGAGCTCGGGGCGGGGGAGGGAGGCAGGGCTGCGGCTCCCAGCGGGCCCAGCACAGACGCCAGAGGACGGCGCTGGAGACACTTCCCGTGTGGGTCGAAGGGCATCTGAATCACACCAGCTCCCGGGACGCTGGGAGCCGGTCCTGGACGTGAGGGGTTGCAGCTCTCAAGTGCCCTTCCTTGTCCCTCCGCCTGGCAGGGCGTCCCCATGGCTCTGGGCTGACGTCCACTATTGCTGCAAAGTGGCCACAGCACCGAGGGGCCTTGGTTTACGGACCCACATCCGGAATCAAAGCCAGGGACCGAAACCCAAGGGACATCTGATGGGCAGCTTCCGGGTCACGAGCCAGGCGAGACCGACCCCTGCGGTCGTGGGAAGCGGGGCTCAACGTCCAGAGACACGGGGAGGGATGCAGCTTGACGTGGGCGGCGGAGGGGGAGGCGGAGAGGGCACGGTGCTGGGGGTCCCAGGGCGGGAGGGGGGCTGAGAGGCAGGACTGGGGCGCCGAGGGCAGCTCAGAGGGGTCGGGGCCACCAAGGTGGAGGTCAGGTCACTGTGCTGAGGGTGGAGGACGGTCCCCAGGGGCAGCTCTCCGAGCCCCAGGCCCAGCTGCTCCCCTGTCTCGTGATTTGCTGCACATACGGGCGGCAACCTTTCCTGTTTTGCAAACGTTGAAAATCCCTTCCAATCACGACCGTTCTTTTTCAGATAAAAGTCAAAATACTATCACACTGTTTCCACGGAGGAAAACCGAGTCACTCCGTCAGACGGCAGCAACCCATAGATTTAACGTGGTTTTGGCCCCGACGGAAAGGCGGCTGCTGTCTGTCCGGCTGCTGAGCAGGGGCCCTGAGCACTCAGAGCCTGAAGTATTAGCCCGGGTTTTGTTTGGCTGTTGACAGCCTGGCTCACTCGGACCCCCGTCCCTGGTGGTGACAATGTTGGCAGTTCAGCCCCCAAACCCCGGCTGCCGGGAGGCTACAGGGTTGGGGGTGGGGGGGGGCAGCTCCACAGCCTCGGCACAAGTGGCGCAAGGTCAGCCGTGTGCACGTGTGACGTGGCGTGTGTCACGGTGACAAAACCAGGGGCCGCCACGCCCTCTGAGCGCACGTCCCGGGGCGGCCCCTGCAGGTGCCCCCCTACCCCCGACATCACAGCCGTGCAGCCCCGCTTCTGCCACCGCCCAGGTGACAAAGCCACCGGGCTTCTTCCCAAACAAGCACGTGCCGCTGGCGTCTTTCCCTGGGAGGCCGGAACCTGTGTCCGTGTTTCCGTCTGTGCCAGAAGGGGCTCCGCGTCAGGACTCGCACCTGCCGCCGCTGCGGGCAAGGCTCATCTGGATCATTCCTTTTAGGAGTCAAAAATCAACCATAATCCGTGAGTCCTGACCAGGTGGGGGCTGCTCGCTCCATCTCAGCCTCTCGCAGAGACCCTGGGGCCTCGCGGGGCTGCACCTGTGCCCCGTCACGAGGGGTCTGGGAGACGGCGGGGGAAGGAGCGTGGCATTGCTGTCGGGGGCAGGACCAGGTTTTCGGCGGTGGTGCCAGCGATTTGGTTTCCAGCTGCCGGCACGTGTCCCGGGTCCCATGTGGCCATCCTGCTCTTTGCTTGTAACACCCCCCTCCCGGGGGAGGGCGCCTGGGGCTCCTTCGCAAGAGCCGCCTAGGAGTTGCCAAGAAAGGTCATGGCCAGTTACAGAGACGCCCCATCTGGAGACGGAGCAGCTCAGACGTGTCCAGAATGTGGCCAGTGTGACCAGCTCGTCCGTCGGGCCGAGCGCTGCTTCTCCTGTGGGGCTGCCCCCGCGCCCCCGGAGCTGCACGGCGCCTTGAGCTCCCACACGGAGCCGAGGGCCCGAGGTGCTGCAGGGTGGCTGGGAGCTCGAGAACACGCTGAGACCATATCTGCACACAACGCATTCTTTCTAGGGCGGGTGAGCATCTGCTGCTCTTGGCTGGGCCCGACCTTCTCCTCTGTGAGATAAATCTTTTGGCGAAAATATTGTTTTTAAAGATTCTCAAGTGTCTGAGTCTTCGTTTCAGCATTAATTAAACTTCATGGAGCCAGAGTCTCTGAAAACTCACATGCTCTTCCCTGGTGAGGCTGCTCCTATTGCGTCGTCCTGTTTAAGTGCGTCTTCCTCCCTGGCGAGGAGGGGAAGGGGCCTTTAAACCAGGGAGCAGGGCTTCAGCCTCAGGCCGGAGCGGAGGCCTGTGGGCGGGGAGCCAGCCGTGAGGCCAGGCCGAGCTCGCCGTGGCTCTTCCCGTAAGAGGCCTGACCTTCCCCCCCGGCCGACGGGGGCTCCAGCTCTTTGCGCTGAGATTGTAGATCTGAGCGTTTTATCAGGCAGACGTGAGGTACTGGTCTGAGTGTTTGCTTTTTCTCTCCATGGAGACCGTGCCAGGAAGGATCTGGCCTGCGGAACGTCATTTAACGACGCAAAGCCAACGAGAAGTGAAAGACGCTATTAAAAATAAAGGCTACTGCAGCGTAGTCACTGAGGAGGAGGCGACCTGCTAGGCTTTTCCGTTCTTGGTTCCTGCGGTTGGCGCCTCCGTTTGTGTAACTGAACAGTGGGCGGGTTTCGTCTTTCATTTCTCTCCCTCTGCTGCATGATTCAGAGGCCTGTCCACATTCTCACCGTCCGCCCAGCTCCCCCGTCGACAGCGGTCCGTCGTGGGAGCGCAGGACGAGGGACGGGGCGGTGGCCCCAAGGCGGGGACAGGGCTGGGGCCCGGCAGGGGTGCGGGCAGGAGGAGGCCGCGCAGGTCCGGTGGCTTGAGGACCCAGGTTCCCGCTGGGCGCTGCCATTCTGCTGAGGGCGGGGCTGGGAAAGGGAACCCGCCTGCTTCCTGCCGCCTTTGTGCTGGAGGGGAGACGCGGCGGGTGCAGGATTGCAGATTCATGTATGTTTATCCTCAAAACCCCACCCGTGTTTCTCCTCTCGTGTAAGAGCCGCTACATAAAACCCGGAGGCCAGCGTGGTTGCTGCCTCGTCTGAGCATCCGCCTGGACCCCTGAAAGCGACTTCCTTTTGCCTTGAAACTCACAGCCTCGCCAGAACGTGTCCTCGTACCGAGCAAAAGATACCGTTCTGCTCTCCGGATGCGCAAGCACCCCCGCCCTGTGGGCTCAGGTCCTTCTTTCGGGAAGATCTTCCGATACTTGGCGCCCTCTCGTTTCCCGTGGGTGCTCTGTCTTTTCCAGCTGGAACCTCTGTGCGGATGACGTGCAGGGGGAGTCTGGGCGGCCACAGCCCCACGGACACTCCCCGGCAGCAGAGCCGTGTCGACGGAGGGGACGGCGTGGCCTGGGGAGTCGGGGGCTGGGGGGGTAGGGGAGGAACCCAGACCCGGGGGGGGTGCCCCTGGGTTAGGGGCAAGTGGGGGTGACAGGAGCTTGGGTACTTCACGTGGTGGTTCTTAACCGACGGAGAAAAGAGACTCGTTACGTCCACATCGCTACGTACCGCTCGTAACAGTGCCTCGTGGCACATCTGAAACAAGCAGCAGCGCGAGACAGGTCAGAGCACGATGGCCCAGGGCGTTCAGAGTCTGAGACAGCAGCGTGGAGCCTCCTGGCACGGGCTCTGCGCGACTGCTGTGCCCGCTGCCCAGAACCGCCTTCCCCGTCTCACAGACGCCACCGAGTCACAGTGCAGGTGGCCGGATGAAAGGGTGCAGCCTGGATTTGGCCTCAGTTCTCCTGACCTCAGGGCTGGCGCTCCTGAGGGCTCTGCTGTGCCACCTCCAAGGGCCGCAGGATGTAGTCACTCCCATGAAAGGAGACTGAACGAGCTCTTTCTATTATCTGTCACTAACCAACCCCAAAGTTTTCAGAAAACAAGGAGACAAGCGAGCAAGCAAACAAAACCCCCAAAACGGAGAGCAGGAGAGTTAGAGTCGGAAACCGAGAGACCCCGCCCTGCCCCCTGCCCTGCGCCTGGCGTGAGGGGGCTGAGCCTGTGTGGCCTCAGGGAGCGTCCCGCCCGCGAGGAAATGTGGTGGCATCGGGCTCAGGCTCACATGCTGGGCGCCCTGGTCCCCACACGGGCTCAGGATGGGGGTGGGGATGGGGGCCCCGGGGGTGGGGCTGCACAGGCACACTGAGGTCTGCGGGGCGACGGGCAGCGGGACCTGCGGCGCCGCCCAGGGACCCTCCCCAGGGCTCTGGGACGGTTTATGTGGGACGAGAATCTGAAAGAGGCCGGATGTGCGGACATGTACCACTGGGTCACTTTGCGGCACCGAACAAATGATCACAGCCTCGCAAGTCAGGTGTACTTCAACACAGCTTTTTAGAAGTGAAGTGTCCTTAAAGCGTGTCGGCTCCCTGGGTCGGGGAGGATTAAGTGAGGGCACTCGGTGTAGAGCCGCCCTCTGTCCACTCTGCGGCCGTGGCTCACGTCCGCAGAGCTGAAGGACACCGCACACTGTGAGGGTGGCTTACAAAGCTCACGCGCCTGTGACCCCCGCCCGGCGGCGGCTGTGAGGAAACCCCTGGAAACCCGCCTTCTGATGGAGGGTGGACAGTGGCTCTCCTCCAGAGCCGAGGGGGCCGGGGCTTTCGCCGGAGGTGCCTGTGACGGGGGCTGGGAGGGGCCCCAGGTCCTGCAGGTGTCGGGCATCCCTGAGGGCTGAGGTGGAGGAGGGGCAGCCAGGACCCGCCAGGGCGACGGAAGGACGTGGGGGAGGGTTCCAGGCGCTGGGGGCACCTCCACTTGCCGGAGGAGAAGGGCGATGGGCCGCGGGGACGGCTGTCCCACGGCGGGACGCAGGACCCCGATGCGCCCTGCGCGCTCAGGCGCGCTCTGGGGCGGAGGGCGGAAGCCGTTTCCCCCTGCGCAGCATCGGCTGCCCTGAAATAATATTCAAACCAAAGAGGACGCGGTCCCGAAAGGTCTTTCTAGGAGGGAGGACGAAACTCCACCAAAAAAGCCCTCTCGCTGCCTGGCTGGCGGCTGAAGGGAGCGGGCCGCGGGCGTGGGGCTGAGTCTCCCTGGCGCCCGCCCCTGTCGCCTTGGGAGGGCGCAGGCCGAGGCGGGGGCCCCGCGGGCCTGAGGCTGCAGCTCCCGCGTGGTGGTGCCCGCGGAAGGCGAGCCCACTCCAGTTCGACCCGCCTGCGCGGACGTCTGCCTCTCCAGCAGGCAGGAAAACGACGCAGCCGTTGCTCTGAAATGAATGATCCTTCTTTTTAATCCGAGGTGGGAAAAGGTGTTTTAAATATTGGGAAAGGTACAGTGAGGTTTTGAGACCACACGGCATATGATCTATTTTCAGGAGGTTATAAGGTAACTTGGACTGCTGAAGTAGGACGTGCAGACCTGCGTCTGGAAGTATAATTGGCCACAGAGCCAACTGCTGGGAACCGTCTATCCTTAACTCCTTTTGCAACATAAAACTGACCCCGCCCGCCTTTGGTGTGGCTGCGCCGGTGGCGAGGCCGCCACGTCCCCCTCGCCCTGCGCTGCCGTCGGGGCTTTCCAGAGGGCCCCGCAGACTGCGCCCGACCTTGCGGTCGGAGGCTGGGTCACAGAACCAGGGTCTCCTCTTCCAGGGACGCTTGGCAATAAGCCTTCCCGGGTTCCCCCACCCGTGACCCACACAAAGCCGACCTTCAAGGAAAAGTCAGCCTCCACCTCGCAGAGCCCTAACCCCGCCTTCCCCGGCCTCACTCCCTGCCCCCGAGGGCAGGTGGCGCCAGTCCTGGTCCCACCACCACAGCTGCTCCGCACCCGAGGGGGACCCGCGCCAACCCGCCCTTCCCTCGGCGCCGGTCGCTGGTCCCTGCAGCCTCGCGCCCCCTCCCCCAGGCGTGAGCCGTGGTCCAGCAGCGTCTGGAGACCCCCCAGGAGGGGCCTCAGCGTGTCGCCCGCTGCGGCAGCCTGACGCAGGACCCCGGGCGGCCTGCACCCACGTTCGGCTTGGACAGTCTCATCCTGAGCCCGGTTACCCCTCAGAAGCCCCACACAGCCGTCCTTTCTAGGCCCCTTGTCCTCCAGTGCTGGCAGCCGGGCGCCCTGGTGGCCTCGGACCTCTTCAAGGTGTCCCCTTCCCGCTGTCCACAGGTGGCCGCGTGGCACCAAGACACACGTGCGGTTCCTGTTCCTTGCTCCTCCGTGTATGTGGTCACTCGCAGTCGGGGAAACTAGTCAGGGGAAAGCTAATTAGGGGAAACTCGTCTCGGGAAAGCGGATAGAGAAAAGCGGTTTAGGGGAAAGCTGGTGACGGGAAAGCCAGTTGGGGGAATTAGGCGGCATGAAACTTCTGCTTATCTGAGAACTAGTTTAAAGCAGAGTATTAAAAGGAATTTTTTTTAAGGTTTTTCAAAGTCTGAGAAAGAAAGTGGGGGCGCCGAGAGAAGCCGGATTTGTTTTAAAATGAGGACAGTTAACCAGGCAAGCGTGTGACCTTCCAGGAGAGCAAGGGACACGTTGGCTCAGCTCAGCTCCTTCCTGCAGGACGGTGTTCCCGGCCGTCCGACCGGTCGGGGGAAGGAACTGTCTCTCCCGGGGAAGGAGGGAGGCGGCTGTGGTCCTGGGCCCTGGACGTGCAGCTGGGAAAGGGCACTTGGCTTCGCATCCTGTGTCCACGCCCTTGGCAACATGGCTCCAGGTGGTTTGTGCTTGTTTCCCACAGACTGAGAGCCTGGACACGGAGCCGGCCCGCGTCCCTGACCCCTCTGGTGGGATGCGGGGGAGTGGTCCCCAATGCGCTTTGCTCCTTCCTCTCAGCGCAGTGGGGGGCGGCTGGAGCGGACTCGGGAGTTGAAGACGCTGCCCTTCACCCGCCGCTTCGCCAACTCGGGGCGGGGGGCATGATGCCGCCGCACTGCCCCCCTTCCCGGCAACGCTTCCGCACTGCCCCCCCAATGCTCCAACCCCACCTCCCCACTGCTCCCCCACCCCCCCACCCTGACGCCCCCCCGCACTGCCCGCCGTGCCCTCGCATCAGAAACCATGACGGTCCTGCCCGCAGGCTCTCATCCAGGTTGGGACTTTGCTCGGGACTTGGTTTTTGCTTAAACTTTCCGGTTCCTGTTTGACTGTGATAACGTGGTATTATTTTACCACCTCCTGATTTCTAGTTTGCTCCACGTTTTTGTGGCGGAGCCAGAGTGAGGTAAGAGGCGTTAAGGCCCCTCCGCCCCGGGCCCCCTGCCGGGCTCGGTGGGGTCCGCGTGTCTGTGCCGTCCCGCTGGGGACGGAGTCAAAGCCGCTTGGGAAGCAGGAGCCTTTGATGGGCTCTGGAGCAGTTCAGGAGATGCCGGCCTGCAGCTGGAAAGCAGTGAACTTGAATTCGCACCCCTGCGCTCACGCGCAGAAAGGGAGACGCCCGACGCCGGAGGGCCAGAGCCGTCAGGGCGGCCCCCGCCTGAAATTGAGACCCCATGGTCTGGAGGCTGACTCGGGGCTCTGGAGGCCTTGCCCCCGTGGCGGAGGGCGCGGCGGGCCGGCTGGAAGCCCCAGTGGAGCTGGGACCCCGAGCCCGCTCGAAGTGGGGGCATTCTCCACCTGCTAGGGGGCCGCACCGAGCCGGGGGGCTGCCTAACTGGCCAGATCTGCTGGGTGTCCCCCTCGGCCCACAGCACTGCATCCTCACAGCTGCTCAGCTGGCCTGGCCCTGAGGAGGGCTAAATCCTGCTGGTTGGTGTTTGGGGGCTGTCTGTTTGGGGGGGTGCCTTTTCTGCTGGTCACATTTTCTGGGAAAATTAAGTCTCAGGTGGTCCAGTGGGGCCTCCAGATTCTCTCCTGCCCTTGGGCCAGTGTCTCGACCTCTGCATCTCAACAGCTCAAGCTCTGTCTCCTCCAGAGACGTTTCCCTGCTCACGTGGCTCACCAGCAGCCGCTCTGGGGGGGCCTGTAGAAGCCCCCAAGTGAGAAGGTGGATGTCAGCTTTATTTTATAAACGTGTTCTGCAGGAGCTAACCTCTAAAATGGCCCCATGGCTTCCATTCCTCCACTTCGCACAGAGCTGCAGGGATGGTTGACGGGACCGTGGGTGGGTGCGGAGTCATGACAGCCGGAGACCCACCGAGATATCAGGTAAATGGGCCTCCTTCAGGCGCACGGGATGCTTTGCAGGCTCCAGGTGTGCATGTGACTTGGGGCCTGTCCTGTCCCACCCCCTCCCTAGAGGCTTCCTGACTGCCCTGCTTGTAGCTGAAGCCTCCTGTGCATTCCTGAAGTTGTTTCAGATGACAGATGATAGGTGACAGATGATAGGTGACAGATGATAGACAGGTGACAGATGATAGACAGGTGACAGATGATAGACAGGTGACAGATGACAGATGATTGATGACTGATAGATAGATGGACCTGCTGCCCGACTGCACAGATGCCACATGCCCTTCTCATCCAGAAACACACCCAGACATGCCCAGAATCACGGCCGACCAGCCTTCAGGGTCCTCGGCCCATAAAATGTCCCCACACGTCCTCTGTAGATGCCCGCTGACCACGGTCCATAGGTGCCACCCACTCCCAGGACCCAGGTCCTCTGTGCAGGAGGAGCCCTCACCCTTGAGACGGCCTCAGACTGAGGAACTGGACCACCTTTGAAGGCGGCGAGGCGCCACGTTGGCCGAGGCCCGCCGACCAGGGCAGCGCAAAGCCGGTCCTAACATGCGGCCTCCACATGGTAACAGTTTTCACGTTCCAACGCTGAGGACACAGACAAAAAGCCCAAGGGATACACAGGGTTTAGTTTCCTCAAGAAAACGGTTTGTGGCTGAAGACAGAAGTCTCTCTCCTCTGGCTCTCTCACCACCGCAGCTCTAAACAGGGAGCGCGGGCATCTCTGAATCCTTTTCATTTCCCACGAACTTTGGGGACAGTCGCACCATGAAGACATTCCCGTGGCTCCATCTCCGTCTTTGAAGTTTTGAGCTGAGGAAGCTCGCGTTCCCGAAAGACCCCGTAGGACCAGCCGAGAGAAGAGGTGTCGACCGGAAAACGTGAGCCACAGTCCGGGTCAGAGCCGAAGGGACGGACGAACCACAAACAGGCAGGAGGCGGGACGCCCCTGTCCCCTGAGAATTAGCCGTGAAGTCGGTGTTCGACCACCTGTCTCTAGTTGTGCAAGAGCACTCCTGCTGTGGGTGCTTGCCGTGGTCACGTGCTTACACTGACACGTGGCTTTTTGAATTGTTCTGTGTGTACGGTGACATTGATAAGAAACACGTGGTTCTGCATATGCCTGTGTCTAAAATCTAAGCCTGATTCGTTTTCATCGATATGGGGCTTTCATAAGCAGGAAACTGATTTTCACCCTTTTGACAGGTAAAGAGACTCGGGCTGAGGGTGTTAAAAGCGGGTCCGGATGCTTTGGGGGACGCTCCACTCCCAGTCCAGGGGCAGCCCCGCACCGGCCCCCTGCAGCCTCTCAGGAGCGTCTGGGCTGAGGCCCCTTTTCCTCCAGAACCCCTGGCTTTTCTCTAAACTCACCAGTGCCTCCGCGGGGGGGCACGCGGCCTGAGCCGGCCCAGCGCCAGGCCTCCGCTTGCTTTTAAGAATGGGTACATGAAACGAAGACAAGATTTTAAACATGCAAAGCCATGCCTTTTCTCAAGCAATCTGAATCTTAGTGAGCGACGTTTTTTAAATGAAAAGGCAACCCACAACCACAAATCTCAGCAATATTTGAGCAAGTGCTCTTTGGAACTCCATAACGGGGAAATACGGCAGTTTCTCTACTGAGTGGTTTTCAAAAAGCATCGACGCGGCCACGGATAATGCCCCTTGAGTAACAGGTGAAGGTGTGTCCGTGTTCCCAGCTCCCATCATCGTCTGTGCAGTGACCGCCCGGTCTCTCCCTGGCCCGGGGTCCATGCCCCTTAGCCTTGGCCCCTCGCGCCTGCCCCTGCTGTTACCCGAGTGGGACTGGGTGAGCCGGGCGTGATGGGATCTGCCCTGGGGCCCCCGAGGAGGAAGGGAGGGTGGTGGGCCAGCTCCGAGCACAGGACCAACACTGGCGCTGCGGCTGGCATGTGGGCCCAGGAGGCTCAGGGTCTCCGGCGATGCCCACCCCTGGGGGGACGTCACAGGGGCCAGGGCCACTCTCAGTCACCAAACCGTTCTGTTTCCTCGAGGACTCCTGTGGGCATACCACTAGTGCCACCCACAGGGATGTGCCAGGGCCAAAGCCGGGTGTGTCGATGCAGGGTCAGCGAGTGGCGACAGCCCTGCTCCTGCCGGCCTGCCCCTCCCCCCGCATCTCGCTTCGCCTCCCAAAGGCATCGGCTCACACCCGGGCTCCCTCGTATGATCAGCACACACGAGACCCCGGGGCCTGGGCTCTGCGCCCAGCTGAGCACAGGAGAAGGTGGCCCCGTGAGAGCCTCCAAGCCGGGAGGGAAGACGCACGTTAAACTGTGGCGATTCTGTGAAGTCGGCCGCGCGGCCTGCAGCTCCAGGAAGGCCAGGACGAAGCCCGCACTGGATTTGGCGTGGTGGGTGCTGGCGCCAGCAGGCGGGAGGGCGGAGGGGCTGGTGAGGACGGGGGTCCGGCGGGGTGGGGGGGGTGGCGCGAGCTGGGCTGCGAAGGCCCAGGCGGGACACGTGGAGGGAGCTGGGAGCCCGGAGTGCTCACTGACGGAAGGCGAAGCTCAGGGACTCAGAGCCGTTGAGTGGTCCGGGCACAAGCTGGGCGGCTGCGCAGGGGACGCGGCTGGGCAGGAGCGCGAGGAGAAGGGGCCTGGGAGCTGGGTGTGGGGCTGAGGCCCGGTGCTGGAGGCCGACAAGGGGCGTGAGGTGGGGACAGGGCCCACGGGGGACGGAGGGTGGATGGGCCGGCGGGCGGAGGGGCCCACGGCCTTCTGGTCCCTGTCTGGGCCTGTGAGCCTCTCGCCAGCGAGGGTCCCTATGCAACTGCCACAGGGGTTGGAAGAGCCTGTGGTTCCATCAGGGCAGTGGTTTAACCACGCGAGTCGAGGAGCCTGAAGGGAGCCCTGGACGCTGAGATTGCGGGAAGGAGGAGACGCTGGAATCTGAGCCAGGCTGTGGAGGAGACTGGATGTCAAGGGGGGGAGACTGACCCCGAAAGGTCAAAGGCCAAAGGAGGAGAGCTCTCAGCGAGGCCGGGGGGGGCGTTAGTGTCCTTTGCCAGAGGACAGGAGCTGAAGGACAGCAGGAGGTGGGGGGGGGCTCTGACGGCTGTAGTGACCAGGCAGCAGCTGGGGTTTGAGGCGCTGACCTCAGGGAGCAGGAAGCCCGGCTGCTCACGAAGCTGCCGAGAGGCCGAGGTCTCACTGGGGTGGGTGGCGCAGGCTGGAGGCAGATGGCGCGGCCCCAAGACGGATGGAGGCTGTAGCCCCGTGGCCGCAGGGGACATGGGCCCCGGGGGCGGTCAGCACGCAGTGAGCTCACTGCGCGAGCCCCGATCCCACAGGACGGGTTCTCAGGCCAAGAGCGGGAGACCGACCTCGCTTCGCCTCCTCCCTCCCACGCTCGGAAAGGCCCGCGAGGCCGTCCACAGGCCACGGAGCGTCTTCGCTCGAAGCCAGCCCGCCCTGCCCATCCTGGCCGGCTGGCCTCCGGGGGCCTGGTGCTTAGACCTGCAGGTCTGGGGGTGTCAGGGCAGCTCCTCCCTCTTCCATTGCTGACCTCAGGGCAATGGAAGAGGGCATTGCTGAGGCAGGTCCATTGCCTGGACCTGCCTCTAGGTGGGGGGCGATTCTCTGTCTGTGATGCAGCGTTCAGATGGCCTTGGGTGTGGAAGAGGGGGAATCCTCCAGTCTCTCCCCAAATAGATGTCACGCCCAGCCCTGCCTAGGGTAAGGGCAGCGATGGCACAGGAGGAGCTGGTGCCCAGGGCCACCCGCTCAGCTGCGCACCCAGGGCTGGACCCGTACCTCGTCCTCCCGGCCCCGCCTGTGACTTTGGGGACATGCCCACTCTCTCAGTTTTCAGGTCTGGGAAGCGGCAGGGCTGCCTCAGTGAGGCGCTGCTGGGAACTTCCTGTCCCCTCCAGGGCCCAGGCGCTGCAGCCCCTGCCTAGTTGGGATATAGGCTGGGCTGGTGTGACAAGGGCACCAGATATGCAGATTCCCAGGTGAAGCGGATGGTCGGCTCGCTTCCGCCTCATTGCCCTGCGCGGGTGGGCAGTCCTGCTTTAGCGGGTCCTCAGGGCGCCCGGGTCCTCGGTGCACGGATGTGCTCAGCACGTGGTCCCTGGCATCGCAAAGCGTCCGAGTGCCGGGTCCCGGTGGAGAAGGCAGATCCCGAGGCAGAGGGTGAGCACATGCCTGGGAGCACGTGGGCCAGACACACACCCTGCTCACATCTCAGCCGGAAGAAATCTGTCACGGTCCCAGGGACAGCAGGGAGCTGTGGCGGGTCTGGCTGGCGGTCGCATCTCTGCGGGTGAGGCGGGGCCGAGGGGAGGAAGGTGGGCACCCTGGGCGGTGCTCAGGACGGCTGCCCCCCTGCCTTCCTCACTGCTCTGCCCAGTGACCCACTGGGGCACGTGCGGGGACACCAGCTCATTTTTCGCAAACCGCTTCCTTCTCTGGTGAAGACTCAGACCTGCTCTCGGCGGGAACCGCGCTCTGGAGGGTGGCCCGTTCCTGCTGCGGCGGTTCGCGAGCTCCCGCACGCTGCGGGGCCAGCTGAGGGCTCCTTGGGGATGAGCAGGGTCAGGAAGGCCAACGCCAGGGCCCAGGGCTTCGTCTCGTAGCGACGCTGTGGCCTCGGGCGTTTCATGGACTTGGGGGAAAACCCAGCAGGACTGCTGAGATTTTTTCTCAAAAAGTGGATTAATGTTGATTGCTGAACAGCTCCCAAACGGCGGCGTCAGGGTGCAGCTCTGAATTCGCAGGCCTGTGATTAGAATTTGGTGGCTTTTCTCCGAAAACACGCTTCGGTCTTGCATCCTTTGCCGCCGACAGAGCAGCAGGCGTTCCCCTCCCACTGCGTTTCCAGCGCTGACTCGTTACAGGCTTCCATGGCCTGGGGACCCGCCACCCAGCCGCTCTCAGGTACAGTCTGCAGACCCCTGGGAGCCCACGGGGCACGGAGACCTCCCACCTGACACACACACACACACTCACACACACACACACACACACACACAACTGGTCCTGAAAAGGAGCTGCTGAATAACCCTGCATCTGAGGAGGTCGCCACATGGAACGTTCCGGGTTACTGAGCAGGAGCCTCTGCAGGCCCAGCCTTGGCCTATTACCCCCGGGGTCGGGTTGTCACAAGCTGGCTTCCTCTTCGGACTCCGACTGTGGCCGTGCTCCGTCGGGGGTCACCTTTCTGCAGCTTCACACCGGGGCAGCTGACGGCGCCGCGTCCCCTTTCCCTGTCTGAGCCCCCGGCCGGCCCTCGGCTCCCGCCCGGGCTCCGGCAGCTGCCACGTTGCTGGGACTCTTGGCAGGCGGAGGCCGAGCCCCGGGCTGCCGGCTGCTGGCGCTGGTCCCGGAGCGGCGGGACGGCTCCAAACGCTCCCCTCATTTTCTTAACAGACAAAAATTCTTTGACTCTGAAATGATTTCCAGGAATTACAGTATGAGAACTCAGTATGCGAGATTTTTACTTTCTCAAAACAAGTATGGAATCAAAGCAAAGGAATCCAGAGGGAACCCACGGCAGGCAGCCTCGTGCCCTTTGTCGCAAACAGTGATGTTGCCTCCTCGCTTCAGAGGGAGATTTTCGGTGGTGTAGCTGTTCCTCTGGGGAGACTCGGTGCGGGGTTGGGGGGGGACTGAAGGAAGCCTCGCCTCCCCCCTTCTGGCTTCCTCCCCCAGGACCCAGGCGTCGGTTCCACGTGCAGCCCCGTCCCCTCCCGGCAGGAGCAGGGAAGGGCTCAGAAGGGCCCCAGACTTGGGGCTGGTGGATCGGGACAGAGATGCTGCCTGGCAGGCGGGGTGTCTCCATGGGGCTCAGAAGGGAGCAGGGACCCCGGCGGCCACAGGAATCTGACAAAAGCCTGGGGGCGTCGGGGGTTCGGGGGCCAGGTGGGCGGCCCACTCTGTGCGTTTGGCCTCCAAGTGTGGCCGGGCGGCTCTTCCCCCTGGTGCTCGCAGGTCGTGGTCAGGACAGCCCTTCTCTTGAAGGCGGCCACACGCTCCTGGCCCCCGGCCTCGCTCCACCCTCTCCTTCGAGGCTCAGCAGCAGCCCTGACTCAGGGGTCCCGTCCTCCTCACCCCCCTCCCTCCCCCGCACTCCCCTGCCTATTAGGCTCTGACAGACACGACATTGCAAGCTGTCCCCTCCGGTCCTGCCCGGCCTTTGGCCACCTGCCTGGGGGGGGGGAGGGGGTGACAAGCCCATCCTTTCTGCTGCAAAAACCGTGACCTCACCGCGAGGCCCCTGCCCTCACACCCAGTCCCTGAATGTGACGCACGGACCCACACGTCTGCTGTTGCTCTGTAAGCAGGTGACGTGGGCATCTTTTCTGTTAGCGCGTCTTGGAGAAGAGCCCGTGGAACACAGAGACATCACCACCCGTGACACGCCCCCGCCTGGGGGTGCGTTTCTGCCCGTGTGACGTTTCCCCAGCAAACTCCAGCCGGGCCAAGGGCGTCCCTGGAACTCTCGCGTCCTCCGCAGAGAGCACAGTTCCCAAGAGGCCGTCTCCCCCCGGGGACGTCTCTGCGGCCCGGGCAGGAAGGGCGGGGGCCCGGCGAGGTAGGGTCTGGAAAATGGGAAGCCGAGGGTTTCAGTGACGGTGGAGTCTGATCGTTGGGATGAAGCATAGTCACTGGAGGTGTAGTGGGTTTTTTTGTTTCCACCGCATGTAAGTTCCGTGAAACTCCGTCCGAGTCTGAAGCTGCCGTGTCTCATCACAGAGGAGAAACCGGCTTCCCGGAACCCTGGGGCGCTCCGCGCTGGCTGTGGGCGTCCGCTTTGCTACTGGACTGGATGAGGTGTCCGCGTTGATCCGTAAGTTCATTCTGAAAATCACTTCAGAGTTTTATAAGTTAAAATAATGTGTTTGTTTTCCAGCCAGCCGTCAAGTGACTCCCTCCCACCCGAGCCCAGCGTGGGTTTTGGCTCCCTGTCCTGTGCGTGGGTGCTCAGCCGCTCACGTCTGCTTCGACTCCTCTTAATTCATAACTCACAGCACACTCCACACGGGCGGCTGAGCCAGGCGGGTCTGACCGCTCCCACGAGGCCGACGCGGCCGGCGGTTCCCACCGACCCGCGGGCGAGCGCCCACCCCTCCCGCCCTGCTTGCAGGGCAGTCCCTCAAAGGATTCACGTCAGCGCAGCCTCAGGGCCTGCGCCCACGCCGTTTCTTCTGGAGCCCTTCTCCCCCGACCCCTCTCCACGTGATCAACCGCTTCTGGTCCTTTGCGCCTGAACCGAGACGTCACGTCTCCACGGCGCCTCCTCTCACCTCCAGCCAGGCCGGGCTCCGGGCTCTGCAGCACCTTCCGCTCCACCCTGTCTCTCCCCCTGTTTCTCTCCGTCTCTTTCTCAGTTTCCCTGTCTCTCCCTGTCTCAGTCTCCCAGTCTCCCTCCCTCTCCCTGTCTCCCTCCCTCTCCCTGTCTCTCCGTTTCTGTCTCTCCCTCTCTCTGTCTCTGTCTCTCTGTTTCTCTCTCTGTCTCTGTCTCTCTGTCTCTGTCTCCGTCTCTGTCTCTCCCTCTCTGTCTCTCCCTCTCTCCGTCTCTATCTGTCTCTGTCTCTCTCTCTGTCTCTCCCTCTCTCCGTCTCTGTCTCTCCGTCTCTGTCTCTCCGTCTCCGTCTCTGTCTCTCATGGGCCCACCGCTCAGCAGGGATTAGCCCTGCACCTGCTGGCAGATGGAGGCCGATGCAGAATTGCCCTCGGTCTGCAGGTCCCACTCGGTGAACATGCATCTCAGGAATAAGCAGGTTTTGCCGTCGTTTGCAGGCTGGGCAAGGACTTTGTACCCAGTTCTCGCACCGTCCACGCTCGGACTGGGTCCCGCATCGTCACCGTATCTCCTGCGGGCCTTCTCAGGGCCCTGCTCCCGTCTTGAGCCTTTTAAACTGGACACGCTCTGCAACGTTGGCCAGGTGGCCCACGTGGGCCCCAGGACCCCGGGCCGCCTTGGGGCCGGTCCCCACGCTCTCCTCAGGTGCGTCCCTCCCCGGACACTGAAAAACCCAGCTCCTGACGCTGCTCTCACACCCGCCCACCTCCAGCCGGAGCCCTGGTCCTCGCTTTCCGCTCTCCGAGGCTGCGTGGCCTGGGCTGTGAGGCCGACGGGATGGTGGAGAGAAGGGGCCGGGCTGAGAGAAACGCAGGTGGCCTGTGACGTGGCGGCTGGTGGTCTGGAGGCTGAGAGGAGAGGGCAGGACGTCAGGCCTGAGGACCTGGAGACTCAGGAGGGCGCCGTCCGGCCGGCCGTGCCGGGAATGGGGCTGTGTCTGCGCAGGGGGAGTAACAGCTGTCTGCTCGGAGGAGGATGCTCGTGGAGCCTGTGACATCGCTGTCGCCGTTGGCGTGGCGTGGGACCCGGGACACGTCACGTGACAACCCTCTTGTTTCTGACGGCAGCGAAGGCGTGGGCTGAGGGCCCTGGGGCAGCTCAACGCGGGCGTCCCTTGACCTCGTCTTCTCTAAATCCGAAATCCTTCTGGATCGTCTCCAGAGGAAGGGCTGCCGGGCTGCCCACATGCTGTGCTGACCCCCGGCCGGGGCCGGAGCCTCCGCAGCCACGTGGACGGCGGGCAGCACCGGAAATGGGGGGACGGGCGCTCCCGTCCGCATGTGCCTTGGCGGTTTCATTCTCAGGGAGGAAAATCGTTCCGTTGTGTCTTGATGACAACGGTGCGCCTTCCACTTCTGTGGGAATGAAATAAATATTTCTGAGGCCAGCTGCTTTGGCACAATCTCCCGTCTATGCGTCAGTTTCTGCCAAGGATCTCGGAGGAGTTGCTGGTGGTGGGTCTGTCCCTGCCCCGCCGGCCGCCCTGCATGCATCCCTTGACCTGCATCTCCTGGTGTGAAGAGTTCCAGGCGGTGCCCTTGGGTCCAACCCCGAGCTCATACCCCCCTCCTCAGAGGAGCTCCCCCGTGGCTGTGGAAGGCTCAGGCGCTCCGAACCGCCTCGCCAGGGAACCGCCACGCCGTGGGCAGTGTTATCTGGGTGCCTGTGTCGCCAATACTACCACAAACGAGCACCTGTGTCTCCGTGGAGCTCCTGCTGGTGAGACTCCTGCTTGGAACCGGTGTTTGTGGTCCGTTTCCGTGGTTCCAAAGTATTCCGGAGGCCACAGCTGCCGTAAAATATAAGCTTGGGACCTTGGCTCCTACAGATGCGGCTTAAGGTGTGTTTCTTTATTTGCGTTCTGTGCGTTTGCGTGTCATTTTAAGATGGTCCGAGCGCAATGCCCATTTTAGGAGGGCTGGCGATTCACTCACGCGGCCTAGAAAACCGTCCAGGCACCTCTTCATCGGGACGCCGCCTCGGCCCGGGTGCCGCTCAGCTGGGCGCTGTGCTGAGCTGTTATTCATCTTATAACAAACCACGTCCCGCCTCAGTCTTGAGATCGACACGTACTAACGAAGCGACAGCAAGGAACAGAACAGGAGAGAACCCGGACCTCCGGAGTTGGCTCTTTGATGGGGAGAAAGATAATACAACGCATTTAACGTATCAGTGGCCTCGCGAGAGGAGGACAGAAGCCCCAGGGGTGGAGGAGGGAGTGCGGAGGCGGCGGTGTTGTTCCAGCGAAGGGCCGGCCCCTGCAGAGGCCGCCTGCAGAGCCCGCCGGTGGGACGAGGGGCCCGGACGACGCCGGGAGGAGCGCCTGGCGGAGAGTAAGGTGAACACCTGGCCGCAAAGCTCATGCGAGTAACACGCACACACGACTGCCCGTGAAACAGGTCATAGCAAGGGCCGGCTGCAGAGCAGAGGGGGCTCCTCAGGGCTCCCGGTGCCCTGTCTGGGGGAGGAATCTGCAGGGGAACGGATACGCACGCGCGTGTGTGTGTGTGTGTGTGTGTGATGCAGTCACGTTGCTGTACACCTGGAACTGACCTGAGGTCGCAAGTCAACTCTAGTAAAATAATCATGAAAAACTTTATGAAAGGAGCGAAGCTGCCTCAATCTGATGCAGAAACGACAGCTGTGTCTTATTACTATCACTGTGCTTTGCATAAGTTCTCCTGAGGGGCAGTCATAAGTTTAATTCCTATTTCCCCTCAGACACAAAGAAGATAAGTTCTGAAGTGGTAACCGACTCCAGAAGGTAACCCCCTGTTCATTGGAATGTGCTGCAGTGATTCTCCTGAAAAGTAAATTTTCAGCCTGTAATCTGAACCCCAAATGGACCCTGAACCTGGGAATAAATTCGTTTTTGCAAGTGAGTGGAAAGTTCATAATCTCATTTAGAAAGTGCTAGAAAACTTGCGGGTGCAGATCAAACGACCCCGGCCCCATCCCCGGTTGTGAAATCGGTGCGTGAAAAAGGAGCTGAGGCTCAGTTTACCGGGCGGGCCGGGCGGGCCCTCACTCGGTAGCGCAGGGGAGCTCCGTGGGGCCCGTCCGCCCGTCACGGTGGCCGGTTGGCCTGGTGGACGGCAGCACGGGGCTGGGGGCGGCCGTGCACCCAGACGCGTGAGGGACCCGTCGGACTTATGCCTGCAAGTAGTTACTTCTGCTCAGTTGAGATTCGGTTCCGTCCTGGAGCTGCTGTGAAAGACGACTCACAGAGGGTTTAGGAGAAGAGGCCCATTCTTCGCAAGATGTTTTAACGAAGTGGAAGGCGACGGTAGCGTCACGTCCTCTCACCCTCGGCATTAAAGTACCTGAAGCCGGTAAGTGGCGGCTGACGGCTCGGCCGCCCTGTCTGGTGGCTCGGCCGCCCTGCCGCCTCCGGGGTGCCGTCCACACCGCCCGTGGCGTCTTTGTGAGCCTCGCGGCCCTGTCCTTAGAGCGGATCGGACTGTAAAAGAGACGCTCGCCCCTGCGCCGCGTCTCTTCTGATCAGGCTGCTGACGTCTACTTCTTCACAACGTGAACTAAGCAAAACGTAAACTGTTTATTACAAAAGGTGACCGTAATTTATATTACGCAGCATCAGTGTAGTGAAAAATAAGTCTCGTGTGTGCTTCCTATGAAAGATCTGAATTGAAGAAATTCTTGTGGAAATATAATCAATTTTGTTCCCCACACATGTCTGAGCCCCACTGATTAGAAAAACACACAGACTGTGCTTGACAGATTTGAATGTCTCTCGAGAGTACACAGCAGGAAAAAACGCAAAGTATTTCCTGAGTTAAAATGAAATTCGACGGAGAAGCTGCTTCACCTCACGGGCCTCTAAGACTAACATTTTGGAATGCTTATTTTTGCTTAGAAAATTACATTTATGTTCAAAATAGTTTTGTGGATAACGCTCTAAGACTGGCGTTGGTGGTTGATAGTTGTGTCGTTTTGTAGGTTGCCGTGTCTGAAATCCTCGGAGGGAGAGAAACACAGGCTGGTGTGCGGATCGGGGAAAGGGGGTGAGCGCCTGCAAAGCTGCGACCTGGCCCGTGAAGTCGGTTCAGCCCGCAAGCGCCTCTTCCTCCGCTCAGCCAGGGCCCGTCAGCAGGGAAAAGCTGGCGGGAGAGCAGCAGCGTCACCGCCCACACCGCCAGCCCCTCTGTGGGGACCGGCACGCACCCTGCCTGGTTGGCAGCAGCTGCTCTCTCCGTCCAGGCAGAGGGTGCTCGAGGACTCAGAAGGGGGTTGGGGGAAGACCCGCTGGTGCTCCAGCCAAGGTCAGATGCAGGCCTGGATGTGCGCCGTTTGCTGCGTGTGATGGTCTGTTAGGGAGTCTTGGGCAGGAAGATCCGAGTGGGGTAGGAACAGGACCTACCTGGTTCCAGGGCAGCTCCCGACTCTTCTAAGGACTGACCCACCTTCCCTACCTGAGCCCACCTGCCTAGGTCGGCCTTTCTCTGCCTCCGTGGCCTCTTTCACAGCCACACACACCACGGGACCATTTTATTTCCCTCCAGAAACTTTATTCCCTCTGCTCAGCGCCCCCACACGTGCCTCACACACAGCGGCTACGACAAGTGCTCAGAAGGGGGAGTGGACCGGGCCGTGTCACTGTCGCGGTGGGCAGTTCCAGGGGACGTGGGTGTGTGCATCTGGGTTCCTTCGTCTCTGGTGGCCCAGGGCTGTGGCCGAAGGAGAATCAGCCACTGGACAGAAGGTGCTGGGCTGTTCGTCGGCTGTTTCCGAGCCGGAGTCCTTACGCCGAGCTGGCCCATCACGGACTTGGCCCAGGGTCTCCCGCACGCCCACCGGGACCCTGGACCCTGTCCAGACGGTGCCTGGGTCACAAGCAGAGGCGGCCGGGCCCTGGGACAGGGAGCCACTCATCAAGAACACCCGGCCGGGCCACGGCTCTTGCTTTGGGGCAAACGTTGCAAAGCCAACGAGCGGGCCCTGGGGAGGACCCCAGCCCCGGCCTTTCGCTGCTGGACTCGTGACCTGCGTCCGCTCCTCCTCGCTGGCGCGACTCCCGCAGGGGCCACTCGGCCTGTCCACCGGCAGATGCTTGTCGTCATGCGGCTTCCGCTCAGGGAGAGAAAGCCCAGCTGAGGGTTTTCTTCTTGAGGAACCCCAGAGGCCAGCGGGGTGTTCGCGGTTCTGCTGGCGCGCGGTGTGCCTCCCGCGGCTTTGAACTTGCGCTTCCCTGACGTCTTTTCACGTCTCGCTTTCTTCCTGTTGGTCTGCTGCAGTGAATCCTCTGTTTAAATCATTCAACCACTTTGTCCCTGAGAGTATAATTTAATGCCTTTAATGACAATTTAAGACAACAGTGTCTTGTGGGTATCTGAGTACCGAAAGGTGTGCTTTTCTTCCTTTTTATTAAAGTATAGTTGATTTATAATGTTGTGCCAATTTCAGCAACTTTTTACCCACGTGTTTCTCTCGTGTCGCGCTTCGAGGGTTCTTTCTCTCCTGTGCCTATGAGCCCTTTGTCGTTTAGGTGATTTGCAGGCATTTGCTGGGCATCACCTTCCCTTTATTTTCTTAACAGTGGCTTTTGCCAAGGGTTTGAATTTTGACGAAGCACATCAGTTTTTTTGCTTCTAGATCACGTGTTTGGTGTTGGAGAGAAAGCTCATGCCTTTACCCCCTGGTACCACGTTTTGCTCACACTTGGAGGGAAAGTCTGGGACTTTCGTGGGTCACACTCTTCATCTTAGGGACAATTCACTCTTCGTGACAAAGGGACCCGTTTTCACAAGATGTCAATTCCATTCAATGACAAAAACTTCCACATGATTTTATAAAATCATCTTCACAAACTCCTCAAAACATTATTCTCCCTACTGTTTCACGCCCACTCGAATAACGAAAGGGGCACCGGAGAGGCAGCTGGGGTCACCTGTGCCCTGAGCTTCTTCACCCAAACTGACCGGGAAGCCCCCGGCATGCCTCCAAGTAGCTACAGGTGTACGGTCGGAAAATAATAACTTTTACCTTTCCCCTGCATGGGAGAAAGACATTTTTACATTTTTTGTCTCATCAAGAAGTAAACAAAAGCCTCAGCGATGGCTCTTCCCAGCTGCATTTCTTACATTTATGTCCGTGACCGAAAGACGGCCCTTCTGGTTAGGGTGCGTTGTTGTTTTTTGCACTTTTAATTTTTACCTAAGTTTGTGCTGCATATTATTAATATCACTTTACACTGGGGAGACTCTTACTAGAGAAAAATAAATTACTATTTAACACCAAGATATTAAACGAAAGTTGTTTGAAGTTCATAAAATTCCTTAAAACTTAGAGCATGAGTACGAAAGGTAACCGAAGACCACGCCGTTGATTTATAGAGAGAGTTTGGGAAAGTGACGATGTTTTAAATATTTTTATTGGGCAGCTCCAGCTGCATTTCTGAAATGTACACTCAGACAGCTTAGCTTCATTTTTAAATATCGCAGGTGACTGATTTCCAATGTGCGAGTCCAACTTAGTTTCCATGAGAACTTTCCAGCTCTTTCCAGGAGGAGTTTTCCATGCTCTCTAATGACCACTTTGGAACGCGCGCTCTATGGGAGAGTCGTTTTCGTCTAGGAAGCGCTTCCCCTTGGATGGGAGCCTGCGGCTCTGGAAGGGCTCCTGGGGGTCAGCGAGGGACGGGGAGAGACCCCTGAACTCGCCCTAGCACCCGGAGGGCTCCGGGGACTCCGAGTGCAGATGTCCCGGTGAGCCCACCCTCCCACCTGCACCGCCTTGGCCTCGCTCGCGCTCCCGTGCCCCTCCAGGAAGGAGGCCTCTTTGCCTGCTGCGGGCCAGGCCCGGGATCGATTCCACTTCTGCATTAAGAGAGCACATTCCTGACAGTTCCCATTGCTGCAAACCCTGGCTCCCTCAGTCACTCAGCGTTGCTTCTCCTCTCCCAGCACTTCGGCGTTTTCCCCTCTGCTGAGCGAGGGGACCCAGGCTGTCACCCTCACGTGCACAGAGCTGCAAGGCCCCCTGGAGGCTCCGAACCTCAGAAAGCCGGGAGAGAGTGGCACCTGGCTGACCTGGGGTCTGCATGCGGCCTCCTGGACGTCACCGCCGCAGAACTGAGCCGAGGGAGAAGCCTTTGAAGGAAAACGTCAAGGGGGTGGAAGAGCGGCAGAAGACACCTCAAAAGCCTGCATCTCACCAGGACCGTACTCAGAACAGACAGGCCACTGAACACCCATTAGTCGGGAGAGAAAGAGCCAGCTGAAAGTAGACCAGGTGGCTGAGCAGACACTTCCCCAAAGACAGCACAGGTCTTTCAAATTAGGGTGTCGGTGGCATTGGTCGTCACGGCAAACACAGGCGAAAACTACGGGGAGCGCACACCCCACCCTAGACAGTGCTCACGCCCAACAGACCCACCACACCCAGTGTGGGTGAGGCGGTGAAGCGACTGGAACTCTTCCGTGTGCTGGTGGGCACTCAAGTAGCTGTTCCTCTGGAACACAGCCTGCAAGTTTCTTAAAGACGAATACATGCAAAACCTGCTGTGTTTTTCATCCTAGGCGTTTAACCCAGTGAAACGAAGACGTGTACCTGGTCAAAGCCCTGCATACACCTGTTCATAGCAACCCTATTTGTAAAAGCCAAGTACTGGAAACAGCCTCGGTGTCGCCGACAGAGGAACGGATAACCTCCCCATGGCACGCTCACCGGAAGTAAAACCAGGTATGAACGCGTGCTGCCGCGCTGATGAATCTCCAAATTATCATGCTGAAAACCAGTGGAAGAAGTCCGACCGAGAGTCCCTAGGACGCAACTCCGCACAAAATGCAAACGATGTTTCAGCCACAGAAACAGACCCGCGGTTTCCTCAGGACCAGCAGCGGGAGAGGGGGGTAGGGGAGGAGAAATTGCCGGAATGCCAGCATATTTCGGGAGGGGTGGGTACGGTCATGACTTTGTGGTGGCAGATGCAAGGGACACGTCGGCGGGTTGGAACAGCAAATTGTGCGCCGCAGACACACACCGTGGCGTCTATCCCGCGCCCCACCCTGCACTTGCTGGAAACACCGCGGCCTGGGAGTTCTCGGGGTCCAGACGGGGAGTTTGTCTGGATGGTGGTGAGAACGCGAAAGGAGCTTCGAGGGATAGACCGAGGGGCCGAGGGGCCGCCCCGAAAGAGTTCACCTCTTGTCTGTGTGAAGAGGCAGCTAATGTCTTCGTGGACGGTGGTCCTGTTTCTTTCGATTTGGGATTTTCTTGGTCTTCTCAGCCATCTTAGCTCTTGTCAAACGGAGCCACCTGCCCCACGCGGCACCAGTTACCCTTGACGGCTGCTCGGGTTCTGTCAGGAGGCGGTGCCACCTTTTCAGGACCTGGGGTTTCCTGTCCCACGTGGGTTCCCCCCACCTGGCACGTGCTGCAACCCCTGCGAGGGACGCGCCCCCAGAACCGCTTCCTCCTTCCCGCCTCCGCCACCTGCCGCGCCTGGTCGCCGGCAGCGCCTTCCAGCGCGTGTCTTCCGAGGCTCTGCCTCTGCTGGTTGTTAATCGATATCGCCTCAGAAAGCACCGGGGTTAAAAATGCCGGAAAAAAAAGTTGCCAGGGGGTTTTTTAAAAAATGCTCTTTCGCCACGTTATCTCCCAAAGGCCGCGGGTGCGGCGGAGTCCGCAGCCTTTCCCATGTATTTTGCCTTTGGCCGTGGCTGTCTCGGAGCATCTCACGAAAGCAGTAACCCGCCACACCGGCTCCGCCTCGGGACAGACCTTCCCGGGGACGGGGGACAGCAGCGGCCCAGCCGGGCAGCGGGAGGGCCGGGGCGGCCGGTGCTTCTGCCGCCACAGGGCCGGGCGTTTCCTCGAGTTCTGAGCGGAGAAACCGCCCTTCAGCAGCTTCCCAGCGAGTGTGCACATGCACCTGAGGCCCCGGCCCGGCGCCCAGAGGGAAGGACGACATCCGGGGTTTCTGTGCCTGTGGAGAAAAGCGCCCTGAGCAGAAGCAAGCCAGCGATGGGTGGGCCCAGAAAACTGGATGGAAACAACGGGGCGAGGCGGGGCTGGCGCGTCTTAAATCCCCTCAAGGCCTCCAGCCCAGAGTCAGAGCAGAAACTCTCCGGCTGGAGAGTCCTCGGGGCGAGCGGACGGGCAGGACGAGCCAGGGGCTCGGGAGGGGCAGCAGGTGCAGAGGCGGGGGACCGAGAACCATGAAAAACACTCGTCTAGATTCACACCTCGGTGGGCTGTGCCGTTGGCACGACCGCGAGGCTTGGTGACTCCCACCTTCACGACTTTCCCACGGTTCGTTGAAACCACCCTGGGGAAACCCCCTCACGTTGGGAACTACCTGAAGACCTAAACGGCACAGCTTGGGGCCCCCAGGGCAGGGTTCTGGCGGCTCCGCTTGGGGTGCTCCCTGGGCCCCCACAGATGCTGGGGCTCCTTGGACCCCCAGCTCCCAGGGCCTGAGCCTCAGATGCTGGAGCTTCTTGGAGCCCAGCTCTCCTGGGGACCCCCCCTCCGACAGCTTCTGGAGCTCCTCGGACCCCAGATCCGGCCTCTGCAGCTCTTCTCCAGGAGGCAAGGCTTCCTGGGAAGTGTCTCCCAGTGTCAACCGTGCGTTTCTGTGTTTCTCCCAAGGCTGTTCCTTGGCTCTTTGACTCCCACCTGGTCCACAGTCAGGCTCCGGGATTCTGCCGCGAAGTTGGCGTCTGGTGAACGCAGGCTTTGCGGAAGAGCACGGACGGCCCAGGCTCCTCAGCAGCAAGGGTGCGCCTGTGGGTGCTGTAGGGCAAGGGGCAGGGGAGTGGGAGCCAGGAGATGGTTCTGGAACCACTGACAAAGGGTACAAAAGAGATGCAAACCTCAGAGCCTCACGGCCACCGTCCCCAGCATGTGACTGGGGTGGGGGGGGACCCACCAGAGGCCAGAGGCCAGAGGCAGAAGTTGAGCTGAAAGGAGCAGGCAGCAAGTCCCCCACGCAGGAAATGGGCGCCCGGACAGGATGAGAGCAAGGGGCTGGCCTGTACCCCACCCCCCGCCCCTGCGCTCAGCACGCAGCGCAGGCCTGGGGGACGGCGGTGGCTGCTCAGCTCCTGGGCCCCTGGACGCGCAGTCGATATGCATCTGCAGGAATCCTCTGCCTCACAGTCTGGAAGCAACGCTAATAGTTATCAGATGTGACTTCGGATTATTTTTATCTTGGGAAAGGAAAACTTTGACCAAGAAATCATTACATATTTAGTTTAACATTTCTTGAATAGAAACACATTTTCTTTGTTTTGTTTGCCCTCCGGCTACAGCATTTTGAAAGAGTTGAAAGGCAAGAGTTTGGAAAATACCAAAAGGAGCATTTGTTGATGGGTTTGTTTGTGAGGTTTGCATGGGTTTGGCGTATCTAGACGTTCGATTCTTTTGGGGATTTTCTCGGAAATATTGTCCCGAGGCTTCTGGCCCCTCGGTGTCAGTACGGTGGACCCAAGCTCTCTAGTGGATTCTGCCCTCTGCTCTCTGGAGATTTCCGCTTGGGTTTCCACAGAGGGAGGCAGGTTTCACCTGAGCTCCTCCAGAGGAGCCGTGGGGCGGGGGAGCCACCCGGCCCCTGGGGCGGCCCTGCGTCCTGACGGGTCTCGATACTTTCGGAGGGGGTCCTTCAGGAGTTACTGCGGTCCTTACCCAACACGGTGAACCGAGGCTCCGGGAAGTGGTCGAACCTTTACACTGAAGCCTGGGTGCCTCATCCGCATCCCCCGCCGTTCTCTCCGGCCGCTCAGGGAAGGATGCTGGGTGCTGAGGGCAAAATAAACCTGGCAAGTCTGAGGTCAGAGGCACAACGTCAGCAGAGGGCGGGGGGCGGGGAGCCTCAGGCCCCCGTTGGAGGACTGTACGACCGGCACACGAGCCGGGTTTGTAAGGACGGCTTCGCCTCCAGCGCCTTTGGCAGGTGCGGTTCCCAGCGCAGGGACTCAGGAGACCCGTCTCCCCTCTGCCCAGGCTGTGGTCAGTGGACGCTCGCTGTCCCCCCGCCCCCCACCCTGGGAACCTCACAAAGGGGACAGTGAAGGGCCTCCTGCCCTCCTACCCGCCCCCGGGTCCCGCTCACCTTCCCCGCAGCCTGACGGTTTCCGCCTCAGCTCCAGAACTTACCTGAAAACCCTTGTCCATCTGGCTCAGTCCATCCATCTCCCTCCCGCATCACGCATCCCGCGACTGGAACGTGGGGCTTCGGTTATTTCTGCTCTAGGGCCCGCGTCTTCCTGAAGCACAAAGGTGTTGGTTTCATCGTAAGCTCCTCAGTGGCGTTTACGCCCCAGGGTCCCTGCATTTCCAGGTCTGGGAGGGACATCGTGAGGGGGCAGGAGGACGATGCTCAGCAGGTGAATATGCACCCAGTCTCCGGTGTTGGAGGTGATGACAGCGTACGTTTAACATTCAGACACGGTCTCATCACCGGAAACTTAAGTGTCAGTTGAAAGAGGCGGAACCGTACAGCGACCAAACCACAGGTAACTGCCATCCTGCCTGCAGAGCAGCTGGGCTACCGAGCCAAGGACGGGCACTGCTGCTGCAGGACGTCTGCAAACCCCTCGTTCCCAGGGCGTGACCCCTCCCGCTCTAAGTGCTAAACGGGGAGCACACGCCTCTGGTCTGGCTCTTCCTTGCCCGCGGCGTGCCAGGCACCGCGTCCGGTGATAGAGATTTAACGGCGAGCAAGATGCAAGGTCCTTCTCTTTCCCACCGAGCACCGAGCTAAGTGTCGAACCGAAAACCATGTGACAAGCTGGAGCGTGTTTCAAGAAAACCCACCAGCATGACGAAGAATCTTGAAAGAGGTGGAAGTAAAGATGTCATGTTTCCAAGCGGGTTACATGATGGAACCGGCACTGGGGAGACAGGGCCGTGTACTGGGCCTCGGTTCTGCGCGACCCCAGAGGCACAGCCTGGTCTGGTACCTGCGAGTCTGGGAGAAGCACCTTTTAGCCCAATGAAGAAAGGACGTTAGCCTCACAGGTGAGGCTGCAGACTCCCCATCCTGCCCTGGGCCCCAGCGAAGCCTGGTGACGGCTGCGTAAAGGGTGACCGGACCGGACTGGATTATGTTTCTAAGAGTCATCTCGGAATCTGATTCTCGCGTGTCTCAAGTGTCTGTCTTCGCAATCCATTGTGGCTTCCAACGGCAAGTTGAAACTGAGTTTTCAATTTCAAAAGAGAAGTTTGGATGATTTGGAGGAAAATGTAGAGGCCGAAACATTCTCTCTTAATTTTTATTTTTTGGGGGGTATAGTCGATTTACAGTGTTGTGTCAGATTCGGGTGCCCAGCAAAGTGAACCCGTCGTTCGCACACGCACAGCCACTCCTTTTCGGATTCTTTTCCCGTCTAAGTTACGACAGACGATTGAGCAGAGTTCCCGGGCTGTCCAGCAGGTCCTTCTGAGTTTTCTCTGGTGTGGGCAGGAGTGCGTATATCCTAACCCCAAACTCCTGCTTTTCCCTACGCCCAGCGTCTCCCCTTCGGTGACCGTACGTTTGATTTCAGGATCTGCGAGTCTGTTTCTGTTGGGTAAATAAATGCGTTGGTTCATTTAAAACCAGACACGTCGTCCCGGAGTTTGCACACCTTTGCTGAATCCTACACCGCGTTCTTGCCGCTGTTCCTCGTCGGGCGGGACCTAGTTCTGCCCTTTCTCTTGTCGGTGTCTTGCCCTCTGTGGCCTCCGTTTCCCCACGAGAGGCGGCACGGCTGCTGTCGGTGCTGCGGGATTGTCTCAAAGCCCCCATCGTCACGGTCGTATGTGAATGACAGTCAAGGTTTCAGGAGGTCCTGGCGGCGTCTTGGGACCCTAACACTTCCGCTTCTTAAAGGAGCAACTTCCAGAACCTAGTTTTGTTGTAGGACTTGGATTTATTCTAGGAAGTCCTTATAAACTTTAAAATACATACTTCTAGCCTGATAAATAGCTGAATAAATTTTTCAGACCATCATAGGGCTGGAAAAATTAAATAAATGTCAAAAAACAGCTGGAGAAAACGTCCTCATTTTTTTCAATGATCCATTGCAAACAAAAAGTAAATATATTCCTCGTAACTACTTTCGGGAGAAAAATGACGACTCATTTCTGCAAGTGGATTTTTTAGCACATCCTCAAGGGACCTGTAATTTATGGCAGATTAAAACAAACTTCCTCTGAGAGTCTTACTTTTGTATGACTTTTTATACAAGGGCTGAGAAAGTGCAGTCAGTGTGTAGTTTACAGGGTAATTCCACCCCAAATGCTGCTTGGGCGGGTCTGGAATAACCACCCCTGGAAATTCCTTACTCCACATTCATCCATGCGCCATCAGGGAGTGTTTCAATGCGGCAAGCTACCCGTTTTCCAGAATGTTCTTTCCTTTTTTTTTTTTTTTGGCACTTCTCAGGATGCTAGGCTCTCCAAGGCACTGGTGGGGCGGTTAGTAAGAGGGAAAGGCTGACGGGAGGGGGCGACCTTAGGGACACACATGGGTGTTCAGGCCTTCCTTGTCCCTTCGTCCCCACAGTGAGGAGAGGCAGCTGGTGGTTTCCCGCAGCCCCCGCGCTGCCCCCGCCCCCGTAAGCCCTCCCATCACGCCCTCCACGACTCCCGGTACCCTCATGGCAACGCATCTTATCCAGGCACTGCCCGGAGGATCCATTTTCACTCTTTGTCATTTCTTTGCGTTGCGCCCTTTCCTCACATGTGTTTAAAAGTAATCTACACAACTTATCACGTAAAAGAAGTTTAGTGACTCTAAAAGAAGAGTTCCTCTTTCTAATTTTTCATGGTTTAGATTTTGCATGTCCCCACTCAACTTACTAAGTAGAATTAGACACCAGGTCCAGCACACGGAGCTGTGTCCTCTTTGAACTGCTGAACTCTGCATTCAGCTGACAGGACTTCTGGTAAGAATCCTAATTGTCTACTATGGTAATCATTTTCCCGTACACCTTGCTGTACGTACAACTGTGTGTCACTGAACACAGGGGCAGGTTCTCAGATGAGGTTAGTGTTGTAGGATGTATGTTTTTAACCTCCGTTTAGAGCACTGGAAAGTGCAGTGGCCACACAGACTTTGCTCTAGACTCTGAAACGTTAACAATGTCTAAAAAGGATTAGAGACGTCAGCCAACTTGAGATGAGCAGAGACAGCTTTGAAAATGGTGGAAAACCTGCCTATGATTCCAAGTGCGATGCCTGGGATGCCTGGACGGCTGGGGCGGCCCCGGGAAAAAGGCACGTCCACGCAGGTGCACAGAGCCTGGAGCACGCCTGTGCGACAAACATCCCCGCAGGCGGCTGTAAAGACATCTTCTTGGGCCGGAGGACTAGGGTTTGGGGAAACGCACGGGTGTCAGGAAGGAGAGAGGGTCCAGCAGCTAGAAACCTGCAGAGCTTCCCCCCAAAAGGAGCTTTTGAGTAACTTATATAACATGCACAAGCGCAATCGCTTGACGCATTTAAAGATCACACATTGGAAGACTACCTAACGCCATCACAGCATGTTCACCTTGTAAGTGAGTAAAATGAAAAACGTGAATCCTCCTGGCTTTACGCCGTGTCTGGTACCCGGCAGGGGAACTGGAGGCGCATTCGGAGATGGGCAAGGAGCACGGAAGCTAAGGAGGCTTCCTGAAGAGCAGGCAGCAAGCCAAGCCTTGTTCTTGATTTAATGCGAACAACTGGAAGCCATTTTAAGGAGAAAGCTTGTTTTTATTGCCAAGTGAAATGCTACTGCTTTATTTAGCAACTTAAAGCCTTGATGTGTCGTTGGAACCTTTATGCATTAGACGGGCCAGTGGAAGCCCACGGTGGTAACTATGGAAACAAGACGGGGACCGGTCGCTTTGGAGCCGAGAGGCCGTGAGCACCTGCTGCCCAGCACAGGGCACTCTATCCAGCCTCGAGGGGCAGGACCACGACGGAAGATGCCACACGAAGAAGAACGGGTAAACATATGTAAGACTGCCGCGCTGTGCTCCACGGCGGAAGCTGGCACGACATCGTAACTCAACCAACTTTAATACCAACTTTTTTTAAAAAGGAACCAACGCGGGCAATAACACGGCCTCTGCTTCCACACAATTCTATCAGGTGTATAACCGATTATTTCATATTTTGGCAGATTTATCATAGAAGGAACACTGTAGAATGGTGACATAATCTGAAGTTAAGCTTCTCGCAGTGGAAGTCTGATATCACATGGCCTATAAACTTTAGTCCCGTAGGCCCAGTCGAGACACGAAGGTTCTGAGAGACATGATACCGGATTTCACGCATGTAAGGCGCTTCATCTTCCTGTTCTTCTTGTTTGCAATGAATCAGGGGCAGGGGCGCTAAGGACGAGGCTTTGGTCTCTGTGCTCTAGGACCTGAGGCCGATGGTGACAAAATCGATTTAACTGAGATGCTCAGCTCGTTGGGGTGTGAATTTAGGTTGTCTTCATTCAGAGCTACAGACGGGGCTCTGATGACGTCCTGTCTCTGATATTAAAACAGGACAATTTCGGTCACTGCCAATTGTTATAAAATACTTGTGATTACTCCGACAGGCTTATTTCAGTTACTCGGTCCATTTTTGTACGCATAAGTGCTTTTTATATCCCGCAAACACATTCATATATGTATCTCCATGGGGCCACATACACATGCATGGGTGCAAGCGTGTCTGCACGGACACACACAGGAGCGTGCGTGGCGAAAGCCGCACACAGAGGCCACGGTCTGTGGACGTGCCGTGTCCATGCCTGCAGGCCTTTCGCTCTGCGGTCTCGCTGACGCACAGAAGAGGAGCAGAGACGGTGCGGGCGGTTCCCGGAGACCTTCGCCCAGCTCCCCAGATGTTCACATCTGCTCAGCTTCGGGCCTGCCGTTAACCGACCAGGGGCTTCAGTGCTTACATGTATTTTTTAATCCAATGCCATTCTGTTGGTCTTTTTTTGTTTTCTCATGAAAAATAGACAGGACTGAATGCTTTCTGTTTTATGAGACATAAAGTCCGAAAGTCTTGTGCACTGGAGATACGGAGCCATTCCACCGTTTTCCGGAAGAGAATGGACACCAGCAGGACGTGGGTGAGACTGGGTGGTGGGGTCCCCACTCCTGGTTTGTGTCTGTCTCCTTGTTTACACGCCCCTTCCTCTTGCAGTTGGATGAGGGGAAGACGCCTTGTCCTCGGAATAACTTTTCTGTGTCATCCTTCCAGAGCCATGAAAACGCCTTCTGCCCTTGGTGGGACTTCCAGACACACAAGAGGCCCGATAGATTTTTGACTCTTAAATTGAATAAATGGAGTTATGTACTTTCAGTCTTAAACAAAATGAAAAAATAATTTTATATATCACAAGTCATGGTAGACGCAGGAAGAATACAGGCGTGTAAAAGGCGCCTAGTTGAAGGGTTTTGTTCGTTTGGGTGACTGTACGTCTGAGAAAAAGCACGAAGGTCTTTAATGTTACAGTGACTGCAGGTTTATTGTCTCTGGACGATTGCGGTCACGTCCAGGGCTGGCCGTCTGTTTGCAGATGCGCCCGTCCAGGCCCGACCCACACACTCGTTCCAGAGCCGGACGCCCGACTGGACCCGAGTCTTCGTTTTCGTCTCTCAGAGGCACCGTGCACCCCGGAAAGGAACTGGGCCGCACACCCAGCGCACGCCTATCTTTGTAAGCTCAGATACTTTCTTCCAAGTGGCTGGCACCACTTGCCATTCAACAAGGCTGCCAGAGACATGGCAGCTGAGCTGCCCGCCTGCCCCCACGGGCAGCTCCCCCACATTGCATGGAGAACGGCTCGGGGGTCCCGGAACTCTCCTGTGTCACCCCGCACCCCAGGCCAAGCCGGGAGCCGCCCTGGACTCTGCTCTGCTCCCCTGCCTGCTCCCACCCCCACCCCACCCCGCTCCCACCGAGAGCAAGGGGGCTTCCTTCTCCAGAAAAGGCCACCACAGTCGCACCTTCCCTCGGTCACGGAGCTCCCGTCCCTGTGGGGAGACGCAGGGAAACAGTCTTTAGGGCCCTCGAGGCCACGCGTGACCCGGTCACACGCACCCTGCCCCGCCCCCTCCTGCATGCCCGCCGCCCTCCGCCCACCGGGCACCGCGTTCTTCAGGGCCCAGCCGCGTCTGCCTCTCAACGTGGGCCCCCCACGCCCCCAGCACACCTGCTTTGTGCTTTCATTCTCTCTGCACCTCCAGGGAACGGGTAGGAATCAGACGGCTGAGCGGGAGGCCCTTGGACCTGCGGGCCCTGAGCTGGCCGCGGGCTTGTCACCTGGCCTCCTGTTTTCTTGGAGCTAGTCCTTGTCACGCTGTTGAGAGACTAGGGCTGAGGCTGTAACTGCGCAGACGTATTTCTTCGCAGACATAAATTTCCGAGGGCAGGCTGGGAGTGGCCAAGTTACGTCTGTCTTTCTGTCAGCAGTCTCGGCTGTCTGTCCGCGGCTCACAGAACGAGTGGGAGCTCCCTAAACATTCTCAGTACTTTCAAGCATCGCTCAGCCACTGTCCTTGGTTGGCCCCCAGTAACCCCCCCCCCGGCCCCCGCCCCGCCCCGGGGGGCCCATCCCTAACCCTCCCGCACCCCCGCCTCCACAGCCCTAGCCCCCAGGGAAGGCCGCGAAGGGCCAGGACGTTCTGCTGACAAGGCAGGGACCAGAGGGCTCCAGGAGGAGCCGCGTCCTGTTTCTCCCGACGGCCGTGGTGAGAATTAAAGAGCATGTGCGGCGCGGCCTCATCAAGCAGGCGCCGTGTCCCCGTCTTCAGGGTGAGCCTGGTGCCACCTCTTGGCCCGTGTGCACCTTCCTGTGACAGCAGCGGGGCAGGTGTGCCGGTGACCCAGCCAGGCACCCGCGTGGGTCCGCCGGCCGCAGCCGGAAGGGCGTCTGTCCCCGCCTTCCCTCCGTCTGAGGTGGCGGCCACGTGCTGAAAACAACACCAAGATGTGTCTCCGCAGCCCCCAGCACCACCCTTCCGGCGGCTTCCAGAACAGCCCTGGCCAAGAGCCCAGCTGCCCCCGCGTTTCTAGGGGGCGACGCTGTGACGGGCGTGTCAGCGGGTGAGCTTCTGTCTCAGGTGGCTCTTCTCTGCACCGAAGCGGTCTTGCTGCTTAGACTGAAAGTGGGGGCTTTTCATGGGACTCACGGGACAGACTTTAGGGACCGTTGGGGTCACACCTGCTCGGCGGCCAAAGCGACCGGCCCCCTGCCGTCGTCAGAGCCTCACCGACCTCTGTGCCGCCTCTGATGCCCCGCGGGGCCTTGGCCTGACTTTCCCGCCTTGAAGCCAAGTGGCCACTCTCTGGACCCCTCTCCGAGTTTCCAGCATGGGGTGGCCCTCGGCTTACGTTCGAGCCCCCGGTGTGTGTGTTTATTTCTCCTGCCTCTGGACCAGCTTTGCCCTCAGGGAGGGTGGGAGATCTGCTGGGTTGGTGGCTTCGTGGAGCTCTGAGGGATTAAAGGGACCAGGGAAACGAAGCAGGTGGCCCAGAGCTTCCCTAACCGCAGTTGGCACTCTCTGTGGGTGTGACAGTCTCTGATTTAGGAGAGGAATTTAGTTTAGTTGTGTGTGTGTATGTGTGTTTTGTCTTTTGTCTTTTGAGGGCCGCATCCGTGGCATATGGAGATTCCCAGGCTGGGGGTTGAATTGGAGCTGCAGCGTCTGGCCTACACCACAGCCACAGCCACACCAGATCAGAGCTGCGTCTGCGACCTATACCATTGTCACAACCACGCCGAATCCTTAACCCACTGAGCAAGGCCAGGGATCAAACCTGTGTCCTCACGCATACTAGTCGGGTTCACTAACCACTGAGCCATGACAGGAACTGCAGGAGAGGAGTTTAGTTTTCCAGGCGAAATAACCT
Organism: Sus scrofa; assembly: GCF_054392235.1. Lineage (NCBI taxonomy): Eukaryota > Metazoa > Chordata > Mammalia > Artiodactyla > Suidae > Sus > Sus scrofa. The sequence goes on from NC_139383.1 coordinate 954,841, forward strand.
CAGCAAATGCTCTGCAAGAAAAGCCATTCGTGTTCCGTGCACACGTGTGGCCCATGGTGGCAGGTGGGTGTTGGAACCGTAGGGCCAGATGCCAGGGTGTGTTTTCATAACGCTACATACACAAGGTCTGTGGTGGGTCCGCATCGTGCTATAGATTTTTCCCAAATCCGCTTCCTTATCTTTTCCGTAAAGACACATGTCTCTGTATCTCTTATCGAAGGGCTTAGTTCCCAGGAACGGAGGGCAGCCTGTTCCCACAGCCTCGTGCCATCCTGCTGGGAGCTGGGTTTCCCACTTTACACAGATGGGAAGCGAGCTCTCGGGAGTGAGAGAATTTCCCGAAGACGGAGCAGGGATGGGGTTTGAGGCCCTGAGCTCTGCTTACAGACAGCCCCCCCGCCCCCCCGCAAGGGCCACCCAAGGGGTTCAGCTCTTCCATCGCCCTGGGCGGCGCGGGCTGGGGGTGCCCTTCGGTGAGGAGCGGTTCACATAGTTTCCTGCGTTCGCAGTGCAGCAATTGTCTGGGATTGAGAGAGAATTCTAGAAGAGAAGCAGCTGGGATCTCTCGGTCAATTCCCAGATGCTTGTACAGCCACAGCATATTTGTTAGAACGCTTGGTGGCCAAAATTCCAACGAGGGTGTGGGGGACTCTGCTCGACCCCCGTCCCTCCCTGCCTTTGCATTAGTTCAGCTGGAGCTGCTGCTGGGCCAAGACAGGGGGTCAGAGACTCAGGCATCCTGTTCCCTCCCGGCCACCCGAGCTCCGAGCTGGAGCTGGTGCAGGAACCCGGTCTCCTGTGGGCCAAGTGTTATGTCCGCAGGCCGCTCTGTCACACCGTCTCCTGTACGAAGCTTGTTTTGGAGGTGATTCCATCATCCATCTTCCCCTGAAAATTCTGGTTTTTCATCACTTCTCCAATACACACTTTTTCATTAAAAAGTTATAGACTCAGGTCTTTTTGGTCCTTATGTGCATATGGGATGTGTATTTTTTTTTAAAGGTGCTTATAGAAGCTGGATGGATACATTTGGGACAATTCAGGATCGTGTGATTCTTTCTGGCGGGGGTTGGGGATCTGGGCAGACCCCACCAGTTTCTCTGGTCAAAATGGTCTCCCTAAGAGCCCGTCGTGGCTCAGCAGTAATGAATCCGACTAGTATCCATGAAGATGCGGGTTTAATCCCTGGCCTTGTTCAGTGGGTTAAGGATCCAGTGTGGCCGTGAGCTGTGGTGTAGGCCACAGATGCAGCTCGGATCCTGCGTGGCTGTGGCTGTTGCCGGCAGCTGTAGCTCCGATTCGACCCCTCACCCGGGAACTTCCATATGCTGCCAGTGTGGCCCTAAAAGGACACACACGCAAAAGATCTCCCCGACCTTCTGGAAGAACTGACTCAAGCACGTGCTGTTTTCGCCAAACCCTGGATCTCTCACTCTGACTCTGGACGCAGGCGACTTCTCGGGGACTCGGCACAGAGGCTGCAGGTGTTCAGAGGAGCCTCTGCAAGGTCCTTGGAGCAAAGGACCTGCCCACAGGTGATTCATGCTCCTCTTCCCTCTGGGTTTTGAAGTTTTAGATTCGTTGCATGTTGTGGCTGAAAAATGCGCCCGTGTCGGACGTGTGTCTCCCTGCGTGTTCACTTGAGAGCGCAGCCGGCGCCGGGCTGGAGGCGCGGCATTTTCCTGACCCTCCAGAAGGTCCCTCCACGGCCTGACCAGCAGCGCTGCCTCGGCGCTAGAGTGACCCCAACCGTGGCTGTTAATTCACGCCGGCTTCTGCGGCGTCTCGCAAGGAGGATGACTCGGTGCGGGCGCCCCTGCAGGTCCAGCCTCCTTCCTGGACACGTGTGTGTGGGACCCACAGAGCTGGAGTTGCTCCGTGCCTCCCAGGGCGAGGATGCAGGAGCCACGCGTTCTCTTTCCTGCCTTAGGAGTCGAGCTGAGATTACCCTTATGTGCAGGTCTTTGATGGAGGTGTGCTCTCCCTTTGATTTGCGGGGTTTGTTAATGTTCCATCATCCTATAACAAATCACACAAATTTGTGTCCTAACACCACAGCCACCTGCCACCTCCTGGTTGTCTGAGCCGAGCGAGGTCAGACCCTGCCTCCGGGGGCCTCTCTCAGGGCCGTCCCGGCTGCCCTCGAGGTGCTCAGGCCGTGGCCTTTCTGGGCCTTTCCAGTCCCCAGGAAGGAGTGAGAAGGCCCCGCATGGCCTGCGAGGGCTGGGCAATGCTGCTGGATTCGCAGGCCAAGGTCGGCTGTCTGGGTCTCTGACCCAGGGTCCCGGGCTCCCGGCGTCTGGGAATGGCTCTGGGGACTGTGGCCTCCCACCGACTTGACACAGGAACGGCGGCAGCTGCCCTGGGCCTAGGGGCGCAACTTCACGGCTCACACGCTTGCACGCTGTGCGTCTGGAGCCGAGCACGGCTGTGCCCAGAGCAGATGTGCTGTTCCCGACAACCCCGGCCTGGGGCGGACGCAGGGACCGTCCACACAGCGTCTCGCAAGCATCTGATCCACAGCGAGGGCCCCGCCACTCACAGTGTGGGGGACGCCCCAGGCGTAAAGGTTAGAAACGCACGTGAGGAATCGCAGCCCTGAGGTCAGCGTGTCCCTTCGGGGGGCAGGGCCGCACAGGTACAGGTCACACTCTGTTTCTGCTTGTCACCAAGCTATTTTCAGTTTATAAGCAACTGGCTTAAATATTGCTGATTGTTCTGTGTGTGAATGAGCATACATCGAATATAAAACCAGCTCCTTGGTTTTCAAATAACGTGTGATATTAATGGAAAAAATGAATATCACGCTTTTGTTTTGGGTTAGAGTAGGGAGGACGCTGTGACTCCCGAGAGGCCCACGGCTCCGCCTGGGAACAGGCCTGGGCACAAGCCCTCCACCACAATGGCCTGCACATGCCAGGCGTGGCGTCGGCTGGCAGTGACGCTTTGAACAATGGTGGGGTCGGTGCTGGAAGAAGCTACCTGGCAGAGCAACGACAAAGAGGCTTAAAACTACTCCCCGGCCTCGCCTTTCCTTTCTCAGGGCGTGTCGTCTGGGTGGTGAACACCTCAGAGAGCCTCTCCCGGTGCTGGATGAGCAGCCGTGTGGGCAGAGGAGGCGCGGGCCCAGCCTGCCCCTCCCCGAGGCAGCTCGGGCTCCCTGAGCACCGGCCGTGGGGCCGGCACCCTCGGGGGGGAGGCTGCCGACGCCCTGTCCACAAGCCCCGGCCTCAGCCTGACTCCCGCTCACACTCCGGGTTCTTCTCACGTTTCTTCAAAGCCTCCTTCAGCCCCCTGGGTATTTGATGACCACTTTCCTCTGTAATTAGCAGCACAGAATCCTTGGCGAGAGCAGAGTGACACATCCGGAGTTCCTTTCTTTCAGTGGCTCCAGTTTGGCACCTGCTCACTTTCACAGCATCTTTCAGAAAATGACCAAAATTCTCCGCGTCTCCCCATAAAACACACTGTACACCTGACGCTTGCTCCTTGTGGCACTGAAAGCTCGGAGAATGTCGTTTGTTGAATTCGAAAGAAAACCCAAAGGAGCTCCTCGGAAACCTAGAAGCCGATTTCACTGGCCTCTGAGGCCAAAGGCCGCCCTCTCAGTTTTCAGCGTGATAGGCAGGCTGATGGTGTGTTTCTGCCTCTATTTTGGACGGTCTGGGTGGAAACACAGCCCAGAGGGGAAAGGCGCTTGGCAGAGGCAGAGGCGCGAATTCTTGTAAAATTCATCGCCGTCACCACTGTGACCCCTTCCAAGGAGGTGCAGCCTGGAACCCTCCTTTCCACGCCGCTCGTTCCAAACACGACTCGCACATGGAACACGGGTCTTCACCGCCTCTGACGCCGTGGGTCATGTCCGCCTGAACTGCTTTTACCTTCGGAGTGTTTCTTGTTCTCCTGGTTTCCAGTCCTTCGAGGCTCATGACAACCCTCGCGTGCAGAGACTTTCGGCAGCCACACAGCTGGACACAAGTGTGGTTCTACTTCCTACCGGGTTCTGCTCACTCCTCTAAGAACCACCAGAAACGCGCCAGTGGCTCAGTGGATGATGGAGATGGTCCCTGTCGAGCTTCCCAGGAACCACAAGGAAACGTGAATTCGCCCACTTCCCAGTGCTAACACCCTGCCTTCACGCACAGGCCAGGTGCCCGAGACAAAGACGCTACTGAGTTTGAAATCCTTAAATTAGAGGGATGGTAAAACTTGAGAATTTGATGGGCAGCACAGTGAGTCAGAAGGAAAAGTGCTGAATTTAGGCAAATGGAGGGTGGGGCGGGCACGGCTGGCAGGACCCACACGTGGGCCACTGTGGCCTCTTGGTTCTGTGTCCCTCAGCATCGACCCCTCGGCATCCGAAAGGCCACCACGCTTTGTTCAGAGTCAGACTGTGGCCTTGGAAGTCAGCTCCATTAAAAACGGTCTTCCCTTTTCTCGCCTGAAGTTTTTCTTTTCTTTCGTTTTTCCCTCCCTGTCTTTGTTTAAGGAAACGTGGTGGTTTTTCTAGGTTTCTCTGAAGGGAAAGGGAGCAGATTGAAGTGAAGTCATTGTGGGAACAGTACCGCTGTGGCTGCCTTTATGCCAAGAGAGTAACTCCTAATGCAGTATTATGCGGTCTGACCTTTCTGTCCTATGGTAAAGGCGTCTTATAAAACAGAGCAGGAACTTTCTGGGGCAGTGGACACAGTGGAATTCAGATTCACCAAGGCTCACACCACTCACCTCTCTGAAAACCAGTCTTTTGCTGAGTTAACTGAAGTTACTAAAGTATGAGTTACTAAAGCACTAAAGTGCTCAAAAGTTACCAAAGTGTTCAAGTTACCAAAGCTCTCAAGTTACTAAGTACTAAAGCACTAAAGAGGCACTAAAATGCTCAAGTTATGAAAGTACTCAGACTGCTCAAGTGCCGTGACAAAAGTACTCGAGTTGCTAAAGCACTAAAAATGTGCACAAGTGCTCCAGTTACTAAGTACTCAAGTTGCTAGAGTACTAAAACATCACTAGAGCACTAACGTTATCATGTAGGGGAGATGTCTTGAGGGGTTTTTGTTTCTTTTTGATTAATACGAAACATCACAGATTTTGCTAGAGTTTACAAAGCACTTCCTTCTCCACATATATTTTGTAATTTTATCTTCTTCAAAACCTTATAGTGTAGGTGGAGTCGCTATTCTCATTTCACAAATGTTACGATGCAGACGGTTGAAAGACCTGCTCTGGGCCGCAAGGAGTAGTTCCCACCTGATGCTCTTGATCCTTCTCCAGAGCCTTCCTGGGTTTATGACACAAATGCTCTTTTGGCAACAGATTCTCCATTGACACCACTTGGAGAATTTTTTTTTCTTTTAGGGCTGCACCTGCAGCATATGGGAGTTCCCAGGCTAGGGGTTGACTCGGAGCCGCAGCGGCCGGCCCACACCACACCACAGCCGCACCAGATCCAAGCCACATCTGCAACAACCTACACCACCGCTCATGGCAACACCGGATCCTTAACCCACTGAGCAAGGCCTCATGGATAGTAGTTGGGTTCGTTACTGCTGAGCCACGATGAGACCGCCCGGTAGTGATATTTCTGTTAGTACATTCATGCCTCCCTTTGCTCACCCATTCATGTATTTATACGGCAAGAAGGGGTTAATCATGACAGGCTTCCTTGAATTCTGACATGATGGAACGTACAGCGATTATTTGTCCTAATTGAACCTGAATGTGTGGGCCCGTATTTGATGGCATGACATGACGTTACCTTGCGGTAAATTCAGGCAACATTTAAAAATTAACCATCACTGCATACCAGGAAGTGAAGATGTAGAACAGAGTCACGCATGTACTACGTGATCAAATAAATATTAATTAATTTTCCTTAAAATTAAAAAACCTGGCAACTTTCCAACAGCACCACACCTGCTGTTGCCGAACGATGACCAAGCCTCCGGTTTCTCTCTTTACCTGCAATCTCTTGACTAGCGTATAACCAGGTAATCTATGTACGTTTAAGAGGAAATCTTAAATTATTCTCTGGATGCCTGGACACTAAACCAAAGCTTTCAGAGGATACAAATTGTAATGGAAAGAGAAATACCCTAAATAGTAGTTGTTTGTTCCACTATATGCCCTAGAGGTAGTGCGGATACAACATTTTTCTTAAAAATAGCAGCATAAAAGTATGAATATCTTGGCTACTTCCTGACCAATAAATAGAACACCTTACAGAAAATACCAGAATGCAGAGATAGTTCATGAGTAATTTTAATGTCTGAGAATCTTTGTTACTGACCAAAACAAGTCAAATGTATATTTGCTTTTGCAATTCACCTACACTGCACTGAAATTATATAAGAAAAAGTTATGTAGTACAAAGTTTCAGAAACAGAAATTGACATGAGATAGCTGTGAGCAAAGGTTTAAGGAAGGAATATCTGGAAGATATTATGCAGTGAAATCTGTTAGTTATGAAAGTGATAGAGTCTAAAAATGTTACAGACTTCCTGGAAAGAGTGTAGTTGAAATCTTTCTGGTCCTTGAAATATATTTTTTTTGGTAAGTGCATTTTATACAAATGAGTCTTTAGCTGAGTAACCATTACCCAATTTAAATAATGGAATCACATTTAGAAAAGTGTGGAGTGGAAGGGTGGCTGCACATGAAAGAACGGTCTGGAAAAGCCAAATGGAAACAAGTTTTAGAGGAGTGTAATGAGTGGGTTAAAGTTGATTTATAGGAAAAATTACTGCATAAAGGGTAACCACAGTCATTTAAGTATTTTTTTAAGGTTGCAAGTTCAGCCAAAAATAAAAATGTAGAAAAAGAAATAAAAATTCCATCCCCAAAGATATGTTTTCTCCTCCAAAAACATGATCAAATATTCTTTGAAGTCAATTTTCAAAATCAAGTACAGTGAGTCATTACATATTCTTCAGCTTAGAAGTTAAGATCAGTAATCAAAATGTTGCTATAGCAAGTATATTTTTTGAAATGTATCAGAAGTTCTTTTTAAGCAGTAAAATGATACAAGTTTAGAAATATTTCTCTACCAGAATCTGAACAGTAAGATTCAGGATTAAGTTCACACTAAAATGTGAGCTTTTTCCTTTTCTGTTTTCATCAGCACTCTTCATTCCATTTCAAGCCTTTAAGAAGACTCTGAGCTTGAGACCCTGCACTGGTTGCCTGTTGGCCCTTCATGCTTTAAAGCTTTAAGTCACTTAATGATTCCCCAAATTAATGATAAACAAATATCTCCAATTTATTTCAAGATTTGTTTTAAAATTAAAGTACCAAACATTTAAGGAAGAAATCGCATCAAATCTCTAAAGTCTTCTTCACAGGAAAAAGCAAAATAAATACTTCCTAATTCATTGTATAGCTTTACTATAACACAAAAACCAGACAAAGACATTAAAGGAAAGAAAACTACAGAGCAATATCTCTCATGAGCATAGAATCAAAAAGCCTCACAAAATATTAGCAAGCTGAATCCAACAATGTATAGGAAGAATTTTATGTCATGACCAAGTGAGATTTATCTAAGATATGAAAGACTGTCTCAGTATTTGGAACAAATTGTTGTAATTCATCTCATCCACAGGCTGGAAAAAAAAACATGATTATATCAACAGAGACATAAAAAAGACATTTGGCAAAATACAATGCTCATTCATGATAAATAACTAGGAATAGAGAGAGGCTTTTTCAACTTGATAAAGACTGCCTAAAAAAATGTACAGCTAACTTCATACTTAATGATGAGCAACTCTAAGCTTTTCCACCAAGATCAGGTGCTAGGCAAAGATGTCCCCTCATTACTTCTTTTCAACACCCTACTTGAAGTTCTAGCCAATGCAATAAGGCAAGAAAAGGAAACAGAATGCATATGGGCTGGGAAAGAAATGAAAAAACTGTTTTTGTTTGCAGATGACAGTATCATTTATGTAGAAAACCTTAAAGAACTAACCACCCTCCCCCCCCCAAAAAAAAAGGAAAGGAAAAAAAAACCTCTTCTGGAACTAATATGTGATTATAGCCAGGTTGCAGGATACAAGGTTAATGTACAAAAGTATTTGCTTTCCTTTGTACCAACAATGAACAAATGGAATTTGAAATTAAAAACACAATTCCATTTACATTACGAACCCCCAAGCGAAATACTTAGATATAAAACTAACAGGTTATGGGTAAGATCTATATGAGGAAAACTACAATGCTCTGGTTAAGAGAAACAAAAATAACCACAAAACAAATGGAGAGATATTTCAGTGTCATGAGTAGGAAGATTCATTGCAGTCAAAACGGCAGTCTTTCCCAAGTTGATCTACAGACTCAGTACAATCCCAATCAGAATCCCGGCAAGTTACTTCCTGGATACCAACAAATGACATTAAAGTCTGTGTGGAGAAGCAAAGGACGCAGAATAGGAAACATGATGTGGAAGGAGGCAGACACGGTTGGAGAACTGCTGCTGCTCAACTCACCATAAAGCTACAGTGATGGTGACTGTGTGGTGCTGGTGAAAGACGACAAATAGGCCAGTGAAACAGGATAGGAAGCCCAGAGGCCAGCCTCCACTGGTCTTGGATGAAAGACTTAAGTGATCAAATAGAGCGAAGGAGCAAAGACAGTCTTTCCAACAAATGGTGCGAGAACTACTGGACGTCCCTGTGCAAAAAATGAATGAGACACAGATCTTACAGTCTTCACAAAAATTAGCTCAAAGTAGATCATAAAATTACAGGAAAAATCAAAACTATAAAACTTGTAGAAGATAACAGAAGAAAGTCTAGACAACTTTGGGTATGATAATGATATTTTATTTTATTTTTGATGACATTTCAGATACAACACAAAAGGCATGATTTATAAAAGGAATAAATGACAAACTGGACTGTCATTTAAGTTTAAATGACAAACTTCAGTTCTGTTAAAGACAATGCCGAAAGAATGAGAAGACAAGTCACAGATTGGGAGAAAATATTTGCAGAGACACATCTGATAATGGACTGTTACCCAAAATACGAGAAAACTATCAACCTGATCAAAAATGTGGTTAAGACCTTAGCAGACACCTCATCGAGGAAGGTATATTGATGGCAAATAAGCACATAAACAGATGCTCCACGTCATGTGCCACCAGGGAAATGCAAATTTAACCAACCAGGTAGCACTGCACACCTGTGAGCATAGCCAAAACCCAGAACACCAAAAACACCAAATGCTGATGGGCATGCGCAGCAACAGATATGTGTAGAGTGTGTAAAAACTGCATCACTTTGCTGCACACCTGGAACGAACACAACATGGAAGTTACGTCTTCTCTGTGTCTGTCTAGGTCCCCTGGGAAACAGAGGCCAAAGTGGGGATAGAAGCCCAAAAGATATATGAGGACTCAACACCTGTGAAAGAGAAAGCAAGGAGGAGATGGCTGAGGCAGGAGAGCCTTCGGAGAGAGAGCAGGTCTGGCACTCGTGCGGATGATGGAGAAGGAGCAGGGATTGGTGAAGGGGCTTCAGATGGTGTCTCTGAGTTCACAGCTCTGAGACGGACTTTCCTGAAGCTGTGCTGGGGGCGTGTGCGGTCTGCAGGGGGCAGAAGGCAGGGGAAGTAAATACCAACCATGAAATGAGATAAAAAGTGTTTCACATTCTTGACATTCTAGCAAAAGGATCTCGTTGTTGTAGCGTGTACAGTCAGCCCCCAAGTCAAATGCAGAGATGTTCTTTACTGCATTTCTAGAAACCAAGCCGGCTGGAAAATATGGTTGCAGCTTCCTGGAGATATTCAGGAAAACAGTAGGTAAAAATGTGGGAAGCGCTATCACGGATGTGAGTGCCGGGCCTTCCCAGAGCTCAGGCTCTTCATTTTGCACAAGTTAACAAGCTCCAAGACTGCTGCATTTTGTCCACGTCCTGCCCCAGAATTTGAATTTCACGTAAAATGGAATTATTTTAAAGTTAGTTCTTCAATAAATTTAAGAGAACATAAACTATGCGTAAGAAAAATGACTTTTTTTCTCTGGACATCTGCAGTTTAAATCCAGAATCCAGGCTGCTAAGCATGAATCAGACCCATCTGGATTACTTTCACCCTGACAAAGTCCTGGTGAAGCTCCCAGGCCCCTTTTCCCCCAGTCTAAGTATATCTTTCAAGATGCTAACAAGCTGTACTCCTCGCACGCCAGGAGCTTGCGTTTGAACTTCTAGAAAAAGAGATTTCGATCCAGTGAGAGGCCTTACACTCTGGGTAACCCATGGGTGTGGGGGCTTTCTTCACCTCCTTCAGTCTCCAGTTGGTTTGTTCCAGAGTCGTTTAGAAAACCACCGTCCGTCTTTGGTATCCAGAGGTGCTGGTTGTTTAAAAAGTGCACCTACGCTTCAGCAGGTAACACTGTAAATACGCGGTTGTGTTTCAGAAGAAAATAAAGCATTTTGGAAACCCCATTCCCAAACCGATGGCTTGACTATAGAACCAACAGGCAAAGCATCTCGTCGAAGAAAAGTTAGTTCCATCTTCTCCATCATCTGCCATTTTCTTCTCCGCTTCAGGTGGAAACTCCTGGAAGCAGGCGGGCGTTGTTAGGCAGCCTGGGGCGGACAGGATGGGTCCCGGGCCAGCTACCGCGTTCCCAGGGCACGCTCCTCTCAAACGGCAACTTGCACAGAAAATCCAGGACATTTTCTCACTGTAGGAGCTGGAGAGATTCAAAGGACAATACAAAGGACAAGAATATTAAACTTGAGAGAAAACTTAAAAAATCTTTTGGGGGATCATTTTGCTTCATAAATGAAGCAATGGAGGGGCCTCTTGTGGCACGGGGGTTAAGGACCCGGAGATGCCAGCGGCTCGGGTCCCTGCTGCGGCATGGGTTCCATCCCTGATCCCTGGCCTGGGAACATCCCCGTGCCCACGGCACTGGGTCCCGCAGCAGCCTCTGCCTGGAGATTCTGAGTCTCTGTATTTGCCCATAGGCCTCCAGGTCGGAGAGCTGCGCTCTGCCCTGTGGCCTCGCTTCTCTCAGGATCTAGAGACAGTCACTCTGCAGTTTGTTCAAATCGAAAGTTCATAACACGGTTTCAGCCCCACTGAACTTATGCTACGAAATTACCTGAATAACACAATCCAGCATTTGTGTAGTAGATCGGTGGTCAAATAGATTATGGTTGAGCCATGAAGTTTAAGGGGAACATTTGTCATAGAAAATATTCCCAATATGCCGATAATCGCAAAAGAGAGAATTAAGGAGATATGAAAAGCCATCTGGCTGAATATAAAGAAAATACATATAAAATTCAGGTACATTTTTGTGCCAGCTCACATATTTTAATCTGCTTTGTCGATAACTTTACATTAAAAAACAGATTGTAAAAAACATTTGATGTAGGAAGCTATAAAATTGCATGTGTAGCTAATGAGCCAAACTGGCAAGATGCAGTAGGCGCGTGGGTTGTGAGACAGTCCTGTCAAGTGGACTTCTCCTTCCAGCTGACCCGTAATCCAGTGTGTGTGTGTGTGTGTGTGTGAGCACATGCGTGCGCGTGTGTGTGCGTGTGTGTGCATGCGCACACATATGCATGAGTGGGAACTGGCACGCTGATGCTGAGCACGAAGGGCCAGTAACCGAGACGGGTGAGCCGCCACAGCCGTACCAGGAGTTACCATGAAGCTGCGATAATGAAGGCTGCTTGGCATCGGGGCACACACAGTCACCAAGTGAGCTGAGCAGGAACCCTGCCTCGCCCACGCCCTCGGCCTGACACCACCTGTTCTCTAGCTCTGACCCTCTCGTGGCCCCAGGGCCCTTGGGAAGAACTGCTCGGACACTGCAGCTGCCCGGCCACCTGTCTCTCCTGAAGCCTCTGAGGGACGTGATGACAAAGGCCACAGCATCCCCTGGACCCTCAGCATCCAGCACGGTTTCCGGCCCATCGCAGGTTCCAGTAAATCTGTGTGCAAGTGGACTAAATTCAGGGGCCCGCCGGTCAAAGGCCTTCCAGAGCATATAGGTAGTGGTTTATTACAAAACACACACACACACACACACACACACACACACACGGTCAAAACTGGCTTCGCAGCGCTGGGCTGGGAAAGCCGTGCGACATTCGGAGGACAAACCACAGCAGGGCACCTCGGGGCCGAGGGCTGTCCTGGTACCAAGAGTCTCACCGAGGAGGTGCAAGCCCCCAGGGACTCAGCCCCTTTGCTTCAAGGTGACGGCTAAGGGCTCAACCGAGGCTGGAACAGTAGCTGGAGACATGGTTACACAACAGGAGGAACATAGGCTTCGGTTTTGGTTGCTGGATGCGTTTATGGTGATATTTCGAGATTACGTAGTTATAGAAAGCAGCTGGCTAAACATACCCTGTATAAACCACAGCGAGCCGATGAGTTAAAATGAGGAATTCGTTTAATTCAATACAGGAAATGGTAGCTTGGCCTTCAACTTATACGTTCCAAATATTCACTCCTCCTCCACACACAAATGTGAAGCCTAATAAAATGCAGATTGCAGAAGTAAAATCTTTCATACCAGTTTTATTATAAAATACTCTTCCTAAGCCCTTCCTTTATCTGAATATTATTATTTCCTTGTAGAAGGTGGTGGAAGGTATATTGCACAGACTGAAGAAAGTTCCATTTCAGAAAATGAACTCTGATGAAAACAGACATTGCATCGTTGGGATTCCGGAGCCCTGCTGTGTTCTGTAAAAACGCAGAGTGGGTGCTTGCTGCAGCCTCAGCCGTGTACAAAGTGGAGGTGGAGGCAGGACTGACTGGGCGGGTCCCCCAGTGCCTGGGGGCGGGGGGAGGGGGGGGAAGACCCCGAGCCCCCACTCCCTTCCGCAAGGACACTGCACCCTGGGCTCCAGCTCAGCTCCATCCCTGGCGCCCAGCTCCCCGGCTTCGCCCCTTGCATCCTGTCTGCATGTGTGTGTGACGAGGGAAACCCTGAGGCTGTAGGGAGCCAGGCGCGGGGTTAGATCGCAGGTGGCAAAGATCCCTTAAGCTTCGAAGCAGCAGATCCCAGTGGAGCCGGAAGAAGCCCCGTGGCTCTTGTCTCCGCCCGAAAGGGAGGCCGCGCCGTGCGGAGGACCGGAGGACGCACCTCGCGGTCCAGGCGCAGCCCTGGTCGCGGGGGTCCCGGCCCCTTGCTGGGACCGACCCCAGCCGGGAGCCCCATCTCCCACTCGGAGCCTCCTGACGGTCGGCTTTTCGCTCTTGCGTTTCTCTCTCTGCGGGAAATGCCCTGAGAGGAGGGATGCTCCTGACGCCCAGGCTGCCCTCCGTCCCGCCTGACAAGGGTCCGCACGCCCCCGGCCTCGCTGCTCAGGCCAGCGGAGCCCCGTGGGCTCCAGGTTAGAGCCCCGGGATGGGACGACGACCGAGGACGCGGGGTCAGGGGCTCCCGGCTTGGCTACGCCAGGCAGGACGTTTTCCGAAGTGAGTTTTTCCAACACGGCGTCTCTGACACCTGTCCCTCGTCGTGATGCTTATCTCGAGCCCAGCGACAGGCCCCTCATGTCAGCCGCGGTGGGTCTCTGGTCACCGAGGAGGCGGGAGACGCTCCGCTTCTGGGCGGGAGCAGCTGCGGGGGCGGGACTCGGGAGCGGCCGGGGTCCCCGCAGGGTCCGCTGCTGCGGGCAGGAGGCCCTGGGCGCGCACAGACTCCTCGGGGGCACGGCCTTCTCACCGCCCCGCGAGGCGTCCTGGTAAAAACCTCAGCAACAGAACATCGCCTGGGAATCCCTCAGTCCCTGCCCCGCTCTTGAAAAGTACGCAGCGTCAGCTGAATTTCTGCACCGAGAGCGGGGGGAGGGAGTCTTGAGGTTCCGTGTTCTTCACGCACAAACCCAGGACGCCGTCGTCACCGCAGATGCTCCGGTGGTCCCTCCATCAGCCCCTTCTCCTGGCCCTCGGCCAGCGAAGCACCGGAAGAGGGGCCCAGGGGTGTTCAGGTTCCCGGTAGTGTTTCGAAACTGCAGGTTTCCCTTTTCATTTCACAGGACAACGGCTAAATGGGCTGACCAAAAAGTCACACAGTGTTAAACTGTCCCTGGGAAAGCGGTTTATCACTGCGCGTGTATTCCTAACCTCTGACTTCCTGAAGAAGTTTATACGAAGCGAAACAAGTGTGGGGGACAAAACAGCATTTGGGGAACAGGGTTCTCGTGAGGGTCTCTTTGTGCTGTGGCCCCGGGTCCCCGTGCTGTGCCCAAGGCCCGGTACCTCCTGTGGCAGAGACCTGGGTGGTTCCACCAGGAGGCCAGCTCGCCATCAGGAGGCCAGAGACGGGCACATGGCAGGGCCCCCAGGGAGGATGGGCGGGAGCCTCAGGCCAGTCTCCAGGCCCCGAGGCAGGCTCCTGGGAGAAGTGGCTTCCCTGCCTTTGCCCGACTCCCGAGGAGTCATCCAGGACGTTTCAGAGCCCGGAGTGACCGGTGTATTGACATACAGATGACAAAGCGGTGTTGAAGGCAGTAAAATGCGTCTCGGTGTTTGCAGCTGCTCACGTACAGCCCGCCTGAACCCCCACCTCCCTGCCCAGGACCCTGCAACCCCCTGAGCTCAGGCCGCGAGGCACAGGCCCGCTTGAGTCCCGACTCCACCCTGGGTCCCACACGCGACCCACCAGAGAACATAGGAAAATCGGTCACGGGCCACGCCGAGCACCTGCTTGTGGGGACCAGGGGAAGATCAGCAAACTCGGGGCTCTCGGTTTGGAGCCGGGACACCCGGGCGCGGGCGGCACCTGCCTGCTGCCTCTTCTTGGAGGTGAGGGCTCTGTGTTCAGGGCTGGCAGACAAGCTGCCCAAGCTCACAGCTGCCCCCCCCCCCCCCCGACCCCTGCCCCGGGTGCCCTGGGCTTCGTCCGCCACGTGAGGAGTGGGTTCCGTCAGAATCCAGGAGCCTCACTTTCCACTGGAGTTTTACCTTTTTATTATTTAATTTAATTTAATTTAATTTTTGCTTTTTAGGGCTGCACCCATGGCATATGGAGGTTCCCAGGCTTGAATCGGGGCTGTCGCCGCCAGCCTACACCACAGCCACAGCAACCAAGGCCATCTGTGACCTCCACCACAGCTCGAGCAATGCTGGATCCCCAACCCACTGAGCATAGCCAGGGATCGAACCTGCATCCTCATGGATGCTAGTAAGATTCGTTTCCGCTGAGCCACAACAGGAACTCCACATTTTGCCTTTTTAGAGTTAATAAAACTGTATCATTATAGGTCAAACGTTCCCTCCTCAGCCCGTTACAGCAAGTTCTGGTCTGACTCAGGTATTGCCTGCTTCATGTGCGGCCCCCACCCCCTCCCCAGAAACAAAGGAGACCTCACTCACGGGGGCGCCCGAGGGGGCTGAGCAGAGACCTGGCTCAGACACAGCCCACTGTGCCAAGGACACACGTCAAGCGCAGGTTTAGACGATTCGGGTCTCGCAGGCGGAATTTGGCAGAGTGAGTACGCTTGCCCCGCGGGAGCGACGCTTCTTTATAAAACACTGAACTGATTGAATGAGTGACCTGAATTCTGATGTTGCCCCCAGTATAAATTCAAGGAGACCCCTCTTCCTTGTGCTGCCAAATGCTGGGACTGCTCCTGGGTGGCTTTGGGCTCACCTGCAGCCCTGGAAGTGGTTGTGTTCACGCTGGAACAGTCAGGAATTGGACGTGAAAAACGGAGTCCAGCATCTCACCTTGATAAGAGCTGTTTCTGTCAGAAAAGCAGAGTATCCCAGCCTCAGGAAAATGTCACACAGTTCACAAGGGAAAGCAAAATCTTTACAATCCGAATTCTTTGTCTTTCAAACACTAATTGATGTATTGAAACATTCAGTCGTAGAGGTAAAGCCTCTGCTGGCTCTTCTGGTGAGCAAAGCCCTCGGGGGCTATTCTGTGCTGCCATCATCGCTGTTCATAAAAGAGCCACCCAGTCTAAACTAGACAAAGGAAGCCGCGGGGTGCAGATGGACTCGCACCTGGCAGGAACAAAAGAAGAATTCCGAGGTCAGGCGCCTCCATGCCCCCGAAGCGCTGCCCCACCGAGGCGGCCCTCGGCACATCCATCTCTGTGTCCCCCTGAATCCCTGACCTCGCTTCCTCCCCAAGGCCGCCTCCGTGTCTGGAGAGCAACTCTGCCTGCCACCTGCGCTGCCACCAAGGCTCCGTCACAGCAGGCGGCTCGGCGCCTTCTCTCTCTCACTTCCCCACCCCTGCCATGGGGGCATTGTGTCCCCAAAGGCACGTGGACGTCCCGGCCCTCTGTGCCTCCGAATGTGGCCTTTTAAGACCCGTTAGGATGAGGTCACTGCGGTGGGTCCTGCTGCAGCAGGACGAGGTCCTCGTCAGAGATGCCACCAGAGACATCAGGGAGGCGCCGCTGGGGATGGGATGTGGCGGGGAGGAGACGCGCATCCTGCCCCAAGGAGGGCCTGCCTCGCGGGCACCGGCAGCTGCTGGGCGAGGGGCATGGCCTTTCTCTGCGAGGAGAGGACGCGCTTCTGAGCGGAGCTGCCCGCGCTGCTCACAGGGCGGTGGCCCTGGGACCCTCGCGCCCTTTGTAACCCGGAGCTGCAGCCCTGTTTCCTCATCCATCCTTTGCCTCGTTCCGCACTTTCCTTGGTCTTTGCTCATGTTGTAATGTGCGTGTGTGTTTGGGGGCTTGCTTATTCCTACCCCTGTATAATCTCAGGGGACGGCGTTTGGACACCCCCTGGGCACCTGTGGGAGGGTCCATGGAGGTCGGTGGCAAGATTTCCACCCCACCCGTCATCACAGGCCCTTTTAAAGTCCTGGTCCCTGTGGCAAAGCCAGCGGTAGCACAAAGAGCACACTGCGTTAGGCTGGAAGACGGACAGAAACGGCTGTGCTGTGGGCGTCCAGGTGAGGGTGTCTCAGCCGTTCCCCCCGGGCCATCACTCCTCCAGTGCAAACACAGCCTGTCCCCACCTGCGTGTCAGGAGGCCAGGCGGGGAGAGCAGGTGTGTGCCCCTGCATTTGCCTCTACTCTCAGTTGTAAACCCAAGACAGGCAGTTTCATCCCCAGCCATCCACGGGTGTTCCCTGGGTGCCTTAACGGTGCTTTTCCCCCTCTGCGTTGGCCCTCGGCCCGCTGGTTTCTCATTAGCAGACGGGAGCTCAGTGATGCAGATGAGGAGTCAGAGTTTATACAGCCTGCACGTGCTGCTGCCTCCCGCTCTCTGTCTCTCTCCCAGTTTGGGTTTCTTCTACAGGGCAGAGCAGATGCAAGGCTTCCCAGAACTGTCTGCTCCCACAGCTGTAGCTCTGCCGCATGCTCGGTTCTTACTGACACCACGCTGGCTCCGCTAAGCAGCAGGGACCCCGGGACCTTGGGAGTTTAGTGCTGTGCTCACCCCGGAGAGTGGCCATTTCACCTTGGACACAAGGGACCCTCTATTAAGCAACGTAAAGAGATACTGGAACTGTGTTTTCTAACTTGGGTTTTATTTTAGGATTTGAAAAAAAAATAGCTGAAGCCTAGAGGAGGGGAGTATGTTACTTTACCTAAACTCTGTGGACTCTTGTCTTGGGCGTGTCTGTTTGCATAAATACACCCACATCTGCAGCTGTGTCAGGACACCAGCGCCTGGTCTCATCAGTGGGATAGAATCAGCAAGGGATGCTCTTTATTTCAAAATTCTGCTCACCTCTCCCTGGCAGCTCATCAAAAGGAAGCAGACACAAGCTTGGGAGCTGGGTTTCCGGCTCATTTGTTCTGTATTGTGTTCACTTTTCACATCTAAATCTGTTAGAGACCTAACTGTTTTCCCTTGTATCTTCTTTATAACGTTTTTCTTGAATTGCTATGAAAAGTCAAAGTACTGTGAACCCCATCTTAACAAATTTCTCCCAAATGCACATGAAAACTTTTGACTGGATATCTGTTGAATTAATTACTCATTAGATGCTTAAATATTGACTATGCTTAAAAATGACTACCAGTTTTGGGAAAGGCGAAATCATTGCATGAATAAAGCGAGACAATGTTGCTTTGTTGTGTTTTTATTAAGTCTGTTTCATATTGCTCATGGAAAAAAATTCTTTGCTGAGGCTTGAAAAACCAGACATGCCTGTGGTACATATAAAAGTCTAGTGTTTCCAGTAGGTCGCCCGCTATGGGCACAGAATCAAGACAATCATCCTATGGGGAGTGAGCGTTCCTGCTGCTGCTTCCGTCCCTCCATCTGCCGTCGTGGCTGGCCCTGGGGTCACATGGGGGGAGGCGAGGCCCACTTTGTGCGAGGCAGGCTGTTTCCGGCCACGTCCCTGAGCTCAGCAAGTGGAACGTGGCTCCGGGCACACGTCCCTGGGCCTCCGGGACCCAGCTGGCTCAGACCCGGGTGGGGGTGGGGGGGCGCTCCTCCTGCTGAGGGTGATCAGGTCCCCAGAGGGACCCCGAGCCCTCCCTTCCCGCACTGCCTGTCCTCGGAGGGCGGGCCCAGCCACTCCTTGCTGAGGGGTCTGCAGGGACGGCCGGGAGGCCCAGGGGTCTGCGGTAAATGCCCTCGGATCTGTCCTTAGCACACCGTTCCAACCACAGGTCATCAGAAAGAAGACGTCTGTCACTGTCAGAGGAGGCGCGTGGGTGACAAGGTGCCCAGCCGCCTCCATGGGCCCCGGGTTCCCCGCAGAGTGCAGGTGCTCCTCCGGGTTGGGCTCGGGGATGTGGGCAGCCCCCGCAGCTGGTGCACGAGCCTGAGAAACCTCACGGGGCGGAGGTGCCCCGGCTGTTCCGTGTCCTTGGCGCTGAACCTGACACACGGCGAACATGGGACCTTCTCAGCCCTTTAGAAAGGAGAGCTTTTTTGGAGCAGGTAGCAGCGACGTTGCCGTCAGAGGACAAATCAAGCCTCCTGACCACGTGCACAGGTAATCGGTCATCCAAGTTCTCTCGCTCTGCTGACCCTGGTTTCCAGGCCACAGTCCGCCTGGGGACAGCGGAAGAGCTCCGTTCAAACTGACGTGATCTTCCCCTGAAGACAGGGCCCCGCGTGGGCTCCCTGGCCGTCGGTCCCCCCAGCACACGAGGCGCAGCCCTGGGCCGGCCGGCACTCCGCAAACCTCTCTCATCCTGGCGCTGTCCGCCAGGCACCACCCCAGGCCCGGCCCCCTGCTGGAAAGGGCTTTTTATTTTTTTTCTTTAGGGCCGCACCCACAGCATAGGGAGGTTCCCAGGCTAGGGGTCGAATCCGAGCTGTAGCTGCCGGCCTACACAACAGCCACAGCAACATGGAATCTGAGCCGCATCTGCAACCTACACCACAGTTCATGGCAACACCAGATCCTTAACCCACTGAGTAAGGCCAGGGATCGAACCTGCGTCCTCATCGTTCCTGGTTGGATTCGTCTCCGCTGCGCCAGGATGGGAACTCCAGGAAGGCTCCTTTTCTTCTCTGGTCTCAGCTGGTTGTCTTCCCGAGCCTCTGACCATGGCCGACCCTCTGTGTGGACCCGAGCCGCAGCCCCACAGCCTGACCTGAAGGGTGAGTGCGTGGAGGCTGGCAGAGGCCGGGGCTGGGAGTGGAGGCGGGCCTTTCCCTCCCACGGTCTTGGCTGAAAGTAACCCCCTCTGAAGTTTGGTGGCTTAAAAGCCCCCCCAGCTCCCAATGCTCTATCTCCAGATTTGGGGGCTTGGGGACATCAGCTCACCCCTGCTCTGAACCACAGCAGCGCTTCTGCTGGGAGGTCGGAGGTCAGGTCAGGGCCTGTCCCCCGCAGGGCCTTCCCCAGGCGCCTCCCAGGGCGAGGGGCCTGGCCCCAGGGCAGCTCCCTCCGGGCTGGGCAGGAGCTGGTGGGGAGCTGGTGGCCCAGCAGTACTAAGGTGAGTGCGGGGCAGGCGGGGAGGGGCTCGGCGGGCCGGGCAGTCCCCCACCCGCCTCCACCTGCTCTCCTGTCTAAGGGACGCTGCTTCTGCTGACTTTCAGGTCTGCTCGCTCAGTGCCACGTCCACATTTAATGCAAATCGGCTTTGTCACCCAAACACGTCTTGCATCTGAAGTGATTCCAGTTCCATTGCACCAGAGTGATGCGGAAGAGGAAACTGCCGTTTGTGGTCACATTGAGAGTTCGGTAAAGAAAGTAAGACCCAAGTCCCTCAGGGGCAGAGGAGCAGGGGTGTGACGCGGGGACGCGTGTCTGGAGAGAAGGGAACAGTGTCTGCGCTGAACGTGGGGCCTCGAGGCTTCCCAGGGGCGGCCTTTTCCCCGAGTCCTGAGCTCTGCCATTTCCGACTGAAAGAGAAACGGGCCGAAACCACCGAGCTGCCCCTTCTTCCTCGCACGTGAGGGCAGAGTGGGACCCTCGGTTTCTGTGGCTCCAGGTGTAACGGAGTCTTGATCCAAATCAGGGAAGAAATGCAGGGACAGTGAGTGCGTGTGGCCGCCCCCTGGGCTGTGGGGACCAGACCTTAAGTTTAGGGGGTGACAGTTCCCATGGTCCCCAGCCTGCAGAACTCGGGGTTTTGACACGTGTTGGGTTCGGGCAGAGGAGAGGAGCGAGGCTGAGGACCAGGACGGCGGAGGGGCCGTTTGGACCCGGACCGGTGTCCCCGTGCAGAGGCCGTGTGTCCCCGTGCAGGGCCCGTGTGAGGCCCTCCTTGACACCCTGTGGGAAGAGAGGGCGCTGAGGATAAGGGCGCCTGGCTCGGCCAGCGGATGCCCCCACCACACGGAGCACGCGGCTGAAGAATCGCCCAGGAGCACAAACGCCTTGCAAAGCATCCACCGCCCGAGCAGATGGCGGAAGAGATGCCCCAAAGGAGAAGCCCCCTCGCCCAGCGGAAGGGGCACCTTCCTGAACACGCGGCCGTGGCCGCTGCGCGGGCCTGGAAAAGGCATCGCCGTGTCTGCCAGGATGGGGTCTCCGCACTCAGCTATTCCACCAGAGATGCTTAAAATTAGGGAAAACCAAAGTCTGTTTGAACTCAGTACAAAAATAGCATTTGTGCTGTTTGCAGAGCCCTCCAGCAGATTTAATTATGGGCTCTGCAGTCAGGTGAAGGCCCAACGCTCTTTTTTTTTTTTTTTCCTTTCCCCTTTTGGACTGCTACTTTCCATTCGAAATTTTCCTCTTTCAAGACGTTATATTTATGTCAAGGAGTCCTCAATAAATTATACTCATTTAATTTTATTACGGGCGTGGAGGCCTGAGAGGCATGGCTGCTGATGAAATACAGAGGCGCCGCATTTGAACTGCGCTTCCCAAGAGCAAACCTAGCATTTTTAGAAGCTTGGAGAGGTAATGAACAGAACAAGGGTTTAATTTCAAGCAAGTGGTTGCCCAGATGGAAAGCAGGGACGAGGAGGTGTTTTTCGTGTACTGATGAGAAAGCTAAAACGTTCTTGTTATAGAAAAAAATCAGCAAAGCCACACTTCTAGAAAACTCCTTCTTTTATCATAGAGAAAAATTTTCTCTTACAGGAAAACACATATTTAGATAGGAAGATGTCGACGCGTTTTTACTTTTCATCCTGGGCTGGAACCAGCGGAGCTGAGTGGTTGGTCCACGTCTCCACTGCTGCTTGGTCCACGGACACAGTGGTGTCTCGTGTTGACCTCACGTTACCCCCGTGCTGCGGTTTGCATGCAGCTCCTGCAGGTGGATCCTGACTCCGAGGTCTTGGTGTGGAATTGGAGACCTTCGAAGACGGCCATTGAGGGCCGATTCTTGTGCCAGGGATTTGGGGCCACCCAGGATCTCGGCAGCAATTCTGAGGGACGGCTGGAGCCCAGGGTGGACGACGAGATCCCCACAGACACGTTGTAGGTGTTTTATCCAGAAGGCGGGGCAGGAAACTGCACAACCAGGAGCAGAGTCACAGGGGCTACACGTCCTGAGTGAAAGAGCCGCCCTTCCATGGGCACGAGGAGGCACAGAAAAATTAAGTTCCTGACACTTCCCAGAGGCTGAGAAGGAAACTAGATTAGCAGGCGCGTTTGACCATGTAGAATAAAGGGGCCCAAGCTGAGCGGCTATTGGAGGAAGCGGGGGGAAGTGAACTCGTCTGCACACACACACAATCTTCCAGTGATATTTTTTCTACATCAAAATGTCCTGAAAATATCCAGTCTGTTAACAAGAAATAGTGACTATGACACCCCACCTGTGACCCCCCTCCTGTGACCCCCCCACCCGTGACCCCCCTCCTGTGACCCCCCCCACGCATGACCCCCCCTCCTGTGACCCCCACCGTGACCCCCCACCCGTGACCCCCCTCCTGTGATCCCCCCCACCCGTGACCCCCCTCCTGTGACCCCCCACCCGTGACCCCCCTCCTGTGACCCCCCACCCGTGACCCCCCTCCTGTGATCCCCCCCACCCGTGACCCCCCTCCTGTGACCCCCCTCCTGTGACCCCCCTCCTGTGACCCCCCCACCCGTGACCTCCCTCCTGTGACCCCCCACCCGTGACCCCCCTCCTGTGACCCCCACCTGTGACCCCCCCTCCTGTGACACCCCACCCGTGACCCCCCTCCTGTGACACCCTTCCTGTGACACCCCATCTGTGACCCCCCACCCATAACCCCCCTCCTGTGACCCTCCCACCGTGACCCCCTCCTGTGACGCCCCACCTGTGGCCCCCCCACCCGTGACCTCCCTCCTGTGACCACCCTCCTATGACACCCCACCTGTGACCCCCCTCCTGTGACCACCCTCCTGTGACACCCCATCTGTGACCCCCCCACCCATGACCCCCCTCCTGTGATCCCCCTCCTGTGACCCTCTGGCCCCTTGGCAGTGGGAGGCACTCACTGCTCCCTCTTGCCCACCGGCGGTTGCTTTGTCTTGGCATCTGCTTCGCTCTCAGGGCACCTCCACCTTGGCTTTCAGCGCTGGCTTCTCTCCTGTTTGGCTTCAAGCACTTGAACCAGACTCATGGAAAACAACCTCTCAACCGAAACTGGGCGCCAGCTCCACCTGGATCCCGACTGCGCGGCCCTCTGGCTCAGGTGCGGAAGGCGGCGGCCGCTTGGCAGAGGGGCGGAGGGAAGCCCCAGGGGAAGCCGGCCTCCCTCACACGATCCTGCGGGTCTCACCAAGTCCCCCTCACCCCCGGCACCCCTGCACCCTGAATGAGAATTAGCCCCTTGCATCAGTGTGGACGTGTGGAATAAAGGGATTCCCCCCACCCCAGAGCAGCGGGTGTTGAAAGAGGGGAGATTTGAAACCAGCTGCGTTTTCTGATGTTTGTCTCCCACCGGGCCTGCAGACATGCCTATTTCTGGAACCTTCCTTTTGGTTAGGCTGGCATGTCATTTCTCAACCTGACCTCTTTCTTTATTCAGGCTAAGGGTTCAGAATTATTGGCTGCTGGAGTTGCAGGTGGCTACATGTGCTCAGGAGCATACATAGAATGTTCTGGAAATCCCTCCCGGTGGGCTCGCCCGTGCCCCTAGAACCCTCGACACGTCCTCCTCTCCCTCCTCCGCTGCGACACTTTCTGCTGTTACTACTTTCCTTGAAGACTGTGGTTCTGGTGTTTTTCTTTTCACGGAAACTTAGGAAGACAAGAAAGAGTACCTTGGGGTTTTGCGGCTGTTCCTGAAGTTTCTGGGATGGAGGGAGCTTCAGGCACAGGCCCTGGGACTTCCCTGCAGGGTGACAGGTAGGACTCTGGTGGGCAGCTGAACAGAAGACCCCTTGGCTTGCTCCCTTTTCAAGCAAGACTTTTTATGGCTGAATAATATTCCATCTTATATGTAAATACTGCATTTTCTTTATCTGTTTAGCCTTAGATGGACACTTGGGTTGTTTTCATATCTTGGCTACTGTAAATATTACTGCTGTGCATATGAGGGTGTAGATATCATTTTTTAGTTAGTGTTTTAAATGTCTTTGATATAGTCCCAGAAGTGAAAAGGCTGGATCATACGGTAGTCTTGCTAGTTTTAATTTTTTTGAGGAACCTCCATACTGGTTTCCACAGAGGCTGCAACAAGTTACATCCCCAGCGACAATGCGCGAGGGTTCCCTTCTCTCCGTATCCATGGCAGCCTCTGTCATCTCTGTCGTGATAGGCTGAAAACTGAGTCTTTGGGGAGTGGAACGTAGTGGGCTTCCTAATAAACACCTGAAGATTAAACTGATCGTGACAGAAATCTCTTGCTGCTACTGACGGTGACTGAATAATAAATTTCTCCTCCTGTGTTCCCCCATCGCCCAGTCCAAGAGCCCTACCGGAGTAAGCAGAGCTCAGGGCCGCCCTGGGACCTCTGCCCGAGAGTTTTCCACAGATGAAGTTAGGTTTAAAAAGCATGTCTTTGGAAAATTACACAACATGCACACACCACGATTAATCACCTAAGCTCAAGTGACATTTAATGAACATTCCAGCTTCAAACCACAGAACGGTTATTCTTTTCTGTTATATATAAAATATCCAGGCATTACGGTCATATTCTGGGCTACAAAGCAAATCTCAAAACATAAGAAAATGCTTCAAATTGTACAGAGTCCATTGTCTCACCATAATGGCATTGAGTAGATATCAGTCACAGAAAGATATCTGAAAAATCCCCAAGTATTTGGAAATAATCCAACATACTTTTAAATAATTCATGAGCTGAAGAACTATGAGAGCAGCTAGAACATATTTTCCAGTAAATGGAAATAAAACACAGAATTTCAAAAGCTGTGAGACAATGCTGAAGTGATATTTAGAGGGAAATGTATAATTTTAAATGGTTATAATAAAACCATTGCTTTCCTAAGAAATGGGAAAAATGTAGATCAAAGTAAACTCAAATTAAGTAGAATGAAAGAAAAAAGAATATGGAAAATCAATTCAATAAAAAATAGATAAAAATAGAAAAAAAAATTCAGCAGAACAAAAGACTAGATCTTTGAAAAGGTCAATAAAATCTGTGAAAGTCTAGCCCGGCTGAATAAGAAAAAGACGAGAAGATACTACTTAATAATATGAGGATTGAGGAGTTCCCGTTGTGGCTCAGTGGTTAACGAATCTGACTAGGAACCATGAGGTTGGGGGTTCGATCCCTGGCCTTGCTCAGCGGGTTAAGGATCTGGTGTTGCCGTGAGCTGTGGTGTACGTCGCAGACATGGCTCGGATCCCGCGTTGCTGTGGCTCTGGTGTAGGCCGGCGGCTATGGCTCTGATTTGACCCCTAACCTGGGAACCTCCATATGCCGTGGGAGCGGCCCTAGAAAAGGCAAAAAGACAAAAAAAAAAAAAAATGAGGATTGAAAGATGAGACATTTCTAAGCTCTTACAGATATTAAAAAACAATAAAGACAATTAAGTACTATTTTACACCAACAAATTTGGCAAAATACTTGAGATAAACACATTCCTTGAAAGCCAGTAATTCCCAAAACTGACCTAAGAAGACATAGAAAATGTGCAAGTTCCTTTATACACTTCTTTCAAATTCTGAAAATGTGCCACCGAAAGGGCCACATCCCAGTGCGAGTAATAAGGTAATAAAAGGGGGTCAGACAGATTTTGCAAAGGAAGTAAAACCATCTTTATTTATAAATGGCAAGATCACGCAAATAAAATATTCTGAAGACTCTACAAAAGAGCTACAAGAACTGATAAATGTGTTTAGCCAGGTCACAACACACATGTAGACACACGAAGACCTGTGTACGTATGTCTATCCACTACTGTGAAAACCATGAATTTGAAATGAAAGAGACGTTTATAACAGCACATAAATATGACACAGTTAGGGCCAAACTTAAGAAACTGTGACCCAGGAGTTCCTGTCGTGGCGCAGTGGTTAACGAATCCGACTAGGAACCATGAGGTTGCGGGTTCGGTCCCTGCCCTTGCTCAGTGGGTTAACGATCCGGCGTTGCCGTGAGCTGTGGTGTAGGTTGCAGACGCGGCTCGGATCCCGCGTTGCTGTGGCTCTGGCGTAGGCCGGTGGCTACAGCTCCGATTTGACCCCTAGCCTGGGAACCTCCATATGCCGCGGGAGCGGCCCAAGAAATAGCAACAATAACAACAACAACAACAACAAAAAGACCAAAAAAAAAAAAAAAAGAAACTGTGACCCAGATCCAGACCCTGGCAAGTACACAGGACTGCTGAGAGAAATGAAAGAAGAACCAAATCCACGCTGTTCTTGGATCAAAAGCCCGGACATTGTTGGAGGGTGAACTTTGTCCGCTTCAGCCCAGAGGCTCCAAGCCTAGTCAAAGGTCCGAGAAGACTTTTCTTTAGAAAACAGCAGGTTGATTTCAGAATTTAGATGTAAATACAAAGAATTTTAAGAGTAAAACCACCAGGAAAAAAACCACATCTGTATATCTCCATCT
Organism: Sus scrofa; assembly: GCF_054392235.1. Classification (NCBI taxonomy): domain Eukaryota; kingdom Metazoa; phylum Chordata; class Mammalia; order Artiodactyla; family Suidae; genus Sus; species Sus scrofa. Next base: position 981,142 of record NC_139383.1, read on the forward strand.
GATTTTGAAACTTTCTCTAAAGGCGGTGTGATCTAGAGAGCAGGGGATTATGAAAAAATGCTCAGCAACCAGATAACCCATGAGAGTCCGAGGAGAAGTGGACACCAATGGCCGGTTGGCGTTTAGCACGTTCCGCGATGTCGCTTGGGACAGACGACAGCCCTTTCAACAAACGTGCTGGGGTAGCTGCTTAATGACATGATGGGACACAGCTCGGCATCCACTTCACACCAGGAATAGAAATAAATTAAAGACGGATTGTCGACCGAAGCATAAAAACCAAAAACTCGGAACTTCTAGGAGGAATCTCAGGAGAACGTATTTGAGATTTTGTGGTTTTTTCTTATATAGCAAACAAAAAGTATGCACAGTAGAAGAAATTTTTCAAAAATTGGATTTTATAAATTAAAAAAAAAAAAGAAAGAAAAAGCGGAGTTCCCATCATGCCGCAGTGGTTAACGAATCCGACTAGGAACCATGAGGTTGTGGGTTCGATCCCTGGCCTCTCTCGATGGGTTCAGGATCCGGTGCTGCCATGAGCTGTGGTGTAGATTGCAGATGTGGCTCAGATCCTGCATTGTTGTGGCTGTGGTATAGGCGGCAGCTGTAGCTCTGATCCAGCCCCTAACCTGGGAGCTTCCATGTGCCCCAGGCGCAGCTCTAAAAAGACAAAACAAACCAACAAAAAAAACAGGCAATGCACATGTTGGGAGAAAAATGTATGACAAAGAACGTGTATCCAGAATATTAAGAGAACACTTATGAGTCAAAAATGGGATGAACAAACCAGTTTTAAAAGCGGCAAAAGATTTGAATAAAAACTTTGGAATAAATTGTTAATAAGCACATGAAAAGAGGCTTAGCATGTACAACCAGCAAAAAAAAAAAAAAAAAAAAAAAAAAAAAAGCCACCCTCGCCGACCTATTGGAACCTCTTAGTCTTAAATTTAAAAGACAAACATCCTTTCAGAATATTGTCAGTGAATCTAGGTATAGACAACGTCAGAAGAGAAAGACAGCAAGCGGGGTAGGAACTCGAGCTGCCCGCTGCCCCCAGCCGCGGGCTGGGCTCGAACACTTCGTTCTCGGGTTCCTCTGTGAAGACGGTCAGCCCCCTTCACAGGTTCAAGATGCAGGTTCAAGCTCAGCTCGTACGACCCCCAGTCCTCGCTTGAGCCCACGTGGTGTCACGGGGTCAGGCGCCCAGGACCCACGCGGCCCTTCCTGGGCTCGGGCAGCAGCTCGCCTGGCACGCGAGAGGGATGGTTGCGAGAGTTAGACGGGCGAAGGGAAGGCAGAGAGCCCTCGGCGGCCCTGGGTTCGTTTGTCTTGCTCTGGAGGAATGCCTTGGAGCCAACATACCTTCGAGCCATGGAAAAGCAATTACCTTCAAAGGAAGTGTGTTTGCTCTCCATCCTTGACGCATGTATTTTGAACTCTGCGTATTTGAGGAAAAATCCACCATCAATTTTAGCCCGAGCTTCTAAACCAGGAGCGAGTCTCGGGAACTGGCGACGTAGCCAGAAAGCCGTCAGGCCTGTTCACGGGGTGGAGTCAAAACCCGCTGCAGCTTCGGATATGTTGACAGAAAGAGCACGTCCCTCTGCTCTGCCCTGGCTGAAGCCCTTCACACAGCGAGTCCCAGAGGCCTCATGGCAGGGGGTGTGCCTCGTTTTCAGGCTGAGGGCTCGCCGGGCAGTCTTTGGGGTCGGATGGAGCCTGAGGTCGTGCTCTTCCCTTCCTCAGAAAGAGTATTTCCGTTTGTAAACGAAAGGCTGACACTGCACAGAAACCTGATGAGGTGGAGCCAAGCGAAGAAGCAGTTACTAAAAACAGCTTCCAGTTCCCTACCTAGAACATCTCCTGCTAAAACGAGAGCAATCGTGCCAAGCGACTGGCAGGTGAACAGGGGAGGGGGCCGTGTCCACCTGAGGCCCCCGGAAAGAGAGCAAGGGCAGCAGAGATGGCTGTGACAGGTCCTTAATCTGTGGCAGGGACAGAAGCAAACCAAGGACTTGCCTGGGTCCGTACTTCTCACTACTTCACGCTGCGCTTTGGAAGCCGCCTTCCCTGCCCGCCGCTGCCACCCTCGCCTGCACCTGCTGCTCCCCTGCCGTCGTGGTGATCAGCTAGTCACACCCTGCCCGCCTCCTCCTTTCCTGCCACACTTGGGGTTAACGAGGTGTGTCTTTGGGATCTCATTGTATGCCTCTACTGTTTTTTTTTTTTTTTTTTTTTTTTTGCTGTCACTCTTCATATTGTGTCTTAGTATTACTACAGGTTTATAAATACCAATCCCGCATTTAACAAAATTGTCTCTGAATTAATGTATTACCACTTGAATATAATGTCAAATCCTTCCAATGGAACTCCCCTCATCTTTTGTGCTACTGTACACCACACATACATACATGCCAGGACAGTTGATGTAGCCTGTGTTAGTTTCAGAGGTTCAGCAAGGCGATGCGGTGTGATAACATATACTCTTCGCCAGATTCTTTTTCATCACAGGTTATTCCAAGGTGTTTAGTCCCCTGTGATGTACTATGCTGTGTATTTTAACTCAGCATATGTGGTGGGTTCTGCAATGCATTTAAAGAATCAGTTAACTTTTAAAGATATTTTGTTAACAAAGTATTCTATACTTATCCACACGTTTATAATTTCTAACATTCCTATAACCCAAATTTTCATTTCCTTTTAGTCTAAAAAATTTCTTTAGCCATTGTACCATGGCGGCAACATGTTATTTCAGTTTTTGATCCTGTGAAAATATCTTCACTCTGCCTTCACTTTGAGGGACATTTTAACTGGACCTAGAAATCTAGCTTGGTCTTTTCCCTTAGACGCCCTTAACGATGCCGTTCCAGGCTTTCCTCTTCTCGTGGTTTCCATTCTCGCTTGTGAAACGGACCCTCATTCTTATCATTACTCCTCTTTAAGAAATGCGTTTTTTAAAACCTACCTAAAAAAAACACCAAACTTCTTTTTAGAGTAAAATTCTCATTTTAGAAGAGTTTTAGATTCACAAAAATGGCCACAACAATAGGAGTTTCCATGTGCCCCCACCCTCGTAACGCCCTGCACGGCCGTGATCCCCGTGTCTCGTCGGATGACTCAGTCTTGACATACTGTTATTCACTAAGTCCATCCCCAGGTGGGATTTCTTTGGCTTTCCCTGGTGTCCTTGTTTTGCTCCTGGACCCCTTGGTGGTCACATGCCACCATGTCCTCGTGCCCCTTAGCTCCCGTGCTGGGACATTTCTACCTCCCTGTTCTGGCGGCCTTGGCCTGCGGGGCGCACTGGTCAGGAGCCTTGCAGGACACGTCTCAGCTGGGGTTTCTTGGGGCTTTTCCTCGCGACTAGACCAGGGTCGGCGGTGTCGGGGAGAGGACCCGAAGCAGGGTGACGCTTCCATCACCACGGGACTGCGCACGCCTCCCCTCTGCTGACGCTGGCCTTGGTCGCCTGGCCGAGGCGGCGCCTGTCAGGGGTCTCCTCTGCGCGCTCGCCTGCTGTGCTCTCTGGAAGGACCCTGCCGTGCGGAGCCCACCACGAAGGCTCGACGGCTCGGGCACCGGCTCCCAGAGGGCAGAGTGCCTGCATCGATTCTGTGGAGTTCTGTGCCTGCGGGAGGCGCCTTTCCCCCAGTTTACACTTACTTTATCACAGATGCTTATTTTGTACTTTGTGATCCAATAGCTTTGTTTTGTTCCTCTAATTTTTCCCGTTTGGGACACTGAATCTCTTTCAGATGCGCCACATGCCTTGAAGAGACCCCGTCTTTGGGCGGTTTCCGACTCGCTTCCTCGCTGTCTGTCCTTGAAGGTGCAGCGATGTCACCTGGGCACCTGCTGCCTTGGTCTTGGAAACGGCTGTTGCTCCACGGGGCCCTGGAATCTCAGCACCCGAGCTTTCCCCACTCGCCCAGCCCCGAGCTGGAGAAACGGCTCACGGTGCCGTCTTGGAAGCCCTGGAGCTGACCTTGAGGTTGTGCTTCTCTCGAGGGTGCTGTACTGCTGCCCGCACAGCCCTGGGTGCCGCCAGGGGTCTCTGAGTCCCCGGCTCCCCGTCTCACGTGCCCTCCTCCACGGGTCTTAGAGGGAGTTTTAAAAAGAGAAAAAACAGAGTGCGCATAGAGGGAGGAAGACCATAAACCAGAATGCCTGCCCGTCTGGTTGGAACGGCTTGGACCAGAGACCGCAGGGCCCCTGCAGCCTGGAAGCTCGTTGCGGGGGGGGGCGCTGGAGCGTGTGGGGTCCCGCTTTTCCTTCGGCTCCGGGGAGAACCGTGCGCTCTCAGCCCAGCATCCTCCCTCTGTGCTTCCCTTTGGGGGTCAGCGCGCAGATCAATGAGAGGGAAGGCGGGGTCGAGGCTCGGGGTCGCCTCTCGTGGGGACAGACTTGGGCAGAGCAGCTCAGAGGCCCGCCTGGGCCCAGCCCTCGGCCCGCGGCCACCAAGCCATCCTGCGGGGAAGATGGGGCCCAAAGAGAAGAGCAGCGTCCCAGAGGGTCGGTCCTACCCAGAGAACCTTCCCCTAATTTTTAAGGAGAGGGTGCAGGGGGAGCTTCTGTACGTGTAAAAGAAAACCATAAAAACTCTGGAGTCCCAGGAAAGGTAAGACAGCAGGCCGTGGTCGTGGACAGCCCGTTCTGTTCTTCTCTTCCCATTTCGGAGCAAAGAGGAGAAAAGGCGGGGATGGGCGAACACCTGCGCCCCAAAGTGCCGTCCGCGGCCGGGAGACCCCCCCCCAGTACCATCGTAAGTTGTATTTGCACCTGCGTTGCCCCAAAGGCGTGCAGGCAGGGAGTGTGTGCAAAGGGACCGTCCCCGAGCCCCCAGTGAGAAGTTCAACACAAGGAGCAGTGGCTCAGATCCCCCCTATTTATTTATTTATTTGGGTCTTTTTGTCTTTTTAGGGCCACACCTGCAGATGTGGAGGTTCCCAGGCCGGGGGTCGAATCAGAGCTACAGCGGCCGGCCTACACCACAGCCATAGCAATGCCGGATCCGAGCCACGTCTGCGACCTACCCCACAGCTCACGCCAGATCCTTAACCCACTGAGAGAGGCCAGGGATCGAACCCGCATCCTCATGGCTCCTAGTCAGGCTCGTTAACCACTGAGCCACAACAGGAACACCTAGATTCCCCCACTTTAAAGCCACTTTATAAAAAGTGGAGGTGTCTGGTCGGTTGTGGAATTACTCAACCCACAGGGGAATCAACGCGCCGCTGACCCATGGGCTCCCCCGAGAAAATCTCAGTATGCGGCCTTTCCCGCTCCGTCTGTTCCCGCTCCAACCGAAAGCTGAAAGATTTGCTCCCACGTCCCCTTCAGCCCGCGGCCTCGGTGCTCGGCAGGGCCGGCTCTTCTCAGCCCGCGGCTCTCACGTCTTTCCCCGGCCGGGGAGCCCTCCGCGCAGACGACGGCGCCGCAGCGACCCACACCCCAGAGCTGAGAACACCTGACCGCACAGGGAGCCCGATGGCCGCAGCGCCTCCAAGCCCCGGCGCCGGCTCGGGACCCAGATGCTGTCGGCAGCCCCCGCCGACCTCAGCGCCGCCCACGGGCCCTCACGTGAGGGGGTCCCGGCTCCCTTTCTCTGCCGTTTGACAGAGCAGTTCTTTCAGACCCAGCCCGGCACCCGCAGGTCTCCGCCGAGGACAGACCCACGGACCAAGCTCCCCGCCTTCTGCCGTCCAGGCCACGTGCTCACCGACTGTGGACCTGCTGTCTGTCTTCCCCGCGTGCGGCTCATCTCACCGCGTGTTCTCTGGACCTCACCTCCTCACCCTTCCTCCCGCTCTGCCCCTCCGTCTCCCCTCTCTCTCTGCTTCTTTGGGTTAATTTGTTGTATATTCGAGAAGGGTGGATTTACAATGGTGTGCTGGTCTCTGCTGTACTGCAAAGTGACTCCGTCACGCACACACTGTTCTTTTTCACACTCTTCCGCTGTGGTTCATCTCCGGAGACTGACTCGAGCTCCCTGGCTCTACAGCAGGGCCTTGTGGTTTCTCCATCCTGTAGAGACACTCGTTTGCCTCCACTGACCCCGGGCTCCCCGTCCTTCCCTCCCCTCCCCTCCCCCTCGACAACCACAAGTCCCTTCTCCACGTCTGGGAGTCTGTCTCTCTGTCGTAGATAAGGTCGTTTGTGTCATACTTTAGATTCCACACATAAGTGATATCACATGGTCCTTGGCTTTCTCCTCCTGACTTACTTCCCTCAGGACCAGAGTCTCGAGGCCCAGGCACGATGCTGCCAGCGGCACTATTTCATTCTGCCCTGCGGCTGTCTCTCAGCTGCTTTAGACGCTCTGCCATGCGAAGCCACATCTACACGTAAACGCCCTCCCCCGCCCCGGGCCCATGCTCGTTAGCGCTTTCCGTCCAGTGACCCCCCCCCATCGAGCTTTTACCTGGGTTTCGACCTTCTCATTTTTCCTCACTTCTTTGCTGTGCTGTTGTTTTTCACTGTAGCAAAACACACAACATACAATTTACACCTTGACTAAGAAGACAGTTCAGAGGCATTAAGTCCCACCACCGCCAGTCCCACCGCCCATCACCGGAGCAGCTGATCTTGCAAAACTGAAACTCTGTCCCCCTGAAAGGGTAACTCCCGGCCCCTCCTCCCAGGCTCTGGCCCCGACCTTCTGTTTTCTGTCTCTGTTATGCTTCCTCCTCCAGGAGCCCACACAAGTGCAGTCACACATCGGTGGTCCTTGGGCGGCCGGCTCCCGTCCCTGAGCGTGGTGGCCTCAGGAGTCATCGTGTGGCTGGGCCAGGACTTGCTGCCTCTCTAAGGCTGAGCTGTGTCCCCTGGGTGCCCAGCACGCTGTATCCGCTCGCCCACTGCGGACGCCTGGGCTGCTCCCCATTTTCGTTACGTGTGAATAGCTGCTGCTGCGAACACGGGGCACCCACGTCGCCTCAAGACGCTGCCTTCAGCTCTCCAGCGCCTGCTCACAAGTGGAATTGCCCGGTCGTGGGGTAATTCCCTTCAATGTTTTGAGAAATTGCCGCGGTGGTTTCCAAGCAGCCGTCCCATTCCACAGCCACCAACACAGCAGACCCCCCCTCGCGGCCTCGCGGCCACTGTGAGCTCGTTTACCGGCGATGTAATCGAAGCTGTTTTGACAGGATGCCGTTCATCACTGAATCCAGTAGATCCTCTTCCATCCCCACTGGGCATAATTTCCCAGGAGTTTTCCCTCATGAATAAATATTTCCAGAGTACCTGTTATGGGCCCGCCACGCTTCTACTTGCTGGGGAGAGAGTAGTGAGTGAGACGGACCCAAAGCCCTCGCTCTCATTGAGGCGTGTGGATTCAAAATCAAACAGCAAGATACCAGACGCGTATGTTTCTTCCAGCGCTGGGAGGGAAGAGCAGGCAGAGACGCGGTGTGGGAATGGCCGAAGCTGAGATACTGGCAGTTTCAGCAACTGAGGCCGGGACGTCACTGAAGGGATGGGGCCGCGTCAGGACAAAGGACCTCTGCACCAGGTCACACACTCGGACGCCGACCCCATGGGACGCAGCCGATCCTGGAGAAAGCTGTTTAGGGCGTTCCCCCAGGGGCCTAGCATTTCAGGACCCGGCACTTCACTTCTGCCGCTCAGGTTCAATCCTGGCCCCGGGTGTCCACATGCCGTGGGCACAGCCAACAATAAAACGTTGTTTGAAACAAACAAGTTGTCAAGAAAGTCACGGTTCAATTATCAGCAGGAAAATAAAGAGGAGAAGAATCTGATTTGCGAAGAGGGGAGATTGTGCATGAATTACACCCGTTAGTTTTGCCCAGGGCAGAAAATTAAAGGGAAGGAGCCTGGCGGGCATGTGGGCACGTAGGGACATGGACCAGGACCCAGAAGAGACACAGGGCTCCAGGTGGGCTCCGTGGGGGACGGGTGGGCCACGCTCGGCTGAACTGCCCTTTGCCCCCCACAATCGAGGTGAATTTCTTTGAAAGTTTTATTGACGCCTTCAAATCACTAGTTTTTGGTTATTTTATTTATATTTCACACATTGAAAGACAACCTATATTAAGAGACTACAGTTACATACTTGAGAATTCTCTGCTGAATTGAAAGGTCATTTAATTGTTTCGAGCTGCGTGGCCGCAGTGACTCAAATAAATGCCATTGAGAAGCAGCAACAGTCATGACACGGTCTTTGTGATTCGTGTGGCTTGTGGGGTTTTGAACCTTTTTCACACTGAGTTAAACACGGAGGGAGTGCCAATTGCAGAATCGCATTCAAGGCACTGATTTCAAGTTTCATTTCATGTCAACAAACATGGGGAGACTTGTTCAAAGAAAAAGATTTCCGAGGATTTCTGATCATTACACATTTCTTACAAAGAGCTTTTTCAAAGACTTGATGGTAACTTAATGAAATACACATGGTGTAACATTTCTTTGCAAATCCAGTGATTGAGGGGAAAAACAGTTTTGTGCAAAATGTATTTGCCAGACCCTTTCAAAAATAGGTTAAGATGTATTTCATTGAAAATGAAAGCCCGCTGCCCTCATCCGTCCCTATCAACGGACAGCACCGCTGCAAAGAGGGAGCCAAGCCCAGATCCGACGCCAAGACCAGATGTGGGTTCTCACCCTGGGACGTTTTTATGGTGTTCCAGAAAGCGAACACCACCCGCCGGTGGCCGTCAAACGGAAGCTTTGCAGCTGACCGGCCCAGGCCTTTGGACTGTGCTCTGGGCATTTTCCAGGAAGGGTTTGCTTCCGGGGTCCAGGCCTGAGGGCCTGCTGGGCGTCCTCTCCAACCAACACGCTTCCCTCCCAGCCTCAGTCTTTCCCTCCCTCTCCCTCCCCCCATGTATTGCCTGTTCCAAATTAAAACTCTGCTTTACCGCATCAACTCCTTACATAAACTTACACAAGCCGCCTGTAAAACGGGAGGACGCCACGTCCTTTCCTGGTTGTGACCGCGGAGCCGTGACACACCCAGTTCAGAAGGCAGCTGCACGAGGTCCCCTGGTCAGAGGCAGGACCCCCAGGGTCTTTGGCGGCACGTCAACACGGCCGTACGTTGGAATCGCTCCCTGTGTCACCACATTTCTCTAATTTAGGGGGCTATTCATATTTTTTCAGTTGCTAAAGAAATCCAACTTGGAGTAGAACAATGAAAAATAGGGTTTATTAGACGAGGACAAAGGGGGATGACGACATTTCCGAAAAATCTCAAGGCGTCCTTCCGGGCACCTGCGGCCTTACAGTCGGCGTCTCCATATTTTGTCTTTGCGTTTCTCTCTCCGTCAGCTTCATGCTCTTGTTTATTTCACAGCTTCCTTCGCACAGTTGGTCACGCAGATGCTCGGAGATCTTGAAGAGCCGGGGACATTGAAAGACTTTGCCGCCGCTGGGGACGCAGACAGGAAACCTGAGGGCCGCCTGGCCTGGCTGTGTCGCCCTGTCTTCCCGGACCAGCCGGCCCGGGGCCGCAGGCCGTGGGGGCTGCGGGGGAAGCACCCCTCCTGCGGGACCCAGATGGTCGGGGAGGAGCTGAGCATCCCGTTACCGAGGAAGAAAGGACAGCAGGTGACTCGAGTTCCCATAGAAGCAAGAGTAATACAAAGCTGCAGTCAATACCTTTGCGGCTGTGACTGTGTGTGTGGGTCTGTGTGTGTGGGTCTGTGTGTGTGTGTGAGTCTGTGTGTGTGAGTCTGTGTGTTTGCGAGTCTGTGTGTGTGAGTCTGTGTGTGTGTGAGTCAGTGTATGTGTGAGTCGGTGTGTGCGTGAGTCTGCGTGTGTGAGTCTGTGTGTGTGTGTGAGTCTGCATGTGTGAGTCTGTGTGTGTGTGAGTCTGTGTGTGTGTCTGTGTGTGTGTCTGTGTGTGTGTGTCTGTGTGTGTGTGTCTGTGAGTCTGTGTGTGTGGGGGCCTGTGTGTGTGTGTGTGAGTCTGTGTGTGTGGGCCTGTGTGTGTGTGAGTCTGTGTGTGTGTGAGTCTGTGTGTGTGAGTCTGTGTGTGAGAGTCTGTGTGTGTGTCTGTGTGTGTGTGTCTGTGTGTGAGAGTCTGTGTGTGTGTGAGTCTGTGTGAGTCTGTGTGTGTGTGTGTGAGAGTGTGTCTGTGTGTGTGAGTCTGTGAGTCTGAGTCTGTGAGTCTGTGTGTGTGTGTGAGTCTGTGTGTGTGTGAATCTGTGTGTGTGTGAGAATCCACGTGCCCATCCCTCTCCAAGGCTTTCCAGGCGTACTAAGTGCTTTTCAAATCACTGAAGTGACTTTTAAAATTAGGGTAAATAAATCCTTGTCGAAATCACGAGGTGGGCTCTACTCACAGCTGAAAACGAGCAAAGAGCAAAGGCGACCCTACCCTGGTTATTCACATGTTTTTGCAACAGAGAGGTAACTCTGGGGCCTCCGGTCCTCAGCCGTAAGCGTTGACTCTCTCCTTGGAGGCTGACGCGCTGCAGGCAGATTCGAGCTGCGGGCTCAAAGGTAAAAACGTCGCCTCCTCCCTCTTCCCCCAGCTCCCTCCTCTCACCCACTTCTGAGACCCAGCAGGGCCCTGGGGGCTCCTGGGCACACAAGACTTTCTGTGCCCCCATTGCTGGTGTCTAGGGACTAAGCCTCAGCCTCCGTGAGCTTCCCCGAACCCCCAAAGGCCAGTTGCTCATCAGGGGAAGGGAGGGGCTGCAGAGACCAGGGAGGAGCCGTCAGGGGACCACAGAGCCGCCGAGGGGCAGGTCCGGGCTCCTCCTCAAGGAATGTAGGTGACAATATCCTTGAGCCTTTCTGCAGAAGTAAAACCCCCACAGATGGAAGAACTCCGGGATGAAGGAGGAGGCGCGCCAGGACCAGTCCTGGGGCCACGAACGCCAGCTTTGAAAGACAAGGCCAGCCTGCCTCCACCCCGATCCTTATCTGCGGCGCTATCTCCCACCCCCCGACCTGCAAAACCACCTCCGAATCCCTTCCGAGGGGGCGCAGTCTTTCAGGCACGAGCCTGCGGTGCCCCCATCTCCCTGGCAAAGCAACAAAGCTCTTTCCTCCTTCACCCCAAATTCTGTCTCTGAATTTCTATTGGGCAACGGCGGACAGAGGCTGCGTTTCGGGAACCCTTACTGACGGGTACCCACCAGGTGCTGAGCAAGACTCCCGGGACTGGCGCTCAGCAAGTGACGTGACACCCAGAGCTCACCCCTAAGAAGCAAGGCGGATGCCGTGCATTCTGAGATGGGAGGGAGGGGCGGAGCACGGTCCCTGGAAGAGTGACACGGCCACAGAGGGCACAACAGAAGCGGGGTGGACTTCCGGGGCCTCGGGCCTCACTCTAGGCACCTGGTACCTCACTGGCTAAAGGACACACCCACGGGGGCCAGGACTGGTCCTGGGCTGACTGTAAATGGCCAGTTCCTGGAAATTGCCCCTTCCCGGAGGAGGTTGCCAGAATAACTCTCCCGGCTACAAAGGGACTCATCCTTCCCCGCCCCCACTGTCCCTTCTGACACCACCCCCCCGCCCCCGCCCCGGCTCTGCCTGGGGGGTGTGTCTCTTTAAATAAACCTGCCGTCTCCTCACCTGCGTGAGTCAAGGGCCCTCCTGCTGCCTGTGCCAGGAACTCGCTCCAGACTGGGGTGCAACCAGCCTGTCCTGCCCGTGTTCCTGCAAAGCGTCTACACCCCGGGATTATTCCTTCCCTGTATCCCTGCAGGCGCTGTTAATCCCCCACTGTTGTTCTCCCCGTGGCTGCTCACAAAGCGTTTTTAGACGGCAGCCTGAGACGGTTTAATTATTATCTTCCATGCTCAGAGTATTTTCAAAATTCAATTTCCTTTTGGTAGAATAGAGTTTTGTTCAGTAACGCTTGCATCAGGCACCGGGGGTGGCGGGGGGGCGATGCCGGGGGTGGGGGGACCCTAGCCCACCTTCTCCACTTTACGTTGTTTCTTCAGCAGCTTCGCTTGCACAGCTGCTCTGACCTAGGCTTACTTGCTGCTCTGAAAGTCCACCTCGTCCAGCAGAAAGGGGTTTCCCCGAGCCCAGGGTCTGGCTCTCTGTCCACCCCTCTCCCCGGCACCCAGCAGGCTCTCAGGGGTACCTTTGCTGAACTGGGCGTAAACAGGACCCAATGTCAGTCTTTGAAGAAGTCTTGCGTCCTTGGGAAGCAGAAGTCTGAATGGTCGCAGGAGCTGCAGAGGCTCTGCCAGCAGAAGGTTCTCCACTCAAAGTGGAGCCAGAGAAGCAGAGACAACGTCAGCTCTTTTCCACCCAGACCAGGCAGGAGAAAGGCCGTAGCCTTGGGGGGCCTCGCACTGAAAGTAGGGTTTCCTGGTAGTCACCCATCACGGAGAAGTCAATTGGAAAACCAGCCTTGGTGGCTTCCATTTCGAACTTAGAAGAAAACAGGAAATTGGCCAAATGGGCTATTTTTAAGCTCCACGTGAATGGACAAGAAGCGATCACTGCTGGGTGCCCTGCCCTGAGGAGGTTCCGGCGTGGGCCGGCCAGCCAGAGGGGACGGAGCGAAGCTCAGCTTGGAGAGGCCTGCCTGGGCCCCGGGGCCAGGGGGCGAGGCCAGCCCGACAACCAGGGACGTCACTGCGGCCAGTCGTCTGCTGGCCGTGGAGTCTGGGCCCCGGGAGAGGGCAGGTGAGCAAAGGGATGAGGCCCTGGGAGAGGGCAGGTGAGCAAAGTGAGAAACGGCAGCTGAGCAAACGCCTAGAGTAAATGGAGAGGCTCCTGCAGCCCCGGGGCCTCGCGCCAGCTGCCGGCACAGGGAGGAGCTGGCGGCTTTTTCCCGTGGGGGTCGTGACCGCCTTCGGGGCTCCCCATGTCCTGCTTCTGAGGAGGCGTCCGCTGCGGAAGTACCTCTGGGGTCAGTCCGTCTCCGCAGGACGACTCCTCCCCTTGGGCCTGGTGTTGGCGGCAGGTGGAAGGGGGGACACGGGAAAGTGCCAACGAGCCGGTGACTGTGAAGAGCTCAGGAGTCCCCGGCCAGGGAAGCCACCACCGCCTCGACAGGACAGCACCAAATCACCCCGGAACTCATGACGCCCCCGGGGAAGCGCCGCTACTTCACGGAGGGTCTCAGATGGCAACGGGTCGGAGACGGAAACAACCTAAAGACACTTTCGAAGCACCATTCTCAGCATGCATACAGGTGGGCCTGCGTGGGGGCCTGCGTGGTTGCCTGAAAGTGTACCTGTGTGTGGGCTTGCATGTTTGCCTGCGTGCCTGACACACGTGTGCATGTGGCCCTTTACACAGTATGCACACACATGTGCATTACACACATACACACACCAAAACAATTCTACCAAAAGCTACATGCCTATACCTGTGTGCTCGTGTGGACACACACGAACACACAAACAAGCCCGTGTAACTTGTTCTAGTGGGTTTGAGATGGAAGTACCTGTCTGCGTGCGACATTCCCTGGCTGTCTGCAGCTGGCAGGTCTCAGGCCTGCGATGCGAGGCTTGGCTGCGGGAAGGGCCTGGCCAACTGGCAGGTTTGGTGACGGCAAAACTGCAGAACGCAGCCACCCGTGGCCCGTCCAGAGCTGCTGGCGGCCGCCGGGCAGGGCGGTGAGAGTGGAGGAGGGAAGCAGCCCCGACGGAGACAGTGATTTTCATCCATGAGCTCACGAAGTCACACGGGGACAATGAGGTCGGGGGCGCCCTCGTGGTGGCGCCGCCTGGAGAATTGAGATCCCGGGTGAATCTTAACAGGACCCAGGCCTCGCCAATGGCGGTGCGGGGCTCCTAGGCCTGAGTGCCAGCCTGTCCAGGGCCCCGGGCCCTCGCTGCTGAATGCAGGTGCCTCCTGGGGACGGGCGGGCTCCCCCTGGTCCCAGAGGGGCCATCGAGTCTGTGTGCTTGTCCACCGAGCTGTGCGTTTGAGATCTGTGTCGACTCCGCCGCAAGGAGGGATATCGCAATCTCCCTGTAAAAGATGATCGGATTTGTCCTCCCCGTTGGACGCGGGCGTTAGGCAAACCATTTCCTTCCGGACCAGGTTCCTGGGCTTCGGCGCAGCGCTGGAGCAGAAGCGACCGTGGCGTGCTGGAGAGATGACCGAGGCCTGGAGAGATGCGTGAGCCCTCTGCATCCTCCCAGAGCCGGGGGACGCGGAAACCTTGTCGCCGACAGGGGCGGGGGGTGGGGGGGGCACCCCCTCTGGTCCTGCCCTGAAAAGGTGAGGACGGCGCACAGCAGAAAAGGGTTCCCAAAGAAAGCTGCAAAGAGGGGCCCCTCTTGGGATCCGGTGGCGGCATCCATCTCGCTCGCGCCTTTGGACTGGCCGCGAGGTCGCCGCACACACACACCGAGGAGAGAAACTGGGAGGCAGCACCCCTGCTGCCTTTTCGCGAGGACAGGAGCCACCTCCTCGAGGCTGCTCACAACTCTGACCCTCAGATCTGCGATCGGGGCGGCTTGCCTGCCAGTTTCCTGAGTCACTGGCACGTGGGCTTCTGCTGCCGCCTGGGTCCAGAGTGGGGACGCAGAGCCCAACACCGAGCTCCTGGATCATGGCCTTGCTCCGTGGACGCCGACACGTCTGAGAACGCGGGATACACAGCACGGGCAGCCGACGACAATTACAGCCGCGTAATCCCCGTTTAAAGCGGGAGCTTGTTCTATTAATGTAAAATTCGCCACTTTGCTAAATTTACCACATTCAGATTCCCAGATTTAATTTTCAAAGCATTAGGCATTACTGTCCATATTTTAAAGATGAGAATATCAAAACTCCTGGTTTAAGTGCTGTAACAAAGGCCGTGCAGCAGCCTGGACCAGGTCTGCACCTTCCAACACAAAGTTCAGGCATGTGTTTACATAACACGACTGTTTTTCGCATCGGCCTATGGAGTATTGTGATTTAAAACAAAACTATGATACTCGAAAATTAATGTTATGGAGTTCCTGCCGTGGCTCAGTGGTTACCGAACTCGACTAGTATCCTTGAGGATGCGGGTTCGATCCCTGGCCTCGCTCAGTGGGTTAAGGATCCGGCGTTGCCGGGAGCTGTGGTGTAGCCTGCAGACGTGGCTCGATTAGACCCCTAGTCTCGGAACCTCCATATGCTGCAGGTGCAGCCCAGAAAAACAAAGAAAAAAAATGTAAAAAGAACATATAACTGTGTGTGTATCACTGAATCACTTTACTGTACACTTGAAAGTAGCACAACACAGAAAAATGAAACCGATTCTCCATACTTTCTTCCCCAAAACAGGCAGAAGGATCCCTTTCTGACGCAGTCTGTGTCATCGGCGTCATGCTTATACCCAAACCAGCTTGAGACTTTCAAGAAAGGAAAACTACAGACCAATATCTCTCAGCCGCCACTGATAGGAGCATGTGAAGCAGCCCCGGGAGACGGCTGGCAGCCCCGTGGATAAAGCTAGAGCATCTGAGCAAGAAGCTGACTGGGTTTCATCCATGGTCGTGGCGCGGCCACTCACCAAGGACACCTCAGAACTTGTGTGGCTTTAGGTCAACTTGCTGCAGAGGTGCTGTGGCTCCCGGGCCGGCTGTCCCCCCGCTACTCTGTCCCAGCGTCCACCTGCTCTTGTGCTCGTTTCATAAAATTGATTTTCTTTCTTTTTCTTTCTTTCTTTCTTTCTTTCTTTCTTTCTTTCTTTCTTTCTTTCTTTCTTTCTTTCTTTCTTTCTTTCTTTCTTTCTTTCCTTCCTTCCTTCCTTCCTTCCTTCCTTCTTTCTTTCTTTCTTTCTTTCTTGTCTTTTATCTTTTTAGGGCTGCACCTGCGGCATATGGAGGTTCCCAGGCCAGGGGCGTAATTGGAACTGCAACTGCAGGCCTACGCCACAGCCACAGCAACACGGGATCCGAGCTGTGTCCGTGACCTATGACCTACCTTGTGGGAACACTGGCTCCTTAACCCTCTGAGTGAGGCCAGGGATCAAATCTGAACCCTCACAGATACTAGTCGGGTTCTTAACCCACTAAGTCACAGCAGGAACCCCCTTTGTAAAAAAAATTCTACCCAGCTCTTCAAAATATGTTTTTTATTTGTTTTTTTTTTAAGCCTTTATGAAATGACGATGACTTTTTTCTTTCTCGGCCACACTCGAGGCATATGGGAATTCCCACTGCAGCTGGAGCTGCCACCTACACCACAGTTTCAGCAACGCCAGATCCTTAACCCATTGCGCCTGGCACAGACAAGGAGGATCATTAACCCACCGGCCACCGTGGGGGCTCCTTCGTGTATTCGTGTTCCGATCAGTTTCCACTGCAGAGTTCCCTGTGTAATACATAGGGTCTTTGTCTACCGAGGTTGTAGGTAGAGGTGTGTAGACGTTAATCCCAAACTCCTAATTAACCTCCCTCGCCTTGGTCACCAGAGTTTGCCGACGACCTCTGAGTCTGTTTCTGTTTTGTACATGAGTTCACTTGTATCATTTTTTAGGTTCCCTCTGCAGCCGATATCCTGTGGTGTCACTTCTTCCTTAAAGGAGTGGTAGAGTTCATGGCAAATCATTTCTCTGCTGGAAAGTTATTAATTATAACTGTCATTAATAAAAAGTTAATAAATTCGGCTTCACGTATTAATTATTAACATTATTATTAAGAATAATAAAGTTCCGTTTCTTTAATGGATTTGGGCGTGTTCGGATCACCTTCCCTTGGAAGCGTTTTGGTTTGTGTCTAAGTGCTGGCTCGTGCCAGCCACGTCGCAGCGCGCTGGGCACAGTGTGGCTCACAGTGTATTCCTCCGCCGCCTTTGCGCGGCGTGAGACGGGGCGCTGACCACGCCGTCACTTCTGACGGCGCTGATTGGTGTTCTTGCTCTTTTCATCTTGGTCGGCCTGGCCCCGAAGGAAGGGCAGCAGCTCACAATGGAGGTGCCCCAGGGGCATCGCAGGCTCGGAATGTCCCGCGTTAAATGCGTCCTCATCCTCCAGGGCTTTGCACCAGCCAGGGCTCCATACCAGCTGCCCGGACCCCCCAAGGGGGACCCAGGTGGGGGGCCGCTTGAGCTGCCGTCGACTCCTCGCCGTCTCTGCCCAGCCTGCAGCTTCCCGAGTCTCACTGATGCGTGGGAAGGTCTTCGCGGTTTAGCCCCGTGCCCCAGCGCCCCCACCGCTTGGGTTTCAGCACGAAGCCACCGGGCTGCCCCGCGCCTTCTCACGAGTCCCTGCGGCCGGGTTGCCCTCCCGAGGACCCAGTGCCCCGACGGTCGGCGCTACGGTCCTTTATTCCTCTTGCCAGTTTCGCGTGATCTTCGGGATAGGGGCACAACCCATGGGCAGGGCAGGAAAGGCCCTTCACGACCCGGTTCCTCCCCCCCGGACTCTGACCCCCCGCCCCCACTTCTCCTTGCCACACGCGCTCGTCCCGTCGCGTCTGCACGTGGTTCTTTAACATCTGATGCCTGGCGAGTATTTGTTTTTGTCCTTTTTACGGCTGCACCTGTCATATATGGAAGTTTCCGGACCAGGGATGAATCTGAGCCACATCTAAGTCTACACCGCAGCTGCAACGCTGGATCCTTACCCCACTGCGCCATAGCAAGAGGCTTTTCAAACGCGTTTTGATCACGCTGTCTCCGCTCTCTGTACCACATCTCTTGCATTTTTCCCTAAGTCTTGCTAAATGTTTACCACTTCTACTTCCCACAACACCTGCTCTTTACAGACTCAAGGGTGAAGGTGTGGACTGCAGTCTAAGTGGATCCTTAAAACTGGATATTTTACCTTACGAGACATCTCTGCTCTTAGAAGTAAATGTTTGCTAATTTTCTCTTCTACTTGGAATACATCTTCTAACCACATGCGGGATTCTTTGTCTCTTAACCTTCTCCAATATTCTCGTCCCCCAATCTTTGGAGCTCTATTTTTTGCTTATGCAGAACATTTTAGCTGCCATTTCATCTTATGCAAGCTCCAGAAAAGACTTAGAAAACCTCATAGCCTTAACTAAATGCAGCAATCCTGAAAGTATCCTGAAAAATATCAATGCTTTCCTGAAATATATTTGTATTTCCAGACTTAAGAAAATTTGTTTTATTATATTATCTCCCAGGATAGTGTGATTTCCTGAATTATTTAAGGAGGGTTGCAGATAGAACTAACTCAGCACCTAGCTTCTCTTCCGAAGATTCTGGAGGATACGTATTGTAAAACAGGTGAATAAATTGGCAAAGCCACTTCGAAAACGAGAACCTTGGTGTGAGAATAGAACGTGGTCACATATTGAACAGACATTCTGCAACGTGGACACAAGCACGTTAAATGGCATTGGCAGCATCGCAACCACAAAATTCTAAGAGGAGCGAGAAAGCCAGAGGGGCCCAGAGCGAGAAACGCAGCTCAGTGGGAAAACATCCCGTTGGAGATAACGGCCTCATTTTTGGTTCTTAGAGTAAATTCCAGTCTCATTCTTGGACCAGACTTTAGGGGGTGGGTTTGATCCCTCTCCTTGGAACAAGAGCTATTTGCAGAGCCATCTAAAAAAACAGTGTATTCTAAGGTTCATCAGGTTTCAACGAACTTTTGCAAATACTCCATATGGAAAGCACAAAGCCACTTTTCTAGGGTTGGAGGTTGGGAGTATTTCTGAATAAGTCTACATGGAAATGTTTTCTTTTTTCCCAGTACTTGTATTAAACTAAGCAGAAAAGGACTTTTCCTCTTAAGTTGGGGGTGTATGTGTTTGCAGAGGAGAAACAGAACAGCTCATTAGGAGGGTTTTGGGGATTTCCCGTCATCGTGCAGTGGAGACAAATCCGACTGAGAACCATGAGGTTGTGAGTTCGATTCCTGGCCTGGCTCAGTGGGTTCAGGATCCGGCGTTGCCGTGAGCTGTGGTGGAGGTCGCAGACGCAGCTCAGATCTGGCGTTGCTGTGGCTCTGGTGCAGGCTGGCAGCTGCAGCTCCAATTCGACCCCTAGCCTGGGAACCTCCATATGCCCCAAGTGCTGCCCTAAAAAGCAAAATAAAAATTAAAAAAAGAAGTTTTTGAAAATATGCAGGAGGTTTTGATGTATTAAGACCTTTCTGTGTTTCATTTTGCTTCCTCAAAAATGCAGAAGCTGAGATAGGAAATGTATCCCCATATCCACTCCTTTCCAAGCAAAATAGGGACACCAAGCTTCTCCATCACTCTTAAAAGCAAGATGCAGTTTAAATATCTGCATCTTGTCTGAAACGCTTGGCAGCACGCAAGTTACATGGGCTTGCGAATTATAATAACTCCTTTCACTTTGACACTAATAGCCTCTTGTTTATTCAAATCAAGGAATAGCGCCTCCAGAATTTTAAAATAATTTTCCAAAGAGAAATAATATTAATTCGTCATAGCTAAACATATTTAGGGAGACAGCACAGTTCAGCAAATATGCCATCCAAGCCGACCATGAACCAAGCCCCAAGGAATCTTTAACACAAGCATAACGTAACTGAACAGAGAAAGCTTTTCTGTGTATTTTGTGTCACTGAAGTGGTTTCTCCACTGTGCTGCCAGCATGTGGCATAGATGCAGGGTCTGGAGGCCACTTGGCTGTGGCAGACAGAAAACTCCATGGGTATGAACCGGTTTGAGGGGCCTGGGTCCCAGAGGCACGTGCACTGCTCTCTCCACGGTCCCTCTGCAAATGCGTCTTTGTGGATGTGTCCGCCAGGAGCAGCGAGGGAGGGGTCACCGTGACCTCAGAGAAGAGGCAGGCTCGTTGGCCACACGTGATGGAACCATCGCCCTGACCGTGTGGCCATGGTGACGACAAATTGAGTGGGCCAGCGCCCGCTGTTTGGGTACACACGGACACCCACCGTCACGGCCGCCTCTGATTCTGTGGTCACCACGCCGCCAGCCTCGCCGACTCTGGGGCTGGTGACACAGACCAGGCAACTCGAAGCACATTCCTTCCCGCTCAGCATCATCCAGACTGTCAACCCTAAGACGGGCGGTTGAAAGCACTGCCTGTCCCCACGGCTGGTTGATTTTATCCGGTGAGATACTTAATGTTAGGGTATATGATATATTCCTCCATAAAAAAATTTTATTGGAGTGTAGCTGACCTACAGTGTCGTGTTAGTTTCAAGCGTACAGCAGAGTGAATCTCACCCCCCCACACACACACTAGGATGTATTCGTGTGCACATTCCTTATTGATGTTTTCATATGCTGGTAATGCTCGATAGTGGAAGTAACTCAAATATCAAGGAAGAACGTGTCCAGAGAAAGCGCTCCTTAGCTGTGAAAACACTCCCAGCGGTGGATCCAGGAAGGCGTCGCTGAACTGACTGAAGAGCAAGCGGTTCTCCGTAGGTGGTCAGAGGGCCACGCAGGCCCCCCGGGCACAGGGGCCCGGGCTGTGATCACGGCAGCAGGAGGAAAGCTCCTCGAAGAGGCTCAGGCTCTTCGAGGTCAAGGTGGGAGAGTTCAGCCAAGCCCTTGGCAATGGCGGAGCTGGGGGGGGGGGCAGGCTGGGGTCTGGGAAAGCACCAAAGGAAACAAGAACTTGCTTATCCTCAAAATTATCCCTGGCCCGACCCCAGCTTTCTGGGGGAAAAAAAAAGGAAAAAAAAAGAAAAAAGAAAAGGCAGAGAAGCAAGGACTGAAAAACAGCATGTGCTCAGTGTTGCTGCTTTTCATGGAGCCCGGGCTCGAGGGCCCCTCCTCCTTCGGGCTCAGTCGTGTATAACGAAGGTCGAGCGGCCCCTCCGGTGCAACGCACAGGCGTCAGGTGTGGAAGGACGGAGGCTGCCCTCAGTGGGGTCCCTCCCCTTAAAGCAGGGCTGTGGGTCTAGCTCAGCCCGACGTCGGGACAAACAGGATCCCTCCCTCAGTTTATCAGCAGACACAGAAGAGAGCTCACAGCTCATGGAAATAAACAAACAAGCCAAATTAAAACGAGATGAGCTCACATTCCAGCGCCTTCCACTTACAATGCTCCCTGTGCCATCAAAGTCATGTGAGACATACAACGTCATATGAGGTTCAAACAAAGGAAGATAATTTTCCCTGTGGTTTGTGCTGGGTCTAGTAATGGAGCCAGCAAACAGGACTTCCAAACAGCCACTGTAAGTCTCTTCAAAGACTTGTGGGAGAAGAGGCACAGACAGAAATGGGACCGAACAGGAATTCTCCATCAGGACAGGACAATGTCTGAATGACTGAATTACGTGTGTGCACTGGACAGGCTGATCCACAGAACGGAACATGCTGAAGAAAGATGAATAAATTTGAAACGAGACCTAGTTGGGAACCACCTAAACAGAAAAAAATCCAGATTGCGAAAAGCCCCCCGACGTGGAGGCGTCAGGCGGTCTCCTATCTCTGTGGTCAGAACACCGGGAGAGGACGGAAGGGCAGGAGCAGATGGTTACTCGGGGAAAGAGAGGGCACAGGTGCCCCACATTTGGTGAGAAACAACGCACACACACAAGACACTGGACAGACCCCAGTGGGGTATAAACCAAGAACCTGCCCCCACGCACATCGCAACTGTGCCAGACAGACAAAAGGAAGCCCTAAAAACAGCCAGAGAAGAACTGCTTCCACCTCAGGGACCAGTGTGAAGCCAGAATGAGAACTCAGCCGACACGCGGGAAGAAGGCAGGATAGGTCAGCTGACTTAGAACCCCCTGCAGCCAAGTCATCCTCAAAAGGAAGGGGAGAGAAAGTCTGTTTAAAGAGTCTCTCAGCAAAGGAATTACTCCTCAGCAGGGAGGGGGCGTAAGTCATTTTCAAATAAGAGGAGGGGGCGGAGGTTGCTGCCAGCAAATCGCACTATGAGAAACGGCAGAGGTATTTCTTCAGGCTGGAGAGGAATTATCGCAGCTGGAAACGCGGGCCTTTAGGAAGAATTCCAGGACGGGTAGGTGTGTGCATACGTACGAAAGTGTTTTTCCTCTTTTTCAGTTTTTAAAAAGTAAATCGACTCTAAGATAAAAACCGCAACAGAGCACAGCGGGCTTATTTCCTACGCTATTAAAATACATGGACACTCTTGTGTTTTCCAGATTAAAAGAGGCAGGACTCATCGCTGTGAGGCTGCGCCCATGAAGTAGCTTTGATTGTAAGGCTCTTTCATGTTTGCACACTTTAAATCTCCATGAATCGTTTTTCGGTGTCTTCTTCTGAAAGAGTAACATAACTACTACAGTGAAAGTGGGTGTGTGGAGATTGGCATCAGGATACCTGGAATGATTCATTCAAAATGAGAAAACAGGAGTTCTCATCACGACTCGGCAGCAATGAGTCTGACCAGGACCCATGAGGACGCAGGTTCGATCCCCGGCCTCGCTCCGTGGGTTGAGGCTCCAGCCCTGCGCAGCTGTGCTGTGGGCCGCCGGCGCGGCTCGGGTCCCGTGGATGGACACTGGGATGTCTCCACGTGCTGACCCTGCTGAAACTACTGCTTCCCGTCCCTGCGGTGCCCTTCTGGGCAGAGGGACAAGCCTTCCCAAGTCCCGGGGATTATTTTCCAAACTGGACTTTGACCCACTACTGGACCAGGAGAGCGATATGATTGAAGGTGAACATGCTTTCTGTGAAAACAACAAATAGCTTTATCAGAAGAAGGCTTCCCTGGCGGCTCAGCAGGTTAAAGGTCCAACATTGCCACGGCTGTAGCACTGGTTGCTGCTGTGTCACGGGTTCGATCCCTGGCCCCGGAACGTCTACAAGCTGTGGGGACAGCCAAAAATTAAAAAAAAAGAATCATGAGAAGAGAAGGAATGGACAGAGAGGAGGGTGGGAGGGGGGAGAAGAAAAAGGAAAACATCGGGCTGCGTCACACAGAAAGAGGCAAAGGGTTTCGAGAGCTTCGGGCGGGTTCGTCACGCTGGACGCCTCTCTCACGGTGCCTCAAAGAAAGGGGGTTGAAAGGTGCGACTTGGGAGCACCTGCTTTGGGGCCTCGGGGGCCACCCAGAGAGGCGGCAGGTCTTCGGTTTTGTCAGGCAGGATGGGTTGTGACACCGGGCAGCTGGGCCAAGCTCACCAGGAGGTGGGGAGACCTGGCCTTGGATCCGCAACCTCGACTCCAGGGTCCCAACCGTAAGGAAAGCACCATAGCAGTGCCTGCCCTTCGGTGGCTCCCAGGAGTCTGCGGCGTGCGTTCATGGCTTCCTTTTCTCTTCTCTTCTCTCTTTTCTTCTCTTTTCTTTTCGTCCCTTCCCTTCCCTTTTCTTTCCTTTTTCTATGGACCTGTAGTCGATTCACAATGTGGTGATGATTTCGCTGCACAACGAAGCGATTCAGTTTTACACAAGGCACGTCCATCTGGTTCACTCCTCTTCCCGTACAGGGTATCGCGGAATGTGGGGCAGAGGCCCGTGCCGCACAGCTGGTCCCCACGGGCCAGTCGTTCTCTCCCCACGGTGTGCCTGAGGTTTTTCGTCGGCGTTAGCACGCTCACCCCGCTGGAGTCCCTAAAGTCTCCTATAACATGTCTTGATCATAAAGCGCTTTTAAAAGACTCTTCTCAGTCAGATTCATAGTGGAACAGTGGGCTGTGAGCTGCTGGAGAGGAAGCGACTCTGGGGACGCCGCCCGAGCCCAGTGCATAGCAGGAGTTCAAGTCCAGGGCTTGTCACTTGGTAAACGTTCGCTGTATTACCATGAGGCCCTGCCCTGGCCGCGAGGACAGGCTTGTCCTTGGTCCAAGCGCTAAGTGTAGAGAATGCCGGTGCTGAGTGCTGAACACCTGCTGGGGGCGCCCGCCTCGCCGCGTCAGCACCCTGGGGCTTCCCGTTACCGCATGGACAGTCTGGTGGATTATCATACAGATTCTCCACCAGATGCCTGGCTGCTTCGGACTCACCACGACAACTCGATCTGGACGTGGAAGAGTGGCCACGTTCAGAATCCCACTTATAGACACGCTTCTCAAAAGCCTCTGGCCGTGGGGAGCAGGAGGTCACCCGGCCGGCGCCAGCCTTTGGCGAGATGGAGTCGCATGTGCCTTCTTGGAGTCCTTCCTGAAGGACAGAACTTTGCAGAAACACACCCTCCCGGGGCTTGTGTTTCTGCAAAGACCAGTCTGGTCTCTGCTCCCAGCCAAGAGCCTGGGCCCCGATTCCCTTGCATTTGAAAGGATCCCTCGAAGGGACTTGAAACGTTCAGAATCCTCCGATTCCTTCTAAAACCCCCCTGGCCCAAGCTGCCTGTTTGAAACTGGGCTTTCTTTGTGTCACACTCATGTTTATTATGCATTCTCCTGGGTCCTCGGAAAGCCACCACCGGCCTGAACCAAGAGAAACCCCCCAAGAAAGGGTGGAAGACCTGCTGAGAGCAGAGCCCCCGGGGGGCGCGGGCTGGTGGCGAGCCATTCCCCGGGGCTCGCTTTCATCCGGAGGGCGGTTTTTCCTCAGCATAATCCAAAATGACACGTCCAAGTCCCCTTCCCAACTCCCGAGCTTTTCCAGGGGAAAAAATGTGGCTCTGCCCTACTTTTTAGCAAATTAATGTTTCTGTGCTTTCGCTCTGCTAGTACATTTGAAAACATATGGACATTTTGGGCCAAAAAAAAATAAATAAATAAAGCCATTTCTGATTCATTTGGCTAAAGCACGAATTTTTCCGAATACACGAAAACCCCTTTTCTGCAAAGCTTTCTTCCACCTGAGCTTCCATTAGACCCTGGAGCAAACCCTTCCCCTGGATGCCCAGAGATGCACCAGGTTCATCACTGACTCCAGCCTCTGATCTGGTCACCTGGTGGTGAGACTTCCGCCGGCCTCATGGCCTGGATGGAATCACTGACTTTTCCCAGAGGAGTCCTGCTCTCTCCTCCGGGGGGGACAGGGAGGCGCTCCCCCCAAAAAGCGACGGCAGAGGATGCTTGGGGTCTGGTGCTCCGAAAGCTGTTGGAGAGACATCGAGAGAGCACAGGGGTGTGTGGGAAGAAGAGGTGAGGCCAGACGCCAGCCGCGGCAGCCCTGGCCCAGCCTGGATGGTCTTCCCGGAGGACGTGAAGCAGGGGATTCCCGGGAGATGAGCCGCAGGGTGCAGGGTGGCAGCCGCTGGGTGGCGGGGATGTCGCCGTCTGCGTCTGCTGAAGCCGGCAGGCCCCCGCGGGATCAGGGAGAGCGTGAGCTCCCGGAGGAGGCTTGAGTCAAGTTTCTAAAGCTTACCCAGTGAGGCAAAGCACGTCAATCTTAAAAGACACCTATGAGGTGGACCCACGACAAGGTTCCGACTCAGACTGAAGGTGCTGAGAGAGGCCGGTCCGAAAGAGAAGGACAAACACCGTAGGATGTCGCTTCTACGTGGAATCAAAAATATGGCACAAACGAACCGATCTACAGAACAGAAGCAAACCAGACACGGAGAGCAGTCTCGTGGGTGCCCAGGGGACGGGGAGGGCGTGGGATGGACGGGGAGTTGGGGGTCAGCAGATGCCAACTCTTCCGTTGAGCATGGATGAGCACTGAGGTCCTACTGCACAGCGCAGGGAGCTCTCCCCAGTCTCCCGGGGGAGGCCACGGTGGAAGAGATGGTAAAAAAAGAGTCCGTGTGTGTGTGTGTGACTGGCTCACTGTGCTCTACAACAGGCATTGGCACAACACGACGTCGGCTATACTTTAATAAAAACTTAAATTAAAAAACGAGTCAGGAGTTCCCGTCGTGGCACAGTGGTTAACGAATCCGACCAGGAACCATGAGGTTGCGGGTTCGATCCCTGCCCTTGCTCAGTGGGTTAACGATCCGGCGTTGCCGTGAGCTGTGGTGTAGGCTGCAGATGCGGCTCAGATCCCACGTTGCTGTGGCTCTGGCGTAGGCTGGTGGCTACAGCTCCGATTCGACCCCTAGCCTGGGAACCTCCATATGCTGCGGGAGTGGCCCAAGAAATGGCAAAAAGACCAAAAAAAAAAACGAGTCCGTCCCTTCAGGCCCCCACACCCACCTCGTCTCGGCCCTTCATGTCTGTGTCTGGGAAATGCTCACCCACGTCCCCAAACCCCCACCCTGCTCATAGAGCCGGTTACTCCGAGTCCTTCGCGCTGGACCTCTGCCTGAGACGCCGAGCGGGGCAGATGGACTCAAGCGGCTGCAGACTCGGAGCACAACTCACCCTGGGCTCAAAGCAGATGGAGGAAAACCCTCCCAAGACAAGAGGCTCCTGAAAATCAGAGCCCAGCTGTAAGCCCGTCGGGCTTTGCAGGGACTTCCTCCGCAGGTGGAAGCAGGATGGCTGGACTATGAGGACGTGCGGCTCTCAGCCAAGCTCCAGGTGCCCCGTGTCCCCAGGACACGTTTGTGTGGGGACCTGTAACATGGAGTAACAGACAGTACAGGTGCTGTGTCTGTGCTTCGCACGCATGGCTGAAGGGTTACACACACACGCACATTTTTCATATCCTTTTCCGCATGGTTTATCCTCAGATGCCGACTGCTGCTCTCTGTCCTTTGCAGCAGGACCTTGCGACTGACCCCCTCCCCCGTGTCTAACAGCTGACATCTGCTAACTCCAACCCCCCCCGGACAACCACAAGTCTGATATCCTGGTCTGTGAGTCTGTTTCTGTGTCAAAGATAAATCCATTCGTGTCATATGTTAGATTCCACATGTAAGTGATATCATATGGCGTTTGTTTTTCTCTTTCCGACTTGCTTAGAATGAGAATCTCTCATTGCATCCTGGTTGCTGCAAATGGCATTATTTTGTCCTCTTTTTATGGCTGAGTGGTATTGCATTGCATAAATGTTCCACCGCTTCTCAACCCCTTCATCCGTGATGGACTTTTAGGCTGTTTCCATGTCTTGGCTGTTGGGAATAGGGCTGCTCTGAATATAGGGATGCCCATTTTTTCGAATTATAGTTTTCTCTGGATATATGCCCAGGAGTGGGATTGCTCGATCATATGGTAACTCTATCCCTAGTTTTCCGAGGAACCTACATACTCTTTTCCACAGCGGCTGCACCTATTTACACTCCCAGGCCCAGGACTTTCACGCTGAGTCCATCTCTGCGGCCACCGCCACGCGGGGTCGGTGGGGGGCTGGCCCCCAGTTCAGCGGCTCCAGGGAACACACACCGTCGCTTCTTGGTGGAGGGGCCAGCCAGACCCGGGAGGAGAGCTGGTGCCTCAGACGCTGGGTGCCGATGGCCCTGCATCCTCCCTTGGGAGCTGGGAGAGGGCGGTCACCCCCGGGAGGAAAGCATCCTGGACGGGGCTGCGGAAGGGGTGCCCGCAGCTCGGCAGGGTGAGGGGGCACCCCTGAGGGGACCTGGCTGGGTAAGTGGGCCCCAGGCAGAGGGGAGGACACCAGGTGTCCACGTGTGGGGACAGCATGATGCTCGCTGTCAGGACCCCTGTGGAGGGTGGACAGTGGCCCGAGGAGGGTCTGGTGAGTCTGGGAGGAAGGTTAAGGGGCATGAGGGGCACTGTGCAGCCCGGGTGGCCTGGAGCCGAGCGCGGGAGAACAGGGTGGGGGTGGGGCTGAGGCGGGGCCTGTGGGGAGCTTGGCCCCAGGGCCCCCGAGGACGGGCTGGCTCCTGCCGCAAGGAGGCAGGGAAGGCAAGCCCAAGCGGCTGCTCCATCAGCATCTTTGCCTCCAAACCCCAGGCCGGCTGAGGGAGGGCTTGTCCGAATCGCTGTGCCGTGCACTTGAAACCAGTGTCACAGAGTATATGTCCATTACCCCTCAGTAAAAAGGGGCCAGTCCTCGCCTTGCTCTGGGCTTCTGAACCCCACCCTTGAGAGAGGGCGTCTGGGCCTCTTGGAGAAAAGGTGGGTTGGAGGTGACGGGGGAGAGGGGGCAGTGAGTCTGGGGCAGGTCCCGGGCCAGAAAGGGGGGTGTGGGACCGAGGGATGGGGGGCTGGGGGGCCACCTTAGGCCACGACGCTGCCTCCACCCGATTGAAAACAAAGTCCCAAAAACATGTGTCAAACGCTCGTAAGATTCGCAAGTGCAACCAGCGACTCACTGGAGTGAGAGCAGTTAACGTGGGTTGCACACGCAGCACGATGACCGCCTGGCTACCGTGTGAGACCTTCCTGAGATGAAGGGGAGCTGGTCTGTGGTGACCTCAGGTCAGTTTGGAGCGGCCGTTCAAGTTCGCTTAGGATGTTTGAGACGCGACCCAGGTCGAGGTCACCTCGCTGGTCTTGCAAAATGAGCGAGAGTGAGCTTCACCCGCGTGGGTGACTGGCTCTGTCGGCTCGGGGGGTTCACAAGGCTGGTCTCCCTTCGTGTTTTATGTTAACCCGTGGAATTAGGGCGATAAAGACCCTGAAAGTCAGGCCGCGAAGGCGCCGAGACCCCGGGTGGTGCCCCCTGCCCCCTGTCAGTTCCCAAAGCCTCCTGCCTGGAGGGAGGGTGCAGCCGGGGGCCCCTGCCCGTGACTCAGGCTGAGCTCCTGACCCAGGTGGGCCGCGGAGGAAGGGGTGGCTGGGGCAGAGGGCAGAGGGCAGGGAGGAGGGGCTGCCTAGACTCTGGGACTCAGGGGTTTGCCTGGACACGCTGGGCACAGCCTGGGCGGATGTCCGCAGCCGGAGGAGGCCGCTGGAGCGATTCCAGGGAACAATCTTCCAGATCAGCCGGCGCTGGGCTAGTTCTGTCCCCAGCAGCGGCGTGGGCGCGGGCGAACCCCAGGCCTTGGTGGAGCCGGAGCCCGGGCGGGGCCGGGGGTCCACGCAGCAGGAGGGCCACACAGCTCTGTATCAGCACCCCCGCCCCGGACACATCCTCCAGCGAGGTCACCAAGACCCCAAGCACCGCTCTGTCTCCAGAGGGGAGCTTGGTAACGCAATTTTATTACAAAAATATTTAAAGCGAAGTAATCACTTCTCGAGGGCTTCTTCAGTGTTTACAGTAAAATGGGGGTAATATCTGCACAGTGTGCGTTCGGAACGCGTCCGGACGTCGCACTGACGTCCTTCCATTGGCGGCAAAGCGGTGTATCCGCTGAAGCTGGGCTGTGACACGTTAAAGGTACAGCCTGTAAGCCCCAAACCACGCGAGACGACACAACAGAGAAGCCCAAAGACAAAGGACACGAGGACCAGATGGGACACAGAAAAAATAGACATTAAGATGGGAGATTTAAGTCCAATCCTGTAGAAAGTCATCATACGCGAAGTCACACGATGTAAACACAGCAAGGAAAGTGCTGTTTGACCGATGAGATAAATGCAAAACCCGAGATCGCCTGCCTGCTCCCTTCGAGGAACCCGCTTTAAACAGAGTGACGCAAGGATGAAACCCCATGTGCCAGCTGACACGGCAAAGAGGCCGCAGCAGCCGAGGTCCTGCCGCGAGGAGAGCTCCGAGGCCAGCGCACTCAGGGACGGAGGGCGGCCGCGGGACGCTGAAGCTGTCAACCCCACAGGACAAGAAGGTCCCAGATTCTGAGGTGTCTGGTAGCAGACCTTCCAAAGGCAGCAAGCCGAGCTTGGACGGAAAGGGGAGACGGGCCGCTCCCGCCCCGTCTCTGCTCCGCAGAACAAGCAGGTGGGCGATCAGCCACCCAGAGCGGCCTGCCAGCCGGACCACAGACCCGAAAACATGCCCGTGACGAGGGCACAGCGGACGCGCTCTGTGCTCAAAGGAACATTTACCACGACTGACCGTGTTCTGAGCAGGAAGCCACGTCTCTATACATTTCAGAAGATTCAAATCCTGCCAGTGTGTTCTCTGAAGGAACAAAACCAAAAAAACAAAACAAAACAAAACAAAACAAAACAAATCCCTGTATCTACTGAGTTTGTAGTAGCAGAAAATTAATGGCAGAAAGACATCTGGAAAAATTCCCAAATATTTGAAAATGAATAAATTCATTTATTTATTGATTGATTGCTTTTTAGGGTCACACCACGGCAGATGGAAGTTTCCAGGCTAAGGGTTGAATCAGAGCTACAGCTGTCAGCCTACAGCACAGCCACTGCAATACAGGATCCGAGCTGCATCTGCGGCCTACACCACAGCTCATGGCAACACAGGATCCCCAACCCACTGAGCGAGGCCAGGGGTCAAACCTGCGTCCTCATGGATACCAGGCGGATTCGTTTCTGCTGTGCTGCGACGGGAACTCCTAAAGCCATTTCTACATAGCGTGTCTGTCAAGGAATAAACCAGGCAGGACACAGGAAGTGTTTTTCAGCGAATGACAGCAAACGTCCCCGCGTCTGCCAGACGCAGGGAGAGATTAGGATGAATTCGGAGCACCACGCGATTGCACTGGAATAAAAGAAAAACCTAGAATCGGTGACCTCGGCTTCCACCTTTAGACTCTGAAAGCAGAAAAGCAAATGAAACACAATCAGCTGAAGAAGGTGGATATCAGAGGCCAGAGTGGAAACCAGTGAGATGGAAACCTGGAAAGTGCAGAAGAATGAATGAAAGAAAGAGCTAGTTCTTTGAGAAGTTCAGTAAAACTAATAAACCTCCAGCCGGGCCGACCGGGAAAGAAGAAGGAGAACGAGGCAGTTTCCCGGTATCAGGAATGACAGAGCTAAAAGCACCACAGATTCTACAGATATTAAACTATCACGACCAACCAACTTTATGCCAATAAATCAAAGAAGTTAAAGAAAAACAACCTTCTCGCAGGAGCCATACCACCCAAGCTTGCTCAGTGAGAAATAAATGACCCATCACAGAAACTAAACCTGAAACCCCTTCCTACGAAGCAAGTTTCAGGCCCAGACGGCCCCTGATGAACTCTGCCCAACGGTTAGGAGACAGTGATGACGTCACACCGATTCTTCCAGAAGCGCGAGAGGAGGCGATACCCCCAATTCCTTCTTTGAGGCGAGGATCGCTTTGATACTAAAACCATTACAATAAGAGAATTTCCAGACCAACACTCTCCATCGGCATAAATGCAAAATATCTGACTGTAATTTTAACAATATAAAAAGAACCATGTAACCATGACAAGGTGAGTTTTCCCAGGAACACCGGTGGTTTTAACATTAATCAATGCAATTCACCTTAGCAGGAAAACTTCTCTGTATGAGGCTATCTCAATGGATGCCGGGAAAGCATCTGAAAAGATCTAACATTCACCCTGATGAACCCTCTCAACAAACTAGGAACATACGAAAACGTCTCGACTTGACAAAGGGCGTCTACGTGAGATGTGACAAAACGCCTAGGCTGAGACATTGCACACTTTCCCTGAGGTGCCGGAAGATGGCAAAAGCATCTCATCATCTCATTTTTATTCAGCACTGTCCGAAAAGCTCTGGCTCCTGCATGAAGGTGAGAAAAGGAATAAAGAGCAGCCAGAACAAAAAGGAAAAAGCAAATCATCTTTAACTGCAAAGAAGATGACTATTTACGTAGCAACTGCTAGGGGATCCACAGAAATGCCACTCTGCTGAACGAGCATGAAAAGATGGAGGGATAGAGGATAAATACACAAAAATCAGTTAGTTATAAGCTAGCTGCCAGCAACGAACCATCAGACACTGAAATTGAACACGGCATACCATTTAGAAGGACTTCACCCCTGACGATAAACCACTTGGGAGTAGCTCTGGAAACAGAGGAACAGGACGCGTACACCTGAGACTGTCGAATCTGCCGAAAAGAGTAGAGAACTAACGAATGAGAAATTGAATCATGTTCACAGCGCTAAAGACGCGATACTGCTACCTTCTTCCCCAATTAATCTGCAGATTTAAGGCAATTTCGATCAAAATCCCCAGAGGCTCTTTTTTTAGACCTTGAAACCTGTACTTTAGATTTTGTTCGGAGCTGCAAACTATCTAAATTGGCCAAAGCAACCTTAGGAAGGACAACACACCTGGAAAGTTCACCTGCTTCATTTCAAAGCTGACTCTAAAGATACAGCAAACGAACCTGCGACATCAACACAGGATTTCACCCACAGAATCATAGTCCAGAAACAGCCCCACATACCTATGGTTGATTGATTTTAAAGAAAGATGCGAAGATAATTCAGTGGAGGAGAAAGAGGAGCTTTTCAACAAATGGCGCTGCAACAGTTGGCTGTCCCATAGGAAAACTAATTTCCCCCAGGAGCTCGTACCATGTTCGAAACTTTAAAATAGGCCACAAGGTAAAATACAAAACTACAAATTCTAGGAAAGATCTGTGGAGAACATCTTTGTGGCCTTGGGTTGGGCAAAGGCATTTAAAGTTCGGCAGCAAAAGCCATAAGAGAACTGGTTTAGTCGAGCACCACAAAATGAAGAGTGGACGCTTCTCACAAGCCGCTGCCACCGAGAGCGTGAAAAGCCACAAATGGGGAGGAAACTCCCACAAATCACATGTCTGAGAACAAGCTCATACTTGAAGGACTCCCAAAAAACTCAGGAGTAAGAAAACAAATATCCAATTAAAAGATAGGCAAAGGGTTTGAACAGATGCGTCACCCAAGGGCCACGTGGATGGAGAACAAACACAGGAAAGAAGCCACTGCCATTCGCTCTTAAGGACACGCAGCCCCGGGGGAGGGGCAGCCGTCACCTTTGAGACAGCAGACACAAAGGGGACACGGAAGAGACGGCCGGGGCCTCTAAGGCCTAGTACGGGCACCGCCTGTTACGCAGCAGCAAACCCAGAGCCCGCGCCGCCGGGTAAATCCAAGGCCCTGAACTGAGGCCCTTCGGCGGCGGCCTCTGGCCTCTGGGGGAGGCTTTCTTTTCATTTTAAGGGAGGAAAACATCCATTCTTCATGCTTTCAAAATAACTTCTCAGCCGCAGGCCTCACAGCCTCACTGGAACAACCAAGACTCAGGGAGATGCCTGGTTCCCGGCCTTTAAAAGCCTTGGAACTGCTGGCTTCTGGGAGGGAACAAAGTAGACGTTGACAGACATTGTAAATCAACTATAATTTAAAAAAAAAAAAAAAAAAAACCTAGAAAAAGAGAGAGACAGACACAAAGGATGCTACTGGGTGACAGGGCAGCAGCCAGGCGCAGCACTGGGGGCGTGGCGGGCGCTGCAGGCGGCTCTGCAGCCAGCCGGCCCTCGATGCGAATTCACCGTGCTGGCGAATCATGATCCTAAGCCGGCAAGGTCTACATGTTGGCCTGTTATTTCGCCAACGAGGAGCTGAGGGTCGGAGAGCTACGGCGATTTTTCCAAGATTCCAGAGCGAATCTGCAGCGAAAGCTGCGCTCGGCGACGTGGGTCAGACGCCTGTCCGCGCGCCCTGCGATCTATATTTAGCCCGCGGGGAAAGGGGTCTGGGAAATGCATTAGCCCATTTGGAGGCGAATTTGATCCATCCTCGCTGGTCTAGGCAGAGGGCGCTGGAATGAGCAGTGGGGCTGCCGGCAGGGCGGGAGAAACAGACCAGAAAACCCACGACCTTAACTTAACTCCTTCCTCTCTCTTTCGTTTTGCTTCCAGGCCCTTTCTGGAAAATTTTCTTCCTCCCTATAAACTGGAATCCCTACTCTGTGCATGTATTGAAATATTTTCATCCGTCTCCTAAAATAAGGCTTGGTTCCCATATGTGCACTGGAAAAGTGTTATCATGTGTCCTCCACGAAATACTCTGTGGCCAGAGTCGACCCCCTGTCAGGCGTGGTCCCGGGTTGGTTTTCCTAACAAATACTTCACATTTTTTTTCCACCATGAAATGCAGTATAAATTATTTCCCCTCGGGCAAGGAATTTGCACTTCTAACAGTGCAGCTTTTCAAAGAAATTTGTTTATGGACAAATTCTTTTCAAATGTTGTGTACTACTCTTTCTGATAACAGTAACTTGAAACTTGTTGAAAAGTATTTCAAAAGTTTCATGAACTCAGAGAAACACTTGGGGAAAATGGAGAGTTTTGAAAAAAAAAAAGCTCAGTCCAATTAAGAGAAATGAAATATTGATACGGGAGAGTACTTGGGGGACCTCCAGGAGGTTAGAACTGAGACAAGCCAGATACAAAAGACCATACGTTATACAATTACACTTGCATGAAGTGTCCAGAAAGACAAATCTACGGAGATATGAGGGTTGGTGGCTGCCTGAGGCTGGGGGTGGGGGTGGGGGGAGGGACAGAGGACGAGTGGGTATATCCGCTTCTTTGAACAAAAATGTTCCAAAGTTATGTTATGGTTATGGCTACACAAACCGACACTGCACTAAAAACATTTGTGTGGTACACACATCTCAAGAGTGCTATTAAGATATTCAGTTTCAAGAAAGAGATCAGGCCCTATAATTTCAGTAGCTTTGGAGCTACTGGAATTTCACAGATGAAATCGAAGTAAGGTCTGTTTAATACGTTTTTATGGAGAGGTGTGTTTTATATGAGTTTATTTTCTGATTTTTCCCTATTTTTTATCAAATCTTCAAAAGACATTAATTCTTGTTCTTAAACTTACTGCGTGACCTCAGGGGAGTTCTAATAAAACCTTTCAAAGCCTCGAATTCTTCACATGCAAAAGAATTTTTCGCCTGCGCCCCATCACACACATATGACAGTGTACACAGACCACACTACGGATACATATGTCTTTCTGGGAAAGACTTTTCAGAGAGACAGAAAGGAGAAAAATTCTGCTTGTACATACAATAGCACAATGCGTGTCTGAGGCATGTAAGCACGTGCATATGCTGTGAGGACTCAGCAACAAAGGAAAGCACCAGAAGGGTAGTTGCAGCTTCTTAAGAATCTCCGGGCATTGAAGATGCTCTGGGGGGGGGGGGGTCAGAGGAGCCAGAATTCCACACTGGTCCCCCTCTGCAGAGATGGGCTCTTGGAAGCGCCAAAATACTACTAGAAGAAAGAGATAAAGGGGACCCAGTCGGTGCCATGAAATCACCTGAATTAAAGGTCTTTGGGAGGCGTCGTGTGGATTTTCTACTCCACGAGAGTCCACAAGTTTGCTGAGTAAGCAGAGCTAAGTTCATTTGATTGACTGCAATAAGAGCCTTGGTTTACTGCGTCAGAGGGGAGAGAAAGGGTGAGGGTGAGTGACTGGGGTCTGGCTCGTCGGGGATGTGATGGGTTCGAACTGGTGACACAAAAGGAGGCAAGCGAATCTTCATATTTG
Organism: Sus scrofa; assembly: GCF_054392235.1. Taxonomy (NCBI): domain Eukaryota; kingdom Metazoa; phylum Chordata; class Mammalia; order Artiodactyla; family Suidae; genus Sus; species Sus scrofa. The sequence goes on from NC_139383.1 coordinate 1,016,054, forward strand.
CTCTCGGACAAATGAAGTTTTCGCTCAGATTAGCACTATATTGTCCTGACAGAGACTGTTTGCTCCATTCTCAATGGTTTCCCTTGGTTTCAATTGCCAATAAATTGGCTTGCAGAAATTCCTGGAGACAGTCTTTAAAGATGCGTCTGAAATGTCACTTCATGGCTGAGCACAGTTACCTGGGGAACCAACTGGTTTGTTATAAGGCACGGGTCCAAAAAGAGTCTGGATGGCCCCCAAAGCAAGTGAGGAAAAACCTGAGCTGTTTGTGTGAATCAGCTAAACTGTGAGAATATTAAAAGGAGAAAGTGGCCCCATAGCAGCAGTGACGAGGGATGAAAAAGACACCAGGTGGACAGGAAGGAACATTTAGGCTTAATAATTGCGAGGTAACAAGTGTCTGTTAACAGGACAGAACCTTGCGCGTGATAAACGTAAGGAAGACGCCTACGAAAATGGCCACGAAAACCTTCGAGATTGAAGCACGACCATCTCCAGATCCAGGCCTCTGGGCAAGGGTTAGAGGGTCTGTTTGGGAAACACCCACGTCTCTCAATGCTGATCTGCATCTGGAGGTTTGGTTCAGATGAGGGGTAAGTTGTCTTCCGCCAGACTGCCCAGAATCTTGCCGACAACCTTTGCAGTCACGTGTCCCGATGGTCCAGGGGATTTGAGGTGAGGACGTGGGGGAGACCTAACTCGGGGCCTGTCCTCTGGAGTTGAGTGCTCTGCTCGCAGCCGCAAAGCCACGGGAGGGTTCCTTCCAACCTGGCTCAGGCCTGTTCTTTTCTCTCACACGCGGGAAGACGGACTCTCCAGGCTCCGGGTCCAGTGGAGGCTTGCTTGGCGCACAGGGAAGGCAGCTTGTACCCTTCGGCGACGAGACCGGGTATAGAGCAGGAGCCTGCCGGAGTAACTGACTTCATCTGCCTGGACTAAGGGAAAGGTACATCCTGGGGGGACTGATGCCCTGCGTAACAGTGATACTTGTGACAGTTTCAGACAGGAGGGGGGCCGCTGGAGGGTGTGGACAGGTGGTCCCGAGTGTGGGCCGTCTCCACAGAGGAGGCCCAGCAGTGCCAGATGCTGTGGCTGGTTTGTGCTCTATTCCAACGCTGGGTGTCTGGTCCAGGGAGGGCGATAAGGTGTCCAGGGAGGTGGCGGGTTTTATTCCGAGCCTCTGTGACAATTCCGACAGCAGCGGGGAGATTGGTTAGTTTGCTGCCTCAGGAGCTGACATGACTGCCTGCGTTTATGTGTCTTGCTTTCCTACTGCCCAGGCCACCGATCCAGTCAGTTCTGAGAAAACCCGAACGATGACCAGGATGCAGGCGAAACTCACCATACAGTGTAATTACACAGAATCCAGGAAGAGCCTGAGGCGCAGGCCCCTGCTTGTCCCCAGCTTTACTGGGGATGGGCTCTTGACCGACAGACATTATCCAGCTTCGTAGACAACTGCTTGAGTTAAAGTTCCCCTCCCATGTTGACTGAGTCGAATCCACCTTTGTGATAGATTTCATGGGGGGAAAAAAAAATTGCCCAGGTTTTATTCGAGGACCTCCGGCACCACCAAGTGGCTGATCCGACAGCCGTCGAATCAAGCTGTCCGATGATTTGCCACCATGTTTGGCCCAACAGCTCCTCGACTTTGGAGCCGCAGTTTTGAGTTGTCACCATTTGTGATACCGGTAGAGTTGTTTGCTGTGGTCTCCATTCTGCCTCGGGATCCCCTTAAAACCTGGGTGATTGTTTTTTCTTCTTTACGTACAAAAATTTTGCTTTGGTGTTTCCCTGGCATTTGCCAAACACGTAGAGTCACATAGCCGCCCCTTGGTACCCTGGAAAGTCCCATCCTTGACTGGCCCGTTTGAACTGAACCCCTTTCCAAAGCTGAGAACCTTCTGATCTCTCTCCCATCCCTAGCTTCTTACCTCTTTCACGATGTTATTTACTGGGGAAATGCAACGTGCAGCTTTGGGGGTTTGCTTCATTCACTCGCCAGGATGGAGCTGGGGTTCCGCCCGGCTCCTTGTGAGCTGCTGGCTCCTCCTTCACGGCTGAGTCATATTCCAGCAAGTGCCTAGAAGCCTGCTGTTCACCCATCCTCCAGACAACGTGGCCGTTTCCAGTCTGAGGTGTCACAAAGTTGATATAAGCGTTTGAAAACAGATTTTTGTGGAAACATAAATTTTCCATTCACTTAGGTAAGAATCTGAGCGACGGATTTCTGGGCCATGTGATAAATGTATGTTTATCATTATAAGAAACAGCCAACTGTCATTTAAGGCGGCTCTACTGTCTTTGCGCAGCTGCCAGCAAAGAAGGAGCGGTCTTGTGGTTCCATATGCGTATTGGCCTTGGGTATTGTATTAAGAAAGTAATTTTAGTCATACTTGTTATGGGGGGGCATTCTGGACACAAGTCCTTCATTAGATGTGTAATTTAGGAGCCGCTTTCCCCAGTCCATGCCTGTCTTTTCATTATATTTGCAGTCTTTCGCAAATCAAAAGCTTTTAATTTTGATCGAGTCACATTCAGCACATTTCTTACGTGAGTTGCGCTCTTGGCATTCCATCTGTAAACGCATCGCCAAAACTAAAGTCACGCAGAAGTTAGAAGTTTTGTAGGTTTTCACTTTACGTCGAGATCCATAATCCAGTCTGAATTAGTGTTGGCATGTGGGGCAATGCTTGGATCAATGTTTTTGCACACAAATACCCAAGGGTTCCAACGTCATTAGTTGAAAGGACTGTCTTGCTCAACTACATGCCTTTGTGTCTCTGTCAAAGCCACTTGCCAATGAATGGGTGAGTCTGCTTCCGGACTCTCTCTGGCTCCATGGGCGCATTTGTCCACCACGAAGCCAACCCCAAACTGTATTGATTACCGCACTATGTAACCACCTGACGTCCTCCGAAGGGGTCACGGGAGTCCTACAAATTTGATCCTTTACGTGTTTGTTTTTTTCCAGAATTATTGTCATTATTTGTAGTTCCTTTGCTTTCTCTGTGATTTTTAGATTCAGCTTGTTATTTGCAGAACAAACTTGTTGGAATTTGACTGAAACGGCACTGATCAAATTGGGTGGAATTGGAGGAATCAATATCTCTAATATACTTATTTTCATTCCATGAAGCAGCATATTTCTCCAAGTATTGAGGTCCTTTTATTTCTTTCATCAGTGTTTTAGTATACACTTAATCTGTCATGGTTATACCTAAGTATTCCATTGGTTTCAGTACTGTCATAAATGGAATTTTTAAATTCAAATTCTAAATGGCCATCATGTACGTAGAAATATGTTTAATTTTTCCATAAGCTGGTTGATTTATGGGCACAGCTATGTTCATAAATAGTACTGATTTTAGATGTTTCTTATTTTCCAATGCAAGCATTTACCCCTCTGAATTTCCCTTTAACTACTGCGTTAACTACATTCTGAAAATTTTGATATGTTGTATTTTTATTTAGCCCAAAATATTTTAAATTTAGTGAGACTTCTCTTTTGACCCACAAGTTTGGTCTTTGGTTTTCCATATATTCAGGTATTTTCTAAATATACTTTTTTTTTGTCTTTTGTTTCCTAGTTAATTGTGTGTGATCTGAGAATATACTTTGTACATTTTCTATTATTTTACCATTTTTAGCATTAGCTTTATGTCCCAGAATATCACCTATCTCGGTGAATATTTCAGCTTGGGAAAAATGTGTGTTGCTGCCGTTATGTGGGGTTATCTCTAAATGTCAGTAATATCAAGCGGCTGAATAGTATTTATAGAGAAACCACAGGTGAAAAGATGAATAAATTACTGTTTGGTAAAGTTTTCCCAAAGAGGGCGTAAACAAACAAACTAGAGAGAGAGGAAACACAGTTATGAACTTTCTTCTTTCAAAAGACACCATAATGATTATATCAAACTGAGAGAAACTATTTGCAAAACATGTATCTGACAGAAGGCTTTTGTTCTGAATGTATAAATAGCTTACCGTGCAACGGTTACAAAAACTGATCTGATACAAACATGGACAAAGATTTTAAGGGTCACTTCAACGACAGCAATAAAGGGGCACCACTGGCAAAGAAACAAAGGAAGAGATTCCCAAGGGCACTGGTCACCAGCGAAAAGCAGACTGAAGCCACCGATATCCGTCATCCCGAGGGCCTGACGCTGAAAGGTGTGACCACACCGAGTGTCGGCGGGGACGCCAGACACGCGAACTTTTATACTCTTGGGGGGCGGCGGGGGGGAGAATAACCGTCTTGGAAAACATTTAGGCAAATTCATTAAGCATTAAAACTGCATCTATCATATGACTCAGTCATTTCACTCCTAGGATTAGTACATTTGAAACACATCTTTTTTCCCTGATACATGTGCTCCGAGCAGGCATTATTTTGTGATAGTCAAAACAGGGACAACTCTCAATGTCCATCAACAGGGAATGGACCCGGAAACCGCGCTGCGCTCATGAGACCCAAGCCCAGCCTGGACCGCAGCGCCGGCGGGCGGAGTCCTGGATGCTGGAATCAACTTGTCAGGTGGAGGAAAGGCAGTGAGGTCAGGCGAGGATATGCTGCACGGCTCCATTTGCGTCAGATCACAGGAAGCTCTTCTGCAGCGATGGTTGCCTGGAACAGGGAGGCGGGGCTGGACCCGGGACACGAGGATCTTTGAGCTGGTTGCACCTGTGGGGTCTTGGCCGCAGGGATTCCTCACGGGTCTGTACATATAACAACACTCGTGAAAAAGCACTTTAAATATCGGCCGTTTACTTACAAAATGATACCCCAGGAAAGCTGTACAGACACAAGGTGAAATAAAGATACTCTGAGTCAAACAAAAGCTGATAAATGTCAAGAAACGACTTTAGGAAGAAAAAAATAAAGGAAGTTCTTCAAGCTGGATTAAAAAAACCCCACGTAATCCTGGAGGTACGCACAGGGTATGCAGGAAGAGACAGAGTGCCGGAGGTGTGAGCGTGAGGAAGTGGTACCTGTCAAAACTAGTGTCGTGATGTAGCGTGAGTTTTATAAGGTGTAAGTAAAATCTCACAGCACAAGTGCGGAAAACCGAGTTAATGGTGGGACGCTTCTTGCATTTTCAAGGAAATATTAAAAGTACACATTTAAATATCAATTACTCAAGAATGCATATTGTAATCTCCAGGGGAATTAATAAGGTTAATAATCAAAGGATATTAACCAAAAAGAAAGAGAAAAATGATTGATGAGAAGAATTGCTTTAACTCAAATAAAACGAAAAAGATGGAACAAGGAAACAAAAACAAATAAGACAGATAAAATCCCATGGTAAGGCAGTAGGCTTAAGCACAGTTGTATCAGAAGCAGTATTAAATATGAAAAATGGAATAATTCAATTCAAATGTCAATATTGCGTCTTCAAAAACCACACGTAGCCAACAGCATGTAGTTGGCAAGAGGCTCACTTTACATGAAAGGATTCAGAGAGGCTGAAAATAAATGGCTGCAAAAAGGGGGCCATAAAACCCCCTCCACGAGGCAGCTGGTGGGGCTGCATTGGCACGAGAGCATCACTAAGTGTTGCTACAGATAAAGGGGCATTTCACAGAGCAAACAGGAAGATACAAAACTCCAGGTTTCACGTGCACCAGCAAGATGGTTAGACGCGGATAAGAAAAGACCTGACCTCATGCCATCGGTAACGGGAGAGTGAAGCAGAGCCTGGCTGGCGACTTCAACGCGCCTGTCCGGGCTGAGAGAATGAAAAGATCACCAAAAAAAAAAAAAAAAAAAAAAAAAAAAAAAAAAAAAAAAAAAAAGTATGAAAACGGACTGAAAAGACACAACTGAATTTTCTTAGTCAACATGTCCAGAGCAGTAGACCCAGCACTGCGACAGAAACTCTTTTCAGATGATTGGGGTACCTACGTCGAAACTGACTGGGCCGTAAAGTGCGTCTCGACAAGTTAAAAATAAATAAAAGGGTAAATAAAATCACACAAAGTATGTTTTCCTGCACAGAGCAATCTCATTATAACCCAACAACAGACAGGAACTAAATTAACTGCCTATCACACTTATGTACTATTTATGAGTAAAAGTACAGTGGACATTAGAAAATATTTCAAATTGAAAGACAATAAAAAAAACCCTGGCGTGTTAAAACCCATGGGATGCAGGTAAAGAGTGCTCAGAGGAGATGTTATAGCTTCGAGGGCATATATTTGATAAGAAGAAAAGTTTGTGATAAAAGATCTAAACTTCCAGCCTTAGAGGATAGAAAAGGAAGAGCAAATTAAAGCCAGAGATAGAAAGAAGAAAATCGCAGACGAAGATGAAAAATTAAGAATATTTGCAAGAGCAGCTAAGAGTTCAATTGTTCAAAGTCAAAATCTCTCTAATTAAAGAGCAGCCGAACGGGTCGCTCACCTGCTCCCAGGTTCCAGGTATTGGTTAAGCTCCGCGCAGAGCACGAGGTGCCCGGTCAGCTGGGGGCTCAAATGAACGTGTCAGCGGTTCGAGAAAAGCACAAGGGGTGACAATTTCAGGGACAAACTCATCTGGGGAGGCCAACATTAAACCCGGGAGCCTCGGTCCTCTGATGTTCCCGAGGGGCCGTGGGCTGGCCGGGGGGACCAGCCCCTCGGTGCTGAGGGCAGGTGGCCCCCTGGGCTCCCAGCCGTGCGCAGGTGTGACGGACGCCTCCACTCAGGAACCCAAGGCTCCTTCTCACGTTCCTCTGACCTTCCTGCCACCACAAGCCCCGCCGAGGGCGGGGAAGGTCAGCGGCACTGGTCAGATAAGGACAGGTGAGGGGAATGGGGGTCAGGGCTCAGGGCTTAGGATGCGTTTCCTGCCTTGTCCTTCCCATCACAGGGACCCTCAGAGCAATAAGCACTTAGGGCTCAGAGAGGTCAGAAAGCTGCAGATCGGACGGGTGAGAGGGTGGGGGTCAGAGGTCAGAGCGTTTACGGGCGACGGTGGAGGACATAGGCCGGGGTAGCTGGTGGGGCTGCGAGGCGGCGGGGGCGGGCAGCTCATAAAAATCCCAGGACAGAAACCTGTGGCTCATTTGTCACAACTGACCTCCCAAGACATTCCCATTAATAGTTTTGGGTTTTCTTTTTTCTTTTTTTCTTTCTTTTTAGGGCCACACCTGTGACATATGGAGGTTCCTAGGCTAGGGGTTGAATCGGAGCTGCCACTGCCAGCCTACACCACAGCCACAGCAACACCAGATCCTTAACCCACTGAGTGAGGACAGGGACCAAACCCACATCCGCATGGATACCACTCAAGTTCTTAACCCACTGAGCCACAGTGGGAACTCCTGTTTTTTTCTATTTCTATTTTATTTTGTTTTTTATTTTAATCTTTATTTTACACGGGAGTACAGTTGATTAACGATGTGTTAGTTTCAAGTGTGCAGCAGTGACTCACTCACACACAAAGATCCATTCTTTCTGGGAATATATTCTTTCTAAAACTTACTCATTAGGTCAAACGCTCGGGTTTAGTCATCACACAGTCTCACCAACTGCATCCTTTCTTTACAACCGTGGCCCAAACATGTTCCATTTTCCGAGGGAGACTTGACTAAAGAATGCAGACTCCGGGGTGACAGGTTTGCAGGCCCAAGTTGTCACAATAGGGGCTTTTCACCGGGGAGCTGGGGCAGGCAGGGCCCACGGCCTGGACCTAGCATCTCCAGGGCTTTTCCGGTGTGTTTCCAGGACAGCGGGGGTGACCAGGGCCCGCAGAGGAATCTCCGTCTTGCTTTGTGACACAGTCAGCCTCTCTGCTCATTCCAGATGCAGGACCTCCGTTTGGGCCGCCGCGCCAGGCGGCAACAGCAATAAACATCCGAGCTCCGGCGTGATTGTGAAAAGCAAAGCCTAGATTTTCAAATGTTTTTCAACTTAAAGTCATGGGAATGGAAGTTTTAGCACCAAAACAAAGTTATATAAGAGGAATAATAAGTTAAAGCTGTCCCGTGGCAGATGTGGCAGGAAACCAGCACACACAGGCTCACGCGGCTGTTTCCCGCGTGGCCACGTCAGCAAGGCCACTGCAGGGCTTACGGAGCGCGTCTACCGTGCAGAAGCCCGGCCCTCACAGGCCCCTGCTTGGGCGCTGTGACAGGCTTGGAAAGGCAGAGAGAACTGACTGCTGTGGTTCACGTTTCAGAGCTGGCTCAGCAAACAAAAGAACCACCCTGAGAACATTTGTGCGGAGGCTGCAGTGATGAGGGAGACGGGTGATTCTCAGGGTCGCAGCAGTTCTCAGGGCTGGGGGGGTCGTAGCCCGACGGCCGTTCACGCCCGAGGGGGCAAGGGGATGTCTGCCTCCTCCTGTGTCTAGCGTCCGGACGCTCCGTAGTCGTGACACACCTTGGCTTCACGTTTCCTCCAATTCCAAAGGAGCAGCGAGGGAGGCTTTCCCATCCTCGCCCGACACTCCCGGCCGCTGGACCCTGGGCCGTTTGCAACCCCCCCCCGCACCCCCCCCGGGGGTACGCTTTTCTAAAGAGAAACTGTAACTGTGCCTCTGCCTCTGGGGAGCATCCTGAGTATCTCTAGACACAACACTTGAAGACCGTTTGAGTCCAGTGCTTCCTGCTCGAACGGTCTTGATGGCTTTGGCTTCCTCACAGGTCACAAAATCAGGCGTGATCAGGTGTGTTTTCTAGGCCCTTTGGATCCGCAGCTCCGTGTGCAGTACGCCTGGACTCAGGGACTCGAGAGTGTTGGGGTAGGAAGTCAGTGCGGCAGCTGGAAGTGAAGTGATCACGGCTGGGGTGGAGAAGCGCCCTCGGGTCTGGGTGGAGAAGCGCCCTCGGGTCTGGGTGGAGAAGCGCCCTCGGGTCTGGGTGGAGAAGCGCCCTCGGGTCTGGGTGGAGAAGTGCCCTGGGGTCTGGGTGGAGAAGCGCCCTCGGGTCTCTGGGTGGAGAAGCGCCCTCGGGTCTGGGTGGAGAAGCGTCCTGGGGTCTGGGTGGAGAAGCGCCCTCGGGTCTCTGGGTGGAGAAGCGCCCTGGGGTCTGGGGTGGAGAAGCGCCCTCGGGTCTGGGTGGAGAAGCGCCCTCGGGTCTGGGTGGAGAAGCGCCCTCGGGTCTCTGGGTGGAGAAGCGCCCTCGGGTCTGGGTGGAGAAGTGCCCTGGGGTCTCTGGGTGGAGAAGCGCCCTGGGGTCTGGGGTGGAGAAGCGCCCTCGGGTCTGGGTGGAGAAGCGTCCTGGGGTCTCTGGGTGGAGAAGCGCCCTGGGGTCTGGGGTGGAGAAGCGCCCTCGGGTCTGGGGTGGAGAAGCGCCCTCGGGTCTGGGTGGAGAAGCGCCCTCGGGTCTGGGGTGGAGAAGCGCCCTCGGGTCTCTGGGTGGAGAAGCGCCCTGGGTCTGGGGTGGAGAAGCGCCCTCGGGTCTCTGGGTGGAGAAGCGCCCTCGGGTCTGGGTGGAGAAGCGCCCTGGGGTCTGGGTGGAGAAGCGCCCTCGGGTCTCTGGGTGGAGAAGCGCCCTGGGGTCTGGGTGGAGAAGCGCCCTCGGGTCTCTGGGTGGAGAAGCGCCCTGGGGTCTGGGTGGAGAAGCGCCCTCGGGTCTCTGGGTGGAGAAGCGCCCTCGGGTCTCTGGGTGGAGAAGCGCCCTCGGGTCTGGGTGGAGAAGCGTCCTGGGGTCTGGGTGGAGAAGCGCCCTGGGGTCTGGGTGGAGAAGCGCCCTCGGGTCTGGGTGGAGAAGCGTCCTGGGGTCTGGGTGGAGAAGCGCCCTCGGGTCTCTGGGTGGAGAAGCGCCCTCGGGTCTGGGTGGAGAAGCGCCCTCGGGTCTCTGGGTGGAGAAGCGCCCTCGGGTCTGGGTGGAGAAGCGTCCTGGGGTCTGGGTGGAGAAGCGCCCTGGGGTCTGGGTGGAGAAGCGCCCTCGGGTCTGGGTGGAGAAGCGCCCTCGGGTCTGGGTGGAGAAGCGCCCTCGGGTCTGGGTGGAGAAGTGCCCTGGGGTCTCTGGGTGGAGAAGCGCCCTGGGGTCTGGGGTGGAGAAGCGCCCTCGGGTCTGGGGTGGAGAAGCGCCCTCGGGTCTGGGTGGAGAAGCGCCCTCGGGTCTGGGGTGGAGAAGCGCCCTCGGGTCTCTGGGTGGAGAAGCGCCCTGGGTCTGGGGTGGAGAAGCGCCCTCGGGTCTCTGGGTGGAGAAGCGCCCTCGGGTCTGGGTGGAGAAGCGCCCTGGGGTCTGGGTGGAGAAGCGCCCTCGGGTCTCTGGGTGGAGAAGCGCCCTGGGGTCTGGGTGGAGAAGCGCCCTCGGGTCTCTGGGTGGAGAAGCGCCCTGGGGTCTGGGTGGAGAAGCGCCCTCGGGTCTCTGGGTGGAGAAGCGCCCTCGGGTCTCTGGGTGGAGAAGCGCCCTCGGGTCTGGGTGGAGAAGCGTCCTGGGGTCTGGGTGGAGAAGCGCCCTGGGGTCTGGGTGGAGAAGCGCCCTCGGGTCTGGGTGGAGAAGCGTCCTGGGGTCTGGGTGGAGAAGCGCCCTCGGGTCTCTGGGTGGAGAAGCGCCCTCGGGTCTGGGTGGAGAAGCGCCCTCGGGTCTCTGGGTGGAGAAGCGCCCTCGGGTCTCTGGGTGGAGAAGCGCCCTCGGGTCTGGGTGGAGAAGCGCCCTGGGGTCTGGGTGGAGAAGCGCCCTGGGGTCTGGGTGGAGAAGCGCCCTCGGGTCTGGGTGGAGAAGCGTCCTGGGGTCTGGGTGGAGAAGCGCCCTCGGGTCTCTGGGTGGAGAAGCGCCCTCGGGTCTGGGTGGAGAAGCGCCCTCGGGTCTGGGTGGAGAAACGCCCTCGGGTCTGGTGGAGAAGTGCCCTGGGGTCTCTGGGTGGAGAAGCGCCCTCGGGTCTGGGTGGAGAAGCGCCCTCGGGTCTGGGTGGAGAAGCGTCCTGGGGTCTCTGGGTGGAGAAGCGCCCTCGGGTCTGGGTGGAGAAGCGCCCTCGGGTCTCTGGGTGGAGAAGCGCCCTCGGGTCTCTGGGTGGAGAAGCGCCCTCGGGTCTGGGTGGAGAAGCGCCCTCGGGTCTCTGGGTGGAGAAGCGCCCTCGGGTCTGGGTGGAGAAGCGCCCTCGGGTCTCTGGGTGGAGAAGCGCCCTCGGGTCTGGGTGGAGAAGCGCCCTCGGGTCTCTGGGTGGAGAAGCGCCCTCGGGTCTCTGGGTGGAGAAGCGCCCTTGGGTCTGGGTGGAGAAGCACCCTCGGGTCTCTGGGTGGAGAAGCGCCCTGGGGTCTGGGTGGAGAAGCGCCCTGGGGTCTCTGGGTAGAGAAGCGCCCTGGGGTCTGGGTGGAGAAGCGCCCTGGGGTCTGGGGTGGAGAAGCGCCCTCGGGTCTGGGTGGAGAAGCGCCCTCGGGTCTCTGGGTGGAGAAGCGCCCTCGGGTCTGGGTGGAGAAGCGCCCTCGGGTCTGGGTCGGAGAAGCGCCCTCGGGTCTCTGGGTGGAGAAGCGCCCTCGGGTCTGGGGTGGAGAAGCGCCCTCGGGTCTGGGGTGGAGAAGCGCCCTCGGGTCTCTGGGTGGAGAAGCGCCCTGGGGTCTGGGGTGGAGAAGCGCCCTCGGGTCTGGGTGGAGAAGTGCCCTCGGGTCTGGGGTGGAGAAGCGCCCTCGGGTCTGGGTGGAGAAGCGCCCTCGGGTCTGGGTGGAGAAGCGCCCTCGGGTCTGGGTGGAGAAGCGCCCTCGGGTCTGGGTGGAGAAGCGCCCTCGGGTCTGGGTGGAGAAGTGCCCTGGGGTCTGGGTGGAGAAGCGCCCTCGGGTCTCTGGGTGGAGAAGCGCCCTCGGGTCTGGGTGGAGAAGCGTCCTGGGGTCTGGGTGGAGAAGCGCCCTCGGGTCTCTGGGTGGAGAGCCCGGGGAGCGGACTCTGCGGACCCTGGGCATCCAGGCCGAAGGAATGGCACATTCGAGGCTTTGGGGCAAGCACGTGTTGAATGTTAAAGCGTGAGAACAGAGGACCGGATGAGCGTTCAGAAAAGAACAAGACGTGGGGCAGAGTGATAACCCAGCTAGAGAAAGAGGAAGAAAGAGACACGGCGTGTTCAAACAACGGTCCGGAGAGGGTGGTGCCCTTAAGGTCAATCCACAGTCAGGAGAGCCACGGCTTCCAGTGGGTCACCAGAAGGACCATGGTCCTTGGGGGTTGGGGGAGGCAGCCCCACCCCCGCTGATGCAGGAGGAAGGGACCGAGGACAGAATCCCACCCGCCTTCTCCCACACCCGATTTAAAAGAACCGGTGGAGCGGAAAGGAGAAGTGGACTCGTCCACACTGAGAGCTGGGGGTTTCAATGCCCTTCTCAGCAACTCAGAGCACGAACAGGAGGAGAGCCAGGGTCTGCGAGGTCAGAACAGCACGATCCACAATGTGCCCAAGGGGCAGAGCCAACACTCCACCCAACAACAGAATATCTATTCTTACAAATACCCGCGCAGTGTTCACTAAAATAGACCGTATCCTGGGCCACAAAACAGACCTCCGCCACTTGCAAATAATTGAAGTCAAATATAGTGTCTTCTCTGACATAATGGGAGCAAACTGGGAACAATAACTGCGAGCCAACGGGAGAATCTCTCTAAACACGAGGGGATGAGACATCCTAAGCAGCCTGTGTGTCAAAGAGGAAGCGTCAAAAGAAAAATTTAACGATAAACAGACCAGATGAAAATACAAATATGACACTTCAGAATATAGGAGATTCAGCTAAAGCCATTCTGAAAGGACATTCCTAACAGAAACTGTTTGCGTTGGAGAGAAAGTTCTCCAATCAATAGTCTAAAGTCCTACCTCCATAAGCTAGAAAAACAAGAGCAAAATAAATAAAAAACAAATGGATAAAAAGAAATAATAAGGAATAGAAATTAATGAAACTGAAAACAGAAATTCAATAGGAAAAAAAACAATAAAATCTAAGCTGTTTTCTTTTTCTTTCTTTTTTTTTTTTTTTTGTCTTTTGTCTTTTTGTTGTTGTTGTTGCTATCTCTTGGGCCGCTTCCGCGGCATATGGAGGTTCCCAGGCTAGGGGTCTAATCGGAGTTGTAGCCGCTGGCCTATGCCAGAGCCACAGCAACGCGGGATCCGAGCCGCGTCTGCAACCTACACCACAGCTCACGGCAACGCCGGATCGTTAACCCACTGAGCAAGGGCAGGAACCGAACCCGCGACCTCATGGTTCCTAGTCGGATTCGTTAACCACTGCGCCACGACGGGAACTCCTAAGCTGTTTTCTTAAACTCAATAACATTTATAAACTTTAGCGAGACTGACACACAGAAAGAAGACACCAGTCATGAAGCCTGCGAAGGATGAAAAAAAAAAAAAAAAGAGCCTCCGTCCAGACCCGACAGCCGTTAAAAGGGAGGGAAGGGATTTCAACCACCAACTTCGGCTCATACATTTGGCAGCCTGGAAGAAATGAGCCAATTCCTTGAAAACCGCAGAGGACAAAGCTCTCAGCAAAGAAGAAATATATCATTTGAATAGTCTTCTACTCATGAAAGACTTTGAACTTGTAACTACAACGCTCTTCAAAAAGAAACCTCCAGGCTCAGATGATTTCATGGGAAGATTCTACCAAACTTTAGAGAAGAACTAACGCCAATTCTGCACCACGTCTTGCAGAAAATAAAAGACGTATTTTATGAGGTCGGAGTCCTCCTGACACGGCCACGAGACCCAGTGCCCATGAGAAACCACCTGCCCAGGCTTCCCCGAGGGAGGGCGCGGCTCCTCGCCGCTCTCTCGACGCACAGGCCCTGCTTCTGTGCCTTTTGTTCTTTGTCTTTTACCCCGAGAGACGCGATTATTTTACTACCGATTTTGACCCTTAGTTTTCTTCATGTACCACAGAAAGACCGTTGTTGTTTCTCCTCGTCCCCTTTCCATGTCTTGTCTTCGTTCTGGGATGTTCTCCATCCTTTCGGAGCGTATCCTTTGGCTCGTCAGACTTGGCTTTGTGGAGCTCTTGCTCTGGAAGCCGACTTTGAGAAGCTCCCTTCCCGGCTGGTCGTGCCTTCCCTCTGGCACTTAGAGAAGATGAGTCGTCTGCTGCCCAGGGCTCCCCGCTTCGATGGGGTCGCTTCCGAAGCCTGTCAGGACTTGGTTCCTCCTTCCTCTGCAACTGTGCTGCGGAGTTCTCTTTGTGTTTGCTGTTCTGAGCTCTAAGCAAACACAGCGAAGTGGAGATTGCTTTTTTAAATGTTCATACTTGGCATACATTCAGGTATTAACTCTTCCCAAAGGTCGCCTCCGTGCCCGCTCCTTTCTTTCCTCCGGGACTCGGCTCAGACACACAGCCGAGTTCCCTGATCTCTTTCCCAGCTCTTACCCCCTTCCACGGCTGCGGTGTCGCTCCATCCCTAGTCGCGCCTCCGTCCCTGTGAGTTCCTCAGAGCCGTCCTCCCCTGTACTAGGCTCTCTTCATTCACTGCAATGAATCACTGAGTGTTTAAGTATAGCGATTTTATGTTTCTGTCTGAAAGTTCTGTATTTTAACTATGGTTATATTTTTATAATCTTTTCACTTTGGGCTCAGTGTTGCTTTGGTTTCTGTGACTCTGCTTTGCGGTGGTATTGTTTTCAGTGTTTTTGGCAATTTTTAATTGTGGTTCAACATACGGGCACCCTAATTATTGGCATTTGCTCCTATTACTCTTGGGAGCACCCTTGGTTTAGGTCCAAATCTTTCTATGGGCAAAGGACCTGAATAGACATTTCTCCAAGGAAGATATTCAGATGGCCAACAAGCACATGAAAAAATGCTCAACATCCCTGATTATTAGAGAAATGCAAATCAAAACTACCATGAGATACCACCTCACACCAGTCAGAATGGCCTTCATTAATAAGTCCACAAATAACAAATGCTAGAGAGGGTGTGGAGAAAAGGGAACCCCCCTGCACTGTTGGTGGGAATGTAAACTGGTACAACCACTATGGAGAACAGTGTGGAGGAACCTTAGAAATCTATACATAGAACTTCCATATGATCCAGCAATCCCACTCTTGGGCATCTATCCGGACAAAACTTTCCTTAAAAAAGACACACGTATCCGCATGCTCATTGCAGCACTATTCACAACAGCCAAGACATGGAATCAACCCAAAAGTCCACTGTTAGATGATTGGATTAGGAAGATGTGGTATATATACACAATGGAATACTACTCAGCCATAAAAAAGAACAAAACAATGCCATTTGTAGCAACATGGACGGAACTATAGCCTCTCATCCTGAGTGAAGAAAGTCAGAAAGAGAAAGACAAATACCATATGCTATCACTTATATCTGGAGTCTAATATATGGCACAAAGGAACCTTTCCACAGAAAAGAAAATCATGGACTTGCAGAATAGACTTGTGGTTGCCAAGTGGGAAGGGGTGGGAGTGGGAGGGATTGGGAGCTTGGGGTAAATAGATGCAGAATTTTGCATCTGGGATGGATTGGCAATGGGATCCTGCTGTGTAGCACTGGGAACTCTGTCTAGTCACTTATGATGGAACATGTAATGTGAGCAAAAAAGAATGTATACTTGTAAGTGTAACTGGGTCACCATGCTGTTCAGTAGAAAAAATACATATATAAATAAATGATAAAAAAAATCTTTCTGTAGCACCCCGTGGTTATCTTTTCAAGCCAGCTGATGATGCCGTGTGGACCCAGGGCTGTCCCAGCTTCAAACGTGTGGGTATCTGCCAGCCAGCGATAAGATTCTTCGGAAGCACCTGCACACACATCTTCCCAGCACTGACGCTTCATTGCAAAGGACTGAGTCCCGTGACTCCGAAAGCAGGCTTAACAACAACAGCAGCCTTTCTCTCTAGAAGAACCTGGAGGAGGGAAGACTAGCGGCGTGAACTTGTCCACCCCTGCAGTTTCAGGGGTGCTGGTGACCCCTTCAGGCTCCGGAGGGGACAGCGCAGTGTCTGCTCTAAGTGAAATCAGTCATGCATCAGAGACAGGTTCTTATCTGTTTTATTACTGAGAAATGGTGACAGAGCGGCCTTTGTCAAAACACAGCACACTTGTTGGGGATACAAAGAGATTTCTGGAATCCCTGGCAAGTCTCTGGGGTGCTGCACAGCACGCACAAGTCTTTGGGCCCAGCGTAGCGCTGACGGCCCTTGCATGCCTCCGGTCTAAGGAGTGACACGTGTCCCTGTGTCCACTCACAGCTCGAAAACACTTACTGCACAGCTAAGGAGCCGTTAAAAGCTGTCGTGAACCAGATGGTTTTATTTATATAACTTTACATGAAAACAAACGCAGAATAGAATTTTTTGTCATTTGGATATTTGTTCCTGACACTTTCCAGCTTTCCCTGAGGATAATTTCCGGATTCATGAGTCAGAGCTGATGATGGTTTGTGTCTGGGTCTGGACTAAACCAGGGGAGCCTGCATCCCTAACGGGGGGCGGGGGGACCCGCTTCGTGCGTCTCCTTTTCATCGAGAAGCTCCCCAGCCCTCCCGACCTTCTCCTCTGGGGACCAGTCCAGGTGCAGGTGCTGGTCTGGGCCCCGCCCCCCGCTCAGCAGGGGCACCTGAAGGAGGCCTGTGGTGCCAGGTGTAGGTGCGGCCCAGGACTCGCTGGGGTCTAGACGCAGCCATGCACACGTGGGAAAGTGGGGCTAAGACTCTGCAGTCCCTCTGGGAGGAGCTGGTGCCTTCCAGAGCAGACGTGAACCAAAGGAGGAAAACCAGGGGTGACGATGGAGTCCTGGGGTCTAGGCGGCGACAGGGGTGGGGGCGGCTCCCAAGGAGAAGGTGTCCCTTGTCCCGCCCTCGTGGGACCCACGTGGCCTCTGCGTTCCGAGATCAAAGACAGAGACATTGCGTCCATGGCATCCTGCAAACTCGGAGCGGGGCCCCGATCAGCCCTCCACCTAGCCCCTCGGCCCTGCACCCAGAAATGCAGTCACCCCAAAGCAGAAGGGGGCACCACGTCTCTTCTAGGAGAGAGGATCCCAGCCGCCCACCCATGGTGTGGACCCTCTGCCCCCGGCGCGGCCTGGGCGGGGAGGCGGGGCCTGGCGGCTTGGAGCGGGGACCAGCAGGCCGGCCGTGGAGAGGCAGGAGGATGTGTTTTAGACTTTGCCAGCCATGCCCGTTTGGTGGCAACTGCTCAGCTCTGCTGCTGCAGCGGGAAGGTGGCCGCTGACAAGCAAACGGATGGCCCTGGCTGTGTGCCCAGAGGCTGACCCGCAAGTCACCTGGCAGGGTGGCTGCGGTGCCCAGGCTGTGGTGGGCTGACCCCAGGGGCCTCGTGTACCGTCCCAGCACGGTCCCCGCTGGGTGATTGTGGCAGCTCCCTGCCTGCAAAGCCTGCTTCGTTGTGGTCTGGAGAAGGCGCGGTGCTGGGGCTCCAGGCGGGTCCCGCAGGCCTGAGGTTCTGAGCAGGGACTGAGCTCTGAAGCTGCTCCTGATGTGTGTCATTGAGCAAATGACAGCAACAGGAGACACCGCTCCCGTCACGGCCCCGACCCCACGGCAAGCAAGCTGACCAAGAGCAGTTTGGCGGGTTCTTGTGGGGCCGAGGCGCTGGGCGGGGGGCACGGGAGCGGGGTGGCTGAGGTCCCCCAGAGGAGCTGAGGGAGGGTGGACTCAGCAAAGGCTGGGACAGCCCTGAGCACCGATGGGCGGAAGGAAGGGCCTTCGATCACAGCAGACCCAGCCGAGCCCCAGGGAACGGGGAGGAAGGCCCAGGACGCAAAGGACACAGCGGGGGCATCTCCGCTGGCCTCGGTGTCCCGCCCCATCCACCCAGGCGGCCAGAGGAAGGAGGGACACCCGCGTGCCCAAGGGGGGCCCTGGGGAGACTTTGGGTCCTTTAAAGAGACAGTTTCAATGACCAGGTTACCGCTCAGGGAAAGAAGAGACTTTTCAAAGTGTCTTTTCTCTCCCTTCAGCGGAGGCTTCCGATGAGGACGGGATTGGCTTGGGGCCTAATTCAGGGCTGGGTCTCCTCTGCTGATGCCAGCGCCGTCAGCCTCTGATCCCACCTGGCCACCTGTGCTTCTACAAGCTTAGGGTGCAAGTGACACAGCTTTCAGATGGTCCCTGAGAGGGACTGACGCGGAAGTGGGGGAGGGAACTTCCATTCCAACTGGGCACGCGGGCAGCCTGGGGTATAGACACAACCGAGTCGCCACAAGATCCACCGCATCATAGGATCCCACGCTCCCGACATAATCTGGGTTAATCTGTATCGTTTCCTTCCTTCTTTACTCCATGTGCATTTTTTTTTTTTTTTGTCTTTTTGCCTTTTCTAGGGCCGCTCCCACAGCATATGCCGGTTCCCAGGATAGGGGTCTAATTGGAGCTGTAGCCGCCGGCCTGCGCCATAGCCACAGCCACAGCCACGCGGGATCTGCGCTGCGTCTGCAACTACCCCACAGGTCATGGCAGTGCCAGATCCTTAACCCACTGAGCAAGGCCAGGGCTCGAACCGCAACCTAATGGTTCCTGGTCGGATTCGTTAACCACTGAGCCACGTTGGGAACTCCCCAAGTGCATTTTTCATTCAGTAAATATTCACTGAACAATTTCTGTGTTTGGTAATTGCTTTAGATATTAAAACCAAAAATTAATCAGGCAAGTCTTGCCCTCAAGAAATGTCCGGCCTGGTAAAGGGAGACCTGCTGTTGCCTGAGGTCCGTCTGGGTGACAAGGGCCACCGCTAGCGTCTCTGTCTTCCCACAGCAAACCCTGCTTAGGGTGCAAAGCCAAGAAAACCTCACGCTGACCTAAGCACCTTTGCTTCTAGGTTCATCTGTTTCTCACTGAAAGAATCTTTATTCTCTCTGGCTCCCAGTACATTCTTCCCAGATGCCTTTCTACAAACTAAGAGTAGGCGGCCTCCGAAATCCCGGAGGCCACGTGTCGGCGTATGTCATTACAGCTACGTCACTGACACCTGCCCCTTCCTTCAGCACCGAGAGATGTTCTCCTAGAAGATGCAGGATACATGTACCTATAGTGAAAGGGCAAAGGGCACCCACTGGGGGTCAGACTGTCCGGTTTTAATCCTGGCCCTGCCACTAACTACCGTAGGATCCTACCTCTTGGTTAAACTCGCTGTGACTCAGTTTCCTGTGCGACGACGGCAACGACACTGAGCCTGATGGTTGTTCAGGGTCCAGGCATCAAGGACCAGTGTAGTGACGGGTCCTGTTCTCTCCATCGGGACCTCCCAGGAGCTGCGTGCCTGGACCTCGCAGCAGCTCTCGCACATCCCCCCCCCCCAGGCTTTTCTCCTTTCGCGCATTTGAAACCACTTCCCAGCATGTGCCGACGGATCCAGTACTCCGTAGTTATGGCCGCTGATAGAAATAAATGTCAAAAATGCAAACACACACCCACGAAACCTCCATCAAGCCCAAGAGGTTTTGAGAGATGCCTTCTGCTAGTTTGCAAATGATAAAAACTTTATACTTACATACATTCTCCGGAAGCCAGAGAACAACTTCCCAGATCATTTCACAGGACACTAAAATCCTAATGCAACCCAATCAGGGCACGAGAAATGAAAATTATGTGTAACTTCCATTGGTGAATATAGACACAAAACCACTAAACAAAATATCGGAAAGCAAAATTCAGAAATATTAATTTAAACATTGAACACCTATGAATGTTCCTCAATATTACCACAGAAAGAAAATTAGAGAGAAAGAGCCCCATATGGCTGGATTATTAGATGCAAAATAACAATTCAATACACACGAGGGTTCTACAATCGGTGAGCAAAATAATAATGGAAGGGCATATGCTCTTACCCCGATAAGGAAACACTGACATAGCCCTTTCAAGTACCAGACCTGTGGTGAGATGCGGAAACATCTCCTTCATAAACCAGTGGGGACTCTGACACCTCCTGCAGCCTCCCTGCTCCTCCCGCCCCCTCCCCCCCTCCCCGCCCCTCCCGCCCTCCCCGCCCCTACCCCCTCCCTGCCCCTCCCCTCTCCTGCCCCTCCCCCCTCCCTGCTCCTCCCACCCCCCTGCGTTTCACCAGTGGCGCCTCAGGGTGGAAGGAACAGCACCGTCTCTGTGCTCAGAATACCCGACGACTTACACGGGAAGCAAGTAGGTTTTCTCGTTGTGAACAAAGCTTTTTGTAGTCCTCAGTGTATGGCTGGCACTATTCTAGATCCTTTCATTGAAAAGAAAAAAAAAACACTAAAAAAAAAGAAAGGAAAAGAAAAGAATTTCCCTGGAGGCCTAGCCGTTAAAGGATCCAGGGTTGTCAACTGCTGTGGCTCCGGGGCCTGCGGTGGAGAGCGTTTGATCCCCGGCCTGGGATCTTCCACATGCTATGGGTGTGGCCAAAAAAAGAAGAATGCTAGATGCTTTACTAAAAAGGCTATTGATCACAGTATAAAATTCCATTTTACATCTTTGCCCAGGAAACTTGAAAATCAGCACGTGTAATAGCAAATAAATAATTAACGAAACTGTCTAGGACTCATAATAAAAAAGCAGAACCCATAAAATAGCTCAAAATTGGGAGAAAAAAAAGATGAGGAAAAGTAACTTATAAGGAACCAAATTTGTTATAAATCGATACTTCTAAAGCAAAATGTAACAGCGATCTACAGGTGGACGGGTGACTTCGTGGCTTCGCGGACAAAGTCAAGACCCCAGGGTGACTGACGGAGGCAAACTGAAGTTCCCCTGAAAATGAGATAAAACTGCAGTCGCTCTGGAAAACAACGCAGCCTTGCTGGTGAAGCTGGAGACCCAGCAACCCCACGCTTGGACATCCAGCCTCGAAAACGTTCCTGCACAGGCGCAAAACGGACCCAAAGGTGGAAGAGCAAAACTTTGAAAATCTCACAAAACTGGACAACATGGGACTCCTGCTGTATTCGTTCATGCAGTAACACACACACGTGGAAATAAGCAATATCGACACGCCTCAGTGTGAATGAACCTCACAAGCAAAATGTTTACTATCAAGTGCAAGTCATGAAAAGCATGCAAGAGTCTACGTGCACAAATTTTAAAACATACAAATCAACAGCGAACGTTGCACAGGCTCCATCCAAACGCCGTAAAGTGGAGCAGGGAGTTCCTCTGCTGTGGGGGCAGGAGCCTTGCTTTGAGGCTCTTTGGGACATTTGAATCTCGCCAGCTGAGCCAGGCAGGTGGGCATATTTGATGCTATTATTTATGCCTTCAAAATATTTTCTCATACCTTTCAGTACCATTAGTCTGGGACAAGAGGCTTTGCTGTCGGGGAAAAACCAACAGATGAGAAACACATACAAACAGGAGGTAGAATCTGAAATTTAAAAAAGACCCAAAGCTGCTGTTTTTAATACAAGCTGTGAGGCCCTGCTGTTCAGCACAGGGAACCGTATCCGGTGTCCTGGGATCGAAGATGACAGAAGGGAACCTAAGACAGGGAACAGGCACGTGTGTACAAGCGGGTCCCTCTGCTGCGTGGCAGAAGTGGGCACAACAGTCTATCGACAGCATTTAACAAAAACATTCAAATAAACTAAAAGTGTAACATGATTTCTAAGCACGCACCGAGGGCAAAAGGGAGCACAGACGTCACCAGAGGGCCACAGCGCCGAGGCTGGATGCCACCCATCAAGACCCCCAAGCAGGGACACTCAGGAAGGACAACGGCAGAACCTTCGGGCAATTCCACTTCCTTTCTCCAGGGCTCTCTGTGCTGTCTCCTCAGGGTATCATGGGCCTTTGGGCCTGGGTGTGTGTGGCCTTCCTTATGCTGTGGGTAACACACTGGGCGTTCCGGGGGCTGGACTGTGCTGCATCCAAGCCAGCTGCCAAGGTGTCATTGTCACCAGGCGGCTGAGTGCCTCTCTCGTGGACAAGGGGCTGTTCAGCTGGCCGGGCAGCTCCCTCTGCAGGAGGACGTCCACTGGCGCCTGAAGCTTTCCTCCCTCTTGGCACCTTCGAGGCGACACGCTCTCGAAGTTCCCGTCGTGGCGCAGTGGAAAGGAGTCCAACGAGGAACCATGAGGTTGTGGGTTCCGTCGCTGGCCTCGCTCAGTGGGTGAAGGATCCGGTGTTGCCGTGAGCGGTAGTGACATTTGCAGGCACGGCTCGGATCCTGTGCTGCTGTGGCTGTGGCGCAGGCCAGGAAGCAGCTCCAATTCGACCCCTAGCCTGGGACCCTCCCTGTACCATGGGTGTGGCCCAAAAAAGCAAAAAAAAAAAAAGTAGAAAGAAAGATTACACGCTGGCCCTAGCACTTAATGATGACCATCTTATGGGAAAACGTTCATGCTGAAACGTAAGCTTCAGCCAAAATATATAGGCGGCGAGCTGTGCTAAGATGTTCCATTCCTTTCTAAGGCGAGTCCACCGGCTCCTTCAGCAAGAAAATGCTTAGTGGTCAAAATCGGGTTTGGGACGCTTGGCGGTTTCCGATCTTGGCAGGATCCACAGGCCCTTTGCAACCGCCCTTGGTAAACAACTAGGATTTTGGCCAAAAAAAAGAAGGAAAGAAAGACGATAATTTAAGGAAAGTAAATGCCAAACACGGGCATGTCTTTGTGGTTCTGACTTTTGCTGTTGGAGGTATTCGCGCTCAAGGCATTTCCCCGTCTTTAGACTTTCCCTCCACACAGCAGTGGGCTGCACACTTGGCGAGGACGGCCTCCCAACGTGTCGGCCTTCGGGAGACCTCAGCTTCTGTGGAAGGACTAAGAGGGAGGGAGAGGGAGTGGGACACTAGTAAGTCACTGCAAGGAGTGTGCTGGGGATGCCTCGGAGAAAGACCTGCTTGCCCACAGTGTCCCCAGAGGCGCCTTCGCTCAGGCGAGGGGAGGTCTAAGAACCTGAAATCAGACAGAACCGGACCTCCGCTTTCGGGCGTCCGTGAAAGGACAGGAAGCAGGAATGTGAGGTGCATTTAGGAAAAGGAGAGTGAGAGGCACCGTCCAAGCAGCTCAGGTCCCAACTTCACTGCCACTGTGACCAAGAGGCCAGCCAGCCGGGTTTGGCGTCGTGAGAGTGTCCCATTGACAGGACAGCGCTGGGACCTCTGTGGCTGCCTTCAGATCCCACCCACCTCCTTGGAGCCAGGGCCTCAGGCGGGTCCCGCAGCAACTCTGAAATACGGAGGAGCACCCCGAGCCCTCCTCGTTCAGGGAGAGAGATTTCTCCCAAGTTCATCATGAGCTTACACAAGTCAGCAGCCAGAGAGCACCGGGGGAGTCCCCGTCGTGATGCAGCGGAAACGAATCTGACCAGGAATCACGAGGTTGCAGGTTCGATCCCTGGCCTGGCTCAGTGGGTTAAGGATTCTGTGTTACCATGAGCTGTGGTGTAGGTCGCAGATGCAGCTCTGATCCTGCGTGGCTGTGGCTGTGGTGTAGGCCGGCAGCTGTAGCTCTGATTAGACCCCTAGCCTGGGAACCTCCATGTGCTGTGGGTACAGCCCTAAAAGGAGAAAAAGACAAAAAAAAAAAAAGAAAGAAAGCAAGCAAGAAAGAAGGCAAGCACTGAGCATAGTGGCAGATGCATGGGAAGGGCTGTGTAATTACTTGTTAAGGACCCTGCTGGCACCATGCAAAATGCACACACGCACCTGGGTGGGGGAGGGGGCACATAAGGACGACTGACATTGGATTCGCTGCTGCCTCGATGGGACTGGAGCTCAGACCACCCCCCCCCAAGCCCCCTTTGGTCGAGGAGGGCTCGGCACCTCCCACAGGCCTCGGCAGGTGGACTTCTGCACACACCTGCGATTCCACCGAAAATACAACGGCCTCAAAAAGTGTAGGTGATCTTCAGACTAGAACACGGACTTTTAGTCACGGTGCGGGTGTGTGGTTGCACGCGTGGTCTCTGTGTGTGCGATGTGTGCACAGGTGTGGAAATAACTGAGAGCGTGTGTGTGTGTGTGCATTGTGTGTACAGGAGTGTGTGGTGTGAGCATGTGTTACATATGTGCACGATACGTGCACGTGTGTGGACACACCTGCCGTGGGTATGTATGTGCACATGCTGTGTGTACGGGAGGGAAAGAGGCCGCCTTCTATTGCAGGTCTTTCTCCCCAGAGACAGGGGTACCAGGCCTGTGCTCTCAGACCCACTCGGGCTCCACTTCCCCTCGTCTGGTCAGAATCTGTTCACACGTGAGTGTGTGTGTAGCGGTTCTTTAACTGAGTGTGGCCAGTTTTGTCAGATTTTCATGCAGCGGCCACTCAAGAGCAGGGACCTGGCTGAACTGGTTGTGTCCGTCCCTCGAGGTGATGGTCACACGTGCGGGTCAGGACCCAGCAGGTCTCGGGTGTTGCAAAGAAGAGAGTTCGGCCGAGGGAGCAGATGGAGTGGAGACGGCAGGGGGCAGCAGCACGGCCGTCAAGAGCGTCCAGCCAACAGAGACCCATCCGCTTGCTCTGCGTCTCCATGGAAACCGTTCCCTGTAGTCCTCCGCTGTGCCCTGGGGTCCCCGCCTTCCAGGACACCTGCCTGGAGAGACGGAAGGAGCGGCGGAGGTCGCCCCGGCGGGCGGTGGGGAGAGGCACCAGTGCACGGGAGCTGAGGAGGAGCCACTCACTCCCGTTCAGAGCCGCACATACGACAGTCTCGGGCGCTACTTGCAAAAACCAAGACACGCTTGCTCAGTTTCTCACCACCGTCATCGCGCCTCTCCTCCTCTGTTCCTTTAACGTGTCGAGCTGCCTTGTTGACTCTGCTTCTATGCCTTATGGGTTTGCCTGGGACTGTGTTTATCTTATTCTCATAGCCCATGGCAAACGAACCAAACTGGGTAGCTCTGAAGGTGACGTGTGCTGTGTACATCACATCACGGGCTTCGTGCTGGTGTAAGTGTGGCTCCTGGCTGAGGAATTTCCATCAAGGGTCAGTCCTTTCCCATCCACCAAAACGAGTTCAATAGCAGACACACGACAATTTATTTACCGATGGGAGCTCCCACTATGGCTCAGCAGGTTAAAGACCCGACGTTGTCTCCGTGAGGATGCGGGTTTGATCTTGTCTCCTTGGCCTCGCTCAGTGGGTTAAGGATCCAGTGTTGCCACAAGCTGTGGTGGAGACTGCAGGCGTGGCTCAGATCCGCTGTGGCCGTGGCTGTGACGAAGGCCGGCTGCTACAGCTCCGGCTCATCCCCTAGCCTGGGAACTTCTACATGCCACAGGTGTGGCCATAAAACGAAAAAAAATGTGTACGGAACACTAACTATAAAGCACAGACTCTCATGTTTAAAGGCTTATCATTCTATTCGGAAAAGAAAAAAAGTTGACGAAGGAAAAACGAGGAAACCCCGTGGGGACACGTTTCAAACATGTGCTCGATTACACAAACTACAGTCATTCTGTGCAAACACATTAAGGCACACACAGGAGCCCCGCCGGCGGGAGCCAGGACTGATGTGAGGTTTAGACAAGGACCCGAATCTGTGTCCTTTCCACTCGGGGATTCTCACCTGGCAGAGCTTTAGAAACACGAACAGTGATCCATGTCTTAGACGGGCCTGGGTCTCCCCGGACCACAAACGAGGAGTTTGGGGCCGACTCTCCAGGGAGTCAGTAATAACACAGAAGGAAAAAAAGACCATTGTTCCACTGGATTTTGTGGAAACAGCAGGAAATCACACAGTGTGCGTGGGTTCGAGTCTGCGTGAAGCGGGCAGGAAGGACTCGCTTCTGGGGAGCGTCCTGGGGAAGGGAGGCTCGCCAGCCCCAAGGGCGAGGAACCCACCGCGGTAAGAACCAGGACGGGCAGCCGGAGGATCAGGAGCAGGCGGGAGTCCGCTGCCACCATTTCTGCGATGCCAACCTTCAGAGCTGCGTTTCAGGCTTAGAGAATAAATTCATAAATATGCTAAAATAGCAGAGTTTCCTAAAACCACATGGTGGATCTTTGAATAAAAACTCAATTTTTTCAAAAATTTAAGAAAAATGCTTTGTTATTCCCTTTCTTTTTCAGAGTGGCAGCCATGACCCCAGACACTTCCAACCCAAGAGCAGCGTGGGTGCCGCTCCTCCTAGGCCCCACCTTCTCCTCCACAGAATGCCGAGGCCTCAGGGCCCAGCCTCCCCCGCCCCTGGGCTCCTGGAGGTCGTGGGCCCCGTTTCTGACAGTGAGCTGCAAGCAGCAGCCCCGGGGAGACTCCCCTTCCTGCGAGAGGGCAGGGCTGTGTGAGGAGGGTGCTGGGATGCTGAGACTATGCCTGGAGGTGCGGCAGCTCTTCTGTGTACGAGGGACGCTCGGAGATGAGGGTGACAGGGAGGAAGAGTGAAAACCTGAGGTCCTGCTGGGTCCTCGGGGCCAGAGCCCGCCTCCCCCACTTCCAAGGCTCCTGTAACCGAAACAGCAGGCGGAACCTGGCAGTGCTTCCACCACCCTTGGTCAGTTTCTGACGACCCACAGACTGAGGGTAACTGCTGTAAGTAAAAGTTGAGTTATAGATGCATTTCTTCAGATGTGGGAACTGGCGGTTAAGACAGATTAAAACGCACGGAACGTGTTTGCAGGTAATGACTCACTTCGGCAGGATCGCCTTCCTCGCGGCTGCACCTGGAGGGAAGCCCGCAGGCCTCTGCTTCTGAGGGGCCGAGAGCCGCCTGTGCAAAGCCAGAGGCGCAGTTTAAAGTGTTCTGGTCGCAGGAGTTCCTGTTGTGACTCAGCGGAAATGAATCCGACTAGGAACCATGAGGCTGCCAGTTCGATCCCTGGCCGGGCTCAGTGGGTCAAGGATCCAGCGTTGCCGCGAGCTGTGGTGTGGGGTCGCAGATGCGGCTTGGATCTGGCGTTGCTGAGGTTGTGGGGGAGGCCGGCAGCTGCAGCTCCGATTCGACCCCTGGCCTGGGAACCTCTATACGCTACAGGTGTGGCCCTAAAAACTGAAAAAAACAAACAGCCAAAAAAGGTTTCTGGTCACCACATCAATAAAGAAAAGTGAAACAACGATGACAATGTGTTTATTTAACCCGACACATTCAAAAGCCTGTCAGTCTAACATGTGATTCAAACAAGAATTATCATTTTACACTTTCTGTCCTACTGAGGCAGAACACTAACGCAGGTACTGTCAGCATCAGTGCGGGAGCACAGACTCCAACACGCTCTCGGACGTGGCTACTGATGAACGCTTGGGGCTTAAGGGCTCCAGGGAGTAAGTAACATCCCGACAGGCCTCGCTGACTCGAGGGAGTGTCCCTAAGCCCTAATCCCTGTGACTCAGTTTCCGGGAAGAGAAGGGCAAGGAAACCACGAGGCTTGCGGGACGTTTCCACCCCCAGGGGCTGCTGGACAAGGACTGACACAGGCAACTGGGCGAGGCCAATGGGAGCAAACCACATCTTTCTGGACCCCACGCTGGTGGCCCCCATCTTTAAGGGATAAAACCCTAGAGGACCACAGCGAGGGGGACTCTTCCCCTCCCAGATGTCCTGGGAGCTGTTCGCTTTCCTGCAATAAAGACTCTGCTTGCTTGCTGCCTGTGTGTTCGCCAGGTGCACGCGTCGGCTCCGGAAGCAAGAACCCAGATTCCAGGAACTAATCTCCAGCATCACCACTAAGTGTCGGGGGGAATTCACACCCTCACAGTCCTTCCCAGTTTGAATGAGCCGCGTGTCAACGTCTGACGCCCATCTGTGGATCCTGGGGAACATATGGGACCCCTGGCGTCCCCAGTTCTTCAAATTCCAACGTGTTCCTCCCATGTGCTCTCTGGTGCCAGTGACGGGAGAAGAGTAAGTGACACAATCTGAAGTGATACTAGTGACATTTACTTCAAAACATATTTCCACTTTCAAAGGCTTTAATGAGCATGACTTCATTCCGTTTCTTCATCTGTAAATGTGAATCATTGCAGTGCTGATACTGGAGCTTTTTGTAAAACTTAAAGAAGTGCTGTTGTAGAGAGTTTTTGTCGTTGTCGTCCAAGCTCACATGGACCGCGTCCTAAATTTTATCCTTCTCCAAGTCCCACCAAACTTCTAGTACTGAACTCATACAAAACTTGTTCCAGCCCACAATTAAATAAACCAGAAATCAATAGCAAAAGAATGGCTAGGAAACATGCTTATGCTTGGAAATTAAACAGCATGCTTTCAAATAGCTCAGGTCGAAGAAAAATCAAATCTCAGTGTAAATTAACAACTAGTATAAAGTGAGTGACGGGAAAAATATGCCACAAGAAAACTTATAAGATGCAACCAAAGACATGCTTAAAGGCTCATAGCCTGGGATGCTTATATTAGAAGAAGAAAAAAGACCGAAAATCAGTAAGTTAAAGAACTCTAAGTTAGCACCGGCCAAAAAGCAAAACATGGTATCTGGACTATATGGACCCTAAGAGCTTCTATTATCAAGAGCCATTAACAGAGTAACAGGGTAAACCACGGGGAGGAAGGAAGCATTTGACCCTCACTTAGCAGGCAAAGAATTCTTTTTTTTTTTTTTTTTTGTCTTTCTGCCTTTTCTAGGGCCACTCCTGAGGCATATGGAGGTTCCCAGGCTAGGGGTCGAATTGGAGCTGTAGCCACGGTCTACGCCAGAGCCACAGCAACACAGGATCCGAGCCGCGTCTGCGACCTACACCACAGCTCACGGCAATGCCGGATCCTCAACCCACAGAGCAAGGCCAGGGACCGAATCCGCAACCTCATGATTCCTAGTTGGATTCGTTAACTACTGAGCCCCGATGGGAACTCCAAAGAACTCTTATTTAAACTATGAAAAGAACTTCTATATATCAACACAACGAAAGCAACCACCACAAAGAAAATTAAGTAAGAGACTTGAACTTACAAATATGGAAACTCTGGAGCTCCCGTCGTGGCACAGTAGCTAATGAATCCGACTAGGAACCATGAGGTTGTGGGTTTGATCCCTGGCCTCATTCAGTGGGTTAAGGATCCGGTGTTGCCATGAGCTGTGGTGGAGGTCGCAGATGTGGCTTGGGTCCCGCGTTGTTGTGGCTCTGGCGTAGGCCAGCGGCTACAGCTCTGACTAGACCCCTAGCCTGAGAACCTCCACATGCCGCAGGTGCGGCCCTAGAAAAAGACAATAAATAAATAAATAATCAATAGAAATATTAAAAAAATGGAAGCTCAAATGGATGATAAACATACGAAAAGAAGCAGCACCGAGTAGCTATGCTGTGAGCCGCAGACTTGTGTGTGTGACGGGGTCACCAAGCTGAACAGCAGAAAACTGACAGAACACTAAACCAGCTATAATGAAAAAAATAAATAAATAAAAGTATTTTATAAAAAAATATGCAAAGATTTCAATAATTATCCAGGAATGCAGACCGAGTCAACAGGGAGCTGATATCAGCAACAACTGGCATGGCTGAAATGGAAGCGTCCACAGCAGGTTCTCTCGAGAAAGCTGGTGGAGCAGAGAAACCCCTGGTCGCAACTGGGGCTGTAAACTGGGTAACTGCTTTGGGAAGAGCCTGAGCCTCTTACCTCTACCCGTGAAGGTGTCCATCCCTGGGTCGGCCAGTCCCCTCCGTGGGGGACACTCACGCCCCAGAGCTGGAGGAGCCTCCACGGGAAACATTCTGTGGTTTCTTAGCAGGTTGGCTGATGCCCTGGAAGAGGATAAGGAGCCATGCAACCAACCGAACCCCAGTTCCCAGCAGCAGCAGGGGATGCTCAGGGACAGACGCTGAGAGAAGGCAGAGAACGTAGACGTCCAGGTCCGGCTGCAGACAAAGCACGAAAGCAGGCAGCGCTGTTGTTCTCGGGGGGCTGTGGGGTGAGAACGCCGAACCCTTACCGCTTGATACAGGTCCCCAGAGTTTGCGAAGAGATGGGAGCAGTGAGGCGAATCAGTGTTTAGGAAGCGAGAAGGGAGAGGACGCGTGCGGAGACCGCACAGGCGGGTCAGGAGGGGACAGACAGACAGACGCCCGGCCGGCCGGAGAAACAAAGGCCCACGCGCTTCGGGTGGTTTAAATCCCGGTGTGGAGCCGGCCTTCCCGGCCTCCTCTAGCCAGTCACCTGCTTCGTCCGGCCTTGAGGCCCCGCCTGCCCTGACCCGGGCCTCCCCTGGGAGCACGAGCATCCCTTGATCAGGGTGGGTTCCAGCCCGGGGTCCCTGGGAAGCCGCCGGGAGGCGCTGAGGTCAGGAGCCCCTCCCGTCTCTGACGCCGCGGAGCTGTCTGCGCAGGTGCAGTTCGGAGGGCTCCAGGACCCCGGGAACCGCAGCGACGGGGTCTCTCTGCGATCCCAGCAGCCCCTCCTTGCGCCTGCCGCCGTCCTCACCCCGAGGTTACCTGTCCGCTCAGCCTGGGACCCGTGTATCTCCTGCTCCAGTATCATTTTTAGAGACAAAGGCTGCTGAGTTAAATCTTCCCAGAAAGACAAAGAAGCCATTAATATTATGGAAAGAAAGGTGTTAGAGCGGAAAATCAGAGCCGAGGCAGGAAGCCGCTGCGACCCAGGGCGAGTTTTGTTGACCAACCGTCTGGCCAGAGTCCTTGAGACAGAACTCGGGCTCGCGGCGCTTCAGGAGCAGGTGCTTATACAGGAAGGGGTGGGTCCTCTTTTTAGCACAGGTCTGTTCCTGGGCCAAGCGGGGTTCCAGGGGGAGGGGGAGGCGGTTTCCTAGGACATGTGGGTAATGCTTTGGGGGAGGGGGAGGTGTAAAGGAACAGCCCGTGACAAATGACTCCAACTGGTCTCCACCGCCAGCTCATGGTGGGGGAGGGGCAGCCTCTGGACGGCACGTCTGGTTGGAGTTTTGGGAGCGCCGCCTAGCAGGTCAAGTCCGATTCCCCACCTAAGAAAAGGCAGCGAACTTTTCACGCAGGACGGGGCTCATGAGTGGGAGAGGGCCTGCGTGTGCTGAGCTGGGCGTTGACCTGGGTGGGGTTCCGTAGATGACAAAACGCTGAAGGCGTATTTTTGCTTTATGCATTTTATGTATGTTTCACCATATTAAACATATTTTAAAGAGAAAGTGAGCTGCTATTGGAATGACAGCTGAATTCCAAAGCGCGCGGCTGGCTCCCGGGAACTTGAGGTGGAGGGAACTCCCTGCCTGGGAGCTGGAGCCCAGCTTGCCCCTCCGTCTGGACCGGGGCCAGGCCCACGGAGTCTGACGCCAGGTGACAGGCTGGGAGGTCTGTGCTCAAAGCCGGGGGAAGCTCGTCTGCCTGTTTCAGTGCTGCGGGGAGATGCGTGTCCCTCTGCAGTTCCTTCCCGCCTGGGGTCTGCGACCTCCCAGGCTGTTGGGGGGCACGGAAATTATGGAAGTATTGGCCTGGGACTCTGACCACTCAAGGGACTTGGACCATCCGCCTTTGGTCTTCTTGAATAAATAAAAAATGCCTTTTGGTTTAAAAAAAGGTCATTTTCATCAAGTCTCTAAAAATGTTACTCATTTTTTTTAATTTAAAAAAATTATTTCAAGATGCTCTTCTCACCCGTGCGTGTACATCGCGTGAAGGCTGAACTCAGTATTTGTGCCACTTTTGTTTCAAAAGTGTCAGCAGTTGGGAGGGTTAAACACAGCTTCCCGCAGCCACCCTGACTACATTCAACCAAAAACCTAGGAGGCTCTGTTGAAAAAGCAAGCACTGCAGCATTAAAATTAACACTTTAAAAAACTGGTGGAAGAGACGTGATTTTCAACTCCAGTGGAAAGAGATAGAGCGTAAGAGTCAAATTCGAGATGCGTGAGGAAGGGTGAGGTTTCAGCCCCAAAGCCAAGTCCCACCCTGTGGGTTCATCCCATCTGCCCTGTGCGTTGACATATTTCTGTGGGTTTGCGTCTTTGGTTTCTTTACAAGCCTGTTTTGAGGCAATGGATGAACTGATATGAACTTGCTTTTTTTCCCCCCTAACATTGGAAGAGGAGAACTAAAATCTTCTAGCTAGATTGGAACGTTAGAAAAAAATGTTGGATAATTCCTTTTTTAATGTCAGCATTCTGGAGTTCCACTTTCTTGATCGAATGCATTTGGGGGGGGCTACGCCAGCAGCATATGGAAACTCCCGAGCCCGAACCCACCCACAGTGATGACAGCACGGGATCCTTAGCCCACTCAGCCACACGAGAACCCCAGGCAGCCTCTCTGTGTCTTGGTTGAAACGTAGGCTGCAAACAGCTCGATATTTCAGCCCCGCAGATGGTCCCACTGCTTCGGCTTCCAGGAGTGGGTGCTGTGGATCGGCAGGTCCTGCGTCTCCAGGCAGCTGCAGACACAGGTTGCCGGTGACCTGTCCTTGTCAGCATCCACGCGGGATCCAGCCCCGTGCTTGGAGCTGGCTCACTGGGCCGGCTGGGCCTCTCGCTGCTCTCTGGGTCTGCCCCCGGTGGCAGCACCTGGAGGCTGTGGCGTTTTCCTCTCTTCCCGCGTCTCCCGGGGCCCCGCGACACCGTGCCACTCAGCCACAGGGAAGACGCCGCCGTGACAGCGCCCTGCCTCCTGCGGCCTGAGGGGGCCTCTTGAGCTCAGCAGTTGGACCCAAGACCACACGAAGCAGCAACTAGACAAAGAGACCGACAGACAAAAGCAGCAGAGGCTGTTTGTCCCTCAGCCGTTAGGCTCATGATTATGTAAAGTGTCACGGTCCTTAAGAAGCAAATCTCTATCTTTGTAAAAAAGCTAAAAATAATAATAATAATAAAAAAGAAATCTCACAGACCCCACAGTATTGCGATCAATGATTTTTTTTCTCGTAACGTTACATAAAACATAAAACTCGTTCAATATAAAATCCTCATTCTTTTAGTTTTCACACAGCTAGAAAAATAAATACACATCATAACAGCGATACAGTCCAAAGCAACAACATTAATTTAACGTGGGGGGCGATGCTCTCGCACTAAGGCCGCTGGCTGAGCCATGGCCTGGTCCTGAACTGCCCGGGACACGCGGTCTGGCCTCCGCCACCCGCCCGCCTGTGCGGCCGGTCCTCCCCCCACCACCCCCGCCCCGAGACCACCGGTCAAGCCTGCCCGCCCCAGGCCCGCGGCCACTGCAGCCTCCCGGGCGGCAAGTGCGGGGCACCTGCTCCTCAGGGCAGAACTCCAGCCTCGTTTCGTGGGCTGAGCCGCCATGCGGGTCGCGTTGCTCCCACTCTGACGACAACGGAAAGAAAGGGACTCCAACAAGGATGGCACCGCCTTCCTGGGAAGTAAGTAGCCACGTGGGCGCTTCAGAACACCGTGGGCTCATTTTATCAGCTCGTCTTTGACGGAAGCTTCAGCTCGGGAAGGAACGCACGGCCGCCTCCGAGGCTGCCTTTGCGCATCCGTCTGAGACACTCGGCCTTGATCTGGGACGCAGGTGACAGGCGTCGGGGCGGCAGCTTCAGCCTCCAGGAGGCGCCGAGCTCTGCTCTGTGGGCAGCAGGCGCCCCAGGGCCACGCGAGCTTGGCGAGCACAGCGCAGGAACCCAGGGAGACCTCGCGTCAGGGTGGCGAGGACTTCCCTGTTAGCAGGAGCGTCCTCAGACCTCTTAGCTGCTTCTCTGATGACCAAGGGGAAGCGCGTGCGTGTGTGTCTTCGCCAGACCTGGCGATGGTGGGCGCGGCGTCTCCCTGGAGGAAAGCTGGCAGGGAGCTGGCGACGGTCTGAGGACAATTTCCCTCTAACGGGAAGACCGCTCGGGCTCCGGGGTCAGGACGCCTCTCGGGTCGGAGCCAGGCCAGACGGAAGAGTCTTCCAGTCACGGCTTGTGCCTCATTTAAGGTCTGACGAGGCAGAGAGAACCCAGGGCGCTAGCGGGCCTCTCTAGGTTGATCTGTAACCTCTATTTCACCCCCCTCCCCGCCCGCCCCTTCTATGGCTGTAAAGTAAAGGCCTCGGCCAGGAGATAGGAAGAGGTGTGAGCCAGACGGTGGCTCTTGAGAGGAGCTGTGACCTGAGCCGTGGCCGCGGGGCGCAGCCCGGGAGGAAGGGTCTGCAGAGACGCGGGCGAACTCGTGGCGTCACATCTGACTGTGCGATTGTCACCAGATGTCTGGGGAGACCCACCGCGTGGCATCTCTACTGACGGAGTGACGGATTCCGAGCAGCTGAGTCACTGAATGAAGCCACCAGCTCGGGAGCCGTGGAGCTGGTCCTGACCCACCTGGGACCGGGCCGGCCTCAGGGCTTTCCTGGCCCCTCGCTGCCCTGCTTCACACGTGGAATTTAAATCCACTTTGTTATATTCTTAGTTCTTATTTTTCCAGATGCTCTTCTCACAGCCTCTTCCCAAACATTTCCTGACACACCTCACAGGAAGTTCCGGAAGGTAAATGAATTTCTCCCTGAGATGAGCATCTTTTTAATGCCATGGGGTCCGTGCTGCTCCTTAACCAGGGACACCAGCTGAGCCCGAGAGCCCCTGCAGGGGACGGGACTCGGAGCCCCACACATCCACGTGTGTGCAGAAACCACGACCTAACTCTCTTTGGGATCCACTCGCTTCACTTTTAAAATGATCTGAGAAAGTGATCCGCAGCTTCCTTAGAGTCAAAAGCCAGGCACTGCCCTGGCCTGGTTGTGCTACAGGAGGCAAGAGCTTAGGAGCCGCCTCGACGCTGGGTACACAGCAGAACGAAAGGCGGACGGTGAGAGCCCTTGGGACCGCATGCTCTGCGTGGGGGAGCAAGACGGACCGAGACGTCTGTGACCTGGCGGCCACTTCCCCCAGGAGGCCAGAGAGGCCCTCTTGGGGGTGACCTTTGACCTGACAGCCAGTGGCCGGAAGGAGCCCGTCCATCTGAGACGCGGGGAAGCGGCCAGTGCAGGAAGGACGGCTTGGGATGCGGTGGCTGCCAGCGAGGCCGGGAGGTGGGGTGACAAGCACGAGGTGGAGATGGGCTTGTAGGGCGGCCAAGGGGACCCCGTGGGGGTGGGGGGTCCCGCAGACATCTCTGTCTGGAGGGGGAGGTCGCGCGAGTGGTGACGGAGAGAGGACAGCCGTGTCCCCAGGTGCCTGCCTGACGGCAGAGCTCACAGGGGAACTTCCTGGGCCGACTCTGCACGCAGGTTCAAGTCCACACAGTTTTTGTTCTAAAGATGGGCTTGCTGGGAGTTCCTGTTGTGGCTCAGCAGGTTAAGGAC
Source organism: Sus scrofa (assembly GCF_054392235.1). Lineage (NCBI taxonomy): Eukaryota > Metazoa > Chordata > Mammalia > Artiodactyla > Suidae > Sus > Sus scrofa. Next base: position 1,051,034 of record NC_139383.1, read on the forward strand.
CCAACATTGTCTCTGTGAGGATGCGGGTTCGATCCCTGGCCCCGCTCTGTGGGTTAAGGATCTGGCATGGCGGAGAGCTGTGATGTAGGTCGCAGATGTGGCTTGGTCTCTGTGGCTCTGGTGTACCACACACTGTAGAATGTTGTATAATATCCTGTGTGTAACTGTCCGGAGGTCCAGGGAGGCTGAGCGGTTTGCCTGAGGTCACACAGCCAGGACCTGGAGCTCTCTGCTTCCCGCCGCAGGGCCTCTGCTCTGGGGCCCAGCTGGCTTCCCACCAGGGCCCGGCCTCAGGACGACACTGTAACCCCTATTTCACCGCAGTCGGTGGACAGACGGTCCGGAGTCTGTGATGGGCCATGCTCTTGGGCCCCGAGTCCCTCCAAATTTTCCTTTAACTGATGACCACGCTGTAGTAAGACCGCACAATTTTGTCTAAAGCCCTTTCTTTTCTGAGCGTATCAGGGACGCCCGAGACGAAGACGGGCCCTAGAAGAAGGACTCTAGGGGCTGCCGGAGGACCAGGCAGAGCAAGGGCACCTTAAACGCCGTGATGGCCACTGAATCCCCACGTGGCCAGAACGCGGGGTGGGATGGGGGGGTCTCAGAGCTCCTGGCACCACCATGGCTCCTTGCGGGACTCTCAGCCTGAGGCCAAGGAGGGGCTCTTTAGGATGTAAAAGCGCCGGTTTCTTGTTCTCACTGGGTCTCCGGGGTCCCCGCACTGGGAGGGCAGGCTGTTGTGCAGGGTGCAGCCAGGCCCCCTGGAGCCCACCTCCCGCTCCAATCCACCTGCCCGGGATGCGGGTAGGAGCCTCACTCCTGCCCACACCCGCCCCACGTCCTGAAACAGGGAAAGTGCTCCCCTTGTCACTGACTCTCGGGATCACAGAGCCGCTGGAGGATGACGTGCGACCCTGCAGGGAAAGGGTGATTTATCTGGACCAGGGGACGTGGGGCCTCTCGGCCAGCGCTGCCCACCCCCACACCTGTCCCGCACTGCGTCTGCTGGCGGCACAGGGATCCAGACCAGGACCTGCCGGGCCCACGTCCCCCCGTCCTGGGGGTCCTGTCACACGGCCCGCGCGGCAGGTCAAGCATGCCTTTCTCTCCTGTAAGGAGTCCAGTTTGAAAAAGTGACCTCATTTAGCAAACTGTCCCAAAGTGCAAGGACAGCAAAACCGAGAACGTGGCTCCGAACCTCCTGCCAGCTGGCTGCCGGCTCTGTGGGGCTCTTTCCCTAAACGCCGAACTAGGCAATTTCAGTGTCGAGACACCTGCAATTTTGCCGTCCAATCTCAAGACCAAGGGAACGCCTCTCGGTTTTCGGAGAAACAGGAGCGTTTCCCCTCGTGGTAACCAGTTTGGTTTCATCAAAAAATGACTCTTTTAGGCGACTTCTTTCCCGGATTTTATCGTTAGCCTTTGAGAGCGAGCTGCTCCCCAAAGCTGCCTCCAGCTTCTCTTCAGCTTTGGTCTCAGGCCTGTGCTGGGCCCGTGAATCAGCTCCCTGTTTGTGGGTCATCACAGGGCCCCGGCTCTCTGCTCCTTTCAGAAGAGTTTGGATGCTCAGCAAGCTTTCCAATCTACTCACGCATTCATATAAATAGCAGCTCTGCACGCGCTCTCTCTCTCTATATATATATATATGTCTATATATATACACAACTCTTTTTCTTAATTTTATGGATGCACTCTTGGCCTATGGACGTTCTGGGCCAGGGATTGAACCGGAGCCTCTGCAGTGACCCAAGCAGCTGCAGTGGGATTCCTAACCTACTGTCCCGCAGCAGGGTGGCACATATATTTCTATTAACATCTATACGAATGTATGTACTCCTTAGGGACCACACAGTCAGCCAGATTTCTCACGAGCCCCATGCGGGCCTTTCTCACCGTGGGCGCGCCTGTTTCTAAAGCAGGAGGTGGTTATTCTCGGGGGGGGGGGGGGGGAGACAGTGCTCGGTGTCTCATTATCGGGAATCAGCATTTGCTGATCCCCGTGTTCTTTAGCCAGCCTTTCTCAGCCAGACCCACAGGGACACGGCGCTCGAGCCGAAGGTGTTTGTGACTATTTGTAATTGTCCAGGGAGAGAAGACGAGCACGTTGGCTGAAGATCAGGGGTGCCGCCCACCATGTGTTTCCTCGGCGGGACCAGCAGCCAAGGGCTCCTTCACTCCATCGCGGGCTGCGGGCCCGGCCACGTCTCCCCAGTGTTCTGACCCGCAGGGTCCGGTCGGGGAGGCCGGCACGTGGGGGTCTCTCTTCAGGGCCCCCGCCAGCCCGCCCGCGGCTCTGCCGCCTCCTGACGAGGTGGCCTCGGGCCTCGGGCCCTTCGCTTGTGACCAGATGGCCGCGAACGCTGACGGCGGTGCCCGTCGGCTCCTCCAGCCCTCAGCGGTTTGTGGGCACATGGTGGCCATCGAAACCTGTGCTGGCTGGAAACACCGCCGGCCTTCTTCTCCTGCCGTGAGCCTTGAGGAACTCCACGGCGGAGCGGTGTCCCCGGCCAGCGCCCAGGGTGGCGTGACCCCGGCCTTGACCTGGGGGCGGCCCGACCCCGTCAACACGGAGCAGACGCGCAGCTTCTCGGCAGAGCTTTTCCTCTGACGGGATTCTCGGTCGTTCCTGCGGAGGGGCTCTGGGGCCTCGGGCATAAGAGCATCGAGGAAGTTCATCTGGCGTAACTCCCCCGGCGAGTTCCGCATCACAGCAGGTGTTTGCTGTCTTCTGGCCCCTCCTTTGCGGCCCAGCTCCGGGGACCCCGGGGGACGCCCAGGCCCGGAGGGGGTCACAGTGCCTCGGTGCCGGGCCTGGGTTCCTCCTCCCTGTGTGAGGGGCCACGTGGGGCGGGGGTTGGGGGGGGTGGAAACACTCCAGCTCTGAACCCCTGCTTCCTTAACCACGAACGCGTGCGTGGGGCTCTTCCACCCGTGCTGCTGTGAGGTCGCGGAGGTTGGCATGGACTGCCTGGCCCGGTCCCACGGTCCTCGACCTGCCTGTGGTTCCATGTGCCCCAGGTTCCTGTGGCACCTGACACATTCTTTCTAGCGTAGAAGGCAGTGCACACGTGTGACCACTGTCGTCGGCACGGTGGACCCCTTCTAGGTGGCAGACTCCGTGGGCAGACTTTCTGTCTCACCCACATTGGCACAGAGCAGTGGCTGCGCATTGGACCGAATAAGGCACAAGCCCTCCCTCCGAAACGTGTGCTTCCCACAGCCCAGCATCGCCTACAGGGCCTGGCCTCTGGATCCTGGGGCCGGTGCCGCCCTAGACTTCAGCCTCCTGAGACCGGGGTCTGGAGGCGGCGGGAGAGAAAGATGCTGGATTGGACTGCAAAGCCATGGCACGCAAAGCCGTGGGAGAGCGCAGCCGCCCTCCTGCCAGAGGAGGAAACAGGGAGGCTTCCTACCCAGAGAAGCTGCGCCCGGGAGCTGTGCTGGGCTCGTTTTGGAGGTAATTTTCCGTGTCTTGTTTCAAAAAGCCTGGGAGCTGAGCTCCGAGCAGCAGATAAGCACGGCGTTATTTTCTCTCTGGACGCGGCCTCCTGAGGTCAGGGTCTGTCCGTTCTTGCTGCACCTGTTCGGCGTCCGTCAGAGCACCGGGCCGTGGTGGGCAGTCCACACTCTTAAAGGAATTCACCGATGAACTGGTTGGGACTCTCTGTAGCCTCCAGGCCCAGGAGGAAGAGGAACGGCGCGAAGAGGCCCCGGGACTGGTAGGGGCTCTCTCCGTGGGCATCGCCCTGGGCGCTCCCTGGTGCCGGGTCTGCTGCAGCCTGGGGACGCGTGTCTCACCATAGAGCCCTGTCGAGGCGCCGGGACTGAGCCTCACCGGGGACAAGAGGCTGAGTCACGTGGGCGTGAGCTGGCCTGAGAGCAGAACCCAGGAGACAAGCTCGGCAGCTACCGTGGTCAGTGATGTGTCCGCCATGCCGGAGGGTTTCTGAGAACTTTGACGGCCTCCATCAGACGGATAAAAACAGAAGCAAACTCCACAGGACGGACACAGGCCAGCAGGGGTGGCGTCTAGAGCTGGTGGACTCCCTGCTGGGTGTCGGCTGAGGGGACGGGAGTGGGCCTGCCTGAGTGAGGGACCCAGATTTACTGTCACTCACCGGTTTATTGTCCTTCTGGGCAAAAGCTGTGAGGAAAGAAGCGGGCTAGATAAACAGCAGGGGAAAAGTGAATTTCCTCCCTGGAGGAGGCGAGTGGGACGTGATGGCAACCCCAGGATCTTCGCGTCTCCCTGGCTTTCGGGAGAGACAGCGACGGAGGGGGAAGGGCCGAGCAGGGCCCAGGATGTTTCAGCAGCAGGATGGGGGAGGGACCCGCCAGAGCCCCGGCGCAGCACTGACCTCATGGGGATGCAGGCAAGGAGGAGGCTGGCTGTGTCCTGGGGGCCCTGATGCGTCCTGGGCTCGGGTGATTGTAAAGAGAATATTTCAACCTGAACCTAGGGGTTGTGGATTTCAGGCCTGAAGGAAAACTCCTCAGGCGCCCAGGAGCTGCACCCTGAGAAGGGGAGACACAGGTGGGCGTCTGCACAGCCCTGCAGCCCTGGGCTTCGAGAAGTGCGTCCTGAGCACCCGGGAAGCTGCACCCATGTCCACGTCAGGGCGCCAGCTGAGGTGTCTCTGCCGCTGCAGGACACCAGTTGTCCTGATCCCTTTTTGTTTCATCTTTTTAGGGACGCACCTATGGCATATGGAAGCTCCCAGGCTAGGGGTCAAGTCAGAGCTGCAGTTGCTGGCCTACACCACAGCCACAGCCCTGCAGGACCCTTCACCCGCTGAGCGAGGCCAGGTCTGGAACCCACATCCTCATGGATATTAGTCAGGTTCATTACCGCTGAGACACAGCAGGAGCTCCCAAGTCGCCCTGATCGTTAATGGGCAGAAGGAAGCAGGGTTTCTGGAGCCAGTCGGATACTGGGAACAAGATTTCATTCTCACGATGCCGGCCCCGAGGTCGCTGTTCCATCTTCCCCGTTCTCGGGCAGAGGAACCTGTGCTCCAAGGATTTTAAGAACTTGACGAACATGGCCAATTCTTGAATTAGCCAAACATACTTTTAATGGAGCTGTCCTGAGACCACCCACTGACGGAGGCCTGAGAAAACAGCCAAAACAGCGAGAGGAGGGAGCAGGAAGGAGGGGGAGGGGCTGGGGAGGAGGAGGAAGAGGGGCGCAGAGTGAAACCGCGTCCCCTGCCCTGGGGCTCCCCGCTCTGCACCTCCTCCTGCCACCTCAGCAGGGTGGCACGTGTGTGAATGTCATACCAAAGCGAGACCGGGGGTTCTTCTGATGTGCCCACTTATGGGGGGTTCAGAATTCCACCTTCGCTCAGAGTTTTAAAGGATGATTAGCTAGAAGCATTGCGACTGGCTCAAGCCCCTCAAAGCTGTTGTTGCCCACGACTGACCTTGAAATGGTGCGTGTGTGCACGTGTGTGTGCGTGTGTCTTCAGTGTGTTCCTTTCTCTGTTTGGATTCCTATGCACTGGCTTTAAGTCTTATTCCAAGAAAGCCCCGCGTATCTAAGGGACCCTGATGTGCTCTGGGGGCTGCACCAAACGACAGAGACGCTCGGAGGGGCTCCGATGCCAGGCTCCCTCCCGGGTTTCCTCTCCAGGCGCAGGGACTCGACGGGAGGCTCCCTCACCGCGTGCGGGCCCAGGAGAGTGATGGAGCCTGGAGCCCCCTCCTTCCTAGAAACAGCTGCCAACAGAATCCCTGAACGACCCTGTGCAGGATGGGGGTGTGGACCCAGCAGGGCCCTGGGCTCCTGGGCACACAAGCATTTCTGTGCCCCCGTTGCTGGTGTCTAGGGACTAAGCCTCAGCCTCCGTGAGCTTCCCCGAACCCCCAAAGGCCAGTTGCTCATCAGGGGAAGGGAGGGGCTGCAGAGCCAGGGAGGAGCCGTCAGGGGACCGCAGAGCAGCCTGGGGGCAGGTCCGGGCTCCTCCTCAAGGAATGTAGGTGACAATATCCTTGAGCCTTTCTGCAGAAGTAAAACCCCCACAGATGGAAGAACTCCGGGATGAAGGAGGAGGCGCGCCAGGACCAGTCCTGGGGCCACGAACGCCAGCTTTGAAAGACAAGGCCAGCCTGCCTCCACCCCGATCCTTATCTGCGGCGCTATCTCCCACCCCCCGACCTGCAAAACCACCTCCGAATCCCTTCCGAGGGGGCTCAGTCTTTCAGGCACGAGCCTGCGGTGCCCCCATCTCCCTGGCAAAGCAACAAAGCTCTTTCCTCCTTCACCCCAAATTCTGTCTCCATGTTTCTAGTCGACAGCAGACAGAGGCCAAGTTTTGGCAACAGATGGGAAGAAAGTCGGAGGCTTTGCCAATCTTTCCTGGGCATTCCCTCCACGTTGTCAGTCTCAGCAGCGAAAGGGACCCATCATCAAAACCCAAAACGGCTGGTGCCGCAAGTTCACGAGGTGGCATCTCGCTGAGCTGGCTGGTCGAGGGCACGAGTGTTTTTTCTTTTGTTGGTGTGGAACAATTTCTTCTTAAAAAAGTAATTTCTGTGCGTATAGACTGAAGGAAAGGTGGAGAAGAGAAACCAAGTGCTCGGGAGAAGGAGCCTCACGACGTCCCGCGTTTGGTGGGACCGCGGCTCCAGGATGAAGCGAACGTGGTAGGAGGCGCCTGAGAAGGCACCGCGCATTCGCCCTCCCTTCCTCCGCCTCACTCGGAACGGGTCTGGGACCGAGGCCACGCGCCGTGGCGTGGTCTCAAGTCTCCGTGACTCACCGCGGCCCCGGCCTCGCTGACTCACCCCTCGGCCCCTCCTGTCACTTTCCCACAAAAGGTCTGAGTCACCCCCGTGGCTCTTGGGGCGGCTCGGTCACAGCCCGGAGACGGCCATCATGTCCCAGCCCACGATTTATAACAAACACTCCATGTCCTCCCACCACGTGGCGTGACCCATAACCCTCGTCTTTGTTTATGGACGGAACCGTTTCACCAGATGCTGAGACGTGTACGCTTTGCAGCCTTTTGAGCAGCTGAGTTCCCAGAACCAAGCATGTGACGCAGCCAGAGCTGCAAGGAAATCAGTCGTTTCTAAGGAAATGAACTGAATGCCCTCCCACCTTCAAACATCAGAGGTGGCGTTGGGTGCTGGGAGTCCTCAATTCCAGAGAAGACGGACGAGGCACGTCAAGAGAGGAAGAAAGAACCACGCCACCAAACACTACGGGCCCATGGTGTGGCCTCCCAGCCCCTGACACGACAGTAAACCCACACGAGGGGCCGGGCCCCCCCGCCGCGTGTCCTGAGACGGCCTCGCCAGGGGTTGGGACCGGGAGACACAGAGTCGGGGAGACCACAGAGCCCTGCAGTGGCGGCGGGGGCGGGGCAGTGGGAGGGGGAACTGCAGGGCCCACAGCGGGCGCCTGTGTGGGCAGAGGTACCGGTCTTAACTCTTATTTCTCCGCCCGCTCTACACCATGAAGCAGAAAACGCTTTTTCCAGAGAAAGCATGGGCACCAGTGAGAAAAGATGGCTATTCAGCAGATGGTTTTAGGGGAAACTGGTGACTTTATCAAGAAAAATAGGTTGGAACCTATCTCATGCCGCAGTTGATGAAAGCCAGATGGACGAAAGCGCTAAATGTGAGAGCTGAAGATTTGGAAGGAAATAGAAGGAGCATGAGACTGTCCTTGAGACTCCGGGGTGGGACAACTTCTTAAATGTGCTGTCAAGAGCCAAACAAAGGTGTAATTAATTCTCCCATCAAACAGAGGGCTTATTTTCAATGAATGATGACATTAGGACAATGAGGAGGGTAAGAGGCCAGGAGAGGAGCTCAGGGCATAGAATCCCTGCGGGACTCATACTGAGGGGCCCCACCCCAGCAGCAGCACCCCAGCCCCCAGGCTGCCCCCCCCCCCCCGGAGAAGCGGGTTGGACGGACTCCCGGAGCGTGAACCCTGGTGTGTGGCCGACACGCAGCGAAAAATGCCAGATGTCAGCAGTAAAAAAGGCTGCAGGTGCAATTTTCCTTCTCACCAGATTGGCAAAATCAGACGCTCGGGCGATGCCAAGCGCTGGTGGGACGTGAAGGAGTGAGGGTTCCCCAAGGTGCCCAGTAAGTGGCTGCGGCCATTGCGGAAGCGTTTTAACGGGATGGAGCTGGCTGGTGCTCGCCCTGTGCACTGACCGTCCTGCTACCGGGCCAACACAGCGGAATTCATCACCACGTCCCCTGCGCTCCCACGCAGCCAGGGCGACTCCGACGGCCAGAGGAACCCCTGACGTAAGGGGGAGGTGCATTGTCACGGGATAAGTAGGAAGGAGTTAACTCAGGGCTCAGGACACACGCGGGAGGAGGCAGGTGCACCCAGACCCGGGCCGATCTTTCGGGATGTTACAGGGATGCACGTAAAACCCAATGATGGCTGTAGGACAACATGAGCCAGGTATGTTAGAACCACATAAACGCAAAGAACCACCTGTTCAAGGAATATTTGCAAAGCCAGGCGCGTGCACACATCCAGTTGTGTTTGTGGGAAGAGCGAGGCGAAGGAAGGGGAGCTGGGAAGTGAATGAGGCCCTGATACGAGATACTTCCCCTCCGCCCCCTCCGCCCCGACCCCAGGCGAAGCCTCGCTCCGCTCAGGGGCGCCCTCAGCTGGCTCATGGCACCTGGGCGCTGGACGCTCGAAGAGGGAGCAAACCATTGTCCACGTGTGGAAGGAAACTGCCGCAACGGATAATCACCGGCAACGGCGAGACCCTGAGGACCAGCGGTCGCGAGCGGGCGGCACCGGTTAAAAGTGGGCGGCACCGGGAGACCTTGGGATCCGGCGGCGGATGCGCGGATGATGCTTATCGGATTCTCCAGCTTCCGCCCGTCCCAGACTGGCAGATGAGCAAAAGGGAATAGGGACACGGCTTGTGGTCACGTGGACAATGGGCACCAGGGAATCAAGGACCTATGGCAAACCTGAGGCTGGACAGTCTCCAGCGCCCTCAGCGGGCCATCCGGGGAAGGACAGGCAGCGACCGTGGACGGGGCGGGAGCCGTGCGCACCGCCTCAGGCCCTCTCGCGAGGTTAAGATGATGGAGCTCCCAGAGGAAGCTCAGAGAGGGGCCTTTGCCCTTTCACCCCTCTCAGGAAGGTCGGGCGGGTGGAGGTGCAGAGCGCAGCTCAGATTCAAGCCACTCCCAGTGGAGCTGGGGGACTGCCACCACCTCCCCTCCAGAGTTAGCCTGGAGACTAGATGTCAGAGGCCAAGGTTCTGGCGGGGGGCACACGCCTTCTGGGGGTCCTGGCGGGAAAGCTCCCCGCCGCCCTCAACTGCGGGCACCTGCTGCGCCCCTCGGCTTGTCCTGGCTGCAGCTCCTGGTGCCCTTCCCTTCCCCGCTCGTCGCCTGTCTCCTTCTTGCAACAGCCCGTCGGAGGGATCCACCGTGAGCTCCAGACCCCCCACTAAATCCCATCCACAGAGTCCCTTTTCCTAGGCAGGTCCCGGTCACAGGTTCCAGGATGAGAGAACGGACTGGTCTTTGGGGCACACGCTTCATCCTGGGGGTAGGAGCGGAGATGGCCTGAGACAGGCATTGGCCTGTGAGGCCCGCTGCTGGGGGACATTTCATATTCCTGCCGTCCTGCGTCTTCCGAGCAGGCGGAGGATTCCAAACTTCCCTCCCCAGCCCAGGGCACGTCTCAGATCCCAGGTCCTACGTCCCATCTCCAAGTGAAATATTGGCCTTTCCGCTCTTTCTGTGAATGAACATAAGTGTATTTATGTTTTACAAATGGTTAGATGTATTGTTTGTATTATTTGAAAACAAAAAAAGAAAAAACAAAAAAACCTCCTAAGAGCACTGGACTCACCAGGCCCATCTTGGGAGTGGGTAGAGCCTGCAGCGTGCTTCCAACCAGCATCTTAGCAACCACAGCGACAGCGGTAAGAACGCGGGACCCTCCTCAGAGGAATAAAACAAAACCCGGGGTCTGAACCGCCTACTGGTCACCGTCCAGGACAGAATCCAAACTCACAAAACCTTCAAAGAAAGAGGAAAATACGGCCCCATCTCAAGAGAAAGGCATCAGTGGAGATGGATCCAGACGCTGCCGTTAGTAGACGAAACCCATAAAGCGAAGTGTCCACTCCCTGCTCGACGGCAGGGGAAAAACGTCCACAGCGGAGGAAAAGGTGGAGCAGGTGTCACAGAGGCTGGTCGGGCTGGGGGCAGGAGAGGCGGGTCTTCAGCCCCCAACGCAGGTGGCCTGAAGGAGGAGGGGGAAGCCCGTGTGGGAAGAGACCGGAGCCCAGCGCGGCTCTACCAGGGGCAGCTGGTGGCCGGGGAGTCCACGAGCCCGCCTCCGTGCCCCAACGGCCCCCAGCGCCAGCGCTCACCAAATGCAGCTCTGCACAAATACGTCCATGCACGTCCTCAGGGCTTCTGAGCAGCCACCGTGGGAACTTCAGGTCTTTTTTCAAGGCCTCTCCTGGCTATTCATCAGCTTTTGACATGTTCACCAAATTTAAATGTCCAATGACTCATTTTTAATTTATTGAAATTCTTTTCGTATTTTTTTCCAAATCTGCCTATTCATGTTCTTAGAGTTTATTTTAATCATCATTCTCACATTGCTTTTTCTTTCTTTAATTATTTTAAAGAAATTTGTTTTAAGTCTCTACTCAGTTTTTTTCCTCTGTGTTCTGCGAGATGAAATCCTTACTAGATCTGCTGGTTCTTGACTGTGGTGTACATTTTCCTTGTGTATTTATCCATGTTTACTGTGAGCTATTTTTTATTCAGGTTTCTTTTTTCATAAAAGTGTAATATAGCCCTTGGATTAATCAGGAATCCCCTCAGCAGGTCATTTTGTTTGCTTTTGTCGTGTACTCCAGGACTATTGCTGCCTTGGACCAATCTGTGTGTTAATTTCGGGAATAGGGATAGCAGATGGTACAAAATCAGACCAAATCCGTTTATACACAGGCCTAAACTCCCATGTCAATCGCTCCCACCCGCTTGCCGTGCAGGGCAGTTTCTTGGGTCTGCTGGGCGTTAGTCCCGTGTTCACAATGGAGGTTGCAGTACCTTCTCTTCCTGCCAAGCTGAACACCAGACACTGGTTGCCACCTGTCCAATAAACCAGGTGTTACACCTGCATCAAGTGGAGCCAAGAGGTTTAGAAAGAAAGGAGACAGACAACATTTAGCTTTGGTGGGCGCCTGCTGTGGGAGGTTTTCAGAGCTATCCACCTACCACACGGCTGGAGCTGGACAGAGAGGAGCCCAAATCTGCATTTTAAAAAATTTCCTGGAGCTCCCGTCGTGGCGCAGTGGTTAATGAATCTGACTAGGAACCATGAGGTTGCGGGTTTGATCCCTGCCCTTGCTCGGTGGGTTAAGGATCTGGCGTTGCCGTGAGCTGTGGTGTAGGTCGCAGACGTGGCTTGGATCCTGCGTTGCTGTGGCTCTGGCGTAGGCCGGCGGCTACAGCTCCGATTCAGCCCCTAGCCTGGGAACCTCCATATGCCGTGGGAGCGGCTCTAGAAAAGGCAAAAAGACAATAAATAAATAGATAAAAATAAAAAAAATTCCTCCATGGTATTTTCTTTTTTATTGAGATAGAGTTGGTTTCCAATGTTGTGTTAGTGTCGGGGCGCGGCACTGTGATTCAGTTACATGCGTGTGTATATACATGTATATTCTTTTCAGATTCCTTTATTTCCGCCCCGCCCACGGCATGCAGAAGTTCCTGGGCTGGGGATGGAATTGACACCATGGCGGCAACAACATCGGATCCTTAAGTGGCTAAGCCACCAGGTAACTCCCCTGTTTCACATTCTTTGCCCTTATATGTCACAAACATTGAGAGTCATTTCCTGTTCTAGACAGCAGGCCTCGCTGGCTATGTCACAGACAGCAGTTCATATCTGTTCATCTTGAACGCGCAGTTTTATCTGCATTTTGGGAAGAGACCAGTCTCACAGCATCGAGCAGGGTGTTGTGGGCGGGGCGGCTGGACGTCCTCACCCATCACAAGCTGGCCCAGCCTCAAACCAGGGAGAAGACTTGGCTTTAAGCAGGGGCAGCTGGACTGGGGGAGAAGCCTGGATTCAGTCGGGAGGGCGTGAACACCTGCCTGTACACCTGCACACCTGTGCACACACATGAACCCACACCTGTGCACATACACACCTGTGCACATGAGTATTTTCAGTCCGAGCCTGAGCTTCATCAAATCCTGTTGGATTCTAAATAAATGTTTAAAAGTCTGTAAAGGGGGTTCTGTGGTACCCTGTCAGCCTTCTTCAGAGGGTTGTCTCTGGGGTGTCACCAGGAAGCCACAGGCCTGGAGAAACAGGACAACCTGAAACACCACAGGCAGCCTCCGAGGTGACCGACCAGGGCAGGCACGGCCCCGAAGGACGGGCCAGCAGTGCCTCCCGGTGGCCAGCCCAGCCGCTGCATCGGGAGAAGGGCAGACCTGGATTTGCGGGGGTGGGGGTGGAGCGAACAGGGCGGCTTCTCATATTCTTTGACAGGTGTCTAATTCTAGAAAATTGATCTCACAGTTTGGGGGATGCCACTTATTCCCAGAGGCCCTCTACCTGGACTGGACCTTGGGGTGCCGGCAGCAGGTGAGGCTTCACGTCCCCCCTGCCTCCTAGGAGGCGAGCGCTGTCCCCGCCCAGGGCTGACTGGGGCCGAGATGCCCCGGCTCCCGCGCCTGGACAGCAGGCGCCCGCTCGCACGGCTGACCCGTGCCGTCGGTAGAGCTGGCTGCAGTCCCAAGCCCTGGGCTGGTCGTTTTCGTTCCGCAGGGGAAGGCTTGAAGGGGAGCATCTCTCCCAAGAAGCCGAACCACGCTCTTCGCTTCCTCGAGGTGGGTCTCAACACTCCGCCATCCTGGGCTCGCACTGGTCCAGGTGCCGCCGGGAGCCCCCAGGAGCCCGAGAAGCGGCTCAGAACTGCAGCCTGAGACGGGAGTGCGCTGGAGAGGGTTTGAGGGTGCCTGGCGCTGCCCCCGGGTCCTCCCAACTCTCCTAAAACTCCTCTTCCCCAAATCCGCCCTTGCCTCAAAGGCCCACCATCGCCTCCCCACCCCCCCCACCCCCGACCCCTGCGCGGGCCTGCTGCAGGCGCCGCGGCCACCGGCCCTTCAGCCCACCTCTGTCTTGAGCGCAGTTAGGTCAAGACAGGAAGGAATCCGAGGGGAACTCACTTTCTCCACAACAGCAGACACGGCCTGGGAGAGCCGGTTGCCAGCGAGGCCCTCACAGCCCAGACGGCGCGGGGGCAGCGGCCACAGCAAAAGGAGGCCGTCTAATTTCCGCGCTGAGCCCGAGGCTGGCCCTCGGGTCTGAGGGAACCCCGGGCTCGGCCGGCAGGTGGCAGCACCGCTCGCCGGGAGCCCGGCGGCTCCTGGGACCTTGGGAACCATCCCTTGACGCGGTCTGTCCCATCAGGACCTCAGCGAGCTGTGCCGTTCCCGACGGTGTCATTTGAAGGAGTTCTGAAGGCTTTAAAATTAAGGGGGAAAAAAGCGCGAACAACTTGTAAATAGAACTATTTTGTGCATTTTTGTTTGTCTCCCTCTCATTCTTTCTGAAGTTTTCTAGGTAAACTTGTGCTGCGCAAGCTCGTTGCTGCAACGTGCTCTCAGCTCCGCCCGCCGCCCGACCGCACCGCTCAGGGCTCTTCCCCGCTGGGTGCCGCTCACCCCTGGGAGCGCGCGGGGGCTCACGGCGCGGGGTTCAGCGCCCCGCCCCCACCCGTGGTCGTCCTTGTGTTCTCACTTGTTGTGTGTAAACCTGTCACCTCCCTTTTTCATAAACCAAAACGCTGCTTTAGCACAAGGGTGTGTACATGATAGGTGCGTCCTAAACACTGGTAAAGCAATGCCCCACGAGACCTATGTGTGTGAGATGATTTGGGGGGAGAAACAGAGCCAGCTGATTACACCTGCAGCTCCCCTGTCGTCGCAGGCCCAGGGCAGCCGTGGACGAAGGACCCTGCGATCCTCGGGAACTGAACTGCGTGTGCATGTGGTCCAGTTCAACGTCCACTACTGTAAGGCCCTCACGACATCTCCTTTTTTGGCCACCCCGCAGCGCGTGGAGTTCCCAGGCCGGGGACCCAATCCGAGCTGCAGCCACAACATAGCCTGCCGCTGTGGCAACACCTGAGCCTTAACCCACTGGGCCAGGCCGGGAATCCAACCTGTGTCCCAGCGCTCCAGAGACACTGCCGATCCCACTGCACCACAGCAGGACTCCTGGTGTATTTTTAAACATATGATATACAGACTGACTTAATATGGGAATTCAAAGTAAAAATTACTTCAAAACATTCCATTTGGAGCATTTGTCCTTTGGGGGGGCATAAAACAAAGACAATCAACAGTTTTAAAGTATGAACATAGAACACGTATTTATAGAGGCAAAGTTTGTAGTCAAATAAAATTTCGAACAAAATATCAGTCAGGCGAGATATAAAGGAGTCAAAAGTCATATGGTTGATTAAGCAGTGTTACTTTCTCACAGCCAAAACCCATGGTTATTTCTCCTTTTTTAACAAATCCTGCATATGCGTAAGCAATTCAAGTTTGACTCTTTTTCTGCTATTTGAATCCTTGAGCCTAGACATCCTTAAACCCTGGCATGTCTCGGCAGGGAGAAGACCGCCGCACCTGCCGCCCAGCAGGTGGCTCCCCTACCACCACCACCACCACCTGCCCTGGGGTCTCCCATCCAGGGGTCTGGGGCGTGGGTGCAGAGGGAGCCCCTGAGTGGGGAGGGACCCTCGGAGACAGGGGTCGAAGCCCCCGGAAGAAAGCCACTGTGGCGGAGAGCCGAGGCCACTCTGAGAAGCCGAGGGGGGGATGGAATGACTCAAGTGCTTATGAGCTTCCTGCGCTGCTGTCAGAAACCACCCCGGCCTGGGGCTGGAAACCACGCACAGAGCCCTTCTCCGACCCCGCGGGGCTTGGGGGTCAAAGGTCAGGCGTCAGCAGCCTGTCACTCCTTTTGGCGCTTTCCGGGAGAATCCGTTTCCTCGCCTTTTCCAGTCCCTCCAGCGCCAGGGAGCCCTCGCCACCCCCAGGCCCCCCTCTCCGCTCCTCTTTCCTACTCCCACCCTCCTGCGCCTGCGCGTGAGGACCCTGCGGTGCAGGGAGCTCACCTGCAGAGCCCGGGATGGCCTCCCTCTCACAGGGAGGGTCTCGGCTCGGAACCCCGCACACAGTCCCCCGGTGACACGAGGTAACTCAGTCCCAGCTCCCGTTCGTGCAGGACGTGGGCATCTTTGGGGAGGTTCACCCAGCTTCCCACACAGGCAGGACGAGAAACATGGCAGGCGGCCTCCAGCTTGGTTATTGCAGGTTTGACTCTTTGGCTCCTACAAGCCTTTCGAGACTCTATTAAATTAAATATTTTACGTTTAACACTCATTTGAAAAGATACACGCATCCCAGTGCTCCGAGCAGCATTATTCTCAGTAGCTGAGATATGGAAGCAACCCAAGTGTCCATCAACAGAGGACTGGATAAAGAAGACGTGGTACATATACACAATGGAATATTATTCAGCCATAAAAAAGAATGGAAAGCTGCCATTTGCAGCAATGTGAAGGTTATAATGCTTAGTAAAATCAATCAGACAGAGAAAGAGAAATACTACGTAATATCACTTATATGCAGAATCCAAAAAAATAATACAAAGGAATGTATTTGCAAAACAGAAACACACTCACAGATACAGGAAACAAATTAGCGGTTACCAGCGGGGAGGTGGGAGGGGGAGGGGGAACTCAGGGGGACGGATTGAGAGTATAAACTATCAGGTGTAAAACAGAGAAGCAGGAGTTCCCGTCGTGGCGCAGTGGTTAACGAATCCGATTAGGAACCATGAGGTTGCGGATTCAGTCCCTGGCCTTACTCGGTGGGTTAAGGATCCGGTGTTGGCATGAGCTGTGGTGTAGGTCGCAGAGGCAGCTCGGATCCCGCGTTGCTGTGGCTCTGGCGTAGGCCGGCGGCTGCAGCTCTGATTCGACCCCTAGCCTGGGAACCTCCATATGCCGCGAGAGAGGCCCTAGAAAAGGCAAAATAAAGGACAATAAAATAAAATAAAATAGAGAAGCAGCAAGGTTTTACTGACCGCACAAGGAAATATAACCGTTATCTTGTATAGTCTGCAAAAATACTAGATCACTACGCTGTACCCTGGAAACTAATAGAATACAGCAAATCAACTAAACTTCAATATAAAATTTGAGGTTTAAAAACAATTATATTGGCTCCACAACAAGAAAAAGACCCTTGCACAATTTAAATTAGTAAAGATCGAATCCTCCGTCTGCAAAATCAAGTGCCACTTTACCCACAGCCGGGCACTGTGCAGGGCATTAGGGCATGGCTCTGTGAGGCAGGGGTCCGAGGTGGTAAGAAGTTCTTCTTCCTGAATGGGGCTGGTCTTCCTGTCTCCCACCATCTCTGCCGAGAACAACTGTCACAGCAAAAAGTGAGATCAACCCCGCTCCCCTCTAGCACCAGCCTCTCTGCAGCATCACCGTGGAGGGTGCAAGCAAAGTGTTCTCACCTGAGAGTCGAACTCAAGACTGAACGGCTTTTCCTCAGACACGTACCTCATCACCTTCCTGATGCCCAGGAAGACGGCCGCCTTGGGAAAAGCAGTGGCCTCCTGGCCCCAGGATGCAGAAGCCCCACGGGGCACCTGCTGGAGTCCTGGCCCGAATCTGGGGGCCTACGTGCTACGTCCGGGGCATCACTGGGGTGACAGGGCAAGACCTGAAGCCCGGTGTGGACATTCGTCTATGGATTTTCTTTCAGAAAAAAAAATTCAACGAAAGCCCCAGACAGGTAACTAGAAAAGCAACCAGACCAAAAGGCCTGAGGCACTTAGATTCTAAACTTTACTTCCAAGTATTTTGCCTCAACATTGCAAGCAGAGCCCCAGGCTGTCACTGTCTCTCCCTGGGCTGGCTGGCCCCGGCCCGCCTTTCCTCCTGACTCCCACCCACAGGTACTGCGATCTTTTGATGACGTAAGAGCTGAATTTGGACACCTAAACCCTAAGCAGCTCTGCGAGCCCCTCCCCCACTGCATCTGTCTGTTTATTGGCACATAAACCTGCCAGCCTGCCAGGCAAGAGGGTTCTTCCTTGAAAAAAAAATCACTAATAGGGGCGCAGAAAGCCCGCAGGTGCCTTATTTTTTGTGTTTCTTGACTTATTATTTTCTTGTAAACAACTGGTGAGTGTGTCAGGCGTTTAAGATGTTCTTCCTGAAAATGGAAAAAGAAAGGAAGAAAGAAAAGGGAAAATAAAGAGAAATAAACCCCAGGAGTTGACGGAACTCCAGCAGCCCACAGATAGGATCAGGCCTCTGCCTGTCTGATGCCGGCGCGGGCAGGTGGGCCGTGGGGGTCCTGTGACAGCCTCTGCATTCACCTACTTCTGCCGATCGGCTGCCGAAGCTAACCCGGCACAAGATGCAGACAAACCAAAACAGCTCCTGCGAAGGAATCCCGGGCTTATTGAGGAATCCTGGCCGAGCCACGCGGCGATGCTGGAGAGGAAGGAAGGCGGGGATCGTGAATCTTATCGGAGCAGGTCGGGGGGGAGCCCCAGGCGCTCCAGGGCCACCTCTGGGGAGGCCCCTGTTGGCAGCGTCCACTTACTAGAAAAGGCACAGTTGTGAGCAGCCCGTAAATAAGTCCCCAGAAGGGCGTTTTTCTACTCACAGTCACCCCCTTCCCGCCACCCCCAGGCTCCCCCAGGGATAAATCTCATCCCTGAAACGAGCAGCAGAGCTGTTGGAGGACGTCACGGTCAGGACCGAAGGAGCTGGACCCCCGGGCTGTCAGTACAGCGTCATCCATCTGCTTCTGGAAAGCGGGCCAGGGCTGCGGCGCCCGGGGCCGAGCACGTTGTGTGCCGCCAGCATCAGCGGGCTCCTTGTCACTGGCTGGGAGGTGGGAAGCCATGTTGTCACCTGGAAAAAGAGCCGTGGGTCACACCGCTGCCCCCAAAAGGCCTCTGCCTCACCAGGATGACGCAGGAGTCCAGCCCTGGAGCTGACCCCAGAAAGGTCCTCCGCGGGCCGGGGTGGGAAGGGTGGCCTGGGGAGCAAACACTCACCACAGGCTGCGGGTCGGCTGCAGCTGCACCGGCTCTCCCAGGAGCCGTCCAGCTCCCCCGACGGGCTGCCACACAGGGCCCCAGCGTGTTGGGGCCGAGCCCGCGGGGTGGCCTGGGAGAGCCTCACACTGTCCACTCTGGAACTTTCCTAACGGTCCCCGCAGGTGGGACCTTGTCCTTATTTAAGAAACTGAAACACCCACACAGATTCAAAAAGAGTCAGTCACCTTCCCAGATCCCTGAAAGTGAAGAAAACAAGACCACGGCCAGCTCCGGCGAGTTTAAACCTGCTGGTCCTTGCACCTGTGGTGACCTGGGCCAGCCAGAGGCAGGTGGTGACCGGGAGGGGCAGACTAGTGGCTCAGGGCTCACCTGTGCTCTGCCTCTATGCCACCCAAGACTCTGCCCCAGACCCACCCAGAGCCAGGGACCAGGGGTGCGTGCTGCCTCGTGCACATGGACTGAGGTCCTGGGACGCTCGGCCCACTGCTCCTGCGGTGGCCTGTCCCCTCCTCCCTGGACGGCACTGGAGCAGGCAGAGGGGAGGGAAGGAAGGGCTCTGGACTAGGGCCCGGAGAACAAGGGCGGGCCTCAGGCCCCTGCCCGCAAGTAACAGGAGAAGGGTCTGTTGTCCCAGAGCCCCTGGTCTTGCAGGGTCGGCAGGACAGAGCCGCCCAGCGCCGGAGCCGCTCCCGGGGCCGTGTGCGCCGCGCTCCGGCACCAGGGGCCGCTGTCGCACCTTCTAAGTCCTTCCCGCGTGCCTGTGCCACCCGCCTGCTTCACTTTGGTTTAATCGTCGCGTGCACGGTTCCGCCCCAGCCCTTTCTGCACACCCTCAGGATCTACTTCAGTATCTGATCAAGGCTCAGATATACGAGCGCACGTGGAGGGGGTCCAGGTTTTCACAAGGGTTCAGGGGGCCCCCTTTGGGGAAAATAACGCCAAAGGACACAGAAAATTTGCTATAAAGTAAACACTCACTCATGATGCGAAAAAGCACAACAAATGATGCTTTGTAAAATTTGACAAATACTCCAGCCATAACAAAATTCATATAAAATAACATGATATTTTTGGTACATAACTGCTTAACATGCCCCACATTTTCTCCCAATTTTCTACGTATTATTTAACCATCCTTTCGTGAGCAATGAGGGTTTTTTCTTCTCTTTTAATATTGTTTCCTCTAGAGAGGACGGAAAGAAAACTCAGTTTCCATAGATGGCGTGAAATCTAGTTCTGATTACTGACTGATGGCCATAAAACATGGGCTTTCGCATGAGAAACCCTGGCTGCCCGGAGCGCTCTCCTGGTCTGCACGTCGTTTACGCTGGGATTTTGATAACGTCTATCCTGCACGATGCTTATAAACATACGTACTTTTCTATGTATTTCTCTGCTGTGTCTTATCAAGGTCTTCCTACAGGCTGACCTTCCGTTTTGATCAGGTTTGGATAAAACCTGCTAACAACCGGAGGGCATGAGAACTGGAAGCATTTCCCCCAGAACGGCTTCTGGGACGGCTCCCTCTGAGCCCCGCGCCTCTGTGGCCCAGAGGACATGTCCACCCTGAGGCTGGCCCCCGCCCTGTCCTTTGGGGCCCCAGCCAGGCGACAGGGACAGTGGTCGGGAAGGTGTCCTGGAAGCTGTCTCCACTCTGGGAAGACCAGCTGTAACGACACGGTGGTGGAGTGATGCCAGCTCGTGACCATCCCCGCCGCACGCCCTGCCGTGGCTGTGGACTGATGCCAGCCTGTGATTGTCTCCACTCCACACGACCAAAGGCCCTGCCTGGTGCCTTCCCTGAACTGAGTTGCAAAGGCCGTGATCCCTCCATCCGATGCCGCCAGACAGGAAGGGACAGAGGCAGCGGTGACGCGAGGCGGGGAGGCCGCTGTCTTAGCCGACTCCCGATTTTATAAACACACATGCCTGACGGCACATCCCCAGGACGGGCCCTGGAGGTGATGGGGGGCTCTGGCCCGCAGCTCCGCAGGGACCCGCCTCCCAACACGGTGAGATGGTTTAGAGTAACTCACAGGGGCCTGGAAAATTTGTCCCTCCAGATTTGAAGGGACTGGCACACACCATCCAGCCGAAACCTCCAGGTGGCAAAGAACAGCAGCCTGGCAGCCAGGCGGTGGCAGAGCCTCGGCCCCACTGGCTTCGTTCGCGCCAGCTGCTGAGACAGCTCTTCACTGGACGCCAGCTGGAAACTTATGAGAAGTCGGGAGGCAGGAATCTGATGAGCGGCGTGTGCTTCCAAATGTGCAGGTCAAGTTTTTTAAGAAGTTCAGGTGCTCCTGCGCCCGATGAAATCTGCTGCAGAGAACGTGACTCCTGTGTGTGAGTCTTGTCCCGCCTCGCCGGCCCCAAGACAGGGGGTCTGCGGGAGGAGGAAGTGGACCCCCCACCCCGCCCACCCCCAGGCCGGGTGTCCCGCCGAGGCCTTAACCTTGAGGCAGGATTCACTCCTGCCCTGCGTTCCTGCCCTGGCCTCACGGCTAGTGGAGTTCGGGTCCTGATCGGCTGAAGGGTGGTGAGCGGTAGTGACAAACCGAGAACAACTGAATGAATTAAGGTAGGAACACGCCACCGCTTCTCCACAGCACCAGGCTGAAGCTGAAAGGCAGAGCTTATAGACTTTATGATTCAGGTTTGGGCAAACACTGAATTTCTCTGGAGGCGAGATGCTTGTGCTCATATATAGTCCTTGGCATGTGGCGCCTCGGCTTCCTCTGTAAACCACTTGTCCCTATGAGAGGTTTTCTCTTCCATGTTTATATGAAGTAAATTATTGTTATAACACGGTGTATATTTTTTACAGTTATAACCAAAGTGTCTGATTGCTACCCATGGAAAAATAAATGTCTTACTGGCTACCTGGCACAATTCCTCTAGAAGTCTTTACACGCCCCCGATTCAGCATCGTGACAGCCCCATCAGCCTCTTTTTCCATCATTTGCCTACACGCTGTTCTTTCTGTTCTGAGTAACTGCATTTGCTCTTGGCTGCCACCCTGACTGGGTCATGAGTGGCAGGACCCAGGCGAGGACTCTGAGAGATGCCAGCCTTCTCTTCTCCTCCTGGATGCGGTGGGAACCCTTTGTGTACAAACTGCTGGCTCCTGCATTTTTCAAACCTGCCCCCTGGCATCACACTCTCAGGTGCTGTGGGTAAAGCCTGAACACCCTGACTTCAGCCCTTATACCCCCAAACCGCACGTGTCTTGTCGCCAGGGCTTTCTCTCAGCCTCTGGCTCCCTCTCCCTGTAGAACAGACGGTCGGACTCTGCAGAAGTCCCCTGCCCTCCCGTCTCTGCCTCTGCTCCCCTCCCCTCCTCACAAGCTCACGTCCAACCCCTCTGCCCACCAGACGAGCAACCGTCCGAGGACCACAGCTCAGCTGGGGAACCCCTGACCCGGGCAAGCCACATCCAGGCACAGAGTCCACGAAATTCCAGGGAAACTGATTGCATCTCTGATCTCAAGGTAATTTGCACGTGTCTTCTCATAGACGGAATCATCTTATCTCAGTCGCGTTTTTGATAACACGTGGAATCTAAGACAGAATACAAATGAACTTATTTGCAGAACAGACCCACAGACTTCAAGAAACTTATAGTTACCAAGGGGGCAGTTCGGGGGAGGGACGGCCTGGGGGTTCGGGGTCGGCACGTGCACTCTGACTGGTCGAGGGGGACCTGCTGTGTGGGGCAGGGAATTCTGCCGATGTTCCGTGGTGGTCCACGTGGGGAAAGAATGCGAAAGCGAGTGGGTGTGTGGACAGGCCCAGCTGAATCGCCGAGCTGTGCAGCGGAAACATCACCCTGCAAAGCAACTGTGCGCCAATAAAACTTTAAAAAACAGAAACCAGGACGTTTTCACATCTAACTTTCCTCCATTACGACATAACCTTCCAAGCGGACTTACTACCCGAGGGGAGGGCAGCTCAGGCCACAACTTCAAGAAAGAATTTCCCGGAGCTGGAGTTCCCGTCGTGGCGCAGTGGTTAACGAATCCGAATAGGAGCCATGAGGTTGCGGGTTTGATCCCTGGCCTCGCTCAGTGGGTTAAGGATCCAGCGTTGCCGTGAGCTGTGGTGTAGGTTGCAGACGCAGCTTGGATCCCTTGTTGCTGTGGCTGTGGTGTAGGCCGGTGGCTACAGCTCCGATTAGACCCCTAGCCTGGGAACCTCCATATGCCGCAGGAGCGGCCCAAGAAATAGCAAAAAAAAAGAAAGAAAAAAGAAAAAAAAAGAATTTCCCAGAGCAACAGATGAAGAAATCAACGAGAGAGACTCGCGTGGAAGGGCGGGCCTTGCGTGGTGGGCTGGCCGGTTCACAGACAGCTCCAGGTAGTCCCTGCAGTCAGCGCCTGGATGCCCCGTGCCCGAGGTCCCTCACTGGCTGAGCCTCCGTCCCGGGTACTAGGCAGTGTACCCCGGCTCAGGTGCACTTGCTGAGCGCCGGCTGGATGCCCAGCGCCCAGACGCTTGGGGGACGCCATGCTGAAAAGCCTAAGCCTTGGGTCTTGTTCTCACGGAGCAACAGGCTCAGACAAGCTGATGTGCAAACACAAACGTGAGACCAAGAAATGGAAACAGCCGAGACAAGCTCCTCCAAGTTCAGACCTCCTAGACCCGAAGCAGGGCCGCTGGGAGTTGGGAGAGAAATGTTTGTGGACAACAGAAGCGTCTGCGGACCACGGGGAAGCCAGGCTCCTGCACGACTTTCCTTCTGGCGGCACGGAGGGCGGAGGTGACCGGGCAGCTCCTTCTCACTGCTCTGGGGTTGCCACCCGCCCGTCGCACCCGCATCTTCTTCACGATAACAGTGAAAATGAGAATGGCAGCAACGGGCAACGCTTTGGAAAGCCGACCCGGTCCTAAGGGTTTTGCATGTCCTTGTTCACTGGGTTGTGGCCAGAGCCAGGACTCCACGGGGGTCCCTCCGCGGGGGTCCCTCCACAGGGGAGCAAACGGAGGCAGGAAATGACGAATGAGCCGCCTGGGGTCCCACGGCCCCGCGAGGCAGAAACGAGAGGCTCCCCCTGCGGTGGCCCTGCAGGGCCACTCTGGAGGGTCCTGGGCTCAAACCCGAGAGCAGGCCCCAGGGACCTTCACACACCCCCTGCGCGACAATTTTAACAACCTGGAGAAGAGTCCAGCTGCCCCGGGGAAGGCGGGACGCGGGGGAGGGGGAAGGCGGGGAATGCGGGATGGGAGGGGCTTCCGGAGGGGGCCCTTCGCTGGGCCTCATGCGGGTCAGAACCGGGGGGGGGGAGCCGTCTCTCCAAGAAAGCCGCGGGAGGCCTTTGGGGGTGGGGGGGGCGCAAGACCCTCCCGGAAACGCCGGCTCACGTCTAGGATCGTGGTACGTGGTCTGCTCTGCAGACCTGGATAGGAAACAGAGGCTCAGATAGGGCACTTGGTTAAATTTAAGTGGGCAGTGGCTTTCCTATGACTTTCTTTTGCTCGTGCTCCAAAAGTTGACATCATGTCTAAATACGTCTAACTCCTGAATATGCAGGTTTTTACCAAAAAAATGTGCTTCACCGCCACCATTTACCCTCAACCGCTAATAATCGACAGATACCAACACGAGGCAGCAATTTGGAATACCTCTGAAATTTTCCGTTTCTTATAGGTTGAACTTTATACCCATAAATGTCAAAACCACCACAGACAATATCCTCTATATGGAGACAGTTTTAACAGTTCTTCTAAAAATCTGTCTGTGGTTTCTGAAGCTTCTCTGGCGGGTTGGTTTTCCAGCAGTCGCCGTCTGAAATCATCTCCGCTCTGTATTTGTTACTTTATGACAGTGGATTCACATACATGTTTTAAGGAAGGTGTGTCTGTTCCATGTTTTTCACTTTTTAAAAACATGTTGGTGATGCACCCACGTCAGGAAAGTGGGAGCCGCTCCGTGGTTCCTGGATGACCAGTTAGTGCTGAGTTCGTTCCGCAAAGCGAGCTGGAGGGGCCGGTGCCACGGGAGGCACCTCCAGGGCTGAGCTGGGCGAGGAGGTGACCCCAGGCTGGCACGTCGTCTGCCTGTTCTGCTCTCATTCCTCAACCCTTCTCGGTATTAAAAATTCAGATTTTTATCCCTAAGTGGGTCTTCCACGACCTGGAGGCAGACCGGGGGCAGGTCCTACTCGGATCAGAGCAGCGTCAGTAGACAAGCCCTGGATGGGCTCCACGGAGACTCCAGAGAATTCGCGTCCCTTCCTCGCCTCCTCTCCGTGGTCTAGGATTGCCTGCAGAGCCGCAGGAAGACCGCACTTGATGAGCCACAAGCTTCCTCTCATGGTAGCTAGAGACAAAACCCTTTTGGAAGACAGATCGTATCTTACTTGTCACATAATATGCTTGCAGCGCAGCGCAGAGGCTGCGTCTCTGGCCAAACTGGACATGTCGACTCCCCTTCCGTGCGAGGTGGTTGGGGCTGCCAGCTGCCTGCATCTGGCCCGTGCAGCCTAGCAGCCCTGAGCTCCCTGGTGTCTGCCCTCTGCCTGCTCCTGGGCCAAATGTCCAGCCGGTGGCCGAGCCCTGGCAGTGACCATCTCTAGGACCGGTTTGCTCCACGGAACAGGGCCAGTGCGCTCCCGTAAGCAGTCCAGGGGCGACCCCCGCCACAGCTGCTGCAGCTCGCTCTCCTCCTTCGACAACTAGCAGCTCCACCACCCCCTGCCTTTCAAGGTCCTCCTTCAGGTGGTCTGCTCCTGCAGGGGTCGGCGTCCTAGGAGGGGATGGTGCTCCTGCAGGGGTCAGCGTCCCAGCAGCCCCGACGCCTTGTGGGTCTGGGAGCCTGTCTGGCACCGATTTTGCGGAGTGTGTGCGGGGAGTGGACCCAGCCTCCACACGCCAGGAGAGGTCACAGCCCAGCAGGCGGTGGCTACAGAGGCGAAAGCATAGCCACTTAAAAATGAGTCATTTCTGGTTCAGCCCCTGAGGTGGTTTCGCTCCTAAACTCTCAAAAATGCACCTGCAGCTTTACAGGGTGAGGCACAGTCTCGAAGGGCTCCCTTCTGTTTGGGGGCTTTACTCAGCAGGAAAAGACTGAGAAACTATTCAGCTCCCACCAGGGACCTAACTAAAGAAATGTAATTCACAGTTGATGTGTTGGGGACTGAGGCATCTGGAGCTTTCCTTCGGACAAATCCACAGGGTTCCCGGAGGGGGTGGATGGCGGGGCTGTGCCCACAGCACCTGACTGTGGGCGGGGCTGCGGGGGCCCCAGGGTGAGGCCGCCGCCCCTTCTGGTGGCACCTGACTGCCTCCAGGGGCAGGTCAGAGGCATCAGCCTGTGACAGAGGGCTCTGAAGCGCCAAGGCCACGGAGGGGAGCAGCTGAGATCCCAGAAACAGATTTGAGCGCTTCCCGAGTCAGGTGGCTCTGGGAACAGTGCCAAATATTCGGACTCTTTCTATATAATTAAAAAAAGGAAAAACTTTCCAAAAGGAAAACTCACCAGGCAAGGCCGGGCTCAGCGTGGCCTGGCTGCTGGCGCGGGGACAGACGCGTGCTGGGACCAGGGGCCCGGGGAGAGCTTGCGGAAGGGCTACCGGGCGGATAGAGGGCGACTGAGGCGGCTGGGGGACAGCAAGGGAGCCTGACCCGCTGCACCTGGAGGGAGGGGCCCGCCGGGCCCACCAGCTGGCCGTTTGCGGGTTTGCTCGGGTGGGAGGTGCCCGGGCACGGCCTTTGGGCTCACAGCGCCCGTCCTGGAAGGTCGGTCCTGCCAGCGAGGGGGGCTGCTTTCCCGCCTCTGGACCAGAGGACAGCGGGCCGCGAGCTCTGTTGTGTCAGCCGCGGCACCAAAGATGCTCCCATGCTCCTGGTGTAATAGTTCCCTCTGGGTTGCGAGTGCCACACGCTTTCTTTTATTCTGCACTTTGCACCTCACACGACTGCGGGCTCCTGCTGGGATTCTTTCGGGTCGCTGAGCAGAACCCCGCCTGTCTCTGCGCTTCGCCTGGGGCGTCCTGACGCTCTGCCCTGTCCCTGCGGCGGCTCTCAGGTCGCTGTGTGTGACGTGGTTTAGTTAGTGTTCGCAGGTGCCCTGCTCTCCATTCTTTCACGAAGTTTTCGCCATCTTTACATGGAAGGTGGGTTTCCTGTAGACAAAGATTCGAGTCTCCTATCATTGTTAGTACTGTTATTCATTCTGATGGTATTTATATCTTAATTAGACCATTGCTGTTTAAAATAGCTATTGACACAGTTGAATTACTATCTCCCATATCGAGAACTCTTCCCTGCTCATTTTACACTTGTTCTTTGTTCCGTTTTGCCTCGTCTTTCTCTGCCTTCTCTGTTTTTGCTTTTTTGGTGTTTTGGTTTTTTTCCAGCTGCACCCATGGCAATGGATGTTCCAGGCCAGGTCATTTTCCAACTGTGGAATCGGAGCCACAGCTGAGACCTGTGCCACAGCTATGGCCATGCCGGATCCTTTAACCCTCTGCACCGCAGCAGGAATGCCTGTCTTCTCTGGTTTTATACTCAGCATTTTATATAACTTTATTTTCTCTCAGTCTTAATTATATTTCTTTAAAACAATTTTTTATGCTTGTCCTAAGTGTGCAATGTCCATTTACAGCTAATTTGAGACACCCCCCCCCTTTTTTTTTTCTTTTTAGGGCTGAATACACTGCATATGAAGGTCTTAAACTAAAGGTCACATCGGAGCCACAGTCAGAGCCACACGGGATCCGAGCCGCGTCTGCGACCCACACCACAGCTCAGGGCAACCCCAGATCCTTAACCCACTGAGCGAGGCCTGGAATCGAACCCTTGTGCTCATGGATACTAGTCGTGTTCTTAATCCGCTGAGCCACAACGGGAACTCCTTCATTTTTATTTTTAAAAGATACTTTTAGTAAGAATCGTCTTTCGTAGAAATAGACACACTTACTTAGCAAAAACATAAATAATTTGTGACTTTTTGTTAGTCTGTGTTTTTAAAATTCACCTGGTGTGTCCCCGCTCCTCCGTCCTTGCATGTCTGTTCATCTCTTGGAAGAATCTATTCTCTGTCGGATGCGGGAAGTGCGACCTTTCACGGCGCCTTCACGTCTTCCCTCTAGTGACGGTCGCCTTCCCTGAACGTGGACAGGAGCTTCGGAACTGTTTCTTGCAACGTTTCTTGCAGGGCGGGGGGACTGGCCATGACGCCCCCACATTTTTGCTCCTCCGAGAACGTCTATCTCTCCTTCGCTTTTGAAGGTTAACTCACTGGATGTGAATTCTGCCTGTTTTCTTAGAAAATGTCAGTATTCCAGTCCACTCTGCTCTCGTTGCCGGTTCTGCTGAGAAGCTGCTGGGAATTTCAGGCCATTCTCGCTCCTCTGTGTTGGGGGCGGGGAGGCGGGGGTGTTGCGTTGACTCTTTCAGGATTGTCTCTTACCCTTTGGCAGTCTGCAGGTGGGACATGGCCGTCCACAGTGGGGACGTTTTAGTATCTGTCCTGCTTGTCCTGGGAGCTCCATGGCTGTAGATGTCCTGAGCTTTGGATGAGCCAACCTGCTTTTTTCCTGCATTGCTTTATCTCTTTGCTTTCCAGCCTGGGGCTGGTTCGGGCTCTCCTGTTCCTTCCTCAGCCATTCCCAGGCTGCCAAATGAAACACATGTGTCATTTTTGCTGCGGGGCTTTGTTCTGATGCCTTCTTAGAGTTTCCATGTCTCTGCCGACATCGCCCACCTGCGGCCAGTTTGCTATTGGAGTCCGCGACATATCAGCATAGTCATTTTAAGTTTCCTGCTTGATACTTCCCAAATCCGTGTCACGGCAGAATCGGGTCCCAGCCGTGGCTTTGTCGCTCCGAGCTGTTTTTCTTAGACTTTATCATGACTTGGACTTCTGTGCTGAAAGCTGGACGTGAGGTATTGGGTAGCAGGAGCTGACAGACGGGCCTTCGGTGGCAGCGTTGACATTACCGCGCGGGGAAGCTGGGCTGTGTTTCCTGTCACCGTCACTGTGGTGTCGGAGGTCCCAGGCCTCTCCAGTGTCCTTGTCACTGTCTCTGAGATTCTCTAAGATGCCCTAGACGAGTCTGCCACCGCAGCGCGTCCAGCTGTGACGCGTGTCATGGCCTCAGCCCTGGCCACGTGGCAGTAACATAACCCTCTAGGAGCTGATGGTTGGTTTCTGTCCTGCGCAGCCCTGTGGCCCTGGGCTGTGCCCCTCTCCAGGGTCTCTGGGCCCTACCCCTCAGGACAGGCAGGCGGCAGGGGCTGGTATGGGGGTAGCTTCTCTCACCCCAGGTCGGGTGAGGCTCACCTAAGCCTTTGACCTTCAGAGTTGCCCTTTTTATCTAGAAAGTTCTGGGTGTCTGCCTTTGACAAACAGCGCAGACCAGGCAGCTTAAACCACAGGCGTTTGCTCTCTCACAGTCCGGAGGCTGGACCCCGGAGATCCAGCCCCCAGGGTGGGCAGGGCCGGTTCCCCAGGCCTCCCTCCGGGGCGTGGGGACAGCCGGCAGCTCCCACATCCTCGCGTGGCTGCCCGCCCCTGCCCCGAGTGTCTGTGTCACCGGCCACATGGCATCAGCCCCCCACACCACAGCCTCTGCTCGTCTCTCACCCAGAGAGACAGGATCCTGCCCAGAGGGGGGCCCAGCTGACGGCGAGGAGCCTGCCCCGCCGCCTCCGCGGCCCCTCGGCTCCGCCAGGCTGGGCGGTCGGCCTGGGCGCGCGGGGTGGCAGCGGCCGCTCCTGTGGCTTCGTGGGTCCCCACGGTGCTGCCGGCGCTCAGCGCACACCTGCAGAGAAAGGGCAGCTGAGTTTAACTGCGTTTGGGGCGTTTCAAGGGTATGTTTAAAAGCAGAAACTCGCGCCCTCGCGCGCAGAGCCTGGAAGCCCGCGGCTCCGGGTGGGCGCGTGGGCCCGGGTCCGAGAGCAGCAGAGCGTGCCCTTGGCCCGGCGCAGTGCGACATCCGCGGCCGCCCGGTGGCCCTCATTCTTCTGTCCCTGCGGTCGCATGTGTTGATTGTGAGTGAAACGGCAACGTGGGACTTCATACTTATAACAGAGAGGGTAGGAGGTCGGGTATTGCCTCTGTCTTCAAGCCTCTTTTTAAACAGAGTAGAAATTTCAAGGAAAAAACTTGACTGTGTCAAAGTTAAAGGTGTGAGAGGGACCAGGGCGCGGTTGCCCCGTGAGAAGGTGACACGCGGACTGGGGTCGCCCGAGATGGGCGCTGGATCCTGCGGCCGATGTGAGGCGAAGATCCGGGACCCGCAGAGCGTGGGGCGGACGGGCCAGCCGCTGCGGGAGAGGCCTGGACCCAGACCCCCGCCCGGCACGGGGCGGGCTCGGCCCGCCGGCCCAGGCCGTGTGACCTCGCGGGCCCGCAGCCCCCGATCCCGCCACCGGGGGCCGAGGTCTGCAGGCCTCACGGGCTCCAGCCCACAGAGCCCCGCTGTGGCGAACTCCTTGGGGAGGACACAGAGAGGAGGATTCTGGGGCCCTGAAGGAGACCCGTCCAGCGCCGCTCCTCAAGGGCAGGGCCCCCTCCGCCACCTGCCGGGGAGATGGGGCTTCTCTTCTCACCGTGGAAACCCTGGGGGGGAGGGGAGAGGAAGCGGTGAGGAGAGGGCTGTGTCTGGGGGTCTGTCTCTCTCCGCGGCTCTGTCTCTGTGTCTCTCTCGGTGTCTCTCTGTGTCTTTCTGTCTCTCTTTGTGTTTCTCTGTCTCTCTGTGACTCTCTGTGTGTCTCTCTGTGTTACTGTCTCTCTCTGTCTGTCTCTCGTCTGTGTCTCTCTCCGTGTCTCTCTGTGTCTCTCTCGGTGTCTCTGTCTCTCTCGTGTTCCAGGCCCAGCGCACCTGTTGCTCTCCCTGTGCAGTCACCACAACTGTCCCCATTTCTCCCCTGAACCCCGCCCCCCCCTGGCCTTTTAAGCTCTGCGGGGCTGACCTGCAGGCTGCTGCCTCCGAGTGGCCCATCTGCAAGTTATTAAACCGAGGAACACGGGGCGGGTGAAAGACGGGGGCCGCGAACCCAGAGGGTCGACTCGGCCGCAGGCCACAACCAGTCAGGAGTGTGTTCAACAGAAGATTTTTACCGCGGCCACTCACAACCTCCGTGCTCCCCGCGTCCCTCCCTCCCACCCCTGCGTGGCCCTCGCTGCCCGGCGCTGGCTGTGCGTCCACGCGTGTGGCCTGCAGCGGGCAGGGCGGCCCTCCTCCCGGGGAGGGCGGCGACCACCGCATCTTGGCACAGACGCTTGCACCTCCCGACGGGCAATCAGGGGCTGGAGACGCGCCACAGCCAAGCCCACCTCAGGCCGTCCTGTGGTGGCCATCGCGGCTGTGCCAGTGCCGAGGCCCAGGGCCAGGCGAGCAAGAGTGCATCCTGTTCAAAGTGGCAAAAAGGCCCTCCGGCTCAGAAGGAGCCCGAGACCCGGTTGCAGCCCCTCCTTTGCTGGAAGCCCCCCCAGAGGGGACATGCTTTGCACCTGCAAGCGTCCCATCAGCCTCGCTCCAGAGGGTCCCCGCCCTTCAAGGCCCCTGGGACACGGGGCTTCCTCTCACCAGCACGTCTCCCCCAGAGTTGCCCCCTTGATGGAATCATACCCATTTGGAGCCCAAGTGGGAAACATTTTTAATGGGATTCCTCGTTTCTCAGGTAGAGAAACTGAGGTCTGGAGAGATTGAAAGACCAGCCCGAGGTCACGCAGGAGAGAGGGTGGAGCTGGAGCCCAGCCCCGGTCAGCCGCCCGGCGCCCGCTGCAGCCGGGTGTTGGGTTAATGCTCCTTGAAGGAAGGAATGAGCAAGGGAGGGATGAATGGCGTCAGACGCAGAGACTGCCTTTCGAGAGCCGGCAATGCGCATTCGAGTCCTCTTCAAGGCAAGGCTTTCTTAAATTTAAACATGCATACAAAGGTACATGTATGCCCACACATATTTGCACTCTGGAGGGAGCAGCCAACAGGAAATCAATCATTCAGCTTTTTTAACTGGATGGCAAAACCTCTACGTACCCTCAACACATCCACAAAAGTTGTGTGAGTCGTCATCCGTAGAAATGCTACGGTGTGTGTTGTCCCTGTCATGCACGAAGTCTGGGCGAAGAGAGCTTCTTCTCTGTGTTGTATCCATCACGGGGTTGAGAAGGTTCAGGAGGAGTATCTGTGCCAAGTCCTTCTTGAGACAAATCCCTTGCTGCTGATCAGGAAGGCCTGAAGTCACACTCCCAGAAGTGTTTCCATTCTGGAATAATGGGATTTGGAAAACTGACAGCCTTTTCCACGGAGCCGGATCTGAGTGCGGTGTAATCTGGGACCACCAGGGAAGGGAACCAAACTGGGGCAATTAATTACAGGGCGGCCGTGGAGAAAGCGTCTAAGTGGAAGAGCGTACAGTGATCTTTGAGGGTACTGAAACATCGGGAGCAGAGGAGAGCTGTTTGGGCTCAAACAGCTGGTTCAAGTTAAGTCGATTCTGACTCGGAATACTAAGGTGTAAGTACTCCGTGAGGAACGTAGGTTATATAGTCTGTTCTTCCACGAGGGCAGTGGGGCTTTTGCTTGACCCAAGGGCCCCCGTGAGGTCACAGAGCAGGCAGTCCCAGGGCCTTCAGAGGAACTGAAGTGTTTGCCGGCATCAGTCAGGCTCTGGTTAAAGACTCCCCATCACAAGTAGAGCCGTGGAGAGGGGTGCGGGGAGGTGACAAGTGGTGCAGCTGCAGAGGTTCTGGCTCCTCAAACAACAGATTTTCTCCCCGTGACACGTCAAGCCCGGGGATTAGGCCAACAGGTGTTTTGAATCCCTTATCAATTACAAGATAAATGTGACCTAAGGTTAGGGGATCCTGGGTTCGGGAACAATTCATTTTCTTCTAAGATGAACAAGCAGATTCATCTCCCTTAATGATTGATCTCTAGAGTCTTCTTCCAGAAAAAGTGCATCTGAAAACCTCCTAAATATTTCACAATTAAGGCCACATGAGAACCAGAGCTAAGCGATTTAGAGAGAAATAGCCACTCAGGTTCCATTAGAGGACCAGTGCTAATGGAAAGTTCAGCGCACCACCCCAAGGGAAAGGCACGGGGTGAAAACGTAAGGCCGCCCTTTGCACCTCGGATTGCCCTTGCTAATCCAAACTGCAGAGCGGATCACCCAGCGTGAATTTACATAAACGTATTGTGGTGGCCAAGTTCAGTGTTTGTACCTCATCATTTACATCTTTGAAATATCATCCGTGCAGGCGAAGCTTCGAGGAGGGTCGTTTCAAGGGCCTGCCTTGTCTGCTTTCTCATCAGGACAGGAGCCCCAGGGAGGCCCGTGGTTGGCTGGAATGACACCTCCCTGGGCTGCGAGTCCAGGGGAGAGCGCTCGTGGGCAGACGCCTCGCTCGACACAGCTCACGGCGACAGTTTCTCGCGTCTCCGTGGACCTCGCCGTGGCTTAACTGAAGGTTGTGGAAAACCGGACCTGGGGCGCTCACAGGCGGTTCCGCAGGCCGGACCGTCCTGGTCCGCATGGGAGGTGGTCTCCCTGGGGGGGGGGCCGGGGTAGGAAGGCTCATCTGTAGGAGAGCCCGGATGGAATATTCCTGCTCCCTTCAGCCCTGGTGTTTCACAGTTCCTTCTTTCCCTCTTCAGCCGCCTCCGAGGCATATGGAAGTTCCTGGGCCAGGTGTGGAATCGGAGCCGAGCTGCGTGCGAGCTGTGCCCCGGCGGCAGCAATGCTGGGTCCTTAACCCACTGGCTGGGCAGGGGGATCAAACCAGTGCCTCCACAGAGACAAGCCCGGATCATTCACCCACTGGGCTGCAGCAAGAACTCCTACAGTTACGTTTTAACATTTTAAGTGAAAACAAACAACAAAAAAACCCACAGTGTATTTTATTTTATTTATTTATTGTCTTTTTAGGGGGCCACCCACAGCATGTGGAAGTTCCCAGCCTAGGGGTCGAATCCGAGCTATAGCTGCCGGCCTACGCCAGAGCCACAGCAACACAGGATCCGAGCTGTGTCTGCAACCTACACCACAGCTCACAGCAACGCCGGATCCTTAACCCTCTGAGCGAGGCCAGGGATCGAACCGGAGTCCTCATGGGTACTAGTTGGGTTTCTTAACCACTGAGCCACAAGGGGAACTCCCCCCCCCCCACAGTGTACTTCAGGGTGCAATTCAGGAACAGATAGAATCAAGGGTAGTGATGGATTGGAAGCTGGAAAGAGAGAGTCCTGTGGGTGGGGGAGGAGAATCAGCCTGATGCTCAGATTTCAGTCGAGGACAGAGGCTGAGTGCTGAGTCTGAGTGGGAAAATGGTGGAGAAGGAGCAAGGCTGTTCTTTTTCCAGCCCTTCACCTTCTCAAAGGCAGCTGCCTGGATTCATCTGCGAGTCAGGGGCTCAGCACACAGGTTTGCGCTGAGGCTGTGCAGGAACCCTCTGTACACTGGCGGCCACTGGAGCAGTGGGAGTCCCAGAGCTGCCACAGTGATGAGCGAAGAAGGCCAAGCGCAGAGGATGCCGGGATTTAACTGGCGGGGGTGGGGGGAGGACAGAGACTCGCCCCCAAACCACGCAGAGTCACACACACAGCGCCCCCACCCCAGAGGAGATGGGGAAAGGACCAGTGAAGAGCCCAGAGGAGCCTTGGAGAAGACCCCCAGACCAAAAACGTCCAGGGCGACTCTCCCACTTTGGCCCAGGGTCCAGGCACAGATGCTGGGAAGATGCAGCCCCGCCCCCCGAACGTTTCCACAGCAACCGTGGGCGGGGGGAGGGGGCTGGCTTGCGGGGAGCGGGGGGAGGTAGGTTACCCTTTCAAGCCTTGGGGTCACTCTTCTCTCTTCAGGAAGATGGGTCGGGGGGCGGTGTCGTGGGAGGACGCCTGCTCGCAAAGGAGGGGAGGAGCCTGAACCCTGGGGTCCTGGTTAAAAGGGCGGGGCCTGCGAGGGCTCCCCGCCCACCTGGCGAAGCCCAGGCAGGTTGTATTCGGTGGAGACTGGGCCCAGGTGCTGGTGCCTTCGCGGAGCGGAACTGCGGGGAGAGGAGCTGGACGAGCGCGCGCACGAGGAGCACCTCACCTCGGAGCCGAGGGCAGGGACGGTGCCCGGGGCTCCTCCGCTCTGCTCCGCAGGGGTCGCCTCAGGAGGAGGGGCGGGCGGAGAGGCTAGCGAGCAGCCGACCGTGGTGATGTCCCCTCCCCGGGACCCTGGGAGGGCTTCCTGGCAGCTGGGGCCAGCGGGGCCCTGGGAAACACCTGGCCTCGTGGGACCAAACCTCTCGCGCCTTGAGCGCCAGCTTCTTGGCCTCGGGGCCCAGCCCACTGGCCAGGTCCCGGGTCCAGGCGCGGAAGATGGGAAGATGCAGCTGTGGGGGCAGCGCCGCAAGCGCTGATCCAGCCTGTCCACGGGTGCGGTGGTGGCTCTGTCTGCCACGTCCCCCTGGGGGAGCCCTCCGGCCAAGGCTGAGATCATCATCTGCACGAGCCCAGCTCCCTCTCTTCTGCCTGTGGCCTCAAGGACGGAGCCTGGGTTCCCACAGGAGGGAAGGCGGCGGAACCGAGGCGGTTCGGACGGAGCGTTCCGACCCGCCCCAAGCCCGCCCTCCAGCGCCAGGTGGCCTGGCTCCCCTCCGAGAAGATGCGGCCCGGTGATAGGAGGGAAAGTGGATTTAACATCCGGAAAAGCAAAGCAGGCCGAGCCGGGGGAGTGATGTTGGAGGAGCCCCCTGACAAGCGTCGGCGAAAGCGCCGGTATTGGGGGCAGCACTCTTCCTGCGCCGCAGGCGCACGTTTCTCTCACTTGCGCTGTTTGGGGCAACGGGACAGCTGGTCACAGGGAGAACGTGGCCACAGGCCCCGGGAGGCGCTTCTCTTGAAGAAACGCTAACCTGCACTTGGTGGGGGGTTAGGTTATTATGATGCTGATAAAGGGCTGCTTGGATTATAATGTATAATGTCCGAAGTCTACTATAATTTTAGTGGAAATCGTATGATGTAAATTACACCATCTGGTGACCGGAACCTATACAAGGCTGGGAAGTTAGAGCCTTAAATAGCCGTTTCACAAAGCCCTGTGTTTCCCCAGGGCCTCCCGCATTATTCTTAGGCCCTAAAGCTTATTCTGCAGTGGAATCCGGGAGCAAGCAGAGCGTGGGGGAGAAAGGGAATGTGACCCTTGAGATTCTGGGTGAAGTTTTGGCGGATTGTGGTGTGTGGAGCACACAGCGTCGGGAAAGTCGTCAAGGTCCCCAAACACCAGCTGCTTCATCAGGAAGAAGAGACGTCACAGGAAGTGTTGTCAGTCGCTAACTTGATTGTGGGCTTAGAAATTAGGGATCTGGGAGTTCTTGTCATGGTGCAGTGGAAAGGAATCCGACTAGGAACCGTAAGGTTGCAGGTTCGATCCCTGGCCTTGTTCAGTGGGTTAAGGATCGAGTGTTGCCGTGAGCTGTGGTGTAGGTTGCAGACTCGGCTCAGATCCTTCGTTGCTGTGGCTGTGGTGTAGGCTGGCAGCTGTAGCTCTGATTCGACCCCTAGCCTGGGAACCTCTATGTGCTGCGGGTGCGGCCCTAAAAAGCAAAAAAAAGAAAAGAAAAGAAAAAAGAAAAAAAGAGAGAGAGAGAAAGAAATTAAGACTCTGCACAGAAACACCCATGCCAGAGCCCAGCACGGAGCAGGTGTCGGGACGACCCCAGTTGTCTGCTTGGAATCACTGGGTTGGAGGTGAGGAGGCGCCAGGGGCCCGTGGAGGATTAACACCCACCACCAGACAAGCAAGCCGGCCGTCTGTGCAGAGGCCGCCTTGGCAGTAGCAGTGAACAGGATGCTCAGATGAGAAGGTGCTGTTTGATCAACTTAAATCACAGGGAACCACATCTGCGTCTGACCCGGAAGGCCTGTCACCTCCCCTTCCGTGGCCGTGTGAGTCCCACACCCAGTGACCCCGAGCCCCGACTTTCCCCTTGGACAGGAGGCTCTATCAGGCCTGCACTCTGGGCCCTGTAGCCGCCTCTTCTGTCTGCATCTAAGAGCACTCTGCCGCTTTGGGATGCGAATCTGGGCAGAGGTCAGGCTGCAGACTGGCAAGCCCTCTGAATGTGTATCAGAGAAGCATTTTAACGAAAAGAAGGCAGAAGAGAAAAATGACTGTAAAAGAGATTTGAAAGCTTGATATTTAATAGTATCACTGAATAAAATAAGTCATCTGTATGATCAGAAATTCTCACATCCAAGAAAACTCCTAGGATGCAAAACTCCCTGTAGAGAATGTAAAAATAGAAACTTCATCTGGAGTATCTTCAGAAAGAAAATGGGATAAGGGCCTGGCTTTTCCTTCAAAAGTAGCTTGATCACCATAGGCTGTCTTAGACGCAAAACCAAAAAATTGGGTTTTATTTCCCCTGAGAATCCTTTTTACTGACAATTAACCAAAACAAAGCAAATGGCCCGATCATTCTACTCATGATGCTTATTATCGCATGAATGGGAAGTCAAACACGAGCCCGTGGGGAAATCTGCAGATGAGATGTCACTTAGAAAGCTCCTAGCCATGTGTGTTCCTTGAGGAACACAACTGACTACTTGTGAGTTGTCTAATTCACCTACAAATAATTAGCATAGAATAGCTATTTCTCAAAGCCAGGACTTAAACTCTTCCATCAAAGTGGGGTGCGCTCACCGCTGGTGTCACACACTGCCTTGGTCCGCGGGTGCCTGGAGTAGATGCTAAGGCTGGATATGGGGGCTGGAGGTGAGGCTGAGGCTGAGTCTGGAAGCTGGAGGCAGAACCCTGGGGGCTGGAGGCAGAACCCTGGGGGCTGGAGGCAGAACCCTGGGGGCTGGGAACAGAACCCTGGGGGCTGGAGGCAGAACCCTGGGGGCTGGAGGCAGAACCCTGGGGCTGGAGGCAGAACCCTGGGGGCTGGAGGCAGCCTCGTGGCTCTGGTATGTAGAGACCCGTGGAGTATCTGGCCCTGAACTTCCAGTTTCCTGACCGTGAAGGGGTTGGTGGGCAGGAAACCCACAGGCGGCCTTCCAGGTGAGCTTTGCAGGAATGTGAACTAGGACCTTTGACCTGGGTGTGAGGGTGTGGGTGAGAGGGCGACCCTGAGTGAGCCAGCTGACAGGTCCCTCAAGGGCAGGCCCCTCTTCCTGAATCCCTCTGTCCCCTCCCCTTAATGTGCCAAGTCACCTGGAGCTGAGCCTGTGAGCACCTGCTAGATGCTGGTGCCAAGGGGATGGGGTTCCCGGCTGAGCCTAAGGGGGTGTGGGGTAGTAGTTCCAACAGCAGGGGTGCCTGCAGGGCAGATGAGCTGGGGAACCCCAGAAACAGCAATCGGGGAGCTGTCTGCTCAGAGGAAGTGTCTGGAAAGCCCGAGAAGGGATGGCATTTAAAGCCTCTCGAAAAGTGCAGATGGCACTGTTTGGGGCGGATGGCACAATGTGGGTGAGGGTGGCACCCTGTGACTGGGCCTGGGCAGTGAGGACAAGGAGCAACCAAGAGGAGCTGCCAGAAACAACCGCAGAAACAGGATTTGGGGGTGGCTGTGGGGGGCCCCCCAGAAAAGGAAAAGCTCCGATTTTCTTCTCCCCGGGGGTGACGTGAGGCTTGGTGACAAAGCCTCTTCTCGGGTCCGCCACATACTCCCTGGGGAGCGGAGCCAGACTCTGTAGTCCCAGCCCTGTCTTGGGGACACCCAGCCCTGTCTTGGGGACACCCAGCCCTGTCTTGGGGACACCTTTAAAGCATCCCTGGAAAAACAGACGGAAGTGATGAGTAAAGCTGCCGTTCCCATGGTAACAGCCCCAACCTTCTCCCTGCGCATCGGCGACGTCCTGGTAAAATCGTGGAAAACTCGCCAGCGGGCCTGACACTGCCGACGAAGCGAGGGGAGGTGAGTTGTGCCACCTGTTACCACCCTGTTGCTAAACAGGCTGGTTAACTGGGGAGAGAGATCGCGGCCCCCTGGCCTTCACGCTGTTAGTTAGAAATTACTTTTAAAATTCATCAGAGACAGGAGAGTGCAGCAGGGAAACGTACCTGCGCATTCAGGTCAGGGTTGCTCAGGCTGCAGACTGTGGGCGCTGAGGGGCCCTTCAGAGAGCAGTGCTCTGCTGTCTCCTCTCTTCTCCTTTCCTTTCTTGCCACACTTCTGGGTCAGAGGCTGAATCCAAGCCGAGCAGCAGCCCCGACCAGTGCTGCAGCAGCCGCAATGCCAGATCCTTTAACCCACTGCCCTGGGGCCGGCTTTGCACCTGCACCTCTGCAGCACCCCGAGCCACTTCAGTCGGACTCTTTATTCACTGTGCTGCAGCGGGAACTCCAGTGCTACTTTCATGACAGCACGGAGAGCTGTGTTACGTGTTAAACTGTGTGCCCCAGGTTCAGTTGTTGGCGCCCTAAAGGCTGGCACCTTGTTTTGTGACCAGATTTGACAAGAGGGTCGTTGCAGGTGCAGTGAGTGAAGACGAGCCCTCGTCCAGGCCCTAATCCAAGGGGGCTTCTGAGAGCTCCCTGGTGGCATGTCAGGTTAAGGATTTAGCATTGTCTCTGTTGCGGCGCCAGTTTGATCCCTGGCCTGGGAACTTCCACATGCTGAGAGCACAGCCAAATAATAATAATAATTAATGATGAAATGAAATTAATAAATACGAAGAGGCCCTTGGGTGCAGACATACCCAGAGAGGCCCTGGGAAGATGGAGAGAGCAGTCGTGGATGGGGCCCGAGCCGAGGGACGTCCAGGGTTGTTAGCAGCTGGAGAGAGGCCAGGGATCCCCCCGGCCTGGGTCCCTAACTCCGGCTCCAGAACTGAGGGGACGCTTTCTGCTGTTGAAGCCTCCTTGTGGTGCAGTCAGAGTGTCCCCAGCTGCCCCAGGCCGGGTCACCCTGCCAGTCCCTCCCTCAGGGTCTGAGGGGTGAGTTCAGATGCTCCCTGGCGCGTGACTGCAGGTTCTTCCATTGTGGTGCTTGCACGTTCTTCCCATTTTCTAGAATATTACAGGCACAGGGAAATCCGTGTGCTTTCAAAGGTCTGTGCAGTTTCCTTCCACTCGTCCAGCTGTGTTTGGACTCAGCACCAGCAAAGCATCAAATGAGATCTTTTGTGTGGAGGCCTCAGAGCAAATGGCAGCGGTGCTGAGTGGTCCGAGTGGCGCTTAACTGTTCTCCCGCTCCTGGCTTAGCTCGGAGCAACTCCATGGATATTTGCTCAGTGGTGCAAAACCCACGGTGGGAAGACAGAGGGCCAGGGGCATCCATCAGGACGGGGCCCCGGGCCGCGCAGGTGCCCCGAGCTCTGCCTGCTCGCAGCCAGGCCCAAGCAGTGGGACTTAAGAATGCCTTTGGCCCAGTCCTCAGACCATCAATCCCAGCCCCAGCGGTGCCTCTCCTTAATATTTTCCTTGTCGAAACAGGAAGTGCGCGTGCAGGGAAATACGAGCCTTGACGAATAGCACAGGGGCGGTGGCTGGAGTTGGCGGGAAAATAGGCTGCTCCCTTGTCACGGGCACCGACACCTTGGTGCTGAGAGAAGGGTGACGGGCGGCTCTGATGATCAGACTCGGGTCCCGTAGATGCTTTCTCAGAGGTGAGCGACCGAGCGGACAGAGCGTATT
Source organism: Sus scrofa (assembly GCF_054392235.1). Lineage (NCBI taxonomy): Eukaryota > Metazoa > Chordata > Mammalia > Artiodactyla > Suidae > Sus > Sus scrofa. The sequence goes on from NC_139383.1 coordinate 1,090,752, forward strand.
CCCAGGTTACAACCCAAGTGTGTGTGTGCCAGCAGGAGAATTTTGGAGGTCTTCTACCCCCACTGGGAGCCTGCCAGCTGCACAATGCTGTTTTCTTGTGGTGTTATTAGCAAGAGCGACTCTTAGATATTGTTTAGGGAGAAGTGTCCATAGTTGGAAGTAACGGAGTCTGGGTGTAACGGAGGGCAGGGATACTTCCCAAATGGCCATGCCTGGTGCTGTGAGACGGTGCAGAGGGAATGGTGCTGCCAAGTGGAGGCAGATGTGAGGGCTGGCGCTGTGGCCACATCTGTGTGTCCAGAGTCCATGGCAACTCACCCTCTAGCGCTCCAACCCAGGGTGGCATCGGGAAGAGCCAGGATTGTCCAGAAGCACTGCCAAATGACTCTCCCCTTGCTAACTGCTTTTGTGAGCAACCCTGGGTCTTCCCGACGCTTCCATCAAAACACGGTGTCAGCAGATCTAACACAGACACAGACAGGCATTCATCCTGCCAGAAGTTCGATTTTCAAAAGTGTAAAATAGCACCATGCCTGTCACTTAGGTGTTTGCCTCAAAAATTATATATATATTCTCATTAAATGTTATTTATGTTGACATACAGGCAACTTTATTATGTAATCCATTGCTATTTTTAGTGAAATGTTTCAAATGTTTTAAAATATCTTCAGTTTTCTGTGAGTTATGAGTTTGGAAACCACCCTTCTGGTTACTAAAGGGGAAAGGTAGTGGGACAGACAAATCAGGAGGAAGGGACAGCACAGGGACAACTTCTCACTATTATGAATAAATTAGATCACCAACGGGGGCCTACTGGACAGCACAGGGACAGCCGCTCGACCTGCTGTAAGGACCGACATAGGACAAAAGAAGGCGTGTGTCTGTGTAACAGATTCGCTTGGCTGTTCGCTTGAAGCTAACACAACGCTGCAAGTCGACTCTACTCCAACAAAGCGAAAAATACGTATAACGTCTTCCGTTTTAATCTCTAATGGGTTAAATATCAATAGATACAAGACACCGATTCTTCTCATCTCGCTGTGGCAGAGTAACTGCCTTTGTTCAACTTTTAACATGTACCTAAAAAAAACAAGTTAAAAAGGAATGTCACCCTTGCCCTGGAGCCAACATTTGCGACCTCAGGGTAACTGTTATTTTGTATTTAAATGAAGTGCACAGAATTAACATCAACAGATGCATCTCCAAGTGAGTTTCCCTGTGAGGGGTACCGCAGGGGCTGCTGATCACGTTGGGTGCTTGGGGCGTCGAGGCTGCAGCCGCCCCAGCGGCTGGTCCCGCTCACCCGCACTGGGTGCTGGGGACCAACGACGGTCCCCAAAGTCCATGTCCACCTCCTGTAAGGTTTATTTTATTTTTCTTTAATTGCGTTACGTTGTTTGTCTCGCAGCGAGCTGTTCTCACCCTGGGGAAACGATGCACACTCTGCCCCACTTCGATTTGAAATAAACTCAAGAAAACTGGCCGCTGAAGAAACGAAACTCATAGTCGTGAGATTCGCAGGCGCTCCTCTCCCCACCCTCCCCGGGGCCCCCGACTCCTCTCTGAACCCTGAAAAATGCGCAAACAGACGCAGGGGACTTAATTGCTGTGTCGCCTCTTCACCGGCCCTCGCTCTCTCCCTGCTTCCGCCTCTGCGTCTCTGTCTTGTCTCTCTCCTGTGTCTGTCTGTCCGTCTCTCATTTGTAAGAAAGGACGTTCATCTCCACCCAGGATTCTCAGAGCCTGACCCGTGCTGGGAACCCAGAAGCGGAAACCTTTCTCGTCCTGACAGGTGGCGAAGGGCACCTCTGAGGAGAGCCTCCCCGCCTGGGGTCACCGTGGTGACTGCAGGCCGTGCTCTGGGCAACGATAGGAAACGCCTTCCAGCATGTGGGAAATTGTCATCGATTATCTTAGATTTGGGTTTTTATCTTCATAAGCAAAATAAAAGGGAAAAAAAAAAAAGGAAGTCCACAACCCCCGTCAGTCATAAAGCACCGAAGATGAAATATTCCTTCGGGGTCCTGATTCCTCCCTGTTTCATCATATCGGAAAAACTGAATCTGCTCTGCCATCTGCGTGTCACGCTCAGCAACTTCCTGCCTAGAAATTAACACAGGCCTTTCCATCCTCTTGGCCAACAGAAAAAAGTGGGTTTTTTGGGCACGCGTCGGATTTAGAATGGAGCTGGGCAAGTCAGCTGTTCTTTGCTGGTAAGATCCTTAGTAAGGTCTCTTTCTGTCCCCATTTTCACTTACGGCAGAAATGTCAGTTGTGGACAGCTCCCACAACGGCCCTTTCGGTCAGCGATACTAAAGTAAACCGTAAATTAATCTCCACTGGCATTTGCTTTCTTCTTTGATAGACTGTTGAGTAGGTTTTAGTTAATATGTCAAGATGAGTAAGAATGTAACGAGGTTGTAAACCAAAAATTGGGATTTATTCCAAATTCAGGCCCACTCTCTGCGGTCCTTGCGGAGGAGAGACGTCCCCGTGTGATCCGTGTTGACCCAGCCGTCTTTGAAAACCTCGGCCCTTCGTTTAAACAGCGTTTTTGCTGCACTTACACACTCGCAGGATCACCCACCCACAGATCCGCCGACACCTTGACAGCCAAGCCTTTCCCGACCAGGCCGAAGCCGTCCGATGAATTACAGCTCCTGCAAGGAACCAGCTTCCCCGAAATGAAGGCCAGATGTTTTACAGGTGACCTGAGAGAATGCCACCATCCCCCAAATCCCATACATGAGAGGCACACTGTCAGGGAGAATAAGCAAAGATAGATCGTTTTAAAGCCCCTCAGCATTCCTGCTGCTTCTTTTCTTTAACTCTTTGTCAGCTGGAAAGCTCTATTTTCTTTATATTAAGTGACTGTTTTAAACATGTTTTACTATGAATCAGACAATTCCGGCTGGCTTTTCTTTTGGTAGTAGAACAAGTGTGGCTTTAATCCGGGCATTAAGGATATACAAAGACAGCCCCCTCCCACGGGATCCCTGCTGTGGGGGACACAGAACGCCGCCACAGGAGTGAGGGGGCCCCTGGTGCAGTGACCTCCCAGGCCGGCAAGTTACGCCCTGCACCCACCGTGTCTTGTCTCCCCCTGGGTCTGTTTCTCTGGAGGACCCAGTACATGGTGCAGCCCAGCAGCCACCAGCCTGCCCTCCCAACACACTTGCTTTTCCTGGGAGGACAGCATGTGATCTGTAGGCTTCGGGTCTGATGTCTTCTCTTCTGCAAAACACCTTCCTGGTTGTGGATCCCGCGGGTGGTGTGTTTTTTCTTAATTGGCAAAGTCACATCCACGCCACCTCGATCCGTTTATTCACGTAGCTCCTGAGCACCCTTGCGTTGGTCCCAGCTTGGGGCCATTGTGGACAGTGGAGCTGTGGGCTTTCGGTTGCGAGTCTTTGTGTGGGTGAAAGTTTTCCTTTATCTCGGGGAATACGCCTAGGACCTGATTGTTGGATCACAGTAAGTAGATGTTTATGTTTCTAAGAAACTGCCAGACGCTTTTCCAAAATGGCTGGACTGTTTTACACCCCCACCAACAAGGGACGAAGGTCCCAGTTCCTTTGCCAACACTTGGTCATGTCAGACTTTGGGATCGTAGCCATTCTAGTGGGTGTGCAGTGGTGGCTCATGTTGTGGCTCTTTGATTTCAAAGGATATTTTTGTTGGATATAGAATTCTTGGCAGACAGGTTCTTTTCTCTGAACTCTTAAGCTTTTATCTCATTATCCTCCGGCTAGCATAGTATCTGTCAAAAAATCTGCTACCATTCTTTTTTTTTTTTTTTTTTTTTTTTGTCTTATTGCCTTTTTCTAGGGCCGTTCCCGAAGCATATGGAGGTTCCCAGGCTAGTGGTCCAATCGGAGCTGTAGCTGCCAGCCTACACCACAGCCACAGCAACGCGGAATCCGAGCCACGTCTGCAACCTACACCACAGCTCACGGCAACGCCGGATCCTTAACCCACTGAGCAAGGCCAGGGATCGAACCCACAACCTCATGGTTCCTAGTTGGATTTGTTAACCACTGTGCCACGACGGGAACTCCCACTGCGACCATTCTTAGGCTTGTGCCTCAGCATGTGATGGGCTAGTTTGAAGATTTTTTTCTTTGCCACTGGGTTTCAGCGGTTTGATTGGGATATGCCTCAGTAGACATATTTTACACGTCTGTGAATATGTGTCTGTGCTGTTTCTTCCTCTTAGGATTTATTGAGCTTCTTGAATGTGTTGAGTTAGAGTTTTCATCAAACTTACCAATGTTTTCGACCACTGTTTTTCCCAACATTCTTATCGACGCGTGGGTTTCACTGGTAAGTATGTTAAGCCTCTTGACCTGATTATACCAGTTTCTATGTTTTTCTTCCCGTCAGTTCTCTCTGCGTATCACTTGGGAACGATTCGGCTGCTCTTTCTTTAAATTCATTCATCTCTTTTAGCAACATCTATGGTCAAACTCAGTTTCTAGATTTGGATAATAGGTGGGATTTCAAAGCTCAATCTTAATTACTAAAATGGTATTTTAGCTACAAAAGATACGGGCAAAGAATGGTTCTTGGGCTGGCTGACTTCTTATAGTTTTATTAGAACACAGCCCCACTCATTTATGTGTTGCCTATGGCTGCTTTTGAGCTGCAATGACAGCGCTGAGTAGCTGCAACAGAGACCGTGCAGCCTGCAAAACCTAAAATTTTTTGCCAACTGACCTTTTAGAGAAAAAGTTGTAAGAGCCATGGTCGGGGGAGTTCTGAAGCAGAGGTACGTCACTGGATGGGCACCTGGGGACCCACGGCTTTGCCCCTTCTCATCACAAGTAACACCATTCTTTCCTGTAGGTGTAAATGTTACCTTTCCAAAATGCTTGGGGGTGTTTCATGTGATACTTCAGGGAGCACAGGAACACCCACGTGATTCCTTTCCTTCGCTGCGTTTCAGTTATGAGCGGTCGGGTCGTGGGCTGGTTTGATCCTGGGTCTCTCCTGCTCCGTTACAGAGACTGTCCAAGCCTCCTTGGGAATTGCAGCTTTAAGTGTTAAAAAAAGTCCCAGCACTTCACATCCAAGTGGGACTTCAGCCTCGGGGAGAAGGTGTCCCCTTTGCAAGTTCATAGCAGCTACAGGGCGTTCACGTGCCTGATTAGAGGGTTCCTGGGCTCCCTGCATGGCTGTTAGGTGCACAGGTGGCCGCCAGAGGCCCAGGCGTAGCCAGGAGAGAGGGGAGCCCGGATTCCAGGACGGGCATTGAGAACCAGGCTTAGAAGAAGAGGTGTTAAACTCTGAAGTGAAACTCGTGAGAAAGGTTCTTGCTTTGGGAAGTGCCGTCTGGCTCTCCGACTTCTCCCTGGCAAAATCTTTGTGTCTCAGAGAATCTGGTTTCTGCTCAAACTTCACATTGGAGATGGGAGGTGAGACGTGGGCGATGAGGGCTACGGTGGCCCAGGAGCTCAGGGGGATATTTTCAACCAAAGAAACACTTCCTCCGAACACCTGCACGCATGCCGAGGAGCGGCTGAGATGAGCCCACCGCCACTGTGCTCGGCAGGCCCTCCGGGCAGCGAATCTGTCTTCAAACGTTTTGCTAACGCATGAGCTGCCAAAACAATGCTAAGTGTGGTTCAGGGCGAGAAGCAAAGCCAGCATTTTCCCTGGCTCTACCTGAAGCCACTTCCATGTGTCAAAGGAGTTTGTCACTGTCTCTTTACAGATGCAGGAGCAAAAGCTGGCAGAGGTTTCAGACCCCGTCTACGGCTTCGTGCGCTGTGTACCACCTGCTGAATGAACGTACAGCTGCTCCTGTCCTGGGAGTGGTAGGAAGCAATGTGGACAGAGGGCATTGCTGCGGAATGCCACAAAAAGCAGCAAGTAGGTGACTTGAAGACACTGTCTCTCAAATAGTTTATTTTATACGCTGTAGCTTAATTTTTTTGGTGGAGCCCACAGCATGTGCCAGTTCCTGGGCCAGGAATGGAACCTGCATCACAGCCGCTGCAGTGACAATGCCAGATCCTCAGCCCACTGAGCCACCAGGGAACTCTTGTAGCTTAAAAAAAAAATCGATCTTAAGAGGCAAAATCCTCTTCATGGCAGCATATGGCCTTGGACGATTGTTCACAACACATGTGTGTGTCTCTCCAAGTGTGATGGATGCTGGGGGCGGGGGTGGATCTGCCACTTTCTCTGCAGAGAAAATGTGCTGCTTCCTTCTCTTCACACAGGAAGAGCAGCTATTCTGTTGGCCTGCCTGCCTGGTGCGGAGCCTTGACCCGGGTCGTGTGGGGCCGGCATGGTGGCCAGTCTCCATGCCCCAGGCCCAGCCCCCCTGGCCGGGCGTGTCCACAGCCATGTCGTGCTGCCCTCCATCGGGGGCCCCCTTCTCAGGCTGGGTGGGGCTTTTGGACTATGTCGGGTGGTTGCTGGGACCGGAGTTTGCTTCTGTCCCCACAAAAGGCCAGGCAGCTCCTGCAAACTTCTGAGAAAATGACCCATTGTTTTTCAGATGCGTAAGGATGCAATTTCATGCATGACAGCTCAATAAAGCACATTTAATATATTCATTTCTTCAAATTTAAACCAGACACCTGGCTCGGGTGAAATTTCCAATTGAGTTTCTTTCCCTCCAAGCCTCTGACATTCGCAACTGTTCGCATGTGAACCCAAACCACTCACTCGCTCGCCTCCGTAAAAGCACATTTGGGGATTTTATGTGCGGGGATCGGACTTCAAAGCACTGTTTTTATTGTAGGGCTCTTACTGGCCAAGTCTGAATTCAGAACAGACCCTGCTCTGCGGCAAATGGGGCTGGTGGGCAGTTATGCTTGGTCATAAAACAGGTGAGCCGTGAGCCGTCAGAGTCCCCGTTGACCTCTCCCCCATTGGGGAGGTTTAGGAAGAGTCCCCGAGCACGTTGTCCAGGAGACATATCTGGCTTTCCTCTGGTCACTTGGCGCCCCTTCCTCCCTTGGGGGTCAGGTCTGCCTGATCAGGACATGGGCAAGGGCTCAGGTTAAAGTTTCTGACCTGCATGGACGGACCTTGCTGCACATCGGACAGGCCTGCATGGAACTCAAAGTCCACGGCGAGGAAAAACGGAACACACGAAAGCACCCTTTCCCCGCCCCACCCACTGCCTGGCCCTGCCCGGCCGGGGGAAAGTGGCTTGGCTTGTCCTGGCTCCGTCACGCCGAGGAGGAAGCAGCTCCCAGGGCCCGAGCCCCCCGCCCCGGGAAGGTGCACCTGCAGACCCAGGCGGGAAGGGTGGCCACTCAGACACGGCCCTGGCTTCTCCCTGACTTTTCTGCTCTAACGCCCCCAAACAGCTCTGGAAATGCAAATGCTCTGCCTCTCCCCAGCCCACCCCACGCTGGGCGATGCCGCGTGGACACGGAGGGTCCCCCACCCCAGCCCCCAGGGAACGTCGCTTCCTCTCCTGGTTTTGAAGCCGCTGTTGGCAGGTGACTTCGAGGCGAGAAACTGACCCGATGAAGTGAGTTTAAACCTGAGCGTTAAGGAGAAGGCCTGGGTGAGAAGAAGAGAGCCGGGAGCTGGCATTAGCTTGTCGATGACACAAGTGTTTCCATGAGGAAATACTACGGGGCAGTTTTTCTCCATAATAATTTTTCCCCATCATTTTTATCCGCAAAGTTTTGAAAAAGAGAAAACTGACTTAAAAATATGAAATGTTTTCATCTTCGCTTCAGAGAAACTTCCAGGGAAAAACTGTAAAAGTCAGCCCTGGAGGGCGTGCTAGTCCCTCGACCGGACTGGCGCCCAAGCTCAGGCCTCCCGGGGGGCCTGGGCCCCGAAGTGGGAGCTGGTCAGGAGCAGAGGCGGTTCATACACGTAAGTGGCTGGAAGGGGCTCCGTGTATGGGAGCAACGGGCACCTTGGGGAAGGTGGTGCAGGCAGGGCGGGGTCCTGACCCTGGGATCGCGGCGGGCCCAGCCGGGTGGGCAGAGGGGGCACCGGAAGCCTTGCACTTAAGACCTACGATAAGGGAAAGGTAGGCAGCGCGCGCGCGCGTGTGTGCGCATGCGCGCACGCTCATGTATGTGTACGCGTGTGTGCGTATGTGCACGCATGTGTGTGCACCTGTCTTTGTGCGTATGTGTGTGTGTGCGTGTGTGCCCACACCCATAGTTTAGTCACTCCCCTGCCTGATTCCACAGAGACCCAGTTCCCCAACTCTCATGTGGTTGTTTAAAAACGAGCCCACACTGGTCGCCCTGGAGCGTGGCCCCGGAAGGCTGGCAGCTTGAGTCTCCCTGTAAGTTGCCATGATGGGGACTCGCCCCCACGGGGAGCGGAAGCCCCAGACCACAGAGCCTTTGCCCCACACCAGGCTTGTCTCAAGGTCCGGGTCAAGAAATGGATCCTCACAAGATGAGGGTGAAATTTCCCCTGAGAACCATTCGCCCGAGGCCTGGGCTCGAAACCAGCGGTGTCTCGGGTGACTTATTTACCCACCTTCATCTTCGTTTTTATCCCATCATGTGTGTGGTGAGGGGCGGCCTGCACAGCACGTGAGATGAAGGACGCGTAAAACTTCCGACGTGCTCTTAAGGCCCTGGGGCATTTGCTCTGGGTGAGGACTCCCTGTGTCCATCTGAAAGGCCTGAACTGGGCAGGTTTAGGGATTTTACCCCCAGGGCTCGTGTTTGGTCCACAGAGATGCTGCCGTGTTAGCATCAGGCCCTGGCCACGCGCCCAGTTGTGTCTTGAGTGACAGCCCAGCCCCTGCCCAGGCGGTGCCTGTGCCCTCTCTGTCGCTGGAAGCGCGCATCTTGCCAGCCCGCTTTCTGCCGAATCTCCAGTTCTGCCCTGAAAACAAAGCGTAATTTTCACACAACCCCCGTGTTAATCAAGAGACACAGATCTCCCGAAAGCACGTTTCCTTAACCAAGCAGTGACTCAGTCCGTGTCAGGCGAATGCCTAAGAGCCACAGAGCCCCCGGTCGTTTTCACCCTGAAGAAGAGTGTTCTAGATGAGACTGGAAGGAAACGAGCTGCATGGATTCCTTTGAACAGTAGCAGACCTGGCATTTTATTTTGAGAACTAAAAGCCCGCAGCTGAGATATTCAAATAGGAAGGGCAGTTTCGTGATGTGGAGGCAGCTGTTTCTGGGAAGGTTGGAAGACGCAGAGCCGCAGCCAAGGCCAGAGCCACCAGACGTAGGCACGTCGGAAATCCCGGAAAACGGACCGGGCACCTTCCCGCCCAGAGGTCTGTCCCAAGCCGGCACCGCCAACAGATCGGGGGGTTTATCCCTGGGGTCTCTGCCAGGGCAGAGGGTTCGTCGGCAGAGCCTGGAGAAATCATTGCTCACCAGGTGCTGACCTCGCATCTGTCCGTTTCAATAAAGCGTAGGAGACAGACGGCCCCATTGCCCGCCCCGGGTCCCCCACTTCCTATGGACTCTTCTGTCCCCACAGGCCTGGTCCTTCCTTTCTGACGGAGTCTGCCCTTCGGATGTCACCGCTGAGGGTAGACTAGAGACAGCGATCCCTGAGGCGTTCTGGATGACGAAACAAAGCTTCTAACGCTCTTTACGGGAAACCCCTGGTTTTCAAGCTCCCTGCTGGCCCCTGAGTTACCTGTCGCTGCTCGGGACCTGCCACGGGGAGGGAGGAAGCGGAAAAGGGGTTTCGTCTCAACTCAAGCTCCAGGGTCTCCCCAGCCCCCTGCGGAGCCCAGGGAGAGCCTGGCGTGGAGGCCTTCTCCCCTGGGCCAGACCCCGCCCGAGCCCGCGCCCCTGGGCCCTGGGCTTCATCGGTCACTGGGACGCTGCTGATGTTGGATGAGACTCTGGTCACCTCCTGCCCCATGGCCAGCGGCCTCTCTTCACACCTGCCCCCACCTCCCCCGCCCCGGGCCTCCCCTCCTGCTGTGGTCCTGCAGCAACGGCTGCTGGAGGGTCCTAGGGCCATCAGACGCCACCCGTGCTCGGTTCAACATCTGATTGGAGAGGCCCATCCTGGTTGGAGGAAAGCGGCCCCAGTTCTGCGCCAGAGCCCCCAGAACGGGGCACATTGAGAGGGGATGGCCTGATTCTCGCGCTCTCCTGCACTCTGGTCACGGCAACCCTGTGGAAGCAGCGCAGCCCCAACCCCTTTCCTTCGGAGAAGAGAGCCAGGTGTGGCCGCTTCTCGGCCAAAAGCAGGTCCTCCCTCTGGGAGATGAGGTCGTTAAACATGAACAGCAGGGGGCCCTCTTGCCTCTTGCAGAAAAACATTCACGTTTTATGGCAGTAAAAACAGAATTCATTGGGCTCATTCTTGAGATTTTAAATGAAGGCCTAATTAATACTGAGAATTTCACTTCACTTCACACCAACGGGAACAATCACCAGTTTTCCAAGTTTTTTTTTTTTTTTTTTTAGGGCTGCACCCGCAGCATATGGAAGTTCCTAAGCTAGAGGTCTAATCGGAACTACAGCTGCCAGCCTACACCACAGCCACAGCAATGCCAGATCTGAGCCACGTCTGTGACCTACACCACAGCTCACGGCAACGCCGGATCCTTACCCCACTGAGCGAGGCCAGGGATCGAACCTGCGTCTTCGTGGTTGCTAGTCGTCTTCATTAACTGCTGAGCCATGAAAGGAACTCTCCCAAAGCTTTTTGAATTTGACACACATTTACTTAAAACCACCTTCAAATAAACTGAAGAGGTGCTGCGGAGAAAACGAGAGGAGCCCGGCTAGAAGATGGGGTCCCGGGTCCGCATCCAACCAGAGGGAGTCCCGGGGGCTGGGCGGGGACAATGCCAGGTGCGGTCAGGTGGCTGCGCATGCGCTCAGGACTCTGTGCCCACAGCGAGGTGAAAGGGACTGGGGGCGGGGGGGGGGGGAACGAAAGGCCTCCGGCTCTGACAGTCTTAGCAAACTTTGCTACAGGGCATCTGAGCACCTGGGCACCGTTTCTTGCGGGATTAGTGTGGGCAGTGTCTTCCAAACCCCCTGAGTGGCTGCGTTCTGCCCCAGGGCGGACGGCGGCGGAAGGGCCGGTGCCTGACGCGCCTGTCGCCGGCGCCGGGGGCACCCGAGCAAACGCCCCGCTTTCATGTTGGCATAGACAGTTCCGCTCCTGTGACTTCTTTTACACACTCGGGGCCCACAGCACTGTCAGAGCACACGTATGCTAGTGGCCCCTGGCACACTGGCGCCTGAGCTTGGCTTTGCCGGGTTTCTGCGCCACCAGGAACCTGGACGTATTCTCTGCACGTCTTAAATAAACAGTGTTTCCCGTCGGTCAGCTCCAGATTACATAATGTGAACACATATGCACAGGCCATTCAGCGGCAGGGCCCGAAAAGCATGGGACACTGAAGGCGCAGCTGAGAGGGGAGGGAGGTGGTACCTGCGCAGCTGCCGGCGGAGGTGGTGGGTCAGGCCGGGGGCGGCTCAGGAACCGCCGCAGAGGCAACCTTCGCCGCTCCCAGCTCCTCGTGCTTGTGGGACGAGAGCATGAGACCTTCCGACTGGTGAAAGGAACGTGGAGCGTGTATTCGGGGTAAAAGACCTGAACTCTCAAAGGTGCGTTAACCCGAGCCTACCGGCAGCCCAAGGTGATCCAACTGGCTGTGGCCCCTTTGCACCTGCCTGTGATCTGGGAATGGGGCTTTCCTGTGAGCCTGTCTTGGGCTTTATCTCCCAGAGTCGTATTGGCAAGGCCTTGTGATCACGTTTTCCGGTCTATATCTAGCGAGTATTAACAGATATTTAATAGATGATTTTAACAGATGTTAATAGATACTATCCTCTATTAAATAGGTCTATGGGACGATATGGTCCCCTATTATATAATTTTCTTTATTTTTCCATCAACCTTTTTTTTTTGTCTTTTTAGGGCTGCACCCTTGGCATATGGAGGTTCCCAGGCTAGGGGTCAAGTCGGAGTTGCTGCCGCCAGCCTACACCGCAGCTCACAGCAACCCCGGACCCTCAACCCACTGATCGAGGCCCGAGATTGAATCTGAGTCCTCATGGCCACGAGTTGGGTCCGTCACTTCTCAGCCACAATGGAAACACCCATCAAATTATTTTTAAGTGTGATCAAAATACTCTGCATTGAACAGAATGCTTTCCCTGTGTCATTTGTCATTTGCTACCAAAATAGTATTATCTGAAGGCCGTCACTTCGGCAAATGTCCTATTTCTTATCTGCGTCATCAAGTTTTATTTTCTGTTTGATCAGTCAATGCACAGGCGTCATTGTCTCCCGTCTTATATACAAACACAAAACAGAAAACAACTTCCAAGTCCACGTCCTCCGCCCACAAACCCACACTGTCGCCTCTCCGTCTTACTATCCCTTCAGGACGGGAATTGAACCCAAGCCCGTCTCTGATCTTCCGTTTTCCACCCCGTCCGCTCCAGTTCTGTGTTCTTTTTCACCTACTACACGGTTGTCATCAAAGCCTTTTCTGGGCTTTTAAATACAATTTTAATAATCTGGTTGCTGGTGAAATGCAACTTTCAGTTGTAAGAAGAGCAGAGGAAATAGGGGACATGAGGCATTCACACACACACACACACACACACACACACACACAGACACACACACACACAGACACACAGACACACACACACAGACACACACACACAGACACACACACAGACACACAGAGACACACACACACAGACACACTCACACAGACACACACGACACACACAGACACACACACACAGACACAGACACACACATAGACACAGACACACACACAGACACACACATAGACACAGACACACACACAGACACACACACAGACACACACACACAGACACACACATAGACACAGACACACAGACACACACACAGACACACACACAGACACACAGACACACACACACAGACACACACAGACACACACACACAGGACGTGTTGCTGCAAAACACGCCCCAAAGCTTAAAAAGACCCGAGCGTCACCTTGGCTGGTTTTCTTTGATTCCTCCCCCCACATAGTTTTGCGCATACTTTGCTGTGGGCTTTTCTGTGTGTTTGCTCATCTCTTTGGTTCCCAAACGACTGTCTAGAGACGCCTCCTGGCCTGGGTGTGTGGGGAGCCATGGACCCCTCCTTAAACATTCAGACTCCGGGAACGTTCCGTGGGCTAGTTTGCTTCCGCAGACCTGGACGGGGCCCAGGCGCGTAGCATTTTACAGCCTGTTCTGCGGTCATCCTGATAAGCAGTTGGGTTTTGAACCTGTGGTGTGAGGCCGGGTATCAGGGTCCATCGTTTCCGTTTCCGACGGTGTCTGAATCTAACCGGTTCCCTTTCTCTGTCTGCCCACCTGCGCGCTCGTCTGTTTCTTGGCAGACGCTGTACCCCCCGCTCGCTGTATACAGCATGGAACCTGACACCCTTGCTCAGCCTGCCTTTCACAAGGCGATGTCTGCTTTGCACGACTGCAGCCCGGACAGCTGTATTCGAAACACCCAGAAGAAAAGCAGGAAAAGCAAAGCCTCTCCGTGGCTGACGCAGGAGACCGTGCGGGCTCAGGGCACCTTCAACCTAACTGACCTTGGAATCCTGTTTCAAACCTCGAAGGAACTCACGTAGACTCAGGATTCTGTCTCATAATTCACAGTTCTAATGCTGACATGTAATCAAAAGGAAAGAGACACTGGGCTTTCGGTTAAAAACAAAAAAAACCTTACAACAAGAAGGTCTTGGGAAGGTTAGTGAAGCTTCGAGGAACCCCAGAGCATCATTAAATAAACAACCACGCTCAGTTATTTTGTTAAATAAAAACAAAGCGAGAGGAAAGGCACTGCCTCACGCTTAGCTCTTCTCCGCCACAAGGAGGACCCCTCCAGGTGACAGATGGCACCCCTCCTGGAGCTCTTTAGACTCCCCTGGGCTCGGCTGGGACGTGAGCCCCTCTGTCCGCAGGTGTACACGCTGGCCTGTGAGTGTTCGGCCAGCTGACGTGGGGGCCTGCTCCTCGGTCCCCCTGCCGGCCCAGGCTGCCCGCCCCCCAGCTCCTCTGAACCAGGGGTTCCAGGGGTGGTACCAGCCCTGATGTTTGCATTCCTGAGCTCAGACAGAAACCCGCTGCCAGACCCAGCGTGTTTACAAACGTCACTGGGGGTCAGGACACCCGAGAGCTCGGAGACTGAACCTCCAGGAAGAGAGATGCTTTCCCTTCAAAACTGTTTAAACTCAAAACACCCTAAAACCCAAGCCGAGTGTTCTCCCCTTTTCCTAATCGGGTTGGCAAGAGCATCTATATAAATCTCTATGTGTATGGAGAAGCTTTAGCCTTCCAAGAAAAAGGAGAGAAAAAGAAAAGCAGGTCTGTTTTGAGAGTAGAGGCCCTCAAGGCCAAGGGCCTTCTGACACTGAAGGGCCACCAGAAGCATCCATGTGCTCAGAACTCCCGCTGGGGGGTGGAAGGCACCGTTTCACTACTGACTGAAGCCGACGAACTGCTCCGAAACGCAGCGGCTTAAACCTACCAGCATTCCGTGCTTCTCGGCGGGCGGCCGAGGGTCAGGCCCAGTGGAGCCCGGACCCAGAGACGCCCACGCGGCCCAGCGCCAGCCCCAGGGAAGGAGCAGGATGGGGCCGCCCTCCACCCCGGGGCCCCGCGGCCGGTCTCCCCGCCCTGCCGGTGCCTGCTCGGCCTTCCTTCCCATCATTTCAGGGGCCCTGCTTCCTGCGCAGCCCCTCCTCCTGGTTCTTCCACGCGGCGCCTCCCACAGGGACCCCAACCCCCTGGGGGCTGGGACAGAGTCCCCAGATAGCCTCCCTCAGGGCCCATTCGTGGGGAGGACCCCATCCCAGCTGTGACCACCGGGAGGCCGATGCGCGGGGAAGCCAGGAAACACCACAGGCTGTGACGGGGAAGCTGGCCATCCCGCGGTGTTCACAACGCAGACACGCTTTCCGCTCGAGGGCTCATAATTACCGAGAGATTCAGCCTGCCGCGGGCCGAGCCTCCGTCTCCGAGGTTGCTCGGAGTGCGCCTGATGACAGGGGACGTTGCATCCTAGACTCAGGACCCTGACTGTCCCTGTGACGCAGGCTGCACCACTGGCTTTGCCGAAAAGGATATCACCAGACCTGCTACAGGGACCCGCTGATCTAACGGGTGCTTGTCCTGCAGTAACTGCTCCTGTGGTCTCTCTCCGTATGCGTGTGTGTGTGTGTGTGTGTGTGTGTGAGTGCTGGCTCACATCTCTGTTGCATCCACTGACACATCCAGACCTGTGAATCAGGGTGCCTTGAGCTTCAATTCCCAGAGTATCTCAGTTAACTACTGCGAGTGAACAGTTTCGCTTTTGGAGGAAGTATGTCCGCATATACCATCTTCCTGGTAAAGAAGAATTGGGCAGCGTGCCGGATCAGCCGATGAGAGGAGCACCAAGCACAGAGACGAGTCAGGATCCCAGCCCAGGGCACAGTGTGCTTGCTGAGAAACAGTTATTATTGTGGGTTTTTTTTTTTTTTTTTTTTTTTTTGTCTTCTTAGGGCTGCACCCGTGGCATATGGAGGTTCCCAGGCTAGGGGTCTAATGGGAGCTGCAGCTACAGCAACGATGGATCCTTAACCCACTGAGCGGGGCCAGGGGTCGAACCCACATCCTCATGGATACTGGTCGGGTGTGTTACTACTGAGCCACAACAGGAACTCCGAGAACCAGTTCTGCTCGTACGTGAACAGCCCTGCGTGTGTCATGTGCACACGACATCAAGTCTCTGGCTTATGCACATACCTGGGGAACCAACTCTTACCAAATATTGTCTCTCTTCAGTTCCAGGATAAACCATACATTAACCCACAAAACAAAGGATCATCAAACGAAATGTAAGAGCTAAACCACTAAAAAATTAAAAGGAGAACATTTCAAATTGGTTAAGTAAATGTTTCTTAGATAAAATACCAAATTCACAATCCCTAAAGAAAAAAAAATTGATAAACTGGACTTCATCAAAATTCAAAACTTTTGTGCTTCAGCGATACCATAAAAAGAATAAAAGTCAAGGCACAGGGTGGGCGAAAATATTTGCAAATTTTATTTCTTATGAAGGATTGTCTCAAGAATATACAGAGAACCCTTACAAATCAATATTAAGAATACAGACAATCCAATTAAAAATGAGCAAAAATAGGAGTTCCTGTTGTGGTGCAGCAGAAATGAACCTGACTAGGAACCATGAGGTTGCAGGTTCGATCCCTGGCCTCGCTCACTGGGTTGAGGATCCGGCATTGCCATGAGGTGTGGTGTAGGTCACAGACGCAGGTCGGATCTGGTGTGGCTGTGGTGCAGGCCGGCAGCTGTAGCTCTGATTAGACCCCTCGCCTGGGAATCTCCATGTCCGTGGGTGTGGCCCTAAAAAGACAAAAAGACAAAAAAAAAAAAGAGCAAAAATATAAATAGACATTTCATCAAAGGAGATCAAAGAAAAGTAAAGAGTTGAAACGATGATGTTTAGCTTTTAAGGAGATGCTGATTAAAACTCATTGGGGAGTTCCCGCTGTGGCTTAGCGGTAACAAACCGGACGAGTACCCACGAGGATGCAGGTTTGATCCTGGCCTCACTCAGAGGACTAAGGATCTGCCATTGCCGTGAGCTGTGGTGCAGGTTGCAGATGTGGCTCAGACCCCGCGTTGCTGTGGCTGTGGCTGTGACAAAGGCTGTCAGCTGTAGCTGCAATTCAGCTCCTAGCCTGGGAGCTTCCACATGCCGTGGGTGCAGGACTAAAAAGGAAAAAAAACCCTACGAGTCAGCTCTTGGCATTCGTTAGAAGGCCTCTAATGAAAAGGGAAGTCAATGACAGGTGCTGGTGAGAAATGGGAGCACTCACCCCCCGTCCGCTGGACTGTGTAATGGTCCGTGAGACCGCTGGAAATGCAGAAATTGGAAAAACAGTTTGGAAAACAGTTTGAAAGTTTCTTTAGCAATTTAACATAACGTTACCATTTGACCCAGCTTTTCTAGTCCAAGCTCCCTCCCCCCAGAGAAATAACAATGTTCCTGGAAGACTTGCTCAAAGATGCTCACGGGGGCTTTACCCACAGTGAGTGGAGCATGGAGACCCCCAAATGCTCATCCGCTTGGGAACGGGGGGAGCTGGTGGCAGGTCCCGCAGCGGAATCCTGTTTGACACTAAAACTTCCGCTGCGTGCTGCCACGTGGTGGGAGCTTGAAAACTCCGGGCTCAGTTAAGGAAGCTAAATGCCAATGACAGCACGTGCGCTCTTATTCACATGAAAGTCCAGAAGAGGCAAACTTGTAGAGATACCAAGTAGATTGGCAGGTTCCTGGGCTTTAGGTGGAAAGGGGGTCGGCTGTAAATAGAAACCAGAGACCTTTGAGGGGGTGACTGGTTGTGACGAGGGTGCCACACAAAGGATTCTGACCACTTATAAAACCTTCGAAAGGGACACACACAGAGGGGAATTTTCCTATGTAAAGTAAACTTTGAAAAGCTGTTCACACAAAAGTACCAGGTGCAGGTGGATGCAAAGAGCCCGTTACCTGAATCCCAGGTGACACAAAGTTTGTTTGTCCTTTCTCTGCTGCAAGAGCCTGCCCCACTGCTGACGCCCTACACGGAACAGAATTAAAGTGACACAAGGAACAGGGTTACTCGAGCAAGGGGACACAGCCGTGACAAGGTGTCTGGGGCAGACAATGGGCAGCCTGGCCAGACCGTAGCTTCCAGGAGCCCGAGAAGCAGCTGTGGGTCCTGTCTGTTTTTCTGGGTGCTTGTAGGAAGTAAACAAGATAAGACTGGCTGTTGCACACTGAAGATTCAAAGACACAAAGAGACTGAAAGTCACAGGATGGGAAAACATGCCACGCACACAGCGCCTGTGATAGAGAAAGCGCAGCCTCCGTGGAGGTCCACCCTCCAGCCTCCCCGGATGGACAGCATCAAACGAGAACGTTTGTGTCGTTAAAACCTGTGCTCCCTGCGATCATTCCAGGCTCATAAAATGCATTTGATAAACTGAGATAAGAAATCAAACTTCAGCGCAGCTTTAAAGGGGCTGAGATTGTATATATTTATTTCTTGTAATTTTAAGACAATTTGGCATGGGTGTAGGAAAGTCATGCGCGTTAATTTTATTTAAAATGTTATGAAGTCTTGGAGATCCTATCACATTGCCCCAGCCCCATTAAATATGTCATACTTTGTAGTTTTTAGGGACTTCTCTTTAAATGCACTGTTTATTCTTCCCCAGAAATAACTATCCTAAAAGGCCTTTTGAAAAGCTGATTTTCAGGTGCTAGGTAATAACATTACGAAAGTGCCTCTGGAGAGCTATGGGGGCCCAGGCCCCCCAAGCATCCGGCAAACCAGGGTCAGGATCCAGCCGACAGCCCTCTTGCACAGCCTCGGCCAAAACCCTTTGTAAGAGCAGCCGCGTCCTGCAGAAACGCAGTTGGTCAGGTCCCCACACGTCCTAGGTGGCTGGAGGCTCAGGACCCGCCCTCAGCTCCAGGGAGGCCGTGTGGCCGCCATGCCCCCTGTCCTCAAGGCCTCCAGGGCAGCGCCGCCAGCGATGCGGTGCCCGTCACTTTCTGCTCACATCCCCAAACACTGACAAGGTGATGTAATGAAGGCTGAGGGCAGCCTGACCCTTTGCTCAAGCATTCTGGCCTCAAAAGCAGCAACGCTGGCGGTTTGCTGGCTGATCTGGGGTTGGGGGGTGGGGGGGGGGACACCAGGAAAACGCTCGCCTGGCCTCAAGTCTGTTCTCCCTGATGCGACCGGGGATTTTAAATGATTTAAACGAGATAAGCATTTCTTCGAGTGGTTGCAGCAGCACAGTTCAATGTCGCTGTGTCATTGCTGTGCGGCATGGAATATAAAAAACATCGTTTATTTCCTAAGAAAGCAGCTCCAGGCCCGTCCGCAGCCCGATGCATCTTGCTTACCTTCAAGGTCAGAAAAGGCCCACAAACCCCATGAAGAGCAGATGCCGTCGAGCGGGCCAGGCAGCCCTGACGTTTCTTCTCTTCCCTTGACAACAGCCAGGCTGCCCTCCTCTCCTGTCGCCATCTCAGCTCCCCTCCGCTGCTCTGGGACAAGGGCCCCGCTGTGCTTCCTCCTCCTCCCACCTGGGATGCCATCTCCGCTCCCCCTCAGGCCCGACCCTCCTCCCACCCCAGCCCCCATCTCCCGCTGCCGTAAACGTGGCCCCTGGGCTTGCGCTCTGCCCCCAGCCTGGTGGGGTAGCATGGCCGGACCGCGGGAGTCCCGGCTCTCATGAACTGGCTGTCCCCGGGAGGTGGCTCCGGGCAGTGGCTGCCAGCTCGGGACAGCTCGGGACTGTCGCTTAACCCTCTTTAAATGACCGCTTCTGAGATTTGCACCGTCAAGTTCAACAGCAGCTCTAGGCTTTGGGGATGGCTCAGAAATTTGTCTTCTATTTGGAGTTGCCATAAAATGCGTTATGATAAACCTGGGCACTTTTGAGTGGAAAAGAAGTCGTTTTATTACGCAAATACACATATAACATTTGAAAGCAGGTTCATCCTGAACAAGGCAGAATAGACGGTTATAATTATACTGATGCTTATTTATCGATAATCTTGAATACTCATCAAACACAACGGAGATTATCAAGCATTAATTGAGTTGATTGCGTGTATTTTCTCCTTTAAACTATTTCTGTAGGGAATTGGGTGACTTGGTTTTTGCTTAACCTGCGGTCCTGAGATTGTACGCGGTCATTTTGCGTTTTATAGTTTATAGAGCACATCTGTTTTGTTCACATATCAGATGCAAAGGATTTTACCGTCTGTGCCCCGAGCAAGATGGACTTTAATTTTCAATTTCCATGACATATTGGTTCATATTCTAAATCGGTGTTGGCTGGCCTTGCCAGTTAAGAGTAGGGGGCTTACCTTACACATTCTCGTTGGTTGAAGATTCAATTAGTTCTTATTTGAAAGTTTTCTTGAATTTATTAATACATTTATTTTAAAGTGTGAGTTTTTCTTAAAATTTTTTAACCTCCTGGTTTAATTATCTTTACATGGGATTGCTTTTGTTTTAGTAAGTTTCTATAAGTTATGCTTTGCTGGATAGTTGTCAATTTAATATGTTTTCAATTCCATGTAATAGAGTTTTTCATAATGTTGAGCTCTGCAGCTTTACAGCCGCGTTTCCCTTAATAACTTAGTAGTTTCTTTATACTATTGCTATATTTTTTCCATCTATTTGCCGCTTGTTTAAAATCACATGTAGCTGGTTAGCTTTGTTTCTCTCTCCATTGTGAGGCCACTTTCTTTGTTTATTAGTTTCTGTGTTTGCCTTTCTATCGGCTTTTCTTTCACTTTTTCGGGATTATTCCACATGCATTTCTCATTAATACTTAGCCATTCGTACTTTCTCACATAAGCCTTTAAGCGTATAGAGTTCCCTTCAAGTGCTGTTTTAGCTGAACACTCAAGTTTTAATAGATAATTTTTTTTAGTTTTGCTTTGCAAAGGCTTCATTAATTCTCCCTTCTGATTTCTTTTTCAACTCACGATTTATTTAAAAATGTACTTCTTAATCTCCAGTTCTGTGAGATTTTAAGTGACACGATTTCAAATCGTTATGTATCTGGTAGATAATGTTTTTAAATCAAGTCCTTCAATTTTTTAAAGATTTGTTACATGGCCAATATGTCATCAATTTAAAAAAACCTGTTCTCGGCGTTCCTGTCGTGTTTCAGCGGAAATGCATCTGACTGGCCTCCATGAGGACGTGGGTTCAATCCCTGGCCTCGCTCAGTGGGTTAAGGATCTGGGGTTGCCGTGAGCTGTGGTGTAGGTTGAAGATGGGGCTCAGATGCTGCGTTGCTGTGGCTGTGGTGTAGGCTGGCGGCTACAGCTCTGACTGGACCCCTAGCCTGGGAACCTCCATATGCCGCGGGTGTGGCCCTGAAAAAAAGACACCAAAAAATGTTCTCTGGTGTCTTCTGAGGTTTTATCCATTATTCTGCGTTTTCATTAGAGTGTTGTTAGTACCCTCAGGTTTTCTCTGCTCTGTCTTGTTTTTCTGTTCACCGAGAGCTGTCCTAAAATCTTCCACTCTACTGGTAATTTTTTTCTGTTTATGCTGGGAATTCTTTCAATTTTCATTTTATATAGTTTGAGGTTATTTCACTCAAGGCATACAATTTTCAAAATACCGTAATTTCTGATAACCTAAACCTTTCTCGTTACGGATTGATTATTTCTCTATGAATGCATTTTCTTTTCTTTTAAAGTCTCTCGTGTCCAACACTGGTATGTTACCCAACCAAAGTTCTCGGGTGCCGCTCGTCATCCGGCACCTCTGTGGTCTCCCTCCTCCTGCCGGTGCTCTGAGCCATCCCGGGCTGGATGCTGTGTGTTGCCCACCTGTCCACGTGAGGACCCAGGTGCACGTCCCCCCAGCTGGTGGCAGCAGCGAAGCCCCTGACGGGCAGGGTCCTTCTACACCCCCAGCTCTGGTTCATTCAGGGTAGCGCTCCCTCCCGCGCAGGAAGCCATCCGCATCCCCGAACCAGTCAGTTCAGGAGTAAAACATCCAACCCTCCCTCCACTTAGGACAATCTGGAAGAGACGTCTCAGGTCCAGAATCCCAGTGAGATGAGCAGAAACCCCGGTTGCAACCAATAGCATGATCCAATGACTTTTCTTCTGAAATCTCTTTATCTCATGAATCCCACAGATTGATTTTCAAATATGAAACCAGAGTTGTGTTCCTAGGACAGAGCCCACTGGATCGCAATCTAGTATTCATGTTTTTATCGATGGAGTCATTTGGTTAACTTATTCCTAACATTTTGTCTCTGTATTTATGAGAGATTGTTCTACAGGTTGTTACTTTGAATGAATGCATTTGACTGCTTTTGTTACTAAGGCAACACTAGACTCAGAAATGTTTGAGACTGGCATCCTTCTCTTCAACTTTCAAAGTATTGTTAAATTTCTAGTTTTTCTTTCTTACCTGTTTGGCGAAATCCCCAGTGAAGCCATCCGGCGCTGGAGATTTCATTGTGCCCCAGTGTGTAACTATACGTTAGATTCCTTTCATTGGTAGAAGCCTGTTTACATTATCTGCGTTTATTTGAGTGAGCTTTCGTAATTTCGTAGGTTGTGTCTTTCAAGGAATCGCTACACTTCAGCTACGTTGTCGGCACGCTTTTTTACGCCGCTTTTGTGGGGCACAGGTTCCGTCGTGATGGGTCCCCACGCAGCCCTGACACGGGCTCTCCGTGTCATTCCTGTTGTTTCTCCTTTGACAGTGGCTTTGCTGTGTTCTCATCTTGTCAGTTCCTCTTCACTGCCTATTTCTACTTTCGTTTTCTTTTTTATTTCCGGTTCATTTATAAGGTGTTGCTGATTTCAAACTCAGTCCACTTGCCTGTGGCACCCAAGTTAGAAGATCGGAATTATTTTGAATGTTTGAAACATTATTGGCCCGGTACATCTGTGTTAGACACAGTTCAAACTGCCCTTGGACAGAACGCGTGCGCTCATGTTTGGGGCAAAGTGCTCTAAATATACTCATTACATCACTGGTTGAAGTGCTGTTTGTCTTCTGTAAACGTACAGATTTTTCTATCGTTTTGCTTGTTGTTTGAGGTAAGGCTCTTAAAATCTCTGATCCTAACTATTATTTGTCTCTATCGCCTTTTAAATCCATCAATTTTTAAAAATAAAGTGGACAAACTTTTGTTATTCAGTGGACTGAATAGGACTAAGTCTTTCTGATAAATTTAATCATTTATATTAAAGAACTTACGTGTATACTGTTATTTGTTTCTTATATGTATAATATTATTTGTTCTGTAATCTTTGATTTTAATGTGGCCATTGTGTTCATCTTAGGATGGTATCGTTTTCTTTATTTTTAACTCATAAATGTCTTTTTTTGCACTGAATTTTTTTTATTAAGGTATAGTTGATTTACAATGTCGTGCCAATTTCTACTGCATAGCAAAGTGACCCGGCCATACGTCTACACGCATCCTTTTTCTCATTGTGTCGTCTGTCATGTTCTATCCCTAGAGGCTGGGTATGGAGACATCCCTGTGCTACGCAGTGGGGCCTCCTTGCTTATCGCTTCTCAACGCGTAGTTTGCACCTACTTTATTTTTAAAAGGAGGACCGTGCATACGACAACTACCTGGGTCTTTTATCCAGTTTGAAAACGCCTGCCTTTTAATTGAAGGTGTTTAGTTTACTCCCATTTCATATAGTTTTTGATATGTTTGAGGGTTTTTCCCTTTTTTCTTTTTCTTTTGGCTGCGCCTACAGCATATGGAAGTTCCAGGACCGGGGACTGGATGGCACCAGAGCAGCGACTCAAATCACAGCAGCGACACCACCAGATCCTTAACCTGCTCGAGTCTTAAATAGCATCTTATTTGCTTTAGTTTACGTTTCTTGTTCTTTTTTCCCTCTCCCCCCCCCTTTTTTTGGATTTCTTTAAGATCAAAATGCTTCTTAATAGTACTTTAGAATTTATATGTTCATATGTACATTTTCATAGTCATGGATAGTGTAAGAATCTTGCAGCTAAATAACTTTATTTTCTGTCCTCTGGTTTTTGCGCTATTGTTATATTTTTTACATCTCTATGCCTTATAACCCCTAGCACATATTGTTATTATATGTATTTTAAAACTTCAATTTTTCAGACTATTTGAAGTATGAGGAAAAAAAGTATTTCCCACCTATCGTATTTTCTTCTGTCTAAGGGGCTTTTAATATTTCTTCCAGGACAAGAGTGTTGCTGATTGATTTCTTCAGCTTTTTTAAATGTAAAAATGTCTTTATTTCCGCCTGGTCTTTGAAACACATTTTTGCTGGATATAGGATCTTAGGTGGACAGTTTATTTTTAATTCTGGGGCCTTAAAGATCCTGAGTTTAGGAGCAGATTGATGACACAACAGATGCTTAGTGTCCATGGCTACCCTGATTGTGTCATTTGTCTCTTTATCAGATCTGATTCTATGACTTACGGTCTTTTTCCTTTATGGATCTGATTTTCCTACTTCATTGCACGACCTGCAGATTTTTTAACCCGATGTCAGATACTGCAAAGTTTCCTGGTTGGGTCTGGAGTGTTTGTCTTATTTCAGATGTTTTTGAGCTTGGTTCTGGGACACAGTAAAGTTACTTAAAATGGCTGATTTTTTTCAAGGCTCACTTCTGAACCTTGTTGGGTGGGAACATGTCAGACCTGGTTCTGGTTGTAATTTGGCCCCACCTTGCTGGAAGTTCCATTTGAAGTTCCCAGATCAACGCCCACGTGGGGAGTGGGATCGAATTCTAAAGAAGACACTCAGGGCGGGGACCCCAGGGCGTGAGCCCAGGGGAGGGACAGGGCTTTCGGAGGCAGTGGGGGCCACCCTCTTCTTCTCCTTTGTGGTCCCAACGGGGCTGTCCTGACCACCAGAGGTGTGACATCTAGTCGTTCGTGCAGTAAGATCAGCCCAGAGCGAGACTCGAGGTCTGTTGGAGAAAAGGTGTGCCACCGTCTTGGTCCCAGCTGGTTCCATCCATCTGTTTTGTTTGCAGCTTCTGTTCTGATCTCTGGCCCCTTTGGCTTAAAGATTGACGCTCACTCCTGCTAAGGCGGGGGTAGGCGGGGGTAGGCGGGCCTTGAGCGAGGCCCTGGCACCTCTTTGGCGGCAGGGGCGTGACTACCTCTGTGAAGCCTGGGTACTGGGTGCCTGCTGGCACCTTATTGACGGCAGGAGGAAAGAGATGACGTCGTCTTTCCCTTCTCCTGTCGATTCCATAGATTCCGTCTAGTTGCCAGATGGGATATAACGGCTAAGAAGAACAGGCAGAGCTTTTGGTATGAGTTGTCAAAATATAACTTAATTTCTTAAAGCTAGTTCTTAACTTTTGAAAAGAGCAAATACAATGCAAAGTCATCTTTCCACATCACGGAACGCTATGTTAAAATTTCATGACCGGACTGTAATTTGTCTGAGTCGATATTATTTCATGACAGTTAATGTCACAGTCGGTATCAGCAAAGAGACTCACGGGGAGTTCCCACTGCGGCTCAGTGGGGACGAACCCGACTCGGGTTTGATCGCTGGGCTAAGGATCCGGCGTTGCTGTGAGCTGCGGTGCAGGGCGCAGACGTGGCTCAGATCCCGCGTGGCTGTGGCCGTGGGGTAGGCCGGCAGCTGCAGCTCCGATTCGACCCTCGCCTGGGAACGTCCACGCGCCGCAGGCACGGCCCTTAAATTGAAGAAAAAAGACTTATGGAGAAAAGGAACACCAGTCAGCCGGACAAATGAGTAAAATGAGACAGAAGCAGTCATCCAAAACCTGGCAGTGGGATGAGTACCTTGACTTAAAGTATATGTCAGAGTTTAAAATGTTTTGTAAACGAAACTTGGAAGAGAAGCCTAGGAAGGAATATGCACAGTTCACGGAGGTACAATGAACTCTAACAGATTATTTTTAATTTAGTTAAGGTTTCGACTGTGTCGGCAACCATGTTTTGAACAATTTATTTCAAGCATTATTTCCTCAGTGTGGACAGTAGAGAGACAGAGCTCCTTCTGACCCCCTGTCCCGCAAACATCTCCGCATGTGTGTCTCTCCCCAGAAAAGAAAGTGAAGATCTTGCAGCCACTGGGCTGTGGTTTGGAAAGAGAAGCCCGAGGTTTCCTATCTGGGTGGAAATTTCTATCCAATGAAACAACTCAAGTCCTGCTCAAGATTGGCGATGCTGTGATTTATACGTATTTGTACGTATGTGGTCCCTGCCCCCGTTCCTGGCAGAGAATTCTTAGGATTCATTCCTAGACCCTTGGACCTCTCTGTGACGAGGGTTATAACAGCGTCTTCGGCTGTGTTAATAAGGTGACTTTTGGAAAGTCCCTGGGGTGGGGACTCGTGACCAGTGGAGGCAGCCTTGTGATTAGAGGGTTGGAACCTTCAACCCCAGCCTCCTGTTCCCCCATCCCCGTCTCTGGGGGTGGGCGGGAGGCTAGAGATGGAGGTCAGTCCCCAGGGGCCAATGACTCAGTTACTCACGCCTGCCCGATGAAGTCCCCCTAAAACCCCAAAAGGACAGAGTTTGGAGAGCATCCAAGCGGGTGAACATGGGGCGGGCTGGGCAGAGCGGCCCCTCCCGCACCTGCCCTCTGCCGCTCTCCGATCTGGCTGTTCCCGGGTCGTATCCTTTTTAGTGTACCACTGATCTAGGAACCAAGAGCTGCTCTGCCTTCGCCGAGCTGTTCTGGCGAATGAATGCTACGCCCAAAGGCGACTCTCTGTCATCCTTTCCCTCTTTGGAAGGTCTCCTCGGGGCCATCGGAGAGGCCAGCCCCGGGGCTCGGTCCTCAGTCATTCCCCAAAATAAAACAGAGCTGGAAAGTTTTAGGTCCTGCTCTTGTTTTCAGTGCATAGAAAGGAAGGCCGCTAGTTGCTAAAAGCTCACGACCTGGAAGGGGCCGGCCCCTGTGCCATCTCCTGAGCAGATGTGACATAAATGCACCTTGCCGTCTCGCCGTTTTATTTTAATATAGGTATAACGGAGGTAGTTTTATGCAGTCAGATGCACCCATTTTAAGTATAGCGTCTGATGTATTTTGACAGGTGTCGTATATGTAAGCCTCGTTACAGGGACGACGGAGGAAAGTTTTGTCACCTCGAGGGACCCCCACGTGTCCCCTCAGTCCGTCCCACCGCACAGCCTCGGCCCCAAAAGCACCGACGGGTCTCCGTCACCAGGGGTTGGAACTGATCTTCCTGGAGTTTCACACCCCGGAATCGCAGGGTGTGTACTCTTGTCTGTTTCACGCTTTTGAGCATCCTTATGGTTCGGAAATGGATCTGTGTTGTTCCTGAACCAGCAGCAGCGTTTTCGGACTAGTGTTCCATCTATTCCGTCCTGTGGATACCCTCACCTCGTTGTCCACGCAGCCAGCGAAGGGCGCTGCTTTGTCTCTGGAGTTGGTGCTTGTAAACCATGTTTCTATGGCCATTTGCACTGGTCTTTGTAGGGACACTGCTTTTATTTCTGTTAGATAACGTTCGAGGAAAGTAATTGCGGGATCAGATTTTAGGTGTATTTTTAACTTGATTGGAAACTACCAAGCTGATTTCCAAAGAGACAGCGTTACTTTACGTCCCTACCAGGACCAAATGAATCCCAGGCCCTGATTCTAACCCTCCAACACAGCATTGTCAGTCTTTTTTTTTTTTTTCAGCTAAAAATATTTTCTAATTTTTTCTATTTTAAGATTTTTATTTTTTCCATTATAATTGATTTACAGTGTTCTGTCAATTTCTACTAAATGGCAAAGTGACCCAAAAAATTATGTGTGTGTTTGTGTGTGTGTGTATATATATACATAATTTTTCTCCCATTATCGTCCATCACGTTCCATCACAAGTGACTGGATCTAGTTCCCTGTGCCATACAGCAGGCTCCCCTTGCTTGTCCACTCCAAAGGCAAGAGTTTGCATCTATAGGCCCCAGACTCCCAGTCCCTCCCCCTCCCTCCCCCTCCCCCTTGGCAACCACAAGTCTGTTCTCCACGTCCATGAGCTTCTTTTCTGTGGAGAGGGTCCTTTGTGCCATATATTAGATTCCAGATGTAAGTGGTATCATCTGGTATTTGTCTTTCTCTTTCTGACTGACTTCGCTTAGTATGAGAGTCTCTAGTTCCACCCACGTTGCTGCAAACGGCATTCTTTTGCTCCTTCGATGGCGGAGCAGCCGTCTTGTTAATCTTCGCCGTCGGGGTCGGGAATCGGTAGGAGGTGGTGCCTCACAGAGCCCCTCTGTTTGCATTTTCCTGGCACTGTGCGTGTCTATTGCCCATTCAGGTATCTTCGCACATGACATGTTTGCTTGTCTATTTCCCCTCTTTGTGTTGGTCGGTTCCCCTTCTTATTCCTGCATTGTCTGATTTCTTTATCCGTTCTGGAGATAAGTCTTTCATAGTGGTTGGTATAAGACAGAGGCAAGGTGATTTAAAGGAAGGAGCAAGAGGCCTAAAATTGTCTTAAAAGAGGAAAAGAGAATTAATATGATTTCAGAACAGAAATAGAAACAATGAAACGGTCTATTTCCAAGTCTCTGTGTGGTTATCTGAGACCGTGGTATATTGGATAAAAACATGGGATCAGAGAATCCAGCATCTAAATTCCGGAGAAAGCAAGGGGCTATGACAGCAAGGCTTTTGGAGATGAGGAGGTTCTGGAGAGGAGTCGTGTGGAACGGAATCCACGCCACCAGCTTTGCCGGGGCAGAAAGCTTTTCTGCATCTCAGCGCCTTCCTCTGTAGGCTCGGAAGAGTGTATTTTGGGGTTAGTACAAGACGTAAGCCATGCAACGCACCGAGTGCTTAGTAGGTCTTTGAGAAATGGCAGCCCTGACTAAGTGCCAACCACCCATCCATAGAGACGGAACACATTTAGGGACAAGGGCTTCACCCCTGAAATGTCACCATTCCACCGCTGGGATTTATTTTGATGCAGGAAGAAGAGGATAACAAAGGATGTTTATGCACCTGAGCTCAAATTTTCCTGAGGCAACTGACAACGCAAGAGAATAACTCGAGGAAACGCAAACTCAAAATATAGCTCTATTCAGCATGCTCTTAAATTTCTCAGACACGTAACTTATGTGTACATTCATCTAATATTTTATGTGTGCAAATAGAAGAACAAATCAAATTACGTTTTCACTAAAAAAATTAAAAAGCAGACCTAAAGTAGTTTCATCCACGCGTCTTGTTGCCATTAAGCATATTTTCTGCGGTCCTTGTTTTGTGATGCATTAATCTTTGTTCTTTCTGATTCCTTATTGTTGATCTAAGGACGGTGTTGAGGCATGTTTTTGTGCTTTGCACGTGAATAACTATTAAAGCAACAAAGGGAAATGCAAACGGAGTTTTCCTTCCAGGGAAATAATAAACCCTAAAACAAAACAAAACAAACCCCCAAATAACTAGAAAGAAACCATTTTAGGTGTTAGGTCCTAAACATTTTACTCATGGAAAGAAGCACATTTAGGCAAGACAAGCAGTGAATAATTTGAGCGTAGCATTTGCATTCCCACACGTCTTTATTATTTCACTTCAATTACACACTGATGTTGTGATAGGAAGAGTCTTTGATACTGAAGATCCCACACCTCGCCCCCAAACCCCAAAGGGTCTTAGCCCCCATTCTCAAGGAAAACAGTTGTTTTGAGCTTTCGTCAAGTTCCTTTAACTCTTCTCTTCCCAGGGTTCTGGGACCTCAGATTTGCGCTGCTGTTTTAAGAGGATGATATTAAGAGCCTAGAAAGTCACAGAGGCTTTACTCCACCAAATTGCCAAATGTTCTTCTGCCGATGGCAAACTCGGAAGGCCAGGTGCTGGCCAGTGTGAAACTGCTTCTTAAAGGGTAAGAGCTGTGTGTGTGTCTGTGTGTCTGTGGGTGTGTCTTGAAAGTTTTCACAGTGGAGTTGGGAGAGACGGTGCCGAAACATGTGGGAAGTCACACAGCAGCACAGCCTTTCGGTGCAAGTCAAAGAGGAAGGTCAAGGGATGACGCGTCCCAGAGTCCAGTACAGTGTCTGGGACTGAAAAGGTACCGCAGGGACAGGGAAAGGGGACACCCAGCCGCCCCGTCGCTCTCCTCCTCACGCAGGGTCCTCACACACCAGTGTGCGACCTCCCAGTGCAAAGGCTGGCTAGTTCAATCCTCCGTGGGAAAAATTCCAAAAATGTGGACAGCATTCCTGCGCAAGCCTTACGCATCCAGGAGTCCCACGAAACTGTCAGCGACGGAGGCACAGATGCCGCCTACACCGTCACACCTCTGTGGGCAGGTTTGGAAGGACGTCTCCAAAGACGGCAGGGAGTTCCGGGGTGGCCCCAGACGTACTGGCTCCACAGTGGAGCTCATCTAATTTTTTTTCATCTGTCTTTTATTTCATAGGAAACAGCAAACATTTCCCTGAGAAAAATAAACAGGATGGTTAGGCTGAAAAGCATCTGTTACACTAGGACCTTTATTGTTAGAGCTGCAAAATTGGGGTGTTTCTCCTGCTAAAGCGAATCAATAGTGTGGGTGCCTTTCTTGGTTTTAATTGGTCTGATTTTCATCAGGTCTTACAAGTTCTGGGCGTGGACGCTTTCAGCACCGTGGCTGAGCAAGTGCATGGAACTCTGAGCTCTCCAGGACAACCTTCCTCCTAATTCACCCAGGAATAACTCAAAAATATCATGTAAAAAAAGTACTCATCAGAATCAACCATATACAATGGTGTGCTTTATTCACTACATTAATGTTCTTTTGTATGGGAAGTAAAAATTTATGTGTATTAGAATTATTTTAGCGTAATCATGCATATCTTAATAACCTACTGCACTGAAATCTAGACATGACGAGTCTTTGACGTTTAAGCGTTGAGTATTACTTTAAACATGACATGTTTTCTGTTTGTTGTTTGTTTTGCTTTTTGCTTAGTGGTTGCTACTAACCTCTAGCTTAGTAGTCATCAAATACCACTGAGAGAGCCTGGCTTCTGGCACGCCAGCGTGAGACCGCAGTGAACTTTCTTCCGCTCTAAAACAATGAAAGTACTGGCAAAACATTTCAAATAAACCACTTCAGAATTCTGGCAACTAGCCAAAGTGATAGAAGCAGCTGAAAACTGTCTATCCAAGAGAACTTTCTGAGCCTTAAGAGAGAAGCAGGGTTGGCTGCATTTTGACAGGGGTGGGGTGGGGGGCTGCCTGCATCCCATCTTCCTCCCCAGCTCATGGGGGTAGAAGCCACCAGCCACCAGCTCTGCAGACAATGCAGAGATTTGGCCCGTTTCAAAATTCTGTTAAAAATTCCATCCCCAGCACAGTCACTACCTCGTCTGAACTCGCACTCCATTTTCAGGTTGTGGTGGGTGGTGGCCGATGGATGTGACTGGAGATCAGCCATGGGAGGCGGGGTTGGGAGGGGGCACACCCTGACTCTAGGGCATCACAAACACAAGAGCAAACTGATGGCAAATGTCAGCCTCCTGAGGCTGTGATTTTAGTTGGACGAACTGGAGAAAGTGCAGGGAAATCCTGGAGAACTAGACGAACACAGAGGAACCTCAAAGGCTCCAGCACCCCCGCCATCTAATGGCCGTGCCCCTGCAGCCCCGTGTACACCCAGAGGAGACTTGGAGGTCACCTCTAGCTGACCTTGAGGCTCTGTTCAAGGAGGATGTGAAAGCTGAGGTATCACAAATGCCTGACACCTGAAGGCCAGTCTTCTCATCAGATGCTCTGAGACCTACAGAACAGCATAGATGGAAACTTCTGACCAACCACTGGTTCACCAATAAATACACCAACCGAGGTAGGACCCCTAGGAAGCCAAGCTTAAAAATAAAATCAGAAATTAAAAAAAAATATTAGCTGACGGAGAACCAAGATGCCAAGATGCCTACAAAAGCAGCTGAAGAAAGTCACTAAACAAACAGGAAACAAGCAAAAGAACCACAGAAATAAATACCCGCAAAACAGAAACCTCAAGAAGCCTGGCGGGGGGATCATTGGAGGAGAAATCGGATAGCAGAATTATTGCACACCGATTATCTGAAATGTCAAGTTTTCAGCACAAAACATGTGAAAACCAGGGAAGTACTCCACATATAGGGAAAAAAGCAGCCAACAGAAAGTGTCCCTGAGAGGACCCAGAATTTAGACGAAATAGGCAAAAACTTTGTATCAGTTATTATCAACATATTCTTGGCACTTCTGGCCTAAGAATTGAAGAAAAGCATTACACTCGTATCTCTTCAAGAAGAGAACAATTAAATATGTAGAAACTCTAAGAGAGAAACATAGAACTTATAAAGTGAAGTGAAAAGTATACCAGGTGAAAGAAAAAATGACTGGAAGCTCTTAAAATATTCGGGCTGGAGAAAGAAATAATCAGAAAACGTGAAGATGAGTTACTATTCACCAGTCTCAGGAGCAGGAAGAAAGGAGACCGAAGAGAAAGGAACAGAGACTCGAGACTGTGACGCCAACGCACGAGTCATGGAAATTCCAGAAGGAAGAGAAGGAGAAGAGGCAAAGCAAACACGTGGCAAGACGACGGCGCAACACTGGGAAATATCGGTGTACACACTGAAAGAGCTCCAAGATCGAAGGCAGGGTACACTCAAATAGGTTCACAGCTAGACACGTCGGTCAAAGTAGTAAAACCTATAACAGAAGATAATAGCTTTCCAGTGCTGTTGAGGTGCAATTGACGAATAAAATCACATGCATTTACAGTGCACAATGTGATGATTTAACATATATATCACATACAGTTCTATAGATTGTGAAATTCTTACCATCAAGTTAACTAACAGACTTATCACTTCACGCAGTGACTGTGTGTGTGTGTGTGTGTGCGCGTGTGTGTGGTAAGAACACTTAGGATCTATTCTCTTAGAAAATTTCCAGTACAAAATAATAATGTATATGAAATATACACTATTGATTTATATTAATAATTATGCAGTATATCAGATGCCAGAATTCATAATCTTTACAAGAGAAAATCTTGAAGCAGCAAGAAAAAATGGCACATTATGAGCAGGAGCCCCTCAGTAAGTTAGTAGGACGCGTCAGTTGCAATTGGAATCGCTTCCTTCATTTGCAGTCCTCAGGGCAGCCCCTGAGAAAAGACCCAAGAAAGAGCGAAGAGACGACAAGGAACTGACATGGTTCTAGAAAAGATACCAGAGCACAGCTACTTAAAACAAAAGAATAGAGGAACCAAAATACCGAAGGCTTATCGAAAATAAGCCGTAAAATCACTGCTCTAAGTCCATCTAGTCAATAAATACTTTAAATGCAAGTGAATTAAAAACCCAATTTAAAGACAGAGATTGGCAGAAGCAATTCTTTCTTTTTATGGCCATGCCTGGGGCACATGGAAGTTCCTAGGTTAGGGGTCAAATCGGAGCTGCAGCTGCCAGGCTAAACCACAGCCACAGCAATGCAGGATCCTTAACCCACTGAGTGAGGCCAGGGATGGAACCCACATCCTGACAGAGACAGTGCTGGGTCCTTAAGCTGCTGCGCCACAACAGGAACTCCAGAATGAATTTTTAAAGTGATCTTACTCTATGCTGTCTGCTAGAGACACACTTCATAAGAAGACACAAACAGGGTCATATTAAAAGGATGAGGAATATTCCATGCAAATCATAACCAAGAGAGAAAAGGAGTCGTATATGTGAACACAAAAAAATTGGACTTCAGGACAAATCGCATTAGTAGCCACAAGCAGAGCAGAGGAATTCCAAGCACCTGAGCATATGGATGAAGGCACAAGAGAGGTTTTTAGGGTTTATTTTTTGACCAGTTGTCTGAACAAAATGATTAATGCAGTGTGCATACCTGCAGCTTCAAGCTACTTAAAGCGATAAAATATTTATTGTTAAAGCGCCAAAGGAGAACTTCGTTATTGCCTGTCACACATTCTCTGACGGCAGCCCTGCGGCTTCCGTGACCCTGCGACGGTCAGACGAGACCGGCCAGGCGGGCGCCCTCGGGGTTCCTCCTTCTTGGTCCCAGTCTGCATTTTTCAGCCTCTCCCAAGTGTGAAAGCAAATCCACCAGGACTATCATTTCAGTATCTGTGATTGTCCCACTGGCCACCCCGCCCCGTTGCTTCAGCCAGGAACCGTGACAACTGGTGTCTCCTTGGACCTTTGTAGCCGGACACGTATGTGTCCCCTCGTGCGCCTCTCAGAACTCCCCTCCTTGCGCCGTAACACCTTCCCGACGGGGGAGGGAGGCCGCCAACGCTTTCAGGTGGCCAAGCTCCTGCGCCCAGAGGTCCCTGGTTACGGCCTTCATACTCGGCCACCGTGACAGGTCCCGCAGACGGGGACTGAGCAACAGACAGACGTTCCGCTCCATCTGGAGGGGGCCAGCCCAGAGCCGGGGAGGGGGGCAGGCCGGGCCCCCCAGGCCTCTCTCTGGGGCGTGTGGGCGGCCGTCGGCTCCCCGTGGCCTCACGCGGAGGTCCCCCTGCCTGAGTCTGTGTCCCGGCCGCCTCTGCCCAGGACACCAGTCATGCTGGATCAGGGCCCACGGTAACGACGCCGTTTTAGCGGAATCACGTCTTTATTCTCGTTTTTTCAAGGTTTGATTGAGGTCGAGCTGCGTTCCAGCCTTGCCATCGTTTCTGCTGAACGACAAAGCGATCGGTTCGGCGCGTAAGCGCATCCACGCTTTCCGAGATTCTGTTTCCGTGTGGACCATTGCAGTGTCCTGGGTAGAACCCTGTGCTACACAGCGTCGTAAACGAAGCAGGGCCGGGTGGCCAGTCCGCCCGCAGACCTCAGGGCGCTTGTGCCAACCCCAACCTCCCAGCTTTCACGGCCCGCTCGCCGCTCTGGGCACAGAGCGGGCTGAGGGTTAGACGACAGCAGGTACATGGGGGGCACATGACCACTCGGTCCAGGATGGTAACTAAGGCATGGGCAGAAAATGCCCTGGGGAGGAGGGCGGACTCAGCACACACGCGGGGGAGGGGATCTCAGCCCCCCCCCGCCCCCCAACACCCGGGGCCCCACTCCCTGCTTTGTAATTATTCCAACCTCTTTTCTGAGGAAAAGCCGAACAACGCCCCCTCCTAGAAAACCACACAAAAGTGAGGAAGGGACGAAGCGTTGCCTGGAAGTGGCGCTGATCTGCGAGCCTTGCTGTTAACATCTGGCGAGTTTCCCCGCCAGCTCAGCGTCGTAAACGAAGCCATACTGCAGTTTTCCGCCTAATTTCACCAGGACTGTGTTCGTAAAAGCCTTCCTACAGTATTAGAACGTCTTTCTAAACATCAGCTTTAATATTTACATTCTCCCATGATGTGGATACCGTATCCTTTATATAACATCTGCTAATTTAGGCACTTAGATGCTCTCCAAATTCGTCCCATGATAAATAATGTTGTCATGAACGTCTTAATGGGCGCAGGTTCCTCTTCACTTTTGAGGATTTCATTTGGACCGCTTCCTGGAGGTGGAATTATTAGGTCAAAGAGAGGGCTGTTTTCATGAAAATGGATACATATTGTCAAATTATTTTCCAGAAAGAGTATAATTAATTAGCTTTTCCACCAGAAAAAGAGAGAAGTATCGGTCTCACCAGACACACAAACCAGCTAAGAGAAATACGATCTTTCAATTGTTTGCTAACTTCTTAGGTGAAGACAGTGTTTGATTATATTTTCTGCACATTTTTCTACGAATTTTGTATTTTTTAGCCATTTTAATTTGTCCGTGTCCTTTTCTGTAAATATTTTACTCAAGTCATTTGCCAACTTTTAATGCATCTTCCCATCTTTATTGGTTCTTTATAGGTTATTTATTATTGAAAATTATTTCCAGTTATTGTTTGATAACAAACTTAATTGGTTCCATAAAGTTTAACTATATAACTGTTTTGTTTATAAAATTAAATTGGTTGATATTTCTTTTTTTCTTTTTTGGCCATGCCCATAGCATATGGAAGCTCCCAGGCTGGGGATCAAACCTGGGCCACAGCAGGGACCTGAGCAGCTGCAGTGACAGCTCAGGATTCCTAACCCTCTGAGCCACCAGGGAATGCCTCTCCTACTATGTCTTGAGTTTATTTTTAAAAAGTTCTTATACATCTTGATTTAAGATTATTATTCTCTCATATATATGCCCAGGTCTTAAAAGGTTTCCCTTTTAGTCTTGCTCTGGAATTTATTTTGAAGATTGCACTAAAAAATATTTTAACTTTATTTTTGTACAAATAGCCGTTTTTTCTTAGTGTGATTTTTCGAATAAGCCTTTCTCGAGTCTCCAAGTGAAATATAATAATTCTTCCATGCATGAAAAGCCTCTCTGTGTATAGGACCAGCTATTCGCTTTTTCACTTGTGTTTGGAACTGCAGTGTGTCCCAAACTTACTGTCACAGCTGTCATCACCGTTTGGAGCCCTGCGCGACCTGCAGCCACATGTGGGAACTCAGAAGCATTGTCAGCAGCCTGTGTCATTTCTTGATCACTGTGCGTGTCTGTGTTGGAGGGACCTTGTGTGTCCTCTTTACAGCGTGGGGTAGAGTTTGCATTCACTGAATGACTATAAATCAGACATTTTCTGCCCCCCCCCCCATGGAAACAGGGCTGACGACACCGCCTGGGGCAAGCAAGCCGCAGACCTTCTGGCACCATCCCGCCTGCTTTGCGACGGCTGCGGTGCAGCCGTGGGGGACCTGGCAGCGCACAAAACGGACGAGAAGACTTGCCCGTGGACCTGAGACCAACTGGCTAAGTGTGCACAGCGTCAGAGGGTGATGGGCAGAGGGGAGAGGTCCCGGGGGAGGGAACCACCTTGGGGGGCCTGGGCCAGCCCAGCCCAGCCTCAGATGCCTGCGGCCCGTGCCCGAGTACGCTGCTCCCAGGCTCCTGCCCTCGAGAGGAGCCCCTGGGTCACTGCTAGTGTGGACACCGTGTGCTGGGGGCATCACGGCACTAACACCCGCTCTGCAAGGCCAGCCTGGCCAGGTCCTGTGAGGTAGCGGCCCAGCAGGGCCTGTGTGTAGAGGAAGCAGCAGCCCCAGCGGGAAATCAAAAAAAAAAAAAAAAAATCGGGGCGCCAGGACAGCTGGCACCAAACCCCAGCTGTGAGGAGGCCTCCGTCTGCAGAAAGAGTCGCGGTGTTTAGAATGGAGACCTTTCTCCAGTCCCCAGGGACGCCCCCTCCCCCAGAGGCCACACCCGTGGAGGCCACCGTCCATTCCCGGGAAGCGGCTTTTCTCCAGCCCAGCCGCCGCCGAGAACGCGGCAGAGGAACCACGTCTCAAGATGCCGTCGGGGGGCTGGCCGGGCAGGAAGGTGTGGCTGCAACCATTTGCCTTCGTGACCCACGCAGGCTTTTAAAACAGATTTTCCACGGAGCCTTCAGAACACCGTACAGCCCGGAGGTGCGCGAGCCCCAAGTGACAGGTGGTGTCTAAAAGCACGAAGCCCTTTAAGAACGGAGGTGGGTTTCTGAACGACTGTCACTCACTCGGACTTACTGGTGGCTCCACAAAATAAAACAGAGCGTAAAATAAACGCTCCCGTACTTGCTGTTTCGACTAGACACCGCCACACCACGCGCATGTCGCAGCGTCGCAGCGCTGGCCCTGGGAGTAGCGGCACTGATTAAGGCGGGAAGTGACAGAGGCCTGGGGCCACCTCCCAGTGGGTAGAGCCCTGGACGCAGCGAACCCCAGCCTAGTGCCACGTTTCCCACGCTGAGGGCATGGATTCGGGAAAGGGCGTTTCTTCCTGTGAGGTTAAGGGCATGTAATCCCTCACTTTTCCTCTTTTAAGAGGAAAGAATAAAGAGATCAAGGAACGTGGGCAGCCTCCTCCTGGGACCTACCTGGCCCCCGGCTCTGCCAGGCCACCGCCTGGTCAGTTACGGCTTCTGGACCCACCTGGGCAGCAAAGGCTAATGGCAGGTGGAACAGATCTAGAACCTGGGCCGTCCCCTTGAGTCAGGGGTTCCCCAGGACGGAGGCTGGAAAAGTGATGATGGGGCATCTTATGAAGACACAGCGGCTCAGTGCCTGCCCCAAACAGAATGAACCAGAACCCCCTCTCCCGCCCCCTACACACGACGGACAAGAAGCAGGCAGGGTAATTTTAACAACCTTCCCTGGCTCCCATGTGCCCCAAAGCTTCAGAATCACTGGTGTAATGGACTCCAGCTCCTGATCAAAAGTTTACAACAGCCTGTGATTCGTATTCGGGCCATTGGGTTTGGGAAGGAAAACTGTGTTCCCGGGTCTCCGAGCAAACCTGTCACCCGCTTGATTTTTCCAGCGAAGGTGTTCACACGGGGAGGCGGCCACGCTGCTCACGCGGGCGTGCTTGTTCCAGGGCCACGGACTCCGACTCCTTGACACCTGCTTCTCCTCACAAACGGCACTGAGGGGGACAGCTTGACGGGAAGCTGAGACAAGGTTCCCCCACGAGAGGAAGACGGCGCCCGGCCCGGCCTGCCTTTCGTGCACAGGGACGGCGGTGTGGACAGCGAGTGCGCAAAGGCGGCTGCGAGAACGTCAGCTTCGATTAACAGCATCTGGAACTGTGGACTCTGCATCCACTTGCCAGCTTTTCTGTTCTGCTCTCTGGAAATACCGACTCTCAGAGTCACCCGTGGGGATAAAAGCTTTTACAGCTGACGGTCTCGGCACTCACGGAAGAACCGAAGCTCTGGGCCCGGCAGACCCAAGACTGAGAGCCTCTTGTCCTCCGGGCCGCGCATTCAAGCAAAGCCCAAGACAGTAACACATTCCTGACACGACTGCTTTGAAGCTGAAGTGAGACGATGCACGCACAGCCAGTGGCACGGAGCTGGTACCCAATCCACGCACACTTTTACTTCTCTCCAAGGAATTCTTTCTGCCGGGAAGATAATGGGCTCAAGCAACTCCCATGGAACCAATTGCTAACATCGGAGCTGCTGGACTCTTCACCGGAACGTGAGGATCCCAGGACCAAGGACTGGGTCCCCTTTGTCCGATCATCCCCGGACAGTCCACGGTGCTGTGCCCAGCGACCGGGCTGGACAGCTCTTCCCAGGAGCCGGCACCCAGGACCGTCTCCAGACACCAAGGTTTGGTCAGAGCATCACTTGAGCCTCCACACCATCGCCAGACAACCCAAGTTTGGGGTCCTTTTACTGCATGTGTTGAGCCGGAAGCACCTGGACAGGCCTTCTGCAAACGCCATCCTTGGCGCGGATGGGAGGAAGTCCGCCCCGGGACGGGCAGCAGCCTCAGGCCCACCTTCAGATGCTCCGAGAAAGGTCTGGGGGTGAGGCACTGAAAAATTCACGGGCTTGAAAGAAACTTCTGAAGTCATATTTATGGCTTTGGCCGGAAGCTGGAGCGCATAAGAAGCCGAAGAGTCCAAGTGACCTCAGGCTCTGGCCACAGGTCCCCGCGTGTGTGAGCACCGGCTCTTCCCCGACCCGGCACGGGCACGGGAGGCGGGCGCCCGAGGCCCGCGGTCGGGTGACGTGCGTGTGACGTGCCCTATTGTGTATACTATTAGTCATCGTCCTATAACGCATCACTCGATGTACGATGGCGACCACTTAGCTGTGTCGAGTGATCAGTACGTCGTGTCGTAGTACCTAACGGTACTGAACGCACGAGAGCACGGGGCCCAGCACACGAGCAGATATGCACGTTATCGTTAGAATCCCAAGTTAATTAATGTCATAGGTCATTAACAGCACATTAATGTAGTAAACCCAATTTCGCTTCCTTGCTTCCTCACGGCAAATTTCTTTACTTGGAATTCTTCTACCTCTTCGCAAGGGACACCTCTTGTCCTTGAGTAACTGGGACACAGCCACATCTTGCCCCTTGAAGCAATAATTTCAATTTTAAAATGTGTCTTTTATTGCCAGAGAAATAAAAGTTTCGCTGCACGATTTTGCTCCAAAGGTGACCACCTGCACCGACTTGGCCTCGGAAAGATCCGTTTATGAGAACAGACTCTGCTCTTTCTGACGTGTAGCATTCCTCCAGCCGCCTTGGAGAAACAGCGTAGTATCAGGAAAGGGAGGAGCAGGTGCTCGGAGCTTCGTGAGTTTTTATGAACCAGTGTTGTCCTTGGGGCACGCGGTGCGGAAGCCACAGACGCTGACTCTCCCCTCCCTCCTCCCCCTCGGGGCCCCCTCCCCAGATCTCCCTGAGGAGCCCGCTTCCTGGAAAGGGCTGTGGGTGTGCCTGCCAAGGTCCCACATTTCCCCCCGGGACGTCGCCTGACAGGTCAGCTGACAGCGCCCTAGGAGGAGAAAGAACCTGGGGCACCGGCCGGCGCCCGCGAGATGTTGGGATGGAGGGTCCCCCCCTCCCGCTGCCTCCGCCCCCCCTTCCCTCCCCCCCACGCCTCCCTTCCCCCCAGCCCCTTGCCCAGCCGGCCAGGGCCTCTGCACGAATAATAATCCAGCTCCAGTTAAGCACGGTGCTCTGAACACCGCCATCCACCCTTCTTACCGTGAGCTCTGCGACTGCAGCCACAGAAGGAAAGTGCCACTGTCTCTGGAGCAGAGACGCCCGAGAGGCCCTCCCGCTGATGCCCCCATCACCTGGGCTGAATCTCCTCTGGGCTGAATCTCCTGCCCGGTGACAGGACACAGCACCGTCACAAATCCACTTCCCCCTCACCACACGCCCAGTCTTCCTCCCTGTGGCCAAACCCTGCTTGCAGTGCCAGCTTCTCAATCAGGACAGTACGAGGGAGTAAGGGGAGCAGGGGGTGTAGGGGGTGTAAGGGTGCAGGGGTGTAGGGGGGTGTATGGGTGCAGGGGGTGCAGGGGTGCAGGGGTGTAGGGGTGTGGGGGTATAGGGGTGTAGGGGTGCGGGGGGTGTAGGGGGTGCGGGGGGTGTAGGGGTGTAGGGGGTGTAGGGCTGTAGGGGGTGTAGGGTGTAGGGGGAGGGAAACACAGGTGTTTCCTCTCAAATGCTGACCGTCCACCCCGGGCTGGCCCAGCAAGTCTGGTCCAGATGCGGCTGAGAGAGGACATGAGCTTCAGAAAGGAGGCTCCGATGAGAGGGATGGAAGCGAAGCACCAGAGGATCCTGTCTAGTCCGGGGGAGGCTGACGGGAGAGGCTGACGGGAGAGGCTGACGGGTCTGCCAGAACATTTGGAAGGACTGCTTGTGAAAAAAGCGGGGGGAAATCAGAAGCGGAGAAAGGGCCTCTTCTTCCCGTGTGAGTGCCGTGCGGCCCCGCCGTATTTTCCAGTCTTGGGCTTTGCAAAATACGCACGTCTCCGAAAGGACACATCCAGTCATCGGCCCACTTCTGCCCGGCACACCCGGATGTGCACTGCCCCAGCCAGAAGATTTCATCTTCCCCGGGCTTTTCACCACTTCTCGGTCATTCTATGGAACACACTGCACATGTTTATACTCTCTGCCAGCACCCTTGCTGGAGGAGAGAGATTGGGTTCATGCGAATAAACTAGTTGGCACCTAGCAAAGTACCTTCCATGGAGTAAAAGCTCAAAGCTCATTAACATAATTTGAAAATTCTCTCTAGAGACAATGCTTGGAAATATTTATGTTCATGCTAGAAGGAGCGTTTATGTGTATCTGCTGTGCCTGTTCTCCAGAGTTGCGACCAGCCATCTGGGATGGGGTGTCTCCCCAGAAGTGTGCACGGGGGGCGGGGCAGGGATTGCTGGGGCAGCGTCCGGGGGCCACGGAGGGGCTGAGCTGCATCAGGCTTTTGTTGGGAGGTGCAGATCACCGCAGGAAAGACTAAGGACTCGCAGGAGGCCCCAGTCGCAGTGATGCCGGAACTCTCCGGAGACGTTGCTGTGAGTCATGAAATCTTCGACTCAGTAAGGAATCTCTTGCAGGACCTCTTTCTCTCACTTCCCAGCTTTTCCTCCCCAGGCGCCTTTTCTCCCTGTGGTCTTGCCCCACGGCGTGAGGACTGTGTGTCACCTCTCCAGCCCTGAGGTCAAGAACAGCTGATGCGTCTGACCGCTGAGTTTCTGGTTCTTTGCAGAGTCTGGCATATAATCATAGCGCATCAGAGATTTACTGATACATAAGAAGTATATGTTATTTTTGGCAACATATCTGAACCTACCATGCCTGAACGTTCTAATTCATTTTATAAGTAGAAACTTATGAAGCAGGATTGAAATGTGGAACCTGAGTTCCAGAAAAAACAACAGGACCCTAAGAGCTGTGGTGCAGTTATACCAGAAAATGAAAACGGCTCTCCCTGGTCACGGCCACATCATCAGGCAAAGAGGCCGTTGGTCTTGTTCTAAGAGCAGAGGTGCCCCGTCTTGTGGGCCTGGCCGTGACCGTGACGCGGTACTGCCTTCCCCTCCCCCTACCTGGTTCCTGCCTCTGTTACCTCCGACACCCCATTTATGGACTTGGGTTCCTGAGCTTGCTCAGCACAGCTAACGCTTTGGAGCTGAGAGCCAGCGGTACCCGTTGGCTCCCCCGTCTTCTCTTATTAATAGAAAGTAAATGTTTTCAATCTCAACTCATACCTCATTTCATAACTCGCTGACTCCTGGATTAGATAAGAATAAGTAATGTTTTTCTTCTTTAAAAATGTGGGACAAAAAGAAATAGTTTTCTATTTCGAGACACGTATGAAGCAAAGTCCCTGGGAACCAGCACCGCTTGTAAAAGCTGTTTCTCTGGTTTTCCCTCCTCCAAGGAGGACGGGGATGCAAACAGAAAACCTGTCTTGAAACGTATCTGCAAGAGAAGCTGAAGGGCAAAACTGAGCCACCTGGGAAATTACATCTTCCAAAGACCTTCCAACTGACGTATCGGGTGCAGCGAGGCACCACTGGCGTCGATACAGCATCTCGCCGTCTCGGGACCAGAGGAGGCCCCGCTCTGCGCTGCCCACGGCCCAAAGGACTGGATGTGCTTTGCCTGAACTGGAGGCCTGGCCTCCCCCAGCGGGACCCCATGCCGACGGAGCAGGGCCGAGTGTGCCCTCCTCCCCCAGTCACTGGTCCTGTCCCAGTGCCTGGGCTCTTGGCAGGTCCTGCTCGCTTTCTGGGCTTCTTGTCTCATTTCTTAGGCTCCGTGGCTCTGCTTACACTAATGTCTTGGGTGACATTCCCATCTTGGTAACCCCCATGTGACTCCCACCCATCCCAGATCCGAATCCATGAACGCAGGGCCAGGGTGCCGTCTGATAAAGCGGTCATCACACTTCTCTCCCCTGTAACGCCTTTCCTGCGACCCACCTCCACCCAGCTCCCCCGCGAAGTGTCCTTTACTTGAGGCAAGAATTATTAAAGCAGCAGAGCAAGGACCTTTATCAAGTCTTGACATTTGAATTTGCAAAGCTGGACCCACAAAGCAGGACTCGGAAGAAAAAGAAGAGTCAGGGCGGTTTGGCTGGTACCCTGACCTGCTGAAGTTTGCTGAGGATGGGGCAGGGGAGGGAAACCCATGTCGTCGCTAAGAAGGGCCTGCGCCCCCAGCCTGGCCTCTCGCAGGGCTTTATCCCAGGCCTTGGTGGATGGAAGGGAATAGAGACAGAATCCGCTGGTTCGCAGCCAGCAGTAGAGACACAAGCCAGGTCTGTGGGGACGCAAGCTGACGGAGCCTTGAGCCAGCGGGAGCTCAGGGCAGAAAGCTTTTGTGGGCGGACAGCACGGCAGACACGCTCTGGGAGCCGCGTCCTGAAGAGACAGGATGGAAGGAGCGGGACCAGCAGGGTTCCCCGGACACGAGGCTGAATGCGAGCCAGGCCATCCCGGCTGACGTGGCCGGCCGCCCGTGGGCTCCTTGCCAGGTGAGCATCTGCAGCTTGGCCCCGGGAGCAAGGCCCGGGCAGCGGACACAACCTTCACGGGTCAAGGCGACCTGCGATGAACTCAGATTTCCTTTCTACTGTCCTGAGACAGGTGCTCAAAATTAATTAAGTGATAAATATGAATAAAATGAGATTTACAACAGATTGGTGGCCTGGGTGTCCTGACCACGGGACCTGTCCCTGCTGCAGTGGCCACGCTCTCATGAGCAGAACCCTGGCTTCGCCAAATACTCCCATCCGGTCCCCGTGCAGGGCACAGACTGCCACCAAGTCCCCATTGGTCATACAGTCGGTTTCTGCTTTTAATGCTGTGGGTCGATACACCCAGTTCACAGCATGCCGGTTAATCAGAAGACCTTGCAGGTGTCCAGCTCCGAGGCCACCGGTCCCCCAGCCCAGGACGTATGCAGAGCTGGGCTGACTCACGCGTGGATGTCACAAAATGAGCCCAGGAGGAGCCAAGTGAGGTGCCCCTGTGCAGCCACTGCCCGCGAGGGGTGCTCTAGGGGCTGGGTGGACCGTCCCGCTCCTGCGAAATGGGATCAATCCATTCTGGCTTCAGTTTGGGCAGGAAAATGACACATCCTCTCGGATCGTAAGCTGTGGGAGCCCAGTACAAGCTCTTCAAGAAGACTCTTTCTGTTTGTTTGCTCGTTTGCTTTTTGGCCGCCCCGCAGCACATGGAACTCCAAGGCCAGAGGTCAGATCCGAGCCGCAATTGCCACCTAAGCTACAACTGCGCCAACACCGGATCCTTAACCCCCTGTGCGTGGCTGGGGAGCGAACCTGCATCGCAGTGCTCCCAAGATGCCGCTGACCCTGTTGGGCCATAGCAGGCGCTTCAAGAAGACGCTTAAGGAGCAGAGTTAATGGCACGATCACATAGAGATGACGCAGGAAGCTGTTCTTATCGGAGCCACTTGCCACGAAGCTGACTCCTCTGCCACGTGAAGGGCCGGCCCCACCTGTGCTTATTCTCCGACTGTTCCCGCAGAAGGAACAGGCCCGGGGGTGCAGGGAGGGGGGGCGTCCCACGGCCCAGCCTGGCCTCCAGAAGCTGTCCCTGTCTCGAAGAGTCAGTATATATTATTTTAGAGAGGGGTCCAGCCTGTCACTATTTAC
Organism: Sus scrofa; assembly: GCF_054392235.1. NCBI lineage: Eukaryota > Metazoa > Chordata > Mammalia > Artiodactyla > Suidae > Sus > Sus scrofa. Next base: position 1,135,191 of record NC_139383.1, read on the forward strand.
ATACTTAAGACTGTTTGATTCCTAAACCACAGTCCAAATATTTTCTTTTAAAATCTCTGTAAGTATCAAGACATTTCCACAAAAACTGCAGTGTGTTCTCCCTGAAAACAGTTGCCTTGAAAAATACCTGCCTTGTCTTTTAGAAAAACACTTAAATCATTTCTTGAGGTCCAGCCATGGATGCATTTAGGTAGAAAATGCTTTCTAAAGAAGCAGTCCTTGTTAAACGGTTTTTGCAAAAAAAAGAAAAAACACACACGGTGCCTCCACTAGGTATTTAGAAATTCCTCCTGCGGTGAAGGTATCCGAGCCCTTCCAAGAACCATCTGGGGTTAAAACGATTAATTGCCCCTAAGAGAGCCTTTTAGGGCCATGTTTGCTCTGCCATGCAAACGCCGCAGGAGCCCAGCGACGTCTTCCAAGAACACGGAGGGAAGCAGCGGCTGGCGCCCAGATGGGTCCCGTCCAGGTCGTCCCTCCAGGAGTCCCGGGGATCTGCAGCCTGGCGTCCACCCGGCCCCGCGGCCCTGCAGCGAGTCTGGAGAGGGATCCTGTTCCCAAGGAGGCCTCGGGCGGCGGGCAGGGCGGGCAGGGCGGGCAGCGGCCGCAGGGCCAGGGTACCTGGGGTCAGGCACCGCCAGGCCCCACCCGTCGCAGGTGTCCTGCCAGGCGGGAGACACAGGCGCACCGTGTTCGGGGCCGCTGGCCGGGGCTGGCCCTGTGGGCTTTTGCCCAGACTTTGGCAGCCCCGCTCCTGCTCCCTAAATCCTTCCATTCAGCTCGGCTCTTGGCTCGGGAAACGTTGTCTTTCTCGGGGTCGTTTAAGAGCCTGGAGGTGTCCGTGGTGTTATTTCTCCTGCCCTTTCACCACGTCCAGGGTTCTGGGAGAGGCTTCTGAACTGAGCTGCCAGCTCATCCACACAGAAACTCCACCTCCTTAATGTCACCTTCTGAAACCCACGGCGCCTCAGACTGGCACACCTTTCCAGGCGACGCCTGAGCCGTTCCAGCCAGAACCTTCTAGAGGTCTCTCGTGGCGTCAGGAATCAGTAACGACAAGGAAAAGAGACGTTTTTCCTGGGACGATATTTCATGTTTAAGAAGGAGAAACATAAATGCTGAGGAAAACAAAAAAGTTTTACAAACTCTTATTGGGGGAAGAACAAAGCCCTCACCACGGCTCTTTTGGCACCAAAATGCTACCAAACTTCCACAGCTGTGCTGTGCCCGATCGCTTTTCCAGGTTAACTGACGACCTTGGCGTTGATCCTGGGGAAGGTGGGTGTCTGTCGGAAGAACGGGAGCCTCGTGGGTGCCTCAGGCGGGCTGCCCCAGGCCACATCCCACAGAAGCGTCTTGGCGCAGGCGAGGCTGGTGCCCTACCAGGCCCATCTTGGTGCACCCGGGACCCCTGCCCGCTGGAGATCTCACCCCCGCCGTCCTGGGTGGTCCACCATCGCTGTTCCTCCTGTGGTCATTTACAAACAGTATTCCCCAGGGAGCTCCCTGGCGGCCCAGTGGTTAGGACCCGGCACTTTCACCGCTGCAGCCTGGGTTTAGCCCCTGGTCTGGGAATTGAGGCCCCACAGCAAGCTGCTGCACGCCAAGACCAAGAGAAAAAAAAAGTGCCCCCTGTTATTCCAAAATTCCTAAAAAGGATAAGCAAAGCAGAGCCTGGCAATGCGGTCCGTGATAAGAATCATCGAAAGAAGGACCTTGGCGTCTCCTCGGGGATCCTAAAGTGCAGCGGGTGCCGGAGTTCCTGCTGTGGCTCAACGGGTGACGAACCCACCTGGTGTCCATGAGGTTGCGGGTTCGATCCCTGGCCTCACGCAGTAGGTGAAGGATCTGGCCTTGCTGTAGGTCACAGATGCAGCTCCGATTCTGCCCCTAGCCTGGGAACTTCCATAGGCCATGGGGGCTGCCCTAAAAAGAAAAAAAATATAAAAAGTAAAAAAATTAAGCACAGCTGGGGTCCAGAAGGGCAAGCCTCGGACCTAGCGGCTTGGCATTGCCGGAAGAAGGGGCCATGCGCACACACACCAGAGTTTGGCATCCGACACGCAGGATGCAGACCCACTTTGCTGCGAGTCGCATGGCTCTTGGCAAAGCGTGAATCGGTCTGATGTTGGAATCGAAGTAAGGAGCAAGGAGAGAGGTTTCCTTCACTGATTCACTGTCACAGCAAAAAGTCACAGCTAACAGCCGGCCCGACTGTGTGTGACAGGCGTTAGGGGCTGCAGCCTCAGCGGGGTCAGCGACGGTCCCCAGCTCTGAACCCACCTCTGGGACCGCCCTGTCTTCACCCGTGACCCTGTCTTCTCGCCGAAACTCTCCTGTGATCCAGGCTGGTGTAAATAATATTTGGAAAGACATCTTCTCAATAATGAAGCCGATTCAGCATCTACCCTTTCAAACAGATTTCAGCTTGCAAAGCGGCAAGCCTGTGGCACGTGCGCCCTGAGTCGAGGGACTGACTGGCCGGTGGGGACCTGCTGTCTGGACAGGAGCCTGCCCAGTGTCCTGTGATGGTCTCTGTGGGAAAGAATCGGAAGAGAATGACCACGCAGAGATGGTAAGGGTGCGAGAGCCCAGCCTTCCTTTACGAGTGTCCTTAATGTTTCCTGCAGGCACGCGTGAGCCAGACACCGACGTTACAGCAAAGAGTACACTGGAAATGGGCGATGCGGGCGGAGACGGACGTGCCCGGAAAACAACAGCACTTGATGAAAGCGTCATCGGAACCCTCCATCCAGGTCGCGAGGGAGGAGGTCGGCAGGGCCTTCCGCGGAGAAGCGTGAGGCGAGGACCTCAGGGAGAGAAGGACGCCCACGTTTTGTTCATAAACATCAGGGCTCCAGGTTCAAGCCTCGCTCACAACCAGGGGACCCGCGACGGCGGGAGGCCAGGAGGCGGGGGATCTTCAACAGCAGGGAGGCTGGCTGGGGGCAGATGCCAGGCCGGAGCACAGCGGTACGTCCCAGGGGCGAAGCCTCGCTGCTGCCGGCGGCTGATGACGACGGGAAAGCCTTGCCTCCGGCCGCTGGCTAATGACGGATGCAGGAGTGCGGGACAGAGGAGGCGGCTGCCTCTGGAGACGAGCTCCTTGGCAGAAAACTTCTTTTCTCCCCAACAATCCTGTTCTTTTTCTCTTTGTCTTGGACAACTGTGTTTGAACCCATTAATGCTTTCCTCTTGAAAGCACCTGCAATAAACCGTAACTCAAGATGCATTAAACACAGTTGATTTTTTTTAGCACTGCATAAACTCTTCATTGTTCCGTAACTGTTTACTCACTTTGCAGTTTTCGAGTTTACAGCCTCATATACGTGAGAGAGCTGTGGGTTTGGGCAGAACCATTAATACCACTTAGCAAACATTCTGTTCAAGCTCCACTTGTGAAAATCCCCTTTCCGTACAAGTCTATAACCTTCAACATATGAATAGACATGTGTAACCACCAATTTAATCAGGATGCAAGCCAGAACCTTCACCTCTTAAGAGTTGCTTTAGTCATAGATGCATTGAACTGTCATAAACAGCTGTTATAACAACTATAAAACATGGCTTAAAGCTTCCATGTGACATGCATATACTGTGTCTGAGATACAACAAGAAATAGAACTTACCTAATGAATACATGCTGTAATTATTAAGGTCAGATCAGCTACAACATTTACTTCTGAAAGTACATTTCCTGCTCTGAAATAATTTAGTGAGCCCTAACATTTAAAGATATGAACCATTTCGAGTACACAGCACGTATTAAGTGGTTGATAGTTTAATCTAAGTATGAATCTAAGTTCATGCACATCGTGGTAGATTTTTATGCCTTCTCTCGTTCCTGGAGAAAGTTTTCTGAATTTGGTCAGAAGGAGCCAGGAGCTCCTTTGGATGAGACGGAAGCAGAGAGCCTGGGGCAGACCCAGGACAGACACAGGTGCACATTCACCGGAGGAGGAAGAGGCTGAGACCCTCCAGTGGCCTCGGGACCACCCAGCCTGCGGGGACCCTCCGAGCCCTGTCTGCTCCCTGCAGCCTCACCGGCCCATCTTTGCTGCTCCTTGAACGCTGGCCTGCGGATGCCCTCACCCGGAAAGCTCTGGCCACAGGTACCCACGCGCCCTGGGCTCAGCTCTCTGCTCGACACCCCCTGTCCGGGGAGAGCCTTGGTGCTGCTCACTGTCCCCCACACCCTGGGGCCTTACTTGTCTTTATTTTTTCCCACGGTGCTTGGGTTGAGGTTCCTAGGCTGGGCCCTGCTTGTTCAACAACCTCACATGTGCGCGTAGGCGTAGGGCGTTCGCAGGGATCCCGCGCGGGTGGGACCCTGCCCAGACTCTGCTCTTTCCCTCGGAGTATTTCCATAAACCCAGCCTAAGCGTTACAGCCCCCCTCGCCCCTGATAACCGTGACATTCACATTCTCGCCCAGAGCGCCCTGAAGAACCACAGGCAGGAGTTGGAAAGCCTGGGGACAGGGAGGCTTTGCAGGGACGCAGCTGGTGGCAATAGAGCTGACCTGGGAAGCAGAGCCAGGCCCTGGTGGGATGCTCATCCAGGGGGCTGGGGGGCCAGGTGAGAGGACCCCTCCTGGCCCAGAGCCCAGATAGCACGCCGAGCTGCATCCCCGAATGTGGGGCGACCAAGAGCAGGTGGGCACCAGCCCCCAGCGCAGGATGCCAAGGAGAGGGGAGGGAGAGAGCGGGTGAGAAGACACTGTCCTCAGGGGTTTACCCGAAGCCGTGCCTGTGCCTCGGTCTGAGCTGGACGCCGGGAGCCCGCGTCACTTCTGTCCTGGTTTTCGTTTTAAAAGTCACACAGTACGTTCCTCTCAGCTGAGCTTGTATCCGCCGGATGCCCCCCTTCAAACATCTGAGACGGATCCAGCCGCCTCCAGAGAGGGCAGGAGTAACTGTCACAGCGGGTCCTGGTGTCAACTGTCACAACCGCAGCCTTGGAAATGACTCGAGGGCGCAGGGACGAGCTTTTGCCATCTTTATCCACCCCAAAAGGACTTCCAGAAACCAAGCCCAGGCTTCAAAAGCAGTTCAATTCATGCGGAGCATAAAGAGCATTTTTTTTTTTTTTGTCTTTTGTCTTTTTTTTTGTTGTTGTTGTTGTTGTTGCTATTTCTTGGGCCGCTCCCGCGGCATATGGAGGTTCCCAGGCTAGGGGTTGAATCGGAGCTGTAGCCACCGGCCTACGCCAGAGGCACAGCAACGCAGGATCCGAGCCGCGTCTGCAACCTACACCACAGCTCACGGCAACGCCGGATCGTTAACCCACTGAGCAAGGGCAGGGACCGAACCTGCAACCTCATGGTTCCTAGTCGGATTCGTTAACCACTGCTCCACAACGGGAACTCCTAAAGAGCATTTTTATATTTTTAAGATAAAAAACAATGATTTTATGTAGGAGAAATATTTGTGTTGATATTGGTTTCAGATTGGATCCCATCACACTGCAGGTGCTTCAGTCTTGGTGACAACCCTGGCATTTCCCATGGACTTGAGAGATGGGTCAGGCCTGTGTGTGCACCTGTGCACAGAAGCAAGGCAGCACGATGCAGCCACCACCCATTCCAGGTGCGACAATACGTCCCATCCCCACGAGGAAGGTAAACACTGCGGACATTGCTGACATCTTCAGCAGCAGCTGTGGTCTCATCTTCCATAAAGTGCAGCTCATGTGTGGACACCTTGGCCGCTGCTTCAACGAGGGAAGTCCTGAATCCAGTCTGCACACAGAAAAGTCATCCTGATATCAATACTTACAAAATAAAGAACTACGTTCCATGGAAGGGCACTGCGTAGTCCTTAGAATTTGGCCTGAGATTGCTCTTGTGGCCATGTCTCCAGCCTCTGCCTGGGTATCTTCTACCCTTAAGTCTCATTGGCATTTTCAGTTTCTTCACCTCCATCTATGCTAAGCCCCTTCCAGGGAGGGTCTGTCCCTATGGCAGTCCACCTGCTGAAATCCCACTGATTTAATAAACCCTAATTGTTGTCCTCTGGCCCCATTCTCCTCCTGTGCTCCCAAGCAATTGTCCTAATATTCACCACATGGACTTAAAGTGGCTCTCAGACTGAAATCCCTGCCAAGCTATGGACTTCATGAAAGTAGGTATCACATCACAGCCATTTTAAAAAATTTATTAAAACTATCCGTAACCTCTTCCTGTGTGTCAAGTACTGTGACAGGGCCAAGGGTACACAGGTAAAGTCAGAGTCAGGGGTCAAGAAGCCCACATCCCAGTAGAGAAGGTGGATGGGAAAGCAAATATACAGAGCTTGCATGTGATTATAAAATAATCAGTTCCATCTTCCTATAGAAGTCAGACGCTGAGCCACTTCTTAACTTTCAAGGAAGAACCTTCCAGACTGAGTAGGGTGAGAAGGTTGCTGTAGGCAGAGAAAACTTTTTCAAAGATGTTGAAGCAAAAGCACAGGTGCTGGGGAAGGGGAGGGAGTGGGATGGACTGGGAGTGTGGGGTTGGCAGATGTAAACTATTGCATTTGGAGTGGAGAAGCAATGAGATCCTGCTATATAGCACAGGGAACTGCATCTAGTCACTTGTGATGGAACACAATGGAGGATAATGTGAGAAAAAGAATGTACAGACATATATATATATATATGTATATATATGTATGTATATGTATATGTGTGTGTGTGTGCGTGTATGCCTGAGTCACTTTCTGTACAGCAGAAATTGACAAGACATTGTAAATCAACTATAATAGAAAAAATAAAAATCTTTAAAAAATTAAAAAAAATTTTTAAAAAGCACCTGTGCCAAGGCTAGATAATATGATTAAAGCACAAGAAATACAGATGGTGCATGAGAGATGGAAATGTACTAGATCGAAAGTACTCAGACTTTAACCTGAAAGAAGCTGGGAACTTTTAGAGCTTTAAGTGAATTATTATTATTATTGTCATTATTTTGAAGCAATGGGGGGGTGGACTTCAGTGGGGAAAGACTATAAACAAAGGTCACCCAGGAGATTGTTGAAAACATTCAGGAGAGAAGGGATCTGTGCCTGAGCCGAAGTGGGACAGCCAAGATGAGGATATGGGGACACACCCAGAATGCCTAGAAGGTAAGGCCCACTGTCCTAGAAACATGAGTTGAAATACCCAAGACACATAATAATCACAGTGAATAAGGCCAGGATTCTACTTTTGGAACAGCAATATGTGTAGCTCCCCAGAAAACAACTGTAACTGGTGAAAATTATTTTAAAAGCAATCATTGAAATTCTCTGGAAATGTCCCCAAAGGCAGATGGCAAATGCGAAAATCTTTCCTTAAGGAAACCTGATAGATTTGCAAGAGGAAGAGTGAGATTCCATGACATTTGAGCCACTCTCCCTCTGCCCCCTGCCATCAGCATGATGGAAACGCCACTCTAGGTGGACGTGGCCATAAAGATTGGGCTCCTTCTCCCTCCAGGTCCCAGTCAAGGGCTACAGACCCCTCAGGGAGGAGCCAGCCTAATACACCAACATGGAGAAAAGAGGAGAGACAAGCAATATAAAGAAATCATGTTTGAAAACATCCCACGTTTGATAAAAAATATTCATCTAAACACCAAAGATGCTCAATAAATTCCAAATAGAATAAATGTGGTGCAAAGAGACCCATATTCAGGCACATAAGAGTAAAAGAAAGTGGAAAACCAAGGCAAACTCTTGAAAGGAGAAATAGGAAGATGACTGATTATACACAAGGGACCCCCAAATAACATTAACAACTGACTTCTCAGGAGAAACTATGGCATCCAGAAGGTAGTCAGTTGATACATTCCAGGTGCTAAAAGAAAGGAAAAAAATTTTCAACCAGGAATTTTATATCCTGCAAAACTATCTTTCAAAACTGAAGGTGAAATAAAAACATTAATTCACAGATAAAATTGAGAGAATTGTTTGTTTGGGTTTTTTTGTTTGTTTGTTTTTGGTGTTTTTTTTAAGGACCACACCTTGTTGCATACAGAAATTTCCAGGCTAAGTGTTGAATTGGAGCTGCAATTGTCGGCCTGCACCACAGCCAGAGCAACACGGGATATGAGCTGTGTCTGTGACCTATACCGTAGCTCACAGCAATGCCAGATCCTTAACCCACTGAGCAGGGCCAAGGATGGAAACCAAATCCTCATGGAAACTAGTCAGGTTCGTAATCTGCTGAGCCACAACAGGAACTCCCAAAATTGAGAGAAGTTTTGCTAGCAGATCCACCTGACAGGAAACTTTCCTTCATCTGAATATAAGTAGCTCCTGACAGTGATTCAACACACGTGTGCACACACACACGCACACACACACACACAAATGCGTGCACACACACATGCGTGCACACACACACACATGCACACACGGAAGCACAAGCAAAGGGAATTATGTAAATATGAAAGATAATATAAATGCATATTTCTCTTTGTTCTCTTATTTGATTTAAAGTTCAATTACACAAATCAAAAAATAAATAACTGTATTTTGGGCTGTAGCATACAGAAAGTTATTATATTTGACAATAACAGAACAAAGGAGGTGAGGGGGAAGTAAGCTCTAAGTAAGGAGTAAGGAAATGACACTGGATGGTAACTTGTATCCTGGGGATAAATGAGGAGGAACAGGCTCTTCAGTAACAAGGTTGATGTAACAACCCTGTAGATACACACTTGCCCTCCCCTTCTCTCAGCTTCTACACACAAGATAAATTTACACAGTATAATAATTACAACCATGCACTGTTGCATTTATAATATATAAATGTAATATGTTAAAAAATGATAGCACAAGAGAGGGAGAAGGAAGTAGAGTTACATAGGAATAACGCTTCGGCATCTCACTCGTGTAAACCAGTTTTGATCTGAAGTAGATCCTGATACATTAAAATATATATGGTAAACTTCAGAGTAACCACTGAGAAAATATTTAAGAAATACCATTTAAAGTTATTAAAGGAATTAAAATACCACAAGGGAAAACTGTCCCTTAGTGAAAATGTAAGTAGTAAAGGAATAGAGGAACCAAAAAACTGTGAGACATATAGAAGACAAAAGTAAAATGGTCAATATAAATCAAACCATATCAATAATAATATTAAATATGAATGAAGAAATTCAGTGAAAAGCCAGTGTTGTCAGAATGCATAAAGAGAAAAAAAAGATCCAACTACATGCTGTCTACAGAAAGACATATTCTGATTTTGAAGATACACATAGATTGAATTAAAAGAATGGAGGAAAGAGAAATCATTCCAAGGCAGCCTTAGAAAACCTGGAATTTATACTACTTACAGACAAAATGGAATGTAATACAAAACAAAATCAAAACCATTACTAGAAATAAAAGGGATATTTTGTAATGATTAAAGAGTTCATCCATCAGTAAGCCATAACATATGCATCTGCGATAAACTACGGACCTGTTAAAGATATCCATGCTGTAATCTCCACAACCTGGAAATGTCTTACCTTGAATAGCAAAGGGAGACTTGCAGGTACGATTTACTGAGAGCTCTCAAGGGAGAGAGTATTCCGCGTTAGCCAGGTGGACCCAAGGTAATCATGAGGGCCTTTAAATGAGAGAGGCAGGAGATTAAGAATCAGAGAGAGATTGAAAGGTACCATATTTTTGAAGATGAAAGTTGGTGCCGTGAATCAATGTATGCATGTGGCCTCTAGAAAGTAGAATGCAGTGAAACCGATCCTTCTCTAGACTGCCCAGAAATAAATATAGTCTTGCCAACAACTTGCTTTTAGGAATTTTGAGCTCAATTAACTCTAAGATAATAAATTTTCATTGTTTTAAAACTCTGAGTTTTAACTAGGAAACTAATACAGACTTTGATACTAGAAGTGGGCATAACTCTAATGAACACTGAAAAATGTTGAAGTGCGTTTGAAATTGGGAAGTGGGCAGAGGCTAGAAAAATTTTATGGAGCATATAGAAAAAGCCTATGTTTCTTGAGGAGACTACTATTAAAGTATAGAAAACATGTATCAACCTGGAGAATAGCCACAGCATCATAAATTGATAGGTAGAAATACAGAGGTTAAAGATGATGCTGTTAGGAGTTCCCATCATGGCTCTGAGGTTAAAGAACCTGACAAGCATCCATGGTCTGATCTAATTCCTGGCCTCTCTCAGTGGGTTAGGGATCCGGCATTGCCATGAGCTGTGATGGGGGTCGCAGATGCAGCTCATATCCCACGTTGCTGTGGCTCTGGTGTAGACCAGCAGCTACAGCTCCAATTTGACCCCCAGGCTGGGAACCTCCATGTGCTGCAGGTGCGGCCCTAAAAGTACAAAAAAAAAAAAAAGTTGATGCTCTTGAGGGCTCGGAAAGAAATGAGGCATGTGTTACTGGAATTTGGAAGGAAGGAAAACTTTGCAATATAGGTTGAAGGCCGAGCTGAATTGTGTCCTACAGTTGTGTGGGAAGTAGACTTGATAAGTTTCAGAAGCTGCCTGAGGAGATGTCCTATAAAAGCGTGGAAAGGTCAGCTTTATTTTCTCTTTGCTACTTATGGTAAAATGCGTGGAAAACAAAAGTTAGATTTCAGTCAAGCAAAAAGAAACCAGGATTTAATGATTAAAGAAATTTTAAAATGATCCAGATTGCCAAAGTCTCTATAATTTGGTGACTCACCACCAGGAAAATGCCCTCTGGAGAGAAAGTCAAGGATGTGGCTGGACAACCTTTGCTGGTGCCTCAAAAGGAGGAAAACGTCAGACTGTTAAATCTCACAGAAAGCTCCTTGAAGAAGTGAAGAGTGTGAGTTATGCATCGCCCACACCATCTCAGCAGAAACCGCAAATACAGGTAGGGCTATTCCGGAAAGTCCTGTGGAGGAGCCTCTGTACGACGTTATTCATGATATTCGCAGGAGACCCACACAGTTATTGAAGACGTTACGTCTGTGGAAAACTACAGACTTGAACTGAAAAGGACTGGGAGATGATGAGTAAAAGAATGCTCGCAGACTTCCAACGTCCTACAGTCAGGAAACAGGCTCAAAATACTACTCAGCTTCATACACGTGCAGGCAGCCTGAAGAACTAGAGAAAGCAACAAAGAGAGTTCTCCTCTAGGGTCTCTAGAGGGAATGCAGCCCTGTTGACACTTTAATTTTAGGACTTCTGAGGAATAAACTGTAAGTTAATAAATTCTCATTTTTTAAAAGACACTAAGTGTTTGGTAATTTGTTGTAGCGAAAAAGGAAGCTAATGTAGCACCAAGAATGGAGCTCCAAAATACATGAAGCTAACACTGACAAAACTGAAGGGAGAAATAGACAATTCAGCAATAATAGTTATGATCTTGAATACTTTTTAATATGGACAGAACTCAAAACAGGAGATTGATGAGCGAAACAGAATCCTTGATCAGCACTATAAACCAGGTATGTCTAAGGGACATCCATAGGACACGGACCCAATAATAGCAGAATACACATTCTTTTCAAGTGCACATGGAATATATTCTTAGGAAGACCATGTGTGAGGCCACATGGCAAGTGTGATGTTGTGATATAATAAAACGTACCTATTTTGTCTTTGTCTCCAGTTCCTGTCACGGAGCTTCTAAAATCCTTCTCATTTTCTCAATGATAAGAATGACAGTAGCATACTTTGTTATGATAACTGGATTTTATTCCCAGTTCTTAATTATCTCTAGAGTGGAAAAAGGTGGAAACAATTTCTTTTGCTTTTCATAAAAAGTCCCTTTCAATCACATCTGAGTTTCTGTGAATGACATGACTTTTGGAAAGCCCTGAGGATGGGGCGCTGATTGCCAGAGGAATCAGCCATGTGATGAGAGGGTTAGAATTTTTAGTCCCACCTCTCAACCTCCCGGGAGGGGAGGGGAGCTGGGGGTTGAGTTAATTACCAAAGGCCAATGACTTAATCGATCATGCCTATGTATCAAAGCCTCCTTAAAACGCTAAACGAAGTCGTTCAGAGGGCTTCCACGTTAGTGAACACACAGAGGTGTTGGGAGGGAGGTGTGCCTAGTTTGGAAGTTCCAAGGCCCTTCTCCATACGTAGCTCTGTATCTCTTGATCTGGCTCTTTAAACTGGTAAATGTAAGTAAATATTTCCCCTAGTTCTGTGAGCCATTCTAGAAAATTATCGAACCCAAGGAGGGTTGTGGAATCTCTGTTGTAAAGCTGATCAGTCGGTGGTGGTACTGGTGACAACCTGAAACCTGTGATTGTCTCTTGAAGTTGGGGCAGTTTTGAGGGACTGAGCTCTTACACTGCGGAGTCTACGTTAACTCCATGGAGTCACTGTCAGAATGGAGTTAAATTGTGGTACACCAGGAATTGGAGAAAATTCAGTCCTGCTTGATGTGAAAAATGCCACATAGTTGGTGTCAGAAGTGTGGATGTGATTAGAGAGAAACAAGACGTTTGTTTTTAACAAACCTCAATAATTAATAAAGACTGAAATCATCTGATCTCCAACAAAAAAGGAAGTGAATTAGAAATCAATTCACAAAAAATTTTGGCATTTCACAAATACGTGGAGATTTAACAACATGCTCCTAACTGAGCAATGGATGAAAGAAAACAAATCACAAGGGAAATTTTAAAATACTTTAAAATAAATACAAATGAAGACACAGCATAACAGATGCTATGGAACTCAGCAAAAGCAGCGCACATGGGAAAATTCATAGCCACTATTACAAAAGAAGAAAGATTTCAAATCAATACCCTAAGCTTCCACCATAAGATATTAGACAAAATAGAGCAAACTAAACTTAAAACATGTATTAAAAAATAACAAAAATCAAGGTAGAAATAAATGAAATAGAAAAACAATAGAGAAAAATCAGTAACGCCGAAAGTTTGTGCTTTAAAAAAAGCAATAAAATTGACAAGCTTATTGCCAGACTGACCAAGGGGGGAAAAGAGAGAAAAGCCTTAAACTGATCCTCCTGGAACAATCAGAGATTTTACCAAGAGGAAAATCTCAAGGCCAGATGGCCTTCCCACAGACTTCCACCAAACATTTCAAGACTAAATACAAACGCCTCACAGAATCTTACAGAAAAAAGAGAAGAGGAGAAGAGGGCACTTCTCAAGTCTTTCTTGAGACTAATATTACCTTGAAATCAAAATTAAACAAAGACATCACAATGAAAGAAAGTTACTGGCCAATATCTCTTATGAATATAGATGCAAAAATCCACATACAAAAAGTATTAGAAAATTCGGCAACATAAAGAAGGATGTACCATGACCAAGGGGGATGAATTCCAGGAATACAAGGTTAGTTCAACACCTGAAAGTTCATTCATGCAATACATCGTATCAGTAGAATAAAAACCATAAACCACATGATCATGGCAAGAGATGCAGAAAAAGCATTTGACAAAAACCCAACACTTTCTAATGATTTTTGAAAAAACCACCCCCAAAACCAGGGAATCGTATGAAACCACCTCAACTTCATCCAGGGCATCCATGGAAGCCCCACCGCTAACAGCACACTTAGTGGTGAGTGTCCGGAGGCTTCCTTCCTAAGACCAGGAGCATGGCAAGGATGTCTGCTACATTGCTTCTATTTTTGTGCTGGGGAGTCTAGCCAGAGTTGCTGAGGGCCTGCAGAGACACGTGAGGGAGGAGGGAAGGGAACGCTCAGGGATACGGGCATCTTTCGGTCACGATGGAAAGGCCCTGACGTTAGCAGAACAGGGTCACGCAACGCTGGGAATGTGGTAAAATCAGCACTGCATTGGGCACCTAGTCGGTGAATTGCATATGGGAGTTTCGTCCTGAGAGACGGTTTAAACGTCCCTATACACCCTCGCAGGTTTCTGGAACAACCCGCCCAAAGGGGTTTCATGTGGTTCTTGTCCCACACAGGACCCAGCTCAGAGCACTGACGCGGCTGGCGGGGGGCAGCACCCTGGAAAGGGAATTCAGAACGGGGCGGGCTCCTCTCTCCCTCTCACACCCTGGCTCCTTTGTCTGTACTTCCTGGGGCCACATCCCACGTAAATTACTGAACCCAAGTCATGTCCCGGCGCCGTGTCTTGCACATAGCACGTGTTCAACAATGTGTATTGGACAAAGGGAGGAAGCAAGAGCACGTTGGTGGCCGTGATACCGCAGCGGGGCTCCAGCAGGCAGCTGCTCGGAAGCAATCATTCTTCCCAGCCTGAGGCTGTGCTGTAGGATCTCACGTGTTTTTTCTTTCTGTTCTTCTGCTCGGACCAACTGACTCCAATTCTGACCTCGCTTCCGGCTACTTCTGTGTCCATCCCAGTGTTTTCTGTTCACTGTCTGTGTGTCTCGCTCCTGAGCTGCTGACTTTCTATAGATTTCTTTCACTCAAAAGTCCTGAGCACACAGTCGGACCACTGCTGGTGGCAGAATGCCCCTCTGTCATCAGGGCTTTTCATGGGCTGCTGGGGGAACCCTGCCCCCAGGCACAGCAGCTGTGGCCTGGAGCGGGGTCCAGCGAGAGGCATGCCCATGGGGGCTTGGAATTGTCTGGAAAGTTGTCGTAGTCCCAGGGCTGCTCTGAGGCAGAAATCCTAATGGTACATTTAGGCAGGAAACGGGAGGGCTCGGTGTTGCTCGTACTCACTCCTGGGAAGCACCAGGGTCCCACAGCCTCAGGTTCTCCGGCGCCAGCACAATAGCTCCATTGCTCTGGGTGAAGCCGCCTTTAATAGAGGCTAAATGCATTCGATGATCTCAGATGGCTTTCCCTCCCGCGCCTCTGGACCCATCAGTGATTCAAGAAGCAGTAGACTCATGAGCCCACCTCTTATCATTTGCATCTTAACTAGAAACAGAAACTTCTAGAGATCTTGGAAAACACCCTCTAGATGTCTAATTTTCCACCTTTTCAGGCGATCTGGATAACATCAATATATGGAATATGCTTATATGGGCCACATATTTTTAGCGCTCACCCCGAAGTTGACATAAACAGGAGGTACGAGCTAGCATAATCCCTGCGGTCACGTATCAGAGCTTTAAAAGTATAGACAGAGGTTCATTAAGCCATGTCTTCAGTGTATAATTTAGGTTTGATTTGTAATAACACAGCACCTATTCTCTACATAATTAATCCCATTAATAAGAACTCTTTTTTGAATTTTTTTATTTTAATGATTTTTATTTTTTCCATTATAGCTGGTTTACATCAATATAGCCTCTTTAAAGTATAATCACAATGACATAGGGTTTGTTCTGAGAGCATAGAATAGTTAATAAGAACTCTTTTGATGTGTCATGCTGAGTTTGTTTCATTTTCACACACGTGCTAACACAAGAACCTGAATTTTAAAGTAAATGACCAACCATTCTGACTTGTGCTTACAGAAATGAAACTTGGAGAACTGGATGAGTAGAAAATACTGTATGAGCATTTTCTCAATTCTTTTGTGTAGACATAAATGTTGCATGTTTGTTTGCCTTATTCCTCCGGCTGGAGGAGCCAAGCGTCTTGCCACAGCAGCTGGGGCAGCCTGCCTCCCACTCTCCCCAGGGTGCCATCAGCTGGGGATGGCAGCTTTGAGAGGGTTTCACGATGCAGCATTTTGAAGACCAGCGCTTCTCAGCATCAATGTGTGTACGAGTTTTGAAACCCAGATTCTCAGGGAGTCATGTGTTTAGCCTTCACCCAACAAACTCCCAGGGGCCGCCGGTCCCCCATCGCACTTCGAGTAGAACGATTCTGGAGGAAAAGGTGTTTTCTGATCTGCAATCGGTCCTAATTCTGCAGGACACGCCCTGGGTCTATTGGCCCGAGTTCTACCATCTTCAAAGAGAGCTATTTTAGGGCTTCGTCTCACAGAGAAAAACACGCCAACATGCAGCAAAGCTTGTTTGGACCACGGACCTCATATCCACCGTTGGCCAGACAACTGGGACCTTCCAGATCATCTAGGCCTATGGGCTTGTGCTCCTAGAAAACTCAAAAACATTCTGGTAAAGACTGGTCATCGGGAGTTCTCACGGTGGTGCAGCAGGTTAAGGATCCGGCGTTGTCGCTGTGGCAGCATGGGTTCAATCCCCAGCCCAACGTGGTGGGTTAAGGACATTGCTTCAGCTTTGGCTCAAATTCGATCCCTGGCACCAGGAACTTGCATATGTCATGGGCGCTGCTGGAAAAGAGCAAAAAAAAAAAGACTTGTTCTCAAAATGCTCCTCTCCAAGCCAGGGTGACAACCATCCGCTGCTCAGAGCTGACAGCGCAGGAAAGCATCAAAGCCAGTGGCCATGAATACAGCTCAGCCACTGGATAGCCAGCCCGTGGAGGGCAGGCTCCTTGCTCCTGGCAGGACCTGCACGGAGCCTGCCCTTGCTGTCCTCCTGGCGGTACTCCCTTCTCTTCAACCACCTAAACGGACAGAGATTCTGACGTGTGTTCCAGGAACAAGGCTGTGAGGCTGACTCATACCTTTGCTGTTAGACGGGAGATTTGTCGGCTTTAAAGGATTCAAGTTCTCCAGAAGCCCGTATTTATCTGACAGACCCAGCCACTCACACATGAAATGCCTCTAACGTGTTCTCAGAACGCACGGTAACCTCTCCTCCACCAGATGACCCCCTACGGCTGAGATTGTCTGGAGAAGCACAGCTGGTGACCTGAGGGACGGGACCAACATGCTTCGGGGAACAGCCGAAAGTGCACACACGTGTTCATAGAGGCGGGGCCACGCGCTTTCCCCGTAACGTGCCCCTTGCTGCCTGCATGTCAAAGATGCGTTGTCCCTCTCGAACACCCCGTGGACACTGGTAATTTAGGACCGCGTGTGTTCATTTTTGCCACAGGATTTTCTTTCTTTCTCCTCTTATTTTCCAGGAACGTGTAAGAGCCCACACATCAGCTGGGTTTATGCCACATAAATATGGAAATGTGTTCAACGTATTTAACCCATCTGTTGTGGGAGGTGTCGGTATTATTTTATTCTCACCAAGTGACCAGTATCTACGTTCCCCCAGAAATCAGCAAAGTGCAGCTCGTGGCAGGCAGTCTGCTAACACACATGAATGGATTCTGTTTCCTCGGTAAATCCCTGGGCACCCGAAGAGCGTGAATCTGCAGCCCTATCTCGTCAGGCGTCCGACACGAAAGAGCCAGCCCGCCCCCCCGAGGACCTCGGGGCTGAGACGCAGCGGGGGGAAGCGCCGGTTTCCTTTCCCGCAGGCAGCCCTGATTGACTCCTTATTCTCTGATATGTCACGTCCTGAATTCTCCCACACATGCCAACATCGTGTCCTTTAACTAACTCACCAGCTTCCAAGGACATCGAGTAAGAGCCGCTGGAGGCACGTTACTGTCTCAGGCGAGTGGACCTGGGCCCACCTTACTGAGACTTCCAGCCACCCAGACGCTTTGTGCTCAGACCCCGGCCAAGCCTCCCCGAACCAGAGGGCCCTTGGACTGTGCAGAAAATGTGAGCCACGTGGGTCCCTGCATTTACACTTGGCTCATCAGATGGTTTTACTGGGACCATTTGACTTCTGAGAGGTCATCTTGGCCTTTATTCTTGCTCCCCTCCCCCAACGAGAACAGTAACAAAAGGATCTGAGTCTGATTTTCATCTTAGAAACCACATGGCCTGAAGTAGATTCAAATCCGAAAGAGAAAAACAAACAAACAAACAAACAACAAAACCCCAAAAACTTCCCCTTAAGATTGGAAATTCTTGTATCCAGTTTTAGGTGCGGAAGCCATGTGAGAAAAATGTTTTATTAAAGTATTTTGTTTGATCAAGTACTCGTTCATGTTGGATAGTTTATACAAGCTAAATATCAAACAGTATTAAGCAATTTTTAAAGTATAAACACATAAAATATCAAAAGTTTTCAGAAACTCAATGACCATGAGGAATAGCTTGGAGGTATTAAGAGATGAAATTATAAAAACACACCCAAAAGAAAGTGGCCGCCTCTGAGTCATCCAAGCAGAGCGAGTTCCGTTGCATCTCTGCAGCCCCGCCCCGGCCTGGGCTTTGGGTCCGCCCCCGAGTGTGAGTGTGAAATATTTCCAAACCTGCGGCGAAAGCCCTGACGCTGTCCTAAGGCCAAGCGCGTGACACAGTCAGCCAAGTCAACCTCATGTCTGCGCCAGGCATTTGAGTGGTTTGATTGTCAAGTTCAAGATGTCTTGACACTCAGTGTCTGGTACCCTTTTGCAAATGGAGCACAGACTGGGTGACGGATGGCAGAGAAGGCAGGAACCCTGGGGAGACATCCCAGCCACGGGGCAGAAGGCCAGTTTGCTGCGGCCGTGCTCGCACACGCGGTCCCCGCTGCCGGCATCACAGGAGGAGGTGGCCCTGCTTTCCTCCTCACCCTGGAGCCCTGCAAGACGCAGCTCCCCAGTACAGCAGGGCTTCTGACCACACGTCTCGGATGCAGCCGTTGGCCTCTGACCAGCTGTCCATCCCGGGATGTGGCCTCAGCTCCAGGGACTTGGCTGCCCCCTGCCCTCCGCCCCCGACCCGGGCCAGAGAACTCATTCCGACTGGGTTTTAACCTGGAAATGTCCTAAGAAAATGCACGGGAGCTTAACAACACTGCCTTTCACTTTTCCGCTGGATGACAGTCTTTTCTCTTTGCTTGTGAAGGGATTTAAGTTTAAGTCTTCAGGGGGAACCATCACGGCAAGAAGAGAGGGCGGCATCTTCATCCTTTGCCGCAAATTGGTGCCCACGGTGTGTCCCTAGAGCTGCGATGTTTCTTCTGAGTTTTGAGGGTCAGGAGAAAAGACCTCTGACTTCTCACTAACATTATTTCACTTTTTTTTTTTTTTTTTGTCTTTTTGCCATTTCTTGGGCCGCTCCCGCGGCATATGGAGGTTCCCAGGCTAGGGGTCCAATCGGAGCTGTAGCTGCCGGCCTACACCAGAGCCACAGCAATGCGGGATCCGAGCCGTGCCACAGCTCACGGCAACACTGGATCCTTAACCCGCTGAGCAAGGGCAGGGATCGAACCCGCAACCTCATGGTTCCTCGTCGGATTCGTTCACCACTGAGCCACGACGGGAACTCCACATTATTTCACTTTTAAAAAATTGAGGTAGAAGTCACACACCCTGCAATTCATCGCTTTGCAATGTACCGTCCATGACTTTCTTATTCCCGGAGCTGTGTGGTTATCACACAGACCTGACTCCAGGGCATTTTCATCCCTGCCCGGAGAAACTGCATCCCCGTCAGCAGTCTCTCCTCATTTGACTTGGCTTCAGCTCCGGCAAACACCAATCTACTTTCTGAATATATATATTTACCTCTCCTGGATATTTCACTCAAATGGAATCGTAGAATACGTGGCACATTGTGACTCATTCATTTTACTGAGCATAATTTTTCAAAGATTGTCCATGCAAAAGCCTTTCATTAGCTTTTTGTGCTTAAATAATATTCCATTGTGTGGATAAACCGTGTCTGCTCAGCCTTCCCTCAGCCGAGGGAGGTCAGAATCGGGTCCACCTTTGGGATGTTAGGATGGAGCTGCCGTGAACGTTCCTACACACGTTCTTGCGAGACGTGTGCTATCTATTCCCTGCGCATGTGTGTATATGCATGTGCAGAGAAGCGGGACACTGCCGAGTCGTGTAAATCTATGCTCAATTTCTGAGGAACAGCCCAGCTGTTTTAAATGGGGGCTACATCTTTTTACACTCCGGTCAGCAGTGCTTGAGTCCCAGTTTCTCCGCATCCTTGCCAACTCTTGTTATTTTTCTTCTCCCATCCCCCTCCTCCTCTTCTTTTAAATTTTTTTAGGGCCACAGGGGCAGCATATGGAAGATCTCCGGCTAGGGGTCGAATCTGAGCTGCAGCTGCCAGCCAACACCGCAGCCACAGCAAAACCAGATCCGAGCTGTGTCTACGGCCTACACTGCAGCTCGCGACACTGGATCATTAACCCACTGACCAGGGCCGGGATCAAACCCACAACCTTATGGATACTCGTCAGATCCATCTGTGCTGAGCCACCGCAGGAACTCCCCCTCCCCCTTCTTCAATTACAGCCATCCTAGGGAGTTAAGGAGTAGCTTTAGTGGTTTAATCGCATTTTCTTTATCGATTAATGAGGTTGAACGTTTTTTCATGAGCTCATTGGCCATTAATGTATTTTTGAAGAAATACCTATTCAAAATATTTAATATCTATTATTAAAATATTGTTAAAAGATTTGTCATGTATTCTGGATACTAGACCCTTACAGGTGAATATTTGCTCCCATCGTGTGGGTTGTCTTTTCATCTTCTTGATATTGTCCTTTGAAGCACAGGACCTTTAACTCTAACGGGCACAGTTTATCTGTTTTTGTTGTTGTTGTTTGGTTTCTGCTCTTGGTGTCGTATCTAAGAGACTGTTGCCCAATCAAGGTTTTAAGGATTTATCTCTACGTTTTCTTCTAGGAGTTTTATAATTTTAGCTCTTATGTTTAGGTCTTTGATGGGTTTGAGTTAGCTTGTATTCGTTTGCTCTGGCTATCCATTGTCTCAGCACAGTTTGTGGAAAGACCACTTCCTCCCAACGAGCAGTCTTGACACCACTGTTGAAAGGAGATTTGCCTTAGATGTGCAGCTTTCTTTCTGGACTCTTTTTTCTACTGGTCTGTGTGTCTGTGTTTATGCAGGTGCCAGTCCATCTTCGTTATGACATATCTTCGTAGTAAGTTTTGAAATTGCAAAGTGTGAGTACGGAGAGTTTGCTCTTTTTTATTATTACTTTAGCTATTCTGGGTCTCTTTAATTTCCACGCTAAATTTAGAATTGGCTTATGGATTTCCATTTTTCTAAAAAGGCAGTAGGAATTTTGATAAATATTGCATTGAATCTGTAGATAAATTTGGGGATTGTTATCTTCTTCAAAATATTAGGCCTTCCAGAGTTCCCATCTTGGCCTAGTGAAAACAATCTGACTAGCATCCCTGAGGATGCAGGTTCAATCCTGGCCTCCTAGAGATGGCTTGGATCTGGCATTGTTGTGGCTGTGGCGGCTACAGCTCCAATTTGACCCCTAGGCTGGGAACCTCCATATGCTATGGATACAGCCCTAAAAAGACCAAAAAAAAAAAAAAAAAAAAAAGGAAAAAATGAAGTCTTCTAATCCATTAACATGGAATACCTTTTAATTTATTAAGTTTTAAACACCTTTTTGAAAACTGTTTTGTAGAATTCAATTCACAAATCTTGAACGTCTTTGGTCAAACATAGTCCTAAGTATTTTATTCTTCATAATGCTATTTTAAATATTTTTTCTCAATTTCACGTCTGGTTTGTTATTGCTGATATACACAATGCAGCTGACTTATACATGCGTTTCTCTGGTACCCTGTCGCCTGTTGCTCTCAATTATCAGCTCTAACAGTTTGTGGGGGTGGGGGCAGGATGCTCTATATTCAAGCTCATATGTCATTGGCAAATAGAGACGGCTTTACTTCTTCCCTTCCTGTCTGGATGCATTTTTTATCCTAACTGTCCTGTCTTCAACCCCAAGTATGATGTTTAACGGAGGGGGTGGGTGGACAACTTTGTCTTGCTTCTGATCTTGAGGAGAAAGCATCCAGTGTTCACCTCTCAGCATGACGTAAGCTGTGGGTTTTACACAGATGCCCTTATCAGGTTGAGAAAGTTCTTCTATTCCTAGTTTTTTCGATGCTTTTATCATGAAAAATGTAGCGTTTTGTTAAATACATTGTCTGCATGTGTGAGATAATTTAGTTTTATTTCTTTATTCTATTAATACAGTGTGTAACATTGATATATCTTCAGATGCCAAGCTTACGTTCCTGAGATAAGTCCCACTTGGTCAGGATGTTTAATTCTTTCTCGCGTGATGCTGGATTTGGTTTTCTAGCATTTTGTTGAGAATTTCATGTTCACGATAGTTATTAATAAATTAATCTCTCATTTTATCTATTCAAATTTTCGATTTCTTCTTGGGTGACATAAGGAAGTGTGTATATGCTGTAATATTTTTCTTTTCTTTCTTTCTTTTTTTTTTTTTTTGTCTTTTTTGGGCCTTAACTGCTGCATATGGAGGTTCCCAGGCTAGGGGTCAAATCAGAGCTGCAGCCGCTGGCCTACACCAGAGCCACAGAAATGCCAGATCCAAGCCATGTCTGCAACCTACACCACGGCTCACGGCAACCATGGATCCTTAACCCACTGAGAGAGACCAGGGATCGAACCTGTGCCCTCAGGGATACTTGCCAGGTTCATTCCCATTGAGCCACAACGGGAACACCTATAATTCGTACTGTTTCCTTTTCGTTGCTTGCTTTTGTTTTTTCTAGTTTTTTAAGGTAGGTGTTAGGGTTATTTATTTGGGATCTTTCTTCTTTTTAACAAAATTCAGCTTCCTGGATGTGTTCATGTTTTTAATCAGTTTAATCAAGTTTAAGTTATCAAATTAATTTTTGATCAAATTTGGGAGATTTTCAGCCATCATCTCTTCAAATGTTGTGTCTGATGAGAAACCGCTGTCATTCCTGCTTTCAGTCCTCTGTGCATATTCCGTGGCTGCTGTTCAGGTTTTCTCTCTGTGACGGGCCTTGAGAAATTTGATCGCAGTGTGTCTCAGTGTAGTTTTCTTTGTATTTTTTGTGCTCGGGATTTGTTGAGCTTCTTGGGTCTGTGGCCATACAGTTTTCATTAAATTTGGAAAAACTTCAGACATGATTTATTTAAATACTTTTTCTTCCCCCGAAGCGTCTTCTCTTTTGATGATTCCAATTACATTTACGTTGGTATGTTTGAAACTGTCCCACAGTTCGCTTACATTCTTTCCATTTTTATTTTTTATCCCTTTTCTCGTGAGTGTGTGTGTGTGCGTGTGTGTGTGTGTGTGTGTGTCCCTGCCCCCAGCCTATGGACGTTCCCGGGCTGGGGACTGAACCAGCCCCACAGCAGCAACACAAGCCAATGCAGTGACAAGAGCAGACCCTCAACCCGCTGTGCCACACGAGAACTCCATTTGGGGTAGGGTGGGGGCATGGTTTCTAAGTCTTCAAGTTTACGAATATCTTTTTAATTTCAGTGTCTATTCTGCCATTAATCTGATACAGCGTATTTTTCACTTCAGACATTGCATTGACCAGTTCTTAAAGTTTGACTTATGTCTTTTGTTTGTTTGTTTTAGGGCCACACTTGGGGCATATGGAGGTTCCCAGGCTAGGGGGTTGAATCAGAGCTGTAGCGGCCGGCCTACACCACAGCCACAGCAACACCAGGTCCAAACCACGTCTGCAACCTACACCACAGCTCACGGCAACGCCGGATCCTTGATCCACTGAGCAAGGCCAGGGATCACACCTGCATCCTCATGGATAGCAGTCAGACTGGTTTCTGCGGAGCCACGAAAGGAATCCCTTCCTGCTCCCTCTGCCTCTCATGTTTCTTATTACATCCTCGAATATTTGAACTTTACTACAATAGCTGTTAAAACGCCCTCCCCGATCACACGACCACCTGTGCCCGTTGCGGGTGAACCATTTCACTCTTGGTAAATCCTGTGCTTCTGCTTCTTTGCAGGATTGGAAAAGTCTTTGGACACCCAATACTGTTGCATTTTACCTTATTGGGAGTGAGATATGTGTAATTCTTATAGCTATTCTGCAGCTTTGTCCTGGGTTGCAAGTTAATTTGCTTGCAAGAAGTTTGAGCCTTTCTGGTCTCGCTTTTACGATGCATTGAAAGTGAGCCTGGAGCAGGGTTTATTCTAAGAATGATTATTTCCCACTATGGAAGCGAGGGTTCCCTGGCTATTCTAACCAAGGTGCCATGAACTATGAGCTTTTCCAGTAAAAACTGGTAGCAATAGGCATAATTCCTGGTCCTGTGTAAGTGCCAGCCACCGTTTCCTCGCATCCCTCTGGATGGGTCATTCCCTGGCCTCTGGCCTGTGTGCTGACCAGTCCTCTGAACACCTGAGCGGCCCTGATGGTCTCTGGACTGTCTCTCAGGACATTGCCCTTCTCTCCAGGACTGAGTCCTCTGGTTACCGGGTCTCACCACACTGTCAGCCCTGTCCCCTCAATGCAGTGGTCCTGCAGGTTTGGCCTGGTTTTTCATTCCCATGACACAGCTTAGAAACTCTCCCAAGGCAGGGAGTGGATACAGCTGCCATCCTCAGACCAACTGCTCTCCGGTTCTCATCAATCCTGGGCCTTTCTTGCCTGAGGCCCAGTGTTTTGAAAATCCCCGTTTTTATATATTTTGTCTGTCTGAATTATTTATGGCTGTTTCAGGCAAAACCTGACTCTGTTATTCAACCTTGGCTGAGATCAGTGAGCAATACCAATCTTTAAAAAAATTTGTTTCCCCAGGAAATGGAGTAAGAGAGAATACTTTTCAACCTGTCTTATGAGGTTGGCATTTTCCTGATATCAAAACTAGGTGAAGACGAGAGAGAGAGAGAGAGAGAGAGAGAGAGAGAGAGAGAGAGAGAGAGAGAACTATGGACCAATTGTATTTCAGGAATATAAATGTAGAAAATTGTAATAAGGGAATTACCATTATGGATCAGCTGGTTACAAACACAACTGGTATCTATGAGGACGCAGGTTCAATCCCTGGCCCCACTCAGTGGGTTAAGGATCCGGCATTGCCATGAGCTGTGGTGTAGGTCGTAGACGAGGCTCAGATCCTGCACTGCTGTGGCTGTGGTGCAGGCCAGCAGCTGCAGCTCCAATTCAACCCCTAGCCTGGGAACTGACATATGCTGCAGGTGCAGCCCTAAAAAGAAAAAAAAATTTTAATAAAATATCAGACAATTAAGTTCCTAATATCTAGGACAGACAATGCATCATAGCCAAGCAGAGTTCACCCCAGTGAAACGTGTGCAGTGGACACTTGTGTAATCATCAGAATGTTACAAGATCTGCGTGCATGACATGTCTATTAAAGCCGAAGTTGCCGTGAACGCGTTTCCAGTCAAGCCCGCCTCCAGGGGAAACAAGTGTTGTGACCGCTGTTTCTGAGCTTCGTTTGAGCTCCGTATGTACCCTTTCATGTCCAGGTTATTTACATTAAGTATCTGATTACCTCGTAGATTCTCAGAAAGCATTTGGCAGCTTCAATCCAGTCATGATAAAAATCCCTCAATGGGAAGAAAAGTATCTACGAAAAACCTACACTCTAGAATTCTTCTTTATTTTTATTGTTAAAGAATAGTTTCAATGTGGTAAAACTGACTTAGACTCTCCTGCTGCATTGTGGCCAGTGATTCCTATCCTGTGGCCACCGTCATAATCAAGATACCTGACGATTCCAACACCCCATCCAGCACCAAGGATGTATTCTCAAATTATACGTATAATAATAAAAATGGACTACTTATAAAAAATCCCAGCAAACGCAAACTTGAAAGAAAATCATGCCCATATTCTACATGAAATCTGCAGGAAGCCCACGACGCCCGTTATGTATTTTGTAAGGGACACATCACAGGCACCACTGCGTGGGAGCGTGAGACAGTGAGTGTTTTACTCCTGGCATCAGGAAAACAAAGACACTGTTTGCCGTCATTTTCATTCAGCGTTGTTCTGAAAACCTTTCCTACTGAAATGTGGACGTGGAAAGAAATAAAAGCACAAAGATTAAAAAGAAAGAATTTTTTTTACTGTAATCAAGAGTTTTTTTTTTAGTTTTCCCAATACATTAGTTTTTTTTTCTACTGTACAGCATGGTGGCCCAGTTACACATACATGTATACATTCTTTCTCAGATTATCATGCTCCATCCTAAGTGACTAGACATAGTTCCCAGTGCTACACAGCAGGCAATGAGATCTTCTTCAAATATTTATTTGAAGAAGACACCACTGCTTATGTAGGAAATATCAAGGAAACAGAACAAAAGGTACGAGAATGAAACAAGTTCTACGGGGCAAAATGCAATTTTTAAAATACATATTAACAGTGAAACTCTTGAACTATGAAATGAAATGAATCTCGTTTACAATATAAAACATAAATAACTAGGTGCACATTGAATAAAATGCATGCAAGTCATTCGTATTGACAATTTTAAGTGTTGCTGAGAGAAATTAGAGGAGGACGGAGTCAGTGGACGGGCAGACCCTGCTCGCGGGCTTCCAGACCCAACCTTGTGAAGATCTCAGTTGTCTGCAGATGAATCCATAGATTTAACACAATCCCAGGCAAGTCCTAACGGACTTTTTTCTCGGAAATTGATGAGTGGACTCTCAAACTTAGTTAGAGATTCAAAACGCATAAAAAAGGCAAAAGAAACTCCAAGAGGAACAAAGTTGGCGGAATCCCCCTGTGATTTCATGATATACCACGAAGATACTGTATTCCAGACAGTGGCCATTAAAGCAGCTCAAAGGAGAAGAGACTTCAGTCAATAAATTGCGTTTCACCATCTGGATAAACATGGAGAAAATTAACCACAACCCTGTCCTTCGATCTCCTAGCAACATGAATTCATGATGAGTCACAATAGCTAAAACTGTAAAGTTTCCAGGAGAAAACAGAAAAAAAATGCATATTTACCGCTTAAACTAGTAAAGCACACTAGAGTGGACTAAGAATGCACTGCACATAAAAGCAAAGGTTGGTAGGTCCGCTTCATCGAAAGAGAAACTCCTGTGCATTCAACGGCATGACCAAGGAGAGGCAGAAGCAAGTCAAAGACTGGGAGGAAGTGTTTTCAAGGCACATACCCGACACATGCCTCATATTCGGAACACAAAAGGAGCTTCAACAAGTAAATAATAAAAGGCAAAGAACCCTAATAAACATGGGCAAAAGACCTGGACGCGTCTCAAAGGAAGACGAAAGACTGGCCAATACACATTTGAAAAGAGGTTCTACACCACTCTCTATCAGAGAAATACCAATTAAAATTACCATGAGATACCATTCCACTAACCTCAGTATGGTTACAATTTGAAAGACTAGCAAAACCGAATGCTGACAAGGTCGTGGAGAAACTGGACTTCTTACGCGCTGTGGATAGAAACCCAAGATGGTTCCACCACTTTGGAATACCGGCAGAAATTTCACTCTCCTCTTTTTACCCACGTAAACAAAAATATCCACCCATAAAGGAATTTACACAAAATGCAACTCATAGCAGCCCCAAAGTGGAAACACCCTGACACCTGTGGAATGGGTAAGCAAGCTGTGGTAGATAGACCACACAATGGAACATGACTCGGCAGCAGAAAGAACCAACTGACTTGTTAGAGCCTCGAAAACATCACCCTGAGGGAAAGAAAGCAGACACGGAAGAGCCGACAGCACGTGCTTCCATGTGGGTGGCGTTCAAGAGCAAGGAATTTAAATCTAAAACGATGGAAGTCGGGACGGTGGTGACCCTGGAGGGTGGAGACGGACGTCAGTTGAGGAACAAAAATTGGGGGGGGGGTGACTGACAGGTTCTCACGTTGCCCAGAGAGCTGATTACACCGGTGTACTTGTTTATCACGTCATCACAATCCGTGAGATTCACCGTATCCAAGTTTCATCTCAAAAGATAAGCTGAGGAATTACATTAAAATTGATGGGCCATTTCATATTAAGTTGAAGAAACACTCCAGCAAAGATCTGAAGTGGGAAATGTGATGGAAAGACACCAGGCAAAGAAATAGGACCGGCTCATAAAGGAAGATGAAAATCCAAAAATTTTCAGAGCAACGGGGGAAATTTATTTTGAGGGGAAAAAGAAGCCTCCTGCAGTGAACCATGGCTTCGTTTTCAGAAACGCGGATGTTAGCGCCAGGCTGAAACATCACGGGAAGAACAACGCCTTAACGGAGACGGAAGGTCCTTGAACGCAGCGGACCGCGTGGGAGGCCACAGAACGCTGCGGTGGTCTGGCCTTTGGCAGTCGCCTCGACGGGGAGGACACCTCGCCGCTGGTGAGCAAGCCCACGGCCCGAGTTTTCCACCTCCTCGTCCTGTGAGGTAATTCCCCTATTCAGCTGCATCCGCCTTCCCCACACTGCAAAGCAGGCTTGTGCTGCCTGCTGGTATTTAATCCTCGCCAGTTCCTGGGTCTTTTTTTGTCCAAAACAAGGGGCACGTCAGCGGCTGACCCGCCCATGAAATGGGAGACTTGTTGTACGTTTATGGCTGATCTGTGTCCACCCTGCACGGCCTCGCCCTCACTTTCTTTTCATCCAGCGCTGTGTCGGCTCAGTCCCTTTGGCGCCTGGAACCTAATATCAAGCCTTGTCCCGAGTGATGGGGGCTTACCTGCTGCCCACCTGGAGAGGCCTTAGGGCCCCGACCTGAGCTCTTACCTGGCCCCTCCCATTTAGAACCCCCGTGAGAGGCTGGCCCGCCTGTCTGGGCCTGGACGCCTCCCGTGGACAGGGCTCATCGCTACTCATTTCCTCGCCGCTAACTCTTCCCACACTTGGGCCGCAAGGAGTTGAACTTTCCACCTCTGGTTTCTTCCAGGTGTGGGTTCCCCTTCCACGTAAACCTGGGAGACGAAAGTCATCGGCCTCATTGGCCTGGAGGCTGCCGGAACCTCAAAGTGGCACCCACATCCCCGTAGGTGACTCAAAGGAGCCATGGGTGGGGGGAGCCGGGACAGGGGACGGGTTCTTCCAGTCACTGTCAAAACCACCCCCAGAATCACATCCACACCACTGGCCCAAAAGGACGGGAAAATGGAGCGAGTGCCTGGGACTGCGCCTGCCCCAACGCGCCATCTTCCCGTCCTCCCTCTGCTTCTTTTCCTGGCTTGCTTGCTTTATATTTTTCTGGCTGTGCCCATGGCAAGTGGGAGTTCCAGGGCCAGGGACAGAACCTGTGAGCAGCAGTGACCTGAGCGGCTGCCATGACAACCCCAGCTCCTTAATCCACTGTGCCACCAGGGAACTCTTTTCCTTTTTGGGTCTGAACTGGATTTTCTTGGGAGACAAGAGAAAACGACAATGAGAGCGACAGAAGCTACTGGAGAATTCCTCAGATCTCTAAGATGTTGTGACGGTTTTGTTGATTTGTTTTAAAAACAATCCCATCTGCAGGCAGTGTTCTGTGACCAGTGGTACAGCATGTGCCCTCCCCATGAAAGGAGATTTATCAAGACTCCTATTCCTGGGAAAATTAAAAGGTCCAGCTGTTAACAAAGAAGACTTCAAAAAACTGGACTCCAAGAAAAAGCCATAATGTGCTTTTGGCCAACAAACTGATTTTCACTAAGGACGCTATTAATACATGATGGGATAGACATCTTTTCATCTTATATCGGCGTAGCGACTCATACGCAACGAAGAGGAATGGTGACAAATTCTGCGGCGTTACGGAGGCACGACTCGTCATCATTCGTGTGTCACAGTAGGCGTGTGGCGGAAGTGTGCAAGATGTGCTCGAGCTTCTCGTGAGGACAGAGCCCACACGCATCGCTGTTCCTGCGCAGCAGGGTGACTGTCCATCCTCTTATTCCCCAACGGTCCGCAGTGCGGACCGGAACTGCCTCGACGTGCCTTTAAAGCGTCTGTGTCGGCTGTTGAGTAAGACGCACACACGCTTTTTTCAAACACGGCTGTGGTGGAGGCCACGGTCCCCAGAGCCTCACCCCTAACGCCTCTTCGGAACATTTCAAATGCCCCGTGGTCCTTTCCACGTCGTTGGGACAGGCCTCCGCAAGGTCTCCGGCCTTGATCCGGGAGCTACTCCTCCGCCCCTCTGAGGCTCTGGACGAAGCCCCTTGTTAGGAAGTCCGTGTCCCCGCCCTGTCTCCTCCACGCCGTCCAGTCCTGTCCCGACTGAGCCTCCGCTTCCTAACCTCCCAACACCGGGCGGCCCTCGCGGGCATCCGGCCCTCCCCGCACTCTCTCCTCAGCAGCCGAGTCGGCCGGCGTGTGCTTCGCGCCCCGGAGGCTGCTGTCCGCCCGGGTCTCTCCTGTCTGTGGCACACGTACCCATAAGCGATGCCCACGCAACGTTCCTACCGGAGGCGCTGGGTTTCCACTCCACCCCCGCCCATCCCCAGCCTCCACGTCAGCAGATGGCACCATCGTTCCCTTGGTAACGCAAGTCCCCAAATTCGGTTCACTCCTTCGACGCCCTCGCCTCTCCACAACCTCGCAGCTCACAGCCAACTCGATGTATGTTCTGTGGCTCAGCCTCCAAGATAGGGAACAGATCCTGCCACTGCTCACACTTTGGCTGTGGCCCCGGGCTGGCACCCTCTCTGAGCAGCCTCCTGACCTCTGTGGGGCTGGGGGGCTCCCCTGCCGTCAGCCCCTGCCCAGCAGCCAAGTGGCCCCTGAGAAGCAGGAGCAAGTGCAGCCTCTCCTCACTGGACAGTGCAAGGGACTCTGCCCACAAAGGAAGTCAAGCTCGGACCCTCCCTCAGCCCCGGGGCCTCTTTGACCTGGTTTCCCAGGTGGGCACCGCCCCCCAACTCTTCTCACGACCCCCTTGCCTGGATCCTGACAGAAGCGTGCCTTCTGCTCTTACCTGCTTCTCGGGCTTTGTCCTTGCTGTTCCCTCTGCTGGGAACGCCGTTCCTCCAGGTCTGGGCGTCAGCACACACACAGGGGCTCAGGTCTGAGCTCCCGGGGACATCCTCGCTCTGAGTGTCCTCTGAGGTCCTCAGAGAGGGTGCTGGCTCCATCCGTGCTGCCAGAGAGCGAAGGAAGGCGGAGCCCGACCACAGCGGGATCCCTGGCTGGTCTTGGAAGCATCTGGCTTCACTGTTGGGGACAGTGCCTTGGAGAGAGGGTTAGGTTAACGCCAAGTGGAAATGCCCACTGTCCTTTGCAGCAACGGCAGCAAAGCGCTCCTGGGCCGTTGCCAGCATCCCGTGGGTGCCCGAGGAAGCATCCCCAAGTTTTATGGGTGATGGGAAACGAGCAGCAGTTGAAATTGTAGTGTCTCCCGCAGCAAACAGCTTCATCAGGGTTGGAACCTGGGGAGACGAGACCTCCCGGGAAGCGGGTGCTGGAGGGCAGG
The DNA here is from genome assembly GCF_054392235.1 of Sus scrofa. NCBI lineage: Eukaryota > Metazoa > Chordata > Mammalia > Artiodactyla > Suidae > Sus > Sus scrofa. The sequence goes on from NC_139383.1 coordinate 1,166,128, forward strand.
GGCCCCTGCTGTCGCCAACACCCAAGGGAGCAACAGAAACGGAGTCCAAGTTTAAAGGCAGGTATTAGGAGTTTTTAAAACTCGATTTTAGACATGCAGAATGTTATGCTTTTTTGATCTTGCTATCTTTATTTTAAAAAGACCGGGAGAGGAGGGATATTTAAAACTTGACAAAAGAGAAGAACTTTCAAACACATACATGCAGGATTTTTTAAGAATGTAACTTATAAATGGAGCAAAACTGAGATTGTTTTATTTAGAAAAATGTCTGGGGTAGTGATTACAAAAACAAATGAAGTGATAAGTGCTTATCTGGAGACCGTCAGATGGGTAACTTCACAAACATGAAAATCAAGTGCCGGAGGTTTGTTTGTTTTTTTAATTACATTACAAAGGATCCATTTTCCTTTGAATATTCATAAGGACTTCAGCTCTATCTTATACAAAGCTGATATTCTCAGATAGTATGCAGTCCAAGACAACAAATATTGGTTAAATTTATAGATCCCAATTTTGACATATAAGGAGTCAATGAATGAGTTCTATATTTGATTCAGAAAAAAAAAAACATAATTTGAATGTTCAAATCGTTTATTTGGAGAACTTTAAAAGCTGCTTAAAATCTTCAGTAACAAAATTTATTCTTATCTTTTTAATCTTAAGATAGTTAAATTTTGCTTTTTTATTTTCTTTTCTGTGCTTTTTTCTTTTCTTTTCTTTTTATTTGCTTTTTTTCTTTTCTTTTCTTTTCTATTTTCACCCTATGGGGAGCTTCAACCCTGGACTCTGCTGGAGTCTCCACATGCACATCTTGGGGTTTCAAGGTCATTGCCACCAAAGCCACAGCCACAGCAACACAGGATCTGAGCTGCGTCTGCAACCTATACTACAGTACCCAGCAACGCTGGGTCCTTAACCCACTGAGCAAGGCCAGGGATCGAACCTGCATCCTCACGGGTGCTAGTCAGATTCGTTATCCGCTGAGCCACAATGAGAGCTCCCCAAGATAGTTAAATTTTGAATTTAGCTTTAGTAACTGTAATGAATTGTCAAAAGGAATATATACTTTGACCTCTAAGAGATTAAAGAATGACTTTCAGCCAAGAGTAAAGATTCAACAGATGTTTAAGCTGATTTTTTAAAATAAGTGAGTGAGGCAATAGTTACAGAGCAAGGCAATTTGGGGAAAGATGAAATAGCACAGCAGTAAACTGGCATATTCCGGGAGGACAGGTGTCCTATTTAGACTGGATGAGCAAGGGTAGTCTGGCCAGAGCCTGCAGGAAGTATCTTTCTCTTAGAAAACCTTGAATTCTCTGTTTAGGAGTTTAAACTTTATTTAGTAGATAACCATCTTAAGAAGCGGATGAGTCTTCCCCAGCCTCTTCTCACCTGTTCGTTGCTCACATACACAGACTTCGTGGAAGCCAGCGGCCCTCCCGGCCCACGTGTGGCTGACGCCCTTAGTCAAGAAGGGCAAACTCAGGAACAGACGCTGGGATTCTAGGGGTTTCCTAGTTCCTCCAACGGGAGCCATGCTGAGACCGCCTCATGCTTTTCCTGGTGGCCCCACGTACACTAAAGAAGCCCCCCTGGAGTGGGCCACGTGGGGACAGCCACAGGCATCAGATGTAGCTGAAGCGGAGTCCGGTTGGTTTGGAAAGGGGAACTTTATTTTCTCTTAAATCTGGGTTTGATTTTCAATTGAGTCACAGTATCTCCTGTGGTGGAAAATCCAACCTACCCCCTTCCAAGTGAAAACCACCGCGTCACTGAGCCCCGAGCCATTTCCGTCTTGCACTTGGCTGATGCAGAGACTGGTTCCAGCCGCCCCCAGGGCGTGGTCTGTAGGTCCCAAGGGGACTTGCATGAGCTCCCGTGTGTCTGCAGGGGAAGAGGTGGCTGCTTTGCTACTGTCCCGGGTCGGGGGTGGGCACTGAGCGGAGGGTGCAGTCTGGTCCTTGTTAATCACCTCCACGTCTGCCAAAGCTGCAAGAATGTCCTGGGGCCACTGTGACCAGGCCCACCCGCCTGTCACAGGGCGTCATGGGCGGCTGCCTGCCCGGCACCTCTCTCTGAGGCCCGAGGAAGCTTGGGACCCAGACTCCCTGCAGTGGGATCATCTCAGCTCACCCGCCTAGACCTCCTGCTGCCAAGTCTGTGCTGGGGCCAAGACACCAAGGGGACAGGTCTCTTCCACGGCTTGGCCTTTGGGTCCCTGTCCTGTCCTTGGAGGTTCTGTCGCCCGCCCGCAATAGCATAGATGGTTTCTGTCACCCATGCTCATCCACTGTCAATCTCTGAGACAGTCTGCCACCCACGCTCAATATCGGGGCTCGACTATTTAGAGGATGTGGGGGTGGGAACCAGGACAGAGCAGACAGGGCCACTGCTCAGGGACTCGTGCTGGTCTGAGCCCTTTCCCTGCCCCAGACCCGTCCTCCTCCGTCTGGGGAGACTCGTCAGGGGTGGGAGAGCAGGACAGCCCGGCTTTGCTTAAAGGCATAACCTACACCCTGTGGGGAGCTTCAACCCCGGACTCTGCTGGAGTCTCCAAATGCACATCTTGGGATTTCAAGGTCATTGCCCTCGCACGGTTTTCAGAAGCCTCTGTTGGAAAGCAGGACTCTGACTCAGGTTTAGAGCTGAGTCACACTGTTCCGTGCCTCTGGTGATGCTTTTCTGAGACCCGCGGTGCAGGCACCGACTCAGCGAGGGAGCCGGCGTGGAGGGAGCGGAGAACCCTGGGGGGTGAGCTGCAGTTGGAACGCGAGCTTCATCGGGCTTCAGCTGCACCCTCTCAGCAGCTGCAGATGCCGCTTGTATTATTAATCTCCTAGGAAGCAAATTTGTGACATAATGCTTTGCCTGGTGACCTATGCAAAATAACCTCTGTAACTCTCCCAGAATACGGGCGTCTCTGACGGCCCTGGGTCCTGGCCTGGAAGTCCTCCCACAGCTGGGGGATCTGCTCTGCTTCTCGGGGCCCGTCTCCGACGTAGACTAGAAAAGACATTTCACATGAGGGTCAAGATGGACAGTATTTCTGGGCTGAGAGAGGTAATGGTATAATTACTAACACCTTAATACGGGTTTACGAATTCATCATTAACGATATTATTTTGTATTCTCCGCATCCTCCGTGACCTTACCCATGGTTCGCTCTACTAAGCGTCTAGTTCAGTGCCCTTAAAATGCTGACAGATCAGTACTGAGTGTGAGAACTGAGAACGTATAGGTTCGTGTATCCACATCTACAAAGAGAAATCTTAGGTTTTCCTAGTAAACTACCCAAATCATAACGTGGCTACCCAAATACCAGGCTTATATTTTGCTATACATCCTTCCAACTTGGCTTTTATTCCATGTGGACAAGGGTTATTACTCAGATAATTTCTCAGAATCTTCGAACTGGGTAGGAATGACCACAGGACTGAAACATCGGCCATGTATTCACCCAGACTTAGAAAATACCTTCTGAGTGAAGAGTCTCACTTATTCCTTGATTCATAGCTGCCGCTTCTCAGGAGTGGCACAGGGAAGTGAGTTATTGCCCACATATTAGTTCTGGGCTGTGGGAAAAGAGAAAAACGGGTCAAGGGAGCTTTCTTTAATAACTAACCTGCATAAATTTCACAGTTTCCAAAAGCCCTATAACTGATGCACAAACATTTTCAAAATTGGGCTTTTTATGTTTGTTTCCAGCAGCGTGACGCAAGCCTTTGGGCAAAGACTGGGCCGTCCTTTCTCCTCCGCAGCCAAGTGAACTAAGACACTTCAAGTCCAGACTTAACTCCTAATTCTGACCTTCTTCAAAATAAATAAGAAATTCTTAGTTTTACCTTCTCAGTTAAGTGGCAACCACTAAATCCTTGTTCAGATGCTCTCTTTTATTAGAAAGAAAGAGGAAAAACACAATAAAAACACAACGATTCTTGGGAGTTCCCATCGTGGCTCAGAGAAAGCGAATCTGACTAGCATTCATGAGGACGCAGGTTCCATCCCTGGCCTTGCTCATTGGGTTAAGGATCTGGCAATGCTGTGAGCTGTGGTGTAGGTTGCAGGTGCAGCTGGCATCTGGTGTTGCTGTGGCTGTGGTGCAGGCCAGCGGCTACAACTCCAGTTCGACCCCTAGCCTGGGAACCTCCATGTGACACACGTGTGACCCTGAAAAGACAAAAAAAAAAAAAAATTACAATCTTATTATTAAAATACCATTAAAAATACCAAACGGGCAGATAAAATAGTCCAATTCTCTTACCATCCCTATGGCTATGAAGAATTATTTTTCAGGCTGATGTCATTAAGACATATACCAACTGCATTTTGGTAACAAGTAGTTTTCTTTCTCTGCTCGGCCTGTATTTAGTGCATCATAAATCACCTGCTCTTTCTTCTTCGATGAGAATAAACCATTGCTTTAACTTGCTTCATTTCTGTTGGATTTCCATGCGTTAGAGGTCAACAGTGCTCTTCCACATCACGACCGAAGGAGCAGGTGGGTCCTAGAAGTCAAGGTGTCACACAGACTCCGCTGTGAACGAAGACCCAACTGAGACTGACTCCAGCGCGTCCGCGTCCCCACCGACGGCTCTCCACGGCCACGTTGTCTATCAGTGTCTACACGTGTTTCATCTTTATAAGGCTTTCCTCTTCTGTCAAAGTTTTAGGAATTTGGAGACTGGCATTACAAAAAGACGTAAAGAACATGTGCTAATAAGATGCCTTTGGTCAAGCGGGGACTCTCATGCCATATGATTACCAGCTCTGTTCGGCACATCCAGCAGTTCTGTTCTGATTTCACATGTACAATGGACTGTGCTTCCAAACTTCCTGGACTTTCACCATCACTATGTATGACCCATAAAGGTTTCTAGGACATCTAAAAACTCCTAGAACAGCAGGAGATCGTATGTGGGACCACGCAAACCCTAAATCTTACATACATCTTTTCCAGGCTAGTTAAGCAGTAAGCCTTAATTTCAACCCAAGATGTCAACAAATTTCAATTGAGAAATGACATTACTCTCAGATAAGTTAGAGAATGAAATAGTTGGTGTTACGACATTTAAATAAGTGTCCAAGCTCCTCTGGCTCTCAGAAGTTATAACAGGCAATTTCTCCAGCCGCCTCAGTTGTACTGAATCATTCACCTTACAGTGTTTTTACTTGTTGGTCATCACCACAGATGATGAGCCAGAGGGGATTAAAAAAAGAAGCAAACGAGTCATTTATTTGCCTCAGAATCAAACCAAATATTTGTTTGAGGTTCCAAATATTTAGGTAATTTACCCACTAATTTTTATTTTACTTCATGTTTTGCACATCCTTTTCCAGAGCCAAAATGCTTTTTTTTCCACTTTGTTGATTTAAATGTCTTACGCAAAAGCAAATAGTTAAGATTTTTTAAAATGACAACACTTTTGTTCATATGTGCCCAGTGAAAAACTTTATTTTTCTCACTTTCTCAAATATTTTTCTGTATGTTTTGTTTTCAACATTCCAAGTAGGATGCATCTGGGCCTGGTTTTCTCTGAGTTTACTCTGTTTGGGGTTCATTGAATTTGTGAATCTATAAATTTTGCCTTGAACCATATTTGGGAAGGTATTATTCACTATCCCTTCAAAGAATCTGCTTCCAAACATCATGCTTTCTGCCCCCACTCTGGCAGTCCAAGGCCATGACTGTGAGACCTTTTATATTGTTCCATGGCTTCCTAACACTGTGTTCATGTTTTCAATTGTTTTCTTCTTTCTGTGCTTCAGAACGAAGAATTCCTATTGATTGACATTTAAGTTCATTGACTCTTCCCTCTACTACATTCTATGAACAAGCCCATCCAGGTATTTTTCAATTTTATCTATCATATTTCTTCATTGTAAAATTTCCACTTGGTGTTTTTGTCCCATAGTATCCCATTCTCTGTGGAGAACCTCACTTATTCATGTCAAGAGTATTTGCCTTGATATAGTGAAGCATAGCTACAGTGGTTTCCCATAGGTCTTTTTCTGGCAACTCCAAGGTCGGGTCATAGTGAGATCAGCAGCTGTTGATTGTCTTCTCCTTTGAGTACTGGTCATAATTTTCTTGCTCATTGTATGTCAAATAATTTTGGATTGTACCTTGGACATTTTAAAAATATTACATTATGAAATTCTGGCTCCCATTACAAGCCCCTTGAAAATATTAAAATTTGCTGTTTTCCTTTCAATGGGTAGTCAACCTAGTCATGCTGAGACAGACTTCCTTTTGTGGGCAGGATTCCAACTTCACCATCATGTCACTTTACTCTGCATCTAGGAACCGTCCCAGACATTGGCCTCAGGGTTCACTCAGAACACGGGCTGTTGGTATGTCATATTTCAATGCCCAGAGGGCAGTGGTTTGTTAAGATATCTTGGGTCTTTTCTTCACATGTACAGTTTAGAGGGGAGCCTAGGATGTGTGTCAGTTCATACACAGAATTGGGGGGCTCCCATCTCTGAGACCCCTCTCAGCTCCCAGCATCCTGCTGACTTCCCTTGGGGTTGGAGGTTCCTGTGAAGGGCTCCTTGGTGAAGCAATGACAAGAGAAGGAAAATTAAATAAAGGTGATTTTTCATTCTCCTAAACTCCTGGGTCTTTTTTATCAAATTTAATTCCTTTGGCCAGAAGAAAAATGTTTTCTCTTAATTTTTTGGGTTCTCACATTGTCATTACTACACAGAGCCCAGGGACCTGACCTACCAAAAGAACAGGGTCAGGAGTCAAAAGAGATAATAAAAAAAGAAAGAAAAGTAAAGGGATTCCCTCCCTTATTCTTCACCTTGCAGGCAAACCTCTTTCTGGTCCTCAGATAGATAGAAGGTGTTTGTCTCAAAAATGTACCACCATGTCTGCTGTGCAGTTCCTGAGCTACGCAGCCTTCAGCTCAAAGCCAGGAGCTAACGGAGGAAACTTATCCAGCAGGCCTTCTTAGTTTGGGACTTCTCTCCCTAATGAAGCAGCTATGGCTGACTCACAGCTCTTTAGTAATTAGTTGCTTTCCAGCTTTAATCAGCGTTTTTATGGTAATGAAGAGGAGAGGTGGGCTGCAGGATGCTTACTCCCTGGCTAACACCAGAGGTAAAAATGTCTCACATTACAAGCCTCTCGTACAGTAGCTTCGTGTTGATTGTGAATTCAGTTAGGCTAGAAGGGAGGGAAAGAGAGAAAAGAAGAGGAGAAGGAGGATGAAGTACATTTCTTTATAAAGTTTACTTGGCAAAAGTAAAAAACATGACTTTGGCGACCATGTGTTGGTCTTCGAGTTTATTAGCAAATTCTGAGTCCGTGAAATCTCAGCCGTGAGGAAGCATGGTTGTTTATCATCTCTAAGGATAGAACGAAGATCTGTCTCAATGGACAACATGTCTTTTGAGTCATCAACCTGCAAATGTTCTCACTGCTATTTCCACCGCATTCGGTGAGTGAAACTGCTCTGCGTGCAGGATTTAGTGTCTGAATCAGACCCTGGGGATGCGAGCTCGTGACGGCCCTCCTGGAATGATCTTCAGATTCTCGAGAGGAGGGGTTCAGTTCCACCACACAGGCTTTTGCCATCTTGATCACACTCTCTAGAAAAAACCACTGTTAGGTCTCTCCCGAAGACAATCACCACCCTCTGGGGAGAAACATCTTCTCACTTACAACAACGCCATGTAACCACGGGAACTCCTAATCGGAAGACCAAAAGCCTACATCCGTTCACCCAGTTCTGACTGGGTTACTGCTCCATTAAAACACTCGTTATCATGCCCTACACCCGCTTCTGAAAGGCGATTTGGACAAGTGCTTGAATCAGCAAGTCATTGGATGTATCATCCTGATGGTTCCCTCTGTTTCGTTGAAGGATGAAACCTCTTCAGTCCTTCTTCGCAGGCACAAAGCCCGTTTTCCAGTGTCAGCGGCAGCAGTGGAACCTGCTGGCCAGGCCCGCGGGCTGAGCTGTGAGCCCGGCCCACCCTGGATCCACAGGCTCCGTGTCACCTGTGCCTGGGCAGCGCTGCCCCTCTTCAAGTCAATTGAAAAACTGACAAAGGCACTGAGAAAATTCAGGGACCCTAAAGTGAAAGCACATGTTAGAAGTGTTTGTGCAGGTGTATTTTAACTTCAGAGCAGAGTCTGCGAATGCTGGTTGCAATCCTGTTAGCGGCGAACGCTGCCCAGCTAGGAACGTGCCCGGCAGGCTCGGGAGTCTGAGGCCGCAAGAGCCTCGGGAGCCTGCCCACTCTGAAGGCCACTCTGGGACCACTGAGCCTGGCCTTCGGTCTTTGTCACTTGTCAAATGCAGACTCTCCCACCTATTTTGAGGCCCTCGTGCATCTACAGAGGCTCCACGCATATCAGTTTCTGGTGTCAAAACAGAAACATGAATTCAAATTTTTATTTTATTTTTCCCCAGACTTGCTCATCTTCATTCAGCCACATCAATTTGGCTTTTGGTCGTCGATGGAATGTAGGTTGAACTGGAAAATATTTGTGGTTAAAGCAAATATGATTTGATTGGATGAAGAAACACGCAGTCTGCCAGGAATGCTTGGGAAGAGCCTGACGGCCGAGCCGGCCCTTCACCAGCTTCTGGGGCCTTGAAGTTTTCTCTTCCTTCTCGCCCCTCCTCCCCCACGTCAGGCTCCAGCCCCCCCCCGCCCCCCTTCCGTTTGCTGCGATTTCTCTCTCTTCCAACAGGTGTTGGCTGGGTTATGAGAAGGTGGCGGCCCAGTCTCCAGGCTCCTAAGCACGAACTGGGGAAGGACATTTGCATGAGTGGGGGCTTCTCGGGCTGCGAGGACACCGAGGGGGACCTTCAGGTTTCCGCAGACGGCGGTGGGATCCCCACTCTGCGTGGGGCTTCAGGGAGAGTGTGGCCCTGGCAGGCTCTGTGCTGTGCAGACTCCTGAGAGAAGCAAGAGAGAAGGCACTGCCTTGGGGGGTGCACGGGCCGCTCAGGAATTCCTGTCCTTCTTGGCACAACTACTTCCTCCTCCTCTCCAACTCCAAGACAATCGACATAAAGGGCCCGCGGTTTGGCAGGAAGCTTGCTGATGGGGCGCAAATCAGGAGGGCTGAGCTGTGCGCTGGGCGCAAGGGGATGGGGTGGCAGCTGGGGGGCAGATGCGGAGCCCAGGGAGGAGACGGGGTCTGGGTCTGGGCGCCCAGCGCGGTCTGTGCAGCTGGGGCTGGAGTCGAATTCCCCTGGGTTCCGAGGGGCCGGGAGGATGCGCTGAAGCCGCCTTGTTGGAGGATGGATGGCGCTGGCTGGAGGCGCCGTGAGGCCCATTTTCCGCTGAAGCGGTCCTCCGTCCAAGGCCACCTGTCCTTCCTGCCTTCGTGATGCCCGTGGGGCAGCCCCTCAGGGTCCAGGGGACACTTTGCTTTTCTCTTAACCTTCCCCTGGGTTGGCCGTGGGACCCCAGGGAGGCCGTGAAGGGCATTGAGTCCTCGGATGCAGATGTGGCCGCACCTGGAAACAGGGTCTCTGCTGATGGCAGGTGAGGTCAGCAGGCCCTGGTCCCTGCAGCTGGCGTCCTGGTGGGAAGAGCAGGTCCAGACTCAGACCTGTAGGGGAGACGCTGTGAAGACGGGCAGAGGCAGACTGGGCCACGGAAGATGGAGAGGCCGCAGGGGTCTTCCCGGAGTGTCTGTGGAGGGAGTGCGCCCCCCGCTTTCCGACCCTCGCCTCCCAATCTGGGAGCGAGCGCATTTCTGTGGTTCTGAAGCGCCCAGCGTACCCTGCTTGGTTAGGGCGGACGGATGTCAGCGTGGTGCGGGAGGTGGAGGCAGAGGGACGGAGCTGCTCCCTGCCCTCTTCCCGCCCCGCAGACCGAACCGGCCGTGTGTCCCACCCAAGGTCACCACACTGGCCTTGCATCCACGTCAAAGGCCCGTCACAGTCTGTGTGCATAAATTCATTTCTTAGTCTAAATGTGCACTCAGATTAGGGATTCTTTTTTCTCGATGGAATAACGTATGTTTCTGCTCAAGAGTGTTCCAGAAGACTAAAACCACTTCTCCTCATGATATCGCTCTTTGTCGTGTGCTGGGTAATAGTCAACCAGGGTATTTTTTTTTTTCAACCAATAACTAGAAATGCTCTTTGAACTGGTTCTGTTAGGGGTTCTTTGACACCTGGAGCATCTTTTGGTGGCGTCAGCAGTTCGAACCCTTGCTCCGGCCTCTGGTCCTGGCCCAGTGGAGGCGGTGAGCAGAGGGGCTCCCTGACTGACAGCCTCTGGACGGCAGGGCCCTTGGGCTGGTGTCTAGGAAAGCCCTTCCCGTTAGTGTCGGGACCTCGGTCCACACAAGTGTTTCTCATGGTTTAACAGTTATTTTAGGTCATAAAACAGGTTTCTCTCTAAGAGCACGTATTCCGACAGAGGGGGCTGAGGAGGAGCCGTCTGCTTGCCGTTTCCGACGGAGACCCACGGAGGAAACGTTAACATCTCTGCCTCTTTAAATCACATGGTAACTACGAAGTCTCTCTGCTTTCTCACCTCAAGAAGTCTGTGAAAAACAAAACAGTAAGGCCCCATCTCCAGCAAAGGCCCCAAGTCCTCGGAGACGGTGAAGACCCCTGGGTTCCCACAGCAGAGACGGGGCCAAGGGGCTTGTCACTCAGGTGCCGCAAAGGCTGGGCCAGCCGGGCTCTGGGCCAGGTCGAGATGAAGCCGGGCTGCGGCCGAGCCTGTCCCTGGGGCCAGCGGGGACAGTGGCCAAGGGGGAGTGGTGAGAGCAGGGCTTCCTCTTGGAAACAGAGTGTGGCCGCAGTGCTCCTCCAGCTGAGCCCCAGTGGGGATGGCGCTGTCCTCGTGCACCTGCAGCCACGGCCACACAGGCAGGGAGCGCGGTCAGGGCCGCTGACTCACGCTGGGTCGTGGTCAGGCCCCAGGCTCCCGGATGGCAAAGCCCTGGGGCCGAGCAGACACGTGGGATCCGCCTCCCAGAGCGGCCGTGCCGTGGCTTCTGCCCCGGAGGGTCTGCCGTCCCAGCGGGGCAGGTCCTTCGCCCCCTCCAGCTGCATCCTGTTCTGCTTCCATTTCTCACCAAGGTGGTGACACGGGCGGCCCTGAACTTCTCGGGGAAATAGAGGTTTCGCCTCCTAGGTCTTTCTGGAGGTCATTGTGAAGTGATCTTGTCACATCGAACCAATTTGAGGTTGCTTCCAAAAGTCTACAGTATTTTATTTCAAGTTTATCTACGTCTGGCTAGCGATATAACCAGCTCCCCCCGACTGACTCCCCGGGAGGTGGCTCGTTTTCCCCCGAGCTCCCGGTCACCGGTCGTCTACTTGGCTTGTGTGAGTGTTTTCAGCTCAGCCCCCTCCTCTGTCTTCGCTGCATCTTTCTGATCATCTTCCACCTTTGTCCCGGTGGACAGTCGAGACCCAGAGTCACCGAGGCCGTCTGTGTACAGGGATGGCCCAGGGCGGATCCCCCAGTGGAGCTCCTGGTTTGGGGGCCGAGATTCTCCAGAGGTAAAGGTGCCTAAACACACGTCTCTGGAGCTTTTCTGTAAATGCCAGGAGATTCAGAAGCAGAGTGGGGAGCACTTTTCGAGCCGGCCTCCTGTGTCCTGTGTTTCTGGCTGGCCGCCGGGTTTGCCCCAAGCGGCCCCCAGCCTGGTTCCTGCGGCTCGACTCTGTTCAGGGGGAAAATGTGCTTTCAGCGCAGGGCCTGTACCCTAACAGGTCCCTGCCCGCCGCCCGGAAGCGGAAGCCTTGGTCCTCCCCACGGATTCTGTGGCAGAGAGACCCCCCACACACCCCCTCCCAGCCCCACCCTGGGCGCACTCCTCCAAGAGCCAGAGTGACCTGGACCAGGTCACCCAGCCCCTGGAGGGCCGGGGTCTGGCTCAGGGAGCTGCGCGGGGCCACGCACGCAATGTGAAACCAGGCACCGGAGTCTCTCTCCGATGTTCCTTTTGCCGCCAGAGACTCTGGTGGGACAAACCTGCTCGGATGACGGACACTCACAGTGTCATTTACAAGGGACCAGAGTCCGGACTCTGCCTCCGCGTGGAGCCCCCCTGTGATCCCAAACACCTTTTGCTTCGGGCCATTCCCTCCTGCGCGCCACCCAACCGCAGGCCCTCCCAGGACCCCAGGGGCGCTGGACCTCGACCCCCCAGGGACAACCCATTGGCTTCGGCCTCGACCGACTGTAAACAAAGAAGAAATATTAAGGGGGAGGGAGAAAACAGGGCCTACCGGGAATGGATGCATGTGATTGCTTTTTTCCATTGAAATTCATATTGGGTTGAGAAAGGGCAATTACGGAAAACAGCTTTTCTTGTAACTGTTCCCCTGAGTCTCTCAAGCGCGCCCGCCCCACACCAGGACCTGGCATCCCCACGGAGGCACAGAAGCTGCTAAAATCCCGGGTGGTCTAAGCCCGGGCTCACGGCCCCTGGGGTTCTGAGTGCCTGCGTGTGTGGCTGGTCCCAGGACAATTTGGGGTTTCTGCAATGCGGTTTAATTCACAAAAGAAAATTCCTTTAATCAGGCAGCAGGAATGCGGTCCTGCACTGCGTGTGCTCAGGGACCCTCTCCGAGGAGCCTGGCTGTGTCTGTGGGGGCTGGGACCCCTCCTGGGGCCCAACGTGGGGCAGGGCTTCTGCTGCAGCTGCCCATCCTTTCATGCTTTTGCCCCAGGCCGGTCACCAGGTGGGCAGAGGCTTCTTGTAGGAATCCACACCTGTGAGGGCCCACTTGTGCCCACGCAGGTCCCCAGCGGGCACAGAGGGCCAGCTCCCTTCACACAGGCGTTCAACCCCCAGATGCCAAGATGCTAGTGGGGGATCTGCCTGGGGTTGGCACGGTGTGGGGTTCGAGATGCAACCCTCGCGCGATGCCTGGTGTGTGCAGACCTCTGGCCATGGGACCGTGGCTACTGTCAAGGCCCCCTGACCCCCGGGAATGTTATCAGGCTGTCAGAGCCAATTTTAACCACACAGGTGGGAGGAGAGTCCCCTGGCAGCTGGGTTCTGACCCTGATTAACCAGCGTTCAGATTATTCTGTCATCCTGACAAAATGATTTCTGCAAAACCCTTTGATGGGCAGAATATAGTCAATGACCGACTTTGCCATAGGAAAATAATAAAGATAAAAATACAATTGCAGGAAGAGGGGACAGTGGCTTTGGAACTGGAAGTCACAGAGCTTACTGAGGCATCGCAGCACTGGTGAGGGGCCAAGCAGGACCTGGTCCTTCAGCTGCCTGGGGTCCCTCAGAGATGTCTGCTCTCAGGACACCATGTGGTCGAGGGCTCGGGGAGCTCACAGGGGGCCCCTGGTTGTCACACGGCATCGATGACCCCGGGTTGTCACACGGCATCCATGACGGGTTTAGGAAAAGGTAGAAGAAATCTGTGTTATTTTGGTTCTGAAGCTGAATTTGTAATAGAAAAACAACAACAACAGCCTCTTAGACTCATTCTTGTTTTGGCTCTAACCCTGGGGCCTGGGTTCAGTGGCGGAGGAAGGACAGGAAGAGCCTCCAGGAGCCGGGGCTCGGGCCCCAGCCTCACGCCCTCCGGGGGCTGCTTCCTCTGTTCTCCATAGGCTCAGCACTGGGCACTTGGGACAAAAACTAGTGTCCAGTGGAGGACAGCATCGCCCTTTGGTCCCCACCCCTGTGGCCCAGGCTCATGCCCTCCATCCCCCCGTGTAAGGCGTCCACTCTGGAGCATGACCCCTGGGCCACCTGTGTTGTCTCTGCCCTTTGCCTGCCCTAGTGGGGGCGGGGGACCAGGGGCCCTTTGTGTTTAGCTTGTCCCCCAGGGGCACTTGGAGCTCATCACACACCCAGCGCAGGGGGGTCTCAGTGGGTGCCTGTGCAGATGTGCTGGCCTCAGCAGCTGCTGTGAGGCCCTGGGGTGAGGCCGCCAGACTGGAGGGTCACAGCCAGGACTCGCCCTCCACCCTCGGGTCTCAGCCCCTCAAGGCCTGGCCGGCTGCTGGGGAGACAGGGGCTTTCCTGTGCCACCCCTGGGGGGCCTTCCGGTGCAGAGCCGGCTGGGGCCACCTGGGGTCCTGATGCCACTCAGGAATAAACAGCTTAACGTGGCGTTGTTGCCTCGGGCCCTACCTGCTCCTGTGCGCATTTTCCTGTGCGCAGAGCCAGTTGACCCCGAACGCCCAGCCTGTACACCGTGTCCCGTTCTCTGAGACACGCAGCTGTCCCCTCGCGGGCTGTTCAAAGTGGAGAGTCCAGGGCTCCCACCCAGGGAGAAAGGACGCTGGAACGGTGACCGGGCCATTCGGTGGCCGGGTCCCTGCAGTGAGGGGACGGGGCCTGAAAATGCAGAGAACCTCCCCCAGAAGGACCCCAACCAGGCTGGTGGTGGGCGACAGTGGCAGGACCCGCTCAGCCCGTCCTCCTCGGGGGACAGAACGCAGTGCACGGGCCACTGGCTCCCCTGCGACTCAGCCTGGGGGCAGAAGGGACAGACTCCTGGTCCTGGAGGTGGGGTGGCAGGTCCCCCCAAGCTGCTTCATGGTGGCTCACCCAGTGGGTGGGGGGGTCTCCAGGGCAGGGAGCATGAGGGGCTTGAGAGAAACACCGTGGGGACCGCAGTGCCCCCCTCCCTGGGCCCTCCCTGCCTCTGCCCGGTACCGTGTACTGGTTACCAATTCCTGTTTCCCTGGGTGAGATGAATTCTTCTTTCTATGGCTTCACGTACTCTGTCACTGATCAGAAGCGGGTTTTGGCAGAGCAGAGCATGCGCTGTGGCCCCGGCCAGTGCTCCCTCCTTGCTAATTTCAGGACCGCGGCTCCCCCCACCGACGGGTTAAGCGCCCAGGCGTCCCGCCGCGTCTGGCAGCCTGGGTGTGCACCCTCCTGCTGGATGCGCTCTGGGCATGCGCCCCAGGGACACTCTGGTGCACCCTCCCCCCACCCCGAACACCCCCCCCAGGGGCCCCCAAAACCCAGGCGCCAGGCATCGTGTCGAGTCCAAGGGGCCCGAGGACTGCCCTGAAAACATAATTAAACATTTCCTCCCATGAAACTTCGGAGGGGCATCCGTGCCCGAGGGGACCAGGCCTGGCCGCACCCCTGCTCCCTCTGGGCTGTGGGAGGAGGACCCGGCTTCAGTGCAGGCCAGGAGAGTCGGCCGGGCGGGGCGCCCCCAGGGCTGTGCCGCACTAGGGTTTGCGGGGCGCAGGGGGACCAGGGACTGAAAGGCGGTCAGTGAGCCGAGGGTGGTTCCCAGGACCCGAGGCTCCTCGTAGAGTCTCCGCCTCCGTCTTCACTGGGCTTCTCACCACTCTGGGTCTAACTTGCCCGACGTCCTAGGACACCGGTCCTACAGCGTCAGGGCCACCCCGACAACCTGGCCTTGGCTCGATTTCCAAATTAGACCACTCTCGCGACTCGGAGGTCCCCACGTCCACACACCTTGGGAGACGCAGATGACCCACAGCAAAGGCCCTTGCAGTCCTTCCCCCCCAGCCTCGGTCTCAACAAGCCCCCCCCTTCACACATCTCCCAGAGCTGCCCAAACCCCAATTAAAAACAAGGAGAACTCTCACAGAGCAAAGAACATTTTTTTCCCATAACATTTTACCCCTAATAATCTACAAAATTGTGCAACATAGGTGAAATGTTCAGTTTAGCAGCAAAAATTTGTGTGCGAGGCGTCACGGGTCCAAACCTTTGTGCAAGAACCTCATATTGTGACTTTGGACCTCATAAAACTTTTAGCTTTCAAGGGACTAACCATCGCATCAGGGAGAGGCAGACAGGACTTGGCCACAGCATTCCTTGGACTATTAAAAATCCCAGAACTTCACGTTCCGCAGAGCAACAGCCGCTTTGTCACGGGGTCACCACGGGTTGGGCTCCGCTCTCACAGAGTAACCCCGAGTGACAAGCAGCGTCTAAAAGTGTGTCCACAGAATAATCTCACGCGTGTGAGTGTTCGCACGCAAAACCTGAAAGGAAATGCATCACTTTGTCAAGGCGGCTCTCCCCGGATGGCAGCTAGCGGGGCCATTCCCATTCGTCCGAATATTCTCCTGCATTTTCTCAGTTCTCTGCAGTAAATAGAAACTACACCGACACAGAACAAAAAAGGCAGGGAGCATCATTTCAAAATAACTACAGGTTATTTTCCGACAGCCCAAAAAATCAGGGAAGCGATGAGAACAGTTTTGGCTTTGACGGCTCTTCATATCTGGCACGCGCTGTGACGGCCCGCGGTGAGGAATTCCGCGGAAAAAAGGACTCTGGGGCCACATCTTGAAACACTTGTCTTTTATGTCGTTTGAGGAGATGGGTCCTGGGGTGTGAGCGACAGTGACGCCTCTCACGGCAGACGTGACAACGCCCGTCCAGGACGGCGCGTTTCAGGAACCGCATCCCGGGGTGGCCCCCCCCCTCGGGGGCGGGAGGCCGGACCTCCCGGGGGGCTCCCAGCCTGACGTGGGGGTGGGGCGGAGAGCATCCGGCCAAAAGGGACCCACGTTCCTCTCTGGCGTCGGTGCCTGTGGGTTTTGGTCGTTGTCCCTTTCAGGGCCTCTCATCTCTCAGCCTTTCCCTTTCATTAAACCCGCTTTCACAGAGAGAAGTTCACTGCTCCTGCGTTGCCGGCTCCTCGTCCCTTTACTGCTGCAGCATGAGGTGTCCCCTCCTGCAAAGGCGAACAACCCACGGTTTGGGGGTTGTAGACACACTGCTCAAGTCTGTGCAAAGGGTGCGATGAGCAGAGCCTGTGTCAGCACAGCCCCTGGCGGCTCCTATGGCCCCTGTGGGCCTCACAATGAGGGGGTGCAGAGACCCACGCGGGCGGGGCGTGGGGGGGCGGGGGGAGCTGAAAAGGGCGGCTATGGCCAGCCGGTCAGCCTTCTGGAGGGAGTGAAACCTCCTTGCCTCCCCATTGCTCCATAAAAAAGGAACAGGTCAAACTCTGGTCGCTTTCGTGCGGGTCACTGATCTCCACAAAAAAGGATTATAGGTACAAGGAGACACTTGAGCTATTTTTAAAATGTGAACAGATACATTTCAGCTGTTTTGAATTTCAGACTTGTTCTTCGACTTCTGTAAGAGAAGCTGGTTTTCTGGGATCCGAGGACCCAGCATGGTGCATCCTGGGCCCGGGTGACATGGCCTTTTTCCTCCAGAGAAACCTGTTTCTGGTCTTTTTCTACCAAAGGTATTTTCCATTCAGATGTTTTTGCTTTGCCTGTTATTACTGAGAAGCATTCTCCAACACCTCTAAATCAATAAAGTTAAAAAAATCAAAAAAACCTCAAAGTGAAAACCAGGATCCTTGATTTTAAAAATAGGTTTTTATGTGTCTTTGTTTTCACATTTGGTGGGAAGTAACGACCTCACACAGGGAGTTACAAAGTCTAAAGCTTCCTCCCGCCTGCTCTCAGCTTTCCCAGGTACCGCGCTCTGCAAAGCGGCTGTGGCAGCTCAGTGTGGGCAGAACTGAAAGAAACGCGTTGGCAGCCCCCTTCCTGCCACCGTCATCAACATCACCGACTCCATCGCCGCAGCATATACTGACTGAGCGCCTGACCAGTGCCCATCCCTCACTCATGGAGCCGCACAGAGTTCTGTCAAAGCTTGCCCACCGCTGGAAAGATTCGGGAATTGCTCAGGTTCTGCAGCTGCTAAGCCCCGACGGGTCCCCCAGCACAGCCTAGAACCGAGCCCTCTCCTCCGTCCCCCACACTGGAGCACGAAGTCTTCCTTGCAGCCCAGCTGTCTGCTGCAAGCGCCAGCGCCCAGCCAAGGACCCTGTCCTCAGCTGGCAGTTTTGTGTGGACACACAGCTGCTTGGCAAGGCTGTTACTGTGGAGACAGAGAGCTGGTTCGAGCATTGGCTTGAGCTTAAAGCTAGAGCAGTGGCGGAGAGCCGTGCTCCTCCACCCCCAAGTCCTGGGGCCTCCCCGGGGCCACGGCGGGGCCAGGTGTCAGGGTGGGGACCAGGGGACACCAGCCCCACCCCCTCTTGAAGTGGTGCGGGCCCCACCCTGGGGGTGGCTCCACTCAGCTTCCTCCCTGAATTCAGTTCAGAGAGGGGTAGCGTGGCACGAGGTATTTGAAAATCAGTGGGACTGATGGTTTTCAAGGTTGTTTTTATTTGGGGATTTGATCATTTCATAGTTGGTTTCTTAGATGTTCAACCCCAAGGATTTCTCCTGTCACCAACCACAGATACCCACAGTGACCCCCAGGCAGCCAAGCGGCTGTGCAGGGGCAGCGAAGGGCGTCGCTCTGCCCTGCGGGACGCGGCAAGAGGGCTCGGCGGCCAGCACGCCCCGGCAGGTGACTTCGCGGGCGACCAGGTGAGGACAGTGACGGGGTTTTCACTCGTCTTGAGGAAACCGAGAGGGAGGAGATAAATGTTTCCCTCTAGAGAAGCTGCGCGGGTCCAAACGGGAAGCTTCAGATGGCCTTGGACCTAAAGGGGACCCCTTGGCCCCGGGACTCCTCGCTCACCCCAAACCCTGCCCCTCCCTGGTGACCTGGCAGCGTGCGCGTTGCCCTCCCCTCCTGACCCAGCAGCATCTTTGGGACGTGCAGGTCTGTGACCCTCTGCTCCCTGACGACCCCGTGGACGCAGGTGCTGAGCTCGGCAGGCACTGGGCATAAAGGAGGAACGAAGGCTCGTCTTCAAGACGCTCGAGGCCAGGCAGGTCCCCAAGCTGTCTGTGACGGCTGGCCCTGGGCCGGCTCCTCCCGAGGTCACAGCTCTGTGGCTCCCGCGCGTCCCGAAGGCCACTGGCCTTTCCTTCTCACTTTGTTCACCGAAAGGTCACCGTGTGCAGCAGGGTCCAGGGGTCCCCGCGGCCGGATCGGAGTCACCCCTCCCTCTGCCTCCCTCAGGTCACCTGGTGTCTGCGGCTCCCTGGCCCCAGGTGCGCTGGCCCCGCGAGGCTGGCCCGGGAAGGAGGCCGCCCAAAAAGAGCAGACACTTACCCCCACCTCCCTGGTCCAGATTCCCCGCGGTGCTGCTGCTGCCAGAACCGTGCAGGCGCTGGAAGGGCATCCGGAACGTGGATCCTCACTCTGAAAGGTCAGAACTCATTTGTCCAAAATCGGGCGTCTTCAAGGTCACGTCTCCACGAGAGGATGAAACCGCTCCTCCACCCCGTTCTCTGCCGGCATCCCCGTGGGGACCTCGGGCCCGAGGTGTCCAGGAGGCCAGGTGTGGAATGGCCCTGGACCGCTGGCCGGGTCATTGCCTCCCCTCAGAAAACCGCCGCTGTCCGGGTGCAGAGCCAGAACCTCCCCCACGCTTGACTCCCCCAGATGCCGGAGGCCGGCCGTCCCCCCCGCGCCCTCCTGGGTCAGCTTCTGCTTCTCCCCGGCCTGTCCTCCTGCGGCAGGACCTTCCCTGCTTCAGCCCCAAGCCCTTCTCATCACCCATCACGCTGGGAGACCTCGAGGTCCCGCCAAGGCGCCTCCTTACAGTCTTGGGGCTCTGTTCCCCCTCACTCCTGGTCAGCCACACTGGGCTGCTTGCTGTTCCGGACAGAGCCAGGCTTGCCCGGGCCCAGGGCCTTTGCACAGGCCGTCTGGTGCCTGGGGCCCTTGTCTCCCCCACAGGAGGCAGGAAGTTGCATGTTGCCATCTGGGGTGGGGGCGCTGTGCTGGTACGATGTAAATGGCACCCCGCTCCCCTTCCCCCCACCCCCGGCTCTCACAGCACTGATGTATTTTGTGGGGGGGTCAACTGTCCTTATGGCTGACTTTTAAGCTCCTTCTCCAGGAGCAAAGGGCAGGTGTGAGCGACACGGGAGCGCACGTCCCACTCGTTCTGGCTTCCTGTCCAGCAGAGGCATCCCTTCCTGCTGTGCGTTCACTCGCAGAGGAGGCGCAGGGAGAGAGGTGGTTCCTGGGGGGCACGTGGTAGTCTTGCTGTCAGTAACGAGTATAAAGTTTTCATTGTAAAGGTGAAACGTTTAAAACGCGGGGATGGGCGTTGCAGATGGAGGCTGCCGGCAGCCAAGCGCTAAGGGGCAGGAGGAGCAGACACGGGCGAGTCTCACCGTCTCCGAGCAAAGGGTGATTTGTTTTTTTAATGTCAAATACCCCGTGGGTCTTGGTCAGAGCTGTGATTCAACATCTGACCTTTGCAGGGTCTGGGCTCTTCAGAAGGACGCTGTTTTTCGGTACCAGCCCTCTTTCAACGTTTATTTTTATTTCAAAAGTTTAAATTATTAAAAACAATTTAATGGCTAGATTGACTGTCTCATCTAAGCGAGTTTACTAAAATTTCAGGCTAACCTTTTCCAGCCTCCCCAGCAGTTTAGCTTTGGAGCACATTTGGCGCCTCTGGAGAGACACGAAATTTTCCCAGACAAGGTTTTTATGGTTTCATTTTATAACATTTAACGACATGCTTGATGAAGAGACCACAAACCTCACGAACCTCCGCGCAGCAACGGCGATGGAATCGCTGATTTGGTTCTGGGCTTCCGCTGTGCCAGAGGCCTTCCGTAAAAACCATGCAAATTAGGACAAAAGCTAACCCAGGGCCCGGATGAAGCGCTTGGAGACGGCATGGCTGGGGCGTGGGGGTCATCCAGCCGCCGCCCAGGACCCCAGGGTGACGCGGCTGCTGCTGGCACGGGCCCCCTCCAGCGACGAGCCCGTCCCCTGGCTCCACGTGGCCCAGTAAGTTCCCAGGCTGTCGGGAGACTCCCGAGAATCATGGACAAGGAAAATGCCGAGAAGCGTGGAAGCCCAGCACGCCGCGATTTCCGGTGCAGCCGGAGTCGCCCGCCCACGTGCCCTCAGAGTCACCCGGGGACCCTCTGCCCGCCAGGACCCCGCGAGTGGGGAACGCCCGGCCTGGTGCGGTGGCCGCGAAGGGGGACAGCGACGCCCTGACCTTGTCCTCGCTCGGCGGACCCTTTCCAAGCGGCGCGGCCTCCCTGGAAGGTCGCCCTCGGTGGTGACGCTTAGTGTAGCCGCTCCGAGAGGAAGTGGACCCAAGTGTGGCCTCCACGCGGGTCAGCCAGCCGGGCTCCTGTGCGCGAGGCCCTCAGCGCCCCGTCGGGGCCAGGATTAAATAAGCCAGCGACCGTGAAAGGCCGTCCGTCCCGGAAGGAGGAGGGCGGACGCGGACGCGGACACATCTCCCCTGAGTGATCGGGGGCCTGGGTGTCCCCAGGCTGCAAGGTCCTGGCTGAAGGAGGCAGGAGGAGCTCAGGCCACGACGCCCCCTCCGGCCCCTCCCCCTGCGCCCCCCTCACCCCAAGAGTCCCCAGCCTTGCTTCCTGGCAAGATTCAAACGCAACTCTTCCCCCTGAGAGTGGGGTGTCAGGCTCTCTCTGCCTCTGAACCCAGAAAGGAGGTGCTTCATGGCTGGAAGCCCCCAGCGCCCCCTAAAGCCCCCTGCTGGCCGTCCCACCCTCCACCTGTGCCCCGGGCCCTTCCGGGGTGGGGCTGCCAGGGACGGGCCGGACGGGAGCCCTGTGGTGAGGTCTCCTTTGCGCACGGGATGGTCGGCTGTCTGCCCCCCGCTTCGGGGGTGGGGGGCTCAGGCCCGCAGCCCGAGCTGGCAGCTGGGACGTGAACATACAATCAGCACAGACCGTCCAGACAAAGGCGACCTCTATCTCCAGCTAAGCCGGGGCGGGAGCAGAGGCTGTCACAGGGCGAGCTCACTTTGGGGGGACGGGGAAGCGAGAGCTCAGGGAGACCCCAGGGGCCCCACAGAAGGAAAGTCTGGAGGGCAGCTGCTCCTCAGGCCACATGGGAGCTGCGTGTTTGACGGCTCGCCCCCCAGCGAGTCAACCTGCCACGGACAGAAGGCCAGGCTGGAGCGGGAAGCAGGGCCTCGCTGTCCCCGGGGCAAGGCTCCTCCTGAGGGGGTCGGCATCTGCTTCCAGTCACCCACCAGCCCTCCTCCTCCGCTCCCCGCTGTCCCGGGCCCCGCAGGCTGCTCGGGCAGGACCTTAGACTGCGGCTTATCAACAATGGCCGTGATGTCCCCCAGTCCTGGAGGCTGGCCGCCCGAGGTCCAGGCTCTGGGAGAGTCAGCATCTGGTGAGATGGTGGGAGCCCCCCGCCTGCTCACGGACACACATCTTTCCCCGTGTCCTCCGGGGGTGGCGAGCCGGGGGCTGGGGGGGTCTCCTGTAGACGGCATGGGTCCCTCCCCACCTCTCTGCCTCCCTCATTAACCGCCGCCTGGGGTTGGGGTCCCCACACACAGCGACCAGAGCACCGCTTCCCCATTCTGCCACCCGCACCTGTCCCCGAGGGTCGTGGCCTAGAGCTTGGTCATCACACTGACTCACGGCTTCACCAGCGCCAACCTTTCTCTCCAAACAACGTGTGGAACCACGGCTTCCACCGCCCTCCACGGGGCTGCGCTTCCGTCCTGAGGCTGAACTGATTGTGCTTTGTTTTCTTGAAATAGCAATTGTGTGTACTGACGACACAAAATAATGATATCAACACACACCCACTGTCCTAACAAATGTCAAAGAAAGACAATGCAGAGAACAAGACGCACCGTCATCTCATTCATGTTTGCAAAAGCGCTGCTAAGGGCTGAGGCTCTGGTCCAAAAGCAATGTCACAGTCTGCTTCGCTGGCCTGTGTTTATCATCAATAGCCACGGCAGGAGTTCTCTCCGTGGCCCTGCAGTGACAGGCGGGACGTCTTTCCCGTAGCGGAAATAGCACATCCTAAATATAGTTCCAAAGAGGCAGGTGCTAAATAAATACAGAGAAAGGCCTAGCACGTGACGTGAGAGGGTGACCCAAGCCACTGACGGGATGATGGTTTAAATGCCAGGTGGCGTATAGGCAGGGTGCTTGCTAAATTTTTAACTGGCAATATGCTAAAGTTCTAGCCATTGAAACATTGAACATCACAGGATATTTTGAATAGGTACTCTAATTGTTTTCCTGTTCATATCTGCTGACTTTTTATATTGAAGTATAGTTGATGAACAATATTATACAAGTTGCAGGTGTGAAATCGAGCGATTCACCATTTTTAAAGTTATACTCTATGTTGTTATTGTAAGATACGGGATATCCCTTGCACTGAACAATATATCCCTGCAGCTTATTTTATATCTAATAGCTTTGACCTCTGACCCCCCACTCTATCTTGCCCCCGCCTTCCCTCTCCCCCCCACCCGGTAACCACTAGTTTGTTCTCTGCATCTGTGGGTCTGCTTCTTCTTTTATATTCTCTGGTTTGGATGCCACATGTAAGTGATATCCACAGTATTTGCCTTTCTCTGTCTGATTTCACTCAGCACCGTGCCCTCCAAGTCCACCCAGGTGGCTGCAAATGGCATCATCTCATTCTTTTCACGGCTGAGTCGTCGTCCACTGCATGTAAGTACCACATCTTGATCCTGTCCTCTGTTGATGGACACGTAGGTTGCGTCCACGTCTTGCCTATTGTAAAAATTCCTGCTATGAACACTGGGGTGCATGTATCTTTTCAAATTAGTGTTTGACCCAGGAGTGAAACTGCCGGCCATATAGTAGTTTCATCTTAAATCCATACTGGTTTCCACAGTGGCTGTACCAGTTTAGATTCCCACCAACAGTGCGTGAGGGCTCCTTTTTCTCCACCTCCTAGCCAACAGGTACTGTTTGTGTTCTTTTGGACGATGGCCATTCTGATAGGTGTGAGGCGATATCTCGTTATGGTTTTGATTTGCATTGATTCGTGTTGATTTGCATTGATTAGCATTCATTTGCATTCATTAGCATTCATTTGCATTGATTAGCATGTTGAGCATCTTTCCCTCTGCCCCTTGGCCATCTTCATCTCCTCTTTGGAGAAATGTCTTCAGCCCACTTTGAATCAGGTTTTTTTTTACGTTGACTTGTACAAGCTGTTTTTCTATTTTGAATATTAACTCTTTATTGGTCATGTCGGCCACACATATTTGCCATGTGTACTGTGATTTTTACAAGTCAGTATTCTAATAACTACAACCATAAACACCGATGGACACCCTTAAACTGTGCCAGATATTCATCTGGGTTTTAGGAACAATTCAATCTTTCTTGAAATTTCAGTGTTGCATTTCAATTTTTAGTTGCAGTTAGTAACTATTCAATCTTCATGGATGCTGGTGAAGCAGGCTCCGTTACAACAAATGACCTCGGCTTCCCTGGAGGTATAAATTTGCTAGCGAGTTTTCTTTGGCTTAACCAGCACTGTATCCTTGTGCTCCAGACCTAACAGCCAAAAGGCCTCCAGTTTCCACTTTTTCCTCATGGTCACCCAAGGTCACTCCAGCATTTAATGACTGAGTCACAGAGTTGACAAACAAAAAGGAAATTTCCAGAAAAGCACATGGCATAAAATGGTTTTATTTTAATTACTTCTTTAATTTTGCTAAAAAGATGGTGCCGTGGTAATCATTTAACTGCAAGAAATTACCTTTTCCCGAATTCATTACTGAGAGAGAAACCATGCACATACTTTATTTAATATCCAGCACGGTACACCAAGAAAAGGAACTTGTCCTGGAAAGAGGCAGGGCCTTTGAAACGCACCTTAGACTTCCGTGGCTGCCTTCCTCCTCGTCTGTTTCCATCGTATTTTGCAACGACTTAAAGGTAAGCTTAGAAGAAACAGATTTCATACAACCAAGGACAGTGTTCAAACGTCGTCTTCCGCCTGTCTGCTTCACCCCAGTTATGTCACCTTCTGGGCATTGAGATGAGGTCCCGTCCAGAAAGGAGCAGAACAGCAGCTGCCTGTAGGCCATGCACCAAGACACACGGCTCAGCAGCAGAACTTCACTGCTGCCCCAGAGGATGAGCGTATTTGGTTCCTAAAATTGTTGCCTTGGAGGGTATGAACGGGTTAAAATCTCCAGCCTGTGTCTGGAAATTCAAGGTGGAAGAGGTTTTATTTCCCCTGGTAAAGGCAAATGAGAAGGCTCTAAACACAGTCTTCCGAGCCCGTGATGGCTCTCCTCCAGGGCACCTGTTTGAAGACACCGGATAAGCCTGTGAGGTCGAAAGCACCGTGGGCATCACGGACTCTGCTCACGGAAACTTGATCACACACCCTTGGGACAGTATGGTAGAGACGTATGTGAAAACTATGGGATTCACCTCAAATCTGCAGTTTCAGATGTTTTTAAATATTTGTATTTTTTAAATACAGAAGTCTCTTTATAACGTCTCGTGTGCAAATGCGATGAAGAAAATGTGAAAGTTACCAAGATCTGATAAAACCCTTAATGCAATGGCCGCGTCATGTCTCAGAAAGAAAAACAGCAGCTTCTAATATACACTCTGTCCCTAACAATCCATCAGAAGAGTCCTGCCCACAGCAAGCAGCCAACACGGGACGTAAGTCCAAGCAGACCCGTAAATCCCTTTCAACACGCCCCCTCCCCCCAGGGCGGCAGACTTCCTCCAGAGTTGGGCTTGAAGATCCCAGGACGCAAGGACAGACCCGGCGAGGGGAACGGCTGCCTTTTGCACGCCCGTGCCGCAGCCATGCGGTTCCCACCAAGGCCAGGCAGGCGGCCTGACATCCAAGGGACAGAGGCCCCGACCCTGGCCTGGACAGGTGCCTCTAGATGCCGGACACGTGCGACGAGCCAGCTGCGTGCCGTGACTTGGAGGACACGGGTCCCTGGGCCTGCCGACACTCACAAGGGACACGCTTCGCCTCTGATGGGGTCATGGACATGCAGACGGGCAACTTCTGAACTGTCCCCTCGGGCAGCTTCACTGTCAATACAGCGGCAGGGAGGAAAGGGGGTGAGGGCCGGTCGACAGCCTGGGAGCAGGTTCTGGGGAGAAGGCCAGGAGTGTGATTCGTTTCTGCGGCAGGACCGACCGCTCCACGTCCCCCACCAGCGTCCTGCGGGGTCACCGCCGCCGAGAGCTCAAGGCCGGCCTTCTCCGCATCCAAAGCACCTGAGAGTGTACAAAGCCAGACGGCGTTTCGCTCCTAACTCAGGGCTCGTCACCTGAGTGGGTCTTGGCCGAGGCTCTAGGGCACATCAGATGAGTACATATGCCCCAGAGACCTAAAGGGTGCTTTGAGCCCCAGAACACAGCCCCCTGTCACGCAGGAACGTCTCCCCGAAGCAATAACCCAAGAACACCAACCAGGTTCTCATTCCGCAACAACCGTGCCGCTCGGGGCTCAGGGCCCTCGCAGCCTGTCACCCCCGGGAGGGTTCGGAAGACCTGACGCTCCCACTCTGTGGACCCGGAAATGCAGGTCCAGAAATGCTGAGTCACACCCGAGGCCCCGGGGTGATGAGAGCCTGCTCCGCCCTCGCGGCTGATGCTCCTGCGAGCTCTGAAAATCCTGCCACCTTTGACGATGCTGTATTTTGTTTGTTAGTGGGCACCTCTGACAAACGAAC
This sequence comes from Sus scrofa, assembly GCF_054392235.1. NCBI lineage: Eukaryota > Metazoa > Chordata > Mammalia > Artiodactyla > Suidae > Sus > Sus scrofa. Next base: position 1,192,485 of record NC_139383.1, read on the forward strand.
CTCAGAGGAAGCCGGTCCTTTTCTGAGCCGCCTTAGGCTGCTCGCATTGGGCGTCATTCTGTGTCACCGACCACAGAGAGGAGTGGCCCAATTCTGCTTCGCGAGTCGCAGGTGGAGCGAGGCGGCAGTGGCCTTGCCGTCCGGCCACTGGCACTTGACCATCAAGCCTTGAGGCGTGAAGTCAGTTAATGCTCCTTCCTGCTCTCTCATCCGCAAAGCACCGACAATCACGTTGACTGTGGAGATGCGCCCAGAGGAAGCGGCACAGGGCCCCGCCCCCACCCCCACCAGCTCCTTCCCTATCCTGGGGCTTCTGTCCTCGCCGCCCCCCGGGGCTTGGCAGCAACAAAGAGGGCCTCCCCACCCCCACCAGGGCCGCTTTTTCTCTGTCCTGCCCCTCCCCCTCCCCAGGGGTGGTTGTTTGTAGAGGGTCTGACCTGGAGCTGCATGCAGGGCCCTGGAGGTCGGAGTGTCGGGTAGTTAGGCAGTTTAGACAAGCGTGTTAATTTGCGCTAAGAATCCAGGAGGGCAGTGGACGAGCAGGGCCTGGGCTCCAGGCTGCTCTTTCCCTCCAGAGCTCACAGGACCCAGCGCGTTTCCTCTTTCCCGCCCGCCCAAGCCCCACCCTGCCCTGCGGTCCCTGCAGGGTGGGGCGCACGGGGTCCCAAGGGGGACGTCCGCCTGTCTCCCTCCAGCAGCCACGTGGTCCCCAGGCTGCCTCCATCCACCCGCACATAAAAATGCGAATTTGTTGTTGTCGGGAAGGGCCCCTGAGACCCTTAGGTGACTGCTCTGAGTGTCCAGGGCTGCAGGGCAGGGAGGGGGGCAGCTGCCTTAACAGAGACGTGCATGTGGAGCCTGCGGGGTCCAGAGGATGAGAGCCAGGTACTGGGGGGCACTCCACCTCCTTTGCCTCCCAAACGTCCGGGCTGTGCCCCAGAGGTGGCGGTGAGACAGGCTCTGGGCAGCATCTGCGGGCTCTTCCCCAAAACCTCGAGATGGCAGCGCCCAGCACGGCGGCTTCCTAAGGCCGCCCCCCACGGGCTCTGCCCAGGGCCTGGTCACAGCGGCCAGGGCTCCCCCCCACCGCCCCCGGGTGGGAAGCCCGGTATCCGATCCTCAAGGCCAAGCCAGATGCCAGGGGCGGCCGGCGGGCGGGGGCGGGGGGAAGAGGCACCCAGCAAGCCGCCCACAGCTGCTCCTCAGCCCCACGCACGGGAGCAGGCAGCTGTGAGGGGGTCAAATGTAGCCGGGAAGCCCCTGAACGGCAACCATCCCAAGGGCCCGCTGGTAAGATTAGCCAGAGCGAGGAAGAGGGCAACACATGCTTCCCCGGAGGCCTCGTCCTCCTGGGGCTCGGGAGCCGGGCTGGACCTGCTGGAACCAGCCACCTGTCACACGCTGGACCTGCTGGAACCAGCCACCTGGTCACACGCTGGACCGGCTGGAACCAGCCACCTGGTCACACGCTGGTGATGTCGGGTCAGCGGCTTGGTCGACCATGATGGGGACATGACAGAAGCTGCTAAACGCTGAAATCGTGTGTGTGTCTGTGTGTGTGTGTGTGTGTGTGCGTGTGTGTGCGCACGCGAGAGCCACATGGGGGTGGGGGGGTGTCAGGACACAGCAGTCCATGCTGACCAGCCCCCAGCACTGTGCTCCCCGGTCCCGGCACCTTAATGGGCTGAGCTGCAGTTCTGCTCCCACGTGGCAGGTGTTCCTCCCGGGCTCACAGCACCTGCCAGGCTCTGGGCCGGGGGTGGGGCGCCAACTACCGAATGGCAGACTGAGGACTAAGGCTTCTACTTACTACCCAACTGTTTCAGAAATTAAAAGGGCCTCAAACCCAATTCCTTTCTCTAGATTAGAACAGTCATCTTCGCTGTGAGCGGAGGAGCAGGGGTCGCCCCTCTTGGTGGGCAGCGCCCCGGCACACTCGCCCTGCAGGGCGGTTCCCCCATAGGTGTGTCGGTCCCTCCCTCGGGGGGAAGGGTGTCACCTCGGCTGGTGCTGGGCTCCGCAAGGGCCTCCCTGCCCAGGGCTGCGCTGGGGACGCCACACAGCAGAGGGGCAAGGCACTTGCTCAGGGGCTCCCCCGCGCCGGGAGCCCAGGCCCCGCTCATCCTGGCCGCGGACGCCGTCCGTGGTCCACAGCCAGACACCCAACCTTGAGCAGGAAAGGAATCCCACCGCCCCCACCGTCCACCCCCAACCCCCGACCCCCACGTCCACCCCAATACCTACCCCAGCCCTGACCCCCACGTCCACCCCAGCCGGGAGCCTGGGCCTCGTGGCTGTGGTCCAGCGTCGCCGAGCTTCAGGCAATGGTCAGCTTACACAGGAGGATTCTGTGTCTCCCTTTGCTGCCAAGGGAAGCCCAGTGCTCTGACCCTTTTGAAGGTTAGTGCTGACTTCTGCACAATTGCTGCATGAGTGACATAACCTCGTGGTTGTCCCCACCTGCCTGGCCTTTTGTGGAGCTGAACTGAGGACAGACGCCTCGTGTCCCTCTTTCTCCTCCCTGCGTGACGATTCGTCTTGTCTCACTCTGTTAGCTCCTATTCTCTTGACCTCAATCGAATTATTTCTGCTTCTTTCTTTTCCCTCTTCCCCAGGGTCGGCCAGGTCCTTCCGTCATGTGCCCCACGGCCCCTGGCCACTTCCTGGGGGCGGCCGCTCCCCCTCTTCCGTGTCTGGACTCTGTGGCTCCCTTTGCACTGAGCCCCAGCGCCCGTGTTTCCTCCGTCTGATTTCTGTTCTCAGGAAGATACTCCTCCACAAATCTCACCTGCACCTCAAGGCCCCGTCTGGCTCCAGCTTGAGGACAGCAGGGCCATGGGAGGCGCGAGGGGTGGGTCACCTCTGCGTGAGGAGCAGAGGGCCACCAGCCCCCACTGTCCCGTCTCGAGGGGCCGGGCTCTCCTCGGAGGTGAGGAGTGGACTTGACGTCGCTGCATCGCTGGCCGCGTGGTCCCTTCTGCCCCGAGACCTCAGGCTCTCGCCGTGGCTGTCCCTGGAGGGACAGCCTTTGCACACAGGCTGCCGCTTTCTCTCCGGGCTCATTCTCGTCGCCTCCCCACCTCTCCGTCCCTTTCTGCTGTGGTCCTCTAAGTCCAGCATCCTCGGGGACAGTGCCCAGGGTGAGAAGGGAAAACCACACTGTCCCCAGACAGCACGCGGGGAAGCCGGAGCGTCCCTGCCTCTTTCTCACTGTGCGAGCAGATGGAATACACCCGGAGAACACCGAGGACTTTCAAACCAAAGTGTGAGGCAGGCGTTTGCTTTCCGCCGCACGTGAGTTGAAATAAAATCATAACTAAGCTGTAAATACAAAATGCACCAAGGGTGGGTGGGGATGGGAACTGGGCCGTGGGTAGGGCCCCTCCCCAGGAGGGCGGCTGGGCTCCACCTGCCCGGCCCTTCCCTGGCTGAGCAGTGACCCTGGCGGCCACCACGCCCGGCCCCGGGCCTGGACGCACAGGCCCCCTCCGTCTCCAGCAGAGCTGCATCACAGTCGTCGATTCTGAGCCTGGTATTTGATTCTCCATTTTTAAGGGGGGCTTGAAAAACAACTGACTTAAACTGAAGCTCTTGCAATTCTGTTAAAACCAACCTGGACCCTCTACTGGGGCCCATATCGGACTGAGCCCCCGGCCCCTCTCAGGGCATTTCTGTAGCACCTGCCGTGTCAGGCCTGGTGGATGCCCCGCCCCCGCGTGGGGCCCTGTCATGCCCTCGCGTCTCCGTCTCCAGGCTCAGCAGCAGCACCAGGGGCTGCTGGAGGGACGGTCGGGGATGGCGAGGTGTCCTGCCCCCGGCCACGCCTGCTCCCCGGGCAGCACTGGCCCAGGGGGACGGGGCTGGACGGGCAGCAGCGGAGACACGTGCACCAGCCCAGAGGGCAGCCGACTCTGGGTGCAGGAGCCCGGCCACCACGGGAAGGAGTGGAGTCTTGGAACCAGCTGCTGGCCCCGCAGGCTGCGGGCTGTCTGTACAGCTATAGCACCGGCCCAGGCGGCCAGCACCTGTCACAGGCGCGGCTGCATCTCCCACAGACGCCGTCACGTCCTCCAGCAGCTGTGGATCCGAGTGCCGTCAGGGGGACGGACCCACATGAGGCGTCACTTTCCCCTCCCACTAATTTCCTGTTTCCTTCTCTCAGGCTGTTGGAAATAAATACACAGGGATTAAGGATTATGAAGTGGCAAATTTCCCCAATCACATTGGTGTGAATTATTTTTCTCACTGGAGGATAGATGTACAGTCGCCATTAAAAAGTGAAAATAAATGGACTTTTAATTTCTTATTTTGCATGAATTTCAAAAAAACCCTCAATTTTTAAAAAAATCACAGTGAAAAGAAACCAGCAGAACAGTCTGCCTCTCGTGAGCATCCCGCCACCCCCACTCCTGACATTGGCCTTGGGCTGCCCTGTGGCCACCCACCGGCCACCAGCAGCCAGACCAGGCGCCGTTGGCTGCCCGTGTCCTCACCGCGGCAGGCTCGGCATCGGCCCTGGCACTGTTCTCGCTGTCGCTGCAGCGCCACATAAACCTTCTCCTTGAGAACCAAGGGGCAGAGGGAGAGACCATGTCCGCGGTGTCCCCAAGCCCAGAGCTGCCCAGAAAGGTGCACTGATTCCCATAGCACCCGAAGGACGGCCCAGGCCTGGCGAGGACCCCCCTCCGCCAGCGCCCCCCGCAGGCAGAGCAGTAAACGCGAGTGAAAGTCCCGGGCGCGCAGACTCGGAAGGGGCGGCGGGCAGCCGAGCCCTCCGTCGGCGTTCCCAGCCCGAGGGGCACAGAGGCCTGTGTTCACCTGGCCTGCACACGCGCAGCCGTGGCAAGTCGCCGAGGGGGATCATTTTCCAGTACGGGAAGAGGAGGGGACCAGTCCTTATCGGGAGCTGGTCGCCTGTTGGATTTTTTGGGCCCTTGGCTGTTTTCGGGATAGAGCTGCCTTGGTGAAGACCCCGCTTGGGTAGAAAAGAAGCTGAGCCTGCCTCGTGGCTCCGATTCCTTACTGCCAGTCACTCTCCTGGGAGAACCAGTGGGTCCCCGCCAGCCCACCTCCGTGGGGGAGGTGCTGGGCTCCCAGCCGTTCCCTCTGGTCACCTGCAGGCTGGGCAGGGAGCCGGCCGGGCAGGGATGCTGGCAGGTGCAGGGATGCTGGCCGGGCCAGGCCTGTCCTGGAGGCCTGTCACCTGCAGCCCCATCTGCAGCACGAGATCTGAATCACCTCCTGGGTGTCCAACCCCACGGTTCTTGTCGGGTCAGGACTCTGATTCCCTGGCTGCTCAGCGAGGTCTTGGCTTTCCCTTCACTCACCCGCCCCCTGCGCCCCCGCTGCCGAGAACAGGTGTGAGAGGCCCGACGACCTCTTCCAGGCAAACGGCCTTCGGGCTGATCCAGGAGTCTGGGGCCTGAGCCGCTGCCCACTCTCTGAGTGCCAACAGGGACCGGTGTCTTTTTGGTTCTTTTTTTCCCAGACACACCTGAGGCGCACAGACGTTCCCGGGTCAGGGGTCAAATTCGAGCCACAGCTGCAACCCAGGCCACAGCTCTGGCAATGCCAGATCCTTAACCCGATGCACTGGGTGGGGGACAAACCCGAGCCACCCCAGAGACAGCACTGGATCATTAACCCCTGTGCCACAGCAGGAACTCCCGAAAATACATATTTTAAAAACCAAATGTTTGCAGGGCAAAGGGCAAGAGAATGACCACATTTGGATATAATAAGGAATTTTATTTATAAGATGTAACTACTTTATTTGCATTTATAAGTCTCTAGAGTAGCTCTTTTTTTCCTTTCTTTCTTTCTTTCTTTTTTTTTTTTTTTTCTTTATAGGGCCTGACCTGCAGGATATGGAAGTTTCCAGGCAAGGGGTCAAATTGGAGCTGCAGCTGCTGGCCTATGTCACAGCCTCAGTCACCACGGACCCTGGACGAGCTACGTCTGCGACCTACACACCTCAGCTTATGGCGATGCCACCAGGTCCTTCGCCCACTGAAGGGGGCCAGGGATCGAACCCTGGTCCTCGTGGATACTAGTCAGGTTGGCTACTGCTGAGCCATGACAGGAACGCCCTGGAGTAGCTCATAATACCTGAAATTCATTTTAAATTCTACCCCAAACACTCCTAATACGCTTTTATTAAGTGGCTCTTCAGTTCTCTGTCACTCTTCAGGTTTTGTTGTTGTTTCTTCGTCTTCTTCTGTCTTTTCAGGGCTGCACCTACGGCACACGGAGGGTCCAGGCTAGGGGGTCGAATCGGAGGTGCAGCCGTCGGCCTACGCCACAGCCACAGCCACAGCCACGCAGGATCCGAGCCGCGTCTGCGACCTACACCACAGCTCAGGGCAACGCCGGATCCGTAACCCACTGAGGAGGCCAGGGATGGAACCCGCAACCTCGTGGTTCCCAGTCAGATTTGTCTCCGCTGCATCATGATGGGAACGCCACTCTTCGGTTCTCAGTCCTATTTTTATCCTTTACCCGTATACATATTTGGGGGATCAGGTGTAGGAGAAAATGTGGGGGTGGGAGGGGGAGCTCCAGATGCCGGACCACAAAGTGGAAGGTGAAGCCCCGAAGGCAGAGCCGGTCTGCTCCCCGGCAAAGCTCTGCCGCTTGGGCCCCAGCAGGCACCTGCCAGGCCGAACCTGATCCAGGCGTCCTACCTGGGAGGAGAGACACGCTCTGCTCCGAGCCCTGGGCCCAGGACCGCACCTGCCGCGACCCCGGCCTGGCGCGACGGGACAGCGAGAAGGTTCTGTGGACAGTGAGCTTCTGAAGACGTGCGGGTCCTGTCTGCTGGCCTGGGCCTCATTGTTCCTCTGGCCCAGACGGTCCCTGACAAGGAGGAGGAGGGACACGGAGACTCCCATCCTCTGGGTGCGAGCATCAGTGGGCAGACGTCGGGCACGGAATCCGCTGCGTGCGTTCCACTGGCACTGCTCGGGGGCTCCCGTCCGGGCTCCCCTCGTCTCATCGCGTTTCAAGCGTGGTACAGCCTCTGCGCTGTAAGTCCATGACTTGGCAGAGGGCACAGAAGTCTTCAGCAAAATAAAGAAAAGAAAAGGCTGACAAAGATTTTTTAGGCGACAGACTAAGAAGTGCGTTCACGAGCGTGAAGGGGGACGTGTTCACTGGGTCGCTTTCGAACCAGGCTCATTTAAACAATGACGAAGGGAAGGCGTCACTGCAGCGGACATCAAGGCAGGAGGACGCGTCCTCGTGCAGCCGACCTCGGGCTCCCGACTCCCGGTGGGTTTCATTATCATTGTACTTAATGAAGAAGTAATATTTACGGGTACAGATGCTTGACAATTATTCTGAATTTTCCTCACCTTTGGAAGGGTTAGAACATTTCTAAAACCGGAGGACGAAGGGGGTTAATGTAGGTATGAAATGACCTCATGAATATACACAAATGCGCCCATTAGATATACATCATTTTTCCCCTCTGAGCGCAAAGACTTTCATTCTTTAAAAACTTAAAAAAAAAAAAATTCCCTTTCTTCAAGTCAACTCTTGTGCTCCAGCAAATTGTCTGTGTTCTACACGAGCCAAAAACGCCCTGCATTTGCCGTCTGGCGAATGATGGATTCCATCCTGGGGCAGGAAGGCCTCGCGCCTCGTGTCCAAGCGACAGCGGTAGAGGGGCTTGTGTTCGGTAGATGTGACTTTCGGAGAACGTCCCAGACTTATTTCCAATACACAGGAGCTTGAGATAAGACACAAAACAGACTCACCGGAGCCACACTCACAACGAGCCCCTCTCCGCCCCGTCTGCACCCACCTGTCCCCATTGTAGGCGGACTCGGGCATGCTGCACCGGCCAGCTGATCACTTCATCCACACATGACTACCTCACAGTTCCCGTCGTGGCTCAGCAGGTTAAGAACCCGCCTAGCATCCATGGGGATGTGGGTTCGATCCCTGGCCTTGCTCAGTGGGTTAAAGATCTATCCAGAGTGGCCATGAGCTGTGGCACAGGTCATAAACTCAGCTTGGATCTGGTGCTACTGTGGCTGTGGCGTAGGCCTGCAGCAGAAGCTCCAATCTGACCCCTAGCCTGGGACCCTCCACATGCTGCAGGTGCAGCCATAAAACAAATATATGAACTAATTAATTAATATGATTACCTCTGTGAAAGCTCTATCTGCAAACTGTAAAATATCTGCAAAGAAAAAGAAAATCTTGGAGTTCCCATTGTGGCACAGCGGAAACGAATCCGACTGGGAACCACGAGGTTTCAGGATCGATCCCTGGCCTTGCTCAGGGGCTAAGGATCCGGTGTTGCCCTGAGCTGTGGTGTAGGTCGCAGACGCGGCTCGGATCCCGCGTTGCTGTGGCTCAGACATCAACCGGCAGCAACAGCTCCGACGTGACCCCGAGCCTGGGAACCTCCATATGCCACGGGAGTGGCCCTAGAAAAGACAGAAGACAACAACGAAAAAGAAAGGAAAAGAAAAGAGAAGAAGAGAAAAGAAAATCCTTCCACCTTCTGAGGTACTGGGGTTAGGATTGCAAAGGGGCCACGATTCAGCCAACGGGAACACCCTCTTTTTCTCCCTGAGGTTTCTGCCTTGTATTCTAATTTACCTGACGTTCCTTTTGCTGTATCAGAATTTTGTTTGAGTTCCCCTTCCTCCTTGTTTCAAATTATTGTGTTTCTTGATCTTAATAATGTCCCTGAGTAGCAGCCAAAAGTTGCATTTTTCCTTCAAAACTGTATAAAAATTCAATTCAGTTTGTCAGAAACTGTTTCCTGTGTTGACGGGCTGACTGCTGGCAGTCAGAGAAATTTCCCTTTGCGTTTTCCGCTCATCTTGTCTCCTTCTGGTGCGCTGGACGTGGGCGCTATCTCCCCAGACCCTCCTGGCCAGGTTGCTGGAAAGCCCACGCTTACAGCCGCTTTCCCGCCAGGACGGGTCCACCCTGCACGCGCGTGGCTCAGCGACTCCGTCGGAAGCCCTTCTTCGACGTCTTGCCCCTTCCGTTCCGCTGGCACCGCTGCTCACACGGACCCACGCGTGCCCTCGTGCGCTCGCTGTGTTCCGGCAGCTGCGGGGCAGCTTTAGACCGGGCTGCCTCGACGGAGGGAACCCCATAAATATTGACTGGATCTACCTCAGCCCCACTGATTGTCAGGAAACAGTCAAAAGCCGGCCACGTTATTTTCCTTTCCTCAGCCGGCAGCACCGTTTGTCACTGCCTCTGAGATGCTTTATATACGTTTTCTAGAACGTACTGGAAATGTGGAAAGTGGTGGGAAGGCAGCGTACGTGTCCCTAAATCAGATTTTCAGGCTGCGTCTCGGCCCCCGTTAAGCAGCACGGAGCCAGGACCAGTGTCTAAGAACTGTCCAAACGCCGCCTTCTCTGCGGGGCCCGCAAGGTGTGGAGTAAGTGCTGGGCCTGTTTTTCTCCCTAAACGTCTGCGTTATGCTTGAGATCTCCGGGTTTCGAAAGGACGCGAACGCATGGGGTTCGTCCGTGTCTCTCGGCCCCTCAGTCTTTCAGGGCGAGTGGCGTTTCCAGGAAAGCATGACTCGTGAGTTTCTAATTCCTTTATTCTTACTGCGCTTATCTCAACGTTGCTTTGTCATACTTACCTGATCCTCAAGAGTTTCTGAACTTTTAGCTGTTTTCCCAAAGTCGGGACCTTGTGTTTGGAAGAACAATTGGCTCCACACGGTGCATATTTGAACCCCGAACTCGTCAGGTTTGAGATGCGTCTCTACCCGACTGAGAGTGAGCGTCTCAAACGGCTGCAGATTTAATCACTGGCTCCCGGTTTTCCTTGCGGCGGGAAGTGGCAGCAGGCGCGGGCCAGGGAGGCCTGCTGGATAAAGAACGTGGCAGCTTCAGATGGAGACAGAATGGGTGGGGACGTGACTGAGAAGCTGGCGGCCCTCTGCCAGCCTCCCCAGGCCCTGAATGAGTGGCCGGTGGGGTTGGGGGGGTCCAGGCCGGGCCAAGCTGGGGTTGGACTCGATCTCTGCAGGGACCGCCCTTCCAGATGCCTCCTGGGCGTGGAGGGGACACGCCGCCTTTCTGGACGTGACAGGACAAAGTCAGCAAAGACCAAGACATGCTGTGAGGGCTGAGGGGCTTTCCTCCCCCTCCCGGAAGGGGGCGCGGGACGTTTCTCCCCCAAAGTGAGGAAGGGGTGCGGGCCTGGGGACTGGGAGCACTTGAGAGGATCTCTTTTCGGTTGCCCTTCAACCAGAACTCCTCAGGAATAACGGGCTTAGAAGCAGGAAATTAACGGAATAAATAGCGTGGATGAAGGTGCCTCGCGCGGAGAGGGGAGCTTCTTCTCTCCCTCTGCGTCTCTTTCGCAAAGGAGAGCTCTTAGTTCACTTAAAGGATCTGGAGAGTTAAAGAATCTGGCTCCTGTTCCCTCTGTGGCTGTCTCCACGGCAGGCTGTTTTCACCGACACCTGCTTCCAGGTGGGCTGTCAGGTGAGCTGTCCCACTGCAAAGGGAGACGGTTATGGCGACTCCGCCGCCCAGGCTGCCGTGTCCCTCCGACCCGGGACACCCAGAGGTAAAGGGTCTCAGGGAAGACGCGTTGGGTTCGAGTCCTAGATGGCCCAACGTGCAATGCCCGGCCCTTGGGCAGGTGAACCAAACTCACAAGCCCTGTCTCTCCTCATTTGGAAAATGCAAGTGATAGTACTCGCCTGGTCTGCTTCAGAATTAAATTCGACGCCTACTTGCAGAACGAAGGCATAGACTCCAGGGCTTAGCGAATGCCATGTTGAGTGCCATCTTTGTCATCGGCGGGCACCGCTCCCACGGCCATGTCCCCGCTCGCCTGCCTACGCACGTCCTCCCAGCGGAGCACATCAGGTGGAGGTCTTCCCGCAGGTCAGAGGGCACCGTGGGTCAGCGCTGCCGCCTGGGCCGTGGCCCGTGTCTGTCGCTAAGCAGCCGCTCACCCACGGGTCCGTTTCAGCTCCCTGTATTGGACAATGTCCGGCTCAGAGGCAGTGCGAAGGCCTTTCAGAGAGAGCTGGTGTCCAAGCAGAGTTAGAATTCTCCTAATGTGAACTTGGCAGGCCAGCTCCGCCCCTGGGCCTGGGCGGGAGGGACGGAGGCTTCCTGGGAGCAGCCAGGGTGCCCCCCACCCCCGTGGAGGGGATGCCCGGCCCTGGACTGAGTTTACAAAGTACTCGGTGGCGCTGATGTCAAGTCCCTCCAACCCCGACTCCAGCCGTGAACTCTGGGCATACATTTCCTCAGCGCTCTTAAAGAAACAGCACATACGCTGGTGTCCAGGCAGAAAAATCCCAAGCCACTTGACTGAGGACTTACTCTACGAAGGCTGTGGGCAGCCCCCGCGTCCTGGGTTAAGGCAGCGGGCGGGCCAGCCAGGCCTCAGGGTCGGCCTGGGGAAGACGCGGGGTGCTCGGGGTGCTCACGTGAGCACAGTCACCCGGTCCTCACGCAGCTTCCTGGGTCCACAGCCCAGTAGCGTCCTCCGACCACGACGCTCGTGTGTGAGTCCCAGAGGCAAAATCGTGAATGAGGCTGCGTGTTGGGGTCGTGAAGCCTTTTCTTTTTGTCTGTGTTCAGCTGGAACGAAACCCTTGAAGCTTCATTCCTAACGTGGCGATGCCGCACCCCCCGTGGAACTGTGTGTCATTGTGCAAAGTGGTGAAAGCACTTTGTGCTACAACAGCCTGAAGGGGGTCGGGAAGAAAAGGGAGAAGGGAGAGGGTTTGGATCGTTTCCTGGGGGCCGCCCTCCTCCCCGTCCCGAGACCCGTCCCCGGCCGGGGATGAGCTGTCAGAGCCCGGGAGGCGGAAACGGCAGAGGCCATCCGCCCCAGGTGGCGCCTGAGCCGTGAGGGTCCCACGCGTCTGCTGACAGCCACCAAATCCATGCCGTAAGGGGGACGCGCTGAGAGCGGCACGTCTTGGGGGAATCGGGGACGCTGGCTTTGCCATAGGAAGCAGGGCCAGGCGCCCAAACCCACTGAGGGCGCAGCTAAAGGATCAGCCAGAGACCCTCCGGGTGCAGTAAGTGTGAAAAAACGCTGTGGGAGTCCCCTTCGGGCAGCGTCCTGGGCGGAGAGGCCGAGGGAAAAATCCAGAAGAATCCTGCACGTGCGAAATGCCTGCCAACACCTTCCTCTTCCGACACGGGACGCAGGTTCCACGAGGGACCTGCTGCTGCAAGTGTGCAGCTGGGCGGGACGGTGGCCGAGAGAGGAGCTGGGGGGACGCAAAGCCGCGTCCTCTCGCGCTCGGAACCCTGCGGTTCGTGGCCAAGCCGGAGACCTTGATGCAGTGGGCGCCCTGAGCCAGAGCAGCCCGAGAAGATGACACAAACCCACAGCATCTTCCGGCAGCCCCGATCCCTCTGTTTCCTTATGGACCCTCCACATAGTCCGTGCTCAGTGTCTGAGAAATGGACACAATTGTGCATCAAGCTGGCCGGGCCATGTCACCCAGTTTTTTGTTAAATAGGATCCTAGATGGAAACTGAAGGTCTCTCTAGATGGGATTAACAGTTAAATCCGCCGACTTTGATAAAGCAGACCACGCTTATAGTGGGGGTGGGCCACGTCCAAACAGTCGAAGGAAAAGACTGAGAGTCCCTGAGAGTCCCTGAAGAGGAAGCAACTCTGCCCGCAGGTGGCCTTCGGCCCTCAGCTCTTCCCTGAATCTGCAGTGAGACACACACACACACACACACACACACACACACACACACACACACACAAACACGCGCACGTGCACGCGCACACTCATACACACACACGCACTATTGGTCTGCTTCTCTGGAAAACTCTGACTGATAAAAAGAGGTAAAAACAGATTAAAATTTGCACCGAGGGGACGGAAGCCTCAATTCCGGACCTGGGATGGCGCAGCCTCCCTGGCACACAGATGGTGACAGGTACGTAGCAGGTGCTTATGCCAGTTTGCAGAGAAGGAGGGCACAGAGCAGGGACCCCACCACCTTCGTCTGCAGGCAGGGCATCCGTGCGACGGGGGAAGGTGGGGAGGCCCGATGAGAGCCCAGCTCCAAGGAGCCGCTGAGGGATCTCGTCAGCTGACTCTCACAAGACCCCGCTCTGAGCTGACGAGCCTGGGCGTTTATCCACACAGCTCTGCCTGTCATGGCTTCAGGGTCACCCCGGGGGGGGCCACTGACCTGTCCCCCGAGGGGCTGGGACCTGGCTGTGGATGGCGAGGCCAGCCTGGGGCAGAGGAGCAGGCAGACCCTGCCCTGGCCTGGGAGCTACAGGCTCCCGGGAACCCAGCCAGGGCCCTGGGACCAGGGACACTGCTTCCCTGCCTCGGGGAGCCCACTCCCGGTCTTGTATCCACAGAAACTCCCTGGAATAACAGGACAGAAAAATGTGGGGCATATGGAGAATTCCCAACCATCTGACGCACGGGCAAACCAGAAACGCAGGGCCCGACGTGGGCCTCAGCGTGACACTGCCCGTAAACAAAAGGCCACGGGCGAGGGGTCTGGGGGAGGAAGGGCCTCTCAGCTCTGCAAGGAGCTCCGGGCTTGATCCAGCCCCCTCCTCTCTGGCCGAGCCTGTGTCCCCCACCCCTGGCACAGCGGCTGCCCAGCCTGGCCGGAACCCACGAGGCCAGTGACCCTCCCGGCTCCTGGACCCAGGCAGCGAGCTCCGTCCTGCGTGCCCGAGGACCTGCCGAGGGTGCTCCATCACTTCGGGCCCGAGCGCAGCTCCCGATGGTGCGTAATTCAGCTCCACGTGAGCTGCGGAACCGCACGTGACCTGAAGCCCCTGGCATCCACAGCCTGGCCAAACTATGGGGCAAGTCTTTGACGGAGACCAGGCAACGGGAGCCTGGGTGAAAGGACCTAGCAGAGTCTTTCCGTCAGGGTCCCTGCCATCCCTTTAAAAGAACCTCAAGACGACCTTGCCTCTGCCTGTGCGGCGGGAATTCCACACTCCAAGCCCGCAGCGTGCGTCCACGAGAACCTGTCAGAAAGGGATGCTCTCACGGCAACGTCTGCCATCAGCTCGACTTCATCTCCGGCTCCGAGCTTCTTTGCAAGACTTGTCTACGCCTTCCACGCAGACGCTGCAACAAAATGTCAAAGCGACAGAAAGAGCTTTTCCTGTTTCACCTCTGGACCTTTAGCAGGGCAGGAGAGCATTTAAACACGACAACAGATGAAGAAAAAACGCACATTCATGCTCTCGTGGCAATTTAAGCTGCATGCTTCGTGTTGGACATGTATGATTGATGCAACCAAAGCAAAGTCACGTTTAAAACAATCGCAGCTGTCAGGAGCCCCCGTCCCGCATTTGCATTTTGAAAGGATTCCAGCGCAGAGAAAATGTGGAACTCATTGTCTCGCAACCATTTTCGCTTGTGATCCTGTAATGCTGCGTAGCTTTTGAAATAACCCGCAAGAGCGAGCGAGCGAGCTTTGGGATGCCTCGCCCTGGCCTGCAGGCTGGCGTTCAGCGGGTTGTTTCTCGTTAGCGACGTTACTGAGTCAGGGTGGAACTGTATCCAGTGAGGCCTCCCGGGACGGGGCAAAGTCAGAGCCTGGCCTGATGACTGTCTCCAAGGAGAGGGAGGAGCAGACCGTCTCAAATCCCACACGAGACGGCACCCCAATGGGTCCCCCGTTTATCCAGAGGCAGGCGACCCACTCGATTCAATGGGGAGTGAGGGGCATCTTTCCGGGCACCAGCCCGGGCACAGAGGTCCGGGGCACCCCGCTCCTGGACTGACCGGGGGCCATGGCCCTGATCATTCCTTGGAAATGAGGCCAAACTCAGCTGGGAAGACGTGCCTGCTTGGGCTTCTCCGTCCAGCATCCCCACCCAGGTCTGACCTGGCTTCCTGAACCCTCCATGTCCATGAATCAGGAACCTGTCCGATCCTCGGCGGAACTGAAAGAATTAGCAGAGCGAGTTCATCCGAGCTTTATTAGGAAACAGTTCTGCACTTTGCTGGAAAACATGAAATCATTCACAGTTGTTCAAACACGAACGAGAGCCCAGAAACAGCCACACGGGGGTTTGAAGCGTGTGACGGAAACGGGGCAGGAAGCTACCGTGAAGGTCGCGGTGGGCAGCGCCAGTCCCTTCCTTGAGAACAGCTTCTCACGAAAACAAAACGGCCTGTGATCCCACCCTCTCCTCTTGCGTGGGGCACAGGCATCTGAGCGCGAGGCGTGGACCGGAGGACGGGCTCCAGGATGCCCGTCCTCCAGCGGCGCTGGCTGATGAGGCCGCATCCGCGAAGCCGAGGGCAGGGCCTGGGGCCTCAGAGCGACCAGACCGGTCCAGGGAAATGAAAGCCAGAGGGCCACGTGTTCCCTCCCACGGGGGCGCAGGCCCGGGGTCCCAGAGGGAGGGTCCAGGCCGAGGTCTGCTTTGCCGAGGAGATTTCCGAGGAGAGGGCAGCCTTTGAATCGAGGGGGTCCGGAACCTCGAGGGGCCGAGGGGCTCAAAGCCCCTGAAGGGGAGACTGCAGAGCGGAGCTGGGCCGGCTTCCCTCGCCCGCTTCCGCCTGATTCCAAGCATCCGAGGGCTCCCCACTTGCTCCCTCCTCCCCGCAGTCCCGCGCTCCTCCCTGCCCCCGCCCTCGCCGGCTTTATTCCCCATTTAAGAGACTAAGATGTCCCCAGGGCCGCAGACCGTTTCCGCCACCAGGAGGGCGGGTCCTCTTCCCAGGGGCCCCTCACTTCCCGGGTTGGTCAAGCCTGAGTCCCAAGCAGGTCCAGCGGCCGTGAGCCTCCGGGGACTTTTGGGGAAGCTGTGAAACCCGGGTCTTCAGATGGCCCTGTGGAGCTGGCGGCTTGTGGGTCACGCAGCTGCCTCCCTGGCCCGGGCATCAAGCTCCTGCCAGGTGGGTAGGTGACAAGATCCTAAGATCACAGGCTTTTTGGTCAGACGGACTGGATTGAGTTCAGGTGGCCACGTGGGCTTGTGGGTGCTATGGACACTGATCTGAACAGGCCGAGGCCCCGCCTTGCAAGTTAGCAGTGAGCCTTTGGACAGTGTATCCCCTGAGCGTATGTGAAAAGCAGTGAGCCGGCAGCAGGTGTAAACACTAACAGCCGTGCTTAACGGAGGAGTTACTCGGCGCCTGACATTTGGCTAATTGTGTCTACGTCACATCACATTTCATGTCCATCTGATCTGGGGTCAGGTTACAGATGCGGAAGCCGAGGCTCAGACTCACAGCAGAGCGACTCCAGAAAGGGCTGGAACTCCTGTCTTTTCTGTTTGTTTCGAGTTGTCCTGAGTCACTCGTGATAGTGCAGGGCTGACGAGCAGGACCTGGGTGATGGAGGAGGAGACGGCGCGTGACAGGCGGAGGTGTAGACGGCCTGACTGCCGGCCGGCCAGCCGCAGCCCCCGGCGGTAAGCGGGAGGGATCTCCTTTGGGAGGGAGAAGCGACGCTCCCCCAGGATGACGGAGCCACGCAGACACGAAAGCAGGGGTGTGTAAGGCGGTGTCCCTGTAGCCCCATTCCCAGCGTGTGGGCTGCACTAGGCCCTCAGCCGCCCCAGCAAGTGACCAAGCCCCCAGACCTCACCGAGGGCCCACCACGTGCCAGCCTCTGCGCTGGGAGCAGGAAACGCTCGTGAGCAGCAGCGGCGCCTCTGCCCTCCTTGGCTTGCATGTGGGTGGCGGATGAGGGCAAGGAGAGGCTCCCCCGTGGGTGGTCGGTGGGCAGGACGGGGTCAGCGTGGCTTCCACGCCCTTCTTTAGAAAACGGCTTTTTCCCTCCTCAGCCTCAGGCACAGGTGAGGGAGCCTGCTCTTCGCAGCAGCAGCAGCAGCATCCCTGGACCAGAAACACTTCGAAGGAGAAGACGCCGCGACTGAAGGAGAAAGGCCAGAGCACGGCCCGCGGCGGGCGCTCGGCCAGCACCGGCCTCGCCCCCCGTCCCAACCAGAAGAGGCTGCCATGCTGGGACTGGGTCCTTGGAGCCCCTGGCAGGCGCGGGTCTGTCTGCAGAGGACGCGTCCACATGGAACACGCCGTAATTGATTGAAAACGCCTCCAACAGGTAGAGACATGGGTCTTGAGTCTCACCGCCGGAGGGAACTGACCCACGGGCTTCGCGGCTGCGCCCCGAAGGCAACTGGCTGGGGGAGCTGAAAGGTCTCCCCCCAAGGCTGCTGCCCGTGAGTGAGCTCCTCTGAAGGGTGAGCATCCAGCTCCTCAGCAAGGACCACGGCCTCGCGCCCCTTCTCCGAAGAAGCAACTTGGGAGGCAGGGCTAGCGTTCAAGACACGTGCGTCCTTCGAGCCTTTGTTCAGGCGTGAAAGACTAACACGGAGAAGAGCAAGCCCACGGCAAACCTACCGGACGGCGTTTCTGTGTCACACTGAGAACATGAAAAATAGAAAAGTCAAAGCACGAGGAATCCTATCTGAGGAGAATGGAGACGCACGTACCGATACGAAAGTACTCGTTGAGTCACCAAGGAGGCGTTTAGGACGTGCTCCGTGGACTGCGGACAATGCTTGGGTGACCCTGGGGTTTTCAAAGTGGTGGCCCTCGTGACCCAGTTTAATGGCGTAACTGATGCTATGACCAGCGCAGGGGATGGTTCCAGAACTCTAACCTCCGTCCTTTCCTCGGCACGGGGACCTTCACACGTGAAAGAAGAAATGACAGGTGCACGTAGTCCTATCAGAATTACCAAGGAATTCTCGACAGAACTTAGGGCGCTGCGGTGAATTGTAACTCCGCTCCGCCAGCCTGAAAACAAAGCCAGCACGTGTGGGAACGACTGGTTTCCAGTGTGGAGGGGAACGATGAGAATGGCCACAATTGGGTGACAAAATAGTCCCACTGACCGCTGTGGAGAACTGCTTCCGAGGTCCGACCCGAGGCGCCACCAGGGGACATGCGACGGCAAGGCTGGCGCGGCGTCAGAAGCTGAGGCCGCAGCCACGAGCCGCGGTCAGTGCCGCCCTCCAGCTGCCTCCTGTCACTATTTTCCTTTCTCTGGGAGACACTAGTAATTAACAAGGGTGTGACTTGGGTCTCCGCATCTCACTGGATGCATATAACTTCCAGGCAAATGCATGCGGAAAGCACAACACGACCGCGACCACGTCTAGTGGGAGACAGGATGGTGCGAGAAGCCCTACTGACGACTGAAAATGTTCGGGAGATGAAGGGAGCGTGTTCCGAGCACGATGCACGAGCTCGCCACCTGCCGCGGGAGCCGCGCTGTCTAAGGCGGAGGCTGGGCGTCGGGGCCCTGGCGAGAGAGGCGGGCGCGCTTAGGCGGGTTCCGGCCCTGAGGAGCACCTGGCGGTCCTGGATTGTTCTACCCGAGAGAGGGGCAGCCTCTCGTGGCGGGTTTGAACATCGGAATCGACGTGTTTCGTGTTTATTCTATGCCTCTGTCCCAAGCCTGGGGGGCGGGGTGGGGGAGGCTTGGCATCAAGGCTCAGGGAGGGCAGAGTGTCACCACGTCTGGTCCTCGTTCTCCAGGTCACGCCTGTCTGCGGAGGGCCGCCAGCCCGGCCAACATCCTAAACCCACTTGAAAACACACGTAAATGACGTACTTTATCTTACGTGCGGAAGTATCTTTCTTTTAGTATAACAGGGCTCAATCAATAAATTGCTTTTACCAAATCAGACCATTTGCTTAGGTGAAAAAGCGAACCGCTGGGCACAGGTTAAGTGCGGGACCTCAGCTGGTCCGTTGGAACCCTCGGAGAATCAAGCACATGTGAATGTGAGCAGGTGCGCCCAGGGCGACCCCGGGCACAGGGCACACTCACGAGCGCCTCAGGAGCCACGAGAAGCACCTTTCCTCTGGACTCCAGCAGCCACAGAAGACTGGAAAAGTAACAGGGAGGCGGGCTGGTTGGAAAGACACCAAGCCATCTTTTTTAGCAAAGAAACAATCTGTTCACTGAGCATGATTTCAAGTTAAACTTAAGGAAGCCAAGTATTTGCTCTGAAAGGAAAACATTAGGAACAAGACGTATGAAAGAAACGTTTCTGCTATAAAACACACACGGATTACATTAACTGGTCAACGTTATCAGCACTCAGCGAGCATCCAGACATCCAGAGAAAACAGGCAGAACAAAGGCATTTATTTCACATAAAATATGTAAGATGGAGCAAACGCCGCTGCGTCTTGGAAGTACCGCTAAGAAACGGGGGCAGGTGTGGCGAACGCGGGAGCCTCACCAGCCAGACTCCTCTGCCTCTGCCGCGGTCCCTCGCCCGGTCCCCTCTGTCCTGGGCTCAGGGGTCCGGCTGCAACCCTGAATCTGGAAAAGCAAAGCAGTCAGTGGCCAATACACACAGCAGGCGTCCACTGAATGGGCTCAGGGAAGCAGAAACCTAAAACGGGCCACACGCAGCTGGCCTTTTGTCTCGGCCCTCAGTCCTCAGCCCTCTGTCGCATCTGGTCCCCGTGCCTGGGACATGGCCTCACTCTAGAGACGGCAGAACAGAACCGGGGGTCCTGGGAGGCCGAGGCCAGGCTGCTGGCTGCATCCAGCCCGAGCCGTCTGACTCTGTCTGCTGCGTAAGTGAGAAAAACGGCTCTTGGCCTCCGGGACGTGGCTGCCTATTTTCTCTTCCCATCAGTGCAGTCAGTTCCCGCCGCAGAGGAGCTGCAATAAGACCCCCTTGCTTCCGTCTTCAGAGCGTTTCTGCCTTCAGGTGGAGACCTGCAGCTCTGACCCCGACGGGCAGCGCGCACGGTCCTGGGTTCCAGCCACCCCGTCCCTTGTTCTCTCTGAAGAGAAAGATTCAGCACCTTGTGACACAGAACTGTCCCGACACACGTGTGACTTCACAATGCCACCTGCAGAAGGCCTGTTTTCACCTGCGATCCGTGGCATGACCTCTGCTGGCTGCGGGCCTCTGAGAGGGAGAAGGACCTCTTTCCACGGGAGAGAAGCCAAGGTCAGGGTTGCACTGCTGACACTGGAAGCCCAGGTCCACCCACTCACCACGGCTGGGGCTTCCCCTGCGTCCCAGGCAGTGCAGACAGCGCCCCTCCTTCTCATCCAGCTGCCCCACCTGTCGTGGAGCTTCTCTGTCTGGAGGTGCAGGATGCACCTATGGGCTGGATGGTGGCTCCGGTCATTGCCATCTCTCAGGAGCACCTGTGTCCACAGCTGCCAGGGCCTCTGGGGGCAGTGTGTGCTCCCTGCCCATGACATGCCCAGGGCCCTGGGGTGGTCAGTAGGTGTGAGCAGGGGGCTCTGGGACGGTCAGTAGGTGTGAGCAGGTGGCCCTGGGCAGGTCAGCAGGTGTGAGCAGACAGGCGGCAGGCTGCAGCTTGAAGTGTGCTTGTGCAGATGGGTGTGCCATCCTGTGCTTCAGCTACAGCCACGGAGAGACACCCCCCCAGTGGCTGACTCCTCCTGGGCCAGGTGTGAGGCTGCAGGCAGGTCCGGCCAAGCCCAGCCAAGCCAGCCAACACAGAGGCGTGACAAGAAGAAAGGGCGGCTTTAGGCCATGGAGCTTTCAGGAGGCTCGTTCATAACTTTGCAGCAGAAGAGAGTTAAACCAGCTTTTCAGATCAAAGAAATACCAAAAACGCCTAAGCAGCGAATTCGTCAAAAAGACTTTACAAATTTTAGCCTATGTAGCAGTATGTGGTAACGAGGAGAAGACCCCCAGCACCCCAGCACCTCCACCTCCACCAGCAGCAGCAGCGGCGCCCTCATCGTCACCAGCATCCTCAGCGCTGCCCTCGCTCTCGTCACCCTCTTCACGTTCCCACCACCCGGGCGGTCACCCGCCCCCAGGCCCAGAGCTCAGCCCCGGCGGCCTCCTTTCTCTCTCGCTGGAGGACCTCTGTCCTCCGCGACTTGGGGTCCGTGTGGGCGTTCACGTCTGTCGTTTCTGCACAGGGATTACGAGAATGCTGACACCCTTCGCCTTGATAACCCAAGACCATTCTGGACGTGACATTCGTGCGTGTGATGAATGAGCTGGCCGGTGGAACTCTAAGTGAGCTCTGCCTTGGAGACGTTGGCCAGGGACGCAAGAGAGCGCTGTTAAGCATGAGAAGGGGCAAGGGGGGTTCCGGGAGGGGAGCATCCATCATGAGAAGCGGCTGCACCAGGTACGTAAGGGGAGCGATGTCTGTTTTAGATTTGAAATCTTAATCCTTCGCAACAAGAACCATCTGCTCCAGCCCCAGTGCTGGCCCGCTGCCCCCCGGCTCTGCTTCGTCCCTCCCACGGGCCGGCCTTTGTTTGCGCTCCGTCTCCCTGGACACCCCGCCGTCCCCCACCTGCTCCGCTGCAGCCCGGTGCGACCCGCCCTCCAGCCGTGATTCCCGCCAGCTTCCTCCCCCCACGTCCCCAGGACACTGAGATGCAAAGGCTGCGTTTTACAAAGATCACACTTTCCCGAAGGGAGGGAAGAAGGGTGGGGGGCGGGGGGGACTCACCAGGAAAGAGTACAGACTCCGGGGGCTGACAGTCGAGACCTGCAGGGCCCACACCTTCACCCACCGTAGTTGATGCTGCTGCTGGGTGTATTTGAAAATTACTAAGAAAGCAGCTGCCAAAAGCTCTCATCGCCAGGAAAGAAGCCCTTTTTTGGTATCTGTGGGAGATGAAGGATGGTCTCTAAACGTACGGGGACCACTGGCAATCGCTCCACGGTTGGTGCACGGCAAGCCTTGGGGCTGGCGCCTTCCACCCACGCGGCGCCGGTGTCAACTACACAGAAAGCGGAGAGAAGCCGCGGCTACTGCCACGCTCCAAGTGAGATGCACCGAGGGCTCACCGAGGTCGGGACCCTGGGGCTGGAGAGGGCGAGGGTTTCCCGGGCTGTGGCGTGTGGACAGCCGTCGCTCAGGGCAAGCACACTTTCGGCCCCTTCTGTGTTCACAGAGCACCTGGCAGGACAGGCAGTCCTCCCAGCGCTCGGTACCTGGTGAGTGAAGGCTGCCCCATCACAAGGACGAACACTTCCAAACACACACCAACACATGTAACTGTCGCCCAGGGCGGCATGCCTGCCACCCCGTTGACAAAGCAGGAGACTGAGGCCCCCAAGGCCAGGTAATTCGTCCCCGTCCCACGGCCAGGGGGCAGAGCCAGGTCCCTGCTCGCCTGCCTCCCAACAGCAAACACCCTCAGACTCAGAACAAAGCAAGAGGCGGAGTATAGTCTTGATAGCATATTTTATTTTAATCTAAGAAAAAAGATTAAAAATCAAAGTTCAGAAATATAAAAGATTATCCAATAAATTTAGGATCCTGTTTCTTATTGATGACACACACTTGAGCTGGTTTCGTGGCTCCAAAATTTCCTTTCTACTTCTGCACAGTTTAAAGCAGCAGCCTCATAAAACGTCTTCATGCAAATTCACGGAGATCATTTGACAGGACACGTGTTGGGGGATCTGGGGCCATGAAGATTTTTTTCAACCAGAAGCCAGAACGGAGGCAGCCTCAGAATGTCACCCCAGCTCCGGGGCTGCCCCCAGACGCTCTGTGGGGCCAGGGGGCGCGCTCCCGGAGGTGGGGGCCAGTCCTGCAGCTCAGTCAGGCATTCAGTTCCTTACCAGCCCCCAGCCCCCCTCAGACGGGTTTGCCCTTGGCCCGTTGCCCTTGCAGCCTCGCGGCATCAGGGAGGACAGAGAGAAGGCCTGGCCCCACAGCACTTGGTCTGGGCTGCCAAGACCAACCCGCAGACCCAGCTTCTCCTGGCCGCATCCCCCTCAAGGAGACGGTTCCTAATGAGTTCAGGTGATAATTTCACCTTGCAGTGGCCCCGGGGCGGGACCTCGGGGGCTGGGGGGAGGCCAGGTGTACGAGAAAGAGCCGGGCTGACAAGCCTGTGTAGCCGGCTTGCTCAGGTCATGATTAAACTGGCTTTTCTGAACGACGGGCCCCTTTCCTTCAGCTGCCTCAGCAATAATTCTCTAGCGTTTATTGCATGAATAGTCTGAGCCCAAGAAGGAAAAATTCAAACAGAAGCTGGAATGGAAAAGCACGCGCACCAAAAACAGTTTGGCAACTATTCTTTGCTCCCTGCAAAGACGGCTTTACCGGGTGGGCGACTCCCCGTGCCAGCGAGGTCTCTGCGGGGCGCAACATGACCAAGACAAAAGCCCAAGAAACAAGCCCACCCATGCCCCTGTGAACCGCACGATGCGAATCGCCGCGGGTTACACACTTGTACACAGCCACGAAGCTTCCAACTCAGATTCAGCCACGCTGCCAGGACGGCAGCCCCCCGGAGCCGGGCTGGCGGGGCCCTTAGGGCCGGCGCGGTCAGGAGGTGGGCAGGGCGGGAGGTCTCGGCCACGTCACCACGTGGCGGAGGAAGAAAGTGAGCTCGCATCCTTTCCAAACAGACCCCCAGCAACCACAGACCGGGAAGGTCGCAGAAGACACATACATTGTATGTGACTCGTATTCTGAAGCCACAGCCCTTCCATGTTCACAGATTAACGCAGTCTGTTTAAATATCTCAATTCTACAAAGTGAATTTACAGTTAAAGTACAAAGTGCAAATACTATGTGTTTGGTTTTGCTTTTTTAATTGCTTTTTGGTGAGGGAGTCGGCCGAGGGTCGAGCATCTGCCGTGCACGAGCCATTTATCCGTGTTTCCTCGGCTGAAAAGAGACGAGAGAGAAGCGGTGAGACGCGGACCTCGCACAGCTCTGAAGACGAAGGCGTGACATAAACCCAGCTGGAAACGGCCAGGGAAACAGACATACTTTTAAATGAACATGGAAAGAAAAATGCTTTATTGGGGGCGGAAGAATTAATTTTTCAAACGGTAAGAACTTTCCAGACCCTTCCTCCCGCTCAACGGTCAGAAGTGTCAGCAAAGAGATCCGCGGAGAGAGTCCGCAATTATCTCAAACGTTGTAAACGGACCCCGTGTACGAACCACCCTGCAGCATCTCCAAGGACCATGGGTTTATTACACAAAAATACTTTGCATAATCTAATGTAAGCCTCGGATGGGCTAAAGACACCGCTGTTTTTTAAATGTTTTCTACCCATCCTTTCCATGTGCTCCTCCGCCTCCCTAAGAAAGACAGCTTGGAAAGTTTGTTCCCTGAATTCCTGGAGTCCTGAGTCTGCCAAGGAAAAGCAGCACAGGACGAAAAGGAGAAGCAACGTACAACGGTCCAGGGTTATTTTTCCACGTGGACCATTCTGACCCATACAAGTTCATCTATTTAAAATAATTACACCTTTAACACTTGAGAGGCTCCTGGGTTGGCTTTTCCTCCCTGATACCACGTGACCAGGTGGCAAGAAGAGAGGCCGTTCTCCCCTGCGTTTGGCTACGCGACGTTCCGTTTAAGTAGCTGCGGACGAAGATAAGCCATCCCCGTATGCTGCCAGTGGCTAAAGCGGGTCAGCTCTGCATCAGGAGAAGGTGGTGCCACCAGGTCAACCCACGTCAGCGTCAGCTGGATGGGGCGGCGCCGATCACCCCAGCACCGTGAGGGAGACCGGGAAGGCCGGAGAAAGCACACTTCTTGTGACACAGTAGCTTCCTGCACCCTCTGGTCCATCCTGACCCTATTCCCCGTCCTTGGCACGCGGAGGCTGAAAGCCTTGGGGCTGGGGCCTCGCATCCTGCAAAGGAAGCCCTGTGGGCCCCACCCCAGCAAGACGGCTTCCTGGCCCCCAGTTTGCAAAAACAGACACAGGAAAAGGCTGGACTCCTTGACTGGGAAAAGCTGCAGAGGCGACCTGTGTCTTCCCTGCCTTTATTCACACCGGGGCAGCACCCCGGGGGCATCGCTGTTCTCTTAGGAAAACAGCCCCGTGGAGGCCTCTGGCGCTCAGCCCGAGGCACTGCTTTTGGGCCGGCCTGGGCGAGTGCGTCATGTGCAGTGGGATTTACAAAGGTGAAACCGTAACCACTGCTAAACCTGGAAGACCGACCCTGACACCTCGATCCCAATGACAAGGTTTTAATTACATCCACGGTGTGCACTGGAGTCCCACATAAAAGCCACAGCAGATGCGGGCTTTGCTCAGGGAAGGCGGCCCTGACACCGCACAGGGGAGGACACAATCC
The DNA here is from genome assembly GCF_054392235.1 of Sus scrofa. NCBI lineage: Eukaryota > Metazoa > Chordata > Mammalia > Artiodactyla > Suidae > Sus > Sus scrofa. Next base: position 1,217,523 of record NC_139383.1, read on the forward strand.
ACAGTAAAAGGCCGAGTGGTCGCAAGAAGGGAGGACGCGGCCCTGGCCTCGGGGCACAGCGAAAGCAAGGGCCCCTGTTTATCTTCTGGAAGATTTTCCAGACTCTGGAGAGGCCGTGGCACACGCTGGTCAGAGACACAGCTTCAGAATCACACTTACAAGCGCCCACGCAGGAGCCGAGGATCCCTTCCGGGACGGCCACGTGGCCCAGGAGGCTCCCGGATTCAAGGAAGACGCATCTGCCCTGTAATCTCATCAAGACCAAGCGAGCAGGAAAGGCCAAATCCAAACCCAAGAGAAGCTTATTCTTACATATACAAACAAGGGCACTCAGAAATTTTTCTTAAAATAAAAAAAACTGAAACTTCAGGTAGTAAAAAAAAAGTAATTTGGGCAAAATCTTGAAACGGATGCCTCGGCAAGTTGGGGGGTCTGAGAGAACCGTATACGGCCGTGGCCCTCGGGGCCCTGCGGGTGTAGACACGATAAGCCGCTTCTTTTCTTGGGAGGTACTTCCCTTTCCAAATCCACAGATCCGCCAGTTTTATGGCCTCCAACTGGACCAGCAAATGCGGAAGGCTAGGACACAGACTTACGCACCTGTCTATTAGAAGCGCTTTCAGCATTTCCTCTAGGGGCTGGCAGAGAAAAAACAAAAAACAAAAAAGGGATTAGAAACCACATGCTCTTCCGTTAGCAAAAGGTTCAGTACAACTTTCCAGGAAAAGAGCCCGATCACCTTAGGAACATGTCATCAACGGGCAGACTCGCTCCCACGAGGAAATGTGGGTACGCGCGTGCTGAGCGTGGCTGATAAACAGTGGACCGTCCAAGTCAGGACTCCAAGAATCCCCAGCCAGACCAAAGCTCTCGTCCAGCTGTGGGAGACGAGTCCGTTGAACCCAAAGTCCCAAAGGCCGTTCGCCAGCTGTGGGGACCGTCCCGCGTCTCTCAGACTGTCCCGGGGAGGGACGCAGGCAGCTGGGAGTCTGGTTCTTTGAAACCTTTTGGGTTTATATTTAAATCATGAGAATCATTTAACTGGTTTGGCTCCAAATCACTGTTCCCCAGCCCTGCTCAGCTCTGCACGCCTCCTTCCGGGCGGGACCTGGTTGTCACCTGTGCAAACACCCTGCCCGCCTCACGCCTCCGCTAAAAATTCCAGCGCCCCCCACGCCCCAGCACGCATCACCCATCACACCAGGGACCTGCCTCTCTTATCTCACTTCTTGCTTCCGCATTAAAACAAAGGACCCTCTCGAGAAGACGCGCGCTTCATCTGCTTTGTTTTCTGTGATTTCGCCAATGGTTAGAGCAGGAAGCGACTGACCGGTATCCTCCGAATGAGTCGGTGGAAGGAGGGCAGTGAGCCCGGTCCTGAGCACCTTGCTTAATTCTTTTTCTTCTTTTTAGGGCTGCACCTGCGGCATACGGAAGTTCCCGAGTGAGGGGTCCATTCGGAGGTGCAGCCGCCAGCCTACGCCACAGCCACAGCCACGGGATCCAAGCTGCATCTGTGACCTACTTGCAGCAATGCTGGATCCCACTGGGTGAGGCCAGGGATGGACCCCACATCCTCAAGGATACTAACAGTCAGGTTCTTAACCCACTGAGCCCCAACAGGAGGTCCTTGACTATTTGTGGATGTCCACCCATTTCATGAAAAAGAGCAACGGCAGAATTAATCCACTTTCCAAGCTCTTCTTCAAAGCGTCCACTTTCAAAGCTGCAGGAAAGCTGGCAGGAACAGAGCGTGAAAAGCCGAAAGACAAATGTATGAAGCAAACTGCCAAAACGGTAAATAAGTAGGAGCTAAACGGACACTTTCTCTCAGCTGTGGGTTTGAATGAAACGAGTACTTGATACCTACTGCTGCTGCGGCCGCTCTCCCCTCGGCTTTGCCCGAAATGCCTGCTTTCCGGGAAAAGTGGGCTTTGGGGCTGTTGGGTCAAATTTGAAGAATACTCAGCTGATACTCTGAAGCTATTCTAAACCAACCAGGCTATTAATAATTGCAAATTTTTCTTGATTTCTTTTGCGGTAAAACTCAATCTATTGGTCATGGGAGGTTGCAACAGGTGAACGTAAAGTGACGGCAAGAAAAGTTAACATTTGTAGGTGTTTAGAACTTGGCCATAGAGATGAAAAGAATACAGATTTCCTTCATGAAAAGAATATTCGACTCAGGACAGAGGAGGGAAAAGCTCCATTAAAATACATGAAGGGCAGAAAAGTAACAAACTGTTCTTTAATTTTCACGGAACAGAATGCACATCATCAAAATGAACATGCAGCCGTGCCACACAATCAACATGCGTTTCGGGCAGAAAAGGAGTGGACACGGCTCAGCAAGGGAGGAGCTGAAGTCAGCAGCAGCAAACAGCACTGACTGTTTCCTGGTGACGGCAAGCGGCAATCTGGCCGTCAGGCAACCTGCCTGAGCGAACACAGCAGCCCGGCAATTTGGCTCAGAGAGATAATTTATTAAGGAGTCCCCCCTGTGGTTCAGAGGGTTGAGGACCCGGGCTGTCATTGCTGCGGCGCAGTCTCAGCTGCTGTGCAGGTTTGACTCCTGGCTCGGAACTTCCACGTGCCACAGGTGCAGCCAAAAAGAAATAAATGAATAAACCTGGTTGTTAAGGATTTATATTTAAAAAAGGATAACTTGGTCAAGATGAACATTTCCCAATTGCTGATTTTCTGTGCAAGGTCACTTTGGAGAGTCATGAGGGCGTGATGTAATCTTTTGTGATTTTTTTTTTTCTGTATTCTTCAGAAATGTCTTTTTCTAGGCTCTGTTATTTCTCGATAGTTTTAAGGGATTTTTTTTCTTTTTTGCATTTTTTTGTAATAGTGAAAATTAAGATCAAGCGCTCAATAATGTTTTAGTTGCAAAATTTTAAAGGCAAAATCTTATATAATTGCTTAAAATAAGTGCTATTAATATATACATCATGATCCCGTATATAGTGAGAACTATAGTCCATGCATGTGGATGTACATATGCATAGAAATTTTTTTGGAAAGCTATAGATCTGGTCTAATTTTGTCTCAGAATAAAAGGTCACACATCATTTATATTCTTTATTTGATTTCTCATTTTTTTAGAATAAAAATGCATTGCTAAGTAGTGAGCAAAAACAAAGGAAACAAACAAAAAACTAGTAACAGGAGTTCCCGTTGTGGCGCAGCGGAAACGAATCGGACTAGGAACCATGAGGTTTCAGGTTCGATCCCTGGCTTCGCTCAGTGGGTTAAGGATCTGGCATTGCTGTGGCTGTGCTGTAGGCTGGCAGCTGCAGCTCCAATTTGACCCCTAGCCTGGGAACCTCCATATGCCGTGGGTGCAGCCCTGAAAAGACAAAAGACAAAAAAGCCCAAAAAAAACCTAGTAACGGCTTGGATATTCAGAATGTCCCAACGAAACCCTCCTGATTGTTCAGGTTTTTCTGACTTTTCCCTGTTCCAAATTACACAGCATAGGAAAAAATAAATGACAATAAAACTGAAAAAAATAACAATTGGAAAAAACTGAGAAATTCTGCAGGGAAAAAAGGGGGGTTGCAAAATTTAACTAATTACGTATCCAAATTCCCGATGCTCGTTTTTGACCCAAATGCCTCTTTTATCACATTGAGCTCGTTTGGGGGAGGAGAGGGGTCATGTGCTCACTTCTTGGTTCCTGATGAGGCATTAAAATTCAGACAACTCGGTTTACTCAGAGGCACAGGAAGAAGATGACTCCGGATTCTGCAGTGACTTAAACATTTCTGACAAATGACAATGACATCAAGAGATGGTGGTGAACGACAAGCATTCACCCCTCTTCCGGGTCACAGGTATGCGCCCCGCCCTCTCCGGGTCCCCACGAGGGCGCAGCTGCCCCCGATCCGGGTACTTGGTCCACCTGCCAGCTAAAGCCAGTCCACGGGCCAGTCCTCTTGAATCGCACATTACTTTTCTGTATCTGATGCTTGGACTTGGGAGTCTTCCTGCCCCCCACCCCCTGGGGGGTTAGCCAGTTCCCGGGATGGCTAACGGCGCGCAGGAACCTGCTTCTAAACCGGTGCTCCTTCCCTGGGCTCCCACACTCAGGGCCACTAACCCTGCCCCGGTCCCCAGGACCAGGGACACCAGCGGGGGCAGCCCTGCGCCCTGAGCCCACGCACCTGCAGCTCCTGAGCGGCCTGTGCTCCCCCGGGCCCCGCGTGCTGGGCTGGCCCCGTTTTCTGAGCAACAGTGAGGAAGAAGCCACCTTCTCGATAGCACGGTCTCGAGTTTTTGGTCAATACACCGGATCAGGAAACAGCAGAACTTAGAAGCCTATGAGGCACTTGAACCAACTCAGGTCCAAGGCCTGTGTCCCAGGGAGGTGGCGTTTTGAGAGCACTTGGGTTACAACCAAGCGTAGGTGTCTGGGAACGTGGCTCTGGATGTGCGGGCTTCACTTGAGCTCCCCAGGCCTCAGTGGTCGGGAGGCCGTGGGCCCTGCCGTGTCCTCCCCAGAGCAGAGCCAGCTGACCGTCGGCATCTCCAGGAAGACCAGCTTCCCATCTTGTTTCCTCCACGGGGCAGCCTCGGCTGATGGACTCCTGGACCCGCGGCTTTTCCGACGGGGGTTCTCCCCCCCCAAGGCCATCCTGCGGGTGTCACACAGCTGCAGCTCAGGCCTCGGGCTCTGACCCAGAGGTGCTGAGACCTGGCACGGGGAAGCTCCCAGAGGCCTGAGGCAGTGGTGTCCCTGTGCTTGTCACCACGTGGGAACATCCCTCCCTCCCGCTGGCCGCTCCATCACTCACGGCACCTCCCCCGGCCCGCGGGCTCGGAACTCCCTGAGCGCGGGCAGCAGCCTGCTCGGCCCTGAGCCTTGACCACGCGGGGTTGGGGCCCTTCTCCTCCTTCCCACTAACTGGGAAACGATTCATCGCGGATGCTCCACGCTGTGCTTGAGCAAACACATAACTTCATCCTGAGGACAGAGTAACTCCTGGACAGATCAGGACACTCCGCCACCCGCAGAAGCAGACGTCCTGCAGGAGGCCGCAGAGTGGCACCGGCACTGGGCCTCCTGCTGCAGCCCAGAACCCACCCGGGAGCACGGTGGGCCCCCGCGGAGCTCAGCACAGGCTACACGGCTCCGGCTGGTGTCAAAAGTACACACAGGCTCGGGGGCTGACCCTCCTGGAAAGGACCCGGCCAGAGTCCCTGAGCCACGCGGGGGAGGGCGAGCGCCGGCTGCTCTGCGGAAGCGAAGGTCGGGGCGGGTGGCGGCGTCTGCAGGCGACAGTCGTTTCTCTGGTGCTCAGGGACGACCGCGAAAGCTTCGCGGCTCCGGGGCCACCTCCTCGACAGGCGAACCTGCCAAGGCCTGGGCCACCGCCTCCCCTCGCCAAGCCTGTTTACTGCCTTCGCCGGCATCTGAGAAACGTGTAGACGGGACTGTGCCCCCGGCGAGGGGTGTCCTGCATGACCTCAAGCCCGAGGCCGACGGCGGGTTCCCAGGGCTCACGGAGAGCAGGGTCCTTGCAGACGACCAACCGGCCTGGGCCGCCCTGAAAGGGGTGACGATGGCAAGACAAAGAGCGGCTTCCACACCCTGCAGCGCCTGCACACGACTTGCTCAATAAAACCACAAGACTGGACTCTTTCTGGAACCCCAGACTGGCCTCCACCACGAGGAAGGGCCCCCGTGGTGGGTGCAGGGTGACACAGCACCAATCCAGCAGGGGCTGAACTGAGGCGCTGAGTGAAAGTCCCCCCGCCCCCCCACCAGGACTCAGCAGGGCCCCAGTGGAGGGGCCCTCGTCCCCCAGCCTCCAGCCGTCCGGCCCCAGCTCCTCCTTGGCTCCCTTGGCCCCCGAGGGGCCGGCCTGCCAGGATCTCTGCCTGCACCTGCCGTGGGTCACACATCTCCCGGGACCCACAGGAGAAAAGCACGGGACAAGTGAGGGCGGCCGTCCAGGCCCACGTATCCCCTGAGGCCAGCAGGAGGTGACCCTGAGCCCCCACAAAGGAGAGCGGGGGCCACTGCCTGGAAAGCTGGTGTCCCAGGCCAGCCCTCACTGGAGGGAGAGGCGCCGGCAGATGGTACAGCCGGGGACTGTGGCTGCTCGGACTGTGCCCTTGGGCAGCTGGCCAGGGCGGGCCCGCTATGTGCCCGGGGGGTGGGGGGCAGGCTTTGCCACCCCCATGGTGCTCGTGGGTTTCTCGTCTGCAAGTAAGAATGAGGATAACCTCGCCCCCGGCCTGGCTGGGAGGCAAAGGATCGTGGGGACCATAAGGCAGGATGGGACAGGGTCGGGGGCCCCCGAGGGGCTGGTCCGGAGATGCCGTTCCTGGGTGCGGACGCGCTGGCCCCAGCCCCCGGCCCCAACCCCTGCTCCGGTGGAAGGCCAGCCCCTCCCCCTGCTACAGACTCCAGCAGCGCAGCCACCGCTGCCCACGCCTCCCCGAGGAGGGGCTTCTGTGACTGACCCCCATCAGGGGCGGCAAGGGCCCCCCAAGTGAGCGGGGGTGGGACCCGTGCTCTCCCAGGAAGGGCCATCGTCGCCCAATGAGGTACAAAGTGGGCGGCTGCGTGTTTCTGTCACTGTCACCAGGCCAGACATCAGGGGAGCGCGGAGCACCGTGAGCGTCAGAGACCCTGAAAATAAACTGAACTCTTTCAGGATGGACTCGCACGGAGCCGGTAGCGAGAGCCCCTCAGTTACCCAGACCGAGCCGGGGCTGGGTCGGCTGAATGACTAACGTGACAAGTGCTGGGGACACAGAAGCTCGTGCGGCAGAGGCGGCCGTTGCCTCCCCAAAGCCCTAGTCCAGGCCGGGGGCCGGGGCCCCGGTCCCAGCGGAGCTGCACATGCAGAGAGACCCAAAGGCCAGCCAGTGGTGTTCCAGAATCTACCCTCCAACTTGCCCTGGTTTTCAAATGTGCTGCCAGTTTGCTAACAGAGTATGAGAATCATAAAACAGCAGCGAGGGGAGAGGCCTCTGCAAACCCCACCCAGCCCCCACCGGGTCCGAGGCGGGAGCCCCGGTCCCCACAGCGGTGGCCGGCCCGAGGCTCAGCCGGGCCCGCGCCCGCGGAGGGGGTCTGGGGCCCGTGAAGACACATACTCCGCTGAGACGACACACTTTGCACCACGGAAGCGGCTGGTTTGCAAACAGGGATTACTGAGCTGCCACACCCGGGCCCGAGTGTCTGCATCTCAGCGCCGGAAGCAGCCCCTGGGGAGGCAGCCCCCGGACGGGACAGGAAGCCTCGTCCTCAGACACCGCTCGCTCCTGCCTTTCCTCCCGGCCGCCCTCTGACGGACGGTCTCTGCCAGCGTCTCTAGGACAGGGGACCGGGACACGCGGTAGCTCCCCCGCCTTGGACAGCAGGGACAATCTGCTCTGGAGGGCCAGCCCGCGGCCTCGAGGGCAGACACGCGCACGTGCGAAGCGAGGGGCGAGGCTCTTACTGTGCCGCTTCCGCGAGTCGGCTCTGCCCTCCTCCTTGGTGGCGCCCAGGCAGCCCGTCAGCTCCTGGATGGAGAGGGACTTGTCGTCGTTCACGTCGCAGTACTCCACGAACCTCTTCACGCACTTCTTGGGCTTGGACTTCTTCCGCAGGAATCTCTTGAAGGGCTTGATCTCCTTTTTGCCGACGTCCCCGCTGGAGTTTTTGTCCAGCAGCTTGAAGTACCAGTGCACCACCCGCTCCTCCAGCGTGTGGCTGGGGTCGGGTTCCGAGAGCCTGGAAGACACACAGGGGTCAGGCGCCCGGTGCCCGGCTGCCTCTCCCGCCCCGTCGGTGGGTCAGGGTCCCCAGGCCCTGCCTTCCCAGCCCAGCGGGAGGCTGCTGGCTGCCCTCTTGGTCCAGAGGCCCCAGCCTCACGACTTTAAAGAAAAAATAACTTAGAAAAAGAGCTCTGGCAAAATGTGTTCAAGCTGGCTTCAGAATTGCTGATGGCACAGTGAACTTGGGACGCCGTTCAAGCCTGGGGCGGGGACGCCTGGGGGATTCAGTCACGGTCTCTCTAGAAGCCAAGCTCCGAGCCTCAGACCCAGGCGCTCGAGCAGGGTCCCCGAGCTTCAGGAATCAGATTCTGAGCGGAGTGAATGGCGTGATCAGCCCTGAATGGCAGACGTGAAAGTGGCTGAGGAGCAAAGCTTTATGTGTTACAGATATTTCACTCTAAAGAAATCTGAGCATTTCAAATCGCACCTTTGTAAGTACTTAAAATGCAGGCAATGGCTCTAAAACGCAACTGCAAAGTGGGAAGCTCTCGGGACCAGGGCCCCTCTCCTCCCCTCCCACCACTGCCATCTCCACCACCTGAGGGAACCTGGGAAGATCCCAAGGCCCCGTGCCATGAGGGGGCATCCTCACCAGGTTGGTGGCATCTCCTTCAGAGCCAGCAAGGGACCTCGTGTCTGGGGGGACCCTCTCCTCCAGGCCCTGCCGGGTCCGCTAAGCTGACCAGGCTGGCCTCTGCCTTGCAGCCTCCCCACCGGCCCTGGACCCAGGGCCTCGTCCCGGCTCCCTGCGCACCTGCCCGGGGAGGAGGGGTCGGAGACGGCGTGGACCATGTCCGTGGACAGCGCGTCCAACACACTCGTCAGAAACTCATTCTTTTTGGCACCGGGACAACCTGAAAAAAAGAAAGGCAAGACATCTTCCCATTTTCCAGAACTCACAGAGGACATGGGCGCCGGAGAGGAAGGCTGGCTCAGGGTCGAGTCCGCCTGCCACCTGAACACGTGCAAGCCTGTCGCCGTACACACGTGTTGATTTGAACCCACTGCCATCGGAAGTGGCGACCTCTAAGACTCAGTCAACCGTCACATCAGACCAAGAGACTCACGCATTGTCATCTCATTGGTCCCCAAAGCTGCCACCCAAGAGGCAGCCACACCGCCCAGGTCACGTGGGGCCCCTGAGGCCAAGAAGCACCCAGGCTTGCGGGGCTGGAGACGGGCAGGGCGCAGAGCTGGCAGCGGGGCCTGGGAGGGGTTCTGCCAGTGAGTTGACACGAAGCTAACGGTACACTCTGCCCACGAGATGCCACTTCATCATCCTCGTAGGAGGCTCGGAACTACCCCCTGCACCCGATGCGTTCAGGCGACAAGGTGGAGCCAGGCAGCGGGCCAGTCCTCCCTGGACTCTGAGAAGTGGAGGAATCTCGCCGTGTGGACAAGGACCAGCGCTGACGTCGCTGGCCTCTGGCTCGCCTGGTCCTCCTTCTGATGCCTGAGTTTCTGTCACTCTTAGGCACGTGCTCGCTGCCTGTCGCAGGCATCTGTTTACACGGCTTCCCCCTCCTTAGATGCACACAGCAGAAAACACCTGCGGATCCCTAAGCAGCGAGGGGGGGGTGATGGAAGTTGAGGGGGGATCAAGGGCTGTGTTATCCCCCCACCCCTTTGAATATAACTGAAAAAGTGAGAACGGTCTACGCGGACAACCCCCAGACCTTTGGGAGAACGTGACTTTTCACAAACAAAATACTGACCTCATTAAGTATCGCCTGGGAGGAAACGCAAGATCTGGGATGGGGGGACCCAGGGGACCTTCCGCGGCCCCGCCCGCGCCAGCCCCGAGGCCGGGCAGCACCTTTGTCCCAGGGAGCAGCTCGCCCCGGCACAAAGAGGAACAGAGAACAGCAAGCAGGTGCCTGGCGCCAGGCCCAGGGAGCACTGCCTGGCGGGGACGCGGTCGGGGCACAGCGGCCCGGTGCCCGCGGAAGCTGCCCCTGCGGAGTCCCACACCCCTGTCGGCATCAGGAGGCCCAGGGAGGGATGGGGAGGTGCTGAGTCAGGAAAAGGCTGGGCCGACTCAACTCTGCTCAGGCCCGAAGCGCCGAGAGGAGGGTTACCCTGGCATGTGGCGAGCTGCGACTTCGGGGGGGCGAGGCCCACGTTATTTCCTGCAGGTGATTTAGTCATATCGCCCCACCCCTGGTGAGGTTAAAACAACACAAGATGTTCAATTAGAAAATGATATGCATCCATCAGGAAACACAAGACTAACAGCATCTAAAAGCTTTAGGACACGTCAATGCAAAAATCGGTGAACGTAAAGTTTAATCTACGTCTCAAACAAGAAATACCAAATCCATCCTGCTATGATATTTGTTATTGCGGCAAAAATGACAGACTGAAATGCACAGATCTTTCTGCCAAGGATTGTGCTTCACAGCGCAGGGGCCCTTCAGTCCAGAAACAAGGAATGCTTTTCGTGGTTATTTGCAAAGACCCTGAACTCCATCCGAGTCAAGAGAAGAAAGGCTGAGGGACAGAGAGAGAGCCGCCTCGGGTCCCCACCCTGTGCTCTGTGGGCGCAGCACTCTGGATGGAACCACACGTGAAGTCACCTGCCGACGGAAACACTTGCTGGGACCCAGCACAGGTCTGGGAGCCACCCCAGGCTGGCAGGGTCAAGGTCCTTGCCTCGCTCGACTCTGCGTACCTTGAGCCTTGAGAAGTGAGGCTGCTGGAGGACCGTGACGAGACAGGAACAGCAGCGTCACCTACAAATACGCGTGAACACGGTGTGGACGGCACAGCGTCCTCCGCGAAGCTCCCGGGAAAAGAGCCCCTGTGCCAGGGGCCGAGGACGGAGGGAGAGGCCCTTGGTCACGTCTTCTCTCTCCCTCAGCTCCCGAGGGCAGCTCGATTCAGCGGCCCTCGGAGGGCTCCTTGCGAGGCGAGCAAGAAAGTCCCAGGCGTGTTCATCCCGGTACCTCGTCTGTAAAACCGGGAGGAGACCACAGGGAAGAATAGATGCTCAGCCCAGGAAAGGCTTTGGCACTGACGAGAGGTGACAGGAGAACCAGGAAATCAGTGTTTTGTCACCACGTTGCAAGGGACCCACGGGGCTGCAGGGAAAAGGGACACGCCCCCCAGGGCAGAGCGAGCCCTCCGTCTCCCTGCACTCTCTCCCTCCGGCCTCGGCGATGACCTTGGACATTGAGCGATGACCTTGGACATTGAGTGATGACTTTGGACAATGAGCACTGACTGCAGACCAGGCCTCGCGGCCTCGCAGCCCCGCCAGTCTCAGCCAGTCCCCCTCCAGGGACATCGAGCTCTTCCCCCCCCCCCCCCGGGACACCGAGCCCCAGGGAACCCTGGCCCCAACCCCCGCGCTGCCTGCACCGCCTCTGCCGCCGGAAGCTCCTGTACTTCGTGTGTCCTTGAAACCACAGCCACAGGCTCCGTGACACCAAGTCACTGTTTCTTTAGGGACAGTTCCACCCACAAGCTTGCCTCTGCTGCACACGGGGCAGAGCTCAGAGGCCTTGGGTGGGGGCCGGTGCGCAGTGCAGGGCCAGCCCCACAGCAGGACCTGCCGCGGCTTCCACGGAGACCCGACAGCCAATTCCGGGAGCGCAGACCTGACTCTCCTCAGAGCAGAAGCAGAACCACTGCAACAATGTATTTACAAATCGGTGGCAAAATAAAGCACCCAGCTTGGCTCGAGGATGCTTCGTTGATTTCATTTATCTTCAGACGCCAAGGAAAATCCTTGGCATCCTGTTAGATTTCTGTGCAAACAGCAAGGGTCTGGTCCTGGTCTGGTCCCCGGGAAGACGGCCGCCCGTCCCAGACGCCCGTCCTCTCTGCCAGCTGCTTGTCAGCAATGAGCCCACAGGCTGCTGGGTCCCCAGACGCCAGGCGCCACTCGCCCCCAGGGAGCCTGGTTCGTGCGTGGTGCCTTCCTTGCAAATTATTTGACTTGTCCTTTAAAATGAATGTGTCCTGAACTGTCTATGAAGCGTGCTTGTTTTAAAAAACAAAAGTTATTTGTAGAGACGTCAGTGATTTCAGCAAACTGACTCAATCCAACTTTTTTTCCCTTTTCTTTCAGATACAGATGGCCATTTTCACAGCTGTGACCTCGACCACATCCCGAAACTCCCCTTTGTAACAAAGCCACTGTCCCCTTCCTTCCTGTCACCTGACATACTCGGGATCAACCCCAAAGGAAACCCAGGACCAGAAAAAGGCCAGTAGGAGGGTGGCGGTTTCCTTGTCCAATATCGAGAGAAGCCACCAAAGGATGAGAGTCCACAGCTTTGGACCCATGCTGGCCAACATGTGCACCTAACTGCGGTCTGAGCACTGCCAGCAGGTGAGAAACGTGGGGCACTGGGCAGGGAGGTCGGGGGTGGGGGGGGGGCTCCAACTGGCTGGCCAGGTGGCCTGATGGGGTGAAAACTGCCCAGAACAAAGACACGAATTAATCTAGCTTTAAAGCATTTAACAGCAAGTAGCTTAAAATCTTCATCTGGCTTTATTATTTCAAATGTATAGAAAATTAATATAGATGAGAAATCAAATGAAATGGAAAATAAAATAACACCTTCTTCTGACTTTTTCAAATTCTTCTGAGGGGCTGCCTCTGTGTGCGTGTTTGCACCTGCACAAATAGTCACTCTATGGTAAGTATATACTTCTCTATTTACAGTTTCAACTCCTCAGATCTGGAAGTCAAGCAATGGACAACCAATTTCTCCAAATGCTGACCACATATGTGTCACACGTCTGTCAAAGAACTCAGGCCTGGCATCTTAGGACTCAGTGAAGAGGCGTCAGGAGGCAGGTGGATAGGGGAGTTAGGTATGAGGAGGAAGGATGCAGGGGGAAGAAGGAGGGGGATGCAGGCGGGGATGCAGGAGGGGATGCAGGAGGGGATGCAGGAGGGGGATGCAAGAGGAGGATGCAGGAGGGAGATGCAGAAGGGGGATGGAGGAGGGGGATGCAGGAGGGGGATGCAGGAGGAGATGCAGGAGCAGGATGCAAGAGGAGATGCAGGAGGGAGATGCAGAAGGGGGATGCAGGAGGGGGATGGAGGAGGGGGATGCAGGAGGGGATGCAGGAGGGGGATGCAGGAGGAGATGCAGGAGCAGGATGCAAGAGGAGATGCAGGAGGGAGATGCAGAAGGGGGATGCAGGAGGGGGATGGAGGAGGGGGATGCAGGAGGGGATGCAGGAGGGGGATGCAGGAGGAGATGCAGGAGGGAGATGCAGGAGCAGGATGCAGGAGGAGATGCAGGAGCGGGATGCAAGAGGAGATGCAGGAGCAGGATGCAGGAGGGGGATGCAGGAGGGAGATGCAGGAGCAGGATGCAGGAGGGGATGCAGGAGGGGGATGCAGGAGGAGATGCAGGGGGGAGATGCAGGAGGAGATGCAGGAGGGAGATGCAGAAGGGGGATACAGGAGGAGATGCAGGAGGGGGATGCAGGAGGGAGATGCAGGAGCAGGATGCAGGAGCAGGATGCAGGAGGGGGATGCAGGAGGGGGATGGAGGAGGAGGATGCAGGAGGGGATGCAGGAGGGGGATGCAGGAGGAGATGCAGGAGGGAGATGCAGGAGCAGGATGCAGGAGGAGATGCAGGAGCGGGATGCAAGAGGAGATGCAGGAGCAGGATGCAGGAGGGGGATGCAGGAGGGAGATGCAGGAGCAGGATGCAGGAGGAGATGCAGGAGGGGGATGCAAGGAGGGGGATGCAGGAAGGGGAATGCAGGAGGAGATGCAGGAGTGGGATGCAGACATCCACTCTCCTTGGCCCATGGCTGAGCAGAAGCTTGGAAGAGCTGTATTTTTCTGGATTTGGTCAAAACTTTATTGGGAAAATTAGACATTCCCAAAGCCCTGTGTCGTGTCGTCAGTGAAAAGAAACAGAGAGAGAAACTAGGGAAGACTGAAACTTCTTGCAACATCTAATCCCTGAAGATCAAAGCGTTATGATAATAAAGCCAGAACAACTTTTCTCCCAAGGATTTTAAACACCCACGAAAGACCAGGCCTTCTCCCAAAGTTTGAAGCATTCGTCAGAGAAATTCCCAGGGAGGTCTAGTTTTACGCTACTTCCCCAGGGCGGGAAAACGTTTACCTGCAGAGTGTGGATCAGCAATGAGACCCACCCACAGCTTTCTGCTTTCAAGGCTCGTGAGAAACGCTTCAGGTTACAACTGTTCCCCGGAATCCTGAGCCAAGGCGCTGTCAATTGTCTCTGCAGTGGACCAAACCCACTCTCGCCTGAAAACTGACACATCTTGAGGGTCCCTCTGGGTGAACCTGGGCACCAGGATATTCCGCCCGTCTCTTGGAGTAAAATAGTCCAACTGCATACAAGCAGCCAAGCCATCTGTAACTTCTTTTTACCTTTTCCCTGAAAGCAGGCGCTGAACGCAGGAAGGCTGTGAGCGGGGCCCCTCCCTGTGGGTACCAGGGCCTGCCCACCATGGTCCCCGCCCGCAGGGAAAGCGGGTTTGTCTCCTGGTGCAGATGGGGGAGAGCCAGACATCAAACAAACCGTCCACGCGGCTGACCGTTTACGGAAACGGGCAGGGAAGCTGTGATCCTCACAGCGTGAAGCGCCGCGATCCCGGGGGGACGAGACAGGAGGGGCGCAAGCTGCGCCGCTAAGTCAAGGGCACCTGGGACCCAGAGGGAGACGCGCCGAGAGGCTCCAGCCCGGGCACGCGTGTGGCCACGCGCCGGGCCGCGCGTGGCTGAGCGTGAGGTCCGCCTCCACCAACTCCCTCTGCGACCCCGCGACGCCACGCGGCGCAAACACAGCTCCTTCAAGTCCAAGTTCTCCTGTTAACACGGGGGCTCACTCACCGGCTTTCCTTACCCAGGCTCAACAAGCACGTCTCAGGCCGTGGGGTCCACTCGTCCCACCCGGAGCCCCGGGTTCACAGAGGGGGTCCCCGCACCTGGAGTTTGTGCAACCTCTGTAACTGGTACCTCCTACCCCCACGGGGCAACCTGGGAGCCAGGTGGAAGGAAGGAAGAAAGGAAGGAAGCGAACAGGGAGGGAGGGAGGAGTAAACCGAGGCCCGGGGTCAAAGCCTGAGGCTCCCTGGGGCTGGGGCAGGGGCGGGCCCTGCATCACACCCAGCAGGCGGTTATCCGTCGAGAGCCTGCCAGGCCGAGGTCACCGCGCCACAAACAGACCAGCGCCCTGCTCCTTCCTGGGATGGGCAGTGACGGCTGATCCTAACATCTCCTGCTGATGCCCAGGCCCTGAAGGGCGGCGCGCCCCCTGGAAGAGGCGGGAGGAAAAGCGTATGCAGAGGCCCTGGGTCCGGCAGGCCCGCTTCCCTGGGGGCCGCGAGGAAGCCCGGGAGCCTGGGGAGGAGCTGGACTTTATCTGGAGGGAAATCGCAGCCTAGGAAGATTCCGGGAGCCAAGCGATCACGTTCTCAGAGGGTCACAGACCCCGCCCTGGGCGTCTCAGAGGGACCGCAGGGCCCCAGGGAGCCCACGCTGAGGCCCAGGGATGCGAGAAGGCGGCACAAAGGCAGCCGGGAGGCCGAGGGCACAGCGCCCCAGGAAAGGGCCACCGCGGGGGACGGGGCCTTTGGAAGCGGCCAGGGCAGGGGACGCTCTCGGCCCTCCCGGGCTTGGACTCAGCCCCGACGTTCTCGCCAAGTCTTCACACAGAGCCTTCCTGCCGTCCTAAGGCGCTCTTTCTCAGGAATCGTCATAGGTCCCCAAGGTTAATAAGTGCCTTTTCTTAATTTTTACCTTTATATGCAGTTTATACGCTAACATGTTCACCAGAGCTCATGTTCACCAGAGCTCATGTTCACCAGAGCTCATGAGAAAAGTCTCTGTAGGCACGTTATTTGAGGACCTGCAGCTCAGGAAAGGCACCCCAACTGCACCTCATAAACCCCCTCGGCCCGGGGACCGCGGGTCCGGTGGAGAGAGGCCTGTTGGAACCTGGAGACCCCTGCGCCCGGGCTCGGCTCCTGGACCCTTTCCGAGGCCCTCATCCATCCCTGTTTTAGAGTCTACTTGCGAGACGATGAGTAAAACTCGTTCCCAACAAAGGCCCTGAAGAAAAAGCACCAAACCTGCCCATCTTAAGATTAAATACTGCACCACGACTCTTGCGTGTGAAGTCCAGTTTTTCTTTCCTCTTTTTTTGTCTTTTTTTAGGGCTACACTTGCAGCACATGGAGGTTCCCAGGGTAGGGGTCTAATCAGAGCTGTAGCCACTGGCCTACACCACAGCCACAGTAACCCCAGATCCTTAACCCACTGAGCCAGGCCAGGGATCAAACCTGTGTCCTCACGGATCCTAGTCAGCTTCGTTTCCATGGAGCCACGACGGGAACTCCTTGACTTCTCTGTATTTATATATTGTACATATTTATTTTTGTATTCTCAACACACTTCGCGTTATTCTAAACAAAGAGGTTCACGGGCTTGTCGTCCTGCTTGGATCACTTAACATTTAATAACGCGGCAGTGAAATCAGAGTGTGATTTCTGCCAACGCCTAAAGGGAACAGGGAATTATTCCTATGGAGAAGGGGGGGGGCGGGAGAAGCTCATGGACACCAGTCAGGGCCTTACCCTGCTGGGCCGGGATGGGAACTCTGATGTGTCCCCTTTTAATGGGGTGTTTGGTCTGCGTGTGTGGCTGCGTCAGGACCACAAGGACGGTTTCAAGGGTCCCTGACTCCCCGGCTGCAGGCTCCTCACTGTCGCCCAGAACAGCCGAACAGCCATGGTCGCTCGGAAGTCCTCCTTAGCAAAACTCGTCAGATGTTGCCCAGCTGCCCCTGAAAGGTACAGGCGGACCACCTTCCAGCCTCGGGAGGAGGAACGCGCCTCCTGAGCGTCTCCGAGAGGCTGGGCCACCTCCCCGCCCAGGGAGCCGTCCTCACTCCAGCACGAGGGGCAGGTCCGCCCAGCCCAGCAAAGGGACACGGAGCCACGAGGGGAGAGAACGTGTCTTCACCCAGAGATGAGGCTCCCAAGTCCGGAGGCGCCACTGCCACGCCGGTGACACTCGGCATCCCAACGTCCCCCAAAACCCGTGGCCACTGCGCCCAACACCGTGTGTTTGTATGAAACCTGAAGGAAAGCTGTGACCTGAGCTGTGTATGGAACCATCGCTTCCCGTATTTGTGCCTGTGCGTTTGAGGACTGACTGCCCAGCCTGCCACCAAGGGACCGCGCAGTGCAGGTGCATGTTCCTAGGAATGTTCCGGAAGACAACGGGCCACCTTCCTGTGGGAACTAAGCCACGGCCATCACTGCAGGTGCAGGTGCTAATTACCAAGGGCTCCAGGGTGACAAAAACAATCACAGGACGCCTCCCATTCCAGCCGGGCGGTAACAGCCACGCAGCAGGCTGGCGTGCACAGCAGCACCACCCTCGGCACCTGCAGCCTTGGCCGCCGCACCTGCAGAGACCAGCGGGACTTTGGTGACATCTGCTGGACAAGGAACTGGCCGGGCACAGGGGACCTGGGAGGTGTGGGAAGGCCTCTGTTCCAGGAGCTCCGTGGGACGACAATGCGGGGCACAGTGCCCTGCATGCCACAGCCCAGCGTCTGCCCGGCCGGACTTGGACGAAAGAGCCAGCAGCCTGGCGGCCTGAGACAGGGCCAAGCGCACAGCCGATAACCGGCGGGGACTGGGCTCGGCCCGGGTGTCAGACACAGGCTGGCAGCTTTCTTCCCTGTCCCCACGGGCTGTAATTTAAGGAACGCTTTTTCCTTCCCACAGAGAAACCTCTTTCCAGACTCCCGGCTCATCGGCTTTTCCTTTCGACGGTTTGCTCCACCACCAGCCTCGCTGGTGTCCTTCGGGAGGGATTCCAGAGAGCACACGGGCCTGACAACCATCCGACAGCCCGTCTGGTCTGAAAGCACAAACCTGTACACGCCCTCGCCTCCGTCCTAAAGAATGAGATACCCCTCGACGTGTGTGAGAGTCACGTTTCAGAGCACCCATGGCCTTGACGTGACCTCAAGTCAGTTACACGTCACAAAACTCTTAAAATATCAACAGTGACCAGTTGTTGTCACGACCCTCCCATGAAGTTCAGGGCAGGGTGATGGGTGCTGCCTTCCAACTGCCCATCGGCGCGGGCGGCGTGGCAGGTGCGGCCTGCGCTCTGGCCTTGGCCCCCGCTCTCCTCCCTCCCTCCCGGCCGGCCGGCCCCAGCACCCCCCACCGGGGAAGCGGCTGTGGGAATGGTGTGGAAACCCTCAGGGGAGCCAGGAGCCACGTAACAGCAGCAGCAACAAAACTGCGGGACGGTCCATGAGGATCTGGAGAGAACAAGAGGCCGGTGGGGCCAGTGCGCCGACAGCCAGGCTCCAGGGCCACCTGGGGCTGGAGTTACCTGAATGCACGCAAACCCCACTTCCTCAGCGCCCCCCACACGGAACAAAGCAGAGGGAAGTGGTCCTGAGTCCAGGCAGCCCCCGCCCACATTTCCAGGGGGCCCCCGGCACCCCAAAGAGCAGGGACCCGGACCGGCTCTGCAACCTCTGTCACCTCACGATTTGGGTGCATTTAAAACAGGACGGACAGAGGTGGAAGAGACCCCACCTTGGAGGAAATGCCCTCCCGAGCTGCTGAGACCCCGGTGTCAGGCAGGAATTAGGGACTGGAGCCACCTGGGCATTTGCTAGAAGGTCTCCACCTCGGAACAAAGCCCGATTTCAGTCAGTTCCCGATGCGAAGGTGAGGACTCACCTTCACCAGCAAACCCAGCAGGAAGCAGCGGCCACAGTGGGGCGTCTCTTCCTTCCCTGGGGTGGATGCACTTACATTCTCCGCAGAATTGGGGCAAATCACCGACGGCTGGTCTCGCAGAAGCAGGAGGGCCGGGCGCATGCTGAAGCCCCTCAAGCAGCGTTTTGATTTCCTTTTCCTGCACCTGGCCCTGCCGCCCGAAGCCAAGACTGTGCACGCAGGTGACAACCTGCTGCGCACGACCAGACCCTGGGGCTGAATCTGAACAAGAGCTCTGGGCTGGAACGCCCGCCTCTGAGACGTCTCCAGGGCAGGGCGCCGAGCCCTGGGACCCAGGTCCGGCGGGTCCCGCTCAGACCTAGTGGGTGGAACACAGCACCCCGAGAGGAGTCCTCCCCCTTCAAAAAGAGCTGGTTTCGTCCTCCTGTCACTTCTTGGCCTAAACTTGGAACTCTGCTCTTGGAGTCACGAGCAGCAACATCAATGACGAGCCAACCCTCCGGACTTGGAAGTCCCTCTGAGGTTAGAGACCCAGACCAAGGCAGAGCCCGCCAGGTGCCCAGCCCCATCCACTCCCCAGCACATGTCACCTCTCGCGGCGGCGTTTCAGCCAGGAGGCGGGTGAGGAGGGCAGGGGCCATGGGACTCCCGCCGCCCTCCTGCCCGACCCCGAGGCTTCCTCCGGGCCTCCCTCCAACTGCGTCTGCCCAGGACCTCCTTCCAAGCTCCTGACAACAAGAGAGGGTGCGACTGGGGCGCCCCCACCTCGAGAGACATTAAAAAACAGACTTAACTCACGTCTAAGCCAACAGGCACGTCTAAAGCCGCGGTCCGGGCAAAGTGAGGTGTCCAGGTTTGACGAGGCTCTTGGGAACGAACACAAAATCAAAAGAGGCCTGTGTTCATACTTTTGTTTTTGTCACAGGTGCTTCCTAATTTCCTTCGAAGGCAGCCCCGTTTCTCTCGGGGCTGAGTCTGTGGCTCCGTGAGTATCCGCATGTCAGGCCCACAGGCTCCACTCGTCCTGGTCAGAAACTGGCGGGGCGGGGGCCTGTCGCTCCCCCTCGAGGGAGCAGAGCTGGTCAGGCTCCCTGCGGGTGGTGTGGCTGCTTGGGGGCCACGCGACCTCATTCGCGGACAAATTCAGCCAAGATTCCTGGTCGGACGCAGGCGCCTAAGCGTCGGGAGCCCGCCCGGGCAGGACCACATGTCTAGGGTTCACTGCCAAGTGTCTCTTCTATGTAAACCCGCTTTCCCAGGAGGGCACACAGCCTTCTCACACCCCTCCTGGAATGATCTGAAGCAAAAGCCTGTGCAAATCTCACCAACAACCATCTGTTAAACCCGTGGGCACTCTGCGTAGATTCTATGCCAAGATACGTGTTTTCAAAGTTGCCTTAAACTGATGAGCACGCACTGTCACCACAACTGGAGATAGACATGGGGTGTGTGGGTGTGTGTGTGTGTGTGTGTGTGTCTGTGTGTGTGCGCGCGCACACATATGCATGTTTTAACACCAAACACAGATGGAAAAGAAGTTTATAAAACGAAACGCGGGCGGGGCGGGGGCACGGCCACACTGAGGGCTGGGACGGGGCTGAAAGGGCGTCTGGTGCACCGGGCTGGGCCAAGGCGCTGCCCTCGCCCAGAAGCGCAGGTCCCCCCAGGCACTGCCCCGCAGCGTGCTCGGCGCCGTCAGCCCTGCCAGCCAGACGACAGGCCCTCTGAGCGATGTGGTCACCGCCCCGCCTGGACGCCGCCCAGGGCAGGGTTACCTCCATCAGGGAGTCTGACCACCACCTACGCCCGAGGGAAACGCCTCCAAAAGCTGGAATAAAAGCCCTCAAGGGGCCCCTCCCTGCAGGGGGTCCACCTGCCTTCCTGGCCCATCTTCATTTACAAGCCCTTGGGGCTGGGGGAGGCTGTGCCCCCATGTCACTCTCACATCAGCATCTGAAAAGTGGGCAGGAAAGACCCCAAGTCAAATATCCATAAAGTCGGGCTGCAATGTGCTTAGGACCTGATGGAGAGCCACACGCTTGCCTTAAGGAGGCGAAGGGACCAGGAGAGATGCCCCCAGCAGGCACCTGTCCCTGCCAGGCCTGGAGTCCAAGCAGAGTCCGAGGCGGCCCACGTCCACCTCTGTGATGTGGGCAGGTGCAAATGCCATGCCTTCCTTGAAGAACCCCGCCCCCACCTTCCTGGAGCTCAAAGGTCTGCCAGTTTTTGGTCAAGTAGCCAACTCTTGGGAACCAGCGGCAAACCCGAATCTGCTGGTTCAGCTACAGGCCTGTGTCTCAGAACCACGCATTCTCAATCGTCCTAAAATGACGATTCCTTGTAAACTGGTAGAGCTGCTACAGAAATAGTGCCCAGACACCTCAAAAAATTAAAAATGGGACTACCATATGTTCCAGCAACGCTGCTTTGGGTATTTACCCAAAGACACGAAAACACTCATTTGAAAAGATACATGCATCCCCAAATTCATAGCAGCCCCATTTACAACAGCTAAGACGTGGAAGCAACCTAAGGATCCATCAAGAGAGGACTGGATAAAGAGGTGGTTTATGTCTACAATGGAATATTACTCAGCCATGAAAAGGCTCATCATCCCATAATGTCTGAGTTGCACAGGTTTGTCCCAGAAATGAAGCAAGAGGAGAAACACACTTTAAATCTCTGGAGAGAAGGGATGCCTGATATGGTTTCTGAAGGTTTTAAATATTGAAAGATTATATATACATGCATTTCCCAATGCTCACAGCCTTCTCAAAACACAGCAAGTTTCCCAACGTTTATTCTCCAGAGCATCCACCGCTGCTTATTCTGGGTAGAAGAAACAGAAAGGAAAGTTACTCAAAGAAGAAGAACAGCGGTAATTTAACTCCCATTCTTGAGCTGGAGTGGCCTGGTTTCTAACACGTTTTGCATAAAAGCGAGGGAGTAAGCCCCTCTGCTACCAGAGGTACGGATCTAAATGGTCCAGAGCTTCTGGGCTTCGTCCTGGGCCACCTGTGACGACTCCTCAGGTGACAGAGGTCACTGGATGGGCATCCGCTCCAAAGACTTCAGCAGCCAGATGTGAGGTCCACGGACCAGCGGCACCTCTGGGAGCTCCGGGAGGAAGGACGGCAGGATCCCGTCTTTGGCGTCCTGACTTTCGGGGAGCCTTTGCAAAGACGCGGATTAAAGGCATTCACGTCTCATGTCGCACTTGGAAAGCACAGGCGAATGCGGATAGACGGTAACGGGCTGGAGACAAGGAGGTTAAAATCATGATTCAAGATCATCACGGCGGCTGGACAGGAGGCCAACACCAGCAAGACGAAATAAACCAGGGGAGCCGAGGTCCTGGCTCGGAAGTGCAAGTCAGTGCACGGTTTTACACAGCAGATGGTCCCTGGTTTTAAACCTCCAGTGAAGAGGCCTGGACCGTCTTACCCACTGCGTAGCACAGGAGCGCCTTCAGACCCAGCAGGCAGCAGAGCAAGAGGGTAAGGGGTGCGTGGTCATTTCCGTGCCTGCTTTTGTAGCTTTGAAAACCACGTCTCACCCACAAACTGTCAGAAATAGCAAATGAGCCCTCTCCGATGCAAGGATCTTGTGAGAAATCCGCCCTACTCCTGCGTGAGGCTAAAAACAATTTGGGAGCCGCATCTCATTAAGGAAGCGCCGGCTACCGGCTACCGGGTGGGATATTAATACAAAATGTTCCTTCTCATGTTCCTGAGTCACCAAATACTAACCATCTCCATCAACCATTAATCAACCGGGTGTCAAAGAGCCGCCCGTCATTTGCAAAATTCAAATGAAGATGTGTTTAAGATTCTGGGAACATTATTCCACTTCATGTTTATAAAGTAGAAAGTCTGGAACTGCTGCCTGGGAGGAACGGGGGTCTGTCATGACGGCGACAATAAGCATGAATCTCCCCAAACTGCATGTGCGGCCAGATGCTGCCTTGGAAACCTGCTAAACAGAGAGCTGAGTCCCGCTCCTGTTCTGTCCTCATCACCCGACGCTAAACAATCACGAGCCTGACTCAGGAAGCGGGGTTCCCGCGGAGGAGTTCGGGTAAGGGCAGAACAAGTGTGGGAAAGATGTGCATGCCTGCTTCTCACTCGGGCCTACAGGGCATGCCTGTGACCTGACATCCCACCCGCGCAGGAAAATGCAGCCACGTGGGCCAATGTGAGAACAAAAACAGACACCGCCTCTTCTATGCCTGGAAGCGCTTCCAACCACACTCTTTCGGCCATGCCGCGGCGGGCACAAGT
This sequence comes from Sus scrofa, assembly GCF_054392235.1. Taxonomy (NCBI): domain Eukaryota; kingdom Metazoa; phylum Chordata; class Mammalia; order Artiodactyla; family Suidae; genus Sus; species Sus scrofa. The sequence goes on from NC_139383.1 coordinate 1,240,302, forward strand.
TCCCAGACCGAGGATCCAACCCGCACCACAGCTGCGACCCGGACGACTGCAGTGACGATTCCAGGTCCTTCGCCCACTGTGCCACAAGGGACTTCCAGACATCCTCTGAAAGTTAACAACTGTGCAGTTCTTGCTTCCGCTTCACGCCCCACGTGCTCACCTGCAGGGAACACCGCCTGCCCTCTGCTGCTCACGTCTATCCCAGTCCTAGTAATTCAGCTCAAAGCCCATCTTCTCCGGGGACACTCACTGCACAGTTGCGCCAGCCTCAGCCCTCTGACCTGACACCCCCATCAACCCTGGACCCCCGGAGCCAAGCTCAGCGCCGGATGTGTCTCCAATGTCCCCTCCAAGCCTTATGGGTGTTTCATGGCCAGGTCTGTGCTGAGTTCAAGGGATCAGACCACACGGGGTGTGTGTGGTTTCTCCGCCTCCAGGCCTCTGATGGGGGGGGTCTGAAGGGTGCAGCGCCCTGAGCTGAGCTAAGACTCTGCAGCCACTGAGCCATCTCCCCAGACCCCCGGCCCAGAGGGACCGGGCAGCAGGGTCTCCCTATAGGACCAGCACGGGGGTCGTACACTCTCCCGGCCTAATTACTGTTCCCCCAAGCTGCCCTCTGCTAGTCGCCTGCCCGTTCCAAGCAAATGACTGAGTTCTGAAGGGGTCACGAGCCGAGGCCCTGCCATGTCTTCATAAGCGCCGGAAACAACTAAACTTTGGCAAAGCTTCCAAATAATCATTTACCCCAAGCGACGGAGCGAGGACGAGCATTCAAACACACCGCAGAGACGCAGGAAAGAGCTTCGGGGCCCAGAGGTCCCCCCGCCACTGGCCCACGATTCTGTGCACACGTCCAGCTGCCGCTTAGCCGGGCGTGCGCCCAACAAAAGGCCTGAACGAGAAGCCGCCCTTGATAACACTCAGGTCTGGCGTTGGCCACAAAGGGGGTTGAGCAGGGACCAGGGGTTTTCTGTGGCAAGTCCAGCCGAACGGTTCGTGTACCATAATCACAGCTGGGTTTACATCTCCCAGGAAACAAAGCAGCACAGAACCAAATCCTTGGACACCTGAGTGCAGGTGCCCACAGGTCCTCTGAGGGCTGACACACAGCATCCCACAGCCGCCGAGCGGGGGACCCGGGAGGAGAGGGGCTCCGGGGTGTCTCCAGGTGCCGTCCAGGCTCGGCTCCTGCACGGGAGGAGCCACGCGGAAGCCAAGGGCCGTCGGGGTCACGGACTCAGAGCTGAAGCTCCGTGAGGGGCATGTCAGAGCACAAAGGACACCCCATGCGGCACCCACCAGGCCGGAGGGGCAGCCAAGTGGGAGGCCCCTGTTCTAGGCTCTTCCTTCTCCGCAGCGAGCCACGCTGTGAGAGTAGGTTCACCCCGGACAAAGAGGCAGCACAGGGGGTCCGGGGCGCCCCTGCCCCCAGCAAGGCCCACGTCCTTGTCCTTGCGTGGGATCAGTCCCAGGCCAGCCTGACCTCCGCCTGGGGATGGCGGATGGGCTGCTTCCCACCCACCCGAGGTTGGGACCCACGCTCGGGGCAGGGGCGGGGCGGGGAAGGACCCCAGGGAACCATCGCGGGGCCGAGGCATCCCCAGGCTGCAGCCAAGGCCAGGCAGCCCGGCCGGGCAGGCTCTGCTCCTCCGCCAGGGCTGCGTCTGGGAACCTCGGCAAAGCCCGCGGAGCAGCACACAGCGTGACCGCGGGCATGACGGCGACTCTCTCTCTCTCTCTCTCTCTCTCACACACACACACACACACACACACACACACACACACCTTCAGACGCGGGCTGCTCCTCGAAACTACACACTCGATTTATTCTTCATACAAAACCGTGTTTATCATCTGCAGATTTTCTACAGGCCCGCTGCTTAGACTCTTTAAACAGCCCGTCACAAACTGTTAGTGACACGGAGAAACAGAAATCCAGTTTCATTTCGGCATGAAATGCTTTCACGCGGCAGTTCAACGTTTATTTATATTTTTTCAGGTTCTATGAAGGCAGAGGTGGCTTCTGCCATCCAGTGTTTTTCTTTGGGAGGCGGTCACAGCGTCGGTTGCTTTCCAAGAGCTTCTGCGTCCGCAGCACGATGGGGGGGCAGGCAGACCCCCCCGCAGCCCCCGAGGAGCCTGCCGTGCACCCCACTGCCCGCCCCTCTGAGCGAAGACGGGCTCTTCCGAGCTGGGGCTGTTTGCCCCCGGCCAGGACCAGGCCATTTAAACGTCCTTCCCTGTCCAGATCGGAGCCCCCGGAGCAGGAGCCCTGGGCTCCGCGCTTGTCAGCTGCGCTGTCACGAAGAAACGCACTTCTCTCCCCAGTATCCTGCCCCCAAACTGGGACACGGGCAGGTGCCCCGGTGAAGCCCGTCCTCCTTCCGAGGTCACCGCGTTCTCAGCTCCCGCCCTGCACACGCGTGCTCGGAAGGGCGGGGACTCCGCAGAGAGCAGGGACCCAGCCGCGCGGAGGGTGTGTATGTACTCAACCCCGGCAGACGGCAGAGCACACGCACCGCATGAGGGTAAAACTACGGTTAAAATAAAAGGGAAAGACATCGACACACAGAGAAAATGAGGGTAAGGAGACGGTGGAAAGTGAAGCGAGGTTAATTCTCGCAATGGGCCTTTGGTGTAGACGGGCCTGTGTCTGACGTTGGCGGAGACCGGCCCCGTGTCTGACGTTGGCGTAGACGGGCCCCGGGTCTGACGTTGGCGGAGACGGGCCCCGGGTCTGACGTTGGCGGAGACGGGCCCCGGGTCTGACGTTGGCGGAGACGGGCCCCGGGTCTGACGTTGGCGTAGACGGGCCCCGGGTCTGACTTTGCAGCCGACGTGGGGAGAGAAAGCCAATTAAGAGGAAAAGCACAGTGTGGACGGACGATTCGGGGTAAGATCCACCTTTCGATCCGGATCCGAGAGCCCTGGTCCCTGCAGGCCTGACGCCCAGCCGAGCCGGGAGGCGGACAGGACGTGCACCCGTCTCTGGACAAACAACAGTTTTCAAAGCGCTGCTTTTGGAAGAGGCGTCGTCTGCAGGCCTGGGGCACAGCCCGCGGTGGTGACGCCTCTGGGGGCAGAGGCCGGAGGCCCGTTCACACCCGGCCCAGCGACCGCAGGGAGCGCCCTGGGAGGCCGAGAACGGGGACAAACCTTTCCTGCACACTGTCCGCATGTTTCTCAGATGCCGATGAAAATCGGGCTCCTGCTGGAACGGAGTAGGACCCCTGCCGCACCCCGCCTGCCTTCGTGGGAAAACTTTAGCCTGAGAAAGTTCAATCAGAGAGCCAAGAAAATGCAGAAACGAAGGGAAAGAGTCAAACGCCCAGCTCCTCAGAGTTTCGTCATTAGGCGAGTCAAGGACCTTGAGTTCCTCCTCCAGGCCTAGAGATCAGACTCTGAGCTGTGTCCCGCGCGCGGTCCTGGGGACACCGGACCCCACCACGTGGAAGGAGCTAACTACGCGGGGACCAGACCGTGGCCAGGGCCTCGGCCGCCACGATTCCGAGACCGGACCTCAAAGAGATGGGAACGAACCCGCCTGGAACCGAAGACGACCTGTCCCTAAAACAACCAAGACGATGCTGGTCAGACACCGAAGGACCCACATCACGACGACTGTCGGGGCTGACGGTGCTGGGCCGCACGTAGCCCCCCACCCCCACAATAGCTCGTGCCCCGCTTGTCGGGGGACCCTGGAATGAAGCAGACTCCTTTCCGCCAGCCTGGCCTCTGTTGGCTTTTGAGCGGCGAGCAGCCGGCCTGACTCTGGGTCACACGCCCAGACCCCGGGGCTGCAGCGCAGCTCCTCCCCGACACTGGACAAATGAGGAGCCGTGTGCCCGAGAACCATGTGAATTAAGGACCACACACACCCGAGAGGAGGAGCTCCTTCCCCACAGAGCTGGCGGGTCCTCCTCCCGAAGGGGCCGCGTCCGCTCAGGCGCACAGAGAACCGGGCGAGGTCCCGAGATTCCGCGTTTCCGCCTAACGGCTTTGGAAGCAGGTGGGGCCACGGCCTCCGTGCTGGTAAAGAGCCCGACCGAGTGATGCAGCCCCGCGAGCCTCCAGGATAAACAGGCGGTAAAGCACGTGCAGCCGAGCGGCCTGGGAGCCTGCTCACCATCCACCAGGGAAGGGCCCCTCTCGGCTCCAGGGCGACGGACCCAGGGTCTTCGGGGCGATCATCTGAGAGCAGGGACGCTGCCCAAGGGAGGCCGACTGCAGCAGGGCCGCGCAGCCCACAGAGATGAGGCCTGAGTGGCCACGGGCACACCTGTGGGGAGGTCAGGGCTCAGCGCCCATGAACCGTGTCAGCGCCGACACCTCACTGGGGACACGGGTGAGCAGAGGCCACAGGCGGGGATCGTGGTGGCCTGGCCTGAGCCTGCGACAGGCACAAGCCACCTACGCTTCCCTGGAGGGCAGAGACAGAAGGTAATTAAGGCAATCATTTCATCCATATTCGGTTATGTAAAAACAGCGCCGAGTCATGGTCAGATGGGCGAGCTGTGAAGAGAAGCCTTCTCCACAGGCAGGGGCTTCCCCAGAAGACTGCTCTTTCCAGCGTTTGCCAAGGTGGCCGACAGGAAGCCTAGGCTCGGGCGCAGGCCGAACGGTCCTGCTTTCTCAGAGATGGAGGAAGCACCCCCAGAACCTTCTGTGGGCTGCGTGCACCAGGGCACAAAGACAATCCACTCCCGCCTCTCCTTTGTGGAGGACACCCTCTGCAGAGCTGTTGACATGAGAAATGTCACACGGTGGAAAAGGCTGTGAGTTAGTGGTGGGAAGACACTGCTGCCTGGACACAGGGCGACCTCCTCCCCTCTAGTGAGTTAGGTGTCCAGTGGCCAACCAGACGTCAGGCAGAAGTGGACCCTAGGGCTGGTGCATTCTGGGAAAACAGGATGTGCGAGAAGAGTTGGTTCCCTCAACAATAAAGAGTGGAGTCAACAAATGACATGGAAGTTCCAGGAAAAAGGAAGGTCGCTAGGGATGAGGAGTGCACCGCTCTCTCTCTGTCTTTCTGGTACACGTATTATGTCCCTTTCTCTTCTTCAAAAATACGTCTCATTAGAGGAACTGCAAAGACAAGATTTCTATCCTGTGGCACTTGGATAAACAAATTTATCTCCGTGTAAGGTCGTAAGTGGGTACCATTTAACAGGGTAAAGGATTAAACAAAACATGGACTTCGACTACACCTGCGGAGCCTATCGAAGGTGTCTCCAAGGGCTGTTTCATGACAGATGATGCATGTTTCTCAGGAGACTTTGAAAACACCAGAAGTCGAACACGTCCTGAATTTAAGGAATCTGTGATGTCCGTATCAACGCTCGAGTTCTGAGAGGCCTGACTCTGAACCGAGGTGCCCCAGCGCCTCTGGAAACAAGGGCCTTGCCCATTTTAGAGAGTGAATACAACGAGCGAAAAGCACAAAGAGGAGACAGACAGACTCACGGGAAGAGAACGCGGAACTCGGAAACCCTTCCGCTGGAAATCACTCCTGAAACAATTCATCTCCGGGGAGTTCAGAACCTTAGCCCACTACCAAAGAACAGGCCGTTTATCTTTTTCTATCAGAGGGAGAAACGCCTGATTTCTCAGAAAGAAAACCATTCCTGATGGGACAAGCCAGAAGAGAGCTAAGAAAGAAATTAAATCCTCCTGTCAGAGAAGACATTCTAGAAATTTCCACGGCCTGCTGTTGTTCACTATAAACCAGGGGCTTGAGGCGTTTCCTAGCATCGCTGGTCACCCAGGAGCGTCCAAGCCGCCTGACGCAGCAGCTCTCGTATCTGAGCCCCACGGACCCGGTCTGTCCGAGTGAATTCTCAGGGACGCAGGCCATCGGGAGGAACAGGACGCAGTTTCTACTCGCATCATCGCTGGGCCCTTCTCGTCGGTCCTGCCTCTACGAGGAACAAGCCCCGTGCTCTGGCCAACCGCCAACTTGGATAATTGGATTTTCTTTCTCAATTCCTGCCAGAATTTCTGCTGGAGACGTGAGCTTTCACTCTCGGTCCTCAGCCCCGGGGGTGCCGAGAGCCCCAACCCACATGGCAGTCCCCGGGGCGCGGCGGAGATATTCCCGACCCGGGCGCAGACTCTGGCAGAGAGCTCCGAAGGGTGCCACCAGGACACGTTCAGACTCAAAGGGAAGCTTGGGATGCACCGGTCTCTGCATCCCCCATTTTGCAAAGTGCTTCAAAGGCTGCTCTCCTGTCTAAGAGCGCCAGTCCCGGGATCGCAACGCTGCAGTCTGGCCCTGGGTCTCCAGGAGCGCTGAGCCTCCCAGCGCACCGAGCAGTGGGCCCGCTGCCCAGCAGGCCTGAGTTTAGACAGAAGCTCTAAATTCTGAGTTGTAAGGGGGACAAGAGGGCAGTCGTAGCGTCTAGACCAGTTCTGGGTTGAAAGGGGGAAGAACCAGGCAGGTAAGGAGCGCGTCAGAAGGAGCCGGTGGAGGGCGGGGACGCAGATGCCCAAAGGACCGCTCCACCCGCCCGGTGAAGAGGCGGGACCTGCACTCTGTCTTTAGGGCCCGTGGGCCGACCAGCCGCGGGGGCTGCAGGCGCACAGCCCGTCCGAGAAGCGGGGGCGTGTGAGCTGTGCTGAGCAAAGGGGGGGGGACAGTGCCTGTCACGAAAGGCCCCCTGACAGCTGCAGCTCCGACAGGAGGCGCTTTCCAGGCCAGCAGAAGCTGTTCAGAGAAGCCCACGAGCAAGAGCGGCAGCCCAGGCCAGGCGGGGCCTTGATTTTTCACATTTTTATGTATGTGTTTATTTTCTAGGGCCACACCTGCAGCACACGGAGGTTCCCAGGCTAGGGACCGAATCGAACCTGCAGCTGCCGGCCTCCACCACAGCCACAGCGACGCCAGATCCGACACACATCTGTGACCTACACCACAGCACTGCCAGATCCCTAACCCACTGAGCAAGGGCAGGGATCACACCTGCAGCCTCGCAGACACTACAGTCTTAACCTGCTGAGCCACAGAAGGGACTCTCTTTTTTAAATTTTTTTTTTTTTTGGCTGCATTGTGGCAGGTGGAAGTTCCCAGGCCAGTGATGAAACCCACGCCACAGCAGTGACCAGAGCCCCAGCAGGGATAAAGCTGAACCCTGAGTGGCTGGGCCCCGGGGGTCTCCAGGACTGACCCTTTTAGACCCACGGCTCTGGGACCACGAGTCTTTTCCTAGAGCACATGGTTGAAGGACTGGGTATTACAGGGGGATTGTAATCTGGCCCTCGCAGAATCTCAATAAATCCAGACCAGCTACGAGGACAACCTCGATTCACAGAAGAGAGAGCAGGTCAATTAAAGGCAAATTTGTTATTTTTTCAAGCGTATACCGTACTTGGGAGGTTTTTAAATTTTATTTGAGACAAACTCCCTTAATAGATGGGGATTGTGTGACATAGAAGACCAATGGCTTGGCCACAAAACGCACATATTTCACCGTGTTTGAGAACAGTCTGTCCCGTTAGTTGTTTAAACTGTCTCTGAAATCCTGCTGACACCGTTTATTTGTCCAGCAGATGCCGGTTCATGATTAATACAGATCTAAACTTGATTCCATCCGTCCTCCGTGTGATCACAAATTTCCCGGTAACGGAGGCCGCCAAGACCGGGATGTTGCCGCACTCACGCGCCGGACGGTCTGCCCTGCCCTCTCGGGCGACGCTTTAAAACCGGCCGCGCAGATTCAAAACTCTGGTTGTAAAGCAAACTCCAGAACAACACAGGTCAGATGTGTTCCCACCTACCTCTGGGCGCGCACCGCTGCCCTGGGCACGTCTGCCGCCAGCCCCACGCTGCACTTTCCTGCCGTCACTTTGCGTCAGGCGGCACGTCCACCCAGCCCAGGGCCTTCAGGAGCACGAACCTACGTCCCTGTTTTCAGGGTTCCCACCAGCGCCGCCTCCACCATGCATGACCCCCGTCCCACTGCAGAACCCCGAGTTCACCATGGTGCCCTCACCCAGTCAGGCTGCCCAACGGCCTGCCCTTAAGTGTGTCATGAGTTTTCCACGTCCGCATCTTTTTAACACTTTTACGGGATGCAGCTGATGTGCCACGCCGTGGGTTTCCGGCCCAGAGCAGAGTGGGCCTGCTGGACGGTGCACACGGCCTTCCTGAGTCCTTCCCTACCCTTCGAGAGGCCCGCCCCCGCCCTGAGCCGTCGGTCACCAGGACCCCTTCCTGGCACAGGACCCCGTTCTCTGCGTGCCAGCTCGGGGTCCTCACAGGGGGCGCGGATGCACGGCGGGGGCAGGGCGGGCCTGCCAACCAGCCCAGCTCGGAGCTGTCCTGGCACAAACTGACAGTGGGGGCCTCTTACAAACTGTGAAGAAGCCCCTGACAGAGAAAGACCTTACACCATGTGCGGCGGCCCAGGCGGCAGCGAGAGCCTGCTCCCATGAACACGTTGGCGCCGTGGTAAACCGCAAAGCCTGCCCGCGCCTCTGGATGGAAAGTCAAGGAGCGGACGATTGCACAGGACTCTCGGACCCTTTTGTCCCCAGCGGGCCGTTCTGGCAATCCCGGAGGCTGGATTTAATTAATCCACAAGGCATGCTCCAGGTGATGGTGTGAATGCCTCTTGCTGCATCACTCGGGGCCTCTGGATGCACGCCCCTCCTTTTTGGGAGCAGCAAATTCACTCCGGCTGAGACGGGGGTTTCGTGACGGGGAGAAGAAGCGAGATGCGGGCGCCTGAGGCAGGAGCTTTGCCCTCTGGCAGAGACGGCCCTGCGGCAGGATGCACACGCAGCCGGCCCGTGTTGCCCCCAGAAATCTGCTCCCAGGCTGTTCAGGAACTTGGCTGCAGGGAGGCAGGAGGGCCGGCAAGTGAGAGAATCCGACGCCGAAGGCCGAAGGCGTCCACCGGATGCGGGTGCGGCCAAGGGCGCGGGCGGCCTCTGGGGAACCCCTCGTGGATGCTTCCTTGGAAGGAAGTGGAGGCACTCTCTCCACTTCTGTGCCCCCTTTAAACCAGATTTTTACCCAACACTGGAGGTGTTCGTGAGCTGAGACTCCCAGCCGCCCGGGCAGGTTGCCCTCCTGAAGCCCGAGCAAGCGCCCCCCGGGTCCCCTGAGCGCCCACCCAGCCGTCAGAGGGCTGACCACGGAGCAGCGCCCGACCCCTCACGGGTAACTTCGCGTTTTCGGTTGATGTTTACTACTCTTTCCTCCGCACGGTGAGGAAATGAAAAGGCCTTTGCTTCCTTAACGCGTCTTTATTTGTTCGTTTCATTGTGGGTGAGTGAGTCCCACCGGGGCCTCCGGGTCGCCTCCAATTTCTCCTCCTTCTCTTAAAAATGGAAAGCAGCAACTGAACTATATTCTAATCAAATCTCCGGAAGACCCTGCCAGGTGCAGCGCAAGGCTTCCTTTTTGGTTCCCGCCTTCTAGATGCCTCTGCAGTGTCTTAGCATCTTACTAGCTGTTTTCTAAAGGAAGAACAGGGCTAAGAAAGGGATGTGCTTCATATGCATTCCCCTGTGTCTACTCAGACTTCTTCCAGGTCCTTCTGTGGGGTCCCGGTGACACATCTGTGGGCGCAGCCCACACCACAGGAACCTCACGTGGTCCCGACGGCTGGACCCCCGGCCCCTCGTCCTGGGATGCCTGTCCTGGGACGTCCTTAGGGTGGAAATTGCACGTGTGCTTTTCACTGAGTTTTCATGTGTACCATCCTCTCCTCCCTAAAACTGGGTTTAATGGCCCACTTCCTTGTCATGCTTCTTACAAAACGCAGCTTTCTTCTAAGGGATTAGTAACCTTATTCAGCTGCAAATTTAATTTCATATTTAATCATCAGGCTCACTGCTCAGCCAATGAACTACCGGAGCGCAGGCCCCTCTCCCAGGCACTGCTCTTCAGAATAGTCCCTTAGGAGTTCCCTGGCGGCTCAGTGGGTTGAGGATCTGGCGTTGTCACTGCAGCGGCTCGTGTCACTGCTGTGGTGCGTGCTCCACCCCTGGTCCGGAAACTGCCACACGCCATGGGCAGTGCCAAAAAAAAAAAAAAAAAAAAAGTCCCCTCCACATCCGCAAGCCCAACCCAAACCTTGACACTCAGTGAAGCAATGACCTTCAGCTATGAAGCCATCTGACAGCGCCGAAGAGCAAACATAGTTGAGAAACAGCCCCGGCACCTGTCGTCCCAGCGCGATGCTTCCACCAGGCCCAGCCCCCGGGGGGCAGGTACCAGGGAGCCTCCCGAACACGGATGGGGAGCAGGCAGTCCTGGAGACGAGCCCAGCAAGGGCTCGAGTGCGGGCAGGCCCCCAGAAGGGGTTCCCAGGGGTAGCCAAGCGAGTCCATTCCAGCTCAGCCAAACCCGAGCCTGTGACGTCGGGCCCCGATCTGACGCTGCTGCCTCTACCGGGGAAAAGGCCCACCCGTGCAGGCTCTGAGTGCGGCCCCGAGGCCGGCCCCTCTGAGGAAAGCAGGCACTGGCGTGTAAGGCTCTGATGTCCCTGGGAAAAGGCCTCGGGCTCGGCCCAGGGCGAGGTCGGGATCACTGGATCTGCCTCGAGAAGCGAAGCGTTATTAACGTTGACGACCTCTAGAGCTTAAGTGCCTGAAAAACGCAGGCACGTCGGGAGGGTGTCTAACGGGGTCAAGGACCTCACTGCACCTGCAGTCACTCGGCCCGAAGGAAAGACACTGGTGGCTGGTGACTTCGAGGGGCCCTGTGTGGTGGCTGAGCCCTCCCTCAGAGGGCTTCTGGGGAGGGGCCTTGACCTCTGCTGACTGCTGAGCCGTCCACGGAGCTGCCCGAGACGCCACGGGGCAGGGCTGTCCAACCAAAATGCAGCCACTCACTTGGCAGATCTGGGTGTGGTCACTGAGGGGTGGGGCAGGCGGCAGCTCATGGCTCTGGTTTGGGGGACAAAGCAGTGACGTGCGGTCAGGAGGCCATTTTCAGGTAGCAGAAAACCTAGGACGCTCCCCGACTGCTCAGCACTTTCTAACCTGCTGGCTCTCTCCCCAAAACACCACTGCGTTCTCCGAAGTGAGGGAGGGGTTTGGGGTGAGGAGGGCAGCTTCCCTGTGGGCTGGGCCTCCAGCCTGCTCTCTGGGGGTCCTTATGGGACCAGATCCTAACAGGTGACTGCAGGCACTGCAATTCTTAACGAACAAGTAAACACGTGACTGCCCCTCAGGATAGATTAAATGGGAGTTCCCGTCATGGCGCAGTGGAAACAAACACCACTAGGAACCTTGAGGTTGCGGGTTCGATCCCTGGCCTCCCTCAGTGGGTTAAGGATCCAGCATTGCTGTGAGCTGTGGTGTAGGTTGCAAACACAGCTCGGATCCCGCGATGCCGTGGCTGTGGTGTAAGCCGGCAGCTGTGGCTCCGATTGGACCCGTGGGCTGGGAACCCCCATATGCGTTGGTGCAGCCCTAAAAAGACCAAAGACAAAAAAAAAAAAAAAAAAAAAGAGTAGATTAAACGAAGAGGCCGGAGGAGAGCGACACCCTGCTGACTCTGTTGAAACTGCCCCCGAGAATGAGAGTGACCCCCCCGACATGCATTTTAAGTTAAAGACACAACTCGTCTGATGGAGACAAAAGCCAGAGGCCCTGAGCCACGAAAGTCACTCACTCGCACTTTGCCTGTAACAGCCTCTCCCTCTGGGCTTTTCTGCCAGCTCCTGCCAGAGTGGGGTGGGGGACCCAGGTGCGCGGCTGGGCTGCGTCTGGGCACCACGGGCACCAACTCCATTGTCTTCGGCCTCTGCCTGCGTCCCTTCTCTGCACAGAGCGTGCGCGTGGCCTTCTGCTGGCCTCTGGCCACCACGTGGCTGTGACGCCTCCGGCCACGGAGAGAAGAGGGAGCAGCGGAGAGCGCTCAAAGTGGACGAAGGGACTCCAGCAGCCCGCCCCACCCCAGAAACCCTGCTTGTCCAAGACATCGGCTCTGTGCCCTGCATGTCAGCACCACCATCTGATGCGTCCGAGCCCACCCGTATCACTCACCGCAGGGGAGTCGGCAAGCCTCAGAGTAGGAGATGCCCTGCCTATAGGGTCCCTAATTTACAACGTCTTTCCAAGGCGCCCAGGGCTGGCATGGGCTGGCTGCTGGGCACTCCGGGGGCTCAGTCCCACCTCTCAGGAGGGCCACGTCTGCCAGATGACATCGTGGACCCTGGACCCTGGACTGTGGCACCAGACGGCAACAATCTCCCGGGAAGCTGAGCTTGAAGGGAGGCATGGGGCGGGGACAGCGGGGAGCCGGGGTAGATGCAGAGCCCGGGAGAGGGTGTGGGAGGGTCGGGCAGATCCGTCACTAAGTACCACGGAAGTGAAGCGATGCCAGGGTGGGGCGAGGTCAGCAGAGGGCAGAGGGAGCGTGGTGGGGCCAAAGCCTTTGCTTACAGTTCCTCCCAGGCCACTTCTTGATTTCTCTCAAGATGATACGGAAAGTTACAGAGTACACGGAGAAGCCTCCAGCGCCAAAGTCAGGAGCCTGTTCTCAGCAGGTGCCCCGAGGCTGGGTCTCCATCTCGATGGGCCTCAAAGATGACATCACCATTTTCGCTCAGTCTGTGGGCGCAGGAAACCCCCTCACCGTCCTACGCAGGAGGTCAAGGCAGACTCGGCAATCACTGAACCCCCAAAATATGCACTGCGTGTGAGGGTACTCCCAGCTGGCTTGGAAAATAAAGGACTCTGATTGGCTGAAACTCAGAAAAGCTGCTTACAATAAAACCATCCCTTTTAAGAAGAAAACACATGAGCATGTGACAGACGTGTCTGCCCACTCCCCCGGCGCTGGATTATTTTGGAAAGCGTTCTCTCTACAAGATCAGCCTTGATCCAGGAGTTATTTTAAGACCTACTTGTTTTTCCCTAATACGGATAATGATCTCCAAAAACGCACAGTGAGTAAGTGGCCATGCATGGAACACCCCCAACAAGCACAGCTGCAGCATAAGCGGCCCTTCACAGAGTCTGCGTGAGACGACTTGCGGGTCCGAGGACCCGGCTGCACTGGAGGTGTGGGGGCGGACACGGCGTCTCGGGGTGACAGCCTGACCGTCCTCCTGTCCTCTCAGCGACGGGGCTCGGTTTCCGCGGCTCCGATGAGCACCTTTTCACAGGGCTTTCCCCGAAGTGCCCAGTGCTCTGTCTTTCAACGGCCCGGGCGCTTCCCAAACACACCAGCCATGACGTCACTTGCCGTTTCTCAATATGGGGATCAGCGGTTCCCAGAAGACGAGTGACCGCCCCCGTCTCACGTCCAGACTCCCAGCCCCAGGGTTCCACGTCCTGGACTCCATCACGAGGGGGTCCTTCCTCAGGCGCACCCCCCAAGAGAGGTGGGAGGGCCTGACCTGGGCCGCGGCGCTTGTGACCGGTGCAGGGCAGAGCCCGACGGGGCTTCACTGATGATGTTCATGTGACATGCGCAAAAGCCACAGCAGCTTGAGTTGGGAGCAGTGCAGTTAGGGATTATACACACACAAAAAAACAACCAATTCTGAGCATCTTGGAACCTCAGACACAACGAACAGGGTGTCTGCCGTCTGGGTGGCATGGTCAAGACCAGCGACAAGGAGCAGACGGCCACGGGGGCTCTGCTCTGCACCTGCTAAGAGAACCCCTGTCCACCGTGTCAAACCTGACCTCGCAGGTAAGAGCCCGCACTGGTGGGGCAGGGGCAGTGCCTTCCGACTGCAGGACGGGGAGCAGCGGTTCCCAGCGCTCCTCCCGGGGTGAGACGGACCCTTCAGCTGCCTAACGAGGACTCTGCACCCTTGGGATGACTCTCCCCCACCCCCACCAAGGGCCAGGAAGCAGCCCGATTCAGGAGCAGAAGCCACACCGACCACTCGCACAGAGCGACGTGGCGTGGACAGAAACGGTGTCCGAGCCACCCCTCCAGCCTACACCACGAGGAGGGCACGCAGCTGGGACAGCTGGACAGACACCACACCCAAGACGAGCGCCTCAGGAGCACGGGGCGGCGGTTTTGCGCAGCGCGGGGGGCGGCTGTGCTCGGCCCCCCGCCCGCCTCGGCCTCCCCCGCCCCTCTGCGTCCAGCACGTTCATTGGTTGGTTCTGGGCGTTGCCGACAGACGTGGAAGGCACGGGGGGCGGGGAGAGGCACAGGCTGCGCGTCTCACCTCTGCTCGAACACTTTATGTTTCAGGATTTAGGATCCGTCTCAGTGACACAGTACAGAGAGGGCAGGACGCACAAGCGTCTCGGCAGGAACTGATCCCGAGTCTGCGGAAGCCCCCCCACGGCGCGCTCTTCAGTAAGAGCCCTAGAGGGTCACTTTCACGGTCTCGAGGCTTCGGCTAAAGAGACACAATCTGGAGGTGCTTACGGGAAAGAACGAGGGGGTCCACGTGAACCAAAACAGCCACCGGCTTGGAAACATCCGCTGAGGCCGTGCGCTCCACCGCGAGGCCGGGCCTCTCGCTAAGCCGCTAAGCCGGGGCCTCTGCCGACGGCCTCGCGGCCGCAGCCGGGCCCACACTAGCCAGGGTGGGGCTCACGCCCATGGCCGCACCTCAGTAAAGCCCTGGAAGCAGGGGTCCAGGCCAGGCTTCATCTAAGGGCCACAGTGGTGTTTTGTGGCGTCTCATCAACCCTCCCGGGCCTTCTGAGGAAGGAGGCCACCGTGAAACTCTTCCGTGCGTGCGTCCGGAACAGTTAGTTACAGGACTAAACTTGCGTTTCCGCGGATGCGACACGGTTCTGTGCCACCCCAGGCCCTCGCTGCCCTCCCTCGTCTTAAACCCGCGCCGCCGTGGCCGCCGCGGCCGCTGCACCTGCAGTCCGCTCACCTTGGAGCTGGCGGCTCCTGTACAGGTCCCTCGTCCTGGCCGGATGGGCCCTGGCCGTGTTGTCACATTTCGGCTGTTCGTACCTGGGAGGAGGAGAGGAGAGAGAAGGGGCCAGTCTGAGACCCTGAGGCGGGCGTTTCCCTCCACGTCCGCGTGTGGCCGCGGCAGCTCGCACACGGGGCGCCAGGTCGCCACGGCAGTTGGGGTGGATGACCCTTGGAGATCCTGGGGACAGTTTAACCAGTCCTCCAGGGGCGGCAGGAAGCGAAAGCTGGGTAGGCTCTGCTTCCGCCCGGTTTCTGAAACGCACCTGGCCCAGCGGCTGTCGTGGCCTCCGTCCGCTGCGGGGTTTTGAACCAGTTCGGGGTGAGGAGGGGCTGGATGGGGGAGCAGGCCTGCACCGCGCGAAGTGAGGGCAGTGGGCTCGCCCCCACCCCCGGAACGGCACGGAGTCTCGGCTGGGACCTCAGGATTCCAGGAGGCCACGTCACTCCAAGGCCTGCGGGCTCTCAGCCTGACTCGTGAAGTGACAAGAGCTGGTCTTGGCATCGAAGTGACGGGGAGGTGCGGGGTGCTGGCCCACAGGGACAGAGTGGCCCTATTCCCGGTGGGCGCCCCCTGCGGCTGTGGTTACCCCCCTTGGGGGCTTGAGGATTCAGTGGTGATTCTGGGTTGATCTGCTGGGTGGTTTCGGACCCAGGTGAACAGCGTGGGGACTCCCCAGGGCCTCCTCCACGACCCTTTATAAATAAATGTCTCCTGGGGGGACACCGGGGAGACCCACGTCCCCTGGGACCCAAGCCCATCCCGTGGGAACACTGACAAGTCACAGTGTGCATGGCAGCTGTGAGACCTGGCCTCGGGGCACAGGATGCAGTCGCGGGGCCAGGAGAGGCTCCTGGAAAACGCAGGATTCAACGGAGCCAGCTGGAGGGGGGCGTGGGGGCTGCCGGCCTCAGACGCGAGCCGGCCCTGGACGGCTCCCTCTCTCTTGCTGTCCCACAGTCTCCTTTTTGGTCGCTAAGGAGGGGATTCGGGATCACGCTTGGTTCATGGGGACCACATCAGACTTACTTTTTCACGAGCTCTTGTTTTCCCACCAGTAGAAAGAAAAGAAGGACATTTCTGGCGGAAGAGTGACTTTCGCAGCGTCCTCCCAGGGGCGCCCAGGGAGCTGGGGCCCGTCCTGGGGGTCGGGTCCAGCCCGGAGGAGGCAGAACTGGGCAGCACGTGCCCTCGGCCCCTCACCCCCTGAACAGCCCCTTTGACCCCGGAACACTCAGCACCCCACTCGCGCACACCTAATACGTCGTTTTGAAATGTTTTTGAAATGGAAAGCGTCCCCTCCGCGCTCAGGCAAACAGTTAAACTATCACGTTTTACCCCAAATCCGTTAACTCATATGCTTTAGAAATGCCGGGGGGGCAGGGCAGTACAGACGGCAAGGGACCCACGGCCACGGGGAGCATGGGGGGCCGGGACCCGCTACCCAACCAGCATCCCCTCTCCCACCTGGGACTGCGACAGGGGGTTGGGGAGCCAAGACCTACCAGGGGCACCTTCAGGAAGGAAGCCGAGGGTGTGCGGAGCCCCCACTGTTACTCATGGTCCAATGTGGGGGCCTGGGCAGGTGCTCACAACGGCAAGAGGCTCAGTCAGAGCCGGGTCAGCATCCTGGGGCTGGAGCGGCTGGAGCCGGTACCAGGCAGAGCGGACGCCTCCCAGGCAACAGCCCGCGACAGGAAGGGCAAAGGTGCCGGCTCCTAATGAGCAGGGACAAGGGGGGCGGGACCCGGGGCTGAGCTGCCCCCCACCCCCCGTCCCAAGGAAGCCTGGAGAACGTCAGCCACAGGATGCGCCCGCCTGTTAGGAAGTCCGACTGTTAATATGAACTCTGTGTCCACCTTTCGAAGGCTCATGTCCACACTGGTGTCCCCGACGTGGTGACAGAGGCCACATCAGAGACACCCCATTCTGAATCTCTGACCTGCAAGCAACCTGGCAGCTGGCTGCCCTGCACAGCCACTCTGGTTTTGGTCCAAATTTGGGCCGGAGACGTCTTAAGAATCCTAGCCCTGAGGCTGATAGAAAAATGCCTGTTTAAAGGACAGCATCGGCTCCTGGGAAAGAATCCAGGGACACACCTACAACGTGCAGAAACGACAACCTCAAGAAACAGAACCAACGCCTTTGAAGGATCAGATGAAACCACTTAAGTCGCGTTGACATCCACGCCACTCTTTCCAGCAGCGTTTATTTCAGCTTATTTGTGTAAGAAAGAAATCAGCGTCCCTTGATTACCTGGCTGCCCCTTAGATACCAGGCTCTCTGCCAGGGAGGAATATGGTTTTCTGCTCAGATGGCCTGCGAGACAGGTGGGTTCTGCAGGCTGGGGCAGGGCCTTCAGGCCAGGTGAGCGCGCCCGCGCCAGGGGGACAAGCCGCTCATCGCCGCCGAGAAAGGGAAGAAGTGACTCCCTTCCGGCCCTAACGCAGCAGCCGCAGCGGGCCTGGTCCGCGTTTCATCCCGCAGCGCCCCAGCTCCCCGCTGTTCATCAGCGACCAGGTTGGAACCTGCCCTCCTCCCAGATCCAGCCCCGCCCCACACGGCCTGGGCTCCTGGGGCCTGCCGGGGGTCTGGACACTTCGGCCAAGATGTCAGGATTGACAGAGGGCACTCCGGCTCCTGGTCCAACTCATGTTTCCGCCTGGTGACCGTCCCACCTAGAAATCCTGCCTTGCAGCTGGCTGCCCTCTGCCTCGGCGTGTGTGGCGTCCTTGGCACACGTCAATAAAAACTGTGTGCTTTCTATGTATTTATTTATGGTGACACAAGGCAAGGAGAAGTACCTGATGATGGTGATGCATTTTATGTTGACGGGTTCTTAGTGTTCTTCTCCATCAGAAAATATAAATATAGAGAATGACTGCGGGGAAACCTGAACTGTCCAGCCAAATAGAAATCAAACACATCAAGTATCTCCCTGGAATGGCTTATTGCAGAAAATCCCACACAAAATAGCATTTCTGCAACAGAAGGTATTTAAACAGTAACGCAGGTTTACTGCTCCCCTCTCGCCACAGAAAGTAAAGCAGGACTGGTGAAGCGCGCCTGCAGCTTTACCAGATCTGCCTAAAGCTGACGATGCTGACACAGTCCCAGCATCCCTGGCTCCCTAGAGATCAGTTTAAACCAATTCCAGTTTTCTTGCCATATGATCCGATTCTGGCCAATAATTCATGAATTAACTCTCCCAGGGGACTTCTAGGAAAGGCTGTTCAGCTTCTAAGAGAGATGCGCTGTGTGTTCTCCGAGCACCGTGGTGTCTGGATGAGATGCCCGGATCCCTGAAGCCATCTTGTGACCAGGAGGGGAGTCTGCCCAAGGCAAAAACAACACTGCGAGGACGACGGAGGGAAGATCTGGGAGGCTGTGTCCCGAGCGGCATCACGAGTCACAGCATCAGCTGAAGGGAGCCTCTTCCATCTTCTTCTGACGACACAGCCCTCATCCGCCCATGTGTCAAACGCCACTACTGGAAGTGAAACGCTTCCTAATCAGTACATCCCACCCTTTTGACCCAAAGTGACCTAGATGCCAGCTCTGAGACCTGCACTGGGGGCCACGTTCGCCCCTGCAGTGCTCCCCCAGCTATCAGACCCGACTCTGACGTCGGCATTTCAGGGAGCCCCCAGCCGCTGGTGAGCCTGCCCCCTGCCCCCGGTGAGCCTGCCCCCCGCCCCCGGCCAACAGCGCCTCTCCCTGGTCCTTGCGTCTCTTCCTGCGGGGAAGCGTCTTCAGCAGCATGTTTGCCCGGATCGGGCTCGTGTGCTTCTTCCCTTTGCTTCTGTCCCTGTCCTTCCGCTGGCGCAGAAGCCTCCTGGAAGCACAGGCTCCCTAGGGCAGCGCCCGCAGCACGGAGGGCATTCGAAGGTTGGCTGATTAAAAAGCGAACCAACGGCTGGCGGAGGGAGCTGTGTCAGAGCTCAGAGCTCTAGGAGGTCGCCCGCCTCCATGCTGGACGGTCACACACACGCCCTGCTCTGCAGGTCAGGCCTGTGCTGAACGAGGGGCCCATGAGCCCCCCCGCCATGTAGCCCTGGTCGGAGGGGACGTCCCGGCCAGTGAGAGCAAGGGGACACCCCCAGGGGTCCATGGTGAAGGCTTTCCTTGCTGTCAAAAAAGCCAAAAGACGTCGTGCTGGTTGAGCGATGTTTCTAGAATCCAGGACGGGAATAAAAGCAAGCGGGCTGGAGACGAAGGTCAGAGGGAACAAAACGGCTCATTCAAGTCACGTCCTCGAAGAGGTGACCTGGGAGGCGGTCGCGGTCGAGGCTGGCTGGCCGCGCTGGAAGGCGGCCCCGTGGGGAAGCACTGGTTCCGAGGCCCGAGCCGGGCGGGGAGCCCAGATCAGACGCCTTCTCCAGAGTCAGGGCTGTGCCTGGTCCCAGGGTGTGGGGCTCAAGGACAGTCAGCAGCATCGAGAAGAATGAACGAATGACGGGGCAGGAGAAACGCACAGCTCGAGGCCCAGGGCACCCGTCCCCCGCTGGGTCTGATTCAACCCCATTTCCTGAGACTCAGAGAAGAGGGAGTCAGCCCCCCACAGGCACAGTCGGGGGCGGGCGGGGGCGGAGGATGAGAACCCGGCGCCGTGTCTGAATGATGCCGGGCAGAATGAAGTCAGGACGAGGGAGGGAGGGGCCTCTGGTGTTTCCTGTCGGATCGTCACACGAAAGGGTCACAGCTCCTACAGGGATAGCATGACAAGCCACCTCCTCACCCCAGAGCCAGGCGCAGAGCCGGGTGTGGCAGCGTCAGGACGTGGCTGGCCGACGTGAAGACAGCGGCCTCCAGGACACGGCGCCCCCGCTGGGGGCCGGTGGCGGCGGGGCTGGGGACAAACGCCCCCTGGACCCTCAGACGCGCCGGAATCTGAGGGCACAGAATTGACCTTCGAGAAACAGCCCTCCCTCCGCACCTGCTCGCCCAGACTGCAAACGCAGCGTCTCACACAAACCTCGGGAGGCTCATGGTCTCTTCACGTTTGAAACCATCTCCGCTGACCCAGGCAGGGTCAGGACCCTGGGTCCAGCCAGCTGGTCTCCCCGGTGAGGCAGATGGGGACGGGGGGGGGGGGGACTTTGTCCTGGGGAAGCTCTGCCGGCCACTTGCCCCTGCCCCCGGGATCGGCATGGCCGAGTCTCCCTCCTGCTCACGCATCGTGGTCACACTCAAGAGCTGGGGGCCATCTGAGCGAGTGTCCACGTGCCTAATCTGACCCTGATGGACGCTGATATCTTCCTGTGTCTGTGAACTATTTTCACACAAACCTATGAAAACCCAAAGGTCTGTGCACAGCAGGAAGAGCCGCGAGCCCACCCTCACGGGCGTTTGCACGCGTTCCACCAACAACGGGCAGGTGCTCTCTGGGCTCTTGGGATATTTGGTGCTTTGCTCAAACGCTCGCACATGCAGAGTGACGGCGGCTGCGTTGGGACCAGAGCCCCGAGTAGGCACTGCCGCCTGACGCCAGTCCCTCTGTCTCGCTGAGCAGTCATTTCGGGGCCCAACTATCTCCCCACCACAGAGCCTCTCCGGGCCATCGGTTCTTGGGCGGCGTGTGGCCCCCTTGGCCACAACCAGGATGAAAGAGGCTGCAGTCGACATGTGACACATCTCGGCGCCCACCCCGGTCTGGACCCCAGAGCACTGTTCAGAGCCCCAGCCCGCGGGACTACGAGGGGCCAACGTGGCCTTGGAAGTCCGGCAGCCCCATGCGGCCACTGCCCCATCAGTTCACCTTCTGTCGCCACTGCACAGAGAAGCGGGTGAGGTCTGGGGACGGAAGCCACATGCCCAGAGGGTGGCAACTGTGAGAGGGTCTGCCTCTTGGGGTTTTCCACCTGCGCCTGCTCCTCGGGCCCCCGGGAGGCTTACCTGGTGGACGTGCCGGGGATGGGGCGTCCAGTGTCCACCAGGACGCACCAGCAGTAGCCCGTGGATGGGTGGCACTGCACCGGCTTGTAGAGGCCACCGTGGGCACACTCGGGGATGACCACATTGTCGTTCTTGGGCTGCCTGGCCTCTTCCAGGGCCGACTGCTGCTCCTGGTCACACGAGGACACTGCAGTGGGAGGGAGAAGGTGTGAGCAGGCACTGGGCACACAGAGCCGGGGGGGGCGCCAGGGCCGGGGGGCAGGGGAGTGCAGCACAGGGAACAGCTGCAGGTGGGTCAGCGAGGCCGTCATGGTCAGGGACATGCGTCCACAGGCGCACCCCATGCACCATGGACGCCCGAAGGCCAGGCCGGACCGGGACCCAGGGGCGGCCAGGGTCCTCCGCCCGGGCCCTGAGCCGGGGACAGACGGCAGGCACACGGTCTAGTCCCCGGAGTCCCGACACACAGGCCTCACTGCCCACACCCACCTGCCACCCGCCCGGAGCCCCACAGAGGCTAAGTCTGGAACCAGACGTTGAAACCTCAGCTGCAGTGCTTCTGGAACAGGCTGCGGACTGCGGAGAATCGGTCAGGAAGAGGCGGCCCCATGCAGCGCTGCGGCCAGGGGCGCTCAGCTCGCAGACCCACCCACACAAGACCCCACTTTCAAACGTTCCAGGGCCAGGTGCCACGTCTTCTATGTCAATGCATTGTTTCTTTTCCAGCTTAGATCCATCTTCCGCCCCAGGCGGTTAGATTGAGAATGTCTTGGAAGGTGTGTGTGTCGATAAGACACAGACACACACTCAGACACGTACAGACACACACTCAAACACGTATACAGATACACACTCAGACACGTACAGACACAAACACACACACAGACACGAGACACACTCAGACACACACAGACACACACACAGCTACATACACAGACACACGAGCACAAACGCACACACACACTCAGACAATACACAGACACACACACTCAGACACACACACAGCTACACACAGACACATGAGCACAGAGAAACACGCACACACACACTCAGACACACACACACACACACACACACGCACGCAGAGATGCACACAGACACGTGCTCTCTGCAGAGGCTCCCTTCCAGACCAGCTCTAGATGCTTGCTAACTACTGAAAACACACAAATGAGAAAACTCCGTACTCAGACCACAAATCAACGAAGAAAGGCACACCGCGGTTGGAGGAAGGACAAGCCAGGGGCGAAGGTGTGCGCCTCCATCCGAGGCTGCCTCTCGGTGAAATGCACACGGTGTGTGGACAGCACCGCGCCCGAGCACAGCCCGCGCCTGCAGTCTGCGTCCCGTGGGCCGGGGCAGAACCGGAGCCCAGCACGAACCCGCCCCCTTGCTCCAGGCCCCGCCTCCCTCAGGTGTGACGCCCCCCGGCCATTGAAAGAAGCCACCCCGTGAGTCGAAAAGATACACGCACCCCAATGTTCACTGTAGCACTCTTTGTCAAAGCCGAGACGGGGAAGCAACTTAAATGTCCATCAACAGAGGAATGGAGAGAGAAAATACGGGACATACATACAGTGGAATATTAGCCATAAAAAGAACAAAATAATGCCATCTGCAGCAACATGGATAGACCTAGAAATTATCATACTAAGTGAAGGAAGTCAGACAGAGAAAGACAGATGTATGAGATCACTAATATGTGGAGTCTACCTATACAAAAGAATTTGCAAAACAGAAACAGACTCAAAGGGTCCAAACCAAATTCACGGATACAGCACAGCGGAGACGAGGGGCAGGAGGGAGGCATTGGGGGCTGGGATCGCCACATGCGCTCTCCCACCCCAGAGAGAGACGGGTGACGAGGACCTGCTGGGCAGCACAGGGGGACCTACTCGGTAACACTTGGTTACTGTGTGACAACCGGTACGGAAAGACTCTGCACGAGAATGGACACCTGCACGTGTGTAACGGACTGCCTTGCTGTGCCCATGACACCAACACAACTACCTAAGCCACCTCTACTGCAGTAACATTTATCCAAACAAACACACAAAACGAAGCCGCCACTCTCTCCAGCCTCATCTGGTCTGGAAGTGGAAGTGAGCCTGACCTCCGAGCAGAAGGCGCCTGGTCTGCCGGCTCCATCACCAGAATGAGTCTGCTGTGCTCAGTGCTGCTTGGACGGTAGTGAATTGAGTGGAACAGGACAGGAGGTGAAGGAAGAACGCTTTCTCCTTCACGAGAAGGCCACGCTCCGACGAGAGCATCATCCAGAAGACATCTGGCGCAGACTGTTCCAAATGCTCCTTCCCGAACTGCTCCTTCCGGCCGCACACCACGGAGCTCCTGGCACGGCGCAGCGGAAACGAATCCGACTGGGATCCACGAGGTTGCAGGTTCCACCCCTGGCCCGGCTCAACGGGTTATGGCCGTGAGCTGTGAAGTGGGTCGCAGACGCGGCTGGGATCCCGCATGGCTGTGGCTGTGGTGGAGGCCGGCAGCGGTAGCTCCAATTTGCCCCCTAGCCTGGGAGCTTCCATATGCCCCAGGTGCAGCCCTAAAAACTGAAAAGAAAAAAAAAAAAAAAAATCCACACCAGCAAATTAAACCTCCTCCTCACTCACTTTATAGATTCCAAACATGGGGCTTGTTTCTGGTCTGTCCCTGGAATGGGGCTTCTCTGGGCTTGGCGTCGGGCCACTGACTCCAAGGCATCTCAAACGGACACCCCGCCCAGGACCCTCACGCCCAGACCTGGAGGCAAGCCTGGTGTCCGGACTGACCTTGGCTGGTGTCCCCGCTCGTCCCAGAACAGGCTCCCCTGTCTTCTGGGGTCCAAAAATGCCATTCTTTTCCTGTCACATTTCTCTTTAAGAGGGAAAAGAAAACCGCCCATACATTGGGCAGATATAGTTTAAATAAAATCTTTACAGCAGTTTTCTGCTTGGAAAGTCACGTTCCATAAATTACGCTGTATCCTGCTCTGCAGCTAACTAGGGTTTACTGGGCTTTAGCGACTGTGCACGGGACGTCAAGCAGGTGGGAAGCCCCAGGGAGCTGACTGTGTCGCAGCTGCCCCGGCCCTGGGCGGGGGCCCGCTGCTCAGGAGTGAGGTGCTGACGCAGGCGCAACGCAGAGACGGGACACGGTAAAGACGAAAGGTTCGCCCTGCAGTCTGACGCAGGCCCGGGTCCATGAAGGTC
Source organism: Sus scrofa (assembly GCF_054392235.1). NCBI lineage: Eukaryota > Metazoa > Chordata > Mammalia > Artiodactyla > Suidae > Sus > Sus scrofa. The sequence goes on from NC_139383.1 coordinate 1,264,261, forward strand.
GACCCTCACTTCCTTACTTTTCCAGCACTAAAGCCAGTGATTTGATAGAACAGGCACGCAAGACGCTTCTTGTGAAGATAATGACCCAGCGTCACGACGTCATGTTAGAAGGCCACCCAGGTGTCACGTCTCCAGTCCCTCCGTGTGCAGCGTGCGGGTGATGGCACGTGTTTCGTGCACGCAGAGATCAGCGACCGTGTCGCCAGATGCTGCTCCCGGGCACGTCCTGGAAGAACACGAAGGTGAGGGTCCCCTTGGCCGCCTCCCAGCGCTCCTCCTCAGGGGCCCAGAGAGGCCCCTTCAGGCTGGCCTCAGCCTCAGGAAGATGGACGAGGTAGCTGGAGGCTGCCTTGCCCTGTGTCCACAGCCCGCCACTGCCTCAATTCTCACAGCTGTGCGACGTCACTTGACGACCTAGAGACAGGGCGGAAGAAACGGGCGCCAGGCCACAGCGTGTGTCTGTTCCCAAAGCAAACGCCCCGGGTCCCACGACAGCGACTGCCCAGGCCCTCAGCTCCGGCTGCAGAGGACCAGGCGCGGCCCCATCCGGGCCGATCAGAGGCTGCCTCCCGGGATGGCGTGAGGCTTGTGAGCCTCTGGACCACGGGAGCCACTCCAGGCCCAGAGCTGTCCAACTGCCCTCTGCCCTCCAAGGCATCTATGTGCCTTCACCAAATTCCCTGTGGCTTTCATTGTTCAGAAGTGGGTCTCTCCTCACTCTCTCTTTTTTTTTGGGGGGGGGTTAGAATTTAAGAGTTTTAAACAGCAAAGTTATGATTCTAAAACAAGTCCCAGGTCAGAATCAGGCATGTGGAACCCACTGATGGCCTGGCTGCTGATCTGTGGTGACTTTTGCTCTGGACACTAAGAAGAGACCCACGCAGGGGTTCCTCGTACACAGTCCGTCTCTGGCACCCAAAACTTAGCACTGGCCGCCGCATGCCTTGTAAGCACCACCCAACTGCTCAAAAATATCATGCTGATTATTTCCTGTAAGTTCTGCACTTTTCTGCATGCTCTAGGTTTTGCTCAGCAAACTGAAAGATGCATAAGTCAAACCCACCGCTGAGCCGTGCGGTTATCTGAAAACGCTCTCACTCCAACTGTAACGAGGAAACTGGCCTGAAACAAAAACTTCCTTCTCAAGTGATAACAAGTCACTTCGGCTTTCGGGAAAGCACTGAGGAAGGGGCAGAGGCTGCCTCTCAGAGGCAACGGGCGCTTGCGTTTGGGAACTCGAAGCAGCCTCGTCCATCCGCAGCCGTAGCTCCACACTCAGGAGCCCCAGCCGCTGGCGGGGCCGCTCTTTCCGCGAGCTCTCCTGGACAACACACGGCTTCTTGAATGTTCCCTTGGCGCTTTTCCAGACATTTTATTAGCGACATAATTTATGGCACAAGATGCTTCACGTGCTCCATCCGGGGACACGCTATAGCTCAGACGTGGCTCTGGAAAAGTCTCCAGACATCCCTGTGGAGGATCTGACGTCAGAGCTGAAACTTCATCATGAGCAAAAGAGGACAGACTCGGGCAGCCAGCTCGTCAACTTTGCTGAGCAGGTTGGAAGACGCGGAGGATCTTCCTGCCGCGTCAGAAGACAGCCCACGCCTGTTTCTACCAACATCCTGGCTCAGGTCAGAATGGCTAATTGGCGCAATTTTACTTGGCGAGGGTGGCTCCATGTGGGGACCTGGGTTCTCCTGCTGCAACCACGCGACCGCGTCCTGCCTTTCAGTGCGGCTGCAGGTCTCCACAGACGCTCCGACGGCCCACGGGAGCCAAGGCTACGGTTCGTCCTCCCGAGACGGCCGGGCGCCCGGAGGGAAGGGCCCCTGCTCTGCCGGGGCCACAGCGCGATGGCCAAGCAGAGATGCTCCTGCCGTGGACTCCCCGGCAGAGCCGCCCCCATCCTGTGAAGGACGCTGGTCGCACCTACAAGAGGAAACGAGTGGCCGACAAAGGGACAAGGGATAAAGCTACTTTATCGCAAGCCCAGAGCTTCCTGAGACGCGTGCAAACAGAACCCCAGGAAGAAACCCGAGGGGACAAGTCCCAAACCCGTTTCAGACAAATGTCACCGAGGTTCCGCACACACGCGGAACGGGCTCCAGGATGGGAGGGGCTCCAGGACGGGGCTTTTAGCGAACAAGGAGGGACGGAGGGAGCCAAACGGCAAGGGCGGAAGCTGCTCAGGGGGACGCGGGAGGGACAGGACCCGGTGAGGCTCGGGCCAGGGCCGGCCGAGGACCAGGAGGAGGTGTGCAGGGAAGAGGGGACAGCGGCGCTGCCAGGGACCAACGCTGGAGCTTACGTCATCTTACTTAAAGTTAGGTCTGCACCCACTCCCAAAAGAACGTCCATCAACGGGAAAAGAAAAAAAAAAGCTTGGGATTTGGGGAAAAAATCAGCAAGAAAACAGAATAACTAATGCTCACAAAAATTCAAATTCTGATATCCATCTTAAGATGACAGGTGGAACTATCTATGTTTTTCTCTTTTATTCAGAAGGGCTTTGGCTGCATGATTCTCTCTCACCCTAAAGGCGGAGCTGCCCGTGAGGAGGGGGAGGCCGTGAGCAGAGCGGACTTTAACGTGAGGTCTTTCGAAGCGCCAGAAAGGAGCTCCCGCCGTGGCTCCGCGGTAACGAACCGACAAGCATCCATGAGGGTGCGGGTTCGATCCCTGGCCTCACCCGTGGGTTCAGGATCTCGTGTTGCTGTGGCCGTGGCGCAGGCCAGCAGCTGTAGCTCGGATTGGACCCCTAGCCTGGGGACCTCCATATGCCTCGGGCATGGCCCCAAAAGGCAAAAAAAAAAAAGTGCCAGGAGAGGTAAACTGTGATGCAAGAAGCCACTGGATTTGTCCAGGGACCCCCTCCCCACACCCTCAGAGTGGGCATCAGAGAAACAGGCTGTGGACAAAAGAAAAGCTGAGCGTATTTAGATGATGCCAGGGCTGAATCAAGACTTTTGCCTCATGAGAGAGGCCTGAACATACCTTGAAGGGAAGAAAGAAGAAAGAGAAGCCTCTGTAATCAGTGAAGCCCCTGTTCCTGGGGAACTGCAAGGGACCAGGCCACTCCCAGACGGTCACCCAGGTGGCGGGCTTTCCGGAGCCAGAGTCACGGCACCGCAGAAGGTCCAGTTCCGGGCTGAGTCCGACCTGGCTGTTCTCTGACCTTGACTGACTGGTCTGGTCAGCTGTGCAGATCGCTCATCTCGCAGACGCAACACCCCCTCTGGGCCTGCCCGCCCGCCTCCCGCGTCCCTGGGGCCGATGGAATAATAAGCACAAACTGCTGGGGCTCTGAGCCAACTTACAGCACTGCCGCCCCCGAACAAAGCTTAACACAAAGAGAAAAGGCCCTACGAAGAAAAAGCAGTCGTGACCCAAATAAAAGCTTTATGTGGATTCGATACCACAGACGCAGAATTTTTACACAAGCACACACTCCACACACAATTTCACCGCCTGCGGATGGACGCCCACGCTCCCGCCGCGTCGTCCCGATAACCTGACCCGTCAGGCGAGACGCACAAAGAGGCCTCAAGCAACGGAGGAGAAGTACGGCGGGTCAGCAGGTTTCAGGCCCGCGTTCTGCCCCTTCCGGGTCGGGAAGTGGAGGCGTCTACTCCCCGTTTCAAAGCTCTCTCTATAATTTCTTGGGCCGCCAGTCTCCGCATCCTTTACAAAGAGCAGCCGTCCATTCGACGTGCCAACCCCACTCTCGCTCAGGCCCCCGACTCTGCACCTGCCTGGGCGGTTCTCCTGCAGCGTCAGCGGAACGAGGCGTGTGCAGGGGCTGCGGCCCCCCCGCCCCAACATGGTTGCGACAACTGTGCTGCACGTCTTCCAGGGCCCCTTCCGTCTAAGTTTTTCGAGGTCCAGGCGGTTGTGTTCGCGCCTCCTCTGCGCTGCGAGCTTGCCCGTGTGTGTGGCTTGGAAACGCCATCCCCTGAGCTGCCTGGCCCATCCTGAGCGGCGTCTGAGGCAGACACGGCCCCGGGCAGAGCGTCTGCCCGGGTACCGCTTCCTCAACACATCGGACTCGGAACACGAACACAGCTCCAATTTGCTCCTAAATTGCTACGATCACGTAACAGCTCCGTGTGTTTAGAAAGCTACCTCTGTAAACCTAGTAGAATGTCCATCGAAAAACAGTTTATTCCCCAAACTAGCAGAGGTTAGCGACGTCTAAGGTGTCTGACGGTGTGTTCAAATAATCTGACCACCTCGGCGGGTTAGATTATAGCGAACGGGTGCCAGACATGTATGAACTTCCAGAAAAGAACACGTAAGTGATGAGCTCGTTAAACGGAGGACACGAGTTTAACACGATGAATTCTGCAGCATTTTCACAGGAGCAATAACAAATCATACGCGGTCAGCCTTCAGACGCGGCCGTGCTTCAGGAGGACGCTCGCAGCCACGTCAGTTTCGTGGTCACTTGCCTCTTCGGGGCTCCCGTTCAAGTTAGGGGCTTCGTGTCCACTCTCCAAAAGGCGGGACATCGTGAGACGCTAAAAACAAACCTGACATCCGTGAACCTGTCTGTGTGCCCACCTCGCGCTCCCCGCCACAGACCCACGCCTCTGCCAGCGGCGACTGTACCGGGTTCTAAGCTCTGCTCATGAACCTGTCTCCTTTGGGCCGCTCTTAGTCACCCACACACTTTGCCAGGTGCCCCCTCCTGCCACAGTGCCCCCCGGCGGCGTTGCCACCACCCTTGGTGCTGATGGGGAGAAGGTCGCCTGCTGTTGGCGGTGGTTCCGGTGATGGGCTAAGGGACCGCACGTCCCTTCTCTCACACCATCATCTGCTCCTGGAACATTCTGCTTCCCCAGACATGCCTCGTTTTTAAAGAATTACACAAAAGTGCTCTCCGACGGCAGCCAACGCCTTAGGAATCCCTCAGAAGTTGCTGCAGGTGTGGAGAAGGCGCCTGGACGTGACCTGAACAGCTCCCGCCCGCCAGGCTCACAGCCGCTTGTGTGGCATTTAAACGGACGGGTTCTGTTTTCGATCTGCTCCCATCTCCTTGCTGATGTCTACCCTGACTCATGAAGAGGCAACCAGGCACATTCAGTTTTCAAAGTCAGGGGGTTTTTATTTAATCCTCCGATAAGCCTTGCAAAACCACGATGCCAGCACAGCGGGAGAAGGAGCAGAGGAATCGAGACTCAGCCTGGCCTCGGGCGGCGGGGGGGAGGCCCGGAACCGGAGGAAGCGCCTGCCCGACGGCACCGACCCAGGCTCGCTGCCGCCCAGGTGCCGAGAGGAGCTGTCGGAATAACAGGCGGGTGTGGGTAGGGAGAAGGATAAGGTGTCTCGCCAATTTGCAGGGACTTTTTAAAAGTCTACAAATACTACTCATAACTCTTTTAGACACTGTGATGACATTACATCCTAAAAGCACATGGCTTCAGTTACAGTCACACTCTCTGGTTTTAGTCAAGGCAAAATTAACCTCTTTTTTTATTAAAGTGAACCACTTTGCTAGTGAAGTGGCAAAGCTCTCAGAAAACTGGGATTAGAGGAAAACCCCTCTGTCTGCTAGGAGCACATTCAAAGAGAGTCCAGTCACCCCGCGCTTTCCGACACAAGACTGAGCGCCTGCCCTCGAAAATCGAAGAGCGTCTCAGCCCGTCGACTTCTCCTGAAACCGGAGGCCCTGGACGGTGCCACACGGGCAAGAAAAAGAAAAGCCTAAGGGTCAGAAAGAAACCTTGAAAACGGTCTTTAATCGCACATGACGGGAAAGTATATGCAAAGGAAACAAAGCATCTACCAAAAACCTGCTCGAAATAAGAAACGCACACGGCAAGGTCTCAGGATATGACGACAATACACAAAATCACCTGAATTTCTACAGACCAGGAGTGGACAAGTGGAAGACAACTTTCTGTTTGTTTGTGCTTGTTTTTTTTATAGGGCCGCACCTGCAGCACATGGAAGTTCCCAGGCTAGGGGTCGATTCAGAGCTGCAGCTGCCGGCCGACACCACAGCCACAGCTACGTGGGGTCCCAGTCGCGTCTGTGACCTACACCGGTCTGAAACTAATCTGGTTCTTAATACACTAAGCCATGACAGGAACTCCCTGGAAGACATTTTTAAATGGCATTTGCAACAGCCTCAAAAACATAAAATGCCAAGAAGAGATTTATGAAAAGACGTGCAAGTCACTGAAAACTAAAGAACGTCATTCAGAAAAGTTAAAGATGAGCTTAAAGGAGAGGGGACACCAGGCCAGGGGATTAGAGGACTCGCTAGCGGCATGATGCGAATTCTCCCCAAACTGATCAGTGGAGTTAGAATAATTTCTACCAAAACCCTGTTTATGGAAACTGACATTTTGGCTCTACAATGTACATGGAAACGCAAAAGACCTAAAATACACAAAGCACTCTTCTAAAATACCAAAACCAGACAATAACAGCACCTTAGCTGAAAAGTCATTATAAAGCTGCTTGAAATACTACTGGACTAAGAATACTTAAACAGATTAACGGGAAAGAGTAAAAGAGACACAAAAAATGTGCTCAGCTGACATCTAACAAAGCACCAGAGCAACTGCAGGAAAAGGTAGAGTCTTTCCAAGATCACTCTGGAACAACGGGCTGTCGATATGCCAATTTCTTTAAAAGCCTAACTCACACCATGCACAAACCTTTATCTGAAAAGAACCAGAGGTCTAAACAAAACAGCTAAAAATAAAAAGCCTTTAAGGAAACTGGAGTAGCCCATCCTGGTGAGGCCGGGTTAGAGAAAGATTTTCAGAGCAGACACAGGAAACCCTAATCATGAAAGAAAACCTGGGTGACACTCCAGCTGCCCCGGACAACCTCCATTCATCAAAAGGCGGCGTTAGGCGGGTGGAGACGCCCCAGACGGGAGAAGGCGCTCCCGACACACATCCGACAAAGACCCAGGCGCCTCCACAAGCGCACAAGTCAGTCGAAACCACGGATGACCTCCTCTGAGTTGGGCAAGGATGCGAACAGACATTTCACAGTGCGTGACTGAGCAACAAGCACGGGAGAAAAGGACTGGGCAGCCCGTCCCCAGGAAAACGCGAAGGAAACCACGGGGACGCCCCCGGGGCCTCCGAGGGGGCTGAGGACACGCAGCCGGCGCACCCGCCGGGCAGGGGCTCCTGCAGTCTCTCTCAGTCCACATCCTGCCTGGGGTCTGCCAGGAGTAGTCAGGACGCACCCCCAAACGACGCGTGGGCACACACAGCAGCCTGGCTTCTTACAGCCCCACAGAGGAAAGGGCCAAACACTCGAGACCCGGGAAAGGCACGGACTGTGGTGTGTGCTCACAGTGAGCAGACACACGCCGGAACCACAGGTGTCGACGGTGACAGGGCCGGGCAGCGCGCCTCCCAAACCCGTTATAAGGCGTAAGGCGGACAACCCAGGAGTCCTACGGTGCTGGCTTTCCGTTTATCCACGCCTGTCACCCGGGGAGAAGTGACACCGAGGGCCGGATATCCAGAGGGTCTGCGTCCGGCCAGGCCTGGCCTGGGAACACAACGAACGCCCGGCAGAGCTGCTGGGAGCAGGTGCCCAGAGAGCCAGCCTCACCACGAGCAGGACTGCAACAGACAAATCCACACCTAGATGTCCCCGAGGTTCTCTCAATCGCGATGAAACAGGGATCCCACGACAGGAGAAAACGCCGTCCGTTCTAACGGTCAATACATGTTTCCTTTTGGGCATGTGTCTGGGGGTGTGGACAGTGTCTCAGACTCAGTGGGAAGCCAAATACACGTCAGAAGGAGCGAGATGGTGCCCCGCGCAGCGGCACGGATGGATCCAGAGCACTCTCACGCCAAGTGAAGACGGTCGGAACGGCAGAGACGTGGTGTCACTTGTACCTGGACTAGAAAATACGGCGCAAGCGACCCTATGCACGAGATGGACACAGACTCAGGGAATAGAGAACAGACCTGTGGGTGCTGGCGGGGGGACGGGGAGTTTGGGGTGCGCAGATGCAAACGAGGGTGCGCAGAAGGGATGCAGAACAAGGCCCTGCGACCGCGCACAGGGCGAGCGACCCCGCTCCTGTCACACCCCGCCCAGGAACGCACACGGAATTACCTCAGCACTGCACACCGACCAGACTTCGCCGAAAACATTAACTGATGACCCAACACGGCACGTACACGTGCGGGTCCGTCGGCGGCTCCCACGGGATGGCGCTTCACAGATGCCGGGTCTTTCCTCCGTCCTGTGAGCAGCACGCGGAGCTCCGTCACCGCCACACAGGGAGCCCAGCAGGACAAGTGCAGACGTGAGCACAGACCGGGCAAGGCCAATGCTACCCCCGCTGGTAAGGTGCGCTTTGCACCAATGAGGCTCTCGGACCTCCAAGGACTGACCTGATTGGGTAAAAGTCGTGTTGCTAGAAGCGTGAGCTGGCCCAGGAGAATGTGCAGACGCTGCCTGGGCCTCGAAGTCAGCAGGTGTGACTCCACCAGAAGGGCCAGGGCACAGCCGCTTTCGGGCCTCGCCGAGCCCGCTGCAGCAACGGTCCGTGAGCCCCCATCCCTGCTCTGCTCTCAGTCTCCTGGGGGCGATGAACCCTGGTGTCCTGCCTCAGTGCCCCCGCTGGCCGCAGTCCCGTTGCCACTGGCTGGCCTGCTGCAGCTCAGGGACCTGCACAGACTAGTTTGTTTACCCTCAGTGGCCTCTGCCAAGTCCCAGTTGGCAGCCACAGCCCAGAGGGCTGGAAAACCCACCATTTCCTTCGCTGACGCCCACACGCGTCCTCAGAGTGGCTCTGCAGGGCCCTCAATGCTCCCCCCACCCCGTTTCCCCCACTCGGGATAATTACATGCACATTTCCAGGAGCAAATGGTGCTGTTGGCCCGATCCTTCCCCTCTCCCCATCCCCAGGGTTTCTGCACTCCCCCCCGCGTGGGTGGGCAGGTGTCTCCATGCTCTGTGACGCTGGGCTCACGCCTGGGAACCACCTGGCCATGGGACGTCTGCAGGCCCGAGACCAGCTGGGCTGGACACCTGCCTGTGTGTGGACCACTTCCCAGGGGCATGAGAGATGCCGGAGAGACCCAGACCCACCTGCAGCCTGGAGCCTCCACCAGAGATCAGTAGACCCAAGAGAAAGGAACATCGGACCACCCCGGGGCTCTTTGTTATGAAGCAGTAGCTGTCAGATACACAGTCATTCTGATGTCAGCTGCAGAGGGCAAAATCAATCTTCTATTTTCTTCACACCTCCTTAAAGCATTTTCAGAACGCTGTCAAAAAACGCTCTCGGCTACACCATCAAATAGCTTGCTCTCCTCTGGCACATGGTCACAGGCACTTACAGGCATAGGCCTCTGCATTTCCCACGCACACAACCAGCAGCTGGTTCACAGGAGCTGGGCAGACACCAGCACCGTGCAGACAAGGCAGTGGGGCTGCAGAGGGAGGGCCCGGCCCAGAGGCGGACCACAGGGTGGCCGGGGCCAGGGCAGAGCTCCCGAGCTGGAGGAATTTCCACCAGCCTCCAAAGCCTCACAAGGACAAGAATTTCAGGATCAAACTGGTGCTTTAAACCCTGGTGTCAGGCTGGCAGACAAAGGGCAGGTTCCAGGCTGTCCTTATTCTTACAAGGGATCACAAGGATTTAATCCAAGGCCACCAGACGTACATGATCTAAAATAACGAACCCCACGGACAGTGACACAGCAGTAAAAATGCACAAGAAACGCGGCACCAGTCCGTGACGATGTGGTGCTGAAGCAAAGGTGCGACCACAGCCCCTCTGAGGCCCCGGCCACCTCTTGAGGCTCTGGGGTGGACACGGAAACTTCGTCAGCACGAAGGGACCTTCCGTCTTCTGTCTCCACGGGCGCATCAAGAGCTCCGGGGCTCAAAGTGCACGCCGTCGGCTTCAACACGGCGCACGCTGTACTGCACGATGACACGGCCACGTCGTTACACTGGCAGATGTGAGAAGCTTAATTGCGACATCAACAGAGGCCTGCGAAGGACCCTGAGGCTTGCGAAGGGCCCTGCCCGCAGAGATGCTCCAGGGCAAAACGATGAAATCCGTCCAGCAGGGTCCACTCCTAAAACACGTGTGTGTTGTGCACACGGGCACACGGCGGGCGGGTGGGGGGGGAACCGCCAATACCGTTCAGCGTGTGCTTAGGACAACAGGCTTTTCACCGTGACTTTACTTAGTAACACGTTGATTCTGTGAGGGGGCTACTGTCTTTCCGAACAAGTTGGGTGACTGGATGGAGAGGACACCACCCAGGCGAGGCCATCAGAGTAACGGGCGGCAGGAACGGAGGTGGGACTGCGCCGTCCTGGCCCCAAAGTCCTGGTCTGAGACAAGCCTGCGTCTCAGAACTGAGGTCTTAATGTTTGCACACACTGTCTGCATCAGTCATGGAGCTGCTTGCGGTTTTCCTTTTAATTACACAACACGGATGATCAAAAACGGAAAAAAAAAAAGAAAAGAAGTTGCCCCTTTAGAATCTGATTTTCTAGAAAAGGCTGACTGGGTGGGGGGAGACCTTGAAACTTAGTTTTAATGAAATATAATTATTCACAGGTCCACTTTCAGTAAGAAATCACGCTGGGACTCACGATGCCACGGCTTTGCCCCTAACGGCATGTGCTTATAATCACGTGTATAACTGAATCCGCAGGAAGAGATTTAAGCTTAACTCTGAAATCCAGGACCGCGGCCGTGTTTTCAGGTGCCGTGGGCGTGGGACCCGGCTTCCTGCATGTGCTCCTTTAATCCGGACACTCCGAGGTACACACACGCCAGGCGGTTTTACCGTGAGGAACCCCAGGCCCTGAGGAGCTGTGCATCTCACTCAGGAGGCAGAGCCACGAAAAGCTGGGAACTGGGCGGCAAACAAGCCCACGTCCCCGCCCTTCCCCGCCTTCCTGCCCCCCCATCCCCACTCTCTCTCCCTCCCCACCTGATCCCCGACCCCTGCCCACCTCCTCCCTGGCCCCCTACTCCCTGGCTCCCTCCCCGTTCCCTCCTTAGGAGGCAAGCTGAGCACCAGGCCATCCAGCAGCACCCACTGAACGGTCAACAGGTAACTGGAAACCCCAGTCTACTCCTATTTCCAAAAAAGTAAGAGACGCGCATGTAATTCATGGATCCCGTTTCTCTGGGAAAAAAAAAAAAAAAATAGTGACCAAGGGAGTGACCAGAGCCACAGACCCAGGCCCAAGAAACCGTGACCTAGAAGCCACCTCCCCTCGGAACGCGAGGCCCAGGGAGACCCGGCCCCGGCAAAGGCAGTCGCCCCAGAAGGGTCTCGGAGCCTGACGGTGATGGGACCCGTCGCCCCTTCCTGCCCTTGCCGCTCTGTGTCCTCCAGAATGTTCTCACCACAACAGTCCCGTCAACGTGAGTCTTGAAAACGCAAATCCAAGTGTCCTCTTTCCCACTCTTTCCTTTTCCCCCACGTGGGCCCTAATTCTCCATGCGCCCCTGGACCCCCAACAATCACCACGTCAGCCTCGAGGAGTCTCAGCGAGGGACCCACCCAGGGAGCCTCGCCTGCCGCTGCGCTCCCACGAGACCTGGGCCAGCCCGCGTCCGCGGGTTTGGACAGCTGTTGCCGCTGGACAGTGGGGGATGGACACGTTGGGGGACAGATAGCACCCGTCCACGAGCAGCCAGCCGGGAAGAGCCTGCGGTGGCCCCACACTCGTGGCCTCCGAGGGCCACTGCCAGCCCCTCCCTCCAGAACCCCGGCAATCCCGTTCTCGGGGACGGGCTGACCTGGCAGATGAGCGAGCACAGGGGACAGTGGCTGTAGGAGGGGGCCAGGGGTCCTTGAAGGGGAGCTGGCAGGAGCAGGTCCCACGCTGGCCAGTTTTCTCCAGCTGCCTGTTCAGAGGGGTGCGCGTCCAGACATGCACAGCGGGTTCAAACGGTTCAGTTTGCATTTTCCTTCCCGTCAAGCTGGACCCTTGGGAGGCTCGGCCTCAGAGGAGGAGGCACCCCCGCTCCGCCGGCGGGGAGCACACAGACGGTCCCCTGGCAGAATCCCGCGCCCCATTCCCGGCCTGCACCACCGCCTTGCAGGGACAGAGTGCCCAGCGGGATGGGAGCAGGACACTGCAGAAGCATCAGGAGGAACAGCAACGGAGGCTGGTTCTTAGTCACAGAGTGACCGCTGTTGAACCTGTAGCCACAGGAAGAAGCAGCTCCATGGGGAGTGGTCTCTGGGACAAGGGGCCCTGGGTCCCCAGAGGCCAGCCCGGCCCCCACGCCAACCGAGCTGCTCTTCTTTCCCCTGGGGGACCTGAGGGTCAGATAGGCCCCTGAAGCCCTTCCTGATGTGGGGGGGACCTGAAGACACATTTTGGCAGATGTGTTCAACAGAGCAGATACTAAATATTTACTCTGTGTCATCTAATAAGGCCACATTTGGTCCCAATTAACACACACGGCCTCCTGCGGTCCTGGATCTGAACAGAATGTCTCCAGAGAGATACAGGAAAATGTGCTCAAAGCTTCGTGCTCAGGGAAACGAGAGAATAATCACAACGCCACACGCTTCAGCCCTCCCGGGGTGACCGTCATCAAAACTCCGGCAAATAACCGGTGCTGGAGACGACGCAATGCGGAGAAACAGGTGCCACCGTGCGCGGCGAATGAGGGTGCGAAACAGCACGGCCAACCACAGGACAGTCTGCCAGCCCCTCAAGGTGTCACATGCAGAACCACAAAGTGACCCAGCAATTCAACTGCTGGGTTTCCGCCTGAGAGAAGTGACAACGTGTGTGTGCACGGGAGCGTGTAAGGTGTGTTCAAGGCAGTGCTGTCCCCAGGGCTGAGCAGTGGGAACACCCCAACGTGTGTCAGCTGGTGAAAAGAGAATACACGGGGCGGTGCACACGACAGAATATGAGCGGGCACAGAAAGGGGTGCAGACGGGGGTGGGGGGGGCAGCCTGGGAGGGATGCGGCTTCTGATGGAGGCGGGGAAGCCCCCGGCAAGCTCTGAGCAGAGTGGCTCCTGCTTTGCAAAGACCAAGGCTGAGAAAGCTGCAGGGGGAGAAGAAGGAAGCAGAAACAGGCATGAGGGCCTGGGCCACGGGGTTCATCCACGCAGAGGTCCAATCAGAGCGGACGGCACGGGATTCCTCCAATCAGAGCGGACGGCACGGGATTCCTCCAATCAGAGCGGACGGCACGGGATTCATCCAATCAGAGCTGATGCCTCATGGATCAAAGTCAGTTCATTAACCACTGAGCCACGAAAGGAATCCCCGAAAAGGTATTTTTTAGATAAAATACTTAATACGCGTTTGATTGTACACAGACACGTGCACACAGATACACCACATCAGGCCTGGGAGTGAATCAAAATCCTTAGGGAACAGATGAACATTTTTCAAACCTGCTGGCTACCCGGTCAGGTCAGGCAGGTCACCGTAGCTGGTCATGCACGATGCCTGGCCAAGAGCCCGCGTCAGGCAGCAGTTTGATCGGCAGGAGGACCAGACAGGACGCCGAGACAGGCAGCTGTTGGCAGAACGTCTTTCCGCTGACCTTGGGGGTGAAGGCAGGGGTTCTAGTCTTACTTTCACGACGTGAGTCATCTGCAAAAAGACCCCCGCCGCGGGCCAGTCCCGTCAATCCCAGTCTCTAACGCAGCTGGCAGGAGGAGACAGGCACATGGGTCCTACCAACTTTCCACCCGAGTGAAGAGCACGCCCAGACCTTTCACTCAGTGCACGCCTCACGCCGAACCGGTACTGGCACAACCCCTGAACTTCACTGCGGCAGGGAGACCTTCCTCAGAAATGCCATCAGACCATTTCTACCTGAATCCCCCAAAGCAGATATCCAACCACCTCTGTGGTGAACACACACACACACACACACACACACACACACACACACACACACACGGTTCTCAAGAAATGTCCTCTTGCTATGTGCCAAGTCCAGCTCTGACCTCTCCCATTAGCAGACTGGACACTCGTGGCCCCACTGGCTTCCATGGACATGCTCTGGTTACCTGGAGTCATCTCCTTGTTACCATAGAGATGAGATGCTGACTGATGATCAGAGAGGTTGAGCAGGACTGTCGCAGAGCCGAGCATGGAGCCCAGCTCAGCCCCACCCCTGCCCTTCCTGGCACAAGACCCTGGTGCTCTGGGAGGGACGGTCAGTCCCAGAGCAGCCCAGCTCACTGTGTCCCACGCAGAACACAGTGCGCTGCGCTGCCCACCCCCACCTCCCCTGTCCCCTGCGTCGCTCCCCAGGTAACAGTGAGGAGGCCCTGGCTTTGCGTGCGGGGCCCCGGGATGGAGACGCTGCTGCTCCCCAGTTCTTGCACCTGCGGCCCCTCCACCTTCCTGAGATGCCCTTCTGCCAACGTCACCTCCCATCATGACCCTTGTGGAGCCGGCCCCCTCCCCAGAGGACAGCCTGGCCGGGGAGAACTGCCCGCCTCTGCCCAGTGCTCACGGCAGACGCGTTCCACAGCAAGGCAGGCTTCCTAGCCCGCTGTCCACAACACAGACGCCCTCAGGGGATGTGGGCCAAAGTCACCTCGCAGAGAGATCACACAGAGGGGACAGGGACGGAGTCTCCCTGCAGCATGGCAGCAGGGCATCTGGGATCACAGACCTGGGCTAGACCCTGGGTGCAGCCGCTCGCAGATGTTGAAAGGCGTACTGTCCCCAAAGCAGGAAGAACAGGGCTGCACTAAGTTCAAACACAAAGCCCTCTGCCCGCTGCCCAGGACGTTCTCTCCCAGCTGCAGCTGCGGTTCTACAAAGGATACCGGGTCGTTTGGGATCTCATTAATCCAATGACAGATTACATCTCATTTACACAGGGAGAACCCCGTAAGTCAGTGAGAGTGCACAGGCCCGTGTGTCCGCACGGCTGGTGTGTGTTCAACCCGCTGAGATACAGTTTGCGGCCTCCATGACTGTTTTCTGTACTTGGGTTTGTATATAGACGCTGGAGTGCTGAAATCTAAGAATTAAACCTGGCTGGAATTAAAACTACCTTTTATAGTTAGGAAACTTGGATAGACTGTCATGCACATTTTTTCAGGTAGATTAATTTTTTTGTTTTCATCTTTTTAAAAATTTTATTAACCTACTTATTTTTTATTAGGGTACGGCCGATTTACTGCGCTGTGTCAATTTCTGGTGAACAGCAGAGTGACCCAGTCATACATATACCTATGTTCTTTTTCTCATACTATATTAATATTTTTAAATAAAACTTCCACAGTGCACTTTTAAAAGGAGCTATTTGATTTATTTTAATATTTTAATCTTTTCAGATGACCAACACTTTAAACCTGAGGAATCTAGTTGGCATCTTGAGGTTTTGTAATGTCATATTTGAAAAATGGGATAGAAAGGGAAATGGAAAAATACCATTTTAAAACTTAGAAATGAAAGAAAATATAATTGGTGTGATTTTTCTCTGGGGAATGCAATCTACCGTGATTTAAAGCAGCATCAAAAGATAATAATCTTTTGGCAATGATTTTAATGTGTGCCATAAACCAAAAATTATCAACCCCGAGCAAAGCTGAAAAATGTTTCCACCGAGGGGGGTCCCATAAAGTCGCGGAACATCCTGGAGGCAGCACATCTCTTGGACGGAAAACAGAGCCGTTTTTAATGGTTTAGGGAGGGAGAAACACTGTTCTCCCAAGTGGGTGGAGGACTTCAGAGATGGCAGAGGTGGGGCCTCTGCGCTTTCCAGCTCACATGCAAAACTTAAAAGGCAACACATGCAAAGCCCCCTGAACCCAGGGGCTCGCCCGGCAGAGCTGGAGAGGGGCCCGAGTGTGTCCCGGGCCCGGCGGGGTGAGGGGGTTCCACGGACCCTCTTGGTGGAGCCTCAGGCAGAGACGGCGCACAGCCCCTCGCTGCCCCACCAGCCGCGTCTTCGCAGGACAGAAGGGGACCCAGCACCCGGGGCCAGGTCGCCGCGTCCACGCTGAGGCCACCGGCCACGGCCGCTGGTGCCCTGGGCCGGGGTCTCGCCTCCTCCTGGCCAGGTGGGCCCACGAAGCCCGGTGAGCCGGACGGGAGGGGACGGCGCCCTGTGTGGAGCGGTGAGAGGAAGCTCAGCCTCCCCAGACGGCGGATTCCTAGAGCGGCTAGACGGCACTCCTCGGGCCACTGCGGCCCACAAGGCTGACCCGGGCCGTCACACGGCACTGCAGCGGGACAGCCCTCCCCGGCCCCCCAACGACATGGGGGGGGCACTGCGTCTCCTTCCCCGGAGCAGGGCAGAGACGCGGATGCAGACCCCACCCCGACGGCCACCCCCCACCCTGCACGCTGTCCCCCAACCCCCAGCAGCCCCCAGCACTAAGCAGGTGCTGCCCGCCGGGGAGAAGGCCGCCCCGCAAACACACGGTTCCTGTGAAACAGAGACTGAGACAGAGAGCCCGGCCGTGCTGTCCTGACTAAAAAGATAAGCAGAGGCCACCCCCAACGCGCCATCTGGGGGACCCCGGGTCCTACCCCCCCCCCGGAAGCCCATCACAGGGAGGAGGGAAAACTCCTCTTCTCAAAGTCAGAGGATTTAAACCTCACCCTCATCTGCAAAAGCCCTTCGCAGAAGCAGCTCTGCTTGAGCAGGAGCCTGGGCGCCGCGGCCGGGCCAGGTGGACACGCAGTTAACCGTCACCCTGGCCTCCGGCACCTTCTGCATGAGACAGTGACACAGCTCATGATGAGCCAGCAGAAGAAACAGGAGCCTCTGTCCCATCCCAAGAAGTCACACCTCCCTTGGACATACCCTCCAGCCTCCAGCCTCCTGCACTGGGGATCTGGGGGCCTGGGGGCTCTATGTGGGGTCCCACCACAAGCGCAGGTCTGAAAATACAAACAGGCGGGAAGACAGGTGGACAGATGCAGGACAAGGCCACAGGGACACGGCCGTAAGAACAGGGCCACTGAGACAGGCTGCAGAGCCCCAGGAGCCGAGGTCCAGGAAGAGCCCCCTGAGACAGAGAGCTGAGAGCATCCGAAGGCCAAGTGGGCTGGTCCAGGAGCAGGACAGGGACCGAGAGTGCGGGTGAGACAGCACGAGCTTGGCTGGGGAAGAGCCTGGGGACGAGGGCAGGAGGCGGTCTCCTGGAGGAGACAGATGAAGGGGTGACCAGGCTGGGAGGGTGGACTGCACAAGAGGGTCAGCCTCCAAGCCAGCGTGGAAACCCCACCAGCCCCGCTGCCTTTGCCTGACCCCCGGTGGGCGGGAGGACTTGAACCCAAGGTTTAACAGCTGCCGAGGGTTGCCAGCAGCCTGTGTGCATTTTACCAAGGGCCTGGGCTGTGTGACCCGGATGCTACCTACAGTGATGCGAGAACCCTTCTTTCTGGGGGGGGGGGGGTGTCCTCTCTCTGTTTGAAACGCAGTGATTGGGAGCACGGCTCGGGCGGGTCAGAGGGCATTTCAGTCCCTGTCTCAGGGACCCTGACGTGCCACTGGGGCTTGGCTGGAATCCTCATCTTCCTCCTCCGTGAATCAGACCTGGCAACCATACCCACCCGGGGGCTGGTGGTGACACCAAGCAGGACAGGGGGATGACGAGGCCGGCGCGGTCTGCGGCCCCTCGAAAGTGCAAGAAGTGCTACCCCCTTATCATGATCCCTGTCCTTCCAAGCCCCCAAGCACACGCTCTTTTCCATATTCTAGACTGACTCAAGGGAAATCAGGTTGAAATCCAGAAACTATTCAGGGTACAAAGGGACAGGGTGCCGGCTTAATAAATAGACATAAAACTAAAGATAAAAAATAAAAAATACATCAACTTAATATAATTTAAAGGTGTCACAAAACCTCTTATCTGATAAAATTTGGTGATCGTTTTTATAATATCTGTGAACAGAATGATAAAACCGAATTCAATGATTCACAAACATAAGGAAACAAACTGACACTCTCGGTTGCATATGGATAGAAAACCCCAAGTAACGCGTTCCTGAATAAAGTGCAATTTTAGGTTTTACTCACTTATTCAATGCACATTGCGTCACATGAGGATAATGCTCCTTTTCCTGCTTAACGAACCAAGGGAAGACAGTTTTGCTTATATTTACACGGAATCCAGTTGACAAAAGTCCATCAGCAAAACTGTCATGGAACTTAGATCAACTTTTTAGTTATTTACGTATTTGTTTATTTTTTGTTCCTTTTAGATTAAACAAAAAAAGGCAGTGCTATCACTGAAGTGGCTGCGGAACACAGGAAATAAACGCTGAGCAAGTGCCCTCCCGTGTACATTTTCAAAGACTCAGAGCACCCTGTCTCCTTTGCAAGGAGATCCCTCTAACAACGCCGGCCACTCTATGCTCCAAAGCACGCCTGCCCCGCACCCCTCACTAAACGGTCTCGAGTTTGGTAACGTTAAGTAATACTACGTTACTTTAGTACAAACTCAAGGGGACTAAAGAGTACTTTTAACTGCTATAAAGGAACACCAGAGGGAAAAAAGGACCGCACCAAGCATTTGTCTTTCTCTGCCTGACGGATTTCACTAGGCACAGTGCCCTCTAGGTCCATCTGCATTGAGAGCGGCAGCATTTCACCTCCGCCCCACGGCTGAGCACTATTCCTTTGCGTGGACCTCCCAGTCCTCTGGCCATGGACATTTAGGCTGCGTCCACGTGGTGGCGACTGTAAATGGTGCTGCAACGACCCCTGGGGTGCATGCATCTTTTCAAACGAGGGTTGCTCTTTCCTTCAGATGTAAGGCAGGCAGAGAAAGACAAATCCTTTATGTTACCTTTTATGTGGAATCTAAAAAATAAAAGGAATGAATGTAACAAAACATACACAGACTCGCAGTGAAAGAGAATAAACTAGAGCTTACCCACAAGGAGAGGGAAGCAGGGAGGGATAATCATGTCGGGGTAGGGAAGGAAGAGACACAAGCTACCCTGGGTAAAATACGTAGAAAACGAAGAAAACCTGCAAGCACAGGGAAACAGCCGTGTTAAAGTAACTGTGTGGGGAGTACAAGCTGTAACATGTCGAATCACTGTATCATACACCTGAAACCAATACGACATTGTATGTAAATCAGCTACTCCTTCAGACAAAATACCTGCAACACAAAACAAAGCCACGCATTCTCGCATTCTCAGTTTGGCATTTTCTACAAAGGACTATGAGAGTGCCTGCCGAACAAAACAAGGTGAATTTTTAAAAAGAGAATGAGAAAAAGTCACAAATTATTCATGTTCTGTTAAATAAGTGTGTCTATTTCTACCAAAGAAGAGTCTCGCTAACAGTATCTTCTAAAAATAGAGATTAAACACAAGCGAAATTCTCTGGCATTGCCGTCTCAATGACAAAGACGGTCATTCCATAAAATCTGTGACTGTCAGCCATTTCACCACGAAACCATAATTTCCGTACTTAGCATCTTAACTCACCACCCAGGGCTGCTCTTCAGGGCCTGAGAAAGAGTAGGCACCTGCACAGCTGGCGGTAAACACAGAGATAATCTCGTAATTTGTGCCCCGTGCCTGCGAATCAGCCCACTGTCATCGTTTTATCTTCCGCACACTTGGGCTGATTTACATCCAGCCACAGTGCAGGGCAGCGTATGTCAACTGGAATCTCCTGAAATGTTATTTTCAGTCCTACTAAATACTTCCAAGTCTGCTCAATTTGTATTAGTTAATTACAACTGACAGGTCCCCACGCGGCCTGAAAAGCAGGTGAGAGTGACACGTGAGACCACAGATGTACTTGTTCCGACAACGCAGGTGGAGCAACTCTCTCGAACCTGAAGAGCTTCCCGCCGACAATGACAACGGCTTGTTTTCAAAAAGGTACATTTCCAATGACATTTTTACAAGAATTTTATACTTGTTTTGCACAGCAAATGTAAGGAGTGTCACACGGATTCCCCCTTGAAAAGACCCCAAGATCCACCCATAAATGCAAAACAGTCAATGCTTGAGTTAATTTCCTGTGCACTAATCTCTATGGCACAGAAGTCAACCAAATTATAGATAACTCTTGGAAATACGGTGACAAGATTGAGCCAAACCAACTCTCTTGCTAAAGTTTACAAGAGAAGTGTACAGGTTAGTATCTTTGAGCAATAAGGAAACATCCATAACAATAATTTCCGAGAAAAATGTTAAAATCTCTGTAACATATTCTATGACTTGGCAAGTTGAATAAAACATCCAAATTTGACCTACATACCGGTGGGCAAACCAGAGAATTAATGGTGTGACCCACCAGTAACCAGGGGAAAGGGCAGGGAACACCCAGAAAACCTGGCCACTGTCTAGGTCGATTAACCCAGTCACTTAGGCCCCTTTACCTGAATTCTTATTGGTTTTGTTCTGCCGACTCTTAACTTGCTCAGTCCAAAGCGTGGGATAACGTGATGCAATATCTATTGAATCAAAATAAAATGATAATTATTTTAATGCCTCATGAAAACACAAAGACTCTCAAAGATTTCAGTTGGCAGCCTAAACCCCACCCTCCCCAAAAAAAATCAAAAAAACAATAAATACAGAAGTTCCCATCATGACTCAGCAGTAATGAACCGGACTAGGAGCCATGAGGAGGTGGGTTCGATCCCTGGCCTCGCTCAGTGGGTTAAGGATCTGGCGTTGCTGTGCTGTAGGCCAGCAGGTGCACCCCGAGGGGACCCCTAGCCTGGGAACCTCCACGTGCTGCAGGAACCGCCCTGAGACGCAAGATAAAAGAAAAAAGACAAGACAGGCCTCGGCGTGTGCTGTGTGGACGCCGCAGGGCCGCGCCCCAGGCCGCCAGGAGAGACGGCGCGGCCTCGGGCGGCAGCGGGACCAGGCCAAGCGCAGCCCCGCGGGGTCCTAGCGGAGGACGTGGCTGCAGCCCCGCCGCCCTCCCGCCTCCCCCGGGCTCACCTTCCTCATCTCCTTGAGGCTGAGTCTCCAGCGCGGGCGCTGAGGCATCATCTGAATTCAGAATGGAAAAGATTTGCAAGGAGACTACAATTATGAGAGTAAGCCAAGTAAGTGCGCGTGCAGGACGGACGCCGACGCTGCACACACCCCGCAGGTCCCCCCCAACACCCCGCACCCAGGCCGCGCGCGCGCATGCGCAGACACACCCCGGGGGAGGGGCGGGCAGGGCGTGAGCCCGCGTGGGGCTGGGACCCCCGAGTGGGTGGCGGGGACTGAAGGGGCGGGCCCTGGACGGAGCCCCTTGGGACTTTCAACACCGCAGACCTCCTGTGCCCACGTCTGCGGGACAGGACACGTGAGACTGGGGTGGAGGGACGGGTGCCGGGGACTGCGGGGGGGGGGGGGGCGGGGCGGGTGAAGCTCGAAGCCATCTCCCTGCGGACACGGGTTCGAGGACACACATTTAGTTGGAACGCACTCTGAGGTCCCAGGAGAGGAGCCTCTAGAAGCCCTCGGACAAGGGGGCCCCAGCCAGGGACCCTCCGGGGGCCTCCCCAGAATCACCCTAGCGCTTTTCCCCACCCTCGCCTATGGCTGTGACTTTAGCATAAAGTCATTTCGGGATCAAAATACAGCAAAGGGCGGTAAAGATGAGGCAGCCACACGGCTTATCCTGTGACCTGCAACTCTACTGGCCCCGCAAGCTGAAGAAGAAAAATAAAATTTCCCAGAAGTTCTTTTCAGGGGAAAACCAAAAAGACGTTTTAAAGTCTTTAACACTTAAGCAGCTCTTGAAAAAAGCTCGTTATCTGTCAAAGGCCGACAAAATGGAGCATCATTTATCTGCAACATCCCCGTCTAATAATAAGAGTAACCATAAACTGGGGGTGTTTTGCTACTGAGTATTTTGTAATCGTCTTCCAAGAATGTAACGGGGAACACATTTGAAGCATATTTAACATATTTGAAAGTCTTAGCAGAACTGACTGAGGAAAAGTCTTGGCGTATTTCAGCATCCTTTGGAATGACAACCACCAAGGACATAACTCCTGTTGGACATTTTTGCCGAGGCGTAAACAGCCCACGCTTTGGGACCACCAGCCCAGATCCCTGGGTCTCGGCTGAGGGAACCAGGCTGGGAGGGTGGGTGTCCCCAAGGGACCGCGATGGGTGCCGGCCCAGGCCCTGCCCTCCTCACCCCTCATTCCTGATCCAGAGGCCCTGGCTTGCCTGCCTTAGCCGTCCGCCTCCCACCAGCACCACCCTCACCCCGACCCCCAACCCCGGGCCTCCGGCCCCTCCAGAGCTGGATTCCAGAGTAACAAGCCCCCTGGCGCCTCCTGGGTCAGAACGTGGGCGGAGTCACGGAGAGCTGGGGGCTCCACTGTCCTCTAGGACAGTTCATCAAACGTCTCGTTACATCAACAAGCCAGCCTGGTGACTTGTGTTCAGCTACCTCCTCTGACCCGCACCTCTAGAGATCAAGGGGCTGCCGTGGAAGGAACGTGTCCTTTGCTTAAGTCCATCTCTGAGCCCACGTGCCAATTGCTCAGGGACGGGCCAACCCCGTGTGCGGGATCCGACGTGTGTCGTCAGGGACAGGACTGGGGCCCCCCCGAAGCAGCTCCGCCCGCCGTCTCCCTTCCACGTCTGACCAGTGCTGGCCATTTTCGCTCCCTCCTCCCTGAAACGCACGGGGCCGCCAGCACCTCGGAGCCTCGAGCCCCCGCGTTCTGTGCACCTTGCAATCCTGTCCCCACCTCCCCGGGTGCTGCTCTGACCCACCCGCTCGCCCAGCGCTCTCACCGCGAGTGCCCCCTGCCCCTGGGCTCTGTCCCCCCCACCCCATGTCCTGCTCCACGAAACCGCCCCGCCTCTGCCGTCCTCTGACCCTCCCTAGGGGCTGTCTACACTCGCTGGCATCTCCTGCACCAGTCTGCACGGATCCCATCCACTTATCTCAGTGATACAAAGACTCTACAGAGACTCCGGGGCGGGGACAGCACCCACCATGGTTCTGATACACGCTTAAGAGAAGTGGCTGAATGAAACTCAGTCTCCCCGCTTTGTATCCCTTTTCTCTATTACTGGTTCATACCCGGTAACTTATATCAGGAAAAAAAAAAAAGTGCCTTCGATTTTGGTAATTTTCACTTCATCTTAAACATAAATTCTGACTTCACAGGTTGGTATGAGGTGAAGACAGAACGTGTCACTGGGGCTAACGGGTGACAGAGGAGGGAAGGGCAAACAGAAGGGAGGGGCCTCTGGGAGGCCACGGCAGGCTGGCCACGGCCGGCAGCGCTGCTCGGGGGCCACCGGCTGAGATTTCCAAGGGAAGTGCTCGCTGCTCCTCTGGTTCTTGTTGGCGTTGGTCCCGGAAGGACTGACTGCCATTGATGGAAAGTCCCCCCGTTTCATGAGCAGCAGCAGACACAGCTCGGTCAGGGGGCCTTGACCACTTCCTGGGGTCAGCCCGCCCCCGCCCCCGGGGCCCTCTGCACAGGTAGGGCCTCAGGCGCTGCTGACACCATCCACGGTGGTGCCAAGGCCAGCCGCGTCTGAGAAGCCTGCCAGGGACACGGTCGGCTCCCAGAGGGTCCTGCCCCACGAGGCCCCCGGCAGGTCCTAAGGCCTGAGCACACGTTTGCTGAATGAACACAGAACGAACCAAGGGCTCCGGCTCGCGTCGCATCACTCACAGAGGTTTACATTTTCCCTCGAGAAGCTGTTTTAAGGCCCACGTCGGGCCAGCTGTACTAATACATCCAGCACATTCGTTTGAAGATAGTTACCTGTTTTTCCTGTGCTCTCCCGCTGGGGTAACTTTTCATTTACGGAGCCTGTAAGGAGAAATCGGGGAGAAATTACTCTGGGCCCTCAAGCGGTCATCGTAACTGTCACTCAGATATTTTATTCCACTTCGCTGAATTCACAGCGCTCTGCCACTCTCTAGTTCAATGACACAAGCTCCCTGGCACCTGCGCTGGCACGGACACCTGAAACCACAAGCCCGAAACTAGGAAATGCAAGAGGCCCCCATGTCTGTGGCCACCTGGCACACAGGACCCTCCAGGGTACAAAATACTGAAGTTTCCTCACCTGAAAAGTAGCCACTTTTTTTAGCACACATCAGTGCATGGGGCAGTAGAGTGAATTCCATAAAAAAATCAAATATTAAAAGCTACGCAACTAAAGATAAATAAAAACCCTGATTCCAGCTGAATTCTGATTTGTGGAAAACTGAGAAACTCTTTTATGAGGGAGTACAGCAAACATACTAAGGTTAACTGAGTCATTTATAACAAATTTTACAATTTTACATTAAAAAGTTCAAATTACAGGAGAACCCGTCGTGGCGCAGTGGTTAACGAATCTGACTAGGAACCATGAGGTTGCGGGTTCAATCCCTGCCCTTGCTCAGTGGGTTAAGGATCCGGCGTTGCCATGAGCTGTGGTGTAGGTTGCAGATGTGGCTCGGATCCCGCGTTGCTGTGGCTCTGGCGTAGGCCGGTGGCTACAGCTCCGATTCGACCCCTAACCTGGGAACCTCCATATGCCACGGGAGCGGCCCAAGAAAAGACAAAAACAAAACAAAACAAAACAAAAAAGTTCACATTACAAATAGGAGGTACAGTTCTTCCTTTGCCATGAGATTGAAGCTGTTACGGGCACCCATTTCCTCATTGTCACCATACCTACTCAAAGGAATACACACATTCTGTTCGGCACTAATTTGGAGTTTTTCTGCCAGTTCAGCTCAGAATATTCCACTCAGAATTCATTTAGAATTCCCATAATCACAAGCAGGGCAGGATGCTGCAGCTAAAACACCTCCTGAAATAAAACTTAAGAGTCATTGCCTGTTTTTTCGAGCATGACCCTGAAACGCAGACCTGCGTTCACACGAGAGATGCACACTTCATGACACGTTGAGAGTGTTTGCTTGACTCAGAAACAGAGCCGCTCTGAGCGGGAGGTGTACGCGTGCTTCCCCGTAGACGTGGACCCTGAACGACAGAGACGCTGTCCTGTCTCGGGACTCACCGGGGACATCTCACGAGGTGCCGGCTCCCGTTCTCACCCGCAGGATGGTCCGTGGCAGGAGGGCTGGGTCTGCAGGAGACCAGCTCTGGGGAGACGTGCCCTCCCCACCGCTTGTCCAAAGCGCTGCATCACCTGCGCTGTTGGTCCAAGGACGTGAAGGCGCAGGGGTTCCCGCCCCACTACGGCCACAACCCCGGGATGCTCGGTTCCTCCCCAGCTGCTGCTGGTACCATTCGGGGAAACGCTACACGCTTCCCGGGTCAGGACACAGGGCTTTCCTTCTGAGCTCCCTCGGCCCTCGTGTCTCACGAAGCCTCCAGGATGCTGCTTTCCTCGTTTCTCCCTTTGTACCATCTCTTTACAAATCCAGTTTCTTAAGGGCTTACGTTTCTTAGTCATCGGTTTATTTTTATCATGTGTTCCTGCCATGAGTCAGAATGTTTTCTATTTTGACCGGAAATGACAATAGTTCAATAATATTTCTGAATATGTGTGGCTTTTACTATCCTGAGCTAAGTGCAAAATATCCCAAATAATAATTAGAGCCTCTCAGTTGACTTAAGGTACGGATGCCGAGCCGCGGGTCCACGACTCCACTGGCAGCGGAGGTCTGACGGCAACGTTTAGCGACTTAGCGACGCGCCCCCTCCTCCCTCGGGCCTCCTGTGTCTCTGCTCCACCCAGCCTCCTGACTTGCTCAGCAGCCCCTAAAGTCAAGCAGTGTTCACGTCAAAAAATCCACATGAAGTGAATGCCATCTGTCCCTAACGGGTAAGAAACGATTTTAACAGAGCCGACAGTCCCCTGATGGCTGCTCTGTGATTCAAATAGTTGGCAGCACTGAATGTGGGGGCAACCCCAACAGGACCTCTGCTTCTTCTTCCAAACCTCCTGACAGTCCCCGGCCCAGCCTCATCCAACGTCCCGTCGCCAGGGACTCGGGGACGGCAGGCTGGCCCTCTGCACAAGAGCAGCCTCGCAAAGTCAAATCCCGGGATCCAGAACCACAAAGCCGGTCTTGTTCTCTCCTCACATGTTTCCAGAGAGAAGCGTTTGCCCAAGAGCAGGAACAGGTGAGCGGCCGGGAGGTAGGTGCAGAAAGGGGCTGGACATGGGCGTTTGCACGGCAGCAGCAGCTCTGAAGGCCGTGGGCTGGCTGGACCTTGGGACAGCAAGGCTCTGCCCCCAGATTCTGATTCCAAAGACACATTTGAATTCCTTCCATTTGTGGGATCTCATCCCGTTTAAACACTGTTTTAAAAGGGTGGCTTTCTGAGCAATTAGGGGATGCATTTCTGGTGGAGGAAACCACAAAACACAACGGGAGGCGGAGGGGGAATAATGCGCCCGCGGTCCTGAGTGCTTGGTTCCAATCCAGCCTCGCTCAGCGACACCGATGCGCCGCCAAAGGGCCCGAGGAGGGGCAGGGTTTGCCTCGAGGGCTGGTGGGCCGAGAGCGCTCCTCTCACAAGCACTGAGCCCACGCAGAAGCGCCCAGGGCAGGAGGCCTGCGATGCGTGCGGCTGGAGGAGCCCGGACAGGGGTCAGCTCGCTGCAGCCCAGCGCTTGGGCAGCAGGCGGGGGTGAGGGTCCTTCAGCGCCGGTTCAACAGGCTTGGCTGCACGGACCTATCCCTGTGCACTGGCACTTCTCAGAGCAGAATTCACGACGTGAGGTGGCTTCGCTTCAGCCAGGGGTTGGCGGGGGGGAGGGGGGGGAGAGACAGAAAGAGGCAAGAAGAGAGACAGAAGGAAAAAGAAAGAGGAAGAGAGGGAGGAGGCACAGAGAGGCCCGATTCCTCCACCCTCTGTCGCCCTCCCTTCCTGCTCCTTCGAGAACGATGCCCCACAGTTGACCCCGGGCTCCAAGAGCAGAGGTCCCAGGAGGCCCTGCCTTAAACCCAGCCTCTCCGTCCTTCCAGGCCCTTCTTCCAGGGAAAGACGTCCTGGCTTCCCTCAGGAGCCGCCTGGCTGCTCTGCCTCCTACTTTCCGCCAGGACGCGTGAGGGTGACCAGAGTGACTGTGGGGACCCCGGGGGTGTGGCGCTGTCAGAAGTGGGCGGAATGCGGGTGACAGAACAAGCGGCCCTCGCCAGCAGCTCTGTGCCCCAGGCGGGCCCTCGCCTGCCCAGGCCTTGGCATGCTCCCTGCACAGCGGCCGAGGGGGGACCTCCCGCCTCCGGGGCTGGAAGAAGCCAGCAGAGCACAACCGAGACAGGCCGCCGAGATCGCTGACTCACAGCAGCTCGGGGCGCTCAGCTGTGGGCTGCTGAACCCCCTGCCCACAGCCCCTCGGCAGGCGAGTGTGTTTTATCTGCCAAGAGGGTGACACGGTGCTGGCAACACCCAGCAATGCCGTCTCCACTCGGAGCAGATGGTCAAAATGCCCAGCCACCAGGGGGACCCCTCTGGCCCCGCGACTCGGCTTCCTGGGACCACTTTCACTCGGTCGTTCCCTCCACGTGGTCACGGGAGAAGCACCACCCACTCTGAAATGACAGGCACTAAACACAAATTATTCGGATGCCCACATGACAAGCGTGTCGGCAGTGAGCGCCTGTGCCTCGTGCTCGGACCCGCCAGCAGCCCCGCGGAGGCCCCACCACTGCACCCACTAGACAGGCGAGAGCCTCAGACCAGCGCGGTGTGGGACCGGCCAGGAAGGGGCAGAGCCGGCATCCTGGCCTGGGCTCTGCCCGAGGGGCTGCTAACCTGGTCCAGAGGGTCCAGGTGGGCCTCCCTGGGAGGAGCAGAGGGGCACAGGCAGGAGGTGAGGGAGCCACGAGCCCACCTGCGGCGAGAAGAAGCAGGTCCCGGAGCACAGCCTCCTGCCTGTGCCCCTCTGGAAACGCCACGTCTGGGTCCCGTGCACATGCTCCCAGGCGGGCGGACAGTCCTCGCCTCGGCCTCTGCGGGGCCAGCGTGGAGCCCGCGTGCCACGGGCCTGGGCGAGCCGGCAGGTTAACGCAGCCCTGGCCGTTCCGGGCAGCTCTGTGTGACCTCAGGCCTGTCACCCACCCCCAGCTGTGAGCAGGCCCAGGGGACGGAGGCAGAGGGGGCCCGGGCCATCTGCAGTCAGAGTCCCCAAGATCCAGCCCCCGGCCGCGGCCTGCCGTGGAGGGCCGCCCTGGGGTGCGTGCCAGGGGCGGGGCGGTCAGAGAGCGGGACCAACATGTACGGTGGAGCCGATGGGCCGACTTTTAATAAATCAGAGGGCCCCGGCCCCCGTCCACCTCCCAAAGGCGATGTGTGTGTCAGAGCAGCTGCAACGACCCTGGGAAGCCCGAGCATCGTGTGGGCCACGCCAGCCCCCCGCAGAAGGGATCGCTGAGTCCGGGGCCGTGCACAGCCGGCCCCCCCACTGGACCCCCATCCGGTCCGTCTCCCAGTCCTCAGGGCACAGCAGGACTTGCTCCCTGGTTCCGGCTGGTCTGACCCAAAGCGATTCCACGACAGTGCCTGCCAGGTGTCAGTGGATGGGGCCCGCCCCACTGAAGCCCAGCACTGCCTGAGCAGGACAGAAGACGCCCGTGTGCCATGTGTGTCATACGTGGGCTGTAACAGACGGAAGGGACACGAGCTGTGTCTTCTGACCTCAGGCTTCGAGGACCTTCGCTTTAGGGAATCCCGGCATGGATGTCACCAGAGAAGGAAGCAGGAAGCTTCTGCATTTTTGACCTCGTGCCTCAGGGGTCATGAAAATAGGAAACACAGACGTGTCCTGTAGATTCCCGTCCCTGTGAGTAACTGGCAGGAGACCATTACAATGAATGACCACGTCCAGCCAGGGAGGCCCCAGGGTCCAGGGAGAAATTGACGCCCTCCGCCTGGAGTCCTCCGTTTCCCGGCAGGTGCACCTACGATGCCTGGGACGTGACAGGGCTCGGCTGTGGGCCCAGGGGACAAGACAAGCAGCTGGCCTAATGCAGGCTTTGCACTAACCTGGGCCCTCAGACAGCCTGCCACCCACACCAGCAACAGGTCTGCCCTGCAGCCCCTGCCCCGGGCTCTGGTGAAGAGATGCTTCCCTGGTGTGGACTCGGAAGGCGCCAGGAGAGCCTCCTGCCCTCGGGGCTCCTTTCCTCCCAGGACCTCAACAGGCCAGAGCCTCGCCACCGGCCTTCGAGCTGCACACGGTCTCCCAGGGGTTCAGGCGCAGCCCTGTGTCCCGGGGATGCACGGGGGACCTACGAGCAGGGGGTCAGCTTCTTCGGCAGCAAAATCAAAATCTTCCTGACTCGGGCCCCGCTGCCTCTTGAGACGCGTGAGGTTTTCCCCCAAGAAACAGAGCTGGCCCTCAGCAGGCAGCCGCCTCCCCAGCCTGAGCCAGGAGCCCAGCCGAGCAAAGACTCTCCCCCTCCTGCCGCCCCCTTGAAGTTCACTCCGTCCCCGCCGGCTTCCTCTGGGCAGAAACCTCCGGCAGAGCAGCGTTTTGGAGCTTGTGCTTCTGACATGACAGCCTGCTCCCTGCAGTCCAAACCCTGAGCACGGACTCCATCAGCCTGGCTGTGACCGGGTCCCCCCGGAGCCAACCTCCAGGGCTGTGTTCAGCAGTGACAGGCTCCAGATTCCGGCAGGTGGGCACAGCTGGGCGATGGGTGAGGCAGTGGATCCGCAAAGCAGCAAAGGCAGCTTGGCTGGAGCTGCCAGCATTGCAGCCCACGGCCTGGGGACAGGCACTGTCCCTCAGAGCCACGGGCGTCCTCTGGGGCACAGCTGGCCGGCCCTGGGTGGAACGGCAGGTGCCTTGCAAGGTGACAGCAGGGGACTCTCAGGCCAGGTCCCCTCCAGACCATGTCCCCACCAGACCACTGCCCAGCCCTGTGCTGGGCGCCCGCCCCAGGCCCAAGTGCCCCCCAGGCGAGCTCTGCCTGTGGCCCGTGGAGCCCTTGGGGTATTCCTGGCTCTCAGCAGCGGGGCGGCCCTGCCGCTCTGAGCACTCAGCCTCCTCTGGACATCCAGGGGCCCCTCCTCATCTCAGGGGCTGTCCAGGCAGCTCGCGACTGACACAGAACCCAGGCAGGCTGGCCAGGCTGCTTGAAGGAGACCCAGCCAGGCGCTGTGTCCCTCCCCTGGGCCGGCGAGGGGGCGACACTGGCCAGCAGTGGAGTCAGGGACCACCATCACCACAGGCAGGGTGCTCTCAGGCGCTCCCCTGCCCCGGGGCACTGGCCTCCTCACCAGCAACCCTGTCAAAAAGGGGAGCCCTCAGGCCTCCCCCAGACCCACCAGGAGCCCGTGTTAGGAAGCTGCTCCGAGGCCTGAAACTTGAGCGCGGAGCCCTGGGGAGATGACAATTGTTCGTGCGCTCTTTCTGTCATCGCGGCCTTGTCTGCGTCTGGTCTGTGGCGCCCCAGTGGCTCCCTCTTGCCCTGGGCCTCTCACAGCACCTGCTGGGTCTCCCACTTTTATATCTCCGTGGATGCGGACGCCAGGGTCGACGTGCTCCCACCGGCGGGCCTGGAAGGCCGTGCCCATCCCGAAGGAAAGAGGGGGTCCGGGGGGCGGTTATTCTCCCCGCGTCTTTTTTCTTATGTCGTGACCCCGCCTCTGACTCGCTGGGGTTCCTGGTCAGACGGCATCAGACAAAAGGAAAGCTGGGAATTCAAGACCCGCAGAGGGGAGCGCCCGGCTCGCCCACAGCTGGGACTCCCTCCTCAAGACGGTCAGAGAAGAGATAGGTGAGTCACAGGAGTTTCTCTGAAAAGTGAGGCATCGTGTCTGGATGTACCTTCCATCCGTGCCCCCTTTAATGTCTTCGTTGTACACTTTTTCACGTTGGTATCTGAGTAGCGTGTCCTTCGACGACGAGAGAAAACACACACCAGCACCCTGCCTGCCAAAGCGGCGTTCGAATGTGGACAACAGCGGCATAAATCTTCCCAACACGTGGCCGTGCAGGCGCACAGTTTTAAAAGATGCTCTAAAAAAACTGTGCCAGAAATTCCCTTGTGGCTCAGCGGGTTGTGGATCCGGCGTTGTCCCCAAGTGGCTCGGGTGGCCGCTGTGGCACAGGTTCAGTCTCTGGCCCAGGAATTTCCATGTGCCACAGGCGTGGCCAAAAAACAAAACAACACAAACAAAACAAAAGCCCCTGTACTATTTGTTAAAAAAGAATGAGAAGGAAAACACAGAGCTGTTTTTCCCGCAGAGACACGGGATGTTTCTGGGCGAGGTGATCCCTTATTACTATGACGATTGTTATTATTGTAATTATTTCGCTTTTTAGGGCCGCACCCACGGCATCTGGAGGTTCCCAGGCTAGGGGCGGAATCAGAGCTGCAGCTGCCGGCCTCCACCACAGCCACGGCCACGCGGGATCTGAGCCGAGTCTGCAGCCGACACCACGGCTCATGGCAACACGGGATCCTTAACTCACTGAGCAGGGCCAGGGATCCAACCCACATCCTCCTGGATCCTAGTCCGATTCATTAACCACCAAGCCACGAAGGGAACTCTCTATCCCTTGTCTTTTAAAAGAGTTCTCTACACCAAGACCCCACCTCTAAAGGACCTCAACTTATTTTACAAAGTTTTATTACATATTCCAAAACACGAGGGAAAAGCCATTTACGGCCTCGCTGTAGAAAAGGACAATTTATAGGGTACTCTTTTAAAGTAATGCAAGATGTACTTACAAATCAGCCCCCAAATTAAATGTCCAGTCAAGTACAGCCAGAGCAGATCGTAGCATAAATCAACCATCAGACACCAGACAGTACTGGTTTCCCGAAAGAATAATGACACCAACGTGGGCTCCACCAGGGCGATGAAGGTCCGGAAGCTGGAGCTTTCTTCGAAATTTGACACATGCGGTGTCGGCGTGTGAGACGCGGCCTTTCCAGCTCCTCACTACTCCAGGAGCCCTGTGACGGGGCGTGTTAGGAAGCTCTGCGTTTGGCCCTGAAACCGCGCCCCCGAGCGGAGCCGAGCCCTCGCCCCGGGCTCACCCCACCGGAAAAGCCGGCTCTGTCTTCAGCGCATTGTCTGCTGCTCGGTCCCGCTGTTTGCTTGCACATCTCTGTGCCGACAGGTATGGAAATACTGGATTTTAACAACGATCATTTTCAGGAAGAGAACGGTGAAGCCTGAAGCAAAACCATCCTGACGGGGGAAACACGTTCCCTCGGCTCTGCAACCTTCCCAATCCAGCAAGCGACTCTGAACGTGCGTTTCAATAATTCCTACAGAGAGACACTGCAGAGGCGCAGCTGTGTTGTGGTTTCAATATGTGGGAATTCCACTGATCTGGATGTTTCCAGCTTCTCAGCTACGGAGGCCCTGTCCTTAGTAGCGGGGCAGTGCATGCGTGAAAAAAAAAACAGCTTCTCGCTTATAAAGCGAGCATTTTTCAGGGCTCCCCAGGATACCCATGCAAGCAAGGGGTTCCACGATTTCAGGTAGAGGATGACACTCAGGCATGGCAGGAAAATGCCAAGACCGTGGTTAAGGTAGGGCAGATAATACACAGAAAAGTGATTCGAGCCAATCCAAGACTCTCTTACAGCCAGGCCCCCCCCAGCCCAAGTTCAGGAGCCGGTCAGAACTCACAGGAGCAGAGCAGACGCCCAGAAGCCACCGCTAACTCACTCGTCCCCCTGCAGAACGCAGTCTCTTCACGAAAGTCAAAGAGCAGATGCTGTCCCACCCTTTGAGAAAGCGCTCGCTCTCACACACTGGCTGTGGCTGCGGCCAGCTGAACCTGGGGGGCCTTCCCGCTCCTTCCCCAGAAACATGCTCCCAGCGACGGACCCTGGTGTGGGTGGGTGGGGTGTGGACACAATCCCGCGCCCCGGTTAGGGCTGTTTCTCGTCTCCCCTGGAGCCCGAGGTCTGTGGCTTATGCCAAACACGCCGCTCAAGCTGAGCGACCGATGAAGAGTGTTTGGGTGCTGTCACAGCAAGAGCTCCTGCACGCAGGCTCAGCCTGCGGGAGAGGGCTGCGTACTCCTGCCGGGAGAGCTCTTGGCCCGAGCTCAGCATTAAGGACGGAGATGAGGTGAAAGCCCTGAAGCGATTTGCAAATAACGGAGCACGGGCCAGCTGCAAAACTCCTCCTCGGAAACAAAGCCCTTTGCTTTTAAGCTCTACTCCCGCGCTCAGCAACGCCAGTCTTCAAATCTTCAGAAAGAAGAGGAAAAGAAGAAACTCCCTAGAGAATAATACAGATGAGCTGTGCGCGAAAGGAGACGTGAGGCCAGGCCCTCGCCAGCGCAAGTCGGAGGAGAGGCCCCAGGGGCTTCCTGGTGTGGCCCTGACCTTCCGAGCACCCCTGGTGCAAGCCAAGCCCCCTGCAGACCCAGGGGCCAGCCCAGCGGGCTGGGCGGTGGACATTCCCAAGGCAGGAGCAGGGAGGCGAGGCTGGAGTGCGTCTGGGTGGAGGGCAGAGAGCAGCTCCCTGGTCCCAGATGCCCTCAGCATCCTGGATGCGGGTGGTCTCCGGAAGCGGGACACAGCCCTGCCCCTGCACACACTAGCCGGCTTAGGGCTCTTTTTCAGAACTGTCTCCTCTGTTCACCTCCCCACGCTCTTTGGGACCCTGCAGAGCAGCTCCAGGCCCGTGCTAAGCGTGCATCGACTCAAGAGCAGAGCGGATCGAAAGATCCAGGGACCCAGCTTCGGGGCGGGGGGGGGGCCCTCCCTGCACCACCACCCCCCGCCCCATCTCCCCCTGCCACCTCACCGCTGTCCTTCCTGTCTGACCGCCTCCGCAGATCGGTGTTTGGTTTTGACTCTGAACAGTCTGGCCTGTTCCAGGCCCCAGTCCCCTCACCCAGACACGCTCGCTGGAGCTGTGTCCCTGCATCGGTTCCCCCTTGCCATTCACCGTCCCACCCAGGGGCCACACAAGCACACGATCTATCCGCCAGACACCAGTGGACATGCGTTGGCTGGCAGGATCTGGTCATCACCACCAGAGTGCCAGGCACACTCTCCCGCATGCCTCCGACTCTAAAGCGGCTCTCTCTCTGCTCGTCCTGCCAGCTGCCTGCAGGGGCGAGCCGGCTGTGCGCGGGCACACCTGTTCCCGCTGCATCTCCCGGCGATGCTGGTGTGCGTTTCCCTGGTACTAACGAGCCAGCACCTCTTCCTGGGAGCACTGGCCCCTCGGATTTCCTCATCACGAGAGGCTGGCCGTGCGGGAGTCTGACTGCATTTCTGCCCCGTTGCCTCTTTCTCTCATTTTTCTTATGGATTCACAGGAGTCTGGGTGCTTTGCATGAATGGCTTAAAAACACATGACTGTGATGTCAGGACCCCCCTTCTTTGAAGGTCTTTCTGGGAGGAGTGGGGGCACGGAAGCTGGAGTGCCCTGCGCCCCTGAAACCAGCCACGAGGGGACACCCGGCCCTCCCCACGGGCTGCAGCAACGTGTGTCACACACACGCATTCTAGGCGACCGTTACCGTTCACTGCTCAGGTTTAATATCTCCTTCTGATTCTCTCCCTCTTAAAGGACATACTTCTGTAGTAAGCTCGGCGTGAACTCTAGGGCCAAAGGCCACTGTTGACTGCTGACGTTCACTGAATTTTAATATCTGCTTGAAAATCATTCCCGCCCTCTTCAGACAGTGGGCAGAGCATCCAGCCACCACAGGTCCTGGTCGGCGCCCCAGGGGAGGGAGGAGAACGGCCTGGGGCTTTGCAAGTGGGAACCGGCCAGCTGAGCGCCAGGTCAGGAGAGGCGCTACCGTCCCTCGCAAAGTGCTGGTCATGGTCCCGCTTTGCCCCCGAGATTTGTGAGGTCGCCAGCCTCTGGGAGGAGGCTACCTCACACCGTGCCAAAGTCTGCCACCAACTCCATGTGCGTGTACCTGAGCCCCCAGAGCGCCCCCTTGAACTTCAAGGTTCGGCCAACCATCCCCCGCGGCCATCCTGTCCACACGTGTTCCCAGCGCGGCCACCTGCTCTCCCCTCCCCCGCCCACATTGCTGCAGAAGAAAAGCA
This sequence comes from Sus scrofa, assembly GCF_054392235.1. Taxonomy (NCBI): domain Eukaryota; kingdom Metazoa; phylum Chordata; class Mammalia; order Artiodactyla; family Suidae; genus Sus; species Sus scrofa. The sequence continues at coordinate 1,299,157 of NC_139383.1, forward strand.
TGACTACAGCTGGGGATTAACAGAATTTTTCCACAACTCTGGCCAAGCCACAAAACCAAGCCACGGAAGTGAAAGGAAGGCCTTTCCCAAGGGCGGCTGACCCACCCACACCCCCCGTGTCCTCACAGACACCCCCTCCCCACCCCTGTGGCGTTTTCCAGGCAATAAACGCCAGACTCCAAGCAAAGGGGCGGGGGGCAATCCTCTCTCTTCCATGGCCCATCGCTTGAACCAAAAATCCACGTGGGCAGTGAAAACATGGAGCACGTCTCCAGAGCAAAATGTTTCTGCGACCTGGTTGCAAAAAATCATGAGGGGCCAGCACAGCGGTTCGATGCTAGAAACGACGGGTAAGAAATCCAGCCGGTTTTGCCCATGGTTTGCTAAGAAAGCTCTTTCAGACGCCACTTCATGTTTCAAAGGGTGTCACTAAAGCCACAAAGACGGCTGTCTCCTCTGCTTTCTCCTTTGTCAAACAAGGCTCAATGTGACCCAAAATGCTGCCACCTCGTCCAAATGCAAAACGCATGAGCAAGCCTCTTCTGGAGTGAGGGCCCACCTGACAGGCTCGTTTCTTCCATTCACTCCCTGACTTTTAAAAGAATTATTAGGTGCAAACATAAGCTCACCAAAAATACACCTTCAGCAAATTTTTAGGTCTTGGATGACAAGACGGTTTTAAAAATAAGTATATCTGAATTCCGCATTGTGCCTGCCCCCCCCCCCCCCCCCCCCGCCGGCTCGAGGTGATGACCCGTCACTTGAAATACTGGGTTTTGTGTAACTGCTGAGTACGGCTGTCATCGTTCCGAGGCAGTTCCGAGGTCTGCGTCTCGACTCTGTCTGAACCGTGAACAGAATTTCTGATTCTAAGACGCCCGCTTCTGAAGCAGAAGAGAGGTCCAGGAGTCCACCCTAAATACAAAGGTTTCGATGTGATACAGGAAAATTTCAGACCATGTCTTGTTAGGTGACGGCGTGTGTGTCCTCAGGAAGCCTAACTCGCAACACGGCGGTGAATTTCTTCATCGAGGGTCTGACGGGTCCCCTCGCTAATGAAGCGAAAGCTCAAGCTGCGGACCGTTTTCAAATAAAAAGGACTGAGTTATGCATCACGTTTTGGGTAACATATTAATGGGAAACAGACCATGTTATAGATTATTCTCCTGCCAATGGCATTACCTTCAGTACACGAAGCGCTCGTCTGAGGAATAAAATAACACAAATAAACCATCTGGAAAGGGATCTGTGAAGAATGACCCACTTTTTCTCTGCAAACATATACATATGAACGCAGAAATGTTCGCGCTCTTTGCCAACGAAAACATTTGGCCAGGTCCACCGCTGACCGCCGTCTTTGTGGTTATTTCTAAAAACTAAGAGTGCCGACCTGCCATAACCGATCACGGTTCAAACCCAGATCTCGCATTAGGAAGCGCTCTTATAAACGAAGCTTTCAGAATGCGTGGGGCTTTGTCCAGTGACGCAAATCCATTCCCACTATTCCTCAGAACTCCTGCGAACCTGAATTTCTTGTCAATGATGAGCAAACAGTGGTAAGAGGAGCAGAAAACCGGGCGGTAATGTCAGGAGCAGGCTCACCGTGTAAACCAATCTGACCTACCTGGACACCTGGGCGTCTTGTGGGCCACGGCGGTGCCGCTGATGGGCCTCCCGTTGGGTGTGACACACCAGCAGTAGCCCGTGTAGCTGTGACACTGGACCTGCAGCAGGGACGGGACGGGCGGTCAGTGCGGGCGGCGCCCACGGTCAGCCAGGCCCACCCCACCTCCCGCAGCATCCATTGCAGTGAATGTCCAGGAGGCCCCGTGCTTCCCAAGCTGTGGCTTTGGAGCAGCTGACTGAAGACCGTGTGATGCCCTGGAAGTCAGGCTCTTAAAGAAGAAAGGGCTCCAAGCCGTCTACACTGAGCGCTGGTGCGAGCCGGGCCTAAACTGTGTAGTTCCTACTCCTCTCCTCCTTCCGCCCTGGAGCCCAAGCCCTGGTCCTTCGGGAAATTGGCACCAAGGAGTCGGGAGTCCCCCATCAGCCAGGCAGAGCTGGGGGCCCGCGTGGGCGCGTGGCGTGGCCCCGTCTGCTCCCAGAGGAAGCTGTCCACGGGCCCCCAGGGGAGGGCGAACAGGGAGGGCGAACGGGGAGGGCGGACAGCGCGGCCGTGACGGCAACGCCTGGGCCAAGGAAGAGGCCACGCTGTCTGGGCCGGGGGCCGGGGACCTGCTGTCGGTGGGAAGGCGGGATTGCCCCTGAGACGCCGCCCGCTCCCGGGCCCCGCGGCTCGCCTCGCCTCCCCTCGCCTCGCGGGCAGACGGGCCCCGGGGCGCGGCGGGCACACCTGGCTGTAGGTGCCGTCCTCGTTGCACTCAGGGATGAACACCTGCTGCAGCTCCTTCCGGGCCTGCTCCTGCGTGTACTTCCTCTCGGCCACGCACCGGGACACGTCTGCGGGGGGACAAGCAGAGGGGCGGTCAGGGGGCGGCGGGGGCGCGGCGGAGGGGCGGGGCCGGGGCCGCTGGGGGAGGAGCCTGCGGGGGGCGGGGCCGGGGCCGGGAGCCGCCCCTGGGCTAGAAGGTGGGAAAGCGGACTCTGCTTCCTGGTGATGAAGAAACACGGGCAGAGGCCTCTTTCAAGTACAAGGATGCCCATCCGAGCGCAGGGGCCCGGCCACCCGCGGCGTTGGAAGCCAAGGTGAAGAGCAGACCAAACACCCCGGCTGGAGGGAGGGGGTGCGGGCACCCTGAGGGCACATGACCCCAGCCCTCCGCGACAGCCCAGGGGACCCGGCGCTCCATTCCCGCTGCTGCTCCGACACCCGCGGGAGCACTGGCGGGAGCCCAACGGGACAAGGCGGGTCTTCTCAGGACCACAGGCCAGCGCTGCAGCGTCCAGTTCCCCTGAGAAGCCATCAGGCTCGCGCCCTCGGCAGCTCCTCAAGCGCAAGTCTTATTTCTTGGGACTGTTATGCCATGTACCTCATTTGAATTGTAAAAGTTGGAGAGAATGGCTTTCCCACTTTTTCTTAAGTGTTTCCAGATTTAAATTACATGTTGTCTAGATCTTAAAGGCCCTTTGGACGCTGAGAGCTACTTCTTCAAACGTGTCCACTGCCCAGTTTCAGAGGGTGACTTTCTGACTGCCTGGTAGTAAAACCCCCTGGCTCCAGTGCAGTGCCATCCTGGCAGCGGCTCCCGTGCCTCGGGCCCCGGGCCCACCTGACGGCAGGCTCTGTCCCTGCAAACCTTATCTCGGGCTCTGTGGCCACACCGTGGCCGTCGCCCCAAGAGGAGGCCTGCGTGTGAGAAGAACACCTCCACGCAGGCCCCCGGCCTCACGTCTTCGTCTGCATTGGGCCCGGCCAGCCAGCAGTCAGCAGCGACGTGTGGTTTTAAGGCAGCCTGTGTTTTAGCCAAGAAGAAATCACTGCTCTGCTGGACGTCCGTCCTCGCTTCTTTAGTACAACCTGCGGTTTGACTGTGTCTAAAAGGAAAAGTGATGCGCGTTCCAGCCTGCGAGGTCTCACAAGGGGACAGATGGGGTTACAAATCACCTTGAGCGTTCGAACGATGGTGGAACCCACCAGAAAAGCATAACTGCCCCAAACAAGCCGTGGGCCTCCTTCCTGGCTCCAGTGCCTTCTAGAAAAGAGTCCACATCTGCCACTGATCAGATAACTCTCAAACCTGTCACACGGATTAAATTCCAGGTGTACGGCTGGCATATCGCTGACCAGCCCATCACAGGAAAGCAGGAAGCTTCCGCAGCAACCCTCTGTCAAAAGCCGTCAGCCAGCCCCTGAGAACACGCCGAAGCCCACCCACCTGCCGCGGCTGGGTCCTCCTGACTCCGAACAGCCTAAACCAGGGCTCTGCGCTCTTGGGAAGAGGCTGAACAGCAGCCCATCAGACAATCCTGTTGAAGAAGGACCAAAGCAGGAGGGAGTCCGGCCCCACCTTAGTGCCACCTCCCTGCGTCCTGCCCACTTCGTTCTGTGCTTTACTGTGGGGAGCGCACCTAACGTGAGACCCGCCTTGTGGGATTGTCTGCAAGCTCAGCACGCTGCCGTGCCCCGCGTGCCCTGCGCGGCTGCTTGGAACTCTCCCCGTGTCCCCAGCGTCCCTGTCACCAGATGCAACTAACATGGACACACCTGAGGCTGAATCAAATGCCCTCTTTATAGAAATCGAATATTAACACAGCCAGAAAAGGTACGTTATTGCCAGCTTTGCCATTGTTTTTAAACGGAAGGGAAGGCTCCGCCTCCTTGCGGCCGAGTCCCGGGGAGCCCGTCCTTCCCCGCTGGATCTTCGCTCCTCATGCCTCCCGTGATTTGACTAAAACTCAAGCAGGTCCTTAAATGTCCAGTGGCCCAGCTGAGATTTCATGCTGGACAGTTTATTTTTAACTGTTGGAAAATTAAATCTTCAAAACATAAGGAGTATAATAATTGGATCTTACTGTGGTACAAAGACTCAGAACCCAAGATCCATCACCTTAACCCCTTGGCAGTGTACCACCCCCGGGCGTTCAGAACACCCACGGGGGCGGGTGATCACCGCCTCTGTCCAGAAGGTTCTCATCCCTGCAGGAGCCCATGAGGGGGGTCCCTCACCTTCCCCCCCAAGCCCCATCCCCCTCAACAGTAACCTAGGCTCTGTCTCTAAGGATTTACCGATTCGGGGCATTTCACACAAATAGAATCAAACCAGGTGACGGCATGGCTTCAAGGTCCATCCATGGCCTCGCATGTGTGTCAGTCCCTCCTCGGGCTGGCTAATGTCCGTCACGGGTCACACCACGGTGTGTTACCTGCCCGAGGGCAGGTGGACGTGCCGGTTGTCCCCGCCTTTGGGTGACCTTGAATAAGGCCGCTCTGGGCTTTCAGCTACCAGGTACCAGGTTAGTTTGAACTTCTGTTTTCAAGTCTTATGGATATTCATCTGCAGGGGGACCTCTGGGTCCTGTGATAATTCTGTTTAATTTATAGAGAAAACACCAAACTGTTTTTCTCAGTGTCTGAACCACTTTATATTCCTACCAAAAATGGACAAGGGTTCCGATCTACCCACATTCTCCCCAATATTTATCTTCTGTCTTTTTCAGTTCTAATTGTCATAGCCACGCTAGTGGGTATGAAAGATAATACCGCATAAATTTAGCTCATGGTAAATTTTCAACTATGGTCAATTTTTACCTCATAGGAAAATTCAGCCTAACTGAAAATTACAATATTAATATTTGAATTAAATCGAAGTGTTAATTTAGTCTCCTTATAATTAAAGACTTTCATCCCTTTTTATTAGACTAAAGGAAAACTCTGATGCAAATTTGCTATTTCATAGAAACTTTTTGTTCTTTTCTTGAAAAGCAGAAACTTTACGAACAGTTTCTTAAGACTGGGTTTAGCACGGTATGGCTAACAACAGGTTTTTAATTAAAAAAGTTCTTGAGGAGTTGTGGGTTAATATGAATGTGTTTTGTAAGCCATTTATGTAACTGGTTGTTAATTGCTTTCTCGCGATTGCAAAGTAAAGATTCTTTTTCCAACGAGGTCACAAACGCGTATGTGCATCGAGGGATATTAGTCACAAACTGTCAAGATGCGGTGCTTGCTCTGAACTAGAAAGAACAGCCAGGTTTTATAGTGGTCATTTCTAATGACGGGAGGCAAATCATTTCCTACTTTGTAAAAATCACTCAAAGCAGGATTAAGCCATAATTGGCAGAGACAGTTTTGCTGCACCTTTGATGCAGAAGAATTTGGGAGAGCAACAGTTAAAAGGACTGGCCGAGGCTTGGCCAGAACGAGGTCACAGAGCGAGTTTACGGGCGGTCCTGACCTCGACCACCCCGGAGCCGGGGGCTCTGCTTGTGGGGCCTCCTGCCTTCGTGCAGGGCAGCGGGGACGTGCTCCCCAGAGGAAAGCAGCTGATGGTCCCTGCTGCCCCTGTGCTGGTTCAGGACACACGGCTCCCCAGAGCCCCACCCAACAAGCTCTCCGTGAGGCGGGGGCGGTGGGGATGCAGCGTGACTGCAGCGTCCTGCTTAGGAGACAGCCAGGGAAGGCTCCTTGGGTATCTTTCTGCTCCACGGACCTACTGACCCGGACCTGGCAAGGCAATGACATGGCGACATTTCTGAGCCCCGTGGGGTCCGCTCTCTGGGGACACACAGTTCCCGCCTGGGCACCCTTGGCCAGCACAGACAAGGCCAGGGTCAGAAGAAACACAGCAGCCCAGGAAGCCAGCTCTCTCATGGTCACAGAGGCGAGAGCCCCAGGGAGACAGGCCTCTTGTTTTATTGGCCTCAGTGAAGGCAGACACTGTGTTTCATAAGTTAGAACATGTTGCCCCCCTGTAACTTCGAAGGCCGGACTCTGAGAAACATGAATTCTGGCTGCAGGAGTTTCCTTCATGGTTCAGGGGTTGATGAACCCAACTAGGAACCATGGGGATTTGGGTTCGATCCCTGGCCTCGCTCCATGGGTTAAGGATCCGGCGTGGCCACGAACTGTGGTGTAGGTCGCAGACACGGCTCGGATCCCACGTTGCTGGGGCTGTGGGGCTGTGGTGTAGGCTGGCAGCTGTAGCTCCAACTGGACCCCTAGCCTGGGAACCTCCATAGGCCGTGGATGTGGCTCTCAAAAGCAAAAAAAAAAAAAAAAAATTCTGGCCACAACTTTTTTGGCATAAATAACACATAGGGAAGTGCAGCGACTAGCAGACTGAGGCTCCCGTCCTCCGACCGGCAGCCGGGCAGCCTGGGGGCAGCAGAGTGAGTGTCCTAAGTGTCCCTCGACCGGAGATTTAGAGCCGCGGAGGAAGGAACCGGGCCTTCCTCTTAAGTAAAAGTCTTGTCATCGCAAAGGCCGCAAAGACAGAAACAAATCACAACAGCAAAACCGAGGGTCCATAAGTTTGAGATGTAACGGCGCAAACTATCGTAAGACTGGATTGAAATGGTCAGACAGGAGACAACTGACAGTAACCCGTTAGGATAACTCTCTGACAGCTATGATGACTGATAACCACGATCGCCGCCTGTCACCCTGGGGCAAGGGCCCCGGTTCCTCGGGTGAGGTTTGGCTGCAGCCTCGGGGGCAGAGACGGCGGGGGCTGCACGGACCCGGGAGGGCACAGGTGTTGCTGGAACAAACAGAGAAAAGCTGTTCTGTTCACATAACATTTCAAAACGTCCTGCTGCGTTTCTTGAAGATGAGAGCAAGGTGGTGTCCGCTTTAGTCTGGAAAGAGGGGGCCTCCAACACCAGAGGAGGCCCCAAGGGCACCGCAGAAGCGTGCCAGTGACCAAGGTCGGGGTGGGGGGTTCTGCAAGGACGCCCTCGGGCAGGACAAAGATGTCCTGGAGCCACACGAGCACCGGCTCCCAGGAGTCTGAGGAGACACAGCAGGAAGCAGGGACACGGACCCGGCCCAGGGGACCGGACAGAAGAGAGAGAGACGCGCGCACGCGCACACACACACACACACACACACACGCACACGCACACGCACACATGCATGCGCACATGTCCGTACATAAATGCACACATGCACACGCACTCACACGTACAAATGCACATGCAGGAGACAGCCATACCCAGGCACACGCCCACATAGGCGTACATGGTACACAAACACACATACCCATGCACACACACACACTTGCGCAGATGCACACACAGACACACATACCACACCCCCTGCACAGACGCCCTCCATGGAAACACCGGTTTCACGAAAGGAGTTGCTGGCAGGTTGATGAGGGGTATATAGCACCCAAACCGCACCCTGGTCCTCGGTGCCTGTGGGTGAACGATGCCTCCTGGTGAGGCTTCACAGGAAGGCCCAGGCTCTGCCTCCTTCAAAGGCAGCATCACCAGAAGCCCGAGGAAGACAGCAGGTGGGCACCCAGCCTGGCCCACGGCTCTCCAGGTACCCGAGAAAGCTCGTTAGGAGCACAGCGTGATGGTCAGAAAAACCCTCCAGTAGAAAGAACTCCTGTTCCGGGGACCCGACCACTCTGTTCTAGAGCCAGAGAGCAGGTGCAGAGCCCACCCTGCGCTGGTTCTGCCGCCCCAGCCCTGCGAAGCTTGCAGCTGCTGGGGCCCGGCCTCCCAACCCCGTCTCGGGGCTGCCCGACCCCTGCCCCGGGGAGGGACAGAGGCAGCACCAGCCACGCTCCCAGGGGCAGAGGCGGAGCTGAGGGGCACGGGCAGGCGCCCTCTTGGGCTGCACATCGCCTGTTTTAAGATAATTAAAGAGAAACCACACAGAGCCTCCAGAGGTGGCAGAACCGTCCCGAGGCGGGGGGAGGGGGGACAGCACCTGGGGCCACGCAGAAATCCCGCTGGAAATCTCGGTACTTGCAGCGCGCAGCCCGCTGACCGGAGTGTGGCCACAGCAGGTCCGAAGCCGCGGGGCCGGGAGCCGAGTGCTCTCCCTGCAGGACTGGGCCGAGTGTGAGCAGCCCGGTCAGCGGGGCCCCCTTCACGTGGCCCTGGAAGAGGACGGCCAGGAGGTCCTGAGGACCGGGCTTGCCCAGAGTGCTGGGCTGACTCCTGGTCACACAGCCCCGTGGGACAGTGGCAGCGGTCACTCCTGGGCAGAAAGGATGCCTGTGCCGGTGTCACTCGGGTCCTCGCGGGCAGAGAGCAGCGGCCTGAGGCGCACCATACCCTCCATCGCGGCAGGAGCGCGTTTACCCCCCTCGTGGGGAGGGTCTGCCTCCGTCCACCACCGCAGCCCCTGCGTGCTCTGCCGGGTGGGCAGGTGATGCTGTGCCTCGCGGAGACCCCCGCACTGCCAGGGGTTCCCTCTGCAGTGACGGCAGGACTGGAACCGTGAGTCTCGGGCGGCGAACGGGAAGAGGACAGACGCCAGGGGCTTTGTATCAAGCTGCCTCTTTTTCCTTTTTTTTTCCTGCTTTTTAGGGCTGCACTGGTGGCATATGGAGGTTGCCAGGCGAGGGATCGAATCAGAGCTGTAGCCGCCGGCCTACACCACAGCCACAGCAATGCAGGATCCAAGCCGCGTCTGTGACCTACACCACAGCTCACGGCAATGCCAGATCCTTAACCCACGGAGCGAGGCCAGGGATTGAACCCGCATTCTCATGGTTCCTAGTTGGGTTCATTGACCGCTGAGCCACAGAGGAACCTCCCGAGCTTCCTCTTCTCACACGTTGGTCCACTACACGGCCCAGGCCTTAGAAAGCGCCGGGAAGTCGCCTCTGTCAGATCTCTTTGTAACTTTGTTTCCAGACATTTCAAAACAGAATTCTAAGATCTCCTGGCCATCTGGTTTTCTTCTTCTTCCTCTTCTTCTTCCTCTCTTTCTTATTTTTTTTTTTGTTTTTGTTTTTGTTTTTTAATGCAACATCTGAGATTTTCTTGAAAAGAAAGACAACCCCAGTGGTCTCAAAGCAAAAGAAAAATACAAATGCATTTGCTGAGTTCTGAAAGTGCCAACTCCAGGGAGTTCCTGTTTGTGGCTCAGTGTTAACGAACCAAGGGCTAATGTCCATGAGGTTGCAGGTTCGATCCCTGGCCTCGCTCAGTGGGTTAAGGATCTGGAGTTGCTGTGAGCTGCGGTGTGGGTTGCAGACGCAGCTTGGATCCCGCATGGCTGTGGCTGTGATGTACGCCAGCAGCAGCAGCTCGGATTTGAACCCCAGCCTGTGAACTTCCATATGCCCCAGGTGTGGCCCTGAAAAGCAAAACATTAAAAATAAAAGCACCAACTCCACAAGTGTCTAAGAAAATATGAGAAAAATCCATCTGTGTAAACCACTGCCCTTTTGTTAGAGGTCAATGGTTAGACCATAATGTGAAATGCAAAACACTGTAGCCCAGCGAATTAAACAGCAACCCAAATATTTCAACTATTGTTTCTAAATGAGCGTGTGCAAAAGAGACAGGCCTGGGGACTGTCACCCACAAAATATGTGGAAATGCCCTCAAAATACAAAGCTTCACGCTTGCCAAACTGATGCCATGACACGCCAGCCGACTTGGCCACCAGGAGCAACTTGGGGGAGACGGGGGGGGGGTGTCCGAGAGGAGGGGTGTTGCGATCTCACGCTCCCTCTTTCACGTTCGGCGTAGACAGCTCTTGTCCTGGGTTGATGCAGAATTTGAAATATTTGTGCTCTTGGGGACAGAGGGACACAGCAGCACTGCCCAGTGTAGCCGGGACACCTGTCTCTGGGTCCATCAGCACGAGGGCCCCTCCGGTTCACTGAGAACCCTCCCTGCCCTGTGGCCTGGGGCAGGCCGGGGGTGTTAAGTGCTGGACATCAGGGGACAGGGCTGGTGAGCAGTTGGCAAGTAAACCGGCCAGAATGAAGGCGCCCATCCCCTCAGGGGGCCCTGCTCCCGCCCGGGGCCAGGCGCCAGGGAAACGCTGCGTCTGCAGGACAAGCCTGCCCGCAGCCTGGAAACTCCTTCTCCGGGCTGCCCCCAGCGGGGGTTCTCGCCCTCAGACTGGCTGCTGGGGGTGGCCTCCGACGGGCTATTTCCTGAGGGTGGTGCCCCACCGAGATATTTGCTGAGAAACTAAATATCTAGAGAAACAGGGCACTAAAGAGGATCCTGAAAACTCAAAATTTACCACCCGGCGCTTGTGCTCCCGGCTAAACCAGAACAGGCCGTTGCTCTTAGAAGTGTCTCCGAAAAGCGGATCAGCTGATATCTGAATTTATTCTGAAATCACGGCTCGTGTCTCAGCACAGATGACGGAGATGCGTAATAACTACAACTAGGGCCTGAAGTCACGAGCCAACGTTTCTCCCAGCGCTGTGTGAGGACCCGCCAATCAGACGCCGCTGCCCCGCTGCCCACGGGCCCTTGCGTGTCAGTAGGGGTCACGCCCAGCTCTCCAGCACAGAGAAAATTCTGTCTTTGTCATGCAGAGAAGCACCTCGAACCTGTTCATCCAGGAGGTGTCGGCTTATGAAAGGAAAACCAGGTGGCTCCAAACCCAGCCAAGCCTGGGGTCAGACGACAGCCCCTCCGGTGAAGGTGGCTGGAGCGCACAGCCACGCGCAGCAGAAGGTCGACCCAGGGCCTTTCAGCCTGTGTGGTCTCTCGTGGATCATGAGAAAGAGAAGGGTAAACCTCCTTCTGAAAATGACGCTATTTGTGTTTGAAGCATCCGGTGTTTGCGGAGTCGAACCTTTCATTAACGTGGGAAGCCTTTCAGCGTTTTGCTCGAAGCGTGCTGTTCACTCCAAATCTACTTCTTAAATCAGGAAAACTAACAGAGTCGAATGTAACATCAGCAGTGAAAAAAGCCCCTGAAAACGGCACAGGTGCTACTGTTCACGCCCCACATGCCAAAAAGGGAAACAAGAAAGAGCTAAAAAAAGTCAAAATAAATAAAAATTAAAAACTCTGGTGAGGATAACGTGAAGAGGCTGGCAACATTCCGTGAAACCCTTGACTACATGAGTCGTGATGTCATAAAACATTCTAAGAAAAGAGAACATTAAACAAGAGACAAAAAGATGCAGAAAGGACCCTTCTCCCTGTGCGCTTCTTCTACAAAAGAGCCGCAAGTATAAAACGCTTGAGTTTTTACATAGAAAAACTTAGAATGAAAATCAAGTACCTGCAGACACACTTCCGTGACCGACTCTTCAGCAGAAGACGGGGCGTCACTCACCTTTGCAGCTTCCTCGATAGGCAATTTCTAACTGGGGGTCTTTGCACTTGGCGCGTTGAAACTCGCAGCGAGACAGGAAGGTCCTCCCGTCGGAGGCGCAGAGGGGCTTCTGGGCGGAGCCGCCACAGTCCAAACTGCAGTCCTTGTCCTTGTCCTGGTCCACTCTCAAAAACTTGGGGGAGAAAGCAGAAAAGAAGCCAGACATTCAAAGGGGGCTCCGCAGAGAGCAGAAGGCTCGGGGCTACTCAGTGCCAAGCACGCCCCAGAGCACAGCAAACTCTGCAAACTCCGCCTGGGTGCCTGGTAAGGCTGGCCTCGGGGTTTGAAAGCTGGACCTCTGAGCCCTCTGCACTGGCCTGGGGCACTGCCTAGGTCCTCGCTGGGGTGGGTGAGGGCGCTGTTTACCTTCAGAGGTCTGAGTGGCAGAGTTTGTCTTTGCATCCGTGAGCTCCAGGCCTGGGTGACTCCCGCACTCCCCAGGTTTTGCCATCACCTTGGAAGTTGCCTACGTCAGCACACCCCCGTCTGCCCAGAAGAGGGGGGCAGTCTCCCCTAGGGCCTCCCGTCTCCCCAGAAGTGGGGGGCAGTCTCCCCGAGGGCCCCAGCTCTGCATCATCATCTCATCTTCATTCCTGGAGCCCCACCCCCTGAGGGCCCCCCACCATCCCTGGATGCAGCAGCGGCACAGGCATGGAGCCCCCCACCCCGTGGCCCCTCCACACGCTGTGGTCCCCCTTGACGGCTCCCAGGGCTCATCTGGTCCTAGACGTGAGACTTCGGAGCTCACGGAGAGTCCCAGCTGGACTCAGTCCAGTCCACCCCCTGCTCTCACACCTGCTCTCACACCTGCTCTCACACCCACCCTCCATGGACAGCGACGGTGCTCCGTGCCCACCCCGGCTCCCCAGCACCCCGACGGGTCCCAGCCTCAGTGCTACGTAGTCACCACCCCAGACAAAACGACCCCCGTGAAGGCGAATCCCCAACCCGGGCCGTGGGGCGTCACAAGCCTTTGGTCACAAGCATTGTGTCCAGTTCATGGAGCACTAGCCATTTCTTAAGGGAAAGAGAGAGCTCCCAGAGCTGTGGCGACGACGCAACGCCCCGCGGCCACGTGTGCAGCCTGGGGATTGGGCAATTTGGCATCTTTGCCGGGGTCACATTTAAGGGCTAGAGACCACTCTGCTCCCCGTGACCCCAACCGGCCGCGGTCGGAGCTGGAGGAAAAGCAGGAGTTTAGCAAAAGTTCAGGGACTTCAACTTGTTTCTCATCCAGAAGAGAGGAAAGGGAAATTCTCAACCCGGCGCTCCTTCCTTGAGGAAGTACCAGCACCTCCTCTGGCACCTCGGGTGTCCTAGCTGGTGCCTGTAAGGATCAGACAAAGCTGAAGCCGAAGAGTTCCCTGGTGGCTCAGTGGGTTAAGGATCTGACGTTGTCATGGCAGCAGTTCAGGTGGCTTCTGTGGCCCGGATTCCACCAGGAACTTCCTCAGGCCCTGGGTTCTGTCCAAAAACCCCCCCCCAAAAAAACCGCTGAAGATGAAAAGAAGCCTTGTGGTTGTGGGGGCGGGGTGGGGAGCCACATCCTCACAGGGTTCCGGGGCATCCCAGGGGGCGGGCAGTGAGTGGGGGGGTGTCCCGGGGGGGTGGGCAGTGAGTGGGGGGTTGTCCTGGGGGGAAGGGCAGTGAGTGGGGGTGTCCCGGGGGGAAGGGCAGTGAGTGGGGGGTTGTCCTGGGGGGAAGGGCAGTGAGTGGGGGTGTCCTGGGGGGAAGGGCAGTGAGTGGGGGGGTGTCCCGGGGGGGTGGGCAGTGAGTGGGGGGGTGTCCCGGGGGGGTGGGCAGTGAGTGGGGGTGTCCTGGGGGGAAGGGCAGTGAGTGGGGGGGTGCCCCGGGGGGGTGGGCAGTGAGTGGGGGGTTGTCCTGGGGGGAAGGGCAGTGAGTGGGGGTGTCCTGGGGGGAAGGGCAGTGAGTGGGGGGGTGTCCCGGGGGAGTGGGCAGTGAGTGGGGGGGTGTCCCGGGGGGGTGGGCAGTGAGTGGGGGTGTCCCGGGGGGAAGGGCAGTGAGTTGGGGGGTGTCCCAGGGGGGTGGGCAGTGAGTGGGGGTGTCCTGGGGGGAAGGGCAGTGAGTGGGGGGGTGTCCCGGGGGGGTGGGCAGTGAGTGGGGGGTTGTCCTGGGGGGAAGGGCAGTGAGTGGGGGTGTCCTGGGGGGAAGGGCAGTGAGTGGGGGGGTGTCCCGGGGGGGTGGGCAGTGAGTTGGGGGGTGTCCCGGGGGGGTGGGCAGTGAGTGGGGGTGTCCCGGGGGGAAGGGCAGTGAGTGGGGGTGTCCCGGGGGGAAGGGCAGTGAGTGGGGGTGTCCCGGGGGGAAGGGCAGTGAGTGGGGGTGTCCCGGGGGGAAGGGCAGTGAGTGCAGGTGGCCGGGAAGGTGTGGGTGACTGCCCCTCCACCTGCTTGTTTGGGAGCAGAGATGACAGGCCATTCATTCCCAGATTTCTTGAGAAACGCTGCAGCCAAGAGACAGGTGACAGCAGGAGGGGCCCCGCGCACACAGGGGAGGCTTTCCCAGTGGGTCCTGATGGAACAGCACGCTCTCATTTTCCTGAGGGTGCTTTCGCTTGCTAGAATGACCTGTGCTTCTTTTTACCAAGGGGCAGGTGACAACAGATCATTGCCTTTGCAAGATTTGGGGGGAAAAATGTGTTTTTTAAAACGGGCAAAGTAAGCATGTAAGTACATTTGACTGAATTCTGTCTCTGAGGAGTTTCAGCCCCGCTTTGTTTTGCTGTTTCCTTTTCCAGAAATTAATTAAAGTGAATTAACTCTCCAGCACTGAAGGCCACCCCCATCCCAGGGGGCAGCAGCTCCCAGGAGAAGAGGCGTCCCCACCAGCCTGTTGCACCTGAGGAACCAGTTCTACCCACCCTGAAGTGATGCTCATTTTATAGTCACTGCCTTTTTTTTTTTTTTTTTTTTTTTTTTTGTCTTTTTAGGGCCGCACCTGCAGCATATGAGGGTTCCGGGCTAGGGGTCAACTTGGAGCTGCAGCTGCCAGCCTACACCACAGCCATAGCAACGCCAGATCTGTGCTGCATCTGTGACCTACACCACAGCTCACAGCAACACGGGATCCTTAACCCACTGAGCGAGGCCAGGGATTGAACCTGCGTCCTCATGGATGCTAGTCAGATTCGTTTCCGCTGAGCCATGACAGGAGCTCCAGTCGCTGCCCTTCTCTCACTCCTCTTCTCACAACCACTTGTGGGCTTTCATAGGCTGGTTCCTGTGACCCCCAGCCAGCCCAGGGCCAGAGCAGTTTTGTGCAAGAGAAAGAGACAGAGATGGAGAGATAGAGAAAGAGAGAGAGAGACACACACACAGAGAGGGAGACAGACAGATGGAGACAGACACAGAGACAGAGCAACAAGAGGAACATATGCCACTGCGAACCGCCTGGCGGAGCGGGGGCGGGGGGGAGTCCTCGCAGGCGGGTGCACCCAGCAGCCCAGCCAGCAGTGGTCCCTTCCAGTTTAGACGAAAACACGAAATAACCTAAATCCTGCCAGTTTCTGTGTTGAGCAGGTGGTCTGCTTGTATGGCCTGAAACTCCAGGTGAGGACTGCAGATGACTTCGGGAAAGACGTTGTCACGAACAGAGAGAGACTCTCTTTTATTTTGAACCACAGCCCAGTATCCAGCCTTTGGAATTCGACCGCAATTTCTGATCCTGGGAGGGCGGAGAACAAGCCCCGGAGCTGTTGTCTCAGAAGTGCGAGAACTCACACCTCCTGCCTGTCTCCGTCCCCATGTCCCCATCTCACGGGCAGTGAGCTCCAAACTCCGGGGAGGCGCTGCACAGAGGAAAATGCGCTTTCGGCTATTCTGGATTCTTTACGAAACGAAGCCCTTGCAGGAAAATAAAATACTCCTAGTTCATTAAAGAACTTGGTTGAGGGTCTTCAAACCAGATCCGATAAAAGGCACTTTTGTCAAATGCAGGAGGGGATCCGCCGAGGCTCAAGCGACCCCATTAAAAACAACCCCCTGAGGGGCCAGGCCCCTTCTCTTGTCCCCTCACAGAGCCGAGTGTCTGCGCAGGTGCAGGGCGGTGCAGAGGGCAGAGAGGGTGCCCGCGGGGTCCGCCCGGACGTCAGGCAGCTCCCGGCGGAGCCGCGGGTCAAGCGCCAGTGGATTAAAGACGCCATCGGTGTTTGCGTAGAGGTTTCGGATTTGAGCCCGAGGAAACGTCGAAACAAAATCAAAACATCTAAGAAGCAGCCGAAACACTCAATACGGACGCATTTCCCACTGCAATGTTGATGTATTGACGGAAGACTCCTTTTCAAGGATTACAATACGGGATAACACAGGTGGGGGTACCGTCAGGAAAGGCACCTCGGAATGGCACAGTCCTGCAGCTGTATGTGCCCCAGGGCGGGACCTTTCTCAGCGCTTTGCCACCGAAAAATGAGCGCAGCTGCCGAGCGCACGTGCCCAGGACACAGCCTGCAGCGGACACAGGCCGATCCGTGCGTGTCTAAAACACTCTAGTCTGTGTTGAATCGCCTCTGCCTCGCTTTCACACGCTCCAAGGACAAAGCCTGCGTTTCTAGGGCAGAGCAAAAGTCAGATGCAGCTTGGCTGGAATGCGCTCCGCAGCTACGAGGCCGGCTCGCTGCCAGGCGGTTTCCTGGCCTCGGGGTGGGGGCAGGACGCGGGGGGCTCCTGTCCCGGGGGAGGTTACCATCCAGAGGGCAGCAGCACCCCGAGAACCACCACGTCGTCTAGAACAGCGCATCCCAGGTCACCAAGGTAGAACCTGAGTGTCGGAGAGCCTTAGGGGGCAGGGCGCTGGATCTGCCGAGGGGTCCCCGAGACTGGAACGAGAAGGGGTGCGGCGTGGGTCCCAGGGGACAGAGCCACAGAGCACATCCATGGCAGCAGTTTCTGGGGATCTGCTCCGGGGCCAGGCTGCGGAGTGGCTCACAGACCAGCCAGCTGGGAGCCACTCTGAGGAGCGGGGCTGCTCAGGGAGCACGTGGCCCCGGGGGGGAGGGGGGAGGTCCCCGTCCTGCCATCGGAGGCTCCCTGCGTGTCCTCACCTTTACTGACCGCAGATGGCGCCAGTCCGTCCTTCAGGCTGGGACCCACTCTAGGACAGCTTCCGGCCCTCTCACCTTCCCTAGACCAGACTGCAGCCTTTACCATGCAAACTGCACAGCAGTTAAAACTGGATTCGGCTCCCGCGATGCTGCTCCGGCCACGGAGCAAACGTCATAATTACCAGCGCAACAGCGAGGTGTAGACTCAGTGTGCTCATCTGTGAAACGGGAGTAGGAACACCTCCTCTGCTGACGGAGCCGTGAGAATAGCTAAAATAATGAGGTTTCCGCTGGGCCTGAGCAGGATGAAAGAAACCACGCCTGGGGAGGGCACCTGCCTTCCCAAACTGGTACAGCCCTCGACGGAGCCGCCTCGCTCACGCGGCCTGGCTGACATCCCCCCAGGAGCAAAGTTCCAGCACGAAGACGGCGGCATGGGCTCTCCCTTCCGACCTGAAAATCACTGCAGGCACGGAAGAGAGGCAGGAGGCCTCTGCAGCGGTGCCAGGCGGTCAGGAGCTTAAGGCCTTGAGAAAAACAACGCACTGCGGCAGGAAGCCGCAATAACGGCCGTCGCCGTCATAATTCTGGGCCCCTTCATGCCTTTTCTTAGATTTACGGGCCATCTCTAGGATTTGAAAAACCGAGGGCAATTGAGATTTCTTTCTTTCTTTGTTTAATGACTGATTCAAGCTACAGGCCCAAGAAAGAGACAGATTACTCTGTGCTGGTGAGAGCCAGTGTGTGTGGAGTGTGGTCTACACTGCAGGGCTCGGCAGTCAAAGAAACGCACTGGTTCTGGAGACGGGTAGACGGGCTCTGTGACCTAGGACGGTCATTCTTTTAGCCAAATGACCCTTGGTTTCGTCATCTATAAAATGCAGGTGGTAACAGCACGTCTCTGCTCTTTCCACAAACGTTGCCGTGACGAGGAAAGGAAGCAGAGCCCATGAACCCGCCTGGGAAGCTATGAAGATCTCACCTGCGATAAGCCCTCCCAGGGCCGGTATTCAAAGCCCGGGCTGCCTTTCCACAGGCACGCAAGTTTCGAACCTGCTGCCCGAGCGGTGACTGGTCTTCCCGCTGTGGTCATTTTCAAGGAGAAACCTGGGGGGGCGAAGTCGACGGGGCTGACGCGGTGGACGGGAGCCGGGAGCAGCTTCTGCAGGTGGACGAGCACCAGGGCGCGCCAGGCCCGTGCCCGGGGCCCACGGAGGGGCGTGCGCCAGGATGAGGTACCAGGTGGGAGGGCTGGGGCAGCAACGCCATGGGGACCCCTCACCAGCACAGCCAGCGCCGTGCGGAGGAGCCAAGACAGGCCCCGGGACCGAGAAAGCCCAGAGCCACGCCGTGCCCACAGCCTTGCCAAACAGCGCAGGCTCCAGCCTGTCTCCTGAGCAAAGGACGGGGAATAGGACCCGTCCAGGAGGCGCCAGAGGCCCTCGGCCGCTGCTTTGTCCTCTTCCCTCCCGCCTTCCCGCCTGGTCTGAGCAGCGAAGGCCTTTCGGAAGCGTTTTGCAGACTCCTGGGGCCCCGGCCCTGCCAGCTTCTCTCGGGGTCCTGAGCGCTTAGGCCCGGTCCCCACGCCCCACGAACCAGGATGGGGGGGCCTGGCTGCACTTCCAGCTCCGCCAAGCTCTGCTCTGTCCCCAAACCGCTCTTTTCTCTTGGCTCCCCTTCCCTGCCTCCCTATCAATGTTAACGTCACTGATGAGAGAGATTTCGCTTCCTGTTAGTACTTCTTGGAGGTAATTGAGGAAACTCCTGGGTTCGGACTGTTCCAGACGTGACGTTTATTTCAGAGTCAGTACGAACTTCGTGACGCTCAAATTCTTAATAAGTGGTCGTGTGGACGGTGGGCGCTTCAGCCTGAGGCGACTGGAACACATGGGACATGGCTCCCGAGGAGCAAGAACCAGCCTGGCTTCTCCCTTGAAAATTACCTCTTCCTCAACGTCCAGCCATCAGGCCTATGACTCAGAGGTAACGTCCACACAAAGCAGATTCTGCGAGGACCTGAGCTTCTGCAGGGGAGCCGAGCTTCTGCTTGTACAAGCCACGCCCGCTGTGATGCAGGTGTCGCCAGGGCAGGTGACTTGAAGATGGCCGGGCACCCCCTTCTCCAGTTCAGCTACAAGTTAGTGCCAGTTCTTAGCCAGGAGTCCAGGAAGAACCAAGCAAGAGGCCAAAGGGGTTTCATGGCTCCCTGTTCTTCTCAGGCCACAGCTCTGTGAAGCGATGCATGTGCAGACATGGGAGGAGGCACAGCGGACCCTTGACCAAGGGCTTTAGAGCACGTGGGACCATGACTCTTGCAGGACAGAGATGATGTGTGCTCACCCACGTGGCCTCACGTCCAGCACCGCGTCTGCTCTACATGAGGGGCTGCGGACAGGCTCACCATCCGAAGGGCTTAGTCACAGGACCAGGCGGGACCTGCTGTGGGATGACAGGGCAGTGGAGGGACAAGAAGGTGTTGGCAGACTCGACAAAGTGACACGGGACTAGCAGAGGCCACCACAGGCGTGTAAACGGCCCCATTCTGCTGTGACTGTGTTGGAAGCAGACACAGCCAGCCGCTTGCTGATCTGAATGTTCCATCTCCCGCGACCTCACGGAACGTGGGGGCTGAAGCACCCACGAGATGGCACATATACCCTGTCTGTGTCTAAAAGCAAAAGGGTTAGTCAACCTGGAAAACAAGGATTAAGTGCACGTCAGACTCCATCTTCCAAACCATCCACCCTGCACGGCAGAATCAGGTCTGCATCGGCCACAGCTGGTCAGCTGGGCAGCTGGTCAACCCTGGGGATCTCAGGTCTCCACCCCGGAGATGTCTGTCTGCATAGACAGGTCGTGGGAATGCGTGGGGCCCCATCTGGGCCACACCAGCCCTCTGACAGCTGTCTGCAGCCGGCATCACTGACACATGCCTGGATGGGTGACAAGGAGAGATAAGGAGAAAGCCAGCTGTGTCTGTGGGTCCAGAGGTGGCCGATCCTTTGTGTTCTGTCACCGTATAGAAGTCACAAGTCCCCTGACAGCCTGACCATCCAAGCAGGTGACAGACAGCCCCCCACTCTCTTCAGCCCTCACGTCCCCCGGAGATCAACTGCAGTCATCGGTGAAGTGACACTTCCGGGGAGTGCAGCCAGGGCTTCTTTTTTAAAGGCTCCTGCTCACCTCAAAGTGTTTAGACCCACTTGCACTGAAGCGCCTGTTCGCGGGTACTGAAGGGACCTGCAGACACGGGGAAGTGTGTCCAAAAGCGCGGACACCAGAGTCTGTTTCTCAGCCAAACGTCAGGACACTGCGCGCTGCGCGGTGAAAGCGTTTCCCTGGCGCACAGCACGAAGGAGTAACGGAACCAGGTGAGAGGCCTCGTCCTCCCGGGAAGCAGGTCAAGAGACGCCGCTCCCTGGAGGAACAGGGTCGCCCCCAAGCCTCAGGAACACCTATGCCTACTTGCAGAGTGAGAATGAGCCAGTCACACCAGGCACGGCCTCTGCGCCCCCCAGACCAGGCGGAGTCCAGCTCCACATCCGTATCCCGCCCCAGGGAGGCCCAGGGTCCTCTCTGGCCACGTCCAAGCAGAGGGGTCCCTGGGGAAAGAGGAGCCGCGGAGACCCTCCCCCAGTGTTCACCCCCACACGTCCACTCAGCCACCACCCCGGAGGGGGAGAAACCCAGGCGGGGAAGTCAAACCCCTTTCCGAGTGTCAGTGAGAGCTACGCCTTCGCCCACGCGCCTGGGGGAAGGCGCACAGGCTGCCCCCCCCCCCCCCCCCGACCAAACGCTGTCGGCCCCGGGGGGTTGGGCCGGAGGAGCTCACGGGACACGAAGAAGAGACCGAGGGTCCCAGAGGACACAGCCCCAGGGGCCTCCTGGGACCAAAGACGAGTCAGAGGCTCCCAAAGGCGGTCACCCGGCTCCTCCGGGCGCAGCCAGAAGCAGATTCAGGACTGGGGACCCCATCCCCACGCGTCACTCCCATCACCGGCTGGGAACCGCCCGGGGCCGGGGCTGCGTCTTCCCCGGGACACACGCAGCAGAGCCTTCCCTCCCCGCACACAGCACCTGCGCTGGAGACGCAGCCGTGGAAGGACGCGTGGGGGGGGCAGGACCGCCGCGCCCCAGCTCCCGCCCTCTTCCCAGGATCCACCTTCTCTGCTTGAGGCAACGGCACAGTGGAAACGGGCTGGCCCGTCACTGTCACCATCACTGCTTAACACAGTCAAACAGAGTCTCCGCATGGTTCCGGCCCTTGTTTATCGGGACACAGCCAGGCCTGGGAGGCTTCCAGGAGAGTCCTGCTCACGGGCCCTGGGAAGCAGCATCACACCCTGCCCAGTTTCCATCCCTGAGAGGCACCAGGGCAGCCCCCGAGGGAGCTGGGGACGTGCGGCTGGTGCTGCTGGGCTCCATCACCCACGCGCTCGGCCGTGGCCACATCCCCTCCAAGGTGCTCGCGCAGAAGACAGCTGAGAAAAGAACCGGTCTCTGGAGAAGTTACCCCGAAATGCACACCTTCAAGTCCAGAGAAGAGCGAAACACGTCAATTACAGGAGGAAGAGAAATCGGAAGGAAGAAAGAGGATTTTGAGGGACCCGAGAGGGACTTGGAGGACGGCGGTAAGGGCGGGTGGCTCAGGGTGAGAGGACACTGGCCCTGGGGGGGGGGTGCGTGACCCCACAGGGGCCTGAGCTCCCCACACCTGGGGGACAACCTGTTGCCCAGCAAACCCAAACGGGGGGCGGAGTGAGAAGAGGAGGGGAGGGGAGGGGGGAAGTGAGGGGAGGGGGGAGAGAGGGGGAGGGGCATGGTGGGGGTAGAGGGAGGGAGGGGGGAAGGGAGAGGGGACTGTGAGGGAGGAGGGGGAGTGAGGGGGCGGGGGACAGGGAAGGGTGGGCAGGGGCTGACGTGTGAGGGACCAGCTGCAAGTGGCGAGGCTGCACACAGGTGCTCTGCTTCCCCGGAAGCACTCCAAGCATCACAGGCTTTGCAGAGAAAGTAAAAGTTAAGGGGACGCGACCACACACCCACCGGAGTTGCTGCAGTGGGTACTGCGGGGTCGAGGTGCCCGTGGCACCAGGCAGGAGGGCAGGGTGAAGGGGGGTAAGCCCATCCCGGCGGCTTTCCTGGAGGCCACCGGCAGCCGGGGTCTCATCCGTGGCCTGGCACCAGGGGAGGAGGCCGGAGGGGCCAGGTCAGCGGGGGCCGTGCTGGTCCCTCCCTGCCCCGCAGCATCCCGGATGCTTCCCTTGAGGAAAGTCCTGCTGCACACGAGCACCCTGGCTGAGCAGCAGTGTAGCAGGGGGGTCCCAGAACCAGCGCCCCCATCTGGCCGAGCCGCCCCTCCCTCCAGGCCCAGAGCTCTGGGAAGGGGCCGATCAGCGCCCTGCCTGGCACCCACCCCACCCCGACACCACTGAGGCTCCAGCCTGAGGCTCTGGCGTCTTGGGGGAAGAATCGCAGAACCTCAGTAGAAGGAAACCACGGCCGTCCACTGAGGTCAGCCTCCGTTCCTGCCCCAGAACCTCGGGTCCGCGCCAAGCAGGACAGGTCAGAGGCCCTGCTCGTCTCCAGGGTGCTTGTCAGGCTCCCATCTTCCCGGCGGTGACAGTGTGCCAAGGACACATGTCTGCTGTGGTCACTCGTTCGCCCAGAAGGCTTCGGGGCGTCTCTGACCCTCGCAAAGCCCTTCAGGAGAGTCCAGAAAACACTACCTAAGCGTTAAAGCCCGAGAAGGGGAAGGCGGCAGCAGAGACCAACTCACTGTTTTTATATATTTGCCAAGCGAGTTGGCCTTTTGTTCCCCTCAACTCTCCTGATGAGAGCGAGAGACAGAACCGCCCTGGCGCCTGCTCCCTGGTACCCACTGGCCGGTTCCAGGCCCGGTGCTTGACCTCTTCCTGGAGAAGAAGGTCGCTCAGGATGCTTAGGAGGGAAAACCACTCTTCACAACATCTGGTAAAACTATCGCACAGACTTGCCAAGACGGAGACCAGTATACCTGGCACGAGGTCAAACCAAGAAAACAATGAGGTTTCGAATGGAAACAGAGACCAAGCCTTCATGTAGGATTCTTCCAACGGCATCAGAACGGTTCCAAACTCATAACAGCCTCAAGTTCCTGAGTCCACGGCTGTTGACACGCGAGACTCCAGACAGTGGCTCCTGCACAGAGTCAAGTTCCTGACGGGGTTTTTGTCAGAAAGAACCAAGGGGCAAGAGCCGGAGAAAACAGCAGCCACAACAGAGACAGTTTGAAACGGGGGGACATATCGGATGGAAGAGCCAGTAGAAAGAGCTGGTTTTCGCTGCTGTTTAACTAGAAAAAGAAAACTAGGAAGTACATTTTTTTGAAAAAAAAGTGATAGCCACATTGTCCACGTGCTCATCTAGAGCTAATTCTGACTGACCAGGATTTAATACACCTGGAAAGTTGACATGAAAACAAGTAATCATTTTATTCATGTGAAAATGAGGACTGCCTCCTTTCAAACTGTAATATTATCATAGGACCAAATCTTATTGAAAGTGTCCTTTCTAGAGATACTTTGGCCTTTATATTTTGTTTTTGTTTTTGTTTTGTTTTGTTTGTTTGTTTTGTCTTTTTAGGACCACACCCGCAGCATATAGAGCCCCAGGCTGGGGGTGGCATTGGAGCTGCGGCTGCCGGCCCACATCACGGCCACAGCAACACTGGATCCTTAACCCACTGAGCGAGGCCAGGGATCGAACCCGCGTCCTCGTGGGTGCCAGTCGGGTTTGGTAACCGCTGAGCCGTGACGGGAGCTCTGCCTTTATATTTCGAATGTCATTTTCTCAGCAGGTTTGGTTCCGGAAGCCTGCCTGTCATTCCCTTCGAGGTTTGTACACCACTCACGAAACATCACCCTGCATCACTGCAAAGCCACACAACATCTCGCACAAGGCAAGTTTATAAAGTTACGGGAACCGGATTTTTCGCCAACCTCCACCAATAAGGATGAACGTTCAAGCGGCTGAGCCTCAAAGAAGTCACATCCCAACATCCCCCAGCTTAGCCTTTGCTCAGCCCTGTGAGCTCGCCCTTAGAAACCACCTTCCCAGCCGCTGCTGAACGACCCGAGAAGGTTTCAGGCGAAACCCAGGAACTGTCTCCCAGTGGCCTCTGCAATCCCGACGGGCGCCCGACAGGGGTCTCGGGCACGCGCCCCCCGCTGTCCCGATGGACAGACCGAGCCTTTCAGACCCAGTTCCGGGGGCGGCAGAGGAGGCCAGAACATACGTGTGCCTCCGACACTGTCCGCGCTTTGTCCTGAGGACAGGGTTGTCCCTCGAGACAGCACTGACCCCATGGCCACTGTCATCTCGTAACCGAGAGAGACGTTCGCCCGGAGAAACCAACGTTGCTGCTTCAGAACATCATTCCAGCCGCGGTTACAGGACCCCCACACGTGGGACGGATGCCCGGGGCTTTTATTTCCACCGCGTGGCCTCGTCCCCAGCAGCGGCCTGCGTCACGGACGTGGCTCACATGGAAGAGGAAGGCTGCTGGGTTGGGACGGATCAGATCTGCTTGGCCAGCGGCTGCAGAGCCTGACCGCTGCTGCGGCTGCTGGCAGTGGGGACGCGGGTCTCCCCTGCGGGCCCCTGGCAGTCCCTGCCTCCGAAATGCCAGGTGAACCGGAGGGGATGCAGCGGGGAAGACGGGGGTCTCGTGCATTACAAATAAACGCCAGGCAGGGTGTGCGTGTGCGCACGTGTGTTTCGTCTTTAAGAGGATGGGTTCCGGGCCAGTAGAATTTATTCTCCTGCGAACGGAAACGCTGGAGCTTTTGTTTTAAATGCAATTGAGTTTTCCAGTTTCGACAGAGAAGGCCCTGTGTTTGCCTCCACGAGAAATGTTCTCATCGAATACAACCTGCACCTTTTCACGCACAAGAGAAGCACGGGAGAGACATCGGTTTGTTTAAATACATTCACTGATGATTCCAGAAGCAGATTCAATATGAGACTTAAAATTCAAAGCGATCGATTAGCTAAGAGGGATTCAAGAAACCAGATGACCCACTTCTAAGGTGGACATGAGGTCACGACAGGAAGAGGGCTGAGGAGAACGCGGGGGTGCCCTAGAGGGCTAGGCGCAGGGTTCCAACCTCCTGGCAGAATAAGATCACAGCTAAGTAAATTCAGCCCGCTTCCCCGCCTCCACGTCCGTCAGATAACATTAAAACATTCCTACAGCAGGGAATTCGTGTTCGCGTTCATTAAGTATTCTGCGGCGATTCGCAATAATAATTTTAACCTTTAGATGGTCACTTAAAGCTCTGCCTGATGCCGGTGGAAGTGGTCCACGAGCATCCAGGGCTAACTGACCTTATCCCCACAGACATGTGCTGCGGGCAAGGTCATCACAAGACTCTGAACCATGGGGCCTCGACCTTCCGGAGCCTTCCCGACTGCCCAGGCCTCAGAAACGTCCTTTCCCAGCTCGTGCCCTTCGCCCTCGTCCCACGTGTCCAATATTCTGGAAACTAAGTTCTCCGCATAAGCTGAGCGTCCGTTACCTTCACGTGCACAAGGTAACTTGCGATTTTCATAAGAGGCAGTTGATCTCCTGTCCTGCATTGGTTGTCTCGGGCCTCTTTGGAATTCAGATTCTCTCCGCTGCAACTGGACTCAGCTCCAAAGCCCCGCAGGACTCAGACCCGGGGGCAGGGGGCCGCCCGAGAGGAGAAATACCAGGGATGACTTGGGCTGACCCACTGCGAACTGCACAAGATGACACAGGAACTTCCTGTTGTCAGGGCTGCGCTGCCCAGGAACACCCAGGGGGCATCCTTGTCGGGGAAGGCATGTCCCCTGCTCTTCTGCGAGGGCCACGTGACCAGGCTCAAGCAGAGGGGAAGGCGTCCCGCCCCCCCGCCATCCCAGTGTGAGCAGTGAGTTCGAGTCCCAGAGGAAGCCTCAGCCCATCCCACTCCGGCCACATGGCCACAGCACGTGGCACCGCAGAGCGGGGGTGGGGCAAGACGCTCTGCTCCTTGGCAGGGCAGGACCAGCCCTGCACGGCTCAGCACCATGTCTGCCGACCTGCAGCCTTGACTCTCCGGGCCAGGGCCCGGGGACCCACGTTTCCCCCAATTCACAGAAGATTCTGCCATTTACAAAACAGGGGCCTTTACAAAAGGCAGAGCCAGTGATCCCTCTGGTCCTGGCAGGTTTTACAACCTGGATTCTCAGCCGGCCACTCGGACCAGAGTGCCCCCCGCGACCCGGAGCGGAGGCGGGCGTGGGCCAGGGTCGCTGCCCCTGGAGCCCGGCCCCTTCTGTCCACAGCAATTAGTGCTACACACGCCAGTGGGGACCCTGGGGAGGCCTCCCCGTCTCCTGCCCGTGTCGTTTAGACTGAAGCGGTTTCCCTGGCAGGGGCGGGGTGCCCTGGTGGAGAAGCCGGGTCCTGACCCTCTGGCCCACAGGGGCGGGAGGCTGAGAACACCGCCTCCTCGGCCAGGCTGAGGGCCTGAGGCTCACGGGAGGAGGCGAGTTTTACAGGCGCAATTGCGGGCTGAGCAGGGTTCTCCTGCCCAGGAAGACGGATTCACCCCGAACGCCTGGAGCCTGTGAATGCGACCTTTTCTGGAAACAAGGTGCTTGCTCGTGTAATCAGTTTAAGACGAGGTTACCCTCAGTAAATGGATAACAAATCCGATCCCCGAGGTTACAGGTTTTCTGTGCCCCCAGATTCGCATGTGAAGCAGCCTGACCCCATCTCCTCAAAATGGGACCTAGCTGGGAAGTGAGCTTCCCAGGGGGAGCCGGCTAAGTGAGACCGAGTCAGGTTAAAGGCAGGTAGCCTTTAACCCCATATGACTGGCGTCCTGAGAAATGGGGACACTTAGAGATGCATGCGGTGAGGACAGCACATGTGAAGATGGAGCAGAGACGGGGCGACCCGTCTACAAGCCAAGGAACCCCAAAGACGGCCCATGAACCCCCAGAGCTGGAGCCACATCAGGCTCTCCCGCACAGCACAGAAGGACCAGCCCTGAAGACGCCTTCGCCTGGGACCTCTGGCCACCAGACTGTGTGACAAGACATTTCTGCTGTTTACGCCACGTGGTTCATGGCTGTCAGGACAGCCCAGGGCACTCATGCAGGCGGGCTGCCTGGCAGCAACAGAAGAGCGGAATATAAAGTGACCCTTAAAAACGCGCCATCGAAATGACTGTAAAATTGTACTGCTTTCTCGTAAAAGGTGTCTCAAGGTAGAAACGACTCCCCAAGACCTCAAGAGGGAAAGCAGCACCCCGACCACGCGGCGGACCCTGTGTTGACTCTGCATCTACTCCCTTGCTGTTATTGTAGCGTCAGGTGCAGGAGGAAGTTCAGTGAAAACTAAAACGTGCTCCGGGCTCACGCTTCCCAAACCCTCTCCCGTGCTTTGAATTTGCCGAAGGCAGCCTTCACCCGCAGCCGGTGAGAGGCGACCGGGCTGGACAATAAAGACGGGTCTCTCGTGTCTGCTGTGAGCTCAGGTCTGGGGCACCTTCGCCCTGGACCCAGCGGAGATCGGAGCCGAGGAGCCGAGACCGAGGAGGAGGTGAAGGGCCCGGGGGCGGCTTGGCCTGAGGCCACAGGCGGGCGCGAGGCAGAGAGCAGCACCCTGGCCACCGCGGACCCATTCCCTTGCTTGGAGACCAGGCTGGTGGAACACGTGACGCGCAGGACGGGGGCGCTCGGATGCTCTGAAAACCAGAGACAGACGGGCCAAGTCTGCTACGCATGCCAGGACAGCGAGCAGCCGGGATGGCGCAAAGGCCCTGGGCGCCCCGGACAGGGGACAGGATGCTGCTTCTCAGGGACGACTCTGATGCCACCTAAAGTCCCTCCCCATCCAGCATGAGCACGAAGCTGCCCCCAGAGGGACGTGCCCTCACAGGGGGGCTTGGGAGGGGGAGCAGAGGGCCCCGTGTTTCTCCCAGCAGCGGTCTCTAACCTTCTCGGGCCCCGACCCCAGTCTGCCCAGCTGTGGTGCCCCAAGAATGAAGGAATGAGGGAGTCAGCACAAGAGTGAGGGACTCCCCAGCGCCTGCACCTCCCTGGCCTCATCCCATGGCGACCCGTCTGCCAGGACCAAGGCTCAGAGCCCCCTGGCTCAGGGCCTCGCACCCGGGACGCAGCCTGCGGGGTGGTGGGAGGAAGGCCTTTGTTTACGCTCCTCTTCCAGGAAAGGCAGCTCCTGCAGGCTGAGGTCTCCCCTGGACCTTTGCTCCATACTGAGAGTTATAAGACGTGGGTCTGGAGGGCAGAGAGTTGGAACCGGGGCGGGTTTTGTGTGGAAAACACTGCAGAACTGCCATGGAATCTGAAGCAACGGAACAGGGAGTCCGCTAGGTTTTCGTACTGGCCTCCAAAGGGCTGTTACTGATTCCTGGTGACTCACGGTGGGTTTGGACGTGCTTTGGGGAAGGGAAGCCAGAGGAGCTGCATCTAATGGAGAGCAGCTCTCTCACAAAATGCCAGGCAAACCTCGCGGCCACACGGCCCGCGGCCAGTCTCTGCCAAGGAGGGACAAAGAGACGCAGTGCCGTTCTTCTCCTGAATTGGTCTTTTTTCTCTCTCACTCCATCACCCAGAAACTGGGAGACCGCAGGCGCCCAGTGAGCTGAACAAGGACAGGCAGTGGCACGACGTGAAACCTGCGACCCCATCCCGTGGGTTTGAGAACAGACACCACGGGCTTGTCTCTGCTGCTGGTTTCAGGGCCTTTGGGTGCAGCCGCTTCCCCAGCAGATCCCGTCCCCGAGAGCGAGCCCTGCCCGTGGCCGGGAACGCAGGACCAGGGACGCCAAGACCGTGCCGCCCACAGGACATCACAAGGTCAGGGGCCTAAGGGCCCAGCCAGGCCACCCTGTCCAGGGCGCGCTCCCGCCCCCGCCCTGCGCCCATGTGGGCCGCGCTCACCGCAGGGACTCTGCACTGCTCAGGACGCTGCAGAGTCAGTCTGTCCCCAGGAGCGCTGTTGAATTCTGTGAAGAGCCACATTGACTTTCGATGGGGGTTATTAAAACACGGAAACCACCAGCACGTTTGATTTTTTATTTTCTCCGCCCGTGGAACAGAAGCGTCTTAAAACGCAGTGTACCGATGCATCCCAAGAGGTCTATGAGCGAACCAGCCACTCCGGCATCTGCGGGACGCGCACACAACCCAGCGATGGTGTCTTGAGCTGCTCATCAGGTTCTCTCAGCCAGGGCTGCTCAAAACCAGACAGGGCGCCTCCTCGGATGCTCCCAGCGCCCTTCCCTGAGCTCAGACACGCAGCACGGAGGCCCCTGAAACTCTGTGGAGAAAGTCCTCTGCCCCACGTGTGCCCCGCGCGGTGAGCCCCCGGCCCGGCCCTGGGCTGCAGACCCGCCCCGGCACGCGGCCTCCATCCCCTTCAGACTTTCCTGCCATCGCACGATGCCCTGCTGGCCGCCTGCGTGGGTGAAAACCCACACTCGACGACTCCCTGAGACGCAGGCTTCCCAAAGCCACGTCCACCCCAGCCCCTTAGCCCGGCCACCGTCTCCCTGCCGCATCCAGACAAGGGTGTCCTGGACTCTCCTCTTGTCCCCGGGCCTCAGCTCCCAACTGGACCAACTCCAAGGCCAGGAACTGCGGCCCGTGTGTCCTGGACATGCCCGAGGGCCGTGACCAGGCAGGTGTCTAAGGCCCCTTCGCACAGGCCGGAGGCCACTCAGCAGGGACTCATGCCCTTCCCATGGCTCCGTTACTCCGGGGGGACCAGAGCTGCTGGGCCAAGCGCCATCTTCACCAGCCCGAGAAGATGCGAGTGGGGTGTGAAGGTGCCAGGCTGGGGAGCTGTGAGGAGCTCCCGTACGTGTCTGGGGGTCCGTCTGCATAGATCCCAAGAGAGCCAGCGTATCTGGGGGTGAGCTTTAGACCATCGCAAGGAAGTGCTGGCCCCCCACCTACCTGCACACACACACACACACACACACACACACACACACACACGTACACACACGTACACACACGAGTACGCACATGCACACGTGTCCACACGCACACGAGGACACATGCACACAGGAGTGCACACACACGAACACACAAAGTGTACACACACACACACACACCCCAGCTGCCCCGAGTGTGCACAACGGGGGTCCTGACAATAAGCCCCCCCATCACATGCAGTCCCGTTCCGGCACCTTTTTCCCCTCAGGCCCTGAGACCAAGGAAGGAGAACGGGCTCAGCCACGTGCCCCAAACCTCTAAATGTGCTGCCGATCCCTCAGCGCAAACAAGCAGCTATAAAAATGCCAACGGGTCAGACTTTTCGGGGGGAAACAGACATCTGCAAGTCCGTCTAAACACGCGCCCAACACCCGAGGACCACGTGGCCAGCCCGAGGACCCGTGTCCGGCCCCAAGGACTGAAAAGGCGAATCGTGGTGACGGGGAGCCCCGGAGGCAGGAGGGAGGCGGCGCGGGCTGTGGTCGGGACCTCAGATGCGGTCGGTCAGCCGTGGGTTTGGGGTTTGGGCATCGCTCTAAGCAATTCCTAGCTCCGTCCTTGGCCTGGGCTGGGGCGTCCACAGGAAAGACGGCTCTTCCAGATCTGGGCCCATCTGCTCCACGCTGACACGGGGACTGGAAAAGCGCGGAACCACATGAAAACCCAACGGCAGAGCTGGAGCCTTTCAAGTGCACCAACCTTAATTGAGACTCAGAAATAGTCTAATTTAGCTCAACTTTGGTTCAAGGTTTAAAGCCCTCTGTGTTATTGCAAGTCTATAGTGAAACACAGACTTCTTATAAAGTCTATAATGAACATAGAGTCTTAGATCAAAAACCAAGGAAAATAAATTTGCTGATTTGGACCTTTGAGGCGTGCCTGGGTCCGAGCTGTTCCAGCGGTTCCAAATGTTTCGTAACTACACAAGCCCTGCCGAGCACTGCTCTGCGTCCTAAAACCTTGAAACGCGCCATGCCGCACAATTCCGCACCCAAAGTATTTGTGAAGAAAAATTTCAGAAAAGCACACAAGAGGCACCTAAGTACTGCTCACTGCAAAATTATTTTAACAGCAAAATAAATCTGAAGGAAATTAAATACCCAACAAAAAGGGTTTGGATAAATAAATTACTCTAAGTCCATACAACAGAAATGTCTAAATCCATTAGAACCATATCCTCGATGTAGGAAATATTTTTAAACAAAATTGTTTGAAATGCAGATGGAGAATACGATCCCAGTTTTACACACGCAGACAACACACAGCCTGGATGAAAGACCACAAACTGCTAGCACCGCAAAGTGGGATCAGGGTTTAAGCTCTGGGAACGACATGACAGGAAATGAGTGCTTCTTTATTTCCAAATTTCCAGATTTCTAGTGTCCCTGGGCTACGCTTCTTTTAAAAAATCACGTGTTTACATTTTATTATCCTACATATCATTTTTAACGTATAACACACGTAAAACCTACGAAAAATGCGTAACTACATGTCCATCACCAAAAGAGACATGCATCCAGAGTAAAGAAAAAAGCATTAGTCATTCAAGGCAATAGCAGAGGGTGAATACCCCAAATGTCTACCGAAACGTGGCGAACACATGTTCGACGGCCCTCGAGCAAGTTTCGATGGCGCTTTCTCGTCTACGGAGGGAGCGATCCTGTACAATGGAAACTGTGGGCTGAGAACGCACTTGGCGCCACAACGGCCAGCACCACGTCAGTGGCTTCCCGAATCCCGAATCAGACAGGCAGCCACGAGGCTCTCCCGCCTCTCCAGCTGCCCTCTGCACAGTCTGGGGTGGAGAAAGGCACGCCGAGGCCGTTGGGGTCAGCGATGCCTGCAGCTGCGGCCTGGCTCCTCCCCGTACACCTGCGTGTCCTTCCACACCCAGAAGGGTGGAGAGGTTTAAGGACGTGCCACGCGCGCAGGGCCCACGCCCACCATCGTCACATCCCAGGACACCCCGAGGTCGCCCTGTCCCAAACGTCCCCTCCTGTCCACCTGGCCGAGACAGACCAGGCCCCTCTAACTGCCTGGGGGACTCTGTCCCGGACACCGTCGCCCCTCCCACCTCCAAGCCCGCCCCTTCCCGCCGCTGGCACCTTGCCCCCCCACCCGAGTCAGCTGAGGCAGACTTCATTTTATCATGCGGTGTAGACGCTGCAACTGTTCCAAATGAAAGGTCTGAGGCGACCCTGCAACCAAGCCAATCCGTCCGCGTCGTTTTTCCAGCAGCGCGTCTCTCAGTGTATCTCGGTGCCACACTGGGATTCTCTCACGATGTCAAACTTCTCCGTGATCACTGAGGCTGGGCCTCGCTGGAGTCCCAGGGCGCTCGTGTGTTTTCGAGGTGAAGTATTTTCAACGGAGGCAGGCACGCTGCCGTGTCAGGGCGACGCTCTCGTACCCTGCGCGGTGCCGCGTAAACGTGGTTTTGTGAGCACCGGAGAACCTAGGCCTCCGTGTGCTACAATTTACTGTGATGCTCGTCCACCGTGTGGTCTGGACCCGAACTGCGGCATTTCTCCTCCCGGCTGCGCCACCGTCCTTCCCACCGGGGTGGGACCGGGAGCCCCCCGCGGTCCTCAGCCTCCCCCCCACCCCGCCCCCTCCCAGCAGCTTCCTCACTCCTCTTCCCCCCGCCGCTTCCATGGATCCTCGGAGGATGAGAGGGCGGGCGAGACGGCGCTGTCCTCGGGAATCCCAGGGCGGAGGGGGCCGAGCAGGGTCTGTTCACCCGCATCTCAGTGTGCCTGGCACGTGGCAGCTGTTTCACAGAAGCCTCGGAAGTAGATGAGTAAACATGTGACCTCCATCCACGTCCGCAGGGAAGAGGAAGGAAGGCATGAACTGGTGAGGCTTTCTCTGGAACCTTCCAGAAGCATCCACATGCTCACAGAGGGACCGAGAACTTAAGAGGCGAACGGGCCTAGAGTCACGGAGACAGAGCCCGGATGCGGTTTTCCGATTCCAGGCTCTCCTAAGCGGGGAAGCGCCCTGCGCTGATCCTGCACCTCGAGCCTCGACGCAGCCTCGACGCAGCACCACGGAAGCCCATCTGAAATCAGCCCCATCTGCCCTGCGCTCTCTTTTCTTTAAAGACGCATCTGACTCCTGAGTTCTAAGACGAGAAGCTGGTTTTCTATCAGAAGTAAAAGGAGTAACGCACCCCAGCAAGTACAAAAGCACAGCCCGAACCTCTTCCCAGCTTGGAGGGGGCCATCCTGGGAGCGGGTACCCGGCCCTCGCTCCACGTTTCCAGGCCTAACAATGGTCGAGACAGAGCCCTGTCCTGGGCTGGTCACCGTGCTTTGCCACGCGCTCGAATGAGGCCCCCGCTGTGCGGCGAGCGGCCCGTGCAGCTGCCCACAGTAGACTCGGCCGTGGAGAGACAGGGGCAGCGCTGGGAACCTCCGGAGTCCGGCTGGGCACACACATCTGGAAATCCTTGGGGTGCAGGTGGCGTTGAAAGATGTGGGCACAGTGTGCTACCGGGAGGCGGGGAGGGGCAGAGGCCATGCCCAGGAGCCAGGTGGGGGGAGGATGGAAAGGCCCGGGCAGCACTGGGCCGACGTCCAGGAGAGGGTGGTGGCCACAGCATCCGGCGGCGGCGGCGGCGGCGGTGGGTTCCATGTGCTCATTCAAGGTGCCCCAAAGCCCCAGCCTAACCCAGGACTGGCGCCCTCTCCTGGACACCAACGTGGAGCGAATGCTCAGGACGGGCCCTCCCCCTGCCAGGGCGGCCGTCTCCCCTCCCCCACGCAGCCCAGTGCCCACGCGTGGGGCAGGGACTCAGCCCGAACTAGGGGAGGGGACACAGGAGAGGACGCCTGGGACACCCAGGCCCTGCTAGGGCCTGTGCAGCCAGGAGAGTGAGCTGTGCATGCATGTGTGTGTGTGTTTACACGTGTGTGAGCTGCACCCAGACAGAGACCCAGGCGCACACTCACGCGGGTGCACTCCCTGCCTGGTCACCGGACACCCCCAACACTGACCAACCATCAACCCTCGGCCAGGCCTGGGTGACAGGTACAGACCCTCCTTCCAGTTCCAGGGGCAGGACCAGGCGAGCGGCACCGATGTCCCCACTGCTCTGCCGTCCACTCAGTGCCAGGGCCCTGGGCCCTCCACGTGGCCCCTGCACCCATGAGCTCAAGGGATCCGGCCACACCTGGGAGCGGAGGGGAGAGGGCGGGGCTGAGCCCAGGCTCACTGATG
Source organism: Sus scrofa (assembly GCF_054392235.1). NCBI lineage: Eukaryota > Metazoa > Chordata > Mammalia > Artiodactyla > Suidae > Sus > Sus scrofa. The sequence continues at coordinate 1,333,164 of NC_139383.1, forward strand.
GACCCAGGGCAGGAAGGGACACAGCACAGGAGCTCTCTGGTCCACGGGAGCCAGGCCGGCTGCGTCCATCCTGCCCCGGCTGAGGGCCCTGACCTCCGACCTCGTCACCCCGCTCTCCAGGGAGACATGCCGGGCTACCCCCCCAACTGCCCCAGGCCGAGGGCCCTGGTCCCCGCCTCCCCCGGAACCTGGCAGCATCTACACGGCAGTCACAGCGAGGTGTCAAGACTGGACCGGCACCCCACACACCAAAACACGTTTCCCCCATAGACAGCATCCGCCGCCTCAGGCAACAGCGAGGGGAGTTGAGGTGCATCTGGTGTGTGAGTCACAGCCGCCCGGGGGCCTGCGATCACCTGCCCGCCTGACAGTGCCCGGGGACACTCTCAGGAGCAGCGTCTGGGACAGAGCAGAGGCGAGGAGCCGGCTTCCAGCTGCGTGCACACACGTACACACACACACACACACACACGCACGCACCCCGCAGCCCAGGCCATTTGAATAAGACGTGAGGACGTGCCCGCTTCGCCTGCAGTGGTGGCGAAAGACGAAATGCAGGAAGACAGCGCCGCCCCGACTGGGAGCTCCCACTGCAGCGTGGCCGAGGCCTCGCCATGCAGGGCCCTGCCTGCACGCCCGCTTTTCCCTGAAGGATGACAGCCAAACTCTAACCTGGCACAAGGCTTGTAAAATCTAACCTTGGCACCGGCAAATCAGGATGCCCTGAGGCAACCACAGCCAAGTGGAAACTTCGGTGGAGATAAACAGGAGACGGGGTGCCAGGATCCGGGGCGGGGCTCGGGTCTGTGGCCACCCCCCCCGGCCGAGCTTCTCAAGGATGATTCCGTAAGGTGGGGACGACAGCACGGCCGGAAAATTAAACTGGCCAGCAGGACCATCTGCGACGGACTCTCAGCAGCTCCTGCTGCTAGTTCTCTTTTTAATGTTTTGGTAAAAATTATCCTGGAAGTGCCTCAAACGGCAACAGAGAAAATCCAGCGTCTTGGCATCTGTGGCCTTTAGACGCATCTACCATGGTGTCATTAAGAAATGAAAAAGGGAGCTCCCGTCGTGGCGCAGTGGAAAAGAATCTGACTAAGAACCATGAGGTTTGGGGTTCGATCCCTGGCCTCACTCAGTGGGTTAAGGATCTGGTGTTGCCATGAGCTGTGGGGTAGGTCGCAGACCCAGCTCGGATCCTGTGTTGCTGTGGCTCTGGCGTAGGCCGGTGGCTACAGCTCCTATTCGACCCCTAGCCTGGGAACCTCCATATGCCGCGGGTGCAGCCCTAAAAAGACAAAAGACAAAAAACAAGAAATAAAAAAGGTCAGATGGAGCTCCCTGGTGGCTCAGCAGTTAAGGACCCATGTTGTCACTGCTGTGGCGAAAGTTCGATTCCTGGGCTGGGAACTTCCACATGCTGGGAGTGCAGCCGAAAAGAAAAGAAAGGAAAAGAAAAGAAAAGAAGAGAAGAGAAGAGAAGAGAAGAGAAGAGAAGAGAAGAGAAGAGAAGAGAAGAGAACAGGGAAAAGAAACAAGAGGTCAGGGAAACACTAGAATAGAAATATCTCTCAAAATTTCAACATAAAACAAAGTTATGTCACGGGTGGCCAAATTTAAAAATTGGATTTTGGAAAGCAATAAAATACATAAATATGGCAAAAAAAAAAAAAAAAAAAAAGGTTGACTGGCAGGTCTTTCTCCTGACAAAGGAAAAGATGCCACACATGGGGAGATGAGGGTCTGGTTTCCAGGCGACTGTCAACAGAACTGAGGTTAGGTCGGTGATTCTCGCTCGCCGGGGTCCTGAGACCTGCGGGCCCCCTGGGAAGAGCATGCCCGTCTCCGGCCTGCAGATGCCGACGCAGAGCGCGGGTGCACCTCCACGTATTTATCCAGCAAAGTGGGTGGTTCTGACGGCTGTTAGCCTTGACTGGTTCTATGAGAAATCCGGCCCTAAATCATACACACGGGCACTTAGAAAGGCCAATTTTGAGAAAATGAATACATTTAAAAGTCCGTATGTATTTCCTATGAGCAGATCGGGCTTAGAGAAAATTATTGTTTCTAATTTCGTCCTCCAGCCCCAAGACAAGGAAAAAAGACACAAGCACAATCCCTTGAATGAACTGGAAATTTCCATTCAATTTTCTTGGAGAGAAGAGAAAGCATTCTAATGAGACTGGAGGTGGGGCGTCTTGGCAGCGTCCACGTGGGGTGACCGCGCTGCCTTTGAGCGCGTCATCCGCAGTGACCGCTCGGCCGGGAGACCAAATGCCCGGCTTCTTTTCACCCCGAGGCATGTGATTTGGCTTCTGGAACCGGCCTCGATTTGCACGGTGCTCCGAACTGCTGCTTTATGGATCTCAGGACTCCGCTGACAAACAGAAAGATTTAGCGAATTGCCTCTGTGTTCAAATCCCGACCCTCAGAATCCTCCCGCCTCTCTGCGCTCAACCAACCACATCTTCGTGTTTATATAAACTAGTGACCCGGGATCTGTTTATACAACACGCTCAATTACCCCTCGCAAAACCCACCCACTGTCCGCTTTGCCAAGCTCGCCTCGCTGGGGGAGGCGCGACGGTCCAGGGATTTCCAAGAGAATAAGACAGGGAGCCAGACAAGCCCTGGAAGACACAGCTCTTATCTGGGGTTAAAGATCCTTTGGGGCCGCAGGAGAGCCAGCCCACGATCAGGAAAAGGACGCCTGGCCTCGGGGAGGGGCGGGGGCTGCCCTGTGCCCCTCTGGTCCAGGAGCAGCAGAAGCCCGGGCACGAGAAAGAGCTGCCCGTCGGGGAAGGGGAGCCAGGCCCGTCGCTCGCAATCAGTGCCACACGTTAACTTCTGTGACCTAACATTACAGCTACATCTGTGACAAAGGCCTCCTTCCGAGCCCCTGGAAAGCAGAATTCCCAATAAAACGGCTCGGCTTGTTAAAATATTAAAATGGCACTTTGAAGCCCTGAGCTGGGAGGCAGAAGTGAGTTCTGCAGTTGGAAAACTTCATTTCCAGGCTCAGCACTCAGAGTGATTCGAGGTGGCGCTCCGTGCATCCCTGTGCTCAGAATCAGAACCACGGCAGGGCCCGCAGAGCACCCCCCAGGCCCGGCTCTGCTCTCAGCCCCCCGCGGGAGGGCCTGGAGGTTTCTGTTTATCTGCCTGGACGCCAACACGGCAAATACACCAGGCATTCTGTCTCCGGCTTCTTGGTTTGTTCCCTGTTGTTGATACTGGTTCAAGGAGCATCTTCGTTGAGCCAAGGCACGTCAAGGCGTGTAAACCAAGAGCTTCCTGGCGCGGTTCTCGGGGAGGAGTCTTCGTGAAATGCAGCCATGAAACGGGTAACTTAGTTAGTGGTGCTTCCTCCGAAGTAGAGACCGGTTTACAAGTTTCTGCTGCAGTTTCAACACGTGCACAGGAGCTCCTTCCACGTAACAGGTGTCACCCCAGATTTAAGAAAAGTCTGAGTAAGACTAATCCGTGCTGAGGACGTCGGAAGGAGAAGCACCCTGGTCTGCAGGGAAGGACCCAGTAAACTCAGGAGGGTGTTTGAAAGTAAAATACAGCTGTTCACAGCTGCACTGGCTGGAGCTCCTGGAGCACCAATGCACGTGGACAAAACGGAAGTTGCACATGGGTTTGCTGGCTTTGGTTCAGGGCTGACGGCTGCAGCCGCTGGGGATCGTGGGACCCCGTGACTCCAGCCCCCCTCTACCTCCTCCCTCCTACGCGGCCTCGCTGACCAGATGGACAGTGGCAGGTGCGCCCACATCCAGGGCTGTGAAGAATCCGTCCTGGGGGCAAAAGTACCCACAAAGCGTATGCACGGCACCCACGAGGCATGCTTTCCCCTCGAGACTGATGTGCGGGCTCCACAGACCCAGCAGGCGGTAAGCCGGCCACCCTCGCGTCCCCCTTCCCTCCAGCGCTGCCCAGAGGTCCCTGTGGCCCCTCCCCCACCAAGGCCACAGGCCCCCAACTCCCCCCAGGCCTGGGTTTCTGGGGGCACCCTCTCCCCAGCACCTAGATTTCATCTCATTTCACATCAGGCTTCACAAACGTGTCATTTGAACAAAGAAACTTGAGGCGAGAGAAGACCACGGTTTTTGCAGCTCACGAAGCCACACGGTCACTGGTCCACAGGCGGCAGAGGGGCCCTCTTCCCAAGGCAGCACCAACCACAAACCCGCCGGCAGCTGGCAGCCTGGCAGCATCAGCACCTGGATGACAGGGACTGGCCCCCAGCGGAGCCCAGAAGGCTAAGCTGGCCTTTTGCAGATTAAATGAAGCGGCGAGAGGACAGCAAGCTGGGGGCGCCCCCCATGCTGATGCGCGAGCCACTCCCAGAAAGAAGGAGCCCCTGTTCGTGGCCTGGGCATCCCTTCCTATCCTCCGAGGCACCTGTGCGACCATGGCGCCCTCGGGACCCAGGTGACCGGCCCACAGGACAACCGCCGAAGGGACCCAGGCTTCCGGGGAGCTTTCTGGGTTCCTCTCTCCAGTACTTCTATGCTCTTTACTGTCCTCTCCCAAAGGACTGTCTTGAATGTCGTGCCAGAGACGCCTTCTCTGTGTGGGCGGAACAGTGCCCACGGACGACCCCGAGGGCCGCTGGAAACCACTGACCGCGGCTTGTTCCACGACAAGCTGGCAACCATCTGCGCAGCACAGGAGACCCCCGGGGTGGTCGGCTCGAGGCTCCTGGGAACGCCGTCCTGGGGTCTCTGACACTTTGGCCTCCGAGCCTTCGACAGAGCAGGAGGTTAAAACAGTGGGAACAGAAAATCCTCGAAACGGATGTCTCGACCTCACCTGCTAACCATCCCGAAGATGGAACATGCCTCCTGCACCACAGTGACAACAACACACAGAAAGGCCGGGATAGCGGCCCCAAAGGGGCTCTCGGCCGCAGGACAGCACCGCCGGTCCAGGCTCAGCACCGAGGAAGAATTCCTGCAGCACAGCCCTCAGAGCTGCATCACCGTGAAGCCGGTTTTACATCCTGGGATCAACTGCTAGGGGGCAGGACCCCTTCCCGGGTCTATTTCACCTGCCCCCATGGGGACGCTCCTGGCCCACCCCCGGGGCCACCCCTCCGCCCTCTGGCACACGCCTCTGCCCCGCCTGGCCCTGCCGCCCGTCCTGAGCTCATCTGAGAAGTGCTGGAAAGATCAGCGCCCAGGCTGGTGCTCGTGCTGAGCGCAGGAAGCCATCCAGAAGGACCTCGCCGTCTCCGTCCCGCCAGACCCTCACGCCACCGTCTGCATCTGCTCCTGGGGCCGCATTCCTTCATGTTCCTGTACAAATTCCTCCACTGTCTACACACCGAATGGAAAACATCAACCCGCCCGACTCCGGTCACCTCTCAAACCGCCCCCTGGGCTCACTGGGGCGCCCTCTCCGGGCGCGTCAGGACGCGGGGCTGACCACGCCCTGGCCCCTGACACCCCGCAGTCCACCGAGGACAGCAACCGCCCTCGGCTGAGCTGTCTTCAGGGCTAACTCTCCGTTTCCCAGAATGAGGCCCCCTCGAGGTAACAGGGGGGGCGGCTTCCCTAAGAGCACGCAGTTCCTTGTCCCCCGCGTGCCGATGTCGGCTGCTTTCTGCTCTGGGTCAGCAGAGCTTTTTAAGGGCAGAGAACCTGAGACCTGGGTGGACGGGCAGGAGGGGCGGCAGCTCCCGTGGTGACAAGGACTCGGCAGCAGGTGTCCCTGGGAGTCACATCTGCCTTCCAGCAGGACTCGGACCCACAGGCTGTCCTCAGACAACCCCTGAGAATCACAGGACTCCCAACAGCTGTAAGGGCCGTGAGCCGGGGGCTGCAGAAAGGTCACTTTCTCCCGCGTCTCCACGCCCACATGGCCCTTTGCCAAGGGTACCCCCTGGCCCTGGTCCCTCGCCAAGTCACGGGGTACCGCGGGCTAGTGGACGAGACCACCTGGGAGCATCAGAGCCCAGGTCACAGCCTATGCTGGGGTCCCTCTGGCCGAACCGCTCGCTCCCTCCCTTGTCCTGAGCCCACCGTCCACTCCTCCCTGACGGTCTGGGGGCCTCAGGGTCCAATGGGAGCCTCACGCGTGTCCAGCACCCAATTGGAGTGGAGGGATGCGGTCTGGGCCACGAGGGACAGTCTAGGGGGGAAGGCAGGTGCCCACTCCCTGGGCACAGAGCTCAGCAGGGAGGGGACAAAACCTCAAACAAAGACCAGCTGGGCGGGGCCTTGGGAAAGGACCCCTCCATCCGCGGACGCCGGCGAGGCCACCACCCTTCACAAAAGCCAAGCCTCCCAAGGACAACCCATCGCAGGTGGCACAAACTTCCGTAGGCTCCACGGCACTGCATCCCTGAGCTAACCAAGAAGCAGGCTGCACAGATGCACTCTGGGACCCAAGTCACTTAGGCGACGGAGAGGTCCTACAGCTAAGGGGGATCAGAGCTTTGGGGGGCAGCTCAGTTCCTGGACAGGAACTACCATGAGGGACCATCTGTAAGTGAATCCGGGCGAGGCGGCCGCTGGGACCACCCTCCCAAGGAACCGACGTGTCCCCTCACATCCGGCACCCGGCACCCACCCCCCAGCTCCGAGTCACAGCACCCAGAAAGCAGGGGGAGGTCCGGAGCCCCAGGAGCACAAGGAAGGATGATGTCATCGTGCGGGGGGCGCCTCCAATCCCCCAGCCTGCACCCCACTGGGCAGGCCTGGTATTGGCTGACTTAGCGAAGTCCGTGGTGAGAAACGTAGGTCTCATGCAGAGCCTGACTCTGCAGCATTCGAGACGCAGATTCTACCGCATCAGAGGTGCAACACAGACTTCAGGGAGCGTCCAAATGCTTTCAACTGCCCTGAAACCCAACATCAGGTGCTCACTAACTATTTAAAGACAGTGCTAGAAACGCCACACAACAGCCAAGCGAAAAGCCACCAGATGAAACCCGAGCCTGCTTCCCATGAAAGAGTCCCGGCAGAGTTATCCTATAGACGCTGTTTTTACGTCTCCTCGACAAAGTGCCCAAGACCTCACAAGTGACTCTCTTGACATCCACAGCGCACCCAACACCACGGAGGGGCTGAGGTTAAGTTCCCCTTATCCTTCGGCCAAACGCAAGGCAGGGCGTCTGGGAGACACACGCCCGGCCCCGCAGAGTCAGAGCCGGGCCGGGGGGCTCTTTCGGCCCCTCCCTGCTCACACTCCCGGGGCACAGGGCACCCCTCTGTCAGGTAACAAACGTTTCAGCCGAAGAAAAGCCACAATGACAGTTCACCTGGTTTTTGCATCTTTCATCTTGACAAGCAGCGTCATTGTCTACAAACACGGTTCCACCACCATCAGTTCTCTAACAGTGGATGTGGGCTCCGAGGGAGATGCAGGCGCTGAAACCATTGTTGTCAAAATCTGGCATTGACTTTCAACTTGGAGCCAGCAAAGGAGGGCGGCACAACACCGGGGAGGTCGCGTCCAAACACCCGGCTGCCCCCCGGGCTCCCCGGCTGCGGGGCTCAGGCGTCTCCTTACAGATGAAACAGTGCCGAGCAGACCCCCAGATGCTCCTCCTACCGCGCTGGACTCCGAAGAAGGAGGACCCACCGTTTCTTCCTACACACGGGCTTGGAGGACTGGAGTCGGGGCTCCTTCCCCTTTGAGGAGCCCCAGGGTTTTTCCCCACATGTGTCTCAAGCACGCGTGGCTGTCCCGTGAGTGCAGCCTTCCAAGTTTGAGGCACGTGAAAGGCACCTGAACAATCGTTTGTGCTCTCAGGCAATCAAAGTAAATTTGCTCTTATTTACAACTAATTAAAGGGTATCTTCAAAGGGTCTCTAAAGACTTCAAAATTTCCGTGAGAGAAACACGACTCAATCAAGACAACAGAAACACCTGCTGTGTGAACACTTGCTGTGACTCAGCGTGGGGGGACATCCAGCGACACCCCCCGCCACCGACGCAGGCTGTTCCCACCAGGACAAGCCCTAGGTTTTCTCCAAAGCACGACCGCCACCCCATGCCCCCCCAGCTAGGGCCGGTCCCCAAGCCGCAGGGCAGCAGGGTATTTCACCATCACGCCCCGCCGCCCCCCGCACCAGGTGTCCCACTAGCGATAACTCCAAGAGCTCGTCTCCCACATTCCGTGGGGAATTTTCCCAGTAGAGGCTGTGGCAAGCTTCCGGCCCGTGACCCACGTTCCATCCAGGGACCCAGGACCTCTGTCACCTCCCTGGAGCAGGCCCACAAACTGCTCGGACAGCTGGGCTTGAGCCCTTGGCCTGAGCGTCTCATTCACAGAACCTGAGCTGACAGCATCTTGCCCTTGACCCCGACGGCCCCAGCGACGGGTTGGGAGTCCCGGGCACTTCGCTTTGTCATCTGTGTCCCAAATGCCGCATGTGCCCAATGGTGAATATTGGAGCACCCGTGCCTGGCAGGCGGTGACATGGCAGGTCACCCTGAACAGGTCCCCGGACACAGCGAGCCTTAGGCCACCAGAATTTCCACATCGCCGCCTACAGCAGCGGGAGCTCTTCACAATCGGCCAGCTTAGGCTCATTTCCAAGATGCACCCAACGGGGAGCCTTAGTTATTACAAAGCGAGAGTATTAGCAATAGCGGCCACAACTGAAGGCCCCGGCTTTCTGCTCCTGCCATGGAGCTGCCACGGAGACGGACCCTGAAGTCAGGAAGGCTTCCTGGAGGAAGAGTGGGGACAGAAGCAAGCAGAGGACCACGAAACGCAGGGCTCACCGCAGGTGACAGGCGGGGTGGCCACAGAAAGGCACGGGGCGCCTGCGAGCTGAAAGCCGCAGGTGGGAGGTGGGCTCTGGGGGCGGCTGGTATGGCCCTGGGCCATCTGTCCCCCCAGGAGCCAGACTTCCAGAGCCACAGAGGGAGCGGGTGGATCAGGACAGCCCAGGTCCCCTGCCTGGTGACAGAGAGCACAGTCCCCATTTTGCGCACAAGAGCCTGAGACCCATGGGCTGGTCCCACCCACCGTGAGCAGCAAACCCAGGAACCCAGGCCAGACGGATGGCCCCGGAGCCGCAGACCCCAGGACGGGCGGGCAGGGCGAGCCCTCCACCCCCGCCCCCGGGAGGCCGGCTGAGTCCTGCTGCCCTTGACGGCCCCTCATCTCTGAGGGAGGGATGGACACAGCGCATCGCCTTTTGCACCTGAGCCCCCGCCGGCACATCCTGGGCCCCCCCGGCAGGATTCTGTCACCCCGACGTCCCTGCTGCATCGTCAGAGCACGTCCTGGAGGCCGAGTTGTCCTGAATTCCACCTCAGAGCGTGTGCGTCTCGGGACAGGACCGAGAAGGGCGGCAAACACGAGTGAGGGAGCCAGGAAATCGAGAGCAAACGGTGGGGACGCGCCTCCCAGCCGAGGGGGGACAGAGGGGCCCTCGGGACCCAGCTCACGGCCAGGGTCCTCCTCCCGCCTGGCCACGTGAGCTCAGAGAAACACGGGTGAGAGGCCGGCGCTGACCCGACGGGGACAGGCACACGCGCAGAGCCACGCTGGGTTTTCACGTGGGCCAACAGCACACATCCTGGAAGGGCACTGCCAGGCCGGCTGTCCTCGGCCTCCTGAGACTTTGCACTGGGCCGCAGGCCCTTGCCACCTCCCCCCCCCCCCCCGGGGCTCTCAGACGGCGTCTGCAGACACAGGACCTCGGGCTCCACCTCGTGCTCGCGGTTGACACGACCCTCCCATGACCCTGTGGCCCCGCCGCCGCCGTGACCCTGTGGGCTCGGCTGGGACAGCAGCCTGGCCCTTCCCTTGAGGGGCCCGCTGGGACTCTGCCTGGCTCTGCCGGCAGGACCGTAGAACGAGTGGCGCAAAGGCTCTGGCTTTTCTGGAAGCTTCTGTCTTCAGCTGAACCCTGAGGGTCTGAGAGGCAGCCCGGGGGGAGAGGGGGCTGGGAGCCTGCTGTGCAGACAGGCAGGGACCATGTTTGGGGCACTGGAAGGATGTATGGGGTGGAGGGGGCATGAAGGCTGAGGAACCCCAGCATCACGTGCTGGGCACGTGAGGAGGTGTGCTGGGCAGCCTCGGGGAGCTTCTCAGGGAGTCAGAGCAGAGGTGCAGCCAGGATGCTGGGGGGGGGGGGGCAGAGGGCAGGCTGGTGGTGCAGCCGTGATGCTGAGGCAGGGGCAGGCCGGAGGAGGGGGTGCAGCCGTGATGCTGGGGCTCCTCAGCCTTTCTAGCCATGCCTCGCCTTTCTGCTCTTTCACCCACGCCCTAGACGAGGGCAGGGCAGCTGACTCAGGCTAGGATATGAGCTTCCTTTAAACGTGGACGCAGCACACAGCACACTTTGGGACAGATGGCAGTTTCCCTCTAAGGAGGGTACAGGGTGCCTGCCCCCATCCGGAGGTCTGATGGACCAAGGGCAGTGGCTGTGTGACCACAGCAGGGGGGGTTGTTTGCATGTGCAGCAAAGCCAGGCAGCCTGTCGCCAGGTCAGTGTGTCCGGGGAGGGGGGCTCCCCGCGTGTTAGCAGGGGGCTCTGGGACCTGGGGATGACGGGTACAGCTGATGGAAGGGTGGGTGAGAGTTCGCGGGAGAAGAGCAGAGATGAGGCCTCCAAGTGGATGGACAGGCAGGGGCCACCTCCTGGGCCACGTCTCCGACAGCGCTCTCCGGGGACCCCCTCCCGTGATCCCCCCCCACCCCGTCCACTGCTGAGTCAGCTGCATAACGGGACCCCTGAGGGTGTGACCCGTCTGTCAGCTGTGGGTCCCTGCTGGGACATCAGACCCATCCCTGAGGGGCCGTGTCCCCAGAGCGAGGCTCTCACTGCTGGGAACTTAGCGAGGGCTGCCTCAAGTTCACGGTGAAACTGGGACCCCAAAGAGTGGTAAAGAAGAAACGTTTTAAAAAATGTGATTAAAAAAAGAAGTCTGGTTAGAATTTGGCTTCAAGTCAAGTTCGGGGGTCAGTCCAGGTTTTTTCTCAGACATTTCAGCTCCTGGAGCCCCAGGCCTTGGGCCCCGCCAACCTCCCCGCATGGGGAGGGGTGGCCAGGCAGGGTCACACAGGGGAGGGCAGCTGGGGGAGGCCTCCTGCACACAAGGGACAGGCCTGCAGAAGGCCTGAGGGTCAGAGACAGGCAGACAGGCGCACAGAGTGACAGGAAGACAGAAAGAGGCAGGTTAGCGCCTACCTCTGCCATCCCTGGCAAGGAATTCCCTTCTCCTTCCTGGTTACATCTGGGGGCAGAAGCAGCAGAACCACGGCTGAAGGGCCAACGCCTCCCACCTCGGCAGGGGGAGGGCCAGGGCCTACAGGCGCCCCTCCCCAGCCCTGCGCCCTCAGCCCCCCACGCCCATCCCCAGAAGCCCCCCCACCCCACGTTTCCTGACCTTGGCGCGCACACGGGGACACTGCACCTGTGCCGGCCACCGAGGCTTCAGAACAGGATTTGCCTGATCTCAAAGGACGGGACAGAGCATCTCAGGTGCTCTGAGACGGCACTGCCTCCCGGGGCAGAGGGAGCCCCAGGCAGCCCCTCAGACACAGCATCACCCCCAAGGTCACAGGGGCCAGAAGGGCTGACAGGGGCTAAGGGCCCCAGGCCTAAACTTTTAGAAATCAGTCTGCTACGTGCCTGCCTTTGTCATGCAAGAAAGAACCAGAGAGAAAGCTGCTAATGGGGAACCCAGAGGAGGGGGAGGCAGAATCCTTGAAGAATCCTCCTGGGGCCAGTGGGGGTTTTTAATTCCCTCCAGGGCTTCGGATGCAAAGAAATGTAAATGGTTTCTGGCCTGAGGGTGGTCAGTTGGGGTCTGAGGGAAGGGGAACCTCCCCAAACTTCCTCCCACGAAGCCAGCAGCTTGAAGGCTTTAGGGTTTCGGTCAGAAGGCAGGTTTTGAAAGCCTGAGGCACAAAATGCTGATTTCCTGCAGTCATTGTTCTTTCAGGTTAAAATCATCACAAAATGGAGAGGTTTGAGATCTTCCATCCAGGGAGAACCCTGACATAGAATATTCATTTAGCCGGCGAATAAGTGAGGCCTCTGCTTTCAACACAGTGGATTCTCCAAGCGACCAGATCTCTCAGCAGAAAGCAGCCTGCATCCTGCTGGCAGCGGGGCCCAGCTCGGCTTTTAAAACCAAAACCGGCCCCAGGAACACAGCCCTCTTATCGGGTAGCTGAGCAATCGCACATCCCAGGCGTCCAGATAAAGTTGCAAGAAACATCAAATGAAAATGTCCCTGATTGCTAATTCCCTAATTTAGTGTCCCTGCGCCAGTCAAATCTTTAAAACTGGACAGCTGAACGTGGCGCCTGAACTCAGGGTAAGCGGCCACCCAGCAGGGTGGGGTCTCCCTGCCGAAGCTTCGCGGGTGGCGGACCCCAGCCCACCTCGGGACCCGCCTCCGCCCGGCGGAGCCAGGCTGCTCTCGGGCTCCCCCCGGTGGCCGACGTGGGAACCTTCGCGCCCGCAGCCGAAGAGGTGCCGCCCCCTCCTCCCCGGAGCCTCCCCAGCCGGTGAAAAGGGCCTGAGGACGCCCAGCGCGCTGGGCAGGAGGTTCGAGACCCCACCAGGATGACATCGCCAGTGAAAAGAAAGTTCTGCCTCTGGCAACTCCCTCCAAAAGATCACCCTTTTAAGAATGAAGATCTGATTAGCATGAGCACATGGTCTGTGGATCTGGCAAAGCTGCAACTTAGCCGACGTGTGTGTTCAGGTCAGAGCAGCTACTCGCCTTCCTTACCCGAGGTGTTTGCCAAAATCCAAAATACATTCACCCACGGAATGAGCAGATGTCTTGGCAGGGCTGCTGCCAGCACAGGAAACCGGCTCCCTCTGCTCTGAGGGAGGAAGGGGCAGAGGCCGAGGGCGTCCCAGGGCGCACGGAAGTCGCTGCCACGTGTCGCTGCCGCCCCAGGGGACAGCGCCGCCTGAGAGCTCACAGCTGCTCCAGCACCTTCACAGAAGGCTGCCTGGGAGTCCAAGGTAGTGTTCGACTGATGAATTTTAAAGTCATTGATTCGTGGGGGTGGGGTGTCTCCTGGTGCAGTGAATCTGCGCCTCAGATGAGAGGCCCTGGGTCACCCTTGGGAGCGAGTCCTAGCCCACCTTCAGCATCCCGAGGCCAGCCCTCACAGCAAGATGGTCCCGTGATTAGCAGATTTCCTGGAGCCCCAGGGGATGGCCCCAAGCTGGGTGGCAAGGTCAGGAGGCAAATCTGGTTTCCACAGGAATAATGTAAAATAACACTCACGGGTCCAAACTACCAGAGACCAACTACCAGATCTGAGGCTCAGAGAGTGACTGAGAATCAGCCCACCGGCACCGTGCCATGAGGCGGGGTTGTGCTCTGATGCTGAGATCCTGCGCTGGTCCTGGGGACCACACTCCTGGAAGGGTGTGGCTCGGCCGGAGCTCAAAACGAGCAGGGCTCTGGGGGCTCTGATGTCCACCCCTCGCCTCGTCCCCAGAGACCCCCAGACCCTGGAAGACAGAACCCAGCCTGGGAAGAAAATGCTGGTGTCGGAAGGCACGGAGGATCGGGACGAGGTTCGACCTTCAAAGACCCAGGGACCTGCTTTAAACGCCCACGTTGGTGGCCCTTGAAAACCAACAAAGTCGCTTCTGTCAATTCATCAGCAGATAAAGTCGTTAAAGATGATGCTTCTCAGTCTGCACGAAAACCCAGGTCCCCGCAGTACTGCTGATCAGCATCTTCCTGCACAGGTCCCAGGAGAACCCCGATGGCAGATGTTACGCCATAGTCCGGGCCGCTAGGACCGTTTGCAACACCTCTCTTGCTCATGTTTGAAACTACGTGCCTCTGTTCACCAAAGACAAAGGACTCCCTGGCCTGATGCCATGGCCAGTCTGGTCCCACGAGAGAAAGGGACCTTCTTCTCCTCCCCTCCCCCACAGTGCGTCCAGTAAAGGAGCCCCGGGGGCGGACGGCAGCCCTGCCCCTCTGGTACAGCGGGGGCCTGGCCCTGAGCACTGAGCCCCGACCAGTGGTGGAGACGACAGGGACCTGGCCTCATCTGTCCCTGACCCGGGAAAGAAGGTAGCTGTCCCTTAAAGCAGGTGCACGAACACCTAAGCGGCTGATCTCTGGGAATAAGGTTCCAGGGAGGTTTCACTTAGGTCTCACCTGCGTGAAGCTGACGGCGCTTCACAGACGGGGCACCTGGAGCCTGACCCCACAGTGGCCTGGAACCCTGACCCCACAGTGGCCATGAAATGTCATGAATTTCCAAAATGCCGGTCACTCTTAGCCCTGCAGCCACCACAAAACCACAGGACAGAACTTCTGTCTCCTGAAGGTCAAGCTTTAGAATTAATTTTAAATGTACCATTTTGTCAAAAAAAAAAAAAAAAAAAAAAATCTTGACAACGCAGTCCCAAGTCCTTTGTGCAGTGAGTCAACAGACAACTGACAACACGCAGCGTCCTCAGTTCTGCTCAGGTGCCTGCCTTCCCATCTCTCGTTTTGAAAACGCGAAGCAGAGACAGCACTGATTGTTTTATTTGGTCATTTCCACTCCACACTTTAAAGCGGTTCTTCCCAATGGGGGGGGGCTGTCCCTCACGAAGTGTCCTTATCTGCACGTGACGCGTCTGTAGGGACGGACACCGCCGTGGCCACCAGCCGGCGAGGAAGGGGCTCGCGGCGGCTCTGCGAATCACTTGGATTTGTGTATTTTTCTCAGTGTTATAATTAGGGCCGAGTGAGGAAAGATGGGGCCCTCGTGAAGTGAGAGGAGCCTGGCCCCCAGGGTCACGGTAGGGTAGTCACCAGACACCGTTAACCAGATACGAGGAGGCAAAGGCAGGCCTGCGGCCAGTTCCGATGATGATGAGGGGCCAGGAGTGGTTTCACCCGAGCAAAGAAAGGGAGGCAGGACCACATATGAAAAGCTGACCACGGGCTAGACGGCGAGATGCATGTGGGAACAACACGCTCAGGGTGCCAGGGGCCGGTCGGCGGGCACCACGGAGAGCGCACATCCCAGCGGAAAAGAACCTGAGACATTAAAACCCGCAGTGGCCTTTCCATCAGGACTCGGGGCACTGGTCGCACGTTTCTTTCCCACTTTTCACGGCCACAGGAGGAAGGGTCCAGGGCCCGCTGGTCAGCTCGCAGGTCTGGGGCAGACAGGAGCGGGCAAACTCCTCCCAAACTGCAAGGGCGCACAGGGTGGCCGGCGCTGCCGCGGGGAGACGGAGAGGAGGGCCCCAGTGCCGGGCCCCGGGGCCTGCTCAGCCCAGTCTCCATGGGAAAGGACCTCGGGTCGTCTGCCAGGATGCTGCCATTTCACAGCAGCCTGGGCACCCCCTCTTGGGCACCGCCCCTGTGCCCAGCACCACAGCCTTGGCCCCAGCAGGGTCGGCTGCGGGTACGGGATAGACCCAACCAGGGCTGGCCGGAACACTGGAAATCAGGCAGGTTTTCTCAACCCCAAGGAGGAAATGACGCGTCTGTGATGCTCTCTTCTCCTGGGTGGCCTGGGTCCGTTTGTTTCCAGGGCCTGGATTACACCAAACAGTCAAACGTAAATAAACCAAACAACCCACCTTGGCAAGGTCGCCCTATAGACGCGAGCTGGTTTTTTTTAATTTGCCAACAAACTGATGAACTTGTTCTTTAAGAAGTGACTCAAGTCCAGCACATCTGGGAAGTTCCAAATGCAGTGGGCCTCCGAGACAAGGCCTTCCATCCTGAGGTGCTCTGGGCCTGTGATCACCCCCCCACCCCCGACGGACGGTTCCTCTAAGCTCTTCGTGCTTTCTGAAACTTCGCTAGTATTGGAAGACTCTCTGCCAGCAACCTCAAAGGTTAAGAGCTGGCTTACCTCCCCCCCAAAAAACTCGGCCCTAGGTCTCGGCTCGGTGATAGACGCAGCCGGTAACATGATGCGGGGGTTGAGATGACAGCAGTGGAGCTGTGGCCCACCCACCGCCACGAGCCGGCCACCAGGATGGGGCGCGGTGCAGGGGGGACCTACAGATGCCTTTAGGGGAAAGAGGATGAGGGAAGGACCTAGAAAACCTCTGTGGAATCTCCGCTGGTGCTAAAGCAGAAAGAGTGACGTTAACAGCCCATGCGTGGGCCGCGGGAGAAGGAAAGGGAGTTTGTCGTGCTTTGGGCAAAAACAGGAAAGATACAGAAAAAAGATGGCCAAGGAAAAAAAGAAACAAAAAAAAAAAAGGGAAGCTACATGTTGAAGGAAGAAAAAGGGGACTGACGATGGTTCTGGCATTTTACCTCCCGTACAGCCAGCTCCGTGGGTTAATATGCCACATTATGCCAGCCCTCATAAAAATCTGAATATAATGACAGCGTTACTCGGCATTGTGGGAGGGCCCCCATGTCAAAAATTCTAATTGAATCTGGCCAGATAATACAAGTTTCCATGTATACTTTCTTGTTTTCCAATCCGGACAATATAAACGGGAGTTGCCATCTCACTTGGTTCCGTGTATTCGTGTTTTATTGGAAATCTCAGCTCTTGGATTTCCAGCCTGGACGACAAAACCACCCAAGAATGCCTATTATTATCACTTTTAGAATAATTTCTTCTTAGCCCATAGGAAACTCGGATTTCATTTTCTGAAATCGTTCCTCTCTTGGGCCTCAGTTAAATAGTCAATGTGTTACGTGTCCTTCAAACGCTGCAGATGCTCAACCGCGACAGTGGAATCCTGTCCCGTCAGCAACACTGTCCCTGGGGAAACGCAAGGTGACAATTCTATAAATGAACTCAGAAAAGCATTTCCTAATGGTTCTTTTCTAAGTCCAAAGTCCTCCTGGAAATTCATCTTTCTGAGTCCGTGCCCTGTCTGCGTGGCTAGTGTATCTTTAGTTCAAAAACACACAGCGTGACCTCGCCTGCCATCCTCAGTCCATGGCCAGTCTGAATAACAGCCCCACTCGAAGGCCCGAGACGCTCCTGGAGGCTGACTTTGACACGGACCCACTTAGATGCCTGTCTGTTCTCAACCACTGCAACCTATGCTGGTTACGTCAATGCTCGTTTACTGCACAATCTTGTTATAGCCTGAAGATGCTTATAGTTTTATTTATGGTCTTGATTTCAAATCCAAATTAAAGTGGCTCCTCCAGATGTTTGGGTTTTGAGTCGCCATGTAAATGGGCTTCTAGGTTGGAAAATTCTGATGATGTTTAGTTTCCTTTTCCTTTACCACCTCCGTGGTCCGTCTTGGGCTGATGAATGAAATGCAGCCCTCCCCGAGCACCAAACGCACTCAGAGCACTGGCAGTGGGAGGAGAAAAACCCATAATCATGCCCGAAGGGCTGGAGCAGCGAGTGAGAACCGCATCCAGCAGGACGGTCCACCGCCGCCAGGGCCCGGAGGGCGCGGGGGCTGATGCTTCTGCACCACCGATGTTAGACCAGTGACGAAAGGTCTTAACAAACACATGGGAGCGAGTTGCGACTCCCATTCCTTTCCTTGCAAAGCAGACAAGTGCACATGGGCTGGAAAACAGCCCCTGCCACTCTGGCCTTACACGCTTCCCCTGGAGCCCTCACCACCGGCTGGGGGGTGGGCCCACTGGGACCCAAAAGTAGCCAGGGACCCCCTCCCCCGCCCAGGGAAGAGAAACAACCTCAGGTCGAATTTGGAAGCAACCAGATCATCTCAGGGTCCAGGGCTCCGTCGGGGCCTCAGGAACTGGATGCGCAGCACGGCTGGCTGCGGGGACGTCGTGAGAAAACCCACACAAAATGCCCACAAGGCGTGAGGAGCGGGGGCGCCTCGGTGTGCGCTCACAAGGAGGTCGTGGACACGCACCTGGGCAGCATTCTCCGGGGGCCACCAGAAGCCATGGGAGAAGGGAGGCCCTGTGCCCTGCACTCTGACCTGGCGGAGGTCCCCTGAGCCAGCCCGAGTCCCCTGGAACAGCTGGCGGGGTTCATGCCTCCCGCCCCCGACGTCCGCCCCTGGGCTGTGTTCACCGGCCCTCCGCCAAAACCCACGTACCTACAACAGAGCGCGGCTCTGATCATCTTTGAGGAAGATACTGGAAATGAGTCCCTGGCCTCAGCCACGAGCAGAAGTGCTTCAGAGGTCAACCATGCCCATGGAAAATGGGTATGACCTGGCCTCAGAGGAAGAAGGACATAGCTGGGGATCCAGGTTGGGGAGATTCGATCCCCTTCCCAGCACCTGCCGTGGCTGGAAAGAACACGGAGCTCCTGGTGCCCAGGAGCTAATGCCAAGCCTCAGAAAGTCATAAAAACCAGCAAGGTGCCCTTTCTAAAGAAGAACTAAAAAGAGAGAATATTATCAAGCAAAGCAGCAAATCCTCTTCGTCTGTACACAAGGTAGCGAGGTGATCAAAGCCCGTGACACGCTCTGCCAACAAAGACCATTCAGGGCAGGAAGAGACAGACCCCGCGTGGTCCAGGGTGGCCTGGCCACAGGCTCCAAACCCCTGAGAGCCGTGCTGCTCCTTGTTTCCTGCGACAAGAAACGCACGGGTAGCAGAGGGGTCCAGCTCTTCTCGAGCCCACCCAGGCCCTCACCATGCCCGCCAGGAAGCTCGTGCAGCAAGAGCAAAGCGCAGTGCGCCACACACCCGGGCAGACAGAGCCACCCGAAGGCCGGGGTTCCCCCACCTGAACGGCACAGCCACCTGCAAAAACGGTGGCATCTATAGGACCAATGGCCTGGCTGCCACCAGAAACAAGTAACTTAGAGAACGCATAGTACTGGGAGTCCTACAGGCCTTATCTTTAATCCTCGCAACACGCAAACAGTGTTGCTTTATCCCCCCTCTGCTGATAAGGACACTGGCCATCCAGGAAGTTGAGGAGCCTCCCTCAGGTCACAGGTGCAGAAGCCTCCTGGTAGTCAGGCCCATCTCGGGGCCTGGCGCTGTCTCGCTGATTTATTACAGATCAGATGTCAAGGGAGAGCCCTGAATGCCAGCGAGCGATCTGGAAAGAGAGGAGCACCGCAGAAAAAGCCGGCACGCCCAGCGGTCCCTCCAGACCCACCAGCCACCTCCCTGATGCCCTGGATTCGGGTGGGGGTGGGGCAGAGTCCGCCAAGACACGAGACACGCTGCAGCTTTCAGCTCTTCTCCGGATGCAAAAGCAACACGGCATGCTATGTGTAAATGTCTCCTGAAGGCAAAAAGTTTCCTCTGGACTTCGTGCACCGGCAAGAGAGAAGGTACCTGCAACAGGCGTGCAGGACCCCAGCCGGAATCCCATCCACGGCCGGCATCACAACCACCCAGGAGTCGCCTTGGGAAGGCGAAGGGCAGGGGGTGTAAGGGAAACACGTCCCTAAGACGAGGGGAGGGGAGAAAAGAGAAGAAAATCCACGGAGATTTCGAGTGTTCCCACAACTGAAGCCTTCTTTGTCTTGTGCACAGAGAGACCAAGAGACCCAGGTTCCCCGAGGAGCAGCCAGATGGACAGCAAATTTTGTCCCTTTCAGAAAAATCCGTGGCCCCTGCAGACATGCTGTTGCTGCAGCTCTGAAAGCAACGTGGGGTCTCATTTAGACACTTGCTCCCAGTGCCTCTGAGGCCTGGGGGGGAGGGTTGCACGTAGGTGTGCGTGGACCTACAGGGATGCACGGGGGGTGAAGGACCTCTAGTCACAGGCGTGCACACGGCACACACGGCTCCACGGCTCCTCGGGGCGGTAAAAGTCCCACACGGAAAGCCGAGCGTGTGAAAACTGCCCTCAAGCTCCGAGTTCGCAGTTTCTAATCTACAAGTCACTGGTGAGACACAAGGCAGGGACGACGAGGGCTGCCCAGAAGAATTTTAGGTATGAACAATGAACTCACTAACTCCTTCTCCCTCATACAGCTCAAAAAAACAAAAAAGAAAAAGGAAAAAAAAAAGGCTCGGCGGGGACTGCTTCAGATTTGCTGAAAAGCAGAACCCGCCACGGCCGGTCTCAGCCTTCGGTATTTTCGATACAATAAACGCCTTCTACCTTCGTGTTTTCTCAAGCACTTGTTCAAAAACACATTTAAGTGGAATGTTTTCGTTTCTGCAGATTGCATTAATTATGGGTTTGCAAACACTGAAGCCCACGCGGTCGGCCCGAGCCGGGGTTGAGCCACCCGGCCCGGGGCCCGCGGCTTGGCTCGGCCCCTGCGCGGAGCTCCGCGCTTGGCACCGCGTGCCGGGCGGCCCGGCCTCGCGGAGAAGTCGCAGCCCAGCAAGCCGAACACGCCGCGGTCAGCGCGGTGACCCAGGCGCTGGGGCGCACCGGGCCCGGGACCTCGGCGGAGGGAAGTGGGGGGCGCGGGACGCGGAGCCCGGCGGGGCCGCCAACGTCTGCCGGCTCAGACGAGGGCAAAACAGTCTTTTATTTTTCACGTCTTCTGCTTCTTCGAAGTTCACTCCGAGAGGGTCTCCTGCAGGGGTCACGCGAAATCTGCGGGGTCCACGAGCAGGGCCCCTTCGCCTGGCAAGCGCCGCCCGGTTTGCGCGGCCGCGCGGAGAGCCCAGCCCGAGGACGCACCCGGCGGGCCGGGCCGGGCCGGGCCGGGGCCAAACTCGGAGAGTCCGCGGGGCGGCGCCCTTGTCCCCGGCCTTGGTGGCGGCGCGCGGCCCTGCCCACGCGCGAATGGGGCGGCGCGGTATGCCCAGCGCGAGGCGCCCCACGCCCTCCCCTCCATCCCCCCGCGGCGCCGGGACCCCGAGAGCCCGCCGCAGCTGGTGGCCCCCAGCCCCGCGCACGCACGCGACCCGCCCAGGCCCCACCTGCTCC
Organism: Sus scrofa; assembly: GCF_054392235.1. Taxonomy (NCBI): domain Eukaryota; kingdom Metazoa; phylum Chordata; class Mammalia; order Artiodactyla; family Suidae; genus Sus; species Sus scrofa. Next base: position 1,353,895 of record NC_139383.1, read on the forward strand.
GGCCGCGCGGGCAGAAGGAGGCGCCACCTCCCGGAGGGTCACCTGCTCCCTGCGCCTGGGCGCTGCGGCCGGAGGGGGTCGCGGGGCCCGGGCCGGACCCGAGCAAGAGGCGGCGCGGCGCCACCGCCGGGTCCCCGCGGGCCGGGACTCACCGTGAGCGCCGAGAACTTCTGCGCGGGCGCCGGCGGCAGCAGCGCGGCGAGCAGCCAGCAGAGCTGGGGGAGCAGCATGCTGACCGGCGCGGGGACGGCGAGGGGACGGCGCGGCTCTCGGCCACGGAGGGCGCGGGCGGCACTCGGTCGGAGCAGCGGCCGCGCCCTGCGCGCTGGCAGAGCGGCCGGGTGGCCGGCGGAGGGGCGCTCAAGGTCCTTTCCCCACCGCTCCGGGCGGCCCGACTCCACCAGCTGCCCTCGCAGCACCCGGCGGTCCTCCGCGTCCTTTGCGGCTTCCCTGGCTCCTGTCAAATAACTCCAGAACTTCCCGGATCCTCCTCCCGCCCGCCCGCCCGCCCGCCTCCCTCCCTCCCCCCAGCCCCACCTCCCGCGCCCGCTGCGGCGCCCGCTCGGCCGGCGGCCTGGACGCCCCCGTTCCGTGCAGCGGCCCCCTGGGCGCGAGTCTGTGGGAGCGGGAGACAGAGAGGGCCACCGGGCTGTGCTGTAGCCTGTTGGTGCTGCGTGTGCGTGCTTTCTTTCCTGCACGCGCGCGCACACACGCGTGCACACGCGCACACATATGCACACACCCGTGCACATACCAACGCGTGCGCGCCCTGGAGAGCTCCCGGCAAAGCCAAAAGATGCGCTTCGCCCTCCTCCCATCCCAGGGCACTGACCAGGGCGGCGCTTGACCAGCCCTGCAGGCTCGATTCACGCCCAGAGTGAAGTTGAAGCCTAGGTCAGTCCCCAACCCATCCTTGGTTCTCCCAGAACCCTGGGCTCTTTCGCAGCCCATCTGGCCCAGAAGGTTGAATTTGCTGACTGAGGAGCCGGCTCTCCAGCAAAAGGGCAGCAACCAGCAGGACACCCAACATCACAGGGAGGTTTCACTGAGGGCAGTGCCTAGGGCTTCTCTGAGCAGGTGAATCCACTTAGGGGCATCTTGGGGACCTAGGGATCTCACCTCAGGTCTACCTTGCATGGAGCAGTGACCCGGGGCAGCTGTGGCTGACGGGAATGTGGCTGCTTTTAAAGCGTTTCAGGTGTTTACGAAGCTAGCCCAGAGGGTGCAGAGGTTGCAGACGCCTCAGTGGAGGTTGGTGGGAAACCAAGAGAATTCTGCAGTCCAGACTCTGGACAGTATCCGCTGCAGACAGCATTGCTGGAATAGTTTCTCCTTGGCTTTACAACTTGACAGGAAAAAGTCCTAATTCTAGCTCACATAGCAAACCAAAGGAGTGAAGATTTTTCGAGAACAATGCTTCAATTGACGTGTCAGGGGCCCAGAGAAAAAGAACCAAACAGACCATCTAAATCTGATTTTTAATCCCAAATTTCATCGAAAGCTATGGCCACGCGTTAGGGGGTGGGCAGGGTCGTCTCAGCAAAGCCTAGAACCGGCTGTGAAGACAAAGGCTGTGCCAGTCCACCCTGGGTCCCGCAGAGGAGGGAGAGGCCTTCATATTTTCAGGAGGCAAGGGGCACACACAGGGCCAGGGAAAGCCGGGCGGGGGGTGGTATCTCATCTTGGAGGAGGGCGGCCCTGTGAGTTCTCCTTCAAATTCCAGAGCCCAGAAAATCTGTTAAGTCCTTAAACACATTCCTCCTGGCTCGAGGGCTCAGAAGGAAATTATAATAAAGCGGGGGGCTGCTCTCGGGTCTGAGAAACAGGTGAGCAGAGCAGCTGCAGATGGTTAAGGAAGGAAGGAATGCTATTAGGAGACGTTCACGAAAAAATCACAGTAAAAATACACACGTCACTACGGCGGACCCCTGGTTCTAAGGCCATCCAAAGAGGACACGGCGCATTCAAAGCTGCCCTGGCTCCTTGAAAAGCCTGCGCTGCGAGAATTTTGCTGCAGCTTTCTCCTTTATTGGCAGGACGGCAAGCCCATAGCTGAGACCTTTATTCGATGGTGTGGCCTTTTCTGTGGAGCACAAACACTGCAAACGTGTTCATGCATATTCACCCTCACGGCTGCAGGGTGAGGAGAAAAGCGAAAGAGGGCACACGTCTTGGCCAGATCTGCAGAGCCGCAAAGTCAGGTCCAGCCCCAGAGGCCAGAACTTGCGATTCCGGCTTTTCCACTGCACCTCCTTTGAGGTGGGGAGAAGCGGGGGGGGGGGGGGGGGAGAGAAACCCTCTTGGCTCTCCAGCCTTTCATTCGAGAATCTCAGCACATCTGTCACGTATCAAGCACAGCATCCTCGGGGCGTCCAGAAGGAGAAACGGGAGGTCGCGTCCCGGACCCTGCGGGACGCAGCCGGGCTGGAGTCTTCAAGGGCCCTTGCATTCCTGGAGGAGCTCGCGGGGCCCGGAAGGCCAAGTCCCAGCTCCTAAGAGAGGCTGGAAGGAGAGTTGGGAGACAAAACCAATCCCCATTTTTATAGAGGATAGCAATAGCTTTATCGAGAACACTGGGAACAGTTCTGTCTGTCTGTCTGTCGAGAAGGCTCCGAGAAGGCTATTCGTGGCCTGCAGGCAGATGGGCGCCGTATCGGAGAGAATCCACTCGCTCAGTTCAGAATGAAGACAGGAAACATCAGCTCGCTATTCCCCAAACGCCCCTCTAGGATGGACAAGCCCCTGAAGAGGTTCCCGTCTCTTGGAAATGTGGGGTTTTTTTCATTAATAAGTGAAAGTGGGCCCCTTCCACTCCGTGGCCTGTAGACCCAGAATTTAAGCTTTCGTCACTGCTGAGAGTTGCAGCCGAGAGAAACGCGTGACCCACTGCCTCTAGCCGTCCTCACCTTTCTAAACTTTCCCTCTCAGGCCATTAGCAAAATGTCGTGCGAGGCGTCCTGGCTGACTTTTCAGTTGGATTTTACTATGCCCAAACCATAGAAGGATTCGCTTTTCTTGTTGTAGGCATGATATAATTTAATTGTTATTTCTGGCTAATTCATGTTTGGCCAGAAACTTTTTGTCGGCTCATTTTCCCACCTTAATATGCAAAGCGTCAGCTCTAACCAAAGGTCTCTGCTGCTTCAGTGGCTTCCAGAACTTGTCTCGACGTCCCGACGGTCAGCTGAGTTGGAGACAGGGAGCCCTGGCCCCAGTGTCCGACCCCGGACGCCGCCCCCACCTCGCCAACCGCCGTCAATGCCATCAGTCGTCTCTCAATTTCTGCCTGCCTGTCACGAGAGGAGTCCTGGGAGTTCATTCAGGTTCCCAGAGAAAACTCTGGATAATTGTCCCCTCTTGAGTCCCCTCAACGTTCAGACCACTGTACCTCTGGACGAGGGAATTGTCCGTTTCTAGTAGCTTCTGGAATCTCCAGCCTCTACTTTACCTACTCACCTGGAACCTGCGTCTGCCCTTCAGCCCGTGACCCTCACGTTGGTCCTGGGCTTGGAGCCCAAGCCCCCAGCTCCAGCAACCAGAGCACCAAGGAAGCTCAAGGACGGGCCGAGCTGCCTGTGGTCTGACCCAGTTAGACAGCGCTGGCCCCGCCGGCCTCGGCTGTGACCGTGACACCAGGTGGGCGGGGCGCATCCTGTTGGAGCGACCGTCTCGCAAGATGCTCATGATACGCATCGTGACCGTGGTTTTCAGGCCCGTCACGGAAAAACGTTTGCTAACTCGGAACGTGCGGGGTGCTTGGTGCGCACTCTCGGATCACCCGGAAGGGAAACTGTGCAAGGCGTGTGTGTTACAGATGATCAAAAGAAGGCCGAGGAGATCACAGCAGCGGCCCAGACGAGCGAGTGAGGGAGCAGGACGATCACCCGGCTGTGGCCCCACAGCCCAGCGTCTCTCCCGCACACCATCCGCACCTTTGAGCAGACACACCACCACGCGCCACCGCCCAGTGCGCCTCTGCGTGCTGCTCAGGGTCCACCAACCAAAGACGAACACGCTGTGCAGCTGTTTTCGATTCACTGGTGGTGCTTCAACCCCACTGCAGTGCTTTCCAAGGTAAGGTTTAACGTTTTCAAAGAAGGTTCTGTTTCGTGAAGCCAAATAAGCAATTGCTCCTTTTACGGTGAGAATGTTCCCTCTAAAGATGACAGGGGACCACTGCCTGGTCCTGAAAGGATGCATTTCTGCTGCCAGAAACGTACCCAGTCTGAGCAGCCCACCTTACAGCAGGTCCCACGCCCCAGCTCCAGGAGGCAGCACGGGTGTATGGAAATCTGTTTGTATCCAGAGCATCCAGAATCTATTTTTGCCTTTCCGTTCATGAAACCACGTGTATTGGGATATGGAACTTATAGAATATAATAGTTACAGAGGTAGCAGTAATAACCATTTTAAACGTCCGTCAGTACTAAAACTAGTGATGGCAGCAAGTGTGAGAGTGGAGCAGAGATCCTGAGTGCACAGCAGACAGACTGTCCCTAGCAGACAGACTGTCCCTAGCAGCGGACCCAAACTGCCCTTGGACCCTCCTCCATTGTGAACCACAACTTCGGCGTCGTTTCCTCCTTTCTTTATGTGAGACCTGCCTGCCTTTAGGGGGGAGAAAAAGGTTTTTAAATGGCAACAGAAATACGACTTGCCAGGAACACTCCGTGGCCAGTGGACCACACAGATGTGAGTTATTCGGACAAAAAGCAGTGTAAGAAGATACTCCCATAAAGAAACTTTGAATTACCTTGAGCGGCTCCTCCCCCTTCCCCAGCCCAGCGCACCAGCCAGGACGGCATTCCATTAAGACCCTTCTCTCCTCCACTCTGAGCTGAATATTGAAAGGCAGCCACCCAAGGTTAGTAGAGGAAGGAGATAACAAAGATCCGAGTAGAAATCAACAAAATAGAGACTAAGAAGACAACAGAAAAATCGATGAAACCAAGAGCCCCTCCCTTTGAAAGGATGCAGTAAATTGATAAACCATTAGCTCGACCCACCAAGAAGAAAAGAGAGAGGACTCAAAATCAAAAGAGAACTTTCAACGGATACCATAGAAATAGAAACAGTCACAAGAGAGGACCACGGCGGATCACCCATCAAATTGGACAACCTAGAAAAACGGATGAATTCCTGGAAGCATACAACCTACAAAAACCACCTCATAAAGAAGTAGAACATCTGACCAGACTGCTTACCAGCAAGGAAATTCAACCCGTCTTCAAAAACTTCCCGAGAAAAGAAGTCCAGGACCAGCTGGCTTCATGTGTGAATCCCACCAAATGTCCAAGGAAGAATTAATACTGATTCTGCTCAAACGCTTCCAAAAAATAGAATAATGGGGAACACGTCCCAACTCAGTTTACCAGGCCAGCCTCTTCCTGATACCAAAGCCAGACAAGGGAGCCACAGGGAAAGAAAATTATAGGCCAATATCCCTGATGAACATAGATGAAAAAATCTGCAGTGAAATGGCAGCAGACCCAGTTCAACCGTGCCTTGAAAGGACTACACCAGGTTCCAGTGGGACTTATTCCAAGGAGGCAAGGATGGTTCGACACCCATAAGTCAATCAACGTGATACACCATTTTAACAGAATGAAAGAAAAAAAAGAATGTGATCATCTCAATAGATGCAGAAAATGCTTTGACAAAATTCAACTTCCATTTATGTTAAAAATTCTCAATAAATTTGCTATAGAGGGAATATATCGCAGCATAATAATAGCCATATGTGACCAGCCCATAGCTAACGTCACACTCATGGGTGAAAAGCTGAAAGCTTTTCCTCTAAGATCAGGGACAAGACAAGGTTGCCCACTCTCACTACTTTCATTCAACGTGGAGCTGGAAGTCCTAGCCACAGCAGTCAGGCAAGGAAAATAAATTAACATCATTCAACTTGGAAAGGAAGAAATGAAATAGTCACTATTTGCAGATGGCATGCTATTATATACTGAAAACCCTAAGGACTCCATCAAAAACCTGTTGGAGCTAATAAACGAATTTAGTAAAGTTGTAGAATACAGAATCGATACACAAAAATCTGTTGCATTTCTTTACACTAATAAACTCTCAGAAAGAGAAATTAAGAAAACTTTCCCACTTACAACTGCATCAAAAAGAATAAAATAAGTGTTCCTGTTGTGGCTCAGTGGTTAACGAATCCAACTAAAAACCATGAGGTTGCGGGTTTGATCCCTGGCCTTGCTCAGTGGGTTAAGGATCCGGCGTTGCCGTGAGCTGTGGTGTCACAGACATGACTTGGATGCTGCGTTGCTGTGGCCCTGGTGTAGAATGGCGGCTACAGCTCCGATTCAACCCCTAGCCTGGGAAACTCCATAGGCCGCGGGAGCAGGAGTGGCCCTAGAAAAGGCAAAAAGACCAAAAAAAAAAAAGAACAAAATACCTAGAAATAAATTTAACCAAGGTGGTGAAAGATCTGTATGCTGAAAACAAGACATTACTGAAAGCAGTTGAAGACGACACAAATAAATGGAAAAATATCTCCTGCTGACTGATGGGAGGATTAGTATTATTAAAATGTACGTATTGCCTAAAGCAGTCTGCAGATGTAATGCCACCCCTATCAATATCCCGGTGGTATTTTTCAAAGAACTGGAACAATTCTAAAATTTGTAGGGAACCAGAAAAGACCCCAAAAGCCAAAGCAATACTGAGAAAGAAAAACAAAGCTAGAGAGATCACAGTCCTTGATTTCGAATCATGTTACCAACCTATTTGATTCAAACAGTATGGTATTGGCATAAAAACACATGGACTCACAGATCAACAGGACAGAATAGACAGGCCTGTGCGTATACGGTCAGTTAATTTACAACAAAAAAGCTAAGAATATACAATGGGGTAAGGACGGTCCCTTCAATAAAAGGCGTTGGGAAAACATGCAAGACAATGACACTGGACCCCATCTTTCTCCACGCACAAGAATTTACAAAGTGGATTGACACTTTTTTGAACAATAAAGCCGATTTTCATCATCATGTCACTGCGTCAGGCAGGTCCCCCCGGCCAAAGCCGGACAACCTCTGCCCCAGCTCTGCTCGGCGCCCAGAGACCGCTGGTCATCAGGACAGGGGGCCTCAGGCCTCTCGTCCAGGAAGACACTGGCCATGGGCTCCCCGCCTGGAAGGGGGTCCACACCCTCAAATTTCCCACACACCGCCCAGACTCCGCCTCAGCCTGAGGCACGGCAGCCCCGGGAGCGGAGGGGACCCCCCTGGAGAAACGCAGCCCCAAACCGCCCAGAGCAGGGAAGGCAGGGCGAGCAGGGCCAGGGCGTCACCTCCGTCCCCAGTCATGGGCCCACTCACCCCAGGAACAAGACCTTTCTCCAAAGCAGCTTCGAGCAGGAACAAAACTAGATAAGTGCGTGTCTCTCCGCCTAGCAGAAAGGGCACCTGTTCTAGAAGTTTGAAAGATGAAGGTGAAGAGATGTAGATTCTCAGGCGGGGAAGCTGGAGACACAGAGGGCCAGGCCAAGGGGCCAGGAAAGGCCTTGAACCCAGAGAAGACACCCTGGTTTCCGAGCTGCGGCCTCCGTCCCCCGTCCCCGAGCCCTGGCCATGGCCTCGGGAGGGCCCGGCCGGCGAGCCTGTGCGGGGTGCCCTCAGAAGGGCCTGGGAAGACCAGCCCATAGTGGCTGTCCCTTTGTCCCTGACCGGGGCCGTCCCCACCGCACGGACTCCCCGGCCTAAGTCGGGCCACACAGGATTCAGAAAAGGGAAGAGGAAGGGGCAGCCTTGCAGCCGCGCGTGTCAGGAAAAGGGGGGCTGAACGCTTTCTGTCGAATCGGGCGCGGATGAAACCAACCTGGTTAGAAGGGGACTGACAGAGGCATCGTGGGGCGTACATGACCGGTCAGCTGGTCTCTGCGGGGAGAGGGAGGGACAGGAAGCAGGGATTCCAGGCTCGTGAGGGCGCAGCAAGGCGGACCGTGACCGAGCAGACGGCGACCCTGGTGTCCGGCCGTATCCAGGCTCTCACACATCCTGGGCACTCAGTGGCCTGTGTGTCCCCAGGTGAGACCTGGCCTTTTGTCACTCATGCCCTTCCCCTGCGGGAGGCCTGGCACAAGTACCAGCTCTTCTTGCCCAGAACTCTTCTCTCCTCCCACAACCGCTACACCGCTCGTCCCTTTCAGTGGCCGGCCTTTTCCCCGACTGATGGCAGCACGTCCTCGCTCCCTGCGGCTGCCCCCAGCACGTTTCCATCTTACAGGGCCCATTGTCACTCGGCGGGATGCTGGCCATGACCGGGACGGCAGTGTACCCACAGCACCCCAGCCCCTGCCTGCGGGCTCAGCGCACAGGTGTCTGGGAGGCACAGGATTCAGTCAGCTCCGAGCTGGCCGGGCCGGTGAGTTACAGCTGCGGTAAGGCACAAATGACACGGCCTTGGCATTGGGCACACAGTGAGAAGTTACGTTTCTCCCGGGGCTGGCGTTTCTGGTCCTCGACTGTGTCTCCATCCCTGCTCAGAGGCTGGCACCTTCCCACTGGCCGCCTGGACGCAGCTCCTCAGGGGTCCAGGTCCCTGAAGGAAGGGACTTTTGCTGACCAGGGAGGACCTTGTCCCCTGGTCCTTGTCTCTGAGTTTTCCAGACACTCATAGCCCTTGGGACCCCACTGGGTCTCCCCAACACACATGTCCCCATTCTGGTTCCCGGCCAGCGGACCCGTGCTTCTGTGGGCAGAGTGCCAGCCCCTCCCCGGAGCAGTTCCCTGCACCTGCCACCTGTCACACTCCCTGCAGCTGCCTCCTGCCTGGGGGGCCGCGGCAGGCTGTGTCTTGCCATCCCCACCAGGTATAGGCCCCGCCACACACAGGGCTCACCCAGGTGGTTGCTGGAAGGTAGACGCCGCTGTGGATTGAGTTCGATACGGTCACGGAGGACGTGGAACTTCCTTATTTTCTTTATGTTTTAGTGGAGTCTAGTTGATTTCCAATGCTATGTTAGTTTCAGGAGCACAGTGCAGTGATTGAGTTACCCACATATACATATATTCACTCTTTTTCAGATTCTTTTCCCTTATAGGTTATTGCAGAATACTGAGTATAGGTCCCTGTGCTGTGCGGCAAGTCGTTGTTGTTTATAACTGTGCCATGTTCACCCCAAACTCCTAAGTCATCCCTCCCCCAACTCTTTCGCCTTGGTAACCGTAAGTTCATTTACTATGTCTGTGTCTGTTTCTGTTTCTTACATAAAAGTTCACTTGTGTCATATTTGTAATTCCACACATAGGTAATAGCATGTATTTGTCTTTGACTTGCTTCACTTAGTGTGATAATCTCCGGAGCCACCCATGCTGCTGCAAATGGCATTATTTCACTTTTTATGGCTGAGTAATATTCCTTTGTGTCTATGGACCACATCTTTTTTTTTCAGTCCTCTGTCGATGGACCTTTAGGTAGTTTCCATGTCTTGGCTGTTGTAAACAGACTGCTGCTATGAGCACGGGGTGCATGTATCTTTTTAAATCAGAGTTTCTCTCTTTTCCAGATACACACCCAGGAGTGGGACCGCTAGAGCACATGATAACTCTGTGTCTAGTTTTTAGATAAGACGGTAGAGGCCTTCCATCCGCAGGAAAACAGCTCCTGGAAGCGGGACTTGTTCACGGTTCCATACCGAGATGTGTATGACGAGAGGAGAGCTGTTTGTGCAAGGCTCGTGAGTGGCCACGCTGCCCGTGCAAGGTGAGACCCACGTGAAGATCCTTGTATTTCAGGGGAAGAAGTCTGGGTTTTGTGGCAAACAGGAGAGCGTCACGGTGCAGGCAGACTTCGTTTCATCATGCTTCACAGAAACTGCATTTTTACAAAGGGCAGCCCTGCAGCAGGCAAGTCTATGGGCCTCGTTTCTCCAGCAACATTTGCTAACTTTGTGCCTCTGGGTTACTTGTCGGTGCGTCTCACAATAGTTTTAACAGTTGCATTATTGTTATATTTGTTATGGGTTCTGTGATCAGCGATCTTTGATGTGCCTACCGCGCTGGTTTTGGGGTGCCACAAACCACAGCCATATAGGAGGGAGAACTTAACTGATAAATGTGTGTGTTCTGACCGCCCTACCAACCCGCCGTGCCTCATCTCGCCCTCTCCTGGGTCGCCCTGCTCCCCAAGACACAACAATGTTGAAGTCAGGCCACTTACCAACCTATGTGGCCTCTACGTGTTCACATGAAAAGAAGACTAGGTCGATGCAGCAAACTTCGCTATTGTTTTATTTTAAGAAATTGCGGGAGTTCCTGTCGTGGCACAGTGGTTAACGAATCCGACTAGGAACAACGAGGTTGCGGGTTCAGTCCCTGCCCTTGCTCAGTGGGTTGACGATCCGGCGTTGCCGTGAGCTGTGGTGTAGGTTGCAGATGTGGCTCGGATCCCGAGTTGCTGTGGCTCTGGCGTAGGCCGGTGGCTACAGCTCCGATTGGACCCCTAGCCTGCGAACCTCCATATGCCACGGGATCGGCCCAAGAAATAGCAAAAAGACCAAAAAAAAAAAAAAAAAAAAAAAAAAAAAAAAAAAAAAAGAAGTCCTTGGGAACCTCCGTCTTTTCTCTGAGGGCCTTCAACTGCTTGGATGCGGCCCACCCCGCTTATGAAAGGCCGTCTGCTTTATTGAAAGTCTATGTGACCTTGAAGTGACGCCAGCAGAAACGCTGCAGGCCCGGAGCTCGGTGTGGTGGGGCGGGTCTTCGGGGAGGGCAGAGGTTTCGCAGCAGCACCGCAACCAAGCACGACGAAACCACCACTGCGCTTCGGCCGCTGCACCGGGTCCTGGCCCGAGGGAGAGCCTGCCACCAAAGAGAAGACGGAGCAGATGCGGAAATCTGGTCGCTACAAGTCAGAGCGGGCAGGTCACTTGGCGGATGATCTGCGTCCTCTGTTTCCTCCTCTTTCGATGTTTCCTGCGCCGCAGCGGGGTCGAGGAGGAGGCCAGGGAAGAAAGGGATTCCCCCAGGAGGGAGCCCCAAGGGTGGCGACAGCCTCGGGTGGTCCCTGACGGACTCTAGCCCTGCCGGCCGCCCCTGCATTGTCGCACCACCCGAGGTCCACCCGGCTGTGCTGGCCGAGCCCAGGGACGCTACGTACTGACCCGCAGACACTGCTGTGAGTGTATGAGAGTCAGGGCCGTGACACTGAGCTGCGTGGTGTAAGGTCATGTTCCAAGAACCAGGGCGGTGCTGACCAGAGCCCCAGGGAGAGGGAGGGGCCGCCCCGGGCTCTCAGGGGCGGGAGGCCGGCTGCATCCAGAGTCCGGTTTTGTACGTGTCCCTTTGACCGCTTACAACGCTATTACATGCTCGTAATTGACCTCTGCCTTTTCATATTCCTATTTCCCTGCAGGCTTTGGGTTGCTGGCCCAGAGCCATCTCTGTGTCTTGTCTGAAAGCCTTGTGTTACTCCAAGATCCTGGGAGAGCGCCCGCCACAACTGGCATGAGGTTGTGCATCTAAACGCACATCCTAGACCACTTCAGGAGCCACCTTCTGTGTGGGAGCTTCAGACAGACTCTCACGCACCCGTTTCCATTGATCAACTGAAGTTTTGTTTAGTCTGTGAACTTTTTGTTGAAGTCTCATGAATGGGATGTTGCACTGGTAGGAATTCATGGTGGTGCATGAAAAAGTTCATATGACCCCCCCCCCAAATATTTACAAATCACATACCCCACAGAGGAAAGGACGCGTGACCAGAAGATGCAAAGAACTGTCAAGAGAGCAGCCTAAAAAAATCCAATTAAAAATAAGCAAAAGACATGAGCAGCTATTTCTGCAAAGAGGGTGTGAGAGAGAGGTCAGTGCACATACGCTCGTGGAAAGCCGTCCGACCCCATCAACCGGTGGGGAAACGCCAGCTCGATCCCCCGGGAGACGACAGTCACCATAGAAATGACCTCGGTGGCAGTGACAAGAGCCCCTGGTGAGGACATGAAGAGGAGGCCCAGGCGGCTGGACGGCAGACCGGCTGGAAGGCTGTTCCCAAGGGGGGACGTGACCAGCCCGGCTGCCCGCTTCCCCCTCGCGACTCTGTGGGGTGCAGGGATCAAATCTGGACGCCGGGATACCTCCTTCCTTATCTGGGCGGCTGACGTCTGATGCTCCGAAGCCCAAAGTCAGCTCGACCCCAGACCCTCCTCCCCGACGCTGAGCTGGCCCCACAGGCTCACGGCTCCTGCGTTCCCCTGACTTTTCCCTTTAGGGTCACCCACCGGCACCCAAGGGCTGCTGCCGTGGGAATGGCCGTCCTGTCCTGGGCCTCCCCGTCTGTGCCACTGCTCAGGCTGTGACCCCCCCACCCCCCTCCCTGCCACTTCTTCCTCTGGGTGCTTCCCCCTCCCCGAGGCCCAAACTGAAGGCCTTCCGGGGGCAGGCGGGCCGGGATGGGGGGACCTGGCGGCAGCAGGCGCCCCACTGCCTTGGTTAGGGGCTGACCCGTAAGCAGGGGCCCGAGTCCAGTCTGCTGTCACGCGCTCTGTCTCTTCCAATCTCCTCATTTTCACTTTCAGCTCCACGTTTTCTATGTGCTGCGTAGTCACGTGACACAAACCTCAAGCTCCCCGTCATCGCCAGAACGCCAGCCCCGCGGCTGGTGATGCTGCTCCCTCTGCCCCCACCGGGGTCACTCGGTTTCCCCCAAATCCTAACAGGGTCGAGCAGACGGCGGGCATCTGGACCCCCGGACCCATGAAGGGCCCGGCTCACCCCGCGGACGCGGGGCTGCTCTCGGGGAAAGGGGACTGCGAGCCAAAGCAGGTGGTTTAGCCGCGGGTGGGGCGGGCCCCTGAGTGACAGAGACCCCCGAGCTCACGGGCTGAAAGAACAGAAAGCCATTCCCAAGGCGCCTCTGTAACATTCGTACTACGCGTGTGTGTCACCCGTTCGAGAATGAGAAACTGATTTTAAGTGAATTTTACATCCGATTCAGATTCTGTGGTAGGAATCCGTGATTGCTCTGCCCAAGGAGGACACGGGGACTTGGCCTGGGGCCCCCTGCCCTGCTGATGAGCCCCGCACTTGCCATCTGCCGCTCCCAGCGGCTCTCACCTCACCTCCGAGAGACGGTGTTTGTGCAAACGCGCACTTCCTTCAGCACCCTCCCTTCCTCCGAGCCTGGCCAGCAGCTCCCGGCTCTCAGCCCGTGGCCGCCCATCTGGACGGCGGGCCAGAACTCGGGCTCCGGGGAAGCCTCCGCCGAGATGGCACCGATCCAGGGGGTCCAGGCTGAGCGAGGCGTCTCATCCGGAACTAGCCCCAGAGGGACCGGGTACGGACGGTCTCAAACACACCCTGCTCTGGCTCTGGTCCTGGGGGCAGGCGGTGGCCACACCTGGACATCAGCTTTGGGCAGGTGGGGAGGGGGTCTCTGCCATGTGGGTCGCCCCAGGGCCCCAGCCCCCAGGTCGCCCCACAGCCCCAGCCCCCACAGCCCCAGCTTCCAGGTCACCCCACGGCCCCAGCTTCCAGGTCACCCCACGGCCCCCACCCCAGGGACCACAAGCCGTGGACGTGGACAATGTGTCGGTAGAATGGGTTAAGGATGGGTTAGCAACGTAGAAACAGGTCACTAGCGGAGACAAAACCTCAGCCTCCAAGTTCAGGGGGTTCCAGGCCAGAAGCTCCCTGGCTCGTACATGTGGAGACGCCCTGTACGTTCCCGTGTGTGTGACGAGGACACCAGACCGCGTGGTGTCAGGGCGAGGTGATGTGCGGTGACACGGGGCGAGCAGGTGGCAAAGGAAGGAAGGACACTGCAGGCCGAGGGGGACCTGGGCAGGGGCCAGTGGTCCACGGGCAGAGGCGACCGTTGCTGTGACAAAGTCACACATGCCCGATGTGGCTCTTGTACACTAATACACGGAAACCGGGGCTCTGGAAACCCGCCTTCGGGCTGCCCGACGCCCATGAGCTGCCCATGGTGAGGCCACACCACCCTCTCTGTACCCCCCCCACCCCGCCAGAGGGCCAGCCCCCTCAGACCCGCTCCCACGGTGCCAGGGAGTCTCGAGGGCCGGGACGTGAGGAGGGGAGATGGCCTGGGTGCCAGGGCCCCTGTGCTGAACTCACATGTGTCGCATGGGAGGCGGGCCTAGGGTCTGAGCTGCACACGCCCTCACGGACCCTCGGACTTGCCTGTTACCCCCCTCCCCTCCCCAGCCTGCGCCTGCAAGACTGTAAAGATGCCGGGCCCTGCCCGTCCTTTTCCAGGTTGGAAACCCCATTGCTTTGGGGGTTCACAGGCTTTTGTGTCAGTGCCATGGGGCGGAGGGGCCCCAGACCCTGATGTGGGCTGGGAGCTGCGGGGGTCGGGGGGGGGGACTTCCGTTCCAGGCTGTCGCTGTTCAACTGAAATTACGACGTCTAGCACCCCCTGTCACCCCAAGAGCACATTCCCCCGAAGGCCACCTGAGAAAAGTGCCCCATCCCACCAGCCCCTGCTGTGGACTGTGTTCCGGCCCCTCCTGCTGAGCCCTGACGCCCAGGGACGGTGTCAGGAGGCGGGACTTCTGGGGGTCATGAGCTCATGAGGGTGGAGCCCCGAACGAGGTCAGTGCCCTTGCGAGGGGGACCCGGAGAGCCGGGAGGTCCGGGACCAGGACGGCGGCCGCACCAGACTTGGAATCTGCCGGCGCCTCCTCCCCGCTGTCCAGCCTCCGGAACCCCAGCGAGTGAATGTCTCTTGTTGGAGGCCCCCGCCCACGGCTGCTTTGTTTCCGGGACCAGGGTGACTGAGCCAGCCCCGCTTCTTGCAAAATCACGGTTCTGGCCTGGCTCCGCCCTGCCTCGTCTTCTCTGCGCATCCGAGCCCCGGTGTTGTCGCCGGACACTGGGCGTTAGTTGTAAAGGGGGAAACGCAGGCAAAATCCCCTTCTCTCTGCTGTGCCGTAGGCTTCTCGCCAGTCAGACCCGTTTCCCCACTCTTCTCTCTTTGAAGCACCCACCTCACATGCACACTGGACACCGCGTCCTGGACTTACTCCCGGGCCGCGCCCCTCCTCCCGCAAGGAGGCACCTTCAGGACCCTGAGGCCCGGGCATCCGCTACCTTGCAGAGCCAGGGCTCTGCTTCAGGAATCCCGAGGCCGGTCCTTGGACACAGAGGCAGGGAGCTGCCACCTGTTGAACCCGCAGCATCTAACTGGGGCTGCAGCCAAGTCGGGGAGCGTGGACTGCGGTGGACTGAGTGTGGAAGGGGGAGCGGCCTCCCCCCAGGACTGGAGCCTGGGGTGGGGAGCCCTGGACACGGCCTGTGGCCGCTCCCTCTTCCCCCGCCCTTCCTTCCCCAGGAGCGGCCTCTCCTTCCTCCCGCATCCCCCTTCCTTTCTGGCTCTCAGAGGCTCCGGGCAGGTCCCGGCCGGTGCCGACAAAAGGCATCAGGAGATGTTGACTCTCCTGGAATACTGGCAATTGGGGACTCGGCCTGGGCTCCCGGGACTGGAGCGCCGGCAGCCCGGGCTCGGAGCGCATCCATAGAGAGTGGAAATGAGGCCCCGGCCAGGTGTGAATGGCATTTCTGTTCGAGCCGAGCTCAGCCAATGCGCTTAGAAAAAGGCCGAGCAAAGCAGCTCTGCCCGGGCTCAGGGCTCAGCGCACGGCGAGTGCCAGGTGCGTAATCTTGCCGCTCATCAACAAATGAAAATTCTTGGCTCATTTTACACCCGCTTCGCCTCTTCTCTGGCCCACCTGGGACACGTCCGGCTTTGACACATCCTAAAGAAAGTTTGCTTTGTGAAGTTGAGGGGAATTTAGGAGGAGAAAGGCAGGATTCAGAGAGCTCGCCGAGTGCCAGGGGCTTCATACGGCTGAACGCACTGGGCCTCCGCCGGCCAGGTCTCCCGTCTACACTGCAGCGGCTGCCATGCGTGTGCCAGGGTTCTGGAATGCCCTGACACCTCGCTCTCTGTTCTGGGTGAAGACGCAGGGCTCCCAGCTGCCCGAGATGCTAACATGGTCCCGAGGAAAATGCTCTGTGTGTTTTGGCAACACCCAGGCTCCTCATTTTCACGGGACCTTTCAAAGGCCGAGCTAGACTTAGTCCTCAGCCGTGGCCCAGCAACCCTTGCTTTAAAGATCGTGTGTGTGTGTGTGTGTGTGTGTGTGTGTGTGAGAGAGAGAGAGAGAGAGAGAGAGAGAAAGAACAGGAAAGGAAATAGAAAAATCTGCCCAAATAACAACCACCTTTGATCACATTCAACTCTCATTAGCTCTTAATTCTTGTTGGATTATTTGCCATAACGATGCTGGGTGTCCTCCTGGCCGACGTGCCCTCCATCCCTCCAGCCACTAGGGACAGGCCAGGGTCCTGTGGTCCCCACGGATGTCAGGGACCAGGCCCCGGTGTCTTCCGAAGCTGAACAGTTGCTGGGGGGCGGGGTTGTGAGGCCGTGGGCCCTGCGTGCCCCCACCCCGTAAAGCCGGCGCAGCCCCGTGTGGGCCCCTGGGGGAGGTGCGCGCCCTCCCCCTGCACGGGCTGTGGGTGAAGCCTTCCCTCCCCGTTCTTCCTCGGCCGTAGGGGAATCACATGTTGCTTCAAGCCAACTCTTAAAGTACCTGATAAACATCTAATGAAGCATTCAGTTCACGTGCTTTTATCAGGCAAATGCGCTTCTGCTCCGCTGGGTCCTGCGATGCAGCGCCAAACCTGGGGTGCTGTGCATCTGGGGGGCTGCCGGAAACAGCCGGGGGGCCGGAAACGGCGCCAGATGAGAGAGAGGGCCTCCGGGGAGAAGAGGCGGGCAGGGAGGCCTCTGGCTGGGGGCCAGTGCGCCTGCATCCAAACCTGGCCTGCCCCGAGCTCACCCCTCCACCCACGCCTCCCTCCTCTGTGCTGAGACCACGGGAGGACACGCAGCCGCGGGCCAGGCGGTGGCCGGGGACGTCTTCACGAGGGGTGGTGCTGCTCCCTCCCAGGCGGCGTTGGGCAGCAGCTTGAAGCCACGCAAAACGCCCTCCGGGCTGGACGCTGCAAGTGGCCCTGAGACTCAGGCCCCCCTGTAAAGCTAGGAGGGCAGCCCCCTTGAAGGGCCTCATGAGGGACACGTGTCCCCAAAGTCAGGGCATGGAACAGAGGTCGGGTCTGGCTCGGGGTCACCACAGCCTCCAGTGGAAAGGGGAGGTAGGTGGCCAGGGCGGGGTGCGGGGGGCAGAGGCCTGTTTCTGGGGGCCGATCTCCAGCAAGCTTTTACGATGCCGCCCTTCAAAGGCCACACGTCCTTGGCTTTTCCTGGGCGCTAACACCCACAGGGCCCCCCTCTGGGCAGCTTCAGCGTCACCCACCGAGACCCCCAACGCGGGCCCCACCTGGAGAAGCCACCTGGCTTCCATTGCATGGCCCAGGGGGGCCCCAGGGGGCCCCAGGGGGCTGGCTGGGGGGGTCCTGGAAGAGCCCCAGTTCCCTCTTGGACCACAAACGTTGCTGCAGCTCTTGCTTATTCCCAAGGCGGGAGCGGCCGCGCACGCAGGTGGCGCAGGCAGGAGCCGAGGCCGGGGTCATGGGTGGACAATCGCTCCCGGACGCGGAGCCAGAGCCGGACGCCAGGTCCCGGTCAGCTGGCAGCGGGCTTGACATTGGGAGCCCTCGCGCTCTGAGCGGTGTCATCCGTACTGCGGGAGACAGAGACCCTGAGGGAGTCTGAGGAGGATGAAGGCTGAGGGCCCCCGTGGGGGCTGGGGGCGGGAGGAAATATTTGCATGACAATGTGTCAGCAGCTGAAATGATACGGGGGAGGGGGGGGGAGCAACTCAATACTCAGGGTGCGTGGGGGTGACCCGGTGAGGCCGATGGATCCCGGAGCGCTTTTTGAAGGAGCTGAACTCGAGCTGGGCCTTCAAGCAACAGACACGAATGGGCAAGGCCTCCCGCCAAGGTCCACACAACCCCTGCCCCGGGGTCGCCGCGTCTCCAGTCCTGGGGCGTGGTGACCCCCACACCAAACAGAGGCCTGTGCTTCTGTCTGCCTTTTACTCACAGACTCTCCTTGTGATCCGATACTCAGTGACTCATAACTTTCTGAAAACTTTTTGGCCGAAACCATCTAGTCTTGTTTTTTTTTCCCCCCAAAGAGGTGATTTTGTGTGAAAGTTTAAGACTGAACAAAATCGTGTTTTATGTTTGAGTCATGAGAGGGAGTATTTTAAAAAATAGTCTTTGCCCTCCCACAAAATTTCCAAGCGCTCGAGCCAAATTATTGCGATTTCATTTGCTTCTGAAGCATGTCTAGGTTCTTCCTACAACCCGGCCGGTTTATTTGCGGACGCGGCTTTAATTTCTACCTGCCAGATTCGTCATTCCTCTCCCCAAAATACTGACGCTCTTCCTCAAACAGCCCAGCCCCTCCGATCTTCCAAGGGTGGAAGTGCCAGCAGGGGCAAGAGCTGCACTAGCCCCGGGCAGACCTTAACACGACCCGCTGCGGCCGTGCCTCTCTGAAAGCCTGGGTGCTGAGAGCTCAGGTGAGACAGGCCCTCCCCTGGGGCCGGTGGGGGGCGGGGACCCTGACCCTGAAGGGGGCCCAGAGCCCGTCTGGGGACCTTCCCTCACCTCCCGCTGAGCACATGCCCGCGGGCGAGGGGTGCAGGCTGGGCGGCCCGGCAGGTGTAACCACGGACAGGAACGGCGGTCTCCCCGCGGGAGGCCTCGGCCGGCGCTGGCCGCCAGGGACCGCGTGTCGGCGTCTGTAAGGAAGAAAGCATGGGGGGGACTCTGAGAGGAGGGTCGGGGGAGAGGTTGCCCTGCAGGCTGGCTGCCTGGGGCCTGGCCCAGGCCTGGGTTTCTCCATCCAGATCCGTAAGCGAGACCTTAACAACAGCTGCTCTGGCCACGGGTGTTTAGAAAAGGCGACTCTTGCAGGACACTAAAGACTCCACACGCTGACCGGTGCTCTTGCAGGTGGTTGAGGCGGCACTTTTTAAGTTCTGTGTTTTTTAACCACAATTGGCCATCAAAGGTGGGGATGCGAGCCTGTTTATCCGGCTGTGTCCACCCCCGCCCCCCCCCGGCTCAGCCTAAAGGTCTTGGGAACCCGCGCCCCCCTCCCCCAGGCCATTCTGCTGCGACAGTGCGGTCATGTCTCTGGCATGTCCAGCCCGCTTTCCTAACAATGTGGAATTTCTCTCAGGCACAGACTCGCCTCTGCTTGGTCCGGAGCACCCACCACACCTGTGGGCACAGCGGGCCCCGGGGGCGAGGCAGAGCCGGGCCACGGTCAGGAAACGGGGCTTTGCAGCCGCTCTGCCATCAGAGGAGGATCCGTAACTTTACAGAAACCCACAGCTGTCCCCGACAACACGTGTGTCTCTCCCTAAGATGCTCGGTGTGCTTCCACACCACGGTAACCACCGCATCACAGATGGTGCTAACCCTGGATTGAAGCACAAAAATATCCCAAGAAACCGGATGGCCAAGATTGTGGATTTAGCCTAAGTCTGAATTTCCGCTCTTTAAAACCCCAAGAGGGCAGAGGGGCTTTTTAAAGGTATTTGTCTCTAAGGAGGAGGGTTGATCCAAAAGAGGAAAGGACAGCTGCCCGTTTCCCCGAGGCGGGGGTGTAGGGAGCGTGGGGGGGGGGGGCATCCGTCGGATGTACATCTTGGGATTCTTGAAAGGTCAAAGAAGGGGGACAGCAGGCCCCTTGGAGGCTGCAGGACACCAGTTGTCCAGACCTAGGGCCACGCCTCACCGAGGGGATGTCCCCGTGGGGGCGTCAGGAGGGGAATTCGGAAGAGATGGCAAACCAGCCCCACTGGCCAGGACACCAGCCACAGGGAGGGGGCTGTGTGGTGGGCTGGAGACAGGTGACGCTGGCAGATGCTCGCAGAGACCCCTGCCTCTCTCCCAGCTCGGCGCCCAGAGGCTGGCCGTGGGCATTTCCCTGGACGCTGAGCAGCCGGAGGGACGGCCCCTGCCCCAGGGCCCCAGTAACCAGCAGAGATGCAGCCTTTCGCTCGGAAGCTCACCATCTGTGAGGGCATCGCCCAGAATCGGGGTCTGCCAAGGACGGCACCCTCCAGGGTGCAGCCCCAGTCATGCCCACAGAGGCCTCCGCAGAGGAACGTAGAGCAAAGTTAGAAGGAGGGAGGCAAGGAGCTGCCCGCCCAGGACCGGACGGTGGACGGTCCACGGGCACATGCGGCCTTCAGACCTTGACCGAGAGTAGTTCCAGCCTAGACACCGACGCCCAGACAAAGCGTCCCTAACCCATAAGGTAGAACCCAGCTAAGGGGCTTTCGAGACCCCCCCAGAGCTACTTTTCAGGTATGATTTCTCGGGGAGTTACGGAAGCTAATTCTGCACCATGAGAAGCCAGTCAGAAAGGAGGGGGGGAGAGGCTTGGGCGAAGGGCGCGGGGGATGGGGGCAGACTGGGTGAGGGAGGGGAGGGGAAACTCAGGCGAGGGGGGAGGGAATCCCAAGGAAAAGCCCACCTGGGGGCAGGGCTGCCCCTGCTGCGTGACTTCTGCCCAGGCCTGACCCCT
This sequence comes from Sus scrofa, assembly GCF_054392235.1. Lineage (NCBI taxonomy): Eukaryota > Metazoa > Chordata > Mammalia > Artiodactyla > Suidae > Sus > Sus scrofa. The sequence goes on from NC_139383.1 coordinate 1,374,397, forward strand.
TTGTTTGGGCTAAACTGTGTCCCCCCAAGTTCACACACGGAAGCCGACCCCCATGGGGCTGTATGTGCAGCTGGATCTTTAGGACGTAGGGAGATGAAGTGAGGGTCTGAGAGGGGAGTCCAGTAGGACTGGGGACCCTGGAAGAGGGGAGGGGGACACGGAGCCCCCCTCCCCCCCGCCCCCAGGCTCTCCGCACACGGAGAGGCCGTGTGAGGACAGAGCAGAAGGCGGCCGCCTGCGAGCCGGGCAGAGAGGCCTCCGCAGAGCCGCCCTGCGGACGGACAGCTTAGTCCTGGACCTGGGAGGAGACCGTCGGCCGTGGGAGCCACCCGTCTGTGGAATTCTCTGGTTTGGAGCCCAAGCAGAGGCAGCCGTGAGCCCTGCAGGAGGGCAGAGAGCCAGGAATCGCGGAGGGCTCGCCGCTCCAACCACACTGTTGCCAAGTTGTCCAGGACGTGGCTCGGGATTCGCCCCGAAGATGCTCCTAGCGCTGTTCTCTGCATTTTCCAGAGGCCGTTCCTGTCCTGACCACGCACTTCCCAGCAAGGCCCGGGCCCCCGGCCTGGGCTGGAGCCGGAGCAGGACTCCCAGCCTGCGAACCCAGGGAGGAGGACTCTGCGCTTGCATCTCAGTTTTTACCTGAATCGCCTTTCACGTCGTGTTTTTCCAAAGAGCTATTGGTAAAATAATAAACTATCTGATTGCAGAGAAGAAGAGGGGCCGTTTCAAGTATCGTCAGCTTTCTGTCAAAATCCAGGAAAACCAGGATGTCTCATCTGGCCGCTCCCACGTAAGGAGGCATTTTGAAGCAGACTTTCCACAGAGCGACTAGACCCCGCTCCATGCAGGCGCAGAGCAGGCTGGACGGAGCGCAGAGTGGGGAGCACAGGCCCCTCCAGATCTGAAAGTCCTTGGGCTGCGGCCGGAGAGCTGGAGGGTCCTCCGACCCTCGTTCCAGATGCGCAAGCCGGGCTTCCTGGCCCCTCCCCCAGGAGCCGCAGGGTGAGGGTCCCCCGGGAGCAGAGGAGGTGGTGGGAAGATGTCTCCGTTCGCCCTCCTGGCTGAGAATCGGAACCACACGGCAGCCAGCGGAGTATTTTTAGCTTTTCTCATAAATATTTGAGTTAAATCTTTATTAAATTGCATATGATTCATTCCATAATTATGGTTCAGTACTTCTCGGTGAATCGTTTAGTGTTTAATGGCTTCGGGAGGGAAGAAGAGAACTTTCAGGTATAAGCAGGTGCGGTGCCTAAAATAGAGAGACCCGAGCCCCCGTGAAATCCGCGTCCTCAGGCTCGGGGCGCACCGCCAGCATGCCCGCGAGCACCGCGCTCTGCCCAGAGCCCCACACCTGACCCCCTTCTTCTCACACAAAGATCATGACTCGCAGCCTCCAGTGTGGGGAAGGGGGGAGTGATTTTCTGAAGAGTCTGGGGAAGGCAGCAGCGTGTTTACAATAACGGAAAAGAAAAGCCGGGGGCATCCCGTGTCTGCCCATTTCCCACATCTGAGCCCCGGAGAGCCCATGGGGCAGCGCAGGCCCTGCTTGAACCCTGGCCCAGCCAGGCCCATGGGCAGGACGGATGCCCACAAGGGGCCGGACACTCGGCCTCCCAAGGTAAGGAAGGCCGCTGTCCCGAAGCGGACGCAGGCTGGGCGTGCCCTGTGTCCCCGTCCCCACCCTGCCCCTGGGGCTCCGCACAGGCTCGGCTGAGGCCTGCCGGCCACCAAGCCCATCTGTGACCCAAGGGGGACGGAGGAGCGAGGGGAGACAGACACACACAGCCAACCCCACGCCAGGCACAGTCCGTCCCTGCTGGCTTTTTACTGCTGTCACGGCTGAAGTGTGGGTGCTAACAGCGGTTTGAGCATTTTATTTGCATCAAAATTTATTTTGTCTTCAAAAAAGAGCTGAAGGGCAGAGCTGTCCTTTTACAGAAGAGCAAAGCCCTGCCCGGTTCACCCAGAGTCAGACCCAAGCTCTCGGGCTCCAGGCGTCCAGGCTCGGCCACCGGTTACCTGGGAGGTGGAGGGTGCACCTGTGCCGTTTCACCTGCTCCACCAAGAGGATGGAGGAGGCCCGGCCTCAGGCGGGAGCACGGGGTTTCCTGCTGCCTAGAAGGTGCGCGTGGGGCGGGGGTCGTTGTGTGCGCGTGTGAGTGTGTACACACATGTGTGTGAGTCAGGGTGTGAGTGTGGTGGGAACACAGAGGGGCTGGAGAGTGACCGGCCAGAGCCAGGAGCTTCTCCCAGAGGCTGGACGCCCGGCTGGCTGCCTGCTGCGGGGCTGAGGAAGTGGGGCCACTCCTGTCAGGCTCCGTAAATATTCCCGGTCCCCCCTCCGGCTCTGGGGAACTTGACCACCTGGCTCAGAGAGAAAGGCCGGGCTCCCTCCTGGCCCAGCGTAAACACCGCCTCGCTCAGGGGACACGTGGGCAGGTCTGGCTAAGGAGCCAGCCGCAAGTGTGTTTTTGTGCAGGAAAAAGGAACAAGCTTTCTGTTAAAGAAAAACCAAAACCGCGGCACTTGACCCGGGTCTGATCCAGGGTGAGCGAATTTTCCTCCCCGTGCGGCCTCCTGCAGGGTGCAGCGGGCCGGCCCCCCTCCCGGAAGGATGGAAGGGCCCCAGGACGCCTTAAGCACCCTCGCCGTCATCCTGGGGTGGCCCCGCGGTGCAGAGGCTCCCTGGGCCCCTCTGATGAGTCTCTATCTGAGGCCGACGCCTGGCTCCTTCGGCCTCCTTGGCCCCTCTTGTCCTCCAGTCACCTCTCACCCTTTCGGTGCCTCTGAAATCCAGCCGAGCTGAGCTTCCACGCCCAGTAAGTCTCGCAGCAACGTCTGCGGGACCCAGAAAATGAAGAGCAGACTAGAGGCCCCGTTTTCCTGCCGTCATGGGTGTTACAGTCACGAAAGTGACCTGGAGCATCTCACAGGCAGCGAAAGGGCGCCAGGCAGGAAGAAGCCTGCCTGTCCCCTCTCCGGCCACGTCCGCCAGCGGGGTCGGACCCCTTCTGCTTCTGGCTCTCACTCTTCCTAGCACCATCCGCCACTCTCAGAGGACGTGCAGACGCTCGCTCCCATCTGCCGTTTTCATGGCTGGGGTGTCTACACGGCTCTAGCACCGGAGGAAACAGAGGTACCATCTCCCTCTTCCGTGACCCCCCCCAGCCCACTCCCCCCCCTCTCCTCGTGGTTCTGTGTGTCTCGCCAGAGCTGCTTCATGTACCCAGAGGCAAATACAAATGCGGGTTCCTATTTTAGCCTTCATAATAACACAGATTGCATAAGGCAAACACCTTTTGGGATCTTGCTCTTTTATGTAAGGATCGGCCTTAAAAATCCTCCAGTATTGGTGCCTAAAAACCTCCCTCCTTCATCTCCATGAGCCGTCCCCCAGCATCCCGCCGCCTGGTACCATGGCGGCTTATCCTGGAAGCCCCTTGGTGGGCACCTGAATGTTCTGGATGCTTCTGCACATTGTTGGCCAGGACACAGGGTAAACCCTGCAGGTAGAGGTGTTGGGTCAAAGGGCACAGGCATATGTCCATCCCTGGGGCGGTGTTCCCCACGCCCCCTCGACAGGAACCAGTGACTTTGCACAGTCGTAACACGGCACACGGCCTCCGTCGCCCCGTACGGTCACTCCCCAGCTCCATTCGATGCCTCAGGGTGGACTCCATCTGTTGATTCCCCACTTTTGCATCTGAGGGGATGAGCTGGTCCCTGCTTCCCTGCCCCCACTTCCACCTCCCAGCTCTTGTCACAGACACCCTTCCTTCCGTGTTGCCACATTGGAACCATCACAGGCTATTCTGAGCAGTGATTCTAAACGCCGAAAGAGACGTCATTTGCATGTCATCGTCATAGACAAGTTATTCGTTGCAGAATCAAGTGCTTGAAGCAGGCGATGTGCCTGCTGGCAGGTGATGGCTTCTGCACCAGATCCAAGGGCCCTTCTTCCTTACAGGCCGACTGCAGCTCAGAATCATGCTGAGCTTTAGCTCTTGCCCTGCGGACTCGCTGAGCCCTTGGCAAAGGCTATGTGACCCTGAGGATGAGCCAGGACTGGGTATTCTATGCCCCAGGGGCTCACGGCCCAACCAGATATACAGCGGGGTTGGGCGGGGGGGGGGGGAAGAGCAGAAGAGGAGGTAAGACGCAGCCAGAGGCTAGAGCCCCACGCAGTGAACAGGCCGAGGCAGGACAGCCCCTCGGATCTCGGGGACAGAGGGACCCAGGCTCAGGCGGAGGCTGTCTGCCTGACAACAGAGCACCCGGGCTGGGGCGGGCATGATGGAGACTGGAAGGCATCGGCTCGGCATTCAGAGGCTGAGAAGTTGGAAGCTGGATGCCCGGATGGCTGGCATTTCTGTCTGCGGCCGTGGGTGGGAAAAGCCTGGCGCCCCTGCTCCAGGGCTGGCAGGTGGGGTCCCTGGGGACGTGGCAGCCTTTGGGTCCGATTCAGGCCATCGGCTGACTGGAGGAGCCCATCCCTTCAGGACAGTCAGCTGTGCTCAGCGGGTCGGTTCAGGTCTTCCTCCCACCACAGGCACCCGGAACAACACCGGCTCCCCGGCCCCGTCCCGCCTTCGTACAGAGTTAGCCAACACGGGACCTCAGCCCCGCTTCTTGGCTGCAAATACCACTAGACATCGAAACTCCCAAATTTATATTTCTAGCTCACGCCTCCCGCAGCTCTGAATTAAAATCCGTGCATCCAACAGACGATTCACCACTTCCACCCGGGGGTCTAATCAACACTCCAGCCCCAGCACCTGATCCCCCGCACGCCACATGCTGCTCCTTCATGGGTTAACCCCCGCCACCCGCAGACAGCCCCATCTCCCCTGGACTGCTCCAGCTTCCATGGAGAGCCCATCTCCCCTGGACCACCTCATCATCCATGGATAGCCCCCAAAATCTGTGGATAACTCCAGCATCCGTGGATAGCCTGTCATCTGAGAACAGCCTCTACCATCCATGGACACCTCCATCATCTGTGAAAAGCTCCATCATCTGTGAACAGCTCCATCATCCGTGGACATCTCCCTCATCCGTGGACGCCTCCCTCATCCGTGGGCAGCTTCACTCTTCCCATTGCTTGCATCGAGAATCTCAGCTTTAGCCAAGAGTCCTGCTTTGTCTCCTAGCCCACATCCCATCAGTCAGGATGCGCCCTTGGCCCTGCCTTCCACCCATACCCAGGCTTCGACCGGTGCTCACATGGCACTGCCTGAGCCACCAGGATTGTCTGGAACCCTGTCACAGCCTGCTGCTTCCATCCGTGCTCGTGGCCCACATCCCTGCCCCCAGGTTGTCTACACAGCAGGCAGAGTGAGCTTATTTAAAATACAAGTCATGCAATCGTCCCCTGGCCAAATGCTTCAGAGACCCCAGCACCGTTAGAAGAAAGCCCCCCACCCTCAGCGTGGCCTACGGGGGCCTGAGCAGCCTACTCTGCAGCCGGCGGTCACCGCGTCTCCTACCGCTGGCCCTTCTTCTGTCTCTTCCTCCCTCCCCACCCCTGGCTGTCCTAACCCTACAGACAGAGAGCCAGGGAACGGATATGGCAGAAAGAACACAAAGCTGGATCAGGCTGAATTCATGGATATGGGCCCACTGAACGGGGATTCTGCCTTTCACGCTGGGGCTCAGAGGGTTAGGAAGGACTCTGAGACTGTGATGGCTTAGCTGTGGCTAAAACACTGGCTAAAGGGGCCCCGGCATGCGACTTGGAAAGACGCACCTGCCCCGGCCTCACTAGAGAAAAGGATGCAAAGGTGGGGGTGGGGTGTCACTCTCTCTGGAGATGCAGAGCTGGGGGGGCCGCTCTCTGGAGATGTAGAGGGCAGCCCTGGGCTTCGGGTCTGGGAGTCGGTTCCAGGTCAAAGCCGAGAAGGGAGAGCTGGCTGCTGTGAGTGGGCGAATTGGCGTCTCCTCATTTCCTGTAACATCTTGAAGGCATTGCCGGACACCGGATCCCCTCTGCTCCCCAGCTGACACTTCTGACCCCAGTCAGTCACCTGGAAAACGCGTTTACTGACCACAGGAGACACAAGACAAGAAAATGAAGATGGATTAACGTGTCCATTTCTGCTCTTGGAAAGAACCCAGCGAGCGCGAGCCTGCTGGACGATGGATCTGCGTCAGTCTGCAACTAGGACACATCTGCGCGCGCCTCGCAAGGCCACCGCGTCCATCCACCAAAATCTGTATGCGGACATACGCCCTCAGCTGCCCAGGTTGCTGCCACCAGACGAGGCCGCCGGGCGCCAGGCTTTGCTGGGAAGTGAGCGCGGAGACAGAGAAGCAGAGCGTCCACGGCGGGTTTGTGCTCCTCCTCTGGCAGCGCCTCCTGGCTGTGCCTGCTCCTCCTCCGGCCAAAATTCCACCCACCCGGAGGCTCAGCCCTTCGGGAATCAACTATCAGCTTCAGCGGCGTCTTCCGCTTGCAAAGACTCAATCGCTGCTCATCCCAGGGCTCTTACCGAGTAGGAAACGCCGGGGCCGGGATCCCCAGCAGGTTTTCCCAGGCAGACGGGCCGCGGGCTCTCTTTGAAGGGCCTTTAACGGGTCTATCGACCTTCCCTGGCTTGTTGCAGGCCTCCTGTTTCTCAATAGATTCATTTCCGCGTGCTGACACATGTGCTCCTCCAATCTGTTTATCTTCATACACAAGTCCTAGCCCGCGATTCCATCTCTATTTCCATGACTCTGCTGTCTGGGAACCATCACGCTGTCAGGTTCTTAAGCAGAAACCCCCCGAGGAGGAGGCCGACGGTCCAGTCCCTGGGCCGGTCATTAGATTAAAAGTCCCTCCGAGTTCCTTCTGCTCTGCGCTTGATAGGCTGAGGGGCCCGAAGCTTTGGATCGTCCTGGTGGGGACACAGTTGCACGGCGCGGCCATGGGTGCTCGGCACCAGCGGCCACCCTCCTGAACCGGGGCCTCTCTGGGGGAACCAGCCCCCCCGGGGTCCAGAGTGGAAGGTGGCCCTTCACAGCCACTACCCACGACATGCTCAGAACCGTCCTGGGAGTTGTGAGCATGTATCTTTTCCGAGGAGGAAACGGAAGCCTGGAGGGTGTGGTGGGATGACTGGTGCCCCCGGGATAAGAGGCATGGCGTCCTGAGCGTCGGCAGTGTGCCCTGCCTGGAGACAGGGCCTGTCGCAGGGGATCAAGTCAGAATAGGGCCGTCAGGGGCCCTGGGCCCACCTGACTGGGGTCCTCAGACAGACACAGGGAGCAGCCGGTGGAGACTGGAGGGGTGGGGCCCCCCGCTAGAAGGACCAAGGCCAGGACCGGGGTCCCCCTCCCTGGCGCCGCCCACCCCTGCCTCTCAGACGTGCAGCCTCCAGACCCGTGAGAAGTTAGGGTTCTGTTGTTTCCTTCCTTGCTCCCTCTCGTTGGTGGGTGTGAGGTAGCAGAGCAAACTCACCCAGAAGCCGATCCAGCTGCGATCTCACGGGGCTTAGACGGCGTGTGGGTCTAGAGCCAAAGCCCCGCAAGGGCGAAGCCACGCTGGGAGGGGACGCCCTGGTCCCCGGGGACGGCTCTCCCTCCAGGGCCTTCCTGCGGCCGGTCCCCACACAAGGGGCAGAGCTGGGCGGCTGCTTCGTGCTGCTGCCCCCGGCCTGCATCCAAGCTGAAACCCGCGCAGCGCCCACACGCCTGCCCGCGCCTGGACGCCAGTGTGCATGGGACGATGTGGCACAGAGGAGGGCAAGGAGGTGGGGAGAAGAAAAAGACTCTGCCCCCCGCAGATGTAGACAGCGCCCTGGGAAACCGCCCGGGACTGGGCCTCCCGATGAAGGACCTGTCACGGGGTGAGCGGCACCCATCACGTCTGCGAGCTCTGCCCTCACCCCAGCGGAGGGCTCGTCCCAGAGGGAGGCTCACCAGGGTCTTCTCAGAATCCGCCCGTCGGGTCTGGCGCAGGAGGAGAGATGCTTTGAGTAGATGAAGAATCGGGGACGGTTCTCAAGGACCCAAAGGCGCTCTGAGGGTCTCAGCCTTTCTTGCTCCCTCGGGCACAGAGTTAACCCTAAAGAAGCCCCCTTTGGGGCAGTGGCCCTTAAACGTCGTTGGATTCCTCACCTCGGAGACCTGTTCAAAATGCCGTTTCTGGACCCCAACCCCCCGAGACTCGGCCAGCAGGCAGGGAGCGGGCAGGCCGCTGAGACCCCAGTCCGAAAAGACTCGGGGTTCCGAGTGGACCACCGTGGGTTACGCTGAGTGGGTTACGAAGGTTCGATGCCCCGTGGGATGCGAGCTCCGTTGTCGAGAGGCTCTCCCTCCCACAGGAGGTTTTAAAGTTCGGAAAAGGACATTATTTCTACAAACTAGTTTCCCTCAGGGAAAAGGTTCAGTCTGCGCCGAAGTGAAAATCCATTTTCCACGAGGAAGGGGGACAGGGACCTCATCCCCTGGGGGGACTCGGCCGGAATAGGGTCCGTCTTTCACGTGGCAACCGCCGTGCCCACGCGGGAGGGGCTCGGGGAAGGGGTGGGGGCTCTGCTGCCCCAGAGTCACGTGGGAAACGGAGTGGACCTGCAGAGAACACGCATTGCACCTGCGGACAAAGCCTCCGAAGGGGGACACTTCCTCGGGGGTCGGACCCCAGCACATTTCCGACCACAAGCTTAGCCCTTAAACGTTTCACGCGGTGGATCCCACAGAAGCCTCACGTCTGATTCCAATTTATTTGCATTTACCTCCGTGAAATATTAAAGCCATTTAATGTCAAAGAGGTCTCCTCATGGGCTTTTAATCCTTTTCTCTTCAAAGCAGGACCTTGTGATTTGCCTAGAATGAGAATGAACAAACACACACCATTAAAAAAGTCAAGTTTGGCCCCAAACCAAGTCTGTAGTGATTAAGGGGGATTACAGATGTGGCATGTGTGTCCCTGGTTCCAATCTCCCAACAGAGCCCATGGGACACAGGACAGGGAGGGGTCTGTTGGAGCAACTTTGAGAGTCACCCAGAAGTCCCCGGTGGAGGGGTCCCCACACACGGCCTCACATGCACGCGCACACACACATTGCCTCATATGCACACACACGCACCTCTACAGCTTCACATGAACACACAAGCACACATGCGCACATGCACACACACACACGCACAGGCACCTGCCCATGGCCTCACATGCACACACCCTCGCACGCACACCAGGTGGAACCCTCTGGATTCAGTTCTAAGGCAGACCTGGGGCAGCTGCTTTGTCTCTTTGCTCCGACAACTTTGTCAGGAAGAGCCCGGCACAGCCCCGGCCTCAGCATCTCAGCTCCTTCCAGGGCCTGTGGGGGGTCCCAAGCCCATCACCCAAGGTCTCTGCTCCGGTGGGTTCACGGTCTGGGGGGTGGGGGATGAGCAGCTGGAGAGAGGGGCAGGCTGACGGGGAGGCTCGTGTTCCCCCCTCGTCACAGCTGTGATTTGTTACTTGTTGATGCCGTTTCCAGGGCCAGTGGCCGAGCAGGAGAAGGTCACACGTGGAGAACTTGGGTTTGTCAAGGGTGCACCGCCCGGACCACAAGCCCAAGGGGCCCGGGGGTCCCTCTCTCAGCCTGGCGGCTGGAGAAAGACCTCACGCCTGCCGCACGGGGGCACCACGCTCAGTCTCATCCTCATGGCTGGCACTGCCAGGTGTTAACTGCTGGGGCATGGGGACCAGGCTGTGGTTCTGGCCAGGGAGTGAGGGAGCGGGCTGAAGGGGCGGAGACCCCACAAGGCCTGCGCATCCTCTTCCTCCTCGGATGGAGGACAGGGCCACGTGTGTCCCCTCCGACAGAAGGCACAGGGGCCTGAAATCCACCTGCTGGATGACAAGGTCAGGGGCCACCGTCCACCCGTCCTCAGGGGCAGCTGGAGACGCCTGCACTGTCCCTGCAGGGGCTCCACCCCCCAGGTTGCTGACCTGGCTCAGGTCACCCGAGGCCGAGGGCTGCTTTCCTTCACGGCTTTTCCTTGGATTTTCCGATGCTGTGGGGTCCCGAGCCTTAGCATTACCCCATCTTCAAAAGGCAGAGCTGAGCCGAGACCACGCACGTTCCTCCAAGACCTGATCTCAGCCTCGTCGCTCACAGAACATGGGCGTGCTTGCGTGTGCGTGCGGGCCCATGTGCACATGCGTGCAAAGCGTGTGGTGGGAAGCGGGCTGGCACGTTGAGGCATCCGGGCGTCGAGGTTACAGGAGCTCCTTCCTCCCTACTTTTCATGGTCTCATTTCCTTGCGCAGTCGTGCTGCGTTTGTGACCAGAGACAGAGGCCGGACAGCAGGGTCTTTAATTCCAGGCTGAGACAGGGGAGCCTGGGGGGCGGGGCACCCCTTGGTGGGCTCCACCCTCCCCCAGAGGGTCAGCCCAGTCCTTGGTCTCGGGGGGGCTCTGCTGAAGTGACCGGGGAGATCCGAGGCCGCTGTCTGCCCACGAGCCCCCCGGGATCCCCTGACTTGCAGTCTGTGGTTCCGACGTCTCCGAGGGGAGGGGGAGGGGGAGGCCCGTCGGGTCAGGAGAGGACACCTGCCCTGGTCAATTGTCCCCTAGCAGGCCCGGCTCCTAGCAGGCCGGGGGCAAGTGGCAGGCACACCGAGGCCTCTTCTCATGCTGAAGTCGCTACACTGGGGACAGCGTCCAGCGGCTTGTGGGCTGAGATACCCCCGGACACTGAGAGCCCAGACGTGAGGGATGCCCTGCAGGTCCAGCCCCAGGCCCTGGCCTCCAAAGTCACTCAGGCCGCACTTTGAGGCGGAACTTGGCCTTCACCCTCGGCAAGTGGGCGAGCGACCCCGCGGGGACGGGTATCCAGCGGGTCTGGGCACAGGCTGTGCTTCAAAACCTCCCTGCCCCCACTGCTCCCTGCTGTGCATTTGTGCAAACAGCGCAGAGTGCAGGGCCCACCAGCTCCTCTACCCCGTGTCTTCCTCAAAGGGGCTTCCCTGGGAGGGGAGACAGGGAGGGAGAGGCCAGCGAGGGGTCCGTGCCCCTGGGGGCATAAAATGCCCAAGGGCCCCCGGGGGAGCGGCCAGGCTTCCAGACCAGGCACTGACCCGGGTCCCAGCACGGCCCACCTGGACGGGCAGCCTTGGCCCGAGGGGGGCCCAGCCCGGACCCTGCTGTGGGAAGGCTGGGGTCTCCCACACCCAGCACAAAACCTTTGTGAAGGAAATGCTGTGAAATGATTGTCGGCAGCAACGTCCTTTTCAGGTGCACCGGGGACGCGCCGTCATAGATTCAGACTCGTGCAAAAATAGGGTATCTCCCCACGTTATTGCAAAGGCAGAGAACAAAACTGTCTCCATCTGTGTGTCCCCGACGTGCACGCATGAGGGAGACTTTAAAGAGGGGGGTTTGAAAGAATGTGCCGGGATTGGACGGATCCGCCAGCGTCTGTCTGTGACTTTATCTGAGGTGTGTGTGCTCTCAAGTTTGGGGGTTCTCAACCTACAGCTCACTCTCTGGGCCAAGTGCCCTGAGGCCACATCAGTTCTCTGACAGCCCCACCTGGGCTCAGCCTGCCGCCCGGGGTCTCACGGCCGCTGGCCTGGACGCCCCCCGCCCCCCGCAAGGCCCTTGAGGCCCATGGGTGACGGGGGGACCCGCAGCTCTGGTACACGTGCAGCCGAAGCGCAGGTAACAGCCTTGTTCCAGCGAGGCGAGGACACAGCAATCACCCAAAACCTACCCTGGGGCTTCTGCACATTTTTTAGCCTCAGATTCTTTTCTTCAAAAGAATCCGGCCCAGAAATGTAAACAAATGGCGCAGAAAAAGCAGGACTGCGCTCCGCGGAGGCCCGGGGGGCTGGGATCACCCACACGCTCCCCCCAGGGACCCCTCCGCACGGGGGAGACCCTGGGCCCGTGCAGACCACGGGCGCAGCCAGCTGTAGGAAAGGTGCCCCCTGCACCTCCGGGTCTCTGCCGCCTGTGTCCCCAGGCCCCTCTCACTGCCCAGGCCCACAAGCCACAGACTCAGACGGGGAGGCAGCTGGCGCTGCTCAGCGTCTTCGGGTCCCTCGGCCCTGGGATCTGCAGCAGCCGCTGCGGGCCCATCACGTGGGCCTCCCCGAGCCTCTGTCCGTAAAAGAGGAAGCCCCCGGAGACCCGGCCGACCCCAGCACCACGTTGCCCTGACACAAGATCCGAATCTCAACTCGTAAGGGGAACGTTGAAACCTCCATTTATTGGAGTTCCTGTTGTGGCTCCGCGGTAATGAACCCAACTGGCACCCATGAGAACGTGGGTTCCATCCCTGGAGCCTTGTTCAGCGGGTTAAGGACCTGGCGTTGCTGTGGCTGTGGGGCAGGCCGACAGCTGCAGCTCCGATTCGGCCCCTAGCCTGGGAGCTTCCATATACTGTGGGTGTGGCCCTAAAAAATAAATGCCTAAATAATAAAACTCCATTTATTAAACAGAATTCCAGCTGCTCTGTGGGGGATCCCCACGACCGTGCTGGTTGTGGAGACCAGACGCCAGGGCGGGAGGACCCGAGCCTGGACTGAGAAGAGGAGAAACGACCAGGCCTCCTGCAGCTCAGGCTAAAATATGCCTGCACTTGTGCTCTTTTAAAAATATCCGCTTCACAAGTTACAACCAGACAGAAAAATGCTTCAGGCCTCACTGCTGCGTAAAGCCGAGAACACAGGGTGCAGAGGGCTCCTTGAGACACGGGTATTCGGGCTGCCCCCACAGGGCAGAGGGAGGGGGCCGTCTCTGTGCCCCCCACCCCTGTTTCCTCTGGGCTCCCCTGAACCGCGGTGGGATTCTGGGAATCAGAGGTCGCCGGAGCAGAACAGGGCCGGCAGGAAGCTCCCCTGGGCGGTTCCCCGCTTGTCTTTACTCCCGGCCTCACCCCGCCTAAGGGACAGGACGCCTTGCACACGGGCTCCCTCCGAGCTCAGGGCAGCCCAGGTGTGCAGCCCGAGGCCAGCTTTCTGGAAGCATTGCCAGCCTGGGGCAGAGGGTCCTAGAATCTGCCCAACAAGCCTGTGAGAGCCTCTGATGGAGCTTAGGAATCTTCCAGCAAACCCAGCCAAACCTTGGCAGAGAACCCATGGGCTCCGGCCAAGTTTGGGGTCTTTCATAACCTGAAACCAAGACTTCTGCTGGTTTCTGAGAGGGCTGCTGTTCGTGCCCCAGCCGTCTGCGGGCACACGTGTGCCCTGGCCTGCAGGCTCACACTGTGTGCACACGGGCGCCTTGGCAGCTGCCCGCCAGTTCTGACCTGAAGGGGTGACAGTTCCCAGTTTCAGAGCCTGGAGCCACTGCGGGTTTGCAGCGGGGCGGGAGAGGTGGGGAGGGCTGTGGGAGAGCACCACACACCTGGCCTGGCACACCTGGCCTGGCACACCTGGCCTGGCACGCCTGGCCTGGCACACCCTCCTCACCGCCTTGGCCAGAGGCCCCCGTGTGTCTGGTTGGCAGCTACTCCGCTTCTCGGTCCGAGGCCGAGCAGGCGGAGTTTCCTGTTGGCTGGAAGGGTGGGTTTAAAAGAGTTTCCTACACAAAGGCTCTTATCGCTGCAGGTGAGTCAGGAGACTTGTCTGCTCGCCTTGCAGGCAGTGCGGGCCGCAGACGCCAGCCCCTCGGGCTCTCCCTCCCCTCTGCGGCCTGCGCTGGAGGCAGAACCACCTCCAGTTTTTCTCACCTGGGCGTGGAGTCCCGGCTCGAGCCCGGAGTGTGCTCAGCTCTTCTCCAAGATGCGCAGTCTCAGCGGGCCGTCTGCCCGTGGCTGTTTCATAGCCGTTCACCCACTTTCACTAGACACACCGTTAGGCCCGGATTGCAGGGCTGGACCAACCACTAAACACAGGCATCTGTCGTCCTCCCGTGAGGCCACGTTGTCACAAGGGGGTTATGCTGGGCCTCCCTGGACGGGAGCGTTGGGAAGAAACCACAGCTTCTATCCTGGTGTGTCTACCTCAGATACGGATGCGGAATCTGACCTCAGATGCTCCAGATAGACGTCAGCCTCGTGGCTCCTAAATATCACGGGTGACCCAGCTTTGGGGTCTGGAGGGGCCCCTGGGGCGGGAGGAGCTCTCGGGCCCAGCCCCCCACCCACCTCAGGCCTCCCTGCTGATGCAGCCCGTCCAGGGCTCCTGGCCTCTGTTACTTGAGTATTTCGGGCTGTTTTTCACATAACTCCGGTTTGATTAAAACCCCACATGCATTTGGCCAACCACACTTCCCTCTAATTTTTTAGCATATATTTATTTTAAGGGAAATATAAGCCGTGTGCCTCTGACTCACTCCCTGCCGTCCACGCTGGCTGCTGCTGGTTGCTGGGTCTCTGCGGGCGCCTGGGGCCGGCCGCGCACCCTCCAAGGGCCGTAGATGCGGTCCCCAAGCCCGGGCCCCTGGGACCCGGGGAGCCGTCCTGCCCGGTCCCCGTGTGCGTACTCAGGGAACATGGGACCGAGTCTTGGCTGTTGTGACTTGGAAGCCACGACTTGCAAAGCTGGGCTGAGACAGGCTTGGAGCGGGGGGCTGTGCCCCAACACCCCCAGACCCACCGTCTCCACCTGGCCCTGTCTTCCAAGCTTGTGGTGAAGTCCGCTGATGAGGAACAGAGAGCAGAGTTATTCACGCACTCGCGTTGGCAGAGCTCAGCTAACTGGGGGTCCGCCGAGGACACCCACGCCGCCGAGGCCCGGCTCTGTGCTCTGGGGGACGGCGTCGCCGCAGGAAGGGAGAGAGGCTCCTCCGAGGCCGGGCGCTGGCCGGCCTGTGGATGCACGTGGGGGGCGCGGCTCTCCCCAGGCCTTCCCCAGCTTGTCCCCTGGGTCGCCCTCATCTGGGTGAAGTTCAGGGCAAGGGACTCCCCCAGGACGCCCGGAGCTCCCAGAGGGCCACGCCGCGGCCCGGAGGCCCCAGGCGGGTCTCGTCCCCTCGGGCTGAGAGCACTGGTCTCGCCCCCCCCCCCACCCCCCCGTGACCCTGCGTTTTAATCTCTCTTCCTTCACTCGCTGGCTGCGCCGCCTACCAAGTCCTGGGGAAAATCACCAGTTGCCTGCATTTCCATACTGATTTGAATCTGTGCATTTTGCCAAAAGTGACGCTCCCTTTTTTGGGTGGTTTGGGCGTGGATCTGATCCTTGAAGCCCTCTGTGCTGTCAGGCCCACGCGAAACCCCTCAGGCGCCTATCGGGGCCGTATTCAGGGTCCGGACGCCCCCCCACCCTCCCCGCCCGGTTACCTCTTGTGCTTAGACGCAAACATTTGGTTCCATTGCTGAGAAACTGGCCCTGCTCTCACTGGAGACCCTGCGGGGGGCCGAGTGCCGGGACCCCCGTCTCTAACGCACGGACCCCCTGCCCCCCAGACCGTGGCCCTCATCCCATGGCAGCAGGTGGGGTAGGGCTGTAATGTGGCGTTTCTACAGCGTGTTCAGGGGTGCCAGGCCCACTGAACAGGGCTCGCAGCTCCAGCGTGTGGCCTGGGCCCTGGAAAGGGAAGGGGCTGGGCCAGGCCACCTGGCCTGCCGTCTCACTGCGGACCCACCGTGATCAGCCAGGGACGTGGGGGCTGCGAAGGGCCCTCTCCTTGTGGGAAGCTCACAGCCTCTGAGGTTAGATGCAGCCCAACGGCGAGGCGAGGGTGTGACGCAGGCGGGTTCCTGGAAGCCCATGGGGCCCATTTCTGTGAATTCCGGCCCCTTCCCCGCAAACCTCCTCTCACCGGCCTTGGTGCTGCCCTGTTTCTGTGTGACCTGCCCTGCAGAGCCCTGCCCCGGGCAAATCCAAGGAGCCCGGGCCTGCTGGGCTGCCTGGCCCACCCTGTGTGCCGCTGCCACCCCAAGCGGGTGCCCGAGCCAGCTGGGCCCACAGACAAGGCCGGCTTCCCAGGAGGCGAGCTCATGTGCCGCCCGGGACAACCCCTCAGAGTTGGGTCCAGCCTTTCAGGGTGAAAGGCACCTCAGCTGCCCACAGGCTCAGTGCCTCAACCTTTGCACACGGCTTCGGAGCAGAAAGAGCCCTGAGGCCAGTTTGCTGACCTGTCCTCTGAGGCTGTGGGGCTGGGAGGGCAGTGCAGAGGCTTTGGCCTCCTGTGCCTGGGGACCTGTGGACAGAAAGGCCATCTTATTTGTCATGACACCAGCTCACTTCTGCTGTCAAACTTAGTGTGTTAATATGAATTTTGCTCCAGGAGTGAGCAATGTGCCTGTGTGTATACACACATGCATACATGCACACACATGCAGAGATGCATGCATAGACTGCACATCCATGTACACATGTGCACAGATGAGTACATAGATGTGCACATATGTGCACATGCACGCGCACACACGGACAGATGCATGCCTAGACATGCACGAGCATGCACACACATGCAGAGATGCACACATAGACTGCACACCCATGTACACATGCACACATGCACAGATGCATACATAGACCTGCACGCACATGCACACATACACGGGCAGGTGCATAGCTAGATATACACACACATGCACACAGATGCATACATAGACTGCACGCCCATGTACACACATGCATAGACATGCACACATGAACACACACAGATGGACAGATGCATACCTAGACATGCACACATGCATACGCATGCAGAGATGCATATATAGACTGCACACCCATGCACCCATGCACACATGCACAGATGCATACATAGACCTGCACGCACATGCACACATACACGGGCAGGTGCATAGCTAGATATACACACACATGCACACAGATGCATACATAGACTGCACGCCCATGTACACACATGCATAGACATGCACACATGAACACACACAGATGGACAGATGCATACCTAGACATGCACACATGCATACGCATGCAGAGATGCATATATAGACTGCACACCCATGCACCCATGCACACATGCACAGATGCATACATAGACCTGCACGCACATGCACACATACACGGGCAGGTGCATAGCTAGATATACACACACATGCACACACACAGATGCATACATAGACTGCACGCCCACATACACACATGCACGGATGCATACATAGACACGCACACACATGAACAAATATGCACACACATGCATGGGCAGGTGCATGCCTAGATATACACACACGTGCACAAGTGCATACATAGGCATGCACACACATGAACATGCATGGACGCACATGCACAGGTCCATACATGGACATGCACACACGTGCACACACACTGCACCTTGTATGCACGCACAGAGAGGGTGCGGCCTAAGTGTCAAATAAACCTACTTAACCTCTAATCAAACCCCTTCCCTGTGCTCGTCCTTCCCTCTCTGGTCAAGAAACACCTGCCGGACGTTTGCTGGGGTCGGAGGTGCTCTGGTCCAGGCTGAAGGGCCCCTAAGACATGTTTGTTCCTTCGGGGAGTGCGACGCAGAGCAGAGCTGTGCGAGGAGGCTCCCCGCGCAGGCCGTCTCTCTGCCGTGCGCGGTTTGCCATCGCAGAGGAGGGCGGCGGCGCTCACAGTGGGGGCGGTGCTGACGGAGGAGGTTCAGAAAACCCCGCGGGGAAGGGGATGAACTTGCCCGCTCTCATTTCCTGACCAGTCCCCCCCCCCACTGTCCCCAGTCTCCTCCCGGGAGCCAGGCCCCCACTGGGCTGCGGGCTGGAGAGACTCTGTCGCCGGCTCTGGAGTGTCAGTGACCGCACAGGCGGAAGGATGGAGAGAGGGGCTGGGGGTTGGGGACGCCGTGGACCCAGCTGGTTGTCTGAGCCGAGACCTGGCAGGAAGGCAGCCAGCAGAGGTGGAGATGAGGGGCCACGAGGGGACCCCCCCCAGGACCCAGGGTGCCCATCGACCTCTGGCCTCATGGGGAGGGAGCTCTTGCCACCAGGTCCTGCCAGGGGCCTGCAGCCCTTGGGACTTCACAGCAGCCCTGGGAGATGCCCCGCCGTGGGGTCAGGATTTAGCCGCCTCCCAGAGCAAGTGCGTGCACTGGGTTTGGACCCAGAGCGGCAGAGGGTCAGGCGGGTTCCGCTTGACCTACTTCTCGAGCCAGCCCTGCCCAGACGTCACTTTTGGCCCAGATTCCTCTTCACTCACGGGCTGGCAAGTGACCACTGTCGGTGGTCAGCACGGCTGTGATGATGCCAGAGAAAACAGCCCAGGCCACCGCCTGGCCTTGTTATTTATGACCTCGCGTCCTGCCCCTGTTTACAGGAGGGCGTCTAGGGCGGACGTGACACAGCAAGTGACTCACGGCTCCTTTATTTGAGCGCGTCTCCCTCGGATGAATGGCGCCCACTGTTGTGCTAGGCGCCCACGGCCCCTGGAGCAGGTGACTTGCTAAATAAGACCTTGAGGCCGGGCTCCAGGCAGCGGCCAGGACGCCCTCCGCCGGGACAGCGGAGGGCGGGGCGCCAAGAGGCAACAGGGCACGTCTGGCTGCACCTGCCCAGCTAAACACCCAAGGAACGGTCCCCTGCGGTGGGCGGATAATGCCCCCAGAGTGTCCCGCCGTGACCTCTGCAAGCTCTGAGGGTGGCCTTGGATGCCACAGGGATGCTGCGGCTGGGATCGCGTTCAGGGTCTGGAGACGGGCGGGTGGCCTGGATCTTCCAGTGGCCCGGCCACTAATCCCCGGGAAAGGGAGAGGGTGTGGGGACGAGGACGAGGCGGTGGGGGGCGGTGCTTTTGTGGATGGAGGAGGCTCCACGGGCCAAGGGCTGCAGGTACCTCAGAAGATGGAAAAGGGCCGGCCTCTAGCCTGGAGCTTCCAGCAGGGCCAGCCCTGCTCAGGCCCGCGTTAGAGAGTGGGAGTCCCCCTCGGGACTGTGGCTCCGGACTGTGCGGGAACAAATTCCTGTTGTTGAAGCCACTGAGCTTGTGCCAGTGTGTCACAGCAGCAGCTGTGAACGAGCACATCCTCCACCATAAGGCGTCCCCAGGCAGAGGCGCCGGCGCTCAGGGCTCTGCTCCCCCCGCTTCGCTTGGCTTTGCACCACTCGCGTGTCATCAGGACAGCGGCACGTGGAGCCTGTGGAAGGTGACAGCACACGAGTCAGACAAATACAAATTCAGCAGAAGCAGGGAACTATCTTCTATGCCTTTTTATTATTTTTCAATCAAGTTTTTGGTCTTTTCAGAGCCATACCTGTGGCATATGGAGGTTCCCAGGCTAGGGGTCGAATCGGAACTCTAGCTGCCGGCCTAGACCAGAGCCTCAGCAACACGGGATCCTTAACCCGCTGAGCAAGGCCAGGGACCCAGGTCCCTACGGTACTACGTCTGGCTCTCGACCTGCTGAGCCTCAATGAGAACTCGTTCTATGCCTTTTTAGAGCGGAAACCTTTCCCAGGAAGTCTCTAGAAGCTCCCTCACGGCTCATTGTGGGGAACAGGTCAAGGGCACCTTCAGAAGCGGCCTCAGGAGAGGAGCCTGGGATTGGCACGCGTGGCTTGGACCAGGGCTCTCAACCCGGGTCAGTTCTGTCCCCAAAGGAACAGCAGGGTCTGGAGACGGGGTGGGAGGGGGGGTCCTGCCATCCAGAGGGCGGGAATGCCAGGACTGCCTCACGAGTGACCCGCGCCCGCAGACGGGGCCCCCCGGCCCCCGAGTTCACATCTTGGACTTTGAGAAACCTGCCTGGAACCAGGCGGGCTGACCCTCAGCACCAAGAAGAGCAGAGAGCAGCCCCTGCGGCAGGCGTATCTCACAGGCATCTGAGCCAATCCCGCTTGGCTCGGGGTTGGGGGAGGACGGGCACAGAGGTATGGCTACGGCTTTTGCCAGAACAAGGCCCTGTGTCTCAGGACTGCTTCTGGTTCCGGCCAAAGGAGGTATCTGGCAGCAGCCTGGGTTGCAGCCTCACTGCATCCTCGCGGCGGCACCTTGGGGCCAGCAAGGATGTGGCATCTCTGCTTGGTGCATGGGAAATAGGGCAGCCAGGCCCCCTTGCGGCCCCAAACCACATGTCGGTCAGGGTCACAGGTGTGTCCAGACAGCGTGGCAGGCGGGGCTCACTAACCCAGTCCTGGAAGGATTGGGCGACGCTGGTCAGCGGGACGTGGACCAGAGAAAATCAGAAAGAAGCGCTCATCGGCCGGAAGGAGGGTCCCCAGACCCTCCCCCCCCGGGGCACCTTCTCTCTGCACGGTCTGCGAGCACAGGCCAGAGGTGGGACGTCCTCCGGGGTGAAGACCATACAGAGGCCGAGGCCCTGCCCAATAAGGGGCAGGTGGAGGCAGCGCCCAGGGAGGGCGGCCGAGGGGGCTCCCCTCCCGCCCCCACCGCGCAGTCATCATCAAGCAGCCGCGCAGACACTGCGCTAAGGACTCGCCGCATCTCCTCTACGCTTGCAGGTGCGGTTGCTGGAAGGAAGAGAGAGTCCCCGCCGGATCGGCCGCGAGACCACACGTGCGGAGGGCCTGGCCTGTCCCCCCATCCCTACCGATACATGTCTCCCGCTCACCCAGGTCCAGGGAACCTTGAGGAAAGGCCCCCTGCGCCAGTGCAGGGCCCGGGCCTCTGGGAGGGGCCCCAGGCTCTCCCCACACCCCCCCCGCTCGGGGCCTTCTTGGAGGGCATGCGCCCCAAGGCCTTGGCTCTGAACTGAGGCCCATGAGCTCGCTGCTTTTTCTGTCAGTCCCTCTAGAGTTTTTTGGGGGATTAAATACATACTTTACTAAATCAACAGATTACTTAGCACCATGTGGTATGAAAACACACCACCAGAACCAACAACAAACCCCTGAGCGGCGCCTTTATTTCAAAAATGCATTTACCCATCGGTCCCCGTGCAGCCCACTCGGCGGCAGCTCCTTTCAGTATGAAGGGTGATACGGGGAGATTATAAATGTCCGGCTTTATGAGGCCCTGGAAGCAAAGACGGCCTGGCTCAGATATCCTAACGACCAGTGTACGGACGCCGTCTTCTTGACGAGAGGTTTACAGACAGGCACGTGGGGAGGAAGATTTTAAAAGAAGGGAACATTTTTTCAGCTGTCCAATCACACTGACCGGCTGCCAGAAACAGATGGGCCTGGCGTCTGGATGGTGTCACCTTCCTTCCACGCCGCTCTTAGTGCAGGCACGTCACTGTCACCGTGAACCACTTCCAGGGGAGCGGCGTCACGTGCTCAGGGACGCATCACGTGTCCAGGCGGGGAGAACCGGCCAGGGGAGGGGCCCACGCCTGCACCTGGGCTGCATCGGGTGCCCCAGTGCAGCGCCGCTGGCCTGGCTCTGAAGGTTCCACACCAGACTCCCCCCGGCTCGCAGCGCTGAGCACACTCGGGCCACTCTCAAGCAAGCGCCCCGGCGCGTGGACCTGGATGCACGCCGGGCCCTGCCACGTGCATTGTCGCACACAGGCGAGAAGCCACGTCCGCGGCTGCCCTCCCAGAACATGCTTTTTGCATGCTCCATCTCGACTTCCCTTTGGCACAGGTGTCGGCTGACCCTGCTGTCACAGAGGGAGTGAGGCCGTGAACTTGGTCTCCCAGGTCGCTGCCCTCACCAGCCTGGGGAGAGCAGACTGGGTGCCCCTGAGCAGAGGCGGGAGCCTGTGGTGGCACAGGGGAGCCCCTCCCCAGAAGTGACCCTTCCAGGGGTCCTGCTTCAGGAGACACGGAAGGCGGCCGGCTCCAGGCTTCCGAAGCTCAGAGCTCGGGGTGCCTCCCAGCCGGCAGGTAGAAATCCATCATGTCCTCGGCACCTGCAAAGCCTTCCGAGGACATGTTTTTCTTCAGTCGGAACAATTCTGAGAGGAAGGCACATTATGCTCATTTTGCAGATAAGAAAACTGAGCCCTCCACAGTCGGGGAGGGTCCAAGTGTCCGTAGCTACGGCGAGACGGCACCAAGGTTCGGGTCCACCTGCTTCCACCCCGTCAAAGAATGGTCACCTAACCCACAAGCTGTGCGGGGCAGGGCTCTGACCCAGCCTTGGGCTGCAGGGGAGTCTGAGCCACGCAGCCAGCCTGAGGGCCGGTGTGGGGCTTCCTTCCAGCCCCAAGCCTGTGATGAACAGCCAAGGCTTCCCTTCAGCCAGGGGCTCTCGGTCCCAGCACCAGAGCCTGTGGTGCAAGCATGACTCTTCTAAACCCCAGACAGAGCAGGTGGAGCAGAGCGATGGGGTGGGAGTGGGGCTGGAGGCGTGAGCAGTCTCTCCTCGGGAGGCAGCCCGGATTCAGAGGCACACAGCTTGAAACCTCTGCCTGGACCCCAAACAGTGGCACCTGGCATTCCAGCCACCGCCAGAGGGGACCCAGCAGTGACGGGCCTGGGTTATAGTTCTCACGCCGGGCTGGCCAGAGCAGTGTCCTGGGTCCCTTGAACGAGAGTGATGTGACCAGGAGGAACCAGCTGAGGAGACCCTCCAGCTGCCTCAGCGACAGCCCAGGTCACGGGGTGCCTCTCATCGGCATCCCTCCCACGTCATCCTGCCAGAAAGGGAGGTCCTGGGCCCCAGGGCAGCTCTGTCCTTGGCCTCAGAGTGACCGTGCCCTGGTCATGTGTCACCTGGCTGCACTGGCCCTGGGGGCTCGGGTGCAGGAACGGGTGTGGGGTCGCCGTGCACCCGTCGGGGGGAGTCCACACCCTCTTGGAACAGACGTCCTCCCGCTCAGCAGTTGGCATCTGGGTGAGTTTCCACTTGGGTATGAGTTCAGAGGTTACCTCACCCCTTCTGGGCATCTCATCCTGTTCAGGCCAAGCAGCTTCTAGGGGAGAAGTGACTGGTCCTCACGCTGGGAGCGTGTCCTGGGTTGGGCAGGCGGGGCGGGGGGGGTCCTCAGGGGGTCCTCAGCATCCCCTTCCTGCCTGCTCCATGCTGGCCCCCCTCCAGGACTGCTGGGCCAGCCCCAGGGCTTCCCCTGCAGCTGGCAGCAGGTGCCCCGAACATAGCATTGCTGGCCCTGCTCCTTGTCACCTGAGGCCACCTGGAACCAGCATCTGGAGGAGCCGCGCACGCCCCATTCGCAGCTCTAATAACTGGGAGGAAGCACGGCTTGAGCCACCTCACCAGGGAACGCTCTCTGCACGGCCAGAGGTGGCCTAGCAGGTCTCTCTGAGATGTGGCCACTCTTGGAACCTGCCACCTTCAACTGGGGGGCGCCAGATAAAGCTGAGCACGTGCTTGGCCTGCCAGCGGGTTCGGCGTCCTCGCAGGTGGGAAATCTCAGGGGCTGCGTGAGGATCAGGCAGGTCTCGGGTCACAACGCAAAGAAAGAGCAGTAGCCACGGCGTCCAGAGGTGGCGGCTTCTGCCGGGGCGACTCTGCTCCCTTCCCCGCCCCGAGGCCTGCCCGCCAGAGCGCAGCCCGGAGCCCGGCCGTGAGCGCGGCCCCATCTCGGTCCCGGCACCGCTGTCTGACCTGAACCACAGCCAAGGTCGTGCCCCTTCATCCGCGTTTGTTCCTCGCTCGAAAGGGGGCCAGGCGTCATCTTGGTTTGATGCCGTCAGCTTCCGAGGGAAAAGGGCGAATGTGGGTCTTTCCAGGTAAACGAGCATCCCGCTGGCTGAGAAATGAGTCAACACAGGTGCGCTCAATTGGTGAGCAGGTGGCCGTGTCCTTTCCCTCACAATCACCCTTTTCATGCGCCTCGTCCCATCCACCGCGCCCTGGCCGCGTCCCTGCGGAAGCTCCGGGGCTTGTTAGGTATTAAATGTCCTTATCAATAACCGCCTCTGTGCCCCGTTTATCTGGCTGCAGGCACCTGGGAAGCCATAAAAGGCTGTTGGAACTGCTGCCATGTGGGGTCCGGGGGGCTCAGCCGGGGCAGGGCCGTTGCTCGGATCAACAGTGCCTGCTCCTCAGGAGCAAACATTCACATCAAAGAGGCTGGATCCTCCAGGAACCAAACATTGGCCATAAAAGGGAGCGCAGGGGTGAATGGGGCTTTGTTGCCTGGTCAGGTGGCGTGTGTCCGCCCTGAGGGAGCCACAGGAGCCGGCCCGTGGGCCCGGGTGGGAGAGAATCCCGAGCCCCCCGCCATGCTCAAGGCTCAGGGCACAGATCAGACCCCAGGCAGACCCAGGCTCAGGCCATCTGCTGGTCCCTCTCCCACGGCCCATTGCCTGAGGTGCAGGCCACACCACAGTGAGCCTGAGCCCGGACAGTCCACACGGCGGTGAGCCTAAGCCTGGATGGTCCATATGGCAGTGAGCCTAAGCCTGGCCAGTCCACGCAGCAGCGAGCCCCAGGCTGAAGTCTGCTCTTGATGCATGCAGACCTGTGTACATGTGTGTGTGGGGGGGTTGTGTGGGTGTGTACACGTATACCCACGTGCACACAAGCGTGTTCAGGTGCCCTCAGGGCATGCCTGTGATTGGCCCCTTGGCCCCGTGCCCTTCCCCAGATCCCACCTCTGCCCCAGGCTCCCCGGGGTCCCCTCTTTCACACCCGACTGGCTCCCTACCTGCTTGACCATGACCGCTAGTCACTCGTCCCCACACCCCGAGCTGTCTGAGTCAGCACTCGGGGACCAGGACAGAGGCCGAGGGGTCAGACCCACTGCGCTCCTTGCAGGACGGAGGAAAACACACCGTCCAGCGAGACAGGCAAGTGGCTCCAGGCCTCTTCACTGGGGTCAGCGTCACCCAGCGTCGCCCAGCGTCCCTGCTGTAGAACAGGGTGGGAACAGCCTGGGGAAGACCCTGGACAGCAGTGCCATCTGGTGGCGGGTCCTCTTGCAGCCATGGGGGGGTGCCATTGAGGTTCTGGGCCCCAGCAGGGCTGGGACAAGGCGTGAGGAAGGGAGGCAGAGAAAACTCCGTCAGGACAAATGAGGTCTAAAACCGAACTTGAAAACAATTGCACGAATGCAAAAATCCATGGTGAGCACAGTATTAAAAGATTAAGCAGAGACAGGACAGGAGTACTGATTTGTTTGCCTGGCACCAGCCCTGTGAATTTAGGGGTAGAAGAATGCCACTTTCCTTTGCCAGTAAGAAAGCACGACCCACATCAACCTGGCAGCCTGGCTCCTTAGGGTCTGAGAGTCAGTAACCGGCCCCCACCCAGCCCTGGCTGTAAGTTACCTGTTACCCGTTACCCCAGCATCAGAGCCGAGCCCTGGGGAGGGGCCGCCCACGAGGGTCCCATCTCAGGATCCTTGGGGCGCCCCTGGGCCCGGGAGTGCAGCCCCCCCTGGGTGTCAGAGAAGTCCCTGCTCCTGTGACCCTCTAACCCACTTCAGAGGAGTTAGGTCAGTGTAGACTCGGGGAGACAGTAAAGGGCCAGCGGAGCACAAAGCTGAGCCAGTGCGCGGGCATCTCGCAGATACTTGCTGCCACCTGGTTGCTGGGGCTGTGCAGTAAAATACCGAAATGCAGGCGGCTGGAGGGTGGGGTGGACACGGGGACGTGGGCGAGGCCGGCTGGCCCACCCGCCTGGACAGGCTGAGGTTCACACCTGCCTGCCGCCTCCCGCCAGACCCTGGACCATCCTGCTGGGCATGCGAGCCCCGGGGCGCTCTGCCTCTTCTCTTGGCAAAGAAGAGGAAGGAGTCGGGCAGCCTGGGCTTTCCGACCGAAGTCTCCATTCCAAGCGCGCTTTGCAGAGTGACAGCTCATTTGCAGGCACGGTGTTTCCCACACCATGAAGTCCTCACCTCCCAGGAACCACCGTCTGTGAGCGCAAAGCGGTGAAAAGCTCCCAACCCGGCCCTGAACACACACGCACACCGCTGCCTGGACGTCCGCAGAGAGTCCAGCCCCACGCGCCCTCGGGGGCCTGCCCGGCACAGCCCTGCATCCCACCTTCCCGGGGCCTTGGCTCCAGCCTGGCAGGGGGATGGAAAGAAGCTGGCAGGGCGGGCTCCTAACAGCCCTGGAGCTCCCTGTTTGCACCCGGGCCCCTTCCCACCTGGCCTGGCTTCACGTCCGGGACCCCGCCCAGGACCACGGCCTGCGTGAGCCGAGTCTGCCCCCTGGCGGCAGGCAGGGACACTGCACAGAGGTCCTGCCCTCTGGTCCTCCAGCTGCCGCCAGCTCACACCCTGAGGAAGCCCAGCTCCTCATGCACAGATGGCGCCACACAAAGGTTTTGAGTCTACTTTATTGAAATAACAGAAAAAAAGCAGTACTCCAGGTTATCAACTTAAAACAACAGCAAGTATAAAACAGACGCTTTATGGAAAGATACGGCTTCTACTCGTGCCCATCTCACTGCACGGAAAATAGATTTTCCATAGACATGCACACACTGCATAGTCAGATATGACATTATCCTGATGGTTCAGTTATATATGCATATAAATTAATACTGACTTTTATTGTATGTTGTAGGAAAACAAAATTGGCCACAACACAAAAGGTAGACCAGCAGGTGTCTTTGTGGGACGCCCCACGTCCATGATGTGCTCGTGGATGAGGGGTGCTGGGGGGCTGGGGGCTGGGGGCCGAGGAGGGTGGGGCCCTGGCACCAGAGCGGGCTCCCTCGGGGCATCTTCAGTCCACTTGAAGACCGCACCCGGCCCCCCCCCCAGGGCCACGCCCCCCCTCCCCACCTGGACACTCACCTCATTTTCCAGGCCTGTGGCCTCCTGGCTCACAGGTCTCTCCTCTGCGGCGGAGGTGCCTCCTCCTGCCAGCCCCCCGGGGGGCTCCAACCCCCCCCGCACAGTCTGCTGCCAATGTTTCTGCATCTGCGAGCTGTCCATCCATGCCCCCCTCCCCTGCTCCCCACGCTGCAGGAGACACCTCCACAGTTCCCTCCACGCTGCCCACGCTGCCCTCGAGGGGAGCTCGGAGCCCTCCCTGAATGAGTGGGAAGTGTCCAGACTCCGTCCAGTCCTGTCCCCCTGCAGCTCTCCCAGGGCTTCCTCGCGGGTTTACATTAAGGGAAATAGAGCCGCGAGGATACGTTCCTCTTCCTCCGTCTTCCTACAGCTCCATCTCCCACCTCACCCAGTAAAGGAGCCTGCAGGACGCCGAGCCCCTTGCTCTGCCCAGACCCTGAAACCAGTGCCCAGCAGGGCTCCCTCCTGCAGAGAAGCCCCTGCCCACCGTCCCTGACGTTCCTGGAGGGAGAGGTGGGGGCAGCCGTGAATGATGGTGGTGGGCTTGGGGGTCTCACCGGAGACCTCCAGAGGCAGGTGGGGTGGGGATGCATCACGGAGGCGCGGACCGATGCTGAGGAAGTGGGCACCAGACCAGGGGCCCAGGTGCATCTGACGGGTCGCACCCGTTTCTCTCAATGGGGATCAAAAAGCCCTAAAGCGGTCCTAACAGAATTGCACACTGCCGGGGGCCTCATTCCCGTTGCCTGTGGCTTCTGTCACCTTCTCCTTGAGTTCTGGTTCTGGCCCAAGTGGAGCGAGAAATGGACAGGGCCGCCTGCCCAACAGAGAGATGCTGGCAGTCCTTGTCCTGGGGGGTCCAGGGGCCCTCTGCCCATGCCAGTGCAGGGGGGTGGGGGCTGCGCAGGGGGGTGGGGGTACAAGGCCAATGCAGGGGGTGCGGGGATGGGGGGTAGCACAGGGGTGCGGGGACAGCACTGGGGCGTCGGGACCTGGAATAGGCTTCTCCTTCTCCGGAGGCCACGCCCACAGCCCTGTGAACAGAGGCCCCCCCGGCCCTCACTTTCCTCCAGTCCAGAATCTCTGCGGCCCCTGGGGTCCCGGGAAAGCCAGGCAGAAGGCACCCTCTTCCTCTGATTCCAACATGAGGCCGGCCGGGTTTGGGAACCGCAGTTCGGAGGGCAGCCCCTCCCAAGAGCTTCCCGGCTCCCCATTGGAAGAGGCGCTTCAGGCACCGAGAATAAAAACTTTGGACGCTTCCTGTCCTTCAGGTCTCCTTTAAATTCAAAGAGGAGCCGGAAAGGACCAGCGGATAACAAATCCTTTCTGCCGCGGGAAGCATGAGGACAGGAGGGCTGGCGACCACCAGCAGGTCACTGAGCAGCTCTCCACATCCGGGTCTCGCCGCGCTTCCCTGCAAAACGTTTCTCCTTCCCAATCAACAGTCCTTCTCCCATCCTGCATGGCCGCTGCCAGAACCTCGCAAACAAATGTGAAGCCGAGTTGCAACACACTTGGAGATTCACAGTGAGCCAGCAAGTCTGCAAATAATTTTCAAGATGAAAAATGAAAATAATCACACGACTTGGAGTAGGGGTGAGATTTGACTTAAGCACAAGTTCAGCGAGCCCAGGTTTTCCCCTCGAGGCTCCAAGAGCAGAAGTGTGATTTGCCTGGTTGGGGTGAGTCCTGAATCCCTAGTAGCCTAAACTCGTAAAGGGCGTTAGTGCCCTTAAGGAGCCCTTACGGAGCGTGTTCCGATTGATTGCTCAGGCCTGCGGAGGCATCGTGACTGCTCCCAGCCCCGGGTGGAGACGCCGGGCGAAAAGACCCATCGCGGAGGTGCTGGAACTAAACACCAATCGTCAGGCAAGGAGCGGGAAGGGCAAAACTAAGGGGAAATCCTGCTGTCCCCCCAGTACCCCGTGGCCCCCCCCAGGAGCACAGCTCACCCGGGGTTGTGCCAGGAGCCGAATACACACAAGACGCCAGGGTACAGGGAGGCACGGAGAACGGTGGTCCCAGCCTGGGAAGCTTGGTGCGGTCCTGACGACCAAGCCACACCCCAGGCCAAACGCCTCAGCACCTCGGTCAGGCCCCTACATCGGCATTTCTGAGGTTTCCAGAGGGTTCAGTGCAGCCAGGACAGAGCGCCACCAACCACGGTGGAGTCTGGGAGCTGTCGAGGCCCATCCATTCTGCACCCCAAGCCACTGCTGCCTGTCCCGGCCTGCACATCCTCATGCCTGAGAAGCCTTGGGAATTCTCACTCCAGCCAGACCCTGCCGCGACTTCTCCAACTGCCACGGCCCCTAGTGGGCCAAGCCTCCATCCCGGGGCCACACCCGTCCAGGAGCCACACCTCTGTCTCGGGGCCACACCTCCATCCAGGGGCCACGCCTACGTCCTGGGGCCAAGCTGTCCTTTGCCAAGCACATGACTGGGACTCTTGATTTGTGCCTTCCTGGTACAGCCAAGCCCAATTTTGGGGAAACAAATGCCACCACAACCTCGAGGACAAAGGAAAGGCCACCCACAAGGAAGACCTGACATCTGGCCGACAGCGGCTCTGCTGCGGCCTCTGGTCACCCACGGGCCACCATCCCCCCTCCTCGGGCCCGCCACCCCGTCCGGGACCCGGTCCTTTCCTCCGAGAAGAACTCTCTCCTCTGTGGGCTCCTTGCTGAGCCCCAAGCGCCTCTAGCGCCTCCCCGCGACTCAGAGGCCCAAGCAGAGGAAGCAACAGCGGTTCCCTCACAGGACCCCTCCAGGGACACATCTGTCCTGCTGTTATCTGACGTAAGGTCCCTGTCCCCAGCTGAAGCACGGACAGTCGGGAGCAGCCGGGGGCTCCAGGCTCCCCAAAGAAGTGGGCGCTCGCGTACTGGGGATGTGAAAGGGGCCCCACGGAAAGACCCTTCGGGAAAGAGGAGGTCCCCCCGTGGACACGCTCGGCCGTGGCTGGGACTGCCCGCATCGCCCTGGCCCTGCCCCGTGTCCTCGCCGGCAGCAGCCCCCCCTCCAGCGCCTCGACACAGAGCCCCGGCCATCAGAATGAGGAGGACACCGGCACCCAGGGTGCAGGGACCCAGTGGGGCGGGCGAGGGACACGTCCCCCTTGCCTTGTCACACAGCCGGGGGTGTCAGCTGTGAGGACTCCTCCTCCCCACGCTGCTCCCGCCACGTGCCCGCTCACGAGTGCAGCTCCTCCCGCCCGGTGCTGGATTTGCTTCACACACTTCAGGTGGGTGCGTTTGGTTCTGATGCTGCCGCTGCAGGACGACGCTGCTTCTGGAGGCCTGGGTTGTGGCTGCGGGAGGCGGCCCGTGGAGGGGCCCCCACCCGGGAGCGGGTGCCGTAGAAAAATCGAGGCCATGTCACACGCTGGCCGGGCTGCTTCCTAAGTGCAGGATTATGATGTGACCCCAAAAGGTTCTGCTCCTTTTTGACCGAATGTGTGCAAACTCGTCCAGGATCTGCCCTCACTGTCCATGAGCTCAGTCCTCGCTCTCCTGACTCCGCTGTCCCAGAGCCCCTGGAAACCCGCCCGCTCTGCCCCCCCAGGGGCTTGGGAGGGAGGACGCCCAGGGCCGCTTCCCAGGACACCCCCCCGCCAGGAGCCCTCCCAGGACCCCCCAGGAACCCCCCAGGACCCCTCCCAGGACCGCCTCTGGGAGTCATTCCTCAGGTGTGACCATACTTTGAGGGGTCGGTTATTTGTCTCTGTTTCTTTAATCAGCTCTTTCTAATTAAGTCCTCAGCTGTCCTCCTCCTGGAAGTTCCTGGGCGCTTCCCATTGTGATTCTAAGCAGCACTGCAGCAGACACCCCTCCCTGAAAACCCCTGAAAACCTGCCTACTCTGCCCCCAGGGGCACAGCGCGGGGAGGGGCTTGGCCCCCGGGCCACTCTAGTCCCCGGCGAAGGCTTGGAAGTGACCCCTGGGCCCTCTGTCCCCGGCCCTGCGTTGCAAACACGGCCCTGGACACTGTTTTGAGGGATCAGCTCTGCTCGGCCCTGGGCTCTGCGGCATCTGAGCTGCACAGACTGCAGACTCCAAGGGGGCCCGGGGCTGGCCCACCCCGACCCTCTGGCTCTCCGTCTGGGACCAGGGCTGCTCTGTCCTCCACGACTGGGCCGTCTTCATGGAAGCCAGACTATTTTCAACACCACCAACTTCCTTAAACAAAGCCCAGTTTCACATATGCCAGAATTATGTTCGACAAACAAAACATGTTTTTATGATATAACTAGAGAGCGTGTTCCAGGACGTGTCAGGCTTGTCATCGCCAACACCTGGATCCCATTTCCAATACTGGCTAAAATGTGAACCATCAACTTGGAGAATGAAAAAAGCTTTATTTTTTTTTTTTTCACTCTGGGGAGTGGGGGTGGTTCTTGACCGTCCTCAAAGAATGTCTTTTAATATTATGCACACTTAGAGACACGTTTATAAATCCTGGATCTTAAGCAATGAAGTGCTTTTGCAAACATACAAGGATCCATTGAACTCGCTCGCTTGCTCTCTCTATATAATTATAATAAATCAATAAAGTACTTTTTGAAAGCATATAAGGATCCAGTGACCTCTCTCTGTATACATATGTCTGTATGTATTATTCGTTATATTCTTATGCGCTGTATAGTGACGAGTTGTGCATATTTCATACCTAAAATGTGTCTATAAGATCATAATGGCTCTGCCTTAGATGAGGGATCTGAGCTGATTGCCTTGGTTTTCTAATCGGCAATGCCTGCAATTTTCTTAAATGACCCCAGACCCACAAGGGTCTCGTGGGGTAGACCCGGCTCCCTACGGGGTCCTGGATGGGAGCGTGCTGTCCAGAAAATGCTGGGACAGAGGTTTTTCCTTTAGAAAATCTCCACCCTTCACATCTTTCTGGGCACCAAGGTTAGAAACTCCCCAGGCTTTGGGTCTCAGAAGCTAAGCTCTGAACTAGGAGATACAAGCCTGTGTTAGATAGGAACCTCAGGGCACATGCAGGTTGGGTTGGATCCAGCTGAAGGAGGTAGCACTGCAGGACAGCCATTAGACCCTGAGAGCCCTCCAGAAGGGTCCACGCAGGACACACACGGTCTCTGATCAGGAATCACTAAGATAAGTGCTGGCAGTTTGGACCAGGTGGAGCCAAGCCCAGGTCCCAGCAGGATTTTCATAACCGCCCCCCACACACACACACCGGGCCTGAGCCCACGCCTGGCTGTGTGAGCCATCAGCCAGGGGCAGAGCATCAATCTTCCGCTTCCCCCATTCCTAAACCACATGACAGCCGGGCCTGGGGCCCCAGCACCTTATAAATCACCAGCCGGCTCCTCTCCCCACGATCTTGATAAAGCGCCAGGACCAGATGTCCAGGCTCCAGGAAGATAGCCCTGCCAGACCACTGCCTTGCCTGGGACGGGAGGAGGGGTGCGTGAGTGTGCGGGTGGGAGCCTGGGGCTGTGAGTGTGTCCATATGTGAGGGTGTGGGCGTTATGCAAATGCACGTGCGTCTGCACGTGTCTGCACATGTGCACGCGTGTGTGTGCGTGCCTTTCCCCCCACATGTTCCATTTATTTTCAAAAGAAATCAATGGAAAAATAAACCAAAACTTCATTTAAAGAAAAGAAGTTATCTTTACGTGGGGGCTACAAGTGAGATTTCTGTGAATGTTCCCTGTTTTATCGTCTTCTCATGGGAAGCATGCACATTTGTTACATATAGAATAAAATCAAAAAGAAAACAGCAGACTCCGACACTGAAAACAAATGAAACTGACTATACTTCAAGTTGGTGTCATAAACATGGGAAAAATTACTTTTGTTTTTTTAACAATTTATTGAGGGGTAATTGACATATAATAAGCTGCCTATTTGAAGTGTACATCTGGGTTTTGACATATGGGTGAATCCGGAAACCATCATTACGGTTGGTTCGTTAAGATACTGAAGATGTGTCACTCTCAAAAATGTCCTTCTTGATGTGGTACATACACAGTGGAACACTACTCAGCCATGAAGAAGGATGACCCGATGGGCAGCTCTGTGGATGGACATGGAGATTATGATACTGAGTGAAGGGAGACAGAGAAACGCAAATACCATGTGATATTTATAGGTGTCATCGGAAATCTGACACAAATGAACTCATTAACAAAACAAATCAACTCACAGGCATAGAAAACAAACTTATGGTGACCAAAGGGGAGGTTTGGGAGGGATCAATTAGGAGTTTGGGGTGAACAGATAGAAACCCTTATACATAAGAAATAAACAAGGACCTGCCGTGGAGCACAGGGAACTATACTCAATATCTTGTAATAACCTGTGACAGAGAAGAAGAGAAAGAATAACATCCATGTGTGCATAGCATGCATAGATGTGTGTATCCATGTGTGCATGTGTGTGTATATGTGTGTGTATATCCATGTGTGCATGTGTGTATGTATGTCCATGTGTGTGTATGTATGTATATATGTGTATATCCATGTGTGCATATGTGTGTATATGTGTTTATGTATATATGTGTGTATCCATGTGTGCCAGTGTTTGGGTATGTGTGCATGTGTATATCCAGTGTGCATGTGTGTATATGTGTGTATGTATATATGTGTGTATATCCATGTGTCCATGTGTGTATATACCCATGTGCGCATGTGTGTGTATATCATGTGTGCATGTGTGTGTATATATGTGTATATCCATGAGTGTGTGTATGTATTATGTGTATATCCATGTGTGCATATGTGTGTATATGTGTGAGTGTATACATGTGTGTATATGTGTGTGCATGTGTGTATAACCATGTGTGCATGTGTATGTGTATATGTGTGTATCCATGTGTGCATGTGTGTGTGTAATCCGTGTGTGTATATGTGTGCATGTTTGCATAGCCATGTGCGCATATGTGTGTCTATGGGTGTGGGTTTTTTTGACTGTTTGACAACCTTTGCTTTTCTGGAATAAACTCCACCTGATTATAGCGCATTATTCTCTCTGTATATTGTTGCATTTGATTTGCAAGGGTTTTGTTTGGAATTTTTTATCTAATTCATGAGGTATGTTGCTTTGCAGTTTTATTTATGATGGGATATATTCTATAGAAAAAAAGAAGTAAATTTTTAACGAATTCAGTGGCCAAATTTTAAGAAAATTTGGGGGATTGTAATTATGAAACGAATACCGATATATCTTAAAGCGAAACAAAATATAATTCCGTTAATGTTAGAAACTAAGGTGGGCTACCAAGAGAAAAGATCTACCCATATGGGCATCCCGTCGTGGTTTAGTGGGAACCAATGCGACTAGGAACCAGGAGGCTGCAGGTCCGACCCCCCAGCCTCGCTCAGTGGGTTGGGGATCCAGCGTTGTCGTGAGCTGTGGTGTAGGTCACATACGCAGCTTGGATCCTGCATCGCTGTGGCCTAAGCCAGCGACTGTGGCTCCGATTGGACCCCTATCCTGGGAACCTCCATATGCCGCGTGGGCAGCCCTAAAAAAAAAAAAGAAAGAAAAAAAAACCTACCAATATTAGAGGCAATGGGGATAAATAAAAGTTCTAAGTATTAGGTTTCTTTACTTCTTTAAGATGCAATTTACTAATTAGTTACAAGGACGAAGGAGGTGACTTTCAGGCGTCCCTGACTGACCCCACCTTAACCAAGCGAGGAAGATGAGCACGAGCAGTGATGAGAGTGGGGACCGCGTGCGCCGACGGGATGCTGCAGCGAAGCGCGTCAGTGCGTAACCGGGTAACCGGAAGCCTTAGCCCAACCTGCACCGAGAAGCATCCTTCAAAGAAACCACTGTGGTCTGCGCCCAAGTCAGACGGCAAAGGCAGCCCAAGCGAACAACTGTTCCAGACCAAGAAGAGACCAAGGAAAGTGACCGATAAGCCCAAGGCTGATTCTGACCCAAATTCTTTTGCCAGAAAGAAAACTGTTGGCTGTTGGGGATGCTCCTATGGAGCCCGCGTTTCAGCGGCGGTGACGGATGCCTGCAGGTCTCCTGACCTTGGCGGTTGTTAAGCGTTAGGGACCACGTCCGGCTGATGGAAACGCACGCTGAAGTTTGCAGAGTTGGCGAGGTCAGACTGGCAATGCACTTGCTCTGTTTTCAGGAGAGAAAAATTATTTTTGCTGTAGTCTCCATTTCTGTGTGAGCCGGTCGTTATTTAAACGCAGTTTTATGTAGTTTTAAAGAAGCAATTTCATCCTCTTTCTCCAAAACCTGAGACTCCTGAGTGCAGAGAATAGCCGCGACTCTCCTGTGCAGAAGCGGAAAGGCAAAGGCCCTTCCTTTGCCATCCCTCGCCTTCCGGGCCTGCCTCTGCCCCTCAGCCCCATGGGTTCAGTCGCGAGACACACCTTTTTTAAACTCCCACGTCTTTCTGTTTTCTCATTTTCCTAAGGCACGGATGTCCCTGAGATTTTTTACCAGGGTACACTCCCGTAATTCTTTTTTCCAGGAGCTCCCTGGTGGCATAGTGGTTAAGGATCTAGCATTGTCGCTGCTGTGGCAAGGGTACGATCCCTGGCCCAGGAACTTCCACGTGCCACGGGCATGGCTAAGACAAAAAGAAAAAAAATTAAATAAAACATAATTCCTTCTTCCAAAAATGTCTGTCTCCTTCCAGCTGTGAGGATGCACTGCGGGCGACCCTTTGACATGGGACAGGCGGGTGGTGGGTGGGGGAGCAGCGAGACCTCCAGGGACAAGCAGCCCTCAGACTACTGCCCCACTCTGGGCAGCCAGGAACTCACATGTGCAAACCGAAAGATCTCCTTGTGAACTTAAAAGGACAGCTTTTTTTTTTTTTTTTTGTCTTTTTGTCATTTCTTGGGCCGCTCCTGTGGCATATGGAGGTTCCCAGGCTAGGGGTCCAATCGGAGCTGTAGCGGCTGGTCTACAGCAATGCGGGATCCGAGCCGCGTCTACAACCTACACCACAGCTCACGGCAATGCCGGATCCTTAACCCACTGAGCAAGGCCAGGGATCAAACCCACAACCTCATGGTTCCTAGTCAGATTCGTTAACCACTGAGCCACGACAGGAACTCCAGGACAGCTATTTTTAAAACGCAGGTGTCCACTGGGAGACACCTTCTCAACCTCATGGAAACGCGGGGACTTGGGGCCAGTGGCTTAACCGAGAACCCCTCCGCCCCCACCAGCACACACTGGAGAACACACCCAAAGTACCAGCCGTCCAGGCTAAAAATGCCCAGGGATGTGAGCTGTCCTGTATGGCATCAAAAATTCCCAGATGCCCCCAAAGTGAGCTCCATCAGCTTCTCAGTTAAAGACGTCTCTGCAAACCATGCATGAGAAATAACTCGGTCCAGTAGACATCTAGCGTCACAAGGAAGAAATCCGTTCTCACTACTAACGTGGTAACTGTTAGCTGGAATACAAGAGCAACTCAGAAGCAAGAATACCAACTTAATAACCAGACTGTTTAAAAAAAAAAAATAGGCATTCCCGTTGTGGCACAGCGGAAACGAATCCGACTAGGAACCACAAGGTTTTAGGTTTGATCCCTGGCCTCGCTCCGTGGGTTAGGGATCCGGCGGTGCCGTGAGCTGTGGTGTAGGTCACAGATGCGGCTCGGATCTGGCGTTGCTGTGGCTGTGGTGGAGGCCAGCAGATATAGCTCTGATTAGACCCCCAGCCTGGGAAACTCCATATGCCACGGGTGCGGCTCTAAAAAGACGAAAAAAAAAAATGGTGTGTGCGGGGCATTTCTCCACGATCACTGGATTGTAGAAGCAAAACCGAGTGGAGTGGCTGATTCGGATCAGCACTGAGTAAACAGTTTCGTGTGAACACTGTGACTGATTCGTGTACACGGCTGGATACGGACTGGGTTGCTGGACAGGTTCTTGCTGTTCTTACTGGAACAGGTACCAGCTGCGTAGAGAATAACCACTCCCGGCGAGCGTTGGACATGCCTTTGAGGTTGGCAGAGAGGTCAGGGGTGACGCCATCTTTCTCGCGCCCCGTGTCATTTTGGCCTGGAGAGCAGGTGGAGTTCAGGAAGCTCCCTGTAAACCCTGCGCTGGTGTCTCTAACGATGACACGACGGAAGGGGTGCCCACGCTGACACCCCGAGGAGGCGGGCACTGGAGAGGGAGGTGACCCAGGAAGAGAAGATGCGGCAGGAAACCACTGCCCTGGGGAAGAACTAGATTTGGGTCGGATGTGGCAAAGGTGAAGCTGAGATTTTCTGAGTACCACTTTGTTAGGGGTGCCTTTGCTCTGGGGCCCAGAGCGGGAGGGGCGTTCGGAGAACAGAGAGGACTCTCTAGGCCATGAGACCAGAGAAGCGCCCGGGACGAAACCAGGGCAGGTCACAAATGCCAGGCTCTGCCCGCCATCTTATTCTGGGGGCACCTGACGGGGGCACCAGTGGAAGGCAGCTATGCTGAGGTTGGAGCCAGGGGTCTGGGCAGGTGGCCTGGGGAGGCCAAGGGGAGGCAGGGCCACGGGAAGGAGGGAGCAGAGGTGACAGACCCCAAAGGAGGAGCCATGAGCTCGAGGTGGGGGCAGGGGACAGAGGACAGCCCCGTGGAAGCTTCCAGAACATGGTGTCAATGAGGCACCAGGAGGCAGGTAAATGTGTGCTCTGATGTGCCCTCAGTGTCACTGGACGGGGATGAGAACAGAATCAAATGCTTTAAAAAAAAAAATGTATTGGGGAGTTCCTGCAGTGGCGCAGAGGAAATGAATCTGACTAGGATCCAGGAGGACACAGGTTCGATCCCTGAGTTAGTGGGTTATGTGGGTTAAGGATCCGGTGTTGCCACGAGCTGTGGTGTAGGTCACGGACACGGCTTGGATCTGGCGTTGCCGTGGCTGTGGTGTAGGCTGGCAGCTACAGCTCCGATTTAACCCCTAGACTTGGAGACTCCGTATGCCGCAGGTGCAGCCCTAAAAAGACAAAAAAAATTGGCATTGGAGTGTGGTAGACTTAGAGCGTCGTGCTAGTTTCAGGAGTGCCCCAAAGCGAGTCCGTCATCCGTCCACACACATCCGTTCTTCATTCCCACACAGGTTATGACAGACCATGAGCAGAGCTCCCTGTGCTGCACAGCAGGTCCTTGTCGTTACCCAGTTTGTACACGGGAATGGGTGCGTGTCAACCCTTCCTCCTGCAGCTCCCTCCCCGACAAGACAGACGAGTGCCATATGCTATCACTTATATGCGGAATCTAATACAAAATTACACAAAAGAACTTAGTTATAAATCAAATTCTTTTAAATTATATTCGAATGACATTTTTCCAAAGACAAGGCCCTAGGACTGAGCTGGTCAGCCTGGCCTCAAAGGGGCATGACCCGGGCACCTCCGGGGGGCCCAGGCATGGGACGGGCGTGCCTGTCAGGCTGTGCTCCTGGCACCGTGATGGCCGTTACTTTGGCAGGCATGTCTGGTGGGTTTTTTATCCAGATACACCGTATGACCTAAAGCAGATGCTCAGCAGTTTTTCCCCCAACGGCTGGAGGAATCTGCTAATTATCAGGTTCCGTGACCTTTCCCTCCAATACCTGTAGGTGCAGACGAATAGCTAGACTGGGGGTGGAGTGGGGCTGTGGGCGCTGTGACCAGCTGGGGCTTGTTCCCCAGAAGAGCCGGACGAGGGAGGACGCGTGGCCCGCGCGCGCAGGGGCTGGCTCTCCGGGCACCGCACCGGGCTTATTGCAGTAACACGTTTACCCAGTGCAGCATCTCTCCAGAGCCGACGCCTGGAACACTGTGCTCCCGGAGTCGAGGGAAATTGCCCAGGGGTTGGGGGGCGTGGGGGAGTCATTGTCAAAGCCTGAAATTGAACCCGCCCCTGAGTCCCGCTGGAAGGAAGGACAGTCCAGGGAAGGATGGGAGGAGGGGCTGGGGGCCGGGAGGGAAGCGCGCCGGTCCCACAGGCGCCGGCGGCCGGCTCCGGACTCCTCATCGGAGGACCAGAGGGTGGACTTCAACTGGAGCCTTTCGAACTTTCCGGCGGTTTGGAGTTGGCTGGCAGCCCCGGCTTTGAGTCTGGTTTGCTCCAGGAAACGGGCTCCTGCCGTGGGACCTGCAGCCTCCCATGCGCACACCAGGGGGCGCCCTGCCCACACCGAGGGGCGCGGTCGCCCAGCGGGACCAGGATGGCAGGGGGTCCTCCTGAAGCTGCCCAGAGCCACAATCCACACACAAGTGCCGCTGGAACGCCAACCTCGCGTTTCAGACTGAGTCAAAGCGCTTTCGTTTCTACAGACTCTGAGGAGCGTGTCTGTTTGGGGAGCTCGCCCCTAAGTCTGCTTAGATCAGCACCCAGGGCAGGACCCACGTAGGCTCCCTCGGGTGAGCGTTCAGAGCGTCCTTCCAGGGGTGAGAAAGCTCCCGGCGACCGGGACCCTCAGGTGAGAGTCCCTCGGGCTGGCTGTCCCTGTGCCAGCTCAGGCCTTTCACTGAAGTCCAGCATCCAGACCGAGCATCAGCACACAGTCTAAATCCAGGACCTCACCTCTCGGCCTGTGGGACCGGGGAACTTGAGAAACCGCAGGATGACCTCTGGGCTGGAGAAGAGCAGCTCTCGCTCCCCGTCACTCTTGGTTCTGACTTGCCGGCTCTAACTGCCGGCCCTGGAAAGATGCCTGAAAGCTGGTGACGCCGACAGAAGCGTCTGCGTCCTTTAGCTGTTCAGTCCACTCAGGGAACCTGGCCCAAGGGAAAGAGCGCTGGGTTGGAAAATTACACACAAAGATGCTCATCAAAGTGCCCTTCTTAATAGAAGTGGCCCAGCAGCTCTTTAGAAGCCTTAAAATCGGGGTAAACACTTGTCCTCCATGCGATGCGGTAGCGAGCAGACGTCGAGGCTGTGCGTTCCCTGCTGTACAGAACGTGCAGAATGGTCCATGCTGCATCTGCACGTATGGTGCACACCAACCCAGGAAAGCAATGCCCGAAGAAATGCTAGTGAGGTCCTCTTCCAATAATGAGATTCTAGCTTTTTTCCTGAGCATTCTAAATTTTATGTGGCAGGTGCCTTTATGGCTGAAAAATTAAGACAATTCACTTCTTTTAAAAATGTGAGTGCATTTTAGATTATATTATCATGAGAGTGTTGAACATTTTCCAACAGAGAGCCAAAATCTACCAAGACGACTTCTGCACCTGTAACGTGGCTTGAGAAAAGTTCTAGCAAGAGGCGACAACGTGCGGCGGGACAGTAAAGGCCTGGACAGGGAAGGGCAGAAGGTCTGGACCTCAGCCTGGGGGTGAGCTCGGCACTGCCCGTTATCGGCTGAGGCATCTTGGGTAAATCGTGTGACGTTTTTGGCATTGGTTTCTCCAGGTGTAAAACGAGGGTGAAAACTACCCCAGGCTGGGTTGCCTGCTGTGGCTCAGCCAGTTAAGGACCCCACATTGTCTCCTGAGGACATGGGTTCAATCCCTGGCCTTGCTCAGCAGGTTAAGGATCCCGTGTTGCTGCGAGCTGTGGTGTAGGTTGCAGACAGGGCTCACGTCCTGTGTTGCTGTGGCTGTGGTGGAGGCTGGCAGCTACAGCTCTGATGGGACCCCTCGCCTGGGAACCCCTATATGCTGCTGGTGTGAGCATGAAATGAAAGGAAGGAAGGAAGGAAATACCCAGCCTTCGCGGGGCTTTAGTGAAGATTCGAATGAAACCACCCACGCTAGAGAGCATAGTGACAACTACGGGGGATCGCAGCAATGGGTCCAGGTCGGTTGTCCCCTCTGGGGACACACACTCGCCGATCACAAGCATTTCCCTCAGCGAACACGCCGAGCCGCATGCCCGTCAGGGAGCTGGGCATGGAAGGGGCGGGATGCCCCCTCTGCCCGATTCTCCAAACTCCAGCTGGAAAAGCCGCGGGACCCACCACCCACGAGCAACGCCAGGCGCTTTTCCCTGGAGGGTGTTCCTTCGTCTACGTGGTCGGAGGGTCAGGACCAACTTTAAAGGAGCTGCGTATCCGCGCTCCCTGGAGGCCTAACAGTCAAGGGCCCAGCGTTCCTCGGGTTCAGTCCCTGGCCCGGGAATTTCCACGTCCCCAGGGTGGGCAAAGCGGCCGGCAGCTGCCTCCGCCCAGCCCGCGAGCCCGGGAGCCGGGTCCGCATCTTAAGGGGGTTACAGTCAAAAGAGAGGATTTCGTGGCGTGTGACAATCAGATGAAATTCAAGTGTCGGTGTCCACAACGTTTCTATATCATCAGTAAAAATTGGTGGAAATCTGCTCTTTGTCTAGTTGTCTGACTACCCACCGGAGAGTCTCCGTCTGTGTCTTGCTCCAGGAAGACGAGCTCTCTCTCTCTGGCCCTTGGCGGGCTGTGCCCCACCCCGCCCTAGAGAGGAGGCCGGGTCCCCACCCAGCTAGGCTGCTAGGCTGCCGCCCCAGCCCCGAGATGGGCCCACCCGCAGGAGTCACCCGAGGGAAGTTGCCCACAGGACATCCCGTCGCAATGGGCCGAGGGTCGCGCCTGGTCTCATGACAGCGGGCGCCAGGGTCCCCCAGGCTGGGCCCTCCCTCTGGGCCGGTTCTGGTTCTGTCCCCAGCACGGAAGGAGCTGTCGTGGGGGCGGGCTCATGAGCGATGAGGGTTGAGCGGCCTGAGCCTGGGAGGCCTGCCGAGAAGCCAGGCGGACACAGGCTGAGCTGGTGCTCGGGGTCCTGCCTTCCAGCTCCGGCGCTGGACAGAGGCTGGCGGTGATTAAGCGCTGCCCTCAGGCCACGGTCTTTCCGCGGAATGAGGCGGTGATAAAATCTGATATGACGCTATGTTTTGTTTTGTCGTGTTTTTCCTGTTGTCAGGAGAAAAAGTCATTTTCTAAGCCTGAATTCTCCTCCCGTAATGTTTTCTGTAATTCTTTGTTTGAGCTGTGGCCTTCCTGAGCCCCCCCCCCCGAAAGTGGGGGCCCCGCCCGGCCCCGGGAGACCCTGGGGGAGGAGATGCAGTGGCTCCCGGTTCAGAACCACGCCTAGGGGCCTTGGCAGAGGTCACAGGGGCGAACGAGGTCCCGGCCCGACTGGAGCTGCGGCAGGGCTCCCTGGCCCGACGGGCCTCCCGGCTCAGCCCTTCGCTCCGGCCGAGTTCAAGGGCGCCCCGGTGCTCGGCCAAGTCGCGCAGCACGTCGTAAGGAAACGGCGCCCCTGCGCTTCCCAGGACAGAGCCAGGCCCGCGCACAGGACAGAGGCCAGGTTTCAGAGGAGGCCGTCTCTAAGGCACTTCCTCCCGGGAGAAAGCCGCGCCCGGGAAGGCGATGAGAGTCAGGACTGAGAGTCAGGACGGCCGTCCTGACCGACGGGGCGGAGCGATACAAGAACCCGTGACACGTCTGACACGAAGCCAGCGTACAGCTCGAGCAGCACGTGGGTGTGTGGAGAGTGACGAGGAGCTGCCGGAAAATTGGGGCCACTTAGGACGAGGTCCGACGTCACAAAAAATGAGTCACCTCGGCCGCATTCAACTGAGAGCACGTGCTTCTCCAAAGACAGGATGGGCTCGGAAAGAAAAAGCAACAGCAGCTACGAGCCAGGAGTCCTTCACAGCCCTGGTGCCGACACAGGCTTGGCGCAGCCCAGAGAGATGGCCGGGGAGCCAGCAAGGCCGAGGTTCCCACAGGAAGTGGGCAGAAGGCAGGAGGCGCTCTGTGGGCCGCGAGTGTGATGATTCCTGAGAAGCTTCACTTCATTATCAACCAAGGAGACACAAGGAAAAGCCACGATAAAGTCCCCTTTCACACTCGGGGACGCTGCAGAAAGCGACCGCTGCGAGGACGGGTGACCGCAGACGGCCCTCCATCTGCAGGTGGGAGAGCAAGGCAGTCCCTCCACGTGGGAATAGCTCAGGGGGGACCCGGGCCCACGACACCCCGTCCCCAGCGAGCAGCCCAGGAAAGCTCTTGCAGAGGCGTCCCCCAAGCACCTGGGCCCGAGTCCCAAAGCACCGTGTCGCAAGGGCTGCTGGCGAGAGCGGATGGACAGAGCGTCGTGCTTGACAGTAGAATGAATCACCGACTGGTAGGAGCAGGAGTGAACTCGCCTCAGGCTTCAGCAGGGCCAGCCCCGAAGCACGACAGGGAGTGACAAAGAACCATCCGTGGGACAACAATAGAGCTTTGTTTATGCTCTGATCCAATGCTTGCAGCTGCCCGAGAGCACAGACGGCAGGTGTCCACTCACGGGGCGGAGGCCGGGGCCCGGGTGACCCTGTGAGCACAGAGTTCCCTTGGATATGTTTCAAAAGCGGACAAAGCCTGACAACGAGTGTGGTGAAAATCTTTTTAAAATTAGGGGAATGTGGAAACAAATCTGACTAGGAACCATGAGGTTGCGGGTTTGATCTCTGGCCTCGCTCAGTGGGTGAAAGATCTGGTGTGGCTGTGGCTGTGGCGTAGGCCGGCGGTGGCAGCTCTGATTGGACCCCGAGCCTGGGAACCTCCATAGGCCGTAGGTGTGGCCCTGAAAGGACAAAAAGATCAAAAAAATTAGGGGATGCTAAATTCACAGGTGAGAAGGAGAGCCATGGCCTGGGGCTGCGAGGGGCTGGGTGCTTTGTTCCCTGACCTCCACACACACCTCACATCCCAACGGGCCCCTCCCCCCACGAGCCAGCCCCACCTGTCACCCACCTCCCACCCCTCTCGTCACCCTCTCATCTGACCCCTAGTCGGGCCTTGATCTTCCTTCGGCTTCCTGCGTGGCCGGGAGGGGCCTGGATGATGGAAAGGCGGCTCTAAGGTGCAGTAAACCCAGGACACACGGATGCGGTGGAAGCAGCAACTCCTGAGGCTGCGGCCTGGAAATCTGCCCT
This sequence comes from Sus scrofa, assembly GCF_054392235.1. Taxonomy (NCBI): domain Eukaryota; kingdom Metazoa; phylum Chordata; class Mammalia; order Artiodactyla; family Suidae; genus Sus; species Sus scrofa. The sequence goes on from NC_139383.1 coordinate 1,417,660, forward strand.
TCGTCTTTTTTTTTAGGGCAGCACCCATGGCATGGGGAGGTTCCCAGGCCAGGGGTCCAATCAGAGCCGCTGGCCTACACCACAGCCACGGCAGCGCAGGATCCTTAACCCGCAGAGTGAGGCCAGGGATCGAACCTGCGTCGTCACGGATGCTAATCGGGTTCCTAACCTGCTGAGCCTCGGCAAGAACTCCGGAAATCTGCATTTTGAACAAGTCTCCTGGCCTGGTCGCCTGCAACCAGTTCCAAGCGTCCCCACAACTGGAATTCAGGAACTGCCAACCTAGACAAAGTGCCATAGACAAGGGTCGTCCCCTCCCGGCCTCGTTGCTGCTCACCTGCCGCAGGCCTGGCTCTGCTTGAGCACAGATGAGGAGAGGTGACGGCCCTGACCCCGCGGTGACCACACTGTGGGGACGCTGAGGCTGGATGAGAGGGGCAGGAGGAGGCGAGACCCAGCAGACAGCTCCCTGGCCCCCAGGATGGCTCGGCGCCTGGCTGCACAGCCCAGAGTCCAGGCAGCCAGAGCGAGCTGCCCCCATCCGGGACCCCACCCCAGGGTGGAGCCCCCCCACCCAGCAGGATGGCCCTAGCACCAAAGTTTAAACTCTTGGGTAAAAGTCCTTTGTCTGCCCTGCTCAGAAGGATGCAGGTCCAGCTTCCCAGGTCCCTGAAGCCCAGGTGGATCTGATGGTTTTTGGTTTTGGTGTTTGTTTGTTTTTTGGCTTTTTAGGGCCCCACCTGTGGCATATGGAGGTTCCCAGGTTAGGGGTCGAATCGGAGTTACAGTTGCTGGCCTACACCACAGCCTCAGCAATGCGCGATCTGAGCCTCGTCTGCGACCTACACCACGGCTCGAGGCCACGCCAGATCCTTAACCCACCGAGCGGGGCCGGGGATCGAACCTGGATCCTAGTCAGACTCGTTTCTGCTGAGTCTCGAGGGGAACTCCACGACTGGCACGGCTGTCTGGTGGTAGGAGCGGCTGTCGGGCTGTGTGGACGCCCCCAGGGTCGTCCTCTCCCCTCCCCAGTGGGCTGCCCCTCAGCTCCGCTCTCCCGACCTCCTCCACGAGGCAGGCGATTAAGACTGTAAGTGAGTTCTTACTCAGCACTGGCCCGCCCGCCTGCCCATCCTCGTGTCCCAGACTCAGGGCGGCGGGGCCCGACGGGGCCGCCTATTCGGAAAAGCCCTGCCCCTGCGGCCATTGCCTCCTCGGGGTTTTTTATCGACACAAAATGCCCCTGAAGTCAGTGCTCTAACTGGTCCTTGTTACTCCTACTCTTAGAAATGACGCCGTAATAAAGCATACTTTTAAATCCTTTCTTCAAGAGTTCCCATCGTGGCTCGGTCATAATGAACCCAACTAGCATCCATGAGGAAACGGGTTCGATCCCTGGCCTCGCTCAGTGGGTTGAGGATCCGGCGTTGCCGTGAACTGTGGTGTAGGTTGCAGACGCGGCTCGGATCCCACGTGGCTGTGGCTGTGGTGCAGGCCGGCAGCTGTAGCTCTGATTCCACCCCTGGCCTGGGAACCTCCAGATGCCGTAGGTGCAGCCCTAAAATGACCAATCCTTTGTTCCATCCCAGTCTCTCGTACAGACACCCCCTCATGCCCACGTCTTCCCTGGAGGTGGCGGGAGGCTGCTTCCCTCTAAGAAGGGTCCCCACGGTGCCGAGGGGCCTGTTCCGAGGCGCTTTCCCACGATCCCCTTCGGTCCCACCGGGCTCCTGTCCAGCTCCTCCTCAGACGGCCCCTTCCTCAGCTCATGTCACCCCAGCTTGCCCAGAGCTCCCCTTTTGGAGACTTTTCTGCTCAAATCCGCCCCCGTGGACAGATCCCGCTTGGCGTGAGTCTGTATCTCGTGCTCTGAACACCCAGGTCCCGGTGCTTCGCTGACGACGCACTTTCTGTCGCGTCTTCCTCTGTCCCCCCGGGTGTGTGAGGCCGGCCTGGGGACCCCAGATGACAGCAGGTGTTGCCGCTGACCAGCTGGACTTTAAACCCCTCAGGACTCTGGTACCGCTAGTGGGAGCTCATGGTTGTTGAGCGCTTGCAAAGCACAGGCCCCGTTCTAAGGGCTCCGCGGGGGTGGCCGCGTCTTCTTTCCGGCCCCTCCACGCGGCCCCCAGGGCCCTCCACCAGAGCAGGGGCTCAGAGCTCAGACTTCAGCCGCCGAGCCTGGCTCAGGGAGTGCCTCTGGCTGCTTGGTGACAAACGCTGACTCCTTTCTTTCTGGATCGTAAAACAATGTCTTCATGTTCTCGGCGATGGAGGAAGCAGATTGGCATCCTGAGCTACCAGCCCTTCGTGCAGTTTTATCTGGTGGCCCAGGGCTCAAATTTTCCTGTAACTGGCAAGGGCGGTGCTAAGCTGTGGGACCCAGAATGGCCGACCGTCCGAAGGCACCTGCCTCTGCTCCGTCCCCTCGCCTGCAGGGGAGCCGGCTGCGCGGTCAGCAACCTCACCATGAAATACGCCATCCGCCCTGGGGACGGCAACGCCCTCCGAAATGTGCTCATATTTGAGTTGAGGAGCAAAATAACACACCCTTCGCTAGAAAGCCTCAGGGTGCTTGCTCAACATTTTAAGACCAAAAGCAATAAATATATCGGCAGTTTCATTACCCACTCAGTAAGCCAGCTGGGGAGCTGTCACCTCTCCCAGCGTGAGAGTTGTCAGAATCCGTCGGTGGCATCTAGAGCCGCCGCCAGCCCAGAAAGCTCCAACTGGCACCTTCGGTGGGTGAACACAGACCCATTCCCAGCTCGTGGTCCATGGGAGCCCCCCAGCAGGCGGGAGCTGAGGCCTGGGACCCGTGAGCCCACCTCTAACGCCGGGCAGTGACTGCAGCCCCACCGTGCCCCACCCCCCACACGTCAGCCTCGCCTGGAGAGTCTCAAGGCCAGTTCATTGCCTCCTGCGGGTGCTCAGTCTGGTTGAGCCGCTCGAGGACGGGGTCTGGCAGCACCAGGCACTTTTAGAAGGTTCCCCGGCCACCCTCTAATCCGGTCACGAAGCAGCCAGAGGCACTACCTGATGGAACCACGGTCGGGGGAGGCCCCGGGGAGGCTGAGGGGCTGGGATGCTCTGCTGACGGCGGGCGAAGGGCCCCGAGTGTTGCCAGCCGTGCTTGTGACGCACAGAAAATGCCATGGTGGCGGCAGCTCTCCCGCCTCCAGGGCCGGCGCCCTCCTTGCTCTCCATCCTCGGAGCCGGTTCCCGCGAGCGCTGTTTTTAACCCAACTGTTGGAGAGCCGTGAGAAGCAGACTCCGCACGTCGGGATCCAGCTTGAGCATGACCCTAGGTGCTGCTTTCATCCACATGTGGCCTCTGGTTCTGTGCCCTTGGCGTGGGGGTCTGGGGGGTGTCCATGGCATGTGGCCCAGGGGCTCCCCTCCTGAGCGCAGCGGGCCGGGGTCCACCGGCGTGCGAGCTGCCTTCCATCGGCGGTCGCCCTGCGTTTTCGCGCCCGATCAGCCACAGACTGGAGGTTTTGTATAAAGTCCCCTCACTGATGCTCCCTCACTGGGCGGCTGAGACGCACTTTCTCCCAGCCTGCCCAGCTGCTCAGCATCTGAGAGTCTAACTCAAGCCGATGTCACCTCAAACAAAGTTCTTCTTCCAGAACAGCCCGGATCCCTGAGTCCAGGTCCCCAGTGCTTTCCTAAAATGTCACCAGCCTGCTGAATCAAGCTCACGTCCCTTCAAAGAGTGGTTGTGTCCCCACGCGGCAGGTAAAGGACAGAAGCAAGAACAGCCTGCAGAGAGGCACAGCCGGCCTGTCTCGTGCTGAGGGGCTGGGGGACAGCTGGCCCGTCACCCTGTACCATCTCACCACCCGCTGCCAGCAGGGCACCTCTGTTTGAGGATCTCAGCCCAACCCCCACCCAAGAGAAGCCTCTTCTGGAGCTGAGTGTGGGGGCTGAGGGGCCCTCGGGTGCCAGGCCGTGTGTGAGCTGAACAGACATGAGAGCCAACGTGGGGGCCCTGGGCACCAGTCAGGGAGTCACCACCTCACTGAGACCCCCCCCCCCACCACCACAGAGGACTTTCCACCAGGAGCCAAAGCAGCTCAGTTCCACACCGAGGAGGCGAGGGACCCAGCCACCTCCTGAGGCCTTCCTGATGGTGCCCAGGCGTCCGGCCGCAGTGCGCGGGTGGGCTCTGCGGTGGCCACTCAGGGGGCTGGGGCCTGACACACGCACACCCCAGGTGTGCAATGGCTGCCTTCTGGGACTCACACCAAGCCAGGCATGAGCACAGCGCCTGCCTCGCCGTCCTAGAATAGCCACCGCAGAGCAAGAGCCTGCCGCTCCCGAGTTCCGGCAAACGTCCAGCTCCCCTCCCACGCCTGCCGCTCCCGAGTTCCAGCAAACGTCCAGCTCCCCTCCCACGTCCTCCCACAACCCCGGTTATTCTTTCAGAAGCAAAAATAACAACGAAAAGAGCAACCACAGCCAAAGATGCTGGAGGCAAAATATTCATCGGAGTAAAATAGTGGGTGCACGGGGCTGGGAGAGGGGCGAGGTGGGGTGGTGTTTAGTGGGTGTTTAAGGGGACAGAGTTTCGTTTGGGGATGATGAGAAGGTTCTGGAGACCCTAATGGAGGGTGCAGGGCCGTGTCGAGGCTCGTGACGCCAGAGAGCAAGAGCCGTGCGCTTAAAAACAGTTAAGACAGAAAACTTCACGTTATGTGCATTGAACCGCAACAAAAAGAATACGCACATATAGGAAATTACATAATTCTATATGTGCTGGAAACAGAGGAGAACAAGAAAATTACTCTTTTTTTAAATAAATGAAACGAGAGTGGTGAATTCATTCGTCCGCTAAAGAGGAAAACAGGAAGAATATTATTCCTCTCATTAAGAATTTTCTATCCGGAAACTGGCTGTGGAGCCATTTGCTTCAGGTCCTTGGTGACACGACTTTTTGTCGGGGATGCCATGAGGTCAAAGAAACCAGGGACAGTGGCAAACTGAGCTCGAGGTTAAACGACCCTTCTCCCAGTTTTCCGGCAGCTCTGAGTGTGGACGAAACATTCCCTCCATTCAGACTCAGGCAAACGTCAGTTTCTCAGTGGATTTACGTGGGCTGAGGACCTGTCTGTCGTCTGGAAGACAGATGCTACCTACCCTCGGCTCCCGTGCACCTGTCCTGAGCCCCTGATTCGAGCATCTGCCAGTGGGGAGCTCCCACCACACAAACACAGAAAGGAAAAGACAGAATCAGGAATGAAGGCAGAGGATCGACCCGGGCAGCGGCTTGTGCAGGATGAGAGGGGGAGGCAGGGGGTTGATGAGGGAAAGACAAGCAGTGTTTGTTCCTGACGCCACAGCCCTGTTCCTGAGAGGACCACAGGGCTGGAAGAATCCACTGGAGGCCACGGGCGGGGGCGGGAGACCGGGCAGGACAAGTAGCGGGGGTCCCCGAGGCTGAACTGCCAGCCAGCTGTGAGGTTGAGATGGGGGACCAGGCCAGGAGGCGCCTCCGAGCAGGAGGCGGGGCTTCACCCTAAGACCTGAGGGTGCCGTGTCTGGTCACTGAAGACAGAGGGGGTCGTGTTCCTGTGCAGTCAGGTTGCCCCGCAGGGAAGCTCGGGGGTCCAGCGGGCTCCCCCCAGGCCCCAGGCCCCTGTTTCCTGGGAAAGTGGAATTACTGGGTTTGGTCAACAGGTTTCTGAGCCCCAGCACCTGCCTCCCTCTGTGTGCTGAGCCCACCCCCACGCCGACGTCCAGGTCAGCCTTGCTCAGGCTCCGCCCGGGACTAACACAGGCCCAGAGTTGGCCCCTGGAAGGCCGTGTGGTTGGGGTGTCCAGGGAGGACCACAGTCTGTTCCTGGTGACTTGCAGCCACAAGCAGACAGTGACGAATCACAGCGCTGGTGTCGAGGAGACGCGCGAGAAGTTAAGAGAGAAACGAGGACGCCAGGCTCAGAGTTAAGTTTCCTTTCATTCCTCGCTCTTCAGGATTATCTAACTAATTCGTTAACATTTATATTCAGTCGATTTCATACCATGATGATTTTTTAATTAATGAAATTTTTGAAAATAACGACGTTCCCTTTCGCAAGCTCTGTGATCATTGCAGCCGTGGCTCTGCCAGGCTGGTCAAAACGGGAATCAGCCCGGGCTTCGCGAGGGCACCTTTTCACCGTTAATGCTCCTTTTATGTCTTTGCCCTGTGGACACAAGATGAGCACGTGTGGCCGCCACCGGACGGGTAACAGCAGGTGTGTGATGAAGGCGCGCCCGTGACTTCACAGAGGTAGTGACGCCAATCACTGTGAGCCCAGGAGAAGCCACCAAGCCACCCCCAGACCCTGGCACGGCCCGGCTGGGAGGAGCAGGCTGGGCAGGGCTGGTCCCGGGCGGGCCACGTGCGAGGGAACCCCCCCCACCCCCGCCCAGGCCCAGGTCTAGTGATGGAGCTGGAGGGAGAATGCCCTTCTTCTGGCAGAAAGACCAGACTGGGGAGGGCGTCCTGGTGGGGGGGGCTGCAGAGGAGGGGGCCCCTGGGGAGGAGCCGGGGTTGGGGGGGCAAGAGGAAGCAAAACTAAAACCTGAAGTGGTGGCAAAAGCACAGGAGAGCACACCCACCTCCAGGCGGGAGAGCCGGTCGGCAGCCGCGATTACACGCCGGAAGCTGGGATTTGGGAAATTCTTCCCTGTCTCCTTCTTTGGCTTGTCAGGATTTTCCAAATGTTCTATAAGAGGCATGTATTACTTTAGCCATAGCAAGAACACGGTAAGAGGGCTTTACTTTTTCAATTAAACCAGGTGGGAAATGCATGGAAAACAAGCACATCGGACTCTGTTTGGCTCGACCTCTGCGAGGGCTGCCTCCTCAGTGCCAGGAAGGTAACCGGCCCCTTTCCAGCTTAACTTCACGCCAGGCCCGTGCGCCTCGCAAGCCACGCCGACTGCGGGTTCCAGGGCACGGAGCTCTCAGGCCACGTACCATCAGCAGCTGCGTGAACGCGTCCCACTTCCAACCTCCGGGTCAGCTTTAGTTCCTGCCTCTGTTTTCTTGGTCATCTTAATGAAATGTGTTTGAACGCCTCCTTTCTCTTTGTTTCCTTAAAAATCAAAAATCTGTCATTTTCCCCAAGTACTATGTATATGTTTTACTCGACTCTTAAAACCCCACTTTGGGAGTTCCTCCTGTTGCTCAGCAGGTTAAAGGTCTGGCTTTGTCTCTGCAGTGGCTCAGGTGGCTGCTGTGGCACAGGTGCGATCCCTGGCCCGGAAACTTCCCTATGTGGCAGGTGTGGCCAAAAAACAAAAATAAAAATAAATCCCACTTTGTACACCTACACATGATCAAATTATATGTGGTCAATGTTCAATCCTTTTAAACTGAAAAAAATACAGCAGCTTCATATGGTTCAACCCAGCAGAAAACTCTCGTTTGACTCTGAGACAGCATCTGAAACTGGGTTTGGATTTTATTTCTATTCAGCTTTTTCCTACGTGGAATATTATAATACATGGGGGAGATTCTCGCCTCTCTAACACTGACTTGGTTTAATGTCCACACGGAAAGCTGTTAGGCCACGGCTGCCTGCAAAAGGCACCCCTTTCTTCTAAGTCATTGCTCTTCTTCCTCCCCATCCCCCCAAAACCACCGTGGTTGACGCTGACGTGTCTTCTTCTCAGCAGACAACAGTGTATACCTGTCTCTTTACCTATATGCTCTATTTATACTCCAAAACTATCCTGGAGTTATTACAAAAGATAGAAAAATGTTTTTTAATATCTTAAATCTCCGTTATAAAAATATCACCTTACATATACACAATATAATAAGGGCATGAAATATTCATATGTCTCCAACAATAACTAAGATTTCCAACAAAACTTCTTTAAAAAAAAAAAAAGAGTTCCCGTTGTGGCGCAGTGGAAATGAATCCGACTAGTATCCATGAGGTTGTGGGTTCGATCCCTGGCCTCGCTCAGTGGGTGAAGGATCCGGTGTTGCTGTGAGATGTGGTGTAGGTCACAGCTGTGTCTCGGATCCCTTGTGGCTGTGGCTGTGGTGTAGGCCAGCAGCTGCAACTCCAATTCAACCCCTAGCCTGGGAACTTCCATAAGTCACGGGTGCGGCCCTGAAAAGAAAAAAAAAAAAAAAAATCTGTGTTTCCAAAAAGACCCACAAGTCCCCCCAGAAGAGTCTTCCTTTTCATCCTTCCCTGATTGTCTCCCGGGTCAGCACAGAGCAGACTCACCGTTCAGAGTAATTGGATGCTTTCTGACACGTGCTCTGGGGAACCCACGTACAGGTGTGCCCAGGTGTGCCCAGATGTGCCCAGGGGGTGCCGTGCATTTGGGTTTTGCGTCCGCAGAAGGGGCAGGTTGTCTGTCATGGGCCCGAGGGGAGCGGCCTTGGCGTGGACCCTCGGCAGCAGCATCCGTGTCGTGGCTGAGGACAGCTCTCCGCACGCTTGCTGTCTGGTTCCGCGGTCAGCAGACTGTCCCTTGAGCCACATTCCACCCAGGGCAGGTGCAGAAGACGCAGCCCTGGGCAGCACCCGCTCCCCCCCCCCCTCCCGGCAGGGACCGGGGCGTGACCGGCCGTCCCAGAGGCGGCGGGGGTCAGGATTCCGAGGGGAGTGACTGGAAACCCTGACTTTCCCCAGCTCCGTTCCCGGGCCAGGGGCCTCTGTGTCCTGGGATTACACCATCCGAAGCGCCTGAGAACAGTCAGCAAGCTGTGGTGTCGCCAGCAATTAAACAGTCACTTCATTTGATCCGACACAAAACTGTTCAACAATCACACATGTTCAATTACTCACACATATGCCCCAAAGTCTGCCACGTCCCCAAGGTAAAGTGTTTCCTTACTTTCCAGCCATGAAGGAGAGTCTGGCTGTGAGCGACTGTGGTTTCTGTGAAATAAAAATTGCGGGAACATTTGGGTGGTTCTTTGGGGCCTCACGAGCTGTGTGTGGGAGAGCAAAGGATTTGCTTCCCGCCTGTGCTTAAGAAAGGAGGCCTTGGAGTTCCCGATGCGGCTCAGCCGGTTAAGGACCCCACCGGCATCCATGAGGATGCAGGTTCCATGCCTGGCCTCGCTCAGTGGGTTGCCAGGAGCTGCGGCGTAGGTCGCAGACGTGGCTTGGATCTGGCGTTGCTGTGGCTGTGGTGGAGGCCGGCGGCTACAGATCTGATTCGACCCCTCGCCTGGGAATCTCCATGTGCCGCGGGTACGGCCCTAAAAAGACAAAAAAAAAGGGGGAGGAAAGAAAGGAGGACTCCGCGGGTGGAGGGTCCACGGGGGGACGTCGGCCACACGGAGCTCAGGTCAATAGCCCCCTTTCTCCCCATTAACTTCCACACGCCTCTTTCAAAACATGGAATAGTCCCACTTAAGGAAAATGCACTTGCTGTAATGAATCATCCCCTTTGTCGCTTAGGGTTTCACTCTGAAAAAACATTTTCTTTTCCAAATTTACTGAGCTCCAACCCCTACATTAAGGGCCTCAGATTTTTTTTCTTTTTTACATTATTTCCACACCATTCCCTGCATCTCTAACGTAAACTTCTTACACACTCGTAATAAATATTCTAATGCAAATTTTGACAAAATATTCAAACAGGAAACTACCAAAGAAGGCCTGCAAATACAGAGCCTACATCAAAAAAGAGTGTTCCGTCTCGCAATAGGGAACGAACCAGCGTATAAAATCGGGGGAAGGTTTTAATAACATCTCGTGTTGGCAAGACCCTTTTTTCAGGGTGGGGAGGAAAGAAACACTTATTCGGGATGATTTAGAATCGTGAGGAATGACTGATTACATCACGTCCCTCAGTGGGGGGTTAGCAAAATACATTGTTTTATACTCGCAGAGTGGGCATTGGGCATGAATGTTACAAATAGCCAAAAAATACTAAGAGATTGGATTTGGGGTAAAATACTATTCACACAGAAATTTCTGGAAAACATGATCTACTCAAAATTGGGCACAGCGGGGTGGGTTTTCTCCCGCTGATGATTTCACTGTCGTCACCCATTTTTCATCATCGGCATAAACAATAAAGTTATTTCCGCACGTGAAGAGAAAACATCTCTGAGAGTGGCTCCTCAAAGCAGGAGGAATACGGTAGTGCCTCATGAAATTAGCCCCAGATGACGGCGTAATTAACATGTTTTTGACCCTCTCAGACCCACGCTGGGTGGAAGGACGCAGGCCACAACCTGGACACCAGAGTCAGGAAGGTGGCCTCACGCACCAGAATGCCCTCTGGAGGACCTGCAGGCGAATTGGGGCAGGGAAGGCTAATTCGGGTGGCGCGTTGTAGGCACTCATAAGCTCTGGACAACCAAGACCTGCCTGTCCCACAGCAAGCACTTGGAAGTACACACGCGGTAAGAGAACGACCCTCGCCACAGGACAGACGGCCCCGGGTAACAAAGTCACGCTCTGCGTTGCTGTTTACAGGCAGCCGCGCATACGTTAAGGTGCAATAATAAAAACAATAAAACTGAAGTTACAAGGCAGCTTTATCTTCTCCAGTTTCAGTTCCATCCGCCCCAAAGGCTACGGATTTACAATTTCAATCTTGGAACAAAAATGACCACGCACGACTGATGAAGCATAGGACACAGTGTGCGCCTACGTTTTTAAGAGAACACGCACGGACGCACTCTGGCACGTCCTATTTCACCGCACATGCCCTCACTGCTCTATGCCAACACCAGGTCAAACCCAAGGCACTTGGAGCCTTTCTCAGGGGCCATCTGCCATCTCACAGTTCAGGGCCGGACGTGACCCGTTGCGCTCATCTGGGAAGGAGCTAAGGGGAGAACACTGCCGAGCTAACACCCATAAATCATGGCTTTAAGGGCCGGAGGGGGGATTAAGGCAGGACTTCGTTTTCGGAATAAATAAAAAGTCCAACCGTGGCAGCAACAGTGCGTTGATTTGGCTCCTTTGCCAGGCGACTCTCACGCTGTAGAAATTCATTATGACTTTGCAAATCAAGTCAGGCCAAATCAAGTCGAAACCCCTGAGCCGAATGAGTGAGGTCATTGTTGGAGTTTATAGTGGCTTCGGGCAAAACGCCGGGTGGAATTCCGGTCCGGGCATCTCAGGGTTGCTGATTCCAAGGACTCTGAGCCGTGCGTGTCAGCACAGAGGCCCGGGCTCGGCGCTCACACCCTGCGAGCCCTTCCCGGGGAGCCTCAGCAGAGGGGCGCATGCAGGGGCTCCCCGCAGCTCCATGGAGACGCGAGGACAGCAAGGACTCCTTCTAAAGAAGGAAATCCACCTTTCACAGGGGAAACCCCAAACAGAGACCTTTCCTAAAGTAAGTCTTGAACGTTCATCGAGAAACACTGAAAACTGGTACAGATGAGAATTCAGAGGCAGGCAATGATCCTTTTAGTGCTTTGAGACCAAACGAAGCATCATTGTGTCACAAGGCTCCATGAGGAAAAACGTGGGTTTCGTCCGAGGACCTGCACCTCCAGCTGCAAGTCCGAGTGAAGAGCAGAGCTCCCCTGTCCCCTGCCCGCCCGGGGCCGCCTGCCGGCTCCATCCTGAGCATGGGCTTCCCTTTAACCCGTGACTCCTCACTGCCTCGCGGGTGTACGGCTCTCCCCTTTCTAGGCAGGCAGTTGCCACTGCTCGAATCAGGCATCTTCTCCTGACCCTGCAGGTGGGCACCTCCCAGTGTGGGAACTCCAGCCCGAGAACCACCGACATGGAGCCAACGAAGAACCTCCACCTTTGAGCTCAAGACAAACAGGAAGGCTCGCACGAGGTCCCACTCGTCTTTCTGAGATGAGTTCACAGATAAAGGGAAATCCGGCTGCTGATGGATGGGTGCGCTGAGGCAGCACTCATTGCATAATCCCGTCTGCCTTGGGCAGGAGTGGGATGGCGAATTTCATGGGGCTGGTTTAAGGTGCCAGCGTGTTTCTCAGCAGCTCCGTGAAGGCCGTTCCCCGTGATCAGAACACACCAGCCGCTACAGTCTTCATCAAGCCTGAGGTGAGGAACGCCTGTACCTGTCCTCATTTTTATTATTTCTCTGGACGACTGTGCTCCTGTGGCCAGAACACAGGCAGGTTTGAAGACATAACCAAGTTGACAGCTTTTGTAGGTCAGGGAGAGTCATTCACTTTTTAACTTTTTAACCTAATCACATAGGTAGGGCTCATAGAAAAATAAAAATACAGGAGGAAAAGAGGCCAGTTCACCTCTAATGCCCTTTTCCCAGACGTAACTGCTACGCACATTTTAAGTGTATAGCTTTTCATACTCTGTGCACAAATACACACACACAACTGTTAATGAGCTGCAGTGATCTGCAATCTGCATTTCTGTCTTGATATATCACTTAAAACATGTTTTCCATGTTAACAACTGTACGTCTCCTTTAGTGAACTTCACCCTGGGAGCTGAGTGTAAATACTAGCATCAGGGCAGAGAGCTCCGAAGACGAAATCGACAGCCAGGAACGGCTCCAGGTGTGCAGGGACGTGCGACAGGGACAGCGTTTCTGTTCCGTGGGAAAGGGACATGCTTTAAGAAAAGGGGATGGTGCCGGAATATGTAAACAGTCACAGGGAAAATGTTAGACCCCCTTCCTCACAGCAGATGCCAAGTTAATTCTGGGTAGGAGAAAGATACACAGGTAACAGCAGAATAAAACTTATAAAAATGCGGACTTCAAGTTAAAGTGGAGGAGAACATTTTAGTTAAGACAGGAATCAGAAAAGGCAGAAAAGAAAAAATGGAAAAAACTCAGTGCTGGAAGTCGCTATCACACACAAAGCTGGAGAAAAACAGTAGCTTTCAGAAAGAGGTACGTCCACGGCACACGACAGGTAACATCCAGACTCCCCGGGGAAGCTCCTGCCAAGATCAGCAGCAGCAGGAGGGGCGTTCCCGGGAGAAACGAACACTGCAGACGGAGACCGGAGAAGATGCTCCCACTGGTTGCAAGTCACAGCGCTGGACATGGAGCGAATCCCAAGACCCCGTCTTCCCACCACTTCAGAGAAAACACATTTTAAAGCGATGATGGGGGGTTGCACTCCAACTCACTGCGGGTTTGGGGTACAACCTTTCTGAGGGACCTTGGGGGGTGGAGATAAAAACACAGATGCTCTGACGTCAGAAACCCCACGTTTGAGAAGAACAAGCAGCAACACAGAGGTCATGTGCAGAAAAGTGCTCTTGCGGCACTGCTGTCGCAGGGAAAAGTTAAGGAATCAATGAAACGCTCATCCAGAAAAGAATGATTGCTGTATATGGATCTGTTGGAACAGTATCTACCCAAAGAGTTAGATGGTGATGAAACTGTAGGCTAACGGAATAGGAGTAGTGATTAAACGGTAGGTAGATAGATGACAGATAGACAGACACATACACACGCAAATGGACACATACGTACGTATATGGATAGATACCCGCATAAATGGATAGATTAGATAGATACATACATACACAAATGAGTAAATAAATACATACCTACCTAAATACATAGATACATAGGAAAATGGATAGGTACATACATACACAGAAAAATGGATGGATTAGGTGGCTGGATAGATGGATGGACAGACAGACAGGAGACAGACAGAGGCACGGTGGACAGAGATGGGTAGAGCTACGATGCAGATGAGGTGGTCAAGGGGCAGCATCAGGAGTGGTCAGCCGAAGCCATGTGCCCCTGGGAGATGCATGACAGGGTCACAGCCTCACTCCTGACAGTTGCGCCTCAGATGCATAACCTGACCCAGGGGGAAACCTCAGCAACAAGAAATCAAGGAGCATCCTACAAAATAATTGTTTCTGAAAATAAGGGTCTTCAAAAGTTGTACGTCATAAGCCAAGGCTAGACCGGGGCCCTGCTGACAGAGACCCACAGGACAAGAGAGGGCAACGTGTCAGTTTGGACGGGGTTGTTCTGATCCAAAGGACATTAGGTGCGTAACTGATAAAACCCGCGTCGGATCTGAAAATTATCTTTTTTTTTTTTTGTCTTTTTCTAGGGCCGCACCTGTGGCATATGGAGGTTCCCAGGCTAGGGGTCGAATCAGAGCTGTAGACCCCGGCCTACGCCATAGCCACAGCAACGCGGGATCCAGGATCCGAGCCGCATCTGTGACCTACACCACAGCTCACGGCAATGCCAGATCCTTAACCCACTGAGTAAGGCCAGGGATTGAACCCGCAACCTCATGGTTCCTAGTCGGGTTTGTTAACCACTGAGCCACGATGGGAACTCCAGATCTGAAAATTAGATGGTAATTATGAATCAACATCAGTTTCCCGATTTTAATGATTAAATTTGGTTTTAAGATAATATCTTTGTGTAGGAAACACAAGCCAAGTTACGTGGGGCAATATATCTGCACTGGTATGTGTGTTTGGGAAAAAGTAATTTGTCTCACACAATAAGAAAAAGCCATTCTACATGGATTGTAGTTCCAAATTGGAAAGTAAAATAAAGTTTCTAGATGCAACTTTGAATAATGTTTTCCAGATACTGAATTTCTGAAAGCAAAACTTTATTGTAAACGGTGCAAACAGAACCAACGATAGATAAGCCTACGTAAAAATTAAAAACGTCTGTTCTCCAAAAGCCTCCATTAAGAGGTTCATAGATGGGAGAAGGCTTGTAGCCAGTCTCTCCTCCACCCTGACATCTTGAAATCAAATGTAAAGGAAGAATCATCATTTGTCTTTTTACCAAAAAAAGGTAGCATCAGGAATCTTCTTCAATACACTCATTATACAGCTGAGAAAACTGAAGGCAAGAGAGCTTGGTACTGAGATCTCTTGAGTCTCAGCCTAATGCTTTTCCCAACATCAGACATGGTAAATAAAGAGAACCAAAGGGAGAAAAAAAAATAAACATAAAATAATCTGAAAAACTCAATGATACATTCAAGAAACTAGGAAGCAAAAGGAATATCCTCCTTCTGATAAAAAGCATCTAAGAAAAACCTGCAGCTAACATCATACTCAGTGGCTAGAGACCAACGACTGCCCACCCCCAGCCCTCCCGTCACCCCAAGAACAGAAACAAGACAAGGTGCCTGTCCCCGTCACGTCTCTTCAACATGTGCTGGAAGTTCTAGACAGAGCAATACGGCAAGAAAAATAAATTAAAAGCATCCAAAATGAAAGTAAGAAGGGAAAATATCTATTTCCAGATGACAGGATTTCGTAAATTTTAACAAGTGCAAGAGAATCCACCAAAAAGCCATTAGAACTAATAAAACTTCAGCAAGTTTGCTTGGATTAGTATACAAAAATAAATTGCTTGTTCCTATACACCAGCAGTGAACATTATGAAAATGACTTTTTAAAACATTTCCAATTTTAATAATTTGAAGGAATAAAGTACTTAGAAATACTTTTAAGTGCAAGACTTGTACACTGAAAACTACAAAACACCGGCAAGTAAAGAAGCTCTAAATAAATGGAAAAATATTCCATGTTTATGGTTCAGAAGACTCAGCCTTAAGGTTACAATACTTCTCCAGTCGATCTAAGATTCCAGGCACTCTCCATCAAAATCTCAGCTGGCTTCTTTGCAGAAATAGATAAGTTGGATCTTAAGCTTCATGTGGAAACGCAAGGGACCCTGAACAGTCAAAACAGTCTTGAAAAAGAACAATTAGAAGACTCACACTTCCTGACTTGGAAACTTACCACAAAGCTACGGTAATCAAACAACGTGGGGCTGGCATGAGGATAGAGGTAGGAATTGAGAATTCAGTGAGTGATTTTTCTGAATCACCTGATTTTCAGCAAATGTCCCAAGACAATTTAAAGGAGAAAGAACTGTCTTCCCAACAAATACATGGTGCTGGGACAGCTGAATATCCATGTGCTAAAAAAAAATGAATTTGGACCCCTACCTCACGTCATATACAAAAATTAACGGAAGACTGATCAAAGACTTAAACGCACATACTAAAACTATTTGAAATATCTTAGGAAAAAAGCACTGATGTAATCTTTGGGTTAGGCAATGGTTTCTCAAATATTACACCAAAAGTAAGGCAATGAAAGAAAAAAAATAGATACATTGGAATTGGTCAAAATTTAAAACATTTTACTGCCAAGTGCATTGTCAAGAACGTGAAAGGAGGCAGAGCCTCCGTGCCTGTCTGCTTGCATCTCTCACAAGTTTCCTATTCTAATAAATCTATGTCTTGCCTAAAAAAACCAAAAAGAAAGAAAGTGAAAGGATACCCCTCAGGATGAGCAAAATATTTGCTAACATATATGCGATGATGGAATTGTATCCAGAATACATAAGGAGCATCTATATCTCAATTATAAAAAGTTTTTTTTTAACTTTTTTAAGACATTTTTTAACATAGGCAAAGGATCTGAAGAGACATTGAGACGCACAAGCAGCCAGTAGCACATGAAAAGATACTCAGCATCACCAGCCGTGGGGAACGGAAATCAAAATCACAATGAGACACCACTGCATACGCACCAGAGCGGCTCAACCAAACAGACCAATGTTGGTGAGGACATGAAGCATGCAGAACATTCTGGCAGTACTGCTGGGAATGCCTCTTTGGAAAGTGGGCTGGCAGTTCCTCCAAACATGACACATCATAGTCATTACCTATGACCCAGCAATTGCCCTCCCAAGTAAACACCCAAGAGAAATGAAAGCATATGTCGACATAAAACCTTGGCGGTGACTATCCATAGAGCACTATCCGTGACAGCCAGAAGTGGGGACTTCGCCCAGAAGTGGGGACTTCGCATCAAGGAATAAGTGGGTAAATAAAAAGCATCCGACTTGAGACAGGCTGGGACGTGGGACCTGGGACCCTTGGCTGCGTGGCTGCAGTGCTTGCATCTGGACAAACATCTCCTCCAGCAACAAAATACAAAGAAGCTGTAAGTGACTAAAAATGAACAGTTGGGGCAAATTATGGACAATGAGAAACAAAAAACTAAAAACCCAACTGCCGTTTCTGAAGATCCCAGAGCAAAATCCGGGGACCGTGCATGCCCCCTGCACACAACAGCAACAAGGGCAGGGGGAGACCACCTAAGTCACCCCTCTGGCCGGACCCCTGGACCCACCCCTACCCCCCCCCCCATAGAAGGAACCAGCTTGTCCCCACCCTCAAGAAGCAAGCAAGCAAGGGAACCTGTTGTTTGTGCTGCTCTCCCCTGCCCCCAACAGCGACAGCGACAGCGGGGGCGCAGTAAAGCCTTCCTGCCTGAATGGCTGGCCTGTCCTCTTAGCAATTTCTGTTTGTGAAGGAGGCCAAGAACCCAGGTTGGGAAGACTACCAGGCAATGGAGCATTACTTACCAAATAAAAGGAATGATGTACTGAGAGCCCTGCTACAACGTGGGCGAGCCTTGAAAATATGCCCAGTAAAAGAAGCCAGGGGTAAAAGCCACCTGACTGTGTGATTCTATTGAATGACATGACCCATACCCGCCGCCTGACCTTTGGGGCGCAGTGGGAGAAGGAAGGAGGACCCTGATGGACCCAGGGCTTTCATTGAGGGGAGGGGGTAAAATGCCCTACAATCCACTGTGGTGATAGTTGCCTGACTTTATGAACCTAGGAGGCCCTGCTGAACTGTACACTTTAAATAGGAGAAGCGCCAAGGAGGTCCCGTCTTGGTGCAGCGGCAACAAACCTGACTAGGAACCATGAGGTTGTGGGTTGAATCCCCGAACTTGCTCAGTGGGTTAGGGATCCGGCGTGGCTGTGAGCTGTGGTGTACGTCGCAGACAGGGCTTGGATCCTGCATTGCTGTGGCTGTGGTGTAGGCCGGCAGCGGTGGCTTCAATTAGACCCCTAGCCTGGGAACCTAAAAAGCAAAATAAATAAATAGGGAAGCATCTGGTATGTGAATTAGATCTCAGTAAAGCTATCCCCCCCCCAAAAAAAAAGGATAAGCTGAGGTTTCCAAGAAAAGTGGAGTTTTTTTTCGAAGTTCTAATGCGTTTATAATGCTAGCACGGTCTTTACAATGTGCTTCGAACCAATAATTTCTCCTTAAAACATTGTTTAAACCTGAACACAGCCTCGCACTGTGTTTGTTCCACTTTCGCCCCCGCCCGCCGGGCTCCTCCCTCCCCTTGCGTCCGCTCCGGGGGTCACAGCGCGCGTCCTGGGCGCATAGGAGTGCGCGGCCCGGGTCCCCAAGGGCGCGGGGCTCCGCCGACTGGGCGGGCCGGGGGGCGGCCGCAGTGACCCCGGGGCGGGTGCCGACACCGCCTCCGCGGCCGCCGATAGGTCCCACCCCCCCTCGGCGACCTGCGGGCCGGGGGCGGGGAGAGGCGGCGCAGAGGCCGCGCGCACCGCGGGCGCCGCTCGGGAGGGAGGCCGGGGAGGCTCGGGCCGCTCCGGGGGCCCGAGCGCGGGATGTGGGCGCCGGGCGGCCCGCCGGGGCCCACGGGCTGGGACCGCCGCCGGGTGGGCGCCAGGCTGCGCGCGGCGCTGGCGGGGCTGCACGAGCTGCAGGGGCTGCGCGCCCGGCAGCAGGCGCGCGTGCGGGGCGCCCTGGCCATGCAGCCCCCGCCCGGGCCCGCCGCGCCCCGCGGCCCCCGCGCCCAGGAGCTGCGGCTGGAGGCGGCGCTGGCGGCGCTGCAGGAGCAGCTGGTAAGGGGTGCGCGGGGGGCGGGCGGCGGCTGCGGGGTCGCGGGGACAGGTTCTCCGGCCGCGGGGGCGGGCGGGAGACGGAGGAGTTGCCTGATCGATTGAGGGTCCCTTCGGAGATTTCAAAGGGCGCGATTTGGTCCCAAAGGAGAAGGACGCAGAGGCCCGAGGCGCAGGGCTGAGGATCCGCGTCCTGAAAGCCGCCCGGCCCTGCACTCCCGCGCCTGGCCGCGCTTCCAGGCTCCGGGCTCTGCCTACTTCCCCGCGCAGACTTCGAGGACGTAACCCCTGATTGTTGGGGGTTCCAGGGTGTGCTGATAAGAACGCTTTCGTTCGGTTTTCCCCGGTGGGGGCTACTTGGGGTCCTGGTACCGTATTCCGGGGGGCAGCTTCCGCGCCGCTGCGTGGGTTCACCGACAGCAGGGCCAGCCTGCAAAGCTCACCCCAGGTTGTCCCCAGTGACGCTGGGGTCTTGTCGGGGTATCAAGGTTTGGGGGAGAGCGTGTGTGTGATGAGGGGCTCTCCAACTTCAAATTGTAACCTGACCTATGAGAAGAGGTGTGTCCTGTGCGCGGCGGTGGAACCGGGGCCCCTAGGATTGCTCCCCACTGCGCCTTCTGAGCCTGCCGGCGCTGCTCTGAATGCGGGTCCTTTTTGTCATTAAAGACACTCCCCAGATGATGATTGCGATTGTTAATCCCCGTGGGGCTTCATTTCATGTACTGGGGGCGATTCAAGAGAGGTTTGCAGTTCTGCAGTATGTTTTACAGGGAAAATGAAAAGGCTATGTAGCGAGATGTCTATTTGATAGAATCGACTCTCTTACTCCAAGTGGCATTTCTTTGAAATGAGACCTTAACTCTGCCCTGTTGAGAAGTTGCAAAGCAGCCTGGAGGGAGCTGTAGCATTGCTATCTGCTTAGGGCAGGCCTGTGAATGATTTGTTAACTGCCTCTGGATTAGTGGATCAGGAAGCGGAGGCTTGAGATGCCTCCCAGGACCCTGCTATCTTCCCACATTGCGGGGGGGGGGGGGGGGGGCTACCTGGGCAGCCACCCCCTCTCCTGTGATTCACCACCTGCCACCCTGAGGGAAGGAGCTAGTTACTGAGTGGAACCTTCACAGCTTCTTATCAAGTCATAGCCGAGGCTTAGCTGGCTAGCGTGTGCTGGGTGCACCCAGGCACATCCTACCTTTCGCAGGAGCCTGGGGAAGCTCACAAAAGCCCGCACAGATGCAGGCCGGGCGGGGCAGGGCGGGGTGGGGCGGGCTCTGCAGTGCTGCTCTGAGTGGCTCTGTCCAGGGAGCTGGAGTGCAGGTGACGATTAACTTGGCTTCAGTAATATACAAATCAGACTTGGTGACGACTCAGCCTCTAATTACACGTAGCCTTTTAGGAGAGAAGATCAAACAGGTTTTTTTTTTTGTTTTTATTTTTTTTTTAATGTGGGGACCAGAAGAAACACGCACACTTTGTCTTGAAACTTTGTTCTTGCAACAGATGATGTGATCAAAAGAGAAGAACAATGGAATATGTGTGACATCAGCCCGGCAATTAACACGTTCACATTTTTCTTGCAGGGAAAAAATTAGGAGTGGTCCTGGTTCCAAGAGGAAGAGTGCAGTCTAACCTTCCTCTCCAGCTCGGGGGCTCGTTTCACTGACTCCCCGCTAACCCGGGGCCCCTCCCACGCCCACCCCGGGTCCGCCTGGGTGGGAGGGTCACCATTCAGGTGTGAGGACAGGAAGAATTTTATCTGACCCTCGGCAGCCTTATCCCACAGACGTCCCCAAGTGAGAATGAGTTTGAACCTTTGGGGATTGAAAGTGCAGTCTGGAGAACAGCAGTGTCCATCACACTAACACTTATCAGAACGGCAGCGCCTTTTCAACCGCTGCGTCTGAAGTTACAAAAAGAAGCCTGTCGCAGGTACTTTGTGAGTCTCTGTCGGATAAATAAGCGAGCAGCTTGGATGGCTCTAACAAAGGGGAAATGGTTTCTGTATTTACTGTCTCGGCAGTCTAGATTTCTAAGCTAATTAAAGCCCCACAGCGACCTCTGACCCCTGCAGCCCTCACCAGTGAGGCCGTTCCTGGGCTCACCTCTCTGCGTCTTCCTGGGAGAAGTGGCTGCCATTCCCATTTTTACTCGGGCTACATCCCAGAACGACGACGTGGAAAGACCAGGCTGCCCCAGAGCCTGGAAGCCCCGTCTCCCGCCAGGAGGGCCCCCCACTGGGAAGTGGGGGAAGGCTCTCTCTGGGGACCTGCTGGGAAAGGGATCCTGGGGACTCTCCCGTGGTGGCTTTGCCGGTCATGACGTGCCTTGGCCCTGAGGGGCAGCAGCTCCTCGCTGGCAGGGGCCGGCCCTGAGCCCTGCGGGAGCTGCGGGCCTGACTCTCCAGCTGTCGTCACAGCATCTGGCCTTTTCCTTGGACCGATGGCGCTTGCTCTGGGAACGCTCAAGGTCACGGGTGGGAAGGGAGCCGCAGGTGCAAGTGCTTGTTATCCCTGAGGCCAGTCGGTGACCCGGCCCCTCGACGGACTCTTCAAGCGAGGTGGTAACGTTCCCCCCTGCAGGGCGCGGGCGATGCCTCGGAATTCATGGGGAAGATGCTTCCTGCGCCTGTCCTCCGCTGTCCGGAGCAGAGGGGTGACTTGGAGGCGTCCCTGCGTCTGACCTCGGGCGCTTTTCCTTTTCATCCTCGGTATCTGCCCTAAAGCCTGGGGAAAGCCGGGAAGCTGAGTTGGAGACGAAGCAGAAGGCAAAGCGGGGGGGCCCCCGATCACGCCTCTGGCACACAGAGGAAACCTCTGCTTCTAACGGCGTGGCCCTGGTGGACGTTCTCAGACTTTTGTCGTAAAGACACTGGTCCCTGGGAAGCTTGTCCAAACCCAGTCTCCTGGGCGTGCCCTGGAGTCTCTGTAAGCTGGTGGCGAGGAGCCCAGAGTCTGTGTGGACTCCAGGTGCTCCTGGCCCCTGGGCACCGGGCTGCACTCTCGCCCGGGCTGGGGGCACTCCGGCAGGACACGGCGCCCTGACCATGAGCCTGAACGCCTGCAGTGAGTGCCGGCCAGGTGGCCGCACCAGCTTGCTCGCGGCTCTGGTGGGACTTGGGCAGTGGCCCCGGTCCTGCTCGCTGGGCGCCACTGACGTTTCTGAGACGCGTTTTCTCTGCAGACACATGTGGCTGTACGTGCTCTGGGCCCGGGCCTGCGGTGGCTTAGGCTCTTTCCTGACCACATAAGCAACTTTGACTTGGCACAAAGCTGGAGGCCGAGGAAGCGTCAATGAAAAGCAGAGACACGGGAACCCCCAGGGAGGGCAGGAGGGTCACAGAGGACCGTGTGCGTCCTGCTGCCGGCGGCCCCCGTGGTGGGGCAGCTGCGTAAACCATCCGAGCTCCCCCAGGGCCTGCAGGTCTGCAGGCGGGCTGCGCAAACAGTAATGACAAAGCTGCTATTCCCGCGCAAGCTCACTGGGGCGACTTTTTCGTGGGGAGGGGCTCGGAGCCGGAGAAAAGCAGCCAAGCACGAATCCAGAGACGTCTCCTTCAGAAGGAAGAGGAGGTCGCGGTTGGGAAGCGGTCAGATCAATGGTTTAAACACGGAAGTGTGGTCAGGGGAAGTGGATTCTCTGCGGAAGCGTGGTCAGGGGAAGCGGATTCTCTGTCGGTTCCGTGGTCTTAGTTTTCCAACAGAAGACAAGTGGTTTGAGTCAAAATCCCCTTTGTTTGACTCTCAGTGCTTTTCACCCGGATGGCAATTGGCAGGAGCGCGTCTTTGCTGCCCGCGCCCCACCCCGCGGGCCCTTTCCCCGGGTGAGCGGTCAGGTGGGAAGCCAGGCGGCGTCGGCCAGGCTGGGTGGCTCCGGGGGTACGTTTCGATTAAACCCAGCATGGTTTGGGGTGTTCTGTGTACTGTCACAGGAGGCTGGCAGATTCCCCTGTGGCAAAGCTCTCCTGAGCCCCTGAATTGGGTCCTGAGGCAAGTGGCTTTGGCTGCGAGGGGCTGCTGCTCCCAGGGCGTCGGGCCCACGGGCCCCCCCGGTTTGCGTCACCTGAGAATCGGCGGTCACAGCCGCCGTGGACCCACCTCTCATGTTGCTGAAATCACTGAGGTGGTTCCTCGTTTCCCGTAGAAAAATTTGAAGGTCCAGTAATCATTTCCTTAAACAGGACGAGCCTTATAATGACGTCCACCAATTATTTGCCTCCAATTTAATGGCTGCTCGAGAAACTCAGGCAGTGGACCTTGAAATAGGCTGCAGTTTTATCTCCAGAGGAAGGAAATCGGCATTTATTAAGCACTCAGGGCTGTTTTACACACGTACGACCTACATGTGTGAATGCGTGTGAGCGTTAACCACACACGTGTGTCGTATGCACATGACAGGACGTACACACACATATACGTGTGGGTAACGCTCCTAGTAGCCCATTTCACAGCTGGGGAAGCCGAGGCCTGGAGAAGCCAGCGCCTTGGAGGGCAGAGCTGTGATGTGGACTCCCGAAGCCAGAAGCATCCTGGGGCAGGTGTTCCGGCTACACGGGCGCCCAGCACTTTCATCTCAGCGCCTCCACCTCCCCCAAAGCCCCCCGACAGCCAGAAGGGTTCAGAATACCACCTGGGTTGTGGGGGCTAAGACTCTGCGGAAGGCGGGGACCTCTCTTCTCTCCTGGGACTTTCCCACCCCGCTGAAAAGCTGAAGGGTCTGCCCTCCCCACGTCACAGATGGGGCTGCCGTGAACGAACAGGGCGACACAGACACCTGGAAACCAGCTTCCTCCACAGACGGCAAAGACCCCGTGACTCCTGCCAGAGGAGGTGTCCCCGTGCTGTTTGGGGGGGTCTTAAGTGAAGTACGGTTGATTTATAACGCTGCGTTCGTTTCACTGTGCAGCACAGTGATTCGATTCTGTGTATATATGTATCACAGACGTGCAGAAGGTCCATAATTATGTGCCTATGATCTATAATAATGTATAGATTCTTTCCCAGATTCCCTTACGGCTGTCACAGACCGTCGAGTGTACATAGCTCCCCGTGCTGTACAGCAGGTCCTCGTCTCTTGCGCCGTTTTGGTCCTGACGCCCCTCTCCCAGCTCTCTATTCCTCCGCGTCCTTGCAGAGAAAAGTCTAAGGGGAAACTGCTGATAAGATCTGCAGCTGGGGGACCCGCTGGAGGCAGGAGAGTCGGTGGAGGACGGAGAGGCAGGAGAGCCGTCAGGGCGAGCTGCCTGCGCGCCGGGGAGCTGGGCCGTCCGGGCGACACAGCTTCACGCAGAGTCTGGGTTTTCAACCTCTGCGCTCAGTGGTCTTGCCTCCCTCTTCCCTTCTTAGAACCATCTGAGACACCAGGACGTCGGCCTGAAAACCCACCTGGACCAGCTGGACCAGCAGATCAGCGAGCTGCAGCTGGACGTGCGCAGAACCTCCAGCGAGGTCCCGGACACCGACAGCCGGCCCAGCTCCGGTATGGCACCTGCCGAGACCCCCGTTCACAGAGGCGTGGAGAACCTGCCTCTGCTTTCAGCCCACCAGAGAGTCAGGGGCTGCTCACAAGCCTAGAAAAGCATGTTACTGATGGATACGAAAGACGGCATCCTTTTATTTAAAAGCACTTGGGAAAAAGAGAGAGAGAGGGTGTACGCATTGTTTGAGTTGGAAAAACACTGCTTTTCATGGAAAAAAAAAAATCCCATGAGTTTTTCTCGCTTCTCTCTGGGCCGAGGCAGGTTCTGGTTTATGTTTTGGGTGAATCAACATGGAGGTTGTAAGAATAACTTGCATGTGACAACAGAATTTTTTTTAAGCCTGTAGGTCAATTCTGCCTAAACTCAGTAAAATTTCCTCCCTGCTGCCCTGTGTACCCTCTGCTAAAGGTCACCTGGAGATGATCGGTCGTGCTGGCCCTTGTGGCCCGGGGTGTGCGGGCTTCTGGCCCAGATCCAGGTTCAGAGGGCAGGGGGCCACCCCGGGGCCAGCGTTCTCCCCCAGACAGCGCTCTCTCCCCACCGTTCTCTTATCAGTTTGCACGATCCTGTCCTGGTCCGCGCTGTCGTCTGTGCAGCAGGCCCTGGGGACGGGGGGGGACCTCCCGACACGCTGTCCCCTCCCTGCCTGCTGACTCCAAGGCGCTGGGCAGCCTCGTGGGAGAGGGAGGAGGATGCCAGACTCTCGTGGGCCTGGAAGCCAGATGGGCCCCCTGCCCAGGAGAGGGATGAGCAGGCATTGGGCGTCCGTGAAGGGGGTCCCCTCACCCCTCCATGGGCAGCAACGGACAGCACGGTCCCCGCAGCCCCCTTAGTGCAGGGCTTCCCAGGCCGGGAGAAGCCTGGGCCTGGACTGTGCTGACGCCCCTGTCCCCCGTCCAGGCTTCTACGAGCTGAGCGACGGCGGCTCCTGCTCGCTGGGCACCTCCTGTGCGTCCGTGTGCAGTGACCTTGCATCCTGCTCCCTGGGCACCTCCTGCACGTCTGTGTGCAGTGACCTCACTTCCTGCTCCCTGGGCACCTTGCTGCCCGCCACCCCCAAGGCCAGGCCCGGTGCAGGGGACTGCCGGCCCCGGTCGGCCGACGAGACCACTGTGTGTGGGGTCCCCCTGCCTGCATGGGGGCCCCAGGCCAGCGAGGAGGACACAGGCCAGCTGCAGCACGAGTCCCGGCCCAGGCCGGTCTCCACAGGTACGGAGGGCTGGGTGGTGGGGTGGCCCCATCCCGGTGGCGGTGGCCGCCCTGCTGAGCACAGGGTGGGGGGTGGGGGCGCCTGTGGTGCTGTACCACCCCCACAGGTGCTGCTCCAAATTTTCTGCAGGCTTTTTTGGGGTTTGGATGGAGGTAGGAGCCAAACGCCCACTTCTGTTCACTGTGGCAGGGCTGTTGCAATAAAAAGCATCTCTTATGTAAAATGAACGTCACTCCACAGCTTCCACCACCCTCCCGGGCTCTGCCCTGGGCCAGTGGGTGTGAGCTCCGTTCACACGTGGTCTCCCATGGGCCGGGGAAGAGCCCCTCTCTCTTCAGACCCCCAAAAGGAAAGACGTCATCTCAGAACGTGTTTTAATCCTGGTCTCGCGGGGTCCCAGGGTTTTCGTTCTCGCCACACCTGTTCCGGGACCTTGTCTTGACTGGACCGTGTGGTCAGCGAAGCCCCATCTCCTGGGCGCCCTCCGCCCCATCAGGTCCAGGACTCACCTTCAAGGCTGTGGCTGGAAGGGCGTGATGGTGGGGTGTGTGCAGAGGACACCTGCAGTCCAGGGAGTGAGAGGCGGGGTCCGTCCTGCCCACCTCCGGCCGCAGCCGGGACAGAGAAGCCACACTCAGTCCTTCCTTTCTAGACGTTTTGTTTTTCTTCTCCTTCCCAGGTGACCTTGAAAGAGTTCTCATGGCGGAGGTGGGGCTCCAGAAAGCCAGCGCCCACCCCAAGGCCGCTCCCCTCCTCTGCCGTGGCATGGACCCCAAGTTCCAGTGCGACCTGGTGTCCAAGGGAGGCAGGGAGGTGTACCCGTTCCCCAGCCCCCTGCACGCCGTGGCTCTGCAGAGCCCTCTCTTTGCTGTCAACAAGGAGACATCACAGAGCGACGGCCTCTCACCCCCCAGGCAGCCCCTTCCCGGCCCCGCAGGTCCGAGCTCCATCCGGACTGGACTGGTCCTTGAGGCTGGCCCTGCCGGAGCCTATATAGACCGTCTGCTGCGACTGCGGGCCCGAAGGCCGCCCCCCCAGGAGGCACCCCCATCCCCACAGGAGCTCAGTGGCCAGAGAGCAGACAGGGAAGCTGGCCTGGAGAAGCTGGTCTGCCCCCAGGGGAGGGCAGAGGGGAGGGGGGCGGCCCAGGGCGGGGTCGCTGGCAGGGACAGCCTCGAGCAGCCGGGCCCTGTGCCCCCCGTGGGTCCTCTGCGCCCCAGTGGCCTTGTGGAGGAGGGACCTAAGCCCTGGAGCAGCTGCCTCCACGGGGAGGCTGGTCCAGGCTGCCCCCGGCTGGGGTGTGGCCGAGCCCCCTCTGCCCGCTCCTGGGCTCAGCAGCCGGCTCTGGATGGCCGGATGGGCAAAGGCAGCCTATCGTGTGAGCGGGTGGACGGGCAGAGCCCCCCTCCGGCCCCTGGACGTTGTGTCCCCCCCCACATCGTTGCCCACAGAGCAGCTCCCACAGGGCAGACAGGGGGCCCCCTCCAGACAAAGCCTGTGAGGGTCAGGAGGGAGCCCAGCGACAAGGCGCTGAGGTCTGGGAGGCCGCAACTGCAGTGGGGCGCCTTCGCAGCCCCCCGGCCGCCCTCAGAGTCTGGGGGCTCTGTCTGGAGTCCCCCCCGGGCCAGGGAGGTGCCCGGCCGGTCCTGCTCCGAGTCCAGCCTCTACCCCGTGTCCTTCTTTGTGCCCCTGCTGGTGGCCCGACGGGACGGTCACCAGGCGTCAGCCCAGGCCTTGTTCCCCCTGGACACGGCTCCCCTGGCGGCCAGCGGGGCGGCCGGGAGGAAGCCGCGCAAGTGGCCGTCCTCCGTGGAGATCTCTGCCCGGGCCCACCCAGACCCCAGCCCGGGGCCCCGCAGGCCAGCGGCCAGGAGAGGGGGCGGCCCGCGGCCTGTGTGCGCCAGGGCCCGGCCCAAGCTGCCCCGCCAGGACGCCCGCACCAGGAGCGAGTCAGACGGCTCCGAGTGCTCGGCCGAGTGCGCGTCCCTCTTCCCCTCCACCGTCGCGGAGAGCAGCGAGGATGAGGCCAGCGACCACACGGCCAACCGCTTCGGGGACGCGGAGTCCAGCGGCAGCGACGTGGAGGGTGGCGCGCAGAGCAGCCGGGCAGCACCCCTGCGGGCCCCGGCCAGCTCCAGACCCCCGCTGCCCCCGGTGCCCAGGCTGTGCCGCGTCAAGGCCTCCAGGGCCCTGAAGAAGAAGATCCGCAGGTTCCAGCCGGCCACGCTCAAGGTCATGACCATGGTGTGAGGTGCGGCAGCCCCTGAGCCGTCCAGGCCCGGGAGAAGGAGCGACGGACAGTGGCGCACGGCGGGCACAGAGGGGCCTTTCATGCCTGGGGAGGGCCCAGCCTCACGGGATTTGGTGTGCAGGTCCGTGTCATCTGGCCACTTGGCTTTACCTCCGAAGCCACCCTCTGGCTGGAAGGGGTTGGTGGGCAGGTTCCTGGGCACCGCCCAGGGTCAGGCTGTGACCGCCACGCGGCCCCACCCCCGCCCCGGTGGAGACGGTCTGTCTGCAGAGCTGAGACCCGATGGGACCAGCCTCCCCGGCACCTCTTCCTCCTCCTCCAGCCTCTTCCCAGGTCACACGCCCTGCAGCCCAGCTCCCCAGGCCTGCGCCTGGAGCCGGTGGTCACTTTCCTCTGTCCTGTGTCTGTCCCCCTCGGCTGGGCGGTCAGCGTGTCCCCAGCCTGTTGACTATTCCTCCCCAAAGGCGTTCTCCCGAAGAGGTGGCTGCAGGACTGTGCTAACGGGATCTGAGGGCCTTCACATACCCTCGACGTGAATAAGCGCCCGTCACGCCGTCTCTTTGCAGATCAGTCTTTGCCCGCAGCCTCCCCGCCCTCCGGGCTGTGGCGGCCCGTCAGGAAGCCCGAAGTCTCCCTCGCCTTGCGGACGCCCTCTCCCCCCAGGCGGCGAGGCCCACGTCACCCGAGGAGACTCTGAGCTCTTTCTGACACGTGTAAATTGAGCATAAAAGTGTTTTTGAAGAAACCCTGTTTTGGTGTTTATTTTTCAAAGGAAACTTCCCTCAACTGTTCAGAGAGGTGGGATTGTCAGGGAAGCTGCCTGCTGAGAATATCTGCCCTTTAGATCCTGACGTGGCTTTATCCTGAACTGTTCGAAGCTCTTCTATGGGCCCGGAGGCGGAAAGAAGGGGGGGCTTCCCCCGGAGCCCCCCCCCCGGGGGGCCCTCCATCCCACCCTGGGGCTAAGTGCACGGTTGGCAGGAACTTTTCAATGAAAACTGTAAGAAAACGAGCTAAAACGGTAGCAGATTTTATACTAAATGTTAGTCACACACCAGACAACTAGTTTCAGGATGCAGTTTAAGAGCGGTTAACATTTTAAAAAGCGATTCACCTTCCAGAACAGAGAGCTTCAGCTTTTGGACCCGGGGCTAAGGGTCCTGAGAGTGCAGGCAGGACAGACGCCCTGAAACCTCAAACACGCAACCGTATCGAAGGGCCCGGAGCTACTGAGTTTGGGCCTTCCCCTGAGTCTGTCTACGCAGAATTCCCACCTGGGCTCTACAGCGTCTGCTCACCAGCAGCGGTGAGAGGGTTTTCCGAGGCTTTTTCAAAAACGGCCTTGGTATCTGGGGAAACGTCAAAGGCCACCGCCGTGGGGTTTTGGTAAAAGACGAGGTGTTTTCTTTAACGGTCTAATGCCCAACCATGGGGCAGAGGGGCCGGGCACCGGTTCTGCCAGGGCCTCCAGCAGGCGAGGCTCTTGTGAAAGGGTGTCCGAGTCAGCGGTTCCCGCCGCCCTCGGGCCTGCGGGCTCCCGTCCACGTCCACACCTGCCACCCTGGAGGAACGGCGCCCTCTGCTCTGCTTGACGTCCCCTCGTGTCTGTGGACCTTCCCTCGGTCCAGGGCTTTGAATGCTGTCCTGCCTCCTCCGTGGTCGGGGAGCCTGTCCCGTGTCAGGCTGTGTCTGGCCTGGTCACGTGGGGTCTCTGAGGGACGGGTGCCGTGGGTGTGGCCCCGGCTCTTCTTTCTGACAGTTTCTCCTCTCAGAACCCAGGCTCCATCGCCCCATGAGTCAGGCGCCAAAGGCGGCCAGAGGAAGACGTGTCCTGCCCAGGGGACCCGGGCCTGTCTGTGCGGCCGCGAACCAACCCAGCAAACTAACTGTGCAAACTAGTCGTGCCAACTGACCACGCCAACCTGCCCGCACACACTGCCCTGGCTCCAAACAAAGCCCAACCGTGGCCTCCGTGACAAGCTGCCAAGTCAGTCCATCTGTGTCCCCCTCTCCCCCCCACCCCACTCCTCCCCCTGCGCCTTCAGCTCCCTCCTTCTCTGTCTGTCTCGGTCTCTCCCCAGCCTTGGAGGCCTACACATACACACACACACACACACACACACACACACACACACCCCACAGACACACACACACAGGCCCACAGACATACACACAGAGGCATACACACAGACACATACACACACTCACAGCCATGCATGTGCACACACACACAGAGGGCCCCCCCCCCACACACAGAGGCTCATACACACACACACACACACACACACACACACGCACACTGTGGCTGCCCGGGGCCCATGCTGCTTCTCACCGCTGCTCTTGCCTTTCCTCTCGGCAGGTTTTGCTGGAAATAAATACAGCTCTAGGGCCACGTCCTTCCACTCACGTGGGGCGGGGGTGCCAATTCTCCCCCCAGCTCCACCGAAGGACGCAGCCCTGGGTTCAGGGCCTGCTGGGCGGGTAGCAGGTGCGGCCTCCCTGTTTCCTCCTGTAAACCGGGCGCTGCGCCTCGGGCTTTGGCCACCGGCCGCTGACCCCAGGCTCCAGTCCGAGGAGCAGGAGGAAGGGCCGAGGGAGGGGACGGCCAGGCAGGAGGGCCCCCAAGGAGGCCACGGGCAGGGGGAGACCAGACGGGGCCTCCCGGTTGGGTGGGGGGCCAGAGAGGGTCTCCCACCTGCCTCGCGGGGGTCACCCCGGCGCCGCCAGGGCCCTTCGGGAAATTCACACAGTGCAGCAGACAAGTGGACAACAGCAGCCAGAAGCAGGTCCAGTCTGTCCGCAGCAGGATCCTGGAGCGAGAGAGAGTCCGAGGGGCCGCGGAGGCAAAGAGGGCCGTTCGGGGAAGCAGAGGGTCCGGGGAGAACGCGTGGAAACCCGGAGGGAGCGCGACCCCCAGTCACCCGCGCCCGGGTTTGTAGTCGGAGCTCTTGACCCTCAGAACAGATACGGCTGCAGCGGCTTGGAGTGAAGGGGAAACGGAGCAGGACGCGCCCCTTCACAGAAGGTGGCCTGCAACCCGGAAGGGGGGGGGGTCCGTTAAATGACGGGGGGGGGCCTTCAAGGGCATTTGCAGACGGATAAGCTATTTCCCATCCCTAAAGCCCTTCAAAAAAGTCAGTTTACTGTTTGACTTTTGAGATTCCCAGAAAGCATGTATAGCTTCCAGCATGATTGAAATACAAATATTTCAGCTATATATATGTATATTTATAATGTAATTATAAATGTATATCCATATATATGTATATATGGATAAAATAGTTCTTTCTAAAGATCAAAGTCAAGTTAAGGTGAAATTAAATGTATATGAACTGGTAATACGTAAAAATTCGAAAAAAAGTGTAATTAATTCAGAGAAGATACCCCGGTTACCTTATCGAGTTACATGGTCTAACTTAAGGAAATGGAACGTTTCTTTTTTATTATGAACTGAATTGCTTGTCCCCCAGAGTCACACGTTGAAGCTCTGCCCCCAGGGGACGGTGCTGGGGAGGGTTGATCAGAGAAGTTGAGGTCCTGGGGGTGGGTGCCCTTGCCGGGACTGGGAAGAGGCACATGGGCACAGGTGGCCTCACCTACAGGCCAAGGAGAACCCCGGCTGGCAGCCCGACGGCGGAATTGCTCTGGTTTCAACCACCGGGTTGCGGGGCTGCTGTGCCGTGCCCCGAGGCCCCTGTCCACAGAGCAGCAGGTGGGAGAGCGAGAAGGAAAAAGCAGTGACAGGCCTGGAGGAGAGAAAACCTGTAGTGTCCTTACGACCAGATCTTCCTCCCAGTCGCCCGCCTCCCCGGAGCACCCACTGTCTCGGGGGGAACGGGAAACGGCAGGGCCCCCATGTTGGAAAGCCTCTCTAGTTGGAGAAAGCATGCAACCAACACAGACCAGCCAGCAGCCCCTGGGGAGGCCAGGCCCGTACAGTGGTGTCTGTGCTGAGCGGGCAGCCAGTTCTAGTCCACCCGGGACGAGCAGAGGCCAAGAGGGGCTGGGTGCTGAGAGGGGGCGGGGGGGCAGGGAGGAGAGGGGAGTGGGCGTAGGGCAGAGCAGGTGTCTGGAGCCGGGGCAGGCGAGAGGCTGAGTGGTCCAGTGGGGTGGTCCGAGGGAGTCCAGATCCCAGCCAGTACGTGAGGTCCTTGAGGTGTGGGCATGAGGGAAGACCCCCCACCAGCAGGGCTGATCATACAGCGCTGCTGCCCCAGGGGGTCAGCCACCACCCCCAACTACTGTCACCAGCTCCTGGCAGAGCTGGGTAGGCGGGGGATGGGAGAGTTTCCCATGGGGAAGGGGGTGCAGGTGTGATGGGGACAGGCGGGGGAGAGGATGGGGTTACTAGAAGGGGGTCCTGTGAGATCTGAGGGTGCACCTGGGGTTCCTCCGGTGGCCCTGGGTGGGAAGCAAGAACAGAAAGTAGGCACGCATCAGTCACTGGCCAGGTCCGGCTGGGCTGGGCTTTGTGGCAACCTGTCACTGCGGACGGAACCTGGGCTCCTGCAGGCCGACTCGGGGCAGGTCCCTGGGAAGTTTATCAGACGAGGGGCAGGGGTGGCTTCCTGGGCAGGTGACTGCAGGCTCAGCCCAGAGCTCCCTGGTCACAGGTGGTCTGGCCACTGCCCAGTGGACGGCCAGTCTCTCAGGAGCAGGGAGAATCTGCTAGACGTGGATGTGGGAAGGCCGTTCCCCAGCTGAGCCGAGATGGGTCTAGGAAGACGCAGGTGGTCCTGGCCGGGTAGCAGGTGCTGGAGCCGTGGGCACGCAGCAAGACGCGGGGCTCGCGGCCTTTCTGTGGCGCGGGGGCCCTCGGCCTCTTGCAGAAGGCACCCGAAGCAGCAGCGACATCGAATGCAAAGAAAACTCGCGACTTCCCAACGTCCTTCATTTACCCTGGGGAGAAACGAGAATTCTCCCTGAAACAAGAATGTATTCCTGTTGTTAAAGAGAACATCCCTCCTTGCGAGACCCAAGAATTTCTAATCAGAATTTTTCTATTCTTAATTTTTTTATTCCATTTTGGGTACTTTATTCCATTTTATTTTCATTTTTATGTTTCTTTCAGCCACAGTCTCCTGACCAAGGATAAAATCCACAGCAAACGAAGCAACAAGTCCTTCAGCCCCACGTTTCAGCATCACCTCCTCTGTCACGTCTCCGTCTCGCCGCCCGCCCACCCCGCGTGGGCTCCTACGCTGGATCGCTGCCTTTTTCCAATGGGACAGACGGTACGGCCCGCTCGACGGCTTTCTGAAACACGGCGGGATGGCCTGGACTTTCAGATCCGGGTGCACCACCCTGCCCTCCTGGGTGACAGGTAACCGTGGCTGGACCCCGGCTGGTGACAGGAGGGTGGTCAGTCCCTGCTGACACGGCCGCCTCCCCGAGCCCAGGTCTGTTCTGGATGCACACCCCGAGTTTGCATCTGTGCAGACAGGGACGCGTGCCGGGGGGAGGAGGAGGAGGAGGGGAGAGGGAGGAGGCTGGAGGCTGGGGGAGGGGGGTGGGGGGGGTGCGCGGACCGTGGGGCATCCGCAGGCCTGTGCGTGGGGCGGGGGGCCTTCCTTCTCCTGTCCCTCACTCGAGGGAGCCGAGAGGCCATCTGCAGTGAATACGGTCACTCCATTCCCCAGTGACCTGGGCACTGGGCAGTGAATGGTCTTGCGAAAAGGCTGAGTACTCAGGCGGCCCCCCAGAGGCCGGGGGAGCGGGGTCAGCCCTTGCCTGAACAGGTCCGTACCCTGGTCTGCAGCCAAACCCCCGCTCTCCTCCTGCGATAACTTTGCAAAACCCTCTCTGAGCTGCGTCTAGAAGGCGCCTGGTCCCCAGCTGGAAGGCGCACCTTCTCCTGCTGTGTAATCGCATCTGCCCGGACCCGGGAGAGACCACGGCTTCCCCGTCACAGCGCCCGCCTTCCTGCTCTCTCAGATCACGCAGCACAGGAACCTTCCCCAGGGAAGGTTTGCGCTTGATACAGAAACTGGCTCCTCAAAACCACCAGCTTCGTCTTCCTTCAGGACGCTGACGACGGCGGCTTCAGAGCACACGGACGGGGGACCCTCCTTGAAGCTGCCACACGCGCTGGTGGGTGACACATTCGGGAGGCGGTGTTTGGGGTGCAGCGTCCTCGTGCTGCGCTCAGCTCACAAACCAGCACGGGTTTTGTCCGACCTGGCGGGGAGCCTGTGCTTCAGGAGAGGTATTCCCCGTGGCAAATTCAGGATGAGAATAACATTCCCAGAGCGGAATTTCATTTAAATCTTATTTCTACGTATTGATTTGCTCTCAATTGTTTTTGTTTGTTTGTCAAACTTCAAACTGTACGAAACTGGAATATGTAGGATCCGGAGTCGAGCAGATCCGCGGATTGTGTTTGTATTTAAAACTCTTAGTTAGGGGCTCTCCAATGCCCCCCTGAAGAAGCCTGCAGATGCTTAGAAAGACCCTAGAAGACCCAGAGAAGAAAGTGAACGTCTCTGCACGTGCACCTCCGTCACGAATCACATGGAGGCTGCAGACACCCAAACCAGCCACCGGATTGGCAGGGACGTGGGAGACGGGATTAGACGTGCATTTAACAGAAACATTGTTCCTTTACATGTATCTTCGGGAAAGCCATTTAATCAGAGGACCCTTAGGAGCCTGGAGCCGAGAGGATGGCCACGCCCTTTGTTGAGAGAGCTGTTAACTAACTCGGCTTTACAGCGTAGTTGGCCAGGGCTGAGGTTTATTATCCGCTGTTGATGTTTAACAAGCATCGGGACTCACCGGTAACGTTTGCTTAGCCCTGTCTGCAAATTGCTTCCCCCGAGTCTCCCGCTGACCCTCCGGACAGCGCTGTGAGATGGGCATCTTCCCACCAACGCGGCGTCTGGAAGCGGAGGGACTGCAGATGTGACGCCCTGGCCGTGAGGTTTCAAAGCTGCTGTCTCACTGAGGTCAGGCTCACAGCCGCCTCGACGCCCGCCTGGCCCGTCTGTAGCTGCCACCGCCCTGCAGCAATTTCTGCCACTGGCGTTTTGAACAGAAGGTCTGGCTCCCCTCAAGCAGCCGAGGCCTTCACGCTGCCCAGCTGACCAGGCCCAGACTGACCTGTCCCCTCTCTGATGACGGGATTAGGCTGCGCCACAGCAGGGCCTGGGGCATCGTTCTGCCTTGTCTGTGGGAGCAGGTCTCCCTGTGGACATAACCACATCTCTGCAAACTGGCTGCAGCCACTGGAACTGCTCCCTCGGACTCTGGGGCTTTAAGCAGCTCACCTGATGTCCTACAGACCTAGAGGTTGGGGGGTCCTCCCTGGGTCTCACGGGCTAATCCAGGGTGGGCAGGGCTGCTTCCCCCAGGGAGGCTCCCAGGCAGGGTCCGCTCCCCATCCTTCTCCCGCGTCCAGAGCCGCCCGTGTCCCTCGGCTCGCGGCCCCTTCTCTGTCCACAGCCCCCTTCCCGCTAAGCCCTTCCCGCCCTGCATCTCCCGGGTCCTCTCGCGGCCCCTCGTCTGCTTATAAGGAGCCCTTACCTGGACGCACCTCGATGGCCAGAATCTTCCCCATCTCAGGTCCGACCAGCAAACTGCATCCCCGTTGCCGTGTGAGCTGACAGACCCACAGGTTCTGGGCACTGGGACACGGTCCCCTTTGGAGGTCATCATCCTGCCAGCCACGAGGTGACACTTTCTGCCACCAGCACAGCCCACGACCCCCGATCTTCCCACTTCCTGCCAGGGTTTGGACCCATCGGACTAATTCTCCAGGTCTGACGGCTATGACTGGTTTTAATTCTCACTTCTGTTCACAGATGAGCTTGGACCTCTTTTGGTATTTTTCTTGGACTTCGTGTTTCTTTCGTGGGCTGCCCTGCACGTCCCTTTTGTCCCATTTCCCCAGTTTTTGTCATTGACGGGTAGGGAGCCTTATGGTTTGTGGCCTGGTTCTCGGTCACTGACAAGACACGGGTGTGGCAAATATCCCCCCGGCTGAGCGGAGGCTCTTTAACCCTGGCTTGGAGTGTTTTTGCAGATCCCAAGCTTTTATGTCAGCGTAGACAAACACATGGATCGTTTCATTTATGGTTTGTGGGTTTTTTAAAATCTTGTTCAGAGAATTCTTCTTTCTTGTGGTGTTATATTTACTAAAAGTTTAAAATCTCTGCCTTAGCACGTACGTCTCTGGTCCATTGCCGTGTGTGTGGTTCTAGTTCCGCATCTGTCTTCCCGGGGTGGCGTCACCCCGTCATGGACAAGCCCCGTCTTCACGCGACCTGTCTTAAGCTCTGACCCTGAGGACCTGCTCGGCGCGTGCGGGGAGTCTCCCCCGGTCTCCGTGCTGCCCCTGCTCATGCCTCGGCCCCCCAGGACCAGAAACGAAGCCTCCAGCTGTCAGTCAGTCCCGACACCTGCTGCCGGTCGTTACCCCGCGGTCCCTCCACAGCGCGGACATGGGTCTTGGGCCTCTGCCCTTGAGTGGGAATCAGCGTTACCTCGTCGGCTCCGCGAGGCTTCCCTGCTGGATTTCAATGGAATTGCATTGAAGCACACGGATTAATCAGGAGGGCACTGCCGTCCCTAAGAGGGGCTACCGCTTAGTCTATGGTACGTCTCTCAGTAAGTTTTTCAATGTCCTCCTTCGGGTTCTGCCCTTTCTGTTGCATTTATCCCCTGGTGCCTTTTTTTTGTGCTACGGATGAAATCGGAGTTTTATGTTACATCCTATCATTACTGAATGCTGCGTGTGCACACGTGTTTGTCTTTTATTCAGCAAACTTCCTAATCGCTTCTCGGCCTTTTGGCTAGGATCAAGTGTAGCAAACTTCCTGAGCTCTGTCGTTAGGTTTTTTTTTTTGGCGGGGGGGTTGTTTTTAATCTTTTTGTCTTTTTAGGGCCGCTCCTGCGGCATATGGAGGTTCCCAGGCTAGGGGTTTAATCAGAGCTGTAGCTGCCGGGCTACACCACAGTCACAGCAACACCAGATCCAAGCCGTGTCTGCTACCTACACCAGAGCTCATGGCAACACCCGATCCTCAACCCACTGAGCAAGGCCAGGAATTGAACCTGCAACCTCATGGGTCCTCGTCGGATTCATTAACCACTGTGCCACGACGGGAATGCCTGTCATCAGTTTTCAGTGCTTCCCTGGGGCTCCTCAGGAGTGCCCTCTGGGTTGGACACAAGCCAGCCAAACCCATCGACATGTTGGTTTGCCCCCGAAACATACCACCCTGCTTTCCTACCCAGGTTCTGAAGCAAAAATGAGTCAAAATCCAAGCAGCCAGCGGTGGTACTATCAGCTCTCCTTGAGAAAAGGCTCTTAGAGACTCCTGGTACCGACAGTCGGGACCCCAGTCAGGGACTCCCCCCGTGCTCAGAGCACGGTCGCTCCCTGGCACGAGGGCCTCATCACGTTGGAAGCCCGGGGCTCAGGTCCCTGGGCCTGGCCTCTCAGAGCAAGGAGTGGGGGGCGCCAGGAGGCCACAGCCAGGCTGCCGCTCAGCTCGAGGGCCTCGTGGGAAAGAAAAATGCAGGCCCTGCTCAGTGCCACGGCCCCTCCAGCTTGTCAGCATGTGCAGCGGCATTTAATGTCATTCCATGTTCAGAAAAATTAAAATGCCAGCTCGGAGTTCCCGTCACGGCTCAGCAGAAACGAATCTGACTAGCAGCCGTGAGGATGCAGGTTCCATCCCTGGCCTTGCTCCGTGGGTTGAGGATCCAGGGAGCTGTGGTGTAGGTCGCAGACGTGGCTTGGACCTGGTGTTGCTGTGGTGTAGACTGTCGGCTACAGCTCTGATTAGACCCCTAGCCTGGGAACTTGCAGGTGCCACAGGTGTGACCCTGAAAAGACACACACACACACACACACACACACACACACACACACACAGAGCCAACTCACTAGCGTGCACGTGACCATTCATGTTCACCCTGCAAACTCCAGCCTCAGAGGTGATCTAAGACTAGCAATGGGGCCGGCACTTAACTGAAATGACAGTTTATTCTCTAGTGCGCCCCGGTGTGCGTGCCCCTGGCCCCTCCCGGGAGCCCTGGCGAGTGAGGGGAGACCCCAGGGAAATGGAGCCGGGCGCCCTCCTCCCCGCCCCCCTCCCCCCCTTCCCACATTGTTTTCAGCAAAGGCAGAGAAGTATCAGGGCACAGAAACAAATTCAGAGATTTCAAAACCAATCTTAGGGCCCCCTTAGCGGAAATGGGGGGGAGAAGGGGGAGGGTGGGAATAACGCGCACACACACACACACACACACACCCACTGCGTAAAATGGATGATTAACGAGAACCCGCTGTAGCGCTGGGGACGCCTGCTCAATAGTCTGTAGTCACCTGCGTGGGAGACAAGCACAGACGCACGTGTGTGTGTGTGTCCGGTCCCTCAGGGTCCACCGGAAACTGACGCGACGTTGTCAATCAGCCGTCCTCCAAGAAAACTACGTTGACGTAAATGAATAGGTCACAATGTCATACACCTGGGGGGAAAAAGATGTGTTTCTCGGGACACGGGGCCTGTCGCAGGAGAGGGAGGCGGGGGCTGCCGGCACCCCCGGATGCAGGGTGTTACCTTCAGCTCCTGCCATCAAGCGTCCCCAAGTGCCAGCTCTGCGTCCCCCAGCTGGACACGGGGTGGACAAGAGGATTAAAAAGGGGCGCTGGCAGATGGAACC
The DNA here is from genome assembly GCF_054392235.1 of Sus scrofa. Classification (NCBI taxonomy): domain Eukaryota; kingdom Metazoa; phylum Chordata; class Mammalia; order Artiodactyla; family Suidae; genus Sus; species Sus scrofa. Next base: position 1,455,883 of record NC_139383.1, read on the forward strand.
CCCCGTGCAGGGAGGCGGGCTCTGGGGAGTGAGCTGGGGAGAGAAGGGGCGGCAGAGAGAGAGGCCCTTCCCTAACACCTCGGAGCCTCGGGTTTTCTATTTGTCTTTCTTTTTTTCTTTTCTTTTTTTTAAGATAAGAAGTTATTTACATTCACATCATAAGTGGCTGAGCTAGAACAGGAAACCAGGTCTCTTGACTCCAAAACCCTTCCCAACAGGAATTCGGGAGTAGCCTTTGGACAGAGGCCGCTGTGTTTCGACCAGAGACGCACCTGCAGCTGCAAAACAAACACGGCCCGGGTTTGTAAAGCCTCAATTTTAATGCATGACTTGGGGGGGAATCTGGACTTTCCCTGTGGACTTGTTTTCCTGAAATCCCCGTGCCTGCTGGGCCCTCTGGGGTCACGCAAAGAGCAACCAGAAGGCAGCAGAGGGTTAGTGAGGCTTTTCTCGTTCCATTTGAAAGAAAGTGCTTCTCACATCTCATGGCTTTTGTGTGGTGTTTGATAAATACATTACTTTGAGGCTGACAAAATTTTTGTATTCTGATTTGCGTACACAAACATGATTGGAAAATGGTGTAAAATTTTCATCTTTTCAGATAACTGTTGTATATTTTTCTCCTTTAGTCCTAAAATGAAACAAACTGCATTAATAAAATGTTAGTCCAGTCGCGTGCCTGGGACGAAGGACGCTGGCTGTGACAGCTTTGTCCACACTTACAAGTAATTTTACTGTGGAAAGGCTTAAACACAGGCAAACGCAGAGACAAGACCTCGTCCAGTTTCAACATGTGTCTTGTCATCATACCCACTGGCATTCCCACCAACACGCAGATTTTTGCCCGGTCCCGACATCGAATTATTACGAGCTATGTCATTTCATTTCATTTTACGCATTGGCAGAATCAGCTTGCTAACTTCTGTTTGGGATCGGGTCTCATGTTCACAAGTGAGACTGGACTCTAAACATCCTTTCTTGGGCTCCGCGGGCCTGGCTGTGGCACCGAAGCGGTACCAGCCCCTGGGATGTGGTGCGAAGGGTCCTGTCCCGTGGGCATCAATACACCGGATGCAAAAGGCAGGACTCTCCTGTCTCTGAGGGTCTGGGAGACACGACCTGCTCCATCCCCTGGGCGGGGCGGGTGTGGATTTCTCGGCGGTGATTCCCTTTCTTTGTGCCCGTAAATCTCGTCATGTTTTCTGCTGCCTTTCCATCAGCTCGCGGGTCCCCCTTCACTGGGAAATGGTGCGCCTCACCCACGCTTTTCAATCTGCTGACGTCGATGTGTTCACCGCTGTCCCCTAAGCTTTAAACATTACTACTCCATACACAGCTGTGTCATTTTCATCCGTATCACTATTTATTCCTACGTACCCCGCCTTTTGTCCCTGTTCAGTCTGGCTAGACAAGCAGCAATAGTACTCATTTTACCAAAAACAATTGTTCTTGTCTTTTTAAATTTTTTGTCTGATGGTTGTGGCCAGAGGTGGAGCCACACATAACCCAGCTTCCAAGCAACCTGTTTAATTTGTGCTGTGCCCTGGACCTCCCCTTCCCGTCCCATCTCGTTACTTTCACTCTCCTTTATCTCTCCCTCCTTTTCGTTTCCTTCAGGGTCGTGCCGCAGCCCCACGTCCTGTGCTCGGCTAAGCCTCAGTCTCACCTGCTCAGCTACACCTGCAACTTTGCGATGCAGGGCGCTCCTGGGGCAAATGCGCAAACGCTGGCTTCCATCAAGCCCCCCTCTGTCTCTGGCCTGGGGATTGCTCAGGAGGACTTAAAAACCTGCCAGGCGGAGGGGGTATTGTTTCTAACGTCCTGCGAGGTCGGGGGGGGGGGGCAGACCTCATGTGCAGGATTCTCCTGTGCTTTCGGCTCCTGTTTGTCGAGACTTCTCTGGGGGGCCCTCAGGTCGGTTTTTGGAGATCCTCCCTGCGCAGTTGTTGGGAGGAACAAGTGAGTCCTCGGTGGCCGGGGTGGTACCTTTCTCTGTCTGCTTGAGCTGTAGTTCCCGGAGGAGGACCGTGACGTGGCCCCCACTGAGGATGGGCTGTTTCCCCTGGGCCGTCAGGCCCCCACCAGGGAGTGCTTTCTTTTCCCGGTGAATGGTCCTTTTCATCACCACGCCGCCGGCTCACGTCCCTAATAATGCCTCTTTCTTTAAAATCTGTTCAGCCTGTCCCATGGTCACAGCCCCCTTTTCTGGGCTTTGTGTCTCCCGACAGGTCTGTTCACACCTGTTTCCTTTCAGTCCTTCTGGGCCCCAGGTTTGACAGGCTGACCCTTGCACTTTAATGGCTAGTTAGGTCCAGTTGCAATGACGGAACATCTTTGAATTTGTCTCATATATTTTGTTTTCTAATTACAACACAATTACAAAAACATTGCTTTATAGTGGTTTGATTATACTTTGGTTTTTTTTCCTACTGTCTACAAGTTGCAAAAGGTGTACACGTTAAAATATAAGCTCAGAGTTCCCGCTGTGGCTCAGGGGGTTGTGGATCTGACTGCAGTGGCTCGGGTTGCTGTAGAGATGCAAGTTTGAGCCTCTGTCCCAGCAGCGGGTTAAGGGATCTGGCGTTGTCGTTGCTGCGGCACAGGTCACAGCTGCAGCTCAGATTCCCCTCCTTGTCCAGGAACTTCCATATGCCATGGGTGCAGCCAGAAAAAAATTTTTTTAAATAGAAATGTAAGTGTATGTAAAACATACATCAAAAATCTCTCTTATTTCAGTGGTTACCCTTTACATTTTGACACATGCACACTTGCCTAAGGAAGTGTAAAGCTCACGACTAGCTCGGGTTTCCTCCCGCACGGTGCGAATGCCGCAGACTGCTTTAATCCAGCCGTCTCGTCCGGCCCCATGCGGTTATCCAGCGCCTTTCAGCTCCATCTCGCCTAAATCCCCTCCGTCGGATGGTCCATTGCTCGTGTTGGTAGCGTCCACTGGCCAGTCTTCAACCCCATCCCTGCTGAAGTTTGGGGCTGAGCGACCCTCTGCTGCAGGGCCACCCTGTGCCCGCAGGATGCTCAGCGTAGCTGTGACCCACACACGTCTCCAGACGCCTCCCGGGGACACAAAATCAGCCCCAGGGAGAAGCCCCGCCCGAGGACCACAGCCAGCAGGGGCTGCGGCTTCTGCACGGACAAAGGAGGTGTGTGGCCTCGTGCCCACATGGAGCCCACTGTCCCTCATGCTTAGCACACTGCGGGTACACGTGTCCAGTTAGTGGTGCAGGAGCTGACACCTACGTGCAAGGGTCCTTTCTTGGGAAGAGAACTTCCGGAAAGATTTTGCCTCAGCCTGTGACCCGCTCCCTCTGCTTGACCAGAGGTTTCGTGTCACTGAAAACGGGGAGTGGAAAATAAAAGCAAAGAGTATTTTCCAGTGGCTTCTCCCAACAAAATCCTGTAAACGAACTCTTCGCTTTCGAGAACTTGCCTGAGGGGCAGGTCGTGCTCTTAGGTTTCGTCCTGCTCCATCCACGGATGAGCTGACCGCGTCACACGCTGCACGGAGGACCTCAGGGAGCCTCGGCCCAACGCCAGGGCCCGAGGGGTGAGGGGACGTGCCCTCAGCCACAGAGGGGAGCAGGGCCGCCTGCCAGGCCCTGCCCCAGGCTGGCACGACCCCAGCTAGCGTGGGATGGACTGCTTGTCGCAAGCGCGCGTCACCACTTTGCAGGCTGGCATTAGAAATCTGCAAACAAGAAAAGAGCAGGACGAGGTGTATTTGCTGATGAACCAGAGGCGGTAAATCAAGAATAAACATGTTATAACTAAAGTCAGGAAGGAAATACACTGGAGTGATGGGAAAAAGAAAAACTTTGGAGCAAATTGCTATCTCTACCTGTATATATCTATGCATCTTCCTAATATCTACCTGTGTCCCTCCTGTGTCCCTCCTGTGTCCCCTCCTGTGTCCCTCCTGTGTCCCCTCCTGTGTCCCTCCTGTGTCTCTCCTGTGTCCCCTCCTGTGTCCCTCCTGTGTCCCTCCTGTGTCCCTCCTGTGTCCCCTCCTGTGTCCCCTCCTGTGTCCCTCCTGTGTCCGTCCTGTGTCCCCTCCTGTGTCCCTCCTGTGTCCCCACCTGTGTCCCTCCTGTGTCCGTCCTGTGTCCGTCCTGTGTCCCCTCCTGTGTCCTCTCCTGTGTCCCTCCTGTGTCCCTCCTGTGTCCGTCCTGTGTCCCCTCCTGTGTCCCTCCTGTGTCCCCACCTGTGTCCCTCCTGTGTCCGTCCTGTGTCCCCTCCTGTGTCCCCTCCTGTGTCCCTCCTGTGTCCGTCCTGTGTCCCCTCCTGTGTCCCTCCTGTGTCCCCACCTGTGTCCCTCCTGTGTCCGTCCTGTGTCCGTCCTGTGTCCCCTCCTGTGTCCTCTCCTGTGTCCCTCCTGTGTCCCTCCTGTGTCCGTCCTGTGTCCCCTCCTGTGTCCCTCCTGTGTCCCCACCTGTGTCCCTCCTGTGTCCGTCCTGTGTCCCTCCTGTGTCCTCTCCTGTGTCCCTCCTGTGTCCCCACCTGTGTCCCTCCTGTGTCCCCTCCTGTGTCCCCTCCTGTGTCCCCTCCTGTGTCACCAGCCATATGTCTTCCTATGTATCCGTGTGTTTCTCCACTTTGATTAGAAAGGGCAGGATGGGGACACTTCACCGACAGCCTCCTTGAGGTCAGGCAGCCCAGGCCCTCGGTTCAAAGGTCAGCACCAGGCGCCGCCCGACCCGAGCGCCAGGCTCTTCCCAGGGAGGCTGAGTTTAAGGCCGAGCTGGGGACAGTGCCAGCGGGCAGGCGGCCGGGTGACACTTGTGAGGACACGCCCGCAGATTCCTTCTCACACTGCTGGGCGGAGGTCACAGCTGTGAAAGACGTTCTTAGGGTCCCTCCCTTGACGGCCTTTCCCGGTCCCTTCCCACCTGCATCAAGTCATCTCTTGGCACATTTGTCCCAGGAGCCCTCGGTGGCACCCGGTGGGCGGGGAATTCAGGACGCAGCAGTGCTGGGGTGGGGGAAGGGCCTCTCTGGGCCTCGGGTTATGGGAGAGGGGACGACGTGGGGCCAGAGGTAAAGGGGCGGAAGTCCCCACCCTCAAGCAGGATGTCCCGGCGGCTGGGAGGGTGACCCCGGGTGGGAGGCAGGTGGGGCGGGCTCCCCGGCCCACGCTTGCGCTCAGCTCGCTGCCCCCTCCTCCGGCTGGTCCTCAGCGAGTCCTGTTGGCCCGGTCCCTGTGGGGCAAGTCCCCCAGGCGCTTGCTTTCCCGGTTCTTTATCGGGGACATTAACGCGCTTTTCCCTCTCAAACTTCCTTCGGCACTGGCCTCTCCCGCAGCCAGGGGACTTGAACACGTAACGGTGGAGTGACGGTATTGAAAGGCAGGGCCTGTGAAGAAGGGGGCATGATTGGGAAATTCCAGAAACTCCGGGAGGCAGGGGCCAGAAGACAGGACCCATGGGTGGCCCCACCCGCCTGGGAGGGCGGGGTTCTAGCTGCTGAAAGGGCTTTGAGTCACCGTGGACCTGGGAGCGTGGCTGGAAAGCGCAATTTCGATGACGCAGAAGCTGAAAGGGGGTGAGGTCGAGGCCAGAGAGAGGCTGGACGTGCGGGTGGGCGCTGCCCCGGGGTGCGCGGCTCCGAGAAAGTCGCTCAGCCTGGAGGGCTGCATGAAAGGAGGAGGCCGCCAGCTTTGCTGTAACTTTCCGAAGCGGTTTTACACACGTGCTGTCCCGCCACAGCCGTGCTCCTCACGGAACCCCTGCAAGTTCTGAGTATACATGTGTGCCTGGTATTTGTCCCTCGTACACTGAAATAGTGACATGCATACAAGTAGGCTGACCCTCCAAAAGAAGTCAGGTTCCCAACATCCAAAGATACTGACAAGGTTTCAAAACCCCACGCTGGGTGTCTGTCTGCATCAGATAACCTTACGGTGCTTGCTTTTAGGTGAAACGCTCTGCTCTGTGCGCCTCTCCCTGGGCTGGGCGTTGATTGTCGCCTGGAGGTCCGGCGGCCAGCAGGTGTCTGTCCTGCTTTTACAGTCAGCGCCGGAAGGTGTTTGAAGCAGCAGAGATGCCTCTGAGGGTTTATCTGAAGCCCGGTTGTAACCCATCTGGTGACTTTCAGAGCGGCTGGAAAAGCCGTCTGTCCAGACACGGTGCCTAGACATCGGTGTGTGTGCCTGGGTCCCGATGTCTAATTAACTCCAGACAGTCCTGAGCAGAGTTCTGCTCCGGGAAATCACTGAGCAGTGAGGACGTTAGGCTTTTCTCATCGGCCCCGACCTGCTGCAAATGCCTCCCCTCCCCCCACCCCAGGGGCACCGGCTGGGGCCCAAGCTCGGCCTGGAGGGACGGCAGGGGCTGCCTGGGGGACCTGGGCTCTGATGGGGATCAGACGGGATGCACCCTGGAGCCGTCGGGGGGGCTCCAGACCCCCTCGGTGGTCCCTGCCCCCCGCCTTAGGAACCAGCGGGCCCCTCCTCCCCCGTGCTTTGCTCTCTCCATCCTAGGACAACAGCAGGCTGTTCCCAGCCTTCTCTCCGCCCAAAGAAGAAGAAGGGGCTGAACGTGGACTGAGGGGGTGGGAACGGAAGACGCTCCCGAGACCGGGGGTGCCGCAGTACCCCCATCACAACCCCCATCGGCCCGGCAGCCCCTCTGCTGGGGGAGCCGACGTCCCTCCACCACGGACGCGCATCCTCACTGGTCCCCAGGCTCTCCCGGCTCAGGGCCGGGCAGCCCCGGGCACTGGGCATGCTCTCCAGAGGCGGTGAGTGCTCCTGGCCTTCTGACCAGTCTCAGGTGGACGTCAGAGGCTCTCAGCAACCAGAGGCAGCCACTCTTCCCCCTGGAGAATGTTCTGGAAGGGGAAGCTCATTGCTAGCGTGGTCTGTGTCTCATCTGCCCTCAGGGGACCGTCGTCTCGTACCCTCACACAAACGCACATCCAACTAATGCGAGCCCACCTCTCAGGGGTCCTCCTGCCCTAGGGACCGAGTCCCAAGCCCAGCATCTCGACCTGAGACCCATGAGGCCTGGGGCCTCTGGGACCTTCTTCATGGGTCAGTTGGCAAGATCTCCACTCCCCTCTTGCCGGTCTGGGCAGCCAGTGGGCTGGGCACCCGGCCGCAGGGGGTGGTCTGGGCAGCTGGCGCCGGGCTGTGTACAAACGAGGACAAAGGGACTGAAGCGCGCGCGGCCTGGGCGCAGCCGAGACCGTGGCCCTGAGCAGGTGACCCCAACACCAGACACGCCAGGACAGTCTGCAGGCTCACCTTGGAGAATTGGGGCCCAAAAAAGAGAAAGAACCTTAACAAAATGAAAATGGCAAACATTTCAGCCAAAGCCCGAAGTCAAGAAGGTGGGAGCCAGGGAAAGGCGCTGTGAGGGGCCGGCGTGGCCGTGTGTGGCCGCGCGCAGCCCGGCGCTCAGGCGACGTAGAAGTCCCCACTAATGCAGCCAGGATGCAGCGGAGACCAAGCAAACACAAGGAATAAAGCAGAGCCATAGGAAGGGGCTCCGTCCCCCAACCCGCGGCCGTAGGTAAAGAGCCGCTGTCAGGCTGTGGCCTTTCTCTCCTGCCGGCCTCGGGAGCCAGTCCACCGTGGGGCCTGCCCATGTGTGAAAAGCCAAGTTAATGGTTACTCTTAAAGCTTTTACAGGACATAACATGAGGCAGGATTTTAGGAATGCTTCTGATATTCAAAAGTGGAGAAAATTGGAGTAAAAAATTCAATTTCTTCAGAAATTCAGTCACCACCGGGGTTCCTTTCTCACAGCCCATCAGATGGAGAACAACCCCAGCAGCCTAACCTTTCGAAATTAGGATTTCAGGGTATCGTGGCCGAAAAGGCCTTTGGGACGTGTTGAAATTCCTGTCGTGTGGACCCGGGCACGCCAGAGCCAGCCCTGCCCCCCGTCACCCTGCCCTCGCGCCCCCGCCCGTCCCCGGAGGCTCTTTGTGCTGCAGGAAAGCAGCTCCTCCTTCGGGTCGTCATGGCTCAGGGCTGGTTACAGCCACAAAGAAAAGGAGGGGCCTGGGACTTCGGGGACCCGGGACTGTCCCGTGAGGGACCCTGGGGTAGCGGGGGACCCCAGGACTGGGGGGAGCCCAGGGCGGGATCGGTCCTTGGAGTTCCCACACGGCATACCCAAAACTTCCCACAGGTGTCTGGGCCAGGCCTGGGCCCGTGCCCAGGCGTAAGGGCCACACTGTTGTCCCCCTGCAGTCAGGAAGGAAAGGCCCCTCAGAAAGCTGCCGGTTCTGGCAGCAGGCACTGTGCCATCTTCAGAAGGTGAGGTAAGAGGGGAGGAAGCCCCTGGGGAGAGGCTCTCCTCCTTGGGAAGGACTGGGGACGCTTCCAAAGCCACCAGGAGGAGCTGCCAGCGATGCAGAGAGGCTACCTCCCAGCCCGGTACCCAGGCTTCCTGCAGCAACAGCCAGAGAGGTCCTGACTCGCCTAGGTCTCCACTGCTCCCAGTGCCTGCTGGGCAGGGAGTCCGAAGGGGGAGACGGTGGGCGGTGCCTGGGGGAGCTCCCTGGTGGCCCAGTGGGTAAGGATCCAGAGCTGTCACTGAAGTGGCTTGAGTTGCTGCTGTGATGCAGGTTTGAACCCTGGCCCTGAACTTCTACATGCCACAGGTGCGGCCAAAATCAAAAGAAAAAATGAAAGAAAAGGTTTATTTATTAATGAAAGCCGCCGCCACGCTATAGGACTGTGCCGCCATGGCCCCGCCCAGACCACGGCCTGCCCTTCAGAATCTCAGCTTTGTGTCCAGGCGCGCTGCTCCTCGGTCACAGGCCGTCGTGGACGTGGGGGGTCACCGAGATGGGCCTGCTCCGTATCTCAGCCTTTCCTGGGTCGTGCAGAGCCACAGCAGGACGAGGTGACGGGAGTTTGTGTACATTGGGGCAGCCTGGTCTCAGGACCCAGGGACCTGGCATTCAGCCACCTGCTGGCAGGCCTGCCAGTGTAGACGCCTGCGGAGATTGAGTTCTCAAGTTAAACAGTCGATTAATCAGGATGTGGTTTGGAGCATTGTACATGCTAAAGATTAACCACAATCCACAATGGTGCCTGGGCCGGGGGTGGCTGTCCTGTCCCCTCCCAGGATGGTGGGGGCAGCCGCGGTGCTTTCTCAGGAGACCTATCTTCGGCCAAGCCTTGGACGTGAGAACGGCTCCACCCCTGCGTGGCACCCGTGACCAGGGCAGGGAGGGCAGGGGGTCACTGACAGCCACCTGCTCCCGGACAAGGGGCGCCTGGGGGCACCAGGAAACAGCAGGAGAAGGCTTGTCCCTGTGCTGGGAGGCGACCCGCCCCAGCCCACCCCCACCGTGCTGGCTGCGCCCGTGGGGGCCTCTCCCGGCCCCAGGGTCAGGTGCCGGGCCACGCCAGCCAACGATGCAGAGAGCTGGTCCGTGGTCCCATGCTTTCTTCTCCCTTTGGACTCAGGAACCACTGGATTGAAAATGAGAGAGCGGGGAGCGGGCTGAGGCCTAGAGAAGGGAAACGCAGCCATGGAGACAGAGCGAGGTGCTTCCTGGGGGCTCGACTCCCACAGCATCCTGTCCACCATCCCACCTGGGGACACGGCCAGCGCCAAGGAGAGCCTCGGGGGACCCTAACTCAGCGTGCCCAAGAGAGAATGCGCATTGGAGTTTTTCCGGGTGGGAGAAAAAAAAACTACCTAGTTTATAAAAATGAACATGGACCGAAGAACCGGGAAGAAGAGCGGAGGGGCTTCCTTGTTCCAGAAACCAAGGGAGGGGTCCCCAAAGCCCCCACGGGTACAGCCCCCGCCGGCGTCTGCCTTGGGGCAGCGCCTCCCGCAGGTGCACCAGCGGGGGCCCCTCTCACGCAGCCTGGAAAGTCCATCCCGTTCACACACCCCGTGGGGACGCTGGCTACAGAGTTTGGGTGGAAAATGAGAATAACAGGAGAAAATTCACGCCAATTACATGCGGCCCGTTCGTCATTAGTTACACTGAAAGCTCTGAAGAAAAAGCATGAAATTGCAGCAATGCTTAAGCTGTTATTATGTAAACAAGGGATTTACCAGAAATACCTTCTTCCTCTTTGGCCACTGCTCAGACCTGCTAATTGTTAGAAAAGTCTAGAATGGAGACTTATCTGAGGCTCTGAAGGGTCCCAGCTTTCATGGAAATTGGGCACCAAGCCTCTCCTCACTATGGTGCCTTTGGCGTGTAAAGCCACATAGATCTCACGTGATACTTAGAGAAAAATTAAGTTCAGCTTTGTGCGTAGGGAGGGTTTGTCACAGCTCTTTTCTTTTTAAAACACACGCCTGATAAGACCTGAGCTTTGGCTGCTGGAAGGAATGAGAGCACCCAGCACCTTGGCGCCCTGTCCCGGCAGCCGGGGGAGCCTCCTGAGCGAGGGACCCTCTCAGCCCAAAGCCACGGGCTCTTTGCAGTGCGGGCCCTTGGCAGTTTCCAGTACCCGGGGCGGGGCTGAACCGGCCCGGTTCCGTGGCTTTTCAGCCCCGATGACTCTGAGAAGCTCTCCGGAGGCAAAGCGGGAAGGTCAGAGGCTGACCTTCCAGGGAGAGGTTTCCAGCCTCTGAAAGGGAGAGGATGACAGTTGCGGGGCTTTTTGTGCCGTTGTGAGGAAGGGACTAAAACCTCAGCTCCACCGAGAGCCCCCCTCTGTCCCCATTGGCCCCCAGGGATCAGGAGCCTCTCCCTGCTGCCCCCAGGGTTTTCCTGGGGCTTGGAGCGTTTCGCTGTAGTAAAGAGGCATTTCGTCTCTCGGGGATGCTCGGGGAGACCCAGCACAGAGGGCGGTGGGAACGGCGGGAGGAAGGTGCAGGCTAACCGAGCGCCCTTCCGGGGGGTGGGGGGGGAAGAGTGTTTCCTCTTCGCAGCGGAAATGGGAACGTCAAGGTGGCTGAAAACCAAGCCCGTCCGTGTCGTGGGGCCCAGCATATGATTCTGTCCCCAACACAGTGACGTCGGAGCACCTGCTGTGCCTTCTGGGGCCGGCCCTGGTCCCCGAGACTACAGGCGTCAGTCCGGGCACCTGTCCCCACCTGAAGACAAAGGGCGTCAAGCCTCAGGGTGCTTCTTGCTTGAACATAACCCGCAGACGCCCGGGCTCCGTGCACTCTGGGTTGTGACTGCCGGCCTACAGTAAACTCCCAGCAGGAAATCGCACCCTCTAAGAAGCAGGAGAAAACAAGAGCTGGGGGCGGGGGGTCTGCAGACACCAGAGGCCCCCATCCCCGTGGGAGCTTTAGGAAAACCCAGGAGCCCTGACCCAGCATCTGGGCGGTGGGATGCAAGTGAAAAGAAAGGGGGAGGACATATTTTTTATTCAAAGTTCTCATTTTCTTTTCTTCTTTGTGTTTTGGCTGCATTCATATGTAGAAGTTCCTGGGCCAGGAGTCAAATCTGCACCTGCAGGTGCGACCTGTGCCGCGGCCGCGGGGACCACCCCGGGCCTTAACCCACCGCACCACGAGGGAGCTTCCAAAATGCTCGCTTTCTCGCCTCGACAGAGCCAGACACCTCTTCCTCACAAAGGGAGGCCGGCTTCTCTGCAGCCGCACGGTCAGGGACGCACATGCCCGGCCACTTCCGGCACAGTTCACAAGCTCATAACTCCCGATCTGAGGAACGTGAAGACCTGCACACACACCGGCACACACTCACACACACACACACACACCCCTACCTGGACAGTAAGAGAGAGCAGGCCACGAACGTGCCTTTAATCGTGACCCTGTGTCTAAGGAGGCCCATCGGACAGGAACAGAGAGGGTGCAAATCGGTGCTCAAGTGATGAGCTTAGAGGGAACAGGTATTTTGAGAGTCATAAAGTTGTGTTTAAAGTATGCTACTGTTCACAGAGTGTGACTCGCCGTCCAGGATTAGGTAAGTGTGTTCCGATCCTGCAGATTCCGGCCATAAAGGAGCGCGCTGGGCTCCTAAAGGGGGGTGGGAGGCAGGGGGGTGGGAGGCAGGGGGGTGGGAGGCAGGCGGACGTTACTGCCCTGAATCGGAACAAACATCAGGTTTGGGACAAGAGAGGCCAAACCAAGAGTTTGTGTATTAGGCTTTCCTCTGGTGACGCTGTGGCTTTGTTCGCTTTTCAGCTACAGGAGTCCCTCAGGTGAGTGGAAGGCCTCAGACAGACCTGAAACACGGGCACTGTCAGCGCCGGCTCCCCCGATGCTGAAACGCCCCATTCACGTCCGTGCCTGAGGCTCGGGCCTCGTGGAGTATTGACAGCGCTCTGGGCTGCCTCCTGAGTCGTCATGAGAAGGTGGAACATCACAGGGTTGCGTTTTCAGATGGAGGCGAACGCCAGCAGGGCTGCGAGATGTTGGTAAGTCTCAGAGGGCGGCTTGGAAGCTGCGTTTGCCCCCACCTGGTGATTCCTGAGGCTGTGACTGATCGGGGGCCGCGGGGCCTCGGCGGGGCGAACGCCTCTGGGTCCTGGTTAATGTTTAAAACGTCTGTGAACGCTTCGAGACGCCTGAAGAATAAATAAAAGCCTCTCCAGTTGTAATCATCCCCAAGGAGAAAGCCGCGAGCCCCTGCGGGGAGGTCACCAGGGCCAAGAGGAATCAGGGAGACGCCTTTTCACGGGCCTGCGCACGTGTGTGCTAAATAAATATTTTAAAAGTCGAGATCTGCAGGCCCCCATTTGGGGGCCAGTTAGTCTTTTTCATCTGCAGGTTGTGCAGCGGGACCGTGTTCTCCAGACCCGCAGCCCCGGAGGCGGAAGCTGAGCCCCGCCTTGACGGCTTCGATCCGCCTCCGTCCCAGGAAGCGGGGCCCAGGAGGAGGGACAAGGGGAATTTTTATTTTTAAAAGGAAGTCTGATTTTTTTTCTTTTTTTTTTTTTTTTTTAGTTGAGTTGTTTTGGAGCCCCAGACTCTCGATTTATTGTAGAATAGTTTCTTTGAATTCAGCCGCCTCATGCTGTGATCAATTAGCTTCATGTCTGGGGCAGCTCCGTGTCTGGAGCCCCAGTTTCTCATCATCCCGGGCCCAGGTTTCTCCCGCAGGCTCGCGGTTAAGCTCTGCCAGGGCTTTACCCGCCACCTGCTCTGCAGGTGGCTTTGGGGAGACTCAACACGGCACCGTGGGGCAGGGGTTGGGGGGCAGCTCCTTACCTGTTACCGCAAAAAGGCGGCCTTTCTCCGTGGAAGCCTGGAGACGGGCTGGGCAGCTGCCCGCAGAGGCAAAGGGGGTACCCAGCCCACGTGGCCTCGGGGTTCACCTGCCGCCCCCCCGCCCCCGGGAAACAGGCACTTGATCCAAATGCTTTCCCGCTCACTCTTCTTGGAGTTTACTGCCGGTAAACTGGAACCAGGGCCCTTTCCAAAGCGGATCAAGATGCATTTTCTAGAAATGTCCCTAAGACCATGAAAGGATGTGGATATTTTCTCTAACAAGTAGAAATAATGAAAATAAATTTCTAAGGAAGGACAAAGCCTCAGTTTTACTCAGCAATTGAGCAGCTGGCGAAGGTGAACGGACCGTATTTATGCAGGAGCTAATACCAGACTGGGAGAGTGAAGCAGCGTGTAAAACAGATGGAAGCGGTGACAAGCGGATCGTACGGGTACGCGGACGCGGGAGCCACCGTCATGCTCACCATCACTCGTAAGCGGGAATCTGGCCGCTCTCCAGGAGGCTCGCGTGGTGAGAGCAGTGACACGGCACAGAGCGTGTGGCCCTTCCAGGCCCCCAGGCCCCACCCTTGCCCCTCCCCCACATGTCCCAGCCCCTGCCACCAGCACAGCTCAGGCCTACAGGCACTGGCCCAGCTCCCTGGCGGGCTTTCCAGGCTGGGAGGCTCGGGTGGGAGCCCAGAGCCGCGTGGCCGTCCAGCCAGAGACAGAGGACCGCGGGCTGGGGCTGGCGGCTCCCTGCTGGCCCGAGAGCCAGGTTGTGACATCTGCTTGGTGGAGGGCTCAGTACCTTGCTAGGAGTGAGGCCCCATCATGTAGGACAAGAGAAGGGTCGGCAGGGGCTCCATGAAGCCGCGATGGACCCGCCCCGGCGATGCAAACCCGGGGGCGGAAACACCAGCAGCCCCCGGCCTGGGGGCCGAGAACCAGGGCAGCTCTCCCAGCGGCTGCAGGGGCTCCCGCCCCCAGGGTGTCCTACCGACGTCCTGCTCTGGCCCCCACTCCCCCGACCCATGGCCTACCGTTGCACCCACACCGACGGACAGCCCGCCTGCGTTTCTGGGCACAGAAGCTCTTGAAAGAATCACACGGGTCCTGAGATGGGCGACGGGGCTTACAGGTGGGCACATGGGCTTGGGGGACCTCACCCAACCTCATCAGAGCTGGGGGTGGGAGCAGCATCAGGTGCTACGGAACACGGCTGTTTGGGCAAAAGAGACCCTGCGGGAAAGTGTGAGACGAATACACATTAAAGCATCAGACAGAAGGCGAGGCTCTGAAGAGACGTTACTGCTCACTCATCTCGCCCGATGGAGGAGGAATTGCCAATGCGTCGGGCTGGCCACCGTGTGACAGAGGCCTCCTCTCACCTGGTCGAGCTGGGCAGGAGCTTAACGACCTCACCAGTCACAGGCCGGAGGCCGAAGGGGGCCCTTGTCTAAAGAGCCAGGTCAGCCCAGCGGCCGCGCTCTGCTCCCTGAAGCCGGCCTGCGGAATGAAAATGCTTCTGACACCCCTGTTGGTTGTACTTTTTAGGACTTCGTAGATGACAATCCTATTTTAGGGCTTTGTAAACATCACCAAGGTTGGCAGTTAAAAAGTGCCACCATCGAACTGTAACGGGCAAATTTATGTGTCACTTTGATGAGGACGCTCAGGTGGCTGGGAACACGTCTGGGGGTGTCTGGGGTGTTTTCAGGGGAGATTAGCCCTCAGGTCAGGGAACTGCGTGAAGATGGCCTCTCTCCCCAGTGTCCACGGACGTCGCCGGGTCCGCCAAGGCCTGAATGGCACAGAAAGGCCGAGAGAGGGCACGCCATCCCTCCGTTGAGCCAGGTCCTCCCCAAACGCAGATGTCGGCGGCCCTGAGCCCAAGCTTTCACCCGCAGACCAACTCACACGGCACCACTGCCTCCATTCTCAGGCCTTCAGACCGGCCCGAACCACTCCCGGCCTGTCCCGGGCCTCCAGGTGGCAGGTGGCAGAACGTGGGGCTTCTCTGCCTCCAGAGCGGAATGAGCCGCTGGCTGTAATAAATCAGTGTCTATCCGAACCCCCAGATTTCTTCCGAAAACCTTGATTTGTGCAGGGATGTACAAAGACCTCCGTGTCACTCTCCAAATACACGCTCGTAAATAGTGTGTGCCGGCGCCTTTCAGAGCAGGCGGGAGCAGAGGTATCACGATGAAATGGTGACATAACCCTTCGGAAAATGTTGAAAACCCCGCTGCTCCTGCTCTGGGTTCCTCTCTGGGTCTGCGGCAAAGCCCGGTTTTCTTCTGGCAGAAAAGCCACGGAGTTCCCCTGCCTTGACATCACGTGCTCCCGCAGGGGACACAACCCAGGCACCTGCCACCGCGCAGGGACTCGGTGTCACTCAGACGGTGTGAGAGCCTGGGAAGGGCCACACCACTGCTCCAAAGAGGACGTCCCGCAGCCGGCAGACGGAAACGAGGACCGTGGCACCACACTCTGCAGGGCACGTCGGGTGCCCGCGGGAGTGCCGGATCAGACGGAGAGCCAGCGCCCTCAAGGGCTGGCGTGCAGGGTCTCCTGCTGGGGGGCCGGGCTGCTGCAACTGCAGTTCTTTCGCAGTTCCAGCCTCAAGATTGGAGTAGACAAGACCAAACCCAGCCTCGAAGGTCCGGGTCAGGAAACGCTGGGCTAAATGCCCTTCGCTTCTTTGTAATAGTTTCAGGCTTTCCACTAAAAGAAGGACGTCTCAGGTTAAGATGCCAGCTGCCAGTCTCCAGGCTCTCGTGGGGCGCAGCGCCGTCCACGGCCAGTGTCCGCATGGCTGCGAGCCGCCCCAGGCCTGCCTTTTAACCAGCGGCCACATGCCAGGTGCCTCCTGAGGTCACAAAAGGCAGCAGTCCCAACCGCTTCGAGGCTCATCTGTGACAAAGCGGCTCATAAAAGGCACCGAAACCGAACCCCGCCGTCTAGCGTGACGCTCCCTCTCCACCCTGCCCTCCTGCGATGGATGCAAAGGGTTCCAGGAACTCCCGTCGCGCTTTGCGCCAGCAAGGATGAGGGTGACTTTCCGTTTGATGCAGTTTTGTAAGCCTGGTTTGAGGCTGAACGATTAAGTAGGTATAACTAACTATACAATGTTGAGACGGTCAAAGAGCTGATGTTTTTTAAAGGCAGACTTTGTTATGTATTTTGATTTTCCCTTCTTTTCTTTCAATTCAGACTACATGCTTTTTGCTTTAATTTCTTCATTGTTGCAAAACCATCATGAGCATTGCAGAAAGTTTGGGAAGTGCAGCTGAGCCAAGAAGAGGAGAGGAAAGGGAAGGCGGGGGGGGGGGGGGGGGGGGGCCGGGGGCTGTAGCCGCACAGTCCAGAGGCAACGACACACGGCTGGCGTTTCTGTGTAACTGATGCTCCAAGAGCCGTGCGTGACTGTATTCACAGCTGAGACGCTGGCTGATCAAACTGTTTTCAAGGAAGCTTTTCGCTTCGTCAATACATCAAGGACGTCTTCCCGGAGGGCGTTTGACTTCTGATCTAAAAATGCTGAAGGGAGCGACTGATGTGCAAGGAGTGAATCTACACCCGCTCTTGAGTGGGTGAGGGGAGGAATCACTTGCTGTCAGAAAGGGTAAGGATTTCCTGGGCTCGCTCCTCCCACCACCCGCTTGGCTGAGCCCCAATTAAAATCCTTAGGAGGGTTGAGAGCGCCCGCATCCTGGAAACTGAAGAGGCAACGCTGCTCTCCCAGCGCGGGCTCTGCTCCTGCAAAGCTCTCGTTCCTGGACGACTCCGCCAGCTGCTCGGCGTGGGGACTCCTGAATGGAACACTGGGTCCTGGTGGGAGCTGGCGGTCAGAGGTCAGCGGGAGGCTGACCCCCTGAAGACGGACCCAGGCGGGGGGAGGGCGGCCCGCTTCGGCCAGGGAGCCTTGCGTCTGTGCCACGGGGTCCAGGAGACCCCGTGTCCGCTGCGTCCGGGCTCTCGTGCTATGTCAGGCCACCTGCGCCCTGGACCCTGGGCGTCTCCCTGCCCCGGGAGGGCAGAGGGGCTGTTGGAGTTCCCCTCCTTTCTAAATCTGGGGACCCCCACGGAGCTCCGTGTCATGTTCTGGCCATACACCCTGCAAACGCCTCTTGCCCTAACATGGGGTCCGAGGCCCAGGGAAGGCTCACGGTCCCCTCTAGGCCGAGGGCTCGTCACCCACACCCCCTCTTTGCGTCCTCCTCACCAGCTGGCAGCCCGAGGGGGCTCAGGCGTATTTGCTGAATGAAGCTAAAACCCATTTGTGAGGTTGCAAACAGCCAGCTCCCTTCTCGACTCAGCCTCCGGGACAGTGAGCCCCCGAGTCCTCCTCGTCCCCGACCCGGAGGGTCCCTACCCCCAGCTGTGCAGAGCGCGGCTCGGAGCCCTGGGTGGGCAGGGCAGCCTGGGGGAAATTACCGATCCACTGGGCCGGGGGACGGGGCTTCGGTCCAGGCCTCACACAGCAGACGCCCGCCTGGCTGCCCGGGGTCCTTGCCCTCCGGGACCGTGTCTGTGACGGACAGACAGGTGGTGGCCTCTTCTCCCGGAGTCCGGGTGAACTCACTTCAGAAATGCTGGTCATCAGCTTCACCCTGTCTACACCCAAACCCCGGATTATAATGGAGCCCACGTGCTCACCCCCGAGCTGGACAGTGGAAGACTTGCTCTTTTCAGATTCCTCTTTTGTCCACAGGAAACATACCTTAGACGCAGGTACATCTTTGCACCGTATGCATGTCATTCGGGCATTTCGTCAAAAAAGTCATCACTAGCTGCCGAGCACGAGGCACCGTGCCAGCCAGCACACAAGTGGGGCTGAACCCCAGTGGGAGCCAGGCCAGCAGGGCACAGGCGCCTGCATCTGCATGGAGGTAAAGGGAGAGTGTGAAGGGGTGCCCCCCACGGAAGACCCCTCCTGGGGACCTCGATGGTAGGGACCTTGCCCCCCTCATCCGCTTCCGTTTCCTGAGGGTGCAAACCTCTCGGGGTGGAGCCGTGCTCAGTCGCAAACCTGCCCTGAGCTGCACCCCCTGGCTGTGCAGATGCTCAGGTGGTGTTTACCGAGCAAACACATTCATAGAAAAATGATTTACATACAAATATGTGCCGTTATGCAAGAATCAGCCTGATAGGAGGTGAGCCAGCTTCACTCTGCAAAGCATAGCTGTGCGTTCTTTTTTGTATACAAGCTAAGCCTCAGGAGGGCAATAATTCTATTTTATTTTATTTTATTTGTATTTATTTTTTTACTCTATGAATTTATTACATTTGTAGTTGTGCAATGATCATCACAATCCAATTTTATAGATTTCCATCCCACACCCCAGCGCAGGAGGGCAATCACTTTAAAATCCTCCTCCAAGGCGTCAATAAGCATCTCTCCAAGAGTCACACGGACCCTCAGGCACAGCGGCTGCTTCAAAGACCCTGTTCCTAAATCAATACCCTTTGAAGTAAAGGTGGTTCCTTGGCCTCGGCTCAGAAGACAGTGTCAACATGTCTGGAGTTGGCCACAGGCAGACGAGCTGCTGAGAGCACGTCCCCGGCCCTGGGGCCTCAAGAGCCGCCCAGCCCAGCCGGCAGGTCACCACCCACCTCCAGGGACCTCTTAGCTCTGGGCTGCCAACCTCTAAATGGTTTTGTTTGCAGTTCTTTAAAAAAAAGAAAGAAAGAAAGAAAGAAAAAAAAGGTAAGGCTTGTTCCTACCCCAAACCCTGGCCCACGTGCGGTTTGCTTATAAAACTCTACCTGGCGTTTCCAGCCTGTAAACTGTCCCTGGGAGATTGACGACCTACAAGCTGCGCTTGGATTTCTGTTTCTATCTGCCTTGTCCGTGATTTCCCGACAGCGAACTGCCTCGCCAACCCGACGTCCTCCACGAAAGGCACTCCAGGACCTTTACTTGTGATGCTGACGTATGTGACAACGGACGAGCCGGGTCCATGTCGACACCCGGGGGCGGGGGGCAGGGGGCGGTCGGCCACTTCCTCTCGGGATCCAGGCGCGGCCGTGCCTCCCAGCGGCTCTTGGAGGCCGGCCCAGGGCGCAGGGAACCTGACCTGCGTTTTCAGGGGTCAGGCGGGCTCTGGCGGCCGTGAGCCGTGACCCCCTTATGAACGGTTGTAAGAATGACCCCCCTCCAGGTCCCCCTGGGGGCTTCTAGACGCTGTGACCTCTCTCTGAGGTGGCGCCAGGGCCGCGCCGCAACCCGGCGCTGATGTGGGTCTGTGACTAGAGCCCGGGATGCACCCCCTGACCTGGCCGGAGGGAGCCCCCTCCACCTCCTGTCCCCGGACCCTCCCCTCAGCCCCGGGGACCGGGGTCTCTCCTCCCAGAGCCCCCGGGGGATGGAAACGACGGCAGAGCCGCAGGAACGAGCTCGTTGCGGAAACAGCGCAGGAAACGCCCCGGCCGAGCAGAACAGCGCTTCCGGGCCGCGCCGTGAAGACACAGAGACCGGATGCTCCGGCCCGTGGCCTTACCCGCGAGCCAGTCACAGCTCGGGCCGATCCAGTACAAGCTGGTCCTGCTTGCCGTCCGTGCCACTTCAACAGACGCAGGACTGGCAAGTGGACCCTGGGGCAGAGACCCCCGGAGCTCGCCTCGCAGAGCCGCGCGCACCAATAGACGCCGTTCCCAGGAAAGCTGGCAGCTCCACAGACGATTCGGCCCTTAGGGACGTCGCTTCCCCGTGAAGGACTTTAGCATCTTAGTGTCCATGAACCTAAAGCTGGGATCCTCGTTCTAGACACACTCGTGCAGCAGCTCACGGGGCCGGACACAACCACACGCTCGCTCTGTTCAGGGCTCCTGACACATCGCAGGAAGTCCCCATGGACACGGAGACGCGTGGGTCCTGCCCACAGCATCCGCCGTCTCCGCAACCACAGCGGATGGGCCGGGAGACCGGCGTGTTTTCCGGGGAATGGCCAGCTCCCCGGAAGAAACCTTTTGTTGGGAAATAACCCAGGCTTTGGCGAAGGCCAGCGGTGGACTCGGGCCTCTGTCGCTGTGGTGTCGCGGAACCTTCGTGTCCTCAGCGAAGCAAGGCTTGCGTGCACGGCCTCTGCCCACCCCCGCCCCCCCTCTGTCAGTGACACCGCTGTGCTGGTCACAGGACAGGGTCAGCCCCGCTGGACACGGCTGCTTCTGTGCATCTTCTCACACGCGGCATCAGAACAGCGACCGTGACGCCGGGGCTGGCGTTCTCCGCATCACACTGGCCGTAGGAACCGACCCACTTGACATCCGCTTGTGATGAACGAAGGCGCCCCGGTACCTGAGCCCCACAACCCGGGAGAGCAGGGACTTTGGGCCTCTGCGTTGGTCGTGGCGCCGGCATTCTGCCGGGTCGGCCGAGGGGCCGTGGCTTCGGTGAGTCACTCGGCGTTCGTATTGGCTCCAGGGCCATGAGCGTAAAGAAAGCTGCAGCTTTTCAGCGTCTCCAATGTCAAAGACACAGCCTCTTCTCAGAAGAACGAATACATCCTCCAAAGTCAGAACCACGGCCGCAGACGTCTCCGTCTCCGTGCAGGGAGCCGTGGGGTCTCTCGAGCCCACTCGGCCCACGTCTTCTCCACAAACACCTGCAAATCTGGAGCGAACTGTGGCTGCTCCCGACCTCGCACTGCTACGGACAGGAGCCCCTGCCCAGGATCCGCCTCGACTGAGACAGAGACGCAGCCACGCTGCGGGGAATGTGGGCTTTGAGGTCGGGGTGGGGACGGTGACCTGTCACCACGGGCGTCGTGGTGGGCGGGTTCCTGTGTGAAAGGAGAAGGGGCTCCCGCTTTCTGTGATGGGGAGAGGACTTTCGGAGACGAAAGGGTTACACTTCAGCTTCAGCCCCCCGGGCGGCCAAGGCCTGCAGTTTAGGTTAAACAGCTGCCCAAGCACCCCTCTTCCAGGACACCTGCAGGGGGGCTGGCAGCCTACAGTTTTACCCTTTTTCTTAGTGTCTTTTCTCGGATGGGGGCGGTGGGCAGGCCCTTGGGGCGCGGCCACGTCCCCGGGAGCTGGGGCTTCAACGCGGAGAGAAAGGCCTCTCCCTTTTCTTCGCCGCTCTCGCCCAAACGTGTTCTTTCCTCTGTGCTTTTATTGTGTATGTTGTTTCTAACGAGTTCTGTTTTCTCAGTGATTCTTTAGTTTCCTCTGGGGTTGTCTCGGGGGCTAGTCTGGGGGAGCCACAGGTGGGGGACAGGGCGCAGCCTCTTCCGAGGTCCCCTCAAGGCACCAGGAACTTGACCAGCTGGATGGCGGTGGGGCGGGGTGGGTGCAGCAGCTGGTCAGCCGGGACGCAGGGAACTCAGCAGTTGGTCAGCAGCCACTGTTCCCTAATCACTGCCCCAGGGTCTCTCCATTGGAGCTGAGGCCCCCCAGCCTCACCAGCTGACCCTCCTCCTTCGCCGTCTGGAGCCAAGGACACTGTGGCAGCGTCTTTGGCGGGTGCTGCCGCATGAGCCGGCCTGCAAAGGTGGGGAGGGGTGGTTTTTATTTTTCTTTTCATTTTTAGCTCCTGGTATGCACAGAAATCTCTGTAAAAACATGAGCTGAACACAGACTTTGGTGACAACACAGGACAGCAAATGCCATCTTTGCAAAACCAGGTGGAAGCCCCTGAGCGATGGTGAGGGCAGCCAACGCCAAGTTGTGGTCCAGGCACCAGGTCGCCATCCTCAAAAGCCAGTTCTCAGCGCCAAGGCAGAGGGGAAACGCGAGGCGTCTGTGGGACCCGGAGAGATTTACTGCGAGGAGCGGGCGGCTCTGAATCCTGCAGGGAGAGGCGGCAGGCTCGTGCCAGGGCAGGGCTGGCGCTCCGAGGACAGCTGAGGGCTGAGCTCCATCACCGCTCCGAGCCTCAGCCCACGACCCCATGGCCGTCAGTGTGACAGCACAGCTGCCAGGGCCCCGGCATCTGCAAGTCTCCCTAAATAAGTGCAGCGTCTCCTCTTCTCCTCCCGGAAGCAAATGAAGCCCTGTCCAGTCTCGGCGCCCTCTGCAGATAGATCCTCTGACCGGGCCCCTCCCGCGGGCCCACCCGCACCTCCCAGGAGGCACCCAGCCCTTCCTGGTCACAGGGTCATGAGCGGGTCCAGTGCGTCACTCACCCGGCGACGGTGACTGGCTGAGGATCAAACATCCCCAGGCAGAGGGCAGCGCCCATCCCGGCCCCGGAAGCAGCTTCGCTTGTGGCTCAGGCCCAGAGGTGCCAGATTGATTACATACCCTGGGAATTGATGTCTTCTTTGCTCTTCCTCCAAAAGGGGGCACGTTTCACAGCCTGGTAACTGTCCCCCTTGACCTCTGAGCAGAAACAGAACATTAACCCCTTGGGGCCCGGACCCCTGCCAAGGCGCCCCTGAGGCTCGCCCACAGGCCCGTCCATCCGGAGCCCCCCAAGGCCTTTCCCCAGGCTCTGAGCACCAACAGCTTCCTTCCTGCATCTGGGCCCACAGCCTTGCTCTTCCCCCCAAGGGGTGGGAACGTGGGCAGGGCCCCCCAGCCCCAGCCCAGCCCAGCCCATGGTCTCAGGCTCACAGACCGGCGGCCTCAGGCTCCAGGCCTGGGCTTAACGGTGTAGCAGGTGTCGTGTCGTGAACGCTGTTTCTCCTTCATCCGAGTCCTGGAAGGGGAGCCCCTACTGCTGTGCGCTTCTTCAGCTTAGGACAGAGCCGGACAGGCCTCAAGAGAGTGAAACTGATACGTTCTCAGCAAAGCCCTTTCCCACCTTCCAGCTCTGGGGGGCGTCAACCCCTGCAGCTCCAAGCCAGCCAGCCCTGCAGGCCGTTGGCAGGCTCTGATCTCCACACCAGGGAAGAGAGTTCCTAGGCAGGATCAAGCCTTTTAGTCCCTGAACAGTCACCTAAAGGCACTCAGAATAGTTTTTCTACCCCATATTACGGAGAAGACAGCAAAGGCTCAGAAAGGTTATCCAGCCACCCAAG
The DNA here is from genome assembly GCF_054392235.1 of Sus scrofa. NCBI lineage: Eukaryota > Metazoa > Chordata > Mammalia > Artiodactyla > Suidae > Sus > Sus scrofa. The sequence continues at coordinate 1,478,975 of NC_139383.1, forward strand.
GTCACACAGCAGGCGAGGGATGGGGCCAAGCTTGTGAAATGATGTACTAAGATGAAAGGAAAGATGATCCTGCTTTAACACTTTTTTTAAAAAAAAAGCTTTTGTTTTTACCTCTTTATTTATTTTTGCTTTTTAGGGCTGCACCCACAGCACATACACGTTCTCAGGCTAGGGGTCGAATCAGAGCTACCGCTGTCAGTCCACACCACAGCTCAGGGCAATACAGGATCCCTGACCCAATGAGCAAGGCCGGGGATCGAACCCGCATCCTCATGGATCCTAGTCGAATTCATCTCCACTGCAACACAGTGGGAACTCCCTTGCTTTTAAGAGAGAAGTAAGTATATTTGAGGAATTGGCAAAACAATAGCTCTGAAACAATAGCGACTCTACCCCAAGTATTTATTCGAAGGAAACAAAAACACTAACTCAAAAAAATATCTGCACCCCCGTGTCTGTAGGAGAATTACTTACAGTAGACAAGCTATGCAAGCAGCTTATGTGTCCATCAGGAAATGAAGGGGCGTTCCCATCGCGGCACAGTGGCAGCGAATCTGACTAGGATCCATGAGGACATGGGTTCGATCCCCGGCCTTGCTCAGTGGGTGAAGGATCCAGCTTTGCTATGAACTATGACGTAGGTCGCAGACACGGCTTGGATCCTGCACTGCTGTGCCTGTGGTGTAAGCTGGCAGCCGTAGCTCCGATTCGACCCCCCTCACCTGGGAACTTCCATATGCGGAAGGTGCAGCCTCAAAAAGCAAAAAATAAATAAATGAATGGATAAAGACGATGTGGTACATATATCAAACATGCACACACACAACGGAATGTCATTCAGCCGTTAAAGAAGGAGGAAACACGACCATTTGTGACAACATGGATGGACCCCGAAGGCATTACCCTAAGTGAAATAAGCCAGGGAAAGACACATACCCTACGATGGTGTCGACGTGTGGGATTTCAGAACAAAAAGCAAGTCCACAGGCGCAGAGGACAGGTTGGCAGCTGCCCAAGGCCGGGGGCGGGGGCAGGAGCGGGAAAAATGATCCCAAAAGTGCAAATGCCACCCTAAAAAGAGTCCCGGGGGTAACCTGGCGTGGAGACCAGCCTTCACAGGACTGTACCAAAACCTAAAGGCTGCCGAGCGAGGAGGGGTCCGCGTCCCCAGCACAGGAAGGGGTATTTGTGACTGTGTGAGGTGGCGGATGCTCCCTAGACTTACAAGTCTCACGGTAAACACAGATGCTGAATCATTATTCTGTGCACCTGAAAGGCTGGTCAATTACACCCCAGTAATGATTTTAAACAGGAAACTTGTTTCATCTTAATGGTTTTCAGCTTCACTAAAATAAAAGAGGCGTTGGGACAACTGAGAGTGGCTCACAGCTGGGCATCTTATGCAGCTCTGGTCCAGAGGCTGGTTCACAGACACCGTGTTTCTCCATCACTTCCTGTCTTGGCTCTGTGCTAAAAATCAGTGGGAGTTCCCTTGTGGTGCAGCAGAAATGAATCCGACCAGGAACCATGAGGTTGCAGGTTTGATTCCTGGCCTCGCTCCATGGGTTAAGGATCCGGCATTGCCATGAGCTGTGGTGTAGGTCGCAGAAGCGGCTCAGATACTGCCCTGCTGGGGCTGTGGTATAGGCTGGCAGCTGTAGCTCCAGTTAAACCCCTAGCCTGGGAACCTCCATATGCCGCAGGAGCAACCCTTAAAAAGACAAAAGCCCCCAAAAATTAAAATAAATAAATCAAAATCTGTGCATCAAAATATCACAGTCATACTTAGGTGAGCAATTCTAGATCCTTCACCTGTGCTACAGGACATCTTTCAAAGACGACCCTGTGTTCTCTCCCCGGGCTGGGCTGGAGCAAGACGAGAAGGTCCGTTTCTTGCAGCAAGAAGTCGACAAAGCTCAGACACCAAGGATCTTGCAGGACGTGCGGTCGTCGCAGGCTGTCGGGACCCGAGATCCTCCGACCACAGCCTGAGCGAACAGACCTGTTCCTGCTTTTTTTTAAAAAAGTGTTTATTGAAGTTCCCATTGGGTGCAGCAGAAACAAATCTGACTAGCAACCATGAGGCTGCAGGTTCCATCCCTGGCCTCACTCAGGGGGTGAAGGATCCCGGGTTGCTGTGGCTGTGCGTAGGCGAGCAGCTGCAGCTCCGATTCAACCCCTTGCCTGGGAACTTCCATGTCCCGTGGGTGCGGCCCTAAAAAGACAATTAATTACTTAATTGATTAGCGGTGAACTTACATTGCGTGAATTTTATCTAGCAAAATGGACACTTGATCTGCGTAAGGAAGGCTGGTCTTGGTGGGGGGCTGGGGTCAGTGATGACTTTCCAGGCAGAAGGAGTGCAGGGTTCAAGGCCCGCCCACGGGAGAGAACAGTATCTGAAGAGGCCAAGGTTTGAGTTGGGGCTCCAGGCCCCAGGGCCCACGTCAGGCGCACAGAGACTTTTGGGGGTGGGGGGTTACTGCATGGAGAGCTTTCCAGGCCCTGGCCAGACTCTGTCCTGCAGGCCAGCAACACCTGAGGCTGGGGGCGGGGGCAGGTGCAGGTGTTTCTGGAGCTGTGTTTGGGGGGTTCAGGAGGAGCGGGGAGCAGAAGGGAGGGAGGCAGGTGAGCCAGGAGCGCGGGCAGGATGGAGCACATGGGAGCCTAGAACTCGCCGCCCAGCCAGGGTCTCAGGGACGCAGACGGAGGTGGCTGGCACCCATCCTGTCCCAGCTCCGCCTCGAGGGCTCAGCTCCTCGTCTGAAACACGGGCCAGACCGCCAGGGTGCCTCCCCATGGGCCCCAGAGGTGCCCTGACAGCCGCAGTGGGTGTCCTGTCCACGTGGCTCCGGTGGGGTCGCTGTTCCTACACGAGGCAGGCAGAGGGGGAGGGTGCAACGCAGACGCAGCAGGGGCGCCCCCGGTCGGCCCCGCTTCAGGGGAGCCACGTCCCTCAACACCTGTCCTCTCGCTCAGGGGCAGCCCTCCCGGACCCGGCTGACAGGTGAAGGGGGTCGAGTCCGTCACGGAGGCGTTTGAGGAGAGGACCATGGAAGCCAGGCCCGTTCCATAGACGCGCGGCGGTTAGACGGCACTGACCCTCTGAAAGGCCCTCGAGGGGCTGCAGGTGCCGTGGGCAACACGTGGAAGGCGCGGCCCCCCCGAGAGGAGATGGAGGAGCTGCGGGGCCGGGGAACCCCTGCTGAGGCCCTGGACACCCTCCCCGCTCCCCTCAGGCCTCGGGGCCCGGCCTCCTCTGACGAGACCTTGGGGGATACGTGTCCAGTGGGGCCTGGGTCACCCACCATAGTCAGTGCGCGGGAGAAGGCCCCTCTCCTTTTCTGCCACAAGCAGTGTCCTCCTCAGGAGCCTCCCCCGGGGTCATGGTGAGAAGCAGGGATCCAGGGGGATCCTGTTCACCTGCTCAGGTGACAAGGGCCTTCAGGTAAACACACAGTCTTGCTGAATTCCAGTGCTTCCCTGCTTCTCCCCGCAGCGGCCCTGGACACGTGGGGAAGGGGCTTTGGGAGGGAGGAGGAGCCACCGTGGAGCCACACAAGCCCTGTACCCTTCTGATGCCTCTGGGCTCCTCAGCGAAGCCCCCAGACTGGCAGACCGCTTCCCCTGCCCAGGCCGGCATCCTCAGAGCCCAGGCCTGCTCCCACTCCATTCCATCTGCTCTCCATGCTGTTCCCAGCGGCAGTAAACCTCAGGGGGAAACGCCAGGGCTGGCCCAGGTGGCCTCGTTCCCAGCGTGGTACTACCCTCACGTTGTTTTAAGTACTGGGAATTTACTAACTCAGCGATCCTAGGTCCTGGGGCCGAAAGTTCCAACGTGTCCGCAGATGAGACGGGCTGGTTCCACCACTCTGTCATGGACGGCCCTGATCCGAGGAGGCAGACAGGCCTCTCCTCCGCCCGGGGAGTTTTCTGGGGGAAAAGTTTGTGGCCCATTGTTCTTTGTATTATGACACAATAGATGGTTTTTTCCAACAACCTAAAAACGTGCATTGTAAAATCGTAAATTGATCTGTTGGCTCCCATCCGGCTTTGATTTGCGATGACATCTGAGGGAGAAACTGCCAAGCTTTGATTCTTTGTGCTGAGTAAACTCACAGTGTTTTCACTGGCACCTGGCAACCTCACCTGTCCCAGCTCCCGAGCAAGCAGAGCCCGCTGGGTCTTCTGGGCAGAAGGAGGCTTTGCGCCGAAATTCTGCAGGATGAGGCGTCCTGCCTGGCAGAAAGCAAGCCTTTGGAAAGCCGAACCCACAGGCACACGCTGGAGAACTTGACGAAGGGGATGGGCCGCCGTGAGTCACGGCAAGGCTGGGGCCCTGGAGTAACATGGAGAAAACCAGCCCTGTGAAACTCAGGGGGAGGCGTTTTAAAAACTAAGTCACCCTTCGAGACTAAGGCATTAGTCGTAAGTTTCAGCGGGAGTGTTCTTGTCACATCTCTGCGCCTTTAATGCGTCAGCGGTTTCACGTTTGTGACACAGCAAGGAACGCAGGGTGAAGCATCAGGACACAGGGACTCGGGTCTCAGCCTTGCCCTCGCTCCGTGTCCAGCCTGGACTCCCGACTCCACAAGGCGGCAATGGCACCCACGCCCTGGCAGAGCTGGGGGCGCGTGCTGGGATGCAGGCGGCTCAGCATCTGAAAGGTTCTCGTGTCTCACATCTGGGGTCTCCTCCGTGCCGACCCGGCCGGGGGCGGTTCCACCCCGCGGGCTTGCGGACCCGGGCCCGAGGCAGATGTGAAGGCTGCCCCCTGTGGCTGTTTATTAAACAGACGTTCGCTCTGGCAACGAGTGACGGACGGCAGAGAGAAGGACTCAGAACCTGGGCGTCTAACAGGGGAGCTGCCTGGGGGAGGGGAGGCGACTGAACCAGCCCCCATGGTTCCCAGGTCCTGGGGGGCCCTGGGGCTGGGAAGGCTGCTCCTCAGGAGGGGCAGGAGGAACCTGTAAGGGTCACAGTCCTGTGACTGCCACAGACAGACACAGGGACAATTAGCAGAGGGCTCGGGCAGGTGCCTCGTTGGCAGAGCAGTGTGCGGGGTGGGGGTGGGGCATGGTGGGGACTCAGGCGGCGAGGGGCAGAGGGCCTCAGGGCCCATGGTCTGGGCCCCAGGAGGGAGGGAGGGAGGCTCCCACCGGCGCGCTGTGACACCCAGCCTGTGCCCACACGGCCCTGCCTGAGCTCGGCCACCGTCCGCTGGAGAAAGTTGCACGACTCTGATCAGGCTGTGGAAAGTGGACCTCTCCTCCCAGCCAGTCGGTCCTCGGGCTTCCAGCCTCCCGCTCTCAGGATTCACCTCCACCCATACTCCAGAGAAACGGCCACGGTGGGGACGCTGCCCCCAGCATGACGTCACGCTGGGTCGCAGGGCAGTGGCACGCCCGGGGCAGCTCCCCTGTCCCTCAGGGCTTCCTCTCCTCCTGCCAGGTGGCAACGTCCTCCCTCAGGATGACAGAAGAGATCACTGGAAGCCCCAAGGCCACGGCCATAGTGGAGGCACAGGAATGCCGTCTGCCCCCCACCCCTGGCCCTCCGTCGCCGCCCCCAGCTCCAGCCTGTGCCCTAGGACTCCCCTCCCCTATCTCTGCCCCAACCCTGCCCTCTGTGCACCCCCCAGCCCCACCAGCCAGGCCTCCCCCTCTGAGCTCCAGTCGGGTAGCCAAGCCACCCCTCATCCGGAGGCCGTGGCCTTGACCCATGACCTTGAATCAGCTCTGCTGAGGTGGGGTCGCCCTCACTTCCGCCCCACGGCAAGGGGCTCCAGACCCTGTTTTATGGCTGAGCCCCTCAAGGTCCATGGAGGCCCCTACCTTCCCGGGGCTGCCGTGGTGTCCTCATGGCCTCCCCCCAGACTCCTTCCCGCCGAGTCCACCACGTCGCGGCCCCAAGCCCAGCTCTGTGGGTGATGAAGGAAGGACACCTGCGGCCCTGGCCAGGGCTCTTGGGACACCTGGAACCTGAAGGGTCTTCAGCCCCTGCCCACAGCCGCCCACCCGAAGGTCCTTAGGAACCACGTCCCGCCGGAGCCAGACACCCTCCAGGCCCCGGCAGCCCCTCCCCTCCTGGCACTCTGCGCAGGTTCAGACCCGGGGCAGAGACCCCCCTCCCAGAGGTACCCCACCAGCTCTGCTTCCGCAGAAGCGTCCACGTCCTCTCTGTGCCTCGACGCCCGTGACTCAGCCCCTTCCTCCCACAGCCGCTTCCTAGCCTCACGCCATCGGCCGCTAGAGGCTGCCCGCTGTCTAGCTGCTCCCGTCTTCTGAGTTTGCTACTTAATAACATTAGCTCCGTGACAGCAACTTGAGCCTTAAGCAGGTGAACGCGCAGGACACCTAAGTACTCCCATCAACACCTGCGTCCCGAGGGAGCCAGTGCCGCCTGCTGCCCAGGCCATGACTCGTCCGCTCCGGGACGGGACAGGCTGGGCTGCGCACCCAGTCGCAGCAGCCCCGTGACAAGGCGCCCCAACGCCTTTCCACGCCCACCCGTTAAGTACGAATCTGCTTGGGGGCTTAGCTTGAAAACACCGTGTTTGGTCTTGTTAAGAGAAAACAATGGTGCAGGGGAGCTGGTGTTTCTTCATGCACCTATAATTTAATTAAAGACACCCTGGCATCAGGCAGAGTCCCAGGGAAGTGGTGTTTACAGGCTTAAGTGCTTAAAACAAATTTCCCGTCAGACGATCATCTGAGCGCCCCTCGTTCTGAGGGGTGCCCAGTGGGGACGAGGAGGCTGTAATTACACCACATGATGGCAGGGGCTGCAGCCCGCCAGTGGCATGTCCCAGGGGCACGTGTGACAGACAGAGAAACTCAGGAAAGCTCAATATACATTTCTGGGCCCAAAGAGAGAGAATTGGAATAAAGAGCTGTCATTGCCGGAGCGCCTGGAGGTCCCCCAGGATGACAGCTCTCCTTGGGGCCAGGCGTGGTTCTGCTGGGGTCCCGGGGCCCAAGGCTCACCCAGCGTCCGGTGCACACAGCCCCACCTGGGGTCTTGCTCCAAATCTGGATCTAGACTCGGAGTGGGGACCTCAGGCGAGAAGGGAAAAGCCGGTGCGTGTTCTCCGGAAAGAACAAACAGCGGGAGGCACCTTCCTCCACAGGTAACTCTCCGCCTCACCTGGGAGGCTTCGACGGGCAGGTTCCCACCACGGAAACAATGCCTTTGGGGCGGCGATGATGATGTGTCCCCGGGAACCCCGCAGGGCCCACAGCTCAGGGGCGCACCTGCCCATCTGCCCTTCCCTCCAAGATGGTCGGGTGGGGGTTTCACAGCCTCTCCCGCGGCGGCTCTGAGCTCTAAGCGCTCCCGTGGTCAAAGGCAGCCACTGGACAAGGCCCGATTCCCTTTATCCTCGCATCCGGGAACCCCGCCTGCCCACCCCAGCTCTGGCTTCTGCGCGGAAGAGCGCCCAGGACCTGGCATCTCGGAACGCCCCAGACAGGGCGGGCGGGAGCCACAGCTCTCGGGGTGGAGGCCAGAGTGTCTCCAGGGCACCTGAAGCACTGCCTCGTCTCGGTCCCTCGGCTCCAGAGCTGAGCCTGTGCCCGGAGCTGCGGGGTCCACCTGGGGGCCCCAAGGCGGGTTTGGGCATGAACGTCTATGCAGGATGACATTTGCAGAACCACCCCAGTGCCCTAGACAAACCAGTGCCCCATGCCCCGTGCTTGGCCTCATCCTGACAGCTCCTCAGCTCAAACAGCCCAGGGTTTCACCTCGGGGGGTCTGGGCTCAGGCAGGTTTGGCTCAGGTCTGACCCCACCACCCGCAAGCTGGGGCCCCGGGGCCTGAGCCCCGCCTCTCCCTCCAGTGAGGCTGTGGTAATAACAACACGTCCTCAGGAGCCAACAGGAGCAAATGGTTTAGATGGTGCCAGGCAAACACCAAGCTCTCGGTACAGGTCAGTGGCGTTATTCTTAGCATTTATCCAGTACCTACTGCTGGGACAAGTCTGAGCGCCTCCGGGCCCAGCTCAAACGTCACCTTCTCAGGGAAGCCTCCCAGCCGGGCCGTCTCCCCATCCCCCACCTCCGCTGCCCCTCTTCTTGACGGCCAGTGTCATCGCCAGCCTGCAGGGGGGCCTCCACTCTGAACCTCTGTGTCCCCATCCCAGTTCCTGTGCCACTGAGCTCAGGCTTACCTCATGCCCCCCCACACACACACACGCAGACACACTCTGGACTCTGAGCATCCAGGACTCATGAAGGCCAGTCCCAGCCCTGCAGCAGGAAGTGGGGTGAACATCAAGCAAACCGATGGCAGAGTCGCAGGAAAGAGTGACCGCAGACACTGCAGAGGTGGCGGGCAGAGGGCCAAGTCGAGAGGGGGACAGAGGAGAGGCAGGGCAGAGTGAGGCCACCCAAAGGAGCAGGGGGCTGTAGCCAGGGAACCCCTGGGAGAAGCCTGCAGAGAGCCTTGCTGCCCTGAACCTGTGCTGCCAGCCCCGCCAGCCACAGAACCCCTAAGCCCCATCCACAGCCACAGGTCCATGAGGGCTGCCTAGGTTTGTGGACGGGTTCCAGCTCCATCCTGGGCCCCTAAGAATGAGGACTTACTTGCCCAGGTTCTGGACTCTACCCCCGTGTTCCCAGCAGCTGCCTGGACGCGCTCCAGTCTAGACAGCAAAGCCCCACCTCCTGACGGGAGCCCCTCCCGGAAACTCCTCTCCGCAGCATCCGTCCTCACCACGGCAACGCCACCAGGTTGAAACCAAAGACATCTCTAATTAGGTGTGACCAGCTCAGGGGGGTAACCAGAGCTTTTTAATGTTCCCCGAATGGTATCACTGATGGAGCCTTCACTTCGTTGGGGCATCTTAACAAGGAGAACTTCTGACTCTTTCCCTGTTGAAGTTCATGTTATTTCTGAAAACCATGTCTACTGACTTATCACGTCTTTGACTAAAATAGGGCAACTTGGGACACTATTTTGTGCTTCTTTCCACTTGACTCTGAGCCAGTCGTTGTCACTTTCTAACAGCCAGTGGCCCCCCTGCACAATTCTGCTGGCAACGTGACAGTGGGGACTGGAGGCAAAGGGCAGGAAAGGCGCCTACATTCCTAAAGATTCTGTCTCCTGCCAAATCTGACCTCCGTGGGAATCTCGGGGACATTTCCCATATTTGATAGCACTTCCTCCATCTTCCCTCCACCCAAAAAGGCCTCACCACCTCCTAGCCTCTGCTCCTGCCACCAAGCCCACCTGCTACTAACTCTAACCCAACCTAATCCAACCTAACCCTAACCCAACTCTAACCCTAACCCAACCTAACCCTAACCCAACCTAACCCTAAACCCAAAACCCTACAACTAATCCTAACCCTAACCCAACCTAACCCAACCTAACCCAACCTAACCCACCAAGTTCCAGGCAACTGCCTGGCTGTTCAGGTGCCCTCCTGACCCAGCCCCTGCCCAGCTGGGCTCCTCTGAGCTCCCAAATCTACCTGTGCATCACCTGGCCGCTTTGCAGGTATGATGCGACAGGTGCTTCTCAGAGACTCTTCTGCTGCCCAGTCCGGACACAACATCTGTCACGCAGCAGGCACGAAACAAGAGTGTGGAGAGAAGTGATTTCAAAATTTGTAAGTCAAATACAAAACTCCATAACCTTGAAAACAGGTACTTCAGAACAAACAGCAATGTCCACAGCAATAGCTGTGGTTACTATAGAACATATTGCAGGCTACTATAGAACCTTAATTCTTACAAATACATATAACGTATAAATATATTTTATGCAGTTCTTATCTCTTCAGACAGAAAAGGTAATGATACACAGATCTTTACAGAAATCTGGACAAAAAACAAGAGATTTCTTCCAAAGACTTTTCAATCAAAGAAAACCAATAAAGCATCAACTAGTAAGGAACTTACAGAAAGTGAAGGAGCCAGTTTCGTTGGCCCAAAAAAGTGCTGTTCTGTGACTTAACTAACCTGTCACCTAGTTCGCCACGTGTTTGTGGATGGCGTGAGCGTGGCCCTGAAGAAGGGCTTTTTCCAGGCAACTGACGAAGTCTGGCCCCAAATAGGAAACGTGTCACTGACGTCTAGAGGGGAACCCGTCACGGGGTGAGGTCCCACATCCCGCCAGGAGCGGAGGGCGGCCACGCAGGGGGGGGGCCTTGGGGCTCCACAGGGAGGCCCAGACAGGACCCCCACTCACGGCTCTGCATGAACCAGCTTCCTTGAACCACAGACCTGCAGCGCAGTTAACGGGGCAGCTGCTCCATTAACTGAGCGTTGGTAGTAAAATCAGACCCACAAGCCCCAGGGAGCTGGGGTCTCCTTGCTGGGGGAGGGGCGTGGAAGGCCCTGAGCTTGGTGGCAGCTCCACACGGCATCCTTCAGATTCACGTCTTTATCCACGAGTCTGCGCACAGAGGCGTGGTGACCATCCATCCTGTCCGTTAAGAGGGCTGAGAGCAGAAAATGCCATCACACTTTCAGGGCAGAAAAGTGAGGTTTCCTCCCTGGGGTGCCCCTCCCCCACCGGCCTGCTCCCTCCTGTAGCCCCAGAGCCTGGTGGATGCGTTTGGGCAGGTTTCCTCCAAAGGCAGATGCGGGGAGGGCAACAGCCACCCCAAAGCCGCCCTTCACTTGGGAAGAAACGGAAGAGCCATCCTTGATGGTGAACTGGGGACTGCAGGTGCCACCTCCGAGCTGTGTGTGATTTAAATACTTCGGAATAAGGAAAGAATGGCCCCGGCCGGAGCACCAAAGGTGACGACGGAGCTGGGAGGCAGGCAGCTTCCCACAAGGACCTCGGAGCAGCTTCCGATGGCCCGAGAGGACACCCCCGTGTCACCAGGCCACCCCAGGGACCCGAAGCTCCCTTGTGATGGAGACTCCACAGCGCAGTCCAGCCCCACACGCCACCAAATCTCTCATGATGAAACAGAATCTTCATCAGCAACCTGAAATGGAGCGTTGGCCCGCGCTGCCGTGGTCCCCTGAGGAGCGGCTCTAGACGAGCCCGGCAGGGCCAGGCCGGTGCTCTGAGCCCCTCTCCCACTCGCCGGGTGACAGTCCTTCTTTGGATTCCACTTGGGGGGAACTTTGACCAGGTCCCCTGTGACCTTCCCCAAGCTTAACTCTCCAAGGACCTCCGCTGCCACCAGGGCCCCCTGGGGGATGGAGGGCACTTGGGGGCGATGGGACTGCCGGAGCCGGTAGGAAGTGTGTCCTTGCTCAGCTGTCACTTTAGGACAGAAGCTGCCCCCGAAAGAGAACTAGATTTGCTGCTGCTGCTCCTGCCGCCCGATCCTATTGCTCGCCGCTGACCAGGTGGAGACGTGTCCGAGAGAGGCGTGTGTCCTGGTCAAGGCTTCTGTGGCTCAGGACCCGTGGCTTCCTGGCTGAGGAAGTGCAGGCAGGGTGCCCAGGGCCAGGGGCCGTGGGGACCGGTGGTTGGGGCTGCCCTGGACACCACAGAGCCTGGCCTTCATCTCACCCTCTGCTCAGTCCTATTCCCAGAGCATCGTCGTCCACGCCGCTCACCCGGACTCGCCGGTGTCTGGAGGGCTGTGCTGGGCACTGGGGGGCGGCAGGGGGGATGTGCCTTGATTCCTGGACGCAGCGCCACTGGAGCAAACACCTGATGCCTGTTTGCACGTCTCCTTTTCACGGGAGCCCTGAGACCAGGCTCCTGCAGCGTAAACCCACTGAGGTGTGGCGGCCCGAAGGTGCCCGGGCACAGACACCTGTGAGAAGAGGAGCCCACGCCTTCTGAACAGCTTCCCACAGCAATGGCCCTTCTGGCCTCTCCCGGCCCCAGTCGCCACCCGCTGCCAGAGCCCTCACCAGACGCCCCCGATTGCGGCACTGGGTGGGGCGAGGGTGACTTATGGGGGGGTGGACCAGGTGCAGGACAGTCTGCAGTGTCCACAGCACAGCTCCTTGACTGTGCGTCTCTGAGGAGCGCTGGAAGTGGGGGTCGGGGGGCACCTCGGCGGGGGACCCCTACTGGCGTGATTTGGGACCCGTGCTAAACATGGACGTGCAAGGGGCGGGTGGCCTTTGAGAGGGACCGCGCTGGACCTGCCCAGGATGGGGGAGGGGCCCTCGGGTGATGACCTGGCCTCGGGGTGGCCCCGAGGCTTGGACCAGGGCAGAGCCCAGAGCCCAAGGGCGTGCCTTCCTGGGCGCTTGTCTGTGGTGGAGAAACAGGGGACAGCCACCGTGAAGATCCAGCCCCAGCCAGATGGCTGTCCCTGTGACACTAGGACTTTACCCATGGGTCACAGATGTTGAAAAAGAATCAGTATCTTGGAGCAAAAAGAGTGATCAGAATAGTGTTTGGAACAGAATCAAATACAGCCCAGGAAGCAGCCATTCCAGCAGCCGAGATACTCCAGGATGTCGTCTGAAGCCTATGACGAAGCTTGCACTGGGCTCCGACGACGGTGACAAGCTCTCGGAATTAGACAGGAGCAGGTGGAGCCAGGGGTGCAAGGTGCTGGGCCTTTGCCCTGGAGCCACAGAAAAGCTTCATGAACAAGGACACAGCTTCCAGCTCAGACCTGACCTCGCACGAACTCCCTCCTGACGCCCTGCTCAGCAACAGAACCAGACGCCCAGAGGACCTCGGCCCAGCAAAGTACGGCTTCCTCCCACTTAAAAGGCCTTTGGGATATTTGGGCCAATAACGACATTTCATTTTAAAATAAAATATTTCCGCTTCTGTCGCGGCTTGGCAGAAATGAATCTGACTAGCAACCATGAGGATGCAGGTTCCATCCCTGGCCTCGATCAGTGGGTTAAGGATCTGACGTTGCCGTGAGCTATGGTGTAGGTTGCAGAAGTGGCTCGGATTCTTCGTTGCTGTGGTTGTGGTGTAGGCTGGAGGCTACAGCTCTGACTCAGTCCCTAGCCTGGGAACTTCCATATGCTCCAGGTGCAGCCCTAGAAAGACAAGAAATAAAATAAAATAAAATAAAATAAAATAATAAAAAATAAAATAAAATAAAAATAAAATAATAAAATAAAATAATAAAATAAAATAAAAATTAAATTAAATTAAAATAAAATAAAATAAAATAATAAAAAATGTGTGCTGGGAAAGATCATTAGCTTTACCGCTGATGGAAATACCAAGCCCAGCCCAGGGAACCCCGCCTCCTGGGGGCGGAGCCGCCCTCCTGGCGGGAGCAGGGCCTGGACCAGGCAGCCGGAAGGCCTCTTCAGTGTCCTCTGATGGACAGAGCTCCCTCCTACCTGGATGTCCTTTGTCACCGCCTGGTCTGTGGCCCGTCAGGACCTGAGCCCCGTGGAGCAGCAGCAGAGCCTGCTCTGTAGTCAAAGGAGTCACCCAACTACCAGGACGGCTGCCTAGACCAAGCGGAAACCCGGCGGGGGGGTAAATGGATGCCTCAGGGGAGCACCAAGATAGCGCTCTCAGCAGGGTGAGGTCTGGCACTTCTGGCTGAGGCTCCGGAGGAGCCCAGCGTCCATCACCCCCGCCGGCGCCAGGCGGCCGCATCTCTGAGAGTCGGTGCTGCGTGTGGCCATGGGCCTCGGGGGGTGCGCGGCACTGGGGAGGGAGGGGCCGAGGAAGGAGGCCTTGGGGTCTCTGCTTGGAGACAGGAATGAGAGCCCTCTCTGACGGGGTGGGGGGGATTCTTTCCCGCTCTGACTCCATCCCTGACCTCCGGACGGCCAGTCCATGGTGGCTCGGAGCACACCTGTGACTCTCTGAGGTCCCCCGAGCATCAAAAGCAGTTCCCAGATGGAGCAGCGGGATCCTGGGGTGGCCGTGCGGTGGACATTCTCCGTGTTACGTCTGATTGCATCCTGGCCAACCTTCTTGCCCCATCTGCCACTCGCTGCCCCGTGGCCTCAAAGGTCAAGGCCACAGAAGTGACGGGAGAGAAAACGGTGACCCAGATACTGACTCAGCCCTGCTGGGGCCGCAGCCCCCTTGCTGCCCTGGGGCGGACAGCCGGCCTCCTCCCAGCCCTGCTCCCCGGGGCCTCGAGCCACAGCCCCCCTGGCAAGTTCAGGAGGCCTCCTTAGGGTCTGGCAGGGCCGGACAAGTGCCTGGCCAGTCCCGAGTCAGGCGTCCCGTCTCCTTTCCTTTCCACCCGCACGAGCTGTGTGGTCTGCGCCGGGGTCTGCGTCCCAGTCTGTAGGATGGGTCTGAGCGTGGGTGGCTTTGGCGCGGGAGACGCGCAGCAGGGTGCCTGCAGGTGAACTGCCATCGCCGTCGCTGTCGCTGTCCTTGTTATGGCTTCCCAGGGCCCCGGGAGCCACTCCCGCCGTCCACCTCTGTGTGTCCAGCGCAGCACAGGCACACGGGGAGTGTCGTCAGGACAGTCACCGCAGCTCCAGCCCCGCCCCATCCCATGCCCCAGGGCCACGTGCCTTTAGCCGGGTGTTGGGCGCAGGTCCACCCCACGTGCCCATCCGGAGATGAACACACGTCCCCGCCCCACTTACCCCCCCCCAAGAAAACATCGCTTTTCTCTTCTATGGTTTAACACCTCGAAACAGGCTCAATTCCCTCATCTGCCCAAAGTCTCAACGTGGAAACCAGCTCAGACCTCCTCTCCTTCCCTCGCGTCTGGTTAGAATCCAGGGATCTGAGTTCCCTCTGCCCTGTCCCCGCTCGGCCCCTCGTGCTCTCCCCTCGGGAGATGGTCGGCAGTCAGCTCTCAACGCCTGGCTTAACTGCCGCGTCCCAGCCAAGCTGCCTTTCCTCAGTGGCCTTCTGCTCCCTCTTAGTGTGGCAAAGCTCCTCAGAAGAGATGCCAGCTCCCAGGACACCCTGGTCTGGGCTCAGCGGCCACCCAGGTGCCCATGGTCACCTACCAGAGTGAGCACCCAGCGCAAACTGGCTCTGCTCTGCTTCTTCACTTCCGATGCTTCACCTGGAATTGAATCAAAGTGAAAGGCAGTTGATTGCGTGTTTGAGGGACCGGTCCATCCAGCCGTGTCGAGGAGACCTCTAGCTGTCGATTCATTTTCAGCTGATTATTGTTATGGGCGCAGATCAAAGGACTTAAGTATCAGAAGCAGCCAACACTCGGGGCAAGAGGAAACCAGGAAAAACGATCCACGTTTAATGACAGAGCGGACTTGATGCACACAGGCTTTCTCTCACTTGAGCTTCGCTGGAACCAAATGGGCTCAGAGCATGTTGGTCGCAAATCCGCCACGGCAGGATCCCAGTTACATGACATCTCCGGAACAGGCAAGTCCGCAGAGATGCAGCGAAGGTTTGTGGCTGCCCCAGGCTGGGGAAAGGGCTGAGGGCAGCCCCCGGGAAGGGTCCTTTCGGGGTGGAGAAACTGTCCTAAAATTGATCCTGGTGGCGATAGCCCAACGCTGCGACCGGGCCAAACCCACAGAAGTGTGCCCTTTGTGTGGCTGGGCCGTGTGCTGGATGCTTACAGCCCAAAGACGCTGTTTCCCAAGGGAGGCGTGTACACCCACAGCCGCCGCCCTGGACCGCTCGGCCCGGACTGAGGCTGCCCTGGGTGCCAGCCCCCCACCCACAGCCCAGCAACCTGCCCGCAGGTGCTCACCCAAACCTCCCAACGAGCCCAGGCGACGCAGGCATTCGGGAGTCTGCTCGAGTCCCAGAGCCCAGGAATGGGACCCTCGAGCCCCGTCCCAGCGCCCGGCTCTGCTGCTCTGGCCGCACCTCCCTCTTCATTTGACGCTTCCTCGGCGGAGGCAGCCGACGGGCAGTGACCGGAGGGTTTTCTGGATTCTCTTTGGGGAGTGCTTCCATATTTATCCCGTTTTGATCCATGGGCCCATTTTTCAGAGAAGGCAGCCTCGTTTCTAAACTAAAACGCAATTTGGGAAAATGTTCCCTGTTTTGGTGAAAATAGAGGAGGGATTGTGCCAGGCGACCGTGAAAAGGCTTCATTTCGTCACACTTTCACAGCACTTTACTGGGGTACAGGAGACGGGCTGTGCACCTTTGGGGAGATGACCTGCCGGGTCTGGGGATGAGCACGCACTGTGACCTGCCCCGCCATCCCTGCCGCCCGCCGTCCGCCCCAGCCCCCCACCTATCCCAGCTCCCCACCCACGCCAGCCCCCCATCCACGCCAGTCCCAAGGGGGAGGGTGCAGAGCACACACACGTGGCCTGGGAGCACAGCGCTGCTCTGGCCTCTCCCAGGCCATGGCCCCAGCCTGGGGACCCAGGACAAGAGAGAAGCACGTGGCCGTGGCCTCAGGCAGTCAGGTGCTGGCCAGTCCAGTCCAGGCTCCCCCCACACACACACTCACCCCGGGCCACCTCCTCCGGGGACTGTGTTAACCCCGTCTCTGTGCAGAGAACTTTCCACTCCAGACACGTCTCTCCTGAGGCCCAGGCTCCGGCCTCTGCCAGCTCCACGCGGGGTGCGATGGGCACCGGCTCTGAACTCACCCACAGTCACAGAAGCGCTGCTCCCTCCCCCGGCTGGCCCCCTCCACCCCATCTCCAGGCCACCCTCACTGGCTCTGAGCTTGAGCCACCCTGCAGGACACCCCTGGTCCCACCGCCTCCTGGCCCCTGGACGCCTCCACCTCACACTGGCCTCTGCCCTCTGCCCTCTCCTGGCACCACCGCGTCGCCCAGGTGGCCCCTTAGCCCGCGTCACGGTCTGCCTCCTCACCCTGCCGTGGCTCACGCTCCTTCAGAGGAAGAACCAGCGGCTCCCGTGGCTGCCTCACCGGCTGCCTCCTCCCTGCTGAGCCCCCCCCCTGCCTCCCGGGCTGCCTCCTGCTGGTCCCTGCCCGCAGCGCCTGTGCCCACCTTCTGCATGGCTCACCCCACCTCCTCCAGTCTCTGCCCACAGACCTGCCACCCAGCAGGATGTCCCCGACGTGTCCCTCTCACCCTCAGCTGCTGGGTTTTCCTCCTTCACTCAGCCCGGCCCATGACACAATTAATCGTCTTCTTCCACAAGCACAGAAGCCCCAGGACGGAGCTCCCATTGTGGCTCAGTGGGTTAAGAACCTGGCTAGTATCCATGAGGACGCAGGTTTGATGCCTGGCCTCGCTCAGTGGGTTAAGGATCCCCGGTTGCCGTGGCTGTGGTGTGGCCTCGTCTCAGGCACTGAATAGTCTCGTCCGCTCTGAGTAGGGCTCCCAGCGGGCATCCTGGGCTCTCCCCGCAGTCCCTCACCCCCAGGGCTGCCTCTGGGGATGCTAGGGGTTTCCCCAACATCCATGCTCAGCATGGACAAGCAGACGGCCCACGGTCCTCAGAGGGACGGGACAAGAGGCCGACCCCCCCGCCCTTCCCCAAACAAGGACAGAAGGAGCGTTCCAGCTCTCCTTAGAAGGCCAAGGCCCCAGCCAAGGAAGCCCCCCCCAAACTCCAATGAGTCCCCCATCCTCTGTGATGGGTGGGAGGTAAGTGTCCAGTTAGAGGTCTCAGGGCCACGCAATGAACCTTGTGGGTCCCACTCAGACCATCACACGCCCCTTGAGATGTGACTTGGGGTCAGCAAGGAAATGCCCTCTCATGTCCGTCAGAAAGCCTCTCTCCAGCCATCCTCATCAGAGCCGCAGCCACTGAGAGCCCAGGCTTTTCTCTGGGTCACCGCTCTGGGCACAGCTGCCCCCGACCGGTCTGTCATAAATATGGGACAATGGTGGACCTGGGGACAGAGACCCTCCCCCGCACGGTCGCTGACGCCACCTGGCACATCCCCCAGGTGTCACTTTCTCCTGAGGGGTTGAGACTCCAGGCGAGGCACCCCCCTGTGGCTGCCTAGGGGTCACTGCCCACTCTGATTTCACGGCTTGGAGAAGGTGGCCCTCCTGTCCCTGGAGGCTTCCTGGAGCCCAGGGCTCTGCACACAGTGTTGGAGGGGTCCCATCCCACACCTCACCTTTGCTCTGTGCAAATACCTAAAACTGTATATTCGACACGTATTTATTCTATGACAGAAATGCCCCACCCTGGGGGGGGTCGGTGAAATAAATACACAAAGCAGATGAATGCCACCCAATGTCAACCACGTCTCTGACCAAGAGTGGACCCAAATTTCCACCAACATCTACCTGGAATGAGAAGGTAGGCATGAAGGCGGCCACGTGGTCCCTGGACACAGGCCAGCTGCACGCGGGGGGGGGGGGGGGAACGAAGCAGGCCCTGGACGGGTTCTCCCACCCCCACCCCCTGGGAGGAAAGGCCAGCACCACCAGCCTCAGGACCGCCCCAAAGAATCCGTCTCTTCACCCCAGAGGTGCCCCGTGATAAGCAATATTCACACTTCGGGTGCCCAGAGACAGACCTGCCGTCTTTGAAGATGAAGGGGGAGCTCAGCCCCCCCCCCCGCCCCCGCCGCCGCAGAGAGGAGGCCACGCCCCACCCTGCAGCCACACCCTTAACTTTTCGAACCTTCCAGAGCTCGTCCAGGGACTCAGCCCCTCAGCTCATCACAGATCCCACGTCCAGACTGTAGAACAACAAACGCACGGGGAGCCAGTGACGGGAATTTAAGCGCGAGCCAGGAAAGCCGTCCCCGCTTTCAGGCAACAGTCGAGGGGTCACCAGCCCTGGCCTTGCTCCCGCCACTGCCCCGTCCCTCCGCAGAGAGGAATCAGCCCAAAAGAACTAGTTGTTTACTCGAGTAGCTTCCATTGGTTTAGAGCAGTGCCCTAGACCTTCCAGATAAGCACGTAGAAAAATAACCAAATCCTGGAGTTCCCATCATGGCGCAGCGGAAAAAAATCCGACTAGGAACCATGAGGTTTTGGGTTCCATCCCTGGCCTCGCTCAGCAGGTTAAGGATCCAGCGTTGCCGTGAGCTGTGGTGTAGGCTGGTGGCTACAGCTCCGATTCATCCCCTAGTCTGGGAACCTCCATATGCCATGGGTGTGGTCTTAAAAAGAAAAAGACAAAAAAGCAAAGGAAGGAAGGAAGAAAGGAAGAAAGAAAGATGGAAGGAAGGAAGGAAAGAAAGAAAAAGAGAGAAAGGAAGGAAGAAAACCAAACTCCTTCTTCTCCGTGACTTAAGTGTCTCCTGTGACGCAGGGAGCCGGATGTGGGGACCTTTACGGGGCCTGTGCCAGAAGCCTTTCCAGGGTGAGACGTGTGAACAATTGCATGGACGGTCTAGAAGGATGCTGCCAGCTAAGGGACCACGAGGAGGCCTGACGTCCTGGACCCACTAGAAGCAGCTTCCGTGTCCAGAGGAACAAAGCTGCCCCCTCCTGCCCTTTGCAGTCCCACCAGGACTGGAGGAGGGACAGGAGGAGCCTGCATTGTGCCACCTCGCCCTCCCCTCCCCCTCACAGCACAGGGGAGGGGAGAGGCCAGGGAGAGCAGACGCAGAGCTCCCAGCTCGGGAAAGGCAGGGGACACGCCAGTGCCCAGCTCATCCTTGTGCACGTCGGGGGAAGGTGTGGGCTGCTGGCAAGTTGTGAGGACAGAAAGATCACCTTGGGCCCCTCGTGCCAGCCTCACGGGGTGAAACAGCGCCATCTGAGCTCAAATCCCTTCTATTCACTTACATAAAACGTCTTAATGCCTGGGTTTCCTCTTTCCGGAAGGCCGCACAGCTCATCCAGAACTTTCCAACATCTTGGAGACGTAAGGATGACGGATCTCTAACCAAGCAAAACCCCGGAGAGCGTGACTCCTGCATCCATCACCTAATGTGTCCTAAGCCCCCCAAGTGTTCAGAATCACCTTTCCTTCCAAAAATGACGTGCGGGGAGAAGTGTGCCCTCCGCCCAGGGAGGAGGAGGCAGCCTTGGGGTGGGGCCGTTCCGGAGCCAAGACGAGGTCGAGGCCAGGCCTTCAGGCCAGGGTGGCCAGAGGCGTTACGCTATGATGGAGATAAGACACCCTGTGTGAAACAGAAGTGAAGTCACGCAGTGATGTGGTCCTGGCGTTTAGGGAATTCAACTCTGTCCAAACGCTCTTCCAAGCTCATCGGCCAAACCCTGGACTCTTTCGTGATCCGCCTTTTTTTTGTTTTTGTTTTTGTTTTTTGCCATTTCTTGGGCCGCTCCCAAGGCATATGGAGGTTCCCAGGCTAGGGTTTCTAATTGGAGCTGTAGCCACCGGCCTACGCCAGAGCCACAGCAATGTGGGATCCGAGCCGCGTCTGCGACCTACACCACAGCTCACGGCAACGCCGGATCGTTAACCCACGGGGCAAGGGCAGGGATCGAACCCGCAACCTCATGGTTCCTCGTCGGATTCGTTAACCACTTCGCCACGACGGGAACTTCGTGATCCGCCTTTTAATGAAGCCTCGCTGTGCTGACAGCCTTGTTAGCAAGCATGACAGCAGGTTACAAGTGGAAAGCGAATGACTAGAAAGTCTGTGCTTGCAGCAATGAGCAGCGGACTTTGAGAAGGAAAAGCAGTTCCACTCACCTCACATCCAAATAAGAGAAGATGTAGGTAGCGTGTAAACAAAACACGTACAAGATCTAAGCGAGGGAAGTGAAGCTCTGATGAGAGAAATCAAACCATATCTAAATAAAAGTTCCTGGAGGGTAAGACTCCGTCTTCGTGGGCGGAGTCCCTGCGGACCCACCGAAAGCCCAGCAGGTGATTGCGCAGAAATTGACAAAGTGCTTCTAAGTCTACGTGGAGTCACAAAGCCCCAGAAGCCAGAAGTTGAGTTGCTGTGGCTGTGGGGTAGGCCGGCCGCTGTGGCTCCCATTCGACCCCTAGCCTGAAACTTCCATAGGCCACAGGTGTGGCCTTAGAAAGACAAACAAAAAAAAGAGAGACATATTCAGTTAAAAATCTAAACGTCACCAAATAATCCAGGAGGTAAGCCTGAAAATAGGAAGAAATGAATGTTCGGTTTTCATCGTCTAAAGAAAGGATGGTCTCGACCCCGACTGACTCGCGAGTCACAAACGGAGGAAACGCTCCTGCTGCTCCTGCGTAAAGTTGGTGAAGGTGCTCCCTGAGCAAAGCGGAGTTAGTGACAAGAGGCCATCAGCCAGAATCAGGCAACTGCAACCACAGACCCTGGGCGGGGGGCGCCCCGGCCCGAGGCCGGTTTTTAGGACCCCGCCTCCTGCCCAAGGGCACAGTCCTGGGTCCCACTAGGAGTCCCCTGGTCTCTCAAAGGGCTCCCATTATCCCTGCTCCCTAGTGCTCCACGACTGGCTGTTTGTGTCACTTTCTCACGTTTGCCCAGGATTAGCAGGTGACCAGAAAGTAACCCCCAGGCGCAGGTTTCCAAGGCCCCATCACAGAAACGACTGCATTTCAGGGAACAAGTCGCTCAAAGTTGGAAGCGAGAAGACATTCCTGCTGCTCCGAAGCCACCATGACCCGAGACCAAGCCCTTCTCCTCCGCTGGCCTCTCCTGTGTGGCCCAGAGACCGAGGGACATGGCCTGGGGGAATCCAACAGGAAAAGCATAGTTCTGAGTCATTTTATTTTTTTAAATGAAGACAGTAATTATGCAAATTACTGCAAATGCCAAGATCCCAAGCTCTTTCTTCTGAGGGACTTTAAGTGACTCATCCAGAAGGTCTTCTCACTGCAACCTGTTCCCACCGCTCTCGGCACCCTTGCCAGCACCCATCGGCACCCAGCATGGGGTCCGACCTCACTGCCTCTAGCTCTGGGACAGTCTGCTGGTCCTGGAAAGCAGCAGAGGCAAGGGCAGCGCCCTGCCCCTCCCCGGCCCCCCCGGCCCCCAGAGGGGGATGCTGGGCTCCGGGCAGACAGAGGATGGCCCTGCCACATGTGGAGGACACTGACGCTAAAGTGGGCACCTGCACTTGAAGCCCACCTGACACTTGAAGGGCTCAGGGCCAGTGCCCTCCCTCCCGCGGTCAGCGCCTGGCCTGTGGGGTAAGGTGACGGTGCCTCCGTAAAAATTGCACAGAGGGGCCTCCAGGATCACACCCGGAGACATTGAGCATGTCCTGCTTTTCTTTGAAAAGGCTCAAGACGGCAGGTGGAGTCTGGGCCGCCCTCGCTGGGTCTGGGCTCGAGCTGAGACTCGGCATCTCGGCTGGGACAGGGGGACAGCTGCCGATGGTGTGATGCGGCCAGAGAACCGGGCCCCAGGAATGCCCGAGCCCTTTCAACCTGGGAGCTGAGATTTGGGCTGGAGCGGCAGGAGCAGTGTCCTGATTCAGTCACGCGGTACTCGGGAGAATGCGGGGCGGCGCCAGGAGGAGCGCGGGCGCGGCCAGCATCTTCTGCGTGGAGCGTTCCGGAGAGGGAAGCACTGCCTGGCGGGTTCAGTAACTTAGCCAGGCTCCCCTTCTCACGCGCAGGGAGCTGCGGTAGAGAAAGTGTCTCTTTCCCACAGGCTTTTCAAGCGTATGTCTTGATTGAGGGGCTTAAGGTGTTTTTTAAACAAAATTCTCTAATGGGTGGAAAATGCACAGCCATCACGACACGAGTAAATTAACAGTTTGCACCCGGACGGTTACTGCTTTTCATTTGTAACCTTCTGTCTTCACCACAAGCTAAGAACCGAGAGCAGAGCTGTGGTTAGGAGCAACATGTGGAGGTCCCGTCGCGGTGCAGTGGAAACGAACCCGACTAGGAACCATGAGGTTGCAGGTTTGACCCCTGGCTTCGCTCGGTGGGTTAAGGACCCGGCGTTGCTGTGGCTGTGGTGTAGGTCGCAGGGATCCCACGTTGCTGGGGCTGGGGTGGAAGCCGGCAGCTGCAGCTTCAATTGGACCCCTAGCCTGGGAACCTCCATATGCCATGGGTGCGGCCCTACAAAATAAATAAATAAGTAAATAAGAGCACCGTGCGTGCTTGAGAGTGTGTGTGTGTGTGTGTGTGTGTGTGCGCGTGCGCACACGTGCACGTGTCAAAGCGCCTCCCTCTCGTGTTTTAGTGCCCCTGATGGGAGTTGAGTGACGGGACTCAGAGCTTCGGAGACGCTCGAACACAAGGTGACTCCTTACAATCAGGCAGTTGGCTGAAGAGCCTTCGCCTCAGGAGTCAGGGTTCAAAACAGAGAGTGACAAACGCAGGAGGCGGTCTGGGAGTCCCCATCACGGCTCAGCAGTAAGGAACCTGCCTAGCATCCATGAGGAGGCAGGTTCCATCCCTGGCCTCGCTCAGAGGGTAAGGATGCTGCCTCAGTGGTGTGGGTCCCAGACGTGGCTCAGATCCTGCGTTGCTGGGGCTGTGGTGCCGGCCGGCGGCTGCAGCTCTGATTGAGCCTGGAACGTCTGCATGTCGTGGATGCAGCCCTAAAAAGACTGATAATAATAATAAAGTCGTCTGGATAGAAGCATGAATTAGGCTGTGAGCACGGTCGCCTCAGCCCCTGGGAAGAGCCAGACGCAAAAGCAGAGCTGAGGCCTGGAGAAGGGTCCCCGAGAGGCGGTCACCAGGGCAGGGAGGCCCCGCGCAGTGGAGGGGGGGGGCGCTGTGGGGACGTCTGAGCTGGGACGTGAGGTCAGGGACAGGGACAAGGACACGAGGACCAGGACCGGGGGGCAGGGGCTCGTCCTCCCCTCCGCCTCGGAGGCCTCCCTCCTTCACAGAGCCCCGAGCACCCCGTCTTTTCTACACATCGTCTGACTGAACTTGGGGTGCTCCTGTCCTCAGAGGGGCGGCCGCACCCTGGGGGTCGTCACCGCCTCAGCAGTGAACCAGGGGGTGAGCGGTCTTCCCAGTGGTGGGGGGCTCGGCCCTCGGGGCCTCCAGCAAAGCCCCCGCCCAGGGCAGGGGAGAGGCAGCGAGTCCAGCCCTCGGGGACCCCCCGCCCTGTGGGGCTGCCCGCGGCCGTCCTCGGGCTTCGGTCCAGGAGCCCAGAGCCCACTGTGTACAGCTGGAGGTCCCACCGCTCGGCCCACACCGTGTGGTCTGGCAGAGAAACACCCACCTCAGTGCCAGGGCTGGGTGTCTGGACCCAGAGGTGGCCCCTGGTTGCGGGCTGAAGCAAGGGAGCCCTCGGGCACAGAGGGTGACCCCTGAGAAGCCACTTGCCTCTAGGGTCCCCAACCCCACCCCCAGGCCTGCAGACCCCCTGGAAGCCGCACCCAAAGCCTGACTCCCCAGAAGACTCGGCCCTGAACAACCAGCAAGGTGTCACCTGCTCAGGACTCAGCCCACGGAGGTGGGGCCTCTCCAGGGCCTGACCCGCTGCCCCGTCTCCAGGTCGGTCCCGGACCGCAGCTCCTCGGACCCTCGATCCCCACTTCCTTGCGACAGGACCATCCACCTGCTGGTGCCCAATGCTCTGTGGACACATCCCCTGAGCCTGCGAGAGCCCCGTGAGAGAGGAGCCCCTGCTCTCTGCCCATGAGTGTCCTCGGCCGGTCACAAGCGAGTGCTCGGAGTGGGGGTGGGTAAGTGTGAGAAGGTGTGAGTGTGAGCACGTTTTCATCACAAGGGTGATTTTGTAAGTGACTGCTTCCTGAGCGCAGCTTCCCTCGGGAGGAGAAGGTTTGCTGTTGAAAGACCCCTTCCTAGCACAAAGCTTCGGCTTTTCACCCAGCACCGCCCCGGGGGGGCCGGGCGGCCTGCAGGGCTCAGGCCGGAGACAGGCACTGGCCCCCCCACGAGCCGCATGTCGGGGCGGAGGCCAGGCCCGGTCTGCGGAGTGGGGGACCCTGGGCACTTTCACACCCACGTCCTTCCCTGCGAGGCTGCAGCCGGGACGGGAGGATTAGCCGCTTTGCAGAAAACTATTTGCTTAATCAGACGCAAAAGACAGCTCAGTTCCTAAACGCTTCGCAGCTTGCTGGGCAGCTGAATCCGTCACGCAGAGCTGCCAAGTCTTCTTGGCCTGAGGGCAAAGGCGTCCCTTTCCAAAGGGCTGGGATTCGGGTTTGCTGTGGCTGCCCAGCCTGCAACTCTGGAGCCAGTCCTGCCCTCACTGTGAGGGTGTTGGATTTGGCTGTGGAAGGGGGTGCTCTGATCAGAAGGGGTCTCCTGGCAGTGGAGCCCCTGGGAGTGGGTTTGTGGGGGGACAAGAGTCTCTGCTCAGTCCCCTCTGGGCCACGCGGCTGCTCCTTAGGTCAGACGGCTAACTTCCACCTGTAACACAGGGATGCTTTGGCCGGTGAGGTTTCAGGAGCTTTGCTGATTTTATTTCTTACAGGTGATTGGCGGGGCGGCGGGGGGCGGGGGGGACAACCTGCGGAAGTGCCGTCACAGCGCTGAGCTTTGTGAAAATTCAACTAAGTTCCTGGAGGACCCGACTGACTTAAAATCCAACACTCATCTCGGTTCAGCCCCGTCCTGAAGCTGCAAACACATTTTCTGAGATGCTCGCCGTCACCTGCCTCTGAGAGAGACCTCTTCTCCCGAGCCTTCTGACCGGCTTTTCCTCTAGACAATGACAGCCCGCAAGCTCTGGGCCAGGCCTCCCTGCCTCACCTGTCAAAGCCTGAGAGGAAGCAGCGCCCGGCCTGGAATGGGGCAAATCCCTGGAGCCAGGCACCCTGACCTCAACCCCTCGGGCAGGCCCCGGAGGCCAAGGGACCAGAGGGCGGGAGCGTGACTTGCTGACCAGCGATGCGCTTGGAGCGCCTAGCCGTCTGGCAGAGGAGCGCTGCCGACTGTCTCGGGGCTGGAGAGGACGTGTGAGAACAGAGAGAGACGCCAGGCGTCTGCTCCTCTGGGTCAGGACGGGCCTGGAAGGACTGCGGTTTACACCCGAAACCAAAGGGATGAGCAGCCCAGGCTCGGCGCTTTCTCCCGAACCGGCTCAGCTCCGAAAGGGCACCAGGGTGGGCATTCTCCGTGATGCTGTAAGCGCGCAGAGCAGTCCTGACGGAGGGGGAGGCCCGTTTTCCCAGGAGCTGGGAGAAGCCGGGGTGAGCAACGTTTCGGTGAGGCCCAGGGCGTGCTCCCGTGAGCACGGAGCAAACTGCGTCCTGTGAACGTGGCCTTGTGGAGGCGATAGCTCCGGTGGGGTAGGTGCCAAGGCCAGAAGTCCTGCAGGTCTGGGGACGCGATTTGGAAAGCAAGTTCTTGGAGCCCTCGCCCCCAGTGGCCACACTGAAACCCGGAACCTCCTCTGGATGTTCTCAGGAGCTCGAGCCGGCCTCCAACAGCACAGTTCTTCCCCAAGAACCACCGTGGGACCGCTGAGAGCCGGCACCTGAGGCCAAAGTGATGTCACAGAATTTACACCTGAAACGCTTGAAGCTACAACTCGGGACTCTTGGTGGCGAGCGTGCTCCCTGAATTCATCTAATCCAGACAGACCGGTGACAGGACCCCCGGCCAAGGTGACGAATCGTCTAAGACCCACTTAAGGGGTAACGGGGCTACACACATCGTCGACCCCAAGGCCTCGCCAGGCCCCGGACGAGGACATCTGGACGTGAAATGCGTCAATCACCTGCGGGGTCACCACGTGGCTGCAGCTGCCTGCCACCTCACCCTCAGTGCCCCGTCCCTGTGCCCACCTGTGCACAGGTGGCCATGGCCTCGCCCCCTGGAGTGACCCTCACTCTCTGAGAAGCTTCCACCCCCTTTCCAGACCCACCTCCACCCTCACCCGCACCCCCAACCCGCCCCACCCCTTTGGAGGTTTCCCAGCCTTTGTGCAGCTGGGTGGGGCGGGGGTGCTGTGGGGTTCCTTCTGAAGTCTCAGCTATCAAACTAAAGTTATAATGACAAATCTTGGAATTCCCGTGGTGACTCTGTGGTTAACAAACCCGACTAGCATCCATGAGGATGCAGGTTTGATCCCTGGCCTCGCTCAGTGGGTTAAGGATCTGGCGTTGCCCTGAGCTGTGGTGTAGGTCGCAGACGTGGCTCGGATCTGGTGTTGCCATGGCTGTGGTGTAGGCCTGTGGCTACAGCTCCGATTGGACCCTGGGCTGGGAACCTACATATGCCACAGGTGCGGTCCTAAAAAGACAAAAAATAAATAATAAATAAATAAAATAAAATGACCAATCTGGAGACGCAGCTCACTTCTGTCCAGCTGCAGGGACCCTGCTTCCAGCAGGACTTTGCTTTCTCCTTCACCAACCAGCTGTCCATTCAAACAGGTGGGAAAGTCCATCCCACACCGTGAACACGCTTTTCCTTCTCTTCCTAGTATTTTGTGGGTTTCTTGTTAAAAGGTCACCCGTTGGAGTTCCCACTGTGGCTCAGAGGGTTGAGAACCTGACGTAGTGTCCGTGAGGACGCGGATTTGATCCCTGGCCTCGCTCAGTGGGTTAAGGATCCGGCATTGCTGTGGCTGTGGTGTAGGCTGGCGGCTGTAGCTCCAATTCGACCCCTAGCCTGAGAACCTGCATATGCCGCGGGTGTGGCCCTAGAAAAGAAAAAACAGGTTCACCTGTGAGCCAGCTGCACGTAGCTTCAGTGCGAGCAGCGTGGAGAGCAGAGATATTCTAGAACCTGTGCTCTCTCTTTCTCTCTGCCGCGTTAAGCTGGTCAAGAGAGATACAAGTTTTTGAAAACCCAGAGAAGCTACAGATTTTCTGTCGTTACAGATTTTTCTCATAACTAACCACGAAACCCCAATGAACAATGGCCTCCTGTGGCTGAAGGTAAGGCCCCTTCCTGGGAGACGATTGCGGAGGTTTCAGGACTTGGCAGGGCCCTGCCTGGTGTGTCCGGACCCACGCGTGGTGTTATTTGCAGGGTCGGCCTGCCACCTGCTGGAAACAGGCAGAAACAAGACAAAAAGTCAAAGGGAAGCGGGTTTGGCCCAGAGAACCTGTGGCTCCAGGCAGGCAGGAGCATCGCTTGGTGTTCTCAGAGACCTAGCGCCAAGGTGACAAGGCCACACGTCACAACGGCCGCGGCGGGGGAGGGGCTCGGAGCTCAGCTTTTGCCCCACAGGTCAGGGGACACAGGAGTCCCCAGTGACCATGAACACAGCCATGGAGACAGATGCTTGAATAGCCTCGTCACAGGGCGAGGGTCACATAAGCACGTGTCCCACACAGAATCTAAGTACAGACTCACACACATATTTTTTTTTTAGGGCCGCACCCTCAGCATATGGAAGTTCCCAGGTTAGGGGGTTGAATTGGAGCTACAGCTGCCGGCCTACACCACAGCCACAGCAATGCAGGATGTGAACTGCGTCTACGACCTACACCATAGCTCACGGCAACGCCAGATCCCTAACCCACTAAGGGAGGCCAGGGATCGAACCCACAACCTCATGGTTCCCAGTCGGATTCGTTTCCGCTGCGCCGTGACGGGAACTCAGTAACTTCTCATTAAAAGAGGGCCTTTTCCAATCTACTAGTAAGACTGGAGTATTTCTAATATCCTTAGGAAAGGATTCCAAACCCCATCATTTATAAAAGTCCCTGCCAGCCTCCCCCCTTGCCCTCCAGCCCCTGGGGCAGGGACAGTGACAGCGGTGGTGATGACGGCTGCGTGTGCCGACACCTCCCTGGAACCCGTAACCTCTGCCGGGCGTGCGGTCCTGCAGTCGCCTCCATCCCGTCTCACTTCCCGTCTTCAGATCCAGGCATCCTGCCATCCGGAGAGAAACGCGACGCGCTTGACGCGGAGGGAAGAAAGCAGCTCCATGGGCCTCCGCGCGCTGGCGTCTCTGTGTCTGTCATTCCCTCCTTCCCCTTCTCGCGCCTCCTACCCGCCTTTAAGGCCTCGGGGTGACGGCCACCTGTCCTGTGCTGCCCTTCGGGCCCACGCCACACGGTGCCCAGAAACGCGTGTTCACCAACAGCCAGCACCACCACTGGGCGGGACGGGCTCCACGCCTTCCGTGGGATGCTGGTGAGCTCTGAGCCCCTCGCTCTGCGTGAAGCACTGGGAGGAACCGTGGCGGACGCCGCAGGCACGGGCTGCCTGCCCACGAGGCCCAAGGCTCCCTCCGACCTACGTGGGGCTGCGGGCAGCTGGCCCATGACCATGTCGTGCGGCCTTCTGGGGGGGCAGGCTGTCCTGCTGTCCCCGTGTTCCCGAGGGAGGCCAGTGTCCTTGGGCTCCAGAGCCCTCGCTCAGGCCGGCCAGAGTGCCCGGGGCGGAGATGCCCAAAGGCTGCCAAGCAGTCATCGCATCCAATTCCGTGTGTTTACGCTTCAGGTGGGAAGAAGCAGCTGAGCCTCCCCCGGGATTCTCACTTCATCTCCAAAGCAGCGCAGCTTCAAGACCACCGCTTGGCTGCTCCATTTAATCCAAGCAATCCCATTAATTGCAGGTTTAGGAGGCTTTGTGGGGACCTCGGGGGCCGAGCGGCTCCGTCGGCCAGCAGGAGGTGACGGGTGTTCCCGGTGGAGGCCCCCCAGAACAGAGCCGGCTGGGGGCCCCAGGAAGGCATGTGGGGTGACAACCACCAGCATCTTGGGTGGAAGTGACAAAGGTATGACCCCTTCTCTGGGCAGAAGGGGCCCTGCCGGCTCCTCCCCTCCACCGTGACCACCACGCTCGCTGCAGGGGCTCCGAGAGCTCAGGGCGGGAGGTGCCCTGTGTCCGGTGACTTCTTAGTGCTCACGGTTGAGTCCCAACGCCCTGCCCTCGCGTCCACATGTCTCCCGTCATGCTGTGCCTTGAGCTGCTCCAGAGTGACCTCCTCGGCTCCCTGCCCTTCAGAAGGGGTAGGGCTGGACCACGCGGGTGTCCCCCCTCTTATCCTCCAGACCCTCCCAGGCTGGAACATTCCAGAACACAGCTGCCCATTGACCACCCACTCCTCCCCACCCCATGATGTGATGGTGGTAACGGTGATTTTGGTGGTGGTGGTGATGGTGGGTGATGATGGTAAGAGGGACGGGACGATGGAAGGGCTGGTTGTGACGGTGATGTCACGGTTTTGAAGCGGAAGCTGGTGGTTTTGAAGCGGAAGCCGGTGGCTGCAGGAAGACACTCCGGGCTCCTGTGTAAACTGACTGCCCACAGCCGCAAGCACATCCCTGGGCGCCCTTCCAAAGGGGGAAAGATTAGGAGAGAAAGAGGTCGGGTCATGAAGCAGAGTCCTCTCCAGCAGCTGGAACGTAAGGTTACCTGCTCAACGATAAGCAGGACAAGCCAAACAAAGAGCTTCATCCGGGGGCCCCGCGACATCTCCGAGCACCTGGTTTTGTGCGTGAGAAACAGCCCAGAGGACAGACAGGTGGTTCCCACGGCAACAACAGGTGCTTACCCTGCCATCGCAAGTTGGAGCGGGAGGGCTGGGCGTCTGGAAGGGGCCGCCCTGAGGGGACGGCTTCCTTGACTTTGAATAATGCAGGTCGAGACAGCAGACTCCGGATCCCCTGAGCCAGGCCCCTGGTGGAGGAGGAGGAGGCATTACTGGAGACAGAGGCGGACAGAGCAGACCTGGAGCCTGGCCTGGGAAACTGCCTTTAGAGGCTGCGGAGCGGCTCCCAGGTCACCCGGCCTGAGAAAAGTCGAGGCGCCGTTGAAAGCGTGTTCCCGTGTGGAGACGCGGTGTAGTCTCTCTCATACGCGATGCAACTGGAAGTAGAAACTGAAGTCACAGGAATGCTGGGGTTGAAATGAGAACACTGTTCCCGTCGTGGCGACGCGGAAACGAATCTGACCGGGATCCATGGGGACGCGGGTTCAATTCCTGGCCTCGCTTGGTGGGTGGAGGATCCGGCGTGGCCTTGAGCTGTGGTGTGGGTTGCAGACGCAGCTCGGATCTGGTATTGCTGTGGCTGTGGTTGTTAGGTTTGTCCCGGGAAAAACAAGACCTCGCTCTAGGCTCTCGCCCAGCTCTGGAGAGACATGGCTGAGACAGGACTAAACCTTCCCGAGACCACGTGACCCAGTCGGACCGTCTTCCCTGCTCCCCAGGAGAAGGTCTAAGCTTCTGTTCCCCTCCTGCTAACAATTCCCCCGAATGGATTGGTCTGTTCCTTTCCACCCTATTTACGTAAGAAATGGCTCACCAGCTTCTGCACGGAAACCCCCTTTCTTGGCACCCACATGTAACCTCCCTCCCCGAACGACTGACCTCCCTGTGTGAGCCAGCCCGGCTGTGCACCCCGCTAACAAAGTCTTTTATGCCTGAACGCGGGTCTCGTCCTTTTGGCCGACTGACAGTGGTGCAGGCCGGCGGCTACAGCTCTGATTGTACCCCTAGCCTGGGAACCTCCATATGCCGCCGGTGCGGCCCTAAGAAGACAAAAAAAAGAAAAGAAAAAAAAAAAAGAAATAGTAAAACGGTTGCCTATTTTTGGAGGTAGGAAAGGAAGCAGGCTGCAGAGACAGGGCCTAAGAGAGGGACCACCTGGAAGACACGGGGGCTTTTCAAGGCTTCGGAGGCTCAGAATCCCGGTTCTTGGGTAGCTCTTTTTTGTCAGAGCTGTCTTCCTTTCTCCTGGTTCAGGTTTTCTGCACGAGGGAACGCGGGTGTGCACAGCCAGGAGAATGCTGCTGCCCCACAGGCAGTGACTCAAGTACCAGGTGCAGAGAGAAGAGGCCTCTTAGCTCACACACATCCACCCAAGAGGAAAATTGCAAAAAAAATTCCCGAAGCTTGTACGCTGCCACCAGAGGGCGCCAGAACGCACCCTGCTCCGTTGCTCTGAGTAATTTTGCAAAATTGTAATGCTGTGTAGCCAAGCATTTGCAACAGCGGAGTTCTCAACTCGATATAAGCAACCTGTATTGAAATCTCACAATTCCAGAAGGTGGTGCTGGTTTTAAAAACATACGTTTGTAACCCCAAATCAGACCTTCCCTGCTGAGTCGGTCCAGGTCGGCTGGTCATCTTCAGTCACCTTCTCAGACTCTCTGTCTGTCTTCAATTTATGGTTGATCCAATCCAACCTCAACAACAAAATGTTTTAGTTCCAGCTCCTACCATTGGAAGCACTCACATGCAGCGGGAGTTTTATGGAGTTCCCTTGTGGTTCAGCAGTTGAGGATCCAACACTGTCACTGCAATAGGGAAGGTGGCTGCCGAGGCGCTGGTTCCATCCCTGGCCAGGAACTTCCAGATCCCACGAGCTCAGCGACCCCCCCAAAAAAATCAGATAAGCTCGGTTGAGTTGGGGATGATGGCAACAGTGTCGCCCACAACACTTCTCCCAGGCGACCTCTGCTAAGCCTTCTGGAGAAAAGCCTGGCTTCCATGCGTGGTTCAAAACCCTCTTCCCCTTGGGCCTCCAACACACCCGTTGGAAACTGGATGTGAGGGTACAGCAGGACCGGAGGCCAGCGCGAGGTCGAAATGCAGAAGCCTGCAGCCCAACGCAGTGGCTTAAGAATCAGACTGCAGAGGCTCGGGGTTGCTGAGGTGCGGGTTGAATCCCCAGACCACCTCAGTGGATCAAAGGATCAGGCATTGCTACAACTGCAGCTCAGATTCCATCCCTGGCACAGGAACTTCATATGCCACCGGGGCGGACATTCGAAAATAAAATTAGTGTTGGTGTTCCCTTTGTGACTCTGTGGTAACAAACCCAACTAGCATCCATGAGGACATGGGTTCGATCCCTGACCTCACTCAGTGGGTTAAAGATCCAGCGTTTCCGAGAGCTGTGGTGTAGGTCGCAGACACTGCTTGGATAGAACATTACTGTGGCTGTGGTGTAGACTGGCAGCCGTAGCTCCAATTTGACCCCTAGCCTGGGAACTCCCATGCCATGGGTACAGCCAAAAAAAAACCCTTATCGCTAACATCAAAAAAAAACTGATTTTCAAATGTTCTTATGTTTCAAAGATGAGCTGAATATAGGTTGCATGGGTAAGAATGAGAATTCTTTTTTCTGTTGCTATTATTTTCTTTGTGGGCAAACTTGACATCAGCTGTCAAGAGATTTTGTCATCTTTATTTCAGCATTAATAACATGTCATTTTGGAAAGATGATTGCTTTCTTTTTATTGAAATAGTTTCTCCATCTTTCAATGATTTTCAGGACACTGTGTGCAGTAAAGTTTGGTTCCTGCAGAATTTTGCTATAATATGCATTTTATTTAAAATATTTCACTAGGTCAGTGTGGCACAAATCAATTAAAATGAATGAAACGGTATAATTTTGATTTGTGTTGTAGAATCCGTGTTTTCACTACTATCAATAATTTCCAAAGGAACACTGTCGCCCTCTGATAGATTTCTTGCATATTTCACAAGCATCTCGAAAACAGCCCCTCCTGAAGTTAACTCCCATCTCCACGCCCTGGGCACTCGCTTCCCTGCGGCGGGCGCCACCCTCGTGCTCTGGGTCCTGGGCTGTCTTCCTGTCCCCTGGCAGCGCCGAGGTTCTCGAACCTCGGAGTCTACCAGATGTTTGTACTGATTAACTCAGCAGTGGATGGATTGATAGACGGGGGGAAATTCTGTTTTCTACAACAAACCCCAGCAGGTCCCCCCATGACCTTGCAGCCCCAACGCGGCCGTTTTTCTCCTCACTGGCCAACGGCCTGGGACCCACGTGGGCGAGTTTCGTGCCCTCTGCCCCCGGAGGCGGTGAGTCCCACCGGCAGAGGGTGTGTGGGGCTGTCACACAGATGTCCACCTGGACTCCGTCTGAAGTGGAGAACACACCTAGGGTTCTGAACTGTAGCGACCAGGTGTCTGTGTCTCAGCATCGCTCCCCCGCAGCAGCAGCTTGCAGGGGGGCGGTGGCTGGGATCCAGCTGGCCTGCGGTCTGAGGTCCGTGAAGCCCAGACTCTGTCCCAGTGTGAGGAGGCTCTTTGTTTAAGGGAGAGACAGTGGACACGTCTCTCCGGCCTTCGTCGGCCCCACACGGAGATGCCGAAAGCTTGGCTGCATCTGCTGAATGCTGTACTTAAATTTCACTTTGAAGTCGTTCCAAGGGAAAGCCAGCACGCCCTGGTGTCTGATGGCATTGATAACGTCACCGTCACTGAGCTGGAAGCTCGCCCGGGCTCCTGGTGGCGCCAGGTGACAAGGCAGCCACCCCCCCAAGGTCCCTGGAGTGCAGAGCAGCCAGCCCAGCCTCGGGGGCGGGGGCCAGGGGGCGCAGGAACCCTTCTCACAGCTTGTCCCCCCAGCTTGGCTGCGTCCTGGGAAGTACTGCCCATTTGGTCTGGGAGAAGCCAGGGCGTTGGCGGGGCCCACCCCTCCTCTAAGGCCAAAAACGGGACAAGTCCGGTCACCCGGGAAGCAGCTTTGCTTTCGCTCCCCGACTCTGCCCTGCCTCACTTTGCCCCTTGTCCTGGCGACAATCCCACTGGTCCAGAGAAGCGCGGAGTTAAGGAAGGGACTGGGGTGGCTTTGGGTGTGTGCAGGGGATTGAGTGTGTCCCCCGCAGAACAAGGCTGTGCCCGATGGCCCGATTTGGACATGGGGAGGTGGCAGACACCACGCGATCAGAGGAGGTCACGCTGGAGGAGGAAAGGCTGAAGCCAGTGTGACTGGTGTCCCTCTGGGGACGGAGACGGAGCCCAGTCTCGGCCTCCACGGTCACCCGACCTTTCCTCGCTGTGCCTCTCTCCTCTTCGCACAAGGACACCAGGTCCCTCAGGGCCACGGCCCCGCCTCCCCAGCAGGACCTCCTCTTAACTGCGCACACCTGCAAAGACACTGGTCTACGTCAGGCCACAGGCCCTGGCACCGAGGGGTAGGACCCCAGCGTGTCTTTTTGGACCCAAGTCACCCCCCAGCGTCCTGGGTGACCCCCACCCAAGGCTCCAGGTGCCTCCCAGGCTGGGCCAAGGCCCCCCCCCCAACAGTCTTAGCAGCAGGAGGCCTGCCCGGGCCGCCCCTGCCCATCCTGCAGTTTCGTGGGCACCCAGGTTTTGTTAGCGTGTCTGCAGCTCAGGGAATCCTCCAGGGCCTGTCCAGCCTCACACGTGCGCACGACCTTGGAAAGTCACCACCTCCCAGCGCCCACAGTGGGTGCTCACCACGACGCAGAAGACTGGCTGAGCTGCTGGGGAGAGGCGGCCGGAGGGGGCGAGCGGGGCCAAATGCTCGCGCGAAGGGGACTCATGGGGCCTGGAGATCAGGAGCTCAGCCCAGAGGGCGCTGCCAACGGGAACACCTCATGCTGTCATTCCAACATATAACTAGGATTTTATTTCATTTTATTTCATTTCATTTCATTTTTACGGTCGCACCCATGGCATATGGAAATTCTCAGACCAGGAATCAAACCCATGCTGCAGAGGCAACACCAGACCTTAATCCACTGTGCCACAGCGGGAACTCCTAGGACTTTTTTTTTAATGACCGCCCCTGTGGCACATGAAGTTCCCAGGATGAGGGACTGAATCCGAGCCGCAGCTGTGGCAACATCGGATCCTTTAACCTGCTGCGCTGGGCCAGGGATCAAACCTGAACCCCCACGGTGACCGGAGCCGCTGCAGTCAGATTCTTAACCCACCTGTCATGGCAGAAACTCCAGGAATTTAAAACTAATGAGGTGTTTTGTTTTTTTTGGGCTGCACCTGCGGCATATGGAGGTTTCCAGGCTAGGGGTCAAATGGGAGCTACAGCGCTGGCCTAGGCCACAGCCACAGCAACGCCAGATCCGAGCCGCGTCTGAGACCTACACCACAGCTCACAGCAACGCCGGATCCTTAACCCACTGAGTAAGGCCAGGGATGGAACCCACAACCTCATGGTTCCTAGTCGGATTCGTTTCCACTGCGCCACAACGGGAACTCCTGTTTTGCGGTGCTGTATTTTCACGCCAAGTCTTCAACGTGCGGCGTATGCTTTATACGTAGAGTTCATCTGACGTTGGACCAGCCGCATGTCAGGTGGTCAAAGGCCGCGTGTGGCTGGCAGCGGTCATGTCATCCAGAGCAGCCTGCTGAGTGGGCCGGGATCGCCAAACGGCTGCTCTCCCTCCATCCAGTCTGGGCCACACTCACTGCCTGCTCTGGCAGCAAGAGTAACCAGACGTGACAGTGGGCGCCTTCAGAGGCTGGATCCTAAGAGGCACTAGCACAGCCTCCTTGTCACAGCCCCCCCTTCCCCCCCGCCAGGGGGGAGGTCAGCTGTCCTGCTGTGAGGATGCTGAGGTCCCCGGAGGGCTACGAGCCCAGTGGGAGCCCCACCCTGGAAATGTGCCTTCAGGTGACCCCCCCCCAGCCCCCTTCCCGACTGCCTTGTTCTTTAAGTTGTGACAAAGAGCCGCCTCCTTCTCTGTCACCCCCCCGACCCCCACCCCGGGGAAACTACCCTACAAATGAGAGAGAAGGAAAGCGATGCTGTGGCAGGCGAGGGGGAAATAATGCTTCAGCCACGCTGGAGCCGCTGAGGCGATAACCGGCCCTCTTCCCTGTCTCCCAACCATCCAAATACAGAAAGGACGGCGGCGGGGCTCCCAGTGCAGGGGACCTGGGGGACCCCGCGCCCCCGCCCCCGTCTCCCCCGGGCCGGCACGCCCTGGGAAGGGCTCCAGCCTTCTCACCACGTCCACGGAAGCCCCGCTGTCCAGGAACGACCTGGGTACCGATGTCTCCCCGCTTCCCTGTATCGGTCCCCCATCCCCGGCCCCTGTGGTCCCTGCGTTAGGGATCCGTGTGAAGGGCAGCGGGGCTCTGGGGAAACAGCCTTCAGCAGGGGACCTGGGAACTCTGGCCAGACAGCCTTCAAGGCATTTTGACGCGGCCTTTCGAAAGTGAAAGAGGGAACCTTCTTCCAGAAGGGAGAGGTGGGGCCCTGCGGCGTCTGGGGCCAGCCCGCAGCCCCCTCCTCCTTCCTCGCCCCTCCTGCCAAGATGGCCCCAGCCCAAGGCCAAGGTGTGGGCAGGTCCTCCCGGCTGCTGTTCACCCTCCCCACCCCCCACCCCCTGGGGAGCAGCCTCCGGGCAAAACCTCTGGACAACCCCCCCCCCCCCACCGCCCCTGCTACCAAAGGCCCCACCACTGCTTTAACCCGTCTTTTAAGTCTTCAAAGTGTTCTTTCTACGCCTCCTTCTAACGCGACCTTACACGGGCAGAAATATCCTCATCAGCTCGCAGCACAACCGCCTTTTCAAAAACAGTTTTGAGCAATTTTCGGTTTTCAGAAAAAAGTGAGAGAAGATACAGGGCGTGCCCGTCTGGAATTGGGGGTTCTGGGCAGGCAGGGCATCTGTCCAGCCGAGGAGCCACTATCCAGACACCGTGATTAACGGAGGTCCGTGCACTGTGGGCCTGGGGCCACTCCCTCTTGGGGCCACACCTGCAGCATATGGAAGCTCCCAGGCCAGGGGCGGAACCCACGCCACAGCAGCGACCTGAGCCACAACAGTGACAACCTGGGATTCTTAACCCACTGGGCCACCAGGGAACTCCTACCTCAGGCCATCTTGGTGGTGCACTTTCCCTGGGTTTGGACACAGCATAATAATGCCATTAGGGGACATACGAACTACTCTCCTTGCCCTGAAAATCCTCTGGGCTCTGCCTGCTCATGCTCTCGCCTCAACCCAGACCACCCCCAAGCCGTGTGCTGTCTCCACTGTTCTGCCTTTCCCAGAGTGTCCTGGAGCTGGGGTCGCACAGGAAGCAGTAGCCCTTTTGGACGGGCTCTGTCGCTTTAGAAACCTGAGCCGTGTCTTTCCACGGCTTGAAAGCTCATTGCTTTCAGCAGCTGACCTGGATGGACATACATAAAACCATAGTTCATTCCATTCTCCTACTGAGGACAGCTTGGTGGCTTCCGAGTTTTGGCAATTATGAATAAAGCTGCTATCAGCATCACACGCAGGTTTCCTGGGTAGACATACAGTTTCGATGCATGTGCATAAGTACCAAGCAGAGTGATGTGGCTGGATCGCCTGGTAAACAGTATGTTCAGTTTTGGAAGAGCCACCAGACCGTCCTTCAATTCTGCAGGTGCGAAGGGTCCTGTTTAAAACAAAAGCAGGAGTTCCCATCATGGCTCAGTGGTTAACGAACCCAACTAGTATCCATGAGGACTAGGGTTCGATTCCTCCCCTGGCTCAGTGGGTTGAGGATCTGGCGTTGCCTTGAGCTGCAGTGTAGGATGCAGACGTGGCTCGGATCTGGCGATGCTGGGGCTGTGGTGGAGGCCGGCAGCGGCAGCTCCGATGGGACTCCTCGCCTGGGAACCTCCATATGCCATGGGGGCGGCCCTAAAAAGACCAAAAAAAGAAAGAAACTTAATAAAACAAAAGCATTTTCTTGACCTCTTTGAGGGAAAACGACTTGGCAAAGCAGTGGGGCCACCAAGGGTCCGAAGAGAAACGTCTCCATCCAAAGAGGCAATGGGGTTTCCTGAAAAAAACAAAACAAAACAAGCCTGGTGCGAATCTTCCAAACTTCCAGAAGAAGCCCTCCCTGCTGCAAAATCAGCAAGGGCTCTGCCGTCTGCGGGCCACGTCCTCAGGAATCTCTGGAAACCAGCTGATCCAAAGTGAGGAGGAGCTGGCGCTCCGTGCCCCGCGGCGAGGACAACCGCCTCCCTTTGTCCACATCCTCGGCGGAGGCTGCAACAAGAGAGCCGAAATTATGCTCCATTTTTGCAGCCAGAGAGCCCAGGATGGGAACTGACCCGCCATTTACCTCGTTTCCTGGAACAAAAGCCTTCACCCTCCAACAGGATGTTGGGCTTCTTTCTCTTCGCTAATTCTTATTGCACAAAAAATAACTATTCATTACCAAAAAAAGACAAGTCAAAAAAATGTAAGACCGTATTACTTTGGATGTATTTTAATGTATTTCCTCTCAGACACTTTTCTCCGTAAACATACAGTTTTTTAAAAATATTTCCCTGTCCTCTTCCTCCCCAGGCGCAAATATTTTC
This sequence comes from Sus scrofa, assembly GCF_054392235.1. Taxonomy (NCBI): domain Eukaryota; kingdom Metazoa; phylum Chordata; class Mammalia; order Artiodactyla; family Suidae; genus Sus; species Sus scrofa. The sequence continues at coordinate 1,517,536 of NC_139383.1, forward strand.
TTTTTCTAGGAAGAGAGAAGCATCAACTCCCAACTAAGAGTTAAGAGCCACTGCTGTTTATCATGTAAATGTCACACAGGAAATTGCCTCGTCGAGTTCCCTGGTGACTCAGCAGGTTAAGGATCTGGTCTTGCCAACGCTGTGGTGTGGGTTCGATTCCTGGCCTGGGAGATTCTGAATGCCACAAGGGCAGCCCGAAAAATGAATGAATAAAGGAAATTGCCTCGTGTCAAGGAGTTGCATTTCCCAGGGGGTGGTCCATAAAGCAAGTGCACCGGGAGCAGCTTCTAGAAAAGAAAACCGTGCATCTTTTAGCTTAGAGCAAGCCCCCCCAACACTGGCCCAGGCATGGGCGCGTCGAAAGGGCCACAAATTAGATTCCATTTCCGCCCTTCATGATGTAAAGCCATCACGTGAAATAACTGTGTGTGTTCGCATCAGTACTTGGCCTTAGACAGCAGCTTCCACAAAACCACTCAGACGTGGAGGTGCATGCGGGGCGTCTTGTGACAAATCGGCAAATGCTGAGACGGACGCGGCCACGAGGAACCCTCAGAGAGGCGGTCACCGCCAACCCCAGCCCCGAGGGACCACTGGCAGGGCTGATGCCCTTCCAGCCCCCTCTCCACGGAGGACAGCATAAAGGACACAGCTGGACAGTGGCCTCCCGGAAATGGGTGTGGGCTGCACAGCCTAGGCTTAGGCGCTGGCCAGGGAGTCCAGACCGTGAGGCTGGGCAGAGACAGCTGGCATGGGTTCCCCAGCTGAGCGATCCCGGGACGGGGATGCTCAGTCCGCAGGCCGCGCGCTCCTGCAGCTGCGGGGGGCGGGCCGGCCGCGGGCGGGGGCGGGTACGGGGGCGGGGCGATCGGGGACGCCGGCCAATCCCAAGCCCCGCACCTCCCCTTCGGGGTCGTCCCCCAACCGCCGCCCGGCGAGTTCCGCCCCCGACTCCCGCAGAGCGGCAGCAAGTTCACGCCGCCGCCCCCGCCCCCGACCTGGACCCTCGCCCCGACCCGGATCCGGATCCCGACCCCGACCCTGACCCCGATCCGGATCCGGATCCGGATCCGGACCCGGACCCAGACCCCGACCCCGACCCCGACCCGGATCCGGATCCGAATCCGGACCCCGACCCAGACCCCCACCCAGACCCGGACCCGGACCCGGACCCGGACCCAGACCCGGACCCCGACCCTGACCCTCACCCCGACCCTGACCCGTAACCGTGAGTCATGTCTGGACCGCGACTTCGACCCTCGCAGGTGAGCGTGTCCATCTCCGCGGCAAGGGGCGCCCCTTTCCTGCGAGCCGGCGGGGGATCCCTGGGGTCGCGGGCACAGGGCAGTAAGGCTGAGACCTCCACCGCCTTCACCTTCTTTCCCCCACCCACGTCGGTCCCAAGGGTTCAGGACCCTCCCCTGGGGCTGTGGTAACCCCGTCCCCTCGGTGGCTTCTTACCTAGAGACCCCGTGCGGGGTGGGTCAGGCTCCAGCCAGCCCTCCTAGAAGGAGCACCCAGCCCCGCCCCCCCCCAGCCCTCCGCTCCCTCCCTCTCCGCTCACTGCCCCAAGCCCCTCGTCCCGACGCCCCCCTCCGCCCCCTCTCCTGGCCCTGCTGCAGGTCCTCCGCTGTTCCCTCCCCTCCCCTGCCCTCGCTCCCCCACCCTGACCCTCGCCCCCACCGGATCCAGATCCCACCCGACCCCTGTGTGGCCGCAGGTTTTCTGAGCCTCTTTGGGTGGGCTAGACTCTAAAGGCTGCCTGAGGGGGACCAGGAGGAGCAGGAGGGGGGCCTCTAGCGTTTTAGGATTTCCTGTTTCCAGCGCCTGTGGCTGGTTGTTGCCACCAAAGCACTGAGGAAGTCGTCCAGGCGAGGGCACCTGCCCTCCGCAGGGTCTGGGGTCCCCAGGGGGCTGGAGCTGCCCAGGTGGCAAGCTCGGGTTGTTTGGGGCGATTCGTGTGGGGGTGTTGGAGTGGCGTGGATGTTAGGTGATGAAATTTGCTGTTTCCAATTTCAAATCACCAGGTGGAGGGCGTCCCTTTGCTCAGCAAGGCTGCCCTGAAAAGCCCTCCTTTTTTCCTTCCCTGAAAGGAAGCTGGAGCCGAGGCAGCTCACGGCGGGAGGGTCTGCCGGGCGGGGAGCTTTGGGGTCAGTGGCTGCGTGTGCTCCCACCTTTCAAGTTGCCTTGAGAGTGAATGGATTTTCCTAGGACCCTGTTGACAGGGAGCCTGGCCTTTCCAGCAGGATGGGTGCTGCTGGCTCCTTGGCCCTGAGATACCCTCGTCCCCCCTCCTGTGGGACCTCAGCCCCCTCCCTCCCTCACCTCCATTAAGTATGGACAAAATGTGACTGGAGACAAAAAGTGACGTGTGTGCCCACAGATGGGGGGGCGGGGGGGGGGCAGATCCCACCGCCCACCTGGAAGAGAAGGACAGAAGGAAGAAAGGCCCAGCAGGCAAATGGGAACCTGCAGGCCCCTGGGGGGGGGGGGGTACTGGGCCACCACTTGTTGACAAGAGGCGGCTCCATAGGTCACCCGCACAAACATAGAACCTAGTCGTGGCCGGTTCATTCCTCTTAGACTTTTGAGGATTTTTTGGTGACCTGGATTGTGGTGACTTGGGGGCACGAGGCCGCAGCCACCTGCTAATCTGGGTGTGGTTAAACAGGTGGGCTTTTTTGCAGCATCTCCTTCCCAGCCTCTGGCCATGGGCCGAAGGGTCAGGGTTCATGCCAGAGACCCTCGGGGGGGGCTATGGGTGGGAGGCGCAGGCAGCACAAGTGACAGGTTGCATTTCCAGAGAGCAGCTGTCACCAGGTGTCTCCGGGTCTCTACCCAACCCCTTCAGCGAACGAGAGGTGGGAACTTGAACCTCAGGAAGTCATGGGCCCCCAAGACCTGGAAGACAGGCTCCCAAGGCCTCAGTATGGTTTTCAGCAGGATGTAACAGGACTGGGTGTCCTGCAGCCATGTCACAGGACAGGGTCTAGTCAGCCGTCACCTCCCCCCCAGAGCGCATTTAGCCAGGACTGGCCTGTTCAGAACCGTCTCCTCCGCCACACCCCTCCCCCCAGGGCCTGCAGGGCCCCATCTGCTTTCGTCTAGAAGCAGTGGGCCACACAGGTGCAGGATCTTCTGAGAAGCTTCCGTCGGCCCACCTGGCTGCACCACTTTGCTCTCAAGAAGGGGTGCTAAGTGCCATGCGGACAAGGTTATAGGAGCCAAGTCCAGGCCTGCGGGTCCCCTGGGCCACCTGATCCCGCCAAGAGGGCCGTCTGCGCGTCTTTGACGCGTGGCTGGGGCTCGGGCTGGGGGAGGCGCCCTCACCGCGGAGGTGACCTGAGCCGCACAGGCCCCTGGGCTCAGGCCGGGCAGAGCCGCTCCTTCACCCCGTGCCCCGTTTGTTTTGAGGCCTCAGTCTTTTTACGAAGGTGTTTGGTTTGGAAGCTACAGGGCCTTGTCCCCCCAGAGTTGCTGCTTCCTTCAAGGGTGATGTGTCCTTGACACGTAGTCTGGGAGCTTGACAGGAGCTCTGCCTCGTTTCCAGGATGCCTGGGTTTGAGGAGCCGGTCTGGTCCCTGCCCTCACAGGCAGGGCTGCGGGTCTGAGACGTTCTCAGATGACACCTGCTGTCCCGGGGCAGCTGGCACTCAGGAAATTGTCACGGTCACCTGATCCTAGCTCTTCTCCTGTCCTGCCCAACAGTGTGACCCGGGCACTTGGAGGAGGGGGGGCAGCCAGTTGGGGCGCTCCGGCACCCAGCGGAGGGGGGGAGTCAGGTGGGGTGCTCTGGCTCAGAAGATCAGCCTCTCCCTGCACGTGGACCCGGCTCCTCCTCCCCAGTCCCGCACCCCTGGACTGAGCACCCCGAGGTCCATGCCGCAGGGTGCCCCTGCCAGGAAGCCCTGGGCAGGCGGCTTCTGGAGCTGCCGGGCCAGGGCTTGCACTGTTCTGAGAGGGATCTCCTGAGCGAGTGTGAGAGTGACTGTGGCTGTCGTGACACAGACATGTGGACGGTGGTGCGGGACTGGACTACATGCCGGGCACCGGTTGTCAGCACCCCAGGGACCTCAGCCCTTTCATCCCCGTGAGCTTTAGTCTCTGAGTTCACTGTCCTGTCCGTGGACCACAAGGGACCCAGACCAGGCCCCCTCCTCCAGGAGCCCTTGGAGGGCCACTCGGTGACAATGCCTAGCTGCCCCCTGGACAGGTCAGGGTGGGCGCTGGCTCCCGGATGCTGACCCTAAACTGCCACACCACCATCGCCAAGGGGGGGCGTGTTCACGTGGCCTCACTGGATGAAAACGGAGCGGAGGAGCAGAGGCTACTGGGCCCAGGGCACCCAGGCCCCAAACTGCTGTAGGGACCTGGAGGGCGTGACCCCACAGCAGCACAGCGCAGGAGGGAGCCCTGCTTGGGTCAGCTATTTCAGTATTTATCTCATCTGAAAGTCACAGAGCACCAGCCTGGGCACACGGCCGAGCCAAACGGATGCACAAGGGGACAGCCCGAGGGCTGGGCAGCGAAAAGGCCGTGCTTGGTTCTCAGGCTGGGCACAGCCCTGTTGGCCTTTTGGGTGCTGGGGACCCTGGGGCCCCAGAGGTGGCAGCCAGCATCGGAGACTGGGGCCCCGGCTGAGTCAAGGTTTACCCTGCTTCTCAGTGCCCGTTCTCAAAGTGGAAGCAGCGGTTTGAGGAGCCGTGCCCACCATGATGCAACCCATGCTTTGCCCTGGGCTGGTTCATAGCCCAGCATCTCCTGGGTGAAACTTGAACCTGGACAGACCAAGAGGCAGGCTCCGGGTGGCAGGTGGCCGGTGCAGGAGGTAGGGGACTTGGATGCGGGGCTGGTCTTGGGCAGCAGCAGGAGAGGCCCGCCTTCACAGAGAGGCCTTAGGGTTGGGTGGGTGCATCGAGCTCACCTCCAGACCCCTCAGCACCTCCTGAAGCCGCCTCGCCACCCGCCAGGCTTCTCCTGCAGGACCAGGTGAGGGTGGGGCACTGCATGCCGGGACGGCAGAGGCGGCAGGTGAGGAGCCAGGTCCAGCTCTGGGGGCGGCAGTCACCTCCTCTCAGTGAGGGGTGAGTGGTCCTCCAGGGCCTGAGTGCCGAGTGGGAGCAGCAGGAGGTCAGCGGCGGGGCTGGGACGAGGGGTGGGGACACTGGGCTGCTTGCTGAAGCCCCTTCCCAGAACCCAGCGGGACTTGGGGTTTGCGTGGGAGTCAGAGACAGTGTGGCCCACGTGGTAGCTGCAAAGCGGATAGTGACAGAGGCTCTTTGGCGTCCCCTGTATAGGAAGCCTCTGCTCTTCGGGAGGCCCCAGCCCTGGGCATGAGACTGCTGCTCTGTGAACCTGGGCGCGAACCCGCCTCGGCCTGGGGACTTCCTGTCCCCGCTGCCGCTCGCCTTCGCTTTTGAACGAGCAGCTCTGGAGCAGAAGTCCCCCTCCGGGCAGCGGGTGCGGTGGGCTGTCCTCGCCCTCAGCAGAGTCAGGGTCACAGGGAGAGCAGGGCCCCTCCCTCTCCACGGCTACCTGTCACCGAGGAAGGAAGTGCACTTTAAAAGGATGTGTTCCAGGGCTTCAGAAGGTCTGGCAGGCCTCACTTAATAAAGTCTGGGAACCTGGAAGGTGACACCCCCCTCCCCATCCTGGGGACCCCCCACATCTGCAGGGCATGCCCCCGCCCCTGGCTTCAGACAGCCTGGCACCTCCTGGGCACACGGGCCCCAGCTGCGGGTGGAGGACCACTCACCTTAGTGCCCACCCCCCGTGTCTGTCCTTCTTCCCAGGGTCTGCATGGCGCTCTTCCCAGAGGCTGGAACTGGAGGGGACTCGCTCGTTAGCCGGATAACCGGTCCCTGATAAGGGGTGCTCCCTGTGCCTCCCCCAGCTTGTACTGCCTGCCCCCCGCCCGCTGCCCCCGGGCAAGCATCCCTCATCCAGAAGCCCCTGAGCAAGAGAGCGCGCTGTCATGATTCTTGCACCCTGGCAAGAGGACGTTCATCGGTGCTGGACCCCGAGACCGGGCCCTGTGCCCAGCAGGACGGGGAGGCGCCTCAGGAACTATCCAGGGTTGGGAGAAACCAGACCTGCAGCCCCGGAAATAGGATCCCCTGCGGCTTCCAGCCCATCATCACACCTGCCATTTCTGGCCCCCCCATGGCTTCGTCCCTTAAACAGGTGTTTCATGAACAGTGTGTGCTGAGAACTGTCACCTGATACTATTGGTTTGAAGTTCACATGTATTTGAACTTGTTCTTGATTCTTTGCCGTTGACAGCAACTTGGATCAATAGCGCCTTTGAAGGTGCCTAAGGAGCAGAGGCTCCCACGGCGGCTGGGTTCCCACCTCCCTGAAGCCAGGCCCTGAGCACTGCTTCTCCACTGGGCCTGGGCCGCCTCCAGGCCCCGGGTGCTGGGCGTGCTCAGGCCCTGGGCGAAGGTGTTCAGGCTCTGAGTGTAGCTCAGGCTCAGAGCAGAAGAGCCCTGGGGGCCCCACCCATTGCCCGCCAGCCTGTGCCCGCCGTCCTGACCCCCTAGCGTTGGAGCCTGGGCCAGTCTGACGTGAGGCGCAGCCCTCCCTCAGCACCTTGCTGTCCAAGCTGTGGCACCTTCTAGAAAGCCTGGGCTCTCTGCTCTTAGCAGGAGGACGCCCCACTCTCCTGGGAGAGGCCCCTTCTGGGGATCCGCAAGCCGGGAAGGGCCACGTGGCCGTCACTTCTGCCACCGCGTGCCTGGCCCTCTGAGCGTGTGCTGGAGCTTGGGCCGCATTTTCTGGCTGCTCAGTACCCCTTCCAGAAGTTCTGACCCCTACTGTGTTAATTCATAACGTGCAGTCCAGAAAAGCCAGCTTCTCTCCCTTAGACCGGTCCATGTTAACTCCCCTGGAGTTGCCGGCTACCTTGTGTCCCGTTGCGGGGCCTGGATGGGCCCTGCCCCTCTGCGTGCCTGGGGTGGGGGTTGGGGGGGTCGGCACCAGCCCCTCTGTGGACCGGAGCGTGCTGAGGCCCCTCAGGATGCCGGGAGGACCTGCCTCGGGCGTCTGGGCTGGAAGATCCAGACACCATGGGGACAGGAAGAAGCAGGGCGGGCCCGCGCCTGGTTCTGGCCTCAGTAATCGCATCTGTTCGGGGCCTTCTCCTGCCTCTCTTGGGCCTCGGTTTCCTCCAGCTGTAAAACGGAAGCAACACGAGCCTCGTCTTGCGGGGCCGCGCGTGTAAAGGCGATGGAAGCGTTCAAAGCACGTAAAACACAAACGCGAAAGGTCAAGTGCACGGTATGTAAAGAAGATACAAACGTACAAGTTAGTCTCAGCCAGGTTCCCCGGAAGCGGAGCCTTGCTGAGAAGGGGCAGGACGCAGCCGGCCAAGTCTGGCTTTGCTGAGCCGCGAGGGGTTCAAGGACTGCCGACGTGGAGCAGTTCACTGGCTGGCCAGGGTCCCCCACTAGCAGGTGGCTGGTGGGGACACGCGTCTGTGGGGCACAGGCACCTGTGATGCCTGCCCATGGAGGGGGAGCCCAAGGGCCTGCGGACGTCCCGACACGCAGACCGAGACCACAGCCTCGTTTCGCCCCAGACCTGGCTTCCTGAGGAGAGCAGCGATGCAGGGGGCCGCTTGGAGGCTCTCGCCTGGAGGGAGGGGCTGGCCGCGTGCCTCCCACGCCCCGCACAGGCCGTGCGCGGGTCTCCAAAGGCTTCCAAAGACCCGGTGGCCCCTAAGTGCCAGGTTTGCTCGCTGCAGAGACCTGGGAACCGTGCCGAAGGTTCTGCGAACAGACACAGAGCCCCCCTGGGCCCACGTTCCTAGGGTTGTGCGGCGACCCAAGCAGGGGGCACCTTGGGGTGGCCCAGGAGGCCAGAACCACCTTATGAACATCAAGCAGGCCCCTGCCCAGCTCCGCAGGACACTTCCACTCTGTTTCGGTCCCGGCCAAGTGGACGACTGGGCGCACGCGTCCCCTGCGCTGACGGGGCGTCTCTTTGGGCCTCGCTGGCCGAGGTGACTTTCAGGGCTGCGCCTTCCCCTTGGCGGGAGGGCCTTGCGCTGGAGCGTGATGATCCAGCCACGTTTAGGCGAGAATTCAGGGATGGAGGCGTTGAGAGCAGCAGGGGCGGGGCCGGGGCCGGAAGAGGATGTCCCCCCCCCCCCCCCCCCCGCCGCCGTGGTCTGGGCTGTGGACCGGCAGGTGGGGGTGGTTTGAAGGTAAAGGCATGAGGATTTGAGGATTTGCTATCTCTGGTCTCGGGGTGGGAACAAAAGAGAGACGGGGCGAATCCCAAGCTTGCTGTCCTGAGCAGAGGGAAGGCACAGCACCCTGGCTCTGGGGAGGACCCCCACCTCATTCCTCTGCCACACACGCCAGGTCGCTGAGCCCGGGATATGCCATGCAGCTGAGGAAGCAGAGGCTCGGAGACCCAGGGACCCCTCCCCACGTCCCTCTGATGCCAGTGGACAGATGGTCTGGGCTTGAACCTGCAGCCCTGTGCCAGCGTCCACATCTTCCCACCCAGCAGAGCCTCGAAGATGAAACGGGGCCCCCCAGGGGTGGCCCTGGCACCTGGGCAGCCTTTTGCCAAAATCCATTGTACTTCCCAAAGCACGTCTTTCTGCTGAGCTGCAGCCTGTGTCCCGGGAGTCCTAGCAGCAGGCAGCGTGGGCTCCCAGCCGGGCAGATCCCTCAGAAGAGGGCGGGCAGGTGGCCTCCGAGGGCAGAAATGGGCTGCGCAGCAGGCGACGGACCCCGGCCCCTCTGTAGGGACGGTCCACCTGCTTGGCAGCATCACTTGCTCAGTGGGGTGAAAGGCGGGGTGGAAGGCAGCCCACCTGGGGTGGGAGGCTCCCGGCCGTGTGCGCGGCCATCCCCCTGGCCCTGCTGCAGGCCCGGGTGCTGAGCCACCGTCCCAAGCTCTTGCCCTGCGGTTCCCGCGGTCCACAGCTGGCTTCTTCCTACAGGGCGGAAGCGCTCTGACTCCCAAGTGGATGGTCCTGGCCCCTCGGTGCACAGAGGAGGTGCCAGGACAGAATGCTAGGAATCTGCTCTCCAGGCTGAAAGGGGAAATTGCAGCTGAGAGCAGCTGAAGGGACAAGGGTTGGGGGGGATCCACGCACCCCTCCCCGTAATTAACTTGCTCACTCCCTTCCTGTCCTTCAACACTCCCCCCTCCTGACCTGTGTCACCGGAGAAAAATTAAGTGTTGACACAGGGCTATCCAGGGGGCCCTCTGTATCCTTACAGAGCTGGTGACGGTGACAGGAGGGTGGTGGCCAAGCAGCAGCTGTGTCCCCCAGTGGAGCAGGTTGCAGCCGAGCAGATGCAGGTTTGCCCATCAAGTAACAGCTGAAGGCTTGAGACAAGCCTCAGTGTTCTTATCTCTGCAAGGGGAGCAAGGCTGTCCTGCCTCCTGTTGTAGGATGGGGGGGCCAGGCAGCGTGACTCGGAGCCAGCTCCCCCCGGGATCCCCCAGCCCTGCTGTCCTACAGGGACAGTTTCAGCAAACACCTAATTCTGCACACCACCAACACCCTCTGTCTGTGCTTGTATCCAGCTCTATTGCCCCAGGCTGTGCTCTGGGCACAGCTTAAAGCCCCGGGGGAGGGGAGGGGAGGCTGGGGGGGCCCAGGAGGGTGCCGGCTGCCATCCACAGGGGACCCTAAATAAAACAGGGGTGGCAGCTCAAGAGCAGCATCTTGCTGCGCCCCTTTAAAGTGATGTGATCCAAGCAGAGCCGACATCAGGGGAGTCATGGAGCCCCCACCCCCAGCCCCCCTGCCTGTGCTGCAGGGGGTTGGGCCAGCGCCTCCACCCTGCTGGATCGCCAGCCTTGTGCCCCCAGTGCTCCTAGAAGAAGCTCTCGCAGCGAGAGATGAGATGGGAGAAATCAGTGGCAGGAATCAGCTGTGAGAGGTGGAAGGCGGGGGTAATGGGCGCCAGGGCGGCCCGGGGACAGTGAGCGCTGGACCCCCCGCACCCCCGTGGGCCTCCTCTCCCTCACCTAACGGGGGAGGGACAGCGTTCGGGGCATCTTGTGACAGTTTGCTGGTTCCGTGCAGCACAAACACACTGCACACCCACCCCTCGTGCAGAATGACCCACTCCTGCACGCCCGTCACTCCGTGTTCCTGCTCAGCTCCATTCCCGCCCTGGTGGCGCTGGCGCTGCAGCGATGGCCTGTTTGGGTCGCCATCCCTAGGAGCTGGTGGCCGCAGGACAGGCCACTTCCCCGAGGAAGAAGCAGAGGCCTGAGAGCTGGCCCTTCCAGTCTTGCTGAGAAAAAGTGAAGGCAGGAGCAAGCTGACCAGCAGCCACCCTGGTCCTTTCTGGGGCTGCCGCCTGCCCCCCACCCCACCCACCTCCAGTGCTGGGGGTCCCTGGGCACCCACTGCCCTCATGGCCCCCAGGGTGGGAGACCCCGGCTTAGGGAGGCTCAGAAATAAAGTGTCAGGTGTGACAGATGAATTGATTCACGTTAAAGGCTGGAAAGGGCCAGGGTCTCACAGAGAAGAGATGTTTCGCTCTGCCGATCCCCCAGCCCACTGTCCGGGGTCTGGACGCCGGCTCCGCCCTGCTGCGTGCGTCCACGCAGGACCCCGCTGAGCCCAGCCCTTCCGCATCCCACACGACAGGTGTCCCGAGCTCCCACGTCCCAGCAGATTCTTCCGGACGCAAGGCCCGGCTTCCGCGTTCTTACCCATTCCCTGTCCTTCCAGCAGCTTCCAACATGCCTTTACCGCTCGGGTTAATTCATTTCTTTAATTTCCTGGTCAACCAGATGGGCTAATTCTCTGACTTCATGGCATTTTGTTGACAATGCTTCATTTCTCTGAAACAGAACCCGTCCTGTTCAAATACACACAAAAGGCATCTGTCGCTGAAACACGTTGCTTCTCTGCCCCAGGTTCTCGTCTGGGTGCCCGCTTTCCCCGTGAGCTGCGTGCACCCTGAAAGGCAAGTCTCCCAGAGCTTTGTCACAATGGCGTCCAGTCCCCAAGACTGAGCCCGCACGTAGGTCCACACAAGGACCAGCTCGCCTTACTCACAGCGACGCCCCCGCTGGACCGGTGGGACTGGAGGGGAGCTGTGGGGTCAGGGGTTACTGGGGTGGCTTTGGGTTTAGGATATTTCATGAGAAGGACAGTGGAGCATGACCTGGGAGCAGGGGCCTGTCGTGACCTGTGAGGTCCCCTCCGGGGACAGGGTCCTGGTGCTCCTGTGGCTGTGAGCCCCTGGCCTATTGTGGGCACGAATGCGGTGCCTCTGGCTCCCCAGTATCCCTCGGTCTTTCCTCCTCTGTCATGTCCCTGGGTCTTCAACGGACAGCTGTGCCCGGGGGGACCGTGATGAGCAGCGCGAGGCCGAGGGTGGTGGGGTCCGAGCCCAGGAGCCCCGCTTCCACCCATAGGTCTAGGCGTAGCCCTCGCTGCTGGCAAATGAGTCTGACAGCAGCTACTCCCAGGTGTCCCCTGGGAACCTCAGCCAAAGGTCCTTTGGAGGAACAGCAGCCTGTGAGTGGAGGGGTGGGTGCTGGGCTCGGGCGCTGGCCCCCCCCCGCCCCCACTCCACGGCTTTGGGTTTTAATTGAGGTCAGGAGGTGGGAGCGGGCGGCAGACGGAGGAGGGCCACCCCCGTGAGCAGCGGAGAGCTCCCAGCTGCATCCCCCTCCTCTGGGCTGGCTCTTCTCAGCGCCAAAGGCAAACAGGCCCTGGATACCCGCAGGGAGACCCCTCTAGGGTCCGTCATCACCAGGCGGGCCTGCCAGGTGTCCTTGGCCCCTCGCATCTGGGACGCACAGTGCCCCCCCCCACCCCCAGCCTGGCAGCAGTCAGACCCCCTTGCTTCCCAAGTGCCAAGGCCATCCTCCGGTGACTCTCATACAGGAGTCACCCTGGACGTGCCCATGGGACTGAGCACTTGTCATGTGAGCCTAGGGGCCGCCAGGCGGCGGTCCAGGACACCCCACAGCCTCAGGTCCCCCCAGGGAGGAAATGAGCAGGATGGCTGAGCCGACCTCCTTCGCAGGAAAAGCTGAATGCAAGACGCGCTCTGGGAACGGCCACGGGCCAGCGGGCCTGTGCTCTTCACCGGACACGCGCTGGTCAGGCAGGTGTGCACTGGGCATGGGGCAGGCAGACGGGACCCGTCACAGCTACTAACTCCGCAGCTCAACCTCTGAACTCAGATTCCCTCTCTCCCTGCAGTGAGTCCACGTGACCTTCAGAACCAGCCCCGTGAGGGGCAGGGGCGCCCCCTGCATAAAGGCCACACAAGAGGCCGAGCCCAGCGTCCTTGTCGTCAGGGCGCACACAGGCACGCCCGTGTACCCACCTGCTGGAGTGAGTGGCTGTGCTCTGTGCCGTCTGTTGAATGACTCTGTGTGGTTTTGTGCAGCTGTGTGATGCCTTTTAATAGCGTTGTTGTGGAGTGATTTACATGCTATAAAATACATTCCTTTGAAGTGAACGGTTGAGAGGGTTGGGTAAACTCTCCACGGTGCCCGCTGCTGCCCTCTGACAGGGACGTCCCCGTGCCAGGCACAGGCACCTCCAGCCCCGGAGGCGCAGGCCGGCTCTCTGTCTCTGCGGGGGTGGCCTCTCCCGGACCTGTCACGTGTCCTTGGGGTCGGCGTGACTCTGACGCTTGTGCACGTGCAGCACGAGGTTCTTTTTCTGGCTCAGCAGCCGTCCTGCCTTGTTCTGTGACACCCTCACTTTGTGGGCTTTTTGTTTCAGAAGCTCCATTTCTAGACATTCCTGGCAGGACCGACCCGTGACAGAGGACAAAGACCGAGTGTCCAGAGAAAGGCGAGATGGGCACAGCCCGTGAGGAGGCCCGAAACCACGAACTCCGTTAGCAGACTGGCCGCTCCCCACCTGGGCAGGAAGGTGGGGACGGGGTCCTGGCGGGGGGGCGGGGGCGGAGACCGCAGCCCCAGGGGTGGGCGCGGGCCTTCAGGGAGACCTTGTCTGGGGCCAGGTGTCACTGCCGCTGGGCTCCTCTCCCTCCAGATGTGAGTGGGGACCGGGTGCTGGCTCCCCTCCGGCTCCCCCAGGGTCCTCAGCGGTGGCCCTGGTTCGGGGGTCAGTGTCACGGGCTTTGAGTGACTGGGAAAGGAGGAGAGGGGCGGGAGGCTGAGGCCCGGAGCCCCTGAGGTGGGCCGTGGGGGAGGGAGGTCAGCGGGGGCAGGGCGGTGCCAGCCTGGCCTTGTTTGCCTGGCCTTGTTTGTTTGCATTCCAATCGCCCTGCCCATGGCCAGCCAGCTGCTTGTGACGCTGGACCTTGGCCGGGCCCCATCACCGGGCGTTTCCAGCCAGGAGCTCAGCAGGGGGCCCGCCCCGGGAAGCCTGCAGCTGGTTGAGCCTGGGGGTGCCGTGCCCTCTGGGGCCAGATGGCAGAAGAGGGCCCGGGGCATGAAGACATGTGGCCCTGGTCCCTCTGGGTGGCCCTTGGCTGTCCCTGCTCCCGGCCGTGGCCCTGACGCCTTCTCTCCCGCAGGAAGCGATGCTGGGCTCTGGGTCCTGAGATCACGCTGCAGCTGCAGGAGCGGCACTGGGACAGCGAGATGGCCTCGGAGCACAGGGACGTCCTGGTGCTGCTGCCCACGCGGGAGCGGCTGCGGCTGGTCGTGGGGGTGAGTTGGGGGGGCAGGGGCTTGGGGCTGAGCCAGGCCGTGCCGGGGTGACCGTGGGACATGGCGGCTGTGGGGACCCACGGGGCCGAGTGCTCACCTCCCTCCCCATCCCCCGTGACAGCATCGTGCCGGCCGCCCCACAGGTTAGAGAAACCGACTCCGACTCGGCCACCTTTCTGCAGCGTGTGTCCCTTCGCTCTGCGGCCCAGGGCTGTGGCCCGGCTCAAGCTGAACACATCCTGGGGCCTGCGGGGTCCAGGGTCCTAGGCTGAGCACTGCCCAGTTTCTAGTGTCCGGCATCCACATGGGTTGATTGTGTTCAGAAGGACCTGTCCCTTCTGGACCCTCGTCCGGTGGCCTGGGCGGGGTGGGTCTGAGGGTGGCCGCATCCTTGGTTTGGAATAAACTAAGGAGGTTGGGGACCCAGATGCAGAGCGGGAGGTGGGAGGCGGGCCGTCCCCACCTTGTCTGCGGGTGCCAGGAGGTCCTGTCTGGAGGGACGAGACCGCGGGTCCGATCTCCCAAGGGACGCGGTTAGGAAGTGAGAAGTTGCATTTACACCCCGGCCGGGTGACATTCCGAGCCGCAGCCCGGGTCCTTCTTCCCCTTTTTTCTCCACCCCCTACTTTCGGCATCGAGTGGCTGGATTTTCCCTCGAGGCCTCGGTGCCCCACTGTCCCTGAGTTTCGGGAGGGGACACTCCACGAAGCCGCCCCCAGCCTGCAGGTCCTCCTGTGCGTCCCCGCCCTCGGCCGTGGAGCCTCCGCAGACACTGGGTTGGACACTGGGGCTCCCGCCTTCCCAGGACTGCGGAGGCTCCGGGTTCACCTGACGGGACCCCGTGGCCGCCCTGATTCACAGAACCAGGTGGTCCTTTGACGAGAGAGGTTAGTTACCTCTCGGCACACACAGGTGACCCCTGGGCACAGGTACAGGCGGGAGGGTCCCCAGGGAATGCGTGGCTCTCGCACCGACCCCCCCTGTTTGACACTCAGAGCTCCTAAGAGGCTGCTGCTAGGCTAACTCACTGGGCACAGACACTTCGGGGACTGGGCAGTGGCGGTGGCCCACTGCTGTGCATGCCCGCCGCTCGGGGCCTGTGTGGCAGGGCCTCCCGCGGCCCAGCTCTGGCCCTCGCCGGGCGTCCCGCTGAGCCCGTGAAAGCCTGCGTGGGTCCAGCCGCGGTTCTGTTGCGCGTCTGGGGGGCGGCGGACTTTCCGTCTCGCACCAGCTGCTCGAGGGGAAGTGGAGTGGCCGACGGTCCTCCTCCGAGCTTCACGGCGCCGCTCTCCCAGGCGCCTCTAGTCCGGCCTCTCCTCCGCTTCGCGGCCCCAACGGATGCCCTTGCACTGGGCACTGCTGCCCTCCTTAGCCTGCTCCGCGCGCAGCCACGGAGCCCTGCACGTGGTCTGACCTCACAGGTGGGGAAACAGGCTCGGGCTGCCTGACGGTTGGGGCTGAGCCCAGGCCCCCTGGTTCCAGAGCCCACCCGCCTCCCAGCAGCGGGCAGGGCTGTGCGGGGGCGGCTGCGAGGGGGCAGCTGTGTGGGAAGGTGAGAGGCTGAAGCTGGGCAGGAGGTGCCTGTGGGGCAGGCAGACTGCTGTGCAGGGACTCATGCCTCCACAGCACGCCCCTCCCAGGGCTGTGCAGAACCCAGCCCTGCTCTCAAGAGCTGCCTGGCGATGGTGGCTTGGGGTGAGCAGGAAGCCCAGTGAGATTCCCAGGGGGCACGGAGCCACCCGTCCCCCCGTGCCTGGACACCCCCAGTGCACCGGCCAGGGACGGAGGGAGGGGGCTCCCGTTCTGGGGGCAGGAGAGCACATCCCCCGGGCTCCCTACATCCTCTCTCAGATGGCCCGCAGAGTTGGGGGGGTGATCCCCCCGGACCCCCTCCTCGCTGGGGGCAGCCCTGGTCGGCTCCCTGAGCACCCCCCTCTCCACAGGTGCAGGCCACCGGGCGCGAGCTCTTCCAGCAGGTGTGCGACCTGGCCAGCATCAGAGAAGCCCAGCTCTTTGGCCTCAGCGTGGTCAGAAGTAAGCAAGCCGCCCG
Source organism: Sus scrofa (assembly GCF_054392235.1). NCBI lineage: Eukaryota > Metazoa > Chordata > Mammalia > Artiodactyla > Suidae > Sus > Sus scrofa. Next base: position 1,533,215 of record NC_139383.1, read on the forward strand.
GACAACGCGGGCGCCTCTTCCCACGGGTCCCGGGCACTAGGCTGACCAGGCGACGCCTTCTCACTGCATCCGGGTTCACACGCACGCTCATACACACACGTGCACACGTGGTCACTTGCACACATGCAGTCTCACTCATGCACGTGCATGCACACCCTCACACACGTGCTCACACATTCTCACACTCCTTCACACACACGCACACTCACATACACATGAATACGCACATGCCCACATAATACACATGCACATGCTCACATTTGTTCACACACACACACACACGCCTGCTTGCTCACATTCACATGGACACGCACTCATTCCCACACATTCATACACACGCATGCTCACACTCATCCCTGCACACCCTCAAGGATTCACACGCACAATATATGACCACTTACGCACACTCACACTGACACACACACTCACATATTTAAGCGTCAGACACTCCGACACTTGCACACTTACCCTCACACCCACACACTCCCCTCTGCAGTGAGGGGGCGGGACACCGTCCTTTCTGGAGAAGGCGGGGAGCCGGAAGCCCAGGTGGGGTCTGCACGGGCTGGTTAGAGCCCTGGGAATCTGGGCTGAGGACGCCCACAAGTGGCATTGCTGGCAGAGGAGGTGGGGCAGCCCGCCCTGTCCCCTGTCCTACCCTCCACCCCCAGGCCTCTAGGGACAACCCCCCCCCATTCAGTGGTGAGCACGGGGTGGGGCAGGGGAGCCCAAGAGCCACGTGGGGGGCTCCGCAGGGCACTGGGCTCTGATGGCGGGACGGGGGCCTCCTGTGCCCCGGAGCTGGACACGCCACCTGCACCTGTGCTTCTTTAAATGCCCAGGTGGCTCTTGTCCGTGGGTGGGAGCTTGGGGGTCGCAGGCACAGAGCACCCCCTTCCCAGCCCGGACGAGGAGACTGAATGCTCTGCCCCCAGCGTGGGCGTCAGGCGGGGACCTCATCTGAGAAGAGGGACCCTGTGGGGACGCCCACGGCCTTGCGGGCAGCGGGCCGCAGGGTCGTAAGTCTGTCTCTGAGGAAGCAGACCCGCAGGGGCCCCTGTGTGATGTCCTGGTCCACTCCCACGGAGGCTCCCCCACCCAGGCCGCAGGGACGCTCTGTGCCCGGGCCCCGCCCTCCAGCCCCGAGCTCAGGTGAGGGCGCCGGGCTTGTCACTGGCGCGTCTTCCGCCTTCACCAGGCTCCCCTTGGGGCCAGGAATTTCAACTCGGGGCAGCTGAGAGCCTGGGGGCGGGAGGGGGGGACCAATCAAGGGGAGGAAGGACGTGGCAGGGCTGGGGGGGCTCGTGGCCCGATGGGAACCCTGTCCTGGACTCGGCCCTGCATCCCGTGTGGATTTGGGACGTCCTGGGTCGGGCCCCAGGCTGACCCCGGGGAGGCGGTAGCGCCGGGACAACCTCCTTTTCTGCTGTTTGTCAGGAAGCAGCTCCCCAGTTGGGGCTGGGGCAGAATTTAGGGACTTTAGTAAGATGCCGCTGCCGAGAGGGGGCACGGTGCCCACCCAGCCCGGGGTTCACATCCTAGGGCAGCAGATTTCAATGTTGCTGTTAAATTTTAATATTAGTGGACTTTCCCCGTTTGCAAGGAAAGCTAAGTTAATGGGTAGCTTTGCCCTCGTTTAAATTTTCATCCAGGACCAGTGTCTTAGCCGCTGGACGCTGCTGCTGTGTCTGGTCCTCGTGGACAACCATTCAGGACGCGAGTGTTTCTAAGAATTGGATTTATTTGGGGATGGGGGGCCACCAGTGCTTATGCTTCGTGTCTGCCATCCGGTTCTAGAACATTCCGGCTTCATGGAACTGAAGTCGCACTATAATCACTCCTAGGGGAGCCTCTCAGTCACAGCAGGACGGTCTCAGTGAGAAGCAGGGTTTGCTTGGAGCAGAGGTCGGCAAGCTGGGTGTGCAGCGCTGGGCAGCGAGGGCCTCTGGCTTTGCAGCATGAAAGTGGCTACAGACGATGCATAGATGCTACGGAGTCAGAGGAAAAACTTTATTTCCCAAGAACAGGTGGCGGGTAGGGCCTGCCCCAGGGCCCTCGTTTGCCGACCCCTGGCCTCGAGGGTCCTAGGCCTGGGGTTGGCAGGGGCTGCGCAGGCCCCCACGAGACCTCATTAGCTTGTATGACTGGCGTGTTTCCGAGTCTCCAAAGCCTTGGCTTTGTCAGCTGCAACGTGGGGTAGGTTTCAGCGCCAGGGGTCAGAGACGCAAGGACAGGCGCGGGGCCCCTGTCCCACCCCAGCCTGGCACAGCAGTGAGGCACGGACATGGGCAAGGACCACAAAGCGAAGCCAGCGGCTGAGCGTGCTCAGTTTCCACGGCCTGAAGCCCCTTCCCCGCCATGCCTGAGGCAGCTTTACACACCGTCTGGCTGCTGTGATGGGGTCACTGCCTTAGCTCGGGGCCCCTGGACGGGAGCTGCATCCAGTGAGAGCACCAGTGACCCTCAGCTGTCGCCAGTGCCAGCACCCGCTGTCTGGGGCCAGCCAACCAGTGGGTGGTCCTCCTACATCAGGCTCTGCCCAGCGGGCTTGGTGACCGTCCTGCCCCAGAGGGCCTGCAGGAGGTGCAGTCGAGGCCCTGAGAGCCACCTGACAGTGACAGGGCAGCTCCCGGCCCCGCCTCCTCTCTAGGGTCGTCTCAGTGTTTTCCAGCTGATAAAGGAAACGCATGGTCATTATAGTCTAAAAACGCAGAGCGTAGGATTTCGAAAGACGCATCTGCCGTGACCCCGCCCCCGCGCAGCCGCCTTAACCTGGCCGTTGGCTTCAGGTTGGTGAATTTGGTTCCAGGTTTACCGGCATTTCTGGTTTTGAAGGACTCACCCCACAGCTGGTGTGGGGACGGCCCCCTGGACGCCTGTCCCCAAACCACCTTCTGGAAGGTGGCGCCCCATAGCGTGTCCCAGCTTCAGCATCGCCTCATATCCAACACCTAAGTTTCAGTATCTACTGTCCGGGCGCTCTGGGAACCATCTGGAAAAGCCAGTAGCACTGACGCCCAGACGCCGGGTGATGCACTCTTGTGCCCTCCACTCCAGGGAGGCCACCACGTGGGACTGTCCCATCAGCCCTTCCCAGCAGGCTCTGCTGAAGGCGCGTTTCTCTCTTTAGACAATGAGTATGTCTTCATGGACTTGGAGCAGAAGCTCAGCAAATACTTCTCCAAGGACTGGAAGAGGGAAAAGCATAAAGTAGGTTAAACTGCTGGGCGGAGGGGCCGGGAAGGGCCGGCTGCTGCCCCGCCGGGTGGCCCCTGCTGCCCAGAGGCCCCGTGCAGCATTGGCCAGGCGCTGGAACTGGCCACGTGGGTGCGGGCAAAGGCCCACGAGCCTTCTGGACCCTCGCTCGGCTTTTCCCTTTGACGAAGCGACGTCCGGCCAGGACCTGCCCAGCAGGAGAGACCCGAGCTGAAGCCTGGGGCTGGTGGGACGTGCTGAGGTGGCAGCACTGCCCCGGCCTCAGGACGGCCTTCTGTCCCCAGGGAAGGGGCAGACCCGGTGCCCCGTTCGTGGCCTTTCTCGGGGTGCAGTTCTACGTGGAGAACGGCAGGGTCATCAGGTGAGCGGGGGCCTCGGGCGGGTCCCGGGGGACCTGTGGGAAAACCCGGGCCCCTGTGCTCGCGCATTCTGGTTAATTCCCGCTGGGGCGTGGCGGGTTAAGGATCTAGCTGTGTCGGTGGCACTGCCCGTCTGACCCCCTGCCCAGTTCAGGGGTTGCTGTAGGTCGCAGGTGTGTGTGTGTGTCCACACACAGACGTGGCTCGGATTGGATCCCTGACCCGAGAATTTCCACACTCCGCAGGGAGAGCGGGAAAAGGAAGGAAAAAAAGTTAAGATTACGTTAAAGAGTTTCTCGCACAGCTCTTCTGTCCCCTAGGGCTGGTTTTCTCCGGCCTGTGGGGCGGGTGTGAGGAGTTCCTCCTGCTCAGGGTTCCAGGGCTCCCGGCTCTCGGCTGCACACCTGCCAGGCCTCCTCCTGAGCCCCCGGGGCTCCTTTCCTGAGACCCCCCCGCGGGCATGTAGGATAACACGGACCCGGGACCACCTGGCAGCTGAATTACCTCCAGCCCGGGGGTGGGGGCAGGCGGGGCCCCAGCAGGCCTTCTGGGAGGGAGACGGGGAGGAAGGGCTGTTGGCGGGGTGAAGGGTTCTGGACGTCGCGGCCCCGTGCCGCGGGCCAGTCTCCCTGCGCGCTGGAACACTAGCAGAGGAAAGGCCCTCTCTTGGGGATGAGCTTCTGTAAACCAGGCCTGCCACGTCTGTCCGGGTGCGAGGAGCCCCCGAGCTCAGGCTCACCTGGCCTCTCAACAGCTCGCTCACCTGTGCCGCCCGCCCCGCTGCAGGGCTCCGAGGGCTGTGGCGGCGGCCAGTCAGGGACGCGGGGTGGGCCTGGCGGGGTGGGGAGCCTTCCCAGCCGGCCTCCCCTCCCCTCCCCTCCCAGCGACAGGACGGCCAGGCACCTGTATTACTGCCACCTGAAGGAGCGGGTGCTGAGGTCCCAGTGCGCCCACCGGGAGGAGGCCTACTTCCTGCTGGCCGCCTACGCCCTGCAGGCCGACCTGGGCAACCACCGCGAGCAGGCCCACGCGGGGCGGTACTTCGAGCCGCAGGCCTACTTCCCGCCGTGGGTGAGGCTGCGCCCCCTTCCCCGCCCGCCGCCGCCCGGGGTCTGTGGGCTGAGTGGGGCGGGGGGGCAGCGCTGGACCGCAGCCTGCGACCCCCGCCAGGTGATCGCCAGGAGGGGCAGCGCCTACATCCTCAGGCACGTGCCCGCCCTGCACCGCGAGCAGCGGGGCCTGAGCCCCAAGGAGGCCGCGCTTCGCTTCATCCGGGAGGCCTGCCGGCTAGAGGACGTGCCCACCCACTTCTTCAGGCTCCGCAAGGTCCGGCCACGCGGAGCCCGGGCGGGGGTGGTGGCTCAGGCCCAGGACCCTCCTCCCCAAGGGCCCAGGGAAGCAGAGCAGGGGTGGCCAGGACCCCAGCCCAGGACGGGAGGGCCAGGGCGTCCTTAGGCTATAGCGGCAGCTCCTGGGCTCAGGTGAACTTGCAGGGTGGGTGCAGGACCCCCCCCCGCCCCGGTCAGGCTCCCCTGCTTAACGCTCCTGCCTAATGCTGGACAGACTGTCTGCGGCCTGGTGGCCTCTGGTGCTTTCCTGACAGGGTCCCCTGGACAAGGGCTTGTGTTGGGAGGTGGACGGATGGCTCGTCGGTGGGTTTAAGGCACTCAACCGTCCAGCCAAGTGGATGCTGGGCACGATCAGGGGCAGGGGGGCAGGCACGGCACCTCCAGGCTTGCGGGGTGGGCATCGCTGCCCGGGGAACCCCGCCCCAGCCCAGGTGCCCCAGACCACAGACACTCCTGCTGCACCTGCAAGGGTCCACAAGGAGGCCCCCACCCCCAAAGTCCACGTCCTTGCAGGATAAGAAGGAAGAGCAGCCTACCATTGTCCTGGGACTGACCCTCCGAGGCGTGCAGGTCTTTCAGGTGACTGCGAAGGAACGAGACCTCGACCGCAGGGGCCTTCCCTCCCCGCTCCCTCCCCTCTCGCTTCCATCCTTCCCCCCTCCCGTCCTCTTGTCCCCTCCCCCTCCCACTCGTCCCCCTCCCTCCCCTGAGGCGCTGGCCTGACTGCCTTCCTCTGCTGTCCCTTGTCTTGTGCCCACGGCGGTCCTGCTGTCCCGCAGGAGGTGAACCACACTTTACAGCTGCTCCATGACTTCGCCTGGTCCCACGTGGGGAAGCTGGCATTTCTGGTGCGTGTCTCACGGGCTCCAGGTTGCGGGGGAGGGCTGGGGTCTCAGCCCCCAGGAGCCCAGGAGAGTGTACAGACACTTGTCCTCAGGCCACTGGCCAGGCAGTCATTGTCCACGAGCTGCGGCCTGAGGCCTGCGCCTGGGGCGTCTAGGCGTGGAGCCTGCCTGACAGTGGAGTTGCCCCCCTGGGGGGCCCAGTGTCCTGGTTCTCGTCACCAGAACTCCTGGCTCCTGGGTGCAGAAAAGAAAGGGGCGTGGGAGGAGGCCACAGCCGCGCATCTTCCAGACGCCCTGGCCAGGCCCGGCACTCGGGCGGAGGGCGGGGACAGTGCCCTCCCCACAGGGCCCTTCTCTGGACGGCAGGGGTGAGGCTTGGCGTCCCTTCCCAGGCCCCGGGCAGCCGTCGGCGGGGGAGGCTGGCCTCTCCCAGCCCCGAGCCGCGGGCGCCGTGTCGCCGCGGTCCTGAGTTCCCAGCCTCGCCTCCTGCCAGATGAGTTCATATTAAGTCTCGTCCGGTCTCTTTGTTCAGGGGAAGAAGTTCGAGATCTGGCCAGACGGGCTGCCCTCGGCCCGGAAGCTGGTGTACTACGCGGGCGGCGCCTGGCGGCCCGGGCCGCTGCTGCACCTGCTGAGGGCCAGCCACCAACTGCACCTCAGCCTGCAGCCCGCGCTGCAGCAGCTGCGGCAGCTGGAGGAGGCCGAAGGTGGGCGGCTGCCACGTCCATGCTCCAGCCATGGTCTGGGCCGGGCGTGCTGGGTGCAGCACCCAGGGTCACACCGTGGGTTTCCACCGTGGGGCTGGCAAGGGGTCCTGTGACCCCACTTCTCCAGCTCTCTTGGGGTCTGATTCTAAAGATGGGGGGCCGGGCATCTGGGGTTCTGGGGGAGGATTCAGCCGCCAAGAGGAGGGCTGAGGTTGGGCGAGGCGAGGGCTGCAGTGACCCAGGGCGGTCCGCTCACCCTGGCCATGCGCGCCTGCTTGTGAAGGGCTTCCGAGGGGTCTCTCAGCCTGACACGGTGGGAGAGCCCTGGAGCAGCAGGTACAAGGGCCCCCACTGGCTGCAGCTGACAGATCCCACCTGGGTGGCCTGGGCTGGGGACACACTGGCCCCAACCGCTGGGCCACACTCCTGTCCCCTCCCCTCCCCACATCTCCCAGGACCTCTGGGCTCAGGGCAGAGGGTCGGCCAGACCCCGGGGCCTCCACTTACAGCTCCAGGAACTCGGCGCCCCCTCCCCTTGTCCACACCTGTTCTGACGCACTGGCCACCCCCCCCCCCCCCCACAGAGAAGAAGTGCTACCGGGAGTCCTACGTCAGTGACGAGCCAGAGCTGGACCGGGACCCGGACCTGGCCAGCAGGACTTCCCTCGGCTCCCCCGGCGGCAGCGGTGGGGACAGTGGGGGTGGTAGGCCGTGTCCCCAGCGCCTCTGGCGCCTCTCAGCTGGCAGCCACTGCAGCTCCCTCTCGTCGGGCATCGCAGTGGACTCCCAGCCAGGGGAGACGTCGGTGGATGAGCCGCCCTGCAGCTCCAGCAGCAGCCAGAGCAGCCGTAGCTCCATTGGTGGCGGCAGAGGTGGGCCTGAGGGGGACACCTGGGACCAGGGGCCTGGTGAGCGTGCTGCCTGGCCAGCCTCGCCAGGCCATCGCTCTGGGGTGTGAAAGATGCCCAGGTGCACGTGACCCTGACTCCCGGGGACCTTGTCCCACGGGGGCCACCAAAGGCCTGGGGGCAGAGATGGGAGGACAGGACCCTCCCAGCAGGACGCAGTGGGTGGCGGTCCTGCAGCCCCCGCGCAGCTGGTCACCTGGAGGGAGCCTGGCCTGACCGGCACCCCGTGTGTGATCCCGCCGTCAGACAGCCCTCAGCCAGCTGCTCCTGGTTACGGGCAGGGTCAGTAGCAGTCACGTGACAGGCGTGCCCCACTGGCCCAGCGTGAGCTCTCTGTCCTCAGGGCTCCTTCATGGCAGGGCTGGGGCAGGGGCCTTGTCACACCAGGAAGCTCACAAGGGCACCTCCGAGGGTGTGACCCCTCAGGGCCTAGCCACCCACGGCCCCACAGGGTCACCCAGAATCACCCACGATCACCCAGAATCACTCAGAGTCACCTAGAGTCACCCATGGTCACTCAGAGTCACCTCGAGTCTCCCATAGTCACCCAGCATTACCCAGAGTCACCTCGAGTCTCCCATGGTCACTCAGAGTCACCTAGAGTCACCCATGGTCATCCAGCATCACCCAGAGTCACCTCGAGTCTCCCATGGTCACCCAGCATTACCCAGAGTCACCTCGAGTCACCCATGGTCACCCAGAGTCACCTCGAGTCTCCCATGGTCACCCAGCATCACCCAGATTCTCCCAGAGCCTCCCATGGTCACCCAGCATCACCCAGAGTCACCTCGAGTCACCCATGGTCACCCAGAGTCACCTCGAGTCTCCCATGGTCACCCAGCATCACCCAGAGTCACCTCGAGTCACCCATGGTCACCCAGAGTCACCTCGAGTCTCCCATGGTCACCCAGAGTCACCTCGAGTCTCCCATAGTCACCCAGCATCACCCAGAGTCACCTCGAGTCACCCATGGTCACCCAGAGTCACCTCGAGTCTCCCATGGTCACCCAGCATCACCCAGATTCTCCCAGAGTCACCTAGAGTCCCCCAGTATCGGGCGGCCATGTCCACCTTTACCTTCGGGGCATCTGGTCCACGGGGAAGGGGCGGCTGGCCTCCATCGCTGAGGTTTTGTCCAAGTTCATGGTCTGCCACCAGTATGAGCAGTGATACGGTGTTTGCCCAGGAAGCGCCTGCTTTGCTCCGATAGCAGAGTGTTTGGAGGACAAAGCAGCCCCCACCTCCCACCCCGTGTAAGGACAGGGTGGTGGGAGCAGGTGGGGTGGGGTCCTGGGACAGGCAGGGCTCCTTAAAGGGCACTCAGACACCCCACGGAGGAACACAGATAGGTCTGGTGTCACAGGTGACCTGCAGGGGGTCACAGCCCCACCTCTCTGTGACCCTGAGGCCTGGGGGAGAGGTGGGGGAGCCACTGTGGCTCCCAGGGGCAGCTCAGAGTTTGGATCCGCGTGGGCGGCCCTCTGCAGGGGCAGGCAGTGTCCCCAGGCCCTGCTCACGCCCCCTCCCCTGCCTGCAGCCGCTCCCCAGCAGCCCGCGGCCGTGGTGCGGACCACGCTGCTCAGCACGAGGGACCGGAGCCCCGAGGCCGCGCACCAGGTAGCTCCCCAGCCGTGGGCCGGGCAGCCCGGGGCCTGGCACCTGCCCCTGTGCTCCAGCCCCCTCCCCTCCGTCAGGGGCCCAGGTCTGTGGGAGGGTCCCCCACCCCGCCCCACAGCAGGAGACCAAGGCAGTTTGGGGCTTTGGTAGCTGAGAGCTCAGCTTGCCCTTGCGGTGGGTGGGCGGGTGGGGGGAGGGGTCTTTCCTGGCTGCACCTTCACTGCGTCCACCCCCCACCCCACCCCACTCCTGATGGGAGGCAGTGTGGGCATCGCCCAGCAGGTCACAGGAGTGCCAGCCTCTGGGGTGGGACCCTGGCCCCCAGGAGCAGGCGGAGGGGCCAAAGCCAGTGTTTCGGGGGTGGGGGCGCAGAGGAAGAGTGGGCTGGAGGCTCTTGGCCTTGCCCAGAGCTGACCTGGGGGCCCAGTGGAAGGGTGGTGGCCCTGGAAAGGGAGCGACTTCATGAGGGGTTGGGGGGGGTGATCTGACTCAAAGTGAGGCACAGCCTGGGACTCGGCGGGGTGGAGGGGAGCAGAGGACAGGGAGAGGGAGGCGCTACAGGGCGGCCTGGGGGTCTCACTGCAGGGCCCTGAGGCGGTGGCCGGACACGAAGATCAGCACAGCCGCAGCCTGGACGACGGGCACCCCACCCCCGCCCCGCGCCCCAAGCCACGCAGCTGCCCCCTCGGCCGTGCGCTGGACCCTGGGTCAAGGAGATCCATGAACAGCCTCACCCTGGACTTGCTCCCAGAGGAGTTTGTGGTGTAGACACCTCCTGGTGCCGCTCTGCCCACGCAGGCTCCAGCCTGGCTTCACTGTGACACCCTCCCGGCTCCGTCGCTCTGTCCATCCAGTGGTGAGGCTCTATCCGCACATCTCCGGCCTCGCCTCTCTCTGCCGCCCACTGCCTGGCGAGGCCCCTGCTGCCGGCCCTTTACTCAGCGGCTTCCTCCTGCACCTGCACCTGCACCTGCACCTGTCGGGGTCAGACCCGGAAGCGCCCAGCAGGCCCCACTTTCCCTGCCAGGCGGACTGGGGCCAGTCCAACCTCCGTGCATCCGGGTCTCCGGGAGGCAGAAGCTGAGGTCTGGGGTCCAGCGTCTGGGCAGTGGGCGGGGCCATGCTGGCTCTAACCTGGAGGAAGCGGTCGTAGCAGCTCTCAGATCCTCCAGCCCACGGGGTTGCACCCGTGATCACCCAACCCGAAGGCCGTCAGAGCACGAGGGAGCCGTGGCCTGTCATCAGCACTGCTCACCCTTCCAGGCCATTCGTTGCCACCACCCCCTCCCCAAGTCAGAAGACTGGATGGGACGTGGGGGTGCAGGTGGGGCTGCCCGACCCCCTTCTGGGGCAGGAGACCCTCCTGGGCTTTCGCCCCCGCCCCAGGTGGCAGCCGGTAGCTGAGCGGAGCTGTACAACCATTTCTGGAAAAGTGTGTGGAGAGACCCTGACTTTCACCGGAGGCTGCGCTGCGGCGATTAAGGGGCTAGTGAGCAGGCCGGCCATCCTACCTGGGGCTAGAGCCTCCTGGGCAGGAGTGCGGTGACATGTCTGCAGGTGGGGAGGGTGGCCTGTCCGCAGGCAGTACTAGCCTTCCCTTCAAAGTCGGGGCGGCTTCCTCAGGGCTGAGCCGGGGCAGGGGGCCTTCTCGAAGCCCAGCTGGTGGAGCGAGCTGGCCTCAGATCTATGTTCTGTGTCCCAGATGGAAGGACAGGGCTGCTGCTGCGTCTCACCTGCCCCCTGACCTGGCGGGGAGGACGGAGGCTGCTCTGGGACAGGAGGGACCCCACGGCTGGTGACTGGGACGGGCGTGGTGTGGCTTAATGCACCTGTGGGTCCCTCCAGCCCTGTCCCCTTGGCCAGATCCCAGCGCACACCTGCTCACCTGTGTGTCAGTGTCGGATCGTCCTCGCACCGTGGCCCCGAGGCGCCCTCGTCCCCTCCCTGTTCTGCTCCTGCCGCGAGAACCCCCAGGGCCCAGCTATCTCTTGCTCATTTTGGGGACGGGGCGGAGGCTGAGCTGGGGAGGGGGTGGCCGGGGGCAGGGGGAGCTAAGTGACACTGCTGGGCTAGGCTTCTCGGATCTTTGTAGAAAAGGAGATCTTATGTGTGCACATACTGGGCGCGTGTAATAAAGAGCTCGACACATGTCCGTGTGCAGCCGGGCAGCCTCGCTGGGCAGCCGGGAGTCCGGGAGGCAAGTCCACGCTGGTGCTGACCCACCCCCACCTAGTGACGGCTCCTGGAGGGATGGGACTTTTCATCCCACGCCCTCTTGGAGCCGCTGGGGGACTCAGCGCGCAGGGTCTCGCCGCTGCCACGAGAGGGCGCTGGTGGCACGCTGTGGTGCTGGGCCGGCCGCTGCCCCGCTGGCAGGTCGGTTAGGGCGTGTGGCACAGGCCTGGAAGGGCAGGGCCCGACCTTGGGGTTGGGCGGGGCCCGGATGTGCTCGGGGCCTGTAGTCTCTGTCTGGCCCCTCTCCTGCGGGTCAGAGCCTCACACTCAGGCTGCCCTTCCCTCTGTCACCCCCCATGCAATGCATCTTGAACTCGCGGGCGTCCAGCACCAAGGGGGGGGGAGGCTGGGCCCCGCACCCTGTGTCCCGGCAGATGCGAGGCGGTGGGGCCCCTGGCTGACCTGGAGAAACCACCGGAGCTCTGTTGGGGGTTTCTATTTCTGCCCTTCCTCTGCCGTGTGGAGACACCCCTGGCAGGGCACATGGGGGACGGTCAGAGGCCAAGAGGGACCTGCCTGTGGTCTCCAGGCCCCCCGCCCAGCGGCCGCCCCTCCAGCCCTCCCGCCCAGGGAAGCAGAGGAGGCTTCTCTGGGGCATCAGAAAAACCACCTTTCCTTTTGCGCAGATTGGCCTGGGGCTCCGGTCCGAGCAGGATGGGGAGGCAGCGGGCAGGCCTGAGCAGCAGGGACGGGGGCCTGTGAGGAGGGCAGTCGGGCTGCTCAGTGGACAGATGCACCTTTGCGCGGGGTGTGGGCCCCAGCGCTGGGGGGTGCCCCCACATCTCCCTCCACCTGTCGGAGCTGAGAGGGAAGCCCACCCACATTCCCCTGGACCCCAAAGGTGGGCAGATGGCTCCAGAAGCTGCAGGCCAGAGGGACGTGAGCACCAGCGCCCCAGGCCGGCTGGGAAGGCGACAGCAGTCTGGGGTCAAGCCAATCCATGAGAACGCCCGGGCCAGCCACCAGGTCTTCCTGGGACCGAGAGCCTGCGTCTGCCCGGGGGACTCGGGCAGGAGGCCCTCTGCCACTCAAGGCTGTTGCCTGCTGGCTGCTCGACGTCACCGCTGGCCCTGGGGGCAGCTTTGTTTGGGGGCCCTGGCGCTCTCAGTCACAGGTGCTGTCGGCCGGCCAGCTCTGCTCTGAGGTCTCCCATGCCCTGTGGCCCGGGGACACCCAGCCCAGGACACCTCTCAGGAAATGGTTCAGGCCTGGGGCGTCCTTCCTCCAGGAGGGCCTGGCAGCCCAGGATCAGCCACGTGGGGTCTGAGACTCCAAGGAGCTGGGTGGGTTTGGGGAGGACCGGCGTGCGCCCGGCAGCTGGGGTCCCCGAGGCCCTGGAGAGACTTTCCCCGTTACCGCACCAGTGGGGACACTGACCAGGGCCCATGCAGGGTGGCTTCGGGCCCCACCCACGAGCTTCACAGTCACATCCAGCTGGACGGGGCAGCAGTGACCTCCAGGAGGAGCCCTGCGGCCAGAGGCCACGTCTCATGAGGACCTTGCCCCCGGTGCCCCAAGCATGTGGGTCCTGGCGGGGAAACCAAGCTGGCACAGGCCGTGGGGAAGGAAGGCCCGCAGCTCACGAGGCTCCCAGGCGCTGCCGTGGCCCTGCTGAGCCGGGGGAGCGGGGCCTTAACCCGGTCCCGGAGCCGGGGGAGAGCCAAGTGCTTCCCAGCCGGCACCGCAGCCGAGGCCGCAGCTGGGAAGGGCGGTCAGAGGAGTGGATCCGAGTGCCTCGTGGACTCCCTGGCTCTTTGGACTGTTTGCCAGCCTTTTAAAGCTTTTTAAGCTGCGACGTGATGGTTCTTGGTGTTCCTCGGCACACCTGCTTTAGAATGAAAGGCGTGACCTTATTTTTCCTGCAGGAGGGTCCCCACCACTGCCTATTTATGGAAGATTCAGGCCCCAGGCCCCGAGGGACTCTGCTCTAGGCCCCTGGTCACAGACCAGAACGTGTCCCAGGGCCCCTCTGCTCTCCGCTTCATCCCCGGGGTGTGGGGCTCCCATGACAGCAAACCCAGCTTTCCTCCACGAGCCGGTGTAGACACATTAATCATGAGTAGACTTCAGCCACTGGAAAGGCCACGGCCACCCGGGAGCCTCGTGGGCCTGCAGGGCTGTAGCGCAAGGGTTCTAGCAGTGCAGGGCTTGGCCTGGGGTGGGGGGGGCAGGCCCGGGAGGTCCAGGGGGGACAAGTACCTGAAGCAGTGACCTGCCTGGCCCTGCCGACGGCCGCTCCTCCCCAGCCGTCTGTGGACCAGACCCCCGCACCCCTCCCCCAGGGCAGGGCTTGGGCACCTGGTCCACTGAGCGGCTCCAGTCCGAGCGCCCGTCCCGGTGTGTCCACGGCCCCTGCTGTCACCACACTGACGTGGGAGCACAGGTGGGGGCAGACTCTGGGCACACATGCAACCCATCCGGGTTTGGAGTTTTCAAGGCGGATCTTGGCTGCATTTCTGGTAACAGCCCCCTGCCCCTGTGCACGATGGCTTCCACGGTGGCCGAGTGCGTGCGTGGAGGCCACGGCCCTGCAGGTGCTCTGGGTGCTGAGAGCCGGGTCCCGACTCCCTCTTCCTCCTGCCCGGCCCCCAGCCCTGCCAGCGAGCAGGGCAAGGTCCCGGGACCCACAGGCCTCTAGAGTCCCACGGCGCGTGGCATCTGCCCCCCACCACCACGCCCCCACCGCGCCCCACCGTGAGGCCAGACAGCAGCGCAGAGTCGGAGGCCACAGAACCCCAGACCTGAGGCTGAGCCTCGGCCTCCCTGAGGGCTGGGCCCCGGGGCCCCAGCAACATGCTGACAGCGCAGCCACATGCCTCCGTCCTGGGCCTGTGGGTGGCCCCCTCCTCAGAGCAACCATCTCAAGGGACAGTCCTAAGGGGGCTCCCAGGGCGGCAGGCAGTGTCCTCTGGGCCTCATTCTCACCCACGGGAGGTCACGGGGCCGAGGGGAGGGCGGAGGAAGTGGGGGAGGAAGAAGGGGGTCACAGCATCGGGGCGGTGCTGAGGTCAGTGCCTCCTCTTCCTCCTAGAGCACTGGTGGCCGCACACGCTGTCCCCGGGGGCTCAGTCCGCCTGGTGCAGCGTGGGCACCCTGGGCAGGGAGCAGGCCCCTCTGGCCTCCAGCCCTCGGGGGTGTGACCTGTTCTCGCCTCTCCAGGCACCCGTGTCCCCCAGCCGCCTCTTCTTCCAAAGTAAATGCAGGACCTGTGGCGTCATCCTCACCTGCCCCCGCTGCTGTCAGCGCATCTCCTGAGGACAGGCTGGCTCACTGCCGTCCGCCCTGTTAAGGCTTTGTCCTCAGCCTGCAATCCTGCCCTAAAGGCTTTGTCCCCCTGAGGGAACTCTGCACCTTGCAAGCAGGTAAGGCACCATTGTGAGACGTGAGCTCCCTGGGCTTGATCCACCTGCTTCTGCGCCCAGGGCGGCAGGAGCGGGGAGGCGGAGTTGCTCTCAGAGCCTGTGGGGTCTCAGGTCGTCTCAGGGAGGGGCGAGGGGCCTCGGATCCTGCAGTGGACGCGACAGTCCATTTCCACAAACATCTCACAGCTGCAGCCCTGCTGGCACCTGTCCGACCCTCCCAGGGGGACTGTGTGTGCGGAGCCCAGAGCCCCACGTGCTTCCTGCAAAGTCCCACAGCCTCACTCCTGCTGTTTTAACGCCCCCCCTCCCCCGCAGGAACGCAAAGGTCCTGGGAATCCAGAGATGCCAAAACCCATTTATTGGTCACATTGCTGCGCTTTCCCCATTTTAGACAATTGTATCCCCAGCTACGCTGCTCACGACGTTTGAAGTGTGGATACAAAACACTCCTGGGCTCTTCGGCTTCTAGCTGCCACGTCCCCCGCAACACACACACTCATTCAGCCCTTATGTTTGAATTTTCCGTCCCCTCTTTGTCTATATTAAAAACCACGCGTGCACGCTTGTCCCTGCTGCTCGGCCTCAGCCCACCGTTTGCGGAAGCCCCTTCTCCCGCCCAGGGACCCCAGCCCCCATTGTCCCAGTGTTTGCTCATTGCCTCAAGTGTGTCCAGCCTTAGGGCCTCACCGGCCACAAGCTGGGTGGAACGTGGAGCCTAGAGAAGGAGGGAGAAGCAGGAGGGGAGTTAGTCACGGGGCCCTGGACCTGGCCACCTCCCTGTCCCCACAGCCCCACCCCGCCCGCCTCACGGGGGCAGCTGCCCTCGGGGCCCCGCCAGGCACACCCAGCCTCCCCACTCAGGCGTCAGGAAGCACTGAAGCCCTCTGTGCTCCAGGGCCATGGGCCACAGCAGCTCTGAAACCCGCTCTGGGGCCCAGGTCCAGCCAGAGCAATTGCAGACGCAAACCCAGTGCTGTGAGTCTGAGACCCCCCCCCCTCACAGCGCCTCCCACCACAGGGCTGGTCCCCGGGGTCCCCAGAGCGGCGTCCTGGCAGCTGGGAGGTGGGGACACTGAGCCCACGCCCCCCCCATCCACAGCCACCACCCCTCCTTTGGGCTTGGACATCCTGTCTCCCACTGTACCTTTGTCCCTGGGGGCACCCCTCCCCCCTGGAGCCACCCCACCTGGAGGCGTGGCTGTGTCTGGGGCACGAAGGGCCACTGTGACCCCATGCTCCGAGCAGCACAGAAAGTCTCTGCCAGAAGCCTCAGCTTTTTGCTTTATTTTGGGTATTGACCCCTCATTTCTCAGTGTTGAAAGAGTCCACTCGGGGCTGAACCAGCATGTTAATCTCCCAGCAGACCCTGAGGCGCCTCTGGCCCGGGGGGGGGGGGGGGGCGGGGCGCTGCCTCCCACCCGTGTGCCCTCCCTCGGCCCCGGTCCTGGGGCCTCAGTGACCGGGTTCCACCTGCTGCGAGACAGATGATCAGGCCTCTCTCAGGGGACCTGCTCCATCCCCACGGGGGCAGAGGGGGCCACGCCGGCCCCAGGACACACACTCACCACCGCGGGGCTCTGCCCACAGCTCTCCCCAGGACTGTGCTCTCTGGTGGGCACGGGACCATCCCCGGAGCAACGGGACGCTGTGGGGCGAGCGGCATGGACAGTGCACCCTGTGGACAGACCTCTGCAGCCTGGTGGCCCTGGGGCACCTCTCAGAGGCCACCGGAGGTGTCACTACCCTGACACTGTGAGCTGGCCCTTCCTCCCCCTCCTCAGAGTAACAACCGCACGGGGTGTCGCCCCCTCCGCAGAGGCCAGACGCCAGGGGAAGCAAAGCTGCCTGGCTCCCCTCCAGGTCCCCCAGTCCCCGAATCCTGTCCACAGACCCCCAGGGCTGAGGGTCCGGGGTCCCCAGGGTCCCCCAGAGTCCTCGTGCGGAGAGTAAGGACACACAGTCACTGCTCCTTGTGGGGTGTGTGCCCCGGAACCATGACAGCCCCCATTTACAGCTGAGGGGATGGGCTTTAGGGGCTAAGGGAGCCGCCCCGAGACCCCAAGTCCACCTGGTTCCAGAACCTCTGCTCAGACCTTGGGCTGAATGCGAGGCATGCAGAGCGGGCTCCTGTCTGCAGACAGCAGCTCCTGTGCTGCCCCAAGAACCCTCCTCCACCATGGGCCCCCAGTCCCCCTCCAGGCTGCTCGGACAGGCCTCCCCGCCCCCCCAGCCTCCCCACCCCCCAGCCTCCCCCACCCCCCTCCCCACCCCCCCAGCCTCCGGCTCCTTGACAGTCTCTCCAGACTCACAAGGTCCAAACTAAAGGTGTTTATTTGCGGGCACACGCATGGCACAGCCCTACCAGGAAGCGCACTTTAGGGAGAAAAGGCCCCTGCCACGTCCACCTGGCCTTCACCTGTGTTTCCTGGGGGCCGGACGGCCTCGCTCCACTTGTCTCGCTCGGGCCCCAAACCCCAGGCTCTGCAGCGTCTCAGCCACGTGCTTCTGGCCGGGGGACACGCACACAATCACCTGTAACTTCGCGTCACCTCCTTGACAAAGAAGCCACACGCGCAGGTGGAGAGAATCCCAGTGAGAAATGGCATCCCCGAAAGCCCAGGGGCCCAGGTCGGCCACACCCGCCATCTCCCCCCTCCACTCCCCGCATGGGGGTGGCTCTGCCTCAGCCTCCCCCAGGTCCACTCCCCACCGTGGGGCCCGCCTCTTCCTTGGCCCACAGGTTCCCAGGGGCTGCCCGCCAGGGAGGTGACCGGGAGCTGCGGGTTCCGGGAGCAAAGCCAAGGGCCGCATACCCAGCGCGTCCTGGAGCAGGTGGGTGAGCCTGCTGTTCCGGTAGGGCACGTGGCCTCTGCCCTCCGACAGGGCGCCCAGCACGTCCGCCAGGGCCGCCAGGCTCCGGTTGATGGACGAAGTCTCCCTTAGGGCCAGACCCGTCGCTCCAGACACACCTGGGGAGGCGTGATACATTCTTGGCCATGAGATGAACCAGAAAAGCAAGCGGGAGGCTCTCGGCGGGGGCGAGCCTGGAGGGCTCCATGGAGGAGACCCTGCGTCACCTCCACGTCCCCTTCTGAGCACCTAGGAGGCCCCGGTGGGACGCTTTGGGGAACCGGGCTCCCCTCCTTGCAGCAGATGGGGATTGGCGGGGGAGGGGGGCGGTGCTGAGACAGCGGACCAGGATGACGGGACGGGAGCTAGAGATCAACTACGAGGGGCTAGGACCCCATCTGGCCCCGTCCCCAGGTCACCCCAGGGGAAGACACGCCACTCTCACCAGCACACTCGCTGCCCGCCAGGTCCACGAGCTGCAGCTTGGCGTGCACCTGCTCCGACACCCGCCTGAGAGCTTGGGGCCTCGGAGACACGAACGAGGCTCGGCGGGGCACACTCGGGCTTCTCCCCAGGGCGGGCTGCTGGGGGGCCGGGCGCTGGAGTCCCTGGGGCAGTGGCTGATTTGACCTGGTGTCTGCTGCAGCGGAATGACAAGTGACAAGAGATGGTCCCCCAGCACCCTGGCCTCTCACCCACCCTCTGCCCCCCGCTGGCTCACCACTCCCCACACTGACTGAACGGGGGCTGCTCCAGGTAAAATACAAAGGAACACGCAGGAGGGGACATTTTTCACTGTTGAAAGTGGAACGGGGAGTTCCCATCTTGGCTCAGTGGTTAACGAATCCGACTAGGAACCATGACGTTACAGGTTCGGTTCCTGGCCTTGCTCAGTGGGTTAAGGATCCAGCGTTGCTGTGAGCTGTAGGGTAGGTCGCAGACGCAGCTTGGATCCCGAGTTGCTGTGGCTCTGGTGTAGGCCGGTGGCTACAGATCCGATTAGACCTCTAGCCTGGGAAGCTCCATATGCCGCGGGAGTGTCCCTAGAAAAGGCAAAAAGACAAAAAAAGGAAGAAAGTAGAACGGACGCCTAATTAGTCCCAAGAAAACTGCATGAGATTTTTTAGGATTTGGTAACGACATTAACGGAAACCCCGTCTATTAGCCCTTCCAGAAATAAATTCTACAGTTTTGTTTGATGATATTCCACAAAAATCTCCATGTCGATGTTTGTATCAGGTCCACCGCTTAGTCCTCAACGGACTTTTGTTAAATGATTTAAAACCCCAAAGCGTGCACACCCACCATAGAAGACGGAGAAAACACACGTATGTAAATTTTAAAGAAGGTAAACACGACTGTGGAGCCCACAGCCCAGGAGCGTCCGGCCTTCTTGTCTGTGGATCTGCCTCCGGGCGCGAAGGGCCAGGGCCCCGAGCAGCCCTGCCGGCCGCTGCCTGCCTCCAGGGGCGAGGCTGGTTGTGGACGGTCAGGGCACTGCCCCCCCGGCGCCCTCCCCTGGGCCAGCTTGGAGGCCACGGGTTTCAAGGGGCCTTGTGCGGAGGCGGCCTGAGGCCGAGTGAGGTGTCCCTTTGGAGTCCGGGCTCCTTCCTCCTCGTTACTGAGCTGGAGGCTGTGGCCCTGGACGCGCGCTTCCCCAGCTGCGCCCACTCGTGTGCGGAAATGCACCTCCTGGCCCGGCCCCAGCCGGGGCTCCCATCGCAGGGGTGCTGTCTGCCTCCCCAAGCCCCCAGCCTTTCTGACCCACGAAGCCCTGCAGACCCTGGCCACCCAGGCACCATTTTCTTCCATAATGGGCGGGCATCATGTCACACACTGTGTCACCAACTTTCCCAAGCCAGGTCACAATCACGGGGTCGTCCGTGAGTCGGAGGTAGGAATAAGTAGACGGTCTTCCTCCCCCCTGCATCCTACTTAAGGACGCGCCCGCCTCCCCCCACCCCCTGGCTCCCTTTCTCCCCCTCGGGTTTGGGACCCGGACCCCTCCACATGCTTGCAATTCCTCCCTTGGTTCTGCCTGGCGCCTCAGGGCCTGTGGCGTGTGGGCGCTGGTCTCACGTGGATTTCTTTCTATCATGGGCCCCGGGCAGGGCGCAGGTGCCACTCACCGGTGCTGTGGGGGGAGGCGGCTCTGGTCAGGGTCAAGGTCACCACCAGGTGAGACCTGGACGAGTCGCTGTGCACGGCGGTGGCCTGCCTCGCCCTGAGCTGCAGGCCGGCACCCACCAGGGTCATGAACTCCTCGGCACTGTGGACGGACCTGGCAGGGGACACGGGTCACAGAGAGGTCCCCGAGGGACCCCCACCTTCAAGTCGAGCCCTAACTCCCTCCTCCCAGAAAGCTCTCACGTCAACTAAGCCCCCCCGGCTCGAGAAAGCAGCACATCTCACACAATGTTACGCAGAGTAAGCCAAACCTGCTTTTATGAGGCCTGATTGACTTATGTGTCTCTAATTGCTTTGCCCTGAAATGACCGGCTGTTTGGAGACCACATGGAGATTCCAGCCTTTTCAACACCAAGCTTTCCTTCAATCCTGGTTCCCTCAAGAATCCCACGATTTTAAAATACTTTGTCTAGTAAATCAAATTTCATCAGATTTATGAAATAAAAACTTCCTTTACTTTCCTAGTTTAATCAATGAGTTATGACAGCTCGTCAGAACTTTTGATCTGCAGGAGATACTATTTTGATCACATCGTCTCTTAGTCAAAAGCTGACAATTGGCGTTGTCGTGCGTCAATTTATCAGGGTGAAATGCGTGACTTCCTTTGGACGGATTCAGACGCTGGAACTAGCTGGCGGGCCCTTGAGACCCCGGGACAAGTGGGTGACCCTGATGCTGTGTGCTCAGCTCGGCGGTCCCCGCCGGGCGCAAACCTCATTCCCGAGCGTGGGTTCAGGAGCCCAGAGCTCCGGGGAGCAGGTCCGAGGGGCGGCGACTTTCGCGGGACAGATCCTCGGCGCATTCGGCAAAGTGCAACTCAGGGCGCCTGTGCGTGGCCAAGGGACCCGGGCGGCCTCTGGGACTTCTCTCCACCGGTCTCCCAGCTGAGCTATGGCGATGACCCCGCCCCGTCAACTTAGTGAAGGTACTTCAAAGGACTCGCTAATTGTTTCCACTCTGATTGCTGCAAGATCCTTTCCAACGCAAACTGAAATGTGTCGCACACACACACACACACACACACACACACACGAAGCAGCGAGGCACATGGGCCATCTCTCGAGGACAGGGCAGGTTTAGGCCACATGGCTGGGGCCACCGGACGCCCCTCCCCCTGCCCCGAAGGTGCCACCGTCCCCAGAGGCCGGCAGTGGGGTTACTCACTCGTGGGTCAGCCCCGAGACCTCCTGGCCCTCGTGGGTCGTCAGCACCCGACGCTTCACCCCGGAGGTCACGCCGCAGCCGTCGCTGGCCAGCAGGTCGAAGATGCCGTTGTTGTAAACTTCCACTACGGAGACCTGGACCCCGGGGCTCCTAGACGGATCTTCTGAAATAAGCCTGAAGGAGGGTCCGGGAGAGACACGCAGCAGACCATCCGTCAGAGGAGCCGCGACAACCCCGCGGAGGAGGTGGGGGGAGAACGGCTTCCCGGGAAGGGCGGGCCCCTCGCGAGCTGAGCCTCAGGCGGCAGCGCCCGTGGGAGGAAGGCCCATCGTCCTTAAATCGCTGCGGCCGTAGCTGTCCCGGGCACACAGCGGTGTCACCTGAGCTCCGTCTCAACCACCGAGGTCTGCCCTCGGAGTCTAAACACGCTGGGCAAGGAAGCCTGAAGGGCTCACGGCCTTGACGCCGCGGTCCCTGCGCCCGAGTGTAAGGCCCGCACGGAGGCCCCAGGCGGCGCACCCGCGGGGCTGTTCCAGCCGCCGGCTTGTTTGTCTTCAGATCTGTTCTGTTCCAGGCAGATGGAGTCTATGGCGTGGAGTCGGCTCCATGCACACTGCGCCTGCCGACCAAGCCCTGGCCGCAGCCCCTTCCGAGCCCACCAGGCTCTTAGGAAAACAACAGCGCCCTGTTTTCTTCCAAGAGTGTGCGCAGCATCCAGATCCAATTGAAAATACAGACGCTGAACCCTGAGAGCAGAGGCCCAGAGCCCCTCCCCGGGGAGCCGTGACCTCTGACCTCAGGCCCCCATCCCTGCCCTCCTCCCTTTGACAGAACGCCTCCCACAGGGCCCGTCCCCTCCCGAGACCCCTGTGTCTCTGAGCCTGCGCAGGAGAGCAGCCCGACTCTGACCCCCGTGCTGGCCTCGTCCACAAAGACACTCCAGGCGCCCGGGTGCACGTTCTTGCCGCAGGGGACAGGGCTGGTGCTTCTCGGCTGTGGCCGGGCTGGGTGTTTCGAGGGACCCACCGAAGAGCTGTGGGCGAGGAGCGATTCCTGCCCTCCGGGGATCAACTGCGGAGCACGTTTAAAGATCCGCCTGAAACAAACACGAGCTAAAGCCACTGGTGAAGACAGTTGCCGGCACAGAGCTCAGAGGCGGATCAGCCTGAGCCCTGGGGTGTGCGGAGAACGCGCTGAGAAGCGCGGCTGGGAGGGGAGAGCCGAGGCTGCCGAGCTGGGCCGCGTCAGCGCCGCCGCAGTGACGGAGAGAAGCACACGGCCCCCGGCTCCGGCTCCGCCCCTGAACAGACCAAACCCCAACTCGGTCTGTGGTCCGTACACCCCAGGGAGCTCGTTCGAGGGACTGAGGGTTGGTCTCCCACGACGTCAAGCCCTCGATTCGTTGAGGGCGCCGGTTCCCTTGGGCCACACGCGCGCGTCTGCGCTGGGCTAGATCCTGCCATGGGCGTGGAAAACCCGTCCGTCCTCAGCTTCGCGTGGGAGAAACAAAGCGGGTCGTGGGCCCAGGATCCCAGCCCGGTGGGAGACCTTCTCCGTAAAACACGCACAGGCTCCGGGAGGCGGCGCACGCGGGGTCCCTCCCCGCCCAGTGCCCCCTGTTCATCTCCTCCTGCACGTGGCCTCCGGGATCCCATCCCCTGTGGGTTTCTAGACAGCTCGAGAGCCGGCACACATCACACGCGCTTTTTGTGTTCCCCCAGCCGGCAGCAGCGCCTCGCGGGTAGAAGCGTCTTATAGGAGTTCCCGCTGTGGCTCAGCCGACTGGGATCCATGAGCATGCAGGTCCCATCCCTGGCCTCACTCAGTGGCTTAAGGATCCAGCGTTGCCGTGAGCTGCGGTGTAGGTCACAGATGCGGCTCGGAACTGGTGTTGCTGTGGCTGTGGCGTAGGCCGGCAGCTGCAGCTGCAATTCAACCCCCGCCCCGGAACTTCCATATGCTGCAGGTGCGATCCTAAAAATAAAGAAAGAGAAGCCTTGTAAACGCTGCCAATAAGCACGAGGCCCAGAGCAGCCCAGAGGGAGGCAGCGCAACCGCCAGGGTCAGAAGGAAGCGGGCTGAGACCAGCCTGGGGCGGGGGGACCTTATTGGAGGCGGCGGGGGAATAACTTTCTCTGGCCCCTCAGCAATCCGAGAGCAACCTTTTTTAGGGCGGAATTTTCGTGTACACCCCCCCTGCGTCCGATGCTGAGGTTACGACGGTTTGTGTGGCAGATTCAGGCGGTAACCGTGGCCGGGGCTGCACGGGTGCCTTTCTGGATCCTGTCCGCTTGTGACTAGAAAGCAGAGAAGCAGAACGTTCGGTGGTGGGACGATTAATCCGCACTTTCCCAATGAGGACGCTGAGGCTGGGGAGGTGGGCCGCGCGTGGCCCCTTAACAGGAAAAGCAGAGTCAAAGGGGATGTGAGCACCCGGAGACGCCGGCCTCTACGGAACCCTCGTGGCGTCTTAAGTTGGAAGTTCACGCCCAAGGCTCAAAACATGCAAAACGCATTTTCGAAACAAGGTGACATAAGCGCATGTCTGTGCGACTCCCCCTCTGGTGAAGCCGTGTGTTCATTTCCAGAGTCTGACGTCCGAGGGTCGCCCCAGCGGATCCGCTGCCTCTCAGCTTCGGCAGCCGCGGTGCTGCCCTGGGCCCTGGCCTCCACTCGCTGTCCCCGCGGGGAAGCGCCAGAACCAGAGACGCACCCCTGCGGTGAGCATCACCCGCCTGCTCTGACCCGACTGTCACCCAGTGCCTGTGGATCCGGCCTCCGTCCGGATGGGGCGTCTCAGCAGGTGCCCAGCTCACCCTGGGCGCTCAGGGAAGCAGCTGATGAAGGCTGGGGCACGGCCGTCGGTGAGGCCTGTGCCTGCCCCGTCCCTGCGCAGGACGCGGAGACGGAGGCTCAGAGCCGGTCATTACTGCAGCCTGAGCTCGGGACGCCGGCGGTTTGCTCTCCCAGGAAATGGTCTGACTCCAAGCCTCCCGGGGGGCAGCTGGGGAACCAGACCTGCCCGAGCTGGGAGACGGTTCTGCAGGGTTTTCAGGGGTCGGAGACGGAAATGGACACATCCACGTTTTATGTGCACTACTCATTAAATATCGCCGTGACGAGGCGCCAAAATATCAGGCTTTTGTGGGAGGTCCTGTGTCACTGGCCCTGATCTTAAGACACGAGGACAATGCAAGGCGGTCCCGAGACAAACGCGAATTCCGGGCCCCGGGAGCACCTGCCGAGGGGGGACCTTCCCACCCGGGCGGCCGGGTCCCGGGACATCCAAGGAGCACCCGTGGGCTGAGCCTGCAGCCCCAGGATGGGTGGGCGGACGTGAAGGTGGGACTCACAGACCGCGGTCCAGGGGCGGGGGGACCGTGACCAGCGGGAGGACAGGCGGTCGCCTCGTGCAGGCTCCCCGCGGCCCGGGCGGCTGGGGGCGAGGCTCGCTGTTTTCTGTAGGAGTCGCTGCATTGGCAAAATCGTGGCAACAGCAGAGGACACGCCTCTGTGACTTCAGGGGCCGAGTTAATGGGACAGGAGAGCCTGTGACGTGTCAGTTCACTGTCACCCCAGGAAGAGGCCGGGTGCGTCACTCTTTCCAGCGGGAGATGGATGAGCCCAGATCTTGTCGCGCTGGCCCCTCGCTTCAGGGGAGCAGAAACCCCTCCTCAGCCTCCCTTGACAGGAAGCCGGTGGAGAAGGCGTGTCTTAGTGATGGGACCTCGACAGAAATGTGTCACACGGGTTTCTGGCATTTGTGGTTCGGGCACATCTTGGTAAGGGTACCTCCCGGCACGGCCCGCCCTCCGCCTGCATCTCTGCTCCCCTCGCCGCCCCAGGTACCTGAAGAGCTCATGGGCGGCCCTGGGAAGGATGCCCAGCTCATCGCGGGAGGCAGGAGCGTCCTGGGTGTGTGGCCCCAGCATGGTGAAGCTCTTCCCGCTGCCTGTCTGTCCGTAGGCCATGATGCAGACGTGGTACCTAAAACCCAAGCCAGACTTCAGACAGACAGACAGACAGACGCACAGTGGGCCCAGCCCCACGACGGAGTCTGAGAAGCATATCTGGCTTCATCACAGCTGTGGCTTGGGTTCGATCCCTGGTCCAGGAACTTCCGCCTCCCTTGGGCTCGGCCAAAAAGCAAACAAAACCAAGAGCCCTCGAGATCCCAGAGCCCCACTGTCCAGGGCACCTGAACGGCTCCTTCGGCCCAGAAAGTCGAGGGACCACAGGCGAGGGCAAGAGGCAATCGAGGCCTCTCAGCCGCCGTCCTGAATTTTTTCTTCCAGAATTGAAATGCCCCGAGGTGGTTATAACAGGCCGCAAGCACGCCACATCTGTGACCTCTGACCCTGAGAGATGCACCTGCGTTTCTGGAGGGGGGTGTCTTTCCTGCAGAGAAAAGTGGGCTCTTAAAGGCATGAAGGGAGAAGAGCAGCAGCCCCGGACTAAACACACACCATCTGTTTCCTATTTGTCATGGAAAAGGCAACTCTGGCAGAGCGGATGTTAACCGCAATGCCACTTGTATTTCTGGAATCTGCTTACTTAAAAGATGCCTACTGCGTAAGAACAGAGAGACTCTCCTATCGCTTTCCGTGGAAGACATTTTCTCGGGTGGATGTAAACATCCCAGCATCCCAGAGGAAGAGCTGAAGCAGAAACGTCCTGGTGGCCGGAGGGAGGCGGGTGGCTGTGCCCTTGGCACGGGCCCCCACTGCCCTGACCTGGGGGCAGCGCCTTTGCCGCGTCCGTGGTGTTAGAGGCCAGCCGGGCGCCGTGGTTAGAACCAGCCCTGTGATTACGGAGCCCACGCCCGGCTGGCTCGCAGGAGCCTCTACTGGGCAAACACAAGCGTGGCCTCTTCCGGAGGCTCGATGTCAACCTCGCCTCCAAACCAAGATGCTTCCAAATACTTCAAAGTGGAAAGTCTCAGCACACCGGGTCTCAGCTGAGTCAACAGAGCCGCGCACTTCGTGGCTGAACAAGGCCCTTTGTCTGGGCTGTGAGCCCCGCCTCGGAAACCAGCAGTTTCCAGCAGGGCCAAACCTCTGCACCAGCATCACGGTTCTCAACAGACTTTAGAAAAGCCTGACGTGTGTACACAGATGGCCAGAGAGAAGGCGCTGCCGTCTCTGTCTTAAGCCCGCACGTCATATAACGAAAATAGCATCTGGCCCCGAGGCCTCTGCCTCTGCGCCCCTGTGGCAGTCATTCCCCAGGCGCATCTGCACCTCTCCTGGCAGCTGGAGACCTGCTGCATTAACGGCATTCGGCCGGTGCTGGGCCTGGGCCTGCTCTGCCCGCACGCAAGATGCTCAGACCCCGACGCGAGACTCTCGTTCTGTAGACCAAAGAAATCTACATACGTTTACAGGTGCCCGGGAGAGTCAGCCTCAAAAATGTTTCAGCTCACCCGTCTAAGAAGGATGTAAGAAGCGGACAGACATCTTGAAACACCACAGTCTGAGCCTCTGCTGGACCGTAAACTCTGAGAGGCAAAGCGAAAATGATGCATTAGGAAAAGGGAAAGAGAGCCACACACGTACCCAAATACGGAGACCTGAGAAATAATACTCGTAGGCGCGTCTCACCTGAACCCAGCACAGTCAAGATGCGTAGTTTTAAAACAATTAGAGATTAACTGTGTGACTTTCAAGCTAACGGAGGTTAATGAAGAGTGAAAAATTGTTTCCTCTGTTTTAAAAATGGAATGAGCAGAAGCAAAGTTATAAATGCTTGCCAAGCAGAAAGAAAAAGCAAGCAAGCCAGACGAAAAGAAGGCAGAGATACGGCCTAAGCATCCTGTGGCTAACGTAGCCCCACCGAAGGGGCTGGTGCCACAGCAATGACGAGAAAATCACACTCAGGCGATATGTGATACCTAATACTTAGTTTTTATGGGGAAGATCTTATAAATATCGCTTTCCTCGGCCCCAGGCTGGTGGAGCCAAACGTCAACACACACAACAGGCCTGGGACGCCGGCTGTGAAAGCGGGAGCCGGTGCGGCTGGGGGGTTACAAACGTGTGCAAATAACCCGAAGTAGGAAGCAAGGCCCAGAGACTGTGGTTCACTCGGCAGGGAAGCCGCGTCGAGACGACACGTTTCCCCGTGGGCTGGCGGCCACCCGAGCTGATAACGGCCCACCGGGAACGGCGGGGAGGCGGAGGCCAGCCGGTGAGCTACGCAAGTGGAGGAGAAGCAGGCCCAGGACGCAGGCAGAGGCCAGACCCTCGACGGTCAGGCGCCAGCCACACGGAAGGGCGTGGGTGGGAGTCCTCGTCCTCCTTTGACCATCGGCGCCCCTTCCAGAAGCACCCCCTCTCCTCTCGCCGGTGCGCCCCTGGTCCACTGACTGTGGCGGCCCAGAGGCCAGTGTCCCGTCTCTGCCCCCCGCCCCGGTCTCGGTCCTGCCCCCCGCCCCGTGTGGGCCTCTGGCACCGGCTTGACCATGGGGACTGTCCAGCCTCGACCACACCTCCTAACAGGGCGCCTTGCGCATAACAGGCGGCTTGGTTACCGCTTGAACTTGAGTTTGCCCACGTAGCGATCACTGCGGAGAGGTCAGCAGACGCGTCACGGCGGAAACACACGCAGCAGAGCCGGCCAGAGGCCTTGGGCTCCTGACGCATGAAATTATACCGGCAACAACAAAAGTGCCTTATTCGCTTTCCCACTGTGCTTTGGGTCAATTCCTGCTACTTTTCGTTTGCCTTTTTGAAAAACCACACTTCATTTCGCTTAGGAGACAACGTCTTTCTGACCCTGGGTGCCCTCCTGGTTCCTGGGTGAGGTGTGACCTGCCGTTCACACACCTTCTTTCAAAGGAGGGAGCGTCCGTTGTCGCTCAGTGGGGACGAATCCGACGAGGATCCATGAGCACGCAGGTTCGATCCCTGGCCTTGCTCAGTGGGTTAAGGATCCAGTGTTGCCGTGAGCTGGGGTGTAGGTCGCAGATATGGCTCAAATCCAGCATTGCCGTGACTGTGTCGTAGGCTGGCAGCTGCAGCTCTGAGTCAACCCCTACCTGGGAACCTCCATGTGCCGAGGGTGTGGCCCTAAAAAGACAAAAAAATCTAAAAATAAAAGGGGGGAGGAGTGAAGTGCTGAAGCTTCAGAGCTTCCCCTGCAGAAGTGAAATAAAAGGTTTTGACATTTTCTGCCTCCGTAAAAAGCTGTTAAAAAATAAGCCATGTCATGATTTCCTAAGACCCACACACCTCACTGCCTATAAAGTGAGCGGATCCTGATGCTGGGACTCCAGGGATCCCCCAGCAGAGGGTCAAGTTTAAACTCTGCCTTTTCGGAGTTCCCATCGTGGTTCAGTGGAAAAAAATCTGACTAGCATCCATGAGGACGCAGGTTCGATCCCTGGCCTCGCTCAGTGGGCTAAGGATCTGGCGTGGCTGTAGCTGTGTGTAGGCCGGCGGCTACAGCTCTGATTAGACCCCTCGCCTGGGAACCTGCATGTGCTGCAGGTGTGGCCCTAAAAAAGTGGTGAACTCTGCCTTCTTACCCACTTGGACAGTGACTCCCTTTCTCTCTGGGCTCAGCCCGACCCCGACGGCGCAGTCTAAACCCCTGGATGTGGGACGCTGTGCGTTGGGGGTGCTCCTGTTTGAGCCGAGGGCCGCAAGCCGGGTGGTGACGGACGAAACTTGCAAAGACCCAGCTTCCCCGCTGCCCGAGCCTCTGCTCTACACCTGCCGCCTCCCTAGGAGCCCCCTGAAGGTCAAGCAACTTCATTTGCATAAACCTGCTCGGCCAACCTAGAGTGCCTGGGACTCCAAGTGGACTTACCTGCCTTGCTCCAGGTGAGTCGAGACGATGTGACCCCCCCCCCGCCCCCCGCCACCTAAGTGCCCTCAAGTCACAGGCTCGAAGGACAGGAAGGAAGGGACTCTGGGTGGGGAGTGAAGAGGGACCCCAGAGGGACAGCCAGCTCGCACGAACACTGCAGACACCAGGGTGCCAGGCAGTGACCTGTCACAGGGCCCGCAGGCTGGGACAGCGCCGTCTGCACAAGGAGACGGACCCTGGATGGCTGGGCAGAGGTCGCACAGATCCTGGTGGGCTGGGGACCGCATGAAGTCTGCTGTGGGCCTGGGCTGTGGGATAGGGGTCCCACATGACACGGGACTTGGGGTCCCAGGTGAGGTGGAGGAACCCCAAACTGAGAAGCCGTAGGCACAGTGGCTGAGAACTCACCACGGCCCCTGCAAGCTCCGACTCCGCCCCCCATGAGGAAACCCGGCCCCCCCAGGGCCTGCAGGGCTGGCGGCGGCTGTGGCCACTCGAGGGACAGCCCTGCCCCCTTGGGGGGCCCCCCCTTCTGTTTAGTAAGGTCTCTCCCCACTTGGCTCTGCTTTGTTTATTGCACAAAATAAACAGCTCGGGAGCAGCAGCTGGGGTCAGGCCCGCATTTCGGGGTCGAGACACAGAGCAGACGTGGAGAGGCCGGCGTCAGCCAGGGCCGTCGCCACGCGGGGGGAGCCGCGCAGATGCCTGCCTCGTGCTTTGCCAGGTCAGACCCAGGCTGAGAGCCCTCTCCTCGCATCTCCACGCCATCTGTCCCTCCCTGAGAGAGGCCTTCCCAGCAGCTGCAAGGACGCGCTGGCTCCTTCTCCCCGGTTCTCTCAGCCTTTGCTCCTTTATTCTGAAGCGGTTGCCTTCAGGGCCGCGATTCTCTTAGTCCTGACGCCGTCTTACTAGGAAACGACCCTCTGAAATCTGCCCTGACTGACAATACGGTCCCCCCAGCGTTCCTTTGTTAAATTAAAGGACAGTGGATTTACAATGTAAAAAGCTACTCTCTCTCTTCTTTCTTTTTGTTGGCTGCACAGGCGACACCTGAAAGATCCTGGGCCACAGATCAAACCCGCGCCACGGCAGCAGCTCGAGCCACCACAGTGACAATGCCAGACCCTTAAAGCACTGCGCCGCCAGGGAACTCCCCAGCATTCTTTTTCAAAATGGTTTGCCGGTTTATCTGGCGGAATCAGGACACACACATCAGAGCTGATGAGAGGCCTCTTTAAGCCTCTTTGGGGAAATTGGGGGTGTTTTGAGACCTGCGTGTTTACGGGGCCGTCTGCTCCCAGGTGCCCAGCTCCGCACGGGTGACAGACGCACAGCGATGCCGATGCCGCCCGCAGGGAGAGGAGCTCTCTAACCCCCCACCTCACCCCTCGAAGCCGCCAGAGTCTGGTCTCTTCGGGAATGTCCTCGGAGGAAGGAAGGCAACGAGCCTCTGGCCCCGGCTTCCTTGGCTGGGGCGGCCGTCTGCACGGCTGCGGGCTGAGCTCCCCGCAGGACCCCCAGGCTTCACCTCCCAGCAGCAGCAGGACAGTCAGGTCGTCCCCCGTTTTTGTCAGCTATGAGGGAAGCGGCTGTAAACACCTCCTGCAGTCCTCTGGGGAACCGTCTTGGGGAAAGGCCTGGGGGCCCCGGGTCACAGGTCAGCATGGTGCACGGGCCGCGGGGGCCGCTCCGGCGGCATTTCCCCAGCGACCACGGCCGGGCTCGTTCCTTGAGGTCACGTCCTCCGACGTCTTTCCGCTCGCTCCCGGTTGTCTGTTCCTTGTTTTCGAGGCTCCTCCGTACATCCTGGAGGTGGGCCTCACGGACGCAGCGATTTCCGGATACTGTCTCCCGTGCTCGGCTTGTCTCTCATCCTTCCAACAGCGTCACAGACAGAAGGTTTGAATTTCAGTTCTTTGAAGGATCGTGCTTTAGGTGGCGTTTCTAAGAATTCCTCCCTTAACCCAAGGCCACAAAGCCTCCCTCCTACGTTGTCTTCCAAAGGCTTCAGTTTTAGGCGTCCTACCTGGGCCTAGTTTCCATCTCAGGCAACCTTTCCACAGGCGTGTGCTGCGTGGGTGAAGACGCGTTTCTCTGTGGCCTGTGGACGGCCAGCCGTCCAGCAACACTTGCGGAAAGACAGTGCTCCATCCACGGAACTAAGGGCCTTTCCTTCGCACTTAGACCAACGGGGCAAGCTGTACCTTTTCGCCATCGAACCGCGAGGCAGAGCTGACCTCTGCGTGACGTGGCTGCCCCGTCATCCCGAAGAAGCTTACCTTTCAAAGGTGTACGTCTTATTAATCCGAGGGTGACCAGACCGGCTGCAGTCCACCAGGACGGTCTCCTAGCAGCAAAGAGGGAGAGAGTGGTCATTCCTGGCCAGGGCTTCATGACAACCATCGAGCAGAGGTTGGCACAGCTCCGCCTCTGGGTTTTGTAAACAAGTTCTGCTGAGACACAGCCCCACCCTGGCCCCAGATTGTCTGTGGCGGCTTTTCACTCCGCAGCATGAGTAACGGAGACAGATACCATACGGCCCCCAGGACCGTCATATTCACCCCCCTGGCCCTTTGAGGGAAAGTTCGCCCCCCCACCCCCCACCCCCCGAGAGCAGCAGGGCAGCGCCATCGAGAAACACACGGAGACCAGGGCGGCCTGGGCGGCGGCATTTCAAGCGAGGCGTCACACGTCGGTTAGGATGTGCAGAAATCACGCCGGACCTGAGCATAACTCAGTTATAATACCCGCCCCCCCCGGCAGAAGTGAAGGTCTGTTTCCAACATGTCAGCTTTTGATCTTGCTAAACTGCTTTCTTCAGGAGAAAAGCAAAGGCAACTTTCAACAAGAAAGGCACCCTCGCTTTCATTCAAGCAGAGGAAAAGCAAATCTTCTGAACCGGTTCCAATTCTCAAATGCAAACCATGAAAGGAAAAAAGAAAAACCACGGGTATAGACAGAATTTAAAAAACCCACAACCGCTGTGATACAGAACTTATAAACACCTGACTTTTCTTTCTTTCTTTCTTTCTTTTTTTTTTTTCCTTTTTAGGGCCATGCCTACAGTATATGGAAGTTCCCAGGCAGGGGCTGACTCAGACCTGCTGCTGCTAGTCTATACCACAGCCACAGCAATGCGGGATCCAAGCTGTGTCTTTGACCTACACAACAGCTCACAGCAACACCGGATCCTTAACCCACTGATCAAGGCCAGGGATTGAACCTGAATCCTCATGGATACTAGTCGGATTTTTAACCCACGAGCCACAACAGGAACTTTCTCCTTTTAAATTCCTGACAGTTTAGATTCAGAATAAGTTTTGTTTGGGAGGGTCTTTTTTAGGGTCGCACCCAAGGTATATGGAGATTCCCAGGCTAAGGGTCAAATTGGGGCTGCTGGTCTACACCACAGCCACAGCAACGTGGGATCAGGGCCCTGTCTGAGACCTACGCCAGCTCCTTAACCCACTTAGTGAGGCCAGGGATCGAACCCGTGTCCTCATGGATACTAGTGGGGTTCATTACCACAGAACCACAGTGGGAACTCCTGACTTTTCTACAGTAGCAGTTACAGAGTCTAGGGTGGTGCCTGCTCACTGAATTATATACACATCTGCAAAATAAACACATGTCCAAAAAGAGGCCTATTTAGGTTTTGCGGACAAGAAACTCTTGCCCGCCAGCCCAGTAAACGATGAACATTCTGATGTGTGCAGCAGGACTCGGGCTCAGACACGGGGGAGGGCAGAGCCCCAGCCCGGCTCCCAGCCCCGGAATCCCACCCCCAGCCCGGCCCGCACCCCCCACCCCCGAGGGGGCACTTTCACTTTTCTGTTGCCTCCAGGGGCTGTCCCTTCAACACGAGGCCAAAATGTCATCTCGTGCCCCGGATGGATAGCCCCGGACACCTCCCCCAAGGGATTTACTCAATGCCTTCAAGTGCCCGAGTTTTAACCACGAAGAAAAACAAGCGAAAAATGCTGGCCTTTACGTGTCTCACCCACATGCTCCAGGGTTATTGTGTGAACAGCATAAAAAGCCACAAAAACCAGGCTGGGTCCCAAAGACCCCACGGCCGCTGAGAGTGCCCGCCCGGGGGGACCGCGGGGCTCTGAGCACCTGAGAAGGTGCCAACATTTCCCAAACGCAGCTTGTGTCCCCTCCCCCACCGCCACCCCACACAGCCCGTCTCCTCACAAACAAGAGCCTTTTAAAGCAAAAGCCCCCTCATCCAAACCTTCAAGCTCTTGCCGCGGCCACACTTCCCTAAAGGAGGCACCCGGGCTGTGCCCGGCGCTGGGTCCAGACACCGGGTTGGCCCTAGCCCTTGCTTCCAGCCCCTGCTCATGGAAGTAGGAGGCTCAGGAGGAACGGCAGGGGCAGCGGGCCTGGCTCAGAGCCAGGAGTCACCCAAGGTCACTGCCCTGACACTGGGCTGCTTTGCCACCTGGTTCCTTATTGGGAGCCCACTCCCCAGGAGGCTCGCAGGGCACGTGGGGCCCGCGGTCTTGGCCGTCAACTCGGTCATCAAGGTTTCCAGCTAAAAGTAAATTTTAATCCAAATCCCACACTTTACAGGAAGAACTTGAGGCCAACAGGAAGTAAATGAACCACATTCAGAAGGAAGGCTGGGCCTCTGGTCTCCACAGGGCCTCCCCCGCCGAGCCTCCTCCGGGCTGAGCATTTCCTGAGCCTCCGAAACCTCCCTCACCGAGACCAGTGGTCCTCGGCCACCTGCTGACCCACCTGCAGTGGGAGAGTCAGCCCCCAGCCCCTCTGCCGGGAGCCCTGAGTAGGCCCTGCAGCGACGGACAAGCCTTAGCAAAGTCAGGGTGAGTCTAAACACTCCGTCCCCCAAGATGCAACTAAAACTCAGCAGTGGCCTCTGGGGAGTGACTATAGCTGGGTCACCGCTGGACCCAGAGAAGACACTAGTAAAACAAATAGGCAGGCAGAGATTTTGCATCACCTTAATTCCCACATTAAAAAAGCGAAGCCACCAGACAGTAAAACCAAGACGCATGCTATTTGCTCTAAAAGCGGTGAGCAGTTTCCCTGCGACCTGCAGACCCCGAGGGAGCGGGGAGGAGTCCCATGGACCTGACATCAGGAGGACGCACCAGAGAGAGGGGCCTCCCCGGACCTCGAGTAGCTCGGCCAGACCGGACCCGAGGTGGCCACCGTGGGCCGGAGACGGCCAAGGCCAACGTCGGCCGGGACGTTGCTGCGGTCAAGGCCGTCAGAGAGCATCAGGCCACAGTGCTGCTTGACGAGACCCCGGGTCGGCTCTGCGGGGAGCCGGGAGCCACCTCTCTGTCTGGAGGCCGGTGCCAGTCGGGAAAGGAGGGAGCCCTGGTCCTGCCCTTGCTGGGGACCAGCGCGTGGGGAAAGCGTCTCTCTAACAGCCTCCAGGAAGAAAAGAAAGGATCCTTAACCCTCTCTGCGCCGCAGGGTTTTTACAACTTTAACTGGCCGCTCCCGCGGCCTATGGAGGTTCCCAGGCTAAGGGTCGAATCGGAGCTGCGGCTGCCGGCCTACACCACAGCCACAGCCACAAGAATGAATAAGAATGAAGCGAGCTGAGTCGGGGGCTGAGTCAGGCTGCCGTCCACCCAGCTCGTCCCTGACCCTCCGCCCAGGGGCCCGGCGGGGACTCCGCCCTGAGAAGAAGAGCCCGCACTGTAGGGAGGGGACACCTGGGACAAGGGGAGGGTGAAGAGTCTGGGCAGGTGACCTTTCACTGATCCAGCTCTCGGAGAGCTGGGGCCCAGCTCCCGCCCAGGCGAAGGCGTGCCACCCAGCCAGGGACCCCAAGGTCACGGGGGCCGGCCCGGCCCACGGTGGGTCGCCTGCACCTCCTGAGAACCAGCGCCCTTTCCCCATGTCCCCGGCCGGGAACAGCACGGCATGGGTCTGTCACCGGTTTGCGGTGGGTCACTTCTTCACCGGCTTTTCGCGAGACATTGCGCTGCACGCTGCTGGCTGTGAGGTGTTTTCACTCCCAGGGAACCCGGCTCAAGTGCGTGATTGGCCACAAGAGTCTCTGTCCCTGAGCGTCCTCTGCCCGGGAACGAGACAACTGAAGTGTGCGTGTCACCTCGTCACTGGCTCACAGGGTCAGTGCCAGGCCAGGGGAACAGAGGGACGAGAACCCACCCGGACCAGCCTCACACCTGGCCATGCAGACAGGTTTAACACATGAGTGGCAGAGAATTACACGAGATGCCCTAAGAACCAGGAGGAAAAGTTTAGATGCAGCGAGACGGCCTGAGAGTGGTCCTCGGACTGGGCCCAGGCAGGGCCCTCCCGAGGCCGGATGGTCTGCTGAGCATGGAGGGGGGTGGGTGAGCCTGGGGTGGGGGCGGAAGAGCATCTGGACCAGGGAAGGGCATGTGCGAAGGCCCAGAGGCAGCCCACGTGGAGGGACACGGAGAATGCCTTCTGGAAGTTGATGTTTGAAACCAAATGAGTCCAAAGATGGCTCAGCTAAGCCAGGAGTCTGTGTGATTATCAAACAAGCCGATGTAAATTAAACAAACCCCCCAAACGGAGCCCCCTGCTGACATTCCCCAAGGATGAGGGCGGGAGCCGGACACTCCCGCTGAGACGGAGTCTGCTTACAGGTTGATCCAAAGCGATTAAACGTGGAATTCGGTTGCCAGTTGAAACGAAGTGCTGCTGACACACGCAACACCAACCGGCGCTCTCTTCAGACTTTCGGAAACAAAAACATAACGTGAAAGCCAAGAGTCACAGTGTCACAAAACAGACCGCTTGCGTTTTCAGCAGATTTCAGGATATGAAGCCCTTTAGCCAACAGGTCTGTGATGTTACAAACAGCTCGGATTCTGCTGATTTTCTAAACATAAACCAAACGCCCCCGTCAAAAGAAATTTTATCTTATCTTGATGGGTAAAATATTTCCAAAAACCCTCAGACTCCTGAGTTTGGAGACTCGGCGGGAATTTGGCAGAGGGACGGGGAGGGCCTGAAACCGAGCAGGACCCTGTGGTCTTTCCCGCCTTGTGCTCCGCCGGCCTTTGGCAGAGAAACTTCAACAAAGAACACGTTCAATCAGAAAAGTAGGAAGATAGGAGCAAAGGAAAACAGTCAGGGTTAAACAGTCAGAGTTTCACCACTAAGCGAAGTCAGGCGCTTTGGCTCCTCCCAAGGCCTGCGGAGCACACGCCGGGCCAGGGCCTGCGAGCGGTCCTGTGACGCCGACGTTAACTACATGGTGACCAGACCGTAGCCAGGACATCGGCTGCCACGAGTCCAAGAACAGGCCTCAAGGAGCTGGGAACCAGCAACCCGGGAGCCGATTCTGTCCTTAAAACCGTGGAGGGGACGCTGGCCAGACCACCCATGACCCGTTTCAAGAGGACCGTCCCAGCAGCCTGCGCCGGTGCTGACTCTGGGGGGCTGCTGGGGGAGGAGTTGGCCCTTGGACAGGAGCCACCCCACCCCGCTGCTGGCCTCTGAAGTAAAGCCAAGCTCCCTTCCCTCCCACCTCGCCTGTGCTGGCTTCAGAGGGGCAGCAGCCGGCCCCGCTCTCGACAACGTCAGGAGGACAAGGACGGCAGGTGACAGAGAACGAGGTGGCCCCACCACGGGCGCGTTTCTCTCCCTGTCACGTCCACCAGGATGCCTCAGAGCTGGGCAGGGAGAAACGGCAGGAACTTAGCCACAGACACGCAGCAGCCTCACCCACGGGGGCGGGAGGGCGGGGGGCAGAGGGTTCGGGGACTCGTTGGAGCTCGGACTCCAGCGAAGAGGGCCTCACCGTCTCCTCTGCTCCGCTCAGCAGCGCCCGCTGAAGGCCGCGTGGCACCGGGCCACAGGAAGCCGCGCCAAAACAAGGGGTCCTTTCGCGTGCTCACGTAAAGAGACTGTCCAAGGAATTTTACACTCAGCTGTAACAGTTTCCGTGGCTTCCTTATAACAAGTACAGCCGTCAACCCATTAATTGAAACAGCTTTGCAAAGGGTTGCTGGGATGGTTACTAAAGGGGAGAGGGGAGGGGAGAGAGGGAGGGAAGGGCGGGCTGGGGGGCGGGATTGACGGAGACACGCTGCGGTAAATGAAATGGCTAAGTGACCTCATACCCTATACCCTGGAGTAACCTGCATGGGAAAAAAGAGCGGCTATACGTGTGTGTGTGACGCAACGCCGCAGCCAATAGTGTGCAATAAGCTATGAGGGAAAGAACCTGGAAAAATGCAGGTGTGTGTACGTAGAACTGAACCAATTTGCTGTGCACCTGAAACTAACACGGCCCTGCGCACGAACCATATTTCAATAATAAAAAAAAAAGAGATCCGCTGAAGTCTGTGCCGCGTCCCCATAACAAGACTGATTCAGACCGCAGGCCTAGTGGAACGCCCACGGGACCGCGAGAAACTGAAGCGACGTAAAAACACGTCCCGGCGGTCACTGGACCCTCCGGGCCTGGGATTTCAGTGAAGTGAAAATGAACCGCATTAACTAAAAGTTTAGCATTTCACGTGCTCTCTCCACTCGCTTTGTGCTCATCCGCATAAAACTCGGATGAGGCACAAGCCCAGCAGCTCTCTAAACCGCTATTTACAGAGACTTTCAGACACGCGCAGAAGGGGAGGAAGCGGCACGACGACCGCTCCCCGAGCAGGTTAACTTTCAGCCCGTCGTGTTTTATAGCTCTTCCCGCCCAGCCCACCTCCCTATTCTCTGGCATATTTTAAACTAAATATCAGACAAACAAATATAGAGAGTTCAGTCTGTGTATCTAACCGACAAGGATTATTACAAAAAAAAAAAGTAAAGTGACAACCCCCCAGTGCGTGTGACCGTGCCCTGGCTGTGTCTCCAAAGTCTTCCCAGCGACTCCTCCGAGGCTCAAAGGCGCCCCGCCGGGCGGTCCCAGGCTGCGCATGCTCCTCCCGCGGTGCCCTCCCCCTCACTCCCGTCTCCCGGCGTCGTTCACCCGTGAACGCAGCCAGGTCCCCCGTCCTGCGGAGGCGCCACATTCCGACTTGGCGGACGTGGCCTCTCCTTGGAGCTGGTGGGCGCCGAGACGCCGTTAGAAGCAGGTGCTCATGCAGTGCCTGGGCGCCTGTGGCATCTGCGTCCCGTCCCTATTGACCGTGAGGCTCGCTTTCAGAGAAACTGGAGCCCTCGGGGTCCCCAGGGAGCCCCCTGCGGCAGAGATCGCAGGCCCTGGTGGTCCGACCTGTGGATGGTGGTTGCCGGCAGCCCCTGGGGGCTCGGAGGGCGATTTCCTAACTGTGTCATCGACTCTGAACTCACCGGAATCTCCTACAAAGAGAAACCTTCCCTCGTCAAGGATCCGCTTACCCTGAAACGCACCATAACATTTAATTCTCTCTTTATCACTTTCTAGAATAATGGACAGATGCTCCACCTCTCTCCAAAGGTGACGGGAGATTTAAAACCACACCAGCCATGAACAGAAGGTTTTACCTGCATGTGGGTTTCACTCTGCTTCGGTCACTTCCCAGGCCCCATCATTCTACCCAACATCCGCGGGCATCCATTAAGTGGACTCTGTGCTCCCTGATGCCACCCCTCAGTCCCGGCCGTCCCCTAACTGTCCGGCACCGCTGTCTCGGGCGCCTCTGGGACGAGGAGACCTGTGACCACTCGAGGATCCTCGGCCCCCGAGTCTAGAGGCCACAGTCGGGGTTTTCACAGCCACCTCTAGGTCTTTTCTGCAGGAAAGACAAGAAAGACGTGGCTTTTTGGGGGGAGGCAAAATCATGACTCCACTGCAGATAAGTAGGTCTGTTTCTGATCTAAAACTGTCAGGTTCACGTTGAATTTTTTGGTTCATCTGCTCCAAGTTTTGGGACTCACTCCTGCGTGGGCTGACTGATCTGGGGGCTGGAGAAGTAGGGACAGGGCAGTGGCTTCTTCACCGTCTACGGTTCCCAGGGCACAGCGCACCTGCGGCCTCACCGAGCTCACGCCCGGCAGAAAGCGGGGAACAGAAGCCATCTTCACTCACTAGGAAAGCCTGAATAAAGGAGGAAGTTATTCACGTTCGCTCTCTGAATCAGTGGTGGGAATTTTCCTTTCCTTTTTAGGGCGGCACCCGTGGCACAAGGACGTTCCCAGGTCGAATCGGAGCTGCGGCCGCGGCAACACCAGATCCGAGCCACATCTGTGACCTATGCTGCAGCTGGCAGCAACACCTGATCCTTAGCCCACTGAGGGAGGCCAGGGATCGAACCTGCGTCCTCACAGACACTATACCACAGCGGGACCTCCAGCCAAGAGAAAGCTGCAGGTACGGTCCGATAGGAACTGCCACTCACATCGTCGACTGCGTGGACCACTTCTCCAGACACGGGGCTGCGGGGGGAAAACAAGCTTTAGAACACGTTTCCCCGGAAACCGCTCTGCGGCCCCTGCCGCCCCGGCGTTTACTCCCCGCTCCTCTCTTCCGCCCCCCGGCGTCTCCGAGCCTCTGTTTCTCTGCGCTTTTCCTCCTCACCCCGCCCTCCCCTGGCCTCTCTCCGAGCGTTTCCTCTCCCACCTCTGCCGTTTCCGATCTTCACTTTCCCTGGTTTCCTATCCCTGCCGGCAAACACGTCCCCCATGGGCAGAAGGGAGAAGCTATAGCAAGGCCTGCGCCTCCAGGGCTGCGGGTGTCTGAAGGCAAACAGGCGTCCAGAAAGAGGCAGCACGTCTCCTAACTGAAACTCCATCCATGTTCATGAGATGGCAGCATAAAGAGCAATTTACAAAGCCCCTTGTAAACTTTCCCGCCGTTGAACAGCGCTGAGCAGCCGAATAGCCCCTGTGACGATGGGAACACACCCTGTGGACTGCCCACCGCCCAGCCCCCCATGTAGCCGAAATGAGGCCGGCTCAACGGGGACCACAGCTCCCATTTCTTGTCACTTTGATTCACTCCACGTGGCATCACCACATGTGGCACGAAGCCACCCTATCAGGCAGCACAGAAGCAGATAAGGTGACATGGTAAAAACCTATACACACCACTCAAAAAGCATGTTCAGGAAAACACCGCATTTCAGGACCAACCGCTGGGTCACACCCTGCAGTCAGGACCAGCCAGCAAAGCACACTCAGGCCTGAGGGAGCAAACTAACAGCTGAGAAGGAAGAAGCGATCCATCACCTCCACAAGGACGCTGCCCGTCACGCCTTGGAAGTGACCCCTAAAGCCAGGTGTCAGCTGGTATCATGCAAAGAGAGGGGAGCCGGGCTGGGCCCTTGAAGAGAGATTTGGATGGGTAAGGGGGGGGCGAGGCGAGAAGAGCAATAGGAGCAAGACGGGGTCGGCGGGGGGGCAGGAATGAGCCCACCCATGGGCCACAGCTGGTGCAAGCAGGACGCCTGGGGACCTGGGAGCCGAGGCATCCACGGCCTCGCCTTTCACCGGGGAAGAAGCCAAAGTCAGCAGCACGGTTTTCACGTAGAGGAATTTCAGACCACTTGTGACCATCTCAGATCCTTCCAAGTCAGCAGTAAACGTGCCCTGCAGCCCTCAGGGGTCCCTGCAGGACATCAGGAGGGACGACGCTGCCCCCTCCCGCCCCACCGTACAGGGGAAGCAAATCCTAAAAGAGGCCTGCCCTCAGGCAGCAGAATCCCGGGACTCCCGTCCTTCTCGCGCAGGGACTTCGGCCACATTCCAGAAGGTCTGTGACTCATCTTTATTAGCAAAAGGCAGCTCCGTTCACAAAAGAACCCTCACCCAGAGCACGAGAGACTAGGAGGCGTGGGAATTGCTGCCACTTGTACAGCTTTTTCCCTTCACACACACACACACACACACACACACACACACACACACACACACACACACACGGTGCAAAAGCAAATCACCTCTTCTCTGCAGCTGGATCATCACACTCATTATCCGAAGGCAGCAAAGGACGGATCCGACAGTGAACGCGGATGTTGCCCCTCAGCTCCTGCAAGGAGGACAAGCGTCCGTGAGCACAGGCGCCAGGCTGACCTGATGGGCCGTTTCCCCAAAGAGCACGGACCGGGTCCCGTTTCCCCAGGACCCGAGTCCCTGCCGCAGCTGGACGTTGAAAACCCGACGGTGCAGGGCGTGCCGGAGTCGTTTTTAACTTTTCAAACACTCATCCTTTAGGTCGTTCAGGTGCCAAAGGATTGCCCCTTGGTTGTTCGTTTAAGACAGAACCTTTCAACGGCTTCCTGGGCTGAATCTCTCAGGCCTTTCTGGCGTCTGGAGCCTTGGCTCATTATCCAGACCCCCAAGGGGGAGATGGGAGGAGATGCTGCAGAAGCGGAAACGGAGAAGAAGAACCGGCTACACCTGTACCCGGCACAGGTGCAGCCACACCTTCCCGAGCGGAAGCGGACGGACAAGGCTAGGGCTTCGTCATCTCGGGAACTCGGGTCAAAATCCTGTTAGTTTAGCCGCAGAAGTAACAGCTATGCCCGGGCCCCTGCGGCAACGAGGGAGTTACCACCTCCGGGCGAGGGGGATTCGGCACCACACAGTCCCCCCACCCCCGGTTCTGTGCTGACTTCTTCCCCGTTGGCCCTTTCACGACTTTGGGGCCACAATGAAGGCGTCTTTCCTCTTCCGGGTGCCGGCAAGTTGGACACGCTGCTCCTGCGTCCTCCCAAACCCGCCCTGTCCCGCACCCACCAGCCCACTGGCAGGGGCGCGTCCACCGTCGTCCAGAAGCGGCTAAAACCAACCGAGCCTGTGTTCAGGCCCCCGAAGCGCTGTGTCTGGAACGAGAAGCAGGATTCCAGGTGCGGGTGGCGGCGCCGAGCAGACGGGGCCCCTCTCTCTCTGACGAGGGAAAGTCTCCCGTCCCCGCCGTGGGCGAGCCACTGGCTCACTCGGCAGCCACGGACACACGCGACTGGGCCCACTGGACGCCATGTAAAGCCAACGCCCTGGCACCCAGGGGATTCAGGGCCCACTCGTGGGAGGGTCTGGCCCCCCATCCCCTCAGCCGTGGAAATGGCCCGAGAAGAATCGGCGGGGGTGCAGATCTGCCAGGAGCCCACAAACGCTCCGCGCCAGCACCCAGGCGACCTGGCCTGAGAAGGGCGGTGTGATCACAGGACAGGAGAGAGACCAGCTGAGAGACATGGGGGGGAGTGAAGACAGGAGATGCCCGGTGACCTGAGAGTGACAGGTGGAACCTCACAGGACGGGACAGCTCCCTTCTCGCCGTCTGCACCAGGCAGCCAGAGGCAGTCGGAGAGGCCTTGAGGACGAGGGACAAGGACCCCGGACCGAGCTCGTTACTCCAGCTCGTGCCCCAGCTGGCCAGGAGGTTCCGCTGGTGGTGACCGTGGCAGCAGCACAGACGATGACAATGTCATCCAAACACATTCGTTTGTACTTAAAGACTGACCTTGGGATTCCCTTCGTGGCGCAGTGGAAACGACTCTGACTGGGAACCATGA
The DNA here is from genome assembly GCF_054392235.1 of Sus scrofa. Classification (NCBI taxonomy): domain Eukaryota; kingdom Metazoa; phylum Chordata; class Mammalia; order Artiodactyla; family Suidae; genus Sus; species Sus scrofa. The sequence goes on from NC_139383.1 coordinate 1,575,250, forward strand.
GGTTGCGGGTTCGATCCCTGGCCTCACTCAGTGGGTTAAGGATCCGGCATTGCTGTGAGCTGTGGTGTAGGCCGGCAGCTATAGCTCGGATTGGACTCCTAGCCTGGGAACCTCCATATGCCACGGATGCGGCACCATAAAGACAAAAAAGACAAAAAAAACCCCAAAAAACACCTGACCTCAGTCCCCCTGGTGACATGGCTGCTGGTGGCACCTGCATTCTTGTGCACCTCTATGTGCTTGGCATTTGGGGGACAAGCCAGGTTGAATGTGTCACTCCAGCCCTGTTGAAATATTTTGGGATACCCTGTGCCGTTCAATACACCTGCCATAAGGTCCTTTCCAACCTGGGTCCTCAAGCCATTTCCATCGGGTCACATGAGGTCAGCACTCAGAGGCGGGGCAGAGCCCAGAGGACATCCCTGGGCCTGCTGTCACCTGTCTTGCCCGGCCCGGTGGGCGGGTCTCCTTGCAGGAAGGGCCTGTGTTCCCCACGTGTCGCCTGCCAAGAAGTGAGCTTCGCCCGTGAGAGACACACTGGGTCTGTACCCTGTCATCTGGCATAAACATGCCCCCTAAGACATTTCCCAGGACTTGCGGGGACACTGGACACTGGACGTCGGCACCTCTTTTATTCAAGACCAGAAAGGGACATGAGAAGAGTTTTATGCTCAAAACCCCTGATGGTTCCAGCGGGCACTTTCCCCTTTCGTGTTCAGAGCCACCCTCTCAGCAAACCTTCCAAAGCCCTGCCCTTGAATGTGGGGCATGTTTCCCCAGCTGCCGTGAAACACAGTCCCTCCTACTTTTTGAAAACTGGGTAAATGCCGGAGCATCCGCTTGTGCACGGGCTCTCTTGCGAGACTTTATTGAAATGGACCTGCTTTACACGCTGCCCGCCTCGGCTGCACGGCCAAGCCGCTCCCTCCCGCTCACAGACGTGCTTCTTCATGCTCTCTGCCGTCGCGGCTGTTACGGGACTTTGGACAGAGTTCCCTGGGCGCTACAGCAGGACCCCAGGGCTTATCCACACTACAAACAACAGCCTGCATCTACCAACCCCAAACTCCCCATCCATCCCGCTCCCTGCCCCTGGGCAGCCACACGTCTGGTCCCCACGGCCCGCGTCTGCTGCTGCTCCGTAGGCAGGTTCATCCGCGCGCCCTGTTTGAGATTCCGCTGGACGCGATGTCACATGGGGTCTGTCTTTCTGTCGGACTAACTTCGCTCAGCATGAGACTCTCCAGGCCCAGCTGTGTTGCTGCCAATGACGTTACTTCGCTCTTATCTGCAGGCCCGAGGCTCCGCCCGTCTCTGGGGTCCAGCAGGAGCAAGACCCGCAGCCTCGTCAGTGGGTTTTCCGGGGGCCTCGGGGCTCAGACCGGGAGACCCAGCTTCATTTGCAACCCTTAGGACCCCAAGGGCCGCTGGTCCCTGTGGACTTGGTTCCACCTGGGGGAGCCCCTGGGTAATGAAAGCTGTGCTGGCTGAGAGCCGCTGGGGTGCGGCCTTGCTCATCTCGCTGTGTCTGGACGGCGGTTCGAGGCAGTGCTGCCTTGAGGATGCTGAGAAAACGCCCAGGAGGCCAATACGCAGTGGGCACTCAGCCCACAGGCTCTGACGTTGCTGTTCAGAGCCCTGGGCCACCAGAGCTGAAAACGAGAACGGCCCTCAGACGTGTCTGAGGACCAAGGTGGCGTCCAGCACAGGGACGGGACAGATGCTCAGGAAAGCAGGTTCCTGGGCCTCAGGAACCAGGCTGTGAAGACACAGCCCAGCGTTCAGCCATAAACACCGAATCTTGGAGTTCCTGTTGTGGTGCAGTGGTTAACGAGTCCGACTGGGAACCATGAGGTTGCGGGTTTGATCCCTGGCCTTGCTCAGTGGGTTAAGGATCCAGCGTTACCGTGAGCTGTGCTGTAGGTCGCAGACGCGGCTCGGATCCTGTGTTGCTGTGGCTGTGGCTGTGGCTGTTGCTGTGGTGTAGGCCGGTGGCTATAGCTCCGATTAGACCCCTAGCCTGGGAACCTCCATGTGCTGTGGATGTGGCCCTAGAAAAAGACAAAAAAACCAAACAAACAAAAAACACCGAATCTCACAGAAACAAATTCATCAATAAGCCATCACCCAAGTGGAGACCTGCGTCCCATCTTTAATCGTCACGGGGTCTGGGTTCCGCCCCTTTTAGGAAAGTCAGTGAGAGACCCTCAGATCTTGGGGACCAACAGGGAGGGAGGCAGGTGACAGAGGCTGCAAGGAAGGCAGCCCAGCCCTTCCACAGCCCTCGGGCATCTCAAGGGCCTCTCCCAATTTAACGTGACTCCTGGCTCCCCACTCGGCGCTGCATCTCGGCAAACCTCCCCCCCCCCCGCCCAGCACGTCCTGTCAGGAGGCCCCCGGGTGCTGGGCTGGTCACCTCCTGCCCCTACAGGGCACAAACCTAGCCCAGGCACCGTCCCCTTATCAGGGGACCCAGCTCTGCCCCTGACAAAGTGGCTGGACCACATCCCTTCCGTCCTGAGCTGCCCTCCCGCCCCTCTGACCCACCGCGAGGACAGTCCGCAGGCCCGCGACACCCACCACCAGAGCGTCATGCAGCCGCCTGCGCTCCCGCCGCTCCCGCTGCCACCGCTCCGCCACCTCCTGCAGGGTCTGTTCCAGACGCTCCGCCGGCTGCGCTGCTGCAGGAGCAAGGTCACCCCAGGTTAGAGAGAGGCCCACGTGCGTCCCCAGGCCGCGTCCCCCACCTTCTGCCCCCAGCACTCAGGTCCCTCGAAATACAACACTGGTCAGCTCCAGGGCAGGACACGGGTCCCAGAACAGCGGCCGGAGGAACAGGCCCCCACCCTCGCCCTCACAACCCGCTTGCTGGTGTGGACGAGGGAGACGGGGGTTCCTGGCTGCCGTGGGGGTTACGCCTGCGGGCGCTGAGCTCTGGAGGTGAAGGTCCCAGCGTTTAAGGTCCTGGCCCGTCCTGACTGGACGGGGTGGTTCCCAGACTGAAAGCTGACCCCGTCGTCGGACGAGAACTGTGACCCAGAGTCAGGGGCCCTCAGCCCGAAGGCGCAGCCCAGCCACAGGGTCAAGCTCAAGAAGGTCCTCCTGAGGTCGCCCAGAGCAAAGGGCTGCCTCCCGGGCCGGGCCGGGAGGGCAGGAGGCACGGGCAGAGCTGGCGGCCCCGGGCCCACCCCAGCCTGCAGCTGGGCCCCCGCTCAGTGCTGAAGGGAAAGGACACTCAACTCCAGGCAGCCCGGGGACAGGCCTGTGGGGACCCGCTCCCGTGTGGTCAGGTCACCGTCTTACACTGCACGGCCTCGCGGTGGAGCTGCGCCGTCCGGGCGGCCACCGCCACCACCTGAGCGACACAGTGCTGAAGCTCGGCCCGGAAGGTCCCGAGCAGCCCCAGGGCAGAGGACCGCAGCCGCTCTAGGTCTCCTCTCAGCGTCTGCAAACAAGAACACGCTGGCGTCTCTGCACTGGCGTCTACAAAGCGAGGTTCCCCCCCCCCCCCCCCGTTCACGCTAAACAAGTGCATTCATGTCGCGCTGCATCTGTTCAAAGCCACGGCCCAGCCCCAGGCTCCCACCGCGACCGCGCGCACGGGTCTCAGCGATGCTCCCGCTCGAGCCAGACCCCGAGCCAGCAGGCCTGGGCGTGCATTGCACAAAGCGCCACGTGGGATCTCTCACGCAGCTGAAGTAAGAAAATCCCGTCTCTCAGCGGTTTTTCCACAGCTCGGCTCAGGGCGGGGCGGGACATGCAGCCCAGGACGCTTTCCGGCCGCTGTTTACTTCCCGTGACCGTGACCGGCACCGCCCTTCTTTCCTGGGAACAAACTCTAATCTAGTATCCAGACCCCCCACCGGGAGCCAAGTGTCAGGAGGCCCGTGGGAACAGGGCAGGTCCAGGTACACAAACCCAGCGTTTCCGGAGCACGTGGGGACAATGCAAGCGACACGGAGCATCCCCGCCAGGCGCTATGTCCTCCTGAAACCACGGGAGGGTCTTTTGGCTTGAAGCCCGGTCCACAGAATGAAAGAAGGGAGAGTCTACTGTTTAATGTTAGTTATCAAACACTTAACTCATGAAAACTTAACTGAACTTCAGTGGAGGTGCTTTCTTTGCTCCGAAACAGAGCTCACTTCCGAAGGCACGGGCGCCCTGGTCCAGCTAAGCTAACAAAGCAACCGCCACAACGCTTGAGGGAAAAAACCTGTGAGCTGAGAATTTTGTATCCAGAAAAACTGATTTTCAAGTACACAAGGGAACGAATGTTAATATCAGAAACTCGGAGAGCAATGACCCACGAGTCCTGAGAAACATGGAGCCAAGCTGAGTGAAAGTCAGCTGACCACGTGGAAGGGGGACGTTGCACACTTCATTCAACGACAGACCGTTTCACTCAGTCGGAAGAGAACGGAGAATGGATCCTCTACAAACCCACATTCTCAATGCCCGGGTGAGAAAACAGCCAAACCCAAGCCCCCCTAAGGGCGAATGAATCCTGTTTACAGATGGTGTTCGCGTTGCTGTGATAATGAACGCTTTTCCCTCTAATTTCCACCCTGGTCACATTGCAGCAAAACGCACAGCAGCAGAGCTCCTCGCAGGCGCTCCCCAGGCCCTGCACCGTGTGGGGCGGAGCCTTCCAACGCCTTCCAGAAGGCAGGGCGGTATTTACCGCCACGGAATCGACTCGGGAATGGGTCCTCTGCCGGCTGACGCCAGAGTGAAAATGAGAGCTACCGGGACGTCTGAAATTCAACCCCTGGGCACAGGCAGCAACTCAGCTCGCGGCCAAAATGCATGTTCCTCCTCGGTTTTGCCCCGGATCCCAGTCATTTTTTGAGGTTTGGCCGTCTATGTAGATTTAGAGAGTGGACACCCCAAAGTCAGCACCACCTACGACTGGTTATAGACACGGTGGTGATTGTGTAAGGTAAGGACCACGACCAGGCGGGTCAGCGGTAATGGACAGTCGGCGTCTAATTCACGGGGCTTTGCTTCCGAGACTCAGGCTTCCGTCAGTCCCCCGAGAGGAGATCCACTCGCCCCGTGTACCTCTCTCAACTCACCGGGAAACTCAACAAGGATGCCCACTGTCAGCCAAGTCCAGCCCCAGTGATGCTCTCTTACCTGCGCCGCGCGGCAGAGCCGGGTGGAGGCGGCGCGCGAGCTTGTCCATCGGCGCCCCGGCGCTGCGCCCCAAAGGTGCATCTGCTTGGCCTCCCTGCCACTCTGCCCTGCTGGCTGCAGGCTCTGCTGCACAGAGAAACAAGCAGGTGTGAGGGTCTCGGCCACCAAGCAGGTGCCTTTCTTCTGAGGGGAGGGTGCCTCCCGACTGCCCATCGGCCCCAGTCTGCACACAGGGAGCTGCTGCCCAGGCCACAGGCAACTCCAGGGCCTGCGGGGGCCCGCCACCAAGGTTCCCCCCACGTGGGGGCCCCGGAGCCCGCGGAGCAGTGGGGATACAGGGGGTTGAGGAGGAGCTGGCCTCAGCTGGCAGGGGAGCCCCGTCCCAGGGCTTCGGGGATGCCACTGACACAGGGGTCCTGGCCCTGGAGAGGCAGGAGGCGCACCTGCAGGATGTGGGGGACATTAGAGAGCAGGTGGGGGCGAGGAAAGGAGACGATGTCAGCCGCCCCTCAGGGAGGGTGAAGGGGAGCTCCTTTCGGAAGCGGGGTTTGGGGCCCGGGAGGGACGGGTGCCGGCGCCGCTCGTCTTCCCACACGGCAGGTGGGCCAGCAGCTCGGGCGCGGCGTGGGGAGGCCCCATGGCGGGGTGCTTGGAACTTGCGAGGCCAGAGGCCACTGAGCCAGAGCCCTGACCTTCCCCGGGTTGTGGAACGAGAAGTCTAAGTGCTGAGCGACGGGACTCCCAGAAGGGCTGCTGCGAGGAAGGCAAGCTGACCAAGAGCCGCCAGATCCCGAAGGAATCCAAGAACAGGCGCTGGGGTCACGGGGGTGGGGGTGGGTCCCTCGAGGTGCCCTTGGCCGTGGCCAGCAGACCTGAGGGTGCAGGCGTGGGCCAGACACGTGCAGGCGGAAGGGCGCGAAGCGGGTGGAGAGAGAGCTCGGGAGAAAGGGGCATCTGCCCCCAGGACACAGCAGGACGGAGGGGAGGGGCGGGGGTGACCTGAAGCTCTGCCCTCACTGGACGTCGGGGGCTGGCCGGGTGCACGCCACCCCACTCCTGCCCTCGCAGCCCCGTTTGAGCGCGGGCAGTGACGCTCCTGCTGAAACCTGGGTCCTGTAAAGGTGGGAAGGCCACGGCCCGCCAACCTGGCCCTGAGCCGGTGCTGGGATGGTGGAGCTAAGGCTTAAAGAGGGAGAGGCTTTGCTGGGAAGGTAACTGGCAGCCCCTCTGAAAGCAAACGCGGCCCTGAGGAGGGGGCTCCTTTGGTTTTAACATCTTCAGACGTGTGACGAGGTTAAGTAGAGAAAGTGCCTTGAAAGGGAAGCCCAGGAACAATCCGTCGCTCACGGATGCTGGGCGGGTCCATTAACCACTGAGCCACCGCGCGAACTCCCACAAGCGGAGCTTTGGAGACAAATCAGAGCCTGAGGGACAGGAAGAGACGGACCCCTCCAGCTCTTCCTCTGAGGACAGAAGAAACGGCAGCCAAATCCAGGCCACACACTGGATACAAACAACACGCACACACATGGTGAAAAGCTCTATTCTGAAGTCTCCGATGTCGCTGGCAAAGGCAGCGATTCGGAGGAAAATAAAGTCGAGCCATCAAGTCACTTCTCCTGAAAGCTGGGCTGGGGCGGGTTTGGGACGAGCAGAGAGCAAGCTGAGGGCGCCGGGGGCAGGGAGGTGTCCCCAGGGGACGGCACAGGAACCCATGGCGGGTGGCGGGTGACGTGGGATGGGACTCAAGCCGGAGAAACACAACCGCGTGGTCACTCGGCTAAAGGGCGCCGGGCTTCGTTCAGGAGCCTGAGCCCCGGGCAGGAAGGGCCCCTGGAGAGGGACAGCGGGCAGGAGGGCTCAGTGCCCTCGGCCACACTGCCAGGACCACAGCTGCCTCTGGTCTGCACAGTCCAGGGTCAGAACCAGAGCGCCTTGCCGAGCAGCGTCCCTAAGTGCTGACACGCATCCAAACACACACTGTCCGTCTGACGCGGTTCCGAGGGGCTAAGCCAATGGTGTTGGATGCTGTGTGGACGCAGCGGGTGTGAGCCACAAAGTTAAGTTTGCTTTTTTTCCTTTTTAGGGCCACACCCACACCACATGGAAGTTCCCAGGCTGGGGGTCAAATCGGAGCTGCAGCTGCTGGCCTACACCACAGCCACAGCTACTGGGGACCCGGGCTGCGTCTGCGGTCTACACCACAGCTCATGGCAATGCCAGATCCTTAACCTACTGAGCGAGGCCAGGATCTGAACCTGTGTCCTCATGGATACTAGTCGGGTTCATTACCACTGAGCCACAGTGGGAATGCCTGTCTGGTTTTCAGTGATGGAGAAAGACCACAGGGACCTAGAACATAAATGCCCCAAAGTTTATGGTTTTATCTGACATTCTATGCCTAGTGATTTTAAATGCAGGAAATAATAATAATTATCTGAGTGATGCTTGAAAACACGACGGGCACTGGCTCCTCCCTGCGCTGGAAGAACCTCATGGACAGAGCTCAGCAGGTCCTCGCTGTCTGTGCTGACCCTGCAGACAGGCGTGAAAAACCCCCAAGCTTGGGCCCGAGGTTTACTCTGAGCTTGCAGCAGCCGCAGCCACCAGGGGTCCCTGGAGTAGAGTGACCAGCACCCAGGGGAGGCCTGGGTCCGGGACGCCGGCCTCACAGGCTGGAGAAAGGCAGTGGGGCGGTGATGTCAGGGTGCTACCTTCCAGAAACTCAGGCTCCGCCGGGCTGGTATCAGAGGCAGATCATATCACAAAAGTGCCAGAAAATCAGGGGCTTAAAAATGCGCTAAGAGGGAGTTCTCTTGTGGCACAGCAAGCTAAGGATCCAGTGTTGCCACAGCTGTGGTGCAGGCTGCAGCTACAGCTCAGGTTCGATCTTTGGCAGAGGAACTCCCACAGGCCATGGAGGTAGCCAAAAAAATAGTTAGTAAATGAATATTCACTTACTTTACGAGGTAGTATGAAAAAAAGAAAAGAATAAAAAATGAAAAATTTAAAAAGAATTTTTTAAGAGGTAGTATGAATAGCTCTAAATAGGCAAATTTAGTGCATCTACTCTTTTTCAATGCACCCTGATAGGGTTATTCAGGGGGAGTCAGGCGTCTGATGACTGACGGTCTTAGGAGGACCCTCAAGGGGCGGAGGTTAAAGAGGAGAAAAGGCGAAGGTGGGTTATTTAATGGTGCTTCGTCCGTTTTCAATTGATGCTCTAATAAACTCCACAACTGGGAGGCTGAAACCAAAAGTGTTTCTCCCATCCGGGCAGGCCGCCGCCCAGAACCCGGCCGTGGCGGAGCCCAGCCCCTGAGGCTCCAGGGGGCCCTTCCTGCCTCCGGGCTCCTGGTGGTCACGACTGCTACCTGTCCCGGGTGGCAGCCGTCTCATCACCGCCATCTCCGTCACACCTCGAGCATCTCCCAGCCTCGCCTCCCGCATCGGCGCTCTCCTTGGGAGGCCCCGAGGCCACGGGAAAACCCAAATTGGCCCCCCTTAAACCCAGTCACGTCCGCAAAGACCCTTGGCGCGTGAGGTCACATCTACGGGGGCCAGAACTGGGACCCGATACTTTGGGGGACCCACAGGCAGCCAGAGGAATCACGTAGGGTTAAAATGAAGCCATTTCCCCCTGACCTTCTCCCTTTGGGTTCCCTTCCTTTTCAACGTGAAGAAAGCACCTGCAGGAGAGGCTGGGCAGGGGTGTCTTTGCGCCCCAACCCCCGCCTGGGTCTGGGTGACACAGGCAGATGACGCGGCAGGATCACACAGAGGTTTGTCTCTAGGGGAAACGGGGCCCCGGCGGACGGCAGCGGGGCACGCGCAGCCCTCAAGCGACCACTGAGCCGGGCGCTCAGTCAGGGCATTTACGGCCCTACGTTTTCCTCAACAAGGCTGTTTTTAAAAGCACAGATAGCTCACTGATTTATTACTCACTGAAAGCTGCGAGCACAGAGGTACACGGGAACTGAGAACTAAAACTGGTTCAGGGTGAGACGATCCGTCGATTTTGACGAAAGCATCCTCACCAGATGGAAAAAAGCAGCCAGCCGTCCAAAAGGGGCCGCACCTGCTTCCTTCTGCAAAGACCGGCCGCGGACGCGGACTCCCTGTGCTCGGCACACAATTCAACTCAATCCCAGGGTGCAGACAAATTACCTCCGCCAACTTCAGGTGAAGAAGAGCCGTTTCAGTCTCCAGCTCCACCACTCTCTCTTCCCGGGCCTGCAAGCAAGGGTCCAGAACAGAAAGCCATCGGCTTCCGTGCGACTCCCCAGCACTCACCTGCATGCTGCCAGCACATGGACAGCAGGGCACGAGGGAGGACGCGGCCGGACGGGCCCCAGGCCTAGGTCTGAGACCCCCACCCCCACCCCAGGTGTGGGCCCCAGGCCAGCAACCTCTGGGACTTGCCAGAAACACAGAATCTCCGACCCTCTTCCCCACACCGACCTGCCTCTGCCTTTCAGCAAGTCCACCAGTTTGAAGGGCAAAGCTCCGAGGAGCCCGCTCACCAAAACCTCACCATTTCCTTCCTTTTATTCACGTGGTCAAAATACATCTGTTACGACGGTATCATGTGCCAGCGCCGGTCGAGCTGCTGCGCACAGAGCAGGGAGCAGACCACCCTCGTGGGGAAACAGAGGCGCAGGGACAGTGGCGGCTGCGCCAGAGTCACCACGGGATGGTGTGAACTTGGGACGAGGGCGAGGGGAGACGGACAGAGGAAGGGCCGTGCAAAGGCCCTGGGGCAGGAATGAGCCAGGTAAGCGAGGGAGCGGGAAGGCCGGCCGGCCTGGGGCGCAGCGGCCGAGGGGGTCCTACGCCAGGGAGGAGGGTGCGAATGGCCGGGAGGGCACTGCAGGCTTGTGGGCAGAGGAGACGAACTATCAGCTGCGGAGCGAATGCCGAGAGGGCCAGCAGCGCCTGGACAGAGGCCACCTGGAGAGGAAATGCACCAGTTTCCAGGAAGGCGGGCTCGGCGGGGGGCGGGGGGCGGGGGGCTTCTGCTGGGGAACCCTCCTCCCCACCCCGCACGCAGACTGGCAGCTCACAGAGAATCCTGATCACTTTAGGACAAGCTCTGTGCGGCTGGTTAGAAAACTAGAAACCTGAGCCGTCTGGATTGTGTCATCGTGGTCTGTCTATTTTAGGTCTTTAGAAATAACCCCTCCAATACACCCCTGAGAGGCCTACTGCCTGGTACCTGGGCAGGTGGCAGGTGCAGTCTCCCCCACCCCGAGCCACCCATGTGTTCCCAGCTGTGCAACCAGACCAACTGCAGAACAGCTGCATCGGCTCAGAAAGCAAGCCACAGCCTCACCACCCAACTCCCCGACACCCGGCCCTGGGAAACCTCACATCTGCTCTCCGTCTCTACAGACCTGCCCGTCTGGACATTCTACGCGCGGAACCACACGCTACGTGGGCCTCCGTGCCAGCCTCTCGCTCGGCACCGCGTCTGTAAGGCAGACGCGTGTGGCAGCAGCACTAGTCAGTATTGCGCTTCTTCTCATTGCTGCCGATGCTGCACTGCGCGGGCGGCCCGCTGCCCCGCGCTCAGCGGACGACACGTGGGCTGCTCCGCTCGGGGCTGGCGGGAGTGCCGCGCTGGCGGCCCGCACACGCCTTTGTACGGACTGGTTTTCCTTCCCCTTGAGTGTAAGCCTAGGATTGGAAGTGCACGTGGTAACTGCTGGGCAGCTTGAGGACGTGCCAGGCTGTTTTCCTGCTCCACTCCCACCAGCAGCGTGTGGAGTCCGCCTCGGGCCCTGCCTGCCGGCACCCCCACCCCCCTTTCCGTGAGGCGGAGGTGGTACCTCACCCGGGTTTGAGCTGCATTTCCCTGTGGCTGTAATTCTGAGCTTCACGTCAGGGCACAGGTCCTGCCCTCTGGTTCAATGTCTTCCAAAGTATTTTGTTAGCTTTCTTTGCAGTTTGTTTTTGCTGCTGTCTGCCTGCTTTGTCCAGTGACTCAGCTGGACCCTCAGAGGGGTCTATCTCCCCCAGCGCGAAGCTGTGGGTATAGGTCTCTTGAAGCGCCCTCCTCGGTGTGTGCACAGGCCCCTGGACAGTGGCTTCCAGCAGGGCTCTCGTTGCCGGGTCCCCGATTTCTGTTAAGCTGTCTGCCGCCTTTGCTGTCGCATCCACCCGTCAACTCCCACTCATGACTGACTGACGGCTCCCTTCCTTCAGCCATGGCCCGGGGAATACCTTTCTCCAGGGTCTGGTCCAGTGACTGAGACGGGGCACTTTTGGAAGCTTTCAGCCCTGGGAGGGCTACTCTCCGCTGCCCCCAGGCTTCCCTCCAATGACCCGGGTGCTGATGGCGGAGCCTGTTGCTTGTAATGGGCTGTGCTGTATCCCCTCAAATCCACACGTTGAAGCACTAACCTTCGGGAACCTTGGAAGGTGACCGGTCCCTCAACTAAGAGACAATGAGGCCATCGGGATGGGCTCTAGTCCAGTCTGACTGGTGCTGTGACAAGAGATTAGGACACAGAGAGATGCCAGGACACGTGTACAGAGGAAAAACCACGCGAGGACACGGCGAGGGCCAGAGCCACGGAGAAGCTGCGGGAGGAAGCACGCCCGCGCACACCGGCTCCTCAGGCCTCCTCCCTGCAGAACCGCAGCAAGACATTTGTTTGAAGTCGCCTGCGCCGCTGTGCTCTGGCGGCCTGAGCAGACCAAGGACTGCTCTGAATTAAGAAGGGCCGCTCGCTGCTTCTGAATTTCCCCAGACTGTGCTCCAAAGAAAGTCAGGTCCTGTGGGGAGGGCAGAGCCTCTGAGGCTCTCTTGGGGGGCTGCCCCTCCCCCGGGCAGAGGCCCCAGGCCAGCGCACTTGCTGGGGAGCCTCTGCACTGATGAGCTGGGGAGAACAATGAGGGCCCTGGTCTTCCCAGCCCGTTTTGGGGTAAAGCCGCTGCTCCATCAGTGGAGGCTGGAGGGGGAGGGACCTTGGCCTCTGGGACCCTACCAGGAACTCACCCTCTGCAACCTGGTGCTGGTGGCCTCCTGGGGGCACAGTGACCCTTGGGTGGGCTGAGGGCACTGGGAGCCCATCCTCTGGGTACTCCAGCATCAAGCTGAGCGCAGTTGGAAGGGAAGGAGGGCCACAGACTGTCACCGTTGGGACAGCTTTAGCAGATTTCCTCGAATCAGTCTTTCTTCACTGACATATACACCCTTAGGGCAGTCTCCTGACACTTTAAACACCTGTTCCGATACAGACACCGCACATATGTACACAGGTATGACTACGCATGTGTGGACGTACCTATAGATGGATGGATGGACGGATGTATGTATGTATGTGTTACGTATGCATGTATGTATGGATGGACGTGTGTATTGTGCATGTATGTTACACACACACGCACCATGTATGGACGACACATGTATGGAGGTATGTATTATGTATTTGTATGTGTGGATGTATGTATGTATGGACTACATATGTACTATGTATTGTGTATGTATGCATACATGCATGGATGGATGGACATACATGTGAATGGATGTTTGTACGCATGCATTGTGTATGTATGCACACACGTGTGTATGTAGTATGTATGTGTGCATGTATGTTTATCGTCGCTGTGCTCAGGTGTGGGTCCACAGAGGTCCCTGCCCTGCCGTCCTGGAAGTTCTGCCCCAGGACAGCCTTCTCAGACCCTGCTGTCACTACTTGCTACAAAGTGACATTCAAAATACGTATCTAATCAAGTTGGGTCCCTGGCCTCCTAAACTCTCTTCCCCGCGCTTCTCCCTGCTGTGCCTTCGGGAGGCAGGAACTCCGGAGGCCTCTTCCTGACCTCTCAGCCCCAAGCCCAGCCCTAGGCCGCCCTGCCCACCCCGGGCCTCTTTCGGGCGGCTCCCTCTTCCAGCAGGTCCATCCTCAGTCCAGCAATCCCCACCTCTCAGCGGAGGTCACGAGGCCGGGCTAGGAAGGGCAAGGCCCGGGCCTCCCAGCGGGCAGTGATTATCAATTCAATTCCTTTGCGAGTTGATTTGTACTTTGGGATTATGTGTTTCTCTTATTCAACTGCGTTATCCCAGAGGGTGGGGTTAGAAAGGTTACACCTGCTGTTGTCTAACCAGACTCCCCACATCTAGCCGGGTATTCAGAAGACCTTCAACAAAGTAGCAGGGAGGGGGACAGAGGAGGCCCGGGTGGGGTGGGGGTGAGGTGGGAGCTCGGGTGGGTGGGGAGAATGTGGGGGCCTCCGCCCGGATGGGGACTTGGGGACCTCAGGTACCGTTTTCAACTCAGTGAGATGCCCAGACCCTCAAGGGGTCCAAGGCAGGGATAGGGCCATCAGAGGGTGAGGGGTGGAGGGGGTAGGATGGGGGAGGGCTACAGATGGCCTGGGGGTCCCCCACCCCTCCCTCACCTGCAGTTGACGCTGCAGCTGCCTCGCCCGCTGCTCCCAGAAACTTCCCCACCGCCTGGCGGTTGGCATTGCCCTCGCCGGCGGGCTGCGTGGGTGCCAAGGTCACGCGGGGTGGGGGTGGGGGTAGGTGGGGACCGGGGTGAAGGGCGTGGGCGCCAATAGCGGGTGGGGGCGCGCGGGCGGGGCGTGGAGGTAAATTTGAAGACCATTTTTAAGCCCTACAGGCATTTAAATTCCACCTAAATTACCAGCCTCTTGGGGTGCGAATCTACCCCCTTTTGCTCTTAATTTTTAAGGGACCCCGCCTTCCTCTCCCTAGTAATGTGTTTCCGCGGACAGAGCATCTGTTCCCCAAACCCCTGGGGAACACGAGGACCAGGGGACAAAGCAGGAGAAGGAAAAGACACCCGACACCGGAAGCAGAGCGCTGGGGGCGGGGCCAGCCTGGAGGCCCCGCCCCGAGCCCCGCCCCCAGCACCCGCTGCCGGGTCCCTGCCGCTCCTCTGCTAAGCCGGTGAGGGGCCAGGTTCCCTCCCCGCAACCCGGGTTTCCGCCTGTCTCACCGCGCTCCTTCTCTGTCTGCTTCAGCCTCAGGGCCATCTGCATCCCGAGGCCGTCCCTGTCGGTGTGCGGCCTGCCCTCCAGGAGGCCCCGCTGCCGCGCGGCACCCCAGCGGATGGACCGACGTCCACACGGACGCCCCACGCCCGGCCCCTCTGCAGCTCCAGGCCCCTGCGCACTCAGCCCCTAAGCCTGGATCCACGCGTCCCGTGTCCCTCCCCGACTCCTGTCTGTGGACAGACGTTATGGGCTCACACGGGAACGGGACACCATGGGCAAAGACGCCAGGGCGGCCCTCTCTGGGGCGGGGCAGGGGGTGTCGCTGGATTCGGTCTTGCTGCAGGTGCACGGGGCAGGTGATGGCCACATGCTACAAACGGAGGGTGTCTTGTGCATTTTAGATCCAAAACCAAAAAGAAAAAAACCTGCTTGCTTTTCCCTTTAGGTAGAGGAACTGGGGTCCGGGAAGAACAGCAGAGGCGCTGTGATGGGGTTTTTAAGTCTTTCTGCACATTTTTATAAACGATGTGCCTGCATTTCTTAAACAACACTAAAAAAAACCCCGCAGAAATGTGTCATTTAGAATATAGTAAGAACATTTTTTTTTTTTTGCCTTTTTTTATAGTGCTGCACCCATGGCACATGGAGGTTCCCAGGCTAGGGGTTGAATCCGAGGTACAGCTGCCAGCCTACACCACAGCCACGGCAACATCAGATCCCAGTCGCATCTACACCGCAGCTCACGGCAACACCAGATCCTTAACCCACTGAGCAAGGCCAGAGATTGAACCTGCAACCTCATGGTTCCTAGTCGGATTCGTTTCCGCTGCGCCACGATGGGAACTCCAAGAACATTTTTAAGAGATATGTCACTGCAAACTTATTTTTCTAGAGAGAAAAAAATCCTGATGTCCAAGATGAGAAATGAAATTTCACCTCTTTAGTATCTATCTCTAAAAGTTTACAATCGACAAGAATTAGGTTTTTCAAGACCGCACTCGACCAGTGCAGATATGCAGACAGCCCACCAACGCTGGGGTCTTGGGCCCCGAAGGCTCGTCCCACGCGCCCAGGACTCCGCGAGGAGGTCTGTTCTTGTAGTCGCCTCTGCCCTGGACTGAGTGTTCTGTGCAGAGTTTACATAATGAGCAACTACATAATGAAGCCAGGGGTCACACCACTCACTGGGCCTGCAGCCGAAGGGTTCCTCTCCCTTGTCGTGGGTCCTCGGTTTGGGGCAGGAGAGAGCATTCAGGTGAGGTGTGGGCGGTCAGAGGCGAGAGGTGAGAGGCAGGGAAAAGCCCTCCCGTCTCCGAGCAGAGTTTCAAATGGTAGGTGGGATTCTGATACAGGAATATGCGAAGAGTCATTGTATTCCTCTCTAGAGAAAATGATACAAAGTTATGTACAAACTTTAAATTCTCACCTTCAGGGAGTAATAAACCATAAAAGTGTATATATATAAAAACTTCTGGCAGATAAACTGTAATTGTTTTTCATATTTAAGAACTTCAGGAGTTCCCATTGTGGCTCAGCAGGTTAAGAACCTGACTAGCATCCATGAGGATGCAGGTTCGATCCCTGGCCTTGCTCAGTAGGTCAAGGATCCCGTGTTGCCGTGAGCTGTGGTGTAGGCCGGCAGCTGCAGCTCCTTAGAAAGAAAAAAAAAAGACATCAAATTCTCGGCTAATTAGGCTGTGACATAAAGGTGATGAACAGGTGCCAGCTGCAACTGCAGAAGGTTCTGGGGTGTCACTGGGCAGCCAGGACCAGCCCGGGGCTGTGGTCCCACCTCCTGCCACCCTGCAGGGTGGGCCCCGTGCGATTGCACCTGGTGCCCAGCCAGCCATCAACCGAGGCCGACTTAGCTCAGCTTGCCTTCATGTTCCCACTCGTCCCTCATGTCAGGCCAGCGCTGGGGTCAGACAGACGAAGTTACTGCACCAGGGGCCCACACTTAAGAAGGCCCGTCCACATTCTGATGGGCAACCTGGTCACTAACTGTTCAGCCCCCATGGGCTTCCAGAAGGATCGGCCACGGCGGCAGCCCCACGCCCAGCCCAGCTAGTCCAGCTGAGCCAAGCATCAGGAAGACACTTCATCACGCCTGTGGACACATTTGGGCAAAATAAACCCATTTCACTTTCTTTTATTTTTCGAAGTCATTACGAGAAAATTTAGAATTTCCTGAGTGGTTGGCATTGCATCTTACTGGACGGTGCCATTCTGGGCTCTCTTTCATTGGAGGGAAGTGGCCGCCAGCTAGGCAGACCTGGGTCCTGTCCCCACCCAGTGTTTCCATTCTGCTCTGTCCTTGTCACCCCCTCCCCCACTTGTCCATGCTCAGGAGCGGAGTCCGAACCATGTGCTGGGGGCCGGGCCAGGGCCGGGGGACTCAGTCTTTGTGGTCGGAGCTCACCTGGCAGAGAAGGCACCACGGAGGCAGTGATGGCGGGGGCGGGGCTTGGTGGCCGCAGTGGCGGTGAGCAGCCTGGGGCACGGAGACGCCCGTTTCTCCCGGGCCCTGGTCAGGCCAGCCTGGGCCTTGCAGGGGGGCTCCCGTTCCTCGTGCTGCATCTGCGGTTGAGGCCCGTCTGCACGGAGCCCTCGCCTGCCGCCGAGGCTCCTGAGTCCACCTCCGGCCCAGTCCAGAGGCCTCTCCCCGGCTCCTGTCCCTCACCGTGCACCTGGCACCAAGGTGACCAAACACCCTCATGGGAGCACCCTGAGCGGGCAGTGGCTGCGCTGGCACACACACCTCCCAGGCGTCCCGTCTGTATGCGGAGGCAGCGGCCGGCCAGCGTCACCAAGAGCCAGCCTGGGGGTGCCGGGGCCGCCCAAGCGCAAAGGGAGTCTGCGACGCCCGGGAGGCTGAGCATCCGTCAGAGCCACAGCCCAGGAGACCAGCCGCTCCATCCAGCAGCCTGAGCGGGGTGGGGCCCGGGGACACTGCGGGACACAGACGTGACGCCCAGGACACGTGAGCGCACAGGGAGTGGGTGCTGGGACGACAAATGCGGTCCTTGTCAGCGCTTCTGAACCCACAACACACGCACGTAAATACATACAAAGTTTATTAAAAATAGGCTGCGAATGAAATACAGTAGAAATGGAAACTACAGCAGTTTGATGTCCTCTCCCCAGGAACGCAGTCAAGAAAAGCACTCTCACACATTTTCACATCTGGCCCCTCGTCCGAGGACGGCCGAATCCACGTGTTACAGGTTTACCACCACACATACAAATATCCCTGCACGTAGGTATTTACATGTATTTGCATGTACTCAGGTGTGTTTGTTGTTTTTCTATGTATTAACAGAAACATCGTTCGCCTGCGGCTTCTTCTTCAAAGAAAGTGTGGATGTAGTCCTCCAAGGCTGCGGGGTTGCCGAGAACTCGGGAGGGCCCGCTCTGCCCGGCACTTCGGGAGCAAGCATGCAATCCTTCATGAGCACGTGGCGCCGTCTCACTCCCCTGCGTGGCGTGGGCACAGCACACTTCCAAAGCAGAGCCCCGACAGACACGGCCGTTACTTACACTCGTGCCCTCACGAGTTCTCACACAGCGCTCAGGCAAGTGACTTCCGGGGCTGGAGAGCCTCTGCGTCTCTGCTGGAAAGTGTGCCCGCGTGGGAGAGAATGACATGGCACAGACAACCATCCAGGGCCACAGCGCGCACATCAGATGGACAATTGGCCCGTGGGCACAAGGTCATTTAGTGTCGGAACATCGCGTGTCAGAGAACAGAGCGAGGCGCGGCTCCCTGACAGCAGCCCCGTGTTCACAGCGGAAGAAGTGACAGTGGTAACTAATGATCAGTACATGAAAATTAAATAACTCTATCAGAATGTAGAAAAATAGCCGGAACCGCCACACGAGTTACTCTTACAGCATTTAAGTGACAGGCGCCCTGTGCCACCACACCCTTCCTCTCCCTGGCGCCCTGACAGCAGAGCCTGGAAACCGAGGGTTCGCGTTTTGCATCTCTGAGCAGGGCTGTGCTCCATGTCGCCTCCGAAGCGCCCAGTCTTCTCAGGTGTTTCTGTTCCTAATCACGTCCACGCCACTGTTCAGCTCAGGACAGACTCCCTCGGAACACTTGGAACAGCTCGTGCACTAACTGGACTGTCGTCTTCCAAGCCCCCAAGGCTTTGCTGGTGTAACAGCCATCTGGTATTTATAAACCTAAAATCTCCCAGGCTGGAACCCTAACATTTTCTGGGAGAAGCTTTTCCAATCGGACGCTCAGAGCTACCCCGGGGGCTGCCCTGTTGGGACAGGAGGGAGCAGCGTCCCTTTGGGAGCTTGGTGCTGAGCTCGGGGCGGGTCTCCTACAGACAAGCGCCCTCCTGGCGGAGAAGACCTGACGCTCCCGACGCACGCACGCACGCACATCTGGGAGGCTTTGCTGTTCGAGAGCCGAACCGGGTTTTTGAAGAACAGAGAGGGCGACTTTGTGCTGCGTGGCGGGGAGGGGCGGACTCCCCACCCCCACGGCCCTCCAGTCCGCTCCCCCAGCCCAGGATCTAAGAAGGAAACTCACAAAAAAGCCGTCTGCATGGGAGTCAGAGAACTGTATCAACCAGAGTCTCCTGTGAAAGTCAAGCACTTCTGAGCGCGGGCACACTCCCAACGCCGCCCTGGGAGGCGGCTGCCCTCCTCGGAGGCGCTCGGGCCGCTCACTTGGTGTTCAGCTCGTTCTCCAGCTCCGTCAGCCGGCGGGAGGCTTTCACCTTACTGGAGACCTCGTGGCCCTGGGAGAAGAGGCGCTGGCGCTCCCGGAAGGTCAGGCTCTCAGGCCCGCCCGGCACGTCCGCGTCCTGGCTGCATCGGAGGGAAAGCGAAGGGTTACCTGTCACCGAGTGGGCGAGGTGAGCTTTCATGAGGGGCACCGAAGGGGAGACTCGACCCTTGCTATGTTTGGCCCCAACCTGCCGACGGTTAAAGACGTTGAACCGCAGCCGTGTTCGCACTCCCGGAGGCAAAGGGGAAGGGCTGTCCTGGCTAGAATGCTGCCCCCTAGCACACCCCACCCTCCGAAAACCAGAGCCGTCGTGGTTGGGTTTGACCTGAGAGGGAGGAGTTAAACACAGCATTTTAAAGAATCCTGCGTGTATCCGAGAGGCACTGCTCAACATGCTAACTTGGCAACGAGCGAGAGCCAGCTAGTGAAGACTCTCTGGATTAGTTCAACGTCCGTAACTTAACAACCACGTGGGCAGCAGCGGTTCTAAGACCTGGTTGAGCGCCCTGGTGAGGGCACCGCCTGACTGCTTCTGAGCAGCGTCCGGGCGGCCCCACGTACTCCAGCTGGACGTTGGGACGTGGCCCTGACCGTTCCCCCCCCTCTGGAGGAGCACAGAGCAGAACGTCCAACTGCCTCTGACCTTCTGACCAGAAGGCCTGTGCACTCGCCAAACTAGGACGCTGTTAGCAGCACGAGACCTAGAAAAGCCTCGACCGCCAACAGTTGCGTACAATGAGAAACACCTGGGCTGAGAATGAAGTCTGAATTGTCGACCCAGCCTCGCACCAGGTGGGGCAACAAGAAGAAAAGGACTACACTGCGAAGCAGTGACTCCCGCGGCGCAGACTCAGCGCTCACCTTTTGGACAGCGTCTCTCTTGGGTCCCGAGAGCCATCGTGGGCGCCCATCAGCGTCCCCGTAGATCCCATGTACGAGGCGGGCCCTTTGCCGTAAGAGAAGAAGTCAAAGTCAGCGCGTGCGCACGATGCCCAAACCCCAGGCAGGGGGAGGGTGCAGTGCTCGCGGGAGGGAGGACGGCGGCGAGCGCGGAGGAGGGGCGCAGCCAAGGCGCTGCATCAGGTCAGAGGCCGCTACCGGGCTTTACGGAGGGGCGGCCGGGAAGCTCACGTCAGGTCAAATGGGGATTCTCATGAAGGCAGAATAAAAATCCACACAAGACTGACTTGGACGGGGAGAGAGCAAAAGTTTTCAGGCTCCTGACACTAAGAATTTTCTTACAAAATCACTGGGAGCAGCCGTAACCCAAAGATTAGGAAGTGCTGTGCCGCTTCTCAGCCAGCCCTGAACTGCCTCCCCCCAAATAGACAGCTGCAATTATGAACACAAAACTGCCAGGAAAAAAGGAGCTACCGGCCCTCCCGCCCCACCCCCCGGGGGCGGGAGGGGCGGGGGTCAACACTAACTCTACAGGTACAAAATCCCCAACAGAATTAAAAGGCGAGCGGAAGCGGCCTGGGCAGGTGACAGCTGCGGCTGCCCACCACACAGAGGGCTGCAGAGGGCGGAGGGTAAGCACGTCCCAATGTGACGATCAAGGGTTGGCGCTCCAGGCACCCAGGCAGCACCCAGGCCGTTCTGCCCTCTGTGATGTCAGCAAGGACATCCCACACTTAGAAACACCTTCTGCGTATAACACGGGTCTGGGCAAGTGGTGCGCTGGATTAAACAGATCGGAAGACAGCCGCCGCCGCCGCCCTCTGAGGCTCCCCTGGGCACTGCACCCCCCGCACCATCCCCGAGCCCCGCTTCCCACACTGCTGTTCGGGAAGCCGTGCTCGGCAGAGACTCAAAGATTCAACAGAAGCCCAGTCCTTCTGGGCGCCTTTAGACAGAGATCATTCAAGGAGTGCAAAATTTCCCAGTTCAATTTGAAGAATCTTCTTCATTTTGTTTTAAAACCATGGTGCTGTATCTTTTGAGATTTGCTTAGGAATACTTGCTTCTTCCCGCTGGTAAAAATTACTCTTAAAAATTATCAAAATAGTTTATCTGAATATCAAATACCTTCATCTGGCTGTTCATGAAGTAACACTACACGTTTTCCAAATGATTTTCAAAGAGCTTTAGCCAAGAATACTTTTAACACACAGCGATGCTGCCACCTGACACCATTCCTCAACCTGTAGCCCAGCCTACTCCAGGGGAAGAGGCAAGTCCCTCTGCAGAAGCCACGTCCTCCTGGGACCGGGGGCTGGACAGGACAGGACAGAGGGGTGCAACTACACAGATGGTGGAGGCAGAGGCCAGACCAACAGTACTTCCGGGGCCGGGGAGGGGTGGTGGCTGCGGGCCCATCGAGAAGCATCACCTGGAGCCGGGAGATTACGGCCCAGGGTGTCAGCAATCACGACAGCTGGAGGAGATCACCAGGCCCGACCCCTGATCGACCCATGACGTGATCAAGCCCAGCAGAGGAGGGAAACCCCATCCCAGAGCCAGTGCTGGGGTGGGGGAGGGCCTTTACCTCGGCCTCGGGCGGGGCCGGGCTTGGGCGGCGGGGCCGGGGGCGCGCCTGCCCTGTGCGCAGGACTGTTGGCCCTGGCCCAGGGCGCCTGGGCGGAGCTGCCGAGAAAGATGCCATCGGAGGCCGGGCGCGGGCCCCCGCGGGCCCCCCTGGCGCGGGCGTACTTATCCTGACCTGCAGGGCCGTCCTCCTCCTCGTCGTCGTCGTCGTAAGCCACGAACTTGGCGGTGTACAGGGAGTCGGGGGACAGGACCTGGGCCTGCAGGTAGGAGGCGGCGCGCTGGGGCGGGGGCGGCGGCGCGGGGCCGGGGGGCTCGTAGCCCCGCGGGAGCGGGGGGCGGCCCAGGCCCGGCTCCTCGGGCTCCAGCAGCCGGCGCTCGGCCTCCTCGTGCTGTCTGCGCCGCTCGGCCTCCAGGCGGCTGTAGTACCCCTCCTCCTGGCGCCTCTGCAGGCCGAGAGAGAGCCGAGGTCAGGGGCGGGCCCACCCGCCGGGCCCTGCCCGGTGGGAGTCACAGCGGGTCCCCCCACCCCCGCCCGAGGATGCCAGGGCCATCCCGTCCCAGCCCACGGGATTTCAGTTCTCCTCTGCTCCCCTCTTGCCTTCTGTTCTGGGCAGGATGTTAACTTACCTGTGGCTCCTGAGTTTAAAGACCAAAGCAAACCCAAGCCAGGCCAAGAACAGGCTTCCCAAGCCCCACCCCGCCCCCACCCCAGGGCGCTGCGCTGGGAAGAGCAGTCCCTGCTTGACGGGAGGGACGCCGCTAGGTCCCTTGGGTATCCCTAGCTATTCGGAGGGCAACGAACAGGAACGCAGAAGTCTGCAAAGGCGCTTTCCACAGTGAATTTCCACCGCGACCCTTAAGAAGCTCCCCGCCAGGCCGAAGTTAGAGCCGGGCATGAATAGCAAGAGTAATAAGACACTCAAATATATTTTCTTTGACACATACTGTACATTTTTTCTGACATACATCTGCACAAACTACAATTGACAGGTTAATTTAACATTTAAAAAGGTAAACAGCACAGTTTTGTTGGAGATTGACAAGTTTCAGAACACAAGAAAAAAGAAAGAAGGAGAAAAAGCAAACAGAATCAAGTGCCTTAAGCTGAGGCATGTTTAACGCTACAGAATGGAGTACAATGGATTTTAATTCATTCAGCCAAAGAGAACTAATTTTAGAGATTTTGTTGGCATCAGGATGAAAGCTCTTAGTCCACATTTCAATTTGCATGCTGCGTTTTCCACACACACACACACACACACACACACACACACACACGGAGTACACAACAGTCAAGGCTTCAGCCTCAGAAGGAGGAAGCGCTGCGAATCAATCCCACAGCCTCCGCCATGGCCCTGGGCCCGTTTCTCACTTTATCTTCTTACTGTAGCGGGGGCGTCCTGGAGGAAGGCCATCTTTATCCTATTTGCTACACAAAGTAAGCATTCTCTGCGCGTCGGGTATTAAACTGGAATGGCTCCCATGGCTTTTAAGGGGAAACCGCGGGAAGAGCGCTGCTGGGCATCCAGCACCCGCTTGCAGTCGCACTGAGCGCAGACCCGTTAACAAGATCCAAGAAGACTTTATCCTACCCACAAATGAAGGGCACATTTTCCTATGACAAAGCAAACCCATCAATTCTGGACATTCTGTATAAAAAAATAGGTTATTCAGCTTCTTTTTACATCGAGCATTCCATTACAGACGCAGTTATCAAAACTCATGTGGGATCTGCCTTAATCATGAGCTGTGAGGATGCACTCTGGGAAAAAAATCAGGTGAGTCAAGAATCTCCCAGCCTGGAGAACGAGTTCTGGCCTCCTTGCCCTGCACTCTGTCCCCAGGGCAGGGCTGTGCTCACCTGGGGTCGGGGTGGGCCCCCCCCGCAAGGCTCCAGGTAGAAGGTGGGACAAGCTGAGGGGGCTCGGCCCTGGAACAGCAGCACCACAGACACTGTAAAAGTGAGTGGGGGCTCAAAGTGTGGAGACCCGACTCCCCCAGGGAGGATCACTGACTCTTGAGAGTCCCGGGGAGTCTGAAAGCCCCGCCTCTCTGAGAGCAGCTCGGGAGCTGTTCAGATACAACCAACAGCACAATGACATAAGGTCTAGAAGCCACGGAACCACTCCTTTCAACCCAGGACGTGCCCCTGCGCTGCTTCTCCTCCTTCCATTTCAGCATCAGCACAGGCCTCCCGGCAGCCTCACTGACTGGTACCTCCCCCACCCCCACCCTCATACCACTACCTAAAGCTTCTTCCCAAGTTCCTCCTGCGGGATGGGGTGGGGGTGCCCGCCGGACCACGGCCCCCAGAACCTGTGGCGCTCAGAGCTCCCGCTTTCACAGAAGGGAAGGGACAGGCCACCTCCAGAGGGACCAGACAGGGAGCCAGGGCCAGGCGGTGCGTGCACGGGAGGGTCTGGAGGGCAGCAGCGCCACGCTCCCATTTCTCAGATTAGGTCAAATTTGTTGTCATTCTAAAACTAATAAAAAGGATGACTGAGTTTTGCAAGCCCACAGACAGAAACAAAGTTACAGCTCAGAATATGTCTCAGATGATAACCTCGGCTAAAATGTCCTCCAGTCATGTTTTCCATAAGCCATCTGCTCTCTCTACCACCGACCAGGATTCAGGCAGTTCTATAAATGACCTATTCGAATGAACCCTTCATGGGAACAGATTGTCTTCCTACGTTCCTGTCGCGCCTCACAGCCCCAACTCAGCGACCCTCTCTACACAGGGCACCTCCGCGATCACAAGCTGGACCCCGTCCAGAGGAGATGGGAGCTCAGAGCAAAGAGGCCCCCGGCTAAATGGGGCTAAGAGTTCAGAAGTCTGAGCGCAGCGGGAAGGAGGAATCTGAGACAGGCAAAGGCAGAAGGCGGTGGCGGTGGCATGGGAGCTGGGGGCGGGGCTGCACCGCCCCGTCCCGCCCCCAGCCCTCCGCTCAGCCAATCCACGCGGGCGGGCGGGGCGGGCCGCCCTCAGAGGACCATGACCTTTTCCTCGGCCTCGCGCTTCAGCCGCTCCTCCTCCTGGCGCCGCCGCTCCTCCTCGTGGCGGGCACGCTCCTCCGCCTCCCGCTGCCGCATCTCCTCCAGCTGCTGCTGCCGCCGCCGCTCCTCGTCCTGCAACTGACCACACGCGGCTTCAGTCCCCGCCCGGCAGGCCCCCAGCAGACACAGAACGCGGACGAGCGGGCGAGCAGACACACACGGCGGACAGGACGGCAGGAAGGCCCTGCTGCGGGCGACACAGGTCCCGCGGCCACCCCACTCGGCCCCCAAGTCCAGCTGCCCTCCCTCCGCGGGGCTCAGAGAAGGAGTGTGTCTGCGGCAGGGTCACATATACAAGCACCACCCTCCTATGAGCAGGAGCTCAGCCCGGGGAAGTGGCAGACACACCCCACAACCCTCCTCCGTCCCCTGCTTTTGTCCCGATCGCCGCTCAGAGGGGGTGGGGAGCTCATGGGCAGCACCGATTCAAGTGGACGGACGAGTGGCCGGCCTGGTCCTGGGACCAGGCCCCCGCGCCTTTGGCCCTGTTTCCTCTGGGTCCCATCCTGCAAGCCAAGCATGCCCTCCCAGCGCAGGGGAGCCCGGGCCTCTGACTCAGCATCTCGGCCTGCCACGTGGAAGGAACCCTACTCTCACTGGCTCCTGTGCACCTCTGCCAGGCACCATCCATTCTGGCTGAAGGCCGGCAGCGGCTGGGGACCCATCGCCTGCCTCCCAAGACAAGACTCCTTTTTCAAGCAACTACTAGTCAAAAAGCTTGCCGGCAGCTATCGTAAAACTCATCTTTCTTACCATTCAAATACCGAAGGCTATCGGCAAACACCTAGGACGTGCTCCCCTTGGATTTCAGCTTCGCTTCACTGAATTAAAAGCACATTAGACCAAAAGAAGACAAAGACACTCCTCTGGTCATGTCCACACAATACAGCTACTTCTGCAGCCACCGCCCACGCTGAGGACAAAGGCGGGACCTCAGCATTCCCGCGGATTTCTGATGCCAGCGGGGCTCCCACACCAACAGGAGACGCGTCCAGGGCATAAATGTAAAATGGACCAAGACGTCGGTCCCACCTCCCCCCGCGGGACTCCGGACACAGTCACTCAAGGTGCTTCAGTTTCCATATAATTACCAGTTACTCTATAAACTGGCCACAGCAAAATCAGAACACGTCGACTTCTGACTTCGTGTGGCGTGAGTGTATATCCTGAACAAACACCTAACAGCTTCACTCTTGCTTGGCTCCTGTGGAACAAAATCTGTGCCGGGGGGGCAACCAACTCACTGGGGCCATCAGGCCTTCCATGCGAACACACTCCTCAAACATCCCAGACAGAATGAAAATCCCGACAAATCCACTTCCTCCAGGGCTACCCCCGGAGGGTGTGAGGCACTTGGCCTTGGAGGTTCCGTAGGAGCAGCAGATGCTCAGGGCCAAGCAGCAAAGAGGGAAGGGCGTCAGGAGTGCCCGCCCCGCGGAGCCTCCATCGGAGGGCGTCCTCTCCAGCGCCGACTCCGGGAAAAGCACCCAAACGAAAAGAACAAAACCAAACGGCAACTGCTAACACTGGGCATCTTCAGCAAAGCCTCTGACGGCCTACGATGCACAGAGGGCTTTCTGTCCCCCAGTGAAGCACAGACTCACTGCACTGCGTTACACTTTCCAGACCTAATGAAAAACACGCTCTGAGCAAGAACAGCCGTGTACACAACAATAGCCGATTTGTTCTTCTAAGTTAAAATAGAGTAATTTTAAGAAATCAGAACAATCACAATTTCTCATAATTATAGGTATGGAATTCTCTGTTATGAATCTATACACAGCGGTTTTCTCTCAAAACCTCCACTCTTCCAAACCTGGGCGGCGTAAGCCAGGCGCCTTCTCCTCGTGTCAGTGGGCTCGTTCCTACCCTAACAGGAGGGCACACGGCCCAGCGCCAGCCAAAGTCAGGCCCTCTCTCCCCACCCCTTGGTAAGCTGTTTCAGGTACTTTCATTTTCAAGACACAGGCTGTTTTGTACTTCAAACATATGCTGCTTTACTCAAACAAACAAAATTAATGAGAGAAAAGAGAAATTTCCTCCAAAGCATCGCTTCAGATGGGCTACTGAGCTGTATGGTTTTCTTAGGTTTCACAACAGCTAAAGGCACTCGACTTAAGTTAGAAACGGAGTGACTCTGTGACCCCCCTGGCCAACTGTTTTAGGAGCACTCCGAGTTAAATGAAAAGCAGACGAGCTCGCTGGCCTACATGAAAGGAAGGAAAGCGCCAGGCTATCAAAGGAGGCCTACAGGAGTTCTTTTGGGGAAATGGATCTGAGCAGATAACAGGAATCCTTAGCAGTGTTTCAAGACCGCCAGGCTGGAGTTAGTCAAGCCAAGAGACGTGCTGGGCTTTCCGAAGCAGCAGGTGAGCTTGAACCAGGGCATGGCCATATCGAGGGCTCCGGATTTCCTGTCAGTTGTCAGGTCACCTGAGCTGGAAGATGAACCCTTGAAAACGGTAACAAAGCCAACCGAGACTCTTGGGTCACATGAGCTTCTTCGAAGACAGTTCGCAGCCACAGTGTCCTGAGCAGCAGACACTGTGTGAAGCAGGAAGAGTACAAAACGTGACCCAGGAGATTCTGGTCGGCAACCTGACTCTCACTCTGCAGCCACTGGGCGGATCTCTTCAGCACCGAGCTCGCCCCTTCTCGTCTGCCCCATCGCAAGTTGTTAGGAAGAAGCGAGAGCAGCGAGGACATGAGCTTGAGGCCTGTCACTGGGGTGACGGGCTGGCTGCCCCTTAGGTGTCAGTCAGGTGCAGCGACAGCGATGAGGACGGAAGGCCGCGCCTGGGCTAGGGGGAGACTCAGGGCTCCTCTGGGCCACAGGGGAGCTCCTGGGGGCTCTGGTGGTGCTAAAGGGTCCCTGCAACTGCC
Source organism: Sus scrofa (assembly GCF_054392235.1). Classification (NCBI taxonomy): domain Eukaryota; kingdom Metazoa; phylum Chordata; class Mammalia; order Artiodactyla; family Suidae; genus Sus; species Sus scrofa. Next base: position 1,602,527 of record NC_139383.1, read on the forward strand.
TGTGGAGAAGAGCCTGCAAAGGGGGCAGAGGCTGAAGCAAGCGACTCAGCCAGAAGCTCATGCGGCTCGGGGCTCGGGGCAGGGCGGGTGCAGAGATCCCGAGATCCTGAGAAAGGCGGGGCCCTCCCCACGAGGGAGGGAAGGGGGTTTGGTGACTAAGTTTTTGAACAGGCGAGATGGGAGGGCCGGGGAGGGCGAGGATGGCAACCTGGCGGGACAGGGGAGGGACGCAGCCTAGGCCTCACTGGGCCAGACGGTCTTGCCTGACCCTGCGCAGTGCGGCTGGAGAGGGCAGGACGCACGCAGGAGGCTGCGTCTGCGGCGGCAGAGCCGTGGGTCGGGGGCGGTGGGCTGGTCGGCCCAGGCGGCTCCCAGGCAGGAGGAGCCCTGCCTCAGTCTCCAGCCCGCTGGGCAGCACGGACACCCTGTGGCCGCACTCTGCCGCCGCCCATCGCCTCAGGGAGAGGCCAGGGCCCAAGAGAGGAGGCTCTGGCGCCTGAGCTGCCAGCTGGGACCCAAGGAAAATTTGGGGACAGTGACATTAATGCTCCCTGGGGAATGAGGCTCAGAAATGCTCAGAAATGGAGCAGTTAGAGTCCGTATGAACATTCCAAGTGTCTTCTTTTTTTTTTGGTCTTTTTAGGGCCACACCTGTGACATATGGAGGTTCCCAGGCTAGGGGCTGAATCAAAGCTGCAGCTGCCAGCCTACCCCACAGCCACAGCAACGTGGGACTGGAGTCATGTCTGCGACCTACACCACGGCTCAAGGCAACACCGGATCCTTAACCCACTGAGTGAGTCCAGGGATCGATCCTGTGTCCTCATGGATACTAGTTAGATTCATTTTCACTGAGCCACGACGGAAACTCCTCAAAGTAAGTATCATTTTTTTTTTTTTTTTTTTTTTTTTGTCTTTTGTTGTTGTTGTTGCTATTTCTTGGGCCGCTCCCGCGGCATATGGAGGTTCCCAGGCTAGGGGTCGAATCGGAGCTGTAGCCACCAGCCTACGCCAGAGCCACAGCAACACGGGATCCGAGCCGCGTCTGCAACCTACACCACAGGTCACGGCAACACCAGATCGTTAACCCACTGAGCGAGGGCAGGGACCGAACCCGCAACCTCATGGTTCCTAGTCGGATTCGTTAACCACTGCACCACGACGGGAACTCCTCAAAGTAAGTATCTTTAAAGAAGGAAAAATCCTGAACTATTCCTTTGAAATAAAATCCTACTGAAACCTTTGCTACTCCTGGTCTGTCACACTCTGCCCCCAGATGCAAGAGTCCCTGGGGCGGCGGCGGGCCGGGGGCACCTGGCACAAGGCCGGTCCAGGGAGGAAAGGCGTGGGACAGGTGGCTCTTTCCCAACCCCCCGCGGCACAGATGCCTTCGGACACGAAGGACGGGGGAGTTGCACACCTCCGGTCTCTGTCTCACACAGGAAAACGGAAAGCTCAGAAAACATGCTTTGCAGTCCCCGAGGAGGGCGAGGTTTGCCAGAGAGGCTTGCCTTCGGAGGGAGCCCGCCGACGCGCTCTTTCAATTAAAAGAACAAAACACGGAAGGCTGTCGTCTGGTGAAAAAGCCATTAAAGTCAAACCTGGGCTCAGGGACCTCGGAAAGCAGTGCTGGCTCCCGGCCTCCGCAGACCGACAGCACGTGCTGACGTCAAGGCGACCTAAGTACCCCAGTCCGAAGGCAGGTGTCTGGCAGACCGTGAGGACGCGGAGTCAGGCCTCACTTGGTGCCGGGTGACCAACCCGACCTCCCCAGCACAGGCCGTACACGCAACCCGTGCCACCTCCCGGAGAACACGCAGCACGCGTCTTGCGGCAACGAACTGCTGGGGCTGGTAAGTAGTAAACTAAACGGAAGTCACGCGGTACTGTTAAAGCAAACAAAACACACGTTCCTGCCAATTCCTCCTCCTCTGCCAACCAACGGACAGAGAAACGTTACATCATGTAACAGTCACGTCTCATCGGGCAAATGATGAGAATACCAGCTGAACTGAATCCCTAACAATGAATACTTGAAATCTACTTCTAATGCATGGGACAGAAGGAAATAGATTACTTACTGCAAAACTTCTCATTTGCTCATGTGTTTGAGCAAATAAGAACATACCGTATGGAATTTACGACTAAAACTGAGGAAAGGTCGAAACCAGCAGCAAACAGGAAGTAACTTAAAATAACAGAGAAAAGCAAGGAATGACTACATCTAAACACATTCCAGGCATGCTTCTAGACGTGGGGACCACGGATCCTGAGCCGGGACCCCCCGAAGGACCAGATCTACTGTGAACATAAAACCACTAACAGGAAAAGGAAAATCGAGACAGGAAAACAGTACCCAGGGGAAGGAACGAGAACCTACCAAATCTAGAACAGAGATTGCTGGCACAGCAGTCTGCTGCGGGCGACAGAGAAGGAGAAAAAGAGAAATGAAGGGTGAACAAGGTTCAGTTCAGACCTGCGTTCCGCCACAGCACGTCTGTCGCTCTCCTGCTGTCTGTCTCTGAGGGGACCCAGTGAGGAAAGCAAAAGGCAGACGGGTGTCCGGGCTCAGAGACAGAGACAGGGACACGCCCACGTGGTGCCAGGTGCTTGGGTTTCACTGTTAAGACACACACACAGACACTAAAAGTAACACTTCCCTCCGCACTCTTATTAGCAGACTTAGATAGTGCGCTTAAGGTGAATCATGATAAACACACAGCTAATTTAAATCGGGTCATCATTAAAAACGTTCCCAGTATTGTAATTCATATTAAGAAGCTTTGAAATAGTGCTTTAACCATCTGGAAAGACTAACAGACCTTCATTAAAAATTTAAGTCTTCAAAGAAAAGAATAATTATCGAAACATGACAATATGGTGTCTAAGCCGCTGCTGGGCCACGGTTATAAAAATCAACACTCTACTAATTTGCCACGAGCACCAGCTTTAGAGTCAGAGGGAAACCTGCGGTGGATAAAAGCTTCCTCTGTGTGTGTCGTGGGCGGGAGACACCCCCCGCTCCTTTCTGAATCCACCTGCCATGCGCCCGCCAGGACCCCGGCAGAGCAGCCAGGAGACACTCAGCTCACCGTCCCCAGAACGGGGCCAGGGTGCTGACTGCAAGGTGGGAACAGTTTGAGGAGTTCTTGGGCTGAAAGTAACCGGTTATTCATCAGACGGTTGCTCTTTCAAACAAAACAGCACTGATGGCGAGGAGGAGTGTGCCTGAGAAGTTTATCTCGGTAACTTAGAAAATACGAACAAAACGGTGCGAGAGTTAACATTTAGGCCTTCATTTAAGAAGCTTCTTTCTTAAGAGGGATTCCAGCTGAATTCTGGACCAAGTTCTCCATGCGTCTGGCTGAGAACACGTGTCCAGGAAGCAGGGGCCTTTCAGGGAAACGTCTCCGAGTGGCGGGAAAAGGGCCCGCACAGGGGCCCCATGCGCTCACCCACCGGGCCGGCGTCTGAGACCTCCTCGTGAGCTAGAAAGATGGCAAAATACCAACAGGACAGCTCTGGCTTTAGCTCTCTAATACGGATGGCATCAAGGGTTGAACTAGAAACAAAATCCAAAGGACAAAAAGGGCATATGCTCTTTGCTGTCTTTTCTCAGAAGACTGCTTCACGTTGGAGAAAAGACACAAAACTAAAATTCAATACCGTAAAATGCTCTACAGCACTGGCTGCAAATTAATAACGGGCAATGGTTCTCTGTCAACCAGCGACAGGGTGACAAAGAATCTTAAATTTCATATTAGCAAATTTTACATGACAAAAGAATCTTAGATTTTATATTAGTTGACTGCAGTAGATCGGTGAAATTTATTTTTCTTTTACTGATGTGAAAAAGTTACTTTATAATATAGAGAAATGTGAATAAAATCTTAAAGTTCTCTGTGTCTTGATGCTACCTACCTACCACTGCAATGCAACCGGTGATGAACTTGAATCACTACCTGCTTCGTCAACCGCTGAGCTACCATGAGGGCTGTCTCTAAGAACGAGGGAGGTCACCCTGGGACCCTGCGGCTGGGAGCAGTCTCCTCTGTGACCCACCCTCTGGGGCCGATCATCAGGGCCAGGGGGGGCCTGTCTGTCCACCATGGTTCACAGGCACCGCCCAGCCGCTCACGCGCTCTTGACGGTGGCTGCCGCCCTTGGAGGGCAGAGCTGGGCACTTCGGCCGGAGGGGCATTTACACCTGAAGGCTTAAGGAAAGAGGCCTGCCAACCCTCACCACGACTGCTGCCGCTTCGTGGCGTGTTCTCTCAACTGAAGCGCCGAGGGCGAGTCAGAACGAGCCTGCGGCTTCGGCACGCTCCGCTCGACGGGACAGGGCTCAGCGCTGGGAAGGCCGGCCGCCTCCACCCCGCCACCCCGCCCGCCGCGCCGCCCCTTTACCCGCGCTCTGCGCTCGGCCTCCAGGCGCTGCATGATCAGCATGGTGTCCACGTCGTCGTCCTCCTCCTCGTCGTCGTCCTCGTCCTTCTGCTTGGACTCCTGCAGCCGCTTCTGGAACTGCCACTCCAGCATGAGCTTGCGCAGGCGGCCGCTCTCCTCCGCCGAGCGCTCGGCCTTGCTCTGCAGCTCGTGAATCTCCCGGCTCAGCAGGTCCACCACGTGCATCTGCTGCTGCTTCTCCAGCTTCTCCCGCGCGTCGCGCTTCCAGGGGTCGGGGGACAGGCTGTCGCCGGCCGAGAGCTCCTCCCGGCTGACGGTGATGTACTGCAGGTCCCTGCGCTCGATGGTGCGCGGCTGCTGCTGAGGCTGCAGCTCCCGGATGACGGTGTCCTGGGGCCCCGGGGCGGCGGGCTTGGTGGCGCCGGGGGAGAGCGGGGCGGGGAGCAGCGCCTGCGAGCGCATCTGGCCCAGCTTGCGCTCCTGCTCGCGCCGCTTGCGCTCACGCTCCTCCTCCAGGCGCGCCTTCTCCTTCTCGTACCAGCGCTGCTGCTCCTCCCGCTTCTTCCGCTCGGCGGCCCCCTGGCCCCCCGCGAGTCCCTGGCCCGCGGCAGCCGGAGGCGGCGGGAGGGGCAGGTCCACGGGGACGCCGTCCACGTCGCCGGCGTAGTGCGTGGGCGGCGGGGGCAGGTCGGTCCGGAGCGGCTGGGGGCCGGGCGCGGGCTGCAGAACTGCAGGGGTCTTCCAGCGCCCCGGGCCGCTCTTGGTGAGGGTGGACGCGGGGGTGCCCGCCTTGGAAGAGGGGTCCAGGTGCTCCTGGCTGGACGCGCTGGAGCCCATCGAGGAGCTCTGGGCGACCCACATGTCGCTGTCAGACTTGCGGTCCATCACCGCCTCCATCCTGTGTAGTGGGTAGGCCCCCGCGTCCTCCCGCAGCTCCTCCTGGGAGCGGGTCACCCGCTGCAGAAAGAAAAGGGAAAACGGGTGTGTTCCAGCCTTCTACCGGAAGTTACCGAGAGCCGGAAGCATGTCCTCTCGGGAGGGGAGACATACTGGGGCAACTGTGAGCACAGGAGAGAAGCTGAGACAGCCCGGCTGCGGCCAGGCGGAGCCCGGCGCGCTCCCTGCGGATCCTGGTAATTCCTCTCTGCGGCACTGGCACAAACGAGAGCGGACACCGCAGGCCCCCCCACCGCACCGGGCCCCCCACGGCCCCTCCCAGGCCACAGAGCCCCAGAGGATGAGCGCACTTGTCCCACAGCACTTCCCACACGGCGCTGAGTGCGCCTGCCTCACGCGGGTGGGCGCCCCCACCGTGAGCTTCCCGGGTGGGCGCTCCATGCCCGGCATTCCCAGGGCGGGGCCGCCTTCTGCTGGACGCGGCCTGCTCCTCCTCGCCCACCCCCGGAGCCGCGGCCCGCCGTGCTGATCGTAATTAGGCCGTACCAGGGCTGACGAGTCACTGGGCAGCACGGCGAGCGCTCAGAGCCCCGTCGTGGTCCTTGTTCCCTCTTATCCCCACCTCTCCTCGGGTGACCACAACAACCAGCAAAGAGACAGGAGCAGCGCCGTCCTCCGAGGAAACCCGCTGTGTCTCAGGAGCCACTGCGTTTCCCGCCCCACAGGTGTCTTTGAGGGTGGCGTCCCCGGGGTCCCTCTACCTGAACCGCGAGGCTGGAGTGGCTGCTGTCCGCGTGCGGCTTCTCCTCGTAGCTTGGCCACTGGCTCTGGGGGGGGACCACGCGGTCCTGGGACCTGGAGGCCGGGAAGGTGAAGTACTCTCGGGGGTAGGCCTGCGTGGGGATGGGGTAGGCCTCCGTCCCCGGCGGGGGCGTCTGCTCCTGCGCAGCGGGAACCAGAAAGGGGCGTGAGCTTCCACGGTTTGGGCACTAGGCGAATTTAATTCCCAGTGATCGGTTTTAAAGTATAATCCGTCTATTTAAAACACCGTATTAAAACATTGAAATTGCCCAGATGTACTAATTTAAAGCTAATGTACCTATGACATTAACAATTAAAAACAAAAGCCTGGGGAGTCACAGACAAGGCGGGTCTACAGAGAGGCCACCTGACGGGGTGACCTGGCTCGAGGGGACCTAACACGTGGGGTCGTAACTCGCGTGCTCATCGCTCAGACCTCGGTGCAGAGGTTGCCAGTGGAGACGGATGTGATCTTGGCTGCTGTTCCAGCGGCATGTGCACCTTTCCCACCAGGACTAGGAGGCTGATCTGTCGGGGGAGGCAAAAAAGCAGGCTGAGCACAAACGCACCAGGCGTCACGTTCCAAGAGCGCTGGCAGCACGGGGCTGGGCCACCGAGGTGTCGCGCAGACAAAGGAACAAGGCTCAGGAGCAGCGAGGGTGCCTCACGACCACCCCAGGCTCCCGGGCCACCGGAGCCCTTAGCACAGGAACCGCTACACCCTCTTCACTCCCCAACCAAGGGCTGGACGGCCAACACGGCGGGCCCAGCGAACCTCACGCCAGGTGCTCGCCCTTCTCCCTCTGCTTCCTGCGGACCCCGCGCCTTAACCGTCTGCCGACCGTCCAAGTTCACTGTCCACGCCCCTCCCAGAGCATCGAGGAATCGAAGCTTCCCAAACTCGTTGCTGTCCTGTTAGAGCAGCTGTTTTACCAGCCCTCGTGAAAAACAGACCCTGGTAGCCAATGCAGGCAGGCCCTACTTTTCTCTTCATCAACAGAGCCCAGAGCGCCCTCCTCCCTCCCGGCTCCGGCCACACCGGTTCCTGGGGGACCACCGGTCGGAGGGTGAGGAAGGCCAAGGACCCCCCCTCCCCGCCCCCTGCTTACTTGCAACGTTGGGGCTGGAGCGGTGGTCGGCGCGGTTCTTCGTCAGCCTCTCGTCGCCAGGCAGCTTCTTTGGCTCGCTGTACTCGGCCCAGGGCAGCGGGGGGCTCTCGGGGGACCCGTTCTGAGCTGAGTTATTATAGAGCTCAAAACCTTCGCTCTTTGGTCGGGGTTTACCTGATCCACGCCGGTCTGAAACTGGAGTCAAAGCAGAGTTCAAGATTTCACCTTAGATACGCAGTATAGCTTTAAAAGAAAGACGAATCGACAAATATTTACAATTCCACAAGTCGGAATTTGTTTGTATCAGAAGAAATGAGGTGATTTCTTATGTAAGAGTAAGATCTAAGGACTCTCTAAGAAGTTTTCCAGCACGGCAACGCGCTGAGTGGCAGCGAGGAGCAGAAGTCCTCGCTCAAAGCCTATCCTCTCCTGAGCTCACCTGTCGGAGTGACAAGAACACGTGTAAAGCAACTTGTTTACCGGGCACAAAAGCACACGTCCCTACTTTTAAAAATGTCTCTTAGTTCCTGGCGTCAGCCCAGGCTGTCAGCATCATCAGCTGCTACCAGGTGACGTGGCTGCTCATCTTTTATTTCTCACTTTTCTCATCTTCTCAGAGGAAGACCCTGAAGCGTTACTTCCTTCTAATCATTTCCCTCATCGCGTCCCCACTCATCCTCGAGTTTGCTTCCTTTAATGAGCATAAACTATCAAAGATCGATGTTAAGTATCATGTTTGAAAAAGTTAAAATCAGTAACGCCTTGTCCCGGCCTATAAAACAAGGCATGGCTCTGTCCCCACGAAGGCAGGCCCAGCCCCTCTCGTGTTCTGCTGCCGTCACTCTGCGCTAAGACTCTGGCTTCTCCGGGGGTGCCAGCTTACGGGGGGCGGGGGGGGCACTGAGGGTCAGCTCGGAGGCCAAGAACTCAAAACTCATACTGATTTCAAAGAAATAGGAGTCATAATGGTTTTTCTCCAAGGCTTCTGCACTAATTCTTTTAAAAGTCCTACACCTATATTGGTCTTTGATGTAGCTGCCAAACCATGGCTTTCACCACCGAGTTACTCCTCCTCACAGCCTGGCCTGTGGCAGGTGCGCGGGGGCTCTGCCGCTCGGCAGCGGCCAGGCTCAGGCAGAGACGGGTTCGTGCTGCGGCGCCAGCCCTTACTTCTCTGCATCATGGGCGAGGGCTGGTTGAGCAGGGTGGCGAGGCCGTGGTAAATGGCTCCCTGCTTCGCTACCTCCAGGGTCACCACGGAACTCGTCCTTGTCATCAGCTCTGCTGCCCTGGAAGAGAGGGTCCCAGCTGAGAGGTGGGGACGGGCGTCTCCCCCAGCAGCCGCAGCCGGGGACCAGAGCAGGACAGAAGGGCCCAGCAGCGGCTGTCACCGTCTGCGGGGCGCTCTGACCCCAGCCAGGCTCCCGCCCTCTAGAAAGAACAAGGCACCCGCCTCCTGCTGTCGGGCTCCAAACCGGAGGGGGTGTGCGGACATTTCAGCCAAGAAACGTATTCGGACTAAAATACGCAATTTGCTAAGAAAAGAAAATGCACACTAAGAGTTTGACACTTAAAAAAGAGGAAGGGCACAGCTGCCCAGCAGGGGTTTTCGTCTCCTAAGCCCCCGACAGGGCGCGTGTTCAGCTTTAAACAGATAAAGCAATGATACCTTTCCTGAGAGAGGCCCACCAGGCTTCGTCCGTCCACACTGAGGAGCTGGTCCCCCGCAGCCAGCCGCCCGTCCTGCGCGCACCCGAGAGCCAGCCGACGGGGGGGGGGGGGGGAGGAGAGAGAACCAGGGAGAGCAGCTCAGCTCCGTGCTCACGCTCCGAGGGACATCGCGCGTCGCTTGTTCAACGCGCGACACACAGAAAGGGGACAGCTTGAGAAACGGTACCAACCACGTCTGCAGCTCCTCCTCTCACCACCGACTTGACGTAGATCCCGAGTTTGTCTTGACCTGCGCCCTACACAAAACGAAAACCAGGGCACTGAAAACACACAGTGAGACATGCAACACTCAGCAAGTAAAACAAAAAGAAAACATGACACAAGTCTTAGTTCTTGTGTTGACACGAACGTCAGTAGCACCAAAACCGAACCACAAGAGTTAACACTCCGGTAAACATCAAGAAACTAACAGGACAGGCACCTCTCTTGTGTTTCCAAGTTAAGAAAAATGACTCCGAAGCGGCCACTTAGTGACCGGCGGCCGAAAAGACGGACACAGACCTGGAATCCTGGAGGCGAAGACGAGGTGCGACGGCCGCGGGCGACGCCGCAGGCAGCCAGCCCACCGCGGGTTTGCTTTGCGACGTGTCCCGGCCCCCTCCCACCCTCCTCCTCGCCACACTCAGAGTCTAAACTTTAAAACACGCCACGTCTCCTCGTGGCGAACAAGAAGAGGGACTCGGTGAGAAGAAGAGGCAGAAGACGCTCGGCACGGGTTCAGTTTAAGGCTCACGGGCTGTCGCCTCCACAACCACCGGAGCGACAAGCCCAGATCCACCCGGGACGCAGGTCAGCTGCACTGCCCGTCACGTCGCGGGAACGGCTCTGAGACTGACTTAAGGGACACGTGCGTCTGCTGCGGGGTCGCCACAATGCCATTCGGCAGGACAACAATATAAAATCAGAACGGTGGATGCCTCCTTACAACCAGAGGAAGCACGGATACGCGTGCGCGGAACCTCACTTGGACGCTACTGCGAAGAGCCTACAACTGAGAACGTGTTTCTTAGCTCATACTTAGGAACTACTGTGTCACAAAAGTGACACTATGAAGTTATCACGCAAAGTTAAAATGACAGGTCAACCAAGAACCTGATGGAAACACCTTTCCTGGGACCCCCTGGAGTGATGCAATCTCCATTCCAGACTCTGTCCTCTCCCCTGGGGTTGACAGTCTGACCAGCTGGCGTTGCTGAGCCCTCACCGGCTCACTCTCAGGGAACATCCAGCTCACGGCACGGCTCTGCGAGCCTAAAACCACCTAGCACTCACCTCTGAAAACACCAGTCACTGTCCACTTCGAATTCTGCGTGGCTGCACTACCTGAGAGCTGATTTTGTCTAAGTTCTGCAAGGGGTGAAGAAAATCTGTGCTCCCGTTAGCAGCTCCTGACCCCCGCCTAGGTGTTCCGACTGTCCCCGCAGCACCCCCTTCCTTTCTGCAGGTGACCACGAGTGCAAAGCCTCCCTGCAGGCCTCCTGCCCAGCCAGACGCCTGGGAACCGCCGTGCTGCCCACACGACGCGGCACCCCCCACCCCCCCGCCAGGGTCCTTCTGCCACAAAAGCCCTGGACAATAGGTGGTAAAGCTGGTACGTTTTTGGGGTAAATCTGAAACTTCTCTCTCTCTCTCACACACACACACACATAAATCAATAAACGACAACTCTCTGAATTCTAGCACATCACTCAGCAAAAAAGCAATACACAAACCACTCATCTGACCTCACTTAGGCCAGTACTGGACTTCTTTGAACCTGGGAAATTACAATTACTTCTAGGACAGCACTGTGGCCCCGACCCCTGCCTCATCTGTTAAACTGGGTATTTCCTCCCACGTAACCTAATTAAATGACTTCTTTCGATAATGTTCTATACATTTACGTAATCGATGACAGTTTAACTCAGCTGTTTGAATGGCAACTTGGTTCATTCACCAAGGGCCGAAAGCCTACACTGGCCCGAGCTCTTTGGCCACGTGAATGAACAGGGTAGCCCCACTGCCCCCGCCACCCGGAAGCTCACTTCTACAGCGGTTTGCTTTGTGGTTGTCAAGTAGAACCTCGGATTGGGGCACTGAAAACCCCCTTTTACTTTTTTTGCAAAGGCTGTAGGAGGATTTCCTTAGACCAGGGCAGATTTTTGTTTAAAAGTTGTAAACATAGTTACTTTCTTCTTCTACTTGACCTAAAAGCTCGGTTTAGTGCCAACGGACATTTACGACATGTTCCCAAGAGTACTTTTGGGACCCGCGAGGCTGTCTTCGCAGTCTACTTGATTTAATGACTTTTATTTCCCCGTGACAGCTGGCTCACAGGGGTCGGTCATCTTCTCCCGCACCGCGTGCTGACCCCGTCCCATACCAGTATCTACACACACCTTCTTTGTCTCACACCACCCTCCATCGGAAGTGACCAGAGAGAGTTCCCCGGGCTGCGCAGCAGGACCTGTCCCCACAGCTTACGCAGGAGCAACGGCCTATCCGTCAGGCCTTCTGCTGGTCCCGGTGTTCTCTCGAGCAAGGTCTCTGCCCCACAGCCACAACCAACTGTGGCTTCGTGACACTGTTACTTCCTGTTCACAGCCTCTCCATCCAGACCGGTGGCCACATACTTGGGGGCAACTCCTAGGCACGGCTGTTCCAGAACCGCTCTGGATTTCAGACAACTAATTCACGAGCGTCAGTTTAGGAGACTTGGTGTGAATTGCGAATGACACTGAAATTACCTGACATCCTGTAACATTTTAAATGCTTTATCACACATAATATGCAGCACGGAATTTAACAAATCTATGGTTAAATACTCAAGTAACGATCTCCTAATACAGCTATCTAATACGGCATCGCTGAAATCACATCTTTCGCTGGGCACTCGTTTACATTATAAACCCCAGAAAACCTCTGGCGAAGGGAGCAAGACTCCGCAGGACGATCTGCCGGCCTCTAACCAGCCTGCCCCAGCAAACTCCCCTCCCTGAGGTTGGCTCCAACAAAGTCCTCCCGCCCAAGCTGCCCCCACCCCAGAGCCCGGACCACCCCCCACAGCCGGTCCTGCCCACCCCTCCATAGGACGGGTCTGCCAAATCCTTTCATCACGTGAGTCCGGAGCTCACCGGCCCACTGCCAGGCAGGCTGCCATCTCTCTGACTTACATTCCCGGGGCGGGGGGGCGGGGGGGGGTTTCTCTGTTCCCTCCTCCGCACCCCTCCCAAATCCCCGCAGGCTACAGCGTGGTCAACACCTCCAGAATCCCACTGAAAAGGTACATTAGCAGGTGCAGAAGCAGTGACCATTACGAGTGAGCTGGCCACCCTGCAGAACGACTGGCTTAAGGAGCGAGGAAGGAGGGTTTCTGACCGTCCAACCCTCTGCTGTCAGGTATCGGAAGATGAGGGAAGGCGCCTGAGCAATGACGACAGGAGCTCGTCTGAGTCCCAGGTTACAGTCGCTTCTAATTCCCAGTAGGGCTCACTTACAAGTCCGTGTCCTCGTCACAAGAGGTCTTCACGGGGCGAAGTAAGAGGCCGTGGTCTCCGGAGACCTCGGCTCAAGACCACCAGCATCTAAAAGGTCTGTTTAAGGTTCGTCATAAACACTGACTTAAGCCATCGACAAAGCATCATGAAACATGATTTTTTAAGACTCTAATTTCTTACTATAGCTAATAACAAATTTTAATGTGGCCCACACATTCTATTGCTATTGGACAGCACTGCTCAAAAGCTATAAGCTTTTCATAGTCTATCTGTTATCAGTAACCTCAGATGCTAACAATAAATCCGTAAGCGCAAAGGCAGATAACTGAGTAAAAACAAGATCGCACCCTAACACACATGCTAGCACCACACACCCCAATTTCCAACCGTGAGCAGAGGAACCACAGTATCATACGTACATATCAAATGAATAAGTAATTTTAAGAATGACTCGCCTAAAGAGACCTAAGCTGGTATCTGAAAAGCTATCACTGTATCTCTGGCCTGCTACTTGTGAAAGTACAATGAAAAGCCTAAGCAAGCACACCATTCCGAATCGCCCAATCCTCCTCTGGCAAATCAAGCGGCTGCTGACAGGCTGCCTCCTGGAGAGCAGCCTCATGCTCCAGAGGCATCAGGAGTAATGATTAAAACGAACTTAAAAGCTCTAATGTCAAAGCCACATGTTCCCTTCTGGAGGCACTGACGAGAGTCACACAGCAGTACGGTGTTCAAGGGACTGTCAGACGGGGAGAGGAGGACGGACACACACGCGCGCACACACGCACACGCACACACACGCGCGCACACACGCACACACCACACACACGCACACACACACACAGCACACAAGAGGCAGAGGGCTAGATCCCCAGCCCTTAGAAGCAGCAGATGAAAGGACAAAGGCCACTCATGTGGGGTCTTGAAGCTGCTCTCCTCTCCTTTAAAGGGAGAGGAGGAGGCTTGCAGGTTCTGCGCGGGAGATGGGACAGCTGAGGAGTGGGGGAGGGCGGAGGGGGAGAGCGGGCGTGGGGGGTGCAGGTGGGAGAGGGCAGAGAGGCGGGGGGGCGGTGAGGAGCAGCAAGGCCACAGCTGGAACGGGCCGAGCTCACAGAGACCCTGGACAGAAGGACAGGTGGCAGGAGCCGCGCTGAGGGCCTCAGGCCGAAGGAACCGCGCACCTCTCAGGGATGCCTCAGGCCGCCGCTGAGGACGGGCCCGGGTTAGGCAAGTCTGCTCCGGGTACCTGCTTCCTCCCAGCCTCCGGAGGCTCCTGGGAGAGGCCGAGGCACGGGGCTCCCAGCTCAGGGACGCAGAGGACACCCACGCTCCCAGCGTCCCAGCTGCGATGTGTGCAGGAGCGCGATGTGATCACCAGCATACAAACACCGCTAAACGCGAGCCAAGAAAAACAAGGCCGGGCAGGAGGAAGCGGGCAGGCCCGGAGCAGCACGCAGAGCCCCCGCCCTGCCTTGAGCACGGCAGCTCAGACCAGAGTTTCGAAAACAGCGGAAAGCCCTCTTTTTTGGTAGGAACAAGCTTCCTTCTGAAAGACCAGTTTTCAAACCCGTTCCAGACAGGCCTTCCGGCCCGGGCGACCTGGCGGCACACGCGGTGAGCGCCCGGACAGGCCTGGGCGCCGGCCTGCCAGCGAGGCCCCGGGTAGGCTCTGTTCACCGGCTCAGCGGCTGCATGTACAGTAGGACACAGACAACACGGCGGCATGGACCCTGTGGCTCCCCAGACAATAAAGGTGGCGCCCGAGTCCCTCCCAGGTCGGGCCCCGTCTGGCTGGGGGTTCCTGAGTCTGAGACGTGGGCACCGCGTGGTGGGAAGCGACTTCTCCGGGGCAGCTTCCTGAGAGTCTCAGGGCGCCTGCTGCTCACACGCGTCAGGCCGGTGAAGGTGAGCTCCCCGTGGCATAGGCACGGGGGGGGGCCCTGCAGGGCTAAGCCTGACCGCAGGCCGAAGGTGGAGGGAGCCTCCCCCAGGCTGTGTCCCTGCCACGAGAAACGCGGGCTCTGCCTCCTTCCAGCACGAAGGTCATGGTCCCTGTTCTGTGCTGTACACGGCAGCTGCAACCAGCACTGCAGTCAGTGCAGGAAACCTGGACCTGGGCCACTGCTTTAAGCAAAATACTGGTCTTTGATATAATTTACCCTTAGAACAAACATAGCACACTGCTTCCAAATTCATAAGCAGAAGCCGTGTAGGTCTTTAGTCATTTCACACAAAGCCCTGGCATTTCCACGCAAGAAACTCTGCAGTCACGCTGGCTACTAGGAGTTGGGCTTAATGAGGAGCTAAGAATTTCCCGACTTCACTTCTTTGCCTAGGCCTTTCCTACCTGGTCCCAGGAGGATCAGTAAAGAGCCTGAGAGCAAAGGGCTCAAATCTGTAAAAGGACGAAATGCCAGTTCACGAAAGGAACTTGCTCTTCCAACGGTGAGAAAGAAGGTGCTGTGTCAGGAAACACTGTCTTCATCTCCGTTTGGAGACACAGGGCTTTTATTTTGTTTTAAGCCAAGTAAATGTGAGACTTAAAAGACATCAGACAGTCAAAGCACAGAGACGCAACCACTCACTTTTAAAAGACAGAGTAAAGCGTCCTCAGTGCTTCCCAGATGGTTACCTCTGTGTTCGCTTTTAGGAAAAACGGGTTTTATTTAGAGCAAGCCTACAGGCACCACCACCTCACAGCCAGAAGCAAGCTGCACTGCGGCGCTTCCTGTACGTGCCTCGGCAAATGACCGGCAGCAGTTTTACCATGATTTCAAGCAACTTCCACCATGTTATGAGTAGCAGGATTAAATTAATATTTACTTCCTGTATCCAAAGTCCACGGGAGCCTTCCGCTTTCAGGAACCGCAAGTCTGTAGCCCTGAGACACGAGCAATGACTGCCTGGCTGTGCACGTCCAGGCGCCACTCACCGGCTGCTTGGTGAGCAAGCCAATGACCGACAGGCTTCAACACAAAGGTGGACGAAGCAGCAGGCTTCCGGGACGGCCGTGAGAGTCCGCCCGGCCACCCCGGCCACCCCAGCCTGAAGAGACTCACCCCGGCCTCGGCTCTGCCGACGACAGAGAACCACATCCTGGGCTCCGGGACACATCGACGCCTCCCCCCCGAAAACGCAGCCGTCTCCTCCTGGCCGTGCCCAGCAAGTGACCCGGCTGGCCCTGCTTTGAGACTCTGGCCACCGCCAACCCGAGCTGGACGCCCAGCCTCTGGGCGGCATCTGCCGACTGCAACTAGAGCCGACGCAACCCGCCGCCTCTTACGCAACCAGTCAGCTGGATGCTCGTTTACTCTGTACTTCATTAAACTTTAAAAAGAGCCAGAAAAGATAAAAAACAGGGGGCTGCTGTGCCTTAAAAAAACCACACGAAACAGGAGGGCCGGTGCTGTCCGCAGATGACTGGGCGGCCGCACACGGAACACGCAGCGCAGCCGAGGCGCCGAGCCCAGCCTGTGCCAGGCAGCGGGTCCCGCCAGCGCTCCACGTCGCCGCTGCCCAGGCTCGCAGC
This sequence comes from Sus scrofa, assembly GCF_054392235.1. NCBI lineage: Eukaryota > Metazoa > Chordata > Mammalia > Artiodactyla > Suidae > Sus > Sus scrofa. The sequence continues at coordinate 1,618,477 of NC_139383.1, forward strand.
AGCCAAGCCACAGGGACTGAGCCCAACACGAAGGCCACGACGGCTTACAGAAAAAATGCAACCCACAGGCACAAGCACGGGTCACGGGGTACAACGGAACCACAGACGCCACAGGCTCTTCTGAGACGAACGCGAACCGCAAGGACAGACGACCTGCCGTGTGTCCTCACCAAGGCCCAGGCCCCGCTCGCGGCTGCGCGCCGGGGCACAGCTGGCCCCAGGTCCCCGGGGACCCAGCGGCAGAGCGACACCCACCACGCGCCCCCGAAAGTCCCACGTCCTCCTGCTGTCTCCGGACCCAGGCACGCCCGTGCCAGGCCTCGACCACGCAGCCTCAGTTCAGCCTCGGCCAGAAACCCCGGGACTCCCGTTCCCTCCCAGCTTCAAGGCCCCGCGAGGAAGCCGGAGAAGCTGGGTTCCGGGAGCAGTCGGGTCCACACGGGACCGCTCAGCAGGGCTGCTCCTAGAAGAGAGGGCCTCCAGCCCGGAAACCCAGGGGTGGAGCACGCACACGTGGGCACCTGGGCCGCCCCACGGGCTCCTTCAAAACCAAGCTCCAGCCCCTTTTCGGGCTCCCCGCCGCGGAGGGCAGCATGGGCACGTCCTGGGGTAGCTCTCCCGCACTCACCAGACCCCCCACACGGCAGCCTGTCTGGAAGCTGCCACTCAACAAATTTGTGGCAGTGTCCCGGACGCGCCAGCAACTGGGACCCCTGCGGCAGCGGCCAGGACAGAGGCAGGGGCACGAGGCCTTCTCCGCGAGCTGCACCTGCAGCGGGCCGGCCCCTCCAGCTCCACGTCACCCCTTTCCGTACGCTGAGCTGCGAGCACCTCCCACTGGAAAGCAGTACCAGCTAACGTTCTAGTCCCCCGGGGGCACTTCTGAGCCCCTCGGACCCCCAGTCCCTCAGGTCCAGAGGGGAAACGTGCAAGACGGCGCCAGCCAGATCACGCCTACACCCGACCCCCTCGATGGCTGCTTCTCTGGCCTAGAGCGGAGCCCACAGTCCAGCAGCCTTCGGGCCCCTGCAGGTCAGCGGCCCTGGGACCCAGCCACCCGCTCACTGACCACTGCCCCGTCTTTCACGCTGTGACCCGGACACACACTGCAGCAGATGTGTCTGCACCGTCAGGCCCCGCTCCAAGGGGTCTGGCCTCGCCTTCACCTCCTGTCAGCCCCACTCAAAGGGCTCCCCGCACAGGCCCGTCTCGGGGCACTGCCTGCCACCGTCCGCCTGGTTGGCACCGCTCAAAGGCATTTCTTCAGGGAGGTCCCCACTGGTCTCCACTCCGCACTGAAGCTCAGACACTGGACATTTTGCCCAAAGGCCACTCGCTCTTCCAGTTCCTGCCCCGACTCTCAGGGCACCTATGCCAGTGCAGCAGCTGCCAGGTGGTACAGATGTCCCTGGCACAAGAAAACGTCCCTAGGTTAAAAAGTGACTTTCACGCGAGCCAAAGGTGCACGGAGTCTCATCAGCCCCGTTTCACAAGCGGCTGCGCTGCCCGCCCAGGCGGGGCTGAGCCTGGCACTTCTCCTCAACGGGCTCTCTCACGACAGTTTGTCTTCTGGGTCTAAACGGACAAGGCGCTCTGTTCCCTGTGCAGTTATTTGAATGGGGAGGAACCCCTGATGTGCTGGAGGGGATGTTCCCCCCCCCCAACCTGGGTCCCAGTCTTGCCTGTGGTGCTGAGATGGAGGCCCTGTGGGAGGGGGGCTGCCTGCAGGGGCGCTGTGTGAGTGCTGGGGGGTGGGGGGAGCCGGGGGCAGGGGTGCTGTGTGAGTGCTGGGGGGGTGGGGGGAGCCGGGGGCAGGGGGTCTGCCTGCAGGGGTGCTGTGTAAGTGCTGGGGGGGTGGGGGGAGCCGGGGGCAAGGGCGCTGTGTGAGTGCTGGGGCGGTGGGGGGAGCCGGGGGCAGGGGTGCTGTGTGAGTGCTGGGGGGTGGGGGGAGCCGGGGGCAGGGGTGCTGTGTGAGTGCTGGGGGGGTGGGGGGAGCCGGGGGCAGGGGTGCTGTGTGAGTGCTGGGGGTGGGGGGGGCCGGGGGCAGGGGCGCTGTGTGAGTGCTGGGGGGTGGGGGGAGCCGGGGGCAGGGGTGCTGTGTGAGTGCTGGGGGGGTGGGGGGAGCCGGGGGCAAGGGCGCTGTGTGAGTGCTGGGGCGGTGGGGGGAGCCGGGGGCAGGGGTGCTGTGTGAGTGCTGGGGTGGGGGGGGCCGGGGGCAGGGGCGCTGTGTGAGTGCTGGGGGGTGGGGGGAGCCGGGGGCAGGGGTGCTGTGTGAGTGCTGGGGGCGGTGGGGGGAGCCGGGGGCAAGGGCGCTGTGTGAGTGCTGGGAGCGGTGGGGGGAGCCGGGGGCAGGGGCGCTGTGTGAGTGCTGGGGGGGTGGGGGAAGAGCACGTGTCCCTCAGAAACCACGTGTGAGCAGTGCACGCGTGCATCAGCCAGGCTTCCCAAGTCCGCTGGGATGGGAAAAGCTCCCCCTGCCTTCTGTCTACACCTGCAGTAAGCCCAGTGCTAGAACCTATCTCCCCACGAAAAATACTATCGGTGCTGGTCGTCTCCGGTTTTTCTACAGCTGTTTGGTTGAGTGTCTTGGTAAAGGGAACGGGACCAAACCACCCTAGAGATGTAAAGATTAAAAAGTAAGACTCATCCCCCACTTCCACGAACGCGCTCGCCATTCTCTTCTGCATTAGATGTTATTTCGACCGTGAACTACTTCTTCCGCATAAGGTACGTGCTAGCATCAGTCAAAGCAACAAGGAGCCGTCTTCAGACGGCCGCACCCCCAGGCCACGCGAGGCCACGGGAGCCAGCAGCTGCGCTCACCTCTGTTCTTACCACAAATGACTAATTCTTTTATGACCACAAGCACTCGAGTCTTCTATTTTTATGACGAAACCACTCCACTGCCCTCCAGAGGGCACAGTCCCTGCTGACGGCTCCTGGTACAAAGGCAGACGCAGAGCGGACGCAGGGCCCAGAGCGGCCTGGCCGCCCCCAGGAGCTGAGCAACGGGGCGGCGGGGAGGGTAAGCAGGGAGCTCAGGAGGGGGCGTGGCTGGCAGCCCGCAGTGGCAGTGGGCAAAGGCACAGAAGCAGCTCAGCCAGCAATGGCTGGTGAGGACGGAGGAGTCGGGCCAACCACAGACCATGGGCAATGCCAAGGCTGCACCTGGCGGGCTTCCTGGGGGAAGCTCCCTCACCAGCCAAGCACGCACATCTGCCTGGGGACTCGGGACCGGGTGCTTCCCCCGCCCCGTCTACAAGGCACCTCCTGCAGTCAGGAGGTCTCGGCTGCTCCTCCCTGACCCCCACCAGGTACTCGGGACAGGGCTACCTGGAGGCAGTGCCCTTTGCCCTTTTCGGATGCCTCCTGCCTGCGCTGACGGGCGAGGGAGCCGAGGCTGGACAGTGGCTCCTTGTCCCGACCCCCACTGATGCCTGGCAGCCGGTGGGCCGGAGGCCAGTGGGAGGGGCTCGTGAGGGAGGGTCCGGGCACAGCGGGACAGGGTGCCAGGGGGAAGGGCCGGGGACTCTGGGGCAGACGAGACTGACGTCTCCAGAAAACAGGGAGCTCTGTGCTGAACGAGACAGGGGGCCGCCCCCCACCCCCGCAGCCGATGACTTCAAATCTCCAGTGAGACAAGCGCCTTTTACCCACAGCCATGGAAGACACAGCGGTTAGATGCTCTGGCGGGCTGCAGTGTGACAGAGTAATTTTTACCCTGAGAATTCTTTCCAGAAAACGGGCGTCTGGTTCACTTGGTGAGCCAAGAGGGAACCGTCTAGAGCTGCTAGTCGGCTCACAATAGCTGGAAAGGCCCCCGAGCAAGACCCGGGTCAGGAGGAGTCAGCGTGAACTCTGGACTCTGCGCTGGGCTGGACAGACCCTGCCCCAGCTCGGCTGAGCCCACGTGACCTGGCACTTCAGACCCCACCTGCCATCCCCAGGCTGAAAGCCTGGCCCCTCCCTCCCGCTGGTCCCGCCCCAAGGCCACCGGCTGTCCAGGCCTTCAGTCCCTGCTTGCCCACTCCCCGCCACAGCTTCCCAAAGTCCTCGCTTCATCCTGCCCCTTCTTTGCTCCCAACCCTCTCATTTCTCTGGGGTGGAAACTCCTCAAACTGTCAATCCAGGCTTTAAAATTACCGAAGCCCCTCTTCCCTCAGTTCCCCAGCCCCTGCGTGCACAGTGCCCGCCTGCTGTCTGCCCCTCCTGGAAGGAGCCCTGGGATGGGATGGGCGCCCCCTGGGGATGAGGTCAGAGCCCCCCATCGATGTGCACCCCGCCCCCTCCAGCGCAGAGCAGGGGCCTGACGCGGGCGGCTGCCTCGGGCACGGAGAGAGGCCCGGCAGCTCTCGGCGCCTGCTCTCCTACCTTCGCTGCGACGATGCTGAGGCCCATCCCGTTCTGCTTCTTCAGGGTCACAGTGATGACTTCGGGTTCTTTCCTCAGAGGCTGAGCCTAAAGGACGAAAACAAAGATTCACTGAGTGGCTGAAGGGCAAGGGCTTCCCCACGGCCACTCGCGCCCCTGCAGGTGGTGGGGGGGGAGCGCCGGGCAAGGCTGGGGGGCAGCCCGAGCACCACTGGGCACTCTTCACGCAGCACCTGCGAGAGAGCTACCAAGGCGCTCGCCTCCAGGGCCTTCGAGACAAAGCAGCATAAATGCGACTTAATGAGCATTATTTACAGAACTTGACTTATAAAACTCAACATGCATCACTGCAGTGTTAGAAAAATCTGATCATAAAACAAAATTAAAATGCTACTGTTGTTACCTTTCAAAACAAATTAATAGGTGCATTTGGGTTTTTGTTTTGTTTTTTTCTTTTGCTTTTTAGGGCCACACTCCCAGCATAAGGAGGTTCCCCAGCTAGGGGTCAGATTGGAGCTATAGCTGCCGGCCTACACCACAGCCAGAGCAACGCAGGATCCAAGCCATGTCCTACACCACAGCTCAGGCAGTGCCGGATCCCCAACCCACTAAGCCAGGCCAGGGATCGAATCGGCATCCTCATGGATCCTAGTTGGGTTTGTTTCTGCTGCTCCACCCACAAAGGGAAGCTCCCCAATAGGGGTTTTTTTAAAGAGGAACTTTAACCTTATTTTACACTGTCTATGGAGAGGAGAGCAAAAAACAGTTACAACAAAGGTGATCTAACATCTTGGACTGTTGGGAAGATTCGGCAGTGAAAATGCAGCAGAGGCACTCAAAGCAGTGCACTGCTGCCCCGTCAAGCCCGCGGCCGGGTAATACTGAAGTGACGGACTGAGCTGCTGCCCAAGGAGACAGGCCAGTTCTCGAACAGACCCACCAACAGATGACAAAGAGCTGTTATCCACTGAAGCCACATGTTAGACACGGGTCGCACCTCGTGTGAAAGAGTTCACAAAATGAAAGAAGAAACTGCCTGAGCAAACACACGAGGGAGGATTTAATTAACTCAATACACAGGTATGAAGGCACATTGCCAAGAAGCGGTAACTATACACATGGCTTGTGAATTTAGAACCAAAGCCTGTATGAGAATATTTTAAGGGAAATCAGTAAGATGAGGTGACAAGAGTTCCCGTCGTGGCTCGGTGGTTAACGAATCCGACTAGGAACCATGAGGTTGCGGGTTCGATCCCTGGCCTCGCTCAGTGGGTTGAGGAGCTGGTGTTGCCATGAGCTGTGGTGTAGGTTGCAGATGCGGCTCAGATCCCGCATCGTTGTGGCTCTGGCGTAGGCCGGCCGCTATAGCTCCGATTCGACTCCTAGCCTGGGAGCCTCCATATGCCACAGGTGCAGCCCTAGAAAAGGCAAAAAGACAAAAAAAAAAAGACAAAAAAAAGATTAGGTGACAAAATTTTTTAAAACATCGAGACCTGAATTCTCCTAGGTGATCCAAGAATAAATGAGAAAGGTGAAAAAAACCTGATTCCATCCAGGGCCTTCTCTTTCTATAAAATCTGGGAATTAGAAATGGCTGCTGTTGCTCGGGGTCTGACAAACAGCAGCTGGCAAGGTCGATGGCGGGTAGGAGCGGCACACTTGCTGCATCAGTGTCCAGCGGGGCCATCTATCTGGGTGACGGCGACCATCGCTACTTCCGTTCTGGGGGCGGACAGGACACCTGCTCACATCTAAAGCTCCTACCAAGCAAACACAATTCCTGGGAAGTCAACGTACAAAACATGCATCGTGCCATCTGCTCCAGGAGCTCCTGCCACCGCCCGTGATCCACGTTTTCTCAGAAAAGCAGGAATAGGCATCTGGTCTGGACTGATGCTGACTACTGATTGCTAACTAGAATGTACCATGGGAGCTCCCAAGCCTTAGAAGACTTGGGGCTGGTTTTCACAGATGAGACTCTCCCAGTCTCGGTCCAGGCACACCGCTCTAGGACAGGCCTTCTGGGGCCAGGGGAGAGGGGACAGGTGACTGAAGAGCCATGTTCACCCACAGGGAAGACCCTGGCCCTCAGCAGGAACCTTTCCAAACGTGTCGTCTCATTCACCTGGCTCCACTGAACCCTTAATGGCTTAAGAGACAAAAACTGCAATTTTATTTAAGGTAAATGAAACCAAAGATTTGCCTTGAGTCTTTCTGGACGGACATGCTGGCGTCCACGCTGCAGGCCCCCTGATCAGGCCCTTTCTTGTTTACAGCTGTCTGGGGGAAGCAAGGCAAATTCTCCTTAGAACCTACGAGGCTACTGAATACCCGTTCAACAGGATGCAGAGTATGAGTCGATGATCTGATACATGTTTAAGATACGGTAGAACTGACTAGAACAAAGAAGATGTCTTTTACCGAAGAAAAATTTTCTTGGGAAAACTCCCCAAGGTTACCGTATGAACGTATTTTCAAACGCGTATAAGCGAAACTGTCCAGACAAGGCCTGAACATAGAAAAATCTCTGCGAATGGCCAGGATTCGAGGCGCCTGTCCCCGCACTCACCAGCTCCGTGCTCTCCCGTGCGAGGCGGCTCTCGTACTCCGCACCTTCAAAATGTATCGTCCAGGAACCCGGAGAGCGCGGCTGGGGCGTCAGCCTGCAAAACCCTGGGGAGGAGACAAGCCCGCGTCAGACGGCGGGCTTCGGCTCGGGAGGCGGGGGAGCGCGTGGGCTCTTTCTCTCCCTCTGAAAACGGAGTCCCAGACTCCGAAGGCCCACATCTGCTCTGGCCCCGCGGGATCTCCGCTCCAAGCAACGTGAACCTGGTTCCCTCCTCTTCGCGCCAAAGGGCTTCTCCCGCACGTCGGGAGGAACGGCAGAGCCGCCCCGTCTGCTGAGCAAGCGCCCCAGCGGCGGCGAGGCTCCACCCAGAGGGAAGGAAAGCCGGGCCTGCAGAGCCGGGGGAGGCGCGCGGGCTGGGCAGCGAGGCTGGCGAGGAGCCCGTCACTCTGCCCACGTCTCCTTACGAGTCGCACGCGCTCAGGATTCCTCCAAACAGACTCAGAATCATTTTATAACGCTTTAACTACCTGTGATATTTTCATCAGGGACAAGTGACATCTTCACAAAACTCAGCCTGTGTCACTCCTCCACCGAAGAGGTCTTCGTTTTCTCAAAAATTCTGTGACAAAGTCCTATCACAGTGGCCCTGCTCAACTCCTGATTTCTCCAGAGTGGTCTTACCAGCAGCAGGGACAGGGAGGAGGAGCGTGCTGCGTGCCAGACACCCCTCGTCCCCACGACCCGGGGACTGGGGGTGGGTCCTAGCGGGCACCGGCTGCTACTCCCATCCGTGCCAGTCTCCACCAGCAAGGGTAACTGTGGCTGTGACTTTTGGACATTTATGCGGTTGGCTGTGGCAGAGGGGAAACGAAGATGTTACAGGTATACGCAGGGAGTTCCCACATGGCGCAGAGGGACTGGCGGTGTCTCCGTAGCTCCAGGATGCAGGTTCCATCCCTGGCCCGGCACAGTGGGGTGAAGGACTGGCATTGCCACAGCTGCAGCGTAGGTCGCAACTGGCTCGAATCTGATCCCTGGCCCAGGAACTCCATATGCCACAGAACAGCCAAAAATATATATATATATTACTATATACTATATATATACGCACACACACACTCAGTTAAAATAAAGGTACAAATTAATTTTAGTTTTAGTCCTTTAAAAAAAACCTCACTGTTTCCATCTATTCGCTGGAACACTGTCTACAATTTACTTCTCTTTCCCTGCTGTAGGGATTCACAGTTGTCCTGGTTCTGAAACATCAACAGTTGTAACCTATCCTCTCATCTGTGCGGATGGCCGTTGCCGCACCGTCTGGACCATGGTCAAGTGATGCCTTGGTTCCTGGGCTTAAGGAACGCGCCCCGGATCAGTGCCAGCCCGTGCTGGTCCCGGGGCCTCTCTCCCAGGACGGTGCTGTGCGAGGAAACGCAGGGAGTGCAAGTTGACAGCACACCCTAGCTCTTTATTCGGCTTACGAGGAATTGAGCGTGAAGAATAAAAACGCTGCTGTCATCGAAGAAAGCTTCCGATTCTTTGTAAGTCCCGTAAAGGCACCTTTGTACCCGGCACGTTTACCACCTGAGGCGTACGAAACAAGAGGTGATGCCAAGACGGCGATGGCCCACCACGTCCGTCCTCAGTGAATCGCTCAGGAGCCCGAGCGGGGTCAGGGAGACGCCTCCTCCTCAGGGCCAGCCCTCGCTGCTCCCGGCCTGGCAAACAGCCCCACGGCCCTACCGCAAACCCGGCCCGGCACGGGGCCAGCACCGAGGAGACTCAGGGAGAAGGAGCACCGCGTGGCCTGTCCCTAGGACTCAGACTCTGACAGGGGCCGGGGGCGCAAGCGTGGTTCAGGCGCTGTCACAAAATACCACCCAAGCGAAGTCACGGGGGGAGGTGCCCAACCGGGATGGCAGGAACCAAGCAGTGGTGACAGCTGCCGGGAGGGACCGGAGGTGGACAGGGTGACAGCAGGGTGCACGGGAGAGGCCAGCACTGAGGACACATGTGGCCTGCGGGTCCAGAGGGGGCACCAAGACTGGCAGGAGAGGCTGCGCTCCACGGGTTGGTGGACACTAGCCGGTAGGCGACGTGCAGGGCAGGAGGGCACGGCGTGTGAGGGCCCCCAACACGCCCTCCTGGTGCGGGACTCCCAGGGCCCCACGGGCGCTTCCTGGGGGACGGGGGACAGGGCGAGTGGAGAGCACGGGGCGGCGTGCCCGGGACGGCCTCAGACCGCGTGCTGGCTGGTGGGCAGCGCGTTTCCTTACCAGCCGTTCGCGGCCTTGTCGAAATGAATTCTTTTAAGCAAAATCAACCCTTTGAAGACGTAAACGCCCACCACGGTGAGGGAGACAGTCTCCGAAGGGAACCAGCACGTTTGCATAAATTTATACGTATTTATCTATCTGTGGGTCTTAAGTTTTTACTATTATTTTGTTTGCTTAACTTAGCTCTTAAACTTCTGGTCAATTTTTCTACTCAACCGAGTTCCACATTACAAAAAAGCAGCCCCCTGGAACTGAAATCTGGTCTAGCTCTAAAGCCCAGGCTTTGGGTGTAACCGGCTACGGGAGACCTCACCTTTCTGCACCGTCTGGCAAAAAGACCGAGCTTTAGAAACGGAGGCTTTGCGGCAGCTCTGCACGAAGCAAGTCGACAGCTGCCATTCTTCTCAAAGCGCCTCCCGCTTGGTGTCTCTGTGTCAGACCGCGCCTGCCTCAGCTCCCTGCCATCTGTGCCAAGCTCCTTCGTGACTGCAGCAGGGCTACGGTGCCCTGTGATCCCCGCTGACTGAGACTTCGAAGGCACAGGTGATGGTGAGCAGATTCCAGTAATAAAGTATTTCTAACGAAGGTGTTTACACTGGTCTGTGCAGGCAGGGTGCTACCACACACCCAACAGACCACAGTCCAACACCGTGTGCTACGGTGTCTGCACCGGAAAATGCACGTGAGCGGATGCCCTGCGACAGTCACCTTGGCGTAGTGGCCGTGTCTTCATCAAGGTGCATCAACCAGAAGGACAAAGAGGACAGTGAAAACGGGGCAGAAGAGGTGCACTGGTGTCAAGAATGTCAGCACACGCGTGTGCAAGCCTGACACCCTCACCCTGGCTGACTCTGCCCAGGCTGCAGGGCTGAAAGCTGCACGGGAGCCGGTTCCTTCCTCACGCTCACCTTACAGGTGAGAGGTGGGGGCCTGGTTCCCGGCTGCTCTGAGCAGCTCTGCGCTGGCGGTGACGGTCTTTTTGCCAGACGGTGCAGAAAGGTGAGGTCTCACAAACTTAGAGTTCAAGGTGCAGGTACCAGGTGGCAGAACACGGAGGCGGGGGCCTCAAGCCCTGACCCCCCCCCCGCCCAGGCGGACCCGGGGCCATGAGCCAGGGAGCAGAGCAGGCAATCTCGGGAGGCCCAGCACGCCATGACCCCGGGGCCCGGACGACTGTGACCAGACACCTCTCTCCCAGAAGCTCCCGTGTGGGCTGCACCCAGACACACCAGCAACAAGCTGCTCACGCCGACGCACGCCACGGTCCAGACCTCGGTGGCGGCAGAGGACGCTCACCTCTCTGGCACAAAGGATCCAAAAACTCCTGCAAGCCGTTGGGGATGTTTCTGACGACGTCACACGAGTAGCCGTCCTCCGGCAGCAGGAAGGGCAGCTGCAGGTCAGGGTCCTCCTCCAGCCGCACCTCCCTGCCGTCGCTGCGCGCCAGCTCGTCCGCCGTGTTTTCAGCCACGGCCACCACGCTTTCTATCAGATCCTGGCCGGAGACAAGGGCAGGTTACAGCGGTGCCGAGCGGCCAGTGCAGCTGGCCACTAGTGAGGAAGAACGTCTCACCAGGTCTTCCCCGGCCGGGTCGTGGCTGTGCCCCCACGCAAGGCTAAGGAGGGGGAGCAAGGGCATCACTAATTCAAAACCTGTTTGTAAAGCAAAACGTGGAAACAAGCCAAAAGTCCATGACAGAAGCATGGATTCAGAAGATGTGGTACACAGGCAGAATGGAATCCTGCTCAGCCATAAAAAGAACACAACAATGCCATTTGCAGCAGCATGGATGGAACTAGAGGCTCTCATGTTAAGTGAAGTCAGAAGGGCAAATACCATCTGATCTCACTTCCATCTGGAGTCTAACATACGGCCCAAATGAACCTTTCCACAGAAAAGAAAATCACGGACTTGGAGAAGAGACTCATGGTTGCCAAGCGGGAGGGGGAGGGCGTGGGATGGATGGGAGCTTGGGGTTAACGGATGCAGACTCTTGCCTTTGGGATGGATGAGCAATGAGATCCTGCTGTGCAGCACTGGGAACTGTCTGGTCACTTGTGATGGAGCATGACAATGTGTGAAAACAGAATGTGTACATGTACGTGTAACTGGGTCCCCATGCCGTACAGCAGAAAAAAAAATTGTACTGGGGAAATAACAATAAAAAATTTAAAAAAAAATTATACAAAATAAAGCAAAACGTTAGCCAGGTACATACACCTAATACACGAGCTAAAATATTAATTTTAAAAAATAGGTACTTTTTAAAAAGAAAGAAACTGTTCAATTCCTTTTCAAAAGGAATCCAGTTTTCCTGGCACAATTCCCTCACGTCCAGGTGTTAATAACCTCATTTTCGGGCTACGTGACGCAGGAAAAGCCCCCACCACGTTAAACAATCGGGATAAACACATCCACCCCCAGCTTCTGCAGGGGTTACTTCTGCAGGGAGGGCACTGTTTGTTTAAGAACGTTCTACTAGCAGACGGCAGCCGTGCAGGACAGCCCCCGATCCCAGCTGCCGCGTGGCCCCGTCCTCCATCTGGCCCTCCCCAGCCTCGGCTGCCCGGGCGCCAAAGCCCTGGGTCCTGAGCCGCCGTGCGGCCACAGCGCCCGCCTTCCCCGGCCGGGTCGTGCTCCTTTCACATCGTGCTCAGGTCACAGGCTGTCCTGCTGGGGGCCAAGTGCCTGCTGGGCTTTGGCCACCTGGCACACACCTTTCGTCGGCATAAACGCAACCGGGAGATCAACCCAATCCGGCTGCACCCCGTGGGGTTCCCAGGACCCCGGCATGGCACTGCGGGAGCGGGGAGCTGGGCACTCTGAGAGCCGGAGAGCAGCAGCAGGGGTTCTGGCCGCGCCTCTCGCCCTGCTCTTCCGGAGGAGCCCCCACACGCCAGACTTAGCTCTGGCGGGGGGGAATCGGGCTTTTCAGATCCCCTGCGCAGGCCTGGTGGCGGCCCGGGACGCGTGGCCCCGGCGATGCAGGGAGCCGCCCTCGGCTGTGGCAGCAGCCTGCATGCCTTAGGCTCCTCGTCACAGCGCTGGACCCACGAGCTCAGTGTCAGCGCAGCTTCCTAAGGCCACCCTCCCCAGTGTTCCCTGGGAACCCGGCTCCCGGAATTAAACCCCTGCCTAACGCTTATTAGTCCCTCCCTGCACCCGAGGCGAACTCACACACCCACCACCAGCAGGAGCGCCCTGGGAGAGGGTTACGTCGACCCTCTGACCTCTCTCTCCTCCCCCTCCTCCCGCCTCTTCCCCCTCCCCTCCTCCTCCCCCTCCTCCCCCCTCCCCCCCTCCTCCCCCCCCTTCCCCCCCCCGCCCACGCACCGGCGGGACCAGGGGCTCGTCGGGCGCACAGTGGTAGTTGTGCAGCAAGGCCTGCAGCTGCAGCGAGTTCAGCTTGAAGCAGGTGCTGTTGATGCCGGCCGCGTCCTCCGGGGCGTACTTGTCCATCGTGAGCAGGGTGGTCGCCTGGGCCAGGGAGGAAGCGACAGCAGGACGCACATAAATACGCCGCTGTAGCGGAGGCCTGTGACACTGGAACTACCCGCTGATTGGAGGGTGAAAGGCAGGACGTTTTCGAGGAAACACAGGTCGGCTAACATCAACTACGCGTCAAACTGAACCCGAAGCCCCATCGGCCTCGTAAAGAAAGGCTTTCAGACCATCTCTTGATTTAACTGAAATACACATGTACCTTCATAAAGCACTTAAACCTCATGGAAATGTTAAACATTTTCCTAACCACGCAGATGACTCGTTACAGGGGTCTGAATAAAGTCACCGAAATGACTTCTGTCATAAGTAGCTGATTCCATCAGAGGGCAGAAACCTCTTTCATACCAACTCCCTCTAAGAGACTGAGGAAAAAGCACAAAATTATACACTGTAACAATAATAAACCCTCCCGGCTGGGAGGCTGCAGGTGCCAGCTGCCAGCCTCTGAAAACCTAAGACGCTGGCAGGGCGGGAAGCCTGCGGGCGGCGGCTGCTCTGCTGCCCTGTCGCTGCCTCCTGCTCTGTGTCACCACGGCTTCCCGGAGCGGCGAGCTCAGACCCCTTCTCCTCACCGCTCCATCTGCTGCAGGGTCTGGCTCGGTGGTTACCTGGCTTTGGGCTCGTAAGGAGCCAATCGTTCTTCTTCTTTGGCTGGGCCTGCCCCATGTGGGAGCTCCCGGCTCAGGGACGGAACCCTCACCACAGCAGCCACTGGAGCTGCTGCCGTGACCGTGCCAGACCCGTAGCCCACGGAGCCCATTTTCGAATGGGAACTTGCCTGTCAGTGCGGAGCTTTAGGAAACACACCCTACGATCTCAATTTAAAACCCTTGAAGGGTCCCCTCTCCTGAGGACCACACACGCTGCACCTCGTCCTCCTGGATGCGCGTGCTCAGGTCCTGACCCTGAGTGACCCAGAAGGGCACCTTATTTGGGGGAGGGATCTGGATGGAAGGAATGAAGTCCAGGGAGGTCAGCGGGCCTGGCCACCTTGCTGGACACAGAGTGTGCAGAGCCAGCAGGCGGGCCCACGGGCCCAGGGACCCCAAAGGCTGGCAGCCACCGCCAGGGCCCAGGACAGCCCCCGGGAGCCCAGCTGCCCTGCCCTGGGTCAGACTTCCGGCCTCAGACCTGAGACAACAGGTCTGCGCTGCCAGGCGTGGTTACAGCCACCCAGGCGGGCAAACCACAAACCACAGAGGAAAAGCCCCAGGCCCAAGTCCCGCGGAGCCCGAGTTCTCACCCGGGCAGGATCGGAGGCATGCCCACCCGCACCCACGGGCCACGGCCACCCACCTGCACGACCCTGCTGAGGTGGCAGTCGGCAGCCAGCTCCAGGCCCTGCTTCTCCGCCCAGGCCTCCACGTGGCCCAGCTGCTGGCGGACGATGGCGCCCCAGTAGTGGGAGCACAGGCCCGACTCGGGGTCGGTCAGCAGCCTGTTGAACAGCCACATGTTGATGAAGTGGAAGAGCTGGGAGAAGAGCTGGATGGTGAGGGCGGCGTTGACCCGGCAGCGCCGCAGCAGCGACATGGCGCCCGTGAGCGTGTGGAGGACGTCCTCTGTGCGGAGAGACGGCGCGGCGTCAGGCCAGCCGCGCTGACACCCCGGCAAGCCCTGGGGCCACGATCCCGACCCGACGGGGGCAGGCTGTGTGCTCCGGTCCACGCAGGCGAGAAGAGCCGCGCCGGCGCAGGCCCCTCACAGACCCCTGGGGGAAGCAGCCCAGCGCGACGGCCAAGCTGCGAACTAAACTACTCTTAAGCAGAACAGGGAGGGGCCAAGTCCAAGAGCTTATCCCGTTTGCTTCTAAGATACCTCCCTCCCACGCGCAGCCAACACCACGGGGAAGCGAGACAGGGAGGGAAAGGGGAGGAGGCGGTGAAGGAGGAAGAGAAAGCCCTCACCTATTTTTGGTCTTTGCAGACTGTTCTCCTCGGGGTCGTCCAGAAAGGCCGGCATGTAGTTGTTCAGCTCTGACTGAAGACAGTGAACCAGGTATCTGAAATCACACCATCAGTTCTAGTCTCGGCCGGACACCTGCTGCCAGACCACGTATCACACGGGCGACAGTGTGCACTGCTGAGAAATCTTTTCTTTCTTTCTTTTCTGTCTCTTCAGGGCCGCACCCGCGGCATATGGAGGTTCCCAGGCTAGGGGTGGAATCGGAGCTGGAGCTGCCGGCCTCCGCCACAGCCGCAGCAACGCCAGATCTCAGCCGAGTCTGTGACTTATACCTCAGCTCACGGCAATGCCAGATCCCTAACCCACTGAGCAAGGCCAGGGATCGAACCCATGTCCTCATGGATACTAGTTAGATTCGTTACTGCTGAGCCATGACGAGAACGCCTAGAAATATTTCCATGTAAAAAATGTACACAGTAGTTTTACTTCTAGGATTCTTGAAACAAAGCTAAGCGAATTCAATTTGTTAAATCAGCACCTTTTGCACATAGTTATTTGCGCTTCTCAACACCCATCTTCCATCAGGGTCAATAAAAACCTTTAACGTCAGTTCCGAAACTTTAACCAGAAAACACAGGCTTTCGATCTTTATAGAACACCGTCATCTCTGAAAACACGCTCTTACTTAAAGGCCATCTGAACCAGGTGAGCCAAAACATCCTGGGCGTCCAGTGTGATTCGACTGAGGTCTCGGTCCTGCTTGATGAAGTTGAGGAGTTCCGACGCGTTGGCCATCCAGAACGCAAGCGCCCCCGCGATGTTCTTCTGTTTCTGTAGACAGAACACACGGGCATGAGCCGCCTCGGGACACCCAAGGGCAGCCAGGGAGCAGGAACGCCCTTGAAGGGCGGCTGAGGACAGGCCAGTACCTCCCCATCTCCACCAGGAAGTCAGCACAGATACCAGATATTTGCAAAGGAATTTGGGTCCAGAGGAAGCAGTGGGACTGAATGACCACCGCCCCTTCTTCGGGATTGTGTGGAAACACATGGATCAAATCAGCCACAATTTGCGGAATCAGCGAATTGGAGGGCGCATTATCTGGTAGTCTGTGAAGCAGACACACGCGTATCCATGGTTACCACCGCCGCCCTGATAGCCGCAGTCACTGGCGGGGGCGCCAAGGAACTCGGCATCAAGCCCTGATCTATCGCACCGTCTCCCGACCACAAGGCAGGCCAGGCAGCCTCAGATGAGATCCAAAGGGGAGGAACCACGGATAAACAATCAAGAGGAGAAACAGAACTTTTGTCATCTCATATCCACATGAAGTGCATGAAGCAAGAGTTATGAAATGCCGACAGAGGCCGCACAGGCCATAAAGGGTTTAGTAGTGCGTGTTTCAGCTGCTGAATGAGTGTTACGAGCCGCTCAGTCCAGGTGTTGAAGTGCTGTGTTTTGACATGGAAGCAGCATGAGAAACTCAGCTAAGCCAACAGAGCCAGGACGCGCGCCCAGCAGGGTGTCCTACCTCAGCCACCTGGTCTACTTCCTGGAGAAAAACACACGCGGGGAGACCAAGCAGAACGAGAGAAAGAAACTCGTCAACAATCACGATCGTTTAAAAAAAATCCACACACTAACATGAAGGCACGACACGGAGGCACGACACTTAGTTACACCGTCCCCGCGGCACAGACGCGCCACGGCCCCGCCGCGGTGGCGTCCGGGCCATGGAGGCTCCGCGTGCCGAAGGCTGGCCGCTAAGGACGCGACGCGCCCGCACGCGTGGGGAGCCGCCCCGTGGAGGAGCCGTGACGCGGGACACGTGCACACACCGTCTCTAACAGATTTACCAAAAGGACGCAACGTCTCTTAACCACACGGTGTGTTCGATGACTTAAAGGTCCAGGAGCCGCTACTGCCCCGGACCCGTGAGTAAGGAAGACGGCAAAGACCAACAGAAACAGTGAGAGCTGAGGACTTCAACACGTACTAAATACTGCGTACACCCGTACTAGGAAGGAGTACATCGTTTTTTGAAAGTAGGTTTTTACAAATTACAGAATTTTAATCATTTCATATTTTTCCCCCAAAATTCGATTCTTCCAATCACATACTAAACTTTAAATCTGAAGGCTGGAAGCCTTGTCCTAATAATGGCGATTTCACTGTCTGGTTCTAATTCAGTAAAAGTGGGTGGGTCAAAACAGTAGTTTGATACAGGTGTGATAAAAAAATAAAAATAAAAAAACAAAAAATGTGATTGAAGTTTAGGAAAAATACCCAGGAGTTCGATGGCGGCGTTTCCCAACGTGAAACCCAAGTGTGATGAAATACAGACAATGGCTCTGTATGACGAGTGAAAGGAAAATCCACACTGGTCCATAAAACAGTAAGGGGAACAAAACGGTTTTAAATAAAACGACTTTCCTTTTGGTCTACTTCCTAACTTGGGTAAAAGAACCCTGATGCCCTTAAATTCATACGCTAACCACTCAAACACAAAAGAGACATTTCTTGAAAATTTGTGGTCTTTTTAAACAGTTCTGAAGGAATTAAGACTGGTTTGCTTCAAACTCTGCAGACAGGACTCGTGGGCTTTTAACACTTCGACCAGAATTCCATGGAGGACTAATAAACCGCGCTGACGGCTGATTCAGGAAAGCTTTTTGATTTTTAAATGGGGCCACACCCGCGGCGAAGCTGCCGGGCCAGGAAGGGATGGAATCCGAGCCACAGCTGCAACCTGCGCTGGATCCTTTAACCCACTGCACCAGGCCAGGGATCAAACCCATACCTCTGAAGTGACCCAACCTGCTGCAGTCAGGTTCTTAACCCAGTGCACTACAGCAGAAACTCCAGGAAAACTTTTTAAAAAATTCTTTGAACTTACTTTCAAGGACCTGAAAGATTAAATCTCCAAGTTATCTATAAGTTTGGGAAACTGTTGGGCAAATCTTATCAACTACAAATAAGCAGCACAAAAGGAAGTACACCGTCCTACTAAGGGAATGTCCTTACTTCCTGATATTGTCAAAATCCATTTATGGAAGAACTGGCACCTGATTTTCATCGTTAGGTGAGAAATGCCAGTGTGTCCGTTACGTGTCCATCGAGTACCATCGCAAATCCACATAACAGCCACCAACACCCTCGTAGGCTCATTATAGAAGAACAAGTCCCTTCTCGGAGCCAGTGGAAAGTTTTTAAGAAGGTGGCTGTCGGGAGCTGGTGGGCAGGAAACGGTGAGCGACGGCTAACGGGTGAGGGGCTTTGTCTGAAGGATGGGACGGGCTTAGAACCCGGCGCAGGTGGTGGCTGTACAACAATGCGAACGCAGCACACACCAGCCGACCGGCCACTTCAAAATGGTTACTTTTACGTTACGGGAGTTTCACCTCAATAAATTCTTACTTTTAAATTCTCAATGTCGTCTAAAAACTGCTGTAATTTGAAAGGTCTTCCTCATGACCACCAAGTGACCGTGGACCCAGTCTGTCTGCCCTTAAAATTCCGAAGGAAAGAAACAGAGACGTTTTCCTCCTTTCAACTTTGAAAGTCCTGCAACCTTCAACAGCCTCACCCAGCTTCGGTTTCAGCAGAGTCACGCGTGCACCCAAACGCGGCCCTCGGGAGGGGCCTCCCCGAAGCCCCAGCCGCCAGCAGGGGGCGCTCACCTGGATGACGCCGTCCATCATGCTCACCATCTTGTTGACGATGGCGATGACCTTGTGCGTGCGCTCGGCGGGGCTGACGTCCGGGCGGTACTGGCTGGACAGCACGTGCCGACACGCCATGTACAGCACGTACGTAGGCGACAACTTAAAATGCACCGTCGAGCTATTCGTGTAATTGATGATGGCGGATAAGAACGAGTCTTCAGCTGTGGGAAGATTTCGAAACAGAAGAAACGGGAGAAAGAACACAAAGCCCATGAAAATCAGAGCACAGGGGACAAGCAATTGCTCCCTTCCAACGGGATCTGGAATGACTCACCACTTTCCCTGAATTCGATGCTCGCGGGCAGCGTCAGCTCAGGCCCAGCGGCGTCCTGCGGTCTGAAAGAGGCAAGGGGCGTCTCTTAAAACCAGGTCCCACAGCTGATGACATGCCCGACAGCCGTGGCACGTCTCTGCTACTAGTTTCTAAACGTCTCCTGAGTTTTTTCAAATAACAAACAGCCCGGTGACTCGTTTTCGAGTGTAACCTATTCAAACATTCAGAGGAGTGTACGGGGGGTGGTCACAGCGCGGCTCCTCACAGAGGTCGCCGCCTTGAGGCCTCTGCCTCTGTCCCGAGAACGATCCGACCGCCTCGCCGTTACTGATGAAGACTCGCAGTAGCGCAGAGACGGGCTGGCCGGCACCTGCCACAGCGCTGGCTCAGCTACCAGCGCCAAGACTCCTAGAGACACAGAGAGAATCCAGCCCACATGGAGCCTGACACTGCGCTCTTACACATGAAGAAGAAACGTGTTCTAAGACCCGATGCTATCTTTCTCTCCTGATAAAGGCTGGACAAGGTGACCCAGGGAGGGCCAGCACTTCTGATGCACACGGGGAGGCACGTCTGGTGGTGCCGAAGACAGCCCACCACAGCTCTGCCGTCACAGACGGGCTCACCGAACAATCCCCCTCCCACGACAAATGTCCTCTCCCCCGCCCTCACCGGCCCCACGGGCCAAAAGGTGGCTGAGGAGAAAATGCAATGTGACAAGGTGATGCAAACCACCAAAATCATCAAAAGTAAAAACAAAGTCGTCTCACCAAATTATACGCTTTGAAACGTATGATCCAATCTATGCTTATTAACTTGATTTAACTCAACAAGTTAAATCAAGTTAATAAGCATTTTTGGGTATAAAAATGCTCGCAGAAACAGAATATAATTCAAAAGCTCAATTATTTTAACTTTTCTCTCTTAAGCCATATTTATAAACATCTAAATTTGGACATAGGCAGTTATTTTCAATTTAATATCCATAACAGGAGCCTGGATTAATTTTACCAATTTTTAACAAATCTAATAAAAACACGGAATTTAAGTTCTCAATGAATTTTTTTTTTTTTTTTTTTTTTGCTTTTTAGGGCTGCACCCAAGGCATATGGAGGTTCCCAGGCTAGGGGTCTAATCGGAGCTTCAGCCACCAGCCTACACCACAGCCACAGCAACGCAGGATCTGAGCTGCGTCTGTGACCCACACCACAGCTCATGGCAATGCTGGATCCTGAACCCACTGAGCGAGGCCAGGGATCAAACCTGCATCCTCATGGATACTAGTCAGGTTCATTTCCACTGTGCCACAGTGGGAACTCCCTGAAAAACATTTTTTAAATGTGATGGGATATGATTCCCATCATTCAAAAAGATTTTTTTCTTGACTAAAGTTAGCATTTAACGCTGATTTTATGACTCCCCAATCAAGAGCTGCTTATGCTGACACTGCGTGTGTGAATCATGTCTCCATTGATGGCTTCATACCAAGAAAGAAACATACTCACAGTTCAAGCAAAACCTTAAAAAGTCTTGGCAAAACAAAAGAATACGACCGTGTAACAAAATCAATTAAAATGTGTGCTCAGAGGATACAACTTCCCACCTGTGAAGAACCTTCCCGAGGCTCTCCTGACGCGACATAAACATCCCGTATTTACCTGTTGTATGAGCCTATCAACTCGGCAAATCCTAAAAGCAGGTTCTCATCGGTCTTCCCCTCCCCATCGGGACATGTGCTCATTTATCATTTACATCTTTTCGGGCTAAGAGGCAGCCTCCTGAGCACGTGCCGCAGGCGCTGCCCACGCACCAGCTCCCCACCGGATGGCTGCCCTGGGGAACACACCGCCAGAGCCAAGTATGGACGCACAGCGCGGACTACCTCTTAGTGCATCCAAAAGCCTTCACGCAGCCAACAAAACACGGAATAATAACCAAAGGCCCACAACAAAAGCAAGTTAAGAGCCTGAGATTCCCTCATGAATCTACGGACCTCATACGGCGGTGAACGACATGAACACCTCACGAGTGCCCTCTGCTGCAAGACGGAAAACGTGACAACAGTATCATTTGCTTGTCGCCAAACCTCTAAGCGACCAGCCTCAGCAAATGCCTCTGTTAGCGGATCTGTGAAAGGGAACCGTCAGCACGGCCTCAGCGAAAATCTGAGCAGGACTCACCGGGCTCCACCCCGGCCTTGCTCACTGGCTAACGCTCTGGTGTTGCCGTGAGCCGTGGGGCAGGTCACAGACACAGCTGGGATCTGGTGCGGCTGCGGCTGGAGGCCGGCAGCTGTAGCTCCAATTTGACCCCTGGCCAGGGAACCTCCATATGCCGTGGGTGCGGCCCTAAAAAGCAAAAAAAAATCTGAACAGCACCCAGAGGTGACGCTCAGAGCCCAGAGCTGAGAACAGAAGTGCGTGGCACTGCAGCGTCAGCTGACCACCATGCCTGAGGGATGGACATTACCTGCCAAGGCGGGAACTTTAGACGTCACAGCAAAAAAATCCTGATTTATTAAGGTGACATATATTGAAACATCTTAAGAAAAGGCGGTAACAAAAGGCCTAAGTTCTCTGTTGGAAGAAGCTAAGTGAGAAGAAGGCCAGCAGAGGAAAAGGACTCAGCCCAGCTCAGGACGGGGGACACGAGGGCAGAAGCCAGTCAGGTGGCTCTCAGGACTCATCAACACACGAGCTGCTCCAGCGTCACCTGTGACTGTGCCTTTATGACACGTGAGGGTTTCTTCTAGAAACGGGGAAGTGACCAGCTCGTCTAAGTGCGAACACCTTCACATACAAAACCCTATAAAGACTCCCTCTCTCCCTATGTTTTTATAGAGCGGCCCGTTTAAAACAGAAACACTGGCCAACACGGCAGCACCTAAGTACGGGATATTCTGTGGAAGAAGAATTTTTTTCAATTCGGAAACGTGGAAAGGAAATGAAATAACCCTTAAGAACCCCGCTCGGCAGTACAGAAGGTCCTGCCGCTGTCAGCCTCAGCCCCCGTCCCCGTCCCCGTCCCCGGCGGTGGCTCGGCCTCTCCCACCTGGTGTCCTGCCTGCGGGGCTCCTGCGGCGGCTCCATTCGCACCATCGGCTTCACCATCCCGCGCTCGGCGCTGCTGGAGGCAGACGGGGCCCTGTCGCCGTCCGGTCGGGCGGAGCCCTAAGCCACGGGGCAAACAAGGGGCGTTGAAACACCGCGCAGACAGCCCAGCGGCACCGTTGCCGCGAGGGTAACCCGACACGCAGCCACCTGCCTCCTCCAAGGGCAAGACACCCGGGCCCGGGACAGAGGCGCGGCAGGGGCCCACACACGGCCCTGCGGCAGGGACAGCGGGGCGCGACCTTCTCCACCCAGGTCTCGGGTCCGAACCAGCCGAGAGGAGGTGCTACAGGGCGAGCCAGGCCTTTGCTTCCTTCGGCAGTTTTAAGAAAGGCCCTCGAGATCCGCTCCCGACCTGACCGTCAGCTCCCAACCTAGGGAAGAGCTCAGTACGGGAAGCGGCCTGTCTGGGGCCCTCAGCACGGAAGAGACACCCGGTCGCAACCCCACCCGGACGCGGCGCCCCTCCCACAGCGCCAGCTCCTAAGCAGCCTGCGACGGGCAGAGGCACATGTGACACGTGTGCAGAAAAGAGCCGGCATCGGCACCCTCATGTCAAAATCCACTGCAGCAGAGACCTTAACAGAAGATTCATCACGTCCCTTCGGGCAGCAACTGAGCCTGGTTTCCCACATTGTCTACGCATTTGCAAAGCAGGAAACATTTTCAGCAAAATGACTATGTTCGGTTTCAAGAGCATTTATGAGCTGAATTGTTCCGGGCTCTTGTCTGGGCCCTTGCGAAGCACCGGGGTAGAGCAGTGAGCGGACAAGAAGGCCCACCTTCGGCGGTCGGTGCACAGGAGCAGAGGCGCGCGGCATTCGGCCGCCCGAGGGATGAGAACCAGGCGCTGCGAGAGCCTGGTGCTCAAGGAAGACCCCCAAGGAGGCGACGGGAGCCAAAGGGGGAAGAGAGCAGGAGCCGGGGGGTCAAAGCCAGCGGGAAGGGCGAGCCACTCAGGCCCTGGGTGGCAAAGCAGAGCAGAGCAGCGTGGCCGCGTGCGGTTGAGAACAGCTGTGCCAGGCGGGCAGCCTGTGGCACGTGGGATGAGAAGCCGCAGGGGTTTCAGAACGGAAGCAGGGCACTTGAACAAAATCCAGGTGAAGTTTCTAGAGTCCTGGCCCGGCTGCCGGGAGGACGGAGAGGGGTGCTCCTCAGACGCTCTGCAGCCCCCTGCCATGTCACACGGCACCCAGGCGGGACCCCTGCCGCAACGGCGGACAAGGCGGCCTCTGTGGCCAAGGCCAGAGGGTGGAGAGTGAGGCAGCATGGAAGGCCTGGGACCGACCTCTGCTAGGTGACACCGAGGCTCGGCAGGGGTTAGAGGGGCGAGCGGCAGGCCCTGGCGGCTGGCGAGGTCGGGCCGACACGCCTAAGACCACGTGCAAGGCCATTTTAACCACAGCAGCTGAGCACGAGGGACCAGGACACGCGCCACCAAGAACAGGGGGCCTGAGGTCTGAAGCCTTGACGCCCCCCCCCCCAAACGTCAGAAGCCAGGCAGAGGACAGGGAGGCACCCACGAACCAGACGAGCCCTGAGGTGGGGGCAGCAGGAGACGCTGGGGGCCGGTGGTGACCCCTGGGCAGACCATGGGGCCTGGCCACCCGGGGCACTGGTGCCAGTGCCAGACGTGGTTCCCACCGACAGGTCCCCTGGGGCACTGGGAAAGAAGACGGAGCTACGCTGCAGGTTATTCTCGCCAGAAACCACGCTGTGGACAGGAGCACGACAGGGGGCAGCAGCTGGGAGACAGCAGGCACTACTAGGGCTAATAACTACACTGACAACCATACCGTAGGCAGAGCCGCACGGCCGCGTTAATGGCTTGTCCCAGGACGTGGGAGCTTGCTGTGCCGCGGCCTCGATGAGCCCCCTTGAGCAGCCCCGCCCCCGAAGCTGGAGTGAGCCTGTGCTCTGCTGGCACCAGGGGGGCATCACTGCCATCAGCCCCAGGCTCGCGCCGTAAGGAGGCCTGAGAGCATACACTCCCTGTGAGGCACTGAGACGGCGCTGACACGGGAGAGATGAGCATCTGCCCCACAAAGAGGACCTGAGGTCTAGGGACACCAGGCGGCCCAGCCGGTCCCCAACTAACCTGCCAGCCAGGTCAGCAAACACACAGCCCAGGGGACCACGAAGCACATGACATAACCAGAGAGACACAAAACCACCGCAGTTTCAGCCTGCTCAGCTTGGGGGCGCTCTGCACCCAGCAAGAGACGACCAGCAGGAGGACAGAGACAGAAAGGTTAACTGCGGGCCCGGCGCCCGGGGAGGCGAGCTGATACCTCGGCGGCGGAGGTACCAAGAGTCCACTGCCTTTGGGGTCACCCGACCGAGGCGGGCTGCTCACACGGAGGACAAGCCTGGGACACACTGCCTGCAAGAGAAAGTACGGCCTGCCTGGCCTTCGGGGAGAAGAGCGCCTGTGGTCGTCACAGAGCACAGAGGGAACGCGGGACAGCCTACAGGCAGGAGCGCCAGGAAGGCTTCTGCACAGAGTGTCACTCCTCTGCCACGTCCTGTCGTGCCAAACACACAGTCGTCTCAGGTGCCAGGCTCCTACCTTACTGCTCGCTACGGCCGTCCCCCCGTGAACGTCTCCTCCTAAATCGAAAGCTGTCTCCTGAACGATTCTGTCGAGATAAAAAAGAAATACAGAGAATGAGTGGCTCTCAAATGGGCTTCTGCTCAAGATGATCAGAAAGAACAAAAATCCCTTTTAATATTTGAAAAATACATGGTCTGATGTCAAAGCATTATGGTAACCTGAAACTCTGATTTGAGTCCCATCTGTAGACTCAAACCTAACCTGAGCCTCTTTCTCTCTCGCCATGGACAGTGTCTCGCTGCAGGTAACTAAGGAAAAACTGGTCAACCACAGAGCCGCCAAGAAATCAGGAATTTCGTACCATCGGAAAGTAGTTCTTACTGGTGCCTTCACTTAAAAAAGCACTCTTTAAAATTAAAGGGAAATCAGAGTTCCCACTGTGGCTCAGAGGAAATGAACCTGACTAGTATCCATGGGGACACAGGTTCAATCCCTGGCCTTGCTCAGGGAGTTAAGGATCTGATGTTTCAACCCCTAGCCTGGGAACTTCCATGTGCGGACCTGAAGACAAAACAATAAACAGATAGATAGATAAATGAATAAAATAAAGTTAAAGGGAAATGTTTTCTGATAAAATAACAGACTTCATCTTGTACAGGTTCTTAACATGAAACAGTTACAAACGCAGTGTTGTTTGTGAACGAGTAAGATCAAATCGTCTAGAGAGAAACGCATCACGTTTCAAACTAGGTTTTGTGAGTAGACAGATTAAAGTTCTATTTTAAATATAAACCTTAAAAAATAAATACTTCTGGAGTTCCCGTCGTGGCGCAGTGGTTAGCAAATCCGACTAGGAACCACGAGGTTGCAGGTTCAATCCCTGGCCTTGCTCAGTGGATTAAGATCCGGCGTTGCCGCGAGCTGTGGTGTAGGTCGCCGACAGGGCTCGGATCCCGCGATGCTGTGGCTCTGGCGTAGGCTGGCGGCTACAGCTCCAATTCGACCCCTAGCCTGGGAACCTCCATATGCCGCAGGAGCGGCCCTAGAAAAAGCAAAAAGACGAAAAAATAAATAAATACTTCTGTATTTAAAAAAAAAAAAAAAAAAGAAGAAGAAGA
The DNA here is from genome assembly GCF_054392235.1 of Sus scrofa. Lineage (NCBI taxonomy): Eukaryota > Metazoa > Chordata > Mammalia > Artiodactyla > Suidae > Sus > Sus scrofa. The sequence continues at coordinate 1,643,884 of NC_139383.1, forward strand.
AGTTCCCATTGTGGCTCAGGTTAAGAATCTGACTAGTATCCATGAAGTCTCAGGTTCGATCCCTGGCATCGCTCAGTGGGTTAAGGATCCAGTGTTGCCCAAGCTGTGGCGGAGGTTGCAGACATGGCTTGATCTGATGTGGCTGTGGCTGTGGCCGGCAACTGCAGCCCTTATTCGACCCCTAGTCTGGGAACTTCCATTCGCCTCGAGTGTGGCCCTAAAATGACCAAAAAAAAAACACCACCAAAATTGATATAGAAATTCAAAGTAAGTTTTCAAATTAGAAAAGCAGGTACCAACTTCCTCCTCTGCCCCATTACTCTGAAAACGATGCGTGTAACACCAGACAACGGCGAGCTGTGAAAGAGTACCTTCCAAGAAGGTAAAAGCGCGTACCAGAGCTTCACGTGGTCAGGTTTCTGGACATGACTTCGTGCAAATACACTCCAAGGTTCTGGGAAATACTTATCGTCTCTGTCACCACCCGAGTCAAAAACCACAGAAAACACTGCTGGTTGCCACCGATTCAGTTCAGGTATTTCGCTCTGAAACGGCAGCCCCGCCCTCAAAGCTGCAGAGCTGTCTCCGTCCCCCGCAGCTTTAACCACCTGACTCACCCCCCATGCCCCCCACCCCCCTGCCGCAAACCTCTGTATTTTTCCCGACAGCTCTGGAAAGGACCCATCTGACTTGCATCCTGGATACGTGGACAATTACACAGTGACTTTACTGGTGACCACGACACGGTCAGTGCGAGACTGGGAGCGTCACGAGTGCAGCCTGCGAGCAGAGGTGGCGGCGGGCGGGCACACGTCTGCCACGCGTCCTCACCAGCCCCCGCCCGCACCGCTGGTCTGCCACCACCGAGGCCTTGGAGACAAAGACCCTGAAATCTGCAGTTAGGAACACACGTCACACATCCCTCAAGGAAGCCCCAAGTTCCTACAGGGAAGGCAGGGACAAAGATGAGCCTAAATCTGTCAACACAGACCAGGAGAAGAGATCAGTGAGACTAAGCGCTGGTTCCTTCCAAAGAGAAGCAAAGCAAATCTTTAGCCAGACTGACCAAGAGGAAACGCAAACAAACAAAACTGGAAATCAAAGAGAGGGTCCCACGGTCAGCACCACAACACTGTGAGCAGTCTCACACCGACAAACTGGACGGCCGCCCTCGTCGGAATGAAAGAATTCCTCGAGAGAGTCAATCTCCCGAGACTGAGTCATGAAGAAATAATCCAAACACGTCAATCACTAGTAAGGAAACTGAATCAGTCATCAAAAACCTTGCAACAAACGTAAGCCCAGGCCTAGCTGGCTTCACTGGTGACTTCTGCCAAACATTTAAAAGATGAACACCAATTCTCACACTCTTCCCAAAAGAGGGAGGAGGGAGAAATACTTCCAAACTCTTGAAAGATATCAGCTCCTCCAGGTCGCTGCGGCGTCACTCACAAGCCAAGATACAGAAACAACCAAGTGTCCACTGATGGAAGAATGGATAAAGAAAGCGTAGTCTGTGCACACATGTGTGCAAGTGTGTGTGTGCACGAGTATGCACGTGAGTGTGCATGTATACACAGGCGGTGTACATACACATAGAGAAATATTACTCAGCCATGAAAAGGAAGGAATCTTGCTATTTGGGACAACATGGATGGGCCTTGAAGGCACTGTGCTCAGTGAGAGCAGTCATTATGATCTCACTTACACCTGGAATTTAAAAGAACAACTCAGTCATTAAAAAAACAACGAAATTTTGCCATTGGCAGCAACATGGATGGACTTGGAGGGCACAAGGCTAAGCGAAATAAGCCAGACAGAGAAAGACAAATACTGAGATATCACTTACACGTGGAATCCAAAAAATACAACGAACTAGCAAATATAACAAAACAAGCAGCAGACTCACAGGTACAGAGAATAAACTAGCGGTTATCAGTGGGGGGTGGGGAGGGGCAGCCACACTAGCCGGTAAAAGACAGGCTCAAAGGTGCATTGTTCAGAACGGGGCAGGGGTGGGGGGTGGTGCCAAAACGGGGCAAAAGGTACAGACGTCCAGTTTCAACACCATTAGGCCCTAAGGATGCCCTGCACAGCCCGGCGACGATGGGCAGCACGGCGGTGCCGCGCCTGTGAGAGCGGCCCAGAGAGTAAACCTTCACGTTCCTATCACAAGAAAAACTGTGTTGTGCCCACGTGCGGTGGTGGACACGAGCTAGACTGTGCTCACGTCACAGCACACGGGAACACGGAATCGTAGCGTACATCTGCCTTAATGTGATGCCATTAAACACACACACACACACACACACACACACACACACACACACACGGGACGGGGGGGGCAATACACGCGTCACCCACCTAGAGGTTCATGCGACAGCCTGACGTCAGAACCCCGTTACGGGGGGTGGCCACGCAAGTCCTCATTCACGGATGCACGCCTAAGTCTTGGTGTGTTCAGCCAGGAAGCCGTTCTCACCCGTCTCCCAGGAAGAAGGACGCAACAAAAATCAACGCAAACTTCCACGGCCCCACCCGCACTGAGACGTCCGCGCCCCAGTCTGACACCATCTCTGAGAGCGGACACCTGCGGGCCCCCAGGGCAGGGCCGTCGTGGCCGTAAAGCAGCCGGAGGCAATGTCCTCACAGGGAAAAAAACCACCACCCAACAAGCCTGGCGGGCCGGCCCGAACAGCGGGACACAGGAAGGTGCGGAAGCGCGTTCGGACACAGCAGCAGATGCCAACAGGAGCACTGCTGGTTGACACGGCCAAGTAAACGTGGTGCGAAGCCTGGCAACAACGCAGAGATGCAAGGAAGAGGCAGGAGCTGCGGGCCCTGCCGCGAGGCAGCACACAGCACCTGGGGAGAAAGGTCACATCCCCGTGTTGGCGAAGCAGCCCTGGGGTAGCTGCAAAGGGGGCCGTCGAGCAGGCGAACGATCCTGTCCGGCCGTCTGATGCTGAAGGGGAGAAACCAGCTGAAGGAAGGCTGATGGTCAACACGGACAGCCGCCCTCCGAAGAAGAGCGCCAGCGGAAAGGTCAGGACGAGACAGGAAGGGGGCCGGGCCGAGAGGTGAACAGGGCCTCCCGGGCCCCCAGACACAGCGGGCACCCGGGAGGGACCCCTCCCGCTCAAAGCCGGAGGACAGGGTCAGGAGCAAAGGCACGGGCGGGTCTCCTCGGGAACCAAGGGACTGCGGCCACTTGCAGAAGCCTGTGCTGGGCTCCGGGGCCACGGCATTCGGCCCGCCCCCACTTTCCGCCTCGGAGAGGGCGCCGACCGCAGGCGCCCCGACCCCTCCACCGCCCGGAGTCCGCTGGCACAAAGGACGGACAGAGAGGCAGGAGCAGAAGGCAGAATGCCGCCGAACCCACCAAAGACCAACCTGGACCAACCACAAAGCTTTCCTCCTGGCCCGGAGGAGGGGCTCGGAGGGGCTACCCCAGGGCGGGTCACGGGACAGACCCCGGGCGGGACGCGCCGTCCACGCCTGTTCCCTGCAGCGCGGACCAGGGAGCACTGCGCCGTGGGGCCTCAGAGAGACACCTCATCACGAAGGAAGTCTCACTGCGAGCCCTCCCAGAAGCTTCCCAGACGGCAGCGTCTCCTCTCCCAGGACGGGCCTTGGCGCACGTCCTCAGACAGGCACTAGGTGGAGCCCAAGCACCCTCCTCCGTAAAAAGAGCTTAGCAGGTTCCCTTACTAGTAACAGAAAAACCAGAGCTCCACAAAAAGTCTTGGCCGCGAAAGGTTCGTCCCATGGAACACCACAGTTCTTCACAGAAGAACAGGTAAAATACTGGTTTTACGTATCAGCTGAAAAACAAAATTTAAAAACCAGCCACAATGTCTAGTTTCAAGACAAAGACCTCTTTCTTCTCTCTGAAACCAACTCAAATCATTAAGAACCTGAACCACAGACACAAACTTCGAATTTTTAAAAATTCTCACCAGAAAACCCACATGATCTACGCCTCCTCCGTAGCGCTTCAGGGCGACAGAAAGGCTCCTCAAGTCTCCGGGGACGCTGCCACTTACCCCGGTTTGTGTCTGGGACCCTTGACGGCCAGGCCTCCGTCCCCCGGCCTCTTGGCGAGCGCGTGGTCCTGGCTGGGGTCCACAAACTTGAACACGTGGGACGCCCCGAACTGCACCTTCACCCCGCTCTGCAGCATGGTCGTCTCCGAGATGCGCTGTCCTTCCACGTAGGTCTCAGCATCCACGCTTCTCGGCGTGACAGTGACCACCCCGTCCATGTTGGTGAGGTCGCAGTGGTGGGGCTGGATTCCGGAACCAAACAACTGGAAATAAAGGAAACCAAGCGAACCTGTCGTCATCAAGTCCTCAGCGTCTAAAACCGAATTTTAAACCTGGGCGTGCCCTCTCAGGACAAATGTAATCTAATGAACTCTAGGTTTTTGGTGTCTAAACGGATGTCCTCCCAATAGTGTAAAAATAAGTAATCGCTGTCGAAGCAAGAGACCGTTTTGTTTCTAGCGTCCAGTAGCCTGCTTTCAGGTACACCGTACCCCCGCCATCAAGAGCACGCGGTCGTGCTGGACACCGACCGGGAATGAAAGGGGGAGTCTACGAGGATCCTCAGGACTCACCTTCCGGTCTGCCCGGCTCCCTGCTGGGCCAAGCGAGGGCGCCGAGAACTAGCAGTGACGTGGCCAATGCAACCCACGGCTTCGCCCCCGAGAAGGGAGCGTCTCCTCCCCGGGGGCGGGGGGGACAACCGGACCCCATCCCCTCATTCCAGGCCCCTGCGAAGCTCTGCTGCGGGCAAGCCCCAGCACCGTGCTCGGCCAGCATTTAGCCCCAGTCGCTGAAGGCCTCCTACCCTGCGCGCCGGCCCGCGACGGGCGCGTCCACACAGGCTGACTCCCCGACCTGGAAACAGACTAGAAGCCCGCCAGGCCGCCGGAGAAAAGCCAAGGCTCAGAGGACTCTGGAGGCGGAGCTTGCACACAACCCACAACGAAGCAAAGAGAGGGGCCCCAGCGCCAACCAACTGCCGACAGGGGCCTCCGAGGCCGCGACGTTTATCTCCTCAGGCACGAGGCAGGCCCTGCGCTCCCAGCGGCGCCCACGGAACCCAAGAACCACAGAAGGAAGCCAGGGACGCCGCGGCACAGCGCACCTGGATCGAGCTGTCATCGAACTTCTCCGTCCCGACCTCGGTGACGCTTAACTGGAGGCGGTAAAGCTTTGGCTTATCTCTGGAGTCGGAGCCGTCTGCAGAAAGAGAAGGAACAGAGCTTCAGTGGCCAAGGGATCCGAAACAGCAAGCAAACGAAAGGTCTCTCGGAAATGACACGACCGTTCCCCACCGTCAGGACTTCTTTGCAAAGAACTCCCCCAACTGACCTCACGCGGCTTCACCCCTGGGACCCACACAAGGGCCATGAAGACCTAAAGCGCGCCGGCCCCCGGCTGCGGGGACCGGGAGTTGACGGCGCCGCCAGGGTGTCCTGCTCGCCAGCACCCACCCCCCCCCCCCGCAGATGCACGCCGGCCCCGCCCGGACTTGCGTTGTGACTCTAACGGGCAAGTCGGCCATCAGAAGGTGTCGGAGGTGAGGGACCAGACCCTCCCGCCGTGAACCTGCCGTCTCTGGGCGCGGGGTACCCAGGGCGGAGCGGGGTCACTGGGCGGTTTTCAAGCGGACGCCCTCGAGCTTCTGCCCCAGAGCCCCTGGACCACAGCCCGGCGCGGGCGCAGGCCTGCAGGACGCCTGCGGCCACCCTGGCATCAAGATCCAGCGAGAGCCACTCTGAAAAGCGCTGGCTCACACAGGGGTTGGAAGTGGGTGAAGGGCAGGAAGAGAGGCCGGGTCTCTGCGTCATTCGTGCTGCCAGGAACCGCCGAGATGGCTCCTGTGCCGGGACGGGAACGTCTCGACGGGGGCCAAGGAGGAGGAGGAGGAGGAGCTCACGGCCAGACGTGCCCGCGCGCTCCTCGCCCGCACGGCCCGCCCAACCCAGGGGCCTGGCCTGACTTCAGAGCCATCGGTCCCTCCGAGGACTCGGGCCTCAGGGCCGGCGCCCAGGCGCCTTCAGAGCTGCTTCCTGAGCGGCAGGGAGGATCCAGCCCCGGGACCGGAGGGCAAGCCGCGCAGCTCAGACGCCACGGCCACGGGTTGGGGCCCCTCAAACTGCAGCGGGCGTGGTGGGGTCTGAGCTCGCGGGTTCCCTTAGAACCGTCGCTAACGGCCGAGCACACACAGCAGGCTAACTGCGAAGCTTTCTGATCCGAACCCCTTCGGGAACCCGGGCATCCGGGCGAGGGACGCTGGGCGCCGCGCCAGCCACGGACACGCTTGGTGCACCGGGCAGCAGCTGAAGCGCTGCCCCGCACGAGGCATCAGGCGTGGGGGCCTCTCCCCGGAGGAGGCCGGCCCTCCAGACCCGCCGAGCCCGCGTCCCTGAGGAGTGCGGGTCCTTTCCACCACCCAGGCGGCCCCAGGCGTCCGTCCTGGTCGGGAAGCCGTGCGGGCCCAGCCCTGCTCGACCCTCACACCGCCGAGCGCGCGGTTTCCGCCTTTCCCCGCCCCCGGCACCCAGGTGCCAGGCGGGCAAAGCTGTCTCTAGACCTGGCACTCGGTACAGGGCCTGCTCCAGGGTGCGCTCGACAGCCTCAACAAGGCACTCAACAACAGGGAACGATTCCTGACAGCGAGGACACAGACGTCCCACAGATGACACACGAAGAACAGGGGGAGCACAGAAGCAAACGAACAAGCAGGGATGACTGAGCCACCTACAGAGCTTACAACACGACAGAACCTGAAACACCACTCGCTTTCTTCTCAACTGTGAACGGGCTGTCCTGAATTCTGAAGGGTTATCTTGGGAGCTGATAAAGGGCCACACTGACATGCACGAGTTGAGAAAGAGACCGGGGTGGGGGGTGGGGGGTGGGGGAGCTTGCTCAGGTCTCCTTCCGCACCCCCTGCAGTGGGAGCTGTCACCACATGGGCCAGAATCACCTTCCCAGCCCCTGTGCCCTCCCTGCTCTGCGGGGGCCAAGCCACGGGGCAGGGGCCTGTGAGGACGCTGGGACGGAGCCCCACGGCGGCCGCAGGTGCAGCAGACACGTGGGGCTGGGGAGGGGGGGCAGGGAGAAGGCTGCATGGAGCCGAGGCGGGTCCCCCTGGAGGAGCCCGGGTCCCTCTCCTCGGAAAAGGCGCCGGGATCTCACAGGTACCACCTCACGCGTGGAAACCAACGCGTACAATGGCTCCTAAAACAAAAATGTAACCCCCCCGCCTCCCGCGCCAGGACCGCTGCACTCCCTGGATCTGCCCAAGGCGCCCGAGCCACCTGCGCCTGCTCCCCGCTCTGCGCGGCAGCAAATGGGCCCCCTGAGAGCAGACACGCCTCCCAAGCAACCCCAGCACACGACAGGGCTTCTTCCACAAGCCTCACCATTTTAAAACTTCTATAATTTTGTCTTAAAAATAGGGCAGCCATTCCTATGTCCAAATTCAAAAGGCACGAAAAGCAAGCAGTGCAGCACAGCCTCCCTCTCCTGCCCCCCACCCGGCCACCAGCCACCAGCCGCCACCAGAAGCAAATCCTCACGCGCCGTCCCTTGCACGCAGAGTTTAAACAACAGGTCCTCGTGTTCTTCCTTCTGCTGTTGTTGTACCAGCGTCAGAAGGCTGTGGAGGGTCACCAACATGACACCCAGGCGGCACCCGCTGTTTGGGACATGCCCTAAAAAACTGCTGTTTTACCCGAAATTCAAAGCCATCCAAATGTGATCTGCTAATGCTGACGTCGCCCACAGGACCATGGGCCCTGTTCCGCGTCTCATCTAATTCTGTGTTTTAAACTGAGATGTAAAGAAACCTTTCTCTAACAGTCTCCGTTTGAGGCGGGAGAAGACCACTCTGAACGAAGCTGGATCACGTCTCAAAGGGCATTTTGGTTTCCACTCCACACCAAGTCTACAGCTCCAGGTCTGCTTCTGCCTCCGGCTGCTTCCAGGGGAATGAACTTGGGGAAGTCAGCTGGCCTGAGGGCCAGGGTGGCCTTCCTGCCGAAGCACACGCAGAAGAGGCCAGGGGGGACCACCACCTAGAGAACGCCAAGCCGGCCAGGCGCTGCGCTAGATGCCAGAGGGCAGCTCATGCGCCCACGGAGCGGACTTCCTAGGGAGCCAGTCCCACAGTCTGGTGCGACCACCCACCATGTCTGGACCTGAGTGCAACCTAAACCGTAGGGCATAGTTTCATCAGCTCTACTGGGAGAAGAAGAAACAAAACTAATTCTCCTCAAGTAGACCTGGCATAACAACCAGGAGCACTTTAGGCAAGTTTACGGCCGTCTTGCATTTCTGGTGCACACCAGGGGACAAAGGAAACCTGTTTCCTACCGTTCCATTACGTCAGTGTGCAATTAACAAACACCTGAAAACATCACAGAATCCTTTTGAGTAAGAAAACCCAAAACTTCAAGTGTGGGTAATATCCAATGAAAACCTGCATGATCAGTTTGGAGAAAATTCGATAAACTGACAGAGAGATGCTAAAAGCTGATGAACTTTACATAAGAGAAAGTGTCTGAATGCTGCATTCGACATGCGAAAGTGGCATGTAACACGTAAAAGACAAACACAATGCTTCCACGTGGGACTGAAGACAACAGACCCTGTTGCACAAACCGGGAGGCACAAATTCAAGTTAAAGCACAGCTTTGCTACCGAGACACGACGACTCTCACCCAAGGCGCGTCTGGGGAACAGCGCCACCTGGTGGTGACGGGTGCCGGCCTCCCACTAGGACCACCTCTCCCTCCTCAGCCCCAGGGACCAGGGACCAGGGACCAGGGCCTCCCCCCGCCCCCGGCTCCTCCCCAGGAGCAGGGAACAGACCAGGCCGCCTGCCTCTCCCACACTGGCTCGCCTGCTCTCTCCCCTGCTCCTGCCTCCTCCTCCCCGGCTTCTCCCCTCTTCCTAATTTGTGGGGGGTTGAAGGACAGGAAAATAACCCTCTCCCTTCTTTTACTCTCACTTAAAACTTAGCATGAATAAAGCAACTGGACATTCCTGCAAAATAGGCTTCTAGCAGGTGAACCCCGGACGTGGAACAGCTACTAGACGAGGAGAAAACGACAGCCCACTACACCTGCCAAGAGAAGGTCTTTACACGAGTCCGTGAACGAGGGCATCGAGGACCCGGGCAGCTGGCACTGCCCTGCCAGTCCCCAAGTTAAAGCGGTAGGAAGGCGGCGTTACCTTCGTGAGGGTGATAGCTGTAGTAGGCAAAGTGACCCCTTCTCCCTGGGGTGAGCGCGCGCGCAGGGCCCAGGTGAGGGCGGCAGCAGGAGAGGCCGTGCAGAACGGGCGGAAGGGGAGGCAGAGAGAGACAGGAGACAGGAGAGGGTGAGCTGCAGTGACCGCTTTCCAAGGAGGAAAAGCACATTTCCACCCGCCCGCCCGCCCGCCTTCAGGCTGTGGGGACAGGACCGTGCCGGCGGTGTGTGCTGGGCAGACCCACGCAGGCCGGGGAGGACACCGAGACACGCGGGGTCACCAGGCAGGAGGCAAGTCAGGCCAGAAGCCCCCCGCTGGGAACGGCCAAGTCCTTCCGTGGAAAGAGCACCACCAGATCCCAAGCGGAGGCTAAAATGCCTTTTTACCCCATTCCTCCCCCAACCTCAGGACCCCAGCCCAGCCTCGGTGGCAGATGTGTGGCCGACACGTGTCCAGTGGGAGCAGAGGACTCCCTGGTACCAAGGCAGCGTTTACGAGGACTGTCTTCCTGTAAATGGAAAACACGTCCGTTTCAGGCAGCAGGTGCTGACTGTGCTCGGCTACGAACAAGGACAACGGAAAAGCCGGCAGAGCACGAGCCAGGACCAGCCGGGCCCCGCGAGCCTGGGCCTCCAGTTGGCTTGCTCCCTGGGGGTGGCGGCACGTGCAGGCCAGCGGACAGGGCACCGGAGCACCTCTGCGCCCCCCGCGCTGCCCGAAGGTGGCTGGGAACCGCCCAGGGGAGGGACTGGGCTGGCAGGCAGGCGGTACAGGCAGCGGCCAGTGCGCCGTGACAAGGAGCCACAGCCGCCGTCCGCCCACCGCCCACTCCCCTCCCACGCGCAAGACAGCGCCACAGACTGGGACCTGGGAGACGAGAAGCAGGAACCAGGCAACTGTCCCTAGCACCCAAGTCCCCAAGGTCAGGGACTGGTCTGCTTTGTTGGCGACCCATCTTCAGGGCCCAGGGCAGTGTCTGACACACACCAAGCATTCGTTCAATGGACCAAATGAACGGCTCCTCAGCCTGAATCTGCTACCCACCCGGAGCACCCTCCCATCACGCCTCTGAAAGGCACTCTGCAGCTGCGACTCAGTGGTCGTCCCTGTGCCCGCACACCTGTCTTCAGGGATGTCCGCTGGGAGGAAAGACACCTTGGCTTCCAGCATGTCGAGCAAATAGTAAAGGACAGACCCAATGGCCCCGAGTCTAAGCTCTAACCAAATGGCTGTCTCACAGCTGCGCCCCAGCGCCGCCCCTCGAACACACGACACACGGTGGGTGGTGTTCCCAAACCAGTGAGAGAGGCTCAAATGGGCCTGGCGGCCGGAAGCTGAGGCAAAGCCACTCGAACATTCTCCTCCCAAGCAGCTCCTTGATTAAAAAATAAGATTCATGGCGGGGGAGGGAGAGTTCCCCGTGTGGCTCAGCCATAACGAACCCAACCAGCACCCATGAGGATGCGGGTTTAACCTCTTGCCTCGCTCGGTGGGTGCAGCTGCAGTGGAGGTCACAGATGCGGCTCAGATGCGGTGTTGCTGTAGCTGTAGTGTAGACTGGCAGCTGCAGGTGCAGCTCCAACTCGTAGCCTGGGAACTTCCATATGCCGCTGGTGCAGCCATAAAAAGAAGAAAAAAATCTTTGGCGTTTCCTTGTGGCTCAGTAGGTTAAGGATCTGGCATTGTCACTGTGGCAGCTCAGGTCACGGCTGAGGCACGGGGCGGATCCCTGGCCCAGGAACTTTGGCATACCACGAGTACAACCAAAAACAACAAAAAAACTGTTTTAAAAACGTCGAAAAAACCCCCTGCTACCTGCAGCACATGGACTGTAAATCACAGAGCATTGGTCAAATCAAGACCGTTTTCCTGTAACAACGAAACAGGACCCAGCTGTGCCTCCAGAGTACTGAGCACAAGCACCACATCTAGCCAGAATTCAAAGCAACCTGACTTCAATAAAGTTTAACACTAGTTACAGACTCGTAAATAAAAATAAACTCAAGACTCAAAGAGGAGACCATCATTCCTGCCCAGGGAACCATGGGCTACGGACATAACCAGCTTGGTCCCGGCTTTTCCATCATCAGTGATGGAGCCTTTCTTAAGGCCGTTCTGAGTGGGAGCGTGACGCAGTCCTTCACGGCACGTCCTAGAACAGGCCACGTGGTAACAGCATTTGAACCAAACAGCAAGACGTGCTTCGGCTCAATGATAAACAAACGTGCATCTGTGCTTTACACATGTGCAAATGTGTGCTCTACAAACACGTGTGTATAAAACATTTCTCTAAGAATGGCAACGTTTTTCTCTACCTACGGCCACCTTACAACAGCTTTAGCTTCAGAGAGCTCAACAAACCAGATGTTTGGAGCCCTCGCCTGAACGCGCGCTGCGCCCACTGGGATTGAAACTGAACAGACTGTCCTCCTCCAGACGGACGTCCTAGCCCGCGGGGAAGACCCTCGTCGGACACTGTCCACACACCGAGAACCAGTGCGACACACACACGCACACCCGGCTCGAGTAAACCTGCCCTAAGAGGTGCACACATCACTCGGTCGTTCTCAGTAGTTCGATATTTTACAGGGTTTATGCAGGAAGAAGACGTTTAAAAGGGAATGCATCATTTAAACATCTCCTTAAACCGCCTGTATTCATGATTTAAAATTTTGTTTTCCCATATTCATTTTTGTTCGTGTGAAATTTATTTTTATGCACGAATATATATATCCTGTGACCTTAAGCGTTTTTGTTTTTTGAATAAGTACCTTCTTATGATGGTTACTTTTTAAAGACATAAATGGTCACTCTAAAGGCTGCCAGCCAAAAGAAAAGCCACGAACATAAAACTCACTAGAAAGCACAGCCCGTCCAGCTGAGGGCGCACACCTGACCCGTCTCACCTGGGCTCAGCTCCACTAGGTAGGGCAGCTTCTCCGGGGGGAGCGCAGAGCCATAGCCAGAGCCGTCGGGCCGCTCCTTCCCCTTGGGCGGCTTCCCCTCCGCGTGCTTCTTGCTCTTCTTGGGGATGTGCTCTGGGGGCCTCCTCTTCAGCTGGAAGACCAGCATCCCTAGAAGAGCAGCACCGTCAACGCTCAGCCAGACTCCCGGCCGGGGAGACGGCCAGAGGCCTGGCCACAGCCACACTGAGATCCATCAAGAAAGCCTAACTGCGCGACCTCTCCCGAGGCGTATTTAAACGCAAGGGTACCCAACTTGCACGTTCCCTCGGTCAAGGAAATATGACTCCCTTGATGTGCTCTAGAAACCCTGGCAAGCAATTTCCAAAGAATATTTTAAATGAACAACCACTCAAGCACATTACATGCTGGAGAAACAGCACACCGGCTTGGGAATAAACCACTGCTGTGGGTAAAGAGCCCTCTGATCAACAAACACATTCACACACATCACACACGCACACGCGATGCACACACACAGTCGTACTGTGATTCTTACTTAACTCAATGGAATTAAACTCAGAATTCAAAGCAACCTGACTTCAATAAAGTTTAAATTTATGCTGCTGAGAAACAGTACCAAGCAAGTGTGTGTTTAAAACTACCAACCTAGGAGTTCCCGTTGTGGCACAGCGGCAACGAATCCGACTAGGATCCACGAAGACATGGGTTCCATCCCTGGCCGCCCTCAGAGCGTTAAGGATCCGGCGTTGCCAGGAGCTGTGGTGTACGTCACAGACGCAGCTCGGATCTGGCGTTGCTGTGGCAGCTGTACGCTCTGACCCAACCCCTAGCCTGGGAATCTCCATACGCCGCGTGAGCAGCCCTGAAAAGCAAACCAAAACCAAACCCAAACCCAAAAAACCCTACCAATCTACATTCAAAAACTGACAGTATCAACTGGCAGTAAGTTTTTATGTCTTTATTACTGCAAAGGCCGTCTACTGAGCAACAGTTAGCTGAAGATGCGTATCTGAAAGCAAGAAGACTATTTCATCAAATGCATTCCTTTAATCCCTCACCGCTTTGGAATAATTAGGGGAAGTCACCTGAATAGTGAAAGGCCTGGATGTGCGACCTGAAATGACTAAATCACTGGACAATGTTTAGGGACTCCGGTTACTCTCCAGCGATGACCACCGCCCCCACTTCCGGCCAAGTGCTCAAAACCCGCTTCTTGGAGACACGGTGCTCCTCCCGGGAGGCGGCAGCCTCTCCCAGGTCCCGCACGGGACTCACCCAGCAGAGCGAGGCCCTCAGGGTGAGGGGCCGCCTGGGAGCCGCCCAGCAAGTCCACGCAGGGCAGAGGCGCCCAGCCGGCGCAACGTGCTGTCACGCACTCCTCGGTCCCCCAGCAAGTTAACGACCAGCCCACCGTGGGCACGTTCAGGCATCACAGAGGTGATTCCTTAGCCAGTCAGGTCACCCCTCACCTTTGTCACCAGGCCATTCCCTGAAGATCTGTAAAGGACACTCGTCATCGTCCAGGATAATTTCTTTAGCACCTTTCTCATCCGAATGCTGGGCTCCAGGAGGAAGCATAACCTAAGAGGAAAAACAAGTAATGCTGACTATACCGAAAAAGCAAATCTGCAGGTATTTAAAACAAAGAATTTCCTGGGTTTGACTAAAAAAAAAGTCGCTGTAGAACTGAAATGGTCACACACTATGAATAATCCTCAAACCGTCGACAAAAGGGCAGGAAGAGCGTTTCCCACAAAAAGCCGAGAGAGCTGACGGGGCCTTCTCGCTCACCTGCGCCCTGCGCCGCCCCCGCCCAGAACCCTGGTCCGCGAGCTTCTGACAAACCCTCCCTGGCATGAGAGTGGGCAGCGGCGAGCCTGCGAGCAGGTGCCCAAGGAAGCGACTTCAGCGCTGCAGACGCCGACCTCTGCATCCATCACCCACCCGTCACCACCAGCTTCACCTTAGCGGTGCGTTTCGGCCGAGCGTGTCTGGCCTGGGGGTCAGAGCTCAGGCCCTCTGCTCCGGAAAGCGCTGCTTAGGTACCCAGGCTCCGCGGCTCCCGCTGCAGGGACCGGTGCCAATCCTGACCCCCAGGGCTCTACGTGAGACTTGAACCTTTTTCTCTGAGACCACTGTCCCTCCTTTTCTCTAGTGTTCTGCAATTTCGAAGCGACACGGCTGGTGTGGACCTCTCTCAAAGCGACGGCCCCACTCCTCAGCGGCCCGGCCTGAGCGCCAAGCCTCAGGTCTGGGAGACAGTCTAGTCGTACTTCTTCGGGAACTCCTCCCTCCACTTCCTCTTGCTGCTTCTGTCGGAGCCCCTCTGATCTCATTTTAAGATACTCCACACTGAGACTCTAGAGTCGGAGCGCCTCTTCCTGGCAGATTTCCCCAGCTTTTCCCTCCAGCCCATCGCCGTTCCCCACATCCTTGGGCCTCCACAGCCCTCCGTCCACACGGCCTCCTCCCAGCGGCCCAGCGGCCCAGGGTCCCAGGGTCCCAGGGTCCCAGGGTCCCGGTCTCGGCTCAGGGACGCACGGCCCCTCCTCTCTCCGAGTCTCAGTCTTCGACCTCTCCCCCCGTCCTGGCTCCTTCATCTCCAGGGTCTCTGATCTGATCTGTGTTGGTCTTTCATTTAAAGGCACGTGCAAACGTCTGTTGGGTCTGGGCCGGCCACTCACACCCGACAGCACGGCAAAGACAGCGAACAGTGACGGCTGCACGAACGGACAAGGACCGCCGCTGGAAGGCGCGAGAGGCCGGCGGACTAGAACGTCCAAAGGTCAGATTCCAGATAGACTGTCCTTCTCTGGCCAGCGAGTGCCTTCTGGGAGGAATCCTTAAATGTTCTGGCCGTCGGCCCCCTGCGAGCGGCCTTCCACTCCATCCTGCCCACAGCAAAGAGCTTCCGACGCCCGTCACCCTCCAGGGTCAGCTGCTCCAGCCTCAGAGGACAGACGACACCACGGCGGCCGGGACGGGGCGGGAATTCTCAGGGCGACTTTCAGCCCCTCTGCTTTCAGCCCGAGAATTCTCCAGGCTGCCCGGGAGGGCTGGGGCCCAGGCGCCCCGCGGGCCCCCCGCCGGCCGCTCCTCCGCTGCCAGGTCAGACGGCGCGCACTCGCCCGCAGCGCTCACCGCGCCCTCGCGCCAGCCTCCTCTCACCCTCTCTGCTCCCGTGCAGCGACGCACGGCTTTCTATTCCTCTACTGCCATCTCGACGGGATGAGGACGTCTGTTTCCTCATCTATTTTCAGCTGAAAATTGGGCTTTATTCATAAAAATACTGACCTATCAAATATTTTTTCCAAGTGAATGTGAATTCTTAGCTTTTCAGCAAAAAGAAAAAAGCCGTGAAACTCAGACAAGGTCTTTTACTTAATTCCAGCTGTAGAAACACTACCAAGAGCTGAGGGCTTAGAGAGGCCCTCATACTCTTTTCCCAGACTGCAGACTGCAGACTGCAGCATCTGACTCATCTACAGACTTTTCATGCAAAGCCAATCACATTTCCGGCAGGTTTTACGTTGACATTGATAGCTGATTCTAAAACGTATTTGTAAACGCAAAAGACCTAGAGTAACCAAAGCAATGTTTAAAAGTGAAAGCAAAAAACAAAATTTGGCCTTTGCGTGATCTGCAGGCTCACTATAAATCCGCAGTTATCACAGTCTGGCACTGGCAGAGGGTACAAGACATGCAAATGATCAAACAGCAGGCTCCACAAATAGAACCAAACACACATACGGTCAACGGACCTTTGACAAAGGTGCCAGCGCACCCAGTGGGAGACAGGAAAGTGTTTTGACCACAAACGGCACTGACCAACTGGGTATCCGTATGGAAAAAAGGAGCATCGACCTCAACTCGCACCATCCACACACACGGCCTTGAAATGGAACCAGAGACCAGAACGCAAGACCAACTGAAAACTGAAAACGTCTGTAATGAAGGACAGGGTGACGTGTTCGCACCCGTGGCAAAAGCAAATTCCTATCGAGAACACAAAAAGCATAGAATGCTAAAAAAAAAAAAAAAGACAAACGGACTTCAACAAAATTGATACATTTTTACCCTTTGAAAAATACCATTTAAAGATGAAAAGGCAAGCCAAAAGCCACAGCCTGGGAACAACATCTTCCCAACACACGGATCCCACAGAGGACTTGACGTGACGCGTGTCGGTGAGCAGGGAGGCCAGGCTCGTCCTCAGCGAGGCTCCCCGGACCTGGCGGCTCCGCCGAAAGGCAAAGGGCCTGGCGTCCCGCGGCGGGTGGCGGGCGGCGAGGCCCGAGCTCTCGTACATCCCAGCGGCGTGGCAACAGTTTCAGTTACACTCCGCCCGCTGTGAGAGTGAGGCACTTCCGAGTACTGACTCGACGGACGGAAAAGTGCTTCTCTGAGAAGACCCGCAGGCCTCTGTTCACAGCAGGTGTACTCTTTGGGGCCAGAAACTGAAAACCGGAAGCAACGCAAACTCCAGCAACAGGGTAACGGGTGGACACACTGCAAGTGATCCATGAAACGAGGCACGACTCGGCAAGAAAAGGAGGCAACTGCTGACACACGCGACCACAGAGGGGGCTCCTGCAGTCACCATGCCGAGTGAAAGAAACCGGGCAGGCAGTTAACCCGACCAGGAACCAGAGCACGTGGGTTCGATCTCGGGCCTCGCTCAGTGGGTTCAGGATCCGGCGCTGCCGTGAGCTGTGGTGTAGGTCGCAGATGCGGCTTGGATCTGGCGTTGCTGTGGCTGTGGGGTAGGCCTGCAGCTGCAGCTCCAGTGTGACCCCCTAGCCTGGGAACCTCCATGTGCCCTGGGTGAGGCCCTGAAAAGACCAAAAAACAACAAAAAAGAAAGCAGGCCAAAAAAGAGTTCACACTCTACAAGGCCACGTAGGCAAAAATCCTAGAAAATGCAGCTCATCGACGGTATCAGAGGGCAGACTTGCAGCTGCCCGGGGAAAGGAGCTGAAGGAAGCGATGGGTCACCCGGGGGGGGGACGCTTCCGAGGCGAAGCAGCGGCTACTGGCGCTGCCAGGTCTAAGCCAGGGCACCGTCATACACTGTACTCTGACGAGTCCTCAGTCATCCTGGTAGGGAATTAAAATGGGTAGTCACACTTTCACTACTTAATAATCCATTGCTAAGTGCAAGGAAGATACCTTTTGAAAAAATCTACTTCCGATGAGATTATGACAGGGAAAAACTCATTATAAAGAAGTCAGTACATACTTGCGACTGACTTAAAGGTTAAGAATCTTCCAAAAAGCGTGGCTTGGAAGAGAAAATCTGCTCGATTTTCCTTCCTGTTACCAAACCAATTCTGAGGCATACGTTTTACTGTACTCACTGAGTTCTAGGTCAAAGACGTGTTCCTTAGGCCTGAGCAATCACGGATGGCTACTAAGCCTATCAAGCAAATGCTGGTGAATGATGAACGGCAAACCAAAATGGATTGAAAGTGGAGTCTTTGACAATATGCCTCAGTAAAACGAGAACATCACTCAAGCAAACTTCACTAAAACAGTCACTACAAATGCAAAATAAAAGCTGGAAGGCATGTATCTAATCGTTAATGGTGCTTCTCCTTTGGTGCTGGAACTACAGAGAGTCTGTATTTTCTTCGATTCGCCTTTTTGTACTTTTCTCCGTTTGTAACGGGAACACATCTCTTCCCAGTGGAAGGACGGATGCTGCTGCTCACATAAATCTAACGCATGGTTTCTCCCAGATTCTAGGGACGGCCTGCGGGGAAAACCAGCCCAGGTTTAACTGGCACTGGAAGACTAGCTTTCTCACCAACACACCACTGTAAATCAACCATATTCAGTTTACAAGTAAAGAGACAGAGTCTCTGGCCACTGCCACGCGCGGTTCTACCACGCGCAGCACTGCTGGGCACTGACTGGGCAGCACCTACCCGGGCGATGCAGTAATCCTTCGGGTTCTCCTTCTCCAGACCGTACTTCTCCAAAGCCTCCGCCACGGCAAAGTCGGCGGGGTCCGTGGTGGACAGCAGGATTGTCTTGTAGGGAATATTTGGCTTTAAACTATCCGCATAAATTCTCAACGTTCCACCTGGAAAAAAGGAGTGCGACACCTCTGAGCACAGCTGCGTATTATCCCAACAGCAGAGATCCGCACAGGAATTCCACTCCACCTCCTGTCCGGTGACACACATCAGCGGCGACGCGGTCACCCAGTCACGCTTGGCCAAGGGGGTAACTCCACCCGCCGAGGCCGCTTCTGTCCTCTCTTCAAGCCCAGGCAGTTTTTAGAACGAAGCGACTCCACCACGGCTACAGGACGGAGAAGGGGGACCTGCAGCGCCCTGCCAGTGCGCGGCTCGCTGCTCGGCCGCCCGCCCCCGTGCCCTCACCTGCCCGCCGTCATCTACCTGCTTCCCCCGGTGGTGCCACTTCCTCGCCATCAATCTGAAACTTAAAAACCCAGACAAGCATAACCCCACGAAATAACTCAGTTTTAGGAAAGTGAACTTCGAACCCAGACGCTTCCGGTGCTGGAGTCCACAGACACCGCACGAGGTATCTGCCACCAAAAAACACTTGGCTCTATTTATTTCTCTTTCCAGCAGCCCAAGTTCACTTCCAGCCAGGAACTCGTCTGCCAATTCGAGCAGAGCCGTCTGGATTCCTGAGGCGTTCTGCTTATGTTTCCTTTTTAACGGAATTCCACATACGTATTATTGCTATTTTTGGTGTCACAACTTGCCTTCTACTTGGGATTTACTTGGGATTTTTAAGCCCTGACACCTTCTGCCTAGAGAACTGGCCGGTGGGCGAGGCGCTCAGGCCAGGCTCCACCACCCTCGGCTCTGTGTGGCCGCAGGGAAACTCCCAGCCTCCCTCTCTCACCTGTAAGTGCAAAGAACTGGATCCAATCTATGTGGATCCCTGAGGCAAATTCTAAATTTCTATGCCTCTGCCTCTGCTGAATTCCAACGCACTTCTTCTGGCTACTGAATATTCCTTTTCAACAAGTCTAGCACATGATGCATTATGACAGCTTGACCAAAATAACACAATGCTGGATTGGTTTTTTTAAAAGCATAATCAGCAAGTCCTGACTGGTATTAGAATGAGAACCTGCTGACAAGGCCAGGAGTCAGGCTGTCTACAAAATTACATGGACTGAGGAACCCCCACCTCCGCCCCCACCCCACTCCCAATATGAAGGCGCAGCGTGAACCAGTCAGTGTCCTACCTCCAATTTTACAGGGAGGAGGAAATGCGTAAGAAAATAAACAGTTTAAGACAGTGGTGTAAGTTGTGAAAACACAAAGCACAGACGTAACTGAGTGATGAAGGGTTTCCTAAGCCCCTGTCTGGTGTTGTCTGGCGAAGGGAGAGCCACGCGGCCACCAAAAGCGATTCCTGGCAGAGTCCGTCCAGCACAGGCTGAGGCCTCTCCGTGTGGGGCAAGTCTGGCCACAGTCAGTGGCCAGTGTGGCCAGACTGGGGTGAAGAGGAGGAGGGAGTCAGAGACTGGCTGAGACCAGATCCCACGGGACCTCACAGCCCATGACTGCGAGCTCGGGTGACATCCCAGGTGAAGTGGGGCCCCCTGGGAGGCATTAGGCTCTCAGCGTGTGTGCATGTGAGACAGTGGGGGGGGGGCAAAATGCCACGTGCATCTGCAGGTCTCACACGTCTGTGCACTTCACACGTCTGCACTCCCTACACGCCATCTATACGCCCTAAATGTCTGTCCACCTCACGCATCTGTATGCCTCGCACATACAAATGTAAGCCTCACAGGTCTGCACGCTTTACACGTCTGCAAGCCTCACACAATGAGCAAACTGGACCGTCCGCCTTGAAAGCTGAGGAGACGGACTTCAACCCTCACTCAGGTGGGGACAGAAAAATGCCAACCTAGAGCTTTAACGTTTCTAGAAAACGTGACCTCTGCTAAAAGCTTGGACGAGTTCGTTACAGTCCTAAAGTTACAGACCACAGACAATGAAAGACTATTTTGCCTGAACAAATTTAAGAACAGCGTTTATCAGAAAGTCATTAAAAAAAAGGAAGCAGTACTGGGGGAAATCTGGACGGGGGAAAAGGAGGAAGAAGAACTCCCCCCCCCGCCCGCCAGCACACGTCAAACTCCACCTGCACGTGACATATGCAGCTTCTCACTGAGAACCAACGGGGACCACTGAGAAAGCTCCACGGGAAAGGGGCGGGAAGGCAGGAGAATGACAGGTGGGGACCCGTCCCCCGGGAGGGACCCACTGGGGAGCGAGCCCCTCAGCCACTCACTGGGCCCAGCCCAGGAACTTCTATATGCCTCAAGTGTGGCCCTAAAAAAAAGGTATTTCATGCAAACAAACGACAAGAACGTAGGGATAGCAATACTAACAGACAAAAACAGACTTTAAAACGAACTCTGTAACAAAAGACAAGGAAAGGCGTTATATAATGATCGCGGGTAGTACACTTATGAACATACAGGCACCCCATACGCGAACACCTAGATATATAAACCAAATATTTAAAGACTTTAATAATGGGAGGAGTTGACAATAATACAACGATAGTAGAATTTTACACCCACTAACATCAGAAATTGTCCAGCAAGAAAATCTATAAGGTAACACTGGCCTTAAATGACAAAATAGATTAGCCGGACTTAACAGCTCTATCTACAGGACAGTCCCCCTAAAAGCAGCAGAGTACACATGCTTTTCAAGTGCACACGGAACATTCTCCAGGACAGAGCACAGCTGGGCCACGAAACAAGACGCAGCACATCTGAGAGGACAGACATCACATCAAACACTTATTTATGTGCGAAAGCAGAAATCAGTTACAGCAAGAACAACAGGAAAAGCACAAACACATGGACTCTAAACAACATGCTACTACAAACATCAATGGATCAATGAAAAGGAATCAGAGGAAATCAGAAAATATCTCAAAACAAATGGAAATGGAAACACAGCTTTCCAAAAATCAATGGGGTGCAACCAAGGCAGTTTTAAGAGGGAAGTTTATAGTACAGGGCTACCCCAAGAAACAGCAAAGATCAGAAATAAACAACCTAAGACACCATCTAAAGGAGGCAGGAAAAGAACAAAGTTCCAAGTCAGCAGAAGGAAGGAAATAATAGATCAGAGAGGAAACGAATAAATTAGATACCTAAAACAAAAGGAAAATTAATGAAACCAAGAGCTGTTTTTTTTAAAAGACAAACAAATTGTTAAACCTTTAGCAAGGCTCAACAACAGGAGAGACAACACAAATAAAATAAAAAATAAGAGAAATAACAGCTAACACCCCGGAGAAGCAAAACAACAATAAGAGAATTCTACGAAGAGTCACACGTTAACAAACTGGACAACCTTGAAGAAACGGACAAACTTCTAGGAACATAAAACTGCCAAGACTGAATCAGGAAGAAACAGGCCATGTGAATAGACCTATCGCTAGTAGTGAAATTAACTCTATCATGTAGAAAACTCCCATCAAACACAAGCCCAGGACCAGGCAGCATCACAGGAGAATTTTACCAAACACATGAAGAAGCACGGATACCCATCCTTCTCGAACTCCTCCAAACCCTGAAGGGGATGGACCCTCCCAAGTGCAGCCTATGAAGCCGCCAGGACACGGAAAACAAAACCAGGCAAAGACACTATTACAAATTACCTCTGACAAGTAGCTGTGAACATCCTCAACAAAGCATCAGCAAACCAAATCTAACAACTTGCCAAAAGGATCACATACCACGATCGTGTGAAATTTATTTCAGGGACGCAAGGAGGTTTCACTCGTCACGAATCAATCAATGCAATACCCCACATCAACAAAAGGCAAGATAAACTCCACATCATGTCAATATGTCAGAATTTTGTCATTGGACAAAATTCATCATTCACAACACAAACTCACATCCAAGTCAGAACAGAGGGAACACATCACAACATCATAAAGGCCTTTAACGGCAAAAACCCACAGCTAACGTTACGCTCCATGGTGAAACACTGAAAGCACTGCCTCCAAAACGAGGAATCAGACAGGGATGCCCATTCCCACTTCCATTTAACACCGCATTCGAGGGCCCAGCCACAGCAATCAGACCAGAAAAAGGAACTAAATTGAAAGGAAAGAGGTAAAACTGTCACGGCCAAATTCAGCAAAGCCGCAGGATATGATATTCATATGCAGAAATCTGCTGCTTTGCTATACAGTAGTAATGGACTATCAGAGAAAGCAAGCCAAAAAAAAAAAAAAAAAAAATTCCATTTATAATCACATCAAAAAGAATAAGATACTGTGAAATACTAAACCAAGGAGGTGAAAGACCTGAACTCTGAAAACTATAAAACTGTGTAGGGAAATTGAAGATGATACAAAGAAACAGAAAGATGTCCTGTGTTCTTGGACTGGCAGAATTAATGTTATTAAAATGCTGACACCACCCAAAGCAATCAACAGATTTAACGCAATCTCTATCCAAAAAAGACCCGTAACACTTTTCACAAAACTAGAGGAAATAGCCCTAAATCTAATGAGGAACATAAAAGACCCCAAACTGCCAAAGCCATCTTGAGAAAAAGTACAAAGCGGGAGGTACCATGCTCCCTAATCCCAGACTGTACTACAGAGCCACAGTAATCGAAACATCATGGTACTGGTACACACACGCCCCACAGACGCACAATCAACGGAACGGAGCGGAGAGCCCGAAACAAACCCACACACTTCTCTCTCACGGCCAGTTAATCCACGACAGAGAAGGCGTGAGCACAAACTGCAGAAAAGACCATCTCTTCAACAAGCGGTGCCTGGAAAACAGCACAACGACACGCGGAAGAATGGAATTAGGAGTTCCCGTCGCGGCGCAGCGGAGCCAATTCGACCGGGAACCTTGAGGTTGTGGGTTCGACCGCTGGCCTCACTCGGTGGGTTAAGGATATTACTAATATTATCATATTATGTTACTATCATATTAATAATTTTTTTTGCAAATGAAACAAAAGTAAAAATAAACAAACAGGACCTAATTAAACTTAAGGGATTTTACACAGTAAAGGAAACAAACAAGAAAAAAGACAACCTGCTGAATGGGAGAACGCAGTTGCTAATGACGGAACTGGTAAGTGGTTAACATCCAAAATACACAATGTTCATACAACTCGATGTCAAAAGAACAACCCGATTAAGATGAAAGAAGAGGATTCAAATCCGAGATCGGATTACGAGGGTGGAACAGAAGGACTGGAGCTCAACTTCTCTCCTAAAAACAACAAAATTACAACCAAATGCTGAGCATCTTCAACCAAATGGACCAGAAACCTTCAAAAGATATCCCACTCCAGAAGACAGAGAGGAGGCCACATCAAGAGGTAGGAGGGCGAGTACTCAGTACAAGCAACCCCATTCCTCCCGGGCGGGCAGCCCACAGACTGGGAAGTAACTGCATCACAGAGACTCACCTACAGGAGCGAGAGGTCTGAGCCCCACATCGAGGCCCCACACCTGGGGATCTGGCACCGGGAGAAAGAGCCCCTGGAGCATCTGGCATTGAAGGCCCCCGTGGGGCTTGTGCACAAGAGCTCCCCAGGACTGGGGGAAACGGAGACCCCATTCTTAAAAGGCATGCGCAGACTTTCACATGCCCTGGGTCCCAGGGCAAAGCAAAGGCTGCACAGGAATCTGGGTCAGACCTAACTACAGTTCTTGGAGGACCTCCTGGGAAAACAGGGGATGAATGTGGCTTATTGTGGGGGAAGGGCACTGGAAGCAGAGCTCTTAGGAGTATTTGGCAGCATGCCTTTCTCTGGAGGTGGCCGTTCTGGGAAAATCTGGTTGACACCCATCAGCCCATCAGCGCTGAGAAGCCCCAGACCAAGCAACAATCCAGGTGGGATCACAGCCCCGCCCATCAGTAAACAGCTGCCTAAAGACACCCCCCACCCCAGGCATACAGCCACCTCTAATCTCACCCAGAGACAAAGCCCCACCTAGCAGAGGGATAGGAATCAGCTCCACCTACCAGTAGGCAGGCAGCCCCTCCCATCAGGAAGCCTGGCAAGCTCCTGTACCAACTTTAGCCACAAAGGGAGGCAAACACCAGAAGTAAGAGAGGCTACAACTCTATTACCTATAAAAAAAGTCACCACACCACAAACCTATAAAAATGAAGAGGCAGAGAACTATAACTCAGATAAAGGAGAAAGAAAAACCCCAGAAAAACAGCTAAGTGATCAGGAGACTCTCAGCATCCAGGAAAAAGACTTTAAACTGCTGATGCTAAAGATGATGCAAGACATTGGAAATAAACTGGAGGCAAAGATGGATAATTTACTGAGCAAAGAGATACAAGATATAAAACTTAAGCAAGAAGAGATGTAAAATACAATAACTGAAATAAAAAATTCATTAAAAGCAGCCAACAGCAGAATTCAGGAGGCAGAAGAACGAATAAGTGAGGTGGAGGACAGACTAGTGGAAATCACGGATGCAGAACAGAAAAGAGAAAAAAGATTGAAAACAAATGAAGAGAGTCCCGGAGAATTCTGGGACAATGTTAAACGCACCAACATCCGTATTATAGGGGCGCCAGAAGGAGAAGGGAGAGAGAAGGGGACAGAAAAAAACACTTGAAGAGATAATAGCTGAAAACTTCCCTAACATGGGAAAGGAACCACTCACTCAAATCCAGGAAGCACAACGAGTACCATATACAATAAACCCAAGGAGGAACACCCTGAGACACATATTAATCAAACTGACCAAAATTAAAGACAAAGAGAAAATCTTGAAAGCAGCTGGGGAAAAGAAACAAGTAACATACAAGGGAACCCCGACAAGGTTATTGGCAGATTTTTTAGCAGAACCTCTGCAGGCGAGAAGGGAGTGGCATGATATACTTCCTGTGATCAAAGGAAAAAAACCTCCAACCAAGATGACTCTACCCAGCAAGGCTCTCATTCAGATTTGAAGGAGAAATCAAAAGCTTTACACATAAGCAAAAGCTAAGAGAATTCAGCAACACTAAACCACCTTTACGACAAATACTAAAGGAACTTCTCTAGGCAGAAAAGAAAAGGCCGCAACCAGAAACAAAAATACCACAAAAGACAAGGCTCACCAGTAAAGGTATATATACAGTAAGGATAGAAAATCATCCACGCACAATTACGCCACCAAAATCAGAAATCGTGAGAAGAAGATACAAATGCAGGACACTGGAGATGCACTTGCAATTAAGAGACCAACAACTTAAAACAATCTCATATACATAGACTCTTACATCAACACTTCAGAGTAGCTGCAAACCAAAAATCTACAGTCGATACACAAACAAGTAAGAAAAATCAACTCAACTGCAACACTAAAGATAGTCAGCAAACCACAAGACGAGAGAACAGAGAAGAAAAAAGAGCAACAAAACAAATCCAAAGCAATTAATAAAATGGCAGTAAGAACATACATATCAATAATTACCTTAAATGTTAACGGACTAAATGCCCCAACCAAAAGACAGAGACTGGCTGAATGGATAGAAAAATAAGACCCATATACATGCCGTCTTCAAGAGACGCACTTCACTTCTAGGGACACATGCAAATCGAAAGTGAGAGGATGGAAGAAAATATTCCACGAAAACGGGGATCAAAAGAAAGCCGGAGTAGCAGTACTCTTATCAGACAAAATAGATCTTAAAAATGAAGAATATTTTAAGAGACAAGGAAGGACACTACCTAATAATCAAAGGATCAATCCAACAAGAAGATACAACAATTTTCAATATCTACACACCCAACACAGGATCCCCACAAGACATCAGGCAACTGCGAACAACCTTAAAAGGACAACTCGACAATAACACAATAGTGGGGACTTTAACACCCCACTTACAGTCTTGGACAGACCATCCGGAGAGAAAATCCATAAGGAAACACAGGCCCTGAATGAAGCGTGAGGCCAGATGGACTTGACCGACATTTGCAGGCCATTCCAGCCCAAGCAGCAGAAAACATCCAACCACCTTTTCCAGACAAGATGGAGGACAAAGCGGGGGCTTATCTCTGGCATCAGCCTTCCAAGCGTTTTCTCAGGTCAGCCTCCCAGGGCAGCAGAAATAAAAGCAAAAACAAAGCAATGGGACCTAAACAAACGGACAAGCTTTCGCACAGCAAAGGAAACCATAAAAAAACAAAACAAAACAAAAAGACAACTTACAGAAAGGGAGTAAGCAGTTTCAAATGACAACTGACCAGGGGTTAATCTCTAAAGTACACAAACGACTTATACAACTCAACAGCAAAAAAGCCCACAACCCAATTGAAATATGGGCAAAAGACCTGAATAGACATTTCTCCAAAGATGTACAGAGGGCCAACAGGCACATGAAAAAATGCTCAACATCCCTGATTATGAGAGAAATGCAAATCAAAACTACCTTGACATACCACCTCTCACCAGTCAGAATGGCCATCCTTAACAAATCCACGAATAGCAAATGCTAGAGGGGGTGTGGAGAAAAAGGAACCCTCCTGCACTGCTGGTGGGAATGTAAATTAAATTAGTACAAGCACTGTGGAGAACAGGATGGAGGCGCCTCAGAAAACTACATACGGATCTACCACATGACCCAGCCATCCCACTCTAGGTCATGTATCATACACCTGGGCAAAACTTTCCTTGAAAAAGACACATGCAGCTGCATGTTCGCTGCAGCACTAGTCACATTAGCCGAGACGTGGAAACAACCTGAACGTTCATCGGCAGAGGAACACGGATTAAGAACATGTGCTATACACACACACGATGGAATACTACTCAGTCATAAAAAAGAATGGCATAATGCCATTTGCAGCCACATGGAGGGAACTAGAGACTCTCACACCAAGTGAAGTAAGTCAGAAAGAGAAAGACAAATACCATACGATGACACTTACAACTGTAACCTAATATGCAGCGCGAATGAACCTTTCCACAGAAAAGAAAATCATGGACTTGGAGAAAGGAACTGTGGTTGCCAAGAAGGAGGGGGTGGGAGTGGGACGGATTGGAAATTTGGGGTTAATAGATGCAAACTATTGCCTCTGGAATGGATAAACAATGAGATCCTGCGGTGTAGCACTGGGAATTATATATATGGTCACTTATGATGGAGCATGATAACGTGAGAAAAAAGAACATATATATGTATGTGTGACTGGGTCATCTTGCTGTACAGCAGAAACAACAGAACACTGTAAACCAGTTACAATGGAAAAAAATAAAAACGCTGCAATTAAAAAAAAAAAAACTAAGAAAATAGGCAGAAGAATTGAATAGACATTTTTCCAAAGACGACACACAGACGGCTAACAGGCACAGGAAAAGATGTCCAACACTGCCACTCATCGGAGAAATGCAAATCAGAACCACAAGGAGCTGCTACTTCACACCAGTCAGAATGGTATCGTCAAAAACTACAAACAACAAATGCTGATGAGGACACGGAAAAAAAGGCGACACTTGCACACTGCTTGAGGGAGTATGCACTGGTGCAGTCACTATGAAAAGTATGCAGGTTTCTCAAAAAACTAGAAATAAAACTATCACATGATCCAGCCATTCCATTTTTGGGTCTACATCTGAAAACCACCTAAAACATGAGTTTGAAAACATACTTGCACCCCAATGTCCATAGTAACATTATTTGCAGAACCCAACAAGTGGAAGCAACCGAGGCGCCCTCCACGGATGAGCAGACACAGAGGCAGGAGCGCGTACTCACGCGGGCCCTGGGACAGCGCTCAGCCCTAGGAAGCACAAACTTCTGCCATCTGCAACGACTCGGATGGACCCAGAGATGAGCACACTTGGTGACGCAAAGCAGAGAGAAGAAGCCCAACACTGTGTGCTATCACTTACCATGTGGAATCGGAAAACTAAAACACACAAGCGTACACACCAACAAGGGAAGAGACTCACAGACCCAGCAAACAAGCGAGGGGTTGGTGGTGGGAGGAGGGAGGCGAGGGCGAGCGGAGGCAAAGGCGGAACGACCCAAACGCCGACGCACCAGGCAGAGGCAAGCGGGCAGTACAGCCACTGCCGGGCCACACTTGCAGAGGGAATACAATCTCGAGAAGCATCCACTCACGCTGCCATCTACCCGAGGCTGAGACAATACTGGAAGTCAGCCACGCGTGGCTTAAAAAGCCAGCGCCCGTACGGTCTGCAGGGGTGAGGAGACCGGGGCGGCGCTGCTTCCAAAAGACGCGCGTCCTGGCGAGGCAGCTGGAAAGCGCCTCCTCTCGCGCGCGGCCAAGTGCACCTCGCAGCTGGACGGGGGTCCCTCCTCAGCTGCGTGTTGCAGAACATCTGCTGTCTCAAACTTGACTGAGGGCTGAGGCACTTGCCCAAAGCCCAAACCAAACCAAACAACACACGGACAGGCTCATTTTAGAGGGTTTTAGCCTGAAAGCGTGACGCCCTAGTGTCACCGTGGCAGAACCGCATCCCTCTCCATTTCCCAAGGAAGGAGAGAGAAAAGAGAAGCTAATGTTGAAGCCCCTGCCACAGACTAAAACCTGTCCGTATAAACATATGCTTCATTCTAAAATTAGGGGGGGATTACCCGTCCATTTGGAAGCTGAAGACAGTGTGGTTCACGGTACACAAGGACCCCAACCGTAACGCAGCTCCAGAGCCCGCGGCCCAGGACCCGCCGCTGCCAGACCTTCCACCAAACGATGGGGGTGCCAGGCTAACCCTGAGGGCACCGTGGGGTCAGGTACACCTGGAAGGCATCGCCAAGCAAACAGCCCTGAGTGGTAGCAAAAACACGTTCCGAAGCCCAGGACCAGAGCCTGTGACGTCTGATGAGCTGTGAAGAGAGTCAGGCTGCTCTAAGTCTGTCCCCAGAACGTGGGGACCAATCCTCGGGCTCACAGGGCAGCAAAATTAGACTCGGCTGCTCCTCTCAGGGATCCCATCCACACAGGACCGCAGCTTACCAACCCGCGAGCTACGCGGAGAGCTGCCGTCACTTGCAGGACGTGTTTTCCTACGTCATTGATGAAAGAAGACCCCAAACCACTGGAACCTCCTGCATCCGACTGCCGCAGCACTGGCCACAAACAGCGCTCCTGCCGACGGCCCTCGGCAGAGACGAGCACCCCCCCACCCGCAAGCGCCGCCTTCTCCCGAGGCCGCCGGGTCTTCGCCGCCTGTCCGTCTCTGTCCCACCACCCGCACGCTTCCCGCCCCAGGCAACCGCTTCCCGCGCAGCAGAGCGCAGCGCCGCCGCTCCAAGAACAGGCGACTCCCTGTCCGAGACGGTCTCTCCACTTGACACCCTCGCCGGCACCCCAGTCCCGGAGCCGGCGGCCTGAGGACGTCCTGGGCCACGGGCGCCCCTGCCAAGACACAGGGGGAGGCCCACCTTCGTCTCCAGGTGCCCCTTCCCTCCACAGACGGGCATCCACGCGGCTCCTCCTCAAGGCCTCGCCCTCGGGAAACGCCGTCTTTCTCTCGCCGGGCAGCTCCTCGCTCCTTTCTCTCCGCAGGGCCCACTGCCCACGAGCGAGCTCCGGGACTGGGTCCTTCCACGGCTACACAGGCCTCTCACCAGGGCCCGCGGCTTCCAGTCGCAACCCCTCAAAGCTACCCGCTGTTCTGCTCTCAGAGAAGCTGCTGCAGGTTTGAGGCTTGGGCCAGATGCTCAGCTGTCTAGATCCCTAGCTTACAACTCCCCCAGCAGTTTATTAACACGTCACATCAAATGCTCCCAGCGGGTACCCCCAATGGCAGGAGGAAATAGACACGGCTCTCGGGGAGCAGAGCCTGAAGTGACACACGAAAGGTTTCCTGTCTCGTCTCAACAACACATATAAATGCTGCATCCGCATCCACGTTAAGATGCTATTTCTATGGAATATTTTATGAAGTTACTCGTGAAGACAGACACTCTAAGCCAGCCACCTTTACCCGACGCACGCACCCCCGAGCTCATGCTTGAACCCTCCTCAGAGTCCCTGAGGAGTCACCTCCAACTCCTGCCCGTGGCCTGGAACGTGGCCAGCACACGGCAGGTGCCTGAGCAGCCCCGTCGCTTCTAGAGCCTTTACTACACTGCTTCCTCCTCGTCTCCGCACGTGCCCTCTCCTTCCTCCTACTTTTCTCTTTCAGGGCATCTCTCCCGGGTCGCTTCACACCCCGACTGAACGAGACAGGACACACACAGACAGACACCATGTGGGTCTCGAAGCTCGCCTAGTAAACTATTTACGGACCCAACGAGCCTCTCAGGGCCCCAGTTTCGCACCACCGATAACTACAACGCCCTCGAAGCGAGTGATCGAGCCTCGGGTGCGAAGGCGCCGACGCCCAAGGTAACCAGGCGATGCTCTCCGGGCGGCCCCCCACGGCGCCCCTGCGGGGAAAGCTAATGCTCTGGGCAAGCTCACACGAGAGGGCCAGCGCGACGCGGTCACGAAGGCAGAACCGAGGGACCGTGCGGGGAAGAACCACGGTGCCCGGACGACCTCAGGGATGGCGACGACGTAAGAAGGCCACTCATGCGACAGCGAAGGACACCGTCCCGCGAGTCAGACTCGGGTGTGAGCACTGCTCCCCCAGGGAGGGATCTAAGCTGCCGCCACAGAAACGTTCCAGGGGACAGCTACACAAAGAATCCGGGCACGAACACCCTTTGACTCAGGCTTGGATCAAGAGAATGGGCCCACGATTAAGCAAATCCTTGCCAGCCAAAAGCGCTCGAAGCTCGGCTTCCGAGAAAAGCTGCCGGTCCCGACATTCAAGCCCCAAGACTCTGGGTAGGTACCCGGTGTGGAGGGTGACGCCCAGGGGGCTGAAGCCCCGAAGGGAACACGGCAGCGGAGCCGCGGAGCTGACGACGCACCCGGTCTGGCCCAGCCGTCCAATGCGCCCATCTCTCGAGACTCACATGACGATGCTGTTATTTTCTAGCACGTACAACCATGTCTAACTTGTAACTTTATAAGAAATAGTTTACTTGCTGAATACAATTATAGGTTAAGTACAAACAATAGTTTTATATCAAGTATCTAAAACCATACGAAACCAACTTATAGACCAAATAGTAAAGTCGTATGTTTTAACATCCTTTACAACCTGTATTAATCCCCAGGATATGCGCTAACTAGAAAAATCACAGCAGGAGGGCACAGGATGTTTTCACTTACGTAAAGGGATTTACAGGGACAAGGGCTGGACTTCTCTAAATATGCCTTGCTTTGTAGATTTTAATATGAAACCATTAAACAACACTAAATTTTAAAGAAACACATCTCCAACATCAAAAGTAAACTAAAACCAGTAACCGAAGCGTAATCCATTGCGGGTTCGTATCACCAGCACAGGAATCGACGGTGTGATTTCAAGACACCGCAGAGATTTCACAAAAGAGCTAAAATGCTTTCAATATCATCCTGTTATTAATAACAGCATTGCTGGAGTCCCCGTCGTGGCGCAACGGAAACGAATCCAACTAGGAACCATGAGGTTGCGGGTTTGATCCCTGGCCTCGCTCCGTGGGTTAAGGATCCGGCGTTGCCGTCAGCTGTGGTATAGGTCGCAGATGCAGCTCAGATCTGCGTGGCTGGGGCTGTGGTGCAGGCCGGCAGCTATAGCTCGGATTGGACCCCTAGCCTGGGAACCTCCATATGCCGTGGGTGCAGCCCTAAAAAGACAAAAAACAAAACAAAACAAACAGCATTACTTTTATTTTGATGTTATAACTATGTATTATCAAGAAAAGCAAACAAGCAAACCATGAGGAAAGACAGTATGAGAAAAGACGGCGTGACCGTGAGCCTGAGTCTCCTGCCACACGGCGGAAACTGGGGCCACCCTGTACATCAGCTACACTTTGGTGAAGAGAAAACGCCCCGCGGGGGAAAAAACAAGAGAAACATGGTACTGTTCTTAGGAGGGAAGAATTTTATAAGAGAAAAGACAGCCAGATGTTCTAAAATCCCAGCAGTAAAGAAAACCAAGTACATCCTAAGCTCCGTCCACCAAGCAGGCTTGGACCCCAAGACCAACCGGGGACAAGGAGCCTCCCAGCCTCATCCCAGCGAAAGGAACAGGGCTCCTGAGGGAAGGAGCTGAGTGGGGGTGGGGGGTGGCAGGTGAGCCTGGACAGCCTGTCCTACGGCGAAGTGCTCCCAGCTCACTGGGGCCACAGCAGACGCAGGCGGCAG
This sequence comes from Sus scrofa, assembly GCF_054392235.1. Taxonomy (NCBI): domain Eukaryota; kingdom Metazoa; phylum Chordata; class Mammalia; order Artiodactyla; family Suidae; genus Sus; species Sus scrofa. The sequence goes on from NC_139383.1 coordinate 1,676,302, forward strand.
CTGGAACGACCCCCGGCTGGCTCAAAGTGACAATTCAAGAACCCGTAAGGACAATAACTGCTACAGGTGGGAAAACACTGAGAGGTCTCACACGCATGAGTTTATTTAAAATCTTACAAACCACTGCTCGCCTGTGGATGATACTAAGGTAAGCATTTCTGTCCCACTGCCCCTGCCCCCACCCAAACCCCTAAACCTGTATTTAACCAAGGAGATAGAGAAATCAAGATAGAGAAACCAAGGGATAAACAGCACAACAGGATGCAGCCAGCGAAACCTATGTGACATTCAACCTAGGGTTTTACAAGAAAGCAACAAATAAGCAAACCGAGCGGAAACTAAAGGAGCGGAAAGGGGGTCTCAGAAGGGAAGACATGGGGTTCCCACCGTGGCGCAGCAGTAAGTAACGAACCCGACTGGCATCCATGAGGACGCAGGGTCGATCCCTGGCCCCGATCAATGGGTTCAGGATCCAGTGTTGCAGTGAGCTGTAGGGTGGGTCACAGACCGGCCTCAGATCCCGAGTTGCTGTGGCTGTGGTGTAGGCCAGCGGCTGTAGCTCATTCGACCCCTGGCTTGGGAACCTCCATATGGCATGGGCGTAGCTCTAAAAAAAAAGCAGACAGACAGATAGACATAAAAAGACACATCAAGCCAACTGCAATATTTGGGTTTTATATGGATCCTAAGTCACATAAAGGAATTACCTGAGGCAATTAGGAAAATCAGAACAACGACTAGGTATTTTGATGATTTTTAAGGAATTACTGTCAATTCTTTTCTACGTGGTAACAGTACTATGGTTAGTTTGATTTCTAGTTTTGCTTTTTAAGACTTGTTACCTTTCAGGAAAATATATCAAAATATTTATGGATGAAATAATGAGCAAGTTGAAATCTGATTCAAAAATACCGTCTGGGAACGAGAGCGATAGATGTAGGAGTCTAACACTATTTTTAATTATGGAAGCTCGGTAACAAACACACTGGAAATTCACTGCGGCTTTTTTTCTTCTTTTGTACATATCTGAAATATTCTAGAACTTTTTGAAAGAGAGCCATACCAGGAAAAAATACACACCTCAACACACTCAAGGCATAACTGATTCTGTACCAGACACAGAGGGTATATACACTTGCTGCTAAGAGGCTGGGCCACCCACTGACTCGCCTTGAGCACGGCCTCGCACCCACATAAAAAACATCATCAAGTAAAAACCTTTCCAGCCCACGTAACAGAGAAACAACCCCGCGTTTGTACCGGAATCAGGGCGCCCGTCTGAGCTCCGAAACTCCTGCATCCTCTTTTCCAGTTTTTGCTGCCGCCTTCGCTTCATGACCACCTCGGGGTTGGAGATTGTTCGGGTAAAGCTAGTTTCGGGCATGTCTTTGTAAACCTCGGCAGCCAGTCGAGAATTCTCACTGTGAGGGAAAAAAGGCAGCAACAAGATCTTTTAACATGTGCCATCAGAAAAGGGTGAGCTGTCGTACAGATTCCGACGGCAGGCGTTCTCTGGCATCTTGCTCGGCACCATTCTGCCGCGTGCTATTCAACCACCTGCTAATTATTACGGATGAAGAATAAAGTTTCTCTCAATACAAACTAATGTACTGGGCTGAGCTGAAATTTATCATTAAAAGTTTGTGGAGCATATAAAACTTAACTATTGTATTTTCATAAATAAAGCTAAAAGAAAAATGTATTTTATACATTTTAGTAATTTCTACCAGGGTTACCCTAAGATAGACTAAATGAGTGATAAACATTCCAACTACAAGAAATAAAGGACTGGGGTTCCCATCATGGCGCAGTGGTTAATGAACCTGACTAGTATCCATGAGGACGCGGGTTCAATCCCTGGCCTCGCTCAGTGGGTTAAGGATCTGGTGTTGCTGTGGCTGTGGCGTAGGCTGGCAGTGCAGCTCTGATTCAACCCCTAGCCTGGGAACTTTCATATGCTGAGGGTGCAGCCTTAAAAAAGACAAAGAAAAAAAAAAAGAAGAAGAAGAGAAAAAGAAGTATTGAACAGACCTTTAGAAAAATTCCGTCTTCAAATATTGAGAACTCAAATAGCACGCATGATTTTTTTTAAACTGAAAGAGTCACCGCTATTCACTTTCTTGAAGCTGTATTTTTAAAAGGAAATTACTCCAACGTTCCTGTAACAAATCACTGTATAGAGTGATAAGCTGAAAACTAAATATTTAGGTAAGATTGATATACTTGACTAAATTTTGATAAATATACTTTAAAGATGTCCTTTTTAATCATAAAATAATTTAATCAAGCTTTGAACCAATCAAGTTGAACTTAACTCCTTTTAAGTAGTTCATTTTCTTCTTTTTTTTGTTGTTGTTGTTATTGTTGTTGTTGTTGCTATTTCTTGGGCCGCTCCCGCCGCGGCATATGGAGGTTCCCAGGCTAGGGGTTGAATTGGAGCTGTAGCCACCGGCCTACGCCAGAGCCACAGCAATGCGGGATCCGAGCCGCGTCTGCAACCTACACCACAGCTCACGGCAACGCCGGATCGTTAACCCACTGAGCAAGGCCAGGGACCGAACCCGCAACCTCATGGTTCCTAGTCGGATTCGTTAACCACCGCGCCACGACGGGAACTCCCCATTTTCTTAACACAAATAATTTATCACCTATAAACCAAAGTCATGCAACAAACCGCAGCCTAAGTTTTAACCTCTCCTCTTCCTTGGTGTCTTCAGACGTGAGCGGTCCATTCACCCAAGCCCTTCCTCTGCACAAACACACGAGGCAGAGGTCAGGTGCACCGCACAGGCACCACCACCACCGGGTCAAGATCTGAACACCCGCTGAGGCGTCCACAGGAGGCTCGCTGCCAGTCTAAAGGAAACATCGGCCACTGACAAACGGCCAACATCCACGACACACACGAACACTCAGAATCAACGAAAAAATGGAAAAGCCACTTGAAGAGGCCACCACGACAGAAGAACATAAACGCTCAATAAACACGCAGAAGGACCGCTACCCTGTAAATGAGGAACCAAGCTGGACCCACTGCAAAGACGCCGTGGTGACAGCGCTCTGCTCTGCATCGCCCCGCCGTCCACGATGGGAGTGGGAGGCTGCGGCAGGGCTCCTAGGGGTCCGGCCACCACAGCAGCCCGAGCTGTCCCTAAGCCACCCTTCCAGAACATTCCCTAAGAAAATTCTCAGACGAGTGCTCAACACTGTGACATGAATTTTCACCGGAGTATATTCATAACACGGAAAATAAACCCTGTAAACGACCCACAAGAACATAAAGAGCTGGTTACATAAACAGTGGAAAAACCATTTAATAACGCAGTTGTTCAAATTATTTCACACGGATATTTTGGTGAAAGCGTATATATGTGAAATCTATGTAATGTGAGTGGAAAAATGCCATGTGAAAAGGTGTGGCTTCACACTTGTTAAAGCCCCTGCACAAACACAGGAAGGGTGCACATCTGTGCAGCACACACACACACGACGGCTCCCTGTGGGCTCATGACCTGCCTGACAAACCTGACTTTCTAAACGGACGCCTCTACCTTGGCAAGAGCAAAGCCACACAGCGGTCAAGCCCAGGGCAGGTCCGAGGCCTGGGAGGGGCCCGTGGGCCGACTCCCCGCCAGCCCAGCCGGCAAGACGGACTGAGCCCGGAGCCGAGAAAGGAGGAGAGCCAGCTTCTCCCACGGCTCCCTTAACCCTCCGCTCCAAGGTCAGGACGCAAACGCCTTCGGACAGGTGAGGACACCTACGACACCTGTGACAGGTGTGGCAAAGGCAGCTGGCGGGTGTGGGCGAGCCGGGACTGGGAAGGGCTGCCATCCTCACTGGTCGTGCCGACCCCCGATCGGGGGTGTCAAGGGCATCGGAGTGTACGGGAAACCAGCGCTGCCCTGAGGACCGAAACACGGATACGAGAGGGAGGCCCAGCGAGGAGGCGGAGAACCCAGGCCTCAGCCTCCTCCAGCAGCAGCAGCACCGCCTCTCTCCGCCTTTGTGGGCGCAGTGAGCGAGGGAGGCGGTGGGCAGACCTCTCGCGCCGCCCCCGAGGGGCCCGGCACGGGGGCCCGCGACCCGGTGAGCTCACACGGAGCCTTCTCCGGCCTGCCCTGGTTATTCCATGAGGTCTGCTGCATTAAAAGCATTTGGCCTCGGCGTTCCCGTCCCGACTCAGCGGAAACGAGTCGACTAGGAACCATGAGGTTTGGGGTTTGATCCCTGGCTTCGCTCAGTGGATTAAGGATCTGGCGTTGCCATGAGCTGTGGTGTAGGCTGCAGACACAGCTCTGATCTGGCGTTGCTATGGCTGTGGTATAGACTGGCGGCTACAGCTCTGATTGGACCCCCAGCCTGGGAAGCTGGTGCAGCCCTGATAAGCAAAGAAAAAAAGCATTTGGCTTAAAACAAAAAGAAAGAGGAGTATTTCCAAAAGGAACTTACGTGTCCTCCCCGTGGAAGGGTCTATCATCTTTATCAGATGCTTGTCTCATCGCCTCTTTCTCTCTCTTCTTTTTTTCCTTCTTTTCTTTCTTGGAGAGAGTTCTCTTGAAGTTCTGGATAACGCCTTCTTTTTCCTGCTTTTCAGGTCCGTTACTTTGAGCCTTCTGATGAAAGGAACGTTATCACTCTGCTGCTACTACACAGACCACAGAGAGCCGTCACCAACCTCACTCAGCCTCCGCCAAAACCAAGGCCACCGCGCCAGGGAAGGGTCGAGGTTCTTGGTCCTGCCTGGTCTCACGGGTAGGCGAGTGTACCTCCCAAACCTCATACGGTCAAGGTCTCATTTCAGCGTGGGCAACTTTCCCTTCAATTCAAAATCCATAAGCAGGAAGGCAAACAAACAAAACTCAGACCCAGTAAGAAAACTGGAGTGGGAACCACGAATCTGAACCTCGTGGAAATATGGAAATAACTGTTTGAATCATGAGTACCTACTTTACAGACGTTTTCCTTACCTTCAAAAGAAACATCACGAGCAGCCCTAGTAAACTGGCTTTCGTGAAGCAAGGCTGTGAGTACGGAATTTGGCAAAAAGAGCTCCAGTTTCTTTGCCAGATCGCGCTTGTCTGTTTGCTTGTACTTAGGGCACAGCACGGCCTGCTAGCAGGCAGCACGGAGACCAGAGGCCTCTCAGATGACTCCACAGCTGACGGGCGAGGAGTCGAGGAAAAGGAGAAGCTAGCTCAGTGGGAAAGGACACGGCCTCCTGCGTCCTAAGTCAGCACCTCCACATCCACCGCGGCCACCCCGCGGCAGCCAGCGAGCCCGACCCACGGAGAGCTCTGGCGCCGCCACCGAGGCTCTGTGGGCCCATGGAAGGCGCGCCCGCTGAAGTGGCAGCGGGGAAACAGGAAGGGAGGCCCCGCTGTTACGTCACACACATTCACTACAAGGGCAGCAGGCCTCGGGAGCGAAGTGACAAGGACATAGCTGTCTTCCAAGACCCCTCAACTCGGGACACTGACGCCACACAGACGACATGGAAGCTGCTGCCAAAAGCCAATAATGGCACTTCCCCCAGTCTGTTGAGGGAAAAAATTAAATAGAATATTTTTCTCTAGCTATTCTTCACCTCTGCATTCGCCATCATTTGCCAATACTGAGTATCCGCTAAGAGGCCGCCGGCCTCCACGGCTGCCAGGATTTTAAAGGCACGCAGCATCCCGCAGACAAGAGCACTGGTGCGGGAACTGCAGACGCCCGCCTCCCGAGACGGCTCTAGAGCCACGTTCTCACGTCATCCAAAGAAACACGAGTTTGCTAACTTCTACCCTGACGGATCTACCGGGAAGCAGGTTTAAACAGGCTTTATTAAGGTGCACCTGCAAGTCCACACGTGAACAGTTCTTAAAGTTGAAGCCCCCTCGGAACAAAAGCCACAGGGAGAGCTCTGCTCTGAGAGGGAAGGGGCGGCGGCGGGGCCACGTGGCGAACAGGGGACGCGGCAGGCCGCCGCGGGCTCCTCTGCAGCGGCCTTCAGGGAGGGGAGAAAGGGCAGCGGCGGAAGAAGCCAGCTGAGAAGGAACTCTGGGGCGCAGCGGGCATCAGCCTGAGACCCCGAGGGCCCCACCTTGGGAGGAGCGGCGTCGTTCTCGTTCTTAAGGACAAACCTGCCCTCGCGGTCATCTTTATTCCAATTCAGCTGCACAACTAGGGGCTTCTCGTCTATATCCAATCTTCTTTCTTCTTTAGAACATGAAAAGAAAAAACCAATTAAGCCATGGTTACCTAAGGGCAGCAGCCAGTACAGCACTCTGATGCGCGTTTAATTTGAGAGACAGAACCCACCCATGACCCCGATGCCTCACCAACAGACTGAAATCTGATTCAAACTGCCAAGGGAGAGGTCAGCAGTTATTTCAGTGTTTGGGGGCTGCTGTATGAACCGACCAGACCCCAAGCAAGGACCACTTCCTGACAGCGTTTAGAATCTACCCAGGAAGGGAGTTCCCGTTGCGGCTCAGCGGTTAACGAATCTGACTAGGAACCACGAGGTTGCGGGTTGGATCCCTGGCCTTGCTCAGTGGGTTAAGGATCCGGTGTTGCCATGAGCCATGGTGCAGGCCGCAGACACGGCTCGGATCCTGCGTTGCTGTGCCTGTGGTGGAGGCCGGCAGCTACAGCTCCGATTCAACCTCTAGCCTGGGAACCTCCATACGCCGCGGGAGCGGCCCAAGAAATGGCAAAAAAAGACCACCAAAAAAAAAAATCTACCCAGGAAAAAAAGTGAAGGCCATACACGCAGGGCTTTGCTCTACATCCGCTTCTGCAGGTCAGGTCTCTGACACGCAACCGGAAAATAGGGAGATCATGTTAGCATCACACGGAAGGCCCGACGATTCATCAGACTCTTCTCACAACCATCCTCACGGCGTCGAGAAAGGGCAGCAGGTTGCCACCATCAGTCCTGGAACCGAGCCCAGCGCCGGCTCCTGCCCCCGGACGTCTGGCCCTTTCTCCTTAATGCGGCATCCTCGACCCACGATTCCCCCCTCCTCGAGGCAAGGGCATCGACTGCCTTCCTCCTTAAGGCTAAGGAGGAAGCCCCCGAGCCCCCGGCCCAGCCTGCCAGCCCCAACGACCCTGGGGAAGGCGCACACACAGCTCAAGGGGGGCCGGGGAGGCGGGGAGGCCGGGAGGCTCTCTGTGGTGGAGGAGGCTGCCTGGAGGCCCTTAGGCAACACTGCAGGTCGAGGGCAACGTTAGTCATCAGAATACAGGAAAAACAAACCCAAACAACTAGTTTATCAACTGGAAAGATGAGAAAAGAACGATCAGTTAGAAACTGGATCAAGAAGTTTGGAATTCCTGCTGCAAACCAAAATTACCAAGTTGTTCAGGTTATAAACACTGCAGTACAGGAGTTCCCGCCGTGGCGCAGCGGAAACGCAGCCGACTAGGAACCACGAGGTTGCGGGTCCCATCCCAGGCCCCACTCAGTGGGTTAAGGATTGGCGGTGCTGTGAGCTCTGGCGCAGGTCGCAGACATGGCCTGGATCCCCCGTGGCTGTGGCTGAGGCCGGCAGCTGTAGCTCTGATTAGACCCCTAGCCTGGGAAGCTCCATGTGCCGCGGGTACGGCCCTAAAAAGACCAAAAAAAAAAAAAGTAGCACATCAAAATCCCTCATGGTATGTTTTTTAGAGAATCAACACTAAGAACAATTAAGTGTAAATCATAAAAGTAAAACCCAACCAGGGTGAGATCTTCTAAAGCCCGCAGGCCTACCTGACGGGTGCAAATAGGCTCAGGGTGCTTCTGCATCTTTAGACTGTGAGCTAACTTCCGCCTTACTGGCTCACATACCTTTTGTTAAAACAGCAGAATTCTTTTAGTTTTCCAACTGGCTTCACATGTGGAATCAATGCAGAAAAAGGCTAAGAGTGGCATTGGCATGGTGCTGGGCTAGCGCTCTGGTTGGCACACCAGCCGAGGTGCCCAGCTTACATGCTACCTACCTGTTCAGGGGATGCATGGGGCACCGGCCACTGGTACTGCTGGCCGTGCTGGACTGGGCACCAGCCCTCTGGCTGGCGTCACACTAGTGTCAAACTGGGCCTTGCACGGCGCCTGCCAGCCGTGGACAGGAGGTGAGCTGGGCAGGGCCTCAGGGGCAGCCCCCCCTCGGGGAGCGAGTAACTGCGGCTAAGAATGGAATGACCGTTTCCGTTTCCCTGTCACTTGCTGCAGACTGTTGTTAAGCATCCGCCGGGCTGTTAGGGCATAAACACTGAACTCGACTGCGTCCAACCAGAGTAGAAGCAGCTGTTGCGTGTAGTCCCTACGGCCTGGAGGGAAGCCGCTACGATCTGCTGCCACACTAAGGGCTCCAGGACCCAACAAGGCTGAGAACCTGCACCCAGGCGGCTCCGGAGGCACCTGCAGGGCCCTGCTCAGAGCGCGAGGGGCCGAGGGCGAGGCCGGGCGGGCCTAGCGGTCACCGCAGGCGGGGAGACGCTTCCCTCTCCACACGCCTGCCACGTGTTTTCACCCCCCACAAGCAACGTGGTTTCCTTCTTAACTGGGCACAAGTCTAGAGCAGAAGATGTAAAAAATCAGACGCACGTGTCGACCTGAGACAGCGTCTCAGGACCCGACTGGGTGGTGCGCCAGTGACGCACAGGGCAGAGAGGACGGGCCACACGTGACAGGAACTTTCTTCCTCTCTGCAAGCTATTTGCAAAGACTCTGAGGTAAGGGAGAGAAAAACATCCAAGACGGAGACGACGTGCTCCTGCCAAGCTTGATTTGGGAACAGTTCTACCGGTGATAAGCCTCGCCCTCCCAAGAGTGATGGACAAAGACGGCCTGCCTTACGCACTGCTGGGGGGAACGCGCTTGGTGACAACCCGACTCACACACTACGAAAAGTTAACCCATTTCAAATGTACGAAGAAAGTTGTAGTTTTTTCTTTAATTCTTTCTTTCTTTTTGTAAATGGCTACACCTGCGGCATATGGAAGCTTCCCGGCTAGGGGTCGAATTGGAGCTGCAGCGGCTGGCCTACATCACAGCCACAGCAACACTGGATCCTTAACCCACTGAGTGAGGCCAGGGATCGAACCCACATCCTCACAGACAGTATGTCCGGTTCTTAACCTGCTGAGCCACAACAGGCATGCCAAAAAAGGCGCATTTTTGAAGTTAAGAAAAATGAAATATTTTCAGACAGGTTTTGCCACTGGAACTTAAACAGGTGTTCAGATTGGGTTTCTGCTATAAATAATCCTTCATTTACTGCTTTCACTGGAATTTGTTTTTGTTTTCTACAGGGGACTCAGTATTTCTAAGGCACTCATAAACAATTTTATAAATTTCTGCTTTTGTCTTTTTTCTTTCTAGGGCCGCACCCACGGCATATGGAGGCTCCCAGGCTAGGGGTCTAATCTGAGCTGTAGCTGCCGGCCTACACCACAGGCACAGCAATTCCAGATTCGAGCTGCGTCTGTGACCTACACCACAGCTCATGGTAACGCTGGATCCTGAACCCACTAAGTGAGGCCAGGGATTGAACCCATAACCTCATGGTTCCTACTTGGATTCGTTAACCCCTGAGCCGGGACAGAAACTCCCTAAATTTCTACATTTCTAATCAGCCCAAATTAAATTGCCATTTGATACATAGGATATTTCAAATCTTAAAAACAAAGAGAAATTACTAATTACAGAAGAGAGTTTCCCTAATTATTCCCAAAGAATCACGTTATTGTTCCACATTACAAAACGTCACAGCAGGATCAGTGATCCATACCCATAAAATACTGGGTTACAACTCACTGTACTAGAATCTACACATAGGAGTTACCCATATTTTTCCAAAATTAAGTAGCATGCTGTGTCACCAATGTGTAAGACAGCCAAGTCTGCTGGATATTTCTGATTATGAAATACCATGCTACTCGTCTTTGGAGAAATAAGCGTATGTAAAATGTATTTGTTCTGACTTCCAACAGACGTATGTGCTAAGATCTTAGAAGAACATTTCAAAGACACGTAAAAGTTTCACCACCTGCTGATTGCTCCCCCAGCACGCCCCCCAAAAAGAAAGAGGAGGTCGGTAGGAAAGCAGGGCCCCTGGACAAGGGACTGTGACGGAGCTCCCGCACCCCACGCCCACAAGCCCCGTCTGCACACTGACCTCCGCTGACGTGCACCTCGTAGAGCGAGTACTTGGGGGACGAGAGCATCCGCATATCCGGCCGGAACTTCTCGGCCAGCGTCTCGATCACATCCTGAGTGGTGGCAGTACTAGAGACCCGAATGCATTTTGTTGCAAAGTTTCCAGCAGCTTTATCTTGAAAATAAAATCTCATCACTCCATGGAATTCCAAATCCTAAAAAGAAAACACGAGATTTTTGTTTGTTTGTTTGTCTTTCTGCCTTTTTCTAGGGCTGCTCCCACGGCACATGGAGGTTCCAGGCTAGGGGTCAAATCGGAGCTACAACTGCCTGCCAATGCCACAGCCGCAGCAACGCGGGATCCTTAACCCACTGAGCAAGGCCAGGGACCGAACCCGCAACCTCATGGTTCCTAGTCGGATTCCTTAACCACTGCGCCACAACGGGAACTCCCCAGAAAACACGAAATGTTTTAGGGGAATACAACGTCCTAAAAAGAAGTCTTCCAGTTTAATTATGTGACTCGGGACATGTTACTTCCTCGAGGGATGGCTGTGGAGCGGCCCAGGCCAGCACAGCCAGATGGGCATCCTTTTACAGGTCCTTACGACGACCCAGTTACGTAGATGCTACCATTAAACCCTACTCCCAAGATCAGGTCACTAAAATTCACAAAGTTTGAGGATCTTGCTCACAGTTACGTAGCAAATCCAGAATTAAAACCCAGACCCACTGACCATCAAAGTCCCTGCCCAGCTGGCCCTGAGGCCCGGTCGCGTCCTGAGATTCCAAAGCCCACATGAAGAGACTGTACTAAAAGCAGAGGGGAAATGCTAGCCCCGGGCCTACTATGCACGTGAATAAATGGAAACTCTTAATGTTTGCAGAATATAATTGTAACTAATTTTCAATAGGTACATTTGCCCAAATCAACAGACACAATGTAGGTTTTTCTTAAAAGCTTACGTCTAGAGAAGAATCCAGTGGCATGGTACCCAAAGATGAAGCCCAGGGGCTATTTTCCTGCATAATCGGTGACAACAGCTTACGTAGTGACTCTCGGAAGCCTCAGGAGTCCCAGCCTGCAGGCTGGCGCTACTGCAGCGGAGAGGAGGCGGGGTGGTGGTGGTGGTGGGGGGTCCAGCCCCTGCGGCCCCTGTCCTTTCCTGGACCACAGAGCCAAGCATAGCTCCCACACCGTTCTGGGGGCACGTCCGGCCCCGGGGTTCCAACACAGAAGCCTCGGCCAGAGCCCTCCTCCCGCTGCCTTCTCTCACTTTTCACAGCGGCTCCATCTTCAAAACACACCCAGAACCCACCCTAGTCTTGTCAACCAAGCCAGCTAGTCACTCCTGGCTCTCTTCCTGGCCACTCATTCTGAGGTCAAGGCCCTCCCCTCCTGCGGCCCTCAGACCCTCCATTCAACTTGTATCCACTTCGATCCACTAGCCCAGCCTTTGCTGAAAATCAGGGACAAGGAATCATTTGAAGAAAGGCAGGAAAGTGGGGATTAGAATGGGGTGAACTGTGTAACTGTCTGGAAGTTAAACGGGAAAATGAGACCCTAAGGCACTTTCTGGCCCTGAAGGCTTCACCGAGCTCGCCCAGGCTCTGCCCACTGCCCAGGGGACAACGCGGGCAAAGTGAGCACGTACGGCAGAAGGACCCGCCGGTCCGCAGACTCTGGGTGGCCGTAGCCGTGGCCACGGGTGAGGTCTGGCAAAGCCTACGGCGCTGCACCGTGACAGCGATGTCCCTTGGCTCTTCCTAGTCTGTGCGCGTAGCTCCGGCTCCCTGTTGGACCGGCCCCCCTAAAAAGCCATGGGGTGACCATGCGGGTGAGCTGCTCCTGAGCACGAAAGCTGCAGCCCGCTGGGCACTTCCTCCTGGTCCCGCCCTGCAGTCACGCAGGGTGCGCTCCCAACCCGCCACCCCCGCCAGGCTGGCAGACAGCACCTGCGAGGACCAACATCGGCCTGCAGCTTCGTCCCTTCACCTCAGCGCTGAGCACCCCAGGGTCTGCCCTTCCCCCACGGCCACCCCGATCGCCTCCGCCAGAGGCTCACCTTATCCTCTGCACAGTAACCTCCGCAGGACCCCATCACCTCGCTCAGGAAGCGGAGTTTCCACATCACTTGTGACCAGACACACCTACAGGCCCCCAAAGACACGAGAGCACCAGCTGCTCTGAGAATCATCAACAGGCAGTTCCGCACCAGCAGGCCGTGAAGAAACAGGGGCGCCTCTGTGGCTGGGAGGGGGCCCTGCTCAGCAAGAAGACAGAGCCCAAGGGAACCAATAAAGGCAGGTCCGCAAAGGAGGGTACTGTCCTTGAGCCCTGCCCAGCCTCCCGGGCACCCCTCAGGCGCACGCCGCTACCCTGCGCAGTAAGAGGGAACCACAAGCAGTGCAGCTCTGCACCGAGCCATTTCAGCTTCGGACCCTGCAGAACACGTCGAGATCAGTGGGGAAAAAAGGAAACCTCGGGTCAGATCGAGCGTTCCGAGCAGGCCACAGCAGGCCTGTCTCAGAGACGTGCTAACATTTGGGGTCTTCTTGTTTTTTGTCTTTTTAGAGCCGCACCCAGGGCACATGGAAGTTCCCCAGCTATGGTCACATTGGAGCTGCAGCAGCCAGCCTGCGCCACAGCCACGGCAATCCTGGATCCCAGCTGCCTGTGCGACCAACGCCACAGCTCAGAGCGACGCCGGATCCTTAACCCACTGAGCGAGGCCAGGGACTGAACCTGCGTCCTCACGACACTATGCCTGGTTCTTAACTCACTGAGCCACAACAGGAACTCCTCCACCGATGTTTTGGGAGACAATTCTCCAAGTTCTGCCAAACCTAAATAAAGTAGCCTATAAAAACGCTCTTTGATTTGATCTCATTTGCACTGAGTGTTCATCGATACCTACAGATTTGGTTTGCCGGGTGACCTCGACACCCACAGGACACCTGAGGACAGCTGTCACCAGAAGAGTCCCTTAGTATATCAGCATTCTAATGCATTATTAGAATATTCAGCTAATTTGGGCCAGTATGAATAAATCCACAGAACTGTACTCAACCCAGGAAGACTGAGAAAATAAAGTCCCTGAACCTAGACACGGGCATGCAGCGACCAGACGAACACACAGCAGCGGCCCTAAGGAACATGTACGTATTAAGGCTGCCACGTGCAGGTGCTGAGGGATCAGCCCTGAATTCCCCAAACGGAGAGGCAGGTCCTAGTCCCTCCCCACTGCCCAGGGGAAGATGAAAGGCAGGCCCAGCGAGGTTAGGCACTTCGTGGCAATCGCACAGCACAGGTAGCCGGCACCTGCCCCAGCCTGAAGCCCGTGCTCGGAGCCTTCTCTTCAACCGTCGCTCACCACCCAAAGGGTTTTCCTCACCACAGGCAGAGGAGCCCATGGGCACCAGGCAGGCAGGATGTACGTGCCTGGCACTGCCCCACGCAGGAGGACACCTGGGGTCGCGGAGCAGGACACGAGAGCGGGCACCTCAACAGGAGAGCTGCACCTGTGAGGGTCAGTTAACAGCCACGTGAGCACAAGTCTCCCCAGCCTAAGAGGCGGGAGCACGGCAGCCAGGGCCCAGCCTCCACCCTGGCTACGGCCGGCGGGGACGAGGGCCTTTCACGCAGGCCTCTGGGTCCTCCCTGGTCTCCAGCACACACACACAAACCACCGGGAGTCAGAACTTCCAAGGACTCTATCTGATGCCCCCAGCGGTGGCTGTCCAGGCTCACCTGCCAGGAACTCTGGAGAAGAGAACTCTGCATTTGCCACACACCGCCCCGAGGGCTCGGCGACAGAGCTGGTGTTCTGACGACCAGCAGCCGGCGGGGTGGTAATTTTCTAAAGACAACTGTGTTCTTAAAAAGATGCCCTCCTTCATGCTGGCGACGCATTTTCAAGAGAAAACATCTACAGTAAAACACGGCGGCAGGGCCTCCCAGATCTAAGGGCCGAGGTGCTGGGGCGCGTTTCGGGAGGAAAGGCCTTGGCAGCAGGGGCAGTGACCACGCGGAGCCACTTCAATCAGCCGGGGCTCGGGGCCCTTTGCCTTTACCGCCGAGGGAAGGAGGAGACGCGCGACCGTCGCTGGCTGCTCTCCTTTCGGGCTGCCTTTCCGGACAGGAAACACCGCCCTTCTCTCCCGAAAGCCTATGTGCACCTTCGCATAAACCTCTCCCCCAGAAACACGGTCACCAACGAGGACTGCAACGGAAACGGAACACTGCCTGGGGTCGCGTCGCATCGCGACTCTACAGGAAACTATCTTAACGTTCCTCAGAAGGAACGCGAGGCACAGAAAGAGGGAAGCCCCCCCGGGAAGCTACACACCACGGAGCCACGGCGGGGCGCCCAGGCTAACGACGGACTATCTCCTACGGACTATCTCCTCGGTTAGGGAAACGGACCATCAATCGGTCTTCTTATCCAAACCGGCCGAGAGTCACCAGGGCAACGCCAAACCTCCTTCTGCTCAAGCGAATCCGAACCATTTGCTCTAAAGCCTGAATAAACCAGGTCAACCACGCTCCAGTCACCATTCCTCTCACCGCGCTCAGTATTTATTTGAAATCCCTTTCCAAGCCTGTAGCAAAACAAGGCTACTTTCAAATAGGTCGGAGGAGGAGACACTCAGTCACGGAGACAATTTATTCCCAATGCTGATGCCTCCAAAAGCGTGCAAAACATTAAGAAAAAATGCAGCTGGGCCTTCAAAACAGACACGTCAGCAGTGCCCACAACCACGGGCTGGCGTTAAAAACAGGAGCACCACTGATGTGAACAGCTGAGGTAGAGAATGGAAGCGATACTTGAATGTGGGCTTTTGGAATCTTGTAACATTTTTTCAACTTCTATTAACTATTTTAAACCACTTTTTTAAATTACAGGCATTTCATTACCTAAAACTTTTATAAACGAGCCCGCAGAATAATTCGAGCGCAAACACTCTCGGCGAGGAAGAGTCTGCTCCACACCTGCGCGGGTGTGTTTGGTCTTTATAACACACCGATTCCACTGAATTTTTGGTCTGAAAACAAAGCCACAATGGCTAACACATCACAAGGCACACCTGTCGGACGTGAGGCCGCCGCGTCCCCGGCCGCCGCCCGGCCAGCTGCCCCGCCGAGAAGAGCAAGGGCGCCGACAGCGGGGCCCGGCTCCTTTCCGGGACGGGCGCGCCGTTTGGACTAAAGCGCTGAGCTGCCACAGGCGCCCACGGAGGGGACACACGCAGGCCTCCCTTCGACGACTCTAACGAACACCCATCCAGCATCCGACTGCCCAGACGTTATAAAGAAAACAATTCTCTGCCAGAAAGCAGCCTCTGAGAAAAGCAATGAGCCAGCCTGTGTCGCCAGAGCCTCAGCGCTAACTGCCGGCTTGATCCGCGTCACCACCCCCTGGGCCCTGCGGGCAGCCCTGCGGGCGGGCCACCGGCCCTCCAAGGCAGAGGAAGTCCGCTTGCCCTGAGACGCCACGGACTCAGGCCACCCAACGCTCAGGCGCCTTACGAGGAGATGGACAGGTCGAACCTCCCCCTCGGTTCTCTTCACGTTTTTCAATCTCTCTGAATAGCTACCACATACACATACGCTGGGGATGTGAAAAATGCTTAAGAATAGGGAGTTCCCGTCGTGGCGCAGTGGTTAACGAATCTGACGAGGAGCCATGAGGTTGCGGGTTCGGTCCCTGCCCTTGCTCAGTGGGTTAACGATCCTGCGTTGCCGTGAGCTGTGGTGTAGGTTGCAGACGCGGCTCGGATCCCGAGTTGCTGTGGCTCTGGCGTAGGCCGGTGGCTACAGCTCCGATTCGACCCCTAGCCTGGGAACCTCCATATGCCGCGGGAGCGGCCCAAAGAAATAGCAAAAAGACAAAAAAAAAAAAAAAAAAAAAGCTTAAGAATAAATTAAACCCACATGACAAAAGCAATAATCACATTTGAGACTAAAGATTATGTTTTATTTCTATTGTCATCTTTTTTTTTTGGCCCCGCCTGTGGCATACGGAAGTTTCTGGGCGAAGGATGGAACCCATGCCACAATTGAGACCCAAGCCGTTGCAGTGACAATCCTTAACCCACTGTGCCACAAGGCAACTCCTCTAATCGTTAACTACTACAATTGTACGAATGTACAGTATAAATACACAAATGTAAATGAAAACAACCCTAAAAGACACCTGTCTAGCCCAGGGGTTATACCCAGCTTTTGCTGGTCTGGTGAAGTCTCTCCAACTGTTTTCAGAATAAGAATTTAAATGCGTAAGTAAAAGGCAAAGGATTACAAGGTGAACAATCACATTAGCAAAATACAGTTATTAAAATACTTTTAAAATCTGATACGGTAATTAATAGAAGGGGTTTGTTTTGGTCTTTTCAGGGCCGCACCCATGGCATACGGAGATTCCCAGGCTAGGGGCTGAATCAGAGCCGTGGCTGCCACAGCCACATCACCAGATCCAAGCCACATCTGCGACCTACACCACAGCTAAGGGCAACACCGGATCCTTCACCCACTGCGCAAGGCCAGGGGATGGAACCTGTGTCCTCAGGGATACTAGTCAGATTGGGTTCGCAGAGCCACCAGGGAAACGCCCTGAGGGATCTTTACCAACATGTTAAAATAAGATCTAGGTCTGATTTTATGCATTTAAAGTTCGACAGTTCTAATTCTGAAGTAGATATGAATATAAACTCACAAATGAAGCAGATGCTAAATTTCAGTTAGAGATAATAAAAATTTACTTACTGAAAATTAAGATGTAACACTCTTCTCATCCAACTTCAAAAACCCAGAGAATCTATTTATAGGCCTCAAATTAAGAACCCTGTAACAGGCGTTCCCGTGGTGGCGCAATGGTTAACAAATCCGACCAGGAACCATGAGGTTGCAGGTTCGATCCCTGTCCTCACTCAGTGGGTTAAGGATCCAGGGTTGCCATGAGCTGTGGTGTAGGTTGCAGATGCAGCTCAGATCCTGCATTGCTGTGGCTGTGGTGTAGGCCAGCAGGTATAGCTCTGATTCGACCCCTGGCCCGGGAACCTCCATGTGCCGCAGGTGCGGCCCTGAAGAGCAAAAAGAAAGAAATAAAGAAATAAAGAAATAAAAACAGAACCCCTATAGCTCCCGTGATGATAAAGTCACCACCAGCACCTTTCTGGGTAGAGCTGGAGAGCAGGAAGCACGGTCTCACACAAAACCAGATCCATCTCACAGTGCTTCACCAACAGGCTTGGTCTTATCAACTGCTATCACTCAGGTTCAAACCGTGGTTTGTGAACAGTCGTCCTTTTCTACCCATTAATGAAACGGAACAGAGCAGCGTAGACGTCTACGAGGCACAGGGCCCTCTGGGCTGGGGCACCGGCAGGCCGGGCCCATGAGTCAGCTCCAGGTACACCGCGTATGTGCCCTGGGCTTTTCTGACCACGGTCACAGTAAACCGGTTTGGAGTGACAAAGGGGCTTCCTGTGGCACCTGGGCTGGAGCTTCAGCTGTGCTGGGAGGAGCGTGATGCACTGTGGGAGGCCTGGAACATCAATCTCTCCGCCAGACACAGCTGGGACGACCAAAAGGTCTCCAGATCTGTGCATGTGCCCCAGGGGGCGAAAGCGCCCAGGGGGGGCACCACAGCCAGACCAAGGCTAGTGCCCCTCCAGAGCGCCGCTCCAGTTCCCGCTCCCCCGATGCCCTCGTCCTGGGACGTGGCTCCGGGGCCTTCACTCCTTTCTTCAGCACACTTGTGCTCTACCCTCCTGGCCTGAAAGGTGCCAGACTTGATCACAGAACTTCAGCGGTGCCTAACCCACTGATTCGAATACTTTCCCTGTAATTAATGCAATTTAAGATCACATTAGCTCGCTGGTGACAACCTCGTGTTGTTGCTTCGCATGACAGTAAAATGACAATTCTTGAGTCATTTCCATGGTAGGTCACCACATGCCGTCTCCCCACCTTGGCACTCCTCTGCCGTTTACAGCCTTGGACGACAACTAGTCACCTGGCTGCGCGTTCATCTCGACGGTACTCAGATCCAGTCCTTAAACAGAAGAACCTGACGGAAGACACGGCTGAACCCCCGACAAAGGCCATGAGCATTCGGACGGAGGCTCCTCCAGACCCGCGGACTGGCAGCCTCGCCTCTCATCAGCACACAGCCACTGAGGCGGACCACGCGTCGACGGAGCCAGGCTGGTTCCTGGGATGCACTCGCTGAGCCTCCAACCCCAGGGCGGGGCTGCCCTTCGGTCTCACCAGGATCGCGGAGAGCACGTCCACGAACAGCGTCCCTTCACGGTGGCAGCACGGTCCACAGGCTGCTTTTCAAGCTTGTACTGCCTGCCACATAAACACCTTTAAGGAAGCCCACACTTCAAAAAGTACGTGTCATCATAAAGCAATTTAAGAAACGGTAATACACATGACTACATACAAATAAACTTCTGTTTGGCAAAAAGGAAAAAAGCACACAAGAAGTCACAAGGACAAGAGACAAACTGAGGGAAAAATATTTCCAACTTACGTGACAGAAAGAAATATAATCACTCTAATATAGAGGGTCTCTATAGTGTGAGAAGAAAAAGAACCCATCTAAAGATGGCCAAAAAAATCTCAACATGCAGTTCACAAAGAGGTGACTATGCTCAAATAATAAAAAAGGGTGAGCCACCTCACTAAAGATAAAAAAAACACTTCCGAACAAGGAACAAGGTAATAAGATGCCATTTCTCAGTCACATTGGTAAAAATCTCTAAGTTTGACCACATCCTCTATTTGCGGAGCTGGCAAAAAACAAAAAAGCAGGCACTTGCCCACGGAGCAGAACTGTGACAGTATTTGGCAAAATGAAATATCCTCGTACATTTTGACTCAGCCAGTCCACTTCTGAGGATCTGCCCCAAAGACACACGGCAGTCACTCGCGGCGGCACCACTGTCCAGAACAGCAAAAGCTTGGAACTGATGCAGCAAGGGATGCTGGCTGGGTGAACTCTGGTCCCTCCATGTAAGGGAATAAACTGCTGCCTTTAGCAGAAATGAAGGCGCTCCTCACGCTGCGACACGCGCGGGACACGGCCCGGCCGAGTGAAGAAGCAAGAACCCGACAGCACCCAAGGCGAGCACCTTTTACTCAAAGAGCAGGAGACACACACACGCCCTCTATCACACCTGCAGAAGGAAACCTTCCTTGAAGCGAATAAACCAGAATGTAATAAAAGTCAGAAGCAAAGCCTTTCAAAATGTGCTTCATTACACAGCTTCAACTTTGCAACTGTGTGATTATTCTAAGTAATAAAAATTAAATTTTAACTGAAAGCAAACACTAAACTTCGAAAACAAATTAATGCCTAATTTAATACGGCAAGTTAGTCACACTGCCGTACGAAAAAAGCTTGTTTTTAAGTGATCTCAGAACTCTTTATGTTCCCAGTAGAGACTCTATTCTAAGGATCCCTTATCTTGCAAAAAATACTAATATTTACTCCAAAGCCCTATTGTCAGTCTTATGTATGATATACTAACTACATGATAGGATGAGCAAACACCGTGTAATACAGTTACAAAAACACAATTTTCGATATAAAGGGTATTTTTTTAAAAATCTAAGGAAGTATGCATAAACCCAGTAGGGCCAAATCTGAATTGGAAACATCACTGAAAGTCATGGACTCCCCCCGCCCTGGCCCCCAAAGTAAGTAACTCTTTCCACTGAAAAGGCTTTGAAGCGAAAGACAAGCTGTGGTAACAAGCCTCTCTAGCACAGACTGCAGCCTCGGAATACTCTTCTCCACTCAAAGGAACCAGCGCTCGTTGGAGAAATGGTTTGACCGGGTCTTGGCCAGAAGATGGACACAATGAGTTTGGGATGCCTTGTTATGCCAGAAAACCACAAGTTTCCCCAAAAACTTCTCAAATAAAATCCTCTAGCCAACCAAAAGGTGCACCTGGCCAAATCCGCACAATTTAAATACCAGCAAAACTAATGACGGCAACTGACTGAAGCACAGAATCCATGAAAATCCTCAAGTTCATAACGACAATAAAGAGAAATGAGAAAACCAAAAATAGGAGTTTCCCTCATGGCGCAGTGGTAATGAACCTGAGTAGCATCCATGAGGACACAGGTCTGATCCCTGGCCTCTCGGGTTAAGGATCCTGCATTGCCACAAGCTGTGGTGTAGGCTGCAGACACGGCTCGGACCCCGCGTTGCTGGGGCTGTGGTGTAGACTGGCCAGGGAACAGATACAAACCAGCTGGATCTATATTTGAAATTTTCCCAGTTAAAAAAATGAAAAGTTATAACTACAAACTAATTATTAAATATAAAATACACCTATCTTCATAAAAATACAGAGACTCTGGAAAAATAAAAGGAATTTGATTCAGTAGACAGACAATGAATTAACATCAGGGGCCAACACCCGGCTCACACTGAGCAAACAGCAAGGGTGTGGCCGACAGTGAGAAAGGGTCTGACCTGGGTTACAATCCCAGTACTTTCACTTATAATAAGCACACAGCTTGGGTAAGACACGGGAATCTCGCACGTCCCATCCACAAAATGAAAAGGTTGCTACTGATTTCACGGGGTCTTGTGGGCACCACACCATGTGCGGTATGTAAAAGCACCTGCCACAAACAGGCACCAGATGATGAACGCCACTTCCCACCCACAAATTCTCAAGTGCGCACATACAAAGCAGAACTAGTGTGAAAGGTTCATAATCCTATCCCAGCAAGACAAAGAAAAAAAGGCAAACAACAACGGAGCATAAATTACAAGTCTGTAGGTACATGAAAAATGCAAGATGTTAAGCTTTGTAGAAAAGCAGGACTGCTCATCATTCATAAGTCATAATTCTATTTCAGAAATTCATGTCCAAAAGTCCAAATCATTTCCAAAACTCTGACTGTAACCAAATCAACACAGATAAAATTTTGAAATGTCTTCTTGTTTAAAGAAAATAACCGCGTCCCTGACCCTGCCTCAGTCTCATGACGTCTAAAAGAAAATCCAGAAAGACGAAACCAGGGAATACCCTTTTAAAACCTGCTCCTTATATCTGCCCTGAGTCTTAAGTATGCGAAAAATTTTAATAGTTTCTAAATTTGAACAAGGGTCACGCACCACACAAAGTATATACACAAATCAGTAGACTGTCGTTTATTGTATGTACCGTAACTTTCATATGGAAGCAAATACTCAAACCATGGCAGCTGATACTAAGCTTCTCACAGTCAAAATGCTTCCCTCTGTATCTTTTTAATATAAAAAATCTGAATTCACAGTATTCAACTTATTTTGATTAAAAAAAAACCTCAAGTAACTTACTAAATTAAACAGTATCTTCAGATCTCTACTGCAGTACTGCAGTAGTGAACAAATACAAGTACATTCTGAAACACAGGCAGGGCGTTCCCATCGTGGCTCAGTGGTAACCAACTAGTATCCATGCCTACGCGGGTTCGATCCCTTGGCCTCACTCTGTGGGTTAAGATCCGGCGCTGCCAGGAGCTTCGGTGTAGGTTACAGGTGGGGCTCAGATCCCCGGTTGCTGTGGCTGTGGCGCAGGCCAGCAGCTGTAGCTCCGCTTCGACCTCTAGTCTGGGAACTTCCATACGCTGCACCTGCGGCCTTAAAAAGTTAAAAAAAAAAAAAAAAAAAAAGCAAGCAAGCAAAACAAACACAGGCATATCCCTCCACATCTTAAGGCCTTCCTATGTTGTCTAAGACAGCTGAATGGCGTTGGGACAGAGGTGGAGAGAAGAAACGAGAGAGAGAGGAGTTTGGGGGTACAGGCTGCGAGAGCAGTGACATGAGCATTAAAGCCTCACAGCTGGGGTTTACGAAGAAGGCAAAATACTCTGTTTCGGTACAATATCCAGCCTTCTCTCCCTTGGTGTGCTGAGCGATCTTAAAATGCATACCTGGTGCCAACCAGCACCTCCTGACTGCACTTCCTGCTTCACTATCAGATGACCACAGCAGACTGGAATGTCACTTGGTACCAGGCAGGAGAAAAACAGAACGCTAAGTTGCATAAACCCAGCACAGGGATTCTGGCTGTTCAGAGGCGGGGGGGGGGGCTTTCAACAGCACTCGTCTAGAAAAGGCGCACCGAAGGGCAAAGCGACACTGAGGAGAAGCGCTCCCTGCTCAGCGGAGACGTGCTCCTAACACAACTGTGCTAGAGAACGATCATGAAAAGCAGCAACCACTGAGGCAGAGTCTCATCCTGCTCACCAAAAGAACACTTTCAGCTCCATTCCAGACTCTTCCACACTGAAAATAAACATTCCAGACATGCGGGACGTTTAACTATAACACAAACATGTATAGACTAAAAAAAGTACATTCTGGAATAAATTCTTTAGATGATTATTGAAATATATCATAGGCATGATCTCAAAGGCAGACACAGAAATATAATTAAAAGTGTTAGGTTCTATGAAATGAAAATCTCAAAAATCACTGACTCTTTTTATATATAAAGTTACACTATATCTTTTGGAGAAGATATTACTATTTCTAGACAAAAATCAGAAACAGTAACAAATGAGAATTTGTTTCAATTTAAGATACAGAATGCAGAGACCCTGAGACATACACTACTCCCCGCAACGGGACCCAAGGAGCAGCAGCATCGACTGGTACCGGGCTACACAAACAGGCCTCAACCTCTGTCCGGACACCAGCAGGGAGGGTTCCTGCAGGAGCAAAGCACCACGGCCGGGAAAGGGAGGGAACACAAGTGACGGTGACGATAAGAAACCCCAACGGCAAAAGCCCCCAGGTGTCCATCCCAGAGGGCTTCTCGGGTTCGGAAGGAACACACCCATCCTGGGCTTTATGCCACCTACTTCAGCTCCGACAACAACCCTGGGAGGGTCCTGCCACTTTCCTCTCTGAGCCGGTCAAAGAAAGTCACATGACCAGCCAGCAACCACGGGTCAGAATTCTTACACAGGCAGATGTGAACAACAGGCCGGCTTTTAACCACTAAGCAAAAGTGCCTCGTACCCTGTTGTAGAAAAGAAGCCTGTAACCCTTCCAGCTCCAGCAAAATGCAGACTAAACCATCAGTAGGCATTCTGACCACAGGACAGATAACGCAAAATAAACATTCTCTTAAATACACTGAGTTAATAAAAAAGAAAGAGAAATCCAAACAGGAAAGCCAGAAAAACATGGTTATGGAATGGAATCCTCAATAACCAGCCCTGGGGCACTGGGCTCTAACTGGGGGAGTGGTAGGGTGGGGTGGGGTATACCCCACGGCAAAGAAACCCCAGTTGGAGTAAATACCCAAATGTAATAAACCATAAAACTTTAAGAATAAAACATGGGGCATATTCATCAAACAAGAGGAAAAAGATATTTAAAAAGTTTAAGGGGAGTTCCCATTGTGGCTTAGAAGTAATGAACCCGACCAGTATCCATGAGGATGCGGGTTCAATCTGCGGCCTCGCTCAGCAGGTTAAGGATCCGGCGTTGCCTGAGCTGTGGTGTAGGTCGCAGATGTGGCTCAGATCTGGCGTTTCTATAGCTGTGGTGCTGGCCGGCAGCTGTAGCACCAATTCAAGCCCTAGCCTGGGAACTTCCACGTGCTGCAGGTACAGCCCTAAAAATAAGAAAGTTTAAGGAAAACTTATGAACCCAATTACATTTCAAAAGTTTTAAAATCTATGTGACAAGACATTATAAAAAGGAAAAAACTATAAACAAAAAACATATTTGCAAAACATAATGTATGCAAGATTAGTACTCTGAATTTATTTCCTACAAACCAAGGAGAAAAAGCCAAATAGGCCAATGGGAAAGAAGTGGACAAAATACATAAACAGGTAATTCAAAGAAAAAATCGGAATGGCCGTAAACATAAGAAAGCCTGGTCACTCACGGAAATCAGCTTGCTATGAACAGCGGCTGTGTCCTACCTTTCGGCTTACAAACATTCCGAGACACGGAGGAGGTAGGAGATTCGGAAGCTGGCAATGCCATCTGGGACCTGAGCTGGGCACCACGTGCTCCTCGAGACCCGGGGCGGTTCTGAGCCGGCCGTCCACGCCGCGTACCTTCTCTCTGAGCCCTCGCCTCCAAGGGAACCCACGACACCCCACCGGCCCGACAGGGGCAGAGCAGTGCAACACAGAACGGACTCTGAGCCACCGGGTCCGCTCTGGCTCTGTGGGTTCCGCACGCGCGTGGGCCTCCCTCGGCGGAAAGAGACCCAGAAGAGGGTCGTGCCTGCGCTCTGGGGACTCAGGGGAGCAACAGGCCGCAGTGTGTGGGGGTGACCACGGCGGCGGCGCTCGTCAAGGCGGGGGTGGGGGGGAAGCCGGGCCGCCCGGGGGAGCCACCCCACAGCGAGGGCCCGGGCCGCAGCCGTGGAGCCCTGGGTCCGCGGGGAGCCTGTCCTCAGGCCAAAGGTGCTCACGGCTCCCAGGAGCCGTTCTCCAGACAAGGAAAGGCTGCGCCGGGAGAGAACCGTCCACACGGAAGAGCCCACAAACCACGCCGCAGGTCAGAACCGCCAGGCTGGGACACAGCGCAGTTCCCAGCCAGAGCAGGGCGCACTGGCCGCTCAAGTTTTAGATCTGCACTAAAACATGAACACTCTGTCATATGAAGCACCATCTATAATACGGAGGGTTTTTGTTTTGGGGTTTTTTTGTCTTTTTAGGGCCGCACCTGTGGCATATGGATGTTCCGGCCTAGACCACAGCCACAGCAAGATGTAATAAATAGTTTTTTTGTTGCGTCTTTTTTTAGTGGCCACATCCGAGGCACATGGGAGTTCCTGGGCCAGGAATCAAATCCAAGCCACAGCTGCAACCTACACCACAGCTGTGGCAACAGGAGATCCTTTAACCCACTGTGCAGGGTCAGGGATTGAACCCACACAGAAACAACGCTGGGTCCTTAACCTGATGTGCCACAGTGGGAACTCCTATAATAAATGTTTTAAAAAGAAATGAAAACTGTAATTTAGGAGCCAAAGACGCCTCAGAACCGACATTAAGCCTCCAGGATGACCGTCTTTCTTGGCAGCTACGTCATCACCATTGTCCTCCCCTCCTCCGATGCTTCTCTGACTCCAGGCACCGGGATAAGAGCAGCTCTGTTGTCACAGAACTTGTCATCTACCGGAGGAGCTACACAACGATGACAGACGCGACACAAGAAGGACTGAGTAAAGCAGAAGGAACAAGTACAAGACCCCAAGGTGAGGCCTGGCTGGCACGTCAGAGAAGGAGCGGGAGCGGTGAGCTAGAGCGGAACGCGACAGGAAGGCGTGCGGGCTGTGCAGGCCAGAGTGCTCTGGGTGACGCCAAAGCCACCCGAGGCCTGAGCAGAACAGGCTACTATTCAACCAAAGGTTTATGCGTGGATCTCTCCATGGGAGCCAGACGGCAAACGGGCAAAGGGAGACAATGGGAGAGGAAAAAAGAGGTTGCTAGAACAAGCCAGATGAGAGATGGGGGTGGCCTGGACTGGGCCAGTAGCCAGGAGAGATGCTGAGAAGTGGAGAGAACAGGAAAATACTCTGAAGGCAGAGCTGCCAGAATCTGCTGATGGGCTGATTAGATATGAGGTTTGGGCCAAAGAAAGCATGAAAGTGTCGGGGGGGCAGAAGCAAGGAGAACCTGACCAGCAGATGCCACGCAGACGGGCGGGCTGCAGGAGACACAGACATGGGGCACCGGGGAGATCAGAACTCAGTCTTGGGCATGCCGAGTTCAGAGCAAGGACCAAGCCTAGCCACGGAAACCCGGCCCTGTCAGCACTCAAGTCCCCCCCGCCCCCCGAGAGGGGAGGGCTGGGGGGGGGACAGACTTGCTGCGGGGTCAGCGTGGAGGAGGAAGTCTTCGGGCAAGCCCGAGGCGCCCCCCACTCAGCAAAGGAGAGCGGCCAGTCCCACAGGCCCAGGGCAAAGTGTTTCTAGGAGGATGTCACCAACCGCTGTGTCAGGATCAGAGGGTCAAGAAATGAGGTCTGGATCTGGCAGCTGGAAGGTCACTGGCAGCTTGAAGGCCACGGGCGCCTGAGACAAGAGTGGTTTTGGTGAAGTCAAGGGCTGGGCCCTTAGGGTAAGCAAAGTTCTAAAAGTTCACCTTCGCCTTTAAAATGAGACAATTTAAAGTGAGAGCAGAGAAAAGCTGTACTTGGCTGTTTTCCTCTTTCACGGGGACTGGACACACCAACCCAATAACCAAATCAGCGCAAGTACCACGTAGCTGCCGGCTGTCTTAACAATGCAGAACCAGCTGTCCAAGTAGGTACGTTAAACAGCATCCGGTGTAGCTACACTACCCTGGAGCTCTACTGCTGACTCCTATAATGAGTACTTCCCCTGAAAATGCCATTTACTGGGCACCCAGTACTCTCTCTACCTCTCTCCCAAATCGCACAGAAGATTCGCTAAGATAACATCAGAAAATAAAACTGCTTGTTAATTTTGATGCTAATCATCTCTCTGTCTTTTTTTTTTTTTTTGTATTTTGTCTTTTTAGGGCTGCATCCAAGGCATATATGGAGGTTCCCAGGCTAGGGGTCCAATTGGAGATGTAGCTCCTGGCCTACACCACAGACAGTAACGTGGGATCCAAGCCACGCCTGCGCACTACACCACAGCTCACAGCAACACGGGATCCTTAACCCACTGAGCAAGGCCAGGGATCGAACCTGCATCTTCATGGATGCTAATCAGATTCGTTTCCACTGAGCCATGATAGCAACTCCGATAACCATCCTTTTTTAACCTATTAATTTACTTCCTTTACTTCGATGTTTGTAGAAATAACATAAATTGAAGGAGAAACACATCATATCACTAAAATAAATCAAATGAATTAGAAGTCAGAAGAAGTGAAACAACCTTAACCATTTATAACTATCAATAAGACGAATTTCTCCGAAACGCATGGCTTAGTTCTGAATTTCTCAAGTTCATGTTCTGGTTTTTGGAAAAGGTTCTGTTTAAGTTCATTTATTTCAAAAAAACGAAAAATAGGAGTTCCCGTCGTGGCACAGTGGTTAACAAATCCAACAAGGAACCATGAGGTTGCGGGTTCGATCCCTGGCCTCACTCAGTGGGTTAACAAACCAGCGTTCCCGTGAGCTGTGGTGCAGGTTGCAGACGCGACTCGGATCCTGCGTTGCTTCGGCTCTGGTGTAAGCCGGCGACTACAGCTCCGATTCGACCCCTAGCCTGGGAACCTCCATATGCCGCGAAGAGTGGCCCAAGAAAATGGCAAAAAGACAAAAGAAAAAAAAAAAAAAAAAAGAAGAAGAAGAAAAGAAAAAGAATCCCTTTAGTTCACTTTGAGAATCTTCTCAATGCAGAAATAAATAAAATCATGAGAGTCAAATCAATTTAGCGCTTTTACAGTTATACTGAAAATGAGGGACTTAAAGCAAAATATCCAAACTAGTTCAACATTTAAAGATCAGAACCCAACCTAAGCCTCCTTCCAACACTCTCAAGTCTGGCGGTGGGGACGTGAACAGATTTGAGCCTGATTTAAGAACAGAGACTGTCCAAACTCTTACAAAACGCGGTAACTACTAAGTGTAACAGCAGGTTAAGGAAAGGGCTATAAGTTATCAGCAATAACACAAGCTAAGATAGTTCTAATTTTAAAAATAGGGCTGGAGTTCCTGTCGTGGCTCAGCAGTAACAAACTCATCTAATATCCATGAGGACGCAGGTTCCATCCCCAGCCTCACTCAGTGGGGTTAAGGATCAGGCATTGCCATGAGCTGTGGTGTAGGTCGCAGACATGATTCGGATCCAACTCAGATCCCACACTGTTGCGGCTGTGGTGTAGGCCGGCAGTTGCAGCTCTGATCCGACCCCTAGCCTGAGAACATCCATATGCAATGGGTATGGCCCTAAAAATAGGAAAAAATGAAATGAAACAAAATGAAATAAAAAAAAAAAAAAATAGGTGCTCCCTTGATCTTTTACTTTTGGGGTGGGGGGGGCACAGATTTGAGGAAGTTCCCAGGCAAGGGATGGAGCCACCAGGGCCAGGACAACGCTGGATACTTAACCTGCTGAGCCCCGCACACCTTATAGTTACTCTTAAAGTACTTAAAAATGAAGACGCAAATGAGCCAACAAAATATGTCCACTTATGGCTATAAAATTAGAAGAACAAAATGATTAAGTAGAAAAAATTTTAACAAAGGATAAAACAACGTTTTGTAAAGAGCATTTTCACAAACTGAAAGGCTTAAAGCAAATATCCCAACAGAAAAAAGGATACTTCACATAAAAAGGAAAAATAATGGCCAGGAAATTTATGAACAGTGCTCCACCTCGACAATGAACAAGGAAACGGCAACTCTGAAACCAATGACTTCTCAACTGTCAGAAAGAAAAAAGTCCAACACCCCACATCCAGGGTTAGGTAAAGGGTTACATGACAGTGGGGTATAAACTGGAACAGCCTTTTAAGAAAAGAACTTAGCAGTGTCTATCAAAACCCTCTGTGCAGACAGCCCTCCGATGCAAATTCTGCCTTTAGAACTCTGTTTTGCAGAAAAATCCACACGCTCTCCAGAAAGCCACGTCTGCCTGATGCCCGCGGGAACACGACTGAGACGCCGTGCGGGGATGACGCACTAAGACGACTCGCGGCAACAACCTCCCTTTTTGAGGCTAAAACTCAGACAGACACACTGATTTCTGAGGATACGGAATAAAATTGGGAAAGACTATTTTCTGAAAGTTCTTAAGAGAGAGGCTAGCTCTGGACAGCTGGATCGGGGAAGGGGAGCTTCAAATTTATAAGTAAAACATAAACTAAGTTTTAATCCACACAAATCGTAGTAAAACACAGGTTTCTCAGGTGTCTTTAGCTTCCCTGTGAGTAAAAATAAGTCAGTTACTACTCACCTAGAAAAGCTCACTTAAGTCTTCAGCAGCCGCTGTTCCGTGCAGGTTCAGTTAGTCAGATACTGAAATGCTAAGACCAAGGTCACCACAAAGGGCTCCCATGCGACCTCACAGCTCCAGGCGAGGAGCGGCATTCTCCTGCGGCGAGCCTGGGCTTCCTGGGACGCGTGCAGGTCGTGAACACCTGCACCGAGCTAGGCGTTTACCCATCCCCGGTCCCTCGGCCAGAGCACGCCGGCTCCTGCCTCTGCTTCCCAGCCAGCCCCGTCCTCCCAGCGGCAGGGAGCAGAGCCCAGGAACCGCTCGCGCAGCACACTGGCGGTCTGGAGCCCCTCAGGGGCAGGGTTTGGGAGCAATTACCCGACATCTGAGCACAGAAGGGACTGGAAGCAAAGCGGCAGCCGGAGACAAGGCGTAAGGCCAAGGCGGCTGCTGGTGGCCTCGTCCTACTGGATCCCAGAATTCGGTTCATTTTCCTTTTCTCTCCTGCACATTCGCTATTCCAGCCCTAAATCCCTCCCCTCCAAAACTGGCCACCAAGGCCAAACGTCTTTTTTGCTTTATTTTCCAGGCGTGTGTTTATAGACCACAGGAGAGGACTAAACGGCCGCGTGTGTGAAAACAGTAACAGGAACAGCTGACGAGAAGCAAGGTGAGGACTAAAAACCCGCAAGAACCAGCACTTCCCGGGGAAGGCTCACCAAATGACTGGCAGCCTAAGAGGGCACAGGCCAACCAGCCCCCAGGTGACCTGGTCAAGAAAACACACAGTCCAGACTCAATGATGACAGCGGTAGCACAACCTATGAAACCAAACCCCATGTGAACTGCTCGTGCTGAAGGAGAAGAGGAAAGAAGACAGCATAGCAGATCCCAGGTTCTCCATGAGCCCCTCCTACAGAGCGAGAGCACCCCGCGACTCAGCAGCTCCAGGAAGACCGCCAGGGTCTAAAAGAGCACGTGCAGCTTGCCGTCAGCGACGCCTAAACAAACACACCAGGTCGGCTGCAGTCAACAGCCATCTGCCTCCCCGACCTCGGGACGGCAGGTCTCTCCAAGTGAAACAAAAAACAGGAGAGGAGAGAGTCCACCATTAAAATACTTGCAATGCCAGGCGTCAAGCAAGGGAGAGAGGAAAGGACAGAGACGCACTCGGACACTGCGGAGAAAACGTGGGAGGCGAGCAAGTCTCCCGCAGGGACGCCACGGCCCCGGCAGTCCCCGCCGCCTGGAGAAGAGCACGCCAGCGGGGCAGGACGGGGAGCAGGCCGTGGGCTGAGGTGAGCAGAAGGTGGCAGGCCAGGGACTGGAAGGTCAGCAGGCCAGGGACAGGAAAGCCTCCCCGGCCTGGACGCCCCTCTCCTCCCGCGGGCCTGGCCTGCTCCCCGTCCCCAGCCCCGGGCAGGACTGGCCGGTGGCCTCGAGCTCTCCACCCTGGTCCTGGTCCGCCCTGGCCGCCTCCCCCTTCCTGCTGCAGTCAACCTCCCCTGACCTCCCCTCCTCTCCACTGTCTGTGCAGGAAACTTCTACCCGGAACTTCGCAAGCACCTAAATTCAAGACACCTCAAAGACAGCTTTTTATTTCCCAGCTCAAAGCTAATCTACCACTGGCATTTTTTAAAAATTCTAGTGGCCGCTCCCACCGCCTACCCAGCAGCCAGTACAAACCGGGGTTACCCTCCGACCATCTCCTCCGCCCTCTCCAAGTCCAGACAAGACCTCGGGTCGCCTCCCCTCCTCCACATGAACCACCTTAGCTGGTCTGGGCCTCACGGTGACAACAGCCACAAAACCTGCAAGTCTCCTGCCTCCCCGCCGGCTCTGCCCGCCGCCAGGGAGGACACGTGCAGCCGCAGAGCTCCCGGGTGCTGTCACTGCGACACTGCGACAGTCTTGCGACAGTCTTACGACGAGGGCCCGACGAGGCCCTTAAGACACCGGCCAGGTTAGCCCTCCGGTTCCACAGCCCGCAACCGGCTGCTTGGCCCTGGAGACCCGCTGCACGCACAGACACACAGACACACGGAGTCTCCAGCACGAGGCGCCCTCGAAGCTGCGGGAACAAATGCCCGCACACACCTGGTGCCAACAACGTCTCTCCAGCGCTGGGGCTGGGGGACTCGGGCCCCAAGAGGGAAGAACCACCCCAGTGGCACCGCCTAAGCCCGGGAGGGGCGAGAGCAGGCCCAAAGGCGCAGGTCTGGGACCCAGAGCCGCGGACCCGCGCGCCCACGTCACCACCCAAAGCCAGCCACGCCGTCCAGCCTGCTGCCCCGAGGCCAGGCCCGGCCACGCTCAAGGGACAGCAGAGAGCGGGCAGACGCGGCGCAGAGCCCACCAACCGAGCGCGTGGAGCTAGGCTTGCCCTCTCCTCCGCACACTCCCCCCTTCCTCCAAGGAGCCCAGCCCGACTGGGCCGAGCGGCCCCAGGAGAGGGGCACCGCCGCCCGCCCGGCGGCCCTGAACACGCCACACCTGCTGGTCTGCGCGCCTGGTCTCTGACCAGACGGCCGCTGCCGACGGCTGGGCCTCCTGCTCGCCGCTGCACGACAGCGGTCAGACAAACACGTGTTTGCCAAACCAAACTGCTTTTTACCAGGCACGGCCTCCCTTCCTCCCCGTGAAACTCCTCGCCACCTCAACCGTCTACAAAGACGTCCCGCCCTCGCCACCCGCGGGGCAGGAACAGGCTGCCTCTGTCCCACCCTGTCCCCCCTCGAGGCCGGAGCTCCTGGAGAAAGACCCCCGTGTCCACGAAGCTTTGCGTGCTCAGCACGTGGACAGTGGCCGGCACGGAGCAGGTGACCAATGAGTCACCTCAGACACGGAGACAGAGGGGACACATGTACTGAGCGGGAGGGCCAGGGTCCAACCTCGGACCCCAGGGCAGCCTCTGCGCGGCTGCCACTTCCATCCTCTCCGCGGGCACAAAGGGTCTTATGCACGTCTTGCTCGCCTTCCCTCCAGGAGACAGCAGCCCGTTTGAGCCTCTCGCTTGTGCAGGCCCAGTCCCTATGAACAAAGCCCAAAACATAGCAGGCACTCAATAAATATTAGTCTGAATGAATGACTACTGCATTAGCCTATGACCAACCCAAGAGAAATGTTTAAATGCCACAGTTTAACAGGCTAAGCCACTAACAGAGAAACAAAACAAATAAGCAACAGAAGCAATTTCTCTCAACACTCAGGCCCAGAAGTGATAACCACTTCCACAGGTTTTGCTCAGAAGATGACAGACGCAAAGAATCACTGTCGCGGTACCGAATGTAAAATCGGTAACGTTTCTCAAGAATCGAGCTGCGGACATCAATCATGCATTTGTAATCACACACTAAAGACAAAAGGTCTAAAGACGCCACTGCACGAGTAAAATGGAAACACTCCTAAAGCACTGGAAACTCGTTTAGAAGCTGTGCAAACCACAAGCAGGCAGTAGTTGGTGGCGTAAGTGCCGCTTGGCCAAAAAAAATAACTTTATTTAAAGTTAAATTATATTTCGTGCTAGAATACGAGCCACAAGAACCTACAGGCAAATGCGACATCAAATGCTACAAATAAGGACAATGCGATGGGTGACAACGGGACAGGCCTCTCATCATCCTGTGACACTAGTTTAGTGCTACACCGAGTACACTTCGTCTGCTGTCATCACAAAGTCAGGTACGCTGACATGTGGTTCCCATGACCGCATACTCAGTCCGTGATGCACAAAGGAAAGCACGCTTAGCCTTCCACTGAGCAACGTCCTCCAGGCTTTACTGTTTCTTTCCAGAGAGAAAACACAGGCTTGGGAGCAGACAAGCCTGTATGATCTCAGAAGGCCCACTACACTGCTCCCTTTTCAAAACGGCAGTTTCGTCTGAAATTCTCCCTTCCAGTTTGGGAATGGCAAATATTTACTCAATAGATGTTAGAATTACTAGTAACAACCAAGGAATTGGTTCTAGAAAACTGGTGAAACTCCAATGTCAGCTGGGGGGAAAAATTGCTAGTTAATTTGTAAATAGCCACTTTGCAAAATTAAATCAACTGAGCACTGGCAGTGAGGAGACCAAATTTAAGCAGAGACCAGGAACGGGCCCGGCCCCCAGCCCCAGCTCCATCCCAGCGCATCAGGAGAAAAAGGGGCCAGGTGAAAGGGTGTGGCCAGATCGATCCCACATGCCACCACCAGACTCAAAGCCACAGCCCTGCTGGCAGAAGAGGGTCTGAACACAGCAGTGCCACGACCCTGAGGTCTTGCCCACCCTTCCTTCCTTCAGGTGCAGGAAAGCTCCAGGGAAGCTACCCAAATCCCCACCATCGCCCTTCACACTCAAATTTCCATTTACTCTACAAGACACACGGTACCTGACAGCTGTATAGAGTTAGAAAACAAAATCGACACGCATATGCCTACCAACCACATGCCTACCAACCACACGCCTACCAACCACACGCCTACCAACCACGGGCCTACCAACCACGGGCCTACCACCACGGGCCTACCAACCACATGCCTACCAACCACACGCCTACCAACCACGGGCCTACCAACCACGGGCCTATCAACCACAAAAACTACCAACCATGGACCTACCAACCACGGACCTACTCAACCACATGCCTACCAACCACAAAAAACTACCAACCACAAAAAACTACCAACCACATGCCTACCAACCACAAAAACTACCAATCACGGACCTACTCAACCACGGACCTACCAACCACATGCCTACCAACCACGGACCTACCAACCACGGACCTACTCAACCACATGCCTACCAACCACGGACCTACCAACCACAAAAACTGCCAACCACAGACCTACCAACCACAAAAACTACCAACCACGGACCTACTCAACCACATGCCTACCAACCACAAAAACTACCAACCACATGCCTACCAACCATGGACCTACCAACCACAAAAACTGCCAACCACAGACCTACCAACCACAGACCTACCAACCACAAAAACTACCAACCACGGACCTACTCAACCACATGCCTACCAACCACAAAAACTACCAACCACATGCCTACCAACCATGGACCTACCAACCACAAAAACTGCCAACCACAGACCTACCAACCACAGGCCTACCAACCACAAAAACTACCAAACACAGACACAGGCCTACCAACCACAGAATCACCTGTCTCAAAGATAAGAGACAGACAGGGTTCTAAAAAGTCAAATATATATACACACTCACATATACAAAAACATACGTACATATGCACATAAGGTTTCATTATATCATGCCTGCGGGTCTTCCTTAAAAAGCTCCAAATTGTTCTATTTATAAGTTACTTTCCTACAAAACTTCCAAACACAGCTTTCATTGCAGTGATCTTAATCTTCAAACCCTCACGGTGGTTAAGAGAAGGTTCTAGAGCCATACTACCTGGGTTCAGACCTCTGCTCCCCAGCTTACTAGCTGTAAACCCTTGAGCAAGTCACTCAACCTTGCGGTGTTTGGTTTCCTCACCCACAATGAGACGAGCACAAGCATCCACCTCACAGGACTGCAGGAAGGACCAGGGGAGGGGACGCGTGCAAAGCGCTGGCACGAACATCAGGCCTAAGACACCACGCCGTCACGAAGCGTTGAGAATTACAATTACTGTCAGATAAACCCACGTAGCTTTTAAAAACTGGATTCCAGACAGACAGATGGCTGAGTGAGACAATAATCTTAATAACGCGATTACTAACATAATATGATCCACTGGTTAAAATGCAAATAACTAATAACCAAACACAACTAAATATATACGTACGCCTCAAGCATTTCCAAATATTCTAAAATAAGCATATTATTTTTTCTTCTTTTCTAATGACCACACTCACAGCATATGAAAGTTCCGGCACCAGGGACTGAACATGAGCCTCAGCTACGGCAATACCAGGTCCTTAACCCCCTGTGCTGGGCTGGGCATCCAACCCGTGCTTCTGCAGCCGCCCAAGCCACTGCAGTCGGCCAGCAGGAACTCCAGCGTGTTGTTCTCTTAACTGAAAAAAACAAAGACATCATGCAGAACCTCACCGCAGTGAGGTCAGATCCACTAACTCCTGCAGGCCTAAGACTTCAAGAACATACCTCGAAAATAAGGCCGTAAAGTAACATCATGTGTGTGTTTAATGCTGTTGAGATGTACCGGTCTTCACTGCACTGTCCTCGACATTCCCAAAGGAACGATGTCACGAAGGCAGTAGAAAATCATTTAAAAAACCCTGCAAGTTTGGGCATAAAACACATTAACTGTACTAAGAACGCAACAAGGCCACTTTTGCTAAACTCGAATTAAAAACACTGTCCATGGCGCTCCGGGCAGGCTCCACCTCTGAAAAGGCAGAGGCTCAGCTGATGCACACAGGAATTCTTTTTTTTTTTTTTTTTTTTTTTTTGTCTTTTTGCTATTTCTTTGGGCCGCTCCCGCGGCATATGGAGGTTCCCAGGCTAGGGGTCGAATCGGAGCTATAGCCGCTGGCCTACGCCAGAGCCACAGCAACGCGGGATCCGAGCCGTGTCTGCAACCTACACCACAGCTCACAGCAACGCTGGATCCTTAACCCACTGAGCGAGGCCAGGGATTGAACCTGCAACCTCATGGTTCCTAGTCAGATTTGTTTCCACTGTGCCACGACGGGAACTCCCGCACACAGGAATTCTTGACAACTTCACTGTCTTCAGCAGTTTAGCTTTCTTACCTGCATTTTTTAAATTACTCTGGTAAATTAAAACGAGATGTCTGTTAACACACATGTCTCACTAAGAGGTTATAAACAGTGTATCTCCAGAATAATTTAGTAACATTATCCAGAAAAAGGGACTCGTCCCCAAGACTTCAAAGTGAACCTACGTCTATACCCGCAAACGAACACAACACGCCTGGTGCAAAAGAAGCTCCCACTGAGCAGACAAATCAGCCTTAAACACTGCTGACCTTAAACATCAGTTCGATATTCTAATATTTTCTTTAACCACATGCACTTTTAGGAGTAATACACCCATGCACTGTCGAGGACTCTTAAGGCCCCACCCGGTACGTGGCCACTTTCAGAATACAAACGTCTGCGCTCCAGGTCTCGCTCTCGGGAGATGTGTTAGTGCTGAGGGCAAGCAAACCCCAAAGAGCAGCAGACAACACCCTCACACAGTCAGGGGCTGGCACAATCTAGAGCCACGCCGGAGGACAGACAAGCGCCAGAAGACGTGAGCCCGTATCAGACAACACACCGGCCTCCCCGGCTGCCTGCAATACCAGACGCCACTGCTGTGAGCCAGAAACTGGCCCAGGAGGAAGCGGCCTAGGTCACAGCCCGAGTGACTCAGCTGCGTCTTCGGCTAGGCTGTGGTCAGCACCCTCTAACAACAAAGAGGTAAGATGCTGACATCTTACTACTGGTGACTAAAAATTAAAATATAGGTATTTACAAATAAAAATGAGCAAATACATACTATGTACAGTATATGCTGAAATCTACCTTTCTATAACATCTTAAATGTTGCATAGCTGTTCATTTTACAGCCCTAGTTGGAAAACACCATGAATGCAGACTTTAATACCGACCTTAGACTATATCCTCAATCAGCTCAAACCAAAACTCTTAAAACCAATCACTAAACACTCTAGGGCAGCAGCTCACAAACTGCAATTCAGGAATCCCTGGAGTCCCCTCAGACCCTTTCAGGGCAACTGCTAGGTAGAACCCTTTTCACACTAATACTCAGGCATACCAGCCTCTTCCTAGTGTCACCAGTTACCCTGGCAGGTGAGAAGGAACGATGGAGAAACCCGATGGCACGTGGCCCCAAACCACAGCAGCGGCACTCAACTGTACAAACAGTCAGTGCGCTTTTCACTGCTCTGCAGTCACAGTCAAAAAGGGGGGAGGCGGTCTCACTGGATGTCTTTGATGGGGAGCTCCTTGGTGGTCCAGGGGTTAGGATTTGGTGCTTTCACTGCTTCCGCCCAGGTTCGATCCCTGGTCTAGGAACTGAGATCCCACCTCAAGCTGCTGCATGCCAAGGCCAAAAGGGGGGGGGGGGGGGTAGAGAAAAAAACAAAGATTGTATTAAACTTGGACTCTTAACAATGTCTGTTCAATATTCTACTTGCCAAAGTCTAATTCTACTTAGGGAGTTCCCACTGTGGTGCAGTGGGTTAAGAACCTGACTGCAGCAGCTTGGGTGGCTGCTGACACATGGTTGGATCCCTAGCCCAGCGCAGTGGGTTAAGGACCCAGCATTGCCACAGCTGTGGCGTAGGTTTCCGCTGCAGCTCAGATTTGATCCCTGGTCTGGGAACGTCCATGCCTCAGGTGTGGCCAAATAATAAAATTTAATTTAAATAAGAAAAATTTTTAAAAAGAGCTCCTACTTGGGCCACCTGTCAAAGCTGGACGGCTCTCAGGAGAGGCGCTGGTGCAGCTGTGTCACCGTGAGCTCAAGAG
Organism: Sus scrofa; assembly: GCF_054392235.1. Lineage (NCBI taxonomy): Eukaryota > Metazoa > Chordata > Mammalia > Artiodactyla > Suidae > Sus > Sus scrofa. Next base: position 1,713,806 of record NC_139383.1, read on the forward strand.
GCCGCCACGTCTACCTGGAGGGCGGCTGACACGCTGGCCACTCAGGTCTGGACCCCTGGCAGGCCGTCCCTGAGAAACGACGAGGAGAGCCGGGACCTCCAAGCGCCGCCTACGGCAGGGCTGCCAGGAAGCAAAGCTGAGCCCTGACGGCAGCACCATCCCGGAAAACGCGACGTCACTGCTGACTGAGTGTGACAGCTTCCCGCCACGACGACGACGTTTCTCGTCGGGGACATGAACAAGGGTGGTGCTTCTGCGTTGTTTAAAGACATGATCGACACTCGGAACTTCCGCGCAACTCAGTGAAGCCCTGCTCTCCAGACGGTCCGTGCCGCCCTGGGTACACGACCCACTCCAAGCGCAGGGCAGCCAAACGGGTCTCAGCCCCGGGGTGTGAAAACCACTCAACAGCATCTTCCAAGGGAGAGCTGGGGCCAGAAATGAACCTAAGGGACTCCAGCTCAAACTGGAAACCTTCACAGAACTGGTTCTTACTTTTATCACCAATGCCTCTTAAAAATAATCACCCCAGGTATCTGCCAACACAAAAACTCACTGAAGTGAAAAATAGGCGATATAACACGACCTGAGAACACACTGAGGAGCTCAGGCAAAATCACGGTGTATCGTAAATGTGCGTAAAATCATGGTAGATTTTATTTATTTATTTTTATCTTTTTTTAGGGCTGCACCCACGGCATATGGAAGTTTCCAGGCTAGGGGTCGACTCACTGCAGTTGCGCCGGCCTACGCCACAGCCACAGCAACGTGGGATCCGAGCCGCATCTGTGACCTATGTCACAGCTCATGGCAATGCCGGATACTTAACCCACGGAGCGGGGCCAGGGATCGAACCCTTGTCCTCAAGGATACTAGTCGGGTTCGTTACGGCTGAGCTACGACGGGAACTCCCAAATCATGGTAGATTTTAGAAGCACTTTTCTAGAAGTCTGGAGCAGTCAGAAATTTATTCAGATGAGTATCAATAGCCACCTAAAATAATGTATCTGAGAGACACCTTCCCAATGTAGAGGAAGTGACGCGTTTTAAGAATACAGTGGTTTTAAACATTTGACCGTGTCCAACGTGACCGCTGCGCCCACTGCATCTTCTCGACTGAACACATGGAACTAGATCCCATGCAAGGCCAAGAGGGGGTCAAAACGGCCACCCCAAGTCTCAGTACCGAAAGCTGACAACAGCAGCACAAAGGGAAAGGACAAGGTAGAAACTGTGCTGGTTCTCCTGTAAAATCAGAAGATAAAAAGAGTAACAGGAAGGTCATTGCTCAAAGTACCACTATTAGCGAAAAGGCGTCAAGAGAAAATACATTCTTTAAAGGAACAAATGGTTTAAATTTGCAAAGAACAAACGTCTTATTTTCCTTTAACAGAACATATGTGAAATTAAGCAACAAGGACCTATAAGCTGTGATTCTGGGTAAAAAAAAAAAAAAAACCAACTAGACTGCTGTTAACTAGCAAACTAGTCAAACAACAGTAATGAATGAGCATTTTTTTCACGGATCTTTGATTTTCAGGGTCAGACTCTGCTCCGCCACAAAAAACAAGGACACTCTCCGGTGGAGTTTTAGGAAGCAAGGCAAGACCTCTCATTCGGAAAGACCTGTCCCCGTGCGGCTGTCCCACCACAGACGGCGGCAGAGCCAGACAACAGCGACACGTCCTCTTCCGTCCAGGTGGCTTCCGTCCAACCCAGGAGGAAGATGCCTTTAAAAGCATCAAGAAAATGGCTGACACCTTGTGACAACGGCCCTGTCCAGCCCGTCAGGTTGGGGAAGTTCGGGGCTTCAGAAATGGAAAAAGCAACGTGAGCACGGTGGCCTGCGCACACACCCAGAGGCCCCCCGGCGCACACCCGAGTCCCGTTCAGGCCTGACGACGGACCCCACGTGGTGACGCCAACCAGGAGGCAGCGAGGACACTCAGAAGGCAGAGCCTGCTGTGTGCATTCAGCCTAAAAACAGGACAATGCAAACGAGAGCCACTGAAGGTCATGTCTTTTTTTTTTTTTTTTTTTAGGGCCACACCCACAGCATATGGAAGCTCCCAGACGAGGAGTCGAATCAGAGCTACAGCTGCCGGCCTTCACCACAGCCACAGCAATGCCAGATCCGAGCTGCGTCTGTCACCTGCACCACAGCTCATGGCAACCCAGGATCCTTAACCCACTGAGCAAGGCCAGGGATCGAACCTGCATCCTCACGGATACAAGTCAGATTGGTTTTCTGCTGAGCCACGATGGGAACTCCCATGTCTTATTTTCTGTAAGCCACACAACTTAATTTTCCTTAACATTAAATCTTTTGAGTAAAAACTGAGAAACGTGGCTGTATCCCAGCTCTGGTCAACCACTCAATCTCAGGTCCTCCACGCAACGTCATTCATGACTCACGATATACAACTGCAAGCATGAAACTCGTACTATCCTTACCTTTTGGAACCAGCTTACCGGGGCAACACTCGGCTGGCTTTCACACGGGAACCACTGCCACGTGTGCTCACTTCACCCTCGTGAAGCCCCTCGCTGTCTCAATTACACGGCGGCACGGCTGCGGCCCATCGCGCGCCAAGACGGTGAGCGGGGTTTCCTATTCTTCCGACTGCCAGGACAAAACCTCGCCCAGATGACCCGGGACGGACAAGCCAATTCCCACGCGCCCCCCAGCTCAGCCTGCTCTATCCAGACCCCATCTGTGACTGCAGCTGTGGAGGAAACCCTTCTGCTGTCGCACGAAGATGCCCACCGCTGACAGGCCCGCACCTACTGTCAACCCCACCGACTGGAAGCCACCAGTGAATGGGCAGGCCTGCCAGCCTGTCGGTATCCACCAACACACCAGGACAGGTCCAGACCTGGGAAAGGGGTCTGCGGGATTTGCCACACTGCCCAGTAGCTACTTACAAATGCAAATGTGTTTGATCACTGCCCTAGGCGTCTTCAAGGCAGCTATGTCCTAAATACAAACAGCCAGGAAACGAACGGCAGAACTCTGGACAAAAATCAACAGACGCTACCGCCCCTGAAAATAGTTTTCGATTAAGAGAGGTCAGTTTCGTTTTATGCGCCATAAATATTACTCACACATCCATGTTATGCAGACTAAAAGACAGCAGGCTCGTATCAAAACAACTGCCGTATGATGTAGTAGCACTTGGACATCACAGCCAAGTTCACGTCTCACAGAACTGTTTATAAACAAATTCACCTGCGCCACCAGAATAATAACCAGCCGCTTTACACAATTTACCTGTTCAATTAAGTCCTTAAAGACACATCCCTAAACCCTTTTCTCTTAGGCACCCCACCAGTGTGGTACCTAATCATGATCCTTTGTGAATCAGATTTTTCTCAAGAACATGAAAGAACCACTCCTTCCACTTACTGGTCAAAGTAAGAGAGCCCTGGAAAGGCCTGGCGCTGCGCCACTGGCGCCCAGTAAGCCCACGCGGAGCAGAGCAGACAGGAGAGCCAGCTGAAGCTCGCGCAGAGGCGGTTCCATCTGAAGGTAGCAGCGCAGGACAGGGCCTTTGCTTCACACTCCCAAGCACACACCCACACAGAGAGAAACCTTCGCCACGGCGCCCAGGAAAAGAAAACCCATTTTTTTTCAAGGCTATAAGAAACAGAAACACCTATAAATACTAAAAACACGTCACTGGCAATCGCCTATCTCATCACACAAGTCACCAGCAAAAAGATCTTCTAAAGCGCGATCATACAGCTGCTGCTTTCAAAAGAGTTTCAGACAGTTAGGCTGCCGGCTAAGGCCCAGTTACAACCTAAGCAGCAGCCACACACAGACTTGGCTCTAAGCCGTGCAATGACGCCCGCCTCACCCAGGACGTCCTACTCCACCTCTGCCGACAAGCCACCAGTTATTTTTCACGCACACCTCTGGGTAACATGAGTCACCGCTTCATTCCTCAAGATTAAGCGCGGTAGTAAAATACAGCATTTTACCGCTAATAAAGAATATATGGGTGTCCACACAGATTTTTTCCCATCAATGCAAAAGAAGAAGGCAATGAATTCAACAAGAAATAAACAAAACAAATGACTTTAAGAAATGTCTCATAAAGTGACTTAGTCAACTACCTAGCAAGGTTTTTGCATTCAGGTGTAAACTTGATGCAAAAGAATAAGACATGAAAACATAAGTCTTTAATAGCCTAGTAGATAATTCCACTGAGTTTTTAAAAAGCATGGAGCCCGTTTTGCCAGGAATAAAACTGTACCCCAAGAAAGCCACGCTCAGTTATCCTTTGCACAAAATATTTATTGAGCATGCACCCCATGATAGACATAAAACGATAAAACTCGAGGCTCTCGCCTTCACGTGATCAGGGTGGGAGAGACAAACCAATGACCACAAGTGGAGGAAGTTAAACAACAGAAGACCAGAAAACAACAAGAGACCTGGGGGTGACCAGACACGCTCTTTTCAGAGGAGGCAACGAGATTAACGACAAGCATTCTGCCATAATAAAGAATTAGAAATCCCTAAAAGAAATAAAGAGTTAAAAAAAAAAAAAAAAAAAAAGGACAGGCAGGACTAAAATGCTCTTGGATGCATGTCGTATATTATAGGCTATAGTTTTCCACAGTTGTCAAGATATTAATTCAGCTTAACATCAATCTCCTGGTGACAAAATATCAACTTTAAGAATATCAACTCTCGTTTTCAATTCCAAGGGATCTAGGATCCAAAATGAGGAAGGGGCTGAAAAACATACAATGATAAAACAGAACTTCCTGGGCTGACAAACACACAAGGATAAAATAGAACTTCCTCTTACTTTGGAAGCCCTGTCTTTTCTACACACAAAGGTGAATACGAAGCAAACGTGACCAAGGGGATTTTAAACCATATTCTAATTTTCACTAAAAGTGGATGTAACCCAAAAAGCCAAGTTTATTATCTCCCTAAGCACAGAAACCACAGATCAGTGGTTATCAAGGCTGCCTGAAACCACCAACCACAAATGACTGATATGAGTTGATAATAGATACTGATCACTGTACCCCCCAAAAAAGCAATCAAAAGAAAACCACCCACAGCTATACTTATGTACATACATAAAAAAGATTATCCAAATATATAATGCTTAAATTGTATTCTTACAAACTGAATTCTGCAGTAAATGTGTTCAACATTTATCAAATATAATAAAGGCCAGTATAACACTTAAATCCCTTTAAAAAACTAAGGAAAATGATTTGTGACAAATAGAGTAAAAACTCATTTTTTCAAACATTAAAAAATTTCAGACAAAAAAGTGTAGCTAGAAATTGAAACCGCTGGCCTTGATATATTGGTTTAGAGAATTAACTTGAGTTTAAACCCACATCACAATTAAAGATACGTGCTAAAAGTAAAGCTTAAATTTCCCAGAGCACAACAAACTTAACAGCACGCAAAGGTTCTCCAGAAAACAAAAAGCAAAGTGTGAACTAGGTACTGGACAACGTAACGGCTAAGACAAATAACACGGACGTTTGAGAAAAACAACTTGTTTCATTACGAAAGGCTTTCTGACACAACCCTGGAGAATCATTTCTAAAAATATTATATATGTATTTTACGAGTGGGAGGGAGAAATTATTTCATATTATACTAAATGAAATAGTCATTTTCAAAAAATGTCCTTCAACCCCTGCTTTGCTTCAACACGTATGGACAGCAACTTTTCACCCATGGAATAACTAGGTGAATAACAGTCCAGTTTTATTTCAATAATTACTCATGTATCTAAGAAAATAGAGGTTTCAATCGAGTGTTTAAAAATAGAATTTAATGAAATCCATGAACTCTAAGCCATTTCTGATTCAGGATTTTTAAATGCCAACTGAACTTAAAATCCCAAAATGTAAACTGAATTAGCTATTACTAAACTGAAAAATAAATTTCTTTTATCAACCAGACTTGGGGAATCTCTGAAAAAACAATTACAAATAGTTCCATTCAAACAAAAAAAAAAAACACAAAACAACTAAGTACCAAAATAACATTTTACATCTGAATTTTTTAAACCAGAGATACGAAAAATGAACTCATTATTCTGAAAAGACAACATAATCCTGAAGGCTAAATTACTGCATGTCACCTTTCAAAAGACACGCTAATAAGCCTATGAATGAACACTTAACGACTTATTATTAATGTGCTTACCAGCATCTAACTCATAAAATCATCAGAGATGATGAGTGGTGAATCAGGAGTAACTTATGATCAGTGTTCAAACTGGCAACCTGAACCTAGCACTTTGCATTAGCATTCCACCGAGGATTAAGATGAATGGCTTTGCCCAGGAAGGCAGGAGAAATGGAATCTTTGCCACTACAGGCAAAATTTTACTTTACATCCAGAAAGTAAAAGTCAACCTTATTCAAAACACAAACTGGGGTTTAATCAGAAAAGGGACTAAATTTCATGAGACAGCTCAAATGTGCAAACAGGACTGGTGTCCAAAAGCTGACATTTTAGTAAATATACTGAGTTACCCATGAGAACAAGTCAGAAATAGGCGCTATCAAAATGATTCCCCAAGAGAACATAAATCCTGTGTAAGGTGTATGTCGTGCAGGCACCACCTCCACCTGAGAGCGAAGCAAGCCCCGCACGTTCACTAGGACCGGCCTGCCGGGTCTCCCCAGGAGTCTCACCTCCACGCTGCTCCCACTGCCCTCCCGTCCCAGCCGACGGGGAGGAAACCTGTTTTTTCCTTTTTTTTCCCAACTGTTCGGGACTCTCTCGGCAGCTTTGCTATAAACAACTACCATTGTCCCAGGCCTGGAGCAAGTGCGATTTCCTCCTTTTCTCAGGAGCACGCCCAGGACCGGCCACCCCCGGGGGCAGCGCCGCCGGCGGGGGCCCGAGGCCACCGCGCCAGTCCCCGACCCAGCCCCCGACCCAGCCCCCGGCCCTGCCCAGCCCCCCGGGCCCCCGGCCCTGCCCCCGGCCCGGCCCCAGGCTCAGGCCAGCACCACCCGCGCCCAGCCCCCCACCCCCGCCCGCGGCCCCCTCCCCCAGCCCCCTCCCCTCCCGGGGCCCGGGCCGCCGCGGGCGCGCGCACGGCCGGCGCGGGGAGGGGCGCTCGCCCGTCCACCTGAGCGCAGGCAGCGAATGGGAGGCAACCTTCTTTCCCCCGGAGTTCAATTCCGGGCTGCGTTATCGGCAAACCCGCACAATTGGAACAACTTTGCCGACGTTTACTTGGCGCTCGCGGCCCGCCGCCCCCCGGACCCCCCACTGCGGCCGAGCGCCGCGGGCACATGCTCGCTCGCCCAGCGACAAAGGTCCGCGGGCCGGGCCGGCGGGCGGGAGACCACCGGGCCCCGCCCCGCGCCCCCCCCCCCCCGCCGCCGGGGCGCAGGTGACCGCGTCCGCCCGGGCCCGCGCGGGGGGCGTCGCGGAGGCCGCGCTACCTCGGTGGGCTGGCTGATCTCGAACAGGTCCAGCCGGTTGGCGTTCCAGTGCTGGATGATGTCGGCCAGCTTCCGCCGCTCCTCGTCGCGGGCGCCCGCCGACATCCTCCGGCCGCGCGGGGCCCGGGGTCGGGGGCCCGGGTCGGGCGGGGGGCCGCGCGCCCGGGCTCCGTGGGCCCGGCTCGCCGCTCGGCCGCCTCGGCCCGGCTGCCCGCGCCCCGCTCGGCGCGCCGGCTCCGCGGCCCCGGCCCGGCCGCCTCAGCTCTCGGCTCCGCGGGCTCCTCAGCCGCCGCCTCCGGCCCCGCTCCGGCCGCCGCGGCCCCGCGCCTCAGCCGCCGCCGCCGCCGCCGGCCCGCCCCGCGTCAGCCCGCCGGCCGGTGTGCGCCCCGAGCGCCCGCCCGCACGCGCCGCCGCCCCGCCCGCCGTGCGCGCCCCCGCGCCCGCGCGCCCGCGCCCGCACCTCCGGCCTCCGCTAGGTGCTGCTGCGCCCGCCCGCGCGCCGGGCGCCCGGCCGCCGGCGCCCGGGCCGGCGCGCGCGGGTGGGGCTGGGTCGCGACGGGCCGTTCCGGGTCCGACCGGTGGGCCGGGTTCGGATGGAGCCAGGTGCGGGCGGGCGGTGCGGGTCCCACCGGTGGGCCGGGTTCGCACGGAACCAGGTTCGGCTGGGCGGTACCGGGTCCGACCGGTGGGCGGGGTTCCGACGACAGAACTGGGTCTGGCCAGTGGGCGGGGTCGGGCGGGCGGTACGGGTCCGACCGGTGGGCGGGGTTCAGATGGAACCAGGTTCGGGCGGGCGGTACGGGTCCGACCAGTGGGCGGGGTTCCGACGGGCAGAACTGGGTCTGGCCAGTGGGCGGGGCTCGGGCGGGCGCTACTGGGTCCGACCGGCAGACCGGGTTCGGGCGAGCTTGCTGGGCGGGCCGGCAGTGCGGGAGGGAGGGGACGCGGCGAGCCCCTTGGGGTGCCGACCGCCCCGCACCCCGCGGTCCGGCGCGGGCTCCGGTCCGTCCCTTCCGAGGAGCGCGCGTCATCGCTGCGGGTGTGGACTGGGGATCGTGCAGCGCCCCCGGCCGGGTGCCGGGCCCCGCGCCGCGCGTGCTTCTCCCGCAGTGTCGGGTCGGCAAGGCCGCCTCGCCGTGTGTCTCCTTGCAGAGGGTCCGCGAGCGCCCCACGGACTCGAGGCAGCACAAAGTTGCAGCCATGGGTCCCTTGAGGCGCCTCTGGGCGCAGGGAGATGCTGCCTCCGCCGCCTGACAGCCTCCGAGTGTCCTGGTGCCTGTGCAGACCTAAGGTTCATTTCCGTAGCAAGTTTGGTCCGTTTAGGAGTATTTATTTCATGAGGTGTTTTTTCTTTAATTGCCTCACCCCCCAAAAATACTGGCTGCAGAACACCTGCCAGCAGCAGACTGTTTCTCCATGCGTTGCGCGCTCGGTAGGGCCGAGTCTCCTACGTTATTTGTGATGCGTAGTCACCAAAAGCCTTCATCTTTGAAATACCACAGCTAAGCAATGAAAATAGTGAGCCCTTCCTTGACAAAGCCGCTTTATTTTTGTCATGACTCTGTCTTTTCCAGCATGGAGATGATTTTTCTCTCCACCAATTGGATCTCTTCTTTTCTGGGAAAGACCAGAGAATTGTGCCGACCCTGCTGGGTTTTGTCTTCAGCCCTCGTTTCTGCGGCGGAGAGCAGTACAGCTTCATAAGGCGGCTTTTCAGCAGAGAAGCCTGCGGTGTTGAACCAGTGCCACGGGGGGCGGGGGAGGGGGGGAGATTCTTCAATAGAGCTCGTCTTCTTTCTCAAAATTAAAGTGGTGACTTGCAGAAAAGCATATGTGTATAAACGACACGTCCATGTTCTGACATTCTGTTCCTTTAGGGCTTTTAGTTCCTGTGCTTCTATAGAGACTGAAGTTGGTTTTTGTTTTTTTTTTGGTTTGTTGGTTTGTTTGTTGTGGGGAACGTCGCCCTGTCCATACAGCTCAGAACTGTCTAGCTAGGTCGCACACATGCCACGTGGGTTGTCAGCCATAGTGTCAGCTGAATTGTAACAGTAAGAGCTTTATTCCTGATGATGCTATTACCAAGAATGACTTGTCTCTTAGAGCAAAGAATTTAGTTTTGCGAAGATGGCAACTAGATGGCTGATAGCCAGAGCAAGTACCTGTGGAAAATTTAATATTGCTGGATGATAAACATGAGCTCCCTGCAGTGTTATTTTTGTAATAAAAATATGTAGCCTACCTGAAATGCCTACCCTATGATGCAGGACACAGAGAAGGCTCTAAGTCGGTGTTAATTATTACTGTTTTTCTGACTCATTAAAAACCCCTGTTTGTGGAGTTCCCGTCGTGGCGCAGTGGTTAACGAATCCGACTAGGAACCATGAGGTTGCAGGTTCGGTCCCTGCCCTTGCTCAGTGGGTTAAGGATCCGGCGTTGCCGTGAGCTGTGGTGTAGGTTGCAGCCTCGGCTCGGATCCCGAGTTGCTGTGGCTCTGGCGTAGGCCGGTGGCTACAGCTCCGATTCAACCCCTAGCCTGGGAACCTCCATATGCCGCGGGAGCGGCCCAAGAAATAGCAACAACAACAACAACAAAGACAAAAAGACAAAAAATAAATAAATAAATAAAAACCCCTGTTTGTGTTACACGTGAGTGGTGTAGGGAGTATACAGTTTGTAACAGCTCTCAGCCAACGTTCGTTTATTGACAAAGGTTTAAAAGCCATAGGCTCCCGATGATTCTTCAATCATGAAGAGCCTTGGAACCGGTATATATTTAGGCCATGAACATTTTCAAGCCAACAAATTCTTCTGCTAATTGTTGTTGTTCAAGCCCCCAGGAAAATGTGCTGAGATGTGTGTTAGTTTTGACACCACATGAGAAGAATAATAAGTAGGCATGCCATCCATCTTCTATCCTCAGTGCACCGTGAGTGCTGCTACATTTCGGGAATCGTATGTAAGTGCTCTTCCAGAAATGCTGTGTAAAGATCAAGTCGGGTGGGATTTATTGTCGACCCTGCCATATAGACAGAGAAACTGAGATGTGGGCTGAGGCGAAACTGAAGGTGAACGAAGCTGCAGTGGCTGAGGTTGAAGCGATTTTTAAAATTGATTTTCCAATTTATATATTTAACTTCTGGTTTTCTTTTTAAAAAGTATTATTTTGAGTTATACTGTTAAGAAAATTAAGAGCTCCTGTTTAAACCAGCATTGGAGTTCCCGTCGTGGCACAGCGGAAACAAATCGGACTAGGAACCATGAGGTTGCAGGTTCGATCCCTGGCCTCCTTCGGTGGGTTAAGGATCCCATGTTGCCTCGAGTTGTGGTGTAGGTCGCAGACACGGCTCGGATCTGATGCTGTGGCTGTGGTGTAGTCCAGCGGCAACAGCTCCAATTAGACCCCTAGCCTGGGAACCTCCATATGCCACTGGTGCAGCCCTAAAAAGACAAAAAAACAAAAACAAAAAAACAATCAGCATTGATCTACATATAGTTCTAAATATCTCTAAACCTTGGGGTTCCCATTGTGGCTCAGCTCTAACAAACCTGACTGATATCCATGAGGACTCAGTTCAATCCCTGGCCTCGCTCAGTAGGTTAAGGATCCAGTGTTGGTGTGAGCTGTGGTGCAGTTTGCAGATGCAGCGTGGATCCTGCATGGTTGTGGCTGTGGCGTAGGCTGGCAGCTACAGCTGTGATTCGGCCCCCACTCTTAGCCTGGGGCCTTCCGTGTGTCACAGATGCTGCCCTTAAAAAAAAAAAAAAAAAAAAAAAAAGTCTCTAAAACTTCAGTCTACTTAAAACCTTTCAGTATCATGTAATGGGAATAAATATATAAGAACTAACAAATAATGATAATTTTAAAATATATTCTGCAATACTATGAAAACCAGGTTCTGAGAGCAAGCAAATGAAATAAACCTTGTCCTTGCCCCATCACAGGCTCTGGGACCAGAAAATGTCAGGGAAGTTATCAGAAGCTCAACCATCTGAGAAGGAAAAAGTGAAACAAATGTATCAACTGTGTGTAACTGTGCCAACTACATTTAGTGACCTGTAGGCCATTTTCTAGCCACTGATAGATTTCATGTTTCAGTGTATTAACCCAATTTTTAAATACTCCATCTTGTAACTGTGAAAAGCATCGTATAAACCCTTCTACTAGATATATCAATTTAGAGGATGGTGTTTAAGCAAAAATTAAAGTAAAGAGGTATAATAATGGTTCAAAAAGGAGAATTTCTAGAAGAGACTATCTTCCTGAGTAGCCTAAGCAAGTGTAAATGAATTTAGTTAGTTAATCTAGACAGTTGAATAACCAAACTCTTCCTTTGCCCAACCCATAGCTAGAAAGGTCAGGGTGATTAATTGTGTTTTTAAAAGAAAGAGGATTAAGTTTCAAGAATAAGGAGAGTCTGTGCTACTTTACTGCATAAATGGAGAACTGTGTCTTTAAATTCCTCTTTATTCTATTCCAGAATTCCTGATGTTTAGTTCAGTTTGGGGTTACCTAAATAGAATTCTCTGGAAACAAGATTTCAGAGAAAGTAGAGATAGAAAAAGCCCTTAAAAACAGGAATTTAATCTTACTTGTTTAAAAAAGATATATTACTAACTCAGAAATACTTCTATGGTAAAACGTGTTCTCTAGCTGTTTATAACCTAAAATAATGCTGGGAGGGAAAAAAGCCAGATCTTAAACAGATAAGATATTTACACTGAATACAAAGAAACTAGCCCATGGAAATTCCCATTGTGGCTCGGGGGTTGCAAACCCAACTAGTATCCACGAAGATGCGATGCGGTTAGGTCCCTGGCCTCCGTCAGTGAGTTAAGGATCCAGTGTTGCCACAAGCTTCAGTGTAGGTCACATATGTGGCTCGCATCCCACATGGCTGGGGCTGTGGTGTAGGCCGGCAGCTGCAGCTCTGATTTGACCCCTGCCTGGGAACTTCCATATGCCGTAGGTACGGCCCTGAAGGGAAAAAAAGAAAAGAAAAGAGCCTGTGTGTGTGTATCAGACGGTGTCTGAGTTCTGTGTTTGTGTCTGCGTGTGTGTCTCTGTGGATCTGTGCTTGTATGAGTTCGTGTGTGTGTGTCGTGTGTTAAAGGACGCATGTGTCAGATGGGGTCTCTGTTGTGCATGTGTGTGTGTGAAGTCTAGGGGGAGAATTATACCCACGGACACAGGTCACTTCCCTTTTAATGTGTGGAAAAACCTCTTGATGTTCCCTTGTTTTGGTGGAAGGCCCCTGGTGGCCGGGACGCGTTGGTTTCAGATTCTGTCCGTCTCCCAGCACTGAGCACAGAGCGTGGGACACGGTGGTGTCTGACGAACCACCCCTCTGGGTCACAGCACCATGGCTGATGGCCTGATCCCCGGGCTAAGTCCTCGTAAGGGCAGGTCCCGGCCGGGAGGGGGCTTTCCCTTCTCTCTTGATGAGAATCCCAAACCCAGCACCAGTGCTGGGGCCAGGGAAGGGCCTTGTTCCTAGAACAGAAGTGGAACTCCTGGGCAGCCCCCGGAGGACTGGATCCACTGGCTGCCAGGGGTTCAACAAAAGCAAAACAAATGCAGGAGACATTATAGACACCAGGTTCTGAGGTGAACTAAATGTTGCAAGCCTGGCTCCCGCTCCAATTTTTACAGGTCTCAGAAAATAGCAGGTATCAGGGGAAAACCTCTCAGGGACGTAATAGGCCTAAGAGGACAAGCAGTACAGATGTATCAGCTTTTTCTTCTTTTTCTTTTTTTGTTTTTTTCCTGCAGCACATGGAAGTTCTCAGGCTAGGGCTCACATCAGAGCTACACGACGGTCACAGCAACACCAGATCCTTAACCCACTGTGCGAAGCCGGAGATTGAACCTGAATCCTCATGGATACTAACTGGGCTCGTTACCAAGCCACAACGGGAACTCCCTATGAGCTATTGTTCTCTGTGTTCTATGCCCTTTTCTGCTAGAAAATGGGTACACACACACACACATAATACGTATAATACGTTGTATTTTATATAACTGTAAAAAGTTTTATACAAGTATAGTACATAATATATGCTGAGATTAGAATAGATATGATTTTGCTGGGAAAGTGCATTACATTTTTGAAGGCAAACTCCCATTAAATGGTATTTAAGCAAATGCAAGCACACCAACTGAAGGGAACAGGTACTATTGAATGCTTTACCAGCACTAAACATAAGAGAAACCAGAGAAGCAACTGCGAAGAGGCGTCTTATCCGCGGGAAGCCCAGAACTGGGGTGTCCAGGACGTCCCCCTGACTGAATCTTGTCTCTGTCCACCAGCATCTCCAAAATCAGAAATGCCCAGTTGCAGGCGTTTGCTTTGGGAAACGCGGTGCAACTTAAACTTTCAAAAGTGCTGTTGACGTTTGCAATAATTCCATGCAAAGTGACCAACGTGGGTGAGGCTTCTGTTGCCATGGTGCGATAAGGCTGTACTCTCAAGCTCCTGCCTCACACACACGCCTGCTCTGAGTGTACACGAGTGAGGACGAAAGAGAAAAGGAGAAAGTGTGAGTTTAGAGGACACTTGACCCTCGACATGAACCTCACTGAGGATGGGTGTGTGGACCGTAGGGGCAGGTCAAAGCAGAAGAGCAACCTGCTCCCTGGGACTGGACGGACATGGAGAGAAAGGAGCAGAATCCAAGAAAGGACCGGAAGGTGGGCCCCTGGTTTGGGAAGAGCAGACGCTCACTTGTAGCCATCGCGCACTCCTTTCTCTTCTTTTGTTTTAATTTATGTCGCTGAAGTACAGCGGTCAATTTCCGCTGCGCAGTGACGCGGTTGCACACACAGACCCTCCTTCCCGGTCTGCTCCATCCCCACTAAGCCCAGGGCACGGGCTGTAGTTCCCTGGGCTCGGCAGCAGGACCTTGTTTACCCTCCTGTATAGAATCGTTTGCAAGTGCTAATCCCACACTTCCAGTCCATCCCTTTCCCGCCTGTCTTTATACTCTAAATGCCATATATTTTTTGGAGGGGGGGCCACACCCAAGCCACATGGAAATTCCCCGGCCCAGGGACCGAATCCAAGCTGCAGCTACGACCCAAGCCACAGCTTCAACAACAGTGGATCCTTAACCCGCTGTGCCACAGCAGGAGCGCCTAAGTGCCCTATTTCTATCAAACTTTCCTCGTTTCGGCGCACCCATGAGAGTACCCTTCCGCAACGCCGCTGCGATGCAGGGAAGAAACACCTCACAGGGAACCCGGGTGATGAGCGCTTCGGGGTGGAATAGATCCATGATTCCCAAAGTCTGCGGTCATCGGAATTTCCTGGGGAGCTTTTTCTTTGTGCAACTTCCTTCTTTTAGAACCATTTCGATGGTAGGCACAGGCAGAAGAAGCCCCCTCCTCGCACCACCCACTCCAAGTTCCCAGGAGCCTGCTTCACGTAGCCTCTAGCCTCAGCCCTCAGCCCTGGATTATTTTAAAACAAAAGTCAGACGTGATACTGTTTCGTCGGCATTTCTTCAGAAGATAAGGACTCTTGGAAACACGGGTTTTCCCAACACTGTGATCCCCTTGAACAAAAAGTCCTTCAAGTCATGCTCTGCAGCTCAGGGCTCCTGTTTCAGGGGACTTTTTGAACGTACGAGTTTCCTCAACCCAACCCCAGACACCGGAACAGAACCAGGGTGAGCCCAGGAGTCTCCCCCAGTGATTCTGGGGGTCAGGTCTGACCATCACTGGCGTAAGTCCTTTCCGACCTTGAGACTGACTTCCAGCGTCACACGTCTGAAGTCACGCCTCTTCCTTCTCCGAAGTGAAACTGGTTCCCTTGTCTCACTGAACGCGTGGGGAAATCAGTCTTGGGTCTGGGCGCAGAGGTGGCAGGACAGGAAAGCAGCTCAGGGAAAGAGGCCAATTCCCAAGTGTGAGATCCAGCCCTTACCGCATTGCAGGACGGTGAACGGGGCCCTCGTAGTTCTCTGAGACCCAGTTCCCTCCAGTGACAAATAAACTTCTTGGTGGCAATTACCTCGACTCCCTACCTTACGGAGCTCTCGACAAGGTCCAGTTTAAAGTTGGGGGGGGGGAAATGCACTCTGCGAGTGTCCTGGGGGTACACAGGTCTTCGTCCTTTGCACCCGAACACCAGCACTGCAGGGGTTACATAGGTACAGGAGAAAAAGGAAACTCCAGAAAAGCTGTTTCAATACGCAAACATTCATACCTGCTATGTATGTGGGGAAAAGAACAATCATTCAACTTTAACTTCTTCTGCATACTTCGAATTAGTAAAAGATGACATTGGAACCCCCATTGCTCAGAACCCTGCCATAGCCTCTAAGCCTGGGAGGGCTTCAGGCCATAGAAATATCCATGTGCTGGTTCTTGGTTTGGCAACGTGTTGTTATAATTGCTTTCATTGCCAGAGTCTGTCATGAGTTTGGTGCATTATACGCTGTAAATGTTTAAACTCTGTGTCCTAGACGCGGGGGAGCAGGTGCTCATCTTCCCCTCCCACGTGCTAAGCCACCCTTCCCGCTGTTTCCCTGCCAGTCCCCCTGCCCCGCCCTCCCCGCCCCATCAGGCGCCTCCTCGGAAGGCCTGACCAAGGGGGGTGTCGCTCTGGTCTTAGATCGTCCCTGACTCCTGCTGCTTTTGCGTTTCCCATGTCGTTCTGGCCCCCCAGTCCCAGCAGCTCTCCCTACTAGGGCAGCCTCCTACTGGGTTCTTGGCTGCGTCCTCTCCCCAGTTCAGCTCTCCCCACCTTCCCAGCACACTCCCCGATCATACCTATTTCACCCTAATACAACCCTAGCCTTCTGAGCACGGTTCATTTTTTTTTTCTCTTTCTTTTTAGGGCCATACCAGCAGCATACAGAAGTTCCCAGAGTCAAATCTGAGCTACCGCAGCAGTGAGTGACCGTCCAGCCCATTGTCCCTCTGTGGTGACTGGAAGTCCAGGCAGGTATGAAGGCGCCACCAAGTCAAGCAGCCCAGTCTCAGCCTCGGCCGATCCTGCGGGGTCACTGGTCCCTGAAACTTGGAGCTGCTAATCTCCAGGCCGAAACTGGCCAGTCTTCAGGTCCATCGACTTCCAGGCCCAGGTCCCCACTGATGGTCCCTGCAGTCCTTGCACCGGGCCCCCTGCAGTCTGACTGTGCGTCTGTCCGCAGTCATCCCCTGCGTGGCGGTGACCATGAACTCAGGGCCACACAGACCCCACTTTGAATGTGAAATTGCCGTTGGCCATGAAGGCCAACTACCTTTCTGAAATCGGTTTTCTCGTCTAAATGATCGCCGTGATGCCTCTGCAAGTGAAAGGTAATGAACCAGAGTGCCACAGCAACGCAGGTGCAGTGTCCCCAACTGCGGAAGCTTCCTGGTGACATGGCTTTCTCTTCTTGGCACAGAAAACGCATGAAACCTAAAGTAACTCAGAGAAGCAGACTTTATTTTTATTTCTCTGTGATTTGTAGAATAATCCCAAGACTGCACACAGATGAATTTCCCTGCCTATTTTCACCAGTTTCATTTCTTTTCAATAAGACACAGATATGTATTTATTTTTTAAGGTAGTTAACAAGCCAAAACATAACTAATAATTTGATGAGTTTATTAGATAGTAATATACTGTTTTTTTTGTTTATTTTTTTTTGACCAAGCCTATAGCATGCGGAAATACCTGGGCCAGGGATTGAACCCGCACCACAGCAGCCACAGTGCTGGATCCTTAACTGCTAGGCCACCAGGGACCTCCCATAGTCACAGGCCTATCTTTTTAAAATTTTGTATTACATTTTCACAAGAAAAATCAATTTAAAAAAGCAATTACTAGAAAAGTTGAAATGATGGAATGAAAAAAATGTTGGCTCTTTGTGTAACGTCTCCAATTAACTGATGGTTTCAGATACTTTGAACCGAGTAAGTATTTTGAACTGAATGATGATTTTTGGTATCAAGGTGGGACAGAGGGGAGGGGAAGTTTTGCTTAATGCAGGCTTTCTTAAAAATAAAGGACAGAAAGAATAAATAAGAGTAACTAACTTTTTAGACTAGACAGAAACAATTTGTTGTTCAGATACTAGATTCTTGAAAATAGTTATGTATCAGCATGTCCTGAGCCCATGACGCTTTCACTAGGCAGAAAGCCACGTTTTCACTAGGCAGGATTACAGTCCTAACAAAACAGTATTAGGTACCCTGTAGTGTCAGGGATTCCTGGTTGTAATTCCCATGAGAGGCTGAAGGTATTGTCGTCTTTTAAAACATCAATCTCGGCAGCTCGTTGAGAGAATCTTCTTGGATTCCATTTATATTGGCCTTCCGGCCACAGACTTTTTCGGTTCAGTAACAAGATTTTTTTTTTTTTCAAGAAGCAATTATTTAACTGTTACTTTCCCACACAGCTATTAAATAAAGACGGACCTACAGTTCGAATTTTAATTTATAAATATAGTAATTTAGGAGGGGCAATAGCCAAGAGTATATATAACAAAATACCCAGGAGATACACACCCCATCACGAGTACAATAATTACATTCTAGCTAAAAACTGTTTGTTAAACTATAGCAAATTCACGAAGAAATATCCATTCCAAGACAAAATATTTTCCCCTTTGGTTTAATAATTTAGTTTATTTGTTGCAAGGCAGGTATAAGGAGTGACAAAGCAGGGTGAAGTCCTGCTTTAAAAAGGGTACATTCTAAGGGTGTTCTGTCTTGTGCGATTTTCTGCACGAGTCTCCACCCTCACAACAGCCCCCATTCTGAGGGCACTTAGGCTATGGATCGGTGTGAACAAATGTTCGTATTTTAACCCAGGGCTTGGCAAACTAACACCTGTGGGCAGGATGCAGCCTTTGCCTTCTGGTTTTGCATGGCCCATGAGCTATGAATGGTTACACATTTTTAAATCGCTGAAAAAAAAAAAGAGAGTTGACATGTGACCCAATATTAATTTAAAAACCCAGCTTTGTGGTATCAGCCAATACACAGGTGTTAAGCTACAGAACCAGAAGAGGAAGAAGGTGTCCAGTTCTCACCAGGTAAGCTTTGATTGACCCCTACTTGCCTTCTTTGATGAAACCAAGAAAACGGCCGAGCGGCAGCTTTTCTTGGAGGGCGGGGATAATTACCCAGAGAAAGCACTCTAGATTCTCAGGCTGTTCTGCTGCCGGTCCGGGTATTGACGTTTGGGGGTATTTATGATTGCGATGCATTCCGAAGCATCCAGCAACCGCTGATTATACCATTTATTGGGGAAAAAAAAATCCTTCCACCGGTCTGCACGCTGCCACCCTTGTCCTAAATCAAGTGTTCCTGTGCGAGTCTGTCTCTGAACAAATTTGGTTTCTTTGGTCTTTGCATCCACCGTTACACAAAGCGCCTGACTTCATTACGGAAACTTTATAATCAGTTCTGTATCTGCTGTACCTTCCACGGTGTTCTTTGTATTAAAAGACATCTTCGTTTTTCCTGATCCTTCGTGTTTCCAGGTAAATTCTTAGAATCGGCTGTCGGGGACCACAAAAAAACCCAGCTATGGTTTCACTCAGGCAGCATTAAATTTACAGGTTAACTGGAGAAAAACGGGTGTATGGATAGCAGAGACACTTCGAACCCATGCACATGGGTTACCCTCCATTAATGAGATCACCCAAGTTATTACAGAGGAAGATGGGCTTTGGCAATGTTTTTGAGGAAGTTCAAAAGTTAGTTAAAATAATGGCTTGGAGTTCCCGTCGTGGCACAGTGGTTAACGAATCCGACTAGGAACCATGAGGTTTCAGGTTCGATCCCTGGCCTTGCTCAGTGGGTTAAGGATCTGGCGTTGCCGTGAGCTGTCGTGTAGGTTGCAGACGCAGCTCGGATCCCGAGTTGCTGTGGTTCTGGTGTAGGCCAGCAGCTATGGCTCCAATTCGACCCCTGTCCTGGGAACCTCCATATGCCATGGGAAGCAGCCCTAGAAAAGGAAAAAAAAAAAAAAAAAGCTTTATTGTGATATAATGCCCGTCTCATAAAACTTACCTTTAGGAGGTCCTTTTGTAGCTCAGTGGGTTAGGAACCTGACATCATGTCCGTGAGGACGCAAGTTCAATCCCTGGCCTCACTCAGTGGGTTTAGGATCCGGCGTTGCCATGAGCTGTGGTGTAGGTCACAGACACGGCTCAGATCCTGTGTTGCTGTGGCTGTGGTGTAGACCAGCAGCTGCAGCTCCATCTCAACCCCTAGCCTGGGAACTTTCATATGCCATGGGTGTGGCCTTAAAAAGAATGAACGAAGAATGAAGAAAGGAAGAGATTCACCCTTAAAAATGGACGGTTGGGTGGGTTTAGCACACACAGGGTTGTACAAGCATCACCACCGGTATCAGAACTTCTCCCCCTCAAACCTACTACCCGTCCCGCTTCATGTGGCCCAACCCCCACGATGCCAGGAAACCACTGATCTTTCTGATTCTGCTTTTCTGCCTATATTTGACATTTCATTTAAAAGGCGTCACATGGAGTTCCCATCGTGGTGCAGCGGAAATGAATCCGACTAGGAACCATGAGGTTTCGGGTTTGATCCCTGGCCTCACTCAGCGGGTTGAGGATCTGGCGTTGCCATGAGATGTGGTGTAGGTCGTGGACGCGGCTTGGATCCCGAGTTACTGTGGCTGTGGTGTAGGCTGGCAGCTGTAACTCTGATTCAACCCCTGGCCTGGGAACCTCCATGTGCTGCAGGTGCAGCCCTAAAAAGGCAAAAGGCAAAAGGCAAAAGCCAAAAAAAAAAAAAAAAAAAAAAAAAAAAAAAAAAAGGAAATCCAAGCAATAGAATAAAAAACAAAACAAACTAACAAACAAAAGGCATCACACCATGTGTGCTCTTTTGTGACTGGCTTCTTTCACTTGGGATGTTTTCAAGGTTCATCCGTGTCATAGAACAACTTTGTTTTAGCAAGAAAAACAATTAAAACCACGCAGCTTCTGTAGAATGATCGAACCGTCACCATTTCTATTGCACAACATCAGACCGACTCGGACTTAGCTGCCCCCAACTAATATGCTTCAAGAGGTGCTAGTATTTATAATGAATTTTATGGATTCAAGCATTCTCGCCTTTGTTCATTTTGCTGAAAGAAAAAAAATCACGTTGCAAGATCGTGTTGTTGTAGAAACAGTATTTCTAAAATGCACTCTTAGTCAATGCCAAAGCTCTTCCTAAATTGCTAAATACGGCTTGAAAATCAGATCAGGTATTTTTGTATGATATCATTACTAAATCGACAGATTCAGTTAGAAGCAGAGCGTGGCATATCTTGCTTTTCGAGACCAGTTAAAACTGCAAAGCGTCACAGCTGGTCTGAGGCGCTTCCACTGGGAAACACTGGCCTCCGCGTTGTCCTGGGGCGTCAGGATTCGACTCAAGGCTGGAGGAAAATGCTCACGGCACAGCCGTCTGGGCGGGGAGAAGGGTCGAGTGACAATGGCCCACCAGGCAGCGTCTTCACCGTGGTGGTGGTTTCCCGCGTGCGCACGTATGTAGAGCTCAAAAGCGTGTGCTCTTGAAATGTGTGCACCTTACGGTGTATTCACTGTGCCTCAGCGACGCTGCAAAAAATAGTCTACCGGCTGGGAAGCCCACATCGCCGCGGCTATCTATTAGACGTCAGGCCTCGGGTCAGAGTGGTTTCCTGTGTGGGTTTCACTTCTTTAAGTGGTTAGACTTTGGCAAAAATCTGGCTATTTTTTTTCTTCCTGATCCTTTTTAAAGACCATTTAATTTTGGCAGTTTGGCTCCCTTTTTATCTTAATGGGCACCTATACCACAGACATTTTAGAAGTAAATTGTAATCCACATTGTAAATAAACCATACATTTCAACCCTGCAAAATCTTTTTGTGTCTGTGAATGAATTATAATCTTTAAGTTTAAATGTAATTTTTTTAAAAGTGCATCCTGGTAAGAAATCACTGCAGAAATGTAACATAATGACTTAGAAATCAGATTCATTTTTTAACTTGGATACCAATTGATGTAGAAATATTAATAGTAGTGGCTTTACAGGAAAACTTTGGGCGATGTTTCCAGATTCAGGCGCCACGCCCCGCAGCGTTCAGAGTGGCCTGGTCTGAAGGAATCAGGGGAGGAAGGGTCCCTGCTCTGCCTGGCGATCCACAGCGGGACCAAACACAGTGGGGAGGGGCCCTGTCCCTGCCTCGACTCCCATCTCCCCGCTGCTCTGCCTTCTGTATCCCGCGTTCTCCTTGTGCAGAAGGCGGAATGGGTGGTGCTGGGCCGTGAGGCCTGTTTAAAGGATGGATACTAATGGCCCTGTCATGGAAAAACGCGTACTTTCTAGGCGCTAGCGCGGTCAAGGCGGGGCGTTTGCGGTGGCGGGGCCGTTTGTGGGCTGACGCCACCCTCTCCCGCAGAAGGATGCTGTCCAGCTGTCTGCCAGGCAGGAGCTCCGGGCCAGGCCCACTCGTGCTGGATCCTGGTGAAGCCCTTCGGCTTTGAGCAGGTGCGACGCCTTCGCCAGTGCTCACGCTAAGCCCAGGCTGTGGCGCCTGGAGGGAGGCAGGGCCCCCGGGTGTCCTGTGGGCTTCACGCTAATGCTGTTGCTGTGCCCCCAGGAGGCGGGGAGGGGTGGGCAGAGAGCACAGCCTTGGGGGAGGGCGGCTTCCTCCGTCTCATCTGCAAGGGCGACAGAAACCCACGGTGTGGGCACTGCCCCTCCTCCCCCCCATGTTCTGCATCACCCCCATGGGACTTGGGGAGCAAGGGGACGGGGTAGACCTGAAACTCAAGCTGCCTGATGTGCGGGGAGCTCCGTCTCCGCGCAGGAGCCTCCGGCTGGGCCTGGCTGACCTGTGCGCTTGCACAGAGGGCGCAACCCGCCGCTGGCTGCCCCGCGCGTCACCCACCTGCAGGGCACCCACCTGCGGGGGGAGGAGGCCCCAGGCCACGTGGGCAAACACTCGTCTCTCAAAAATCCGCTCCCCTCCTCTCTGACATAGGGAAGGGTTCTTTTTGTTTGTTTTTTTGTTTGTTTGTTTGTTTTTGTCTTTTTGCCATTTCTTGGGCCGCTCCTGCGGCATATGGAGGTTCCCAGGCTAGGGGTCGAATCGGAGCTGTAGCTGCCAGCCTACGGCCACAGCCCCGGGATCTGAGCCGCGTCTGAGACCTACACCACAGCTCACGGCAACCAGATCCTTAACCCCCTGAGCAAGGCCAAGGATCAAACCCACAACCTCATGGTTCCTAGTGGGATTCGTTAACCACTGCGCCACCACGGGAACTCCTCGGGAAGGTTTTTTGACTGTAAGTATTTGTCAGCTCAGCCCTTTTTGCCACGTTTCAGCTTTCTTGTAATTAGATTCGAGTCCACGCCCTGCTCATAACCACAGCCACGAAGAGCAAGCACATTTGCTAGCGCTCTTCTCTCAGCTCCCGTCAGCCTCCCAGATACGTCCAACGACAGACCAAAACCTTTGTTTGGGGAAGAACCCGAGTCTCCGGCATCAGGGCCTGTTTTAAGTGCTGTGGATCAAAAGCACACCTTGCTCAGGGCAGGGCGCTTGAAGAAAAAAGATGCAACCCAGGAGTGTCCATGGCTCATCAATTCCGTCTTACTTTGTTTTCCTCTTGTCATTTACAGGAAAGAGACCAGGAATAGTTATGAGAAGAGATTGCCAGCAGACTCTCCCTGAGAGGCGCAAGCGGGGTCCTCTGGCTTTGGAACCCAGGACCAAGCCTGGCTCGTGCTCAGTGGTCCCTTCTGCCGAGAGCGGCGCAGATGCTGCGGCGGTGGCCTCTGTTTCTAGACGGGTCGGCCTGCTTCTGGCGTCTACGACTTGATCCTTGCCGACGGGGCCTCTGCCAATATTGGGTATTGATCACATGGGACATAACGACCCTCTAAGAGTTTACAGTGTTTAAAAGTTCTTACTGAGCTTCTTGTATAAATTTCATGGGGAAATCATGAAATATTAAACCACCTGAAATAGTACCTCTTTGTCAAAACACTTCACTGTAACTTCCGTTTAAGGGAAACATCCAAGCCATCAAATTCTGCTTGTGTGTAGTTTCATGAGACAACGGCTTCATGCGTGTTTCTGGAGATTTTTCTTTCGTGCCCCACTCTCAGAACACAGGGCCTTGAATGTGATTTTCCGTTCATCAGAGAAGGTTTGAGTTGCCGTTTTAGTCTGCGACACATTTCCGCCTTGAGACCCCCATCCTCGTACCTGTTGACCTTATGTTGCCATGCTGCCATGGACGTCGTTGGGAAATAAGCAATACTAACACAGAATGGGAAGAATCCCTCCTCCGCTACCTGGGAACAGAAGTTTACTATGCTGTGTCTGGGTCAAAACGGGCCAGACCTGCTGCCTTGAGTCCAGATCCCGTGGAAAACGTCCGCGCGTTCTTTTCACTTGTGGGTTTCTGGGGTCTATGCTCCTCAGCACAGGTGGCCTTGCCCTGGCCACTCCCTTGTGGTCTCACTGCTCCCATCCTGACCTGTGCTCCGACCTCACCTGTGCTCCCATCCTGACCGTGCTCCATCCTCACCTGTGCTCCATCCTCACCTGTGCTCCATCCTGACCTGTGCTCCGTCCTGACCTGTGCTCCGTCCTGACCTGTGCTCCATCCTCACCTGTGCTCCGTCCTGACCTGTGCTCCGTCCTCACCTGTGCTCCATCCTCACCTGTGCTCCGTCCTGACCTGTGCTCCATCCTCACCTGTGCTCCGTCCTGACCTGTGCTCCGTCCTCACCTGTGCTCCATCCTAATGTATGTTTCTCATCCTGATGCTCAGCCTGGTGTCCTCTAGACTGGCTCGTGGAGAGACAGAGGCAGGATTTTATGAAGCTCAAGGCGTGACCTACTAGGGATCCTTGTAAGCATATCAGCAGAGGAGGAAGGGGTGGAGCCGCTCATAGTTTCTGCAAATCCTAATTCCTGGCCATTGTCCTCATGCCTGGCCTGCCCTGTGCCCCGGGAGGCTGACCTCTCCTCTGAGTGGCAGTGAGCAGTGGGAAACACAGGCTGGAGACTGTGGGGCAAAGAGAGAGGGTCTCGTCCTCCTCCTGCGCCCTTTCTGCCGCCTGGCAGTGGCTCCATTCCTCTCCGGTCGTGGCCACGCCAGGCGGCCCTCAGGATAGCCCCCCTTGGGGTCCAGCCCGGCTGGTCCCTGCCCTCACGCCAGGGGCAACAGGTGGTCATGGTTCCCCTGCTGCTTGGTTCCATGATGTCCGGATGCTTTGCCTCCACCTAGATATGAGCACGGGCTCTGAGGTATAGCTAAGATATAATTCACATACCACACAATCCACTTGTTTAAAATACACCATCCAGCCATTCAGGGGTTTCTGGTACATTCACAGGGTGTGTGATTGTCAGCACAGCCTGTTATCAGCTAACGTGATGATCCCACATTCTTCTACAACCTTCTCTTGGGAGGGAAACTTGCCTTGCTGCTGGACCCTCCCTCTGTCGCATCAGGACCCTTGGGGCCACCCGAGAGGCACTGTCCCTATTTCCATTTCAGAAAGGGGAACTCGGGGGCACAGCTGGAGTCCCTGGCCAGGCTTCTGCAGCTCCCAGCTACACGCACAGGTAACATACTCACATCACCACCAAAGCTTCCGTGCAACGCAGTCTCTGACTCGTCTATACAGTAACGATAAAATTTTCTTCAACCAGGTATCACCTGCCTGTCTGTCTGTCTATCTATCCATCTATGCATTTATCTATCCATCCATCCATCCATCCATCAAGCTTCTGACTTAAGCTCTGGGAATCTTTCAGCTTGTATCCAGTAACGGACACTCGTCTGTTTCTTTTCTTTCTTTTTTTTTTTTTGGTCTTTTGTCTCTTTTTTAGGGCCGCACCTGCAACATATGGAGGTTCCTAGGCTAGGGGTCGAATTGGAGCTGTGGCTGCTAGCCTATGCCATAGCCACAGCAATGCCAGATCTGAGCTGAGTCTGTGACCTACACCACAGTTCACGGCAACGCTGGATCCTTAACCCACTGAGCGAGGCCAGCGATCAAATCTGCATCCTCATGGATCCTAGTCAGATTCGTTTCCACTGAGCCACGATGGGACCTCCTGCTTTTCTTTTTTCTTTTCATGGCTGTGCCTGTGGCATATGGAAGTTCCCAGGCCAGGAGCTGAAGCAGAGCTGCAGCTGCTGGCCTGCACCACAGCCACAGCAATGCCTGATCTGAGCTGCATCTGCAAACTTCGCTGCAGCTCACAGCAACACCGGATCCTTAACTGTCTGAGTGGGGTCAAGGATGGAACCCGCATCCTCACAGGGACAATGTCAGGTCCTTAGCCAGCTGAGCCACAGTGGGAACTCCTTGTCTTCCCGTTTAGCCTCCGATGACGGTGAGTCTGTGCGGGGCGGTGATGTTTGGAGGGACATCGGAAGGAACGCTCTGAATATGGTGGGGAACCAAGAGCTGTAGGAGGACCCCAGAGGGGCCTCACTCGTGGGAGCTCCGGGCCCCTGCCCCTCCCGGTCACAGGGCTGCCGGCGCAGGATGCGGGGAACAAGGCCAGTCCCTCACACGCTGCGTGTTTCCTGGGAGACCGCGGGTGGGGCAGGTCTCCCAGGGAGCCGGGAGTGTGGCCGCTGAAGAGGCCGCGGGGACCGCAGGCTCAGCGGGAAGAAACGGGCTGCAGAGCCGCCCTAAGATCACGCCTCCCCTGGGCTTCTGCGTCGCTACAGGGTATTCGCCAGCTGATATTTGCTGAGCAGGTACTCGGTCAGGCAGGGCCCTTAAGGGTCGCAAAACAACGGTTGCCTCCAGGCACCTCCAGCATCACGCCTAAAAGCAGAAGGAGAGGTGGGAGTGCGTGCGATGGAGGAAATGAAGGATTCCAGGACGGGAGGCAGGGAGGGTTTGCCCCGCCAGTCAAGGACTCGGTCAGTGTTGCTCTGGGGGTCATCAGACCGACGGATCTTAAGGGACCGAGGAGGACGAGCTGCCTGCGGGGAGAGGGCTCAGAACTCGCCCTGCCTGGTGCAGGAGCAAAACCCCTGCGGCCAGGAGCAGCCTGGGCTTCGAGGACCTCCTGGAATTTGAACCGCAACCTCAGCAGGCGGGCTCTTTTGAAACCTGAGACAAAGAGCGAGCATGAGGGGAGGACTTTGGTTGTTGTCTTATCAGAAACCACGTCACGCCGGGCCGTAAAAGGCAAGAAAGCTGTGGCCCGGCCCGGGTGAGGCAGCCTGGCAGGAATGTCCCGCCTGTTGTCAACGAGATAAAGGGAAACACGCCCAACGCCCCCCACTGCCCGCAGCACAAGGGGCCAGGCCCGGCTGGGATGGGGTCAGTGGCCCCGACGGCCTGGGCCGCAGGAAGGGGACAGGTGGAGCCGTATTTTATTCCGACTGGGTTTTGCCCTTTAGCGATGTGAATTCTGTCATCTGACGGCGCCTTGAAAGGCAGCCCTTCTGGGACCCGCTGCCGGGTCCCTCCCAGCTCCGGGCAGCAGACTCGCCAGACACCTGCGGGGTCTTCAGACTTGTGTGACCCGAGGCCTCTCTCCCATTGATCTGTGTTCTGTTTTCACTCATTCGGGAAATAGGACATGCAGAAAAGTGTACTCACACCCTCAGCTTGGCGACTTTTCCCGAACCCAGCACATCTTCTCGTCAGGGCAGACGAACCCTGCACACTCGGACCCAGAGCCCCCTCGGCCATTTCAGGTCCCGTTCCTCCCCCCACCCCCAACCACTGCGCTGCCTTTTGAAAGCTTCTTTTTTGGCTATTTTTGTACTTTCCGTAAATGGCTTTCCATTACATTTTAATTGTATATATTTTTTTGTACTTGAATTTTACCATGAAATGCACTAGAGGTGAGATTTTATTTTTGTTTAGAAGTGGAAGTAAGGACAGAATGTCGTGTCAGGTGAATTCATGTTTACTGCAAATCCTCGTAAGGACTCCGGCCCAAGCACGCACCTGGCATGGACGGAAAGGACGAGGTGGAAGCGTCTCCCTCGTAACCAAGAAACAGCCCACAGAAGCTGGGGTGGCTGCTCCGTTTTAAGTTAATCAGAGTGCAGTCGGCGTCTATGAAAACAGGTGTCTCAGGCAGGACTCAGGAGTTCCTGCTGTGGCACAGGGGGTTAAGGATCTGGTGTGGCAGCACCTGCGGCACAGGTTGCAGCTGCAGCTCAGATCTGACCCCTGGTCCAGGAACTTCCGCGCGCCCCATGTGGCTCCCAGCTCCGGCGGATGAGAACCAACCTGCCTGAGGGTCGTGGTGAGGCTGCGTCGTGGGGGGCTGCGTCGTGGGGAAGCTGACACCACAAAGGAGCTCCCCGAGGACAAAGGTGTGTCCTCCCTGTTCCCACGTGTGTCCCAGGTGCCCGCAGGTCCCCGGGGGCCTCGGGGACCAACAGCTCGCGGCATGAGTGGAAGTTGCTCACTCCTTGTGTAACTTTCTTACAGGGTTAGGGCTGTGGACACAGCAGCCTGAAGTCAGATGCTCGGCGGTGAAGGCAGTGTCATGTGGTCCCCGTCTATACCAGCGTGCCGGGATGGAGGAGGTCCCGTCTATGCCAGCGTGCCGGGACGGAGGAGTGGATGCTGCCCAGTCTACCTCTCGGTTGATTTCAGAATGCCCTCGGCTTTCTCCGAGGCCCCAAGTGACCAGGAGCCGCTCCACCCTGCCTGTGCCTGGGGGGGCCAAGGGCGGTCACGGCAGGGCCACTGTTCCTTCTTGCTCTTTGACCTTTTGTTAAGGGGGCGATCAGGCAAAACCTCCCCTACCTCCGGGCACACACGCCCCCGCTGCGGTGGTGACGGGCCGGGGAGGAGAGGTGCGTCTTCCCGAAGACCCTGGCCGGGGTGGGGGCGTCTCAGGCTGGCCAGGCGGGGTGCTGCGTCTCTGGCTGTGGGGGCAGCACAGGCGGTGCAGGGCAAGGCCACAGCCCGCCGGGCCCGGGGCTGAGGCAGGAGGCTTGGCCTCAGGAGCTGCTTTGCCCACGAGGATGCTGGGCAAGTCCACGCCTCGTCGAAGTGACCCCCGTCAGTCCGACAAAGCAGCAGGGGGGCTTACACCCCAGGTTCACCTCTCACGGTCTGAAGGCTCCCTGGGCTGTCAGGGCCCCTCGCCGCCTGTGCCCGTGTGACCCCTGCTTTGTGCGCATGAGCAGGGAGAGCGAGCAGGCCGGGCAGCTTAACTTCCGAGGATGCGAAGCCTGTCGTGTCGGGTCCCCCCTTCACGACCTCCCTCACCCCAATCACTTCCTCAGAGGCCCTGGTCCCAAACGCAGGCACGCTGGGACTTGGGGCTTTAAGCCATGCATTTGGGGGCGCGCAGTTCAGTCCACAGAGCTACTGAGTGGGACGTTCTGAATTTCTTCTGACAAATTTCCGGAGCCTCCCCCCAAGTCCTGGTTGCCACACACTCGGGCTTTAGCGACCGAACGCTTTGTTGGAGAGATGAGGCTGAAAGACGTCATGAAAAACAAACGTGACAACAGAGCACAAGGGAGCTTCCCCGAATATCCTCTGGGTCCGGGTTCGGGGCTAGACTCTAACCATCAGCGTGTTTTGTAGTTTGCGTTTTACAGTCTAGAGCACAAGCCTGCAAGTCCTTTTACGTAACGCTTTGCTTTCATTCGCTTCCATCTTTATACAATGTGTTGAATTTACCAATAGTAGAGTTGCGTTGCTCTTCAAACATGTTATAACGCAGCTTTTTCATAAACGAGATGGGCCTGACTCCTCTAATTGTAAATTAATGAGGTTTGCTTGCAGTTTGCTTTCCTCGTGTGTGAAAGTAGGAATTCTCGAAATCGAGCCCTTGCCAGTCATGCAGATTCTCCAGCTGAGGCTTTCACTCTGCCCCTGTGTGAGCCGAGAGTCAGAGGCTTTGGCAGTGGGCTGCGCCCCCCACTCCTGCCTCAGCGTTTCCGTGCGTCTGTCCCGGGCACGGCGCTGCTCGCTGATCAGAGGGAAGCCAGCTGAGGCCTTGGGACTGTAAGCATCTCCTTTTCCCTCCTCCCGGGGCCAGTCCTCCCTGAGCTCCAGAGAGACCACCGTGTCTGCCCGACCGCCACGTGGTCTTGCCCTTGCGTTTGGCGTTGGAAGGATTTCCCAGAAACTGTCAGGACCATCCGCTTTGCATCCGTGGGAGCAGCCGGCACACAGGGGCCCCCGAGCCGGGACCGGAACGCACCCCGTCTTCTCCTGCAGGCCTTCGTCTTTGCTGGGCAGGAGGTTTCCTGCAGGAGGATCAAACCTGACATTGGCCTTCCGGCCTCCAGCACAGAGCATATGCCTTTCTCACGTTTACAACTGATGAGCCATCAGAAAGGATGAGACAAAAGCGCCGTGTAAAATCCATTGAATGGGCTTCCCCTCTGTCGCTGGACGAGGCAGCAGCCAAGGTGTGGGGTCTGAGACCTGGTGGCCCAGGACCTGCCTTGATCCCGTTTCCGTCTCAGGAGGATGGTTCATTGACGTGGCGTGTGCCGGAGGGTCCAGCCGGGTGCATTCTTAGTTTATATTGGTTTTCTTCAAAGCACGTTGTTTTGGGGGGTAAAAAGCGAAATTTTAAAGTTCCATGTAAAGAGAAAAAAAGATGAAATTCTGTGTAAGAAAAAGATAATTGATAGGTAATATTAAGCGCTACCCGAGTGACCCCTTCATGAAACACTGAGCAAGCCCTTCCCCCCGTCCCCACGAGGGCCACAGTTCACCAGCTGCTCTGGCAGGGATGTAGGACCACGGAGACAGGCTGTGCCCTTGAGGATGTCAGACCTGGAAGGACAAGTTAGACGCACAACAGCCAGAATCACGGGTAGAGGCATTTGTGTCCAGCACACTCGCTCTGGGTCCGTGGGCTGAGTCAGTCGTGCGCCATGTTACAGGTGCTGCTGGTTTTTTGATTTGTTTTAAAGACGTGAGTTTATTGTCATGTCAAGAGATTATATTATCACCAGAACCCCAGCCGAGAACAGGGTGAGCCACTGAGTTTGGATCAGGAGATGCTGTGGCCGAGGCGGCCTGCGAGGCTGGGCCTTAGGGGACCCTGTGATTGGAACACGAGGGGATGTGGGGACAGGCAAGCCAGGCAGCGTGCAGATGGTTCTGGGGAGAAAACCCACAGAGTGGTGATGGGGTCAGGGCCAGCTGGCAGGTGGTCAATAGAAACACAGGCTTTTCCCTAGTTCGCACTACCCGCTGGTGCCCAGGGAAGCCCTTTGCGTGCTCGCGGGTTCTGACTCAGCCGCTAGTGTGGGTCTCTTTGTGCACTAAACACACCTCCTGAGAGGTGAGGACACTGGCATCTTGGTGACTTTGGGGTTGGAAGATTCTAGACCACAGCACAAGCTACCATGGGGAATGTGCCCCGTGAGTCTTCTGAGCACCAGCTACGCCACTGCTTTCTAAGGATCCACAGCTTTGCACCTGAGATTTCCAGCTTCCCTGGGAGCTGGGTGACCATGTGGGGCAGGAATCAAAGCAGACGAGGGGCTCTGCAGCCAGAAGGCAGAGGACAAAGAAATTACCGGGCTCTGTGCTCAGGGAGCTTCAACCCTCATGTCTTAAAAGACGGGCCGGGAGTTCGCTTGTGGAGCGGGCGGCTAAGGATCCAGGGTTGTCACAGCAGTGGCTCAGGGCCGCTGCTCTGGTGCGAGTTCCCTATCCGGTTGCGGCAAAAAACCAAAAAAAGATGCACTGGATTTTGATAGAAAGGGAAGACCACGAATTATTTTGAAATAAGTTTTAAACAATGGTAACTTGATGGATTGTAAGCTGTGAGTCACTCAGTAAATACGCTTCGTGTACTGTGACCAAGGGGCGGGCCTTTTCTCCGCTCTGGGAGTGAAGCTCTGTCAACATTTTCAGAGCGTATCTCATCCCAGATTAAAGACTTCATTTTACATTTAAAAAATGACTCCCCTTTCAAAGTATAAATGCAATGAATACACAGTATTGAACATTCGGAAAAAATAATGTTTTAAACCAAAATAAGACTGCCTGTTAGTTCCACTGTCTGGCGGAAAACACAATACTTTGTGGGTTTTGTTTCATTCTTTTTTCTCTGTACTAGACCTGGGATAACACAGCTTCCTCAGTGGAGGGGCGTTCATTAGAATTGATGATTGGAGCTTGACAAACCAGAGACGCAGGTAACCCTGACACACCTTGCTGGGGAAATCATGGTTATTTATGGGATTTGAGGCTCCTTCTTTCTCTTAAGTGTATTGTAAACATTTTTCAGGGTCCAGAGATATTTTTCAAAATCACATTTATTGATTTATCTTGGGGGGTCTTTTTAGGGCTGCACCTGCGGCATATGGAGATTTTTAGGTTAGGGGCTGAATCAGAGCTACAGCTGCCGGCCTCCAGCACAGCCACAGCAACGCGAGATCCGAGCCACATCTGTGACCTACACCACAGCTCACGGCAACACCGATCCTTAACAAGGCCAGGGACCGAACCCTCAACTTCAAGGTTCCTAGTCAGACTGCTTCTGCCGCACCACGACGATGGGAACGCCACATTTCTCTTTTTTTTTTTTTTTTTTGATATTCACTTCTTTGAACTCTAGAGAAGTTGAATACTAGTTGATATATTTGTTATATATATATACACATATATATATATATTTTTTTTGTCTTGTTTGGTTTTTTTTGCCTTTTTTCTGGGGCCACTCCCGCGGCATATGGAGGTTCCCAGGTAGGGGTCCAACCAGAGCTGTAGCTGCCAGCCTACGCCAGAGCTACAGCAACACGGGACCCGAGCCGCTTCTGTGACCTACAGCACAGCTCACAGCAACACCGGATCCTTAACCCACTCAGTGAGGGCAGGGAATTGAGCCCACAACCTCATGGTTCCTAGTCGGATTTGTTAACCACTGAGCCACCACGGGAACTCCTGTTAAATATTTTTAATGAATTGCCAATTAACGCCCTTTCCCCATTTCTGTCATGGGGGTTAACTTTTACTTTTTGACTTTTAAAATAAAGAGATAAGTTAAAAAATATTAATGCCTTTTTATTTACATATAATACACATATTTTCTTCTAGTTTTCATTTGCTTTTAATTTTGCTAATTGAGATTTTCACAGCTAAAAATTCTACATTTTCAGGTAAAACTCATTACTGTTTTTTTTTAACAGGTCTTTTCTTTGCTTTTGTGTGTTGAAAGAATAGCCTTTCTCCACCAAAGGTCACATAAATACCCAATGAGATTTTTCTTTTTTACATCTGACTTTTCCATC
Source organism: Sus scrofa (assembly GCF_054392235.1). NCBI lineage: Eukaryota > Metazoa > Chordata > Mammalia > Artiodactyla > Suidae > Sus > Sus scrofa. The sequence goes on from NC_139383.1 coordinate 1,746,482, forward strand.
TGACTTCTTGCAGTTTTTATGTATGAATATATTATTACATGTTACATATAATTAGTACATAATAATTCTATGTAATAATTCTAATAGAATAACTATGTATCATAATATAGTTATTATATATAATTCTAATATAATAGAATAACTATGTATAATGTAGTTATTATTTATAATATAATATAGTCATTCTGATAGAATATATATAATATATATGATTCATAGTTGTTCTATTGAGATAATCTCTGCATAGTTATTAATACAATGATGTTCTCTGTGACATTTTTTTGAGTAACTGAAGTGCTCTGAGAAAGGGAATGAATTGGCGTCTGGAGGAATGGAGTCGGACCTGCACCAGCTTCATTTACGTGCATGGCCTGGCCCAGGCATGCTGAAAATTAAGTGCATGCAAATACTTTGCACCAACAACCTTCTGCAGCGTTTCGGTTCTGAGCAAGGCCTTAGCGAGGTTGGAGGAGTGAGAAAAGATTGAGGTGGGGGTACATATTGAGTATCGGCTTCGAAACAGTGTCGATAGTTTCAAAGACATCATTTTCGTGGTTGACCGGAAGGAACTTTCCAAGGTAAATGGATGGTGATCAGCCGGCACTTACAAGGCCGCCTGCAGATCCGAAACTGCTGGGACAGTGACGACACTCCTGCCGCTGGAACAGGTGCGGTCGGTCTCCGTGAGGCTGGCGCTCCTGCCGGAGGTGGCCCTGAGCCCAGCAGCACAGGTGACAGGGCGAGGCGGTTACCTGAGACGCTCATGCCAAATCACCCTTTGTTACGCAGGCTTGTTTGCCCTTCGGGCTCCAGAGTAATCAGTGTGCTTTGCTGGGGACACCTCGCGAGTCACCTCTGTTTACCGAGAACCCTGATCCATTAACCATCTACGCATTATTAATAAAATTACAAGCACACAATTCAAAAAAGGAGGGAGACGGAAGCTGGCTGGTGCTGCCCGATCACGTGGAAACAGGATGCACTCAAAGTTTAAATGAAGGTGAATATTTTTAAACATTCACTAGTGAAGCAATACAAGTGTTGCTTAGAATCCTTTTGAAAGCCTTCAAGGCAGAGGTGGGGGGAAGGTCGGGCTCGAGAGATGGACATTTGTGCTGGTGTCTCGGCTACGGGCTGGGGGCAGATGGACGGCGATCCCAAGTCATCCCACGGACACCAATTTCACAGAATTCAGCCTGAAAATGGAGGGCAAGGGAGGAGTACTAGGGAGAAAAGCCAATTCATCTTAAGAAAATTATGATATCATACAGAAATATCAAGAGAGAGAGGGAGTTCCCGTCGTGGCGCAGTGGTTAACGAATCCGACTAGGAACCATGAGGTTGCGGGTTCGGTCCCTGCCCTTGCTCAGTGGGTTAAGGATCCGGCGTTGCCGTGAGCTGTGGTGTAGGTTGCAGACGCGGCTCGGATCCCGAGTTGCTGTGGCTCTGGCGTAGGCCGGTGGCTACAGCTCCGATTGGACCCCTAGCCTGGGAACCTCCATATGCCGTGGGAGCGGCCCAAGAAATAGCAAAAAGACCAAAAAAAAAAAAAAAAAAGAGAGAGATTGAGTGGAATTCCCAGCTCAAGACTGATTTGAAAATACTCTCCCCTTTCGTTCGTAATGTGGGAGAAGGGAGAGCTGATTTTCGTGATCAGATTTCATGTAAACCTCCAGGCTTCCTATTGGATTTAACTCTTATTTGCCATCAACTGTTTTTTAAAAAAACTACATTTAATTTTCAAAAACAGAGAACTCTCCAAAAGAAGAGTTCCAGCATTAGCCTTAGCGAATCCATCCATTTCTGGGGTTCTCTTCATTACGTTTTCAAAGGAAATCGAGGTACAAATGAATTACTCCTTTGAAAAGGGCAATGAGTTACACACATTCCCTGGTTGCAGAAGGAAAGAACAGGCGAAATCGCTCTGAGTCGGTAGATTTGCTTGGCTCGAACATTCCGGGGCACCCTTTTGAACTGACAGCATGAACCCACAGATGAACCCTTGAAAACCTGGGTCTTTTCCCCCTTCAGGCAAAGATGACTCCTGGCCTTGGAGAGAGAATAATGCAGTGAATTCATTTATGTTTCATTTCCGTCCTGGCTGTGCTGTGGTTCCTGCACGGATGACACTTGACACTTCTTGGAACCAGAATGTCCCCATCCCTGGATCTTAAGAGTTCGTCGTAGCCGGAAGAAGCTTCATCCCTTTCCCCTCCCCGCCCCCCCTTCATTCTTTCTTTCCTCCCTCCCTTCCTCCCAGTGCTTCCCGAGCACCTGTCGCCCCCCAGGCACTGGGGCCTTCTCTGAGGATCCCAGGCACAGCTTCCGCCTCCAAGGAATATACCGTTTGGTGGAGGACAATCAGGCGAGTAAACAGAGACTCTGAGTCCATGTGACAGTTTAGCTTACGCCCTGATCCATTTCAGTTGAGAAAACCTCTTCCAAATGACAGCCACCTCCCTCCATTTATTCATCAGGCTCGCACACTTACACTCATTCAGAGGGAATTTCTAGAGGGCGTGGGGGAATTTCAGTAGAAGGTCACACCCAGCTGCATCCTCTTCCTGGAACCTGCCCTGGAGCTGACAGTCCTCCCCTGGGAGGTGAGGGCCCCTGTCTCCTCCCTTTGAGTCCCCATGGGACCTGGTTACTGTCCCAGCCAGTGCTTTTGGTGGAGGAGAGGCTGTGTGCCTTCGGAGGCCTGGTCATCAGAAGGAGCAGGGCTCTGCCCGGCGCTCCATCAGGACCCCTGGCCTGGGAACCTGAGGGCCACGTGGCGAGGAAGCCCAGGCGCATGAAGGGGCCCCGGCCAACGGCCGCCTCTGCTGACAGACCAGGAGAGAAAGGACCTGCCAGCGAGTCCACCCCAGATGTCACAGAGTGGGGGCAGGGCTCCATGCTGTGACCTGAGCCAGAGAAACAGGAGCCGCAGTCATAATGGGCATGGCTCTTTCCAAGCCACTGCCCTTTGGCATAAGCGGTTATGTAGCAATAAATCCCCACCAGGAGAGTTACAACATTTTTCAAATAGTTCTTCTTCCGGAAGCTTAGATGTTAGTTGTGGGAGGAGATATGCTTGTGAAATAATGAGCGAGTATATGACTAACTTAAAAGCGAATAATTTAGAAAATGCTTGCTTTTCATGCTCAAAGAAGTGAGATGGAAGTCGGCCAAACTTTGGAGGAGGAGGCGGTTTCCAGCCGGATTTGGAGTCCTGGGAATTCACTGCAGAGACAAGTGAATCTGATTACGGCTTGAATGACGGCCCGGCAGGGCTTTCAGAGACTCTCAGGCCTTTTAGCCTCAGCAGGGGACAAAGGGAACTAATACTTATTAATGACAGGTGTCTTACATACATTAAGTCCTCTGATTTTCACAACGGCCTGATGGCTATGTTTACGCCTATTTTCCCAAGGAGAAAAGCTGAAAAAGCTTTGCTACTTTTCTCCAGGTTACGCACCTAGTAACGGAGCCCGTGTCACAATGCAGACCTGCCCGACATAAACGCATTGGTGTTTTGGGGGTGATGTGACAGACGGAATTGTGGGGGTGTCGAGAGACGGTCAGGTTGCCAAGGGCATTGGAAGTGAGGATAAGGAGTAGAATGCCACCGTGCAGGGCCCCGGTTCTCAGGGCATGCTCCGTGGATCCCCGGGCAGCCTAACCGCCTTTCGGGTTTGCCAGTCAAACCCGATGTCTAAATGCAAAGCTGAGAACGAAGCCGTTTTCACAGTAAGAAGAAAAAGGTTGCTTGCCTTTGTTGCCATGTTGACAGGTGCACTGACACGTAATGCCTGGCGCCTCAGCATCCCCAGGTTGTCACTGGATTCTCCACACTAAGCTTTTTGGTGAGAAAATGGCCATTTTCCCTTAAGCATGTGAAGCAGTACAAATGAACTCTGCTGGGTCTCAGACACTGAGACCTTGCATTGCTTCTAAATGTTCTGTGGAACAAAACAGGCCAGGTGGCCACGGCCCTCCTCCAGGAGTCAATGGACCGAGGGTGCCTTGAGGGCTGCTTGCGTTGCCAGCTGAACTAGCGACTTTGCCTCGAACACCTGGTTTTTTACTTGAAAGACAGAAGAATGCGAGCACTTGGCAGATGCGTGCAGAACACACAATAAGCGAGCCTGTCTCTTCAGGGCAATCACTGCAGCGTTTCTTGGCAGGGACCACATTTGAGACGTTGGGAGAAAATCAGAAAGGAGAAAGGGCAGTGGAGAAGGACGGCAGGTAGGCCTGACCTCAAAGGCAGAGACTCGCAGGGCAGAGGCCCTGACAAATGGAGGAGGACGGCGCCTCTGGACGTCTGCCGTTGTGATGGCTACTCTCGCGTGCCAAGGTGGTGTCTGCTCAGACACCCTCCAGATGCTGCCCACTGTGCAGGTGTGACGGACATCTAACTCAGTCGGCTTTGGGTGCAGCAGGTCATCTTTGGCATGTGGTGGGTCTCGTCCAATCAGTCTTAAGAGCAAAGACTGGAGCTCCCTGTTGTCTTCGTGGGTTAAGGATCCAGCGCTGTCACTGCAGTGGCTCAGGGTCCATCCCTGACCCAGGAACTTCGGCGTGTCGTGGGTGCGGCCAGAATAAAATAAAATAAAATGAATTTTTTTTTTTTTTTAAGAGCAAAGACTGCAATTTCCTGCAGAAGGAGGAATTCTGCCTGCAGACTGTCTTCAGGCTCAAGGCAGTAACAGCTGCTCTGCCCCGAATCCCCAGCCCGCAGACCTACCCCATGGATTCGGGGGCGCAGCCCCCAGGTCATGGGCGCCAGTTCTTACAATCGCTCTTCACACGCACATGTATTTCCTACTGGTTTGCTTCCCTGGGGAATCGTGGCTAACACGAAACGGAATCACAGAATTCAAACTTTGGGATCTTTCATAGAACGAGGCACGATGAAGGCAGGGCCTTGGAGGGCAGGACCCAGGGCTCTGGCCGTGGGTGAGATTCTGCTACTCAGGGGAGGGCTGCCAGCCCCCAGCAGGGCCTCCAGGCCCGCTGGTCACTGTGCAGACGGTCAGGCCGCCAGGCCACTCATTTGCACGTCAGGGCTGGAGAAGCACGTCCTTGGCGCGCGTCACTCAGCGTCGGGCTCAGGAGCAGCCTCGGAGCCTCGGCGCTGGTCCAGCCTCCGCACAGCTCCTCATGAGCGAGGCTTGGTCCTGCCCCCGGAGGAGGGAGAAGGGACGGTCTCGTTGCGAAGGTTCAGTGACACCAGGCGGCCTGTGCGCCTGGAGCTGCCCCTGTGTCCTGGGCAGGGGTCTCCCATTCGTGTGACACTAGCATCAGGGACGGGAAACGGGGACCTGCCCCCAGAACCCCCTCCCATGCCTGGATTTGCCAGATCTGGTGCGGAGGGCGCCTCGCCCAGTGGCTCCATCCTCCACCCAGCACGCCTCTCCGGGCCTGATGGGTGCAGGTGCAGAGGAATTTTCTGGATTGGCCTGTCGATCATGTCGATCACCAGTCTCCTGAATGCGTTTGGCCGAATGTCCTGGTCAGATGCCTTGGTCTGAGGAGCCCAGTGGCGGGTGTGGAAGGAAAACACAGGAAAGGATTTAACCTCCTGACGCCAGGTGCTCCCGGGCTCTGCGGAGAGTGGCGCTGAGATCCCTGCTCCTCAGAGCCGAGGGCAGCGCCGCCCGGAGCTGACCAGGAACTGGGAGAGGGCAGAGTTCCCGAGTGGCTGCCTGGGTTTCAGCGGCGGCTCTGACGCTCATCCGCGGGCATAAAAGGGAGGGAGTCCCTTGAAGCAGCATCCTCGCTGGCACCGCAGCCGCTCAGACTTGGAGACGTGGCCTCTGCCTTTAGAGTCCTCGCCTCCACAACAGGTGGCCACTCAGGACAGCTCCCGCGGCCCTTCTTTGCCTCTCGAGGCGTGAGGAAGCTGGGCTCGGGGAGTGAGCCTGCAAGTGGAAAGCTGGGCCACTGGCCAGCCCCGCAGGATGACATGGCACGGACAAGCCAGGAGCAGCGCATCTGGAGCCTTCTCGGTGACACTGCAACCTGGCTGAGGAGGAGAAGGGCAATTTTCAACATTTGGATGGATTTGTGTTGGCAAGACGGTACCTCAAGCATTTGTGGGGAGACTCGACTACTCGTAGGGCACAATTATTCAGCGACAAACTGCAAGCTGACAGAGAAGCAGGAACCCAGAAGGTGGCAGCCTCAGGAGCTAGAGGGGTCAGGTGGCCTCTTCTAGACCAGGCCCTCCCCACCCATGTGTTTAGGGAAACCAAAGGACACACCTGTCACCTGTCACTCTAGGCCCAGCGCAGACACACCTTCCCAAGACTCTGTCTCCAGAGCATTTTAGCCTCAAGTACATAGTCTAGAAAGTTCGCTGCACCTCGGGGGCCTCTCATAACTGGTCCAGGAGTTGGCAAGAAAGGGAGGCGGTGGGATTGGGGTGAGTGTGGGCTTCAGAGCAGACAGGTCAGCCTGCGACCTGGCCCGGCCCTGCTGTGCTGTGTGGTCCCGAGCGGCCACTCGGCTGTCCTGGGGCTGTTTCTGGCACACGCCTTGCCTGCTGTGGGGGCAGAGCTGCAGCCACGGGGAGCTGCTGTGCAGAGCGGGGCAGGAAGCAGGAAGAGGTCATGTGGCCGAGGCCGGGGAAGTGGCCAGGCCGAAGCCTGGCAGGGACAGAGGCGGGGAGGAGACGCCAGGAATCGGGCGTCACCCGCGTGCTGGGTGGAGATGGGCTTGGAAAGGCTCCAGAACCAGACAAGCGAGTTGGTGACTGGTGAGGCCAGTAATTAGCAGGCTTGTACATTCCTGAGTGTGGGGGGGAACGGGACGCCAGATGGAGGGGCGTCTGGGGAGGCGAGTCTGGCCGTGGCTTTGGAGGCAGAGGGTCCTGGTGGGGTGGGAGGGGGCAGGGGATCCTGCTGCAAAGTGGCCTGGACCAAGGGGGCAGAGAGCACAGGGAGAGCAGTTAGAAGGGGGTCCCCCAGCTGTCACTCACCTGCCATCGTGGTGCTGGGAGGGTGACCGAGAGGGGGCGGGGTGTCCACTAGTGAGGATGGCAGGATCCTGTGCACCTGAGTGCAGCTTTGGGGGCCAAGGGAGACAGCCTCACCCCGCTCGGCGTGCTGCGAGCGCTGGCCTATCTGGCACCGAGGGTGACACACGGAGACCACAGTCCCTCCTTGCTCAAGAAGGGAACACAGGAGTTCCCGTTGTGGCACAGTGGTTAACGAATCCGACTAGGAACCATGAGGTTGCGGGTTCGGTCCCTGCCCTTGCTCAGTGGGTTAAGGATCCGGCGTTGCCGTGAGCTGTGGTGTAGGTTGCAGATGCGGCTCGGATCCCGAGTTGCTGTGGCTCTGGCGGAGGCCGGTGGCTACAGCTCCGATTGGACCCCTAGCCTGGGAACCTCCATGTGCCGCGGGAGTGGCCCAAGAAATGGCAACAACAACAACAAAAAGACAAAAGACAAAAAAAAAAAAAAAAAAAAAAAAAAGAAGGGAACACAGTTCTGTGTGTCACAGGCACTGCCTCTTGTTGAGACACATCCGGCCCCCGGGCCCAGGAATGGAGCTGCGTGGGGACAGTCACATCACATGGCCAAAGTGACGTGCATGTGCTTTCCCGCAGGTGAAGCAGGTGCCAACCCATCACGCAGGGTGCTCTGCTTGTGCCGTGAATCCACGACGAAGGCTAGTCAGGGGACGAGGCCGGACCAGCCGGCACCTCTTTGCTGCTTTCCCAGCTGGTGAGCCAGTTCACTTGCACTAATTTAAGGTGGACACTTTCATCAGATTCTTGACCTGAAGTTGAATTGCACTGGTTTCCGTTTCCCCAGAAGCGCCTCCCCTTCCCCGGGCAGGTCTGGGGACGCGGTGTACGGATGGTGTCCTGGGCCCTGATGGTGCCCTGGTGAGGGTGGGTCTGGCGTCTGCCCCTGAGCCCTGGTCTCAACGGCCGGAAGCTCGTCTAGGCCGATGGGCCCCCTGCTCCCCGCTGGCCTGGGCAGAACAGTCTGAGCACCGCCCCGCTGCTGCCGAGTTCCTCACAGCTTAGAAAGGCCTCCACTCGGGAGCTCCCAGAAAAGCCTTTCTCGCTTCACCGTAACCAAACCATCTCACTGTCTGCTTGGGGGCCGAGCTGGGAGCTAAGTACGTGGGAAAAGAGACGTGCGTGGCTTAGAAACCATGTGTCTAAATATTTAGACAGTGGAGCGGGCGGCAAGAAGCCCCCACGTGTGCCATGCGGGCTGCGCATCAGCGCCCCGGCGGGGGAGGAGCCAGCGCCAGCGGGAGCAGTCGGCACACTGCACGGCCGCACTGAGCACGGCCTCCTTCTCGACTCCTCCGCGGCCCTTCTTGCGCCTGCGCGCTGGGCGATGGGCCACGTGGAAGCCACCGAAGGACCAGAACGTTGATTTTAAAAATGCTCGGAATGTCAGACCCCCCCAGTTAGAAGAAAGTGACTGAAGTCAGGCCTTTTCAGGACAAATCGAAGGAATGAAATTGCCGCGTTTGCCATCGAGCCTGGTGCGGCAGACTGGAAGCGCCGCGGGACGAAGGGGGACAGGACGGGCCTCTGGGAGGACGTCCCACGGCATCGGCATCGGAGCGCGGCGAGCTCGGCCCCGTGGTGGCTGCTGATCGGACTTAGCGCGGACCGTGAACCCGGCACTTGGAACGTTTTCTCTTTTAATCCTCAAAACGTTCGAGGAAGGAAGTGGGTCAAGGGGCTTGAGAATTTTCGCTGGTCCCTTTCCTAAAAATGTGATCTCGTGTTCTGGGGCGACTTCAGCTGCCCACCCTCCATGGGGCACGCGCAGACCCGTGCGGAACAAGACATGCGTCTGGCCACACGGCTGGAGAGGCCGGACGGAGGCAGGTCACCCCACATTAACATGCCGAGACCAGAACCCCCGGCGAGGGCAAGGCCCTGCGATAGAGCCAGGGGTGCGGTGAAGACTAGTGATTACGGCCGGCTCTTCGCTCCTCTCCTTGGATGAAAAAGCCACCTGCATGCTGACAAGACGGCCACCAGTGGCCACTTAACCATTGTCTGTCTGAGACCCGCCCGCACGGCCTGGCAGTAACATGTTCTCAAGAAGGAGGGGTGGCTGGGAGTTCTGAGATATCCCCCAGTGAGGAGCGTAGGAGCAGTTGTGATAGTGGTGACAGTTCCTAGTGATAGAAACTGATGTAAACGCCTTGGGTTTCGGCCGTTCCCACGGCTACAGATAAATGCGCTTCCTGTTTTACTGTTTCCTGAGAAAATCTTGGTTTTGCTGTCATGGTGCATTGAGTTTCTTATGTGAGCGGGAGCTGCAGAATTTACAGTAAAATATTATAAACACCACTCTGGGTAGATGTGCCACTGCTCCCTTTCAATCTCATAACCGTGAGTCTTCTGAGTCCTCAGGGGAGCCAGGAAGAACTAATGTTCACACATCTGCTGCCTGGAACATCCGATGCTGTGGAAACACCAGGCCAGCTTGGAGCGGGATTTGATATTATGGGGAAAAGGCATTGGAAAAGCCCTATTTCCGGAACAAAAAGCACGTCGATTACTTGGACAAAACTTGAGTGGCCTATTGATGCCGATCTAAATACTGATGCAAAGATTACCTACATGTGTTAAAAGCTGAAAATGCTAATCACCCACATATTTTAGCAAAAGGATAATCTTGTTCTGCTAAAGGCACAGTTTATATAAAGAATATTTGTGATAACTAATGAGGAGAAGCTTAAAAGAATATTATGATTCAGTCTCATATAAGAAACATTAAAATTAGAAAACAAAAATGTTATCAAGGGATGTGAATAAAGCCAATGGAAAACCTTTAGAAAAGTGCTATCGTAATTTCATACCACCTACCCTGTGGCTAAAAGTGATCAGGCGTTTCGGACACGGACTCGTTACTAGAACTTCCAAAGCAGAATAACACTGCGGCAAGATCGTTGTCATCTGGGTTTTGGACATCGCTCGCTGAAAATTGCATCCACTGAAAGGTGAAAACAACTTTTAGAGAAACGTACAAACCAAGCCAACACCTTCCCGACACTGTTGGTCACGCTTCGCCTCTTAAGAAAAGTGTAATGATTTATTTAAAGTGCAAAATACAGGCCTTGCATGGTTCGGTTGACTTCGTGGTTCTGGAAGGGGCAGATCACTTATCATCATCAGTGCTTGATAAGGTGATTTCAGTGGGGACTCCTACAAAGAACTCCTCGGGTACCTGTAACCAGTGTCTGTGTGTTTCAGTTACACTGCAACCATAGTTTAATTGTAATTGATGGGAAAGAGAAAGTGTGGCACTTCTGCTGAATTTTTATAAAAATTTCCAGATGTTTAGTCTAAAATGACCACATTCAGTTGTATCTGGGTGGCATAAACAAGTGTGCAAGCGGGTCACCTTATATCGTTTCTCAAAAAACTCTGTATCTGTTTCACATACCAAGGAAACAGCGGAGAGAGTTAACTGCTCTGTCTGAAGAGCTAGGAATAGGAAGAAAAGAAGTGGGAAGAATGTTTGGACCTAATGGGTACCCTGGGCGCTGGAGGTGTTACAGGCTCTGTGGAGATGGCTTTGGTGGAAGCTGTGACCTGAGAGCGGCTGAGCATTTCCACGTCTGAGGATGAACACGCCGCCTTCAACGCGCACCACTCGCCAGCGAAGATGGAGCTGCCTTCTTTACCTTTATAACAAGGACCCGTTTCAGCTGTTAAAGCAAAGCCCAAGAAGGCTTCCGCACGTCCGTTCTTGCAGGTGGGACCTCTTTGACGATTCCTGTTCAAATTTCAGAGCAGCCCCCATTGTGCCCAGACCTTCTGATTCTGCTCTAGTTTTTTCTCCCCCGTAGGTCTTATCTCCTTTAAACACATATCATTTTTTTTGTTGCTGTGTTTATTATGGATCTTCTTTCCTCCACACCATAAGCCCCGTTGGGGCAGAGATTTTTATTAATATCGTTGATTTTGATCTCTGATGTAACTCATGCACCTCGCACCTGGTGGGTGCCGGTTCTTGAGTGAAAGAACACATAAAACAAATAAGCGGAATGATGAAGGAAAAGTAAATTATATTCAAGAGAAGGGACAAGACATGAAATTTGAAATGAAAACGACAGTAGCTCTTCCAAGATCAAAAGCTACCGGCTTGCCCAGGAAGTTATATGAAGATCCACTTACGGCTTTAGTGAAAAAGGGAAACAAATAAAATGAAGGGTTAAGGCTTTTCAATTTTGGAGTTTTGAAACCAAGTCGAGTGACAGGTGTGGAGCTCTGTGGGTAAAGGAAATCCAGGCAGCTAATGAGTATCCAGTAACCAACTTCCAGGAGCTCGTGGAAGCGTCAGACGGTGGGAGGAGAGCTGGGGCTTCATGTGTAATGGATTCCGTGCTGCAAATGCTCACCCAAGCCTCTGTACCATGAACCACGTCAAAGACGTTAAAAGAACTAAAGTCGACTAATGATCACGTAATTAATAGGGAAATTGGAAGGATTTTGGAGTTCCCACGTCAATCACGGCTCGGTCAGGGGCATCTTAGAGGAACTGCTATGTTGAATAAAAGTCGCATCAACCTTTTTCGGTGTCTGTTGGTGATTTGAAAATGATTAGATTGGGTAAACAGTTTGCACTACAACTCATATATCTTGGTAAATGGGTTATATAGGTGTGTTTACGTGGCAGTTGCGTAGTTTAGAGAATACAAGGGAAGATGGCTTATCATTTTGAAGTATACACTGGAGGGGGGAGAGGTTGGGAGTTGGGGATGAGCATACACACATTTCTATGCATAAAACAGGTAACCAGCAAGGACCTACTGTATAGCCAGGGATTTTGTAATAGCCTATAAGGGAGAAGAATCTGAAAAAGAACAAATATATATACGAATGTATGTATAACTGAATCACTTTGCTGTACCCCTGAGACTAATACATGGTAAATCAATGAAACTTCAGTTTAAAACAGGGTATATTGATTATATACTAATTTGTTTTACGACGCAGTCAACTCTTTTGCCCCTTCCCTGCGGCACTGAGCATCTACACTGACGGGACCTGGAGAGATAGTGTGTAGCAGCTGACTGCCGGGCCCTCAGCTTTTTCCTGAACACACTCACATCTCGTGTATGATCTCGTGTGTCCGTGCGGGGCTGGACTAGCGGCAGGTGAAGGCAGCTGTCCTTTGGGCTGAGATGTTTGGGCCTCAGGTGAGGGGGGTGTCAGGATTTGGGGAGCTGGAGGGAGAGCACAGGCTGGTCCTGAGAATGGAGCAGCGGTGGGTTCAGGGGACCAGTGGCCGGGACTCTAGGACAGCGCGTACCCCAGGGCTGGGGGAGCAGAGAAGAAGGAACGTCTGGATGGCTTTGGAAACCACACGGGGCTTGGACGGGGTCTCATAAGCAGTTGGGGCGGGGGTGACGTGTGACAGAGGGGCCGGGAAAGTGGAGTCTGGGGTGGAGAGGCTTGCAGCACGAGGGTGGGCATGGGGGCCTCTGCCGCCGAGAAGGACGGGTTGTCAGAAGCCGTAGGACGGGTGCTTGAGTGGAGGAGCGGGGAGGGGACAGCAGGTCACAGTGGGGCCGTCCACGCAGCTGCAGGACCATGTGGTCTATCCCTGCCGTGAGGCACCTGCTGATGCAGAGGGTTGGAGACGGGGAGGTTCAGCCCTCCCACCCCTGAGATGGCAGGTGGCACGAGGGGGGCTCTAGTGGCCACAGAGGACGTAACGAAGTCTCAGAAGTCTTGAGGGCACAGTCTGGGGCAGAAGCTCTGCGGCCCAGCCCGGGTGAGGACATGGCATGAGATGCGGGGCCATGGCCTCCCTGGCTGTCCCACCACGGACGCTCCGTTCTCCCTCTGTGGGGGCTGGCATCCCTCCGGACGGTCCTTCTTCTGGGACAGTGGCGTCCCAGCTCCCGTCCCACTCTAGGGCCTGTGTTCAGACAGTCCCACCTCCCGCTGGGAAGTGCTGCTCTGGCAGGACTTTGGGGCCTTTCGGGGGTGGGAGGAGGGCCTGGGGGGGCGTGAGCACCCACAGTGTGGGTGGGGAGGCCCGGGGGGCACTGTCCTTCCCTCCACACAGGATCATCGGGGCCCCTGCTGCGGACTTGATGAGAAGACCCACTTCCTGGGTCCTGGCTGGTGGCCGCCCCTGCCGGCCCCCGCTCCCCTGCCCGCGCCCCTTGGCCCCTTCCCATGAGGCTGGTGACCATGGCACCAACCCACGTGTGGTTTTCAGGCGCAAACATTTAGGTGGGACGGCTTTCGGGTAAAACACATCCCTGAAATGGAGGGAAGCCCGTCTGGGGCGAGTGTGGGGACCGCGCTGTGCACAGAAGCCCCACAGACGAGCTTCCTAGGTCACGGCCCGCGGGAAGCGAGCCTCGTCCTGCGTTTCTCCAGCCTGCACGTGTCACTCGTGTTTATTCAGCTAAAACGTGGTCCCTGTACAAGACAAAGGGAACCTCGGCCTTTCATGCTGAGGCTCCGAGAGCGGGGTTGACACGGAGAGACGTGACCTCCTGGAAAATGGGACGATGATACAGAAAATGAGAGCAGCCGCTTCTCTCTCAGGGGCTTCAGTACATCCCAGCACGAGTCACAGAGTCGTAACCTGAGGAAGACAAGAAGGGAGTCTGGAAAAATATGTGCCCTTTTGGACACCAGGGAGGAAGTGACCAGCCACCGAGGGCAGATTCCTACGGGGGGACGAGGGATGGAAGCCCCGGGATGAAGCCAGCCTGGGTTTTGCACCTGACCTTGCCGCGCCCCGCGGGCTTCTGGACTGTTTGAGGGGACTTTCGAGGCGGCCGTCCGGGCACCTGGAAAGTCCTGAGTGGCGGAGATGCACACGGCCGGGCTCCCCGGGTCCTGTCCGCTTGGATGCTGCTGCCCCCGCTGCCTGTCGAGACCGGGGACTCGTGCCCAGGTCAAAAGTGTGGATGGAGTTTCCACTGTGGTGCGATGGGTTAAGGACCCAGCGTTGTCTCTGTGGCCGAGTTGGTTCGATCCGTGGTCTGGTGCAGTGGGTGAAGGATCTGGCGTTACGGCAGCTATGGCGTGGCTCTGGCTCAGATTCAGTCCTTGACCTGGGAACTTCCATATGCCGAGGGTGTTGCTGAAAAAGAAAAAAACCCAAAAACCAAAGTGTGGTCTGTTCAGGAGAGAGGCCACTTGCTGTGACGTCAGTGGCTGGTGGCGAAGCAACCCCGTCAGGCCCTGTCTGGGGGGAGGCTGAGTCCTCGAAGGTGTGGGCCTTGCCCTCTAGGCTGGCCCGACGTGTCACCTCTCCGCCCCCGTCTCGGAAGGGAGACCCTGCCTGTGGGAGGGTCCTGAGCCATCTCTAGCTCCCAGCTACCCTTACAAGAACCCCCAGCACAGAGGGGCCTCTGGGGACATCACAGCAGTGGGAACCAACTTGTGCGCGTCATCAGAAGTGCCGGTGGCGACACGTTGGCCCCTTGTTGGCAGACACCACTAATACAAATAAAAAGACGCTGCGGGGGACCCCGAGCCACGTCACACTTAAAGCTCATGACGCTGTGGGGGAGGGGTTGTTCTTCCCAATTTTCAGGTCAAGACCTGAGGGTCCTGGTCAGCCTGATTTCAAGGAACTGGAGCCCAGCGACCAGGAGCTGCCCCCCCACCCCCACCGGGGCCTGGCAAGGCCACTTCAACCTCGGCCCCTGGGGAGGCAGGAGCCTGCACACGTGTCACAGGGGCCAGCGAGGGCGGGTCACAGCTGGGTCGCTAGGGAAGGCTTGCCCAACGTGAGCTAAAATCTGAGGCTGTGGACATCAGATTGGTGGCCCAGGTCTCCGAATAAGGTCCAGTTAAATCAGTGGAACGAAGACTCCGGGGCGGGGGCGGGAGGGGGGCTGCGACGATGACTCTGACTGGAGGAAACACCAGGACAATGGGACCCCCCCCACAACCCCGCCCGGGCCACAAGCACAGAACGTGGGCTGACGTCTGGAAACGGGGCTTCCCAGCCACCCGGAAGGGCCCTGTCCTACCCCAGGAAAACTCCCGTGGAAAAGCCCCGTTCAGCTCGGCCCCGTTTTCATGCACAAATGTTTCCTCTTCGTGGAGGTCAAGGTGTATTTTTAAATCTCGTTTTCTGTCCTGGGTGCTGCCGTGTGGTTTGGAACCTGGCGGGCAGGGCCTGGGAAGTGAGATTTTTCTCCCAGAGACTGATTTTATGATGCGTTCAAATACCTTCGGCCAGGGAACCTCTTGGAAGAAGACAGCCACTGGGATGGGGCCGGAAACCAACCAGGGTTTCTGCCAGGCTTCAAAGCGTGTCATTTTAGAAATCTGTTTTGCCAGGAAAACAGGCCTCTCTAGCCCTGGCTGAAGCCGAGCAAGACAAAGGCAGGGACCTCGGCAGCACTTCCTTCCCGAGTCAGCCCGAGGGCCCTTCGGCCCAGGGCAGGTCTCCGCTGCTCAGCCTCGTCCTTCGGACGCCGCCCAGATGCTGCCCTGCCAGGCGGGCCGAACTCCCTCACGGGCCTCCCGTCCACACAGCGTCGGAGCTGTTCCACGACCTGCAGGTGGGCGCTCCTGTCCCAACAAGCTCATTTAATTCCCAAGACACTAAAGCAATTGGGAAGGAGACTTCCACGAGGCCACAGGCCCGGAAGTTCAAAGTCAGCCTTCAGACCTGCCCTGCGCGCCTCCCGAGTGCGGCTTATCCTCCTGGGAGGGGGGCTGGGCCCCTGGAGCAAGGCGTCCTCCCTCTGTCGCGGTTCCTTGTGGACGCCCCAGACGGGGGTCCTTTCCCTGCACCCAGCTGGCGGCCGGCCGACGGCAGGGGAGGGAGCTCTGTGTGCAAAGCTCCCGGTGGGGACTGGGCCGCTGCGGCCCAGCCAGTGAGCACGTGGGTTCTGGCACCATCCCCGGCAGCTCTGTGCCAGCACAGGGCCCTGCGGTGGGTCAGGGGGTGGCCTGCACCCTCTCTTCAGCCTCCACGTCCCTCCCTGTCACGAAGCAGGGACATCGCCTGGCTGCCGCCCACAGCTGTGCTCGGGAAAGTAGGTGTCTGAGGCCATTGGAGCAGACCTGAGGGTTTTGTTTTTGTTTTTTCGTCTTTCTAGGGCCGAACCCATGGCCTCTGCAGGTCCCCAGGCTAGGGGTCGAATTGGAGCTGTAGCTGCTGGCCTCCACCACAGCCACAGCAATATCGGATCCGACCCATGTCTGTAACCCACACCACAGCTCACGGCAACACTGGATCCTTAACCCACTGAGCAGGGCCAGGGATGGAACCCGCTACCTCATGGTTCTTAGTCAGACTGGTTAACCACTGAGCCACAGCGGGAACTCCCAGACCTGAGTTTTATAAAGTGACTTAATTTCTTAAAGCATCGGGGTGTAAGGCTGCCGCGAACCTTGTGCGGCTTTCTGCCCTGGGCTTTGGTTTCCTTTTCAACCAGGAGCAGGTGCAGTCGCTCTCAAGAGACTGCTCTGAGCACCAAAGGAGTGGCTGCAGCTAAGGCTTTAGAACGGAGCCCAGCACACAGTGGGTGCTTTATTAGGTGAGGCTGGGAGGCGCTGCAGAATCTGACCACCCAAGCTCTCTGTCCCTGCCCCGTCCACATGTCCACGGGCATTGGTGATGGGTGCTCTGGTTTGCATGGTCCTCGCTCTTAGCCAGGACGGCAAAGCCAGTGGACAGAGGAGGGGGTTGAGTGTGGGAGGGTGTCACACAGGTGGTCCCACACTCTGTACAGAGATTGTGCCCACGGCCCACGCCTTGTCACCTGGCCGCACCCACCACAAGGTCGGAAGGCCTGCACGCGCTGGGAGCAAACAGGACCTTGTGGGGTCCATGAGCTGCCCTGGGTGCTGTCTCCGCTTAACCCACATCAGCTGTTGCTGTTCAGGGAGCATTCGTGCCCACCCAGAGGTCACCTAACCGGAGAACGAGGATCTGGGGATAGGCGACATAGAACATGGGTGCCACACGCAGTGACCTTGGTTTTCACCTCAGAAGGAAAATCAGGATAACTTTTTTCTTTGATTCCCATTCTCAGCCCTCAGCCTTGTCCCCTGGGTCCAACCTCACAGACACTTAGGTTAGACCAAGCCCAGTGCACAAAACTCAAAGCTGGGTGGCCCTTTACAGAACCAGCTTTCAGGTTGTGTTGATTGGCTGTATCAAAAACCCCCAACAGCCGCACGCATTAGCTATCGATCAAAACTGTTTCCTCTCTTTGGCTGCAGATGGAAACACAAGGACTCCATTATGTGCTGGCATTCAGTCTCCTGGCAAAGCTCTGTGCTGACATTTGCGTTTACGCTGGTGGTAACAAGATTGAGAAACAGTTCAGAGTTCAGGGTTATGTTTACCATAGAACCTGGCCCAGGAGTGCGAGCTTCGCTTGTCAAGAGAGGACAGAGCCAAGGTCGTGGAAGACCAGATGGGTCTGGTTGTAATTTCACCAGTCAACGCAATCAACCCCTTAGGTCACTCTGGTCCTGGTAATTTACCACACACAAAAAATCCAATTAGTTTCCTCCCATAAGGAAGTTTATGCTTTGGAAGAAATGCAGTGTTGTCCATAACCGAGGTGAAGTTTGGGAAATGAGAAGAAAGGCTTTTGTGAGAGGCGTAAGGTTGGTGTGAAGCGAGGAGACAATAGGCAGAGCAAGGTTTAAGACGGGCCCGGAGGGGGTCAACAGGGGAGACCCAGGGAAGCATTCTCCTGGACAGCCGGAGGATGCTCACCAGACTTCAGCCTGTTGCATGTTCTCTCCATGTAGTAGACACGGATAATACATGTGATCATACAAAAAAAGGCACGCCAGCCTTTTCCTTCCTTTTGCCACATTGTTTGGATGGCTGCTGAGCCAGTAACCCAGGATGCTTCTTAATAATAGAGAAATGTATAGATAGGTACATGTACGGAGTGATGGATGGATGGATGGATGGATGGGTGGATGGGTGGATGGACAGGTGGATGGATTGATGGGTGGATGAATGGATGGATGGATGGATGGATGGGTGGGTGGATGGATGGGTGGGTGGATGGATGGGTGGGTGGATGGATGGGTGGGTGGATGGGTGGATGGATGGACGGGTGGATGGATGGATGGATGGGCAGGTGAATGGACAAATGGCTGGCTGGCTGGCTGGCTGGCTGGATGGATGGATGGAAGGATGGATGGATGGAAGGATGGGTGGACACAGAATGGATAGCTATAACCTAATGTTCTGGGTTCAGAAAGGCAATGTAGCCTGGTGATTAGGAGCAAGCCCTATGGACCCGCACTGCCCATGTTAATCGCCAGCGCGCCATATACTCGCCATGTCCTTGGGGCACTTTGTAACTCTGCTCAGTCTCCTCAACTGTAAAATGCGAATAAGGACAGGGCTGTTGTGGGGATGAAGTGAGTTAATAGATGAAAGTGCTTGGACAGTCTGTGTCTCTTTATGATGACCAGATTATCACGCTAACTAGGTGGCCGAGCCCTCCAGCTACCAGGCTTCTCTGCATTGGCTGGGCTGGAAAAAATCGAGCCAGCTCCACTCAGGGTACAACTCAATCACATGGACTCTGGACAAAGGGTTGGGAAACCAGGGATGGAGCCCAAAGTTCTCCCAGTTTCTAAATATCCGTCTCCTTTGCCCTTGGCTCTTGCAGGCTGACAGGAAGCCCGGGAAGCCAGGGGTCTAAGGTGCAGCTTCCAGACCCCCCTGAGCTGCTTTCCCACTGGAGATGACCAGCTCTGGAGTGCGTCCTAAGGCTCGGGTCGGCAGGCAGGGTCTGTCACCACCTCCCGCTCTGCCCATCCGTTCACCCATCCACTGATACTTGCTAAGCGCCTACTGTATGCCAGGTGCGGCTCTAGGCTCTGCCACCTCCACCCTTGCCCTGGCATCAGGTCTTCCAAGAAAGCACCTCCTCTCTGCTCTGCTCCGTGGGGGCTGCTCACCGGGGTTCAGGCCGGGGTTTGGGACACTCTCCCCCGGAACTCCTGGGAGGAGCCAGTGCGTGATCTCGCGTCCCTTCCTCCAACCAAGCCTCATCTCCTCCCCTCACGTGCGGCCCTGACCTGCAGCTCTGGGGGACCTTCCCTCAGGGGGTTGTCGGGAGTCAGACGGGACAAGCCAGGCACTGGGTCGGGGGGGGGGGGAGCTTGGACGTCTCACTAGGGTTCTGGGTGAGGGGTGGTTAGGGCCAGGGGCTGGGGTCCTGCTATTTTGTGTGGGGGTGTGGGACCGGGCTGTGGGATGGGGCAGGGACCCGGCAGCACTGCTTGGCTCGCTCAGGGTCTCGGCCGGAGCTCTCAGTATGAGGGAGACTGACCGTGTCCGCCTCTGGAGAGGGGGCTGCCAGGGTCAGCGTGGAAGGCCTGCAGCGTGAAGGTCTTGGTTCTGGCGCCGAGCCCTGGGGTGATTTCTGCTCCCCAGGCAGCCAAACGTTAAGGACGGAGAGGCCCATGGGGGCAGCAGCGAACTATTCCCGCAGCCTGGGAAATAGGAAAGACCGGTTCCACGCCGAAATGGAAACAGCCGATGAGATTGCAGTGAATGAATCAGAGCTGAGCCACGCATGCCGTGCATGGCGACACGGCTTCGGCATCGCCTCCGCCCCTCTGCTGCCTGTGCCGGAACGGCCTCTGCCACACAGCCCACTGTGGCTCCCTGTGGCGAGGCTGGGCGGGGAGTGGGGTGGCTGCGAAGCCTCTCTGGGGAGCTTTTCAGAGGCACGGCCACCCTGCATCGCCGGCGGCTGTGTTTGGAGGGGTCAGCAGCTGCCCTGCGATACGGCTCCCGTGTGAGAGTCGCTGTGGGCCCTGCTCCCAGGATGGGGTGGGTGGGCCGGGCTGCGCAGAAGGTGGACCCCCACCACCTCCCTGCCGCCCTGGGGAACAGGCATCCCCCCCCCACACCTGCCTTGTCCTGCTCTCCAGCTCCTGGTCTTTCCTGCCAGTGCAGGAATGTGCTGGTGTGTACCCCTCTCAGGAACCCCCCCCCCCCAGTTCCTGTTGACCTCACTTCCCTGTGTCTGCTGTCAGCAAACGTCCCTGTCCAGTGTCCGGAAGCCCCCATGTCGCCCTGCAGACCCGATCCGTCCCTGCTCTGTCTGGGTCCCCTCCTCCTGGCTGGACCCAAGGGGGTCAGTCTCCGTCTTCTTGAACCTGAGCCCCTTCAGCATCTGGCCAGTTCCCTCCTCCTGCCTCGTCAGGCTTCTCCTTCTCGCCCCCCACCGCCCCGGCCCCTGGTCCCTCCCTGACCTCTCACTCTTACTCTGTGCCTGGCTCAGCCCTCCAGCCAGGTCCCTCTGCCCGCGTCAGGCACCATCTCTGTGCCAGAGACTGAATCTGAGCTCCAGCCCAGCTCCCCCTGAACTCCAGACACCCCTGGGCAGCGACGTCCTCGGTCCTTCTGCTTAGATACCCAGTGGGCATCTCAGGACGCATGTCCTTTGACACTGAAGCCTGGCACTGTGCCCTCCCCATCCCGGCTGGGCGAGCCCTGTTCCCACCACGCAGGCCACCCCCCGGGGGACGTCTCTCTTTCTACACGGCCAACCATCAGCAGCCGTGTCGGCTCCAACTTCAAGATGCAGCCAGAACAAATACGTGCAGGCCCTTGGTGTGGCAGAGTGGCATCTAATCTGCACCAGGCCCTCGGCAGGGACTTGATTTTGCGGAGGAAGACGGGGCGGGGGGGTCCGCAGCGGCCGAGTCGCGCTTGGGCGGAGACTGAGTCTGCCTTTTCCCGCGTCCCATCCCGGCTCAGGCGAGGAGCGAGGAGCGGAAGGAGGATGTTGCGAGGCGAGTGTCCCAGGCCAGGCGCTCGGAGTCGTCTGAGTGTCAGGGGTCGGGGCGGGGGGGCCTCAGGAACTTCCACGAGAGTCACTCTCCACCTCCCCCTCCACAGGCAGCAAGGGTCGGGAGGGCTGGTGGCAGTTTGGACCCTGGCTCCCCAGTCACTCAAGTGGAAGTTCCTTTTCTGGAAGGATCTTGGGCCTCACGTTCAGGGCTGTTCCCCGAGAGGGTCAGGGGAGGCAAGGGAGAGGGTGCCGGGGGCCCCGCCTGGCTGTGCCCTCTCCGGGGGGAGCATTTAGGTGCCTGTGGTGCTGCTGCTCTGCCCTCTTGGGTGCTGCCTGCGTCTAACAGCCTGGATTTGGTCAAATGGCCTCCGTCCCCATGGGCGGGGGATGGACACCAAACGGGCCGGGCCAGGGACTGCAGGGGCCGAAGCCCGGGTCCTCCGAGCATCACAGCTCTCCCCCGGCCCGGTCCGATCACTGCAGACAGTGTGGGCCGACCCCAGCCAGCCAGGTCGTGGGGCCCGCTCTGGACGGCTTCGCCTTAGGTCAGCATCCCCTCCATGTGGCGTTAGTGTCATTCCAGTGTCACTGAAATACCTGTGTATTCCCAGCTCTGGGCATCGACTTCTGCCGCTGGGCTCGGTCTCCGGCTCCTCCTCCCCATGGCTGGGCGTCTGGTCCAAGGGCCTCCGCTGAGCCTCTGGCTGCGACAAGGATGGGCGATGCCCACGGAGACCCAAGGTCCCAGATCCCCACGCGGACGGATGACCTCCTAGGGCGTCGTCCATGGCTGCCGCTCCCTGCTGGGGCCTGGACTGCGGAAGCCTCGGAGGAGAGGGAGCAGGCTGGGAGGGGAGAGCCGTCGGCGCACCCTCAGGATGCTGGGCCACCGCTCTTTCCCGACAGCCCGGCCGCAGCTGGGCCTTCACGCCTCCCTGGGCTGGGGTGACGCCGGGCGGGCAGCCGGCAGGTGGTCCCTGTACTCTCACAACCGGCCTGTGAGCGCCTGGGTGGTGTTACCGCTGACGTCCTAAAACGGACGTGGGATATTTAGGAGAACGTTGAGCAAAGAACTGGCCATCATTCTAGGATCGCGCCCTGGGTGGCCAGTCAGCCTTCCCGGCACGATGGGAAGGGCCCCTGGGCCTTGGGCAACGCACGCCAGAGAGGCCTTCGGATGTGACGCTGAGCAAAGAGCAGGCTGCGGATGAGGGGAAATGGGGCGTGAGCACCAGCCTTGGTCTCCTCGAGAGGATGGGCCGGATGGTGAGTTACAGGGAGACGCGGAGCTGGGGATGCAGCTTGAAATGTTCAGCACGGGAACACCCGCTGTGCCATCCTGTAAACGCCGGTCAGGGTGATGTCACCGAGGATCTGGGTCACGCGTCTCTCGCCCTCCTCCGCCCGTGGCATCTTCGGGGCCCAGCCTCTGTGCCAGCTCACCCGGCGCCTCGAATCAGACGTAATCACTGCCTCCCAGCGCCTCCCTAACGCACTGCCTGTGCGTTTATTAAAGCATTTATTTCATTCCGCCTGGCATAGTAGTTAGTAATTAGCCTGCCCAACTCCCCCAAATGATAGATTTCTTGGGGGAAAGGATTGTGGGTTACTCATCACGGCGCTTTGCCCAGCGGGGCTGGCTGCGCGAGTACCTGCTGCTGGCGGGTAACCCCTGGAGCTGCAGGAAGCCGCACACGCACGCTGTGCAGTTCTGAAGCGGTCGGCTCTGGCATCTCTCTAGGGTGAGCGGAGCTGCTTCGGAACTGCCAGTCTCTGGGTTGAACATGGAATGCGGGGGACCAGTGTCCCCAGACCACACTCCTCTGTCCTCGGGGCCATGGGCCTGCAGTCTGATCCCCGTGAAACGCTTTATGCTTCTGAAGCATTCCTTCTGTTAACACTTAGCGAAGGGAGAAACCCCTCTGAGCACATCCCTGAGCATTGCTTTAAAGCGGTAAGAAAAACTAATAATTAATAAAGCCCCTGAAGTCAGTTTTAAAAGGCCAGCGTCTCGGAGGGGGAATTGGAAAGGCTCTGGTGTTCAGGCTGGTGCTGCGGCGGCTCAGGGCTGCAGGGAGCAGTGTGCTGAGCACAGGCGGTCCGGTCCTCCCCGGAAATGCAGACAGTGAGTTCCCCCACCTTCCCCGGCTGGGCTGGAGCCCTGAGCGCACACACAGCGTGGGCCCTGCAGCCCCGCGCTGATCTCGAGAGGGCAGTCTCAGGGGCCCGACCACTGACTCAGAACCTGCCCCTGAGAGCCTCGGTGTCCTGGGCACAGGACCCCTTGGGAGGCAGCGCGCAGAAGCACTGTCTGAATTCCTGAGGTCTTTCCAAGCCTTTTAAGCCTCATGGTCAGGTTCCTTCTGGGACTCTGGGGGTGGTGACGCAAGGCTGGGTGGCCCGTCAGTGGCCTAACTGGTGGCAGGGTGGTTCCCCCCACTGCCTGCTGTCCACGCCCAGCCCAGAGCGGGAGCCACAGCCTCTCTGCTGTCTCCTTTTGTGGGTGGATGCTTGCGATGGCTTCGGATCTTTTTTCATAATCACTATTTAAAGGGGTGCTCAATTGTTTATTCAGCAGTAAAACTTGTGGGGCAGCAGAACTGAAGCCAGGGGTTGCCCCCAGGTGCCTGGAAGGGCCAAGGTTAGGGTGTGAGAGTGTCAAGTGCAGCCTCTGGGTCACGGGGAAGGGGGGAGGGGAGGCTGCCTTACAGAGTGTGAGTCCTGGGGGCCTGGGCCTCTGCATCTGGCCAAGCCCCTCGAGCCGGGATGTCCAGCTGGCTTCAGGACTGTGGGGTGGGGGCCATAAAGCTGGGTGGGCCTGGCCGTCCGGCAGCCGGCGTTTTGGGAGGAGGCGAGGTCAGGACAGGCAGAGGGGTCACAGCGGGGCTGCCCCTGCCCCCGGCCAACTGGACTCCAGCCTCACTCGTTGAAACGGTCGTGGGGGAAGGGGCAGGACTGGTCCTTTTGTGTGACCCACACTCTTCCCTCGAGGACCCTCTAGATCCACGAAGGGGCAGGTGGTGGGCTGGTGAGAAAGCCTCAGGCCCCCTGCGGGCAGCTGCCGATTTCCTGGACGTGGCTGGCGGGTGGCTCTCCCAGGCCGCCCGCAGCAAGAACGCTTGGTTCTGACCACCGGGTGGACGGTCTGCCAGACCCTAACGGCTCTAAAATTGACCGTCCACGAAAGGCCCCAGAGGCTCCGATCAGGCTGACAATCAGCAGAATCTGCAGTGTGGGGAGTCAGTCCAGTCTTCACCCAAACTCTCTTTCTTCCCCAGGTGTGGGGTCGGGAGGGGTAGACAGCCAGCCTGTCAGAAGGCAGGTCACAGTCACGACAAAGAGGCTCAGGGCAGACGCAGCATTTTCTCTCCGTGTGGTTCGCTTTGGTTCCTGGGCGGGATGGGGGCCCCCGACGGGCTGGACTGTGACTCCACCGCTCCCGTTCCTGACCTCGTGGGCGGGGTGGGGACGGGCTCCTGGCTTTGCCCCCTCTGGGACAGGACGCCGTCTGTTTTGGGGACCACACTTAGTGACTGTGACCGTTAGACCCTTGCTCCTCAGAGTGCTCCCAGGACAGAGTGGACTCGACGCCCAGCGGAGGCTCACGTCGTGAGCAGTGGTGGCGAAATGAAGGGAACGGGGTCAAGACCATCTTCAGAATCGAGGGAGGCGTCCAGTGTCACTGTGAGGTCCGAGCCCCCCCCCCCCCCGCACCCCTCCCCCAGCTCCAGGCTTCCTGGCCCCGTGACCTCACCTGGTAAGAGCGCCCAAGACTCCCAGAGCCGAGCACTGTGACCGACAGAGAGGCAGATGGCACGAGCTCTGCCCCCAGGCAGGGGTCCCCGAGGCCCTTTTCCACTCCTGCTCCCCTCCGCCCCTGCCGGGCTGTCCCTCTGCCCTGGACCTGCCCGGCCCCGTGGCGTCTCAGCCCAGAGGAAGCTCACCTACTGGTCTTGCTGGGTTTCTGAGAACAGCAGAGACAACCCGCAAGGCTTCCCTTTGGTCCCTGGTCTCAGCCTCCTTTGGGGTCTGACCTCACAGCAGCAGCATCATTGCTCAGAGGACGGGGTCCCAGTCTGGCCCGTGCGCAAGCCTTTCAGAGGAAGAACCCCAGTGAGGGAGCTCCCTGGTGGCCTGGTGGTTAAGGATCCGGCATCTTCACTGCTGAGGCTCAGGTCACTGCCATGATGTGGGTTCCACCCCTGGCCCAGGAAGCTCTGCATGCCACGGGTGCAGCTGGAAAAGAATAAAAACCCAGTGCATTCCCATCTGAGCGACAGCACTTACTCCTTGTAGGAATCTGGCAGCGCAGAGAGGCTGTCCCCTCTCCCCACTCAGCTGTGCAGGAGGGACAGTGGCACCTGGAAAAGTCTGAGACAAGGGTGAGAAGAAGGTGGGGGAGGGGCAGGACGGGGGGCCTGC
Organism: Sus scrofa; assembly: GCF_054392235.1. Classification (NCBI taxonomy): domain Eukaryota; kingdom Metazoa; phylum Chordata; class Mammalia; order Artiodactyla; family Suidae; genus Sus; species Sus scrofa. The sequence goes on from NC_139383.1 coordinate 1,771,660, forward strand.
GGGTGGGTTGCAGCCATTGAGAAAGGGCCCCCAGCTGCCGCACTGGCGCCACCGTATCTGCTCGGAGCAGATAAGACCTGCGGCCTGGTCTCTGTGAGGACGCCAGGGAGGCCTCCTTGGGGAGAGGGGAGGACCCCTCAGGCCCCCGCTGTCCCTCTCTCTGGAAGAGGACGGTGGAAGGTAGGTCCTGTCCTCAGGGTCGTCCCAGGCCCTTCGTTACAGGGGCGCAGAGACTAGAGCGCTGCCCAAACAGAGCACACTCGCCCTGGCCGCAGAGGGTCCAGGGCCGTCTTGGTGCCCCGTGTGATTCTTTGACGGGGGGTCCTGGGAAGGGACTGTCAGCTGTGTGAATACGTGCTGGTTTTTTTTTTTTTTTTTCTTTTCAGGACTGCACCTGTGACATATGGAAGTTCCAGGGCTGGGGGTCAAACTGGAGGCCTACACCACAGCCACAGCCACACTGGATCTGAGCCACATCTGTGACCTATGCTGCAGTTGGCAGCAACACCGGGTCCTTAACCCACTGAGCGAGGCCAGGGATTGAGCCCGCATCCTCGTGGACACTGTGTTGGGTTCTTAACCCCTGAGCCCTGACAGGAACGTCACGCTGGTTTTTCAAATCTTCTCCTTCAGGAGTAAGGGACGCCTTGCCACCTGCTTTTTGACGACGGCATTCACTGGGTTTACCCACAACTGTGTGAAGGTCCCTGGGGGGGGCACTGCAGGGTCCGGACCAGGACGGGAGGGTGGAGGACCGGCCGCCCCGCCCTTTGGCCCTGCTTCTCCCGAGGCGTCCAGAGTCCTGCCTGGACCAGGAGCCTCGCTCTCCCGAGGCTGGCAGAGCCTTTCTCTGACTCTGGCTGGGACCCCTGAGAGGGTCCTGCTGGGTCGGGTTGAGAAGCAGCAGAGCCAGGACCAGCTCCACCTCTTGCTCCTGAAATAACACCTCTTGCCTCCTGGCACCCCTGCAGGGCAGGTGACACACAGCTTGGGCTTCTCCACGGGGATTCCCAGCCAGCCCGTTGGGGGCGGGGACGTTGGGTCGCGCGGCACTTCCAGAAAAGCCAGTAGGGGAGCAGCCGCCGGCTCCTCCCTGCTGGCCGGGCGGGCCCGCCCTCCGTCCTGGGGCCAGAGTCTCGGCTGAAACCCAGGGCATGCCTACAGGGGCAGGGCCTTCGCGAGAGGCTCCCCAAACCCAGGAAGCTGGCCGTCGGACCTCACCCAAGAGGGAAAACTCGGTGGTGCTGGCAGTTCGGACCCTCTAGAGTCTGGAGAAAAGCTGGAACCTTATCTGCTTAGGAAGGAGAACCCAGCAAACCGTGTGTTCTGACGACCCCCCTCCCCCGCCCAGGGGGCGCAGGGGTGGCTGTCGCTGGCGCTGGTTCAGGACTCGCCGTCCAGCCTCAGGACCATACCCACCAGCAGGAGACGCATCCCTGAGGTTAAGGCGTTTTCCCAGGGCCCTTGGCCTGGGACACTGTGGGTTATTTTGCATTTCGAACAAAAAGGGTACTAAGATTTAGCAGGTCCTTAAAATGGCCTGCACGTGATTGATAACTTGGTGGAAGACAGCTCTGAGCACCTTTCAATAAGCCTGGAATCCCGAGGTTAGCATAAACAAAAGCCACCTGGGAGTCAAAGTGCGGGAGTTCCTGCTGTGGTGCAGTGGGCTAGGAATCCAACTGCGGTGGCCTGGGTCGCCCTGGACACACGGGTTCAATCCCTGGCCCAGCTCAGTGGGTTAAGGATCCAGCATTGCTGCAGCGGATCCTGGCCCGAGAACTTCCATATGCCGGGGAATAGCCAAAAAAGAAAAAAACGCTAAAATTAAAAAAAAGTTATAGAAAAAAAAGCAAAAGAAAGATTAAAAAGTTGTTACATTAATGCATGAAATATTAATTAAAAAATTAAATTTTGAACTTAATTGTGAAGCCGAAACTGATTTGAGAGGCTGTCCGTGGGGCCCCTCCCCGTGGCAGGGTCGTTAGAAGCGTCCCCTGAGCAGTGTCAGAATCTAAAATCTTCTGCATCTTCAAAATGCTTCTGTTGTATAAAACATAAGAATGCTTCATAACCGTGGTTCTTAGCCTTCTGGGAGGGCCTTAGGCTATCTGAAGAGCTATGGACCCTCTCCCCAGAAAAACACACATGAATGTACAAACATAGAATTTTGCATAACATTTCAGGAGCTTTCCAGATGCTGCCGAGACCGTCCGGGACCCCACGCCCGTTCGTCAGTGTGGCCCGTGTCTCGCCTCTAACTGCCTTCGTGAAGGTGTGCCTTTCTGAGCAGCCAAGGCTGCCATCCGCACGGTGCCCTGGGCCCTGACGCTTCATAACCAGCCAAGCCCGGCCCAGCATTTTCAAGTCATCAGAGAAACCGAGGGGGGACCTTTCCCACTAAAGACGAGTCGCCTGTCCAGGTGGGAGGTGGCCTGTGGGCTGGCGACTAGGGTTTGGGCTCCGGGGGACCCTGGGTGATCCCGCCCCCCCTGCTCCCCCCGTTCTGTGGGAGTGGCCAACACATGGAATGGGCCAATCACACGGCCTTTGCTCCCGGACTAGAGGCACGGCCTGCAGAGGGGGCCCACGCCCCCAGTGGGGCATCGGGACCCAAGGCCCTGGGGCACCCCTTCCCTTTGAGACCCAGCCTCTGTCCCAGGCTGGCGACCCTCGGACCCAGGACCCAGAACCCTGAGGTTGGGGAAGAAGTTCACGAAAAGTCGCAGGAGCAGGGCTGGGCTCCGGGGCGCGAAGGCTCCGGTTCGGCTGCCCTCTGTGGCACAGGGACAGGAATTAAGGTCAGCGACGCCGGCGGGCGAGCGAGGAGGAGGCTGGCCGGGCCCTGCGGCTTTGGGCCGGGCTCCGCGATTCCCGGGGCGAGGGGGGCGGGGGGAAGGGCAGCAGAGGGTCTGCTCCTGGGGCTGGGGTCACTGAGGCCGCACGGCGTCGCGTGTCATCTGGAGCCGAGAGTCACGTCCTCTGTTTCAGTCCGTCCCCCTTTCCTCCCAATGCTCATGCACACACCAGCGCACACACACGTGTGTACACGCATGTGCATGCAGGCCGCCGCCAAGTCCGCGTGTAGGAACCGAGTGACTCTGTTCAAATTTCCCTCCTTCTCTCTTTTCTTTCTTTCTCCCTTCCTTCCGCTCCCTCATCTTCTATTTCCCTCCCTCCCTCCCTTCTCCCCCCACTTTCTTCCACGGCATGGACGCCCGTCCACAGATTCACACACAAGACAAAAAGGAGTGTTTAAAAGGAAGAAGTCATTGTCTTTTAGCCAAAACGGTGTGTTAATTCAAAAGGAGTTTTGTTTTTTTCATTACTTGGGAACAGCACTGTACACTGACACGGTTCCAAATGCATTATTCATTTTGTTTAAAAATTTACAACCTGCGCCTCAATAATGCATCCAACAGGAGGACATAAATTCACTCTAGGCCAAGCACCAAAAACCGGATCGGGGCGTCTTTCTTCCTCCACCCTCTGCAACCGACACGTTCCAGGATCTGAGCAGAGCAAGCCAGGAGGGACCGTCTCTCCCCCACCCCCGAGAGCACTGGCTGCCCCAGGTTTCCGTGTTTCACGATCAGTGTGGCAGACGCAACACGGCCAGGGCTTCATTCTGCTGAGCGGAAGCTGGCCAAGCGGTCGCAAGGGGATGGGCATAGACGGTCACGTGCCCGCAGGGATCCGACGGGAGGAGGGCGGTCCGGGAAAAGAAATGCACACAGATGGCTCTTTTCTTCCTTATAGACGTGTGTAAGGCTCAAATCAAACCTGCCCTTTCCTCCAAAGCCCCAGCTCCCAGGTCTTGTAAAATCCAACCGTTCAAATATTCCGAACTGTTAGGAGTCGCTTCGTAAAATACGGGGTTGAAGAGCTCAGTTGCCTTCCCAGCCCCACTAGCCCGGGCCGACTCTGAAAGGAGCCAGCGTGGCCCTGGACATGCTCGGCTGCCCACTCCGCCGGCTCACTTTCCCCGAGACCACTCCGTCCAGAAGGAACCGGAGCCGTGAGGGCAAAGCGGGTGTGGCGGGGGAGACGGAGGCGGGTGGGAGCTGTGGGTACCGCTCTGCCTTCCGGCCTCCATCCTGTCCCAGGCGGGGTATTATTCCAGGATGGGCAGAGGAAAGGCCTGAAGGAATGCTGAGCCACAAAGCCTGGCTCGTCCTGGTTTTTGTCATTCGAGACGCTCCTGGTTTCGTTTCCACGGTTCAGCACAGACCGTTTAGCGCATGCAGACATTTTTATGGTTGAATTCCTTGTGGCAAAGACTGGGCACATATTTCTCTGACAGTGACGTTTCTCCTTTTAGGTGGGCCTGTGCCATCCTACTTCCCCAGAGCCAAGGGGGCACGCTTTCCAGCGGGCCTGGCACAGTGTGGCTCAAGGACCATCTGGTTTGGAGTCCGAGAGCCAGGAACGCAGCTCTGGCCAGGATGGCAGGTGCTGTGGCCGCCGCGGGCCCAGGCGCACGCTGCCTGCGGGAGCCCCAGGGAGGGTGTGTGGCCCGCTGGCGAGGGTTTGGGGATTGAGAGACCAAGTGCACAGGCTGATGGAGCAGGAGGGAAGGGCCTGTGTGTCCGAGCTCTCCTTCTTTTAAAAGAGAAGCCAGATTTAAGTCTTTAGGTGAAATTTCATAGTTTAAAAATATTAACCAACCCACAGGCCTGCGGGTCAAAGTCCTAGCTCACCCTGAGCCCGGCCGCCCCTCACCAGATGGGACCTGAGGCCACGCGACCGTAGGATGACCTGTCCCAGGCTCCTGCAGGCCTAGGAGGTGAGGCCGGGACTAGAATTCCGATTTCTCCCCGAATAGCAGCAACTCTTTCTGCGGTGCTGGCTGATAATTACCCTTTGAAACTCATTTCTTCACAGGAGGAGGGGCCTGCTACCTGATAGTTCAGTGGCAGGGCTAGACCATTGTCCTGGCCTCTCAGGGTCCCTAAGACTTATATAAACCCACGATACTTCCGTAACGTTCAAATTTAAAAAGCTTTAAATATAAAAAGTTGTAAAAGAGAGAGGTTACGTGACACATATAGTCACGTATTGTGGAAGATCTGACTACAACCTCCTGTTGGCAATGAGAACAAGCACATGCGGTGACTGCTGGCCACGGGGGGGAGCAGAGAAAAGCCCCAAAGATTCCAGCCCCCAGCCTCGTTTATCTGCGCTGTCACCCCAGGCCCACGGGAGTTTGCAGATGGTAGAAAGACGGGAAGATGGAAGATTGTGTCGCTGAAACTCAAGGCAGAGATAGCAGTGGCCTCAACACACCCTCGGATAAGGAGGTGGGCGCTGCCCGCGGAATGCCTGGAATTCCGCTCGGGGGGAGGGGCGGGGAGGGCGCCCGGCCGGGGTTGGGGGGCGCCCTCTCAGCCCCGTCCTGCACACGGGTGACTTGCAGGGGGTAAGTCGCTTCTGGCCCCGGGCAATTTCACCTCTAGGATGAAAGGAGAGGGCCGGGCCGCAGTCTCTCCAGCCCAGAGCCTGTGATCTCTGGGATCCGAGACCCGGTCTCAAAGCCCGTGGCCTTGGGCAGGTGAGGTCCGGTTTCTGTGTGTCCGTTTATCTGTGAGAGTCATCTGTTGGGATTCGCGAGAGACCTGCCGTGCCTGACACGGGCTCTCCACCGCCCCCTCCCCGCCCCAACGGCATCTGTAAGAACCCAGGCTCGCCCCCAATCCAGACAGACGGCAGGATAACAGCCTATGAGGCAACACGCCCGCCCTGCTGCCTTGCATGCGGCGTTTCCCAGTGACCACGAGGCCCTGCACCGGTCGGGAGGCCACTGTCCTGCCCAGAGGGCTGGGAGTCCCAGGAACCGTGAGCATATGCCATTGAGGACACACGATGCTCTTGGCTCCCCGGGGGCGCGTCTGAAGATGGACCTGCCTGAAGATTTGCTAAAAGCTGCCCAACCTGTTCCCAGGGAAAGGCGGCCGTGCCCAGCCCGGCTCGTTCTGCATTCCAGCCCACAGCTTTCCTGGGCTGGAGGAAACCCGCCCCTGGATGTTGGTGGCTTTGGAATTTCCTCAGGAAGAGTGGTCACCGACAGGCGGCCTGGGGCTCAGGGCGCGGCTTGTGCTCCGCAAACCCTTTTTCCTGAAACCATGGGTTTCACTGTGGGTGATTTAGGGGCTGGGGGTGGGGGGCTCTGTCCACGGCCTCCTAGAGGTTCCCAGATCCTGGACTGGGGAGCCCCACGTGTGGCACAGGTGTGCAAAATGCTAGTACACTGAAACCATGACAACCGCCATCCGCAGAGTGTCCTCAGACCCCGGGGGTCCAGGGCAGGCCCACTGGACCCCAGGGCGCTGCTCCCACCCTCTCCGATAAAGACAACATCTAAATTCTGCTGCAAACGTCCCGCTGTTGGAGAACCTCGCTGAGCGTTGTGCTCCTGGGTGTCCCGAGACCCTTCTCAGCCGCGAGGGGAACGCGGAGCCCTCTGTCCTGGGCTCTGCCTCCCGACAGCTCTCTCGTCTGGAGTCTCTGTTCTGTCCTCCCCGCAGCGCTAGTCTAGGCTGAGCAGGGCGTGCTGGTCAAGGGGGCCGGGGGGGCTGGGACAGGGGGCTTCGGGAAGGTCCCTGCAGGTGCCCTGGGGCGGCTGGGGCCGCGGGCGGGATGGGGGAGCCGGAACCAGCTCTGCCCTGCAGCCTGGCCTGGGGAGCAGACAGGACCCAGCTCACGGGGAGCCCAACCCCAGGCCAGGGATTGTTCTGTGGAGGAAATGTACTCTGAAAAATCTACCCCGTATTACACTTTTCTGTAGAAAAATAAGAGCAGCTATGTTTTTTTTGTTTTGTTTTGTTTTTGCCTCACGTCGGCATATGGAGGTTCCCAGGCTAGGGGTCTAATCGGAGCTTCAGCCACCAGCCTACACCACAGCCACAGCAACGCAGGATCTGAGCTGCGTCTGTGACCCACACCACAGTTCACGGCAATGTTGGATCCTTAGCCCACTGAGCGAGGCCAGGGATTGAACCCGCATCCTCAAAGATACTAGTCAGTTTCCTTACTGTTGAGCCACAGTGGGAACTCCAGAGCAGCTCTGGCTCTAATAATACAAACTGTACGTGTAGATCCCAGCCAGTCGTCTGGGCTGGCAAGCGTGGATGTGGTGGTTTAACTAGACGTGGGGCGTGCCCGGTGCCCTGGCACCCCCTCCCAACCAGAAGGGATCTCACAATGGGAGGAAGGAGCCTGGCTGACGCAGGACGCCGCTGCCCAGAGCAGCCTTTCTGGGGATTATTCATTCTGTGAGAGAATAAGATGGACCTTCAGGGGTTCACATCTCCACTGGGGTGGCATTCTCGTTTGCTCGCTCTGCAAATAGTTACGGAAGGCATATCACGTTTTGGTTGTAGGTCCGGATTCTGGGCGGACACAGGTGGACAGTCCTCGTCCTTGTTATGGGGAATGTCTGGTTCAAGAGGAGACACACACACAGGTCTGCGCGGGTGAGGGATGTGGTGAGTTCTGCCACAGGTCAGGGCGTGGAATATTCTAGAACTCAGAAGAGGGACGTTTTGGGCAGCGTCCTGGAGGAGATGCAGGTGTACAGACCAGTGGAGAAGGAAAAGAAACCAGCTAGGAGAGTAAGCAGAATGTGATGAGGGGCGTGGAGCTGTGTGTGGGCTGCGAGGGCTCGGGGTGGGTGGGCGAGGAGGAGAGGCTGGAGCCTGGCCCGGGGGCCGGGAGCGTTCTTAGCTCCTGGAATGGGGCCTGGATCCCAGGGGCACCTGCAGGGATGGATTAGAGGGGAGCTGACTGAAGGGGCCTCCTAGACCAGGCGAATGAGCAGGGGGCTCCCAGAGGGCCAGCTACGCGGGAAGGAGCAGGGCTGGGGACAGATCCCTTGGGGCTCACCCAGGGAGAGGGGTCACCGCTCTGAGGGGAGGCTGTTGGGAGGAGACCCCGTGCCCTGACGAGCTCTGCCCCAGAGCCAACAGTGCCCGGCTCAGCTTCGCTTTCTGTGATCCTGCTCGGAAACCACACTTGCCGTCTGGCGCTGCCCTGCACGCGGGCATTGAGCACCTACAGGTGAGCAGCAGGTGGCCGGTTCCAGGCACTGAGGAAGGAAAGAAGGTTCCAGCAGACGCCCTCAGGTGGCAGAGCTGAAAGGCCCGGCCCGGTCAGCGTTCATTGTTGCTGCCTCTGTTTCTGCCGCCCAGCACCCTTCCCCAGGAGGCCGGGTGGGGCCCTCAGCCCGTCCCCACTGAGTGCGGACCACGGAGCCCCTGCCTCCACGGGAAGCAGGCTGTGTGCTCCTTCCGTGCCCTCTGACTGGAACCCACGAAGCAGCACCTCACACAAAGGCCCCACCACAGGGCTCTGGCCCTGCGGGCAGCAGGGCTGCATGGTGAGGTGGGCAGGGCTGGAGGGTCCAGTCAGGGGGCTGCAGGTGGGGGCAGGGAGCCGAGCAGTGGGGGACCAGGCCTGGGAGCCTGGCGGCTGCTGGCAGTGTCACAAGCACAGACACATCCTGCGGGCAGGTGGAGAGGGCTCAGCGGGCAGAGAATGTGGGGAGCCTCTTCATAGGAACCTGCTGCCGGGGGCTGCCCCCCGCCACGGCCCCCGGAGCTCCCGGCCGTCAGCCACGGGCACCAGGGTCCTGTCGACTAGGAGCTTGGCTCCTAATCCCACGGCTTGGATGTGGGAATCCCGGTTCTGCCTCTTCCTGGCTCGGGAACCCAGGCCTTAACTTTCCTAAGCCTCGGTTTATCCCCCCGAAAATGGTCTTCGGTCAGTCCGTGGGGCTGGCCTGAGGATTCCGTGGCCCTGGGAATCCTGGGAAGCTCCCGGCCCTGGGGAGGGTCTGCCACCCAGAACGGACCTGGACTCCGTCTTGGCTCCCCTCCGTCACCCCCGCTGGGAACTTTCTCTCACTGGGTTCCCGGGACTCAGCACGGTAACTGGTACCCGGCAGGAGCTGATTAAAGCAGGAGCAGGAGTGAACCACTGGACCAAGCGCTGTGGTTACTGATGGCGAAGAGCAGCGCTGGGAGGGCAGGGGGACTCGGTGCCCGCAGCCGGGGCGTCCTGTTCCTGCCCACTCCAGGATGCAGGCTGGGTGCTGGTTTGGGAGCCGGCGCATGTCAGACCCTCAGCATCCGGGTTCAGGTGGGAGTCTGGGCACTACCTCCTCTGTTCCCTTCTCAGAGCCGGGCATCTAGAAGGCATGTCCCCAGTAGGGCTGCTCAGAGCTTCCCAGGCTGCATGCTGAGCACAGGGTCCCACCCAGGCAGCAGCCGGGCGCCCGGCACGCCCTTGGCTCGGGCCCCCAGTCTGAGGCTGCCTGGGGAGCCTTTGCAAACACTGCCATTAAACCCAAATCGCCCAGGGGCACCGAGAGTTCAGGGGCCGGGGCTCTGGGAGGTCGGGTGTTGCGGCTGAGGGCAGGCTGAGCGTGGGGGTTAAGGGCCCTTCCCTCCAGGGTAATGGCACGTCCTGCAGGAAGTTGCACAAGGTCCAGTCTGGGTCCAAAGACACGGAGTTCAGAGACTGAAAACCGTGGGCTGCATGTCAGTCTCTTAGGGGTGAATTTAGGCCACTGTTCAAAATGAAATGTTTGGTCAGAGAGCCCACACTTGTGCAAACACTGAGACAAGGGCAGGGCCCACTGGGAATTGGCCAAGGCCGGGAGGGGCTGAACTCGCAGCGCTTTGAAGACGTGCCCGCCTGCGGTCTGCAGACCAAACGCTGCTGGGGTCTGGGTCCAAGGCCCGGGGTCTCTGAGGACGCACCTCCTTCCCAGCCCATCCCCGTGCCCTCCGGGAGTGCCCTCCCTCGAGCGTCAGTGCCCAGGGAAGAATGGCTCCCCAGGCCTCCCCAGTCGGGTGACACCTTGGGGGGGCTGTCGGCACAGGTGACACAGGCAGCACAGGTGAGAGTGGGGGCTGTGCTCCAGACAGGTGGGTGTGGGAGGGGGATTAGCGCTGTCAGAGGGAGGTCACTGACAGGGCTGGAGGGGCGGCACAGACGACACCAGCTGTCTTTTGGCTCCAACAGCGGGACAGTGCGTGCAGTGAGGCCAGGAGGGTGGGCAGGCTGGGGTCAGGGGAGGTGGCCACGTTGGACTTGGACGCATCACAGGAGGGCTGGGTGGGGACTGCGGGTGGTTTGAAGCTTGGTGCAGAGTCTGGGCTGGAGCCCTGACACTTAGATGATGATTCCGGAAAGAGGAGGAGGCCAGGACAGCGCATGGTGACGGGAGGGGCTCAGAGGGAGGGCAGCCCAGGACGGCCCCGCGAGGCCCCGCAGTTGAGGGTCAGGCTGAGAGGCTGAGAGGGAGGGAGCCAGGGAGACGGGGCGGGGGAGGGGGGAGGGGGGCGCGGAGCAGGTGGGCGGGGCGTTTGCACACAGCCCCACGCTCAGCACCAGCCACTCAAGCTGGAGCGAGTCACTCTGTGTGTTACCCTGTGTTCCCTGCACCCTTGGAGGACTGGCGAGTTATTTAGGGAGTGATGGCGTTTCTGGGTGATGGAGTCCAGGACGAGGTCCCTGCGCAGCGGGTCTGATAGAACAGCCTGGACCTCGGAGCCAGTCCTGCTCCTTGCCAGCGCTGCCCTGGTCCAGAGGCTTCAGCTGTGCGTCGCAGAGGTCACCTCCGGCCGGCTCCCAGGGTGGGGGAGTGGGGACTTGGTCCAGCCCCACCTCTGCACTGGCTTTGTCTCAGGCAGGCGCACTGCCCACAGGAGACGCCCAGCCCAGGGCAGGGGCGCCGGAGAGAAGGGAATGCACCCCCATGGGACTTCTGGGTCCCGCCTGCCCATCTCCAGTGCAGCACATGCTGGCACAGCCACGTGATGGCAGAGGGGGCGGGGCTTCTGGAAAGGGTGGTGCTGGACAGGTCACAGGTGAACACATGTGCATGTGCACGCGCAGTTGTCGGTGAGATACGTGAACACGTGCACGCGCATGCACACAGTTGTCAATGAGATACCGGATTTCACCTCCCGACCTCGGGCCGCTCTGACGAGGGCACCTGCTGCCAGAGCGATGGGGCTGAGCGCGCGCTCACGGAGACGGCCGCGTGGAGCTCTGGGTCCACAGCCCAAGCAAAGGCGGCCCCTCCAAACGGCAGCGTCAGTGTCACAGTGGGATGAGGACGGCGTGGCTCCGGGGGTTAAGGGGCACCTGTGTTTGTGCCGTGGACGCCCTGGGGCTCCGTCCAGGACGGCTGGCTGGGTGAGCTCCGGTGCCCGATGAAGATGTGGGCAGCGGCCAGCGGCCTTGGAGCCGATCCGGGTCTGCGGTGGGTCGGCCCGGGGGCCGCCTTACCGACCCTCCGGGCAGAGCTGCATCTTCAGTTACTACAGTTAGGATGGGAGAGGGGCCCCGAGGCAGTGATGCCCCAGTGAGGGGGACGCAGAGCAGGGTCGGGGCCCAAGCAGCGGCGCTGCGTCCCCAGAGCCTGGGCCAGCGCCCAGGACGTGGCAGGTGGGCGATTCCTTAGCCGGTGAATGACCTCTGCAGCCTCACCTGGGAGACACGTTTTGCGTGTTTTCTGTTTCACTTCATCTCTGAAAGAGGACAGCCGGGGGGCGGGGGGGGGGGGCGGAGAGGAGCGAAGGGCAGGTTTCTGTGCCCAGCCCTCTCCCGGCCTCGCCCACCTCCTTGCCCGGTCAGAGCCGCCCCCACGCAGGCAGGCGCTTCTGGACGTCTCATCACAAGCCTGTTTCAAGGGCGATTTATACTCAGTCGCCATGTAACTCACACGTTCTGGACACAAACACAAACTTATAAAGGACAGAGAACATTTCTCTCCCAGCCACCCGGACAAAGGGCTGCCCTCGGCCTAACGCTGTGTGTCTGCCTTAGACAGTCTCCGGGCTTCGGGTTTTATCAGCCTGTCTTGTCGCAGTTGGAGAGGAATTGTCCTGAAAAATCCTCACGCCGAAGCCAGAGTTCCCTTTCTCCTTTCGAATTCAGGGTACATCCTCGCCAAACAACAGCTGTGAAGTCTGGACTCTCCCATTTGGGTTTAAGATGAGGGTCTCTTTGTGAGGCTGGATTAGTGACGCTGGCCTGACCGCTTTGCAAGTCTCGCTAATATATGTGCAAGTGGGAAGAGAGTTGGCACACGAGGCTCCAATTTGCTCTGCCAACCGCCCGGGGTCTCCTCGCTGCCTTTCCTGTGAGACAGACAGATTTGGGATGGCTGAGCAGCTTTCAGCATCCACTTAGTGACTGCGAGGTACCCTGAGCCTTGGGGGGGGGGGTGGACGCGCGGGGTGGGGGAGGTTTGCACAGAACCCAAACCCGTGCCTGGGGAGGAGGGCGGGGGACACAGAACATGGGCTCAGGGCCTTCATTCTGCGCCAGGGACTCCTGAGAGCAGCTGCGCCCACGGGCAGGTTCAATTTACCAAAACCGAGGCAATGTGGGGGTTCCTGCTGTGGTGCAGCAGGTTAGGGATCCAGCGTTGCTGCAGCTGTGGAGGAGGTGGAATCTCCAGACTGGATTCAGCCCCTGGCCTGGGAACTTCCATGTGCTGCTGCTGGTATAGCTGAAAACAGAGAGAGAGAGAGACACAGGGACAGCGAGATGCCGAGCAGCACGGAGGCTGGCAGGGAAGGAGGGGGCGCCCTGGGCCCGCAGACCGGTGCTGGAGGCCTGCGTCCTCTTGCCTTCTGCCACTTAGTAGTCTGGCCTGTTCGACACAGGTGATTCGGCCAGCCTCTCTGTACGTCTCCGCGCCTGTGAAAGGAGGCTGGGGTAACGCACCGCTTGTGAAAAGTCAAGAAAGATCATGGATTTGGAACACTTCACGGACATTGCTCTATGTGCAGACCATGCAAATTACAGGTGAATTACTATGATGAAAGATTGTTGTATTGTATCATTGCTGAATCAAAGTTTAAGATCAGTAAAACTGGGAATGTAAGCTGGTACAACCACTATGGAGAACAGCATGGAGGTACCTCAGAAAACTATACGTAGAACTACCATATGACCCAGCCGTCCCACTCTTGGGCATCTATCCGGACAAAACTTTCCTTGAAAAAGACACATGCACCCGCATGTTCATTGCAGCACTATTCACGGCAGCCAAGACATGGAAACAACCCAGATGTCTGTTGACAGATGAATGGATTAGGAAGATGTGGTATATATACATAATGGAATACTACTCAGCCATAAAAAAGAACAAAATAATGCCACGTGCAGCAACATGGATGGAACTCATACTAGGTGAAGTCAGTCAGAAAGAGAAAGACAAATACCAGATGATATCACTTATATCTGGAATCTAACATACGGCACAAATGAACCTTTCCACAGAAAAGAAAATCATGGACTTGGAGAAGAGACTTGTGGTTGCCAAGGGGGAGGGGAAGGGAGTGGAATGGACTGGGAATTTGGGGTTCATAGATGCAAACTATTGCCTTTGGCATAGATTAGCAATGAGATCCTACTGTGTAGCACTGGGAACCATATCTAGTCACTTTTGATGGAGCATGATAATGGGAGAAAAAAGAATGTATATATGCATGTGTGACTGGGTCACTTTGCTGTACAGTGGAATCCTGACAGAACACTGTAAACCAGCTATAATGGAAAAAATAAAAATCGTTATTAAAAAAAAGATCAGTAAAACCAGAGAGTGTGACAGGTGCACTTATGTTGCAAGAATAGCCAGGAAAAAGAGCCAAGAGGGAAAATGTGTGATTTCAGATGCCAAAACATAGCATTGAACCAATGGGATGCAGGAGTGAACAAAAAGCATTTTAATAACAGAGAATAGAGATTCTAGATTCAATTCAAATTAGTAAGAGAAACTGTAGATTATTTAATAAATAATAGCAGGACTATTGTCTATTAAATAAATAATAGTCTGTTTGGAGGAAATGCTAAATTTTAATTCACAATCTTTATGAAAATAATTTTCAGATAAAAAACTGAACGTTGTTCTGTGGTAATCTACATGGGAAAAAATTCTGTGTATGTCCGGGTCACTTTTGTTCCATCTCTAGCTGAATCGGCCCCCTTCAGACAGCTTTCCTGGAAGCCCGTGGCCATCCTTAAGGCGGGAGCTGGAAGCACAGTTTCACAGAAGACGGGTTTCTGTTTGCAACTTGTAGGACTTTTGTGGCCGGAAGGGAACGAATGGCTCTTGGGTTCATGGTCATGGGTGCCTGGAGCCAGCTCCTGATGTGGGAGATACAAGCCTCTCCCTCGTCCGGGCCCTCTTTCCCTGCACCCATCCCCTTCCCCTGTCCTTCTGGGCTCACCTTGGGGTGTCCCAGCTGAGAAGCTGCAGCCCAGGGTGTGTCACAGCTCCCACACGGTGGCCTGTTCCTGGGCTGCCTGCCATCTGCCCAGTGAGCCGTCTCCTCCCCCTGGAGCCCCCCGCGCCCCTGCAGAGCCTGTGCGAGTCAGGGGTCTGCAGGGAGCGTGTCCTGTGCAAAGGGAGGGTCACCTGTTCCCAGCACCCGGGAGAGGCGGCGGGGAGGGGAGCGCGGGGCTCCCGGGCCTGGCGGCTGCGGCCGAATCAGAATGATGTCGCCAAAGCCTGCGTGGGCTTTGCTTTGTTCCAAACACTGCGATCCGGTCAGGCGGCCTCTTGGTGGTCACCAGCCCCGGGGATAATGGCCAGCTCCTTCACCCGGGACCTTTTGGCGGCGAGGTAGCGTCTCAACCGGCTGGAGATGGCGAGGTTCATGGTTTCAACAGAGCGGAGCCCGGAGGACGCCCAGGTCCGCACCGGGACGAGGACGCTGACACCCGAGGAAGAAGAAACTCCGGGGGGCCCTGCGGACGCCAGGCCAGGCCACGGCATTGGAAGACTTTCTTTTCTTTCCAAAGTAACTGTCAGCATCATTTCAGCAGTTTCTCAGTGCATCTGTTGTCAGAGCAGATAGAAATTTTTGTAAAATCATTGAAAAAAGACATCATTTATTAGATTTCAAGGAACTTGTATGCAATGAAAAAAGAGGAAAAGGAAGGCAATGCATACATTTCATGAGTGAAATTAGTTCCTAAAAATTCTAAGGATCCAAAGAAGCTCAGAAGTCGGGTCGACGGTCGACTTTCTTTTTTAAATTAAAAAAAGTTGTCACGTTATAACCTGAAGGATTGGATTCTGCTCTGCGCGTGCCTCTCTCCCGCCCGTTTTCCTTCCCTGCCCACCCTCGCAGGTTGTCTCGCTTTCAGAGTGGCCTGTGCTCCCTCCGCTTGTGTCCTGTGTCCGTGGTTGTGTAGTGTTTAGCTGCCATCCTTTCTGTATTCAAATAGAGCCAGCATCCTTTTTTCATACTTTTTTTTTTAATTGATTCAACTGCTGTATGACTAAACTTTTGACATCAAGGTTTTTTTTTTGTTTTGCTTTGGGTTTTCTTTTTGAGAAGTGCTGATGGGTGAATTTTTGCCATCAGGTATTTTGCCCAGATGGCCCGATGGAGGCTCTGTTGACCGAATTCTTCCCTGGTGGGGGAGGGCACCTCTGCAGGGCGTTCTGGCCGCTGAGCGCCTTTTCCCGGCCCCTGGCACCCATCTTCTGACTGAGTGTCACCGGGAGGGGTCCCATTCCGATGCCCCCTGGACGTCACCGATTTAGAGCTCGCGGATGTCTAGCTTTCCGCCTGGATGCTCGGGCAATGTGACTCATCCTGGAAATTCGGGAACTTCCGATACGTCTCGGTAATCAATGGTTGTGAACTGGTTACTCCTGGAACAGGAAAAAGTCCCCTTACATCCGCACGCTTGCTTTTTCTTTGTTTCAGGAAAGTCTTCCCAGAATATATCTTTTTCTGTGTTTTCATTTCTATTTCTGACACACCAGTTGCCCCCGCATTTGGCTCACTTCTACGTCTGATTAGGAATTGTCACTGTTGATCATTTGTACACCAACAAGCCAGGCTTCTCCTCCTGGTTCAGCCGATGGGCCTGTCTTGGTGTGACCCTCTCTCCGAGAGACCGTGGGCCTTTCCTCCGTGGAGCTAATTAGCTGTGAGCTGTGTTAGCTTCTTCCTCGTGGTTTTGAATATAAGCTTTAATTTTCTAATGATGAATTATTGGCCTCCATCTGTTTCTGAATCCCCTGCAACTTTCCCTTGTATTTGGTTGGAGCTGAAATCTGCTCTTGGTTTTGTGCATTTTGTGAAGAGCCTGGGGTCCTGGCATCTTCTAGTTCTAGCAAGTTCTCAGCTGGGCCTCTTTTTCTGGGGGTGCCCTCAGCCTCTGCCAGGACCAGGCCCCACCTGGGTCGTTTGCACCTGAGACTCCTCCTCTGCCAGGCTCCCTGCCCCTGCGGGCCTTCTTGCTCCAATTCCTGCCCTCCCAGCGGTTACAGCACATCTGTGGGACGGCCCCCCCCTTCCCCGGCCCGGGAAGACCACCTGCCCCCTGCCTTTCCTCAGACTCTGTGGCTCAGGGTTAGGGGGTGGGTAGAATTTTTGACCCTAGAGGTCATTTTTCTGACATTGCCCATGGGTCGTTTCTTTTCGAATTTATGTTTATTAGTGGAAATTTTCAGAGTTTTGTCCACTTACCTTCTTCCCCAGGATTTTGTTTCTAAGGCATAGGAGCTTTGTCAATGACTGTGCTGCTCTGTCAAGATGCCACTTTTTTTTTTTGTCTTTTTGCCATTTCTAGGGCCGCTTCCACGGCATACGGAGACTCCCAGGCCAGGGGTCGAATCGGAGCTGTAGCCGCCATCCTACGCCAGAGCCACAGCAACGCGGGATCCGAGCCGCATCTGCAACCTACTCCACAGCTCACAGCAATGCCGGATCCTTAACCCACTGAGCAAGGCCAGGGATCGAACCCGCAACGTCATGGTTCCTAGTCGGATTTGTCAAACACCGAGCCAAGGTGAGAACTCCCCAGATGCCACTTTTAAAAGCTAATGGCATGAAAATACTCTTTCCTTTTTTGGATGTTACTACTCTGCTTATGAAACGAGTTTTTACATGTTGATTATTGATTAGGTTTTGCAGGATGGTAGTTCCGTGCTCTGGCTTTGTTTGGAGGAGACCCCCTGAGTGTATTTTAAATAAGTCAGAATTTCCAGGTAATTTCTGTAACGATCAGTTCCCGGGCCTCTTCTTACGGCACGTGCCCACGGCATTTGGTGCCTTGGCCCTCCCTCCCCCGGACCCTCCCCCGTGTGGCCGCCCTCCGGGACGCCCAGTCCCCTTGGCTGTGCCCTCTCGGCCGCTGGCCTCTTACCCGTCCTCAGCCCTTTCTTTCTCCCATCCCCTCGACATGCCGATGGACGGTCCCGCCCCAGGATGGCTCACGGGCATCTCTAAGGGGTTCCTGGTCCACCCGCGGCCCGGCCCCAGCACCCCCCACCCCGGCTCCTCCACGGCCCAGGTGAGAGCCTGGCACCTGCCCGGTCCCTGTCCGTCTCACGCGCACACCCAGCCTCCAGGGAAGGGCCCCTGCCGTCCACGCTGAGCTCAGGCCTCACACTCGCCACTTTCCCAGCCCCATGGCTGGAAGGGCTGGAAGGGCTCCTGCACCAGCCTTTCTGCTCAGTGCCCCCCCGGCCCCCACCCCAAAGCTGATCCTCAGCAATGCACAGGGACCCCTGGCCTGGCTCCTCTTTCTCCCAGAAGGAAAAGGAACCACCGGACACCTGTCCTTCCTCCCAGCCTCGCCTTCCGACCTGGCTTCCTCCTCTCTGCTCCTTCTCACCCCTGCTGCCCTGCGGGCTCCCTCCCTCTGCCAGGAAGCCCCCCATCCCCGTGCGGACCCCCCACTTTCTGGTCCTCGCCCAGCTGCACTTGGAGGTGAGCCGTACCCTGGCCACTCCGTTCAAGGTGGGGACTCTCCCAGCCCCCACCCCCCTGCCCTCCCAGCCTCGAGGACCCTGTCGTGTCCACATCCTGTTCCCGGTGCCGTTTCACGCTCTTCATCTGTCTCTTGGCAGCGCGGGAGCTCCACGAGGGAAGAGGTTTATTCTGTTTTGCCCGTGGCTGCACCCAACACACAATAGGCAATACATATGCACCAAATGAATACATTAGTACAAATTCAGCTAGTGAGTTATGATGGAAATGAACCCAGGAGGGAGTTCCCTGGCGGTCTAGTGGCTACAGGACTCAGCACCTTCGCTGCTGTGGCCCAGGTTCAGTCCCTGGTCTGGGACCTGAGTTCCCAGGTCAGGCCGTGCACACTGCGGCCAAAAAACAAAGACTAAACCATGGGAAGAGAAAAAAGTCTGCATTTACGTGGAAGCTCTGTGATTAGGGCCTTTGACTCCTAAAAGGGGGCAGCAGTGCCTCAGAGGATCGGGGTGATGGGCCCGCCTTCACACTGGGGGCGTGTGTCGGGAAGCGGAAACCTGGCTTCCGCAGCCTCTGCATGTGGTGAGCCTGGGACAACACCCAGAAGCTGGAAGGTTTACAAACAGGGCGTCGCAGAAGAAAGAAGGAGAAAGCATACTGGGGAGCCCCCGCCCCGGGGAGGGGGACGGCCTACCCCCCTCTTAGCAGCTCAGCCTCACGACAGCCCGGAGCAGGCCGGCTCAGGGTGGGCTGCTCCCTGGACAGTAAGGAGCCAGACCCTCGCCCCAGAGGCCGGCCCATCTCTGAGGCTGCGGCGTCCAGCTAGTTCTCACGCTGTCCCCTCACCTGCTCCCGTCCTTCTGGGCTTCTCCTAATAGACTGCTTTTGGAGGCCCAGGGGGCGTCCTGCTTGTGATTGGCTCAAACTGAAAAAGTTTAATTTTGAAAATTATTGATTAGATTGACCTGTTTTGGTATTCCGTCTTTCCCTGAGACGTTTCAGTGATCTGGCCTTGGTGTCTGTTACTCAGTGTGGACGTGGAAACCCCGCCTTTCTGCCTGATCTTGGGTACAAGTCATGCTGGGTTTGCTGCTGTGTATAAAGCCGTCACGTCAACCACTGTGAACAATACACCCCAATTCCCCGAAACCCGACCTTCCCAGAAATTCACAACCAACCTTCCAGAATCCCACTCTTCTTCCTTGGTTTTATGCAGATTCCATATGGCGAGGATTTATTTGCGTGAGAGTTTCTTTAATAGCTTTTCCTTGAAATGCAGGGGAAAAGGCTCTTCCGTCTTCCTGAAGTAGCTCTGGTGCCAACGGAGCCCAGCGGGCGCATGTGGCCTGGGACCGCAGGCGAGGCCGGGGGCCCCCAGGGAGGGAGGGTGTGTCCTGTGTGTCACCTGTGAGCGCAGGTCCGTTCCTTCCCTCTGTCTAACTCACTTCGTGAGGCCTCGCCTGGCCAGGGACGTCAGGCCGTGCACGTTGTGCCAGCTGGACGGCCGCACAGAAACCAGACCGAAACTGCCGTGAGCCACCTGCGGGCGCGCTCCTTCCCTGCCACACTGTCAGGAGCCCGCAGACGGCAAAGGACGTTTAAACGCCTTAACTCGTCACATGATGACACCGGGCCGACAGGCAGAGCTGGTTTGTGGCAGCCCGGGGAGTGTCTCCGTGTCCCAACACTGTCCCCAGGCTTCTGGCCGCCTCCTTCCTTGTCTTCTGAACAGGATTGAATTCCTTCTCCTCTGGCCAGGACGGCACGGGAGCTGTTGAGAGCGGGAGCAGGTGGAAGAAAGCCCTGACTTAGCCTCGGGCCCGGCACCTGGGACCCTGGCACAAACCCCACCAGGCGTCCAGCCCCTCCCGGGCGCCGCCCCACCTGGTCCCTGGGGAGAGTTTCCTGAAATGCGCCGCGCAGCTCCCGTCTTGACGGCCTCCCAGCCAAGCTGCCGGGTCACTTGGAGGTGGTCCAGCATCTTTTCTCCTTTGAGCCAAAGGACACCCTGTTTAAGAATAAACCTCCTTGTACAGAGGCAGTAGTTGTTAACTAGTCCTGAACTAACTGATCAGGGTGCTTCAAGGATTCGTCCTGAGAGAATGCCTCGTTTGGAACCAACGCGTCCAGGGACAGTGCTGTTGTTCACACAACAACATACTGGGGAGGGCACTGCCCCTCGTCCTCACGGGACTGTGCCAGGCTTGTTCCCTGGCCCCCGGCAGCCAGGGATCACATCTACCTAAACAGGTGCCCGAGGCCATGCTGGCCACGTGCAGGGGGAGAGGGATGGGCCAGGGTCCTGACTTCCGGTCCCCTCCGTCCCCAAACTCACCAGAGCTGACCGCCACCCCCAGGCTCTCAGCTCTGCTCCTGGGGGTCCCGCCCGCGCCCCCCGCCCCACCAGGACAGCGGGCCTTGCCCCTCATGCTTGGTCCTGAGGCAGGTCCTCGGGGGCGGAAGTCAGATGCTATGTCACTGGAAGACTTTTCATGTCACTAAACTCTCACATCAGAAACGAGAGGTTCTTGGTGAGGCCCCGGGTCCCAGCTTTTTAAGGAGCCTGTACCATCACCACGTTAGCACCTCTCGATTGGACCTGCTGTCCTGCCTCCTGTTGGAGGGGCTGGATTTTACAGACACCCGTCTGAGGTTCTCGATTAGTTCCTAAGCCTTTCAAACCAGGGGCTGCCTGACCCCTGCTCCCCCCGCCCCCGCCGCCCTGGCTTGTCCCTCCCGCGCTGATTCAGGAGTGAAGGAGTGGGGGGGCGGGTTTCTGGGACCCTTGAGTATTTGCACAGTTTTCTCTAGATCAGAGTTCAGGAAGCAGGATTACTGATGCTAACGGCCCCCTTCTCTCGCTTCTTCTTCTCTCCCTGCTGTGAAAGGCTGGCCCCGGTCTAAATCCCAGCGCTGACATGCGAGAGCCACGTCAGGTCAATGACTTGGCTTCCTGAAACCCGCTTCCCCCCACTTCCTGCCTCTGTCTGTTTCCCTTTCCAGATTTTTTTTTTTAAGGGCCGCACCCACGGCATGTGGAAGTTCCCAGGCTAGGGGTCGAATCGGAGCTACAGCTGCCGGGCTGCACCACAGCCACGGTAATGCAGGATCTGAGCCGCATCTGCAACCTATACCCCAGCTCATGGCAACGCCAGATCCTTAACCCACTGAGCGAGGCCAGGCATCGAACCCGCGTCCTCACAGATACTAGTTGGGTTCATTACTGCTGAGCTGCAGCGGGAACTCCTCCCTTCCCAAACTGTAACACCAAAGTCAAGGCAGACCCAGGATGGTCTGGAAGAGCTCTCTAAACACGTCACCTGCACCTGCACCCCTCCCCTTCCTGTCCCCACAGTATAGTAGGAAAGAATGGCTCTCCCCAGGTCACTGGGCCTCGCAGACACCCTGGCTTTGTCTATGCCTGGAGCTGGGTCACAGACTATGCCAGAAAAGGCACGGACAGTCTTGTCCTGGAAGGAAAGCCATGGCCAGCACGTGCTTGCGAGGGTGCTGGCCAAGGAAAGTGCAGCGGGATCAAACCCTGGTGCTTCAGGGCGCCTGCTGGCTGTGCGGTGTCCCCCACCCCTGCCCCCCAGGAGAGGGAGGCAGCCTGCAGTGGGGCAGCCACTCAGGTGATGTCTCCTGGGATGTGGGAGGAGTCCCAGGGGACCCCTGCTGCCTTCCCGGACGGTTTCAGCTTTGGTCACTGTTGAGTGGGCCGTTCTGATGCTGAACCCTGCCGAGCTCTTGCTGGTTTGCTGAGGGGCTCTCCGGTGATGTCTGGTGGCACCAGTCCAAGGCCAGCCCGTCCTCTGGGGTCACTGCTGGGGAAGGAAGCCATCAGGACACAGCTCCACCACCCGCCGCGTCTGAGCAAACTGACTGCGTCGGCAAAGGCCGGCCCAGGAGTCGCCTCACCCCTTCCTTCCGGAGGCAAGTCCGCCGGGCCCGGCCGCGCCCCACCACGCTCGCCCGGGTGACGCTGGCTTGGCCTGGAGGGGCCGTCCCCTAGAGCTCTGGCACTTGCAGAGGCGGGCACCCTGACATGACGTTAGCAAAGGGCCACAGCTCCCAGAGCGCGACACTCCAACCACACTTCCGAGCCTGGCCTCACGGTCCTTAAAAGAGACCCGTGCCCACGTGGTCACTGGGCTGTCAGTGCCCTGTCCTCAGGGACAATTGTCCAAGAACCAGGCTTAGCGGAGCCATGCCAGCCCCTCGTTCCAGATGGGGAAGGACCCAGCAGAAAGAGCAAAACTGCCCGGCCACAGCTGGCTGACACGGAACACACGAGTCCCCGGGATCCCAGACCTGCCCAGGTGACACCAAGATGTCGTATGTCACCGAGACTGTGTGGTCGCTTCTGTGGTCATCACCGTGGCAGCAGATAAGCAACAGGAAAACAGGGCATGGCAGGTGTGCTCACCAGAGAGCGTGTAGAAAGGATGAAAATGCACAGAGTTGGAGGGTCCCCCTCAAGCCCACCACGCAGAGAGAACCACGATCCCACCTCCACGCTCTGGAGAGTTTTTAGACGTGGACTTAGAGAAAATGTGAGCAAAAATCCTACAACCAAAAATTATTTTCCTGACCAACTTTGTGTTCCTTTTGCTTTGGCCGCTGGGAAGCTCTTAATTAAATTTTTGGCCCAACTTCAGAAACAGGGAAGAAGCATACTTAGATGTCTTTCATTTACAATTCTTCTCCTTGATCTTATTTGATTGGAATATTTTTTCCTTTCCTTTCACTCTGATTTCTTCATCTGGCTTTTAATTTTATCTTATGGCAGTCGTCTTCAGTAAGTCAGGCAATAAAAAGAACAAAGCTTTGCTCACGTAAATCTGAGTGAACAGGGAGCGGTGAGGACACCACACCCAGACTTTGTTTAATGCCTTGAAATTCACTTCCGTTTAGCATTTATGTCTTTGTGTCATGGGGATTTATCACAGACCCAGGACACTTGGGGCCGCTGGCTGATGCACACGTGAGGGGAGGGGAGAACGCAGCTGGTCCTGGGTGTCGGCAAGGAGGCCTGGAGGGAGCAGATGTGATGGAGAGAAGGCCCGTCCCCGAGCTTCCTGAGGTCTCTCTTCTAGAGCCTGCGGGGTGTTTGATGCTGTCAGCCTGGCCACGTGGGGCCACGCCAGGAATTCTGATGGCCGAGGGCGTGAGTCCCCTGGGAGGTGGGACACCCCAGGGGATCAGAGAGCTCGGGCCACCCCTGGTGCCCGGTGGTGTGCAGAAGTCAGGGCGGGTCACCTTCAGGGCCGTGTGCAGAGGTCGGGGGGTGGGTCACCTTTGGGGACCTGGGGAACCTCCCGCAGGACCCTAGCAAACAGCCTGAATGGGCCCAAGGTGCCCGGGAGGGGCCCGCGGGGGGTGGGGGGAGCTGGGAGGGCCTCTCCCACGCTCTCCCCTCCCTGGACGTGTGGGAGGCAGGCGCCCCAAAGGGTCACCTGGGAACGGAGTGTCACAGACACACGGCTGGGGGGGGTCGGGGGCCAGGGAGGGTGGCCCCATAACACACAGAGAGAGGCCGCTCTCCTGTCAAAGGCTGTGCCGCTGCTCTCTCGGCAACACTACCCTGCCCCAGCCTCTGCCACCGCTTCGCCCTGACCTACGCCCTCACGCAGGGTCACAGACTTGCATCCTCACACAAGGTCAGACTCACACAACCTCACACAGAGTCAGCCTCTCCTGCCCAGCAGGGCCCGTCCACCATGTGGTGGCCCCAACTGCGGCACCCTGGGGGGGTCCCATGACCATGGACACGCGCTGGGCTCCAGCAGAAAGAATCTCAGTGAGAGCCTCGTTTGTGAGTTTGTGTGCGCGGGAGTTTTTGGTGCATTTTCAGGGTCTGATGCCGAAGGATCAGAAAAAAACCTCAGATTTCAAAAGCCTCCTGTTGCCACAGCCGTCTCTATTCTTCTGGGTCTGTGGCAAGTAAAAACAAAATAAATTAATGTTTACTTAATTTACTAAATTTAAAAAATATATATTATTTAGTAAGATTTATTATTTAGTAAGATTTTCCAAGACAGGTGCTTGCCAAGTATAGAAGCATGGCTGCTCCTTCAGGAAATAACCTATGCGGTCCACGTAGGAATGCTCTCTGGTTTGTTTGTTTTTTTTTTGTCCTTTTGCTTTTTTAGGGTCACACACGCGGCATATGGAGTTTCCCAGGCTAGGGATCCAATCGAAGCTGTAGCCGCTGGCTTACACTACAGCCACGGCCGCGCGGGATCTGAGCCGTGTCTGCAACCTACACCGCAGCTCATGGCAACGCTGGATCCTTAACCCACTGAGAGAGGCCAGGGACGGAACCCACAACCTCATGGTTCCTAGTTGGATTCGTTTCCGCTGCGCCACGACGGGAACTCCTGAATATTTTCTGCTTTAGTGTGTATCAGGAAAAGAGAATACTGAAGACCCATGACTTGGCAGTTATTTCTGCTTAAGAAAAAGGCTATAGTATGTTTTTAAGTAAAAAAGTGAGTCAGTTTAAGGAAAAGCAATGGTGGTACCTGTGGTGAGAAAATACGGCCAAAATTACGGGAAAAAAATAAGCGAGTTTGAGAATAGTCCAGCAGGGATAGTACGTGCTCCTGATTGGGGGCTTCTTTCTCACACAGCGTTTCTTTCCCTTTCCTTTTCAGGGGTTCTGTCTGTCACCTCCCTCCTGTGACATCCGCACGCCCCGTAAAGGGACTTGTTCACTTTGCTCTTTTTGGTGTTTGGAAGATCACATATTATCTTGTTTTAGATTATACTGGTGCGTATATTTAAGATTTCTAAGTAATTATCTTACATATGTGTGTGTGTGTGTGTGTGTGTATCTATATATCTTACACACACACACACACACACACACACACACACACATGTAGGCCTTGCTCACGGTGTGCAGAAGTTCCTGGGCCGGGGATCGAACCCGTGCCAGAGCAGTGACAATGTCAGTTCCTTAACCTGCTGGGCCACCAAGGACCTCCCTAATTTGTATTTTTGAAACCACACACAAGTGGGTCTTGTGCACGTGTGTGCAAGCGCCTTGTGTGTGTGCGTGCACTTACTGCATGTGTGCGTGTCTGAGCGCAGGAGGAAGGCCCCGGAGGACTCTCTAGTCTCCTGCCTGCCCGCCCCCCTCCGCCCTCAGCCTTCGGCTGTTGTTCATTTCATCTGGGTTTCTCTTCCTGATGGCTTTTGTTGTCTCTTTGTATTTTTTGTAGATTTTTTGGGATCTCATTAGATTTTGAACTTTCTTTTTTTTGTCTTTTTTTTTTTTTTTTTTTTTTTATTGTCTTTTTGCTATTTCTTTGAGCCGCTCCTGCGGCATGTGGAGGTTACCAGGCTAGGGGTCGCATCGAAGCTGTAGCCGAAGCAACGCGGGATCCGAGCCGAGTCTGCAACCTACACCACAGCTCACGGCAACGCCGGATCGTTAACCCACTGAGCAAGGGCAGGGGTCGAACCCGCAACCTCATGGTTCCTAGTCGGATTCGTTAACCACTGCGCCACGACGGGAACTCCAAGATTTTGAAGTTTCTTTTGTTAATTGGTCTCAGTGGCCTTGACAGCGTTTCTATGTGTGACATTTACTTTAGTTATTTTTTTCTTTTTTGGGTCATTTTGTCTTTTTAAGACCACACCAGCGGCATATGGAGTTTCCCAGGCTAGGGGTCTGATAGGATCCGTAGCCACCGGCCTACACCAGAGCCACAGCAATGCGGGATCCGAGCCGCGTCTGCGACCTACACCACAGCTCATGGCAACACCAGCTCCTCAACCCACTGAGCGGGGCCAGGGATCGAACACGCATCCTCATGGATTCTTGGCGGGATCGTTCACTGCTGCACCACGAAGGGACCTTGACATTTACTTTCTTGAGCTAATTTTTGCTCAAGAAATTGGCAAACATTTCAGTGGCTGAGACATCTTCATTTTTCTAGGAGGCGTATTCTTTGTAAGGTCTTGTGGATTTGACATGAATCCTGCTGCTTTTAACTAAATCGTCTTTTTTTGATCAAAGGACAAAACGACGATGTAAGCATGCCAGCCTGTCTTCACCTGGGAGCCCAAGCCTGCTTGCTCCGAGGTGTGAGACTTGCTTTCTTCTCCTTAGCACTCTTGGGCGTGCTCGCTGCAGGGCTGTGGCTTTACCATCCCATTTTTCTCTGCGGCGTTGCTGGTTTGATCCCCAGCCTGGCACAGCGGGTTAAGGAGTGTGCCAGGTAGGTCACACCTGTGGGTAGGTCACAGCTGCGGCTCAGATTCAGTCCCTGGCCGGGGAATTTCCATGTGTCGCGGGTGCGGCCAAAAAAGGAAAAACAACACCCACAAGAACTCTTTACAAACAGCTTGGTTCCGTGGCCGCCCGGAGCCCTGTGTTGTAGAAATCTGAGAATCTGCATTTGTATTTCTTTGCCTGTAATTTTTTTCTCCTTCCGAGGGCTTATGGTATTTTAACCGTTACCCCCATTTGGCGGGATTGAGAAGGGGAGGAGAGATGTACTTTTATTGCTATTTACAAACCCTTATTTCAGCTCCTAAACTCAGTACCGATGGAGACAAATTCACACACGTCGTATTTTTAATAGGCCTGAGGACCAACACGTCAAAGTGCTGACCGTCCTTAGGAAAGACATTTTCAGTGAAAAGCACCGGGGCCGACGCCGCTGTCCGCGGTTTTCCCTTTGCGGAGGGCGCAGAGCGGGAGGAAGGGCCCCGTTGCCGGGAAGGCGGGGGGAGCCTGGCAGCCGCCCCCCGAAGTCGCATCAGGCTGCAGCCTTCCCGCTGGGATGGTTCGGGGCCTGCGGGCCAGTGTTTGGGCCATGAAAGGGAATAGCTGGTGCCTTCAGCTACGCGAAACAGAAACTCTGACTCAAACTGGCTTTGAAAGAAAAAAGGAAACATCCTGCCTTGCACATCAGGAAGCAGGAAGCCCTGGGCGGGTGGGGAGTGCGGGTCTGTGAATCAGTGGATCAGCCTGGCCATCGGCCATGCGAGGCTCCTCGTCCGAGGGCCGGTTTCCCCTGTCGTCAGAGGCTGAGGACAGCGGGGCTGGGCGGCGTCCTCCACCCCAGCCGGGGCCGTGGGGGTGGCGGGGTGTCTTTCTCTTCAGTCCGACAGGCTGTCCTCCCTGCAGGACCTAGCTGTCCCCTGGGGGCGCCTGCTGTGTGACCAGTGGCTTGTCAGTGGGTCAGGGGTCTTGAACCCCTGGAGTGGGGCCCCAAGGCCCCGGGCATGTCTGATGCCCAAGGCTGCAGCCCCCAGTCCTTGTGGCAGGAGGACGCGGTTACGGGGGGAGGGGGTAGCAATGGGAACAAAACTGTGGTTCTGTCGGCCAGGGAGTGTGTCCCCGTGGATGGAGCTGGGACACAGACAGCTCACCCACTCTCATGTTCCCGCTGGTGTGGCCGGGGAAAAAAAACCCCACAGACTGGAGAATCAGCCCCAGGAACAGGGCTGTGCCTTGGAGCCCCAGAGGACAGGCGCTCAGGGGATGCTGGATTTGGAGTCTGGTCGGCGCTGAGTTGGGGACCTGGCCTGGACCCCAACCTGGGGCACACACTGCCCAGGAGTGGGAGCCTGGGAGCCCCGTGCAGGCTCCTGGGCTCTGGGGGCAGTGGCCACGATGTCTGGGGCCCAGCACACAGTCTCCGTCCTGCTCCTGGCCAGCACGCAGGTGCAGAGCGTCCCGGCTAGTGAGCGCCCCTGTGGGTGGAGTCAGAGCAGCACCCAGCCTGCTGGACCCTGCTGGGCCTCGCCACGTGGTCTGGCCCCAGACCCAGGCTCCTTCCCTTCCCCAGCCTGCTCCCTGGTCCACCCTCCCTCCCCCACCCAGGGCCCTGGCCCTCTCACTCCCTTTCCCTGCTCTCGGCCGCCACCTGGCACGTCCTGGCACGTCTGACATCAAACCCCAGAACAGCTCTCCCGGGGTGGGCGGTGGCTGTCCCGCATGCGCGTCCCTGTCCAGCGGGGCAGGCGTGCGCAGCCGGTCCTCCTCCAGGCTGCTCACCTCCTGCTCACCTCTCCGGACACCCCAGGAGCGTCCGGCTAAGCACGCAGTCTCGGGAGACAGACGGCCGGGGCTCAGATGTCAGGCCTGCTCCCAGGTGGACGGACTGGCCATAGCCTCGGGATTTCACCACCTGGGAAGGAAGGTGGTCGTTACCGTCTGTGCAGTAGGCGTTAGATTAAAGAGGGACTCTGAAGTCGTCGAGAGCCCAAGTGACCCACGTGCTGTGTCATCACTATCCCCCCTTCCGTGCCCTGTGGAGGCAGAGTCACGGGCACCCAGGTCGGGAAGCCTGGAGCAACGGCTGTGGGCGTCGCAGATCCTGGGGGACTTGCTGGAGGTTAATGCTCTTGTTACACCCCTTCCCCAGAAAGAACCAAGGGAGGGAGAGAGACAGCGAGAGGGAGAAGCGGGGGCGGGAGGGAGGGAGGGAGGAGGTGGGAAGAAAGGAAGCCTCAGGCATCATCTGGCAGCGGGACCAGGAGCTGCGCTCCCACGGGGTCGCAGCTCCGAAGGGAGGCGCTTTGGCAGCCAGATGGTGCTGCTGAAAGGACAGTGGAAGCAATTTGGGGGTGACGGCCCCCTGGCGTTGCCTCGGATCCTGATTTGCTGTAACAAAGCAAATATTCTGTGTTACACACACGGCCTTTTCAGAGGACACAGAGGACGTCGCGGAGGCTGGAAGAGGGTGAAGATGCTGTAGAAATTATCTCATTAGTTTTCTTCGTCAAGGCAAAAATCGTTTTGTACATAAATTCTATGATAAATGAAATTAGCTTTGAATTTGAGGGTCATTGGATGAATAAAAATACGCTCTAGTGTGTATTCGAAACGGATGCTTTCCCAGCACAAAGGGAATCCTTTGCCAAGTGTGTTTTGCACAGCCCACATCCCTCCTCTTCCTTTTTGGGAAAAGAAAAAAAAAAAAAGGAAAGAAGAACTGTTGGGGAAAAAAGGAAAGCAGAACTTGGCAAGGCCTAGTCGCATCAGAGAAATAATCCTGCAAGGTCCAGGTCGATAACAGACGAGGTGAGCCCGGGGTTTCAGGGAGTCCCCTTCTTAGTACAAAGCACAAAGCAATTTAAAAAATCATATAAAGATAACTTTACGTTGAAAACAACCCTCTTTATTGCTCCCCCTGCTGACTGTACAATAAATACAATCTAGTGAGAAAAAAAAAGAGAGAAGTGGGAAAGACGGGAAGATGAAAATTTCCGTAACCACCGTCCTGCCCACCCCCACCCGAAGAGCCACAGTCAGGGCCTGCGGAACCGTCCCCGTTGGTTTTTTGGCGCCTGAACTGAAACCGAGATGGCGTGTGAATGAATTCCCATGAGACGTGATGTCCCGTCGTACAGGGGACTCTGTTACCTTTCTTACTTCCTGTCGGGGACGTCTTTCCCCACCGGTGACCACAGATCGTTACTCTGGCAGCCACGTCGCACGGCTCCACCAGGACTTAGGACCCAAGCCCGTGGGGACCCGTCCTCGGGCCTCCCCCAGCTCTGCTGACCTGTCCGTGTACATAAACCTGTGAGTCC
The DNA here is from genome assembly GCF_054392235.1 of Sus scrofa. Lineage (NCBI taxonomy): Eukaryota > Metazoa > Chordata > Mammalia > Artiodactyla > Suidae > Sus > Sus scrofa. The sequence goes on from NC_139383.1 coordinate 1,800,966, forward strand.
AGGAGACGACTTCGGGGCAGCCTCCCAGGGGTCGGTGTGCCCTCTCCAAGCCCCACCAGGGAGCGGGGGTGGGGGCCGAGCTCTGTGGGCTTCAGAGGAACAGAGGGCTTGGTTTTGGAGCAGCCTGTGGGGTTCTGTTCTCCAGGCCCACAAGGAAGGAGGAGGCTCGGTCCCCAGGACGGGAGGGAGAAGTAACCCCTCTGTGTAAGCCCAGGTCATCGCCGTGCAGGAGGAGCCTGCAAACTCCCAGACCCAGACGACGCTCTGCTCTCGTGGTTTTAGCCATTTCTCCCAGCCTGGCGCTGAGACCCTCCGAGTGCCCTGGGACGCAGGCTCTGCCACCCAAATCCAGACGCCTGCCATCTGAGGACACGGATCTGGGCTCTGCTGTCCATTGCTCGGGGCGGGGGCGGGGTCCTCTGTGTATTTGTTGCATTCTGCTTGTGTTTGGACTTAGTGTGGCCAGCTCGTACTGGTATTTCTACCTGCCACGATTTTCCTTGCCTTTTTCAGTTTTAAGTTTTTGCCTTTTATTGAAACGATCTGGCTCTCCTGTCCCCTGTTTCCTCCGGAGGCTGGAAGGTGTAGGGTCTCCAGCTATGCTTTCAGGGCTGACCCTACACGGCCTCACCGGCCCCTCTTATTAGCAAGAGCGCCGAGATGCTCAAGGCGCTCAAGGCACTCAAGGCGCGGAGACACCCGGCTCCTGCGCCCGCTGCACCGCTCCCTGGTTCTGCTCTATGTGCAAGTGATTCCGAGCCCCAGCCATCACGGTTCGGGTTCGGATGGCAGACATGCGCTGTCCGTGTTTATTCGCGGTCACCGGGCGGTTTAGACTTGTCACCGCTCGCTCTTCCTACCAGATCTCGCTTCCCGTCTGGCTCTAAAGCTCCTCTGACGGAATGCGGGTCTCCCCAGCCGTTTCACGCGGGGCTGCAGGTGGGACCCTCATTCTTTGTCTGGAAACGGCCTCTCTCTCCCTGCAGAACCGTGGTTTAGCTCCACGTGGTTTCGGGAGAATTCTGGGGTCGGTCCCCTCACAGGTCTTTTCTCTCCGGCTGCTTTAAAATGTTCCTCCTTGTCTTTGATGTTATTCAGATTTGCCTCGAGAGGCTGTGAACAAAAGTTTTAAAATGCGCAGGTGCATCTTGGCGGTGTGGTGGGTTCGGTTCCAGACCGCGGGATAAAGGGAGGGCGTGAAAAAGTGAGCCGCACGGATTTCTTGGTTTCCCCGTGCCCTCGAGGGTCCTTCTACACTGTGCTGTAGCGACAGGACCGCTGCCCCTCCCCTGAGGTGGAGCCCGTGCAGGTGCTCCGTCCTCGGGACGTTCTGGTGAGTCTGCAGCCTCTCGTCTGCCTGGGTCACCGTCTGGGCTCTGACTCAGGCCCCACCGGCCCCGCCAGCTCAGCAAAGACCAAGGAAAGGGAGGGAGAGAACTAGGAACTTATTTTTCCAAGAAAATAGGAAGACAAAGAAGGGAGGGGGAGAAGAGTGGGAGGCCTCCATTCTTGCCCGGGACCTGCTGGCTCGGCTCCGAGGTAAGCAGCTCTTCGAGGAAGACTTCTCCGGGCTCCGGCGCGAGATGAAGCTGCTCTGGGTCCTGCACGAGCAGGGGACACGGGGCGGGTGTGTCACTACAGCCGGTCTCACTGCTCTGCCTTCACGCCCCTGTCGTTACTGAGGGTAAGTCGGAGGCCGGTTGGTTTCCGTCCCTGTAGACCCGTCCCCTGGGCCCAGACGTCTGTGTAATCTACCACCTGCTTCCTGCTCTTCTCGGCTCACCTGCGTCACTAACGCCCAGTGTGTTCTCTGCACCCCCACCCCCCGCCCCCGTTTTTCTGACAAGGACCTTTCTTTATAGGTTCCTTGCTGGACCCCCAGGTATCACCCGGCTTTGAATGGGTACGTTCTCTCCTCGCCTGCTTTCGTTGCTGCTGCAGACGGGTAAGCATCGCTTCCTTGCCTTTCAAGGGTCAGGGCAGCTGCATGTCAAGAAAGACCTTACTGGTTTAAGGTAGACCATGTGGGGACACCGTGTTGGAAGGCCCTGCCTTCCGAGGATGCAACCAGCTGGGGAGACTCATCTGGGGGGCGGTGTGGGGGGGTCAGTAAGCAGATGGGGATGCAATCCGCTCTGTGTCTAAGGCTTGTATTTGGAAGACGAATCAGTGTCTTTATACGGATAGAATATGAGTGAATCTTATCCAGATGATTCCAGACCAAACCTACAATGTGGCCTTTCAAATCTGACCTGTGGCCCTGGCGATGCTGGCGGTAAATGGGTCTCAGAAAAAAAGATGCTCTGATGTGATGCTTTATTTAAGGGGAGCCTGGCTCCCTGGACAGGCAGTGTGTGCAGCACAGCACGACGCTGTAAGCTGGAAAGTCTGCTTTGAGTTTTTAGGGGTATTCCCGGGTGTGCGTGTGCCCTGTGCAGGGGAGGCTCAGACGCGCTGGCAGGGAGAGGAGGCGGCCGAGAGGCTGTGAGGCGAATGCAGCGCTAACCAGGCAGGTCCAGAGCGTGAGGGGTGACACAGGGGCGCGGAGGTGACCCTCGTCTCGCTTTCTTGCTGCTGAGCACAATGTTGAAAGAGTTCATTTAAACGCTGAACAAAATGTCACCGTCACAATCACAGAAAGTGACTTCGTAGTTAAAGCTTCGTGTCCACTGCTGACCCAGGGAAGCTGGTGGGAGGCGAAGCCATGGCTGGAAGCCGGGTTTGCAAAGACGTCCTCTGGGAGGAAAACCCCCGCTGCCCGGGGCTGCTTTTCCTGTTTTCTGCCCCATGTGGGCCTGTGCGCACTCGATGGGGCGGGGGTGGGGGTCCCTGCAGGGTGAGGGCTCTGCCCCCTCGGGCCTCGTTGGGCTGTGCTGGGGGCCAATGGGCAGTGTGGCCACGAGAACCTAGGATGCCCTTCTGGACGCATCGCTGAGCACCTCCGAGGCAACGCCACCTCCTGCTGCCATCGCAGGTGCTCTCAAGTGTCGGCCACCGCCTGCTGCAATGTCCACGGCTGCGGCCTGGATGCTCCCCGGGGCTGCGGGGCTGTGGGATGGGGCAGCCTCCTCAGCCGTCAGCTTTGCAGGTGCGGGTGTGCAGAGACGCCCTGGCCTTTGCCTCAGCACTGCCACCACCCCTGGTCCCGGAGAGCCGCAGCATCTCTGATTAGGGGCTTATGGGGCAGTGGCCACCCTGGTGGGGGCACAGAGGAGTCCTGAGGGGCTGTGGCCAGTGAGGAAAGGGCCTTCCCAGTGGGCGTGCCTCTCCGTGATTCTTATTCCAGCTGAGGGGAGGTTGCAGAGGCTGAACCTGGACAAAGGGGGAGCTTTTAGAGAAGCGCCACCAAGTGTTGGGGGAACCGGACCAGAGGAAGGCCTGTCCTCACCTCCTGGCGCCCCTAGACTGAGAGCCTCGTGTGGCAGGAGGTGGGGGCTCTGACCTTTCCTGTCCCCTCCTGTGTGTCACTCCCCTTGGGCAGTGGTGACAAAGACCTCCCACAGAGGCTGCAGGAGCGTCAGAGTGGGGATGCGGGGGGGGCAGAGCCCCTCCCCGGCCACCTGCCAGGACACCCACTGCTCCCCGGGGCCGTCGCATCCTGATTACAGCCAGTCAAGACCCAGACCCCCCTCCTGTCTGTGGGGCTGTCACGGGGGTGGGGGCGGAGCAGCCAAGCACCGATGTCAAAGTGTCTACACTGAATGCCTGGAGGGTGGCCTCGCGTCACCCACAGGGGCTCTGGGGCCAGGGAGGGACCCCCCTTCTCTGCAGGAGAGGAGCGTCTCAGGACAGCCACCCGGGGTGGAGACCATTCATTCCAGCCAGGGGGCTGTGGAAGCGGGGGTGGGGGGATCCGCCCTCACGGGAAGCAGCCTCCATCTGCGGACACCACCGAGTGGGGACCAGCTCCTCCCCCTGTACTTCAGGGGTCACAGCTCAGATGCACCAGGGACCCTCAGGTGTGAACACACATGGACACCAGGAGAGGCGGGCACACGGGCTCCAGTGGGGAGGGCAGGTGGCAGATGGGGGGTGGCCGGGGACTCCTGCAGGGCAGTGCTTCTGGCCTTTTCTCCCGGGAACCCTGTCCCGTACGGAGGGGCCTTGGAGTCTCTCCACGGGCCACCCCTGACCCCAAGGTGCGTGCGCGGGACGCTCAGGGTTGAACAGACCCTGCCACAACACCGCAGGATGGATTCCGGGTGGAGTGGGGCTCCAGAGGGCTGTGAGGGGGGTGTCCCAGGAGGTGCTGCCAGGCCCCGAGATGCACCTGCCCCAGCTTTACTCTGAGCCCCTTCCAGGCCGTGGCTTTGATTTTCTGAACGTCGTCTGGAACCTCGAGAGCTGATCCTGCCTCCATCTGTCTGTTTCCTGGTTCCTCTCTCTTCACGGAAATTGTGCTCTTGTCTGCAGTGCAGGGCGCCTGCCTTTCCCCTTCCAGTGGGTCCAGGAGCACTTAGCGCCACCCGCTCCCCCACAACGTGCGCGTGGTCTCTCCACACACACAGCCGCAAACCTGCCTCCCACTTAATTACGGAACCCACAGCTCACACCACCACCTCCTCACCACCGAAAAGGAGGCGGCTGCTGCATCTTTCATCTCTTTCCTTCGGGGCAGGAGGCAGAAGGCTTAGCAGGCAGGCTCTCCACCCTTCTCTGCCCTCGTTCTAGGGAGAAGGGACGCCTGCTCACACACATGCAAGCTCACACACATCCACACACCTGCACACTCACACAATGCATGCTTATACACATGAACCTCATGCAATTCACACACACACATGCATAATACACAATACTCACAGCTATACACATTTATACGTACATACTGGAATACACACAGACTCGTGTCTACAGAGGCTCACACACACGCATGTTCACACACAGACCCCCACATCGGTACACACGTGAACACACACACAGATTCGGACACACACACACTGGCACTCACACGCACACATGCGAACACTCAAATACACACATACACACGCTCACCCACGATCACGTCAGCGATTTCCCAGATGAGTGAGTGAAGTGCTTCCTGCTCTTGACCTTGAAGGAAGGGGAGCTACGCGGCGGGCCCTCCCCCTGAGTCACTTCTAACTGTCAGCTGCCACGTGGCACGAGGGGGCAGGAGACGGCAGGCACCCTGGGCCTTCCTGGTGCCCAGAGAGAGCAGAGGCTGGCCGGCCCTGCCCCGCCCCACTTCAAGCTGGCCACGGGCAGGGGTGGGCTTCGGGGCTGGTCACTCGCCACCGGCCCCCACTGACCAGGTCTCCGCCAGCAAGAAGGCGAGACTCCTTCCGGGGACAAGGCTTCAGGGGCCAGCAGTGAGTCCGAGCCCCATCTGGAGGTCGACCCCACCTCGGATGCTGAAGCCCCAGAGGAAAGCGGGGCACCCCTGTTCTCAGGGGCTCCTGCCCATCCATTTCTTCCCACCCGGATCCCCGAGAGGAGGAACTGGGTCGGGGTGAGCCCTGTAGGACTTCCGGTGGTGACTGAAGAAGCCAGAAAACTGACAGGAAAGTAAACTAACGCCTGATGTCGGGCAAGCCGCCTCCCGGAGAACTTGACGCCCAGGTCAGGGGACAAGGGCCCAGGTCAGGGGACAAGACATAAAACACTGAGAAGCCAGAGGACGGACACCACATCTCAGAGCCACCACGGGCAGGCAGTCCAGCAGGCTGTCCGGGGTGACTGACACCTGACTGGCTGTTGAGGGCGGTAATAGCCGTCGGGGTTGGGCAGTGGGCCCACCGGTCGCCCCTCCACCCCCCGGAGGCGGCTCTGGTGCTGAGCTTCAGGGACAGATGTGTAAGGGCCACGAGAGGCGTCTGGACCTGGGGGGTAAAATCGTGGAGACCCGTGGGGTCCCCTTGAGGTGACCAAGGACACGGCCCGCACTCTGCCTTCCCCGCGGTGCGCGCGCCAGGAGAGCGACCCCGCTCAGGGGAAGCAAAGGCTGTGAACCCTCTGCTCACCCGTCGGTAAGGGTTTCAAATCACTGCTGTTCAGGTGTCTCCACTCTTTCTGGGCATGGGGCTAATTTCCCAGGAACTGCTATACGCCCTAGACACACTCTTGAGGAGCCGGAACCAGACGTTCACCTGCAGACACAAGCGTGAGTCTGGCTGATGGTCACACGGCTGTGACAGTGTAGGCGCCTAGAAGGAGCGGCCACCGGGTTTGGATCTGAGCCTGGGCTTTGCTTCAGTGGACATGCCTTCGGGGTGGGACTGACTTTATGTGTCCTGAAAATGGATCTTTTCTCAGAAAAGCCTGGGCCGGGTGGGGGTGGGACTAGGGTTGGCGGGAAAAAACAAACAGAACAGGCCAGAGGGAGGACGCAGCTCCGAGCACCAAAGAAACCTTCGCGGGAAAGTTGTCTGAGACGGGAAACCCCACACGCCCACGGCGGGGACCTTGACCTCCTGCCCAAGCAGGAAACAAGCCTCCCTTGTCCTCAAGGCCGACAGGCGGCTGGGAGAACACAGCCCAACTGTGAGCGCCCCGCTGAGCAAGACAAACGCTGGCTGGTTTCGCTGCAGCAGAGAGGTGGGACCCCTGGGGTGCGGTCGTCGTCGTGGGGGAGTGCAGGGCCAGCCAGCGAGCCGCACCCCAAATCCATCCCCACCTGCGGCCACTCCCCCCAAGATGCTCCCAGGGAGGCCAACCTTGTGGTCAAAGTCCTTTTGTTTTGTTTTGCTTCAATAATTCAATAAGTTGTATTATGTTTATAGTTGTACAATCATTATCATAACCTAATTTTAGAACATTTCGTCCCAAGCCAAAGTCCTTCGTGGGTGATCACTAAGTATTCTGTTAATCAAACCCGTATCCCCTGCATCTAATGAAATGAAAGCAGCAAGAATTCTTTGTCCCGCACAACCGTCGAGGGACGTGGCAGGTTTTGAGCACGCGTGCTCTGAGGGGAAGGACCAACACACATCCGAGCTTGGGCATCACTCGACCGCCCGGGAAGGCCCGAGGCCGGGACGGCAGCGCTGTTCCGTCTTTGATCTGGGTGCCGACACCAGGGCTCAGGGAGGCCCCCTAGCTACCCCTCACCCGGGCTGTTCATGGGCACCTGCAGAAGCCTGGTCCTGGACCGCGGAGACCTCGGGTGAGGGGCGGGCTGCACTCTGGGCCAGCCGGGTGCCACAGCGGGGCTCTGCCCAGTGTCTGAGCTGCGGCTGCTTGAGTCTTGCTGAACTGGTTCCACACCAGGGTCGCCTGTGTCTTCTGGCCTCTGGGTGACCCTGTTCCTTGGAAATCCAGAAACAGGACCTGTGCCCCATCTTGTGTTTCGGGGAAACCCACCCCTTCCAGGTATTTCTGTGTTGGGGAGGGGCAAGTTGGGGTTTGTGTTCTTCCAGGCGCTTCCTGGTTTGGCAGCCCTGGCCTGTCCTGGTCCAGCCTGTGAGCTGCCACGTCCCTCTGCCGCGTGGACGTGGCTGTGCCCTCCCCCCAGAGCGCCCTCAGGCCGAGCTGGATGCAGAGCCGCTGAGCGTGTGGGGACGCGCACGGGCGTGGAGCATCCTCACCCAGAGGACTTAGCCTCACTGCCCCCATTCCTGCCACAGGGCGGCCCTGCCCTCCTCCCGCAGCACCCCAGGCCTGTGCCCTCCTCCTGGTCCTGGGCTGTGGCTCTGTCTCCCCGGAGCAGGGAGTGGGTGTCTCTCAGCGCCCCTCCCGGACTGGCCCCGCGACCCAGAACTGCTTCCCTGTAAAGTCCCCCTGTTCCCCGAGCTGCTCCACAGGCGCCTGAGACCCTGCGACGGGCCGCCTCTGCCCCCACCCCCGAGATCTGCAACAAGCCCGAGGTGGGATTCCTTTTCCTGCTGTCTCTGCATCACCAGCTCAGCCGCAGGGGTGTGAAGCCGCTGGGCAGTGTCCAGGCTGCACGCGCTCTGCCAGCTCGTGGCACAGCCGGTCCCCTCCTCACTTGGGGACAGGACTGGCAGTGACGAGGAGGGTCCCTCAGTGGTCGAGTCCCCCCGTTAACCACCCGAGGACCTCACTGCGGGGTCCTGGGAGCCATCGGTTACAGCAGAGTTACCGTCGGTGCTGACCTGCCGGGGGCCGGGACCAGACTCTGGGGCTCCCAGGGCCAGCGTTGCCCGGCTCCTCCAGGGTCCTGAGATGCTCGGGCTCGCAGATGGCAGGCCACCTCCCAGGGCCTTGCTCCACAGCTCTGCCTACAAGGCTCAGATGGGTCCCAGCTCAGGATTCTGACCTCCTGCTTCTGCTGGGGAGCCCCTGCCTCTGGGACAGACATGCCCGCAGGGCTTATGGTGAGGCCTCTGAGCAATCTCACCCCTGGCCGGCCCCCTGCCATCACATCCGGCTGACATGTCTGGGGTCCAAATGTGTGGGGGACGGTGGGGGGCTGCTGGACTGCTCGTGTGGCCCTGGCTGGGGTCGAGTCTCCCACTGGGAGAGCATGACCCTTAGAGACAGAAGAGGGAGCCCCCCCACCCCCACCAACAAGCCTGGTAGACTTGTCCCTGCCCGCAGATGGTGCCCAATGCAGCGGCAACGTCCCTAAAATGGGGCTCACCCTCCCTGGACCGAGAGCAGGAGTCAAGTCACCAAGAGCGACTCCTGGTGATGCAGCTGGCGTCCCCAAGGGGCTGCTTCCAGCAAAGATTTACTGCCTGTGCTCAGCAAGTGGCCGGCTTCGAGGTGAAGCGTTCGAGGAGGCAGCGTGGCCCCCACTTGGGCTCCGCGCACCTCAAAGCCCTCGCGAGGGCTTCCCGACGCTGCTCGGCGGGAGAGTGCAGGATTTCCAGCAGAGGGTGAGGCTGGCTTCACGGCTCCGTTCAGGCCTCCGGCACAGGTACCATCCTACGGGGGCAGGAACTCACCTCTGAGACCCATGTGCCCGTCTCCAGAGCCCTGACTGCAAAACCCTCCGTCCCTTTGAGTGGCGTCGTCTCTGCGGTCCCTAACGGGCAGGTGATCCAGACTGAGGAAGAGGCTTCGTCCTTGGGAAACAACCTCATGCCCCCGCCACCTGTGCTTTTCCAGCTGCCCAGGCCGATGGGCTTTCTCTGCACTGACGGGCTCTCAGAGGGGTCCGGGCTTCTCACCGAGGCCGGATGGCGTTGATGAATGAGGCACCTGCCGGCTTCATTCCAAACACACTCGGCCATTTTGCTCCTCGTCGTCACAGCTCGGGAACTCACGGGCCGCTCAGAAGATGCCTTTTTCCTCATCTCCCGAAGTCACTCTGTGAAGAGTCATCAGCCACGGGACTTTTCAGGGGAAACAGGAAGGCCACGGGGGCCTTACCCAGAGGAAAATTCCCCAAGTCCCCTGGCCGTACGAGTCGGCAGCATCCGCTTTAGTCCTGAATCCCAGGAGCCGGGGGGAGGGGGGGACCCCTGCCATTTTCTGTTCTTTTTGACATGCATTGAAGATGTCTGTCGCCCTGTTGGTGTGGATTCTGAGCCCCTTTGGGATCCTGTGGGCTGTGCAGCCCCCTGTGGGCCCCGACCCGGGGGGAAGCTGACACGGTGTGGCCTCCTGGAACTTGTGGCCGGGTGGCTATAGCCGCCCAGCAGGGCTGGTACGGGCAGCGGTTCCGGGCCTTGGTACCTACGCTCAGCAGCATCGAGTCGGCTTCTCTGTGAGAGAGCATGGAGCAGCTGCCCCGGGAGCCCAGCCTGAAGAGCTGCTGAAAATTAATCCGGCAGGGAACATGCAGCCTGGGCAGGGTCGAGAGCTGCGGGAGGTGAGCGCGCGAGCTTGCCCCCGAAAGGCGGACACCGGGCTGGCCTGGTGGTCCCGATTCCCGAGCCGCCACCCCATGACCCTCAGTGCTCTCCTCTGTGTAATGGGAGTACAAACCTGCACTCGAGCAGGCGGGAGTGAACCCGTGTGTAAAGGCCCTGGCATGGAGGCCTTGCTGCAAGTGCTTGTTGCAGCATTTACACAGCTCACGTACTTAGAAAACATCTCTTAGCTTATTGAGCCACGTTCCCGTCAAGGTGACAAATGACATCTAAATGCTATGCGACAGCATCCATTCCCATCAGCAGGATGCACCAGGGCTGCGACTGTTTTCCTAGCACGTTTGGTCAGGTGGACTCCACTGTGGCCCCCGTGGCCGTCCCTGGCACACCCCTTGTCACAGAATCTTGCTTGCAGGATGTTTGCTTATTTGTAAAAATCAGAGCTGAACTCAAACAGGCCGGGCACCCAGGGTCTGCAGGGAATGGGAGCAAAACAGGTCTGGCTGTGCCCCTGTGCACAGGTACGCAGGTGCAGGCCAGGCCCCAGCAGCAGCGGTGGTGGGAAGGGGTGCCGTCGGCGGGACCCCGTTCTGTGGACGTTGCCACGGAGCCATCGGAAGTGGACTTCATGGTAAATCTGCAGCGGGCGACAGCTCCACGGCAGTGAGTGAATGGGAGGGACGAAGACAGAGGTCCTTGGACAGCGTCTCGAGCGTGTGGCCCCACCCGTTTGTACACAGGGACCCGAGTTAGGGCTGCAGCAGCTTCAGGATTAGACCCCAGGCGCCGAGCTCCCTCCCAGGCCCCATGGCTGCTCCTTCTGCTCGTTTCTAGTGAGATCAAGCGTGGGAAATGAGGGCAAGGCTTACGTCATCACCAGAGCATCAGGGAGCAGACTACGTGGGCCAATGGCAGCTCGACTGCTGGTTAGCGGATTGGAACCCAGCTGGTCCCTCCGGGCAGCGCCCACAGAGCGATTTCTAGGGACAAGGCAGGTTCTAGAAATGCATGTCCCCATCGGACTGGGGACAAGCCAGAGCAAGTCCGGCAGCAGGGACCTCCCGTGGTCACAGATGCGCTGAAGATGCGAGTGGGGTGACGTGAGGGCCCCCGAAGTGGGCCTTCGGGGTGTCAGGACCCCTGGGAGCTCCGAGAATGCCCCCTTCCTGCTTAAACAAAGTCTCCTGGGAGTGGCCCTGGACACCAGGATTTTTTTTTTCCTTTTTGTAAACACTTACACATTTTTTAAATTGAAGTAGAGTTGATTTTTACAGACACCAGTATTTGTTTTTAACGAATGATCACCAGGTGGTCCCAGCAGGTAGTTTGGGAGCCACTGCTCTAGAGAAATACCACTGGCTGGAGCCTCAACAGCCCCACCCACGCCTAACGCCCGGTGTTTCTCAGCTGCGAGCTGCTGTGAGGCATAAAACACGCCCTGACTTCACGTTCATTTTTTCAGGGGAAAACCTGACTTACATTGTCTGTGAGAGACGTCCTTTTCCCAGGAAGGTTACAGTGTGAAAAAGTACGTGTAAGAATTAATGAAAGTGACCTCCGAGTAAACGTGAATTACATAAGCTTTCCAAACGTAGGGATAGCTTTGAGACGGAGTTAACATTTGAAAAAGAAGTCAAGACCCCACATCATCTGAAAGACAGAGCCAAGCGCCGACACGCAGCAGGAGAAACGAAACAGGGACGTGAGCAGAGACGTGCAGAAGATAAAGTGCACAAAACACAAGAGTGAACAGCAAGATCCGGGCGTGTCAGCTGCTGAGATTCAGAGTGATTCGGGGCTGGAATTCGCAAGCTGATGTTGGGGCAACGGAGCACTTAACAAGCGCTCTGTGTGTCACTGTGAGTGTTTGTAACAGAAATACTACAATCTCTCTCTCACACACACACCCACCCACACACTCACACAGTGCCCCGAATTCTCCTGGAGGCACGAGGTCAGGCTGCAGAAACAGAGTCATTTGGTGAAGATGACAGAGCAGGCTTTGAGCTCAGGAACTCACTCCACCGCCTGCCCCAGAGTCTCGAGAAAATGCTGCTTCACACTAATGCAAACCTTTGTTTTAAGGTTCGTTTAAGGTCAGACCTCCTACGGTGACGAGGCAGCCTCTGGAGCATTACCTGACGTCCTTGTCATCGCCGCCTTTCTGAGTGGTGAGCCTCGGAGGCCATGGACCCCTTGAAGCGAGGCTCCGTGGAAAATGCCCAGAAGAACATGCTATGATGTGTGACCTGCAGTTCAGTGCCTCCCCCAAGCCGGCCCTGGACCCAGTTCGTCACCTCCTCTTATGGGAACCTCACTGACCCCCGTCCAGCCTCAGGGGCCGGCCGAGCTGGTGAACATTCCACCGTCACTTCTTAGAAGAAAGAGAGAGGGCGTTTTCCATGCTTCTCTTGGAGAAGCGAGAGAACGGGTATGTGAGAAATCTCAGCACTGTTTCCAAAAACTGCCCGAGTTATCACATGAAAGAAGCGGCACATAGAGTCTGTGGAGAACCAGAGGGCAGAGCCAGCAAGACGGAGACGTGGCAATTACAGGGGAGGAGTTCCCACTACGGCTCAGCAGTAGCGAACCCGACCAGTTATCCGTGAGGACGCGGGTTCGATCCCTGGCCTCACTCAGTGGGTTAAGGATCAGGTGTCGCTATGAGCGGTGGTGTAGGTGGCAGATGTCGCTCAGATCCCACGTTGCTGTGGCTGTGGTGTAGACCCCTAGCCTGGGAACGTCCATGTGCTGTGGGTGTGGCCCTGAAAAGAAAAGAAGAGAAGAGAAGAGAAACGTGCTCATGCGTGCGGCGGAGGGGCCCTCCCTGCTCTGTTGCGCCTGGGCGGCAGGGTGTGAGGTGTGCTCACAGCCCCTGGAGAACCTACGCTGTGTCGGGAATCCCTGCGTGTATGGGGTGGGGGTGGGGCGGCGATCTGCAGAGCCAGGACCTGAGGGACCCCGGGACTGGCGGGGGGAAGGGCGGGGTCAGCCTGCAGGCCCCACCCATGTTCCTGTCCACGAGAGATGCCCCGTTGGCTGGCAGCCTGGTGTGGCATGAGGCTGAGGGGAGCGAGGCCTCGGGTCCCCATGCAGGAGCTGTCTCAGGTCAGTCCCTGCTGTGACAAGTCCCAGGTCGTGGGGACCTAGACACTCGCTGGACCCCGGGGTGGAGAAGGTATTGGACCCCGTGGGCGGCTCCAGACAGCTGTTATTAGCGAGCAATCCACAACCAGCCTGGCCCGGCCGGGCTCCTTCCGGGCTGGGGGCCTCCCTTGGGCCTGTGCCTGGCGAGGCCGAGCCCCAGGCTCATGACAAGCGCTTGTGACGGTCTCTGCCCCCTGTCCTGAGAACGTGGGGACCCGGCGGGGCCCAGCACCAGGAGGAGAGGAGAAGGCAGACCTTTGCTCAGCTCCCTGTGCGTCCACGGGTCCCCAAGTTGCTGCCATGGGGCCTGCATGGGCTGCAGGGAGCAGGCTGGGGGTTCACTCTGGCTCTTCTGCCACTTGTCATCCTAACCTCCACGGTTGCCATGGCAACGCATGCCCTCCAAAGACAGCTTCTGAAAAACGTGCCTCTTCTGAAAAATGAGCTCAGGAGATCTGGACATCAGCTACTTCCCGTCTGACCTTCCAGCAGCCGGGGGACATGGGGGGTGGGGGGACCACAACCCAGGGGACAGCAGGGGACTACTGTCTGCCCTGGCCTGTCAGCGTCCCCTTGTGTTTGGAATTTCCGTGTGATGTGTGGCCAGCTTCTCTGCCAAGGGCCGGGTGTCTGCCTTTTCTCCTGGGCCTAAGGAGCACTCCTGGCTGCTGCCCTTGACCTGAAGCAGCTCACGTGACCCTCGCCTCCCCCGCTGGCCCCTCCCCCCGCCTGGGGGCTCTCCTGCAAACCTGTGTGTCCCCCCCGCCTGCCCCGGTGCTGTACAGGCGGCAAGTGTGAGCAGATGAGTAAGACTTCACACTGCGAAATCCACACGTGCAGCCTCTTCTCCCGTGCCAGCTTTTCTCCCGTGCCAGCTTTTCTCCTGTGCCAGCTTTTCAGATCAGGGAGTGAGGAGGCAGGAAAGAGGCCACGTAAGGAGCAGTAGATAGAAATACAATATTCTGGGGAGAGCTGCATCTCTGAGCAGCCAGGAAAGCCAAGTACGTTCGAAAATGACAAATGAGCCTTGTTCAGAGACAGCCACTGTCCCCCAAAAGCTGTGTCATGCTGCCGTCTCGTTCATGTACACAGCCTGGCCCAAAATCCCGTGAGGGGGAGAGTCACCTAACACTACTTGGTGCCACCGTTCAGGGCATGAGGGCGGAAGGGCGCTGGTTTGACAAAATCTGCTGAGGGGAAAAGTACGATGTCCCCTCGATGGAGGAGATAAGCTTTGTCCTCAAAATAAAGCAGCAGAGGTCGGCCAAGTCTCCTTCTGCCGAAACGCCGCTGCAGGGTGCCTCCGCGTCCCCTGCGCAGGTGCTGGCCCAGCGGTCAGGCTGCTGAGCAGAAACTCGAGCCTGGGTGGCCTCCCTGTGACAGCCGGGAGGCTGGAGGAAGGGGTGCAAGAGGGGGAGGGGTGGCGGAAAGAGGCGGGGCCTGGCCTCTGGCACCTCTGAGCTGGGTCCACCCGGGAGTGTCCAGACGCAGGGTGTAGACGCAGGCGTATGAGGGCGCAGGCCCCGGTCCCCTGGAGGACCAGCAGGCACTGAGGCGTTCCGTTTAGGATGCAGAGAGGAGGGAGCAGGGCCGCGTGACGGAGTGAGGCTCGTTGTCTAACGGGGCAGCTCCTGCCAGTCAGCCAGGGCCCAGCTCCGATGCCCACATGACCTCGTCGGGGGCTCTGGGCTGGCAAGAAGGGTTTGAAAGTCGTCTTCAGTTAAAGGCTGGCTGGAGTCCTGGTCACAGATGCGGGCTCTCGAGAGGCACGTGCAGGGCGAGATGAGAAGGGTGGGCAGGAACAAGCCTCGGGCTTGAGCGCCTAGTATCCAGGGAGGAGACGGCGTGTCAGGAAGGAAGCCAAGGACAGGCCACCAGGATGGCTCTGGAGTCGAAGGGGACAGTGAGGAGGGTGACAGGGCTTTGTCCCCGGTGCACCATGAGTCCCCAGAATGATTTACAAATGCACTTGGCACTATCCCCGTGGCCTCTCCTTTCTGCATGGCACCTGCCAGCCACGTTGCCTTCTGCACACAGATATGCATTGTCCCGTGAAAGTCGTGTCCTGACGACTCTGGGGCACACATCACCCTGCTACTGTCCCTTTCCTCTTAGGACAGTGTCTGCTGCCCTGACAACGTCATATCAGTGGGCACTGGGCTTTGCAGACCTAGCTCTCAGGCTGCTGCCCCAGCTGGGGCAATAGTTTTTCCAAAAATAGGAGATTTCATTGAATTGATGTGGATGCACAGTCAGCGTTGGGCTTATTACCAGGCACCTTTGCTGTGTTATCTCTTCCGGAACAGTGGGGGGCTGGGGGGGGGGCAGTTATCCTGTTAATGACAAAGTCAGGCTTCCGTCGCGTCCTGAAGAGCCCCTCCCACCACACAGGTGGATTCGCCAGCCCTGGGATGCTAGGTGGCTTTGAAATCTCCGAGAGGAAGGCGCAGCTCCTTGTCACCATAAACCACTCACTTTTCCAAACAACCCATCGCCAAAGTCTGTGTGTTGGAGGGTGGGCTGGACTCTAACCCCTCTGCCTTCCTCTCTGCCCCCGAGGAAAAGCTGGGAGAGCAAAAGGGAGCGAGGAAGGGGAGGGAGAATGGAGCCGAGTTGCTCAGAACCCCAGGCTCCCACAGGCGGGCTGAGCGACCGGCCCAGGCATCGTGACCTGTCCCTGAAGACGAGTGGCCTTGGTGGAGGTGACCCCAGAAGAGCCTGGGGCAGGACCACCGGCCTCTGGCTGTGGCGTTCCTCTCACATACTGTCAGTTGCAAATTGAAAATTCCCCGTGGCTCCTGAAGCCGGTCACGGGTGCGGGGGTGGGGAGGGGGGTGATCCATGGGCGGCAGGGACGCAGTGTGAACAGCCAGCCCTGGCCTATTTCCGTCCAGATCAGAAAAATCAATGATTGATCAGCCTTGTTCAGATGTGGGCGAAACCCCGTGCTCTGTTCCCTGCAACACTGGCCCCAGGGGCCCCTTTACCACCCCGTCCCCCAGGAGGGAGCCGCGGTGCTGGACTTTGGATAAACCCATCTCTGTAACTCGTCCCGCTCCCTTCCTGCCCGCGCAGCGCGTCGCGGATCAGCGTGACCCCGTCTGCGGAGCGGGCGTCCTCGAGCTTCTTCGGCTCAGTTTTAGGATCCTGAGCTTTGCCATTTTGCTGCTGGTGGATGTGACTGGCTCCTGTTTGTTGGCAGACACAGATACGGATTTTTCCCACTGAGTGTGTGTCCTTTGGTGTTTTCTTGGGTAGACGTCAGATCCCCTTGTTTTCAGTCCCATGGCAATAAGTGATACTGGGTTTAGGGGGTCGCATGAACCTGCGCACTTTGGAACCAACCGAGGACGTGTGAGTGGAAGGAGAAAAAAAATTGGCGGACAGTTCTACAGTTTGAACAAATTGTGAATGAAATAATATGCAATGTGACACTTCAAAGCAGATGGAAAAATTAAAAACAATAAGCTCTCACATTTGAGTAAAGCAAACGGAAACACAGAAAAACTGGGCTGGATGGAGTCACGGCAGACCCACTCACAGGCGGCCCCGTGATTCAGTACCTGAGTCTGATGGAGACAGAGACGCGTTAGAGCAGCGGTGGTCTGTGGGCACTGCGAGGCGCTGGCGCCACTCTGCCCACTGGCAACCCCCACCCCAGCCCCCGCCCCCACCCCCCACCCTATCTCCATCCCCCACCCCTATGCCCCCCCACCCCCGTCTCCACCCCATCCCCCACCTTCCACTGCCATCCCCCATGCTACCCCCTTCCCCCCGGCTCGTCCCCATCCCCTCCCCCCATCCCCGTCCCACCAGCACAAAGGCAGCTCCTCCTCCTTGGAAATGCGTGCGTGTGTAATTACAGATGCCAAGTGTCCCTTGAAAGATGCCTAAGAAGCTGGTTCCACTAGTGCCTCGAGAGATGGGAATCCGGTGCCTGGGGTTGGGGTGGGTGAGACTCTGTGCTGTGACCTCTGACAGGTCTCGAGGTTGACCCCTGTGCGAACGCTACTGAAAAACGCAGGTGAAAAATCGTCAGCCCAGGAAGAAAATTCCATTTCAGCCACTGACGGTGTGGGGGCTTTACAGGCAGAAAAACAGTCCCACCGTGGGCCTGGCCAAGGAGAGAATTTGCTAGAAATGAAAGGACTGCTAGAGTAATTTGGACTTTGTAACATGATGGTTTATTTGTTCGGGGTCCAGTGAGGCTCCCTTGGCAGAGGGCTCCTGAGCGTGAGCAGGCGGCCCTGGGGACAGCACTGGGAGTGGGCTGCTGGCCACTTGGAGAGAGCAGAGAAGATTCAGACAGCAGCCCCCCCTCTCCCACCCAGAGCCACACACACAGGACACTGGCCTTGAAGGGTCCGCAGACAGAGCAGCAAATCAGAAAAGGCTGAGAGAACATTTTGGTGACTTCAGATAACTGTGACGTGCGATGCTTTTCCTCTGTTGTTTGAGGCTGTGATTGAAACCTATAAATAACTGGAAGTGTGAACTTGAAACAGATCCGCCTCGGCGGCCACTCACAACCTGCCTCGAGGCTAGAGACACATCTCTGGGTAACTGAGCAGCAGCGGAAACGGCGGGCGAGGGCCCAAGCTGCCCACTGGTCTCCTCTGGGCGGTGGGCAGGCCCTGGGGGCTTGACACTGCTCAGGGCTCAGGTGAACCATGTGCTGTCCTGGGTCTCGGCCTGGGTCCTGGCTGAGAGCAGAGCCCCCTGGAGATAAGGTTTCTGTTCTGGGGCAGACAGCTCTTCCCCGCCCCCCCGGACCCGCGGCCTGCCCTGTCTTCCAGAGACAAAGTCAGAGCAGTCCTGAGATTCTCCCAAAGGGACACATCAGCCAGCCCCAGAGTGTCCAGAAGCGAGGTCCCCCGCCCCCACGGGCACAGCGAGTAGCTCCAGGGCCAGATGTGTCTACTGTGTACCTATGATACGAATGTGCGTGTATATGGCATTGATGATACAGCTATTATGTATTTTAAAACACCTGCAAATGATATCTCAAGGTCAACGCATGCAGTGACTCTTGAACAAGATGGGTTTGCACAGCAAGTCCGCTCCTGCGCAGATGTTTCCAGAAAAGCACCGCGGGACGGAGCCTTAGCTGTGAGGGACCGACGGCAAATGCACATCCCAATCTTCACAGCAGCCGGGGGCTGGCACCCGAACCCAGTGGTTCCAGGGTCCGCATGCTGTGCATTCAATACATGGATAAGATAAACCCACAGCCTGAGGCTGGCCCCGGAGGGGACTGGCCACTCGCTGAGGTCTGCCTCTTATTTTCTGGGGCTGGAGTTACAGCCTTATCAGAGTTGCTGTCACAGGCTTATCAAAGCAGGTTAAAGTTTAAAAGGTATCATTTTCCTGATTCGTAATAAGAACCTTGCACTGGGAGGTCTTTTTTTGTTTTGTTTTGTTTTGTTTTGTTTTGTTTTTTTTTTTAGGGCCATACCCATGGCTCGTGGAGGTTCCTAGGCTAGGAGCTGTAGCCGCCAGCCGCCCCACTGCCGCAGCCGCAGGGATCTGGGCTGCATCTGCAACCTACACCACAGCTCACTGGATCTTTAACCCACTGAGCAAGGCCAGGGATTGAACCTGCGTCCTCATGGGTGCTAGCCAGATGCATTTCCACTGAGCCACTACGGGAACTCCTGGGAGCTCATTTTTAAATGCAGTGTTTTTGGCCATGCCCGCAGCATGTGGAAGTTCCTGGGCGAGGGATTGAACCCAAGCCACAGCAGTGACAACGCCAGATCCTTAACTTACTGAGCCACCAGGGAACTCCTTAAACACAGTTTTTAATATGAGGAAGTGAATCCGGTCCACACTCTCTGGGTCTCCTAAGAGAGGCATCACAGCGGCAGTGCCCTGGCAAAGACCAGGCTGGCTCAGGGCTCTGGCGTCTGGGCCATGGTGCAGACACGCCATGACTTGATTTCAGGCAGAACCTCACATCAGCGCAGAGATTTTCAACATTTATTGTAAACGTGTGAGCAGAAATGAAAGACTGGCTTCATGACTAGGGACAGCTCTGTGAAACGCCCCTGGGAGGTTCGAGATGGGCTGTGTTCATTTTGATGCCTCTGCTCCTCCACTAGGAGACGTGGAAGTTTTGGGAGGAGGGCAAAGCCTCCCCCTGTGGAGAACCGACACAGGCGTGCCTCAAGGCGGGGCCGTGGGACAGTGACAAACCCTCGTCACCAGACATCACAAACCAGCCACCATTCCGCATCCCAGTTTCATTCCTTCCAGTGCAATCCACGCACGGTTTCAGCCCCATCGTCCTTGTTAAGTGAATTTAACAAGGCGCTCTCTGCCGAGGCTGGGCCGGTCACCAGATGTCCACTGCCCCCCTGGCTATTCCAGCCTGGAGGCTCGAGCAGCGTCACGCCGGAGACTGAAGGTGGAAGAGAGCAGGCGGGAATCCCAGGTGCGGGAAAGGATGCCTCTGCATCTTTCATCCTGGGCCGAGGTCACCAGGAAAAGCTGCGCGGTGGCAGAGGGAGACGCTGAGAGCAAGCTCGACACGGCGTTGAAGGGAGCAGTTTTGGCAGCTGGGGTGGAGTCTGGGGAGGGAGGATTTGCTCCATGGTCATCAGGGGGGTAGGATTTGGGGTCCCAACAACCAGACCACAAATCCTGGTTCTGACATGACAAGGTTTGCAGTCCTGACTTTGCTCAGACCCTTAATCTCCTCAGCTGAAAACTGGGGGTAACAGCAGAACCTTCCACATAAGTTTGTTTTAGGATTAAATGGCTGTTAGTACATAACAAACACTCAGTAAATGTTAGGACATGAAATCCTTGTCTGGTTTGTTTTGTTTTGTTTTGTTTTTTTGTCTTTTTGCCTTTTCTTGAGCCTCTCCCTCGGCATATGGAGGTTCCCAGGCTAGGGGGTCTAATCGGAACTGTAGCCGCCAGCCTACACCACAGCCACAGAAACACAGGATCCAAGCCACATCTGCGACCTACACCACAGCTCACGGCAACGCCAGATCCTCAACCCACTGAGCAAGGCCGGGGATCGAACCCGCACCCTCATGGTTCCCAGTCGGATTCGTTAACCGCTGAGCCATGACGGGAACTCCCAATCCTTCTCTGTTTTAAATGGATATATGCATGTATCTAGAAAAAGCTTTTGTAATAAAGAAATCAGCCTCATTGGCGACCGGGGCTCCTGCCCTTTCTCCTACAGGCAGCGTGACCCAATGCAACCTTTCTGACCGCAGATCAAAGCAGAATTCCACGGTTCCCAGAGCCCGCCGTAGATTCTTCTATTTGAAATAGTGAGAAAGAGAAAGACGGAAATAAACGATCAGAGAAAGCTGGGCAAATGCCCCTTTTCTAGCGTGGACACACGTGGAGGGCAGCACACGCCGTCCCAGTCATGCTGTCCTCTGCAGGCCAGCGTCCACATGAGCTGCAGGACTGATCTCAGTACGGGCACCCTTCACCCACCTGTGCTGGGCTCACTCCCTCCACGCGTCCTGGAGGTGGGCAAACCCACAGGGCGGGGCGGTGGCGCTGGGGGAGGTTTCCGGTTTGCTGGTCTGGTTCCCCTCGGTCAGGCGGTATCCGTCCTCGTCCCAAAACGGGAGCTCTTTCCAGACTTCGGTTACCTGCCCTGCGTGCCAGGGTCCGCCTTCCTTAGCAGGGGGTGACATGTACACAGCAGGTTTATTTTTGCATCATCGCCTGTGGCGCCTGTGGTCCGTGAGACTCTTAGCACAGGGGCTGTGCATGACCTACCTTTGTTTAATCCGGGCCCCGCGAAGTGATGGACACACAGGGGAACCACTTCCTCGGCGCGGAATAAATCAGTCAGCGGGAGGCAGGGTGCAGAAGGAAGCCTGACGGAGGAAAGGAAAAGCAGCCCGGGGTGGGGGGAGGTGGTGGCGACGGCGGAGGCAGAGATGCTGAGAGTGAGGATGGCGGCGACGGCGACGGGGTCGTCGTGGTGCTGGTGCTGGCGGCGGCGGTGGTGGCGACGGTGGGGATAGGGATGATGGCAGCAATGACAGAGGTGGTGACGGTTACGGGAAGGTGATGCCAGGGACACTGGGGATGACGGCGGTGACGACGGTGACGGGTGGCCATGGCCAGGGTGGAGGCGATGGTGCTGGGGGGGTGTGTGCGGTTTCTCTGTGTAGGGAAATGAGGATGCGGCGTGGTGTGTTTACACGTGTGCACACGTGTGTTTTCTCCGTGTGGGAGGGGGTGGTGATGCCGTGCGCGTGTGCGTGTGTTTGCCTGCACACCTGCCTGGGCCCCCCGGGTGCCGCCATCGGGCAGAGAGGGCAGCGTGGTTTGCTGCAGCGAGCGGCGCGCCTCCCCCGACACAGGAATGCTTCTAGTTTTGGACTCCCAGCCTCTTTCTTGCTCAGCTTTAGGACCAGGAAAGGGGATTTTTGCTTTTTTCTTTTTAGGGCTGCACCCGAGGCATATGGAGGTTCTCAGGCTAGGGGTCACATTGGAGCTGCAGCTGCCAGCCTACAGCACAGCCACAGCAACGGGGGATCCAAGCCGTGTCTGCCACCTACACTACAGTTCACGGCAACCCCAGATCCGTGCCCCACTGAGCAAGGCCAGGGATTGAACGTGCGTCCTCGTGGCTCCTAGTCAGATTTGTTTGTGCTGTGCCACGACGGGAACTCCTGAAAGGGGATTTCTCACCCCGTCTTCTGCTGGCGTTTGGTTCGCAGAGCAGCGCACCGTCCTCGCCCTCTCTCGTCCTGCTGAGCTCACGGGCGGCCGGATGCTCTGCTGGGGGGACGCTGGGAAACGACCGGGGGAAGGACCGCCTGCATCGCCCCCTCTGAAAGCACCCGGCGGGGAAAATGCTGAGGACGAGTGGAGGAGCCTGCGATTTCCATCAAGCCCTCCTCCCTCCGTGTGGTCGGGGGAAGCAGCGCTTTAATTTTGCTCCCCGCCCAGGCCTCCGGCTCCAGAACCCACTAGAAGCCCGCCAGGGAGCTGAGTGCCACGCGCTGGTGCTGCTGCGTTCCGCGGTCAGGCCGGCCTCGGCACCCAGGGCTTGGCGGATGGTTCTTTGGAACTAGGCGTGAACGCTTTGGGAGACCACGATTCTTAAGGAAAAGGCAAAGAACTTCAGCAGTACGAGTTTTCAGGAAGGTTTTTGACCTAAGGCGCATCCCATTGTCATTAAGGTGTTTGGATTCAGTGGCCATTGACGGGGCTCCCATGCTGGGAGGGTAGACCCTGGCCCGAGGTCCACCCCGGGTCCCAGGCGACGGCAGACTCCCTCGGGGACAGGTTCACCGTGAAGGCCTGAGACTGCCGACCTGCGGGGGCCTCGGGAGAGGCCCTCAGCCTCGTCCCCTGCCGCTCGGCGTGGCTTCCTGGCTCCGCTGTTGCAGGAGAGCGTTGATGGGTGCAAAAGACCTCAGGCAGCTCCAGCCTCGTGCTTGGCAGAGGGGACCCCAAGCCTGAACTCGCCTCATGAATTCAGACACTCGCAGACCCCAGGCCCTCCCCAGGGGTCGCGGCATGAGGGCCAGGTGTTTCCCGAAGGTGTTTGCCCCGAGGCGGGAGGGTGGCCCGGGACGACTGCCGGCGCAGGCCGGGGTTCGGAGGTGGCTCGTACACTTACTTCTGTTTAGCACAGTCAAGGACTCGTACATGCTTCCAACAATGGCTTTTCTTTTTCTTTTTCTTTGTTTTTTCTTTCTAGGGCCGCACCCGTGGCATCTGGAGGTTCCCAGGCTGGGATCTAACTGGAGCTGCAGCTGCCAGCCTACACCACAGCCCCAGCAACGCAGGATCCGAGCCACATCTTCGATCTACACCACAGCTCACGGCCACACCGGATCCTTAACCCACTGGGCGAGGCCAGGGATCGAACCCGCATCCTCATGGACACTATGTCAGGTTCTTAACCCACTGAGCCACAGCAGGGACTCCCCTGCCCGTGGCTTTTCGACCGTCTGTAGTTTGTGTTCCAGGACACATGGTGAAGGGGATGAGAGGCACTGGAGCTTCCGATCTTTTGTCTGAAATCAAATGTCTGGGAGAAACGTGAGTTCTGGGGGCTCCTGTCCCCTCTGCCATCACGACCTGGTGTCGGGTCTGGGAAAAGGAGCCCGAGTGATAGGAAGATGCTTTGAAAACCCCTGTGAGCAACCCCCCCCACCCCCCCCAGAAGGAGGGGGAAGGGTGCGAGTGCGGGTTCCCCTGGGTCCACTGTGGACTGACCCCAAGGCGGGGGCACTGCCACTCCCCCGTGGTCCTGCTGGCCCGTCTGCACCCATCAGCCAAGGCTGGGGAAACAGGAGTGAAGCCTAAGGTGAGGTGAGACGCGCCAAACCCACCGCCTTCCTCACGGAACCAAGACGGAAACAGGCCGTGGGCAGAGAAGACAAAACCAGCCCCACGCAGACCAGATCCCCTTCGGGTCAGACTCGGGACCGGGAGACACACACACACACACACACACACCCAAGATCCCTTTCAGATACACGTTCGGAGGCGCGGACGCCTCACCCCTGAGTTCCGTCAACTCGCGGCTCGAGACCGTGTTCCACGGGCTCAAAACCTGGTGTCAGAAGTTGACAAAATCACAGCTGATGAATAACCTGTCCATTTTGTACGCGTTAAAAACCAGCCTTGGACTTCCCAGCGAAGCCGGCTAGGAACCATGCGCCTGCCTTCCTCACGGAACCAAGACGGTAACAGGCTGTGGGCAGAGAAGACAAAACCAGGCCTTGCTCAGTGGGTTAAGGATCCGGTGTTGCTGCGGCTGCAGTGGAGGCCGGCAGCTGCAGCTCCAACTGGACCCCTCGCCTGGGAACCTCCATGTGCCGCGGGTGTGGCCTTAAAAAGATGAAAGACAAAAAAAGACAAAACAAAACAAAACAAAAGCCCAGCCTTTATTTAAACTCAGGCCCTTTATTTAAAATGTAATCTTACAGCGTTTTGTTTTTGTTTTTGTTTTTGTTTTAGGTTCTTTTCTACACCATGAAAATTCCTCCGCAGTGAAACCTGTTTCTCAGGTCCCACCGGACGTCCGCCAGTGGTACCTCCACTTTCCTCAGGTGGGACGTCCCTGTCGTCTGCTCCGGGTCCGAAATGACCTCCCCTCCCGCTGTCCCCTCTTTGTCGTCTGTCATTGTCCTGCCGATGACCAGTTTCTGGGGGGCGTCCAGGCACACGCCCCATGGATGGAACCCTTGGAGCCGGTGACTCCCAATTTGTCTACGAATCCCAGAGCGGCACGTCGTGCCAACGGATCCGATGTGTTTGAACTCAGGCGCCCAGACAGAAACCCGAAAGGAAGGGACCTTGAGATGCGGTGGTGTTTACACCGCCCAAGGGATCATCTTCCGCAGCCCGGGGGGCGCCCCCCAGCCGCCCGTCCGCAGAGAGCAGAGCCTCAGGGGAGGGTCTTCCGGGGGCGCTGCCCTCAGAATAAGTCCACTTTAGAAAAGTGGCTTTTGCTCAGCTTTCTCTGGCTCTTTATTGATTTCTCTCTCTCTCTCTCACTCCTTGGAGTGGAAGCGTAGACTCGGCAACCTTTGGGGGCGTCTTCTGTGATTCCTCCATGAGGCTGCGGAATTTCCTCCCGCTCCTCCCTGGCCGCTCTTTGCTGACGCTCGCTCTGGAAGAGGGGCTTGCTGACTAAAGCGCCTCGAGCCTACGGATCCCGGTGCTGTTTTAGCACGAACCTGGGCAGGTGCGTCTGCAATTCTCTTCTCCTTTCCTGGACCGCTTGTGTCATTACCCCTGTTGTTGTTATTACCAGTGGCTCTCAGGGGCTTTATGAATTATTTTCTCCCATATCTTTTTCTTTTTTTTCCTTTTTTTTTTATGGCTGCACCCATGGTGTATGGAAGTTTCCAGGCCAGGAGTTGAATCAGAGCTGCCCACGCCACAGCCACAGCCACATCAGATACACGCTCTAGCTCATGACAGTGCCAGGTCCTTCACGCACTGAGCGAGGCCAGGGATCAAACCCGCATCCTCATGGACGCTATGTTGGGTTCTTAACCCACTGAACCACAGCAGGAATTCCTCTCTTGCTTTTAAGAAAAAAAAAAAAATTCCAGTGTCCCTTTTGACATGGCGTTTATTTGAAAGGGCGATGTGTACCTTGCTGCATCAAGCAGGCTGAGACCGCCACACACTCCTGGGAAAGTCCTCAAAATTAATGCCACTGCTTCATCTCCACCGAGACAAACCCGTTTATTGTCAACCAAAGCCATCTCCTTTTCACACTGTGGACATTTTTACCAGCATTTCTAAAGATTAACATGCAAATGAAAAGCGCCAGTAGTGGCAAGCATGAAGATTTATTGACGTCTCATCCCGGGCTTGGCATCGGAGCCAAGCAGTTAGCAGGCGTCACCTGTCCCTTTGCCTCCCCCGCCGAGCGGGGGCGGGAGCGGCCCTTCCTTCTGCGCCGGGCGAGCCTGGGGCGGGTCTCCCTAGTGCTGCGAGGCCACCACTCCTCATACGCTGCTCCTCTGGATCGCAGCCGCCACCCCCCTGGGGACCTGTCCCCTCGCGGCCCTGCCTGTCCCCACGCGGCCTCTCATCCTGACCGCCCCCTCTCCGTCCAGGCCCCTGGGGACCCCCAGAGGCCAGAGCCTCCCTCTGACAGCACTGGAGCTTCAAGCATTGTCCTTCAGAAACAAGAGAAAGTCTCCCAACTGGGGACTTCGGGGACCAGGGCTGCCCCTCCAGCAGGGGGTCTCAATGACCTCAGGGCCAGGTGACTTTGGGGGCAGCAGGAGAAAGAGCAGCGGGCAATTTCCTGGGGGGTCCCGGTGCCCAAGGGACTTGAGTTAGTGAGTGTGAGATCACAGACACGACACACAAGCAGACACACGTGTGACGGAAAGAAAGCATTTGACCTAAGTCATCGGGTCTGTCTGTTTTTAAAAATACCTCACCCTTGAACTCTGGGGCTGCTGGGGGTTGAATGTGTGCCCCCCAAGCCCTGACCAGAAAAAGATATGTTTAAGTCCTAAGCCTGTGCCTGTGAAGTGACTTTACTGGAAACAGGGTCTTGGCAGACAAAATGGAACTAAGATGAGGCCAGTAGGGTGGGTTCTGACCCACTGTCATGGGCATATTTATGAGGAGGGGGGCCTGTGGGGACAGAGCCCACAGGGACGCTGTGAGGTGCCAGCACAGAGCCTGGAGCAAAGCAGCCACGAGGGAAGCAAGGCCAGAGGGGGAGGGAAGACTGGGGACAGGCCCTCCCTGGGGACCCGCCCAGAGAGCAGGGCCCCGCCGATGCCTGGTGTCCGAGGCCCTCCCGACGCTGGGAGAGTGAACTTGTGTGGCTTTAAGGCGCCCAGGCCGTGGTGCCCGTCCCCACAGCCCTGGACACCCATCCAGGGAAGCCCTGCATGGAGATGCTTCCAGAACGCCGGGGGCGGCCGTGCCAGTGCGTGCCCACGTGAGAGTGCGTCCCCACGTCTGCTGTGACAGAGGTTAAAGGGGACACGAAGGGGCCTGACGTGGGTGTCACGTTAAGGAGAATTCACATCCGCTTTACATGGAGGGTCCTGCTGGTCCCAAGGGTTTAAGCCACTGGTGGACAGAACAACACCTTCTCAGCAAAGTCTCGTCGCCACGCCGGCCACAGGGTGGGGGCGAGTCCCAGCGTCCCCTCCAAGGTGCTGTGGCCTCCCCCACCTCACCAAAGGATGCACTGAGCTCCCCCAGTTGGGGCCCCAGTTCAGCCCCTCGAAGCCAGGGGACTTGGGTGCTGCCCCTCCAGCGGCCATCCTGCCAGCCTGTGGTCACGCGTGATGACTCTGGGCAGACGCAGGGTCACCTGGTTCTCACCGCCTCGGCCCTGACCCTCCAGAGTCCGTCCCGCCCATCCACAGAAACCTGCATGTTCCGGTGCCGACCGTCCTGCCCCAAGCCTGCTGGGCAGCATCAGGACAGCAGGTGTGCGCCCTGCCCGGCCGGCCGGGTCCCCGCGTTTCCAGGTGGACACCGAGGTCGGCAGGGCGGTGCTGGGAGGGGCCGGGATGGTGGTGGCTCTGCGTCCCTGTTACTCTCTGGGCTTCCAGCGCGGGGAACCCGATCCCTTTGTTAGATCCAGCCTCAGCTGCTGAGGCTGGTGCCAGGCCAGAGGGGCCCCCCTGCTGAGACAGGGCTTCTCGAGGCCTTTGCCCCCTCACCCTGTTCTGTAACCAAACACCAAAGCACAAATGTTAGCCTTTCTGCTTGTTTTTCTCCTAAAAGGCACTGGGGAGAGTCTCAACACTGGAACTTGAAAAGAAAAGAAATATTTATTCTTAAATAGCTCTCCCACCCCGGGAAATTCCTCCAGACCCAAAAGCATGAGCCCCTCCCTTCGAAAGCACAGCAGACTTTACATGCCGCGCTGCTGCACTGAGCCTTTTCCTCGCATTTTCTAATTTATATTCCAAAACTTCTATGGCTTTTTACTCCCATTATTCAACGGGTGGAAAGACAGAACCAGAAGGGTGAAGGGCAGCGTGGGCTGAGGGCCTAACTGGGGAGAGGGGGAGGGGAGGGGAGGAAGCGGGGTGGGGGGAGGGGAGGGCAGGAGCTGCTCCCAGGGGGTGTGACCCTGGGAGGGCTGGGGGAGGATCTGGGGGAGGCGTGGTCAGCCCAGGTCTGGCGTCTCCCCTCCACCACCTCCCACTGCCGTCCCCTTACTTGCGCTGGCACAGCTCTCTGGTGGCTGCAGGTGCTCTGGGCCCCGGGGTCTCCCCAGCACCAGCTGTGCAGCCTGTGCTGCTGGACGCGGTCAGGCTGAGAGGGGCCTGTCCTGCCCGAGAAGACAGGTTGATCTGCTCCTCAGGAACCTCTTCCCTGTCATCACGTGATGCTTCAGGGCAGGTGCAGAGCCCACCCCTGCGGGCCTGCTGCGGGGGAGGGTGGCCTGGGGAAGGGTAAGATGCTGAGGGTGGAAGGGCAGATCCCTTCAGGGTCCCCAGACACTCCCCAGGCAGGGACTTGCCCAGCCCTTGTCCTGAGTCCCTTCACCTGCAGGGCTGGAGCCGCAGGCCTCCCCGCCAGGCACACGCACAGCCTGACTTGCGCCACCCACAACCCATACTCCCTGCTTCCCCAATCCCCAGAGTCCTGGAACCCATTCTTGGGGTACCTCTCTAGATGTGGGGACCCTGGGAGCCTCAGGCAGTCAGCACAGTCGGGCTCCCGCCAAGGACGCTCCCCGCTGTGCTGCATGATGAAAGTGGACGTTCTGAGTCACTGCCAAGGTGTCTCGGTGCGCTCGCCCTGGGGTGGTTGGGACCAGACCTTAGGACTTCCACCCCAAGCTCCTGAGTGGGACACCTTTGATTTGATTGATTGATTTTTACTTATATTTTTATGGCCACATCTGAGGCGTACAGCAGTTCCTGGGCCAGGAATTGAATCTGAGCCACCGCTGGGACCTACACCGCAGCTGCAGCAACACCAGATCCTTTAATATCAAACCTTTCCCTCTGCAGCGACCCTCCCCTTAACCCACGGCAGCACAGCGGGAACTCCAGGGACACCTTTACAATAACTACTTAGAGTCGAGCCCTTGAAAGTCGGTGACCTCCTGCCCGGCCACGGGAGGGGGCAGAGGGCCATGCCGCTCCTCGGTCTCCCCTGCTGGCCGACGGCCCGGACGTGGTCACATCCCCCGACCCGCTGCCACTCCCCACCCCGGGATGTGGGACCCCGTAGGAAACCTCTGACTCTGCTTCCTTTGTGTGACTACTGAGACGGCTCCTCCAATCAGAGCGAGCCTGGAGTTTTCTGCTCCCCAGGGTGGGGGCTCGGGTGCGGAGGGTGCTACCTGCCGACCGGGCGCTGCCCTGTGCCCTCTTTCGTGGGTTACCATCGGCACATTCTCAGTTCAGGGCACCAGCTCTGGCCCGGCCCCAGCACAGCCTGCCCCTCTGGTCACACCCTGGCCGTCTCATGACCCGCAGAGAGGGGAGGGGTGTTTGACTGGACTTTTCCATCTCAGAGGAAATACGCAAACCGCATCTCCTCCCATCTCCCCGGAGCCGCGTGCAGGGGGCCTGCCGAGGTCGCTGTGAGCCTCTGCCACACCTGGAGCTCAGCTTCCAGGAGGTGACAGAGTAAGTTGCTCCTGAGTGAGCCCGTGACGACTTGTTACAGCCGCCTTGGGAACAGAACTCCTCTGTAAAGTGTGAGGGACATTGTGTCCAGAACCATTGTCACCTCAGTGGATATTTATCACCTGTTCACAACGTAAATGCACCTGCTGCAGGTCGATGAGCACCTGGGTGGAAAGGGCCAGGGGCCAGGGCTGGCGCACAGCTGGCAGCCGGACCGCGCCACTGTGAGGATGGCAGCTCCTTGTCCCCCAGGGGCAACCTGGAACCCGGTGCAACCCCACCTCTGGGCTCCAGGGAGCAGCTCCGTCACTGCCACCGACACGCTGGGCCCGTGCCCCAGTTTGTGGTTTAAACCATGGACACTCATGTCCTAGAGAGCCTCCCTCACCGGCGGGGACAGGGCTCGGCTGTCTGGAGGTCGGGACGCGCTGTAGCCCCGGGCCCCGCAGGGACCCCCAGGTGGGCCGCCTGGAGTCGCAGCCCACCTCCTCCGGCGGCAGCCCCCATTTGCAGGACATGGCGCGAGTGGAAGAAAGATTTGCTTAGGGACCAAGAGCAAGGAGAGGTTCCAAGCACCTGCTGGAAGAAAGGCTGGACCCCGTCCCTCCCGCTCTCTCTGCAGGACGGTCGCAGACCTAGTTAGCAAAGGGGTTACTTTTCTCTCTTCCTGTTATGCTTATTGGCATTTGCCAGCTTTTGAATAATTAATCTGTTGTGATTTCTCTTCCGTTCCAAATAACTGTTCTCATGTCCACTTCCCCATGTGCCATATTTTGTGTTCTTTTTCCTAAGAAGAGCACCCAGGTTGCATGAGTTTCCAGCCCTTCAACCCTGGGCCGGCCTCTCCCCATAGAGACCGCAAGCCCAGGAGGGCAAGGGGTGCAGGGGGGCCGGGGGGTCCCAGCTGCCAGCAGGGTCATTGCCACCGCGACCCCATGAGCGTCTAGGGCGGAAAGGGAGAGAAAGCTTTTGAGCAACTGTGATGAGTCTGGAATTCAGGGAGTGGCAGAGATGTCACAGAAGAATTTTAGGAGTTGCTGCTGGAGCTGTGCCTGCATTTCCGCCTGGGGGTGTGTGTGTGTGTTGTGGCAGGAAGAGGAGGAGGGTGGGAGGCAGAGAAAGACAGAAAAACTCAAATATTTGCACAGCGTTTTGTCCTCTGGCAGCTCGACTCGGGTACTCGAATGTTACTTTCAGCCAAGAGTGAGCAGCGTGGGACCTGGGGTTTCAGGTTAGGTCGAGGTCAAAGTTCCTTGCTTCGCCGGACTCGCTGGCGCCCAGCTGCGCAGTCACCCCCATCAGAGGTTCCAGGCTTCTCCTTCCCAGCCTCGTTCTGTCCCCTCCCCACAAGTCCCGCTGGCTCGGTGGCCAGCCCTGGGGCCAGTCTGGAGATGCCTGAGCGGCGCTGGCCGCCCATCCTTCCAGCCCCTGCTCCCTGGACACGCCCGCCCTTCCCAGTCCCTGCTGCCCCGTTCGCTGGTCTTGCTGGGCCCTGGCCCTGCCCGTAGGAGACGTGCCCTTCCCACCCTCCGAGGGGACCATGTCTTTATCCGTTCGGGTCCTCTGTCTGCCGCTCTCCTCGGGGAGAGCCCCGTCACCAAGAAACGCCCTGTGTCCGCCCCGAATTACACACACTCTGAGCATGTCTCCTTTCATTGCTCAGACCTCTCTCCCCCGACCCTCAATCTCTTTTTTCCAAGAGCCTCTAATGTGAGACTTTCTTGTGAATAACTGAGGGTCTGTGGGAGTTTTGCTCAAATTAAAGCTCATCGTCTCGTGCAGAAAATTCTGCTTTGCTCTCTTCCCTTCCACCCGCCCCACCACCACCACCAAGCACAGCAGTGCTTTCATTCTGCTTTTCACACACAGTGGCATTTTCTGAATTTCCTTCAAGCAGACGTTGCCATTGTGGCTTGGAGCAGGGAGCTTTGATGAGAGTGGGACGTGGAGCTCCCCGGACGGGGGTGGTCCTGGGGTGACCCTGGCCTCTGGTGGGAACTGGATGAAGCTTTAGGGGCTGCGGGGGGAGGGGGAGGGAGCGTGCAGATTCTGGAGCAGGACCAAGGGTAGAAATAACAGATTATGCGTCCATCCGTCCGTCCAGTCGCCGGGCGGCTGAAACTGTCCCCAGAGGCAGGATCACTCCTGGCCTCGTCCGATGCTCAGAAAACACTGGGTGTGTCCTGCCCCCCCTCCCCGTCCTCTGATGCTGCTGTTACGGAAACGCCTCCCCCACGGACGCTTCCCCTGGGGGCTATTTTCCATCAGGTCACAGCCCATGATTTTCTGGATGGAACTGCATTTTTGCTGCTGTCGGCTTGTATTTTTAACCTATCTAGAGCCTTCCTTCATTATTCACGCTGTGTATGGATGAAGTTAAAATTAAATGACCTAATTTCGACTTCTCCCCCCAGCCACGAACTTCACGGTGAGAGCAGAAGCGCCGGATCCTGGGTCGACCTGGGGGTGAAGCGGCGCTCACGGCCCCGCCAGCCGCGCTGACCTTCGTGCCTCCTCCCTCCCCCTGTCCTGTGTCCTGCGTCCGGGGGGCGGGGCATGATGCCCATTCCCTCCTCCATCAACGGTGGATTTGGTTGTCGCAGTACAGGTCTCGTTCTGACCCTTACATTTGGGCCCCGAAATAGGAGGCCAAGAGACCCCGTCGACCCCAAAGAGAGCTGATGATCGGAACCAGAGCAACGCCCTGGACGCGAACCGCGAACCAGGCGCTGCGCGCAACCCAAGTGCCTCTGGCTGGACCCCCGCGGCCGGCCCAGCGAGGTGCTGTCGCCGCATCTGGGGATGAAGGTCCGGGCGCGGAAGGACGGAGGGAGCTGGCACAGCTGGCACGGCCGGCCTGCTGTCAGAATCTTCCCTCTTTCGAGACCCGGATCTTGTGGCTGGAAACGGCGCGTGCATTCGTGCTGGTGTGAAAATGTCCCTGATCAGTTCCCCGGCGGCGAGTTGGGCTGCGGCCGCCCCGTCGGCGGCAGGGTCTCCCAGCTCACTCACCTGTCTGAAGGCAGTGGGTCCGAGGTCAGCGCTCGGGCGCGAGGCAGGTAACGACCTCCAGCCCCTTGGGCTGCAGAGAAGCTCACTGGGCCGGGCCACCCTGGGTCCAAGGACGAAGCTGGCTCCGTGGGGGAAACTGGCAGGGTCACGGGGGACGCTGGGAGCCGCCTGCAGCTGACGTGGATGCCAGGCTGGCTTTTGTGGCCTTTCAGAATCCCTTGAATTGCTGGTCACGTGGTACATTTTGTGCAGGAAAACATCATTTTAAACTAGGCTGATGAAAAACCATCTTCTCAAAACTCACAGCTCTGTGGCCACTCTGAACAAGCCCTGCGGTTTCATCCGTCTACTGTGACTCAGTTTGGTCTGTGTCACAACTCACCACAGACGGGGGCTTAGCAACCTTTCCTTCTCACGGCTCTGGGACCAGCAAGTTCAAAAGATCAGGGCCTAGAAGGGGGTCTGGGGAGAGACAGACAGAGAGAGACAGAGACAGAGACAGAGAGAGAGACAGACAGACAGAGACAGACAGAGACAAAGAGAGACAGAGACAGAGACAGAGAGAGACAGAGAGAGACAGAGAGAGAGACAGAGAGACAGAGGCAGATAGAGACAGAGACAGAGACAAAGAGAGACAGAGACAGAGAGAGGGAGAGAGAGAGAGACAGAGACAAAGAGAGACAGAGAGAGACAGAGACAGAGACGGGGAGAGGGAGAGACAGAGAATTCGCGCTCTCTTGCCTCTTCTTATGAAGACACGGACCCCTCCTGACGCAATCACCTCCCAAAGGCCCCTCCTCCTAACAGCACCCTTCTGGGGGTCAGGATTTCAATGTGTGGATTTGAGGGGGACACGAACACGCCGTCGGCGACACCAGGCTATTTCCAAAGGCTTTTTGAGCTAATGCTGAATGGATGAGCTGGGTGGGCCCGGCGGGCCGCACCTCCCCCAGTCAGTACCCTCTCCGGCCTCCAGCCCCCTCCGGGCTCAGAGCTCCGATGCCAGCCTTCAGAGGACAGAGGGCAGGAGGAGGGCGCTGCCCGGGGCAGGCTGGGGAAGCGGGAGCCCCTGTGACAGCGGCCACAGGTCCCGGGGACCCCGGGGCTGGAGAAACATGGATTTGGAAGCAGAAGCTCGGATGGAGATGCAGAGACGCCCAAGCTGGACAGCAGGGCGCCTGTGGGGGGCGTGGCAGTGCTGTGGCAGAAGGCCCCTGTCGCAGGGCTGTGGCCTTGGGTCTTAGGGCCAGAAAGGACCTAATGTGAAGGCCTGGGACGTGGAGGTAAGAAAAATAATTTCCTTTGTCTTTGTGGTAATGTCCAAGCTGAGAAAACAAAAGCGTTATTTCAGAAGAATCTAACAGAAAGAGAGCAGCAGACTGTTCTTTAAGTGCGGGTGTGGGCGTGTGTGTACACACATCATATGGTGCCTTTTCTAATTAAAACTAATATAATTTTGTTGGGAAAATGAACAAATCAGGAAAACAGACTCCACACTCCCAGTCACCCCGAAGTAGCGGGTCTTGGACGTGCCCTCCTGAAGCCCACAGCGGAAAACTTGAAGACAAAGGTATGACACAGCTGTGTCCGAAGACACTAGTAAGATGGAAGGTCTCCATCTATCTGACCAAGGACTTAAATCAGAATCTGCGAAGAATTCTAACCACTCAGTAACGTTCGGGTGGGTAACCGTGCAATAACCGACCAGGAATGTGGACAGAAACGTCACAAACGGAGATACACGATCGGCCCAAAGCCCAGGGAGCCGTGGAGGGCCTTCGAAGTGCCACCTCCCTGGGCTCGAACGAGGCGACCAACACGTTGGCAAAGAGGTGAAACACTGCCTCACGCGCTGCTACCGAGGATGCGAAAATGCCTCTTCGGCAAACTGTCTGCCAGCCCCTCATGGACTCAAACACACGTTCATTCCACTCCAAGGTGGTTCCTGAGGAGACATGAAAACCTTCCACTACGAAACGTGTACACAGATGTTAAGAGTGACGTGATTTCTAAGTGTTTCAAACAGAAACCACCCAAATGTTCAAAACAGAGGACTGTGTAGCATATGACCGCATACCCACACGAGGAAAATTTATCCCGCAGCAAAAAGAAACTAACTACTGATGCGTACAGGACGAACCCAACTCGGAAACATTTTGCTGCACAAAGGAAGCCAAATACAAAGAATGCTTGCTGGATGATTCCAGCGGTACGGTTCTAGAGCAGGCAAACTCACCAATCGCGACAGAAATGCCACCCGCGTTTGCAGAGCCAGGCCAGTGGGATGTGCCCGGCTGAAGGGCTTTCTAGACATGGATGAAGTCTGTCCATCTGCCCACACACCCATTGCCAGGTTTTGTGCTAAGGCTCCCTGGCTCTCCATCCATCCATCCATTCATTAGTCATCTGTTGTAGCAGAATCACCCGACCAAGCATGTACGAGCCTGGAGCTGGCACCAGACTGCCTGGATTCAAATCCTGCCTCTGCTTCTTGGCAGCTGCGTGACCCTGGCTAAGCTCCTCCGCCTCTATGTCTTCTCACAGAGGTGTCACGAGGCGCGAGCTGATTTACACCTGCGGTGCCTTTGGGGGGGGTCAGGCACCAGCCCCTCTTCCGGGCGTTCTCCACCTCCCAGTGTCAGGGAAGCTCCAGCCCCGGGGGTGCTCTGCTGATCTGCTCCAGGACAGAGGATGGCGCGGGGCTTTAGAACTGAACGGAGAGCCACGTGGCAGGCATGCAAGCATCAGTTGTGGAATAAGCAGATGAGAGGAGGCGGATTCATCTTCTGCTGGCCAACGCTGTCCCGCGACAGTGACCATCGTAAGTTAGGAAGACAAAGACACCGAGGCAGACGGGCCGGTCTCCTCCGACACCTGCAAGTGCTCTGCGTGACTTTGCTTATTTCTCGAGAAAGCTGTCACAGGAGAAGGCGTGTTGCCTGTGAGGAGGGAGGGAGGCTGGTCTGGGGCACAATGGGGACGACACTCGGTCCCCTCCTGGTCCCCTGTCACGGCTGCCTCTCAGGCCGAGCCCACGGGGCACAGACAAGAAGGCAACGGGCCTTTCCAAGGGCAGGGCCCTCTGAGTGGGTCACGCCTGTGGCCCTGAACGAGGACTTCGGGGGTGGGCAGAGCTGATGGAGTTGGGGGGTGCCTGGGGTCTAGGGGGCAGGGGCCCCATTTCAGAGTCAGAGCTGCCACCTCCCGCCACGGAGAAGCAGGACCCGGGCCCACCCTCCGAACTGCTCTGTGGGTGGGAGCTGTTCCTCGCTGTTCCTGGTTTTAGCGGCTGGCCAGGCGGGCACCCTTGGATGCCCCCCTTCATTTCAGGGTTAGAACTTCCTCCCATTGAGGAGGGGGTCTGGGGAGGGGACACGGGGCTTGGGCTGAGTTCCATCTGGGAGGCCGGGCAGCCAGTGGTGTAGACGGTGCCAGAGCCAGGCTGGCACCATGCAGGGTGGGTGGGCAGGTGGGCGTGTGGAGCGGGAGCAAAGGGCGGGATCAGGGAACCAACGCCCACTCCGCCCACCTCCTTCAAACTGGTTCCGAACCCGCCTGCAAAGCTGATGTGCTCTTTGAAGAGGGACCAGATCACTCCCAGTTTCTGTAACTTCCTTTTTTTTTCTATAGAAAAGGAAAATAAATACAATGACTATTGTATTCACCCTGCCCAGGAATGCGGGCCGGGCTAGTTAAACATCTGAAGTTTGTTTGAGCAGCAGGATCTGCTAAAAATGGAGAATTACTTTTTTTTTTTTTTTTTTTTTTTTAAAGAGCTGCTGAATTTTAGAAACAACGTGAGTGTTCCTTCCACATCCAGTGGAATCAACGATGGTGTGGCCAGGGCCACGCCGCAGGCCAGCGACGCCCGCGGGCACCGCCGTCGGCTCCCGTCCTTGTGGCAGGTTCAGGGCTCTGCAGGCTCCGGTCCTCCTTCTCCAGCCCTGGTCCCGTCAAGGGGCAGCTCTGTCACGTCCATTCACGCCGGCGCACTCCCCCGTGAGGGCCCATGACAGGTGGGGACAGACGGGCCCTGACGCGGGGGCCTGATTTTCCAGCAGCCCTCCCTAACCTGCACTGCCCTTCAGGCAGTTAACCTGAAAACATGAACCTATTTTTTAAAAATTAAAATAAAAAAAGACATGCACTTCGTGAAAGAATTTTTTTGGAGACAAAAACTATTCAAGCCCCCAAAGAAAGCCCCATTGTCCGGTAGCCTCACCAGCCAGTGGGAGTTGCTATGACCATTTTTGGAGAGAAATCTTGCAGCACAGTGTGTATGAATGTGAGAAATACCCAAGCCCACCTCTAGGAATCCACCCTACAGAATAAACGCGCTTGCATGAATCAAGCACCAGGACGGGAGTTCCCGCCATTGCGGCTCAGTGGGTTAAGGGCCTGATATTGTCTCTGTGAGGATGGGGGTTCCATCCCTGGCCTTGCTCCGTGGGTCAAGGATCTGGCGTTGCCACAAGCTGTGCGTGTAGCCTGCAGCTGCAGCTGATTTGACTCCCAGCCTAGAGACTTCCATGTGCCGCGGGTGAAGCCGTAACAATGAAAAGACAACAAAAAAAAAAGAAAGAAAGAAAAAGAAGAAGCACCAGAACACAAAAAAATTATGTTCAGAACTCAACGTCATGGAGAAAAAGGGTAACCAACCTGCATGCTCGTTGATGGGGCAGGGTCGAATAACTAATTCCAAGTCCACTACGGAATAGGATGCATTTGTTCAATGCTGACTCAGGGATGCCCGACTGATCTGAGGGTGTCCAGTGTCCAGGGAAAGAGAATAAGTGGCAGACCACATGCACCTGCAACTGCTTTTCCTAAGAAGAGTGACAGTCTGTGTCTGAGCGAAGAAACACAGTGGACAGAGGTCCCCCCAAGGGAACGGGCTGGGGGGCCTGGGAGCGGCTATTGAGAACAACTTTCAGTGGCGTAGCTCCTATTATTTTAACTTGTTACAAGAAATGGATATTATTTTTTAAATGAT
This sequence comes from Sus scrofa, assembly GCF_054392235.1. Lineage (NCBI taxonomy): Eukaryota > Metazoa > Chordata > Mammalia > Artiodactyla > Suidae > Sus > Sus scrofa. The sequence continues at coordinate 1,837,943 of NC_139383.1, forward strand.
TAAAGAAAAAAAGTCAAACAATTAAACATCAGCAACAACCGTGGCAGGTCTGGAAGACCCCCCAGGACCCCCCGAGGGGCTATTTCAGGCACACAAGAGCACCTGCCAGGTTTCAGGTCAGGGGTCAGCAGATCTCCTCTCAGGGGCCGGAGGGCAAGCCTTTTCGGCCACGTGGGCCACGCGGTCCCCGCAGTCTCAGTGGGCGTCTGCGTCTGCGGCTTGATGCTGCAGGTCAGTGTGGCCGGCTCCACTAAATCTTTCCTTCTGGACACGGAAGTTTGGGTTTTAGATAATTTCTGTGTATCGTGAAATAGTCTTCTTCTGTTGATTGTTTTCAACCTTTTAAAAATGGAAAGAACCCCAGGTCAGTCCTGATGGAAAATCCAATGGAATCAGAGCCTTCGAGGTAGAAACAGGTGCCCCACCCCCACCCCGTGGAGGGACAGAACCAGGAAGATGAGGTTTCACGGAGAAAAACAAATGCTTAATGGGGGGGGGGAGAAGAAACAGAGTTATGTGCTCTGATCTCTTTCTTTCTTTCTTTCTTTCTTTTTTTTTTTTTTTTTTATTTTTCAGGGCCACACCTGCGGCCTATGGAAACTCCCAGGCTAGGGGTCAAACCAGAGCTACAGCTGCCGGCCTACGCCACAGCCACAGCAACGCAGATCCTTAACCCACTGAGGAAGGCCAGGGATCGAACCCGCGTCCTCATGGATCAGCGTCAAATTCGTTTACCGATGAGCCACGAAGTGAACTCCCTGTGTGCTCTGATTTCTGTGCTGTATTGAAATAGAAACTAAAAAGGAAGCGTAGCATCCATTCCTACGCTGTGGATGCAGGTAAGAGGCATGAGTGTGCCCTGCCCTTGGACCCCCACTGCTGACACCTGCCCCAGTCCTGCTCGTCTTTTCAGAAGACGGAGGAGAGGGTGGCGGGTCTGGTCCCTAAGACACCAGAGGACAGGCTCTGACTGCGGAGGAAGAGCCGCCCGGCCCCCCGACTCACTCTGCCAGCCCAGCTGCTCCATGCGCTGGCCTCCTGCTTCTCTCCGGCCGCTCCCCACCCAGACCTGAGCCCACAGCTCCGAGAGTCCCTCCGGCTCAGTCGTGTGCAGGCCGTGCTCCCAGGCCGGATGGACCGGCACAGTCCCGGTCAATGTTCCTGAACAAATGATGCTGTCTTCCCAACAGCACTCACAGTCTCTGGGTGGTGGTCACGCCACGAACACCCCCCCAACTCAGATGGTGATGGGCTTTCAAAGCAGGGCGTTGGCGTGACACCAGCAGGACTGTCCCAGTCACATCTGCAAGTGGGGGCGGAGGGGGCCACCAGGCAGGGCTCGGACCCCGAGCTGCTGTCTGCAGGGGCCTGGGACCCTCCCTCCTGCGCACAATGCAGGGGGCTGGACACACGTTCAAAGCCAAGTCTTTTCTCTAATGGGCCCTGATGTGACTCCATCCAGGGTCTCTGCTCTCAGAACAAGGAGAGCTCGAACGCTGATCTTTTGTTCAGACGGTGTCTTTTGCATGAATCTTGCTTTGATGAAATTTTCTACAGCCATGAGTCTACCTCTACCAAGCCTATTAAAATGAAAACACCATTAAAGACGAGAAAGCATCTGGGCATTCGCACACCCCGCGACAGAAGAAGAAAGGAAGAAGAAAGGATTCGTCACTGAAGCCCCCTGTTCAGCCCAGAGGAGCCGCTGACGTCTCAGCGCGGACGCAACAGCCGCTGTGGAATCGCCATGGCGACCGGCTTTCTCAGGACGCCAGGCCACATCTAAAGGGGGAAAAAATGACACGTTGCTCCCAGATGGAAAGCCGCCTGCAGGCTGAACGCATTTCCATTTCGCTTTGAATTTCCTCTCTGCTGGGAATCAATTTTTGATGAGATTTGTTCAGAATGTTGATGCCTCTGTTGTGAAAAGCAGAACAAAACCTGCACAGACAAAGCAGCAGAAGAGGGACAGCGAGCGCTTGTGAGCTCAGGACGGGAGGGGGGAGGAGGGAGGGGCGGGGGGGGAGGGACGGGAGGGGGGACGGGAGGAGGGAGGGGAGGCGGGACGGGGGCGGGCACGGCCAGCCTGCCCTCCTTGGGAAGCCTGGTGGAGGAGGCTGGGTGTCACCTGCTCGGCGCTCCCCGGGCCCCTGCGCCCTGTGGTGGCACCTGGCCAAGGACATCTCGGAGCACACCTGGAAGCTGGGGCTCTTTCTCACTGAGGTCTGGACATGGGGGCACAGGGGGCAGAGTTCAACAGTCCTGCTTCCCGTTCTGCCGGTGCCTCTAAAAGCTCAGGCAGTTTCTAGCCTGTTCTCCGGGGTGTGAGGGCTGATAATGCAGCACAGGAATCTCTTATCTGGGGCCAGGCGCGCAATAAATGCCTAACTGGCAGTTGTTATTTTTATTTGATTTAGTGGGACTGTGGCTAAATTTTAACTCGGCTGAGAAAGGTTTGCTGCGTTTTATCATCCGCAGGGGCTCTTGGCCCCTGGGGCTCAGGTGCTGGGAGCAGTGAGCAGCTGAGCCCTCATGGGGGGTGGGGCAGGTGCCCCCTCGGCCGGGCCCAACCACAGATAAGGGGCCATGGCAGGGACTGCCCAGATCGGGGCACCGGCCGACCAGCTGAGAGGAACACCAGAACCCCAACAAAGTAGGAACCCTCCCAAAAACGGGTCTGAAAATCCACCTTCAGCACCATCGTGGACGGGCTCCTGGAGGGCGAGGGGACCAGGACAGGACACAGGACAGCCTCATTGTCCCATTGTGTCCTGGGTGGCCCCATGGTCCTCTGGGTCCAGAGAAGGACCTGGGTGCAGGAGAGGGGACGCGGGGGGCTCGCGAGGGGGAGGGCAGGCCCAGAGCGCTAGTTCCCAAACTGCCACATGCCTGGGCCCATTGCCCCAAGGCAGGTCCACCCAGACTGTTGCAGGTGCATCAGTGAAGGAAGGGACACAGCCTGACAGGCTGGCGCTGGGCTCGTGGGTTGGCCGAGGTGCCCTGCGCTTTCTTTGCCTTCTAAGCAAAGCACAGACCCAGGGAAGGTGTGGCCGATGGCCCTGGGCCCCCTCCCGCTAGCCAGGTGAGGCTCCCGCACTGCTCTTCCACCCTGGGAGCTGCTGCCCTGGAGGCACTGGGCGCCAGTCACCCGAGAACCTCCAGGCCTCTCTCTTGGCTCAGGGGTCGAACGTGCCTAGCTGCGTGCCTGGCCTGACAGGTGTTTCCCACAAACCCACCACCAGGGTCTCTACCTCTTTCTTCTCTCCTATTCTAAGGCTGAGGTCCAACCCTAACCTAAAACCTGGGCCTAACCTTGATCTTGGCACTATCCCAGGTCCTGACCCTGACCCTGACCTTGGCCCTAACCCAGGCTCTGACCATGACCCTGACCCCAGGGCCATGGCCTGAAGGACTTACAGGGAGCCAGTAGAATCCTGCCCACTGTAGACACCAGGGCTGCTCTCAGGCTGGGACACCTGCCCAGCCTGGGTGGACTCTGGGTCCTGGGGCCATTCATCTGTAACTTTACACGGCCCCCAACATAGCCCCACAAGGAAAGGGGCAGCGGGGCAGGGAGGACCACAGGCACCCGTGGGGACAACGATTAACTTTAAAGAGACAGAGTTGGCATTGCCATCTGCTTACAGGAGAAACAGTTACCTGGCCTCCAGGGGCCCCTGAGCCACGCTGGGCAGGGAGGGAGAAAGGTGAATAGTGCACGGGACTTCAGCTGGAGGAGAGAGCACAGTTTTTTCCTTAAATGCATATTCGATGACCCAGACACGGAACATATTTCCGGTTGCATCAGTCAGCACAGGCTGGATTGTGCTGTGGCACAAACATACCCGAGTCTCTGTTCACAGCATTATGAGCTCTCTCTGGCCACGCTCTGCATCCAGGGAGGGTCGGGGGGGCTTTGCTGGTGGCATGGGGACCCCACGGAGGCTCCGCCTCCACACAGCAGGACAGTGTTTTATGTCCTGCTGGAGTTCAAGGTGAACTTGGGAAGTAGGTCATAGCCTTTCCTCTGCCCTTTATTAATTCTGCCCTTCTGCCCCTTTAATAATTTATTATTATCATTATCATTATTATTTTTTGCTTTTTAGGGCCGCACCCGTGGCACATGGAGGTTCCCAGGCTAGGGGTTGAATCCGAGCTACAGCTGCCAGCCTACACCACAGCCACAGCCACATCCACGCTGGATCTGAGCCACATCTGCGACCCACACCACAGCTCACGGCAATGCTGGATCCTTAACCCACTGAGCGAGGCCAGGGATCGAACCCACAACCTCATGGCTCCTAGTTGGATTCATTTCTGATGCGCCACGATGGGAACTCCTGCCCTCAATTTAAAAACCGAGCTTTTTGTCTTGCACAGTCACCTGGCAGAAGGAAGGACAGCGGTAATTGCACTTGGCCTGCCAAGGTTTCTGTCTGGAGGAGACAGACGTCACTTCTGCTGAAATTCATTGACCAAAGCAGGGCCCAGGCACGTCCCACCTCACAAAGGACAGGACATGCTCTCTGCCCTCGTATGGCTGGAAGGACAAGGAGCAGTGTTGGTGGAGAGCCCAGGCGGACCACCCCACCTGGCTGCAGGGAGGAAAACACGCCTGCGGAGGTTTTAGGAAAAATAACATGTGGGAGTTCCCTGGTGCTGCAGCAGGTGCCACTGCCGTGGCAAGGGTTCAATCCCTGGCCAGGGAACTTCCACGTGCGTGGGTGTGTCCCCCCCAAAAAAAGAAAACTAATATATGAGTAATCTTTGGGGACTCTCTCTTCATGTTTCTCTGATTGCAAGTGATTTCACATTCTAAATTTTCTACACCTTACATATTTTTAAAATAAACATTATTTTGCTCTTTTTTTTGGCGTCTTAGGGCCACACCTATGGCATACGGAAATTCCCAGGCGAGGGGTCAAGTTGGAGCTACAGCTGCCGGCCTAGACCACAGCCACAGAAACGCCAGATCCTTAACCCAGTGAGCAAGACCAGGGATCGAACTTGCATCCTTGTCGATACTAGTCAGATTCCTAACCCTCTGAGCCACAGTGGGAATGCCCTGAAATAAACACTATTTTATAATTTTTTTCAAAAGAGCCCCAAAATGTTCCAGATAGGAAATCTGAGTAGTTGTAGGAAGAGTTTATAGGAAATCACCCCTAATATCTGTATAGTTGTTACAAACAAACAACATCTGGAGGAGCCCCCCCGGGGAAAACCATGTGCCCCCCAAAGGCCCCTCCCACCCCCAGCCAGATGTTGGCTGAGACCTAGAGGGCAGCTGTGGCGTCTCCCCCGAGGGCTGGCCAGCCTCCGCCTACCGCCGCCAGTCTCACTGTTTGTTGAAAAATAATGAGGTCGTAAGAAAGAAATCCTTTGAGAGTTATTTCCTTTAAATCCCGGCTGCGGGAGTAACGGCTGAAGCAATTGGATGGGTCTAAGGATTCATGGGCAATGAAAATTAAGCCGATCTGGAATCTACGTGCTCTGCTGGGCAGAAAGGGAAAGGTGTGATTTCTGTTATGTTTTGTCTTGTTGGGAGCAGGGAGCTCAACTCGTCATCCTGGCTTTTTCCCGGGAGGTTTATCTCAATCCCTGTCTGCGCCCCCGCGGGGGGGCGCTCCTATGTGTGGATGGAGACAAGTGGGGGGACTTCCCAGCAAGGTCTTCTGCTCGTGTCCCAGTGCTGCTCGGCCCGGAGAAGCGCCGCAAGATACCCAGCAGCGTCCAATTTCAAAAGGGACCAGGAGTTCCCGTCGTGGCGCAGTGGTTAACGAATCCGATTAGGAACCATGAGGTTGTGGGTTCGGTCCCTGCCCTTGCTCAGTGGGTTAAAGATCCAGCGTTGCCGTGAGCTGTGGTGTAGGTTGCAGACGCGGCTTGGATCCCGCGTTGCTGTGGCTCTGGTGTAGGCCAGTGGCTACAGCTCCAATTCGACCCCTAGCCTGGGAACCTCCATATGCCGCGGGAGCGGCCCAAAGAAATAGCAAAAAAAAAGACAAATAAATAAATAAATAAATAAAAATAAAAAGGGACTAGTTACGACTATGGGCTGAATTGATTCTACAGGTGCATGATTCTGTAGAAGCAACACTTCCACCTAAAAATTGCTAACTTTGTAGTATTTCTAATTGGCTGAAGATGTCAAAAATTCTATTTCAGGGAGTATTTCTTCTGGGTTTTTGTTTGTTTGTTTGTTTTGTCCACATGGAATTTCCTGGGCCAGGGGGCCCCTCTGAGCCACAGCTGCAACCTACGCCCCCGCTGCAGCAATGCTGGGTCCTTAACCCTCTGTGATGGGCCAGGGATCGAACCTGTGCAGCTGCAGAGACCACTCCAGATCCTTAACCTGCTGGCCCACAGCGGGAACTCCTCTTCTGTGTGCTTTAGAGGAGGTGCGTGCTGTGTGTGCCTTGCGGTACTGTAATAGAAAAATAGGAATCTTTGGCCGTAGGAAAAAAATTTTAATGAAATGGTAGGAAGTAATTTGGGGGGGCTAACATTAAAATTATAACTTATACCTGATGAAATAAAATAAAATCTGATGGGTCTTAATAAAGAACTTCATTTAATTTCCGTCCGGTTTAAGGAAGGAGGGTGTCAGAGAAGAGCTGCGGCTGAAGGTGTGGAGGGCGCTTGTCCGCAGGTGTTTCTTGCCCAGGAGACCCCCGCCCGCCTCTCACGGGGTCGGGGCGGGGGGGCTTTCCTTCTGATCCGGCCACTGGTCAGCTCTGGGGAGTCCGACCTCGTCGACAATAGAAATTCTCGAGCATCGGATGCGTTTAATTTGGTTGTGTGGCTCTGGGTCTTTTTTCTTCAGGAAGGTCGTGGTTAAAGGCGTGATCTGGGAAGAATTTTGAGAGCCCAGCCTGGGCAAAGACCATGAAGGGAGGATTCTTTTTTTTTTTTTTTTTGATAAATTTTATTGGAGCAGAGTTGACTTAGAAAGTGGTGTCGGTTTCAGGCGTCCGGCACAGTAAAGCGGTTACACGCATCCACGCATCCTTGCTGCTCCGGAGTCTTTCCCACGTACGTTATCACACAGCACCGAGTAGAGTTCCCAGTGCTGCGCGGCAGGCCCTTGTCACCTGCCGTGGTGTTGTATATGTCAATTGCCACCCTATAATTTTGGAAGGAGGATCTTTTGGCGCGTGTGTCTTTTTAAAATTTTTCATTTTTTTTTAAATTTTTTTTGCTTTTTAGGGCTACACCCGCAGCATATGGAGGTTCCCAGGCCAGGGGTCAAATTGGAGCTGCAGCTGCTGGCCTCCACCACAGCCACAGCCACGCCAGATCAGAGCGGCGTCTGCGACCTATACCACAGCTCACGGCAACGCCGGATCCTTAACCCACTGGGCAAGGCCAGGGATCGAACCTGCATCCTCATGGATGCTAGTCAGGTTCATTAACCACTGAGCCACGACGGGAACTCCCCAAAGGGAGGATTCTCAAGAGCAGGTGCCCATCAGGGAATCAAGGTCAACCTGGATCCCCCAGCATCTCAGTAAACAGACCCCTGGCTGGTGGTTCACAGCCACGTAAACGCCACGTGAGGCCAGGAAGGCCTGCAGAACGCGTCTGCTCACGAGTTTTCCAAAACCACCGTCACCTTGCCGCGGGGGCTCCAAGCCTGCCAGAAGCGTACAGGAGACAATGTATAAAGAACAACTGTAAACACACCGATTTTTAGCAATTAAATTTACCAACAGTTGTCAATTTTTATCATTTGGCCATATTTGCTTCACATTGTTTAAAAGATAGATAAGATACCACATATTCGGCGGAAGCATGGGGAATTTTCAGATTCTTTCCCCAGGAGTTCTGTGGTGGCTCAGCGGGTTAAGAACCCAACACGGTCTCTCTGAGGATGCAGGTTTGATCCCTGGCTTCGCTCAGTGGTTTAACGATCTGGTATTGACACAAGCTGTGGCTTGAATTCAATCCCTGGCCCTGGAACTTCCAAATTTGGCCTATGCAGCTGTAAAAAGAAAAAAAAAAAAAAAAAGGATTCTTCTCCCATATAGATATTATAGAATATTGAGGGTAGTTTCCTGTGCTGTGCAGTAGGTCTTGTTGTTTATTTTATATGCAGTGGTGCGTATATATCAACCCCAAGCTCCTAATTTATTCCTGCCTGCCCCCCACGATACCTCTATTTCTTGCGTGAGCGTTAGCAGTCTGTGTCTTTCAAGGAGTTTGTCCATCTGGCCTCAATTCCAGAATTTGTGGGCACACGTGTTGATACAGTCCTGTATCCTTTCGTCCCCTGGGGCCTGCCTGTGTTGCGCTGCCCAGGCCAGCCGCGATGCTGCTGTGCCCTCTCTCCCTCTTCCTCTGATCCGTCCTGCTCAAAGCTTCTCAAGGTTATCGATCGCCTCAAAGAAGCAGTTTCAGTTTCGGGGGAGTGTTTTCTTGTTGTCTACTTCACGGAGCTCCTCTCCGACGGTGTCCGGCACACGCCACCCCAAAAAGGCGCACGGGCACCCAGAGCATCCTCGGGGGAGGAGTCCCTCTGCCCTCCCCGCCCACCCTCCTTCCCTGAAAGCAGGAGCGAAATCTCCCCTGTGAGAGGGGCCCCTGTACAGGAGGGAGGTTGGGGCCGCGGCGGCTGTATACAAGCCGCTCGCCAACCTCACCCTCATTGTCTGGGTTACCCCTTCACCGTTCATGCTCCCAGCCCACCCCCCACCCCTCTGGTCAGTTCTTCACCCGTTTATCGTTTCTTTGCCTGGAAGGGGTCACAGCTCTTTCCCAGGGGCTTCCTTCTCCTCTGAAGGCTCCTTACACACGTAAACAGTCAATAAAATGTTCCCACTTTTCTCCTATTAATCTTTGTGGGTTGAATTTTTAGACCCAGCCAGGGACCATAAGAAGCATGGGGAAAATTTTTCCTCCACTGCAGTTCTGGTTGCTAGTTTTCCTTATCTTCTGTTTCCTTTGTTGTATTTGCTCTTTGTTCCTTTTTTCTTTTTTTGGTTTTTTAAGGCTGCACCTGTGGCATGTAGAAGTTCCCGGGCTAGGGGTTGAATAGGAGCCTACCCCACAGTCACAGCAATGCCAGCTCCGAGTCGCGTCTGCGACCTACACCAAGTTCACGGCAACGCTGGATCCTTAACCCACTGAGCGAGACCAGGTATCAAATCCACGTCCTCGTGATTACTAGTTGGGTTCATTACCGCTGAGCCACAGCAGGAACTCCCTCATTTGTTCTTCGATGCTTATTAAAGTGAAAAGCAATCACTGATTTGCGAGCTTTCTTATTTAAAATACAGCTGCTTCGTGTGATACACCTGACGCACTGGCCCCTGCTTCTTGCTCACAAACTTTGACAGGATTTCATTTTTATTCTAGTCGTAAGGTTGTCCTTTTTTCCCAGTTCTATTGAGATATAATTAAGGTATTACACTGTAATTGTCCCAGACATGTAACACAATGATTCGTTATTTTTATCTATTGCAAAATGACCACCGCAGTAAGTCTAGTTAACATCCACCACTACACAGCTGGATTTTGAGAACTCTTAAGATTTACTCCCTTGGGAACTTTCAGACACGAAACTCAATATTACCAACTATATGGGCGTTCCCGTTGTGGCTCAGCAGCAATGCGCCCGATTAGTATCCATGAGGACGCGGGTTCAATCCCTCGCCTCACTCAGTGGGTTAAGGATCCCGCATTGCGGTGTCTGTGGTGCAGGCCAGCAGCTGCAGGTCCGATTCGACTCCTAGCTTGGGAACTTCCATGTGCCGCGGGTATGGCCTTAAAAAGGCAAACCACCACGCTGTACACACATCCTCGGAAGTTACTTATTCAACAGCTGGAAACCCCTGCCTTCCGACGGCCTAGGCCCATCTCCCCCCCACCCCACCCCCGCCAAAGGGCCCCACCCTCCGCCTCTGGCAGCCACACATTCTCTTCTCTGTTTCTGCAAGTTTGATTTTTTAGATTTCACATGTAGGTCAGATCAGGAAGTATTTGTCTTTCCCTGCCTGACTTATTCCAAAGTCTCTAAGGTCCACCCCCCGTCGTCATAAATGGCAGCCTGGCGTTGTTGGATAGGCTGCATGTTCTTTCTCCACTCAACCATCGAGGGCCCGAGGTTGTCTGGGCATCTGGGCTGCAGTGAACACGAGGGTGCGGTATCTTTCCGGCCGCTGTCCCCTCAGACATCTCCCGGGTACCCTTCGTGGGGACTCACGTTTGGACGGCTGCTCCCCAGGCTATGAGCTCGTTTCAATCGACAGGATCACCAGGGCCAGGGCACTGCTTTTTCCAAAGGCTCTGCGTCTCGCTCTGCCGATTTTCTTACTGTATTACTTTTCTCTTCGGCGGGTGACCAACTTATCAATATTGTTTTCTTTTGCGTTGATACGAAGTAACTGTCCGTCTTTACTCTTTCTGAGTAGCTGAGATTTAGTATTTTACTCTTTAAGTCTGAATCAGAAGCACACGCTTCTGTCACGGCCTTTACCTTGATTGTCAGTTAAATTTCTAAATTTTGCCATCATGAATTCTGATCTTACTCATTCGTGTACGTAAGTTATTTTATCTCCAAGATGAAAGATGTTCGGTCCTTCTAAAAACGTGTGCATGTTTATTATTTTGTCCTCAGGGAGGATGCATCTATGGAAAACCTGTGCAAACTAGCTGAGGAATGTGTCTGCCTAGAAGCCTCTGTGACTGCTTGTGCCGTGAGACCCAGACTCTTCTAAGAGACCCTTAGATTGGCTTTATGACTTTTCCAGCTTAAAAGTCTGCAGCTTTCTCAGTATCAGTTTTTAGTGTGTTTTAGTTTATTTTTAAAACGTCTTCTTATAAAACAGTAAGTATCTATTTAGAAATTAGAAGAGAAAGGAGGAAATAAAAATGAAACATTATACTTCCATCACGCTGCTGTTAACCCCTCCGAGTGTGTACTCCGGGCCTATTTCTTCTTCTTTCTTTCTCTGTATTTCCCAATAGCGTTCTCTCTCTTTCTCTCTTTTACTAAATTGAGGTTATAGTATAATAAAGCTTATTTTAACATAGTAATTGGTATAGTATGTTATATGTATTATGTAATTACATGAAATTACTATATTTGATAATTCTTGTAATACATAATTACATTATCATAATATGAGGTATAATATATAATAAGATAATGACATGTGTAATATAATAATGTTTATTATATACATAATGTTTTCTCAGTTAACTGTCTCCATCTTTCCATGAAATTACATTTTTCTCTTATCCCAAGCACCATCCATCTCAAACTTTCCCAGTTGTCCCAACATTTTCGTTACAATGAGTGTGTCCTGAGCGGGCCCCATCCAGAACCATGAACGGCATCTGGCCCTTCTCTCTTTAAAGACCCATTAGTCTGACGCAGTCCTCATTTCTTTTCAAACTGGAATTCACTTCTGAAGTTCTGTTTGGGATACATGATAAACGCCCACGGTTATTGGGGGTGCAGCGAAGGTGACGGGAGCTTCCTAGGGCATCAGACCAGGAGGCACGTAATGGCTGGAGCTAAGAATGCCTTGAGCTAGATTAAGGTGAGGCCTGTCTGATGTGTCCCTTGTGCAACTGGGCTTTGTCGAAGTATAATTTTCCAAAAGTGAAGGCATGACTCTCTCCAACACAAAGGGAGTGTGTGGCAGGGGGTTTTATCCCACTCGCTGGCGAGGCAACAAGGACACGCTCACCTTGGCTCAGAGGATTCAAGGAAAGAGACGTCGTTAAAGTCACTGGAAGAAATAGGTTACAGGGAGATGCTGATTCGCTACAAGACAGGTCAGGGGCTTACGGGACAATGAAACCGACAGCATCATTGGGTCTTTCTACCAGACAGCCATCGTCAGCATCTCTTCCAGGTAAGATTCATTTACACCGAATCCATTTTCCGCAGCTTAGCATCTGCCCCGCAGAGCCGTGAGACACCTGATCAATAGCGAATCGTGAGTTGGCGCGGACACACACCCCTGGGAATTAGATCGCCCGCGGAGGGCGTGGACGCGAGGCTCGGCCTGGCGGAGCTGGGCTTCCACCCAAGTTCGGGTTTTTGTCCTTGACGTCCCTCCTCAGCCCCTGTTGGGCCAGAGGGTAGCTTGTGTGCTGTGACCTTGGCACTCGCCAGATTGCTGCTTCCCTAGGTGATAAACGTACTGGTTTTATCAACACTGGATGATCTTTGCCTGAACCCACCATTTCAGCAGCATCTCGAGAAGCCGTCTCCTGGTCCCGTGTTCCCTTTCACAGCATCAGCCCACGCGCCTCATCAAGTGTGGTTGTTTGTGACCGGATCAAATAGAAGAATCGGAGCCCAGTGCCAGGAAGAACGGGCCATTAGTCATGATTTATCAGGGGAGAGCTCCCCCATCAGAGCCCATGGAAAGAGGGTTCCTCTGCCTAAAAAGGGGATTTGCTTAGTGTTCCCTTTGACCGGAGTGGGGGGACCCTTGGAAGCGTCCATCTTTATCTTGGGGTTTCGGTTTGCATTCCCAGTGCCCCGGAGACCTTAGGATCCAGGCGCTGGCTGGTGACACCAACCCTCTCTCAGGGTTGCCGCAGCCGCGCCGCCCGCGCTGGTCTCCGTGTCCTTTGTCCTGACCTCTGCACACGCTTAAAAGGATGTGACACGTTTTATTCAAAATGTCTTGGTGTAAATAAGGAGTATGTTCAGCATATTTTACCCACAACATGGTTGGAAATGAACGGTACTGCGCAGATTTTTCAGATACCTTTCTGTCTAAAGTTTAACGGGTAAAGGGCCTTTCCAGTAAATAGCTTTGTGGCCGAATGACCTACATTCTCTCATCCTCCCGGAAAGCTGAAGGCCTGTCACACAATATTGTCATGGGGGGCATCCTATAATTGTCATTATGTAGAGGTGCAGGAGAGACTATGTGGTCGCCCTCTGACTACAGCAAGAGTTTACTGAGTTTTCCGTCTTCGGTAGGTACCACGTTGAAACTTACATCCGTTATCTTCCATGCCCCCCCAGCCCTGATAAGGTAGGTGTTGCTATTCTCATTGGGTAAAAGGAGAACACGAGGCAGACGAGTTAATGAGCTTTCCCGGGACTGCTCATATGTTCTAAACGCCGGAGCTGGGCTGCTAGCCGGGTCTGGGGCTAAGACTCACATCTAAGTATGACTGTCCTTGGGCTTTGAGCCACGTTGTACTGAACACACATATAACACTTGCTACACAACAGGCTCTCTGCTTTCTCTATGGGAGCCGCACAAAGCCCCTGGGATGGATGGACGGCTCCTGTTCCGCAGATGAGGAAGCTGAGCTCAGAGGGTTCCCTCGCTGACCCGTGGCCAGGTAGCTAACAGACCGCTCTTCCACCATCCAGTGTGCCAAGACGCCTTTTGACTGAAAAGTGGACCCACGGGACGTGCAGGCAAGACTGCTCTGGGCTCTCACTTGGGTGCTGCGGCACCACCTTCCTACCCGAGACTCAGAATCCAGGTGCAGGTGAGCTGGGAGCGGTCACCCCCCAGTGCTGCCAAGTGAGGATTCAAATTGAACCGGATTCTTCTCCGTCTGGAGACTTTTTCACTCTCATCCTAGGAAATAATCCCGGGAAACGAGGTCAACCAGATGTGGAGCTGCTGGCCGGTCTGCGAAGCGAGTTGGGTCTGTCCCGGTCAGGAGGGGTTCATGACACAAAACCTTGTCGGTGTGCAGAGGGAAAGGGGGACGAATCCCTGCTCCGAGACACCCCTCGCCCTGGCACTTCCCTCCCCACACCGCGCAGCCCAGCCTGTGGGGGCAGCACCTTCCTGCTTATCTGAAAGCGGCAGGCTTGACCTTTCTTCGGGGAATTTATACAACGCCGACTCATCCAGGAGACCCCAAACTGCGAAGACATTTAGAACTTGTCTCTCTCTCCCCAGGAGCCTGATGCGGAGCTTTGGCTTCAGAAGAGCTGGTGTGTACAAAGGAGATGCTTCTTCTGCCTCTTAAAGGTCCCTCTGTGTGTTTACCTCTTTGACTCAGTGGAGCCTTTCTGTAGGCAAGGCATCTGGAGGAAGGATGGGAGAAGCAGAAGGAAGCCTTGCAGGAGAGAGCGAAGGACCCAGGCGTGTGGTCTGCAATCCCTGAGATGATTGACAGGTGCAAGTACCGGGCTCCTCCTGCAGCTGCATTTCCAGGCTGACCAGCAGGAGAAAAAGGACTTTCACCTTGAAAACCCCAGGTGGATCTATTCTGTAACAGAACGTCTAGCAACTCGGTGCAAGTGGTTAAAGACTGCTTCTTCCCGGCGTTCATTCTAAGGGGCTGCACCTCGGGTGCTCGGGCCGTTTCCCTTTTGTTGGTAGGAGCCATGGACCAAGATCAGGTGTTAATCCTCTTGAGAAAAATGATTTTGTTTGGGAAGGTAAAGTAAGAAGCACGCACCGTGCACGAATCTGAGCGGTCAGGGCGCTCGCGTGGCCGTCCCAGCGTCAGTCAATACGAAGTGTTTGCCGAGTATCATCAGCAAGACAGGAAAAGGCAGATCCCTAAAAGATTTTGAAGACTAGTTTTTAGAGCAGTTTGAGGCTTACAGCAAAGTTGGTAGGCAAGTTCAGTGATTTCCTTTAACGGCCCCCACCCTTCGCCCCCCCAGAAGGCACAGCCGCCCCCCTCATCTATGTTCCCAGCAGAGGGTACATTTGTGACATTCACTGAAGCTGCGTTGACTGGATCATAGTCCCCCGAAGCCCACAGCTTACCTTGGGGTCCTCTCTTGGTGTCGCGCCTTCTACGGGTTTGGGCGAGTGTATGATGATATTTATCCATCATCACGTTATCATACAGAATTTTTCCACCGCTCTCAAAATCCTCCATACTCTGCCCGTTCATCTCTCTCGTCTGACCCAGGCAACCCCTGATCTCCACCGTTCTGCAGTTTCCAGAATGTCGTGTAGTTGGAATCAGACTCTATGCAGACTTTGCAGACTGGCTTCTTTCACTTGGTTGCATGGATTTAAGGTTCCTTTGTGTCTTTTCATGGCTTGATAGCTGCTTTCTGTTTAGTGCTGAATGATGTTCCATTCGCTGGCTGTGTCTGTGTATTTAACCATTCCCCTACCAAAGGATACCTTGATTGCCCCGAGTTTCAGCAATGGTAAAGAAAACTCCTACAAACATCCATGGACAAGTTCCTGTGTGGACATAAGCTTTCCGGTTTTTTGAGTGAATACCAAGAAGTATGACTGCAAGATCATATGATAAGCGTATGTTAACTTCATAAGAAACAACCAAACTGTCTTTCCTAGTGGCTGCGCCACTTTGAATTCTCAGCACCGTGAAGGAGAGTTCCTGTTGCTCCACAGCCTGACCAGTGCTTGGTGGTGTCAGTGAACCAGACTTTGGCCATTCTGACAGGTGTGAGTGGTGTCTCCCTGTCGTGTTAAGCGTCATGTCTCTGACGACACAGGATGTGGAAGTCTGTTCCTACGCTCATTTACCATCTGTGTCTCTTCTCTGGCGAGATGTTTGCGTAGCTATTTGGCCCATTTTCTCACCAGGTTCTTTTCTTATTTTGAGTTTTAAGAGTTCTTTCTCTAGTTTGAATATCAGTCCTTTATCAAACGTGTCTTATGCAAATATTTTCCCCCAGTTTGTGCCTTGTCTTCTCATTCTCTTTCACAGAGCAGAGCCATTTAAAATTCCTACATCTTGGTAAAATGCTGCTTATCAGTTATTAATTTTATGGATCGTGCCTTTGGTGTTATATCTAAAAATCATTGCCATGTCCTAGGAGAAAACATAGTTTTCTCCCAAGTTATCTTCTGGGAGTTTTATGGTTTGTGTGTGTGTGTGTTTGACATTCAGGCCGACGAGTCATTTTGAGGTAAAATATTCTGTTGTTCTTTTGGCCACTCCTGTAGCTTTTGTGGAAATTCCTGGACCCGGGGTAGAACCTGCACCACAGCAGGGGCCCAAACTGATGCAATGACAACGCCAGATCCTTGACCTGTGGCCCTGCAGGAGAAGGCCAATTTTCCATTAATTTTTGTCAAATGTATAAGGTCTGCATGGAGAATCTTCTTTTTTTTTTTTTTTTTTTTCCTGTGTGGACGTCCAGCCGTTCCAGCACCATTTGTTGAAAAACTAACTTTGCCCATTGTATTGTCTTTGTTCCCACTACCAGTTGGCTCTATTTGTGTGTGTCTATTTCAGGATTCTATTCTGTTCTATGAACGTGTTTTCCTGTCTTTTTACGAATATCACCCCATCCCGATCACTACAGTTCTGTCGGAAGGCTTAAGACCCAGTAGAGTCAGTCATCCTGCTTTGTTTTTCTCCTTCCATATTGTGCTGCTTTTCTGGACTTTTTGACTCTCCATATACATTTTATTTTATTAAAAAAATTTTTTTTGTCTTTTTAGGGCCACACCTGTGGCACATGGAGGTTCCCATGCTAGGGGTCCAGTTGGAGCTGAAGCTGCTGGCCTGCACCACAGCCACAGCAACACGGGATCTGAGCCACATCTGAGACCGACACCCCAGCTCATGGCAACGCTGGTCCTTCACCCACTGAGCGAGGCCAGGGATCGACCCCACATCCTCATGGATGCTAGTCAGGTTCACTAACCGCTGAGCCATGAGGGGAACTCCTCCATGTACGTTTTAGAATCCATTTGTGGTATCCACAAAGAGCTGCCTAGGATTTTGAGTGGGATGCCTTAAATCTACAGATCAAATTCGGAAGAGCTGGCCTCTTAACCACTGCCTTCCTCTCCACGAGCTTGGAACCTCTCTCCACTCAATTAGTTCTTCTTTGATTTCTTTCATCGGTTTTGTAGCTTTCCTCACATAGATTTTGTTCCCGTTTTGTTAGGTTTATTGTAAGCATTTCCTTTTTCGGGGGCTCATGTACATGATACTGTGTTTTAAATGTCAATTTCCAGTTGTTCATTGCTAGTATATGAACTAGGAATGTGACTTTTGTATTTTAAGCTTATATCCTGCAGTCTTGCTATAATTGCTTATTAGTCCCCAGAGTTTTCTGATTCTTCGGATTTTCTGTTTAGATGACGTGCCATTTGCGCACAAACACAGCCTTAGTCCTTCCTTCCCAACCTGCATACCTTTTATTTCCTTTTCTTGCCCAACTGCATTAGCAAAGACGTTCCATACAAGGTTGAGAAGGTGGTACAGCTGGTTTTTCCGCTCAGCAGTGGATATTTGTTGTTTCTGGGTTTTGCCTGCTCTGAGGAGAGCTGCTTTGTTCAGATCATACAGCACATGTGTGGACATATGTGCTCTCTTCTCATGGGGAAGCGCCCAGGCGTGGGATGCTGCATTGCAGGTCAAAGAGATGCCGGACGGTCCGAGGCGCAGCCGAGCTCCTGTCCAGGGCGGGTTTCTGATGGGCAGCGTGTCGGTGGCTTTTGACGCTCATCTGATAGTCTCTGCCTTCCAGTCAGAGTATTTAGACCATTTAAGTTTTGCTGACTCTGGATGGAGAGGGTTGAAACCTACCCTCTTCCTAAAGCTTTTTGCTTTTGTCCTGTTTGTCCTTTGTTACTTCCCCCTTTTTTGCCTTCTCTTGGGGCCTCTTCTACAATTCCATTTTACTGCACCTGTCAGCTGACCGGTGACCCTTTGGGGGCTTTTCAGTGACGGGGCAGCATCGTGACTCTCACGTTCGCCCCTCGCTCAGACACAGAAGAATTCAGAGACACGGGTCTCTGCAGGGCTTCCTGCCCACTAGGAGTTTGCAGCGTCTGCCTCATGTGGGAGAGAGGTCCAGGGACTGCCCAGTTTCTCCTCTGCAGCCCTCGGGGCGGCGGCGGGGGGTGGGGGGGGGAATTCCGTCCCTCTTCTGGGCACCTGGCAGCTGGCACAGGCCCTCCCTGTAGCCAAGCCAGCTCCCCAGCTTGTTTTGCCCTTAGGAATCCATCAAACCCTCAGCCACATTCCTTTTATCTGAGGTCCGGGCCACCGTGCTTTGGTCAGAATCATCTGAGGTTTTGTTTGCTTCATTTTGTTTGGTGCAAGAGGCAAGGAGCAGATGGTATACTGTTAACAGATGGAGAGGAAACCAAAAGCCTCCAGTCTCTTCTCTGCTTCCTTTATGTAAAAACGGAGTTCCTGCAGAAAGGACACGCAGGCTTGCGGGGAGTGAGATCCCAACAGAGAAGAACGCGACACCTGCTCTCCAAGGGCGTGTGGGCGGTCCGACCCAGATAACCTGAAAGACCTTGGGAACGCGTGTGAAGTGCTTGGAGGGAACCTCTCTGGAATCTTGAAGAACGAGACAGACACCAGGACAGAGGAGGTGGCAGACGCGCCAGCTCTTGGGGCGGGGAGGAGACTACGGATGCGCAAGCTCACTGTCCACAGGTGGGTAGTCTTGGTCTAGAGGTCAACTGCGTCCCGAGAAATGCTCGGGGAAGAAAGGAACAAGCATTGGCTCATTGAAAGGAAAAAGCCAAGGTCGCCTCCTCCTGCGTATGAAGTCTTAGGAGGTGGGGGAAGCCGCCTGGGTCCGCTTCCATCGGGGCGGGGGGAGGAAAAAGGCAACAGCACACGTGCGTGAATTCAGAGCTGGACCCGGGGAATTTTAATGCTGTGTCCCTGCATCTATTCTGCTCAAAACTGATTCTCTCTCATCCCAGTGACGGTGGGATCACTGTGACTGAGCAGCCTCGTGTCTAAAATAATAAAATATCCGCCCCGATGAGGAAGGGTAAGGGCGTGGCGGGGCACAGTCTTTGTCTTCCTTGCGTGTTGCTGGTGCGGCCGGTGGGGAGGCCGTCGAGCCGAGGTCCGCCCGTCGCCGTTGGCCCTCGCGCCCTTCACTTTGTCCCAGAGCCACCGTCTCTGCGGAGATGCTCGCCGCTGTGGGCGAGGGTGGTGCCAGACGCAGGGAAAGGCCAGGGGACACGCACAACGAGACATCTGAACTTGGCAAAGTACGAAAGCTCCCCGCTTGCGAACTCTCTGGACCCCAGACTAGAGAACGCGATGTCCCGAGCTGAGTCTCTGTGCCTAGAATTGGGGGGCAGGGGGCGCACGGGCCTCGAAGGGCTACCGAGCTCCCGGCAGTCCCGCCTCAGCCTGGGGCGCCCGCAACAGCGCCTCGGTCCCCCTGAGGCCGAGCAGAGGCTTCTTCACGCTCCTCCTGGTGAGTGATGGGCGCAGAGTTCACGTGAGCCCACGAGCACCTTGAACGCCAGGTAAGCCTTTCCGTTTCCCCAGGTCCTTGGAGGATCCGTTCAGCACTCCAGGTGAGGGTGCGCCAGAAAGAGCAGCCTGGACGTTCCAAACCCTTCGAAGCATAGCAGCGCCGTCAAGGCACCAACAGGTACGGACAGCAGACACTTCAATTTTTTAATGTTTTCTTAAATGCTCACAAATCTTTCCCGAAATGCTCCCCGTAGTCCTGTTTGAGGCTCGGATTAACGCAGGGACAGCTGAGCAGAAGCCACCCTTTACCTCTCAAGCGAGGGAATGAGCATAGTCTGGGCCCCGTCTAACCAGTCTGTCTGTCAGTCAACAGGTAAACCTCAGGCCGGAGAAGCCACAGGGGTTTCCAGCCACAGCGGCCAAGCTGAGCTCAAGCGTTTCAAGCAACCCCTTCAAGAAAGAGCCGACTTGGGGGTCCCCATGCCGCTCACTCAGAGAACCAGGTAGGGGATCCGGGTCCCTGCTCTTGGGAAGAATTTTGATCAAGTTCATCAACCCCTGAAAGAGTTGAGAAATATTTTACCACATTGGAAAAACAACTGAGGCCAGCAAAGGCAAAGAGGTGGGCCGGTCGGCTCCCACAGGCCTGTGGTCCGAGCCTGGGCCTCTTCCTGCCCAGGGCAGCACGACAGGATCCGTTCCCTGTTCCTGCTCCTTCTCTTCAGCCCCTCTGGTCAATTCCTTCTCCCAGCTGCGTGGGCATTTGATACCAGGTCCCCGAAGGGTGAGCCCTTGCACAGAGACCTCTCCACTGTCCGCACCCCCGGACGAGGGCACGATTTCAGAACACCTGCTCTCCTTGCCGTCACATCTCCACGTGACTCCCAGCCCACGAGCCACCTCTGCAAAGGACCGAGGCCAGCAAACCTCTTCCTGATGTACAACCAGTGGGACTCAGCTGCCTCCTGGACCGATTCACTTCTCACAAAATTATCCTGACAGCCTCGCTTGCTGACCTCGGGGAACCCAGACTGAACCCGTTGCCTTGCCTTTGGGACCAGGACGGGCGTTGTTTAAAGATGGGCCCTGTATGTCGCTCCAGATCAGAATGTTTTCCTTTTATAGCATTTTAACAGCTTTTCCCAGAAAACATCAGCCTTACACTGTGTCACGCTGTATTTAATTGCACAATATGCTCGGCTCTTTAAAAGAATGTTGGAAAGATTAAGTTTTAAAATGATAAGCCTGGGAAAATGACCGATTGGAGGCGTTTAACTGTTATAAATATTCCTGTGTCATAACTTGGTAAATACTTGTTGAGGCCTAGGATATGCGATGCAGTCAAGACCTTGGAGAACTTGTCATTTACAGCACTCTCGCCTCCCACAAGGCACCTAACACAGCGTGGTGTTTAAAACCTGCCATCCAGGGAGAAGCCACACTCTGACACCAGATGTTCTCGGCGCCCTTGCAAACCCCGGCTCCGACCGGGTGCTCTCTCTGTGCCCTTGACACTGCGCCCCTGTGACTCCCATCCTGCACGTGACCCCGGGCAGACGCCCCGGGCCGCCCGGAGCTGCCCTGCTCCTTCTGTGTCTAATGAGAGGGTGAGAACCCCAGCGTGGAGGGAATCACAAAGCATCTCGGGGCCTCTGTCGAATCGTGCTGGAATCCTTCCGTGATCTGGAAGTAATTTGCCCTTTGCCACAGTGTGATTTAAAGTGAGCTTTCGCAGAGGCGTGGGTGGGAAGCCGGGGGCGTGCACGGCCCGGCCGCAGGGCAGATACTTTCCTTGGGTCTCGTGGATGAGTTTACGGAGCGCCTGCCACCCACGGGGGGAGGCCGCGACGGGGCAGCCCGAGAAAGAGGCCCCCTCGCTGCAGGCGTTTGCCATCTGTGTGGGAAGGTGGGACCTCACCAGGAGCCTGTTCCGTGACCTTCAGACAGTGGGGAGATCAGGGTCAGATGGAACGGTACTCCAGCCAAACGTTAAAAAAGGAAAAGAGAATTTTACCACATCATCCTGGAGTTCCCGTCGTGATGCAGCGGAAATGAACCCAACTGGGAACCATGAGGTTGCGGGTTCGAGCCCTGGCCTCGCTCAGTGGGTTAAGGATCCAGCGTTGCCGTGAGCTGTGCTGCGGGTCGTAGACGCGGCTGGGATCCCGCGTTGCTGTGGCTGTGGCGTAGGCTGGCAGCTACTGCTCCGATTGGACCCCTAGCCTGGAACCTCCATATGCTGTGGGTGCGGCCCTAGAAAAGACAAAACGACAAAACAAAACAAAAACAAAAACAAAAAAATCCCAGTTATAATGAAGAGGGGAATTTTATTAGACATTATCCATTTGGTGTTTATCACCAAATGAAAACCAGGGAGCCGCAGGTAGAGGATGCCCCCCCCCCCCCCTGTGGGGATATTCTCTCAGAGGTTCAGAGGTCAGGGCAGGTGACTGCAGCCTCTCCAGGCTGGGCAGGCCCAGGATGCGGGACTCGGGGGAGGAGGCCTGCCTGCGTGGTGAGTGGTGTCTCGGGTTCGAACAGAGAGGGAGTTTAGGGAGAAGGGGCCAGCCCGGACAGAACAGGGAGCTTCTCAGAAGGGCTGTGGCTGAACGGGGTTGGCTCTCGGTCTCCGAGAGCTGTTAATGAGGACGGGACCGAGTTTTCGTTAGGGTGTCGACCGTCTGGGGACAGCCTCGCTGCTCTGCACCAAGGCTGGGAGCCTCAGGGACACAGTCTGAAGTCAGAGGGGGCCTTGCTGGGGCGGGTGCGGGGGGAGGCTTGGGCTTGGGCATGATTGGGGGTGGGGGCTGGCCTCACGGGGGCAGTGCCAGTGTTGCCAAGCAGGGAGGCCGGTTTGGTCTATAAGGTCACATCAGATTCTAGAAGTTCTTGAATACCTGGTGGGTGGTTGCTTTTAGCCAGCCGGTGCTGAGACGCCATCTGGAAGGTTACAAGGGTGAGGGGTCTGAGGGAAGTGGGGTCTTGAAGCCGGGACCCTCAGTTGCAGAGCCACTGCCTGGGCCCTGGAGTGGGTTGTAGGAGCTGGTTAACCAGGCGGCAGTGATAAAGCAGAAGAGGGAGTGAGCAGAGACCGGGTGGGGGATCTTCCAAAGCTCAGGTCCACACGGAGGGCGGCCGGGTGGCAGGAAAGGGGATTGCACCCAGAGCCCCAGAGGGGTCCCCAGAGTCTGGCCAGCGTGGCAGCATCCATGCGCTGTGTGGCTGAGGAGGTGGGGGCCAGCTGCCTTCACAGGGTGAGGAGCCGGGACCCGGTGGCTCTCGCGCCCCGGCTGTCACTGCCCAGGACGCTCCCTCCGAGCAGGGACCCTGATGAAGTTCAGGCGGGATGTCTTCCTGCCGCCACCAGGGGCTGGGCCCGCTTCCGAAACGGAGCTGGGGTGGGGGCCGCGTGCCTGCGGGGATGCTGGTTCTCGGGGGGCGGGTCCGACGTGTTTGCTCCGAGGCCGGAGCCAGTCCCCTGGGCCCCTGACCAGGTGTGGAGTGACCCTTGACCCTGTGCAGGTTCCAGGCCTGCAGGGGGCTTTTCTTCCCGGCGGCTGAGTGGAGCCCACAGGAGGAGCCGCATTCAGACTGTGACGGCCACCCCGGAGCCAGGACAGGGGACACAGCCACCCGGCTCAGGCTGCTCTGGTTCCCTGCCTGTGCCTGGCCAGCACAGCGCCCGCCAGCCCTGGAGGTGCCCGCCAGACACGGCATCTTGCAGGCAGGCATCAGCGGCTTGGGGAGGACTCGATTCTGAGGCTGGAGCTGCAGGCGCCTTTGAACAACCCCCGTCAGCCTCGACCTGTCCCGTCCCTCTGAGTTGCTGGCTCATGTGCCAGGCACAGATGGGGGTGGGAGGACCCGGTGACCAGAGGGCGTGGGTGTTCGGTCGGGTGGGGGGTGGATGCGGGGAGGGAGCGCAGGGCAGGACGAGGCGTGGGAAGAGGCCACGGCGCCAGGAGCTCCGACCGGGACAAGGCGGCCCCGCCTCTCATTTGTCCTGAGACGTGAAAGTTGGAAACAATAACTTTGCAGAGGCGGTTTGTCACAAAGCGCTTTCCTATCTTCCGTCTCATGTTACCTGCGAGGTAGGTGTTAGGACCCCATTTTACAGATGAGCAACCGAGAATCAGGGTGGGTAGCCTGACCCCAAATCCTCCAGCTGAGCCAGTGCTGTGGGAAGATGCCTGTGGGGAGACTTATTAGTCAGGTTCCTGTGTGCGTGTGTGCGTGTGTGTCTGTGTGTGTCTCTGTGTGTGTGTGTGTCTGTGTGTGAGTGGGTGTGTCTGTGTCTGTGTGTGTCTCTGTGTGTGTGTGAGTGTGTGTGTGGAGAGAGAGGTTTCTTCGCAGGAGTTGGCTCACACGACTGTGGGGCTGGGGGGTCTGAAACAGGCAGGGCAGAGGCCCCCGGGCTGCAGACCCCAGAGAGCAGGTGAGGCAGGTCGCGTCCGAAGGCGTCTGGAGAAGAATCCCATGTCCCTCCAGGACTCCAGGCTTTTCTCTGAAGCCCTTCGACTGTTTGGACGAGGCCCACCACACTGCCGGAGAGCATCTGCTTTGCTCAAAGTCTACTGATTAAAAAGTTAATCACAGAGTTCCCGTGGTGGCTCAGTGGTTAACGAATCTGCCTAGGAACCATGAGGTTGCAGGTTCTATCCCTGGCCTTGCTCAGTTGCTTAAAGATCTGGCATTGCCATGAGCTGTGTTGTAGGTTGCAGATGTGGCTTGGATCCCGCGTGGCTGTGGCTGTGGCGTAGGCCAGCAGCTACAGCTCTGATTCGACCCCTAGCCTGGGAACCTCCATATGCCATGCGAGCAGCCCAAGAAATGGCAAAAAGACAAAATAGATAAATAAATAAATAAATTAATTAATTAAAAAGTTAATCACGTCTGGGAGGTCCCATCGTGGTGCAGTGGAAATGAATCTGACTAGCATCCATGAGGATGCAGGTTTGCTCCCTGGCCTTGCTCAGTGGGTTAAGGAACCAGCGTTGCCATGAGCTGTGCTATAGGTCGCAGACATGGCTCGGATCTGGCATTGCCGTGGCTGTGGTGCAGGCTGGCACTATGGCTCCGATTCGACCCCTGGCCCGGGAGCCTCCATATGCCACAGGTGCGGCCCTAAAAACACACAAGACAAAAAAAGTTAATCGCACTTTAAAAATACCTTCACACAGGGCATAGACTGGTGTCTGAGCAAACGCTGGGTACCGCAGTCTGCCCAAGTGGAGGCAGAGAGCTGCCCCCTGAGGACACTCTGAGGGAATGAAACACCGAGAACCATGGAGGCCTGGAGACCGGCGGCTCTGAGGTTGCCCCTCGGCAGACAGTCCTTCAGAGCACGGGCCCCAAGCAGACGACTCTTGAAAAGTCCCTTTACAGCGATGGTGCCGAGTCCTTTTGAAAAAGCCGTGGCAGCATGTCGCCCTGCTTGGGACCCCCGGTGTCCCCTGACCCGTCTGTCACTGTCCCTTCCATGGACAGCCTGTGACCCGCAGCCCCTATGTCCCCTCCTGCGCTCACTCTGCCCTTTGCCTGTAGCTCCTGCAGCCGGAGGCCCAGCCCCGTCCCCGTGCTGAGTGAGGGGGCGGGGGGAGTGGGGGGTCACTCTGCTGAGCGA
This sequence comes from Sus scrofa, assembly GCF_054392235.1. Lineage (NCBI taxonomy): Eukaryota > Metazoa > Chordata > Mammalia > Artiodactyla > Suidae > Sus > Sus scrofa. The sequence goes on from NC_139383.1 coordinate 1,862,691, forward strand.
GAGGGGCTGGCGGGCTGTCCTGATGACATGTGGGTGTGGAAACATCAACATATGCCATAGAGAGAAGGGCAGTCTTTTACTTACTCGTCGGCTTGTTTATTTACTCACTCACTCATTCATTCAACAAACAACATGCTGCACGGCCCAGGCGCAGGCCCCCGGACGCCACGAAGAGATGAGGGCTCCTCCAATGATGTTTAAAACCAGCTAGAGGCTGCGTGGCCAGGGGCTGGTGGGGCGCGCCGCGGGTTGGAAGGTCACAGGGGCTGTAGGGTGACAGACAGATGCTGATGAGGGAGGCTCAGGAAGGGGCCGCAGAGCCGTGGAGCAGCGAGGGCCTCTGGGGGGGCCTGGGAGGGGGGCGCCCTGAGCTCGCCCAGGGCGAGGACGGTCCCTGAACTCGGGGGGCGCTGAGAGGGGGCCTCGGGCTCACGGGCTCAGCGCGGGCTGCGTGGGGCTCGTTGCGGGACGAACTCAGGATCTCTGCTGCCAGATGTCCCGTTAGATCTCGTTAGATCCCGTTAGATCTCGTTAGATCCCGTTAGATCTCGTTAGATCCCGTTAGATCTCGTTAGATCCCGTTAGATCTCGTTTGCTGTGCCCTCAGCGGCTTCCGACAACAGAGGTTCATTTGGTTTGGGAGGCCGGGAGTCTGGAACAACAAGCCGGGCAGCGCACCCTCTGGTCCCCACCCCGGCACACACTCCCCCGTCCTGCTTCCGTGGTACCATCCATCCCTCGTGCTCCTGCCTTGGCCCCATCCCCACGTGGCCTGTCCCCATGTGGCCCGTCCTCGCATGGCCCGTTCCCATGTGTGTCTTTCCCCTTCTCGCAGGAGCACCAGTCACCTTGGGCGAGGGCCCCCCCCCCTTCCTCCAGAGCCACCTCTCTCTAACTTAACCAGTCACATCTGGGATGAGCCAACTCCAGCGAAGGCCACGTGCCGAGGTCCCAGGAATCACATGCATCTGGGGACACTCTTCAGCTGGGGTCACGTAGGTGGCTTCCCCCAAGTTCATAAATGTGCTGGAATGGAGACACTGAGTTCCACCTCAGAGCTCTGGCCGAGGAGAAGCTGTGCTGAGAAATGGGTGTGGGGGGGGGGGCTTGGGGACAGGGGACAGAGAGCCAGGAGCAGCCCTCTGCCCCACAGACCCACTGGGCTGAGGCCTGGGCGTGAGTGACTGGTGACACAGGCTGCCTCCTGCATAGCTCTGCCCGGAGACGCGCCTCCAGGACGGAGGGACAGACCTAGGCTGTGATTTCATAAAAGTGCCTTTAACCCAACATTCGGAGGCTAGACCATGACTTTCCCTTTCTACGCGGGGTTGGCAGGGTCGGGGGATGGGGAGGATACGTGGGGAAAGGGGGCCTCGTGTACCCCCAAGGCCAGAGTCGGGGGAAGGGGGGACGTCCCTTTCCTGGGACCTCAGGGCCCAGGCCACGCAGCAGGGGCTGGAGACGGCCCTCGCCCCACGGCCCATCCCGGGGCCGGTCCTGAGGCCGGTGCTGTGCGCTCACAGTGGGTCTGAACCCTGCAGTCACACTATGGTCCCGGCTGGGGACACTCCGTGCTGTTTGAGGTCCAGCCATCCTCCCTCCAGGCCCCCTTTCCTCCAAAGGGATTATTCAGAGACGGGCAGATGGTTTTGCGGCAGCTGCAGGGCCGTCTCGGAGCACATCCCACATTCAGTCTGGGGGCAGGTGCGGCCGGGCCCTGGTCTCCTCAGGAGCTCCCCCACCGCCGGCTTTCCTCCTGACTCGCTCATCACCGTGCCCCGAATTCTGCCATCAGCTGGATGGTCTGCTCGGAAGCGGCCACCGAAGTCAGAGCCCCTCCTTCCGACCTGCTGATTAGGGGTGAATAGAGATTTCTGTGTTTACATTCTGATCCCGAGTGGAGTGCCTTCTCAATCTCTAGCTCCTTTAGCCAGGCGGTGCTTCATTGCTTTTCCAAAGGTTAGGCTGGTGTGTTCAGGATGAATTACAGGGCAAGAATGTCCCTGATAAACCCGGGCAGGCAGAAAACAAGGATGATTTACGCGGAGTGGAATTTCAACACAACCCAGCACAGGCGCCTCGAGTTCCAGCCTCCGTCGGAGCTGACTGCACTCGTCTTTCTCAAGGATTTATGAAGCGTTGCACATGGACTTTAGTTTCATTTTTGTGCCTGCCCCTTGATGACATTAGAAGAATTTTTAAAAATAAATTGTTTAGAAGCAAATGGATTTTTTCCAAAAATCAAATGATTGGTATTAAAAAAAAAAAAAAAAAAAAACCAAAAAGCACCTACACAGCAGAATTGCACTGTTTACACATTTGGAGGAAAAGCTCCTTTTGCCTTCACTTCTCTCTGCCAGCTCGGGGCGAGGGGCTCTCCCGGGCACTCTGCCTGCTGGAAGCAGGGGGCAGGGTGGTCAGGGAGACAGGCTTTGGGGGCCGTCCAGCCCCGGCTCCCATCCCAGAGCGCACATCGACCAGATGGTGCTGTGGTCTGGTCGTGAACCCCGGTGTCTGTTACCTTATCTAGACAAGGTCAGGCAATGGGAGAGGGCCTTTGTGACACCCGGGTGACAAAGTGCATGTGTAGCACCGCGCCTCATGCCTGGAACCAGGAGACGCTCGTGCCATGGAGGGCTGCTGGTGCCCATGGTGGTGGTGGTGCTGGCGCTGGTGGTGATGGTGGTTGGTAGTGATGGTGGTGACAGTGCTGGTGGTGGTGACACATTTAGCGTCTGTGCAAGAGCTCGACTTTGGCCATCTGCTGCCACTTGCACGTCCACCGTTGTCATACGCACTTTGAGCTTTGTTCTTGAAAGCGAGGTAGGGATGGTGCACCCTTCACGGTGTATTTGCATGCTTCCCACTGTGCACAGCGCTCGGCGTGACTACGGGCTGTGTCATCGGTTGAGGACTCCCTCGCTCCCTCCCACTCTGATCCCATCTCATTGGGGCCCTTGCCGTCCTCATCGTTCTCAATCCCGAGTTGGACTCTCTGGAGATAAGCCCGAGCCTGGGCCACTGCCTGTGGAGTGACCCCATGTAGGAGACAAAGAGGAGTGTCCCTTTGGGGGGGTCTCCATGGTCTGCGTTTGACACCCTGTTTTCTGAAGCTGAGCCTCTCCTGCCAAATGGCTGAGGAGTTTGGAGGCTTCGGTGTCTGAGCCCGGTCTGGGTGGAGCCTTCTTGCCGCGGGTTGACCGAGGCTCTCTGAACGGGATCTGTGTCTAGGCGAGGTTTGCACTGTCCGTCCTGAGAGCCGCGCTGGCTTTGGACTATGCTGGCGGCCAGGCTCACCTCCTTCCTGAGCCCTGGCAGCCCGTCCCCCTTCTCGGCTGCCTCCGTGCCCTTGTCCCTGTGCCCCCACCTCCGCCTGCTGCTCACCAAGTCCTTGTCCCTTGTCCTTTGCCAGAAGCCTGCGGGCGCTTTGCTGTTCCGAGGCAGCCCGGCTGCTGGAACGCGCTGCCTTGATTGACTGTATCTTAGGTGAAAACATTTTTCTTTTCTTTTGAAATAAAAACGGTCTGTCAATGTATCAGAGGGACTGAGACGAGGAGGAATCACTATCAGATAGTCCGTTTCCCTTCTCCTCATTTTCCCCTTTCTTTTGTCTCCTAGTGGGTGACAGGTGTGACCACACGCCTGCTGTCCCCCACCCAGAGGTCTCTCCCCGACCCACTCAGTGGAGCTGAGCTGGCCTGGTGGTATGTGTGGCAACACAAGTGACAAAACGTTGTCACGTGTGCCTTGGGACGGAGGCCGCTGTGCTGTAAAGAAGTCTGGGGGCAGGGGCGGAACAGCCCCCACAGACCCCTGCCCATTGCGGGGCAGGGGGGGTCCCCGAGGCCAGAGAGGGACCTGCCGGCCGCAGGGAAGGATGCCCCACTGCAGACACGGTAGCCTTTCCCGCCTCCTGCGTCCACGTGCTCATGTCACCTCCTTCTTCCTCCTTTGCTCTCGCAGAGAGAAGTGCAGGGGGCAGAGGAATAATCAGCCTTTAAGCCCTAAGAGGAGGCGTCGTGGTATGCGGTGCAATTTCGTTTTGCTTCTGTTGAACGCCGTACCCCGTTCCAGGGAGGAATTAAAGAAGCTTCCAGAAACAGATGGCCTCTAATAGGGTAAAAATAAATAACTGGGGGGAAAGGTTACCAAAGGACAGAGAAGTAAGACGGGGCCGGAGGCTGGGCCACTGGCCACATCAGCTTTTCAGTGACACACCCGCCCTCCCTGGGTTCTGTAGGCGCCCCCATGACCCGCCGTGGCCGCGGGCCTCACTCCTTCCAGGGGCAGGCGAGCCTTTGCTGTTGGCCCCTTTGCTCAATGAAAAATGCTCAAGGGAGACGTGGCGCCTCGCTGTCCTGCAGACAGCCTGGCCAGACACACGGCCTCCAGGCCGCGCCGCACAGCAGGTCAGAGAATCGGGGACACACATCAGCATCGCCGCGTCTGGCCGCGACTCCCGACGCTGCTCTCCCCACGGACAATCCAAACCCGCAAACGTGGGACCGCGTGGAGATGGGAGGTCCTGCCGACCCAGCCGCCTTCTCCAGGGGCTGCCGGTCATCTCAGGCCTCCGTCCTCTGTGTTCAAAGACGCTGCTCCAAAGCGTTTTGGGCACACTTGGTCAGCGCCACAGCCGAGGGCCTGTGTCTGTTTTCCTGGAGGACCGACAACGCACAAGAACGGTACCACCGTGTCGCACCAGTTTCAGGAGGTACCTTCTCCCCCAGATTTGCTGTCTCCCAAATTGGGTGCATCTTACAGCTGATGGAGTGGATTATTTAATAGCCACTTTGATTTTGTTTCTTCTGTTTCTTTTTTTAAAATGCCATTTCCCATCATTTTGATTTTTTTAATGTTATTTTTATTTTTTTAGGGCTGCACCTGCAGCATATGGAGGTTCCCAGGCTAGGGGTCTAATTGGAGCTACGATTGCCGGCCTCCACCACAGCCACAGCCACAGCCACACTGGATCGTTAACCCGCTGAGCAAGGCCAGGGATCGAACCTCACGGAGACGATGATGTCAGGGCTGGATTCTTAACCCTTTGAGCCACAGCGGGAAGTCCTGAAATCTTCTTTTGAGGCATGGGGGGAGGGGGTTCAGGGCAAGGCAGACACCCGGGAAACCTCAGGTGGGCAGATCTGTGCCCGGGGTGAATTAGAGGAATAGAGTCGTTTTTCAAAGACGGCAAGGTGTTGGACAGCACGTGGGTCGTCTCCTTTGTCTTCACTGAAATTTGGCTTCAGGGACTGAAAAACATCGGAAAGAAAACCACGCAGGGAACCCAGGGCCCAAGGAGGGGCTCGGGCTCCTGACAAGACCCGCGGGGTCGTCTGAATGACGGTGGGTTTGCGATCGTGTAGCCCGGCGAGGAGTCTGAGCCAGTTCGAGTGGGCCGTGAGGGGGAGGGCCTTTGGTCCCCTGAGGGGGCCTGAGGGGCGCTGGGGGCCGGTCAGGGGCTGCCCTGGGCCCCTCCCCCTCCCCCGTGTGGGGGGCGCATCCCGCTCTCAGGGGCTGTGTGGACAGTGTCGGTGAGACGGTGAGACCCGCTCAGCCTGGTGCGTCTGGCTCCAGGTTCACCTGGTGTTCAAGTCCATTCCCAGCTGGCCCTTCATGCTGCTCTGGGGCGGTGGAGGGTGTGGGTGGGTTCCTGCCCAGGGTCAGAGCAGCCTCTGCACCCCACCTGATCCTGGGACTCCCGTCTGTGCTCAGCATTCCCAGCAGCCCCCCACCCCGTGCCCTGGGAATGCCCACCTGCCCCCACCTGGGCCCGTGTTCACCTGCTTGGGGGCTCCCTTGGAAGCCAGGTGAGGGTCCTGTTCCCTGGATCCCCCTCACCCCCAGGGCTCAGGTCCTGCAGGGGACGTGCAGGGGCTCCCCAGGCCCCCCTGGGGGTCCTCCCCCTGTCAGCCTCGCTCTCTGTCTCCTTCCAGGAAGGAGCGCAGCTGAAAAGGACGTTTCCTTGACTCCCGAGGCCGCGGTTTGCACGGCAGCCTCCTGCCTCTGCCTTCCCTGTTGACGTTCAAAGCCCAGCTCCGAATCCCGAGGAGAAGCTTCCTCTCTCATCAGAGCCGGATCCCGCAGATCAGGAGGGCCTCAGCTTCCAGATACGGCCCCGGCGACACGCGCATAGAGCGCCTACCGTCTGTTTAATGGCCCCAGCGTCAGGAAGGTGACTTCTCCTCCCTGGAACAAAGCCGCAGACACACAGACGGTAATGATGGCGGGAGAGAGAGAACAAAAGAAAAGGAAGAAAGAAGAGAAAAAGAGGCCACCTTCCCCAGTACCTCAAGGTAGTATTTCAAAGCACCCCATTTCCTGCACAGCAGCACGGCCTCCCACAGCCCTGAGAGCCCCCGGCCCCAACACCTACCCATTCTCACCATCTGTGCCCCCAAAGGCCCCCTTTCTACCCTCCTGGCCTCCACCGCCTTCTCCCCCCGGGCTGGGGGCCTGGGCAGCGGAGGGTAAGATTCTACATGAGGAGCCGCTGTGTCCCGACCAACCAGACCCACCCGGGCTGCGTGGTCCGAGCCGGGGCCCAGCCGTGCCCCTGAGCTGGCAGGAGGAGCCCGGGGGGCCCCAGGGCCAGCCAAGGGCAGAGGCCTCTTAGCCAGGGCCATGGTGTGTGTTGGGGGGCAGAGGAGGAAATCCGCTTCTGTGCCAAGCGGGCCAGCTGGAGAGGTTTGTTCTAACAGAGCCAGGGACCGAGGGGCAGTGAGCTGGGGGTGGGGGCCTCAGAAGGAGGGGCTGCGGCCCTGGTGGGGCCGGATCTTCCACCCACTGTTCCCGAGAGCGATTGCTGTGATGTTAGCCAGGAAGGGACTGAGGAGCCGCGGTTTCTTTCTCTGCCCTGCTCCTCGCCCTTGGGAGAGCTGACGGCCTGCAGGCTCCGCTGACCCAGGCTGACCACCTGCCCCGGGCGCAGCTCCCTCAGGACGCACGGCAGAACTGCAAGGGCGAGCCGACTGCATGTGAGAGCCAGGGCGGGGGCTGCCCCGGAGGCCCTGCAGCCCGCGGAGCCTCCCAGCATCGGTGCACTTGTGTGATGTTCTCTGAGGGCAACGACGCTTTCGAGAAAAGCCTCCGGCTCCTTTCCCCCAAAACAGAATTTCATTTGAAAATGAAAACACAGCACATCCAAACTTGGGAGATACAGTCAAAAAAACGCTTGGAAGAATATACGATTGTCAGGGGACCATGGGCTGAACCCGCCCACCTTGGCCAGCGAGGCGGTTGCTCGAGCTGACTCTCAGCAGGACGCCTGACAAGGAACCCAGGGCTGCCCTGAGACTGAGCTGGAGGACTCGCGAGGGGCCAGGAGGAGGGAGGAGACCCCCGAGCTCCTAGCATCCTTGCACTGGAATCCGCCTCGGCCGAGAGGTGCACGTGCCACCAGGAAGGACCCTGAGCCAGACTAAGCCATTCCCATAAACCCTGAGCCTGCGAGCCCCGTGGCAGGGCAGTTCTCCCGGTTCCCTCACCTGCTGCTCTCCGCCCGGCCGCCCCTTCCCAGCACAGCCTCTCGCTTTGTCAGCACATGTGTCTCCCCGGACAACTGATTTCTGGGTGTCAGACAAGAGCCCGCACTCGGGCCCTGGAAGGGGTCCCCCTTCCAGCAACATTATGGCTTTAAATGCCTATATTAGAAGAGGAAAAGGAACTCAGTAACATAAGTTTTCACATGAAGCTTTCACTGCTGCAGCCTGGGTTCAATCCCTGGTCTAGGAACTGAGATCCCACATGAAGCCACCGCTCCCCCGGCCCCTCACCCCAAATTCAACCTTTTTGTACCTCAAAAGGCACCATTAGGAAATTGAAGCGACATACAACAGGCTGGGAACGAATATTTGCAAAACACACCTCTGCTAAAGGACTTGATCCGGATACACGAATAACGCATGCGTGTTATGGTAAGAATGCAGTTCGGTGGGAATAAGATTTGAACAGATGCTTTGCCAAAGAAATGCAGGAACGGCCGATTTGCACATGAAAAGACAGCTGTCATCATTAGCAGCTGAGAAATGCAAATCAAAGCCTTGGTGCCAGAGCCTCTCACAAACCCCAGAAGGGCTGAGCAGGAAGATGGAAAGTACCCCAGACAATAACCAGTGTTGCAGAAAATGTGGAGAAACAGGTGGGGATGTAAATGACGCAGCCGCCTTGGAAAAGGCTCTGGCAGTCCCTTAAAAAGCGACTGACCCCATGACCCGGTGTCTCCACTCTTCGGTATCGACGCAAGAGACATGAAAACATCCCCGTGCTCCATCAAGAGAAATGGATGAACAATGTGGTCTGGTCATACGATGAAATATTACTCAGCCGTGAAAAGGAATGAGGTCCCGACACATGTTACAACATGAAAAAAACCCTCAAAACAGAGAGAAGCCAGACACAGGAAAACATGCATTATAGGTTCCACTTGTATGAATTGTCTGGGAAAGTCAAATCCACCAAAAGACAGAAAGTGAATTAGCGGTTGACCAGAGCAGGGAGGGGAGACAGACAGGGATTTACTATAAATGGACGAGAGGGGGCTCCTTGGCTGATAAAAAATGTCTTAAAACTAATTCATGGCAACCGTTGCATGACTTAGTGAAATGACTCAAAAATAACTGAACGATACATTGGAAATAAACGAGTTATGTGAGATGTAAAACGTGCATTAATAAAGTCATTTTAAAAATCTATTTTAAAAAAAGACCAAAGGGAGTTCCCCTTGTGGCTCAGCAGGTTAAGGACCCAACGTTGTCTCTGTGAGGACGCAGGTTCGCTCCCTGGCCTCCCTTAGCGGGCTAAGGATCCAGTGTTGCTCTGGCTGTGGCGTAGGTCACGGCGGCAGGTCCTATTCAACCCCTGTCTCAGGAACTTCCGCATGCCACAGATGTGGCTATAAAAGAAGAAAAAATTAATTAAAAAAATTTTTGAAGTCTAAGGAATGCATGTGGTCAGAGTAATTATTTTCCCACCAAAAAAAGTGCCACCTAGTATCTGATAAACAATTATAATGTCTTCCTTACTCCTGAAAATACCATGTAACATATTATTCATCATTAAAAATAAAACTAGAAAAAAAAAAAGAACAAGTATCCTTCCATGCTAGGTAAGCACCCGGCGACATCGGGGTCTGTGGGCGCCTTAGGTTGCAGGTCAAGGGGCTTCACCCCATTTTGCCCCCTGGCAAAAGTAGCTCAGGCTACGGGGATCCCAGCTTCCCAGGCACCTGCTCCGGCGTCCGTCTCCTCCAGCAACAACGAACCAGTAGCGGGAGGTCTGGCTTCCCGTCTCACGGGTGGGTGTGAAGCAAGCTGGAAAAGCACACGCAGCCAGACTTTTTGGAGGTGGCTGTGCCGGGTTTGCAATCGCGGAAGGCAGCAGGTGCCGGGCTCCCGGTGAGCTCAGGCGTGGCCCACCCACCAGCAGCATCCCCGGTGCCTCCTGTGAGCCCAGCCCCTGAGGTCGGGGAGCTGGCCCAGGTGCGTGAAGGCCCTGCGAGCCCTGCTGGGGCCCGTGCATTCCTGTCCTCCGCCCAATAGGCATCTCAGACCCAACGCACCCTCGGGGATGGGACCGCTGCTCCAACCACTGCTTCCTCCCATAAAAGGCATGTCATTCCCCACCCGTGGCCAGTGGCGTGACCTGCGTGTCCCGGGGGAGGGAAGAGCCCCAGCTTTTTCGACGGTGAGCTCAGCCTGTGACGAACGCTGACCAGTGAGAGGTCCGTGGACGCACGTGGCCGTCTGAGCAGAGCCCCGACTACTGAGCCGCCTCCGGGCCTCCCCCTGCTCATCTGGGTCTTTGCTTGATGGTCACCTCGTCCCACGGCCCATCCTCCTCCTGGCTCCTGTCACCCTCGTGCCCCCACCTGCCTTCCGCTGTGAGGGAGGGGAGGGTCACGGCGCCCGGGGTCTGAGCCACGGCGGGAGAGTGGCAGGAAAAGCCCTGCCACGCTGTGTCTGGGAGGCGGCCTTGGGTGATGCCTGAGCCTCGGGGAGACGGCCACGTCCTGGAGGCCTCCTTCACGTCCTCCTGAGCTTGGGGAGAGGGCACTGATCTTTCTAGGGTGCAGATCGCTGCTCCATGCAAGGTCTGAGGCCGCGAGGCGCTGCCCCCAGAGGCAGTGCTGTCACCTGTGGTGTAGGTCACAGACCCGGCTCGGATCCCGCGTGGCTGGGGCTGTGGGGCAGGCCGGCAGCTGCAGCTCTGATTTGACCCCTAACCTGGGAAGCTCCATATGCCCAAGGTGCCAGCCTAAAAAGGAAAAAAAAGACTGTGTGTCTGTGTTACTTTTTATTAAGAACAAGTGGGACAACAACGGCCTGGAGCAGAGCGTCCATCCACTCTGGCAGGGCAGGAAGAACCCAGAGCTGCCGACTGCCCGCCGCCCCCGCCCAGGCGGGGTGGAGAGGGTACAGTTACTGCCGCACTTAACCAGCCTCCCAGTTAATAGCTTCCTCCTCCTCCCTGATTAGGAAAAATTGGTTTTAGAAGATATGACGTTTCCCTGACAATCCCCAACAGACGTTTCCAATAATCCGTGGTTAGGCTTCCAAGGGCGGGCAGTCAGCTCCCCGTAAGGCCCTTGGGAAACATCTGGGGCTGTTTTTGCTTTTCTCGGGCGATGGGGCCCAGGGGGCAGGGAACATCCTGCCAGGCGGGGGCGTCTGCAGGTGAGGGTTGTCCTGCCAAACGCCCACGGACGCCTAATGATAAACACTGGTTTTCATGACAAAAATGAGTGAGTCAGAACCAAAAAAAAAAAACCAAAACAAAAAACAATTGTCTTATTTCTCCCTTCGAGAAAGTTCTAGCCCCAGGCGCAGCCTCCCAACCCGAGGGTGAGTCTTCCAGCCTTTCTTCCCCTTCTCCACCCTTCGCTCCGACCTCCCGGGGACAGTGCCACAGTCCTGTCACACCCACTGTGATACAGAACCTCAGATGGCCCTCAGCCAATTCTACCAGGATGGCCTCGGCGACACAACAGGACCTGAACTGATCCTAGAAAAGCCAGTGAGTCTCCGTTTCCACTGTCCGGCCACCACCAGGCAGCATCCCATGTCCCGGTGAGGGAAGGTGTGTGCCCGCCAGAAGCCAAGTCACCCTTCTGTGGGCAGGTGACCACGTCCTGAGGAGCCCGTTCACCAGCTGCTCGGAAGGATGAGGAGGAGGCAGAAAGAGGTGGAGACAAAGTTCTTCTATAAAGAAAATGATGGAGGGAGCTCCTGTTGTGGCTCCACAGGTTAAGAACCTGACATGGTATCCATGAAGATGCAGGTTCAATCTCTGGCCTCACTCGGCATATTAAGGTCACAGATGCGGCTCAGATTCAGGGTTGCAGTGACTGTGGCATAGGCTGGCAGCTGCAGCTCCCATTCAACTTCTGGCCTTGGAACTTCCATATGCTGCAGGTGCAGCTCTAAAAAGAAAAAAATGATAGAATTAGCCAAAAAGAGAATGAAATACTGCCATTTGCAGCAGGATGGACCTAGAGATTCTCACACTAAGTGAGATAAGTCAGAAAGAGAAAGACACACATCATATGATACCATTTACATGTGCGATCTTTAAAAATGATACAAATGAACTTATTTACAAAACAGGTATAGACTCAGACACAGAAAACAGACTTACGATTACCAGAGGGAAAGGCGAGGAGAATGAACTTGGAGTCTGGGATCAACGCACACTACTGTGTCTGAAATAGATGACCAACAAGGACCCACTGTACAGCACAGGGAACTCGGCCTGATGTCTTGTAATGACCCATAAAAGAAAAGAATCTTAAAAAATGGGTACATATGTATATATAACTCATCACTGTGCTGTACACCCGAAACTAACACAACACTGTAAATGGACTAAACTCCGACTCAAAAAGGAGGCAGCCAGGGACTGCTAACTCCTGACGAAGTAAAGCAGGTGCCACATGAAGGCAGCCCTGAAAAGGGACAGGGACATGGGACCATCCCCGTCCTTCTCTGTCTCCGTCTGTCGGGTCAGGAATTGGGGGCAGTGCTGCCGAGAGCCAGGAGGAGTTGCTTCCTGGGCAAGTCTGTGGAAAGTCTGCCTTTCGGATTTCCCTAAGGCCTAATTTCAAAGAAGCTGTACTAGGAGCCCCGTAAATATACGGATGTAGGAGTTCCCATCATGGCTCAGCGGTTAACGAATCCGACTAGGAACCATGAGGTTGCGGGTTCGATCCCTGGCCTTGCTCAGTGGGTTAAGGATCCGGCGTTGCCGTGAGCTGTGGTGTAGGTTGCAGATGCGGCTCGGATCCCATGTTGCTGTGGCTCTGGCGCAGGCTGGCAGCTGCAGCTCCGATTCGACCCCCAGCCTAGGAACCTCCATATGCCGCAGGAGCAGCCCTAGAAAAGGCAAAAAGACAAAAAACAAAACAAAACAACAAAAAAAAAAAAAACCCAAAAAACTAGGGAAGTGCATCAGAGCAGAGAGTGGGGTCTTGTTTGCTCAGAACACTCGCACTGCACCTGCGCTGAAAGCAGAGCCCTTTCATAGCTTCCCGAGGGCGGTCGAGTCGGTGACCCAAGCAGTGTAACCCACGCTGTGGGCCAGCAGTTACTTGCTGAGCCGCCAGCAAGCTGCCCCTGCCAGGTGCCGAGGGAGGTCGGGAGCCTTGCGGGGACCTCGCGACTCCGAGCAGGACGGTCAGCCCAGCCCTGGAGGGAATGCGGCCTCTGCCCCACACCCAGGAGGGTTGTGGGGCAAACGTTACCGTCGACATCCCGTCCCAGCCGATCTGTGCTGCGGTAACAGCTTCCAGATCTGTTTGCACGTTTTCATCTGTTGACAATGAACAGAGGAATCTATTGACAATCCGCTCGCATCCACGAGCTCCAGTCCAAAGGCCTGGGTGTTTCGGGGTCTAGGATGACACCCCACTCCTCTTTCCACAAGCCTCCATGGCCCAGGTGGGCAGCTGGGGGACGGCATGCTGCGGGCTCCCCGTGGGCAGAATTAGCCCGTCCTTAGGGCGTGAGAAGGGAAGAGGCGGGGGTCCTGCTGGAGGGAAGGGCAGGTGAAAGGGGGCTTTGGAGAGAGACCGCAGACCCAGCCTGAGGACCGCTCGCGGGGCCCCATGGGGCAAACGGAGGTTCTCGGGAAGGACGACTCTGTTCCTCTTGCTTCTAGAAACAATCCAAGCTGGTGCCTGCTGACTCCAGAACACCGAGGAGTCTAGGACAGCGCCTTTCAGATGCTCTCAGGCTCATGGATCACCCGGACATCTTGTGCTGTTGATTCTGTGTCTCCAACACAGGTCTCGATGCCGAGAGTGGGGGGGGTGCTGGTCTGCGACCCCCGAGAAGAGCCAGGCCATCCCATCGGCGGATGAGAAACTGAAGCAGGATGGGAGCTAAGCCGCCCCGCGCTGCCAGCAGAACTGGGGTGGGACCCGCGGCCTCCTGCCTCTCCCTTTGGAAGCACCAGGTGGGAAGCACCTGAAAGTGACACACCTGGCCCCTTCTCAGCTCAACTCCCAAAGCCCCACATCCCTTCGAGACTGTCCCTGCTATAAGCCTCAGTGTCGTAGGAGGGAGGCAGCTTCGGGGAGTGTGGCGGAACTAGACAGACGTCACTCCCAGAGGTCAGAGGCAGCGGAGGCTGTCCAGGCGCTCCATCCTCTGTGCCTCGGCTGGTGTCCAACAGAAGACACACTCTTCCTTCCTTCAATTAAAAAACTTCCTAAAACTCAACAGATGCATTCACCGACGGCAAACCCCCAAAGGAAACACCTCCTTTGGCAAAAGTAGCAGGGAGCCAGCTGGGGAGAGGGTGAGAGGGACACAGAGAACGGGCTTCTGGTTCCCGTCCCAAGCCTCCTCCTCCCTCTCGGCCTCGGCTCTCTGGTCAGGCTGGACAGGTAGATGCCCTGGGCGGCCGCCTCCCGCGTCCTCGCTCGGCCGTGACCGCTCCCTCCCCGCACTCTGCAGCTTAGCGTGGGGTCCTGGCCTCAGGCCACCTGGGCTCAGGTTCTGGCTCCGTTGCTTCGAGCTGTGTGACCACAAACTGTTCTGAGCCTCTGTCTCCTAACTTGGAAAAGGGACGTAATTCTATTTCATGCTTCGTAGGATCACTCAGAGGATGAAATTCCATGGAATCTGGAGGAAGCTGAGTCCTTGATGTGAGACTGACTTCTAAGGCTTTGAGGATCTTTGCGTCCCCAAGGACAGCCAAGCTCAGCTCAAGGTCGCAGATGAAGGCAGAGATAAAAGATGCCCCACGGAGCTTGTGCATCTCAAAGATTCTTTAGTGGAACCAAGAAAAGATAAACCAGAACCAGGGCCTTACTGAAGGTTTCAAATATCTCCACACTGCAACGATATGTTTTGAGAAGAATTATCTAACTTGGAACTCAAAAGCAATGAAATTATTTCAAGTGGATCTGCCCCATAAGAGAATTTATTGGGAGAAAGATTCGTTTTAATTTCCTGCAATCATCTGCTTCCAAAAGAATCAACCCAAAAGTTAGCAAAGAATGAAAAATGGCGGCTGAGTCAAAATGCATAATTGAAATCGATTCTCGCCAGCTCATTAGTTCAGGTTACATGTCTGTTTGGTGAATTTACATTTCGGGTACCTGATTTATAAAGAGTGTGTACAGTTCATAAAGGACTATTTTACAGGGCTTAGAGCACACACTATTATTTTAGGTGGTTGTAAAGATTTTACAGCTCTTACATTTGCTCTGTTATTAGTCCTGGCAGTGTGTTTTGGGGGTAAAAGCACAGAAAGGAGAACTGACCCCAATTATCATCCAATCCCAACGGGGAAACACACTCATCTGTGTGGTTTGCTTTGTAACGAGGATTTCATTGACACGTTTTGGGAATCCTGAAGCTTGCCTGGCAGAAACTAGGCCAGAGGCCCCTCCCTTCAGAAAGCTGGTATTTTCTAAGTCATCTGGGGGGTGGAGGTGGGAGGTGGGAGTGGAGTGGGGGTGCTGGAACAAGCGGAAAATATTCAAAAAGCCTCACCCTTGCTTTTCCCCTTAGGCGGGGTCCAGAGCGCTAGAGAGAAAGAGCGTGAAACACAAGAGTGGAAACAGAAATCCGAAGGCCAAAGCTGTGGCCACATCCTCCAGGTGGCCCGTCCCCCATCCCCGGCCACTGCCGCACAGCAGCCCCCACCCCCCACCCCCGGGGCGTTGTCTCTCCCAGGACAGGGGCGCACAGAGGCGGGGGTGATTAGAAGGGTCACGCAGTGGCCTAGGGAGCTTGTAAGATCCACCTCTTCGCATGTGTGCAGGGGGTAAGGCTCTGGCAGAAAATGGGCTTTGTTTTGTTATGTAACCAAAAGCATCAGGAGAGAAATCAGTTCTTGAGATGCGTGGAGGGCATCCCGCTTCCCAGAGTCCCCCTCCCGGAACTCGCCCCCGCACAGCACATGGGGGGCACTGCAGAGAAGGCCCCGAGCCCCCCTCCTGCGGGTCTGCACCCTTGGACCAGAGCACAGAGGGCGTTGCACGGGCCGGTCCACACCGTCCGGGTGCTGGACACGCTGACCGCAGGCTCTCAGGGGCTCTTCGCGTGGAGGGGGCTCCGTTCTGGATTTCACAATTCTTGCTTCAGCATCTCGCTGTTTCCTTTCAAGGGTCAAGGCCGCCCCCACGAAGTTGGGTTGGAAAAGGGGTGCGTCTAAATCTGCTATGGTTCTGTTTATGGTGCACCTTGCATTCCTTCATTAAAAAGAAATCACGGAAGATTCTTTGCCCTGAAGCTTTGCCTCAGCTGCCAAATGTTACATTGGCACAGGGACAAAGCGCATCAATACAGATCATTCTGAAGTCATGTTTTGCTCTTAAAAGAAATATTCTCTCTCGCCACAGAACATGCTCAAGATGGTTCCAGAAAACCGGCTTCAGGAGTTCGGTCACGGCCTCAGTGGGGACCCTTCCTTATCGCAGACCCGTCGCTAGCAATGAGCAGTCTCTGCCGTTTCTCTTGTCTGGTAGAGACAAGCTAGGCCTTTCAGCCAGACGCGACAGGATTAACTCGTGAAATGTTAAACAATTCATCATTCTCCATGGCTGTTTGACCATCTGTCCATCCATCCGCCCGTCCACCCGTCCACCCGTCCACCTAGCTCTCCATTCATCCCTTCCTCCTTCCCTCCATCCTTCCCTCTCTCTCTCCCTTCCTCCCTTCCTCCATTCTTCCATCCCTCTATCGGTCCACCTATCTGTTCACCCACTTGTCCATCCATGCTCCCCCTTGTTCCAGTAAACTCCTTAAGGCAGGCTACCAGTGTTACTAGAATTGCTTAGATACCTGGAAGTAGAGAACGAGGATGATATGGGGGACAAAATGGAAGCGTGAGTAAAGAGAAAAATGAAAGAAATGAACTTACCTGTTTTCTTAGAAATTTCATTATGTTGCCAAGCAGTAAAATCAGTGAGGAAAGATCAGACATTTGTGAAACAAATCTAAGCTAATATTTCTCTAAGATAACAAAGCAGGAATTGGCAAGTTAGGAGGAATAAGGCAACGCTGACCCATAGAAAGGCCAGCATACGTGAAACCTCTGCACGCTTAGCTCACGAGACGCCAGCTAGTGTGCTGGGTGATGGCGTGTTTGCCTGCCTGGAAGCAACTCCAAGCCTCTCTAACCACCTGATCCCCTCTGGGGGTCACTGGTTTGTGAGAGGACGATGTCCTCCCAGCCCTGGGTGTGGACACGCAGCCCAGGCCTGCCAGTGCATGCCTTCTACCCCTGACCTCGCCCCGGCTCAGAGATGGTCACCTGACCAAACAATCCAATCAGCTTTTGCCCTGGGACTTTGTCTGGAGCAGTGAGGAAAGAGGGGAGGCAGGAGAGCCTGGAGTTTAACTCGCTTAGGAAGAGGAAGGAACAGACTCAAGAGAAGAGAAGGAGAAAAACTGGTCCTGGTCCTGAAGACATGGTTGGAGCTCATGCACCCAAATGTATGCAGACTCTCAGTTACAGAGCTAAGGCCTTCCACTCTTTGGCTCAAGTCAGCTAAGCTGGCTCTTAGCACCTGGCAGTCCTGGTTGTTACAACCAGCGAAGAGGCAGCCCCCTAAGCAGTGGAGGGGCAGAGAGGAGGGCGGCTGTGTCCACCACTGCTTTGATGTAAGCCCCGAGGTCAAATCCAGAGGCACCAGGTGTCTCTAGAGAGGGCGCCGGGACAGGAGCCTGACCGCACCTCACCAGCAGGTCTCTGCCACAAGCGGCATGTGCTGTGTCCTTTGGTTGTCAATATTTTTGTGGAATAGTAGCATTTGTTGCCTAAGTGACACCTGGTATTTTGTAGCCAAGCATGGTGCCATCCACTTTAGGTAAAACAGTCAGAGGTTAAAGAAAATTCACAGACTCACAAGTAAACATGCCTAATATCGTAGTTTTGGAAGTCATTAACTGACAATCTAGAAAGCTCCATCTCCATGGACATAATTTTTCCAGGGTACTCTGAAGCCAATGATCAATGGCAGGAAAGGAAGAGAGGGTTTTGTTTTATTTTTGGAAGCAAGACATCATGGATTATATACACCTTCTCTTAGTCACAGTGATTTAAACAGCAATGAAACATTCATTTAATAAATAATGGAAATCCCATTTTTTACTGTCCTTTTATTCAATAGGCTGTCTAAGGTCTCTCAAAAACGTCTTCTTGGAGTCTTCTCAAACTTTTTGAGGTATAGAACCAAGATTTTTAGAGCATATTTCAATGTGCCAGACATTGTGCTAGGTACTTGGATTCAAATGAAAATATTGCCACTGTCTCTGCCTTCAAAAGGATAACAGCTTAATAGAGAAAGAGGTGGAGGAATGGACGTTAAAAATGTAGCTGCAGGAGTTCCCGTCCTGGCTCAGCAGGTTAAGAACCTGGCTAGTATCCATGAGGATATGGGTTCGACCCCTGGTCTTTCTCAGTGAGTTAATGATCTGGTGCTGCCGGCAGGTTGCAGATGCAAGAGGGATCTGTAGCTATGGTGTAGGTTGGCAACTGCAGCTCTGATTCGACCCCTAGCCTAGCAACTTCCACCTGCCACGGGTGCAGCCCTAAAAAGAAAAAAAAAAAAAAACAATTGGCAGAAGACAGGTGGGAAGGACGTGCTATGCAGACAGTAGAGCAGGACAGTCCTTGGCCTTCCTACTAAATCAGAGACCCTCAGGTGGGTTCCCAGAAAGAATGCCGCCGGGAGTATTTGACTGGCATAAGGGTGAAGGGTGGTTGAGTCTGAAGAGGTCAACGCCCTGGTCCCAGTCTTCAGTATTTCAGTAGTGCAGGGTGTTGGCATATCGCACCTGGATGGCACCAGCCCATACGGATTTTCTGGCTGGTTTGGTGCTTGGGTGACACTTCAGCCAAGTGAGTTGGTTGGGACTGGCCACTCAGGATACCTCCCTGAGTCTGGAAATGCTGATTTTTTTTTTTTTTTTGAGTCATAAAGATGTTAAATGCTGCTTTAAAATTTCAAATCAGACCAAGAAACACTTCTTTAAAAAGCAAGTTTCTGGGACATTCCCATCCTGGCTCAGCAGAAATGAATCCGACTACTAACCATGAGGTTGCGGGTTCGATCCCTGGCTTCATTCAGTGGGTTAAGGATCTGGCATTGCCATGAGCTGTGGTATAGGTCACAGACGTGGCCCAGATCCTGCGTTGCTGTGGCTATGGTGTAGGCCAGTGGATGCAGCTCCTATCCGACCCCTAGCCTGGGGCTTCCATATGCTGAGGTTGCAGCCCTAAAGAGCAAAATAAATAAATAAATAAATAAATAAATAATAAAAAAATAAAAATAAAAAGCAAGTTTCTATACCTCCAAAATCCTTAAGTAGAGAAAGAAAATGGACAAAGCAAGCAATAATTCTTACTCAGATTCATATTTCTGAAAAAGCAGCTATCATATCACGGTCAATCCACACTGAAATCTCTATCAATTGTGAAAACTAAAAAGAATGAAGATAAAAGATGAAGCCCAGTCATAATTTTGCTCTATCTGAGCACGTGGGCGCGTTTCAGAAGAGCTTTCTCCACAGCTGTGAGCAATTTGCCCAAATATATGTGTTGCAAAAATACCCGTGCAAAAGCACTCATATTTTGAAGATGACTTTGTTAAGGAATATGTATCAATGTCTCATTTTCATTTTTCATTAGTAATTTATTGCTCATGTTGTGGAGCACTGAGCATATTTTAAATACTATATAAAAAGCTTATCTGTTAATAAAATATTGCAAAAGATTACATGCATTTAATATTTCTGCTGTCATAAATGTAAACCTCTGGTTTTTTTCAGGCTTACGAATTTTGCAGTTGAAACATTTCAGTGTTGTTTTTTTTTAAGATTTTGTGGATTCTGAGCACTAATTTTAAAATCACATTGTCATACGGTTTTTGAAGTGTGACATGAAAAAAATACTGCCACCCTCATTCATTATTTTGCCCTGACGGTGCCGTCACTCCTGGCACAGAACTGAAGGCAGGACTCCCCGGCTTCTAGGGTGTAGGGCGAATCCAGCGCAGCACAGGCGACTATGCCAGGACTGCATCGACCAAGCCTGCGCTTTGCAAGGAACATCCACAGATACATGGAGGGCAAGGCCATTCTGCCAGAGCCCAGACGTGTAGGAGAGCCAGTCCCCGTGTTCAGAGCCCCGGGGGAGGGGGGTGCTACTCTCCCACGTGGAGTCACAGTCTCCTAGAGGGCAGAAAACAGGTGTCGCCGCTCAAGCTTGAAAGTAGAAAAAAAGGAGCAATTGTCATTCGAATAACTGTTGCATAATGAGCGCAGCCCGCGGGAGTGAGAGGGCACTGGTGGTCCTGAGTCCAAGACCGACCTGTGGACACGCACGTCCTCATCCCTCCGCTTCCTCTGTCATCCTGAGCTCCCACCGCAGCCCCACTGTCCCCCCCTCTGCCCTCCCACTTTCTAAGGAGGGTTCTGCGTACGAGCTTATCTCCTCTCCATCACTCCCAGGCTCATTTTTCTATGAAAATTCCAGTCATGGGCACAAGAGAGAAGAGGAGAGGACAGTGGAGGCTGAGCTCGCCTCTGTGATAAAGGGCCAGGCGATGAGGAAGGGGGAGGCGGAATGGCAGCATATGCTGGTTGGGCCAAGGAAGGGTTTGGTTTTGAAAAGTGAGTGCCTCCAGAATTGCTGTGGGATATGGGATAACACAAACGGGAAGGGAGAGGCTGTCTCATGTTCCCCCAAATTCACAAGCTTTTGGAACCTCAGAATGTGACTTTATTTGGAACCTGGGCCACTGAAGATGTAGTTATTATAGGTAACGCAGAGCATCCTGGAGTGGGGTGGGCCTTTAATCCAATGTGACGGGTGTCCTTACAAGAAGAGGAAAGAGACACAAGGAGACACGTGAGGGGTGTATTCAGCCACCAAGAGACGCCAGTGGGCCTGGTCATCACCAGAAGCCAGGAAGAAGGGTCTGCGTGTCCCCTGCAGAGAGAGCAGGCAGTGTGGACCAGCCAAGCCTGGGATCTGGGACGTGTCCCCTGGAGAGACAGCGGGCAGTGTGGACCAGCCAAGCCTGGGATCTGGGGCGTGTCCCCTGGAGAGAGAGCGGGCAGTGTGGACCAGCCAAGCCTGGGATCTGGGGCGTGTCTCCTGGAGAGACAGCGGGCAGTGTGGACCAGCCAAGCCTGGGATCTGGGGCACGTCCCCTGGAGAGAGAGCAGGCAGTGTGGACCAACCAAGCCTGGAATCTGGGGAGTTAGCTTCCAGAACTGTACAGACAATACGGTTCTGCTGTTCTAGCCAGTTTGTGGCTCTTGATGACAACAGCTGTAGGAAACGAATACAGGAGCATTTTAGGAAGCGTTACTGGGGGTATGAAGTCGTTCCCTCCCGGGGGTCTAAAGGACGTGCAGATAAAGCTGGCACGCTTCCAGTCTTGTGTGGCGCTGGACTGTATTTCTTTGTCTGTGATACCAGGCGAGCCTGATCCGTGGGGGGCCCTGCCTCAGATTTGGATAGAAGGAATGCAGTTAATATCTATTTCATGGGGGGGCATTGAGGATTAAATGAAACAAGCTAGGGAACAGGTGTACTAGCACACCTGCACGTAGTACCTGGCCAACAGAATGAGTGGCTTTTAAAATCATTTGTTAGGAGTTCCCGTCGTGGCGCAGTGGTTAACGAATCTGACTAGGAACCATGAGGTTGCGGGTTCGATCCCTGGCCTTGCTCAGGGGGTTAAGGATCCGGCGTTGCCGTGAGCTGTGGTGTAGGTCGCAGACCCGGCTCGGATCCCGCGTTGCTGTGGCTTTGGTGTAGGCTGGTGGCTACAGCTCCGATTAGACCCCTAGCCTGGGAACCTCCATGTGCCGTGGGAGCAGCCCAAGAAATGGCAAAAAAAAAAAAATAAATAAAGACAAAAAATAAATAAATAAAATTATTTGTTAGTGGCAAATAGCCACATGGAAAACTGAGGCACTTATTTTGTTTCTGCCTTTGGTATCCCAAGATTTCTGATGGGTCCTTGACAGAACACACGTGTGTAAAAATTGTATTTAAAGATGTATTGACTGCTGTTATATAAAGATAAGAAGCTTTCACTGCTGGGGTCCAGGGTTAATCCCTGGTCTAGAACCTGAGATCCCACATCAAGCTGCTACACACCACAGCCAAGAAAACAACAACAATAAAGATATGTGCTTCTGTATTTTGATAGATACGCCTCATTCCCCTCATGTAAGTTTCAACCCACCTTGTATAAGGATGCCAGTGTCCTCACTGCCAGACCAGCAGCCTTATTGAGCTGTTTGATCTTTGCTTACCCCAGAGTTGAAAAATGCTCCCTCGCTGAAGTTTAGTTTTGCATCAGCTCAAGTGTAACTTTATCTAGTTGAGAAACAATGTTATTTGCTTTTCAGGGAAACTATCTGTTCAGGGTCTTTGCCTATTTTACTGCTAGTTAGTTGTTGTCTTATTGATTTTTTAGCATTCTTTATATGTGAAGGATATCTCCTTTTGTCTAGATATATGTCCACTTTGCTCCCTTATTGGATTTATTTCTGGAACTTCTAGTCTATTCCAAATGTTTGTGACAACTGGGCGAGGAAGAATTTTCTAGCCATGCGAGCCATTGATTGAACTGGCTGCCTCGCTAAGACACAGGCTTCCCAGGGACACACTCACTGGGGTAGGGCGTGTAAAGGTTGAGACGGGAGAAAAGTGCTGGTTTTCTAAAGAAGGTGGAACTAGAGGAAGTCTAAGTGTCTTAGCAACATCATAACAGCATCACTGAGTGCACCCCTAAATTTTGCAACCACCCACGCATCAGATGGTTTGGGTGCCTATGTGGGTTTGTAACTTGTCCTACATAAGAGGGTTTGGTGTATTCTTTTAACGAAGAGCAGCAAGTGATTAAATAAACACGTCAAACCACAAGTAACCACAGGGTTTTCCTCTGAAAACAAGAAGAATGTGGAATAAACCTGAAAGTCTTATGTTGTACATTGAAAACTGGAGCCAGGGAGGTCAAGGAGCCTGCCCCAGGCCACTCAGGCTTCGGTCAGAACCAAGGGTTCTGTGTGACTCTTTCCACCACCTCATGCCTTCAACACATTGGTCAGTGACCCAAAAGACCATCCACAGAGGATTGGATAAAGGAGATGTGGTATGTGTATACAAATGGAATATTACGCAACCATAAAAAAGCATGAAATAATTCCATCCGCATCAACAGGGATGGACCTAGAGATTCCCAGTTCAGACAGCGAAAAACATTATACAAGATCATTAATACATGGAATCTAATTAAAATGACACAAAAGTACTTATTCACAAAAGAGAAACAAACTCAAAGATTTTGAAACCAAAATTACAGTTACCGAAATGGAAACTTTGGGAGGAGGGAGAAATTGGGAGTTTGGGGTTGGCATATACACACTACTATATACAAAATCCATAACTAACAAAGACCTACTGTACAGCACAGGGAAATCTACTTAATACTCTGTAATAACCTATATGGGAAAATAATCTGGAAGGGAATAGATCTATGTATGTGTATAACTGAGTCACTTTGCTGTACATCTGCAGCTAACACGACGTTGTAAGTCAACCAGATTCCAATACAATTAAAAAAAAAAAAGAATGCTATTAAATGTTCATGCAGCAGAGGTCTTTACGCTGCTGCCATTTAAATGACACTTCCCCGTTTATACCACCCCAGGTCACTTTAGGTGTTACTGCCTTGACTCGAGGGCTGGATGACACTTGCATTTCCTATCAGAGGCACTGCCTTGTCAGCACATTCACAGGAGCAGTCGTGGCTGAGGGCTGCACTGTCTCTGTCATTCTAGTCCTTCGAGCACCAGGCATGTCTTCCTGTGCCTTCTCATCGCAACCTCTCTAGTGTCAGGACGCGTCTCCTGGTTGATGGCAGTCCTGGTGACCTGAAACTGGGAGGCAATTTTGCTGCGTGTGTAGGAACTTGTGTCACTAAAAAGACACCCTACAAACAGCGTGTGGACTTGCCGTTCCTGCTCCCAGGGTTGGGTGCCCACAACCCAGGACTTTCAGCCAACCAGTAGCTCAGATCACCTGAGGCAGGACGTGACGTAGCTGTTTTCTGGATCCTTTCTCGGCACCCTTTTTTAAGATGAAAAAGGGCCACCATGAAAACTTACAGACTGGGTGTCAGCATCTTGCAAACCTTCCGAGGACAGCAGGGGAGCCCCTTTGAGGAGAGCTCCCCACCCTTGCTCATCAGGGCTCAGAGGTCAATCCACCCCGTGGTGAAAAAGCCTGGACCGGGTCGGGAGGGTGGGAGGAGGGGGAGGGAGCCAACACGTGACTCAGGAATGTTAGCTGCTGAATTTGAAGACGCTTGAAAGACGTCTTCCCCGTTGAGCGTGCTTATATGTTTCTTTCCATTTTCACACATGAGAGAAATATATGGTCGTAAATACCTACGACTAACTGAATGAGAGGACCCAGCACGGTTCCAAGTGATGAGAATTCCCTGTGTCACAGTTCGGTTGCAGCTTTTCTTCCTTTCCTGTGGCACCAAAAGTCGTGGTGAGGATGCTGACCGCCGCCGGCGTCTCAGAGGCGAGGCGTGTGTCCATCCGCACACACCCACACCTGCCAAGAGTTTCGCCGGGTCCACTCCTCGCTGACTTATTCGTAGTTCACTCTTTCGTGTACGTTTTTATTCAGCAGACTAAATTCTCATTCAGTGAGCACCTGCTGTGCCTTGTTGATGGTGCTGGGGTCAAAACGTTCAGGAATTAGACAACTTATCGCCCCAGGACCCAGTACAGACTCTGATGGGACATTAGTTCCTTGTCTCCTGTGATGACTTAGGTGACAAACTTAGCAGTCAGTCCTTCAGTCTGGAGGGATGACTGCTGCAGGTGACATATCGTTAAGAGGTTTAGTGTGATGGGTTGAATTGCGTCCCCCAGGAAAGCTGTGTTGAAGACCTGTCCCTGGTTCCTGCAATGAGGCACCTGAAATGAGGTCCTTGCAGATGTCATCCGGTCATCCAAGGGGTCCTGGTCAATGTGACATGTGTCCCCATAAGAAGAGGACAGTGCCACCTGAGGATGGACCAGGAAGAGGGCCGTGGGGTGACAGCCGAGGCAGGGGTGATGGAGCTGCCAGCCAGGAACAGAGCCAAGGATGGTGCCCCACCAGAAGCCGAAAGGGGCCAGGGTCCCACCCAGAGCCACGCCCTGCCGGCACCTTGACCTCAGACCTCTGGCCGCCCAGTGAGAGCATCCGCATCTGTTAGATGCTTTGTCATCACTCTGGAGCTTTGTTACAGCAGCCAAGGGAAGCAGAAACGCTTGGTCGTAGAACCCTAGTTGGGTGGCACGACTGAAACTGTTCTTAAGAAAAGATCCGTGATGTATTTGATCTTCTTGAGACACTCGGAGGAGTTCGGGTGGTTGGTGGAACTGGAAAGCGTGACCTGAGGTTTACTCGGTGGGGCCACTGATGGCCGCTGTCCTTCTGATGCATCCACCCATCCATTCATTCCGCTAACCTCCAGCGTCCGTGAGGAAGGACAGGCAGGTGCTTTCATTTCATTCTGTCACCCTCAGCTCAGCTGACTTGACTCAACTTTAACCCTTCCCAGCATCACGGCGGCAGCGGGGCAGCTGGCAACCAAGTGAGAGGTAAGGAGGCCCCAGGTCTGGTTTTCTCCTTCTGGAGCCACAGTCCCACTCCGGGGGCAGTGCGGGCAGAAAGGGTCTGACTGCAGAAGTGGCACTTTCTGACCCGGGGGAGCTGCGACCTTTCTCCCATTCATTCATTCCACCAACCTTTACTGGGCCCGAAGCGCCAAATGCTGTGTTTTTTGGTTTTTTGGTTAAAATGTCAAAGCTAATAACAATGTTTTAATTTCAAAGTTTAAAAATAGTGAAGAGCAGCTCCCTGACCAGAAGAGAAAGGCCTTGGTGAGCCAAGGGGCTCAGAACGGTTGGTGGGGGGACCTTGGATGGTGTCGTCCTGATGGCATCAGGCTGCCCTGCACCGGGCTCGGCACAGAGACGACACGGCCCTGGGGAGGTTGGGCAGTGGCAGCTGCCAGGGCCGCACAGACACAGCCCGGACCCATGAAATGGAGGGACACAGAGAGGCAGTCCCTCCACCCTAGTGACGCCCAGGGAAAAGAGCCACAGGCCCACGAAAGTTCGAGGAGCTTGGAGGCTGGGCTTAGGTTCAAGGAATCTGATGAGGGGAAGGGGCTCAAAAAAGTCGGTTTCTCGTGACGAGGACACAGAATAATGTTCCACCTTCCTCTTGGATGCAGCTTTCCTTCCTCCAGTTAGGGTTCTAGATGGAAGACAGGACGCTAGGTACATGCGGATTTCGGAGGACAATTTGCAAGGATGTGCCAATACGGCAGAGGACATATTTATACTAAACATGTGTTCGTTGTTTATCTGAAATTTACATTTCACTGAGCCTGCTGCATTTTTCACTTCCTAATGCTGGCGACCCCACCTCTGGTTTTACATTTATTCTGTGAATGAAAAATTCAGGCACCAGAAAAATAGCCGGGGGGCCGGGGGGGGTGCATATTTACTTGAGATGACCCACTGTATTGTGGAGGGTTGGGTCTGACTTTGCTGAGCTTTGATTTTTTAATAAGTGAAAAATGGAGGCACAAAAACACCTGCCTGTAATAAGCTCGCACTCCACCACGAGGGTGGATAGAAACAAAACAGCTCTCCGGGAAATTGCCCTGCATGAGCAAAGGCGTTTACTACAGCAGTTCCTGCAGGAGGAGGCTGGCACCCAGGGCTGTGTGCTGTGCCCGTGTTGGCATGTCTCCCTGCTGCTCAGCAGGCCCCCAGAGGGCGATTATGCCCACGCCTACCCCGGGGGACCAGACAGCAGACTTTTTTTCTATTTTATGCCTCCTCTGGGGCCAGAACAGCCGCAGACACCAGCTTTGTCTGTCTCCACACGCTGCATATTTAACAGGTTTAAGGAAATTCTTGAATAAGCTGGGGAAAGATGCTGCTAAATACACATAAGGTCGCTTCGACCTTGCCGATCCCCGTGCATTCAGAAATGTCCTGCGCTTCTCAGTCCCTTGTATCCAAGGAACTGCCGTATATCTGTGTTTTTATTTTTAGACACAGGGTGAGAATTGAAGAAAAATGAGTATTTTGATGGACAAGCAGCCAGGCTCCTTGATAAGACGGATTCCCTCAAGAAAAGGGATCCCTTCGTCTAGGTTGTATGAAGTTCATTTTCATTGTTCTGCTCAGTCTCAGCACCTTGATTTAATCAAAGGTGGCAGCCGATGGTGGTTTCTGGTTCTCGAAACTCGAGGCACGCATTTGGTTTCCTTCAGAGGTAGATCGGTCTTGTCCAAACAAGTGATGAGTCGTGCTCACTGGCTGAGCTCAGCAGTGAAATCCTAAAATAACTATATAATTCATCACGGGGCCCATGGCCCAATTTTAAAGAAGGAATTGCTGCTAAGCTTAGAAAAAAAGCAGCTGCAGCTTTTACAGTTCTTCATCCCAAACGGTGGCTCACCCACCGTCTCCCTTATGGGCATTTCTTGAGACGTTTATGTGCCAATAATAGAAGAGCGATCAAACTTTTCAAACAGATGGTACCACATCGAACTTTGAATGGCACAGTTGTAAATACCCTAAGAAATGACCCCTGACGGAGGCTACGTAGTGAGAACAGTTTCTCCTGGAATTGACATTGAGAAGTCCACTATAAATTAATACTATCATTCCTAGAACACTTTTGAAAATTACTTGTCTCTTTCTATTAAGTGCATTTAAAAGGACTCATCCCCACCCCCACCCCAAGCATCTGTCTTGGAAGCTCTGTCCATTGGTTATAAAACTCACTTGTATTTCTTCACTTCCTCTCACAGGTTTTAAGTTCTCATGTAAACAACCTTCGCTGTTAGCAGCAACTTTTATTTCATATGTTCTAATCGCTGTTTTTATCATTCTGAAAACCAACCCAGAATCCCAGGAAATCAGCAGAAAGGAGAGACCTCTCCCGTAGGCACAGTGGTCTCATTAGAAAAGGGTCTGGCTCTGTACGTAGACGCTCCACCGATTGTCCTTTTTACTTTGGATCAAACACCTTTGTTTTTAATTTTTATTTTTCCCATTGTAGTTGATTTATACAGTGTTCTGTTGATTCCTACTGTACAGCGAAGTAACCCAGCCATATATAAGATACATATGTTCTTTTCCTCATAATATATATGCATTCTTTTTCTCACATTATCCTCCATCCTGCTCCATCACAAGTGACTAGATAGACGTCCCCGTGCTGTCCAGCAGGCTCTCATTGTCGAAGGCTATTTTGGACGCAAAGAGGTCTCTGACAGCAGGAGCCCGTGAAGGGCTTTTTGGAGGCAAACGCTCTTTCCCTCCCGTGGATGCGGCAGTCACCCCAACGCCCTGCATTTCCCCTGCTCTCCTGCACAGGAGGCACCTTACGTTGGACGTGCCCTCCTCTGTTTCCACCATCAGATGCTGCCACGGGGCAACCACCGCTTTTCCGTGTGATGTGCCAAGAGCACAGGGTCCAAACCCCAGCCCAAGACTCATGTTGGACGATTCGTCTGAAAACAAACCCAATATTTAAAATCCAGAAGAGCTGGCACATGCGTCTCCCCAAACAGAGCGAGAGCGGTTGTTTCCTTTGGGTCAAACATCGAGACCACGGAAAAGTGGCCGCTGTTCCAATGCCACAAGGATGTCGCCCCTGAGACGGAGTCAGCCTGGCTGCCACACCGAATTTAGGCCCATATGCCGTGGTTTCTGGAACAGAACCTTAGGTTCTCACTGCCTAATAATAGATGTTAGGAGAGCGTGGCGTTTGGGCAGAGGCTCTTCTGCAACCCCCGCTCTCGGCACCTTTCCCGCCGTGGCTCCTTGTCCTCCGTCTGCAGTCCTTATCCTGCTCCGTCCATCACCTCTGGGAAAGGGAGGGTGTGTTTCCTGCCGGTTCACAAGCCTGCAGCCAGCAGAGGGTGGACCGTCCATCTGACAGAAGCATGGGGTCCACAAATTTTTTTCCATCTTCTCTCTTTTTTTAAAAAATGAAGCATAGTGGATTTGCAATGTCGTGTCAATTTCTGCTGCACAGCATAGTGACCCAGTCACACCTAAATAGACATTCTCTCTCTCCCATTATCCTCCCAGTCACACCTAAATAGACATCCCCTCTCTCCCATTATCCTCCATCGTGGTCTGTCCCAAGTGATTGACTATAGGTCCCCGTGCTGTACAGCAGGACCTGGTGGCTTACCCCTTCGAGATGTCGTCGTGTGCATTGATTAACCTCAGCCGCCCTGACCACCCCCTCCGCACCCTCTCCATGGCAACCACGAGTCTCTCCTCTGTGTCCGTGAGTCTGCTTCCACTCTGCAGATGTGTTCATTGTGTCATATTTTAGATTCCACGTATAAGGGATAGCAAACAGTATCTGTCTTTCTTTGACTTACTTCACGTAGTGTGAAAATCTCTAGGTCCATCACATTGCTGCAAACGGCATTATTTTGTTCTTCTTTATGGCTGAGTAGTATTCCATTGCACACATGTACCGCATCTTCTTTATCCATTTCTCTGTTGATGGACACGCATGTTGTTTCCATGTCCTGGCTGTTGTTCATACATTCACAGTGCTGCCAGGAACATAGGGGTGCGTGCATCTTTTTGAATTATGGTTTTGTTTGGGTAGATGCCCAGGAGTGGGATTGAGGGTCACACGGTTGTTCTATCTTTAGTTTTGTGGGGAACCACCACACCAAAAAGTTTTTAAGACGTTGAAAAACTGCCCAGCTTCTTACCCCATCAACTCTCCAAGGTCAGACAGACTCTCTTTCTCTTCAAGGTCAACCAACAAGGCACAGCACATAAGCAAGGTCGTCTGCGGATCGAGGCTCATTGCCCATCCCCGCTAACCGCAGAATCCAAACCATCCGAAAGAAAGAGCAGGGGTGTTTTTCACTGCGGTGCAGTGGGGACTGATGTCACCAGGAGGCCCCAGAGGCAGGAGACCCCCCAGTGCAGCCTGCAGGGAGGGCCAGCTGCGACCTCCTGTGTGTCTGCAGAGACTGGTCGTCCTCCGAGAACACTGACCAAATCGAGTTGGGTTTAGAGATTGCGCTAGAGTTTCCAACCGTTAAATTCTATGAGAGTAAAAATTTTGAGCCTGGCGTTGTCTAATGAATCCTTGCTGCGTGACAGTTAGTGACTGGTGTAGCATTTAGGATCATGTTATACTAACCGCCGTTCTTGTCGACATGAAATTTAATAAGGACTCAAACCTGAGGGGGTTTCGTTTTACTGCATGAATTACCATCAGTAGGCAAGTCTTAAGAGCCTCAGGAATCATCTTTAATCCACAACTCTCTTTTCCCCAAAATACTTCATTTCTACACTGAAGAAAACCGAATGACGCTGGCGTTTCCGTCATACCCTGCCAGCGGTACTTCAAGGCGCGGACTTTGCTGGGCCTTTTGATGACTCGGAATTTGGTGTTTACTTTACTGCTCAGGATGCTGATGTAAAATCTGGCTGTTTTTGCTCGAAGGCTCGTGACTTCAGATGGTCCTGGGTGATGTTTCAGAATATCATGTCTCAGCTCCAACCACCTTTCTGTGGGCTTTGTCACTTCGCCGTATTCGTTCGTGGAATTCTGAACCAAACGCCCCAGGCCCCCACCATCCTCCCCAAACTGGCTTCTCCCTCCTTTGGGGGCTTTAAAACATGCGTCTTTGTCTGTGCCGACTTTCCCTGACACCTGTAAGGACGCTTCACAGCAGGAAGGGTTCAAACTCAGAAGCGGTTGAGCTGGGAGGGCTCCCGGGGTTGGGGAGGGGAGCGGAGCTTCATTCGTGTGGGCCTCCGCCCTCGCCCCACCCTTTGCCTTTGAACTTCAGGCTTCCTCCTGGCTTTGGCCTCCCACAGGAGCCTGGGTTTCCGGTCAGGCGAGATGCAGTGCCAGACCTTTGGGGACACGCATTTACAATTCCGGTTACAAACACAAAGAGCAGGGAAAGCCTCATCTCTGGCCTAAGTCACATCTTGGCACATTGTCTGCTGGGTGTGAAGTCCCTCTTATTTGCTTCTTTATTGCTTTTCAGGGCTGCACCTGCGGCATATGGAGGTTCCCAGGCTAGGGGTCGAATCGGAACTACAGCTGCCGGCCTACACCACACCACAGCAACACTGGATCCTTAACTCACTGAGGGAGGCCAGGGATCAAACCTGAGTCCTCATGATTCCTTGTCAGATTCACGGCAGGGACTCCCCAGTCCCTCTTATTTTAAATAGCAAACATTTTAGGAACCAGCTTTCCCCATGTCATGAGCAGCAATATGTCACAATAGGAATATTGAATGTCGCCAAGACTGAATAGCTGGCACATCTCGAAGTGAGATGAGAGGCCACCGAGAAGGATGGACGGGAGGGGTGGCCAGGAGTGGGGCGTGGGGCCCTTCCCCCTCGGGGGTAGGGGAGGGCGCGCCCCCTCCTCCTCAGCTCAAGGACAGCCTGGGGAGGGCTGCGAATGCCTTGACCTTCATGGTCGCAGAGGACTTGTGTCTGATCCCACCCGGAAGCTTACAGAGAAACGACGGGCAGGACAGCCACTCGGAATGACGGGGAGGTCGTGGTTCTGCTGGACCACAGGCTTCCCAGGACCTGGGGGGTTTGTGGTGCAGACTCCTGAATGGGAAGCGTCTGTGCGCACACACGTGTCGTCTATGGACGTGTAAGTGCAGGCACACCCACTTTAGCGTGTAAGGCATGGGTGGGGGACATGGGCGTGGACAAGGCGCATGTGGCCAGGACGTCGCCGTGTGGCTGTGCCTTCTCGGCTCCTGACCAGCATGGCTGCTACAGTGGGTCCTGGGCGGCCACAGAAATGACCACAAATGTGTGGCTGGCCACAGAATCGCATCCCTTGTGGTTCTGGGGGCCAGAAGTCTGAAGTCAGGGTGTCAGCAGGGCTGAGCTCCTTCTAGGTTCTGGGGGAGGGGCCCTCCGCCTCGTCCAGCTCTGGACAGTGACCACAGGCCCCCCGCCTGGGATGGCATCGCTCCGACCTCTGTCTCTGTCTCTGTCTCCATGCCCCCTGCCCCCCCCCACCCCCCGCACTCTGGGCCTCAAGGCTCCCCTCCTTTTTCCAGTAAGAACCAGCTGCTGGATTAAGAGCCCCCCCCTCCAATCCCAGGAGCACTTCACCCTGAGACGCTCATTTAATCACCCCCTGCAAAGGCCCTGATTCCAAATGAGGCCACAGACCCGAGGGCTGGGACCTGGGCGCCCCTCTGGGGGGAACCAACCCAACCTGTGGCGAATGCCTGGGGCTGGAAAGAGGTGAGCAGCTGAGACGTCCAAGGACTCAGAGACTCAGGAGAACCGTGGCCCTTCTTACGTCCCCAGGCAGGGTCCTCCGGGCTCTGACAATGACTCCAGGGCCTCGGGTGAGACTCTGGGGGCGGGAGGCAGCCAGCTGTGCCACTCACAGCGCAGGCTGCCCCAGGCAAAGCTCTGAGCTCATGGGCGCTGCCGCTCCACCCCCTTCTCTGGTCCAGAGACTGTGAGACACCAGTTCCCAGAGGACCAGCGCCCGGCAGGCTCAGGTCACAGGAGAGCCACGCAGTCTAGCCAAGCCTCGCCCGCGGGGTCTCCGCAGAGTGGGGTCTCCTTCTTTTGCAGCCTCAGTGTCCTCTGATAGCAGCCACTGCGCCCACCCCAGAATAAACCTGTGGTGACACATCTACCCTTTTACCCAGGTGCTTCCCCGATGGTTTCCCCAAGAATTCTCAGCAAGCGGGTGAGCAGCAGGAGCTGGTGGCATCTTTCGTAAAGAGATGTTAGCAACTGGCTTAAATTTCCACAGAAATAGTCACGGTGGGACCGGAAGCTGGGCCCGTTTATTTCTCAAGAACCAGTCAATTCCTGGGGCAGCGGGCCTTCCCAGATTATGAGTCCTCACCGTCCATCCTCAGGCCAAGGGCTCCGCTCACCGGCACCACGGAGTCACCCCAGACGAAGCGGGACTGGGGCTCCCGCCATGTGGACGGAGGGCATTTTCCCAGCACCCACAGAAGCGGCTGTGAGCTAAGCGGCCGTGTGAGATTATCAAGCGCAGAGCCACGACTGCGCTCCTGACACGACAAAGTGAGAACACGAGGTTTGGGCTTCGCCATCTGTGCTGCGAAGTCAGCACTTCCCGGGGCCTTGTGTTCCGTGACGCTCTTTTCTTCCGTGAATACACGTCAGCAGGTGCACGCGTGTGCATGTGTGTGCACGCGTGCCTGGGTGTGCATGTGTATTTATGTACACACGTGAACACATGCATTTTCTTTACTCAGCTTTATCACTTTCCAATTTTTTCTTATGGAAACTCTAAATCATTTCCTATCAGTAACGAGTACTTTCATTATATGATATTTTAAATGTCCTGTGCCTCATTCCCAGGTCATGAGAACCACTCATTTCTTTCAGGTGTGATGCCCCTCATCAAATGTTAGGGGCGCAGTCCCTCCCCCCCAAACACTCCAGTGTTTCCAGAGATGATAAGGTTCAGCGGCCGCACAACCGGGCGAGCCCCCTGTCCCCGGGCTGCACAGCTCTGCTCTCCAATCATGCTGTCAGAGCCCCCACCTTTTCCCTGGAGGTCTCTTTCCTCTTTCCTCACCCCCACCCCCCTTTCTCAGCGGAACACCGAGCAGCCAGCCGCTGGTCCTCCCCGCCGGGGCTGGGGTGGGTGTGCTGGAGCCATGGGCAAGCCCTGCACCCGGCCCCTCTGCAGAGACCTGATAGGGTAACTGTGGGTTGTTTGCTGGAAGTTCTCTCAGGGCCAGACTGGGTCTCCCTGTGTCCTGGTCACAGCGCCCGCATCTCCTGCCCAGGCCGAGGGCAGGGCTCCAGCCTGCTTCGGATTGCTGCTGGGTCTTTAGGAAAACACCGCCTCATCCATGAGACAATTGTTCTGTCCACAAAATGATGCCATCTGCATGAGGAGAAAGCCAGTCATCAGTAAATAAGGGCCCTGAGCTGGCATCTTCAGAAAGCACAGGAGCAGAAGCCCAAGGAAGATTTGTGAGACTGCATGGTTATTAGTTGGGGAAAATGATGGTAAAAGATTTAAAACTGGAGCCTGGAGACCACATGAAACACTGCGTTAAGAGCCAGTGGAAGTCACGCCGTATATCGAGATGCCAGGCAGAGGCCCGGCTAATTTTTATAGGTATGTGCCACAGACAGAAAAGGCAAACACAAGACCCATACCGTGGTCACACGGAAATAAAGCTCACGGCACCTTTTTGTCTGATGTCAACCAGCGCTGCTCATGTTTCAGGCTCCATGCTGGGCGCCAGCGTGGCGTCCATCCGCAGGGCCGGCTGTGGTCCCTGCACCTGCAAACCTCAGATCCCAGGGAGGCGATTTCACCAAAACCCCCAGTGGAAGGGAATTCGCGCCGAGGAGGAAACTGTGCCCATGAGATCTGGGGAACAGGACGCCTGCAGGCAGGGTTACTGAGCGATGAGGTGCGCAAAAGGTAACCAAGAGCTGAGGAGAAACTGCCTCGATGCAGAGAGAGGCAAGAAGCTGTGTTCGCAAAGGGAGGGATGCTGTGGAAATGCAGCGGGACAGACAGACAGGTCTCCCTTTGAAAAGGGTGAGATCAGTCCTGGGAGGCGTGGAGCCTGCGCCGTCCAGCGTGTCGGCTCTCAGGAGATGCCCCGTGAAACGAAGGCGCCGAGTCCTTAAGCCATTCAGGAGGGAGGAAGGAAGCTCGCGGGCCATAGATCCCCAGAAGCGATTGATACCCGCTGCTGGGGGCAGCCTGGCAGGTGTCCGGGCTCCTCGGATCAAGGCTGGGGGACCCAAGCTCGACGTTTCCTGTGGGCCTCTGAGAGCAGAACCCTCGGCTTCAGAGAACGGACACTCACCACGGCGCTGGGTCTGCCGCACCCCCCGGGATGGGCCCCGCGCCTCCCTCACGGGTCGGATTCAGACCTCCTGGTGCACAGGAACCTGCGCTCACTCTGCGGGCACGGAGCTGCGGGGGCAGGAGGGAGGGGTGCGGCTCGGGGTCCCCTCTCCTTGGCGTTCCCTTTCCCCTCGGGCTCCAGAAGCGACAGAGCAGCTGCAAAGAGCAACACCTGGGCATTCATGGCACCAGCTGCAATCAGCTTCCGTAAGACAGATGCTGCGTCTACTGGCTGTCGCCAGGTCCAAGCTCGCACTGCTCATCACGTGACAGACCCATCCATGACAGCGGCGTCGCTGGGACAAGAAATAGCAACGTGTCCACAGACCGAGAAGATGTCCCCAAGACCTCGTGTCCCCAGGAACCAGGCTGCCTGAATCAGCACTCAGGCCTCTGTGGCACTAAAAGGGGAACAGGTGGGGTCCTGATGCCTCGGGGTGGGGGTGTGTTAACCTTCCTTCCCACAGACACTCACCGGGAGGCAGGGGTCCTAGGAAATTCCTTTAGGGACTCCGCAGTGACAGCACACAAGGCTCTTTGTGACCTAGCGACAGCGCCCAGCACCGTCCTGTCCCCAGGGCTGACAGGTAATGGGTCATCAGGAGGACGATGTGAAAACCTCCCACCGGCTTGGGCCACGTCCACATCCAATGCCATTTCTTTGTTCCTTCTTTGGACAGGAGGTCTTGGGCTGTTGAGGGGACTCAAACCCTTTGTCCCCAAGGGAAAGCCATCCTTCGACCTGCATAACCCAAATGTCCGAGTGTCTTAGGACACAGATTATGCACGTAGTCCCTAAGCCACACGAGTGTGGGAGGGTGCCTGCTGTCCCGCTCATCAGCGGAGCAAACCACATGGTCCCCCTTCACTGGTGCTTTGTCTGCTGTTGTTTCCCCAGCCTGAAAACACGCCCACGCTTAGACGCCAAGGGGTCCGGGCCAGGCAGGGAATAACTCATTCTTGTACCCCAAAGCCACGCTAATCCGAAACATGACTTGTTTTTCAACATCTATTTCTCATCTGTCAGGAATCCCTGTGCGTCTGGAAGCGAGACTGTCTCAGGAGGAAGCGCAGATGCTCCAGGTGGAACCCAGAGCCACCCTCGGAAGTGACGACACAGGAAACGGGCAGGCAAGGGGACCGTGCCCTGCCCAGGGGCGGGCAGCACCCACAGACCCAGCAGCGCCTGGGTCTCTACCTGGCTTTCCACATCCAATAGCCTCCACAAGGCCCCAATGAATGCTGAGCAGGTCTGCCTCCCTCAAAATGTATTTCCAATTTGCGTTTGCCCGTGTGTGTGTATTATTATTTAGCGGGGCCCCTGTGTCACTGGACATGGTGTTTTCTCCATTTATCGCACAGATTTCATGTTTTTGAAAGATTCTGCCTCCTTATCAGCTTTCATGATTGTGTTGCTTTAACCAACTGCAGCTGGCGAATCTGCCAACTCAAGGGTTGGAAATTACGCTCATCATTCAAGGAGCGTTTGGGAAGAGGGAGGGGGAGTAGGGCGGTGACCTTGAAAGGCCCTCGGCTGCAGGAGCCGCCTCCAAGGACCCGGCAGGAGGGGGCCCTTCCCGCCATCCTCTCGCGGCTGCAGTCACCTAGGACGCCCCCCTCCATCTTCTCTAATCTGCCTTTTCTTCCATCAGACCCACCCCCCGTGGCATCTTGTTTTCCTCGGCTTCCCGTTGCCTAGGAAATGAAACAGGACCATAGCAGGGGCCGTGTGAGGGCGGGGGGCCTGCGTGTCCTCCGCGAGCTCACCAGGTGCAAGGGGGGGCCACCTCTTTATCCGAAAAGAATTTCCGAGGCAGCCGGGCAGCCTCGTTAAGATTTTTCCCATGCCACCTCACAAAAGATGGCTGGCGGACACAAAAGGGATGCTAGCTGGGCTGTATCCTTTTGTCCCAGAGCCCAGGCTGAAGCTGGCTGAAGCCCGGGGCTGGTGCATGCATAATTCAGATGGCGTTTCAGGGCATCCCTCGTGCTGCCCTTAAAGAAAGGGCGGGCCTGGGGGAGGAGGGGCCAGAGACGGAGGCTGGTCTCATTAGGATAACCCGTCGTGCATATTCACACCGCAGCACGTACATGTTCTCAGCTTGTCGGGAAAGGGAGAATGTAAGAATTTAATCTCGGAGAAGAGTAGTCATAGCGTTTCACCTCTTGAACCCGTCTTGGGTGTGCGGGGATCAGAACGCAGGTGTTCATGGCCACGTAGGAAAAGGCTGCCTCTGCGCCACCAGCAGTTTATCCCTGTGTCACGGTATCTCATGAGATTCACATGCCAGTTCTGTCCCCGTTTGCTGGCAAGCAGGACACTGCGGATGCTGTGCAGCGCGCTGCGGGGCGGGGGCGGGCGGGCTCCCTTCCGTGCTCTTCCAGATTTCACGGGTCCGCTGTCCCCCGCGACCCGGCTGGAGGGGGCAGCGCTCGGCTGGATTCGAACCTAGGTTTTCTGCTGATCATCTCCAGCCTCTGCAGTCCCAGCAAGGAGGCATGATACCTGAAGGGAAGCGGGAGAAAGGAAATGAGAAATAAAAGTCTCTGCTTTGAAGTTCTGCAGTAACTGTAAAATCACGGGAAGGCAAGGCTGTGTGTGTTTTTCGTTTTAAGAACTCAGGAGGGGGCGACCTTGCTGTAGAAACAGGGGTCCCCGTTTCTGATGGTTCAGTCCCACTGGATGCCGCTCAGGGTCCCCAGGGTTCCCAGCTGCCCAGGGGCTTCTCGTCCTCCACGGGAGCCCCGCAGACACACCCGTGCCGTTTGAGGGGTGTGGGCGGGGACTGCGCTGACCCTCAGATCAC
The DNA here is from genome assembly GCF_054392235.1 of Sus scrofa. Lineage (NCBI taxonomy): Eukaryota > Metazoa > Chordata > Mammalia > Artiodactyla > Suidae > Sus > Sus scrofa. Next base: position 1,899,965 of record NC_139383.1, read on the forward strand.
CCGCGAGAATGAGCTCCCACAGCAGGAACCCTTCAGTCCATGAATCTAGGTCATGGTTTATCTCATCAGCTCTCGCTGCTCAAAGCAACGCCTTGTCTTCTCCGTGGCTTTGGTTGTTTTCTCTTGTGAGGTCTTGCGTTCATGCATTGCATTTCTCCTTGAGTGTGTTTTTTGCATTTTGATACGAGGGTTTTTCCTTTAATTCATTTTCCAGTTTTTGTGTGGCTGGTATCTGGAACACACTGGACCTTGTGGCTGATGTTGTTTGAGCGACCTTGTCTCCTACAATCATGCTAAATTTCTTGATAACCTGGAAGTGGATTTTTTTGGTAATTCTAGAATTTTCTACATACTTAGTCATGTCATTTGCAAATAACGACAGTTTTTCTTCTGCCTTTCCGGGATGTGTGTCTTTTATTTCTTGCCGTGGCTTATTTCATTGGCTCGTACAGTGGTGAAAGCAGGTGCGAGCCCACATCGTCCTCGCCTTGCTCACAGTCTGAGGAGAAAAAGCAAAGTGCCGAGTCTTTTCGTATCACCTGTGGGACCAGATGCAGGGGTTTTGTAGACGCCTTTCATCAATTACCGTTCTTTTCATTCCCATTTTGCCGCGGTCGGTGGATTTATCCATTTAATCATAGACATCAAATGTGTTTTTTGAGATCAGTTGGGGTGACTATGCTTTTTCCTGTATCCTGTTAATACGGTAATGACATATTTGCTTTTCATATATGAAACCAAATGTGCCGTCCTGCAGTAAACCCTGGGAGTTTTGTAGGAGTCTCCCGAGGGGCTGGCGCGACAAAGGGCCATGAGCTGAGCCAACAGACATTTACCCGCTGACCGTTCTGGAAGCGGGACGTTGGGTGGAGGTGGGGCGTGGCAGAGCCCTGCCCTCTCCTGCCTCCACCAGCTCCCAGCTGTGGGCATCCTTGGCTTCCTCGGTTTGCAAACTCATCCTCTGGCTTCTGCCACCATCACCACACGTGTCCCTGTGTGACTGTCTTTCGGGGACCTCCTCTCTCTGTCTCTGTCTCTTCCGCTCTAAGAACACAAGGGCCCTGGCCACAATGGGTTGGGGACCCACGCTGCTCTAACACGATCTGAACCTAACCAAGTGCACCTGCAAAGGCCCTAAGTCCAGATCCCCTCCTATTCACAGGAACCTGCTCTTGGAATCTCAGCACATTTTTTGAGGGGACAAAATTCACCCTACAGTGGCCATGATCCATTATCCTTTTTATGCATTTCTGGATTCAGTCTGTTCATATTTTGTGGAGAAGTTTTGCATTCGGGAGAACTACTGGTCTGTAATTATATTTCCTTAGAATGTGTTGCCCCAGTGTAACACAAGCCAACTGCCCACCGTAACAAATGAGCTGGGAAGAAGCCCCTCGTCTTCTATTTTCTGATCGGGTTTGTGTGTGATTAATGTCTTTCCTCCCAAAATGTTGGGTGGAATTCAGCGCTGAAGCATCTGGCGTTTCCTTTGTTTTCAATTTCAAATTCAACTTCTCTGGTAGATGTAAGATAGTAGCTTTTCCTCCTTCTTGTGTCAGCTGTGACAGTTTGTGTCTTTCAAAGAATCGTCTCCTCAATCTAAATTGTCAAATCTACTGAACACACCATTGTTCACAATATTTCTTATCACCTCACATCCAGAGTGTCTATAGAAATGCAGACTCTCTGATTCCTAGTATTGGCGATTTGTTTTTTCTCTCTTTCCCATAGTTGGTCCCGAGGGCTATCAATTTTTCAATCTTTTCAAAGCATCAGCATTAGGTTTTATTAATTTTCTATATTATTATTTTTCCATTTTCCATTTCCCAAATGTCTTCCTTTATTAACTCTCTCCACTTGCTTTTTTAGGTTTACTCTGGTTTTCTTCGCTTTGCAATGTGGGGAACTCATCCATTGATTTTAGACCTTTCTTCCTTTATGAAATAAGCATTCATAACTATGAATTTCCCTTTACATACTGCTTTAGCTACATCCCATAGATTTTGTATTTCTATTGTCATTTGATTTAAACGCTTCCCAATTTTCTTTGTGTAGTGGGTGGAGTGTAGTGACAGATTTGCGAGCTGTTTGTTTTAGCAAGTAAACCTCCCCCCAATTAATACCTTCCATGGTGTCTATGCTGCCAGCTTCATTCCACATGGCAAAAATACTTCTTTCTACAGAGGTGGGCAACTCAAAAACACTATCCAATGGAAAGTTTTTGTCATTTAAAAGATAAAGGTAGGGAGTTCCCATTGTGGCGCAGTGGATTACGAATCCGACTAGTATCCATGAGGATGCAGGTTTGCTCCCTGGCCTCCCTCAGTGGGCTAAACATCTGGCATTGCCGTGAGCTGCTGTGTAGGTTGTTGCAGATGCAGCTCGAATCCCAAGTGGCTGCGGCTGTGTACAGGCCGGCAGCTGGAGCTCCGATTCGACCCCTGGCCTGGGAACTTCCATATGCCACAGGTGCAGCCCTAAAAAAGGAAAAAGAAAAGAAAAGAAAAAGGTGGCTGTGAGGAATAAGAATTTCAGCAGGTACGCTACAGGGGGGAGACAAATTTCTCCACCTGTCGGGGGAGGACTGGTTGCCTCTGGCCTCCCAGTCCACAGTCGTCACATCCTGCAGTCCTTTTCTTCAAAATGACACTCAGGAAAGCTCACGATCATCCCGGCCTGTGTCTCTGCATCCCCAGGTCCAGTACTGTGGCCAAGAGAACATCACCTCCCCAGCCCTGGGCGCACAGACAGGGACCTGGGCCAACAGCACAACGGAAGCGTAGGTTCCTGACACAGGTGGGTGCTGGGCAGGTAGAGACTATGGGTGACTTTCAGCTCAGTTTGCAGCTGCCTGCGCCTCCCTGAGACAAAACCACCAGAGGTGGACATACAGGCCCTGCAGGTGCCTGCAGGACTCTGGCTGTCGGAAGCCAGACAAAGGGCCCAGGCCAGGCGCTCCAGAGCTCCTCAGCTGCCCACCCGCATCGCCGTGACCGCCATCCTCTCCGCCGTCTCCTGAGGCGCCGCAGCGATGCCGGCACCTGCGCCAGGGAGCAGCCGTGAGGCCTGAGTGATGACACGGGGCCACACCCACAGGCGTGCAGGGCACAATGCTGGCTGTTACTGTGATGCACGCCTGCGTGTTTCCCAGGCTCATGAGACCCAGAAATCCTGCCCTGATGAACATCGTGTGAGACTAATGCTTCCTGGAATGTATTTTTGAAAAATCTGAACAATGGGAAAACTAATGGAGTTTGGAGTTGAACTCTAGATCTTTGGGCGGCTTCCTGCCATTTTTGGTGTGGGTGGTATATTTCATTAAGCAAATTTTTTTGTTTTTGGAAAGAATGCATGGGTGGTAAAATACTTCTTTTGCTCTCAAAGTTAAACTGAGTTTGGCTGAGCTTACAACAAGTCTAAAATTCTTTCTCTCCAAATCCCTACATTCACTGCCTTTTAAATTTAGTGTCACGTAAAGGCTTCAGTGTCAATCTGATTCTCTTCTCTCTGTAAGTCACCCTGCCCCCTACAGGGACTGTAGTATTTTCCTCTACGTGGAACTGAAAGCACAGACGGTTTGCAGGTCTGGGGTCTGGGGTCTGCTGCCCCTGGGGTGTGGTTGGGGAACTGTCCTGTATTATCCATCCGGCTGCTGCCCTCCCCATGCACTTTGCGTTAGTCAGCTGTTCCCATGTTAACGCTGTGTGACAAGCCAGCCCAAACGCCGCAGCTGTGGCATGAGCATGCATGACCCTGCTCACGGTCAGCGTGGCCTCCAGCTGCAGGGCCGTGTCAGAGGAGGCTCTGCCCACGTGCCCCTCCTGTGACCAGCTGCTGTGGCCACATCGTCCTCATGGCGACGGATGGTGTCCAGAGCAGAGCAAGTCTCATGGGCAAAATCAGCACCAGTGGGGAGGCAAACATGCTTTGTCTCGTGGCGGACAGTCCAAAGTCACTGTGGCCCGGGGCGGGGGGGGGGGGGCGCCTGGGACAGTCAGGTACTTCCTCGTGGGACCCAGCTGTCACTTTCCTGGTTAACGTCAGTCACCCGTGTCTCTCACTCTTAATTTTGTAAAATTCCTCTCCCTTTCCCAGCCTTTCTCGCCCTCCCCACTCAACCTAACACCAAATGAAGGACATACAAGTCTTCTAATTCATTAATCCGGTTTCAAGCCCAAAAGCAAGAATAACCGATAAGCCAGGAGGAATTGTCGAGTTTCCCTGATAATCAAAGAAATGCAGAAGACAACCCCCAAAGTCAGATTGTCAACTGGATCCAGAGTTTGGGGACCCGCTGTCTGTCTCGCCAGCCGGAGGCTGTGGCTGAATTTGGAAGGACAGACCCGCTCCCCGGCAGCTCCCACGGTCGCCGCCCCATCGTCCACGGCTCCGCTCGGTGCCGAAGTGCTTTCCCCGCAGCACGTGGGCCCAGCTCCACCTTCTGTGCTAAAAAGACTGTGTCCTCCAGCCAGGCGGCCCCGGTCAGCTACATGCAGCCCAGGGCACTTGAAAGTGGCTCGTCCAAATTGTGACACATCGTAAGAGTAAAATACACAGAAAGTCAAAATTCTTTTGATTTTTTAAAAATGTGACTCCTAGGGGGCGCATGGTTATCTATGCGGCTTGCATTAAATTCCCACTGGATGTTATACTGAACTGGACGTTCCAGTTCTACCGACCACTGCGTTATCCTGGACGCGGCCGCCTTAGGACATTCCAGTTGCTTTCCGGCGTGTAGGTTTAGACAAAGGCTACCCCCACGTTTTTGTCTTGTTTGTTTTTAACCAACAAAATGATTGTACCATGCTTTTCTGCTTGGCCTTTTAAACTTGTCATCTTTTTTAACAATGATGTATTGATTTTTATCTTCCATTTACTTTATTTTAGAGGAAACTATAGTGCAGAGAGGGATTGTTGGTGCTCAGAAAACAGAGGCTGGGTGCTTAAAAAAACACTCCTGTTTCCGCCAAGGGCTTTCAGTAGCACAGAGTGGTGCCCTCCTTCCTGAGAGGACAAGCCCCTCAGATTCAGAGGGGGGGCTCCGCCCCGGGGCCCCAGCACCCAGCCTAGCCCAGCCCTTCTTGTCCACCCTTGTAAACATGACAGGTGTCCCAACAACGCTTGGCTTTGCCCCCGTGTGGGAGTTCCAGAGGCCACACCGCTGCCCATGACATCTGGACACCTGCGGGACTGCCTGGCGCCAGACCAAGGTGGCTCCAGGTTAAAGCAGAGAGCTGCTCGTGCTTCCCAGGTCCATCCCCAAGGCAAACATCCTGGTCACAGCACCTCCCGAAGGGCAGCGATTCCAGCCCAGCCCCTCCTCCCTTCCTCCCACCGTGGGCGCTGCCCCTGTGCCCAGCTCCCTAGCGCCCCAGCCCCAGGGCAGGAGGGAGGCAGTTCCAGTGGGAAGGACCCGGCTCTGACTGGCGCTTTCTTTCTCAGCAGCCTGGGAGGTCCCCACACTGTCCCAGCACAAGCCAGGTGCTGGCGGACGGAACAGGGCCCTCGGGAAACTTGTGGACCTCACAGCCTCCACGTCTCTGACCGTAAGCCGTCCTTTGGGACCACGAATCCCGCCTGGAGCCAAGCAAGCCCAAGCCCGACGTGACCACAGCCTCTGCTCGGCTTCCGGAGCCCTTCCCGCGGCACAGCCGCGTCCCCCATCGCCTGCTTTGGGCGGGAACGTCCCTCTGGCCAGGGGCTTTGGAAAGGCCACTGAGCACCAGCCCTGCTCAGCCTGGGTGACCTGGGGGCAGGCAGGGCACAGAAGCTGAAGCTGATCACACGCCCCGGCCAGCTTTCCACTGGCTCAGAACCCAGTCCCCACGCCCTGAAAACACAAAGCCCGTGCGGTAGCTGCACTGGAACGGGGTGTGATGGGGGCTCCTGGGCACCCACACACTAAAGATATAAAAACACTTTCTCCCAGACCCCTGGGGGCTTCCTTGGGGGCGGGAAGGGACACCCATCCGCAGGACATGGGGAATCTAGGACTCTAGGGACAAAAGGAGGCCAGGAGGGCCAGGTGGAAAGGTTGCCCCCCAGACTCCGGGCGGCTGGGCCAGGGCCAGGGGTCTGGCCCCACCTGCTGTTCTACCTCGCTCCTTCCCCAACGGAGCCAGCGTGGGTGACTCCAGCCACTTCTGCCAGAAAGCTCCAGGCAAGAGGCCTGCCTCCCAGGTCTGCGCATTTGGGGCCTAAGTGATGCCAGGGGGGGCGGGGGCAGCAAGGACAAGAACAGGCACGGCCACGGCCTGAAAATACGGTCTCACGGCTCAGCTTAGTGAGTCAGGATTGGATCTGCTCTATGGAGGCGGGAACGTAGCTGTGCCTAAGCTCAGGAACGCCTGGCCAAGTTCTCCACCAGGACCAGCAGGTCCTGCTCCTGGCTCTTAGCTAGATGACCGGTCACTGCAGACAAGCCACCTGGTCCTCTGAGCTGCACTTCCTCGTGGATAAACATCCTCTGGGGGCATCGGCCCTGCTCGGGCCTGGACTGGAAGACGGGAGATTAGGAGAAAAACCCATCCCTGGGGCCATGAGAAGGTTAACCCAATCTGCGTTCCCTTGACAAAATTGAAAGGAAACGTGGTGGACGAAGGCTTAGCTTCTGCTTCTCCAAGCTTTTATTTTCCGTCTCGGCCGAGCCTCGTGCCTTAATCTTCCTCTCCGGAGTTTACGCTCCACGACAGTTAGTTTACGTCGCCTGGACTGGCCGAGAGGCGCCCAGACCCGCCGTGACTCTGGGTGTGTGTGTGGTGTGTGTGGGAGGGTGTCCCCGGATGAGGTCAGTTTGAACCAGAGCGGCAGCTTTTCAGGGGGGCATCGTCCAGTCTGCAGAGGCCCCAGCAGGACAGAAGCTACTCAGGGTGCCCTGGGCCGCCTCACCCGTCTCCTGCCCTGGGCGCCCCTGGTCCTCAGGCCCCTGGTCTCCTGATGAATTGCAGCCCTGCTCCCCCGGGGCAGAGGCTGGGCTCCTGGGCCTCCGCGGTCACGCGGGCCAGTTGCTGTGATGAATGTCCTTTCCGTGTGTGGTCTGCTCCTGGCTCCGTCGCTGGGAGAGCCCTGAAGGACACGTGATGCGGGGGGGGGGCGCGAATTCTGCTTGGACGCCCTCAGATGGCGGATGAGGCCCCTCCCACTGACACGGAGATGATGGCACCGTCACCAACCCTCTCCGTTCGAGGCAGGAAGGCACCTGCTAATGACCTGGTGGAACAGGGTTTCCCAGACTTGACAAGCGTCGCATTACCTGGTGAGCTGTACGCAGGGCCCCCGAGGCCCTCAGGTGCCCTGAATCAGAGTCTGGGTGCAGCCCGGGTGCAACCTGAGAGACTGTGGGACAGTGGGCCCAAGGTCAACGGTGCCCCACCCTCTGTCTCTCATGGTACCTCTTGGATCCTGGTAGATTCGTTTCCACTGTGCCGCAACGGGAACGCCTCTTGGTACGTCTTCACGTTGGTATCTGGGATCCGAGGAGTTTTAGTTCTATGTGCATTTTCAGTCTATAAATTTATGTATATGGAGATGGACTAATGAATATTTAACAATAGCCTCCGCCCAGAGTTCCTGCTGTGATGCAGTGAGTTAAGGATGCAGCGTTGTCTCTGCAGCAGCTCGGGTCGCTGCAGAGGTGTGGGTCTGATCCCCAACCTGGCACAGTGTGTTATGGATCTGGCGTTGCCGTCGTTGTGGCATATGTCATAGCTGCAAAAAAAAAATTACACTGCACCTCCAAAAATTGTGCGTATAAGTACATGTAGAAGTTTACTATGTGAGTTGTGCTAATGTGCAGGGTACACAGCACACAATACAAAGTTACGCAGCACTCTTTTTTTTTTTTTTTCGGTCTTTTTTTTTTTTTTTTTAGGGTCACACCCACGGCATATGGAAGTTCCCAGGCTAGGGGTTGAATTGGAGCTGTAGCTGCTGGCCTGCACCACAGCCATAACAACCCGGGATCCAAGGTGCCTCCGTGACCTACATCACAGCTCATGGCGATGAAGGATTCTTAACCCACTGAGGAGGCCAGGGATCGAACCCACGTCCTCATGGTTCCTAGTCGGCTTCACTGCTGAGCCATGACGGAAACCCCTGCACCGTAATCTTTATGATGAATTTCATGCAGCCAATTGATTCTTCCTCTTCTTTTTTTTTTTTAATGGCCACAGCTGCAGCATATGGAAGTTCCAGGCTAGGGAATGAATCTGAGCTGCAGCTTCAACCTATGCGGCAGCTGTGGCAATGTCAGATCCTTTAACCCAGTGCACTGGGCCAGGGCTTGAACCCTCGCCTCCTCAGTGACCAAGCCCCCACAGAGACAACGCTCTTAACCTGCTGTGCCACAGTGGGAACTCTGCCAACTGATGCTCAGGGGAGATTCTCACTGATCTTTGTTGGACTGTGATTTGACAAATCAAATTACATGCCAGTCTGTTAACTCTTTTCCCTATAAATGTACTGTCATTAATTTGGAATCTATTCAGACACTTCACCCATATATAGCATCTAAACTAATAATCTGTAATACGTACATACATTAAGCCGAAACCTCTTTCAGCTTCAGCAATAGGCAGGACAAAGGTTAATCTGCACTGGTGACATTTTCTCTGTTACTTTTTTCAGTCTAGACCGTCATGAAAATAATAAGTCAAGCCCCAGTTTGCAGAGTTTGCCAGTTCCTGGGGTATAAACCCTCCCACGCTGGCTTACTTCAAGCCGGGCATACACAGAAGCTCACCACAGGGCTTCAGCATGACAAAGCTTCACCACCACAGGACACAAGGGCGCGCGTAACCTCAAAAGCAGAGAAATCATAACGTGTAGAAAACGGGGAGAAAGTGCTGAGTTTTGAGTATTTGTTACATTTTTATTTTATTTTTATTTTTTCGTCTTTTTGTCTTTTTAGGGCCACTCCTGCAGCATATGGAGGTTCCCAGGCTAGGGGTCGGGCAACGCTGGATCCTTAACCCACTGAGTGAGGCCAGGGATCGAACCCGCAACCTCAGGGTTCCTAGTCGGATTCGTTTCCGCTGCACCGCAATGGGAACTCCCTGTTACCTTTTTAAAGTACAGTTTCTATAACTGATAGTTGATATAATTTCACTTTTAATCATGGCTATGTTGAACAACAGGTTTACCCAAATCCTGAAACTTGAACCACAGTCCCTGCCGTTATTTATTTTAAAAATATGGGATCTGGAGTTCCTGTCGTGGTGCAGTGGTTAACGAATCCGACTAGGAACCACGCGGTTGCGGGTTCGGTCCCTGCCCTTGCTCAGTGGGTTAATGATCCGGCGTTGCTGTGAGCTGTGGTGTAGGTTGCAGACGCGGCTCGGATCCCGCGTTCCTGTGGCTCTGGCGTAGGCCGGTGGCTGCAGCTCCGCTTCGACCCCTAGCCTGGGAACCTCCATGTGCCGCGGGAGCGGCCCAAAGAAGTAGCAAAAAGACAAAAAAAAAATAAATAAAATAAAATAAAAATAAAAATAAAAATATGGGATCTGTACGGAGAGGGGCGGAAGGCAGCGGAGATGTACCATCTGTGACGAGTCACAGCATCTTTAAGGCAAAAGGTTTGAATTACTTTTTCCCTCATTCGTGTATTTGTCTCTGCTAAAACGGGACCGCCACCTGCTCAGTCCTGCCAGCTGTCGAGCTGTAAGCTCCAGAGGAAGACGGGCTCTTTGGCGTTTTTAGTCTCCCGGTTTGTGTGGCTGCAAAGAACTGGACCAGAAAGTATTTTGGTTTGCGATCATCTACGTGAGCAGAAAATCCAAACCCCGCACATCTCTGAGAAAAGGTTCTGAGCCTCCGATTCCGGGTCAGACGTTGTCGCAAGGCGTCGAAAGGGATTTGCGTGGCTCACGGGTGATGCTCCCAGCTCTGCTCAGCCGCCCCCGCCATCTGCTCCTCTGGCAGGTGGACACCTGGTACCACTCCCCACCGGACAGGCTAAAAGCCTCGGCCGAACCCAGTGCTGAGACGGTCTCCCCAGCTGTTCGCCAGCTTGGGGCCACATGCCTTCCAGATGCGCCCGGCGGTGACCTGCGGTGCGAGCTGCCCCTCCCCCGTCCCCGGCACCGCCCTGCCTTCCCACGGACAGTTCCCAGGAGTCCTGGCTCGCCTTCCTGGAATTTTTTAAACTAGGCCCAGAAGGAAGATGAAAGAAGAGAGGCTTTATCATGGCAAAGGCAGCCAGGCCACGGCTGATCTTGACCTGGTTTTGGACATTGTGTAAAAAGCCCTCAATTTCCAGGCTCTCAATTTAGAGGCTCTCGTCCCGGGGTGGGGGGGGGGTCTTCCCCCAGCAGGGCTGCTCAGGGGGCTGCTTTCCTTCCAGGGCCTCAGGGGACCAGTGTGGGGACCACCTTTTTGGGGGGCCAGTGGTTTTGCCTGTGACCTTCCGGCGTCTGGGCTCGACCTCGTGCGCATTCGTCGGAACCGTGATTTTCGCTCTGCCGGGCTGGGAAACTTGCCCCGCCCCGGAGGCCTCCTCCCAGGCCCAGGGTTCTGGGGAAGTCAGATTCTACAGAGGGGTCTGTTGGGACCCCGGAGGCACCCAGAGCTCCTGACCACCCCCCACCCCAGCTCCCCACCTCCACCGCGAGGTGGCACCTGCCGCCCGGTCCCCAGGCTTCTGCCTCCAGGGTCACCCCTGCTGTCTGCACTGAGCCTTTTAAAGCAGGTCAGGCCAACACCGTTTCCTCAGATGGTCGGGCGACATCGGAGACCGGAGAGACCAGAGCCTGCCTCCCTCAAGCGTGAGGCCGCTCCAAGGACACGCTCTGCCCTCCTGCTGAGGCTCCGGAGGACTTTGAGCCAGTCAGCATCACGTTACCCTCTCATCGCCTGCACACGGGTCCCTTCAGGAGGGTTCCTCTCAAAGCCTAGCTTATCCTTCCCTTGCTTCCGTTTCCGATGGAGACACGCACCTTCTTCCTGGGACCAGGTGGCCTCTCGGGACCAGGTGGCCAGGTTCCTGGTTCCCCCTCTCTCCTCTCAACCCAGGATGGAAGCTTGTGGCATCGTTTAAAGACCCAGTGACTTGAAAGTGAGTCTGCGGGTCCATCTAGAAGGACCTGGAGCAGCTCTGGGACGGGGAAGCGGGGAAGGGCTCTTCTCCCCACCCCTCGCCCCACCTGGCAGCTGTGCCAGGACCTCTGACTGAGCGAGATCAGCACCCCGACAACACCTAGTGCCACGCTTCACAGACACGTGGGGCTCAGCCAATGCTAGCTGAGTCTGTATGTGGTTGTGTTAGTTTGCGTGGGGCTGTCACAACATGTACCAGAGACCAGGTCACTTACACAGCAGACACTGCCTCCCCATCCTGGAGGCCAGAAGTCCACGATCCAGGGAGCAGCAGGGCTGGCTTCTCCCGAGGCCAGGGCTTCAGGCAGCCGTCTCTCCCTCCGTCATTCCTGTCCCCACGTCTGGGCCTGAATCTCTTCTAAGGACCAGCCACCCTGGATTAGGACCCACCAACCAGACCTCATAATCACCACGTAAAGTTCTTTCCCAGGAGTTCCCTTGTGGCACAGCGGGTTAAGGACCCAGTGTGGTCACTGCTGTGGCACGGGTCACTGGTGCAGTGAAGATTCTATCCGTGGCCAGGGAATGTCCACGTGCCCCGGGAACAGCCAAAAAAGTTAAAATAATAAAATCAATCGTCTAGGCCAACCCAGCGCAGAGCGAAGTCTCGTCGGACAGACAGTGAGCTGCCCAGCGTTTCGTTAGAGGCAGGATCTGATTGTCCCAGGAAAGAGGCGTCTGACGCTCGTGCTCCAGGCGGTGGCGTCGGGGCTCCCCTTACCGGCTCCGGCGCTTCCCGTCACCTGCTCCCGTGACTGCTCCCCTCCCCCCCCACTGCTCTGGTCCTTCCTTCTTTCCTCCCTTTTCCTCCTGGAGGCCCCCAGCAGCGCCGGGGGAGGGGCAGCCCCTGCGTATTGAGTCCTGATCTCCGACCCTATTATTTGCAGCACTTTGTAGAGTCCTCACTAGTGTCCTTGTTTTTCATTCCTTTCCCTCTAATTACACACCATTATAGAACCATTGAGAACTGTTTTAATAATACTCCTAGCCGTCTTGGGACAGTGAACTGCGAAGATGAGGGAGACGCTGGAGGAGACGTGTCACTGCAGACGCTTTTGTGTTTTGAACTGTGGACAAAGTCAATGCGTCCCCACATACACCGGTCAGCTTTCTGTCTGTAACCAGCTGCCTCAGATCTTAGTGGCTGGCGACAACGGTCCTGCCTCTCTCACAGCCAGAGCCCTGCCTGGCCCGGCCGCAGGCTGCTGGTCAGCTGGGCTCGACCCCAGGCCGGCTCGGATCTCTTGGAGGGGACGGTGGTTCTCTGCGGCGTGGCCCCACGGTTATACCAGTCCTGCCTGATTACCCATCAGCAGAAGCCAAGCCGGGCCTGGGGAAGCTGGGGGGACACCCCCTCGCTCAGGACTGCAGGTCCCCTGAGATCCAAGGAGAGCATGGAGGGAGTAAAGAGTTAAAAAAGATGAGGAGTAAACCAACTTCAACGTTAATCATCAGAACTCCTGTTGTGGCTCAGTGGTAACAACCCAGCTAGTGTCCATGAGGACGTGAGTTAGATCCCGGCCTCGCTCAGGGGGTTCAGAGAATCGCGCCGGAGGAGCTGTGACCCTCCCGGACACAGGCGGACTCAGTGCCAGCACGTGCTGAGGACGGTCAGGGGACACTCGTGCGTCAGACACCTGCCACTGAAGCCGGTCACCAGCTGCCCGGGGACCATGAACTGCCAACTCACCTTCATCCTTCCTTTCGGGCCCTCTTCCCAGCCACCCTAGGATGCCAGGGTCGCAAGCACCCACGACGGAAGGGCACCTCCGCTTCTGTCTCCTCTGGAGGGGCTGGGGCTGCAGGGGCTGTGGGGCGGGGGGCCGGGGTGCTGCTGTCCTAGGGCTTCCGCTCATGTCGTTAATGACACAGAGCCGCGCTCTTCACCGTGTGTCAATACAAGAATTAAAAAAAAAAAAGGGGGGGGAGTTCCCACCCTGGCGCAGCGGAAATGAATCCGACTAGGAACCATGAGGTTGCAGGTTTGATGCCTGGCTTCTCTCCGTGGGTTAAGGATCCAATGTTGCCGTGAGCTGTGGTGTAGGCTGCAGACGCGGCTCGGATCCGGCATTGCTGTGGCTCTGGTGTAGGCCGGCGGCTATAGCTCCAATTTGATCCCTAGCCTGAGAACCTTCATATGCCACGGGTGCGGCCCTAAAAAGACAAAAAGCCAAAAAATATATATATATAGGAATGTAGACAGTGTGTTACATGCATGTCACATACAGCACACACACACACATACACACCACACACACAACACACACACTCACACGTGCACACACCTAACACACATGCACACAGGACACCCCCCCACACGCGTGGCTTCCCTGAAAGCCAGCCGATTCTTTCGCGGAGGGCAGGTCTAAGTCCTGCCACTTTCTCCGCCGGGCCTTCTGCAGGCTGTGGGAAAATTGGAAAGTAGGCAGATTTTATTTTCTCCCCAACCTCCCCTTTAAACACACCGCTGGGGCCCCCCAGGCCCCTCACCACCGGCCCACGTCCACATCTGCCCCTCTTTCTGCTCTGAGTCGCAGGCAGTGATCGGATGAACCTGGGGTGGGGGTGGGGAGGGTCCCTGCCTGGGACTCAGACTGTCCCCTGCATGGAGAGGGCGGTTTGAAGAGAGAGCCATGGAAGCAGAATTATGGGCAGGTCGTCAAAGGAGACTCACGTTCTGGGTTCTCCTAGGTTGTACGGACCAGGCCGCCGCCTGGGCACCTCCTCAGCCCCAAGCTCAAGGGCCTGAAAGGCCGCCGAGGGCAGAGGCTGTCCGTGGCCGCAGAGCGGGTCCCTCAACCTCTGGAAGATGCTGGCCTGCAGGGATCTTCCGCACGTGCTGGTGTCAGTGTGCCTTCGGAGCTGCGGGCTGGACCGGCCCTCCGAGTCCCCCTGGACTCTCTGCGGCCACAGACTTCATGGTCAGAGGCTGCTGAGTGACTCCAGGAGGGACTGATGGGGCCAGGCGGTCACCCTGGCCTCTAGTCCCCTCTGGACGTGGGGCTCCGTCTCACGCAGTGACAGCAGAAGAGCGTCCGGTGCAGCTACGGTGGACACAGCTCATTAACCACCATCGCCACGCGCTCCCCACCAGCCCGCAGGTCGCTGCACATGGGCCACTTCACTGTGGACAATGAGACACGGCCAAGGCGGCTGCTTCGTGTCCATCAACACCGCAGAAAAGTCGGGGCGTCTGGATGGGGGGTGACCCTAAACTCCATCCAGCAGAAGGGCTGTCACCTGGGCCACGAGGGGAACGGCAGCCGCCCTTGACTCATCTGGGGCGTCAAGTGTGGGGGCGCACCGCCCTCCGCTGTGCACCCCACCTCCTCTTACGGGCCTCTGTCCGAAGGCAGCATCTCTCTGCCGGTGCGGGAGCCCAGCTCAGAGAGGGCCGCACCTCCGACAAGAATAGAGACTTTAGGTTTCTTCCCGAGTGAGAAAATCTGAGTGTGAAAGAAGGCTTTGAGGGGCCAGTCAGGAAAAAGTGAGGGATCTGGGCAGTCAGTGTGCCCATAGGCACCCCGACTCGTCCGCTTCCCTCACCTGTCCAGCAAGCACCTGGCACCCTGAACCAGGGCCAGCAGGACCAGGAGGGAAGGGGCAGGTCTTAGAATCAAGAGGAATCAGACCAGGGGATGGAGTCCCACCCCCAGGAGCCCCCTGGACCCCACTGCCTCGTGGGGCCAGGTCGAGGGCCTGGTCGAGGGGGTTAGTACGGGCTTTGGGGCTGGGAGAACCTGGCTCCAAATCCTGCCTCTGCTGTGTGGTCTCACGGGGTCCTAGTTTTCATCTCTAAACGGCTGTGGGTACCACCCGCGGCCCTCTTGTGAGATCGCAGCACAGCCCCGGCCAGCCCTGCTGGCCAGGGCAGCTGGAAGCATCACTCGGGTCCAGGGGACCAGTGGCCAGGCTGGGCCGGGGTGGCAGGTGGCAGCCAGGAGAGCCTTGAGGATGAGGCATCGACTGGGACCAGGGGGACCAGAGTCTGGGACAGAGGCGGCGTCTGCCGCAGGTCAGCAGACCCTGCAGGGCGGGGAGGCGGACGCTGAGATGAGAGGCCTGAGCATGCTCTACGACCCAGGCGTTGTTCAATCTCAGTGTCCAACTCGCTTCCTCCTCTAGACAAGACCTGCGCAGATGCTTCTGCTCTCACCCTGCTCTCGGTGGGCACTGGGGCAGGGCTGCCAGTTTCCCCTGGAAGCCACCTGCCTGGTGGCTCTCTGAGCTGGACCAGAGCCCAAGTCTGGCCCGCACAGAAGAGAGCCCAGAGCAGGTCAGCGGTCGGCCTGGGGGTCAGAGGCCCCCACCCCCACCCCCCAGCATCCTCAGGTGGGGAGGGCTGACTGCACCCAGCCTCACCCGCTTCCCTCTTTCAACCAGATTCCGTAAACATATAGCAAGTGCCAGCCAGGTGTCAACCAGGGTGGGCAGCCTCTCCTTTTTAATGCCACCTCCCCTTGGTGGCCATGCACCCCCAGATCCCTGGGAGGCAAGGAGATAACTTATTCTTTCTAACTGTGACATAAGCGTGAATCAAAATTCATGTTTGCTCTTCCACAAGCAGCCAAGGAGGGGGCGGGGATCCGACTAGGTAATGACTAGCTTGACATTTTAAACAGAAAAACAAGACAAGCCTGCTGTCTCTCACTCCACAGGAAGCGGGAGGGAGGGAGCTGGGGGCAGGGTGCAACAACCGTGGTGTCTCCAGCTGCCTGCTCCTGGAGCCCTGAGGAGGGACTGGGGGGATCCAGGCTGGACAGACTCAGACAGCCCACCCCACCAGCAGTTTCTGAGCAGGACGTGGGCTCAGCTGTGGTGCAAGCGCTCTGTGCTGAGAGCCTCACCCAGGCCGGTCCTGGGCCGCGTGCCCGACGGCCGTGGCCCCTTCCCACACATCAGCCACATGGCCTTGGGTGGAGCTGGCCGGACGGCCTCTCTTCCCCCCGGGCGTCTCTGCAGGGAGCGGGGTGTCCCTGGGCACAAGGTCTCGGCCGCAGCTTCTCCTGAGGCCAACGACAGCCCCCAGAGACACGCCGGGAAGCGTCCTGGGATGCAGTGGGGAGCCGTCCTCTTCGTGTTCATAGCAGCGCCCTGAATGCAGCTCGCACACGGCCGCGGCTCCTTGGTGGAAACCAGGACGGGGTGGAACCTGGTTTTTCCTGGAAGAAAATGCTCTTTCGGTAGAAGCTCGCCTGGAAGAGCCCCGCTTCTACCAAATGTGCAAGGCTGATTGGCCCAGAGGGAGCACCGGGGCCAGGATCTTCCGAGCGAAGCGCCGAGAAAGAGGGTGTTTGAGAAGCAAGGACACAGAAGCAGAGCCAGGTCTGTGCTGGTGCCACATGCGCTTCCTGTTGGTCACATGTGCCATCTGCAGGGAGAGGTGAGGCCGTGGGCATCGTCTGCAGACAGCGGGCAGCACAGGGGTCCTGAAGGAACAACAGCCTCTCCTGTGACCTCGTTTCAATGGAGTTTTGAACCCAAACCACCAGCTCTCATGCCCCAAACACAGGGTCTGGGCTTAGAAGCGTGTCCCTGAGCAGTGACGCAGACAACAGCTGCCCCCAGAATTCCAAGGGCGGCAGGTAGACAGAGCAGCAGGTGGCCCAGCGTGGGCTGCACAGGGGAGGGCGGGCCTCCCCGCCTGGAGCAGGGATGGCGAAGCACATGGTTTGGGGCCAAGTTCTGGTACCAGGAGGACACCCTGGAGCCCGTCTTCATCGCGCACGCAGGCTCTGTGCTGGGCTCAGTCTGTCCCACCGACAGTGGGAACTCGGGGGCTGCAGGGAGAGAGGGCATCAGAAGGCCCAGCCCAGGTCTCCTCGCTAAAAATGCACAAAACATCGGTTTGCAGGGCTTGGGGTGGGATGGAGGCAGGCGTGAACCCACACCCAGGTCTCCAAACGGTCCTCGTTGGCCCAATGAGGGAGCAAACTTCCTCTGAGGAGCTGGGCCTCCCCCGGTCCGCCTTCGACGCCGGGCTGAGTCAGTGCAGAGGGCGGAGGTCAACAGAAGTTTGCAAAAGGCGTCCAAATGCTGCATTTGGCCCCAGGACCATCCACGTGTAGAAAAACTCCTGACCATCATAAAAACAGCAGGAACAGCAAAACTGCGTGAGGTTTCCCGCGTGTCTCCTTCTGCCAAGACCCAAACCTCTTAACTAAACAGCAGACTGAATGAAGCATTATAACACTACCTGGGCGCCGGGCAGGGGGACACGGAGCCATGGGGCATCACAGGCGTCACAAGAGCGGACGGAGAGGGACACTCTCCAGACGACTCTTTTCAGGAATCGTGCACAGCCCAGGGCGGTCGGCAAGGGGGTCCAGGAACACACTTCCTTTTCCTGTGTGAGCTGCAGAGACTGCATCTCAGGGGCTGGAGCCCAGCCTCACCCAAACTCCCTCATGTAGGCTTTGCCCAAGGGCCCGCCCCCAACTATAGAGGCAAAGGCTCCCCCCACTTCTGCCTCCTTGAAGCGGAGGCATTTTGTGCTTAGATTCAGAGCAACTGAGATAATTCCCTCAAAGCTTTGTTTCTAGTCTCCCAGAGCACGTGAATTCCCTCGTGGCTTCAACAAATCCCTCCCTGGTGTAGAGAGATGGGAGAGAGAGAGAGAGAGAGAGAGAGAGAGAGAGGAAGGGAGAGAGAGGGAGAAAGAGAGATTTGCTGTAAGGTTCTCCTAAACGTGAAAATGCTTTGTAATCTGTTTTAAAACGGTGCCCATCTGCAGTGAAAACAGTAACTCAATAAACACAGTATTGATTGAATTGAAGAATGGATGGATGGATGGATGGGTGGATGGATGGATGGATGGATGGCTTGAATTTTTTGTTTGTTCGTTTGTTTGTTTTTACAGCCACATATGGAAGTTCCTGGGCTAGGGATCAATCAGAGCTCCATCTGCAACCTACACCGCAGCTTGAAGAAACACCACATCTTTAAGCTATCAAGGGAGGCCAGGGATCAAACCCACATCATCACGGATACGATACTAGTTGGGTTCTTCACCTGCTGAGCCACAGTGGGAACTCCTGGATGGCTTGTTTGCTAGAGAATATGTGTGTATCAGCACTGAAACTGCTACCCTTGGATTTAAGTGATACATTTCTGTTAATGTAAACACCCCGAGAAAGATAAATTGTTTTTCATAGCTCTTGAATTTGAGGCTATTCAATGCTAGATACTTGGAGGGATTGCAGACATCGTAGAAAGTCAGAGGTGAAGAGCAGGAATCCAGGAAATGGATTTCCCACACGGGCCCCCACACGGGCCCATGAATAGTTTGTACACTTTGCTGAAAGCGGTGGGAGTTTTGCCATTCCTCACACAAATTTCTGGCTTCAGAAGAAGCCAAAAACACCCTTAAAAACTGAAACCAGATCCTAAAGCATGTTGGGCCCAGGTCACTTGGGAAGCAGTGAGCCTGGGGGATGCAAGGAACAGGTGCGGTACCCACGATGATGCCACAGCATCACCCCCTTGGGTCATCGAGTTAGCGGCCCCACACTGAGCTAGATGGCATTTTCTCAGTTCCTTGACTGCAGTTTCTTCTGGTCTCCGTGCAAATTGCCTAGCACTTGACTTCAGAAGACACATTAACTACTCAAAATAATTAGCATCTTATATTTCTATGTTGTTTAAAGAAACTGGAGACTTCCATTATTCAAATTTCAGTTCAAGCAGCTTTTTCATTTGCCTTTTGGATATGGCCATGCCCTGATCTGATTATTTTAAGGGGTCACATGTTGTCTTTGGTAGGTTAGCAAAAACACCAAGTTATAGGGTTTTTTTTTTTTTTTTGGTTTGTTTCTTTTGCTTTTTAGGGGTGTGCCTGTGGCATATGGCACTTCCCAGGCTAGGGGTCAAATCAGAGCTGCAGCTGCTGGCATACACCACAGCCACAACAACACAGGATCCGAGCTGCACCTGTGACCTACACCACAGCTCATGGCAATGCCGGATCCCCAACCCACTGAACAAGGCCAGGGACACGTTCTCATGGACACTGAGGTTTCATTACCACTAAGGCACTATGGGAACTCCCACTTTTATTTTTTGCTGGAAGACAGGCCACTAATCTATACGAACAGGTTGTGGTAAATGAAAATGGAGTGGATGTGAATTTTATGAGCACACGTTCTTTGCCAGAGCCAGTCAGTGCATTTATACCATTACGAACTTTATCAAATGCTTGATTCGTTTATACAGCATGATTATAAACTCAGATCAATTTTGACTCCAAGAATGCTGCCCTCTAGAATGGCAGAGGCTCCAGTGAGTAAGCCTCAGATTCAGCTGTGTCTCTTCCTAGAATCAGTCATGTCATTTTAATGGTTATGAGAGTTGCTTTAAGCCTGGGAATTAGAAATCAAGCCATTTTTACTGCTCAGACCCGTTTCCTAAAGCAAACCACCATTCATAGGGGTAAACCACAATTTATAGGTGTGGCCGCATAAGCTTTGCTCTTCTGATACAACTGGGAAGTGGAAACGGAGAAAATAAATCAGCCTCCATCCCAAAGTAACCAAACAAGTGTTTCCTTAAGAAATGAGAAGGCAGGCGTTCCTGCTGTGGCTCAACAAGTTGAAAACGTAACTTGTATCCGTGAGGATGCGGGTTCGATCCCCGGCCTTGCTCATTGGGTTAAGGATCCAGCATTGTTGCAAGCTGCAGCATAGGGTGCAGATGCAGCTCTGGTCCGACGTTCCTGTGCCTGCAGTGTAGGCCTGTAGCTGCAGCTCTAGTTCGACCCCTAGCCTGGGAACTTTCATATGCCGCAGAGGCAGCCCTAAAAAGAAAAAAAAAAATTGAGAATGCTATGAAACAAAGACCCCAAAATACTCCACATGGATCAATGAGGACTATAGGGATATTTATTTCCTGAAAACAATACTTAATATATCAAAGGCTGGGAAATCGTACTTTATCCTCGCAACCAAACATGTAGCCTCAAGTTCTTTTTTAATTTTTTAAAATTATTACTAAAGTATAGTTGATTTCCACTGTTGCATCGAGTTCTGTTGTACAGAGAAGTGACCCAATCATACACATTTCCCTGTGCTGTACTGTAGGATCCCATTTAATCCCCTAACCTGGTTTATTCGTGAAATGGAAAAATGAATTCACGTGATATAGCCAGTTCTCCTTCATTTTTTTTTTCCCCAAGAGGTAACTAGACTAACAATGAAAAAAACAAAACATAGCTATTCTGGGGCAGAGCTTTCAAGGAAGGTGTTGGTTTTATGGCACGTCCTCCCGTGCACTGACCCTCCTCTGGCTGCGACTGTGCTTGGAGGCTCGCTCATCACAGGTGGATGTGTTGGAACTAACCCTGACTCATCCCAAAGGCACGTGGCTTCCTCCTCATTCTGGGGCACTCAACTTGGGGACAAGCCAGCCGCCAGGTCATGAAGGCACCCAAGCATCCCTGTGAAGAGGCCTGTGTGGTAAGAAGGGAAGCTGGCGAAGAACCATGCCTGCCGAGAGACGGGCGAGTCTTTGAATCTATAGAAGAACCCCAGGTGCTGCTATATTTGGCGACTATAAATACTGCTACAATAAACATTGAGGTGCATGCATCATTTCAATCAGTGTTAATGTTTTCTCTGGTAAATACCCAAGAGAGGAACGGCTGGGTATTTATTTTAGTTTTATTTTTAATTTTTGAGAATTCTCCATGCTGGCCTCCATAGTAACAACACCAATTTACATTCCCACCAACAGTGGACAAGTGTTCCCTTTTCTCCACATCTTCGCCCACACTTATTATTTGTTGTCTTTTTTTTTTCTTTTCTTTTCTTTTTAGGGCCACACCTGCAGCATATGGAATTTCCCAGGCTGGGCATCCAACTGGAGCTGCAGCTGCCAGCCTACACCACAGCCACAGCAATACCAGTTTGCATCTGTGACTTATACCACAGCACACGGCAACGCCAGATCCTTAACCCACTGATCGAGGCCAGGGATAGAACCCACGTCCCCACGGACACTGTGTTGTGTTTGTAACCTGCTGAGCCACAGCAGGAATTCCCTTTGTTGTCTTTTTGATAAGAGACGTTTTGACAGGTGCGAGGTGACTTCGCACTGTGGTTTCGATTGGCAGGTCTCTCATGATTAGTGATGTTGAGCATCTTTTCATGCGTATGTGTACGGTCCTCTTTGAAAAACTGCCTATTCAGGTGCTCTGCCCACTTTTCTATTGAATTGTTTGTGCTGATGCTAAGTATATGAGTTCTTCATATCTTTTAGATAGTGAGCCCTTATCACATACAGCCTTTGCAAATATCTTCTCCCATTCAATAGGCTGCCTTTTCATTTTCTGGAGAGTTACCTCTGATGGGAAAATGCTTTTTTAGTTTCACGTAGAGCCATTTCTTTATTTTTGTTTTTGTTTCCCTCGCCTGAGGAGACAGACCCCCCCAAAAAAATTGGCTAAGGTCAGTGTCAAAAAGCACACTGCCTATGTTTTCTTCTAGGAGTTCTAGGGTTTCGGGTCTTACATTTAAGGCTTTAATCCCTTTAAGCTTATTTTTGTATATGGTGTGAGAAAATAGGCCAGTTTTACTTTTTGCATGTAGTTGTTCAATTTCTCAGCACCATTTATTGAAGAGGCTGTCTTTTCAAAAAAGCTACCTGTTTTGTGGTAGCTTAATCAGCTGTGTAAGTGTGAATTTGTTCCTGGACTCTCTATTTGGTTCCATTGATCTCTCTGTCTATTTTTACACCAGTACGATACCATTTTATTGTTGTAGCTTAGTACAGTTTGAAATCAGGGAGTATGACACCTCCAGCTCTATTCTTCTTTCTCAAGATAGCTTTGGTTATTTGGCGTCTTTTATGTTTCCATATGAATTTTAGAATTATTTGCTCTAGTTTTGTGAGAAGTGCTCTTGGCTTTAGGACAGGGATTGCATTGATTCTGCAGATGCAAATGGCCTTCTTTAGTAGGTGATTTTAACAATACTCATTCTTCCAATGCGTAAACACGGTGTATCTTTCCATTTGTTTGTCTTCTCCAATTTCTTTCATCAGCGTCTTATAGTTTTCAGAGTGAAAGTCTTTTACTGCCGTTGTTAGATTTATTCCTAGGTTTTTAAGAGTGGACATTTAGCCCTCTCAAACTACATGAAAAAACTGAAGAGAAAGGAATACTTCCAAACTCACTCTATGAGGTCAGCACCACCCTGATGCCAAAGCCAAGGAAAGAAGGAAGGAAAGGAAGAGAGGGAGGAGGGAGGGAAAAAAGAAAGAAATTACAAGCCAGCATTTCCATACAGAGAAGCAAAAACCTTCAACAAAATAGTCACAAAGCAAATTCAACAGTACATTGAGGGGATCATACATCATAATCAAGTAGGATTTACCCTGGGATGCAAGAATTTTTCAATATGCACAAATCAATGAATATGACACAGCACATTAACAAGCTGAAGAGTAAAAATTATATGATTACCTCAACAGTTGCGAAAGGTTTTGACAAAATTCAACATTCATTTATGATAAAAAGCTCTCAACAAAATGCAGCAGAGGGAAACTTTATATAATAGAGGTTGTGTATGACAAACTTACAGCCATACTCAATGGTGGAAAGCAGAATGCATTTCCTCTAAGAACAAGGCAAGGATGCCAACTTTCACTGCTTTTATTCAACATAATATTGGAGATGCTAGCCACAGCAACCAGACAAGAAAACGAAATAAAAGGAATCCAAACTGGAAGAGAAGTAAAACTGTCACTGTTTTCAGAGGACATGAAACTGTATATTGAAAATCATAGATGCCACAAAAAACTTTGTAAGAAGCAAATCAATAAAGAAATCTGTTGCATTTCTATAACTAACGAGCTATCAGAGAGAAATTTAAAGTTGCATTTACAGGAGTTCCTATCATGGCTCAGCGATTAAGGAACACATCTAGCATCCATTAGGATGTAAATTCGATCCCTGGCCTGGCTCAGTGGATTAAGGAGCCGGTGTTGCTCTGAGCTGTGGTGTTGGTCGCAGATGCAGCTCAGATCCCGTGTTGTTGTGGCAGTGGTGTAGGCTGACAGCTGTAGCTCCGATTAGTCCCCTAGCCTGGGAAATTCCATATGCCGCAGGTGCAGCCTTAAAAGCCAAAATAAAATAAAATAAAGTTGCATTTACAGTTGCTTCAAAAAGAATATAGGGCTACTTTAAAGTGCTGACTTACTTTATTTCAGTTAATTATGAATTATTATGCCACTATTTTTAAAGATTAAAGTTTGAATTCTTTGAGTATTAAAAATCAAGGTAATTGACTCAGTTATTTGATTTTATTCAAAAAGATGAACCAATGTGCAGTCTTCAATACTGAGAAGTTTGCTCTGGACAGTTTTGCACACACACACACACACACAAGCACACATTCTTCTTTCAAAATAATGACTCCTTTGGTAACTTTTGTTAAAAATACAAAAATAATGTGTCATTTTAATTTTTAATAAATGATTATATTTTCTTTATTTCAATATAATGTTTAGTGGGCCATTTTTTATAAAAATTTTACTTTTGATTATGTCCTAATAATATTAGAATGATAATATATGTTCAATACATACATTTATACATTTATATTTTACATAGCGTTTTTAATAATTTAAGAAAAAATACAAATATGTAATCATTATTTTGTGAAATATACCAAAATGCTTGCGTGGTCATTTCTCCCTCCTAGTCTAGCGAGAAACAGGAGTTTTCCCTCAAGAAATTATTTCTGACCTGGACACTTGCCTGCAATAGAGATACACTTTCAACAGAGGGCGCTATCGTTGAAGTCGCTCTCCCTCCTCAGGTGTTGTTACCAAAATGAGGACTCAATTTTCCATCCAAATTTACTTTTTCAATAAGAACATATCCCAAAAATTTGAAGTGACTTCTGACGCTACCCAATTTTAAACAATGACCAACATTCATCATTAAAATAATTTTCTGGAGTTTCCGTGGTGGAGCAGTGGTAATGAGCCTGACCAGTATCCATGAGGACGCAGGTTTGACCCCTGGCCTCGCTCAGTGGGTTAAGGATCCAGTGTTGCCGTGAGCTGTGGTGTAGGTCACAGATGAGGCTTGGATCTTGCATTGCTGTGGCTGTGGTGTAGGCTGGCAGCTGCAGCTCTGATTCAACTCCTGGCCTGGCAATGTCCACATGCCATGGGCATGCATCTAAAAAAAAAAAAAAATACACACACAAAAAAGAATCTGCTTCTGAGTTACCCTTTCTTCAAGTTGAATTGCTTTCTGGAACAGAGTTCAAACCCAACTTAAAAAATCAGTGTACAGGTTGTAATGATAGGGTGACAGGGAGGTCTCTGCCCAGGAGAATGTAGCCTGGGAAACCCACCCCACCTCTCTGAGCAGGTCAGCCTGGGGGGGGGCGGGCAGCCCCAGTTGGTATGGCTGCTGCTCAGGGCCTCCACCAGGTTTGAGGAAGGCAGCGGCCTCAGCAAGACCTCACCTCTGCCAGCCTCCCTCCCTGCTCAGGGCAACGCAAAATGAAGGTAACCCAAGTTTACTTGCTTTAAGCTCATCCGTGGGGAGCAAACCGCACTGTCACGCTGTTGCCGAATGTCCACAGCAGAGTAGACTCCCTACCTGACAATGTATTCTTACTTTCTTAATTTTTGTTCTATCTCTTTTAGCCCCAGGAAGTAGGAATCAAGGTAAAAACACTGAGAAGTGAGAAGCCCGTGGTCTAGCATCAGCCCTTCTCCCCAGAGGGCATTTCCCTGGCAGTGCACCTCTGGAGATGTTACCAACTCCCCGGGTCCTGACAGAGAGAAAGTTTGGTTTTGCTTTTGTTTGCTTTTTAGGGCTGCAGGTGCAGCATATGGAGGTTCCCAGGCTTGGGACTGAACTGGAGCTGCAGCTGCCAGCCTACACCACAGCCACAGCCACGCCAGATCCGAGCCGTGTCTGTGACCTCGCGGCAAGGCTGGATCCTTAACCCACGAGCAGGGCCAGAGATGGAAAGCACATCCTCACGGATACCGGTCGGGTTCGTTGCCACTGAGCCACAACGGGACCTCCCGAAGAGACGTGCCCAGAAGAGAAACTCTGATGCTTAAAGGGGGCAGGGCATAGAAAGCACCGCTACGTAGTAGATCTTTTATTTTAAGCTTAGTTCCCTACTTTTTTTTTTTTTTTCTTATGGTCTCTGTTTCCATTTTTCTAAATTAGAATTTGGAAGTGGATATCTACAGCCTGCAGCAACATTCTATATAAACCTTTGGAAGAGATGAAGCCACTTAATATTTTGGTCTTGCAGATATTTTAGAAAGAACCTCACCCTGAAGGCTGAGGAAAGGGATGGGCCACCCTGGGATTATTCCAGGTCCCCAGGCATCTCCCAGTAAAGGGCTGGACAGCCCTCCTGCTGCTTCTCCCTGGACCTCAAAATACTGTTTCACATGGACCTCTGTCCTTCCTCCCCTCAGCCAGCATCTTCCGGGGGCCTGAACGGTTTGGATGCTGAGCTGTGTGGGCTGATGGTAGGACGAGGGCACACGTGCAGATCCACAGCAGTCTGGGGTTCAAGTGCGACGTGGCGAGGTCATGCAATAGCTTCCTTGAATGTTGATGGGCTTAAACAGGGTGTGGCTTCCGTAACACGATGCCTGGGACTCCCTAACCCCGAGTCCCAGAGGCATCGCCCACCTGCCTCGGCAGCACCCTCCCCTCTCCAGCCTCCTCCCACGGGCGGCCTCTCGTCCTTCTTCATTCTTTCCTCCCGAGCCTCCTCTCACCATAGGGTGCTGCACATGGAGCTTCTCAACTGCTGTGCCATTGCCCCCTAGGGGACATTCTCAGCATGCCATCCTGTGATCTGTTAGCGCAAGGACAAGGCCCTCCAGCCAGGAACACGATGCCAAACTCCCTGAGATGAAAGGGACTTTCTGCAGGTGGAAACCCGACTTCTGATCCGGCGAGCAGCCTCAGCCCGCTCACCTTTAACTCCCACCCTCAGGCAGAGTCGCATCCAGGACGCGCAGCCGGCTGACACGAAGGCAGATGGCACTTGGCGCTGTTCGACGGTTTCAGCGGCCTGCGTGCATCAACTCAGCCTGGGCACCTCGGGGCTGGTCTGCACCTGCTCCCAGGCTGGGGCGGGAGACAAATGAGACAGGAGGCAAAGGGCAGGAACCCATGCCTTCGGCCCCAGGGCGGCCCCAGCAGACTGGGCCGTGTCCTCCCACAGGGCAGGCAGTCTGCGTCACTGAGTCTCCGACAAAAGGCTCGTCCCCACCAGAAATGCCCTCACACCTCCCCCAAGTCCTATGGCCTGTCGTCGCGACACAAAATTAGCCATCGCAGTTAGTTTCCTGGTACTTCTCCCTCCTACGAAAACAAGGGCATTAAATGGCTCTCGGAGGTTGTGCTGGAGTTCTCTCATGGCGCAGCGGGTTAGGGATCCAGCGTTGTCACTTCCGCCGCTCAGGTCACTGCTCTGGTGCAGGTTCGATGCCCAGCCCAGGAACAGGCCTCCGGCGCAGCCAAAAAGCAAAGGGTTGTGAGATCTGTGAGTTCCACCCGAAGATCGTAGAGGTTACCACCGCAGGTCCCGCCGTGGCGCAGCGGAAACGAATCCAACTGGGAACCATGAGGGTGCGGGTTCGGTCCCTGGCCTCGCTCAATGGGTTAAGGATCCGGCGTTGCCCTGAGCTGTGGTGTAGGTCGCAGACGCGGCTCGGATCCCGCGTTGCTGTGGCTCTAGTGTAGGCCAGCTGCTGTATCTCCAATTGGACCCCTCGCCTGGGAACCTCCTTATGCCACGGGTGCGGCCCTAAAAGGAAAGAAAAAAAAAAAAAAGGAGCATCACAAAATATCCGCAGTAGTGGGGGAGGGGAGGTGTCGGGTCTGAGAAAAGGGAAACTGTTTATGAAGAATGGTTCTCGTCGTTGCTCTTCCCAGAGGCGAGGGCATTTCGATCAAGCTCCCATAAAGGCGGAAATGCTTATTAAAAGTCTTAAGATAATCTATTTCTAAGGGGAATTTTCAGAAAACGTGGCAGAGGAAGATTCAGGGCTAAGC
Source organism: Sus scrofa (assembly GCF_054392235.1). Classification (NCBI taxonomy): domain Eukaryota; kingdom Metazoa; phylum Chordata; class Mammalia; order Artiodactyla; family Suidae; genus Sus; species Sus scrofa. Next base: position 1,927,101 of record NC_139383.1, read on the forward strand.
GGGGAATTTTCTGGTGCCCGTCCAGTCGTAAGTCACAGGTGGCTGCCGGGTCCTGCCTGTCACAACAAGGATGCCTCATTCATGAGCGTGTCCTGGCTCATGAAGTCTGAAATCATGATTATTTTTGAGTCAAGCGGGGATTATCAGGCCCTGAGGGATTCGCCCCCGGCTCAGGGCCTTGGCAAAGGAGGGAATTTTGTGTCCCTGAGCTCAGGCCAGGGGCGTCCTGGCGGTCTCTTTGCTCGGTCCACACGCCTAAATGACAGCCTCAGAGGACGCGGCCCAAGGCTGGCGGGGATCTTCACTCACTTCCCACCGCCGAGGCCTCCACGCCAAAGCGCCTCCCGCGGGATTTGGGCCTCACGGGGACACTGAAGTTGACCTCATGGGTCTGGAAGCTGCCCCGCCACCCCAGCCTTCTGGGGACACAGCAGGGAGGGAGGGAGGCCCGCCCTGCAAAGACAATCCTGGGGCTTCGGCACAGACGCGCTTTCCTCCCAACTAACTGGGTTGTAACTCGGAGCTGGGACTCTCTTTGCTTTAGTCCGTCAGGCAATCGCTTTCGTTCTTTCTGGGGGTGAAGGAAAGAAACGGAAATTCCTACAGCTGCTGCTTCCTCCTGGAGAGCCGGACGCCTCTGAGCCCTTGCGGGCCGGGTCCCAAGGGCACCCTGGCCGCTTCGGGAGATGCCGAGATCAAAGGCAGGCGTGCCCAGCACCGCGGGGTCTTGTTTTGCGAAAGCTGCTGCTTTGAAGATGTGCTGTGGTTCAGCCGCAGCTGTCCAGCCTTTGCTACTGCAGGTTTTTCTGCTAAGTTAGTAAAATTAACCTCTTCGTGTCCCACCACCTCCTGTTCTGCCTGGCGGTTTTTAGGTGACGCTTCACCAAATGGCCTGAATTGAGAGAGGACAGAGGCCGGTGGACGGGGAGCGAGGAGGCTGGGTTCCCCCTGGGCCACAGCCCGGGAGGCAGAAGGCAGAGGCAGCTTTTGTCCCGCAGGCGAGGCTCCGGGTACCTGAGAACTGAGGCCGAGAAGCCCAGCCCTTCCTCCTGACACCCGCCGGCAGGCATTTCTCTGGCTTTCCCATCCCCCCCACCCCACCCCTCTGCCCAGGAGGCTTTTGGGAAACTCAAGTCCAGGGAAAGCATGGCTTGGATACTGGCTGGCTGAGGTTGGCATGTGGCCCTGACAGCCTCCCCCGCCCCGGTGTCAGGGCCCTGTGACTGATTTTGGTCCCTGGAGAGGGGGCAGGTGAGCCCTGTGTCCCTTGCAGACTGGTTCTGGAACTTTCCTTTTTCTTTTTTTTTTTTTGTTTTTTTGTTTTTTAGGGCCACACCTGGGCATATGGAAGTTCCCAGGCTAGGAGTCCAATCAGAGTTACAGCTGCCGGCCTACACCACAGCCACGGCAACGCAGGATCCAAGCTGCGTCTACAAACTATACAGCAACACTGGATCCTTAACCCACTGAGGGAGGCCAGGGATCGAACCCACATCCACATAGTTGCTAGCCGGGTTCGTTACTGCTGAGCCACGACAGGAACTCCTGGAACTTTCTGTCCACAGAGAGAGAAGTCTCTCTCCTCCTTGGTCTTGGCTGGCACCGTGCAGGCTTCACGGCCTGAGGGGGCGGCAGGGTAGGGACACCCAGGGACCCCACGGAAGCCACTCACCCACTGGGAAGATAGCGTTGCATGTTTTCTAAGCAAAGACAAATTCCCGAGAATAGGCTGCAGGATGGGGGCTTATGGGTGGGGGGCAGCTAGTCCTGAGAACCAGGCCGTTACTCCCTCCCGGCCCCGGATTCATCGGCTCGGAGTGAGGAAGGGCAGGGCCTGCCTGGCTGTGTTCAAGCCGAGTCACAGGACACGGGGCCTCGGGTGGCCCCGCCACCCGCGTCTGGCCCAGCAGCTGATTTTTTCTTTTCTTTGTTCCTTTTTCTTTCTTTCTTTCTTTCTTTCTTTCTTTCTTTCTTTCTTTCTTTCTTTCTTTCTTTATTTCTCTTTCTCTTTCTTTCTTTCTTTCTTTCTTTCTTTCTTTCTTTCTTTTTGTGACATTCTCAACAAAATTTCCCAAAACCATTTTTTTTACAATCCTTTTCGCAGTTGGAGCTGACTGTTATACCTCCGTATTCTGTTTATGCCCCAAGGGTTCCCACCAGCTTCTCCTCGTTGGGGGGGGGGGTTGTGTTTTCCTTTTCTTGACAGTTTCCTTTGCTCAGTTTAATTAGATCCCATTTGTCTGCTTTGGCTCGTGTTTGTTGTGCCTTAAGAAGCTGATCGAAAAAAGCGCATTGCTGTGGTTACGTCCCAGAGCGCGCGCTCTGCCTGCGTTCTCTTCTGGGGGTTTAGGGTTTCATTGCTTCATCAATATTCATCGTAAATATTTGTTCTCCCACTTTGAAGACAGCCTCTCACTCTAAGTATCCTCGCTGACTTCTCAGAGCCTTCGCTTCTTTCGTTCATTTGTGGGGCAAAGTCCTCACAGCGGCCCGTGACATCCAGGGAGGGAAGCCGGGACTTGGCACCGCTAGACCGCGTCTCCTGCATGACAAGTGGCAAAACGTGCAGTTTCACTGGCGCACTGAGCGGAACAAGAGCGGACACAGGACGCGTGGGTCCACCACCCGATAGCGGAAGGGCTCTAGTGCCACAGGCATCGGGAGGATATCCCTCTCTGCCAGCTCATAACTATGCACCTGCCAGCCGCACACCCAGGCAGAAGCAGGGCTCGGGGCCAGCAGGACCTGCCAGGGCCGGCAGGAGCCCGGGTCCCGAGGCGGCTGCGCAGCCTGTTTCTGGGGCCAGGGACCCACGTCTCCCTCAGCCTCTGCCCCGGGGCCCCGGAGACTGGGACCTGCCTTTGCAAAGAGTTATCTTATTTTGCCCAGCGTGATTGAGGCATAACTGAGAAACAGAAACTAGGTGTGACGTGCACGACGGGGCGTTTGGCAGAGAAACACTTTGAAAGGTTTACCGCATCGAGGCCGTGAGCTCATCCATCACCACGTTTTTTCCTCATGACAAGAACACTTAAATCCACCCTGAGCAGGAGTTCCCGTTGTGGCGCAGGAGAAACGAATCCAACTAGGAACCATGAGGTTGCGGGTTTGATCCCTGGCCTCACTCAGTGGGTTAAGGATTGGGCCTTGCCGTGAGCTGTGCTGAAGTTTTCAAAAGCGGCTCAGATCCCACGTTGCTGTGGCTGTGGTGTAGGCCGGCGGCTACAGATGCAATTAGACCCCTAGCCTGGGAACCTCCGTATGTCATGGGTGCATAAAAGGACAAAAGACAAAAAAAAAAAAAAAAAAATCCACCCTGAGCAAATTTCGAGCATCCAAAACAGCATTATTAACTGTTAACTCTAGTCTCCAGTCCGGGCATCAGATCCCAGAGCGTACTTGCCTTTTAACTGGAGGTCTGTGCCCTCTGACTGACTTCTCCCCATTTCCTGCAGCCCCTGGCGACCACCGCCCCGCCCTGGTTCTGAGAGCGTGGCTGGTTCTGACCCACCCACAGGTCAGGGTGTGCAGTGTTTGTCTTCCCGAGTTGGGTTCATTTCATTTGACACCCTCCGGTCCCTGCCAGAGAACGACGGGTGTCCCTTCTCTTCCGTGTGATGCTCCCACATGGGGCAGGGCCGGGAGATGGCACAGAGGGCCGGCCAGGGGCCAAGGGATCAGAGCTGGCACCGCCTTTCAAATGGGTGCCGAGGGGCTCTTATGGCCAAAACTTCGCCTCTGTCCACCATTACCAAACAGAAATGCAGCGACAGAGTTTGGGGTGAAGGGAAAAAGACAGCCTTATTGTTTTGCCAGGGAGATGGGGGCACCGCAGGCTCGTGCCTGAAAGACTGCGCCCCCTCGGAAGGGATTCGGAGGTGGTTTTGCAGGTCGGGGGGAGGGAGATAGCGCCGCAGATAAGGATCGGGGTGGAGGCAGGCTGGCCTTGTCTTTCAAAGCTGGCGTTCGTGGCCCCAGGACTGGTCCTGGCGCGCCTCCTCCTTCATCCCGGAGTTCTTCCATCTGTGGGGGTTTTACTTCTGCAGAAAGGCTCAAGGATATTGTCACCTACATTCCTTGAGGAGGAGCCCGGACCTGCCCCCCGGCGGCTCTGCGGTCCCCTGACGGCTCCTCCCTGGTCTCTGCAGCCCCTCCCTTCCCCTGATGAGCAACTGGCCTTTGGGCTCAGGGAAGCTCACAGAGGCTGAGGCTTAGTCCCTAGACACCAGCAACGGGGGCACAGAAAGCTTGTGTGCCCAGGAGCCCCCAGGGCCCTGCTGGGTCACAAGCCCTTGAGGCATCTGAGGAGCAGAGACATGGTCCAGATCCTTGGCCGCCAAGCAGGTGCAGCCGCTCTGCGCTCTGGACCGGCCTGCCTGGGGAGGGAAACGTCTGAGGTGCCTCCTCGCCAGGCCCTCTGGCCTCCGCTTCCACTGCCTCTGCCCAGGTCCCGGCAGCTGCCGTGACCAGCATGCGACCAGCACCTTGGGCGCCACGCAGGACGCAGATCTCGTCCGGCCGGCAGCTCGAGATGCAGACATGCTGTGTAACCCTCCTTCGTCGGTGGGGAGGACCCAGGCTACTGGAAAGATCTATTTGGAAGAAATGACAAGCCCAAATGGAGCCATTGGCCTCCTGGAACAGCAAACCAAGAAGCGCCGTTTCAGCCCCTCCCAGAAACGGGCCCGGCAAACAGACCCGAGGGGCCTAACAGGCCCTGGAGAGGCCATCACGAGCTAGACCAGCCTCCCTTCCGCAGAAGGAGGCCCGGCCCCGATCAGCCCTCTTCCTTCTCTCCCTCATCCCTCCCTGCGCCCCACATTCCCGCCCGGAAAGGCCTTTCTTTTGTTTCCGCTCCTTGCAGCCCCTCCTTGGGGCTAGACTGGCTGCTGCCAGGTTCATGAATCATTGAATAAAGCCAGTCAGCTCTTCAGATTACTCCGTCCGCTTCTGGACTTCGGCAGACCACAGCCATCCCATGGCCTTGCAGCCTCCCAGCCAAAGGACCCGCGTGTGTGCAGGGACAGCAGGCCCCCCGGGGCTACAGGCACGGGGACTCCTTAGGGTCCCGCATTCCCACAACCCGCAGGGGGCCCTTCCCCCTCGGTCTCGCCACCTACGGGTCTGCCTGGGGAGCGCTGGTTCCCGCTCCCTCCTGTAAAATTGCCCTGGGTGACGGTTGAAACTTTCCTGAAATGATGCTCTCGGCTGGTCCACAAGCACCCAGAGAAAGGCTGGAACCCAGGCTCTCTCACTCCCCACATGCTGGGGGCCCCTCCCCAACCTCAAGCTTTGTCCTTCATCCTCCAGCTGCTTGGCCGCGGGCCTTGCTGGGCCCTGGAAGTGTGTGACCGAGGCGGAACGTTAACTCAGGCAGTCAGTGTGGAGCTCGGGCTCTGATCCGCTCTTCGATGGGCCATTCGTTACCGTTTGTGTTAAGGGCTCCAGGGAGTCACATCCCCACAGGCCTCGTTTACTGTGGGAAACGCCAATTTGTAGCCCACCCCTCAAGTAATAGAAAAGGAATGAGAGTGACGGCGACTCAGTCTAAGGAAAGAGAAGAACAAAGAAACCTTAAAACGTAGGGACTCTCCAACCCCAAACCCCCTTTTGGACAAGGACCGATATAGGCAAGTGAGCAAGGCCAATGGGAGAAAACCGCATTTTTCTGGACCCCAACGTGGGGTCCCCACTTTTAAGAGATAAAATCCCTATGGGACAATAGAGAAGGGGGCTCTTCTCCCCACGCCCAGCAGCCCTGGGAGCCACTGGCTTTCCCTTAGTAAGGACTTCGCTTGCTGCCTGTGTGTTCCAGACGTTCGTTCTTCGTCTGCTGTGAATGAGACGCCGGATCCCGGTATGTGATGAAATGTCAGCCCTGCTGGCGTGGAGTGCGAGCCTCTGGGGCACATGCTGTCGGAGGAAACGGCCCGCACGGAGCCGTCCTGATCGGGAAGGTTCCTCTAGCTCCCGGGGAACCTCTCCCAGCGGGGAGAGAAGTGAGTGTCCATCCACGCCTCCCCCAACCCTACAGCTGATCCCAGGCGTGGTCCCGGGAAGGCCCGGGCCCCTGCCCTGCGGAGGGACCCGGAGGTGGGGCTTGGCGTCGGGGTGTCAGGAAGCGGCCCCCAGGGCTGAGGTGCCCCCTTCCCTTCTCCCTGCGCGCAGTGCTGCGGGCAGTGCCAGGACCCCCATTAGCCGGGTCAGCCTGCCACCCCCTCCTCCTCGGGCACCCGGGACAGCTGCTGGCCCCGGGTGGGGCCTGGTCCCTGTGCACACTCAGAGGCCCGGGCTCTGCCACTTTCTGTCCGTCCATCCGTGTGTTCCGTGCAGTTAGGCCTCTTTACTTCCTCCACTTTCCAGGCTGTCCCCAAGGTCGCCTGGAGGACGCAGCTCAGTCCCCAAGACTGAGCCCCAGACACGGACTCTCATGACACCTGGTGGCCCCTCGCTGCCTCCAGGGCATCTCAGGTCCTTACCCATAGGAGGGCCCCTGCTGGGCCTGCGGAAGAGGCTGACGAATAAACAGGAGACCTCGGGATGTGACCTCAGGGTGGTGGGGACCTGGTTCCCACGGCGTCCTGGCAAAGACCGACTCGGAGAGAAGGGAGGGGACCAGGAGTTTCCAGGGCAGTGAAAGATGGGACAGCAGGTGGGGGGTGCTGACAGGAGGTGGGGGCAGAGCACTGGGGGGGTCACAACGCAGACTCCTCTGGCGGAGAGAACAGTCCAGAGCTGCCGCCTCGGGTTATAGGAATCCTCCCCTCCGTCCTGATGGGGTGAAACCGGACACGGCCCTACGGGGCCCCGGCGCTACAGCCTTTCTGGGTCCCCCACGTCTTGGTCTTAGGAAATGGGCCTCGTTCGGCGACCATGACCTTCCCTGAGTCCCCAGGCACAGGTTCGGGCCATTGCTGATCAGGGAGGGAGGACGAGTGAAGCAGCAATAGCACAGCCTTGGGGGCAGGATCCCGGGTCCCTCTCAGGGATACGCATAATAATACAGGCGTCTTATACACCTAAGAGAAAAGCCAAGTCCTCATGCTTCTTCTAGAGATGAATACTTTAAAACTAAACAGCTTAGGAGTTCCCGTCATGGTGCAGTGGTTAATGAATCCGACTAGGAACCATGAGGTTGCGGGTTCAATCCCTGGTCTCGCTCAGTGGGTTAAGGATCTGGCGTTGCCGTGAGCTGTGGTGTAGGTCGCAGACAAGGCTTGGATCCCGCGTTGCTGTGCCTGTGGTGTAGGCCGGCTGCTGCAGCTCTGATTTGACCCCTAGCCTGGGAACCTCCATAGGCCATGGGCGCGGCCCTAGAGAAGACAAAAAGACCAAAAAAAACCCAAAAAAAACTGAACAGCTTAGAGTCCTTCCTTGTCCTTCCCCCTGGCTTAGTTACACCCTAACACAATCCCCCGCGCAATCCCCTGTAAGCTAAAGATTAGGCACCCTGGGGACAAGTGCCTGTGGGTTAAAGATGATTAGCACATGACTTTTTTTTTTCAGGAGTTTTCCTAGTTTGCTCTAATCTGATCAACATGCCCTTTTCGCAAGTCCTGTTATTCTAGGCAGTAACCCAGAAGCCCCCCCATGGGGATCAGGCGAGATCTCCTGACTCCAGCCTTGATGACTAAGATTCTCCCAAAGAAAGAAGGAGGCATGCTTGTCCCAATCCGAATTCCTATCTGAAAACCTGTTTTTCTCCTTTCTACTATAAAACTCCTCCCAATTCTTTCCAATGGGGGGGAGCACAGTCTTCAGGGCATTAGCCTGCTGTAACCCTCCTTTGCCTGGCAAAGCGATAAAGCTATTTTTTCTCCTTTACCCCAAACCATGTCTCTGTGTTTCAATTCAGCACCGACAGACAGAGGCCGAATTCCGGTAACGGGGGAGGGCAGCTTTTCTTGTATTTATCTTTCCTCAATGCTCTCTGCAAACTCTTGCCCTGTACCGAGCAGCGTGTCTGGGGGCACATTCTCCAGCCCCTCCAGAGAGCAGCAGAAGGTGCACAGCCACCGAGGGGCTCATGGGGGCGGGGGGGGGGGGGCACTTTCTGATACATCTTATCCATGAAAACATATGGTCTGACAGGTCAGTGAACAGGGACACTGCAGCCATCCAGCCACCACTCTTCAGCCCTCTCCACCCCCAGTGACACGGCCCAGGAGACGCAGGATGCAAAGCTCAGGATACTGGCCCCAGAGACCAAATTCACCTCAAAGGGAAGATTTCAGGAGCCCAGGATCTGGCGTCTTCCCATACCTAGAAAATTGCTAGATTCGTCCACTTGAGATGCCTGCTTTTATTTAACAAACAGTAATCTTTTGTTGTTATGACCCCCCCCCTCGGGCTTTGTTGCAAAGCCCCCTATACATCCTGGCTCCCCACCGATCCCACCCCACCTCTTCAGGTGCCCTCGGAGTGACCTGAGAAGCGGCTCGAATAAAACATAACTTTCACCTTTGAGGTTGCGCATTTTTTTCAGTTGACCGTCACAAATGAGTCCTGAATGTTCATTTCCGAGTCAGCAGGCTGCTCTGCGCCGGTCCCCGGCACGGACGAAGGGGCCAGCGGCTTTCCCCTCAATCCCTCCTTCGCCGGGAGCCCAAGCAGGCCTCACCGCCCCGGGGGTTAAGAGCTCTGCCTTTGTTTCTGTTCCACTCCGGGCAGACACTGTTCCTCCTGAATGATAGGCTCTGGTCCCCAAGAGTGAGTCTGTCCCTAGATGACAACTGCAGCTTCGCCGAATTCTCTGGAATTGGGGAAAAAGCAGCGAGTGTGAGCTCTGGGCGGGTGGAGGTTGGAATTTAAGAGTTTTATGCGTTGCAGGCGCCACATACCTTTTCCCTAAAACCTTGGGAACTTTCGCCGGCTGTTCTCTGGCAAATTGCTCTGAGGGGAAAGGCTCAAAGTGGTGTGACCCAAACTTGACCCCCTTTTCAGGTGGATATCGTTCTCTGAAAAAAGGCATCTTTCACAATAAAGCCAGCGTGGGGAAACTGTTGTTCTTTTATACAGACCTGCTTCTTTGGATTTTTAAAATTTCTCCTCCAGTATGCGGTCACCTAGCCTTTCCCACCAGCTCCCATGGGGCCCTTTTAAGGCAGTTCCTCCATCGGTGGCCGCACTGAATAGCTGAGAGCAGCTCTTCTTAGAAACCGAGTTTTCTCGGCTGGTGTAACCATGCGTGATGGCCAAGGGGTCCGGACGACGCAGCCTCTCAGGACCGCTGTCCCCAGGAGGTGCCCGGGACGCTTGGTCTCCTGGGAGCTGGGGCCCCCACAGTGTCTGGGGGAGGGACAGTGCATCTGTAGAGGAGGGAGGGGACAGGGGACTTTGAGGTTGGGGTGCGGACTGCGGGGAGGCAAATGTAGGGGGAGCGGATGGGAGCTGGGCGTTCGCACCGCGGGGTGCAGACTCGGCCCGGATTCGGCCGTTCTCTGCCCTAGAGCAGCCGGCGAGAGCCCTCGATCTCTCAGTCCGTGATCCTACCCCTTTGCGTAAACAGTATCACTGTTCCCATTTTAACAGACGAGAGAATTAATCCCAGAGGGTTAACACAGTTTCCTAACGACCCGCAGTTCACCAAGCGCGGGGTCGTGGTCTGCGCACGCGGGACGGAAGAAGAATTTCCAGACTCACATTGGGCTGCAAAGAAGAAAGAGTTTATTGAGAAGGCGAGGTGAAGAGAACGTAGAGTTTACAGAGATAAGAGGCACTGCAAGCGCAGCAGGACGACCCCTGATGACCAGAGAGAGCTGACATGGAGCAAGGGGTCCTGTCTGTTTTCATAGCCCAGGGAGAGGAGAGGCCTCAGGATACACCTGCTGACCCGCTGAGTGGGTGGGGAAAGGTGGGGTCTTCCCATACACCTGCTGGTGGGTTGGGGGCGCACAAGGCCCCTAAAAGGGTGGGGTGAGGAGTGGGCCGCAGGCCTTTCCTAGTCGGGGCAGGAGGGAGCAGGCAGGTTGCTCAAGGAGGGGGAGGGGCATGATAAGGGTCTGGTCAGTCCTGTCTTGGCCAGAAGCCCAACATGATGGAGCCGAAACTGCCATCAGGTCCAGAAGTTTCCGTGCTCCTATTTGGAGCTCTGCCGATTGGTTCTGGGGTTGGGCGGCTCCAGTTCTCCTACGAGCTTGAAAAATGTTCACAGGACTCCATTGCTGTTATTTCTCTTCCCTTTCTCAGGTTTAAGCAAAAAAATTCCACAGGGAGCATTCTTCAGCATTTAGATTTGTCAACACAAAGGAGACTTTAGACTTTGTCAGTCTCGACGTGGAAACGAGAAGGACCCCGCTCCCTGCTGCCCAAGCCCCTCCGTGTCCCTCAGGTCTTTGTAGAAAAAGGCTTGTCTCCGAGACCTTCCCTAAGCGCCCAAGCAAGGAAGGAAGGGAGGGAATATGCAGAAACGAGGAAAAGCAGCCCAGCAGGAAAAAGCAGTCCTCAAGCTTCTGCCCTTGGCCTGAACCTGAAAGCAGGCCTCACCCCCCCCCCACCCCCGTGACCCTGACTAGTCAGGCGGCCTGTTCTGACGGCCTCCTGAGCAGTTACGACCTTACGGTGGTCCCCCAAGTCCCCTGGGCTTCCCCTCTGTCCATGGTCCCTTGCTGGGGCTCCTACGACCGCCTGTGTAACTGTCCTTCCCCATGCTCATCAGGTAGCCTGGCTTTGCTGTGTCCGCTGAGGGACCGAGTTCGGTTCGGGAACAAAAGCAGAGAAAAGATGGCAGGATCCCTACGGTTTCCCGGGGCAACCTGACAACAAGACGCCATAAACTGGCCTCGCGTGTCGGGGGCTTCAACGAGAAGGCCCTGAGACCGGGCTGGAAGAATCTCGGATTGCCCCGAACGTCCTGAGCGGTCTGGTCCCCCTGCTGCATGGACAGGGGTTGAGGAGACGCTGCTTTGGGCCAACATGCACCTCGGGCTCCACGAGTGGTGACCATGAGATGAAGCTGGGCCCCGTGGACCCCTCCTGGGCACAAAGACCTTTCTGTGGCTCCCGTTTCTTCTTGGTAGGAAATAGATTTCATTCAATCTCCTTGCCCTTCCCTGAGTTCTAAGGACGGATTCACAGTTGCTCATTAGGGAAGAGGGCTGCAGAGACAGGGGGCGGTGCAGCCTTGGGGCGGGGCCCGGTTCCTCCTTAAGGAACACGGGTAACCCAACGTCTAACCCTAGCCTTGGACTTCAAGGTCCCTTCAAGGAGGGTGACTGCAAAGCCTCGGCAAGACCTTATCACCGCCCCAGGCGGCTCACTGTAATGCCCCTCCCCCAGCTTGTGCAACCTGCCTGCTCCTTCCTGCCCCACTAGGAAAGGGGTATGGCCCACTCCTCACCCCACCCCTTTAGGGGCCTTGTGCCCCCCCAACCCACCAGCAGGTGTATCCTGGGGCCTCTCCTCTCCCTGGGCTATAAAGACGGACAGGACCACATGCCCAAGGTCAGCTCCCCAGCTCAAGAGGCTGTCCCTCTGAGCTAAGCTGCACCTCTTATCTCCACAAACTCTTCCTTCTCTTCACCTGGCTACGCTAGAAAACATTTTCCAACCCACGTGCACAGGCTAGAAGAATACCTTTGAGTTCTTCTGCAGGAACGAGGCCCCCTTGCAGGTGGAGGATGGTAACTTAAGGCTGAGGGCGAGATTCCTGGAGCCCCGCCCTGCGGCCTCACCACCAGCCAATCAGAATAAAGCCACAGTCCTAGAGGCCTCACCCCACATTTTGCCAATAAAAACCCTTCACCAAAACCACGGGGGAGTTTGGATTTTTGAGCACAAGCCATCCATTCTCCTCGGCTGATCCTGCGATAAACCTTTCTCTGCTCCAAACTCTGATGTTTCATCAGTTTGCTTGGCCACACGGTGCAACAAGCCCACAAACTTGTGCTGGATGTAACAACAAGTTCCCTTTTTTCCCCACAAATTTCCAGAATCAGTAGCAATAATTTTAGCCTGAGAGAAGTTATCACCTGTACAGTTGGTGAAATTGTTTTCTTTAGTTTTAGTGTTTGATTTTTAATCAATTCTAGGGAACATCTTTTAATGAAAATCTTTGCTTTGAATTTTGAAACTGTGGACAGCAACTCGGGTCACAGGAGATTATTTATGCATCAATTAAGGGCCGTTTAAAAACAACCCCCTTCCTGGAGAGTTGTGTGAATCAACTAGTTAAGAAATAACTTTAGTTATTTAGGAAAAAAATGTGTTGCGTTTCACAAGCTTCCAGGATGTTGATTGTCTTTGAGGTATTTTGCAAGTCTTTGTAAACTGAAGGTGACTGATAGAGGCAGAACTTCCATCCCACTCGGTCGCAGTGATTTTAACTGGCTGCCTCCTGCTGTGAGAAATCCACCTTTGTCCTCCTTTGCCATTCACTTCAAAATGCCTTTACCCTGAATATGCTTGTGCTGCTTCCACATCTCCTGTGAACCAGTCTGAACGCCCATCTTTCCCCTCCCGTCACACGCAAAACATAAAATCATTAGTGTGTTTACTTTTATATATAGATGCAAATGTCAGGGAGCAGAATTTGCCACCTTAAACTTGGGATATTAATTATTATTATTATAATTATTATTATAAGCTGGTTCTTTTCTAAAAAAGAGCAACAAGGAAAAACTGAAAACCAAGTAGGACTCGTAAGACGCGTTTCCGTCTGTAAAGGAGTCTCCATTTGTGAGGGTCTCCCTCCACCAGGAAGAAGAGGCTGGACACGCTTCTAGAAACTCAGGGGAGAAGGCAAGGACTCCAATCCGCCTCCCAAGCCCCTCATTTCCTGACTTTCCTTGGTCACCTCCCCAACCCAACTGCCCACCTCAACATCCGCTTGGCTCCCGCAAGAACCACCGCGCTCTCCTCCCCCACAGCCCGGTGTCAGCAGCGGGCTTCAGCGCGGGGAGCGCAGCCAGGTTTGGTTCCGCTACACGGTGCTGCTGAATTAGAATCGGAATTATTGGGGAAAATAAGACCACATGAAATACCCAGAGGACAATAGGAGGCCAGCCACGGGTTTACCGGGAGATAATGTAATAAGATACGTTCTCAAAGTCCAAAAAAGTAAACGCCAGGGTCGGCTCAAGAAAACATTTGCTTTCCGTGAATCCCGGAACCACAGCTCCCATCACTGGCCTTGTATTGAGAAGTATCAGGGTGTGTTCTCAGCTGGCTGGGGGGTGAGAGGCTGAACCCTAACCCTACACCCCAATGTCAAGCCAGCGAACTTGACATAGGTCCCCAATTCTTGTCCCTTTGGAGAAAAAATTCAGCAAAGAAACTGAGACTGGCAAGCCAGGAAATGTGCTCAGGAAGAGAGAAGATACGCGTGGTGACAGCACCGAGGGCTGGGGAGGAGGGACAGGGAGACAGACAGACAGCCAGAGCCACACACTTAGGGGTGGGTTAAATCTCGGTACAGAGCTGTCCTTCCGGGCTTCCTCTGGCTGTGGAAAGTAACGTGATGTCCTTCCTATCAAAGGAAATCTCGGTGCCTCCATTTTGCTCTGGTTTCAGCTGAAAGGCCCCCCTGCAGTCCCCTCCTCTTTCCCGCTTCTCCCAGCACCAATGTGCTCCGAATGAGCCAACTGAGAAGAATGTGCGCCCTGACCCGACCCACGGGAAGGGGACAGGCCCCTCGCCTGCGTTAGGGTCAATAGGGAGGGTCCTTTCTTCTTTGCAGGGGCCTTTTGAGCACCTGCAAAGCCTTCTCAGAAGGAAAGAGCCTTGTCCAGATCTCCCCGTGTTTGTGTGTCTCATTTCCCGACACTGACCATCCGAGCCGTGTCCCCAACGTGGCCAATCATCCTGCTTCGTCTGGCCGGACAGACGAAGCAGACCTGACCCAGGGCCTCCCCTGGGAGCACGAGCACCTCTGAGTCAGGGTGGGTTCTAGCTGAGGGTCCCTGGGGAGCTGACAGGATGCTCTGAGGTCTGGAGCCCCTCCCTTCTCTGGCCCCTGAGGAGCCTGTCTGTGCATGTGCAGTTCAGAGGGCTCCTGGACCCCAAGAATGGGAGCTACGAGGTCTCTCTTTTATCCCAGCAGCTCCTCCTTGCTCCTGCCATCATCTTCATAGCGAGGTTACCTGTCCACAGGGGACAGATTCCAGCCGCTCAGCCAGGCACCCATGTATCTCCTCCCTCAGTGTCACAACTGATGCTCACCTTTCAAGGCACCTACTCACCTCTACATTAGATGCTCAAAAGCAGAGAACTGGTCCCACAACTGGAAGAGAACCCCTGCCTCGTGTAGCCGGCTCCTCACCCAGCCTACATCTCATGAGCCGCCCCAAGCCTGGGGGAGGGGGAGGCGGGGAGGGGGGTACAGGTGCACCCTTGCCTCAGGGGAAAAAGTGCTTCACAGGGAAACCGCTAATTCCCGGAGGAAGAAATTTTCCTCCGCACTGTTGGTTTCTTCTGGTCAGTCTGAGAATTGAACTGACCTGAGACTGTGAACTGGAGACGGGCCCCCTGCCTCTCCACGACTGAATCCTGAGCCCCCGCAGCCCCTCAACACCCCCGAAATATCTCCGGGTGGCGATCAGGGGGGGAGGCCCTCTGTGCTCCGGGAAACCTGGCCCAACAGGTCTTCAGAGAGCTGTGTTCAGCAGAAGCTTTACGAGCCCAATTCTTGTATCTCTTTACATCTAGAAAAGCACTGAAATCCTTCAGGGGTGACATCTGCTCCTCGTGACTAGTAGTGACCTTCTCGGGCTGAGCAGCGACCTGCAAAATGTGTGTGGCTGCATGTCCCACTCCCTTCAGCAAAATCACACATTTGCAGACCTCCCCCCCCAACCCCGTCTCTGGAGCGGTTCTTGGAGCTCTCTCTCTGCAATGCCGCTTCCCAGGCCACACCTTCCTTTCTCCCCAAATAAAACTGAGCTCGCAACTCTCACGCTGTGCATTTCTTCCAGTTGGCAGAACAGACCAAAAGCCCAAAATCACACAGAAGTGTAATAATGTTACCAGGGAGAGCCCCAGGAAAAGCAAGGAACTCGCCCAAAGGCACCCCCCACCTCCCCGCCCCGCAATGCCATCCTCACCTGAAGACCTAAAAGGGATGCTGCGGGTGGGGCGCGAGCTCCTGGGGAGCCACCGGGAAAAGCCCAGGAAGTAAAGGGCTGGCGGTACAGAGTGAAGCCTTGGCCTCTGCACTGCTAAGAGCTTCTAAGGTGTGGCCAGCCTTCTCTTCCACCTTCAGAAAGAAAGACATCCTGACATGTGGAGATTTCCCTTAAAAATGTAAATGTTCCTGGGAGTTCCTTTCTTGGCTCAGCAGTTAACACGCCCGACTAGGAACCATGAGGCTGCAGGTTCAATCCCTGGTCTTGCTCAATGGGTTAAGGATCCGGTATTGCTGTGAGCTGTGGTGTAGGTTGCAGATACAGCTCGGATGCTGCACTGCTGTGGCTGTGGTGCAGGCCGGCAGCTGCAGCTCTGATTCGACCCCTAGCCTGGGGACCTCCATATGCTGTGGGTGCAGCTATTAAAAAAAAAAAAAAAGTAAGTGTTCCTGGAGTCTCCAGGTGTCCTAGTGGGTTAAGGATCAGGCCTCGTCACTGCTGTGGCACAGGTTCGATCCCTGGCCTGGGAACTTCTGCATGTTATGGGTGCAGCCAAAAAAAAAAAAAGAGGAGTAAAGAGTAAATGTTTCATTTAAAAGAGTAACTCCCACTTGGTTTTCAGAATTTTTTCCCAAGTCTTCTATGTCTTAGAAAACAACCAGCTTCAAATAATTAGTATTCCAAAGAGACATGTTTTAGGGCGGCTTATCCTGCTCCCTCCACCAGCTTCACGACCACAGCACCCTGAACACTGTCTTCAGAGAAGGCGGCAGGCATCGCCATGTCTAAATAAAACGTCACCGTCCCTGAGGTTTCTCTGCAAAGGGCTTCGAGTGTTTCACCAGGCCTGTGGGGAGTTTTGGGCCTTCGGGTTCCTGCTGTTTAAAATGACAACTGTCAATTCAACAGAAAAAGAACTGTTGATATAATCTGGTCTTTAAGAGATTCAGAGAAGCCTGGGGCAGGCTGAGACAGGACGCCTTGAGCAACCTCCCTTGTGGAGACACAGCTGGGCTCACAGGGTGGGGGGTTGGTGGGGGTAGGACAGGGCAGGAGCCTGAGGCCAGGGCCCCTGGTCACCTACCCAGGCTCAGCTTTTCTGCAGCAGGCGGATGGGCCTGGTTGGTGGGCCCTCCTGCGCCCAGGGGAGTCTGGAGCCTGGAGTCAGAGCTGGACCTAGCGAGGTACCGGGGAACAAATTTTTCACCCCAAAGCGTGTCTCTTTGCAATCACGATGCGTTTAGGCATGTCATTTTTAAGAAACAGAAGACTCAAGAAGTCTTTCTTTTTACCTGACTGTTTAGCTGCCTGAAGAATGTAGAGAAAGGGCCAGTAAGAGAATTGTCACCGCAGGAAACTACAGGAGGAACCAGGAGTGTGACAGCGGGGAACCTGCGGAGTCTGTGAAAATTCCTCTCCGTCTCTGCCTGGCTCAGCAAAGGTGTATTTACCCAAAGTGGCTTTTCTGCCTCCGTGTGAATGGCCTTAGTCTCCTTGGAGTTCCCGAAGCCCCAGCATCCTCTTCTGTCTTTAGCTGAAATGGAATTTACGGTGAGAGTTTTGGCCTTTGGGGTGAGTCGCTCCGTTTCCCTGGGTCTCTCCCACGCAGGTACGTGATTCAACTTCTGTGTGATCGGCTCCTGTTGAGTCTGCCAGTTTAATCCGCAGATTGGCCAGAAGAACCAAAAAGGGTAAAGGACACTTTCTCCCTCCCAGCGGTCGGCGTAGGCGGCGGGGTTCAACTTTACTGGCTGGACACGACTTGCCCCAAGGCTGCTGCCACCGCAGCACCTGGGACGGCGGCCAAAGGGAGCAGAAGGTAAGAATCTCACCTGTCCGTCTGTCTCCCGGGTTGACGCTCCACCTGCTTGCAGGGTCTGTTGGCAACAGAGGGTGAGTGCCCTTTCTCTCTTTCTAAGATTTTGTTCGCAGGAAAAAAAAATGCTTGTGCTGGTTTCCCGGCTCGGCCACACTGGGGACGTTTGATGTGTTACTCTCCACAGCGGGGATGCTTTTCCTCCCCAGAGGTGGTCCCTGTTGCGCCTCGTCCCTTCTTCTGAGCTTTTGTCCTAAGAAGGCAAAGCGTTGTCTGATGAGTCTCACTCTGGCCTTGCTCTGTGTCCTGAGCGGTCAGGGAGCACAGAGCAGAGCAGTGGCAGGGTCCCCCCAGAAGGACCCGAGCAGAGGAAGCGCGTTGCTGATCGGCTCCAGCGCACACCCTCGCTGGCTCTTGGCGGTCGGCTGCCCTTAGCTTTTGGTTTCTAAACCTGGAGGCATCTGGGGCCTCGGCGGCGGTGGGGTGTGATTTGCTTGGGGGGCTGCGAAACCGCTGGAACCACCGGCCCGATGGCTTTCCTGCTGAATTCAGTTTACCGGGCCCCTGGCTGGGAAAGCATTGGGTGCCAGCACCCATCTCTCGGTTACCGTCAGGCTCGAGTCGTTCTTGTCTCATCACGAAGCTCATGGGTCATGATCTCGTGTCCGTGGAAGAACGGTGCTGAGTGCCCAGCTGGCTTCTGTCTCTCTAAGCACCGGGAGGCCTCTGATGCAGAGCCGCTGGCTGGGGACTCGGTGTTTGAGACCTTGGGGAGAACACAGTGCCCGGGGGAGACACAGCGATGGCAGGAGCTAAATGAGTTGGCATCGAATCAATCAAAGCGGGCACCTGGAGAGCATCGAGCTGTTTTCCCCAAGTGGCCCGTTGGTTCGTTTTCTGTACTGGCTGCCGAAGTGGAGGTGCAGCCAGGTACGGAGGCGAAGCCGCTCTGGCCGAGGCTCCTGCTTGTTCAGCTGATAAATGACCTACGGCGCTTCTCTGAGCCGAAGTCAGCGGCGCAGGAGAGCAGAGGGGCTCGGCTGTGCGGCTGAGGCCGAGGCGGTCGATGCGGCGATCGTGGCCAGAGTGGGGGCCCGCTGTCCTCCCGTGCGGTGACGGCGAGGAAGATCACCCAGCAAAGTGGCAAAAGAGGCGTGAAGGTGTCACTTTGGAGACGAGGGTGGCGACTCGTGGTCTCGGGAGGGCGTCCACCCCAGGAGGACGTCTGCTTCCGAGAAAACTCCCCATTCAGGGCTTCTTCTTCTTTCTTTTTCTTTTTCGTCTTTTTAGAACCACGCCTGCAGCATATGGAGGTTCCCAGGCTAGGGCTTGAATCAGAGCTGCAGCTGCCAGTCTACACCACAGCAACTCGTGGCAATGCCAGATCCTTAATCCACGGAGCGAGGCCAGGGATTGAACCCACATCCTCATGGATAGTAGTCGGGTTCGTTTCTGCTGCGCCACAGCAGGACCCCCCCAGTCCGTTGTAACTGCAGGTCTCCAGCGGGGGTGCACTTCCAAGAGCCTGAAGGAGCCCTTTTAACCGAGAGAAGGGGACCCAGGGTTCACGTTCCTGATGTTTGTCTGCCACCTGGGTGATGAGGAGGAGCTGGCGTGGTCCCTCCCTTCCAAGGAGGGTCAAAGGGCAGTCCGCACTGCAGTTCAGGGCACCACCTGCAAGCTACCAGAAACCTGTACTTGTCGGAGGTCTTTTTCTGTGTGTCTTTCTGAAGATGAGGCACTTCTGGAAAAAGTCAGAGTGCAGCATTAACTGTCAACGACAAAAAGAATTTTAGAAAATGCCTAGAGGAGTTCCCTGGTGGCTCAGTGGGTTAAGGATCCTGCTTTGTCACTGCTTTGGCACGGGTTCAGTCCCTGGCCCAGGAACATCCATATGCCATGAGTGTCATCAAAAAAAGTGGCTAGAGATATGATAAGGACTCATTTGATAAGGAAATTTAGTTATTTCTGCGCCATATAACATTTCAGATAATAAGTGGACAATGAGGATATTGACAAATTTCTATGAAGTCCAGTTTCTAAACACCTGTGTTAGGAGTTCCCGTCGTGGCCCAGCAGTAACGATTCCAACTAATACCCATGAGGATGCGGGTTCCATCCCTGGCCTCACTCAGTGGGTTAAAGGATCTGGAATTGCCATGAGAAGTGGTGTAGGCCACAGACGCGGCTCGGATCTGGTTTTGCTGGGGCTGTGGTGTAGGCCAGCAGCTACAGCTCCGATCTGACCCCTAGTCTGGGAACCTCCATACGCCACAGGTGTGGCCCTAAAAATGACCCCCCCCCCAAAAAAAAACCCTATGTTAGTAAGATAGTTTCATACACACATAAGCTAAGGTTTATCATCAGTTCCTATTTGATGATTCTTCCCACATAGCTTCTCATACCACATAAACCTGATTGAGATAGCATATCTTTCACCAGGGTCTCTGGGAAATCTCAAAGTTAGTTTGAGGTTAAAAAGATGTCATTTAAAATTCGATCTTATCTAAAATATGACACAAATGAACTCATCTACAAAACAGAAACAGACTCATGGACATAGAGAACAGACGAGGCTGCCAAGCAGGAGGGAGAGGCGGTGGGAGGGACGGGGAGTCTGGGGTTAGTAGATGCAAACTATGACGTTTCCACCGGATGGGCGACAAGGCCCTGCTGTACAGCCCAGGCAACCATATCCAGTCTCCTGGGACGGACCCTGACGGAAAAGAATGCAAAAGCAGAATGTCCACATATGCATGACTGGGTCACTTGGCTGGCTGTACAGCAGAAATTGGCGCGACACTGCAAATCAACTCTACTCTATAAAAAACAAATAAACCTGATACCGACAGCTGGGGGAAAAAAGAAAGAATTTCATTTGGGGAAGTTGTCAAAGTATCAACAGATTTGAATATTTGATCAAACAGGATCACAGATCATTGTAATGTAATGCTTATCTATTGAAACAAAGTGACAATGTGAGATTTTAAATATGGATGTCTACATGGTTGTGAATAAAATTTTGCTCTTTTAATATTGAGAAGACTGTCATCCCAAGTATTAAAGCCCTGATAAAGACACAAAGCCCAGGAATTTTGATAGAACACAAATCTTGGCGTGCCAGGCAGGTTAGGTTTTACCCAAAAGGTAAAGAGACCCTTTTCACCATCTCTTGCCAGGAGCAGACCAAGTGTCTAAGAAAACTTTGTTCCTATAACAGAGAGAAAGCTAAATGGTAATGTTGCACCAGATTCCACTTGTGTGGTTAGTAGAAGCCCGCCTGTGATTGGAAGGCGGAACCTCCAAGGGTATCTGAAGGTCAACACAAGAAACTCGGTCTCCGTGCAGACACTGTGGGGTGCTGGCAAAGGCATGGCCCACATGCTCCCTGTGCCTTCAGTTCAAGGGCGCGGCACTACCAGTGTCCTTCAGTGCCATCTTCACAATGTGAAAAGTACAAAGTGTTTCTGGCAAAACACAGAGGACAAGGCCAAGAAGGGCGACGTGCAGAGAGGGGCTTTCACCTGGTCAGGAAATCGTCAGGGCCAAGTCTGGCCACGGGCCACGGGCCTCAGTTCTACACCCAAAACCACGTTACTCTTTGAGCTTCAGTTTTCTCGCCTAAACAAATGACTTTCGTTTTTTTAATTCATGCTATTGTCACCCCGGAGATACGATATGGTAAGTGTATCCAGAACCTCCCCTTAGTTCAGTATCTCCGCAAACTATTAGTTGTTTGTGGGCAAGTTTCTTAAGAGCTTTGTGTTAGTCTGGTTCGCTAGAGAAACAGAAGCAACAGGACTTTAGGAGATGCACGTAAAATAGGGAATCGACTCCCACACGGAATGATGGAAGCTGCCATCTACAAGTTAAGACCCAGGAGGGCTGATGGGATTGTTCTACTCCAAGTCTGAAAGCAAGAGAAGACCGACTGTCCCACCTTGAAAACAATTGAGCAGAGAGCAAATTCGTCCTTGCTCAGCCTTTTGGGGCCATGCAGGCCTTCACCTGATTGGACAAGGCCCACCCTCACGGGGAAGGACCATCTGCTTTACTCCGTCTCCTGGTCAAAGGTTCACCTCATGTGGAAACACCCTCAGAGATCCATCCAGGATAATACCCAACCAGGTAGCTGGGCACCCTGTGGTCCAGTCCAATGGAGACACGAGATCAACGGCCATAATCTTTAAGCTTTATCTCTTCATCTGTAACATAGGAATAGTATCAGTACTGTCTCAGAAGCGTATGAGCATTAAACAGATCAAAGTACACAGAGGTTCCACTACAGAGACTGCCATGTCCTAAATACTCAGTGAGAGGACAGAGCCAAGGTCAATGAAAACTTCCATTACAGGAGTTCCCACTGTGGCTCAGCAGTAATGAATCTGACTAGCATCCATGAGGATGCAGGTTCCATCCCTGGCCTCACTCACTGGGTTAAGGATCCGGCATTGCCATGAGCTGTGGTGTAGGTTTCAGATGCGGCTTGAATGTGGCTTTGCTGTGGCTGTGGCTACAGCTCTTATTTGACCCCTAGCCTAGGAACCTCCATATACCGCGGGTATGGCCCTAAAAAAAAAAAAAAAAAGAAAGAAAAAGAAAGAAAAGAACAATTCCATTATAGTTCAATGAACAAAAAACAGATCTACTATCTTAACAAATACTCTAGGAGAACAGAACACCTGGTACCTGCTCTGGCTGGAAGAACCAGCGAGGAATTTCAGGGGAGGTGACTTTTCTGCCAGGACTTAAATTATAAATAAACGTTGGCCCGGCAAAGAGAGATGGTGGGAAGGCAAACAGGCAGGTGCTCAATAAAGAGAGAGGTGAGGGAGCCTGTTCCGGGCGTTTGGGCTTCACAAAGGGCAGGGCAGGGAAAAGAGAACAGCATAGAGAAGAAACAATACCATCTTACGGCCTCTGGCAGGGGCCCTGGAAATTAGGCTCACAAAAGCCAGATTAACAAGAGCCAGATGTCCAAAGTCTAGTGGGCCTGCTGGACTTACACCTGGGGGTGCCTGGAGCTGAGCAGCTCAGCAGGGTGCTTGAACTTGGGGTCTCTATGCCCAGCTCTATAGGGACAGGGCTGGGGAGGACGGGCACTTAGGAAAAGGCAGATGGCTTTTTGGAAGAATAATGGGTACTTAGAAGAATAAATCAGAGAGAGGATGTTTATAACAAAATCTTCTGCATATGGCGCTTAATTCTCCAAGAAGATGAAGGTTGCTCCTGGGAAGGGGATTAATGGCCATTGAGTTCTCCTACATTTTGGGGGAAAACTCTGCTTTCAGGTAGAGAAAAGATTATAGGGGCTTAAATGCCTTCAGCTCAAAAGAATTCTAGTGGCAAAATGGAATTTTGGGGGTGGCATATCCTGTGCCCCTTCAGTAGTTAAAAGGTGAAAGATGAGGCTGAGAAAATAAGAGTCACGTGACAAAGAGATTTATAAACTATGCCCAGAATGTTGAACTTTATCCTATAAACAATGGGAAGCCACTGAAAAAATTTTTTTCTTTCTATTTTTTTTTTTTTCTTTTTTTTTTTTTTGCTTTTTAGGGCCGCACCCGCAGCATATGGAGGTTCCCAGGCGAGGGGTCGAATCAGAGCTACAGCTGCCGGCCTCCACCAGAGCCACAGCCACGCCGGATCCAAGCTGCATCTGCACCCTACACCCCAGGTCACGGCAACGCCGGATCCTTAACCCACGGAGCAAGGCCAGGGATCAAACCCACAACCGCATGGGTCCTAGTCGTATTTGTTTCTGCTGCACCATGATGGGAACTCCTGAAAATTTCTTAACGACATTTGTCCTTTGGAAGCGATCGCTGGAATTCAGTCTTCTGCTCTTTCTATTTCATGGGCCAGAATCTTTTTCTGAGCAATCACGAAAGCTCCACCTTCAGCTCTTCGCTCTGCTACTTTATTTTCTCCTCCAGAATCTTGTCCACCCCATTTATTCAGGTCCTCCTAACCCCAGTTTCAAACTGATAACCGATCGTTGATTTTACGTTAAGGCCAGCTGCCAAGAAAGTAAAGTCGTCAGAAAACACGAGCCGACGTCAACAGAGAAGGGACAGGTATGGAGAAAACATGAAAAGACAGTTCCTCTGAAAGAGGAAACCAACCCAAGGGTAAAAGATAAACTGCAGCCACTTCACAGAGCTGGACGTAAACTGGAGACTCTTGCATTAAGACAGGATTGTTTTTGTTTGTTTCTCCTTTTAGGGACGCACCCATGGCATGTGGAGGTTCCCAGGCTAGGGGTTGAATCGGAGCTGTGGCTGCCCACCTACACCACAGCCCCAGCAACGTCAGATCTGAGCCACATCTGCAACCTACACCACAGCTCACAGCCATGCTGGATCCTTAACCCACTGAGCGAGGCCAGGGATTGAACCCACATCCTCATGGATACATTGGGTTTGTTAACCACTGAGCCACGACAGGAACTCCCCAAGCCAGGATTCTTAAGCAGGGTAAGATAGCTGCAGACTGGCAGTGCCCTCTAGACGCTGAAAAGCTCAAGATATCTCTTGAATTGGAAAACAGACCTGAAGGGCTACCAGACCGCAGTGCAGAGAGAGGATGGGAAGTACATGGAGGAGAGGTTGAGAGACACGAAGACAAGGACGAGGCGTTCCAACACATCTTTAGGAAGAGATTCGAAAGAAAAGACCAGAGTAAAGGAAAGAAACAAAATTATGCCTGAGAATTTTCCATAACTAATGAGTGGTAGGAAGTCACAGATCCAGGTAGTAAAACATACATGAAGCAGGATTAAGCGAGGTGCACCTGGCGACCTCTCAGTGAAAAGACAGAAAGGAAGGAACCAGAGGAAGGTCTTAAGAGCATCCAGAGAGAAAACACACGTCACCTACAGGTGAATGTGAACTTCTGAGCAAAGGAATCTGGAAAATCTTCAAAATTCTGAGACAAAAACAGCTGCTGCCCTGGAATGATATGCCCAGAATTAACTCTCTTTCCAAAATGACATTTAAGATGACAAAAAAACAGACAAAAACCTGGGAAGTTTTACCACCAAGAATTCACTACAGGAAAATCTGTAGAATAAGCTTCAAAAAAGGGAAAGTTATCCAGTAGAAAGTTCTGACGCATAAGATGGAATCATGAGTCCAGATACTGTTGAGCATAGAGGGAAATATATACTAATATTTTCAGTAGAAAATAATGCAGTTTAATTTGTAAGATTAAATTAAAAAGCGTATAAATTGGGAAGGATGTTCTTTAATTCTTATTGTTAAAACGGAAGGGTTAAGACACTAACTAAGGTTAGTACCTCTGTGTAGTTAAAGGTCCAGAATCATCGTTAAAAGGGTAGAAATAGGAGTTTCCGTCCTGGCTCAAAGGTGAACAAACCCGATTAGTATCCGTGAGGACAGGAGCTTGATCCCTGGCCTCGCTCAGTGGGTTAAGGATCCGGTGTTGCCGTGAGCTGTGGGGTAGGTTGCAGACGCGGCTCGGATCCCTTGTGACTGCGGCTGTGGTGTAGGCTGGCCTCTGTAGCTCCGATCAGCCCCCTAGCTTGGGAACCTCCACATGCTGCAGGTGTGGCCCTGAAAAGACAAAAGACAAAAAAAAAAAAAAAAAAAAAAAAAAGCAGAAATAGAGTGTTTAACACCTAAAATATCGAGAGAGGAAATGGAGCAAGAAAAGAGGTATTTCGGAGTTCCCGTCGTGGCTCAGTGGTTAGCGAATCTGACTAGGAACCATGAGGTTGCGGGTTCGATTCCTGGCCTCACTCAGTTGGTTAAGGATCCATTGTTGCTGTGAGCTGAGGTGTAGGCCGGAAGCTGTGGCTCCGATTGGACCCCTAGCCTGGGAACCTCCATATGCCGCGGGTGAGGCCCTAGAAAAGACAAAAAGACAAAAAAAAAAAGTATTTCATTAAAAAAAGAAAGAAAGAAACGATGAAAACTTTTAAGGAACCCCATCCATCACCCTTCCATTTGGGACCCATTGCTGCGGCTGGCGATGGAGCTTGTGGGGGAGGGTATGAGGCAGGGGCGGTGGGGGGGGGCACAAGGCTGTCGTCTGCCGGGCTGAGCAGAGGGTGAGAAGGGGAACCGATTCCAGAGCCACTGAGGGTGAGATTCCGTGGGGCTTCCTGACGGACCAAGGGGGTGGCAGGGTAGGAGCAATCTTTTAAAAAATGCAGTCTTCACCTCTGGTGGTCATGGGAGCTGAGGAAGTCCAAGCTCTACTCCAGGGGGGACGGGTCCTGCTACTTTCAGGTCTCTGGGGACCCCGCCTTCTCCTCACGCTCTCCCTAGCCTCCCCGACCAGCCAGCCGCGTTACTCTGCTTTGCTTGGGGAGCCCTGAGCTCTCTCATCTGCTTCTCTGTTCCTTCCTCCAGGGAACTCACCCCTTAGGTTTTGGCACAAGCCGCTCTCTGAAGCCCTCCTCCGTCTAGACCACAGTCCCATCCCTTTAGCTGTCACAAGAGCACCTCTGCGTCACAAGCCTTTTCTTGTCTCTGTGAGTCCCCTTAAATTTGCCCGGATTCCCCCAAATGGGAGGGCCAGGGGTTCAAGGATGCTGGCTGCTCATGGCTTTGTGTGGTTCCTGCCCACCCCGGCTCATCACGGGCACGTAAGGAATACACACTCCTTAAATGAATAGATAAGATCCAGGAAAGCATCTGGGTTGGGAGCTGGGGGGTGAGAAGAAAGATGGAGACAGGACACCAGAGCGTGAGGGATCAGTGTCACCCACCCTGCTCTCGCTCCTGTCACCCTGTTCTCAGAGGAGGTTGAATAAACACAGCATTAACTGATCACACAGGGGTTTGGGTCTGTTTTGGCCTCGCCCATGATACACAGAGGTTCCCAGGGCACAGTAATGACAACGCCGGAACTTAACCCGCTCAGCCACATGGGAACTCCTGAACACGCAGGTGTAAAAAGCAGGCTGTTGGAGACGACTTGGGAAAACACGATTTTGCTTGTGTTGCCCACGCGCGCACTTTCCCGGGGAGGGCCCTGGTCCCGGGCCAGGTGCAGACCTCGTCTGGGTCCAGAGGGTGACGGGTGAGCTTGGGCGTGTGGCCGATTCTCGGCTGCTTAAGACCATTCGGGAGAGCTGCCTGCCACACCGTCCCTTGGGTCCCACCCCAGCTCGGAGCCCCGCCCTGGGGACTCTGCCCGCTGGGCTCAGGGTGACCAGCCCAGGCCACGGAGGCCGGTCCTGCAGGTGGCTCGCTGTCGGCACAGAACCCTCCCTGTCCTTGTGAGTCATAATCCTGTCCAGTTCTCAGAACACATCGGCAGCTGCTCCCTGCTCACCTGGGCAAGCGTGCACCTCCCTGGCCCGCTCCCACCATGGCTTCTGGCCCTACCTGTGTCCCTGTCACAGAGGGCAGGAAGTGACTCGACTGACTGACTGACCAGCATGAGCAGGTACGTGGCGACCTCCCAGAGGGAGGCAGCTGATACTCTGGACGGACAGCAGCACCCGGAGGGCTGGCCCCCCCAGAGCAGCCCCAAGACTCAGGCCCCCAGGCTGGGGGGGCCGCTTCTCGGGCCACCCCCTCTGCTGCAGAGGGCAGCTCTGGGAGAGGCTGCCGGCCGGACGGCCGTGGGCGGCTGGGTGCCGGCTCCTCAGGGGTCCGTTCACACCTCGTGCCTCTTTCCAGCTGCCCATGGACAGCCCAGGCCTTCAGGACTGGCCCGTGTAGATGGGCAGCAGCGAGTCAAGGACCACAAGCATCACAGGACAGCGGTGGGGGCGCTGCCCAGCGGCGGGGAGGAGGAGGCCTGGCTCCCTCGGGAGCACAGAAGGGTGCTCCCTGCGCTCGGCCGCAGGTTCTCCTCCCTGCAGGGGCGAGGGCATCCGGAGGCCAAGGGGTTAAGGCTGGGAATAAGAGGCCTAAAGGAAGTCAGGGTTTTGGTTTAGTTTTCAGAGTTCTTTGGAACAAAACTTCTTCATGAATGTATATTTTCCTTTAAAATCTTTATTTTTTGTAATTTAGATGCTCTTTCCAAAAACGTGGAAATAGTATATACCCAGGCATCAGATAGAAAGCGTGCATGTACCCCTTCCTCCCACAGTTCTGTTTCCAGAGGCGGCTTGGATGTGAGTCCACTCACGTGCTCGCTGTATGCGGGTGTGGGTGTGCGTGTGCACACGTGTATATAAATACACGCCTTCTTACACGCACACACACATAGAGGGGATGATTATTTTTAGTTGAAATGATTTCCTACCTATTTTCTCTGGCCATGCCCACGGCATGCAGAAGTTCCCGGGCCAGGGAGCGAACCCGAGCCACTACAGTGGCAACGCCAGGCCCTCGACCCCTAGGCCACCAGGGAACTCCTGATTTCCTACCGTTTCTGTTCAAAGCCCAAGCCTTTGTTTTCAATGGAGGTCTTTACAGACTGTTCTCAATCCATCACACAAAGCCCTCTCCCAGTCTCTCTGTCCCTCCCGTCTTGCCAGGAAATCTTTTCGAGGCCAGTAGTTCCTGGATCAGCAGCTGCCAGGGCACCTGCCATGTACAAACAGGTTGTGCCACTTGCTAAAGCAAAAATAAGTGTTACAAAATGATTCCCAACATACTATTGCACAGAGTCACTTCCTTTCAACCAAAACAAACTGGGGAACAGCCCAGCGGCCCCACCCTCTCCCAGATTAAAGAAGCCATGAGAATCAGGAGGCTACAGAACTAGGGGAAATTGACAGAGGATGGCATTGTTTAGCTGAGGGACAAAAAACTCAGACTTTATGGACGTTTGTGTGTGGTGGGAACAAAGCACAAAGTTATCTTTGGAGATTTACCAACATAATGTCACATCACTGTGGCTTGGCCTCTGTACAGACAAAACGAGTGATTGAAAACTACCTAGAAAACCCCCGCACTAGCATACCTGTGCCCCTGCGAACACATCGTGGGCCATGTGCCTTTGGTCCTCAGGGGCTCGGGGATCCAGACTTTGTCCCCTGCCTCCTTAGCGACTCGGCACTGTGCCGGCCTCGGCTGAGCTGCCAGCTCTGACCTGCCAGCTCCCCGAGACGTCTGAGCTGCAGAACCCCCACTTTCAGTTTCCATGGAGAGAAATCCATCTGGGTTTGCAACTGTGTTGCTGAGCGGCTGTATCAGTGGCTGGGGGTATCCTGCCGCCTCTCCGGAGGGGTGGGGGTGGAACGGAATAGGACCACCTGCCGGGCTTCCGGCCTATCACCTGCTTTGTGGGGGCAAGACACCTCCCCCCGGAACCTTGCTCCTTTTCTCCGTCTGTTTAGTTGTCTGTTTCCTGTTCCTCCGCGAGAGAAGGGGGGGCCCTGGCCATCCTATGGGGTGGGGGCCCAGAGCCTGGGGGGGCACCGGCAAAGGGTGGGCACCCAGCAGCCCGCATGGAAGGATGGGGGGAGGCGGTTCCGTATCTAAGGCAGCGGAGGGCCCGCGGGGAAGGGAGTGGGTCACGCCTTTGGGAAAGGAAAGGCGTGTATCCGTGTGTGTGTGTGTGTGTGTGTGTGTGTGTGTGTGTGTGTGTGTGTGTGTGTGTGTGTGTGTGTGTGTGTACACGCCCACCTCCGTTGCACCCTGGAGCTCCCAGCATCCCTCTGGATTCCGAAGCGGAGGGTGAAGGCTCTCCTGGTTCATTGGACGTTGCGAGGTCGCTGGGGGCGTGAAAGGCCATCAGAGGGTGACCCTGGCCTGCAGCCTCCCCCGCTCGGGGTCAACGTGAGGGCGGGGGCCCTGCAGCTTCCCCTGGAAGATTCCGGCTGCAGCGTCAGGCCACTCCGCTGTCCCAGGTGGAAATGGGAGCCAGGGACCCCGAGAGCTAAAGACACCCGGACCCTGAGGGGGCTGGGGGCTGATCCGATCAGATCTGATCCACGAGTGCAGGGAGGGCAGTATGGGGACCCTTTCAGGTCTTTTCCTGGCCTCCTTTCAGCTGAGTTTCCCTGAGCAGGGCCTCTGCTCTCTGCTAAGTGAGGGGCACGTGCTAAAGGACCCCTATTGCATGAGGGTTGGACCAGGAGAACCCCCACCCAGCTCCAGGCGGGGCCGGAGCACTTGCTGAGAAAACACATTCTCAAGTCAGAGTTATGCTAACACAAATTGCTTTTCCTTTTCCTTTGTTTCCTAAAAACAAAGCCCTGAGTACACTTATTTCCAAACTGCAAAAATGCACAACTTAGGCAATAATTTGTTCCATGCCCTATGTATACATTTTTCATCTTCATGTAAGTGGAAGTATAACTAATGAATAGGACAAATTTGAATTTTTTTGGTGCTGCTTTTATTAGCAGAGATGTCAGTTTTAAATGTCAAGAAAGTTGATATTAATTTTCTTACGCAAGTAGTTTCCTTTAAAGAGCAAGCCATTGATTAGACGTCCCTTAAATTAAGAGCAGTTTTTATCTTCCTAGCAGGAAGTTTGCTGATTTAAACTGCCTTCTGCAGCACACGCAAAACCCCGGGTGGTTTTTGAACTTGGGTTGTGGAACAGTGCCCCCTAGTGGTGGTAAAATCACACCCGATGTCAACACTCCCTCATTTCTCTAGAACATTCTGTCACTTTAATATCCAATAAGTGATCCTGAGAATTCAGGCAGATCTGTAAAATTGCTTTTTTTTTTTTTCTCAAAGCGATACTGTATTGGTGTTAATTTTTTTTAATATACATTTTTAGAGCCACACCCACAGCATACGGAAGTTCCCAGGCTAGCGGTCGGATTGGAGCTGTAGCTGCTGGCCACACCTCAGCCACAGCAACTCGGGATCCGAGCCGCATCTGCGACCTACACCACAGCCACAGCAACGCCGGATCCTTGACCCAGTGAGCGAAGCCAGGGATCGAACCTGCCTCCTCATGGATGCTGGTCGGATTCGTTTCCACTGAGCCACGGCGGGAAGTCCGATGTTACTTTTAAGGCCTGAAATGATCTCTAGCCGTGTGAGGTTTGCCCTGACCCAAGGGACACGTCGCCGATGGCGCTGAACCGGCTGAAAGGTGGAGACAGCGTCTGGGTTCCGGCAAAGCGCGGGGCTCTTCCCGCCCCAGCCACGCGTCTGGGGACCGTGAGTTGGTGGGACGCTCTTCTGACTCTGGCCCCTTTGACCCTGAGGAGAGTGTCGCACTGGCCGTCCTTGTCACGGTGACCACTTGGGAGCCCTCCTTGGGGGTGTTTCTTCCAGGGAGTATTTGGGGAGAGTGATGCCACCGAGATGGTGACAGAGGTCGTTCCTGACTTCGCTCCCCTGACAAGGACAGCAACAAACGACCCCCAGCATTGAGAAACCCTTGGACAGTGGCCAAGGCCGAAGCACCCCCAATCCCAGGGACCAAGAGAGACGGAGTGTCCCGGGGAAGAAAGAGGCACAGGCTGAGCACCTTGCCCCACACCCAGGCTGGCACCGCACCACGTGGCGAGACTCTCTGAGCCACCAGCTCCCCCAGTAGGAAAAGAGAACCCAAGGGGCACCCCTCTAGCATTGCAGGTCTTTTTGCGGGGTGCACACCTGCCTGGCCTCATCTGGATCCCCAAACAAGGGGTTCTGAGGGCCTGAGAGTTGGACTTGCCCAGGCACAGGCAAGGAGCTGCTGAGCCACAGCCCCACCAGTCACTGGGCACCATGCCTCCCAGCCGCGTCTGACCAGGAGGGCTGGCAGCGACTCCTGGAAGCTGTGCAACCCAGCTGTGCTCAAGCCAGGAGGCAGGCGGGCAGAGCTGGGTGCCCCTGGAGCAAAGCTGGTATCAAGGGCCATGTGTTCCCATTCTGTGCCCAGGCAGCAGGGGGCAGCTCATAGCAAAGGCTGCGATGGTCCCCTACCTCCTGACTGGAGAGCCTCTTTGGGAAGCTGAGTTTAGCCTGGAGCAGCCCCAGCTGCTCCTGCCCAGGCCAGGGAGCTGTGAGCCAACCCCACTCACTGTGCAGAGGGCCTCTCTGCCCCACCTGGCCAGAAGGGTTGGCAGGGACTCCCAGAAGCTATTTGGCCCACTGACACTTGAGCTGAGAGGCGGGCAGAGCCCAGGGTCTGCAGAGCAAAGCCGGTGACTCTGTTTGATCTGGGAACTTGGGGTACAGGTGGGCTTCGGCTACAAAAACACAGAGCTTTCCTGGCTTTAGAGATGCCACCACCCCTTGTGCCCAGGCGGGTCGTCTAATTCATAGCCCTGTTCATTGCTGGGTGAGTTTTCAGCCCGTCCACCAGGGAGGGAACTCAGAGCACACGGGAGCCACAAAGCCCACTCAACAGCCCCACATACAGTGGGACTTGAACACAGAGGGAAGCCTGTGGCTTTCTTTGCCTGCAGAGCTGAACCCCCTCTCCACCAGAGCCTCAGGCCTGATTTGGGTCCCCAAACAGCATGCTATACAGACCCTGGGGCCCGTCCTGCCACCCTGCCAGGGAGAGAAGCTAATTCATGGCCCCACCGACCAATGAATATAGCATCCAGTTCTGGCCAGGGAGTCCGGGCCCCTGCAGCACCCCCTCTGCAGCCTCACTCGGGGAGAAAATGAAGTCAGCCGGCCCAGCCATTGCTCGCAGCCAGTGACACCCCTCAGTCCCCATCCTCTGAGCTTGAACAACTGCCATGTCCAAAAAGAGACGGCAGTCGCAGGTCTTCCCCACTCAAGGACATCGCCGGAAGGCACACCCAGAAACTCAGGCTGAGCTGACCGGTGAGGACGGTCTCTGCCAAAGCAGAGCTGGGAAGTCCGCAAGAGGGTCCTTAA
Organism: Sus scrofa; assembly: GCF_054392235.1. NCBI lineage: Eukaryota > Metazoa > Chordata > Mammalia > Artiodactyla > Suidae > Sus > Sus scrofa. The sequence goes on from NC_139383.1 coordinate 1,958,687, forward strand.
TATTCAAAGGTGCAGACGTGGACATGAGGAAGCAGGGGTCCTGGAAAATCAGGCACATCTGATACCACCAAAGAAAACTAACAAAGTTCCAATGGCATTTTTTACAGAAGTAGTGGAAAAACACTCGTAAAATTCATAAGGAACCACAAAAGACCCTGAATAGACAGAGAAATCCTAAGAAAAGAGAATAAAGCAGAGAGAACAAACTTCCTGGTTTCAGCCTATACTGTAAAGCTATAGTAATGAAAACGGTATGGCACTAGCATTCGAAACAGGCAGCTAGACCAACGGAACAGAGTCGAGAAGCCAGAAAGAAACCTAATCACACACAGTGACCTAATATTTGATGCAGGAACAGAGACTACTCCACAGATGAAGCTGTGCAAAAGAACAAAGCAGGGACCATATCTTACACGGCTCCCAGAACTGAAGGCAAAATGGATCAAAAACTTCCATGTAAGAGCTGCACCTACAGTTCTCCTAAAGGAAAACCTAGGAAAATTCTCCTGGGTATGGGTCTCAGCAATGACTTTCTGGATATGACACCTAAAGCACAAGTGAGAAAGTCAGAAATGAACATGAGGGGCTACGCTAAACTCAAAAGCTTCTACGCCACAAAAGAAACCATCAACACAGTGAAAAGGCAACCTACAGAATGGGAAAAACATCTGCAAATGAGACATCGGACAGAGTTAACATGCAACAATGTAAAGAGTTCTTGCAACTCAATAGCAAAAAAAAAGAAAACATTTGGCAGAGGACCTAAACATTTCTCCAGAAAAGGTATGTGAAAGGCCTTACAGGTACATGAAAAGAAGTTCAGCATCGCTAGTTGTTAAGGAAATGCAAATTAAACCCACAGTGAGGTGTTACCTCACGCCTGTTAGAATGGCCATCATCAGAAAGACGAGGGAGGAGTTCCCTTATGGTCAGAGGGTTAAGAGTCTGACATTGTCACTGCTGTGGTGCGGGTTCAATCCCTGGTCCAGGAGCTTCGCATGCCACAGGTGCTGGCAAAAAAAAAAAAAAAAAAAAAAAGCAAGGGCTAAGAGACGCTGGTGAGAGGCTGGAGGAAAGGAGCTCTTCATGGCAGTCAGTGGTTCCAAAAGCTGGTGGAACCAGCACGGCAAACAGTATGGGGACATCTCAAAAAATCACAAATAGAACCACCATTAGGTCCATCAATTTCACTTCCAAGACTATATCCCAGGGAAACAAAAACACTAACTTGAAAAGACACCTGCAGCCCCATGTACCTGCAGCATTATTTGCAGGAGCCAAGACGCGGAAGCAGCCTAAGTGCTGATGCAGGGATAGAGCTGTCCTATGAAACCGGGGGTCACTCAGCCATATCAAAAGAAGAAACCCGCCTACACTGCGGCAACATGGATGGACCGTGAGGGCGTGATGCGAAGTGAAGTCAGACAGAGCAAGAGAATTACCGTATGCGCTCACTCCCATGTGGGAGTTGTCCTAAAAATGAGAAAATGAACTCATAGAAAAAGAGACCAGACTTGTGGTTCCCAGGGGCGGGGGAGGGGAGGACTGTCAGAAGATGGTCTAAGGGTTAGACTTCCGTTTGCAAGCAAAGCACTCGTGATACGATGACAACTTGGTGACTGGTAGTGAAACTGCTGTGTAATATAAGGGCCGTCAGTAAGAGAGTGAGTTCTGAGAGTTCTCGCCACAAAGAGACAGGTGTTTTTCCCTGCTTTCTTTTCTTTTTATTGTGCCTGTATGTGAAGATGGATATTAGCTGAATCTCTTGTGGTGATCATTTCACAAAATACATATAAATCAAAACAGGCCAATTATTTCTCACTCACACCGGAGAAGGAAAAAGAAAGTCTGTCCTGCTAGAGACCAAGGTTGATTGTAAAATACCTGTCCACTTAAAAAATCCCTCTTAAGATAGGCGTTCCTGACGTGGGTCAGCGGAAACGAATCTGACAAGCATCCATGAGGACGCAGGTTCGATCCCTGGCCTCGCTCAGTGGGTTAAGGATCTGGCGTTGCTGTGTCTCTGGGCTAGGCCAGTGGCTATGGCTCCAATTTGACCCCTGGCCTGGGAACTTCCATGTGCCATGGTTGCAGCTCTAAAAAGACAAAGAAAATCCCTCTTAAGACAGATAAAGGGGAGAAATCAAGAGGGAGACAGAAAAAGAAAACATGATTAAAACAATTATTTCAGTGGGGAATTCCCAATTAGAATAAGCACAACGAGCAGAACGGCTGTGGAAGAGCCTGGCAAAGACCAGAAAGAGACCTCCTCTCGTGTCTCTGTGCAAGCCTGGAGCTCCTCAGGGGATACAGGCTGAGGTTGAAAGGGCTGGCGGATCAGCAGCTACGGGGAGTCGCTTCCGGGAGCCCGTCAGAAAATCCAGAAGATTGTCCTGCTCCCTCTGAACAGTGAGTAGCCGAAGAAAAACCGCAGGAAGTTCTTCTGATATCAAAATAGAAGTCATTTGTGGTTAAAGACAGGTCAGAAGTGATGTAAGCTCAATCAGAAGACAGATAATTGGTGGAAGATACTACGAGAAAAAGTATGTATGTGGGTGACTCGGTCACTATGCTGCATAGCAGAAATGGTAAATCAACTCTACTTTTATAAAAAAAAAGTTAGATAATTAACAACGAGATTAGTGGGAAAAGTCCATGTTGTGCTCGAGCTTACATTTCTTTAAATATTGTCCCCACTGGTATTTTCACTGAGAGTTAAAATGTCACCTTAGCCAGTTACAAGTTACTTGTGATTCGCTGGGTCCGGGCTGGTCCGAGTTACTAGCTTCTCGAACGGGAGCAGCCCTCCTTTCTCAGGAGGAAACTGAGGTGTCATCCCTCCGAGCTCGTTGCGCTAAGAGTCAGAGGGGTGGGCGTAGAACCCGCAGAACTGCGTTCCCATGGCTCTCGTCCTTTTGCCCGACCGCGTGGCCCGCGCGTCTCTGCAGGTGTGATCAGTGGTGCTTGGTCGATACCTAAAGCTCTCATGGTCTCTGAACTGTTATTTTCTTAGGAAGGGCAAGAATATCACGCTGTTCAAGGGGTACGGCTGGCGTCCCTGAGCTCTGTCGCCTCCCCGTGTAACAGGTACCGACACTGTAAGGTTTGCCTTATGGATCCAAACTAGATAAAAATAACAAGACTTTGGAAATAATCCTTAAACCTCGAGTTTTACTAACAATGAATAAAACAACTGAATTGGAAAGACAAATCATTTTGCTTCTCCTTGGCTGTGAGAGGTGGCGTAAGGCTCTAGATTCGTCCTGCCCAATATGATAACCACTGGCCACGTGGAGCTATTTAAATTTCGAATGTGTTTAATGAAAATTACATGCAAGTATGAATTCGGTTCTTCAGCTGCACTAGACGCTTTTCAAGTGCCCGGTGGCCACATGTGACCAATGGCTACCCTCCTGCATGGTGTGGAAAGTTCTCTTGGATAGCACTGCTCTGACCCTGGAACCCCCACCCCCAAAGCCTTCTGAAGCTGGTTTGCATCTGGTAATGAGTCCACGTTTAATGATAATTATCACGGTGCTGTTGAGACAGCATGTCAAAGTGTTTTGCAAATTATGAAGTGTTACATGTATTTTTTTTAATGATTGCAGAGCTGCGAAATTGCATAATATTTGAGACACTAATACTTTGGCCCTTGGAGCTTAGAAACATGTTAACTGTTTTTCAGAAGTTAGACAATATATCTTGAGGCTGACTTTTATCTTTTGTTCTTTAAGATCGAGGTACATTCCTCCTTCTGCACCACTGACAATTTCTCTTAATGAGGAAGGTACCATTTATATGTATATGTAATGATATATACTTGTGATACCATATAAAATGTATAATTATGTTATATAAGTAATTAGATCCTATTTTGTGTATATATATCTATAATATGAAAATCATCACTCTTCTGTAAGGACCCATCTGCTAGAAATCAATAGAAGAAAATTCCAGCACATGCAAGCTGATAAGAGTCCTGATTTTTGCCCGGGTGGAAAGTGATTACTGTGGGTTCCCAAGAAAGTGAATGAATAACACCGGCCCTGGTGCCCTGTGGTGTCAGTGACTGTCTCAGTGACTCACGCCCTTGAACTCAGACTCTAAGACAGAGCGTGACTTGTGGGTACAGACTGCTTTTCCTGTGCCCGGTTGGTTTCTTTCAGAGACCCGCGAACCTCCTGATGCTGGAGGCTTCTCATCAGCCCAATGGAGAGAAGCCTGCGGAACGTTCTCGTGGTTTCCTTGGGGTTCCTGCTCCTCTTCACGGCCTACGGAGGGCTGCAGAATCTGCAGGTGGGTGTGTGCAAGCGTCCTGGCATCTTACCTTCTGAACGTCCCTGGGGCTCCAGGAATTCCCGTGGTCACACACAACGAGGACGTGGGGGTTCTGGTTATCCCAGGCACCCTCCGAAAATCCTCTAAAAGGAGCAGTGGTTTGACCCGCATTCCTATGGGGGCAGCGCTCACGCCCAGTCCAGTGGGGTTGCACAACTGTGCATTTGACCCTTGAACAGGATCCGGGCTTTGGTTGGCAACTGGATAAGATCCACTTTGCCTTTGTGTGGGTTAAAGGGGACACAAGATGAATTATTGTGAATTTGTGGTCGGGAGCACAATTCTTGGGAGGTCCCAAGAGCCTGCTGTGAGCACTGATTTAACTTGGACGAGGCGGCCTCTGTGTGGTCTGATCCCCTGGGGGGTTTGTTCTCCGGGTGTCTCTAAAAGGCGTGGCCATGCGTGCCCAGAAGAGGATTTGCAAGCCCTTCCTGGGTGGTTCTAGTCTAAGGCTGAGCTCTAACTGGAGGAGATGCTCCAGGAACCCCTAGGGCTCTTCGGAGGTCCCCGGCGCCTTCTTCACCCAGCCTTGTGCTCTGTGGCCTGGGGTTGCATTGTTAAAGCTTCTGACATCACGTTAGTGTGGTCCTGCAAAGTCTGTCGGTCAGGGACAAGAGGTAGGCACCTACTGTGTGCCCGGCACTGACCCAGAAACGCACAGCAGGAGTCACACCATCGTCCTCATCCTCACGTCAAACTCCTGGGACCTGCAGGCTGCGAGGAGGATCGCATGCAACCCCGAATTCGTTTTTCTTTCTTTTTTCCTCGGCCTGCAGTAGCTTGAGGTAGGATCCCAGGTCCCAGACCGGGGATCGAACCCGGGCTGCAGGGGGGACGCACCAAGTCCTAACCACTAGGCCACCAGGGAACTCCCTCTGCCCTGAGCCCTAAGTACATGCTTCCTCAGTGGCCCCTACTCGGCCTTTTTTCCAACTAAGCTCACAGAGAATGACATTAGAGCCCCTGGCGATTCTCAAGATCAAGCTGAAGAGGAGGCACCGTCTCCTTTCTTGCCAGGATAGTCCGTGACTTTTGCAGACGATGCCCCGAACTGCGCGATGTTGTAAAAAGCTAACACACATGAAACGCCTGCTTTGATCCGTGGCGTTGCGTTTGTGTCGAATGAAAGATGTGCCTTCTGGAAGGAGGACGAGGGGAGAGCATGGACCCACCGGTGACATGGACCCTACAGCAGCCTGCCCCACAGCAGGAGACCTGCTCTCACCAGGCGGGGCAGCTCCCTGGGCTCCGGTGTGACTGTGACACAGGTCAGGGCTCTCAGAAAACAGCTCTTGTGACCTGACAGCTGCTCAGCTGAAAGGCAGCAAATTGGCCTCTGGACTTGGGAGCCGGGATGAGGGATGGTGGGGGGAGGGCCTTAGAAGCTACCAGCAGTCCCTTCTCTCCGGCTGTGACTGGCACAGACAACGTGGGAGCCTCAGTCAGGAAGCACCTGGGGTGGCATCTGTGGGGAGGGCAGTGCAGCTGGGAGCCTGCAGCCCGCGGGCCGCCACGTCTCCCCCGGTCCACCCGGCCTGGGCACCTGCTGTCACCAGTGTGGTCTTCTCTTCCTCAGAAAACCCGAAATGTTAGAGAACCAGACCTCCAGCCCTGCCCCGGAGGAAGCCCGCACCCCCGCGCACCCCTGCTCTGTCCCAGCCCTGATCTGTCACAGTTCCTTGTTCACTGGCTGCCCACCTGGGTTCCTGGTCTCCTGACCAATAGAAGCGGATAAGAGAGGGGGGAGTGAAAACAGGCGACTCCCTGGGGGCGGGGGTGGGGGTGAAGGTAGGGGTGGGTCCAGGGTCAGGTCAGAGGGCGGCTCAGGTGGCCCGCCCTCCCCTTGGGCGGAGGGGGGGGGTGGGGGGGCATGCGCAGACCTGCTTTTCCCCAACATCTTGTTTGGCTCCCGGCTCTTCAGAAGTGGCGGTCAGGTTGTCCGGTTCTTGTGCTTGTCGTGTGTCGGCGTCCAGTTATTTTTAGCCCCATGTGGTTTCTTTGTATTTTGTTGCTCAGGAGACGCTTGTCCAGGTACAAGCTTTGCAGCAGAGGCCCTGGGTCCCGGCCTGTCTCACTTGGATCCAGAGCATGGAAGCGTGTTTGCACTGGGGTACCTGTTTCTATCCGTCAGGACTGGCTTAAGGAAAGCGCCTAATGATAGGGGTGGACGTGCCCTCGGGGCCGACTGGATCCCGGGATGTAGGAGGAGCCTCCCCGTCTCCATCGTCTCCTGCTTTCTCTGGTTGCCTTGTTCTCAGGCCCCAGAGCGGTGGCAAAGGTGCTCGCAGGCCTTTGCAGAATCGCAGGCCTGGTGTGGATTAGGTGGCACGCGGGCCCTGGTCCCTGACCCACCTGCACGCCTCCCCCTGCAGCAGCCACTGTCCGCGCCACAGTTTTAGCTACGATCTCCTGTATATTATTCAGATGGTGACTTGCCTTCTCCTCTTGCCTGTACCCTGGATGCTGGGTCTGAGTGAGGTGCCCTGTGGGCACACGGTGCCAGTGAGTTGGGTGATGCCAGGCCCACACCCACCCCTCCACCACCACAGCTCCCGGCACAGACAGCGCTCTGCGCACAGAGGCACTTGATGGCTATTTGGTGAGTGAAGCCGATGTGTGTTAACATCCTACCCAACCCCCTTCTGGGGCTCCCCACGGGCTTAGCGTTCTGGTCCATCCCCCAGTCCAGAGCCCAGGACTCCTGTGGTCTAGACCGGCAGGCTGTTCAGCTTCATCTCACCAGAAAGGTTTAAGGGCTCTGGCTGAAGAGGCAGAATGTCCCATGAGGCTTCTCCTCTCGGGATGGGGCCTCTGTGAACACATGTCCTAAACATCCCCCACTCACACCTCCGGGCCTGTCCCTGGCCGCCTTCTCACCCCGCAGGCCCCACATGGCCTTCACCCCTTGCAGAAAGTCCCTGAGTGCCCCCCACCCCCCGGGACTCACAGGCCCTCCGCAGTGGCCTGCTTGCTGGTGTCCCTGGCACCTGGGGCTCTGTCCCCATCCGCTGCTGGGCGGCCATTGTCTTTCCCTTCTGTAGCCCCAGAGCCAAGCACAAGCCTCCGCTGGTCGGGCTTGGACGGACTTGCTGAGCCAGCAGAGTGAGCCGCATCCCAGCTGCAGGGCACGGCACGTCTCAGGCGTGTGCTTTGCAGGTTGGCAAAGTACAGGTAGTTGAACACGGTCATTTACATGAAAAAAAAGAGAGACTTTTGCTTTTGAAATGTGGCTCCCGCTTTGGAGATGGAAGGTGTCTTTCTTCCCGTGTTGGCCCGGACCCCGGTGAACGGAGACCTTGACACCTGGCTGCAGGGCTGGGGGCGGAAAAGAAATCCCAGGGCTGAAGCCACTGGCTTCTCATTAACAAACAAAGAGGCAAGCTCTCTAATGCTAGGGACTGCAATGCATAAATACTAAGAAAACAAAAGGCCCCAGCTGAGCCAGCTCTCTCCCTCCACACTCCCGGCAGGCAACTCGTTCTGAGCAGAGATTTCCAGGCAACCCCCACTTCGCAACAGACTATTCCGCTGCCGTCTTCCACCAGAGTTTAGAATTTTCATGGGACTGGCTGTTAGGGCTTTCATTAATCAGTTAATCAATGAACATGATTAAATACCTGTTTGGGGCAAAGGCATTGAGGGAGATTCAGAGGCAGACCGTTCCCCTGCGTTCAAGACCCCTGGAGACCCTAGACGCGCCCTTGCAGACGGGGCCCATGTGGAAAGAGGAGGAGGATGGGCAGAGGTGCAGGTGGCCGCACAGAGGAAGAGGAGAGAAGGTCCTGCCGTGAGGACCCAGCTCCAGGAGACAGGCGAGTGGGGGAAGTCGGGGCTCGGAGCCCCCTGGCCGCAGGTGTGGGATCTTTGGCTACGTGGCGTTGTCTTGCTGGGGGACCGGAGGCATGAAGGTCCTGGCTTTCGGATCGTCTAGACTGGTTGGCTGGGTGTGCGCGATTCGACCTCATGTGTATCTTTCCCACGGGTATTTTAACACCTGTCTCAGCCCTAAAGGAGAGGGGACACTCTTATTTCAGTGTCCGCAGGTGTCGACATGCAGACAATGGTGGTTTTCTGAATTGGGGGCTCTGGCTTTGGCGAGGGAAGAGACGCTGTCCCAGCCATTTTTCTCCTCTGGCATCTGCTCAGTTACCGGGAGCACAGCGGGCCCTCGGTCCTGAGTGACCCAGGGGAGGCTGCACTGGACACGGGCGGAGGAAACAGACATTCGGGAGAGAGGACCCTTCCGAGGGAGCATCTGGTTGCCAAGGGAAACCCTTGCCTTCTCCTCCCCTCTCCCCTTCTCCTCCCCTCCCCTCTTCCTCCCCTCTCCCCCCCCCGCCTCCCCATCCCACCTCCATGCTAGACGTGAACAATGACCAAAACAGGGAAAATGTGTGTTTGTGTTTACATGGTATCAGGCAGGAGCTCCTTGCTCTGCCTGAGGCTCAGCCTGAATCTTCAACTCGAGTCCAAGGAGCCTAGAGCAGAGGGCTGCCTCTTCCAGTGGGACCGGGGAGCAGGCGGCCCCTCTGTCCCAGGCCGGCCCCCCCTGCGGGCTCTGTGCTCCCTCCGAAGCTCCAGAATTGCTGACTCCGCTGTGTAGGATTCCCTGGGGTCCCTCCCCTGCGGTCCCCTCCCCGGCCACTGGCCCAGGAAGCCTGTTGCTGGGGGTCTCGGGACTTGGGGGTGACCCGGGCACCTGGCAGCCGGGCCTCTGACCAGGATGGTTTTGTCCCCACAGAGCAGCCTGTACAGCAAGGAGGGCCTGGGGGTGACGGCGCTCAGCACGCTCTACGGCGGGATGCTGCTCTCCTCCATGTTCCTGCCGCCGCTGCTCATTCAGAAGCTCGGCTGCAAGTGGACCATCGTCCTCTCCATGTGCTGCTACGTGGCCTTCTCCCTGGGCAACTTCCACGCCAGCTGGTACGCCCCGTGAGCTGCCCGCCCCCGCTTTCAGAGGAGCCCTGCTCCCCCAGGCCCCTCTCGGCTTCTGGGGCAGGACAGTGTGGTGACCTTCTCCCCACAGGTCCCACCAAGGCGTCTCTGTCCCTCAGCTGGGCCCCTCATCTCCCGATCCCCAGTCCTGTCCCCTCCTGAGGCCCCGCATCCCCCTGCACCAGGGCACCTTGGGGGACCAAGTCGTGCACCTGTTCCCACACCTACCAAGCATCTCTTTGTGGGACACTCTGTTATCATCCAAGATGTACTCATATGATGGCTTCACTTGATTCTTACTCTTTTTCTTTTTTATTTCTCTTTAGGGCCGCACCTGTGGCACATGTAAGTTCCTAGGCTAGGGGAGAATCAGAGCTACAGCTGCCAGCCTATGCCACAGCCACAGCAACGTGGGATCTGAGCCGAGTCTGTGACCTACACCACAGCTCACAGCAATGCCAGATCCCCGAGCCACTGAGCCTGAGGCCAGGGATTGAATCCACATCCTCATGGATTCTAGTTGGCTTTGTTTCTGCTGCACCATGAAGGGTACTGCCTGGTTCTTGTTCATATTACCACAGAGCTCGGTATAGAATCCTCATGGTGCAGGGCCATAGGGAGATCATCCATCCATCCGTCCATGGATAAATGGATAGATAGATGGATAGACAGAGATGGATAGATGGATGGACAGATAGAGATGGATAGGTGGATGGATAGATGATGGATGGATGGGTGGATGGATAGATGGATGGACAGATGGAGGATGGATGATGGATAGATGGATGGACAGATAGATGGACAGATGATGGATAGATAGATGGACAGATGATGGATGGATGGGTGGATGGATGGTGGATGGATGATGGATGGATGGATGATGGATGGATGGATGGATGGATGGATGGACGGATAGATGGACAGATGATGGATAGATAGATGGATGGATGGGTGGATGGATGATGGATGGATGGATAGATGGACAGATAGATGGACAGATGATGGATAGATAGATGGATAGATGGATGGACAGATAGATGGACAGATGATGGATAGATAGATGGATGGATGGATGGATAGATGATGAATGGATGGATGGATAGATGATGGGTGGATGGATGGATGGATGATGGGTGGATGGATGATGGATGGATGGATAGATGGATGGACAGATAGATGGACAGATGATGGATAGACAGATGGATAGATGATGGATGGGTAGATGGACGGATAGATAGATGGATAGATAGATAATAGGTGATGAACTGTTTTTAACGTAGTGCTATGAGAAAGACCTAGAACCTGCCCAGCCTTATCTGTAAGCCCAGCTCATTGCAGCTGCATCCAACACAAAGAAACTGCACCGGCACAGAGCTTCACTCTTGCAGATGAACCTGAACCCGCAAATATGCTGATTTTCTCACTCATCTGAGTGCAAGGGTGATGGGTAGCCGACCAGCCCCACCGCAAGTGTGGCTTCCCTGGGCCAGCTTGGGGTTTCCTCCCCCCGGGAGAGACCCAGCGTGCCAGGTCTACGTTTCGCTTCCCAGGTACACGCTCGTGCCCACCTCCATCCTGCTGGGCCTGGGAGCAGCCCCGCTGTGGTCCGCGCAGGGCACGTACCTCACCGTCACGGGAAACAGGCACGCAGAGGGCACAGGGCAGGCGGGCAAGGACGTGGTGAACCAGTACTTCGGCATCTTCTTCCTCATATTCCAGTCGTCCGGGGTGTGGGGCAACCTCATCTCGTCACTGGTGTTCGGCCAGAAGCCCACTCAAGGTAACAGGAAGTGGGGGGGGTGACCACTCAGGCCCCCGGTTCCCCTACAGACCTCACTCCGGGGCTGGAGCAGGGGTCACACGACGCCCCAAGGCCTGGTTTTCAGCCTCCTGAGTGGCGTCCCCGGGCTCCCAGTGGGCTCCCAGCTCTTCCCCCGACCTCTGGGTGGGTCTGAGGGTCCATGTGGTCCTTAGGGGCCCCAGCAACTCTGAGCCTGGCCTCCTGGCCCCCAAGGGACCTGGGGGGCCCTGGGGCCACCGCCTGTGGAACCCGAGTCCATGGCATATGCTTACCGCCCTTCCAGACTAAGAACGGGCTCCATGGACTTATCTGCCCACTGAGCGGATCCACCCAGCAGCGTTTCAGTGTTACACAAAGGACCACGTATCCCTTAACTGACCTCCCTGAGACGTCTGGGGGTTGACACGAGGGCGGAGGAAAGCCGCATCTCGGTTCTCACAGGGACTTTACGAATGGGGAGACCTTCTGACTCTGCTGACCACCGCCAGGATTCTCGCCCTCTGGGTCCCGCCTCCATCCTGCTGACCCATAGAAAACCTCACCTTCAGGAACCCGTGATAATAGTCTCTCTGCCCTTTTCTCACGTGACGTCACCACTAGCCAAGTGCACCCACAGAAGGGAAACAAGGGGGCTGAGAGATGCCCATCGCGACTCGCTACTGCCCTTAGCGCCTGCCGTCAGCCAGCAGGAGCCGGATGAAATTCAGTCCCTCTGACAGGACTGGCCTGACGTGGAGCGAATGGCTTTGCTTTTAAAGACATCCGGGCAAGCTGGTCCCAGGACACAGAGTGTGAGCGAGGAAGGCGTTTTGAGAGCCCTGCCGGGTTCCTCAGCCTTTCTGTGCCTCTGGGCTCCAGGCTGCCTTCTTGTCCAGCGTGCCGCCTACCTCACCAGCCGGGGGACCCTGGGGCATTTTAAGTGATGAAATCCATGTTCTGGAAACAAGGAAACACAGTATTTCTTCCACGACTTCTGTCCCATCTCTTCAGAGATTCTGACGTGGGTCTGACCAAGAGTCACTGAGTGTTCCAATTTCATTCTTTTTTTTTTTTTTTTTTTTTGTCTTTTTAGGGCCGCACCCGTGGCACATGGAGGTTCCCAGGCTAGGGGTCCAATTGGAGCTACAGCTTCCAGCCTACACCACAGCCACAGCCACGCCAGATCTGAGCCACATCTGCAAACTACACCTCAGCCCACGGCAACGCTGGATCTTAACCCACCGAGTGAGGCCAGGGATCGAACCCACATCCACATGGTTCCCAGTCAGACTGTTTCCACTGTGCCACGATGGGAACTCCCAGTTTCATTCTTTGAACGGCAAAGAGAGCTGATATTCAGAGAAGATATGAAATAAGCTGCCCAGGGTCACAGAACTGGGTACAGATGAATCTGAGAAAGAACCTAGTGGGCCTACACCCGGTCAAATGCGCTCTATTTCTTAATTAATCCTGAAAAGTGGGAAACTTTCAACAACATCAGGAACACAATATAACAAGGAAGCAACATTTATTGCACATTGGTCCAGAGTGGCTTAAAACCAAGTATATAGGAGTTCCCCAGGGGCTCAGTGGGTTAAGGGTCCAACATTGTCACTGCTGTGGCTTGTATTCCATCCCTGGCCTGGGGGCTTCTGCACACGGAGGGCATGGCCAAAAAAAAAGAAAAAAAAAAGGCAAGTATACAGACAGGTGCCCAAAAGGGGAAATGCATTTAGAAGCACTTGGTCTGCAGAGCCCACGTCTGTGACACTGACCTGAGGGGAAGCCTTGCCTTCTGCCTGGCCTCTCTCCTTCTCACTGGCACGTCCTTCCTTTGGTCCCACCTGCCATCAAGTCACCCGTGTTCTCAAGCCCCCTTTGCTTCTGACGTCACAGGGACCATCCCGGAGCAGCAGCTCCTGTCCTGCGGGGCCAGGGACTGCCTGATGGCCACGGCTCCCGCCAACAGCACGAACCGCCCCTCGCAGGAGCTAATCTACACCTTGCTGGGCATCTACACGGGTAAGCGCCACGTGGGGAGCCCAGGGAGCGCCAGCTGGACCCCGTCCTGGGTGGGAAAGACCGTCTCCCAGGTCAACACATCCGTGATGCTGAAGCCCTGCCCGGGGCGCCTGGCTCGGCTCAGGCCTCTTCCCCCGAAACCGAGCATGGCCGCCTCTGCTGTCCCCTGTCCCCTGCGAGCATGGGAGCCTCTCACATCGGCGCCAGTAGCCGTGTGCTTAGTTAAATTTTAACTAACTAAATTGAAACCACTGTTCCTAAGGCCAAGCAGATACATTCCAAGTGCCCAGGGACCAAGGGTGGTGGACATGGCAGACCACGGCATTGGGCTGGCTACATGTGTTCCAGCTGTGTCCAGAGGGCCCGAGGACAAGGGTCTGGAGGGGACAGGGGGCCAACTGGGGTGAGCAACTATGGCCCATCACAACGGGCCTGGAGTCTGGGCGGTTGCATACCTGCCTCCTGGATTCCAGTGTGAACATAACTGGGAAGGGTGGAGGCAGAGGGCCGAGAAGCCCGTGAGGGGCCAGCGGACTGACCCAGGGAAAGATGGACCAGGGGCACGGTGTGCAGAGCAGCGGGGGGTCGGGAGGGTGAGGTCAAGAGAGTCAGAGCAACAGCCAGCAGGACGTACCCGCACTGGATGCGGGTCGGCACTTGGGGGGCAGGGCAAAGCAACCGGTTTGGAAACGTTTGGCCTGAGATGAGCGCAGACCCAGCGTCCCTGGGCCCCTGGGAACCTCATCCGTGTTCCTGGTCCTCGGAAAATCCGCTGGCGGGAGGGAGAGGAGATCCAAGCAGGCCTGTAAAGCTGGGATCACGGGGGGCGGGGGGGACTGCCTCGCGGGGCCTCGCAGCCTCCCTCCTTCAAGCAAGGCTGTTGCCACAAAGACAAGAGAAAATTATACAGTAAAAATGAAACAGGAAAGGAGGAAAACTGACCAAAGCGAAGAGAACGCCTTTCCCTAGAGTACTTTCCAGGGTCCCTGAGCCCTGCCCCCGCCATGCAGTTACGAGCCCTGTGCCCAGTCCACACCCTGCGGAAGGTTCTGGACCACAGGACACTCTGGACGCACCCCTGTGTCCTGGTGGACATGCGGCTTCTGGACCCAAGCCCCACCTCCCATGGGCTGCATCTGGGCCTCTGTCCACGGGGGGCTGGTCCTGGGCCTGCTGTGAGCCGAGGCTGGAGAAGGGAGCTGTCCAGGTGGGGTGTCTACACAGACTGTCCAGGTGGTGGATCCACACACAGAGCATCCAGTTAAGGACTCTGAGGACACCTGGGGTCTCCCTGCCGACCCCCATGTCTGTTTCCTGTCACCTGCTGTGGCAGGTTTCATGAGAAAGCCTGACTATCACAGGTTAGTCAGGGAACCAACACGCAGGCTGGAGGTACCGAGTGTGACCTCCAAGCCCACGGTGGAGGGCGGGGCTTTGGTCAGGCTCCGCCCACCTGGCACCGCCTTACACCTGGATTTGAAACCACCCTGCACCTGGAGAGGAGGAGGTGCGTCTATGCAGGGGTGTGGCGCTCCGGTCCTGTCCCAGCAGCCCGTCCCCTTGCTGTCCTTCCAGGGAGCGGCGTCCTGGCAGTCCTGCTGACAGCTGTGTTTCTCGAACCTGTAAAAGATGCTCAGCAGAAAAGTGAGGGAGAGAAGAAAGCACCACCATTTTGGTCCACTTTGCTGTCGACGTTCAAGCTTTTTAGGGACAAGCGTCTGCGCCTCCTGGTCCTGCTGCCTCTGTACTCCGGGTTCGAGCAAGCCTTCCTCGCCGGCGACTACACGCGGGTAGGAGAGGGGCCGGGCAGGCGGGCTCAGGGCTCCCGTGCTGCGCTGAGTCCTTTGCCGCCCGTGTGGTTGAGACATCAGCTCCCAGGTTCCGTCCAGCTCGCCTGGAGGGGGACCACTCCACCTGTCACTTGAGACGCAGCTTCAGGGAAAGGACCAAAGCTGCTCGGCAGTCATCACAGGGACATTTGCTGTGTGGTGCCTGCCTGCATCTCACGCTGCGCCCTTATCTTTAAGTGAAAAATAGGGAAAACCGTGAAATCCGCGGTTATCACTAGAATTCCTATGACCTAGTTTTCAATTTATGCTTTTTTACTACCTGGAAATGCACGTGGGTCTCAGCCTGGTCACCCGGCTACTTGACGCTGTTCGCTGGAGGCCCGCCTCACCCCTGAGCTGTTGCCCTCTTTGTGCGTAAAGGAGGTGCCCTCCTTGGGGGTGGCTGGGCCTCTCACGGTCTGTGCCTCTCCCCAGTCCTACACCACCTGCGCCCTGGGCATCCAGTTCGTGGGCTACGTGATGATTTGCTTCGCGGCCGTCAACGCGCTCTGCTCGGTGCTCTATGGGAAGCTCTCCAAGTTCACGGGCAGGACCGCTCTCTTCGCGCTGGGTAGGTGGACGCGGGCGCGCTGGGGACCCTGTCCGAGGGCAGGTCTGGCCCCACTGGCGGCACCAGCAGTGCAGTGTGACCAGTGCCAGGGTCACGGTGAGGACGGGGTTGGGCAGAGGCACTGAAAGGGAGGCCCAAGCCGGGTGGAGGCCGGGGTCGGGCTGGGGGCAGGGAGCCTTCCAGAAGGAGACTGTGTGCGAGGCTCTGATCACGCCGCCTTCCGTTTGTCTCAAGGGAAGCAGAGGAATGAGAGAGAATGAGTAATGAGAAGTACGGGTGTTAAGGAAACACTTGCCCAGCGGCCCGGGCACGGTCCAGAGGGTCTGTGGTGACCCAGTGACAAGGAGGGAGGACAATAACCTTGGGTCGGTGCCCGCTGAGGGCCGAGTAGCTTGCTTCGTGTTGAGGAGCAGAGAAGCGTAGTAACTTGCCCAAGGTCACACAGCCTTGGGAACCCGCTCACTGGCAGTTCCTGGAGTGTCCTCGCTGTTGCCACATTCGAGGGACACCATGCTGTCTGCAGAATGAGGCCACGACCTAGGACCCAGTGGGACGAAGGAGCGAGGCAGGCCTGCCCCCAGCGGCCCCCTCCTTGTCCGTTTGGAAGGCCCAGCACCCAGGCTGGAGGCACACCCGTCCCCGCCCTCCCCACGCCCCACTCGGTGAGTGGGGGCCCACGGCTCATTCCTAACAAGGGAGCCATTCCCTCTGACCCCGTCTGAGCCCCCAGAATGTGGGGCCTCCTCAGCCCAGAAAATGACACTTTGCTCCAAGACGGAGAGTGTGTCACCCCGCGGCCAGAGGCAGACAGCGTCGCACAGCCACCAGGCGTGCCCTGCAGTCCCCTGGGCCTGGGCCTGTACCCATGCCACGTCCCAAACCCCCGCGAAGAACCCCGTGTGGGGTGTTCCAGGGAATGGCTCTTTCAGCCAGGAAGCGAACGGTGGTCAGGCACGGCATCCCGCAGCCGAGGGTCTGAGACGACTCCTCTCCCGCCACCGTCACAGGGGCCGTGACCCACCTGTCCTGCATCATCGCCCTGCTGCTGTGGAAGCCCCACCCCAGCCAGCTGCCCCTCTTCTTCGTATTTTCCGGCCTCTGGGGCATGGCAGACGCCGTGTGGCAGACACAGAACAATGGTGAGTCCATCGGAGCGGCTGCTGCTCGGCCGCGCGGCGGGGCCGCGCGGGGTGGAGGCCCGGCAGACGTGGTGATGAGTGTTGTGGAGTGAGCGGTCTTGACAGTGACAGGGTGAGGGCCGAGGGGGGAGCCCTGGGCCCTGAGTCCCCCATGTGGCATCTGCAGCCCAGGCACGGGCATGGCAGCCCCAGGAGGTGAGTTGTCTGTGCGCGTGGCAACCTGCAGACAGGGGAGGTGCACCTGCGCTCTCGGAGGTGGACTTGGCCGAGAAGAAAGCCATTCCCTGGGACCCCACCCACCACTCAGCCCTTACCTGAGAGACAGCTGGGACTAGAAACTGGGTCAGCCAACCCACAAACAAGCCCCAAGCTGGCGTTCCCAGGGCCGGGAGGTCCGGCCGCCATCCCCCCACCCAAAGATAACAGGCGCAGGTGGGTGGACTCTGTACTCCAGGGTCGCCCTCCTTGCCATCTTAGTCGTGGCTGGCCTATGGCCAGCACCACGAGGCAACACCCCTGAGCAACCTCGTGCTCTTAGAATCCAAGGGTTTAGCTTTCACAACCCTTTCTGCTGCCTCCGTGAGGCAGCGGCCTTTGTGACAAAGGCGTCTTTGGCTCGGTGCCATAATCTGGTGTTTGGACCAAGGTCCCTATGGGGAAGCAGTGACGAGCTAGGCACCTGCTGGACAGAAGAAATGCTGAGTCGGTGGAGGAGAGAGAAGCAAAGCCCTCTCACCTTCCTTAGCGGTCAGATTTCCTGACGAGAGGCGGGTCACAGCATCCCCTGTAGGAAACCAGGCGTCTCACCCAGGGAGGTCAGGAGAGGACGCCCACGCTCTGTGGAGGGGGAAGGAATTTTAGAAAGTATTTACACGTGAGAAGTCAGGTACGGAACTGGGATAAGCACGCCGTACGCCGTGTTAACACATCCCCAGCTGATTTAAAGGATTGCAGTAAAAGTGTCTGGTTTTCTTTCTCCCTGAAATGGGATTAATCGCTTTAACTCTCCCCTTTCTTGGACACAAAACTGTCAGGCAGAGCCTTTGTCAAAATTGTGCAAACAGGGAGCTCCCACTGTGGCTCAGCAGGTTAAGAATCCACCTAGTGGAGTTCCCGTCGTGGCGCAGTGGTTAACGAATCCAACTAGGAACCATGAGGTTGCGGGTTCGATCCCTGCCCTTGCTCAGTGGGTTAAGGATCCGGCGTTGCCGTGAGCTGTGGTGTAGGTTGCAGACGCGGCTCGGATCCCGCGTTGCTGTGGCTCTGGCGTAGGCCGGTGGCTACAGCTCCGATTCAACCCCTAGCCTGGGAACCTCCATGTGCCGTGGGAGCGGCCCAAGAAATAGCAACAATAACAACAACAACAAAAAAAGACAAAAGACAAAAAAAAAAAAAAAAAGAATCCACCTAGTATCTGTGAGGATGTGGGTTCCATCCCTGGCCTCGCTCAGTGGGTCAGGGATCCAGCGTTGCCATGATCTGCGGTGTGGGTCACAGGTGTGGCTCCGATCTGGCGTGGTTGTGGCCGTGGTGCAGGCGGGCAGCTGTGGCTCCGAATCAACCCCTAGCCGAGGAACGTCTGTGTGCTGTGGGTGCCGCCTGGAAAAGGAAAAAAAAAAAAAAATGTGTGAACAGCAGTATGTGAGGTCTGATGAATAACTTGGCTAAAGGCCTTTTTGAGTAAGAAATGTCCATTTTAAATGAATTAGTTCCGTCGTTTTGTTCAGATGAAAAGGCATTTTTTTTTCAAGTAAAGTTGGTTGTTGGAGAAAATTGTTCTTTTCACGCATGACCTGAGAATTTCCTGTGGCGTCCAGCTCGCAGTCGTCTTGTTTAGGAGGGAGGTTCTGATGAGCAAGTTCCCAACAGGCGGCTCCTCCGGGCTCCGTGGGGCTCGCCACCCTCCTGCGCGGCACACCCAAACCGTCTCTATTCTTAAAAGCTGGAGATTTCGTGTAGTTTCGCCACCTCCCAAGTCCAGCGGTGTCTTGTTTTTGCTTTTTCAGTCGCAGGTTGGATTTCTAACCCTGTTCTCCATGACTGCGTCTCTTTTAAGACAATCCGTGAGCCGTCTGCTTCCCTAGATAATGAGACTGAATACAATTCAGGACAGTCTATAACCCTCCTTTTCAATCATCGCGTCTCAATTTAAAAACTGATTGCGACGGTTGTCCAATATAGAGGCAAACCCAGTGCTGGAACCATCCGGGCCCCGCCTTCTGGGGGCCGAATTCGGCTTGAACGGCGCTGTTTTCCCACCGAGACCCGGGATCCCACCAGCCGTGGGAGCTGCTGTTCTGGGCTGCTTTCTGTTTATCCCTGAGGACAGTTCCTGAAAGATGGGCGGTTGCCATGGCAACCCTTGCGCGCCAGGGCCCGCGTCTGAGATTTGGAGTGTCTGGTCTGAAAATACTCTTTTGCCCTGTCAGCTCCAAAGGGGCTGTTTGGGGTTGATAAACTCAGACCATCTGGCTTCCCTCCCAGGCGTGGTTCGTGTATCCTGTCTTTTCCAATCAAACAGGACTTGTCTGCGTCCTGTCCTCCGAGGTCAAGGATCAGCATACGGTCCCTTCTCCCCCGGGTCAGGCTGGGAGCAGGCTGTCTTCTTTTTTAACTCATCTTTTTATTTTGGAATAACCTTAGATCGGCAGGGAGGCTGTAGCACAGGACAGAGCTCCCAGGCACCATGCCCTCTCTTTCCCTCAGTGGGAACATCTCACAAAACCACGGCGCGTTTGTCAAAACAACACATTAGCGTTGGTACCTAACAAGCCTTTGGACCTTATTCAGCGCCTTCAGCTTCCTCCCACCACCCTTCCTGTGCTCCAGCCCCCCAGGCCCCATACCACACATCGTCTCATGTCCCTCGCCTGGTCTGTGCCAGCTTCCGTTCCTCTCCGTATGGATGACCTTGAGCTTTGGGAGAACACCGGTAGGTGCTTTGTAAATCAACCCTTGATCTGGGCTCCTCTGAGGCTTCCCGGCGATGGGGCCGGTTATGGGTTTGGGGGAGGAGGACGCAGAGTGACCCGTCCTTCTCATCACCGGGTCACGGGGTCCCTGACAGCACACACCTGGTCGCAGGTGTGGGTCCTGGTCCCAGGTCCACCTTCGGTCTGTCCGACTCCTCCCACACCACGGCACCCTTCCCTCTCCACCGTCAAGCCTTTGGAAGCCTGTCACCGCGCCTACAGTCTAGGGTCCTATAACCAATCCCACCTCCCGGAAGAGGAGCCATGTGTGCGCCAAGCATCATTCTTCCACAGGGAATACGTACAGCTTCTCCCCAGGGTACTCAGCTCCTGACTCAAGAATTCAGCTCCATCACATGGGCTCAGGTGTGCACTGCGTCCTTTGGGCCACAAGCTAAATGCCACCTCGTGTATCACATTGCTCCAGTTGTCCCAGCTTTGGCCACTGGGATCCTGCACGATGGCACCTGCGTCCTTGTGACACTCTCCATCTATTTTTTTTTTTTTTTTTTTTTGCCTTTTTGTCCTTTTTTAGGGCTGCACCTGCGGCATATGAAGGTTCCCAGGGCAAGAGTCTCATCGGAGCTACAGCTGCCAGCCTACGCCACAGCCACAGCAGCACCAGATCTGAGCCTGTCTGCAGCTTACCCCACAGCTCACAGCAACACCGGATCCTTAACCCACTGAGCGAGGCCAAGGATGGAACCCACAACCTCATGGTTCCTCGTCGGATTCGTTTCCTCTGTGCCATGATGGGAACTCTCAATTTTTTCTTTTTTTTTTTTTTAGTAAAGCACCTGTTTACTTTAAGGCGCTCCAGAATAGCTTAGGCTCATCTGGTCACTGTCCTGTACTGGCCCTGGATTAGCCATTTCTCCAGGGACGGTGAGTGCATATTACTGGAGAGTGACATTCGGAAGCAAGATCTGAGTGCTGGGCAGGCTCCCAGCTCCCGAGACGACATGGCGTCCAGCCCTCCCTGGGGCAGAGTGACGAGTTGTCCCTGTGCATGCTGGCCCGTGTACACACACACGTCTCTGTCCATCCACCCCTCTGTCCATCCCTCCATCCATCCATCCATCCATTAGACAAAGAGGAGCTCACGCTCACGCTGGTGTCCGAGCACCGCAGGTTCATTCCAGCCCCATCCCCCGCCCACCAGCACTGCTGACCTGGAACTTCTTCCTTTGCCGGTGCGAACCTGGTCTCTGCTCTGTGTACCACACAACTCACTTGGTCCACCCGAGCGTACCTGTGATTTCAGAATCGTTGAACCATTTTTTCTCTTCAATGTCTTCCCCTCTGCCCACCTTGTCCGTAACTGTTGGAATTTGACTCAGTTCACATGTTGCTTTCTTTATGTTTGGATTAAAATAGCAAATAGATCATAATTTCTCAAAAAGCCAGACTTTGTTTAGTTACGACTGGCTGGCATCTCCTCCCCAGACTGGGTCATATGCCCAATGGGGGCAAGTGGGTTCCCCCAGGTTTCCCTCTGCCGGCTCGGATCCAGCCTCTCCTGGATGCAGCTGTGGGGGAGGGGAACGGGGACAGGGAGGGGCCTTCCCTCTGTCCCTGTTGTTTGTCCAGAAGCACAGCTGGCTCCCCGGCCCTCCCTCCCTCCTGCCTCCCAAACCCCGAGTGATTTTGAATTCGCAGGCTGCTTCCCTACAGGGGCCAAGTTTTAGAATCAGACTCAGAGGATGTCAAGTTCTCCATCTGGCATTTAGGGCTCTGGGGCCCCAGAAGGTTTAGGGTTAAACCTGGCCAGGCTGGGCACTCTTACCCTAAAGTCTTGGGGTGGGAGGCCCCAGATCTCAGACCGAATCCCCACATCCACACTGCACACGTGCCCCGCGTGCGGGCACGAACGTCCTGCTCCGGAAAACGCTGCCCTCCTCTGCCTTCACCTCCCGACCCTGGGCGCGGGCCTCTCCCCTCGTCCACACAAGCCGAGCGCGTCTCTCTGCCTTGCTCTTGCGACCTGCGAAGCGCGGGGCTGGGCCGCAACCCCCCTCCCGCCAGGGCTCTTTGATCAGTTCTGGTTCTTAGCAGAGGAGGCTGGCTCCTCCCGGCTGGAAGATGTAGCTCACTTGCTGACGTCCTCACCGTGGAAGCCTCCTATTTT
Source organism: Sus scrofa (assembly GCF_054392235.1). NCBI lineage: Eukaryota > Metazoa > Chordata > Mammalia > Artiodactyla > Suidae > Sus > Sus scrofa. Next base: position 1,980,401 of record NC_139383.1, read on the forward strand.
CCTGGAGTTCCCCGGTGGCCTAGCAGTTAAGGATTTGGCTTCTTGTTGCTGTGGCTCGGGTTCGATCCCAGGCCCCGTGCAATTCAAAAAGTCATTAAGTAACCCTGGGGTGAGGGACGGTTGGCAGCTCCATCCACAGCCTCCTAAAGTGTAAAAAAATTTTTTTTGTTTTTTAATAAATACGTAGGAAGGTCCTGGCTTCAGGGGGAGTGGGTGTGGGAGCTGCACCCTTCCCTGCAGCACCGGGAGGGGTTCCAGCGCATTTGCCGCATCCCCCCCTCCCCTGCAGCTCTCTTCGGGGTTCTGTTTGAGAAGAACAAGGAGGCGGCCTTCGCCACCTACCGCCTGTGGGAGGCCCTGGGCTTCGTCGTCGCCTTCGGCTACAGCACCTTCCTCTGCGTCAGCGTCAAGCTCTACATCCTCCTGGCCGTCCTGAGTCTGGCCATGGCGGCCTATGGAACCGTCGAGTACCTGGAGGCCCGGAAGGCGGCCAGGCCGCTCGCCCCGGGGCAGCCCAGACTACGAGAGGCGGAAGAAACGCAGACGAAAATGTGACGGAGCAGACTCCCAGGTCCAGGACCCCAGCGCGTATCCTCGGGGCTTTGACCTGAGACGTGGCAGAGTTTACAGCTGATTCTTCACAGCCACTTCAACGAAATTTCCTTTCTATGCGACGTTTCTGTCCCGTGCCACTGCGTTTTTCAGCCCACCATCCCATCCGCAGAAATCGAGAAGACACCTGAGGAATCAGTGGATTTCAGATACCGAAGAAGCAGCCGAGGGTACAGCCAGCCAGTGAGAACTTGCCTAGCTTCGTGGGGTCAGTGACTCATGCTCTTGTTGTGGTGGCTCCTGGAATCAGAAGGCTGCTTCTAAAATGCGGTCCCAACACTGTCATTTTACGGAAAGGTCAGCTGACATCCAGGAAAGTCCGTGACAGCCTCCTGGAGTTTATAAATTTTTAAATAAATGCAATTATATCATGGACTTAACTCTTGTCCAAATGCTATTATTTTAAGTACTCCTCGATCACACATAAAAGTCATCAAATTATCAAATTAGCATTTTGCAGATCTTGGAAGATGACAAAAATAATTCCTAACAGGAGACGACCCAACAGGCCAGCAACACCATGACCTGGTAGCAGGCCCATCTGTCCAGGCCCTGCCCACCTGGCCAGCGGCACCTGCATCCCCCAGTCTTTCCTATTTCTCCTCCTCCTCCTCAGAGGCCCAGGAGCACCTGGTAACGGGGTCACGGCCTTTCTCGGAGCCCGGAGCCCAGCCGTTTCCTGAGGCCCCACCGCCCCTGGCCCCTCTTGGACAGCGTTCCCTGGGTTTTCTCTTTTCTCCTTTCACCCCGCTCGTCCTCCTCGGTCCAAGATCTTCTCCAAGGCCTCTTTCCTCGGGTCCTGAGGAGATGCCCGCATGTCCCCGGGCAGCCCCCGCCCCACCCGGCCCTCCTCCAGCCCCAAAGCAAACCTGTCAGACTCCTGTTTAGACCCTTCCCAGGCTTCATTTTTCCGAGGTAAGTCCTTCAGCCCGGCCCAGGCTCCCCAGGAGGCGGCCAACCCCTCTCAGGCCCCCCAGGAGGCGGCCAGCCCCTCTCAGGCCCCCCAGGAGGCGGCCAGCCCCTCTCAAGGGCTTTGCTCATGTGCTTCCTGGACCTTGAACGCCTTCCTGCCCTCAGCCCCTGCCATCCAGCCAATCCGGGCTGTGCTTCCGGCCAGGGGGACACACACCTTCTGACCTTGGGTTTTCGTGTGAGCATCTCCCCTGCCGGATCTAAAGCCCTCCCACGTCCGGTGTGCTGAGTGGTGAGCCACGTTTGTTGAATTATTGTGTACCAGTAATGTGAAGAATAGTGGGGAGTTCCCCGGTGGTCTAGTGGTTAGGATGCAGTGCTTTCACAGCTATGGCTTGGGTTCAATCCCTGCTCTGGGAACCGAGATCCTGCAACAAGCTGCTGCTCGCGGCGGCCAGAAAACCAAACAAGAAGAACGATGAACCCATTCATGGCCTCGCCATGAAACTCGGTCCATCCCTGGGCCTTCTCCACTCGTTCACTCCAGGCCCGGCACAAACCTGCCCCCTCCGTCTCTCTCTGCTCCCTAACTTCCCATCCTTCCTGCGGGGGCCAGACCCTCCCTCCGCCCCACCCCGCCCCCCATGCCGCAGCTCCGCCCCTTCCGAGGCTCCCCCATGTCAAGGTCACGGTCTGAAGGGACCACGACCTCCCAGGACTTGGTGATTTCGTCCTGGCTGCCTCCAGCCGTACATCCATTTCAGCCCAAGTCAACTAACTGTCCAGTATTTCTCTTAACCTCCTGCTTCTTTCCTTGCGGTCTCTGCTCTTAGGCTTCTAGCTGGTCTCTTTCATCTTCCTAAATCCAAATGATCTGTAGCTTCTGGGACTTTTCGGTAACCAACAAAACCGAGCCTCTGCATTCTTGAAATTTTGTGACACTCTTTTTCCCCTCCTGCCGTCCTGCCCGTCCTGCCAGCCCCTGATGCTGCAGGTTTGTAGGAGGTGCCCATGTGGACGACCCACAACGCGGGGCTCAGGTCAATGCTCTGGGCACACCTGCGTAGGAGGCCTTCACCAAGGGAGGCTGGCATGTGCCCACCAGCCTGGAGGGTCAGGATTCCGTAAATAAACCCTGTGGGGCCCTGGACGCAGCCCGAGTCAGAACTGAGCTTCGATCACTCAGCCCAGAGCCCATGAACCTGAGAGGCCCCGTCCTAGCTGGGACCTGCGGCCCTTCCCAGGAGGCCCTGGGCCACCTCCCAGCGGTCACAGATAGGACCTCCCCGACCCCTCAGGGCCGGTCTCCTAGGACTGCAGGAGTGTGCCCAGGGCTGAGGGGCCAGCAGGAAGGACCCAGGGCCGGAGCCTGGCGACACCTGTGCAAGGACGTGTCCAACTGTGTCCCCAGATCACAGCCCAGAGACCGGGACACTGCAAGCCTCCTGGGTTTACTTTATTTATTTGATTCAGGGGAGGCTGCGGAGGTGGCCTCCATGGCCACCAGCACAGGCTTGACCTGAGGCGGGCTCCGTGCAGCTAGTGCCAGCCTGAGCTGCGCGGCCTGGACAGCCTGGCTTCGAAGGCCCTGGCTAGGTGCTCAGGATGGTCCCTCAGAGCCTGGTGCTAGTGCTGGGGGTCCTCCGCCCCCAGGGCTCCTGCTGATGACCCAGCAGACACTCAAGAACGAGGGGCCTTGAACTCGGGCGTGTGCCCTGGTGCGCGGGCAGAGGCAGAATCCTCAGGTCTCTGGTCTCCACTTGGGTGGAGGGGGCGGCCGAGGGCTGAGGGGCGGCTCCCCCATCACGGAAGCCCTGCCCTGGGAAGGCTGAACTGTGGCAGAGAGCAGGTGAATTTTTCTTGCTCTTAGAATTCCATTTGCTCCAAGGGAAGATTCCCGCTTCATAAGGGACGGTTCAGACGGAGGCTTCTTATCACGAAACACGGCCGGGCGGGCTGAGGAGGAGGAGCCCCGCACCCCAGGTTAGAGCGCTTTGTCCACCTCTGAACGCCAGCGGAGGTGCTGCTAGTCTCAGCTGCTCCGCTGGGTTGGCTCCAGCAGTCGTAAACCTCTCGGGCCACCTCCCAGGGCTCAGGAGCAAACGCAGATTTTACTGCTTGCTCAGAGTAATTAATGTGGGCGAGATTTTAAACCTATAAGGAAATGAGTGCACATCACAACGAGTTATTTAAACGTTTCCTAAAAACTAGAGGCTTATGGAAAGTGGAACGTTAACGGGAGAGACGACAAAGTTAGACGCAGACAAAGGGAAGGCGAGCGCGACAGCAACCTGGGCTTGCGGCTGCCGGCATTTCCTCCACTTTCCACACGGTCCTGCAGGGGCCCCGGCAGCCAAGCGGGTGAAAAGGATCGCAGAGCCCTTCCTAGTCATTGCTGGAGAAGAGGAGGCCTGCCCGTGTTTGAAAAGAGAATAATCCGGAGTTCCTGCTGTGGCTCAGCGGGCTAAGACCCTGACGTTCTCCCCCTGAGGATGGGGGTTCGACCCCTGGCCTCCCTCAGGGTCTTAAGGACCCAGCCTTGCGGTGAGCTGTGGGGTGGGTCACAGAGGGGGCTCGGATCCCGCGTGGCTGTGGCTGTGGCTGTGGATGTGGTTTGGCCGGCAGCTGCAGCTCCAATTTGACCCCCAGCTTGGGAACTTCCATAGGCCTCGTGGGCCGCCCTAAAGAGAAAACTAAACTAAAAGAATAATTTTTTAGGTCCTAAACCATAAAGGGGTATTGACGTGGCTGGAGGGGGAGCTCGGAGGAGCCCGGGGAGCTGCTCTGACAGACGGAGGCCCTTTCCAGCCCAGGTCACACCTTCTCTGCACCTGGAGCCCACCTCCAGGCCCCTCCAGACACTCTCTCAAAGCCCCTCCCCACCCCCCGCACCTGCTCCCCCAGCCACTCAACCCCTTTCAGGCCCCGCCTCTCTCCCCATCATCCAGTCCATCTCCCACCTCCCGCCTCCCTGAGCTGCTTCATCAAAGTGCCTCCCCGCCAGTCCTCGGGGCCCAAGCCGCCTGGTTCTCTCCTTCAGACATCAGAGTTAAAGCACGTGGCATAGCAACCTCCCTGCAAAGCTGTCTCTCCAGCTCTGTCACAGCTCCAGGGCCCGTCTCGGTCCTCGGGGCTGTGGTCGGGTGAGGCTTTGCACGCAGAGCAGCCAGGACACATCCATGGCCAGTGCCTGCCCGCCCCAGAGGCCCGGCTAAGCATCGGGGTAACCAGCTGTCCGTTTTGGGGCGTGTCCTGTTGGGAAACGGCCTGTACGCTGCAGGGGAGCCCCCGCCACCGCCTGGGGCCCTTGACCGCTTTCTCTGCAAGACCACTGCCTGGTTCTGTCCTCACGGCTGGCGGGCATTTGTTTTCTCTGACCTCTGACCCAGCCGTCCAGCCTGGGGTGGAGCCTGGGCATCAGCATTTTTAAAGTATTTGAATGTGCAGCCAGTGCGAGTCCAGCCCAGATCCTGACATGTGATTTCTCTGCTCCTGCAGCAGCTGGCTCGCTTCACCAATTAATGGCATATGAAGTACATTTTCAGAAAGAATTTCTGGCATTAAATACCATTTATTATTGTTGTTATCGCAGCTCATGACAAGTGACATCTCATGCTGTCACTGCCCCTTGGAGGCCAGGAAACAACATAAAAATAACAACAGTTCCACCCCCGTTTAGCCAAAGAACCAAGCGGAGGGCCAGGCCGAAGCCAATCACTGTCGCACTGCTCTGCCCGGAGCTCCTGGGCGCCAACACCTCGGCCGAGGGTGTCCTCAGATTTCCCGGCCGCAAACTCCGCCAAGTCCCGGACGTGGACAGTGACCCTTCCGCATCCCACGCCAGCCCCTCTCCACCCCCTCCCCTGGTGGCTTGGCCACTGAGATGGACCCTTGTGCTGCTCCTCAGACAGGGCTCCTGACCTCGGGGGCTCCAGGCCCGGCTCTCTCTCACCAGCCCCCCGACCACGCCTCTGTGCCCAGCACCCACCCTCTCCCCTGAGGAGCCGCCCTGAGCACCACCCAGCTGCCCGGCCAGCTCCTCCCGCCTGTCACCAGCCCCCGCTGGCTTCGCTGGGGGGAAACCTCCCAGCCCCTCTCTCTGTGGTCTCCGATGGTTCACAACCCAACACCAGCCTTTCAAGTGTCAGAATCACATGCTGCTTCTGCTCCTCATGTCCTCATAATCCACCAGTGACGGTCACTTTCTTTCAGGGTGAAACTCGACTCCTTAGCCCAGCACACAGGACCCTCCGCGATTTGGTCCTGTCTCATCCTGGCCCCTCGTTCTTTTTCCCCAAAAATATAGTATAAATTTACCTTACATTTCTGCATCTTTGCAGTCATCAAAATTCCTTTCCGGAGTTCCCGTCGTGGCGCAGTGGTTAACGAATCCGACTAGGAACCATGAGGTTGCGGGTTCGGTCCCTGGTCTTCCTCAGTGGGTTAACGATCCGGCGTTGCCGTGAGCTGTGGTGTAGGTTGCAGACGCGGCTCGGATCCCGCGTTGCTGTGGCTCTGGCGTAGGCCGGTGGCTACAGCTCCGATTCAACCCCTAGCCTGGGAACCTCCATATGCCGCGGGAGCAGCCCAAAGAAATAGCAACAATAACAACAACAACAACAACAAAGACAAAAGACAAAAAAAAAATATTCCTTTCCTCCTGCTGGGCTAAATTTTGCGCTCAAAATTCACTTTAGATGGGAAACCTTTTAAAACTGCCCTGCTCCCCCGAGGCAGCAACCTGGCTGGATCAGGCAGTCAGGCGCCCTTCCTCCCACGCTGGCCCTGGAAGCTCTTCTGAGAATGGATCTGTCCCCTGCCTGTCCCCTCCCAAGCGTGACGGTGGGAAAGCAGTCAGATCCCACAGCTGAAGGAGTCTGGGTCCGGAGCAGCAGTTGGGTAGTTTTCCTCCTTGTCCTTTCCTCCCGTTGGGACTCAGCACCCTGAAGGGTCTCTAGGAGGTGAGGACCGCGTGTCCTGACACGCGGGCACCGGACCGCGCAGCGCGGCGCGAAGCCGGAAGGAAGGTGTCACGGCGCCCCCTGGCGGGAGGGGCAGGCAGAACAGCGGCGCGCAAGGGGCAGTCACTCACCTGCACTGCCAGAGAGATGCTCCCGCCAGGTGACGCTCCCGCCCACCTCCTCCGGCTCAGTGCCAGCTCGTTACGCCTTTAGCGCATCAGTCTGACTCTCAGGGCAGCGCTCCTTCATCTCTTCTCCTCCATTTCCTTACAAGAACAAAACAAGCCTCCCAAAGCTTCCCTACCAGGCTGCTTTGGGAGGAAGAGCCTTGTATCTAGGAATTTGAAAGAAAATCATTCTTCTCTGCTCTGAGCGGAGGAAAGCGAAGTTCTGGGGTCTGAATCCTTGCACTTTCCAGGCTTTGGATGTCAGGAAGAGGAGGAGGAGCTGGGAGAAAAGTGACCAGTGAGATGCAGGAGGACAGCTGAGAGAGTGACACTGCAGAGCCCGGACCGCAACCCGCTTGGGTCCCCCTGGGGACCCATGCCCGTCACTTCCTCCAAGGGCATCAGCCCCCAACACCATAGATCCACTTCACGCACATACTTACCCGTGTCTCTCTCAAGTGTTTATCATGAAAATACCTGGCTCGTGTACATCCTTCTAGCAGTACCAAGGGACAATGGTTGTATGTACAAGCCCATTGTGAGCAAATACCTCCCATCCTTCCAGGGGACCAGGGGCTGTGTGAGCTTCGGTTTTCAGTGAACGTTAACTGGCAAAGTGTCCGTGGCCTGGTCGCTGCCTGGGGAGATCTTTGGGGCCGGGAAAGACTTCCCGGGTCCCGTGACCACGCGGTTTCCCGTCTCCTCCCTCGGGCCTGGTAGATGGGATTCTCTTTCTATCGGCCCCCTGGGGCGTGGGTCTTGGGGTGGGACTGGGGCGTAAGCGTGAAGATTCTATCATGGGTCTCCACCAACGTTCTAGATTTCAACGTCACAGTGCGCCCAGCTTCCTCAGGAGCCTATCGGAGGAGATGTGAAAGTTGCGAGTGTCTGGTGCAAAGAGCAGGCATCCGCACTTGAAGCTGAGCTTAGACGGACGCTGTAAATAGCGTGCGCTCCTGAGGGCCACGTCACTGGTGGGCTTCGGCCGTGGGCGGTGGTCCTGGATCAGCACGGCCGTGTGCGCGATGCACCTCTGAGCCGCGGTTCTGACCGCAAATCCAAAATGTGTGCGGTCGGTGTCCACCGAGCCACCCCTAAGCCTTTCCATGTCTGAGGAGGCCTGGGATCCGTGGAGAACTCAAGCCACAGAGAGAACTGAAGCCAGACGGAAATTCAGAAAAGCCATCCTAAGGAGGCTGAACGTGGAAAAGAAAGAGTTTGGAGGAACGAGTTTGCTCACTCTGGAAAACACCGATGGTCACCCTCAGGTCAGGGCTCCCCGCGTGGTCCTCCTTGTCCGGGAGCCCGTCCAGGCCGCCCCCACTTAGGCAGCCCCCTCCCTTCGGAGCCCAGACACCCAGGCCGAGGCTAAGCTTGAAGACTTGGAAGCCCAGGCGACCACCTCGACTCGAAGGAAAAATTTACATTGTTGAACAAATTCAGGATGTGTCAAGTGTTCAGAGGCCACGTGGGCCCACACGCCCTCGCTGAGTCGGGATCGCCTCTCTGCTGCGCTGCGCACGGCGCTGAGTCCTTGCCAAACACGCCCTCTGTTTGCCCCGTCTGAAGACTTAATTCCGCCTCGTTTTTACAAAATTTACCAGCATGTGTGGCTGGAGGATCAACAATACATGATTAACGAGGGAACGTGGGAAACCGAAAATGAAGAACGCCTCCTAGGCGACACTCCGCGTATGGCTTTTATTCCTGGTGTGCTAATTAGAACCTTGCGATGGTTCAGTCTCCAGCCCTTGAGTCCTGCAGTTTTTACCATCACATGAAGCCAGTTACTGGTCCCGAGCAGCTGTAACAGTGTCTATAATTAAGTAGGTGGCGGGAAACTTTAAACAAAAGTCAACAGGGGTAACACCACCCCAGAGCCCTAAGGGCTGAGAGCGGAGATTCCAGGGTGAGGCTCCTGCTTTGAAACGCCCCGCGGTTCTCTTGGGTCAAGGCCGTGAAGGCCACGGGCGTGGCCCACGGGCCCAGGAAAACGGGGCGAGACCCTGGGGGCAGCCTTCAGCCCACGCTGGACAGTGGGTCCCACTCGGTCTCTGGTATAAATACGGCTTAAACAAGTAAAAAAGGTTCATTTTGGAGACTCAACTGTTTTTATGTAGAAATAACATGTTCTGAGGTCCCACTCGGGCGAAGTTCAAGGAGACCCCAGGAGGCTGCAGGGGAGCCCCCGGCTTCTCTTCTGAGTCCTCGGGGCTTAGTTGACAGGGCTGCTGAGCCCTTGGCCACGAGGGGCCTTCTGGAAGGAGGAAAGCCCTCCTGAGCATGGAGAAGGGATGCTGGCGTCCACAGCCTGGCGGGGTCCAGAGCCCCTTGTGAGGAGAGCGGCTGCAACATTAGGGGACAGGGGGCAGCCTGGGCCCTGTGCCCCTCACTGGGTTCCACGCTGAGCCCACCCTGCTCGGGGCTGCCCAGGCAGCCAGGCTCGAGGTGAGCAAGCCGGCTCGGGGACCAACCTCTGGACGTCACACCCACCCCGGCAGCAGAGGCCAGGGCCACCAGGAACAGTGAGGATGCGTCCTGTCATTCTGTCCCCTGCGCCTGCCCTCGGGGGGCGGGGGTGGGTGTGCTCCAGCCGGCTGTCAGTCCGGGAAATACGTGTAGCCCACTCTGTGGGGCGTTGTCGCTGCACAAGGACAGATAGGGACAAGCGTTTTCTGTCACAGACATTACCAAAGGGCGGAGCCGAGCTTAGATGCAGCCCATTGTCAGTGGGGGGCTTGTCCTGAGTTCACCTGAACAGCCATTGGACAGCCAAGGGCTGCCAGAAGTGAGGGATGCCGGGGAGAGGCGGTCTCCCGGGGACTCTAAACGGCTGTGATGCAGGAGAGAACAGTCTTCTCCCAGAAGTAAGTCTGGAGCGGCGTGGGCGGGGGCGGGGGGGGGGCAGGAGAGGAAGGGCAGGCGGGGGGGCTTTGCGAGGGGGCTGGGAGGGGCCGGGAGAGGCAGGAGGCAGCCCAGCCCTCAGGCCTGGGCCACAGCGAATGTCTGGTGCGGACTCCCGACCCTCCAAGGGGGGCTGGGAAGTGAGGCTGGGATGGGGCGGGGGCTGAGCAGGGCTGAGGACGCCCCGTGCCCGTGACCTAAGGGCCCTGGGTGCTATGTGGCCCTCTGGGGGTGGGGGGGCAGTCGCCTATGCCTGCAAACCCCCAGGAGGCAGAAGGCACTGTCTTCTTGTATTCGTTTGTAAAGTTTGGACAGATTCGGTCTCTTAAATCCTGGGACTGCGGTAGAATTCTCCTTTCAAATTAGTTCCCTTCCACCCGTGTTCACTGACTGATGCTTGACCTCGTGCTCAGAGTCTGGGGCAAAAGGTGTGACTAGACGTGGCCTTGGCCCTCGGGCAATTGAAGTCTTCACTGATAAGACAGAACTCTCCTTACCGCTAACACCAAAAAATGGTGCCAAGGCTCTGACTTAGAATAATGAAAGATTGTTCTGGGAGTAAAATTTTCTCCAAAGGTGCATGTAGAGCATGTAGGAACTGTTTATTTATTTTTTGAATTATTGTCACAGTACAGTTGATGTACCGTATTCGTTTCCAGACACAACATAGGTTGTCTATAGGAGCTCTTACTGAGTTGGCCAACTTAAAACATAGGGCAGGCCGCTCCCCTTGTGGCTCCGTGGAAACGAATCCAACTCGTATCCATGAGGACGCAGGTTAGACCCCTGGCCTTGATCCGTGGGTTAAGGATCCAGCATTGCTGTGAGCTGTGGTGTAGGTCCCAGATGTGGCTCCGATCTGGTGTTGCTACGGCTGTGCTGCAGTCCAGTGGCTACAGCTCCGATTTGACCCCTAGCCTGGGAACCTCCGTAGGCCACAGGCACGTCCCTAAGGAAGAAAAAAAAAAAAAGGGCAAATGATATACAGGTAATTTTTTTAACGTGAGAAGCATTTTATGTTTTGTATAATCTGTAAGTCACACCGTAAGCTAACCCCGGGCATCAGGAAGGAGATGGAGACGGTGACGTTTCGAAGACAAATGGTTGAAGTGGACTCTTCTCCACAAACTGGCTTCACAATCGAAACAATTACACTAGAGCCTCCAGCTGCTGTTTGTCCCCACTTGATAAAAATGGAATATTTTATACGTCTGAACAACTAACCTCTCAGTTTGAAAATCTCTGTACTAAGCAGGGTGAAGTATCAGCTGTGGGTGTGCATGTTACATTCACAAGGTGGCATTTTAAAAATATATGTATATTTGCAGTGTGATTGAAGATGAGACTATTAAGAGCAAAACAAAAAGAAGCTAAAGTCACATTTGCACAAAGGACGTATGAAAATAAAGGCTTTGTAACATAAATCTCCAGTAATTCCAAATAGAGGCAGTGGTGTAGGTCGCAGAAATGGCTCAGATCCTGCATTGCTGTGGGTGTGGCTCAGCCCAGCAGCTGCGGCTCCGATGCAACCTCTAGCTTGGGAACCTCCATATGCTGTGGGTGTGGACCTGAAAAAAAAAAATAGAGGCAGGGAAATATTTAGAGATCTAGTTTCTGAAATTCTAAACATCAAGGCGTTTTGGAGAAACGTGCGGCTTTACGGCTTCCATCTTGTGTGTATATCATCGGTTCAGAGAAGCACTGATCCCGTCCATGGACGGGCATCCTTAGGGGAACTGGCTCTGGACTTTGGTCTTCCAGGAACCCTGTGTGTTGCAGCATCCGGTTCAGGGTCACCCGACAAGAACCCCTCCCCCTGCGCCCAGAATCTTTCCTCTTGTCCTTCATCGAGGACCGAAGGGCATGGCTTTGAATGAGACGGTTGCATCCTTCGCTGGATCCCAGTTCAAAGGGAACGTTGCCCGGAGTAGCGTGTCCTCTGAGCTGTGACTGTGCTGAAAACTCAAGTGTGAATTTGAAAAAACTCCCATTTCTTTGTCCGAGAACTTATTTTGGAAGGAGGAAGGCGTGAGAACCAGCAATCCGCTGCGCTGGGAGTCAGCCCCTCCTCGTAGGGTTTGTGCAGGGCTCAGCCTCGCCGGACAGGCAAGGCCCCCGGGGGCATCCCACAGGATAAGGGGTGGTCCGGCTGACTCCCCTGCCCCGCCGCCCCACGTGCCCAGCAGCACCATCAGGGTGTGGGAAGGGGAGACTTCCCCCAAAAGCCAGGAGAGCGTGGCCAGGGCCGAACCCCACTCCCAGAGGCTGTGAAACCCCAGAACCCTGTGCCTGGAAGTGGCTCCTGCAGGGTCGGGCTGCTCCAGCTGCTGCTCGTGCCCCGGGCAAGTCAGCCGTGCTGGACCCACGGAAGACGCGGCACTCCTTGGAAACGTGTGTCTTGGGCAGCATGTTACAGGTTACCCGGGCCTTGGCGCCTCTGGCTCTCACACAGCTTAGCTGAACCCGCAGTGCGGCCTGCTGCATTTTCTGTCCAGATGAGGGCTTGCACCTTAGGAACATTCCTGTGGGTTTTCTGCACACGCAGGGAGGATGTGACGTCCGGGGCTGCGGGGTCACAGGCCAGAGCTCAAGCGCCGTGCTGGGTGCCACGCCCTGACCCGGAGCTGAGGACTCAACGGAGGCAGAGCACCTGTGGCCAGGGGACCCCTCTCTTGGGGCGGGGGTCTGGGGAGCAGTTTCCTACGGAGGCTGACCTGGATCCCCAGGAATGCCTGTGGGCAAGGAGCAGCCTCAGCGTCTGCAGGGGAGGGGCCCCCACCTGTCAAGGACAGGCCGCTCCAGGTGCCCCTTGCCCACCTCTCCTGAAGCCCGCAGCCTCCCACCTGCGGCACTTTGGAGATGCCAGCGGGAGAGTGTGACGTTATCAATATTACGGCAGGTACATTGTCATTTTAGGCAGTGACCTTGGGAGGTTTACGTACTATTAATAGAATAATCCTTTAACACATTTCAGGGCCGGTCATGAGGGTCCATGCATCTGCCCAGTGGAGCTGACACCTGTGGTTCCAGATAAAGTCGGCCGGCTGCGCAGAGAATGTTTAATAGCTTCTCTGCAGAACGTCTGCGGACACTCCGAGATCACTCTGCCAATGGAGCCATTCGGTCTCAGTTCAAGCTTAAAGTTCTTAACGTTCAGACAATGAAGAGGACAGGTGTCTCAGCTTCTGCCCTGGGTGAGCGGTAAAGAGTCTTGAATAATGAACAATAATACATTTTTATGATCTATGTATTTGTATTTCACGTATTTGTATAACATTACACATTCTGTCGCCTATTTATTTATTTTATGTCATGTAATTTAATTTTTTTGCTTTCTAGGGCCACATGTGTGACACATGGAAGCTCCCAGGCCAGGGGCCAAACTGGAGCTGCAGCTGCCGGCCTCCGCCACAGCCACAGCCATACGGGATCCTTAACCCACTGAGCAAGGTCAGGGATTGAACCCACGTCCTCATGGATACTAGTTGGGTTCATTACCACTGAGCCACCAGGGTAACTCCTCTCTTGCCTTTTTAAGCTGACAGCAGTGTGTCCAATGTAATATTTTAAAGTATATATTAGAAGCATCGATTAATTCGAATTGGCAGGACTCCTCACCTGTACGTAAAATATCCCAGACTGCTATAATTTTGTAAGTTATTTGCATCTTTAACTTCATTGTATTATCAGTCATTTCATCGGTTCTCTCCCCCGTACATCTCTGTGTTACAGGCTAGAAATTCAAATTCCTAAATATTTATATAGTTAGTTATCAATCAAGCACTTGGCCACTTGGGTGAAGCAGCAAAGATCTAATGTTTATCTGGTAAAATGTCCAGTTCTGTAGTTTTATTTTAACTGGGATTAGAATTTTCCACTGAGTTTTGGGTTGGGGGCCAAGAGGGTTGAGACTGCTGTATCGTCCCCTGGTTTCCAAGCAGACATAGGATGCTAGAAAAAGGAGGGGAGATTTTAGGCAGAAATGAGCAAAGGCATAGGAATCAGATACACAATCTGTGCTTAACGGTGCTTCTCTGTGGTTGAAATGAAGAAAAAAGGTCAATCTATGACCCAAAGGCTGAGCCACACGTTGGGCTCCTTGGCAGCCCTTGGGTCTCTGCCCACATGGAGCCGGAGCCCCCACTGCCCGGTCCTGCCTCTTGTCCCAACCCTCCAGGGGCAGAGGGCTTCTTCCCCCACCTGCGAAGGCCAAGGAAGAAATTATTCCATTATTATTTCGTTATAGGGTTCACCTTATTAGAAAAATCTCAGAGTTCCCGTTGTGGCTCAGTGGTTAACAAACCTAACTGGCATCCACGAGGATGCAGGTTCCATCCCTGGCCTCGATCAGTGGGTTAAGGATCCGGCGTTGCCATGAGCTGTGGTGTAAGTCACAGACGTGGCTTGGATTCCACCTTGCTGTGGCTGAGGTATAGGCTGGTGGCTGTAGCTCCAATTGGACCCCTAGCCTGGGAACCTCCATGTGCTGCAGGTGCGGCCCTAAAATGAGAGAAAGACAAAAAAAAAAAAAAAAAGAAAATCTCCACGGACACCTTCACCTTCAGCCACGAGGGACTCTCCTGGGGGGACAGGGACTGACTCAGGTCAGGACCGAGGCCCTGCCACTTCAGAGCAAAAATCTGAAGGCATTTTGCTTTTATTTCTTTTCCATCGAGTCCATCTTTGCCCCAAGCAAATGTCACCACCATGCTTAGCATATCGGGGAAGCTGCATCAGCTTTAAAAAGAGCCCAATCTTTAAAAATAATAATAATAAAATAGATTTTACATAAGAAAAAAATTAAAATAGCCCACTCTCCTTTCCAGGTGAGGGGTGGAAGCCATGAGAAGTGTCACGGTAGTGTCCCTGCTGGATGGAGAAGGGCCCTTGGCTGGCCCTGCCCCTCGGCCCACAGCCCTCCTCCCACACAAGGACCTCAGACTTCGTCCCCATCCTGCTCTTAATCGCTACACCCCTGGCCCATATGCTTTTCTTGACAGAACTGCTTGCTGATGTTGGCACCTGTAAGTCGGGCCCGGGCGGGAGGAGGGCATTTCAGCAGCTCCGGAAGAACTTTATTGAGAAGTCTGGTTTCTCAGGGAAATTTTCATAGGAGAGGGGATACTTAGCTGAAATGGGGCCCGAGGCCAGTGGGTACCCTGCAGGAGCAGCCCGCCAGGCCCCGGGCCTCCGAGGATGCCCCCTCCCCATCCAGGATGAGCCGCCGGCCTTCTGGGCTCCAGGAAGGAGGACACGCAGGCTGGCAGACCTGTCTGGGGGCAGCCTCTCCCGTGTCTGTTCCTGTGCAGTGCAAGGGAGGCGGGCTCCTGTCCTGAGCGCTGATCCCAGGTGAGACAGGCCCGCGCAGGACCTCGCCTCTTTCCAGGCCAGGAGAGCTCTACTCCCGGGGGCAGGAGGCGGAGCTCGCCAGAAACCGGACGGGGCTCCGCCTGGTCTGTGCGATCCAGGGTTTTTTAGGCTGGTTCGTGAAATGCTAACCAGTGTCAGCACATTTGGAGAGGGTGCCACCATCAAACAAGTTGGGGAGATAGCGGAATAGAGACTTATTTTCTTTTGGGCTGCACCTTGGGTGTTTAGAAATTCCCGGGCCAGGGTTGATTCCAAGCTGCAGCTGCCGGCCTACACCACAGCCACAGCCACCCCAGATCCGAGCCGCATCTGTAACCTACCCTGCAGCTCACAGCAATGCCGGATCCGTAACCCACTGAGCGAGGCCAGAATTGAACCCACAACCTCAGGGACACTGTGTTGGCTTCTTAACCCACATGAGCCGCAACAGGAACTCCCAAGAAACATTTTTAACTTCATTTAAACCAGCTTCCATAATTATCTGACCTCACCTCCCCCACCCCCATCCCCACGCACACGCACACAACACACTGCTTAAAATACAGGTTAATTCCATTGGATAGTCTGAAAACATCACAATAAATGGCAAAGATCCAATTTTATTTATTTATTTATTAGCTTCTTCTTTTTTTTTTTTTTTTTTGGCTTTTTTTAGGGTGGCACCCGAGGCTTATGGAGGTTCCCAGGCTAGGGGTCAAATCAGAGCTGTAGCCGCCGGCCTACACCATAGCCACAGCAACACCGGATCCTTAACCCACTGAGCGAGGCCAGGGATCAAACCGGCCACCTCATGGATCCTAGTCAGGTTCGTTAACCCCTGAGCCACGACTACAGGAACTCCCAAGACTGAATTTTTTAACTGAAGTACAGTTAAATCACACTGTTGAGTTAGCTTCACGCGTGCAGCCCAGTGATACCCATGCAGCTACTTTCGCTTGTCGGTTATTACAAGTCACGGAGCAGAGCTCCCCGGGCCGTGTTGTTCACTAAGATGGACGTTTTCGGCCACCCTCCAGGTGCATGACCTCTGTCTGGTCCTGGTCAGGGCGGTGAGAACCCGGGGGCGCACGCTCCTCTCGCTGCTGCTCTTGCTCACAGCTCTTTAGACGCCTCGGGGGACCCCGACCTGGCCTGCTGCTCCCTCAGCTCAGCGGCGGCCGCTCGCTACAGGTGGCTTCAGACTGGGAAACGGGTTCCCTCCTCCGGGACCCTCCCCCGTGCAGAAAAAGGTGGGTGAGCAAGCCGGCGCCCCCTGCCCCCTTCCTTCCTTATCCAAACTGGCCTCCCGGAGAGTTCCATACATGTCTCAGTTACTCCTTCTGTGTCCATCGGAATCTCCCAAACACGACAGAGCTGCCATCGACTGAGGTATTTATGTCGCCTTCTGAGAGCAACTACGCATGAGCAAGGCAAACACTGTGGAAGCAACGAGTCGCAATCCACTGTCGAATCCCTGAGCCTGGGATTCCTGGGGAGCCCGTTGTTTCGGGAGTCGGAAGATTGACCTGTTCCCCCGAGAGGCTCCGACGACGTTCACCCCGTTTCTGGGTCCTAGTGACACATCACGCCGCGGCATCAGTTTCGATATTTCTCAACCGCGATCTTGTTTTTTCCTTCTTTGAAAGTTCAGAAAAATGTTGAACCTGCTTTTCTTATAAAATGTGAGGCATAATCCTCAGTCATTGTCACTGCATAATGAGTTTTTAAAAACTCATATTTTCCTTTCCAGCTCTTTCTTGTAAATGGCCACGTATTTGAACAAACCAGGCCTCTGAAAACCCCAGGGCCTGGGGCTGTGAGGTAGGCACTAGGGGCCGTCACAGGGCCTGGCCCATGCTCCTTAAACTTCCCAATCCAATAAGACCCTTGCTAATTACGTAGAACCATCGTTTCCAGCTTTTATTTTTATTTTATTTTTTTTGCTTTTCAGGGCTGCACCAGCAGCATATCGGAGTTCCCAGGCTGAGGGTTAAACTGGAGCTGCAGCCACCGGCCTACACCATAGCCACAGCAGCTTGGGATCCGAGCGGCGTCTGTGACCTACACCACAGCCACAGCCACTCAGATCCGAACCACAGCTGTGACCTACACCATAGCTCACGGCAAACACCAGATCCTTAACCCTTTGAGCGAGGCCAGGGATCAAGCGTGCATCCTCATGGACACTAGTCAGGTTCATTAACCCTGAGCCACAACAGGAACTCCTACGAGGTGACCTGTTTCTATAGCAACAGCAGAGCTGGGCACCTTTGGAAAGGGACTGGGTAGCAGGGAAGGCACAGACCACGTGGCCAACCTCATGACATGCTCTCTCGGGTGAAAGCTCCCTCTCGGGCCAGCCTCTCACGCTTGCCTTTCCGATCATCCATTTCTAGAAAAGGAAGCCCCCTCCCCCACCCCACCCCCCGTGGCAGACGGTGAGGCTCTGGGGGCCGTCCTGAAGCCGCTGGTGGTCTGGGTCAATGAGAGCACCCCGGAGGTGGTGCAGGGCGTCCTCCCAGAGTGCGGCTGGGACAAGTTCGATAAGTGGGAGCAGAGCAGGGAGAACTGGAACCTGTACGTGTGGGCATCCTCGTTCCGCATGGCCGAGCACGCCCACATCAAGCCCTGGCAGGGCCTGAACCACTACTGGGCACCACCGAGCTCACCAGGAGGGACCACTTGGCCAAACAGATGAAGCACATGGAGCGGCTGTACGGCTCCCCCCTCTACGAGTTCCTGCCCCCGACGTGCGTCATGCCCACTGACTACGGCAAGCGTGTGGCCCGGTACTTCATGGAGAAGCAGGTGCTGGGCGCCCAGCGCAGCTACTGGATTTAAGGCTGCCCTGCTGTCTCAAGGGAGCGGAATAATCATTTTCAGTGACAGCAAAGACTTGATCTCTGCGGAAACCTCCGTGATGCAGAAGTACATCTGGCACCCTCTGCTCGTGGGATGGTACAAATGTGACCTCCGCGTCCACGTTCGTGTCACTGGCTTTAAGCCGCTGACCATCTCTGTCTACCGGGAAGGGCTGGTGCGCTTTGCCACGGAGAAGTTTGACCTCAGTAACTTGCAGAACCGTTACGCCCACCTGACCGCCAGCAGCATCAGTCAGTCTGGGGCCTCGTATGAGCAGGTCAAGGAGGTGGGCGGCAGCGGCTGCAAGTGGACCCTCAGCCGCTGCTTCTTGTACCTGTGCAGCTGCGGTGTGGACCGCCGGCCTCCGTGGCCGAAAATCAGCCACGTGGTAATACTCACCATGCTGTGGCCATCGCGCCCTCGGCCCCCTTCTCGGCCAACCGCTTCGAGTTCTTTGGATTGGATATTCTGATTGGTGACAACTTGGTGGCTGTTAGAGGTCAGCTGCCGCCCGGCCATGTCCCTGGCCTGTCCAACAGACGTCTCGGTGAAGAGGAAACTTATCCACGACACCACTGAGCTGATCCACCTGCACGCCCTCAGGAACGAGAGAAAGGAGAGCCGTCGGGGGGCGGGGGGCAAATGGAAGTTCCCGTGTCTCCTTGGGTCGTAGAGATGAAGGGCGTCAGGCAGCACCTGCAGCCCTCTGCCCTACGAGTCTCTGTCACAATTCGCCAGCAGACAAACACTTCATAAGGAAGGATCGGCTGCAAAGAAAGCAGTAAGAATGTGCCCTGGAAATGAACACACCTCCCAGCCCAGAGGAAGAGGGACCAGGAAGAAGAATGCTCTCGTAGCAACAAGCGAGCCTCCCAAAGCCAGGGCCAGGCACCCGGCCCACACGGCGTTCCTCCCCGCGTGTCGCTTGTACTGACCTGCAGCTGCAAGGCCGGCGTCTCCCTGTGCGTCCAGCCCAACAGCCTGGTGCCCGACCTCCAGGCAGGCAACCCTGTTCTCATTTTCCCCTTCAGTGAAGCGACTTTTGGAGCTTCCAGGGATGGTTGAATGTCAAAAGAGCAATCCTAGAGCTCCAGAAACTAATAAATCAGCGACACTCCCAAGTGGCAGGAAAGAAAATAAAACGAACGTAACAGGCATTTTTTTTTGAAGCCAGGGTCCCTGTCCTGGGGCAGCCGGCGGCTCCGTCCTGCGTCCCACTGAGGCCCTGGGACAGAGGTGAGGGTCTGTGCATTAACACGACAGCTGGCAAAACAGAGCCCCTGCTGGGCTTGCATCTCTTCACTGGCGTGCTGGCTCAGGTCTCGTGGGAGAAGCCACGTGCCCTTACCTGCTCTTGGTTACAGTTACCCTGTGCGTTTTTAACGGAAAAAGATTATTATAAATTCTTTTAAAATGGAGGTGAAAACTTGTAAATCAACCATAGTAGAACAAATAAAAACCTCCCGCTGTATGGCGCAGGGAACTCTATCTAGTCACTTGTGAGGGAACAGGATAGCAGATAATGTGGGACAAGTGATATGTATATAGACGTATGACGGGGTCACTTTGCTGTGCGATGGAAATGGACAGAACATCGTAAATCAACTAAAATGGAAAAAATAAGATAAAAAAACTTTAAAGTTAAAAAAAATTGTACTGAACACCGTACCGGAAAAGCCAGGGGTTACCTTTCTTTTTTAATGGACCATATTTTGTTCACAACTATTTTTGTCAACGAACAATCAGTCACCTGACTGAAGTGAGTGACTTCCTGGCAAATACCCAAGTGACTGTGCCGTTCATGAATCCTGGGCCCTCAATCCGACACTGGGCTGGAGCGCTTCCCACGGCCCGGGCGGGGGAGGGGGACATCCGCCGAGTTTGACGGCGGCGGCCCCGCTCCACCAGCTTTGTCGCTGTTGGGTTCCCCTCCCGGCCTACAGTGTCAGAACCTTCCAGATCGGGGACCTTAGCACCAGCCAGCGAGGAAAGAGAGGAGAGCCAGCGTTTACCACAAACTGCCTACTGAGGAGCCAGAGCCTCAGGTCATGTGCTGTACGTTGCGTTCCTATAAAGTGCTCGGAGCTGGAATCCGCAGAAACAGAAAGGAGAGTGGCGGTTTCCAGGGGTTGGGGAAGTGAGGCGTGACAGCTCATGGGCACAGGCTTTCCTCGTGGGGGTGAGAGGACGTGCTGGAACTGAATGGGATGCTTTGGAAGTACGTACCTGATCTAAATGTCACGAATGCTGCGTTTTGTGTGGTGCTTCCTTTACCTCAATAAAAAAAGGTAAAGCGAGACTACACTGTGAGCAGCGATGCAGAGCGGGCGGTGCAATGACAAAGCGCACATTTCAAAGGCGTTACATCCATCCACGGCAAGGTAAGGCTCGCTCCCTGCCATTGCGGTGCACATGGAGGGGCTTCTGAAACGCTAATAAAGCTTTATTGCTTGACCTGATGGTGCAGAAAAACAGGGAAGAGAGAAAAAAGTTCCAGCAAGTGTAGGTTTGAGGCTGTAATGTGTCTTTTATGAGTTGCCTGTTTCTAGGCCTTTATACGTTTATGCTTCCACCTCCCACCTGGTTCCAGGATTTAAAGGAGGCAAGAACATGAGCACATCAAGGTGAGTCTGATCTTACCTGTCGGCTGTTCCGAGGCTACAGTATCTGGTAAGTAGAAGAAGGTGCCTCTTCCACAAATGCCGGGGCATTTGAGTCTAGATCATGCAACATCCATCACAAGAAAACCACAGATTCGATCTCATCCCGCTTCAGTGGTTGGTTTTTTTGGTTTGTTTTTGTCTTTTGTCTTTTTTCTTTTGGGGGCCACACCTGGGGCATATGGAGGTTCCCAGGCTAGGGGTCTAATCGGAGCTATTGCTGCGGGCTTACACCACAGCCACAGCAACACAGGACCCCAGTCATGTCTGAGACCTACACCACAGCTCACAGCAACGCTGGATCCTTAACCCACTGAGCGAGGTCAGGGCTCGAACCTGAAACCTCATGGTGCCTAGTCAGATTCGTTTCCACTGTGCCACGACGGGAACTCCGTCCTGCAGTGTTTTAAACGATCACGTCTTTATCACGAGCCAGGTTTTTGCATTCGAGTTGATCTAGTGTTGTGTCCGTTTCTGCTGTACCGCATGTGGCCCAGTCCGCATAGATACGCATTTTTTTCTCTTACTATCTCGCATCATATTTTACCCCGAGACTGGATAGCGTTCCCTGTGCTGTACAGCAGGGACCCTTGCCCGTCCATTCTAAATGCCATCCTTTGCATCTACCAACCCCGAACTTCCCGTCCCTCCCACCCCCACCCCCCCACCCCCCACCCCCGCCCCAGGTTTAATGATTCCTTAGATGCGAAAGTCCATCTTGCAGACACGAGTACCCCAGGAAGCCCGGGTGGGATGGTGGGCACACCAGAGCACTTGCCCAAGGAGCCGGCAGCCCTGAAAGGGAGGTGGACACAAACCAGGAAGCCAAGCCTGCTGCTGCCCAAAGAGCCAGGACGGGGCGGCTTCAAAAAAGTCCATTAAGGGAGTCTGGGAATTAAAGGAGCAGGATCTGGTTCTGAGAACTCTTCGGGGGGAGGGAGAGCTTTGCTGTTGAAAGTGAAGGTTCTCATTTCATTTCAAAACTGGATTCCAATTCCCTCTGACTTGGGGTTAGCAGGAACTCATAAAGAAGAAAGAGGAAATCACGGTCAGAATCTTCTAGAAGGAATGGGGGTTTCTGTGACCCTGAGGTCACTCTGGGCCGCGGAAGGTGATGGAGGTCATGGTACCCACTTGCCGAGTTCCCAGAAGCAGGGTGGACAGAGCTGAAAGCCCCTGCACGTACACTCCGGCCACCACCCCTGGACGACGGGAGCTCACGGAGGCCCGGGTGTCGGGCCAGGTTGAGGCAGACCCCACACGTGCTGGGTGGGTGCTCACAGCTGGGGGGCCCCTGCAGGGCGGCCGAAGGAGGCAGCACCCAGCCTGTCCCCTCTCAGCCGGTCTCCTCACCCCTCGCCCTCCTGCCCCTCCCCACTTGTGCAAACGCACATGTGCCATAAAAAAGAATGACATAATGCCATTTGCAGCAACATGGATGGAACTAGAGACTCTCATACTGAGTGAAATGAGCCAGAAAGACAAAGACCAATACCATATGATATCACTTATAACTGGAATCTACTATCCAGCACAAATGAACATCTCCTCAGAAAAGAAAATCATGGACTTGGAGAAGAGACTTGTGGCTGCCTGATGGGAGGGGGAGGGAGTGGGAGGGATCGGGAGCTTGGGCTTATCAGACACAACTTAGAATAGATTTACAAGGAGATCCTGCTGAATAGCATTGAGAACTTTGTCTAGATACTCGTGTTGCAACAGAAGAAAGGGTGGGGAAAAAAATGTAATTGTAATGTATACATGTAAAGATAACTTGACCCCCTTGCTGTACAGTGGGAAAATTTAAAAAATATATTAAAAATAAATAAATAAATAAATAAATAATAAAAAATAAAAATAATAATAATAAAAATAAATAAATAAAAATAGCTTCCAAAAAAAAAAAAAAAAAGGGTGGTCAGGTATTTGGCTTTGGCTCTGTGTCAAGTGTTTGTCCAAAAGATGCATCCCCGAGTTCCCACTGTGGCTCAGCAGGTTAAGAACTCCACATTGTGTCCGTGAGGATGCAGATTTGATTCCTGGCCCTGCTCAGTGAGTTAAGGATCCGGCGTTGCCACAAACTGCAGCTTAGGTTGCAGATGCAACTCGGATCCTGCGTTGCTGTGGCTGTGGTATAGGCTGGCAGCTGCAGCTCCAATTCAACCCCTAGCCTGGGAACTTCCAGATGCTGCAGGTGTGGCCCTAAAAAGAAAAAAAAAAAACAAAAACAAAAAAAGCAAAAAGAATTATCCATCAAAACCTATAACTGCATGTTTCTTTTCTTTCCCTTTCTCTTTGTTTTCTTCCTTTCTTTTTCTTTCTTTTTTTCTTTCCTTCCTTCCATCTTTCTTTCCTTCTTTCTTCCTTTCTTTCTCTTTCTTCTTTCTTTTTAAGGCTGCACCTGCAGCACATGGAAGTTCCCAGGCAACACCAGATCCTAATCGAGTGTGTGACCTATGCCGCAGCTCACAGCAACACCCGATCCTTAACCCACAGAGCAAGGCTGGGTTTCTTAACCCACTGAGGCACAACGGGAACTCCTGCATGTTTCAACATTTAAGGACATG
This sequence comes from Sus scrofa, assembly GCF_054392235.1. Taxonomy (NCBI): domain Eukaryota; kingdom Metazoa; phylum Chordata; class Mammalia; order Artiodactyla; family Suidae; genus Sus; species Sus scrofa. Next base: position 2,003,395 of record NC_139383.1, read on the forward strand.
TAATTTAATCAGTATCAATCTTAAATGCTCAAGTAAAAGCAGTTTCAATGTTGAATACATCGAGCATTAGACATAGTACCGTTTTTGCGACTGCTACTCGAAGTGGAGGTGGGGAGGGCTGGGGAAACGTGCATTTCCAAGGCAGCCCCTTGGGCTAAAAGCGGGGGTGACTGTGCTCTGGTTTTGTCTCCCGTCCTCACAGCGAGCCTGTGCCTGCAGGTCCTTTAGGCACATTTAGGCAGAAGGAGGTGGCCATACTGGCGCGGCTCACCCGAGGCTGGGTGGACCGTGGCACGGGGCCGGGGCATGGGGGTCCTGGGGGGGACCCGCCCGGAAGCCCAGCTCCGCCCCACGCCCTCCCTCTGGGGCTCCATGGCTGGCGCCTCCCCTTTCCCCAAAAGCCTTCTGTCCTTGTCCTGGGAGGTGCTTCCTGTGCTGGGACCCGCTGCGAGTCCGTGGCTCTCTCCCTCCTCAAAGCATGTCCGCAGACCCCACGGGCAAAGAGGAAGCTTTCAGGAGCATCGAAGAACCACAGAGAAGTGAGTTCTAGCTTTGGAGGAATCGGGGTGAAAAGGCTGTATCACCTGGTACCGATTTCTAAATAAAGCACCAGAACGCATGCCGCTCCCAGGCCTTCCTGGTGAACCATCTCGCTCGGATCCACGACCTCACACGTGGGGCTGCGGGGAGCATGCGTGCTGTGGATCAGGGCTGGGGCAACTCCAGCCACGCAGCTTATCCGGCACTTGCACGTGGTTTACCGACAAAATTGCTTTCAGCAGTGGGTTTGCTTTGGCTGTGACATGTGACAAACAGACTCACCTCGAGTTCACAGTCTCCTGGACGGAAGAAGTCTCCACCCACTGTGACTGCAGTGGAATGCTGGCATTTTTGCTTCAAAACCAAGACAGCAGGTGTTTCCTGGGTCACTTTAACTCTGGCATCAGCCAACTGGGGGGTGCGGCGTGCCCGAGGGACGTGAGGATTCAGATGACGGCTGGCGCTAGCACAGGGCATTTTATCTCTGTCACACGAAAGCCTGAGGACATAGAAACATCTTCTTATAAGCCTTTTTAAGAAATTACTCCTTTCTTGTGTTTCGGGACTGTTTTGGTATAAAAATCTGCTAAACGCCAATTTGCTTCTGATTCTCTCGGCTGCCTGCAAAACAACAGAAGGGCACCCTGCATACACCCCCTCCCCGCACACAGTGGGCATTGCACTGCACAGGTCAAGGTGACGTCACTTACCTGTCTGCTTATTAGGAAAGTGCATGACTTCTGAAGGCCTGGTGCCCGCCGTGAGCCCTGTCTGAGCGCTGGGGTGGGGGAGTGAGTCTGCAAGCAGCAGAAACACCTGCTTTGGGATGCTCCTGGGGTTCCACCCTGAACCTGGTCTTGACCTAGGAATCTAGCGAAGTGTTTCCTGCAGGGGGGAGGCCAGACCTGTCCTGGGAGGGGAGGCGGGGCTTTGGAAGAGGACCTGGTCACCCACGCCTCCAAGATGATGGCACTGGGATTCTGGACAGTCAGGGAGACCCAGGCGTGGCCTCAGCCCTTTACTGGGACAGTCTCCGAGACCAAAGCCTACCCGGCTCGGCAGCCCTAGGGGTCTGCAGCCTATCTAGACCCCACTGTGTCATGATGGGCGTGGTACCCAGAGCCCCGCCACCGTAGACCTCAAGATTAGAGGGAACACGTGCCCGCGGGGCTCTGCTCTTGAACCAGTTGCCTGGTGGTGATGTTTGCAATTGTTGTGACTCCTTTGGTTTCTGATCAGGTGGAGAAGGACGAGGAGGAGCGAGCAGGTGCTGAGGTGCTTGTCGGGGAGGGGAGATGACCCCCGGGCCTGGGAGCCTGGACCGAGAAGCGGGGACCGGGAATAAACACAGCAGGATACAGACACGACAACCTGTTTAATGTGCGTTTGTTTCCAAGGGAGAACCGGGAAGGAAGGATTTCACTCTACCCCGAGCTCTGCGGGTCGGGCCCGGCCGCGGGGGGCAGCTCGTCTGCCGTGGCGACGGCGTCTCCGGTCGGGAAAAGAGGCTGAGAGAACCACAGGTGGAGAGCGAATTTCAGTCATGTCCAAGGACTCGGGAAACTGCTGCAGAGGTTTCAGGGACTGGCCTGCTCTCTTGCCTACGTGGTTCTCACGGGGACCATTCGTCCCCCCGTCGGGGGCAGCAGACACTGCTCATTTGTCCAGCATTGCGGTGATTTTCCCTGGGGACCAGAGGGACCGCCTGTCCTGGGGAGGGACCCTCTCCCCCCCCCCGCAGTGACTCCCCTGGGACCCCAGCAGATCCCGACCCAGAACACTGCCCTCCCAGGACGGCCTGGGACCCCGCTCTCCCCAGCCGCTCGTCTCCCTTGTCCTCTTCATCACGTCTAGCCTCTGCCTCGCTGCACCCTCCTGAGTCTGGCTGACAGACAGCTGTTTGCTAGGCCAGCATCAGGGGACTCAGGGCGCGGCGCTTAAAGGGTGGAGATCAGTATCACATCTTTGTGGCAGAGGAAAAGGCCTCACTCACATAGGCTGGTCTAGACGCTCCTCTCTGCACCGCCTTGCAGAAAAAGAAAAAGAAGAAGGGGGGGGAGGGGCCTGCTGGTTAGCTCCGACCAATGAAAAGACACGCGGTGACAGCATGCCGGGGTTCTGACCCACCTCCCAGGACAGGTCGAGGCTTTAGCTGGAGTAAAACTACAGAGCCATAGGTAAGCAGATCCGGCCAGTTAAAACCAAGAAAACCCAAAGAAAACCCAAACATGGTCTCTGCATCCTTCCAAACTCCCAGGACCCTGTGCCCCCGCCCCCTCACCATTTTCACCCCAAAGCTTAGCGAAAAGCAATGAAGTGGATTTTTTTGAAGAATTCTCTTCAAAGAAATGTTAAGGGTACAGTTTGGCGATGCTTTCGTGCTGAAAACGGTCATCGGTCTGCTGCAAACCTGTTCCTATCACCAGGTCTCATTTACCATGATTATTTGTAAATTACCCAAGATTCTGATTTAGAACCAAGTTCAATCCTCAATTATCTAGATAATTGCCTTTCTGCAGGAGACCTTCCTCTAAAAACTCCAAATTCTGCTGAACCTTCTCCCCCCAAATATGACACCTCAACATAATCCAGACCCTCACTGTCGCCTTGGGGTCACGAGCATCTCATGGGCCCACATCACGTGACCTCTGCCCACTGTGATTTGACTGCTCATCTCCATACCCACGTCACCTGCCTCCACCGGTTATAACCAGAGTCAACAGATGCCAGTCACCGGGTACTCAATATGTGCCCAGCGATACCTCTGTGGTATAAACTTGGTCCTTATAATGACTTGCAATATGGGTTTTCCCAGCCCCAACACTGTTGCCAACGTGGGCCTGAAGTTCTTTGCTGTGTGAGTTTTAGGGGGGCGGGGGACATCCTATGTCCTGCGGGACGTCGACAGTACCCCCAGCCTCCACACATTAGATGCCATTAACACCCCCACACTCTAGCGCTGACAGCCAAGATGTCCACAGACTTGCAAACGTTCCTGCGGGCAGCTGAGAACCACTGACCTATAAAAGAGGTATTTCCTGATTTTCAGATGCAGCAACTGAAGGTTGATGAGATCTGTTAATTTGCTCGTGTTTGATACATGTGGTCACTGATGGGAATTTCGCTCCAGGTCCCTGTGGCTCCAAGGCCTGTGTTTCACCCAGCACCCAGCACTCAGCACCCAGCACCCAGCACCCAGCTCCCAGCACCCAGCACCAAGTGGGCAGCTCCGGGGAGACCAGCTCCTTCTCCCACCAGACGGCGCAAAAGCCATTCAACTGAAGAAAGGAGAAACTGTCTCCTGGACCTGGCCTCCAGTGGGTACTAGGCTTAAGTTCCTGACTCTCCGCCTAAGCTTCTTGCAATACTAACGCTTCTTCTAGAATCAGTGACACTTTTTTCTAAGTGTTTCCTATTGAGTGGGCGTTAGTGATGCTCCGTGTCCTTGACCTTCAGAACCATCCTTCGGATTAACCTCATTTTCCCGAGGCTTAGAGCAGCTTGGGGAGCCTGGCCAGTCGCTGCACGGCTCAGTGAGGATTCACAGGCAGGAGGCCGCTGCCCTGGAAATCCGAGGTTCTGGTTGATGTAGCGTCTCACCTGCCCAAGGCCATCGGTCCCAGCACAGCCCACCTGCCCAACGCCTGGCTCCTGCCCAGTGCCCATCCTCCTTCCTGAGCCCTCAGAGTTGAAGGTGCGGAGGAGCAGAAATCTCCCCAGTGATTGGTTCGGGTTGGATGTTTTAAAGGTGAAGGCGTGGGTCGTACACACCAGCCTCTGGTCTGGCCGGATCTTCGTCATGTCCCCATTAACCAGTCCTGGGAAGGTGGCCTTTTCAGCACGCGTGTGCCTCTCGGTGCCTTTTGCCAAGGTGTCCACTTTACAGCCGTCACCAAGTGCCTGTCCCGCCTTTAGGGAAACACGGGAGTCCTGAAACGAAAATTGACTTACGGCGGGACGACTTCGGCGTCATGACTCTTCCTCCTATTCAGGCCTATTCAAAGCCTATTGTCTGCAGGGCACCAAGTGTAATATTTCCATGAAGAAATCTCACTAAACCCATCAGCTCCAAGTCCCTGCCCTGAATTTGGTTATGAATAATGAAGGGAGGAGTTCCCGTCGTGGCACAGCAGAAACAAATCCGACTAGGAACCATGAGGTGGCGGGTTCGATCCCTGGCCTTGCTCAGTGGGTTAAGGATCCGGTGTTGCCGTGAGCTGTGGTGTAGCTTGCAGATGCGGCTCGGATCTGGCGTTGCTGTGGCTCTGGCGTAGGCCGGTGGCTACGGATCCTATTAGACCCCTAGCCTGGGAACCTCCATATGCCATGGGTGAGGCCCTAAAAAAGACGAAAAGGCCAAAAAAAAAAAAAAAAAAGAATAATGAAGGGTATGATTCACCCTACAAATATGTTTTTTTCTTCAGGACGTTTTATGCAAATTTTTCTAGATTATCAAATTAATAGCTACCAGTCCAGATAATTCCTGGTCACTGAATTTGGTGAATTTGGAAATCCTGGGCGATATAAATTGCAGTAATTACTATGCAAAAATTTCCCTTTACACATTTTTCTTCCCTTTCTATTCCGTCCTTTTGGCCTATACACTGCTCCATTCTATATGGAATATTTATTGAGTTCAATGAACAATTGGCCAATATTATGTAACTTTGTATCCATAATGCTGAGCTAGGAATTTAGAAAAGAATATGCATGCCTTCTCCCTGAAGATGTTATTCATGTAGAAATGGACAGAATGGAACAAAAACACTGACAGGAAGAATATCAAGGTTTCAGGGGTTAATATTCGTGTGTGTGAAAATTCCAGATGATGGGGCTTCCGGCCTCTGAGGTGTCCTAGGACTGAGTGAATGAGTCCTCCGTGCACTCATGATATCAATATTTAAGAGCTATCGTTTACTTATAGACCCACCTGCTGAGGTGGTAAGATAAGGCATTTAAATTACACAGGCTTCCTTTTCCCCGAAAAACCTATATGATGACTAGGTGTCAGGAAAAACATCATTAATCTTCATTACGTGAACTCAAGCTGTTACTGCAGGCAGCATCCCCTGTTGTTCATTTAAGCAAACGCTTTTTCTGTTTATAGGAGCGCAGGTCTTCCTCTCTTTAGGGCAGAGATACCTCGAAACCAGGGGAAGACTCAGCCTCTAACAGGCCAATGAAAGCGGCTCCAAGCGCTTGCACCGCCCAGCTGAACGAGGAGCTGTGATCCCTGCTCTGGGCGCACAGGCTCCTGGCAGCTTGAAGAGGCTGGTTGCTGCAACTCTGGCTTGTTCCCTCTCTGCCCCCGTCTTGAGATAACGCCACCGTGGATGTGACCTTCAGGAAGCTACCTGGGGAGTTAAAAAGCAGAGCCTGGGAGAGACTCCCACAATAAGCGGCAATTTATGTTTCATTTTTTCAACTCCTGGAAAGTGCGTGGCTTGATTTGCTAGAAACAAACTGTCAGCTGATGACGATGCCAGAACTGATGACTGCCCGCCTCTGGCTCGGAGCCCCTGGCCGGTGCAGCCGGCAAGGTCACAGGAATGCAGCTGGGGAGGGTGGGCCGAGCCCGTCCACCTACCTTGTCGTCGGGGTGCTGGACTTCCTCCCCTTCCTCCTGTTGTCTCTGGGCGCCCTGGTGCTGGGCTGTTTTGGGGGGAGACTCTGGTTCTGTAGGAAGATTCTGCAGAAAGAGAGTCATCAGCGCCTGAGGTCTCCATGGAAACCACGGTTAGGACCCCCGCCCCCCGCCCCATGTCTTGAGGGGTCATCCAGGTGGCTGCCCCAAGGCCGTGGGCCACCTTCTGTGTTTACACGAAGGTGCGTGTTCCCAGGGTCCCAGTTTGCATGACCCGGGCCGGGATGCCCCAGTGACAGCCAAGCCTGAACCAAATAACCGCGGATGGAGAAATCGCCACCCACCCAGGCCGGTGGGGTTGCTTTCTGTGGTGCTGAGGCGAGCCCACAAGTTAGAGCCCAAATCAAAGGGAACCCAGGGGAAATGCTGCCACCGCGCTCTGGTGTCGGGAAGGGCTGAACGGAGGGCGGGCTGCTCCGGGAGGACGGAGGGGCCCTGGGGCCCGCACAGCCGCGGACTCTCCCACCGTAAACACGTTTAAGCCCTCATGTCCCGCCATGGGCAAAACTGGTTCATGTAACTGACATCTGTCATTAAATACGGCGGGGAAGAAGCAGTCTACTAGCTACAGCTTAGACGTCAACTTGCCTATGTATGTGCCTTTGCTTCTGCTAGTTTTGATTAAAAACTATAAATAAAAATAATATAAAACTGATTATAGTGATGATTATACATTAATCAAGTGATACAAAAGTATCAATATTATTTTGCCGGTGTGCTTAGCACAGCCAACTAAAAGCTAGGGAAAAAAAAAAATCTACTAATCTCCCCCCAGGAGGTAAGGGGGCATCTGGAATCACTGTTTTCTGTTCTCTCCACGAAGACGGAGGGGCGGCCCTCTCACTGCTGGGTGCTGGGCCCCCTCACCCCACCCACCTGTGGCTCCTCGATGTCCGGGGAGGAACACGTGGACTCAGCCCTCGGAGCCTGGGTAGGGGGGCTGCCTGCAGGGCCCTCAGGGGGCGATGGGTGGGTGTCTGCAAAGCGAGGAGGCGAGGTTGAAAGGACAGTGCAACACGGTCTGAAACCTCACCCTCCTCCTGGAGTTTCTAAGTCCCACTTAAACCGCATGGGAACAGGTGTTCTTCCCATCACGACGTCACTGTACAAACATGGGGTCAGTTATACAAACACAGGTCAGTCGACAACGTGGGACGTTCGACCACGTCAGAAACATGAATTATGTGAAGAATATATTCAAGAAATATCTGGGGGACATCACTCTTTTTCAAGTATTAAGACGGTTTGGGTGATGAGACCTTTAAGCTGCTTGTGGCCCAGCAGGGAGACGGGCACGAGAGAGAGAAGTGCAGGGTTTGTGAGGCAGAGGGGGCGGTGGGGGGGTGGCCGCCACCTCATCCCAGAGTCAGGGAAGGCCTCAGCCAGGAGGTAGCACCCATCAGTGGGACAGTCCCCAGGCTGGGCCGAGGGAGGAGGCGGACGATTCTGAGGTCAGTAGCAGAAAGCTCAGGGCACCGCTGGGTAAACAGGTTGGTGGAGGCCTGAGTGGGGCCAGCAGGAGAGCAAGGTGGCAGGCGAATGAACACAGGGTTCTCAGCGGTGAGAGCCCGCGGGCCACTGACCCTGGAGGAGGTGAAGAGCCAGCCTGGAGGAGGGAGATGGTCAGGCAGACCCAGAGAAAGGCCAGCAGAGGCCTGGGAGGGTGGGAGCCACCAGGCAGGCGGATGGGGTGGCCCCACCCATGGGGTGGAGGGAGGGGGTAGATCTGAACTGCCGCCAATGATGCAGGAGATTCTGGGGAGGCACGAGGTTCTGGGGATGCAGAAGGTTCTGAGGATGCAGGAGATTCTGGGGATGCAGCAGGTTCTGAGGATGCAGGAGGTTCTGAGGATGCAGGGGACCAGCCAGTAGGAGTGCAGGTCCCAGGAAGACAGGAGACGCCACTTCATCCTGTTGGGTTTGCTCTGCACACAGTCCGCACCCGCGGGGCCCCGGCCACAATAGAGGCCCCGGCATTCAGGGTGGCAGGTCCAGAGGAGCCCCAAAGGTCTGACAGCAACTTGAGGAAGGGGCTTCTTCCCCGACCAGTGCCGCCAGTGTCCGCTGGTGCTCTTTGGTCCTGCTGTGGGACCCCTGAGGCAGAGGCCCTGCACAGCTGTGCTGACAGCCCTGAGCTCAGAAACAGGGTGGGGACAGGCCAGGGATGTCCCACCAGGGTGGCAGCATGCTGGCCCCCAGAATCAGCTCTGGGTGTGCGGGGAGGGGGTCGGAAGTGCCGGCAGGACAGACAGAGGGGACCCAGGGAGGGGGTCAGACAAGAGGGTGAGAGGCGAGGCCATTCCTGAACCACGTGCACTCGCCCCAGAAAGATCCAGGCGAAGCCTTGGGGACGATAAAGCCCAGGCCTCAGAGAGAGAGCCAACAGGACGGGTCCCTGCAGGACGCTCACCCGCGTGGTCAGCAGCTGGCGGGTCCTCAAGGGCGATGACACAAGCTGCTGGCACCGGGGACTCCCCGCAGCTCCATTTCTGCAGACACATCGGGAAGACTGGAGTGGCGCCTGCGGCAATGACAGTCACCACACCAGCAGGGTCCCTTCGGCTGCTAGGCCTCGGGACCGAAAACCACATGTCCCAGCAAGCCACTTGAGCTGCCAACCCTGCCCCACGTCCAGGACACAGGCGGCCAACAGCCCTGCTCTCAGCACCGCCGGGCAGGCCGGCTCCCAAACGCAGAGATACGCAGAGATACGCAGAGGCCGGCGGAGCGAATGATGAGCCATTCCTCTGCTTTTTTGGCATTAATGACAAAGCTGAAGAAATTCACTGTTTTTAATCTCTGGGAATATAATTCTTCCAAACAAATTGAAACTATGTAGATTAATAAATTGTGCGTTCTTATTAGGCTAAGTGGAACTGTGCCTAAGCCTAGGTCTGAAACAGAAGCAGAGTTTCAATTAGTAGTGTTTTCAAAGGTTACCTTTTCGTCCTCACATGAGGTTGGATTGTCTTCACGGGGCGTTTCCCTCCCGGGAGGCTTTGCGCTTCTGCCTTGCTTCCTGGAAAGGGTTTTGTCTCCACCGTCACATGATACCGTTTCCGCAGAGTGGATTCTTTCCATCTCTACACACATGGGCTGAAAAGGAATGTGGGGGTGCTTCTGCATTTACACACTCATGATCCAAAAGCACCAGCAAAGAGCCCGCACTGGCCATCCTGGCAGCTAGGCTGTCATACCCCGCGTTTGGCCCTGCAAAGCAGGACCTGTGGTGTAGCCCGCTTCCCATTTTAGAGCATGAGCTCACGGGATTGAGGGAAGGTGGGATTAACCCTGCAAAAGAGGTTTTGCCTTCACAGCAAACTTCGTCAAGCAAAATTGAATTTAAAAATATATAGCAGAATTTTTTTCTGCCCTTTGTGTTACTCAGAACTTGATGGCTTTCAGGGGGCGGCTATATGCCGGTTACTCATTCACTCACACACAAATTCAGCAGTTTCGTTGCAGGCACCTAGTGAGTTAATTCAGTTCAGGGCAGGAATGTGGGGGAAGCCTGCCTCCCTTAGCAAACCGGGGCGTCCACGCAGTCACGCGGGCCTCAGACGCCGTCTATCCCAACGTTGCAAAAGAGATCCCTTCCCTACTGGTAAGAAACGCTTGAGTTTGGAGAGTCCAGACCCTCCTTCAAGGAGGAAAACGTTTCCTGTTCAGCAGTGACCTTGGGGCAGGAGGCCAGGACCCTCAGTCACCCTCAGGAGCTGGGGTCTTCTCCATGCAAGGCAACCCTGTGTCCACCCGGCTTCCACCTAGCCGGGGGTGATGAAGGCGCTGCTACGGGGGGCTGACTTTAACAGTGACGCTGCAGGACAGACGGAGCAACATTCCGCAGGAAGTCCCCAGACCAGCTGCGGGACAGCCCTGGAGAGTGAGGACAGGATGGCTCAGGGCCACTGAGATGGGCCCAGGGACATGAAAAATGTGGCACCTAAGACACACCCCCCCTCAGGCCACATTCATAGACATAAGCCCGGGGCTGCCGGCCCTCCCGCCAGGAGCTCCCCTCTAGGAAGGCTTTCTGCTGGGGGGCGCCCCCGAGAGCCCCCAGGTGGACCTGGCTGTTATGGGGACACTCTGCAGGGAGGAAGTGTTTCCATGACATGCGGCTGGGACGCGTAGCGTGGGTCCCCAGCCTCTGCTTCTTTGCAGACTGTTAACCCCGAGAGCCACCTGGGCAGAAGATGGGTGTTTGGATGGCAGCCCCCCACCCCTGAAAGCGGCGCTGAGACTTCCACCAGTGTATTTCCGCATTTTTCCACTATCTGTGGGCAGGGGTGAAATTTTTCCAGAAGTAGATTCTGAAACCTAAGGTAATTTATCACAGACCAAAGTCGGGGGGGGGGTGGCCACATCCTCAGAGGTACAGTGACCTCGAGATACAGCCAAATTCTCACCCATTCAGGGTTAATTACAGTGTCCTATAGGAAAACACAGGGATATGCAGGGGGAGAGGGGGAAGGTCTGGGCAGGTTCTCGCCCCCGCGCGAGCACGCCTGTCCCAAACCCGGCACCTGTGTGCCTTGTGTAGCTCCTCTTGTGCACTGTTTCAAAATATCTTGGGAAACTCAGAGGTTTCCCCAAGGCAACAAAATAAACAATACCCAAATTTAGTGCCTTGCGTGATGTGAGAAAGGGTTAAACAAGGAAGAAAATGTGCCCGCATTTCCGGTGACTCTCACAGTTTATTGGAGACTTGAACCGCAAGATCGGTGGCTTCCCAGCTCTAAAGCAAACTCCCAGCCAGCCTGCCCTTCCCGTGCCCGGCAGTGGTTTTAGCCATTGGCCCCTCAGCCCCGAGGAGGGCAGGGCGTGGGGGGACGCTGCTCTGGGCTCTCCCCATTTCCAACGTGGCTGATCCTGTCACCGCTCTGCCATGTGCTCATGAGCGTCACTGAGTTTTGATCTTCTGTCCCTAAAGTCCTGTCTCCACACAGGTGTGCCGGTATCGGACTATATCTAAGAGTTCGGAATACACATGCGCGTGCTGTTGGCTTCAAATTGGGTGTGTCCCTTCGGGGGCAGGTCCTGTCATTGCAGATAACCCCGTGACCTTGTAACAGGCACTGAGCACAGACCGGACAGCCATTTGGAAGTCCACCGAGCACAAGAGTGAAAGCTAAGAGAGTCACCCTGTCGGGTCAGAAATACCCTAACGCCTGCAGCTGTAGGTTCAAAGGTCACACTTTCAACGCTGACAGGAAACGTCAGTACATCCTTGACCTACAAGAAGACACCTCCACTTATATCTTGAGGGTGTTTGCATGGTTTCAGGCGCCATCTGTACGTACCACGTTAGCGGTTCGAGTTGTTTAGAGGCATATGCAGGAGGCAGAAAGCAGACACAGCAGACAGGCCCTGGCCGCCTGCAGTTTCCCCAGCACTGCCGCAGCCCCCCAGCCAGATGTGGAAGCCAGATGTTAGGTACAGTCAAGCTGGTGTTTAAGGAGCTGACAGCCAGGCTGTCAGGACGCTGACTCTAACTCTGAGATGAAGCTGGGTGCTCCCTGTGCCATTGCAGGGAAGCTGGCCCGTGTACGGACGGAGCATTCCTGGGGTCCTGTGGGCCGGTCCTGGGGTCAGAGAGCGGGGCCAAGTCTAGGCTCTGGCTCACCAGCCACATGACCGTCAGTGGGGTTAGCAGTGGACCTACCTCAGGACTTATAGGAGGGACTCCACGGGGATGGGACGCACAGCCCGCCCGCGTGAACCCGGGAGGCTGCTGTCAGGTGTGCACAGGTGTATTTGCAGACCGACACACTGGCCTGCAGGGACCTGGCCTGTCCAGCACCATGACTCATTGTTTGTGGGAAATGGAGCTGATGGGCGAGTGAGCCCCCGCCTCCCGGAGGGGGTGTCACGGCTCCATCACCCACACGGCGTTTAAGCACCAGAGCCCTCTGGTACCTGAGTGTCCGACTGTCTCCGAAGGCACCCCGCCAGGGCCTTCTTGGTCTCCAGACGCCGCAGCTCAGAGGCCCTCAGCCCAGCCCGCAGCTCCTGGTTCTGCCTCGTCAGCGCATCCATCTGGGCCCGGAGTGCGCGGTGCGTGGCCGCCCAGTGGTCCTCCTGCCTCCTGAACGCCTCTCGGAGCCCTGAGACCTGCTGCTGCAGCCACTGTGCCCGAGAGAACAGAGCCCCGTCAGGAGCCTGGCCGGCACACCCCCCAGCCCACGGCTGTTGGCTCAAGGCCACCTTGGCATTTCTATTACGTCACGTCCATCAAGGAATGGTCCAGGTACCATAACGGACAAGGGCAGCTACGAATTAGCGTTCTGGGCAAAATATTACTGGGGCGGGAAGAGGCTGAGAATTCTTACACTTTTTTCCTGCTTCATCTTATCCTTAGGAGTCAATACAGCAAGGACTTAAAAGCATGAGGGTGTTTGTCGTTTGTTTGTTTTGGCCGCGGCATGTAGAAGTTCCCAGGCCAGGGATGGAACCTGCACCATAGCAGTGACCAGAGCCGCTGTGGTGACAAAGCCGGATCCTTAACCCACAGGAGAACTGAAGCATGAATTTTGAAGTGATCCAGACCTAAACGAGAGCCCTGGCTTCCCCACTTCCTTGCTGTGTGACCTCAGGTAAAGCATTTACCCTCTCTGGGCCTCAGCTTCCTCTAAAATGATGATACAAGATGACCTCAGACTGTTGTTTTGAGAATGGACACCTCCGCTGAACCTAGAGCACCGAGCGCAGTGGATGGAAAACTTGGAGCAGGTGTGAGGGATTTGGGTGATTTTCCACTGCTTCATTCCCTTACGCCCGGCTTAACGCCACCCAGCTTTTCACGCTACTATACAAGACAGACTTCAAGATTAGAAATATTAGCTGCGGAGGAGAGCAAGGGGAATGTTCTTTGATATTAGAAGTAAAATTGTTTTCCGAAAAGAAGATACTGGAATTCCCGTTATGGCTCAGAGGTAACAAACCCGACCAACACCATCCATGAGGATGCGGGTTCCATCCCTGGCCCTGTGAATAGTGGGTTAAGGATCCAGCGTTGCCGTGAGCTATGAGGTAGGTCACAGACACAGCTCGAATCCCAAGCTGCTGTGGCTGTGGTGTAGACCAGCAGCTGCAATTCAAATTTGACTCCTAGCCTGGGAATTTCTATATGCCGCAGATACAGCCCTAAAAATAGATATTAACTTGCCTACATTAGACACAATGTAGAGGAGAAACTTAGAATTAAGAAAATAAGTTTAGGAGTTCCCGTCATGGCACAGTGGTTAATGAATCTGACTAGGAACCATGAGGTTGCAGGTTCGATCCCGGGCCTTGCTCAGTGGGTTAAGGATTCAGCGTTGTGGTGAGCTGTGGTGTAGGTCACAGACGCGGCTCGGACCCCGCGTTGCTGTGGCTCTGGCGTAGGCCGGTGGCTACAGCTCCGATTAGACCTCTAGCCTGGGAACCTCCATATGCCGTGAGAGAGGCCCTAGAAAAGACAAAAAAAAAAAGAAAAAAAAGAAAAGAAAAGAGGTTTAAAAACTCTAGAACACAAGCAAAGTATTTCCTTTTATAGAGGTTATCACTGAAAAGTGATTAGCACCACATTACAAATTAATGATTAAAAGGAGAAATACAAATGGAGGAAAAATTAGTGATTTTATTATTCTCTCACTTTAGAAAGAGCAGAAAAGTCATTGCATTTCACTGAAAATTCAATTCCTCTTCTCCCCACCTGCAGAATTTATTCTAATAATACCAAATTCCTGAAGGCTGGTGCTGCAGAGCCTCGGGGGCCGGGGGCGGGGGGTGGGGGCGGAGTGTCTCTCCATCCCGGGACCAGAGCTGCTGGAAGCAGAAACTCCAGGGGATTTCAAGGGCGACTTCCCACAGGCGAGCGGCCAGGCCGGCGTGGACTCTCACATCACCTCTGCCCTTACACAAACACTAGCTTGGCCTTGCCGTGCGGTCCAGGCTGGACACCTGCTCTGCCAATGTCACCTCATGCGCCTGCACAAGCCTTGCAGGTAAGCGCTGCTCTGAACGCCAACCTGTCACCACACTGAAGGCGCAGAGCTGACAGGTTGGGGCCCTAGATTTTCACCCAGAGAGGTCAACACCAGGGCTGGCTTTTCTTCTCAATTTTTTCCCGAAGCCTTTATCACTTTCTCGTGTAGGGTCTCAGTGACTTAACTCTGTTTATTCACTTCCTCTCTGTCTGTCTTCCATCGACACCACCAGGCAAAGTCCCCAAGAAGGGGGGCTGCTGGGTCCACTGGGGCGTCCTGAGAGCCTGAAACAGCGCCTCGTGCACTGGCAGGATATCTGTCAAAATCTCAGTTCTCCTCAATTTAGCAAACTTGGGGGGACAGGCAGAGGCTGACATCGGGGTAGGGGTGGGAGGAAATCAGAGAGCCCAGGGTAGAGACATTCCAGGAGTCGAGGGGGGGCATCAGGACAGAGGGTTGCCAGGCTCAGGGGTGCAGCTTCCCCCCACCCCAGCCCCAGCCCCCACTCCCAGCCCCAGGCAGTGGTGGAGGTTACCCAACTGTTCGGTGGCCAGCAGCCCCCACCTGTCTGCAGTCTGGTTGCAGGGAGTTTTTCTCACCATGGTCGCAGTCCGCTCCCCACCCATCCTTTGTAAGCAGTCCTGGGACTGCCAGCTGGAAAGGGTTCTGGGCCGGGCCCAGGATGCTCAAACCTGGACCCTGTAGGAAGAGACCCTCGGGAAGCTCAGCTCAGCCTCCTGCACAGGGAAGTGTGTCTCTGCCCCCTTCCGTGGCCCTGGGCAGGTCAGGGAGCGAGTCCCGACTCCACCTCCTGCGTATCTGTTGATCCCCCACAGCGGTACCCCCTGCAGGACCCAGACCAGCTCTGGGGCCTCCCCCTTCCCGGGCCATGGGGCTCAGGGTGCCCCTCGCAGGCCGGGGCTGAGGCCCAGGTGATGGAGCAGGGCAGGGCCTGGCGGGATCAGTGATCTGTGGCTGAAGCCTCTGAATTCCCAGAAACGCCAGAGAAACCCGGGTGGTGTCAAGGTGCAAACTTTGTGATTGTTAGAAATCAGCTGAAGCCACGGCATTCGAAACCCCTCGTGTTTGCTTTTCCACGGGCCCCTTGCTTGGACCATGTGCTTAAGGGTCGGTGGGGTCGTGATGGAAGGTACAGCCCCGTGTTGTGTGATCACAGCCGCCAGCCAGGGGGCACGGGGGACAGGGGCCCCGCCGGGGCCGTAATAGGAGCAGAGCAGAGAGAACCCCCCCACCTCAAGGAGGCCCCTGAGGAAGCTGACGGGGCTCCGAAACTTTGATGAGACACTTTAAACCATGGAAACTTTCCAATTTTTTTAGCCAAGCTTTTTCAGTCATTGCCTTCTCTTGGATTAAGGGGGTTAAGCTGAAGTGCTAACATTTAGTGCCCTTTTGCTTCCTCTCCTCTCGCAGATCTAAGGCTGCAGAAGCAGGAGAGCCCCTTTAAAAGGAAGCAGAACATCGGTGCCCAAGGGAAGCTTTACCGAAACCGTCCCGAGAAATGAGGAAGCCGGGGAAGTCCCCTGCCATGTCCGAGGGATGCCACGGATAACGGCTGGTGACCCCAGGCCAGCACCAGCCTCCCCGCCACCCCGCGCCCCCACTCACCAGCATCTCCTCGGCCCTGCCGGCCTCCCCGGCCGCCGGCTCAGGGTCCAGCCCAGTCCTGCCATCCTCTGGGCGGCCCGTGTCCTCTGGCTCCTCGGCCCCCAGGCGCGCCCTCAACATCCTGGGGGAGAGGAAGGCCCGTCAGGCGGGGAGGGGGTGCAGGCGCCCCCACCCCCCCTGCAAGAGGCGACACCCCTTCATCCCAGTCAGTCCCACCCCCCGAGTGCTGACCAAACCGACCCACACAGGCCATCTCAGCATCAGGAAGCCACACGACAAGAAGGCCTGAACAGGACACCCGCGGCCTCCCCGTGGCCATAGAGAGAAAGCGCTGCAGTTCCTAGAAAAGCAGGCAACGCTCTGGCAGTCAGCGCGACCTTGGCTGTGACCTTGGCTCTGACCTCGGCTCTGACCTCGGCTGTGACCTCGGGTGTGGTCAGGATTGTCTCAGCGGACCCTTGTCACCTCTGGAGGCAGGACGTCCCCAGGCTCCAGACACCTTCCCGACTTCCTGCCCTCCAGCTGCGGGCTTTCAGAGAAGGACACTGGTTCGTCCCCAGCCCGTCTGTGTGTGTGGGGGGGGGGACACAGGCCAGGGGACAGCGCGTCCCCGGGGCCCAAGCTCTCCGCAACTGAAAACAGGACTCCACCCGAGAAACCAAGTTCCCTGAAAGCCTGAGGCCTCCTTCGAAACCCACTCCTCAGCCGTCCGCCCTTCCTTCCTTCTGCTTTAGGGAAGCCGGGCTTTTATCAAAATGAGGATTAAGGCTGATTCAGAAGGAAACCAGTGACCCTCCCGGGACCGAGAGCGGGGGACGGGCAGGCCTACAGGGATGCCTCCAACTCGGACGAGATGGCACCCGTGTATCAGCAGCAACGGGTTTACTCATACACCTCAAACTACATGTAATCATAAGAGCGAATGATTCAACCGCGGTGACAGAAAAATACCAACAGCAAAGGCTGATGAATTTCCTCATATCCCCATCCCTCCAGCCTCAGTCGGGTTTTACTGAACCTTGGTTGGGAAGTTGGCTTGAGCTGACCCCTCTCTAACTCTGAAAAGGAGCCTCTCTCCCATGTCTCTGAAGAAGAAATAGGCCAGTGTCCTCACTCAGCCTGGGGAAGGCCTCGTCTCTCAGCCGCCCCAGCAGACCTGCCCCCTCACCTAGCGCGAGGCGGTCACGGTCCCCGGCCAGGATCCTGTTCCTCTGGGCCATGGCCCCCTCCGACCCCTCCCCGCCCATCTCAGAAAATCAGGAAATAGCAGGTGGATTCTAAACCGACTCCCAGCCTTAAAGGGACACACGCTTTCCACACTTGCCAGCCCTCCAGCTAGTTGGGGGATTCCATAAAGTTAAAAGAGAAACAAATACTCGCAAAAGTGTGGTTTGGACACACTAAGTTCACGGTCAGCAGTGCCCACATGGAGTCGAAGGCGGCAGAGGTCCTTATCCCAGCTGACCACCCGAAATAAGTGCAATACCAAGCTTTCAAGGTGCAGCCAACAGCGAGAACTCCGTTCTCAGAGCCCGGGTTCTTGGACACTGAACGCTGTCCTCTGATGTCAGAACACGTTATTTGCCAGAAGAACTATTTACGAGGAGACAAGAGGAGATGCAAGTTGAAATAGGAGAAACGATTCAAAAGCTCGTCATTTCACAAAATGCCTCTTGTTCTCAGTTGTCCACTGGTTTGGGGATATGACAACGTCAAGGCTGGGGGTGAACGTTGCCCCCTTCTCGCCGGCAGCCCCGTCTCTGCAGTCGTGAGAGGTGGAGGGCTGGGCAGAAGGGGCCTGCTGCGTGCCTGCCGCCTGCCCAGCGCAGGAAGGGGTCCTGGCCCCGGTGGCCGTGGCGCCGCGGGACGGGTGGGTCCAGCCGCTGCAGGGTCAGAGGGTCTTCTCCCCAGATGTCTGGTGCACAGCGCTTGCTCTGGACCCATGGCTTCAAGTTCGCATTCTCCTCGGCCCAGGCTTTGTTCACCCGGGGTGGCTGAGTGCCCAGAGCTCTGGACGTGCCATTGGCACTCTTGCCTGTCCTGGGTCCCTGTGACCGTCAGGACCAACTACCCAGTAAGAATTTACAGAATGTATGTTACCTTATAAGGGGGGCGAAAGGATCAAAAGGCGGCGGGAAACCTAAGCGGGTGTGTCAGGGGCTCAGCCTCTGGAGGCAAATCCGCTGCGCCCGCACCAGCACCAGTAAATGCTGCTTCCTGGAAATAAGTCTCGGTGTCCCGTCTCTCTGGACCAAGTCCTGCCACAACCCACTTTTTTATTCAGAAAAATTCGGAACACATTAAACGCTGCTCCTTCAGGGCTGAGACTACGAATATTTGTAGTTCCCACATTACTTTGTTTTAAGAGACTTATATTCCTGTGAGGGAGACCAGTGAGGACACAAATTTGAAGAGAAGGACCTGGAAAAATTCAATACAATGTGTCTGTGGTGGGAGCGGGCTCAGAGAGGAGACACCCCCCCACTGCTGGGCGCCCGGCACAGGGAAGCTCAGCCTAGGGGAGGAGGCACAGCTCGGTGCCCAGGTGGGGGGCGTCTGTCCACGTGGGGAGGGCCGCCCTCTGCTCTCAGCCTTGGTCAGCCATGTCCCGCAAGTCCCCACACCTGGGTGGTGGCCCAGGGCCCAAGTCCTGCCCCTCCTCCTCCTCCTGAAGAGCCTCTGTTCCACCCCCCGCCCCCCACCCAGCCCCGACGACGGCTGGCTTGACGGCTGTTAACATTTGCAGGAAATTAAATGGAGTTCCCGATGTGGCTCAGCAGAAACGAACCTGACTAGCATCCATGAGGACGCGGGTTTGATCCCTGGCCTTGCTCAGTGGGTTAAGGATCCGGCGGTGCCAAGAGCCATGGTGTGGGTCACAGACGCAGCTCGGATCCCGAGTTGTTGTGGCTGTGGTGTAGACAGGCGGCTACTGCTCCAATTCGACCCCTAGCCTGGGAATCTCCATAGGCTGCGAGTGCAGCCCTAAAAAGCAAATAATAAGGAGTTCCCGTCGTGGCGCAGTGGTTGACGAATCCGACTAGGAACCATGAGGTTGCAGGTTCGGTCCCTGGCCTTCCTCAGTGGGTTAACGATCCGGCGTTGCCGTGAGCTGTGGTGTAGGTTGCAGACGCGGCTCGGATCCTGCGTTGCTGTGGCTCTGGCGTAGGCCGGTGGCTACAGCTCCGATTCAACCCCTAGCCTGGGAACCTCCATATGCCGTGGGAGCGGCCCAAGAAATAGCTAAAAAAAAAAAAAAAAAAAAAAGCTAATAATAATAATAATAAATAAATTTTTTTAAATGTACTCATTTTCCTAAGTATTGATCCTTCTTATTTCGAAACTTCATGTCCTTATGAAGCCTCGATCGGAAAGTGGAAGAAAGTGGCCAGGTGTTCAGCCCATGAACCGGGAGGCCTTTTAGCAAGAGCTTAGCCCAAAGGCAGCACCAGGTGGTGCCAGGAGGGAGAAAAGGTTTTACGCTCGCCTGTAATTTAGGTCTCTTGGAACTGCCTCCGAAAACCTCCTCCATTTGAGACAGTGCTGCCCGCTGCCTGGTGCCTGCAAGTCAGAACCACCAGCTGGGCCACGTCGCAGTGGGTTCAGCTCAGGGATGACGGGGATGACGGGGGCCTTTGTGCCCTGGAAGCGTGCAGAGAGTCAGTGTGGACAGGGTACGGCTGACCCACCAGCACGGGGCGGGGGGCGGTGGGGGGGGTATTCCTCAGCTGCTGGGAGGTGACCTCCAAGGTCTCGCAGGTCAAGGCTGGCTGGCCGTGGTGACTTTGCCGGCGGGGGGGCTCAGGGCCAGACGGCAACCACATGATGCGGGGCTGGGGGCTAAGATGGGGTGGGGGTGCTCCTGCACCCTGACCGGGAGGCCACGGTCTCCCCTGGTTGTCAGCGCTCTCTGCATGTCGTCCTACGCCCATGACCCCACGGAAGAGGAAGCTCCAGGCCTCCGCGCAGACTCTGTCTCGTGCCCTCCCCCTTGCGCTGATCTGGACACCTCCTTTCTCTATAACAACCTAACTCTAAGTGAGCTCTGTGAAGCCCTCCAGAGAACTTCTGAAACCACCAGATCTGAGCCACATCTGTGAACTACGCCAAAGCCTGAGGCAACACCGGATCCTTCACCCACTGAGCAAGGCCAGGGACCGAAGCCGCAACCTCATGGTTCCCAGTCGGATTGGTTTCCGCTGCACCACAACGGGAACTCCTCAATGTGGTTTTGATATTTGCATTTCTCTAGTAATTAGTGATATCGAGAACATTTTTATGTAACTGTTGGCCGTCAGTTTGTTTTCTTTGGAGAAATGTCTATCTAGATCTGCCCATTTTTTGATGGGTTTCTTGTTTTATTGACATAAACTACATGAATTGTTTGTACATTTTGCAGATTAAGCCCTTGTCAGTTGCTGTGTTTACAAATATTTTCTCCCATTCTGTGGGTTGTCTTTTTGTTTTGTCAATGGTTTCCTTTGTTGTGCAAATGCACTAAGTCTTCTAGTTATCTTCAAACATAAAAGAAAAACTAGACAAGAAAAATAGGTAGAATTGAACGTGAGTATTGGATTAAAGCATCAGTTCTATTATCATTTAAATCTAGGAACATCCAGATAAAAATATATGCCATACAAATTGAAGTGAGAATAGAGAACTTTCCATAATAGGAAGAGCATTGAAGAAATAGAATGGTTACTGAAAATGAAGTTTCTGGGGATTATAAGATTTGACAAGTTCCCTAAGGGAGAAGCTCAAATATAACTTCAAAAGAAAAGTAGGCGTTCCCGTTATGACTCAGTGGAAACGAATCTGACTAGTATCCATGAGGATGCAGGTTCAATCCCTTGCCTTGTTCAGTGGGTTACGGATCCAGCATTGCCGTGAACTGTGGTGTAGGTCTCAGACACGACTCTGATCCCGCGTTGCTGTGGCTGTGGTGTAGGCCGGCAGCTGCAGCTCCAATTCAAACCCTAGCCTGGGAACCTCCATATGCTGCCGGTACAGCCATTAAAAAAAAAGAAGAAAGAAAAGAAAAGAAGTAAAGAATAATTCAATCTTTCAGAAATAAGGAAAATAAACCAGCATGCTTAGAAAAAGCAGGATTTTTTTCAAAATTCTATACCTTTGATTCTCTATATTTAGAAAGGGAAATATATAATTATTAGTGTTTGTTTTACCTATTGCGCTAGAATAGCTACAAATTAGAAAGTTTGGGGTACACTGTGGCCTGAACTCTGCAGTGAGGGGCAGCTTTAAAGTCTCTGGACGTTTTCACCGTGTTGAGAGAAAGCAGTTGAATCCATTTCTTTCCTATATATGTGTGGCCTCTGTTCCTGAAGAGCTGAGCGAGTGCCAGCTCTGCTGGGTGTCATGTGTGCACAGGATCCTTGGAGCTGGGACACGTGGTCTCCAGCCAACCCCCTACCACCCCCAGGGAACCTTTTATAACGGGCACGGGGTCATAGAAGGGTCACTAGAGGTACCAGGCAGGACATCTCTGCAACTCCGGATGCTTGGACCAACCCCCAAATGCACCTTCTCAGGAAACATGAGGCTGCGGAGCCTGCGTGACGCAGAGCTGGGGTGACGTGTGGGCGTGTGGTCCAGCTGGACGGGAAAGCCCTGATACAGCTAAAGCAAGAAGGACCACCAATCCAGTTACCCGTAGGACCATGCAAATCAACAGCCCTGATGGTGGGCTTCCAAAGACGTGGCTTTTCGTGACCACGGAGTGAGGCTGCTGCCAGCAGGGAAGCACTCGGGGGGCACGGTCAGCGCCCTGGGCTCTGGTGCTGGCGGGGCGGGGAGCATCCTGCTCCTGGCTCCCTGCCCTGTGTGCCCTGGAGCAAGGGACCCAACCTTGCTGAGCCTCCGAGTCTTCATTGCAGTGATGGGGTGAGTGCACGTTGGGGCTCGACACACGGAAACTTTCGGCTGAGGCAGTAACTCTTCCAGTGGAAGCCTCCTCAAGCTTCCAGCTTAGGTCTCAGAAGTTCAGGCGTTGGAGTTCCCGTCATGGCTCAGCAGTGACGAACTCAACTCGTATCCACGACAATGCCAGTTCGATCCCTGGCCTTGCTCAGTGGGTTAAGGATCTGGCGTTGCCATGAGCTGTGGTGTAGGTCACAGACGCGGCTCAGATCTAGCATTGCTGTGGCTGTGGTGTAGGCCGGCAGCTACAGCTCCCATTGGAGCCCTAGCCTGGGAACCTCCATATGCCACAGGTGTGGGCCCTAAAAAAAGCTAAAAATAAAATAAAGTGAAGGTGTCAGAGCATCAGGGAACCGAAGTTGGGTGCCAAACTGAATTAGTGTGTTGGGGGAGAAAAAAGAGTTCTGTTAGGTGTAAGCAGCAGAAAGAAGTTCCAACGGCTCCTGCAAGTGCGCCAGCATCCACAACGGCCGGGTGCGCTGCCAGGCACGAGCAGGCCCGATCACAGCCACCCTCGGTGAAGAGGCTGGGGTGCACCACGTTCACCCGCTGCCCCAAACCCACACTGCTGCCAGCTGGGGAGACCAGACAGAACTAAAGTCCATTTGACTCCAAAGCCCAAGCCAGGCTGAACAGAACCAGGGTCCGTTAGGGTCAACTGTGGGTCAGGCCCCAGCTCACCTGGGGTCAGCAATGGCAGGGATGAGTGGGTTCATTCAACATGTACCTTTGGACTCATTATGCCCCAGGCACGGTTTGATCACGGGCACACGGAGCTGGACTCAGGCACCTGTCATTCTGGTGGATTCTGTGCATCCTGACCAGCCATCGATTTTATCATGGTTTCCAGCTCGAGGAGGCCCCGTGGTGCAAATTCTGATCCTGGTAGGGGGGGCGGCAGGGAAACCCCTCAGCAGAAAATCAGACCTGGCCCAGTGAAAGGAGAAGTGAAAATGGGCGAGCGGGCTGCCCCACAGCCTCTTCCAAGGAACCAGAGCAACAACTAGAGGACTGCCTTTTTCTTTCAGTCATTCCTTTAACTGTGAGACAGAAAACCCCCCGTCCTTAGACTCTCCTCTGCGGCAGCGGTCAACAGAGAACCGTGCTCGCCGGATGCTCTCAGGACACAGTGCTTGAATTTGACGCCAGATGACCTAAAGCGAAACACAATTTCCCCTTTTTTAGGGCAAAACAAAACTGCAAGGGGGAGTTTCCCTCTACCCCGCACGCTCCTTCCCCAGACAAATTTTGGGTTTTGCCTTTGCCTTGGCTTGGATGCTGGTCAGTGTGTTTTCTGTCTTTGTGCAGGAAAGAGCTCCACCACCGGCCTGCGCCTGCCCTCCGCTCCCGCAGGCCGGTCCCCTGGGACTTGCGACATGCTGCCACCCAACTGCTCCGCGCACAGCGCCGCGGCGGACCTGGCGGCGGGCTCCCTGCTGCTGCTCGAGTGCGTGCTGGGCGCGCTGGGCAACGCCGTGGCGCTCTGGACCTTCTTCTTCCGCCTGAAGGTGTGGAAGCCCTACGCCGTCTACCTGTTCCACCTGGTGCTGGCGGACCTCCTGCTGGCCGCCTGCCTGCCCTTCCACGCCGCCTTCTACCTGAGGCACAAGACCTGGCGCCTCGGACCCGCGTCCTTCCGAGCGATGCTCTTCCTGCGCACCCTGTGCCGCGGGGCGGGGGTGGCCTTCCTCACCGCCGTGGCCCTGGACCGCTACCTCCGCGTGGTCCACCCCCGGCTCAAGGTCAACCTCCTGTCTCTGCGGGCGGCCTGGGGCATCTCGGTCCTGGTCTGGCTCCTGATGGCCGCCCTCACCCACCAAAGCGTGTTCCCGGCCGAGGCCGAGGGCCCCGGCCTGGAGCCCGGGACCGCGTCCTCCTTCAGCTGGATCTGGCAGGAAGCGCTCTTCTTCCTCCAGTTCATCCTTCCCTTCGGCCTCATCCTGTTCTGCAACGCGGGCATCATCCGCACTCTGCAGAAGAGGCTCCGAGACCCAGACAAGCAGCCCAAGCTGCAGAGGGCCCGGGCGCTGGTGGCCGTGGTCGTGGTGCTCTTCGCGCTGTGCTTTCTGCCCAGCTTCCTGGCCCGCACCCTGCTGGCCGCCTTCCGCGGGGCGCAGCGCTGCGGGGCCCTGCGCGCCCTGGTGCCCGCCGGCGACCTGACGGACAGCCTCACCTACCTGCAGGGGGCGCTGAACCCCGCCGTGTACTGCTTCTCGAACCCGGCCTTCCGGCGCTCCTACCGCAAGCTCTTCTACACCCTCACCCGCCCGCTCCGGCGCCGCGGGCGGGAAGCCGAGGCCCGGGGCTGCGAGCTCAGAGACTCCGACTCCTGAGGGCACCTGCTCCGCCCGTTCCCAGCGCTGCAGGGTGAGCAGCCCTGCTGATGAGCTCGGATTTCGCGCTGCAAACCCCGCACAAGGGCGCCGTCCTCGAGGACTTGCTCCGGCTGCTCAGTTGCAGAGCAGCAAAGCCAAAGGCGCGAGCGGAGCCTCCTTGGCGCAGTTCGGTCCTAAACTGCTGCGGGCCCATCACCGGACGGAGGCGCCCCGGCGGCCCGGGATGCGGGAGGAGGGAAGGCCTTGTTGCCGGTGAGGTTCTGGCGAGTCCCCTTAGCTGCCTATGCTTCTTCGCACATGCAAACAATGCAGAACGTCTGCGTTCTTTCCAACCTGTCACACAGACGTGTGGCAACCGCCGTGGGGAAGTGGGGCTGTGGTTCTGAAGACAGGATCTGGGCGCAAGGGCTCTTCCTGCGCTGGGGTGCTCTCAGCGCCCGGCAGGGAGCCGATCCGGGGCTTCCTTGGTGTAGATTACGCAGGACAGCCAGGCCCGCCGCTCAGGGCCCTTCTTTATTTGAAGGAATATTTTCCTACTCAGTGTCTCCAAACTGTTTCTAGAATTGTTTTATGTTTGAATGTCTAAAAGCTTTTGAAACTCAATTTGCTTCCCTTGCTCTAAAAAAAAATCACTGTCCTTTAAGCCACCAGGGAAAGGTGCCCAGGGTGGGACATCAATTTGCATGTGAAACAGTGGTTCTCACCCAAGGCCACCACCACACCACTGAGAGGAAGGCACCTGGGGGCCGGCCCGGGTGCCAGGCACCCACATGGAAGGTGGG
Organism: Sus scrofa; assembly: GCF_054392235.1. Classification (NCBI taxonomy): domain Eukaryota; kingdom Metazoa; phylum Chordata; class Mammalia; order Artiodactyla; family Suidae; genus Sus; species Sus scrofa. The sequence continues at coordinate 2,028,230 of NC_139383.1, forward strand.
CACGGCCTCCAGCCCCAGCCCCTGGACACCGGCAATGGACACATCTTTCCCTCTCAGTCTTCTTAAATGGTGTCCCAAATCGGTAGCTCATGCTGGTGACGAAGGACTTCAAAAGGCAGGACAAGGCCACCTTTCTAATGGCCTTGTCTCTCGTTCTTTGTTCAAGGTGGTGTCCCCCCCGCCCCCGCCCCCGCCACCACAAGGCTTAGAAGGGGCTGAGGCTCTGCTGCTGGGTCCCAGGCAGCCCACACAGGGCAGCTTTGCCTGAGCTGCCCCCTAGGTCTGGCCACAGGGAGAGACCTCCGCTTTTCCCAGGGGGTCGTCTGTGACCTCTGTAATACTCAAGATTAAACGTGACAGCATGACACAATCAACAATGGCAAAACTACACCCCACTCCCGGAACTCTCTGCCCCCAGGTGGGCTTAGCGTCAGAACCAGACATGGGAGGTGGGTGTGAGACTACTGCTGGTTTTTTTTTGTTGTTTGTTTTTGTTTTTTGCTTTTTTTGCTTTTCAGGCAAAAAAAAAAAAAAAAAAACCACGGCATTTGGAGGTTCCCAAGTTAGGGGTCAAATTGGAGCTGCAGCTGCCCGCCTACACTACAGCCACAGCAACACCAGATCCGAGCCTCGTCTGTGACCCACACCACAGCTCACGGCAGCGCCGGATCCTTAACCCGCTGAGCCTGAGCGAGGCCAGGGATCAAAGCCAGGTCCTCATGCTTCCTGGTCGGATTCGTTCCCACTGCGCCACGACGGGAACTCCTGCCGTAGTGTTGAAGGAGGTGGGCCCGCAGACGCTGGGGCTATGATGGGCCCGCGTGGTCCCAGGGGAACGCAGACCCCTCAGCAGCACTGCGCTGTTTTCTTGGGTTTCATGTCCTCCCGACTGATTAGAATTCCACAGGGCTAAGAAGGGGGTCACGTGACCAGATGAAGCTGCAAAGTGACTGAGTAAAATTCTCTGATGGGGACGTTCCATGCCGTGCCTGTTTCCTCCCCTTTCAAAGAAAATCTCCATTTTCCTTCCTCCAAGCTTGTTGCATTTGCAATTTTAAGTGCTACTCCTTATGAGTCTAACACTCAAGGTGAATGTTTTCCATAGTGTGTGATTAACTCGCCATATGCATTATTGACATAACCCGATGATGTTTCTCAACCATTTTCCTGTGGACATGGAAACCCCTGACTCCCCACACAGGTAAATCCACACAGCCATCTGCATGGCATCAGGTGCCCTTATGTGGGGGTAAGCCAGTCTGGAGAGGCTTGCTGGCCAGTGCTGGACACAAACTATTGCCCACACACAATGCCACCTGGCCACCTGCACAATGGCCAGCCAGCAGGCTGAGCCTCCCCCGCCCACACGCAGGGTGGCAAAGCCAGGCGGTCTTGGCACAGCCTTACTGCCTCTGGGGGGCTTGCTGACCGTCTCCTGGGCTCAGCTGTGGGATCAGGAGCTTTTAAAACATCTGAAGCTTCAGCTGACAACGGGCGTTGTGACTCGGCGGGTAGCATTGAAGACCCCTCCTCGAGTCTGTTCCTGTGAAGCCAGGGTGGAGATCTGCCCTCAGGACCTTTGGGTCAGCAGCCTGCTTCGTCACTTCCCAGCTTTGTGACCCGGGACGATTCACCAGACTGCCCTGAACCTTCCTCTTCCATAAAATGGGGGCAATGAAAACAGCACACGGGGTTACTGTGGGGATTAAATGACATAACTCATAAATCTCTGTTGGGCACAGAGCTTGGCCCAACTTTCACCGGGTGTTACTTTGCTCTTTCCGAGCAATCAGTTTATCGTCTGTTTACGTCCGGCTCAAAATGGGGGCCCACGGGGATAACATTGTCACCTACACCGCATCAAGCAGAGCTTCCTGAGCTGGAGGTCCGGCAGTTCTGCTTCACCAAAGCCTTCTTACTAATCTTTATGGTAATCCTTTTCCGGACAGTTTCTAAGGATTCTGTGAAATGGAACCGTTATTTTGGACTTGGGAATTTCAGGACCCTCCAAAAAACCTGTCCCCGAGGATAGTTGTGGTACCCTGTCCCATCCCTCTGATCAAAGACACCAGCTCTGCCTTCAGATGGTTTTCTTCTTTAAAGGCAGGGAGTGGGAGTTCCCGTTGCGGCTCAGTGGTTAACAAACCCAGCTAGCATCCATGAGGACACGGGTTTGATCCTTGGCCTTGCTCAGTGGGTAAGGATCCTGAGTTGCCATGAGCTGTGGTGTAGGTCGCAGACACGGCTCAGATCTGGCGTTGTTGTGTTTGTGGTGTAGACAAGCAGCTGCAGCTCTAATTCGACCCTTAGCCTGGGAACTTCCATAGGCCACAGGTGTGGCCCTAAAAGGACAAAAATACGTAAATAAATGAAAATAAAGTCAGGGAGCAGCAAGGTTCTTATCTTCTCCAAATTCTTTTCTCCGAGTAAGGAAATGACTCAGAAGGCAAGTGTGGGCAGACAGGACACGAGAGGCCCCAGAACCGCAATCGTTTTGCTGCCAGTGGCAGGTTTTGGTTTCTTTTCTCTTGTGACTCATTTCTTATAACACAGCAAGTGCACAGCCTTGGCCGTGAGTTTTGCAAATCTCAGTATCGTCTGAATCCTGGCACATCCGGAGCCCAGATTTTCCCTCCAGGGACACTTTTCTTTCCTTGTTCAGACGATGCTGTCGCTGTTTCACAGTCCCAGGCATCTTCTCATTTTCCTTTTCCAAAACCCAGTGGGGGCCACCGAGCAACCACCCCCGCCTCGGGATGTACACACCCACAGGTGCAGGCAGCCTGCCCCAGATGTTCCGGGCTCAATCCTGGGAATTCCTGCCACTGCTCAGGTCCAACCCTGGACCTGCCTGTGGCACACCCCAGCCGCACCCCAACACAGCTCGTGACTCAGCCCTGTCCCCAGGCCTCCTGAGGGTCTCGGGCTGCGCTCCTCCCCGCCCAGCACCTCGGAGCCCAGACAATTTCCTCTCATCTTTGCACCCCAGCAGTTGGCACTGGGCCGGGCACATGGTAGACGCTTAATAAATTTGTGGAATAAACCCATGAACAAATTAATCTGATTTAAAGTTAATAAGTTCATTTTATTCACTGTTTAATAGGTGTTTTTTAAAAATACACTTTGAAGACTTCCCATTGTGGCTCAGCAGCAACAAACCCGACTAATATCCATGAGGACGTGGGTTTGATCCCTGGCCCCACTCCGTGGGTTAAGGATCCGGCGTTGCTATGAGCTGTGGTGTAGGTTGCAGACGTGGCTCAGATCTGGTGTTGCTGTGGCTGTGGCGAAGGCTGGCAGCTGCAGCTCGGATTCGACCGCTAGCCTGGGAACTTCCATATGCCATGGGTGCGGCCCTAAAATAAATAAATAAATAAAAATATGCTTTGAAAGACTGCATCCAAATGCAAACTTGAAACTGTATCTTAAAGAATCTCCTAGGAAAACACTAATACAAATGAAAATACAATTCTCACATTTATTGGAGAAAGCTTTCCCTCTACATTTTCCCAATAATTTCTGCCAAAATGTAAGTCGACAGTTGTGACTCTCCTGCGGGCCGGGATGGTGAAGGGGCTCCACGTTTGTTCATGGGCTTGGTGGGAGCTGGGCCATGTATCCCGTGACTCCCGGAGAATCCCGAACACACCGCAAGTGTCCTCAGGACCCCAAACGGTAGTGACCCTCAAAATGTCTCTTTTTGTGCACGGGGTTAAAACATACATGCACTTGACCACCGTAACCGTTTTCACGTGTACAGCTCAGTGGCCGTAAGACTGTTCAACCACCGTGCTGCTGCCGCCACCGTCCAGCCACGGGTCTCTTTTCATTGCCTAAACTGACGCTCTGTCCCCACGAAACCCCGTGAAACACGAGCTCTCCGTTCCCCTCCTCCAGCCCCCGGCAACAAAATCCTACTTTCTGACTCTGAATTTGACTGCCCTAGAAACCTCACACGGGGGACGCACGCGACATTTGCTTCTTCCTTAAAGGACCATTTGACTTTGCAGAAGGTCCTCGAGTCTCACCCACGCTGTAGCCCGTGTCAATATTTCCTCCCTTGTTAAGGCTGAATAATGGTCCATAGAGTGAAGGTAGCACCTTCTGTGTATCCATCAACCACCTGCGGGTGCTTGGCCCTCTTCCTCCTCTTGGCTATTGCGGATAACGCTGCCACCAACGCAGGTGTGCAAATATGGCTTCAAAACCCTGCTTTCAATTCTTTTGAGTACGTGCCCAGGAGAGGACCCTGGATCGCAGGATAATTCTAGCTTTAGTTGTTTTATTCTTTCTACAGCAGCTGCACCAATCACCTTCCCACCAGCAGGGCCCAGGGGTTTCAATTTCTCCACATCCTCGCCAATGCTTGTTGTTTTCTGGTTTGTTGTTGTTGTTGTTTAGTTGACTTGGCTGTGCCCAGTCACCTGCCTGTACACAGTCAGCTGGCTCTATCCCGTCACCTGGCTGTGCCTGGTCACCTGGCTGTGCACTGTGTCATTACTGCACCACCCTGACAGCCTATCTGCATGCTGTGTATCAACGGTTAAATCATTGTCCATCTCAGGAGTTCCCGTCGTGGCGCAGTAGTTAACGAATCCGACTAGGAACCATGAGGTTGCGGGTTCGATTCCTGCCCTTGCTCAGTGGGTTAAGGATCCGGCGTTGCCATGAGCTGTGGTGTAGGTTGCAGACGCGGCTCGGATCCCGTGTTGCTGTGGCTCTGGCGTAGGCCGGTGGCTGCAGTTCCAATTCGACCCCTAGCCTGGGAACCTCCATATGCCATGGGAGCAGCCCAAGAAAAGGCAAAAAGACAAAAAAAAAAAAAAAAAAAAACAAGACTCTGCATATTTTTTAAAAGCCTACGTCTGCAACTCTTCTATATTTTGTTGTTTGTTTCTTTTTTTTCCCTGCTGCATATGGAGGTTCCCAGACTAGGGGTCGAATTGGAGCTACAGCTACCAGCCTATACCACAGCCATAGCAACATTAGATCTGAGCCGCATCGGCGGCCTACACCACAGCTCACGGCAATGCCGTATCCCTAACCCACTGAGCAAGACCAGGGATCGAACCTGCAGCCTCGTGGATCCTAGTTGGATTCGCTTCTGCTGCACCACCGCAGGAACTCTGAGACCTGCAGGTCTTCTTGAAAGGTGGGAGATCTGCAAGCCCCGGGCAGATTCCCACAGGCAGGGGTGGGGGCAGAGCCCTGGCCCATGGTGGATTTCACTTGCCAGTCCCGTCGGGGCTGGGGTGTGTCCGTTCTGGTCCCTGCAAGCTTTTATGCCCTCATGGATCCTGATTTTCGCCACTCTGCCTTTCAAACGCCTTTGTCGACGTCCCTTCCCCAGGACTGTGGTGGTTAATCGTCTGTGTCCCCCTGGCCAGACCGCGGTGACCAGTGACTCATCAGACACTAATCAGGTGCCGCGTGAAGGTGTTTGCAGAGGAAGTCATGTCTGCCCGGGCTGACTGCGAATAAAGGAGATCGCCCGGTAACCCAAGAGCGTGGTGGGCCTTGTCCAATCAGGTGAAGGCCTTCTCGACAAAACCCCGAGCTTTCCCAGGGAAGAAGGAATTCTGCCTCCAGCCCCAAACGCAGAAACCCTGCCAGAGCTTCCTGTCCTGTGAGTTTCAGACCTGTCACCCCCACAGGTGCAGGAGCCAATTCCTTTAAATAACCCCCTGTATCCGCGTAGCCCCTGTTCCCTACCTGCTCTGTCCTGGTACAGGGACGGGAGCTCTTCTGCCCTCTTTCAGCCCCCCTCCTTTCATCACAGGCAGTGACCTCAGTGACACCTGCCAGTGCAGATCTTCAAAGGATTTGCTTCTCTCACTCGATTCCATCTCCGTCACCCCGTTCCGTTCACATCTCCCTCGTGCTCTCGCTTTCAGGCTTCACCTGGGCCTCTACCCTTTTCTCACCCAAAGTGTCCTCCAGGCTTTGATGTCTTCATTTCTCCCCTGACACACACCAGCCCCCTGCCCCCCCAGGCTGTCTCTGCAATCTTCCTGCACCGGCACCGGGGACCGTCCAGGCTCCCCAGGCCTCGTGCATTTGGCTTCTGTTTGACAGCAACCTGCACAGTTCTCCGGTCAAGGTCAGCCTGTACCCGATCAGGCTGCGAGTCTGTACGGCGCCGTTAAACACGGAAGTTCAGCACAGACGTGGGTCTGCTTCTGCCCCCTGGACCGGAGCTCAAGCTGCTCTGTCGCCTGCAGTCATGACACCGTGCATCATTCGGCAAAGAACAAGCAGCCAGCCTCATCTCCACGATGCCGCCGGTCCCCAGCTGCGTGAACGAGAATCACCAGCTCTGAGCCACGAGCCCTGTCAGTTCAAACACCGCAAAGACAGGTGTAAGAACGGTCATTATTCCCAAACTGAAAAACGCAGGCAAAGGAAACCCTCTTTAAGCCTGAACAGGAACCTGGGGCGTGAACACACTGGACATTTGAGAGGAAAGAAACGCGCTTTACAGAAAAGACTCCTCCAGGCGGCGTGAACCTGGCTCAGGGGGAATCACAGACAGTCCCGAGACAGAGACGGGGCGTCCACTGTGCACAGCGGCACCAGGCGGGGGACACGCTCACACTCTTTAATGACTCACTTTTCTCATTTTTACTAGAATTCTGATGCAATCAGATTTTATTTCCTGAGATTCCAATCCAGCTGCATAATAACAAGCCTGTTATTATCAACAAGCCTGGAAGTCTCCTGTGATTGTATTATTTTACCCACAACATGTTAAGAGCAATTAGAGCTTTAATTTACTCTAAAACACTTAGTTTTATTCCAAACACCTAAAGCATCTTAAAATTTTAAGAGCTAGCTGCCTAGAAAAATTGCTCAGAGTATTGCTTTTGCCAACACAAAGGTAAACACTGCTAAAATTAAGGAAGAAAGGGAGTTCCCCTCGTGGCTCAGCGGAAACAAACCCAACTAGTGTCCATGAGGACGCAGGTTCAATCCCTGGCCTCGCTCAGTGGGTGAAGGATCCAGCATTGCCGTGAGCTACGGTGTAAGTGGAAGACATGGCTCAGATTCCACATTGCCGTGAGCTGTGGTGTAGGTCACAGACACAGCTCGGATCTGGTGTTGCTGTGGCTGTGGTCTAGGCCAGCAGCTGCAGCTCCAATTCAACCCCTAGCCTGGGAACTTCCATGTGCCTTGGGTGCAGCCCTAAAAAGAAAGGGAAAAAAAAGGAAGAAAAACAGTAAAAATGAGGCAATGAAATTCCCTGGAAACCACTGTGACTTAGCGAGCTCATCACTGGAAAACTTCATTCCCAACACGACATTTAAGGGGTGGGGATGGGGGAACTGACAAAAGAAGGCAGGTTCATCAGCAGAGATGCAAAGGGATTCTGCCACCCCAGGGCGGGGGGCGGGGGGGGGCAAGAAACGGGAGGGGATGGGAGGGGACACCCAGCAGATTCCGGGCGGGGGTCTCACAGGCTTTGGACCATTCACACCAGGCGGCAACCTGAACGTCTCCAGGTGGGAAGGGGCTGCTCCGACGCTAATGGTGGCAGGTGCTCCCCTCCTGGTCCTGCCCAGCTCCCTGGTAACCATGGTAACCATCACCGGCCTGGCGAGACCCAGGCCAGAGATCCTGGCCAGTGCCTCTTCTCTGGGTGAAACCGACAGGTTCCTTCACCCCCAGGGTGGGCTCACAGGGCGTCGGGTCCCCAGCAGAGGGCGGGAGGCCCAGCTGGGACTTGACTCCCGCACAGAGGGCTCTGTGTCTGCCCCCCAGTGTCCCCTGCCCCATCTCCACACCCAGCTTGGATCTCACATCCTTCCTGCCAGGACACCTTGGCATTCTAGGTGGGACCACAGTGCTCACAGAGAGAAAAGATAAGAAGCAAGCACTGACGACATGCCAGTCGTTTCTAGGCACAGGGTGAGGACTTGAAAAGATGGCCCCTGCCCTCCGGACCCACCGGGGACCTTCCGCCATTTGAACAAAAGGATGTGTGGTTTTCACACAGCCCCAGAGGTCAGGGGCAGGCAGGCAGAAAAGGCACTTGAGTATTAAGGCAAGAGCTGCGCCTTCACCTGAGCCTTAATTAGACAAACTCTCCGCCAGCAGCGAGAGGACCAGGGTCCCTCCCCAACTATGGCTCCTCTCTCTTGGTCACAGACTCTAGGAGCTGGACACAAGCCCACGCGGTGGAAGGGACGGGGAGGTGCCAGGAAGCCTCCCAGAGGGGGCAGCGTTACAGGGTGGGGAGGACTCACTTAGAAGGCCGCCTTCCAAGGAAACCTGGCAGGATGCGCGCCTTCTTTTGGGAAGAAAGAGAGCCTGGGGCCGGAAGGCGTGGCTCGGGAGGAGGAGCCGCTGTGGGTGGAGCCTGGGAGCGAGAGGGCCGTGAGATGGGGGGGAAGCGCGCCCAGGATGTCAGGCCTAGCGGGGAGCAGTCAGGATTGCTGCAAGCTCGGTGACTGAAGAGGGTTAGGAGGGAGAGGATGCAAGGTGGAGTTAAAGGTCCGCTCTGGCTGCAGTGTGAAGGCAGAGGGAGGCGGAGAAGACAGAGCAGCGTGCTGTGCTACTGCAACGGTCCAGTCTGTGTGGAAGAAGCAGGGGGGATGGGGGCAGCCGCCCCGACATGCAGAGATGTGCCTGAGACAGAACCAGCGGGCCTGGGGGACGGCTTTGGATGGGGGCTCTCCAGCAAACGTGGTGTGTGGAGGCAACATTTACCAAAAGGAGGAAGACTAGGGCAAAAGCTGCTCTCTGGGAAAGACAGCATCATCAAGATCAGTGTGGCGCCATCTGGTGGTCATGTCCAAGAGGTGGGTCTGTTCAGGAGCCCGGAAGGGAGCGTCCAGGATTGTCATCAGCAGGAGGAGGGTCCTGAAACCCAGGGACGGGAGGGGCGGGGGCACAGGGAGAGGGGCGCCGGCTGTGACTCAGAGGCCCAGCGGGCATGTCTGCAGGAGCTGCCGAGAGGCAGGTGTCCCCTGGGTCTGAGGCTCACAAGGTCACGGACGTCTCCAGAACTGGTGCCCACAGCCCCTGCTCCCAGGTCAGGTGGGTCAGCGGGGGAGCTGAGGGCCGCTCTCAAGCTGCAGCTCTCTTGTTGGACAGGAGTCGTTAGGTCTGTGTGTGGCTGTGACCGAGCAGGACCCTAGGAGGTCTTCCCAGAGTGGACCCCCCCCCTCCGCCCCAACTCGTGGGCTCCACCTCCCTTTTGTCTATAGAGAAGCTGTAGTCAAAGAGCCAATTTAAGCAGAGAAAATACAGAGAAAAAGGAAAACAACAATAATAATTCGCCATTCGACAACGTCAGGGACCTTCCGTTCTTCAAAGACTGTAGGTCATATTCTGAGCCCTGTCCTCGGAGCTGTTCTGCGGGTGCGGAAGCCCCACCGGGTGGAAGACGGCCACTGCGTGCTGCCCCCAAGCACGGGGATCCCAGACCGGCTGGAACCAGAAGGCTGATGACGCTGACTCCCAGGGACCCCACCACCCGCCAGTCAGGAAAGGCTCCCCGAGCTGAGCACGCCGGCTCCTCAAACGCTGTCAGACGCCTCGCCACCCCTTTCATGGGGGCGCCGTCCTTGAGGCTCAAGCCTGCCGTGTCCCCTCTTGGCCTGACAATAGAAGCTGCCTTTCTGGTTTCCTCCGACTCTGTCTCCGCATGTCTATTTGGCATCAGTGGACAGAGGTGGCCAGGATTTCAGCAACTGAGGACAGCTCGTTGAGCAGGGTTTTCCCAAAGGGGAGGCTGTCGGCAGCCTTTGACAGGTGTCCCCAGCGCAGCCACCCTCCTGCTCCCATCAGGCCCAGAGCAGAGCAGTAACAACACACGAAGACACCTGAGTTTCTGGAGAATTTCTCATCCTGTGAGCGCAGCCTGCGTCCAGCAGGTGGCGGCAGCGCTCCGTCCAGGGGGGCCGTGGTCCCGCATTGGCTGTCGGAAGCGCCTCCCAGCATCTCCTGAAGGCGTGTGTTCGCTGCTGTCCTGAAGAGATGTGCTGGGTCGTGGCCTCATGCCCCGTTCAGACAGAGGACGCCCGGTGTCCCTTTTAAATTCAAAGTCTTAAATTCAGGGATCTTGTTCATCTTTCAAAAGAAGTTGGAGAAATGAAACTTTCTCCTTAAAAGATGAATCCTGGCGTTCCCGTTGTGGCGCAGTGGTTAACGAATCTGACTAGGAACCATGAGATTGCGGGTTCGATCCCTGCCCTTGCTCAGTGGGTTAAGGATCTGGCGTTGCCGTGAGCTGTGGTGTAGGTTGCAGACGCGGCTCGGATCCAGCGTTGCTGTGGCTCTGGCGTAGGCTGGGGCTACAGCTCCAATTAGACCCCTAGCCTGGGAACCTCCATATGCCACGGAAGTGGCCCCCCAAAATAGCAAAAAGACAAAAAAAAAGAAAAAAGATGAACCCTGATTCCAAATATGGCGCGTAGAAAACTCAGACCGACCAGCGCCGGATACTGAGGTGGTTGCAGTGGGGTGTGGGGACAGAGCCGCTTGCAGACAGAGGGGCCTGGGCCTGAGCTGCACCATCCATACTTTACTTCCTTAAAATGTGCAGCCTTTGTTGGGCTTGTTTGTTTGGGTGGGTTTTGTTGTCGTTGCTGTTGGGTTGTGGGTTTTTGGTTTTGAAGCAAGTGGTACCGCTGCCTCCCCCCCGTGGACAGTCGTTTTCCCAGTGTCTCCTGTTCCTCCTGCAGAGCGACAGTCCATAGGGACAGAAGCGCTTTCTGTTATTACGTGTGTGCACACGTGACCGTCCAGCAGAAGCCATTTCCCTGGCTTTCTCCTTGTTGTAACCTCATGACTAAGTTGAGGCCGATGGGTTGGGAGAAGTGATTCCCACACCTTTCAGGCTGTTTCCTTAAAGAAAAGGCCCCCTGCCTCCCCCTTCCCTCTTTCTATTGTTGGCTAGGATGAAAATGTGATGGCGGGAGCTAGAGCAGCACCCTTGCCCCATGAGGACAGCCTGGTGTTGAGGACAACAGCATTCTGCTGGGCATCCTGGACTGTCTACCTGGATTCTAACACAAGAGGGAAACAAACCAAGAGCTTAGAAAAGGTAGAGCCCTTACCGCTATAGTTCTCCTCAACTGAGACCATCCCAGCTACTCTGTAACAGGAACCAAGACACATTGCCTCTGGTCAGTATATAGATACGACTATACATAAACACACACACATAAGGATCTGCCATAAATATATGTGTGCACCCATTATTAATGTAATAAAAGCAGCCTGGCAACCACTAGCACGCTGTCCCTGTTAACACACAGTTCTGGCAAAGGCAGGCAGCTGATTCCCCACTCACAGAAGAACAATGTTTGCAAAGACTAAAGGCACACTTTTTCAGGTCCAGCTGGAGCCTGACAGCAAGAGAAGATATGGGAAATGGGTGAAAAGGAGACACGGGACCATTAGGGAACAGTCCAGAGCCCTTTAATGGAGGAGCAGAGTCCCTGGTAGCTCCAGTGCTCTGGGGAGGCGGTGTGTCTGCCTGTGTGGCTGTCACTGTACCTGTTCTGACGCCCAAGGCAGCAAGAAAAAAATGTCATGGAAAGAAATAGAGTGTGCAGCACATTTTAGGAACATCTTTATTCATCACGGCTGAGGTGTGGAAAGGGCAACTGCGTAAAGATGCCAGCTTCGCTCATCTGGAGACGGAGACACACAAGAGATCGTTTCCAGCTGTGCCTTCTGGATCCTTCCGTGCCGGTTTAGAAACACACCCTTACTTTCGCAGATCACATCCGTACTCTGATCCCATCAAAAGAAACATCTGAGAGAGTCCCCATCGTGGCTCAGCGGGTTAAGAACCCAACTAGTATCCATGAGGATGTGGGTTCGATCCCTGGCCTCGCTCAGTGGGTTAAGGATCTATCATGAGCTGTGGTGTTGGCCACAGATGCAGCTCGGATCTGGCGTTGCTGTGGCTGTGGTGTAGGCTGGCAGCTGCAGCTCTGATTCGACCCCTAGTCTGGGGACTTCCATATGCTGCAGGTGTGGCCCTGCAAAGAAAAAATGAAAATAAAAAAAGAAGCGTCTGAGTCACACCACCTCTGCTTTGATTTCTGGAGTCAAATGCTCACAGATTTAAAGGATGTGGGACCCTGGAGCATCGTGACCTCGCAGTCGGATCCCTGAGCATAGAGGACAATGGCTATTTCACACACGACCCAGGGTTTTTGTTATTACAATTATTATTATTTGGCCAGGGCTGCAGCGGCTCCGTGTGTGATCTCCGTTCCCAGACCAGGGTTTGAAGCTGAACTGCAGCAGTGAAAGCACCAAGTTCTAACCCCTAGACCCCAAGCAGTTTTTTGATTTTGCTAAGCCAAAACCATGTTTTTAAAATACAGACATTGGCTCTTAAGAGACACGTTGAATTCCACATGGAGATGTGGTTGAATCTTACAAGGACAACAGAAACACTGATAGAACAGATAGTTCCAGATAGAACACTGGTGCCAGTCAAGCACACAGGCACTTTCGCATTGCGTGTCAGGACCTTTATGTGCATTTACATTTCTGTAAGATGCGCTGATGCTTTCCCACTTAGGTTCGTCTATTTACAAAGCCCTTTCAAAACTTGAGTTCTATAAACTCCCGTTGAAGTTGAGGAGAGTTGATCAAATCTGAGTCCACAGTTAACCTCAGACTCTAAGATAAAGCCTTTTTCCCGCAGTGGAAGCCAGCGTGGTCCCAGCTGCCCGCCAGCTAATCTGCAGCGACCAGGAGCAGAGTCCCTTCCACGCACCCTTCTTCGGGGCCAGTGTGGAAATGAACAAAGGTTCTTTCATTATTGTCTGCGGAAAGGCACCCCCCCCCCTTTTTAAGTATTCTATTTATTTTTTTATTTTAAAACATCTGACACCTTAAATTGCGCTCTAAGCTCCGATTTCATGGGTCGTTTTTTATTAAGCCCCTTCTGCCTGCTGAAGGGATGCGGTCTGGGGGACGTTGGGAGGAGCTTCACCGCTCACGGAGGACCCTTCCTGCTTGCCCGTTACCAGCTCCGCTGCCTGATCCTCGGTCCGGCCAAGCATCGCTGCCACCGACGCAGCCGCCTCTTCTGTCCTTCAGCTGGTTTTCCTTCTGCCTTTTCAGCATCCCGGGCTTGTGGCGCCTCCCAGGACACGGAGATAAAGCTCAAACCAGAGCATCGCGCTGCGGGCGGTCGCTGACTGTGACCTCGGCGATGCGGAAAATGACCTTCCTCCCTAAAATGAGTTCTGTGTGAGGGCTTTTTTTCCCCCCCATTTTGATTTTTTAAGCCATGGACGTTTTTGCAATGACCAGAAAAAATTGGGTCCAGGGTTGCTTCATGCATATTCCCGAAAGCGGTCACATGTGTAAGCCATCCGTTTTCATCCGGCGCTTCCCAAAGCCTGCTCGGTGGCAAGCCAGCTGGCAGGGACCGGGTCCCAGGGCGTCCCCGCTGGAGCGAGTCTGGAGGCGGCGGCAGGTGGGGGCGCGCGCGGACCCGACCCTGCGGGAAAAGACCTTTGCTCGGTGCGTCCCGTCCACGCTCCCCGCGCTCTGGTCTCACCTGCTCGCAGGTGCACCGCGCCTCCGCCGTCACATGGTGAAGGAGGACGGATTGTCGTTGTCCGGGGTCTCGCTGTTCTGCCGGGAGGTGAAGGTCTCCGAGTGCAGCCGGGAGCAGGAGAAGCCCGGCGCCTTCTGCTTCCGCCGCACACACCACAGGTCTTTCATGATCTTCAGAAAGTAGCTCCGGAACTTCTGCCCGATGAAGGCGTAGAGCACCGGGTTGAGGCAGCAGTGCAGGAACGCCAGGACCTCGGTGATGTTCCGGGCGTAGCCCAGCGCCCTCTCGCTGCCGCAGGACCGGTCGGTCCTGCCCAGGTTGACGGCCGTCACCAGCAGCACCATGTTGTGGGGGATCTGGCAGGCCAGGAACACCAGCACCACCGCCAGGATCACGCGGATGGCCTTGTGCCTCTTGGAATTCTGGGCCTGCACCAAGGTCTTGACGATGAACATGTAGCAAAATATCATGAACACCAGGGGGATGAAGAAGCCGAAGAGCAGCTGAAGCCCCAGCACGAGCAGCTTCCACCGCAGCGGCTCCGCGACGCTGTGGTACCGGGGCTCGCACACGTCGCTGCCCTGCAGCTTGTACTTCTGGTTGAAGGTGAAGGTGGAGCTGGAGATGAGGATGGACACGGTCCACACGGCGAGGCAGATGGCTTTGTGGTGCGCTAAGGTCCTGGAGCGGAGCCGGAAGGACTTGGTGGCCTGCACGATGGCGATGTAGCGGTCCAGGCTGATGCAGGTCAAGAGCAGCATCCCGCAGTTGAAGTTGACGGCGTAGATGCCCCGCGCCAGCTTGCACATGGCGTTGCTGAAAATCCACTCCCCGGTGGCGTGGTGGACGGCCCAGAACGGGAGCGTCAGCACGAAGAGGATGTCCGCCACGGCCATGTTCAGGAGGTACACGTCCGTCATGGACTTGGCTTTCTTGTAGAAAGCGAAGGTGACCACCACCAGCACGTTGCCCAGGAGGCCCGAGACGCATATCAAGGAGTAAGCGAGCGGCACAAACAGCACGGAGAACTTCCGGACCTCCTGCAGGGAGCACAGGAAGCTCTCGTCGTCCAGTAAGTAATCCGAGCTGTTCACCGACGCGAAGTAATCCTCGCTGGCATCGTAGACGCCCGTGGAGTTCATTGGTTCCTGGGGAGTAAACAAAGACAGAGGTAGCTGCGGGGTCCGTTCCGAGGCCACAAGTATGCTCCCAGCCACAAGAAAACAGGAGACGCTCACCGCTGTCATGGTGGGACTCGAGCTGGGCAGAAAGCGCGAGCCTGGCAAAGGGGGTGGGCGGTCAGCCCCTCTGACTCACAGCAGAGACGGCCGGAGAGGAGGAATCTGCGGAGAGAGAAGGCCAGATGCGTTTAAGTAGCTGCGCAGTGAAGGGTCCGCGAGGGAAGGATCCGCAGAGGGCCAGCGAGAGAAGGAAACTGGACGCCGCCCCCCTGCGGCACAAGCCGCGCACGTTGTGCTGTTGCACACGGCAGTGTTCCTTCAGAACAGGTCTCGGCAGCCTCTTCGTCCAAGGGCAGGGTGCGAAATGGTGCAGGATCTGCAGGTCAGCGTCTCCGAGGCAGCCGCTCAGGCCTGCCGGTACACCGGACCCGTCCTGCGGCTACGGACAGCTACACCCGTGAACGGGCTGACCCGGCCTGGGGCCCTGGGCTGCGACCTGCTCACCTCCGATCCAGCGCATGAAGAAGAGTGACGTCTGCAAACCCACAGGTCTGATCTGCGCAGACGTCTTCTTGCCAAATTCAACGTCATTATGTTCAGCGAGATTCCACTGAACCCGACTCAGAGATGCGCAGTCTGGGATGCTTATAATGCAGCCTGAGCATGTTACATATAATATTAAAGTGTGTGTGTGTGAATCCTTCATAGCCGCAGACATGTGCTGTGTACACCCGAGCTGACAGCCAGCGCGCTGCTGGGGCAAACATCACAACCCTCAGAAACCAGAGTTTAGGAAGGAGGGTTGAGGCCAGCATGGCTAGGGAAGCTCTGGGACAGGCCCACTCTGGGGCCCTGGAGGACAGGTGACCTGCAGGTGACCGCTCCGGCTGAAAAGGAAGACCAGGCATCGCGTGTTTGTGGGACAGTGTGACCGGCCTGGCCCGGCAGCCCGATGGCTACAACCAGCCTTTACGGAGCAATGAAGTGCTGGGAATGCCAAGCCGGGTGACGCGGGGGTCCAGACTCAAGAAGTTCACTGGGACCCGTTAAGGATGGAGCTGGAGTCTCAGCAGGAGGACCCGAAAGCCGCCACTTGAAGCAAACCGGGCAGGAGAGGAGTCTGCTCCTCCCGGGCTCTCCCTCCCTCCGTGTCCTCTCGCCCGCCTTGTAACCCAGCCCCGCCCCCGACGAGAGCCCAACCTGGAGCTCCGACTCTCGGGGGCATGTGACTGCTTCCTGTCCTTCAGCTCCACTGCCACCACATGCCAGGCAAGGTCGGGAAGAGGGAGGAACAGCAGGGAGGCGGGCTCAGACGCACAGAGGAGAAGGTGAAACTTGCCCCTAAGCGGTCGAGCCGTGCCCAGTCAGCCTGCACGTGGGGTCAAAGTTCACCCCGAAGGACTTTTTTTTTGTCTTTTTTTTAGGGTCACACCCACGGCATGTGAAGGTTCCCCAGCTAGGGGTTGAATCAGAGCTGTAGCCACCAGCCTACGCCACAACCACAGCAACACCAGATCCGAGCCACATCTGTGACCTACACCACAGTTCATGGCAACACTGGATCCTTAACCCACTGAGCGAGGCCAAGGATCAAACCCACATCCTCATGGATACTAGTCAGATTCGTTTCTGCTGCGCCACGATGGGAACTTCCCGAAGGACCTTCTGCCATGCTTCATGTATCATTTGATGCTCCCGTATGACTTCACAGGTCAGGCGGCCTCAGCCCTCCCCTTCCCTGAGGCCTGGAGGCCGAGTCTGTGCTGCTGCCAGCCCCTCTTCTGGACGCAAGAGCCGAGGGAGGCGTGGCACCCTCTGCACTCTCACAGCTGTCTGCCGGCAGGGTGTTCCAGCCATGCACGAGAGCGTGCAGAGGAAGCACGGGGCAGCGCTTCTGTGGAAGCAGATGCGGAGGCAAACACACCAGTCAGATTTAGTGCATCCATCAAAGCATGACCTCAAGGGATTTCCCGTCGTGGCTCAGTCGGTTACGAACCCGACTAGTATCCATGAGGACGTGGGTTCAATCCCTGGCCCCGCTCAGTGGGTTAAGGATCTGATGTTGCCATGAACGGTGGTGTGGGTCGCAGATGTGCCTTGGATCCTGTGTTGCTGTGGCTGTGGCGTAGGCCGGCAGCTGCAGCTCTGATTCAACCCCTAGCCTGGGAACTTCCATATGCTTCGGGTGTGGCCCCCCCAAATCCCCCAAACAACAACGACCTCATGATTTGTGCTTCCGGCCAGGATGGATTAACAGAGACCAAGTGCACCCCAGGGCAAAGAAGCCCATGCGCAGTGAGGTTCTCAGGGCTCCCCCGGCTGGGAATGGCCCTTCCCCAGACAGCGCGCCAGCACCAGCCACGACCGTCCACGTCCCCAGGCCCTCAGAGGGGCCACCGTCAGACTGATGGGGCTCAGGGGATCCCACCTAATGCTGCTCGGGAACAAAGCCGAGAGATGAGTCTTCCACGAGGCATCTGATTCCAACAATATAACTGCATTCCAGAACAAAGCCCAGAATTATTTAAAGAAATACAGCAAAATTCATCCTTCAACATAGAAAATTCATCATGTCAGGCACCCCAACAAAGATTTCCAGACCACTAGAGATAAAATGAGGCCCCCCAATTCACATGCTGAAGCCAAATCCCCAGTGATGGCGTTTGGAGGCGGGGCCTCCCCTAAACATGGGATCGGTGCCCTCGTGAAATGAGTTGGGAGAGTGTGCTTCCCGCTCTGCCCTCCGCCTAGGAGGACACAGCCAGACAGGCAGCCGGCCCTCGTCAGACCTGGACCTGCAGGAGCCTTGACCCTGGACTCCCCAACCCCTAGGACTCTGGAAAATAAATCCTTGCTGTTTAAGCTGCTCCGTCTGCAATAGTTTGTTACAGCAGCTCAAATCCACTAAGGCACAGACACTAAAAAAAAAAAAAGCAGGAACGCTTGACCCATAATCTGTCCAAAGAAACAGAAAAATGACAATAGATGATAGAACTGGCAGAAAAAGATGCTCCAACAGCTGCTCTGAATGTATATTCCACACGTTCAAGAAGATAGAGGAACGCAGACACATTGTGAAGACTGTCATGAGCGAGATAAAAAGACCTAAAGACGGAGTTCCCACTGTGGCTCAGCGGATTCAGAACCCCACTCGTATCCATGAGGACACGGGTTCGATCCCTGGTCTTGCTCAGTGGGTTAAGGATCTGGCGTGGCTGTGGCTGTGGTGTAGGCGGCTACAGCTCCAATTCGACCCCTAGCCTGGGAACATCCATATGTGACAAGCACAGCCCTATAAAAAGACAAAAAAAAATGTTTTTAAAGTCCTAAAGGCAGGAGTTCCCGTCGTGGCGCAGTGGTTAACAAATCCAACTAGGAACCATGAGGTCGCGGGTTCGGTCCCTGGCCTTGCTCAGTGGGTAAAGGATCTGGCGTTGCGGTGAGCTGTGGTGTGGGTCGCAGACGTGGCTTGGATCCTGTGCTGCTGTGGCTGTGGCGTAGGCCTGTGGCTACAGCTCCGATTCGACCCCTAGCCTGGGAACCTCCATATGCCACGGGAGCGGCTCTGGAAAAAGCAAAAAGACAAAAAAAAAAAAAAAAACCTAAAGCCAGATCCCACAGATGAAATACGTAGTATGTAAAATGAAAAACACACCAGTTGAGATTAACACCGAATTTGGCACAGGTCCATATACTCCCATCAATTGGAATGCTTTACCCCAGCAACACCCGGAAATTGAAACTGAAAAAAAATTATAATAGATCTGGAAACACGAAATGAAATACTTATAAATACACGCACCGAAATGTATGCACATCTTGAGAACCAGAAAGCACGTGCTGAGAGCAGTGATCTGACCTACACCAGTGCAGAGCTGCGTCCTGTTCGGGTAAACGATTCAGTCTCGCTGAAACGTCAGTTCTCTCCGAATTGATCGGCAGACGAAACACAATCCACAGGAGAACTGTGGTGCCCGTTTTTGTGGAAACTGACGGGGTACATCTAAAATGTACGTAGAAATTCAAGGGGTGGAAGAGCCAAAAGAGCTTCGAAAGCGAGAACAGGACCGCAGGATTCGCGGGACTTGATTCGAAGACCAACTCGGCAGCTGCAGGAGTTCTGACCGGGTGTCACTGTTAAGAGGGTGGATGATAATCCAGGGAACAGACGAGAGACGGATGTCGCACTACAGGGTCGAGGTAATTCCGTCTCAATAAATGGTGCCAGAATGACTGGATGCTCACCAAGAAAAGCTGGTACGACTCCTTAGCTCGTACCATCGGCCAAAAATAGCTCCAAAGAGATTGCAGATCCATGAGCGAGGGCTAAACCACAACGTGGCCAGAAGGAAAGGGGAAAATCTTCGTGCCCTTGTGATGGAAAGAGATCACTTATGTAAACTGCACAAGGCCTGAACTCTAGTAAAATTGATAAATGCTCATGGATCAGAAGTTTCAACTTCTGCTCTTTGAAAAACATCCTAGAAAATCAAAAAGACCATTGAATGGGGAAAAAAGGTAAACGGATACCTGACCATGGATTGCAGCCAGCATATTCCAGGAACGCTTACACCTCAGCGTCAAGAAGACAAACAACTCAATAAGAATCAGGCCAAAAGTTGAAGTCAATTCACCAGAGAAGACAGAAAAAAAGTAAGCCTAAGATGGGCACTCGAGGAGTTGCCCTGGTGGCTCAGCAGAAAGAAATCTGACTAGTGCATGTTCAAACAAACCTGACCCTGAGGATGCGGGTTCAATCCCTGGCCTCGCTCAATGGGTCCAGAATCCGGTGTTGCCGTGAGCTATGGTGTAGGTCGCAGACGCAGCTCAGATCCTGCATTGCTGTGGCTGTGGTGTAGCCCGGCAGCTGTAGCTCGGATTCAGCCCCCAGCCTGGGAACTTTCATATGCCGTGGGTTCGGCCCTAAAAAACAAAAAAAAAAAAAAAAAAAAGAAAAGAAAAAGAAGAAGAAGACAGAAAAAAAGATAAGGCACTCGATGTCATTAATTTTGGGGAAAATGCAAATTAAAACTGCAATGAAAAATCATTTCATGCTCACCAGACTGGCCAGAATCAAAGAGGCAGACAAGAGGGTGGCTGAGCTGGGCCCCGGCGCTGCTGACAGGGTGGCGAGCAAGTTCTGAGAACACGTCTCGGGTCACTTCTAGGTGGATACAGACTGACCACGTGAACCACAAGTGACCCCTGCGCATTCACCCGAGAGAATGAAAACGAAAGACTCGTACCCCAAGGTTTATTTTTAAGGCCCCAAACTGGAAGGAGCACAGTGTCCACCAGCTGGTGAGGGGCCCTATGAAAATCGCACCCACCCACGGCCCGGAACAGAGTCTGGCAGGAAAAGGGGGCTGCGGAGGGCCGCTCCATGTGTGTGCATCTCAAGAGCGTCCTTCTGTGTAAAGAGTTCAAACATATAAGACCGGGACTGCACTGTTCCGTTTAGATGGAATTCTGGAAAAGGCAAACGATGGTAGTAGAAACCAAAGCAGCGATTGTCTGGGTGGGGGATGGGCAGAGGGGCCCAGCTGGAGTGGGGGAGGGTGGGGAGCCCCGTGGGACCTTCCTGTGGTGACAGAGACTTGTCAAAACCCACTGCATCGTGTGCTTCAGATTGCTGACCCTTCATGGTAAATTATGCCTCAAAAAGCTAGTGAAAATAGCTGCACACAGGGAGCTCCCCGTCGTGGCGCAGCAGAAACGAATCCGACGAGGAGCCATGAGGTTGTGGGTTCGATCCCTGGCCTTGCTCAGTGGGTTAAGGATCCAGCGTTGCCGTGAGCTGGGGTATAGGTCACAGATGTGGCTCGGATCCCGCATTGCAGTGGCTGTGGTGTAGGCTGGCAGCTACAGCTCCGATTCTGCCCTTAGCCTGGGAACCTCCATATGCCTGCCGCAGGTGCAGCCCTAAAAAGACCAAAAAAAAAAAAAAAAGCTGCACGAAGTTTCACACAAATGTGCGGGTGTGGGGCAGGTCCACACTGAGGACGGAGCAGGGCTGTGGGGGTTCCTGGAGGAAGGCCGCAAGGAGGAGGGGAAGGGTTGGGGGGCCGTGCCCGGGAAGGGGTTGGGATCAGCACCAGGAGGGCAGGAGGGGCGGGCTGGGTGGGGTGTCAGCCTCCCCCCCCACCGCCCCCGAGGGCGCTGACCCTGGCGGGAAGGGGGCCCAGGTAACACGGGCTGAGGGGACCCCGCAGGCTGGGCCTGCACGTCGGGAAACATACTTCTAACCACACCACGATGTACAACGTGGAATTCAAACTGGATTCGGCTCCGCCAAGGTCTCCTGAGGAGGAGGACATGGAGACAGGAGCTCCGGCTTCGAGAAGCTCTCAGGTGATCAAGCGCTATGAACCCAGCAGCACTGACACTGGGAGCAGATTACAGAGGCCAGGGGTTACCTCTGGTGACGGGAAGGCTCGGGAGTGAGTGTCCCTGGAGGGGCTGGACCCGCAGGAAGTGCTGTTCAGGCCCCGTTGGGAGGGCGTTCCCAGTGGAGACCATAGCAGTTGGGTCTGACTCGTGTCTACTCATGGGATATTGTTTTAATTTCCTGGGGTTTACTCCTCTTTCTTTCTTTCTTAGGGCTGCACATGTGGCTTATGGAGGTTCCCAGGATAGGGGTTGGAATCGGAGCTACAGTGGCCGGCCTACACCACAGCCACAGCAACTCCTGATCCCAGCCGCATCTGTGACCTACACCACAGCTCATGGCCACGCAGGATCCCTAACCCACAGAGCGAGGCCAGGGATGGAAACTGCATCCTTATGGATACTAGTCAGATTCGTTTCTGCTGAGCCACGATGGGAACACCTACTCTTATTTCTGATTAGAATGGCAGGATAAATCCCCAACACCCAAGCCTGTAAATCCTGTATCTTCGCGGGATCGTATTGCATCACTCTTGGAGTGTGGCAAACGTCATGCACTCTGGTTAGTCACCCGTGCCCACCAGAGGAGTGCCGCCAGGTTTACAGGCATGCCAGGCACTCTCGGTAACTGGAAATGACCCAAGCTGCCCAGACCATCCTTGTCAGCACAAAAATCATGTGAATTCTTTGAAGGAAGTTGCGTTGGTGAGAGATTGGCATCTATGCCACCCACGACATGCAAATCGGCTTTTTTTTTTTCCGCAAGTAAATTAGCTTGGACCCTGAGCAGTAATCGTCAGCTCTTTGGGGAAAGGGCTTGTGGGCTTTGTGTTATGAAGATGACGAGGGTAAAAACAGTCAGACGTTTTAAGCAGACATTTCTGTACTTTCTTTACTGATCTGAGTGTCCTCTGCCAGCGGGTGAGGAGATGCAGGCGAACCCAGGCAGCCCTTTGTCCTTCTCTTGCTGAACCGACAAGTCAGCAACAGTGAAGCTACTCGAAACAGAATTTCAGATGCTCAATCTCACTTGAAGTCTCCTTTTCTTCCTCAGACAAACCCCTTATCACCGCCATTCTCACCTGATCTCATTTCGAGGTCAGTAAATCACATATAAAATGCATTTAGCACAACTGATTCTTAAACTGTACGTTGCTTTTGTTTGGAATTTAAATATTTCCTAAGTCATATCTGCAGCTGATGGGTGTACAAATACTTCTACAAAGCTGGTTGGTATTAAGAGAATCTGTGGAGATGGATAGATAAAGAAGATATGGTACATATATAGAATGGAATACTACTCAGCCATAAAAAAGAACAAATACTGCCATTTGCAGCAACGCGGATGGACCTAGGAATGATCATACTAAGTGAAGCAAGAAAGACAGAGAACGACAAAGACTATATGATATCCTCAATGGGTGGAATCTAATAAACAATGATGCAAATGAACTCATTTACAAAACAGAAACAGACGAACAGACTTAGAAAACAAACTAATGATTACCCAAAGGGAAGAGGGGGGTAAATTAGGGATTTGGGATTAGCAGATACACCCCACCATATATAAAATACATAATCCACACGGACCTGCTGTATAGCACAGGGAACTCTGTTCAATATCTTGTAATGACCTATAAAGGAAAAGAATAATTTTTTTAAAAAGATACGAGACTCCAGCAGACAGTGTTCTAAATTGTCCTTTGGGGAAGAGTTTCAGGCCTTGAAGGTAAAGCATATGACACACCAAGCAGCACGGTTTTACTCAGTTTGGTTTCACAGCTGAGAGCTGTCTTTCACACACTCGGCCGCCTTCATGAGGACTTGCCCAGGCGTCAGCCCCTTACTGGACCTCTTTGTCCCTCCAGGCCCCAAGCATCATAGGCACAGGTGGCCTAGTACCAAACGGGCCCCTCAGAGTGGGGACACCCAGCCCCAGTGCCGGTGCCTGGAGCCCAGGGGAGCAGAGGGCAGAGGGCAAGCACTCAGAGCTCACGTGCTGAGAAGACCACCCCCACCCAGCTGAGGGGTGCTGATGAGAAGCACGATGCTGGCGTGTGCCCTGACGGAACCACGGGAGAGCCTGGGTGCAGGCTGAGCACCCAGCCCGAGCGGGCGTGACGGCCGCCAGATGCACATGGGAGTCTGTACAGGAAGGCCTCGAAGACACTCGGGCTAAGTCTGGAATTCATGGGGGCCAGGAGGCGGAAGGGCTCTGAGTGACCGCAGAGGCGCTGGTTTGTACCTTGCGTGTTGCCCACATGGCGCTCCTGGCCCCACCTCTGTCTCAACCCTGTGCTACCTGCTATTTTTTTTATCAACTTGGGGACAAAAATAGAAGAGGCAAGCTCATCAGGCCTGAAGATGATGGAAGTAAAACTAGGATTATTCTATTTGGTGAGAGACTCAGTGAGCAGAGACCCTGGACAGAGTCAAACAGGCCAAGTCCAACACTAAAAACTCAGTGGAAAATAGAGGATCCTGCACTTGGATTTGAATAGCCAACCACACAGATGTAGAGTAAGAGTTTAGCAGCCGTGGAAATTTGAAGAGTTTTATCCGATCACTGCGAGTCCGTGTGCAGGCACGGCTGTCAGATAGCCCCCTGAGCACCTAAGGTTCCTTTCGTCTAGATGAGTTTCCCGCCTCCTACCTAGTAACGGACCCACAGTGCTGGCACCCAGGCAGCGGAATCACGGCCCCAAACATGAACATGTGACTACGTGGCAAAGGGGTCTCTAAGGCGGGACCAAGGGTGAAGACCCTGAGACGGGGCGGTGACCCCGGCGTTATGCAGACGGGCCCAGCGCGTCATGGGTCCTGAAAAGCGAAGCGGCTTTCCCAGCTGAGATGGAAGAAGAGATTCGAAGCATGAGAGGGACAAGGTCCATTGTTGCCGCCTTTGGGGACAGAAGAAGGGACCCAGAACCGAACAATTGGGGGTCCTCCAGAAGGGGACACTGGCCTCAGCTGACGGCCCACACGAAGACAGATCCCAGTCCTACAGCTGCAAAAAGCTAACTTCTGGCCACAGCACAGCTGAAGAGGGACGGATGCCCTGAAAGGAGCACAGCCCTGCCAACACGCCGATTGCAGCCCAGGGAGACTGGGTCAGGCTTCGGACCGACAAATCCAGAAGATGCTAAGTGCGTGAGGCTCAAGTGGCCACATCTGTGGCACCTGGTGACGGCAGCGAGAGAGCACTCAAACCACGCTCAGTAAGCGGGGTCTGCTGGAGTTCTCGATGTGTAACTTTGACATCAAATCCTCAGGTGCAGAACCAGGTGAGTGGTGGTTCCACCACCCCTGCACTGGCCACCGTACACAGTCATTCGGAGTCGGAAGGAAAACCTGGGAGGGACTGAAGCCAAGTGGGCGGGAGCCTGGAGGAGACCCTCTGTGTCAGAACGGAGTCGCTCCCCCCAAAAGGACGACACGCCGCGTAGAATGAGGCCGTCAACCACCGACAAGGTCGTCCGTGAGAGGGTCTAGGCTTCCGCCTCCCCCCAAAGGCTGAGAACGTGTCCAGCAAGGGGAGAGGGTATCAGCAGCTTTGGCTGAACCTCAGCAAGAAAACGTGAGCAGTTGAGTAAGAAACGCACGAGCTACCTCTCCGTCCAGCCCCACAGTGAGCCCCCAGCATGAGGTGGGTGTGAGGTGGGTCAGCCCTGCTGAGACTGAGGCTCTGCAGATGAGCTCATTGGAGAGGAACGGGTTAAAGCAGGTGCCACCCCCCACCCCCTCCAGCTGGGGACGAACCTGGACCAGCCTCCAGCACTTGCTCGGGGTGCCCTCATTGAATTGCTGGAGGCAGAATACACCTGTGTGCCTGGCTTTGTCCCCCCAGGGAGACCCAGGGTCTGGGCGCTGCTGGAACCTCGTCCATGGGAGGCACGGAGTCCAGGAAAAGGCAGCTTCTAACTGGGTGGCGAGCGGTTCAAGCTGGGAGCCCTGGGTACAATGCTGTCACATGTACTGCCCACAGCCCCTGCTACTGGTCTGAAACCAAAACCCTGTCCAGTGAGCTGTGCCTGACGGTCTGGGGTTTCTCCAGGGGCGGGGTGTCCTCCTGTCCCTCGTGCTCGGCCCGCACCTGTTGAGCCACTGGAAAGATCTCACGCGCTATGGGGCATCTGCTGGGGTGATTCACCTCTTTCCTTCACGCCATCTCTCGTCACCCGACGGCATGTGCGTGAGCGGGAGCTGTGCTTCCTCAGGGATCCAGCATCACGGGGCCAGATCCCTGGAATTCAGATCAGCATTTAAAAGTCAGTTCCTGGACGGTGCTCTGGGTCCACAGAACGGGCGCGGGAGAGAGGGAGCGAGGGAGGAGGAGGAGATTGTCCTGAGGTTGAACAGCTTTGGAGACACTGCCACCTGCCGCTCCTCCTCCTGGATGTTTATTTGTTTCCTTTTTACGGCCACATCTGCAGCATGTGGAGCTTCCCGGGCTAGGGGTGGAATCGGAGCTGCAGCTGTTCGCCTGCACCACAACCACAGCAACGAGGATCCCAGCTGCATCTGCGACCTACGCCACAGCTCACAGCAACACCAGGTCCTTAACCCACCGAGCGAGGCTGGGGATCAAACCTCATCCTCATGGACACTGTGTTGGGTTCTTAACCTGCCGAGCCCTACGGGAACTCCCCTCTTGGAGGTTTAGGCCACGTCTATCACTGATGGCTGTTCAGCGCCTTACTGAGTAAGGCTTTCTTCCCAGCCAGCTCACCCACAGAGCCTGCAGAGTCAGAGTTCTTTGGAAAAAGCTGGCCCTTCCTCCCTTCCTGCAGGTGCTCTTGGCACCCATCCAGCAGCGCAGATCTGGCCACGGTGCTGGCCCAGCCCTCCGGGGCGAGTGTGGGGAGGGTGTCGCCCAGGCAAGCGGACCCTCCGTCTTTAGGCAGCAGGCTGGCCTCACGCCGCCTCCGACGGGGGGTATCTCCACCCTCAGAAACTCAGAGCAAAGATTACGCAGGCCCTGCGCTAACGTCCAATAGAGTCCCTTCTCATCGTCCACAGGCGTATAAATCACCTCTTTTTAAAAGTCTGTCTTTGACTGGCTTTTCTTCCCTTTTTAGAGGCACATCCTGATAAGCTGAAGCTTCAGGTGACTTCTGCATTTACAGTTTGAAATCATAAAAATAGATTACTCTTTTAAATGACCAGTAAAAGTGCTAAAACTCCAAGGTTGGACGTGATGGCCTCTGCCTTTCAATGGTCACACTGGGAGGATTCCGCTACCGCGCACAAAAAAGGAAGTGTTGCTTTAAGGAAAATTTAACTAGAGTAACATTTTTAACATAACATTTTAAGTGTTCATTTACATTTTTATTGCAATGAAGTAATGTGACTTCCCAGGACCTTTTTTGAATCAGGTACAATATGCCGCCAAAGAAAGTATCTCAGGAGTCCCCGTCATGGCGCAGTGGTGAACACATCCGACTAGGAACCGTGAGGTTGCGGGTTCGATCCCTGCCCTTGCTCAGTGGGTTGACGATCCGGCGTTGCCATGAGCTGAGGTGTAGGTCACAGATCCTGCGTTGCTGTGGCTCTGGCGTAGGCCGGCAGCTACAGCTCTGATTAGACCCCTAGCCTGGGAACCTCCATATGCCGTGGGAGCGGCCCAAGAAATAGCAAAAAGACAAAAAAAAAATGTATCTCAGAAACTAAGAGCTCACTGACTACTTCATTCCAAAATGAAAAGAAGCCCTAATTACACGTGTCCCAAACATCAGCACAGACCCAGGGAGCTGGGAAACGGTCACAGACATGCCAAGCAGGGTCCCCTAAGCCCTGTGCCGCCAGTCAGATCCGACAGAGCCTCCCCTGGGTTTCCCCACTTCGCAGAAGCCACTTCTTTGGACTCTGAGGCCTTCGGAAGCCCAGCGTCACACACAGGGGACCAGGCACAGGTGGGAAAGGAAATGGGTCCTGAGCAGCAGGTGTCTTCCCGGCGTCGCTGGCCGAGGACAACCCTCAGGTCTGCTCTCCGCTGGGACCAAGAGCAGGTGGCAGCAAAACGGAAGCAGGAGCCCCAGGAGGAGAGAGAGGGGGTGGCAGAAAGATCAGAGGGGTGGGGACAGACCAACTGCAACGATTCATCTGTTTGGCCAAGGCAGGCTCTGCCCAAGAAACACTGATACTGGGATCAAAATATTATCAGCAAGGAAAACCCCATTAAACCTTTGATTGAAACCAAGTGAATAATAGTTTTCCTAAAATTAAAGCAGACAATTTTAAATCTGTGCTTATTTTCACGAATAGCCACAGCTCACAAGTTAGAAAACAAGAACTAAAGAAGAGTGTGTGTGTGTGTGTGTGTGTGTGTACCTGTGTGTGCATACGTGGAGTGTACATCTGCACGTCTATACGTGTGTGCATGTAAACACACAGGTGCACGTGTTATGTTCTGTGCAGAGGCATATGGATATATGCCGTGTTATGTATTGCATGCATGTGTCATACATGTGTGTATGCATGCGTGTATATGTTGTGTGTGACTAGAGACCTATGTATATATATTACATGCAGGTGTATGCATTGCATGTGTGTGTGTGTTTGCATGGAGGGTGGGGGGTGCAGGCTTTAAATTCAGTTCTAATTACATCCTGGGCTTTGCAATCACTGCCCTACATCTCTTAGCTCTTTGAACTTCGCAAATACCTGTTAAGGTGGACTTCTACCCATTGCTCAGATGAGAAGGCTGCAGTTCCTCTAGGGCTGTGAGGCTCTCACTCCCCATCTTAACTCATCTGGTCTCCAGCGGGTCTTACAGAAGGACTGCAAAAGTCCCACAAGCTCCTAAACAACATACTTCTTTTTAAACCCTTCTGGCTGTCAGAATCTCACCTTCTACCAAGGTAGGTACGGGTTCAGTGCCTGCTCTCTTAATTCGTCTGAATCACGGGCGCTCAGGGTTTTCTCCTTTTTTAGATGAACATCTGAAACTCCGTGCTGCCTTCCTTCTGCTTTTGACACAGTGGTTAAGAAAGAAGCCAGAAGGTTTTTTCCAGTGATTTGTATATAGGGGTTTTTTTTTTTCTTTCTTTTTTCTTTTGGTTCTTTTTGCACTTTGGAAGCTCGATTTTACATTTTTATTTACAGAAATTATATCTCATCTCTCTCATCATTTCAAGACTTAGTGATTCATTCAGACCTGGCATTTCTTTCCTTACAGTATTGATTGCTACAATGTCTATTTTCTGCCACGGCATAGGCTTTGGAGGAAATCTGTGGCCAAGCCTTTAAAAATCATGATGTAGCCTTTTATGAAACACAAACTCCATAATGTTTGTGGCATTTGCAGCCATTATCAGAGCTTTCCCTGTATTTTACTGAGTCTCAAGCAAATTTGCACCCAGCCAACGTCTTTTCAATGACTGCCTCGCCAGCTCCCTCTTGCTCGGTGCCCAGCCATTCGAGATGCTCCCTTACAGCCTTTCATTGAGTAAGTCCCTCTTTGCATCACCTCCAAACACATCTTAGCTCAGGTTTAGCTTTTCAAAGGCCTTGCGTACGTAGTTAAACAAAGGACTGTCTTTCTGTCCAGACCGATGCCTCGTGGATGCTCACCCTGCGAAGGAATGCCCCAACCAGCCCCAGGCTCCAAGACAGGGACAATCAGAATGAAATCACTTACTGCACATTTTGAGGGAAAACGAGCCTCTTGAAAACGTAGTTCTAGTCCCCAGACTGTAAGGACCCAGTACTGTGGACGTGAGGCTGTTTTACGAAGTGTAAACCCAGACAAAATGCCCGCGTTCTGGAATGCTTAAGAGAAAAGCATCTGGGTGTGTGTTATTCCTCAGAGGCGGGTATCCGAGGAGAAAAGACGTTTTGACAGGAGTGGAGGGGGCGTAGCCAGGCTCACCTGGAGAAACGCCGGAGTCCAGAGTGCAGCTCCGTCCCACACCCCGCGTGAGGCCCGGGACACCCACATCACCGGCGTGCTCCTCTGAACAAGACGCGGCTTCTCGTGGCCATTAAGAAAAAGGCAGCGAGAGGCCAGAATTAGCCAAAAGCAGATTTGCTGAATTACCACTTCCTATGCAGGAGGAACGCCTATTTGCCCAAATACAGATGGTTAATCATCTACATCCTGTAGGTTATAAAATCATCTGATGACGCCCGGAGCCTGAGAAGGGGGGGCCGAGGCGCTCCCCCCGCCCCCCGCGCCACTGCCTCCCAGAAGAACGGTGCTGGTTTGCTTTTCAAGGCACGGGCATGGGTTTGGGCTCAAACACTCACTCCTCCGAGTCAGTGGCCTCTGGGAGCCCTTTGCAGGCTGCCTGCGATGATCTGGACGCCTTCAGAAAAGGCCGTGTGGCACCGTGGTTAGGGACGCAGCCTCTGGAGGCCCCCAGCCTGGCTTCTCCCCAAAAGCTGGGCACCGCCACCGGCAGCTGCTGACTCTCTGCACACACACTCCCTCCTCTACAGAAAGGACTGGGATGGGGCAGCCTGCGCGGCACCAGAGATGACAGGCTCCACGCCACATGGCGCCACTAGGACGGTGCCCGGAGTGGGGTAGGTGCTCAAGAAACGCTTGTCTGGAGTGGGGATAAAGCACGTAAGTCCTATGATGGTACCACTGGGGTCAAAACACTCTGTGTGGTGACGGGTGTTAACTAGACCCCCTGGGAAAATCATTTCACAAGGAAAGAGCCGCTCATCAGGTTGTACACCTGAAACCAACATAAATAATATGTCAACTACACCTCAATAAAACAAAGGACGAGACCCGAAAAGCTGGGCATGTGATCTTTATGAGATGGCAGGTGACAAATCGGACCAGCGCCCTGTCACTAGATAAAGCCATTACTGGTGGGAAGAGCCATGGGTGGTTCATGGGGGGAACTCATTTTTAGGTACAAGTGGTTCCCAAAAAAATAGCAGGAAAGGCAAGGAAAAGGCATTCTGGAATCACCAAGGCGGGCACCTCCACAGGGTGCGGTGGTGTTCCAGCCTCGGGAAGTGGCTCCGTAAAAGACGCACAGTCCGGTTTTACCGCAAAGGTCCACCAAACGCAGGCTCGGCTGACTCACAAGCTGCCTCCCCCAGCCTCCTTCTCCTCCTGAGCTGAGCCCGTTCACACCGCCCATGGCCCGCCCTCTGCTCTGTCAGGACGAAACGGGGCCCAGGGATCTCTGCTCTCCGAACCCCGCTGGTCCCCAGGCCTGAGCGGCTCTGAATCCAGGAACCCGGCCCCCTGTCAGCGCCTCGTGGCAATGGGCCAAGCACAGAGGGACCCTTTTTCCCGCCATCAGGGGAGGGGGGGCCTCCCTGCAAAGCTTCCGGCTCATCTCTGTCTCCTTCCACCACCCTATACAGGAAAAGCCCTTTTCTGTTTGATTTCGAGATGCTTGCAGATCTTAGCGCCACAAGGTCCCCTCCCAACAGCCCCTCCCTCACAGGAATCTCGAGTGACACCCCTCTTTTCCAAGCCCTGAGCTGTTTTCCTCGATGGAGTTGAAGACTCTCCGTTGACACGGGCTACCCCATCCGCGCCTCTGGCTGAAAAGCGCCCTCCGTGCGATGTCCCTCCCTGTCCCTGACCCAGACCCCCGATCCCCGGGTGGAGAGAAAGGGAACTCGGGCTTTCTGCCTCCTGCCGCTGCCCGTCGCCAGCACCCGCGCCCCACCTCCAGCACCTCTGCCGAGGGCCTGGTCCTCGCGGTGGGTGGAAGCCGCTGGAAGGGCTGCCTCCCGGGGCCCAGGCTCCTGGCAGAGGAAGAAACGGCGGCCTGGGGATCTGGGAACAGCGCGTCCCCCACTCCGACCTCTTCTCTAGCCGACCCCTCTAACACCCCCCGAGGGTCTTGTTTAGCAGGAAGGTGGGAAGGCACCACTTTCAGAGCTAATTATCACGCTGGACCTGGCCTGCCTGAAACAGGAAACAGACCTGCTTCTGCTGAGGATGAAAGACCCGGCAGTGAGTAGAATTCAGCCCACTGAGAAACGCTACGTGGCCTCACCGAGAGGCTGGACCACGGCTCCTCTTCTGGAACTACGGGCTTCCGCGTGGGTGTGAGACCACCCGTCAGGAGGGTGCAGATGCCCGAGGGGGAGAGGCCCCACCCAGGGGTGACCGTCTCTGCCCCAGAGGGCAGTGAATCCGCAGAGGCCTCGGGCCAGCTCCAGCCCTGGGCCTCCTCCATCCCGTGCCCGTGGCTGCGCCTCCGTGGGACCTGCCGCTCGTTTGCCTGATGTTCCAGAGCGAAAGCCCAGTGACAGGCCTTCCTGGGGGAGCTCGGCTGCCTCTCGTTTCTCCTCTCGAGAAGTGCTCTCTGTTGAAGATCCTGTGCGGTCTCACCCCTGTTTAGTCTTCCTCAGACCTAAGCTGCGGCTGCCCATCCGCGTGGCGTCGTGGGGGAGCCAAAGCGAGGCGCAGCGGACGCTTATGCCCTTTGTACCGTTTCCGGTCTGAAAGTTTGACGGCAAGTGTGAAAAGTTCATTCAGAACCAAGTCCAGGGACGGCCTAGTAGTGCCTATCACAGCCACAGGAAGGGCTCAACCTTGGTGGCCACCTGATCGTGAGAGTTCTGTGGCGTCCTGAGCCTCCCAGGACTGTCACTCTAAGCTGGGACCCCTCGGGGCCTCCGGAGGCAGAGCCCCCACCGCAGGGCCTGCGGAGTGTCGGGAGGGAGGGGGTCTCGGCCACGCGGACACACGGAGAACACAGACCCGTTCCCTGAGAAGGAGGAAGGAGGTTGGGGCTTTGTTTTTTCTTTTTTAATAGCCACACCCGCAGCATATGGCAGTTCCCAGGCTAAGGGTCGAATCAGAACCACACCTGCCAGCCTACACCTCAGCCACAGCAACGTGGGATCCGAGCCACCTCTGCGACCTACACCACAGCTCATGGCAATGCCGGACCCTTAACCCACTGATCGGGGCTAGGGATCGAACCTACGTCCTCATGGATACTAATTGCATTCAGAGCCTGCTGAGCCACAAAAGGAACTCCAGATCACGAACATATTTTTAATTATAAAAATTAAAGTGACTTTAGGCAACTCTTTGGAAAAGAAAGTTTTTCAATCAAATTGACTTTTCCACAGTCCACACTGAGGGTTCCTTGAAGGATTTAACATAGTTTCAACTGTAGATAATTTGCAAAGACGCCTGAGACGCAGGCGGCCAGTGTCTGCCGATGGATGTGCGGGGAATAAACCTGACGGCCTCCAGTGTTTCGGTGGACGGGGGCCTCGCTCATTCCCAACGCCCGCATCTGATGTTTGCCAGCCGCTGGGCAGGCCTGTGCGGTGACAGTCTGCAGTGTCTCTGAGGAACGCGCTGGAGGCTTGTTCTGGTGCTCAGAGAGTCAGGCTCACCGAGACCCGGCCAGTGGACGCAGCTGACCTCGGTGTTACGGTGTCTTAATGAGATGGTCACCTCTTGTGACAGGGGATCACCAGAGAGGGCCAGCTTCAACTGCTGAACTTCCAAAGTGAGCCTGCTGCCCACCTGTCAAGAGGCAAAACTGATCGCCCTCTTCTGGGTCCGGAGTGGCCCTGCTGACGTGTTTAATCGGCAGAATATGGTGGAAGCGACAATCTGGGAGCTCAGAGGCTGGTCCCAGGAGCCTCGCGGCTCCCCGTTGGGCCACGCGTCCTCTGGAACCAGCCTCCGGGCTGGGCCGAGAAGCCCGGGCCGCATGGAGAGGCCACATGTGGACAGCGTGGTGGAGACCGGGCGCCCCAGGACCCTCGGCCAGCCCCGGGGGCCTTCAGATCACTCGAGACAGCCACCCTCTGACTGTGACGGCCCCTCCTGCACCAGCCAACCCCAGAGCCATGGAGATAATAATGGCACAGTTCGAAGCCACCTCTCCTGGCAGCGGTTGGCCGAGCAGCCTCGAGGGAGGAGCAGTTCTCCCCTCTTGTGCTCTAACCTGCCCCTGCAGCATTGAGCTGAGCTACAGATAACCCAAATCAAACGATGACATTTAGGAGGGATAAGCCATGAGGTCCTACACGGGGAACTAGATCCAGTCTCTTGGGCTAGACCATGACGGAAGACGAGATAAGACAAAGAAGGTGTATATCTGTATGCATGACCGGTCACGATGCTGTACCTGGTAAATCAGCTGTGCTCTGATACAAACAAATTTCTTTTAATTAAAAGAAAACAAATTACAAAAATCAAAACAAAAACATACTTTCTTTGTTTTAAAAAGATCCTCCCAAAGAAAGCCGGCAGTCAGAATAGGTGTTAGAAGTGGGGGCAAATAAGAAACCTGAAACAGCTGTTGTTGGAGAAGGTAAATTTGAAATAGAGCCTCGGGAGTTCCTGACGTGGCGCAGCGGAAACGAATCCGACTAGGAACCATGAGGTTACAGGTTCGATCCCCGGCCTCACTCAGAGGGTTAAGGATCCAGTGTTGCTGTGAGCTGTAGTGTGGGTTGCAGACAGTGGCTTGGATCTGGCATTGCTGTGGCTGCGGTGGAGGCCGGCGGCTACAGCTCCAATTAGACCCCTAGCCTGGGAACCTCCATATGCCACGGGTGTGGCCCTAAAAAGCGAACACACACACAAACACACACACACACTCAGAACATCGCATCTAGCTGCGGCCCAGTCTGTGCTGCACAGTCTGGCTCTCTTTCCCTCCACGAAGAAATAAGGGACACTCTTCATCCAATTTTGCAGCACATTCCCAGGTGGGTACAAAGCGCGTTTGAAAGAGGGAATCAGCAGCTGGCTGACACCTCCTACCTGGGAACAGACAAAGATTTCAAGTTGCAAAGCACTTGCTGTAGCTTTGGGCATGTGATGTTAGCTACTCCATTTCTCTCCTCCCGGAACTCCAGCCTGAAACCGCCCTCCTCCCGAGGCGGGCACCCTGACCCCCTTTGCCTGGTAGACGTTAACCCGCTGGATGCCGACCCCCTGCTTTACACTACATACAAAGACGCTCAAAGGCATGTGACTATTTCCTGCCCTTAAGGAATTTCACGCTTGCAGAGGGGAAGCCACACACAGGCGGGTCCAACAAAGCAGGAGTGGCAAGGTGGGCTGAGCCGTCACCAGGGAAACGGTATGGACAAGGGTTTGTTTGAAGGCAGCAGAGTGGGAGCCCGTCTGCTCAGGCTCCCTGGGGGAGGGGGCGAAGCTCAGCCAGGACAGGTGCCCCCCCACCAGGTGAGGTGGGCGGGCCCGCAACTGAGCAAAGCAGTGGCGGGAAAGCACCTGGAGGACTGGCCCAAGGAGCAGGTGGAGGAGCTGGGACTTGGTCTCGGCCCCAGCGCAAAGACGCGGGTGTCCTGTGAGCTGCCGTGGGGCGACAGGCGATGTGTCCTCAGAACCAAGCAGGACAGGAAGCCGTCCAGGAGGCTGGAGCCCAGAGCCGGGGGGTGGCGGGCAGGGCTGAGGGTGCGCAGCCAGGCGTTTTGGCGTTTCTCTCATCCTGTTGGGTACATCCCCACAGGGAGCCTGGACGGTGCTGCTGCCGTCAAACTGAAACTCAGAACTAAACAACTTCCTCAAGCCGGTGTAGCTATAATCATACGAAAGGCAGAGGCGCAAAAGCCAGGTCACCTGAGCCCAGAGCTGAGGCCTCTCTGGGATGGAGGGGAAGAAGAGATGACGCTGGGAGGTCTTTTGAAAAGTCAGAAGGAGCTCGAGGAAGGAGGAATTGGTGCCAGGTTTTCCGCCTCAACAGAAACGCGGAAACCAGACCTGGACGCTCACGTCTAAGCTTCTAACACGTTGTGCTTGGAGAGCCACGGACACTGATCTAAGGGGAAGGAAATGAGTTCCACGTAAGGCACATGGAGGGAGCCCGAGGTCCTATGTAACTGGAGAGTCTTGACCCTGGATCTGCGTCAGCCACATGTCGGGGCAGTTTTCAGATTAATGTCTGGGTGTCTGTCGGTGTCCCCAGGGGTAAGATGAAGGGGCGGGATGCATAAAGGATTTACGGTGCAGCTCAGACGCGCGGGTCTCCAGCCGTTTTCTGCACCCCCCAACAGACGCCTCCTCTTCCCCCACTCCTTCTCTTCCTCCTCCTCCTGCTTCCTCCCTCCTCCCCCTCTTCCTGCTCTTCTTCTCCCCCATCCCTCTTCTCCCCCTCCCCCTCCTGCCGTCCCAAAGGGGAGTCATAGCATGAGATGCAGGAATAGCATAGTGATGCCCAGCTGAGCTCAGAGATGCCGATGAAAGCTCTGGAAGCTTGCACTTATGCGGAGGAAACAGAAGGACAAATTGAAAGGTGGGACAAGGCAGAAAAGACGTGGCCGGAAGAACAGGTGTTATTGGAGCAGACAAGGGAGGGAAGCGCTTTTGCAGCAAATCCTGCAGGGTGGAGAATTCGAGGACTGAAAGCGGCCTGTGCCGTCGGTCACTGGTGTTGACGGTGCACGCGGAAGGTGAGCTTCCGGTATGACCGTCCAGACCGAAGCTTTATCACAAGGATGTAAGAAGAGAGTATATGGTCTCGGCAGCTAGAGACGACAGATGCAGAAAACTTGTTTTGAAACACCTGTCAAGGCCAAGAAAAGAGCGGCATTCCGGAGGGCAGCAGGGACAAGTCCAATTGTATTTACGGAAGCCCGGGAGTTGGCAGACACCCCTGCTGTTCCCCCACACAACCCCCGGCCACTTCTGATCACAGCTGCCACTGTGGGGACAGAGGCCGCCCTCCTGGACTGTCCCCGTGGCAGGGCGCAGGGCTCTGGTTTTCTGACTCAGGCTTTTCTGCTCACCCTCAGGTAAAGCCCAGAAGGACAGAGTCCATGGCCCCCGATGAGGACAGGAGTCAGCCCTCAGCCCAGAGAGACAGGGTCACGTTTCATGCCTGCGCTGACCTGGCTCGCCCTGGTGGGCTGCCAGGATTAGGGTGGTTTGCCAGGGGCCGAGGGGTTTCTCAGAAGGCAGAAACTTCAGGGCTGCGACCAGGACAGCCTTGGGCAGGCCGGGAAGCGGGTCACTGGAGCTAAAGAAGGAGCAGCACCCAGGACGGGGGTGGGCAGGAGCCTTTCCACCGCGCCACGGGGTGGGCAGAGTGAGACTCGGGAGGAGAAGGGGCCTGGAACCAGGACAGGCAAGAAACAGGGTGCTGGCTGCCTGGGGTGGAGGTGGAGACCAGCGGGATGATGCTGCCTGCAGTGCGCGAGGAAGCGGTCAAGGAAGAGGAAGAGCCTCGGCCTCCATTGTGCCAAAGCAAAGACAGGAAGGAGGAGGGAGGAGGAGAGGGGGGGACGGAGAGGAAGAGGTGGAGGAAGGATGGAGGACGAGGAAGCAGGAGGTGGAGGGAGGAGGGGGAGGGGAAGGGAGGAAGAGGGAGGAGGGGGGAGGAGGGAGGAGGAGGAGGGTGAGGAGGAGGGAGGAGGAGGGGGGAGGAGGAGGGAGGAGGGGGAGGAGGAGGAGGGGGGAGGAGGAGGGGGGAAGAGGAGGGAGGAGGAGGGGGGAGGAGGGAGGAGGAGGGAGGAGGAGGAGGGGGGAGGAGGGAAGAGGGGGAGAAGGGAGGGAGGAAGAAGGGAAGAGGAGGGGGGAGGAGCAGGAGGAGGAGGGAGGTCTCGGCTGGCTAAAGGAGGGGCCTTGAGATGCCCAGGCTGCCCAGGCCTTCCAGTCGTGGCGTGCGCGCTTCCTCCCATGGACCCCAGACGTGCTGCGGAGAGATCCTGTTCCCTCCAGTGTGGAAGGAGGGGGTTAAGCCCAAAAGATAACCTGACGTAGAAAATCAATTTCCCGGCAGTGCTGGAAGGAGAGAAAAGCTGGAAGGAGAGAGGGAGGCTTAGGGGAGGAGGAGGGAGGGGTGTGGGGAGGGATGGGGGGGTGGGTGTGGGGGGAAGTTGTGGGGGGGAAGTTGTGGGGGGAAGGGTGTGGGGGAAGGTGCGGGGAGGGGGGAGGGGTGGGGAAGGATGTTGGTGGGAGTGGGGACTGTGGAAGAGTGGGGGGAGGGGTGGGTGGGGACTGTGGGGGACAGAGGGGGGGAGGGGTGGGGAGGATGGTGGGGGTGGGGACTGTGGGGGACAGAGGGGGGGAGGGGTGGGGAGGATGGTTGGGGGGGACTGTGGGGGACAGAGGGGGGGGTGTGGGGGAGGGAGGTGGGGGTGGGTTCTGTGAGCTGGGGTCTGAGGGGAGCAGGAAGGCGAGGAGGGTTCCGGGTCCGGCTCCCGAGTGCTCTCAGGGACACGGGAGAGTCTGGGCTTCTGCCTCCCGGTGGCCCAGGGACAGCTTCTCAGAAGGGAGAGATACCATCACCAACCACCCAGGCTGAGTTCGGTTGAACCCGTATTCACTCTCTTCCTAATGTCTGGTGTCGGTGAAGTTGGTGCGGGGAGAGGGGTGGGGGGAGAGGAGGTTTTTCAACATGTCGAGTTGTGCTCATGACAGTAGCGGAGCTTTGTGAATTTTATTTGAGATCCCAAACTGAAAGTTCTACCACTGACCACAGCTTCTAGATGGGGCCTCA
This sequence comes from Sus scrofa, assembly GCF_054392235.1. Taxonomy (NCBI): domain Eukaryota; kingdom Metazoa; phylum Chordata; class Mammalia; order Artiodactyla; family Suidae; genus Sus; species Sus scrofa. Next base: position 2,065,750 of record NC_139383.1, read on the forward strand.
TTCTTACCAAAACTCTCAGCGAAATGAGAAACTGTGACAAAACTATAATTCTTCCCAGAACCCAGCCTGGGAAGCCCGTACTGAAATGGTGATGGTGGTTGGTTGGGGAGGCAGAAGCAAGAGAGATTTCGTTTTGTTCCCGTGTCTGCAGCTTCCGAGCGTAATAAGGAGACAGCCGGCTGCAGAGCGAAGCATCCTTAGATCGGCAAAGGACTCCCTGCAGTACGTGTCACTAATGTTCCAAAGATGACACCTTCTAGATATTTCCGCATGACCTTCGTTGTCACAGTTTTTTGCCAGTTTCCAGAACAGAGGATGAGCTGCTGTGCTTCACGTCAGACACAGGGAAGTGTGGATGGAATTGCTGGGCAGGACCCCTGCCCAGAACAGCGAAACCAGCATGAGACTATGGCCTGCAGTTCAGCTGCTCTAAGAAGCTCTAAAACTAACTTCCAGGAGGACTGGTTTTGCTGAGACTTTTGCCTTGAAAATATCACAACCCCTTCAAAGGCATAGGATTATTTTACCAGAATATTACAGAGTGGGGGGGACAGAAGGCCCTTTCTCCTCTGTCCTACCAAGTCGAGAGCAGGAAGGACAAGAAGGACACCGGGCTCAGGCCTCCAGAGACCCCGTCAGAGCCCAGCGAGTCCCCCCACCTCCCGTCCGAAGTGAGGGCGCTGGACGCCAGGGCTGACCGCTGTCCCCATGGAGATGCGGAAGGGATGCAAAGCACTTGAGCCTGTGGTTTCACAATCTGACCCAGCTGGAGGTGACAAGACCAGAGGAGAGGGACTTATTTTATTGCATTTTCATTTAATTACACCCACAGGACAGGGACTGTTAAGTCTCCTAAAACCTGTTTATCTGCCAGAAAGAAATCTGAAAGCCACACGTCCTTTCATGTCGGGGACCTCCGATCGAGTCATTTTGATGTTAGATAAACCCACAAGTAAAATCTAAAGCCTCCCACCTGGAACCAGTGAGGACCTCAGCTGCCCCAGTTCCTGACAGCGTGCATGGGTGGGGGGGCGGGGGGGGCAAGGCCCCGGGGCGTCCCCTGATTCATTGCATTCCTCCGTGACCCAGATCCAGGCCTGCGTTTTCATTTGCCTATAATGGGAACAGCCAGGCTGATTTATAAAACTGCTACAGAAATGACAGAGGACGAGGTTGTGATAATGTGACGACAGCCTGAGCCGATTTCCCACATGGCCGTCACAGCAGCCGCCGTTAAGATGGTCACTGAAATGTCACAACACACAGCCACCGCCACCGCCTTTGGACAGGGGCATCCTGGGCCTGGGAGAGGGGCTTCCTCATGCCGAGCCGACGCCTCCTCCTGCCAGGTTCTCACTAGCAGCCCGGGGACCGCTGCTGCTCCGGGGACCCCGCTGGAGCGGGAAGGGTCTGGAAGGCTCAGCAGGTGCACGTAATCTGTAGCTCATGAGCCCTTCGCCCCTGGAGGTCCAGGAGGTTGAGTTTGCTGGGGAGGAGGGCCGTGGGGGAGCAGGAAGTCTACCCGACCCCGTCCAGGAGGAGGAGGGGGCTGAGAAGGGAGGCGCAGAGGCCTCGCCCGCACCCCAGTCCCAGGCGGCCCCCTGCCCGTGGCTGTGGGTGAGCCCTGCTCTGCGTCTCCCACGGTCCTTGTCTGTACCGGACTGCTGCCCCTTCTGCTCAGATGGCTCCCTCCTTGACAGCGATAACTTTGCTCGGCTCTCTTTTCTCTCCTGCTCACGTATCCAACCCCTCGCTCCCCGCCCCAACCGGAAGTCGTAGAAAGGAAAGGCGTTCCCGGGCACAGCGGGTAGGGAACCCACGTTGTCACTGCTGTGGCGAGGGTTGGATCCCTGGCCCAAGACTTTCCACAGGCGGCAGGCAAGGCCAAAAGAAAAGTAAAGAGAGACCTGTCTCATAGATATCGGTCTTCCCCGATGTGGAACCTTCTCTAGATTCTAGGGCCTCGTCAGGCCACCAGCTGCTCCGAGTCCTGAACAAGGCGCCGCTGCCTGCTTCCTGTACGTCGGGAACACGGCGGCTCTAACCCACCTTGTTCTTGAGGAAGGTAATTCCTAATCAACTTTCCACTGCGGGTGATCGCTTGCAGTTTTAAGTATTTTAGAATCTGAGACTGCTCAAACACATCTAGTGAAAAGCTCGGCCCTGCCTCTGAGGTTGCAGATGTGGGCATGAGCCCTCCTCCTCTGCAGAAAAGCCCCCAACTCCACGTGGAGGTCACTCAGACACCAGGCACTATTTGCTTCTGCGTCGCATGGCCCCAAGTTAAGGCCGTGGAGTCGTCCTGTCTGTTTGGGGCTGTTCCCATCCCACCCTGTCTGCTTTCCTGCCTCCTTCTTCCCAGCATCTGACCCCAGGAGGGACCATCCCGCCTGAAACCATTTGCTTCTGTACACCCTGGGCTCGGAAACCAAACCGCCCTACTTATCAGAACTGCACCTAAAATAAGACTCAGGACATCTCTGTGCACCTGAGGGTCTCCCCTGGGAGAAAAGGGCTGGCGGGGGATGGGCTTTGTGGTGTCTATTTCGGCTGCAGAGTCTCTCTTTGTGTTCATTTCCTCTTTCTCAGTTTGTCTTAAGGGCTGATGTTATTAGAGACCTCCAGGTAAGCGAGAGCTTGCGCTGTTTCGTAAGACATCGTGCAAGATTAAAGCAGACGCCTCCCGTGTTGTCGTGTTGCTGGAATAACAGTATTATTTAAAATAACAAAATGCACGAACCCACAGTCAGCGAAAGTGATCGCCACCTATTTGTCACTGTCACTTGGAAGGTGGTTTTATCACGAGAACTTCCTCCCCTGAAGTACAGCACTGTCCGTTCTCTTGAGCTAGACCCAGGAATGTGTCCCCACAGGGAGGCGCGTCCACCCGGGGACCGGGACCTCCTCCGAGCAGGCGCCCGGCTGCCCAGCCCTGCCTCCCGCCTCCTCGCCTGTGCGTCGCACCTGGGGCTCTCTTCCCGTCTCTGCCCCGTTCTCCTCACCTAGAGCCCCTCCCGGCTCTCCAGGTCAACGCCACCTCCCCTCCCGAGCCGCTCAGCCCCCCGGCGCCTCATCCTCATTCAGAGCCACCAGCACCCCTGGGTCCAGGCGCAGGGGAGCCCAGCGTGTTTGGTTTGGGTTTGCAGCGTCCACGCTCCCTTTTCATAGCCGTGGCTCATGCAGAGGCTCGCTCTTTCAAAGCTGGCTATGGTTTACGAGGTTGTTTGTAAACCTGCCTACAGACCTTTCTCAGGGCTGGTCGCCATCATCAGGTCACAGGGACCTGAAGGGCCAGCAGCCGCCCCGTACTGCACACCGACAGTGGGACTTGGTCTCTCCTTATCACACCTGCTCCCCCGACCATGGGCGCGGTTACAAAGGTTACATAAGCGTGCGTGGAATCACACAGGGGACGCCTCTCCAGCAGTGGCCAGCTCATCTGGACCCAGCAGAAGTCCCTCCTTCGCTGCCTGAGCGACAACCGATGCCTGGCCCGATAACATAACAGTCTCTCCCGTTCAAGGCATTAAACGGTTAGGACAACAGGGATGCGGTGTTTTCTAAATTCCACGACAAAATAAAACTTACCAACAAAGTCGCTTCCGATTCCACAAGCGAAGAGTCACAGAGTTTTTCCTCTTCGATGTCAGGTTTCTCAAATGCCCAGACTTTTCTTCGCCGGTGTAAACCCCCTGGCCCCGTGCTGATCAAAGCCGTTCGGAAGCTGCGCACTTAGTGGGCGCCTGCCCCTCGGCTGTCCCTGGGCTCCGCCGCCCTCCTGCGAGCGCTCTCGTTCTCTGCCCACACGCTGGTGGTGTGGTGAACGCCTCACCGCAAGTTCTATTCTTCCAGCACACACTTTAGATCGCAGAAAGGTAAAAAAAATAAGGTGGAGGAAGGAAGGCGAGCTTATGCAACTAGGTCACTTCATAATTTCAACTTTAGAGACAATTTTTTTCTTGTTTCAGAATTATTAGCCTGTGGAATACTTTTTATTCTTCTTGGAAATGACACCTTAATCAGAATAATTAGAAAGTTCTCTGAAAAGCTCCACACACCACATCGTCTTTAACAGACGCCATCATCAACCCCCCACATTCTGACTGAAAACAAGAGAAAGCATGGAGCAGCCACATGGCTTCTGCCTCATAGGTTAAGTTTTGATCATAAATGAGGTGCCGATGATCAGCTCCAAAAGGAGGCACGACCCAGTGGTGAGGAAGCAAGACCGCGCTCGGCAGATCCCCGCTGCCTCCTCAACCACTATGGCATGGTTGGGGGTCATGAGCCGTTACGTCATGAAGGGACCGGTTTCGAGGCAGCAGCGGAATCCCGAGCCTCTGGATCCCCAGAGCGGCAGTCCAGTTTGGGACTAGCCCTGTAATTTGAGGGGAATCTGGGTTACCTTCTCCACTGAGGTCTACGGTAAGGCCGAGTCAGGCCACAAGTCCCCGAGGGAAAGTCCTGAGTTGGCCGCGGTAGAAAACACCTGCAGCTCCACCGGGCAAGGGGGCGACGGTTCATCCCTGGTCTGCCCAGTGCCTCCTGGGCTTTTCATAGGGTTACAGATATTATGGCGACTGTTAAGAAACACGCGCGATAAAATTAGAGCCCTTTTCAGAGCCGTCCTTTCCCTTACCCCCGACAAACAATGTTGGTAAAATGGTTCACGGATGGAAAGAAACTGACACCTAAAGACGTAAAGGATTTGCCTCAAGAGTCTACACGTCGGAAGGAGTGGATTCAGGAAATGCGGGCTGGGTCTTCTACGCCCTCTTGACACCAAACCGCAGCTCACGGTGCTTTCTGAGCTCCCGCCGTGTGCTGGGATCGCCTCTAGGCCCACGTGCGAAGGGGACAGACCAAACCCGCACCTTCACAGGATTTACCTTCCAGTCGTAGGAGCTGGGCCTGCAACACGGTAAATGAAAAATGCGTACCATGTAGGTGGCGGGAGCGCCACGGAGAAGAACCGGCAGGGCACCTTTAGGTCTCGCGGACGGGGACGGTGTCACCGACGGGCACACAGAAGTGGGGCCCAGAGAGACCTGCGGCAGCGCGTCCCGTGTTTCTGTGGGGAAGGGGCACCTCAGCACAAGGAACAGCCAGGCAATGTCCCTGATGCAAACGCCTGCCTGACACATGCAGGAAAGCGGAAAGCGTGGGAGAGTTGAGGCTGGGGAGGCGAGGGGGCCAGGCTGGGGGGCCCTGAGCCCATAGCAGTGACTTGGTCCTCTCCTCGGGGGGCGAGGGGGGGGTATTGGAAGGTCCCAAGGGACACCACATTTTAAGGACTGTCTGGTTTGTGTCTGAAGACGATTACTCTGCCGGCGATGTTAGACGTAGATTCGAGGGAACGTAGGTGGAATTAAGAACAGCCCAGTGAGACACAGTGGGTCAGTTTTAGAGAGAAGTCAGCAAGTTTTGCAAACAGACTGAATACAGTGCTTGAGAGAAAGAGAAGCACAAAACATGACTCCAAGGCCTTTGACCTAAACAGCAGCTGGGTAGAGTTAAATGCATTAAATGGGCGATAAGCGGCAGCATGCAGCACCTCAGGAATTCAGTTAGGGACTTGAGAAGTCAGAGATACCTAGTCCAGTCTCTCTGTGGAGAATCCAGCACAGCAAATAATTGCATATCTGAATCCGGCGCTCAGAGGGCAGCGCTGGGCCGGAGGTATAAATTTAGGGGTCATCAGCTTATGGGTGGATAAGGTCACCCAGGGAGTGGGCACAGTGGACGAGAGGAGAGGTTCAGGGTCTGAGACCTAGAGGCCAAGCCCAAAGGCAGCTCCAGGAGAGGAGAGTAGTCAGCCATGTCCATGCTGCCAGCAGATCAAGCAACACAAAACTGAAAACAAAAACAAAACCTGATCATTAAATTTAGTCGATGCAAAAACAAAAACATAAAAAGGGAGTTCCCCTTGTGTCTCTGCGGGTTAAGAACCCGACGTAGTCTCCGTGAGGATGCGAGTCTGACCCCTGGGTTGAGGATCCGGCATTGTCATGGGCTCTGGCATAGGCCAGCAGCTGCACTTCCAATTAGACCACTAGCCGGGAACTTCCACGGGGTGCAGGTGCAGGCCTGAAAAAAAAATAAATAAATAAATAGCAGATGCAGTCAATGCAGCCCTGGTGGGTTTTGCTGAGCAGTGTGGGGAAACCTAACCGGGAGAAGGTTGGAGATGGGAGAGGATGCAGACACCTATTGCCGGGAGTTTGCCTAAGAGGATGGAGAGCGGTGGATGGGAGCTAGAATGACACCATAGTTTAAAAAATCTTTTGTGAAGATGGGAGACGTGGGAGCTGTTTACGATACGTAATTCCTGATATGGTGAGAATGAGCCCGTCAGGGGGCAACGTTGACTGGGCAGGAAAGAGCAGAGAAACGTTTGGCCTCCTTGCCTGAGTGTCCCAGGGAGGCTGGGAAGTCACCACAGCAAGGGGCTTCCTCAGTGCTAGGCCAGGTGGCGGCGGCGGGCAGTGTACCCAGATGGGTGCAGTGGTGAGTGCTCAGGTGGGTTCTTTTCTGACCATTCCTCTGCTCTCAGTGCAAAAGGAAACCGGGTCATCGGCTGAGAGCGAAGATGGAAAAAGAGGCATCGGAGCTTTGACAATGAAGAGCCACTCGGGGGAGAAGAAGAATGGGTGGGGCAGAAAATTACACAATGGCCAGGAACAAGAGGGAGCGACCACAAACTTCAAGTGAGTCACTACAATATCTGCTTCCAGGCACAGTCACTACATAGGCACAAGATCTGGGGTGAAGGAGAGTCAAACTCAACAGAGCTGTGGTTAACCGGGTGAGTAAGGAGAGAGGGCCCTGGCATGCCGCCTTCTATCTCTCCCAGCATCACGGCACCCGGGATGTTCCAGCGGTGCCCCACAGACAGATTGGTTGAAAAGAAGCGTAATGATCCCCCCTAGCTTCAGACATGAGACTGTCCCACTCGCAGCTGACCTTGGCCTCTGACATTGACAGTGGCTCTGACATGGGTACCAGGGCATACGTTCCGATGAGCTGTAACCTTCCTCCTTGATGTCAAGTACAAATTTAACAATACTGTTCATCAAAACCCTCGTGTCCTTTAAAAATTGATGATGGTTTTTAATATCGGAAACATTTAAATCTTACTCTACTTTTTAAAAAAAATTAATTTTGCCTCTGAAAAATCTCAGGGCAATAAATGACTGAATTTTGCCATCGCTGATAAAACGCTTTCTTTTTTTACCCTAACTTACTTTTCTTATGCGTCTACTATGTATTAATACTCTGAGGTTTAGCAAGCAAGCCCACGCTGTGTACAGCGATGCTGCCGCATCAGGATGTTTATACCGCAGATACATTCAGAAAGGTGGAAATGCTGTGTGGCTACAAGTGAACTGAAGTTGCTTGTGCATATTCAGCAATCTGGGGTTATCCGTCCTTACTGATGAGGAAAATTGGCTCTATGGACAGACGAATATCGGGCCAGAGACCAACCTGGGCTAGGGTTCAAGAGACATCACTCATGCATAATAAAATAACTCATTTTGTGATTAAATCATTTTATTATTTATTGTATGTCCAGCATTCTACCAAGCGTATTTTTAAAATGATCTTTTAAATTCTTTTTTTTTTTTTTTGCTTTTTTAGGGCCGCACCCGCGTCATATGGAGGTTCCCTGGCTAGGGGTCTAATTGGAGCTACAGCGGCTGGCCTACACCACAGCCAGAGCAACACCAGATCTGAGCCATGTCTGCAACCTACACCACAGTTCACAACAATGCCGGATCCTTAACCCACTGAGCGAGGCCAGGGATTCAATCTGCAACCTCATGTTCCTAGTCAGATTCGTTTCCACTGTGCCATGATGGGAACTCCTTTAAAAAAAATTTTTTTTATTGGAGTAGAGTTGACTTACAAACTTGTATTAGTTTCAGGTGTACAGCAAAGTGATTCAATTATATATATATCCGGTCTTTTTCAGATTCTTTTCCCATATAGGTTATTACAGAATATTGAGCAGATTTCTCTAATTTTAGGTTGTCCTGGCCATTCTGTGAGGTAGCCAGCACTTCAATATTCCCAAACCTTCAGCAAAATTCTGTTGCTTTCCAGATGGTCTTCAGAATCAGGCACCCAGAGTGGAGAGAGAAGCACACCTAGTGGTCAGGAGGGGATGTTAGCAGAGCAGGTGGCTGCCCAGACATCTGATAGCCCAAGACATCTGATAGCCCAAGCACCCAGTGGTCCATGTTACCCTACAAGCTTTCGACTCACTACAAATAAGCACAAAATTGGAAGGTGACCCTGAAGTCTTCTCCATCAGGTCGGCTTATTGGACTCTACCTTCTGGAATAATTTGGTCATGTGAGCACAGGGAGATGAACAGAACTAGCCCAGGTGCCGCCCTTTAGACATCACGCTGGTTTACTACGTTGGTGCTTTTATGGCAGAGCAGACTCAGAAGCAGAAAGTCATGCTGCTTTGAAAAGACACGCATGGGTCAGAGATGGAAGATAAATCTCCTGACACCCAAAGGGCCTGCGTGGTTGGGGATGTTCCTGGGGACCCAGGCATCTGTTGAAATTCCTTAGCACAAAGAGGAGGGGCCCCCCCACCCGGATTCCTTGGAGTTTGGAGTGACATATGGGACTATCCCATCCTAAACCATTTACCAGACGACTTAAAAAGATGCCAGCTCTCAGGGGGTCCCAGAGCAAGACAGGACTTCCAGGCGGTCCAGGCTGGAGTATTTGCAGCCACTCCGGCGCTGGCCTTGAGAGAGGACTCTGCTGCCCTTTCTCTGTGGCTCTCAGGGTGGCATGAGCCTGATCTGCGTTCTCAGAGCGGGATGAAGGCCAGTGTTCTTACACACGATCTTCCTGAAGGTTGAGGATTAAGAAAAAGAAAGCTACCACCCAGGTGGGAACTCGGGTTGCTGTTAGAAGTAGCTGCCACCTTTGCGTCTCCAGAGCCGTCCTCAGGGGACCCTCAGGGGACTGCTTGGCTCCTGGGTGGTCACCTGGCTGCCGGCCTACTGGCTGAGGCACTGGCCACTCCCCCCGGAAGAACCACACGTCCGCCTCAGAGCCCAAGTCCCAGGGCTGGAGGTGCCAGGGAGGGAGACGTTCCCTGCGCTCGGCTGGCCCTGATTTCTCATTCCAAGATCTCTTCCTCAGGACGATGAACAGTGGGAATTTCTACTGGCTTCCAGAGCCACAGGCATCGCCACTCATGCAGGCTATTCCCAGGACCATGTCCCACCCCTTCCCAGCGGAACTGCCACCTCCCAGCATCAGGACCAGTTCACCTGATGTATCCGTCACATTCCCTGGACATTCAGCTTGAGGGCAAGCAGCAAAAAGATGGTACGTTTCAGAATTAACATTTTATCACCAGTAAGACATTTATTTGACCAGATGATGGAAAGGCGATGTGCAAGGGCCAAGATTTTCTTCCACATTCTTCTCTCTGAGGGTTTTATTTACGCTCTCCATTTCTACATGAGGGAGGTGATTTGCAAGCAGGTATCCAGGTGCTTTCATGTGCCCTCAGGAGCGCCGAGAGGCCCTACACGTGACGGAGCCTTGGGCAGCCTGCGGCGGTGGTTTTTCTCCCGCAGGAGGGCCTGGAGCTAAGAGGCCCAGGACGGCTGGGTCAGCTCTGCTCCCCTGGCCTTGTGCAACCCAGCTCTTCCTGCTCCACCTGCCCTGTGGCTCTCGGAGAAGGTGGCATCCTGGTTGCTGCCAGGAGGCTGGACAGCCCAACAAAGAGGAGGGCAGAGGGCACCCACATCTCACAGCCGGAGCTTCTCCCAGTGACCTTCCTAGATTCCAGGGAGGCGCGTGTGCCGACGCGGGGTCTTTTTACAAGGTGCCTGTGTGTCCAGGCAAAATTCGATTCCTGAGAAGAAGGAGGGAACAGAAAGTGGAGATGGGTCTCAGCTCCACCTTTAGCCCTCATTATATATATACATTGGCGTCTTAAAGGGGCAAAGACCTTCCTTGTGCCTTTTTAACTGGCCCACCTGTGGGCCTGAAGACAAAACAATCAAGACCTTTCGGGTGCTTGTTCGGTGGGGTTGCTGGTCCAAATGCGATGCCAAGACCCCCCATCCTCCTGGAGCCCAGCGTCAGCACCTTGTCTCCCTTCTTCCCACAGAAGATGCGGGTTTAGTCAGTTCAGAACCAGAAAATGAACCTGTGAGGGTCCCGAGTCGTATGACATCAAGGGAAGGAAAGCTATGATCACCCTAGGTTTGCCCTACAAACGGGCCGGCCACTGAGGCCGAGGAGCTGGGACAGGGCTGGGCACCTGCCACCTGGAGCAGCGGAGGGAAGAGGAAGCGGCCGGGAGGAGGAGGACACAGGGGGCTTCCCGTCTATAGTGTAACCAGCAGGCCCAGGGTTGTTCGGTTAAAACCACGGCCCCCCGGGAAGCGAATGGGGAGACTTGGGGAGAAAACTGAGACAAGAGCATTTGTGAGCAAGAAAAACAGGCTTTGTTTACAGGCAGCTAAGAGAACGCATGGAACTAATAACTTACTGGTAACAACCAGCATGACCAGTTACCAACTAAAGTCATTTCTCTCCCTTTTATACGTCCAGGGAACTATCCCCAAACCTGAGTGTGTGTCCCAGAAGACATCTCGATTCCAGGAAGTGAATGAACAATGCAAGTCTGGACATGGAAAAATCCTAATAAATTTTAATTACAAGGTTCATGTTTTAGCACAAAGCTGGCACTTGGAAAGTATTGGCCAAGTCAGTGATAGGAAAATATTCAAGGACAATGTTATTTTTTTTCCCCCACTGTACAGCAAGGGGAGCAAGTTATCCTTACACGTATACATTACATTTTTTTTCCCCTAGAGGACAATGTTATTAATTTACAAGTCTTATCAGCCACTTGGAAAGAAGCACAGCTCCTGAGTCCCCTGTTTTAAGCATCTTTTCCTAAGTGCTGTTACGTTAGTAACCAGCTGAAGAAGGTCTAAGAGCCTGGAAAGGGAACCAGGCTCCTAGGTGGCAGGTGGAAAAACTCCTTTGTTCGGCCTCAGATGTGCACAGGCCTCAGTTGTAGCCACTCGCCTCCCCCGTGCGTGAGCGCGATGCCATGTCAACGTGCTCGGTTTGTCTTGCTCTTGGGGGCCTGTCCGTGGTCAGCCCCAGATGCAGGTCCCAGCAGGGGAGCCTAAGAGGGTATCGGGAAAAAGAGCATCTCCCTCTACACAGGTCATGGGGGGACGGAAAGAGAAAAACAGAAACGCAGAAGCATTTGGAGGAAGAATTAGCAGAAACGACACCTGAACTTGGAAACCGAGTGGCACTGGAACACACAGGTATCATCAGCTGCGCTGTGGCAACGGGTAGGCTGGACACCACCCAACAGCGGTGAACAGAGAGGCGGCCCCAGGGTTAACAGAAGGGGAGACAAGTGGAACAACTATAACAAAAGGCCCACACACGGGTCACTCAGCACATCATAAAAGGTCCGGAGAAGTGAGGATTCTTCCGGAGCATCTCATGGTTCAGCCTGGATGCGGATCAGACACGGCTCCCTTGAGTTGGGTGTGGGAGGATGAGGAAGAATTTCCCACAATTCCAGGCTCGGAATCAGCCCCGAGGCAGAGGGGGCAGATGGACAAATTGGGGCAGGGCTCCCCCACTGGCGTGTCCACCTGGCTGCGGAACCCTAGTCTTGTAGGAGACGCTTTCGCCTGAGAGGGGTGCAGCGGGGGCCCCAGCAAAAATGGGTCCCATGTCATTTATCTACAAGAACATGTCAGATGGAGAAAAGTCAACTAGAAGGTAGAAGCAAAGGTATTGAACGGTGTCAAACTTTCAAGTGAAATTTTTTCCACTTTTTAAGGGAAAACTGAGCTTACTTCCTAGAACATAACTTTTAACTTCTTTTTTTTTTTTTTTTTTGTCTTTTTTTTGTCTTTTTAGGGCCGCACCTGCAGCATATGGAGATTCCCAGGCTAGGGGTCTAAATGGAACTGTTTCTGCTGGCCTACACCAGAGCCACAGCAACGCCAGATCCGAGCTGTGTCTGCGACCTACACCACAGCTCACGGCAATGCTGGATCCTTAACCCACTGAGCGAGGCCAGGGATCAAACCCTCAACCTCATGGTTCCTAGTCAGATTCGTTTCCTCCGCACCACAATGGGAACTCCCACTTTTTTCTTTTATTTTTTTGTTCTTGTTAAAAAATTGAAGTGTTTCAGGTATATAGTGAAGTGATTCAGTTATATATATATATATATATGTATACACACACACACACGCATATACATATATTCTTTTTCAGATTCTTTTCCATTATTGGTTATTAGAAAACACTGACTATAGTTCCCTGTGTGGTAGAGTAGGTCCTTGGTTTTTATTTTACAGATAATAGCCTATCTGTCAATCCCAAATTCCCAATTCATTCTTCCACTCTTTCCCCTTTGGTAACCATAAGTTTGTTTTCTAATGTCTGTGAGTCTATTTCTGTTTTGTAAATAAATCCATTTGTATCAATTTTTTTAGATTTCACATGTAAGTGATCTCGTGGTATTGGTCCTTGACTTACTTCACTTAGTATGAGAATCTCTAGCTGCATCCACGTTGCTGCAAATGGCATGATTTCATTCTTTTTCATGGCTGAGTAGTATTCCACTGTGTGTCTATGTGCCACATCTTCTTTATCCATTCCTCTGTCATAGACACTTAGGTTGATTCCATATCCTGGATGTCTTAGATAATGCTACTAGGAAAATGAGAGACTACCTCTTTGAGAGGATGAGTAGTTTTCTTTGCATATATAACCCCAAGTAGGGCTCTTGATTCTTGGTAGTTCCAGTTACTTGAGGAAGCTCCACACTGATCTCCACAGTGGCTATACCAGTGACATTCCTACTGACAGCGCACAAGGCTCCCTTTCTCCCCACATCCTTACCAGCACGTATCTCTGGTCTTTTAGATGGTAGACATCTTAACAAGTGTGAGGTGATAGCTCATTGTGGTTTTGATTTGCATTTCCCTGATGATTAGTGATGGTGAGAACCTTTTTATACATCTCTTGGCCATTTGCATATCTTCTTTGGAAAAGCATCTATTTATGTCCTTTGCCCATTTTTCAGTTAGGTTTATTTGTGGGGTTTTTCTCTTGAGTTGTATGAGCTCCCTGTATATTTTGGGTACTAGTCCCTTGTCAGATGTGTGGTTTGCAAATACTTTCTCCCATGCAGTCAGTCGGTTGTCTTTCCGTTTTGTTAATGTCTCCTTTTGCAGAAGTTTTTAGTTTGACGTAATCCCACTTATTTATTTTTACTTTTGTCATCTTTGCTTTGGATGTCAAATCCAAAAAAATCACCACAGCCAATGTCAAGAAGTTTCCTGCCTGTATTTTCTCCTAGGAATTTTATATTTTCAGGTCTTATGTTTAAGTCTTTAATCAATTTTGTGCTATAGTTGGGTCAGGTATAAGGCAGGGGTCCAGTTTTATCCTTTTGCATGTGGCTGTCCAGTTTTTTCAACACAGCTTATTAAAGAGGTTGTCCTTTCCCCATTGCATGTTCTTGGCCCTTTTGTGGAAAGTTAATTGACCGTATATGTTGGGTTAACCTCTGGGCTCTCTATTCTGTTCCACTGACCTGTGCAGTTGCTTCCACGCCAATACCACGCTATTTTTATGAGTGTACGTTTGTGATAGAGTCTGAGACCAGGGAGGATGATACCTCCAGTTTTGTTCTTTCTCAAGAATGCTTTGATCTTAGGATGGTTTTTTCTATTTTAGTGAATATTGCCATCAGAATGTTGGGGTTTTTTTGTCTTTTTTGTCTTTTTAGGGCCACACCCATGGCATATGGAGGTTCCCAGGCTAGGGGTCCATTCGGAGCTGTTGCTGCCGGCCTACGCCACAGCCACAGCAACGCCAGATCCGAGCCATGTCTGTGACCTACACCACAGCTCACGGCAACGCCAGATCCTTAACCCACTGAGCAAGGCCAGGGATCAAACCCGCAACTTCATGGTTCCTAGTTGGATTCGTTTCTGCCGTGCCACAATGGGAACTCCATAAAATCAGTTTAAAAGTATTTACTCCTGTTCTATTTTTTGGACGAGTCTGAGGAATATCAGTACTAATTCTTTTTTGAATGTTTGGTAGAATTCACCAGTGAAGACAGCTGGCCGTGGACTTTTGTTTGTTGGGAGGTTTCCGAATACTGATTCCATCTCCTTTCTAGTTATTATCTGTTCAGATTTTCTCTTTCTTTGGTAGGTTGTACATTTCTTGGCATTTATCAGTTTCTTTGAGATTGTCCTGTTTTGGGTGTATAATTATTCATAGTAGTCTTTTATGATATTTGTGCTTCTGTGATATCAGTTGTCAAATTGTCTCTTTCTAATTTTATATGAGACTGCTCTTTCTTTTTCTTGGTACATCTAGCTAGAGGTTTGTCTGTTTTGTTATCTAACCAGCTCTTGGTTTCATTGACCTTCCAGCTGTCTTTTTAATCTCTATATAATTTGGGTCTGCTCCAATCTTTGTTATTTCCTTCCTTCTGCTAAACTCGAGCTAGTTTATTCTGCTTTTCCCAAGTTCCTCGAGATGTAAAATTCTTTGAGGTATAACGTTGTTTTTTTGAGATCTTTCTTTTTTGTATGATGTTTGTTGCTATAAACTTCTCTCATAGAACTACTTTTGCCACGTAGCAGAAGTTTTAGTGTGTTGTGTTTCTATTTCATTTGTCTCAAGATATTTTTTAATTTCCCTTTTGACCCATTTGTTGTTCAGTGGGCTGTTGTTTAATCTCCACAAATTTGTTAATTTTCCAGTTTTCTTCTTGTAATTGATTTGTAGTTTCATACCACTGTGGTTGGAAAAGATGCTTGGTATGACTTATGGTCTATCCTGGAGAATGTTCCATGTGCACTTGAGAAGAATGTGAATTCCGTTGCTCTTGAATGGAGTATTCTATACATGACCTTTAGTTTCATCTGGTCTGATGGATAGTTTAAGTACAATGTTTCTTCATTGATTTTCGGTCGGGATGATCTATTCATTGTTAAAAGTGGGGTATTACTGTATTGTATGCTATTATTACACTGCTGTCTATTTCCCCTTTCAGATTTTCTCACATTTGCTTTATATATTTAGGTGCTCCAGTGTTGGGTGCATAAATATTTACAATTGTTACATCCTCTTGATGAACTGACCCCTTTATTACTATACAATGATTTTCTTTTTCTCTTGTTACAATCTTCAGCTTAATGTCTATTTTGTCTAAGTATATATATATATACAAACTTCTGCTTTTTGGAGTTCCCTGGTGGCCTGGTTAAGGATTTCGTGTTGTCACTGCTGTAGCTCAGGTCCAATCCCTGGCCTGGGAACTTCTGCATTCTGTGGCCACAGTGAAAAAAAAACAACTCTGCTTTTTAACTTTTTATTTGCATTTAATATCTTTTTCCATACCTTCACTTTCAGTCTATGTTTGTCCTTAAAGCTGAGATGAGTCTCTCGTAGGCAACATACAATTGGGTTTTATTTTTTTATCCAGTCACTCTGTCTTTTGATTGAAGAATTTAGTTCATTGACACAGTTATTAATAGGTATGGACTTTCTGTTGTCATTTGTTAATAGTTGTCTGGGTTTTATTGCCTCGTTTCTTTGCTCTCTTTCTTTGAGGTCTGATAACTTTTTCTGGAGTGGTGTGCTTGGTTTTTCTTCTCTTTACCTTTCACGCATCTACTATAAGCTTTTGCTTTGTGGTTACCATTAGGCTTATTTAAAACACCTTATAGTATTAATGGCCTATTTTAAGATGAGAATAACTTAACTTTGAACACACACCAAATATCCCCTACCTTCATATTCTATTTCTATGTATCAATTTGTATCTTTTCTACTCTTTTTTTTCTTTTTGTTTCTCTGATTGGATGAATTCAACTGCCCTGTCTTAAGTACACTGATTCTTTCTTCTACTTGTCTGGTCTGTTAGTGAACCCCTCTACTGAATTTTTCATCCATTATGGTATTGTTAGTCTCTGCGATTTTGTTTGGCATTTCTAAAATATTTTCTCTCTGTGTTGAAATGATTGTTTTGTTTGTGCATTTCTCTCCTGACCTTGGTGGACATCTTTCTAACTGCTATTTTGAAGTCCTTGTCAAGTAAATCACTTACCTCTGTTTTATTAAGATCTGTTTCTGGATATTTGTCTTGTTCTTTTATTTGGAACATATGGCTGTGTTTCTTTTTTTTTTTTTTTTTTTTTTTTTGGTCTTTTTGCCATTTCTTGGGCCGTTCCTGCGGCATATGGAGGTTCCCAGGCTAGGGGTCTAATCAGAGCTGTAGCTGCCAGCCTACGCCAGAGCCACAGCAACGCGGGATCCAAGCCGCGTCTGTGACCTACACCACAGCTCATGGCAACACTGGATTGTTAACCCACTGAGCAAGGGCAGGGATCAAACCCACAACCTCATGGTTCCTAGTCGGATTCATTAACCACTGTGCCATGATGGGAACTCCTGTGTTTCCTAATTTCCTTGACTCTTTGCATTAGTTTCTGCATATTAGACAAAACAGCCACCTCTCCCAGACTCACAAGAACAGTCCTGTTTAGGAGAAGATCCTCATTAATCAGCCCACCCATGTTTTTGGTTGTCTCTCAAGCTTCTAAGATTGTCCAAGCCTCCTTCTTTGTTCTTAGTGACTGCCAGTAGTTGAGGATGTGCCAAGACTGGTGAGTTTCCTAAGGCGAGGATTGTAGTCAGCACCTAGATGGAGACTGATTAGAAGCTGTATCTTCAGGCAGCAACCGGGAAAGTATGTAGCTAAGCCCCTTCCAGGAAAAAACAGGGAGATGGGTGTTTTTCCTGTTCCTTCTGTGCTGGGCTTGGTGTACAGCCACTGGTGGAAGTTGCTCCTATGCCTATTAACAACTGTTTCCTCATTTGCTATAGTCCTGGGGAATCATGAATGCAAGCTCCATTGGCTATTTGAACCAGTTGATCTGGAGCCCTGTCCCTTGAGTGGGCAGCCGCAAAAGCTGGGAAGCCATATGCATATACAAGTTCCCTCCAGGACTGACCCCTGGTGGGAGTCTTAAAAGTGGGGGCACTAGATAAGGGATCCAAACTCTTGGCTCTACAGGGGAAAGCCTGGGGTAAGGGAGTCCCTCCAGATTGTACAGCACTGCACCAAAGGTGACAAGAGTGTGTCTGAGCCATGCCTACTGAATTGGAAATGGGTAATTTCTCATTCACCTGGAGAACAGGAGGCCCTCAGCTAGTCTCTGTATCTCTCATAGGGAACTGCTCCCCACGTGGCTGTGTATTTGCTGTGTCTGCAAGAGAAGGCAGCTCAGGAGCCTCCCCCATCACCACTGTGTTTGTGAGCTCCTGCCTCACTACCTTGATGTGTTAGTGTAGGTGCATGTCACCAAACACCTCCCACTCCGCAGACCTCAATTTTCTCTCCTTACAGCACATCATGACTTTCTCAAATATATTGTGATTTTCACAAAACATTTTAAAAATCCTTCTGGTTTTTGCTTGTTTTGTTTTGCTTTGCTTTTTAGGGCCACACTCATGGCATATGGAAGTTTCCAGGCTAGGGGTCGAACCAGAGTTGTATTTGCCAGTGTACACCACAGCTACAACAAGGTCAGATCCAAGCCACATCTGCGACCTACACCACAGCTCACAGCAATGCCAGATCCCCAAGCCACTGAGCGAGGCCAGGGATCAAACCCTCATCCTCATGTATCCTAGTTGGGTTTGTTAACTGCTAAGTCATGAAGGGAACTCCCTAAAATCCTTCTGAATAAGCTGGTAAAATGTCAGCTGAATGATACCACTGTTAGGCAGATTCTTAGCTGATTGAGTCACTGTGTACAACCAGAAATGGTAAATCACTTTTTCAGTATGGAAATAATTGATGAATGAAATGCTTTGGGGTTGTAATATTGATCTTGTGCTCATCAGAATTATTTTGTTTTTTTGTTTGTTTGTTTTTTGTCTTTTGAGGGCCACACCTGTGGCACATGGAGGTTCCCAGGCTAGGGGTCTAATCGGAGCTCTTGCTGCCATCCTATGCCAGAGTCACAGCAACACCGGATCCAAGCCGCATCTGTGACCTACACCATAGCTCATGGCAACACCAGATCCTTAACCCACTGAGCGAGGCCAGGGATCGAACCCTCAACCTCATCATTCCTAGTCAAATTGGTTAACCACTGAGCCGTGAAGGGAACTCCCAGAATTATTTTAAATCAATGACTTGGGTACAAATAGGAAAGAAATGTTTATCAAATTTGCTGAGTTGTAAGATTTGAGATGGATAACTAATAGTGTAGATAATGCTCAGGATTCTATATTTTTTCATGTGGCTGGAAATCTGAGCTGAAACCAATGAGATACAGAAGACTGTAAGTCTTCTATCTGGAGATACAGAAGACTATAAACATGTAGATTTGAAAGACACTGTTTTGAATGGTGTTCAGTAGAGACATGATATGAGTCACAGATGGAATTTACATTTTTCTAGTAGTCACATTTAAAAAGGTCAAAAGAGGAGTTCCCGCCATGGCGCAGCAGAAACAAATCCAACTAGGAACAATGAGGTTGCAGGTTCGATCCCTGGCCTTGCTCAGGATCCAGCTGGGTTAAGGATCCAGCGTTGCTGTGAGCTGTGGTGTAGGTCGCAGACATGGCTTGGATCTGGCGTTGCTGTGGCTGTGGTGTAGGCCGGCTGCTATAGCTCTGATTCGATCCCTAACCTGGGAACCTCCATATGCTGTGGGTCTGGCCCCAAAAAAACAAAAGACAAAAAAAAGAAAGAAAGAAAAGGGGGAAAGCAATCTTCAAAAATTTTAATTCAGTGTAATATCCAAATGGAATCGTTTCGGAGTTCCCATTGTGGCTCAGTGGTAACAAACCTGACTAGTATCCATGAGGACGGGGGATTGATCCCTGGACTTGCTCAGTGGGTGAAGGGTCCAGCATTGCTGTGAGCTGTGGTGTAGGCCGGCCGCTACAGCTCTGATTCAACCCCTAGCCTGGGAATGTTCCCACGGCACAGGTGTGGCTCTAAAAACCAAAAAAAAAAAAAAAAAAATCATTTCAGAGTTCCCGTCATAGCTCAGTGGTAACAAACCCAACTAGCATCCATGAGGACGTGGGCTCGATCCCTGGCCTCGCTCAGTGGGTTAAGGATCTGGCATTGCCACAAGCTGTGGTGTAGGTCTCAGATGCAGCTCAGATACCATGTTGTTGTGGCATAGGCCAGCATCTACAGCTCAGATTCAACCCCTAGCCTGGGAACCTCCATATGCCACCAGTGCGGCCCTAAAAAAAATAAAAGACAAAAAAAAAATCATTTCAATATGTTATCAACACAAAAATTATCAATGGGATATTTTACCTTTTTTCATACTAAGTCTTTTTGATATTTATAGCACGTCTCAGTTCAGACTAAGCGCCCTTCAAATGTTCCGTTTTCACACAGCTGGTAGCTCCTATTGAACAGCACGGGTCAAGAAATTGGTATTAAAAACTTATCGGGTGGAGGTGACTGATCACAGTTTGGATGTAAGCCATTCTAATGAGCCGTCCAATCTTGGGTGGTACTGATTATATCAGTCATCTATTGCCAGAATAACACTGCACAGAAACAACCTGAAGCCTCAGTGGGAGGCAACAGCAACACTTCATGACCGCTCAGGCGTCTACAGCTTGAACTAGGAGGCTCCACTGATCAGGCCTGACAGCTGTGTTCAGCCAACACGTCAGCCACTGCTGACTGGGGCAGAATGGCCTCAGCCGGACAGCCCGTCTCTGCCCCATATGTCCTATCATCCTCTCCAGGGGAGCCAAAGCCACTCCCGGGATAGGCGTGATTTCCAGCTGAGATCTCTCCCGGGCTTGACCCAGCATGTCTCGCCATCTTTGCCACATTCCACTGACCACAGCAAATCTCGGGCCAAGGCAGGCTCACTGGCCAGGAAGCTGAGTCTGCCTTCTGATGGGGCACCCGTGAGGTCACATCACAAAGGACAGGTGCTGGGAGCCCACTCCTGGGGGCCGCTGGTGCCCTCGACCCCCTCGGGTGCTGCCGGACAGGTGTCTATGCTGAGCAGACGACAGGTGGCCACCCCCTCTAGGCCTGGGCATCACGTCTTAGATGGGCGCTGCAGCCCGGACTGCAGCCTGAACGGCTGAGCACTTGGGGCTCTGCCCCTTTACAAAGAGTTAAAGGAGCTGCATGTGTCCAGGTCCAGAGGAGCCTGCAGAATGAGAAGATAGCCTGCAAGCTGTCTTTGAATTGGGAACTGCGAGCTTGTGGAAGAAACATCCCTGTTCTCAGTTCCCCTCGTCTTTTTGGAGGGTTAATTCTCTACCAGGAACTGCGCCAGATACAGAGACGAAAGTGGCAGAAGGGAGGTTTCCGCAGATACCGGCTCGTCCAAGGGAGAACTTTCTAAGAAACGAATCCCTGCTGTCAGACAGCGGCCCTGCCACAAGTGAGCAGCATAAAGGGGACGCCTCCACACCGTGGCCGTGGCCCCGCCATCCAGCGGCTCCTGCAGCCCTCAAAGCCAGCCTCACCACTGGGGCTGTTCATTTTGTGGGGATACCTCAGAAGGTGCTTCGTGCTCATGGACCCATCAAGGCTCACAAAGTGCTCCGACCAGGGAGCCGGCTTCCAGCCCCAGGTTAGAAATCTGCTCCGAGTTGCAAGGCGTTTAGCACCTCGTGACACGGAAGAGTGACAAAGCACGTACGGTTAAGTGGCTCAAGGTCACATGAGACAACTAGACAAACTGGAAGTGAGACGGGCTGCGGATGCCGATCCACGCAGTTTGGTCCCCGGACCATCTAACCACAGCCCCAGAGAGAACATCCCTGCGTCCCGGATTTGAAGTAGAGTCATCTTCCTCCTGTGGCTGGTGCAGGGGTTTTGTGCGGCTCTGGGGACACAGGTGACAAGGAAGGACACAGCTGGAGAAGCTGTCAGTTCTCAATGGACCGTCTCCTCTCTGGCGCAGCAGAACAGCAAGAAGCCCTGGACCAGATCCTGCTGGTTCTGGAAAGTTACGTAAATAGAGACCAAGCAGGCATGGTGGCAACGTGCAGTGACACCTTTTGTGTCTGTCTCGACAAGGATGTTTTTTGACTGAGTTTGCAAAACCGTGAGGCGCTGGGGAGAAGGTACCTAAATCCGCAGCCGGAGCCAGGCACCCCCAGGAGAAGAGAATTCCCTTTTCTCTTTAGGTTCAGCAGGACTAAAACATCTCGTGATTTGGGCTGTCTCCACCCAAGCCCACTGGCCACAAGTGCATTCGGGGCCCCCCAGGCACATAAACAGAAGCCATGAGGAGAGGAAGAGGTCCCAGGTGACAGGGACTCAAAGCCACACACCCCATGATGGAGCAGAGGCTTCTCTCTCCCCGCAGCAGGGAGCTGAGCGCACCGGGGAGTAAGGTCAGGCCCGTGAGAGCCCAGAATATACCCCGCACTCGGGGTGCCTTCAGCTGCCCCCCATGGCCAACTCCCCAGCCAGAGCCAAGTTCTTCCAAACATGGAAGGGTCCACTCAGCTCCCACCACCACACCTGCTCTCCCAGGGACAGAAGCGGTAACAACAGAAAATGCCCCCCATTCCAGCCAGGGGACAAGCAGAGGCCCCGTTTCCCTCTCGCCAGCACCCTTGGGGAGCAGGACAAGGCCCTCATGGACCAGCTGCCTGGACCCGTGGGGAGTGAGGGGTGAGTGGGGCTGGGAACACGGGAGCAGCCGTAGGTGCTGGGTTTGCTGCCAGTGTGGCCAGGAGACGGGTCAGGAAAAAACTCTATGAGACAGGACGGTGGCGACGCACACCTGTGTGTTGGCTGCCTCCCCAGGAGGAAAAGGGCCCTGACCGAAGCACCTGCCAGTTCCTTGGGGTAGGTTCTCCCACGCTGGCCCATGTCCAGCAAGCAAGCCAGTGTCACTGAACATGGGACTGGGAGGCGACGCACAGCCTGTGCCAGCACCTCCGGGACCAGGACGCCCAGGATGCCAGGCCACTCACGGGGGCCTTGTTGACCAGCACGCACAGGAAAGGGCGCTGTGTGTGACGTTGTGTACACAGAATCGGGGGAAAGAGCTAACACACAGAGATGGAAAATAGACGAGCGTTTGCTTGGAGCAGGGAGGGGCCAGAGGTTACTAGGAAAGGGCTCAGGGAATCCTCGAGGGAAGTGAGAAGTCTTATATTTTCAGTGTGGTTGTGGTTACACTGGCATAAATCTGTCAAAACTCATTGAAATAAACCTGATAATGAACACTTTTTGTAGCATGTAAATTATGTCTCATTAAAGTTGACTTTCTCACCCCTCCTGGGCATCTATCCGGAGAAAACCATGACTTGAAAAGATACATGTACTCCTATGTCCATTGTAGCGCTGTATACAATGGAAACAACCTAAATGCCCATCGACAGAGGAGTGGATAAAGAAGCTGTGGTACATACACACAGTGGAATATTACTCAGCCGTTAAAAGGAAAGAAATCACAGCATTTGCAGCAACATGGAGGGACCTGGATATTATCCTGCGAAGTGAAGTCAGTCAGACAGTGAGGCACCAACACCAAATGCTCTCACTGACATGTGGAATCTAAAATAAGGGACACAATGAACTTCTTTGCAGAACAGACAGACTCACAGACTTTGAAAAACTGCTGGTTTCCAAAGGAGACAGGTTGGGAGGTGGGGGGATGCGCCGAGGGTTTGGGATGGAAATGCTATAAAATCGGGTCGCGGGGATCGCTGTACAGCTATAAATGTAATAAAATTCATTGAGTGAAAACAAGAAGAGGTTGACTTTTTCAAATAAATGACACGCCACCCAAGCGGGTGAAGATCGGGTCGGGCTGATTTCTAGGACTGGGCCCGGGCAGGAGTGAGGCCAAGGCACCGCCTTGTTCCCGTAGCCGAACGCCTGTCTGAGCGGCTTTGCAAACCTGCCCTCTGCTTCTCCCTGTTGTTTTCAACTGGCTACTGCTCCTACATCCTGCTGGAACATGAAAGAAAAGAGGTTCGATGGACTCCTCTGCTGGGCCGGCCTCGCCTTCTCTCCCTGGACATCAGGCTGCCCCGGGCGGGGCCTCTGTGACCTCACCCGGCCCTCAATTCAACTCCTTCTCTGCCCCGAGGCCCTGCATGCGTGCTCCGGGGCTGTCTCAGCAAAGTGCCACCAACCTGACAGCATTACTCCCACCTCTGCCCCAGCTTCACCCACCTTCTCTGCGTCCCCGTGGCCTCTCCTCTTACGAGGATGTAGATGTAGGGTCAGGTAGGCACCTGCCTCACCCTCACCCTCAGGCCAGGGTGATTGGAGGCCGTTAATCTAGTTACACTCTATTTCCCAGTAAGGTCAGTCTGAGGTTGCAGCTGGACATGAACTTGGGAGAGAGTGTTCAAGCGACCCCTGGCCCCAAAGGTTTCAGCAGATCCCTCCTGGAAGTCCAGCCCTCCGGTCCCTCCCCAGGACATTCCGAATCTCAAACGTCTGCATCTGAAACCCAACTCGGTTCTCCTCCCCTGAGCCGGCGTGTCCACCCGCTCATCTCAGCACCAGGCAGGGCTTCCAGCTGCTCTGGCCCCGGAGCTTGGAGCCGTCCCGGGTCCTCTCTGGCTCCCCAGACACGTCGGCAACCCCTTGGTGCTCTCCTTGGGATGTAACGTATAAATCCTGTAACCCAAACCCAGTGGCTCCTCACTGCCCCCCCCATTCCCGGACCAGGGCTTTCATCTTGCGAGAGGTCTCCGGCCCTCTGCACTCTTCTCCCGGCAGACGCAGTGGACGCTCAAGTCACGGCTGTATCCTGTTCTAAATCCTCCGGGGCAGCCCCAGGACAGGCCTGCGCCCTGACCATGGCCTTCAGGGCACGCCCAGGACCTGCCCGCCCACACTCTGGCCCTCCCTGCCGTATCTCCTACCCCGCTATTCTCAAGACCTGGGATGCCTCCGGCCTCCAGGCTTTTTCTCAGGTTTGCTCAGCACATGCCTGATGCGCAGCCTCCGTGCCGGGAGAAAGGGTTGCCAAGAATGTGTCCCCCACACAACTTGGAGTGGGCCCCTGCCTTCCTTCGGCATCTGCTCCAGTGACCCTGCTTCCCAGTTGCAGCCCCGTCTCTGGTCCTGCCCTGGCCTGGCTGCCATCGTGGGTGTGTGCGCTCTTTCACCAGGAAGGGCCTTACCAACGGCAGGGGCTCCAGACATTTGCTGAATGAATGAATGAGCCAAGGAGTGATGGGTGTGGGGTTTTAAAAGCTTATCTCGTTTTTGCAGCAATCTTTAGAGCTGATCTTGATCCATCTCTCGCCAGTGATTAGATAGGAAGTCACCGCAATCTAGGGCAGGCCGACTGCGATTTGTCATCTCAAAAGGGGAAGAGGTTTTAACTTGAAAGAGAAATAAAAGTAGGCGGCCTTTATGTGGGACACTTCCGCGAAGCTTGGCGAGGCTGGGCAACTTCCTTTCCAGCTTCTCCCGGCCTTGGAGCCCTCGAGCACCACCTCGCCAGAGGCGCAGAGATGCTACTAACATCTGGTCAGATGATGGAATGCACAGGACTGGCCAGGGACAAACACGACTCTGGGAGATGAACGGAATCCCACACTGGGCTTCCCTTGGAGTGGGAACTCCCCCTTGGTTCCACTAGCAGAGGGCACAAGCCTAGGATGTGAAAGTAAATGACCCACATGGGACACTGGAGGGTGGGGGTGGGGTGGGGGCACTGGAGTAGGGTCTGGATGTAATTCAGCTTAACCCACCTGGCGGTTCAGTGGGCACCTAAGACTTGGCTCCACTGCTTATTAACTGGCTGATCTGGTCAGTTCTTAATGTCTCCGGGGCCTTTGTGTGTGACATCCCCGGGGCTCGGGGATGTGGCCACCTCACAGGGAAGCACTTGGCAGGTAGTGGATGTCACAGAAGGAAGAGCCAAGGAGTTCCCACTGTGCGGCAGTGAGTCGGTGATCCGGCTGGTCTCTGTGGCGTTACAGGTTCAATCCCCAGCCTGGGAACTTCCGTAAGCTGTGGGTGCGGCTGAAAAAGGAAAAGAAGAAGAAGAGGCGCTGGGAGGCGCAGGAAGAGGGAGCTGACGTCTGAGTCGCCCGAGGGGCGGGGGGGCAGGGATCCGACTGATGCTCACCCGTCTTGTCAGAAGCCCAGGGAAGGTTCCCACTCAACATCCCAACCACAGCTCCAGACTCTCAGCGCTGAGCCCACAAGACCCGTAGTGCCTTTGGGGAAGCTGCAGAAGGTTTGTAGGAAAGTTACTCACTCAGGTATGAGGGTTGCAGAGACAACCCTGTGCCCATCGGGGTTTGACGTACAGGAACCCCCCAGATGGAGGAAGTGGGCATGGAGGGCAAGAAAAAAAGGGAAAAACAAAGCAGCCGCAAGAGGCGGGGGCTGCACCTCTTCCTGCCACCTGGACGACACAAAGGCTCACTAAGGAGACACCAAAATTTCTATTATTTTGATTATTTGGCCGCAATTAAAACTTCCCCTCCTGAAGGGGAAGAGAGCAAATCCTTCCCCTGGATTTGGAAGGAAAGAGACAAAGCCAATGCCAGCTTCTGTCTCGGGTCCTCCTACCCTGTCCTGCCCACAGAACACGGTCCGAGGAGCCCAGGCCTGACACGCAGCTGCTCATATTCGAGTTCTCCCCCTCCTCCCGTTTCTCCCCTCCTCCCGTTTCTCCCCTCCTCCCGTTTCTCCCCTCCTCCCGTTTCTCCCTCACTGGTGGGTCCTCAGCCTTGGTGATTCTGTCCAACGCTGATGGCTACTCTGCTCTCATCCTCACCTCCAGACCAAGGCCGTGGCCAACTCGGGCCCTCTTGGCCACCGTGTCTACACACCCCTGGCCCCATGGAACACGCTGCCCATACAAGCTGGGGCCAATTTGAACCCCTAAAGAGATCTAGCTGATCTGCGGCCTCTGTCTGGATGAAAGGGGGGCAGTGGGACCTCACCATGACCCAGGGGTTCCTATTATTTTTTTTTTTTTGTCTTTTTGCCTTTTCTAGGGCCATTCCCACGGCATCTGGAGATTCCCAGGCTAGGGGTCAAATCGGAGCTGTAGCCGCCAGCCTATGCCAGAGCCACAGCAACGCTGGATCCAAGCCGTGTCTGCAACCTACACCACAGCTCATGGCAATGCCGGATCCTTAACCCACTGAGTGAGGCCAGGGATCGAACCTGTGTCCTCATGGATGCTAGTCAGATTTGTTTCCATGCACCACAATAGGAACTCCAGGGGCTCCTGTTCTAAACCACACAGAGGTGGCTGAGGCTGACCACCCTCAGCCCAGAATCCTGTGGCCCCCAAGTTCCTGGATGGGAAGGTCCTTAAATTTATCAAGGACACTCAATTATTCCTAAGCCTTCTGACTTCACCACTGGACTGGTTTTTAAGAGTTTAGTCATTATATGTCTAGGTGGGTTTTTTTTCTTTGGTTTGGGAGTTGTTTGTTTTTGTATTTATACTCTTAGGATTCTCTGAGCTTCATGGACCTAGACTTTGTTGTCTTGTGCTATTTTTGGAAAATTCTTAGCCATTATCTCTTTAAATATTATTCTGCTCTATTCTTTCTCTTTTGTTCTGGGAATCAAATTGCATGTGTTAGATTACTTGATGTTGTTCCAGAGCTCTTGAAGTTCCTGCTATGGGTTTTCTCTTTTTTATAGTTTTTATTCATTTTGTGTATCACTTTTTATCACTTCTGTTGACCTATCTCCAAGTTCTTTCATCTTTCTTCAGCTGAGCTTAGACTATTAATAAGCCTACCAAAAGAATTTTGTTTTTTAATATTTTTAACTTCTAGCATTCTTATTTGTTTATTATAGTTTCTCTCTGTTAAAATTTCTTTTTTCCTTTTTTTTTTAAATCAAAAGCAGGGTTTATTTTTCTACCAAATTCCACAATCCATGTTCTAGCCTATGGATGAAGGGTAAATCAAGCCCCACATAGACTCTTGATAAAAACAATTCTAACTTTCCACAGGGGGAAAAAAAGCTTTAATAAAGTTCTTAAAGTTCATGCATGCTGTATACCTTTTCCTACAGATCATTTAACCTATTTATCATAGATTTATTTTAAAGTCCCTATCTTAGACTTCCAACAGCTGGGTCATCTCTAGTTCTGCTTCTGTTGATTATTTTATCTGTTGGCAATGATTTGGTTTGGTTTGGTTTGGTTTTTTCTGCTGTCTAAGCTTTCAACTTTGGATTGGTTGCTGAAAATCATGCATATAGAAACAGTAGAAACAAGGTTAAGTAGTTTTTTTTTAAGTAAGTAGTTTTTTCTCAAAGTAAGTAGTTTTATGCTTATAAAAAAATTATTTTATATGCAGTTCTGGGATGAGAAAATTGCCTGTATAGTGAGGAGTTGAACTGAATCTAAGATTTTTTTAATTTTCCACTATTAATTTCAGTGCAGGAGTTCCCATCGTGGCTCAGTGGTTAACAAATCCGACTAGGAACCATGAGATTACAGGTTCAATCCTTGGCCTTGCTCAGTGGGTTGGGGATCCAGCATTGCTGTGAGCTGTGGTGTAGGTTGCAGACACGGCTTGGATCCTGCATTGCTATGGCGGTGGTGTAGGCTGGTGGCTACAGCTCTGATTCGACCCCTAGCCTGGGAATCTCCATATGCTGTGGGAGCGGCCCAAGAAATGGCAAAAAGACAAAAAAAAAAAAATTTCAGTGCATAACTGGCTTCAAAACCCTCTAGGCTCTTCCTTATCCTAGGTGGGTACAGTGCTGGTGGGTTTTCCTAGTGTTCCTGCTCCACCTTATAGTCTCAGCCCTTCCTGGCTGCCTCTACCAGACCAAGGTTCCCTCTCCTGCTCCTGCTTCTTCATGCTCAGCTCCTGGTGGTTCAAGGAGGGATTTTCTATTGTCCTGAGTCTTAGGTAAAGCCCTATGCATCTGGGTCTTAACATAAGGTTTTCAGGGCATTCCTGCCCCTCCCTCCCGTGGAAGCCCCCCTTTGCATTGTGTTTGGGGTTGGACTTAGGCAGTAGAAAGTTTCCTTTTACCCCCAGTGCAATGGATCGTTGTTTATCCTGGAACAGGAGGTTTACCAGCTCTTCTCTCAGGAGCCTATGGCTTTTCTTTACCGGCAGAAAAGGGTAATGGAGACAGGACAGAGTTTGTGTCTGTCTCCCAGGAGCCATAAAAGTCCTCGTGGAGGACTGTGCACGGAGGGGCTCTGCAGAGTCCTGTCCCCCGTCACTCCTGTGAGCACCTGGGGAGGCTGTGGAAAGAGCCTGCAGTAAGCATGCCCTGCCCTGTGTCCCAGGCCCCACGCCTTGAAACTGCTGTCCCAGCCCGTATCCTGCCTTTAAGGATTCTTTATGAGCAGGCGCTCTCTCCTCCATGGCGTGGTGGCCCCACTCTCCTTCCTTGGCCACATCTGGCAGGGCTCACACACCTCACCTCTCCTCACAGGGGCTCTCCTCTCTTTGGAATCCAGCCCACAGAGCTGTCTTGCACCCAAAGCTCTTTGAAGGGCTTAAGGAATGCTGGGGTTTTACAGATGACCTGGAGTTTCCTTGTTGTTGGGGTGGGAGCAAGTCTCTCATGGGGCTTCCTGTGATGGACCTCTAGCAGCTGGCGCTGAACACTGAGCATTTGTGCGATTCTGGGGCTGCAAGAAACAAACTCAGCCCCTCCGCATAAGGCGCTCACATTTTAAGAAAGTGTCCAGTTTCCCTCATTCTTGGGTCTAGGTAAAATCCAGAAGGGCCCCAGCCTGGCTGAGCAGGTGATGCACAAGGGTCAAAGCTTAGCAGAGCTGGAAGGCACTTGGAGACACCTGTCGAGAGTGAGCACAGGCCACAGCCCAGGCAGGGCAGAAGATGAAACCAGGGGCTGACCCTCAAGTTCAAGGCCAAAGACGGGACAGAAAGCCGTGGAAGCTGCCAATCAAAGAAAGGCGATGTGGTGTAAATATTCGCAATGGAATACTACTCAGCAGTAAAAAAAAATTAAGGGTGAAACGTTGCCATTTGCAGCAACATGGGTAGGCTTGGGGGGCATGATGCTACGTGAAGTAGTCACACAGAAAAAGACAAATAGTGTATAATTTATAGGTGGAGTCTACAAACTACAACCAAGACGTGAATGTAATAAAAAGGAGCAGACTCCCAGACAGAGAAGAAACTCGTGGTGACCAGTCCAGCAGGGAGGGAGAGGTACAGACTATTTCGTGTAAAATTAGCTACAAGGATGTATTGCACGACATGGGAATACAGCCACTATTTTATAACAACTCTAAATGGAGTGCAACCTTTACCGTTGTGATTCACTACTGTATACCTGTAACATATATTACGGCACAGCAACTGTAATTTTAAAATTAAGTTTGAAAAGCGTTTGGAGTTCCCACTGTGGCACAACAGGATGGGCTGCCTCTCTGGAGCGCTGGGACACAGGTTCCATCCCTGGCCCGCCACCATGGGTTAAGGATCTGGTGTTGCCGTAGCTGCAGCATAGCCAGAAGGCCAAAAAAGAAAAACAAAAAACAAAACAGGTTGCATAAGATGCAAAAATCAAAACAAAGAAGTAGTGCCGTGAGCAGACAGTTAAAAGAGGGGCAGCGTCCCAGGGCTGGAAGCGTTGCCTACGGGCCCTGTCCTCGGCTGGCTTGGCTGCTGTGCTGACCGCAGCTTTAGGAGGAGTCAGCCTGGCCGGCAAGGGGAGCCTGAGGGCAGGCGGAAGCAGCAGTGGGGAGGCAGCCCCACGTGGCTGTCCTCGGGTCGTCTGTTTGGGGCCAAGCTGTGTG
Organism: Sus scrofa; assembly: GCF_054392235.1. NCBI lineage: Eukaryota > Metazoa > Chordata > Mammalia > Artiodactyla > Suidae > Sus > Sus scrofa. The sequence continues at coordinate 2,095,571 of NC_139383.1, forward strand.
TCACCTCTGTTCCAGGAAGAGCTCCGACCATGGTCCTTAGAGAACAAAGTGTGAAAAGACACGGAAGGTGGTCCCCTCCTAACCAGACACTTGAAATTCAGGGCTTGGAGTTCCTGTTGTGGTGCAGTGGGTTAAGAATTGAACTTCAGCCGCTGGGGTCACTGTGGAGGCACAGGTTCAGTCCCCAGCCCAGAAACTTCCATGTACTGCAGGTGCGGCCATAAAATTTTTTTTAAAAAAATTTTTTTAGAAAGGCACAAATTTCTGGGAGTTCCCATTGTTGCGCAGTAGTTAACAAATCCGACTAGGAACCTGAGGTTGCAGGTTCGATCCCTGCCCTTGCTCAGTGGGTTAAGGATCCAGAGTTGCCACGAGCTGTGGTGTAGGTTGCAGACGTGGCTCGGATACTGTGTTGCTGTGGCTCTGGTGTAGGCCGGTGGCTACAGCTCCGATTCGACCCCTAGCCTGGGAACCTCCATATGCCGCAGGAGCGGCCCTAGAAAAGGCAAAAAGACAAAAAAAAGAAAAAAAAGAAAGAAAGGCACAAATTTCTAAGATATTTTAAAAATAAATAAGTAAAAAATAAAGTAAAATTCAGGGCGTGTGAAGCCACCTTTGTTGATTAGTTGCGCAGCTGCCCGTCTGGGAACCAGAAAACCGTCACTTCTAATTCCGAAAGTCTAGGGCTGCTCTACCTTTTAATGAGCACATGAATCCCTGAAATCTCGTGAATTCACACATACTGGCACCATCACTCCGGGTGGGGCCCAAGCTCTGGGCTGGGATGCAGGGCCTGCTCGCTGGGCAGCAAAGTTCTGGACACAGACCAGGCCCTGACCTGGGACCCACCAAGCACCCCCAGAGGGGCCGCAGCCTTCCCGCTCTCACCACTGACCACGCTCCGGGGGTGCAGGGGTGCATAACGAGAAAGGATGTCTCAGCTTGAGGGCCTGAAACCCAGCTTTTGTAAGGGCCTCGCGGTGACAGCGGGGACTTCCCCAGGTTTCCAGGACGGAACGAGCACACAGCAAAAGCACTGAGGCGGTTCCATGAGAGCAGTTCCCAGGCACCCACTCAGGGGCAGACACACAGCTCAGCATCTGAGGTGTGTGGCTCCCCCGGGGCCACGGTGAGCCTGCTCCACCCTGAGGCCCCCATTCCCTTAGCCGGGGACATGCTGCAAGTCTCTTGTTTACAAACTTCAGTTTCTTTTGTCTACACACTTCTTTTCCTTTCTTTCTTTTTTCTTGGCTGCACCCACATCATATAGAAGTTCCCGGGCCAGGGATTGAATCCGAGTCACAGCTGCAACACCACTACCCCACAAGTGGCCTGTGCGTTTCTGATCCTTCTCGAAAAGCCTGGAGCCCACCCAGCCAGCGAGAGGATGTATCCTTGTCACTCCCATTGCTCCAGTGTCTCCGCTGTGTGTCCCTCCATATGAAGTGACATGCAATCCATGGACAGTTATTCTAAAGCCAACGAGGCCTCTGCTGCTACGGGTGGAGGCTTCTCAAGTTACCACTTATTTGACCACGTGCACACGGGGTCACGTGACATGCTTAAAGGGAGACCTAAGAAAGACCAATTCCCCAACGTAACATAGAACTCGTGGGTCTCGTTTAACCACAGATCTGTTGGAATGAAAGTTGTCACACACACACACACACACACACACACACACACACACGTTTGTGCTGATGCTTTAAATGGGCATGTGGTCCATGGAAACCTGCTGTATTTTCTTCAGAGGTTTTGCCTTTAGCATCTCAGTGCAAATATTATCTATTAAACACTTAACTTCTATTAGGAGCGAGGCTATTCAGGGGTTTCTATCTTTCTTTTTTGGCCTCGCCCACGGCCGGCAGAAGTTCCTGCACCAGGGTCGCACCCACACTACAGGAGCAATCGATGCCACAGCATTGGCACCCCCAGATCCTTGACCTCTAGGCTACCAGGGAACTCCCGTTTTTGTTTTTTGATTTTTTTTCCCCCTTTTGGATATTCAGGTTTCCATTTTAGATAAAATCACAGTTCCAACCTCCAAGTGCTCAGGTCCCAAATCGTCTTTATCAGATCATTAGTTCCCAGGAAAAGCTATTCCTAAAAAATCACTTTAAATTCAACTATGAAACGGTGGGTGTTATTTGGAAGTTTCTTCTGGGATCACCAGGCTGGCAGGGCGCTTTCGTGGGCGAGGAGGAGCTGGGGCTCTCAAACACCTGCCTTACACTCCAATTCTGCACCCACTTGCTGTCGCTACACAACTCGCTTTGGGTTAACACACCAAGACCGGAGGAGACGTGTCACAGTTCCAGGCAAGCCCCTTAAGTTCTGGGGTCTGCGTAGCACCTCCCTGACCCGAGACGGGGTGGGGCAGGCCTGGATGGACACGGATCTGGGCGAGAAATGAGGCCGTTACCACAGCAGAATCTCGCCTACCCTGGCTGACACAGCTCCTTTATCATAAATGACAGGTTTGGAAAACTCGGAAGGTAAATAAAGACCTCCCTAAAGAGAAAGGGTCTAAAACTGTCTTCTTAGAACCCTTCTTCAAGGGCGTGTGTCAGGGTCCTGCACAGGCAGATGGTGTCACCTAGAGCTTGAGCAGCTGCACAAGGTCCCCAGAGACAAAGGTCAAGGACAAACGAAGAGGGCAGAAATCCAGAGGGTATTCCACGGAGCCAACCAGAAAAGCTTTAAGGTTAAAAATAAAGCAAAACCAGTCACCACTAATCTTAAGACGAGAAAGAGTGTGAATAAGAGAAAGTTACCGAGGGAATAAAGCTTTTACAGACATACGAAAGGGACTTGCCCGTTTCTCTAAAGGCCGTTCCCTTGAATCTCTGCAGACGCAGCTAGCGCCTCAGCAGTGTCCTGAGAATGAACCAGTTAATGCTGATGAAGCTACCAGATTCGTGGCTCAGCTGTAATACACTTTGATGCATGAAATGCCCTCAAAAGATCAATAAATTAAATGCTTTATACCAAAAAAAAAAAAAAAAAGACCCGTGTTTCAGCAGGTCTAAAAGGGGGGCTATTTTAGCCCTTTCTTGCCCTTTGAAAAGAGTGGGCTCCACTTCCTACGGGGTGTCCCCAAGGTTGCATTTTTAATTCTGGGCACCGTGCCGGGAGCCCCCTCTGGACCAGCAATGTGCCAAGAGGCCGCAGTGCACGGATGGCTGTTCCTCCCTCACGCCTACAGGGAGGAGACACCACAAATGCGCAGAGAGGAGACGCGCCCCCCCCCCCCCCCGCCACGGCTGCGTGGCCAGGAGGCAATGAAACCAGCATCGGACGCCGGGCCTCCCTCACGCTCTTGGTAAATGGACCACCTCATCCTGCATCTGGAAGACGTGCTATCCGGAGACGCTGGCGGCCCCACAGCCTCCTGTGTGCTGGGTGCTTCTGGCTCAGTATTGACGGCCTTCATGCAGTGAGGTGCTTGCTCCATTTGGCAGATGCCCACCCTGAGGCCTGGAGCAGGAGGAAGCAACCTGGCCCTACTACCGTCAGTGCATATCAGGGTTAGATTTCCATTCAAAATCTGCCTTTCGTGTGGTCCCCTGCTCTTCTTCCACGTGACAATGCGAGGGTTCCAGGCCTGGATTACAGGAAAGGCAAATCCTCAGGGGTCGCTAGAAAGATCCAGTGCCTAGACAGGTGCCCTGTAAGGCTGCAGCCACAGAGGAACCCTGGAAGGGGCTGAAGGAGGCCCACCCGTGTCGTGACGCCATCTCCCTCTCAGGCCAGACTCCACCGCGTTCGGGGGCTTTCAAGGAGAAAAGAGAATTTAACTGCCGTTTTGATAAACTGATGAAATTTCATTTTAGAGAGAAAAAGGCAATTTCACTGATGGCCATTTTCCCCGCTGATTCTATTGTCCCCTTCTTTCTGGACACACGGGCACTCGCCTGGGGAACAAACTGTCAGAAACTAAAGAATCAATTTGAGTTCTGTCACGGTTACTTTGAACGAAGAATCAAGAAATTATTATTTTAGTTTAGACAAAAACTACCCCAAATTTTATGTTAAGAGATGTATTAACTGTGATTTATCCAATACATGCTTCGATTATCCTAGCAGATACAAGCACTACAGGTAAATTGCCAGGTTAAAAAAAAAAAAAAAAAAAGAGGAGAGATGAGAAAAAGGGTCATTGAGGAGTTCCGGTCATTGCGGCTCAGTGGATTAAGAACTTGACTAGTATCTATGAGGATGCAGGTTTGATCCCTGGCCTCGCTCAGTAGGTTAAGGATCCGGCGTTGCCATGAGCTGTGGTGTAGGTCGCAGATGCAGGTCAGATCCCACGTTGCTGTGGCTGTGGTGTAGGGCGACAGCTATGGCTCTGATGCGATCCCTAGCCTGGGAACCTCCATACTCTGCAGGTGTGGCCCTGAAAAATCAAAAAAAAAAAAAAAAAGAGGGGGGTCATGGAGTTTCCCTGCCATTCAGGAACTGACTTAGAGTTTTAAGAACATTACAGCTGCCCCATTACTCTGGGCAAAGCCTGACGTGGATGGACTTAGTGGCAGTGAGGCAAGTTTCAGGACATGGAGAAAAACAGTCTCACCCATGGTCCTGCTGCCTCTCTGTCCCTCTGAGACCCGACAGTGGCCAGTGCCCAGCGTCGTCGGCTTTGTCTCCAGCCCCGCTTTCAAAATGGGACCTTCTCGGAGTCTCAGGAGCCCAACCCAAACCACTTCGCTCCCCGCACCCCAGCCTGAGGCGGGAGCTCACGTGGCGGGGTGGGTACTGGGAGCTCTCTGCCGTGGCCAGACCCTGCGGCCACTGTCCAGTCGCTCCTTCCCAGGGGCACGTATTTTGATCCCCTTAAACAAGCCCCGCTGTGCAGATCGCTGGCCCAATGTTGCCATGCAAATAGGCGTGGTTCTCTTCTCCCTTTGGGCAAACATTTAGAGGGACACTGAATACCCTTCTCACTGCATTTACAGCAAAAGGGGGGAAACAAGTCGATCTTTTTTTTCTAACAGAAAAATAACAAGCCAGCATATTTCTAGAAACGAAGGAAATTTTCACAGGAATTTTATTAGCATATACATATGGTAAACGGCCTCATTCACATACACAACATACATTATATATTATTTGTCTTCAGGGAAGGGGCACACGGAAATAAACAACTTATTGATTCTATTTTTTTCTAAAATTAAAATCATTATTTTTTTCCTAAAATGGAAATTAAAACTCCATGTTTCTCTAAAACTTTATTTTAAAGTTTTATTTATTTAAAGTTTATTTTTTTATTTAAAGTTTTCTAAAAAGCTAATTTAGAATTAGCTTGTCAATTTCTACAAAGAGTGTCCAGAACTGTGAAAGGCATTGTGTTAAACCTGCAGAACAATCTGGAGGCTACTGACTTAACAATGCTAAGTCTTCTGACCCATGAACGTGAGATGTGTTTCCTTTCATTTAGACCTTCTTTCATTTCTTTCAACATGTTTTGTAGTTTCAGAGTATATTTTGCATTTCTTTCTTTTTCCTTTCTTCTTTTTTTGCTTTTTAGGGCGGCACTGGTGGCATATGGAGGTTCCCAGGCTATAGGGGTGGAATCGGAGCTATAGCTGCCAGCCTGCACCACAGCCATAGCAACGCAGACTCCAAGCCACGTCTGCAAACTACACCACAGCTCACGACAATGTTGGATCCTTAACCCCCTGAGCAAGGCCAGGGATCAAACCTACAACCTCATGGTTCCTAGTCAGATTCGTTTCCTCTGTGCCACGATGAACTCCTGTTTCGCATTTTTGTTAAACTTATTCTTAAGTGTTTCATGCTTTGTGGTGCTATTGTAAATGGAATTGTTTTCTTAATTTCATTTCCTGGGTGTCCATTGTAAGTGTATAAAAATACAGTTGATTTTGCATATTCGTCTTGTATCTTGCAACTTGCCGAGCTTGTTGGTTACAATAGATTTGTAGTGGATTCCTGGACGTTTCTACATACAAGATCATGGCGTCTGAGAATGTAGTTTTTCTTCTTCCTTTCCAATCAAGATGCTCTGATTCCTTTTTCTTGCCTAATTGCCCTGGCTGAACCTCTAGTTCCATGGTGGCTAGGCATGCAGAGAAGTCTTCCTTACAGTATTTCTGAATTTTAGGAGGAAAGTATTCATTCATATACCATGATGGTGATATTAGCAGTGGGTTTTTCACAGGTACGTTTTATTGGGTTGAAGAAGTTCCCTTCTGTTCCTAGTTTGTTGAATGTTTTTATCATGAAAGGATGATGTTGAGTTTTTGCCAAATGCTTTGTTCATCATTTAAGATAATAATGTGATTTTTGTATTTATTCTATTGATTTAATTTTTTTTTTTTTTTTTTTTTGTCTTTTGCTTTTTAGGGCCGCACCCACTTCATATGGAGATTCCCAGGCTAGGGGTCAAATTGGAGCTGCAGCCACTGGCCTAGGCCACAGCCATGGCAACGCCAGATCCCCAACCCACGGAGTGAGGCCAGGGATCAAACCTGGTTGATCATGGTTGCTAGTCAGGTTCATTAACCACTGAGCCACGACAGGAGCTCCTGATATGATTTTTTTTACACCAATTGGTTTTTAAATGTTGAACCCATTCTGCATGTTTGATATATTCTACCTTGCCATCATAGGTAAATGACTTTATATGCTGTTGGATTTGATTTGCTAAATGTTTTTGCCTTTTAGGGCCACACTCGAGGCACATGGAAGTTCTCAGGTTAGGGTCGAATCAGAGCTACAGCTGCTGGCCTGCACCACAGCCCCAGCAACATTAGAGCCAAGCCACATCTGTGAGCTACACCAGATCCTTAACCCACTGAGCAAGGCCAGGGATCAAACCTGCATCCTCATGGTTCCTAGTTGGGTTTGTTAACCACTGAGCCACAAAGGGAACTCCTGATTTGCTAATATTTTGTTGAGGATTTTTGCATTCATATACAACAGAGATGTTGGTCCATAGTTTTTTCATTCATTGTGAAATCTTTGTCTGGTTTTGATATCAGGATAACTGGCCTCATAAGATGAGTTGGAAAGTGTTCCTACCTTTTTTCTTTTTTGGAAGGGTTTGTGATGAATTGGTATTAATTTTTCAAAAATGCTTGCTAGAATTCAGTGGTGAAGCCACGTGGGACTGGAATTTTCTTTGGGGTAGTTTTATAAATTAATAATTCAATCACGGAGTTTCCACTATGGTTCCATGGGATACGAACCTGACATAGTGTCTGTGAGGATGCAGGTTCGATCCCTGGCCTCGCTCAGTGGATTAAGGATCTGGTGTTGCAGAATGCTGTGGTGTAGGTCTCAGATGTGGTTCAGATCCGGTGTTGCTGTGGCTGTGGCACAGGCCTGCAGCTGCAGCTCTGATTCAACCTCTAGTTTGGGACTTCCATAGGCCATAGGCATGGCCATGAAATGAAAAATAAATAAATAAGTTCAATCTCTTCATTTGTTATAGGTCTATTCAGATTTTTCTATTCTTGGGTCAGTTTTTTGAGTCTATGTCTTTCTAGGAAATTTCCCATTTTATCAAAGTTACCTAATCTATTGATATATAATTGTTCATAATATTCATTTACAATCTCTCTTTTTTTTTTTTTTGGTCTTTTTAGGGCCACATGGGCGGCATCCGGAGGTTCCCAGACTAGGGATCCAATTGGATCTGCAGCCTCTGGTCTACACCACAGCCACAGTAACGCCAGATCTGAGCCATGTCTGTGACCTACACCAGAGCTCACAGCAATGCTGGATCATTAACCCGCTGATCGAGGCCAATGATCAAAACTGCGTCCTCATGGGTGCCAGTCAGATTCGTTCCCACTGAGCCACGACAGGAACTCCCTATCTTTTTATTTCTATAAATTCAGAAGTAATGTCCCTTCTTACATTTCTGATTTTAGTGATTTGAATATTCTCTTTTTCTTGGTCAATCTAACTTAAGTGATCAATTTTGTTGTTGTTTTTTAGTAGTTCAACAGGTTGTGTGAGGAAAGCTAATGCCCTTTATCTCTGGCCTTTGTATTATTTTATATATATATATATATATGTTTGTTTGTTTGTCTTTTTGCCATTTCTTGGGCCGCTCCAGCAGCATATGGAGGTTCCCAGGCTAGGGGTCTAATCGGAGCTGTAGCCGCCGGCCTACACCAGAGCCACAGCAACACGGGATCCGAGCCGCGTCTGCAACCTACACCACAGCTCACGGCAACGCCGGATCCTTAACCCACTGAGCAAGGGCAGGGATGGAACCAGAAACCTCATGGTTCCCGGTCGAATTCGTTAACCACTGCGCCACAACGGGAACTCCATGTATTTCATATATATAAACACACGCACACATCACATACATTGCAAACCCCTATGGACGTTACTTTTTGTTTTAAGTCATAGACATTGGCAGAAACTCAAGAGATGACTGGTCTGTTACCTTTACTGTCATAATTACCATTTGTGACACTTCCTTTACTCCTGGTTTTTCACATTTCCCTCTGGTATCAGGTCTCTTTTGTCTGAAAAAAAAACTTCCAGTAGCCACTCTTTCAGGGCGGGAGTTGTCCTACCAGTGGATTCTCTGTTTTCCCTTCATCTGAGGATGTCTTTATTTCACCTTTATTCCTGCAGGACCCTGTCACTGGACGTAGCAAAGTTGCTCATGAAAACCTGCCTTCATTTGAATCTTTTTTCCTGTACAAGTAAACGCATTGTTTGACTGCTCGCAGGACTTTGGTGTCCAGTTTTCAGTCGTGTGATTGTAATGTGTCTGGAATATGGATTTTGAGTGGGGGGTCAGGGGGTGGGGGAGGTATCCTATTTGGAGCTCGCTTGCCAAGGTTCTTGAATCTGCAGGTTTCTGTGCTTTGCCAGATTTGGTAAGTGTGTAGCCATTATTTCTTCAGCTACTTTTCCTGTGTGCTGTTTCTCATCTCCTTCTGGTGCTCCGGGGATGCAGACGTTAGCCCTTTTCATAATACCCCAAAGTCCCTTGGCTCTGGTTTTTTGGGGGGTTTTTCATCTTTTTTTTTTTTTTTTGGCTTTTCAGTGTCTTTTCGCTCTTGTTCAAACCAGATAATGTTGCAGATCTGTTTTGAATCCTTGTTCTGCTCTTGAACCCTTCCTCTGAGTTACTTCCTTTTTTGAAATTTTCAGTTCTAATTTCCATTTAGTTCTTCTCGATGGCTTTCTTGGCTGTCTATCTTTTCATTCAATTCAAGAAGCACTGTTACAGTGGCTCACTTGAAGCCTTAGTCTGAACATTAAAGGGTTTGCATCTTAAATGTTTTCAGTGTTAAAGTTTCCAAATCTTTTATTTGAAGGCGAAGTGTCATTAATGAGAGCCCTCGGCCTCGGAGTCATCCTGCTAAGCAGAGTTTTACCTCCTATCAGTGAGACTGAATAAAGTCCACGGACAAGGACACCCACAGTGCAGTTGCTATTACATAACAGAACACACGCTTAGCATATAAATTATTTCTAAAACCACAGAGGCCAAACCGCAGTGGAAAATTCAGCTACTCTGGAGAGAAATAGCAAGATTAAATTCTGCAAAGTTTCCTATTCAGGTATGCATTCTAAGGTGGCCTATATTTCTAATGCTTCTTAAAGCCCACACAACGAAGGAGTACGTCTCTATGAAAAAAAATGTATATGTTTGGAAAGAGTTTGCCTCTTTGGCTCTGTACTCAATCTCACAGACAGGATTTAAACGCCAGTGAACCATTTGGAATATTTCACAGGACTGTAGATTTCACTCCTCCCTTCCCAACACACAGACAGACTTCAGAGAATTCTGAAGTTTCTCTCTCTCTCTCTCTTTTTTTTTTTTTTTTTTTTTTTTTTTTTGTCTTTTCAGGGCCACACTTGCAGCATATGGAGATTCCCAGGCTAGGGGTTGAATCAGAGCTACAACTGCCGGCCACAGCCGTGGCCACAGTAACGCAGGATCTGAGCCACATCTGCAAACCATACATACCACAGCTCATGGCAACGCCAGATTCTTAATCCACTGAGCGAGGCCAGGGATGGAACTTTTGTCCTCATGGATACTAGTCAGACTCATTTCTGATGAGCCACAAGGGGAACTTCTGGGGTTTTTCTTAATCAACTCATTTTTGAGAATTCCTTAGGCATTCCCTCATGGCCTAGTGGTTGATAAGCGGTTGTCGCTGCTGTGGCTTGGGTTCGATTCCTGGCCAGGAACTACTGCATGCCATGGGCACAGCCAAAAAAAGAGAGAGAGCGCGGGAGGGAGAATTACTTAGGTTAAGGAGTAGACATCACCTATCAGAACAACCTGAAATGGGTGTAGACATCCACCCCAGCCTTTTGTAGTCTAGCCGTCTCAGAACCGGACTGGGGAAATGCCAGGTTTTATAGGAATTACTGAATTACTGAATTTAGGAGATGATTTCGCCGTGTCACATTGAGGATGTGTCTTCCCAGGAAGCTCCCATGGCTGGATCCAGAAAAGTCAATCACAGCGAGAAGTGACAGAACTTTGGGTTTTTCTTTGGTTTATAAAGTAGGGCGGGTCACTGCTGACAAGGAAGTCCCAGGGCAGCAAGAGCCGCGGGTGTCTGTCACATGATGTCCCCTGACACCCAGAGGCCGAGGCCCAGCTGTGCAATGAGCACAAACACAGCCTCACCTTCTTCTTTCCCTGCGGAAGCCACTGATCCCGTGTGCGCACCAGTGTCCCAGCGGCCGGCGCGTCCCTCTCCTCTTCACACCTTCTTCTGACGCCGTTCTTTTGCACGTTCCCTCTTTTTTTGTCTTTTGTCTTTTAAGGGCCAAACCTGCGACATATGGAGGTTCCCAGGCTAGGGATCGAATCGGAGCTACAGCTGCCAGCCTACACCACAGCCACTGCAACGCGGGATCCGAGCCGGGTCTGCGACGTACACCGAAACTCACGGCAAGGCTGGATCCGGAACCCACTGAGTGGGGCCAGGGATCGAACCTGCAACCTCATGGTTCCTAGTCGGGTTTGTTTCTGCTTCGCCACGACGGGACCTCCTTCACCTTCCCTCTTGTTGGTCTCTGCTCTTCTCCATCCTTACTTGGCCATAACGGATCAACCGGATCTTTCTTTCTCTTTCTTTCTGTCTTGGTTTTTTTTGTTTTGTTTTGTTTTAACTTTTATTGGAGTAGTGTTTCAAGTGTGCAGCAAAATGAATCAGTTATACAGACGCATGTATCCCTGTTCCTTCTCAGATTCTTTTCCCATGCAGGTTACTACCCAGTACTGAACAGAGGATTCCCGTGCTATTCGGCAGCTCCTTGTCCAATACCCATTTTGCACGCAGTAGGCGTATGTGTTCATCCCAAATTCCTCACTTATCCCTCCCCCCGACATTTCCCCTTTCATAACCGTGAGTTTGGTTTCAAAGTCTTTGAGTCTGTTTTTGGAAACAGGTTTCTTTTAGCTCTTTTTATTAGAGTCTACGTATAAGCAATATCATATAATACTTGTCTTTCTCTGACTCCTTTCATTTAGTATGATAATTTCTAGGCCTACCCATGTTGCTATGTTGCTACCAATGGCATTATTTCATTTTTTACAGCTGAGCAATATTCCACTGCACACGTGTACCACGTCTTTTGTTTATAAAGTCAGCCACTTTACAGACTTATAAAGTTTTATAAACGGATAAGGGGTTTAAACACGATTTCCAGATTTTTCTGAGTCCTCTATCTTCCCAGTAGGAAAAAAAAATTTAAGTTCTCTGCTGCTTCTTAGGCGATCTGTTGCCAAATATTTTTAATAAGCCCAGAGCAATTTTGCTTTCTTTTTCAAAGAAACAGAGCTGCAGATAAACTGCACCTCCTGCTCTAATGGTAAGACCTGAAAATGCACAGTGGGTAAGTGACCTAGTTTAACCTGCTGCTGCTCTGAGGCACAGCATGCAGCCGATGGTATTTAAAACCTAAATATGAATAGAGAAACCTGCAGTCATTCTGGGCCGGTGGGCTTCTTTGGAGGGAGGGTCGCTTTGAACACATTAGCGTTGGTATCTACACCCAGTCACTCTGAGCAAGACTGGAGTATGAGGCAGCAGTACACACATGCTCGGTTCTCGGGACACGCTGGCCGATCACTGCAAAGCCTCATGGGTTTTCTTTACAGAGTGCTGCTGTCCTTTGCCAGTGGTCACCCCTTCCAGGCAGCACGCTGACCACAGCCTCAACTGGGGCCAGCAGCTCTGCATGCCTGGGGGAGGGGCGCCGTCCAGTAGCTTCCCCCACAGCAATTGCTAAAGCAAAGTTGTTCTCTGCAGGAAGTTTCCGCTGTGGCTCAGCAGTAATAAGCCTGACTTGTACCCATGAGGATGTGGGTTCGATCCCTGGCCTCGCTCAGTGGGTTGAGAGCCGGTATTGCCATGAGCTGTGGTGTAGGTCGCAGACGCAGCTCGGATCCCACGTGGCTGTGGTTGTGGCTGGCAGCTGTCGCTCTGATTCGACCCCTAGCCTGGGAACCTCCATATACCACAGGTGTGGCCCTCAAAAGCAAAACAAAAATTGTTCTTTGTAAAATTTTACAACTTGATTATATGTTTCAGGAAAAAGTGGCTTCCCAGAGCTCTCGCCTCAGCCCCAGGGGCACCCTGAGAGGCTGGGGCACCCACAGCCCAGGGGGAAACACAGAGCTGAGAGTCCAGCACCTCGGCTGACTTATGAGAGGCAGAGTCCCCGGAAGGGGCTGCGCCAAGAGGGGGCAGGAAGGCGGCCCAGAACCCGTGAGCTTGACTCTGACCTAGAGACTGTCCTTCAAACAAAACCACTTCCAATTTCCATGAGCATTTGCTTCTGTATTTTGTATATTTGCTATTTCACCTAAACCACATATTTTCATGGGTAACAACCAATTTTTTTTTTTCCAGAGGCTCATTTGGATACCTATGCTGACACCTGTTTTGGCTTGGCACTTAAAGCTCAGAATATTTTGGTCAGCAGCTTTCTAGAAAATGCCTGCATTACATTAAACAATCCTTTGGGTGAAGGAAGCCATTTAAATGCTCATCGGCTGTAATTTGCCTTGATGATACATGAACCCCTTGTCCACTGCTGCAGATTACAAAGAAAATTACCAAAGCTTCTATTTTCGAAAGAATTACATTTCAAAAGCTTCACTAGGAAGTCCGTGGCTTAACACTCATTTTTCTGCAGGAGTGTGTGTACTGAGGTGTGTCGAGCAAGGGGCCAACCTTCAAAAGTCTCCAGCTGTTCATTTACTTACCTAAGCTCTGCCCCTGCTCTGAGGCTCTGCAGCACACCCACCAGGTCACCCTAGGACCTCATCCCTGCACACAGCTCCCCAGTTTCTGCAAAGGGCAAGACGGCATGAAAGCTTGTTGCCTAAACTCTAGTTATTTTGTCTTTTATTTTCAATTTTTTTTTTTATTTTTTGCTATTTTAGGGCCGTGCCTGAAGCATACGGAAGTTCCCAGGCTAGGGGTCAAATCAGAGCTGCAGCTGCCGGTCTACACCAGGGCCACAGCAACTCAAGGGATCCGAGCCACATCTGGGACCTACACCACAGCTCACAGCAACGCCAGATCCTTAATCCACTGAACGAGGCCAGGGGTTGAACCTGGTCCTCATGGATCCTAGTCGGGTTCATTAACCGCTGAGCCACGAAGGGAACTCCTTATTTTTTTATTTTTTATGGCAGCACCCATGAAGCATGGAAGTTCCAAGGCCAGGGACTGAGTCAGAGCCACAGCCGTGACCCGAGCTGCAGCTGCAGCCACACGGGATCCCTGGACCCGCTGTGCTGGGCCAGGAATCGAACCTTCATCTCCTCAGGGCCCCGAGCTGCTGCAGGGATTCTTCACCGACTGCACCACAGTAGGAACTCCTAAACTTTTCGTAAATCCATGTGGAGTAATCCAAACTGTGAGAAACCACAGTAAGCGGCACAATATAGGACAACTTCCACAAATGTGGGGCAAAAATGGGAGCTCTCTGAGTCATCATTTTGAGAGGCCGCCCCTGGGACAGGTGGCCGGGTCACAGGGAAGGGTGTCCTCAGGACACAAGGTTGACTGACAGATGCAGGGTAGGGGCTCACGCCCTGCAGAGCTGTAACGCCGAAGCTCAGGGTCCCCCTGGAAATAAGCTCAGGGTACCCCATCCTCTGGGGATGCACAGTGGCCTTTTCATGTGATTTTCCTGCCTCCCCTCTCCCTCTCCACACACCTCCCCCGCCACCCTCACATTACGGTCTTGGGCTCCCTAAAACACAAAATTGTCTAGAGCAGTAATATAACCTAATTCCTGGATTTGAAACACACATAGAGGTAATAACAAGAGCAGCACAGAAACAAGAGACGATGGAATATAGCTGTACAAGAGAAATGGTTCTCTATCTCAGTGGAAATAATTTAGGATAAACCTAAAAAGATTCTGATAAATTGAAAAGTACACTGTAAGCCCTATGGTTGTGGTGCAATGGAAAAAAATCCGACTAGCATCTATGAGGGTGCAGGTTCGATCCCTGGCCTCAGTGGGTTGAGAGCCGGTATTGCCAGGAGCTGTGGTGTAGGTCGCAGACGTGGCTCGGATCCAGTGTTTCTGTGGCTGCGGCCAACAGTCGTAGCTCCTATGTGGACATAGATATACCTTGAGAACATTATGCTGAATGAAAGAAGCCAGTCACACACACACACACTCAAATATGTCACATATTGTATAACTAATTCCATTTACCAAAAAATGTCCAGAAGAGGCAACTCCATAGAGACAGCGGTGGTGCTGGGGGAAGGCTGGAGGGTGGGGACGTGGAGAATGACTGCCCGTGGCTGTGGCCGAGCAGGACCCTGGAAGGTCTCCCAGAGTGGACCCCCCACTCAGGACCTCCGCCTGCCTTTTGTCGATAAAAACACTTGAGTCAAAGAATCAATTTAATCAGAGAAGTGAGAAAATACAGAGAAAAAGGAAAACAACAATAATAATTCGCCATTGGACAACGTCAGGGACCTTCCGTTCTTCAAAGACTGTAGGTCATATTCTGAGCCCTGTCCTTGGAGCTGTTCTGCGGGTGCGGAAGCCCCACCGGGTGGAAGACGGCCACTGCGTGCTGCCCCCAAGCACGGGGACCCCAGACCGGCTGGAACCAGAAGGCTGATGACGCTGACTCCCAGGGACCCCACCACCCGCCAGTCAGGAAAGGCTCCCCGAGCTGAGCACGCCGGCTCCTCAAACGCTGTCAGACGCCTCGCCACCCCTTTCACGGGGGCGCCGTCCTTGAGGCTCAAGCCTGCCGTGTCCCCTCTTGGTCTGGCTATTAAAACTACCTTTGCTGTTTCCGCCGGCTCTGTCCCTGGGTTTCTATCTGGCATCGGGGGACAGAGGCCCCGACATTTCAGCAGCACGTGCAGCACACCCGCCACATGAATCAGGCTTGAGATCTGGGGAGAGTCCAGTAACGACAGACATCGGAGACCCCCCTCGAACGTTCTCAGGACCCCAGTCTCATGAAGAAACTTTCAACATTTCTCAGTTATTTGATCTACAGAATCTGCTAAAATTTCAGACAACTACATATCTTGCTTTTTTTTTAAAGGGACATGATTTGATTGATTGATTGATGTATTTATTTTTCTTTTAGGGCTACACCTGTGGCATACGGAAGTTCCCACACTAGGGTTCAAATTGGAGCTGCAGCTGAGCCCTACACCACAGCCACAGCAACGTGGGATCCAAGCCACATCTGCAACCTACATCACAGCCTGTGGCAATGCAGGATCCTTAACTCACGGAGTGAGGTCAGGGATCGAACCCACATCCTCATGGATACTAGTTGGGTTCTTAACCCATTGAGCCACAGCAAGAATTCCATCAGACGACTACGTATCTTCAGTGACCAATGCTACCTGATAAGGGGTTTAATCTGTTTTTCCATCCCCACTGTTTTTTTTTTCTTCATATTCCCAGCACACTGTCAGGGGCAGGACCTCGTTTGGCTGCACTTTAAATAACATTTGGAGTTACCTTCTTTTTAGGGCTGCACCCCCAGTATGTGAAACTCCCAGGCTAAGGGTCCAGTCAGAGCTGTAGCCACCCGCCTACACCACAGCCACAGCAACGCCGGATTGGAGCCATGTCTGGAACCTACACCACAGATCACGGCAACACCAGATCCTTAACCCACTGGGCGAGGCCAGGGATCGAACCAGCATCCTCAGGGATCCTAGCCGGGTCCGTTAACCACTGAGCTATGAAGGGAACTCCTGCGGTCACCCTCTGTTAGAGAAGGGAGACAAAATTACTCACTCAAAATTATCCATGAACATAAATACTCTGAATAGAAACCAAATCCCAGGAGTTCCCGTCGTGGCGCAGTGGTTAATGAATCCGACCAGGAACCATGAGGTTGCCGGTTCGGTCCCTGCCCTTGCTCAGTGGGTTAAGGATCCGGTGTTGCCGTGAGCTGTGGTGTAGGTTGCAGACGCGGCTCGGATCCCGTGTTGCTGTGGCTCTGGTGTAGGCTGGCAGCTACAGCTCCGATTGGACCCCTAGCCTGGGAACCTCCATATGCCGAGGGGGCGGCCCAAGAAATAGCAAAAAGGACAAAAAAAAAAAAAAAAAAAAAAAAAAAAAAAAAAAAAAAAAAGGAAACCAAATCCCAAACTCAAAGAGTTAAAAAAAAATTAGATAGAATGTCAAAAAATTAAAAAATAAAAATCTGACAAATCCTACAGACATCACAAAATACAGGAAAATAGAATATTTCCATTAAGTGCCGGCTGTCTCTTTATGATGCATTTTTCCTGCGCTGCTTTAATGGAACAGTTTCTGAGACCCATCTTCCCATCGGAATGGCTTTTAAGGTGTCCTTCTACGAAGGGTAAAAGTAATTGAGTCTAGAATGACTGATCAAAATGGTTTCAGTCTTGACATACGAATTTCATCAGCCGGTGAATTTATAATTGACTCAGAACCGCCATGCATGTCGGTTTACAGCTGCCAAACTATGGAAGCCTTGTCCTAGTTCTTTTTCCACATCTGCTTTTGGGATTTACGGCATTTCAATTTTTTTCCGAGACTAGTTAACCTTTAGTGGCGTAAATGCTCTCCCGATGATCCTCCTTCCCGGGTTTTCACTGATGTCCTTTGTCATCACGGCACACCACGCAGTCTCACGGCGTCGTCACTGATATTTCATAGCAAATCAGAGTAAACCTCAGTGTCTGTACCGTGTGTGTGCCTGAGGCGCTCCTCTTCGTTCACGGCATCAGCAGCTAACACAAGTCTACTCGTTATTTCTATGCAAAAGAGCTACCCCTTTCGGTGTTGAAAAAGTACTTGGTTACAACTGGGTCTTCACGTCGGGGTAACTGTCCACGTCTCCTCACGCATCTTTAGCGCAAAGACGCCTGACAGCTCAGTCTGGACCACACTGGGAGCGGCTTTTTTTTTTTTTTTTTTTTTTTTTTGTCCTTTTAGGGCCACACCTACAGCACATGGAGATTCCCAGGCTAGGCGTCGAATCGGAGCTGTAGCCACCAGTCTACACCACAGCCACAGCAACGCGAGATCCGAGCCGCATCTGTGACCTACACCACAGCTCATGACACCAGATCCTTAACCCAAGGAGCGAGGCCAGGGATTGAATCTGTGTCCTCAGGGATACTAGTTGGGCTCATTACCTCTGAGCCACAACTCCCGAGAGTTGCTACTCTTAATTCTATAATCCTCTTGTGAACAAAATGCAATTTCGGGGTGTTCAGATCACAGTGGATGTAAATTTTTAGGGCATGCACTGTGATTCTTCCAACAGTTTCAGCAGCTTTCATCCCGTAACCACGCCAAGTCTCCTCTGAGGGTGGTGGAGTCACAGCTAGAGACTCGAGTCAGGACACCAGGGACAGGGACACAAGAAACTCCAGACCGCACAGTGCATCACACCCGAGGCAGCTCGGCGGGTGAGGAAGTCTTGACCGGAAGAGACCTCCGAATCAGGCCTTGGAAGAGGAACAGAAATGCACCGGAAACCGAGTCACCACCCAAGCAACGCTCTCTTCTCCCTTCCCTCAACAGCAGTTCCCCCCAAGTCCTGTGACTCTTAGCATCTTAGTGAAAACCGTTGCTGTTCACTGAGGATTTGCTGTTTGCCAACGACACCGCCACACTCCGACACAGCAGCGGTCCTGTGAAGTCAGGAGGCTTTGCCCGCCTTGTGCAGACGAGCAAACTGAGAACATTCACGAATCACTTTCCAGCAGCACCTGGCCAGGAGGGAAGGCGTGCGGGACCCTGGTCTGTGTGTGGGGGTCCCTCCGCTCCTGTGTCTCCTGGTCTGAGTGTGGTCGCCCCTCTGCTCCGGTGTCTCCTGCACCCCTGCCGCCCCCACACTTCCCTTCCCAGGAGGGCCCTTTGCTCATTCCTTCGACCCGGCGATCCCAGGCAGACCCCATCAGCCCACCAGCTTCCAGGGTACCAAAGGTCTGAGGTCGTCTCAAACGTCACCTTTCCGGTTGGGCTGTGGTCACTCTCCAGACCCCACACAGGGCTGTGGGCAGCCCAGCCCTCGACACACATGGCACAGACCTGGGGCTTGCACGTCCCTCACCGACTGTGCTGAGGCCAGGATGTCACTGGTGCCTGTCCCCACCTGGGCAGCACCTTGCACCCAGCCCCCTAATCATCTGTAATTAGGTGGCACGTTGGTACATTTCTCCCACAACAGGGTGTGCAGGGAGGAAAGGGACAGGTGACAAGCACCTGGCACACGATAGCGCAGGAAATAAGTGCCTCCTCCAACCTGGGCCTCGAGAGAGCGAGACCAGGAGTCACCAGACGTGCGTGATAGGGAAGGAGTCAGGAAGGCGGGGCCGCCGGGGCACCAGTGCGCCTGGGGCTGCAGGGTGCCTGCCACCAAGACTTAGTACAGCCTCTGCAGCGCAGCAATCCGACACCAAGACTTGAACTTGATTTTTTTCTATCACGGAGTTCCCATCATGGCGCAGTGGTTAGCGAATTCAACTAGGAACCATGAGGTTGCGGGTTCGATCCCTGGCCTTGCTCAGTGGGTTAAGGATCCGGCGTTGCCGTGAGCTGTGGCGTAGGCCGTGGCTGCAGCTCCGATTAGACCCCTAGCCTGGGACCCTCCACATGCCATCGGAGCGGCCCAAGAAAAGACAAAAAGACAAAAAAAAAAAAAAAAAAAAGATTAAGATCTCTAGTGGTCTCGTGACTTATAAAACATGTCAAAATTTGCTTTTTTAGCAACTACAAATGTTGGAAAATTAAAACTTTACAGGGGAAAAAAATTAACTTCATCATCAGATCTGAAGATTGAATAAATTGCCAACAGATTCAGGTTAAAATATCAGAAATGAGCCTTGAAGAAGCCGTCGTCCGGACGGACGCCTCTGTGGGGTGGCTCCGGCCTTTCCCCCGTTCCTCTGGACGCACCCGGACGCCGGCCTGGGAGCCCCTGCCCTTGCCCCCACCCTCCACCTGCTCCTCCTCCCTGCTCTCGGGGAGCAGGCCTGGCTTCACCCAGTGTCTCAGATCTGCAGAGGCTCTGAGGCACAGCACAGGGTGTTCTAGAAGGTGGGGAGGGCTCCACGGGCCTCTCCTGCTGCCGGAAGCAGCACAGGCTGCCCCTCAAAACACAGTGCAGGCATGACGACACATGAGGTGCCAGGCCCGTCTCCCCTTGCTTTGGATCCATCTCCTACAGGCAACAAGGCTTCCCTTTGGGGGGTTTCAGTGTATGTTGTTGGGGAGGGGGTTTGGCCACACCGCAGCACGGGTAAGTCCCAGGGCCGGGGATGGAACCTGAGCCGCATCTGCCACCATGTCACAGCTGCAGCAATGCTGGACCCTTAATCCCCGGCGCCGGACCACAGACAAGCCGGATCAGGAATCCGCTGTGCCACAGCGGGAAGTAGGCTCCCTTTTTGATCAGAGCAGCCATTCTGTGTTCACAATTCCTCTTCCCTCTAACTCTGCAGTCGTTGCTCTATTACTTCTAGCATCTGGGGCAGGCAATTTCGGTGTCATTCCTTTAAAATGATCTTGGAAGTCTTTTTTCACACTAATAAGCGCCCAGTTTCACCAGGATCCACCGGGCCGTGGGCCTGGCTCCCACTCACCCAGCTCAGCACTCAGGGCTCTGAGCCTCGGCTCGTCGCTGCCTCCGCTTCACGCGTGTGGACGAACCGGGGCTGCGGCTCGTCCTCTGCACGGCTCCCTCCGGCCCCTGCCAGCCGCACAGGGGGTTCTTGGGCTCCGAGGTCACTAAGAGCCCATCAGTCAGAGCTTGCCGGAATGACTTGGCCCAACGACTTTTTAATCGAACATCATTTTGATTCTGCACGCTTTTCTCAGCAGCCTTTTTTACGTAGAAACCTCCTCTGACCTCGAGTAGCGCAATTCGGTTCTCATTTTACAGTCATTTTGTTCTCTGAGTTTTGTTTCCTCCAAGCCAAGCTGCTGCTGGTCATCTCAGCCTGCCTCGCGCTGTTCACTTTCCCCGTCAGGGGACGTGTCCTGAAGCAGCGGCCAATCGTTCCCCAAATATGCCCTTCACACTGTGGAGGCTGGCAGTGTAGACTGTCAGGAGGGTGGGGCGGGCCGGTGTGCAAGGGCAGAGAACAGGTGGGGTTCCCGGCCGGCCCAAGGCCTGCCAGGGAAGAGGGGGGCACCCGCCCATGGGGTGTGCCCCTCTCCGGGTGAGCGCTGCCCTCCCAGCCTGCCCAGCCAGCTCGGGCCTTGCTTCTTCGGTGCCAGACACGCTTCCTTCAAGCACACGGCTCCAACCAGCCGTGCGGCGGCGGGCAGCCAGGGCCTTCGCTGGCCATGAACCCACGGCTCAGACCCGAAGGCAGGGCCGCTCCAGGTTTAGAGTGAGGACAGGGCCCAGCCATCAGCGGCACCCCAGCCCTTCGCCAGTGCCTGAAGAGCCACGGCCACAGCCACGGGCCTTGCTGAGCACGCACCACACACACCAAGGGCATGTGTGGGTTAAGAGCGCCCGCTGGAGCGGAGCTTACGCTCTGGACAATGACAGCGATGGCAGGACGCAAACACTCAGGCTGAGGGGCGGGAGACAGCCCCTTCCTGCTGCGGTGGCTCTGAGAATGAGACGGAAACAAGAGAGCCTGGCTCGGTCCTGGGGGCGGGCGATCCAGACGCGGAGGCAAAGACGCCCCGGGCAGGGTCCGCTGTGGCCGCTGGAAGGTGCACACGGGCTCCCGCCGCTGGGGCCGGAGTGGCGCTGGGGCAGGGACAAGGACAAGGACACGTCGGCGCCACTGGTACCAAGTTACCGTGACTACAAAATATAAAAGGCGTGAGCTTTTATTCACTTTACTCATCATCAATAAAACAAGACTTTCATCAACATATGACAGACATTTTCAAAAACTCCAATGTAAGACACAAGTCTTGGCATAAAAAGGTTATATCCTGGGTTGATATTCCAATACGTATTTCTTGGGAGTTCCTGTTGTGGTGCAATAGAAATGAACCGGACTAGTGTCCGTGAGGATGCCGAGGACTCGGGTTTGGTCCCTGGCCTCGCTCAGTGGGTCACAGCTCAGTGCTGCCATGAGCTGTGGTGTAGGTCACAGACGGGGCTCGGATCTCGCGTCGTCTGTGACTGTAGTGTAGGCTGGCAGCTACAGCTCTGATTTGAGATTCGACCCCTTGGAGTTTCTGTCGTGGCTCAGTGGTGAACAAACCTGACTAGCATCCATGAGGATGCAGTTCGATCCCCAGCCTCACTCAGTGGGTTAAGGATCCAGCGTTGCCATGAGCTATGGTGTAGGTTGCAGATGTGGCTCAGATCTGGTGTTGCTGTGGCTGTGCCGCAGGCCAGCAGCTACAACTACAATTCAACCCCTAGCCTGGGAACCTCCAAATGCCACGGGAGCAACACTAAAAAGCAAAAAAAAAAAAATTCAGTATGTATTTCTTAACAGAAAGAAAACACCAATCACACTGAAAACCTACTTACTCAAGGAACACATGTAGAAACAGCGTTGTCAGCTGCATTTTACATCATTCAAACGATGTGATCAGCAGCAGCACTGACAGGAGCTCCCGCTGTGGCGCAGTGGGCTGAGGATAAGGCACCATCTCTGCAGTGGCTAGGTGGCAGCTGCAGCTCCCCTGCCTGGGAACTTCTGTAGGACTCGGGTGCAGCCACAAAACAGGAGAGCTGCTGCCAGAGGCATCTCCTACTTGCACTCTCCACCCGTCCTCCCAGACACTGTCCAAAGGTCGGATTCTATGGGTGAAAGAAAAATACTATCCGATGCTACTCGTCAAAAGCTTTCCACGAAATTAAAACGCCACCTCTGACAATCATTCCACTGAAAGGATTTCCCATCACGCTCCTGAAATCCAGCTCCCACCAAATAATACAAAGACCAAATCACACCTTTGATGCAGATTCCACCACAGACCTATGACCTGCACAGAAAGGGAGTCTTTGCAGAGATGACGTCTGAGGAAATGCACTTCTAACAAGCTCGCTGGGGACTTGCAGCCGCGCTTCGTACTCACGTGACACAGGAACAGCCTGACCTGACCGAGGTCACAACCTGCAGTGGAGGCCGGGGCGACGGAGCAGCTCCCAGGCTGTCCTGGCCCGAATGGCGCCCTGCTTCCTCCTGGTGCTCGTGGCTCAGGCTAAAGTCACGGAACCTGAATCCTCGCGTCATCACTTCCCGTTCCACATTAGAGCCAGTAAATACGTTTGCAATGTTTAGATTAATACGAAACGAAAAACGGGCATTATACAAACCACAAACTCTTCACTTACTGAGACCAGCGAGTCAGGCCCGGTTTGCTCCCTTTATTAATAAAGGCGACTTTTAAGAAAGAGCTTTAATTGAAATTTGAAAGTACCGAATGTATCACAGCTTGACTTACACCAATTGAACATGCAGGTGTCACTTCTAACGGCGAACACGTCAGAGTCACTAGTATCAGCAACCTCCCGCAAGAGCAGCACGATGGACAGAATGTAAACAAGTCCGCCTGAACACCTACCACTGGCTCCACCTGAAAGGGCTGCAATGAAACTATGGACCGTGCGCAAGGCTCCTCAAGGCGGATGAGGTCTCAGGCCAGTACTACCGCACCGTCCAGTGTGGATGTTGACATAACCAACTTACAGACCTGAAATAAAGGCATTGCTTAATGGTTTCAGATGCATTTGGTAGTTCATATGTTTCAAGGCATCTTTACAAATAATAAATTATAACTATACTGACGAGAAAACTGTGAGTAAAGCTTCTTCTAGGGACACAGGGCAGGGACCACAAAGGCTGTCAGGGACAATTCCATGACTCAAAAGTCACAACCATCTCTGGATTTCTTCAAAACAAGCGAAACTGCGGAGCACACAAGATATGTTAATGAAACCTGAACGGTCTAACAAGCCTTCCCAATGGAAGGAAAGAGAAAGAAAGTCGACCTATCACATGTAACTTAGAGCGATGGGCTTCGGGCCTACCGTTCCCAGGCCGCCTGGCAACCGCCAGCAGGACCAGCTACTGCCAGCGCTCCGACCGGCGGCTGGCACCAAGGCACACCCGCGGGCGGCCTCGGCTGCACCCGTGCCTTCCGTACGCGGCAACACTGCCGTTTTCACGGGCTCGCGCCTTGTAGGAAATCTGAGCCTAGAAAATCAACCTCCACAGAGAAACGTGTACTAGGCCAAATCAAGAGTATGGAATCTTCCACGTGTGGGCTCAAATAGGAAGTATTTTGTTTAGTAAAATGAAAAGTTACTTTTTAAAAATAGCTGTAGTCTTTTGAAACACAAGGCACCAACGGGGAGCAGACGTCCCAGCAGAGTGATGGTCTGGGACAAAAAAAGGAACTGGTCGGGGTCCCCTCTGTCCTTGGCCGATGGCAACACTTCCTTCCGTGGCGCCTAAGCAACGTCTTCCAGGTAGTCCGCGACGTCACTGAGCTGGGACACAGTCAGGTCCTGCGTCAGGTCATCAAGCTGGATTGTTGAAAACAAGGAAGAGAATCCGAGTCAGAGGCAAGGGCAGCGCCGACTAAGGTCTAACACGCTCTGCGGGGCTTAAGCGTCTACCGACTGCTTCCCCATCACAAGTCCTGTCCGCTCTGCAGTCAGTGATGAGACCAAAAGCTGAGCCACCAGTCCAACTGCACATAAACAAGACATCTGACAAGAAAGCGGATGATTAAAAGAATCCTTCTGCAGTTACTCTGGTAACTTTTTCTTTTACTGGCCACATCTGCAGCCTGTGGAAATTCTGGGGCCAGGGATCAAACCCACGCCAAGTGGAAACCGGAGCTTCTGCAGTGGCAGTGCTGGAGCTGGATACCTAACCCGCTGTGCCACAAGGGAACTCCGCTTTCGGCAACTTTAAGCAACAGCTTTAGGCCTCGTACGGATGACAGAAGGTGGAAAGGCGAGAGAGAGACAAATTACACCACTCGGTGTGGTGTCAGGAATCAGAGAAGGTACTTTACATACTGTCACTTCACCTTCAAAACCACCCCTGAGGGAGGCAGTCACACCTCCATCTCAGAATAAGAAACTGCAGCTCAAAGGTCAAAGCTCACCTCCACTTACAAACGTGAACCCACCATGGGAGTTCCCGTTGTGGTGTGGGGGTTAACGAATCTGACTAGGAACCATGAGGTTGCGGGTTTGATCCCTGCCCTTGCTCAGTGGGTTAAGGATCCGGCGTCGCCGTGAGCTGTGGTGTAGGTCGCAGACGCGGCTCGGATCCTGAGTTGCTGTGGCTGTGGTGGAGGCCGGCAGCTACAGCTCCGATTCGACCCCTAGCCTGGGAACCTCCATATGCCACAGGTGCGGCCCAAGAAATGGCAAAAAGACCAAAAAAAAAAAAAAAAAACGTAAACCCACCGTGCAGCAGCCCGCAGGCCCAGGCGTTATAAAATGCTGCCTCTCGAAGGCCTTCTCCCCATCCTGGACATTAATCCCGGACGGTCGCCAGCACAGGGGACCCTCCTCACCCTGGAAAGCAGGTGCACCTCCAGGCTATGGAGACCCACGCCTGAAGGCAGACCACCCCCCACCTCCTCCCAGATGCCACTGGTGTCTCACGCTGACCTGCTCTAAGTGTTCCGCTCCCTGCCAACAAAGAGGCCGCCTCTGGATTCCACAAAGGACTCCTGACTGCACGCCCGCCCGGGGCTCACCCCTGCGTCCACGCGCCAACCTCCTACACCGCTGTGCCTCAGCAGGACCCTGCCTGCAGGGCACACGCGGGGCGCTGGACTCTGACTGCAGGCCTGACTGCGGTGGCCCCCAACCCACAGCAGCTGATGCCCCGGCAACAGTACCCAGGCGTTTCATGAGCACTCAGCTGGCAGAGCAGGCGACTGAAAACCACCTCACACGCCCGTCACAGACCTCCTTCCGGCTCTGGACCAGGAAACTCTGTCATCACCTGCGCCCCATTTTCAACTGTTTTCTCCCGCTTAGCACAAACGAGGGAAGCTGCCCAGCAGCTCAAGGCAACAAGCACCCCATGGCACCCCGTGGAAAGCACCCCGCGGCCCTGCGGGGTGCAGGTCGTACCTTATCACTGGTATTGACTTCGTCTATCTCCACAGAGAGGTCTTCTTCAATCTCCTCACCAATACTCAGCTCGCTTTTTTCTGAGCGATGGCTGGTACTAAGTCAGGGGGAAAAAAGAAGACTGCTGACTATAAACATTCCTTTAGTAACCACCATTCCTCTGTCTGTTAGGTAATTATCTGAACTCTTGAAATAAAATGCTGCACAGCATTAATTACACACATCTCATCTCACGAGACCTTACAGTAACAGCAGGAGCAGCAGCGCAGCTCCGGCGACCCGACCGAGGAGACACTAAGGTTCAGCACGCGACTAGGGTCACGATGGCGCGCAAGAAGCAACCCCGCATCTTTAAAGTGTCACCTCTCAAAGCGCTGTACAATATGCTAAAATTAAAATAAAATTCTAGGAGTTCTTGTGAGGCGCAGCTTGCCAAGGATGCGGCGTTGTCCCGCTGTGGCTCCAGCGGCCGCGATGGTGCGGGGACGACTCCCGGCCTGGGAACTTCCACACGCGGTGGGCTCGGCCAGAGAAAAATCCAAACTGGAGGAAAAACTGCCAATTATATAAAATTCTCAGACTCTAATTTAAAATTTCTAATCATAGCTACAACAAATAGGACTTCCATATTAATCATCAGCCAAGTCATAGACCGTATTTCCTTTACACATACAGTTACCCGAAACAAAATATTACGCAGTGTCATCTGAATCAGAAAAACCGTGTGCGAGGGCAACTGCTGGAACAGACACCTCCTAACACGGAGACCCTTGGGGGAGGACAAGAGCCGACAATGCAGCGGCCTCACTGTTTCGGCGGGCTTCAGAGTCAATTCCACACTGGGACTCGGTTTTTTTTTATCACGTTCCCGGAACAGAGTAAGAGTGTCCTCGTTCTAATGGATAATCAGAAACGGGCTTCAAAGTCCAATGTGCTTCGGATTAACTTTTTTCACGTACTTTCAATCAGCATGAACAGGAGAATCAAAGACATTCAAGTAAAATCAGCAACGTAACTTTGCCACATTTTGCTGCTTGGAAATTAAAATGTAAATGCGTCTTCTCCGCCACTTTTCTTACCTATTAAAATCATCAGCATAGTCATCTTCTTCTCCAGCCCCTGAGAAGTTTTAGAAAGATACATGCGTCATATTTCTATAAATAAACCTCACGATCTACTGACAATTACACACACTTTCCTTCAAACCACATTCCTGAATCATATCACATCATTAAAAAATCTCAGATCAGAAATTACACTTTCACCGCATATACTGTGAAAGCAAATGAAAACAGACTTCCTAAGAAACAAAATGTCCTATCGCGCAGTTACTACTCAGCCTCTTCTCAGCCTCCAGAGCTCACCAAACTGCGTGCGGACGGACGGTGGGTAGCACCGTCTGACATTCAGAGCAAGTATTTGACATACTGGGATACGGCCAAGGCAAGTTACCCTCAAGCCCCTACGGTTATCTTTTTTGAAATGAGGCTTTTCAACTCAGCATAGTTATAAAATTTTTAAATGATCACGACGTGTGCAGAGGCGACAGGGCACAGCAAACGTGCGCGACTCCACTCCGACAGAACCGGGTCCCATCGCTCCAGAGCCTGGACGGGGCCCGGGGTCCTCCCTTGGCTGGTTCACGTGCGTCCCGTGAACCGGGACGGCCTAAGGGCTGAGACACGGGAACACGCGACACAGAGCTTCACAAAAGGCAGCGGCACAGGGGAGGGACCGTCCACGGCTCCCACCGAGCGCACGCCTGCACCTTTCCCGGGGAGCAGCTGCGGAAACAGGGTCGCCGGCCCCACGGCCAAGGCCGAGAGGCCCATCTTGACGGTCAGCTGTGCCGGGCGGGCGCGTGGAGGACACCAGGAAGGCCGTGCGTCCACCGGGGAGAGCACAGACCGGCGGGGGGGGGGGTGCCCCGAGTCCTCCGGGGCCAGACAGACAGACAGGCAGACCAAAGCCTATGGCTGATGTGCTGTCAGGGTGAATGGCCACCTGTCCCCCGAGGTGTGGCAGCAAGGCAAGCGGCGTGGCTCGTCTCGAGGACCCGACTTCCCGTGGTCACCTCCAGCGGGAAGACCAGCAGCTGAGCCAGCCAGACGCTGCTGGAGTGGCCGGGAAGAACGCACTCAGGTGACAGCTAGGCTGAAGCCCAGAGAAGGCACCAGATGTGCGTGTCATTGGGAAAAGTGTGTTCCAAGAATGAGCATGTGCCCTGAGAGGGGGACAGTGTGGTGGTTTGAAAAGCGGTGGGGAAGCAGGGCTACAAATCTGGGCGCAGGATGGAGCAGGAGTGGAGAGCAGAGGGCCTGGCAGGTCGTGATCAGGACCTGAGCCTAAAGGGGCAGGGGCAGGAGTGGCCGAACAGGGACACGGACACCTGATTCCCATCTTCCAGAGAGACTGCCAAGCCCTGCAGGAAGACGGGCGCCCAGGGACGGCGAGGAGGAGGGACGGAGGCCACCGCGAGGCCCGCGCAGAGGGCGGGGGGCAGGGGAGGGCAGGGGTCCCACGGATCAGACAGACGGACAGGTGGACTCCGCAGGTGGGGAGGAGAGCAAATCAGAGTGAGGCCCGCTACCGCCGCAGCCCACCGCTGCTCGACTAGCCAGGAGCCCCCGACAAGGAGCAGGAGCGGCGCCAAGCTTCAGATCACCTTCCTCCGCTGCTCAACAGCGTGTCCGGCCTCAGAGCCGCAGGGCGGCCGGTGCAGGGGAGAACCCGAGCCTGCGACAGCAGCCCGGAGACGAGGAGGGGCAGCAACCTTCCGATCACACCCCAGAGGCGGCCGGGCTGCAAGCGTCACGAGAGAGCCCAGCAGGGGCGACTGGCAGCTCCCAAAGGGGACGCAGCCTCCGCAGCCAGGCCCGGCGGCCCTGACTCCAGGCTGGCTGAGCGCACATCGAGCTCGGAGGGACAGCCGGGCTGCGTCTGGATCAGGGACAAGTGACCGATCCCCCCACCCTCCCCAGCTTTCGGGCCAGTTCAAAGACAAAGATCCTCACTGAGCAACGAGCTGGAACATGGCATGAGATTCTGACTTCCTGGTAACACGTGTAAGCCTGGCCCACAGGCCAAATCTGGCCCCCAGCCCGCTTCTGTACAGCCTGGGAGCCGAGAATGGCTTCCACGTGTCTCAGCGACTGTAAAAACACTACGGTGACTCGGGGGAGACCACACGTGGCCCCCAAAGCCTAAAATACCTCCTTGGTCCCTTTTCAGACACAATTTGCGGACGCTTTAAACACGCCACACGTGCCCGTCTGTGAACATGCCAGCCTCTGGCTGGTATTTGTGTCTCCCCAACTGAACTGTGCTCTAAGGCTCTGAGAAACGTGTCTTTGGGACCTCCAGTTTCTGTTTCCACCGCAACTCTATTTACACGACACCCAAGTGACCGACAGTGAGGCAGGGCGCTGGGTTCTCCGCTGCCGGGTCAGGCTCCCGAGAGCCACGCGACCTGCACTCGGAGGCTCCTCCTCCCGCAGGCGGGAGGGCAGAGCTCACCCCACCCCCACAGGTCTTGCTAGGCGCCCCCCTCCCCCGTCAGACCCCACGCTGCTGGCACCCAGACAGGTGCCTCGGCCTCTGCCCGCGTTGCTCTGTCTCCACCACAGGCTCTCACATCCCGGCAGCGCCCTCGCCACCTCCTGGGAGAGGCATCCCGAGCCTGGATGCTGGGTTAAGTCAACCTACTACCAGTTTCCACAACAGTGCAGACTCCTCGAACCTGTAAGGCACCTGTTCAACACCCATCTTCCTACCAGGTTTAAAGCCGAGAGGACAGGATCCACAGTGGCCACTGCTGCCTCCACCCGTGTGCACAGCGACCCCAACCACAGACCCTCCATGGAGCTGTTCTCAAGTGCTCGCAGGGGGTGGCTGACACTTAAGTTTATATTCTGAAAAAGTGAATCACCTTAAAGCAATGAACACTTAAACGGGAAATTGAGTTACCTAATCCGAGCGATCCCATTTTATCACCGACCAATTTAAGATCTTTCAAAATTGTGTTTCCCCTTTTACCTGTGAACAGGAAAAAAATATTCACATTAAACCGACTTTTAGAACCTAACAGTCTTTAAACCATGCCAACTCTTTTTCAGCAGAGTTCCTCTGTGAGACACAGTAACTGAAAACCCAGAGGAAACGGCCAGCGGTGACGGTGACACGCTGCACACACTTACACCACGCAGCGCAAGGCCCTGCCTCCCCGCCACACTCATCCCTTTTTCAGCCCCATGTCTATACTGGCACCTGCCCACCAAAGTAATTTTTCACCCAACTATCAGATATCAGCCTTCAGTGAAAAGCGCCACTGGGTACAAACGCTTGGACCCCAGTTAGTTCTTCTCAGTGTCACTCCTCTTTTGAGCGGGTACACCAAGCTCAGCTCCTCACTGGTTTCCCTTCCTCGGCGCCCTCTCGCGATCATTATTCCCCAGTCAGTGTTGACAGGGACGTGGTCGTGACCCTCTGGACCCCTTCACTGATGGCGGCGACGCTGGCGTGGGCCGTGTGAGCAGACGCACGACCAGTGTACAGACCACCTGCTCCGCGGTGGCAGCAGGTCATGCCAGGTCGGGAAGTGGTACGAGATTCTGCAAAATCCCACTGCAGTTTCCCAGCGAAGATCCCCTCAGAGAGGCAGGCAGATGCTCTGGACGCTCTGCCAGATCAGCCCCAGGGTTACCAGGACTCGGGACACCGAGCCTGTCCGTGCGGTCACGTGCCCCTGGGCGTGTCGCCATCTGTGTGCGGCAGCAGGGCTACTCCGTGTCTAGCTACCCTGTCGCTGCTTCCTATAAAAAGACATCTGGTCCAGGCCCGAGGGCAGAACGGGTTCAACGCTCCTAGAATAACTACTGTGTCTCTACAGAATCTACGAACACAGCTTTAAAAATTAATTGAACTTATATCCTATAGAAGTCACTCTAAACGTCCAACAAAAGAAAAATGGTTTAAAAATTATAATTTATCTGTTATATAAAACAGCTAAAAAGTATTTTCATGACATAGGAAAAGCAGAGCACAAAACTACAAAGAGAATATGGCTATATTCAAAAGAAATGTTTTTTTCTTTTGTCTGTCTTTTTAGGGCCGCACCCGAGGCATGTGGAGGTTCCCAGGCTAGGGGTCTAATCGGAGCTGCGGCCACCGGCCTACACCAGAGCCACAGCAGCGCAGGATCCGAGCCACCTGTGTGACCTACACCACCGCCCATGGCAACGCCAGATCCTTAACCCACTGTGCGAGGCCAGGGATCAAACCTGCGACCTCACCGTTCCTAGTTAGATTCGTTTCTGCTGTGCCACGACAGGAACTCCCAAAAGAAATTTTTAAAATAAAATGTTAAGAGAAAAGATCACGGAGTAGTAAAATTACTGGCTATTTTTGTGATTTTACATGTATTTTTCCGAGAAAATAAACACGGATCACACCCTACTTAGCTGATGAAAGAAAAACACAGCCTCCTCGGCGTTCAAAGTCCCCGTCCTCGGTGGGCGAGGCCAGGGGCCCGGGGACACTCACCTTCGGAGCCCTTCAGCGAGGGCGCGCCAGCGAGGGGGCTGAGTCCGCTTTTTAGAGGGGGCGCGTCAGAGAGCGAGGCGAGGCTTCCTACCTGCTTCCCAGGCTCACTTCTCCTACCAAGAAACAAGCGCACAGTCAAACGCGATTCCGACATCTGCCTCTGAAACAGGAGCGGCCTGAACAGACCTCC
This sequence comes from Sus scrofa, assembly GCF_054392235.1. NCBI lineage: Eukaryota > Metazoa > Chordata > Mammalia > Artiodactyla > Suidae > Sus > Sus scrofa. Next base: position 2,126,842 of record NC_139383.1, read on the forward strand.
CAGGTACCAAGAGGGTGGCTGGGAAACAGAATTCGCCTTTCACAGACTCCGCACCTGGCAGGAGCACACCTGCCAGGCCACGCAGGCTAAGCGTCCCTGCCAAGTCATGCTGCAGGGCACCCCCGCTCTCCAGCACGCTGGCTGCCCCTCTCGTCAGCTGCACTGTCCATGGTGCTGTCGGAAGCTCCTTCCACGGCCCAGAGACCCAGGCGAGCCGGCCTTCCTAGCGCGCCCTCAGCCCCGCCGGCGGGCCCGACGCCACCCGGCCCTCCAGGAATTCCTTCCCCTCTCCTACTTGCTTCACTCTCCCTCTGGAAAGCCGGGTTTGCGCAACACACACACACACACACATACACACACACACACACACACTTATCTTCCCCATGTGTAACGCTTCCCAGCCCCACAGCCGCCCTCCAGCCACCTCCCATCCGTCTGCACCCCACTCGACAACCTCACCAGAAGGTCTGGTCACTAGCACCCTCCTCTCATCCTCCGTGAACCCCGCATCCCTGCACCAGCGCCCCGCCATCTGACTCAAGGGCCCACAGGGCAAAAACCCAAGGCGGGTTTCCAGCAGAACTTCACCCAGCCGCTCGCTCCGGCCCCCTCCTCCAAGCACGGGTCTCCAGGTCCTGCCCGATGCAGTGTCCCCTCCCTGGTGACCTCTTCCAGGCTCCCGGGCAGCGACTTTAGCTATGACTGCTGACCCCTAAAGTTCCTCTCAGCCCAGACCACTCCCCGGCCCCCAGACTCACACCTGAAAACAACCCCCTTCCCACGGACAGGCCTCCCCGCTTGGCCAGGGGAGCAGGAGTTTGGGACTGTCACTCGGCCCCTGTGCCACCCGGCCTTGCCCTGCCCAGGCTGCACCTCGGGAACAGGTGCTTGCCCAGCCTGGGAACCAGGGCCACCCTGACATCACTTCTCTCACGCGTTTCAGCAAAAGCCCCTTCGTCGCCACCCTCCAGCTCCATCCGCCGACTTCTCACCGCTGCCGCCAGCCTGTCACCTGCACAATCCTAACAGCTTCTGCCCAGGGACCAGCGGCCAGGTGAAGCCGTCACAGTGCACTTTGGATCCAGTCACTCCGCTGCTCAGAGTGAAGCCACAGCCATGCTACAGCGCCCTGACCTGGTGGGCCGCTCTGCCAGCACCGTGTCCTCTGTGCCGGCTCCAGAGGCCCAGCGACCGGCCTGGCTCACTCTCGCCCTTGTCAGCTCCACCACCACCGCCGCCGCCGCCGCCGCCGCCGCCGGCCCTGCGCCCCCCATTCTCCACCTGCCCGACACAGCACGGGTGATTCTTACACACCACTGCCCAGATGTGAGCTTCCAGAGGCCGAGATGCTGCCTGTTTTATCACTGCTGCACTGGACACCAAGCTGGGCACATGGCGGGCACTGGTAAACACCCACCTGCTGAAATCATTAATAGCCAGCTTTTCCAAAGCCTAGAATTGTTTTCCAACATAAAAGGCTTTGAATGACACAAAATCAGACTTACGAATTCAATAATTACAGAACCACTGGCAGCTCGTTATTTCTTAAATGTAAAATAAAACATTTAGAAATTCCATGTTTAAGCCTCTAGCCTGATAAGCCAAAAACGGTTTACTCACCACCCGTACGTCTTTTCTGGTTTAGGAATGGGGTCATCGAAGAACGAATCTCCCTCCACGTCCTCCTCCCCTGGACCAAGCCCAGCTCCGTCTCTACCCTCCAGACTCTGGGTGCTTAACAAAGATCCAACTTTACTTTCGGCCGCCAGTAAGGGAAGACTCCCCCTGCTCTTCGGCTCCGAGGACGACATACTGGCGTCGCTCTGACTAGCATCACTGCTGGCCTTCGAGAGAGACAGACAGGGAAGGTGCTCCTTGGTGAAACAAAACTTGCATAAAAGAATTTACATAAAAAAGTCATGTAAACGCACACAAATCTGTGTGTACACGCGCGCGTGGGGTCCTGCACCTGCGCCGGGGGGGGGTGACCCCGACCTACCAGTCCACCCGGCTGCTTCGGGAGGGGAAACGGAGGGAGGCCTCTCAAGGATCCTGCTCTCCCCCCTCGTGGCGGCGCCTTTCCTAACCACCCCGTTCATGAGCAACTCTCCCCGCCCTCCGAAAGAGACGGAGTTCCCGTCGTGGCGCAGCAGGTATGAACCTGACTAGTGTCTATGAGGACACAGGTTCAACCCCTGGCCTCGCTCAGCGGGTTAAGGATCTGACGTTGCCATGAGCTGTGGTGCAGCTCGCAGGCATGGCTCGGATCCCCGTTGCTGCGGCTGTGGTGGAGGCCGGTGGCTGCAGTTCTGATTGGACCCTGAGCCTGGGAACCTCCATATGCGTGAGTGCAGCCCTAAAAAGACAAAAAAAAAAAAAAAAAAAAAAAAAAAAAAAACCATATATACACGTATGTATGTATATATATGTCTGTCACTGCCTCACAAATTATCTCAATACGTTTGCACCTCGTAAGCAGAGAGCCTGACTCATGCAGGAGGGAAGGAAGATGAGTTCACACGAATGAACCAAGGATTAAAGCCGTTGTCGGCAAAACCGGCAGTTTCCACCAAGCGCCAGTACAGTGGACATCAAGGGGAAAGACGCCGCCTTTCCCATTCACACTTCCATGGCACAGACGTGCTGGTTAAAGCATTAGTCTTAATTCAGGGGCTCAGAGTGGCTCCCCAACCCGCCGCCTTTACAGGCCCGTGGAGATGCATAGAAACCTTCTATACATCTTAAATCAACGTATAAAAATTCTCCAGCCTTCTCCACTCCTGTCCTATTGACCTGGCAATATTAGCATAAAATATAAACCGCACACCGTGTTTTCTCGCTTTCAGTAGCCCTAATCGTCACAACCTAATTTTATCCTAGCCTTGGTCAGATTTTTTTTTGCTTTTTTTTGCTTTCAGACAAGTCTATGGCAACAACAATAAAAATAATGACAAAACCAAAACATCACGATGGCAATAATAAAGGCAGCTGCCATTCACACAAAGATTTTAAACGCTTCCGTGTGTTACCTCATTTTAATCCTCAAAATAACCCTATGGCGTGTGGGAAGGTGGTCTTCTCTGCAGAAATAGAAAAGGAGACATGGACCCGTCTCAGTCACTTGCCAAGGTCCCCAGGGAGTTAGGGGTCTGGTATCAAAGGTGGAGTACAGAAATTAGCTCCAAAGGCTGATGCTCTGGGAGCTCCCTGGTGGTGCAGTGGGTTAAGGAGCCAGTGTTGTCACAGCATCGGCTCGGGTTCCATCCCTGACCCAGGAGCTTCCACTTGCCACCGGCAAGGCTCCCCCCACCCCCTCCAAAAAAAGGCTGGAGTTCCTGTCGTGGCTCAGCAGAAAACAATCTGACTGGCATCCATGAGGATGCAGGTTCGATCCCTGGCCTCGCTCAGTGGGGTAAGGAGTGAGCATTGCTGTGGCTGTGGTGTAGGCCAGCACCTGCAGATCCAATTCAACCCCTAGCCTGGGAACCTCCATATGCCCTGGATGTGGCCCTAAAAAGCAGAAAAAAAGGGGGGGGGAGGGGGCAAATAAATAAATAAATAAAATTATAGCTAATTACCTACAGAGTAAAATTTAACTCTTAAAAACACCCAATCAGCTTTGGAAGTGTTCTCGACATCAGTTTCTAAGCCACATAGGAACATGTCATTACTTTACTAAGTATGGCTCATTTTTTTTTTTTTTTTAACCAAAGAGACCGTTACCCAAAGGTTACTAATGAATTCACTAAACTTAACTCCAAATAATTTTTACTATTTAAAAAAAAAAAAAAAAAAACAGAACAGAAACATTTATCAAAACATTCTATAGATAAAAACGAAAGTACTGCAAAACTTTGAAGAGCGATTTTCAGGGAGAAGTCCAAAGCTTTTGAGTGATGACAAATCCGCTCAACATGTATGTTAAAGACCCTGGGATCTGCTTAAACAACTTTTATCTGGGGAGTTCCTGTCGTGGCGCAGTGGAAACGAATCCAGACGAGGAACCATGAGGTTGCGGGTTTGATCCTCGGCCTCGCTCAGTGGGTTAAGGATCCAGCAGTGCCGTGAGCTGTGGTGTAGGTCGCAGATGCGGCTCAGCTCTGGCGTTGCTGTGGCTGTGGTGTAGACCAGCGGCTGCAGCTCTGATTGGACCCCTAGCCTGGGAACTTCCATATGCCACGGGTGCGGCCCTAAAAAGCAAAAAAAACAAAACACAACAAAACAAAACCCAACTTTTATCTGGCTTAAGACACATCTTCTACACACAAACTTCAGCTACTTGAGTCTATCACCCAGATGTGACCAGACGAGGATTCAGGGTGAATCTAAATCGCCAAGATTAAGAACTGTTCAAACTAGAGTCTACGGTAACACCTTAGAATTCACTCCCTTGGAGTTCCCGTCGTGGCGCAGTGGTTAACGAATCCGACTAGGAACCATGAGGTTGCGGGTTCGGTCCCTGCCCTTGCTCAGTGGGTTGGGGATCTGGCATTGCCATGAGCTGTGGTGTAGGTTGCAGACGCGGCTCGGATCCCGCGTTGCTGTGGCTCTGGCGTAGGCCGGTGGCTACAGCTCTGATTCGACCCCTAGCCTGGGAACCTCCATATGCCGCGGGAGCGGCCCAAAGAAATAGCAAAAAAGACAAAAAAAAAAAAAAAGAATTCACTCCCTAGAGAACCTCAGAGGCCCTGGAGCTTGTCATGGGTTAAACTGCCCATGACAAGCTCCTACGTACAAACAGGCTGGCGACCGATGGAACCAGTCAGGACGGGGTCAGAGTGGAGTCGGGCAGGCCCCTCCCTCAGTGCGTGTCCTTGTGAGAGAGGCCAGAAGCGCAGGGAGAAGCCAGGGAGTGACGGCAGCCGGATGGTCTCAAGCCCCGCAGGGCCTAGGGCTGCCGGGAGCCACGGGAAGCCGGGAGGGGCCTGCACAGCTGCTCCCTCAAACTCGGAAGGAACCGACCCTGTGACGCCTCGACCTCAGCCTCCAGCCTCCAGCGCCATCGTGAGATGAGCAATGGTTGCTATTCTGAGCCACCAAACCTGTGGGGCTTTGTTAGAGCAGCCCTAAGAACTAAGAGGCATTTATAATCAAGAACTAAAACCTAACAAATCCTTGCCTTCTCACTACAGCTGTCAGTTAATTCCCACGGAGGGACCTCAAAACTAATAAACTTTTTGGAAAATTACAGCAAAATTTTAAGAAAGTTTTAGCGCACATTTAATTTTCTACTAGAATACTTACATGTCCAAGATTTCAATAATTTTTAGAGTAACAAAATTAGCTAATAACTAATTTTCCTAGCTCAAAACCAAAATTATTAGAATGTCTTAAAAACTCGGAAAATATAATTTTGTTTTTTTCTAAACTAAAGGCTTCATCTGCACTGTTCATAACAGAGAATCATCAAAGGCAAAGAAAGATCCCCGTTTGCAAAAGTGCTCAACCGTATCTGCAGTGTGAGTTCTCCTCCTGCCCAGGCCTCGGCCCGGCTCCCCTCCCCCACTCTGCCAAAGGCCGGTTTTGACCCACGACTTATGAATGAATTATTCTGAGCAGTCATTTTACTACCATTGTAATACACACATGTATTTAAAGGTTTAATTTACTTACCTAGAAAGTGAACACTGGAATTTGAAAACCACAAAACACATAGCCCTTCCTGCTAAAAGCTCAGTTTTTCTAGAGAAACTCTATCCCACACTGTATAAATGCCCTGCGATCGCTCCAGATGCCCTGGGAACCCCTGTGGCAGCACGATGGGCCTAAAGACCACCCCATCCAGCTGCTGTGCTCTCACGCTCTCCAGCCAGCAGCTCACAGGGTCCACTGTGAGCTGGAGCAGCTGGCCAGGCACAAGCGGGGCACCGTGTTCACCCCACATACCCACTCACTGGGGGGGGTCCTCGAATGATAATGCTTGGTCTATCTAGAAAACCCTAAGATAAGACTCTTCTTTGGGGGATGGTTTCTGTAGTTAGAAAATCCTCGGGGGACCACAAACGAAGCAGCAACACACCCTCCCAAACATACACACCATGTAACCGCCACCATTCCCTCACCAACATAAAGCGAGGCTTTCCCAGACTCCGAGAATAGGAGCAAATTAAGAAATGTCATTTACTGGAGCTCCCTTCGTGCCTCAGCAGTTAATGAACCCAATCACGATCCATGAGAATGCGGGTTCGATCCCTGGCTTTGCTCAGTGGGTTAAGGATCCGGCATTGCCATGAGCTGTGGTGTAGGTCGCAGGTGCAGCCTGGATCCCTCGTGGCTGTGGCTGTGGCCTAGGCCGGCAGCTGTAGCGCCGATGTGACCCCTGGCCTGGGAATCTCCACATGCCAAGGGTGCGGCCCTAAGAAGCTGTCATTTATTAAGACGTCACTTGAAGTGGACTTCCTGCTGTGGCGCAGTGGGTTAAGAATCTGACTACAGCAGCTCAGGTTGCTGAGGTGCGGGTTGGATCCCGGGCCCAGCTCCGTGAGTTAAAGAATCCGATACTGCCACAACTGCAGCACAGGTCACAACCGTGGCTCAGAATGAACCACACTGAATTCAGCAATAAATAAAAGGGGCCAGACTCAGAGCCCGCACCCCAGAATCAGGCCTGTGCAGACTCTTCAGGGCACACGAGGCCCAGCCCACCGAGAGGCTGGGCCCCCAAGGCTGGCTCGGGCACAAAGAGTGAAAGGTGTTTTGTGGAACTTTTGTTCTACGCATCGACTTCTTCCAAACGTTCTAACTTCTTTAAAACTCACGACACTGACAAGATTTTAAAATGTTAATACTATGAAATATACTTTTTAAAAAGTCCAAGAAACTGGTTAAAAGTATTGATTAAAAAAACATGCCAGTTGATATTCTTAATTATTTTTAAGGTACGTCTCACCTCTCCAATTGGACCACAACCTGCTAAGTGAGGCCCCATGTTAAATGTGTCTTGCCCCCAGCACTTAACACGAAGCTTTCACTCTGTGACTGTCCCCCCACACTGGAATACCTCTTAAAACATCTTCTCATGTAGCAGTGCATACAGAATAGCATGAGCTAAGACCAGGAGTTTCCCATGAAACCACCAATCTACAGCCTACTAACTCAGCAAATAGGATTTTTCAAAACCCTTTAATTCTGGAGGTCCGCAACTTACTTGAAAAAATCTACACATAAGCCAAGGCTCAACAAGCACTGAATGCTGAAGAACTCGATCTTACTCCAAGGAAGCGTGAGAACTGTCTTGATGATTTCTAAGGCTTCTGAGAGCTCTGACGCTTCAGGGTCCTGAGCAGCTCATCTCCCGGCGCAGTCAGATTCTGCGATCTTCTGGGGAGGAAGGGCACAGGCAGGCGGCGACCCTGCGGCCGGCTCCCCTCCAGCGCATCCCCTGAGCCCGCTGGGGGCCCGCGCGAGGCCAAGGCTCACAAACGCGCCCCGGCCGATGAGCTGCTGGACACAGAGTCTCCAGAAGGCAGCGGGGCCGCCCTTCGATTCACCTATCGGAACTCACCCCAGAGGCGTCTAACGTGCTGGCCCTCAGATCGAGGTCGTGATGTGAGAATACGGACGTTCAAGGGCAAACACAGCACTTTCAACTTTTTCTGCTGCTGCCACAAGCCGGGGAGTCCTCAGGGTAAGACCGAGTGCCTGGCTTTAACGCACCCGGGTAAGAACTGCAATCAAATCCCTGCTTCCTGCGTGTCTGCCTGACTCTGGCACATTCTGACCGTCGACACAAGACAGCGACCCTCCCCGAGAACAGCGCGCCTGGGCCCGGGCCCGGCGGCCGGGAGAGGCGGCGGCGGCGGCCCCGCGAGTTACCTTGGCGCCAGACTTCCGCCCGCTTGTCTTCTTCTTACCTTGTCCTTTATACCTTGGTATCTGAGCATGAGAATAAAATGACATTTTACCAAACACAGAAATCTTTACAAACAAACGAATGCATATCAAGCTAAGAAACAGTCCTCTCAGAGCGTCTTAGGAATGGGTTGTGGGTAAAGGCAGAGACCGCGGCCGCGCCCTCCAGCGCCCTCCAGCGGCCGCCGGAGGGCACCGCCCTGAGCTCCCAGCGGCTCCTTCAGGAAGGGCCCTGGCTTCAGCGTCCCTCCCTCGGGAGGGACACAGCGGGCTTCTAAGGGCTCCCCAGAACCCCGAGTGCTCTGCCGACTGATGAGGTGCCTACGCAAAGGCCTCGGAGAGAGGAGAAAGCTGGCAGGAAAAGGACGGGGCAGGTGCTGGAATGCCAACGCCAGACCCTGTGGGACCACAGGGGAATTGTTTTCATTGCCAGAAGCCCACCGTATCTTTTTCCTTTTTGTTTTAGCTGTGCCTGCGGCAGGCAGAAACTCTGGGGCCGGGAAGCGAACCCACACCACAGCAGTGACCCGAACCACAGCGGTGACACCACCAGATCCTTAACCCACTGATCCGCAAGGGAACTCCAAGAATGCCTTATCTTAAAACAGATTCCACCCCAGCCCGAGATGAGCCTTGCTGTCAGGAAGTGCCCACTGCGCCCGCAGGCCTGTGACGCTGGCTCAGAGCCCGGGCTGTGCTGAAAGCCACCGGAAGGGGGCCCGAGCCTTGGGCGCCTGGAGACAAATCCACCTGAAAAGTCCCCGTCCTTCCCCGTATTTACAGCAACATTTCCTGACTTAAAACTGAAGACTCTCATGGTAGAACTGAAACTTTTTTTATGTAAACAGAAGAGGAACACGTAAAACAAACATTAATATTTCACTGTGAAGATACACAATATGTGGAAAATTAGCACAGCTAGTTTGTTTTAAAAATAGTTTGCTAAGGGAGTCCCTGCCATGAATTCAGTGGAAAAGAACCCGACCAGTATCCATGAGGATGCGGGCTCGATCCCTGGCTTCGCTCAGTGGGTCAGGGATCTGGCGTTGCTCTGAGCTGTGGCGTAGGTCCCAGGTGTGGCTTGGATCCTACATGGCTGTGGCTGTGGTGTGGGCCGGCAGCTGTAGCTCCAATTAAACCCCTAGCCCCGGGACTTCCATGTGCCGAGGGTGCGGCCCTAAAGAGCAAAAATAGTAATTTGCTAATAAGAGAACTTCCAACTACCTAGTGCTACAGGCACGGCTAGGGCATTCCTGAATATGCAGTAACCCCAATCTCTCTAAAGCCAGGCATCCTCACAGCAGGCAAAGCTGACACCTGGTACTGACTCTGCAGGGCATCTCAGATTCACTCACAACCTCATTCTCTCTGCACAGCAGCTCCAGCCTCCAAGGAGCATCACAGGGCAAAATCCTTCACAGACAGACCAACCTTCTTAGGAAAGGCTGAGAAGATCTCAGGGAAAAGAAACAACTTCCAACAGCAGGATGGGCTCTTTCCCTGCCCAGAAATAAAGCACAGCACTCCTCTGGCTTCTCCATTTAAAACATGAAAAGGAGCAACCAAACAACCAGCAACCAACCACAGGAACCTGTCACTGGGCTCAGGCCCAGGCACCCGAACGCGAGGGGGCCCTAGCAGAACAGGCCCCACCTGGGTAAGGGACACGACACGCATCTGGGAGGACCCCAGTGGCGGGAGCCACTCTGGGGCGGACTCCCCAGCGCTGCTCGGGGCGAAGTCAGGGAGGCAGGCAACACAACCGGACCGAGGCCGCCCTTCCGCGCAGGCTGGTTCCGTCGCGGTGCGTCTCAACCAGGCGCAGGAGGGGACACCCTGCCTGACCGTCACCGTCCTACCCATTCCTGCAGGTAGAGCCTTGGTTTTCAACGCAAGTGTTCACTCAATTTTTAGGCCAAATCCCTGAAATCAGGCCTTAACTTTAACCACACACACACACACACACACACACACACACACACACACACACAGAACCAGAGAACAGATTTTCTTATAAATACTCAAAAGAGCTCACTGTATAAAAAATCGTGCTAAATCTAGGCACCTGTCTACAACATTCAACACAACAATTCTCTGTCCTGGAGTCTGATACTCTCAGGTTATAGGAAGTTACAAGTGAAGAGTGAGTAGACTTGTTCATTGAAGGACAAAAAGTTCAAAGGACCAAATGAGTCCACATCTCCGCCGAGGCTGGTAACGGCCTATCTCCTTCCATGACACAAACTCAAAGCGCTAGCAACCGAGCAAAAGAAGCGATTCACCCGGACACGTCACCGAAGGAAGAGGAGCACTTCCCACAACACGACAGGTGACAACGCGGGAGAGAGCAAAGCCCGAGGCCTCGCGGCCGACTCACCTTGCTGTGAGGGGTGTGTGCACCTGCCTTCCCCTCTGGGGACTTCGGTGGAGAATGCACATCAGACAGGTGGAAAGCCCCCTGAAATGGTTACAGTTCAAATTAAAACACAGTTAAAAATAAAGCACGAACACACTAAACCCACCTCAAAAGAATGTGAGCATTTAAAACCACTACTTTATTTCCTCCTATAAATATTTTCATTAGATGTTCCTCAAATTTTAGCAAAACCACAAAGCAAACAGACGTCCGATGCTAAGTACCTGCTGAGTACGTCACTCCGCTCGGGCGCATCTGCCTGGGCCCCAGGTTCCTTTCCAGGACTAACCCGCTCCCTCCTCCCCCGACCCTCCACGCCAACGCCAACGCCAACGGGGCCTCTGCGTCTCAGAGAGCTCCTCTTCCCACCTCGCTGGCTGGACTCGCTCCCCACTTCGTTTTGTCTCCAAAAAAAAAAAAAAAAAAAAGCAACCAGCACCTCTCTCGTCACAGCAGCTACCTCTTCCAACCAAGCGGGCTGAGGGGCTCAACTCCAAGGGCTGCCAGGAGGGGTGGGGGACCAAGAGAAAACGCCCCTGCAGTCAGAGGCCAGAGAACACGGATGGTGACACTGCACAGCTGGACAGGGGACACAATGTCCCATTTCAGGTGGAGAAGAGATGACAAAAAGGAGAGGGAGTTCCCGATGTGGCACAACGGAAACGAATCCGACTAGTATCCACGGAGACGCAGGTTCAATCCCTGGCCTCACAGAGTGTGTTGGGGATCCGGCGTTGCTGTGGCTGTGCTGGAGGCTGGAGGCTGTAGCTTGGATTCGACCCCTAGCCTGGGAACTTCCATGTGCCTTGGGTGTAGCCCTAAAAAAAAAAAAGGAGAACGCAAGCAAGCAAAGGCCACTTTCAAGGGTAAGCTCATTCTGACACAGGAAGGCTCCACAATTCAAAGAGAGGCGAAGGCTAGAAAGAGAGGTTGGTGCCGTGTCGTGCAGAATCTTAAAGCTGAGGAACCTCCCTGCAATTTTAAAGAGAAGACGAGCAGACAAAGCGCTGACTTTAAAAATTAACTCAGCAATCGTGACGGCAGAGACTGAAAAGACGTGGGCGCAGCAACCTGGGTTTAAGGGGTTTACAAAGCGCTTCTGCTGAAAGCTTCCCTGCCTGACCTCAGTGGACGGATCCACAGCCAGTTTTCTTATCGAGCCGATGACACCTCTAATTTTTTATTTCACTATAAATCACATTTCTCCTCAAAGTGGTCAATGCTAACAAATAACAGAAGGGCCAAACTGGACACCTGCGAACCCTCTATTTTAAACATGAACCTACTTGTTCATGTGTGTGTACATATAAGACACCCAGATATCACGAGAGGAAAACCAGCCAGGCGTAAGGTGACACGGCCAGCGTAACGGTTTGGCATCCTTAGGGACGCTGGGACGGAGAGGAGGACCCACGGCCTCCACGCCCGCGTCCTCCAGGCCCTGCTGGTGCCTCCCCCACTCACATTCAGATGGAGCTCACACAACGGCAACCCGGAACCAACCACTGCCCCTTTCAGCTGAAAGCTACGTCTCATCAACGGTGTGGGACTAATCCTGCATCACGCACTATTTCCTCTGCAGTGGTCACCCACCATTCAGAGGTCCGTGTCCCCGCGTGAGCAGGTCATGAAGAGCGCGCAGCTCTCCCAGGACACCTGACCTGCTCCCGTCTTCCCACCGCAAGAATCACCTTGGTCTGCCTTAGATGCCACAGGCACTTGCTCACGCTTTAATGATTTTCAAAGATGCGGACAGAACATGCACCCGGACAGGAGAGTCCAAGCAGAGACGGCAGCCCGTCACGTGCCACCTTCCCACCTGTCAACCTGTCTAAAAGCACACAGGTAACCAGGGCTCTGGGAGAGTCGTGATGCTGCTACATCTGTCAAACAGTATCTTTAATGTAAAGCTAATCTTTGTACATAAAAATCAGACCACTCATCTCGTTAGCAAAACTTCCAAACAGAAGGGATGAGAATAAGACAGACAAAGGCTAATCAAAAAACCAACGTATGGAGTTCCTGTCGTGGCTCAGCAGTAACGAACCGGACTAGCATCCATGAGGATGCAGGTTTGATCCCTGGCCTCACTCGGTGGGTACAGGATCCAGCACTGCTGTGAGAAGCAGTGTACACTGCAGAAACGGCTCAGATCTGGCATGAATGTGGCTGTGGTGCAGGTCGGCAGTTGTAGTTCTGATTCGACCCCTAGCCTGGGAACTTCCACACACTGTGGTTGCAGCCCTGAAAACAAAAATTCAAGTATGAAAATGTTTAGAATCTATGCAAAATCAACAGCTTATAGTTTTAAGCCTAGTTTTTAAAAAGTTTTTAAATTCAAAAAATTGTTAACGAGTCTGTAATTCAGGCCTTTTAGGCTTAAAAATAGAAATAAAAATAAAGACCAACAACTGAGTGTTCCCAGCATTTCACAAGCACTGACTCAGGTGTGTAAGCCTCACGACACCCACGGGAAGCCACCACCCCCGCTCTACAGGAGGACCTGGGACGGGCAGCATGGAGGCCAAGGCCAAGGCTGGCTAGTGGAGGAGCTGGGGCTGGTTCCTCGCAGCCCAGCCTCTGACCCCCACACTCTGAGGGTCAGTCCCCAGAACAGGTGCAGCAGCCAACTCAGGGCTACCACATCTCCAATTTTCATCAAAATGTGTATTTATACAATCTCTGGGTATGTTCTGTTCTGTCTTTAAGGAACAGCCTCTCCTTATTTAAACCAGCTCGAACGTGCACACTGACCTGCACGGCCACCCTAGAGAGGCAACGACTGAGGAGCAGAGAGGTAGCAAAGGGCTGAACTTACCTCCCCGCTGCTTGGCCCTTTTTCTTTCTGCTGACAGCGTCTGATCACCTCTAACAACAAGGGTCCACCCACAGTACCTTCTGCTTCAATAATACCTAAATCCCGGGCTATGTTCTCTCGACCTTCCAGACCCTGAAACTGTGAAAGAGGTAAGATGGGAGAGGGTCAGTGCACAAAATACAGCAACATTATTTTCACAGATCAAAGAAAAATCTCTCCCGAACTTAAAGACATCTCTAAACCCAAAGAGGCCCGCATTCCCGGCAAGGAAACGTCTATCTTTAAAAAGTGCATGTTTTCTCGACGAGTCCCTGCATTCAAAGTCTGCAGCGCAAGTCGACTAACGTCAGAACAGGTGAACGCGACGACGACACCTGTGTCAAGCCCCCTGAAGCAGGGACACTGGTGCCAGCTGTCGGACAGCACAGGCAGGTTTTGAGAAACAGATAATCGACTGTAAAAATAATCTTTATGAAAGACACTCTAAGTTATCAAATTTTGTCACTGTTCCGCTTACAATGGACTCATCTGCATCAAAGACGGTTTCAAAGAGAGATGGAAAAGGCATCATTCTTACCGTGCTGGTTTCAGGTTGAAAAACAGCCAAGGTAAAGTCAAGGTTAAAAAACTGAAGAAATTCCGCCACGAGACTAGCCACCAGCCGGCCTGCAAAGAGGAGAAGGGAGGTGGGAGGGGGTCTTGAGGCCCCGAGGCCTCCTCGCTGACAGTGGGACGGAAAATAACCAAAGCAAAAGGAGAAGAGAAGCTTCTCAACGCTTAAAATCACACATTTCTTCTCTTTGAATAATACAATTAAGTAATGAAAATTTCAGTCTCCTGATTCTCTCATTAGGATCATCAGTCTGGAAGTGTTAGTACGACAATCTGACATTTCCTAAATGAACTAGGGTTTCGCTCTTTATAATAACATCAGTTTCACAGTAAAATTGGCTTTAACCAACAATTTCCAGTAACACTGATACGCAATGGCGACTCAACAGTTGTACAATAAAATACGACTTAATATAAGAACCTGAAAGCATCGCAGACTTCGAAAGGCAATCTGGAATGCCTGATTTCTCCCAAATGGAGGCAAGATTTGAAAATTCAGAGACAGACAAAAATAACAACAAACATCTTACCGTCTTTTGTATTTAAAAACTTTTTCAGGCTCTCATTGACTAAAGGAGTTTTGTTCTGTTAAAAAAAATGAAACGCTGTAAGCGTTATATGTTTATCCTAAAAACCACTATAAAATGTACATTAAAGTTTAATTTTCTGGTGAAGATATTAGGTAAAACACTACCCCTATGGTTAAACCCACCCTGCAACTACTGATTACGACAGGAACTATTTTGTGCTGAGGCCTGAGGCAGGACAGGATGAAGATACACTCCATCAGGCGCGTCTTCCCGGCAGCAGCAAAAGACACCACTGAGGCATAGGAGTCACAGAGTCAGTGGCACAGCGGAAACAAGCCGAGGAGCATCCCCGAGGCGCAGCTGGCAGCTGCGGTGCCAACTTGACCCCTAGCCTGGGAACTTCCACATGCTGCAGGTGTGGCCCTAAAAAGAAAAAAAAAAAAAAAAGATGTCAATGAATTAGAGGGCGCCTGGTGCCTGGAACACAAGGCAGACACTCTCTCCAGAGGAGCCCATGAGGGAAAAAGCGAGAAAGGCACCAAAAGCCGAACTGGAGTCGGAACCAGCTTCCTCCTGGAGCGAGCAGTTAACTTGTTTCCAGGCCCAAGAGCAGAGCCGGCAAAAAGGGGAGGCCCGGGTCACAGGCGGTGGCAGAGGCATGACAGGAGCACTCCGGAGGCCAAGCCCAGAGAGAGGGAGGCCTCCTGCGCAGGAAGGGAGGAGGAGGAGAGGAGCCGGGTGCAGGGGCGCTTCCTCCGAGGGGAGGGACAGCCTGCGGGAAGGGTTCACACCTGCTGCTTCCATCTTCCTCGGGAGGGACAGACAGGTGCGTCCGTCACAGGTGCGTCCGTCAGAGGGCAGGAAGCGGCTGAGGCGGGAGGCCGGTGGGAAGGCCCAGGGCCTCCCGGGGTGGGAAGCACCCCCCCCCGGGGGGGCCTCAGCCGCTCCAGACGGGGAGGGAGCTCATCTGCTGAGCGCAGGGACCCCTGAGACTGTCCTCAGACCAAGCATGGCGAAGGGCAAGGCAGTGAGGGCCCCTGAGACCCGGACCACGGGGTCCAGATCAGCTAAGAACAAGGGCAGCTCAGCGAGGACAAAGACAGAAGAGGCAAGAACTGAAGGCCTTCAGGAAGGTAAAGGGGAACCGGAGTCCAAAGTGAGGAGAAGACACTGAGCTGTCAGGGGAAAGCGAGGCCTTGACCACGCAGTTGCCAACAGGCCGGGGGTTTTACTCAGACAGTGGTAGACCTGCCACAGAGAGAAACACTAAATACACCTGTAAACAGAGAAGTGACTGGACCTGTGACCCAAGAAAAGACTACAAGATTTTGAGGGGAGGAGGCAGTGCCTGAGGCATGTGGAAGTTCCCAGGCCAAGGATAAAACCCACGCCAAGGCAGTGACCTGAGCCACTGCGGTGACAATGCTGGATCCTGAGCCCACTTCACCACAAGAGAACTTCCAAAATGACATGATTTTAAAATAACTCAGGGAGTTCCCGTCGTGGCACAGTGGTTAACGAATCTGACTAGGAACCATGTGGTTTCGGGTTCAATCCCTGGCCTCCCTCAGTGGGTTAAGGATCCTGCGTTGCTGTGGCTCTGGCGTAGGCCGGCAGCTACAGCTCCGATTAGACCCCTAGCCTGGGAACCTCCATATGCAGCGGGAGCAGCCCTAGAAAAGGCAAAAAGACAAAAATAAATAAATAAGTAAAATAAAATAACTCAGGGGCCAGATAACCTGGGGGAAAGCTGCCTCCTACCCCCTCCACCTGGTGGGGATTCGCAGGCATATGGGCAGGTTAAAGGTTCTGACCGATCCTGCGGTAAACTTGTTGACAATGAAACCTTTTCTTCCTGCTTTAACCTGTGTTTCAGATGTCCCCAGCGGAGAGGGACCTATGAAATTTAGCACCGGCCTTAACTTTCTTTACCCCCAAACTCTAAAATATACACGAAGAGAGAATAATCTTGACTCTCTCCCAACACTAAAGTTCAAAATCATCCTTGGCTATGCCCCACTATACACAACATTTAGAATGGTTTTTGGGCAATTAGAAATTAACCATAGGAGTTCCCGTCGTGGCGCAGTGGTTAACGAATCCGACGAGGAACCACGAGGTTGAGGGTTAGGTCCCTGCCCTTGCTCAGTGGGTTAACGATCCGGCGTTGCCCTGAGCTGTGGTGTAGGTTGCAGACGTGGCTCGGATCCCGCGTTGCTGTGGCTCTGGCGTAGGCCGGTGGCTACAGCTCCGATTCAACCCCTGGCCTGGGAACCTCCATATGCCGAGGGAGCGGCCCAAGAAATAGCAACAACAACAACAACAACAACAACAACAAAAAAGACAAAAAAAAAAAAAAAAAAGAAAAAGAAATTAACCATAAAGGAACACAGTCATTACGATTTGTCGATTTCATACCTCTACTTTTTCCTGCTCCTCTAGTGCTAAAAACACAGCAGCTCGGAGTTCGGCCTTTGAAAAGGGAGGGAGGTGCGGTGAGGAAAGGAACAAAAATTATCAAGGCAATTTTCATAACAAGAAGCGCACACGCGGCAATTTCAAAACTCAAAACGAAAAGGGGCAGGTTGATAGTGCTTAGTCGGCAGGTGCACAGACACGTCGGAAAGCGTCCTGAGACGCCGTGAAGAAAGGGACCTGTGGTTCCCAAGTCCCCCATCCTGCCCTGGGGTGTCTCTCAGCACCCACCTCTCTGGTTTACGCTCTGTAAGTCCATTTACAGGTGGAGACGCTCGCCGCCCGACAGCTGAGACCAAAGGCGGGGAAGAGCCAGGGAGCATGCGGCGTTGGACCCCCGGACGCCGGGGGCGGGGGGCAGCCGGGGACTGGACCCCCGGACGCCGTGTGGGGACGGGGTGGGGGCAGCCGGGGACTGGACGCCGGGGTCGGCCTCCTCCGACTAAGGCTGGCCGGGCCGTGAGGCTCCCCGGGAGTGACCCTTGACCCCGCGTGGACCGCTCCGAGGGAGCCCGCGGGCTCGGACCTCAGCCCCGGCGGTACTGCCGACGCGCCCCGCGCCCCTTTGTGATGCTCGCCGTCCACAAAGGCCCCGCGGCCCGCAAGCGCGGCCGGCCTCCCCTCCTCCGGGCCCCGGTCTCCCGCCCTACCTTGATGCGGTTCAGGACCCCGCTGTTCTCCAGCGTCTGCACCAGCAGGTCCCGCAGCTCGGTGTCCTCCTCCGCCACCACCGCGGCCGCCGTCGCCGCCATCTTGCTTCTCCAAGACAACCGCCCAAGCCGCGCCAACGGCCGACGCCGCAGCCCGCACGGCGCGTAGGCACGCAGCCGAGACCACGCCCCCGACGCTGGCGCGCGGCCCGCCCCCGTCGGGGCGGGGCCTCGGGACGCCGCCAGGTGGGCGGGGCCTCGGGGGCGGGATCTTCAGAGGCGTGGGCGGTGAACCCGCGGTTCTGGGGATCCGCGCCGGGCCGGGCCGCGGAGGTTGGGTAAAGAGAGGTGTTTGAAGTGTTTCAGGTGTGCCTGCAGGCTGCTGCTGTGGACGCGCGTGCTGGAATCCGGGGCAAGGTCCTGAGTCTGCTACTGCTTTCCAAGGTGCGGCCGAAATGTGTGAGTACAGGTGTGCACGCTTACTGAGAGGCATGTGCTTACGTGCGTGTGTGTGCAGGTGTGCACGCTCATCGAGAGGGCACATTCACACGGTGCGGCGCAGTGAAGGGTATATGCAGTATGCCGTTGTGCTGTTCTTCACACTCTGTGTGCTCGCACAGTTTTGCAATAACGGGGAAGGTGAGGGGTTTCACAACTACCTTAAAGGAGAAAATACAGATTCTAGAATTCCCCGGGACTCTCACTCCGTGGGTCTGTAGCGGGTCTTAAGGAATCATTTTCTCAGGGAATACGGGTGGTCTGCAGATTCTCGTGAGATACAAATGCTATTTGTCAAGTAAGAAAGTAAAAGTCGAGGTGTCCTGACCAGCCCATCTCCTCCTCCACAGGCAGCATCTGTTCAAATTGGTATAGGTCTTTCCAGACAACCTTATACATAGATACGTTACATACACGCAAGTACTTTTTCCACTCTCCTAATTTGGAGCCTATGCTTACTGAGTTTCTATAACGTCTTTTGATGTATATATTTATAGATTGAGCCTCATTCTTTTTAACTTCTGGGTAATATTCCATTAAAGGGTGTTTGAAAGTTGTTTTTTTGTTGTTGTTTTTTTTGTAATTAGACCATGTCTCATTTGCCTTTGTTTTGTTTGTTGTGGAAGTAACTCATACCAATGGTTAAAAATCCAAACAGAAGGGAGAAACATTAAAAGTCTCTGTGTCCACCCTACCTACTCACCTATCACCTGCGTATTGTAGACCCAACTACAATTTCTTTCTAGGTCTTCTGGTTCTTTTCATTATAGCTGTAAATGATGTACGTCCTGACCCGTCAACCACGAACAGTATCTTTTCAAAGGGTAAGAATATATTTTCTCTTTCAACTCCTAAGTTTAAAAATTACATTACTTTTAGTTCCAACGGGGGAAAATTTTGTGACTTTATCTGAATCATTATTTATAAAAGTACCTCTTACCTGCTGGCTCCCCGCAATGAGCGATGAGGAAATTGGCGTACTTATATTCTCTCACTCCCCCATGTTGTTAGAGTTTTATCTTTATACTATGAAAATCTCCTCTGCAAGGGTAATTGCACCTTGCAAACGTTGTAGCGGATTGAAAAGCAATCAGCAGCATTCACAATATTAGGAGACCCTCTGTAACAGTTCTGTCGGCAGAGCCCCTATGCCCTTCAAACAGAACCTTTGCTGCAGCTGGGCCAGCCTGCAGCTGTCGGCGCCCGAGATGATTTGCCTGCCATGGCGTTTTCCAACCACCAGAGGCCGCTCTGCCCGCGTTTGGGGCGGACCTGAAGAGCCCCGGAATGTGTATCTCCCCAGAGCACCTGCAACAATGCGTGGGAACCCCTGGGACAGGACGTGCGTCCAAGGTGTGTTCTCCACTAGCTTTTAGTGCTTCCGGTTTGAGCGCCAGTTAAAGAGGAACCTGCTTGGGAACCCAGTCTTCATTAGTTCCCCTCCTGGCGTGGTCACCTTCCTCGGCTGGCATTTTCCAGAATCCTCTCCCCAGTAAGCTGCATTCCAGCCCTTACCTTGGGCTGTGCGTCTGCGACACGCAGACTAAGGCAGTCGCCCCAGATTGGATCTATGAAGCCGACCCAGGCGTGGGGTTCTGGAACCGGGTCACTCACCAGCCAGGTGGCAGCAGGGACCCACCCTAGGCAGTGGGCAGGGGGCAGTAACCCGGAATGGAATGGCGCCACGGCTTTGTGATTGTAGCCAAGCGGGAGGGGCACGCGTGGGGGGAGGGGTTGTCACGGGCTTGTGCCGTCTCTCTAGCACTGCGGGAGATGGGGCCGAGGTAATTGTGAAGACTGTGGAGTTCTTTTGTTTTTTGTGGGTGTTGGTGGTGGTGTTTTATGGCCGCACCCAGGGCATATGGAAGTTTCCGCGCCAGAGACCGAATCCAAGCAGCCGCTGTGACTTACACCACAGCAGCAGCAATGCCAGCTCCTTAACCCACTGCGCTGGGCCAGGGATCAAACCCACATCCTCAGCAGTGACCGAGCTGCTGAAGAGACAATGCCAGATCCTTAACCTGCTGTGCCACAGCGGGAACTCTCCCCCTTTCTTTTAATGATATAAAATGCTGCAGGGAGCATATGACCACCAGCTATCACATTCCATGCTATCCCATTGGTAGCTTGAAGTCGACTGCAGGAGGAAATGCTAGGAGATGGCCAATTACTATAAATTAGGGCTTTAAAAAAACAAAAAACAGAAAAACAGAGAGCCAGTCGTGAAACATTTACCAGCACATTCGCCTTGGGTGGGTTTCCTGAGACTGAGAATTTACAGTATTTGTTCATTCTCAGGCCACTGACTTTGCCGAGCCCCGTCTCCTCAGCTGTGAGGATTTACCTCTTGCACAGAGTCTTGTGATTTAAAATAACACGCGGGGATCTGATCTGAGGGCTGGGGGCCGAGGGAACTCGGGGGCAGTCAGTCACAGAGCAGAAATCCGTAGGCTTTTCTAGATCTGCACCTAGAGCTCCGCTTTCAGCTCAACTACGGCTCTCCGCCTCATTTCTAAGTCACTAAGGTACCCTTTCAGGAGTTCCCGTCGTGGTGCAGCAGAAACAAATGCGACTAGTTAACCCTGAGGTTGGGGTTCGATCCCTGGCCTTGCTCAGTGGGTTGAGGATCTGGCGTTGCCATGAGCTGTGGTGTTGGTCGAAGGCAAGGCTCGGATCTGGCATTGCTGTGGCTGTGGCGTAGGCCGGTGGCAGCAGCTCCGATCAGACCCCTAGCCTGGGAACCTCCATGTGCCGTGGGTGCAGCCCTAGACGGGGCAAAAGACAAAGGAAAAAGAAAAAACTAAGGTATGCTTTCAATTACTGCTCTGTCAGGAAAGTTAATGTACCTCCTTCCTCTCAGCGAGTAGTTTGCCCTGAAATATGTGTTTTTCCTATCATAAAATCAATAAAGTGGAAGCTCTGTCCAAAAGCATTCACTTCCTCGAGCACCTTAAGGCTGAAGGTGTCGCTCTTCATACATTAGTAAACGTGAGATGTTTAATATGAAAAGCTTATTCTATTAAATGAAGGAAGCATACTAGTCAATTTAAAGAATACCCCAAATAAGCCTCAAATAAAGGTGGGAGAAACAGGAAATGCATTATCGTTTGACGTGGGAGGTAAGAGTGCTATTTATTAATTTTCCTGTCTCACCAAAATTGACAGATTAAAGGTTAAAAGCATTTAAAACGAAGCAATGAAAAAGATGCCCTTGGATGTGGCCCCAGCTCCATGCTCACGTTTAGCTTGTTCCTGTATTTACTGCTTTAGCCTCCACGTTTTATTTAAGGGAAGCCGCACCGGTGAGTGTGCAGAGAAGGTGGACTGAGAGATGTGAACATATATAGAAACAAACCCTTTAACTAGATTCTGACGATAAATTCAGGAGGCTGGAATAGCGGAAGTGCTTTTTTTTTTCTTTAAGCCCACACCTACAGCATATGGAATTTCCCCGGCCAGGGGCCGAATCAGAGCTGCAGCTGCCAGCCTACACCACAGCCACAACAACACAGGATTCAAGCCGAGTCTGCGACCTACACCACAGCTTGCAGCAATGCCACATCCTTAAGCCACTTGAGTGACACCAGGGATCAAGCCCATATTCTCAGAGAGACAGCGTCAGGTTCTCAGCCTGCTGAGCCACACCGGGAACTCCCGGGAAGTGACCTCTGACCTTCCACTTGCATATTCTTGGCATGGACAGTCCCTGTTTCTTTAAAGTTAAAAAACTGAAGATGTGTCTAGAATCGTGGGGATACTCTTTCCAGCTGCACACAGGAATATTAAAGCTTTCTCTCCCAAGGTCTCGGAAGGAGCGGGATAGTTGAGACAGGCGGAGGATGGAAAAGGCCTTCGTGACCTGAGAGATTGTGCAGAAGACACTAATGTGCTGGGAAGGAGAAGTCTCTGCTTCCCCCATTGGAATCGTCATCACACATTGAAGTTAAGTTCGTTCATTATTTAAACAAGGATTTGCTGATAACAGGTTAGTGGCTTAACGTGTGGACTTTTTGTTTTTTTAATGGCCATTCCCACTGCATATGGAGGGTCCCCTGGCCAGGGATTGAATCCAAGCCCCAGCTGCGACCTAAGCCACAGCTGCAGCAACGCCTGATCCTTTACCCAACTTCCCCAGGTGGGGGATTGAACCCGAGCCCCGCAGTGACCAGAGCTGCTGCAGTCAGATTCTTCACCCACTGCATCACAGCGGGAACTCCTAAAAAGTTTGGACATTTGAGCTGCCTTACATGAGTTCAAATCCTCTTACTAGCTGTGTTGATTGTATCAAGTTCCTTAGTCTCTTTGTGCCTCAATTTCCCATATTGTAAACAGGCAAAAGTGTCTGTGTGTGTGTGGATATGTGTAGTCAGAAAGATTGTTAGATAATATTGAATGTCTGAAACACAGTGCAAGAATATTAACTATTATCAGTATACAATAATTACTGTAATAGTAATGTTATACTGTCATTAATATATCAATCTATTAAGTATTATTAACTTAATATTATTTATGTTCTTTCTATACAGCCTCACCATATTTTCTTCGTGATACTCTGAGCTAGTTTTTGTGCTGTTTTTTTTTAAAAAAAACTCCATTTTACAGATAAGACAACTAATGCTCAGAAAAGTTAGGTGGCTTCCCCACCGTCACACAGCAGCTAAGATGAACCATCCAAGTCTACTTGGTTTGCACCATATTTTGTGGCGGTGCTCCTGCTGGTGTTTCTATAATGTAGCTTAATTCAGTCAAATAGCATGAAAGAAATTGAAAAAAGTGATTGAAAACGAGCAGGGCACGGGAGAGTTCATTCTGCTTCCCGAAGGCACATGCATAGCCAGCAGGGGGCAGCACGCACCAGGACAACCAGAGTATCCTGGAGGCGTTTGTCGGGTGTCCTTTAGCTAGGGTCCCTCTGAGCCTTTTCAGGATTAAATTTATTTATTTATTGTCTTTTTCATATGGAAGTTCCCAGGCTAGGGGTCTAACCAGAGCTGCAGCCACCGACCTACACCAGAGCCACAGCAATGCAGAATCCAAGCCTCGTCTGCAACCTTCACCACAGCTCACGGCAACGCCGGATCCTTAACCCACTGAGCGAGGCCAGGGATCGAACGTGCAACCTCATCGTTCCTAGTCAGATTCGTTAACCACTGAGCCAGGACGGGAACTCCCAGGGTTAGATTTAGATCACGCCATTTGGGCAGGAATACACATGAGTGACAGGTCCTCAGCTCTTCAAAGTGCACGGGTGTCAGTTTGTTCCAATATTGGAGGTGCAAATTCCGCTCACTTGATGCAGCGGTCTGAATATTTGTCTTTCCCACAAAATTCATAGGTTGCAATCCTCACGTCCAGTGTGATGGTTGTAGGAGGTGGGCCTTTGGCAGGCGATTAGGCCGAGAGGCGGTGCCCTTGTGATGGGATCTTTGTAAGAGTCCTCGCTGAGCTCTCCAGCTCTCTTGACCCCTGCGGGGACACAGGGAAAAGTCTGCAGTTGGCACCCCCTGAGGAGGGTCCTCCCCAGGTCCTGACCATGCAGCCACCCTCATCTTGGATGTCCAGCCACCAGAGCTGTGAGAAAGTCAGTGTCCGTTGTTCACAAGCCACCCAATCTATGGGACTTTGTTCCAGCAGGCTGAACTGACCGGGATGCTTGGTTAAGGCCGTTGGTCAGGTTTCTCCATTGTAAAGTTATTGTTTTCCTCTTGTACCTAATAAGCATTTTATGAGACGACATAGTGGAGATGTCTTCTCTCTCACTGGCGCTTGCATCCAGCGTGGTCCCCACCCACGCTGAACCGGGAGCACGGTGCAACCAGTGGGATGTTGGGGAGATGGTGAAGTTTGACTTGGAGGCTGGTTCCCAAGGAGAGAACTGTCTCCTGCCTTACTCTCTGGGATCACAGGCTCTAGAGAAGCCAAAGTCATGCCTTCAAAATGGATGAGACCTGTAATCTAAGATTTTAAAATAAATCAGGGCGAAAATTAAATTAAAGGGAAACCTCACCAAAATAGAATGGGGAGGCCAGAAGGGGGCGCTCTCATACACGTGCCTCTCAAGATCAGGGCGGAGCCCAACAGGAAGAGCTGTACCTTGCATCTCCCTCAGGGATTGCTGTTTGAGTATCACCAGCAGGAGGAAGAAAGGTTTTTTGACTGTCACAACTCAGCCAATGAAAAGCCATCTTTACGTCTAAGTACTAATTTCCTAGAAGGGACTTTTTGTTTCTTACAGCCTCCCAACGTCCCCTTTTCCTCTAGCAAAGCATTTTCTCTCCTTTCTTCTACTGCACATGTCTGTGGTTCACCATCGTCGCCTGTCCCAAAAGGTGATTATGTGGTTCTCTTGGATAAATCTGTTTTGCTGGTAAAAAATAACCAGCTGTTTTATTGTTTTAGGTTTAAAGCAGACATAAAAAGTAACCTAAGATATGGAAAGCAGTATATGTCAGATTTAGAAAAGCTCAGGAGGTGAAAAACTCAGGAAAGGATTAAAAGTTGTATGTGTCAAAGTAATTCAAGAACAAATTAACAAAACTGTAGGTCACAGAGGCAGCTTGCGTCCAGTGTTCCTGAGGCTGTGGCGTAGGCAGGCAGCCGTAGCTCTGATTATGCGTTAAGAGAAATAAAGCAAAGAAGTAGGAAGATATTAAAAGATATTATTGGGGCCATAATAATGGGTACTCAAAGATATCCACCTACTAATCCCCAGAACCTGTGTGCATGTTTGCTTACACAGCAAAAGAGACTTTGCAGGTGTGGTTAAATTAAGGCTCTCAAAACAGGGAGATTATCCTAGATCATCTGGGTGGGATTAATCTAGTCACGCAGGTCCTTAAAAGGAGACAATTGTTTCTGGCTGTGATGGGAAGTCAGAAGAGGCCAGGTGTGTATGTGTTAGGAAGAAACCTATTCCGGGATTTCCCTTCATGGATCAGCTGTTAAGAACCTGATTAGGATCCGTGAGGTTGCGGGTTCGATCCCTGGCCTCACTGTGGGTCAAGGGAGGATCCAGCATCGCAGAGAGCTGCGGTGTAGGTCACAGATGAGGCTCAGATTCTGTGTTGCTGTGGCTGTGGTGTAGGTCAGCAGCTGTAGCTCCGATTCGACCCCTAGCCCGGGAACCTCCATATGTCACAGGTGCAGTCCTAAAAAGAAAAAAAAAAAGAAACCTGTTTCAGCTGAAATAGAATGATGATCCCAAAGAGAGTCTAGAATAATAATAATAACTCCCTATATACTGATATGCCTGGCCATTTGGAAATAGCAATTAGTTTTGTTTTTTAACGTAATTATTTTGGAGAGCCTAAGAAGAAATGATAAAAGACTACTGAATTCCTAACTCTCTGAAAAGAAAACATTATATAAGGAATAACAACATTGTAAATCAACTATACTTTAATAAAAATTTGTTTAAAAAATAAGAAATGGAATCATGGAATACAACTTGCCTCATAGGAAAAACTTCTTACATCTTCATATAAGGTAAATTAATACTCTTTTACTTCTCAGAGTTCCCTCTGGTGGCTCAGCGTGTTAAGAACCCAATTTGTATCCACGAGGATATGGGTTTGATCCTTGGCCTCAATCGGTGGGTTAAGGATCTGGTGTTGCCCCACTGTGGTGTAGATCACAGATGTGGCTTGCATCTGGTGTTGCTGTGGTGTAGGCCAGTAGCTGTAGCGCCGATTTGACCCCTAGCCTGGGAACTTCCATGTGCTGCAGGTGCAGCCCTAAAAAGCACACTCACACACACACACACAAAACACTTATTTCTTGCTGCATAGAAGGAAAGAGACCTTGGGAAGATGATTCAATAAGGCCTTAAATCAAATCTTTATCTTCCATTATCGGATGACTGCAGAGACTGTCTTTAAGACCCCCCCCCACCAAAAAAGCAAAAACAACAAAAACAAATCCCATAGGTACAATGAGGAAGGTAAGTATCTGTGGAGGCAGCAAATACCCACTGAAACTAGAAAACCTGACTCTCAATCACTGATGCTTTCAGAAATATCTTGATCAAAAGGGGGAAATGTAGCAAATTAATAAACAGAAACTTCATTTAAATAGAGTTGGGAAATCAGAACCAGAAGGAGGTGCTCTCATGCCCTGTGATGATGATAGCAGAGCCCAACAGGGAGAGAAAGGCTCCTCTTCATCCCTGCAAGGACTCGGCCAATGAAACGCCACGGGCTCTTTGTTTACTGGAGCCTCCCACCTTCCTTTTCCTCTCCATAAAAGCGTTCCTCCCTTGCTGTGTGGGGGCTTGCATGTGGCTTGCCAAGGTTGCAGATCCTGAAATGTAATTCTCTGCTGATCTCAACTAAACCTATCTTTGCTGGTGAAATATCTGGCAGTCTATTTGTTTCAGAGCAACAGCTCCACTCATCCTAATTTCTCCTCACTCCCTGAATGAATTCTGCTCTCCGCCATGCTGAGCTATTATTCACGTGCTCTGAACACAGGGTGATCTTTCAGTGTTCTCTGCTCCCTCTTCCTAGAACATGCTTCCTTTTGTCGCCTACCTAAAACTCCTCCTCATCCTTTAAGGTTCAGCTCAGATGCTGTCTGCTTTACGAAGCCTTCTGTGTGTCATAGGCAACTCAGCCATTTCTTTTTCTGCATCCACATAGCACTTAATCTATACTTTTATTATAACGCTACATTTCTACAATTACTTATTAATCATAAATGATTTACAAATGTTTGTCTCTTAGTAAATCAGGGACCCTTTTAGGGACGAGTCCATTTTCTTTTTGTATTTGTTTCCCCAAAATAGGAGATAAATTTGTTGAATGAATAGGTAAGTGAAATGACTGCAGTGTCATGATGTTTAGAAAAGCTATTTTTCATGTGTGACTGGGTCACCTGGCTGTACAGTAGAAAGTTGACAGAACATTGTAAACCAACCACAATGGGCAAAAAAAATCATTAAAATTTTAAAAAAAGGAAAAGATATTTTTCAAGCAACACACATGCACACACACGGTGGTGCATGTACCTCTGTGTGTGTGCACGTGTGTTATACACACCGGTATGTATCTCACAGGCATGTTCTGAAAGAAAAACTGGATGATAAATGATAAATCTGAATTTTTTATCCATATTTTTATAGCCTTCATTTCTATTTCTGTTCCACTTTGCTTAGACATTTCAGTGGCTTTTAGGATAGTTGCCTTGACCAACAGACAGGAAAATTGAGATCTCTGCATTAATTTTATGTAATTTAAGTAATTCAAAGCTGAATTTCTCAGATCATAATTAGGGTTTTAAAAGCTTCTATAAGGCTGCTCTTTCGAAAGAATTGCCTCCTAAATTTAGAAGCAGATATGGACAGAAGAATTTGGGTGCTGTCAAAAGACACTATTGTGGGTAATGTACAAAAATGTAGAATAATGTACATGCACACGCACAGCCTCTCATGAAGACTGATACTACTTCCAGCTATTCGTACTTGTAAACTATGCAATTGTAACTTCTTGAAATATAACCAAAAAGTGTGCTAAAAACATGGAGGGATAGGTGTGTCCTGTTTAGTGATCCACCTGTTTAGTAGTTAGTGGCATTGAGCAAAATTAAAATATTCTAAGGCAAGATTGTACATATTCATAAGTCAGTTGTCAGAGAACATTTTGTGGAAATGATTCTTTTCATCCCCCCCCAATTTAATAGTTTTTAATTTGTTCAATTACTGTTTTTAGAACTGAGCCATTTAGCTCTGACACAGCTTATTGCACCATACAGTGAGTGTTCACGGTGTGAAGCTGATTCAATATACATTGCTTCAACTCTGTTCTTGTTGTCAATGTCCAGAAGTTACTGGATATAGTTGAATGGTCACAAGATATTTTCAGCATTACTGTGTTTCTATTAGTTTTGGTGTCTTCTAGTCCAAAATTCAAGTCCTCATCCTTTTGCCAAGAGACATGAAGCAACTCTAACATACAGCTAGCGAATAGATGTGATTAAGGCTAAAAGCTTTAGCAGGTGGATGCTGTCTTTTTGTGGGGAGGCTTTCAAAAGTGCTTAAAAGAGAAAATCATCGGCCTATGGGAAGACAGTGGAGCCCCTGGGGAACTCCTGTCTTGCAGCGCAGCTGAAGGACTCATGAGAAATAAGAAGGACTCTGAGTAAAACCCTGAGGCATTATTGTTCCTGTGAATTACTCTTCTTCCCGACTGAAGACAAAACGGTGTGGACCAGCTTCATCAGCTGGAAACCAGAGAATGCACTGCATAACCAATTAGAGCAAAGAACGTGCCGCTGCTGGGAATGGGTGTTAACAGGCGAGGGCTAGAAACAGCGGGTGTCAGGGGACACACTTCCACCCTTGGCCCTGAGGCTTTCTCACGGGCAGCGAGGGCATGGCAGGGGCCTCGTACAAAGGATAAGGAGATCTCGAGGCTTGTAATCTTCTGTGCGGGCTGTGTGCCGTGAAGGGCCTCTTAAGGGTATTGATTCATTTGGGGGAGAGAGATTGAGGGGTGTGTTCGAACCTTGGTGGGGAGTGTGCTGTCCGTTTTGCCAGTTAGAGATTTTGCCCCTTAGCAGATGGCTGCTGATCGACTAGGGGCCACGGTCAGTGTTACAGAATCACCTCTGGTACCGTGAGAGGCAGAGGAAATAAGAGAGGTCAAAGGGTCATTTAACTCACGTGGCAGGTTACTCCGCCAACTCCTGCCAGATTCTAGGATTGTTTCCCCCTTTGAGGAGAGAGAAATTGTAGCCTGATACTTCGCTAAGGAGCCTCAGCCCAGTAAAGGGGGGTGGGTGAAAAAACCACAAAGAAAAAGGTGAGTACTTCTCAAAGGGCCTACACAGAAGGGAACAGGTTCGGAGACGGAATCATGTGGGGTTTATTAGAGTTCCCCCTATGCGTCTCCAAGGCAGGGGCTGTTTTATAGCAGGAGGACTGAGCACGGACGCTGCAGCTCCAGCATCTGTTAGGCTGGAGAAGGTTCACCACTTATCTGGAGAGATTTTTCTCCAAGCCAGTTAAGCAGGAGGAATGGGAAGAGCCCTGCAGTTACACGGAGGGAAGTAGGAGGATGCTGGAAAGACTGATTCACGTGCCAAAGGCACTTCGACTTGTAAGCATCTCTTGTCCGATGCCTGGGTCTTTGCAAGAATAGTGGAGACTGGGCGGGGTGGGAGGGTCATTTAGGAGACTTGCTGGAGTTGAAGATGAAGAATTTTGGCACTCCTGGAGTTCCATTGCGGCCCAGCAGGTTAAGGATCTGGTGGTGTCACTGCAGTGGCTTGGGTCGCTTCTTGGCTCGGGTTTGAGCCCTGGCCCAGGAACTCCCACATGCTGTGGCTTTGGCCAAAAAAAAAATCATTCTGCAGTGGTCTTCCTTGAAGGTGACGCCTCTCGAGTGTGAGAGAGCGGACTTGCCAAGTCAGCTAAATCTGGAGGGAGCATAGCTTTGAGTTCCATGCTGGTCCCTTTCGCTGTAATAAGGAAGGACAAATCCGACTCCGAAATCTGACTCCGTGTCAGACCTGTTCCTTTTTTAAAAATTTTTTCTTTTTGTGGCTGCACCTGCGACATTTCCCAGGCTAGGGGTCGAAGCGGAGCTGCAAGCCCATGCCACAGCCACAGCAACGCCAGATCCTTAACCCAGTGATCAAGGTCAGGGGTCAAACCCAGATTCTCACAGACACCTTGTTGGGGTCTTAACCCACCGAGCCACCGTGGGCTCCTAGAGCTCTTCCTTTTACTTGACCTCACTTTAACCTTTGTGCTCTGCTGCCTCTGCTTACTCACGCGCTGCACCTTCTGTAGCAGCATGTCACCAGCAGCTTGAAGTGCACAGGATATCCTGCTGTGACTTGACCTGAACAGAGAGGGACAGGACATCATGACTTGACCATGACCTGGCCTGCGTGGGCAGCTACCAGAACAAAGGACCGACACCAGGAGGTCTGCCACAACTAACCATGCCCTCCCTCAAGGTGCCCTTAAAAGGGCTTTGCTGAAAGCCTTGGGGGGCTTGGGGCTTTGAGGGGCACGAACCACCCCTTCTCCTTGCTTGGCCAAACTGTAAACCCTTCCCTGCTCCACATGCCGACGTTTCAGTATTGTTTGGCTTCACGATGCATCAGGCACATGGACTTGTGTTTGGTAAAAGTACAAGAAGGCAAAGGTCCCGGTTCGGCCTGTTAATAAACAGAATTAAAAGCTACCTGGGTGGACTCAACATATGAAAAAGAGACTAGAATTTTCTTTAAAAACTTCTGGAGTTGCCATCGTGGCGCAGTGGTTAACGAATCCAACTAGGAACCATGAGGTTGCGGGTTCGGTCCCTGCCCTTGCTCAGTGGGTTAACGATCCGGCGTTGCCGTGAGCTGTGGTGTAGGTCGCAGACGCGGCTCGGATCCCGCGTTGCTGTGGCTCTGGCGTAGGCCGGTGGCTACAGCTCCGATTAGACCCCTAGCCTGGGAACCTCCATATGCCGCGGGAGCGGCCCAAGAAATAGCAACAACAGCAACAACAACAACAAAAGACAAAAAAAAAAAAAAAAAAAAAACTTCTGAAGTCAATTATAATAACCATGAACAGATTCATCAATTTTTGTATACGTTTGAATTTTCCAGTCAACATTTTTTTTTTTTTTTTTTTTTTAGGACTGCAGGAGTGGCTTATGAAATTCCCAGGCTAGGGGTCAAATGGAGCTACAACTGCCAGTCTACGCCACAGTTACAGCCACAGCCAATCAGGATCAGAGCCTCGTCTGCGACCTACACCACCGCTCACGGCAACACTGGATCCATAACCCACTGAGCGAGGCCAGGGATTGAACCCACATCCTCATGGATACTAGTCATGTTCGTTACTGCTGAGCCACAGTGGGAACTCAGAAGTGTTGCTAAAAGCGCTAGGAACTGCCTAGGGATTGCCCGAGCCTGAGTGTATACTAAGTTAGGGGCTGGCCTCCCAGCTGTAATTCTAGAATCCTTTCAGGATTTCTCCAATTAGCAGTTTTCATCGAATGCTGGCCCTGACCTTCACAGCAAGTCAGAGAAACCAGGTTGATAAGTTCAAGTGACTAGTTCCTCAGCAAATCTATGAGGATGTCAACTTAACAAAAACTACACAGTCTGAAAGTTAAGTTTTGTTGGGCAGGAGACAGCATCTTAGGTAGCCCTAAGAGAGCGCTCTGAGGAGGCCAGGGGAGAAGCCAGGATATATAGGCAGGCAGCAGACACAAAAGATGACGGAAAACCAGGTGTCTCAGGGTTAGGAATTGAGTGCATTTCTGCGGGAAGACGTAGCGGTCTGGGCTTCCTGGAATCACGCCTTTGCTCTGCACCTCAGCTTCCCGCCAGTCGTCTTTCTTTCCTGAGTTCCCTCAGGGCTCCTAGGGTCACCCTTGGGAGTGGCTGCACTCACAGATGACTGTGACATCTCTTTGACCTTTTTTTTTTTTTTTTAAAGAATACCCTGGGCGGCTCAGAAATCCTACCCCAACGAGGAAAGGGGGACCATCAGGAAATGCCGTGCACGCGTTTCCCAGAAGTTTGCTACTGGTCTCGTGACAGTTACTGCTACTCATAGGCCTCAGTCATCATCCCTGTTTTTCCAGATAGGAGGCGGTACAAGAATTGGGCTCATAAATCTCCTAAAAAATACCTAACTGCCTGAAGACCTTCGCGTTTTCCCAGGGCACAGAATGCCTCCTCGTGGCCTCCACCCTGAGCTCCACTCGGGGTGCCGCGCGTCGGCAGCTGCAGTGGCTCGTGGTTTCATCCATGTGGGGCCGATGGCAAGTGATGGCAGGTGCCAGACTCCAGTTCACGAGGGTCTTCAGTTACTTTGGGGAGGTCGTCAACTATGCCTCACATTCAGCTTTCGTCCAGGGAATGTGAGAAGCTAAGTGTTGAGCCCCCAGATCCTCAGAAGGCTTAATTTTAAAGGGACAAGTTCTGACCAACTCATGCAACTGAGCAGGGCCCTGTGGGGTTCCTGGGCACCAGCCTTTCTGCGTCCCCCATGTCTGTTTTCTGGGAATAAGCTTCAGCCTCCATGACCTTCCCTGCGTTCCAAAGAGCGGGTTCAAACAGTTGTTAACCAGGGAAGGGAGGGGATGCAGAGACCTGGGAGGGGCCGTCAAGAGACAAGAGTGAAGGGAGTTCCCACCGCGGCTCAGTGGTCAACAAATCTGACTAGCATCCATGAGGACACAGGTTTGATCCCTGGCCTCACTCAGTGGGTTAAGGATCTGGCATTGCCGTGAGCTGTGGGTTGCAGACACGGCTCAGATCTGGCGTAGCTGTGGCTCTGGCGTAGGCCGGCGGCTACAGCTCTGATTAGACCCCTAGCCTGGGAACCTCCATATGCCCCAGGTGCAGCCCTAAAAGGGCAAAAGAAAGAAAGAAAGAAAAAAATCTTTGGGTTCTTCTGCAGAGCTAAAACAAATGAAAGCCAGAGAGGAGTTCCACGAGGAACAGTCTTGGGGCCACTAAACACCAGCTAAAGAAGAATGAAAGCTTGCTTCTACACTGATCCTTGTCTGGGGCTCTGTTTTCTACTCCCAAACGATGAAACCACCTCCTCACCTCTCTCAAGGGAGGGCAGAGTCCTTAGGGCATTAGTCTGCTATGCCCCCTTTGCCTAGCAAAGCAATAAAACTATTTTTTTCTCCTTCACCCAAAACTCTGTCTCTTCGTTTCTTTTTGGCACTGGTGGACAGAGGCTGAGTTTTGGCAAGATTCAGAGGAAAAAGGAGTGAGAAAAGAGACAGTTTGGAGGGTGGAGGGTGTAGTGGAGGCCAACAGACCTTAGAAGGAAAGGCGGAAGATGGCCCTGGAGCGGGAGCCTGAGACCTCAGGGCCTGTTTTATCCTTCCTTTGTTCACTTCAGTTAATCCAGCTGGAGCCCCATTTCTATCGGCAAGAACAACCACAGATAAGCTGGTTGTTCAGACTTCAGCACTTAAAGACACTTTTCAAAAGTGAGTGAAGTTGGTCTGTCACTTCAAGGAAAATAGCTGACAATATTTGTTTGCCAGTGATAAAATCAGTTTTTCAAGGGAAATTTGGGGTGGCTGGTTTGAGGACTGGAAAGCTTCCTAATCTTTAAAGAGTTTCCTGACAAAGTCAGGGTGAGATTAATGAAGACGACTCTTTGATAGTGTGTCATGGGCCATGTCAGGATTACGAAAACCACGCTTAACCCAGTGGGCCATTATTCTCCAAATTGCACACCGTTTGGAAAAAGAATTTTCAGCATAGTGAGGTAAAGAGAAAGAAGAGTTGAGTGAGACCAGAAACCCTGCTGGTGCAGCAGGATGCCCTCCCGATAATCAGGATCTGCTCTCACAGCCCAGGGACAACGGAGAGAGGAGAGGTCTGGCGATGCCCTTGCTGGTTGCTTGGGGGCTGCGTGGGGGGCGGTGAGGAGTCGGCCACATCCCTCTCCTAGGAGGGGGGCAGGAAGGAGCAGGCCAGGCTGCTCAGGAGGGGCTCGAGAACTCAACAACTGCAGTGGGGCCCCTGGGGACACAAGCTTTTTTGTGTCCTCCATTTCTTGTTTTTCGGGGATAACCCTCAGCCTCTGTGACCTTCCCGAAGTTCCAAAGTGTAGTTGCCCATCAGGGAAGGGAGGGGACGCAGAGACAATAGTGCGCCTGGGGGCAGGTCCTGGTTCCTCCTCAAGGAATATGCATAACAATACCTTTGAGCCTGTCTGCAGCAAAAACCCCCAAGGAATCTAAGAACTACCTGATGAAGCGTCTTCATTCGGGGAAGGAGGAGGCCCACCTGACTCAGTCCTGGGACCATGAACACCAGCTTTGAAAGACAAGGCAGGCTTGCCTCTACCCTGATCCTTATCTACAACTCTATTTCCACTCCCCAAACTACAAAACTACCCCCTAACCTTTCTGCGGGGGCACAGTCTTTCAGGCATGAGCCTGCTGTGGCCCCATCTCCCTGGCAAAGCAATAAAGCTCTTTTTCTCCTTCACCCAAAACTGTCTCCACATTGCCGTTCCACAACAGCAGGCAGAGACTGAGTTTCAGCAACAGGTCTGATCATTTGCATCTTGGCCAGAGTCTTTTGAGTTTTACCTGCTTGGAGAGGCTTTGAAGTCCCACACAAATGACTGGTGCAGGAGGCTCTGACATCTATGTGCTGTGGGATCTTCCTGCAGCATCTGCTTCCTTGTCTTTCCAGTTTCTTAAGGCCTCAGATTCCTGGGTTCAGGGACTCTTCTTCCATCTTTATTTTTTGTTTGTTTTGGGGGGTTTTTGGTTTCTTATTATGGCCACACCTGTGGCAAAGGAGGTTCCCAGGCTAGGGATCCAATCAGAGCTGCAGCTGCCGGCCTACACCACAGCCACAGCAACGCCAGATCTGAGCCCTATCTGTGTCCTACACCACAGCTCATGGCAATGCTGGATCCTTAACCCACCAAGCGAGGCCAGGGATCGACCCTGCCTCCTCATGGATGTTCGTCAGAGTCTTAACCTGCTGAGCCATGATGGACTCCTCTTCTCTCATCTTTGAAGTCAGCAGCGTTGGGTTGAGTCCTTCTCTGTGGCATCTCCGTCTGTGTTCTGCCATTCTGTCTCCCTCTCAATGTCACTCACAATCACATCAGCAAATGTCCCTTTTGCCATGTCTCCCAGGTTCAGGGAAGCAGGACAGGGATGTTTGGGGACATTATTTTGCCTACCACACAGGCACAAGAGATGCCTTCCAAGTTCCAGAAAGAGCAATGGCTTCCAAGGTAGCAGAATGCAAAAAGAGTTTCCGATTCCACACTGAAGCTAACCTTTTGTATTTGAGAGTTTCTGTCCAGTTTATAAAAGGCTATTAAAATACACCTTCTGTTTCTGACTGCATGTCTGTGTGGGCCTGGATTACTTGCACCAAGCAACTTGAGAATATGGGAATTCAAGTTTTCTTCCATTAAGCCAGACGTTAAGGAGATGTGCAAAAATGTAAAAAAACAATGTCTCTCTTCTCACTCAGATGTCTTTGTTGCATATAATAAGGTGGTAATTTTTATTAAAAATGTTATTTATGTTGGTATGTAATGGGCTTGCCATTGGTTATAAATTAATTCGTAGATGTTTTACATGTCCTCAGTTTTAATTGCAAGTAAGGTAAATATTGTTAAATAGAACACATATTTACCAAAGTTCCTTGGAGCCCTCAGTAATTCTGAAGGGTCTAAGGGCTTCTGAGACCAAAATGTTGGAGAACTGCTGTTGCAATTGCAGAATAAAGCTTCCTGGGGGGCCTGTGAGGTGATGCCCTGGACGACACTGGAAGAACGGGAATCATCTTTTTGCATTTTTGCCACATTTTAGGTAAGATTTCTTACATATTCTCTAGGAATGTGAGGGTACAGGCGGAAGAAGCCTCTCTGGCTCTGCCCTTGACTCCTCCATGGAGGAGCTCTGTCTCTAATGAGAATACATTGGGACAGTGACACGGGTGGCTGTAGAAGTTCCAGGAGGGGACCACAGATAGAGGGAGACACCTAGGGAATTTGGGGAGACCACAGGAAGTTAACGATTGCTCAAGAAAGCCATCAGAACACTGTGGAACAAAATAGCCTTGCTTAACAATAAAATCATAAATAAAAGCATGAGATATGCCTCGGGTCATTGAGAGAAAGATAAAATGAGGCCTGCATTGAGGATCAGCAAGCTATTGATCCAAGGACAGGAATTTAAGAGAAAGATGACATTCCAGAGTAGGAGACCCTCAGAGTTCCAGTTGTGGCTCAACAGGTTAAGAGCCTGACTAGTATCCAAGAGGAGACGGGTTCTACCCCTGGCCTCACTCAGTGGGTTAAGGTTCTGGCACTGCCACAAGCTGCAGTGTAGGTCAAGATAACGATGAAGATCAAAGCAAGAAGGAGTTCCCGTCGTGGCACAGTGGTTAACGACTCCGACAAGGAACCATGAGGTTGCAGTTCGATCCCTGGCCTTGCTCAGTGGGTTTAGGATCTGGTGTTGCCGTGAGCTGTGGTGTAGGTTGCAGATGCAGCATGGATCCCTCGTTGCTGTGGCTGTGGTGTAGGCCGGTGGCTACAGCTCCGATTCGACCCCTAGCTTGGGGATCTCCATATGCCTCAGGAAGAGCCCTAGAAAAGACAAAAAAAAAAAAAAAAAAAAAAAAAATCAAAGCAAGAAATGGTCCTTCGGAGAAAGGACAGGAGTTTGAGGGAAAGAGGCCATTCTAGAGGAGACCCTCATTAGAAGGAAACCTGAGATGCGTCAAGATATTTTAGCCTCGTTCCCACCTTCTGCTGCTTTGAGTAAGCGCAGGACAGCCCTGGTTTGACCGCATGGGGTCAAAGACTCTCTTACCAGATGCCTCGGAGGAGCTGGGGACGTAAGCCTGACGTCCGCTCCGAGAGGGAGGAAGGAGGAAGGAAGACAGCGGTGGCTCCCTCCCCACTCCCCTTAGAGGATAAAGCTGTGGCCCACCTCATCCTCGGGGCAGAGCCGCCTCACCCGCCCGCTCGCATCTCTCACAAGCATCCTAGCTTAATGATCTAAGTCTTGCCTGTCACTTTGTCTCTGCCAAATTCCTTCTGTGCAGAAGGGGGCACAAAGAACCTGAATCTCAGGAGGTCCAGACACCAAGTGAGTGATTCTAATTTTTTAAAAGTTGGTTCAAATCCTAATCCGGGTTTAGTGCTGAGCTTCTGCAGCCTTCACGTGCCTCCTTTGGAAAAGGGACCTAAACACCCGCTCTGTCTACCTTCGGGGTGGTTACAATACTGAGATCGTTGAAATAAAGCATCGAATATGCTCTTACCAGAAGCAACGGAAGTATCCCAATCCAGAAAGTGCTATACTTTATATATATATATATATATATATATATATATATATATTTTTTTTTTTTTTTGTCTTTTTTGCTATTTCTTGGGCCGCTCCCGCGGCATATGGAGGTTCCCAGGCTAGGGGTTGAATTGATGCTGTAGCCACCAGCCTACGCCAGAGCCACAGCAACGCGGGATCCGAGCCGCATCTGCAACCTACACCACAGCTCACGGCAACACCAGATCGTTAACCCACTGAGCAAGGGCAGGGACCGAACCCGCAACCTCATGGTTCCTAGTCGGATTCGTTAACCATTGCACCACGACGGGAACTCCTGTGCTTTATATTTTTAAATGTAAGTGTGTTTGGTGATTTTTGTGTTTCTGTTGCTGTTGTTGTTGTTTTAGCACACAGGGCCCATCTGTGGAGATCGTGCTGTTGGCTGATGGATGACGTGGGACTAAGCCAACAAATGAACAATTGGACGCCGACCCTGTCACAGCGCGGCAACGGGGCCGGCAAGGACTGTGAGACCAGCCCTTCCTGGGAGGTTATAGTTGGGTAGAGTAGAGGGATAAATCAGTCCATCAGTATGTTTCAACAGCTTTAGACTCCGAGAGAAATAAGAATCCAGACGAGGACCCGAGGGCGTAGACGGAGGAGGTCCGAGTTCAGGAGGAGGGTGGAGCCTGAGCTGTGCTTTGAGGACCGGAGAGGATTCTAGCGCAGGGAGCAGCAGCTCCGGGCAGAGATGCTAGAATGAAATGCCAGCCCTGCCCCGGGGACCGCTCAAGACAGACGGGCAAGCACAGTTCTGGTGCTCCAAGCCCGCATGCCCAGCTGCCTTTACCCGTGGGGCACCTGCCGGCTCTAGTCCTGCTCTGGCAGCAGGAAGCAGGCTCCACGCTCTTCCCAGAACCCACTCTTAGCTCCTTTTCTCCGCTGCCTTTGATGTTGTATTAACAGAGAGTTAACAGAAGTACCCAGGAGCCCCCCACGCAGACCTCATGAGACTGAGATGCAGTTTGTTTACGCTGGTTGGGGCGGGTTATGAGCCATCATCTTCCTTTGGTCCAGGTAACTATTCTGTGGTTTCATCCGCTTCCCAGGCCAGAATCAGCCCCAAGGGGAAGGTAATTTACTTTAAT
Source organism: Sus scrofa (assembly GCF_054392235.1). NCBI lineage: Eukaryota > Metazoa > Chordata > Mammalia > Artiodactyla > Suidae > Sus > Sus scrofa. The sequence goes on from NC_139383.1 coordinate 2,164,634, forward strand.
GACTAGCTATGTTTTAAGGGAACAAGATAGGATTTACGCTGAGTCCCCTTTTCCGTCCGTGGCCAAGTAAATGCTTAAAAAAGGTGGGAGGGAGACACAAAGATATACCGAAGTCAGCAAATAAAATAAGAAAGCCCTTTCATCCTAAATTTGATTCATAAATGTCAGTGTGAACTCATGGTGTATTTTCTTTAAAACACACGAAAACCAAAGGACAAAAACAGTTATTTCCGAGTCCTGTCCCGGAAAAGGATTCCGACCTCTTCCTTCCATGCTCGCTTTCTCTTTCTTTTCTTTTGTTCTTTCTACTTTCTTTCCCTCCCTCCCTCCCTTCCTTCCTTTCTTTTTCTTTTTAGAAGGAGCACTTTCTAACCCCGTAGCAATAAGTACCAGGATTGTAGTCTCTCGGTACAAATTTCTACTGCACTGAAACCATGTGCTGCGCCCTAAGTCTTTTGCGTTTTAAAGAAAAGCACTTTTCCTTTGGCCTCTCAGGCCTCCCCTCAGTCTCAAAAAGCTGACTCAAGAGCGAAGGATGAGGCACTATTGACACAGCGGAAAACGAGTTAAAACTGTGGCCATTGTGGATGCCCTGCCTTGGCGGTTGGCTTAGTTACTGATGTTTGCTTTAAGCACCTCGAGTTTTCTTCTGTAATTGGAACACCCCTCGTGCCCCTCACACCCCTTCCCTGTGAGCAGTCCCTCTCCAGGGAGGAGGTCAGGAATGATAACCGCAAAGACAGACACCTGGACCCCGTCGCCGGACCCAGGGACCCCGGCCTGAGGACTCTGAAGTGGTCTCTGGAGGGAGAACAAGGTGGACGCCTTCATGGATAACCTTGACCTTCAAACTCGACCTCTGAGAGCCCTTTCTGTGCCCCCTCAAGGCAGGACACCGTGTTGAGGCGATAGCCTGCTGCGGCCTCCTTGCCTGGAGATGCAGTGAAGCCCTTCTTGCTGCCTCACCCCAAACTCTGTCCCCGAGACTTAATTGTGCCATTGACAGAGGCCACTTTTCGGTAACAAAAGGAACCAGGATTCCTTTTAACAAAACAAGGCGGGCGTGGCCATCGGTACACATTACCGATGTGGACCTTGAGACAAATGCATGATGACACAAAAAGGGACTTTTTAAATGATAAAAGGGAAATTTTATAAAGAAAACCTGAGATTATAGCCCAAATCACCCATAAGCAAAACACACAGAAACGCAAGCCTGCGGCAGGGCTGCTCCATGGGTGGTGAGGTGTGGCCCCGTCGTGGCACAAAATCACGCCGCGTGTGCTTGGCTCTGGGTGAGGTGCGTGTCCCGGCTCCCGTGGCCCTCGGACTGGCCCGTGCATTACTCGCCCTCTCAGCTCCTGCTCTCCTAGTCTGGCCTCCACTGCTGCTCCTCACCCGGACCCATTTGATTCGGTTCCCGCTTATACTTCTTGTTCAGCTATTTTGGGGGGTTGCAGAATGGTCACACTGTACTACCCTGCGTTCTTGGTTCCCTGGGATTCGGCGAAGGAGAGCTTTTCCTCCTCAATCACTGGATTCCTCAGAGGTGTGCTTCCTACAGGAAGGAAAGAATAAATGAGCGATTTTTACTTTTTTATTTACATATTTTCAGAATAAGGCATTGCTTAACTGGGCAGGGCAGGCGGGGATCGTGACACCTTGGTGGATTTCAACATATTTAATATATTTTAACTGCGGTTCGTGTTGTTTTCGATGCCCCCTAATCACCCATTTTGCCACGGGAGCCCTTCGAGTGTGCTTCTGTCCTTCCCACCTGCCCCCGGCGGTGTCGGACAGCCCCCTTGCCTTCCGTAGTTATGTCGTGTCGTGTTGTGTGGTTGTGCCATGTACTTGTGTCGTGTAGTGTGTCATGTAGTTGTGCTGTGTGGTTGTGCCGTGTAGTGTCGTGTACTTGTGGTGTGTTGTGTACTTGTGGTTGTGCTGCCTAGTGTGCCGTGTAGTTGTGTTGTGTAGTGAAGGGAAGTGCCCCCTTGCTTTCCGATGTGATGACGCCCCAGGCTGGTGTGGGATGCTCCCTTCTGCAGACCTGGAAGCACCTTTCATTTCTCGGGGAGCCCTGGTTCCTTTCAGTGAACGTGAGCCTTTAGAGCCCACAGTCCTGGGGCCCTGTGCTACCGAGCAGGTCGGTGTTACAGGACTTCCCAGTGGATAGAGCGAGGTAGGAAGGCTGCTGCTGTTTCTTTTGCCTTTTTAAAGAAAATACAGCCTGGGTTCACACGGACGTCTGTGTTGCAGGAAGGGGGACCCCTTCCAGGGCCCGAGTGTGGGCTCTTGTCTGACACGCAGAAATCAGTTGTCCGGGGAGACACACGTGCTGACAAAGCAAGAGGCTGTGCTGGGAAGGGGCGGCCGGGCGGAGAGCAGCAGGTGAGGGAACCGGGAGAACTGCCCTGCCACGGGGCTCGCAGGCTCAGGGTTTATGGGAATGGGGTGAGTTTCCAGTTGTCTTGCTCGGCCGGTGCTTAGTCTGGCTCAGGGTCCTTCCTGGTGGCACGTGCACCTCTCGGCCGAGGCGGATTCCAGTGCAAGGATGCTGGGAGCTCAGGGGTCTCCTCCCTCCTCCTGGCCCCTCGCAAGTCCTCCAGCTCAGTCTCAGGGCAGCCCTGGGTTCCTTGTCAGGCGTCCTGCTGAGAGTCAGCTCGAGCAACCACCTTGCTGGCCAAGGTGGGCGGGTTCAGCCCATGGTCCCCTGACACCTGCAATTCACATTTAGCATGACACAACTTTACAGTTTTTACTTAATGTTTTATACATTTCTTAATTTCTTTAATTTTCTTTTTCTTTTTTTTTTTAATTTTTAAAACAATTTTTATGACACCTGTGGCATATGGAATCCCCGGCCAGGGATCAGATCCCAGTCACAGTTGCAACCAATACTGCAGCACTGGCAACGCTGGAGCCTTAAACATTGTGCCCAGCAGGGATCAAACCTGCATGCTGGCGCTGCAGAGAGGCCACAGATCCTGTTGTGCCACAGCAGGAACTCCGACATGGGTCACTGCAAAGGAGGAGACAGAAAGAAGGCCTTGAAAAACCAGGCAGGACCGTGGAGGGTGACAGGTGGGTGCAGGCTGCGCATCTGTTCTGGGTAGGCGTGCTTTTCCCACGGCCAGACACTGCGTGGGAGGAGTCACAGGAACCCCGGGAGCCACGCCGACTTGACTAAAAAGCGCCACGTGGGCGCAGCATCTGCTGGCGAGGAGTTTGTCAGATGTAAACTCATAAACACGAGCACTCAGTTGCAGAACAGTCAAAGGCACCAAATGTCAGGGTGCAGCGTCATACGGCCGCGCGAGCCTCCAGGTCTGCATTTGCTCTCGAGGAAAAGCCCTGGGAGCTTAAGCGCGCTGGGCTGCAAGAGCCCCGGGGAGGATTCCTGCTGGCAGGGGTCCAAGCTCACCTTTACCGGTGTCTTCCCATCGGCCAGCCCAGTGCAGGCCAGGGGAAGCGCAGGTGAACGGGGGGCTTAGGGTCGAGCGTCTCCAGCGGTTGGGGGCCTGCCCTCCAGCCACAGACCATCTGGTGTGAGTTCAGACTCTCCAGTTATGACCCGTGTGACGTTGGAGTGACTGCAGCTGCCAGAGCCATCTCCACTTGCTTGACACCCATCAGAAAGGTGAACCGGGTTTCCAGGTAAGAGTTTTACCCCAAAGGTAAGTGTGAAGGGGCCTTAACTAGGGTGGGATGTGGGGGTGGGGGGGAGCATCCTAGCAGAGACAATGGCCAAGGAATGAAAGGCCACAGTCTTCGTGGGGGGAGTCAGGGCCTCTGGGATGGACACAGACTTCCTGTCCTGCATGGCAGGCTGGTCCGCAGTGCTGGCAAGGCCTAGAACAGACTGAAGAACTTTTTTTTTTTTTTTTTTTTTTTTTGTCTTTTTAGGGTTGCACCAGCAAGCAGCATATGGAAGTTCCCCGACTAGGGGTCAAAACAGAGCTGTAGCCGCCGGCCTACACCACAGCCACAGCCACGCGGGATCCGAGCTGCGTCTGCGACCTACACCACAGCTCACGGCAATGCCAGATCCTTAATCCACTGAGTGAGGCCAGGGATTGAACCTACATCCTCACAGATACCTAGTGAGGTAACGGCTGGTTACCTCTGAGCCATGACGGGAACTCCGCAGACTAAAGAACTTCGATGCTTATCCAAAGATCAATGGAAGACTCCGAAAGTTTCTCCAGGAGGTGATCGGATGAGAGGCACACCTACCTTTAGAGCCCCTGCTCTTGAATGCAAGTTCCTGTGCCCAACGTGCTGACGCCAAACAAACCCAAACACTGAAATTTGGAGCAGGAAAGGTTTACTGCCAAGAAAGGAGAGCAAGCAGCTCATGCGCTTCTTGACCCACTGGGGTCGGGGCAAAGAAAGGTGTTTTTATAAGCAAAAGCGGGGTGAGGGCTGTGCGGTGTGCGCCTTTCCTCTGATTGGTTAGTGGTGAGGTCACAGGGCGGGGCTCCAGGCATCTAGGGCTCCCGCGAAGTTGCCGTCCTGCACGTGCCAGGGGGCCTGAGTTCCCGCGGAGGATGTTTTGGTGTCTATTTATATCTTGAGGAGGAACTGGGACTCAGTTTTACTGCTGCAGCTTCCTGATTGTTTTTCCTTTGTTTCGCGTTCCCTCTCTTCCCTAATTAGCAGCTGCCTGAATCTGCCCTTTGGAACTCAGGGCAGGTCGTGGAGGCTGAAGCCTTTTGCTACAAACCGGAAGCAGGGGCCACAGAAACCCTTTTGTACCCGGGAGGGGCCGGTGGGTTCTGCTCAGTTTCATTACCCCTTGGCAGCAGAGTGGAGAGAGCCGGTTGACAGAGTCACAGAGAACCCAGGGGACCAACCACTTTTCGCAGTTAGGAGGTCACTGGCCATCACTGAAGGTGTAGTTTCTGAGGACAGAGGAGGAGGGATGCGGACTAAAGTCTGAGCCACAGGCGTCAGGCGGCATAGCAGGAATCTGCTGCCTGCTCCTCCACCCAGCGATCTGAGCCCTGCTCTGATGGTCACGCGTCTCCTGCTCCTCAGGTCCAAGGACGCTCGTTGTCTGCTTGGCGGTAGGCGTGCTGCCACAGGCTTGCTTTTGCATCTGACTGATGGTCCTGGGGGAGGCTCAGCTCTGAAGGGCCTGCTGTTCTACCTAGAGCCATGCGAATGCAGCAGAGACAAATGGACTCGCGTCGGGTTAGGGCAGGGGCCCCCCTCTGGTCTTGGAGCTGGACAGACACCAAAGCCTGGAGACCAAGGGCTGCCCCAGTAGGCCCTGCGGTGGAGAGGACGCTCAGCCCCCATGCCTGCTCTGGTTCTGAGGGTCCTAGTGCCTTTAGGACAGCCTGGCCTCAAGGGAGCAGCCTTCTCCTCTGCACTTCTCTGCGCCCCAAGGCGTTGTGCCTGCACACTTGTCACACACCTTCAGGGGAGCAGCCGTGCCAGGAATCTTCCGGGCTGGACCCTTGGCCTGACCACATCGGCTCCTAGGCAGCTCAACGCGGGGAGGAGGGACCGGGTACCAGGAGCTGAGGGACGGCGGCTTGAAAATTGACTTCACGGGTTCGGGTGAGGGGCGAAGGCGGGCGGGAATTAGGCCGAAAGGGAAGCCTAGTCAAAAAGGCAAAGAGGAAGAACAGACCCGGGCGGCGTGTGTCCTCCCGCGGAACCCGGCCGGCGGCCCGGGGGCGGGGCCTTGGGCGCCGGGGCGTGGCCGAGGCTGGGGGCGTGCCCCGGGCCGGGGGCGTGGCGTCGGGCGCCCTTCGCGGAAACACACCCGGCTCAGGGGACCGCGGGGGTCGCCGTCGGGGTAGCTGCGGGGCGCAGGGCCGGACTCGTGTGCGCCTGGCGAGCCCGGTGAGGCGGCGGGGTCCCTGGAGCTCCTGACGGGAGGGATCCGGGACCCGGGGCCCACTTGGGCGGGGATCTGGGGTCCAGGGCCCGCTCGGGGCAGGGGTCAGGGGTTTCGGACCTGTCGGTGCCGGCCTGGTCCACTGTGTTCCTCGGGGGTGGGCGGGGTTGACCGCGCTGCCCGCAGGCCGCCCGACGGCGTGCGTGATCGGCTTAAGGAAATCTGTCCATTTTCAGGGAAACGCGGGGCCTGGCTCTGGACACGGCCTCGCGCCCTCGGAAAGCCGAGCCTTTGTGCCCCTCCGGGGTCTTCCCTGCCTTCGGCGCGATGCGGCTCCCGGCCGGCCTCGGCGTCCTCTGCCTGGCGCTCTGCTGCCTGGGCGGCGCGCGCGAGCTCTGGAGGTGAGCTGCCTGGGGGGTGCGGGACCCGGGCGGCTGGGGGCTGGGGGGAAGCTGAGATTCTCCCAGGCGGCCGCACGCATTTTGTCCAGGTTCCTGTACGACCCTGGGAAGTTCCAAGTTCCTCCCTCCAGGCCTTCCTCCCCCGCCCCTGGTTCCCTCCTTCCACGCTCTCTCTTGCACTGAAAATCAGGGGTAAACAGGCTCTCCTGGAGGGGGTTCTCATTTTTGACCTTTTTTTTTTTTTTTTTTGTCTTTTTGTCTTTTGTTGTTGCTATTTCTTGGGCCGCTCCCGCGGCATATGGAGGTTCCCAGGCTAGGGGTTGAATCCGAGCTGTAGCCACCGGCCTACGCCAGAGCCACAGCAACGCAGGATCCGAGCCGTGTCTGCAACCTACACCACAGCTCACGGCAACGCCGGATCGTTAACCCACTGAGGAAGACCAGGGACCGAACCCGCAACCTCATGGTTCCTAGTCGGATTCGTTAACCACTGCGCCACGACGGGAACTCCTCATTTTTGACTTTTGTAGCCGGTCTTAGTACCGGGTTTTAAGGCCCTTCTGTTTCATTTGAGTAATGATCATATTAGTAGAAGTTTCATACTTCCTGCAGGAATGGGGCCGTTTTTCTTTTCCGCGAAGCACCATTGCTGTTTTAGTGTTTACTTTTATTTATTTATTTATTTTTTTGTCTTTTTGCTATTTCTTTGGGCTGCTCCTGCGGCATATGGAGGTTCCCAGGCTAGGGGTCGAATCGGAGCTGTAGCCACCGGCCTACTCCAGAGCCACAGCAACACAGGATCCAAGCCACGTCTGCAACCTACACCACAGCTCATGGCAACGCTGGATCCTTAACTCACTGAGCAAGGGCAGGGACCGAACCCACAACCTCATGGTTTCTAGTCGGATTCGTTAACCACTGCGCCACGACGGGAACTCCTCATTTTTGACTTTTGTAGCCGGTCTTAGTACCGGGTTTTAAGGCCCTTCTGTTTCATTTGAGTAATGATCATATTAGTAGAAGTTTCATACTTCCTGCAGGAATGGGGCCGTTTTTCTTTTCCGCGAAGCACCATTGCTGTTTTAGTGTTTACTTTTATTTATTTATTTATTTTTTTGTCTTTTTGCTATTTCTTTGGGCTGCTCCTGCGGCATATGGAGGTTCCCAGGCTAGGGGTCGAATCGGAGCTGTAGCCACCGGCCTACTCCAGAGCCACAGCAACGCAGGATCCAAGCCGCGTCTGCAACCTACACCACAGCTCATGGCAACGCTGGATCCTTAACCCACTGAGCAAGGGCAGGGACCGAACCCACAACCTCATGGTTTCTAGTCGGATTCGTTAACCACTGCGCCATGACGGGAACTCCTTTAGTGTTTACTTTTAAAGATAACATGACATTTCAGTTTTCCCAGAAAGTGTATTTTTTGAAAAAGAGCCCCACTGATGGAGAAGAAATCCATTGAAGTACAGAGTGTGTGTGGAGCCTTGCCTGGCCCGGCGGAGGGCCTGAGGCTGTAGAATGCGGCCACCGCCAACTGCCTCGTGACTCTGCCTCTGAGGGTTGGTCAGCCTGGCACGGTTTGGAGAACACGAAGCTGATTCAGCTCCCGACCCGAAGGACCTCACGGGTCAGCGGCCGTTCTCCCAGGCCCTTCTCCTCCTCCGAGGGGGCCTTTCTTTTTCACAGCACCGTCTCCTTTGCTTTGTTTGGAAGGATGTTTCTCTTACACGCTCCTTCGCCTGGCGGTAGCGGACATTGTGTCACAGACATCGTTGAGTCTTGACAGTTTTATTATGAATGACCTACAGTGACAGTGCATAATAATACAAGGTCTAACCTTTCTGGCCTCTGCCTAACCTTCCGGTTTCAGTTTCCCCCTATGTGAAATTCGGTTTTCTTTCTCTCTCTCTCTCTCTCTTTTTTTTTTTCGTCTTTTTAAGGCTACACCCTTGGCATATGGAAGTTCCCAGGCTATGGGTTGAATCTGAGCTGCAGCTGCCGGCCACAGCCACAGCAATGCCAGAGCTGACTCAGCTTGCGACAACGCCAGATCCTTAACCTGCTGAGCAAGGCCAGGGGTCACCGTCTCCAGCAGGGGCCCCGAAGCAGTGTCTGGTCTGTGACAGGCACTCAGTGTTCCCTGAATGAATGATGGTGTCAGTGGATGGATGAAGTAATTTTTCTGTAGCTCCTAAAAAGTTCTTGAGAAATAAGTTCCTTGTCTTTTAACAGTGGCGACCACGAGTGGAAAAAACTAATTATGGTTCACCACTGGCCTATGACGGTGTGCAATGTAAGTTCTGCCTGGAGGGGCCCCTGGATCCAAGAGACCTGTAAGGTGGAGGTTTGTGTGTGGCGTCCCCCCCGAGAGCCTCCCAGTCCATCCTGTGCAGGTCCTTCCTGGGGCCGTGACACAGCGCACAGACAGTGTGGCTCAGGCATCAGAAATGTACTCTCCCTGTTCTGGGGACTGACAGTCTCGAGACCAGGGCGTGGGCAGATCCCATCTGGAAGTGTTTTTTTTCGTCCTTTAAGGCCGCACCCACGGCACATGGAGGTTCCCAGGGAAGGGGTTGGAATCGGACCTGCGGCTGCTGGCCTCCACCACAGCCACAGCAACGCCAGATGCAAGCGGTGTCTGTGACCTGCACCACAGCTCACGGCAACACCAGATCCTTAACCCACTGAGCAAGACCAGGGATCGAACTCGCATCCTCATGGATCCTAGTCAGTTCCTTACTGCTGAGCCGAGAGACCCCTTCTGGAATTTTGCGGGAGGACGTGCTCCACGCCTTTTCCTGCTCCTGGAGTTGCCAGTGTCCCCCTTACAGACACAGTCGCTGCCCTGTCTCTGCGTGGTGCTCTTCGCTCTGTGTCTCTGCTTCTTAAAGGAAGCCCGGAGATGGCATTTAGGGCCACCTTCCTCCAGTGTGCCCTCCCCTCGACCCTGTTCCAATAACCGCATCTTCACAGGGTCTGGGTTAGGGCTTCACCATGTCCTTTGGGGACAGGTTTCACCCCACCGCAGGCCTGGCCTGTCTCCTCCCTCCGTCACTGCCAGGCTCAGGAAAATGTGTCCCCTGAGCCTTCCCTGTCCCCTTTGCTGTGCTGGCCCAGGTGGCGCCTCCTCTGCCTCAGCTTGGCTCCACCTGAGCTCTTGTGCTTGCCTCTGGGAGGGAGGGACCCGTGTGGGGACAGCTCTGGTCCTGGATGACCTGGGAGGTTTGCCTTCGAGGCCCGGGGTAGGGCGTGGGCACGTTCCTGCACCGACTAAATATGCCTGCGGTCCTGCCTTGATGCTTTAGAAATGCGATTGAACAAAATCAATTACTAGCAAAATACTGTTTGGGGATTAATTCCAGTCCAGGGGTCCTGGTCTTCCAGTGGAGACATCACCCTGGGAGCAGGGCCGTCACAGGCAGGGACAGGGCTGTCCTCAGCGCTCAGCACAGCCCGGCGGGCACACACCAGGGGCTGCTGAATACGTGCTGATGCGGGAAAGAAAGCTGCACCCGGACCCCCGTCACCCCTCAAAGGCTCGTCCAGGGCGCTGGTTGTAGCGCTGGGAGGAAACCCCTTGCCCGGTTGGCCTTGCCCTTCCGCAGCCTCAGCCCCGGGACAGGCCTGCCTGCTTTGGACGGTGGTTTCCTTGGGGATGGACGGGGCCTCTCGCTCTGATCCTGCCGCGGTCCAGCCTTCCCTGCACCCCACCCCCACCCCCTGCCCCGGCCTGTAGCTCCTCACAGCACCAGCCAGACCTGAATTTCCATCCACCCGTAAAAGCTGCCTCCCTACATCAAAGGGCGAGTCGAACAGGGAACGGGGAAGGCTTGCTGGGGCACAGGAGGCCTCCTCTGCTCCTCGCCAGACCTAGTGTCTGCCTTTTATGTGCTGACTCCTTGCGGGAGCCCCGCTTCTCACTCACTGCTGGGTAGCCCAGGTGTGTTTCCTAAGGGCTATTTGCTTTGGAAACACTCCATTTTAGCCAGATGATTTGAGGTCCCATAGATTTTATCTATGGGACGACTTCACTGCTGAGGTCTGCCCCGACCTTGGTGTTTTTGTGGACTCCAGATTTCAATACTTATTATTTTGCTGTTTTCTTTGGACCTGGTGCCTGAACAAAATGGAATTTTGCAGGGTTCTGTCAGCCTCTTGCTCTCATTCTTGATTAAGAAAAGTATCCGTGGGTCACTGTGGGTGCATCCATCCGATTGGTTTAATTTTAGGCACATAAGAAGAGCAAAAATAGCTTTTCCGTTCTGTTTTCTTAATTGTTTGAGGGTTGATCCACTCATTGCAAATACAACATCCAGCCCCCATGAGTAACCTCATGACGATTGCTGCAGTGCAGTTATTGTAAATGAGCACGGAATTACTTTGTGTTGGTCCCCTAGTGCATCTCGTTGATGTTTGCCGAAGAAAGCAAGGTTGCTGAGTGTCTTTAAGAAGCAACGAACCAGTTGCCTCTTGTCTTTTCTCCGCAGGAAGTTGCAAACAACTGTGAACACCCTCCGGATTACTGGACGATACACGGACTATGGCAAGTGCTCTGGGCATTTGAAACTTGACCAGCCCAAGAGGCTGGCTAACCTGGAACTCTGGCTCGAGCCTGGTCCCCATATGCAGCCTTGTGACTTCTGTTGGGAGGGCCATTCGACAGACCAGATCCTTATTTCAAAACATGTTTAGTCTTTCTGGCATAACCTTATTTCTCTTTGCATTGAGTTCTGCTTTGATAGCATAGTCACAGTCTGGTTGAAATATGCGTTTAAGGATTCTGGGTACCTTTCAGATGACTACGTTTCCATTTTCTTATTTTCTTCTTTTGGGGCCAGTTAGTAAATACCTAAAAATAAGTAAGTCAATATGTGTGTATTTCGCGTATGTAAGATGTGTCTGCATTGTGCCTGTTTTGCAGACATCCGAGTTCGTTTTTCTGGTTTTGCCTGCATTTCGTTTACTATTTGTTACGTGTACTCATGTTAAACTATGTTCATCGATTTGTGCAAAGGGATCGGCCTGGGCCCACTGCTTCAGGAGAGGAGGGTGTCTTGGCATTTGCTGTTCCTTCAGGGACAGGGGCAGCAGAAGGCAAATTTACCTGGGGCCTGAGGACCTGGCCTCACGCCCCTGTGCCCTGAGGCTCGTGGGCGACCTGGCCACTTTGGTCTCTGGGCCCTTTGCCTCTCTGGGGTTTCATGCCCTGGACTGTCTTCTCACTGGGGTGACTGTGCCCAGCGCTGCACAGCGCCGTCAGGTCCCTCAACCCTGGAGACAGGAGAGGGGTGTAGGGGGCAGGTGTGGTCCCTCATGAACCAAGCTGCACGTGAAGACAGAGTTGACACATCCAGAATTAGACACAGGACAGGCTCACAGCCGCAAGCAGGAGGGAGGGGAAAGCTGCTTGGATTTGAAGAGATCACACCGGCTGATCTTAAGTCACTATTGGGCGCTTTCCAAGCACATCACATGTGTTGTTCCATTAAGAGATGGAGACGGCATCATGCTGTTCTCCTGCCCTGATTGAGGGGAGTTTGGCCAATGACACAGAACCCAACAGAAAACCCCAGTGGCCCTGACTCTGGAGGGCCTCTGCTGGGGTGCTTGTTTTGCTGCTTCTGCCAGGAAGTGGGCTGCTGCTGCCTTGTGCCTGGAGGTTTGGAGAGAGCCTGGCCACCGACTGCTGTGTCTGGGCGGACTCCCTCAGCGGGTGGTGGTGGTGGGGGGTCCTGGCCAGAGCCCACCCTTCTCTTGTTCGCTACTGACCTTGTGCAGGTGCTTTCTCGGGCTGCTTGGAACCAGCCCAACCAAAACTAATCTCCCTTTATTTTTTCAATTTTAATTTCAAGGCCTGATAAAAGTGGAGAGTGTAACCGATCCTGGCCCTTTAACCCCGACGAGATCAAGGTATTTATCACCTCCGCAGAGCTGCAGGGTCTTAAGACGTAGTCACCAGGATCGAACCTGGTGCTCACTGCTATCTAGGACAGCCCCACAAATTAAATACGATTTGTGTTTAATTAAATCCTCCTCTGCCCTGGACCCAAAGGGCTGCAGTGGCTGTGAGCAAGCCGGCCCTGGCTCCAGCCCGAGGCCCGATACCCCCGGACGCAGGACGCTGGCCGGCTCGGCCTGCGCTCAGGCGCGTGTGCACAGCTCTGGCTTAGAGAAGAGCCAAGCCCCGGGCTGGCCTTTCGGGCTGTGGCGGGAGGGTGGGTTTCTCCGTGGGAGGGATGGGCTCTTCCAGGACAAAGCCTGGTGTTGCAGGGTAGCTCGTGGGACTGCGCTGGACCAGAGCTGGTAGCAGAATTTCTCTTTTGAGACTTTTTCCTTGTGTGTACACACGCGGGTGCACACGCGCGCGTGCACGTGTTCCCTTCTCTACCCTGGTCTGTCGCTAGTCGTCCTTCAGGGTAACTAGCATCTGGATTTACAGGGAAGTTTGCAGGATCACTGGGGTGTCCCTGATAATATGGAGTAGAATTAGGATTTGCTAGAATTCTGGACCATTTCCGAGGAATACACGAGCCCAGAAGCGTCAGGGTGATTAGTTCCAAACCCATCACGGGCTCTCGTCCAGGTGGCACTTTTTCCTCCTCTCTCCTGCCTGTGAGGACTCGGCTGTGAGCCGGGAGGCCCGAGAGACCAGGGCCCCGGAGGCTGGTGACCCCTCCTCCTCCGACACCCTTTTTTCTTCCCCACTCAGACTCCTGGTTAGAGTCTTGTGATTCCACAGTGGACTGGAGGTTAATTCACTCATAACAGGGTACTGAGTGCCAACAGTTTGCCAGGCGCCGTGCCAGGGCTGGAGGCACGGGGAGCAGTACCAGACGTGGCCTCGGGCCCGCCTCGCCTGCGGCCGGGCGTGGGGTGCTGGTGGTGCCAGCACATCACCGCGACGAAGGTGCCTGGAGGGAAACGGGCCGAGAGCTCCAGGCAGTGGCCTCCCCTGGGGAGGCGGACTGAGCTGGAATCCGACTTAAGCAGATGGGAGAGGCTGTGGCAGCAGCATGTGCAAAGGCCCTGGGGTAGCTTTTGAGAAATGGGGAGGAAGCCAGTGTGGCTGGGGGGCGAACAGTGAGCCCGGGTGGTGTTTAGTGCCAGGTCCTGCGGCGCCTTGTTTGCTGGATAAGAAGTGTTTCTCTGGATTAAAACCAGTGGGAAGTCATTGGAACATTCAAGCTGGGGAGTTTCTCAGGGTTGTCCTGCTGCCCTGTTGGGGGGAGAGGAGGTGTGGGGGAGGAGTGTGGAGGCTCCTGGGGCCCTGCAGGGACAGAGAGCTTGCGTAGACAGAGGCCGTGGGGCTGGGCATGGGTGGGGGTGCCCGGAAGCAGAGCGCCAGGACGGGCCTCGAGAGGAAGCGACGGGCAGGCCTGGGCTCAGCTAGGAGTGTATCAGGCCCCCTCCCTGCACAGGGCCGGGCTGGGTGGATGTATGATCGCAGGCCAGCTTGGGGCAGCTTGGGTCTGAAGTGCCCTGGAAACATCCAGGTGGGCTCAGTGCGTCAGGAGAGAGGTCTGAGCTGGAGGTGGACCTCAGCGTCGGCCCGGGGACAGTTAAGGAAAGCCTGGGAGCCGGGGTGTGAGGGCAGGGGGCGGGGGCAGGCGAAGAAGCAGAGGAGGCGGAGGAGGCCAGAGGGGAGCCCCCGGGGAGGAGAATCCCCAGGGTTTGGGAAGGGAAGGCTGTGGTCCCTTTGGATGGAGGACCTGCCACTCCGGGTAGGGAAGGGACAGGCAGGCCCCTTGTTGAGAACAGTGCTGCTTTCCCTGTTTTGTAGCGAGGCTCCAGTCTAGCGTGCATCCCGAACAAAAGTACCCTGCTTTGGGCAATAAATTATGTCGTCACCCAACCCCCCAAGGCTGCTGGGGGCCGAAGCCAGATTGTGGCAGGTGGGAGATGGGAACGGGGGGTGGGCAGCTTCCTGAGGGATGTCGGCTGCTGGGAGAAGGTGGGCTGCACCGGGGCGGGAAGGGGCTGGGGTTAAACTGCTGACGAGGTGATGGCAAGGATCCGGAACTGTGGGAGTGGCGGCGGGCAGGAGGCAGTGAGGCCATCCTACGAGGGTCTGTACACCTTTCTTTCTTTCTTTTTCTTTTTAGGGCCACACCTGCGGCATATGGAAGTTCCCAGGCTAGGGTCGAATTGGAGCTGCAACTGAGGCCTATGCCACAGCCACAGCAATGCTGGATCCAAGCTGCATCTGCAGCCCATGCAGCAGCTTTGTGGCAACACCCAATCCTTAACGCACAGAGCAAGGCCAGGGATAGACCCCCCGTCCTCCCAGACTGAGTCAGGTTCCTAACCCGCTGAGCCACAACGGGAACTCCAGAGCTTATGTTTTCAAACACGATGACCCAGATTTCACTCCTCGCTGTGCTGCAGGAAACAGTGCGTGCAAAATAAACGCAGCATCCACTTGCTCGCCAGAGTCAGGCTCAGGGCCTCCGTTTATCGAGTGCCCCCTGTAGGCTCTGAGTCGTCAGCTCCTGCGCGGATGTATCACGTTGCTCTTCTCACTCCAGGGCCTTTTGCCGGACATGAGGCTCTACTGGCCCGACGTGCTCCACTCATCTCCCAACCACAGCGTCCACTTCTGGTGAGTCGGAATCTCAGGTCCTTCGGGAGCGGGACGCCCGGGCCGGGGAGCTTCCGAGCTGTTCCTGATGGAACCGCAGAGCGCAGGGGACAGCCTGTGGAGCCTGTCTGGGTGCTTCTCTCCAGTGGATGAGAAACGGGGGCGGCAGCCCTTCCTGTGTAAGCGCGTCTTTATCACACTCCTTCGTTCGTCCTAACGTTACTCATTTTCTCCCTCGCTCCAGGGTGGCAGTTCCTAATTCCCATGACACCAGAGCTTGGCCTAAGGGATTAGTTTAACTTGGCCGTATTTTTGTGTAGAGTCTGCGGGAACGGTTAAATGTGGGGACGCAAAATGGAAGGACAGTGACGTCTGTCCTCTTGGCTCGCTGCGGTTCGGCGTGAGGTTCCACTCAAGCGAGCGCTCGGGGCAGGAAAGTGGTTTAGGGCTGGTCGGGCTGGACCTGGAGGCTGCCGTCACCCCTTCGGTAGAAGAGAGAGGCGCCCCATGAAAGTTGGGGAGAGGAACGGTTCAGGCCGCGTTGCTTTCCCTGTGTTGCTTGTGTTCTAGAAAACGGTTTCCAAATAGCTTATGGCCTTAAAGAGTTAAAACAGGGAAAATCAATGTTAGCACTTGAGAGCATCCTTCGGAATAGAGCAGCCTTTGGTAACTAAGGAAACAAATTAGAGCCTTTCCAGTGGTTCCGGTGCTCTGTGACAGTCAGTCGGGGTATTTGGCCGAGAAATACATCAGTAAACAGACACAAAGACCGGCTGTGAGCCGGCCTTGAACATTTGATCAGCCGGTGTGGGCAGAGCGCACGTTCTTTTTCTGTTCCGATAGAGAAAAAAGGACGTCCGGCTTCACGATGGTCGTTCAAGTCCACCCTTAGAAGCGGTCGTAAAGGAGGAAGGTACATGTCCCGCCCTGGTGCCTCCTGGAGCTCCCGAGTGCGGCGCGGGTGTGGGGACGCGCACGTGGCCCGCCGCGTTTGCCCCGTTACTGCCCTTGGGCCGCCGTCGCCCAGGCCACCTTACTGTGCGAGTGGCAAAGCATCGACGGAGGCGCCCCGGCCTCTCCTGTCCCGAAGGGGGGACTCCCATCAGAAAGCTCTTCTCGGAGTTCCCGTCGTGGCGCAGTGGTTAACGAATCCGACTAGGAACCATGAGGTTGCGGGTTCGATCCCTGCCCTTGCTTAGTGGGTTAAGGATCCGGCGTTGCCGTGGGCTGTGGTGTAGGTCGCAGACGCGGCTCGGATCCCGCGTTGCTGTGGCTCTGGGGTAGGCCGGTGGATACAGCTCCGATTCGACCCCTAGCCTGGGAACCTCCATATGCCACAGGAGCGGCCCAAGAAATAGCAAAAAGACAAAAAAAAAAAAAAAAAAAAAGAAAAAAGAAAGCTCTTCTTGGTGGTCTCACGGGGGAATCAGGTGTGCCGCCTAGGGGGTCTTGGTGTTACCTGGCGCTCCAGATGATTCCTGGGCGGAATCGCTCAGCATAATCAGGGCTCTCGACAAGTGCTGTGTACACCCCCCTCTGCAAAGTAGGATGTGTGTGGGGTTTTTGATTCTCCTAAGAAAAAGAACGAGAATTCGGTGACGCCCAGATTGGCGATGCCACCTCGCTGTCGGGGGCGGGGACGGGCCTGGGCCCCTGAGGAACGGCTGCCTCCTTCCGTCCCCGAGACAGGCCAGGCGGGACGTCAGCTTACGGCCGTGCTGGAGGCGAGGCCGTAGTCGCTTCTGCCTGGTGGCTGACGATTTTGTGTCGAGTGGAAGGTGTCCAGGTCCAGATGACTCCATGTTCGGACCGCAGTAACGTCAGCCCTGTGACACACTCTTAGCCCTACCGTCTCTGGAGCTAAATTTGGCCCAAGAACAGCAACAGTCGGTATTTACTGAGTAGTTATTACGAGCCCGGAACGGTTGGGCTGCGTGTGCTTCAGCCCCTGACGTGCCCGACACCCCTGCCATAGGTTCTGGACGTCCCGTTCCTGCTCCTCAGACACTCAGCCACCTGCAGGTCAGGTCACATGCTCAGTGAGCTGGAAAGAACCCCCTTTCTGGACTTCACAGAATTTAGAAAGTTATCAAGTATTGGACTCCGGAAACTATTCCAGATGAAGAAAGTTAGTTATTTCCCTGTTTTTTACCTTCCCTCACGGTTTTCTCAGGTCCGAGAGACCTGTAACTCCGAGCCGTGGCAGTTGCTTAAAGCTGGCACTCTGGGCGGGGCTCCCAGAGAATGGGTGCACGCGGCTCCCATTTCCGTGGTACTGCGCATGGGTGCCCTTTGAACGCACGAATGCTATTTCTTACACCTGCACGAATTAATCGCTGATAAAGCCAAGGAAAGCTGACATCTGTTTTCTTCTCCCGCGCTGCCGTGGCGAACCTCTGAATCGACTAGTTGTCAGTCAGTGTGAAGGCGGGGAGGAGGTATGTTTAGCATCTGGGTCCATGGCGGCCCAAGGCGGGGGACGGGCCCGAGTGCGGGGCAGGGCCAGGGGCAGGTCAGGGCAGCCTGCCTGGGCGGCAGTGAAGCTGGGGTCCTAGCTAGCCCCTCTGGGCCTCGGTTTCCTCATTTCTCAACCCCTAATGTTTTCTCCTTGCAGAGCTGTGAGAATCAAATGGAGAATGAGCGAATGTCTTGTGAAACTTTAGTCTTCAGTAAGATGTGAGGCCTTATTATCAGCAGCAGCGTTTTTCTTGAATGCAGATTTACTGCAGGTTGGCAGACCTCTGGCTGGGCTGCTGTTTTAGTTCAGTTGTCCGCATAGACGGACGTCTGAGACGTGACGGTCGGTGAGCAGAGGTGCCGGTGGGGAACAGGCCTCAGGCATCCCTGTGATGGGTGACTCTGCCTCTCGTGTGCCAGCTCTTTTGCTGCTGCCGTGAGATGCCCTGGCTGTAAGGGCCTGGCTTTCCGGGAGGACAGCCGGTGCCGTGTGAGTCTGTGGGTGCCTGAACAAAGGTGTCTTCTTTTTTCCTCGCTTGGGCGTGTCAACCGCGGAGTGAATCTGAGCCGATCAGCAGAGGAATCCCGCAGGAAAGGTGACGGGCAGCCTTGAAGGTGGTGCTGTGCTCAGCGGGGCCTCGGTCCCTTGTGTGGGGCTTTGCGTAGTTGCCTGAATTGAGATGAGAAACTCCCACTTTCTGGAAGAAGCCGCAGGGGAGACCCTGCAGCTGGAGGAGCCCGTGGGGACGTTTTGTTCGGAGCTGATTTCGTGACGCTCCAACCAGAGACCTGACCTAAACATCCTTGCAGGAGGCACGAGTGGGAGAAGCACGGCACCTGCGCTGCCCAGCTGGATGCCCTCAATTCCCAAAGGAAATACTTTGGCAAAACTCTGGATCTGTATAAGGAGCTTGCTCTGAACAGGTGGGTGACTTGGGCTGGTAGCTTGCCTCCCACACCCCCTCTCGCAGGTCACCCCAGCCCCTGAGGTGAGTGGGACAGGAGTCATGGACCTGGGAACCGGCGGGCAGAATCACCCCTGAGAGACCCTCCCAGTGAGCCTTTCCCAGTCACTGGGGGGACCAACACCCACCCCCCCAGTAGACTCAGAGGCCCGGGGCTCTGAAGGCGCATGGGCCTCAGGGGGACGAGATTAACTGTGGCGCTTCTTCCTGCTGCGGTTTGATAGACGCGAGCCGCCTCAGCTAGACCTGCACGTCGGGGACCTCGGATCTTTGCTCTGGTGCTCGGGCAACAGCGGGGGCTGGGTGCTGGGCGAGCCCTTGAACCCCAGGAATGACCCGGCCCCAGGGAGCCCGCCCCTCGCTCAGCCCTGGAGACTCGTGAACCCCAGTGAACCCCAGTGGGGGCCCGGGGTGGGGGGAAGGGGGCGGTCAGGATGTGCAGGCAGCTCTTCCCACCACCTCCGCGCTCGTCGTAAACTGAAACTAGGCTGAGGGCCTGGCAGCAGCTGACACAGCTGGTGAAGGCCAAGTGGAGCTGTTCCTGCAAGAAGTGCAACTGGGAGCCGCAGCTCTTGGGCAAGAGGGCGCCAGATGGGTTCCTGGCACCCCGAGTGGGAGCCCCCCGCCCCGCCCCGCGTGGGTGGCTCATAGGGTGGAGTCCCTGCCCCAGAGACCGTCCCTTCCCGCACCTGCTGAGTGATGAGCCCGCCTGGGAATAGAATGTCTTGCTAAAAACTATGTAGAACCGTCAGAGAAATCCCATTCTTTCCCGGTTTCTCCCAGGAAAATCTAAAACCTTAGTCCTCACAAAATTAAATTAAAATTGACTCAAAACTTTAAAATCCCTTATACTTTCCTCTATGTCATCAACCATTACTAATTGTCTTTTTCTCAGAGGTAAGCCTGTCAAATTATCACAAACTAGCAGTTTTTTCTTTACTTTGGATATGAAGGTAGCAGACCTGCAAAAACGCAGAATATCCAGACCCAAAGACCTCGGATTTCCCACAGATGTGGCCGGGGGTTGATGTCAAACTCATCTTTTCTTTTTTTCTTTCTTTTTTTTCTTTTTTTTTTTTTTTTTTTGGTCTTTTTCTAGGGCTGCACCCGCGGCATTTGGAGGTTCCCAGGCTAGGGGTCAAATCGGAGCTGCAGCCGCCGGCCTACACCAGAGCCACAGCAACGCCAGATCCTTAACCCACTGAGTGAGGCCAGGGATGGAACCCACAACCTCACGGTTCCTAGTCGGATTCATTAACCGCTGAGCCACGAGGGGAACTCCTGGTCTGAGCTTTTTAAGTGTGGTCTATAAAATTTAGTTAATTTACCATATCATCGTTTGATCAGGATTCACTCGAGCTGGTTAAAACCCTGTGCTTTAGGAAATGATTCGAGGCTCTAGGTATTAAAAATTTGACCAAGTGCAGGGATTTTAGGATGAGCCTAGAATCCAGAATCAATTGCTGACCATCTTCTAGAACAGGTGTGGTGGCTGGGTGGTCATGTGGAGCCAGCTCCCTTTGGTAGTGGCCAGCGGATCCTTGCTGAGAGGCTGGGTGCTGGAAAGAGGCCCGGATCAGACCTGGGAGTGCGGGGGTGAGGGGAACGCGGGACCACTCCAGCGCCATTTATTTGCTGCCCTGGCCAACAGTGTTATTGCTCAAGCTAAGAGAAAATATACACTTAATTTTTGCTATGAAATATGGTAAAAACAAGAAAGGAAAATAGACCTTCATTATATAATATGTGTATTTTTTACTTTGAATTTTAGCACGCTCCAAAAGCTGGGGATAAAACCATCCATCAGTTACTACCAGGTAAGTCTTGCTTTCAGCTTCTTCTCAAATGTGTGTCTGCTAACTGGGGACACCCTGCTGAGCGCAAGCGTCACTTCAGCCTGAGAGCTACGCTCGCGTATTAAAGTGACCCAAACCAGCCCCCCACCCCCCGCTCGACTGTAGCATTTCTTTTTTTTTTTTTGTCTTTTTGTCTTTTGTTGTTGTTGCTATTTCTTGCGCCGCTCTCGCGGCATATGGAGGTTCCCAGGCTAGGGGTTGAATCGGAGCTGTAGCCACCGGCCTACGCCAGAGCCACAGCAACGCGGGATCCGAGCCATGTCTGCGACCTACACCACAGCTCAGGGCAACGCCGGATCGTTAACCCATTGAGCAAGGGCAGGGACCGAACCCACAACCTCATGGTTCCTAGTCGGATTCGTTAACCACTGCGCCACGACGGGAACTCCGACTGTAGCATTTCTAAATGGGCCTGATGTGAAGTTTTGATCCTGTACCTTTGGAGGATAAAGTGAAGGCTGCTTGGGCGACTTTGAAGCGGGTTCGTGGTTCCATGGCGAGAAGTGTGTTCTGGGGTCTGGAAGGCGGGTAGGATGTGCAGTGCTGGAAAGCCGAGTTGTAGGGTAGGTTGAGGGAGAACATGAAAGTTTGTTGTTGTAACTGTGGTTCGTAAAACTGGAAGTTTAAGCATGACCGATCCCATTGGCTGGTGGCCGACACGGAAGATAGACATCCCCCCAGGGTGGCCCGTTTGTGTCAGCAGTTGTTGGCGCACAGCCAGGTCACTCCTGGCATCAGTGGCCATCCGACCGAGGCCTGAAGCCTCTGCTCTCGGGCCTTTTCTGGGGCGAGTTTGCCAACTATCGCTCTCAGGAACCAGTCAGGTTCTTGGAGACAGTTTTCATGTTCGTCGTAGGTGTGGATTTAGAAAAGGCTGAAAGTCACTGCTTTTAATTGTTTGTTTTTTTATCACGGCTGCACCCGAGGCATATGGAAGTTCCCAGGCTGGGGGTCAAATTGGAGCTACAGCTGCCAGTCTATACCACCGCTCATGTCAACGACGTATCCTTAACCCACTGAGCAAAGTCAAGGATCAAACCTGCATCCTCATGGGTACTAGTCGGGTTCTCAACCCCCTGAGCCATGATGGAAACTCCTGAAAGTCACTGCTTTTAGCGCTTGTGGGTTTCCAGTACCACGGCTGGATACTGAGCCATTGTTTGCGAAACAAATAAACATTTGCGTCTTTGCGCTGTGTATCCGCTGTCTCCCTCCCTCCTTGGAGAGTCGGGACGGAGGGCTCCGTGCCCCTCGGGTGGGAAGGTCAGCTGCCCTTTGACGTCCTTCCAGGAGGCAGTAAGGCAGCGTTTGCAGGGCCCTTCAGCCTTCATCTGGACTCAGGTTTAAGAGGATAAGGGGAACATGTTCGCACTTCTTGCCCAGAGCTGACATCAGCGATCGGAAAAGCAACAGTGCAGCACATTTTCCCCGCGCCAAGGCCCTTGGGTGCCCAGGCTCAGGCAGCGGGGGTGGGTGGGTGGGGTGGTGACCTCTGACCTCCTAGCATCCGGCTCGCAGGCCCTGGGAGGAGAGAATGGAGCCCGGCAGAGCAGCTTGCAGGGGTCACAGGCTGAGGGTGGAGCCCGGCGTGGCGTTCTGTCCCTCGGGCCAGGGGGCCCTTCCTCCCCAGCTCTTCGTTGGGCCATGAGTGGGGCTGGGGGAGGTGACGCTGCTGCTGGTCCCGAGTGGATGGAGCAGCGCTGTTCTCTCTCTCCGTGGAGTCCCCTGTCTCACGAACATTCTCTTTCAGATTTCAGATATTAAGCATGCCCTGGTCGGTGTGTACGGAGTGGTGCCCAAAGTCCAGTGTCTTCCACCCAAATCGGTCTGTCGGTGATGTTCTGTCTCCCTTTCTGTCTGCCGAGAAGTCAAGCTCCGCTTCCCTTAGAGCTTTGTGCTCTCCGTGGACGTCCCGGGGACAGAGATGTGTGTGTGTGTGTGTGTGTGTGTGTTCTGAAATAAGAGATTGCTCTCTGACGCCGTGCTAGGATAGGGCCTGTTTTCTGGCAGCTTCTCATCGGGGGGACGAGCAGTAGGGAGAATGCGATGTGGGTACATCTACCAAGTTAAACACTCCCAGGCTCTCCACTGTCATTCGGAGTCATTTCAGTTGTAGCCACCTGTCCAATTTCAGATGAGTTGCAGTTTCTAATGTCAGCTGATAAAGTCTTGAATTCAGTTAGCAGTAGGGTGCTGCTTACCTGCTTATCTGCCGAGGCCGCCTCTCCTCCCGGTAAACCTGTGCCGTGTGTGTGGCTGTGTCTGGGGTCCCTGTACTCAAGCTGCCAGGCTGGCACAGGGAAGGCTCTGGGCGGTGACCACAGCTGTCCCTCTGGGGCCCTGGCCCCAGTTCAGCGTCAGAGAAAGGGACTTGCTTCTGGAGCATGGATCCGAGGTCTGGACCACCTCTTTTGTTTCGTTTTGCTTTTAAGTTCCAGAATTGGCTGATCATAGAACCGTGCTGATGATCTGGCCTGAATCCCAACTTGTCCCTGCTTCCTTCCGTAGGGCGAGAAGGTGCAGACCCTCGGGCAGATAGAGCTGTGCCTGACCAGGGACCTGCAGCTGCAAGACTGTCCAGAACCCGGGGAGCCGGCGCCCCAGAGGCGGGAAGCAGGGCCAGGAGGGACCCCGATCCTGGGGCTGGAGATCTGTGAGGACGGCCCGGTCTTTTACCCGCCCCCCAAAGAGACCAATCACTGAAAGAGTCTGCATTTTGAAAATCAAGAGATGATGGGAAATCACCGCTTTTTACAAAGCAGCTCACAAGTGAAATCTGTTAACGGCCTTCGCTACCTAAGCCTGCTCTGTTGGGTTCTTTTCTGCCTTGATTGTCGTGGTGCAGGTACAAATGGCGCGAACACTGGCTACGCTGAAAGGGAGGAGAGCCCCCCACCTGATGGCTGCTTTGTGCTTGGAATCAAGCTTCTGGTTTTCTTTTTTCCTCCTCTCTCGCTCCCTGGAAGACAAGCAGGCACCCTTGGCCTTTGGGCCAGTGGTCCAGGTCCAGACGAACTCCCCTGTATCCCTCGGCCAGCTGCCTTCTTGCTCTGAGTACATGTCGGGGGGATGTTGGGACTGACGCCCAAGCAGGAGTCAGGCGACTTGGAGTGGGGCTGACAGCTCCTGTTCCACTTTCACCCGCCAGCACCGCCGTGCCTGGGCATGGGTGTACCCTCTGAGGGCCCTGGTGCTGGCAGGGGAGTTGCTCTGGGTCCGGGGGCTGTAGGCTTCTTCTCTCTTCTCGCCAGAGGAAGTCTGGGGGTAGGACTGAGTGCCAGCCAGCATCCCCCACCCCCAGCCCGTGGGCGTTCTTCCCCATGGGCCGGAAATCCTGCAGGTCAGCCTCTAGCAGCTTCCCCTTCCTTTCTGTCAGAAGGAAGCATCAGTACCCAGAATGCTGTGGCTGCCCTGGCCCCAGGGGCAAGGCTGCACCCTCGGGCAGTGAGGCCAGCTGATGCACCCAGGCTCAGCTGCGCTGCTGCAGGCATCATCCTACCTGCCAGATGGCATTTCACCTGTAAAAGGAGCATCCCTGCTGGTCTGTGAATGGACTTCCCCTACTTTATTAAAACTGCTTTTCACGTTCTTTCTCCCTGGTCTCTGCCCTTCTTTTTTCAAATGTTTTTAGCTGCGTGGGCTAAAATATGACCCCAACACTAGTCTTCATCAGGTCAGTATTGCCCGTTTTTATTCAACAATCACTTGGAGTTCCCTTATGGCACAGTGGGTTAAGGACATAGTGTTGTCACTGCAGTGGCCTGGGTCGCGTTTGGCTGCTCGTCTCTGCACTTTCGAGCAGACCTTGCCCGGTTGCCACCTGCTCACTGGCCGGTCAACCTCTAAGGCAATGAGGAAGGAGAGCTTGGAAGCATCTCAGCACAGGTGAAACTTATGCAACGCAGTGGCTTGATGTGGTTGGGGCCTGGGGGCTTCTTAGGTCTAAGGTTGTCCTTTTGTCACTTCTGCCTTTGCATAATGTTGCTGAAACTCCGTCTCTGTCCACCGGTGCGGAATAGAAAGGCAGAGGCAGGGGTAAAGGAGAAAAAGAGAGCTTTTGTTGCTTTGCCAGGCGAGGGAGGCCACAGCAGGCTCAGGCCTTAAAGACTGTGCCCCCCATCGGGAAGAACTGTGGGGAGTTTTATGGGAAAAGGGAGAAAACCAGGTTTTCAGATAGGCATCAGGATGGACGCGAACATGCGTTCTTCTGTCTTTGGGGGAATCTTAGTCATCAGAGCGGAGCCAGGAGGTCTCGGCCTGAGCGCGATGGTGGGCTTCTGGGTTGTTGCCCAGAAGACAGTAGTCGCGACAAGGGCACATTGATCAGAGATTACAGCAAACTGGGAAAGTCCTAAAAAAAATCATGTGCTAATAATCTTTCATTTTTATTATTATTTTTTTGTCTTTTCTAGGGCCGCTCCTGTGGCATATGGAGGTTCCCAGGCTAGGGGTCTAATCAGAGCTGTAGCCACCGGCCTATACCACAGCCACAGCAGTGCAGGATCCAAGCCACATCTGCGACCTACACCACAGCTCACGGCAACCCCAGATCCTTAACCCACTGAGCAAGGCCAGGGATCGAACCCACAACCTCATGGTTCCTAGTCAGATTCATTAACCACTGAGCCATGACGGGAAGTCCAATCTTTAACCCATGGGCAATTGTGCTCAGGGTGCCTAATCTTTAGCTTAGGGTGATTGTGTTAGGGTGTAACTAAGCCGGGGAGAAGGACAAGGAAGGACCCTAAGCTGTTCAGTTTTAAAGTATTCATTTCTTTCTTTCTTTCTTTTTTCTTGGTCTTTTTAAGGCCACAGCCACAACATCTTGGGATCTGAGCTGTGCCTGCGACCTACTCTGCAGCTCACAGCACCGTTGGATCCTTAACTCCCCGGGCGAGGCCATGGATCGAACCCACATCCTCATGGGTCCTAGTGGGGTTCGTTACTGCTGAGCCACAACGGGAACTCCTCAAAGGTTATAGGTTTAAACGTTCGTTCTGGGATACTTCAATTTTCTTTTTCAAGGAGACCACTTGCACACACTGCACAGAGTCTTCACGCAGACTTAACGCGCTAGGGTGCAAACAGACCTTCCCGAGTACCAGACCAAAGCAAAAGGGACACAGCACGCAGGGAAAGAGCCAGCACGACATGACCTGCAGTCCCTGCAACAGGATGGGAGGGACAGAGACCAAACAGCCGTACAGGTGCGTGTGAACAGACTCCACTTGTGCACTGGCTCAAAAGCCAATCCTAGCTCCACGGTGTGTGAGAGAGACACATCTGAAACGCAGTGATCCAAAAAGGCGAGAAAGAGGCAGAGGACAGGGACCGGCCCAACGGCAAGCACAGTGAAGCTGGGCTGAAGAGAAAGGTGCCCAGAGAGGAGCAGTGGCTTCCTCTGGAGCGAGCCTAGGGTTGTGTCTGGAGTTTGAGACGAATTTCGACCTTTCCTTTTCCCTCCGGGAGGGAGGAACCGACCCTGCTGTCCCTGTGCTGAGGGTGGGGTCTCGCTCAGCCTGAGTGGCCTGAGGCCTCACCCTGGGCTCCTCCGAGCTCACTGTCCAGCCCTGTGTTCCTGCTGCCTCGCAGGCCAAGAGCACTGGCTTATCTGTTCAATTGGTTTCGGCTGTTTAGCAAAACAATCAGGGCAAAGGGATTCCATCTGTGTCTGCGCCTCGGTATCCTCTGGCGGGGTCCTTTACTCAGTGGGAACCTTCAAACCCTGAGAGTCATTTACAAGAGTGCTGCTTCTTTTGAGTCATTTTGCAAATAGCTGGCCCGGGGCTAGGGCTTCCATGACAGCGCTTCCAGCGGAGCTGGTAAATTTAGACCAACTTCAAATCTGAATTGAATTTATTTTCTAGCCTCGGAGGGGCAAGACAAGCAGTGGTTTAGGGGTACACCTCCGATGCCCCCCTTTCTAAATTTTACCTGTGCATTTTCTAAACAGGCTCTTCTTTTTTTAAGTAAAGTATGCTTTTTTTTTTTTTTTTTTAGGGCCACACCCGCGGCATATGGAGGTTCCTGGGCCAGGGGTCCAATTGGAGCTGTAGCCTACACCACAGCCACAGCAACGTGGGATCCGAGCCACATTTGAGATCTACACCACAGCTCACGGTGACGCCGGATTCTTAACCCACTGAGTGAGGCCAGGGATCAAACCTGCGTCCTCATGGATACCAGTCAGGTTCCTTAACTGCTGAGCCCTGACGGGAACTCCAGTCTGAGTATTTCTTAAAGGGACTGAGACTTGGGCTGGATGGTGTCCTGGTCAGAGGGACCGGCAGCAGAGTGAGACAGCGCCATGCACGACGTCAAGGGCCATGCTGATTTCAGGGCTGTCGTGTGGGCAAATGGAATAAGACCCTTGAGCGGGCTTCACAGTTTGGAACATGATCCCGCCCATAAAGGCATGTGGCTTTTTGCATGTCTGCGTGGCCTAGAGCATGGCAACAGGCAGTAAAGACGTGTCGGGCAACGGGGATCACGTCCAGGAAGTACCCGGTGAGGTGAGACGTCTG
This sequence comes from Sus scrofa, assembly GCF_054392235.1. NCBI lineage: Eukaryota > Metazoa > Chordata > Mammalia > Artiodactyla > Suidae > Sus > Sus scrofa. The sequence goes on from NC_139383.1 coordinate 2,191,268, forward strand.
CATTCAGAGCCTGAAATCCAGAAGGAGTGAGATCAACGCACGGGGTTTCAGCGTCGGTAACCCCATTGGGCTCAGGCCTTTCCCCGGTTCAGCTCCCGAGACGCACCCCTGCCCCCTTGCCCCCTCCTCCTGTAGGAGAAAATGTCCCAATAAAATGTAGAAAGGAGAGACCCCAGCCATGATGGCTAAGCAAAGTCTAGCCAACTGCCCCAACCAGTCCTCCCCCATGCATCTGCTTCTGTAAATTTGTTTCCGCATCTACTACCTTGCCTGATGTCATTCCAGTCCAACTAGCCAAGCTTGGACCCGGAAGACGTAGCCCATAAAAGCCTTCCGGGCTCAGACTCTGGAGAGCGATCTGGTCTGAGCCCGCCGGCGTCATAAACCTGAGTTCTCCAGCTCTCCGAGTGCTCGCTTGGTTTCTCGCCGGGTAAAAGGGCTGATCCACTGCAGCCGCAAAGCTGCCGGAGCTGGTATGCTACAGCCACGGGGCTGTCGCCAGAGCGGATATACTGCAGCGCAGGGCTGCTGGGTATCTGCCGTAACACTCCCAGCTGATCGGTGTCCCGTTCAGGCCTGGCGTTTTATCTGTTTTATCTTTGACAAAGCCTCCTCCGCCTCCGTCTCCGTCCGGGACAGGCGACCGCTTCTTCCAGGGTGAAACCTCAGAGCTGGAAGTTTCTCTTGGGTCTGTTAAACCCTCATCATGAAATATTTATCTTCACTTCCTCCTTCCGTGACTGACTTAGCTCAGAGCATCGGAACTCCTGACGGGGCCCACGTGTGGATGTAAATAGCCTGGTCTCGACCGCAGGTCAGCACCGTGTTCACGTCACTGTCCTGGGCAGAGCAGTAGCATCAGGCCTTAGGGACGCGCCGCTCCCTCCGCCGGGTCCCGCGACGGCTCGGGCCAGCTGTGCCCCATCGCCTGCACTGCCCGTGCTCTGAGCCTGGAAGGTTCTTCTCTAGCTCGGCACATTCCCACTCCTACCCCTGGCTCCACTTCGCCCCTGGAGGATTCCTCCAGACCTCTAGGCCAGCCCTGCTCTGTGCTCTGGCGACCTGGGCCTTGGCTCTGCTGCGGCTCTTTGCGTCAAGTGTGGGTAAGGGCCGTGCCTCTCCTGCCGTGGGACTGCGGGCTTCTTCATTCATCTACTCCGCACATGTTTCAGCAGGTCTCCGGCTCTGGACCAAAGCCGGGGACAGACACACACCCTCCTTTGGAGCTTACATTCTAGTGGCAGGGGTTGGGGGGGGACAGACAATGAACGAATGAGGAAAACAGGAGCTTTGTCTAATGGTGATGAGTGTGAGAAAAAGACAGAGGGTGACGGTTGGTTGAAAGCAGGGTCATCAGGGCGTCTCTGAGCGTAATTTTGAACAGGAACCTGAGGTGGAGGAAGGCTCTGCCAGGGGACAGAAATAGCAAGTGCAAAGGCCCGGGAGCAGCAGCCTGCCTGGTGTGTTTGAGAAGAGCAGGGAGGCCTGTTGATTGGCCCCGGGGCAGAGAGGAAGTGGCAGTTGCTCAGGGCCTTGCAGGTCATCTCAGCCTGTAAAGCAAGGACATTCCCATGTTCCTGGAGGCGCCAAAGTGTCTGGAGTTGCGTTAGCGCCAAACCAGTGTTCTCTAGCCATCGAGTGAATACATGAATGAACAAATGAAGGGACGAATGTGGCACAGACGTCTCAGGCGCGTGTTGGCAGGAGATGCTCATCCGCGTGCTAGGAAAGCAACACGTTATCGTGAGCCCAGAGGAGGAGGGCACGTGAACTGTCCAACGGTCTGTTTTATCTTTCCGTGGTTTTTTGGTGAACTTCCAATCAGGAATAAGGCGTCTGATCCTAAGGCAACTGAAATTGTCCGGCAGTTATTTTTCCAGAATTCAACTCTACTGGCTACAGTCGTCTGTCTCTACGGAGGGCGGTGAAACCCTGAGGTGAAGATAAGAAGGTGACGTTTCCTTACAAGATCTGGCTCGTGAAATGAAATGAGCAGGACACAATCCCTGATTTTAAATCAATATGTGTGCTTCTGTAAGAAGATAACTCTACTGCATTGTTTTTGAGATGAGTTCAGTTTCCCGCAGAAGGAAGGAGGCCGAAACCCGAGGCAGACAGGGAGAAATGCTGCAATTTTATATGGTTTTTGTGATAGGAATTCTGGTTTTCAGAGTGACCAGGTTGAGTCTTGCATTTACTGGAGACAGAAAGGATTAGCATTTCAGGCTCAGATAACATGAGGTAACGAGGAAGCTGGAGACGCACAGGGTTAGAAGCTGTAAAATTCTGCACGGACTCCTCTGCATGGATTTGCCTCAAATATTTCACACCTGCGCAGCTGTCGTACATGCACAATCCAGTTTTTGTTTGTTTGTTTGCTTTTTAGGGAGAATTAGGCAATAACTTTTCCTGTTCATTTTTTTTTTTTTTTGGCCACACCCGCGGCATGTGGACGTTCCTGGGCCAGGGATTGAACCCGTGCCACAGCAGCGACCCCGAGCCACAGCAGTGACGAGCCGGATCCTTAACCCGATGTGCCACCTGCAGATTCCTTCCTATTCATTTTTTGGTGTTGAAAAGAACCTGCAGAGCAACACAGGCCCAGTTTTAACAGCAAAGGCATTGAAGCAGCTTGTACAGCTTGGGGGGGGGGGGTCCGTCACCCCCTGCTCTGCTCTCTTGGGGTACATTTGGGCCCCACCATGACATGTGAGCTCCTCCCAAGGCCACGGCGCCCTGACAGCTGCTGGGACACAGTCGGCCCTTAGCAGATGTTTAAGCAGAATTGAGGAAAGACACTCAGCAATGAATGAAAGATGACTGTTCATCAAAGGCCACCCTGGCAGCTGCGAATGGGCAGGTCAGCCATATTCAGGTGAAGGACACCCCATTAATCAAACACTTGAACGTCACCTGAATTGTTTGAATGTTTTAGCACGAACTAGGAACAGCCACAGCAGGAAGTATTTGCGGTGCCATCCAGGGTGCCAGGAGTCTCCCCCGGGATGGGCGGGTCCATTCAAGTCAGCAAATATAATGTAACGTTACTACAACTGGAGGCCTAATCTATGACAACACCTAGAAACTGAGGGCTGTGTGGGGGTGGGGTGTCAGCTGCTGCTGGGGAGAGATCTGAGGGGTAGGATATTATCCAGCAGGCACCAAAAAGGAGGACTTGCTAGGAAAATCTTACCTTTTGGTCCATCATCACATTTATAGGTGTTACTTCCCATTCGTATACCAACAAATACACACACACCTTCATGGAAACATGAGATGCATGTATGTTTATCTTTTCAGACCCTTATGGTTATAAGTAACAACAACAACAAAAATGAAGCTATCTCTAAAATGAAGGGAATTAACTGGCTCGAATAACTGAAAACCCTGCCTTCAGGTACAGTTTGATCAGGGGTCCAGCTCAATCACGGCACAGTTGGCTGGGCCGTGTCCTACCCCACACGGCAGCATTCCGTCAGCCTTGCTTCCACGTGGGATAAAACGGCAGCAGCTCTGCCAGGCCTCCAGCCCATTCAGGAGCAGATTCCAGGTCATTTCCTTTGTAAAGCAAAGCAATGTTCTCCCAAATGAAGTCTCCCTGAACTCCTTATTCTATTTTATTTTTTCTAGACAGGATTTAGAAGGACACGCAGTTCCCTTCTAAAAGGCACTATTCAGAGCTGAAGGATTCCAGTGGAGAAACCACATTTTATGTTTTGTGCTCAAGTATAATACATAATAAGCGCCTAAAGTCATATACAGGGTGCATTACATGTATGTTCTTAATTTTCGTAACAGCCCCGCAGGGTGGAATTCTTGCCATTGTAACTAAGAACAGAAGGAATAAATACACTAACCAACTTGCTAAGGACACAGTAATGGTGACTGGCATTAAAAATACAATGGAGGGGGTTCCCGCCATCGTGGCTCAGGTTCCATCCCTGGCCTTGCTCAGTGGGTTAAGGATCTGGCGTTGCCCGTGAGCTGTGGTGTAGGTCGCAGACGCGGCTCACATCCCGTTGCTGCGGCTGTGGCGTAGGCCCGCAGCTGCAGTTACGATTCGACCCCTAGCCTGGGAACGTCCATATGCCACCTGTGCAGCCCTAAAAAGACAACAATAAAAAAAGCAATGGAACTTTTTAAAAACGCCAGCTGAGCGCGCTCTGGGTCACAGAGCAGCTCTCCCATAGACCTCGCCAAGGGCTCGACAGGTGCCGAGGACCAGCGGCTGCTCTGCCCGCGGCTGCCTCCTCCACTGTCTGCAGGATGCGCCGGGCAGGTGCCGTGGGCTCGGGCTGCGCTGGACATTCTGGGCTGGCAGCGGCGTCGGCCTGGAACAGCCTGCAGAGGTTTCCAGGCAACAAGGGTTCCTGGGACCCGCCGAGGACAGCGGGGCGAGCTCCGCGCTGCACGTGCGCGCCCGCGGGGCGGGGCTGCAGGGCGTTTCCGGGAGGAGGAGGAAGTGGGGCGGTGCCGGCGCGGTCCCCCCTCCTGCCGCGGCTCCGCCTCTGCCCCCCGGGCCCCGCGTCCTGGGGTTTCTGCGGCGTTTCACGCGGGCAATTTGACCTTCCTTTGACTTCGGCGTGGAGGCTCAAGTGTGCTCCTGCACGTGTGTGTGTGTGTCACCCTCTCCTTGGGGCCCTGCTTCGCGCAGAGAAGGTGGCGCCGAGGACTTGGCCGAGGTCGCGCTGCGGCAGGTGGGCCCCGCAGGCCGCGGCTAGGCCGATGGGGTCCCCAGAGGTCGAGGGTCAGCGGAACGCCCCTGCGGTGGCTCTGTGGGCGCAGATTCCCCGGCACCTCCTCGGACCGGGCAGCCAGCAAGGCGGGGCTCGTGGCCGAGGCCTGAGGCCCGGCGGGGACACGGTTGCAAGTAGAGTTGGCGCAGGACCGCGGCTCCGCGGGCGTCCATGGGGGACTGCGGTGGCCACCTGCGCCAAAGACACCAGGGTCCAGCCCTGCCCAGAGATGGCTGGCTGCTCCTGGGGACCTATTGCTGGCGGAAAGGAAGTTCATTATCATGTGGTGTCTACCTCAGCGCCAGCACACCTTTTCTCCCAAGTTCTCAGGCCTGTGACGTCCGCTGGCTGAGGGTCTCCTGCAGCCAGCACGTGCCTCGCGGTTGCAGAGTGGCCTGGTCTCCTCCTGTTACTCGGAAGCACGATGATGGGCTCCCCGACATTGTGTCCCGCCGATGATCTGAGACATTTTGGAAGCAGAGACATTTCCGGCCTGTGTCCTGTTTGTTTGGCGGGTCCTGGTTCTCCTCGGGTCCTGGTTCTCTTCCTTCTGCGTTGTACCCAGTCCATGAGCTTTGCTGAAGGGCAGCGTGGCCCGTGTTGTAGAGGACCTGGGGATGGTAACTTCCTAAGGTCAGGACCGACCGTGTGGCAGATGGCAGGTGAGTGTGGCTTGTCGAATTGAAAATTTGTTCTTAATTCCTCTTTGCTCAGCCTCGCTGCTGGGGGTGCTGTCACTTCTCTTGGTTCTTAGTTTGCAGAAAAGCCTGGGTTATCGGCCCATAATTGGTGAGAAGAGACTGTGTCATGAAGCCTATTCCCGCCCCATGCGGTGGGACTCATGTCCCCTCCCCAGTGATGTTCTGTGATCGGCGGTCTCTCTAGGAAAGAGTCTGCCAGCCTCTTAAAGTCCGCGGACTGGTCACTAACCCAGCTGAGCTCAGGATGGTTCTGCTCCTGGGTTATCGTTACTGGTGGCTGCTAAACTCTCCATCATACTTGGTAACCCAGGGGGACGGGGGTGTGGCTGTTTGGATGGTGCTGCTGCACTCACCGTAGGCCATTGCGGTAAAGTTCTGGCAGTTTACCATGTTTGCATTAAAATAATGAAACTAACATGAAAATACGTCCCAGAAGGATTGAAAATGTATTTTGCTTTTCTCTTGGTCTCTCTGGTCAATGTCTTGATCCGCTCTGATGGTTCACTTATTGTGCCGGCTGGGCTGGCCACAGTGCCCAGCTATGTGGTCAGACATTTTTCCCGATGTTTCTGTGAGGGTCTTTTTGGATGAGATGAACTTTTAAAGAGGTGGACTGTGAGTAAAGCAAATTGTGCTTCCTTCTGTGGGTGGGCCTCATCCAATTAGTTGAAGGCCTGGGGGGTGCAAACGCTGACCAAGACTGACCCAAAGACTGACCACAGACTGAGCAAGAGGGGTTCTCCTGCACACTTCAACCTTGGGCTGCTGGTTTTGGACTTGCCAGCCTCCATCCTCATGTGAGCCAATCCTTGAACGAAATTCCCTCTCTCTCTTTCTGCCTCTCTACACCCCCCCATCCTCTTGGATCTGTTTCTCTGAACTCTGACGCATATACACTTTGGGTTAATGCTGTCCATTTGGCACATTCAAGGCACCCACCTGGCTGGGCTGCTGTTTGCCTGATATTCTCCCTTTAGGGCCAATGAAGGGATGACACGCCCTCGAGTGGGGCTTCCTGCAGGGTTCCCGCCCCCAAGAAAGAATGAGCACGTGCAGACACAGCCTGGGATGGTTAATACCCTGGGTCAGTTGGCTGGGCCAAGGGTGCCCAGACTTCTGGGGTGTCTGCGAGGGGGTTTCTGGGAGAGGCGAGTGTGTGACTCCGTACCCTGAGGTGGGCCTGGATGACACAAGTAGGAAGAGGGGTGAATTCCTCCCTCTCTCTCTGTCTCCACGACGACCACTTTTCCTGCCTCTGGACGTGGGAGCCCCAGGTCTCAGGCCTTTGACCTCAGCCTGCATGACACCCGGGCTTTCCCGGGTCTCCAGCTTTCCGATGATAGACTGTGGGATGTGGTGGCCTCCATGACTGCGTGAGACACTGCCTGTAATAAATCCCCGTGTAATGTTTATCCTGTACACATCTAGGTTTCCAGAGAACCCCAATACACAGAGGGCACTGCCAGCACGCACAGAGGGCGGAAACAAGTCAGAGTGTGGGGCTGAACGGTTTAGTGACCAGGGACCCCTTCCCAGCCCTGCCCTTGGTCACTCAGGGGCCCCTGGCCACCTGACACCTACCACTTCCTCTTCTAGAAGAGTTTTAAGTTTACAGGAAAGTTGCAAGAAGGCTGCAGAGAGTGTTTTTCCCTTGAAGCCTTGGAGAGTAGTTGTTGCCATGACACCCACCACCCCAAACACTGAGGGTGCATTTTTTTTAGAGCTGCACCTGCAGCATATGCGTGTTCCTAGGCTAGGGGGCGAATTGGAGCTGCAGCTGCTGGTCTACATCACAGCCACAGCAACGCAGGATCTGAGCTGTGTCTGCGACCTATACCGCAGCTCATGGCAACACTGGATCCTAAACCACTGAGTGAGGGCAGGGATCGAACCGACATCCTCATGGATACTAGTCAGGTTCATTACCACTGAGCTACAATGGGAACTCTTGAGGTGCATTTTCTGGTTTTTGTTTGTTTGTTTGTTTGTTTTTTGTGTTGTCTTTTTAGGGCTGTACCCACGGCATATGGAAGTTCCCAGGCTAGGGGTCTAATTGGAGCTACAACTGCCGGCCTACACCACAGCTCACTGCAATGCCAGATACTTAACCCACTGAGCGAGGCCAGGGATCAAAGCTGCATCCTCGTGGATGCTAGTCGTGTTTGTACTGCTGAGCTGCAGTGGGAACTCCCAAGGTGCCTTTTCTATAAAGAAGGATGTTCTCTTACACACTCGGCACCCAGCCGCCTCCATCCAGAAATGGGCCCCGACCTTCCGAGGCTGCCCCACCCACTGTCCCAGCATCACCTTTGGAGCAGCAGCACCGCCCGGGACCCCCTGCTCGCACTTGGGGCCCCAGTCTTCCCCCTGCACCCAGTCAGGCGGGGCCTGGTTCCCATGTGTCTCGTCACGTGGCCGCCCGTCAGCGCCCCCACTGTGAGACCTCAAGTTCCTTCTTTGAAATGAAGAACTGGTTTGTGTGCGAAGAGGCTCCGAGTTACATTGAGATCCCATTTCTCATCATACGTTCGGTTTGGTCCTTGAGTGACTGAAGTCGGGCTGGACTCAGTGCTTTTCCTATTTCATCCCTTGAGTCATAACCTGTCCCTTTCAGCACGTGTCCTGATGCTCAGTACCTTCACGGATGGGACCAATCCATCTCCCACCCCTGCTGCTGCCCCCACCAGACGGGGTCTCCTCACCCCCCACCCCCTACCCCCTCCCCACCCCCTTCCCCATCCCCCCACCAGACGGGGCCTCCTCACCCCCCTCCTCACCCCCCTCACCCCCCCACCAGACGGGGCCTCCTCACCCCCGCTCCCCACCAGACAGGGAAGGAGGATGTGGTTTGGTCTAAAAGTGGCTGACAGCTGACGTTCAGTAACTCGGTCCCAATTACCTGCTGTTTGAACCAGCCCAGAGGATGGCAGCACCTCAGCCGAGGGTCAAGAGAACTGAGACCATCGGAGGAGTGTCCCCGCGAGCAGAGCGCCAGCCCAGCGAGGCCCAAAGGCCGTGGTCCTGCGCCTGCCTGCGGGGCTGGAGGGTGTTTCTGGGTCGGGATCCTTGTGATGCTGTAGGAACACCTTTTAAAAATAACTTGCTCTGGCACATCAGCTCCGTGTGATGCAGCAGGGAGAGCAGGCCACTTCCGAGACCCAGCCAAGCCTGCCTGCGGCAGGAGTGTGTCCCTGGGAGCCTGGGGGTGGCGGGCCGGAAAGAGTCCGGGGTTTAGGGAAGGCTGCGGGAGGGGCCCTGCCGGCAGAGCCAGCCTGGGAGAGGTGTCCTTGACCTTCCGGAGAGAAACCATCGACTGCAAAGGCAAACGCAAGATGTGGCAAGATGGGCTCAGAAAAGTCAGTCTACCAGGCTTGCCGCCAGCCACTGAAGTGTCATCCAAGGCAATGAGAGGCAGCAAGGGTCCCTGGGTCCCGCTGTGCCTGGTGTGGCAAGAGAAGCCAGCCTCCTGCCAGGGGCCCTGGCGCCCAGCCTCCCACAGGGCGCAGCGGCTCCCCGGCCCAACCCGCGTGGGCCCTGGGCCTCTGCTTCTGGAAGCAGCACATTTGGGACACGGGTGACCTCGCTTTCCCTCCAGTCACGGTCTAGGGGGCCCCCTCCTCTCCTGGACCCGCCGGCTCGTCCTGCCCCCGAGAGCTCATCGCTCCTGAGCCGGACATGTAATTATTGCTGAGTAATTCCTCAGTGGAAAAGGGAAACCCAGCTTACAAGCAGTGGTTGCTGTCAACTCTAGGCTCAGAAATGCGGCTGGAATTCACTCATCTCGTTGGTGCGGGTAACAGTCTAACCTACATGTAGCTCAGACCTGCTGCGACCGAGCACTTTAAACGCTCAACTTTCTGAGCGAGTGCTGTCTCCGTTCTGCCATGTCCAGGGCAGGCTTCATCGTATCTTTCTGACGCCAGCTTGTCGGTCATTGTCTCACGGAATTGGAAAGGGGACCAGGAAAACGAGACGTGGGTCCCAGCCTTCCAGGAGCTTACCCTGTGGCTGGGTGAGCGGTGCCGTCAGGAGACACGTCAGTGCTGCCAAGGCAGGACTGAGAACCCCAGTAGGTGGTACAGACGATGAGGAAGGAAAGACCGCCTCCAGCCGGGATGCGGGCTCGCAGGTGGGAGAGCGAGGCGCGGCCTCCCAGGGAAGCTGGACGAGCAGCACAGCGTAGGATGCGAGCATGGCACGTGCCTGGGGGGGATGTGGCAGCGTGCTGGGTGGACATGTGAGCAGGGCCAGTCAGCCTGGTGGGAGAGGCCTGTGGCCTCGACTGAACGTGGCCAGCCGTGGAGGTCTGGCAGGAAGCCATGTATCCCCGAGGAGAACTCGTGATCCTTGTGGGTGCAGGCTGAGAGCCAGTGGTGCCAGCCGGAGGGTGGGTGCTGGTAGTCACAGGGCCACCAGGTGAGGCGCAGGGCCGGAGGACCAGGCCTGGTGATGGGGGAGGCAGGGGCAGGGCACAGAGGGAGCCCGTGGGGGAGGGAACCGCTGTCCACTGCAGGGACTCGGGACTTATTCAAGGAGCCGGCTGAGTGCGAGGCGCAGGTGTGGACGGGCTGGGTGTCAGGGGCCAGGCACGTTCTGCTGGGAGGGATCAGGAGGCAGTGGGAAAGGTCTCTAGAAGCCTCAGGCCTGAGAGTTGCCAGGCTTGTACTTTACCGGAGTGTCCCGTGTGTCCTAAAGGAAAAGTACAGGAACTCAGGGGAGAGGCATTCGATGCGCATGGAGCCGGGCTTACGTTTCTACAGCAACACCTAAAAGCTCCCTGGCGAGGGGCGGGCCCAGGGTCGGCTGGCGCTGGAGCACGGGAGGCCCTCGGGGACACCCCGGGTCCCTGTCGTTGGCCACGTCCCCCCCACGTGTCTCTCTTCTCTCGTGGGCACATTGTTTCGGCCCCTCAGGAGAACATGCTCGCGCTGCGTTGGTGATTTCCAGAACAAGGATGATCAAATCTCTCCAAGCTGCCCCCGAAGACTCTCTGAAGGTCAAGACCACGGGGTGTCCTTTGCTCTTCTGCTGCGGACCTTGTGTGATCTGCCGAGTGCTGGGAGCGAGCCAGCCCATGCCGCTGCAGCTCCGTGGAAACCCAGCCCGCCCGGGCCCTCCTGCTGCCTTCCAGGCTGGACGGAGCCAAGGGGCTGGCGGGCCGGGCTCAGTCTGTGTGCGACGAGCAGAACCTCACGCAGCACGTTCAGCGTCGGCGCTGGGACCTGTGACCTGCAGGTTCAAGGCCCACGTCTAGTTGGGAGGGGGCGAGAACTGCAGCGTCTGGCTCCCCGGGCACTGCCCGGAAGGGCCCATGCCTTAGCCTGGGTCGAGTCCTTCACTTGCTTGCCGTGTGGCTTGCTTGGAGCCGCGTGACCACGTAGACCAGAAGGCCCCCGCCAGCGCTGGGCTCTGCTTCTTCAGCTGGGAACTGGGGGCCGATGCGCAGTGGCTCTGGCATCCATTTAGTGTTACAACCTTCCAGGGGCAAGGGGGAGGCCACAAGTGACACGTCCTTAAATCACATCTCGGCCCAGAGGCTCCCCCGGGGTTTACCTGCATCCTCTCGCCCCAGGTGCTCCAACAGCCGCGCTGTCCGTGCCCTTTTCACTGTGCCGGAGCCGCCAGGGACCCGCCGGAGCCGCGTCCCCCGGGTGCTTCCTTCCCCGCCACCGGCTCCTGCTGTCTTGGCCTTTTTACTCCATGTGGGCTGGCGGCCGGCCAGCCCCTGCTGTCCCCTCAGATCCACGCTGCGCTTCCTCAGGGACGGGCAGCAGAGCCACAAAGGTCCCCCCAGGCACAAGCCCCTGAGGCGTGCGCTGTGCTTTAGGGTCCGCTTCCTCCTGCTCTTACTCGCTGGTCCTCCCAGCCACCCTCAGAGTGGAGTGGGTGGGCTTATGCTCATTTTAGAGGTTGTGAAAAACAGCTCCTATAGGTCAGTGTCCTTCCAGCCTGGGCCTGGGGCCAGCAGCATCGGCACCCCTGGTTAGATATGCAGAGTCTTGGGCCCCGCGCCCCCTGCCCTGCGTGTCAGAGTCTTCGTCTTAGCAGGGCCCCAGGGAATGGCTGTGTTTGGTTACTGGAGGAGCCTGGTTCCAGGTGATGCCCCAGCCAGGGGCCCAGAGCCAGGGGGTCCCACGGCCTGTGTACCTCCTCCTTGTCCTTCCCGAGGGAAGTCCAGCCATTTCTTTTCTGCTCCCAGCTGCCTCTGGCCAGGTGGATCTAGGCCTGGGGCCCGAGTATATTTGCAACTACTGAAGCAGCGGCCAGGAGGCTGAGTGGAGCCAGCAGGACCACACGGCAGAGAGGGTGAGAACAGCAACAAAACTCACAGGCTGGGGCATCAGAGATCATGCGGGTCCAGGAGGGATGCGAGCGGGTCCGAACCCCAGCTGCGTGGTGAGGAGGGGCGTTCTGCGGCCGTGGGTATAGACGCTTGTGAGTGTTCCCCAGCGGCCTGCTGGCCGAGGCCCAGCCCTCACTCACCGCGTCTCACTTCCTCCAACAGAGTTTCCGAGGACCCAGCGTTCCTGGTACATGGTGGGTGGTGCGTGGTGGATCCCAGGGAGGGTGTGGGCCCTGCATGGTGGCGCCGAGAGAGCTGCGGGTTAAGCGGCGCTCGGGTCCCTTTGCACCGATGGGCGTCGCTCTACAACCATTTTTGATTTCCCGCAACTCTGGCGAGGCCGGTGGGCGACATGAGCCAGTGGCCTCCTTCCAAGGCCAGGGTGATAACGACCCAGCATCTGGCAGGAAGTTTTACCCAGAGAAAGGTCACAAGGGCGGAGCTTTGCGGACATGCTGGAGGAACCGCCCCTTCGGCGGGTCTCAGACTGGCACCACTGCCTCCAGCCCAGGACGGCGCGTGGTGCGCTGGAGGTGAGCAAAGGCTGCAGGGCCTTGGGCGTCAGCCCCGGCGGAACCAGGCTTGCCTGCTCTGCAGACGGGCTGCACTTGGAGTCTGCTGTGCTGTGCTGTACTCCCGGGTGACCCGCTGCTGTAACAGATGTCTCCAACGTCTCGCCTCCTGCGAGTTTACTTCTCACTCCTGGAGCACCCAGCCCCGCGTCCTGCTTTGTGGGCAGATTCCACGTGGTGACTCCGGTCCAGGCTCCGGGTGTGGAGGCTCAGGGGCCCCCTTCCTCCTTATCGCTGGGCTTTCTCTCTTTTTGTGCATGGACCTCTTCTGGTGATCTCGTGAATGGGCTTTTTCTCAGAATGTTTGACAGCACAGAGGACAACAAATCAAAATGTATCTCTGTTAGTCGCAAAAATCAACCATCCTTGTGCAGCTGTATTTTTTTTTTTTTAACCTGTGTTCACAGTTGAAGGCAACAGAAAGACCAGGTCAAGGTTTGAAATAAAGATGTGATTTTTTCCTGGCATCCGAGCTCAAAGATGCCCTTGAATTCTGACTCAGGTTCAGCCTTCCGGCCAGCAGTTGGGAGGAGAGGTGAAGGCAGCCACTGTTAATGGCTCTGCTGGGAAGGACGTGTCCCCTTCACATCCAGCTGCCAGACCCGGAGACAGGGCCATGTCTAGCGAGAGGGTGAGAAATGCCCTCTGACAGCAAGGCTCTCGCTTCGTGTCTCGTGTCTCTTGTCCTGAAACACAGACATTTGGTGATGGACTCAGCGTTTGCTCTCTCAATGCCGGGAGGAAAATTAAAGTGGGGGCCTGCTCAGAAATCCATGAGGAGCTATTCTTGGTGAGCGATGCCTGGCAAAGGCCCCCCTCAGTTTGGGGGGGTTCTGACCTCAGGTGGCACCAGCCGAGATGCTGCCAGAGGAGGACAAGGCTGCACGTGGCCCTGGCTCAGGGAAGACAGATGGGACATGGCCCAGTGTGGCGGCTCTGGGAGCCCGTGAAGCACAGCCTGCGGGCAGGGGGGATGAGACAGAACGTCTCGGGCCTTCTTGGCCCCTCTGCGCTCCCTCCAGCCCACGCGTCTCATCTCCCTCCCAGGGGCCGTGATGCTGGCCCAAACCTCCAACGCTCAGGAGTACAGGACAAGAATCAGGTTGGTGCTCGGGGCGTCAGGCCGTCTTCCACCCCGGTTGTGTGTTAGACAAACACTGTTAGACGTTCGGCTCTGCCTGCGAGCGGGAGCGGGGCGGCTCTGTCAACGTGCAGGAGACGTGCAGGCGCTGTAGGAACCTGCCTGGGGCAGGGCGCTCGCTGCCTCCCTGTCTCGTAGCCTCTGAGGCCGCTGGTCTGGCAGGTCCCAGGAATGGAGGTCTTGCCTCTGTCAGTGTCCTGGGGCTGTCGTCGCAGATCACCGCAAACCGCGGGCCTTAAAGGACCAGGAGACGATTCTCTCCTGGTCCCGGAGGCCACAAGTCTGAAATCCAGGGTGGGCAGAGCCGCGTCCTCTCTGGAGGTGCTGGGGGCACCGTCCAGCATTTGCAGGCGCTGCCGGCTGGTGGCCGCCCCACTCCAGCCCCTGTCCGCGTCCATGTGGCCTTTCCTCCATGTCTGTGCCCACATGTCCCTCTGCTCGGAAGGAGCCCGGTCATCAGAGGAGGGCCATGCTCTTCCCATGTGGCCTCATCCTATCCCATCTTTAAAGCCCTTTCCAAGCAAGGTCACCGGCACACGTTGCAGGTGGACCTGAGCTTTGGTGAGGACACCCTCCGGCCAGCACTCAGCGCCCGCGTGTGTGTGGAGTTTTCTCCCATTCACTGAGCCTCATGTGTCCGGGGCTTTGACAGGAGAAACTGTATCGTCTGGTGCTTCTTCAGCTCTGCCCGTTTGCCTGTTTCCCCCGGAAGCAGAGTCCGTCTTTTAGAGAAAATGAGCTGTAGTGTTCATGTGTTATTCGTGGAAGGAAGCATTGTGTTTTCTTGCTCTTTCAGAATAGATAGGCCTTCACTGACTTTTTTTAGGGCAAACTTTTTTTAGGGTGTTTGCTGGAAAGTAGAATGCAAGGATCTCAATTAATTTTACCCATTTTTCTCTCTTTGTAAAAGAGCAGAGGGTCTTATGTAAATTTTCTTCAGCCAAGACTGCAGGCATGAAGAAATATTCTGGATGAGAGACCAATAGCGTTAAGTTTTGTTCTACACAAATATGAGTGACCCTGGGCCAGTCACTTGGCCATTCCGACCCCGGGTTAAGTCTGTAAAGGGGAGCTACCCCCTGACCAGCAGGACTCAAGCTAAGTGCTGGGTGTCAGGTGCAAAGTCTTGGCTTTATCTGGAAGCGTAGCCGGGCTGGCCAAGGCCAGGGCCGAGGGTCTCTGTCGCCAGTTCTGGAGATGTGCAGCATCCTTCCCCAGGCAGGGGATGCAGGGACAAGAGGCACGCCTCCCCATCAAGGGCCTCGGAGCCACGCCCCACAAGCACACCCTGGGCTTCCTCCCACTCTTCTTTCCAGACCCTTCTGTGGAGTCCCCTCGTCAAGCACCGTCTGTCCCCTTACCACACTTTCCCCTCCGAGACCCCATGCAAGTCTGCAGATGAAAAGCCTTCCAATTCCAGTGTCACCTTGTCCCGTTTTCAGAAGATGAGGCAGCGCTGGTTGAGAACCTGTCGGGAGAGTGTGCCAGCGCCTGTTCTCCAAAGCCCTGTGGTTGTGTCTCCACGTGGTTCTTGCCGGCCTTCGTGGGATCCGCAAGTCCCCATCCACGGCGAAAAGGCTGCCATTGGCACTGGCTTTTAAAGAATAACCTTTCAATCATGATAGAATCCATGGTTATTGAGGGAAGCTTCTAAGATACCAATAGAAGGAAGGAAATAAAATTTAGCCATGGGAGTTCCCTGGTGGCCTAAAAGTTGGGGATTTGGCATAGCCACTGCTGTGCCTTGGGTTCAGTTCCTGGCCTGGGAATTTCCACATGCTGTGGGCGCAACCAACTTTAAACAAAAAATTATGGAGTTCCCATTGTGGCACAGCGGAAACGAATCCAACTAGGAACAGTGAGGTTTCAGGTTCGATCCCTGGCCTCGCTCAGTGGGTTAAGGATCCTGCGTTGCCTTGAGCTGTGGTGTAGGTCACAGATGCAGCTCAGATCCTGTGTTGTCGTGGCTGTGTCTATGGCTGTGGCCGACAGCTGCAGCTCTGACTCGACCCCTCGCCTGGGAACTTCCATAAAAAGAAAAAGAAAAAAAAAAAAGAAAAAAATTTAGCCATGATCCCGTAATGCAAACATTTATCTCTCCGCCTCCCCCCTCTCCCATCATCTTGGTTTTCAATGCCTGATATGAAATAGATCCACCCCAGTGTTTTCAAAGCTCATTCAAAAGCCCCAGGTCAATGATACCAAATCCTGGGAGCCTCAGGCAAGGGCATTTTTAAAGGTTCCCCAATAACAATCACTTATGTAAAGTTTTGGGTTTTCTGAGTCAACATTTTACTTATACTCTTTATATGGATCCAGCCTGTTACCTTTTAAACAAATAAATGATGTCAAGCGGATGGCAGAGCTGCAAGAACCTCACAGGGGACACTGCTCAGTCAGCCCTGGGATCTTCCCCAGGCCACTTGGCTGAACTCATTTTATCTTCTGCCCACTTATCCATCCCTTTGTCAACTGAGTCATCGTCTTTTCATATTTTTGAGCCATCGTCTTCTCATATTTTTGAGCCATTCCAAAATAAACTGCTAACATTTCTACACCTCCCCGTAACTAATCATGTACAGCATTAACTAGGCAGAGCTGTAGCTGCCGGCCTACGCCACAGCCACAGCAACACAGGATCTGAGGCAGGTCTGCGACCTACACCATAGCTCACGGCAATGCTGGATCCTTAACCCACTGAGTGAGGCCAGGGATCAAACCCGCGTCCTCGTGGATCCTAGTCGGCTTCCTTCCCACTGAGCCACGACGGGAACTCCTATTCCCTGCGTTTGGATAAATGCGTACGCTTTGCTGACCTTATCAGTGCAGAGAGCAGCACCATCAACTCAGAGGTTCCCTCCGGCTCCCAGCTCCTCTCCACCCCGTTCCCACACAGAACCACTGTTCTGTTCTGTTTTGGTTTGTTTTTCCCATCGTAGATTACATTGGCCTATTCTTGGGCTTTACAAAGTTGGAATCATATAGTATTTGCGATTCCACGTGGAAATTCTCTTCGTTAGCTGTATTAGATTTCTACGGCTGCTGTTAGAAATTATTGCAAATTTAGCCGTTTAAACAACACACATTTATCACCCTAAAACTTTCTTCGATGGACGTCTGTCCTGAGTCTCGCTGGGCTAGAATCGAGGTGTCTGCAGGCTGTTCTCTCTGGAGGCGGGAGGGGGAGTCTGTTTCCTGCCCTCTCTAGCTTCTAGAGCTGCCTGCCTTTCTTGGCTCATGGCCCCCTGTATAGATAAAAGGTTTCCCTGACTTACTTCCCACCGAATACTCTGCACTCCGCTTCTGCTTATTTCCCCCAACCCCAGGTGACGCTGCACCACCAGCTGGGTGTGCTCTGATTCGGTCCGTCATCCGCAGCCTAAGGGCTCAGTTCCTCAAGGCCGCCTGCACCCCCGAGCTTCAGGTGCCAGTTGCAAGTCCAGGTAGTCGCCTGTGCATCTATGACTGGCTGTACGACGGAGGTTCCTGGAGCCCCCTCCTGGGGCACAGTTGACTTGCCAGCGTGGCTCATGACCTCAGGAAGACAGTCACTTACTAGAGTATCGGCTTGTTATGAAGCACTGTTCTGTGGCAGCGCCCAGCAGGAAGGGCAGTGAGAATCACAGCATTGGAGAGCCTACACCACAGCTCACAGCAACACCAGATCCTCCACCCGCTTCGAGAGGCTAGGGATCGAATCTGTGTCCTCATGGATACTAGTCAGGTTCGTTTCTGCGGAGCCACGACGGGAACTCCAAGCTGTGTCCTGGATGGCGTGTGCCTTCCCTGGACCAGACTCACAGCTGCTGGCCCCTGTCCTGCCTCTTCAGAGCAGTTCCTCAGAGCTACCGAGAGCCCGTCTCCCGGGCTGAAGTCCACAGTGAGCTCCCCAGATAAAACCCAAACTCTCAACTCCTAGTTGTGTGTTTTCTTTTAAGTCTATAGAACCAGAACACCTTAGAAAACCCACATCATTGCAAGGATGTTAAAGGCTACGGCTGGATTGCCAGACCAAGAGGTACACGGGCTGTGGTCCAGAAGGGTCCCACGTGCTGGAGCTTCTGTCCACGGGGAGTGTGGATGCAGTTTTGTTCACCAACTGGTAGGCTCCCCGAACCCCTTCGTTTTTGTTTTTTACGAAGGCGTCATTACAGAGGCAGGACTTCAGCTTTTGGCTACTGGTGATTAAGTCAACCTCCAGGCCCTCCCCTTCCTGGTCAGGGGTGGGGCTGAAAGTTCCAACTTTCTAATCAACCGGCCTTCTCATCAGTCAGCCCTAAAGGGTTCTGGGCAGCTTTCCAGAAGTCACCCCCTGAGCATGAACTCACAGGTTTCTTATGAAAAACCCCCATTTTCCCAACATTATTTCACAGCTATTTCAGGAACCAAGGACAAAAACCAAATGTTATAACGAGAGGTGTCCCTCACGCTCTAGTCGCCTAGGTGATGATAAGCGTTTGGGAGCCATGAGCCAGGAAATGAGAGCCCAGTATACACTCGTATCAGTGTTAAACCTCCGTCTTCCAAGCCAGCCCCGCCAGCCCAGCCTCCACCCCCGTTCCCGGGCCAGGAGTCCGGTCTGAGCCGCAGCTGTGACATCGCAGCAGCTGCAGCAGTAACGCCAGATCCTTGAACCACTGTGCCGGGCTGGGACGGAACCTGGTGCTGCTGCTGCGGAACCTGCGGCCCCACGGCAGGAACGTCACCTCCGTTTGACCCTTAAAGACCCTTGTGGTCACATGGGCCCACCTGGATAATTTAGGGTCCTCTCCCTATTTAAGCTCGGCAGCTCAGCAACCTGAATTCGCTTTGCCAGGGCACCCGACCTCCTCCCAGTTTCTGGGGTTAGTACTGGGTGTCTTTAGGGGGCGTTTTCTGTCTGCCCACCTGTTTAGCAACCTTGAGATTCACTGTGTCGTTTGTATCAGTAGTTCCTTCTTTTTCATTGTTGAGTAGTGTTTCATCGTGTCTGAACAGTTCGCTTCACCCGTTGTGTTGATGGACAGCAGGGATTCTCTCCATTCCTGGCCATTTTGGCCATTGTCATTCCAGTCTTTCGATGGATATAGGTGTTATTTCTCTTAGGTACATACCTGGAATTGGAAATGCAGGGTCAGAGGATAGGTATATATTTAAAATTGTTTTTTTTTAAGCTTCGGGCCTTTTCCCAAAGTGGTTATGTTGTTACTGCTACACATTGTGTAAGTTCTGGTTGCTCCACATTGTTGCAAACATTTGGTGGTACTGCTCTTTTTGGGGGTGGGGTGCACCCATGGCTTGTGGAAGTTCTTGGGCCTGGAGCGGAACCTGAGCTGTAGCTTTGACCTGCACCACAGTTGTGGCAATGCTGGATCCTTGACCTGCCGAACCACAGTGGCGACTTGGGTACTTCTCCTTTTAAAAATGTTTTTATTAAAATTTTTTTTCGGAGTTCCCGTCGTGGCGCAGTGGTGAACGAATCCAACCAGGAACCATGAGGTTGTGGGTTCGGTCCCTGCCCTTGCTCAGTGGGTTAAGGATCCGGCGTTGCCATGAGCTGTGGTGTAGGTTGCAGACGCGGCTTGGATCCTGTGTTGCTGTGGCTCTGGTGTAGGCCGGTGGCTACAGCTCCGATTCGACCCCTAGCCTGGGAACCTCCATATGCTGCGGGAGCAGCCCAAAGAAATAGCAAAAAGACAAAAAAAAAAAAAATTCTTTTCTTTTTAGGGCTGCACCTACAGCCTATGGAAGTTCCCAGGCTAGGGGCTGAATCAGAGCTGCAGTTGCCAGCCTACACCACAGTCCCAGCAATGCGGGAGCCTAGCCACATCTGTGACACACACTGCAGCTTGTGGCAACGCAAGATTCTTGACCCACTGAGTGAGGCCAGGGATTGAACCCACATCCTCAGGGACACTGTGTCGGGTTCTTAGCCCTCTGAGCCACAACGGGAACCCCTGCTCTTTTTAATTGGAGGCATTGATGGCAGATGGTAGAATCTCATGTGGTTTTAATTTGTATTTCTCTTGTGATAAATAATGTGAAGCACTTTTTTCATATGCACATTGGCTATTCCTGTATTTGCTTTGAGAAATGTCTAATCAGGTCTCATGCCCATTTTCAGGGCTTGTTTTGTGTTTTTATTATTGAATTGTAGAAGTTCTTTATATATTGTGCATACCAGTTCTTAGATGTTTTGTAATTTTTTTTTAAGTTGTAGCTTTCCTAGTTATTTCCTTGATGATGTGTTTTGATGAGAAGTTTTTATTTGAATAAAATCTATTTTTTTCTTTTATGGTTATTTCCTTCTGTGACCTATTTAAGAGATATTTGACCATTCTTAAGATTTTCTCTTATATTTTTTCTAAAAGTTTTATGCCTTTAGGTGTGATTTATTCCGAATCACTTCTTGTGTAGAGTCTAGGACAGAGTCAAGATTCCTTTTCCTGCCAAATGGTCATCCAGGTACTTCCGCACCATCTGTTGAAGGGATTGTCCTCTTCTCATGATTGTGTCGGTTTTTTGGTTGAAAATCAGTGACTATATCAACGGGGGGTCTGTTAGTGGGGTCTCCACCACACTCCATCTATTTGTCATACTGATGCTGTGTTGCTATATCGTATTATATCCTACTGCCTTGGTTTATGGAGCTTTTAACAAATCCTGAAGTTAGGTGGTTTAAGTTCTCCAACTTGGTTTTCTTCTTAAGGGATTTCTCTGAATATTCTAGGATCTTCGAATTTCCTAGAAACGTAAGCCTTAGCATTTGCTTGCCAGTGTTTATTTTAAAAATCTGAGGTTTTGACTGTGAGTGGGTTATTGAATGTATAGATCAATTTGGGAAGAATTGACATCTTAACAGTACCGAGTGTTCTAATCAATGACTGTATCTCTCCATTACTCAGCATTTCTTTAACTTCTCTTAACAGTATCTTGTCATTTTCATTGTAGAGCTCCTGTGCATCTTTCGTTAAATTTATTCTTGGGAGTTCTTGGGGGTTAAGGATCTGGCATTGTCTCTGCAGAGGCGTGAGTTCAGTCCCCAGCCCAGCGCAATGGGTTAAGGATCTGGCATTGCCACAGCTGGCTTGGGAACTTCTATATGCTGTCAAAAAAAGAAAAAAAATTATTCTTAAATGTTTTACGTTTTTGATGGTACTGTAAATGTACTTGTTTTAAATTTAATTTTCCGTTTATTTGATACTAATGCATAACAATATGAATTTTGTTATTTAACTTGATTACCTAGCACAGTTTTATGTTCACTTATTGGCTATAGGAGTTATTTCATAGATTCTTTCGGGTTTTCTGTATACCCAGTCATGTCATACAGAAAGAGACAGCTTTCCCTTTTCTTTTATATTATCTTACCTTTTATTTTATTCTCTTGCCCTCTTGCACTGAACTGAATCACCAGGACAGTGTCGACTGAAAGTGGTAAATATCAGACATCTTTGCTCCTGCTTCCCCCTCAGGGAAAGCATGTAATAATTTCCCAAAAAAGGACGGCATTAGATGCTTTTATCAGATTGAAGTAGTTCTCATGTCTGACTTATTTTATCATAAAGGGACAAGGAACTTTGTCAAATGTTTTTTCAAAACCTATTAAAACAATCATGTGGGTTTTCTTTTTTTCTATTAAGTTGGAAATGACTTTTTTCCTGTTTGCTGGCATGGCGATTGATTTTAAAATACTAAACCAACCTTGCATTCCTTAGATAAACCCTATTTGATCAATACATATTCTTTTCATATCCTATTCATATTTGCTAATATTTTGTTTAAAAATTTGTGTTTGTGAGGGCTGTTGATTTGTTCTTCCTATTTTGTTTCTGTTTTTATAATGTCTTTGTCAGGTTTTGATATTAATGTGAAATTGCACCCATAAAGTAATCGGAGTGTTTTTTTCCTACTCTGTTTTCTGAAAGCCTTTAGGTGAAATGCGTATTTTTTCTTCTCCAGAATATTTGGCTGAATTCTCCACTAAAGCCATCCGGGCCAAATATCAAAAATCTTTTTGATATTAATTCAATTACTTTAATAGATATGGGAATATTTAGATTCTCTCATTTCTTTTTTTCTTCTTCATTTTCAGCTGCACCTGCAACATCTGGAAGTTCCCAGGCCAGGGATCAAATCTGAGTTGGAGCTGTGACCTATACCACAGCTGCAGCAACGTGGATCCATGACGCACTGCCACTGCGCTGGGCTGGGGATCCAACCAGCGCCTCCACGGAGACAAGCTGGATCCCCCACGATGCCACGGCCGGAACTCTTCATCTCATCTCTGAGTCTGTTTCTTTGATGATTTTCCTGCTGATTGTAGGTCATGTTTTTTGTTTCCCTTGCATGGCTGATTGTCTTGGGTTGGATGCTGAATTTTGTTGTATGACCTAAGTATTGTTGACTGCAATTTGGGGGTGCAGTTTGGTTACCTCTGCTTAGTTTAATGCCTTTAAAGCTGGCTTTAAACAGGACAGCCTTCATTCTGGGGCTGGTTTATTCCTGGCACTGAGGCAGTGCCCTTCGGATGCCTGTGTGTGGCTGGTGAAGAAAGCAGGAGCTCAGCCCTGTGTGAGCTCCAGGGACTGGCCCACCGGCTCCTTTACCGCCGTCCTTTCTCTGGCCTCCGGCGCCTTCCCCACATTCACGCATCCATCAGCATCAGCCACATTTTCGAGGGTGTTTCTTTTCGTAGTTTTGGAGCTGCATCTTCATTGGTCTTAAACCCAGAAATTCCAGCTGCTGTGGTCTTCCAAAATCCCAAATCTGTCCCCTCGATTCAGGGGGACCACCACACTCCGGACTCTGCCTCCCGCCCTGGCACCTGGAAACTCTCTGGGCAGTACTGTGGGCAAGTCCCAGAGTCCCCTTCTCTGTTCCTCTTCTTTCAAACAGGTGGCCACTGGGACCTGTGCCCTGAGACAACACAATGTCAGTGTCCAGTCAGAACGACCAGCCGAGCAAAGAAACGGAAGATTATAATCCATACCACTGTTTCCTACATTTTGAAGAATATATTTATTTCATGTATTTTTTATTTACGATAGGAGGGTCCATCCAGCCTCTGTCACTCCATCTTGGCTGAAAACATAAGTTTTTTGGGGTTTTGGTCAGTTTTAGCTGAACCACACTGTGACTGTGGCTAAAAATCACACAGTAAGAAACTCGCCCCATGTTCTTTCTTTCTTCCAAATTTCGTCTCCCTTCCAAAACCTGCCTGCTTAGTTTACTCTCAGAGCCTTGTGTAGTAGTTTTGTGTTTTTGTACATGTTCAGTGACAGATACTCTCAAGAGTTTGGTTCGTTTAGTGATGAAACCAAAGTGTATCTTTTTTTAAAAAAAAAGCGGGGGGCATTTTGCCTAATCCTTCCACACCGTGCCTGTCAATACTGCTAACCCTGTAAAAATATCTTCATGCTGTGCTTCCTTTGTGGCTGGACCCAGTCTGGGTCCAACCTGAAAACTCCGCCAGCAAACCCATGCTACCTTCCTCCCGCTCCGACAGGCCTGTTTGCCTCTGGTCTGTTTTCTGACCTGTGCTAATCCTTGGACCATTTGACATGCAGTCCCAGCTGAGATGAAGGTTCTTGTTTGTTTTGGGGGGGTTGGTTTTTTTTTCTTTTTTGGTGACAGCATAGGGGGTTCCCGGGCGAGGGATCAGATCCAAGCCGCAGTTGTGACCTGTGCTGCAGCCGTGGCAACCCCAGATCCTTTAATGCGCCGTGCCCGGTCAGGGCTGGAACCTGGCCTCCCGGCCCTCCGAGATGCTAGCAGTCCACCACAGTGGGAGCTCTGAGATGAGGTTTGATCATTCTGTGATGGCAGCAGCTTTGAAGTTGTAATACAGTAATAGTGCATCTTATTAATTCACGAGGCACATTCCTGGGCACTCCGTAGGTATTAAAGTTGAAAAATTAAGGTCTCTCATCATTTGATTCTGGGTCCGACGTGTGAACAGGGAACAAGTGTGAAACTAAGCACAACACACCTAAGAGAATTGTTGGAAAGGTCGTAACGACCCCAGTGTGGGTTTAAGAGAGGGGCTGTGCAAAGCCGCCTAGGGACGGACACTGCTCACCTCTGCGTGGGCACAGGACAATGCTAGTGGTTCCCCTGACCTTACAGCCCCGCCCCCAACCCAGAGTCGTGCAGTGTAAAACCTGCACAACCACCCGTCGCCGTCCTGGAGGGCTGCAGGAAAGCCTCAAAGCGAAGCAGGTTTTGAAGGAAGACTCGAAGTGCGAATCGACGTTTGCACCCTGGGACAGGAGACATTCCTGTGTGCAGAGCCGACTGTGACAGTAAACAGCTCCACGCTTTCGCCAACATGAACCTGCTTGTCTGCACAGCAGCTCGGGGAGACTGATGGGCTGGGAGGGGTCCCATCCTCCACGCACTCACCCCTCTTACCTTCTGATCCTGAGTCAGCTTTTGGGGGGCAGCCCTTCCTTCCTGGGGCGGGGTGGGGGGCGTCCAGGCAGGTGTGGCCTCTGTCCCCGAGGTCTCTAAGGCCAGGGTTCCTGTTGCCGCAGGGGAGTTGAAGCTCAGCAAAGGGAAGCCATGAACCCAGGTCTCGAGGTGATTAAATCATGGAGCCATGAACGTGGACCTGGGTCTTGGACCTGGACCCTGGTCTTCCCACGAGTGGATCTAACACCCTCTCTCCTCACGCTCAGGCCGTGCATCGGCCGCGAGAGCCGTCTGCTCAGGCGGCGCCTGCTTTGCCGCGTCTTCCTGACTCCGTATTGGATGCTGGGCATGGTCTGTGCCGCTCTGCTCCTGCCTCCATCTGCCCACATGAGTCTAGCTTTTTCGCTTTGCTTTGCTTTGTTTTGACGGCACTTGCAAATTTTCCACAAGGCTGCACAGTGACACACACATCTGTCTCCCCGAGGAGCGCTGTGGCTCCTAGCACACACTCATGCTCTCACCTGCTTGTCCCAAGCTGCCTGTCCGGGGCCCTGTTCCGAAACCCATGCCTCCTCGTGTCTTCGGCGATGTAGGTCAGCTGGTAGCCCCTAAATCACAAGCACTGATGTAAGCACAAGCACGCCTCTCATTTTCCCCGTTACTAATTTCTAAGTTTTTGAAAATAATTCCTGGACAGATGGTTCATTAAAATGTAGTAGAAAACATCAAAAGTGTTGCAGACACAGAATGAAACCGGGAGATAATGCTTCAATTTCTTGTTTGAAGAGACACCCTCCCCCCAACAGGGAGGAAGGCCAGACGTTTTTGTCTCTAAGCAAAAAGGAGAGGGCAGATGTCCCCAGCACGCGTCCGTGTTGACGGAGAAGCGGGTTTGTTCGTCT
Source organism: Sus scrofa (assembly GCF_054392235.1). Taxonomy (NCBI): domain Eukaryota; kingdom Metazoa; phylum Chordata; class Mammalia; order Artiodactyla; family Suidae; genus Sus; species Sus scrofa. Next base: position 2,216,055 of record NC_139383.1, read on the forward strand.
GTTGGAGACGCAGTTACCTGAGTTACGAACGGGGGTGGGGGTGGCGACCTTGGCCGCCGCGTTGGGAAATGCAGCGCAGTCTCTGCATCTAGGTGGGCAGACCTGTCCGTCTAGTCCCTTGGGGTTTAGTCCATGTGTTTGCTTACGAAGCTCTTCCCAACCAACTCAGATGAATACGCACCCATGTTTTCTTTTTGTTAGGATTTCATATTCCACAGTAATGTTTTAATTACCCCTCACCACTTTTGTGTATTTGGGGCATGAGACTTTGTTTGTTTTCCAAATGGTCGTTTTTCCCACACCCGTCTTCAGCAGTCTCTCCTTTTGTAGACAGTGTTAGTGTTTTTTCTACCGTATTTGAAATCCATGTGATTTTCTGCAGTTATTAATTGCACTGCTGTCACGCTTTGATGTCGGTGTGTATTTTCCCCATCACCACTCTGCTCTAATTGATGTGCCTTTAGAGTATATGTTATATAATGCTTGTGATCTAATGATCCCTTCTCTTCTTTTTTGTTTAAACTCTTGTTTATTTTCTTAAATTACAAATCGCCATTGGCTTTTTGACGTAGTCACAATACGATTAAGATGAATTGTTTAGGATATACATGGTTGCCGTTTCCAGGTTTCCCCGTCAGGAGCCTGGCATATTACTTAATTTATTCAAGTCGGTAGCACAAGCCTTTCAATGCTGCCATATCTGCTTTCATGAACATCGGCCAAGAGGGAAGGTATGTTTGAGTTGCGATCTTTCAGGACCCTTTAAACATCACCCGCAGGAGCAAAGCTCATTTTTCCCATTGTAGATGAACCTTGTGTTAAAAGCCGTGTTACTGCAGTTTATCGTAAGAGACATGAAATTGGTCATAGCTCTGTGTTTTGCAAGGCTTACATTTGGGAATTTTCCGAAGCACAGCGCAAAAGCTAAGCACAGACATGTTCCCTGGAGCGAGAACATCCCACTGTGGGAGGTGATTCCGCAAGTTAAGGTATGCCAACATCACGGAGAGTTACAAAGAAGTTTAAAATAATTTTGAGGATGTAATAGCGTCGGAAAGCATTTTTAAGATGCTGCGTTTTAGAAGATGACCGCAGGATGGTGTACTTGCTGTAAGCGTTTCTCTCCTCTCTTTGGCTGTCATGTGCCGCAGCTTGGTATGGGATCTCAGTTCCCAGGCCAGAGATTGGACCTGGGCCACCAGGGTGAAAGCTCCGAATCCTGACCACCAGGCCACCAGGGAACTCCCCAGGACAGGGAACCTTGTCTGTGGTGTTGCAGTCTGTACCCGGGCCGTGTGGAAAGGCATATAAACAGGTGCTGTAAGCACATGTGAAAGGGTGGCGAGCCTAGGGTTACTATTCATTGATTCCCTTTTATTTGTCTGTATCAGCTTGTCAGTGAGGATGGACAAAGCTGTCCCGGCTTCTGCTAGAAGCAGCTTTGCGCCCTGTCTTGGCTTATTACTGAGGACATCTCAGCCAAACATTGGTAGGGGGGACAGGGGCTGACCAAAGGCCTGACCAGGTTTCTCGAGGGTCCCAGAAAGGCTGTGAGGGCACCCCCCCCAGGTGAGAGCTGGATGGGGACAGGGCTGGCCATCCCAACAGCGGAACAGTGCGCCCCCATCCCCCCACCCCCCGATTGGGCTGGAGCTGCTCCTGAGTTTCAGGTAGCTGTGGTGGCCCTTACCTGTGACTGTAGTCCCTGCTTGGCGCCCTTCCTGTGTCCCCCACCCCCCGGTTGGGCTGGAGCTGCTCCTGAGTTTCAGGTAGCTGTGGTGGCCCTTACCTGTGACCGTGGTCCCTGCTTGGTGCACTTCCTGTGTCCCCCACCCTGTCCCTGGCTGAGGACCTTGTTCCACAGGGAGGGAGGGGAAGATACGGGGGCGGGGGGTGAGGGACCCACGCCTGTCAAACTGGCCTCAGTGGAAACGTCCTGGCCAGACTCACACCAGCAACTCAGCCCCATCTGCTGCCCTCTCCGGAGGAAGGCGTGATTGACAAGCGGGATAGCCCATCTTAAGCCCCGTCCCCCGCCCGTCCCCCACCCCCCAGGTCTGTTCTGCCAGATCACCAACGATCATCAATGATCCAGAGGTCCTGAAAGGCATTCCCCCCCGACTTCGGGCTTTTCCCAAGTCATTTAGAAAGCGTGTCTTAAGAGAGAGCAAAGGTTTATACTGATGAAGGAATGGCATGTGACGATGCAGAGAAAATTCCATAAGCTCCCATCAGAAAACATCTATTTTTACTGAAGAAGAAAAAAGTCTAGCTGCGCCTTCTCAGCTGACAGAAGTGCCATCTAAAAGGCTGTGGTAATCAGCTGTGTGGAAGAAAAATATACCCAAAACACGAGACAAAAAGGCAGTTTTTAAAGAAAATCAAGCCAGATAACAAAAAAAGCTGGATGAAATAAACAAATGGGAAGGCTATTTGGCTGGTTTGAAATAGCCCAGGCTCCAGTGTTTTCATGTGGAAGGGACCCAGGGTGGGAAAACACATCATGAACGGGCTGCGGAAGGTGTGGGTGTCCTTGCTCCCTGTTTGGGCGCCAGGTGGGTCCAGCTGCTGGGGGCAGGTCCACGCGGGGCCGGGGGGGTGGGGAGGGCACGGGTTTGAATAAGGACGCTGATTTTAACCACAGGGCGGATCATCATGCCGGAAAGAACAGCGCAAAGTCCTTCTCTCACGACCAAGGGCGGTCAGGCGCGCCCAGCTCCGCGCCGATGTTGTTATTCAGAAGCCCAGAGTCAGGTGGCTGTAGGATGAGGTCCAGGCCAGGCTGACCTCTGTGCATCTCTGGGAAACCCAGCCCGTCCACACAGTGGTGCAGAAGGGGTCACATTTCTTTCTCGTAAATGGAATGAATTCCGAGATCAAAGCCCAGTCACCCTAGACTTTTGGGGACCTTTCAGAAGCCCCCCAATTATGCAGTGACTGTGGAGTCCTGGGGTCCACTCTGGTCCCCCACTGCCCACCTCCTTGCTCTGTCCAGGTGCTGTTGCTTCTCTGCACACACCTGTGTTCATCCTGGGACAACCTGTGTGAGGCAGGAGGCTCGGGAGCTCGCGGCTGGAGCCTGGGTGCTGGGCAGCAGATGGGGGTGCACTGAGGGTGAACAGGGGCTCCTAAAGCCGTGGACCTCGACACAAGCCCCTGCTTAGGCTGAGAGGGCCACCTTGCAGGCTGGTGTCCCAGCCTAGGAGCCCTACCTGCCGTCAGGGGTGAGTTACCCAGGGACTTCAGGAGGGAGAACCACAATCTCCTTAACCCAAGCCTTTTTTTTTGTCCTCCCAAGAGATACTAATGTCATTCCGTATGTTAGTCTGAGGATTCAAGGTTAGGTTGAACTATTCTCAAGAAATACCTAGTAATGTTAAAGGGACACTTGCTTTTTTTTTTTTATTTTTTATTTTTGGTCTCTTTTGCCATTTCTTGGGCCGCTCCCGCGGCATATGGAGGTTCCCAGGCTAGGGGTCGAATCGGAGCTGTAGCCCCCGGCCTACGCCAGAGCCACAGCAACGCGGGATCCGAGCCGCATCTGCAACCTACACCACAGCTCACGGCAACGCCAGATCGTTAACCCACGGAGCAAGGGCAGGGACCGAACCCGCAACCTCATGGTTCCTAGTCGGATTCGTTAACCACTGCACCACGACGGGAACTCTGACACTTGCTTTTTTAAAAAAAGGAAAACATCCTGCTGTGGTGATTCCTTTACCAGGGTTCCTGTTAATAGACTCAATATTTGTCCTAAGAATTTGCATTTAAAACCAGAAAAAAATCATCGCTCTTCCACCCCTGGAACACTTGGACAACAGCAGTAATCCGTGCGCTCATCCTGGGGGACAGATCTTGATGGGTCCTGCCTGCCGTTCTCCTGGCCGGGCTGTGCCACGCCCTCCAGACCCCCCAGGATCCCTCCACTTAGCAAAGACTCATCCAAGGATGAAATGTGGACCCAGTGCTGCCCTGGGACAGCAGGAGTGGGAGCCACAGGGGTCACAGCCCATGTTTCCTTTGGAAGATTGAAGAACCAGTCGGAGTGCGAGACAATTCTGGAACTTCACTTTTTCCAGGAAATCAGTGGCTTACAGGTGTGCACCCCCCTCCCCACAATTTTGTTGATACTTTAAAAAATCCCCCTTGCAACAGATCAGTCCTCACGTACTCAGCACTACTGTGTATTCAGCTCTACCGTGTATTCAGCACCGCGTCGGGCGCTTCAGCGGATGCAGAAGAATTGTCCCCTGGGATTTTGTCACCACTTCGCTTTATGTTAATAAAGATAAACTGTTCCCCGAGGAGTGGCAGGGCCGCCCCCTGTGCCCGCACATGGGACCCCTCCAGTCTTGAGCAGGGAGCGGCCACTGGTCCACTGCCTCACAGCCTCCCTGCCACCCCAGCCCGCAGGGCCTCCTGGTTCGGAGGAACTTGGGTGCGCTCCCCGAGAGCCGTCGGGGCAGGCGAGCCCGGGCTTCAGGGTGTGGATAGCGGTCGTCCCTTGGTCCGGTCAGCTTCTTGTCCTCGGGGGTCTGGTCAGCTTCTTGTCCTCGGGGGTCCGGTCAGCTTCTGGTCCTCGGGGGTCCGGTCAGCTTCTGATCCTCGGGGTCCGGTCAGCTTCTTGTCCTCGGGGTCCGGTCAGCTTCTTATCCTCGGGGTCCGGTCAGCTTCTTGTCGTCGGGGGTCTGTCCGTGCTTCTGCTTTGCAGAGTCCCCCAGCCCTCACGCTGATTCGGAAGTGTTTGTGCTCATCTTTTTCATCCCTTGTGCCCGACGCTTCTCGGAAAGGCTGTCTTCTTCTAAGACGGTGTGTCCAGCCTAGCTCATCCGTTCTGTTCTTACATTTCCTAACAAAATAATCAAGCATTCCTCTTTTAAAGGAGTCAGATGTAGAAATTCAAGTCAAGAGCATGAAAATAACTAGCCTCTGTAAGCAGAGGAGCCAGAGCTGGGGCTTCTGGAGGCTGGAATTCGGGTGTGTTCTTGCAGGTGGAAAAAGGCGGCTCGCGCTGCGGCGACGCCCTCCTCCGGCGGCTCCTCGCTCCCGGAGCCCCGGGGTTTTGAACGGCCCATCGCAGGTCCGCTTCCTCCCTCTCTTGGATAGAAAAGAGTCCTGTACTAATTAGTTTATAACTATCGTAATTATGTTTGTAATTAAGGTAATTATCACAATTCTTCTGTAATTATGGGTGTTACCGGCTATTTCCAATACTTTGACCAGGAGTAGGTACTTGATCCCAGGGGTTACTGGGAATAGTCCTATAAATACTGTGTTTTTAGTGACGATTGATGGTCTAGGAAAGTAACTATCCTGGTTTTAAGAATTTACCAAGCACCGTTTGGGCACATGCTTACTCTCCTCGTGTCAGTACAGATTCAGACAGATTCCAGTTCCTTCCAGAGCCTCGGGTAGAGCCTGGGGCAGAACGGCCTTCTAAGAGTCCCTCTTTCTGGCCTTCAGTCATTTTTATTGTTTCTTGCCTTCTTTCGTTCTTAGCCTGATAAATGGTGGTCATTTCTTTCTGGGTAAAGAGACACCAGTCAAGAGGAAGGGCCGTTAACACCAACCGCCACCGCCCTGTGTGTCATCAGCCACAGGAGGGGACCCCAGAGCCTCTGGGGGATGTTTCCGAGTCCTAGGTCTGGGCTGGCTGCTGGTGCTTCTCCTCCTCCTCAAGGCCAGACGCTGCGTCTAGCTGCCGTAGCCCTCACCCTGTCTTTCTAAAGAGGAATTTTTATGTTTGGCTTAGAGACGTCAACCTTCATATTCTTGTTTTCAAAAGGAACTTGAGTCGGCTCAACAGGGAGTGCTATTAAAAAAAATCTGGAAATATATTTATTTTCCTTTAAAACTCTTTCTATTTATTTATTTATTTTTGTCTTTATTTTTAGGGCCGCACCCATGGCATATAGAGGTTCCCAGGCTAGGGGTCGATGGGAGCTACCACTGCCAGCCTGCCCCACAGCCACAGCAACGCCAGATCCTTAACCCACTGAGCCAGGCCAGGGATCCAACCGCGTCCTCATGGATACTGGTCAGATTCGTTTCTGCTGAGCCACGACGGGATCTCCTACAATTCTTTCTTGAAGGTCATGGTTCCTCGTGTGAATTCCAGCATAAAAGCCTGGTGTTGTCAAGGCGAGAGTCTTTCAGATGAGGCGCGGTTTAGGGGAAACGGCAAATGGTGCATCTTCCGTGTGACGCTGGGCTCCTGTGGTCATAGCTCATGGGCTGTATGATTAGCCTTATGAGAGCCGAAATACATTTTGGAACAAATATATTCGGCTCAGGGCTAAATGAAATCAATCCCTGAAAACCCCGTGATTGCCGGTTACTGCTGAGTATATGCCGTATTAGGAGAGGACAGCTTTTGTCTTAGTGTCTCTGCAGGACCGGTAAGGCAGCAAGACTCCCTGCCAGGAAGCTGGTGAGCACCAGGTAGTCTCTTTACCAGACTGTGCTCGTTTCTCCAAAGTATGATCTGTGGGCGAGGAGGTGGGTGAGCTGCGAAGGTGGGTGTACACCTTTCATGCTTTTGTTCGCTTCCTCTGTGTTTTGCGGGTGCCTGTTCTTTCTCACAAGCGACATCCAAGCAGCTGCAGCGGAAAGGGCTTTGCCCAGGGCTGTTTCTGCCTGGAGGTGAGGTGCCCTCAGGACACAGAGGACCTGAGTCCCAGCTGACACGACAAGGCGACATTGCTCACGCGGCCACGGTCACGCTGACTTTCCGCAGCAGCGATGAAACATTAGCCGGAAGCCCTGCAAGCAAGGCTCTGTTTCTCAGATGCTCTCCCAGCATATAATTTACTTTTCATAATAGAGAGATGCTGTTGACGCTGCACTCAGCCGTTCTTCCTTCCTCGTGAACAATATCTTTTGGAAAGAAGCCACTGTTCTGGTTCAGAATGTCACTCTCTGTTGTTTTGGAAATGGGGCCTTGTGCCGGTCTCAATTCCAACCATCTTTTGTGTCTTTCTGGACCCAACTGCAGGATGTTAGTATCTAAAGTGGTTTCTGGAAGCCTCTTTGGAGGCCTGAGCTTCTTTAAAGCTTAACAGTTGCCAACTGAAATGCTGTTGTCTGGGCCCTGGCTTGTCCCTGAAGAAGAAAGCGTGAGCCAGGGTCTCCACGCACCAGTCTTATCCGTACTCTGGGTCCTGGTCGCCGAGGAACTGCAGCGTTGCGGTGTTTCTGTTGATGGTTTTAATCGCTTTGTTAAGGGCTGGGCTTCCTTAGCAAAGGCCCACAGACTCGGGGGGCTCCACACTGGAAGTTCATCCTCTCTCAGTGCTGGAGGCTGGGACCCTGAGATCCAGGTGGTGGGAGGGCTGGGCTCCCTCTGAAGGTACCAGAGGGTCTGTCCCAGGCTCTGTCCAGTTCTGCCAGCTCCCTGGCTGGCGGCAGCGGAATCCGGCTTCACGGGACCTTCTCCCTGTGCCCGTCTGTGTCTGCATTTCCCCCTTTTGTAAGCACCTGCCCCGGTGTGAGCTCGTCCACACTGATTACAACTCCAAAGGCCCTATTCCCAAGTGAGGCCCAGTCTGAGGCAGTGGGGTTAGGACCTCAGCGTGTGGATTTTGTGGGGAGAGGGGGCTGGGGAAATACAGTTCAGCCTGTAACAGTAGATACCAGAGCTTTTGGTTACAATTAAAATCAAATTTTTGGAGAATCTTGTGAAGCCTGGAGCGTGAAAATGCCACGGCTGGTGATCACTTCCCCGGACCTTAGTTAATTCTCCTCACTTTACCAGATGCTCTGCTCTTAGTGACCGGACCGTGGAGCAGCCCTGGGGGAGCTGAGGCCAGTTGGGAGGATGGCCAGCCCGTCTTGTCCTCTCGGGCACCAGGTGACTGAGTCACCGGGGTCTCTCCCCTCAGGTCAGCACACACTTTCATGCGTGCTTTCACTGTGAGACGGTCCGGCCCTCATGCTTTCCGGGAAGCAGAGAAGAGACAGACCTCAGGGAAGTCGCGTCTTGGCGGCAGAGGCGGGGCCGCTGTCGTATTTCCTGAGTCCCACCTCTGTTCTGGGATGATTCCTTTGGGAATGGAGTCTCTCCCGCCTGCCTTCTCAGAGGAGACATGCTTTCTAAGAGTCAAGGCCTCTTGAGCACAAGTGTTCTGGGTCTTTCCTTTCTTTCTTTTTGGCTACGCCCGAAGCATTCAGAAGCTCTTGGGCCAGGGATTGAACCTGGACCACCACAGTGACAATGCCGGATCCTTGACCTGCTGCTACACTGCCAGGGAACTCCTGGGATCTTTTCATTTGCTTGGGAGAGTGAAGATTTTTTTTTTTTTTTTTTTTTTTTTTACTGGGGGCTGGTTTCCGTGAGTTTGACGTCAATTCACACATCTATTTCGCTGTGACTTGTGACAAGGGACCCTTGAGACACCTCCCACTGCTTTGAGTCTGTGGGGTTTGCTTCATTAAAGACCCATTTCCGCAAGGATGCTTCAACTGCAGTTTCTTCTTGGAAATTGGTGCTTATGTGGGGAGTTCTTGGAGATCAGCCTCTTTAGCTGTTCTTTTTGAAAACGTTATTCCAGATTTCTCAGGGACTAGCTGGACGCTCCTGCCCCCAGCACGCAATTTCTTGGTCCTCTCTTTGGGCCTTAAGGTGCTGGGGTCGCATCACCATTTCCTTCCAGAGAAAAGCCCCCCGCGCCCCCCCCACATCGTTCATGTTCCCTAGTTTGAGCTTTACAAATGGGCTGAACTTTCCTCGACGTCCATGTCTTTGTGACAGTTGTCCTTTTTTTTGGTCTTTTTAGGGCCACACCTGCAGCATATGGAGGTTCCCAGGCTAGGGGTCTAATCGGAGCTGTGCCGCCGGCCTACACCACAGTCACAGCAACACGGGATCCAAGCCACATCTGCAGCCTACACCACAGCTCACAGCAGCGCCGGATCCTTAACCCACTGAGCAAGGCCAGCGGATCCAACCCACGTCCTCAACGGATGCTGGTCGGGCTTGTTCTGCTGAGCCAGAGTGGGAGCTCCGGCCTTGGGCGTCTCAGAGGCAGCAGGCGTGGACACGTGATCTCAGGGCTCCCGGGTATAAGCTCTGGGCCGCCCTCTTGATTGGCTCACTTCTTTCCTCAGGGCTCCTCTGCTTTATCTGCAAAACTGCTGAATAGAGTTCTGTGTCTTTATTAGTGTCACATTTGCAGAGTTTAAAAAGAGACATCCTGCTATAATGATGAACCGTATTTTCAGCGATTCCTAAGAGGTGCCTTGAATATGAGCTCTTTCGTGTCTGAAAGGATCCAGCCCATTGGCACGGAGCTGGGCACCATCTGCTCCCCCGAGGGCCCATCCAGCGTTCCTTCCCTCCTGGTTCCACCTGCTAATGAAGCAGGTCCTCTGTCTGCCCATCTCAGAATACTTGTGGAACGTTCCAGAAAGTGAAGGTTTTAAGGAATCGCATTCATTTTCCTCCCCACCGCCTTCCAGAGGGCGGGTGCTTCGTCTTCCGGATGGAAAGTCTCTACCTCCTCAGCACTACCTTCTCCATTAGCGATGTCCCGATTTCCCGCTCTTTATTACACAAAACCCGGTTCATCTTATCTGTTATTAATCTGCGATGCTGACATTATGCCCCAAGGTACCTTATTTGGTGAACACATCGGACCCCTGCTGCTCTGTCCATCTGTGGATGCCCACTTTGAAAACAAGCAATGCTGGTTTATTTTTATTTTGAATGGAGTTAATTTTTAAGATCCTTACTGGATCCTAAAATTTTGTAGGAAGATAAAGTGACTTTCATAAATCAACACTGAGAAAGAAAACTCTTCTATTCTGACTATAATTTTTCCCTCTGAAACATGAGGTGTTTGGGATTTGAGATTGTTGTTGTTTTGTTTTGTTTTGCTAATGAATTAGATTTCTAAGTGATTTTATAATGGTGAGAAAGACGACGAGATTATTATTAATTTTTGGAAGCAGTGAGCCATTTTCTTAGATATGTTCCCCAGAGGTAAAGGAATTTGCTTTAGAAATGAATACATGTATTCCAGGAGCAACATGAAATTGTATTAGACTTAAACACCATTCCCCAAAAGAGGGAACCACAAGCAGATGAGCCTCTGGCATCTGGGGAGATGCATTTATTTCTACGTGCACGTGCCTTTTATTCTAAGACTGGGATGGTGTGAGAAAGAGGACAAAAGCCGCCAAACAAGAAACAAAGGCAGGAAGGGAGGGAAAGGACTGTTCCCTGGGAAATTGCCCTCGGGCGATCCTTGCTGCAGGACACCCAGACCACCACTTCCGGCCCTGCCCCTGGGTGCGGGTCTCTGGGCAGGTTCCTTCTCTCTGGGCCTCAGGGTTTTCCCGTCGATGAAATGGGATAATGGGATCGCTATCCACAGGCCGTGGAAAAGTAAATGAGCAAGTCCGCGCGGGGCGCTGGCCTCCTTCCGGGAGCCCGATAAGCCCGCTGCCAGCACTGTGTCTGCCAGAATGTTCCTCCCCCAGACGCCTGTCCACCAGGCCGGGCACCTGGGAGGTGGGACAGTCTCTCTGCAACGCGGCTGCCACCCTCCCTGTATGCTGAGCCCACCGTCCTGCCCCAGGACAGCTTTGGCTGCAGCGGGACCAGCCTAAGGCCGCAGGCAGAGAGAGGCAGAGGGTGCTCAGACCCAGGGCCTCGCACTCCCACCCCGGTCGGTCCTCCTTTCCTTTCTCTGGGGGTGTCGCCCTGATGCTTGAGGGAGCGGCGGGGGCACGGGGAGGCTTCTGCTCCAGCTGCCGGGTCAGCGGCAATTCCACGATGCGGGGAGTACTCTGAAATATTGATGCGAGAAAAGCCCCCCCCTGCACCTGACCTCCCGCCTGGGCTCCTAGTGCTCCACTGGCTGAAGGTGGTCGCGGGGGGCTCAGGAGAGTCGTCGGCAAAGGAAGGGGGGTGGACGCCTTGCGCGCCGGGCGGGAGAAGGGCGAACCTGCGGCATGGCCCCCTCCTCGCCTCCCCTCCTCCCCTCCTCCCCTCCTCCCCAGCCCTTGGTTGCTATGCGGTTTCTATGGCAGCAGCATCCTCAGACCCAACTTTCACCCATCATTTAGAGCCAATTAAGGTAAAATCGTGGGGGGAGGGGGAGGGAGTGGCAATGCGAGGGGGAGGGGGAAGCCGGGAATCCAATCTGATTCGGAGAGAGGAGGTTCGCTCCGCCAAAGTCGCAGCTCGGCTTCCGAAGCTGCGGTTCTGCCTCTTTCCTCTTCCCAGCGGAGCGGAGCCCCGGGCTTGGGGGGCGAGGACGCGAGCAGCCCTCGTGAAGACCCGCCCCCTGCCTCCCCACCCCGAGGGCCCGGCAGGAGCCTGCGGTCGCCCCAGCCTGATTTCATCCTCGCCAGCTCCGTCCTCGCCGCCAGGCCGGCCTCTGCCTCGGCTCTCACATCACGTCTGGCCGTCTCTGTGCTGGGTGTTGCCTCTGATTATCTTCTTTTCCACGGTCACACTTGATCAGAGGGCAAGGAAAGTTTTGGAAAATGCCGATTGCACAGTTGCTGGAGCTATGGAAGAAAATAGAGGTGGAACCCATGGAAATAGAGGTGAGTATGGCCAAGCGAAGAATGTACTTTTTCCCGGGATCCTGGAAAAGCCCAACTCTGCAGCAGATGGGCTGTTCATTCCCCAGAACGAATACGTATTTGCTGAGTGTCTGTTATGTGACGCGTCTGGGCCGTGTAGTGAGTATAGGTGTATGTGTTGTGTTTGTACACACACACAAACATGACATGTGTGTGTACACACGCCACACAAGGCATTGTGGGTGGTGCAAGTATATGAATGAAAACGAATCGAAGGGAAAAAATGGTTCCTCTTCAGCCAAACTTCAGGATGCTTCTTCAAGTAGCAGATGCCCTGACGTAGTCACGTGCGTCCAGACTGCCCTGCATCAGTGAGGTGTTCCTTCAACAAGTGGCTTTAAATTGTGAGACCTCCAGTGGCTGCAGTGGAGGACGAACCCGGAAGGCTAGACGCAGGAGGAATTCTTTTTTAAGAAGCAGCTACTGCAGTCTTAATAGGGTGTATGTTCGGATACAGAGGAGAGATTGAGGATGCAGGGACAAGATAATGACATGAAAGCATTAGTGGCCCAAACCCAGGGCCGCCTGACCTGGCGAAGGCTCCTCTGACATCCCGCCCCTAGGCGGCCACTAACTGTCTCCGTGGAATTTGATTTGTTTCATTTGAATTATAGGTGATCAACCTTTATTTTTCCTAGAAGAGCAAGTTCTCCAAAGTTATTAAAGCTCTCGAATGATTGGATTTACCTGTGCTGTGTTTATAGCAACTCACTTTGCGTTTGTAAGTGGCAGATTTTGATAACCGACTAAACAAATCCAACCTTTACCATTTGCCTTATCGCCCATACCCAGCGTTATAATGATGAGTTCAATTCTTACTATTTTAAATGTCATTTATTTTTATCTATATGTACTATGGATTGAGACATTCACATAATTTTAAACTGAAGGAGAGAAATTACTTGATATTTTAAATTTAATATTCTTTTTAGAATCCAAACTAACTTGTTAATGCTTGGAATATATATTGGTCAAAAGAGGGTTTTTTTTTTTTTGTCAAAGGAGATCATCGAGCATAGCGTAGGTATAAAGCCTCATTTTCCGGTGGCGCAGCCCAGATGCTGTGCCGAGGGGGGCGGTAATGTGACACGGAGGCTCCCCACGGCTTGGAGTCTTCTGTTTGTATGGGATGTGCTCTTGGTGATGCCTGTGGCTTAAAAAGCGACTCTGACTTGCAGGGGTTGCCAAGTCTTTTTTTTTTTTTTTTCCCTTTTGAGAGAGATTTGGGTTTTTCAAAAATGGCATTAATGACTTGAATTAATGATGAGCTGGAAGTCTCATTCTTATCCCCGATGCCTTCTGAAGCCCTCCTGGTTTTCTGAACTGGGCTGGTGGTGGTGGAGGCCCAGCCGTCAGTCCCTGAAGGACGGGGCCCTTCTGTCTCGGGGGATGGGCCCCAGGCTTAGGAGGAGGGACGGGAGAGGAATGAAGGGGCTTTGAACACGCTTTCGGGACTCTGGACTTTGCAACATGGCCACTGACCAAGCTCTGAGGAACGGCTCCTGTCTGAAGTATTCCTAAGACTGACTCAAAATGGAACAGCAATGAATATACGCATATTATTAAAAATATGCATCATGATGGTAGAAGGAACTTGCCGCCTGGGGGACTGGGAGGCAGAGCTGGCTGGAGGTCTGCACTGCCTCCCCGCCCCTGGGGAGGGCGCGTTTCCAAAGTGTGTGAGCTTGGCTTACACCCGACGACACGTAACACACACTGGTTAAATTCAGTGGCCCTGAAGCAAAAGCAGTCTTCTTCTGGGTAGGTGTTTTAGGAGCGTGTACCCTGGGGAGTTGGTGTGGAGACAGAGCATTCAAGCCCCATTTGTTTGGAACCCAGAAATTATAGAGTTCTTTCTACAGAAAAATTAAACCTGAGCTCCTAACCCTGGGGGATTTCAGGTCCTCAGGAAAATGTGCACTCTCTCTGTTTTGGAACCCAGAGGCACATGGCACGTTCCAGCTTTGCCCGTGTTTTATGTTGTGTGGTATTAAAGTAGTTCACACGTCGAGAAATTGGGCCGAACTCCACGGCGGACGTTCGGGCTCGGTGCCGCGAGCTCCAGGTTAAATGTCACACAATCCTTGTGCAAAGAGCACACGGCTTTTTGCTGAGACCGTCCGCGGCGAGGCGGCAGCGCTGACCTCGTGTACGTCATTTGCTTTTGTTCACACTTCACCACCCATCAGTCGCGGTCAGCACCTTGGGCTCGAGTTTTTCTGCCTCTAGCAGTTGCTCCCCGCAGACTTCTTTCCGCACCATCAGTGAGAGGGGCGGAGCCGGCGTGGATCTGAGGGTCGCTGGGCTGGGGAAGCCCATCGGCACCCAGACCCGGGGAAATGCATCCGACTCTCCGGGGAAAGTGCTTGTGGCTTCTGAATTGTTTTGAGATATTTCGGAAGGCGTGTTTTACCCGTTAATGAGTCGTGTTGACAAGGAAACGTGCGCTGACTACGAACCGGCACCTCCGTAAAACCCCAGAAGAAGCTGCATCCAAAAGGAGCAGCTGGTCCAGCGCGTGGCTCCGAAGCTGGATTCCGGGAGCTGCCGTGTGACCCCTTCCTTCCAAAGAGCCACAAAGCCGAGGTCTGGCTCCGGGGAAGCGAGGAGATGGGAGGTGTGGCGAGTGAGGCAGGACGGGGAGCAGGCCCCCAGGGCCAGCTGACCCATTTTGTCTTCCTTTCCGAAGAGTAAGCAGGATTTTTCCTGCTGGCATGTCATCACGCGTTAGGGAAAGGAGAAGCCCTGTTTTAAACGATGCAGATCAAACACGTTGCCTGGAAGTTCATGGTCTAGTGTGTATGGTGACGATTCTCTCCCAGCTCCTGGGCCAGAGGCTGAGACTGTGGATGGTGGTGACAGCAGCTGGTAACTCTGAGTGTCTGCCAAGGACAGAGCAGGTGCCGGGGGCCTGAAGTTGTTCTCTGCTGAATGCTCCCCTTTCTAGGCGGTGGCTGTTCCTGATGTTCTATCTGAGGAAACCAGGGTTCAGCCGAAGCAGTTTGCCTCGAGTCATTGAGTAGGAAGCGAAGGCTGGGACCCCAATGCGCCTGGTCAAGCATATCCTGCAGCAGCACCAGCTCTGTGCTTTTATAAACCAGGGACTTCGCCCTCTCTGATTTAATTCTCCTGGTCAAGCCTTATCCTGCAGCAGCACCAGCTCTGTGCTTTTATAAACCAGGGACTTCGCCCTCTCTGATTTAATGCTCCTGGTCAAGCCTTATCCTGCAGCAGCACCAGCTCTGTGCTTTTATAAACCTGGGATTTTACTCTTTCTGATTTAACTCATCCTCTGAGCTTTGGCCTGAGGTTGTGATTTTGTTCCATTCAAACAGGAATGGTTACAAACTCCTTCCCTGCAGCTTCTCTGTTTCTCTCCTAGCAGGTTAGTCTCCCAGCCCCACGTACATCCGCCCCCGCCCTTGCTGGCCAGGGAGTTACATAAACCGCCGGATTCTTCTTTCCCTTGTGGTGTAAAAGCCACACACGTTTGGCTGGGCTAGTGATCTGTAGCTGTGGCTGGAAACACTTGCTGTCTTCTTTGCTGTCTGTGGATAAAGGACCCATGTCTGGCCCGAAGCGTCATGGAGTTTCAGACGAATTCAGGGAGGGGAGGGGACCTGATGTCATTCCGGTCCTGTCCTAACGCTGAGACCGCGTTCGTCCCTTGCACCGATGACCTGTGTGCTGCTCACCCCAAGAATGGTGTCCTGCTAACTGCGGTTAACGTGTGTCTTGTGTCACCAGGCCGCCGAGGAGGACCTGGCCCCGGACGCGGAGCCCAGCACAGAAGACACGGCGGAAGAGGTAGCTATCCGGGTTTTCTTACTGGGAGGCGGGGCAGCGGGAGGCCGAGGGGAACAGCCCGCAGGTGGTTCTTTTGGTGGACTGTGTGCATGCAGACATGCATGCGACAAACACGCATGCACACATAGAGCCGCATGCGTGACACAGTCGGTCGTTTTCCTCAGAAGGGATGCTTTAGAACACAGGGGAAAGGCTGCCAAGCAAGGTGAAATCCAGAGTCTTCCGGCATGGACTTCTTTTTCCCCACATTTTTAAGAAGTTTGTTTGAAGTCCGGTTGACTTACAGTGTTGTGGGCATTTCTGCTGGACCCGACAGCGGTTCTGTGTGTGGGGCCTTCGCGAAGGGCAACGGGCCTGTCGTTATCTAGAAAGACAAAGCGGGAAGAACGGGCAGTGGCGCCTAGAAAAGGCCATGGCTTCTTTTTCCTGCTGGAAGTTAGGCCATGTGCCTCTTAAACGTTTGGTGATGTGCTGTCGGAGCCGAGGGAGGAGGCGAATTCCCTTCGTGGGGAAGCCACCCTCGCAGGGGGCGTGGGCGCAGGAGGCGGCGGGGGGGCAGGAGGGAGGAGGCTGAGTGGGACGGGAGAGGATGGGTGCTGCCCCGAAGGTGCTGGTCCAAGGTGATGGAGAGGAACGAAGAGCACGCATAGCCGCCCGCGTGTCCTCTGCTGTCCTGCCCGGGCGGCAGGGGCCTGGGCGGCTTTATGGCGGGAGTGGGCAAGGCAGCATTGCGTCTTGGGGGAGGTGGTGGCACCCGCAAGCACTCTCTAAGGGGACATGGGACATCAAAGGGCTAAATCCAAAGTAGAAAGAAGCTGGAGCCAAGGAATCCTAAATAAGCAGCCCCTTTCCACCTGCTGCAAAGAAGTTCCCTCGGCAGCTGGAGCCCTGCAAGGGAGCGGCCTTGGCCGAGATGCTCAGCCAGGCGCCTCTTGGAACCAGACAAGTGGTGCCATTGGCGGCTCTGTGGCCTTTTAAAGAGCTGTCGAGGGAGGGCTGGTGGGCTGGGGGCAGGTGGACGCTGCAGGCTCTGCACATGGCCTGCTGGTGCCGAAAGCCATGTGTCCCTTCCCTGCACACGCGGGCACCCTGCCTGCGCTTACAGCCCAGCGCCCCTGGGTCTGGCGCTCCCCTGACCTAATATGTGGGTTAAATAAAAGAGAAGAGCACGAGGCTGCTGCACCTCTCCTGCGGCCGGCTGCCCGGCCGGTGTGCTCCTGATTTTTCAGGATCTTTCTACGTCCTTGAACCGAACATCTGCCTGGTGGGGGCAGCCCTGCTTTTGCCAGTTCCAGAGGTCAAGGGGCAAAGAGGCAGGTGGCTTTCCTGAAGAGGTGGATATTTAACTGGATACCTACCTGGACGGGGGCAGGGAAGGACGTTACACCCCCCCGCCACCACCCAGTGAGCAAGGCCCCAGGCCAGGGTCTCAGGGGGTCCAAGCCACACTGGGACTCCGCTTGTGTTCTGTGGGGACTCTGATTTCCAGGGCGTCTCCGGCGCGTTTGCTGCAGGCAGGTTGCTGGGGTCCTGGTCCTTCAGCTGTCATGAGCTTCAGGGGGCTCCGTGGTGGTGACCACACCAGCCACACGACAGACCGTGTGCTGGATCCACTCGAAGCCTGAGTCACAAACTGAGCCCGTTAGTCCACTAATAATCGCTACTCCCTAAGACCTCCTGGTCTCCAGTTGTCTTACTGTCGGCAGCGTTTCTGCTGCAAATGTAGGTGTTGATTTCTTGCAGGATTGTGGTGAGATCAACTGACCTCTTTCGAGGGGCTTTTGATAATAGAACATGAGATGGGGAAGTGATGACTGATTCCTGCTGTCACCTGTCTGGATGATAGCACGTCAGGACGTCTGTGGCGCCTCATAAAGGAAGAGTGTCTGGGGGTACCTTGCCAGACTCCATGTTGGTGTGGAGACGCTCTGGTGGTGCTTGTGGAAATATGGAAGAAGTACCGGGGTCCAGCTGTTTACAGCTGCTTCTGACAGAGGACACTGAAGATCGCATGCAGCTTTCAGCCCACCAGCAGGTGCACGCCATCCGGATTTCTGGGCACTTGTCAAAATATATATATATATTTTTTGTCTTTTTGCCATTTCTTGGGCTGTTCCCGTGGCATATGGAGGTTCCCAGGCTAGGGGTCGAATCGAAGCTGTAGCCACTGGCCTACGCCAGAGCCAATCCGAGCCGCATCTGCGACCTACACCACAGCTCACGGCAACGCCAGATCGTTAACACACTGAGCAAGGGCAGGGACCGAACCCGCAACCTCATGGTTCCTAGTCAGATTCTTTAACCACTGCACCACGACAGGAACTCCTCAAAATATTTTTTTTGGGGGGGTGGCTTTCCTTGTATGTCTCCCTTGGCCTTCAGTGTGGAGATTTGCAGGCTCTATAATGGAAGCGTCCGTGGCTCAGATAAACGAGGGGAGTTAGAGGGAGACTGAACAGGGCATGAGAGGTTTCACACCTTTTGCCAGTCTCAGCGTGTGTGGTGGCTCAAAAGTCTTGATTAGGAAAAAGATACATCGTTCAGCTCAGTGAGTGTTTGTTCATTCAGTCAGTCAAGAATATTTACTGTGGTGGAATTCCTTTCATGGTTCAGCAGTAACAGACTCGACTAGGCTCCATGAGGACGCAGGTTCGATCCCTGGCCTTGCTCAGTGGGTTAATGACCTGGCATTGCGTGAGCTGTGG
The DNA here is from genome assembly GCF_054392235.1 of Sus scrofa. Classification (NCBI taxonomy): domain Eukaryota; kingdom Metazoa; phylum Chordata; class Mammalia; order Artiodactyla; family Suidae; genus Sus; species Sus scrofa. The sequence continues at coordinate 2,234,159 of NC_139383.1, forward strand.
TGTAGGCTGGCAGCTACCGCTCTGATTTGACCCCTAGCCTGGGAACTTTTATATGCCACAGGTGTGGCCCTAAAAAGCAAAAACAAACAAAAAAATAAACTTACCGGGGGAGTTGTCATTGTGGCTCAGTGGGTTAGGGGCCTGACAGTGTCTGTGAGGACACGCGTTCAATCCCTGGCTCTGCTCAGTGGGTTAAGGATCCAGCGTTGCTGTGAGCTGGGGTGTAGGTCGGATCTGGTGCTGTGGCTGTGGTGTAGGCTAGCAGCTGCGGCTCTGAATGGACCCCTAACCTGGGAACCTCCATATGCCGCAGGTGGAGCCCTAAAAGGGGGAAAAAAAAAAGATCAAAAATAAGACAGGAAGCTGGCGTCAGAAGCCGGGCGTGTTACCGCTGAGGGAAAGGGTTCGTGTCATGAGGCCCCTCCTAGTCTGATTTCACTTGATACGTCAGAGGCCATTATCCTTTATATTCTGGAAAAAAAGAAAACAACAACGCAAAGCCAAACCAAAACCCAAACCCCTCAGCAGATCCCTCTCCCGGGGGGGAAATACTCCATCAGTTGCTGGTTTGCGGGGCCGCTGGCAGGGCCCCGGCAGAGAGGGCCTGTCTGCGGCGCTGCTCTGGGGCTCTGGTCCTGTCTCTGCGGCTCTGGGTCGGCTGTGCAGCAAAGCCGGGCGGAATATGCTGGGCGGTTAGGACATGGAACAGGGTTTAAGGTTAATGCAGAAGCACATGCCTTGCTGGGCCCGGGGCTGCGGCTGGGGGCCTCTGGAAGGTTAGGGCAGCGTGACCACCAGCTTCCAGACCCACACACAGGAGCCTGGTCTTTGGCAAGTGGAGCAGGGAGGGACGGCGGGGCCAGGGGAGCCAGTGTCTACTGGCAGGTTCTGGGCCGTTGCCATGACAACACAGATGCTAAGCCTCGCAGTACAGGCCAGCAGTGATACGGCCTTTCAACCTTCCATCTCCAGGAGTTTAGGACACAGAGGGGATTTTTTTGGCAAGTGTTTGGTTTCACAGAACCACCTGTGGAAAATATTAGAATTTGTTGTTTGTATTTTTTTAAGTGCTCAGATTTCAGGTTACGTTTATTAATAAGGGCTGTTTTCTTGTCTGGTCAACTTTAGAAACCACGTGCAGAGCAGACACCCCCCGCATGGTGTGGTTTCTCCTTATTTTCTCGTGACCCTGGTGTCTCTCTCCCCCAAATGTCTACCCTCAGTTTTCTTAGCAGAGATTCTGGCATCTCCGAGGCGGGACAGAGCTGGGGAAGGGGGGGTGGCATGTCCTGCTGTCAGGCATCACTTGCAGGAGAGCTGTGGGGCCACGGAGCCATCCCCCCGAGGGCTGTGGCCGAGGGAGGAGGGAGGATGCTTGAAGATGGAGGGCCAGCTGCCGGCCCCGCCTCTCCTCGGGGGCGGGGACCAGTGGGCAGCTCCTCGGGCAGGCGCTCTGTGACTTCTGAGCATCTGTCAGTGACCTCCGTCAGTCACCAGCCCCCTGACTTGGTCCCCAGGTCTCCGCTGGGGAGAGGGGTGAGGACCAGGGCAGGCGGGAGACCCCCTCGCGCTTGAAGGGGACAACACCCAGGAGTGTCATGGAAACCCTCTGCGCTAAGTCGTGGTAACAGCAGGTCTCGCCAGGTCAGGACAGGGCCACCCGCACCGGTCCCTACACATTGTCGCTTACGTGTCCTGCCCCAGGAATCTCGACAGATGGTTTCATTGCTCCCTCAAAAGAAGACAGGAAAAATCCAAACTGGACTGAATAGAAATGAGACAAGGAGAATAATGAAGGCTTGGAGCTAATAAAGCAATTTCGAGCAGTGCAATTACAGCTTAAAAAGCTAGTTAGGAGTTTGAAAGGAGACTGATGAGACCATCCTCCCAGCCCGCCTGTTACCTGCCGTCGGTCTGCCGTTGCTGCATCCGCTGAGGGCACATCGCCTGTGTCACCATTTAATTTGCATTCTGTATTGTTTGCTGCACAGCAGAAGGCAGGACTCACTGTAGTCCTTACAGAAATTCTGGAAAAGAGCAGCACCACCAGTGCATTTTGGAGAAAGGCTAACACGAGTAAAGCTGTTGGACAGCCCACGGGCATTTCAGTGCCCTGCTCGGTGGGTAACAACGATGCCGCTTCACCAAACGTGGGCACACACCGGGCAGGCGTGAGGGCAGGGCACGGTGTGGGGATGGAAAATGGGTTCAGCGTGATTGACGCGTCTGTGCTAATCATTTGCAAGAATCCACACGAGACGAGAAGCCCGGCTCTGATGTCAGCAGACGCGGGCGCCCCGGTCCTCGCGGATCTCTCTCTCCAGTGTTGGCCGAGATGGATATTGGACCAGGAAGCCGGCTGGCAGCTATTTTCAGTTTCTGCCGTCTTTGCCTTCCTGCTTCTGTAACAAGGTCAGCAGAAGCGCCTGCCGAGAGCGCTCTCAGAGAGGGAGTGATCACTGCGTGCCAACAGGAGCAGCCTCCAACGCCCCAGCACCCTGGTACCGGCTCCGGCTCCTCCGAACCCGCCAGGGGCCTGCACCTTCGTCTTCACGACAGCCTTGGGGGTGGCACGCTCTCTGCCAGTGCGGTGACTCCACGGGTGGTCTCGGGGGGAAAGGCGCCCACCCGTCACAGCCAAGAAAACGCTCTGTGTTGAGATGGCTGCTGAGTCCACCAGAAGCGAAGCACCTGATGAAAGCTGCCCTTTTCCTGACCTGTGACGCAGAGCAGTGGTTGGAGGAAGCCCTGGGATGGAGTCGTGGCTTTTAGGGCCCCTGCTGAGTGTGAGCCCCTTAGGCATGACAGTGCCCCTCTGCCTGCAGAGGGACCCAGTGATGCTTTGAAATAGGGACCCTGCCTTTTCACGTGTCCGGTTTCCACCACCGTCCGTCTCCCTAAACCGCAGGGAGTGTGAGGGAGGGTCTGCTCTTCCCTGTTCCTCAGGGGGTGAACGGGGGGGGGGGGCGCATCAAAGATGATAACACTTGCTAAGCAGAGCAGAGAACCAGTGACGGGGGGCGGGGGTTCAACTTGACAGCTTGTTCTACTGACTCATTAAAATGCCTGATCCTCTCAGGATCTGACAGTAAGTGGTGGATTCCAGCTCATGGAATCAGGCCCTGGTGTCACAGGCTATGCGCTGTCTCCCCTCTGGGTTTAAAACAATACTGCAGGTGCCTCGGAGACCCCAGCCACCTCTGCTGTCCGTGACACACCGGAGGCCAGAAGCTGCCTGGAGGTGGCCTGTCTCTGGGGCCCGCAGCCCTGCAGTATCTCGCTCTGCCGCTCGGCCTTTCCTCTTTTCCACGTTCTCTCGCCTTTGCTCTTCAACCTGGGGATGTGCAAAGCGTGTTCTCTGTTATGCGTGAAAACGCCGGGGAACTTGCGCTGGACGTGTGCACCCCAGCCCAGCTCCTTGTCCGGTCTCCCCGCCGAGGCTGGGGTACTTTATGGACTCGCGAGAATGACCGAGGTTTCTTGTCCTTTATGAAGATCAGACGGATGGTGTGAGTGACGACGGCGAGGGAGCGTATACACGCAGAGGTGCATGCCGTCGGTTTTCCTCCGTGATGACGGCGTCCGCGTGTGGGTGAGAGTCAGAGCATCAGACAGAAAACCGTGTGGTTTCTCATCCTTCAGATATTTTGAAGTCATAACAAGCAGCCCCCACCCCCCGTCTTCCTCCTGTGAAAGCCGGCGGCAGCTGGGCGCTGGGCGCGCGGGCAGACTTTGCAGCTTGCGTGTGAGTCATCAGAAGCTCCAGAGGATCATTTACCACATTTTCCCCGAGACGTGCTACCAAAACAGCCCCCAGTGCCAGGAGCACACGGAGTGAGGCTGCTCCGGCAGGACACGCCTGCTCTGGGTGCTCGGCTCCCTGGGGACACCACCCCGGGCTTGGACTCCCTCCGTCCCTAAGTGTCCCCTTTGTCTCCTGGTGGCCTGAACGGAGGGACCACATGTAACTTAGCTACAGAGATGACAGAAGTAAGGGCTCAGACGCATAAATGCCGATTTTTCAAATAGGGTAGTTACGCGGTATCTTCCTGAAGCCCTGGAGGGTCTCGGGTGCATCGCAGCCCCAGGCTGAATGCGTGGCTCAATCCCTTCTCGGGGCTTTTAGCCAATGTCTGCTGAGCTGGCCCTGGCCTGGCCCTGGACCAGGACCCAGTGACTCAGGGATTCAGATATGTGACCTTGCTTTTCGTCTTCTTGCAGGTGAATAGCTGACTAGAAAGATGGGTCTGGGCAGCGGGGAGGGCCGTGGGGAAGGGAGGTAGGGGATGGTGACGTGGGGCGGGGACCGTTTCAGCAGAGCGGGGCTGAGGGAGGCCTCTCCCCGCGGGTGGGGTTTAGGTTGGGACTCAAACGACAGAGACCAACCCCCAGACCTGGGGGAGCCGGTGCAGGCAGAGGGAGCCACCGAGGAGCAGCCCTCCTGCAGCTGCCACGGGAGGTGAGGGCAGACACGGTGGGGGGCGACACAGTAGGGGGAGGGGGGACACGGTTGGGGGAGGGGGGTGCGGAGACCCGCAGGTCTTTGGATTTGATTCCGGCGTTCCTGGGAGGCCGCTGGGGACTCGTTGGCAGGAGGACAGTGCCATGGCATTGATGTTTTTAAGCACAGCCCCTCTGGTTGTTGGGGTTCATGGGAGACGCCCAGGAGGCCACGGCCACAGCTTGATGGAGGCCCGGGTGCAAAGGCCCAGGCCTCGCTGCTGTGAAATCCATGGGGAACCAGGATCCTGACCCCTCGCCGAGCCATTGGCTTTTACTGGCACTTTGGAAACCAACCCCATACCGCTGTTGGCCCAGCCCTGGCGCAGGCTGTGCCCACAAGCCCTCGCTGTTTCTCGGGCCTGGGCCGCACCCCAGAGGGTTCCGCTGTGCCCAGCCTGAGAGGAAGGAGAGGAGGGGGCAGCCTGGAGGTGCCCTCGCAAGGGCGTCTGGTTCTCTCTGTGGAGCTGAGAACCCCCTGCAGGTGTTAATAAAGCTGCACGTCTGGTTCACTGGGCCTGAGGCTCTGCATTTCTCATCTGCTTCTTTCCCAGGGCTGTGGGGCTCTGGTCCTCCGACCACACTTTGAATCCGAGTGGTAGCCGGGGCACGGTGCTCAGGGCTTTTTGTTCTTTTTCTCTTTATTCTTTTTTACGGCCAGACCCACTGCATATGGAGGTTCCCAGGCTAGGGGTCAAATGGGAGCTGAAGCTGCTGGTCTACACCACAGCCATAGCAGTGTGGGATCCAAGCCAGGTCTGCAACCTACACCACAGCTCATGGCAATGCCGGATCCTTAACCCACTGAGCAAGGCCGGGGGTCGAACCCACATCTTCATGGATACTAGTTGGGTTGTTACCTCCGAGCCACACTGGGAACTCCTGAATAATGCAGTTTTATTCAGTCATTCAGTAGTGCCCTACTGGGGAGGTAGATGTTTGTCCTTTTCTGTTTTAATTATTGCTCTTTTTAAACAACGCCAATGTATAATCTGACAGTTTTGGAGAGCAGACATCGCTGTCAGTTCCGGGGTCTAGAATCAAAATGTTGGCAGCCTGAGTGCCTTTGGAAACTTTGGGGAGACGCATTTCCCTGTCTCCCCGCACTTCTCGGGACCCGCCTTCCCTGGCTCCTGGTCGTCCCTCCATCTTCAAAGCCAAGGGCATCTTATCTCCCTCTGACCTCTGCTCCGTCTCCCTGACTGCGATCCTCGTCTCCTTTTATGGGGACCCTTGTGGTTGCATCAGGATGCCGTTCGTTTTGAAGTTGGTAAACCATATGCTACTCAAAAGTTTCCATTATGTGCCCTGGTGGCCTAGCTGGCTAAGGATGCGAGGCTGTCACTGCCACGGCTTGGTCACTGCTGGGTGCAGGTTTGATACCTGGCCTGGAGCTGCTGCATGTTGTGGGCATGGCCAAAAAAAAAAGTTTCCATTGTAAAACAAGAAGCAAGTCAGTTTAGTTTACATTTAGAAAAGAATAATAAACAAAGTAACTAAATTCTCATGTATAGTGTATTTCCTCCCTCCTCCATCTTCTTTTATTTTTCTTAAAAGTCATGAAGAGTAAACATTTATCCACTTATTTATCTAGGAAATACTTCCTCGGCATCTGTCCTGAAAAAGTCAGTTGGGATGAGTGGCACACATGTGCTGGTTCAGGGTGTCTTGTGTAGGGAGTGATAGAAACAGTGCAGCGTATGCAGTGACGCATTCACACAGCGATGCACAAACAGACTTTACACGAGTTACTGCTGAGTCACGGGGGAAGAAGAAGAAACCAGTGAAGCAACAGTGCCTTCATGCTCGGGCAGCTCAGGCAAGTGGTTGTTTAATTTCTTTTCTTTTTTGGGGGTGGGGGGAGTCTTTTTAGGGTTGTACTCTCAGCATATGGAAATTCCAGGCTAGGGGTCAAATCAGAGCTGCAGCTGCCTGCCAGTGCCACAGCCACAGCAATGCCCGATCTGAGCTGTGTCTGCAGCCTACACCACAGCTCACGGCAATACTGGATCCTTAACCCAATGAGGTGGGCCAGGGATTGAACCTGGGTCCTTATGGATCCCTGTTGGGTTGATAACCCGCTGAGCCATGATGGGAACTCCGGTTGTATTAGTTTCTGATTGCTGCTGTAACACAGGATCACACACTTAGTGGCTTAAAGCCATGTGAATTTATCATTTTACAGTCTGGAGTCCAGAAATCCTAAAATCTAGGTGTTGGCAGGGCTGCGTTCCATTTCCAGAATCAGCCCCCTTGCTTTTCCAGCCTCTGGAGGCACCCGAATTCCTTGGCTTGTTGCCCTTCAGCTGTGGTATCACTTCTCATTCTCTCATCTCACCCAGCCGCCTTCCTGGACGGATCCCTGTGGTGATGTTAAAGCATCCAGAGAACCCAGGTTCACCTCCCCATCTCAGGATCCTTAATTTAGCACATGCTCAAAGCCCCCTTTGCCACAGAGGCATCCCCCTCAGGAGCTTACCTCGTGGGTGTTTTTTGGGAACCGTGCTCTGCCTCCATCGTGGTACCCCTGTGGGACACCTGCCCTTGTCTCCTTACACGTCTGAAACAGATGCCTGGGCGAGGACTTCTGCATGTCTAGAGCCGCAAGAGACATGACAACAAAATGGAATGCGTCCTTCTAGCCTGGCCCGATGTGAGGAAGACAGCTGCAGAACATGTTTCTCAGGACAACTGGGTCATTTTGAACGTGGACTAGGGAACACTTTGTTATTAGTTTTTTGTTGTTAATATTTTTTGCTAAAGTATTTTTAGGTGAAGTATATACACCATACATTTCACTCCTAAGTAATATACCTCTCTCAAAAATAACATTTTCCTACATAAGCACAATGGCCATTGTGATGGACGGATTGCTGCTTTCATTCTGCCTTCCCACAACCATTGAGTTAGGAAGGTCAAAAGCACTTCACTCTGTAAGTTAAAAGCTACCCACCCCTTCTCTCCATGTCATTTTACTCTCTTGAAAAAAATCTCTTTAGCTAAATTGTACCTCTGTTGGACAGGGCATTGATTTCTAACTTAATTTTACCAAGGAGAGTTAGCTACTGACCTCCTCCTTTGAGGCTTTTCAAGAGGTGGGTGCTTAGCCCACGACTCAGGCGTTCCGTGTCTGCCTTGCAGGGTTGGGAGTTTGGGACCTGAGCCTCTGCCAATGCGTTCTTGCTCCTGCAGAGTCGACATGGTCTTCGTGTGCCTTGAAAGCAGAAGGAAAAACTAGCTCTTCAGCTGATTGTGGCACATTCTGCTTCTTGATTGTCTTTCCTCACATGAAAACTTTAATTCTGAAGGGCTTGGATAGGTTATTGATAAAAAGCAAGAAGCAAACATAAACAAAATGCTTTGCTGTTCTGGTTCTCCTTAGGATGTAGAGAAACACGGACAGCACTGTCAGCCGTGATAAAAACTAGGTGGCCAACAAAATCATAACTTTCCTTGAACCCACCAGAGGGCAGGGCAACCAGGGAAACTTCATCCTAACAGATGACAAGTCCCTTCGAGGAGGGGCCGGGGCATGATCTCTTTCACCCGTGGCAGAGAACGGCTAGAAGACGCAGCCACTGTGAAAGGGGGTGAAAAGACAACGGCCGAGTACAGGCTTGTGCCCCAGCCTGCAATCTGGGGGCCCCGGACACGAGGAGGCCACCCGCCTTATGTGTTCTCTGCACTGGCCTTCACTGGAGGTATGTGAGAAAGAGTAGAGGCAGGGCCTGACTTGGGGGAGCCCTCTCAGAGTGCCCAGCACAACCCCCCCCAAGCACATAATGCAAGAGCCCTCCCAAGCTCAGGGTCCTGGCAGGACCCTCTCTGCAGGAAAATGTGGAAGCTAAAGCCAGTTAACTCTTCCAAGAGAGGGTTAGGAATCCCTCCCTGCTCCACATTTTATATATTGGGAATAAAAATTAGAAATTGAAATTAAAATTATATAAATGCATCAGAACTCTATAACACATAGGGATAAATCTAACAAAATATATACTGAGAACTATAAACCTGCTGAGAGGTTAAAGAAGACCTAAATTAATGAGTAGATGTACTATGTTCATGGATAAGAAGACTCAATATTAAGATGTTCATTTTCCAAACTGATTTTGTGGATCAATGCAATGCCTTGTGAAGTCCCAGCCGATTTTTTCCCTTTTAAATGGAATTTGTTTTTAGAGCAACTTTAGGATCACAGCAAAATTGAGCAGAAGGTACAGAGAGTTCCCAAATTCGTCCTGCCCCCACCTATGCACAGCCTCCCCCCGTCTCAACATCCCCACCAGAGTGGGGCATTTGTTACAGTTGATGAATCTGTACTGGCTTATCTAATCACCCGAAGTCCACAGTTTGCATTAAGGCTCACTTTTGGTTTTGTACATTCTGTGGGTTCGGGCGAATGTGAAATGACATGTATTCATCATGACAGCATCATACAGAGTGTTTTCACTGCCCTAATAACCCTCCGTGCTTTGCCTAGTCACCCCACCCCCCCACCCCCCACTAACCTGTGGCCATCATGGAGCTTTCTATTGTCTCCATAGTTTTACCTTTACCAGAGTGTCGCATAGTTGGAATCATACAGTAGGCAGCCTTTTTAGATTGGTTTCCTTCACTTAGTAAGGTGCATATAAGGTTTCTCCATGTCTTTCCATGGCGTGACAGTTCATTTCTTGTTGGTGCCAAATGATGTTTTGTTGTCTGGATGTGCCTCAGGTTACTTACCCATTCGTCTACTGAAGGACATCTTGGTTGCATCCACGTTTGGGCACTTATGAATAAAGTTGCTACAAACACTGCATTTGGGTTTTGTGTGGACATAAGTTTTCAACTCCCTTAGATAAATGCCAGGGAGCAAAATTGCTGGATCATATGAGGAGAGTGTTTAGTTTTGTTAAAGAACTACCACACTGCCTCCGCAAGTGGCTGCATCATGTTGCATCCCCGCCAGCATTCGGTATTGTCAATGTTTTGAATGTTGGCCTTTCTGTTAGATGTACAGGGGTATCTCACTGTTTTAATTTGCATTTCCCTGATGACATATGTTATGGAGCATCTTTTCATATGCTTATTTGACTGTATATCTCCTTTGGTGAATGTCTCTTCAAGTCTTTTCACCATTTTTTAAAAAAATGATGTTTATTTTTTCCATTATAGCTGGTTTACAGTGTTCTGTCAATTTTCTACTGTACAGCATGGTGACCCAGTTACACATACACGTATACATTCTTTTTTCTCACATTATCATGCTCCATCCTAAGTGACTAGACATAGTTCCCAGTGCTATACAGCAGCATTTCATTGCTTATCCATCCCAAAGGCAGGAGTTTTCATTTGACTGTTTTTAAATTACGTTTTTCGTTTTCTTGTTGAGTTTTATGAGGCTTTGCATATTTTATCTGATGTCTTTTCTAAATATTATCTCACTGTCTGTGGCTTATTTCTCATCCCCTTGATAATAGCTTTCCCAGAACAGGAAAAAACTCTTTAGCGAAGTCCAGATTATCACGTATTTCTTCCTGGATCATGCCTTTGGTGTCGCGTGTAGAAAGGTATCGACGCAGCCGTAGCCGTAGAGGTTTCTCCTGCGTTATTTTCTAGGATGTGCAGGTCTTCCAGCACCATTTGTTGAAGTGATTGTCTCTGCTTTGCTGTATTGTTTCTGCTGCTTCGCGGAAGATCAATTGGTTACATTTGCACAGATCTCTTTCTGAGCTTGTTATCCTGGTCCGTCGATCTATTTGTTTCTACTCTTTTGCCTAGAGTGCATCGTCTTCGTTATTATGTCTGTATGGTGAGTTTCAAGGTCAAATTCTGTCGGTCCTCCAGTTTTCGTCTTCTCCCTTAATGTTGTGTTGGCAATTCTGGGTCTTTGCCTCTCCATGAAATTTCAGCATCAGTTTGTCAATATCCACTAGATAACATATGAGTAATCCAAAATATTACTTTATAATAATAATTAGTCCTTTGCATCATTGCTGTTTTCCTTAGCCTGACTAGAGGCTTATTAAATGTTATTGATTTTTTTCTACGAAATAGCTTTTCATTGATTTTTCTCTATTGATTTTCTGTTTCCCACTTTGTTTCTGCTCTAATTTTTATCATTTATTTTCTTCTGCTTACTTTGAATTTAATTTGCTCTTTTTTTTAGTTTCACGAAGTAGAAGCTTAGATGATTGATTTTAGATCTTCTTTTCTAACTTAGGCAGTTGTTGCCATAGGTTTCCTTCTAAGCGTTGTTTTCTCTGCATCCTGCAGGGAGCTCCAGATTTCTCAGTTTTTGTTCTTCTGAGAAAGTATTTATGCTTCGCTTTTGAAGGATAATTTTCCAGGTTATAGAATTCCAGGTGATTTTTAAAAATCTTCACACTTTAAATATGTCACTCCACTCTCTTTTTGCTTGCAGGGTTTCTGAGAAATTCAATATAATATAATCTTTGCTCCTCTATTGGTTGTTTTTCTCTCAGATTTTTTTCAAGACTTTTTCTTTGATTTTCTGCCCTTAGAGTATGATAACCTAGGAAGAGCTTTTTGGCATTCATCCTGCCTGTTACTCTCTGAGATTCCTGAATCTATGTCTTCGTGTCTGACATTAATTGAGGGAAGTTCTCATCCTTATTATTTAAAATATGTCTTCCACGCTGGCCTCTCTTTCCTCTTCTGGGGTTCCCATTACACGGCCATCCGTATGTTCCCCTCTTGAGGTTGCCCCGCGGTCCTTGGTGTCTCCCCTTCCCCCGGTCTCTGTTCTCTTTACCTTATGGTTTCAGCAGCTCAGAGGTTTTTTTGGTCAACCTTGGTCCTGTCTGACTAGTGAGCCCATCAAAGGCCTTCTTCATTTCTCTCGCAGTATTTTTTAGCTCTAGAATTTCCTCAATTTTTTTTCTCAGAATTTCCATTTCTGTGCTTGCATTGCCCAGCTGTTTCTGCACGTTGTCGACTTTTTCTGAATGCTTAGCATGTGAAGCAGCTGTTTTATATTCACAGTCTGATGATTCCAACACACCCGAGTCTGGTTCTGGCCTTTGCTCTGTTTCTTCAAACTGTTGTTGCTGTTGTTTGTCTTTTAGTATCAACTCCCAATATGCCACCTGTTTTCAAGTCATGCTCTCAAGCTACACCCATCAGGACAATATGTTATTGACTGAAAACTAGACGTGTAAGTCAATGAAACAGGAAAGACAGAGACCCATGTGTACACGGCCAGGTGATCTTGACACAGATGCAAAGGTAGTTCAGTGGGGAAAAGGCATTTTCAAAAACGGCATGTGGAGGCACAACTGGATGTCTACAAACAGAATGAGTCTCAGGGCCACCTTGAGTGACATGCAATTAACAGGAAATGGATGATTGACCTAATTGATAACAGCCCAGTTGCTTAAAAGTTCACTTCTAGAAGAAAACAATTAGTTTAGTCAAAAGTTTTTAGGACACAGAAAGCATAAAGTATAAAAGAAAAATAAATACAACTTTATAAAACCGAGATTTTCTGTCCTTGAAAAGACACTGTCAGAAACATTAAAGACCGGGCATAGACTGGGAGAAAATATTTTCACAACTGATGAAGGACTTACATCCCAAATACACGAGGAACTCTTAAAACTAGAAACAAGAAGGCAGACACCCAGTAAAAATGGCGGACTATTTGGACAGATACCCTCACAATACAGATCAGAGAATGGCGCACGAGTCCACGCAGAGATGCGGGACCTCCTTGGCCACTCGGGAGACGCCACTGCATACCCGGGAACATTAAAAGTCCAACAGTTTCAGGTTCTTGAAAAGTTGGGGCACAGCTGGAGTTCTCTTACATTGCTGGTGGGACTGCAGAACCATCCAGCACTTTGTTTTTTTGTTTTTGTTTTTTTGTCTTTTCTTGCTATTTCTTGGGCCGCTCCAGCGCATATGGAGATTCCCAGGCTAGGGGTCCAATCGGAGCTGTAGCCACCGGCTTACACCAGAGCCACAGCAACACGGGATCCGAGCCGCATCTGCAACCTACACCACAGCTCACGGCAACGCCGGATCCTTAACCCACTGAGCAAGCGCAGGGATCTAACCAGAAACCTCATGGTTTCCAGTCGGATTTGTTCACCACTGCGCCGTGACGGGAACTCCCCTTCTTTTTGTTTTTGTTTTTGTTTGTGTTTTTTTGTAGCACTTTGGACTAGTTGGTGATTTCTCATAAAGTCAACATACACTCACCATATGAGCTGGCGGCTCACTCTCTGGTATCTACTCAAGATAAATAAAAGCCTCTGTCCCCACAGGTACTTATATGCGAACATTTATAGGAGTTTTACCCTTGAACTAGTTCAAAAGTCCATCTGCTTGTGAATAGATACATCCTATCCCATCTCTACAAAGGGGATATTTCTCAGCACAAAGGGGAAAAAAAAGAACCAAAAGAACGTGCAACAAGGCGGCTGTGCCTCAGTGGTTGACGCCAGTGAGAGAAGCCAGACCCGGAAGAGCATCTGCTACAGGACAGAATTACACAGGGACAGAAACCAGATCAAGGCCTTCCAGAAAGTGTGGACTCGGAAGGGGACTGTGACCCCAGGGGGACCTGAGGGAGTCTCTAGGATGGGAGACCTGTTCTCTAGCTCCACTGTCGCCATAGTTACAGGACCGGATACAGTTGTTAAAATTCATTGATTTCTGCACTTGAAGTAACTTGTTCTATAGACAGAGTGTATTTCAATAAATCTTACTTTAAAATATACAAACTCTGAAAAAAATTAAAAGAAACGTACAAACTCTGAAGTTCCCACTGGCTCAGTGGAAACCAGTCTGACTAGCATCCATGAGGATGAAGGCTCGATCCCTGGCCTCGCTCAGTGGGTTAAGGATCTGGCGTTGCCATGAGCTGTGGTGTAGGTCTCAGATGGGGCTTGGATCTTGAGTTGCTGGGGCTGTGGTGTAGGCCGGTGGCTACAGTTCCCATTTGATCCCTAGCCTGGGAACCTCCCTATGCTGCCTGTGCGGCCCTAAAAAGACCAACAAAACAAAACAAAACCCACAAATAAAATCACGAACTCTGGGGAGCTGTTGTTTGAAAGATCGAGTAATGAAGGAAGAGTCCACGTGTGCGGCCATGAGCTCGTTCCTTAGGCCCTGGCGGATGCAGTCGCGATGGCTGAATCTGCGCAGTTCCGGGCTCTTTCAGAGTCTCTTTGGCCAGGTCGCCTGGCTGTGACCCCGCTTCCCACCTTCTCACCCTCTCTGCGCTCAGTTTCCTCCCGAGTGAGAACAGCATTCACACTCACTTCGCCTTTCGCGGTAACGCTGTGCAGGTGCCTGGCTCACGGCCTGCGTTGTGGGCACCCAGTGAATGTGCATTCCCGAGAGGACGGGCCTTGTCGGGAAGAAGAAGCTGCTGAACATCTTAATTAGACAAATCGAGGTGCTCTCACCCAAGAGCGCGGGCTGTTTTCACGCACATTGGCCAGATCTATTTACCGTGAAACATTTCTGCTGTGAAAGTTATAAACCAGTTCTGCTGTTTAAAGCACTGTGGACAAAGCTTTGGCTGCACAATGCTTTCCCAGAATTTACTTCCTCTAATTATGGGGGCTCGAAAGGAGTAAAGGTCCATTTAGAAAATGTTATGACTCAGTTTAGGCTTCTACTAATTCGGACTGTTTTTTCCTCCACTCAGTGACTCTGACCATTCAACAACAAAAGTTTAGTAACACATTTATCAATTTTCTGGTCTGTATACTTTTTTTTTTTGTCTTTTCAGGGCCGCACCCGCGGCATATGGAGGTTCCCAGGCTAGGGGTCTAATCAGAGCTGTAGCCACCGGCCTACGCCAGAGCCACAGCAACGCGGGACCCGAGCCCCATCTGTGACCTACACCACAGCTCACAGCAACAGGATCCTTAACCCCCTGAGCAAGGCCAGGGATCGAACCCACAACCTCAGGGTTCCCAGTCGGATTCCTGTTTCCTCTGTGCCACAACAGGAACTCCGTGTGTACATTTTTTATCATTTAAATTGTGGGACACTTCAACTTTCCTGGCACACTTTTTTCCTTCTCTTTTTACCGCCTCATCTGTGGCATATGGAAGCTCCCATGCCGGGGGTTATATTCGAGCTGCAGCTGAAGCCTACACCACAGTCACAGCAGCACTGGTCCCGAGCCACATCTGCAACCTATGCTGCAGTTTGCGGCAACACTGGATCCTTAACCCACTGAGGGAGGCCAAGGATTGAACCTGTGTCCTCACAGATCTGTCAGGTCCTTAACCCTGGGACCACAGCAGGAACTCCTTGTTTTTTTTTCCTGGTACACTTTCTGAGACTTTGTGAGGTTCAGGAAATATTTGTTTTTAAGATGAAACTAGTTTCTCTTGAGGTAAGTTGACCTAACAGAGATTCCCACTTTAGGCTGTTTTTTATGTTTGAGCTATTGTTTCTTGGGTGCTGCGTTAGTGTCTCTAGGGGCAGTGATTGCCCAGGTTCCAAGCCTCGAGTCTAGGGTCTGTCCGAACTGGATTCAAACTGGGTTCAAACCCCGGCTTGGCTGTTACTAGTTTCAGTAAATCCAAGTATGTATCAACCGCCTGGATGTCCACTCCAGCTCCCTGGGCAGCCCAGCCTCGTAACTGACTCATCTTGGCTCCTCTTCTTCCTCGCTTCCCTAGGCTTGCAGACGCCATCACTGCTATTTTATTCCTGTTTCTTCTTTCCTTTAATAATTAAAAACATTCCCAAGCCTCTCTCAGGGCCTAACCAGAAATCTGGTGTGATCTGATATTCTGTCCCTTTCCATGCTTCCCATATCTTGCTGTGTACATAGTTCCCGTCTGTCTGTCTGTCTATTGTCTATCTATCCATCTGTAGCCTGTCTGTGTGTCTATCATCTGTGTGTCCATGCGTCCATTACCTGTCTGTCCAGCCCGCCAGCCACCATCCATTTATCTGTCCATGCATCTGTCTGTCAGTCATCTTCCTGCCCCCCCCGCCCCCCGCCGGTAATCACGTAATTGTGTGGTTGTGTGTTTCTACGGGTGTCTGTGTGGTAGAACGTAATTTGAAGTATTTCCCGTGGTAGTTGCCCTGCTGGGTGGGGCATTTCTCTTTGCCGCCTTTTGCCGCTTGTCCGGGCGCAGGGAGGAGGCGCATGAACATCTCAGGGGGAGACAGGGGGGACTGTGCCCTGGCCGAATGCCCCCGCGGAGGCGCCGAGCCCTTTCTGTAGGCAGAAGGCCCTTGTCCAGAGGTGCCGAGGAGGCACGAGCGCCACCGCCAGGGTCTTGGTTCTCATTTTGCGCAGGCGTCGCTCTCTTGGGCAGGGCTGGGGGAGGTGAGATGTGTGAAGCACGCGGAGAGGTTTGAGGGTCAGTTCCGGTGGGAGGCGTGTTCCTGGCTTCTCCTGGCCGGGTAGCGAGTCCACCCGCTTCTTTAGGGAAGCTCTGTGTCGTGACCTCCAGGCCCCGCGTGGCCCAGGCAGGTCCTCAGGGCACCGGGTCCCCGATAGGGCCTCTGGTTTCAGCTGCCTGGAGCTCAGGCACGGAGATGAACGCCCGCCTTCCAGGAAGCTTCCTGGGGGGCTCTTGGGTCCACACTTGCGGGGAGCGCAGGGGGAGGTTCACACGCATGTGCAGCCACCGCACAGGCTTCACCCACCCAGTCGGGGTGCCCCTCACTGCATGTGGGATGCCTCAGGGATGGGGTGAGATTTGGTTGGGGGTCTCTTAGCTGAGGGCAACCCCTGCAGGGTGTGGGTACCCCCAGCAGCTGGAGGGACATGGGCCACCATCCTGCAGGTGGGGTGGGCGATCTGGGTGGCGCCCCCCAGAGGCTGCAGCCAGGCACTGGTGATGTCGCGGGTCCAGGGAGGCCTTTCCTTGTAGAAGTAACTCCCCAGTTGCACAGCATGATCCAACCCCCAGGAAGAGAGAGGGTCCGGCCAGAGACGGATCAGGGCTCCAGCACGATGGGAAGAGCGCAGGAAAGGGCTCCAGCCTAGGAGAGAGGAGGAGAGAAACCCTCAAATCAGAGGTGTTGGGATTCAACCCGGGAGTCAGCATGGAGAGCCACAGCCCTGGGATCCCACCCCGGGCCTGGCGGAGGGAGGCGAGGCAGCTGCGTTCGGGTCTAGAACCCAGAGGGGAGATGCTGGGTGGAGGGAAAGCACACCTGTGTGCATTTGCTAACCCGCACCAGAGTGCATTTGCTAACCCGCGCCTCCGGGGCAGCGTCCTTGCTTCTCTTGCCTGAGGAAGATGGCCATGAACTTGGTGTCTGTCACTGGCTGTGCCTGTGCTGCGAGAGATGCTTTGTGCTTTGGAACAATGATGTCGTCTTTGGGGGGATATTTTTCAAATCGTGGTTAAATGCGCATAACAGTTATTCTCTTCACCATTTTGAAGTGTATAGTTGAGTGGCATTCAGTGCATTCACCTTGTTGTGCAACCACACAGAGAATATTTTTATTCTGCAGAGCTGAGCCTGGGAGTTCTCTTGTGGCACAGCGGGTTAAGGATCGGGCATTGGCGCAGCTGTGATGTTGTTAGATCCCCGGCCTGGGCACTTCCACATGCCGCAGGTGCAGCCCAAACTAAACAAAAACAAAGATAAAAACCATGACGGTTCACACTGAAACACAAGAGTAACCAGAAATGTAGCCTTTCTTAGAGCCGAGGCCTGAGGTTACCTCTTCCTCTGTGGGAGCATCACATGTAATCCCCAGGACGTCCCGCTCGGAAATAAGTCCCCGTAATGAATACAGCACTGAATTTTGTTTTCTTTTCTTTTTCTTCTTCCCTCCCTCTCCCTTTCTTCCTCCTCCCTCCCTTCCTTCCTTCTTTTCCCTGCGCCCGCAGCATATGGGGGTTCCCAGGCTAGGGGTCGAACTGGAGCTGCAGCGGCCGGCCTACACCACAGCCACAGCAACACGGGATCCGAACCGCGTCTGCGACCTACACCCCAGCTCATGGCAACGCCGGATCCTTAACCCTCTGAGCGAGGCCAGGGATGGAACCTGCATCCTCGTGGATCCTAGTCAGGTTCTTAACCCACAGAGCCACAACGGGAACTCCCAGCCTTGAGTTTTCTTACACCTTCCTTAGTGTCTGTAGATGTCACCTGAGGATACATACGCAAAGCAGAGTCGGTGAGAGTGTCATGGCAGATAAGCAAGGTACAAGGTGGAGCTGTGATACTCCAGCTTGATGCCGGGGCAGCTCTACCTCGTAGACAAGTGCACTGCACGCTGGGGCATTTTTCTGGCGATCTGCAATGCAAGTGACGTCCCCCTCAGCTTTTGTAAGGGCACATCAGAGTCTGTGCAGGACGGTGGCAGAGTCCTGAGTCCTGCACGCCCGACTCAAACCTTGACCTTCCTTTCTGGGCACGGGGCTCGGATGCCCCGTGGTGCTGGCACAGTGCTCGGGACAAGTCGGGGCTGGACAGTGACCGCTCTTCAGGTTGGTCATATAGAATAGAACTTGACATTCTAAACATAATGAAGACATTGAACTGGTCGACAGGTCTTACTGCTTTTCTGATTCTCCAGAGCAAGCAGAAAGCGTCCATCAATTTTTAAATTACACAGATAAACACATACTGACTTAGAGTCCGTTTGGAAACCAAGAGAAAAGCGGGCCACTGTGGTTATTCCAGCCACTTAATAACGTTTACATCTGTTTTCCTCAGTAAAACCGAAAACACCCACCAGCCTAGAAAACTGGCCCGAAGAGAACATCTATTTATGTCCAAAGTGTTATTTAATGACTCATTGTTGGGTTTGCCTTCATTTATTCTTTCAGGTTAATTATCTCATTTTCTTTATTTTCTACTCAAGATTGTTGATCTTAAAGGCAGGACACGCGGTGACTGCCACACCAAGGGCCCTGGTCTTTCCCGTCGGGAGATTTCGTTTGCAGGGTCGCGGGTCCCCCGACACCAGGGGGGCGTCAGGCTAGTCCGATGGTGGTGGGGGGTCCCTTCAGCCACGGAATTACCTCAGAGTGAGCGTTCCAGGTCACCTCTAGGATCCCTCTCTGTCGTGGACGCGGGACCTCCAGCCCGGACTCCTCTGTTCACTTGGAGACCCAGCTCCTCAGCAGGCTGGGAGGGGCTGGCGTGCTGGGACCACCGGGCAGTAGGTGCCGCTGACGCACGTGAGGCTTTGGCTTTGAACTGTCGTGATGTCACAGGTTCAAGGACACAGTCAGGCACACGCTCGCCCAGAAACACTAGATTTGAAACCAGGTTAAACGCTCTGTTTTATTTCTTTTCTTTTCTTTTTCTTTTTCTTTTTCTTTTTTTTGTCTTTTTAGGGTCGTACCTGAGGCATAGGAGGTTCCCAGGCTAGGGGTTGAATCCACAGCCACAGCAACACCAGATCCAAGCCAAGTCTGCAACCTACACCACAGCTCGCAGCAATGCCAGATCCTTAACCTGCTAAGCAAGGCCAGGGATCAAACCTGCGTCCTCATGGATGCTAGTCAGATTCATTTCTGCTGCTCCACGATGGGAGCTCCTCTGTTTTATTTCACGTGCAGTTGGGAGACATGTCCCTGGAGATCTTACAAAGTGAAAATCCAGCTCTGCCTGCCGATAGCACAGGTTCCCAGGCTGGACAAGCACAGGCTGGTGGGAGCTGCCCTGCAAAGGGACTGTCCCCAACCTGGTGGCAGAGCGTCGCACTGGTTCCAGGCTTGGTTTTGGCGCAGGCCCCACTTAGATCATTGGTTCGTGCCCGCTCTCCTTGACTTATGTATTGATTTACTTGTTTTCTATAAACATTCTTGTCACAACACCTGACATACATGTTACATGCGTGTCTCCTGGATGTGTTGATGTCTGTGTACACACACACACACACACACACACACACGCGCGCGCACACACACGCGCACACACACACGCACACGCACACGCACACACACACACTACCTAAGAGGGACTTGCTGAAGGGAATATGCACAGGGGGAATGTAATTCTTCACCTTTAGGAGAAATGCCAAACCATTTATGAGGGGCTCTGGGCTCCACGTCCCCTCCCACACCGGGTAGAGGCAGTTAAATGGGTGTAAATCGCCCTTCTCCGTCAAAGTGCACATCCCTTCACAGTGTTAGTGGCCCCATTTTTTTTTTTTAATTTGTTTGTTTTATTTTGGTTTGGTTTGGTTTTTGTCTGGTTTTTGGGTGTTTTTTTTTTTCAACTTTTATTTTATTTTATTTTTTTTTTTGTCTTTTTGCTATTTCTTGGGCCACTCCCACGGCATATGGAGGTTCCCAGGCTAGGGGTCTAATCGGAGCTGTCTCCTGTGAGTTGCCTCTTGTCCCTGACACTGCAGTTTCTGGTCTCGTATTAACCTCATTCAGGGAAATTTCAAGGGTTGCGGCGTTAGGGGAGCGGCCCTCCTTGACCGACCACGCGGCTTCAGCAGCGTCAAGCCTGGAAACCTCTCTCGCTCCCCGCCCTTTGCCTGGGCCGACCTTCCCCGGATGGAGAACTGGAAGAAATCCACCATCACACCAGGTCAGCTACAGCTGTTTCGGGAAATGCCTCTAAGGACAAATGTCTCTGTGAAGACCCTGGCTCTCCACCCGCACGCAGCCACAAAGCAGCGTGGGGAGTGAAAAGGTCCAACTGCTTAGTATCGCCGAGCGTCGCACCTTCCCCGTCCCCAGGCGTCTGGTTTTGATGGTTCGTCTGAGTCAGGACCCTCGGGTCGTGTCAAGTGGCCGGTGTCCTGAGTCTCACTGAACCTGGGATCGCCTTCCCTCTGTTGCTTCTCTGGCCTTTTTATCTGCTGGAGACACGGACCGTTTGTCCGGGAGTGTTTCAGCATCCTCAGTCTTAGCTCCCTCCTTGCAGCTTCCCTGAACACGTTCCTGGGCCCCCGTGGTCCCTGTAGCTTGGGTCTTGCGTCTTCCTGGTATTCAGGTTTGATTTTCTGGGGTCTGTGCGCCCACCGGGAGTGCAGGAGGGGTGTCTGGCCGGCTCTTCTTGCAGTTTTTGTCCACCTGCCGGCATTGCCTAGACAGGGAGTGCAGGAGGGGTGTCTGGCCGGCCCTTCCTGCAGTTTTGTCCACCCTGCCGTCATTGCCTAGACAGGGAGTGCAGGAGGGGTGTCTGGCCGGCCCTTCTTGCAGTTTTGTCCACCTGCCGGCATTGCCTAGACAGGGAGTGCAGGAGGGGTGTCTGGCCGGCCCTTCTTGCAGTTTTGTCCACCTGCCGGCATTGCCTAGACAGGGAGTGCAGGAGGGGTGTCTGGCCGGCCCTTCCTGCAGTTTTGTCCACCCTGCCGTCATTGCCTAGACAGGGAGTGCAGGAGGGGTGTCTGGCCGGCTCTTCTTGCAGTTTTTGTCCACCCTGCCGTCATTGCCTAGACAGGGAGTGCAGGAGGGGTGTCTGGCCGGCTCTTCTTGCAGTTTTTGTCCACCTTGCCGTCATTGCCTAGACAGGGAGTGCAGGAGGGGTGTCTGGCCGGCTCTTCTTGCAGTTTTTGTCCACCTGCCGTCATTGCCTAGACCCAGCCATCGTTAGGATGTAAAATAGGGGAACCCCGGTTCCAGCACGTTCTCTTCGTTTACTAGCTGGGAAACTTTCCTGAGAGAAATTGAAAATTCTGCCAAGAAAGATGTGTTATGATTTAAGAGTCATACGTGTAAATACCCGCTTCCTTTTGGAAAGTCACGGGACTCAGCGACATGGGCCCTGCGTTCACCTGGAAATACCTCCCTGCGGCTCCGCACTGCCCGGGGGTGGGAGCAGCCTTGAGGGGGCTGATGAATGAGGTTCTTGGGCTGATTTTCTTCTGGACGGAGACGACCCACAGACAAATGCAGCAGCTGGCTGGCGTGGCGGGGACCACGCTGGGATGTGACCTGGGCACAGAGCAGGAGCCGCAGGCCCGGCAGTGGGACTTGGGCTGAGCGACACTGAAAGCCGTGTGGGCTGGTTTGCTGGGGCTCCACAGCCACACCCTGGGCAGGGGCTAAACAAGAGAGATCCACTTCTCAGGTTCTGGAGGCTGTGAGTCCAAGGTCAGGGCACTGGCTTGGGCTCCCCTGAGCCTTGGTCCTTGCGGTGTAGACCCGAGGGCTGCTGCCTCCTCAGGGGTGGCCCCTCTGCACCCAGGGTCTGCGTCTCTCTCCTGATCTGTGTCCTTTCATCCTCTTCCTAAAAGGACACTGTCACGGTGGCTCGGGCCACCCCAACCTCATTCTACCTCGTCACCCCCTTAAAGCCCTGTTCCCAGTACAGTCACGGCCTGTGGATTTGGGGGCACGATCCCGTCCCTAACATTGTAGAAAATGTCCAGAAGGGGCCTTGTGATCTGATTTGCTTTAAAACTGACTCCAGCGTGAAGAGACACCTGCCAAGGTGGAGGGGAAGTCGCGGGGAGGTGGCTGGCCAGGAAGTCCCTGCTGCTCTGGGCGGGGGCGCAGCCGGCCAGGCAGAGGTGAGCGGGCAGAGCCCCTGGCCCTGCGGATGCCCTGATGGCACTGAGAGAGGAACTCAGGGCAGCACCTACGCCTTTAACCTGAGCACCTGGAGGTGCTGAGATGGGGGCGTTGGAGGCGTCATTTTGGGGGAAGACTTTCAGAGCCGTGTCTCGAACACGTTGGGTGTCAGCTGTCCATTAGCACGCGGGTGGAAAGGTCAGGAAACAGCGCGGGCCCTGCGGCAGAAACGCCCCGCCGGCCTCCGGCTCTCCAGTGTCCCTCCGCCCAGATTTCAGCTCTGAGCCCCCGTCCTCCTCGGCTGTCACCAGGACTGCATCACTGTCCTGCCCTCTTCCAACCCCCAAGCTGGCCACGCAGTCACCCACGTGCATGGGGTGGCGGCAGTGACACTGGCTCCGATGGAGCCGAGGTCACCTCCTCCAAGAGACGAAGCCGGCGTTTCCCAGTGGGATCTGAGCCTCAGCAGGACACAGTGGGGGGTGCACATTCCTACACTGGGGGTGTTGAGTGGTGTCCCCACCTCCACCTGCTTGATGCCACACCCCAGTCGTGACAACCCCAAATGTCTCTGGGTGCCAGCAAGGGTCCCTGGAGAGCAAAGTCACTGCCCCGCCCCCAGCTGAGAACCAGTGTTGTAGCAGAAGAGATGTGGGTTTTTTTTGTTTTTTGTTTTTGTTTTTCGCTTTTTTAGGGCTGCTGTATGGAAGTTCCAGTTCCTGGGCTGGGGTCAAATCCCAGCTGCGTGTTCCACCTACACCACAGCTCATGGCAATGCCAGATCCTTAACTCACTGAGCAGGGCCAGGGATCGAACCTGCGTCCTCGTGGATACTAGTTGGGTTCATGAACACTGGGCCACAATGGGAACTCCGAGAGACGTGTTCAGAGCACTGTGGTTTTGTGTTGGGTCTGATGTGTGATGCAGTTTTTAAGTGGGCTTTATTTTTTAGGGCCGTTTTAGGTTCACAGCAAAATTGGGAGGAAAGGATGAAGATTCCCCCCCCCCCACGTGCACGGCCTCCCCCACCGTCAGCACCCCCACCCCAGGGCGGTGCATGTGCTCTGGTCGATGGGCTCACGCGGACGCGCCCTGCTCACCCACAGTCCATGGCTCACTCCTGGTTTCATTCATTCCATGGGTTTGGACAAAGACAGAATGACAAGTATCCACCGTTGTGTCACACAGACCAGTTTCACGGCCCCAAGAATCCTCCGTGATTCACCTGTTCAGCCCTCCCTGCCCCCAGCCCTGGCGAACATGGATGTTTTGCCTTTTCCAGAATGACTTGCAGTTGGGTTCGCACAGTCTGTAGCCTTTCAGATTTACCTCTCTCCCTAGTAATAAGCGTTTAAGGTCCCTCCGTGCCTTTTCAGGGCTTGACAACCCCCTTTTCTGTAGCGCTGAATCATAGCCCATTGTCTGGAGGTAACGCGCCCTATTTTTTAAAGGTGTTTGGCGTTTTGGCGTCTGTGTGGGTTTCTTCAGCCTTGGCTGAGTAGCTGAGAGGCGAGAAGGGGCGTGATGGGAAAGGGCCGGTGCTGACCCGGCAGGTGTGAGTGGGCCTGAGCGAGAGCCCCTGCCCTGCTTCTCATCCCCCTTCCACGCCCCCTGCCCCAGGCCCGCCCAGCGCACCTCCCCACATGTGAGCCGCTCAGAGGCCGCACCTCTGCCGGGGGAACCTGCTCCTGCTTCAGGCTCACGGCCCAGCGGAGTTTGCTCACCTCACGGGGCCTTAAGTTTAAGTCCACGTCACAGGGGGCGCGGAGAAAGGCGGAGAGAGACGAAAACCATCGAGTCAGGTGCAGGGGGGGTGGGCCTGAGCTCTGCCTGCGAGCGGGTGCCGCGCAGTTGGCGCTTGTCCTCTGCTCTTGAGGAAGGGCCGTGTGCTTGTTCTGCTGGAGGCGATCTCCCCCCATCGGCCGCCTCAACACAACCACCCCCTGCCCGGCCCGGGCCCCGCCCCCTTCCGAGAAGCTGGAAAGTTCGTGGCGACCACACCACCCTTTCCTGTTAACGAGGGCTCGGCGTGACACACTCTTTCCAGTGGCAGGAAAAGAGCGAGAGCGACACCGTTTAACTCTCAGCACAGTGCATCGCGGGACGGATTCGGTGAGGCTGAGGGGTGACCTGTCGCTGCGTGTCGGGCGGCGGCGGGAGCTCGCCAGCTCCTCTGCAGCTCCTGAGGCTGAGGTCCTGCCTGCGGCTCACCCAGGGTCTGTGAGTGACTTCCTGTCCTGTCCTTTCGGCGTCTGTGTGGGTTTCTTCAGCCTTGGCTGAGTAGCTGAGAGGCGAGAAGGGGTGTGATGGGAAAGGGCTTTAGGGCGGACTCAGCATCGTCCGTGTAATACGGGGCATTCCTAGGTCGCGCCAACTCGGAATCCTCTGAATGTGAAGCGCAGTGTCGCCTGTCGTCTTGGGTGTTTGTGACGGAAAAAGGAGCTTAAGAAATGCTTGTCTCGGTGGCCACATCTCTATTTTAAAAATGGAACCATTTGACAGGTTGAAATAACACTTCGATGGGCCTAATGTGCACTATTTCATCCTAATTAGTGCACAGAACTCACGTGCTAGCTCTGCTGGCGGGTGAGTACTTGGTTCCTACAGCGTTGATGCTCAAATCTTCAGAGCCCTGGTCCCCAGCTCCCTCTGTGAAAAAATAGTTTTGTGCTGTGTCTAAAAATGTACCTGTTAGAGGTACTTACTGACTTTTACTTGCATAGAATTTAGGCAGAGAGGAAGGATTTCAAATAATGTTCCTAAACTGGGAATTAACAGGGCAGGTTTAACTTAGCAATTGATTCATTTTAATTAAACAAAATATTAAAGGCTATCATAAGTGGGTTAATTATTTTTCGTTAAGGAGGTGATTTACTCTCTTGTGATGAATGTAGTTTAACGTCTCACAAGCACAGTTCTTTACAACAAACCTGAGACACGGGGTTTCCTGTAACATGTATGTAATTCAGGGTTAAAACTCAACGGACTGTAGAATCAGTATTATAAGAAAGGCTTTCGTTCTTCACAGCAGAGTCATGCAGTCTCTTTTACGGTAACAAAACAGAGCCTAAGAATCCAAACTTAATTTCAGCCAAGTTCAAATAACTGAGTAGTTAGGGCTCGAGGGAGAGTCATCGAACTCAATCTCCAGTTGAGCTCGAGGAAGGAAATTGGGGAAACCTTTAAGAAGGCAAGGTTACTTCGTGTGGCACAGTATCTGTGGCGACTAATTGAATAAACTGTGGGGCACCCGCAGAATGGAGCAATGTGCAGCCCCCAGAAAGTACGAGAACGTGGCCTCCATGAAACACTGTGGGACGGAGTTCCAGGATTTACTTTTAAGTTTTTCACTAAAAAACCTTATAAAATATAGTGCACATATAGCATATATATATATATATATAGCACATATCTGTATACACAACTTTTGTGTAAGAAATGAGAGAAAACTAAAATATACATGTATTTTGAATATTTATAAGTATTCAATATAAATATAGAAGAGTTGTTTATTTTCTTAAGAAAAACACAAATGGGATACACCAAAAATGGATATGGAGTGAGTGGGAATGGGGCAGAAGGGCTAGTGATTAGACTGAGATGTCACAGATATTTTATTTTATTTTATTTTATTTGTCTTTTTGCCATTTCTTGGGCCACTCCCATGGCATATGGAGGTTCCCAGGCTGGGGTCTAATCGGACCTACGCCAGAGCCACAGCAACGCGGGATCCGAGCTGCGCCTGGGACCTACACCACAGCTCAGATATTTTAAATAAAACTTTATTGAAGTCTAGTTGATTTACAAGGTTGTGTTAATTCCTGTTGTCCAGCAAAGTGATTCAGTTACATGCACACCAAGACCTATTCCCGTATAGGTTATCGCAGGCTACTGAGTAGAGGTCCCGGTGCTAGATGGCAGGTCCCCTTTGACCATGTCCTGCAGTGTGCATCTGCCATCCCAAGCTCCCAGCCCTTCCCTCCCCACTCAGATATGCTTCGAAAACACTTTTTTCTTTGGCTTTCGAAATACGTGTGCATATATATAAAACCATACATTCCTGGCTTCGTCCACTGACGGGGCTTTCCAGGAGGACACCCCTGCAGTCATGAGAAAGCCCGAACCCAGATCTCACGTTCTGAGTCCCTTCCTCACTGAGGGGGCCGAGGGTCCTTGGAGGGGTGGACGATTCCAGATCTGAGCAGGCAAAGCCCAGGTGAGCCTGAGTATTTTGTTGACATGCCCAGAGCTTGGTAGGGACGTGTGGAAAACGTAGCCTCCTGAAGAGGTGCTGTTAGCCAAATTTTGAAGAATTGTACAGCAAAGCAAGTAATAGTGGCAGTTGATGATCAAACCTAGAATTAAAAAAAATTTGATGAATCTAGTTGATACTAAAAGGGGAAAAAATGGGAGCGAGCTCTTCTGAATAGAAGGAAGTTCGTTAATGAATGGCAAAGGAATGATAGAATTAGAAAACCTCCATTTCAACCTCCAGTTTACTAAGGAGCACAGGCAAGGATCTTGGGTGGACGCTGAAAGCCCCAGGCGAGAGGCTGGGGAACAGGACAGTCGCACCGTCTCCAGATCGCGTCACAAACCATCCTGACCGGGGAACAGGGCAGGGACCTTTGCAGTGGGAGGCCTGGCAGACGGCTCCTTGACATCCGATCACGCAGGCATCCGCGGTCATGAGCCTCCAGACGGGGGACAGGAAATGCACAGCAGCTCTTCGGCAGCCCCTTGCCTACAGGTTAACCTCCTTCTAAGAAGAGGAGACAGACAGGAAATGCAGGTTGTGAAAAAGGCTGTTGTACGGTGAGCCTGGACTCTTCAGAGATAAAAGAGTGGGGGCTTTTCTAGATGAAATGAAACTCAGGAGACTGAGGACACCCTGCAGTGTAATCCACAGTGTGACCCTGGCTTCAGCAAAGATGCGTTTGGGACCACTGGAGACGTTTAAATAGAAACGTGCATTTTATCGTATTGTTGTATTAATTTTAACTTTCTCGGGTGTGATGATATTATGGCAGCGAAGGCATGAGTGCTTCTTGCGCTGTTTGTAGTTATTTACCTGCCACCACCTTTGGAGGCCGTCTGGAACGTCTGGAATCTCAGCAGATCCCAGAGAGGTCCTAGCAGCCCGCTGGCAGGTTCTTAATTTTACAGACTTGTGTGGGGCTCTGCTCTGCTGTTTGCCGTCCATGGCGTGTGTGTGCCCACACGTGCATGGCTCGTGTGGGTCTGTGTTCCCGTCCCCCTGCAGAGCCGTGCTCTCTGGATGGGGTTCAGCATAGCGACACCGAGCCACCGGGACTGGTCCTCGGTTTTGGGGGCTGGGAAAGATCGCGGGGTCCTGGAAACGTTGTCACGTCCAGTGCTTAAATCTGGTGGGAAGCAGGGGCCACAGGAAAGGGAAGAATGTAGCTTTTTTTTTTTTTGTCTTTTTTTGCTATTTCTTGGGCCGCTCCCGCGGCATATGGAGGTTCCCAGGCTAGGGGTCGAACCGGAGCTGTAGCCACCGGCCTACGCCAGAGCCACAGCAACGCGGGATCCAAGCCGTGGCTGCAACCTACAGCACAGCTCATGACAACGCCAGATCCTTAACCCACCAAGCAAGGGCAGGGACCGAACCCGCAACCTCATGGTTCCTAGTCGGATTCGTTAACCACTGCGCCACGACGGGAACTCCAAGAATGTAGCTTTTTGACGATCAGGGCACATCTGTGACTTTGATCAGAGGCTGTTAGAATGAAATACATGTATTTTCTATTCCTTTTGACCCTTTGCTCCCTAAGGCTCACACATTTCATCCCCTTTCTGTGCAAAGTAAGAATCTGCCTTCTCTGTTGGCATCGTGGATTGGATCACTGCAGCCCGGTCCGGGGAGCCTGTGTATTTGTGTTTGGGGCGTGGCTGGCGGGATCGCGAGGCCTTGGGGACCCTGACCCGTGTTATTTATTCCCCATGTGACGACCCAGGCGGCTGCCAGCGGACGGCTGCTCTACCGCAGTGCATCGCGGGTTATTTCTTTAAAACAATTTGTCTTGGAGTTGCCTCATGGCTCGGTGGGTTAAGGACCTGGCGCCGTCACTGCTGTAGCTCTGGTTCCCCTGTGGCGCAGATTCAGTCCCTGGCCTGGGAACTTCCACATGCCTTGGGTGCAGTCAACAAAACAAAATGCAGCAACTAGTCTGTCTCAGGAGGGACGTGTGTGTACAAATGAAAACTTCACTTGTCTTTCCTACTCGCCCATTTGATAACCTCCTCAGAGCTATTTTGACTCTAATTTTTTTTTAATACTTTCACTGAGTAACACATATAACAAGTTCTGGATTAAAATATTTTGAAGTCAGAGTCGTTTTTTACCCACTTATTCGTTTTCCTTAAAGAACAAATAACAGGGATGGCGTTCCTGCCATCTTCCAGTTCAGTTCACTTCAATCACATTTTAATGAAAACAGTACGGGCGGCGCTGCTGAGAAAACGTAGACCCTGCAAGGCCTTGTGATGTGGCGTGTGTGGTGGTGGAGGCAGTGAAGCAGGGGACAAAGCAGGCTTTTTCTGTGTGAGGTTGTAGAAGGAGTCTCATCAGCGGTTAATGAACCCGGCCAGCATCCATGAGGACGTGGGT
This sequence comes from Sus scrofa, assembly GCF_054392235.1. NCBI lineage: Eukaryota > Metazoa > Chordata > Mammalia > Artiodactyla > Suidae > Sus > Sus scrofa. The sequence goes on from NC_139383.1 coordinate 2,262,719, forward strand.
TCGATCCCTGGGCCTGCTCAGTGGGTTGAGGATCTGTACGCTCTGGTGCAGGTCGCAGATGCTGCTCGGATCCCCTGTTGCTGTGGCTGTGGTGGAGGCCGGCAGCTGTGGCTCCGATTCGACCCCTAGCCTGGGAACCTCCTTTGCCACAGGTGCGGCCCTAAGAAGCAAAAAACCAACCCTCACTGGGAGTGTTTCAATTGTCTGGCGTCCGTATTCATGTTTAAAAATTAAGGCCTGGATTTCGCCCTTCATCTTTGACGTCTTCAGAGGAGACATCAAGATTAACAATGTTATTTTTTAAAACGACTGAAAGCTCTCTTGGCGCTTGGTGCTAGGTAGAAACAAACAGTACAGCTACTCCCCTATAGGAGCTACGCGTTGGCTTTTATTGACTCTTTTTTTTTTATTTTTTTATTTTTTTTTTTATTTTCCCACTGTACAGCAAGGGGGTCAGGTTATCCTTAGATGTATACATTGCAGTTACAATTTTTTCCCCCACCCTTTCTTCTGTTGCGACATAAGTATCTAGACATAGTTCTCAATGCTATTCAGCAGGATCTCCTTGTAAATCTATTCTAGGTTGTGTCTGATAAGCCCAAGCTCCCGATCCCTCCCACTCCCTCCCCCTCCCATCAGGCATTGACTCTTTTGATTTGTAGCGTGAATTAGCATAGAAAAAAAGCTAAGCCGCTCTTGGTCCCTGTCCATGGTGCTGAGCCCTCCTCCCTCAGGCTGAAAACCTCGTGATGGTTCCTTACAACTCACTCAGCGGTTCCTTTGGCTCTTTGTACGGTCGCTTCCTCTCTGATTCTGTTGCCATGGATACACCTCACATCCTCACTGCCTCCCTGAAATGTCCGTCCAGTCGGTTGAACGGCCCCGTGTGCTGCGGAGAAGAGGTGGGAACGGACCCTCTAAAGCAGCTCCAGCGCTCACTAGGAATGTCTGTTTCTGAGGGCTGCCCTATTTCCCACATTAATTAGTGTTCATAGGTCTTAAGTTACAGGCTAGATGATACAATTTTGGCAAGGTGTATTAGTTTGGAATTAGGTTTCAACAGTAAGTGAATCGTCAGGGCATTATTGTATGTTAACACTGAGAACCCAAGGGAGGCTGAAGCAGTGACGGACTATCCCCGTAGCCCAGCAGTGTGAGGAAGCAGGTGTTCATTCCCCCCCAGCTCATGTCCAGGAGAGACGTCGGTGGGCAGCCTTGGTGGGCAGCAGGCGGAGGCCGGGCTCCTTCAGTCGGGGTGCCCTGCCACAGCCCATAGCGCCTCACGGCCTCCCTGGGTCCCCACATCTGACGGGGAAATGAAGGAGATGACAGTTCTTCTAGACTGTGTGAGATGCAGAAAGTTGTCTAAATTCACGTTTCGCACTCATCACAAGGGATGTCGGGCATCGTCCCTTTCAGAGTGGGCCCACGAAACAGCAGGTCCTTTCGAGTCCTTGCAGACGCCGGGCTAGGATGGTTCCAGCTTTAAAGGACTCATCAGAAAGCTTTAGCGTCTGTTGCCAAGCTATTTTCCTTTAGCTCCAGTGAATAATAATGAGCAATTTAAAAGGAAGATATTTATCTTTGCTCTACTGTGCCTTTAAATAAAAGGGCTGATATGATTTTAGGTTAGATTTTAAAAATATCTTCTCTTTGTTCTTGACTGGTGAACACAGGCAACATTTTAAATGGTTCCTGATTATCATTTGTTGTATAGATAATCTTCACTAAACACGTACGATCTTCTCTGCGATGTCTCAGTATGATGGTCTGGGTGCCATTAGAAGCCTTAGGAATAACATCATTCAGAATCTTTGAAAGACTCTAAATGGATTATATGTTTATTATCCCAAAACGTGTGTGTTCCAGTAACATGGAGTCTGTCCACCAACCAGTTGGTCTTTCCCGAAGGCCTCTGCTGTGGGCCAGTCGTTAAGCTTTGTGTAAACACCCAGCGGAAACGTGCTGGAGGGAGGCGACGTCAGAATCCAGTTTCCCGCTCACGCGTCCACTCCTTAATGTCCTCTAAATTCAGTTATGGTTTTAACGTACTTCCTTCGGAAGCAGCAGGAATGCCCAAAGAGCTGTCCTTATCGTGAAGGTAAATGTTGCAGTCGTATGTGTCAGGGGTTGACGGGCGCCCCACCAAGAGATGAGCTGGAGTCCTAACCTCCGGTGCCTGCGAAGCTGCCCCTGATGGAAAGAGACTGCGGGTGGGGAGGTCTTCCGGGCAGCCCTGGTCCGGTGTGACCAGCACTCGGACGAGTAGAGACGAGGCGATGCAGACACACGTGTGGTGGTGGGGGCGGGGCTTGGGCGCATCCACAAGGAAAGGAGCGCCCGGGGTTGCCAGCCACCCCCAGACCTGGAAGAAACTTCCGGAAGGAGGTGTCGGAGGGAGCTCGGCCCCACCAGGATCTGGACCTCGAACTTGTGGCCTCCAGACCGTGAGATGAGAATCTGTTGTTCTCAGCTGGTGGTGCTTGTTTGATGACCGATACACTGCGCTCTGTGTGAGCTCCGAAAACAAATGACCCGATGTAGAAGGAGCTCCTTTTAACCCGACGGGGCCCAACACAGCCAGATCTGGTTCCGGCAGAATCGCTCTGTGGTTTTCCCCGTCTCGGAGGTTAGCACGAGGTTTGGTCGAGGAGGAGGGAGGGGATTTGCCGGTCGTGGCTCCTGATTCCTGTTCTGGGACCCTCCCCGTCACCTCCACCCGCCACCTGCCTACAGGCCCCAGAGGGCGCAGAGATGCCTGCACAAAAGCCTCATTGTTTGGTTTGAATCATTTGAAAATAAAGCCTACGAGCCTGTTTTTCCTCTGAATGGTCTTCGAGTTATTGTCAGTTAGGAAGGGATTTGCTGACGTTTACAGGAGGGCCTCGTTCTCTGGGCGCTGTGTGGTTTGGAAAGGGATCGTGGAATTTATAAATTATGCAACACTCCTTGGCATGTTTCTCGGTGGAGGAACCGTGGAGCTGAAAGATGGAGAACACAGGCTGTGCTTGGGCTTCTTAGAGCACCTGAAGACACGCAGCTGGGTCAGGCCCTTCAAGGCCTTGTAAGTTTTTAGTTTAAATTTATCCATAAAATGAGGTGTGAGTTGGGGGGGGGCAGGGATCTGCCCGAGCAGGTGCTGAGAGCAGACTCTCTGAGCATCTCCCTGTTTGTTATGGAGTTGGGGAGGGGGCAGTGTCTGGGGGAGGGGGCATCTCTCACACACACACACACACACACACACACACACACACACACACACACACACACGGCCTCAGGGTTTCCATTGCGTTAAAGGCCAGGACATGGCAGACGTGAGAGGGCATCTATCTGAGTGCTGCCTGGGGTGAGGAGGGGTCTCTTAAAGGGACATTTGAACTGAAGACAGAGGGGGCTGTGGGTTGGGGGAGGGGCTGCAGGCCCGTGGGGCGTCTGTGAGGTCCTGACACCTGCTTTCAGCCGCTCACCTTCCAAGACGCGATGGTGACAGGATTTTACAGAACATTCCGCGTACACAGTCGAGTCTGCAGTGAAGTGGGAACCGTTGTTGAGCTTCATAATTAACATCCTGAAACAAGTGCTGAGCTTTCTGCGGTGACTTCAGAATCCCTGGAGGAGGAAAGACTGCATTGTGTTCCATGGCAATTTTCTTGTTAAGTAAATTTGAATCTTTGAGAGCTATTATTCCAGGAATTATATCCATGATAACTTGATTAAGAAGAACAGGTGATTAGCCAAGACGCCACATTCCTCGCTCATGCAACTGGGAGCCTGTGGGCCAGGCTCAGATTTGCAAAAATGCTGTTGTGGATTTGTTTCTAAGGGTCACGTGATGCTTGCCTTCCACAAGAGGGTTGAAGGAGTTTCTGAAAAGTAAGGTATCTTCTAAAATTAGTAAACACTGGAGTTCCCCTTGCCGCTCAGTGGGTTAAGAACCTGACACAATGTCACTGAGGAGGCAGGTTCCATCCCTGGCCTCCCTCCATGGGTTAAGGATCCAGCACTGCAGAAGGCTGCAGTGTAGGTCGCAGGTTCGGCTCAGATCCCACGTTGCTGTGGCTGTGGTGTAGGCCGGCATCTGCAGCTCCACTGCCACCCTAGCCTGGGAACCTCCACATGCCGCAGGTGCAGCCCTAAAAATAAAATAATAAAATAAAAGTATTGTGCTTTTGAAGGGTTGAAAGGTCACGCAAATGGTCCCTATAGGAGTGTCAGGGGCGCGGGTTTTGATTTGGGGGCGGTAGCAGATGCGCTGCTTCTCTTACAGACTGTGCTGGCCCATCAGTCCCACCCAAATTCGAGTGGAACAGTAGGAAATTTCATGACTGTTTCCCTCCATCTACGACAGGAGTAATTACTTCATAGCTGGTGGGGGGTGACTGTTCTGTGACTGTGCGCCACTCGGCTAGGGAGCCCCCTTGGCCGTGGTCGGGCGTGTTGGTGCGCGGGCAGGGAGGACTGGGTGTCGGTGCCCAGGATGACTGTGTGGGTGTGGCCCCCCGGCCGCGATGCAGCCGCCCTGCCCAGGGCAGCCCAGAGCCGCTCTTCCCAGCGTGTGGGGAGGCTCAGTATCACAGGCCATCTGTGAAGGTGGGGTGAGGAGGGGAGCCCTGCCCCCGCTGGCCGTGCCCCCTTATGCCATTACGCGCGCTGGAGGGGCACAGACCATTGTTGTGGCGTTGTGTTCCTGCCGCCTAATCTGTTGGTCTCGCTGTGCACACAGTGTGGGTTCCTCCTTGAATAAGCCTCCCCCAGCGGGTGGTCAGCCTTGCTGGAGGCGGGACTGGCTTATTTACCACCAGCTCTGGTGTATTTAACCGTCTGTATGGGATTCGGATGCACGGGGCGCCCCTGGGTGAGTGTTGCCAGAGCCGACCCCCAGCCTCACCTGTCTGCACCCCCGCGGTGCCTGGAGTCCTCTCGCCGACCCCTGGTGCTGCCCAGCGCCCCGCCTCACCATGCCCTGGCCGTGGCATCTTGTTGATTAATTTGCGACTCTCTAATTGACAGTTTTAAGCCTCGTCACAGGCTCTGTATCCGCTTGGGTTTCTTTCTGCTGAGAATCGCTCGTTCACATCTTTCCCTCATCTGTGTGTTTGAATTCTTGTCTTTTCCTTTGGATTCGGAGGCTGACCTTATTTATTCTTGGTGTTAGTCTCTTGTTTTAGAAATTGAATTGTGTCCTAATACAGCCGCTGAACAGTAACTCTGTCCTTCAGTGAGTGAAAACTGTAACGGTGGTGTGACCGAGTCCACCTTTGCTTTCCGCCCTATGCTTTGAGCTTTGGGGGAGGTTTCTCCTTTAACCCTCTTTATCCTGGAGTCGCAGAAAGGTACTCCGGTGTAGACGGGACGCTCGTTCACCTTCTACAAGCTCACAGCTTCCTGTTCACTCTGGCTCCTGATCTTCAGGGCTGCCATCACCCGCGAAGCAATGCCCGGGACCGGACCTGCCTTTCTGCGCTGATCAGCTCCCGCAACGCCACGGTGCCACCCGGGGTTAGACACGCCAGAGGTGTGGGGCGGGTGCAGAGGCCACAAGGCAGGCCTGACCCCCAGAGGCAAGGGTAAGGACAGGAAAAGACCCTGTGGGCAGCAGCCGGGCCATGAGTCCCCCAGCCAGAGGGCTGAGCCGGCACCTACGTGGCCGTCACGCCCGTGGAAGGAAGGTGCCAGCGCTGTGGGGGAGCTGGGGCTGGGCACGCGGCCGCTGTGGTCCTAGCAGCCTGGTCGGAGTGAAGACTGAGCGCGGTGAGGACGGAGCCCAGCAGCAGCTTTACTCCGGGAGATGGGAGGGGACGGCGAGGAGGAGGGGGACAGCCAGCAAAGAGGCTGTACAGAGTCCGTGTGCGGAGGACGCCAGGTGGGACCCGTGGGCCGGGCCGGGGGGAGGTCCCGTCCAGACCCAGGAAGGATGGGTGCGGCTCGGCTGATGGAAGTTTGTGTGACCTCCAAGGTGTGTTCCCACTGGGTCACGCTGGTGACTGTGTTGGGACAGTCTGTGTGACAGAGCACAACTGCTTGGGCCACAGGCGGGTGCGGAAGGGGTAAAAGGAGGTCGGACCGTGGGCACACGTGGAGGGCAGAGCAAGGGCATTTTCTGAAAGGTTGGGTGTGGTCGCGATGGAGTTTCTGGTGCCCAAGGCTGTGTGAAGAGGGTTTCAGGGAGGGACTGATCCAGGTGCTGAGACAGGTAGGGCCTGAGGGCCTCCAGCACCATGGAGAGTGGACTGGCTGAGGGTGAGCTGGGACCTGGGAGGACTTGGAGGTGGAGACTGGGCGGAATCGGGAAAGAGATGGAGCACAGGCGGCAGAGGGAGCCAGCCTCGCTCGTCCGGGGAGGGGGGCGGCACGGGAATCTAGGAGCTCGCCCAGGACCCTTGCTCAGGGTTCACGTCCCAGCCCTGGCCCAGGGTCCCTCTGCTAAGTTGGTGCCTAGAGGTCCTGCAGTTTCAGCTGCTGTGAATGAGGCTTCCTTTTTTTTTCATTGTTAGAAACTAAAAAAAAAAAATTATTGGAGTCTAGTTGACTTACAGTGTTGTGTTAGTTTCAGGTGTACAGCAAAGTGAATTGGTTTATATCTACACCTAAATCTCCCTTCTTTCCCACACAGCTGGTGGCAGACGGCTGAGTGGATTTCCCTGGCTCTAGGGAGTCTGTCCGTGAGTCGGTCCACATACAGAAGTGTGGAATGAGGCCTCTCTTTACCGTATTTCACTGCGTTGGAGATGCGTCGTGGGTTGTATAAAGCGCGTGTCTCCGGCAACCCTTCTCACCTGCCCGGAGCCCCCAGATTTGTCCGTGAGTCCGTGAGTCTGTGCTTCCGGGGAAGATCACATCCACGCGTCACCCGCAGTGCCGGTCGGAGTCGTCTTCCTGCGGTGTGGCCGCCCCCCGTGGTTAAAGCTCCATCCCCGTGGCTGGAGTCAAGTCGGCGTGTGCGGGAGGGTCTCCCCCTGGAAGCTGCTGTTGGCGCTGCGCCCGGGTGGCAGACTCGCCCTCCTCACGGGGCCTCCGGGCCGCGCAGGGTGCTTGTGTCTTTGCTGGCGACTTGAACGTCAATGGGCAGTAACAAAAGGGGATAAAACACACGCTAGAGGATCCCTCAGCACAGGTACATGACAGACGCGCTAGGTAACGCCTGCATCTTCATGGAGCGCTTTACTTTTATGGAGGAGGGTTATTACTTACCGTAGGATAGGAGACCTTAGGGCCAACTGCAGCTTGGTAACAAGTTGATTTTTATGTCTGTATAGCATCTTGGTTGTATTTATCATTTCGCAGTGTAATGTTTAACTTTTAAAAACCAATGATGGGAGTTCCTGCTGTGGTGCAGAGGCATCATGTTACTTACATCTTGGGAGCGCTGGGATGAAGGTTCGATCCCCGGCCTGGCACCATGGGTTAAGGATCTGGCATTGCTGAGGCTTAGGTGGCAACTGTGGTTTGGATCTGATCCCTGGCCTGGGAACTCCATATGCTGTGGGGAGGCCAAAAGAGAAAAAAATGAGATAAAAACCAGTGATGGAAACCAGCAAGCATAATGGGATCGATGACCAGAATCTTCCGAGACTTCAGGAACCTGATAGGAATCGTGGAAACTGCTCGGAGGCGCGTTTTCGCGCGGGCGGGCCCCCGGAGAGGTCCCGGGACCGCCCTGCGACCTCCGCGCGCTTTTCTAGCAGCACCGCCTTCCGCCTCCGCTCACACCCCAGAAGGAATTTTCAGCCATCTCCGCTCGTGCCCACGGGAGTGTCCATGTGTGAAGTTGAGAAAATGTGTTAGAAACGCAGGGATGGAAAATTCAGGGCAGTTTCCAGACTTCGTGCCAGTCACAGCATCGTGTGCTTCCCAGCTTGTCACTCTTGGTGACTGTGAACAGCACAGAAGAGGGACCAGCCCCCTCCCCTCAGTCTCCCGGCCCCGATCCTGGGAAGGTCTGAGTCGGGGGTGTGATGAGGCTGAGATCCAGACAAGCCGGCGCCCGGAGGGCCTGGCCGGGCCTGCAGTTCAGGCCTAGTGTGCGGGCTTGTTGGGATGAGCCCCACCCCCACCCCGTGACTCAGATCTTTGGGTTCACTGCCCGTCGAGGGGCATGACCCAGAGTCCTTCTTTGCCTGGGCCCTCAGCCCGTTACTGTCCCAAGAGGGCCAGTGCCCAGCCCAGGTCCTTCTGCTGGGGTTTCAGGAAGGGCCCCGGACTCCAGTGATGAGGCAGGGCCCTCACGGGGTCCCTCCGCTGTGGGTTCTCACGTGGCCTCCTCCCATCTCCGTGACCTTGTCAGCATGGACAGGTCCAGGGTGAAGGGCGGGGCCCCGGTTGGGGTCTGCACCTCCCAGGCGGACCAGGTAAGTGGGGCTCAGGGTCAGCCTCTGCTACCCTGGAGTAGAAGGGCTGGTACTCGCCCCGGAGGCTGCGTCTCAGCATCACGCTGGCGGATTCAGGGACCACAGGTGGCAGTGTGCTTACCCTGCGGATGGAGCACATCTTACCTGTCCAGGTAACACCCGGTGGGCTTTAAAAAAAACGTGCTCTTCTACTTCATCCGTGGAGGCTTCATTTCTTAAAGACTTTCGATCTTCCCTTTGGAAGATATTTAGTCAAACTTGCCAATAATTTTTTGGGTCTCTGTTTCTGGACGTTCTTTTTTCTTTTCTTCCTTTTTTTTTTTTTTTTTTTTTTTTTTTTTTAAGGCCCCACTTAGTTTGTACAAAGACTCAGGGCTACCAAGAGACAGACTTAGTATCAGTATTTAAAGAGTATTGGTTAAAAGAAATGACATACCGTCAATGTAGGTTTTAAAAATTGTTCATCTCGGTCTCGTTTCATCATTTTGTAAATGTCGTCTACTGTTTATCACTAGGTCACGGAGACAATCATTTTAAAACTGGTAACTGGGAGTTAAGAATCTGACTGCAGGAGTTCCCGTCGTGGCTCAGCAGTAACAAACCCAACTAGGATCCGTGAGGATGCGGGTTCGGTCCTGGGCCTCACTCAGTGGGTTAAGGATCTGGTGTTGCCATGAGCTGTGGTGTGGGTCACAGATGTGGACTGGATCCTGCGTTGCTGTGGCTCTGGTATGGGCCAGCAGCTGTAGCTCTGATTCGGCCCCTAGCCTGGAAACCTCCATATGCAGTGGGTGTGGCCCTAAAAAGACCAAAAAAAAAAAAAAAAAAAAAAAAAAAGACGAAAAAAAAAGAATCCGACTGCTGTGTCTTGGGTTGCTGTGGAGATGTGGGCTTGATTCCTGGCCTGTACAGTCAGTCAAAGGATCCAATGTTGCCACAGCTGCGGCTCAGATTCAATCCCTGGCCTAGAAACTTCCATATGCCTTGAGTGCATCCTGAAAAACAAAACAAAACAAAAAACAGAACCAAAAAACAACTGGTAACTATATTTTAAGTAGCAGTTTAAATTACGGATAACTATCAGTAACTTATTTTGTTTTTACCAATCAGGTGGCTTGTCTAATTTTCTCTGTTTCTTAATAAAGCCTCCAACCACTGGTGAAACTTTGCTCTGAGATAATTTAGCCCAGGGCATCATCTGGTGGGCTGGGTACACCCGGCTAGACTTCCCAATCCCTGTGCCTCGATTTGTCCATCTGGGAACTGGGGGTGTTTGCCGTATCCCTGTGTCACCCCGTGGAGGCGGCGGCTTTGCTGTGAGATGGTCCCATCTCCTGGTGGCAGATTCGACCTTACTTTGAGCAGTCAGGATCTTCCAAAATCCAAGACTGGGTCTTATTTTAAAACCTTATTTTATTATGTAGTCATTTTTCTAGTCCTTTTTGGGATGTGTGAATAGGTTAAAACAAAGGGTCCCTGCAGATGGGAGAGGTAATTCACTTCTCTTCTGAGTTTCCTGCTGTCGAGGGAGGGATTTGAAAACACGTCTTCCGAAGTCCTTCCCCACTGCTGTTGGGAACTCCTCACCTTCGAGACTGTTAAATAATTTTCCTCCTAATCCTTTCCCTCTAATCAGTTTTAAACTATTTATGCAACTAATAAGTAATAAAACCTAAGTTTAATTTGATTTTTCTCAAAATAGTAGTTTGCCATCATATATGCTCCCTGATATAAAATTATGTGTATGACTGTTTGTGAAAGATAAAATATTTTTAGTGTTTAAAAGTTGAATAATTAGAAAAATTAGATTCATTAAAAGTCATACAGGAGTTCCCTGGTGGCTCGGCAGGCTAAGGATCTGGCATTGTTCAGTGCTGTGGCACGGGTTCGATCCCTGGCCCAGGAACTTCCGCATGCTGTGGGCACAGCCAAAGAAAACAATCATATAACCCTTTCTCTTCCCGTTATTTCTCCCCGTTCTATTCCACATTCCTTTTTTCTCTGGGTCCTCTGTGTTTATGATTACTTCATCAATTATGCTTCCCACAAGTCTAGCATATATGATCTTTGTAAATGCTTTGACTTTCTCTAAAAGTCACAATTAAGTGTCCTTGAAAAATGCACTGTTGAATTATTACAAAACCGAGGGCAACACTTGCGGAAAGTCACTTACGAAAGTGCTGATGCCGCGGCTTAAAGTGCTTTGTCTTCTTCCTTCCTCAGAGACGTTGGCTGACCCCGGAGGGCCTCGAGAATTTCTCGGTTCCGCTCTCATTTCTGTCGTAGCTAAAACTCTGGCCTTTATCCAGTTCCTTTTGTAGAGTCGAGGTTTTATTCCTTTTGGATTCTTCCTGTTTTAAAAGCTGAAGCAAGGAACCCCATAGCAGTGATTTTTCACGATCCATCTTCTTCGTGATTAAGGGCAGACCGCGTGCAGATGCTGCCCGAGCCCGTCGCGAGATTCAGCCCTTTCCCCGGGCGGAGGATGGCGTGGCGGCATCCCTGGCCAAGGCTGCGTACACGAGGACGTGGCACACAGTGCGTTGTGTCTCCCTCCCCAGCCCCTTCCTTTGTAAAAAGCCAGGCACAGCGCCCCGTTTACAGGGGACCGGGGTGTCACAGACCCTGCCGGAAGCCGGGCTGCACCCCAGCCCCAGCAGACGCTGCTGCAAATGTGTGAAGTCGTTGAATACCTTTTTCCAGGCCGCCTGCTCTGTGGGGCCCAAGTGCACCAGGCTGGTTCCCCTCTGGACTCAAATGAGCCACCGACTGCAGAGATTGCCCAGAACTCCCAAAGCGTCGGCCTAATGGAAGCAGGGACCTGTTTCCCAGGCTTTAAATGAGTCTGTCCTTCAGAGGCTGCCAGACTGCGGGAAGCAAGGCACGTACCTGTCCTTTCGGAAGGGGCAGCTGTGCTCTGCAAACCACCCGCTGCCAGCCAGACAGAGGGGTCTCCTTAGGTGTGCACGAGGGGAGCAGCCCCCAGATGGCCTTTGAAAATTTGCTTCTCGAAGCTGTGATGCATAAATGTGTTTATGCATTTAGAGGATGCATAAACGGCGAGATCCTACTCGATACCGCAGGGAACCTTATCCAGCGTCCTGTGAGAAGCCTTCATGGAAAAGAGGGTGGAACAGTAACGTGTGTGCGCGTAACTCAGGCACTCTGCTGTGCCGCAGAAACTAACACAGTATTTTACTTTTTGTCTTTTTAGGGCCACACCTGCGGGATATGGAAGTTCCCAGGCTAGAGGTTGAATCGGAGCCACAGTCGCTGGCCTACACCGCAGCCACAGCAACACCAGATCCAGCCACGTCTGCAACTTACACCGCAGCTCATGGCAAGGCTGGATCCTTAACCCACTAAGCGAGGCCAGGGATTGAACCTGCGTCCTCATGGATAGTAGTTGGGTTCATAACCTGCTGAGCCACTATGGGAACTCTACAACATTATAAATCACCTGTATTTCAACTAAAAAATAGAATAAAGTTTGCATCTAAAAACAAGTTTTGTTAGCTTTGAAGGGGATATCTTCTGACATTTAAAAATGTTGATGTTTCGGAGTTCCCGTCGTGGCGCAGTGGTTAACGAATCCGACTAGGAACCATGAGGTTGCGGGTTCGATCCCTGCCCTTGCTCAGTGGGTTAAGGATCTGGTGTTGCTGTGAGCTGTGGTGTGGGTTGCAGATGCGGCTCGGATCCTGCGTTGCTGTGGCTCTGGCGTAGGCTGGTGGCTATGGCTCCGATTCAACCCCTAGCCTGGGAACCTCCATATGCCGTGGGAGTGGCCCTAGAAATGGCAAAAAGACCAAAAAAAAAAAAAAAAAAGTTGATGTTTCAGAATAAAACTACTGCAACACTCTTAGGTATTTCCCCTTGGAATCTAGATGCTATAGCAATTTGATTCTCCAAAATCACCCCCATGGTAAAAATACGTGAGCATGCTTTTCTCTGAACAGGCAAACATTTTTTGTGATTCCCTTTTCTCCTTGAATTGGAATTTCTATCCCTACCCCTTAGAATATAATTCTAATGTGATATATGTGGATATTTGCTTAAAGTCTTTTATTCATCACCTTATATTCTTGCAGAAAAAAATCTGTTCATAAATTGATTAATTAAAAAACTTTCTGGGACCACAAGACTCTAATTAAGTTCCTTGAGAATTACTGTAAGTATTATTGGTACACACCTGAGTAAAAGTATTTTAAAAGTGGATACTTTTAAAAAACATTTTATTGGAGTCTGGCTGATTTGCCATGTTGTGTCAGTTTCAGGTGTACAGCAGGCGATTCAGTTACACAGGTGCCTCTATCCGTTCCTTCACAGACGCTTTTCCCGGGCGAGTCCCTGCAGAGTGTTGAGCAGAGGTGCCTGTGCAACACAGTGGAACTCTGCTCGCTACGCCTCCATTCTGTGTACAGTGTGTGGACGTGTCAATCCGGCCCCTATTTTATCCCTCCCAAAGCTTTCCCTTTGGCAACCGCAAGTGCGGTTTCAGAGTCTTTGAGTCTGTTTCTGTTTGGTGAACAAGGATCCCGCATCTCTCCGTATCAGATCCCACATCTCCGAGATGTCGCACGATGTTTGTCTTTCTCTGAGTGACCTCACTCAGTAGGAGCCTCTCTAGCTCCACCCACACGTGGCGTAGTTTCATGCTTTGTCACAGCTGACGTTCCCTTGTGGAGGCGCCACCTCTTCTTCCTCCGGTCGTCTGTCCATGGACCCTTCGGTGACTTCCATGTCTTGGCTGCTGGAAGTAGTGCTGCAGTGAACATCGGGGTACATGTACCTGTTTGAACTATGGTTTCCTTTGGCTATATGCCCAGGCGTGGGGTTGCTAGCTCATGCGATGGCTCTGTATAGAGTTTTCCAGCTCTCCATAGTGGTCGTGCCCATTTACACATCCTGGCACCAGTGGAGGAGGGTTCCCTTTTCCCACATCCCCTTCAGCATTTACCGTTTGCAGACTTTTTTTTTTTTTTTTTGTCACGCCCATGGCACATAGAAGTTCCCAGACCAGGGATCAAACCCGCACCATAGCAAGGACCCAAGCTGCTGCAGTGACAATGCCAGATCCTTGCCTCTGCACCGCAAGAGAAGTCCCCTTGTAGACTTTTTGATGATGGTTATTCTGATGGATGTGAGGTGGTAACTCCTTGTAGTTTTGATTTGCATTTCTCTAATAATTAGTGATGTTGAGCATCTATTCATATGCTTTTTGGCCATCTGTCTGTCTCTTTGGAGAAATGTCTATTTAGGTCTTCTGCCCTTTTTTTGATTGGGTTGTGTGTTGTTTTTAAACATAAAGCTATATGAGATGTTTGTATATTTTGGAGAGGACTCCGTTGTCAATTGCTTCATTTGCAAAGATTTCCTCCCAGTCTGTGGATTGTCTTTTTATGGCTTCCTTTGCTGTGCAAAAGCTCTTAAGTTGAATTAGGTCCCATTGGTTTATTTTTGTTTTGAAAAGTGGATAATCATTGAATATAACAAGTAAAACGATGAGAGACTCAGAGCATGTGAGCGAGGCGGACAGTGGCCGGGCGCGCCAGCCGTGGAGCGCTGCCACCGAAAGGGGCCAGGCGGCTGTCTCCAGTTTTCGTCCTGAAGAGCCGAGGCAGCATGCGGCACACAAAGAGGAACGAAAGATAAAAATGGAGAGGGATCTGTTGTAATAATGTCACTTGGTTTTTTTTTAGCTCCTTCCAAACTGAATGACAAAAAAAAAAAATCACCTCATGATTGTTACAGTAGATTATTTTTAAAGCTCTGTCTGCTGTGAATGTGAATAAGTGCTCCTTCACCTTTATTGAAAGCAAAGAATTGGAAACTGTCAGACTTGCCAGAGGCCTGGTTCCTGGTTCATCGGAGGCCGGACTCTGCCGGGCACTGGGAGGCTTTGGGAGGGTGGGAGGCGTGCTTTTCTCTGGAAAAGGGGAAGCCGAGGTTGGGAAGGGGCGGGTGGAAAGGGGGCTCATGTCACTCTCAGAAGAGTGGAGGGTCCGGGCATCCTCAACCGTTGCTTTCCAAGTGTCGATACCACGTACCCCTGGAAAGGTCTTTGCACGTCCACTTCCTGGGCCTGAGGACCAATGAGGAGGGGTCTCCCCGCCCGTGAGCGCTGGGCAGTTGGGTCTGAGCACAGCCTCCAGGAGAGCCCTGCCCTACACCTGCTGCCTTGAACAGGCTGATGCGGGCAGCTCAGTGCTGCCCTCTGCTGGCACCAGGATTCCAGATTCTGCCCCGTGAGCTGCGGGGGGCCTAGCTGCCCACGGTGAGCAGTGGGAGCCTGCACTCGCTCCTGGGGTCTGTGCAGCTGTCCCGGTCTTGCCTTCCGGGTGGTGGTGGGCAGCCTGCGTGCCGGAGGCCACCTGTCCACGAGGTAACAGTCGGATCCATCAGGCCAGTGAAGCGGAGCGCCCCTCGCGGTTCGGCAGGATGAATCCCCCCGCGGTGGAGACAAGGCCACACGGCTGAATGCGGGCGGACACGCCACCCGCAGTTCTGTTTAACCAGTGGTTTGATGTCGGCTCCGCTCAAGTCGCCTCTTCCAGGGCGAGGTGGACCTGGGGGCCTCCCTCCCGATGCATAGACGTGCGGGTGGGTGAACCGGAGCAAGGAGACAGAGACGCTGCGGCGGCGGAACCTGTGTCCAGGGAAACGGATTTTGCCTGTTCGGGGCTGTTTCCTCCTTAGTTTTGTTCAGACCGAGTCACTGGTGCTACAGCTGGTTAGTTTGGGCTCAAGACCCGCGGGTTTCCACCTGCTCTCCGTGCTGGTCAGGAGAGAGGGTGCAGTGCAGGCAGGGAGAAGTTGCCTCCATCCTCTTGTGTGCACGGCGGGGGCTGTGAATTCCACCGACAGCGGGCAGCTTGGCAGGAGAAAAGGGAGAACTCATTTATGAGGCGGCAGGCCTTTGTGTGGAGTGGTCAGTGACGAGTCATTCCCAGGAGTTGGTAGAATTGGGGCTTCGGTACCCACTTCCAGGAAAGGGCCCCGGTGGGGGAACGAATAGGTTTGTTCAGGAAGATAAATAGGTCTTTAGGGGAAAGCTTGTGATATTTTTCTCTGAAGGCGTGAGTGCCCTACTGTCTTCATCAGGGCCGTAAACTCCGCCGAGAGGGGTTTACAGCAGGTGTGCCTTGGTTTCTCCCCGGGGAATGGAAGTTGCCCTGAAAAGGGAAGCTGTTCTAATTCCTCAGAAGCTTCTGCTTTCGGTCGGATAAGGGAAGCTCTGCGAAGGCCTTTCCCTGCATCTGTTGAATCTAGGATGTCTTCAGCTTAAAATAATCGTTGTAGCAACCCTTGGGCTGTAACAGTAAATAAGGACCAGGGGAAGGAGGCCTTCCTGCCGGGCGGCGGCTCCCTAATGCCTCGCGGCGGCTCCCTAATGCCACGTGGCATGTTCCGTCTCCCTTGCGGCCAGTTTCGGTGTCTTGTATTTACAAGGTTTGGGGGGCTGAGCAGTTGATGTGTGTCTGTGTTGTGGTCTTTTAATGTGAAGACAACATTTTCCCGTTTTTTTCCTATTATAATGATAAAATATTTGATGGAATAGCAAAATAAGTGAAAACACACTTGAGATTTGCAGACTTCTAGTCTGTCCCAGATAGTTTGGCTTCGTGACTTTAAGATGCTGACAAGCCAAAGAGGGTTTTGTATTGCTTCATAAATGTACAGAATGTGTATCTCTTTTCTCCCTCAATATAAAAGGACTCTACCGCTTTACAGATGTAGTCTCTATGAGGATGGGGGTTCAATCCCCAGGCTTGCTTGGTGGGTTAAGGATCCAGTGTTGCCGCAAGCTGCAGTGTAGGTCACAGATGTGGCTCAGATCTGGTGTCGCTGTGCCTGTGGTGTAGGCCTCAGCTGCAGCTCAGATTCGACCCCTAGCCCTGAAACTTCCATGTGCCGCAGGTGCGGCATGAAAAAAAACGACCTTCATGTAGCAAAGCAGATACTCACTGTAGCAGTGGGTGTATTTCTTCATCTCATAACCTTTTTCCTGTGCCTTTCTATCTCCACACGTGTGCTCACACATCCACCCCTGTGCTCACACATCCGCACCTGTGTCACAACCTCAACTCAGCAGCTATGTGTGTTTCTATATTTACATCAGCCCTTTTATACACTTTGCCAACACCAAATCATACTTTGTATGTTTTCTTAACATTTAAAAATTGTCCCCCCGATTCTTATTATTCTAACAACCATAGAATCTCCCATCATGTAGCGGTGCCATAACGTATTTGTACAATTCTTTGTTTAATATTTGGCCAGTGTTCAATTTCTCACTGTAATTTTAAAAAACACGATGATAAACATTTACCTAAGTCTCTATCTTTGGATAAACTCCTAGAAGTTATTGGGTTAAAGAATTTGGTTTTTTTTTTTTTTTACTTAAATGTTTATTTTACATCTTGGAGGTCTTCTGCAAAACAATATTTTTAGGCCTAACTTAGGAAGAACATTTTTCCCCCTGGGGTGAGTGTTCGGCTCAGGCCCGGGAAACACACGCAGGTGGCTTGCAGCATTCCTGGCTGGGCGCCTGCGGAAACCAGCCCCCAGCGCGGACGGAGTCTCAGGGTTTGGCACCAGGTCGGGAGGAGCAAAGGGCGGGGCGGCCTGTATTCCGTTTCAGGAGGACACTGGGGGGAAGAACTGGAGTTTGGGGTCCGGCGGCTTCTCGTTGGCTGCAAACAATGCCAAGGGCCTTGTCTCAGGGGCAGGGAGGGGTCTTCCTGCTTTTCTTAAAAGCAGGAGACAGCCTTCCCCGGGAAAATGGGCCTCCCTGGGCAAAGGAACCGGCATCCTTCTTCGGGCTGCGCGAGTGTCCTGGGCGTGAGAGCGCCCCCTTCAGGGCTCTCCAACTCGGTTTAAAATGAGGTTTCCCTGGCGTCGCGGTGGTGGCTTATCGGAAACGAATCCCGCAGGTATCTGAACATGCGGGTTCCATCCCTGGCCTCGCTCTAGTGGGTCGGGGATCCGGCGTTGCTGTGAGTTGTGGTGTAGGTCACAGACCCGGCTCCAATCCCGTGTGGCTGTGGCTTTGGCGGAGGCCGGCCGCTGTAGCTCCAATTAGACCCCTAGCCTGGGAACCTTCATATGCTGCGGAAGCAGCCCTAAAAAGCAATAAAATAAAATGAAGTTTCCTTTACTTATTTTCGCGGTCTGATTCTGTTAATAAGAGATTTCCAGTGGGTCAACCCCTAGGGACAGGGTATGGACCGCTGGTTGCCAGGGCCTGGGGGTGGGCGTGAGGAGTGGCTCCGGGTTTCTTTGGAAGGGATGAAAATATTTTGGAATTGAATAGTGGTCGTGGTTTCACAACGTGGTGAATGCACTAAATACCACTGATTTTTACATTTCAAGTGCTTAATCTTATGGGAAATTCATCTGAATTTAGAAAAATACATATATATATGTGTGTATATATATATATTTAAATCTAAACTACAGAAACGGAAAGGCACCCCAGGGGTGGTCCAGCCCCCTGGTCGCCCTCTTTGAGCCCCTGTGGGCTCTCCCCTCCTCCCGCCCCTCTCACAACCCAGTTATTCATTGAGCCGTGTTTTGGTTAGTTGTCCCCTCATCCCTAAGTGCACAGTGCGATGGTCCTCGGGGATCGCTGCCTGCCTCTCGCTGGATGGAGGTCCTCCGAGCTGCCCTCCATCTGCTTTATCATGGACCAGCCAGCCCCCCCCCCGGGGGGGGAGGGGCAGGAGCCACCGGGAGGAACACACACTCGGCTAACGCCTGGCCTCCCCTGGGCTGGTCTCACACCCCCTTGGTTGGTTTTATCTGGAAAGGACACAGGTCACAGCCCAGAAACCAGCAAATCGCTGAAAAGGTCTGGTTTCTTGGCTGATGTAACTCACTTGTTAACCCTTTAGAGTCCAGAAGAACCCAGACAGCCCTCAGATATCTGGAGTTTTGGGGCCCCAGGGGAGGGGGAGAGGAAGGTCTCAACAGGAACGTTTATGGAAAACAAGCTCCGCCTTCCTTACAGTCGGTCCGCGGGTGAAGGCCGCACCTTATTCCTGGAGCGCGTAGCAAGGCCTCAGCAGCGAAGCTGTCCTGCAGCAGGTGCACAGGCCGGCGCTTCCTGGGACGCGTCCTCTGCTGCCCCCTCGTGGCGGGCGATGCAGGTCGGGCGGCAGGAGCCCTGCAATCGAGAGGCAATGCACAGATCCAACCCCCACCCCGGGAACCTACAGCCTGCAGGCGTGTGTGTGTGTGTGTGTGTGTGTGTGTGTGTGGTGCGTAGGGAGGTGCGGACGAACGAGCCGCAGCCACCCAGAGACACTGAAGACTCGATACCGCAGAAGAACGGCGATAAATCCAACGTCCCAACTGCTTTGGCAATTTCTAGATGGTTCCAAACGGCAGACCCCTCTGTTGGCTTGTGGCCTAATGGTGGGACAGGGCTCCGGCGGTGCCCAGCGCGGTCTCTGGTGCCGCAGGACTCTGTCCTCGTGCAAGTGTCTCTGGCGCCCTCTGCTGTTCCTCCTTTGCTGTTCCACCCTCACAAGCCCGCCGGTGGAACAAATGGTCCGACTCCTAGACGCCTAGGGATCACAGACAGGGCGAAGTGTTCTCCCGGAAGCGCGGGCTGACTTGGGCTTCCCTCTGTACTCTACGTGCGGGGCCCTTTTCTCGCCCTACGTCATCTCTATGGTCAGTGCGGCCCGAGGTTCCTGCAGGCTGGGTGCCTGCAATGTCCAGTTGGTTCTCCCAGCTCCCCCAGACGCCAGGGGCTGCCTCACCTCAACTCTGCAAATGAGGACACCGAGGCCCTGTGGCCGAGTGACATGTCCAGCGCCTGGCGCAGGGGAAACAAACTGGTTTGCTGCCTCAGAGCCTGAGCGCCAGCCTCGCTGTTAGTGCGTCTCCTGGAAGTTCTGCAGCGTCCGCTGGCCCCGGCAGGGCAGTCGGTCTCAGCCTCTCCTAGACCAGCAGCGATCAGTTTGGGCACATCTGTTAACTAAAAACACCAGCACTACTCCAGCCAAATCATGGCTTTCAAGGACCCGACTCTCCTAGAATCAATCCCATGTGCTAACTTCACTTAGGAAATAAGAGCCTATTCCTTCTACCAAGTGCTTCGCTACCTACATTCAGCTTTGGAGGACTGTGCACAAAACCTTGCAGTAAGCAGGGCCCCTGGGAGTCAGCCAGACCCCTCTTGCATCATAAAATTGGATTGTCAGCTTCGTACACTTAAAGGCCACTATTGAAAGGATCCCCCAAGGATCAAATAAAGCTCTGTCATCCAGATGCAGAATTCCAGACACCCGACTCCCGTGCGTGCCTGTCACGTGTGTCTCCAGCACAGATGGCTCTCCAGAGCTTTAAGAAATGTTCCAGCTCTGTTTTTTCCAAAAGGGTCATTGATGCTCTGTCTAGAGACTTCTGACATTTTGTCTCAAATCCACAGAGCACAACAACTGTTGCACGTCGTGTTTGCTGCTTCCCGCAGCAAAGGTGGACAAGCTTCCTCGTCACAAAATGCACCTGGAGTTCAGTCGACACGTTTGAGGGTTACAGCACCTTCCCTCTAGCGCTCTTTCTCCCCTGCTGGAGCTGGTCATGGCGTCCAAGTCACACTAGATGCGTTTTGACAGGGATGTGGCGCAGGTGTGTGACAGGATGGGCCCAGGGAAGAGGAAGGAGTGAGAGCAGTCAGTGGCCTGATTTAGAGTCGGGACTTCCTGCTGGACCAGATGGAAAACCCCAGTGAGGCAGTGTCGGCGCCCTTTCCCGGCCTCTCTGTCTCCCTCTCACCTGCCGCCAGCACCTGCTGCCGGGGGAGGTGGGATGGGGGGGAAGCTCCCGTCCCTTCCACCACACCACACACCTGGGAATGGTTCCTTGTTTTGTTTTGTTTTGTTTTCTAGGGCCGTGCCCGTGGCATATGGAGGTTCCCAGGCTAGAGGTCCAATCAGAGCTGTAACTGCCAGCCGACACCACAGCCATAGCAACATGGGATCCGAGCCGCATCTGTGACCTACACCACAGCTCACGGCAACACGGGATCCTTAACCTGCTGAGCGAGGCTAGGGATTGAACCCTCAACCTCAGGGTTCCTAGTCGGATTCGTTTCTGCTGCGCCATAACGGGAACGCCACACACCCGGGAATGGAATGGACTGGTGGGACCCGGGGTGTCACTGTAGGAGTTGGCAGAGCCCCTGCCCGCCACTGCCTGGGTTTGAGTTTGGTGAGGGGAGTGGCGGTGGGGGAGGGTGCGGGGGGAAGAGGGCGCCGGATAGAGTGGCTGCAGAATCTTCCCGTCATTTCTGAGTTACTCCCGATTCTCCTGTTCACATCTCTAAGTCTTATCTGCAAGGTGGGGACCCAGGAAACAGGAAGGAAGGTGGACTGGTGACTCCAAAGGAGGGAATACGCAAAATTTAGCAACTCAAGTACCCGGTGTGCACAGCCCCGGGCTTCAGGCCGGCCAGGGCTCCGTGCCCCGTGCTCCTCATGGAAGGTGCTCATTGGGGGCTGGCCGGGGCTGGGGAAGGTGGGGTGAATGCATGGTGTTGTGGCTCTTTGGGGACCCCCATTTCTTGCTCTTGAGGCTTTATTTGTAAACAGTCACTCATTCGGCATGAGACCTCACCTTCTTTCTTCAGGTTGCAGAAACCAAACTGGCTTAAGCAAAACTGGCAGTTTATCTGCTCCTGTCGTTGAAAAGAGGTGGCTTCTGGCAATTTGGACTCCAAAGGTTCTGAAACTCAGCAGGACACTCTTGCTGTCTTTTCTCTTTTTTTTTCTTTTTAGGGCTACACCCTCAGCATAAGGAGGTTCCCAGGCTAGGGGGCGAATTGGAGTTGCAGCTGCCGGCCCACACCACAGCCACAGCCACACAGGATCTGAGCCACATCTGTGGCCTACGCCACAGCTCGTGGCAATGCCAGATCCTTAACCCACTGAGTGAGGCCAGGGATGGAAGCTGTGGCCTCATGGACACTATGTCAGGTTCTTAACCCGCCGAGCCACAGCGGGAACCCCTTTCTCACCATCTTTGATTCCATCCTCGTCAGGCCCATTTCCGAGGTAACAGCACAAACTCCAGACTCTGAGCGACTGCAGAGCGGCTGTTGGTTCCAAGAGGGCAGGTGGCCCTGCCCTGGGTGGGCCTCTCCTGCCCTCCCTCCCTGTGGGTTTCAAGCCCATTGCTGGGTGGACGCTGGGCCTCAGGATTTCGGGGCCCGGGTCAGGCCCCTGCCAGCCAGCGGGGGTGAGCGTGGTGGGTCCCTCTCATTGGACTGCGTGGATGTGGTTCCCACAGAAGGAGAGGCAGCAGCCACGGGGGGCAGGGGGGAGACCTCAGCGTTCACCCCATTTACCCCCCGCCCCCCGCTGCCCCCTTCAAGCGGCACAAACACGTAGTAAATCACGTCGGAGGAAGGCGTTCCTCTTTAACCGTCGCCGGCCGGCTGAGGGTCATCCAACAAGGCCAGAGGCGCCGGGAGCCGGCTCTCAGCCTCGGCGGCGTCTGGGAAGCGCCACAGGGACTGGGAGGCGGCCGTTCGGTCCCAGGCGCTCTGGTTTCTTGGATCTGAGAATTTGTAAAACTCCTGGGTGATCCCAACACGCATCCAGCGCCGAGAACCAGGCGTGTGAGGGAGCAGGAGCCGTGCGGATAACTGCCCTTTGTCAGTGGCGTTGGAGACAGTGGTGGTATAGACAGAGGCCGTACTGACTGCCGCCGTGCGGTTGTCTCCAGGGGGAGTGGGGCCCCTTTCAGTGTCCCCTTAGGGAGCAGCGTGTCCCAAAGTTGTGTCTGGGGGAGTTCCACCCTCCGTCTCCTGACACTTGAACCGCAATGTTAAGTGGGGGCGAAAGCAGCTCATTGAAATGTGGCCACTTTCTCTCTCTCGTGTGTCACTGGATCTGAACCTCAGAACAGAGAGCAGAGGAGAGAGGACAAAAGAGAACCTGAAACTCGCCCCTGCAGTGTGGGGACACGGGGATCGCCTTGGTTCCGCCCTCACGCTCTAGGGCCACGCTGCTAAGTCAGACCTTCAGGTGGTTTCCCGGTTCGATTCTGGCCAGAGACAAGCTTGGCAGGGCAAGGTTTGCAGGTGCAGGTTTCTGGGCTGAACCCCTGCGCCTGAGCTGACGGGGATTTTAACCAGGTGTCCTCAGCCTGTGTACAGATGGAAGTGCTGCCGTCCTGCAGCTGCAAGGAGCCTCTCCCGTAGGCCGGAGGGCCTTGGAGTCACACGAGGACGTTGGCCCAGCCCTGCCCGCGATAACCGCAGCTCTTGGTTACACGCTGTGCCTCGGAGATTAACAAGTGCCTTTTTTTTCGGTTTTGCCTTTTGAGGTTGGTGATGGGAGCAGCACCACTTCCTTGGGCTGAATGGTCAGAGTTGCACAAACGTTTGCAAGTTCCCTTCTTCTGGTGTTTACTTACTGAAGGGCTTCCTGAAAGCTAGTCGCAAAGCCTCCGATTATTTAAAATCATGTGGCGATTTATGTTTAGACATAAAAAATTCCCAGGCTCGGTGAGTGCCTGTGTAACTGCCCCCGATGAGGAGGCTGCTGAGCGTCCTGTCCTGTGACTTACAGCGTTTCCCCCCCTCTGCTTCCACAGGGCAAGGGGGACGCCACCTCGCTGGAGGCCAGGGCGGCTGCGGAGGTCAAGGTAAGTGACACGCCGGCTGGTGCCTCTCCACGCGCGCATCAGTCGCATCAAAAAATGCCAAGCGTGAAGGGTTTTTTCCCAGTTTCTTTGGTTATTTTATGCTGCCCGGCGTCTAGTGGAGCCACCGGGGTGTGTTTCCAGAAGAGCCGTGTCCCGCCCTGTAAGACAAAAACTGACATTCTGTGTGAACTTGGGTTGTGCAATGACTTCTCCGTACGGCAGGGGTCTGCCTGTGTGACAAACGGGATGGCACCCTGCTTTCTCTGCAGCCTGGGTCTGCCTCTGAGGTTGTGGAGCATGGGGGTATAATACACGTGACTTCTGTGCTGCCTTCCTTTGAAAACTCGGATCCGTGCCCTCACAATAAGCTGGAGTGACAAGCAGCGAAGGTGACAGCAGCGCCGGGCGGCACCGAGACGCTGGCCCGTGGGGTCTGCTCGCAGTCCATACTGTGTCAGGAGTGTGGCTTCTCTTCGGAAGCTTTTCTAGGAGTTAGGCCTAAAGTGGATCCTTTAGATGGAGGTGGCTTTCTGGCCCCATTTCAAGCGGCTGCCTGATGTGAAAACTAACATTATCAATAAGGACTTTTATAAGGTGGCTTTACGGGTGTTTTGTTTCTCCCATGGTCCCAGCAGGTGGTAATGCTACCTCTACCAGGAAGCCAGGCACCTGTCATTGTTAGGGGGAAATATTCCCCCCCAAACAGGGAGGGTACCGCGGGCCCGTTCCCTGTGGCGACCACACAGGTCACAGAAGCCTGGGTTCTGGTCAGGCTTGTTTCATTTATGTGAACACGTCAAACGACGCTCTGTCGCTGCAAGGCAGACATTCTCCCGGTTTTCCGCATGCTCGGCAGCCTCTCTGGCCTCGTCGAGGTGGTGGGCCGCCTGCAGCCTGTGCAGGTCAGGAGCTGCTCCACGAAGTGACGGCTTCTCAGGGACTCTCTGTGGGTCTGGGGGTCCCGAGGGCCTGTCCGGAGGCCTGGCTGGTTCCGGGACCCGTGATCTGGAGCAAAGGACGCTGGCTCGTGACTGGCCGTGATTTTGCATTTGGTCACGGACCTCCACGCACACAGCGCGTGTCACTGGATGCCAGTGGTTTACTTTTCGCACAGTTGGGGTTCTCCTCTCTGGGTCTGGCTTGTATTTTTATTAACAGCCCAACACAAAGAATTTGGTTGAAAAATAGGCTCTTGTTAATACCATCTTGTAAATGAGATTTCCTTATTCGACATAAAAATTGTCGGAAGAAATAAAAAATTAACGCCCACTCACCAGGCTAGACAACACCTCAAGGTGCTCCTGATTGTCGTAGCCGAGGGACTAGACAAACGGCAGTACTGTTTGGTACTGCATCCTAATTTCAGCAAACTCGGGACACAAGCTGGGCTGCAGCGGCAGGAGGTAGTCCTCTCAAAACATTTTCTCTGTCTACTTCAGTCTTTTCAGAAAAAAAATAATGGCGCTCTAGCTGGTGAGTCTTAGCAGAACTTTATTTGGCTTTAAGTGGAAGCAGCAGGGCGCACGAGGAACGGCGTGTCTCCTGGAAAAAGCAGCTCTCCTCCTCCTTTGCGTCCTCACAAACCCCAGACCGAGCACACGTCTCTCTTGGTTGTGGAAATGAACAGAGAAATAAAACAAGAAGGAGTCTGGGGGGCGATGGACCGGGTACCGGGTGTGCTCGAGACGGGGGCCTGGGGCCGGCCGAGCCGCGGTGGGGACTCGAAGCCTTTCGGGCAGAGCGCCTTCCATCAGGCCCGGTCACGCCGGGGCTGGTCTTCCGGGGGCTCCGAGAGCAGCACGGCGGCGGCCGGGGCCGCCTGCGCCCTCCGGGACCCTTAGCCCCTGAGTGGGCAAAACCCTCGGCCGTGTTTTCAGATCCACCTTGAGTGTGGCGGGCGGAAGCCGTTCTTATGTTCAGGGTGAAAACCACAAAGCAGCCCTCACACGGGCAGGCCCGGGGCCCCGTGGAGGCGGAACAGGCCCTGAGACGCGGGCCTGGATGAGCTCACCGCTCCCTCTCTTTCCACGTGTGTTTCAGGGCCTTTGTAAGACTTGCTGTTACACAGATTGTCACACCAGCCGAGAGCATTCGGGGGTCTCCTGTTTAAAATCCTAGCACAGGCTTAGCCGCTGGAGTGTGAACGGCGCTCCTCACAGCTTCGCCTGGAAGCATAACCATGTTTTCCCAGGCGGGGCCTGGGGGCCGCAGCAGGCGGGGCCTGGGGGCCGCAGCAGGCGGGGCCTGGGGGCCGCAGCAGGCGGGGCCTGGGGGCCGCAGCAGGCGGGGCCTGGGGGCCGCAGCAGGCGGGGCCTGGGGGCCGCAGCAGGCGGGGCCTGGGGGCCGCAGCAGGCGGGGCCTGGGGGCCGCAGCAGGCGGGGCCTGGGGGCCGCAGCAGGCGGGGCCTGGGGGCCGCAGCAGGCGGGGCCTGGGGGCCGCAGCAGGCGGGGCCTGGGGGCCGCAGCAGGCGGGGCCTGGGGGCCGCAGCAGGCGGGGCCTGGGGGCTGCAGGTGGGCAGATGCAGCACCTGGGCCACAAGGTCCCTCACCTGGTAAACCCACCGCGGCCTCCATGTAGCAGTTACTTTTCCTTTTTCTCAAGTTCAGTTTCCCTCTTTATTTGATGCTCCAGGAAGCAATTTAAAAGGGGGCAGAAGAGGCTGAATTTCCGAGGGGAGGGTGTTTCCTTGCCCGGCACGCCCCCTCCGGCGGCGGCCCCACGAGGACGCTCCGGGATCCTGCTGTCTTTCTCCTCTTTTTAAAACCTGCTTCGGGATGAGCACACACGCCCCTTTCAGAGAGTCGCACTGGGCGAAACTATTGATTCGGTGGAACTTGATAAGAAAGAAAAAGCTACTGTTCCCTCGGATTTCCGGCTATTTGGAGCAGGGGAGCGAGGCCCCTCGTGGTGGTGACGCTGTGGGGCTTGAGGCGGGGGTGCAGCCTCACGCCGGGCAGACAAGGGCAGACGAACCTGGGTGAAGACGAAGGGTGAGGCCAAAGCTGTGCCCGGGCGTGAGGACAGGCCACGTGCCCCCACACACCTGTCCACCTGCTGGACTTCGGCGGGGGGGGTGCGTGTGTGTGTTTTAGTTCCTAAAATTTGCGAAACAGTCTGTTTTTTTGTCCAGATACCTCAGTATGCAATTAAATAAGGTGGCGACTCAAACTAATTCTTTGAAGGGAAATTTAGTTAAAATGCTGCTGACGTGCCTTGACTGTGGCGGCCGCTCCACAACTGGTGGTCAGGTATTAACTGTGCCCCAGCCTCTTTTTCCCAGTTCCTGGCAAGTGGACCCCCGGCCTTTTTAACAGGAAGCCTCCAGCTGAGTCACGAAACCAGCTTTCAGATTAGAATTTTGAAAAGGGAGCGTGAGCTGGCTTCTCCTTTCTGTTTTGCTTTGTAATGACCCTGCTTTACTCTTCTCGTCCAAAACTGAACTGATGCTCTAAGGATTTGTAGCCTTAGAATAAGGGGGATTTTTCTGTTTCACTGTGTCTTTTTCCATCAAAGCTTCTCTTGCTTCTGCCTTCATTGAAACAGATGAACTGGTATTTGCAGGTGTACTCGGCAGTGTTGACAAGGTGAAGGTGACAGATGACATTAAAGTGGGTGGGGCAGAGGGAGGCAGGGCAGAAATGTGGTTTTTCAGTCTGTTTGGGGGGCAGAAGTTCTGCTACGGAGCTGGCTGTCTGTGCAGAGTAGCTGAGCTGCCCTCGCCCCACTAACCCAGCCCTGGTCAGGGCTCTTCATACACGCAGGCCACAGAGGTGTGGGTGTCTGCGTGGGGCAGGACTGCAGTGGTACAAGGACGGGGCAGGTACCCAGGGAAGATTCCAGAATAGCAGAGGTGCCTGCACCTGAAAAGCAGCTCTTGTTTACTCCCGCCACGAGTGACCGCGACGGAAACAAATTCCGTCTCTCCTTCCTGCCTGGCTGTAATCGCCGGACGGTCTCTTCAGATCTTCATGGAACGCTGCAGCGGGAACTAGCCAAGTGTCCTGGGACAAATTTGGAGCTGGGAAAGTCCTTTGACCGAGGTCATAGTTGTAAATTTCCTTTTGGGATATCTGGAGAAAAACTAAACCTTAACTTTATGGAAAAAGCGCACCCCCAGTTTTAGCTTATTCAAGCTACAGCTTACATCCCATCCCCCAACCCAAACGGACAGATTTATAGGGAAAAAAACCCCCAGATTCCCAAGGATTTTCATTAAGTTCTAGAATCCCAGGTAATTTTTTCCTTCTTGTTCATATTTTTTGTAGAATTTCCAAAGAAATATAAAATACTTCCACAATAACCATATTGTAAGCTACTCTGGTTTTATGACAGGTGCCTGTCCCAGGCTCTGTGCAGATGCATCTGTGCCCGTTCACGAGCTAGAGATGCAGTGACACCGGGGTGGGGGTGCGCTAAAGGTGTCAGGGGGCTGCTTGGCCGGCCCCGGAGCACCTGTGCACCTGCGGAGTAGCAGCCCTGGGCACACCTGGGACCCTCTCCCAGCCCTTAGTTTTCTGCAGAGCACAGCTCGGGAGGCACACCTTATGGACCCGACAGTTCTGGTTCTTAGGTGTGGCACTGGTCAGCGCTGTGGGCATGTGGGGGGACCAAAGAGGCCAGACCAGGAGCCCATGGGCCTGGGCGGAGTCTGACCCCTCCCCCACTCGGCTGCTGGGTAAACATGACCTTGGTGGGGCCAGGTCTCCTTGCTGGGCGGCCGCTGAAAGGACAGAATTGAATTGGAAGCAACCGTCAGACCTTCTAAGCACTTGGTTTTTCTTTCACGTGTGTGTATACACACCTATAAACACACAAATACATGACACAGACTCTGTAACTGTGACACTGATGCATGTTCATGAAGATAAGGCTGCAGACACGCTTGTCACCTGCGGTCTCCAGCCTCATTTCACACACTTGCCCCTGTGTTATTAGAAGCTGCTCATTCATGGTCAAGGGTTTCCATACATTTCTCAAAGAATACAGGCCTCAGCTCGTGGGCTTGGGGCCACGCGGTGCAGCCCAGCGCCCCTGACCTGCCTGCACCCCCCCAACCTCCTGTGCCTGCTTCTCTCCCTCCCACCGCCTGCGCTCTGCCCACCTGTGACCCACGCTCCTGCTTTCAGTTTCACCACAACCACTCTCAGGAGAAGGGAGGTGGCCCCGTGCTGCCCCATCCACGCCATGAGTTTCCGGTACGTTCGCAGCCTGAGCCGCAGCAGCGGCCGCGGGGTGGACCCCTCTCCCTCGCTCCTCAGACCCCGCCTTCCTCCTCCTCCTGCTTCTCCCTCGTGGGCCCTCCTTCGGGGCCCTTTCTCCCACATCATTAGGTGTCCCTGAACCCCGATGGGCCAGGAGGCCCACCCATATGCTCCCCGCCTGGGAGGGGGCCCCCAGCCCCCAGGGCAGTCCTCAGATGGGGGGTGGCCGTGTGCACAGGATGAAGACACGGACGCAGCCCTGGTGTCTGGTGTGGGTCGTAGCCCAGGTGGGACAGGTGCTGATGTTTGGTGGTGACTGGTGACACCAAGGACCAGGACTCGATGATGTCAAGACTCACGTCTTTCTCACGGGGTCGCCAAGCCAGGGGCTGCCCTTGGCTGCTGTCCTCAGAGGTCCTGGCTCCCACCGGGCCACCCCGCCACCAGGATTCTTTGTTCCAGTCGTGGGGCTGGTGGCGGAGGATGGAGGGGGAACTGGTGCCCTTTTAATGTCCCTTGCCCTCCTGATCCCAGCGGTGAGGACTCAGCCCCTGGTCCCATCCTGACCCCCCCGCCTGCTCCCCGGCCTGGGAGAGAAAAGACATGTGAGCGTGGGGTTGGGGGTGCGGAACCTGACACTCCAGCTCTGAGACGGTCTGTCTGGTTGCGTGCGGGTGGGAGTGGGGGACAGGGGAATGGAATTCTAGGTCCACAGGGGAGACACGTCCTAAGGCTTCAACCTTGACATAATGGAGTCTAATGGAAACACGAGATGGATGTTTTTGCCGTGGTGCTGGTGGCTTACGTCCTGAGCCTAATTGTGCCAGCATTTTGGTTCTGCTGCTGGGGAAGGATGCCCAGTCTGAGAACAATTCCTTTCATGCAGGAGCCAGTGAACAATGAAAGCTGCTATTCAAAATAATTTCTTTTCAAAATGTATTTGAAAGATGAGTAAGCCAAGATTGTCATGACAATTTTCCCTGGCATAAAATAAAAGGCAGTGTCTTGCCGTAGTCACCATGACAACACCGAGTTCCCATACGTACATGTACCTGCCATTAATGCCATCAACAGTGAAAGGTTTCTGTTGCAAAGCCACTAGATCTAACATGACCACGACTTAGCCAGAGATCAAAGACCCCATCTTTTTGCTAATGCATTTTCCACAGGACTAAACCCGAGATAATTACGTTTTAAATCTTGTGTTTGAATTGAATTGCAGTTAGGAGAACTCAAAATACTGTCACAAAATGCCTGGTAATTTCGGGTCGGGATCGTCAGACCTTTCGCTTCCCTTCCTCCCTCCCGGTTCTCTGGCTCCGTACTGGGGCACGCTGCCACCAGGTGAGGACAAAGAACAAGCCTGCTTTTCAAGCGATTTAGGCAACTCTGTGGTGCGGGAAAGATGACATTTTTGGGCTGAACCGTTTCTGAGTGTTCCTGTGAGTGGCGTTTCTTACCTGGGCTGGTCTCCTGCTCCCAGGAGAGACAGGGCAGGCCTCCTAGTCCCTGTCATCTGAGACGGACCAGGTGCGGGAGTCTCCATTCTGCGCCGTTGTCTTCATCCTCTGTCCAACGTGGAGTAGCTTTGGTGAGCTGACCTTTAGTATTGCTGAGATGCTCTTGTTTAACTCTTGGCAGTAGACCAGGTAGTTACACCCCAAAGTCGATGTTTACGCCGTTTCTTAAGAAGCCTTTTGTTTTATGCTGCACGAGGAATAATCTAAGAAAATGTCTGTGCCCCCAAATAAGCCCAGTCTCCTTTGTCGAATGGCCAGACCCTGGAGACGCCGAGGTTGGCTTTGCCGAGACATAAGCATCTTCTGTGAGGGCTCAGATAGGTGGCGGGTAATGGAAAAAAGAACTGCATCCTCACCAAAAAAAGTTCAGTTAGAAATTCTGTTTCCGTCAATCCTGGATACTATAAAGCAAAGGACCGTGACAATAATTAAACAGAGTATTCCTGAGGGACCACAGAGCCCAGGTTCACTTGTCCTCCGTGACCCTCAGAGGCCCTGGAGCAGGGTGTGAGGACGTGTTGGTGCCGCCACCGCAGGGCCACCGCTGGGAGCAGGGCTGGGCCGGGTGTCCTCCTCTCCCGTGGGTGCTGAGCTCTCTTGGTGGTGAAGGGTGTTTCCAGGAATGACGGCAGATTTCTGAGAGGGTGGCATGTAGATATTAAGACCCACGGCTTGTCACTGGCATGCGATCTGGATTAATTTCAGGAAAAGTGAAAAGAACTGGCTTTTTTTTTAGGCTTCTGGCAGTCTGACGAAAAGGGGGAGTCCAAGACTAGGCGTGTGCGGGCGCCTGAGCCCCGACAACGTGAGCGAATAGGAAGACCTAGTCTTTTCACCTCCCTGTGTTTGCGTCTTGTGCCAGCTTTCAAAGCAAAAGGTGGTTGGGAGGTACGGTGGGTAAAACGGTGTCTCGTGGTTGCCAAGGGGGAGGAGGAGTGGGGTGGGCGGGTGTCTGCGGTTAGCAGATACCAACCATGGATGGCATTTAGGGTGTGAGTCAGCAGAGAGGTCCTGCCGTCCAGCGCGGGGAACGATGTGCCATCACTTGGCATGGACCGCGACGGAAGATGCTCCGAGAGAGGGCGTGTACAGATGTGTGCGACTGGGTCACGTTGCTGTACGGCGGACACGGGCACAACACTGTAAATCAACCATGCTTCAATGGGAAACTTTCAAAAATAGAAAGTAGCAGCAAAGACAATTATGCCTTAGAATGCCCTCTGGAGGGCCGACCTAGTAGTGACTCTTCCAAAGCTCTGGTCCTCGTGTTTCTCGGAAATACGTGTGCGTGTGTTGACGTGCCTGCTCCCGGACACAGAGGCACAGTGTGTACTTGGCTAGACACATGCTCATCAGGTCCCCTGTCCAAGAAAAAGGACGTACAATATCTGTGCTCTGGAGGCAATGGAAATTGTGACAAGAACAAATGTCCTGGAGTAGCTGCCAGGTGAGAAACAGCAACCGTAGGTGAACTGCTTCCACTTGATTGGAAAAGGCCTGTCTAACATTTTGGAGGAAGGGAGAGGCGGTTTCTGTCCCTTTCAGCCCTGAATTTCCTTTGTCTTTGATTCCTTCTTTGCATGCCCTATAATTTTATACCAGTCTCTGTCCACACCCACTTCTTAACCAGAACTTCTGTTATCTGTCATCCAAAGGCTGATTGTTAGTTGGTAGTTTTTTCATATGGAGTGTGTAGGTCTTCAGAGGCGGGGCCTGTTTGTTTGTTGAAAAGGAGCGTGAAAAAGGAAAGTCTTAACCAGCAGTCTTCACCTCTGACCTGGGCTCTGTGTGCGAAGCTCGCTTTGATGCGGCACCTTACGTGCTTCTGGCTGTACCAGGACAAAGCCTGATGCTGGTGACAGGCACAAAGGGCTGACGGTTCTGGAGGAAACACGGGGACTCAGTCGTCAGAAGGCAGGCCGAGCAGATCTTTCTGTTACTCAGACATACATACCCCTGTCACAGGTGGAGAGAGAAGGTGTGCGTGGGAGAGTGTGCACCACATATGCACGTTCATGGACAGGTGTGTCTCTGCGTGTGTGTGCGTGTGGATCTCTGTGCAGGGGTTACTCAAAGGACTAACAGCACAATCCTCGCACAATCAGTGAGCATTCTCTGACCCAGCGTCACCTGCAAAAGGAAGCCATCATTTCTCTTCACCCCCTTTGACCTGTGTCTCCTGGGCTCTGTGTAAATGACAGACCAGAAGCCCTGGAGGTGCCTTTCCCTCTCTGGCAGGTGGCAGGTGCGCCGCGGGCAGGGGCTCACAGCTGCCCCTCCAGCGTCTCTGATGTTTCTGAGTTTTGAACCCTGGACTTGGTCCCTGTGGACTCGGCTCTGGAGGGCTCTGGAGGCCTGTCACGGCTCCGCGCGGAGCTGGGCGCGGGCAGTGCGTCTCCTCCGCCCTTCCCTCTGCGGGGCGAGGGGACCTGGACCAGCCCTGCCGGCCCCAGACGTTCTCTGCGGGGCGCGGGAGATGCGGGACGCGGAGCCGGAGGTCGGGGGGCGGGGGCTCGGACCCGCCCTGCCCGCCCCGGACACGTCTGTCCTCTGCGGGGGAGGGCGCGGGCGGCGGAGGCAGAGGCGGGGTGGCTGAGAGCAGCGGGCGGCCAGGCTGGGGTCGGGAGCGAGGATGATGGGGCTGCGGCGCACGAAGCTGCAGCAGCTCTTGCTCAGGAAGGTAGGCGAGCTCTCGGGGGTCTGGGGTCGGGGAAGTTTGGCGCGTTTACCAACTGCTGGGAAGCTGCTTGTGTGCCAGGTCGCGGCCGGTGAAGGGCAGGTTCCAAAGGTGTTTTCCGGGGCCGAGTGAACTTCTGTGTGTCCTTAAACGTGAAGGGTCACAGGTCACAGCGGGAGGCAGAGAGCAGGTCAGCGGCTGTCGTTTTCGGTTCGTCCTGACTTGGAGGTTATGTTATCGCCAGGGTGGGTTTAAGGTCGTCACTCTCACCGGTAATTTCACTGTCAAGGGGACAGGTCGCTCAGTCATTTTCCTGCGATTTTAGACACAAAGGGAGGAAAATGTGACAGTTGATGTTTATTAAAACTGTTACTAAAAGGTAAAAGTTTTAGGTGAAGAGAATCAGATCCAGCAGTCTGCCCGTAGTTATTTTGGTTTTGCTTTTTCAGAACTTTTTCACTGTAGGAAAATATGTACAACATAAAATTTACCATTTTGGCCACTTTCGGTGGCATTAAGTACAGTCTCACGGTGGCGCAGCCGTCACCGCCGTCCATCCGCTGAGCGCTTTCATCTGCCCGACCTGAGACTCCGTCCCCATTAAGCTGTAACCCCCCCCCCCCAAGTTGCCCATTTTAACGAAAATAACTCGAACCCGTAATCGTCCTACGCAGTAAGTATGCATCAGATCACAGTCCAAGCCAGGTCGTGCCGGACAGCCCCTGCGATCTGCTCGCTGGGTTTGTTAGAGAAATTACTCTGAATGGCACCTCACAGCTGTCTTTAAAAAAGAGAAGAGTGAAATACGGG
The DNA here is from genome assembly GCF_054392235.1 of Sus scrofa. Taxonomy (NCBI): domain Eukaryota; kingdom Metazoa; phylum Chordata; class Mammalia; order Artiodactyla; family Suidae; genus Sus; species Sus scrofa. The sequence continues at coordinate 2,295,936 of NC_139383.1, forward strand.
GTTTTAAAAAAATCACTCACCTACCTATGGGTATAGGATTTGTGAGGACTTTTTAAGAGGAAATCTGTGACTTTCCAACTACGCGCATGTCATTTTTTAAAGTTGGGCAAGAAGTGCTCTGATTCTCTTGTTTTTGTAAATATTGCTAAGTGTATATACGCATTGTATGCAGTTTTGTGGTTAGTACGTATTTTTTATTTGTACATCTTTATGCATGCAAATGTCACATTGAAACAAACTTGTTTCACTTTAAAATCACTCCTAAAATAATACCGCGAATGGTTTATAAGGTGCATGAAGTCGTTTCTGTCTGCTTTGTGAGACAGCTGGGGCATTGAGGAGCCAGGCGCATGTCCCCTTTTAGAAGCAAGGATGGGTCTACACGTAAAAGCCGAGCACCTAACCCAGCCCTCGGGTCTGAGCCCTCCTCCCCACCATCCCCACGTGGCCCTTTGCCCTGAGTTAAGTGAACCTCACATCCCTGGGGGTGTTTCCTTGTTGATACCCTTTCTTAGTCCCAAAGTCCCAAAGACGTCAGAACAGTTTGCAGACATAATCAGCATGAGATTGAGAACTGAGTCAGCGCATGCACTGAGGCAAAGCAAGAAGGGAGAAATGGATCTGGAGGCCGAGCTCAGAAGGCGTGGTGGGCGGGCGGCAGGGGCGCCGAGCATGCCGGCCTCCCGGGGGGGAGGATGCCGTGTGGGCTCAAACCGCAGACAAAACCCCACGTTGTTTTTCGGGTGAACATATTTCTTTCTGTCCCTGGGCCCAGAGGAGCATGCCCCGCGGGGTCCTCCTGAATTGGGCACCGCATAAAAGCAGGGGCAGTGTCCCCGCTGGTGGCTTCCGAGTGCAGGGCCTTGCTCAGTGATGCCTTCTGTGCTGCTCTCAATTGTAAGTGGAGGGTCAGTCCGAAGCACAAAGCAGACCTGCGCAGCTACCCAAGGTTAGCTCCGTGTGGTCCAGGGAGGCGGCCGGCTGGAGCGCGCCCTCATCCGGGGACATCCGAGGCCGTCTGATGCCATCGCCCCAGACGGCTCACTGCAACTTTGGGGAGGAGATCCATCCGCTTCGTTAGGCTAACCTGGCTTCCTTGGCAAGTGCAGGAACGAAGGTGCTCCGCCTCGCAGGTTACCCGGAGGTGCCCGACGCCCTTGGTTGTTGGAAGAGGGCTCAGAAATCACACAGCTCGTGGGCCTCCCTCTCTGGACGAGGAGACCGAGGGAAGCTGAAATGCCCGCCAAGGTCACTGGTGAGCCGGTGGCAGACCCGCAGCTCCGGACAGCCGCCCGTGGCTCTCCCCTTTAGGCCGTGATGGGCAGACACGCGTAGGGAGTGGTCAGCACGGCGCGGAGACCTGGGAGGGGTGCCCACCCGCCTGTGTTGGCTGTGTCCGTGTTGTGGGCACGCAGACCTTGCCGCCACCGTCCCAGGGTCAGCCAGCTCTGGACCGCTGGGAGCGCACCGTCCACAGGCAAACCACCCATTCGGAGCCCGTGTCCCAACCGCTTCCTCCAGGCCACTGTCCCCCCACCCCTCACCCAGGCCAGGGAGCAGACCACTAGCGACAGCCCTGGGCCCCAGCACCTCCTGAGCCTGGGCGCCCAGGCCGGCCTGTTCCTTCCCGGGAGACATCAGTGAGGGAGCTCGTCTGCCCCCACCCTCCGCCTCCCGCATCTGTGTCCCCCCACCCTCCGCCTCCCGCGTCTGTGTCCCCCCACCCTCCGCCTCCCGCGTCTGTGTCCCCCCACCCTCCGCCTCCCGCGTCTGTCTCCCCCCCACCCTCCGCCTCCCGCGTCTGTCTCCCCCCCACCCTCCGCCTCCCGCGTCTGTCTCCCCCCACCCTCCGCCTCCCGCGTCTGTCTCCCCCCCTCCCTCCGCCTCCCTCGTCTGTCTCCCCCCACCCTCCGCCTCCCGCGTCTGTCTCCCCCCCTCCCTCCGCCTCCCGCGTCTGTCTCCCCCCCACCCTCCGCCTCCCGCGTCTGTGTCCCCCCCACCCTCCGCCTCCCGCGTGGCCCCTCCTCCTGGGAGCTGTGGGAGGCAAACCGTCTTGTCCAGTAATAACAAGGTCCGTGCTGGAAAACACCAGCACTTACTTTTAACACGCTCAGCACGTGTCTGGTAGGAAATGAGAAACAGCGAGGCCGCGTTCTGCCTTTGCGAGAGCGCGCCAGGCGGGGTGGACATGGGAGAAGCTGTAATCAGGCCACGGGCGCCGAGCCTGCTGGGGGCCGAGAGCCTGCGGCGCGGGGGGGTTGGAAGCAGGCCCCCCGGGGCGTTGGGGGGTAGTCAGGGGCGCCTTGTGGGTCAGGCTCGCACCCTGAGCAAAGATTCCCTCTCCTCGCGGGCGGGCTTCGTCGTTTCCAACCCTTTAGCACCTGCATGTTGCGGGTTCCGAAGGGTTTGGGTGGAAGATCTCGAAGACAGAGTCGGCCTCTTCTGCAGTAACCTCTTCACTCGCTGGGGACCTGCGTCCGGGAGTCGGTTTAAATAAAACCTCACCCCTGCCCTTAGCCAGTGTCATCGTTTCAAGGAACCACCTCCCTTCAGTTCTGCCATCAAATGCCTGGGATGGAGCTTCTCTCTCTCCCTTTCTCTCTGTTTATTTTAAATTGTCTCCTTAAATTCAAGTGCCTCCCGCTATTCTTGAACCTGAGGCTGAGGTTTTTAAAGACCAGCTGTGCTGGAGTTTTCCTTTCGACAGTCGTGGGTATGCTTCTCAGACTCACAGCCAGAGGCCGTGTCCACGCATGGCGTCTCCATCGTTGGAGCTGATGGGCCTGAGGTGGTGGCCGAGCTGCCTGGGGTACAAGGCTGGCCTTGCCTGGAGGATTGCGGTTACCAGTAGCTCCAACAGTGAGAAACAAAGTCTATATCAGGGAGTTCCCGTTGTGGCTCTGCAGAAATGAACCCAACTAGTATCCTTGAGGCTGTGGGTTCGATCCCTAGTTGTGCTCAGTGGGTTAAGGATCCAGCGTTGCCATGAACTGTGATGTAGGTTGCAGATGTGGCTCGGATCCTGCATTGCTGTGGCTATGGTGTAGACTGGCAGCTGCAGGTCTGATTCGACTCCTAGCCTGGGAACTTCCATATGCCGTGGGTGCGGCCCTAAAAAGAAAGAAAAAAATAGTGATAATGAACATCGGAGTTCCTGCTGCAGTGCGGTGGGATTGGCTGTGTCTTGGGAGCACTGGGATGCAGGTTCGATCCCCAGCCTGGCACAGTGGGTTAAGGATCTGGCATTGCCACAGCTGTGGCTTAGGTTGAGGCCGCGACTGGGATCTGATCCCTGGCCTGGGAGCTTCATGTGCAGCAGCAGCGGCCGGCGGGGGGTGGGAGGGGCATCAGTTTCATCTAATTTCACATAAATGCACACAAGCCATTGATAGAGGCTTTGGAGCAAAATCTTTAATATATCAACCCACAGATTGAGGTTAAGTGCCTGTTTGATGGGACGGGGAAGGTGGCACCTCCTGGGCCCTGGCTGGTCCTGTCCTCTGTCCTGGGGCCCTCGCTGCTCCTGGCGTGACTGCACAGCCAGCAAGGACCTCCTGCTTTCCTGTCTGTTTCCAGGAGTCTGTGTGTCTGTTGGACTTTGCACAAAACCCCCCAGTTGGCTAAGGGTTAGAATCCTCATGATACAACATCTAACACAGGCTGGCTTGAGCGAAAAAAAGGGATTTCTGGGGCATGCGAACTGAAAATGCAGGAACCCCCAGATTCGGAGCTCAGAGACACGGGCCCTGCCCTCCAGGCTCCTGGCCTGGGTGGGTCCTTCCCAAGATTCTCGTGGTCAACAGGGGTGTTAGACTCATGTTCCCAACATGCGTCCAGCTGTGGGCATCTGGGTCTGTCACCAAGGTGGTTCTCCCTGGGGACAGGCCTTGAGGCAGCAGGCCTGTCCCAGCTTCAGGTTCCCCTCCGAGGGTTCAGGCAGGAACTTAACGTCTCCGCAGGGGTGTGGACTGCCCTGGGCGGCCTGGGCACCCCACTCCCCCGAAGGCGTCAGGCCCCTTGGCCTGTGAGCTTTTGCATCTGGTCTCTCCTGGCCAGAGGGGCCTCGCACGCCTCACCGGTGAAGAGTAAACAGGCGGCTTTGAAGTCACAGCTGGGCGGTGGTTTACAAGGCGGCAGCAAACCTCCTGCTGGTTTGCAGAGATAAGGCTGTAGTGTAGTGTCTTCTTTCTCTGCGGATTTTCCCCGCTGGCCAGAGGAGGCTGCCCTGGCCCGTAGCTGCGGGGCCTGGCCAAGCCTTGTGGGCGCAGCAGTTGGCTGAGCTGGGGGTGGGGGCCACCGCCCCACTGGAAGGTCATTTCACGCTTCCAGTGCATTCAGGGTGCAGCCCCCTCTGCTTCGGCAAATAGAATTTGGGGCCCAAGGGCTGTGCTTCTCTCTGAACCTGATCTCGCCCTGCACAGCAAGAGGGGCGGCTCACCCCCAGGGCCAGCTTTAAGGACCCGAGGGGGAGCTCGGATTTGAGGGATTTCCAGCTTCTGCTGCTTGGCGCCAGTTCCCGTCACTGTTGCAGGTGTGCTGGGCAGGTGTGTGGACCAGGGGTGCTGGGCAGGGCTACTCAGCCCATCACCTGCACTCCTGACATGTGGCGCTCGGCTCTTGTCACACGGCCATGGCAGCGATGTCCCCGGGAACACGGCAGGGGGCTGCCCTCACTTGCTGACAGGGTAGCCGGGAGACGACTGCATGTGTGTCATACGGGACACGTGGCGACAGAGGGAGGAGGAGGCTGCTGGGGCTCAGGGGAGTGAGTGAGCATGTGTGTGTGTGTGTGTGTGTGTGTCCACTCACACACGTGTGCACCTCAGGGCTCGTGGGCGCTGTGGACAGTGCCCTTGGAGGCCACTGCGTCGGGATACAGGGCTCCCTTCTTACTGGGGCTGCAGAGTCTCCCCCACAGCTCCCTGGAACCCCTCTTCCTTCTGCTGAGGCAGCAAAGAAGCCCAGCAGGAGGGAACCCTGGCCCCAGGAGAGCATGTGAGCTCACACCTGGTGCCCACCCGGTGCCCACGGGCGTCCATGCTGTGCCAAGGCCTCCTGGCAACTGGAGTGGGCCTGTTTGTCATGCGAAGACACAGGCTCTGTTTCCAGGCTGTGCCAGGACGCGGGATGGGTGTTGCGGGGGGGTGTGGGAGGCGTCCTCGTGTGTGGTGTCCAGCCCCGTGGTTCTGCGGTCATTGTTGGGCACTCCTGGCAACCCCCGCCCCGGGCGCCGTCCCCCACTAAGTATGGGAGTCAGCCTCGAAGGTGAGTTCGGGTTGGTCGCAGGCCGGCGGGACGGGAGCTCAGAGGAGAACCGCGGGCTCCCACGCAGCCTTCCCAGGCCACACGGCGCCTCCTGCAGGGCAGCGGGTGCTCAGGGCAGCTTCAGGGGAAGAACCATCTAGAGAAAAACCGCGGAGGCAGAGGGTCAGGGGTGTCCACCGGGAGTCCTAGGCCAACGACTCTCACTTGGGGCCAAGGTGGGCCTCGGGCTCTGACCACGGCTGCCGGGTGAGGTCTGTGCCTGGCACTCGGCGCCCTCCCCGGGCAGCACCTCAGATGGGCCTCAGGCCTTGTGGCTTTTCCCTTATCAGCCCGTCTTCCGACTCGTCTGTTTCTGCAGAGATGACAGACTAAACTCCGCGGCTTGGGGGGTCATTTTAGGCGGTGACTTGCTGGAGAGCAGGCCCAGCGACCCCCCAGGGCAGAGACGGAACAGCACTGTCGGCGCAGACCCGCGAGCCTGCCGTGTCCCAGCAGCCCTCGTGCCGGTGCTTCCTGGAGACCCCTGCATGAGTGGGGACCTGAGCTGTGTCCCCCCCCCCCCGAGTTCACACTCGAGTCCTGACCTCCTGGGCCTCAGAATGTGACCGTATTTGGAGGAGCAGCCTTGGCTGCGGTGATGGAATTACAGTGACGGTGGCAGCGTGGCCCTCACCCCCGAGCCAGCGTCCTCATACAGAGAGGCCGCCGGGACAGACGTGCACAGGGGACCCACCGTGTGAGGACATGGGAAGGACGAGGAGCGAGGCCAGGGGCGGCCAAGCTGCTCACGCCCGGGGCGCGGGCCTCCAGCCTCGGGAGGGGTGCTGAGCAGAAGCAGAGAGCACGGGTGCTCTGGGAGCCAGGATGCCGCAGCCCCAGAGCTCTAGGGGGGCGGCCTCAGTCCCAGGGTCGGCGGCTGGAGTCCACGTTCAGGTCTGACCACGTGGGCGACACTCCGGCTTCCTTCTGTGAGTGGAGACAGCCAGCAGGACCACCTGCCCCCCGGTGTTGGGGCCTTACTCTCAGGCCACAGCGTGTCCAGCCGGTGGGCGGCATTGTCACGCGTGTGCCCTTTGCCCTTGGCCCTGCACTGCTTGACCAGGCACCTCAGCGGTCCGTGGGCTGGGACCAGCCCTGTTCTTTCTCCTGCCCGTTGTCCTGGAGGCCCCTCTGTTTTGAAAGGAGTGAAGGACCCTGGGGGCCCCTAATTGCCTCCCTGGGGTGGTGCCCTGGCAGCGGTTGCCAAGCTTCCAGGTGTTGGCATCACGGCTGCCATGGCCCAGCTGCGCCTTGCCTGCCGGGCCGAGGGCGAGGGGCCCTGCAGGCCCCAGGGAGCGGCCGCAGCTGCAGGGGTGCGTGTGCTCGGGGACATGCAGGTCAGTTTGCTGAGCGCAGGGGGCCGTGCGGGGAGGGACCGCGTCTGCTCCAGGTTTCCTCTGGATGGGGGGTGGGCAGGAATCCCCGCAGAAATCCGGATGCTGAGGGGACAGGAGGGGATGCAGTGTGATGCCGTGACATCTCAGGGCCCCGGCGGGACAGGTCTTCCCACAGCCAGGAGCTGGTGTGAGAGGAGAAGAGTCAAAACTCTCCATCTGTCCCTCTGAACCTCCGCTTTCTCGCTCTGTATTTCTGCCTCGAGGGAAGCGGGGGGCAGCGCTGACCCGGGGCTCAGGCCTGCGTGACGTGGCCCTGGTTTGCACCAGATCCTGCCGAGGGGATGGTGGGGGAGCAGGGAGAGACCCCCTTGCAGTATCCTCGTGCAGGAGGTGGCTCACAGAGCAGACGATGGGTAAAGACCCCATCACGTCCTCGTGCGTCTTGCTGTATCGAGGGTCCCTGGGGAGTAGGTGCTTCACGTTCAAGGTTGCAGGGCCAGATGGGCTGCAAGGCAGTTGTCTTCTATCACACGCAACCTAGGATGTGGGGGAAGAGCAGTGGAATTCGGAATCCGCTTGGATGCAGGCCTGTTCCATGCCTGCCTGAGCGTCTAGCTTCGAGTGTTTACGGCGGGCACTGCTTTCCAAGCGGGGGTGCCCAGAGGGTTCTTGCCTCTGCGTGGCCTGGGAACCTGAGATGCTGTGACCTTGGCTGTCCTGGACACATCCCTGGAGGTGGGCCCTGAGGTTCGGGGTGGGGTGTGCTTCTGGGGCTGGCAGGAGTGGCATTCTAGTGCAGAGGCTACGCACCTGCGGGCCTCCCAGACAAACAGGTAGAAATAAGTTCAGAAAGGCCAGCTTGGGTGGCAGTGGGAACACATCTTTCTTGTCCTTTGTTCTTTATCAGAATAGCCTTTGGGGACCTACATTACCTTTTTCTTCTTTTTTATCTTTTGTCTCTTTGGGGCCACACCTGTGGCGTATGGAGGTTCCCAGGCTAGGGGTTGAATCGGAGATATAGCTTCCAGCCTGCACCACAGCCACAGCAACGAAGATCCGAGCCGCGTCAGTGACCTACACCACAGCTCACGGCAACGCCAGATCCTTAACCCACTGAGCGAGGCCAGAGATTGAACCTGCAACCTCATGGTTCCTAGTCGGATTTGTTAACCACTGCGCCACGACGGGAACTCCACGTTTTTCTCTTTTTTTGGACAACAGTTCTTTAGCTCCATAACACACGTCTTGGGGAGAATTCTGGCCCGTGCTGGGCGGTGGATGTCGGCGCCTATCCCAGTGCCTCTGGCTCCAGGGACTCCCCACTCATTCCAGGACTCCGTCGAGCAGGGGTTTGCGTGTCTGCCCTCCGTGTGGGCACGGGCAATACCTGGAACGCGATTCAGCCTTGCCCTCTCATTCCCCAGATGGAATTAGATTTAATTAAGCAATTAATTAAGTAAACACTGTAAGTAATAAAAAGATAACTTCATGGGACAGTGATCGTGCCGTGGCGGAAAGGAGAGCTCAGGAGGGACAGATGCGGGGGAAGGAGGCCGAGCCTCAGCGACGGCTGGCGGCCCGCAAGCCCCTAGGCCAGGCCACGGGACGGGGCCGGGGCTGCCACAGCCCCCATGGCTGCCGGGCTGGCGTTTCCTGGCTTGCACTCTCGGGGCGTGTGTGAGCATTTCCTTGCACTCTCGGGGCGTGTGTAAGCAGCAGATGAGTCACGGGCACCCTCTTCACGACACGGATTTTAATTATCCTGATTTGATTAGGGGCCGTGCTCATTAGGGCTGTCAGGTTATTCACTCAAGCGCCAGCTTCGATTTGTTCATGTGTGTCTACTTTTTCAACTGGAAGGAGGTTGAATGTAGGGACTTAGAAGCCTGATCTGACATTTGTCCTCCACGCTCAGCTGTGAGACTGCGTTCCCGCCTCGCCGGAGTAACAAGGAGTACACTTGCTTCCGGTCGTGTTAAAACCACCCGGAGGCCCCTTGGAAAACCTCTCCGTCTCCCTGCAGCCCCTTCCCAGCCAAGGGCAGCCGCTGGCTTGAATTTGACCCGCAGTCCTTCTTCCCCTGTAGGCAGGGTACGTGTGAACAGCGCATAGCATTGTTTCACGTGTTTTTAGAATCCATCCGTGAAATTACATTGCATTTTTTTTTTTTTGCAGCCCTTTTCCTTCAACATGTTGCTAATTTTTTATCTTAACCCCCGTGGGCAGTCGCAGTCCCCCCAGTTTTGCCGGTTAGACGCGGCTGCCGTGGTCCCGCGGTTCTTGCCGTCACAGACGCAGACGTAGGATTGTAGCTAAAGAACCTGCATTTCCGATATTAGCAGGTGCTGCCAGTTGTTCTCTATCTACATTTCCACAAAGTGGGAGCCCCCGAAAGTCTTCACACTTTTTCAACATTTTGCCAAACCAGCGTGAAGTATTTTAATTTGTCTCTGTTACCAGTGAGGTTGGGTCTCTCGGACGATTGTGTTGGTCATTTTGGTTTCCTTGTGAATTGTCTGTTCATGTCATTAGTTTATTTTTCTCTTGGGTTATTTGCCTTTTCGTTAATGATTCCTGATGTTCTTTATAAATCTTAGACGTCAATCCCGTGTCACTAATGCTGCAAATGACTTCACCTGGTTCGTCGTCTTCAGCTTTGTCTGTGTGTAGGGTCTTTGATAACAAGAAGGTTTTGAGCTTTTCCAAGTAATCAGTATTTTCGTTGTTTTTTGTTTGCTGTTTAAGCTCTTCCTACTTAAAAACATGAAGACTATCTCTTTTTTTTCCTAATACTAAGTGATGGTACTAAACTTGATTTTGTGCACGGCGATATAGGAATCTCACTTAATTTCTGTAGAGAGACCACCCCCCTCCGTGGATCCGTGCACCAGCTCATCTCTGAGTTGTCTGTCTTCCCCCCTCTGTGCGTTTGGGGTGCCGTGAGCCCCTTTGCCACCAGGAAGTAAACAGACCATTAGGGTGAAAATTATCTTTGAAATAGGTGCTGGGACACCTCATCATTCTGAATCATAGTTCTCAGCAATGCTGCGCTTGAGTCAGACTGTTTCTTAGGCAGAAGAAGAGGCGTTGAATCTTGACCGAGAAGGGGGCAGCTTGCTTTGCCCCCACTCAGTGTTCCCCTGACTCCCCGCACTCTGTGGGGAACAGAGCCAACCAGGAGCGGGCTCCTGGATGTTTTAGGGGCACTTCTACCCACCGCTAGAGTCCTCAGGCCTTGGCATGTGGAGTAGGCCTGGCTCCATGGTAACAAACCTGACTAGTATCTCTGAGGTTGCAGGTTCGATCCCTGGCCTTGCTCAGTGGGTTAAAGATCTGGTGTTGCCCTGAGCTGTGGTGGAGGTTGCAGATGATGCCTGGATCCTGCATTGCTGTGGCCATGGTGTAGGCTGGTAGCTGCAGCTCCAATTCAGCCCCTAGCCTGGGAACTTCCATATGCCACAGGTGCGGCTTTAAAAAAAAAAAAAAAATAAATAAATAAAAAGCATGTCCTGTAGGAAACAGTGAGGGAGCTGGTGTTGTGACACATGGGGAAGAACAGTGAAAGTGGGGTTTCCAAATGCTTGGCCGTTTTGCGGAGGGGGCCCTGGATACTGGAGCCCCAGTGGGTGGAAGCTGCAAAGAGGCAGGTCTGGTTCACACTTAGCTCTTCTCAGATTTAGAACCTTCCCCAAATGCAATGACTCAGTCTTGTGGACATGTGTGTCCTGTCTGCAGAAGTGTCCTCCACAACCTTGGGGTCCGTCAGCCTCAGGCTCCCCATCCGTCCACAGCAAGCTCTTTTCTTTGTCCTCTGTGGAATTTACGCTGAATGTGCCACTGTATGTCAGTCACCTGACTCAGGCACAGGGGAGACCTTAGCAAATGGAGCTGGTAGCGTCCCAGGCTGGTGTGAATGGCAGGCCCGGTCTCTGGAGGAAGCGCTAAATGGGTTGTCCCTCATGGGAAACTAGAGTGTCTTCCTAAATGTGTAGGCTTATGCTTTTGACCTCACGATTATGTTCAAGCAGTCACTTTGGGACCCTTATACCTAGTGGATTTCTTGAGAGTTCATGTTTGTCAGCTTATCGGATTAACGATTTTGGGCATTATAGCTTTAAGTGACTCAGAGGTTTAGAACAATTTAAATATGGAATGGCACCGTGAGGAATATCAAGAAAAAGAGGAAATGTTAAAAATCAGTGAAGACAAGAGTTTAGACAAGTTAAATCTGAATGACTCATTGCAGACATTGAGCTTGTCATGAGTTTGAGAAATATCTGCTAACTCTTGTAAATTTTATTTCTGATGTTAAGGTGCTTTTTTTCCCCCTCCGTCTTGGTTTAAAAATAACCCTCAACTTCTTCTACCGTCTCCATTGAAGCAGTATTGCTGGCGTTTGTATGAGACTGTTCCCATTTCAGAGTTATATGTCTTTTCGCAGACACTCATTTTGCAAACGTGCAACCAGTGCATCTAAATGTGCACCTGCCGTGTGAGGCTTCAGACTGTCTCGTGGAGCTGTTGATGGGAAAGGAATGGAATCCCTCTAATGCCTTTGGATGTTTTTTTGGTGGCAGATCCCTTTGCTGGAATCAAACAGTTCTCCCTCAGGACTTTCCTTTTGAAACTCCATGGATTGGTGTCACGCAAGCTCTGTGTTCAAGTTTGCCGTCTCCCTGGCAGATCTCATGGTAGCAGTGACGGGAGGGTTTTTGGCCTAAGAACGTCATGTTCTGGTTCATCAATCACATGAGACCAATTCTGGCAACTGCTTCTAGGGCTCAAGGGACCATGGAAACAGCCCAGGTTGTAAGGCAGTGCTGGGCTCTAGAGTCAGCTGCCGCACAACTGCTCTCTGACCGTGGCCGTCACGGCGAGCCCCCGTGGTGCTGTGCTGCCCAGTGTCTGGCTCTGCTCTGGCCTGGCCCCGGCATCGGGCCCCTCCCTTTTCCCAGCACCTGTCCGTCCTCGCCTTCCTCCGAAGCGGGGCTCTTCTGCCTGCTGGCCCTAAGTGATGTGTCCAGGGGACCGACCTATGGAATTTTCTTGTTTCCAAGCAAGACTGCTGTTTGGACAGGATGAACTGTTGATGATATTTTAGTTTTTAGTGTTTTGTCTATTTTGGAGTAGATATTTGGGGGGGGGGCAAGGAGAATTTTGAGTGGGTCTTCAACTTCCCCGCAACATGTAACGTGGATATTTTGTGCCTCTCTCTTGAATTTGGATACATTTTACTGGAAAAATGAAGTGGAACTGGAAGAAAAGAACAGGACAAACTTTACAGAATCCCCTCTGTTGATTCCACTGAAATGGCAACGGCGGCAGAAATAACATTTTAATTGGGGAAGGACCTGAGAATAGCGCAGGCGATACTTAATTACCGTGTGCTCTTCCTATTGAAAGTGATTTCATGTGACTCTTGAGGAAAATCTCCGCAGAGATGACTGCTTTGAAGTAACATCCACAACCGAGCAGAGCGGAGCGACTCAGTGGATTGAATTTGCTTTGAGACAAATAACTTCAGCCCTGTGTTTTAAGATGTGAAGTACAAATGCCTTCAACTCCATGAGCCTCAAGAATTTTCTGAAGGTAGCAGAGATGATGCCACATGGAAGACTTAATGTCCAAATTATTTGCGAATGTTCAGTGTTCTTTCGGTGGTGAGCAAGTGGAAAGTGGGCTATTCTGCCTTTGTTGGTGGGTCTGGCTGTCTTAGGGAGTTTTACCATGAACTTTATCATTTCGGAACCCACGTGACATTTTAAAATAAGTCACCAGTACATTATTCAGTGGGATTCAGTTCCTACCCATAAAGCCTGCATTATACTCCCCGTTCTTACGGGGCTTTTCAGAGCTCCCATTGCCGCGTTCCCGGCAGCATAGAGGAGTCCCTCCCCAGGGGATTTTTATCAATTCTCTCACTTGTCGATGGTCAGGTTTTTTCTTTTTTGGAGGGGCTATTATTATTTTACATTGCAAATCACTGCCACCAACCTCCTTCCTTGGCCATCCATGGCACGTGCCTAAAAGCAGAACGGCAGGGAGCACAGAGCGCTCCTTGTCAGCGTTGCCCACGCCGCCCACGGTCCTCCCGTCCCCACGAGCAAAGATCGTCTCACCGTGAACCAAGACTCAGACTGAATCTAAAGTCGCACAAGGACATAGTGCAGAGCTTTCTGGTTTGTAAACCGAGACTCCCTTCTGCTGAATAATGTTCTCCTGATTGCGGTACCAAGGAGATAGGAACTTTTCAAATCTGCGGTATTTTCTCATTCAGTGTATGAGAAGACCGTCATGAGAAAGGTGAGGTTGTTTCATATTTCATGAGACAAATTTATAAAATGTTTAAATACCCCTAAGGGAGGAATATCTGCATAAATAAAACATGGCTTTGCTCGGTACTGGCTTAGCATCCGTCTCAGCCTCCATCTCAGCATCTGTCTCAGGCGTTCGGAGCCCAGCAGCACACTCTCGTCCATGGTGGACAGGTGCAGGGTAGCAGCAGAAGCGCACCTGCCATCAGCTGCTCTGGCGGTGCTGTCAGGCCCTCTGTACCTGCATTTAAGGTCATTAGGTTTCTTAACGCTCTTCGTGAATAATGGCTGAGCATTTTAATTGGCACGTCAAGGACCTGATTGCTAGAACCTCCTAACTGCTTTACCACTCTCAGTGCTGCCTGCGAGCGCAGAATAACCCCGTCCTCTTGAGTGCAGGCTGCTGCCTCATGTTTACGTCCTGGAGGCCGAACATGGGGGGGAATCTGTTTAGGCACCTGAGGCAGAAGACTATCTGTCACCCATTTCAGTTTATCCCTCCCTCCAAAGGGCCCGGCTCAGAACCTCGGACCCCTGCTAAAAAGAGGGAAAGAAAACCGCCTGGCCAGAGTGCGCACAGTCTGTCACAGGGGCTGGAAAACAGCAGCAAGCACAGCTAAGGTCTGTTGTCTTTCAGCTCGAGCTGCTACCGCTGTCTTCCGGGCTCGTCTGTGGCCCCCGGAACTGTCATCTCTTTTCAAGCCTCGCCAACTTCTAAACAGATGGCCTCATCTCCTGTTGTTTGAGAAAACGAGTCCGTCAGATGACCTCAGCTTCCCGTCTCTCTTAGGAACGCGTCTTCGCCTGGGTCCGCCTTCACATGCTCCGGGCAGCCTCCCAGATGAGGGACCCCGACGCCGAGGCCCGGCGCCTGCCCTGCAGCATCTTTTGAAACCTTCTTTTGGTCATTTTACCATCCCTCCTGTGTCACCAAAGTCATCCTTTCTCTGGGTGCAAATTCAACCTAGAAACGTGCTCAGATTCTTTCTCACTAAGAAAAAGCAGATGGTTTAAGACGTGCGGTTCTGGTCTCTGCTGTGCTTTACTGTCTGGTATTCCACAGCCCGAGTTCAAGGATGCGCTTCTTCCAGACGACACTGATGCTGTGTAGCTGCTCGGGCTGGTTAGTTAAGAGGAAAGGACCGAAAGTCCCAGCAACTTATCCAAACTTTGCCTTAAGAACATTCCTGTGTTTGTGGGTTTTATTAGGAATGATGGGCAGAGCCGCAGGGGACTTTGCTCTTTCTCAGTCTGGGAACACCTGGGCGTGCCAGCCTCGCGGCAGGTGGATGCGGTCCCCCTTCCGGACCTCGGAGACCACTAACAGTTACGGTGTCATTTGAGTGAATATTCGCAGTGACGGTCACGTCCAGGTTGTCAACAGCTTGGTGGTTGCGTGTCACGTGGCCCCAGCTCCCCTGAGGGTCAGAGCATCCCTGAGGGCACTGTGACCGCTGCGTCCCCCTTCCCAGAGACCAGGGTGCACGCGGGGAAGTGGGGACCTTGGGTCACTTTGAAGGTCAAGTAAGACGACCATGTAAAGTGCTGACTCAGCACAGCGCTCAGCAAATAATTGTCTCATGAAAAGATTCCGAGGCTTGAGCAAGGAAAAGAGTTAAAAACTGTCATTCAAAGAACAAAGATGAGTTTACAATTTTTAATTAAAAAAATCAAAAGTAAAAGTTTTAATTAAAAATTACCAGAAGAACGCTGTAAACTTTCTTAAAATAAGAACGCGCCTCAGCTGAGTTTGGCAGCAGTCAGTGGCCAGACTGAGAATGCTGGGTCGGTGCTCGCTCCAGAATTGGCCAAATGCACGTGTATTTAGCTGCTACGTTCTCCTTTCTCTGAATCGACTTTCCTGCTTAAGGAATCAGTTTTCATAATCTGCAGTGTTTATTGCTCGGACGCTATCCTGAGCGGCAAGCCTGAACCAGGAGGACACCGGGCACCATGGAGACGGTCCCCGAGTCACCGGCATCGTGAGGAAGGGGCCTGGTGGTGGGTTTTGCAGAAATCGTGGCGAGGGCGCTGGGCTGCACAGCTGTGCTGAGGTGTTGGCGGCGCTGATGTGGGAACACTGTCAAGTTGGTCCCGTTTGGGTCCAGGGGATAAAACAGGGACCTCCGTGGAGAAGGGGCAGGGAGGGCGAGGCCGGTCCGTTTCAGCCGTCACAGCCGGGACCCGGGCTGCCTCCACAGGCTGTGGACGCCGTGTCTTTGGCTCTTTCTGAAGAGCAGGCCCCTGAGGGATCCCAGGGGAGCCGTCCTCTAGGGGGTTTAAAACGTACCTTTTCAATCCCGAGATTCCGGACAGAAGTGGCAAATTTTATCTTCATTAAAAATAATGAAAGTTTCATTTTAAATGCCCTAGGAGTCTAGTGGATAATATGAAGAATAAATGTAGAGATAGCATCTTTCTGAAACGTAATCTTTTTTTTTTTGGTCTTTTTGTCTTTTTTTTTTTTTTTTTTTTCAGGGCTGCACCTGCGGCATATGGAAGTTCCCAGGTCAGGGATCGAATCGGAGCTGTAGCCACTGGCCTACACCACAGCCACAGCAACATGGGATCCGAGCCGCGTCTGCAACCTACACCACAGCTCACAGCAACGCTGGATCCTTAACCCACTGATCAAGGCCAGGGATCGAACTTGAAACCTCATCGTTTCTAGTCGGATTTGTTTCCATGGCGCCACGACGGGAGCTCCTAAAACGTAATCTTTCGACAGGATTTTTATTAGGTTTTATTAGGTCCTAATAGGTTTCTGTGCATCACTGTTCCTGAGAATTTTGGATTCTGGCTTTTTTTTTTGTTTGTGTCTGTTGCATTTGATGGTTTTCCATGCCAAATGCTTCTATTTGAAGGACTTCTCTTGTCTGCAGTGTACTTTTTCCCCCTTTTTAGGGCTGCACCAGCAGCATGTGGAGGGTCCCAGGCTAGGGGTCCAATCAGAGCTGTAGCTGCCGGCCTTACACCTCAGCCACTGGATCTGAGCTGCGTCTACAACCTGCACCACAGCTCACAGCAATGTTGGGCCCTTTAACTCACTGAGCAAGGCCAGGCATCGAACCTGCATCCTTGGGGACACCAGTGGGGTTCGTTCCCACTGAGCCACGCAGGAACTCCTGCAGTGTGCTGTTAATTGTATCTGGCGTATTAAGAAAGACACATTTCAGAGGCAGCAGGCAGACGCTGTGTTCATGGTGCGTTCAGACCCGAGAGCCCGCGCGGCGATGCCTGGGGAGCCAGCGGCCTGTGAAGTTGGTCCCGGGTGTCCTCGTGGAGCAGTTGCCAGTGTCAGAAGCTGAGCATCTGTTTGAAACAGAGCGCTTCCGCTTTGTAAGAAGCAAAGTTTCTCCTTGTTCCTCGTGCCAGCGGGGCATGTGCTCACGGAAGGAGGAGCGGCAGTCTTTGCCGTCCGTCAGCTCAGCCGGGTCCTCCTCGGCCAGGTCCTGCTGCACCGGTGAACCAGCCGGCTCGGCCACCGCCAGGGTGTCCCTGCAGAGTCATGGGGCCGCTGAGTGTGGCGAGTCGGCGACGGCGACGGGAGGAACGTTGACCTGGCCTGGCGGCTGTTCCCTCCTGAGCCTCTGGGGGGGATGCGCTGGATGCCGCCGGGAGCTCAGCCCCCGATCGTCACCCCCTCCGCTCCCTTCATTTGCCGCAGTGGATTCGGCACCTACGTACCGTCCCGGGAACCGCGGAGTCTGGACTCCGGTCGGTGGCCCGGCTGGGACGCAGGCCCGGGGCCGCAAGGAGCTCCGTGTGTGGGAGGCTTGTGCGTTTTTGACTCATGGACCAGGACGGCGAGAAGGAGAGAAGAGCTGAGATTTGCCTGCAGCCTTCAGCCTGGCTGAGCAGCAAACACCACGATGCCAGTTAAACTAAGAAATCTGTTTGGGGGATGGTGGTAACTTTATCGTCAGATGTGTTACTTTTGAGGCTTCTGGGGACCGTCTTCCTGTCTGAGGTGACATTTAGAAACGCAGATTTTAGAATTTAGTACTTAAATTGGGCCTGAGGGGAAAGCTGCATTTTTAACATCTAAGTGGCAGGAAAGCCGCCGCAGCTGGGCCGGGTGTTGCTGGGGGAGCAGCGGGGGTCAGCAGTCGGGAGGGCGGGGTCCCAGAGGACTTCGTGGTGCAGGGCCTGAGCCGGGGCAGGGGCAGGTGATAGAAAGTTCGAGAAGGGGGCTGGGAAGAGCCGCCAGGTTTGGGAGGGGCCTTTGGAGAGCCTGTCAGAGGCGGTCAGGGAAGGTGGGTGAGGAGGTAGAGCCCCCACAGGGAGGCGAGCCGGGAATCGTAACTCCAAGGGGTATGGGTGGGTTGTGGTCCTGGGGGCGGTGGGGGACAGGGAGGGAACCAACAGAGCAGAACTGGGACGAGCGGAGGTGAGCAGGGGAGAGCCCAGAAGAGCGGAGAGTGGAGGGCGAGAACGGGCGGCCTCGACCTGCCCTGGGAGGGGCAGCCCGGGTCAGCTGCTGGGAGGGGCAGCCCGGGTCAGCTGCTGGGAGGGGCAGCCCGGGTCAGCTGCTGGGAGGGGCAGCCCGGGTCCTTGTCCTGAGGATGCAGGCACCTCCCAGCACCTCTAGGACAGGCAGCAGGAAGGGGGCTCGTCTCAGGGTTGTTTGAGAACAAGTCCATAAGGGGGCCGGATGGAAACAGAGCCTGCCATCTGTCCCCTCCAGCCCGCGTCTCTGTGCCGCCAGCAAGTCCGGCACGGCGTCCAGCTGTCCAGCTGTCCTCTCTCCCCACAGGGCAACCTGCTGGGGCTCTGGCCCGGACCCAGCACTTGTGCCACTTCCCAGACGCTGTCCCTCCTCCCACCCGCCCTGCTGGCTCCCTTCCCTCCGGTGGCCCTCCCTCCCCTCCAGGGCTCCTGACTTAAATGCTCAAGGGCCCGGCTTGAATGAAAGCTTGATACGTAAATGGGCATCTGTGTGAAAGCCAACCCCGACTTCCCCACTCGGCCCTAGAACAGGGGAGCGAGACAGGCCCAGCCGTCGCAGCCAGGTCAGTGTGCTGGGGGACAGTCGCCGCTGCGGCTTTGGGAGCACATGGCTTCGATGGAGGACTGGCGTGGCCTCAGTTGCGCTTTCCTCCTGCCGTGACGTGAATTCTGTGAGGGTCGCTCAAAGCGGCCGCAGGTGTGTTTCTTTGGGTGACACGGGCCAACGTGAAAAGCAGTTTTTGTGCCCAGCAAGATTTAGGTCTTGAGAAAGAGGAAGACAGTTTGGGGCAGAAATAGGACACTGAAGCAAGCTGAGAGCCGGTCACATTCGCCGTCCATTTTTTAAATTAAATGCCACTTTGGAGGTTTATCTTTTGATGTGTGAGATTCTTAAACCATTACCCGAAGGTTCAGGTTAGCTCAGATGATTTTTCCGTCATAATTTTCAATGAGTTGTTCATCTTAATCTATTACAAATAAAGAAAAATTAAGTTGTAGAATTTAGGACACTGTGATACATAGTTTTTCCAAAGGTAATGTTTAAAACAGAAAACCCCTGTGGAATGACACACAAAAATGTAATACTGGGAGTACCCGCTGCGGCTCAGCGGGTTAAGGACCCTACATAATGTCAGTGAGGATGTGGGTTCAATCCCGGGTCTGATTCGGTGGGTTCAGGAGTCGGTGTAAAAAGAAAAAGGAAGGAAGGAAGGAAGAAAATGTAATACCGAATCAAAGTTGTCTTCAAAGATAAGGAAAACTGAGACTTTTTTGTTTGGTTGGTGTCTTTGGCCAAGACCACGGCATGTGGAAGTTTCCCAGGTCTGGGAATGAAACCTGAGCTGCTGCAGTGACACCACCAGACCCTTAATCTGCTGCACCACAAGGGAACTCTGAGACTTTTTTTAAAGTAAGGGAGCAATCAGATAATGGAGCAATGTTAAATAAACCCTTCTTTAAATTATTTTTGCCCTTTTTTTTCTTCTTAGGGCTGCACCTGTGGCACTTGGACGTTCCCCGGCTAAGGGTCAAATTGGAGCTGCAGCTGCCGGCCTCCGCCACAGCCACAGCAACACTGGGTCCTTAACCCGCTGAGCAAGGCCAGGGATCAAACCCGCATCCTCATGGACGCTTGTTGGTTCGTAACCCTCTGAGCCACGACGGCAAGTCCGTGTTCTGTTGCAGGTGCGTAAAGCTCCAAGGCCACCGCTGAGGTCCTGCGGTTTGATCCTCAGTCCCCAGCCCCCGGGTGAAGCATCAGCGTGGCCACGGTCACCCAGGTCTTCAAGGTGAGGGGCCGAAGCTCAGAGAGTCCACGCCCCGGACCCGAGCCCTGCCTGGCTGTGCGCTCTGCAGCTGCTTCTTCATGCCCCAAAGTCCTCCAGCCCCACCCGCACCCCCGGTTCAGCGCGCTCCCACGCTCAGATCCTTCAGCTGACCGCAGCCCCGGCTCCGTCCATCCCCGGGGCATCCCGGCTGGCCAGAGGGGGGCCCTGCGGGCCGGGTCCCGGTAGCTGGGTGCCATGTCCTTGGAGAAGCTTCTCCGGAAGTAGGTGCTGACGAGGCCGAGGGCTCCATGGGCCCCGAGGGAGGCCAGTTCCTTACGCTCCCAGGGAAACCTGCACCACTGCAGCCTTGAGATGGCGAAAATTATGTGGCAGATGCCCCGAGTGCCATTTATTTGTCATGATTATTTGAATATAATGTCCCCGTAGAAATGTGGACATTACAGATAAGGCGCAAGTCTGCCGGACCGCGAAGCGTCCCCTTGCCCTGAGGTTCTCCTCTGAGCAAGGCACCTGTCGCAGAAACATAGCTTTGGTTACAAACATGTACAGCAGTGCTTTGAGAGGGCTCATCTAATCATTAGGACCACACCTTGCTGTGTCCCCCCATGGCGTCTTGGACGTGACTCTCCACTGTCCTTTTCAGCAGCAGCAGGCCAGCGTTGGGCTGTATTAAGTCATTTCCTTAGGGTCGGGCATCGAGGGGCTTGGTTTTTTTCTCTTATAAACCGCGATGCATGAGCACCTGAGGCCGTAGATTGTTCTGCTCTCTGCCTCCTGTGCAGCCCCAAGCTCACGAGGCCGGTGCGTTTGTAGCACCGGAATTTCAGAGCTGGGAGGACCCCAGCCCTGTCGGCTCTCACTTCCTCATTTTAAGGATGAGGAAACTTGAGAGGCGACTATTTCCGTCCACAGAGAAGCAGACTGACTTCCGGCAGCTCCACGGGGCCCCACCTGAAGCCCAGGGCGTCGGCTGGGCCCCGCAGTGACACGGCCCCCGTTCACGCCGGCCCCGTGGGGTGGCTGCAGCGTCTCGGACACTTGCGCAGAGTTCGCTGTGTTCCAACTTCTCCTCTCACGAGCTTTTCCTCTTTCTTGGTGGCCGTGAGCACTTTGGGAAATCTGTTCAGGCGGCACCATCAGTGTCTCAGGCCTTGACACTTTTGTTATTTAATTTGCCTATAATTATTTCAACATTATAATCGCTCCAACATTAAACTATTCATTCGCCACACCAATGTTAGTCATGGACTTTGAGCGGAGACCCTCCTGGAATCGCCTCGCAGGTAGTCATCTCGTAAATTACGGCAGCGACGGCGGGCTCGCATGAACCCGTGTGAGAAAACGGGCCAGCCCGAGAAGTCGCTCTGTCTTCTCTGAAATTTGCATCCCGGGATACAAATTTAACAACGAAATTTTACTATTGAATAACTTCTTAAAAAGTATCTTCTCGCATGGCTTGGGTTGAACACTGCAGCTTGTGGTATGAACCTTCGGGCCTTTTGTTGGGGTGTTAAGGTCGCGGGGATTTAGCGAGGGGGCGAGGCCGGCCTTCTTCCGCTGTGCAAGTTCAAGTCGCTGCCTCGTCATCCTTCTCCGTTTTAGGGGTGAGGGTGATGAGCTGAAAGGCTTGGGTAAGAATCCGAGATGATGCGCGGAAAGGACCTGCCCAAACCAGACATGGACCACACGGAGTCCTCCCCCCATCCTGACTTAGCAACATGCGCGAGCAGCTCAAAAAGCGACGTCCTCCGTGCTGGTGTCTCACTCAAGACCTGGCTCACCTTCCTCCGAGGATGCTATTTGTGTGCGAGGCCATTTTCCGTAGCAGCTGACGGCTCCGGCTCCGGCTCCGGGTGAGACAGCCTTGGGCCCCCCAGTTACTGGCCTGTTACCTTGGGGGAAAGAAGCGCATCAGCCGTTTTCAGCTTTCGATGCCGTCCCTCAGTTATGGAAAGATGAGTGCTTGTATTCAGAGAACAGGTTCGTCCATTTGTCGCAATTATTAGAAATCCCGGAGTTCCCGTCGTGGCGCAGTGGTTAACAAATCCGACTAGGAACCATGAGGTTGCGGGTTCGGTCCCTGCCCTTGCTCAGTGGGTTAAGGATCCGGCGTTGCCGTGAGCTGTGGTGTAGGTTGCAGACGTGGCTCGGATCCTGCGTTGCTGTGGCTCTGGCGTAGGCCGGTGGCTGCAGCTCCAATTCGGCCCCTAGCCTGGGGACCTCCATATGCCGCGGGAGGGGCCCAAGAAATAGCAACAACAACAACAACAACAACAAATTAAAAAAAAAAAAAAAGAAAAGAAATCCCTTTGTGGTGTGCTTGGAAGATGACTATTATAATTAATATCTTGCCCCCACCTCAAGGGTTTATAAAGTACCCACCACGTTCTTCGCACAGAATGACGGTGCACTAAATGGTGGTTATTGCTATATAGGATTCACCAACCTTTGAGTACTTACTGCCTAAAATAAAACATGAATGGATATTTAATGAAAAGTGACCTGTTTTAGATTTCCTTCCTTAAAATACACAGTGAGCTGTTCCCATGAGAAGCGCTTCTGTAAGTGAAAACCTCGTTCAGAGCAGCGATGAGAAGCTGCTCTGAAGATCTGGGGCTTGAAGGTTTCTCAGGTGAGGACCGAAGCCAGCTAAGCGGGTAGATCGAAGCCCTGTCTCCACACATCCCGGAGCTGTCATTTCTCAGAAATGAAGTCCCTTGTGCAGGCTATGGTTGGGTGTCGGGACGTAGAATTGCAACTTATTGTAAAAACACCGCCCGTCAGATCTCCTCGGTTTGCCCGGATCAGCATCAGGAAGACGTTTGTTGAGAAGAATGCGAGGTGACTGATGACGCTCCTTGCAGTTCCTGAGCAGAAACGAATCCCTCCCGCCTGGAAAACGGAGAGATGGTCGCTTTATGGATGAGTTTTTTCTTTTCCTTCTCATTTTTCTTGTCGTTTCTTTGAAGTATAGTGAACGCACAATAATTATGTAAGGTACAGGTGTACAGTATAGCAGTTCACAATTTTTTTTTTTTTTTTTTTTTGTCTTTGCTGTTTCTTTGGGCCGCTCCCTCGGCATATGGAGGTTCCCAGGCTAGGGGTTGAATCGGAGCTGTAGCCACCAGCCTACGCCAGAGCCACAGCAACGTGGAATCCGAGCCGCGTCTGCAACCTACACCACAGCTCACGGCAACGCCGGATCCTTAACCCACTGAGCAAGGGCAGGGACCGAACCCGCAACCTCATGGTTCCTAGTCGGATTTGTTAACCACTGCGCCACGATGGGAACTCCAGCAGTTCACAATTTTTAAAGATTATACTCCATTTGTAGTTATTATGAAATATTGCTGTATTCCCTGTGTTGTACAGTACATCCTTGTAGCTTATTTTATACCTAATAGTTTGTACCTTTAAACACACCTTCCAGAAGTTCCCATCATGGCACAGCAGAAACGAATCCGACCAGGAACTGTGAGGTAGCGCGTTTGATCCCTGGCCTCGCTCAGTGGGTTAAGGATCTGGCGTTGCTGTGAGCTGTGGTGTAGGTCATGGACGCAGCCTGGATCCCTTGTTGCTATGGCTGTGGTGTAGACCAGCAGCTGCAACTCCGATTGGACTGCTAGCCTGGGAGCCTCCATATACCGTAGGTGTGGCCCCAAAAAGCAAAATAAATAAATAAATAAATAAAATAAAAATAAACACACGCACCCTCCTTACCGCCCCTCCCCCCTCCTTCTCCCCACTGGTAACCACTCGTTTGTTCTCTATATTTGTGAGTCTGCTTCTTTTTTTGTTGTAGTCACCAGTTTGTCATGCTTGTTAAATTCCACATAAAGGTGATATCCTACAGTAGTTGTCTTTCTCTGTCTGACTTATTTCATTTAACATAATGCCCTCCAAGTCCATCCATGTTGCTGCAGATGGCAAGTTTTCATTCTTTTTTATGGCTGAGTAGTATTCCATTGTATATATGTACCGCATCTTCCTTATCCATTCATCTGTGATGGACACATAGCTTGCTTCCATATCTCGGCAATTTTAATTAATGCTGCTCTGACCATTGGGGTTCATGTATCTTTTCAAATTAGCGTTTTTGTTTTTCAGATATCTACCTAGGGATCATATGGTAGCTATGTTTTTACTTTTTGAGAAGCCTCTACTGTTTTCCACAGTGGCTGCACCAGTTTACATTCCCACCAGCAGGGGACTGGGATTCCCTTTTCTTCACGGCCTCACCAGTGGTTGTCGCCTGTGGTCCTTCTGATGATGGCTGTTCTGTGGTTTTGATCTGCATTTCCCTGCTGATTGGTGATGTTGAGCATCTTTTCAAGTGCCTGTTGGCCGTCTGCTTCTAATGAGCATTTTAATGATAAGTGAGCTGAATTCGAGATGCATCATTTAGTGTATTATTTAATCATTTAATATATCCATCTATTTCATCATCTAATAGAGTCATCTGGTTTATTTAACAGTATATTATCAGAGTTCCTGTCGTGGCTCAGCAGAAACGAATACAACGGGTAACCATGAGGTTGCAGGTTCAATCCCTGGCCTCACTCAGTGGGTTGAGGATCTGGCGTCACTGTGAGCTGTGGTTTAGGTCACAGATGCGGCTTGGATCCCACGTTGCTATGGCTGCGGTGCAGGCCGCCGGGTGTAGCTCCGATTTGGCCACTAGCCTGAGACCCTGTGTATGCCACAAGAGTGGCCCTAAAAAAGCAAAAAAAAAAAAAAAAACCACCAAAAACAAAAAACAACAACAACAACAAAAAAAAAACCAAACAAAACAGTATATTATTATCAAGCAGTGGATTGGATCCAGAATATCCATTGTGGGGTTTAAGAAAGCCATTCAAAACAGAAGTGGATGCTCAGAGAAGTCAGGCTGCGTTTTGTTCAGGCTGACTGCACTGAGCCGGGGGCGGGGGGCGCAGAGGCAGCCCAGACGTGACTTTGAAGCACACGTGGGTTTGCTCAGAGTTCTCCCTCATTCCAAACCCACATTCTGGTCGCGTGACGTTTGGAGAAGGAAGCAGGCTCTGTGGGTGCCTGGGGGCGTTTTAGGAGGTGGCATCAGAGGGGCACAAAGAATCGAGGGCAGATCAGCACGAGTGGCCACCCTGGAGCAGAGCCCGAGGCTTGCGCCTCTCTCCAGGAAGGGGCCAGGGCCTTCTCTTGGCCCCCCGCGTCACTCCCACCGGTGGGCTACCGTGCATTCTCGGTTTCATCATTGAAATGCTCATGCTCTGTCCACCCTCGAAGGATGGTGCTACCACGGTCCGTGTCCTCAGGCCATTGTCCACCTCCTCTAACTTTGTCCTCAAGTTAAGGAGCAGATTTACTTTTTTATATGATTGGGGGGAAAATTAAAAGAAGGCTATTTCATGACACATGAAAATCACCTGACATTCACATCCCAGGTCCATGAGCAACGCTATGTAAGAACCCAGCTCCGCTCATCAACTTACCTGTTGTCCTCAGCTGATTTCCTGCCGCGATGACAGAGTGGTTGTGACAGAGGCCATCTGCCCTCTCCAGGGAGACTCTGCCACCTGCTGCATCATCTACTGACTTTGTTTTTCAAGGCAACTTTTAAAATATTGGACTCTGTCCCTGCGGTTAGTAGGTGATTCTCAAGGCCCTCAGCTTCCTGCAATTCTCAGTAACGTTCACACGTCCGATTTTTCATCCTGCACATGCACATGCGCAGACACACAGACAAGTAAGAAAACATCTAATAGCTGGATTTTTAAAACCACTTACTTACTGAAGTATAGAGATTTTAGAGTGTTGTGTTTCAGGTACGCAGCAAAGCGATTCGGCTTTCTGCATATTCCTTTTCATGTTCTTTTCCATCATAGGCTATGACAGGATACTGAGTGTAGTTCCAGGGCTACAGAGCAGGTCTGTGTTGATTTTGTATAGAGTAGTGCGTATATGTTAACTCCAAACTCCTAATTTATCACTCACTTCCCTCCCCCACTCTCCCCTTTGGAAACCGTAAGCTTGTTTTCGATGTCTGTGAGGTCTGCTTGCGTTTTGTATAAAGTTCATTTGTATCATTTTTTAAAAAGATACCCCATATAGGTGACATCCTATGATGTTTGTCTTTCTCTGTCCGGCTTACTTCACCTAGTAGGTAAAGTCCATCCATGTGGCTGCAAATGGCATGATTCCACCCTTTTTATGGCTGAATAATATTCCGTTTGTACGTATGTACCACGTCTTCTTTATCCAGTCCTCTGTTGACGGACATTTAGGTTGCTTCCAGCTCTTGGCCATTGTAAACAGTGCTGCAGTGAATATTGGGGTGCATGTATCTTCTTGAAATATGGCTTTCTTTGGGTAGATGCCCAGGAGTGCGATCCCTGGTTCATAGGGAATTCCATGTTTAGTTTTTCAAGAAACCCTCCGTGCTGTTTTCCATAGCGGCTGCACCGATTTCCACTCCCACCAGCGGTGAAGGAAGGGTCCCTTTCTCTGCGTCCCCCCCAGTGTTTATTGTTGGTGAACTTTTTAATGACCACATACATACAAGCCAGAAGAAAAAACGGCTGGATTTTTCACTTGGTTAACCTTTTATTTACCCCCGGTTTTATTTACAAGCAAAAGCCCTGCTCGCTGTGCTGAGAAATATTGGGACCTCATTTTTCATCAGTGCAGGGTTGGTTATTGAGACATAACTGATCTCAGAGTATCTGCTAAGTATATGTTGCCTCTGTGTGCAAGGGTACAGCTATCTTACAACAGCGGGTGAGATTTTAAGATATGTCTGTGTTGAAATGCTCACAAGCTGCTTTCTTGTAAATGCATACTCCTTAATCCATGTTTGGGGGGCAGGTTATTTTGACCATTTTAAAAGGAAAGTATCCCAGACTCTTTTGTCTTTTCTTTTTGTCTTTTTAGGGCCACACCTGCGGAATATGGAAGTTCCCAGGCGAGGGGTCGAATTGGAGCTGTTGCTGCCAGCCTACGCCACAGCCATGGCAACTCAGGATCCGAGCCTCGCCTGCAACCTACACCACAGCTCACAGCAACACCAGATCCTTAACCCAGCCAGCGAGGCCAAGGGTCCAACCCACATCCTCGTGGATACCAGTCAGGCCTGATACTGCTGAGCCACAGCATGACTCCCTGTTTTCAGATCTCTGTGTATTTTTTTGTATGATTAAAACGTCAGTGTGTGTTGGTTTGGATTTTGAAATAGCCTTAATTTTATTGAAACACACACGGAATGCTGAGTCTTTTTAAAGGGAAGAGTATCGTCGAAGGCTTTTAGTTCTTCCTGATGATGTGGTTTAGGCGTCCTCTTATAAACTGGAGTTGATATGCCGGACAAATAAAGCTGAGCTCGGTTTTCTGAGGAACCACGGGCAGTGACTTCCTCTCGAGGCCAGACCAGGCGGCAGATCAGATCTTTAGCAGCTTCCTTAGTGCCCGTGAGTAAGGACGCCCCTTCGGGGGAGTGAAGGTACTTGCAGAAAAAGCTATTTTTGTCTGGGTAGGAAAATGTCCAATAACACAGTCCTCGGTGAAAAAAATCTGTCACATGTACCTGCCCCAAGAGCAAGTTAATTATGGAAAGCAGTAGTGAGGGAGAGTCCGGGCGTCTCCAGCATGTGCAGATGCCTATTCCTGGAACGCACACAGATACGCTCTGTGTGTCCAGCACCCCCCGCCCGCCCCCATTCTTGAACTTCCACCTCGGTCTGCCTGCGTCTCTCCTCCCAGACTTTGCCCTCCCTCCCCATTTTCCATCCTGGAATTCCAGTCTCTCCCACTCGCGGGCCCTTTGCAACTTATGAACAGGTTCATTGTTGTCCTGCTAATTTGCATAAGCTCTTTCGATGTCACATTAACCCTTTGTTATGCACATTACGAATTTTTTAATTCCTTTGGCAGTTTATTTAAACTTTGGTTACGGTGTTTTGACATCTGAACGTTTTAAATTTAGTCTTGATTTCATGCTTTGAAAAGTTGCATCCATCAAAGATGACATAAATGTTCCGTCTTGTCTTATTTTTAGTATTTTGTTCTAAGTTTTTCACACTTAGACTTTGGATTTCTCTGGGCTTTTAGATTGTGCGTTGTGTTCTAGAGATTTAACGACTTCCCCCCCAAACTGCTCACTTAGTCGTCTCTCACGGCGTCTCATCACCTTTCCCTTTTGTACTGACCGCAAATTCCACCCATGTCCTCACTCTTGTGCACCTGAATCTGTTTTTGGACTTTTCTCTTACACGAGTCCGCCTCCTCATACTGTTTTTCCAGGTTTGTTCAGAGGCAACTGCCATATAAGCTCCTATGAATGTCAGGTGCACGACGCACACGTGGCAAG
Organism: Sus scrofa; assembly: GCF_054392235.1. Lineage (NCBI taxonomy): Eukaryota > Metazoa > Chordata > Mammalia > Artiodactyla > Suidae > Sus > Sus scrofa. Next base: position 2,323,471 of record NC_139383.1, read on the forward strand.
ATGATTGCCGCCACGCTGATGCCTTCGTCACGCACGTGGTCCCATTTCTTTTCTGGACCCAGACGACCTCAGATCTACTCTTTTGTAGGCGCAGTAGGTAACACAGTATTATTAAGCTGCAGTCACTGCGCTGTGTGTTACGCCCCCAGAGCATCTCCATTTCATTCCTGAAGTTGGTGCCCATTGACCAGTGTCTCCCGGTTCCCCCAGCGCCCAGCCCCTGGTAACCACCACTCCGCTCTGTTTCTGTGCATTTGGCTGTTTTTAGAGTCCACGTACGAGTGGTATCGTACAGGGTTTACCCTTCCCGGGGTCTGACCTTTTCCCCTTTTACCATAACCCTCAGGGTCCGTCCGTGTTGCCCCACACGCAGGATGTCGTGCTGCCGCATCACACGTCTTTATCTGCTCCTCTGTTGATGGACACCTAGGCTCGTTGGTTGTTTCCGTGTCTTGGCTGTTGTGAATAATGCTGCGGTGAACACGGGGTTGCAAATCCCTCTTTGAGATGCTGTTTTCATCTTGGTTTTGGATGTATGCCCAGAAGTGGGATTCCTGGAGCCTGTGGTGGTTCTATTTTTAATTTTTCAGGCAACTTTGATTCTGGTCTCTCCAGCGGCTAAGCCGGTTCGTATTCCCACGAATGGTCCACATCCAGCACCTGTTGTTGCTTGTCGTTTTGATGATGGCCATTCTAACCGGTGTGGGGCGCGGTCTCATCGGGCTCTTGGTTCACATTTCCCTGGTGGCCAGTGCTGTCCAGGACCTTTTCATGTGTCTGTCGGCCATGTGTACGTCTTCTTTGAAAAAAGGTTCATTCAGTTTCTCTGCCCATTGTTAATCAGATTGGGTTTTTGGTTTGTTTTTGCTGTCGGGCTGCATGTGTCCTTTGTGTATTTAGGACATTAGCTGGATATTGTCTCCCATCCTACACGTTGCCTTGTGTGGACGGTTCTTTCTCTTGCTGTTCAGCAGCTTTTTGTCCCACATTGTCCCTCCGTTTTTGCTTTTGTTGCTTGTGCTTTTGGTGTCCTACCCAAAAATGTGTTGCCCATTTTCCTATTCTTTTAGGATTTGCTAAGATAAGTTGCCTCTCATTCCTCTTCTTTTCCAGCAATTTCTGAACTAGTCTCCCAGACAAGTATATTCCATTTTATTATTATTGTTGTTATTACTTATGGCTGCACCTGCAGCCCTTGGAAGTTCCTGGGTCAGGGATTGAATCTGAGCCACAGCTGCAGCAACGCCAGACCCTTTAACCCACTGAACTGGGCCGGGGATCAAACCTGCAAGTCCTCAGCAACCTGAGCTGCTTCAGCTGGATTCTTAACCCATTGTGCCACAAGGGAACTCCTTCTTTTATTTTTTTAGTGATTTCTATTGAGATATAATTGACATGTGACTTTATATTCGTTTTAGGTGTACAACATGATTTGATATTTGTAAATATGCAAAACGATCACTCATCAATTTATGTAACATCTGTAACCATGAATAAGTGCAATGTTTCTTTTCTGGCGATGAGAACTTTTAAGATCTGCTCTCTTAGCAGCTCTCAGGTGTGCCCTGTGTGCTGGGCTGTGCGTCCCACCCCAGCACCTGGTGATTGTATAGCTGGGATTTGTTCCCTTCCAAGCCGCTTCACTCCCCCCTGCCCCCCAGCCCCGAATACTCCTTTATAAAAGGCAGCTGCCGGGGATGGGGCAGCAGGAGGCCCTAGGACCACAGAGAATAGTCTAGAACATGGGTTTATGGGGTGCTGAAGCCAAACTGTGCCTCTGGACACAAATTTGCCCAGAAACAGATGATAGCATCTGGCTCTGCCATCACGCAAGACCAGACAGTGACTTAATGGGAGTTTCTTCTCTCACGGTCTGGAGGCCACACGCCCGAAGGTGCCAGCAGAGTTGGTTCCTTCCAAGGGCTTTCTCTTCACGTCCAGTGTCGTGGGCTGTCCTTGGTGTCCTAGGTTTGTAGCCCCATCTCCCGGGCTCTGCCTTGTTGTCACATGGCCTTGTCTCTGTGTCTCTCCGCCTTCTCCTCTTCCGAGGACACCGGTCCTATTGAATCAGGCCCCCGATGACCTCATCCTAACCGCTGGCCTCTGCACAGCCTGCTTTCCCTGTAAGGTCACCTTCGCAGGCTCTGCGGCTCGGGAGTCAGTGCATCTCTTGGGGGGTTTCCTTCTCCTGCTCCATCCTCCGTCTCACAGCTGTGTCCTCTCAAGACCTGGCCCGGAGAACGGGCTCAGCTCTAAGGCACAGGCTCGTCTGTGATTTATCCTGAGACCCGCACATGGCCCCGAGTGTTCCCTCGTTGTGACGCTGTGTCTGTGTTTCGGACCAGGGGCACGTACACAAAACTTGAGTGCCATCCCTCCCTGCCCACCCCGGCAGCAGGACGGTGGGGTGACCTGTGTAATGGGGAGGTGGCGGGGGTGGGGGGTGATGGCAGCTGGACAGGCCGGGAAGAACCGACCCATCAGAGATGACAGGTCAGGGAATGGACGAGGCCGGGGCAAGGTGTCCAGAGGACTAGCCCAGGAGAGCTTGTGAGGTGACTTGGGATGGAGGGCCTGGGGCAGACCAGTGGCCGCAGTCGGGGGGGCGTGGAGGAGTGAGGCCTCGGGCTGGGGGCCGGCAGAGTGCCGTTGTCCCAACAGCTATAGGATACGGTGACTGGTCGGCTGCGATGGGCGCGCTAATGAGCCGGTCAGCTCGCCCTCTTTTCAGAGCACCACACGGCGACAGCAATCACCTACCCAAACAGCGTCGCCACAGCTGACTCCAGGATGTCACAGGAAAGGCTCATTTATTTCTGCCTCTGGTTTCACGCTGAATTTCGTGAAATTCGGTGCCGTGGTTTTTCCTTGCTGCTCTAGTGAATCTGAGCAAATGACTCGCTAGATCAGAAATAATTTTGCGTCTAGGACCTGTCATTCACTTGCTGTTTGTTCTTTTTGTGATTCTACCTCCCGACGCTCCGATCCTGTTTTCCCTCCGTGTCACGCATGAATGTCTTTGTATTTCTGCCCGGGGCTCTGACCCAGATTTCTAGACATGGGTTATTTTAGAGAAGAGAGCAAAAAGCAGTAGCTGTTTTCTCAATGTTTCTTGCACAAAACCCATCTGCACAGATCTCACCAACGTTTCGTAAAAATCTTCTCTTCCATCCCCTTTGGAATCCCTAAAATTTATTTTTCTCCTCATTTTATTCAATCAAGTAGGATTTTTAAAAGACTTTCACTCTTATTTTCTCTTGTGTTCTTCTGATTTATAGAAAGCCAACTGGCCACAAGGTCAGCCTGTGGGTAGAGGGTTTCTACGCTCTGAAAAGAAAAATACGTATTTGGGGGCCAGCGTGGCGAGTCAAGTCGGCGGTGTGCGTGTGGGAGGCGAGGCAGAGAACAGCCGTGCAGGGAGGTGTGAGAGCCTCTGCACCGTGGGGCAGTGATGGGAGCTCATCGAAGGCTCAACCTGGGAGCCTGGAGAACGTGGCCAGGGATGCAGCTTTGGGGGAAAGACGGACCATTTCCAGCCCTTTTGTGACTCTTCTTAATCCGCTCCTGCGGTGTTGGCTTCACTTCTGATTAAGCTGTCAGGAGTGCAAGCCTGGTTCACGGAGCGCTGGTCCTCTTTCCAGCAGAAGCTGGACGCCCCCCTGAGGGGAGAGGCGCACGTAATTACACACAACGGCTGCCAAAGAAATAGCTGCCCGGCAGAGGGTCTCCGGCGGCCAGCTCCCCGGGCTGCCTGCTCGATGTTTTAATTAACCCGGTCAGCGACACCAGCCGCCTACTTCCTCACCAAGAAGACTCGTGATACCTCCGTGTCTTAGTGGCTGCGGGGACAGGTTTGTCCATCAACAAAAGGCAACATACATGATGAAGAATTGAGAAGGCAGAGCCCTCTGGCTTCAGTCATTTTCTAGACACCAAGGAACACAGCAGTCCTTGGAGGACTGTGGTGGGACCGCATGGGGACACCGCCCTGCCCTGGTGTGTAGCTCTGCCAGTGCTACAGGCAGTGGTGCCCTCTGGCCAGGCTCTCACTCCCGCCAGCCCGGGGTCTCTTTCGAGCACCAGATGTAAGCTCAGCCGGCACCTGCTCATGGCAAGGACCCATAGATTCCTGTGAGGCAGTGAACAGTGTGGCTGCAGATGCACCCACGGGACCTGGCAGGTTTCTGCATCTATGAGTATCATTCCTTCACAGCAGCAAGAAAAATCTTCCATCAGGACAGTCTCCGGACCTGGGCCTGAGCCCCTGTACCAGCTGCGAGCAATGGAAGCCCCCTTTGAAAGTTCCTGCTGTGGTGCAACAGAACGGCAGCATCTTGGGAGTGCTGGGGTGCAGGTTCGATCCCCAGCCCAGCAGAGTGGGTAGAGGGTCTGGTATTTCTGCAGCTGTGGCCTTCGGCACAACTCCAAACTCTGGCTAGGATCTGGTCCCTGGCTGGGGAACTTCCATATGCCGCAGGGCAGCCAAAGAGGAAACAGAAAAAGAAGCCCCCTCTGGCCTGCGTTGGCCTTGCCCCTCGCGAGGGCCGTGCTCCTCCAGATTCTGCGTCCTCCTTCTAGGCCATGCTCCGGTGCTTGCTCCCGCGACCCCAAGCCTCCGTCTTGACCTCTGTGGGCCTCTCGTGGAGGCCCCGTGTCCATTCTGAGTGTTGCCCCCAGGACCCCCTGTGAACCTTTCCACGTCTGCGGGCTCATTCCTGAGGCTGCCAGCTTGTGGCCTCCCCTTCTTCTCAGGGCTTGTCGGTGCTGTTAGAGACTTGCCAACTTTATTCATCTTTTCAAAAATACAGCTTCTGTTCCATTGATCTTTCTCTGCTGTTTTTCTGTTTTAAATTTCCTTTCGTGTATTTCTCTTCTTTCTTTATATCCAGCCGTCCGCTCATGCATTTCCTGGGATTTATTTATGCCGCCCTCGTGCCTGCTCTGGCTGTATGTTGAGCTCCTTTCTTGAGGCTTTAGAGATGAGTGTTTGCAGCTGTTTAATCCCCCATCTCACCAGTGCCTTCTTCTTTCCCCCCAGTCAGCTACGCAGCCCAGCCTGGGAAGGGTTCATCTGGTTCCTGTATCTTTCAGGTTTCAAAATGCCACTTCGTTCTTCTTTACAGCTCCTGTTTCTTAGCTGAGACTTTCCATTTCTTTGCTCACATTTTCTATTTTTTTTCCATTTGTTTCCAGATGGTTTGAAATTGCTTGTTGATGCATTTTTTTTTTTTATGTCAACTTTGAAACCTTTTTCAGAAAATTGTACCATCTCTGTCGTCTTGGTTTGGCACCTTGGGTTGTGTTTTTTCATTCTGATTGAGATTTTTCTGGCTTTTTTGGCTTTGGTCTTTCTAGGGCTGCACCCACGGCATATGGAGGTTCCCAGGCTAGGGGACGAATCAGAACTACAGCTGCTGGCCTCCGCCACAGCCCCAGAAACGCCAGATCCAAGCCGCATCTGTGACCTACACCACAGCTCACGGCAAACCCAGATCCTTAACCCACTGAGTGAGGCCAGGGATCAAACTCGCAACCTCATGGTTCCTAGTTGGATTTGTTTCCGCTGCACCACAATGGGAACTCTGGATTTTTCTGGTTCTTGATATGATGAGTGACTTTTTAATTGAAACCTGGACTTGGGGGGGGGGGGTTATGCCGCAAGCCTCTGGGTCTCTCCTGCAGCCCTGGTGTCACGGGCTCTGACCTCACTCCAGCGAAGGAGCTGCGGTGACAGCCCCTTACTCGAGGGAGGGATGGAGGAGTTTCGGGTTCCCACGGCCTCAGCGACTTGCGTCGGGGGCTTCTTACCGCCTGGCAGAAGGGGGTGTTCCAACCCCGCGAGGCCTCCACTGCTACCAAGGGACAGTGGTGGGAGCCTTCGTATCCCCTGGGCCGTGGATGCCGCCCTGGTGGTGGCACTGGGGCACCTTGTCACGCCGGGCTGCTCACACGAGATGCAGGCTTCTGGGTTTTTCGTCTGGGCCCGTTGGTATTTCTGGGTTGCTGGTTTCTGCAGCTGCCGGCGTGAGAGACACAGGCCAACAGCAAACCCAGAGAACTCACCACGTGCTGTTCCTCGGGTTCCGAGGTCTCAGCCAACGTCGTCCTCTCTCCACCTTCCAGAGTCTTCCGAGCTTTGTTCTGTGCACAGCGTCGGGGGCTCAGTTGTTCATGACGAGGGACAGAGGACAGAGAGTGGGCTCCGTCTTCCTGGAAGCAGAAGATGGACGTGAAACACGTGTCAGTTCTAGGAAGTACAGAAGAGGGACCACACCCAACACACACACACACACACACACACACACACACCACACCCACACCCACAGAACACACACAACACACCACACACACAATATACCACACACAAACACACCACACACCACACACACACACAGAACACACACACCAAACCACACACACAACACACAACACACACCACACACACGCAACACACATACGCAACACAACACACACACCACACCACACACACACCACACCACACACACACCCACACACACCACACACACACACACACACACACCACACACACCACACACACACAGAACACACACACCACACCACACAAACCACACACACAACACACACCACACACACGCAACACACACACATGCAACACAACACACACACCACACCACACACCACACCCACAGAACACACACAACATACCACACACACAACATACCACACACATAACACACCACACACACACCACACCACACACACACACCACACACACAACACAACACACAGACGCAACACAACACACCACACAGACACACACAACACACACCACACATACCACACACACCACACACACACACCACACCACACACACCACGCACACAGAGAACACACACACACACCACACACACCACACCACACAACACACACATACCACACACCACACACACACAATACACACACAGAACACACACAAGACACCACACACACAATATACCACACACACACATACCACACACACCACACACACACACAGACACTCACACAGACACAGACACACACCACACCCACACCACACACACAATATACCACACACAAACACACCACACACCACACACACACACAGAACACACACCACACACACACACAGAACACACACACCACACCACACAAACCACACACACAACACACACCACACACACGCAACACACACACACGCAACACAACACACACACCACACCCACACCCACAGAACACACACAACATACCACACACACAACATACCACACACATAACACACCACACACACACCACACCACACACACACCACACACACAACACACCACACAGACACACACAACACACACCACACATACCACACACACCACACACACACCACCCCACACATACGCAACACAACACACACACCACGCACACAGAGAACACACACACACACCACACACACCACACACACCACACCACACAACACACACATACCACACACCACATACACACAATACACACACACACCACATATGCCACACACACCACACCCACACACACAGAACACACCCACCACACACACCCACCCACACAACACAACACCACCCACACAACACACACCACACACACCCACACGACACACACACGCGACACACACACACACACACAACACAACACACACACACCCCTGTGCATCTTACGTTACAGCAAAGTGTACTGAGGAGTACAGAACAAAGCACGTTCTGCCAGAGAACAAATCACGGCGCTGAGGGCAGAGTTTGAGAATATTTGTCAGTTTTTTGTGATGTGAAGCCCCAACGTGGTACAGGGGTTGTGGCTAAAGGTTTACCGTTAGTCTTCCAGATTTGAGATAAGGCTTAACATGGAAAGAAAAACCGGGGAGTTCCTGCTGTGGTGCGGTGGGTTAAGGATCCAGCATTGCTGCGGCTGTGGCGTAGGTTGCAGCTGCAGCTCAGATTTCGTCCCTGGCCTGGGAACGTCCATAGGGCACGGGTGCAGCCAAAAATAAGTAAGTAAGTAGAATTGGACTGGATCGTTCCTCGGTTCAGGGGTTGAGTTACCTGCTTTTTAGTCGACTTGCTCCCACTGATACCGAAAGAGAGGCTTCGCAGCGCTGCGTCCGGAGACCGGAAGGAGAGACCCGACCAGGCCTGCGCGGTGATTGTAGAGACTGGGGCCCAAGTCGCACTGATTCCAAGTAGTCCGTGGGCATCTGGAACTTCACGTTCTCCTGCAGCTTCTGGTTAGATACAGAAGCACAGCACCTGGGGAAGCAGAGGCCTCTCCAGTTTCCAGATGTCCTTCCCTTTGGGAGGTCACGGCGGTTCCGTGCACGGCCCTGAATTCGCTTTCAGCTGCGGTGAGTCAGAGGCGGAGGCGCAAGCTGACGGGTTTACTTGAGGAAAAGCCTTCTGGAGGATGACGAACGCACCCTGGAGAGCAGAGGGTGTGTTTACGCATCTGGGAATCCGGAGCCGGAGCCGCGGAGGCCTCGCACAGGCGTCAAGAACCGGCAGCCGTGGCCTCGTCCTTTGCTTTCTTCCCCGACATCCGAAGCCTCTTAGCCCGCCCGTGCCGCGGGCTCGTCACCCCGTTCAGTGGAGACCAGACTTTCCCGAGAAAAAGGCGGTAGAAAGACCAGCCGGGATTAGAAATGGATGTGCTTTGAGAGGCAGGGCGGGTCCCGAGCCACCTGAGTGGCCTCCTCCTCCCGGTCACGCATTTATCCTCACGTCCTCGCCCTGTCTTTCTCTCTGGCCACCTGGGCCATCGGTACCCAGCTTGTGGGCATCATCCCGTTACTCCCTGACCATAACCGGGACGGGTGGGTACGTGCACCCGTGTGGCCGTGTGAAGTAAGCGGTGACAGAGCCCCAGGTGGCAGGCGGGATGACGCCAGTCCCGGCTCCCGGCTCGCAGCCCAGACACAACCTGTCCCGCCTTTGCTGCTTTGCGGGCTGCGGACCGAGAAGCCCGGACTGTCTTCTTTTCTCCCCGTGAGCTACGTAATCCGCTCAGCTTAAGCCGCAGAACTTCATACGTTTCAATGCTGCGGTACCATGTATTGTTTCTGTCACTTCTTGCTCAGGACAACCAGTGGTGGGGACGTGGGCCGTTGCCTGTTGGGATAATGTGGTGAAAGTTGAAAATGTGAAGCGGTTGCTTTGGACAGCAAGCCGCGGTGGTGACGCCTTGGCGTCAGTCGACAGCTCGCCATCAGTCGAGCAGTAGCACCGGTCTGCCTGTGCCCCAGCTTACACTGCCGAGGGCACGTCTTTCCAGGCTTGGTCTGTAAGACATTCTCCAGCACCCTCTGGATCCTGGCTTTGTGCCAGAATCACAAGGCCGGAAAAATGGGAGCTTTGAGGAAGAGAGAGTCTTTTTTACCCCAAAGTTATTTCCTCAACATCCTAATCATGCACAGCCTCCTAGTGAAGGAGGGATTGGGTGTGGCTTTCCTTTTGAGAGATGGGAATTTTCTGCATGGAATCCAAGAACCTGTTCTTAAAACGCATTCAACTCCGTTATTGGACATCAAGTTTATTTTTTTGTTTTTTATTTTATTTATTTATTTTTAATTTATTTTTTTTGTCTTTTTGCCATTTCTTGGGCCGCTCCTGCGGCACATGGAGGTTCCCAGGCTAGGGGTCGAATCAGAGCTGTAGCCGCCAGCCTACGCCAGAGCCACAGCAACGCGGGATCCGAGCCGCGTCTGCAACCTACACCACAGCTCCCGGCAACGCCGGATCCTTAACCCACTGAGCAAGGGCAGGTATCAAACCTGCAACCTCATGGTTCCTAGTCGGATTCATTAACCACTGCACCACGACGGGAACTCCCTGGATATCAAGTTTAATCCTTTTATGTTTACGACAGAATTAGTCATGACAAAAATACACTGAGTTAAATTAGTTTTTTTCCAGATCCAATAAAGAACACAAACATTTTAATGAACTAAATATGAATTTCATTGTACATATGTAGATAGAATTACACCAGGGCATACTTTTCTTTTTTCTGTGGTTGTCTGGTATTAGCAAGAAAAATTCTCTTCTTTAAAGATAATGAGCAATAATAATAATGATGATGAGAATAATAATAATAAAGAAAATAACGAGATGATTCTTCAGTCTGCTCCTCAGTCTGAGTCCTCGTCACCTCTCTAAAACTACCCTCTCATAATTGCCCTTTTTATTAACACCTTTTTAAAAATTTTCTTTTATCGAAATATAGATTTACAATATTACGTTAATTTCTGCTGTACAGCACCAGGGCTAAGGTATACATACATAAATTATTTTTTGGCCACGCCCACAGCATATGGAAGTTCTTGGACCAGGAATAGAACCCAAGCCACAGTGGTGACCCCGAGTGGCTGCAGTGACAATGGTAGATCCCTAGCCCACTGTGCCGCAAGGGAACTCCTTTTTCTTTTTTTTTTTTTCTGCTTTTTTTAGGGCTGCATCCACAGCTTATGGATGTTCCCAGGCTAGGGGGTCCAATCGGAGCCACAGCTGCCAGCCTACACCACAGCCACAGCAACGCTGGATCTGAGCCACATCTTTGACCCACACCACAGCTCACAGCAATGCCAGATCCTTAACCCACTGAGCAAGGCCAGGGATTGAACCTGCAACCTCATGGTTCCTAGTCGGATTCGTTTCTGCTGTGCCACGATGGGAACGCCTGTACATTCTTTTAAATTCTCTTTTCCATGTGGTTTATCTCAGGATATTGAGTGTAGCTCCTTGTCTCATAAGTAGGACCTTGTTGTTAATCCATCCTGTATGTGACACCTTTATTCTACCTTCTTCCATCACTCTGAATGTGCCTGCGCTTTTGATAACCTGTCACATCAGTCAAGAGACTTGAATTCGTCTACTCTCTCTTCACCACACTCTACCTATAACGCGGCTTTGTCCCACACCACGCCTCTGAATATTATTTCTAGAAGGCTCCTGTTTACCTTTTTCTTAGTAAATCGTCAACATTTTCTCCGTAAGAATGATGCTGCATGTTGAAAACTGATTATTCTCTTATCCCTGAGCTGTGGCTCTCTGGGTGTGACAGAGCTGGGGCCTATCCTGCTGGCTGCTTTCCGGGAAGTCAGCTCCCCGTCTGGGTAGAAGATGACACCCCGACTTCAGTGTGACCCAGCACATTGTCTGCGATGACAGGTGTCGGTCAGGCCCCCGCTGCAAGGGCGATACCGGGTAGATGCTGGTGTTCGTTCCATTCTCCTGCTGCCTCTCCTCTCTGAGCACCCTCCAGGCTCAGCTTTCCTGGAGAATTTTCTTCTCCCCAAACACTAATTACAGATTTCTTGGACCTCGTTCTGTTTCGAGTGGAGCGTATCCATCTGAACGGCTATCGCCGTTCCACCAGTCACGTAATCTTTTAGTGTGTAATCTTTTAATTAGGGTTGAATCTTTTCGTGCTTTTGAGGAACGTCATGCACGGAGTTTCATCACTACCATTCGAGGCAGTTTATCGCAGTCGTGCAGACGAGCCCCTTGTAGGATGGGCTTCGGCCCCCCTCCTTCCCACGGGGCCGCTCTCCTGCTCCTCCCCGCGCTCTTGAGCAGGTGTGTGTCGTCTTAATTTCCAGTGACAGTTGTCACGGGGCTTTCCTTCCCCCCTGCTGAAGTGGTTGTCCCGTTGCCTGTGTGTCCTCCGTCATCCGGGGTCTCCAGGCCACACGGCCCGAGGCGGGTGGGCCACAGGTGGCACTGACACTTCATGTGCATCGCTGCTGGCATGCTCTCCAGAGAAGGGACAGCGCTTTACCAGAAGAGCTGACGGAGGCCTTTCTTTCTCCCTAGGCTGGCTTCCTTCCTTTTTTCCTTTTTTCTTCTCTTTCTTTTCGGCTTACGACAGAAGAAGTGTCTTGTCTCACAGTTCTGGAGGCTGAGGTCCATCGGCAGGGTGTGGCAGGGCTCGGGGGCGGGGGTGAACCCGTCAGGGGGGTCCTTCCTCGCTGCTCCCGGGCTCTCTGGTGGCTTTTCCTCCCGGGTTCCTGGCTGGTGGCTGCTCCCTCATCTCTGCGTCTGCAGTCACAGGGCGCCGTCCCCGTGTGGGTCATGCTGGATTAGGACCTTATCCAGAATTGATGACGTCTGTGAAGACCCAGATTCCAAATAAGGTCACAGTCCCTTATGGGGACGTGGGGCGTGTGCCTGACAGGTTACAGGCTCACCGACTCTTGGGCTGTTGTACTTCAGAAGTGGTTATGTGATGGTACAAAGCGGCTGCCGCCTCATTTTCTTTTTCTTTCCTTTTTTTTTTTTTTTGTCTTTTTAGGGCTGCACGTGAGGCACATGGAGGTTCCCAGGCTAGGGGTGGAATCGGAGATACACCTGCCAGCCACAGCCACAGCCACACAGGATCCAAGCTACATCTGTGACCTACACCACAGCTCACAGCAGCGCCAGATCCTTAACCCACAGAGCAAGGCCAGGGATCGAACCCGCGTCCTCGTGAACATGAGTCGGGTTCATTACCACTGAGCCATGTTTCCTGGTTGCTCTTAGTGAGGTGAGGATACCCCGTATACTTCCCCGTCACAGAAGCGTCTCTTGCTCCAAATGGTTTTCATCATTTTCCTGTTTTCCGTTGGGGCCTCTTCTCATTGGTCTGTCCATTAGCTGTGTGATTATCTCTATTGATGCAGAAAAGCATTTGCTCAAATCTCAGCATATATGTTTGATAAAAATTTTAATTGTTTATTGTAGGCAGTACCATCAGTCTGCTACTGATTTTCAAGCCGACTTTATATCCCTCCATACTTTCGAACGTTTATTAGTTTTAATGAAACTAATTTCATTGTCTCTTCTGTTGGGATTTCTGTGGCTGGGATGACGCATGTGCCAATGATGGAATTCTCTCATCTTCCCCTCGCCCCGCCCCTGCCCTCGCCCCGCCCCGCCCCTCGCCCGCCCCCTCCTTGGATCTCACCACTTCCGTGAGGAGCTTTGCTGCCAGTCGTGACGTTGTTGGGGCTCTTTGCTTCTGATTTTAGATTCTCTTCGCTAAGCGCGATGTTTGCGGATTGTTTCGGGAATGCGGTCTTTACCACGTTGAAGACATTTTCCTCCTAGTTTCCTGGAAGCGCTTAGGTGGAGGGTGGCGATGTGCTCAGTTCCTTCAGGGTCTCAGTGGCCCAGATAGCGGCAGCAACCCGTGTCAGGAGGGTGGGCGGCGGTGGAGACAAAGAAAAGCGGGTAATTTGAGAACCACTCAAAGGGAGATAGATGGGACTTCTTTGAAGATTGATGGGCTTCAGTAGTATACACCAACTGATGAGAAGCTAATATGGTTTGAGTATATGAGTTATAAGTCCATGTGTCCACACCACAGCTGGAGTCGAAGTTAGTGAGTCGTTGAACAAATGAGATATTTTACCTTTGACGTTTTCACTAACGGATTGGCAGTACAGGTGTGTAACTGTAAAGTCACACGTGTTTCTGATTAACCTTGCCCTGTGCAACATCAGCCCCTGAAAAAAGCACGGATTGGCGGAGATAGCGTGGGGATAGAACGCTCAAAACCTTGGAAATTTTGTCGCCAGAGCACTAACCCCAAACCCCCCGATCCTAACGAAAGGTCCTTGTGTAGAAAAAGCCTGTGGAATACCTGACGAATCAAGTCCGCTGCAGGTCCTGCCGAGCTTTACTGTGAGAAAGAGAGCAGGTCAGCCTGCGGAAGACGTGAGACGGCTGGGGTGGCTGGCCTTGGACACGAGGACAGAGCTGGACGGCAGCCATCGATGCCAGCGACAGGCGTTCTGGACCATTGTCAGTGCTCGCTCTTTGGACAAAGACCCAGGAGACCCCTTCAGGCCTGGACACGTGACCAGACAGGTCTAAGAGGGACCACCTGGGGTCAGAAGAGCAGCCTGTGTCCTGCCCTGATGTGCTGGTTTCCGTGTTCAGCGCGGCGATGCGGCGTGCGCACGCGTGTGTGGGGCGGAGACACCTGCCCACGTCCCCTGGAGCGTTTATTTACTCCATTTCACACCCGGTCCGTCCCAACTCCGTGGTTTTTGTAAAGCGTGCCCCCTAGCACCACACCCGGCTGCGAGTCACTGGCAGGTGAACTGTCCAGACGTCGTTTCCGTGGACAGCCGGTGGTGGGAGATGCGAGCCATCTGCACATGCTCTGGATGAAGCAGCTGACCTTGAACCCCTTGGCTGCGTGCCTTATGTTACCTGCACCTGCTCACGGCCCTTCTGTCTAAAGATTTTTCCTGTAAGTGTCGGGCCATTGAAGTATCTGTCACGTGTGGTCTAACTGAACTTATCCTAATTACTGGGGAGTTGAGGCCATTCTTTTCCAGATGCTACACTCATCTCTTCTACAAAATCAAATTCAACTCCTTAATTGTCTGTGAGCCAATTTCTTCCAAAAAATGAAAATAATATCCAGAATTCATTTATGTTCTTCCGAAGGCAGCAGTTAGAGGCATTGAACGTCAACCCCTAACACAAATGTTGCCTGAGGAAGCAAGACGAAGCGCTTCCGTTTTTTAATCAGTTATGTTTCATATTCTCATCATTTATCTCATTCTGCTTTTGTTTCTCTCAAGTGGAAAATGAACACCTTAAAGCAGAGAGGTGCGCGTGAGGTTAATTGAATGGCAGGAAAGAGTGCGGAAGCTGCTAGCTTCTCTGAATTGTAATCCCTGCCAGTAAAGCTTTGCATTCTTCTCGACAAAACCTTGGTTCTTTGAGTGCTGTGCATCGCCTTTTCTTCTTCTTGGTATTTCTTCCATGAAGAAATTTTGAGCAACCAAGAGGAATGCTTGAGAAGAAAAGATGTGTTTTTTCGGACGCAGAGTCTGCACAGCGTCGAGCTCCTGATGGGAGCCTTTCTCGTGTGACACGCGGTCGACCCGTGTTAGCTCTCCTTGCAGACTCACTCCCCTTCAAGGCCGTGTCTTTGATTCATGCGGCAGCTCGGGAAAATTGTGTCCTCTGCGTTCTTGGAAAGTGAACAGGGCATCCTTGGACCTAGAGCTGGTCTCGGCTCCTGTGAATTGAGCCTTGCGTGTAAGGGAGGACGTTAGACCAAACGAAGCTGTCCCTCTCCCTGGGGACTCGCCTC
Organism: Sus scrofa; assembly: GCF_054392235.1. Classification (NCBI taxonomy): domain Eukaryota; kingdom Metazoa; phylum Chordata; class Mammalia; order Artiodactyla; family Suidae; genus Sus; species Sus scrofa. The sequence continues at coordinate 2,338,579 of NC_139383.1, forward strand.
TCATGGGGCCTAAGGGGCCCAGAAAGACAGTTACGGTGTGTCCGGTTTTCCTGTGATGACCTCATGGCCATCTGTGTAGCCACCGGCATCCAGCGGTGCCTGAGCATTTCGTGGGGACCCGACGTCAAGTGGGAACAGAGATGTGACATCACCCATTTCCTCGGCGAGATGCGTCCCAGTTAGGAAGCGACCAGCTGCGACCACTCCAGCAGATTCAGACTGTGACCAGAGTCCCCAGGCCAGACGGCGCTGTGTGCGTTGGCCCCCAACCCAAGGCCTGTGGCTGAAGGAAACCCCTGGGTCGCCGAGGGGAGCTTGAAGGAGGAGGTGGGAAGACGAGTCCTGAGCCCCCGGGGGCGTGTCTCACGAAGGAGGCAGGGGGCACAGGCTGGGGACAGGCGGGGGGACAGGCCGAGGAAACATCTCCCGGGAGGCCTTCTCGGGGCAGTCACACTGGGCCCGCACGTGTGCCCGATGGGAAGGAGGAGGGAGTTATTGTCAAGAATCCAACCTGGTCCCGCAGGTGGCTTCCTGGGGGCAGTTTGGACGCAGGCCCGCAAACCCCTCGTCACAGCATCCGTGGGGATCAGCCCAACGTAGGAAAAAGGCATTTTCTTTCTTTCTTTCTTTCTTTTCGGCCGCCCCTGCAGCACGCGGAGGTTCCCAGGTCGGGAGCCAGCTGGCACCGCAGCAGTGATGACATCAGGTCCTTAACCGCTGGGTCCTGGGGAGCTGTGCAAAGGGCGTTTCAAACGTGGGCGGTGTCTCGTGCTGTGCCCGGAACAGTGAAAGCTCGCTGATGACTGCGCTGCGACCATGACATCGTGCCAGCCACACATCTTCAGCACGGGTCCACGTGGGTCCACGGCAGCATACGAAGCAGGTGGGGCGGGGCGCTTGTGCCCATTTGTAAGATGAGGCAGTTACGCTGCCCGCCCTCCCCATTAGCCTGTCAAGGTCGCAGGGCTAGTGAGCGGCACCGCCAAGGCTCAGAGAGCTGTTCTCGGGCGCTGAGCGCTCTTGTTTTGGGGGAGCACAGGGTAAAAGGAACAGAGAGAAACCACGCAAAACCTCTCTTTGGAAGCTCAGCGTGGGTCCAGGGCCCTGGCCCGGACAAGCCTCCTCATGGATGACGCGTGTATTTCAACATGTGACTGCGAAACTGAACGTATCAGGAGGACCAGCTGAGGTCCTGGCTCCAAACAGCTGGAGGCTGTGAGCGCGTCGGCGGGGACGAGCCCAGGACCGTCCACAGGACACAAAAGAGAGTGCGCACGCGTCTGTGAGAGAACCAGTGACGGGCTGGTGCGGGGCCGTCTCAACTGACCCCGTTTACGTCGGCAGACAGCTTGTTCAGAAGATTCAGGAAAGTCTTTGACAAGGGGCAGGATGGAGTGACCGCCCTGCAAGCTGCCCAGCGCGGGCACGTCCTCTGTCCCTTTGTCCCTTCACCCCTCGGGGGACAGCCTGCTGGTCTCTGTGACCTCGCCCACGCTCACACCCTGGGCCCCCACCCCTCCCGAACCCCAGCCTTTGAACGTGCGTCTCCCACTCACCCTTCCCTGGCTCCTGGAATGCTTCTCCCGTCCTCCTGCTCTGCCCATGAGCTGGCAGCCCCGGGACACCTCCTTCCTTTGGGGTCCTCTGCAGGGGAGGCCCTTTGTCCTTGCAGCCTTTTGTCCTCGTCAGGCCTTCGACTGACTGGCCGAGGTCCACCCCCAGCAGGGAGGGCAGTCTGCTTTACTCGGTCATTCAAAGGCCAGTCTCACACAGCGCATCCCCACGGCCACACCCAGAATAGGGTTTGACCGGATTCTGGGCTTCCTGTGGCCCAGTCAAGGTGACACGTAACACTGACCGTTGCGGGTGAGCAAAGGATAGGATGTTTGAAGGAAGAATGGAGACGGAGCTGTTTGTGTTGCTGGCCGATTCGGAGTCGCTTGCTCCGCGGGGACCAGCGTTGGAGGAAAGCCCTCTAGTCAAACCCCTTGGTGGCCTCGTTGCACCCAGACCAGGACCTAAGGTTTTGCAGAGGAAGGCAGCCACCCTCCTCACGGGGCCGCGTCTCACGGCCGTTGAGTTCACCAGGCTCCCTCAGGTGCGGGCGGTTTGCCCGGGCTTGGCCGTGTTGGGGTCTGTGTGTGCTGGGGCTCTGTGTCCTTGGTGTAAGCGGCTCTTCCTTCGTGGCCTGGACAACTCCTACCGCATCTTTGGGTCACACTTTCCTGGGAACTCCGCGTCCCTCCAGCCTGGACCAAGGCTTCCTATTCCCATCCCCACAAGAGCCACACGTGCTCCGTTAACTACGTCACTGATGGGTCAGAGGCCGACCCCGTCCCCAAGGCCAGCTCCAGGAAGCCGGCGCTTCCCCTGTGCACCGCTGCTTCTCCAGAGTTTATTCCATAGCCTTGGGGATTCCTACTTATTTCTTTAGGAAGTGGTATTTCGAGGAGAACTGTGTAAACACAGGACGTACTGGTCACATTGGTAGCTAAAACCAAGCTGGGAGGAATGGTAAATTCATTAGACGATGAGAGCATCCAGAACATTCTCTCCTGGTGTTTCAGTTGCTGGCGGGAACGTACCTCAAAGCTGTGATTTGCTGGGTGACTTGGCACGTTAATGTGAATTAATCCATGGTATATTCTATCTCGATAGAGTCATTCTTCTCAGAAATATTACTGCACTATTAAACAATTCTCATTATCTTAAATTTGCAGGTGTAACCTTAGACATACATGCACATGCATTTCACTTGAGAAGCCTTTGCTGAGCAGGTAGGGCTGTGCGATCAGAGCGACCACTGTCACCAGCAGGGCCCAGGGAGTGTATAAAAGGGGCCATCCTATCACATATTTTAAAACATTTAAAAGTTGTAAATAAAACATATTATCTCTGAGTTCCCGTTGTGGCACATCAGGTTATGGAGCCGATGTAGTCTCTGTGAGGATTTGGGTTCAATCCCTGGCCTCACTCAGTGGATTAAGAATCTGGTGTTGCCGTGCGCTGTGGTGTAGGTCGCAGATGCAGCTCGGATCCTGTGTTGCTGTGGCTGTGGTGTAGGCCGGCAGCTGCAGCTCTGATTGGACCTCTAGCCTGGGAACCTCCATATGCTGCAGGTGCAGCTGGAAAAGACCGAAAAAAAATGATCTCTTCCTACCCCAACAAGTACAGTTGCCAAACACCAAAGTTTTTTTTTTTTAAGTAAATGTTAACTATGGTTTAACTATGATTGAAAATCAATAAAATACCCATGACTAAATTTAATTATTCTTGCTCATATCTCAGTATTGACCGGCCAGTGATAGCTGGATGAGTAATAAAATTATAGCATACATACTGTACAAAATGTTATTCCATATATTTTTTCTTCCCTTACATTCAGCAGAATTAACGAATTACGCCGTTATAATCAGGTTTGTCACCTGCGCTGTGTTTTGTGAACAGTAATGCCAAATTGGAAGACCTTTCTTGTGTCAGTGTAGTTAATTTTTTATTCATTTAATTTTAGAAGAATTTAACTCTGCCAAAAGCAACTGAAATTGTTGATAAAAATTCTTTAAGGAGTACTTAGATTCAGATGTCAACTGTGAAATTTTGCACATCATGCTCAAATTTTGTTATGAAGTCCCAGAACTTGTTATTGTTATCAGAGAAATTTGACAGAACTTGGTATTTTGTCGTATGAGTCGATGTCACTCATTTGCTCTCTTCGCCGTTCCTCTTTGAGCACCTGGTCCTGTGAGTGGAGATTAAAGAGTCAGTAGCGTGTGGACAGGTGTTTAGGGCCACAGGTGCACAGTGAAGTGTGCTGCTAGTTTAATATCCTTCAGGTCCTCAGCCTCACAGGGGCTCCCGAGCGCCTCCTAAACCGTGAGCTGGGGCATGACGGGAAGCGGGAAGGGACACGGACAGGCCGTGCAAGGGACACGAACAGGCAGAATAGCTGCGTCCACACTGAGAAGGGTCCGGGCTCCCCTTCTCCTGGCTCCGCTGCCCAGCCCGCACCCTCAGCCGCCGCCTGTCCGTCCCCCTGGCTTGGTGTTCACCCGCACAGCATCCTCTTCCTGAGTCTGGAACAGCATTCTTGCATCTGAACAGAGCTGGTCAGGACCTCGACCCTTCAGGGTTTGGCTGTGCGGTGATTGGGCTCCCCAGGGCACAGGTCCATGGCAGGACCCCCTGTCTTGGGTCTGGGGGCGCTGCTGTGTTTGGAATTTCCTTGCCTGCTGGGCGTCCGGAGGCTCCATCCAGCAGGTGGTGGTGAGGTTTCTGGAGCTCAGGAGATGTCGCCTAGAGACCCACTTGGACCCAGCCATCTGTGCAGGATGATGAGCGCTGTGGGCAGAAGCAAACCCTGGTCTCCTGGGTTCTGGCATTGCGGCCTCGGTGGCAACACCCAGTGGTGTCCCTGTCAGTTACCCTGGCCGCACACGTTGCAGAACATGGGAGCTGCCGGCTCACGACTCCAGACGTGGCTGTGGCAGCTTCAAATATCTTTTCATCTGCTCAGGAACTGCGTCCCCAGCTCTAAGGTGTGACCAGAAGTGTCAGCCCAGTGCAGCAAGTCACTGAGTGTGTGGTTATCACGACGGCGACGTCACTGCTTTAGAAGAGCCTGAGTGGACAGAGGGGTGGTTCCCAATGACGGGGAAAATCAACATACAAGCCTCCTGCTCTTCTGTGACCCAAGTGACACACGAAGAAGCAAACAGGTGGTTTCCGTGGAGGTGAAACCATCCACCCAATGGAATTCTTTCCTTCGCTCCAGTCTCTGTGGCAGACGGACCACGTGGGCAGGAGTGGGCATCGGGGCGGGCATCGGGGAGGGCCCGGGTTCACGAGCACAGAGAAGGTCTGTCTTCTTGTTAAAGAAGTTCCCGCTGAAGGGCCAGTTCAGGTAACGTGCGACGAGACGGTCATGCACGTTGTCATCCGGCGGGATGGCGAGGGCCGAAATCAGCGTGGGAGGGTGGCAGAGCCTGGGACCAAGGGCACGTAAACGGAGGCCCCATCACTCAGCAAACCAGGCGGGGAACCTTTGGCTTGAGCGGTGACTGCCAGAGCCTGATGCCTGGAATTTGGTTTGTCTGAAGTGCTTTTATTTTTTTGCCTTTTCCCCAAAAGGGCTCACACCAGTTAAGCTGCTATTGGAAAAACACAGCACCAAACCTGGTGGTTGTGGTTGAAGTTTCAAGTGGGCAGACCTGCGGTGCTTGCCAGGAAACAGCACGGGAGCTCAAATCCGCCCACCGTGTCCGGTCCGGGGGCGGTGGATTCAGTGTTGATGGTACGGACTTTTTAAAACTCGTCAGTACAAAACTGCGGGGGCTTTTTCGGGACGATCCGAGTCCACTCAGTTACTTGTGGCCGCAGCTTCGGAGAGAGCTTCTGATGCAGGAGGCCAAGGAGGGCAGCCCGGACTCGGGCAACAGAATCCCCCGGCTCTGTGGCCGAGCCGTGGGGCCTCCGGCTTCGTGCTGGTTTTAAGTTTCCTCCGGAGGGGCCCTCCCCAGGGTGCGAGGAGATCAGAGTTTTCAAATGAAAGAAACAGAGCCTCCGAGAAAAAAAACGCACGGAACGGCGTCAGCAGCGGCGTTCAGAACCCCTCTCTTTGCGAGCCCTGGGCGGCCTTCCGGGCTGGGGAGGGGACCGGCCGCGGCCGTGGCAGCGAGGCCAGCGTTCCCGGCCGCCCCGCCACCTCAGCTGCACCCCGGGGGCTCACGCGCGACAGGCAGGCCTGCGGCAGAACAGGTGGCCGACCTCGGGGAGCTGCCACCGTGGAAATAGCAGCCCTATATTAAGTCCGTGACCCCGAGGTGCCCGATGAGGTCAGTTACTAAAAGCGGCGCCGCCGGAGCCTCCTGCAAGGAAGCCGTGACCTCCTCCGCGGCGGCGATGCCGCGGTGAGGACCGGCCCGGCCCGGCCCAATGTTTACAAACTCCCCCTGGAGCTGCGGCTCCTGACACGTGGAGGAGCAAGGCCTCCGCGCCTCCAGAGGGAGGCTGCGCGGCCCCAGGCCGCTGTCGAGCCCCTTGTCCCTGGTCATCGGGGGACATGCTCTCCCGCTTCCGCCAGGCCTGCTCCAGACTCTACGGGGCCCTGACAGTAAGTACGCACTCACCCCGGTCTGCCAAGCGCCCCGGGGGTGGCAGGGCCTTTCTTTGCAGGACAGTGTCGGGTCCTGTTTGGAAGCTCAACTGGCCGTCAGTTAGGTAATGATTTCTTCAAAGTCACGCGGGACATTTGCGACCTTCTCCCCTCCCTTCTTAAGTATCTTACTTCACGTGAAGCCTGGAGTTCGGTTTTTCAAACGTTCGCTGTCGCCGTGTTTGGCTTCGCTGGGCGCCCTCTGTGCCTCCTTTCCCTCTGCGTCCCTTGAAGCGCCGGCTGGCAGCAGGTCCCCTCCTGCCCAGCGCCCTTGCCCTGTCACTCCTTCGCCTTCCTCACTTTGCTGCTGTCAGTTGCGCTCAGTCTCTGCGCGAGTTCTGGTCTCTGGGCTGCGGGCGCCTGGGCGCCGTCCTGCGGTTGCTGCTCAGGGAGGGGTGATTTCAGGTGCCGGGCACGAGGCGGGAGGAGGAGCCGGGCTCACTCCTGTTCTGTTTCTCATCCTTCTTCTGTCCACGGTTCTTCTGGGTCCCTGCTCTCCTTTTCCTCCCTGTGCTTCCTTCCCACGGCAGCAGGTGCGGGAGGGTGGCCTTCCCGGAGGTGGGTTCTTGTCCTGGGCGTGGACCGTGGGACTTAGTCTCAGGGCCCCCCGCTGCCCCGGTCCCCGCTCTTGGTTGCCCTTTGCTTCTATGCATCTTTGCTGATTGGTAGCTCCCCTTGCCCAGCACGGGCCCCATCCCGCCCCTGCTCCCAGATGCGGGGATGGCTTCAGTGTGCCAGCTGCTCCCCTCCAGCATCATGCATGCTGCAGGGCCTGGGTAGCCCCTGGCGTCTGAGATTCCTGCTCTTCTAGCCTGGGGGCAGGAAGGTACATCGAATGGACGGACGTCACAGTCGCACCGAGCACCATTCTTGGGCATGTGCCTGCGTCCCTTTGACGATGAACTCTTTAGAGGGTCCTTGGGACCTGTCGTGTCCCTTGGACGCCATGCACATGACAGTGTGTGCAGTGGCCACCAAGGCGTCACGGAGAGTGTCCAGCCTTGCTGGGCCCTGCGGAGTCCAGGATGTCCCGGGGACGGTGGCTGAGAGCCTGGGCTCTGAGAGCTCAGCAGGGACAGGGTGGGGCAGCGAGCTGTGGAGGGACCCCGAGCAGAGGTGTTTTGGGGTGGTGGCCTGGCAGGTGTCACACCGGATGAGGGGTGGGGATTACAGGGACCCTTCTGAAGGTTGTTGGGGGGGGGGTCGTGAGGTGATGAGGCCCGAGGCGGCTGGACTCGGTGGAAATGGGGAGGAAAGAAGGGGTCTGAACGAGACCCTCGGACGCCCTGAGGGCGGGTGAGGGCGGGTGAGGGCGGGGGCCTCGCATGTCCCCGCGGCGCACGTACCCGTCACAGCAACTGCAGCTCCCGCGTGAATCTCCTGGAGCCTGAAGGTTTTGGTTTTGTTCTGGTTTCGCTTTCGTTACACTTGAGAACCACCAAGACGGTATTAGGTAAACTGCATCCCATTGGTAATCGTAGAAGCTGAGTGGACCTGTTACCTATTTAATCCGTTCAATTCCTTATGTTCTTTAACGGAGATGGGCGCTCCGGGTGGGACACACGCACAGGTGTTCAAGGCAGGTGCACCCAGAGGCCTGCGTTGGGGTCTCCTTGCAAACGCCTCCCTCTCTGTCCTCGGTCCAGGCGCCTGGGCTCGCGTGTTCATGTGAACCAGACATGGGTTCGTTGGCAGGAGGGGAACCCGTCCTCCGACAGTGGAGGAAATCGTGTCAATTCCCACGGAAGCGTGAGCGTCGCGGGGCTGGGACGCCAGTGACGTCGGGGCAGGAAGCCTGTAGGCCGCAGACTTTGTGCACAGAGGGCGGGGGCCGCGCCGGTCCTGTGAGCGGGGGCGGGAAGGTGGCCTTGGAGGCCCTGGGTCCCCTTAAGCGGTTTCTGCGGTGTTGACTGTTATTTAGGTGTCACTGCAGAAGGCGGAAGGTATTTCCTCGCCGCCCGAGTGTCCTCCTTCCGTCCTGCGGACGCGGTGCAGGCCGGCCGGGCCCCTTTCTGGGGAGATGTGTGCAGAAGCGGCCGGGGTTAAAAGCAGCCTGTTTGGCGGCTGCATCTTTGAGAAACAGATGCTGCCCGAGGCCTATGGGCAGCAGGGGCCCTTTGCTGCTGAATGTGGGGGGACAGTGGCTGTGAGACTGATTGGAAGTGACAGCGAGTTGTGTTGTTGCGGGTGGAAGGACACACGCCCCTGGGCCACATCTGGGCACCGTGTGCTGCCAGTCACGCTCTTTATCTCCAGAACCCGGCTCTGTGCCCCGGTGAGTAAGCTTTGCCCAGCAGGGCAGGCAGTGCACATGAGAGGAAGGGAGGTTCTGGGCTGGCCAGGGGGGGGGGCACCGTGTGCAGGCCTTGCAGGGCCGGCAGGTCAGGATCTGCTGGAGAGACCAGGCCAGCGCCTCCCTATGCCCCGAGGGTCTGGGGTCTTCCTCTGTCTTTGGTCCCTCCTTGAAGGAGTTCCCTCTGCATCACCAGCCCTCACCTGCCCAGGTCCCCTTGGTGGCTACGCTTCTGGGCTCGGGTGAGCAGGTGCGCACAGAAGCCGCCTGGTGTCCCCCGCTCGCAGCACCCCCGACCCCTGCACCGATCCGCTCCCTCTCCTCGTTCAGTTCCGAGCTCCCTCTCACAGCTGCTGTGACAGATACGTCCGCACCCCGGGCCCCTGCCCCGCTCACCGGCTCCCTGACGTTAGCAAAACAGCGAAGCTCTTTGGACCTCAGGTTTCAAATCTGGAAGTGAAGTCGGAGTAAAATCCAAGGTTCTTTCCTTATGGACGTGGAGCCGACTCAGAGCCCTGTGTTCGTTTCACGTGCGCAGCGCGTCGGGGGCGGGGGGTGGGGGGCTTCTGCAGATGAGATTCCACTCCAGGTTGTTACGAGGTCCTGGGGACGGGTCCCAGTGCTCCAACGTCAGTCCTCGTTGCTTAGAGATTGAGAATTCTAACCCCACCTCCATCCATCAGCCCCATCCCCTCCATCTCCCCCCACCTCCCCTCACTTCCCCCCACCCCCCTCCCACCACATTTCTTTCCCACCAGGAAGCAGAGCTGCTCTGCTCACCCTGGTCTTCCGAGGAGCCGGGAGGTGGGAACTGCTGAGGAGTCCCACTAAGGGGACCCTGGCAGGGACAGGCCATAGCCTTGGGCGTGAGAGCATCTCCAGGTCTCATGCCTCCTCGAACGCCTGGCACTGTTTCTGGGAAGCACACGCAGCCCAGAGCGCTTCTGGTGAAGGCGGGCCTAGGGCTGTGCTCACTGCTGGGACCCCGGCGGCGTTTCACACAGGCGCGTCTGAGCCGCTGCAGCTTGCTCGGAGATGGTGCTGTGCCTTCTTTAAACATTCCCAGATTTAATTTGTTTGAACATCCTGTGTTTGCTACTCAGTGCAGAAAATCAAAGTCTAACAAGCCACATCTGAGCAAATACAAATTAGATTGCTGCAAATCCAAATACTCTAGAAGACTGTCCTGATGGAAAACCGAGGGAACGTCGGATGGACACCAACAGCTTTATAAATTTTTTAGCAAACCTTTTTCTCCAAACCACCTCCTTTCTCTTCAGGTGGAGTTGCTTTTGCGGGTCTCTGCCGACTCCCACCGCCTCTGGAGGGAGGCCTGGTCGGGAAGGGGCTGCTGCCTGCTTTCAGGAGCACGTTTACACGGGAGATGGTGGGCTGGCTGTCAAGCCCTTGAGCGCCTGACTGCCTCCCTCTCCTCGTCCGAAAGACAGGCAGCAAGGGGGACCTGCCTTGCAGCCCCGAGGTCAGGCTCAGGCGAGGCAAAGCGGGGAGCAGTCGCCGGTGCTCTGCATACAGCAGGCACTCAGCACGGTGGCTGCTGCTGTGGGAAGAGGCGGCACATCCTCAGAGATGGGGGTGGGGAGGGGGAGGGGAGAGCTGCTGCCGCTTCTCTTCCTCTGGGCAGAAGGGCTCTCGCTTCCGCGAGGGCCAGGGCCGTTACAGCTGCCCGGGCAGGGCTGCTGTAAACGTGACCTGCAGCCTCTGCTCTGGGCTGAGTCCTCCCCCGCCTGTGCTCCCACCACTGATGGAGAGGGTGGAGCGTGGTGCCCGCAAGCACGCCCGCCCCCTGTGCAGCCCAGCAAAGACGGATGGGCACCCCCTCCAGACACACAAGGCTGGGCACAGAGCGCTGCCTGCACCAGGCTCAGTGGGGCTGAAGGCAGAGACGTGGGTGTCATGGAAATGCAGACAAGAGTGGTGTCCTCAAGGCAGCCAGGGCAGGCTTCCTGGAAGAAGAGGCGAGCCTCCCCAGAGACACAGGAAGGGCGAGGGAGGCAGAGAGGAGGGCACAAGCAAAAGCCACGCAGGCCAGGCACCAAGGGCCGTGGGTGCCCCTGAGTGTGAACTGGAGCACAGGGTGAGGGCGTGGTGTGGGCTGGGATTCATCTGTACCTCTCAGGACCTGAGGTGGGAAGGAACTCAGAGGCTGGGCATCTTTCATGCTGGTTCTAACAGCCGAGAGAGGAGGGGCGGGAAGCTTGGTGGTGGACGGGACCAGAGCATCGTTGGAACCGCAGCCCTGAGCCCCTCGATCCTCCCGCCCGAGCGTTAACGCCTCTGCAAGCATCTTTACGGCTGCGCAGGGCTGAGCTGGAGGCCCTGGGGGGGCCCACACCCGCATCTCCCCTCCCCCAGGGCCCCTCTTAGGAAATAGATGCAGGTGTTGGGGGAAAAGGGGTTTGAAAAATGCTCGGACTGGGAGGTGAAGCTGATGAGGGCTGGAGATGAGGCTTCCTGGAGGGTGCTGGGGGCGGGGGTCCCTGGGCTCTGGCTGGGGGGCTACTTCCCCTCGGTCCCCACGCAGCTGGGTGACAGGACCTCCTCATGGACTCAGCTTGTTGTACTAGGTTCTGGCAGGACCTGTGAGGGGCTGATGGTCCAGGACGGAATCCGGGCTCCGTGATCCTTTGGGCTCCGGGTCTGGAAGCAGGAGAAGCTCCTGGGAAGCAGAGACACATTCTGTGGCTCGACGCCTGAGGTCGCGGTGGGGGCAGATCCTGAGAGGTTCTCGCTGTTCAGCCCAGTCGGCCTCGCGGCGGGGGGATCAGGCTGCAGCCAAGTCAGCCGTGGGTTCCGTCAGCGCCCCGAACGCGTCCTCGTCTGTGATTGTCAGACGGATACACGCTGGTGGCATCTATGTGTGTGGGGTCTCCCTGGCAGGGACGCCCTGCTGGGCCCAGGGACTTGACGGATTGGTGGAGGGAGATGCTTTAGCCCTGGAAGGTCCTTCAACGAATCGTTGCTTTATTGCAGATGAAACCTGCCCTGATGCGACCACACAGGTAACGGAGTAAGTTCACGGCTGGCCTTTCACACGAAGGGCTGTTGGGGACATCGCAGGTCTTTGGAACGGGGGGACGTGGCCTCCGATGGTCTGGACTCCGGCGGTCCGGCTCTCATTTCCTCTTTACTCGCGGCTGCGCTTGGAGAAGGTTGTTTCCTTTCTGGCCTTTCCAGTACCTTCTCCCGATCAGGAGCGCGTAAGTGCTGCGGTGAGTGAGACTGAGCCCTCCGAGGAGGCGGCGCCGGACGTGCGGAGACGTGAGGTGGCTGCTTGTTTGAGCCTCGCCTCTGCCCGCGGCGCCGCCCCAGCCCCGCCTCAGAGCTGCTGGCGTGTGAGCGACGCCGGTCAAGCCCCTGGGCCACGCGGACTCGGCTCGAAAGAGCGTCGTCGGGAAGGTCGGGGCTGCAGTTACCGACGGCCCTGCCGGAGGAGCCTCGGCCCAGGGAGTGAGTCTCAGGGCGCGACGGGAGTCTCAGCGGGGTTTTCTCGTGAAGTGTGGGGTGGGGTCACAGAACCCTCTGAGGGCAGGCAGACCAGGCAGTGGTTTTGCTGGGTGCTGCGGGGGGGCACTTGTTTTGGTTTCCAGGTGTGAAGCAGCCTGGTTCCATCTGTGTCACGGTAATTTTCTCATCACCCAGGGTCTTCTCAGGATCTGATTTATTCAGTCACTGAGGCCCACTGGCTCTCAGGCTGCCGCAGGCCCTGGGGGTGCCACGGGGAGCCCATAGCGCTGGCCCCCCCCTCAGGAGCTCGCCTGCCCCCCTCCCCTTCCCCGGCTCTTCCCGCCTCACCTGCGCAGGGCCACTGCCTCGAGGACTGCGGGGCTTCTGATGGGGCGAGGGGAGCAGACGCCCCAGGATTGAGGATGGAGCCAAGTGTCAGTCCCCAGCAGTAACCTTCGCTTTCATACAATGACCTTTCAACACCAGTGCTTTGTAAAATTAACGGGGCTTTAAAGAAGAATTCAGTGGTGTGTGCGCCATTATTTTGCTGTGAGCCACACGGGAAGCCCGTGTGCCACATTATTTTTAATTGAGCTGTTATGTTCCCCAGTTCATTAATAGAAGAAAAGGAGAAGCTGGTATGTTTTATTGCCTGTAATTATTCAGGGGAAGTTTATTTTGAAACGTATTCCTTGGGTAAATTGCCCACAGGTTACACATAAAAGTGGAATCTGAAAACTCTGAGACCTGGACTTAAGGATGAGCAAAATCTCACAATTAAACAACACATCGTGTGGGCCGTTTTCCCTGTACGCTCTTGTTTATCATCGTAAGATTTACACCTGCTCCCGGGGCCTGCGAGAGAGGGCGTGGCAGGGCTGAGTGAGCTGCCGAAGGACTGGGGACGCCTTCCGGCCTGGGACCCTGGAGGGGCAGCAGATTCGTGTGCTGGGGGTCAAGATGGGACTTGGGTCTGAGAGGGGCCCCTGGGAGCAAACGTGGGGCTGAAACTAAGCAGAGAAGCACAGCCCTGGGACCTACAGTCTGGCGAGGAGAGGGTCCAGACTGGGCGCCTCCAGGCACGAGCCCCTCTCATTCCCAGAGGGCCAGCAGAGAGAAGGCCGGGTCTTCCTGGGGTCCCGGCCAGCCCTGGGTGAGAGGGGTAAGGAAGAGTAGAGGGCAGTCCTACCTGGTGGGGGACGCTGAGCAGGGGTGCTGCTGGGCACCCTGGCCCTGCAAAGTGGAGCTTGGGGCTGGGGCTTGGCTTCCAGTGGGGCAGCGGTTCCATCCTCACAGCCCATCAAAGAGGCGGCGTCTTGTTTGGGAAACGAGGGTGGCTTGTGCTGGGGTGGTGCACGTTGCCACGCGGCCACGCACGGGTCTTCCTGTCCTGGGGCGGGGGGTGCCTGCTGCTTGTGGTCAGATGACTCTTTCCAATGCCAATGCCGTGTTTGCAGCTGTGGAGTCTTGTCCTTCGAGCTTTTCCGCAGAAGGGCGGATGTTTTGTGGACGAAACTCCTCTGTCTAGTGCTCGCTTCCTTTTTCCTTTGGGCGTTTTTCTTCCACGCCCTCCTGTCTTGGGTCTGCACGGGATGGGGACGTGCTGAGGGCAGAAGCGGTTAGGAGGAGACGGAGGAGGCGCGTGGCTGACGGGAACAAAAGCGCCCCTGCTTCTCCACGCGGACGCGAGGCCACGGGCAGGCTTCCCAAACTGAGGGCCGGAGGGAGGGGCCGAGAGGCGGAGCGGCTCTGATTTCACATCCGCCGGAGGCTTGACCTGAGCACGGGTTGCAGAGCGTCCCGTTTTACGTTTAAGGCCTCTTTTTGGCTGAGTCCTGCCTGTGGTCTCAGATTTGCTAAATTTGTATTGTCTGGCTTAAATGGCAAATCCGCGTGGAAATACTTAGGGTGCTCTCTCGGGATCCGCAGGAGAGTGCCTCCAGCAGCCCCTCGGACACCAGAATCAGTGGGTGCTCAAGTCCCTAACGCCCAGTGGTATCATGCCTGCATCGCACCTGCGTACATCCTGTACATCCTGCCGCAGACGTTAGCTCATCTCCCGATTACTGTAATAACTCGGACGGTGTAGGGGTCATGTAAATAGGGGCAAATCCGAAGTAAAAGCCAGGTAACTAGTTGCCAACACTCTGCAAGTTCAAGTTTTGGGTTTTGGAACTTTCTGGAATTTTTTTTTTTTTTGGGGGGGGGGAAGATTTAACGTCCACGGTTGTTTGAATCTGAGGGTGCGAAGTCTGCGGATACAGAGGGCAGACTGTGCTGCTTTTGTTGTGTGGTAACTTAAAAGGCAGCGTCTCCCACCTACGTGTCCCTTTGTTTGCAGGTCCTATTCTCTAGATTTACTGTTTCGTCAGCTCTTTGTGCTGGTAGTTGGCCAGCTAGATTTTGTAACATGCACCACATCTTATAGAATGAATATTGATGGTTAAAAAATTACGGTTTTATGCCCTAATGACAACGATCCAAAAAAATTGCTGGGTCATAAATAATAAACCTGCTGTGGACCAGACGTCTAAATGTGCACGGCCCCTGAGTCTTCAGCCCTGAGCCTCAGTTTGGAAGTCCACTCACCCTCACCAGGTACTTGCTGTGCCCCGAGTGTGGAGCCGGTGAGTGCGTGCGCGGGGGTGGGGGGGCAGCAGATGCAGGACAGGTGGGATGAAAAGCCCACCCTTGGGGCCTTTTGGCCTCTTCCCAGCTGGAGCCTGATGCAGGTCTCCTGGCCTCTTGGAAGCTCAGTCTCTCCCCTCGTCCCCAGCCTCTGCTCCCCTGGGCGGGCTAAGAGGCCGTGTACACAAACCATCTTACCTGTTGGGAAAGACGTTCCTGCAACATCCCCACCTGGCAGGGCTTCGGTCTCAGGAAATTTCTTACAGGGAACAAAGGAGAGAAGAATTGAAGGCAGAGAGTTGAGTCTTTAAATTGCTTTAAAGTAAAATGAAGCTTGGACAAGTCTTCGAGCTCAGTTACTGTGGGATCCATATTCCTGTGATCTGGGGCTTCCAGTGCACCTCAAAGGCTGTAGCTGGGGACGGATTCCACAGTGGAAGGTGGAGACGCATCGCCGGGGCAGGAGGAGGTGATCGCAACACTGGAACAGCCTTTCTCAGGAGCACAGAGGATTTGAGCCCCGGCGGGGGGGCGGTGATGGTGGCTGGAACGTGAAGGAAAACAAGGTGACATGGCACTGGGGTGGGGGTGGAACGTGGTGGGATGTTAGCGTGGTGGCCCTGCGTCCCTGAACGGGGCTGGCAGCGTGTGTGGATCAATGCATGAAGTTGGGTCCCAGCTCTGTCTGAGCACAGCAGCTTTAAAAATAACTTATTCCCTGCTGCTCTGGGAGTGCTTTTAATATTAGAAGCATTAAAAGTCATAATCTCTACAAATCTACAGCTACCATCATTTGCTGCGAGGTTCAGTCTCTCACCAAGGAAATGATTCTATTGCAAGAACCGTAGCACACACAGAAGAGAGTTGAGCAAACCTCCATGGATGAGTCACAGATAAATAGTTCCCAAGATTACCAAGTAAAGGCCAGTGTTGCCCTCTCTGCCCAACCCCGCCACCACTCCGATTATTCTGAGGCAGACGGAGCCATCACACAATTTCATACAAACTCATCCTCCCCCAACTTTTTTAAAGGGTGAAAACTGAGCAGCACTGATCCCGGCTCAAGGCTGCTGAAGGCAAGTGGCGTGGCCAGTTTCTAAGTTCTCGTCAGTGGAATCGTGTGCCTGCTCTGGGTCCCCCTCTAGCTGGTCCCCATGTCTCAGCACCGGGAGGGCCCCCTCCTCCGGGTAAAACCCAGCCCATCTCCCAGGTCTGGTCTCTGGGGAGGGCAGCCCGCCCCCTCAGCGCTGACCCAGTGCCACGTGTGGCACCATTGAGGTTTCTGCAAGTCCTGTCTGTACCAGGTTCTGTTTTCAAAATAGGCAAAGGGCTCTGTGGAAATTCCCTGAGTTTGGGAGAATCGAGCACACCTGTAGCAGCACAATTTCCCCAAGTTAAACGCAACTCCGCGGAAGAGAAGCCCAGACGGCCTGGCACCGTTTCTTCCTGTGCTGGATCGTGGACGAAGCCTGCCCAGGATTCCAGGGTCTGCGGAACTGATTATCAAAACATGGGGAGAGTTCAGTTGTGATGATCAGCCTTGACCAAGCTCCGTGGTGCAGGGAACACGCGAGGGTGTAACCTGACGGCGTCTGAGTCTGACCGGCCGTGACTGCGTAGACTCCCAGTGGTGTTCGTACCACGACGCAGTGGGTGGTTGGCTCACAGGGCAACCGGGTTACCAGGTTATTGGGCTGGGGTCCAGGGAGTCTGCTGCCCATGGGCGTGGCACAAGGACCCCCTAGAGGGGCGAGCGGGAGGGCGCGGGACATCTGGAGTCTGCCTGCTGGGGTGGGCGAGATCTCATCTCGATGACGTCACATGAGAAGGGGATGCGGGAGTGTGGGACGGGGACGCCTGGGGATCTGAGGAGCCAAAGGACAGGAGTGGGACTGCACTTCGGGAGAAGGATCTGCCGCACTTTCTGGGGGAGACCAGGGGAGGGCCGTTCAGGGCTTCGGGGGCAGAGGGGCGAGGCTGGTTGACGCTGGTCCAGCTGGAGCTGCCCTCTGTGAGGGGTGGCCCCCCCTTGATCACGCTCAGCCAGTGCAGGCGGCTCCTGTTCTTACCTGACGGCTCCCTCACTGGAAGGGAAGCCATTGACCTCGGAGAAGCAGACAGAGCTCAGGGAACATGTAAGAACTTAAACCCAAGAGATGTGAGGAGTTCCCATTACGGCTCAGTAGTAACAAACCCGACTAGCACCCATGAGGGTGCAGGTTCGATCTCTGGCCTCACTCAGTGGGTTGAGGATCCAGTGTTGCCATGAGCTGTGGTGTAGGTCGCAGACAGTGGCTTGGATCTGGCGTTGCTGTGGCTGTGGTGTATGCCTGCAGCTGCGGCTCCGATTCAACCCCTAGCAGGGAACCTTCATATGCTACAGACCCCCAAAACCCAAGAGACATGAGAAAAGATGGCACTAAAGCCATAACTAAATGAGGTGGGGTGAGAGGAGTAATCCAGAAAGAGAGAATTCCTCTAGATTACAGAGGCATAACTACCAGAGAAACTGAGGGAAGTGCCAAGGAAGTCTTCCAGTGCGAAGAAAACAGACAGAAAATGCGATGGAAACGAGAAGAAAGTTCGTCAGATCTTATCTGTCCCATTGGTGAGTCCTTCACATCCTCGACTTACCAAGGAGGGCACCCCCTCAGGGTCCACACCCGCAGAGAGCTGCCCAGAAGGGCTGAGACCAGACCCTGCGACACTGGGGGAGGTCCTGGGACTTGCCGTGTGTCACCAGCCTCTCTGTTTTGCTAAGTGGTGGTGACCTTTGGCATGTAGGGCCTGCATGAAACCTTTCAAAGGTAGCTCAGGAATGGAGAGGGGAACCACAGGGTTAGAGTGAGGGCTAGGTTAGGGTCAAGGTTAGGTCAGGGTCAGGGTTAGGGTCAGGGTTAGAGCTAGGGTTAGGGCTAGGGCTATGTTTAGGCTTAGGGCTAGGGCTAGGTTTTCGTTTAGCTTTACGGTTAGTGTCATGGGTTAGGGTTAGAGATGGGCTAGAGTTAGGGTTAGAATTGGTGTTGTTGGGAGCAGGGCTGTGAGTGTGTGGGTTGGAAAGAGCAGGGCTGCGGAGGGACAGCCTGGTCTCCTCTCATGGGGAGCAGGTGTGAGGCTGCCGTCCTTTCTGGGGGCTTTCCTCATCTTCTTCCTGAATCCTTTTCTCTCTTCCTTCCTTCCCTCTTTCCTCCCTTCCTTCCTTTCTTTTTTCCTTTCTTTCTTTGTAGGGCTGCACCTGCGGCATTTGGAAGTTCCCAGGCTAGGGTCCAATCAGAATTACAGCTGCTGGCCTACACCACAGCCACAGCAATGCCAGATCTGAGCCTCCGCCACATTTCGTGGCAACACCAGATCTTTAGCCCACTGAGCTGGCTCAGGGATCAAACCCAAACCCTCGTGGTTACTAGTTGGGTTCCTTTCTGCTGTGCCACAGCGGGCACTCCCTGAATCCTTTTCAAATGAGGAGGGGTGCTCTCCGCTGACCGGAGGCTTCTCTGCGAGCTGGGAAAGGCTGTGTCGAGGCCCAGTTCCCAGGTCTCGGAAGGGGAAGAAGAAGACGTCTGGAAATCTCGCCCTGCGTTACTTGTCTGCTGCAGTCCACTTCTCACGTGTCTGTGCTCCTGGAGAAACACTTGCAGAGACGCTTTCCACCAGTGTTCTTTGGGGACCATGCTTCTCTCTGGCTCACGTCCCACGTCTTTCAAGGAGGAGCTCGGGTTCCGGAGGTCACTTCCTAGATTTGCTCTTCTGTGCTTCCTACCCCTCGGCCCCTCTGCACTGGCATTGCCCCCGGTCCCGGTGGCCGGTGGGCTTCGTGGCCGCTGTCCCTCAGACTGGACGCCCTCGTGGCTGGCGAGCCTCTCCTCCCCAGGTCAGCGCGCAGCCCTCTGCTGTCGCCAGGACGGCGTGGACACGGGCGTTCCCCTCGCTTCCTGCTCTCCTGGGCCTGCTGGGCCCAGGTCCCGCTGGGATCCACCTGCCTGTTCAAGGCACTGCTGTCCCTGGTCAGAGGCAGAAACTCTGAGGTGGGAACCGTCCTGTTTCCCAGACGTGGCTTCCTGAACGCAGTGCGTTGCTGTGTAAAAAATTCTCTACTCATCCACCTGGGCGACTAAAAGACCGGCTTGGTGGGGACCGCGCCACGACGCCCGTTTCCGGGCTCTGCGGGGATGTCTGAGCGCCCGGACCCGGTTTTCTTTATCGGGAAGGACCAGCGTTTACCCTGCGCTGTTTCCGTTTATCTGGTGGCGGCGTTTTAGGGCCCTCGCATTAGGTCCCAGTGACACGTCGGGGCTGTTCGTGGCACAGGGAGAGGAGACCGAGATGGTTGCGGAAGCCGAGGGTGGAGCTTGCACCCCCTTCTGCTTGTGCGCCCTGGGCCAGCACCGCCCGCCAAGCAGACAAGCAGGTGCTCTGAGGTGGGGGTCGGTAGACACACAGAGTCAGCGGGGGGTGCGGGGAGCCCCTCCAGGAGGTGCTGCTCCCGGGCCCCTGCCGGGTGACCGGGCAGCCAGAGCCCAGCGGGTGGTGAGCTCCTGCACTGCCCACTTGGGCTGGTGAGAGGCCATGGAGGAAGGGGCTCTCCAGCTCTCAGGCCAACTCCCTGGGGCCCTAAGAGCAGCCTGTGTGTGAGAGAGAGAGAGAGAGAGTGTGTGTGTGTGTGTGTGTGTGTGTGTGTGTGTGTGTGTGTGTGTGCGTTGGGAGGCCAGTGGCCCAGGCCTGAGGGAGGCACCCACTTCCTGGGTGCAGCCTGGTAGTAAGTGTACTTGTGACGGTTGATGGGGAGGGGAGAAGCTGGGAGAGGGTGGGGGAGCTGTCCTGTGCCCCACCCTCTCAGGGCCCCTTCTGGTCACCCCTAAAGCCAGGGGTGCAAGAGGAGGTGGGACTGCTTCCGGAGAGGCTTCGGCTCAAGGCCAGCACTTCGCTCTCAGCCAAGAGAGCTCCCCTCTTGAGAGGCAAGAACCCCCTGCCTCCCTTCTCCAAGGCTGAGGGCTCCTCGGGACGGAAGGGGAGGCCACGCACCCCGAGATGCTCTGGTGTCCCAGGGGCCCCCTGCCCCTCGAGGCTGCGTCCCAGTAAGGGCCACGCTCCCATTGCACTCACGGCAGATCTCTTAGAGGGCGGAGAAGTTTCTAAATCTTTCTTGTCTGAGATCAGGGAAAAGATTTGGAGAGATCCCTTTGGAATCCTTGTCAGAAATGAAATACCACCTGCCTCCACTGCGCTCAAGGAACCAAGATAACAAATTGGACTTTTTCTACCCATTGAGTGTTCGAAGGGGGAATTCAGGAAGTAATGGGATTTAGTAGCTTCTTCTTTAGCACCTGTGGGCTAATCAGTTACCCTTAGTGTCTGGTGTGAAACCAACAGATGAGGACCACCCGCTGACTTTTCTTACCTGCCCTGAATTCCGGTGAAGCATCATTTGGCTTCAGGATTCCTGCGGCGTCTCATGGTGTCTCCTTTCTCAGCGGGTCCTCCGTCCCCACTGCCCCACGGGGCACAGCTTCCTCATAATCACTCTGTGTCTCTAGTTTACACTGATGCTGTTTCAGAGTATAATCACTTTTCTTTGTTTATATATATATATTTTCCAAATAGACAGTAGAATATACACACAATCTATGATCCATCAGCAGGCAGGACCCTGCAGAGAATCGGGCTGTGTCACACCTGAGCTGTGACCTGTAAATCTGGATGAGCAGGGGCAGAGGCTGATTTCAGATCCTCTGCATCCCCTCTGCACTGAGAATCCACCTTTCTGATCCTGCCTCACCCTCCGTAAATCCGAGCCTTCGAGAATTCTTACCCGTACTCAGACCTCCAAGGCTGCCGGCTCACGGACGAGCAGGTGGAAGAGCCAGCGGGCCTCTGAGACCCCTGGCTTGGGCTGGTCCAGCCTGACCCTGGCTTGCTGGGCGGCCTTCCCCTCAGCCTGTGTCCTCACTCAGACGTTGCATTTATTCCTTTCCTCTGTTGCCTCCGGAGCCTAGAGATGCCGGCAGATGCGGACACCGTCGTGTGCTGCGGCTGTGCGGTGCCTTTTCCTGTGACGGCAGCCTGGCTGGGCTGGTGCCCTGGAGCCTGAGTATCTAACTTTCGGGGAGAGCCGTGCTCTGGGGTGGCCCTCCCAGTGCCATCAACACTGCACTGGGGGTGACAGGACCTGCCTTGGAATCTCACATCCCCGGTCACAGGTGTTACTAGGAGGCGCGGTGAGACTGGTGCG
Source organism: Sus scrofa (assembly GCF_054392235.1). Lineage (NCBI taxonomy): Eukaryota > Metazoa > Chordata > Mammalia > Artiodactyla > Suidae > Sus > Sus scrofa. The sequence continues at coordinate 2,359,345 of NC_139383.1, forward strand.
TTGGGTCCAGCTTCGAGTGGAGCTGGTTAGAGGACCCACCTGCCTCGTGAGCTACAGAGAGACGGCCCCAGAGTGAGCAGACGAGATGTGTCCCCCCGCCTGAGTTTTAGCTGGTGTGTCCCTCGATTTCTCAAGAGTACCGTTGTGCTTGACTTAACAGCTCTGACAGTTCACGCCGCGACGCCGTGACGAAAAAGGAGTGGAAATGCATCTAGATATCAGTTTGGCCACTTGGAGAATTGTGGAGAAATGCCTTTCATTCCTGTCATTTGTGGGCGCTCTGTGTTGTCACAGGTCAAACGTGACAAGCGGAATTGTGCATAAAGGGCTCTTGGAGGTGAGGTCACACTTTTACATGGGACACAGTTGCCTCCTTGGCAAACTTGATGTCTTAAAATTGTGTTGAAAGAGGAAAAAGCATTAAGCGAGTCATCTCAAAGTGTTGGAGTTATGCTCTCTCAGAATTTAGTTCCTTTCAGCTTTTTACTCTCTGCATCAACTACCTTTTGGTTTTTAGCAACTTACCCTGAAACTTCTCGGTATTAAAAAGCAGGCATTTACTCTCTCACAGGTGCCGTGGGTCAGTAATGAGGCTGCAGCTTAGCCGGGTGCCCGCGGTCCAGGGTCTCTCGTGAGGTCACTTCCAGCTGTGGGCCGGGACTGTGGTCTCCCCTGAGGGCTTGACTGGTGGGGAATGGCTTCCGAGCTCGCCCGTGGGACTGTTGGCCAGCCTCAGTCCCCTGACACGAGCCGTTCTCAGGTCTGAGTTACAGCCCGGAGGCTGCCCCCAAGCCCTGGGGCGAGCCACCCCAGGGGTAACGGGGCGACACCGAGTCGGAAGCCGCGATCTCTCCATCACTTCACGTCCCAGCACCTCGGCCTTCCTCTCCGGGTGGAAAGCAGGTCCCAGGACCAGCTGGAACTCAAGGGGAGGGGACCCTACAAGCGGGAAAATGCCAGGGGGTGGGCGCTCTGGGGACGCCTTGGAGGCGGCCCAGGACCCTGCTGTTTAAGACAGGGACTGTTCACGGTCGGGGAAAGAGGAAGAAAGAAGGCCACAGCTAACATCTTCCTGGGAAGTCATGTCTCCACATTGTTTGGGGGTTTTGGAGGGAGGGGTGATTATTGTTAATATTTATCACAGTGTTATGACAATATTTAGGGACGTCAGACCAGAAAAGATGCTTCTTTGCTTGTTTGTTTGTTTGTTTTTGCTTTTTAGGGATGCATCTGCGGCATGTGGAAGTTCCCAGGCTAGGGGTCAAATTGGAGCTGCAGCCGCCAGCTTACACCACAACCACAGCAACCTGGGATTCGAGCCACCTCTGCCAGCTACACCCCAGCTCACGGCAACGCTGGATACCTTAACCCACTGAGCGAGGCCAGGGATTGAACCTATGTCCTCATGGATTCGACTTGGGTTCATTACCGCTGAGCCACAACGGAAACTCCAAAAGATGCTTCTTTGGATCAGCCCTGAATCACAAATTCTAGAAGCACATTTCCAATCCTATGGGGGTTCATACTCATCGTTGCCTGGAGCTTTCCGTAGTCGCATGAATGTTTTGCAGTAACAGTGTGGATGAGAGAAATGTCATCTGAAAGAATTCCCTTAAGCACATGTAGTCTGCTCTGAGTCTGCTCCCCCAGAACGAGGGGGCTGTGCAGAAGTCCAGCGCTGTCGTTAAGCCTTCTCTCCTCTCCCCATGTTTGCGTCCCCAGCCGAGCCCCTGGCATCCTGAAACCACCCAGAACATCTGGGAGGCCCCGGTCCTGTCCGAGGGGGCTGCTGGAGGGAAGCACAGCTCAGGTCCCCCAGGGTGGGCGTGCAAGAGAAGCGCCAGCATACGAGGGTCACGGCAGCCCGAGGCCCACTGACCAACGCGAATCACCAGCGCGGCCAAACTTGGCGACGCGAGTGGCTGCAGGTGACCTGGCAAAGTGCAGGCTCCAAGGATGGGTCAAGAAGCGGGGCCCTAGAGCAGGTTATCCTCTGGTTAACGTGCCAGCCAGGTCGCCCCCAGGACGGAACTAGAAGATGCTGCACACGTGGGTCTGCGTGTTCAGCTAAGGTGCCGGAGCCTTGGTTTGCTCATCTGTGAGCTTGGGGAGTGTGAGCCCCCCCAAAAGGCTGAGGTTCTGAGTGCCCCCGACCTGGTGATGGCTGCATTCCCAGGGAGGGGGGAACACTCCTGGGTCCTTAAGTCTCCACTCCCTCGGGGCACACGCTCAGCTCAGCGGGATCACCAGTTAGGAATGACTAGCGGGGGTCATAGAACAAAGGGCTGGCGGGCAAAGCCTGCCCGGGCATGAACGGGGTGGCCACACCAGCAGCGGGCCAGCTAGAGGGGGCGAGGGGCTCCCAGCAGGAGGGGAGCAGGGGCTGCAGAAGAAGCATCTGGGCACCTGACACAGGCCCCCCCCGGAAAGCGGGGTCTGGAGGGAGGAGCAGGAAGGGGACCCCCACTCTCCTGCAAAAGAACGTGGCCCGACAGTCGGAGACCTGGGGAGGACAGACAGGGGCCAGGCTTGTGCTCGGCTGGGACAGATCTCTTTCTCCCACCAGCTGCTCCTGGGCCTGGGGTGGCAGCCAGGGATGGCCGGGGGAGGGACAGAACCAGCTCATCCTCATCTGCTTCTGAGCCTGTCCTTGTCACCCCAGCAAGGCCTCATGATTCTGGCAGGAGCAGTTGGAACCAGTGTCCAGCTTTTCTGTATTTGCTACTATGCCACATGCCTGGAGCTGGTGTCCCCTCAGAGCTCCTGCCACAGCTGTCCCCGAGCTCCTGCCACAGCCATCCCTGAGCTCCTGGCCAAGCGGTCCCCAAGCTCCTGGCCCAGGTGTCCCCCGGCTCCTAGCGCAGGTGTTCCCCGGCTCCTGGCCCCTGTGGCAGCAGCTTCTCCTCTGGTCCGTGGGCCCAGGTGGCAGTAAGGCCGACTTCCTCCCCTGGCTTCCAGGCTCCCTGCAGTGCCCAGGTCTGGGCTCTCCAGGCTCACCTGTTGCCTTTCAGACGCTCCCAGGACTTGTTCAGCCAGGTCCTTATATTAAACACTCTGTTAAAGTAACTGAGGCGGTTTCAGCCTCCTGGCTGGGGTGAGTCGTCCAGAGGCCTAGACCATGCTGGCTGCCAGGAAGCTGGCTCTGTGTTCGGACCTCTGTGACTTGGGCGTGAAAACGGCCATCAGGCCAGAAGCAACGGGTTCTCGGCACTGAGCCAGCCTGTGAACTTGGGGCAGAGCTCAAAGGGCCCGTGAGCCAGGAGGCGACGTGGACGGTTTGCGACTCTGTGCTTTTCTGCTCCGGGCTGTTGGCGGCCTCCTCACCGGTCTTCTGCAGCTTGTCCGAATTCTCCAGCAGCCTCTCATCGCTGCTCTGTGGTCTCGCGTCCGCCAGCTCGGTTCCCAGGGTTCGTCTTGGCTCTGGCCTCCCAGCCCCCACGCCCCTGTTCGCTGTCTGCTCCGAGGGAGGTTTAGTTCCGGGTGATTCCCCACGTCCCGAACCCTCCCGGGCTCCCGAGAAAGAGCCTCCCACCACCCTCGGGACCCCTCGTCCGGATCTTCCAAATTCCGTCTCATTGGAAATACTCGCTAATGGAGGAGAAGGCGTGATGCCCCCAGGAGCGGCTTGTGACACACTGTCTCCCCGCCCCCTCCTTTGCACCTGCTTCCGTGTTTTCACCTTAGGGGGTGTGCAGTGAGCTCCTTTTGAGCCATGCCGGTGGTCCTCGGAAACTTTCAAACTTGCTGTCTCTAAAATAACTGCGCCTTCTGCTGCTGTGTTTTCTTGACTCTATGACGTGACGTCTGGCCTGTGTGCCTGTTCTGTGAAGAAGTCAGAGAGTTTAGATTGTATACAAGTGCATTTGCACCACCAGCACATTTTAATGCACTTTATACATTCAGCTGTGGTTTAAGCATGTTAAACAAGATAGCAGGACAACCGGTGTATCTTCTGCAGTTTTCTATCCTCTCCTTTAAAAATGTAATCGTGGTAACCTGCACACACGATGGCATTTGCCGCCTTCGCCGCCTTTCCGCGTCCAGCTCAGTGGCTTGACGTCCATCCGCGTGGCTGCACAGCCATCACCACCGTCCGGCTCCGGAGCTCTTTTTCTCGTGCGGAACTGGGACTCCCCCGCCCCCGCTGGCCCCTGGCACCCCCCACCCCTCTGTCTCTGAAGCGACCTGGGGCGCATACGGTGTTTGTCCTTGTGTGACTGACCGACCTCGCTGAGCACGATGTCCTCGGGGTCACCCGCGTTGCCGCAGGTGTTAGAATCCCCCGCGTTTTCGAGGCTGGGCGACGCACCACTGTTTGGATGGACCACGTTTAGCTTATCCACTCCTCTGTCGCTGCTGTGGGCGTGCGGAGGTCGCTTTGGGGCTCTGCTTTCAATTCTTGGGAGTATGTATCCCGGAGGAGAATTTCTAGCTCGCGCGCTCCTGTCGTGTGGGGTTTCTGGAGTAGCTGCCGTGCAGTTTCCACCGCGGCTGCGCTGTTTCACACCAGCTGTGCACAGGGTCCAGTGTCTTCGCACTCCCACCGACACGCGCTCCTTTCTGCTGCTTCTGCTTTAGTGTAGCCGCACGGGCGAGGGCGAGGCGGTGTTTCCGCGCGGCTTTGATGCGGGCTTGCCTGACCATCAGCGACAGCGCGCATCTCTGCGCACCTGTCGGCCGTTTGGGTGTCTTCTCGGGAAAGTTAACCTTCGTGTTCTAACACAAAGCCGAACGGTCTGGGCATTTAAAGAGGACGCTTTCTAGCGCTGCCGCAGGAGGGACAAATGTCAGGGTCAGACGCCCGACCGACCGCTTAGCTAAACGGAGCCTTACTGACGTCAGCAGGAAGACGGGTTGGTGTAGAACCCAAAACAGCGGGCAGAGGTGCCCCTGGCCTGTTCCCCGGGAAGATGCCACGTGACCTGCGGTGCCTCTGACGTGCCAGAGAAGCGGACGTGGGTGACCCAGGCCTGCCTGGCAGAGCAGGCTTCCAATTTTAGACGCGGACTTCCGACAGGACTTGAGCTTTTCTCTTCCGTCGCTTCTGGATCAATCAGTGGGAAGGAAATTGCCTTTCAATAACTTTGCTATTTTGGGATCACTAATCACTGTTCCTTTCAGATCACAGGATGAGGTGGACAATGAGCCGTCTCGCTGCTTCCCTCTTTGATTTGAGCTGTCGTGTGATCGGCTCCTCGCCCTGGGGTAGGACAGATTCTGAGGACTGAATTTCTTCTCTGACTTTTCCCGGCGGCAGCCCGGCAGCGGGAGCCCCAGAACCACCGGCTCTGTCCTGCCCTGGCTCTTCTGCAAAGGCCCTTTCCTTCCCCTTCACTCAGTCCTTCTTGGTGACAGGGGGACAGAAATCCAGATTAGTCCCCACGCGAGGTGTGGAGCAAGTGCTGGGGGAGGCACCTTTCATGTCCCCAGACGTGGGTTGGGCCCGCCTCCAGCGCGGGCGGTCTCAGCAAGTGACTCTGCCTGGCCTTGCTCTAACCGGGGTGGTGCCGGCTCTGGGGTCTCCAATGTGGCTGTGCACGCACTGTGTCTGTGCCTGCTTTCCCCGCCCGATTCTTCTCCATGTGTTAGTCTGAGTCTCTGCCCCACAGGGTGGGCCGCCTGGAGGTCTTCTCAGGGGAGAGGGCGGGACCGAGTTCCTGGAGCCCCGCCGCTGCCGCGGAGCCTTGTCTGCACTGGTGGCTGTGGGCGGTTACGCTCAGGGAAGAGCCTGGTGCCGGTTGCAAAGGGCTTTGTAAACACCCCTTCGCCCTTCTCCCAGTGACCTAGCACCAGCTTAGGTGCGCCTCGAGCGCTCCGTGACCCCCCGCCCCCCGGTGTGTGCTGGGGCTCCTCCACCTGCCTTGGCATCAGCCTGGGCCCTTCTCTGTACACGCGGCTGGGAGCTTGCGTTCTGTTTGGGACTCAGAACCCGCCTGAACCCCTCCGCTGCTGTGAGACCCCAGGCTGCTTTTATTTAGGGGCAGTTCTTCTGTGTAGACGGATACACGTAAGAAGCTTACTGCCTTTCCTTCCTCGAGAATCCCATGAACGAATGGCCATTTTCGGCAGCCGGGGACGTCCCCACTCCCCGTGTTCTCAGTGACCTGCAATTCTCCTTCATGACATTTTTTTTTTTTAATTTTTAAAAAGCTATTCAGATACAGATGGCTATACCAAAACTTGGTAACAAGTGGGTCTATAAAATTATTCTTTTATTCATTATTCACACTTATTCATCATGTGCTGTGAGCCGGGCAGCCAGGAATTTTGCTGGATTCAGAACTCAGTGTGACATGATGGGGCCGTGCAGGCTCCGTGGTGGACAGTGTGTGTGCCTGCAGGTTGCTGTGGCCTCACATTCAACACCGCAGTCTGAAACGTCAGAAGTACTTCGTGCCAGCAGGCGAGGGGCCTGCCTCCCTCCGGGCACCCTGGCTGGAGCCCTGTGCAGGGGTGTCAGGGGGATGGCAGGACAGACAGACATGCAGCAGGAGCAAAAGCCCCAGGGCACAGAGGAGAATGGCCCTTGGGGACCTGCAGCTGTAGTTGTTGGGAGGTGGGAGCAGAAATAAGAGCTGGAGCATAGTGTCCGCATTGTGCCATGTGGGACATGCAGGTCTGAGCCCACGGGACAGGACTGGGATGGGGCAGGGAGGGCGACGTGCTCAGACCGATGCAGGAGACGGGAGTGAGGGCAGCCGTGTGACGGCCGCCGTGAGCCTCGGGGAAGGGCCGCAGAGGAGGGGGCTGAGGGCTGGAGCAGCTTAGGGCAGGAACATTCTATGACTGGCATGAAGGTGTTTGGCCCTCTAGCTCCGGCTTCTTAAACTGGGCGTGAAATGGAGCCGTTTTTCTCTGCTGGACACGGAATCCCACAGCTACCTTTGTGGGACAGGTGACAGGCGTGCGAGGTAGAAACGAGCCCAGCTGTACAGGGAGGAGGCGGAGGTCCAGAAAAGTCCAGAGCACGCCCGGATCCCGCAGGCGCGTGGCGGAACACAGCTGGACCTTGCCAACCGGCTGTGCTCTCTGTTCACTGACAGTGTTTTTTAGGATGTATGCCTGCTCTTTGGTACGGAGGACGCCCCAAAGTTAGACTTGACTGAGTCTGTATGTGGACAGTGGGGATCCTGGGAGGAAGGGGGGGGTTCGGGCTGCAGGTCCCTGGACAGGTCTGCTGGAAACCCCATGGGAACGTAGACGTGAGCCCAGAGGAGCCGCGCTATAGCCTTGAGTGAACTGTTGATTCCCAGAGTGTCACGTGGCTTCTGCTTGAGGTGCTGTCGACCAGCTGGTGGTCAGTGAGATGTTTTCTTAGCATCCGTGTGGTCCGTGCACGGATGTTCGCATCTTGATGTGCTGATCAAATGCTGGTGGCGGCCGCTCTGCTTCCCTCAAGGTCTGGACCCAGAGCAAATACTCTGGCCTGAAAGACCTTCACGAGGCTGAGTGTGGAGACCGTTGCTGCCACCACTCAAGGGGGTGACCGTCAGGTGGTGACCCTTTCACCTAACTTTCTGCCAAGCATGGCCCACCTGCTGTGCGCAGCCCAGAGGAAGTAGAAATGCCAGGAGGAGCCAGGCCCTCACCCTCCACGGCCACTTCCGCGTCCAGCACCCTGGGGAGCCGCAGCCTCTGTCTGCCTTATCCCTGTCCCACAAATGCAGAGACCCAGCTCGGCCCGGGACAGTCCCATGCCCTCCTGTGCCCCTCTCCAGTGCTATGGGTAGATCAGAGCGCTGTGATGGCAGCATTACTGAGCCCAAGTGCACCGTCCAGCTTGAACCCCAGTGCTGGCACAGGGGCACTGTCCAGCTTGAAGGGATAGCTGTGGAGAGAGACGAATGGGATGCCCGCTGACGAGTCTGGGAATCACGCTTGTACACGTGCCGGTGAGGGGCCCGTCCAGAGGGCTCGCTGCATCCTGGTCCTCCAGAGGCAGGAAATGTCCCCTCGTCCCTCCGTCCTTGCTAGACGTCTGTCCACTTATTTCCATGGACAACGGAGCATGTGTCAGAGTCTGTCAGACCAGCCAGGAAGGCCGCCTCTGTGTTTGTGTGGCTGCAATTTAGGGTTCAGATGCTTGCCCTTGGCCTCAGAAAGTGAGCTTACTGGTAGGAGCTGCGCGGGCACGCTTGCAAGTTGGTCCACCCTCACCCTTTACGCCCCACAGCGCCTGCTGGATTCGGGGCACAAAGGGCAGGCTTCTCGCTCCTCGGTTCAGGCCATCCTCACAGTTGCCCCGGGGCAGAGGCTCCGGCCCGCACATTTGGACGCTGAGACTTAAAGAAAAGGCCGTTAGTAAACACCCAAACAGAGTTCAAAGCCTGATCTGATTTTAAGGTCAAATTGCAGTGGAAAGTGAAGACTGAGCTGGGGAGCTGGGGACGGGGGCCGGGAGAAGGAGAGCTGCTGGGCTCAGTCCTGGAACCGCCCTGCCAAGCGGGCCCCTTGGGTGCTTGGGGGAAGGTGACTGTCCCCGCACAGACGGGCTAGGGGCAGGGCCTTGAAGTTTTTAAGCAATCGCAGAACCACAGAATTGGGATGCTTTAGGAATCTGACAAAGAATGCTATTCTTACCATCCTGGTGGGTCTTCTTAGGCGGTAACAGGGTTCCCAGAATATTTTCAAAGTTTGAAGTTTCTTTTTTTTTGTCTCTTTGCTATTTCTTGGGCCGCTCTTGCGGCATATGGAGGTTCCCAGGCTAGGGGTCGAATTGGAGCCACAGCCACCGGCCTACACCAGAGCCACAGCAATGCGGGATCCGAGCCGCATCTGCAACCTACACCACAGCTCATGGCAATGACGGATCGTTAACCCACTGAGCAAGGGCAGGGACTGAACCCGCAACCTCATGGTTCCCAGTCGAATTCGTTAACCACTGCGCCGCGACGGGAACTCCAAAGTTTGAAGTTTCTTATAAATTTTTTCCCCATGATAAAGTTGACGAAAGAGAGAAGTTTCTATGCTTTTGGCAACAGTGACACCCACTTGACACGGCACACCAGACTGACCTATCCTGATGTGAATTTGAAAGTGATGTGTTCAGATAAGAAAAAGTCTGTGAAAACATATCTTGCTGCTGAGTTTTGATACAAAAATCCTACAAGACATGGAAAAGCAATGACCACGATGACTGGAAGGCCGGGATCCACTGATTTCATCAAGGGTCTCGTTTGGCACAGGCAGAAACCGAGGCTCGGAGGCACTGGTACATTTGAGGCTCTCTGGGGAAGGAGCCCGGCTCTTGAACTTGGGGCCACCACCGTCCACACAGCATCACGTGAACAACAAAAGCGTAAAGTGTCCCCTTTTGCCCTTCCAGCCCCCACGGGCATAATCTCTCATAAATACCACTGGGTAGGCTGGTTTCCTGTTCTGTAGGTTCTAATATGTAAACTTGTAATTTTTATTTAGAAATAATCGACCTTTGGGGAATTTAATGTGGCTTGGCCTAATAATTTATTATACCATGCCAGATTTTTTACCAGTAGCTTCCCAGTTCTATTCTTAAACAAACGAGTAAAACAATGAAATAAAGTGAAACACAGTGGCTATAGGTGTGTTAAATGTGTGTGTGCGTATGTGCGTGTGTGTTCCCCAGTACCTCAAGGACAGGCCCCTACAGTATCTTCTAAAGGTCACGCCGGATACCGAGTATGGGTGCGAGTGGTTCTAAGAACTCTTTATTTTTCTGCGTGTGCCCCAAACCTTGGCCGTGACCAGTGATTACTTGTCTCTCGTAAACCGTGTTTATTTTCCCTTTACTGGGAGCACGGGGCCCCGAGGGAAGCGGACGAGGCCTTCTCTGTTGTCAAGGTTTTCTGAGCGCGGGGCCCAGTGGAGGCAGAAACAGCACGATGCTTGCTGTGGTCTCGGAAGCCGAGCAGCACAAGGAAAATCGCATCCAGCATGAGCGTGTGGTGCTGGAAAGGGCCTCCGCTGGCTCCATGCAGGTGGACACGAAGGTCCCAAGAGTTTCGACACATTTCCTCTCTAAAGCTTTAACAGGCATTTTCAACCACTACTGAACTTTCCAGAAAACCTATGAGGTGGGTAGCACTCGGCCTCCTTAAAGACCCACAGCCAACGGGATTTAGAGCGTAAACCTGGGCCTGGCCGGGGCGTCTGCCGGTTCTGATCCGGGACCCCTCCCTCCCGGCAGTGGGTGAGCACAGCGCCCGTGCACTGGTTCCTGGGCCCTCGAGCTGGTCGCCGTGGACACGTCCCTGCATCACCTGCAGGGACCGCCTGGCCCTGCGCCCCCCAAGCCCTGCCGGGAGGAGGTGAAGAGCTCCAGCGCCTGCTCCTCCTCCAGGTGCTGTGCTGGGTGATCCAGGCTCCTTAAGGGGCCGTGGGACGCCTCCTGAGCACTGACAGGTGTGTCTTCATCTTTGGAGAAGGCGCGGAGCCGAGCCGCAGAGCGGGCCTTCGGGCCCCCCAGCCTTCAGGCCCCCCACAGCGGCCTGGACGTGGGGGGATCCACCGGCAGGGGTGAGGGGTGCCCTGCCTCTGCGTCATCTTCAGGGGCAGCTCTGGGTTTGGGGGCGAGGTGGGCACAGGGGCTCCGAGAACGGGCGAGTCGGGGCCGGTTCTGCGTCGGCTTTTGGTTCCTGACGGTGTTTCGGGCCCGCTCCCTAGCGACGACGCAGCGGACAGGCCAGCTTTCTGCTAAGGTACCGTCCACCCCCGGCTCCTGCGGCCAAGCCCCTCAGACGGGTGGGTCCACCAGCAGACAGCCAACCATCGTCTCGTCCTTGCAGAGGCGGCAAGGCCGAGGCCCAGCTCTCGATGGTTCGCTTTCTTCTGAGGCCCCTCCTTGGCTTGCAAGCGCCGTCTTCCGTCGCCTCTTCCCGTGGTCGTCCCTCTGTGTCTGCGTGCAGACTCCCCCTTCCTCAAGGACAGGCCGGCTCAGGGCCCACCCGCCCCGGTGGCCTCCTTTTAACTTAATCACCTCTCCAAGGGCCGTCACCTTCTGAGGTCCTGAGAGTTGCAATTTGCGTTTGCATCTGAGGGATGGGCACAGCTCAGCCTGGAGCGCTTGATTTCGTGTCATAGGTTATGATGAGACGTTGGGCTCAGCGCTAAGTCAGAGAGCCCGGGACGCGCCGCCCAGGTCACTTTGTCTGAGGACATCCACACGCATTCCGTGATGTCGCCGCGTTGAGCTCATTTTCCTGTTTGTTTTCACATTTACACTGAGTGCAGCGAGCTGGCGGCCACAGATGGCCGTGCGCGCAGAAGGGCTGGTTCCAGGTGACGTATCTGCTCACCTGTTGAGCTTCCATTAAGGCATCAGTCTTCTCTTTTGGGTTTCAGTTTTTATCTTTCAGTTTTCAGCTTTCCTTATTTCTGTATCCCTGGAGCTGGTGATAATTGCTGCTGGTACATAAGCAGCCCCTCAAAATGCTAAGTGACTCTTTTCAGATATGAAAATGGGGGTTCAGGCTTGCAGGCAGAGCTGTTCTCCCAGCCCCTCGAAAGCAGGCAACTCACTGGGGTCCTATAATTTGTAATGTGACGATTTACATGTGTCTCTATCTCCCGGTGCCAACCATCTGTCACCACTGCTGTGCCAGATGTCGCCTGCCAATTGAGAGCAAGAGCGCCTCCCCGAGGCTGTCACCCCCCCTTTGCAGCACATGTCGGAATGGCAGCATCCTAGAGAGAGGGGATCGAGGAGTTAGATTCATACGATGTGGTGAATTGTACACCTCTGACGATCTTCAAAGAGAAAACCGAATTTGGTAAAATGTAAGGCATTTGTGAATTTAAGACAGAATAGTTGGAACTAAAGAAATATTCATACGATGATAAAGAAAACCTAGCTTCTCTCACTTACGGTGAGAGTCTTCGGTCAAGAACAAAGCAAAGATTCCCACGAGCCTGGTTCGGAATTCATATGGCCGAGGTACTGGTCAGCAACGAAACAGCCTGCAAAGGTTCTTTAATCCCTAGGATGTTTTCAAGGAGTCTTCAAAGTTGGGGGAGCTGTTTCTGCTCAGTTAATCACTAGGGAAAGTGGAGTATGAATAGAGAAGGCTCTCGCTTTGTATTCTGCCCCAAACCAACTCCACGTGGGCTGTAGTTGAATAAAAATAACTAAATCATAAAGAATGAAAGAAAATGTGGCTGACTATTTAATTGATCTCAGAATGGAGAAGGGCTTTGTAAGCATATATGCAAAGGAAAGAAAAATTTCACAAGAGATCATTTGATTTGACTTTCTAAAATATTGAGAACTGGGAGCTCCCATCATGGCTCAGTGGTTAATGAATCGGACTAGGAGCCATGAGGTTGCAGGTTCAATCCCTGGCCTTGCTCAGTGGGTTAAAGATACGGCGTTGCCGTGAGCTGTGGTGTAGGCCGGCGGCTACAGCTCTGATTCGACCACTAGCCTGGGACCCTCCATGTGCTGCAGGTGCAGCTTTAGAAAAGGCAAAAAAGGCAAAAAATAAATAAATAATAAAATATTGAGAACTGTTTATATGTCAAATTCTATAAGTAAAATATATATATATATATATATTATATATATATACATAAATTTTGATAAAGGGCTAGTTCCTTAATATATAAAAAAACTCTTAGAAAATAATAAGAAAATATTAACTCTCCAAAAGGAAAAATGGACCAGTGATATAGATGTACATTACAAAAAAAAAATACAAAGAACCATCAAGTATTTTTCAACACTCCTAATGCTGAAATAAATGCAAATTTAAACTAACCAATTTTCGACCACGCAGATGGGCACTTTTTAAAGGACAATACTTAATCCTCGTAGGTGTTCTTTGAATGATGTGCTTTAGCTCTGTTGGGGGGAATGTGAATTGATTAAACTTTTGGTAAGCAACTTGGGATATGTATTATACACTTCAAAATTTTGGGGACTTTTAACTCAGTAGTCCAATTTGTAGGAGTATATTCTAAGAAAATAAGACATTAATTGATGCTTTATGTTCAAGAATACTCTTTGCAATATTAAACTTAAGAAATCTAACCATGGGAAAAGCATCAGACTACACACTCCACACACGGAGGCTGTTGGGTAACCATTAGAAAGCTTGTGGAGGAGTTCCCACCATGGCACAGTGGGTTAAGGATCCAACTGCAGGGAGTTCTCATTGTGGCGCAGCAGAAATGAATCTGACTAGTATCCGTGAGGACACAGGTTCAATCCCAGGTGTCGCTCAGTGGGTTAAGGATCTGGCATTGGCATGAGCTGTGATGTAGACCAGCAGCTTGGATCCCACATTGCTGTGGCTGTGGTGTAGACCAGCAGCTATAGCTCCAAATCAGCCCCTAGCCTGGGAACTTCCATATGCCATATGCTGCAGGTGGGGCCCTAAAAAGCAAAAAAAAAAAATAAAGGGAATTTGACTGCAGTAGCTCAGGTCACTGCAGAGGCACATAGGTTCGACCCTCAGCCTGGCAGTGGGTTAAAGGATATGGCATTGCCACAGCTGTGGTGCAGGCCCCCGCTGCAGCTCAGTTTCAATCCCTGGTCGGGAACGTCCATGTGCCACGCGTAGAAGGAAAGCTTGTGGAAGCTTAAAGTAAGTGTCGGGTGAGGTCTCAGTCTGCGCTGTTCCCGTCCACACTCTCCTGTCACCCGCGTTAGTCTTTGCAATACTTACCCTTTAGTGATGAAACCATTAATTGTGAAAATCATTGCGTGTGCTTCTCCAAATGGAATTTATGCTCCTGAGTAGGAACCGTGTGGCGCATTTGCCACTGTGCCCCCGGTCAGGATATTCCCAGCATGCTGTGCTGTGTTGTTTGTTCAATGGGCACTCAGATATTTGTTCAGTAATCTCTTTCTTTTTCTCTGGCGGACACACACACACACACACACGTAGGCAGATGTACACCCACACACTGGAAGAGAATATACCAAAATAATAGTACTGGTTATATAAGTAAGATTCTTTACTTTAAAAAAAAATGGCATTATGTTTCCATCTGATTTATGACACCATTACCCATTGTAAGTACTGTGAGGAAATTGGAAGTGAACCCCCTTGGCCCTCCTGATGGGAGACACGAACGCCCTGTGCAGAGTGTGCTCCAGCTTGCAGAGCTCGTTTTGGAATGTTCTTCATTTCCTCCGACTCCTTTGATTCGCCCAGGAAGGTGAGAGCAAACATCCCCCATGTTCCCACGAAGGAGACGGGGCCCAGGAGTCGCCGTGCCGGGTCACTTGGCTGACGAGGTTGTGAGGGCCGTAGACAGGAGCGGGGGGCGGGGGCGGCCCTGGTCGCTCACCCCGGTGGGCCCATCTCCGCCTTCGGGGACCGGTGGCACCACCCTCACCTTATGCCCGAGTCCCTGCAGGTAACAACCTCTTCACCTGCAGGAAGCAGCCTTCAGTAGCATGTGTGTTCGTGGTTCCAATCCCCGTTCAGGAAAGAAGGAAACTCGAAAGCAAGTACTTTCTTTCCAGGGCAGAGAAGAAAAAGAAAGAAGCTCATCGCCTCTGGGCGACCTCCGCTCTGCCGTGCAGAGCAGGAGAGCTTCCTATGAACCGCCCGGCCCCTCGGTGTCACCAGGGGACCTCCCAGGACCGGCTGGGGGGGGGGGCAGGGGGAGGCAGGGAGGAGTTTAGTTTTGTCAGCCTGTGTTTAAAATAAAGACGTAGTGAGTGAGCCAACATCATTTTAATTTTGGTTTGTAATTAACTAGGGCTGAAATTGGGAAATAGCACTTTTGGTCTTAATATCTTTAGCAGATTTGCCTTGTGTTCCTTCCGCCTCATGAGGGCGTCATTTCAGACATCTGTCCAGTCTGTAGACTCAGCCGGTGACTCCGTGGTCCCCGTGGAGGTGCCATGACAGGCCTTTGGTGGTGAGGTGGCTGTAGCGTCACGCCTCAGTGGGGTGAGGACTGAGGGCAGCTGGGTCGCTAGATGGGAGGGCCTTTCCTAGAGAAGCATCATCCTGGAAGGACGTGGGTGCTGGATGCTTGTCAGGGGGCTTGGACATCTTTGTGCCGGGGGATTGAGTGATCAGTTCAATGCCGGCGACGTGGCACTGGGGCCGCGAGGCGTGTTCCCAGCGCGCTCGTCTTTGTCCGACCGCCCGGGCAGCCCTTGCTGGCACCTGTCCCCACACGGGCAGACCCGGAGCAGAGTGAAGTCAGCTGAGCTCCTCACCGGCTCCGACTCGGACGCAGCCTCTGCTCCAAGAACGCGCTGCGGGTCCACGGCCAAGGGTGTCTGCGGTTGGCTTGCGTCTGTCCACTCCAGCCCCCAAGGGCGAGTTCCAGCCGCGACTTTGCGCTCTGGTATCGGGGACAGGGAGGGTCAGGGCCTTGGGTTGCCAGAATTTACCTGCCCAGCAAACCCCCTGAGGCGCAGGCGGTCATGATTGACCAGCCTGCAAAAGCCAGAGCTGCCCCCCAAACACGTGGGGAAGCCGGGCAGCCCCCACTCTGCTGTGTTTCTGTGTTTCTTTGCTGTTCTAGCCTCTTCCGCTCCCAGAGCCCCTGACGAGCCTGCCTGGGTTTCGAGGTGCGTCCTCGGACGGTCGATGCTTTTGTGAGGCAGTTCGGCCTGTTTGTCTGAAAGGCTTCAGCCCCTCGTTTCTCAGTCGTCTCTGCCCCAGGGATGTGGACCTGCCCCTGCTGTCCTCCTGGCTGGAGCTGGCAGAGCGGGGCTCACGCTGCCTGGGGGCGCTGGGGTGCGGCCTGGCCTCCGTCACCCGCGTACCATGGCTGTTGGAGGATTAGCGAGCATCTCCGTGGGCTCTTGGCAGGGCAGACCCTCCGCCTGACACCTGCAGTGGATCCGGGGCAACCTTCTTTGCTGCTCCCCGCCTGCCACAAATTAGACTCAAGTCAGAAAGCAGCCCTGGCTGAGAACAGCCCTTACTCCGGCTCCCCTTTGGCCAAACTGCCTCCCAGCCCCGTGCTCTGTCACACGATGTCTCATATGTATTGTGTGACTTCTTGCCTCAAAACCTGCATGTCCCCACGCCCTTTAGGGACAAAATATGCTCGGACATCAAGATTTGCTCCCCGCTTCTCCCTCCGACTCCCTTCTGCACGCCTCTCTCAGAAAGGACGTGGCTCTGGGTGGGTCCTGTCCTTCGGGTCCTTTGCCGGGGACTCAGGGCCTTCCGTCGGCCCCAGAGCTTTGCCTCTGGTTACGGAAATGAGGGGTAATGTCTCTGAGCCTCACTCTGCCATCATTGGGTGAACGTAGGTTTTTAGTGTTGAAACTATTTTATCGTTGAATTATTGTCACACTGTTGTTGAAATTATTTGTCTCTCCTGGTGTCCACTGAAAGGTTCCCTAATGTTTTCCTCTTTCGCTGTGACAAACAGTTGTCACCCAGCGTATTTACCCAGCGTGAGGACACCTGGCCTGGCCTCCAGCCTTGCTCATTGCTCCCGTGGTTCTTCGCCCACGTGGTGGGCGTCACATCCCACGATGAGGTTTCATTTTCATCCCGTGGCTCCTGGGGCTCAGGGCCCAATGCTGCTGCTTTACACGGAGGGGGGAGGCGTAGAATGAGACCTCACCCAATATTCTCTGGTAATCTGTGTGGGAAAAGACTCTGAAAGGGGAGTTCCCGTTGTGGCTCAGCAGGTTAAGAACCCAGTGTAGTCTTCTTGACGATTCAGATTCAGTCCCTGGCCTTGCTCAGTGGGTTAAGGATCCAGCATCACCACAAGCTCTGTCACAGATGCAGCTCAGATCTGGCATTGCCCTGGCGGTGGTGTAGGCCGGCAGCTGCAGCTGTGATGCCACCCCTAACGTGGGAACGTCCACACGCCACAGGTGCCGTTGTAAAAGGGGAAAAAAAATCTGAAAGAGAAAAGAGTGGGCGCAGGGATCCCCGAGTCCCTGTGTCGTACGGTGTAGACCCCTGCACTGTAAATCACCTGCGCAGTGATCCCCGGGTCCCTGTGTCGTACGGTGTAGACCCCGCACTGTAAATCACCTGTACTTCAACAAAACTTTAAAAAATGAAAAAAAAAAAAAGCTCCCCTGGGAGCAGCAACAAGAAAGCACATTATAACCCAGCTGGTGAGACTTTGCCCAGCACTCCGAGTGTGTCCTTCTCGGCTTTTCTTGGTGGACTTAATAACTAGATGGGAGAGGAGGGCAGAAGATCGCTTTTTTGTCTGGTAGTTTCCTTGACGTTTTTCTTCAGGATGCTCGGGCTGCTGGGGGAAAGGCTGGTTGGGCACAAGCTACATAATCTGAACCATCGCCCCGTCACCGCCGTGGTGCTCAGCAGTCACAGAGGGAAATGTCCTCCTTACCAAGAGCATCTCCAGACGGAGCCCGGTGACTCGGTGGTGGTGCCTGGGCCTCCCGAGACGATGGGACGACGCCAGGCGCTCTGCTCATCTCTTCTCTTCCTGGGAAGGTTCTGACTTAACCTTTAACCAGGAAGAAACAACAAAAAAAGTCCAGGCTATGAAGCCTTCCACAGGACAATTGCCTGGGCTCCTGCCACAAGCCTAGACGACGTGAAACCGCATGCAGACGGAAGCTGCTCCTTAGATGAAATACTGTGCAGGCATGACACCTGCTCGGAAGACTTGACCTTTGATTGGGTCCAGGGTGGAGCAAAACAAACCATTTTAAAGGTATTCAGGAAAAACTGGAGAAATTTGAAAACGGACTGCAAATTAAATAAATTAAATAACGTTATGCACATGCTAACTCTCTAGACTATGCTAGTGATTGTGGTTGTGGAGAGTTTGCTAGGACATGCCTGCTGAAGGGGGGCCGGCTGCCAGGATCCCTACAATTCACTTTCAGATCACCTGGCAAAAACATATAGAGGGACATTTATATGCGTATGTGTTTTATATACATGAATGAGATAAAAAAGGTAAATGTGACGAAATTTTAAATTGGTGCATCTGGAGGCAAGGTTTGCAAGGCTACTCTTTCTAAAAGTTTCAAGTTTTTCAAAATAAAAAGTTGGAGAAAAAGAAAAAAATGGGAGTTCCCGTCGTGGCGCAGTGGTTAACGAATCCGACTAGGAACCATAAGGTTGCAGGTTCAGTCCCTGGCCTTGCTCAGTGGGTTAAGGATCCGGCATTGCCGTGAGCTGTGGTGTAGGCTGCAGACGCGGCTCGGATCCCGCGTTGCTGTGGCTCTGGCGTAGGCCGATGGCTACAGCTCTGACTGGACCCCTAGCCTGGGAGCCTCCATATGCCGCGGGAGCGGCCCAAGAAATAGCAAAAAAACACAAAAACAAAAAAAAAGAAAGAAAGAAAGAAAAAGAAAAAAATGCCCTGGCAGACTCACAGCCCTTGAAGGACAGAGCTGCGGTTTAAATGAGATCTAATCAAACTCCTGGTGAACAGGGGAAGATAAGTGACAGTCACCACAGGATGCCCCAGGCTGCAGGGAATCCAGGCCTGAGGCGCCTCCCCCACCGCCAACTCCGCAGGCCGATGGCCAGGGAGGGTTGAGGCTCCCTTGTGCTCCTGGGTCTGGTGGGTCTGTGACAACAGAGCCACGTCACACAGTGATGAGATCAGAGCAGAAGGAAGCACAGAGCCCCCCACAGGGCTTGAAGGCCCCGAGGTCAAGGGGTCGCAGCGGCCCCGCCCCCACCGCGTGGCTCTAGGTGATGTGGCCGGGAGATGCCACGTGACGACGCAGCCTCCAGAGGGCATCCTGCTGGGCTTCATGTTGCAAATTCCCAGTGATTTCCTCTCAAGAAGATGAAATTCGTTCATCCGTATGTGTTGGAAGTTACCTTTGGCACTAGCCAGCTGGTAAAGCACCCTGACCTCACAGAGGGTAAAAGGCTGAGAGCGATTTAAGTCAGCTGCCCAAGAACAGACGTGCCACGCGCGGCTCCGAACTCCAGCCCCAGCTCAGCCTCCCGCCCGCTCCTCTTCCCTGAGGCCTGCGTCTGCGCCAGGGGCTGTGTCTGCACAAAGCTTGGCTGTAGGGCGCAGAGCTTGCAATCGGGACCCAAGCCCGTCACACCCAGCACAGCCAGCAAGGGTGCTCGTTCCACGTCCAGTGCCAGCCGCAGCGCGTTCCGCGGTCCTCGGTGCAGCTCGGTACCATCATCTGTGCGAAAATATCTAATTTCCACACGAGTAGAATGCACAGTGGGTGCGTTATTTTCTGTGGTTAACTGTCTTCCTTTGAATCGTTTGGAGGCAGGCAACTGTTAAACTAGAGGATGCGAAGGATCGTTTTACTCCGAGGTGTGAGGACTGTTTTTGAAAACGTGACCAGTGCGGTTGAAGGATGATTCAGTTTAGATAAAATGCGACCTGCTGTGAGATCTCGTTCGCTTTCCCCAGGTGCACAATAGATATTCTTCCCAGGGTCTGCTCGGCGTCGCGGGGGTGGTGGAGGGACGTCCTTGTCACCCTGGCTGAGAAAACTCGGGATTTTTGCAAAGCACCGTAGCCCACGACAGTGGGGGTTTGGAAACGTCTTTCTGTTGGGGCCGCTGCATTAGTTCCTATTCTCATCATAAACGAGGGAGCCTCCGCGCCGCGCCTCTCAGGTCTAAGGTGGGTGAGCGTCACCACCTCTCTTTTATCCATTTCATTCACGCAGCGAAGCAGCCAAAATGCATGAGCTGTTTTCACCACGTCACACGAGACCTGCCGGGTTCAGGTTGCTCTCCGCTCTGCATTTTGGTCAAGACCAGGAAGTGCAGGCAAACGTCTGCGTCTCTCCAGGAAGGGAAGGTGGCCTTTCTAATGCCGGTGATTCCCTAGATTCTGTCTCCCTGCCTGATCTGAGGCTGGAGGGCCCGGCCTGGCTGATGGAGCTCAGACCGAGATGGAGCTCGGCAATTTGGGGGGAGTTCCTTCCCCCCCTCAGAAAAGACCTAGGAGAAAAGAGTGGAATAAGGAACAACAGGGCGGCAGATTGTGGGGTCAGGGCTGCTCTGGGGACAGAGCCCCGCACTTGGGTGTCCAGGCCAAACGCAGCCCCTGGGTGTGAGCAGCCTGGGATTGGGGTGGGGGGGTGCGCTGTGTGGTGGGTGACAAGGAAGAGGCTTCCATACGGCGCCTGCGTATTTAATTCAAGGGAGCCTCCGTTACTCTGCACTGACCGAGGCGGGGCCGAAGCAGCTCCCGGGGACCAGCAGCCCCCAGGCTGTGGGCCTGCTCTGACCCCAGGCTGAGCTGGGCTGGGGTTTTAGCAACAAGGTGTGAATGCAGCATCGGATAAGGTCACCTCCTGTCACAGGTGCAGGGTGTTTATCAAGGAAGTCAGGCAGCTCGTGAGGAGCAAAATGGGAAGGGGGATAATTTGGTTACATCAGGAAGGGGTGTTGGGCTCATGGTTGCATCATCGGAAAGCGACTCCTTGTGGCTTTTGCCATGTTCCTCAAAAGAACACAACGTGCAAAGGGTTAAACCCTGTCTGGTTGCATTTAAAGGAAAGCAGACTTTTTTTTTTTTTAACGCTGGAGACTAAACATTTTCAACCATCCTTTGAGTAAACCCAGTTGGTGTGAATTTCCCCAGGAAAGTTAGTTTAAGATGCTGTATAAAATGTTTGAATTTGGGAAGAAAATTGGAATGTAAAATGCACATGATAAGTTTCTGGTGAGATGGTTTTGAAAAGATAGCACGCGGAGGTGAGACGTTGTGATTCCCCCCAGTGGCCTTTGCCAGGTGTAATCTGAGGGTTTTCTTTCTGAGGCAGTCCCCAGCCTTAGCCTTCCAGCTTCTGCTTTCCAGGCAGCAAAGATGTTCAAAAGGACAGTATTAGAGCCTCTCTTGGAACATTCTCTAACATTCTTAAATCCTTTTAGCTTCGGTGGCTTTGAAAGGCCAAGAGCAGACCTAGGCAAAGGTCTGGTGAAAGTGTAGCAGTAATAAGATCGTGTTTTCAGAAGGCTGTGCCCCCCGCTTCTGAAATCCGTGCAGTGTCAGCTCTGGGGCACGACAGTGAGGGACCGGTCTGGTCTACACGTCTGCGGACGCCTGAGATGAGAAAGGCATCCGTTCACACATGGGGTCCTCGGGAGAGGGAGCTCTCCAGGTGGGCCTGGGAAACAGCTCTTAGGAGGTATGGAACCCAAGATTCGGCCGGCAGTGCCCACCTCTTAAGCCACTCGTCACTGTGTAATGTCATTGTCATCATCGCCAGCCAGCCAGCCAGACCCAGCACTTAGGAATCCTGTGTAAGCTTGTTGGCATCTCTGTGAATTCTAAGCAAGCTGGTAACTGGTGGCGTATTTGATCACTGTCACCGATATTTCAGAATGACAGCAGAAAGTGCTTCAGGGACATTGTTCCTCCCTTCCTTAAGATAAAA
The DNA here is from genome assembly GCF_054392235.1 of Sus scrofa. NCBI lineage: Eukaryota > Metazoa > Chordata > Mammalia > Artiodactyla > Suidae > Sus > Sus scrofa. Next base: position 2,380,616 of record NC_139383.1, read on the forward strand.
GCCCTCCTGCTTTTCCTTGGGTTTCCTTTGTCCTTCCATGAAGAATCGTCTCTTATTGAAAAAATGTTCCGCTGAGCAAGGACATAGCCTAGTGGCCATCACAGGTCCTCTGCAAGCTTTGGAACTACAGCAGGAGTGAAGCCACGGCTCCTCTCTAGTTCATTGCTTGTAACGGCCTGGTTTGCAGGTACACTTACATAATGCTGGGTGTTGAGATAATTGCGTAATCTGGTTAAAAACCAGCTTTGAATCGCTGCCCACACGTTACAACACTTTTCTGTACTTGCTGAGCTGCACAAATGGTTGCAGATGGTCGATTAGAAAGAGAAGATGTGTTCTGCTTTCCACACACACACAACTGATAATAATAAGGTGCGCCTCTGAGATAAGGGGGGGAAGGAGCAAAGGGAAGCCGGGAGATCTGGGTTCTCACCTAAAATGTGACCCTCCTGTGGCCGGAGATCCTGAACCAAGCGCAGGCATCTCCTGGCGGGCAGGTGTCCACGGCTCCCCAAGAGGGTGCCGGGTGAGGGTCTGTAGTGGGGCCGCAGGCAGGGGACCTTTGCATAGAGCCGTCCATGGGGGAGGCAGCAAACTGGAAATGGCCCGTCCTGGGGTCAGACCCACGCCAGCCTGCGGCTCCCCCGCTTACACACCTCTGCAAACCCCAGAAGCTGCCCCAGTGCCCCTTAGTCCCGGAGCCCTGTCCATGGTCCTGGGGTTCTGCAGGCTGGTCTGCAGGGCGCCATCATTTAGGATTTTAGCTGAGAAGTGAGTGAGAGAGAGAGTAAGAGAGACAGAGGAGAGAGAGGGAGAGAGATGGGGGAGGGGGTGGGGAGAAGGCGGGAGAGAGAAGGGAAGTGAGTGAGCTGGAAGCCAACAAATTCAACCCTCTGGACCCATGCAGTGTCGCCCAGGCTCACCTGTGCTTACCTGCCTGAATCGGTTCACCTTTCCGCCCAGCATTCCAGGCATGTTGATGCTTTTGGACCTCGTGTCTGAGGGAGGCCGTAGTGCATGCAGGACACAGGCCTTCGAAATTCACGATTTCCTGACCCTCAAATGATGACAGCAGAAAAAGGGCAATAAGCCGGGACCCTTCCCGCCACCGCTCCCCGTGCCTCCAGGCAGCCGGAGAACGCCCTCTCCTCCACCTCCTGGTTCCTCGGCACATTCCATGCGGTGTGTTTCAGGGTCTGATGATGCAGAGGTGAAGGGTTTCCCGCGGGAGCCCCAGATGGGAAGCCCAGGGGACGCCTGTGCCACCCCCAGAGGTAGAGAGGGCTCCTGCTTGGCAGCGTGGGCGCTGAGTGACGTGTGCCTTTCTGGTGGTGCCCCACAGAACGCAGGAGCTGCTGCCCAGGGATCTTCCCCATGGACTCTGCATTTCTGTTTTTAAGAAACAAGAGCCTGATGATATTTCAGCCTCGTGGCCGATGTACTTATAAGGACAACAAAGATTCTTTTAACAAGAATAATGTCAAGAGTGCCGTCTTTCTGCCCCCACGGCGACCCCTGCCCATCAACCCAAGTCCTGCGCACAGTTCTCAGCTCTGTGCGAGGAGCCCCTGCACACGGACCGAGGGCCTGGCGAGGTGCAGGGACTGTGCCTCCAGCCTCCTGTCTGCCTCATCAGCCACCCTGGCGTCTGCAGTCCAGCCCCCAACCATTAGCCCTACTGAGCACCTGCTCTGTGCAAGATGCGGTTCTCGCAGTGGAGTCTGTGGAGGGCAAATGTGAATGCCCTCCCTACAAGGAGCATGGGCCTCACAGGAAGGACCGCCAAGAACAAGTACAGGCCGAGCTGGGGACACGGCGGCTTCCGGTCCAGGGCCCGCGATGAAGTGAGATCTGCCCACCACCTGAGTGTGTGGTTTCCAGTGCAGAGAAAAGGTGTGTTTACACTACACTGGGGTCTGTTAATTGTGCAGCTGCCTTATGTCTACAAAGGAAAAGGAAGGTACACAGCTTACTTAAAAAGACTTTACTGGAGGAGTTCCCATCGTGGCTCATCCATAACTAATCTGACCAGTATCCATGAGGACGTGGGTTGGATCCTTGGCTTTGCTCAGTGGGTTAAGGATCAGATGTTGCCACAAGTTGCAGCTTAGGTCACAGATCCAGTGTTGCTGTGGCATGGACTTCAATTGCAGCTCCAATTTGACCCCTAGCCTGGGAACTTCCATATGTTGCAGATGTGGCCCTAAAAAGACAAAAAAAAAAAAAAAGACTTTATTGCTAAAAACTGCTAGCCATTACCCAAGCCTTCAGTGATCTTAATAAGAACTTCCAAGATCACTGATCACAAATCACCGCCACAAATATAAAAATAAGGAAAAAGGTCGAAATGTTGTGAGAACTGCCCACATGTGGCACAGAGACAGCAAGTGAGCCAGTGCTGTTGGAGAAATGGCGCTGAGAGACTTGCTCAATGAAGGGCTGCACAAACCTTCCGTTTGTAGGAAAACGTGGTGCCTGGGAAGTGCAGCACAGCCAGGTCCACCTGTAACTGGAATACAAGCTGAGACATTATGGTCAGTATATTAGTTACAAAGTAACAAGGGGTCCATAGAAGAAGTTCTCTCCCACAGGGAAGAGAAACTCCTGAATAAAAGATCCTGAGATGGGCCTTGAAGGTGGAGGGGCAGGTGCACTCCTCTTTGCAGCGCCTGGTTTCTGATGCTGCCAGGTGACTCATGATAGCTCACCTGTGACTTAACTGTTTCCCCGGAGCCAGAGGAGTTCATCGATATATTCTGAGCACGTAAAAAAGATAACAGGGGAAGACGTCTACACACACACAGAATCACACATGCACCTGTACACACACCAACGAGACATGTGCATTAATTTTACAAAGTGCTGCATTTGGAGTTCCCATCGTGGCACAGCAGAAACGAATCCGACTAGGAACCATGAGGTTGCAGGTTCCATCCCTGGCCTCGCTCAGTGGGTTAAGGATCCGACGTTGCCATGAGCTGTGGTGTAGGTCGAAGACGAGACTCGGATCTGGCGTTGCTGTGGCTGTGGTGGAGGCCGGCAGCTACAGCTCTGATTCGACCCCTAGCCTGGGAACCTCCATATGACGACACCATTAGAGGGAAGGGCCCCCGAGAAGATTAGAGGGAAGGGCCCCCGAGAAGATGCAGGTGTGGGAGTGATTGTTGCAAATTTATGTCAGGGAGTCCTCTGGTGCTGAAGTAGGTTAAGGATCTGGCATGGTCACTGCTGTGGCTTGGCTTGGTGCTGTGGCACGGGTCTGATCCCTGGCCCGGGAACTTCCACATGCCTCAGGTGTGGCCAGAACATAAAAATAAATCAAATAAAAGAATAGATTCAGACTGGAATGTCCAGATCTGTATCCAGCAGGCCGTTATAAATATGAGATTGGAGCTATGGCGAGCTACCCGAGCTGGAAGTACAGGTTTTGAGATGAGCTGTGTAAAGGCTGTGGATGAAGATGGTCAAGTGGTGACTCCCCGGGTGGGAGTCGTTGCTTCATGGGTACATGAAGCCATTCACTTGTTCACCTAAGGAGCATCGCTAAGTGTCCCTCCCATCCCAGCGGCCTTCCTGTCCAGTGGGACACAGTGCCTGCTCTCCTGGCTCTTTGTCGGGTCCCAGCTACAAAGGCAAACGAGTGTGACGCGGGTGTGTGTGTGTGTGTGTGTTACACTGCAGGTGTGCAAGAGAACAGCATGAAAATCGTTGGGTAACGGAGAGGCGTGTGTATCAGTGTGAGCTTGTGTGTGTGTGTGTGTGTGTGTGTAGGAGGAGTTCCCGGAAGAGACGGCACTAAGTGAAACTTTGAAACATGGGAAGAAATTGAACAAATGAAAGTTCTATTTAAAAAAGAACAAAAACACTATGTTCCAGTAATTTAACGTCAGAACAGCGGCAGGAAGGCGCTCCTACTGCTGCGAAGTAAGGAAAGAGGTCGAAGAGCTACCTGGGGACCCTGTGGGCTCATCTGGGACTTGAACTTCTTCCTACAAAGTATGCGACAGTAGTAACGTCATAGATACAGGAGGGGCTTGCCCAGACTTTTAAGACACACCAGAATGGCTTGTGGAACGACCCCAAAGCGCCCTGTAACCATCAGAGCCACAATCCAAGGTGTGAAGAATGCAGACACATCACTCAGAAGCCCTCAGCCCACACCTGAGATGCTCCTAGAGCCTCAGGAGACAGGTGCCCCCACCCCCGGCCCCCCACGGCATCTCTCATCCCAGCACGGCTGCTGGGGGCCACAGTCAGGGCGGCTCAGGTGTGGGATGGCTGGGCTGGCAGGGGTCAGTGTGCCCAGCCAGGCTGAGGGCAGAAGGAAAAGCAGCTCAGACAGGGAGCACGTGACGGCGGGAAGCGTAGATGCCTCCTGACCCGCAGGCCTGGGTCGTCCTGCCATCAGTACATTCCAACGGGCTGTAAGAAAAACAACACTAGTTAAATCTACCCAAAGAAGAACTGTAGTAATCAAGAGCAAAATGCAGCCGTGGCATCGACCGTCAGTAGCATTGACCTGCCATAGGCAAGTCCTAGGAGAGGGAGAGGGAGCCCGAGTCGGGCTCGGGCACAGTCAGGTCTTATTCCAGATGCTGCGTCTGTACAGAGGGAGCCCCCTGCTGGAGTGGCCTGTCCTGGAGCCCAGCCCGGACCCTGGGTGCGCCCTCCAGGCTCACCAGCACCACCAGGCCCTCCCTGCAGGCGGATCTCCTGGGACACGAGCTGCACGCAGGGACCCTCACCCTTTCTAGAGGGGGCTTCTCCACCCGTGCTTCTCAAAGATGTGGCCCCTGAAGCTCCCAGCCCACCCCCACTCTCCAGATGCCCTCTTTCAGCCAAGGTGTCAGCTGGGCCCTGCGTTCCGAAGGCCCTAGAGAATCTGTCTCCAGCTCCTGGGGTCTTGGCGTTGGCTTATGCAGAAGCACCGCTCTGTCACCTTTGCATGGGACACAGACTCTGGATTTAGGGCCAGCCTAGGTGACCTCTCCTAGATGTGATTGCATTTGTGAAGACCCTATTTCCAAGGAGGGTCTCATTCACAGCTTTGCAGGCTGGGACTTGAGAAGATCTTTGGGGAGGACACAAACCACACCCCCCATCGTGTTAATGCCGCATGAAATTGACAGGGTCCTATTTTTAGACGGTTGTTTAAAATACTTCCAAGCTGAAATGCTTTTACACATGCTTTCCTGTTTGCAACTTCAGTCTGATCCTTCCGTGAGGAGATGATTAAGCTGAGGCAGTTGTTCCCCCCGGCAAAGGGTGACAGGCTTGGAGTCGCAGACTTCCTGAAAAGTCACCCGACCCCCAGCTGGTTGTCCTGGGAAGGAAGCACAGTCACAAGAATAACCGGAAGCAGTGATGCCATTGGGGGGGGCAGACAAGGGAGACGGGCACCCATGGGCTCAGAAATGTGGGCTGTACACTGCACGCAGCGGTGCACTCGGGATGTTCTACTGTGACTCTAACTAACATCTGCTCCCGCTGAAGGATTCTTTTGGGGGTGGGGGGCATGTGTCACATCTCCTTAGCGTATGGCTGGCTTGGCCCCCAGTTCTGGGAGGTGATGTGCTAGTTACTGGCTGGAAGGCGGGTGGAGGGAGGGAGAGGAGCCGGCTGGGAGCTGATCTTTCTGAGCCAGTCCTCATTCTGCACTCTGTCCTGCATCGCAAAGCAGGGGTGGCTCTCTGCCTGGCAGTCCACTGCCCGATTCACTCATTGTCCACTCAGCAAATTTTTGTTTGGCGTGTTCGGGCATCACTACAGGCACTGTGTGTGGTGGTTTGCAAAACAGACACCTTTCCTGCCCTTGCAGAGCCTACAGTCCACTGGGGATAAAAGCATTAGTCACATGGTCGCACGCATCCACCCAAGTGTTCCATCGAAACAATTGCCTTTACCTTGAGAGCATCTGCGGGGTGCCTGGGTGACCCCAGAGTTTGTGGAAAGAACCCCTGAAGGATTGGTGTTGGGGGTGAGGGCTGGAGGTGGATTGTAACCTGTGAGTGTGAGTGGGGGCACAACGTTGTGCACAGGGGTGCAAATATGTGCCACCGCCCCGAGACCCTGAGGCGCTGAGAGCAGGACGAAGAGTGTGGTGAGAGGAGCTGGAAGGACCAAGGTCAGTGCAGGTGTTGACGTCAGGCTATTTCCATAGTTCTGGGTAAGGACCGGCGGACGCTGCTTGGGTTTGTCGGAACAGGAAGGCAGAAGGAGGTTCAAGATTTGTGTCAAAACATTATGGCTATTCCATGAAGCCGCTGATAAAGCATTGGCTTACATATGTGGGAATACTATTAAAATCGTATTTAAATTTTTTCCAATCATTTGAGGCTATTAGTAATGAAATAAAAGTGATCCTTATGGTAGGGTAAGAAAAATTTGTATGATAATAAATATGTGTGAGATTATTTTTTAGATAATTTACTTATCTGTGCTTTGTGGCCTAGATTACAACACAGTCAATTTTTTGTAAATATTTCATGCAAACTTGGAAAGAAAGTACAATCTGAACAGGTTGGGTATATGTATTCATTTTCTTAAATGTATTGTTTATTCAAATATTTACTGATTTTTACTTCTCTGCTTGATTTATCATTTATTGAGAGATGTGTTAAGTTTTTCCCCAAAGGATAATGTGTTTGTCAGTTTCTCCTCTTGAGTCTGTCAATTTCTGATGTATTTTGAAGCCCTGTTATTTGGTGCATGCAAGTTTGGAATCACTGCGTCTTCCTGGTAAATTGAAACTTCATCAGTATGTTGAAGTTTTTTATATCTTCACATGCTTGGTGTGTAATTTGTATGACACTAATATTGTTTCATCAGCTCTCCTTTCATTAGTCTTTGCGTGATATCTGTTCTTTTATTTCGGATTTTCTGTGTCTCTTGTTTTAGAAATATCTCCATAACTAAGTTTATTTTAAACCATTTTGGAACTCTTTGTCTTTTAACTGGAGAGTTTAGCCCGTTACCATTGATTGTAATTTTTGATACAGTTTGACTTTTTTCTACCCTTTTAGTTTGAGTAAGGTCTAGGATTTCATTTTGCCTTTTTTACAAACTGGTAATTAGCACGGTACTGGTTCGTGGATGTTGGAAGGAGACATGAGCTTCCAGGAGCCGAGAGAAGGTGACATGAGAACCATCTCTGCACTGGCTTCCTTTGCCCCCTGGTACCCGAGGGGACCGTGGCAGGGGCCGGAGGGATGCTGTGCTCGCAGTGAAACTGCATCCCAGTTGGGGACGCTGAGCTTGGGCTGAGCAAGCCTGCTCTTTGTCTTCGTCCCTGCAGACGCAGCCCTGAGAAGTGGCCGGGGTGGGCGTTGTGTCTCACGTCACACACACTCAGGTCCCACGCTCAGCACGCGTGGATGCGGAACGCACAGACCCTCCAGCCCCCGGCGGTTGCCACTCCCAGCAGTTGGGTTTTCCATTGACCCTGCTTCTTCTGAATTTCTTTTTCCCTTCGTTCTTGTCTACTTTTGGAATATTTTCTTGTTCTATACTTTTGTCTCGATTGGTTTAGCAATTGCAGTCTCCCCTATCTGCTGGTTTCGCATCTGTGGATTCAACAAAGCTTGGCCCCATCGACTGTACGACCCATTCTGTGTAAGGGATCGGGCATCTGCAGATTTGGGTGTCTGAGGGGGGCTTGGAGCCGGTTCCCCAAGGATACCATGGGACACCTATACTCAGCACACTTCTGTTTTTTAATTTGTTATTCTAGATATTTTAGCATGTATATTTAACTTAGTCTAAAAGCAGCCTACATCTTTACTGACTTCCAGAAAAATACAAGGATTTTAGAAGATTCTAGCTCCCATCACCTCCTTCCGCATAAACTGTTTTTCCCATCAAGATTTATTTTCTTACTTAATTTTTCTTTTCATGCAGTCTCTGAATGTTTAGCTTTCCTTGTATGTTCTCATTGGGAGGGAACTTTCTCAGGTTTTTGATGTGGAAGTGTCTTTATTTTGCTCTTGTTCTTGGAAGAGTTTTTGCAAAGTGGAGAATTACCACTTTGCATACATCGTCCACTCCCATTCGGCCTCTGGTATTGCTGTTGGGATGTTAGTTGACACTCTAACATTTATTTGTAGAACCAACTGTCTTTTCTTCTGGTGGCTTTGGAGAGATGTTTTTCCATTTGGGGCATTCTTCAGATTTAATGTGATGTACATAGGTATGAATTTATTTTTAAATTAATTCTCCTTAGGATTTTTAGTCCTCTCTGAATATGAGAATTGGCATATTTTATCAACTCTGAGAGTTCTTGGGTATCGTCTCGCTCCTTTGAAGAGGGCATGTATCTACTTTTCTTTCTCTCTCATCCTAAGGCTCAGAGGCTACTGGATTTTTCTCCCTGTAAGCTTCCATTCCTCTTAAACTATCTTTTATCTTTTGTGCCTTTTTAACTTTCTGGTTTGCATTCTGTCAATTTTCAGCAGGCTAACTTTTACTAACTCTTTCTTGGGCTTGGTCTAAACGGCTGTGTAAAGTGCCTATTGAATTTTTAATTTAAATTGTTATAGTTTAATTTTGAAAGTTCTGCTTTTGTTGGGAAATCTGCTGATCACTTTATAGTCTCTAATTTCCTTGCGGTGCCCTCTCCCCTTTTTGTTTTTAAGCATATCAAGCAAGCATGTTTTCTGTGACCTGTACACAGGCTGAGCCTCGCAGTCTCTATGTATCTGATTCTGCAGCTTGTTATCGCTACTGACTCTTGCTCCTGGAGGCTTAGCTGCAGTTCATGACTTGAGCTCGCATTCCTGATCATTTCTCCGTGTTTAAGCTTTGAGACATGTTGGAAGACGTTCCTCTAGAGGATTTGCACTTGCTTCTGCCTGGCCCTTGGGCTGCTGTAATCCTGGACCCCCCAAAAGGTAAATTTCTGCGTGGAGTTTCCCAGGCCACTCTGGGAGTGTGGATTTTGGCCTCAAACTGGTGTGAAGGTGAGCCCAGAGACCTGGGGGGCGTCCTTTGCTCCTTCCCTTTGCAGGGCACGCACCTTCGCAAGCACCGCTCCTCCTGCGAGGGAGGATTTGCCCAGTTCACCTTAGTGCCCGCCCCGCCAGGGGCCTGGCTTTCGGGGTGGGGCCTGCCCTCCCCGCTGCGTGCCTCAGGCTTTCCCCAGCCCCCTCCCCCATTTCCCAGACCCTGTTAAGACCTCGGGTGTCAATCCCAGCGACTGACCTGACGCGGGCTCCAGGACCGATCTGCTCACGGCGCTGCTCGCCTTGGGAGAGTGTTTTCTTCTTCCTCTGGTTCTCCTCCCGCCTCCTCCTCCTGTGATGTTTTATTGACGTTTAGGTGATTGGCCAGGCTGTGGTCATTTCTGCTGTGCAGCGAAGCCCCCCCCCGTCTTACGCGGGCGCACGTGCATTTGGATCCTCTCCCTCGTAGGCCGGCGCGCAGCACTCACTGGATAGAGTTCCCTGTGCTGCACCCGCCGGCCAAGCATCCGTACCTCGGTGTGCACCTGCCAGCCCAGACCCCCGTGCATCCCTCCCACCCGCACCAGTCCCTCCTGGCGACCGTAGGTTGTTCAGAGTTCGCGAGCCGCTTCCTGCGGAGAAGGTCTCCTCCTCGTTCTCGGACTTTGTTCCCCCCTCACCGTGGGCTCAGTCCTCCTTGTCTCTCTCTCTCTCTCTCTTTTTTTTTTTTTTTTTTTTTTGTCTTTTTAGGGCTGCCCCTGGGGCATAGGGACGTTCCCAGGATAGGGGTCCAATCAGAGCTGCAGCTGCCGCCTACACCACAGCCCCAGCAATGCGGGCCGGGAATCGGATCTGCGTCCTCCTGGATACTAGTCCCGCGGAGCCACAACGGGAACGCCCTCAGTCAAGCTCTTTAAAGAAGAGGATTTGGTTGCATCCGGCATTTTCTGTATCTCAAGAAATCTCCCTCTACTTTAGACCTGCTCTATTGCCAAGACTGCCCCTGCCCGCCGGCGGCCTTCTGGCGAGGAGGATAAAGAGTGGACACAGGCCACCACGGGCCACCACAGGCCATGGAGCCAAAGCCCCTGTTGTTTGGCTTTTAGTCCCTGAGTATTTGTCAGTGTCTTCCTCTGGTTCCCATCTCTAAGATAAATATTTGGTGCCTGAAATGCTGTGGATGTCTATGAAATATTTTTTCAAAGATAAATAGTTCTTGCTAAAAAAAAAATCCTGGCAAGGATTCTACCTTCTCCTTCATACCCGTTCCAGGTTTTGAGAGACTTTTCTATTATGAGAGGTGTTTTTTTTTTTTTTTTTTCCTTTTTAAGTTACAAACAGCCTTCCTGCCATAGTTTTAACCTGTTTCCTCTTCTCTGCTAACTCCCTTCCTTTTTGGTTCCTCTGTAATTTATGCACAGGCTCCCACTGGCAAGGACAAGCCTCCTACTGCTCTGGTCACAGCTCGGTCCCGCACAGGCCACTAGACCAAGGCCTCCGTGAGCCTTTCTCCCCACCGTCTTTGTCCCGAAGCTTCACTGCACTTCTGTGTTCGCCTCTATGGCAAAGGGCCACCAGAGCAAAGCACACAAACCGGGCTCAGAACAACGGGCCTGTGTGGCCCCCCCGTCTGGAGGCCCGCAGCCCAAGGTCAAGGTGTCAGCAAGCGTCCTGCTCCGCCGACCTCGTGGGGACTCCTCTCTTCCTCTTCTCGCTTCTGGGAGTGGCCGTGGCGTTCCTTGGCTTGTGGTTGGTTGGTTGCTTGCTCGCTTGTTAGGGCCGCATCCTCCGTCTGTGGAAGTTCCCGGGCTAGGGCTCGCATCAGAGCTGGGGCCGCTGGTCTACACCACAGCCACAGCCATGCAGGATCCCAGCTGCATCTGTGTGTGCCCTACACCGCAGCTCGTGATCCTTGACTTGCGACCGCGTCGCTCCATCCTCCGCCTCCCTCGTCCACACAGCCACCTTCACGGGGCTGCGCTGTCACATGGCCTTGTGGGTTTTTTAAGACTTTAATTCTTTCTACTACGGTTGATTTACAGTGTTCCGTCACTTCCTGCTGCGCAGAAAACTGACCTCGTCACCCGTATACACACATTCTCTTTCTCACATTATCCTCCTTCCTGTTCCGTCACAAGTGACTAGACAGAGTTCCCTGGCTACACAGCAGGATCTCTTTGCTTGTCCACTCCGAAGGCAAGTGTTTGCATCTATGAACCCCAGACTCCCAGTCCATCCCACTCCCTTCCTCTCCCCCGTGGCAACCACAAGTCTGTGCTCCGAGTCCAGACCACACGGCTTTCTTTTGAGGACCCCGGGCCCACCCTCCTCCAGGACAATGCCCTCTGCACTAATCGCACCTGCAATGACCCTGCTGCCAGGCAAGGCCGCAGTCTGAGGTCCTGGGCTCAGGACTGTCACACGATTTGAGAGGGGACACAACCCAACCCTTTGCGCCCCCAACACACACTCTAGAAAAGACCGGCTCTCTGCCTGAAGGTTTCAGAGGCTTGGTCCCACACGCACACGTGGTCAGAAGCCTCACCTGGTGACCCTCCGCTGCCTCATGAGTGAGCTAAGTTTCGCAAGGAAACCTACTTTGTGCTGGCAGAGTGCAGCATTCTGCTGCCAAAGGCACTCAGGCTGCCTGTCCCCAAAGCTGTAATGAGGCCCCCTGGACTGTGAGATGCTCTGACTGCAGCATCTCGGCCAGGTGGAGCTGGGGCAGAGATGAGGGTCGTAGCCTGCAACGCCACGGCTGCCCCCCCTTCTCGTGATGCCTCCTGATGTCGGCCACTAGAGCGCCCGACACACCGCGGCCCCGGGCGCTCACGGACGTGCAGGCCTTGTCTGACTTCTTCTTGTCCTGTTGTGTTCACCTCCCTGGACCTCAGGCTCTCCACCCCATCGGGGGGTTGAGCTCACAGAGTGCATCTCACAGGGTTTGTGGCTGTGCTGCCGGGATGGAATAATGAGGTCGGCCCAGATCTTCATAGCCAGCAAACCTCCGACGGCAAGCATCATAAATCCCTTTCAGCCAACAATGCGCAGCGGCCGCCAGCCTTGGCCATCCTGAGCATTTCCAGTGGGTGGGAGAGGTGGGCAGAAGCCAGGAGGGGTCATGCAGCTGCATAAGGACATCCAGGCAGTGGCCACGGCGCATAGCCCCATGGAGCCTGCAGGTTTCTCTTTACACTGGTGTCAGCGTGGTGGACATGGGGTTGGCGGGGGGCGGTGGGGGGGAGCCGCAATGGAGCAGAACACAGCCTGGCAGCTCTGGGGTTCACACGTTATCCCGGCAGACCCGGGGAGCTGTGGTGCGCTGTTTCTTTCTAAAAAGGTCAACTTGGGAGTTCCCGATGGCTCAGCTGGTTAAGGATCCAGTATTGTCACTGCTGTGGCGTGGGTTTGATCCCTGCCTGGGAACGTCTGCATCCAGGGGCATGGCCAAAACCACACCCCCAAAGTAAAAAGAGATCAGTTCAGTAGTGGGATTGCGGGTGGGCTGTGGGGGAGAGCATTTAGCCAGGAGTTGCTGTGTTCCGGCAAGAGCAGGGCTGGAAGGAAGGGAGGCAGGTACCAGCTCAAGCCTGAGCTGTCGCACATCCAGAATGAAGAGGTGACAGAGTGGCCGGTAGTTCTCATCTTCCATTCTGGGGACAGGGTGACTGCTCGTGCCCTTTACACACCAATTCAGTTTAATGGAGAGAGCTTTCAGATTAAAATTCTACAACTGGGGGCCTACTCCTTTCTCAGGCATGCCCTTGGTTTTCTGGGTGAAACTCTAGGATTTTAATGAATAACCCCTTTGCCCAGTGCTCTACGGTTTACAGGGCATCTCCTCATACTGGTTCACTGCGTGGAGTTGCCGGTTTCATAGGTGACAGCCTTGCGAGGAAGGTAGACAGGTGTTTGCCCCGCCTCCCTTCCCTGCACAGAGCGGGCTTTCTCAGCCTCCGTGTGCGCGTGGACGGGCTCCTTCTGTGCGGGGCTGTCTGTGCACTGCTGGGGCTCCTCGGCATCCCTGGCCTCTGCCTGCTGGAGGCCAGCCGCATCCTTTCTGTCACCCCCAGCAGTGACAGCTCACAATGTCACCAGACTTTGCCAAATGCCTCCTTGACCAAAGCACCCCCAGATCTAGAGTCTTGGAGGATTTCGGCAATGGTGAAAGTCACAATCAGAGCAGTGCAGTGGGGAGAATTTTTTCTTTCTTTCTTTCTTTCTTTCTTTCTTTCTTTCTTTCTTTCTTTCTTTCTTTCTTTCTTCTTTTTTTTTTTTTCTTTTTTAGGGCTGCACCTGCGGCATATGGGAGTTCCCAGGCTAGGGGTCAGATCAGAGCTGCAGCTGCGGGCCTACCCCACAGCCACAGCAACGCCAGATCCAAGCCGCATCTGTGGCCCACACCACAGCTCATGGCAATGCCTGGTCCTTAACCCACTGAGCAGGGCCAGAGGTCAAACCCGCATCTTCATGGATACTGGTTCGGCTCCTAACCTGCTGAGCCACAGCAGGAGCTCTCCAGCGGGTAGTATCTGAATTCAAGATATTTCCCTTTCCGATGCCCATTCCACGAGGCAGTGCTTCTGACCACTGTCCATTGTTAGTGGTCGCCTCGTCACAGCTGTATTGAACTGAACCAGGAGTGCTTTTCTGTGCAGCTCTATCTAGTCCGTGTCCGGTACCAGATCATTTCATTTCCGGAGGAGTTTCAGTCATTTTCTTCACCTTGTGCATTGACTGTATTTTTGTGTCTTCCTGTATTTCCTCAGGCCCGAGATGATAATTTTATATCTACAGCCTGTAGGTAACTTCTTAGTCTCGGTCTGTAGCTAAGTCCGCACGTCTGACTCCGTAGTCGGTTGTCGTGCTGGCTTTGCAGGTGGCCTGTGTCCTTGCGAATTGTATGTTCAGTGGCTGTGAGCTCATGCTCCTGGGAACTGCATCCCAGGGAATTCGTAAATCCGGGTTAAAGTGGATTTCTCTAGACAGCACGTCTGTGTGTTCCCGCTAGGTGCCTGGGGTGAGACCTCCTTAAATTCCCAACCTGAGTTTGAGGCTTTACGTATGTATGGAGTGAATTAGGGCCACAGCCTGCGCCAGGGCTGCCCGTGCTCACAGCGTTGGGGTGGGGGTGGGGGTGGGGCAGGGGGGTGGTCCCTGCCCAGCCCTCTCCTGCCCCCGTGCTCAGTCATGATCCCTTGTCTGCACGAGGAGGGGGGATTTTAGTCCACCGGACTCTGAGGGCAGAGCCCTGCCATCCCCTACCCTGGATGGGGAGGGGGCCTCTGTCCCCCATGGCCCTCCCAGGTCAAAGTTGAGTCTTTGACCCTCTCAGGGTTGCAAACCTGGACGGCTTGCTTGGCTCATCACTGACCATACCCATCGCACGTGGTTTGTTGCACACCCTGGTGTGGGCTTGGGTGGGCACACGCCTGCCTCTGTTTCTCGAAGTGAGCTGGGAGGGCCTGGCAGCCTCCTTGGCTTTCTTTCCCGTCCTGAACAAGAGGCCCCTGCGTGCGCTCTTAGTTTTCAACCTGCCCCAGAAGTTAGCATTTCCAGTCTGGGGGCTGATCGAACTCAGACAGCAACTCTTTGCCTGGCCTGAGTGTCCCTCTTGCTGGACGCCTGCAGCGTCCCTTTCGGGGTCAGGCTTGGGAGGACAGGAGAGAAAGGCTAAACCCCTTGGGCGCAGCCAACCTGGCCTGACCTTTGCTCTTGTGGACGGCTGTCTTGTCTTCTTCAGAGGGTTTTGTGGCTGGAGACCCTCCACCCCCCCCGCCCCGCCCCCGGCTGCAGCCCACTTTTAGCAGCCTCTCTTTTGGGGGGTTTCTTAGAATTCTCCACTCAGCCCTGGGCCCGGGTGCCGAGCACTGTTGCTCCGGGCGGGGTCTCGGGGACCTCCACACAGGCCCCTCTCCGGCGTGTCCACGTCTGCAGGAAACATGGATGTGTCCTTTTCCTCTCGAGCCCGAGGAAGGCAGGCCCCTCCCGGTGCCTCCCTCTTCCAGAAGCCAGACCCCAGCACACCACAGCTCACGGGGGGCTTGAAATAAAGGAGAGGACGTCCCCCCACCCAGGGTCCTTAGGGTGGGGGAAGAGGACTTGGGTGGAGCCGTGTTGATTTTGCCCAGGTCACTTTCCTGATGGACTCTCCCTCCCCTCCCTGCCCAGAGTGGCCGGTCTGCCCGGACAAGGGACAAGGGGCAGCTCCAGGGCTGTGGAACAGACTCTCGGTTGTCAGCCTTGGAATTCTGAAATCGCAGACCTCTTATCTAGGGGGACTTGGTGGGGAATCAGTCATTAAATTCTCTCTGTTCTAAGTCCTCAATGACCCAGTTCTTCGGCAGCCAGGACCCTGCCTCCTCTGTCTGCCCAGGACATGTCTCCTGGTCCCCAGAGCTCACCCCAAATGCCACCTCTTCCTTAGCCTCTCCAGTTAGGATTGACTTCTCCTTTGTCTGTCCATGAACCATTTTCTTACACGGTCCTTGCACGTTAGGTACACGCTGCTCCAGGTGCGTGCATTCCCCCTCCTTCTCCTCCACACGGCTGTGAACTTGGGATGGGGAGCGGGTCGTGATGGTGCCGCTGCTAACAGGAGGAGCTCTGTAATCGTGTGTTGTGCTGGACTCAAGGCACACTGGCCAGTCTGAGCCTCTCTTAGAAGCAGCGGTAGCCGTGGACTCAGTCCCAGACTGACCGTGCCGGAGGCGGGGAGAAACCGGAGATAATAGGGCATCTGCCAAGCTCTTGGTCTTCTCTCCGCCTTCCCACCCTGGCATCGGGCACCAGCCTTTATCAAGGTCACCTTTTCTTTTCCAATGTTTGCAAAGGGTTGTTTGGACTCAGGTAAAAGTGGGCCCTGATTCCTACCCCAGATTTTGGGGTCTGGAGGCCATATAGGCAGACATAGTGGGGGCAAATGATTGCTAGAGATTTCAATGCCGCTCTTTTTTACCAGGACAAAGACAAAGGTAAACAGACTTGTTCCTGCAGTGAAATGGATTCCTCAGTTGAAATTTGAAAGTTTCTTTCTTCTTTTTCTTTTGAGATGTTCGAGCTCCATAGAGAGCCATGTCATCGTGCTCAAATATACGGGATCATGAATGTCTCAGAAGACATTTCCTTGTCCCGTTACACCAGGTCAGAATGCTCTTGTTGGCAAAACACAAACCTTGATCTGGGCCTGCCCCCAGGCTTTTGTCCTGAGCACGTTGCCCCTGAGAGGGCATGGTTGGCAGACTGTACTCCTGAGTCTGGCTGGTCGTACCAGCTACCCCTGGCCAGCCCCGCCCTTATTCCTGGAGCTGGTGCCCGGCCCCACGTGTGCTGTCCATTAGCTGCTCTCTGCCAGAGCAGCAATGTGGCACAGCCCTGGCCTTGTTTGCTTCGAGCTGGGAATGCCTGAGTGGTGGTGGCAGGAGACACAAGGTGGTAAGAAGCTGGTTCCCAGAGGACAGGTAACAGCTCTGCAGCAGAATCCCTGAGGGAAGCAGGAACCGGTTTGGGGCATGTTGTGTTTTCATCTTAGAGATGCTCAATGGAAACACAAAACATGAAAGTGTGCTTAAGCTCACCATGCAAGGCAGTGGCAACCCCAGGATCTTGATGCTAAACCCTACGCTCACCACCATTAAAACCCAGGGAGAGTATCTGACCTCACCTCTTGACCCAGACACAGCATGAATTTACCGGTCCTTATTTCACGGCATCCACCTTCTTTTACTCACTTTAGCAAAGATAGCCAGACGCAGATATTAATGCCACCTTTGATTAAGCCAGGGGATGCTATGACCTGTAGATTTTTTTCACAATCTGCCTGACAAAGCAGTATTTGTCTCACAGCACAGCATGCAAGAATGCTTCTGGACTTTTCAGGGGGGTGGTGGCAATATGCTAATGAGATTGACCCTATTTTAAACCTAAAATTACGTGGGCAGTGCACAAGAGGATGGCAGAAAAGGCTCCACAGTGTCCTAAGCTCACAAATCTGGAACTGCCTACAGTCCTCTGGTGAGCATTTCTGGGGGGAAAAAAGGTGTGTTCCCCTTTAAGGCAAATCCCTCACGGCCCTATAGCCAGCAGCTGGTCTCTGAGAGCCCTGACTCAGGACACTGTTCAGGCCCTGATAAGTCATCCGTTTGGATAATTTTCTATATATGGAGTCGGAGGTCACGGAGAGCGGATGTGTGTCTTTTGTTCTCCAAACACAGCAGGGAGGCTTCCCCAGCTGGCTGCCGGCATCCCTGGCCGGGTAGGGATCAGTACATCACTGGGGGGGGGGGGGGCCGCACTGGCGGACCCTCAGGTCGAGCTCCTGGGCTTTGGGGATGGAGTGCCTGAGGAGCCACTAGGGCCAAAGGGCGAAAAGAGGTGCAGAGCATACGTGTGCAGGCTCGTGGTCCCCTCACCCCCCCACCCCCCCGCCCCATTTCGTTCCATTTTCTAGAAGTGCTTGCTAATCAACAAAATTTTGTTCTGAGCAGAAGAGCAATATGCAAAAGTGTGTGTGTGGACGTTTTAAGGGCAGAAAACCTAATGACATACCAAGCTAGAAAAAAGCCCAGCAGGCCGACGAAGTAGAACAGAGAGCAAGCGACAGGCGCAGCTGAGCAGCTGCACCGCCAGCCCCGCGCTGAGCACTACACTCCGCGGGCTCATTAGGCATGCGCCGCCGGGGGCGCTGATTGGCGGAGGGGGCGGGGGGCGGGGTGGAGCCGCGTGGAGCGGAGTGCGGGAGGAGGCGGGAGAAGAAGTGAACGCCTGGGGCAGTGAGGCGGTGGGCGCTGATTGGTAGTAGTGGCGGAGAAAGAGGAGGTGGGCGTGGCTGGGTGTGGCGACTGGCTCTGATTGGCGGTAGTGGCGGGGGGCGGGGAAGGGGCGAGGCTGTCCAGGGCTGGTCCTCGCTGGACCTGAGGAGGAGGAGGAGGAGGAGGGAGAGCCTGGGCCGGCGGACTCTGATTGGTGGTAGTGGCGGAGGGTGGGGCGGGCAGGCGGGTGCTAATTGGCAGTAGTGGCTGTGGGCGGGGCGGAGCGGGGCGGGGCTGCCCCCGGGCTGGTCCTCGCAGGCAGCGGGAGGAGGAGGAGGAGGAGGGGGAGGAGGGAGCGCTGGGCCCCCGGCCTCCGTGGCCGGCTCGGCCTGCCCTTTGTGCCCGCAGCCCGCGCCCCGCGCCGATGGCCGCCGCGCCGGGCTCCCCGGCAGCTCGTGCCCTCACGCGGACCTAACCCCGCGCGCCTGGGATGCGCTGGGGATGCGCGTCCTCCGGCCCTGCGGCTCCTCGCGGCTGGGCGCCGGGCGATGGAGCTGAGCATGAAGAAGTTCACCGTGCGCAGGTTCTTCTCCGTGTACCTGCGCAAGAAGTCGCGCTCCAAGAGCTCCAGTCTTAGCCGACTCGAGGTAAATGCCCTGGCCTCTGTGCGCGCAGGTTCCCAGGTCCCCGCCGCGCCCTGGAGGATGCTGCGGGTCTTGGGGCCATCCAGAACCCTTTCCTATTGTCACATGCACATTCACCCCGGGACCCACGTCGGGGAATTAAAGTTGAGAGCTAGTCCGGTTTTCCTAAAACCGACCCTTATTGTTGGGACTTAGTAATAATTGGACAGGTTCTTGGGTCCTCAGCAGGGACGGAGCTCTGCCCCCACTGAATTTCTAACGAATTTTGTTCCACTCTCTGCGCAGGATTTGGGGTGGTCATCCTGGTCCCGCAGAGCTGCTCTGGGTGGGGGGCATTTCAGCCTGTGCAGCCTCCGTGTGGCACCCCAGAGTCCCCAGTACAGAACCTCCCCAACCCTATCCTCCGCTGGATGGCTGGTGTTGATGGGGTTTATTTTACAGTGTTTTATTTTACAGAGCCACACAAATACTACCATGTAGTGTAGATCATTTGTGTATTTGAAATCAGTGAAGAAATGACAAAAGGAGCTTAGGAAAAAAAAAAAAAAGACAGCAACACAGCCTACTTGGACCAGTCTGAAACAACGATGCTCAGTAGTAAAGTGCCTGATGCAATATCCTTGCAGCCCCAGGTTTGATAAAGATTCGTCCTGAAACCCACAGGACTGAAAATCATGTCCTTTTTCTCCGGTTTTGCATCTTGTCATCTTTGGGTTTCCAGAGGTGTCTGCAGATGGTTTTCCAGTGTGTTTTGTATTTCAACAATCATATCTTAATCTCTTCATCCCAGTGTCCAAACTACATTGTTGAATCTATAGATGACCAAACCGTGAAGCATGTTTCAGTAAAAAAAAAAAGAGAGAGAGACACTGTGGGGTGTGTTTTGGGGGGAGGGAGGGCAAGGGAGCTGATGACAGAACCTAGAGAGTTCTTTTGACATTGCCCTCGCCTTTGCCACAGGCTGGCACCTATGGAGGTTTTGGTGTGTTTGTTTCTAATGAAGTCAAATCGATTGGAACAATGTCACATTTTTCATCTTGGGTTTCTTTGTCCCGGCTGCCATGATATTAAATGGAGACATGGGTTCTGTAACAATTAAGCGGTCTTTAAGCAAAGCTCAGGAATGGACATGGAGGCAACAGGAAATTACTTGTTTTAAAAGTTTCTCTTATGATATCACTAAATGAGAATTTTTTAAGTGCTAGGTAGAATCTTTGTGGCTGGTTTCTGAGGGTAAGCCGTATCTTTCGAACAAATACAACTCTTAATTAATGGAGGAGATGGCTTTAAACCTTATGTTGACAGAAATGAAGCATAAGTTCATTGAAATAAGTCATTTTCCTGGGTGTCAGGTATTTTCAAAATGAAAGTTGACCAAAATAATAATAATAATAATAATACTCTTAGAAGAGTATTTACCTTTATACCTAGTAAGTTTTTCTTCATCGCAATGCCAAGTTTATTGTAAAGCCTCTGTCTCTTTCCAGTCATTGTCCTTGCCAAGGGGAGGCAGTCAACTCCCGGTGTCGTTCAGGACACTGGCAAACCCTTGCAGGGGGTGGGGTGGTCCCAAATCCTGCCAGCAGGGTACACTCACCTGTGGTGGTCCAGTTCAGCAAAGAGAACTGGGTTGGGGGAGTGCTTCAAAAATTAATGTACTAGGGACCCAGCGGGGACATAGAAATGATGTTTCTTCAATGCAAAAATAAAATTTCTATATGTAAAATAAAACCACGAATAAGCCATCAGATATGCAGAAGGTCAAACTGAGGAGAAAGAAATGTAGTCTATCAGCCCTTAATCACGGAGCACTTAGCCTGATCCGGGTGCCCAAGCTCAGCCCGTAATCACGGAGCACTTAGCCTGATCCGGGTGCCCGAGGTGGGTGCTGGGCAGAAGTGCTGATACAAGTGGTCAGCACGGATGCAGTGCTCGGTTCTCTGCAGATGCTCTTAGCAGCTGCTCTCGGTTGATACTTGTGAAAATCCAGATAGACACGTGTTACAATCCTTATTCTACTGCTAGGGAGGAAAAATCCTCAGAACAAAACCCTGAGAATTGTGCTAAAAGCTTAACAACAGATTCATCCTGCAGGTATTTTCTAAGAACCTGCTATGCGTGTAGCCCTTTTCTGGGCATTGTAGATCCAGCAAATCCAAGACCTAGAAGTCCTGGCCTCATGGTGCCCCCACCTAGTGGGGGATGTCCTTAATGGCTGACCTTGTGCTTCAGTCCAGTAAATTCCATATGCCTGCCAGGCTACCTTCCATCACTTCCCAAGGAAATCTGTTTGTATACTGACAGCAGACCAAGGAACACTTCCTAAAAATGTGAAATTAAGGAGGGAGGTTTGTCAATAATTTGAGGTTGAGAAATAGGACATACAAAGTTCTTGACATGGGTGTATATTTATTCCTTCTCTTTGGACTAATGAAAAATAATGCATTCTGCATAAAGAAGCATGGTATTTTAAAATTCTTTTCGTGAAATCTGTATTTTAAAATATACACAGGAACTTTGAAAGAGTTTGTTTTTTTAAATTAAAAAAATTGAATGAGTTCCTGTTGTGGCTCAGTGGTTAACAAATCCGACTAGAAACCATGAGGTTGTGGGTTCAATCCCTGGCCTTGCTCAGTGGGTTAAGGATCCGGCATTGCCGTGAGCTGTGGTGTAGGTTGTAGACATGGCTCAGATCCTGCGTTGGTATGGCTCTGGAGTAGACCAGTGGCTATGGCTCCGATTAGACCCCTAGCCTGGGAAACTCCATATGCCTCGGGTGTGGCCCTAGAAAAGACAAAAAGACCAAAAAAAAATTTTTTTTTAGTTAAAAAAAATTAAGAAAAAATCTAATGACATTGACAGACAAGTAACTATAGTTATTTTAAGGTTGAAACAATATCATCTTTATCAAAAAGGCTTTTAGGGAGAGACTCAGTGTTTCATACTTGTTTTTAAATTTGACATGACTGTGGATCAGCATTGCTCAACACTTGGTAAACTCTAACCAACAGAGAGGCCGGGTTGTTTAACCAGATTTGAAATCAGTTTATTCTGTAAAATATTTTCATAGTGTATCAGCATTGCACCTTCTGAGGTGGCTGGATTATTGACTCTGGCAAGGATGATTTCGGAGATTTTTAAAGGGAAACTGGATAACGCGCATGGATTTCTGCAGCATGCCCTGGAAAAGTGTCAGGGCTCAGTGCATGCCAGACCGCCACCCTAAGAAAGGTCTGATTTCAGATCATTGACAGCATTGCCTGAGACCATAGCACCTACCCAGAAGGTGCAACCGTTGCCTCTTCCAACTGTCCATTTTATAGATGAGAAAATGGGACCCAAGGAAGTAAAATGACTTGTTTATGCTCCTGTCCTAAAATGTCTGACAGAAGGTTCTTATTATAACAGCATGTGCTGCCTATTATCAGTTTTAGCCATCTTAGGGTATATGGTTATTGGAGTTTACCATGTATTAGATGATGCATGAATGAAGGCTATCATACGTATTTATTATTATTTTTATTTGGCTGTTTCCTGAGGCATGTGGAAGTTCCTAGGCCAGGGGTCTAACCGGAGCCATAGCTGTAAACAGAGCCCCAGCAGTGACAGTGCTGGATCTAGCCCGAGGAGCCACCAGGGAACTCCGCTATTAAAATTTTTAAAAGAAAACCAGTCTGGGGGATATTTTAGAATGTGCTCCAAATCCTGAAATTATTCTAGAGAACCTTTTCTGGAAGTTAGACAGCTCCAGGTAAATTTAGGTTTTTGCACCAGATTTACTAGAATTGGATTCTCGCTTCTGCCTCTCACAACAGGGCAGTTCCTTAAACTCTCTAAGCCTTATTTTTCTCTGCTGTGAGATGAGGATGCTAAAAGTTCCTGCTTCATGGGGTTCCTATGACAATTCTGAACCACCGTGTGTAAAGCCTTAACCCAGGGTCTGGATGATAAAGCTGGCAATCAGTCACTCTTAGCTGCAGATATTGAGAAAATACTTCCCAGGTTTACTGATGTTTTTCATATTGTTCGATGTCTGCTGGTTCGTGGGAAGGTGAGACCGTCCCTATGGGGTGCGGAACCCAAGGCTTGTGAGACCTCAGTCAACTCCCAGCCTGGGAATTCATCGTTGAAACGCCCCTCCTGCGCGCCCTGGGATGGAAAAGGCCAGAGATGGCTTCTCCCAGGCTGGACTCCAGCCTCGTTCATTCGACAGGACTGGCCTCATTTGCTAAGATGGAGTTTCCCTCGTCTCCCGGGATGGCCGTATTCTTCCTTATCTTGTGTGTCACCCCGTGACCCGAGAATGCATCACCAGCGCAGGTCCCAGAGCTGCAGCCTCCAGAGCTCAGGCTGCTTCTGAAGTCAGGACCTGCCCCGGCATCAAGGGGCCGACTTAGCAGTTTGGGGAAGGACTCCTCCCTACTCACCCTTCAGTGCCCCCCAGGAGAGCGCCCAGTACCCCGAGGAAAGCCTCCAGTGTGAGCAGGCTCCAGAGCCTAGCTCCACCCTGGGCAGGGTTGGGAGAGGTTGACTAGCAAAGGCTTGGGAGGGAAGATGGGTTTTCAGGGTGAGATGTATCTATCAATTTGCCACACGTATCAGTCCTCAGTGTCGGTTCATTTAGGGACGCTTGTTTTTTGCTTGGGGTGAACAAAGCTGGGAAGTTGGTTCTCTTTGATCATCTGTCATTTCACCTGGTTTTGACATCTTCACTGAAAGACGTCCCAACGACCGGTAGGAACAAGAGGCACGAGGGTCTGGCAGATAAAACATCCGTTTAGGATTGTACAGGTTCCCGGCTGTGCCCTCAGAGCATCTCCCCCAGATTCGGGAGAGAGGAAGCCCTCTTTCCGGTCATGGAGCACCTGAGGTGGGCTGCTTTCATGTTTTAAATAGATGGAGGCAGCGGAAAGAGTCAGCACCAAAGTCTTTCAGTGAAGACGTCAACGTGAGATGCACAGACCGTGAGAGGGGAGCTCAGAGCAGGGAGGCTGGGCTGGGGCCCGCTGCCGCCGCAGCCTCTGGGGGGAGCCGGAGGTTATGGTGAGGCGGGCCCTCCAGGTGGGACAAAGCAGCTCCTGTGAAGACCCGGGGCTGGAGGCGACCCATTCGGACAGCAAAGACTACGTCCCTCTCTCTTTTGTCATTGTTTTGTTTTGTTTTTACTTTCTGCGTAGAACTTGGAAAGAGTGGGAAATAAGATCAGAGCAGCACGTTGCCAGTTCCCACGTCAGTGGGCCTGGAGGGGCAAGGGTTGGGAGTGGCAAACCG
This sequence comes from Sus scrofa, assembly GCF_054392235.1. Classification (NCBI taxonomy): domain Eukaryota; kingdom Metazoa; phylum Chordata; class Mammalia; order Artiodactyla; family Suidae; genus Sus; species Sus scrofa. Next base: position 2,404,217 of record NC_139383.1, read on the forward strand.
TTGAGTGGAGAAGAATGTCACTTATTTATTTGCTCCATCATCTACACACTCGAAGGGTTTTTAGCACATGCCACATGCCATTGTGCTGCCCAGTCGAGATATAAAGGTCTGATTCCTGCCCCCAATGAACATAACGTCTAGTAAGAGAAGCAAACCCATAAATGGAAGCCTGACACGGCGGGCGTGAGTTCCATGAGATTACTGGCATCGTTGGAGTTGAATGGTCTCACTATTTCCGTTGTCAGTTTGTTCTGATTTCCAGCGCCCCCAGATACTCTAGCATTATCTGTGTGCGCATGTGGATGCATTTTAATCCCTTACCCTTCGTAATGGAAACCCGGCATCCTAATAAAGCACCTGTTAAGGACTCTTGGCAGGCGTTGTAAACAGTGTTGCTCTGGCCACGGAAAGAAAAGAAGAAAGAAAGAGAACATCCTGGAAAGTTAAACATTCCAGCTTATTCTTGGTCCTTTATAGGTAAGCTCTTCTAGAGATTGGGCGATTTCCAGGAAAACCATTTGTAATTAAAATAATTTTCTAATACTTTCAGTAAACGCATCCACAGAAATTCTGTGTTAATCCTGACTTTATTAGGCTTCTGGACAGCACCATCAACAAAAGCTCAGAGAACACCCCCAGAAGTAGTCCACATTAGGGAGCACTTGCTTTGCGTATCACTTTATTTATGTTCCATTCCGTTTTAAAGACACTGACTTAATTCCCTCTTTGTGATATGCCTTGTGTTTACAAGTTCATTACCTGCTTTCTCTCTTCACATCCAAGAAAACACCCCAAAGTTTTCTTCTTCAAAACGATGTGAAAAGGCAACCAAAAAGCCTTGCGATTTCACCGCTTTTCCCTTCATCTCCTTGACCTCTTCATTCTGACCATCCTCTGCCACGGGCCACGGTGCAGGAAAGCCTGTTTCTGTATGTTTCTCATGCATTCAGAAGAATGCAGGAATGAAATGAAAGCAGACTAAGGAAAAAAAATGGACTCTCTCTCTCTCTCCAGATCGTGGGATTTGCTGACTGCCCAGGATTGCACTCTGCTTCTTGCATGCTGGGGGAGTGATTTCTTAGATGTGGCACATTACTAAGTGGGTAGGAGGTGTCTAAACTCTGAGGCAGGGAGGACGATGGGGAGAAAGACTCTGGGGCTTGAGCAGGCGAGGAGCTCCCTGGGTACCAGCGTGTGGCTTAGTTGGTCCCAGCTCCAGCGGGGGGCGGGGGTGCTCGTTTCAGACGTCAGGAGGCTGGGAATGAGCTTGTAGGGAGTCCACTTGGTAACCAGTAGTTTCACCCACAATGCAAGGTGCAAGGCTCTATGCTCATTATGGGTAAAGCTAGTGGAGTGCTAAAAGCTTTCTCTAGCTTTTATCTTGGGTGATGCTGGGCTATGTTGTGTTGTATTTTTCCTCCAGCATTATATGTTTGCTGATATATTTTCCCTGGTAAAAGCTATTAAATTAAACCCAAGTAGGAATTATCGACAAATAGTCTGTTAAGCTACAGTGTGATTTAATCAAGCAAATGGCTCAGACACAAATATATTCAGTATAAAATATTGTTCATCGTTGTCTGATTTGCAGCTGTGTGTAGGAAGCCTTCCCTGCTGACGAGTTGGCTAAGGAGCTGTAACAGTGGTGCAGCTATAATTAAACCCGGGGACCTGCACCCAGGGGTGCTGTGGCCGCATTCCCGTGGCTGGTGGCCAAGCAGGCCAAGCCAGGGTTTGGACCCACCTGAGCTGTGCGCCAGGACAAAGACTCTCCCCACTGAACTCCCGGCCCCTGTTCCCAACTCGGCCCCACCTTGGGCGCCTGTGTCATCCTTGCTGGGCCTGCAGCCCCCCCATTTTAGCAACAACCCTGCCAAGCCGATTTAGACAGGACCCCCATCCTGGGCACCTGATCGCCCTCCATATCTGGGCCCACTCCCCATCCCAGGTGAGGGGTGAGGTGTCGTGACCCAGACCTGCCTGCTGCTCATTTAGAGAACTGTCCTCCCTGCTCCTGGGCTGCATGTCCCCATGTGTCCTTGTCTGGGGTCCGACCCCCTGCCCCCACCGCTGCATATCCCACGGCAGGATCCCTTGAATAAAGCCTCCCCCCTCCCGCTCCCGCCTTTAATGACTGTCAGGATAAGCGTTCCTGAACAGCATCTGTCCTTATTAGTGATTTGCAGGTGTTCCTTGCCGTCCATTAGACGGGGTCCCAGGAGCACCGCTGATCAAGGAGCCCTGCTTGGTTCCAAGCAGCAGACACACAGCAGCCACTCTTTCTCCACGAGCCTGGCTTTGCAGAGGTCCCTGAGGCCCCAGGATTCTGCCTCCTGGGCCAGACACTGGTCCCGCCCCGCTCACCCCTCCTTGAGCCCCCTCCCCCTCAGGGCTCCCTCTCCCACCCCCCCGTGTGCCCAGATCTTGCTGGCTGCCCGTTCTTCTGGCCATGGGCACTGCCCTCGTCCTCCAGGCTGTCCACCAGGATTACTCACATACCAGTGTGGTCGCCAGGTTATCAGAAGCTTGAAAGGTGAAGAGTGCCAGCCAGGGAAGCATCTGCCCTTGGGGTCCTCTGCCCTCACACAGAGCTGGCTTTGGCTGGACCCCATCTGCAAATGGGGGGGCACCACATTACGGAAGGAAACCGTATTTCCTCCTTTGCCAGCCCCTCCCCAATTCTGAGTGCTCATCTGTTTCAAGTTGCTGCTGTCACCACAAAGCTCGCTCCTCCTAGGTCATAGCTATGTTAAGGCTACTGGGGGTGAGGCTCTCACCCACGGTGCTGTCATTTTAAACATAATTCATGGAAATAGCAGCTCTTGTAAAACAGAGGAGTTCATGCTGTTCCTGATGCCAGCCCGCCGGGGAGGGGGTGCAGAACCCGGAGAGGTGACCCGGCTTCTTCACGAAAAGAACTGCCTTGTCTTTGGGCTCTTTGACTCTGCTGTGTTAAATCAGTAAGATTCAAAAAAACCAAATCAGGGCTGGAGCATCTAGTTCGTCGGCCAGCGTGTTTCCTGCGTTGTCCAAGAAAAGGTTGTGAATAAGGCGGATGAGCACAGAAAAATTTGCTTCGCACCCTGGGGCGGTTTTACAGCTGTGTCTGGGGATAATGTCCCCTACAGTCCACCTGAAAAATCCCTCCGAGTCTGGGGGTTTTCCCCAGAACTCAAGTCTGGGACCTGCTGTGACATGTCTCTGCAGCCCGTGTCAGCTGTGACATTCTTTGCATGAGGACACCCCGGCCATCCCATCCCACCCAAAGCAGCTTTTTACTCATTAAAATGTGCGGCCAAGGCATTAAGGAAAAGCAACGGAGGACTATAAACACTCCTGACCCAGGATAATTGCAAACTTTCTGCTACTAAGGTTACATGTAACTCTAACTCCCAAATCTATTTACATCCTAAGTCCAGGGTGGACAGTCTCCTTCTAAAACTGAAGAATTAAGAGAGCTTCTTATTCTGCAGTGTGAGTAGAATACACATTAGAGAAGCTGCTGGGGGAGGGAAGCTGGGCACCGGGGGTGGAATGGGGGGGGGGCGCGGGCCAAGGAGGCGGCAGAAGCTGGTGGGCAGAGGGGCCACAAGAGAGTCACTCATGCCCTGTGACTTGCTGCAGAGACTCTGCTGACTTTGAAGACAAAGTCAGGGCAAAAGACCAGACAAAGCAATAAAGAGCACTTATTTTTAGAAGCCCTGCGGCTCCCTGGGCTCTGTGGAGTTTGTAGCCAGGTTAGGGAGCAGGGCCGAGGCGCTGCTGGAATAAGGTAGCAGGTACTGCCCACTGCCTTCATCCCAGAGAACCCCAAGAATCAGCGAGAGGTTGGGCGTGGCCTTCGCAGCCTACATCTCAGTAGCGAGAGAATGCCTGAATTTTGACCTGTGACTCAGTCAAGACCGCAGAATGCCACCCAGACAGACGCGTGGATAAAGACGTTCCCCCGATCCCATGCGCGGAGGCCCATCTGCCCAGGCCCCGCGAGCTCCTCCTGCGAGCACTGCCAGGGCTGCAGGTACCGGGACCGCTTACCCGTCCAGGGGCGCGCCCCGCCCTTTTCTTGGACTCGCGGTGGAGCTTCATGACCACGGAACCACTGCCGCAGGAAAGCGGGAGTGACAGGTCAGAGGCCAGGGCCGCGCTCACTTTGCAGGGGCGCGGGGGAGGCCGGAGAGCTGCCACCTCGATGCGGCTTGTTGCTTACACTCGGCTTGTTGTTTATACTCCTCTCTCTCGGGCGCGTGCGAGCAGCGCTGTTTTCCTGACCGTGTCTCCACTGCCCCCCCCCCCGCCCCCGCTCCGGCGTGAGCTCCGCAGGGCTCCTCTCACCTTCTAGGCGATGGTCTCCCCCCTCGCTCCCTGTCCTCCCCCCGCCTGACCCCACCTGTCCCATCGGGGGACCGCCCCGCATGGCCTCCCCTGACGTCCGCCCCGCCGGCCCGTTGCAGCCCACGCCCGCCCGCGCCCGCAGCTTGCTCTGCGCTCATCCGGGGGTTGGATGGAGGGCTGTCTCTTTCTTCCGAAGATTCTGTTCCTGCAGCACTTGGATCTGGGTAGGGAAGCTCTGGGGAATTGGGGAGACGTCTTCATTGCTGTGCGCATGCGGGTGGAGTGGAGCTCACTGCCCGCAGCCTGCGTAGGGGGGTGGTTCGTGTTCAGGACCACAGCCCATCTCCAGAGGAGGGTGTTGGATGGAGAAGCCCTAGAAGCGTTCTCCCTGTGCCTTGGGCTGTGTCTACTTCTGGGTTTTGAGAAAGTTCACCGAGTCACAGCCCCTCCTGCGCAGTCAGGCCAGGGTCTGGGGAGCTGTGTGCCCTCCCAGCTGTTGGGGAGCCGCACCTGTCCTCTCTGATGGTGCCATTCGTATGGACCCCTCCTCTGTGCCAGCCTTGTTGCCATCCGTGAACTTGCTTAAAACCCTCTTCATCCAACTTATGGCCGATCTGGGACAGATCAGGCTTGGCTCTGGTGGCTCTGTGTCCAGGGACAGCCGTGAGTGGCCAGGGATCTTGCCCGTGCTCTGTCCCAAGTGCCCCTTCTCTGGGGTGCGTGCCTTTGGGTCAACGTGTGTGAAGTCTGTGGAGGTCTTTTGAGACCTCTGTCTAGATCTTAAGCGGACATTCATCATGTGCTAGAAATTATCTATAGGACTTGGGTTTAGAGGGTTAAATGTAGGAAAAATGGCCATGACCTCAGACTAATGTGGGAGGGGGTTCGAACCACTGTATATGTGACATAACTAAGAAACTCTCACAAAACTACTACACATCTGCTTGAGATAAGACCCACATGTGGTAGTTGACAAACTGTCAGACTGCCGTTTGGCCTTTAAAAGTCTTCCATAGAAATACCGTCTGATGTATGTCCACAATAGAGCTGATAGAGTGTCGTCTGCAGTAAAAATTATGGAAAACAAAATAAATCATTTGCATCACTTAAAAATTTTTAAGCAGTAAAATATCTTAAAAGGTTGAGAAACTGTCAACATTTTAAAAACAGATTCAAAGATTTCAAAATGTTTTAATACTGGCAATTTTTAAAATCTGAAAAACTGTAAAAGCCAAGAGGTTTATTTTAAAAGCTGATGCTTACAGAAGAATACGTTTAATCCCAGGAAGATGGCTTTTGTGACATCTTAAAGCAATTTCTAGTCAAATTTAAAAGCTTTTGAATCCCTAATGTTGATTTTTGTGAAACATAATTTCCCTTTAAAGCTGCTAAGCCCATGACTGCTTTCTAGGTCCTAAACAGAGTGGAGAAGCCTGGGTTTGTGAAAGCATCCCTCTGTGCACCTGACCTTGGGCACCTTCCCCAGGGTCACAGGGTCTAGCTGTAGGCGCCCCATCCCATCCCACCCTCAGCACCACATCCCTGGCTCACCACACATGGAGCTCATGAGCCCCCATCCCTGTTGAAAGGTCCTATCATGGCCCAGGTGTGGCACTGCAGCCCCTGTACCTGCCCTGCACCTGGGCCCAGGAGCAGGCACCTTGAAATCTGGGATCCAGTGTGTCATCCTTGCATCTCCAGCACCCCCAGTCTTAGTGAGGAGTTTGATTGAGATGGCCCTGGTCAGGAAAGAGTGGTACGTTACTGGTTGCTGGTGGTTTCGTTGTTAGCCTTTGCCAGCGACGGACGTGTAATCATTTCTTCTGCACTGGCTTCATCCCCCCACCCCCACAGCGGGCTAAGTTTGTCCCGCCTATGGCACAAGCAGCTGGCAGGGCTGGAGCAGACCCCACTTTTCCGTCCTTGCTCAGCCACTTACTACATGGGCGACGTTGGCAAGGGTCCGGCCAACCCTTCTTGAGGCTCAAGTTTCCTGCTCTGAAACCTGGTTCCGTATCAGCTTTGCCAGGAACAGATGAAATGGCCTGGAGGGCACTAAGTAAATAAATATGAAGAAGCTTCCTGCTTCCCGTTACACTGCAATCCATCTTCGACACGGAGCCCGAACTTCCCGCAGCGCTGCTCCTGGCCTGCACACCTTGCTTCAGGCTCCTGTCCGCCGGCAACAGCCAGGATTGCTGCAGTCGGAGTTATTAAATACCACACCCAAAGTATTAGTGAAAAATTACAAACACCATTTAAAGTGAAGGGTTCCAGGCAGAGGCAGTCACATTGCAGGGCTGGACTTTTTCCTGACTGCTAAAGCGAACTTCCCCTCCAACTTAGAAAATTCAGGTGCATGCTGTTCACTAAAGGCTTGGAATAACAGGGAAGGTTCTGAAACTGTAACACAGACGGGTGGAGCTAAGCCGTCTCTGTGAGTCCAAGAACACCAAACTGCTACTTCGTTTTAAAGAATAATGAGGAGGCGGGAGTGGAGGAGAGTGAAGAGGGGGAGATGAGGAGAATTGGGGTGGCAGGGAAGGAGGCGTGAAAGAAACGGGGAGAAGGCGGGCAGCAGAGGCCGGGAAGAGGCGGGCGGGCAGGCAAAGACACAGAGAGAGATGCGATGAGCAGGGGAGGGGCTGGCACTGAGGTTTGTGCATGGCTGCTTAGGGAAAAACACCAAAATGTGGGAAGCAGTTGACATCCAAACTGTAGAGTCCTGCCCCCCACGCCCTGGGCGTGACAGCGGCTCACACCTGGTCATGGATGGAGTGTCACCTGTGGGCTCCACTGGGTTGTTTCTGGCTAAAGTAAAGCACTAGGACCAGATGCAGTGGAGAGGAGGCGTTAGGGGCCATTGAGCAGGGACCTGGGGCAGTCGCTCACTTCTGGTCCCTCACCCTGTTTGTAGCTGAAGCACGGGGGAAAAGTTCCAGAACACCAGCCTGGGGTAAAGGCTACATGGCTAGAGGGGACCCAGCAGCATGTGACACCTTCCTTCCAAAGGGAAGGAAGTTCCCATCGTGGTTCGGCGGAAACAAATCCAACTAGGATCCATGAGGACTCAGGTTGGATCCCTGGCCTCGCTCAGTGGGTTAAGGATCCCGTGTTGCCATGAGCTGTAGTGTAGGTCGCAGACGTGGCTCAGATCCCACGTTGCTGTGGCTGCGGTGCAGGCCGGCAGCTGTAGCTCTGATTGGACCCCTAGCCTGGGAACCTCCACATGCAGCAGGTTTTTTGCCTAAAAAGACAAAAAGAAGAAGAAGAAGAAGAAGATCAAGGAGTTCAGGATTCCACCAATGCACTGCTGGGAGGGAGGGCCACTGCTGTCCGATGGCTGAAGGGCCAGAAATACTGGAGTCGCGGGTACCTTGCGGACGCCGTGGGCCGGCCTGGGAATCTCCAGGCTCTTCAGGACAACAGAGTTCCCTCCTGCTGCTTCAGGTCCACCCCGAGCCTGGTGGGCGGAGCCTGGCATCCCGGGTGGGAACACCAGAGAAAAGCTGGAGGAGGAAACAAAACGAGGCTTGGAAAGGGACGTGGGCAGAAGGACACACGTTTAAGGAATTCACAATGTCTCTTCTGCCGTGAGCGATGCAGCAGGTGGGGAAAGCCGAGGCTGCCCTGCCTTCAGAGGATGCTGGGACCTGAGAGACTGGCTGCCAGTGTGCACCGCCCCCCCCATATCCACACCCAAGCCTTCCCCTGGTCCCAGGAGGGACATCCCTGACCACTGGCGGGCACAGACCTTATAGAGTTTTGCAGTATCTGTGCTGAAAGATTCCATGGCACCTTGCAAGGTTTGGTTTGCTTCCCTGAATTCTTCCTAAGCAATATATTCTATGAATTTGATTCTTTTACAATATTATGTCAGCATCCACAGCTCACCTTTGTGTTCGGAAAGACATGGTTATCTGTAATTAACCCTTCAAGTGCACTTCGTATTTCCAGACACACACCTGGGAGGAAAAAAAAATGGAGACAAAACCAGAATTAAAATGACTCTCATTTTTCCAGCCAACAAGTCTTTGTATTTTATAGGTTTTAAGGTAAAGAGGCTTGAGCCCTTTGCAAACTAAATCACACCAATTTTCTTTCTCAGCAAAGATGAAGTATTTACTTTGACAACCCGGAAATTAAAATAAAATGATCAGATCTCTATAAATATAAGTTTATATGTCCATGCGTTTTTAACTGTATGCACCTGCACATGTGTGTGTGTACCTGTGTGCACCCTGCCTGTGGCATTTTCCTGGCCCCAGTGACTAGCACAGAGTTGAGTGTGTGGTCCAGGACAGTCACAATGGGATGTAACTTGGGGCCTTTGTTCATTGACTCTGGGGGAACCAGGAGGCATGGATCCCGGCAGCTTTCTGTGACCATGGGGCTATCCAGCCTACAGAGGAACCAACACACAGAGGAGGGCAGAGCCAAGAAAACCATAGAGAAATGAGGTTGGAGTCCTGATCAGCCCATACCTGATGTCCTCATTACCATGGAACATTTTAGTTTTGTGACCCAATCACTTTCCTCTTATTGTTTAAGCCAGTTTGATTTGAGTTTTCCCTTATGCAAATAAAACCATCCTGACACACTATCTAAGTCTATTAGAACCCCAGTAGAGTACAGCCCTAAAAATAAGTACAGTTACACCCTTTTCATAGATGAGGAAACTCTACTAAAGGGTTAGATAGCTTGACTGTGGTCATGTTGATAGTAATTAAGGGGACTCAAGAGTCAAAGTTGGGGAGTTCCAATGGTGGCTCAGCAGTAACAAACCCGACTAGGATCCATGAGGACGAGGATTCGATCCCTGGCCTCGCTCAGTGGGTTAAGGATCCAGTGTTGCTGTGAGCTGTGGTGTAGGTTGCAGACACAGCTCGGATCCTCCATTGCTGTGGCCGTGGTGTAGACCGGCAGCTGCAGCTCTGATTCAACTCCTAGCCTGGGAACCTCCGTATGCCGTGGGTGCAGCCCTAAAAAAAGACCAAAAAAAAATCAAACTTGATTCTCTTTGCCTCCAAAGCTTATGCCTTTAATCACTATGATGTTTATTAGAACCAAAATAACGCAGAGACCAGATGGCCAGGAAAATGCCGTCCCAAAGACATTTTCTGTCTTAAAAAATTACAAAGGGATTTGCTTACGAGTTATGCATTGTGTTTAAGGTTTAGGCTCCCCGTAGCAGGTCCTGGGGCTCGTGGGTGCTCAGAGAAAACCATTGGTGCGGGGATGAGCACGGAAACGCTTCCCCGCCTCTCCCACGAGCTTCACAGCACCAGCCTCACCAGGAGTCCAGGGTTTCAGACCCAGAGAACTGGTTATTCTGTTAAAACGCAAAGCTTCGGATGCTTTTACCGTTACAGAAGAGGGGTGTCTCCACTCTCCCCACCTCCCCCTTTTGCTCAGAATTTGCGTCACAGAGGTAAAGACTTGAGGAAGCAGGGGTGGGGCTGAGAAGATTCCCAAGGTAGCTTCAGCCAGGCTCTGCGGGGGCTGGATCCTCGGAGTGCGTTTATGGGGAACTGGTTCATTTGGATCGAGGGACGCATGTGGTTTGTTTAGCAGTTTGGGAAATGTCGACAGAGGTCTGCCCCACGGCTCCCTGCGAAGAGTCGGGCGAGTCTCATGGGACGGGTGTTTGCCTTTTTGTTTCAAAACCGCAGCCCTTTTCCATGCAAGTCGCATTGGATTTTATCTGAATTATGTCCTTGGTTTTTGCTTGCAGGTGATGGGCAGCTAATACCTTCAGAATTCAGGAAATTCACATCAGTTTCCTGCCCCTCACTCTGCCACCACAGTTTAATTGAAACAGTAAATTGGGGAAATTAAAATCAGATTTTTTTTTTATCCATTCAAAGACTGAAATGTATTATTTAACATGTTTGCAATCATTCTTTCCGTGTGTGTCGTGGATCTAGGGAGGCTTAGTTGTTTTCTCATAATAATCTCCAGCCCCAAACCTAGACTATGTACATAATAAAGAAGAAAGGGTTCAAAAGAAAAGAAAAGTGGGTGTTGCTTCCAGAAAAGGTGCTTTAGTTATTATACTTAGCTTCCCTCCTCTTAAAATTATTCAGTGTTGGAGTTCCCGTCATGGCACAGTGGTTAACGAATCCGACTAGGAACCATGAGGTTGCGGGTTCGATCCCTGCCCTTGCTCAGTGGGTTAAGGATCCGGCGTTGCCGTGAGCTGTGGTGTAGGTTGCAGACGCGGCTCGGATCCCGCGTTGCTGTGGCTCTGGTGTAGGCCGGTGGCTACAGCTCCGATTGGACCCCTAGCCTGGGAATCTCCATATGCCACGGGAGCGGCCCAAGACCAAGAAATAGCAGAAAGACCAAAAAAAAAAAAAAAAATTTATTCAGTGTCATGACTCTGTAAAAATGGATATGCATATATTCACTTTATAGAATACATTTTATGAAAACAGTAACATATTGTGATTATTTTTCATATACTTTTATGTCCCAGTTTTTGCCAGCACCACCTTTTAACTGTAGTGACCACATTTTGATAAATTATTGGAAGGAATTTGTTATATAAACCAGTGTACAAAACTGTATAAAATATAAGATAAAGACTCGTGAGCAAGTATCCTTTTCTACTTTGGAAGTATCCACAAACTGTTTTTGATGTATTTTTAAATGTTTGACATCATGGAACGTGTGGGTCGCACTGGATTTTATCTGGTTTAACCATCGTGAGTTCTTTCCGTTGAACTGTGTCCTTGAGTTTTGCTTACAGGTGATGGGCAGCTAATACTTCAGAATTCAGGAAATTCACATTAATTTCCTGCCCCTCACTCTGCCACCACTGTCTGTGCTGTTTGATTATCTTTTTATACACAGAGAAGAAAGAGCCTTTGGCGTTGACATCCATGATGAGGTCATGCTGCCTGATTGGAGAATAATGCCTGGCTTTCATATGCTGATTAATAATAAGCCACTCCCTGTAATAAATGCCTTCATGCTCACAGAGTCATTTCAGAAGACTTTTTTTTTGCTTTTTAGGGCCGCACTCGTGGCACATGGAGGTTCCCAGGCCGGGAGTTGAATCGGAGCTATAGCCGCCGGCCTACACCACAGCCACAGCAACAGGGGATCTGAGCCGCGTCTGTGACCCACACCGCAGCTCACAGCAACGTTGGATCCTTAACCCACTGAGCGAGGCCAGGGATCAAAACTGCATCCTCATGGACCCTAGTCAGGTTGGTTAACCACTGAGCCGCAAAGGGAGTTCCCCAGAAGACCTTTTTTTAATGTGATATTTAGCAGTAAGTTCTGCTGTTTCTAGCAAGCTACTTGGTAGTTAGAGACACTGTGTTGAAATAAGCAGGAAGAAACATGATGTGGAGAAGCAAATTAAAACGAGGGAAAAAAGAATAAGAATGATTGGAAGAGTGTCTTTAAGAAAACAGGAATGAGTGAGTCAAAGCCGATAAATTCTCTTTATCTTGAAATAGTGTAGACGGATACTCTCTCATCACTTGAATATTCCAGTTGTGAATCCCCCATTTTCAAGTAAGCACAAACTAGTGAAATAGACGTGACACTAAAGTGTTTCTAATATTTATAATTCATATCTACTTGGCATTGTTTCAGTATTCCTAGGACATCGGCGCCCGTATCCGCGTGGTGGTCCAGCACCGCAGCCATAACGGCCTTGTCTCAGAGAAGAGTGATGGTGTCGTTTGCGCTAACTGCCGACGGCCCAGCAGTCCTTCCTGTAATAACCCCCACATCCGTTTGAGTCAAGGCTTTCCCATCTGTCTGATACACCGGAGCCCTGGGTTCAGACATCGCCTGTACAGTTGCAGGGTGGGAAAGAGATTTTTGAACAAGAGCCACGTTGGCGGCAGGGGGAGGGAGGGGCTTGGTCTCCCTGTGGCCTCCCCTCCCTCGTGGGGCTGCGGCCAGATCTCAGGACCCCAACCGGAAAAAGGCAGCCTGAAGAAGCCCCTGAATGACGGCCTGGTCATCGTTATCGCCTCCACCGTTAGTCCCCGGATGACGTGGGCAACACACCCTGCTCTCTCCTCTCCCCTGTCCAACGCTTTTCCAGATGTCAGCAGAGACCTCGTCGAATCTGGGCTGACCCTCCTGCGTGTCCCGCAAGTTGGGCTTCCGACTAAATCCCCACGCTTAAGGTGTTTAATTCGTCACGTTTAGTTCATTGTCCTCTTTCATAAATGTTCTGTGTTAAAAAAAAAAAAAAAATCCTAGCTCCCTGGTTGCTTGGATCTGGGAATAAACAGGACTTTGTGTCTAAACCTCTGTCAACTGCGGAAGAGACAGAATAAACACCTGCATCTGAGAGGGGCCGAGGCTGAAGGCCGATGCCGCTGAGACAGTCTCTGCTCCGAGCGGGGCTGGAGGGGAGCGAGGGGGTCTGTAGGCTCGTGGGCAGAAGCCAGCAGACCCTTTGACCAAGGTTGCCCTCTCTGTGCGGTGCCCAGGGACATGGCTTTAAGAGGCCTTTTAGGTCAGAACAGCAGGCAAAATGCCAGCGTTTCTCCGGGACTCCAAAGTGACTCCTCACGTTTGTCTTTCTCACAGACGGAAATAACCCAGAATCGGCAACTGGAAATTCTCCATGGGGATTTTTTTCCTTCTGTGTACTGATAGATTCTTAAATTAGATGTGAGAACTTGGAGCCAAAATTTTAAAAAGTTTTGTCGCACCAAATTGGATTTAGTTTACGTGGATAAAGAGATACTTGCTCTCACACACAGTCAATGCTACCCAGCTTCTGAAGCGGGAGGGGTTGCTGAGGGCGTGCTGGTGTTTCCCAGGGACTCCATTTCCAGGATGGGTTACTGGCACATCCGGAGTGCCACGCGTCGCCAGTGAGCAGGTGTCTTGGGGGACTGCCCATCAGTCTCACATTTAGCCAGTGTCTCCTGGAGGAGGGTGTCTTGGTGAACAATGCCAAAACATTCCCTGAGAACTGATACCGCCTAAAAGTGACTTACATGAGAAGCAACGTGCTTCATTCATTTTTAACGTTACACTCTCATGAGAGGCACCAGGAAAATCTCTTCTTTAAATCACCTCAGAGGTTGTTTTGTCCTCAATTCCCTTAAATATTATGGCTCTTTTCTTGGTTTTATTTTATTTTTATTTTTTGCCTTTTAGGGCACACCTGCAGCATACGGAAGTTTCCAGGCTAGGGGTTGCATCAGTGCTAAAGCTGCCGGCCTACACCACAGCCACAGCAACATGGGATCCGAGCCGCATCTGCAACCTACACCACAGCTCCTGGCAACGCCGGATCCTTAACCCACTGAGCAAGGCCAGGGATCAAACCCGCGTCCTCATGGATCCTAGTCAGGTTCTTAACCCACTGAGCCACACCAGGAACTCTGGTGGTTTTTTCTGGTTTTTGTAAATGGCTCTGCAAGGTCTAATTCACATAGCACACACTTCACCCCTTTAAAAGGGTCCAGTTCCCAGGTTTTGAGTATGTCCGCAGAGCTGTACAACCATCACCGCCATCTAGAACTTTCTCATCCCCCCAAAGAGAAAACTCCATCCATTGCCTTGACCCAGACTCCCTCCACCGCTCCTCCAGCTGCCGAGTTAACGGCGAATTGCTTGTATAGACTGGCCTTTTCCGCATGCTTTGTATAAATGGGATCACACAGTGTGGCTTCACTCACCACGTCTCCGTGGCTCATCCACGCTGTAGCAGATGCTTCTCTCTATCGTCAGACGCTCTGCCGCGTGGACACAGCACACTTGTCACCCAGGAATCAGCCAATAGACATTTGGGGTGTTTCCCCCTTTTTGGCTGTTGTGACTCATGCAGCTGTGAAATTTGTGTACAGGTTTTTTGTGTGGACATATGTTCTCACGTCTTTGGGGTAGATACCTAGGACCTGAGTGACTGGGTCACATGGTAACTCCGCTTCAGCTTTTGAGGGATGTCCAGACTGTTTTCCAAAGTGGCTGCAGCGTTTCACGTTCCCTCCAGCAGTCGTGCAGGGACCACTTCCTCACCAACGCTTACTGCTCACGGTTTTGGTTAGAGCCACGCTAGTGGGTGTGAAGCGGTGTCTCACTCTGGTTTGGGGTTGTGTTTTCCTGATGGCTAGTGGTATTTTCATGTGTTTATCAGCCGTATCTTCCTTGGAGAGATGGTCTGTTCCGATCATTTGCCCTTTCTTAACTACAAGGTGACTTTTTACTTATTGAGTTGTAAGAGTTATTTCTAGATCCTCCATACTTATCAGATACATTATTTGCAAATATTTCCCCCCACTTTGCGGGTTGGCTTTCTGGACGGTATCGTTCATGGCGTAAGTGCCATGACTTCTGTGTTAAGTCCCTTTCTAACCCTGCGTGGACATCCTGGTCCAGGCAGCTCCTGTGTCTGGGCTGTGTCTGTGCAGAACTGAATTCATGGGGCCACTTGCCTCTCCCAAGTAATAAAGCAAGAAACGCCAGGGCTCCCTTTAGCCTGGTTCCCACTCTGTGAACAGGTAGGCGTATTTCAAAGGAATTCGTTTTTTTTTTTTTTTAATTACTCAGTGAATTTTGTTACACTTGTAGCTGTACAGTGATCATCACAGCGAAATTTTATAGCATTTCCATCCCAAACCCTCAGTGCATCCCCCCACCCCGCAACCTGTCTCACTTGGAAACCATCAGTTTTTTAAAGTCTGTGAGTCAGTATCAGCTCTGCAAAGTTCATTGTATCTGTTTTTTAGATTCCACATAGAAGTGAGAGCATTTGATGTTAGTGCCTCGCTGTCTGACTGACTTCACTTGGCTTGATAATTTCTGGGTCCATCCATGTTGCTGCAAATGTCATTATTTCTTTCCTTTTAATGGCTGAGTAATATTCCATTGTGTATATGGACCACACCTTCTTTATCCACTCCTCCGTCGAGGGACATTTAGGTTGTTTCCATGTCTTGGCTATTGTATATAGTGCTGTGTGAACACTGGAGTACATGTGTCTTTTTGAGTCATGGTTTTCTCTGGATTCAAAGAATTCATTTTAACTCCCTACAAGCACGCAGATCTGTGGGTCTCAAAAGAAGCAGGTACAGTTGGTTGGAATCTGACCTATTAAAAGAGTCTACTGTGTCCATCTTATTTTCAAATGGAAAGGCATCGCTGCGACCACAACCCTGTAGCTATAACAAAAAGGATCACAGAATCTGGTGTGTGGAGCCCACCTTGTTCCCACCTGTGGGGTAGCCTCACACTGGCTTTGCTTTCTTAGGTCAATGCTCATCAAGGTTTTGAACTTGTACTGCAGAGCCAGGACCCAGAGGCCAAGGATCTGACAGCAAATGGGGACTAAGTTCATACTAGCCTGCAAAGTGCGGAGCTTTCTGTTGGGTTGTCATGTCTTGGGCAGGATAGAGCCGTTTATTTCAGGTTGTATTGCCACAGAAAGCAATCTTTGGGTTTGCTCTTTTCGAGAAAACGTGTACGCTGTTTTTATTTTTTCGCCACCTTCGGGACGTCTTGGCTGAAGGAGTGGGGGGGTGTGTGTGCAGGTGCTCCTGCCTACATTTCTATCTAACACGCCCCCGCCCTCTCAGAGTCAGAATCATAGCCTGTCTGTTCGTTGCTATAATGTCATATCAAAATTTAAGTGCCTAGATAGAAAGCATGATGTGTTAAAACTTAAATAGGAATATCTACTAGAAACTTACAAATATAAATTCTGCTACTCTAATTGGATTAAGCCTTAACAAGCAACTTGAAGTTCCAAGTCAGCACTTAGGGACCCCCTATTTAATCTCTGCTTTTAGGCTAAAGAATGACCCAAGGGTTGCCTTTAAAGGAGCCTATAATCGGAGTCGTGGCTCAGTGGTTAATGAACCCGACTGGTATCCATGAGGACACAGGTTCGCTCTCTGGCCTCTCGCAGTGGATTAAGGATCCGGAGTTGCCATGAGCTGGGGTTTAGGATGCAGACCGGCTAGGATCCTGAGTTGCTGTGGCTGTGGTGTAGACCGGCAGCTGTGGCTCTGATTCAGTCCATAGCCTGGGAACCTCCATATGTCACCAGTGCGGCCCTAAAAAGTAAAAATAAAAATAAAAAACAAAGGAGTGTATAATCCAGTTAAGGAGACAAGAGCAATATTTTTGCAGTAATTGTGAATGCTGCTAAAATTTTGTCACTGGCATGGCATAAATTACAGATTTATCTGACATATATGTACTGGAAGACCCCTAGGGTTTTTGAAGTGGGGGGCGGAGCTTTTAGTTGACGTCATGAAGACGTGTCTGTTGACCACACCCACTGACCATGGGAACCCGGATCCTGTGCGGATGATGTGGTAGCAAGTCCCAGCTTCTGAAGACCGAGCTGGATCTTTGGAGAAGGGTTGGGGGTGGTTCTGGGAGCGGCAGTGAGTATGAGACGGGAAGGGTGTTCGAGTGAGGACACTGAGGCTCCTAAACCCTGGGGGAGGCGGTGGGGAGGTGGGGGAGCAGGTGCGGGGCAGTCTGTGCACAGCCCCCGCCGTGCACGTGAGGCGGGGCGGGCTTGCACAGGCCAATTTCTGGTTTCAAGTAACAGGAACAGTTGCTTTGCTGTGGACGTCTCCGTTTCCTAGTGGTTTGCTTCTCCAGGCCCCACGTGCCCTCTCCGTATTTACGTTTAATTCGCAGGGCAACGCCAGCGTGTATGTGCTTTTATTAACCCACCTTGCAGGTGAGGCCAGGAAGGCACCAAATGATTAGTAACTGGCTGAAGTGCAGGAGACCAAGTGTGAGGACCAGCCCGCCTCCAATGGGCCCGGCCCAGAAAGGCCTTCCCTTCCCCTCGGATAGAAGTCTGCTGTTCCATACACTATCTGGATTAGGCCATTTCGTTCCCCCTCTTAAGGAGCCAGGGGCCACTCCGGACAGTATTAAATGTGGAGTCTGTTCCTTTATTCGCTTCTGGCTCTTTCTTTAACACGAGCTCATTCCAAACCCCCACAGAGGTCCCATAAGCAAGGGGTTAAGAAGAATAGAAGACAGCTTTTCTTCCTTTTTGTTAGTGAACCAGGATGTTCCCAATTAAGCAAACTCTGAAACGTCCAAACACTGATTTTAAAGCAATGATTTCTGCCGGGGCCAGCTCAGCAGGATGGGGCTGAAGAACGGGTGCTGTGGAACTTAAGGAAAAATAGTTAACATAAAACAAGACACAGAGGACATTTATCTTAAGTAAAGGTGGGAGCCGGGGGACTCAAGGTCTCAGGGACCAAGAGCGCCCTGCCTCAAGAAACCACACTGCTTTTATTGTGAGATCAAGTGAGGAGTGGCTATGGGTGGATGATACAGGGTTTGTTTACTATTATATAAGTTCTTTTACTATTTAAAAAGCCACTTAGGTGGTAAAGGGTTAAGCTCTTACTCTGACCTCTAGGCACATAACAGTTCTTAAGCTTAAGTCACTTATGCCTTTAGGTCTTTGCTCTTAAGCTTAAGTCATTTACTAGCACTGCGACTGTTTCTCCAAAGGAAGATGGGATAAAATAAGACAAGAAGATGGGATAAAGTAAAGAAGGACAAGATGGAGTTTTCAAGGAAACATGTCTTGCAACAGATTTCCTAGGCCGTTTGTCCACATCGCCTCTCCATGCCAGAGCTGTGTGCCAGGGGAAGGTAGCAGTGCACGTCTCTTAGTATTGTGCTGCTCACAGTGAAAGACTCCAGACTGGAAGCGTCTCCAACTTGGGAATGTTTTCATGGAGGGTTAGTAAGAACAGAGCTTTCCTTATTTTTTCATTATCCCCTCTTTTTCAGTATTTTGGCATTTCATTCCTCTTCCTTTGCAGTCCTTCCCCTTTTTCCTGAGTGCCTTTTGGAAGGGGGGTGCATGGGGACAGTTGGAGAAGTTCTTAGGTCCAGCCTCACCCCTTGCAACATGGCGATGTGGCCGTTGTCCAGTCTCTGCCTACAGTGACATGAGCTGCCAGTCTGGCAGGTGTTTGGGGAGGGGCTCTTGGCTCCTCCACCATCCCTGACATTCATCCTGAGCAGCAGGATAAGAGGGCTCGTTTGGTCCCTGTGGGCCTGCCCCACCCAAGGTTCTGCTCTACTCAGGCTCTTTGGTGATGCCTGCGTCTGTGCTTCACTTGTATCTCGCTCAGCTCGAGCTTGCTCGCCGCCTTTCCCGGGGCCCTGTCAATTACAGGTGGAGGACAGTGGGAAAATCCACTGTGAAAGTCCTCCCCGCCTCTCAGGAACCCCACCGTCTCATGCTCTTTACCAAGGCATCCTCGACTCCTAGCGGGAACTTGAACAGCTACCGTCCCAATGCTGATCCCATTTCTGCCGAATGCAGCATTGAAAGTCCCACTTCTGACACCAGCCCTGGGTTTCCGGTGAGTGATGGATTGGGAGACACCAGGCCTGCTCCCTTAGCTGTGCCCCCACCGCACCCCACCGTGTGTTTTAGGACTGCATTCAATTCCCGAGTAACTCTGAACGAAGGAACACAGTCTTTTTGGACTTGCGAGGCCCACGCAAGGCAAGACCATCGACGGCGGACCTCAGCCCAGCTTCCTTCCCTCAGAAGTCGTGGTGTGGGTCCCAGAGACCTCAGAGAGAGAGGAATTGACAGAAAGGTCTTCCTGGGTCCAGAATACGCAATGCTTGGTTTCCCGGGACCCTTTTATAATAGGGGCTTGCATCATCATTTCCGAAGAACTCAGCACCAACAGTCTGTGTAGGTTTAAGAGACTGTGTGCAAACACTGAGATGTTTTCGTCTTTGCACAAACTCATTCTGAGGGTGGAAGCTGCATCTTTCCATCCACGTTTTGACACGCGATACCCCATTGCTCTGCAGAAAAAGTCCTCAGTTCAATAAACAAAAAAATTAACTCATTTCTAATTTTTATTATGAAACTTTTACAATGAATGCAAAGTTATTGCTGTACTATAACGAACCTCCAAGTGCCCATAATTCAGCTTAAGAGATGAAGCTTATCAATAGAGTAGAATTTTGTTTACACCTCCCCAGTCTCACTCCTGTCCTTCTTGTCCAGAAGTCACCATTGTGCCGGCTCTGATGTCCTCTTGATTTATTCCTCTTTATTTCTCTTGTGTGTCTATCCTGAACACTATAATATTGTTTTTCGTGGTGTACATGTGCTATAAATGGAATGAGACTTCATCTATTCTAAAGCAGCATCTATTCTAAAGCAGCTTGCAGAGTATTCGCTCGTTAGCATACCTTCGTGTTGATCTAATAGCTTGTTCAGTGTGGTCCTTGCTAGCTCTCTGAATATCCTTGATCAGTTCTCCTGTGGGGGGACACTTGCTGTCCCTTCTGTCCTTGTCGTGAGCAGTGCTGCCCTGAGGATCTCCCATGCAGAGCGGGGAGAGCCCTGTTGTGCTCCTGCCTGAGAGCGGGAGTGCTGGCCTGGGGAGCACGTGACCTTCAGCTTTACTAAATATTACGAGTTTCCCTCCAGATGGGTGTGCAGCGCACACCCCACTAGCAGTAGACACAGGTCCCGGCCTCTTCATCCTCAGCATCCACGGGGCGTCGAGAGTCAGGTGCCTGCCCGTCTGATGCCTGTGAGCTGGTACCTCCGTGCTTCTAATCCACGCTGCCCAACAACAGGTGTGGTTGGCATGTGTTCATGTGTCACTGGTCATGTTGTTTCTAACTTGCCCATTTGTGTCAGTTTTTAATTCTCCTTTTCTCTGGCGATTGAATTGATTTCTTGGAGTTGGCTGTGTATCCTGAATAACAGTTCTTCATCAGTTATGTGTCCTGTAGACAGCATCTAATGAGCGGCCTATGTTTTAACCTTTTTATGCAGAAGTTATAACATGTTATGTAGCTGAATTTATCAGTCTTTTTCCTCAGGGTTTGTGCTTTGTGAGTTAAGAAATCTCTCCTTACTCTGAAGTCATAGGACAGTCTGTTTTCGTCCAAACGTGATAAGTTCTACTTTGGTCTTTAACTCCTTGAGATGAATTCTTTTTACAGCCTTTGTATATGGAGCTAATTTTGTTTCCTGGCTTTTTAAATAATATAACGGCTTTCTCGGCCCCACTTGTTGGACTGTCCATCGGTTCCCCCGCGGCGCGGCCACGCGGCCGCACTGCGAGAGTCCCTGGAGGGGCGGGGCTTCTTTCCGTTCCCTGAGCCTGACCTGTGCCCAGACCACACTCTCTTATTCACACTTGATCTCAAACGAGTCGTGGCACCGAAGTCAGCAAGCCTTTCCTCCCCCACATTGTTCTTCTCCAGTATTAATTATCTTAGCTTTCACGACAGTTCGTCTCTGACACAGATTGTTACCCGCACTCGATGAACTGGTTTTCAAGTTGGATAAGGTGTTTTCTGTGGAGTTGTCTTGCCAGAAGTGGCGGGCTCTACAGATTGAAGTTGTGGCTATTCACATCTAGAAAATGCCGGGGTGTATACAGATTTAAGGAGGTTTTCTGTGTTCCATGTATCGGCTAGTATGTAACTCGCTTACAAGTGAAGCAGCTTGGCTTGACTCTTATCGTTCTCTCGTTATAATTGCACGTAGCCTATGGATGCTTGGTCAAGATACCATCTGAGTGGAATCATCAGGCAGTCAGGCTCAAGGTAGACCAGTTAGCTGTTTGTTTGTTTGGGTTTGCTGTACAGTAAGAAAAAAAATTGTATTGGGGAAATAGCACTTAAAAAATTTTAAAAATATATTTTGAATGCTTCCTTCCATTATTGCCATCCTTTAAAGGCGAGGACAAGAGATCTTTTGCTTTCTTTTTTTCTTTTAAGAAGTACTAGATACACAGTCTGTTAAGAATTTGCTCCCTGTGTCTGCCAGACAAAAGCAGAACAGATTTCAGTAGGAATAATGTAAGAAAAATGACCTCAAGTTTACAATTTAATTTCATACCGATTTTGATAAGACTTCTCCAAAGGCAGGAGTAGTCCATCTGCCGTGTCTGTTCGCTTGGTGAAATAAGGAGCTTTTGTCACTGATTCCCCCGGATTTGAAATTTCATTTCATTTTTAAAAATCTACATGCAGGCTTATTATTTAGTCTGGAAATGGAGTAAGTACAGCAACTATGATGTTCAAAGACTTATCGTTTGTTCGCCCTCCCTACTCAGCCGGCCTTTGGGCGTGACGCTCCCGCAGGTGCTTGATCAAGGATGAACTAGGCGTGGTCCCTGCACGAGAGGGTCTTACATCCATCAGGAGTGAGCGGTCCCCGGTCCCTGCACGAGAGGGTCTTACATCCATCAGGAGCGTGTCAACAAAGACGGGCTAGATGGGTCCAGACTGGAAGCCACATCTGACAGGGTGACTCAGTCATTTCTCTGCGAACAAGCCTTTACTGAGTTTCTACAACATGCCAGGCGCTGCCGTGGGACATCCTCTGAGAGCGAGACAGAGACCAGCTCTGCCCTCTGAGCCCGGGGTCTGCGGGGGAAGACGGACCTGGAACCAGCAGTTTTAGTGTCATGGGCGGAGGTGCAGAGCCCGTGGTGCAAGTAAGCGGAAGAGCTAGTCCAGTGGGTGATCCGGAAGGGCCTCCTGGAGGAGGTGGCCTTGGTCCCGGTCTTGACCGGTGAGCAGTGGGTCAGATTACATGGGAGGAGAGGAGTGTGCCTGGGAGGAGAGCGGCAGGGACTCACCGGTAGGATCTGACCTGCCCAGGAAAGCCGTCTTGTCACCTCCCCGTTTCCTACAGAGGGCACCTCACCACTGGTACCGTCACAGTGAGCTCGCCTTGGGCTGAAACCGCTCGCTGGCCTGCCTCCTCCGTCCTGTGACTTCTTCTCTTTTTTTGATTTATTTTTTCCTAAAGTGTAGTAGATTTACAGTGCTGTGCCAAGGTTTATTCACTTTTAGTTTAACAAGAATAAGACCTTACATCGATTTCTGTTACGTTGGCTGCTCTTGCTGGTAAATTCAACCTTCCAGTTTATGGGTCCTTAAAGCGACACATGTTCTGTCTTCCTGCAAGTGACGGGAAGCACCCTGCTTCACAAAGGCCCCCGGACGAACGCTCCACGGCGGAAAGCGGAGGCTGGGCCGTCAGACGCGTCTTGGTGAATTTGCCTGCTCTGGTTGAGTCCGTCGGGCGGCTCTGAGCGCCCGTCACCATTTCTTCCTTTTACTCGCCGTGCCAGTGAGAAGCTCATGGACCGTCTTCCTGCAGACCAGACCCCACGCTTTCGTCCCGCTCACGCTCCCGTCGGGAACCTCAGCGAAGAGGAGGAGCTCAGCCTGCGTCTGCTCCCGCTCTCGGACGACCGTCGATCCCAGCTTCTCTCCTCTCCCACGTTCCCAGCTGCCCTCCAGACTCCCGGCTGGTGGTTTACAGAACACGCTTTCTAAAGCCTCTGCCGGCTTTTGGTCCTTGCCGTCAATTCAGCTTCTTCAGAAATCACCCAGAGTGAGGCTTCCTGTCCAGGTCACAGTGACCCGGTGACAAACCTGGCTGAGCAGTCCCAGCACCATGGATGTGCCGCTGACCTGCACACACCTGGACACCTGCCTCCCCCGCGACCACCCCGTCCTCCTGGGCCATGGGGGCCCAGGTGACCCCCTCATCGGAGAGAGGCTGAAGAGGTGTCTGATGGGGCTGAGTCCCGATCCGGTGGGAGAGGGGGACGGGGATGGAGGAAGGAAGAGAGGAGGCTGAAGAGGGAGCTGCTGGGCGCTTGTGCGGAGAGAGCCCTTTCTGTTCCTGGACCACGGCAGCACCTAGGATTCCTCTTCCTGCCTCCCTTCTCCCAAAGAAAACAGCTTTCCTTGTCCTGGCACAAGAGCAAAGAACGTGCTATCAACAGAGACCCTGAGAATCGAAATGTTTAGAGCTTTTACCCGCACGACCTCCTGGGATGTAGTTCATGATGAGCAGATTCCAGGGCCTTTCACCCAGAGTCCTGAAGTCCAAAGGGTCATCTGATTCCCGCCTCTCAACCCAGAACTGGCTGTGCTTGGGCATCTGCACCGAGTATAGACCGACCTCTCGCTTCCTGTGTTTGCCCAGCGCCTCTGCCTTGTTGAGAATCCAGTCTGAACTTTGCAAACCATTTAATCCAGCCCTCAGCCTCTCAAATTGTTCCTATGAGAGCATACACGCCTATGAGAAAATAAGACGAGGCGTGTCTGCCCACCGCCCTGCAGGGACCCCTGCCGAGGGGAGACAGGAGGATGGCGGGGGCGAGGCCCCAGCGCTGCGGCTCCCGGGCTGCAGTTGGGTCCCTGTGCCTCCTCGTCGTCTCCTCTCTCCCTCCTGAGAAATGTCCAGAGAGGCGGACAGTAAAGGGAAGAAGAGCGACAGTTCTGGTGTCAGGAGCCCCTGGAAGCGCAAACGTGTCCCAGCAGGACTGGCGGTGTCTTCCGGCCACTTGGATGGGAAGCGAGCGGAACGTTTTAATAGAGGAAGAAAGCCACTGGCACACACGCTCTGCTACAGGATCCAGGTGGTCTTCCAGGCGGACGAGTGCCCCCATCAAGCGGGAGGGGCGGGGGTGGGCACCCAGTGCCAGGGGCCGGCCCCTAGGTGGGCAGGGCCAGGCAGCTGCACTGGGTTTGCCTGTATTATCTAGTAGACCCGCAGTTTTGTATGCTATCGAAAATCATTGCATTTCCTTTCGAAAATCTCTATTTTAACTGACTTTTCCCTTACACATCTGAATATCTTTATCCGCACACCGACCTCCCGCTCTTGCTTGTTCCAGAGGAGGAAACTTCTTCCTTCTCTCCCTGTGAATCTCCCTGCAGCCCCCAGGCCGCTGTCCACTGGCTGGAGGTGCTTGCTGCCCAGTAGGTGAGAGGCTTTCCCTTCCTGCAGGATCACGTGCCAGCTGCTGCTCCGAGATGTCTGAGGCCGACCCTGCTCTAGTCTCCCCGCTTCCGTTACCTTCCGCTTGTTAGCATGGACGGAATACCGTCCCCACCAATCCCAAGAGGCCTTCCACGTCCGGAGGTCCTGATGTGCGGTTGGCTTGGCTGGGTCATCAGGCCAGCCAGCAAGGGATCCCACTCACCGGCCTGGTACTAACCAGCGGAATTAGTTATAAGAGCTTCTGTCTGTCGGCGAGTCGGTCACGACGGCACAGAATGTCTCTGTCAAGGTCAGTGTCTGTTCGATGCGTCTCTAAACACGTGTGAGACAGCGTCTCAGCCGTACGGGTCCGGGTGTGACAGGCTAGGGTGACATTATTACGGGGTCTAGAGGTTGCTGATGTGTAAACTGATGTGCTTACGTCTCTGGCGAAACAGAGCAGCTGTGACTATCCCGCTTCCCTTTTTCGGAGTGGAGGAGGTGTCAGCTGAGGCGGGGAGTCCCCACGGCCAGGCCGGGGAGGCCCTGGGGGCACTCAGGGCTTTCCTGTCGTGGAACCCAGTTTGGGGATGGGACGCAGCGTCGTGGACTCGCAGAGGACAAAACTGCACTGGGGACCCTGTGACGGTATAGCCGCTAGAGTGTTTTCCTTCCGGATGTTTAGAGCTCCTTCTCGGGATCCCGAATACCCATCGTGAGAACGAGAAGACACGCATCGCCTCTTTGGGAAAACGGGCTCTTAAGGCCCAGCGGCCCCGGTCCTGATTGCTCCTCTGCTGCCCTGGGCCTGAGCCTGCCCCCTGGTGACCCCAGCGTCCTCTCCTGTGTCCCTCCGGTGCTCCAGCACTTTGGTCCCAGAGGCTCAGCACGAGCAGCTCTGAGACCTCGGGTGACTGAAATGTCTCTGTGTCGCCCTCGTGTGATTAACGTCGCAGCCAGATGTCGACCTGGCGGTTCAAGGTCCCTGGCCGCCAGATCTCACGCTGCTGCTGGTTTTGTTCTCAGCTGCCTGATGATCATGTCTTGTCGACTCCTAGTGATGAATTAAATGACTGTCACGAGGATAGGTTGCTGGTCTGGTCTGTTCTGTCCACGCGCCTATCCTCCACACAGGGAGGACACGTGGACGGTGGTGTTCCGGGGTTGCGAGGTCAGGCAGCAGGTGGGCGGGGACCCCAGGTGGCCCAGTGAGGATGCTCCACTGGACAGGAAGTGCTCCAGGCTGCCCTCCGCTCCCGGGCTGCCTGCCCTCCTTCCCTCCCTGCCTCTCTCTCGTGTCCCTCGGGTCTGAGGTAGGGACAGGCAGGAACTCGGGGTCTGGCCTGCTCCCGCGTGTCTCTTGTGTCGTGGTAGAGGGGTCAGAGACTTTGGGCCCTGGGTTCAGATTCCGGCTCCTCTACTAGTTAAACGGGCACTAGTAAGCTATGTCGGCTCCCCTTGTGTAAAGTTGGGTTTAACAAGCAGGGCCTAACCCGGGATTGTGCTAATCGGTTAGTGCACGTGATGTTCTGAGGACAGGGCGGCACCCGGTAGCCCTTGAGCATCAGCTGTCACTGTCAGTGCTGCGCAGCGCCCCTGCCGACCCCCGGTTCCCTGGAGAGCCGTCTCAGTTTTCACTGGCGGCAGCTCCAGCAGCTGCTCCCCAGCCAGCCCTTTCCCAGGTGGCAGCTCATCAGCCGTCCTGTTGATTTCTCGTCCCACACTGACTGCTCACAATTGATTTTAATCTTATGGCTGCACCCGCGGCAGGTGGAGTTTCCTGGCAGGGGTCAAATCTGAGCCGCAGCTTCGGCAGCGCCAGATACTTTAAACCCACCACGCCAGGCTAGGGATCGAACCCATACCTCTGCAGCCACCTGAGCTGCTGCATTTGGATCCTTAACCCTCTGCACCCTGGGGGTACATCCACTGCTTCTAATTTTTGACCCGGCTCTTCCCTTGAGAAGTGGTCCTCTTTCTGCTGACCTGTGGTGTCCGTTTCCTCCTTCCCACCTCTCAGGATTTCTGCAAACTTTCCCGCCGTCACTGCATCCTAGCAGGTGGTCCAGCACAGGGGTAGGGTTTTTGTTTTTTTTTAAATCAAATAAATCTTGCATCATCTTCTCATTTTCTAAGCTCTGATCTATTTCTGTGTCACGAGTGTTCTCACTCCCTTGAAGGGATGGAAGATTCACCAGTCCTTTTGGTTTGGGCTGGTTTGGGTTTGGTTGCCGTTGTCATACAATCTGTGATACGGATGGTCCCATGCAGGCGAACTTGGACGTGGTCATGGTGGGTCACTGCTGATGTTTTAGGAAAAGTCACGGTGCTGAAAAGCTGCCGGAGGCAGCCTGGTTCCTGACCCCCGGTCCTCACAACTGTTGATCTTGTGGCTGGGGTGACAGCGGTACACCCCGTGGCCCTGATGACAGACACAGGGGTTTCCGGAAGCCCAGGCCCCGACGGAGGAGGGTCCTAGCAGCCCCCTGGGGAAAAGCCGCTGCACAGTCAGCCCCGGGCTGGGACGTGCCCTTGTCCAGCTACCACAGGACGGGAGGCCACGCCCCGCAGTCGTTACTGAGCGGGTGCGAAGGAAGCGGTATCTCGGTGGGGTGTCTTGATTTCCCCGCCGTCGCCCTCACTACCGTCTGCACGGAGCCAGGGCCGTATCCACCCTTATCTATTCCAGGACATTCTGGCTGGAAAGAATCGAAGCTTCCATCTGTCTGCGAGTGCCCTTCTTGCCGAGGGGCAGAGATGGCCGAGAAGCCCACAGGCTCCCACGTCACTTGTCATGCTAGAGACGCTCCATGTGCCCCCCCCCCGATGATCTTCAAATACCCCAGATGAATTTAGTCACTGTTGTTCACGGAAACCCCCTGAGTTTCGCCAAATGTCTCTGCGCTTCTGGAGCAGCATCACATTTCAAATAGATCATCCATGATCTGCTCAATGGAAGATGAATCCTGTTGGAATGATTTCTGTGTTCATAGTTCTTCCTGAATTTATTTACTGAAAACTTGGCATGGCAGCCCAGCAACTCAGTCTCATTTAAACTTTCAGTTGGAACCACTGTAAAATAAAGTATAAAAGAGTGCCAGATACGATCGCAGCCACATAGAAAGATGAGCACGTTGTGGTGCACTCTGTGACACGGTATGTCCCTCCTGGAGGGCGGAGGGCTCTGTGGCAGTCATGTGATGCTTAGGCATTTGTTATTTATTGACACTAGTCCATGGTATAATTGCGTGGTATGTCCTGGCCGTAAACTAGTTTAAGACATAAATTTTTATTGGCTCTCAATTGGAGTATCTCTCTCACCACTGGGTGAGCTTATGAAATTACTCTAAATAAAATATTTATTGGCTCTTTCACTGTAAGCTATGTCGCCATTAAATAGAACCTGCCATACATTTATGGAAATTAAATGCCATAGAAAAACATGCGAACAAGCAACTTTGCACATTTCTTTTTGAACAAACGGATTTTTCCTTTTGCGTGCTGCTTCCTGGATGGAAGTAACCTACATAGAGACATCCATGGCAGCCCAGAGCAGGGATCCAGGGTTCTGGTGATACTTATCATGTCCTTTGGCTTTTAATAAACATCCAGAAGGTGTTCGACGAGCTTCGTCTAAGTTTCCTGTGACATGCTGTCACGTGCAGACCTTTCTCGGGAGTGTGAGATGGGGAGTCCCATTGGAGGGAGATATCGAGGGGTCGTTTTTGCAGGCGACAGGGTGATGGTCCTGCCGGGATGTCGCTGACATCGGACACCTGGCAGATGAGGGCCGTGCACTTCCTACACCAGCACGATTTCCGTGCTTTTAGCTCATAGGTCGTGAGAGCACAGTTTCCAGGAACTAATTTATGTATAGTAGGATACTTGGACCAATATGCAAAATTGGAGTAAAACTCATCAATTGAAAGAGAAATAAAGAAAGCAATCCCACTTACAGCTGCATGAAAAAGAAGAAAATACCTATAAACAAACTTAACCAAGGAAGTAAAAAATCTGTGTGTTGAAGACTCTAAGACATCAGAAAGAAACTGAAGACACAAGTGCATGGAAAGGTATTCCATGATCATATGTTGGAAGAATCAGTGTTGTTAAAATGTCCATTCTACCCAAAGCAATCTACAAATTTAGTGCCATCCCTATCAAAATTCCAATGGCATTTTTCAAAGAAACAGAATAAATAACCCCCAAATTTGGAGGGAACCACACGAAAACCCCAAGTAGCCAAGGCACTCTTGAGAAGGAGGAACACAGCTGGAGACATCACACTCTCTGGTTTTGAATCTATTACAAAGCTAAAGTAATGAGAACAGTATGGTATTGGCCTAAAAACAGACGCATAGATCAATGGAACAGAAAGCAGAGATGGAAATAAATCTATATATGGTCGATCAATGTACAGCAAAGAAGCCAAGAATACATCATGGAGAAAGAACAGCCTCTTTAATGAGTGGTGTTGGAAAAACTTGACGGCCTTATGCAAAAGAATGAGATGGACCACTGTCTTACACCATACATAGAAATTAACTCAGAATAGGTTAAATGCTTCCATGTTAAGATCTGAAACTATAAAACTCCTAGAAGAAAACATAGGCAGTAAGGTCACTGACATAGGTCTTGGCGATTTTTTTAAAAAACGAAGGTCAACAAACGCAAAAATGAGCAAATGGGACTACATCAAACTAAAAAGCTTCTGCTCAGCAAAGGAAACTATCAAAGGAAACAAAATGAAAAGGCAGCCTACTGAGGGGGAGAAAATATTTGCAAATCACATATCTGATTTTTAAATATATAAAGAACTCATACAACTCAATGGCAAAAGAACAATCTGACTTTAAAAAGTACACAGAAGCTCAAAGTAGACGTTTTTTTCCGAGAAGACATAGGGATGGCCAACAGGTGCATAAAGAGATGCTCAACATCACTGACCATCAGGGAAGTGCAGTCAAAGCTGCAGTGAGATGTCATCTCCCATCTGTTAGGCTGAGGAACCCTGGGCACTGTTGGTGGGAAGTAAATTCGTGCAGCTGCCATGGAAAACTTAAAAGTTAAAGACAGAACCACCATATGATCCAGCAATTCCACTGTGGAGTATTTACCCAAAGAAAACAAAAACACTAATGCAAAAAGATAGCTTCATGGAGTTCCCATCATAGCTCAGTGGTTAACAAACCTGGCTAGTATCCGTGAGGATGCGGGTTCAATCCTCGGCCTCGATCAATGGTTGAGGATCGGGTGTTGCCGTGAGCTGTGGTGTAGGTCGCAGATGCAGCTCGGATCCCCAGTTGCTGTGGCTGTGGCTGTGGCACAGGCCGGCAGCTGCAGCTCTGAGTTGACCCCTAGCCTGGGAACGTCCAAATGCCCCGGATGCAGCCCTAAAAAAAGAAAAAAAAATCGAGACGTGCAGGCAGCGGGGATGAAAGCATTGCTGTGTTTTGTATCTTTTGCCACTTACAGGTTTAACATTCCGCTCCTTCTCCCCCGTTGGGCCCAGCATCCCGGCCTCCCCAGTTGGGTTTGGTCTCCCCCGGGGTGGGAGGCAGAGGGGAGGGAGCTGGGCTGTTCCCTCCGGTGCGAAGTGCCTGCCAAGTGTGACCTTGACCTGTGCCACCTCTTGATGGGAATTGTCGAGGGGGAAAAATCGATAAACAACCTATAATACGAATAGGATAGAGTTTTATTTGAGCCAAGCGGCGTGAAGCTCCCAGCAGAAGGTCATGCAGCTGAGCCCAGAGGTCCAAGTCAGCAGGCGGCCCGCAGCCTGCATTTCAGAAGCAGGTTCAGATTCAGTCTGTCCCAGAGGGACCAGCTTCGCAAAACCTCGCCTTTAAACTGGGGCCTGGGGTCAAGACGGCCCGTTTAAGCCAGGAGTTTCCGGGGAGAAGCGAGGACTATGTAATAGTGATTTTTTTTTTTTTTTTTTTTTTTTTGCTTTTTAGGGCCGAACCCACGGTATGTGAGGTTCCCAGGCTAGGGGTCTAATTGAAGCTACAGCTGCCGGCCTACGGCACAGCCACAGCAATGCCAGATCCGAGCCGCATCTGCAACCTACACCACAGCTCACAGCAATGCTGGATCCTTAACCCACTGAGCAAGGGCAGGGATCGAACCTGCAACCTCGTGGTTCCCAGTGGGATTCGTTTCCGCTGTGCCACGACGGGAACTCCCTATAGTGCGATCTTCGCACGCTTGCTTTATTCCGCATGATCTCGCACAGCCAGACATCTGTCCTCTGCTTTGCAGAAGAGAGAAGCACCAGCTCATGGGACCAGCACCAGGACTCGGACCCAGGCAGCCCCCAGCGTCCGCGAGCTCGGTGCTGCTGGCCTGCCTTGCGCTCCTGAGGTCTATCTTTTGGACTCACTGTTTCAGAAGCCTCTTATTTCCTAAGATTTCTGAGGATAACCTCGTTTTATGAAATGTTGGTACATCTGTGTGTGGCAGCCACGTATTCCGGGCCAGGGATGCAGGTCCACGGCACATCCTTTCTGATAGAAGGAGCCCCAGGTGAGCGAGAGTCGGGGTCAGGAGCCTGGGGACCGGCCCTGCGGTGTCCTGCCTGTGACTTCAAGTCATTTCACGCTTGTCTTTGGGGACGAGTTCCCTGTTGCCTGAGAGTTTTATTCTTCCAGGTCCGTGGCCGGAGAGAAGCTTTACAGCTTAAAGAGAGATGGTGATTCTCACTGATAACAAGACAACCACCCAGCAGAGTTTTTGTCGTTGTTGCTGTTCCTCTCGGGGCCGAGGTGCTCTGAGCTCTTCCCTCTGCCAATACACCATTAAGCCTACACGAGAGAGAAAGTGACCCTGCGTCCGTGACGTTAAATGGTGAGATATTTCCAGACGTAGAGAGAATAAACAAAAAGCAACACCAAACTCATTGCTCATCGTGCATCGACCATAAAAGCAGAAATTGGCCCTTTTCTCTGCCAAGCTCCGCCTCTCACGTAAACAAATTGAACAGGAAGGGAACAGGCTTCCTGCTGGGAAGCGCTTGCCATCTTGGCAGTAAGGTACCTGCTCGTGCCAGATTTGGCAAGTCTGGACCCCAAGCCGAAGCCAGTGCCGAGAATAGTTCTCAGTTCGTTTGGGGGTGTTCCCTGCCTGCTTCCCCAGCCCCCACCTGCGCATAAGCTGGGGTCATGCTTCTGACTTTTTTGTTTTGTCTTTTTTTGTCTTTTTAGGGCCGCACCCATGACATATGGAGGTTCCCAGGCTAGGGGACTGATCAGAGCTGCAGCCACCGGCCTCCACCACAGCCACAGCAACGCGGGATCCGAGTTGCATCTGTGACCTACACCACAGGTCACGGCAATGCCAGATCCTTAACCCACTGAGCGAGGCCAGGGATCGAACCCACATCCTCATGGATCCTAGTCGGGTTTGTAACCCACTGAGCCACGACAGGAACTCCCAGGACTATTATATTTTAAAGTAATACGAGCCTTCATTTTTGTAAAGGCCATTATTCATGTATTTTGCTACTTTAGAAAGGCCTGCTTTTCAAGCCACCTGAGAATGAACATGGTTCTCCCGCAGTTATTTGTATGGTTCCTGTTTCCACTTTCCCATCATATTCACGTGCGGTTACGTTGGAAATACTCTTCTGGGCGGCCGTGAGGCGATGCATCAGGGCCTGCGGCGAGAGTGCAGAGTCCGGCTGTTACCTGTTTGTGTGCTAAGGTGTATAATCACCTGTGACGTTGCCTGAGTGCATCTTCTTTTTTAAACCAATTTCAGCAGTAATCCGTGTGAATTGTGGAAGGTTGGAAGATTGGGAATAACATCCATAAAGACAATGTCCAGAGATGGTCACCACTGATACCCATGAGTATTTTCTTCTGGATAAATACGTAATACTCTTCAAAACTATGACATAGTTTTGCATAGTTTAGTTTTATGACTCCTTGTTTTTATTTATTTGTTGTTATTATTACTTTTCTTGGCCACGCCAGGGGGATGCAGAAATCCCTAGGCCAGGGATTGAAGCTGTGCCACAGCAGTGACCTGAGCCAAAGCGGCGACAATGCTGGATCCTTAACCCACTGAGCCACCAGGGACCCCTGCCTAAGTGCAAGCGTTCCCTGACTGAGTAGAATCAATAGAATAGAACTGATTGAATAGAATCAATAGACTAGAACTGAATAGAAATGGTTTTGAGTTTATTCAAACTGAAAATCTTTCACCCTTGAACTCTTTATTAAGTTTTTTTAAGTTATCTTTAATTTTGCTTCAGAGTTGGCAAAATCCCAGAGCACCCACTGTCCAGCTTCTTGATTCAGGGCTGGCGTCCCTCCGTCTCTGGCTCTCTGAGAGCTTCAGCATTTATGGTAATGACCGTGGCACTCTCAGGAAGCACTTACCGTTGCCGTACTAAACCTGTGTGGGCTTTATGGAGACGGGCTCGCGCTGTAAACAGCAGGCACACAGGATGCTCCTGGGGCCGGGGGGGGGGGGCACCTGGCCCCCTCCCGGCAGGTGTCTGTCGCTCCCCCTTCGGCTGAAGCGCAGCTCACCTCCAGCCTTGGTGGACGTGCAGCCTGTCCTTGGCCGCGAGGAGGACTGCGCACCCTGCGGGCCTTGCCGTCCTCCATGAGAGCAGATCGCAGAAAGCGCGAAGCACACAGCGCGAGCCAGAGCAAGGGCCGCCTCTCTGTGGCATCGGACTCGTACCAGGGGCACGCAGCCGGGCTTTGCGGGGCTGGCAGCATCTGAGAAATGATTTTCTGAGTCTGGTGCAGCTCCAGGGGTGGAGGAGAAGGAAGGCGGCCGCCCCCAGCAGAGAAAGAAGGTGCTTCCCCGCGGTGCCTGACCGTCCTGGGCGCCCGAGGGCACTCCAGGCACTGCCGTCCCCTGGCGATGGGGGGGGGCTGTGTACGGAGCGGCCTGCTCCTCCCCCACCCACAGCCCCTGTGTCCCCAGCCCTGGTGGAGCCCCTCCCTGGTTCCTCCTCCAGGTCCCACGAGCTCTGGTCTCATCCTCTGTGTGTGGGACGCCTGCGGGGTCCTTAGTGATGGGGGCTGGGGGAGCCCCGCTGCTCCTCGGGGGCTGGGTGGCCAGAGGGGCGGGCTCTCAGGCAGATTCAGCTCCACACCCGCATGCCTGCACGAAGCACTGCCAGGGTTCGGGCTCAGCTGTGAGGCTTTAACCGGGGGACGGGGCACCGGGACAGCCCACCGGGGAGACACGTGCCTGCCTGTTCCACGTGCGACCTGTCAAACCATCGCTGTCCGGTACACGATCATCGTGTATAAAACAGACAAGGAATGGGGCCTGCCGTGAGCCCGGGGAGCTCTGCCCAGTTCTGTGTGAGAACCCGTGTGCGGAAAGAACCTGAGAAAGGGTGGACATCAGTGATTCGCTTTGCTGCACCCCTGAAACCAACACAACGTGCTAAGTCAACTATATGCCAATAAAATTAAAAAAAACAGAAAACCATCTGGGTCCTCAAGGAGCTGCCCCCAGGACAGAGCTGGAGGTGTCCTTCCGGACGGCTGACGGTCCCCCCACGCCCAGACCCGCCATCCACCTGCTGCTGCGGGGAGGCGGGTGCCCTCTTAGACTTGTCATTCTTAAGGTGTTTCAATTTTATAAGATGTTTTGTTCTTTTCTTAATGTAACATCAGGGGATGTATATGCTTATGGCAGAAATTGGAAGTCCATTCCTTCTTTTTACCAATATTTATTCACTAAAATATGTAACACTGGAGTGCAGAAAACCTTCAGGAAAGTTAGAGTCCTCATAAATCCCACCGCTCAGAACTCGATGTGTGACATTTGGGGACATTTTCATTCTTTCTGAAGCATTTACCTGCATAGGAATTTTGCTGTAATTCTAAACATAGAATTTTGTATCCTTAAGAAAAATGAATAATATAGTCTCATCATGTTCTCATGTCATTAAATATTATCATAAATGGATTTTATTTCATATATAAAGGTCTGTTATTTTCTTTAATTTATTTAAACACTATAGAACAGTAGATTTTTACCCCTGATGCATTTCACTGTAATTAATGCTAAAACAGCATCTTTCCATATAAGCATTTGTCTCTATCTCCGATTATTTCCAAAAATTTTGAAAGGGAATTCACTCATTGCAAGATGGAGGGTTTTGGTTCAGAGGTGCCAAATTTCTTTCTAGACAAGTGTTTAACCTCAGTTTGTGCTGGCAGCTGCCAGCAGGTGATCACTGGAGTTTGGCAAACATTGGGATATTTTCATTTTCAGCATCTTGGCTAACCTGAGGATTTTTAAGAGTCTCGTCTATTTAATTTTATCTCTATGACAGTTGGTGAGATACTTAAAAAACAATGCATTTCTTGGATATTTCATTTCCTTACCTGTAAATTGTCGCCTCTCTCCACTGACCACTTTTATCTGGGAGCGCCAGCACCGCACGCAGACACCCCCACATCGCAAACATGCACAAAGTTAGTACGCACACACATAGCCCACATCACAGACACACATAAGCGCTGCACACACAGAAATACCCCCACATCACACATACCCCTCCCCCCCCACACTAATTATTGCCTATGTGTCCTGTTTGTCACTGGCCTTTTATGGGCTTTTAGCGCCTAGAACTTCTTAAACGGATCCCTTTCTGCTTTGCCCCTGCATCTCCCTGCCTTCTTTGCATCCTGAAAGCAGGGCGTCTTTGCCTCTGCGTTTCCAGATTTTCCGTGATGGGGCGCTGATCTTAAACCACCTGGTTGGCAGGAGAGGGGCTGGATCCCCCAGGCTCAGGTGGTCTCTCTCCGCTTGTGGGTTGACCAACATGTCCCTGTCACCGGGCGCCAGCTGCCCCACCCAGAGCCTCTGTCCGGCCGTCCAGCTGGCAGTCCTGCACCCGATGCGCCCCATGCCCGTATCAGACCTCAGTGCAGTCGGCACTGACGGGAGCCTCCCGGTCCTTCTCCTCCCCAGCTCCCTGTGCTGCTCTCTGCTGCTTCACGTCACATTTAGAAAAATCATGTCTCTTCAGAGTCTGTGAAAAGCCTCTTAAAATTTGGATTTCAACGGGGTAGATACGTGAGCTGGCGGATGTTAATGAACTCGACAGGGGGGCCTTTCTCAGTGTCCACAGACGGTCAAACCCCCGTGACCTCCACTTAAAATATCTTAGAGTTTTATTTGTCAGTTACACCTCAATGAAGCTGAAACTTTAAAAACGTCAAAATAACAAACTGAGCTGAACATCGATTCTGTGGAAAGAATTAACAGCACCTGGCCTTCCCATCGTCTCTTTACTTATTCAAACCCGCTTTTGTGCCCCTAATGTTTTGGAGTACTTTTCTATGTGTCATTTAGTTGTTATTTGTAATATTTTATTACTCCTTTGAAGTTTATCTGGTCTCCCTGTTGCATTCACTATCTCGATAATTTTTTTTGTCTTTTTAGGGCTGTACCTGCAGCATATGGAGGTTCCCAGGCTAGGGGTCAAACTGGAGCTACAGCTGCCGGCCTACACCACAGCCACAGCAATGCGGGATCCGAGCTGTGTCTGCAACCTACACCACAGCTCACGGCAGCACCGGATCCTTGACCCACTGAGCGAGGCCAGGGATCTGACCCGAGTCCTCCTAGATACCAATTGGGCTTTTTAACCTCTGAGGCCCATGACAGGAACTCCAATAATTTTGATTTGTGTGTGTGTGTGTGTGCTTTTTAGGGCCTCACCCTCAGTATATGGAGGTTCCCAGGCTAGGGGTCGACTAGGAGCCACAGCTGCCGGCCTGCACCACAGCCACAGAAACTCCAGATCCGAGCCACGTCTGAAACCTATACTGCAGCTCATGGCAACGCCGGATCCTTAACTCACTGAGTGAGGCCAGGGATCGAAGCCACAACCTCATGTTTCCTCGTCGGATTCATTTCCGCTGCGCCACAATGGGAACTCCCAGTAGTTTTGATTTTTAGGGATAAAATTGAGTTTGTATTTTGTTTTGCATCCAAACCCTCTATAATTAGATCTAATGTATTTATTCTGGTTTACGCTCTTAGCATGATAAAAATACGGGCACACTGCCTTCGACCTACATTTGTAGTTCTCATTTCTATTTCTGAGCTTCTGGCATTTTCTAGAGTTTCCAGGGGAGTGTTACATAATAATGGTAATTACGCGCATCTTTGTCCGTCCTGTAGTTGGGGGTTGTTCTTGTTTGTGCAGACGAAATACAAGAGCCATTGTATTTCACTGTAAAGCATTGTCGCTGGCGACGTTAATCCCGACTGTGGGACAATTGTAGCTGAGCGGTCACTTGCCATCGAGTGGGTGGGCAGGAGGCGGCTGAAACCAGATCACACGGTCGCTTGCGTCCCTGGGTGGCTCTGGAATGCCGGGCATTCCGTGACACCTTTCCCGTGTGAGCGTGTGTATGACCTTATGGGAAGAAGAGGCCAAGATTTCATCACATTCTCAAGGATCTCTGTCACCCGGGAGCGCTGACATCTGCCACGTGCAGCCACGTTCCCTTGGGTGGTTGCGGGGCCCCGGGGCCGCGGTGGCCCCT
The DNA here is from genome assembly GCF_054392235.1 of Sus scrofa. Classification (NCBI taxonomy): domain Eukaryota; kingdom Metazoa; phylum Chordata; class Mammalia; order Artiodactyla; family Suidae; genus Sus; species Sus scrofa. The sequence goes on from NC_139383.1 coordinate 2,440,841, forward strand.
GTCCTCACCCTGCAGAGCAGACCTGCCCCCGGCCCTTGGCCTTCCCAGGACGTGCCCGCGCTGGCCTGGACGCCGCAGCTGGAGGAGTTCCACCCCCTGCAGGGCTCTCCCCAGCCCCCAGGTGAGCTGGCTTTTAGATCAAGGCACAGGAAGTAGGTTTCGTGCGGCCATTTTTCAGCAGACCCTTGGTGAATTTTTTTTTTTTCTTTTTCGGCCGCACCCGCGGCATGTGGAGGTTCCCAGGGTAAAGGTTGAACAGGAGCTGCAGCCACCAACCCACACCATAGCTCACAGCAACACCAGATCCTTAACCTACGGAGAGAGGCCAGGGATTGAACCTGCGTCCTCGTGGACATTATGTTAGGTTCTTAACCCGCTGAGCCACCGCGGAAACTCTGCCTGTGGTGAATCCCTGTTTATCGCTGATCAGCGCGGAGGGTCCTGTGAACTGGTGACCTGGGAGCCCTTCCTCCTGGCGTCTGGCTGCAGGAGACGCTGTCCCCTGAGATCCAAAGCCCCTCTGGATCCGCTTGGAGTCTCCCCAAGCGGTCCCACACCCCGTCCGGGCTGGCCCGGGCCTCCTCCGGCCTGTAGCTCCCCAGCTCAGGGCATCAGCTGCTGCTCAACGCCCGAACGACCTGGCTGCAGCTCTTCCCTCCTGCCAGACCCCAGCGCCGCCGAGGAGTGGAGAGCTGGCAGCTCGGGGACCAGCCAGGCCTTTCTGGGGAGCAGCTGCTGGGCAGCATGTGTGCTGAGGGGCCGCGGGCGCTCTAGGAAGCCCTTCCCGATAGGTGCTCAGGGCGCGTCTCAACCCTGAGTGTCACTGATGTCACCGGGGTCACTGCCAGTTCGGCCTCTGGCTCCTGGGCTTGCTGGGCCCGCGTCGACCACACAGGGCGAGCCTCCTGCGAGATGCTGGAGAAAGAATGGAAGGCCCAGGCAAAAGGAGAGTCCAGGACTGTAGGTTTTAAAGCCATTTCCCTGTCAGTGTCACGACTGCCTTTCAGCCTGAAGGGGCCCCTCTCTCCAGTCTGAGTTTAATGGTTTGGAATTGGCTGTAAATTGAGTTATTCACAGGGTTGGGGAGCCAGAAGCCCCTCAGCAGCGCGTCATCCTAGCCCTGCCCCCGTCGCACGGGCACGGACCAGCCGGGGGCGCCCAGCGCTGGGGTCGTTAAGCTCGTGTAAGAGCCCGCGCGGGCCGTTCAGCTGGACTCAGTGCCCAGAATAAGACCGGCTCCCCCGGAGCACGCGGCCCTTGTTGAAGGTGATTTCTCACCGTAGAGCGGAAGCGGGGCTTCGGCGAGGTTTGCGGAAAGCCTCAACTTCCTTTGCTCTCGCCCAGGTTGGGGATCTGCTGCCCGAGCCTCCGAGGGGGGAGCCTGTTCCGTGGCTCCGCCGGCGGTTCCCTTCCCTTCAGCCCCGCCGCGTGGAGGTCCCGCTGCCCGGGGAGCCTCTGCTCTCGCCCGGGATCGTCAGGCGGGCTCGGCCGGCAGGAGGGTGAAGGCGTCTAGAAACCACCCTCCCGCCTTGTCCAGCAGCCCTGGTGGTCTGCTCTGTTCCCTGCTCCAGCCTCTCCCGGTAACTCAGCCCAAGGCTCTGGGTCGTCACGGCCACCGTCACGGCCACACGATGGCCCAGATACGGGGCGACGTGTCCCCAGAGCCTCTGTCTTCTCCTGGACCCCTGGCTCTGCCGAACCGGGGCTGGCCACTCGGGCCGCAGGGGACGGACACGCAAGTGGGGACCTCAGGGAAAATGTGTCCACACCCCCACCTGGGGGACAGCCCCTTAAATTATTGTCACGGCCTCTCTGAAAAGAATAGCCTTGGGTGTCTTTTCTTTTTACGATGGCCAGGACGTTGAAGGCTGTTCCCTCAGGGCCTGAATCTCATGGTGACCCAGGGAGGCCTCGGGAGAAGCACCAGGTTGGGCTGAGAATAGCCCTTGAAGGACCACAGGACAGGCCACCGTGTGGGAACGAGTGGCTGCGGTGGCCTCTCTCGGGGTCAGGGAGCCCCGGATGTCGTGGGAACTCCATTCTCTCTTTCTGCTGCTGCTACGCTACGGCCCTGTCACCGTGGATGTGGGGCTTGTGGTTTTCCCACCCCGACGACCCCCCCCGGTGCGTCGAGGCCTTGACCCCGAGAGAATGCTCGTCAGGGATCCAAGGGAGCCGCGTGGACGGTGCCGCTGGTCCCGTGCCGCCCCGTGAGCCACTTGCTCAGGGGCACAGAGCGAGCTCGCGCCGCGTGATCACGTGTTGGCGCTGGGCTTGGTTGGCGTTTACTGTAAGGCTCTGGTGAAGACCTTTACAGCGATGCCAAGACTGGGTTTGCTTGGAAAGAAAAATCTGTTTCATTTAAGCGCCTCGAAATGTGCTTAAGGTCCCAGGCATCAGACCACACGTAGCAACCCTTCCCCCAGATCCAAAGGGCAGGACTGTGTGGGTGGGTGGCCTCCCTGGTGGCCTGTGTCTGATGTGACGACGGGTGTGGTCCTAGCTGGGCACGGGCCCTCCTACAGCTGTTTTCCCCTTGCCGTCCAGGGGCCAAGAAGCTGCCTGTGGTTTGACTCCATGTCAGCTCACACCCGCGTCCTTTCCGGCCTCTTCTCCAACCCTTTAGAGGGAACTGTTGGTAGGTCTTGGAAAACAGGGGTCATTGGTCCTGGCGTCGGTTTTCTTTTTTTGGAAATGTTTAAGAGAACGTGGTTGTCATTTTCATGGAAGCTCAGCGAAGTCCGTTAGTGGTAGTTTTAGACATAAGATGTATTTATTTACTAAGTGTGATTATTAACTAGTATTTAGTGAGGAAAGCAATCATCAGCCAGCACAGTGGTTTCCCACCCATCGTGAAAGGAGATTTCCGTGTTCGGGAACCGTTAGAGGATTCGCATGTGTGCTCATGGCTACACGTTTGAAAAATGAGGTAAATGCAGATAAAATTCGTGTCACGTACCCCTGCCCAAGTGTTTTCCCCTCAGTTCCGTGCCTCCAACCCCGCCCATGTTGAAAAGGAACACGCCGGCTCTCCTGAGCCCCTGCTCCCCGCCCCCCAGGGACAGTGGTGGCTGGGGGGTCACCTCCCGTCCCCAAACCCTCGTCTCTACCCAGACCCAGTCCTCTCGTGAGGAGATGGGGTTATACGATTTTGAACACCAGGAGCCTAGGGGCCCTCTTTTTATGGCCACACCTGGCATATGGAGCTTCCCAGGCCAGTGATCGAACCCGCGCCTCCACAGCGACCCAAGCTGCTACAGTTAGATTCTCAACAGTGCGCCACAGCGGGAACTCCTATTCCCTCACGTCAAATGGCAAAAACTATAATATATCCCCAGCTCCACCATCTCAAAAGCATAGTCCTTTTCCCCAAATATCACTAAAACTCTCCGACACGCCAACAAGCTAATCTCCTGAGGAGTGCTGCCCACAAAGAGCCCGGGAGCCCCAGCTGTCCCCGTGTCCACGGCGGGGTCCGTCTCGGCCATGCCCGCAGCTGACAGCTGACTGCACGAGGTCACCTCACCTCGCCCAGCTGTGGCCTGACCTCTCCCTCCCTCCTGGCGGGCAGGCTGCTGGCCTCTCAGACACTCCGTCTTTCCGTCATCTTAGGTGGCTTTGTCCCTGCCCGTGTGCGCAGGTGGCCGTGACGTCGCCCAGCACCTGTAAACACGCGGGCACGGTCTCCGTCCTGCCAGAGAGAAGCAGGGCTCTCCCGTCCCCTCCTCGGTCCTGAGGGCTGTCGCCGGCGCACCCGGAGATCCAGGCTCCTCCCAGGCCCCCTGTGGCAGTGACCTGGGGGCGAAGCGTTCTGCAAGTCTTTGTAGGGACACATGGAGAGTGAGGGCTCGAGAGAGGGGGCACTGTGTATAAATCAGGGACCAGAATGATTCCAAGTTTTATTTCCATCTCTTGATATTTGCATGGGAGTATCTTGACTGTCTTGTAATTTCTGTCACTTCCTTACGCTCTGAAAACCCTAGTGGTTTTGTGCCTGGTGTTATAGCTTCATTACCACTTGTTTTTGCCAGCACACACACACACACACACATGCACGCGCGCGCGCCAAAGCTGGTTTTTCTCCACTTGGGTGACAGGAAAACCCTCCCCGTTAGGATGCTGGGTCCAGGGGCTTCGTTCGTTTTCCCCGAGCTCCGTAAACAGAACTTCAGGTTAATTTGAACTGAGTCACAGCCAGGCGCTAGGAGACGTCACTCAGCGTGAGAACCGTCCCGTTCTGGGTGGCCCGAGCTGCCCATCCCTGGAGGTGTGTGAGTCCGTGCACACTCAGGCCCCCGTGTGTGTGCTGCAGTGTGTTGGGGGGAGGGAGCGACCCAGCCCCCGCCCAAACCCCGACTCAGTGGCAGAGACAGAAGGAAGGTGTATTGGTCCAGCCCCCCCCCCCCCCAACCACCCCGCACAGTCAGCACTGCTGGACGAGCAGCAAAGACGGTGTATTTGGTAAAACAGGATCCAGGCTCTGGTCAGGGGCCCTGGGATCCGGGCGTCGGCGTTTGGCTTCCTGGCATCCGTCTGACTGGGAAGGTGTGGTGCTGCTGGGGCGCAGGGCGCCAACGGTGCACCCCGCTCATGCCTGAGCCTCCAGCAGGCTCCTAGGGCGGCCTCGGGAAGAGGATAGAACGTGTTTATCAGAGCAGTGAAGGTGCCCAAACAGCCTGTGGTTTGGTTTGGTTTCCGGTGGGCTTTTCGGAAGACCTGACCTGATCCTCTGCCCGAAATCGTGATGCCTGACTCAGAGTCGGGTGCAAAGGCCTTGCGTCGGCACGAAACCGCAGCTTCAGATTTTCTCTCACTTCCGCTCTTCTGATTATAAAGGAAGACGTGTGGCCTTTGCCAGGACCACCAGGGCTCACCAGGGGCCACCTCCTACACGGGAGTCTGTTCCAGGCTGTTCCCAATGCTGTTCCTGCGGGTCCCCAGGGGATTAGCTCTGGATGGACCGTGTGCTGATCATTGCTGCATCGTCCGAGAAAGAGGCTCAGAAATCCCCTCTTTTCCCCCCATTTCCAGACACGGCCCCTCCCTGTCCCCCGCCCCCTGGAGCCCCGCGTACAGACCCTCATGGCTGCCTTGCTCCATCCGGGCTGCTGCCACTAAGTCCCACAGCCGGAGTGGCTGCCGTACCACAGAATTTTCTTTCCCGGGTTTCAGAGGCTGGGAGTCCAAGGTCAAGGAGCCCCTTGCTGCACAGACGTCACCTCTGGCTGTGTCCTCCCGTGGCGGGAGGCGTGGGGGAGCTCCCCGGGTCCCTTTTCTGAGGGCACCAACCCCATCCCTGAGGCCCGCCCTCCTGACCAGCCGCGTCCCAGAGGCCACCTCCTGGCGCCATCCCCTTGGGGTTAGGGCTTCAGTCTTTGAATCTGAGGCGACACAGACCTTCAGTTCAAGGCAGTGGCCTGGGACCTCTCTGTCACCTCCTCCCTCAGTGGTCCCTTATCAGAGGCCAGCACCTCCGTCCCCTTCTTTCCTCCAAAAGGACACTCTTGATCAGTTGTGACGGCTTTGTCCTCTGTATGAGTCGGGAACCCTCAGCTGTCGGAGGTGGCGGGGAGTGGCTCGTAGGCGTGTGAAGCCCTGACCTGGGGAAGGACGTGTGTTGGGTGGGGACCCCTCCCCGCCGCCTCGCAGCAGGGAGAGCAGGTGTGTTTGCTTCAAGGGAGCGTTCCCGGTCCATACTATTTCAGTACATCTGAGTCTGCATCGTGGACGAAACGGGTCACCTTTTCGGGGTGTTTGTTGAATGGCTGCTCTCTGCTGTCGCGTGAGCGGCGTACTAGCTACACAGGCTAAAGGCTAAGGAACAAAAGCCCCTAAACTCCTTTCAAAATCAGGTTTTTAAATTGCTAGTTTATCTTTGTAAAACTCATGACCGATTTTCATTTCACGGGCCTGAGGGTGCCTGCAGCCTGTGTAAGACTCTCTGCGGGGTGGCTGGTGGTGTCGTCCTGAGAGCTTCCGGGGAAGGTCACGCTGTTTTCTTAAAAGCAACAACAACAACAACAACAACAACAACAACAACGGAGTTCCTGTTGTGGCTTAGTGGGTTAAGAACCCCATACAGTGTCTGTGAGCATGCAGGTTCAACCCCTGGCCTTGCTCAGTGGGTTAAGGATCCGGCGTTGCTACAAGCTATGGTGTAGGTTGCAGATGTGGCTCGGATCCGGTGTTGCTATGGCTGCGGTGTAGGCCAGCACCTGTCGCTCCGATTTGACCTCTGGCCCACGAACTTCCATATGCTGCAGCTGTGGCCCTAAAAAGAAAAAGAAGAAAACCCCAAATCCATAACTTTCCAACCAGCGCACCTCTGCGAGATGTGATCTCGAGTCTCATGGGCCAGTGTGTGTCCTTCGGGGACCTCAGCCAAGGGAGACGGATAGAGTCCCCTGAGCTGCACTTATCCATTCTCAGTGTGATGGTTTGCATCTGCGAACCCCAGACTCCCAGCATATTTTTCTGATTGTCCTTCGAACGTTTCAAATGCCCTGGAAGTTACTGCTACCCCTTTCAGTAAGTAAGAGCTCTGTGACACACGTATACACACACAGAGGCACACAGACCCACACAGACACACGTATGCACACACAGAGGCACACAGACCCACACAGACACACGTATGCACACACAGACACACACAGACCCACACAAATACCATCCCGTACCTCTGGACCACTAATCTCTTCTTTTGCTCTATAATTTTGTCATTTCAAGAATGTTACGCAAATGGGATTCGTACTGTCAGTGAAATGTAATCAATAGTCCATCTAAGAACGAAACGGGAAGTCGTATCGGAGCCAAGCTAGGATGGCAACCCAGAGCTCTGAGGACTGTTGTGAAGAGGTGAGGGGGAGGCTGGCGTATGTGTGGTGCCGGCGAGAGGGGTGCGCCAAGTCAGGGCACATCTGGATAGAAGCTCACGGCTCTTTGCAAGGAGCTGAGCCTTCCCGACAGGTTTAGTGCTTCTCTAAGTGGGGGGAGATGCAAGACACGGGTTCGTAAACTTTCCTCCTGCAAATCTGTGTGTCTGTATCTGTGTGTCTCTGTGTCTGTGTGTGTGTGTCTGTCTCAGTGTCTGTGTGTCTGTGTGTCTGTGTCTGTGTGTGTCTGTGTGTCTGTATGTATCTGTGTGTCTGTGTGTGTCTGTGTCTGTGTGTGTCTGTGTATGTCTCTGTGTATCTGTGTCTGTGTGTCTATGTCTGTGTGTGTGTGTCTGTGTCTGTATCTGTGTCTGTGTGTGTCTCTGTGTGTCTCTGTGTGTGTGTGTCTGTATGTGTATCTGTCTCTGTGTGTGACTGTGTGTGTGTCTGTATGTGTATCTGTGTCTGTGTGTGTGTGTGTCTGTGTCTGTATCTGTGTCTGTATGTGTATCTGTCTCTGTGTGTGACTGTGTGTGTGTCTGTATGTGTATCTGTGTCTGTGTGTGTGTGTGTCTGTGTGTGTGTGTCTGTGTCTGTATCTGTGTCTGTGTGTGTGTGTCTGTGTCTGTATCTGTCTGTGTGTGTCTGTGTCTCTGTATGTCTCTGTGTGTGTCTGTGTCTGTATGTGTATCTGTCTCTGTGTGTGACTCTGTGTGTGTCTGTGTCTGTTATCTGTGTCTGTGTCTCTGTATGTCTGTGTGTGTGTGTCTGTCTGTATGTGTATCTGTGTCTGTGTGTGTGTGTCTGTGTATGTCTCTGTGTGTCTGTGTCTGTATCTGTGTCTGTGTGTGTGTGTCTGTGTCTGTATCTGTGTCTGTGTGTGTGTGTCTGTGTCTGTATCTGTGTCTGTGTGTGTCTGTGTCTGTATGTGTATCTGTGTGTGTGTGTCTGTGTCTGTGTCTATGTGTGTGTGTGTCTGTTATCTGTGTGTGTATGTGTCTCTGTGTGTGTGTGTCTGTGTCTGTATCTGTGTCTGTGTGTGTCTGTGTATCTGTGTCTGTGTGTCTATGTCTGTGTGTCTCTGTCTGTATGTGTATCTGTGTCTGTGTGTGTCTGTGTGTGTCTCTGTGTGTGTGTGTGTCTGTATGTGTATCTGTCTCTGTGTGTGACTGTGTGTGTGTCTGTGTGTGTGTGTCTGTATCTGTGTCTGTGTGTGTGTGTGTCTCTGTATGTCGGGGACGGTCGGGGGCATTGCTGGGCCGTCCTTCCCCTTCTGTCCTCATTTCACCCGGGCTCTGGGGGCCTTTCCTGGCCAGTTTGTCCCTGGCACTAGGAGTGCTCATCCCCAGGTCAGGCAAGGATCTGGTCGAGAGGCCACCCCCTGGGCGGTTCCTGGCCTGGACCCCGTGAACAGTGGCCCCGAGCCCCGGGCCGCCTGTCCTCCTAGGCTCTTGTGATCCAGGAAAGGTTCCCTCGTGTGGCTTCTTCCCATGTCTGACGTTGCCCGGTTACAGTCACTGATCTTACAAAACTGTAAGTCCGTTGTTTCGGGTCACTCGTCATCGTTATTTTTACCGGAGTCTCAGTCGCACATTCGTAAAGACAGTCACCTTGTGAAATGAGCAGAACAGCGGCCGTACACTCGCAAAACCATTAATGAGGTCGTGCGTGTTTAAGCTGGAACTTCCTCCGGGGCGCCCGGCGTCTCCTCGGGTTGTCTGACCCGCCTGCCGGCTCAGCCCCCGTCCCTCTCTTTGAGGTACTGTCACGGACACAAGAGTCCCCGAAGGCGTCTCTGCACAGACGCGGCTCGTGGCGGGGGGCCTGACCGTCGCAGGACCGAGAGAGGAGGGCTGCCTTCTAAGGAGTGGGGCAGCTGGCGTCGGAAGGAGCGGCACGGATCTTTCTGGCGGAGCCGCTGTCTCCGCGCTGGGGTCTGGTTCCTGCAGGATGCAGACGGACGGGGCACCTCGCAGGCGGCAAGGGCGAGGGGAGCCCGGGGGCAGAGAAGCCCTTATGCTGACATTGTTTGCTTCTTGCCTGAAGTATGAACTTGTCCTTCGTAGAATAAATACAATCTTTTGCGACGGACACGTGACTCTTTTTATTCAGCATAATTCTGTGGAGACGCATTCGTGTCGTGTGTGTCAGGAGTTTGTCCTTTTGACCGCGGCCAGATGATGTACCTAAATTTGCTTAGCATTTACCTGGAGGGCGGCTGAGTTGGTTGCTGTTTGGGTGTAAAGCTGCTGTGAGCTGCGACGCTCCGGTTTGTGCGTGAGCGCCGTCTGCGTTCCTCTGGGATGAAAGCCCAAGGTGCAGTTTTGGGCTTGTACGGGGAGGTCGTGTATCAGTCTGTAAGAAGCTGCGTGACTCTTTGCCAGCGGCTGGACCACTTTGCATCCCCTCCAACGATGCACGAGCGATCCGCTTTCTCTCTGTCCTCACCAGCATTCGGTGTTATCGCTGTGGCTTCTGTTTGAGCCGCTGATGGTTGTATGGTGGGATCTCACTGTGGTTCTGCATTTCTCTCGTGGCTAATGATGTTCAATATACCTTCATGTGGTTGTTTGCCACCTGAATAACTTCATGAGTGAAAAGGCTGCTTCTCTCTTTTGCCCATTTTCTAACTGGATTATTTGTTTTATTTTACTGAGTTTTCAGAATTCTTCTTCTTTTTTTTTTGGCTGAGCCCATGGCATGTGGAAGTTTGCAGGCCAGGGGCTGAACCTGTGCCACAGCAGTGACAATGCCAAATTCTTAATGACTAGGCCACCAGGGAACTCCTATAACTTGACTTTTCATTTTCTTAGCAGTCTTTACAGAATAAAAGTTTTCAGTTTTGACTAAGTTCAGTGTATTAATTTTTCCTTCTATGGATCATGCTTTGAGGGTCATATGTAAAAAAATCCTCTCCCCAGCCCCAGGTCCTGAAGCTTTTCTCCTCAAAGGCTTATACTTTCATGTTTTACGTTTAAGACTGTGACTCATTTTCAGTTCATTGTGTGACGTAGGGACTGAGTACAGCGCCCAGGACCCTTTGCTGAAAAGATTCTCCTTCCTCCTCGAATCTCTTCTTCCCCTCCGTCAAAATCACGTGGGTTCATTTGATGGGCTTCATTCTAGGGCCTTCTGCTCCATTCCAATAGCCTGCACATCTGTCCTTCCACCAGGCACACGACCCTGGTTCCCGTAGCCATGGTGTGAGCCCATAACCACCAGCAGAGTGACTCCTCCCACTTACTGGTCTCTTTAAAAAGAAATTTCAGCGATTCTAGGTCATTTGCATTTCCATAGATGTTTTGGAATAAGCCTGCCAATGCCTACAAGAAGCCGTGCTTGGATGTTGGTAGGACTTGTTATACCTACAGTCATACCTACAGCCACACCTACAGTTTACCTACAACCATACCTACAGTCCTACCTACAGTCACACCTACAGCTTACCTACAGTCACACCTACAGTCTTACCTACAGTTTACCTACAGGTCAGTGTCTGGAGAATTACGCTCTTTAGCTCTTTACTCTGCTGAGTCTTCCAATCTGCGAACAGGAGTGTGTCTCTATTTATTTAGCTCTTTTCTGACTTCGTTCCGTCGCGCTCTGTAATTTTCAGCACATGTATCCTGTACGTGGTTTGTTCGTTTTCATGGATGTCACTGTTTACTCGATTCTTCTGCATTTGCTGACATTTAAATTGTTTCTCGTGTCTTCACTCATTTAAAAATGTAGGCCAGCGGCTACAGCTCCGATTAGACCCCTAGCCTGGGAACCTCCATATGCTGCAAGTGCGGCCCTAAAAAGTAAAAAAAAGACCAAAAAATAAAATAAAATTAATAAGAACATAATAAACAGCTTTCGATATTCAGACGGTTTTGATAAAGTCAGAGGAGTGAGACCCTGGGTCAAAAGGTATGAACACCTGCACCTCTTCGTACATCTCACAGAGTTTGCGTGTGAATAAAAGAAGCCTTCTGGAGTTTCCTGGTGGCTCAGAGGTTACATTGTCCCTGCCATGGCTCTGGTTACTGCGGCAGCGTGGGTTTGATCCCTGGCCTGGGAACTTCTGCATGCTGTGGGCACAGCCAAAATAAGTCTTCCTGTAAGTGTCTACCAGTCTGCCCAGTAAGCCCAATGCTTTGTATTCCTAGTGGCACATGCATATGTATTTTTTTCTTCTGCGCTAGAGGCATACGGAAGTTCCCAGGCCAGAGCTTGAAGCCATGCTGCAGCCGTGACGCCACTGCGGTGACAATGCTGGATCCTTAACCCATTTCACCACAGGGGAACTCTGATAGTGGCATATATTTTTACAAAACATGAGTGCAGTGACTCTGCGATCCTCGCTGCCTTGGGACCAATGACTCTGTCATGATATAAAATTCTCTGCCGGGCACATCGTTTTTCTAAAACGCGACCTCGTCTTGCACACTCGGCCGCACGCTCAATGGTCCTGGCAGCACTCTGCTCTCCCAAGTGGCCTCTTGTGATCCTTTTGCAGATTATCCCCTTTTACGAAGATGCTACCAATTTGGGCGACGCGTCCTTACCTGCCCCCACAGACTCTGCTTTGGCTGCCCTCGTCCAGACCACACACGAGCCTGCTGAGGAGAGGGGCCGGGCCAGCACCGCTTCTGGGAGGGGGTCCTTTGCATCTCTGCTTTCAGAGTAAAAGTTAAAGAGACGTATCCCAAGATAAGACTTCCGCAATCATAGCAGTCTGTTTTAATAACTATTGCTCTGTGTTTGTTGGACCGTTTAACAGAAGTCTGTTACTTTAGCAACGTCTTTGTTGCAAACCCAAATGGCCCTCCTCCACACGTGTGGCTTAGAGATGCCCGGTCAGTGCATAGGCACCTGCCAGGAGACCTCCCTGGTCCGTGGTACCCGAGTCCAGTGTCTGCAAGAGATGCCTGAGCGGTTGGGTTCACACAGCCCATGGTTTCTGTTACTGTGTAGTGTCCATGGGGATGCAGGTTCAGTCTCTGGCCTCGCTCAGTGTGTTAAGGATCCCACGTTGCTGTGGCTGTGGCTTGGCCGGCAGCTGCAGCTCCAATTTGATCCTTACCTTGGAAACTTCCATTTGCTGCAGGTGCAACCACTAAAAAAATTTAGAATTTTTAAAAAAGAATAAAGACTTATGCAGCCTCAGGACAGACACCATCCACACACAAAGCCATTTGTTCTGGAAGGAAGCTTCGTTGCGGTGGCACCATCCATTTCCCACCCACACTTTGGAGGCTTTTCGAAGGCTCCTAAGCGCATCTTAGCAAAGCCAGGTGCGTCGATGACGAAGTTCTCACCCGAGTTAGAAATGACTCTTTGCAACATGTCCTAAAGGCACCTTTCGAGATGAGACAGAAAGTGTCATTTAGAGCCCGCACCTAAAACACCACGTCCTGATACTAGAGCCTCGGATCTCTGTCACCTCACACCTTGTCTCCACAGAATGTTGCTTCGCAGGGGGCTCAAGGATTCATAGAACTTACTAGAATTAACCCGCTGAAGTGTCATCAAGTTGTCAGCACCCGGGAGCCTCAGCCTGAGTCTGGGACTCTCCGCAGGGAGGCACCTGCAGAGACGCTGCTCCATCTGCCCGGCCCTGTCTCCAATCGCAGCTTCCCGGGCGTCCAATTTGCGTAGCCTGTGATTTCTAGAAACACCAGCAACCGAGAGGCCTTCAGAGGGAGGGGGAATCAGGTGAAGGGACAACAGGCAACGGGGTGAAGACAGACAGAAGCCGTGGAGACGGGAAACCCGTCTCAATAAGCAGAGTTACTGGGAGCGGCGGCAGGGCCAGAGTTTGTCGGAAACACAAGGAGGAGAACAGACCTGAGCGGCGTCTGCTCTGTCCCTTCTCTTCCTGCCGCTGTGACACAGGAACCCCAGGTTCAGCCCAGTTTGGACACGGGGGGCTTCAGGGCTCAGGGGGTCTTTTTGAAGGTGGACTCGGGTCTGCAGCCCTGGCCACGCCTTGCTGACGGTGCCCGCGTGTGCGTGGCTCCCACTGCCCTGGGCACTGGGCCACTTTGTTTGGTAGAAAAAGGAAAGGGGTTCCAGTCGTGGCTCAGCAGGTTAAAAACCCAATATAGTGTCTGTGAGGACATAGGTTCGATCTCTGGCCTTGCTCGGTGGGTTCAGGATCCGGCGTTGCTTCGGCTGCAGTGTAGGTCACAGATACGGCTCAGATCTGGCGTGGCTGTGGCTGTGGTGAGGCTGGCAGCTGCAGCTCCATTTGAGCCCTCGCCTGGGAACCTCCATGTGTCGCAGGTGTGGCCCTAAAATGACAAAAAAAGGAAAAGGGAAAAACTCCATTCCAGGACAGGTGAGAAAAGAGCACCAGTGTGGCCGCGTGACCTGTCCCTCGGGGAATTGCCCCTTGTGCCAGACGGAGCTGTGGCTCAGGTCCTGGACACTTTCAGTGGCGGGCAGACCTGGGGCCCTGGGCACTGCCAGTGGTGGGCAGGCCTGGACACTGGGCACTGCTAGCGGCGGGCAGACCTGGGGGCACCTGCAGCCCTTCCCTCTGCCTGGGCCTCACCCCCTCCTGGGATCTCAGAGCTGCCTGTGGCTCAGGCCTGGTCCCTCCCACCTTGCACAGCGTGTGCACCGCCACCTCTTGGCTTTGTTGTGAGCGGCCTGTGCCCCTTGGTTCAGGACACTTTACTGGGGGGTGTGCCGCCCTCCAAGGGACTCCCCGGGGTGGGCCCTGGCTTCACTCCCTGGAGGAGGTGGGGGAGCTCGTTGGTGCCTTCTGCCCCCTTGCAAAGCATTTCTGCACTTGCTTCCTGGCAGGGCGGTAGGCTCGGTGTGGTGAGCCCTCTTCTGAAAAACCAAAGTGTAGATAAAATCTCATTTTAAAAACACTTAAATCGTGGGCGTTCCCTGGTGGATCTGTAGGTTAAGGATCAGGTGTCACTGCAGCAGCCCAGGTCACTGCCAAGGTGCGGGTTTGACCCCTGGCCTGGGAACTTCTGCCAAAAAATAAAGAATAAAACTAAAAGCAGCGAATCGCATCCACGAGTTGGGAAGTGGTAGGAAGCGCTCAAGGCCACCGCGTGTTTCAGGAACAGGGTGAGAAGGCAGAGGCCCTGACCTGCTCCTGGAGGGCTGATGACAACACTGTGCATTGAGGGGCTGAGCTCACACTGCGGTGGGGGGAGGACAAAGGCAGGGTTTGCCGGCACAGCGCTGAGGACCAGGGAGGCACACGGCCCCTGAGGTCCCGGTGAGCCTGCACGCACCTGGGGCTTGGCCTGGGCCGAGTCTCACGTCTGCAGTTCCGGAGGGGGGGTGGGGCCTGGGAGCCATCGGGGTTTGGACGGTAACGCAAAGCCTGGCAGGATGGGCTTCCAAGGGGGGATGTTGGGGATGAAGCAGCAGGGGGTGCCGGGGGCCAGTGGCTGCGGGTCAGGATGGCCTGTGTTGTGCTGCCGGGACCACCTGCTGGATGGGCGCGGGCAGGAATACAGCGGGAGCCAGCGGGATGGGGATGCTCCGGGCAGCAGACGCGGCCTCGCCCCGAGCCCGGGGCTTGTGTTTTTAACAAGCCCCCTGGTGGTTCTCGCGCAGGGGCACCGCTGAACAAATGTTGCTCCTGGGCACCCGGTTTGGGGTCTGGAAGAGGGACCCTGGCGGTAGTGCCCCAGTGGGAACACCTCACAAGGGCAGCCTCTGCCGACCGGAGTCCCCCGTGAGACCCCGGAAAGCCAGCCTGCACTTCTCCGGTCGGCGCTGTGGCGCTGCATTAAGGAGGCCGGGGTGGGGCGGGGCTAGCCTGGCAGGACTTGCTGGAAGGGAGTCGAGTTTAACGCGTTTCCTGCGTGCATGTTAGTGCTTTCTAGAAGGACCCTTCCTCTCTTTTGGAGACCAAGCTAGCACTTGCCCAGTTTTTACTGTCTATGCCCTTATCATTAATATTCCACAATTTTTTTGGGGGGGGGTCTTTTGTCTTTTTAGGGCCGCACCCATGGCATACAGAGGTTCCCAGGCTAGGGGTCAGCTGCCAGCCTAGAGCACAGCAGCTTGGGATCTGAGCTGCGTCTGTGACCTACGCCACAGCTCAAGGCAACGCCGGATCCTTAACTCACTGAGTGAGGCCAGGGATGGAACCCGCAACCTCATTGTTCCTGGTAGGATTCGTTAACGCTGCGCCACGTCGGGAACTCCCAATATTCCACAACTTTTAATCTGCATTTACTTTTCATAAATATTCTCTCTTTAAATGACATGAAAAGCGGATCACTCAGAAGAGCGGAAACTACCTACCAAGGTGACCTTGGCGCCAGGCAGAGAGCGGCAGCCACTGGTCCCCTCTGGTGTTTCGTCAGTGGTTCTCCACCTCAAACACCTGTATGGGGGTTTCTTCCATTGGTCAGAATTTCATATAATGGAGAAATATATTTTTTTAAAAAAGGAATTGGAGTTCCCATCATGGCGCAGTGGTTAACAAATCCGACTAGGAACCATGAGGATTCCGGTTCCATCCCTGGCCTTGCTCCGTGGGTTAAGGATCCGGCGTTGCCATGAGCTGTGGTGTGGGTTGCAGACACGGCTCGGATCTCATGTTGCTATGGCTGTGGTGAAGGCTGGTGGCTACAGCTCTGATTAGACTCCTAGCCTGGGAACCTCCATGAGTCGCAGGAGTGGCCCTAGAAAAGGCAAAAAGACAAAAAAAAAAAAAAAGAATTTCAAGCATAATTCAACAGTGATTCTAAAATTCCCTGTCACAGATTATTTTGTCATATATCGATGTCATTCCAACAATTTATTCCTCTAGGTTTTTTGTTTTTGTTCTTGTTTTTGGCTGCGCCTGTGGCATGTGAAAGTTCCCGGGCCAGGGATGGAACCCCTGCCATAGCAGTGACAATGCCAGGTTCTTAACCCACTGTGCTACAAGGGAACTCTGTGTTTCTCCAGTTTTTCTCTCTCACATTAGAATGTTTTTGAAATCCTTGCTTGGAGAACAAGCACCTGACTGTGATGCCAGGTTCTTCCCACAAAGGTCTCAGTTATTTAAAAAAAGATATTCTTTCATGGGAATGATGTTAGAAACCAAATGTTTAGTGCTCCCTGGAGGATGTAGGAACAGACTATTTTCTTAAGGGAGCAGCATGAAAATCCACATAGAGTTCTAGGAAAAATGACCTGCCCCATAAAAAAGAAAGGACATGTATTTCAGAATGAGGCATGGACAGTATTTAAATCTGGTTGCCCTTTAAGGCAGTAATCACGAACGATCTGGAAAGTAGGACGGTCCAGTCTGGAAAGAGTTAGAAGCAGACAAGCCTGGGCATGCCCTCTCCCCCCAACCAGCGTTTCCTGTGCACACAGGCCCTGCATCCAGCATCCAATTCCAGGCCTTTTCTCCTTTTCTCTTCTTTCTTTCTTTTTTTTTTTTTTTTTCCGGTTCTTGAGAAAGAGAAAAACAAAGCATCCTTAGGCAAGTTCAAGCCAAACTGTCTGAGAGATGGAAAAGGCCGAGGTTCCTTCTTCCGTGGATGGCCCTGTAGACTCTGCTGTTGAGGCCCTTATTGGTTCGAAATGAGACCTTACTGCGTGGCAGTGTTATCGGGAAGAGCCCTGGGGCTTTCACGCCATTCGCGAGGGTGGAGTTAGGTGTGTGCTTGGAGTGTGTTTGTCCCACATGCTTTGACAACAAGAATCTACACAAAACATGAAACATTAAGGGAGGTTGGCTCCTAAGCCTGTGATTTGAAACATTAGGACAACGATGAGCCGGGAAGGACAGGTACTGGTGTGTGGTGGGTGTGCTGGGCTGGGGGTGCTGGCAGCTGCGGGCTGGGCCCCCCCATCATAGGAGCGGGTGCAGCAGGGTCTTGGCGGGACTCCTGGGGTCCGGGGCTCTGGGACCACCTGGCTGCCGAGGGGGCCCCGCTGTCCCGGCACGTGGAGGGAGCTCATGCACCTGCAGGCAGGGCTGCTGAAGCAAGGGATGGCCTGTGTTTCTTGAAGAAAAACAGTCATAGAGTTCCCGTCGTGGCGTGGTGGTTAATGAATCCGAGTAGGAACCATGACGTTGTGGGTTCGATCCCTGGCCTTGCTCAGTGGGTTAAAGATCCAGCGTTGCCGTGAGCTGTGGTGTAGGTCGCAGGTTCGGCTTGGATCCTGAGTTTCTATGGCTCTGGCGTAGGCCAGTGGCTACAGCTCCGATTAGACCCCTAGCCTGGGACTCTCCATGTGCCATGGGAGTGGCCCTAGGAAAGGCAAAAAGACCAAAAAAAGAAAAGAAAAAAGAAAAGAAGAAACGCAGTCATTTCTGTGACGTGTGCTCATGAGTGAGTCCCTGGCTGTCACCTGCTCCCCAGTCACCTGCTTCCCCTGCCCCCTGCAACCTCGCCCACCCTTCGCCTTCCAAGCATCCCATGGTCAGATTTCCTCTCCCGTCAGCAGTGTGAGCGGGGACTCTGGGTGACTCAGTGCTGTCCTGTGGCAGGTGGGAGGGGGGCCGGGGCAGGAAGAACCAGATGCCGGGAGATGCTATGTATCAACGGAAATGGGGCATCTCACTCTTACCTAAGCGACAGGCTTCACTTTCCTTCATGACAGCACCTGCGTTTCTGTGGGGATCTGGAGGATGGTTTGAACTTCGGCTGGGCCTGGTCTTCTGAGAGGGAAATTGGTCCTCGGGTGGGAACAGGTGGCAGTGAGCCCGAGGCCTCCCTTCCTCCCGCCTCCTTGTCGTGAGTGGGGAGATTTCCCCACAGAAGCCGCAGGTCTCCTGTAGGTAGGGGGCCCTGGGACTCCAGGGGCTCAAATGTGGTCCCCACTTCCCAGTGGGTCTCAACACCTGCCCCACCCCCCACTGGGTCTCAACACCTGCCCCACCCCCCACTGGGTCTCAACACCTGCCCCACCCCCCACTGGGTCTCAACACCTGCCCCACCCCCCACTGGGTCTCAACACCTGCCCCACCCCCACTGGGTCTCAACACCTGCCCCACCCCCAGTGGGTCTCAGCACCTGCCCGGAGCTGGGGGGCACCCTCGGTGGTCTCCCTCTCCCTTACCTACTCAGGAGCAGTTCCATAGCAACAACATTGTAATTCTTTGTCTTGAAAACCGTGGGGACTGGCCACAAAGAATCCACTGGGACCAAATGCATTGCTTTTTACAAATAGAAAAACCATCGTTTTTACAAAAATGGCAAGTAATCCTTGGAAGTATGGAAGCTGAACCAGTGGAATCAAAAAAGCAAAGAGGACCGTTTTGTCGCCCACGCGACCTTTCCGTACTTTTCAAGGTGTCCGATACTGATTGCGTGGAGATAAAATAGTAAGGTTTATAACTTTTGAGACTGAACTTTTTGTGCCTTTTCGAGAGAGGCCCCTGTTCTGCGGATCATGGCCGCTACGATTTCATTTGAAAATATTTGCTCTGCAACTAAAACACAGGGAGGAAGCTGGAAACCCACCTCCCACGTGTCCAGCTGTGCAACCTTATTTGGGGTAAAATCTCCACTTCGTAGAGTTTTAAGGAATAAAAGGAATAGGGGATGAAAAGCCCGAGTGCCCAGAACATGCCACCCGTGCAGGTACCGGTGGCTGCTTTGAGGTGTGACCTTCGGCCAGCCCTTCCTGATGTCCTCCAGGACGCAGCCCCGTGCCAAAGCCAGAATAGGGAGAACCGTCAGATGGACAGACGCGTTGGAAAGGGACTCTCGGAGAAGCACGGTCCAAGGGACGGTTAGGCTTTAACGTCAGAAAAACACCTGTTTCAGCCTTTCCACGTCGACTCGCTGGCGCTGGGCGCGCAGCATCCCCCTTCCAGGGGCAGTAATATCCGAGGACAGGAAGTTCTCTGACGAAAATCAGTAGTGATTTCGGTCAGCGTTTTCATTTAAAGATCAAGGGCTTTGTTTGCCACGAGGAGAGCGTCTGGCCTGGCAGAAAATCTTATCCGACCGCTTCTTCTGAAACATGACCTCTGGGGTGACGATGAGTCATTCTCTGCATGAGCTCTGGCAGAAATGGGAGGGAGAGTAGGATGAAGAGAAGGAGAAGGGGGGGAAATCGGCCTTTGCTAAGCCACTTCCGCATGGGGGACCCTTTTGAGCGGAGCGGTGCAGACAGACCTCAAGACAAAGTCTCAGAGGCCCGTCGCCTCCCATGGCTTTCCCGTATCCCTCCCTGTCCGGAAAGCCGCCCAGACCGTTGAGAAGCAGACTGGCTTTCACTGGGCCCCTGTTCATTTCCTTGAGACGCTGCTAAGACCCACCGATCAAACCCCCGGGGGAAAAGAAACAGTTAAAGCTCACAAGAGAATCGTTGGCGCAGAGAAGCAGGGTGGTCCTGTAAAGCCCAGGGGCCCCAGCTTTCCGACTCCAGTCCCGAAAGTCCGTACGGGACCCGCCTCGTCCCGCGCTCAGTGGAGGACGCGTCCAGAGGGGCCCTGGCCTTACTTCTGTCCTGTTCTCTTGCAGGAAGAAGGCGTCGTCAAGGAGGTTGACATCAGCCATCATGTGAAGGCCGGCTTTGAGAAGGCCGACCCATCCCAGTTCGAGCTGCTGAAAGTTCTGGGTCAAGGATCCTATGGGAAGGTGAGGGGGCCTGTTCCCTCTGAGTGACCCTCGGCCACTGGCTCGCCCCCACTTCGCCGTCTGGGGGAGGCGAGACGGCACAGGTGCCTCTGGAGCCTGTGGGAGGCGTGGCCCGAGCTGGTGGAATGACAGGGCGGGCAGCGGCCACAGGGCGGGTCCCCAGTACCTGGAGCCGTGGCCCCACTTTGTGTGCTGGAAGCCTATGACTGCGGAGCTGGGCGGCCTGAACCCTCCTCCTCTCCTGGAGCCTCGGCGAGCCTTCCGTTTGTCACCGTGATGAGCGGGTCCTGGGCTGTGAGCATCTTTGGAGTGTGTGTTCCACAGGTACTGTGCCAACGAGAGGAGAACTAAGAGAGCGAGGAGCACGGGAAAGAAGGCCCGGTTCCTGTGACTGTCGCTCGGAGTCAGGGAGGCTGGGGTCTCCACATTCGCTATGCAGCCTCCTTTCCCTGTCTACGAAATGGAGACAATATGAGCTACTTCCTAGGGCTGATCTTTTTTTTTCCCCCCCTTTTTTCAGGGTTGCACCTGCGGCATACAAAGTTCCCAGGCTAGGGGTTGAATGGTAGCCGCAGCCACTGGCCTACACCACAGGCACAGCAATGCAGATCCAAGTCGCATCTGCAGCCTACACCACAGCTCAGGCAGCACCAGATCCACTGAGCAAGGCCAGGGATCAAACCCGCATCCTCATGGACACTATGTCAGGTTCTTAACCTGCTGAGCCGCAACAGGAACTCGAGAATGTCTTGTCTTTTTCTTTTCTCTCCACACTGCAGTGTGATAAGGAGCATGTGTTTATATTAATGTATCCGCTGACAGGTTCGTTTGAACCGTACGAAATTACCAGTATTCAAAACGACTTGGTCTCCAAACGTGGCTGGTGAGTGCAGTTTGGAAGGCATTTACGAGAAAGAGAAGTGATGATTCAGTGTCTGCGTCTAGAAAGCTGTCACTGAAATGTGGAGACAGGCCCCTTTATGTGCAAATGGACTGTCTTCCCATTAGTTAGAGACGCTGCGGATGGGGCGGGGCTGTGTTCCTCTGAGAACCGTGACTTGGAGACAGAGACCAGCCAGGATGCTCCTTGCTCCCTTCAGAGACACTCTCGCGTGTCGCTTCCCGGGGACGCCTGGGCCCAGCGTGAGCATCCTGACAGCTGTCTGCTCTGTCCCAGGGCAGGGGATCAGAGGCCTCGCCGTGGGGCCAGGGCAGGGGGCCAGGCGCTGGGCCGTGGAGGGACCCTGACTTCATCGAGGACCCCGCACCCCAGGGTGCCCGGTAGCTGCAGAAATGGAGAACGTGCTCGGAGCTCAGCAAAGGTGTGGCTCTGAGCCTGTCCACTTGGAAGCTCAGCCGCACTAACGCTACATTGACAGCGTCCTCCTCAGAGACCTGGATGCTAGAAACGGAAGGAGGGAAGGCTTTTTCCCAGTCCCTGCAAGTTGTGAGTTTCCATTTTGCTTTAAAAAAATCCTCTGGAAGGAGTTCCCTGGTGGCTCAGTGGGTTAAGAATCAGCATTGTCACTGCTGTGGCACAGGTCGATCCCCGGCCTGTGAACTTCCACATGCCCTGGATGCAGCACCCCCCAAATCTCTGAGAAACAGGTGAAGCCTTGTGTGGGCAGAATCTCCTTGGAAGGAGAGTCTTCTCACCGTCCATACCCTTCCTTCCAGCCGTTATTGAACAAGACAGAAAAAGCCGCATTGAGATTAATCTCTTTTGATATTAACAGATAAATAAAATAAAGAGGTTCAAATCAAAGACAGAGGAGAAATAAAAGGAAGAGGCAGCGGTAACTCCTACAGATGTTTAACCTCCGTGAACTACTGACTGACCAGCGCAAGCCCTGCCTGTGTGCGGGGCCGAGTCAGCCACCGACTCGGCGGGTCATTGCCAAGGGGGACAGCAGCCGCGGGCTCGGGGCTCCCGGCGGACGAGGGCGCTGTGCTGACCCAACAGGACTCTGGCAGAAAGAGGCGTTGTTCTGGAAAACTCTCCCCGGAAGTTCCGTGGGATCGGTGGGCACGGGGCAGCCTCAGATACGAGCCGCGTGTCCACCCACCACTGGTGCTTATGAAGGTTTTGTAGAAGCAGAACTAACGATAAGGGGGGCCAGGCGTTGTAATGCCTCTTACTGTCTCACTCTTGCTCTCGGGGGGAGGCCCCACGTCCTTAGGCAGGACTGGGCTTCCTTTGCTCTGAAGAGGGAGGAGGGCCCTCCTGCAGGAAGCCTCTGGTAGGCAGATTTCCACGCTCGCCTCTGCCCCAGAGAGCCGGCGCTGGTGGGAAGCCGGCACCAGCTCACCTTCGTACCCCACGGGCCCCCGTGTTTCTTCTACCCTTCGGTGGCTGCAGACGCTGGAGACGCAGAAATGAATAAAACGCCACCAAGACCACCTCGCTTGAGCCTGCTGCTGATCCCACGGCGCTCCTGGGAACCATGCAGGTGGATGTCCTGTCACCCCAACTGCCCGGGTCCTTTACGGCTCTGTCCTCAGCCTCTGCTCTCCGCCTCTGCAGCTGGAAGGTTGTTCCTGGAACAGGAGCAGCAGTAACCCCTGAGGAGTGGGTCCCGGGGCGGCATCTCTCCCAGGGACCAGTCAGGCTTGTGGCCTCGGGCTTGTCCCTGGACCAGGCCACCCAGGGGCAGCCTGGGCTCCCATCTCCACGCTGCGTCCTGCAAAGCCCGGGGAGCCAGCCTGCTGAGGGATTTGCTGGGGATGGTGGTCACAGTTGGGAGTCCGGTCAAGTCATCACGAGTTCAGTGATGTGGTGCTTGGGACGAGAGGAAGGCGGCCTGAGCCAGATCGGAAAAGCCGTTGACACGTCGCAGAGGGAGAGGCGAAGGCTTTGGAGCGGAGGGCGGAGCCTCGGGAGGGTCCCTGAGAGCCTCTGGAAGGTGGGGAAGCCCAGCCTTAGCTCCGCCCAGCTCCCTGCCTGCCCCTCAGCCTCCAGGAGGATAAACTCCAGATCCGAACTGATCGAACCCCAGCCAGACACAGCCTGGCTCCCGTGAGTCCCCTCAGGGTGTGAGAGCAGGTCTTTAAGTGTGCGCCTTTGGGGGGAGTGAGGTCCCCTGGGACGGCCTGACCCCCCGGCAGACCCCTGCCGCATCCTGCCTCCGAGACAGGGTTGACAGTCCTGCGGCAGCCTTAGCGGTGGCATCGCCGCTCGCGCTCTCGGGGCTGCGTGAAGCCGGGCGCAGCTTAGGGAGGACACGGCCCTGCAGAGTCACAGGCTGAGCTGCGGAAAAGGCAGCTCTCGAACTAAAGCGAGGCAGCAGGCGGGAAGTCCGCAGGTTAAGTGTGAGAGTCCGGGTCGGCCCTGGCGCGAGGGGTCCAGTCCTTTGGGAGCTTATTTCTCGGCATCGCAGTGCGATCCTGAGTCGCAGGACGGCAGCCGAGGCTCGGGGGGCAGGAGGTGCAGCCTCTTCCCTCGTCTCACGGTGATTCTTACCCCTTTTTGTTGTTTCTCCCGAGGTGTGTTTGTCTCCCCTGAGATGCCCCACCTGCTGTAGGGCCTCGGCTGCTGCAGGCCTTGCGGGGCCTGGTGTGTGGCGGGAGTCTGACAGATACTGGTAGAATATGGGATTCTTCCTGTCCTTTTAAAAATAACAGAACTCATTTAAAAAAAAAAAACAGTGACGTATAAATAGCCATTACTGGAGTTCCCTCGTGGCTCAGCGGGTTAAGGATGTGGCATTGTCACTGCAGCGGTTTAGGTCCCTGCCGTGGTGCAGGTTCCCTCCCTGGTCCAGGGACTTCCGCCTGCCTCAGGTGTGGCCACATAAATAAATAAACGAATAAATAAAGACGGCCGTTACTATCAATCATCTCGTTTTTAAAGCCTGAAATACTGTAAAGAAAAAGGCTCATGTTCCACAGTCTGTGCAAAGATTCGACGTCCTTTAAACCAGATCTCAGTGCTCGGCTGCCCTGTGAACTTGGCCTTCGGCTTGGACTTGAGTGGACGGTCCTCCCTCCTCCCGACCCTGCGCAGGCCCCTCACGTGCGCGTTCGTGTGTGAGTTCACACGGCCCTCCTGATCCTGCGGGGACGAGGGAGGAAGCGGGTGTGGAAAAGAAGACGGGAAGAAGGGCTCGGGAGCTGCCAAGGCTGGACCCTCTCACCACCAGCCCTCCGGCCTCCCGGCCTCCTTTCTCGCTGTTGCGTTCTTATTTTGCAAGAGGGGTTTTCCTGCAGTTACCGTTTTCTGATTAGGAGAGCCTCGTCCTGGGGCTGCTCAGTCGTTGTCCCCGAGGTAGCACGGGGGACTTGGAAGTGAGCAAATCCTCGGCAGCTCCATGGGGTGAAGCTCCAAGCACACACGCCGGCAGCACCTGCGCCTCCTGACACACGTATCGTCTGCACGCGTGTCTCTATCACGACAGCGTATTTTTGCATCTGTTGGGAAACACTGTCCGGGAAAAAGCAAATACCGTTTTATCTGCATAGAAGGTGGGGGGTTGGGGATGGATGCTCCAGGTTGGTTGGTTGGTTTTCTACTAATTTTGTTCAACAAATGAGTGCGACCTTCACGCTCAGCTCTCAAACAGTTGTCCTTTCTTTTTGCTTTTCCTCCACGTTACACCTCAAAATGTGTTTCAGAAAATGCTAAATGTCCACAGAGTGTATGTGATGCCCATTTGGTCCAACTCGGTCAACTTGAACTCCTCGGAGCTGAAATTGGGTGAAGAAAGCTCAAGATAAGAGAACCTGCTTGAGAGTCAGTCTGTCCCGTGTGAAGATAAGGGAACCTGCTTATCTTGAGAATCTGAGTCGTCCCGTGCGACTGGCAATGACCCGCAGGCGCTCCGCCCTGCGGCTTTACACGGCATCTCCCGATAAGCCAGACTGATCTCCCTGGAAACCTCTGGGTGGTGCAGATTTTCCTGAACAACTGGTCTTTAAAAAAAAATTTGAAAAGAAAGAAAGAAAAGGGGGAGCGAGGAGGGTGGCATTACTTCTGATATAATGCGTTTGGTGGAAAGCGAAGGGCCGAGAGCAAAGGCTGACCCTTCGTGCAGCAGCACCCGGGCACCTCAGTTCCTCACGGGGCTGCGTAAAGGACGTGAGGCTTTGCCCGGCAGGCTAGACGCTGGGAAAGATTTTCCATTTTCCTTTGTTCCTGCAGCGTAGTTACTGGATTGGAATTTTCCAGCCGCCCTTGGACGTCCCCTTGTCAAGTCCCGTAAGGAAGATGAGGTCCCGTCGTACCAACTGCAGGTGTTGTGTGTTCTCTCCCCAGGTGTTCCTGGTGAGGAAGGTCAAGGGGTCCGACGCGGGGCAGCTCTACGCCATGAAGGTCCTAAAGAAGGCCACCTTGAAAGGTGAGGGTCGTCGAGGCCCAGCAACCCGCCTCAGCTGCTGCTGCTCACGGGGGGACAGGCGTTCGGCTCAGTGCTGCGTGATTCCTGTGTGTCCACACGTCACACTCTGATTGATGACACACAACACGAACACGTCCCCGAGTATCTAACAACCCCCTGCGCGCTTTCCAGGCCTCCGAGGGAAGCCGTGTTGTGTCGATAGCACCCTCCCCATATGCTCCGCCTTTTGGAGAACAGAGCATTGGCGGGGGCGGGGGGCGGTTGCAGAAACAGGTTGTTACGGCTCCTATCGGGCAACAAATCTGCCTAAATTCATCCGTCAGACTGGATTGCTCAGTTTCAAGCAAAATGTGACTCATTTTTCCCTTCTGTCCTGGGGGTGGGATTAGAAATACAGCCCAACACCAATGCCCAGCCTCTGTGTTTCTACCCCCAGGAAATTATAGGCACGTCACACAGGTCAAGATAAGCTCTTATGGGAGTTCCCTCTGTGGCTCATCAGGTTATGAACCTGACTAGTATCCAGGAGGATGCAGGTTAGATCCCTGGCCTCACTCAGTGGGTTAAGGACCAGCATTGCTGTGAGCTGCAGTGTAGGTCACAGACATGGCTCAGGTCCTGCATTGCTGTGGCTGTGGCGTGGGCTGGCAGCTGCAGCTCCGATGTGACCCCTAGCCTGGGAACTTCCATATACCACAGATGTGGCCCTAAAAAGCAGAAGAAAAATAGATAAGCTCTTATCTAAGATCTCTATTCCAAGCTCGGGGTCGTTTAGCCAGCATCTCATAGAACCGAGCTCTGACCACCCCCTGTTCCCTGTTGGTTGAGGGAGGGATCCAGTGCCCTCAATAGAGCAAGAAGGCTGAGCACACCTGGCCTGGCAGCTGAGAGGACGAAGTTTATTAGTCACCTAGACTCATCGCCTGGGGGAGAGGAGGCTTCACTGGGCACCACTTGGGGCCATGCAGGGCTGCTCGGGAGCAGAGTAAGTACCAGGGCCAGGAAGGCATAGGCTTTGTAGGAACAAAAGTGTGGGGTGGGCCTTGGTTCCAGGGAGGATGTGATGGGCTTGTTTGAATGGTTCTGTGGGCTGGCAGGGGACGCAAGCCACTTAGGTTGGAGAGCAGGTAAGTTATAGCCGGTCTGGCTTGTAGGGGAACCATTAGGGGGCGGGGGGGGGGTCTTTTCCTGTTGGGGTGGGGGGCTGTGTGTCAGGGCATGGGTACACAAGGTCTGAAATTCACAGATGTTGAGACAGACTTTTTTTTTTTTGGCTTTTTTAGGGCCACAGGTGAGGCATACGGAAGTTCCCAGGCTAGGGGTCGAATCAGAGCTACAGCTGCCGGCCTCCACCACAGCCACAGCAACGTGGGATCCGAGCTGCGTCTGCGACCCACACCACAGCTCACAGCAACACCAGATCCTTAACCCACTGAGTGAGGCCAGGGATCGAACCTGTGCCCTCATGGATACTGGTCAGATTCGTTTCTGCTGTGCCACATGGGAGCTCGGAGATAGACTTTTTAGGTCTTACATCGCACAGTCCTCAGCACCTGCGTGCAGGCGTCACTGAAAAATATGTCATTCTCTGCCTTCAAGTCCCTTACTGTCAGCCGGTAAAGACGATGCATTTTGGGCCACATAGAACCGACAATGTATGACGATAAATGCCTGGACCGAAAATGTAGAGACCCCCCCCCCCAAAAAATGTAGAGACCTAAACATCGCAGATGCGCAGGAAGACGAGCTCTTCCCCACGAGGCTCTGGAAAGACTCAGGAGGGTGAGGCGGGCCGTGGGGGGGTGGGGGCAGGTCTCCCGCGGGAGGTGGGAAGAGCCGACGTGGGCGGCAGAGCCAGTGGAGGAAGACACAGACACTGGCCGCTCTGGCCGGACGGGAGCCTGCGGCCGAATCACCCGTGCGGCTTTGGGGACCGTTGTTAGCAAGAGTCCCCGAGGCCCCGCTCCTGACCTAGGGGGTCCTCGTCTCTTAGGGCAGGGCCTAGAATGGACTTTTCTAACAACTGTCCTAGTAATTCTTCTGTACACGAAAATTTTGGCTTCTGTGACGTAGCCCTTCTAGCGTATTGCAGACACTGGCCTTTTTAACTCAGCCCCATAATTTAAGCCATGCTTTTTATAGTGAGCATTTTTTTATTGTAGCTACAATCATATTTCTAAAACTGTCTGTCAGTTGAACTTGGCCAAATAGTCTAAGATCCTCATAATAATATAATTTTCAAGAATTGTTTGTTAAAAGATGTACCGGAAACAAACCAGGTTTTGACGTTCCGTCCCCAAGTTTGAATGAAATAATCTCTTCAGCTACAGCCGTAGCTCTGTAGGAACAGAAGATCCAGTTAGAAATTCGTTAGTTCGGGAAGATCCGAATGGCTGAGACACGAACAGCATCTCTGGCACTTCCTCAGAAGTTGAACAGAGTTGCCGCACGACCCAACTCTTCCACCCCTAGATGTGTAACCAAAAGAGAAACTAGAGCATTCAGCTGCCCACAAACTTGTACGTGAAGGTGTAGGGAGCAGCGCTAGCTGATCGCAGTAGCCAAAATGTGGGAAACCCCCAGATATCCATCAATTTGTTCATAAGCTGTGGTACATCCACGCAGTGGAATATTATTTGGCAATAAAAGCAATGAAATACTGGAGATCCTGTTGTGGCTCAGCAGAAATGAACCCAGCTAGCATCCATGAGGACAGGGGTTTGATCCCTGGCCTCACTCAGTGGGTTGAGGATCTGGCACTGCCGTGAGCTCTTGTGTAGGTCGCAGACGTGTTTTGGATCCAGTGTTGCTGAGGCTGTGGTGTAGCCTGCAGTGGAAGCTCCTTTTTGACTCCTGGCCGGGGAACTTCCATACGCCACGGGTGCGGCCCTAAAAAAAGAAAGGAGTGGAACCCTATGCATATAGTTCAGCACATGGATGAACCTCTAAGACGTGTGAGCGCAAGCAGCCAGGCGCAGAGGTCTCCGTGTTGTCAGGTGCCATTTATATGAAAATGCAGACCAGGGACTCCACAGACAAGGAAGGTAGAGTCTCGGTTGCCGAGGCTGGGGTTTGGGGAGACGGGGAGTGGCTCCATGACTCTGGACTTTTTTGGGGGGGAATGAATGTGGCTTATAATCGACTGTGGCGATGGCTGAACAACTCCGCAAATCCGCATTGACTGGTGCGCTTCAAATGCGCGGATTGAGTGGTCAGTGATTTCTATCTCAGTAAAGCTGTTGTTTCAAAAATGCGCAGCTGCTACGTAACATGGCCATTTGCTGGAACCCCCTGTTTCACTCTCGAAGCATGGGGTTTGCTCTCAGACACGGAGGGCAGCTCCCCGTGGTCTCAGGCACAGGCGGGTCAAGCGGACGCTGCAGCAGCTCATCCTTGACCAGATGCCCCCGCGTCGCCCCTTCCGCCAGCAGGTCTGAGTGGCCTCACCTGCTTGCGCCCAGCACCCCAGCCTCTTCCTCTTCTCCTCCGGTCACCCTAGCCATTTCCTCTTTCCCACCAAGCACAATCTCACCCCCTCCAGCCCCCCGATGGTGGGGGGGGGGTCATAGGAAAGGACTTGGAACCCGAGGGGAGTCTGCGTTCACCCTGCAGAGTCCTGGTCCTGCCTGTCCCCTCCTGTGCAGACACTCGTCTCAGGGACTTCAGCCTCCCAAGAGCACGCATGTCTCCACGTTGGTTTATCATCCAGCCCAGAGTCCTTGAGAAGGTGCTCCTGAGACAAGGCTGCCCAGACCAGGCAGGATATAAAGTTGTGTGTCCGGAGCAACCGCGATGCTGTTGAACGCGTGACCGCCTCCGTCGGCAGGAGTAGATGCCTCTGTGTGTACAAGTATCGAATATATGTCATCTCGTAGGAATCACACCCCGACAAAAGCAATCAGAGGATTATGGGGAGCTTTTCGTTCTTTCTTTCTTTCTTTCTTTCTTTTTTTAGGCCGCACTTGCACCATAAGGAAGTCCCCAGGCTAGGGGCTGAATTGGAGCTGCCACTGCCGGCCTACACCACAGCCACAGCAACACCGGATCCTTAACCCACTGAGCGAGGCCAGGGATTGAACCTGCGTCCTCACGGATGCTGGTCAGTTCCGTCAGTGCTGAGCCACAACTCCTGGAGCTTTTATTTTCTTCTCTACATTCTCTATTTTAAGTTTTCAACAAACATAAAGCGTGTTTGACTTTGCATAATAAAAAGTTATTTTTATAATATTCCACAATGATATGCTTGCTGTAAAATCATTTTTATGTGGTGAGAATGAGACATATAAGCATAAATCCAGAAGCTTTTCCCACTTCCTTGTGCTCCTTTAAAGCTAGCTTTCAGGAGGTCCCTGGTAGCTCCGTGGGTTAAGGATCCGGCACTGTCCCTGCTGTGGCGAGGATTCAGTCCCTGAACCAGGAATTTCCGTGTGCCTCGGGGACTGCTAAAAAAAAGAGAAGCCATGAAAAAAAAAAAAAAAAAGAGCACAGAGGGCCCCAAACAAACTGAACCCAAACAGACCCACACCAAGACACATCATAATAAAAATGGCAAAAGTTAGTGATAAAGAGAGGATCCTAAAGGCAGCAAGAGAAAAACAGAATGTTACCTACAAGGGAACCCCCATAAGAATATCAGCTGATTTCTCTACAGAAACACTACAGGCCAGGAGGGAATGGCAAGAGAAATTTAAAGTGCTCAAAGGAAAAAAATATGCAACCTAGAATACTCTATCCAACAAGAATATCATTTAAAATAGAAGGGGAAATAAAAATTTTTCCCAACAAACAAAAACTTAAAGAATACAGCAACACAAAACCCAGGTTAAAGGAAATATTGAAAGGGCTTCTCTAAACCAAAAAGAAAGGAAGGAAAGGGAAGAAAAAAGAAAAGAAAAAAAAAAGAGAAGCCATGAAACATACTATTGAGCATAATAAGCTCTTATTAATATTGTATGTGTCTGTTTAGAAAAACTGAAAAGACATTATTTAAGGATGCCTGCTCATTTAATGACACGTATTGGAAAAATGAATTTATGGGGATACCTGTAACCTCCATATTTTTCCATAGCTGACTTATGCAGTGGTTACAAAGATGTCTCCTTTATAATGTTATACATAACTGACAATTTGTGCGTTTTTTTCTATAGGCCTTAGGATTTAAATCAAACCAAAAATGTCTAGAATAGATGGAAGAAAAAAAACAAAAGCCAGCTTTCAAACCAAACGTTATTTTATGTCCTATGCTCTTTCACGTTTCGGAATGGTCCTTCCCTAAGGAATAGATTGTTTTTCCAGACATGCACATCAGACCTGAATTTCTTAAGAGAAATGTAACGATTCACAAGACAGGGCTTTGTGTGAGGCGGGGCTTGGACCCCTCCCCGGAGGGCCGGCCGGGGCAGCCGGGGGGCAGGGTCTCCGTGCCACCGCGGCCGCCCCCACTCTCACACCTTCCTTCCTCACGCGTGAGCGGAGAGGGCGGTTCAAGGGGTTGTTGAAGCCCTTTGGGCTCCAACGCCTCCGCGTTCCGTGAGCCTGCGGCGCCCACGGGGCCATAAGCCGCCCGCGCTCCTTGGTGCACCCTCCGTCTGCAGGCTCGTTGGTACATCGGAAGGACGCGCTGGAGAAGAGAGGAACGCGGCTGACGGGCACGCTCGTGACCGGAACCCCTGAAAGTACGGACCTCCACCCCAGGAACTCGCAAGGGACTTGAATAGCGCGATTATCTTGAGAGGGGGCGATGGGGGGGCCGGAGGGCAGGGGACGGCAGGACTCGGCCTCGTGCCTCCAAGACGCGCTGCCGGTCCCGGGGGAAGCGAGGGGCGCTGTCATTCGGATCCCGAAGAGCTCGACAGACAGATAATAGCCTCGGACCGCTCTGCTCCGCCTGTAGATGAGTTTGGATCTGGACCTGGCGGGCACCTGCCCTCCTTTCTGGGGAGAATGTCAGCTGCCGAGCAGCCATCGGTGTGACAAGCTGGCAGGCGTGGGCCGCCCCCAGGCTCCGACCTCCCCACGCAGCCCCTGGGGTGGAGCTGCCCGGCCCCCGGCCCTGAAGGGCCCTCCCGCAGTGTCCGCGGTCTCCTGTTGACAGGGGTCCTGGACCGAGACCCCACTTTGAGTTGTCACAGGTGACCTTTCTAAACAACAAGGTCCCCGCAGAAGGAATTCCGAAGGCGACGCCCCGCTTTGGGTTGAAGAGGAGTGTGGCTTAAAAAGACCTTATCTGCGTGTCCCCAGGCAGGAGGCCGCAAGTGGAGCAAGCTGCTCTCTGCCCCCTGCTTAGGGAGTTTGTCCAGTGGGGACACTGCCACCCACATTAATAAGGTGCTGCCTGGCCTTGGCCGCCAGCTGGAGCTGCACGTTCACAAGGTGCTGGCACCCGTTCAGGTCAGCGTCCCTGAGTCCTTGGTCTGGGTGTGGTCTGGGCACGAGAATCTGCACCCCCACCTCCCGGGTGTCTCTAGTGGGCTGCCAGCGAGAGGACCCGCCGGTGGTCGGGAGCACAGACGCTGGACCTCGGGGCCCCGTCCAGTGTGGCCTCTCCTGGCCGTGTCCCCTTGGGGACGCTCTCCCGGCCTCCATTTCCTGCTGCCCAAGTGAGATGCTGTCAGTAACAGACCCCGCCTCGCTCATCTTGACGTGAGGCTCCGGTTGTCAAGGATGTACGGGCTCAGGGTCGGCTCTACCACTTCCCGTCCTCTTCTCCATGAAAACTGGCGTGTTAGGACTCCCTTCGTCGAGGTTCTGTTGAGCCTGAGTGGCGGGAGTGAGGACGAGGCCGAGCGTTCACCGCCATCGGGTTAGAAAGACCTCCGTCCAGGTCCAGCCCTGCTTCCTCCAGCTACGGGCAGCGCCGTGATCCTTGTGTGGCCACCAGTCCTGTCGGTTCCTCAGCAGGCCTGGCACCTGCGGGGATCGCAAAACCCACCGGGACGGCTTCTTGGGTAGAACTCTCCCCTTTCCACGAGCATTGGGCCACCTCTCCACCGTGCGGAAGA
Source organism: Sus scrofa (assembly GCF_054392235.1). Taxonomy (NCBI): domain Eukaryota; kingdom Metazoa; phylum Chordata; class Mammalia; order Artiodactyla; family Suidae; genus Sus; species Sus scrofa. The sequence continues at coordinate 2,472,607 of NC_139383.1, forward strand.
GCGTTTATATGAAATGTGTCTTTGCAGTGATAGTTTTCTAATGGGACTTCATCTGTGTTCTCACGCCTAACTAGCTTTTCATCTGTTTTCCTCATAAGTCAACTTTCTAAGCCCAAAGGTGATACACTTTCCCGCTTTAAAGGAAATATATTGTGTTCTGATAACTCTAAAGGTAAAAATATATATTATTCCAGCAGCATCTATCTGTTGAGCAGGTAGCTAATAGACCAGCATGGTCACTTCAGTGTGTTTCATGGCAGCTGTGGGTGGGTCACCGGGCCCCTGGCTGGGAGGCAAGAGGGAAGTGGTCCCCTGAACGGCACTTCCTTTTTTTTTTTGTCTTTTTGTCTTTTTAGGGCCGCCCTCGCAGCATATGGAAGTTCCCAGGCTAGGAGTCCAATTGGATCTGTAGCTGTCGGCCTATCCCACAACCACAGCAACGCAGGATCCAAGCCACGTCTGTGACCTACCCCACACCCACAGCAACGCCAGATCCTTAACCCACTGAGCAAGGCCAGGGATCGAACCCGCAACCTCATGGATACTAGTTGGGTTCCTTAACCACTGCGCCATGATGGGACCTCCTGAACGGTGCTTTCTGATTGTGGGTCAGAGCCCTGATCCCTGCACTCGGAATGTCGGCGGCGTGTGCTCCAGGGAATGTGGAAGCTGTGTGTGTGTGTGTGTGTGTGTGTGTGTGTGTGTGTGCGTGCGTGCGGGGGTGGGGTGACCAGGTCAGAAATGAGGGGATCAAATTCCTGTGGATGACAACTTCTTAGAAAGAGTCCCTACCCAGAGCCAGCCCCCCCAGTTTCACCCCTCGGAATGTCACCCGCAGCACCATTTTGTTTCCTCTTCTCTGAGATGCTTGGCCTAAAAACACCGACTTAGGAGTTCCTGCTGTGGTGTGTGAGTTGAGGACCTGGCATCACTGCAGCCGTGGCATAGGTCACAGCTGCAGCTTGGATTCGATCCCTGGTCCAGGAACTTCCATATGCTGCAAGTGCGTCCAGAAGAGAAGAAAATTTTTAAAAATAATAAAAATACTGACTTAGAGACTAGGCTTCCATCGGTGCCCTCGTTTGAACAGATTTCATTTCCATGCCAGTTCGTTGGTGTCGCTGATGCACATCTGGATGATTTCAAACCTGGGGGGGGGCGGAAGGGAGGCAGATTCCACACTCACGTTGCAAGCGCCCCATGGCTGTTCTTATCCTCCTTTCACAAATGACGAAACTGGGAGTTCCCGTCATGGCTCAGCGGAAACGAATCCAACTAGCATCTCTGAGGACCTGGGTTCGATCCCTGGCCTCACTCAGTGGGTTAAGGATCCGGTGTTGCCCTGAGCTGTGGTGTAGGTCGCAGATGCGGCTCGGATCTGGCGTTGCCGTGGCTGTGGTGTAGGCTGACAGCTGTAGCTCCTATTCGACCCCTAGCCTGGGAACCTCTGTATGCCGCAGGTGTGGCCCTAAAAGACAGACAAAAGGCAAAAGGAAAAAAAAAAGAGGAAACTGAAGCATGAAGCAGCGAAGCCATTCATGTGGAATCACGTGACTTGGAGGGGGTGGAGTCTGGATCCCTGCTCCTCCCGTGGTCACGGGCGCCTGGGTCCGGCCTGTGCCCCACGTCCAGGGCACCATTTCCCGTCAGGACGCCTGCCCTGCTCTAGCCGGGTATTTATGCTCAGGGAGCCTCTTCGCAGATGATGTCAGACCGAAGGAGCACATGAGCGTCCCGTGTCACAGCCCTGACTTGTCGCTACGCGCCTCCTGCCTGTCGTGGTGTCGTCCATCTGTCCGTTTCTACCAGAACTGCTTTTCTTGCATTGGAGATAAAAAGCGGGAAATAGATGTTTATGTTACTTGCATCTTTACTGCCTGTAAATATGAAACTTTTCCCCACAGAAGGATTCTCCAGTAAAGAAGGGACAAGTAACCCTGTTGGCCTTGTTTGAAGTAACGCGGTTTTGGCCGAGCCCGTGGAAGTTCCCAGGCCAGGGATCAAACCCGCACCACAGTGGTGACAGCGCCGGATCCTTAACCTGCTGAGTGACACAGAAACTCCTTGTTTTAAATAATTTAGCATAAAGAAAATGGAAAAACAAATTTTGAGAAGCGGCGCCTGATACGATAATTGCCGTGGTGAGCATTTTTATTTGTGTTATTCATCACTGTCTGCCTTCCTTTCTTCTCTGGAGTAAGTGCATTTGGGCCACCGCGTGTTTACGACACAGCTTCCGGGGGGGGGGGGGCTTTCACTGGGAATCAGCCCTCTGAAGGCTGAAGGACCTTGTGTGGAGACGGATTTTTATTCCGCAAACAGGAGACGCCTCAGGGTATAACCTCGGGCCTGGCAGGGTCTGTGGGCAGAGGCAGAAGGAGGTAGGTGGCCACTCCGCTGGCCAGAGCCTGGACGTCAGCACCCTGGTGACCGGTTAAAAGGCTCCGGCCTCCTTGTGACCGCGGCAGCCTGTGGACCCGCAGTCACGTGCAGCGTGTGCTGTCCTGCGCCCGGGTCCCCAGGGCTGTCACAGCCCCGCCCCACCGCCCTGCGGCTCTTCCAAGCTGTGCTGCCCAGCTGGCCATCTTGCCTTCACCATGACTGATGGGACCACACTTGTTGTTGTGGTTCTTCTTCTCTTGGCCGCGCCTATGGCATGCGAGCCAGGGATCAGACCTGTGCCACAGCAGCGACAGCACCGGATCCGTGACCCACTGAGCCAGCAGGGAACTCCCGCCAGTTTTTATCTTCCCCTTCACTGTCTTTGGAAACACGGTCTCTGTGTAATAGAATGTGGTGAAATACGGCGACGTCGTATCGGGCGTGATGTATCACATGATGTGAAGGTAGCATGCGTATCGATGGAGCTCTTTTAAAATCAGAACCATGCAAGCAATGGCGTCCAGCTCCAGCGAGAGGATTCCGGGCCCGCCTCATCGCAGGTGCAGCAGATCCATCCTCCAGAGCAGGTTCGTATTGTTACCAGGGATTCTGAGCTTGCAGGTGCTGAGAACTTCAAGGTCAAGTTCATGAGCGCTTCCAGCTGGCACTATGAGGTCGCATTCCCCGTTTTACGGAGAGTTTTGGTGACGTGCGTGCGAGGGAGGCAGGGACGCAGAGGGAGCCTTGCGGCTCAGAACCACTCAGGCTGCCAAGTCATTGGGCCGCCTGGCAAAAGGGACCTCCCTGCATTTCTGTGTCTCACTTCCCAGAGACCTCAGAGGACTCTGGGTCTCAAGACACTTTGTTAGGGCTCCAAGGGCCATTGGCCAGCTCTGTAACTCCTGGGCTCTGGCGCAGGCCACGCAGTGGAGGCGAGAAGACCAGCCCAGCACCTTCGATTCTGCAGGAGCTCACGGGTGAGGGCAGGGGACGTGCCCCTGAATAGTCTAATGGGGGGCGAGGAGAGGCTTGGAAGTTGGGGGCACACAGGCCCCACCTGAGAGAAGGGGGCGGGTTCCAGAAAGCAGCTCTGGATCTGAGTTGTGACCACACGGTGTGCGTCCCCTCCTTTTCTGGGGAGGAGAGCTTGCCCTTCGGGTGGGGCAGGTGGACAGGGGCTTCCACCTTCCTCTCAGCCCCAGAGGTGGCACCGCCTGAAGGCTGAAGGACACACGAAGGGCACAGATGGCCGCACAGAGCACAGCAGCCAAGGACAGCACGTCGCCCTCGTCCCCCGCCTTGAGGGCCAACCACAAGGGCAGGGCTGGTTTGAAGCACCAAGCGTTTTCATTTATCCTCAGTTTATTGTGAATCTCGAAATAGCCTAGAACATTTGGATTTTTGCATCTCAGGTCGCCAGCCCCACTCGATTCCAGGCTCACATGTGGAGCAGCAGAGAGTCAGTATCAAGGGAGGCTCCAGACGCTGGGCAGGCTGGGGACACCCAGCGGGAGGTGGCTGGGGACACTGCTCTCGGGCAGGCGCGGGGGTCCCACCATTCCTGTGCTTCGGTGACACAGTGACGTAACAACGGAGGGAGACAGAGGGCACCTCACTGGGCTCTCTTTTTGCTGCATCTCCATCGCAGACATCAGAACCCCTCGGGGCCCTTATCCAAGGGGCAGCGCCAGCTCCTCGGTGTCAGCAAATGAAGCCCGTTCTCTCCGTGTGGGTTTCCTTCTTGGTGGAGGGACTACTCCGCAGCCGTACATCGGGAGGCCGAGGCACGGTCCCAGGCCTTTGGCTCCATCCCTGGGGGCCTGAGTGACTGCCACCAGCAGCAGTGGGCAGTGGGAGGCAGGGTGTAGGCTGGCACACACCTGGAGACCCCTCCCCCTGTCGCCTTTGGAGAGCCGGCCTCTCGTTGTTATTTCACACCCGAAGGGCATTGCCCTGTGACAGTTGTCCTGTGACACTGTGGTAGCTCGGCCCTGGTCAGGTCCCTCGTTAGTCGTCTGCGGCGATCCAGTCCTCGCCCTGCCTGCTTCCTGCCCCCCTGGACCCAGTATGCCTGTGTGTCTCCAGTTCATGCCCTGGGGCCAGTCTTAGAGAACACGTTTGTGAAAGCATCATATCCCCAAACGATGCATCTTCTCTGCTGTTGACTGGGGTCTGGGTTTCTCCTGTGATTTGAGACACAGTAAGAGGGTGTAGAGATTGTGTTGATTTAGGCTCCTGGCCCTTTTTCTGTTTGTTTCAGATAATCTCTACATTTTTCGTTTGCCTTTTAATCGCATGACCTTTTGGGTGGGAAGTTTGTGGTTGTGCTTTGACTTGGTCCATGGGGCTTCCCTCTGCTCTTGGCTTCCGCCGCTTTTGTTCGAGAAAGACTCCCGCCCAGACATCATCAGTTGCGTGCTCATCTCTGTTAGCGTTTTCCCACTTAATTTTTAATATGTAACTTTTTTTGAGTTTTTTTTTAAGTTATAGCTGATTTACAATGTTGTGCCAATTTCTGCTGTACGGCAAAGTGACCCAGTCTCACACACACACACACACACACACACACACACACACACACCCCGGGATTTATTTTTGTGTAAAACGTCGGGAGAAAGTATATATTTATTTTCACGCTGTAATTGGACAGCCGCTTGGGAATTTGAATGTAAGATCTCATTTTCTAATTTTTCACCAGGCTTATCATGGCCTTGGTTTTCCATGACAAACACAATAATTAATGCGGGACTAACGAGCGTTCCTCATTTGCCAGAGATCTGAACTCAGCGACAGTGGCATCGGCCCTGTTCAGAAGGTTTGCAGATTATCTTAACCAAGGTCAGAGTGGCTTCGAGAGGAGATGGCCAACCAGGCGTAGGAGCAGGCCCCTCTCCTCTGCCACCGGCTTCACCAGGTCATGGGGGACAGGGCTTCTCCCCCCAGGAGGATGTGTCTTTTGGGGTGACAGCAGACCGCCTGTCTCGGCCCCGCTCTGCTTATCACTCAGCCCCAGGCCCCCCACCGTGTGGGGGGGCCCAGGCCACCCAGCAGCTGCTCTGGGAGACTTCTTGTCTGCCCCTGTTGGGAGGGGCGGTCCTGGGTCCCACGTCACCGACACGGCCGCCCTTCCTTCCTGCGGTCCTGCCTACAAGTTCCATCCGAGGTCTCCTTCTCAGCCTGTACATGTGTTTCGAGAGACGTCTTTCTGATCCTGCTGTTTCGTGTCCTCTCCTCCTTCAGGGGCTTTAGCTGGCATCCTCTGCATCTTTTATCCTGAGAGGGGATTTCAGCTTGGGTGTCTGTTAACACTCGTGAGACCCCTTCTTTGGGGGTTCACCCTGGCGGAGCCCCGTAGCTCGGGAGGGGCAGGGAGCAGAGTGCTTCCTTGTCCCGTCTCCTAGGAATTGCGCTGCCTGTGCCCTGTGGTCACCCTCCTCCACAGGACACTGGTGACCCATGAGAGCTGCCAGGGAACGAGCCTGTGTTGGGCACATCCTGATGGAGCCATAGGACCTCCTCTCTGCTGTGTCCCTGCAGTCGTGTTTAATGACAAGGCCCCTTATTTCACCTATACCATCAACAACTTTTTGAAAGAGGAATAGATGAAATGTGTTTTAATTAGAGAGTCGTATCAAAACTTCCAGAAGTCACACCGAAGGAGTCGCCCAGAGCTTTCGCTCACCGGCCGTCACACACCAGCACCTCACATCCCTCCAGAGGTGAATGTGCTCACTGCTGCGTCCCCAGAGGAAGAGCAGCCGCCCTCTGGGGGCCCCTGAACGGGGTGCTCACAGGCTCCGTGGAGTCATCGCTCGCCTCCCCTGGGGTCCTGCCTCCGTCCTCCACTGCAGTTACAGGGCATGGGTCTGCGCAGGAGCAGCCAAGCAGCGGAGTCGGGAGAAGGATCAGAGAAAGCCCCGAATCACCAGTGCGGTGAAGCCAGCTCCACAGGTGACCACGCAGTGAGCGTGCCTGGCCCTGCAGTGTGCACAGGTTGCCCCATTGTAGTAACCCCACCAGGCAGGTGCCCTCATCATCTCCCACCTACAGAGGAGGAGACTGAGCAGGGAGCCACCTGTGATCTGGGAGAGACGGAGCCAGGGTGTGCTCCAGGCTCCCAGCCACAGACCCAGGGGGAAGTGAGTGGCCAGGGCCCCGGGTGGAGCCTAAGGAGGCTGAGCACCGGGTGCAAGAGGAGGCTGTCCTGTGACCAGGAACAGGGAGGGCCTTCTGCTCTCTTTCATCATGACAAAATGTACCGACTACGATGGCCGCCGTCGTAACCATCTCTGAGTGGCATTCGATACATTCGTGATATGGTGTGACCATCGCTACTGTCAATACCCCAAACTTTGTCATCACCCCCAGGAGAAAGTCTGCCCCATAAACACTTCCCCTCCCCCAGCCCCTGGCCCCCACCAGAGACTTTCTGTCTGACTTTGACTCCTCCAGGGACCTCAGATAAGTGGAGTCATACGTATGTGTCCTTTTGAATCTGGCTTACTTCACTAGCAGAGTGTTTTTAAGGTTTATCCCTGCTGTAGCCTGTGTCAGAATGTTATTTTTCGGGGCTGAGTAATATTCCACTGCATGGACAGACTCCCTTTTGTTTATTCAGTCACCTATCGATGGACACTTGGGTTGGTTCCATCTCTTTGCTGCTGTGAGTAGTACTGCCGGGAACGTGGGGTGTACAATACCTGTTGGAGTTCCCATTTTCAGCTCTGCAGGGCATGTGCCCAGGAGTGGAATTGCTGGGTTGTATGTTCTATGTTCAACTTGGTGGGGACCCGCCCCGCTGTTTCCCACAGTGCCTGCTGCATTTTACCCCCTCTCCCAACTTCTCCCCATGCTGGCCAGTGCTGCTTTCCATGTGTGCTGAGTTGTGTGTTTGGTTTTGTTTTGTTGTGTTTTTGTAATTACAACAATCCTTTGGGAAGGACTTCTTAAATAAAACTTTGAAAGAAAGGCCAAAGTATGGCCGACTTAAATACCTGGTCCAAAAGCTGATATTCATGGTACTTGTCACACTTACACCTGAGAGAGACTCCTGCCGTCACCCGCACAGGGCCGTGGGAAACCACTGGGACCCACCCTGGACGCACCAGTTGCTTATGGGGATCTTGGAGTTGCTCTTATTCTCAGGTGGTGATTTTGTTTGTTTGTTTGTTTGTTTGTTTTTGCCTCAAAACTAATTCCACCTGCGTTCCCCGATGGCCACACTTTGTACGATGTCAGCACCAGAAAGAATAATATTGCAACTGGTCGCAACACACAGTCATTGTTTGTAAGTCCATAGTCCACAGTCACCCTCAGGGACAGAGAAAGAAGGAGTTTCCCTCTCCATCGCCAGTTGCATCGGAAATGAGACAGTTGCTGTTCTGTGACCCCCAAAGCCTCCGTGACCCAAGCAAGGATCACGTACAGCAGCCAGGGCTGAAGGCTGGCGAGGGGACCCCCAGGGCTCCATGGAAAGTGTCACCAGCAGGTTACTCGCTGTTTACATCCTTCAGTGACAGGCCAGTGATGTGCCAGCTTGACTCCTGCACCTGAGCGCCCGTGAGCAAGGCTAAGGAGGTCCCCGCCCCCACCTGCTGCAACTCGAGGCTCACAGCGTCACCTGGGATGTGTTTTTTGCCAAAAGTGCTTAGCCTCAATCTTACAAAACCTCTAGACCTAATCCCGGTTTGCAAGAAATACAGGAGTTAGAGCGACTGGTGGGCAACAGTCAGACACACACAGAACCACTCGACGAGGAAACCATCCTGGACTTAGCAAACCCACAAAAGCACAGGGGGGTAAAGATACGGGACCGTTCTCTCCCAGAAGCAAAAGGGGTAAAGCGATGTAACAACCAGAGGTGGTGTGTGAACCCCGACTGAATCTGAGGTTGGGAAACGAAGAGTAAGTGACACGGGGGCAGAGCGAGTGTGGCTTGACTATGGGATGATGCTGTGCAATGATGGTCAGTCCTGTTAGGATTAAGTAACAGATGGTCCTTGGCTTAGGAGATGCTGCGTGTAAGTGCACCAGGGGTCGGGTGTCACGGTGTCGATAATTTGTTGTCGGATTTTGGGCTAAAATATGTGTATGTGTAGCGAAAGGGAGGGAGAGAGGGATGGAGGGAGAGACAGTGTATCAAACGGACATTCAACAGGCATCGAATTCAACAGCCCATTCCCCGACTGAGTCCAACAGGCACTGGATCTGGGTGAAGGATTTAAAGGCAGTCTTACAACGTTCGTGTATGTTGGAAAAATCTTACAACCAACAATTGGGGGAACTTATTTGCATCGAGTGGCTTGTACCCCACCTTCCCCAGAATCTAAGTCCGCCTTTCTGTCTTGCAGTTCGGGACCGAGTCAGATCGAAGATGGAGAGAGACATTTTGGCAGAAGTGAACCACCCCTTCATCGTAAAGCTTCACTACGGTACATGCAGAAAAAAATAAATAACCTACTTTTCAGAGGACCTGGAGCAGCCCTCCCGCAGAACAGAGAGGGCGGAAATAGAGGGAGAGGCCCTCCTGCTCTCGGCGCCTGGCCCTGCCTCGGCGGGGTCCCCCGTTCCCGATCTTTGGGGCTCTGCTCCGAGGGAGGAAGATGCCCTGTGTGCGTTTGTTGGTTTGCTTGTTTGTTTGTGGCTGCATCCACGGCACATGGAAGTTCCTGGGCCAGAGACCCAACCTGAGCCACAGCTACGACCTACCTACACTGTAGCTGCGGCAACGCCAGATCCTCTTACCCACTGGGCCGGGTAAGGAATTGAACCTGAACCTCTGCAGGGACCTGAGCCCCTGCAGTTGGCGTCTCAACCCACTGCCCCACAGCAGGAACTCCTAAGACGCCTTGTTTTATCTGGCAGACCTCATCTGAGGGAGGAGAGGTTACCATTAATTAAATTATCATCGTGGATAAAGTGGCTTAAAAATAAGGACTCAGTCAAGCTAGACGAGGTGTGTCTCTGACATATTTTTGTGTTGTCTCAGCATGAAATGCCTTGTTTTAAGCATTTTAAAGATGGTAGCTCTTTGACTCCCCAAAGCACCCATTCGAGGTGGCCTGTTGTTTCCATTTTTCAGAAGAGAAAACTGAGACTCAGATGGAATAATTCCGATTTCTGAGGCCACGTGTCTCCGCTGCACACAAAGCCTCTTAGTTTGCCCTCTGCCTCTGCCTCCTCAGAGAAGCCCTGAGTGAAATCTTCAAGTGGAAAATCCTGAGCTGGTGACCCAGGGTCAGGGAGGCCGTGCGCCAGCTCACTCTGCCTGCGTAACTCGTGCGGGTGAAGCACCGGACAGGACAGGGGCGGATGTGAACTTTGTTGGTCCAGAGGCATGGGGGTGGGAGCTCCCATCGTGGCTCAGTGGTTAACGAACCTGACTAGCATCCATGAGGATGCAGGTTCGATCCCTGGTCTCGCTCAGTGGGTTAAGGATCCGGCATTCCCCTGAGCTGTGGTTCAGGTCGCAGATACGGCTTGGATCCCGCATTGCTGTGGCTATGGTGTAGGCTGGTGGCTACAGCTCTGGTTCGACCCCTAGCCTCGGAACCTCCATATGCTGTGGGTGTGGCCATTAAAAAAAGACAAAAAAAAAAAATTCCCAAAGGCATGGGATGGGGGGAGGTTGTGCACGACTTTCATACAAGTCTGGGGTAAAGGTGTGAATACTCGCCAAGACAGGAGGCCAGAGCTCTTTGTTGCTAGTGGACTTTTGTCTTTTTAGGGCTGCACCTGTGGCATATGGAGGTTCCCAGGCTAGGGGTCTAATCCGAGCTGTTGCTGCCAGCCTACACCACAGACACAGCAACCCAGGATCTAAGCTGCACCTGTGACCTACCCCGCCGCTCATGGCAACACTGGATCCTTAACCCACTAAGCGAGGCCAGGGATTGAACCCGCATCCTCATGGATACTTGTCGAGTTCATTATTGCTGAGCTATGGTGAGAACTCCTGGACTTCTGATGTGACCGAGAGCACAGTCTAGAAAGACTTGCTGGGAAGGCACGTGGCCTGTCCTTGCAGAAATGAGAAGAGCCAGTGCAGACGGGAGCTTGCTGGCCAGTGGCGACCAGACCCTCAGGCCGGGGCAGGTGCCCTTAGAGCCCAGCGTGGCCAGAGTGCCTCCTTCCACTGCTGCTCATTTGCTCGTGTCAGATCCGGTCCACATGTCGCTTCAGTTGGCTTCAGGGCATTTTTCTGAGAAGTTAAGGACTGGGGTCTTGGGCTTTAACACGCATGCTCCACGTACCTGTGAGATTGGTCCGAAGATCCCTGCTCTCCGTCTGCCCATCAAGCCCTGGACGGAGCTTAATCCCCGCTGCAGTTGACACAACTCCGACAAAAGGTTTCCAGCTCCAGGCTCTGTATTTCTCAAACCGCAGCATGTATAATGCTTTTAGAATTTACTTTCAGAAAATATAAAGTTCCAAGTGTGGGATGTCGGCCCACTTTCCAGCTGCATTTCCTACGTGTGTGGAATAGATTCCAGGGACAGACCGTCCAGCAGCCACGGCCATCCGTTGCTGTTGACCCTCCCGTGCAGGCAGCCCCTTGGCTGCCCCTGCTCCTGGAGGGCGGGGCCGAAATGTGAACAACACGCCCGGAGCTGCGGCACGTGGTGACCAGACCTAGAACCCGAGCCCCGTTGCCGCCAAGGACAGGGAGCCAGGCTGACGGTCCACGCGGCCGACAAGAAGGAGCAGGTGGAGGGTGTCCTCGAACCCCAAGGTGTCTGGACGCAGCACCTTGGGAAGGCGAGGAGACTTGTGCAAAGGGTCGGAGCCGGGGTCCTGCTCCTCAAGCAGACACCCGAGAGCAAGGTCGGCCCCCCAAGCCCTGAGTTCGCAGTGATGACGGAGCCGGAGGGACCAGGCACAGGCTCGTCCTGTCTCGGTCCATCCCCTTTTTGCGATTAACAAGGGCAGGTGCGAGAGAGGGAAGGAAAGCGGGAGGGAGGGCTGAGAAAATCCCCAGACGCTTCATGAAAGCCAGAGAGAAGAACTCAGCGCCGTCCCCAAGCTCTGCCCCCACACGCCGTCTCCAGCCCGGCTCCAGGGCTCTTTCTGAAATGCCCCAGTGTTAGAGACGACAGCTATTGCCCCAAAGAGAGCTGGCCTTTTTGCACCCCGAGTCTGGGCCCAGGGGAACAACGTCTGCCCGCAGGGGCCACAATGCCGAGATGCTCACCTCTCTCCCCCTTTCCGCAGCCTTCCAGACGGAGGGGAAACTCTACCTGATTCTGGACTTCCTGCGGGGAGGGGACCTCTTCACCAGGCTCTCCAAGGAGGTAACGGGGGCTGCTGTGGGCTTCTGCCTAGGGTTCAGGGACAGAGAGGGGCGGGAGGGCGCTGGGGGGGGGGTGCGCATCTGTGCTTCGGCACACGCGTGTGTGCAGGACAGGAGAGCAGCACGGCTGCCCAGAGCCTCCACTGCAGCCGCGCCCGTGCACTGATGCACAGACACAGATAAAAGCGGGCAGATGGGAATTCAACAGGGCAGCCCGCTGAATGTGCTCCCCGGTCCAGGAAAGAAATGCCCAGCCAAGAAAGGTGGCAGCCAAGCGTGGCGGACGGAACCGGAGGTTCCAGAGGCCAGAGGGCAGGGAGGGTTGGCCGCGCCCTAATGTCCCCGTCCAGGTCCAGGGCTCGGGGCAGGCGGCCTGGCCCGGCTCAGAAACATCTTTTGGTGACACAGGGGCGCTCCGTCTGCATTAGCCTGAGGCTGCACCACTCAGCTCCCCGAGCTGCCCTCATTCTGATCCCGAGCTTAGCAGGCAACCTTCTGATTATACTGGGTTTTCATACATTTGCCCTCAGAGAAAGTGAGGGGTGACATGGGCTCAGGTCTCTGTGACGTTGGCTTCTCGTGGTGCAGGTCAACAGTGGCTCCTGTACCCCTGGCTTCCTAGTCGGGTGACTGCAGAAATCACACCCAGCAGCGCGTTGTGTGTGGTAGAACTCAGAGAGGCAGGTGTGCATAAAGCCGGGGCGGGGGCGGGGGCGGAAGACGTGAACTTGAAGGGGTGAAGTTGGAGCCGTTTCTTTTCAGTCATCCTTGGGGCCCATTGTCCCAGCCCCTCCTGCTGTGGTTTAGTTGTTTGTACTCATAGTAAAATATAAACCCAGACGTACCCTCCAGAGCCGCATGGTTTGTGGGGCCAGAGGAGTAGGAGCTGTGGGAGCCGGAGAGCCTTGGGGCCGTGGGGGCGCGTCCCGAGCAGCCTGAGCGGAGCGTCTGAGCAGCCTGCTCTCCCCCAGGTGATGTTCACCGAGGAGGATGTCAAGTTCTACCTGGCGGAGCTGGCCTTGGCCTTAGACCACCTGCACGGCCTGGGGATCATCTACAGGGATCTGAAACCGGAGAAGTGAGTGGGGACAAGGCAGGGCCCCCCACAGCCTCTCTTGCTGCCCGTGTGACCGGGATGCTGTACCTAATTCCCTAGGGAGTGTGGGTCCGGCGGGGGCTGGGGCGTCCCAGGGCTGGCACCTGCCCCCCCACGCAGGGATTCCACCTGCCGGCCCCTGCAGGCTGTCCGGACACAGGTGTGGCTTATGCCAATTGGTCTGGGACGCCCTGTCCTGCTCTCACCTGGTCCTCGTGACACTCACTGAGGGAGGCCAGGGGAGCCCGCTGCCCCTCCTCTGCCCCCACCCCCGCCCCCTCCCTTGAGTGGGGCCCGACCTGCATTGGGAGCGTCTCACACATGGCCATCGGCCCCCACCTCGCTAGCTCATCTCTTCCAGGCCAGCCCTGCCCCCGCTCCAGGTTTGGGAAGCCCTTCCACCTGCCTCCCAGCCCATTTCCAGGTGACAGGTCCGATCGGCTGTTCCGCGAGCTTTTCCCAAAGACAGTGGCACCAGATTCCCGAGCCCAAGTTCCAGGAAGAGTCGAGTATCTTTGGCAACAGAAGCCCCTCCCGATAACAGGGTTCTTATTTCGGGTCTTTTCCTGGTGTCTTCCGCACAGAGCTGACCCAGAAACCAGGAGGGATCCCCTCGAGAAGGGGAGCCAGAGGGTGCTGTTAGTCCATTGGCTGCTCTAACAGTGACCCCTGGGGCAGAGTCACCGATTTTTGTTCACTGCCCTGGGACGTGGTTGATAACGCCCCACCCGCCCCCCAACAGGTCCACGCCCCCCTGCACAAGGGGGCCCTGGGGGCCCCACAGGCTTGGGACGCAGGCAGCCTAGGCCCTGAGAGCACAGGAAGCGAGTCCTGCCTTGTTCCAGGTCCCCTCTTGGTCACATGCATTGTACGGAGAAAAACACAAACTGCTCCGAAGCCATTTCATTCAGAGGAGGCAGTCCTTGGTGAAAACTCCTGGTTTGCCCAGAAACCAGGAGCACTGTGGACACCATGACGTGACGGGCATTTGCCTGCGACCAGAGGGCACAGCTCCCCATGCATGGCTTCCACGCGTTGATGTTTAATGACCGGGAAAGGCTCTTGTCCCCACGAGAGCCATGTCCTGCCTGCGAACTGCTGCATCTTCCCCAGACGGCAGGTGCTCAGGCCACCGTCACAGCAGACTCGGCCAAGGTCCTCACGGCCGCCGTGAGCCCTGGGCACCTGTGAACGTGACACCCCTCTAGTTAAAAGGCAGAGGGGTCTTCACAGTTAAAAATAAGGCTTTAATTTCAGGGCTGAAGAGAAAGGATTTTGTTGTCAATTAGAATTAGTAGGGATTAATTTTGAAAGTTGCTAACTTCTGGGCTAAGATGAAGTATAACTGATAAAGCAAAGATAAAAACATTGGCTTCTTTCATTATAAATTGTCATCCTAATTATATGATGTAACTTTTTCCTTCCTATTTCCATAAAATAATGGGTATTTTTAATCCCATGACCAATGTTTAACAATTGTGGTAAAGTGAACATAAATTTTACCATCTTAACCACATTTTTTTTGGCCACGCTTGCAGAATGGGGAAGCTCCCGGGCCAGGGGTGGAACCTGTTCCACAGCGGTGACAACGCCAGATCCCTGATCCACTGGGCCACCAGGGAACTCCCCCATCCTGAGCATTTTTGAGCACCCCGTCTCGTCACCGTAAGAGCGCGCGCACTGTCGTGCTGCTGTCACCATCGTCCAGTCTCCCAGACTCTTTTCATCCTGCAAAACCCACACTCTGTCCCCATGAAACACTGACTCCCCGACCCCCGCCCTGGGACCACCTTTCCACCTCTGTCTGTGGATTTGGATGTGTTTAAGGTAGCACGTGTTAATCCCCAGAGCCCACGTCCTGGTCTCTTTAGAGCTGGGCTGGTACCTCCCAGGCTTGAATTACAGCAGAAGAAGAGACGGGGGATCCAGGACCCAGGGACTGGGGGCTGACAGCCTGGAGTCTGCCCTCCCCCGAGGAGCAAGCCTCGCTTTGTCCGGGGAGCTGGGATGAGCAGGGCCAGGCTTCCTGCGGGGCAACTAGCTGTCTCACGCTGGCATGGTGAGGGCTTGGACCAGGGACCCTGTGGGGCCAGAGGTCGGGGCTGGTCCTGAGAGCTGGGGTGGGGCTCGTGGAGAAATGCGGGGAGACCGGATGGGCTGTGGCGTGGAGGGCCCGCCCGGCTACAGAAAACCCCCTCTGAGTCTCCACAGGCCAGGGCAGCCCTGGGCCCTCTCTGTCCCGATCACCCAGGACAGACAGTCTAGGGGTCCCTAGACCCTCCGCCTGGGCTGGTGAAGGTCTCAAGCCTCAGTCGCCAGTGTGTGCCTGGTGCAGCGGCACAAGGACTCAGGTGCCCCTTCGTGCCCCCGCACGCCGTGGATCTGGATACGCTCCGGACCCAGTGGGAGCTCTGGCCTGGGGACAGTGATCTGAAAGCAGCATCGGGGAACAGCAGGCGACCCTGGGGTCTCCATGCCCCTCCGTGTCCTGTCTCTTTCAAGCATCTGTTTTCTCCCCTTTCTTTCAGCATCCTCCTGGACGAAGAGGGGCACATTAAAATCACAGGTTTGTAGAAGCTCACTGGCCCCGGCACCAGGGGGAGGGGAGGAGGACCCACTGAGGTGAAGCCCTCTGACCCCCCAGCGCCTACAGAGAGGTCTCTGGTGGGGCTGCCCCCCTCCGAGGCTGCAGCTTAGTGGTCAGTGTGCCCGCCCAGCGCTAGAGATGCTCAGACTTCCCAGGGCTGCGATCCTTCCTTCTCTGCTGCTGACCTAAGGCCCTTCCAGCCCCTTCCCTGCTGACCCCCTGCATCGCTGGACCTTGCGCAAGGATCTGGAGGCGCAGCCCTCGTCTCAGCACGTCTTCAGGGCCGCCCCCCTTGGAAACCTCAAGCCCCTCCAAGTTCAGTCGGGCCGAGCACCCCCGCTCCTTCTGTGACACCCACTTTTGCTGGTTTCCTCCTGCTCAGTGAGCAACCTTGGTGGCTAAAGCAGCACAAGCTCGTCATGGTGCAGTTCTGGGGCCAGAAGTCCAAAACGGGGCTCAGATCCAAAGGGCCGCCCTCCTTGGCAGAGACTCTGGGAGGTGGTCCTGCCGCCTTCTCCAGCCACCCGCTTCCCTCGGCTCACGGCCGCCCTCCGCCCTCAGAGCCAGCGGGCAGCACCCCCAGCCTCCCTGACTCTGGCCTCTACCCCAAATCCACGTAAGGGATTTGACTGTGCCCATCCTGCTGGCGCGGGAGGACCTTCCACCCCGAGATAGTGACTTAGTCACACCGGCAGGGTCCCTTTTGCCAGGGAAGGTGACCCATTCACAGGTTCTGGGATCGGGGGCCATCCTGTCGGCCGCCCCACTGACCTGGTCCTGGCCCCATCTCCACACCCAGCCGCTCCCCATGTCCACCGGCTTGCGGTCCCTGAACCATTCCGCCCCCCCCCCCCCCGCGCCCCAGAGGCGCCCCTTCCCGCTCAGGGCACCTGTTCTACCTGGCGCTGTCTTCAGAGCCTCCTTTTCTCTGCCCTGTGGCCCCAGCAGCCTCCCCGAGGCCAGTTACGTGTCTGTGTCTCTTCCCTTCTCTGGGCTGGTCCACCTGCTCCTGATGGCGCCCTAGGACCCAGCAGACGCCCCGAGTGACGGACCGTAACTGCTCGCTCACTGGTTTAAATGCTTGTTAACGTCAGGCACTTGGTCAGGCACTTAGCCTTGCGGATAACGCACAGGAGCATGATGCTCATCCGCCAGACCTTCAGACAGCGTCCTCCTGGCTGGGGGGCCCAGGTCCAAGGCGCCAGCAGCATCCACGGGTGGGAGCTGCCCCCCACCGAGTCCAGCCTGACCTCTTGTGGGTGCCTTCCGTACCTTCCCACGAGTCCAGCCGCAGAAGAGATGAGCCCTTAACAAGCAGAGAAAGTAAACCTCGCTTCTGCTGGTTAAGACAGTTCAAAAGTGCCAGGGTGGCAGGTCGTGGAGATGGAAGGTTCTGCAAACCCTGGGCATGTTTTCTCTGCTGCCTGAGGACCTGCACGTGTGTTATATAAATGTCACTTGTGCAGCAGTGGCTGGAATAAGTGCGAGCTACCGCGTCAGATTTATCTGTGATAGCATAGAGTTTGGGCTTTCTCAGATTTTATCACTGTGGTCTCTGTTGTTGGTTAGTGATCCCGATTAGTAGTTTGCAATCGTTTGTCATTTTGGCCAGGTGTAAATGACAGACAAACTGCTGAGACTCTGGTGAGCACGCAGGTGACCTTGGCAGTGAGCGAGCAGACCCTCGTTCTCTCTTAGCCTGAGCTCACTCCTCACGTGGCCCCAGGAAGGGTGACTCAGCCTTAAACCCACAGATGATGACACCGGGGCAGTCTGTAACCTCAGAACCAGCATGCACACTGCCTCCTTCACCCACTACGTGCAGTAACGGGTGCTGGGGGACGGCGGCCTCAGCTGAAGGTCTCGTGGGGATCGAGGGGAGGGCGCCCCTCGGCAAATGCTCTAAAGCCCGGGCTGACTTTGTCTGCCCTTCGTTTCTCACCAACCAGGGACCCGCTTCCTGGGTAGCCTTCTGCCTGTAACCCCTTCTTCCTCCTGTCCTTTGGAACAAGCGCCTTCATCCTGGCCATCAGGCAGCCTCGAGCTCCCAGTCCAGGGTGTGGCTGCTAAACACAGGCTCTGATACCCGGGACAGTCGTGTTGGGCATCAGAGATGTGGTGACTGGGGACCCCAGGAGCATCTGGCCCTTGCAGGTTCCCACAGACAGAGAGGTGGTGGGCTCGGGGCCCAGCCTCTGCGGGCAGCGTGGCCTCAGGAGGGTCTGCTGTGCCCAGACTGTGCTGGAGGAGGCTGGCAGGGCGCCACCCAGGGACCAAGCTCTGTGCGCTGTTTCCCTCTAGATTTCGGGCTGAGTAAGGAGGCCATCGACCACGACAAGAGAGCGTACTCCTTCTGCGGGACCATAGAGTACATGGCGCCCGAGGTGGTGAACCGGAGGGGACACACGCAGAGCGCGGACTGGTGGTCCTTCGGCGTGCTCATGGTATGTGCTCATGGTATGGCATCTGAAGTCCCCAAGGTGCCCGTGTCACTGTCATCCACTGGTCCCTGTGGCTCAGAGATCCGGAAATGAGCCAAAGAAAACAATGCCTGTTGTGTGACTTGGGACAAGGAGAGTCACCCAATTCCCGACCCTGGCATTTCCTGGCAGCCCCCTCTCTGCCCTCCCCAAGTTCCCACATTTGGGAAACAGAGCTGGGATTCAGACCAGGGCGCAAATGCGTGAAGAGTCAAACCTTCTTTATACTTCATGCTCTCACGGGCTTCACGGAAGGATTTTAAAGGACGCAGCTGTTTCTGTATTGAAGATGCTTGTCTTATTTCACACACAAAGTCCCTCCACTTGGTCATAAAAATCACCAAAGTACACGTGAGTTAAGCTTTTATACCTACATCTAGAAACTTGGATTTTCTTTGGCCTGTGTGTTCAGAGAGAGACGTAACAAACCCCGCCTGTCGTCACAACAGCAGTGGAGCTGCTGCCCCGGACCTGCGCCCCTTCCTCTCCTCCCTCCTTGTCCCCCTCGCTCTGCCCATCCCCTAGCCAACCCTGGGCGGGCGGCCTCTCTGCGTGGACCAGGCTTCTGGCGCCGTGGAGTCTAGCGCTGGATGGGCAACCTCGTGGAATTTCCGGGCTGCCCAGGCCCCTCCGTCTTGCGCATCTAAGAAACCGGGAACCTGAGGCTGCGGGACTTTACGGAGGCCGATGCGGGTGGCTCAGCTAGCACGGGGCCCGGCTCTTTCCTACACACACCTCGAGCCCAGCCCTGGGGCCTCTGGGCTGTGTCCTGCGCCACGGTGGGCTGGCACCCATGAGCTCACTTGTCCTTCCGGTTCTGGTCCTGGGCCCTTGGGCTCAGAAAGAAAGGCTGCTGTGTCGGGTTTGTCAGCAGACAGACCGCTGACCTCGATCTGCAGGGCCGACTGTGTCAACCAGCTCAGGAAGCAGCCAGCGCGGCGTGAGCCAGGGTGCCAGCTCATGGTGCACAGTGACACGTCACCTCGCTGGGCAGGGCCCCGTTCCAGGGTCAGCACGTTCTTGCCCCTCCAGCCACCTGCGAGGAAAGTCAAACCGTAAGCAAGAAGCTGCTCCCCAAACAGAATCACAGCAAATGAAGCAAAGTCAGCACGGGGCAAGGGGGTGGCGCTGCTGTCACCTCCTGGGGCCTTGTGAGCGTTAGCTCTGGGATGCGGTTGACG
This sequence comes from Sus scrofa, assembly GCF_054392235.1. Lineage (NCBI taxonomy): Eukaryota > Metazoa > Chordata > Mammalia > Artiodactyla > Suidae > Sus > Sus scrofa. The sequence continues at coordinate 2,491,622 of NC_139383.1, forward strand.
CTGTGTTCACCACTATTCAGGGGTTGAGTGGCCTCAGCTGAGATGCAGGCCATCTCCACGTGGGCGACCACCCACCAGGGTGGCCCCACAGCTGTCCCAGGACACCCCGCCCTGCCTTACCCTCTGACCCCTGGGTTAGCCTCTCTTTCTGCAGGTGCCTTTGCACCCATGGCTCTGCTCGAGTCCCAGTGGTGCTGCTCCTTGTTCCCCATCTGGAGGGTGTGGTGGGAGCTGTCCTGTGCCTTGAAGACAGTTGAATAGATGCCGCTGGCTCTGACACCCCCAGTCCCCCCCCCCCATCCCGACTGTCCCCAGATGGTGGCAAACATCTCAACTGTCCCAGGTTGAGAGCCACAGCTTTAGGTGTGTCACATTACTTACATCCTGGAGGCTTGTGGCAGCTCGGAGAAGCTGCAGTCATGTCTTGTTAGCCCACGGCGTGTTTCTGCAGCCTGCCTGGCGCTGGCTGGTGAATGTGTCACCCCGGTGCCCCGCCAGCTCACATGCTCCAGCGTGGGACCCCATCACAAACCATGACTTTTATCCGTTTGCGCTGGTGACCTAGAGCAAACTCAGTGGACATGGTGTCCCAGGCATGCTCATCAGAATGCTCTGCTTTCTTTTTCTTTCTCTTCTAAATTGAAGTATGGCTGCTCTACAATATTACATAAGGGACAGGTGTACAATATGGTGATTCACAATTTTGAAAGGTTATACTCCATTTATAGCTATTATAAAATATTGGCTGTATTCCCTGTGTTGTGTAATATACCCTCGTGGCTCATTTTATACACAGGAGTTTGTGCCTCTTAGCCCTACCCCACGTTGCCCCTCCCCCCGCCCTCTCCCCGCTGGGGACAAGAGTTTGTCTGTCTCTCTGTGAGTCTGCTTCTTTTTTTGGTTATCATCACTGGTTCGTTGTGTTTTTTAGACTCCACATGTAAGTGCTATCTACAGTATTTGTCTTTCTCTGACTTATTTCACCTGGCATAGTGCCCTCCAAGTCCATCCATGCTGCTGTAAATGGCAAGTGTCATTCTTTTTTGTGGCTGAGTAGTATTTCACTGCATAAGCAGTACTCTGGTTTAAGGAGGCACTGAAATACTGAGAAATTCCTGAGCCACTTTATTGCGAAGAGAAATGCTGAAACGCTCCCCTTCCTCCATCTCTGAAGAAAGAGCTAGCTTCAACCCCATCCTCTTCATCATCAAGAAGCATCTCCTGAGCTTCATCATCATATATGCCCTTGTGTTGGGTGTCAGCAGGTAGTTAGGGACCTCGCACTGTGGAGCTGGTTGTTCTGGAAGGAACCTCGTGGAGGGGAGGCAGGGTAATCACTCCACAAACGGGTGCTGTGCCTGCGCAGGGGCCGCCTACCCGGGGAGCAGACTGTACCAGCTCGCTGATCCCCAGCGCGCCTTTAGGGCAAGTCAGCTGTCCTCCCCTCCCTCGCTCAGCCCCGCCCCCTCCTCGCTCTGGCCCCGCCCCCTCTTCCTCAGCCCCTCCACAGCCTCCATGGGGAGAGGGTGCCCAGTCAACCCCACAAAGGCTGCGCCCGTGTCTGCCCGCCCCGCCGGCCCTCCCCCACTTCCCTCTGCAGCACTGGGCGCCTCTCGGCCCCGGAGAGTTGGATCGTTCACTGTGTCCCCCGTCCGCCCCCTCCCCAGTGAGCTCCGAGGCCCACGATGCAGTTCTGTTCGCGGCTGTACACGGAACACGGCGGCGGCGGCTGCCCTTCATCGGCCAGGATTTGGTGGACAAGGGAACGCGGGTGGCCTTTCGCCCATCGGGGTGTCTCACCGTGAGTCCAGGGGTCTCAACTCTCGCCCTGTTGTGTGTCGCTCTGCAGTTCGAGATGCTCACGGGGTCCCTGCCGTTCCAGGGGAAGGACAGGAAGGAGACCATGGCCCTCGTCCTAAAGTGAGTAGCAGACGCCGCCCAGGGCCCGCGCCGTTAGCGCCTCCTGCCGGCAGGAGCGTCCGTCCTTGGGGCCGGGGGTGGGGAGCCGTGACGGTGACGGGCCTTCTCGGCCGGTTCTCCGCGGCAGACGAGGCCAGTGGGATCTCTGGGTGATTCCGCCGCACTCTTCTCCCCAGAAGGAGTTTCCATCAGCAAAAGGCGTCCCAGGTGTCCAGGGGCAGGGTCTCCCGACGTGACGGGGGGTGACCTTCAGGACAGAGTTCCTTCCCAACCGGCAGCACCCCTCCCACACTCAGGTGCCCGGCTCTGCTGCCCAGTGTGGGCGGGAATCTCGTGGCTCCCGTGGCCGGGAACACACCCACGTTCTCCTTCATTTGCGGAAGAATCTTTGAGCCCGAGAGTGGGTTCTGCTCTTAGAACCGTAGGAAGAAGGGCAAACCCAAGGCAGCCTCACTGTAACACCTAAATGTGAACGGGCTTCCCCCCGGGGGAGATGGCGAGGGGAGAGACGCGGCCCAAGGGACCATGACCGTGGAGGAGGCAAATCGGGGTCCAGAAGCTCAGGCCTCCTGTCCTGGGGCCAGCTCTGCTGCAAAGACTTATGCCTTTTATAAACCCAGAGGCACCTTCGGTTTTCCGAAGGTTCCATCGTTAGGTAAACAGAAGGAGAGAGATTTGTGGAAAAAGCCCTACGAGAGGGTGTCAGCAGGGATCTCCTGTACCGTGTGACATGACGTGACGCGATGACACGTGTCTCCTGTTTATTCACAGCCCCATCCCTTTCATGTTAAGCGGCATAAGACCTTTTCCTAAAGCCAGATAGTTCCTCCAGCAAATCCCGCTGTGACCTTGCAACCTGTCACTTTGGAGGGACAGAGCGTTTCTTAAGAGGCAGCACCCACCTGTGGTCATGGAGTCCCCACAGCGAGGCCCAGGCCCTGGGATTTGCAGGGCCCTCATTTCCCAGATGCCCCCCAGAGCATGGGCCCAGGCAAAGCCAGAGGCGGAAAAGAGACCCTGCCGTAACACCAAGCCTAGTGGGTGTGCCCAGGGTGTAAACAAGGCCACTCCTCTCTCCAAAGCCTTTGTGCTGGTGGTTTTGGAAAATGCATTTATTTATTTATTTGTTTGTTTGTTTATTTTTGTCTTTTGTCCTTTTAGGGCTGCTCCCGAGGCATATGGAGGTTCCCAGGCTAGGAATCTAATTGGAGCTGTAGCCCCCCCACCTACACCACAGCCTCAGCAACGCCAGATCTGAGCTGTGTCTGCGACCTACACCACAGCTGACAGCAACACCGGATCCTTAACCCACTGAGTGAGGCCGGGGATCAAACCCGCAACCTCATGGTTCCTAGTCGGATTCCTTTCTGCTGCGCCACAACAGGAACTCCAGGAAATGCGTTTCTGTTTAAGATATTGTTTATGTTCAGGGGATTGTTATTGTTTGTTTTTCATGGATTATTACTTTTCAATGAGTACAGCTTTTGTAAATAGCTCCACGGGTCTCATTGGTTGGATTCGATCTGCGAGGGCTGACAGCCGGCCCCCAAAGCACTGCAGCAAGGCCTGGTCCCCTTGCCGCTCACCCGTCTCACCTCCAACACGGCCGTGTTTTGCAGAGCCAAGCTGGGCATGCCCCAGTTCCTCAGCGCGGAGGCCCAGAGTCTGCTCAGAGCCCTCTTCAAACGGAACCCCTGCAACCGGCTGGGTAAGACCCCCTGAGCCCCCGGGGACCCTGGCGGTGCACCTGCTCAGACTCAGCACCCCCCTGGCTGCGCGGTTCACCACGTTCACTGATACCCAGAGGCCCTGACGTGGGGTGGAACTTCCGGCACGTGTCGTCCGTGCTCCAAGGGTTCCCCGAAGTCACGGTCACTGCCAAGCACTGTGAGCGCTCGCTAACAGGCACCGTTTACACAAAACGGGGCCACTTACTTTTGGAAGTCCAGAAACCAAAGACAGAACCGTTGACATGCTGCTTCTAGTTTAACCCCTCTCGAATTGAGAAATCTCAACATATGTTAAAGTTGAGATTTACAGGCGAGTTTTAACTCAGTGCTAATAAGTTTTCAAAGTTAACTCCTCGCGGAAGGTTCCCCACGATTTCCTCTCGGGGGCACGTCTCCTGCCGACACCACTGGGCTTTAACGACCCACGGGGACGCGGCCACTGAGCTCCTTGTCCGTCTGCCCGGTTGCTGCGCCTCCCACAGCCCCGGGAGACAGCCGGTCCTTGGCTCCAGTCCTTACACGGGGGCAGCCGAGAGCGGGGGGGGCTCGAAACACAGTTAAAACCAGGAGGTGGTTTTTTCTTTTTCTTCCCACGGGGGGCAAATACTGCAGCGTTCAGGGCTGCCCGGGGTGGACGCCCGTTCCCTGTCCATGAGAGGCCACATCAGTGCAACGTGTTGGCACTTTAGCAAAACCCGTCAAAATTTTAAATTGTACATACCCTTTTACCAAGAAATTTCACTTCCAGATGTCTCTCCAACAGAAACACCCCTGCCAGCATATAAGTTACGTGTAGAAAATGCCTGTTGACATCTTTCTGCCCCGACAAGCTAGATGTCAATGAGAAAACGCCAAGTAAAGGGGGGAGCATCCCACCCAGCAGCCGTGTAAACAGTGGGGGGGAGGAGGCCTTCGCTGCGGCCCCCCCCCATCCTGGCTGGACATGCCTTTCTCCTGGGGACCATCTCGAGCACCAGGGGGCTGTCTCCACCCCCCCAAGCTGGTAGCTCTGCCCACCCCTTCCGGCTGCAGAACTAAAGCTGCCCTCAGATTTACCCCTGATGATGCCCTGGTGAGCCAGCGGCTCTGGAGCCCTCGACTGGCAACACCCAGGCCCCTGGAGTCGCAGAGATGAGTTGCTACAGTGTTTGGATGCGTCCTGGGGTGGCACCTGCAGCCGTTTCACACCAAAGTGGGTCCCTGCAGGGGGTGGACACATCTGGGCCCCAGCCCCTAACACCCGCCTGGCCCGGGACCGAGATAGTTAATCTGTGAAAATGACTCTTGTCCGTGAGTTTGATTAAAACGAGTCGGCCTCAGAGTCTCCATTGTGGCTCAGCGGGTCAAGAACCAGGCTAGTATCCATGAGGACGTGGGTTCAATCCCTGGCCTCGCTCAGTGGGTTAAGGATCCAGTGTTGCCATGAGCTGTGGTGTAGGTCAAAACGCAGTTTGGACCCCAAGTTGTTGTGGCTGTGGTGTAGGCTGGACAGCGGCAGCTCCATTTCCACCCTTAGTCTGGGCACTTCCATATCCTTTGGGTTTGGCCCTACAAAAAGAAAATAAACAAACTAGCCAGCCTGGTAACTGCCATCATGCAAGGGACTGTCCCAAAGGGAGCAGCCGAGACCAGCCCCCTGGGGCAGGGGAGCCACCTCTCAGGGAGAGGACGACCACGCCCCCCGGGAGAGCAGCTCTGATCCCCAGGCTGCTGAGTGTCTGGAGGGCCGTGGGGATCAAGGAGCCAGGGGTCCTGGCGGGGGGGGGTCTGACGTCGTGTGTGGGGGTTGAGTTTGTGATTTAGAGGAACCTCAAGGGCAACACAGAATTTCCTCCACCGCGTTGTTCCGGGGTCACTGAGCACAGATGGGCCTGAGGGCCTCTGTCAGGGATGGTCCCGGCCCCGCCTTCGTGGTCTGACCCGGGCGGGGCCGGGGCCCTGGCTCCTGGGAGATGCAGCTCCCGTAGACGCTGGCCCCGCGGCCCTGCCTTCAGGGGTCCACTGCCGCACCTGCGCTCAACCCCTGAGCCTCCATGAGCAAACACAGCTCAGGAGAGCAGCCAAAGGCTCACCTGGGGGGGTCACAGGACGACGGGAGACCTCAGCCAGAGAAACACACACAGGACAGTGGTAACGGGCACGGGGACCCCGGTCTGGGTCTGAGCCTCTGCTGTCTCACTGCAGTGGTTTCAGATCCAGTGCAGCCTGGCCAGGGACCCGGCACGTGTGCAGGCCCCATGGTCAAGGTCATCGCTGTGCTGTCCAAGGAGGCGGAACAGCAGCTCTTTGGCCTTGAGAGCGTATTTTGAGACGTAGAACCAGAGGGTGAAAGTGTCCCTCAGTTAAGTCTGTTCCCCGGCGCTCCCTCTAAATCTGTCTTTAAATGTTACGCAAGGACCATGGTCTTCTGCTCCCTTCCAACCTGGCTCATGAATGCACGGGTTCCTGTTGGTTAATGTCTCTGCCTGTGCAAGAGAGACGCTGAACTCTGCCCTTCTAGTCCAAGGCCAGCTTGCCGTCCAGCCCAGCAGATCAGAACCCACTTCAGGACATGCCTGCCTCAGAGTCTGGTTTGCAGAGCCGTGAACCATCTGCGCGGCACGACTCCTCACCCGAAACCCCTGGAGTCGAGTTTGGAGCCTAGTGGTTGGTGCCATCACTGTCCATGGCCTTGTCATGCAGAAAATCAGGAAAGGGACGCCTGTGGTGTCTGGGTCACCGTCTGCTGCCCACTGGCCTGCTCGGGATGCAGGGCAGGTCTGCAGCATCCGCATTCCTGCCTCCCAAGTGTCTCTCCACAGGGGCCTTTCAGATCTTGCTTTTGTTTAGCATCTTAACTTCGCACCTTCAGACGTCCGTCTGCATCCACGGTCCCCTCTGATCCCTGAGACAGGGCCGTAAACGCACAGCTGCAGCTCAGAACTGTCAGCGTTTGTCCTGAGCCCCGCTCGGTTACCAGCCGGTTCCGCTTTGCACCTGCCCTTAGGGGTGCAGAGAGGTGCAGTGGTTAGGGCACGGTCTGTCTCCCTGTCTGGACCCGTGACACAAACGTGGCTCCCAAGCAGCGCCTCCCCGGCTCCGCGTGCACCCCCAGCTCCAGCCCCCAGCTCACCAGGTCGTGCATCTGGTCAGTAGCCCTATCGGCACCCCGCTTCTGGTCCCTGTGGTCCACAGACCATGCAGGTTTGGGGCCCCATGTCCCTCTGGTGTTTTCAGGAATGCTGGCTTTTTAGGCAGGTGGGGAGTCCTGGGAGGTGACTAATGAGAAGCCGTCCCCACAGTCTGACGGGTCAGTGACGGAGTTCTCGACACTGGCAGCCACCTCGCCTCTGGTGTTTAATGTAAAGTGGGTGTGGGGTCTCTTGCCCACCCCCTCCTTTCTCTCCAAGCCTCAACCTCCCCCTCCCCACAAAAGAGAGGTTTCACTGTTTGAAACTGGAGCAGTCCATGTAGTTCAATGTCTAACTGTCGATTTCTTTCTCCTCTGGTGACTGGTACCTTTTTCCTCGACGGGGTCAGCCCGAGAGATACAGCATTCCGTCCTGTTTTCTCACTTTTTATGTTCAGCACCCAAGGCTGCCATGAACTTAGCCTGGGAGTCTTGGATGTCCCCCGACTCTGGTTTTCCGAAACAAAACCCACATAAATGAGTTACAAATTGGGGTCCTTCCTGCAGATCCAAGGAGAGCACAAATACTCCAATCTCCCCGCCCCCCGCTTTCCCAAAGGCAGTCCTATTACTGGACAACCCCGCCCCCCACCCCAAGTGCTGCAACATTTGAAAGGAAAGAGCAGTGTCTGTGGGAATCACTGATGCCGCTGCATCTTGAGATTCACACTTTGAACCAGTCGGAGCAGATTTGGTGCTAAGACCCCAAGAGCGGGCACAGGAGCCCCTGCTGGAAACTGGTGACAACCCGAGGAACGTAAGAAGGCACTCAGGCTCTCGGGGCGCTCAACGCCTGCGGAGCACCAAGGGCTGCGTGTGTGCGCAGAGCCTGTGTCTGTGACCCCTTCAAGGACATGCAGAGGCAGCACCTTCCCCTCCAGGGCCAGAATCCTGAGCACTTGGCTGTGTCCGAGCACCCCGGCCTGACTCAGCAGCATCAGACAGTGCCCGCGTCAGGTTTAAAAGCCACATCCGTTGGAGCTGAGCACTTGGGGCTTGTCTCCTTCTGATCTTGGCAGCCACAGAGCCCACGTTCAGCTTTTAATTGAAAAGGTTTTTCGGGAAAATTCCCTGTAGCCCTGCTTGTATTTCTGATAAAGAAGGCGCTTTCACTTGGCCCTGTTGAAACTTGAAAAACCAACTTGTCTCTAGCTTACATCTTAGTCTGTTTTTACTTAAATTTGGGCCAAGGATGTCATTTTTCTCTCTTCGGCTGCAGAGAACTCCCTGAAATGTTACTGCAATTGGATTTCATGAACTGTGTGAAAATCTCAGCTTGTTTTCCTTTTATACAGAATTGTCTTTCTATAGAAAAATTGGACAAAGAGTACCACCATTTAGAAAAACACAAGAACGGTAATTTATAAAGCAGCAGTCTTAAGGAACAAAATGCGTTTATCAGCCCTTTTGCCTCAAGGCCGCCCTGTGTCGCGAAGGAGCTAGCCGGAGCAGTTTGTGCTGTTGCTCTCCACGACTCTTCTTGTTCTCTTAACCAGCCAGTGCCTGTACAGTTATTCGGGATGTTTTATTCCCTACCTGTCTTTCCTCTTGTGATAAAGTACACACAGCGGCAAGTTTACCGTCTTGCCAATTGTTAAGGACACAGTCAGTCGTGGCACGTATGTGCACAGTGGGCAGCCGTCAGCAGGCTTTCATCCTGCAGAACGAAGCCCGGCCACCAGTCAGCAAAAAATCCCACTCTCACCCCCCAGCCGCTGGCACCTCCGCCCCTGCCCTGTTCTACTTTCTATCTCTGTGTTTCGACTGCTGTTGGCGCCTCTTATAAGTGGACGCATACAGTATTTGGTTGTGTGTGATTGGTTTATTTCACTTAGCATAATGTCCCAAGAGTTATCCATACTGTGGTGTATGTCAGAATTTCCCCACTTTTTATGGCTGCATAATACTCCGTTGACTGGTTTGCCACCCTTGGCTCATCTGTCATCCGTCTGTGGACATTGGGGTCGCCTCCCCCTTTTGGCCCTTGTAACTGATGCTGCTTTGAGCTCGGGTGTGCACATCTCTTCAACATGGTGAAGCCCAGAAGTGGGAATTCTTGGATGCTATGGTTATTCTGCTTTTAATTTTTTGAGGGACCACGTCACTGTTTTCTGCAGTGGCTGTGCCGTCTTCCTGGCTAGGAGTGTGCGGGACCACTTCCGCCCCTCGGTCCAGCGTGGCACCCGGTGCGGGGTGCGTGTGCGGGCAGAGGAGCCCTCGGCGGGCTGGGCTCGTACCCGCCCCCCAGCCGTCGAAGAGATCCGTCGAAGAATCGAAAGCCCTTCATCCAGGTGATTCCCTTCTGGGATGTTCCACCCGAGGACGACGAGCGTTCGGGGTGTTAGTGTGGGAAGGAAGGGGAGGAGGAGACGCCGTCCCCGCCCCTGCGGGCGTCCAGGGGGGCAGGTCCGTCCCCACGGGGAGCGAGGCAGGTCTGCACGACTGGCTGGGGAAGGTGTCTCAGCCAGAAACAGAGCGAGAGTACAAATAGCAAATGTCCAGAGCGATCCTGTTTGCGTTTTAAGAAAAGACCCCGGGAGATGAGCTAAGAGGATCGCCGGCAACACACGAGCACCTGTGAGCAGTGAGCGCGGACGGCAGGTGCCTCTCGAGCTTTTGCTTTCACCGCTTACAGGTCAGTGCTTTGAATCTTTAATCAGTAGTGCATGCTAGTTTGATGATTAAGAGCCTAGTTTTTGAAAATGTGATTTTGAGAGAAACATTCGCTATTCAGAGACTCCTGTGTGGCCTCAGAGCCGCCCAGATGGGCAGATGGCAGGGCACAGACTCTTGGGTGGTAGTTTGGGCGGGGCCCGCCTTCTTCCTCCCGACCGCCTTCTCCTTCCTCTCGGCAGATGCTAAGGAGCCTTGGTTAGGAGGCAGGGGGCTCCATGGATAGAACCCAGGAACACGCGCATCCCAGGCCCTGGCGCTGGGGAAACAGTGGGGCAAAACCGTGGCCCTCCTTCCCCTGGGGCTTCTAGGACAGAAGAGAGACAACACTAACCAGAGGGGCCTGCAGACGCCCTCGGGGACAGGAGAGGTTGAGTGGGGGAGACAGAGCTCCAGGGAGGGCCCAGAGTTTGCTGGCAGGTGGAAGAAGCCCAGCCGTGAGCCAGGAGGTGGGCAGCGGAGAGGAGCCCTGCGTGGCGCCACGGGCAGAAAAGCAGGACGTGGGGCCAGAATACCTGGACCCCAGCCCAGGCATTTGCTTGCTGTGCAGCCTTGAGCGGATGGTGGCACCTTTCTGTGCCTGGTCTCCCAACTGGTGTCACGAGGGTAATAGCAGTACCCTCTTCATAGGGTTGTTAGGAGACGTAAGAAGCTGGAAGGTGCCTGACACCTACACAGTGTGTTTGACATGTGTGTGAAAAGCAGAGGCAGCCAGTGTGCAGAGGCTGTGCACTGCGCCAGGGAAGGGTGTGTGGACCTCGGGGCCACAGTGTTCCTGCCAGTTGGGCCCGGTTCTCTCGCTGTGGCTTGGACAGAATAGAGGGGCTCTCAGAGGCACAGTAAAAAAACCAAGGATCCTGCGGGGTGTGCTTTAATGGGTCTTGTTAACCCGGCCCCTGAGATCATTGCAGGAAGGCGAGGGAATGAGGACAGGGCTGCTTGACGGTCTCTGGAGCACCCCGGCGGGTTCGCACCGGAGGCGGAACGAGACGGGACCCGTCCCAGAGAAGAGGGACGGCCCTGACCCGCCACCTGCAGAGGAGTCTCCAGAGCCACCAGTAATTCAGGCTGTGGTCGGAGCTTTTCTTCCAGTACCGAGTTTTTTTCTGGAAATCCGTTCAGGCTCCGCCTTGTCCTTCTTGAGCTCCCCAGGAGAATCCGGACTCATGCTGCATGGTGAATGCACACGCGAGCACGTGCACAGGGTACCCCCTCCCAGGGAAGCGGGCAGCCCCTCCACTGCTGACCCCTCTGCCCTGGGGTCACGCCCAGCTGTGGTCTCACCTGCCTGACCTCCCCTCAGGCACAAACCGGGTTCAGGAAGGACGTAAAGACAGCAGCATGTTTATCCACCGAAACGTGCAATTTTCAGGCACTTCCGACTCGACTCAGTGAGCGAAGGCTTTCGCCGGGGAGTCCCTCCTTTCTTTCAAATACCATTGTCTCTGGGGGAGGGCTTGTCGCAGGGACCCAGGTGAATGTGACCCGCGGGCGGGAGGGGACCTGGGTCTCTTTTCTCTTTGTTCTGGAAGAAGGAAAGAATTTTCTAAATCTATTTTTTATTTTGTCTTGGAATTTAACATCACAAAAATCATAGTTCTCCGACCCAAAACATCGTCGTGTTATTTGGCTTGTGTAGCTGATGAGAGAGAAAGATGGGTTTATCTCACAGGGGATAGGTAACGGTCAGTTACACAACACCAGCCCGGTGATGCCCACAGAAGCAGGGAAAACGGCCCGTCCGTGGCCAAAAGGTGCCCTTCCCGTCCTCCCTAAAGTGAGTGATCATAGCGCTTTCCAGGAGTTATGGTCCATCCAGCAGGAGTATTTCATATCCTAAGATGCCCAGAATCACATCAATAAGAAGTTACAGTCAGAATTATTACTCACCCACCTTGATCCAGACTGGCTACTAAATTTACTTGCCTGAGAATCTTTGGCTGTGAGTTGGAAATTGAGTAGGTTAATCTTGGTCTACACAGGCAGCGTGGTTAGAAGGCTGGGGCTTCTTCCCCTTCTGCTGCCTCGAGCCTTGTTTTTGACCCTCAGAAGCCCTCTGGCCAACTGGGGAGTTGGTCGTTATCAGAAGGCCTCCCCCGAACACCGGCCCTCACAGTACCTCCACAGCAGCCCACATCTCTGTCTCTTGACCTTCACCTGCTGGGGGGCCCTGGGCCACACTCCTGGGGGCTGCGAACCCAGCCACCCCTGGCATCACCTCCCAGCTCTCCACTGGCACCTTCCCACCAAGTCCCTGCTGGCTGCAGGCCCTCCCGGGCCCCCAAGTCCTGTGCCCCCACTGGCCCCACATCCCCACCTCTGAGTTCCCAGTGGGCCCAGTCCAGCTGGTTCCCAGCTCCAGCTGCTGTGTGTGAGTGGGCGATGCATTCAGCTGAAAGGGGGGGGGGTGTGAAGAAAGAAAAGTGCCCACGAGCTGACAGTTCAGTGAATGCACAGGTATTTCTCAGGTCGGGTGGACGCTGCTGAAAGGTAGGGTGCTGGCGGGCTGTGCTGTCTGTCTGAGTTCCCTGTTCTGCTGTTGCAAAGCCCCATAGACAGGGCAGCTGGAACCAAGGAAAGGTGCCATCTCCTCCCGCCAGAGGCTGGAAGTCTGAGACGAGGTGGGGCTGGTTCCTCAGAGGCCGGGAGGGGCGTTCTGCTCCTGGCGCTTTGCCGGAGATCCTTGTGCTCCGGGGTGTGCAGACACCTCACCCCTGCCTTTCCTTCCCCTGGCGCCCTCCCCGCGCGCTGCTGTGTCCAGACGTCTGCTTGTTATGACGACCCAGTCACACTGGGGCCCACCCTGCTCCTCTGAGACCTCATCCTGACTGACTGCATCTTGCATGAGACTTGTTTCCAAGTAAGGCCTCATTCGGAGGTTCTGGGGTTCACCTCGCCACATGCACTTGAAACACCTCCAAGCGTGTGTCCATCGAGTTCGCGGCTGGAGGAGACGGCAGAGGTTCATCTGGTTGATGTCACTCGGCAGGTGACAAGACCGAGGCCTTGGTCCCCGATCACCTGCCCGAGGCGCCACAGCTGCCAGCCCAGAGCTGGCCCTTCCACCGCGTTGTCCCTGAATACACAGGGTCCTCGCCCAGAGAGACCGCATCTGAGTCTCCATCCCGCCACTAATGGCAGGTGTCCACTCTGCGGCGAGGGGCCAGTGCTGCTGGTGACTCAGGTAGATGCCCTGTGAGCCTTCTTCCCACAGCCTGGCTGCCTGGGACCCCAGTCATGTGGGGGAAGCGACCCGAACTCTCAGGTGGAAATACCCTGCCTTTCCCTGCAGACCTGAGGAGCCGGCAGCGGTGGGGGTGGGGGTGGCGGAAGGACAGACAGATGGGGGAGAAGGTGGACAGTTCCCAGCCAGGCGGCCAGTGGATGGAGGGAGGGAACGGGGCTGTTTTCTGGGCAGAGTGGAGAGATTCTACCACACTTGTCAGAAGAGGAGTCAGGGGTGTGTTTATTAGAACGTGGTGGGTACGGGGGCCTGGTAGCAGCACGTGGTTTGGGTCACGGGCCGTGTATTTCATGCAGTGCGGTCCGTTCAGTGATAAAGGCAGGTGGATCTCATATTGGCCGCTGTTGGCATGAGGAGCCAGCCCGGCAGAGCTGCCTGAGGACCCTGGGTGGCATCTCCAAGCTTGTGCGTGTGCTGGGGAGGGGGCAAGGGGCAAGGGGTTCTTGGCCTGAGAAGCATCAGATGCCAAGGCCTGGAAGCGAAGAAGAGCAGCAGTGAGAGCAGGTGTGGCCTCCAGGTGGCCGAGGGGAGGGCCGGGAGGCAGCGCAGCCTGAGCAGCCTGGGCCAGGAGGGGGCCCCTCCGCAGGATGCAGCCGGGGCGCCCGCAGTCTCGTTTCCCAGCCCATCATTCTGGTAAATCGGAGAAGACCCTCTGGGGGCTCCCTAGCCCCTCCCTGTGAGCATCTGTAGCTTTTCTAGAAAGTTCTGGGGCTCCTGGGGGAACCCAGGGCAGAGGTTAGAGGAGTGAGGCGTGCTGATGAGATATAGTGGACAGTCTGAGAACCCCGGTGCTTCTGCCCTTCCTGTGTCTGTCCCGTCCTTTCCAGAGCTGATCCCCAGAGGCTGTGCTTTCCTCATCTGGCTTCAAACACAGTCCACCCGGGTCTCCAGTCGGCTCTTCCTGGTCCTGCGGGCATTGCTGTGACCTCTTGCAATGGACCAGCCTTGGGCGGCTTGGTCAAGGCCAAGCAAACACCTCCTACCCTTCAGCCGACAGTGTCGGAGGAGATGCGAGCTATGGCCAAGCAAAGGTGTGAAATGTTAAACGAAACTTCAAGTTGACCGAAAATACTTTGAAACTATACGAGTAGTGTGTAGGTGACCTGTAAGTGGTTAAGAAGTAAAAAAGCAGACCTAGTGTTCAGATCCCGGGCAGTTAGACTGGCCTTTAAGGGCCAGGCAGAACCCTGACCCTTAAAGGTGCTGGAGTCAGAGGATTCTTTGTAACTCTAAAGCAACAACAAGGAGTTCCCGTCGTGGCACAGTGGTTAACGAATCCGACTAGGAACCTTGAGGTTGCGGGTTCGATCCTTGGCCTCACTCAGTGGGTTAAGGATCCGGCGTTGCCCTGAGCTGTGGTGTAGGTTGCAGATGTGGCTCGGATCCCACGTTGCTGTGGCTGTGGTGTAGGCCAGCAGCAACAGCTCCGATGAGACCCCTAGCCTGGGAACCTCCATATGCCGAGGGAGCAGCCCAGGAAATGGCAAAAAGACAAAAAAATAAAATAAAAATAAAAATAAAATAAAACCACAACAAGTATTTCAACAGAGTTGCAAAGGGCCCAGGGCTTAAACATTTCTCAAAGCAAACCTGCATCCCAAAGATACAAGGAAAACGCTTCTGGCAGATCCCAAAGCTCTGGGGACTGGTTTACTGAGCGTGCGGGAGCCGGTTGATGAGCAAGCCCAGGAGGAAAGGCAGGGGTCACCTTGTTAAAAGTGCGGCGAAGGGGCTGGATGTCTCTGGGGCCGGAAGAGAGCAGATTCGGGCCACAGACGCAGCGTTTTATAACCAACCGTGCACTGAAAAGACAGGTCTGAGACGCAAGACAGCCCCGCAGCCAAAGCGTAGAAAGCTGAGATGCGCGTCCAGAAGAGCGTTCAGGAACGTAGCCTGCAAGTGATTAGAACAAAAGTAATTAAATGTTCACAGGGCGAGAATGAGCACAAATTCTCGCACCTCCTGCTGCAGTGAACTTCTTACGCACTTTGCCTGGAGAGCATCCTGATGCCTCTCCGAGCTGCGTAAGTGAGGATCCAGTCCTTCCTTCCTCGGCACCTCTGTCCACAAGCACCTGCTCCTGTCGCCTCTTCTTGAGCCTCCTCCTGGGACAGTGTGAGACCCGAGGTGTCTGGTGGCGTCCCTGCGGCAGGTCAGCCGGGATGCGGAGATGAGCTCAGACTTCCGAACCCTCCGCGCCTGGACCTCTGTTCACCGCTGTTTGCCAAATGTGTTTCAACGAAAAGGGGCTGACAAGTGCGAAATGGACTCTTTGAGCGTGTTTCGGGAGAGGCTGCATAGAACTGGAATCCAGTGTAATAACCCCGTGTGCCCCAGGAAGTTGACGTGGGCTGTAGAGAACTGTGTGCGGGAGTTTCCTCTCTGTTCTGTGCGGCACCTCCCCCCAAACACATCATTGCTGAGTAATAACCAAAGTGTTAATTCACTCAGTGTTTGCTGAGGCCTCGAAGCGCGAACAGGGTACGACATCTCACTGCGGTGGAAGAAAGAAGGTGCGGAGGAAAATGTGCTGAGAAGGAACCAGGGAAACACAGCGTGTGCTGGAGCTTAGGCACAGCCGTCCTTCCTCTTCTCTCTCACTTCCTTCTGCTTCCGACAGAGCATCCTTGCAAACGGGTGTGACATCGGAGCATCCTTGCAAACGGGCGTGACATCAGAGCATCCTTGCACACGGGCGTGACATCAGAGCATCCCTGCAAACGGGCGTGACATCAGAGCATCCTTGCAAACGGGCGTGAAATGCAGAGGCTGCAAAACAGAAAGCAGCTTCTTCAAAGACACACAGCCAGTGGGCTGCTGCACAGGTGCCTGTACCTGGGCTCTGACCTGTATCCCACCTCTGACCGGCCTGCAGAGCTTCTGCCATTCACTGAAAAGAGCAGGACGAGGTCTGCGTCGGAGGCAGCGTTTCCTTTCACTCTCGTCGTCACAGCCAGGAGGCTTCCTCAGTCCAGAGCTCAGGTCTCCATCGCAGGAGGCCAGCACGCCTGTGGGCACGTGGGCACGCGCTCAGAGCATCCATTCTCGACACCTCCTCACAGCAGCTGCCGGCGCACCTGAGGAGGCCGCCAGGTGCTGGGGACGCCCAGGCTGAGCCCCCATCTCCGGACTCGGGTCCGAGGTTTCAGGGGCTTCCACGGCGCAGAGATGGACACGAACATCCAGAGGGCCCTCGGCGTGGGGTTCTCCATCAAACCTGGGGCTCCCTGCTAGTAACAACATCCAGGGGGGCGGGGTCTTCCCCGCCGGCCGGCCGGCTCTCCCTTTCTCTGCAGATGCCAACTGGGGGGTCTTAACGGTTCAGCTCTGTTCTGGCGCTGACCCCCTAGGGTTGTCTCAAGCCTCACAGGATCAGGGTTACCGGACCCCCACCTCAGGTGCCAGCCCTAAGTTGTCACTGTGCTTCTACCCACCAGCTGTAAACCCGGGCCCCCAAGACCCCTCCTCAGTCTGGACAACTCGCCAGAACAGATGGCAGAGCTCAGGGAAGCACTTCAGAGATTACAATTCGTTACAAATGATACTCTAAAAAGTCAGGTGAGAGGCCGGCGAAGGGGGTGCATAGGGCGAGGTCCAGAAGCTGCCCTCTGTCCCTTGGGGCTTGGAATGGGCCCCCTGGGTGGTTCACCAACCCCCGAGAAATTCTCCTACCCCCCGTTGTTCAGTTCTCTTGGGGGGTCCACTGTGCAGGTGTGACACCTTAAATCACAGGCTGTTCTTAGCCCCTCTCACCTCCTCGGGTCAGAGGTGACTGAAAGTCCCACCCCCTCCTCACAAGGGCGGGGGCTGTCTCTAGGGGCTTTGCCCAGGTCACCTCCTTAAGATAAGTTCAGGTGCGACTGAACCGGGCTTGTTATGAGTAACGAGAGATGCTTCACAGATGGAGCTGGTTCAGAAGCCGGGGACAAAAACCAAAAGTAGCAAAATGCTTCAATCGCTTTTGTCGCTTAGGAAATTACGAGAGTTTTGGGGGGTCTGGCTGGGAGCCGGAGACAGAGGGCCACATATATGTCTCTTATCATGACGTCACAGGTCCTCGGGTGAAAGGTCAGGATGGGATTCCAGGCCGGGGGGCAGAGGAGCACCTCAGCTAAAAGGAGCAGATCTGCCTTCCAAGCCCAGCTCTACTCCTAAACGCCGCTCCGACCTCGGGCTGTTCCCTCACCCGGGAAGTAGGAGCGCTGCTCCCGAGTGGCAGTGGAGGCGTTTAGTGGAGAGCGCCTGCGAGCTGTCTGCCTGACACCTCCCTCTGTCCTTCTGCCGTTTGCCTTTCCAAGTGGCAGTCACCAGGTCACTGGAGTCTGGTTTGGTGACAGGGCCAGGCGTCCGGGCAGGGAGCTGGCTGGGGCCTGGCCCACCTAAAGACAACCCTGAGGTCACGGGCAGCTTCCTGCCTGCTGTCCTGCCCCTGTCACTGCCTTGACCCGGGAGGGAAGGTGGGAGGGTGACCCCGTGAAACCAGGAGCCCAACAGGCTGTCTCCTGGGACCTGCTGCGTCCTGGGAGAGGGTCCCTGGCCTCTCAGGCGGGACAGTGAGGCCGGCCGGCTGGCGCCACAGTGACCACAGCAGCTCGAGGTGGCCTCACCGTCCTGCAGCTTCCTAATCACCCACAGCCTCCCAGCCTCCTGCCTTCCTCCCTGGGGGTTGAGAACCGAAGTGGGGGTCGAGTCTGCCCTGCCCCTTCCCGCGTCCGTGCTGGTCCCCAGCGCCACCTTCCCTGCCCCCGAGTCACCGAAGGAGCCTTCTCGTCCTGGAGAGGACACAGAGCTCTCAGGGCCTTGGGGTTTCGCAGATTTTGTTTTGTTTTGTTTTTTAATTAATAGACTTATTTTTAGAGCACTTTTGAGTTTACGGAAAAATTGGAAGAGGAGGCACAGCGAGCGCCCACACGCGCTGTCCCCCCTGCGTGCTCACCCCGTCCCCTGGGGCCAGCCCTCCCCGAGTGCAGCGGGCTGGTTAGAACCGGTGCAGCAGGGTGGCCCGTTGTCACGCCTCAGCGGGGTTCACCCTGGGTCGTGTGGTTATGGGCTTTGGCGAACGCGAGGTCATGTGTGTGCCTTAGCCTCGCTGCCCCGAATCCTCTGCTCCCCACGCATCCCCCTCGGGGCACAGGACAGGGATCAGGCAGAAACAACACACACGCAGCTGTGTTTGTGCACAGTGACCAGGGGAAAAGAAACATCTGTCCTTAGCAGCCCAGGGGTTTGCTGGGCAGATGCATCCCAGCTCCAGCCTTGCCCCAGGTTTTCGTCCTGCCGGAAACGGCCTCTCCAGGTCCTGGCTTGCTCCCCTTTCCCCGGAGCCCAGACCAGACTTAAAAGACTCTCTGCACTGCAGCCCTGCCGCCCTCTCCTGCTTTTTCTCATCCTTCTGGAAGGCCCGGCCACCTGCCGGCACAGATGGAGGCTGGGACGAGCCTCTGAGTCCATCCAGGTCCCCAGGCCTCCCCACACCTGCAGCAGGAAGCCGCTCACCTGTCCCCTGACCCCGGGCCTGCTGTCACAGCGCTGCAGGATTGAGCGGTGGCCTCTGTGGGCTGAGGGCCGACAGGCAGGAGAGACGGCAGCGGGGGGTCCTTTCCCTGGAGAGCATCGGGACCCCCTCTGCAGGTGCCCCCCGCGCCCCTCTCTGCTGATGCTTGTCTCTCTGCCCATGACAGGTGCTGGCCTCGACGGCGTGGAGGAGATCAAGCGTCACCCTTTCTTTGCCACCATCGACTGGAATGTAAGCTGCATGCCATGGTCCCAACTGCGCAGAAACCACGGGGGCCGGGGGTGGGGGTGTGCGGGTGGAGGGAACCAGGCAGCCACTGGGTACAAACCAGAGGGAAGTGTAGGCCCGTCACCCAGGAGGGCGGGCCCAGGGGGTCCAGACCACCCAGCCCTCCCTGCAGCCCTAGGCTCTTCCACACTCTGTCCACGAGAGGCTGGCCGGTCCCGGGGCCCCACAGCCGCCCCACCTCCCTGAGGACGGAGCAGAGGCCCAGCAAGAGGTGGGAGCTTTTGGTCTGGGGGCTCCGGGCCTCCCAGGTCTATATCGTCTCCTGCCTCTACTCAGGATCCGGCTCCCACCCTTAGCACCCTTGGAGAAGCTGTTACAGCAAATGTCATCCAGGCTGGAAATGACAGAGGGTTTTGCAACGCTTGTTAAAGACCTAAGGACCACCTCCTTCAGGGGACCGTTGTGACGCGTGGGGACCACTGCGGGGGTGGGGGTCCTGCATAGGAGCGAGATGGGACTTGACCCCCAGGACAGCCGGCAAGGGCGGGATCGGCGGACGGAACGTGATTCAGAGGAAGCCCCAGGGCGAGGGCCTTCCTGCTGAGGCTGGAGGCTGGTCGGAGCCGGGCAGGTGTCCAGGCAAGGCCGGGCTCAGGCCTGGCGCGGGGGCTCAGGGGCCTGAGGGATCTGGTCAGTTTTGAGGTCCCCAGCCTACGCTGTCAGCTGATGAACTGCAGCCCCTCCCCCGGGAGGACCCCGTGGCCAGCTCTCCCAGCCACCCGCCTCACTTCCCGAACCTCACTTCTCCCTGACCCTGGGGCCAGCCCCTGGGTGCAGCTCTGAGGGGCAGGGTCCGTGCAGGCCCCTGGCCCCTCAGCCAACCGGGGACGGGAGCGCATGCCCCAGTGGCTGGGGCTGCAGAGGAAGGCAGGCCGCCCCGACGCCGCATCCTCTGGTCCTTTCTGTTAGGTCGACAGCAGTTACATTTGGGGCTTCCTCTTCCCGAGCTTGCAGATGAACCTCAGAGGATGTGAACAGTGTCTTTGCAAAATCCAGATGTCCTTTATAACAGAGAGGGCAGTGTCCATGCCTGCCTACCCACTCCCCGCAGAGTGGGGGCCCCATGGGTTTCTGGGAGCGGGCGGCACCTTGGCTCAGGCAGAGGGACGCCCCACCCGCCCAGGTCTTACCTCTGAAGGTTTTAGCACAAGCGCCGAATCAAACCACCGTTCGCAAAGCTTCCCAACCTCGCTCCCCCCAGCGCCCAGCCCCGATCTCTGCTGGCGCCCCAGGGTGCACTCGAACTGGGAGTGTGGGGACGTTGAAACCTGGTTCTAGAACTTGCACAAGGTCCGGCCTCGTTCCAAGGAAGAGGAGAGAGAAGTCTGCAGACTCTCGGTGGCGACGGAAGATGCCTGGGAACACGGGACGGCGATGCTCGTGGGGGCTGTGCTGGGAAGGGGCTGGCAGGGGGGTATCCCGAGGGAGGAAGGGAGCCCCCATGGCCACACCCCTCAATGCCAGGGCCTGGCTGGGAGGCTGTAGGCAGGCGCTGTGGAGCCGCTCACCTGAGCCAGAGCTGGCCTGTCGCAAGGGGCCACATCAGCTTCGTGAGGTGCATGGAATTTTCACAAGGCTCAAAGGCCTGGGACACAAGCCTGCGTGCATAAGGCCCAGGTCTGCGGGAGCTCTGAGCAGGAGCCCGCGGGAGCCCGCCTTCCTCCACCATCTCAGAGCTTGGCCGAGGTGCCTGCCAGTCAGGGGAGCTCTGGCGCACGGTGGGCCTGGCTCTGTGCTCGGGGCAAAGTCCCGGATTCCTGTGCCAAAAAGGTGACTTCTGCATTATGTCAAAGCAGTCAGACGCGAATTGAGGTTGGGAAGTTCCTTTTGCGGCTTTTCGCTTTTGTTTCATTTCCTTTTTTGGTCTGCTTTTTGAGAGAGGCCCTCTGGCACATTCAGACGAGCTGGCCTCTTGTCATTTCCATGTTTGCCAGAGGACGGTCAGGCAGGGACAGGGGAACAGAGGGACCTCGTTGCGTCCCTCGCTCTCAATGAGCGTGGGGTGGGGGGGGGCGGTGCTGAAACACCACGTTTGTGCGGATTGATTTATTTAATGACTGCTTGGTGCTCGCTCATGTCAAGGTGAGCAGGTGCCCAGGATTTAGTGATGGAAAGACACAGCCGCCCGGGGGGGAAGGGGAGGATGTGGGAGGGGCTGGGAGTCTGGGGTTGGTGGATGCAAACTATGACATTTAGGATGGATCAGCAGTGAGGTCCTGCTGTGCAGCCAGGGAGTGAGATCCAGTCTCTTGGGATAGATGGTGATGGAAGAGCATTTGAGAAGAAGCGTGTGAATATATGCATATATATATACACACACGTATGACTGGGCCGCTATGCTGAGTAGTAGAAACTGACTCTACACTTTAAATCAACCATGCTTCAGTTTAAAAAGATACGTACATGACAAGAACTGTCCTCGAGCTGCTTCAAGTCCAGGGGTGGCCGCCGTGCAGGAGCGCCGTCGTCCAGCCCAGAGGGGTGTGCAGAGGGTGTCCCGTCAGACAGGCCGACGCACAGAGGTGGAGGGAGGTTGACAAGCAGAGGCGGGGACAGGGCTGGGACGAGGCGGGTTGTCCCAGCGAAGGCCTCCCGGGACTGCAGCCCCACTCCAGCGGCTCGGGCCCTTCCCAGTCACCCTGTCTGACCCCCGTCCGAGCGGGCAGCCACGCAGGGGCCGCCGCATCCTGGCCAACCTCAGCTCCGCTCCCACAGCGGGCCAGCCCAGGCCCAGGCTTTAGGACGGCATCGGCGGGTCCCGGGGGTGATGGGATCTGTTTGTCCAGATGTGCTGTTCCATTTCCAGCAGCTTAGACACCTGGAAGCCACGGTGGAAAGAGACCCACGTGCAAAAACCATTAAAACCAAGAGGCCTTCTGGCCACCCGGCAGGCGCTCAGAATGATTCGCCGACTCGGCGCCAGAGGTGGCCTCAGGATCCAGCCTGGGAAAGTTCGAGGATATGGTTTCACGTCTGCCTCCGTCTGTGACCCCAGACCAACAGCAGAAGTTGTTGGGTTTTGAAAGGAAGCGCCTGTCATCCGACACTTCTCTGGGGCTCTTGGGTTCCTGCCGGAACAGCCCGCAGACGCTCCCATGGGGGTGGCCGCCCAGCGTGACCCGCTCTGCCAGGCACCTTGACCCCCGAGCCCAGCGGTCAGCCTCGGCCAGGGGATTCTCCCTGAAGGCGCGCTCCCCGGGCGGGAGCAGTGAAGTTCCAGGTGGATCGTAGACGGGACGCCTCTGCAGCCGGTGACAGGCAGCCCGGCTGGAGCAAGACCGAGAGCACAGGATTAGCACAAACCCAAAGCAAGTCGCCCACCTGGGTCCCTGAGCCCGGAGGAGGAAGCTCTGCAGCGCAGCCAGACCCCCGCGCGGTGGGAACGGGGCTCTGTCAGCCACGACCTTCCTATAACTGTGACTGTTCGCAGCTCAGTTGCCGTCCTTTGAGCTGGAAGCCTGGGCTTGTGTTCTTCCTCTATTCCTCAACCCCTCGGGCCCCAGGCTGCATGGAGCTCGTGCACCGAGGTGGCCCACGGAGGTCTGGGTGGCCCACGGAGGTCTGGGTCCTGGGTGCTGCCAGCCGTGTTCAGTGTCTCACGGTACCTGGGCCCCTTCCCCGCCCACCTGGAAGGTTTCTGTCCATCCATCCTGGGCTAACACACCAGGAGGGCTCACTCGCTCAAGGAGCCGACAGGTGTCTTTGTTCAAACATCATCGCCCTTTGGCTCAGGGGTTGTGTAAATCCAGCTCCTGGGGCTGGAACTGCTTAGGGTGGGGTCCCCCGTGGGGGCGCAGACCAGACACCCCGGAGCCGCCCACAGCGCTCGATCGTGTAAACGCTTCCTGCTCCCCCTCCCGTGCTGTCTCCGCCCTGCCTCTTCTCTGCCTCGTGTCTGCCCTGCTGTTTCAGGCGTCCGCTCTAGCTGTGCCCTTTGTGTAAGTGGAGCGTGTTAACACTGAAACGCCTCGAGCCAAAAGTGCCTGCGAAAACAGATGTTAGGGCTGCGACCCCACAGTGGAGTCAGTCGTGTCTTCGTTACCAGCTGCTATTTTTATTTCACGTCCTCTGCCCTTCCCTGATCACCTGAAGGTCTTGGCGGTATAAGTAGAATCCGAGTGCACCTGCTCAGAGCGCCCCGGCCTGGATGCGCGTGGTGTGACATCCGTCCCGGTGCTGCCACAGCTTGTGTCACCCTCAGGTCCTGGAACGAACACCGTGAGGGTGGCGCCTGGAGAATCTGGTCACGAGACCCCGCTTTCTTTCCATCGGCGCGGGGGGATTCGTTCCGGAGACCCAGGGCCCTCTGGGTCGGGAGGCTGGCGCATCTCGTCAACCTGCGGGTCCTCCACGGCCTGCCCCGCCCTGCGTTCTCCTTTTGAACTTGTGCACAGCAGTGGACGTCACAGCCTGGAAGCAAGTTCACGTTCCCCAAGCGCCTCAAACCCACGCCTAGGCCACCGGTCAGCGCGGCTGTTCCGACAGCGCCTTCTGGAAGTGTGTGCTCCGGGCGGGGTCTCTGCTGTGACGGAAGTGTGGAAACCCAGGCCCTCCTCCGTCTGCCCCTTGTTCACCCTGAACCCAGACAGCCCACCTAGTCTCAGCCTCGTCTATGAAATCAGTGATCGAGTCTGCTTTTGCCCGTTGCTGAGAAATGGAGAGCAAATTTTAGCAAATCACTGCGTCTGCTTCCCGGACTCGCGACTGGTGCGGGGGTGGGGGGTGGGGGGTGGCATTGTCCGTGACTCCAGACCTGGTGAAACAGGAGCTCCGAAAAGGTCCCAGGCTTGGTGTTTCCAGCCCAAGGGTGGGACCCCTCTGGTCAGGCAGGGTTGGGGAAACGCGTGCTGACTGCTTGCAGCCAGAGTCCCCCTGGTTTCCAAGCCCTGCTACCCACGGCCAAGTGTGCAGCCCCACAAGTGACACTGCTTGTTTCCAGGGTGATCTGGCTGATCCCAGTGCCCCCCACCCTGTTCCCAACGCACCCGGGGGGAGCGCTCCTCGACCTGCACCTGGTGTCACCTGAGTGCAGCCTCTCCTGACGCCCACCTTCTCAGGCAGGCGTCCCAGGCTCGGGGCTGCCCCTCCCCTCCTCCCACCCCCACCTCAGCATCCACCTCTCGGCCCCACCCGGTTCCAAACGCCTCTGTGTTGTTCCTTAAGTGCAGTCATCCGAAGAGAATGGATGAGCCCCTGCAGAGCCTGAGAGGCTGAAGTAACAGGCATGGGGGCACGGCCTCTGCATCCCGTCCAAGGCAGAAACAGTGAAATGGGTTCAAAGCCCCAGTGTGGCCAGTTCTCTGACAGGCGCTCCGACGGGCCTGCTAAAGCACGCAAACTGCGTAAAATAACCAAAAGAACCCAAAAGCATGACCCGGCGCCTAGGTCTGAGCGAGGGGTCTGGACACCCTAACCTGGTGACAGCTGGAATAGGTGCCCCAGGGACGTGCAGAGACTGGGGGTGGGGGGTGAAGGAGACCAGGACAGGTTCTGTGTGCCAGCAAGGCATCAGGGTCCAGGCACGGCCTCCGGGGTCACCAGGGCAGGAGAATGGTGCCACGGAGCAGGGCTCTTCCTGCTGTCACCTGGGGTGTGGCCAGGGCGTGGCTGTCCTGTCAGATTTCTCTTGAAGAAGAGTCTTCTTCCAGAAAAAGGTTGAAAACCATCGCCCCCAAATCAAGAACACATAGCCCCCCCCAACCCTTCTCCCTTGAACTATGGCTTTGCTGTCTCTTCGTAGAACTCGTGAGTATAGTCTGTGCCACCTACAGCAGGTGGCATGTGTGACATATGCTCCCGAACCCACTGGCGCTCTGAGGGGGCCGCCGGGCAGGTGGCGCAGACGCCGTCCCTCCGCGTGCCCCTCAGCGCCCGTCTGCCTCCCCGCAGAAGCTGTACAGGAAGGAGATCAAGCCGCCCTTCAAGCCGGCGGTGGGCAGGCCGGAGGACACCTTCCACTTCGACCCCGAGTTCACCACCAGGACGCCCACAGGTGTGTGCATGTTCGGTGGGGGCGGGGGGGGGGGTGCGTGGGACCTGTGGTTCTTCCCGACAGCAGCGGGTCCTCCGACCCGGCCAGGTAGGGACAGGCCTCCGAGGACCGGGAAGCCCCGTGGTCAAGGGCACGTCCATGGAAAATTACCCTCCGTTCTGTGTGCGGTTCCTGCTCCTCTGCTCGGTCGTAAAGGCTCCTGTGATAGAACCACTTCTCAGAGTTTCTGCTCTGGCGCCGTGGGTTAAGAATCCAACTGCGGTGGCTCAGATCCCTGCAGAAGCACAGGTTCGAGTCCCAGCCCAACACAGAGGGTTAAAGGATCCGGTGCTGCCGCAGCTGTGGCATCAGTCAAGGCTGCTGCTTGCATCATTCAGTCCCTGGCCCTGTAACTTCCATGTGCTGTGCGTGCAGCCTTAAAAGCCAAAAAAGAACCGCTGCTCTGTTGGCCCCCAGGTGATGCCCAGTTGGGAACCTCCCAGATGTTCTGTAGGTCCCCCGCCTCCTGCCGCCTCTCGTTCTGCGTTGCCAATCCAGTGACAAGCCCTCCCCCACACCCACCGTCTGAGGGACACACACGGGCACGCTCGAGACAGTGAAAACCCCTCATTTAAGAGGAGAGGTGTTATGGGAGGGGAGACTGTTGGTAGGTCTGTAAGTGCCTGAATGTGGATCTTATTCTTGCCAAGCACCAAACACCTGTTGCCTTGGCTGCTGGCTCTCAGCACAGCAGGTGCACTTGGGGGTTTTGCTTCTATGCTATGTCTTAAATTACTCCTATGGGCCATCAGATTCAATCAGAACTGGCCAGCTTGCTTTAAAAGTTGTCATTTTGTGATATTAATAAGTTAATGCTGACCTTTTAGAAATAATTGTCTCAGCCTGCCCAGGCGGCCATCACAAAATACCACAGGCTGAGTGGCTCCAGCTACAGACATTTGCCTTGGCTTCTTGAGAGAGTTCTCTTCCGGGCTCTCGGATGGCGCCTTCTCGGTGTCTCCACATGGAGAGGGGGGCCCGGGGTCTCTTCCTCTTCTTATGAAGACATCGGCCACTGAACCAGGGCCGCCCTTCGCACCTCGTTGGACCTTAATTACCCCCCAGAGACCCCGCTCCCAGCCCAGGCATGTAGGGCTTCGGCGTGTGAATTTTCGGGACAGATTCAGTTCATC
The DNA here is from genome assembly GCF_054392235.1 of Sus scrofa. Lineage (NCBI taxonomy): Eukaryota > Metazoa > Chordata > Mammalia > Artiodactyla > Suidae > Sus > Sus scrofa. The sequence goes on from NC_139383.1 coordinate 2,517,325, forward strand.
ACAGCAAAGGTGGCGGTTTTGTTTGAAGAATATGAACGAGCTCCTTCTGCAGAGAGCGGCAGAGGAAGCTCAGCCAGCTGGCAGCCGGGTTGGGGCTGTGTGATGGGTGCATGAGGGTTTCCCATGCTTTTCTCACTGTTGTGGAATCTGGAAGTTTCTATGATTTCTAAAAGATTGGGAGTTCCTGTCGTGGCTTAGCGGGTTATGAACCCGACTAGCATCCATGAGGACGTGGGTTCGATCCCTGGCCTCGCACAGTGGGTTAAGGATCCGGTGTTGCCATGAATTGTGGTATAGGTCACAGACACGGCTCGGATCCGGCATTGCCGTGGCTCCAACACCTCTATATGCCACAGGTATGGCCCTAAAAAGCAAATAAATAAATAAGATAATCACAGAACAGAGTGGATACAGTGGATACAGAAATGGCAAAAGCAGATTCAGTTGGAACAGACTCCACCCGGTGCCCTCTGGGTTCAGGCTGAGGGAGAGCCCATTTCCCACCCTGCAGGGAGCACATCAAGGGCGGGAGCCCTGGGCAGGATCCGAGGGTCGGGGGGCTTCCCTGCGCCTGGGGCAGCACCTGACCCACGCAGCCGGGGCTCCAGAACCGGGAGGGAGGCAGGCCCTGGGTGCCGTCTGTTAGGGGTCGAGACACAGATACTCACCCTTCTGGGCCTCCCACAGTCCCCAGAGGCAGCCAAGACTGTCCTGCAGGCAGAGCCCAGGGGTGACAGCTGTCACCATTTAGGTGGCCCTGCTGCTGCGAGACCGAAGGAGGCTGCGAGGAGGAGGGGAGTTGGGCTGCTCTCTCCAGTAGGCCGTGTTCTCGGCTGCCCCCCGCATGTCACGCGATGAGCCAAGGTTACATGCGGCTGAGTGGAGAATCCCAGATGCTGCCGAGTTATCTGTCTCCATAGACCGTGTTCTCACCCATTCCTGTGTGTCGGGGCCAGTCATTACCGTGGACAAGATTGACCCGATTCACAGTCAAAGCTTCAGAGGCTGGGACGAGGGGGCAGGATGGGGGCTCCCACCCTGGCTGCGCCCACCAAGCAGGTCACTTCACGCCTCCCGAGGTTCACCTGAAGATCAAGGACACAGAATGACTGACCCGACACAGAATCCTGTGATGGGTGTTCTCATGGCCTCTGTGCCTGTTTCGAGAGGGTTCCAGTGTTTGGAACCCTGTGTTTAAAACACCGAAATGAATTCATGTTTGTGCTGCCGGGAAGAAAAGGCTAACACAGTCAGCTCGAAATTATTCAGCAGTGCGTGCTTTCTGTAGTATCCATGAGGAATTCAAACTCCGACGTAGCTGGCCTGTGTGGTTGCAGGCTTTTTTCAGCCCCTCAGAACCCTTGTGTGCACAGAGACTTCAGTTCTATTTCATGACGAACCGAAGGAAAATATAATTGGACACGACGCCTTTGCGTGCTCCCCAGAAATGGCTCTTTCATTCCTGACCACCGGGAATGCTCCAGTCCGCTGTACTCGGCGCTAGCTTACCGCATGACACCGTGTGCCCTCGAGGAGCTTGTCATTGAGGCGCGAGGACACAGAAAAGTCACCCTCCCTGTATTTGTGTATTTGGAAGAGTGGAATTTTCTAAGCCCGTGAGCTGAGCACCCAGCCGTTAGAGAACGTGATTCTGAAACAGCAGATAATCCACATCCCGTGTCAGACTGGGACACACTGTCAGAACTTTTTGTAGTGGGCTTAAAAGTCTTTCTTTTTAAACGTAAGCTGATGCTAAAGCTGGTGGCCGTTCCCGGCTGACGCGCTCAGAGCGAGCTGCCAGGCAGGAGGCACCAGTCTAAGAAGAAAAGCCCAGCAAACGCATTGCCTGAGTCAGACGTCACCCCTGGGACCAGCAAGGGTTGGCTGCCCTCAGCGTTCAGTCTCCTCTCATCGACCCGGGTCTTTTGTTCCTTTTACTACTGAGCTGAAAAGCAGCGTCTCCTGGCCGAATTTGTTCCATTCTCTCTCAGATTCTTTTCCCACATACACCATCACGGAATATTGGGTGACATTCCCTGTCCTAGACATCAGGTCCCCGTTGGCCAGTCCTTGCATAGACCTCAGGGTGCACATGCCAATCCCACACCCACGGTCCATCTCTCCCACCCCCGCCACCTGACCCCTTTGGTAACCATAGGTTTTTCAGAGTCTGGGAGTCTATTTCTGTTCTGCAAATAAGTTCATTTGCATCCTTTTTTTAGATTCCACCTGTAAGTGATATCATATGATGTTTGTCTTTCACTGTCTAACTTCACTGAGTATGATAGTTTCTAGATACATCCATGTTGCTACAAATGTCATTAGTTCATTCTTTTTTATGGTTGAGTAATATTCCATTATAAATATGTACCACACCTTTATCCACTCCCCTGTCAATGGACATTCAGGTTGCTTCCATGTACCTACCCAAAGAAAACTCTCATTTGAAAAGACACATGCGCTCCTGGGTTCATTGCAGTGCTGTTTACAATAGCCGAGACACAGAAGCCATCCCCTGGCTGATTTTAAAGCAGCTCACCCCGCCGTCTTCTCTCATTGGTCCCCGGGAGCTCTCTCCACGATAGGGCGTTTGGCCCCTGGTCAGTTATCTACGAGGCAAATACTCTCTCTCCACCCACCTTTTATCCTCTGTTTTCCCCAGTGATGGGCTTGACATGGGACCGTCTCGTAGCAGCCAAGGTTCCCACCAGGTCGACAGAGCCTGGAGGAGTCAGCCCATCCCAAGTGTCCTCAGGAGCAGAGCACCCTCTGTGCTGCCCACAAGCTCCGTGCACCTGGGGCAGGGGGCAGAGTCACCGTTCCCGGGGCGGCGTCCCTGTGCGCACTTAAACCAGAAACTCAGAGTGGCCTCTGTGCCCTGGCCCAGGGGGGCAGCTCACCCTGAGGTTGCCGGTGGCTCTGGGCTCCGTCTGGAGTGGGCGGGGTAGAGGGCAGCGGTTCTTAGTAAGGTGTGATCAAGGATTCTCCTGAGGTTTTCTTCTAGGTGTTTCCGCCATGTGTCAAAGCACCGGCACCACCCAAAATCAAGGGTGGTTTCATGTGGCTCAGTCTCTTGTCTTCATTTTACCTCTTTTTCCAACGCACACATCTCATACACACACACCACACAGGTGCACATGTGCACACACATCATCTCACACACTGCGCACACACACACACACACACCGTGCAGATATACATGTACACACGCAATACACACACACCACACACACACACCACACAGGTGCACACACACCTCACATACACACTGCCACACGCCCACAGGGTTACCACACCACATAGCCGCTCAGCTCCTGCTGGAAGGTTGATTCTCCTGTTGTTCCCTGCAGACTCACCTGGCGTCCCCCCCAGTGCCAACGCTCATCATCTGTTTAGAGGATTCAGTTTTGTGGCCTCCAGCCTGGTCCAGGAGCCCTCGCAGCAAGATCTGCACAAAGCCACAGTTCACCCCATCGTGCAGGTAACCCCCTGCTGTGCAGGTGACTCCCCGTCACGCAGGTGACTCCCTGTCACGCAGGTGGTCCCCCATCACGCAGGTGACTCCCCGTCACGCAGGTGATTCCCTGTCACGCAGGTGGTCCCCCATCAGCAGGTGGGACCCCATCACGCAGGTGGTCCCCCATCAGCAGGTGGGACCCCGTCACACAGGTGGTCCCCATCAGCAGGTGGTCCCCCATGGTGCAGCCCAACTCCATTTGCCCCCATCCAGTCAGGGCAAGGAGGTGCTGCCCCTGTGGGGTCTGTGGACGGAGCCTTCTCAGCCCAGGTGGGGAGCCCTGCCCTCACGAAGTCCTCCCCCCGCCCCGGGGCCATTGAGGGTTTGCCATGGGGACCCGAACCATGCTTCACATTAGTCCCACAGACGGAGAGTCCTCAGAAGAGCGTCGCCTTGGCGTGTCTGTGCCCGGAGCCCCCTCGGGTCAGACCCGGGCCCCTGCGGTGCCGAGCCGAGCCAGCACCTACAGCAGTTGGGTTGGGGGGCCGGGTCCCGCGGGGGGGGGGTGGTCTGTGGGAGGTCAGAGCAGGAGCCATCTTCACGGGGCGTTTTCCACCTTATCAACGTGAGCAGATGCGCTGTATCGAATTTCAGAAAGGTTCGGGACCAGCTTTCCTTTGAGAACCGGGTCAGGGCGCAGTGGACGCGCTGGATTCCCAGATTCCTCTCCCCAGGCCTTTGGGGGGACACGGCGTGTCTCAAGTGGACACGTGGGCGTTCCCATTGTGGCACAGTGGAAGCGAACCCGACTAGTGTCCATGAGGACACGGGTTCAATCCCTGGCCTTGCTCAGTGAGTTAAGGATCTGGGTTGCCATGAGCTGTGGTATAGGTCGCAGACACAGCTCAGATCCCAAATGGCTGTGGTGTAGGCCGGCAGCTGTAGCTCTGATTCAACCCCTAGCCTGGGAACTTCCATGTGCCATGGGTGCAGCGCTAAAAGTATAACTAAAGTGGGCACGTGCTGTGGCGGTGTACCCCGTGCTGGGGACTTTGTCTACACCCTGAGAGGTAGCGATGGTTAGCTGGGCAGCGAGGGGCACCATGGGGTCAGCCTCCCAGTCAGACGTTGAATCCAGACCCCCGCTCTGCACACGGTCAGAGCCTCACACTGACGGCTCTGGGGGTGGGGCCCTCTCACTTCCGGATTCCCACTCGATCTTTGGGGAAACGGGTGGATCCACGGTGACGGGAACAGGGGTCCTGGCCAAGGGACGGGGAAGCTGGGGGGATCTGGAACCATCACTAACGAGCTCGCTCGCGACCACGATGGGAGGCCCCCTGCCTCCTGGCCCCGGCTCCCTGCGTGCGCAGACGGGGCCCCCCTTTGCACCTGCAGTCGGGGCGCTTGTGGCTGAGCGTCTGCACGAGGCCCCTGACGTCGCTCTCCGCCCGCTCCCTCTGCAGCAGTTACACGGGAACAACATCCACTTCACCGACGGCTACGAGATCAAGGAGGACATTGGCGTGGGCTCCTACTCCGTGTGCAAGCGCTGTGTGCACAAAGCCACGGACGCCGAGTACGCCGTGAAGGTAAGCGCAGCGTGCGGGGCCGGCGCGTGTGCAGCTGCCCCGGCCCCAGCCGCACGTCCAGCCTCCCCCACACCCTCCGCTCGCCCGTCTCTGAGGCGGTGGAGCGCCAACGGCTCTGATGTTAGGTCGCCTGTTACCAAACTGTTTCGCGGGAGTTCCCCTTGTGGCTCGGGGGTTAAGAACCCGACACTGTCTCCGTGATGATGCGGGTTCAGTCCCATATGCTGCAGGTGCAGCTGTAAAGAGAGAAAACTATTTGGCAAGTCACGAATATCTTCTGTTCTAGCCAACGCGTAGGTACTGACCGTCCTTAGTAACTTTATGCGTCAAACACCCGGTTCCAAGGGCCTCGGGCCCTGAGCAGAGTCCCCAGTGGAGGTGGGACAGTCATGGCGTTTGGCGGAGGAGGCGGGACAGAGGGGAGGAGGGAGGGCCAGCGCTCCTGTCCCCAGATCAAAGCAGAGAAGGAAATGGCAGCGCCAGCTGGTTTTATTTGTGAAAACTGAGGCTAGTCGTTGTCCCTCAGTCATCAAAACGGTAAAGCATGGCTGTTATTGTCACCCCAACTCTGCACCGTCTCCATCCTGCCTTTGGCATCTGTGCTTGTTGCTGAATTAAATATTTGATCTGGAAATCCAGCGTACCAGTTTCTTGAGTTTTCGGGTTGGCAAACTGTGCTAAAACCACAGTCTAATTTTGTAAAGATCAAAAATTGTACATTCTCCCTACAAGAGAGCAAGAGATGGTCCGTCCACCACCTGCCCAGGCAGCTCACCTGGACGCTCTCGAGGAGCCGGGTCCAGCCTGCGGTGTCATGGGGGCCAAATGGTCCCGGCTTATCCCAGCCACGTCTGTAGCGCACGACACTGCCCTGCTCTGCAGAGAACGTCTCAGGGCACGTGGGCTCTCTCGGGCAGGCAGCGGCGGCGGGGGGGAAGCAGTGATCCCACCCTCTGAGACTTTCCCGAGGCCTGAGAACACCGTGCACGTCCCTGACCACGACTCGATGGCCTCGTTCTGCCTCCCCCAGCGCTGCACGCCGCCTCGTGGAAACAGATGCTCGGGAACAGCATCGTTCCACGGGGACACCTGCCCGGGACTTCTCGCCCGAGGAAACGCTCAGCTCCATCAAAAAAGACACCAACCAAAACCACACAGCCCCCTCAGTTTGGTTTGGGTGGGAATTTATGACTTTTTGACAACTTTATCTTGAATTCCTTAAAGAGTTTAAATTGGAGGAAGACTCTATTCGTGAGTTCTGCTGAACCACGGGCATCAGCCACCCAGAGTCTTGGACCATAAAGGACATCTGAAGGAAGGAAGCGTGGCTCGATTTTAAATTCCTGGAAGAGGGGGGCTGAGGCCGCAGCGAGGGCCCCGCCCTGTGAGGACCGCGGGGACCCCGGGCCGAGACCCGGCCGCGTCGCGGGGGGTCTGAGGGATTTCAGCCCTCGGGGCACCCAGGACGCTGACTGCCCCACATCCTCGGGAGCGTTTGAGGGGAGCCCGGGCGGAGGCTGCGCTTGCGTCCGGATGGCCGGTGATGGAGAGGAGGCCCGTCTTCCGCCTCGGGCGAGAGAATTTCGGTTTTACTTTAGGTGTCTTTCACATGCTTCCTGAGCTTTCACGGGGCTTTTTAGAATTCCCTCTGCATGGGGCATTTCTCACAGAATTTCTTTCGTTATTGGGTGAGCAGAGTCGATCCTAGAAGCAGTCGCGGCAAAAACGATGCATCCATGGTCGGGTGAGCTCGGCGACCCAGGTGCCCGTCTAGAAAACAGCCTGATTCCGGGAGGTTTCTGAAAATAAGTCCCCAGTGACAAAGGCGATGGTATGCTGTCCCAAACGTCCCCACGCCAGCCCTCACAGAAGGACTCCGTCTGAATCCAGCTGTGTCAGCAAGTGGCTTAGAGCTGGACCCCCAAGACCAGACCCCACGGTGGGAACTTCTGGGGATAACGGGGTGTCCTGTGTATGTAAATTCCAGCCGCCGGCGTCCTGGGGTGAGGCTGAGCCTCTGCTTTTGCTGTTTCGGCTCCGTGCAGGGCCCAACCACCCTTGCTGTGACGGCACAGGGATCTGAGCTGGCTTCTGAGAGGACGGCGGGGCCGGCCCTTACCTCCAGAAGGTCAGGCCTCCAGCCACAGAGCTGGGGGTAGAGGTGGCAGTTCTCCCATTCCCTCCATTGGCACAGGCACGCAGTGGGGTCCCAGGCCCCACGCAGCTGTGGTTCCATGATGCAGCTTCTGAAACAAGCCACGTGCTGCCTGAGGCAAACAGACATTCCTGGGCCAGGGATTGAACCCGCGCCACAGCAGCAACCAGAGCTGCTTCGGTGACGACACCAGATCCTTAACCTGCTGCGCCCCAAGAAGACTCCTTTTGTGCAGGTTGGTGCTGTCTAGAATACGTGTCTGATCACGTTACGTCACAAGACCTAAACCTGAAATAAAAACAAAAGCTTCCCATGCGGTTGTGTAAAGGAAGCACAGAGCCTTTGATGGACGCAGAGGGTGCCTTACGGCTTCCTTTCCACGCGCCTCCTCTCGTCTCCAAGGCCCCCTCTGTCGCCGTGACCTTCGGCAGTTCACTGAGGCTCCCACCACCAGCCCGGGGGTCTGCTTCCGAAGACAAGGGCGGACTTGAGTCTCCCATTAGACCATCGTTCCAGCGCACAGAAGGAGCTCCTGGGAGATCTGACGGTGAGCCTGGGCTTCTCCGGTGGCCCGGGGCTGGAAGCAGGGACAGAGGCAGGCGGCCGGCCGGCCCTGGTCAGGTCCTGCCGAGCTGGGCTTTGTGGCCGCCCGTCCCTGCAGATGGAACCCGTTCAAGCCGGTTCCAGGATTCCCGGCTCCACCTTCTCAGGAGAACGTGATGCTGCGGAGAAAGCCAAGGGCCCCCCTCCATGAGGCTGACGGTGTCACCTGGCGTCACTGCAGGACCTGCCTCCAGAGGGAGACCTGTCCTGCAGGGCAGAGCTGGGCGGCCAGACGCTCACATCAGGGCCTGCGAGTGCGTTTATTGTATAGAAAGCGCGCCAGGGTCTGGCGACGGGGAGGTGGCATTGGCAGGTTTAGAAGGCAGGTCCCGGGAGGAAGCCACATCCCCGGAGACCAGGGCCCGACTGTCGTGGCTTTCACAGTGCAGCCCGAGCAGGCGGGAGGCCGGACGAGGGCGCGGGTTCAGGATAAGAGAAAAGAGGGAAGGCCACGGTCAGACTGACGAGGACGGAGGAGAAGGGGCCGTTTCGGTGGCCAAATGCGTGAGGGAGGCCCGTGGCCAGGACCCACTCGCTCCCACCAGAGCGAAGGCTCAAGAAAGGCGGGAGAGCGGCTGAGTTTCCACACCTTCAGGCGGAAGGTGACTCAGGCCCATGGGGACCAGCCCCGTGTTCCTCTTGAGTCGGGGAAGCCCTAAGTGGAACGAGCAGCCCTTTCTCCATGAAACACACTGGGGAGCTCCCGTCGCTGGTCCAGAAGGCGTCTCAAAGGTGGCAGCTGCCAGGGCCCCTCCTGGGCTGCTTGGCAAGGGGCTTCTGGGTGATGCACATTCATCAGCTCCAGCGTGTCTGCCCGGCCCTCAGCCCCTCGCCTGAGCCGACTCCTGGTTCTCCCCCAGTCCTCCTCCATGTCGTTGCTGGGGTCACAAGTGACCCCACTTTGGAGGCTTTAAATGGATGTGTCGTTTGGCAGTCCTGGAAGTCAGAAGTCCAAAGTCGGCCCATCTCACTGGTCACAACTGTGGGGCTGGTTCCCCCTGGATGTCCCAGGGGGGTGAGAAAGTGGCCATCCACCGGGCAGTGGCCAGCGCACCTATGACCTCGGAGCTCTGAGCTGAGCCTGCGGTCACCTGCCTAGGAAGCCACCCCTGCCCCTCGTCTGATAAACTTCCCAGAGAGCTGCCCCGGGTCGGCCTGCAGGAGCCGAGGTTCCATCTGCAGTGATGGGCTGCCACAAAGCCCAACCCGGCCGGACCTGGCCAGTGACGGACACCTGCCTACTTTCTGTCCCTGCTTCCCGCCCAGGGCCACCAGAGGAACCCGAGGTGCACCCTCAGATCTCACAGGACCCCCACTTCCAGTAACCCCGCCTGCTCCCCCTACTGCTAGTAACAGTAGTCGGGGTGGTGCCCCCCACCCCCGGGGCAGCAGCACTGCGAGACCAGCCCTGCTTCGAGATTAGATGCAGCCGCCGGATAACCCGGTTCCCCTGGATCTCCAGATAATCCCATCTCTGAAGTTCCTTCTGAATGCGACCCGCACCACAGCTCAAGGCAACACCGGGTCCTTAACCCACTGAGCGAGGCCAGGGATCGAACCTGCGTCCTCGTGGATGCCAGTCAGGTTCGTTAACTGCTGAGCCACGACGGGAACTCTGGTGTTTTTATAACATTTTTTCTGAAGCAGACACAGTGCTAGGTTCTAGGCAAAAACAAGCCTGTTCTCAGGGACTTCGTAGTCCCACCATTTAGGGATTTTATTGATCACAGAGCCAGGAGCCGGAGCAGAAACGCATAAGTAAAGGATCGGAAACTGCGTGAGCTTCTCTGTCGCTGCAGCCTTTCCTGGAGGCTTGTTGCCTCCTCCAGCATCAGACCCAGGCTCCTCCTCGTTCACACCCACTTGACCATCCCCCCATTTCCGTGACAGGCTCACCCAGGGCGGGGTGGACCCCGTCAGCTGCGGCCACGTCGTTCTGGAGGGAGGAACAGCACGTGTCCTTTCAGGAGCTCATTTTTATGATATTAAAACAGCAATAGAATCAGTAAAAATAAAGCGAGGCCTTGACATTGTGCACGAGTCTGTGTCACCCAACTTGTAATTCTAGTGAAGCGCGGCCGGTCCTCAGGGCTGAAGGCAGGCAGCTCCCGCCCCGAGAGCCCTGGTCTGTGTTCCCGGCAGACGGCTGACAATTACGTTTGCGTTTCTGGGCTCATTTTCATACCATGTATGTAGTTTGTCTACCAAAAAAGCAGTGGAATTAAGACAGATGTCTAATGTGACTAGAGCTTATTTTTAGAAGGGGAGCGGATTGGCATGGAAATTTTAATTTTTTCCGGCCCGAAAACTTGGAGCTCTTTCGGTGTCAAGTGTTTGACTTCACTGCACAGGAGAAGGTATCTGCTAAATCCTACGAGTGGCGCCACGCTCTGCTACCCGAGTTTCAAAGGCGGTATCCATCCTCTCGGCAAGTCAGCGGAGGCACCTGCCTCGGGAGGCTGCACGGCCAGCGTGGGCGTGGACCCCGACTCTGGCTCCTCCCAGTCACTCAGGGTCCTGGAGAGGGACGAGGAAGAGAAAGATGGGCGACGCCAGGACCGAAAGGAAGAGGGAGACGCGTGCGGATGGCGGCGAGGTCTCCACCCATCCAGGTCCCGCCTGCCGCCGCCGGGAGGAAGGATGTGTCCGATCCTCATCTGTTTGTGTCCCCGCTAAGGAGAGTCATGTTGTCTGCCGTCCTTTGCTGGGGCCGGACTTGCTGCGTGGGCCCTGGGAGCACACAGCTTGTTCGGCAGCAGCACCGCGCATGGCCGGTTCGCCGCCGAGGCGGAGCTGACCGCTGGGCAGCAGGCATCCTGCTCCCGAAGAGGAGAGACCCGCTCTCCTCCTTCCCATCAGCCTCATTTGAGCCTCCGCAGGGCGAGAGGAGGCCTCGCTCCTGAACACCTTTTCTGAGAATGCGTCCCCGGTGTCGCTGCGTAAGGAAGATCATAAAACAATGCTGACCTCCAAGGAAGGGCTCAGTGGAACTAGAAGTCAGTGCCCAGTAATCCCAAGAGACGGAGCCCGTGCGGAAGAAATTCCTTCCTGGGCGCACCTCAACAGTGTGCCCCCCTCCACCCCGGGCCCTGCCGTCGCCCGCAGACCTGGGCTTGGTGCTCAGGGACCAGCCGTCATGCCTCACGGCTCTGTGTCTCTTCTTTACCTTTCTCCGGAAGAATCCCAGAGAAAGATGTGGGTAAAAGCAGCCAGCCCTTGCTGACAACAGTCAGCATCAAAACGCTGGGTCTCAACAGAGCTGGCCACTGCGGGTCTGACCCATGTCCTCGGGTTAGACCTGATGGCCCTGCCCGGTCAGGGGAAAGGTGGTGGCCAGCAGGGCAGATGCAGGTGCCTGTGCTCACCGCGGCTCCCCTGAGGTCACCCAGGGACCCCATCACGGTGTGCTGCCTGCCCTCTGGGTTTCAGTCACCTCCCGGGGATGGGGGGACACCACAGCAGAGAACAGGGGAGAGCCCCCGCCCCCTGTGGGTGCCCTGCGTGCAGCTGCCCCTCTGGTTCCACAACCGCACCCCCCCGCCACCCCCTCTCCTGGGGCCATCGGCGTAGGGAAAATTCGTCCTCTTTCTCGCTTATCCTGCGTCCTATTCTATTCCGTTGTGATTTAGGCTAAGAATACATCTCCTTTATCATGAAATTGTATCTGAAAAATAATGAATCTACTACTAACGCTTTTTTAAAAAACTGCTTATGGGAGTTCCTGCTGTAGTTCAGTGGGTTAAGGATCCAGCATTGCTGCAGCCGTGGTGTAGGTCACAGCTGCACCTTGGATTCGATCCCTGGCCGGGGAGCATCCATATGCTGCAGGTGCAGCCATTGAAAAAATAACCTCGTCTAGAAGAACGTTTCGTGTGGCGGCTTATTTGCACAGTAGACCTGATCCCGGGTGCAGCCAGAGCTTTGGTGAGAGGAGAAGACGTGTCGAGAAGGGAGCCATGGCTTTTTGCTTCTCGAACAACACGTATCCACACGCTGGGGCTCAGAGTCCCGTTCACAGTGTCCTCAGAGCTTGGCGGTGGGTTTTCAGCTGAAACAGTGAGACAAGCAGGGGCACAAGACCACCTTTCCGGCGGTGGAGGGCCGGCGGGACGGTGGCGGGCAGGGCGCCAACGCTGGGTGCGGTGTCACCCGGGCGCTTTGTTCACCTAAGGAAGAGTGTGAGCTGTGTGTGAAACTGCCTAGAGCCTTGGACACGATAGAGTAAAAATGACTTTTCCTCACACTCGAGCAGTAAGGCGGCGGCACGTCCTCCACAAAGCGAATGTTCTGAAATCAGGCGAAACGTGTGCGCACAACCGGTGCTTCCGCGCGTCGTTTCCCACACGTGTGCTGTAGATTTCGCAGGAGCAGGTCCCCTTACGCCACCAGCTCCTCCCCATGCAGAGCAGGAGCTGCGGCCCAGGAGGTCACCTCCAGAGCCACCAGCCTTTCCCACCGACAGAGCCCTGTCTCCAGGAGGGCTTTGTCCATGACACCCGAGGTCGGAAGCCCTGTTTTCAGGGGAAGGAGGGATTTGTCTGCTGTCCGGAGACCTGGGCTGCACAGCAGCCGGCGTCTCCTGGTGAGAACCACACGCCGGCTCTCACTCTGGGGCTGGCGGGCAGCCACCAAACCAGGAGAGGGACCACAGCAGCTGGAGGCCCCTTTCGGACAGAGCAGAGGGCACAGGCCACCAACCCAGAGCCTGCCGAGCGGTTGAAAAGCATCTTCCGTTTGGGGCCCTGGGAGCCCCCCCAGCCCACCCTTCTCCGTTTCGCCCTGTAATGGCTTAAAATTCGTGTCCGAAGGCAAGCGCCCTCTTTTGTAATGTGAGGGTTTTTTTGCTCATTGGGACCGAAAGAGTCCCGTGAATTTCTAGGCCACCGTGCGCTGTCTCGGTGGAGCTGGAGCTGGAGGTGGGGGGTGCGGAAAGGGTCCGAGCGGCGCACGCCCGCGGAGGGCCCCCCGTCACACCCTCTGCTTGTTCCAGATCATCGACAAGAGCAAAAGGGACCCCTCGGAGGAGATCGAGATCCTGCTGCGCTACGGCCAGCACCCCAACATCATCACGCTCAAGGACGTGAGTGTCTTCGGGCGCCTGCTGTGTCTCTCGCGCTCGGCGCCTTCCTCAGCTGCTGCCCAAGGCCACGTGGGTCTGGCGTGGCCAGCGGTTCTAGGAGCCCAGGAGCCAGAGCCGGAGACGGCTGCTGTTCCCCGGGGCCCCTCAGGGTGGCCCGGCAGCTGGGGAGCCTGAGCTGCTCTTTATTCGTTCGGTTGATAGCAGCCCCCCCAAAGCACATGGTGCACGTGAGAGAGAGGAGGGGTGGCTGGGGAGGCGTCTAACCTGTGCTGTTTCTCGCTGCCCTGGGGGCTGGGGGTCAGATCTGAGATCCAAGTCCGGAGCCCCTCCCGGCTTCCTTCTGTCCCTGTCGAGTGACCCTTGGGGCAGCAGCAGGGTCACTGGGGCTCCGTCGGCCCCTACGGCCAGCCGCTTGCGGCTGCGGATGCGGTCCCTGCCCGGCAGCTGGTCATTAATGCTGTTTTCTCCCATGGGCCTCGTCCGGGCGACTGGGACGGGTGCTGGCTCGTCTCCACGGCAGTCTTGTTCTCACTCCCAGGGGAGCACAGAGACCCCAGGCTCTGGCCGTGACCTCCCCTGCCCCCTCCAGGGGGCCCGAGAGGGTGACGGCGTGGTCTGCACGCTCTCCCTCCCCAGGTCTACGACGACGGGAAGTGCGTGTACCTGGTGATGGAGCTGATGCGCGGCGGGGAGCTCCTGGACCGCATCCTCCGGCAGAGGTGCTTCTCGGAGCGGGAGGCCAGCGACGTGCTGTGCACCATCGCCAAGACCATGGACTACCTCCACTCCCAGGGGGTGAGGCCGCTCTCCGGGCAGCCTCGCGGGAGGGGCGGGCAGCACGCGAATCGGAGGCGCTCAGCGCCGGGGACTCGGGAGCTGCCTTCCGAACCCGCCACCGACCCCCGGGGCCCAGTGATTCTAGACACACAGAGTGTGGGGCCAGGACCTGGGCAAAGAAATGAAACTCTCCTGGGCCAGTTACCTCCAAAAAGTGCTTTGGGCTTTTGATCAAGGGCGAGGTTGGAGTTTCCACCGCCTGCCCAATTTTTTTTTTTTTTTGAGTGCATGAAAACTGTCATAGGATTCATATGTTAATATAGTTCTTGATATGAAATGAAAGGTGTCAGAGGGTTAAGTTTAACCCATCCCCCTCGGCCATTTAAAATCGGATTCCTCCACCAACGCCAGTGAATGCGGTGGATAAAATAACAGTCACAGCTGAGGCCCGGCCCTGACCGGGTCCCGGGCACTGCTCTTGTTAGGCGGCTCTGGCCTCTGGGTCACACCCATGGCACAGAAAGCTCGAGTATCTTGCCCAGGCTGCTCACAGCGCCAGGTTCTGACCCAGCACTGTGCTTCCAGATGCCCCGTCCAGCCAGAATCGGCGCCCCCACCTTCTCAGCGCCTTCCTCGGGCTTCCAGGCGGCAGCTGCTGTAGGCGTTTAAAGTGCAGCCCCCTCTGGGAGTTCCTGTCATAGTGCAGCAGAAACAAATCCGACTAGGAACCATGAGGTTGCGGTTTTGATCCCTGGCCTCGTTCAGTGGGTTAAGGATCCAGTGTTGCTGTGACCTGTGATGTAGGCCGGCAGCTATAGCCCCTATTTGAACCTCCATATGCCGTGAGTGTGCCCCCCCCCCTGCAAGAAAAGTAAAATAAAATAAAAAAATGAAATGCAGTCCCCTGTGGAGGGGACGTTCCTCCAGGACCCCACGGTGGTCACTGGTGGCCTGGGACCTGTACACGTTTCCCAGAACCGTGGGACTGTAGACGCAGCCCTTTGGATGATGGTTTTGCAGGCTGGCTTCTAGTTAACGAGGGAGGCTGCAGAACTGGAACCGAAGTCTTTTGTTTCCCGCCTTGGAGCCTCTGTAAACCCAGCCGGCCACCCGCTGTGTCCCTTTCATGTCCCTCCTCCATCGTCTCACTGGGGACAAGTTGAGACATGGGGCCACAGGCTGTATGCAGACGCGCCACGTGCTCGTACAATTGGCCTCTGTCCCCTTCAGAAGAAACCGCTTTGTGCCCTGAATAGCGCTGTGCTCTGAAGTGCCGCCGGCCCATCCCTGGTGCTCGGAGCGCCCAGCACCTCAGCCGGCACAGCTGCAGCTCTAGGGTTTCTGTCCGTGGCCGTGTGCCCGGAACAGAGGCGCCTCGACTGCAGCTCCCGCTGGGTACCAGCCACCTGCTGGAACGTAGGGGCTTTATCTTTAGAAACCTCCCGTCCGCGGCACCTGAGCTCCCCGCCAGTGCCTGATCTTGGACACGTGCTGACGCATTTATTCATCCACATCCTCACTGGCCTTCCAAGGGGCCTTAGGTCCTCGGATTCGTGTGTCAGTGTCGGGGGGACCCCAGAGGTGGCCGCGTCCCACCGGACTGCCGTGCCCTGGGTAAATGTCGGACTCCCCGGGCTTGCAGTGCTTCCCTGCTCTCTCCTGCTCCACCCCGGGCCCCCGCCTCAGGCGTAACTCCCCTGCCTCTCCAGGTGGTTCATCGGGACCTGAAGCCGAGCAATATCCTCTACATGGACGAGTCTGGAAACCCCGAGTCCATCCGCATCTGTGACTTCGGCTTTGCCAAGCAGCTGCGAGCCGAGAACGGGCTGCTGATGACGCCGTGCTACACGGCCAACTTCGTGGCCCCGGAGGTGAGAGGCCCCTGCGCCGGCGGGAGCCCCTTCCCTGCTCTGTCTTCGTCTGTCCTTTAGCAGTTTGTATTTTCTGTGAAGCGTCGTTGGTTTGCGGTGTTGTGTTCGTTTCTGCTCGGCAGCGACGTGGTTCTGCTAGCCATGTGTGTGTGTACACGGTGGGTTATGCCTTCCCGCCATGGTTTATCACGGACGTGACACCGTTGCCTGACCTCTGCAGCAGGACCTTGTTCTTGACCCCTCTGTGGAGCTGACACCTGCTAACCCCAGCCTCCCCCTCCACCACTCCCCAACCCCAACCCCCCATACACCGGCAAGCGCAGATCCGTCCTGACCCTGAGTCTGGTGCTGGGTTGTTTTTTTTTTTTGGGGGGGTTGTCTTTTTAGGGCTGCACCCAAGGCATACGGAGGTTCCCAGGCAAGGGGTCTAATCAGAGCCATAGCCACCAGTCTACACCACAGCCACAGCAACATGGGATCCAAGCCACCACGTCTGCGACCTACACCACAGCTCACGGCAACGCCGGATCCTTAACCCACTGAGTGAGGCCAGGGATCACACCCACGACCTCATGGTTCCGCCACCACGGGAACTCCTGGTTCTGTTTGGTAGCTGGGTCACCCCAGAGGTGGGGTCCCACTGGCCTTCGGGAGGCGTCCCTTCCTTCCCTCCCTCGGAGTAGCTGCAGGGTTTGGGGCACTGTGCGGCCTTGACCTCAGAAGGTAGGAATGGACGCTTCGGTCTGTTTGGCATCGGCGCTGACCTGGCTCGGTTCCTTGGTCGTCCTGTTTTCCGTCTGTACACGTTTCACGCTGAGGTTTTCAAGTGCGGTCGTCGTCGTGCCCTGGACAATTTCGATCACACCCCCGCCCGAGGAGCTCGGGGAGACGCGGTGTGGTCAGTCCCGGCGTCTCTTCCCCGGGAAGGGAGCCACCGGCTCACCTGTGATCAGAAATCTGCCCACAGCTGTGCCAGGAGAGGGCGCGGCGTTCGCAGACTGGCTCTGCCAGGATTCCTGCTCTAGACGCTTCCCCCAGCAGACGCGAGTCGGGAGTGGTGGGCTTTAATTAGGCTTCCGCAGAGCTTGGCCAATGAGGGGTCACGGGAGTCCTGAGTGCACCCCACCCCCAGCCCCTGCATCTCAGGGCCTCAGAGGGTCCCGTATGTTCACGTCCCCCTTTTCGGGCTCCCCCGGGGTCATTTCCAGGAGGCCCTCAGGTCACTGATGTGTTTGTGAAGACAAGTCTAGTTTCTTGCTTCTTAGAAAAGCAGCCGAAGCTGAGATGCTGGTGAGAGCGGGGCTGGCATTGCTGGTGGGGCCGGAGGGACCAGGCATAAAAACATCAGATTCTGTGTGGATCCTTCTGGTTGTTGATGAAGCTGCCCCTGGGTGGCCCTGGCGCGGGCACCGCAAGCCCCAAGAGAGAGGCAGGCTGGCACCTAGTGGCCGGGCTGTGAGCAGGCAGCGTCCACAAGGTGGCCGTGGCCCACGTCCACGAGGACGGTGTCTGGATCGATACGCAGCCCCGGCGCGGGCTGGGAGGCCATCATTAGGCTGCCCAGATGCTACCTGCGCTCCTCTAAAAAACACCTGGTTATGGAGCGCCCACCGTGGCACAGCAGGATTGGCAGCATTTCTGGAGCACTGGGACGAGGGTTCGCTCCCGGGCCCGGTGCTGTGGGTGCATTGAGATCCGGCACTGCCGCAGCTGCAGTGGAGGTCACGGCTGTGGCTCGGATCTGGGCCCTGGGCCAGGACCTCCCTGTGCCTCAGGATGGACAGAAGAAAAGAAAAAGGCGGTCGGGTTGTGCCTGATGGATACCATTGCCTTGCGTGACCGGCACTGACACTGTAGCGCTGACTCAGTGATCAGAGACGCCTTTGCACTGGCACATGGCGCACCGTGTACCTGCCGCCTTGACCAGCGTTTTCCCTGTCGTCCTCATACGCTGGACGGAGGGGACGGAGCAGGTACCATGAGCCACACTTCACAGGCTCCACGTGTTGAGCTGCCTCCGAAGTTCCCTCAGCTAGTGAGTGTGAACGGGGCTGGAACAGCCAACGCTCTGGGGTTCACACGCCTTGGAGGCCTCCCTCACGGCAGGCACCACGGCCCCATAACAGGTCCCGGCCCCTGTGTCTCGGGAACCCGAACACAGCTCTTCTGACTCCACCTTCAAGTAAATCCAGTGGCCTGCAGCCTTCGGAGCAGCTGGGCCGCTTCCTTTACTGTTGTTCAACTGGCGACACGCCAGAGGCTGGTTGCCCCTCTGCTGGAGTATATAATCCTGGCATACATGAAAATTCTCCCAGTCCTCAAAAAATCAAACACAGAATTCCCAGGGGACCAAGCACCTCCACTTCTGGGTACAAACCCAAGAAAGGCGAAAGCAGAGGTGAGAATAGGTGTCTGGACACCTGCGTTCACAGCAGCATCCTTCACGGCAGCCAGAAGGTGGAAATAGCCCAAGTGCCCCCTCATGGATGGATGGTCGGTGGAATATTACTCAGCCTTAAACGGAAGGGGCTCCTGTGCCTGCACTGCAGCAGGGATGAGCCTGGAGGACATGGTATTACATGTGATAAGCCCGAAAGAAAAGGACAATTTTTTTCCTAAAGTTCTATGGCCACACCGTAGCTTACTTATGGAAGTTCCCAGGCCAGGGTTTGAATCCCAGCTGCAGCCTCGACCTACGCAACAGGCGCAGCAATGCTGGATCAGATTCTTCCCCCACTGCGCCACAGCAGGAACTCAGAAAAGAACGATTATATGATTCCTCTCACACGAGGGACCTAGAGTAGTCAGATCCCTAGAGCCAGAAAGTAAAGTGGGCGGTGGCAGTCGAACGGGGGCAGAGCTGCGGTTCTGCAGAAGGAACCGCTCTGTGGACGGGTGGGGGCGACAGCTGTACAACAACATTCATGGGGTTAGTACCACTGAGCTGCGCCCCCGGAAATGGGTAAGACGGCGCATGTTATGCTCTGTGTGTCTTCCCATAGTAAACAAAACTCTCCTGCCCTAAAAATTCAGTGTCTCCTCAATCCGCCAGGTATCTGGCTCCCTGCGTGCACTTCCAGGGGCCCGGTTTCAGGGAATCGGGGTTGGCTTTGCAGCCGTAAATGATGGTTCCGCTAAAGGCGCTCGCGCCCCCGCCACCCCGCCTGCCAGTTTAGGGCCCGTCCCAGGGACACGCCGTGAACTTGAATTCCTCTGCCAGGTGCTCATCCGGCTGTCTTCCCTCGCAGGTCCTGAAGCGGCAAGGCTATGACGCGGCATGTGACATCTGGAGCCTGGGGATCCTGTTGTACACCATGCTGGCAGGGTAACGGCGCCCCTGCCGGGGCCGCTGACCCCTCTGGGTCTGTCCCCGCGCGGGTGTGGGCAAGCACTCTGGGGCCTGGAATTGAGTCTCCCGCAGGCCCTTCGGGACAAGAGAGGGCAAAACAGGAAGTGCAGTCACACGTGTCCCTAAAGCGTGACTCCGGAGTTAGGGAGCTGGGGCCGCACAGCTCAGCTCATCCTCCAAACCCACGCCTCTGACCCCGGGAGCGCCCTCTGTCGTCCCCGCCCCCTAAGAAGGTCACGCCCTTCCTGGAACCTTCCTCTGGAGCCAAGAAGCAGCAGCGTCTGGAAGGAGGCAGGCAGCCCTGGCTCTGGCTCACGCCCAGGCTCTGCTTCCGGGTGAACCCTAGACCCTACTGGCCTGGCGACCCTCACTTTTGAATGCGAAGGGGATGCTGTGTGATATTTAAGGCTCTCTCAAGGCAAGAAGGTCTAGAATCCTAAGACTCACCGGTGCCCAGCGTTTTTTTTTTTTTTTATCTTTTTGGCTTCACCTGAGGCATGCAGAAGTTCCCAGGCCAGGAATAGAACCTGAGCCACTGCCAGATCCTTAACCTGATGAGCCACCAGGGAGCTCCCTTTTAAGCTTGTTAAATACTCAAGTGGCGGGGAGGCGGGTGTCTAGATCACCCAGTCCTGGAAGCCGTGGCAGCTTGGACAAAATGCCCTCACAAGAGTGACTGACCGCAGCCTGCTTTAGGTGTGGCCTCAGTGAGCCGTTTCCTAGCACGTCGGCCACCAGCATCCACAGCGGAGGGGGATCCACGGGTGCGCTGGGGCCTCGCTCCAAGGGTCGTCGCAGAGGAGGCCCTGTGCTTTCCTCCTGACCCCGCACCATCGGGTCCGCTGATTCCTCTGCTGCCCACTTTGCAGATACTTAACCCAGACGCACAGACTCTGACCCTAGAGAGAGTGCGGCGGGGATCACGCACGGCTGCTTTCCCGCAGGCACTAATGACACGCCCGGGTCATGTGAACGGCGACAGTAGACATTGGCCAGGCGCTAACGGTGGGCGAGAACTGTCCGCACTTTGTGGGCCTTTGTGCAAACCGCTGCCGTGGATGTCCACGAGTGCTTCTTCCGCCCACTTCGCAATTGAGGCTCAAAAATTGATTTGTGAAAGAACCCAGAGTTGGTAACAGATCAACCGTGGGTGTCTCAGACGTCACATCCCAGCCTCGCATCTACTGTCCCACCCTGTCCCCGTGGAAACCAGATCCCCCAGCAGACAGCCCCACACTGTCCCCAGGGAAGCCAGACATGGTCCCAAAAGGCTCCTTTGTGGGTCCAGAGAACTTTCTTCACTTGACTTAGGGCCGTACAGCCCTGGCCACCTGAGGGAAAGAGACAAGAAATTAAGAAGTGAATTACACTTGACCGTGAAGCCTAGATTTGGAGCGTGATGGGAAGGAAAACGCTCTTCTTTCCTTCTTCTTCAGCTGCGGCACGCGCAGCAGCTCGACGGGGGATCCCAGTTCCCAGACCAGGGATTGAGCACAGGCCACAGCAGTGAAAGCGCCCAGTCCTGACCTCTAGGCCACCGGGGAACTCCCCAAAAAGCTGTTCTTTTTAACAACAAAGAGGTGCTATCAAATTGTAGACTTTGCTTTAGAATAGCAAGTGGAGGAGTTCCCGTCGTGGCGCAGCGGAAACAAATCCGCTTAGGAACTATGAGGTTGCAGGTTTAGTCCCTGGCCTCAATCAGTGGGTTGGGGATCTGGCATCGCCGTAGCTGTGGTGTAGGTTGCAGACGCGGCTCGGATCCCACGTTGCTGTGGCTGTGGTGGAGGCCGGCAGCTGTAGCTCCGATTAGCCCTCTAGCCCGGGACCCTCCGTGTGTCACGGGTGGGGCCCTAACAAGCAAACGTGATGACCATGTAAAGTGGACACTTATCGCCACAAACTCTCTCCTTGCACAGATTTACCCCTTTTGCCAACGGCCCCGACGACACGCCCGAGGACATCCTGGCGCGGATCGGCAGCGGGAAGTACGCGCTCTCGGGGGGGAACTGGGACTCCATATCCGACGCGGCCAAGGTGAGCGCACTGCCCAGGCGGGCTCTCCTTCGGGCGGGGGGGGGGGGGGGAGTGTCCTGCGGTGACCCGTTCATCTCTGAGAAGCTAGAGGAGACGGTCCATATTTTATACGCGTAGACTCTTTTAAGCCACTCAGCTGAAAAAAAAAAGAATTTCTGGAAAAATATTTCACAGCACTTTTTTGCACACTTTGTACAGTCAAGGTGTATTAGGGGCTCCAGAGACACAGAGCCAATAGGGTGCGTATGGACACGTAGAGAGAGACAGAGGGAGACGGAGACCGAAAAGGACCCTCATCTTTGTGGAACTGCCTTACGGGATTGTGGAGGCTGGCAAGCCCCAGATCTATAGGGAAGGCCGGCAGCCTGGAGACTCAGGGCAGAACAGATGCTCAGCTCTAGTCCAAGGTCATCTGCTGGCAGAAGTCCCGCTTTCTTGGGAAGACGTCAGTCTTTTTACATGTAGGACCTTCAACTGATTAGGTACGGCCCACCCACACCATGGAGACATTGACAGATTTAAATGTTAATGTCACCTTCACAGAAACTTCTAGACTGGTGCTTTTTGTTTTGTTCTTTTTTTTAATTGAGGTACAGTTGATTTACAATATTATATAAGTTTCAGGTGTACAACATAGTGAGTCATAAATTTAAAAGATTATACACCTTTTATAGGTGTTATAAAACAGACCGTGTTCGACCAAACCCTGGGTACTGTGGCCTAACCAAGGTGACAGAGAAAATCAGCCTTCCCTTTTAGTGAAGCTGCAAAGCGACTGCCCTGAGCATTCACGCACTGAGCAAGTAGAGCTCTGCTACCAGGTGTATTTCTGTCTCCAAAGTTTTTAAGGATACTTTGAAGTTGAGCTTCTCTGCAGCTGCACCATCCGTGCCCAGCCCTGATTCTCTGTGCATCAGACGTGGTCTTTCTAACTGACATTGAATTCCTCTCGAATCAAATAGTGACGCATAATCCAACCACAGTGAGAAGCAGTGTCGACAGTCTGGTTCCTGGGTTTCTACAAAATGACCAGAGGAGGAGGAGGGCTTCTGGGCTTCTGATTCTGGCTCTGCCGTTCGCATCTCTGAGGGCCCTGATACCGTGGTGGTGGAGGTGATGAAGGTTCTGGAGGGGTGGTGGAGAGGGCAGAGGTGCTGGCAGAGGAGAGGCTGGAGGTGATGGTGGAGGAGATGGTGGAAACAGAGGAGGTGGCGGTGAAGGTCGTGGTGAAGGTGACACTCCCCGTGCCTTCCGTCCACTCGGTCTCAGCGGAAATTGTAGTTCTGGTTCCCACCGTCGACTCACAGACCAGGACTTGGGTGGTTTCTTTGGGAGGGGATCCTGACGCGGGCATGGGGTGCAGAGAGAAGGTGACAGGGAGGGAGTCAAGTACAGGAGAGGTTGCCAAGGGCACGGCTGCAAGTCAAGGGCTTCGCTGCCTCCCAGGACCTCGCCGACCTCATCCTGCCCCTTCCCTGCCGTCCTCCCCTCCCTTGTGGCCGCTGTGCCTTTTCCCCTCTGTGCTCACTGCACAGCAAAAACGCCAGTCCTGCAAACACAGGCAGAGCCTACAGATGTGTATGTTTGTACTTGATCTGCAGCCTGCATGCGCTGTATGCGCTGCATCTTGCATGCACTGTATAAAAATGCACCGCTTTCCTGGGAGGTCTTGAACAAGTCAGTGAAAGTCCCGCTGCCTTCGTGTTTACATCTGGAGGCGGAAGAACAGAACTTCCAGGAGAGACTTGTTTCAAGAAGTTACCGAGATCGAAGTTATCAAATACGAAATGGCCTTGGATTTCTCTATAGAAGAAGGATATTGTGTTAGTGTGTAGTATTCCTTTGTTGTGGTCGATGACTACAAATTCTGCTGAGTGATTCAACTTCACACATGCAGATACTCTCACTGATTTCATTTCATTCTGAAATGTGGTGGAAAAGCACCGATTCTTGCCATGGCTTTTCCTTGGCGCTTGGTGAACAACCCGACACATCACCATCTTCATCTAAAAAACAGGGCAAGTCGGGAGTTCCCATCGTGGCTTTGCAGGTTATGAGCCTGACTAGTGTCCATGAGGCTGTGGGTTCCATCCCTGGCCTCACTCAGTGGGTTAAGGATCCGGCATTCCCATGAGCTGTGGTGTAGATTGCAGGTGTGACTCGGATCCCGCATGGCTGTGGCTGTGGCGTAGGCCGGCAGCCGCAGCTCGGATTCAGCCTCTCTAGCCGGGGAACTTCCATATGCTGTGGGTGCGGCTCTAAAAAGACAAAGAAAAAAAAAAATATAGGGAAAGTACTTCTCACCATCTTTCCCCAAAGACGGTCTCGATGTGGCTCAAAGAGCAGGTGCATCAGCGTGAAGAGAGTCTCACGAATTCCACGTAGATGCACATCGCAGTTGATTGCACACGTGTGTTCACACATTACATGCATGTACGTGTAATGCAACATGTAAATATGGAGTTTGGGCTCGAAACCAACTTTAGAAGTTTTGTTATGACTTTCCAGTCAAAGAAGGAAATCACCTCTCTTGAACCTCAGCCCCTTGGGACACGTGCCCTGGCAACAGGTTGTTAGTTCCTGGGTTGGTGATTATTTGTGGCAAATATTTAGGAAGAGTCCTGATGAAATGTGACTGAGCACCTTGTTAGGAATTGGCTTCTATCTGTGGGATGGTCACTTCTGCGCCTCCTTTTGTTTTTATTTATTTATTATTATTATTTTTGGTTTTTTGTCTTTTCTAGGGCCACACCCACGGCACATAGAGGTTCCCAGGCTAGGGGTCTAATCAGAGCTGTAGCCGCCAGCCTACACCACAGCAACGCAGGATCCGAGCCGAGTCTTCGACCTACACCACAGCTCACAGCAATTCGGGATCCTTAACCCACTGAGCGAGGCCAGGGATCAAACCCGCAACCTCATGGTTCCCAGTCGGATTTGTTAACCACTGAGCCACCGCGGGAACTCCTCAGCGCCTCCTTCTGGACTGGTCGTTTTACTACAGCAGCGTCTCAGTAGCCAACACGCCCCCTTAACATTTCCTCCTCT
This sequence comes from Sus scrofa, assembly GCF_054392235.1. NCBI lineage: Eukaryota > Metazoa > Chordata > Mammalia > Artiodactyla > Suidae > Sus > Sus scrofa. Next base: position 2,541,291 of record NC_139383.1, read on the forward strand.
GATTCCTCTCTCGACATAGTCTCGACATTCTCTGTAAACCTGGGGCGACCCATCAGGTTGATGATGGTTAAAGCGTCAAAAAAACCCTCAGGTACTTGTAAATCCAAAAGTAAACATTTGCCCCCAAATGCCAAGAATGGCCCTCGGAACAAGGCGGCCTTTGCCGGAAGGGGGAGAAAGGAGCCTTGCCGGGAAGGCTGAGGCAGCGCCGTCCTGCGCCAGCCTCTCCTGTCCTCGCCCTGCCCCCACAGGACGTCGTGTCCAAGATGCTCCACGTGGACCCCCATCAGCGCCTGACGGCCGTTCAAGTCCTCAAACACCCGTGGATCGTGAACAGAGAGTACCTGTCCCAGAACCAGCTCAGCAGACAAGACGTCCACCTGGTGAAGGTAGCGGCCGGGATCCCGGCGGCAGCGCGGCGGGAGCGGGGACCCAGAGGAGCAGCCCGGCCCCTGCACGGTTAAGCCGGAGGAATCAAGGGTGCAGGGGGACCAGGGACAGCCACAGATAGGCCCCCAGGGGTGTCACCTTCCTCATGTGCAGGCACACAGAAAACTGAATCACGCCAACTCCCCTTCACATTTCGGAGCAGCTCCACTGCCTGTGTGTGTGTGAGACAGACGGACAGACAGACACAGGGAGGAGAGAGGAGAGCCAGGTGGAGGCGGGCGTCCCGCGGCTGTACCAACCCGAGGTTCTGAGCCCTCCGTTCTAGACCAGAGCTGAGACGTCTCTGTAGAGACCTGACGGCAAACAGCTTAGACTTCTTGAGCCAGACGACTCCGACTCCACTTCTCAACCCGCCACGAGCGCAGAAACAGCCCTAGAGATGCGTGCGTGGCGGTGGCTCCGTGCCAGGAGAACTTTATTTGCAAAGGCAGCCGCCGCCTTGGCCCCCGCCCCTGGCCCCACTCTCCAGCTAACAGAGGCCCCAGGGCTCTCGCAGCTTTGCGCCTTAGCCCGGAGGTCCTGAGCCCCGGGGCCGTGAGAGGAGCGGAGCGGGAGAGACGCCAGCCAGGGCAACCCTCCCAGGATCAAGAGGTTTCTGCCTCAGGCGCAGCCGCTCCTTGCATTAATGTCTTCCTCTCCCTGGCCTCACTTCTGACCTTATAGTGTAGCTGTTATTTCTGGGCCGCCGTGTGTCCCTGAATCCACCTAGAGCCAGGCGCGGCCTCTGGTCACCTGGGCCAGAAGCACTGGCCCCTGGTGTGCAGCCCAGACAGACTGACAGCACCCCGAGGGCTGGGGGGGTCACCGTGGCGAGAATGGGAGGCCTCGCCCCACGTGCACCTGCTCTGGCGGTGGGCATGGTGAGGGCGAGGCCCAGCCCTCCTAGCCTCGGGCTATAACCCCTTTTCCCAAACAACCCCCCCAATACCCTCTGCAGGTCCTGCTCCTCAGGTGGCTGCCCCCTTGTCCAACCTTTCCTGAGTCCACTTCCCTCCTAGGATGCGTGAGGCCGTGCGCCCCAGGCAGCACCCCCCCCACACACACACACAGCAGCATCTCATCTCTCAGGATCTGCATCCTGGGTGGGACCCTCTTGGCGGGGGCATGGAGGGGCTGCCCAGCTGCACAGGGTCTGGCTCTGTCCCGCCAGGGGGCATTCTAAACCATCCCAAGGATTAGAGCGACTCCAAGAGGAGCCTGTCACCAAGTTAGTGCAGCGCCCTCAAAGTGGCAGCGAGGAGGTAGACAGACCTCTGGTGATGCCAGGAGGGCCCCCCACGGCCACAGAGCAGGTGGGGGGCAGGGACCCCACCCTGGGGCTCCGTGGGAGCCGGAAACAATCGCCCAAGTCTCCGCACCACTCAGGGCGGTCAGAACTTGGGGTGTTTAAGAGCCAGAGCTACCATGGGCCCGAGGGAAGGCCCACGTCCCCCCGGGCCTGGCGCCAGGCCGGGGTGGCACCGCGTCACCACCTGCCCTTTGGTTTCGCAGGGAGCCATGGCCGCCACCTACTTCGCCCTGAACAGAACGCCTCAGGCCCCGAGGCTGGAACCCGTGCTGTCGTCCAGCCTGGCCCAGCGCCGTGGCATGAAGAGACTCACGTCCACGCGGCTATAGCGCAGCCCTGCACCTCCTCGTGCAGCCCGAGGGGACCAGGCGGGCCACCTCCCGGCCGGGCCGTGCCCGCCTTGCCGCCTCGCCCCCGCCCAGCCACACGGGGCCCTGTCAGCACAGCCCGCGCTGGGCGCCCCAGGTCCTCGCTGTCACCGCTCATGTCTCTGCGGAGAGGCGTTTCTCCGGCTGCACAGTCCGTCCCGTTGCCCCAGGTCCGGCCCACGCGCCCCATCGTCACGTCGTGACGTCGTGAAAGAGGCACCGACCAGTGACAGCGTCTGTGCCGCTGCCTGCGGGCTGAGGGACGGTGGGCACAGGGCCCCCCGGACCAGACGCCAGTCCCCTCCAGACGATCCAAAGAGCCCTGTCTCATTGCCCCCCGCCCACTTTGGACTGACCCCCGGTGTCCTGTGGCAGGTCTGTGGGGCGAGGCCGCCCCAGAGCCGGGAGCGGCCTCTTCACCCTGTGGCCACCTTTCCCAGGATCGCTCGTGTCCCTGGGAGCCAGCTGATGCCTGTGTCCACGTTTCCTCCCCCCACCCCCCAGGGCGGGGCTGTAGGAGCAGCTGCTCCCCCTGCATCCCAGCCCTACCCCCTGGGTCACCAGGGCTGCCCGACCTCCCAAGAGGCCCTGGGCTTCCCTGCGCCCTGGCTTTCCCTCCTCTGGTCCCAGAGACGGAGACACCGTGGCTGGTGGGACCCTGAGTTCCATTGCCTCTCATCAGCCCCCTCTGGAAACCCCTGCCCACTGCCCCAGGCCTGGCAGGGAGCAGAGGTTGTGCTGCTGAGAGCAGGCGTGCCCTGCGTGGGCACTGTGGTGTGGTGGCGAGTTTGCGTCTCTGCGCGGGTCCATTCTCACCTGGCGTGTCAGTGACGCCACTGTTCCCCTTGGTGTGTGCTCACAGGAGGAAGGGTGGTGCAGAGCGAGCCCATTGGAGGCCAGGTGCACGTGCGTCTCCCCAGCCGGACCCCGGCTGGGGGGCTACCTGCTGGCCACACACCGCGCTGTGCCGTCCAGCATCTGCGCCTGGGCGGGGAAAGGCGTCTGTTGGTCTCAGCCAGGTTTTCACCCAAAAGATAAGTTCCAAGTCCCTCTGTCCCAACTCACTCCAGGACCCAACTCGAGAAAACAAAAGCAAAACCAATGCACCTCCTAAAAGACAGCTCCCGGGCGTGGGCTGGTGGTCGGTTTTCAGACCTTAAAATACAGACGTCTTGCAGAAGCGTTATTTACCCGGTGAGCCTACTTGTCTCAGAGCCACAGGAATCGGGGGGTGGGGATGGTTCAGGTGCCTGTGGTGCCACACAGCCTCCCGAGCGTTTCTCCCGCTTTGCTTCCTGATGCAAAGTGCTTTCTGCCGAGGCTCGGAGGAAACCCCCCCAACCATAGCGATGTTTTAGGGCAGAGCTATTCTATCCGTCGTTGGGAACTTAGGAACCCTGGAAGGTCCCGGGTCACAGGTTTTGCCCACTGGATACCCACGATGGTCCTTGTACCCTGTCTGCTGCACAGATGACGCCAGGTCCACCGGCCTTGGGCCTGGGCGTGTCTGCCCGGTGGTTGGCTTGAGGTCCCAGCTCTGAGGGAGGCAGGACGCTGAGAGGACAGCTGGGGAGCGGCGGTGCGGTTCTCTGTGTGGGTCCCTCAGGGACGCCGCTGTGCACAGCCCGGTTCGACCCCACAGCACTCCAGGGGGACCCCGGGCTCACCCCGCCCCTGGCCCTGCCCTTAGCGAGCGCACGCGGCTGCGCGGCTCGGATGGCTCTGCTGCAGCAACTCGACCTGAATGTCTGAGACATACCTCTCTGCTCACCCTTTGCTCCAGAACAAAGGGATACTTGAAACCCTGCAGCAGAAAGTCCAACTCGAGACGCTGATCTCCCGTCTGTAACTCAACTTTCAAATGTCTTAAGGGAAGCAGCCGGGGGCCGGGCTTTGCAAAGGGCCGACGGCACGTGAATGCAGACGCGACCACTGCGTCCGTTCACCTGTACGGAGCCCCCCGCCACTCAGGAAAGCCTTTGCCCGAGCAGTGGGACGCCCCGAAGGTTAACCAGCTGCCCCTCTCTGCACAGTCAGACCCCCTGGTTCCCAAAAGCCACAGACGTGGTCACCGGAAAGCCGAGCCCCGGCTCTCAGGACTCCTGACACCCCGCCACGCGGTCCTGCCACGGCGCCCCCTTTAGTTCCATCCACCCTGTGCCCCCCCCACTTCACGAGCAGCACCTGACATCCCCCCCCCACCAGGTGTGAGAGCTCTGCCAGACGCTGCCCCCACGTCAGATTGGGCGAGGTGAGATTGCATCTCTGCCCCCAGGCCAGGCGGCCGGTGGTTTCAAACTCGCTTTGTGCGTGTTGCTGTTTGGAAGGCTGTGGGCCCTCTGAGCCCCGCAGTACTTGGCGTGAGCCAGTATTGTTCACTGACTGTGTCGCCCCAAGCTGCATCTCGGGACTGTCCCTCCACTTCACTGGGTCCCCCCCCCCCCGCCCCCGGCGCAGGTGGGCTCGGATTTGCACGCGATCCCTTTCCATGTGGTTCCGGTGCCCTTCACGCTCCTCGAGCCGCAGGATTCCGGAAAGGCTGCGGCAGGTCCTGATCGGTGAGGGGACGGAAGGTTGACTGGGCCACCCACAGGCTTCGGGACGTCACCGGGAGGGGACCTGCCGAGCACGCGCCCCCCCAGACCCCCAGCCAGCACTTTGTGTCCAGCCCGCGTCTGTGTTTACAGGGGATTCTCAAGTTCACGCTTTATATTTTATGTTGGAGACGGGCGGCCTCTATACGATATTTATTACGCTTTCCAGACTTTCTGAATAGATTTTTTTAATAAATATGGGTTTTATGAAGTGTAATCTTTTTCTGGCATAACTATGAACTTTGGACTTTCTATACTGTCACAAACAACAGTCTGCAGATACGCTTTCACCCCCTCACCCCCCAGCCCCCTCGCACCGCCTTCGCCTTTGGGCTGCCACCCGCCGGGGGGTGCAGGCAGCAGCGTCGCTCTGCACCCAGAGCTGGGTGCACGGCTGCCTTGCGTGCACAGGTGGCATGTGAATGCAGGCACAGGTGCATTGTGTGATGTGTGAGCACATGTGTGCCCTCACGTGCACCCACGTGAGCCTTGTGCACATGTATGTATTCGTCTGTGCGTGGTGTGTGCACTTGCCTGTGTGTGTGTGTATTCACACTCCTTGTGCAGCCCAGCCGGAGGCAGCAGGCAGACAGGTGGTGTGGGGGCTGCTGGGCGCCACCCCCGCTGCCCTGCCAGTGCGCTGCCACCTGCCACCTCACGCCTACCTTTCTTTGTGAGGAAATGAAACAAGAAGCTACGCTGCTGAGCACCGGCTCCCGGCCTAATTTCTTCCTCCCTTTTGGTCAGTTCCTAACCTGCGAGTGTCAGCAGGCAGGGCACTCACACATACACATACATACACACCCACACACTCTCACACCCACACACACTCTCACGCACACACCCGTGCCGTTGTTTTCCGGGCTGCTTCCCCAGCAGGTGAGGGACCCTCCCTGAGGCCCTTCAGACTCGTGGTGCAGCAGGAGCATCCCAACGGCCGAGGAACTTCAGCGCAGGAGGTCCTGCCTCCCGCCGCAGCAGAGAGCACCCAGAAGACCCAGCTGGGGGCCTGAGTCGGGTAAAGCAGCCCTTACAGCCCCCGTGCGTCATCCTCCGCCGCTGCCCAACTGGGTCCCGCCGGTTCCCGCCGCCGCCGCCGCTGCCGCCGCCCCTGGCTTACGTTCTCGTTCTGGAGGTCGGACCTCCCAGATGGGCCCGTGGGGCTGAAGTCAGGCCGTGGGCCAGGCTGCGGGCCTTCTGGGGGCTCCGGGGGAGAATCAGAACCCCGCCTTTTCCAGTTTCTAGGGACAGCCGCGCTCCTGGGCCCCGCCCACTCCCTCCGCCCTGGGGGCCGAGTCCCGCTGCCCTCACGTGTCACCACCTGGGTGACCCAGGAGACGCTCCCTCCTATAAGGTCAGCTAATGCGCACCCCAGGTGCCACCTGCCACCTCGCCTTCCCTTTGCACAGGGCCCAGCCCATGACATCTTTTGGGGGCCGCCATTGTGTCATCGGCACCACACCTGGTGACCATAGGTTGGCCCTGGGGTCCTTCCTGGGGGGAAGGGGGTGGGGGGACATGGAGGGTCGGGGCCATGATGTTTTGGGGCGTTGCCTCCTCCGAAGCTGACCTGTCACAGTCTCACAGGGACCAGACAAAGACACGGGAGGATCTCCAGCCAACAGTGAGACCCAATTCATCAGTCCCCTGCCCCCCGTGTTTCAGGGGTGGTGGAGGGTGACCCAGGCAGAGGTGGGCACAGGGGGCTGTGTCACGGCTGGAGGCCCCGACTTGGGAGACCCCGGTGGTTTGTAAAGGGCTGCAGGCAAACTGCCCTCCTTCGCCACGGATGGGACAGTGTGCTGTCCTCCCAGCTGCCTCCTCTATGTCCTAGCCCGGTGGTTGCTCACACGTGTGAGGCCAGGGAGCCCAACAATAGTGGCTCTGCGCTATACCTTCTGTCCCCACCTGCTGGACTGAGTGCCATCTGCGAGGCCACCGACGGGCCAGGAGAGAGGCAGGTGCACAGGCGGGCTGCTGCCTGACCTTGTGGGGACAGCCAGCCCCCTCTCAACCACAAGGCACACACCCATCTTCCGTGGGGTTTAAAACAGTCCTCTGGAGTTCCCGTCATGGCTCAGTGGTTAACAAATCCGACTAGGAACCATGAGGTTGTGGGTTCGGTCCCTGGCCTTGCTCAGTGGGTTAACGAACCGGCGTTGCCGTGAGCTGTGGTGTAGGTTGCGGACGCGGCTCGCATCCCGCGTTGCTGTGGCTCTGGCGTAGGCCGGTGGCTACAGCTCCGATTCAACCCCTAGCCTGGGAACCTCCGTATGCCGCAGGAGCGGCCCAAAGAAATAGCAAAAAGACAAAAAAAAAGTCCTCTGGTCACCTTCGTGCAGAACCCGTTGTCTAGATTCAAATGCAGCTGGACACCTGTCCCGAGTCTGGCCAACCCAGGCCATTAGCCGTATTTGCTTCCCAAGACGCTGAGAACACGAGGCGTGTAAGGAGCCGTGGCTGGGCTCCTGGCTGCGGGGCGGCCTCCAGGTCTCCCGACTCTGGGGCCCCCACATCCCCGGTGTTGCATCCGGTCTGTGACCTCCTGGGTGAAGTGCTTAAATGTCGAGTGCGAGGGCGGCTCGGGGCTCGGGATCCCCGGTTGGAGGCCGGGCGTGGTTCCAGCTCCCCCGCCGCCCACGTGGCGAGGACGTGTCCCGTCCCAGACCTCAGCTCCCTTGGCCTGACACGGGAGGGGGCGCCAGTGTTTCAGGTTGTCGGTGCTTTTACAGAGGGACAGTAATTGCACACTTGACGTGTGAAAACTCAGACGAAATAGAGGTCCCTTCATGGCAGAGATTCACTAAAGCAAAATGCGTTTCCTGAGCATGGACCCCACGCTGTCGCTGTCCTGGGAGGCTCAGCAGCCACAGAGCAAGGCTCCCTCTCGTGAAGTTCGGCTTCCAGCAGGAGAGACGGAAAATAAACCAGAACTACAACCACACACAGCAGGTGCCCAGGCGCTGAGCCCTGTAAGGAGCAGACCCAGGGGAGCGTCGGTTATATTCCGGAAGGTAAATCCAAAACACACTCGAATCCTTGGAGTTCCTGCTGTGGCGCAGTGGGTTAAGGATCTGACTGCAACAGCTCAGGTCGCTGCAGAGGTGCAGCTTTGATCCCTGCTTTGATCCTGTAGGTTACAGCTGCGGCTCAGATTCAAGGAACTTCAATACGCCACAGGTACAGCCATAAAATAAAATTAAAAAATAAAACGCAACACTAACCCTTAATGTTTGCCGGTTTTTCTCAGCGGCAGGTATGACCAACCTTTCAATGGAGAGCCCATGACTTTTGCAGTTTTATTTAATTGATTCCCGAGTAATGGCTGTAATTTAGGGTCTAACTCAAGAGCACTCATTTATGACATAGATCCAATTTGAATATAGATTTGTCATTTCACTATGATGTGAAAAAACATTAAATAAATATGGGACATAGAAATAATCTCAAACATGTTTTTATCACGCCTGAGCGTGGGCAAAAAAAGGCACGATTTTCAAATTACAGCTACTATAGTGGTAGAAACAGCAGCAGCACTCAGCTCAGGAGCCTCGTTAGCAGCAAGCTCCATTTATTTCAGTGGTTTCCCACGAATTTTATTGCACAGTCTTCTTTCCTGAGGGAATAGGAAGCCAGCTCGGCTCCTGACCTCAGCCTCCTGGGCTCTGCTTTGGGCTTGGGATGGATTGCGCAACTGGCAACTTTGATCTCAGGCGGACACGACGAGACTCACCGACTTTCAAAACTCTGCGTCTTTAAACTGTGGGCTTAGAAACTGGATGGATCAGGTTTTGTTTTTAAATAACTGTTGAAAAGGTTACGTGCTCAGATTGAAGAGAAGATTTGTTTTAAGAGAAATTAAGGTCAGAGTTGGGCTGCTCACATCTCTTGAAAACACATTTTTAGAGCCGAAGGTTTTGCCAACAGCATAAACTTGAGTCTAGTTACAAAATATCCCCACTGACAGCCGGCAAACATCCAAAGAACTCCAAGAGTCACGTCGAATCTGCAAGACGGATGTGGACAGAGGCGGGAAGCTCATGCCCTTGAGAAGATTAGTGGTGAGCTGGTCCGCGGTGGCCTCACAGCAACCCCGAGCTTATCGACCGAAGAAGCCGGGGAGGCTCAGCCGTCCAGACCGAGTTCACTGGGCTGGACCTCGGGTCCCCGTCCCCAGAACGTCCCAGGGGGTTCAGACCTCCTTTCCCTCCCCCAGGACTCCTCCTGTGGCCCTCGGGCAGGCAGGGCATCTCCGGGTGTCCCCTGGCTCCGGGGTCCCGGGACTCCTGATGGCTGATGGGGACGTGGAAAGGAGGGGCCACAGCAGGGCGTCCAGGGCATCGGAGAGGACAGCGCCCTGAGCCGCAGCGGGCAGCGCCTCCCACAGGCCGACGCGGGCTCTTCTCCAGGCACCAGGCACGAGGGACGCCAAAGCGACCAGCCAACGAAGCTCTCCGGCCTCTGTCAGCTTTCTTCCTGCTGAGGGGAAGCAGAAAAAGCAACGAGCACAAAGGCTGCAGCCGTCACCGGGCGCTGGGTGCCGTGTGGAAACAGCCAGGATGGGGCAGGGGTGGCAAAGTTCAAACAGGGTTGGGAGGCATCACTGAGAAGAGGCATCGAAGGAGCTGGGGGGTCAGTGAGCGGGGCGGGGGGCCCGCAAGGCAGGCGGAGGCTTTTAAATGTCCAAGGTGAGAGTCCTCCTGAGGGAGTTCCTGTTGTGGCTCAGCAGGTCCAAACCCAAACCCCACATATCCATGAGGATGCAGGTTCAATCCCTGGCCTCGCTCAGTGGATTAAGGATCGGCGTTGCTGTGGCTGTGGTGTCGGCCAGCAGCTGTGGCTTCAATTCGACCCCTGGCCTGGGAACTTCTATATGCCGCAGGTGCGGCTCTTAAAAAAACATAATGTAAAAAGATTCCTCATGAGAAGTTCCGGCAAAGCAGACCTTAATCGAGCCGATCTGCTCAATCACTACTCTTGTCGCATTTACACGGATGTTTCCTGAGTCCGAGTTGATAGACAGTCCTGCTGCACACCGGTGGTTAGAAACGGGTGACTCGAGAAGCCGTGTTTCAGGAGAACCTGGAAGGCCCTCTTGTGTATCAGATTCTAGTCCCGTTCCTTGTGCTTTGTGGGGACTTGTCTTGTTTTCCCCTAGAAACACTTATTTGCGGGGTCTAGGGTGCAGCCTCGCCCTCACCGAGACGCACACCCCCCTTCCTCCCTGGAGCCAGAAGGCCCTGGTTCTCAACCACGGGGGCCCAGCCTCGGGCTGAGGGACCGCGTGTCTGCTCCCCACGCCTCCTCTCTCCATCCAGCCCTTCCTCCACTCGCTCCGCCGGGAGGAACAGCAGTGGGAAGCAGCAAAGTAAACTCTCAGCTGCGGAAAGGTGTCGAGGAGGCAGTCCGGCACCACCACTTGCCTGGGGGCTCACGGTCCTTGGGGGAGCGCTCCCCTCACCACTTTTGCTGCTGCGGCTGCTGTTTGGCCGTCCACCCACCCAGGACAACGTCCATGGCTGCCCAGCTCTGCCCCTCCTGCTGACTGACTCACCTGTTCTCTGAGCCCCGAGCCACAACAATGACCAGAGAAGCTGCAATGCGGTCATGTAGCCAGTGCTCGAGTACCCACGGGGAGCACAGGTGTGATGGCTGCAGTTGCGTGTGCAGGTGTGATGGCTGCAGTCGCGTGTGCAGGTGTGATGGCTGCAGGTGTGTGTGTCCATTGGCAAGGTGACAGTGCCTGGGCGTTTGGTCAAACACTAGCCTAGATGGTGCCTCGAAGGTATGGTTAGATGTGACTGATGTTCCCAGTCAGTTGACTTTTTTTTTTTTTTTCCTTTTCTTTAGGGCCACACCTGCAGCACAAAGAGGTTCCCAGGCGAGGGGTCTCATCAGAGCTACAGCTGCCGGCCTACACAACAGTCACAGCAACACTGGATCTGAGCCTCATCTGCAACCTACACCACAGCTCATGGCGACACTGGATCCTTAACCCACTGAGCAAGGCCAGGGATCGAACCTGAGTCCTCATGGATACTTGTCACGTTTGTATCCGCTGGGCCACGACGGGGACGCCAATAGTTGACTTTAAGTAAAGCAGCTCAGCCTCCATGGGACGGGCCTCAGCCAAACAGTCGACGGCCTTGAGAGCAAACCCACGGTTCCTCAAAGCAGAAGGGACTCTCCTCAGCCACACGGAAACCCTGCCTGGGTGACCAGCCGCCAGACTCAAGACCACAGCGCCAGCTCTCACCCGAGTCCCAGAAGGCCAGCTCGCTCCTCGGGTTTAAGACCCGCTGGTTCCCCTGATTAGGGGAGCCAACTCCTTAAAATAAGCGTCTCTCCCCTCCTTTATAGACAGACACATGGACAGACACGCAGCTCACAGCCATGGACAGATAGAGCTGCAGAGCTAGAGAGAGGTGGCTGGAGAGTGCTCGCCCGTTGTTCCGTGGCTCTGGGGAGCTCCGCACCGCGAGACCACATGCTTATCTTGCAGAAGAGGAGGAGGCGGGTGCCCGGGCGGGTGCCCTCAAACTCACAGCGGGGCTTCAACCCCCTTAACTGCCGCTCTGCTTATACGCAGGCATCTCCTGCTCAGCGCCTTGGTGCCAAGTCTTGTAGGTTTGAGCGCACTTTTGCGCTTTTGATGTGAGCGTTTCTGCCGTGACCAAGCTGCAACCAGAGGACAGAATCCGCCCTTCCTTTCACCTGCGGCCCAGATGTTACCTCCATCACGCCTCCTCTGGACCCTGCTCTCTTCATCTTCCTGGGGCTAGTGAGTCAGACATGAGGTCAGGTGGGCTGGGTCTGCGGGGCTTCCCGAGCCAGGCTCCCCTCCCAGAAGGAAGCCTGCTTCCTATTCCAAGATCCAGAGTAACCACCTGGTACAGAGCATGATTTACCAGTCAATGAATAGACGAGGTATGGAACTGGGGGCCCTGGGAGATCCTAACGGGGCCTCGGGGGTCTTCGGTGGGTGAGGGGCCTTGTTGACCATCGCAGGTGCATCACACGTGTCCATGTCTTCTCCCCAAGCTTCGCTACAGCCTGGGGCCCCGAGCGAGCATGTTTGCAATGGTCACAACTGGCCACTGGAGGGCAGTGCGGGCCCCACAGGTGTTAAAGCTCACCTTCCTCCCCTGCCCCGCCCCCTCAACAAGGTCACTGCCAGGGGCCGGGTGCGGCCGCAGCCCGGATCCTGCTCTGGCTTCTAACACCTCATCTGAACGTCCACCTTCCTTGACTGCCCCCCTGCAGTCCCAGCAGAAGTGGCGTCAGTGACCTGTGTCAACACTGCCAGGGCGGAGTGAGAGGCCAACATCCACACACCTTAAACCAGGCAGGGGGAACGTCAGGTCGGCTTCGTACTGACTTCAGTCACCCCACACGTCGGAGAAATCCTTCCCAGTCTCTCCACGAAGACGCCCCTGTGAAGGAGCAGAAAATTTACCTAATAAATATGTCTGTATTGGACAAAATATTTCTTACAACAGGTCTATAAGGAAGAGCTTAATGTTTAAAACTGTCTTGGGAGTTCCCCTGTGGCTTAGCGGTATTGAACCCGACTCGTATCCATGAGGACACGGGTTCAATCCCTGAACTCCATCAGTGGGTTAAGGCTCTGGCATTGCTGTGAGTTGTGATGTAGGCCAGCAGCGGCAGCTCTGATTCCACCCCTGGCCTGGGAACGTCCATGTGCCACAGGTGTGGCCCTAAAAAAAAAAATACACAAAAAAATCGTTAATGGTGAAAGTGGCTGTGAACCAGTGGCTCAGGTAACCACTGAGGAGTGGTACCTGGGCGACAGATGGGGACCACAGCTGCGTTCTTAAGCATCCCTGTGACTGCAGATCTGCTCAGAGAGGCGCTATTTAACACCAGCGTGGCTCCTCCTTCCACGACTGAGAACAGAGCCCCACCCCGGGCTTAAGCCCACGGGGACTGCTCGGCCCAAAGCGGGTATCTGAGAGGAACGGCTCCCTGGTTCCTCACCCCAGCCTCCCGACCTTGCTGCTCCTCCTTGATCCCCAAACCGGGGGAAACAGTTCCACTCACGCGGTTTCCAAAGGCTCCATCAGAGAGCCTGCGGCCCGGAGCCCCTTACAGCCCCCCTCCCCCCGACGTCACCGTCCTCCCATCCTGCCAGGTCATCCCCGAGGCCAGATCCCTTTCCTTCCCTTGGCTTCTCTCTACTCACCTGGCAGCCATGGTGACCCCCTCCCTGGGCTTCCTGCCGCGACCCTGCCCGCCAAACCCACTGTCCACTTGGCAGCTTAAATTCTACCAACAGACGGTCATGCCCCGATCACTCGAATGTATTATTTACTTGAATTTATTTATTTGCATTTATTTGTTTATTTATTTTTGTCTTTTTTAGGGCCGCACCTGCTGCATATGGAAGTTATCAGGCTAGGGGTTGAATCGGAGCTGTAGCTGCCAGCCGACACCACAGCCACAGTAACGCCAGATCCTTAACCCACCAAGTGAAGCCAGGGATCCAACCCGTGTCCTCATGGATACTAGTCGGGCTCATAACCTGCTGAGCCACAACGGGAACTCCTCCCAGTTTATCTTTATGTTGGGGTGTCCTGTCCCCAGGACCTCCCTGTGGCTGTGTTTGGAGATGGGGCCTTTATGGGGGTGATCAAATTAAGAAGGGGTCTTCGGGTGGGTCCTAATTTACTGTGACTGGTAAAAAGGGGAGATTTGGACCAGACACACACACACACACACACACACACAGGGATGCAAGGAGAAGGCAGCCCAGCAGAGGGAGAAGCTGGCCCACATACCTTGATTTTGAACCTCAGCCTGCAGAACCCGGAGAGAGGAAATGTCTGCCATTTACCGGCTGACACCGACCACGCGGGCTAACAGGCTTCCCTCTCATCCTTAGACGGGGCAGAGCCCCGGTGGCTTTCTGGCTGCTTCCTGGCTGCTCCCCGCCCCCACCCCACCCCCAGCCGGCTGGGAGTCGGCTTCCATTTTCATCTGGGTCTGGGTCTGGGGGTCTCTGCAGGTTTGGGACCCAAACCTGCATCTTGGTGCCGCCCCGTCTCCATCAGTACCCCCCTGGGGACCGTGCAGGGCCACCTCCTCTGCCTGACTGTGGGTTCACGGGGGAGGTCACCACATGGTGACACCTCTTGGCCTGCAGCTCAGTCTGGTGGCCTCTTTTGGGCCAGATAGATGGAGCTGCATGTATAACCCCCGCCACACACACAGACACACACACACACAGGGCCCAAGAGCACAAAGCCAGGGTGTGGCTGTGACCCGCTGGGTCCCACCTGCACCTGCACCCCTCACTCTCCATCCCTGTGGCCCGACAGGGGGAAGAGCCCCAGAACTCCAGTGGCCCCGACCGGAGGCTACACCCCAGTCCCTGCTGGCGGACTGTCTTCAGGAGGCCCCTGCACCATCCTGACCACGCACAGCCCCTGAGAAAGCGCAGCAGGACCCTGAATCCCGGAGGCCCCCGCCGGCCGTCTCCCTCCGTCCGTCTGTCTGTCCCCGTCAGCCCGGCTGTGAGGGAACGCCTCAAACTGAAACCGAGAGCCTGAACCCCGCCAGAACACAGACTGGGACCCGAACCCAGCCAAACCCACGGTTTTAAATTAGAATCACACACCCGGGGTCTGGACTCACTGAGGTTCAAGTTCTTCAGGTCTCTGTGCAGAAGGAATTCAGCAAGAGACAAAGTGACAGGCAAGAAACAGATTTATTAAGACAGGATGCTTGTGAGAGATGCCAGCGGGCAGGCACGGAGGCTCTGCCCCAGAATCTGGGGAACTACAGCTTTATCCTCCAAGGAGTGGGGCTGGAAAAGCCGCCCCTCCCTTTCTGGGAGTAGCAGCTCCTCCTCAGACTCCGGTAAGGTGTGTATTCAAATCGGCAGAAGGGCGGCCCTCAAACTCCTGCCCTTGGTCTGAAGGTGAATGCAGGCCCCACCCAACAGCCCGAGGCCATTCTTGCACTTCCACTATTCCAGCCAGCCTGCCCTGTGCTGATGGCTTTTTGGAGCAATTTATTAACCTGCAGAGATCTCCCAAAGTCCCCTAGGTTTCTCTCTCTATCTATGGTTCCTTTTTGGGACTTCTACAACCACCTGTGCCTACTGCATCCCTAACAGAACCAGCAAAAGTCTGGGAGCCCGGGAGTCTGAGAAGGGGGCACCAGTGTCTGTGGGGGCCCTGCTTCCTGGCTCACAGAAGGGCTCCAGTCTCTTCTTCTTATAAAAGGTCCCCCCTCCCCCGACCTCATCTAAACTTAGTCACCTCCCAAAGGCCCCTTCCAAGGCCATCGCACTGGGGTTAGTGTTGAACACACAGATTCGGCCTCACGTCCCCCCTTAGCTGTGAGCAGAATCACTCACGGGGGCCTGGGGTGGGCACTTGAGATGGGGGCCCACGTGTTGCCCAGAGCTGCTAAGAACCGGCTCCCTCCGTGGCTCAGGGCCCCCTCCCCTCCCCGGAGGCCGTGGGGACAGGGCCAGGGGCTGAGCCCCCAGCTCACACGACACACCTGTGTTGGGCAACCTGCTCCCTCACTGCGACGCCCAGCTGTTTCCAAACAAAAGGAGTCTGGCCTCCTGTGCGGGCTCCACTGCTGGACACCCTCCCCCTGCTCAGGCCTGAGGCCTCAGCTACTCCAGGATCGCACCCAAGGGAGCAGCGGGCCCGCCCACCCCACCCACCCAGCCCCCTCTGCTCTATCTCCTCACCCTGCCTCCTCCGCCTCCGGGCACTTGGCACAACCTTGGGTCGTTTCTTCTCTCCTCTCTCTCTGCCCGCTTCTCCAGCTGGACTGTGAGCAGAGTCCCCAGCTGTCTGTGTTTCCCTGAACCCCGGGCACCGCGGGCAGCTCCTGGGCTCCCAGCAGTGCCCATGGGACGATGGAGACTGCTGGTGTGACCGCGTGGGGCACAGCACAGAGCGGGGTGGGAACCCACAGAAGGTCTTGTTCCCTTGTCAGAGCAAACCTCCTCCCTCCTGCTCTCCGCCCTGAAGTCGCTGGAAAACCTCATTTTGACAGCCAGTGCCCGCCGTGGATGAAAGGAGAAAACACTCACTCTGGCCCCTGGCAGCCGCAGGCGCAAGCTCTGGGCCCTATTCTGAGCCGCGTGCAGACCCAGTCTGGGTCAGGGGCTTTGGTGAAGGGGATGTGGACTGAAGTTGGGGGGTCCTGCTTCCCCCACCCAGAGGGGGCCGTGTGAGCCTCAGGGGACCCTGGAGGAACCGTCCAGAGTAACTTTCACTGCCGTTCCCCCCTGGGTCCCCCTCAGTTAAAGGACCCAAGGACACTAGAATTTGAACAGCATAGAATTCTGTGAAGCCGCAGCTTCTCTCTGTAAGCACAAAACGAGGCCAAGGGTAATGGGTGAGGACAAACTAAATATTAGCTCTCAGACACCACGCTTAGATCTGCCGTCGGGGCCACAGGGCAAGGCCCACGTGGACGTGTCTCTGAGGTCAAGTCAGCAAACTTAACCAGTCCAACTTTAACCCATTCCGTGGGTGAGAAACTTCAGAAGAAATAGATGGATCTGACTCTGGGCTTCAGTGTTTCTGATGTAACAGCATTATACTCGGAGAGTACGCAGACAGTCCTGCTGGCTATTTTATAATCCGTCCTTTATCCCATTTAGAAAGTGTTATCTGAGACCTAGTCAGAGCCCTCCAAACCTGAGTTCCCAGCCCCATGGCTTCAGGCTAAGAGGCAGCCATGTGGCAATCTGGCAGAGCTAGGCAGGGGTCCCAACGTCAAACAAGAAGAAAGCTTCATGGAGCCTCAGAAGACACAGTCTGTAATGTGTCTCCAAGAAACTAATAAGTGGGATGCATCCATTATGATAAAGAAAACTCATATTCATGAAAAATAGGGCAAGCTGCCAATATTTTGGATTTGGAATACACACACATTTTTTCAATTGCTTCAAACATGCTGTAGGCTTTTAAAAAAGACTCACCTAAGCAACTCAAATATGGAACAAGATATGAAATGAATGAAGAAAGACTGAGCTGGTCCAGGGCTGAAGCCAAGCCCCAGGCCATCAAGAGAGTTCTAAATGCAGAAAGAAACACCTATTCCTGGCCTGAAAAGTAGAGCCCAGAATGGGCATTTTGGGTCTTTTATAGAGTGTCAGCTACAGGTCAAAAAACAGGTGTAATTTCTATCACAATGGAGGGAGCTCCAGCCAGTTCGCTGAAAATTGGGGACTTAGGGAAATTTTAAAACTGGGCATGGATGTTTCTCTTACTGCTTTTTCCCATTATCTGATGCATATTGAAAATACTTGTATTTGGAGTTCCCTTCGTGGCTCAGTGGTTAATGAATCCGACTAGGAACCATGAGGTTGCAGGTTCCATCCCTGGCCTTGCTCAGTGAGTTAAGGATCCGGTGTTACCATGAGTTGTGGTGTAGGTCACAGACTCGGCTCAGGATCTGGCATTGCTGCGGCTGTGGTGGAGGCTGGCAGCTGCAGCTCCGATTAGACCCCTAGCCTGGGAACCTCCATATGCCACGAGCACAGCCCTGGAAAAAAAAAAAATGCTTATATTTGGTTTGCTGAAGCAGACGTGAAGAGTGACACGGAGACAGTCTTTTTTAATTGTTCATTAGACACGAGCCAATCCTGGGACTCACTTGGTTTATGGAACTGTTGAAAGCCATAAAGGAGGATGAACGTAATGCGATCTTATTGGAAGAGTTTTACAAAGAGTTACTCCTACTTTACCTCCATTTCAAGAATTTCTTGAAATAAAGGGAATGTTTGCCAAATATTCAAAGTAACAAACGCCAGTGTGTGATTTGTGTTTTCTCCCTGACATCACACTGCAAACCACTGAGCTAAACCTGAAGCTTAAAAACTTCATTTAAAAGTTTGAGACCAGGAGTTCCCATAGTGGCTCAGAGGTTAGCCAACCTGACTAGCATCCACGAAGACATGGGTTCGATCTCTGGTCTCGCTCAGTGGGTTAAGGAACCGGCGTTGCTGTGAGCTGTGGTGTAGGTTGCAGACGCGGCTCGGATCCCGCGTTGCTGTGGCTCCGGTGTAGACCGACAGCTACAGCTCCGAATGGACCCCTAGCCTGGGAACCTCCATATGGCGCGCCCAGCTAAACAGCACAACCCCTACTGTCTTCAAGGCGTCCTCACAAAGGGCGAATTTCAGCTGTGTCAGCCGGAGAAGAGAAAGGGCTGTCTATTCTCCTGCACCCACAACCCCAGGAGCCACCCACCTCCCAGCCCCCCAACCCTGCACATACTGCTCAGGGCCGCTCTGCCCGCAGGAGCAGAGGCTGGAAAAGCGGTCTGTGCCAGAGCTGGGAGCTGCCGTTTCTGTTGACCTGGTTTCCCCCTGTCCAGTTTTCAGCGCCCCCAGAACCAAACGATGGTGCAGGAGAAGCAGAGACAAGGACCCAGACAGCTCTGCCCCCACCCCCACCCCCATCCTGCAAGGACAGAAATCCGCAGAGAGCATCTCTCACCTTTGTCCTCCAAGAGAGCAGCTAACGCTCAGAGGATTTGAAGGAGCACACAGACGGTGTTGCAAGATGCAACCTCCGCCTAAAGAGAAAACAAAACCCAGCTATTGCGCAGCCAGGAAAGGAGGGCAGGCGGGGCCACGCTGCCCTGAGGGGGACACAGGGAAGAAGTGGACGTTGCTGCCAAGGGGCTGCAGGGCCGGGGAGTCAACTGCTGACCGTGTCTGGCCTTTCACAAGCCTCATTCCTTCTAATCCTCAGAAATTCAGCAAGGTGTATGATGTGTTGTTTCTTCGTTCTACTTCATAGCCAAGG
Organism: Sus scrofa; assembly: GCF_054392235.1. Classification (NCBI taxonomy): domain Eukaryota; kingdom Metazoa; phylum Chordata; class Mammalia; order Artiodactyla; family Suidae; genus Sus; species Sus scrofa. The sequence continues at coordinate 2,559,799 of NC_139383.1, forward strand.
CCTGGGCCTTGAGTGACTTACCCCATACAAGCAGCCACAAAGGGGCACTGAGCGGAGTGGGAGGGCTCAGCTCCTCCCACACACCCTGGCTCAGAGGGTCGGGACGTGGGTCCCTGGAAGGTGGGGCCCAGGAGATGCTCCCTCCAGAAGGACTCCGTGGTTAAGGAAGCTCGGGAAACGCTACACAGAATAAGCTTCTTTATGCTCGCATCATCCACAGGAGCTCAGAAAGAGCTCGCAGAAGAGCTGCAGGAAAAAAAGTAACCTTGTCTGACTCAGCTTTTCTAATCCATTCATATATTTGACCAAAAAAATGGCCCTTGTCATCCAAACTCTGGAGACCACAGGGTTGGGGAGAGCTGCCCTGGTCACAGAGTGTGTGGTGCCTGTTTCCCCACAGGGCAACGTGTGAGCAGCAGCTGGGGACTTGGGATGAGCAGCCCCGGTCCGCTTTCAAAGGATGGGTCATTGTCCATTGAGGACTGAGGCCTGAGGCATCCATTTCAACAGGGAGAGCGAAATAGCGACGTGGGGTTGCTTTCTTCCTTCGCGAAGTACTGAATTGCTGGGCGGAGGGAAGATCCCTTACCTTCGACCCCAGTTTCTTTGTGAGGTCTTTAACCACAGCCCAGGACCAGCAACCTGGGACGGATCTAAAAGGATTCCCCAACCCCCGGGCAGCACAGTGCATGAACTACCTGCCGGAAGGAAGATAACTTGGCTGAGAAATTTACACCTCCAGACGCCTTCAGATTCGCAAAGGTACTTTGGCTTTTGAACCGAAGGGTCCTGGCTCCCGTTGATCTCCCGTTTCCAGGTTTACTTATTGACTGCAGCCTTTAAATTCCTAAGCTACCCGAGCCCTGGTGTGTTTGCCTAACCGGCACCAAAGAAAGGCAGGTGTCGGGCCACAGGAAAACTGGGCAGCACGACAAAAACGATACCTCCTTATATGGGTGACACTCATCATGCACCGAGTACCTCTTCCGAAGCTGCCTCTTCATCACGACGACCCCACGAGACGGATTATGCGATGCGTGACCTGTGGGGCTCAGTGTGCTAGACCATGTCGGTACTATTACTAATTCGCTATTTTAGTAGTTAGATGAGTGGAGCTCAGGGTGGAGACCAGGAGCGAGGCCGTCTGAGCTCTGGGAAAAACTGGAAGAACAGGACTTCGGAGAGGCAGATATTTTTAGGAGAAGATTTACATGCCCGATTCTTGCATCTCCTCATTTCTAGGAAAACACTGAAATTCTCCGTGGTGCCGTCTGCTCCTTGTGACTGGTCGTGGCCTACAGGACACCGGCAGCAGACTTTTGGAAAATGCGTGTGTGCCCCAGCACCTCCCCCCACCTTGATCCCGTCCTGATGGTCCCCGTTTCCTCCTTGGGTGGTATTTCAGCCCCATCTGTACTTAAGGATAAAAGAATGTCTCCAAGGGTGAGAGCTGGGGAGTCCTGCAGGCTGTGAATGCTCAGGCCCTGAGAGCAGAGGTGCATATCAAAGGCATGATTTCCGGGAGCCCAGGCCTCTTTGTTCCTGCTCCCCTGCCCTTTGTTGCAAAAACTCCGTATATCCCAGCTCCTCCCTCACGGCCTCGGAGCGGGTTCTCAGGGCTCCCTGAGATGCTATCTCCCGGGCTTAAGTCCTAACTTTGTCCCAAATAAAACTTAACTTTCACCTTTCAGTTTGCATATTATTTATTTATTTGTCTTTTCTAGGGCCACACCCGCAGCATATGGAGGTTCCCAGGCTAGGGGTCCAATTGGAGCTGTAGCCACCAGCCTACACCAGAGCCACAGCAATTCGGGATCCGAGCCGCGTCTGCGACCTACACCACAGCTCATGGCAACGCCGGATCCTTAATCCACTGAGCGAGGCCAGGGATCAAACCCTCCAGCCCATGGTTCCTAGTTGGATTCGTTAACCCCTGCGCCATGACGGGAATCCCCTGCATATTTTTTTAGTTGACAGGCATGTGAGCGTCCAGGCACTGCAAGGCCTTTGCAGGTGGGACTCAGGGCAGCCAGCGACGTTTGCATCTTCACCTCCCCTGCACTGTCCCTGCAGCCACCATGTAGGGCTGGGCCTTTCTATCGTCTTGTGAAGCAGGGCAGCCGGGTTTCTTCTCCACCTCTGCTCTCTTATACACGAGACCGAATGGCCTGCTCTGTTTTTATTATTTTTTTTTAATTTATTTTTTTATTTCTATTTTTTTTGCCTTTTCTAGGGCCACTTCCCGCGGCATATGGAGGTTTCCAGGCTAGGGGTCTAATCGGAGCTGTAGCCGCCAGCCTACACCAGAGCCACAGCAACTCGGGATCCAAGCCGCGTCTTCGACCTACACTACAGCTCACGGCATCGCCGGATCCTTAACCCACTGAGCAAGGCCAGGGATCGAACCTGCAACCTCATGGTTCCTAGTCGGATTCATGAACCACTGTGCCACGACGGGAACTCCCTGCTCTGTTTTTATTTTATTTTATTTTATTTTTGTCTTTTTGCTATTTCTTGGGCCTCTCTCATGGCATATGGAGGTTCCCAGGCTAGGGGTCGAATCGGAGCTATAGCTGCCAGCCTACGCCAGAGCCACAGCAACGCAGGATCCGAGCCGCGTCTGCGACCTACACCACAGCTCACAGCAATGCCAGATCGTTAACCCACTGAGCAAGGGCAGGGATCGAACCCGCAACCTCATCATTCCTAGTCGGATTCGTTAACCACTGCGCCACCTGCTCTGTTTTTAAAGCAGCAGAAATACTATTAACATGAAAGAAATCCTCTTTGTCACAACATCCGAAATAGTGGAGAAAGTATGGCTCAGAGTAAGAGAACTGGGCTCAGATGCCAGGTTTTTATCCATTCCTTTATCCATATCGTTTTTTACTTAAAAGAGTCCAGCTTATACTTCTCCACACAATAGGAAACCAACCGAAAGCTCAAAGGCCAAATGCCACTCAAAGGTGAAAGCTGAGTCCTCCAAGGCTGCCCAGAGGTGACAACAGTCATTGGCACAGGTGCCCCCAGTGGCATTTCTCCAAGGGCTGTCCCCGACCAGCAGCCTCAGAACCACTAATTTGCTCCTTAGCAAGGAAGCTTTCGGAGCCCCAGCCTAGACCTCCTGAGGCTTTGGGGTTTGGGGCCTAGGAAACTGCAGGCGATTTTTCTGAAAGCTCAAGTTTCAGAACCACCACTCACGAGGGAAAGAAAAGCATGAGGGGATAAGGCTGAACCCGCATGAATCCAGGAGCCCCTTCTCTCAGAAGCAGCTGTTGGTTTTGTTTTTTTTTTTCCTAGAAAGCCGTTCAGTTCCCTTACACCCATCATCTGGGTTGATGTGAGGAGAAATTAGGTTTGAAAAGTTTCCTGGCCAGCAAACAGCAGCTATTAATAATCATATGAATAATCAAGACCCTTTGCTTCTCTTAGGTCATAATTCCAAACTCTGTCTGAAGCACCAGTGGAATCCAGGTGTTATCACGTGATTGCGAGTTTCCATGGGTTGGGATGAACTTTTACAGAAGATCAAGGTTAGGTGTGACCTGTAGACATCCAACAGAAAAGAAATCTGACTCAGTGAAACAACTGCTATTTTACTTTTTTCTTTTTCTTGTCTTTTCTAGTGCCACACCCATGGCACATGGAGGTTCCCAGGCTAGGGGTCTAATCAGAGCTGTAGCTGCCTGCCTACCCCAGAACCACAGAAATGCCAGACCCCAGCCGCGTCTGCGACCTACAGCACAGCTCACGGCAACACTGGTTCTTTAAACCACTGAGCCGGAGCTTTAATCCACTGATGAAGGACAGGGATCGAACCCACAACCTCATGGTTCTTAGTCGGATTCCTTAACCACTGAGCCACACAGGGAACTCCAACAACTGCTATTTTAATTCTCGAAGGCATTTCTTTTCTTCTTTAATGTTATTTATTTTGAACAGATGGTGTTATGTTCATTGCCCAAGCTTCAAAAGAAACAAGAAAGTATACAAAGAAGTTTCCCTGAATCCCTGACTTCCTTAGATGTAGCCACTGCTAACATCTTATTTTTGGAAACAAATTTATATACTTTGTCTCTATGCACAAATGATTAGCGCACTTTACACATGGTTCTGCACCTTGATTTTTCCCCCATAAATCTTAAAAGATTTTTCCACATCAGCACTCATAGCTTCCTTATTCTTTTTTTTTTTTTTTTGTCTTTTTGCCTTTTCTAGGGCGGCTCCCGAGGCATGTGAAGGTCCCTAGGCTAGGGGTCGAATCGGAGCTGTAGCCGCCGGCCTACGCCAGAGCCACAGCAACGCGGGATCCAAGCCGCGTCTGCAACCTACACCACAGCTCACGGCAGCGCCAGATCCTTAACCCACTGAGCGGAGTCAGGGATCGAACCCACAACCTCATGGTTCCTAGTCGGATTCGTGAACCACTGCACCACGACGGGAACTCCGCTTCCTTATTCTTTTAAGCTGCTGTATAGTTACTTGATAAATGGAAGCTCAGTTGATTTGACCTTCTCCCTTCGGTGGCTATGTCTATTATTTCCAGTCTTTCCAGATTAAAAACAATGGTGTTTACAGTCCAACTGACGTTCTTGCTAGGGATGCTGGAGGATCCCTGCCGCCAAACTCTCACCTAAGGTACTTAAAAGAAAAAAAAAAATTATGTCGTCCCCCACCCCCAGGCCTATGTAGGTAAGTTGGCCAGACTCCACTCCAATCCGAGCTGGAGCTGCGACCTGCATCCTAGCATCATCAATGCAGGATCCTTAACCCACTGCGCCAGGACGGGAACTTCACACCTAAGGCATTTAAAATGACTCAGCTGTATTGAGTTTGGGGCCAGTATGAAACACTGTCAATAAACAAAAACAAGCGGTGCCCCTGAACAGCCGGAGCCTCCGGCATCTCCCTCTCCGACTCCAAGCGCCTGGCGCGGTGGCATCCGCGCTGCTCCAGAGCTAGCGGCGCCGCTCCCCAGCACGTGCAGCCGCATCGCCGGGCGCAGCCGCATCGCGGGGCGCCCTACAAGCTCCTCCCCGCGCCCACGTCAAGTCTGGAGCGCTGCCAAGGCCCACGTGACGCGGGTCGAGCGCCCACGCAGGAACTGTCATCTGCTTGGCTGGAGCGCAGGTGCCTAGCAACCGCCAGCCAATCGCCGCCGAACCGCGACTGTTTTACGGCAGCAGGCCTCGACCCCGCGAGCCGCCGAGGGGCGGGAAGGAGGTGTGCGGCGCGCGGGGGCCAATCCGCGCCCCCGCCTCCCGCTCTGCGCTCTCCCATAGGTTGAGAGACGGGCGGAGGGCAGCGGCCGTAAGGCGGGGCCGAGCTGTCGTGAGGGGCGCTCGCTGGAGGGTTCTGTGTCCGCGCTGTCCGCTCCGACTGGTGTCATTGGGCTCCAAGGAGCGTTGGCGGCGGCACCGAGGGCGGCGCTGTGTCCGGCACGGCCATGGCGGGTGCGCTGGTGCGAAAGGCGGCGGACTATGTCCGGAGCAAGGACTTCCGCGACTACCTCATGAGGTGACGAGTCCCCCGGGCCCGACCCTGAGACCCTTCGAGGGCTCCGGTGTCCGCAGCAGACGCCGCCGGGACGAGGGGCGGCGGGGGTGCAGACGCCGGGGCCTGGATTCCGGGGTGGCCGGGAGGGGGCTGCTGACGGCCGAGCGGGGTCCCGGGGTAGCGGGACGGTGGCCGGGCAGGGGCGCAGGGGCCCCGGCCGTGGGGGCGGAGGACGGCGGGGGAACCCCCGCCCCAGGGCGGAGGTGCGGAGAGCCGCCCGGGCGGTTTGTCGGCGCCCCCCGCCCCCCTCCGCTGCACCTGCGGGGCAAGTGTGCGCCAGCTGTGAGGCGGTCCTGCCCCTGGCGCGGGCTGGAATTCCGCGGCGCCCGGCAGGTGAGTTGCAGGTGTCAGACATGGGCATGGAGCCCAGACGGGGCGGCCTCGCCTTCGGGTTTTTTCGGCTTAAGATTCAAAGCCTGGCACAGAACCAAATCTAAAATGTATTGTTTGATTCTGCCAAAGCTAGTGTCTCTCTAAGGGCATACTTTTTACTTTTTTATGTTTTCCATTAACCTTTCTTCTCCAGTTAGAAACAAAGGGCGTGAGCGGGCTGAAAGCCCTGAAGACCCTTTTTGTATTTTATTGTCACCTCTAATCTTGAGATACCTTCTCTTTGTTTCAAAATATTTAATATAAGTTTAAAACAGTTTTATATAGTTTATTTACTTAGGAGGATAAATTTTAGTTAGCTTTTGTGTGATTTTTAAAGCCTAGGTAAGTATAGGGCAGCAGTATTTTTCAACAGTTCAGTGTGGTAAAGAGATAAAGTGATGACAGTCGAGGAGAGAGAAGTATAGCCATCCAGAGGGTACAGTATGGAGGCGGCTCCATGTCATCAGTATAAAAAGGATTCTTTTTTTAGGTTCTGAATTTTATGGCAAACACTGTTTACTTCTGATTTTAAAGAGCAGTGGCAAAAGAAAAATAAATGCTTGCCGTGTGGTAGACTAAATTTGGAAACAGAAGCTTCACTCTTGATTTTCCAAAAATGAACTTTCTGGGCATATGTAGGACTTTGATTAATTAAGATAGATGTTTAGTACCGTGGAGCAGAGTTTTTTTCAGATTAATGTTTTGGAAAAATCTGAGCAAAGAAGTTAACGTGAGGATGTGTTCTTACTCCTGCAGTTGTTTCTCTGTGACTTTAAATATTACCTGAGCTTTTACTAAGATTTCCTTTTTCGTATGCGCGTTCTTAAAAGTTTAGTATAGCCAAGGGCAAAACTGTGTGATATAATTAAGAATAAAGTGATTGTGGGAGTTCCCCTTGTGGCTCAGTACGTTGCAAACGTGGCTAGTGTCCATGAGGATTTGGATTCGATTCCTGGCCTCATTCAGTGGGTTAAAGGATCCAGCGTTGCTGTGAGCTGTGTTGTAGGCTGCAAATGGGGCTCAGATCTGGGGTTGCTGTGGCTGTGGTGTAGGGCCCGTAGCTGTAGATCTGATTCGATCTCTAGCCCAGGAACTTCCATATGCCATGGGTGCAGCCCTTTAAAAAAAAAAAAAAAAGATTAAAAAAAGTGATTATATTTTAGCTCTGTTAGAAATATGCTGATGATTACCTAGCAGTCCATTATATAGGAAGAATGTGTAAAATACACATATTTTCAGGAAAGAGAACCCTACTTTTTAAATTTGTATTTTTTCTGGAGTTTCCGTCATGGCTCAGCAGAAACGAATCTGACTAGCATCCATGAGGTTTTGGGTTCGATCCCTGGCCTCGCTCAGTGGGCTAAGGATCCGGCATTGCCATGAGCTGTGGTGTAGGTCGCAGACGTGGCTCAGATCCCGCATGGCTGTGGCTGTGGTATAGGCTGGCAGCTACAGCTCCAATTTGACCCCTAGCCTGGGAACCTCCATGTGCCGCAAGTGCGGTCCTAGAAAAGGCAAAAGGACAAAAGAAAGAAAGAAAGAAATTTGTATTTTTTCTACTAGATAGGTTTCTGAGAGCTAGACTTTTCAGTTGAATACTTCGATATATGACCTAACCTTTTTTTCAAGAATTAACTTCATGTAGCTTTACTGTTTCTATACTTTCTTTCTCTCCTGTTACTTTAATTGATTAAGTGCTGACTAAATGAGAAAAGAATCGCAGTGTTCCAGAAAGTGCTGCCTGGTAGGGCACCCAGCTCAGAGTCAGAAGAATGACCACTAGCCCAGGGATCCTGGGCAGGCAGTCCCAGGGGACTTTGGCTACCCCGGCTAGGAAATGGATTTAAGGATAAACCCAACTTGGTTGGGTTGTTGAAAATTAAACCGAGTGAGGGACGTGAAAATTCTTGGAAACCCCAAGTCACTATCTATTTCTCTTATATCCTGCTGTCTTTGTAGCAGAAACATTTTACGAAGTGTCCTGTTACGTGAAAAGTTACAATCTTAAGTGTCAGCGTTACTGAACCGAACTCGGGTCCCTCACCCGACACAGCAAAGCCAGTCTAGTGATGCCAGGCTGTGGGGAAGGAAGCAGCCGAGCAAGAGGGGCAGCTGGTGCCCAGCGCTCAGGAGGGTTCAAAGACACATGAGGGTGAGGGTTGCAGGCTGGTGATCAGCTCGTGGACTCTGTTCTGAGTGGTTGGTGGGGAGGGGACAGGGTGATGTTTGGGAATCTTAATCGTCAACCCGGTTCCAGCCAGTCTGGAGTCTGCTGCCTGTGGTGGGAATGGAGTCACCACATCCACCTGCAGGAGGTGCGTGTGCACGCCGGGGGGTTGGGGGGGGCAGAAGTTTCCTGCTTTGTGCAGAACAGCTCCGAGGTGGGTGTCCAGGTGTCGTGTGTGCTGACAGTCCTTCAGGAGGAACCAGGCCTCTGTTGTTCCAGCTCTGATGGCTTTTCCTGCTGGGCTGCTTTTCCTTGTTTCTGCCTATTCCCTCCCTTCCTTCCTTGCTTGGGCGCTTAGGGGAAGGTCTCGGAGACAAGCCTTTTTCTACAAAGACCTGAGGGACACGGAGGGGCTTTTAAACCTGGGAAGGCCCTGCAGGTCCTGCTCGGTTTCATGAGGTGTAAAGCTCTGTGATTTTGGCCTGAAAACACTTCTGTGGACTGAACAGATGAAGTAAGATGTTCGACTGGCCTTGCTTTCCCAAGGGCGGGATTTCATGCTGGCCTGCCGCTCAGTGGTTGAGGGTGGTTTGAGGGCAGGTATCACTGCTCTCACCGGAAGCTCTTTTATTAGCTTCTTCCCCTGGAAAGAGCATCCTTCCTCCTGGAATTTACCAGAGGAAAGCTCCCCATCTCTTTGTCTAGGCTTCTTTCGCACAACCTTCGCGTTGCCCTTGCAGAGGTGAGTGGAGCAGTCGGGGCCCCTGTCACCCACCTGCTGTCCCCTCAGGAAGCAGGCTCCGTGCCTTCCTGCTCCCCTGGCCAGCACCTTGCTCTGCACGCTCTGCACTCCGGCCCACGAAGATTCTCCTGTATTCTCCATCTAAAGACCAGCCTGCCAAAGGGTTGAGATGTTTTCCAAACGAAAGCTGTCGTAGAATTTTAAAAAGTCGTTTTATTAACAACATAATTGAGGTTTTCAGCAAACATATACAGTCCTATTTCACAGATTATAAACTCCTATCACTTATATTTTGTGAATAAGGTTTAAGTGTCTCTCTTACTACCGTGGATTTCCACGTGTATTTTAAAATGTTTTCTTCCCCCCATGGAGAAGCAGGAGTTAAGGGAAGAGGCTCAAATCAAAGGCAGTGTGTGGACTTTGGCTCTGGTTTGGGAAAAACGGCTGTAAATGGCATTACTGGGACAACTGGAACATTTAAAAAAGGTTAAGTAGTTAGGGGCAGTTTTTGTTGGATGTGATGGCGGTGTTATTCCACCTAGTGATAAGTTGGGTACCAGGTTCGAAACCCAGTCCTGTTGCTTTCCAGCTGTGTGGTCTTGGGCAGATGGCTTAGGTTGTGTGCTTTGGTGGCTCTGTAAGGTCGCAGCATGCAGTGCCTGGCAAAAGCGAAGGCTGGTTGTTGTTGTTGTTATGGATCTTCTGGGTTTGAGCCGCAGGTGCCTGGTCCTCCTTTTGATGCCTTTCACCTTTCCTTTCACTGATTCCTTCTGAAAATCTTGAATCAGGCACTTCTTCTATCTCTATCCTATTTTTTTTAATACACTATCTCCTCACATACCTTATGGGTGGAGTAAAAGAAGATAACTCTTTTCTGCTCTTCTTCTCTTCTTGCTCGTTAATTTTGGTTGAGAAGAATACATTAGAAGGGGCCAAGAAGTTGCAAGAGGGGACACCGTTTTAGCAAGGTCCGTGCAGGTTTATCCTGGAGGTTGACTCCCCTCCTTAGAGAAGGGAACGGATGCACGTGTGGTCACACGTGTTCAGAGTGTGTCCACAGAACGTCTCCTCCAAGTCGTGGATGTTGGAATGGGCCTCAGGCATCAGATGGCCTGACACTTCACTTGCCAGGAAACACTGAGATCCCGGCCGAGCAGAGAAGTGGCCACCCTCCGGACCTCAGGCTTGGGAGGCCAAGCCGGGAGTGGCGGTTTAGGGTCTAGAGGGAGATGCTTTCAAGAGACCGTCTTGGTACCTGTGTGTCCGCCTCGCCACGCCCGGCTTTGCCTCCCTGCTGTGCGGCTGACCTTCAGAAACCGCCGAGGCTGAAAGTGTCGGAGCAGAACTGCCCCCGGCACTGTTTTGGCCTCCAGTTTAGTTTTGACCAGCCAAGAACAGCTGAATATCACCCATTCCGATAGTTAATCCCCCCCTTTTTTAACTTGCACTAGAAAATGAGGTCACAGTGGGTGAGAATAAATGGAATGAGCATTTGCGGCCTGTGAGAGAATCGCGGTCTCGAGTGTCTCAGGATCTCACCCACTCGGTGACACAAACAGACCGTGCTGGCGGCCACTGGGACCCTCTGGGTACTGTACACGCAAGTCCGCTGGGTTACTCACAGCACCTGTCAGTAACTCTGGAAACTGAGATTGGCAGTGCCCTCATGACAATAAAAATGGGCTTAGCTGAGATCTTGGCGCAAACGAGCCGGGTTCCAAATGAAGGAGAAAGACAGTCGTGTTCACGCCACGCTGTCCCCCCCACCAAGCTCACTCTTAGCTGGGGAGGCCGAGGTTCTCCTTCAGGAGACTTCAAGGTCGTAAGTAAACCAAGAAAAACCTTTACACATGTTGGAGGTGTTTATAAACCTCCCCTGAAATCAAACAAAGGCAGCGTAGGGCTTGGAGGGAGCGCCAAGGCTGTGCCCCGCCGATTCCGGTACTGCGGCCCCTGCGCCCGCGGCAGTTCGTGTGGCTCGTAGGTGTCTCTCTGGAACGGATGCTCGTGCGCCCCAGGAAGCTTTTCATTTACCTTTTGGCTCCGCACAGTTAAGCTTCTGCGATTTTTTGACCGCGTGGTGGATTCACGTTTTGGGCAACTGACGTGGAATGAGGGATGTTGAGCGCCGGGGTCTGTGCTCCTCGGGGACTCTTCTCAGCGTGTTGTGTGATCCACGTTGCTTTTGTGGTCCTCGTCCCGGGTGCTTTCGGGGTGAGCGGGGGACGGAGCCGGATTGAACTCCTTCCTCACACTCCTCTCCAGTCGGCCCTGAGGCCATGTCTGTGCAGCAGGAGGATTCGGACTCCTGTACATCCCAGCAGAGGTCCTGAATGGAAAACCAAAGTATCCCCACATGGACAGTCTAGATTTTAAGAACCACATCTGTTTAAATATTTTTGTGAGGAAAAAGCGCCCTTGGCCATGTGCAGATGCACACAAGCGGTGTCCCGGTCCCGCACGGAGGAGGCCGGCCCCACGGGTGACTCAGTCCGTCCCCACCCGGGTTCCGCCCTCTGACCTGGCCAGGAAGTCGCCTTCTCGCCCTCAAAGCCCTGTGCTCTCCTGGACTCGCTATGAAATACCATCTGGGTGACGAAATTTGTTAGCACAGTGGAAACATAAGCTGCTAAAGCTCTTCACTTAACGGTGAAAGGCAGGCTCTTTCTAGGCTCTTCACATTTCATAACAGAACCTGCTTGAAGCATCATCAACAAAGACTCTCATTTCAACTTTGGGGCGTTCCCCTCGTGGCGCAGTGGAAACGAATCCGACGAGGAACCATGAAGCTGCGGGTTCGATCCTTGGCCTCGCTCAGGGGGTTATGGATCCGGCGTTGCCGGGAGCTGTGGTGTGGGTTGCAGACGCGGCTCAGATCCCGTGTTGCTGTGGCTGTGCTGTAGGCTGGCGGCTACAGCTCTGATTCGATCCCTAGCCTGAGAGACTGCATATGTCACGGATGTGGCCCTAAAAAGACAAAAAAATAAAGTAAAATAAAATTTGGGAAATTGGAATCTCCTCAACCCCCTAAATCAAAGCAGCTGGAGGAGCTGTTTGAATGTGACTGTGTATCAAGGATTTTATCATTTTATTTCACGAACTTTTTCTGTAGCTACACTTTAAGGGTTTGCCTTCACAGAACAATTAAACTATATCCCGGAAAGAAGAAATGCCATCTCAGAAATCAAAGTAATTCATTATGAAACTTTTGATGTATTTCTGATGGGTATTAAGTTTACCGTTCAGGGAAACAATTCACTTAACACGAAAAGATTTTTCTCTTCGTTCACTCGGCAGAGACTTTTTGAGTGTCTTGTGAGTGCCAGGCACCACTTGCCCCAGAGCCCCAGCGTGCACAAACTGTAGGATTACATACCTACTTTTCGGGGCTCCCGTTCTGCTGACAGCCTGGGAGTAAGTGAAAAGGGAGAGTCAGTTGCCCGTAGGATTCTGCAGCCTTGGGTTTCTCTCCAGCTTGTCAGTTTTGTAGAAATGCCCGTAAACTGGTGCTGTCCAGTCTGAGAGCCACGAGCCACGAGGTGACGGAGCTCGGGGACTGTGGCCTGAGGTGTGCCGCAAAGTCAGCACTCCAGGCCTCCTCGGAGCCTCGGCAGCAGAAGAGAACGTAGAATATCACCTGCGTTGTCACAGATTGTGTGTTCAAGTGAAAATATGTTGAAATATTAGAATAAATTAACTCTTGTTTTTTACTTTCGTTAATGTGGCTTCTAGAAATTTTTGAATTACGTAGGTGGCTTCTATTTTCATTATTTTTTTTTGTTTTATTGACCACGCCCGCCGCACACAGAAGTTCCCCGGCCAGGGATCGAACCCACACCCCAGCAGTGGCCCGAGCCCCTGCAGTGACAACGCTGGATGTGGCTGCTATTCGTGATTTGCATTATATGTCTGTTGGATAGCCCCACTCTAAGGATTACGTTTCTTTTTCATAGAATTACTGTCTATTTTCATTAGGTAAAAGTTATTGAAAATCTCACTAGGTCTTCTCAAGAAAAAAGAATGTGCTGCTGACATTGTTGTCCTTTTGCTGAAGCTTGAATTATGTGTGAGGCTGAAATAACCTCATCATCACAATCTTTCCAGATAACTGATCTTTCTCTTCTTTCCCCCCAACGTCTCTCCTGTCTGAACCTCGGGGACTCCTCACAAAACAGTACGGTAAGAACCCTGTTTCTTCTTCATTTCAGGCTTTCGCACATTTTCTCCCCTGACAGAGTTGTGGACGCCACGCCTGGCCTGCTCTGGCCGAGGTGGCACACCCGCCACCAGCCTCGCGGTGACGGGCTCGGGGCGCCTCCAGTGGCCCCGGCTCCCCGGTCGGCTCGGGACACTGCCCTCTGCAGGACCAGTGCCCTGGCTGATGCGTGTCCAACGGCACAGACCGAACCTGCCCTTCCAACAGGGAAGTGAGAACTAGATGGAGAAGCTGTGTTACTAGCTTTTTTTCTAGGGGTAGATATTTCAGTGAGTGGTGTTGAAATTCTTTGCACTTTTGTATTCTAAGGAATACATCTTCAGTGTATCTCGGTGCTTCTAATCCCAACTGTATACAAAGCCCTGGAGCTCTCCTTCGTGTAACCCGACACTCGTCACACGAAAACAGTTAACGCTGTCGCATGACCAGAAGGGGCCCCCAGCTTCTCAGCTCTTGGGTTTCATGCCCCGGCCTCTTCGCTCTCAGCCCCAGCTGTGAGCAGGGACACTGTGTCCCCGAGCCCCCAGCGTGCAGCCCAGTGTGTGTGCGAGATGTGTCGTCTCGAGACCACCGTGCAGAGCAGAGCAGAGCAGTGGGAAGCGAGTAAACAGAAAACCACGGGACTAGACTGGCGTCGGCCACAGAGGAGGGGAGGCAGAGGGCCTGGGATCACAGCTGAAGGCGAAGTGACGCAGAGAGAAGGACAGGCAGGGAAAGACGGCGACGAGGAGGGACAGGCCCCCATCGCAGAGGCCTGGGGGTGGCGGGGGGAGACGGCCCAGCCCTCGTCTGGGTTCAAGACGTGTTTCAGCTTCAGCAGGGAGCGTCCTAGACAGAATCTGCCCTGAAAGCAGGACCCATGAGCCTCCAAGAGTCTGTAGAGCACAACTGTGCCTGAGTTTCAGGGTTCATGACTCGGATGTAAGTCGGGGAGCCATTCAGGCAGGCATGGGCCTCAGGCTTACATGAAGCGTGTTATGTAAATGTTTCAAAACACTGTTAGAGCGTGACAAAGGTGATTCGCAGGCGTCTGTCCTGCCTTTCCCTTGTTTCTCATTCTTAGGACGTTTTCGGATGTAGTAATCCTCAGTCAGTGTTAGAAGTGCAGTCTGGAAGTGTATTCTGCAGCCTGAATTTATCTCACACGCTCTGATAGACATGAGACACTGCTTAATATCCCGATAATGGAAAGGGTGTTTAGCAAAGAAATGTGGTTTCCTTTCTCTTTTAGAGTAGTATTTGCAAACGGTACATAAATAATGTTTATTTAATGGGAAGAGTCCCTGGACTTACTCCAACCTCAGAAAGTGAGTTGCATTGGGCGTCTGCTCTTAAACAGGCACAGCTTCACTTGGCTGTCCTGGGGTGGCCGCCGCTGTAGATGACAGCCATTGGTCCGCCTTTTAAATCTACGTTGTTGCTGTCACCTCACAAGTACTTTTCAGTCTTAGTCTCTTCTTATCCAGGGCTCAGGGTGGAGATTTTTAGGTTCTCGGATCCTCATACGGCTCCGTGAGCTGAAGGGCAGTTTCTTCCCTCAACAAGTTACTTCCTTCAGGAAACATGCCCAACCGAGGGTCTGCATTTTGAGAGATGTTGACAAATATCTTCATGAAAACTTGGCAGGGAGAGAGAAGTTTTGATAGGTTGAAACACTGCCTTGTAGAGCGTGGTGCTAGCAAGGTTGACACTGTGGCCAGAGTGAGTTGTGTAAGAAGCTGGCCTCCCTTGAAAACTCTCTATGTGGGCCAGTCCGAGGTTCCCTCGGTGTGGTCGGGGCGTCGGCGGGCACCTCGTAGGCAGATACGGGCACAGCCAGCTGCCCGGGCAATCGCCCGTTTCACGTCCCCGTTGCCGCTGAGAGAAGCAGCGGCTGCTCTCGGCTGCGACTGACGCGTCCTGCCTTTCTCTCCTCGATTCTTGTAGCACTTCTGGGGCCCGGTTGCCAACTGGGGTCTTCCCATCGCCGCCATCAACGACATGAAGAAGTCCCCCGAGATCATCAGCGGGCGGATGACGTTCGGTGAGGGCACAGCGGCGCGCGGCTGGCAGGGTTTCCGCGTGTGTGCTGGCAGCGCCGCGCGGCTCCTGCTTCCGTTTCAAGTCTGAGCTCCAGGGGCTGCGGGCGCCGCTCGAGAGTGACGGGGGGCTGGCGGCAGCGGCCACCGAGGGCCAGGCCGGTGGCGGGCAGGCCGGAGCAGGGGTGCCGGGTTTTGAAATCCGCATCTAGGAGGCCCTGAGGTCCTGGGCGCCTTGCAGAGGCAGTGCACGCAGGTGAAGGACGTGTCCTCTTGAACCTTAGTCGGACGCTAGTCTGCTTGAAACCCTGACAGTTGATCGTGGGACCGCTGTTGGGGTTCAACGGCAGTTCCTTCAGATAACGGGCTATAGCATATAAATACGCACGCACAGTGTAACTCGGGGGGACCGAAGCCGAGGTCGGAGCGAGTGTCGGCGCCCTGGCATCAGGCGCTTGAACCGGGCGGGCGGTGAGTGACAGCGCGCCTCCCAGCGCGGCCTCCGGCTCGGGAAGCAGTTAAGCGGTAGCCTTTACCGGCTCCAGAGGCTGTCACGGAAGAGATGGTGTTTCTGAGGCGTGTGAGCCCGGTCGGCCGGCATCACCACCGGAGGTGGTAAGTCGCGGTCTGTCTCCATGTCCCCGCAGCCCTCTGCTGTTACTCCCTGACCTTCATGAGATTTGCCTACAAGGTCCAGCCTCGGAACTGGCTCCTGTTCGCCTGCCACGCCACAAACGAAGTGGCCCAGCTCATCCAGGGCGGCCGGCTCATCCGGCACGAGTAAGCACAGCCCGTGGGCCCCTCGTGTGCGGAGGGACTGGGGCGGGGGACCAGCGTCTTAGAGGCGTCGGGGGCAGGCCTGAATGTGCACAGAGCAGCCGCGGCCGCTGGGGAGACGGGGCCGGGACAGAACTGAGCTGAGTGGGCGGGGACTGCGGTGCAAGGACGAGTCACTTAACTAGCGCTTGAGAGTGACCTCGAGAGAGGATGGTACTGTTTCTCTCAACTCGCCCTGACTGCAAGTAAGCCTGAGGTAAGGGCTCCTCCCCCAGCCCCTGAGGCTGGCGGTGAAACCGGGTTTCTCACTGACGTTTTCCTGGTGCTTCTTCCCAGGATGAGTAAAAAGGCATCCGCATGACAGTGGAAAACGAAGATCCGGCGTTTGAAGGATGGCAGTGCCAGCTGCTGACACTCGGGTTCCGTCGTCATGAGTAGTCTTGCTAAGAACAATATGCTGCATGCTCTTTTTACTAACCAGACTATTTTTCTAGAAACAGCAGAGCCTCTAAACCAACTCTGCGGCCTTAAAAGTGCTAGATAATTCACTTCTCTTCAGCAAGAGTCGCCCAGATGTGCAATCTGTGTAATAATTCCCAGTGATGGTTTTATCTGCAGTAATGTACTAATGAGAACCCGAAGAGAACGAAATCTGTAGCCGTTGGCATTTACGTACTCAGAAATCATGGCCTCTCCTCTGATGACCCCGAGACAGCCGACAGCTGGCCTTGCCTAAGTCACATTGCCAATGTTTGAAAGATGTTTGTACTTCCGCGCAGTGTACAGTGAGATGCTGTAAATTAATGGCAATAAATGATTTAAAGATTTGTCAAATGAGTACTGTTACAATGCCTTGCCATGTTTCAGAAACGGAAGAACTATATCCCTGAAAAGACAATTAAAGATGGAAAATGGAGCTCCGTGAAAATGATTCAGGAGTTCCCCTTGTGGCTCAGTGGGTTAAGATTCTGACTGGTATTCACGAGGGTGTGGGTTTGATCCCTGGCCCCACTCAGTGGATTAAGGATCTGGCGTGGCCGTGAGCTGTGGTGTAGGTCAGCAGCTATAGCTCTGACTTGACCCCTAGCTTGGAACTTCCATGTGCTGTGAGTGCGGCCCTAAAAAGAAAAAGCAAATGATTCAGGGGTTCCTGTCGTGGCTCAACGGAAACGAATCTGATTAGAATCCATGAGGACGCAGGTTCGATCCCTGGCCTCGCTCAGTGGGTTGAGGACCCGGCCTTGCCGTGAGCTGTGGTGTAAGTTGCAGATGCAGCTTGGATCTGGCATTGCTGTGGCTGTGGTGTAGGCCAGTGGCTACAGGTCCGATTTGACCCCTGGCATGGGAACCTCCATGTGCCGAGGGTGCAGCCCTAAAACGACAAAAAAAAAAAAGATTCGGGTGCCGACAGAAGTGAGGAGCTGGAAAGCATCCGTGGTCCTAGCTCATCTACAGCAAATGTTAGAAACTGCACCTCGAAACTCGCCCCAGGCAGCTGGCTGTGGGCTCTCCCGCAAGTGTCCCTGGGCAGGTCGTCTGACATCCGTGCTGTTTTCCGGAGAAGCCTCGGGGATTGCAGCCCGAGGGATGTCTCGATGCCTGGCCCTGTGCTGGGCAGGGGTGGAGCCTGGCCACCAGGTGCTCCCAAGGAGTCGGACCCAAGGACAGAACGTGTCCCTGGAGTGCTGTCCTGGCGCCTGGGCTTGTGTCATGCAGTTGGGCTGGGGTTTTAAACCCTCAGTGTGAGCGGCAGCAGGATTTCCTGCTCTGGCTGTGATGGAGGGGCCGTGGTCGGCAGGTCTCACCCCACAGCCCCGCTCAGCCAGCTCGGCGCCTCTGAATCACTTCTGCCCCTTCCTTTGTTCCCTGCCAAGGCACTGCGGTTTCCAGGGTGTTTTCAGAATCGGTCTCTGCCCCTGGGTGGGGAGTGTGGTCTGAGGTGGGGGGACTGAGGGACCCGCAGCAGAGCCCGCCCCCCTCCCTCAGGCTCCTTCCTCCACACGCGCTAGACCTGAGCTCGGTTAAATGAACCAACTCAGAGCCTGTATGCAGCGCGTTCTGCCTCATCCGCAGGTAAGGGCTGCACAGGCATCAAGCTGCAGGTGCCCAGGAAGGAACAGCTGCCGCCTTGCACCTCTGGTCCATCGCTCTGCAGTCGCCGCTGTTGTGGTTTCGTGGTCCGTGTCTTCCCTTTTGACCTTGGCAAACTGTCCTGCCTGTCTTGGGCACTGGGGGAGGACCGAGCGGTGGCCGTAGGTGTCTGCCCAGCGGGAAAGCTCAGGAGCCCGGGCCGTGGTGGCATCGGTCCCAGTCTGCGTCCTGAGCTGGCCCAGAAGGATGGACAGAGGCCAGCGGAGTCGCTTCTGTTCCTAAAGCCTCTGATGTGAGCAGTGCCTGGGCGTGAAGGGCCGAGGGAACGGGTGCACGGGCACGTGCCCAGACGGGCCCTCGCGATGGGCGGCCCACATCCCAAAGGGTCTGGGGGGCGCAGACAGACCCGGCGGCGGCCTTGTGGGGTGTCAGGAGGTCCCCAGGGTCCCGCTTTCTCTGCACAGACCCCAGGTACTGGCAAGGGTTCCAGACTAACGGTGAGAAAAGGGATAAAGGAGAAACGGTCCACGCCGGGCATCTGACTAACGTCGGGCGGCGTCGACAGGATGGGAAGGTCTGTGTTCCAGGCGTCTGAAAAGTCCCAGTAGCAAAAGGGACACTTAGAACCAGTTGGAATTCCGTTTATAAGTGATAGCCTGGCAAACAGGGTGACGAAAGGCTATTGAAACTTCTTTCCTGGGATGAGCCCGCAGCCCCCCCGGGAACGCGACCCCAGGCCCTGGGCAAGCTCGTCCTGTTCTAATGCGAACTTAGCTTTGTCCCATAGCGACACCTGAAGTGTGTTATCACAAGATGCAGTGACCAGTCTGCACTGAGGTCTACACTGCGAGAGCAGTGCCTGGTCAGGCTTCCTACCCGAGCGTTTGGGGATGTGTTAGCAGAGAACACAGCCAGGAAGGTGACGCACGAACCGTAAGAGGGGCTGCATTTAATGTCATAACCGCTGTGCAACTAAAACGTGAAAACTCAAGGGTTGGGTTGATGGAGAACTTGAGGACTCTAGAACCCAAGTGACAGTACATTTCAGATGTTCAGATTACCACATACAATATTCTCCCGAAAAATAGTGCTCGAGGGTTCAAAATCCTTCTCATTTCAAATGAATATAGGGAGTTTGAAGCCACGAAGGCACGGGAACTAACTTCCAGTGGCGCCGACTGTCAGGGCCGAAGTGCCCCCGGTTCCTGCCACAGAGCGTCCCCTTCCTCCGACAAGCATGGGGCAGAGGTGACCACCACGTGAGTCCCGGGCTGGGACGTGCGGACCTGTCCGTGGTGACAGTTGAGAAATCTCCGACCTCTGGCGCCTGAGCCCTCGACCTCCCAGCTGAGAGCCAAGTGCCTCCTGCAGGCTCGGCCACGCTCCACGGGGACGGCTCGCAACCTCCTGCCGGGGCCGTGACTCCTTGTGACCTTTTAAATGTCCTCTGGGATTTCTCAGGCGTTTTTCCCATGCGTTTGTATGGAGGGTTTGCAGACAGTAGCCAGAAAGCTGCAGGAGTCATTGCAACATTTGAAGTTTGGACGACCTGACGTGATGCCAGATCCAAGTCCTCTCATTGTCTCAAAACAGCCTTTTTTTCAGGCCCAGAAGAGAAGCGGACAGGAGCAGAGCCAAGTGACCAGGATGGTGACCCCAGGCGGGGCGGAGGCCCTGGAGGCCCAGGGGTGGAGGGGGGCAGACACAAGTCTTGGGGGAGGGTACTGGTCCCCCCAGGGTGGCGCAGGGATCCAGGATCTCAGGGTGGCAGCGGCGGATGCAACAGCCACCACAGAAAAGCTGCGTGGGGACAGCCACTCCCTGACAGCTGCACTGGGGACGCTGGTCTCACAGCAAAGCCCTGCCGGCCTGGCCACAGCACCCCAGCAGATGGGCGTCAGCCAGCGGGCACGGGGCCCCGCTTTGCTTCCTAGCAGGTGTCTGAACAGTCCACCTGGACAGACAAGATGCTGTTTCAGCTCCAACTAGTGATTCTTACCTGAACTAGTCATGCGCGGGGGTAGCTAAGCAGTGGCTTTTCTACCTCTAGTCATCAGCGGGCCTTCTGTAAAGTAGAGCTTTAACTGAGACTCCGTTAACGAAGACTCTGCCCTTAGACACAGGCCCTCCTGAAAAGCAGGAGAAATACTCCAGTCTTTCCTTTTCTGCCCAGTTTTTAAAGTAAAATTGGTTCAATAGCTATTTCAGCTGTTAACAAGTTATTTTGAATTGGTTTCTGGCTTTTTCCCTCTTGAGAAGAACAGACTCATGAATTTTCGTCGATGCGTTTTCATCAGCACTGTTTATCATCGTTCAGGGCTCATGTATGGACACTCTGGCCCCTCGGGAGCCCTTTCAAGGTCTCTTTGCTACGCACCCACTAGTCCTCGAGTTTCCCCCCAGTTTCCTGGCACAAGATGCCTCCCGCCCACTCTGCACTTTCGCTTCTACCCATGAAGACACGTCTCCTGGACACTGGCCCCACGGACAGGGACTGGTGTTTGCGACTGCCCGCTGAACTCTTGGCCCATTCAGTGCACAAGTTCCTTTTAGTAAAAAAGGACTTAAAAAAAATCATGCAGGGAGTTTCCGCTGTGGTGTAGTCGGTTAAGACTCTGACTGCGGCAGTTTTGGTTGCTACGAAGGTACAGTTCCGTCCCCCAGCACAGTGGGTTAAAGGATCTGGCGTTGCAGCAGCTGTGGTTACAGTTGCAGCTCGGATTCAGTCCCTGGCCTGAGCTTCCACACGCCATGAGTGTGACCCTTAAAAACAAAAATCATGTGTTTGTATCGATAGTTCCATGTCGGCTTAGTATAGCGTTTCTTCTTCATTCCTTTCATTTTCATAAATGAATCTTTTACACTGAATTGCGTTACTTCTAACAACACAAACGTTAAATTACTCCCTTTCGCTTTACCCAATAATGTAAAGAAAAGTTTCACAGGAGTTCCCGTCGTGGCGCAGTGGTTAACGAATCCGACCAGGAACCATGAGGTTGTGGGTTCGATCCCTGGCCTTGCTCCGTGGGTTAAGGATCCGGCGTTGCCGTGAGCTGTGGTGTAGGTTGCAGACATGGCTCGGATCCCGCGTTGCTGTGGCTCTGGCGTAGGCCGGTGGCTACAGCTCCGATTTGACCCCTGGCCTGGGAACCTCCATGTGCTGTGCGAGCGGCCCAGGAAGCACTTACCCAAATGTGGAGTTCAGTACACTTATTTGTATGTATTGCCTTTTTTTTTTTTTTTACTTTTTATTGAAGTATAGTTGATTTACAATGCTGTGCTAGTTTCAGGTGTACAGCAAAGCGATTCAGTTTTATGTATATGTATTTTTTTTCTTTTTTGGATTCTTTTCCACTGTGGGTTATGACCAGATACTGAGTGGGGTTCTCTGTCCTAGACAGTAAATCCCAGTCAGGTGTCTATCTTGTGTGTAAATGTGTGTATATGTTAATCCCAGACTCCTGATTTACCCCTCCCCATCTTCCCCCTCTGGTGACCATAGATTTGTTTTCTAGAGTATTTACTATCCGAGTGATGGCTTTTGCGTTTCAGCAGCTGGTAGTTCTTGGACGGTGATGATGGTAGCTTCTGGCCGGTGTTCTTGGTGCAGGAAGTTGGAGGTCAGGCTGACGCAGGCATCTGGGCAATTCCGCCTCCATGAGCGCTTCTTTCTCCATCACCTAGTCTGTCTACACGGATGGCTTCTGGCTAAACGGATCAGCGCTGCCTTTTGGTGCGTCATGTGTACAGCACAGTCACGACCTCCATAGTTGAATTTTTTGTTTTGTAACTTTTATCAGAGTATAGTTGACTTACACTGTAGTCAGTTTCAAGTGTGCAGCAAAGTAAATCAGTCACATATCTTCTCCTGATGGGAACGTTTCATCTTGTGCCTTTTTTGAGTTATAACTTTTTCAATGAAAATAATAATATCCAAATTTCCTACATACCATACTATGCATTTTTACACCAAAGCTCGCCTTGTATACATTCAAATAATCCTCCCATGTTCTCTTGCCCTCGAGTGGGTCAGTGTTTCATTTTCCTGTAGAGAGATTTTAAGTGTTTTAATTTTTTATTTTAGGGCTGCACCCACTGCCTATAGAAGTTTCCAGGCTAGGGGTTGAGTCAGAGCTGCAGCTGCCGGCCTTCACCACAGCTACAGCAATGCAGGATCCGAGCCGAGTCTGTGACCTACACCACAGCTCACAACAACACTGGGTCCTTAACCCACTGAGTGAGTCCAGGGATGGAACCCACGTCCTCGTGGCCACGCGTCGGATTCGTTTCCACTGCGCCACAGCAGGAACTCCCTGTAGGGAAATTTTTGAGGACACAGATGGTCTCAAGACTTCGCAACATAAGCAAAGGCAACACATGTTAAAAAAAACTTTTTTTTTAGTCTGAAATCCTCTCTTCACTCAGAGGTCAAAATGGAGTCTTTTCTTTATATATATTTTTAGCACAATCAAATACCCTCTAAGTGGTTCACACACCTCAAACCTTATAGCCACTATAGAGTAAGGTACTTAACAACACAAACCCCCAAGAGTTTTGCCTGCCCCCGGGTGCTTGGTTTCTGGCAGCAGCACCCCTTTCGGCACAGTTTTCCCCAAACGCCAGGGTGAGGGCCAGCACGAGACAGCTGGAAGCTGGGCGAGGGCCCAGAGCGTCTCCTTGCAGTGCCTTCGCTTTGGGCCAAGAGTGAAACAAGGGCACGACGCGTGGCACGTTAAATCAGCCTCCGCTCAGCAGCTCTGGGCCTGCGATGTCCTTCCTCTGCATGTGTCCAACGGATGTCACATTAGTAGAGAAAGCGGAGCCGTACAGAGAGAATAATCCATATTACTGAGTAGACAATAGCAACGGCCTGTCATGGACGGATCCGGTCTCTCAGGGTTTGCTCCACTTAAAGCTAAACCACATCCCACTTTCTTCGAAAATCCTCTCTATCTAATTAAGACGATATAACCTCAGAGCTCCCTGGTGGCACAGCAGGTTAAGGACCTGCCATGGCTCAGGTCACAGCTTTTCCTTGCCCCAGGAATTTCCACATGCAACAGGCACACCCCTCCCCCCAAAAGAATTATATAACCTCATACTCCTTTCCTGTGTAGTTTCCAGAACTTGCTACTTAAAGCAAAGAGTAAGTCCTTAAACACAATTTGGACGCATGAGCCACTTGGGCATAAGCCACTTGAAAGGCAGGGGATGGATCGTGGCAGTGGCTCCCTGTCAACGCTGCTCGGAAGCTCTCCTGACCCGTGAGGTGGCGTCTCAGGTGAATAGGCAAGCTTACAATGTGGTTAAAATAGTCTGGAAACTTCCTGAACATACCAGAGAGAACTCAGCAAACTTTATAGAAAAGGCTTCCTTTTCCCACATAAAGGAGAATCAGACGAGCCCCCAGAGAAGTGGCCGTGTTCCCGCGTTGGCATCCGCTGGCTCAGGTGTGACATGGCATCTTGGGTCCTCTGGGTCCTCGGGCCTGGGGCAGTTCTGGGGCTGCTCGCTCGTCTCCCTCCTCAGGGGGCAGTAGGTCCTTCGGTCACAATCTTAGCCCCCAAGGATTAAAATAGATCTGCACCTTCTAGGAAGTTCCCACATCTCCTGCTTCCTAACAGGCCCCCAGCAGGCAGGCTAGGGGTCCCCCTCTGTGCACTGAGGCCCTCCCACGTGACACTGCGCTGGGAAGCCACCGTCACTGGAAGCAGGCTGTCTGCGGAATGTCCACTTTGCGAGCCTAGGTGGAACTTCCATCACTGAGAAGAGGCATCGGTTCTGGTACCAGAAGCCCAAGCCCTAATCTGCGGAAGCAGCTTTCTCACCTGCCTGGTCCCATCGCACAGACCTCGTGTTGGTCCTGGAAACACAGCTTTTTTATTTTAAACTTATGTTTTCATTGACTGTAGTTGATTTACAAGGTTGTGCCAATTTCTGCTGCCCAGCACACTGACCCAGTCCTCATGTATGTAGTATCTTCCATCACGTTCTATCCCGGTGATTGGATGGAGTTCCCTGTGCTGTGCAGTAGGACCTCGTTGCTCATCCATCCTAAATGCAATCGTTTGCACCTCTAACCCCCGAATCCCAGTCCGTCCCACATCCTCCCCCTGCTCCCCGGAAACACAGACTTAAAACTTGTTCCCATTCTGCATGATTCTATAGCCAACTGCATAGCATTTCGTAAATACCTTTTCTGCTTCAACTGGTCAGAGGAGATTCTGCACTTTGCCATCAGGGCTCCAACCATCCTGAGACAGGAACCGCAATTCCTGATGAGAAAGCAGGAGGGCCGTGTATGCACCTGGGAGTGTCTTTTAGGATTATTATGGTGCCGTGTCTTTGTAGGGAAGGCCGGGGGACTGGGCTCCTGGCCTCCCAGGCTCTCTCAGTGCCGAGGGCTGTGAAAGCCCTCAAAAACTGGAGTGTTCTGGTGACGGAGGTACAAGACAAAAGGCCTTTTTACAATTTGCCATAATAAATATGTCTGACATGGGCTGAGCTGGCTCCCTTTGGCAGGATAATTTGACTGCAATTAAGAGTCTAGGAGTGAATTTACAGCAGAAGTCACCGGATCATAGACGGAGGGAGAGGAGAAGGGAGGGTTGCCGAAATCCCAGCTGCCTGTGCGCACAGGTGCCAAGTAGTAACACGGAGATAGAGTCAGATGACACAGGAGAAGTAGCTGTAAGTGCCAGGCAAAGAGGGGACACCGCAGGCTAGAGCCTCAGTGACTGTGCCTGCCCCCAGCCCAGGGGTTGTGAGGTGTCTTAGGGTGTCAAGCAGCCGGGCGTGCTCAGCTCGGGGAGCCTTTCCTGACTGGCGGGTGGTGGGGTCCCTGGGAGTCAGCGTCATCAGCCTTCTGGTTCCAGCCGGTCTGGGGTCCCCGTGCTTGGGGGCAGCACGCAGTGGCCGTCTTCCACCCGGTGGGGCTTCCGCACCCGCAGAACAGCTCCGAGGACAGGGCTCAGAATATGACCTACAGTCTTTGAAGAACGGAAGGTCCCTGACGTTGTCCAATGGCGAATTATTATTATTCTTTCTTGCAACCCTAAAGCCAGACAACCCAGCTAAGCGTAGGTTTCTGGCCCACAGATTCTATGAGGTGATAAACTATGTTGTTTTAACTTATTGTTGCAGGGCTTCGGTACAGAGAAACGAGACACCAAGGCTTTTTGCCAGGAAGCAGCATTTATTCGTGCCGGCACTGGCTCAGTGGATTCATATCCAGAGGCTGAGCCCTGAAGGCAGCGGGGCATCGCCTTATATACCCCTTATATTTCCAGTTACATCTAAATTTCTTTGTCCCCCTTCTAAGGTGTTCTATGAATTTTGAGCAAACAGAGATAGGCCTCCACTCATGGATACAGATTATGCTACATTGTTGCAGACCTGCACCTGTACCACAGATGCTGCTGTGGCATGTTGCCTTGGCCTTGGTCTGGGAGGGCCCTGCCCCCTCCCCACTTCATTGTGTTTGGAGGTAATTTGCTGTGTAGCGATAGATAACGCATGACTCCACAGAGACATGTGTGTGCATTATGTTATTCACTGTAGCATCATTTGTTATGGAAACGTTTTAGAAAGAGCCTAAGTAGTCATTGAGAAAACGCTGGGAGACAGGGTGGTTTTAGGCAGCTGTTTATAAAAAAAGGAGAGAGAGATTGAGCGTGACCTTTAAGAACCGATACGGACACTCCAGGACATCTTGCTAAGTGAAAAAAGCAAAATACAAAAGAGTGTCTTAGTACCCCGCCCTCACGTCCGAAAGGAGGAGGAAGTGGGAAAGTATTCCTGTATCGGCTCTTTTGTGCAAAAGAAACGCCCGAGCATAAGAATGAAATGCTTGGCAGCGGTCACCAGCCCGGGAGGGTGGGACGTGGGCGGAGAGGATGAGGGAGGAGAACGGAGAAGAGGAAGGCAAGAGAGAGCGGCACCTCTGGGTCCCTTTTGGTTCTAGAAAACTCCCCAGACAAGTACAATCTGCCGGGATGTGGGGCAGCCCGAGTGGACACTGGTTCCAGAGGAGCCTCGATGTGCTGAAGGGAAGGAGCGGGGAGAGGCTGGACCCGCTACCTTTGGGAACAGGTGTAGGGACTGAGCGGTGGCCTCCAGACAGAGCCGTCGGTACAGAAATATTTCGCTCTCATTAGGAAAGATGTTTTGCACAGCAATCTGGGCAAGAAATCCCGAACTGCATGGTGTTTAATCTACGATTGAGCACATACGTAAACGGGTGATGGAAGCCAGTTTCTCGGTGTCAGAAAAAGATGCTGCACATTCGGGGAAGAGGAGGAGAGAGTGACTGGGAGGTGGAGGAATAGACTCTCGGTGGGTGCCGTCTACACCGCCCCCCAGCTCTGTCTGCTGGTGGGGGGCCCAGAGGAGGTGGAGTCCAGGGGCAGGGAGCCCACCCAGAGGCCAGATACTAGTTTCAGAGGAAAGGAAACAGGACTCCAGGGCGGGGTTGGGAAAACACATGAGGAGCTTGGAACAACTGTGACCAGAAATTAAGGAAGTGTTCACAAAATGATGAGGCGTGTTGAAAGAACCCAGGAGCCTACTTGACGAGCTCCCATGGTCAAATCTGGGAGAACTGGAACAAAATAAATAACAATAGAAATTATGAATCTATAGAGTAAGATCAATTACAGAATAACTGACTAAGCAGACACACACACACACACATGCATACACACGCATACACGCACACGGAGAGGACGGGTCAGTGCCTCCGTGTAGCAGAATTACAAGGATAAGGGTAGAATGGGTGATGGAAATAGGAGTTCCCACTGTGGCTCAGTGGGTTAAGAACTCGACAGTGTCTACATGAGGATGCCGGTTCAATCCCTGGCCTCGCTCAGTGGGTTAAGGATCTGGTGTTGCCGTGGCTTTGGTGTGGCTGGCAGCTGTAGCTCCCATTCGACCCCTAGCCTGGGAACATCCATATGCTGCAGGTGTGGCCCTAAAAAGGAAAAGAAAAGAAAGGCAAGGAAAGGGAAAGAAAATTCCCCTGAGGCCAGCACCACCGTGGTTATCACCGGCGTAGGCCAGACCCATCTGTTGGTGCTAAACGTGGCAGGGGCGAGCCTGCTGGGAAGTCAGAGCTGCGGCCTCGGTACGTCTCCTCCCAGCTGTGGATCAGTTGCAGAGGGAAAGGGGGATCCCACGGCGAGGAAACTGGCTGACACCCCTGAGGGACCAACGTTAGCGGTGCAACCGGCCTTCATTATCTGAGGGTGATTGGTTCCAGGACCCCCTCAGGCACCAAGATCCACAGATGCTCAAGCCCCTGGTGTAAAAGTATTTGCATATCACTCATGAGCACTCCCGTGTGTATTTTAAGTCACCTCTAGATAACTTACGATCCCTGATAAAAGGCCAATGCTATGTAAACGGCTGTCCATATCATGTTAATATTGGCTGGCACTGGAAATTTGCTCTTTGGAAATTTCTAGAAAAAATTTAAAAAGAAATTTTGGGGCTATGCCCTCAGCACGCAAAATTCCTGGGCCAGGGATTGAACCCGCGCCAAGGCTGGGTTCCTGCTGCACCACCAGGGGAACTTCTGGAAAAAATTTTTCTAAATGTTTTCATTCCCCAGTTGAATCCTCTGGATCCCGAACCCATGGCTACGGAGGGCTGACCGTGTCTGTAGGAGGATGAATAGGCACCACGTCCTTGCTGATGGGACGCGCTGAGACTTCTGCGTTGCTCTTTTGCCAAAATGCATAATCCGCTCAGTTACGAGGAGATATCAGGTTAGCCCAGTTCAAGGGACATTCGACAGAATCACCCGCTGTGATTTTCCAGAGCATTCGGCTTGTGAGAGATGAAGGAAGCCCATAGACCTGCCCGGGGCCGAGGAGACACCAGCGCTGAACGCAGTGGGATCGGAGCCCCAACACAAAGAAGCATGTTGGGGGACAGTTGGGGAACACGAGTAAAACCCACAGATTAGTTCGAAGTACTGCATCATGTTAATTTCCCGGCTGGATCAGCCTGGTCTGGTTCCGTAGGACGTGAACCTCAGGACGTGAGGAGGAGGGTGTCAGCCAGCTCTGCTTGCTTGCAACAGCTTTTTGAGTCTAAAGCTATTTTGAGGCGTTCCTGTTGTGGCGCAGTGGTTAACAAATCTGACTAGGAACCACGAAGTTGCAGGTTCGATCCCTGGCCTCACTCAGTGGGTTAAGGATCTGGCGTTGCCGTGAGCTGTGGTGTAGGTTGAAGACGCGGGTGGGATCCCACGTGGCTGTGGATCTGGCGTAGGCTGGTGGCTGCAGCTCCGATTCGACCCCTAGCCTGGGAACCTCCATATGCCACTGGAACGGCCCTAGAAAAGGCAAAAATACAAAAAAAAAAAAAAAAAAAAGTGATTTTGAAAGGAGACATCCTAAAGGACAAAGATGAGCTCCTGTAAAATTATGACACTATAATTGGCACAACATTGTAAATCAACTATACTTTAATTTAAAACATTAAACATAAATATTTAAATACATGTCTTAATGCCACACTCATGAGCATATAAGAGGCACTTAAGATGCTCTGGTACTTTCCATACCACTATTCCCTCTTCCACAGAGAAAAACTAGATCCAAAGAGGTCAGATGGCTTATCTGAGATCAGCCACACAGCAAGAGGGCTCAGGGTCTGAACCCAGCTCCTTTTTTTTCCTCTTTTTGACCGCACCCACAGCATATGGAAGTGTCTGGGACAGGGATTGAATCTGAGCCACAGCGGCAGCAACACTGGATTCTTAACCTGCTGTGCCACAGCGGGAACTCCCGGACTCATGGAGACCAGGACCCACCCCCGGCCGCTAAGCCACGTGGTTACTCTCAGTTCCCAGTGACTGCGGAACATTCTCTAAGACAAGGGCGGACCTGTTCATCGCCCACGGTCACTGCAGCTAAGAGGCTGGCCTTGTTTTACCCCATCTCAGCTCAAGTTCCCAAAGAACAGTACAGGCATTTGCTGTCCAGCTGGAGTTTTCCTAACCAGAGCTCAGATGAACGCGGCAGTCCGAGAACGTAATTTTTATCATGTGGAAGCAACAAAACTGGTATGAGAAGAAATCCTTCCAGAAAGCCCCAGGCACAGAGCTGCCTTCCCAAGCTCGGGCCTGACCTTTGCTCTTTCCCCTGGTGGCGCTGGCACTTGTGGTTGTATCCAGGCAGAACCGTGCGGTCAAGGCCAAAGGCAATCAAGGGGTGGAGGCTCCTGAATACAAGTTAGGAAGACAGAGCGAGAAAGAGAAAAAGAAAGAGAGGGAGGGAAGAGGAAGAAATTTGCCAGGTTGTTGTCAGTTTTAACAAACGAAATATTTTGGGCTTTCGATCAAACACACCCGTCAATGCCATGGACCTGCCTCCAGGAGGATGTTGCTTTTCCTGCTCTAAGGTGTGCTCCCTGGGGACACGGTCCCTGGAAGAGACTCCACCCCAGGCTCCTGGGGAGCAAGGAGCCCCTGAGAGACAACTGGAACCAGCATCACCTGCTCCCCTCCTGAGTGTGGGTGGAGCCCAAAGCACCTCTTTTTTTTCAACTCAGTGGAGTTCCTGGGCCAGGGATCAGACCCAAGCCGCAGTCACAACCTAAGCCTCAGCTGCAGCAACCCTAGATCCTTAACCCACTGTGCCGGGCTGGGGATTGAACCTGCGTCCCAGTGCTACCACGACGCTGCTGATCCCGTTACACAACAGCTGGAACTCCAAGTGTCTTTTTTTTATATGTGATTTTTTTGCATTTTATTATGCTGCAGTCTCTAACGTGTCTAAAATGGACATTTCTGCAGACAAAACCCAGAATGCTTCGGGGACATTTTAAGCCTCGTTTATAAAATCAACGACCTCCCATGGATCCCCACATCCCGTAGGATACAGTCTCTTTATTTCTCCACTTTTGTCCTCATCATTCTCTCTAGATGAACAAGCCGTGATCTTTCCTTTTCTTTTCTTCCGGTCTTTTGTCTTTTTAGGGCCGCACCCGTGGCATATGACTAGGGGTCGAACCGGAGCCACAGCTGCCAGCCTACGCCACAGCCACAGCAACGCAGGATCCGAGCCGCGTCTGTGACCTACACCACAGTTCACAGCAACACCGGGTCCTCAACCCACTGA
This sequence comes from Sus scrofa, assembly GCF_054392235.1. Lineage (NCBI taxonomy): Eukaryota > Metazoa > Chordata > Mammalia > Artiodactyla > Suidae > Sus > Sus scrofa. The sequence continues at coordinate 2,589,863 of NC_139383.1, forward strand.
GCGAGGCCAGGGGTTGAACCCATGTTCTCGTGGATACTAGTCGGGTTTGTTACCCCTGTGCCACGACGGGAATTCCTCCCTTACTACTTTTTTTTCCGCCAGGAAAAGACCTACCCAGCACCCTATGATCCCGCAGCCTTGATAATTTTTGAAATTTATTTCAAAACGTGTTTATTGGCGTCTAGTTGACTTGCACTGTCGTGTTAGTTTCAGGGGGGCAGCAGAGTGATTCAGTTGTACTGATTTACCTATGGCCACTCTTTCCCAGACTCTTTTCCTACGTGGGTTGGTTATTACACGGCATCGAGTAGACTTCTCTGCGCTGCCCGGTGGGTCCTTGTTAGCCCTCTGCCTTACACCCAGGAGTGTGTGCAAGTTAATCCCAGCCTCCTGCTTATCCCCCACCCTCGCCCCCAGCGTCACCGTCAGTTGGATTTTGAAATCTTCGACTCTGTTTCCGTTTTCTGAACCCAAAGCATCTCCCCGCTCCTTTGTTTTCCTCGGGCTCGAGACTATTTTGTGACAAAATCCTGCCATCTTGTGGCCTCGTGAGAGTCAAGCGCTGAGGTCATGTGATTTGTGTTGAGCTAATGTTTGTCGTGAGGAATGAAAAGTCACTTTAAAACCCACATCCATCCTCCTCAGAGACGTTCCCGTTGATCTACGAACACGTGCAGGAAAACCTCCCACCTAAAGGTGGCCCCGACCAGAGCTGGCGTCTGCGCGGGTCAGGCAGAGGCAAGGACTGTGAGCAAAGAGCTTCCGATTGTGCCATCGCTATTTCCTTTGTAACCAGTCCTTCCACAGAGATGACACGGATGCAGAATTACGTTGCCCCTTCACAGCTCTCGTGTGTCCTCTTCGGTCAATAAAACTTTCGGGTTACAGCGGCTGCACCTGCCTCTCCCCCGACTCACTCAGCCCAGCTGGCCTCAGCTTCCAACGCCGACCTTGCAGTTGGCTCCAGAGGGGTGCTCACCTCTCCGTGGTCCCCAGGCTGCCCGCCCCACTCCCACCTAACCCCGGTTAAGCCACTCGAGTGCTGGTGGAGCCCCTCCTGGGGAATGGCCACTTCGCACAGAGTCACTCTTCCCCAGAGGCAGCTCCCACCGTGACAGGCGGATGCAGAAGTGAAGGCCTGGGCCTTTCCCCTGCTCACAGGAGCCTCTGCAGGGCGCTCCCCTACTCCCCCCACCCGGCTGGGCTGGAGGCCTGGCTTTGAAGATCTGTGACCACACCCGGCCATGCCCGAGGGGCGTGCACGCCTGCTCCCGCCGCTCCCCCGAGGTGCTGGCCCTGGGTCCTGCACAGACATCCGCTTCCCTGTCTCCAGGGAGCCCAGCCTGGCCAGGCGGTGAGGATCTGATCTGTCTGGGAGGGAGGGCCATCGCCCGAGTGTCATTGGCCGGTGGAGTGGGAGCCGTGTCAGCACAGGAGCAGGGCTACCGAGAGGCAAGGCTGCTGGCTACGAGGGCTGCGGCGTAGGCTCCACAGAGTCGAGATGGAGAGGAGAAGGCAATGAATACAGATTTGGAAGGAAAAATCTCAACTTTGGCAGCAAATCCTTGTATTTACACAAGCATGCCTCCAAATCCGCCTCCTGAATAAAACTACCGTGGCCTCTCCTTGTTTCTGGGCATTGGTGGGGACTCGGGGGGGAGACCAGTGCCTGTCCGTCACCGAGGGGGCCTTTAGCGGAAGCTCTCCCTCCGTGGCCTGGGGCTCTGCATTTCCAACAGGCTCCCAGGTGCTGCCCCCAGGGACCACTAACCAAAGTTAAAAGTCCCTGTGTATTGTCTTGTTTTCGTTCATTTCTGGTGAAATATCATGTCAAAAACTCATTTGTGCTTTCTTCAAGGGTGAGATGGTATCTTTTTCTTCTCTGAACAAAGTGCCAAGTGCACAATAAACGCACATACATCCACTGATCCCTTAAGGTAAGATTGTGCTATTTTTAATCGGATTGTAATTTAGTTGCAGTAATCTGCACTCTTGTAGAGATTGCGTCCTGGTCACAGGTAGCATGGAGTGCGTTTATTCACGTGGGTTATACTGCAGGGCATTTCTGTCAACTAATAGGGATGCAGCAAATGGATTAGGGGAATAAATGGTCAAAATGCTGGATTCACTTCTGCTTTTAAGCTAGCAACCTCCAAAATTTGTTTATAGCTGGTGCATTAATTCAAAATTGTGAGAGGTTCACTTGTTTTCAGGGACAAATGAGTTTCCTGAAGGCCTTGATGCACGTTCATAGAGTGACTGGAAGTTACTTTTTTTTTCCTTTTTAGGGCCACACCTGCGGCATATAGAAGTTCCCAGGCTAGGGGTCAAATCAGAGCAGCAGCTGCATCTGCAAACTACGCTGCAGCTTGTGGCCATGCCAGATCCCTAACTCATGAGTGAGGCCAGGGATCGAACCTCTCGGATCCTGCATCCTGGACCCACTGAGCCTCAACAGGAATTCCTGGAAGCTACGTTTACAGCACAGCTGGGCCCACACGGGGATTTCATGGCTGACGACACCCCCTCTGACAGGCAGACAGAGGAAGCAGAGTTCTGTCCTCACCTGCCAGGCTCCCTGCTCTCTCTCGGGAGGCAGGATTCTCTCATCAAGGGGTTTGAGGTGTAAAAACTTCTCTCCTGGAAAGACACAAGGCCCAGCAGATAATCAGGAAAAGAGCCAGGTCTGCACACGCTTCAGCAGCACATGGACTCACATGGAAGGATGCAGAGAGGATTGGCGCCATCCCTGCGCAAGGGTGACACGCAGGTTCACGAAGCGCGTCCGAACATTTCCACGGAGACAGGGTGCTATTGCGCAGCACGGGGAGCTGTGTTCGGTATGTCCTGTGATAAACCACCGTGGAAAGACTACGAAAGAAAACGTGTCTGTGCACATCTGAGCCACGTCATCCTGCAGCAGAAATGGACACGACGTAGTAAATGAGCCATCCTTCAATAAAAAGCAAGTTTGAAAAGGAGGAACCACCTCTGTGTCTTCTGGAATAACACACAGGAGCAACATTGAGAAGCAGGGCCCGTGGAGCACAGCCCACCACTCAGCCTTCGGTGGCCCACGAGGCTCAGGGCGGGGGAAGGGGACCGCGGGTCGAGGCGCGCGGGCGGCGATGGGCACCACTCAGCCTGCGCTGGGCAAGGGCTCCGGGCCTTCTCCTCGGTGCAGAGGGAGGTCCGGGGGCAGCCCCGGCGGGCGGGGTCGAGCCACACGCAGACCTACTCAATGCGTGTCGTTAGTTCACTGACACCTAGATTTACTGACTTTAGATGGCACACGGAGCCAGTTTATGTGTAAGATTCTTCAGATATACTCTAGTTATCGTCACTTGTTTCTTTGTTCTAGAAAAATCCTCTGAGCTGCTATCACGGGGCGTGGTCTGGACACGAGGCAGTCTCGTGGGAGGACGGGTCAGGGAGAGGCAAAGTCAGGAGAGAGACTGGTGACTCTGCTTAGGGATGGACAGAGCAGCGAGGTGGGCTCGGAGCAGGGCCCTTGGCCACGTTTTAAAAGATCTGGGCACAGCAAGGTTTACTGCAGAGCTCAGGGAACTGCATTTACTATCTTGTAATAAATCAGAATGGAAAAAATCAATATGCATGTAGACACACACATATCTACAGATACACATATATATGTACAACTGAATCACTTTGCTGTACACCTGAAACTAACATAAATATTGTAAATCAACTGTATTGCAATGAAAAAAAACTTTCCAGAAGGCTCCCCCGAGGAGGAGACCCACAGGTCAGGAGGAAACTACCAAGAAAGGAATCTGGGGGCATGGGGGGTGGGGGTGGGGCGAGATCACAAGCAGTGCGATGAGAACCGTGGGGAAAGCCTGCGGGTGGCACACTGGGTCCTACACGCTGATCAGGGAGGCCTGGCCACACGTGAGTCTCTGCGTGTTTACGAAGCGTGTGTGCAGGCTTGTACACACGTGTGCACATCATGCATCATAGAAAGAAAGCTGTGGTGCTGTGTGAGGCCTGAGAGAGGAGCTGGGGCTGGGGCGGGACCAGCTCTGTGCGTTACACTAACTCGCTGCGTCGCTTGTTATCACGATACCGAAGGTCTTCTGGTCTGAGGACGCGGCGGACGACGGAGATGACCAGGTTTAGACGGATCTCCACGCAGCAGTGGAGCTGACCTCGGCCACTTCTGTGCCCCGCGTCTCCTGGGACGGAGGCGTTGTCAAACCCCGTGTCATCTGCCCGCCCGCACATCTGGCCATCGTCTCCGCGTCCCTGGTGGCCCGGCGGGAGCGGGGTAGTGGCGCCAGGCTCCTGCCTGGGGACACGTGGAGTGCGCGCCGCCTTCTGGCAGGTCGTCAGCTGCTCAGTGTCATCTCCAGGGCTGATGTCAGGAATACGGGTCTGTCTGGGAGCGGAGGAAGCAGGACTAGAAGAAAGTCTGGTTGGCTGAAGGTTTGCCTCTTCTCTCTTCACTTCTGGAACGTTCCTTCTAGGCAAGGCCCCTGAGCCCTCCTCTCCCAGCCGCACCTTGAAGGCAGGTCCTGACCCTCCGCCTGGAGCAGCCTCTCGGCCTCTGCTCCCCACTGTGGCCTCAGGATTCTGTGGCCACAGACCTGGTCACAGGCCACCGACTTTGTTCACTCACAGGTAATCTGGGACCTCAGAACTCAAGTAAGAAGAGCTGTGGTTTTTTATGTTTTTTCATTTATTTATTTTTTCCTTTTTAGGGCCACACCCACGGCATATTGGACGGTCCCGGGCTAGGGGTCGAATTAGAACTGCAGCTGCCGGCCTACAGCACAACCTCAGCAACACAGGATGCGAGCCGTGTCTGTGACCTATGCTGTGAGGCCAGGGATCGAACCGGCATCCTCACAAAGTTGGGTCCATAACCCACACAGCCGCCACGGGAACTCCTGGTGTTGCATTTTGTACATGCAACATGCAGTCATGTCCAGAGATGCGATTAAGCATAGGAGCCCCAATAAACAGCCAAACGGCTCTATCCCAAATTCAAAGGTTCTGCACTTTCTAAGGTACTTCCAACCACTTAGGGGTTCAGATTCAAGTGTAGTTTCCTACCTGAATTGTCTAGTGAGAGTGTCTGATATGTTTTACTACAAAGAACTGTATGAAAGCTAAGAAATGAGAACAGGAAATTTGAGATGCTTTATATTATATTTGTTTCAAAATGTTTAAAACGTTGCCACTGGAGAAAGGTTCCAACATGCCTTTATTCAGTGTTAAGTCTCCTAAGGCCCCCTGGGACCAGCCTCTTTGACCACAGTCAGCTGGTGGACCCATGTGCTCTGTGCCGGGGCTCCCCTGGGCACAGAGGTCCTGTCGTGGGAGGGGCGGCCTCCCCTCCCCCCTTTCCCCAAGGGCAACCTCTGCCTCCCAGACCAGGGGCTCTCCCACCAGAGCTGGCTATTGTCTCCCCGACTCTGGCCGGGGGCTTGGACCAGAACTCTCATCCAGGGTCCAGGAGAGTCACTCTCAAGCCTTGTCTCACCATTTGGAACCGTCTCCTACTTGTCTGAGTACCTTGTGTTTGGAAAAGCCACTGGCTCCGGAAGCTCTGTGGCCAAGAAGCAGGAAGAGGAAGCAGCTAGGAAGAGCCTAGGTTTTTTCCTAGGATTATGGGCAAGAGGTCCTGGCTTCCCTGCAGACTGTTCCATTGTTCACCAGGAGGCATGAGCGAAAGAAAGAATGCAGGAGTTCCCCTGTGGCACAGCAGGTTAAGGATCTGGCGTTGTCACTGCTGGGGCGAGAGTTTGATCCCTGGCCCAGGACTTGCCCATGGCTTGGTGAGGCAAAAAAATACGTAAAATAAAAAGAATGCAGGAGGCTGCACATAAGACGTTTACTTGGGGTCTTAAGAATTGCAACCCACAGAATGAGAGAAAATATTTGCAAATGAAGTATCTGACAAGGGATTAATCTACAACATTTATAAACACCTCCTGCAGCTCAATACCAAAAAAACAAACAACCCCATCAAAAAATGGGCAGAAGGTCTAAACAGACAATTCTCCAAAAAAGACGTATGACGGCCAAAAACACATGAGAAGATGTTCAACATCACTCATTATTAGAGAAATGCAAATCAAAGCCACTATGAGGTACCGCCTTACACTGGCCAGAATGGCCATCATCAAAAAGTCCACAAACAATTAATGCTGGAGAGTGTGGAGAAAAGGAACCCTATTACACTGTTGGTGGGAATGTAAATTGGTGCAACCACTCTGGAAAATAGTATGGAGGTTCCTCAGAAAACTAAAAATAGAACTACCATTTGATCCAACAATCCCACTCCTGGGCGTCTATCCAGAGAAAACCACGACTCAAAAGATACATGTACTCCAGTGTTCATTGCAGCACTATTTGCAATAGCCAAGAGACGGAAACATCCTAAATGTCCATCGACAGAGGAGTGGATAAAGAAGATGTGGTCCATATACACAATGGAATATTACTCAGCCATTAAAAGGAAAGAAATAATGGCATTGGCAGCAACATGGATGGACCTAGAAATTATCAGGCTAAGTGAAGTCAGTCAGATAGTGAGACACCACCACCAAATGCTATCACTTACATGTGGAATCTAAAGAAAAAGGACACAATGAACTTCTTTGCAGAACAGACCGATGGTTTCCAAAGGAGACAGGATGAGGGGTGGGGGGATGGGCTGGGGTTTGGGGTGGGAATGCTATAAAATTGGGTTGTGACGATCGTTGTACAACTATAAATGTAACAAAATTCATTGAGTAATTAAAAAAAAAATTGCACTCCAGGAGACCCAGATTCAGATGTAACTACTTTCTCCAAGGAAAAGAAAGGATCAGAGCTTACAAAGACAGACAGCCAGGCAAGGAGAAAAACAGGGAAAAAAGCAACGAGGCTGTTACAATTTGCCTGGTGGTGGTTGTTCCTATCGTGGCTCAGTGGGTGGCTCATAGTGTCCCTGAGGATGCAGGTTTGATCCCTGGCCTTGCTCAGCAGGTTAAGGATCTGGTGTAGCCATGGCTGTGGTGTAGCCCTCAGCCGCAGCTCTGATTCAACCCCCAGCCCAGGAACTTCCATATGCTGCAGGTGTGGCCATAAAAAATAAAAAGTTGCAGGGTGAGTGAGAGACAGATGCCAGTCGGAAAATACTCATCCTTAAGGAATATCCTTATGGCATCGTAAGTGGTTCAGGGCAGGGGTCCAATAAATAGACAGACTGCTCCAAGTTATTTTAGGGTGAGAGTCCGATAAGTATCTTGAGTTTCTGGCAGGTGTTCTGGACACTTCATCAGGTCAAAGGTGAGATTCCATCCAGGCTGAGGCTTGTCTGTCACCTTCCTCTGTGGCCTCGTGGCTCCATGTCACAGAACTCTCGCAACAGGACCAACTGCATTTAGGCTTTCCTTCCACAGATGGGAAGGGAGACAGCGACCCAGAGCAGAAATCACACATGACGAAACAACCCTAGCGATTATACCTGCAAAACCCAACATCTGTTCGGTTGACACGAAGTGGGCCTGTGTGTTTACACGTACAGTGAATTCTTGTTTTCTGCAGGTTACCTGCAAGTTGCCGCAAACACTGGATTAGGAAGACTGAGGCTCTGCTTCCGAGGGAGACACAGGTCGGGGTCCTTCAAGCCTGACAGCACTTTCCTCAGTGGATCAACCCATAGCCTGGTCTGCTCTGTGCGCCTTACTGATTCCTTAACATGTAACTCACAGCCACCAGCATGTAACTCAGCCAGAACGAAGCTTTTCCAATACATTTTTTCGCCATAAGGCAGGTCGAAGCCGTCTTGTTCTTAGGACGCTGGACAGCACAGCAGCACTAGACTTGAGATCTATTAAATTAATTAATTAATTTTTGGCAGCACCTGTGGCATATGGAGGTTCCCAGACCAGGGGCTGAATCGGAGCTGTAGCCACCGGCCTACACCACAGCCACAGCAATGTGGGATCCGAGCTGCGTGACCTACACCACAGCTCATGGCAACGCCAGATCCTTAACCCACTGACCTTGCTCGTCGGATCGAACCCGCAACTTTATGGTTCCTAGTCTGATTCGTTTTCCACTGCGCCATGACAGGAACTCCTTGAAATCTGCTTAAAACTATGAAATCACCAAGAAAAAGCCTAAGTATGTGAAAAAAAAAATGTAGCCCTAAGTGGAGCAGGAAAATGGCTCTGGTTTGCAGCATGAGCTGAAACAAGAAGGCACATCGCAGCCGTGTCTCACCTCAGCTGTGGCCACGCATGTTGGGTGACCAACTTCACGGTTTTGCACCCGTCCCTGAGTGACCGTGCAAGTGTCAGAAGGACCGATGTTGGAGTTACAAATACATCTTGGCGAGTAGGTGAATTTGCAGTAGGGAACCTCTGAATATTGAGGTTGAACCATGTATTATTTTATTGAATCCTCGTAACAACCCTGCAAGATAGGAAATATTATCACTTTGACTTTCACCGTTGGGAAAGTTGAACAGGAGTTTTGGCTGACTTGCCCAAAAAGCATAGCTACAAAACCAGGGAAGCAGGATTCTAACCCAGGTAGCCTCCAAAAAGGATAAGATCTCACACTCTACTATACATGGACCAAGCATAAGCATTTTTCCCTAAAAGATACTGAGCATCGGACTGCTTTTTTCAGAGAAAGTGTGTGATGTGTTTTTCCGAGGGGTCCTGTAATGACATGTTTCCTGTTTCACTGAGATTAGATACAATTCCACTAAAGGCAGTAAGGATGACAGTAGGTCTTTGGGGCTCCATCTTTTGACTGTCAGATTTTAGGGAAGAATAGGTGACGTCATGAAACAGTAGATATTTCCACAGGACCACCTAAACTGGAGAGCAAAACCTTGAGGACCCTGGAGTAGTGTATTTACAGAAAGCTCCAAGAGTCTCTGGAACTCATGCTAGACAGGCAGCCCTAGTTTTTCATCCCTGCTCAGCACCGTAGAGAATAAGAGATGAAAGTCACCGCCCCATGTGAAGTGTTTACACACGTTCAAAGGTTTGCAGTGTTTGTGCAAAATTGGAAAGGTGGGTTGGACTAGCTGTTCCTCTTTAGGTAGGGTTTCACACTTTTAATTTTTTTTTTTTGTCTTTTTCTCCTTTTAGGGCCACACCCGCGGCATGTGGAGGTTCCCAGGCTAGGGGCTGAATTGGAGCTACAGCTGCCGGCCTACACCACAGCCACAGCAATGCAGGATCTGAGCTGTGTCTGTGACCTACACCACAGCTCACGGCAACGCCAGATCCTTAACCCACTGAGTGAGGTCAGGGGCGGAACCCGCAATCTCATTGTTCCTAGCTGGATTCGTTTCCGCTGCGCCAAGAGGGGAGCCCCAGGGTTCCACATTTTCAAAGCTGGAAAATGAGCTGAGTAAAAAAAAAAAACACTTCTCACAAGGAAAAAGGAATAAGGCAGCCTTTTGCCTTTTCTTCTGAGGTATTTTGAAGTAAAACTGACCTTAGAACAACAGATTTGAACCGCCTGGGGCCACTTACACGTGGATTCTTTTTTTCGATAGTGAATACTACAGCACTGTGGGATCCTCTGTGGGTTGAACCTGAGGATGCAGGACCAAGGATACAGAGGAGCGGAGGATGTGGTTGAAGAGGCTGTGCACGAACCACACGCATGGAGAGCTGGCTGGAGGCTGTACACCCACTCTAAACTACAGGGAGGGCCGGAACCCCAACCCCCACAGGGTTCAAGGTCAACTGTTATATCTATTCTTGTTTCACCTTGAAAAGTAGGTGAGTATAACTGTCCAGCTCCCAACGCCGCACCACAGGAGCAGGGCTGAAGTCAGAGCACAGAACTGCTGGCCCCCAAGGCCTGCCCGCTGTCTCCTTTCAAGCAAAGATATTTTGAGAACTGCAGTTCAGAACCGAACTCCTGCCAGTACCCTCACACTGGCCCCCAGCATTCTTCTGCTGTCAGGTCTGGACGCAGGTCTGTGGCACTGGAGCTCCAGGCTACAGAACCAATTCCCGCGTCTGAGCCCCGGACCTCGGTCTGCAGGCCTAGACGTCGATCGGGTCAAAGTCCTGGACGTGGGTCTGAGCACTGGACCTGAGGTCTACAGCACTGGTTCTCGCTCTGCAGTACTGGATGTGGGTCTGCAGCATTCCATGTCGGGCCCGCAGGGACAGACTTCTGGTCAGGGCACTGGATCCCGGGTCCGCAGGTCCGGGCACTGGATCCCGGGTCCGCGGGCCCGGACGTGGGTCCGAGGCACAGGTGAGGATCCCCGTTCGTTGTGTGCATTCATTCAACAAACGCGAGCTGTGCGCCCGCTGGGCCAGACCCCCGTGGGTGGGAGGCAGCGACTGCTGGACCCGAGCGCGGGTGACCCGCGGCTCTCCGCTTCCCTGCGTGACCGCTTCCGCCCCGGGGCCAGGAGGAAGCCAGCGCAGCGCGGAGGCGCAGCCCGACGGGGCCGCCCGCAGCCGCAGGGCTCAGACGGGCCCGCGGCGCAACCCGGCGCGCATGCGCGCGCTGCTACGGCGGCCGCAGGGGCCGTTCCGATTCGCCGGAAGCGAAAGACCCGGACTTCCGGTCGGCCCGTGGAGTTTCAGGTTCCGGGTTTCCGGGTGAACGAGAGCGGCTGGGGAGTGAGTGGCCGCCGCTGCGGCGGGGAGCAGGGCCATGGAGAAGCTGCGGCGGGTCCTGAGCGGCCAGGACGACGAGGAGCAGGGCCTGACTGCGCAGGTAGGGAGCCGGCGCCCGGCCCCGGGGTGAACGTGTGCTGGGGCGGGACCGCGCAGCGTGGGCGGCTGGGCCTCCTCTACCTGCCCAGGTGATGCGGGAGGGCGCCACCCGCCTGCCGGGAAGAATTTGAGGCGCTTTCCAGGTTTTCATGGAGCCCACTTTGGGACCCCCTCCCCCTGTTTGACCTTGTGACTTCTAGGGACCCCCTTTACTATCTGTCTCCCTCTCCCAAATAACCTCTCTGCCCCCGTGCTCCTCTTCCCCAGCCTCCGCTTGGTTTCCTGCGCCTGGTGTGGGCTCCGAACTCGGGCTGGCAGCGCAGTAGGTGTGCAGGTACTTGTCCTGCCAGCTGCTGAAGCCGAAATCTCACAGCTTCATTGCATCCTTTAGCCTCGGTTATTAAATGAACTGTTGTGAATGTGTGTGTGTCTTTTGGAAGCAGGGAGACCGGAGGGAGAAAAAAAGCAGGTCATTGAGAAGTGAAATAATGCTAAATTAAAAGTTGTCTGTTGAGCCCTGTTAAGGGATTTTTTTTTTTTTTTTTTTAAGAAAAAAAGCAACCCTTGTCTCCATGGTTTACCCAGGAGACTTGATAAGGGTTACTTCCTCTGCTAAGAGGGTTAAAAATAGTGCAGCAGGAACTGCTTTGTAAGTATTTTTGTTATATGCATACTGACAAATTCTCGTTTGCTTGTCACAAAAGTGGAACATTTAAAAACAAAACAATGTTACATAAGGATCTTTTATTTGTCTTTTTTCCTGTCCTAACTTCCTTCCTTGTTGTCATAATTATTCAGCACTTCTTGTGAACAGGATCCTGGACTAGGTAGGCTCTTAGTGTTCTGAGCCTAGAAGTCAAGCATCTCCTCTAAGTGAATTCTAACGAGTTTGGTAAATCATAATGATAATACAAGAACCCATAAATAGTAATATGGGAAACGTACATTAGACAGCCATGGCTTATCCAACTCATTGATTTTTAAAAAAAATTTTTTCCCTGTTTTTGGCCGTACCCTTGGCACTCGGAAGTTCCCAGCCAGGGACCACATCCAAGTCCTATCTGCAACCTCCGCCACAGCTGCAGCAATACCGGATCCTGAACCCCTTGCACGGAGCTGGAAGTGCATGGCAACACCATGGAGACGAGCTGGGTCATTAACCCACTGCACCCCAGTGGGAACTCCCCCACCTCATTTATCAAACCACTGTCTTCTGCTTTACATTCTGTGATAGATCTGTGCTCTGCAAACAGTAGCCATAGCTATAAGTGGCTATTTAAATTTAAGTTAATGAAAATTAAACGAAATTTCAACTTCCTTTCTCAGTCATACCAGCCACATCCCAGGTGCTCAGCAGGCACGTGTGTTAGTGGCTGTCACACAGGACCCTGCATTTGTGGGGCATTCCATCAGGAAGTTCTCTTGGCCTGAGCTGCTCTGCACCGGAGGGCATGCAGGTGATAGTGCCGCTTTTCTTGAACCCAGGGTCTAGTTGGGAGAAAGATACTGTAGGGAAGTCCTGATGGAAATTGGAGTGATTGGCTGGAATGGACAAGTTCCATGAGTTCAGAGGTGACCCTTTACTCACTCAGCAGATATTTTGGTACCTGCATCTGTTTGGCACTTGTCAGAATGCCCGTGGTCTTAACAATGACTGAGAGAGAGACCTGCCCACATGGCACTTGCATGTTAACTGGGGGAACAGGTCATAAACAAGTGGGTATAGAAACATGTCAGCCCACATGGCACTTGCATGTTAACTGGGGGAACAGGTCATAAACAAGTGGGTATAGAAACATGTCAGCCGGTGATAAGTGCCGTGGAAGAGGTTACAGCTGCCTGGGATTGCTGTGCTGCGCTGGACGTCAGGGAGGGCCTGTCTGTTAGGGGGACGTTGCCGCGTAGATCTGAAGAGTCACTGGGATAACTGCGCATCTCTCGCAAATAAAAATCCCCCAGGCAGGGAGAGCAGCAGATACAGATCCAGAGAACAGTGCTTGGCACGTTCAAGGCCAAGGAAGGCCAAGGAAGAGGCCAAGGGAGAGGGGAGCTTTTACTGAGTGTTCTGAGCATACTGTGTCCGCTGAGCATACTGAGGAGCCATTGGGTTTCGAGCAGAGCAGGGATGTGACTGACGGGGATTTTTGAGGTTCCCCCGGGCTGGTCTCTCGAGAATAGTCTGTAGGGCAGAGGTGGAAGCCCGGAGACTGGTCAGAGGACTAGGGTAGGGTCTGGGAAGAGGTGACGGGCCTGGTTCAGGGAGGTGGACGTGACAGTGGTTTAATGTGAGAGTGGCCAGATTCTGCGAGTGGTTTGACTATAGATCTGGCAGGATTAGTTGTGGGTGGTTGGATGGTTGGATGTGTGAGAGCAGGGCGCCGAGGGTGCCTCCGGTCCTGCCTGCACAGCCGGGGAGATGGGGTTGCCCTTAACTGGCGTGCACAGGAGCAGGTTTGCCGAGGAAGGTCAGGTGGGTGTTAAGCCTGAGATGTCAGCCGGGCATCTGCCCGGAGGTGTCTGGAAGGCAGCTGGGATTCTAGAGTTCATAGAGGAAGCATTTGAGATAATGAAGGGATTGTGTGTAGGGAGGAAAGAGATAAGATAAGCTCCAGGGTGAACCTACCCTTTCTGAGGCCGAGGCTGGCCAGTGAGGACGGGGCCCTGGAGAGGGGCCAGGCCCTGGAAGGGAGTGTCTCAAGCTATTGATTCACTATTGTGACCTAAGGACTGAGAAGTTCCCATTCTCTTGATGAGTGGAGGTCGTGGGTAGCTTCAGTGGGAGCAGTTTTGGTGGCTCCATGGAGATGAGAGCCTGACCGAGTGGGTCGGGAGAGTGCAGACACTGGGCCGACGGGGAGCTCAGCTGGTCTAGGACCGGTGCCGGGGGGGTGGGGGGGGTGGAATGGGCAGCCCACCCAGGGTTTGGCCCCCACCCCTGGCCTTACTGGCTCTTTCTAGCTGGGGTCTGGCGAGGGTGACGAGCGTGTTTGTGGAGCGGTGTTGAGGAAAGGCAGCCGGGGGAGGTTTAGAGTAACAGGACCAGGGAGGCTGGGTGCACCCCTTACCCTCAGGTTTCTCCCGCCACCTCCTCGAGAGGCGTCCCCGCAGGACCGGCTCTTCTCAGTCAGGTTCCCCACCCCCGCCCTGCACACTTTGCCCTGCTGGCTTCTCTTCTCGGCACTCACTGTGAGGAAGCTCCGCCACATGGCTTTTGCTTATTTGACGACTGCGACCTTCCGTGTCACACTGTTGCCTTATCCAGTGTCCGGGGCTCTGCTGAGCTGGGAGAGAGAACTGGGCTGTCAGGTGTTGATGAATTCAAGCAACGAGCCAAAAATGAAGGGGCTAATTCAGCGTAAATCACTTCCTGGGATGGTACAAGCCAGAGGCTGAAACTGGGGGACCTGCCGGCCCCATTTACCCCCAGGAATAGGGATGGGGCAGCCAAGGCCTGGGGGTCAGGCCACTTGTGGGACTCGAGGTCAGGGGAGAGGGTGAGGGCTGAGAGCTGCTGAGTCCATGGGGAGGGTGTCCACAGGGCCCCTCCTCCCAGCACGGAGGCCTGGCTGGAAGAGGGGTTCCCTGGGGCCTCAGACAGAGCCATGCCCCTGGCCTGCAGTGGGCCAGCACTTCCCCCAGTCCCTTAAACAGGAGCCAGAGGCCACCCCCCCCCCCGCACTTAGATGGGCGCCCAGCACCCCCAGGTGTGTGTGTGCCGAGTGAATCAGTGAATGAATGAGCAGGGGCTGGAGGGCGAGGGCAGGCTTTGACCCAAGAGCAGAGAGGCTCCAGCAAGGTTAAAGGCTGCTGGAATCCGTCTAGGAGAGAACGTGGCTCACAGTTGGGCACCCGGGTGTCAGCTCCCCGGGAGGTCAGAGGGCTTGGGACCGAAAGTGGGGCGGACTGTTGGCCTGTGTCGCTCCGCAGAGGCCTGAGGGCACGGGGCAGGCTGAATGTTGCCCAGATGAGCTCGGGGTTTGGTGGCAGCGAGCTGTGCGGGGACTTCCCATGGGGCCTCCGTTGGGTGGGAAATAGAGGAGGCTGCCTGCTGCCAGGGGAGGTGTCGGGGCACAAGCTGGGGGCGGATTGAGGCAGTCAGGGTGCGGGGAAAGAAGGCAGGGTGACGTGAAACACAGGTGCAGTGGGGAGGCCAGGCGGGCCGTGTCCAGGCCCTTGAGGCTGGTGGCGACTTGGTCACGATGGCTGGTCGCGCCCCAGGTGGGGAAGGAAGGCTTTGCCAGGTGGCTGGAGCAGGAAGGGAGTTTTCGCTGTACGGTCGAAGTGAGGTGCCCCTCGCGGATGGAGGGGCCCAGGAGCCCGCAGGGCAGCGCTGCGGGGAGGACAGCGCAGCAGGGGAGCCGTGGCCTGGACCTGGGAGACAGGGCGTTCGGGTGGTCAGAGGGCCCTGGGGGCTGGGCGGAGGGGGAGGCGGAGGCCGTGGGCGCTGAGGGGCGAGGAACAGGAGGCTGGCCGTCCAGGCGGGTGTGGGAATCACCCTGACTCTGCGAGGACCAGGGTGGGGCCCATGGGAGGGCCCCGAGTGAGGGAATGGAGGGAGAGCACAGGTGACAGATGCGTGGCAGTTCCTGCCTGAGCTCTGAGGGGCGGAGGGACCGAGTGAGGAGCAGGACCCTGGGCAGGTGGGGTCGAGGCCCCACGCAGAGGCCCTTTGTCTGCAGCTCTTTATCTTTGGTCCCCCACCGTCCTGGAAGGAGGCGTTCCAGGAGTACTGTGCACAGGGTGTTCCTTGGTCCCTTCATTCACGGGTGGTGGCCCAGGAACCGGCCTCGGCCTGCACGCTGTCCCCTCTGTGGTGGTGTCCGAGTCCTCCGGTGTCTCCACCACCAAGGACGGCAGCCCGAGTCTGTGCTGTGGTTCGTTCAGCTGTAATGTTGCTGCTGCTGCGTGAAGGTGTTTTCCTCCCTTTTCCTTTCTTTTTTTTGTTTTTGGTCTTTTTGTCTTTTTAGGGCCGCACCCGTGGCACATAGAAGTTCCCAGGCTAGGGGTCGAATCAGAGCTACAGCTGCCGGCCTACACCACAGCCACAGCAATGCCAGATCTGAGCCATGTCTGCAACCTACACTACACCTCACAGCAACAACCAGATCCTTAACCCACTGAGCGAGGCCAGGGATTGAACCCAAGACCTCATGGATCCTAGTCAGGTTCATTTCCACTGAGCCACGGTGGGAACGCCCTGCCTTGTTTTCAATTCCTTTTTTTTTTAAATTAACTTCTAGTTCCAAGTGGTATTTATTGCAGCAGAAAGGAGAGCACCAGAGGATGGGAGAGCCCCTCCTGCTCTCAAGATACTTACTTTTTTTCCCCCTTTTTGTCTTTTGTCTTTTTAGGGCTGCACCTGCGGCATATGGAGGTTCCCAGGCTGGGGGGTTGAGTACAATCAGAGCTGTAGCTGCTGGCCTACGCCACAGCCACAGCAACGTGGGATCCGAGCCGTGTCTGCGACTGACACACCACAGCTCATGGCAACACCGGATCCTTAACCCACTGAATGAGGCCAGGAATCGAACCAGCGCCAGGTTCCTTAACCACTGAGCCATGACGGGAACTCCCTCAAGAGGCTTATTATTCTTTGCTTCCTCTTCCTTTGATAACAAATAAGCAAAATAGCTGGTGGCAATTTCAGTGTGCATTTCTTCCCTAACACTGGCCTTAAGAGGTCTGCAGGTCAGAGCTCCCTCTGCTCCCGCATGGACAGTGCAGTGCTGGCTTTCGTGCGTGGTGAATGTTGTGTAATCTTCCCAGTTGGGAGTTAGGGACTCTGTGATTTGTTTCTGTATCCTGGATGATTTGCAGGTCATTTGCTCGTGGCTTGAATATTTCACATTTACAAATGGAAATAATTTGTCACATGTTTCATTTTAAAGATCACCACTTGGAAGATGAAAATAAGAGGGAAAAAACCTACAGTATACAAATAACCGTGCTGAAAACCACGTTGAACTTGTGAACAATGGGGTGATTTAAACTTGTAAAAGAAAGCAAACACGGCCGCTTCTTCCACGTCATTGCCCTTCCCGTCGTGGCGCGTGACCACTGAGAAGTCCGGCTTTCGCAGGGGCTGTCATCTCACAGACAGTAATCGCTTCCAGTGCCACACGCAGTCTTTAGGGTTATTCTGTTCTATTTGGTTCTTAAAGTGGACGTGATGTATATTCTTCCTCATCAGAAAGAATGAAATTTAGATGGTTTTTTTTTTTTTTTTTTTGTCTTTTTGGCATTTCTTGGGCCACTCCCTTGGGATATGGAGGTTCCCAGGCTAGGGGTCGAATCAGAGCTGTAGCCACCAGCCTACGCCAGAACCACAGCAACGCGGGATCTGAGCCATATCTGCAGCCTACACCACAGCTCACGGCAACGCCGGATCCTTAACCCATGGAGCAAGGCCAGGGATCGAACCCGCAACCTCATGGTTCCTAGTCAGATTCGTTAACCACTGGGCCACGACAGGAACTCCGAAATTTAGATGTTTTTATAGGCAGATTCATTCTCTGTTTAAAATACAGTGATCAGTTTTAGTATAAACAGATGACATTGCTGGGAACAAGAATGTCCATGGATTAAAGCAAATTTTAAAGGACATTTAAAATGTGTTAAAAAGTGATGGATGTTACGTTAATAGAATCTGTATTTAGTTGTTTTTATCTACTTTTCATGCTACCTAAGGATTCACAGATTAATCTATTGAGGTAAGGAATGTCAACAGAGGTGTTTTGAGCTTTTGCATATAAAATGTTCTATTTTTGCTTCATTATTCTTGAAAATACATGATAAGCATGTGGTCTCTTAAGTAGATGGTACTGCAAGTTAGAAGTTTAAAGTTTGGAATATAAATCCTTACTGTATATTTCTAGTTTTCTGAAATAGCTGTTATATTTTTTTAGCCTTATTGGGAAAATGTTTTAATAGTGTATTTAGTAACCTAAACGGGTACTTACCATTTGTGACAATGTATATAGGCCTAGAGTGTATTATGTTTAGTAACATAAGTCAGACAGAGAAAGACAAATACTGTATGTTACTACTTATATGTAGACTCTGAAAAATAAAACAAATGCATGTAACCAAACAGAAACAAATTAGCAGTGACCCATGGGGAGGGGGAGGGGCAAGTTAAGGGGATGGGTTAAGAGACACAAACAACTAGGAATAAAACAAGCAACAGAAATGTAGCCATTATTTGGTAATAACTTTAGAGACTATAATCTATAAAAATGGTGAATCACTATGCTGTATACCTGAAACTACTCTAATATTATAAGTAAACTCTCCTTCAGTTAAAGAAAATGGATACTTAATCATTACTATATGCTGGATTATTGTATAGAATATGCAGAGTACATTTCCCATATAATTTCGTTTGAATTTGCATGACATCCAGGAGTGTTGTTGCTCTAGAATTAATTACTGTTTCAAAGTGTGTTTTTGATAATAGTTGAGTCCGTTTTAAATGAACTTTATAACAGAAGCTGTTAGGTGCACCCCACGGTAGACACTGCTGGTGGCCCCCCAGGTCCCGGTCATTAGCTCGTGGTACCCACCGCCCAGCAGCTCGAAGCTGTACCCTTGCGCTCACTCTCAAGGTCCTGCCGCACCCTCTGCCCCAGCCTGCAGCCAGTGACCTGCGCGTGGCAGGTGCCTTCCAGAAGGTCAGCCTGGCCTCAAGGCAGGTGGGACAGTGAAGTGCGGTTTTCACTGAGCTCCGGCTCCCCTCCCGGTTTCCCCTGAGAGCGGCTGGTTCCTGCAGGAGGACCCCCGTCTCAGGCCCTGTGTGTAGGGACTTTGCCTAAACGCCCCCAAATCTAGGGACTTTGAGAGAAGCTTGTCTACTGACTCCACCTTGGCGCTTGTTGGCGTTTTGCTGTCTTGCTTCGTCTTTCCCTTATTTTTTTCTTTTTCTTTTTTGGCTGCCCTGTGTCATATGGGGTTCCTGGGCCAGGGAGCAGATCTGAGCTGCAGTTGCAGCCTGTGCTGTAGCTGCGGCAGAGCCGGATCCTTAACCTGCTGTTCTGGGCTGCGTATTGAACCTGCATCCTGGTACTGCAGAGATGCCACTGATCCCGTTGTGCCACATCGTCCCTTGCTTTTTAATTTTTCTTATTTTTTAAATCATGGAGTGTTTTATAAGCTGTCTTACAGCTCATTTCATTCACATCAGTGCTTCTCCTGTCCCTAATAGGTAAGAGCTTTTTAAAACCAAAACAGCGCTGTGGTCACACCCGGCAAAGGTAACTGTGATTCGTCGGGACCCCCTGATTCCCAGACTGTGTTTATGTTCTGCTCTACAGCCGTGGAACCATACAATTCTTTTTTTTTTTTTTTTTTTTTTTGTCTTTTTGCCATTTCTTGGGTTGCTCCCTTGGCATATGGAGGTTCCCAGGCTAGGGGTCGAATCGGAGCTGTAGCCACCAGCCTCCGCCAGAGCCATAGTAACACGGGATCCGAGCCGCGTCTGCAACCCACACCACAGCTCACGGCAACGTGGGATCGTTAACCCACTGAGCAAGGGCAGAGATTGAACCCGCAGCCTCATGGTTCCTAGTCAGATTCGTTAACCACTGCGCCACGACAGGAGCTCTGGAACCATACAATTCTTAAGTAACACCAGAGTGCAGAGTACAGCTGATTCGTTGTCTGTGTCAGCGTGGAGCGTTGCCTTAGTGTGTAAAGACCAGACTGGCAGGTGGGTTAAGCACCTTCTAATTCCCCTTCCTTCCTAAGGTCCTGGATGCCTCGACCCTTAGTTTCAACACCAGGCTGAAGTGGTTCGTCATATGCTTCGTAAGCGGCATCTTCTTCTCTTTTCTTGTGAGTGAAGGCTTTATGTTGCTTAATAATCTCTGTTTTGTGTCTGACTAATCATTTCATTTAGTACCAACCAGCAGTCCACTTACCGGGGTGGCTCTCAGACTTTGGTTGTTTTGGCTTTTTAGGACTGCACCCCTAGCATATGGAGGTTCTCAGGCTAAGGGTCGAATTGGAGCTGTAGTTGCCGGCCTCCACCACAGCCACAGCAATGCCAGATCCGAGCCATGTCTGCAACCTACACCACAGCTCATGGCAACTGCTGGATCCTTAACCCACTGAGTGGGGGCAAGTATCAAACTTGCGCCCTCATGGATACTAGTCAGATTCCTTGCCACTGTGTCACGAAGGGAACTCCTCTCAGACTGTTTTGATGGGATATGTTTAGTTGCCTGAAATAGAAGGGTAGGGAGGAAAAAAGAGATGTAGAAGTTAATATTTGAGGGGCCTTATGGATTGTAAAATGATTTTAAGAGAAATCAGTGTGTGTTAGGAAAGTTGCAGTCAGTGATTTAGATGTGTTTATTACCTTTCTAAACTTGACATTTAAAAAGAGAATACTTAAGTAGAGTGAATTTACTCACACATATGAAAAAAGTTGTGTTATGGCTTATTTATATATCCTTGCATGTAAATAGGCATAGGATTCAAATTAGCAAATAAAATTGAAAATTAACAGTTGAAAATTAGCTGATTTTTAAAAAAACCATATAGTTAGAGACCGTATCTTAGCACAGTCATACTTAAACTTTATATTGTTACATATATTCTGTTATTATAGTAGGACATTTATATTTTAATTACAAGGGTAAAACTATTTTTAGATAACTGTAATATCTTAACTCAGGGAACTGGATTGCTGTGGCTTCCTGGTGGCATAAAGCTTTTTGCAGTATTTTATACCTTTGGAAATATTGCTGCCTTAGCCAGGTATGTACAGAAGTTTGGGTCCTCAAAATATTTCATTTGCTGTCACTCTCCAAATACTCCTTTCCCATAGGGTATCTGTCTGTAGATCTGTACGTACTGGGAATTCAGCCACAAAGTTTCTAGCCATGCAGTGACCACGTATGACTGGCTATGCGTCAGCGGCCGCAGCAGGCCGGGTGTTGGTGGTGAGAGTCGCCGGCATCCCGGGGACCATCCTGTGTGTTTGGAGCCTGGTGCCCCTTTGTGCGGTGGGCAGTGTCACGGCCCCCGCCCTAGAGAGTGTCCGTACTGGGGGGCGTAGCGCCGAGGCGCGTCCTCCCCGGAACGAGCCTAGGGAGGTGACGAGGCCGGCTTCCCGCCAGGCAGTGCTTCGGAGCCCCGCCTTAGCTGTCCCTCTCCTGTGGAGTCTGCGTCCCAGTGAGGGGACGGTCCCATGGCCAGCCGACCAGCAGGGGAAGATCCAGCGGCGTGGCCTGTGCAGAGAGCTGGGACAGGGCCGCACAGTGGCATCTTGGGTGCTGCATCTTTGGGGGTGCCGATGCCTCTTGGAGCACTTGTCACACTCGGGGGCTCTTAGCTGTCAGAGGGGAGCTCCCGTCTCCTCGGGGTGTTTGGGTCAGATGTGTTGTCCCGTGGGCAGCGTGAGCCACGGCCCAGCTTGGTCAGCCCTCCTGGGCCCGTCCCCATGGCGGCCCTTGGGACCTGGTCTGAAAGTAGCCCGTGGAGCAGTTTCCTGCGGTTTTTGCTGTTGGCAGCTTCACGCCGCGGTTCCCGTGGAGGTCGTTGTTGGCGGCTCTGCCGTGGGACGCCCGCGTGGCGAGATGAGGGAGTAGCCCTGGGCCCTGTTCACCTGTGGCTGTGGAGTGACGGCAGGACAAAGTGGGAGGAGGCATTTGGATGTCAGAGAAAGTGGGACGATTAAAGTCTCCTTCTAGTATTAAGAAGAAAACAGACTGAGTGGGGGGTTTTCATTATATGAGCTCACATAGGATTTCTTTTCTCAAAAGCACGTATTTTTACACGGCCAGACAGATTAACCCGTCCACCTCTTTCATTTGCTCTTTTATTTTTCAAACAGTACTTGCTTTTTAATGGGCCCCGTGAAGCAGCTCAAGAAGATGTTCGAAACGACGCGGTTGCTGGCGACGATTGTAATGATCGTGAGTGACGGGGGCAGTTTTTAAACCTTGCGTTGGAGTGTTTCGCCTGCTTTATAAATTCGCGCGCAGTCTTGGGTCTGTGCTGCGGTAGCTTCCTCCTGCGGCCTGTGATACTCTGTCCTTCAGGCTGTGTGTGGAGAGAGTTGGGGCTCTACGGCGTCCCTAAACCGACGACGGGCTGGGGATCCTGTTTTCCCCTGTGTACTTCTGACCGTGTAGCTCCGTGTATTTTAGGTGAAAATTAGAGCTCCGTGTGTTTCATGTTCAAGCCCCATCAAGCATTTCTTAATGGGTTTTTTGGAGGGTGGGGGCTGGGAGGCAGGTCACTTCCGAGTCCTTTTGAGTCTTCTCAGGGCGAGTTGGCTTCATTTAAACAGCCTGTCACCTGCTTTTGTCCCTTCCCTGTTTGACTGTTGGACAAACACCTGGGTCTCTGTCACCCCTGCTTTCCCCAGCGTCCTCTTCGCCCCCCCGCCTCCTTTGGGGGACGCGGGGGTGGGATGACCCGTGTAATGGTTCTGTCTGAAATCACTGTAATCCGTTCCTGATGTAAACGCTGTAAAATAGAACTTACGGTGTTGTAGTAATTGTGCTAAATACGGTGTTGGCACCTGGCTGTCACGGAGCGAAGCACATTCGTAGATGCGTAAGAACGGCCGTCGTCACTCACACTCACTTTCAGACAGTGTCTGTTTGCTGGATCAGCAGGTGGTTTCCTAGGTGTTTTCAGTTGGCCAGGGAACGTTGTGGGCATAGACTTGAAAGTGAGTAGCCCTCAGGGTCTGTAGGTGCAACTAGAGTAAACCCTTGTTAGTTTTGTTCTGTAGTACATTATGCAAAGGGATGCGGAATAGTGTATGCATTCGTGTGACTTTTTTTAAAAGACGTAAATTTGCAATTTTTCTCTCCTTTCCTGTAGTTGTGTTTGGTACTTACCCTGTGTGCTGCTCTTTGGGTAAGTGACAGCTACTCAGTGTTCTCTGTTTGCTCCTGACAGGGTGCCCCGCCCCGGTACCGTCACCCCAAAGGAGCTCAAAGTCTGCTTCCTTAAAACCCACCAAAGACTGAGTGTCCCCGAAACCGGGCACAGTGACCTCCAGTTAGCGGCTAGGCTCGCATTGGGCTCTGCCCCTAAAACAGACAGAGGTGCAGGCGCGCCTGCCCCCAGGTCCCCCGGGCCCCTCGAGGGTCTGCGGCTCTGTCCGAGGGGCTGACCAGCCTCCCTGTGCCCTGGTGGGGGGCGCAGCAGGAGCCAGGAGGTACCCAAACAAGGAGAAAGGGCCCGAAAGCAAACCCAAACCAAGTAGCACATGGGACCGAAGCGCAGAGTTACGCTTGCACCACTCAGACCCCTTGTGGGTGAGGCGAGCCGGTCTTCGTCCACTTCAGAGAAGCTGCTCTGTTAGGGTTCAGTGCATTCTCTGATGCTCCTGCTCCGTCCGTCCGTCCGTCTGTCTGTTGCTCCTCATCCGCTTCTCGAGCGTCCTTGACTCCCAAGGACCCCAGACATTGTAAAGAAGATACAGTGGTGTGTCAGACACTTCAGAAGTGCTCCATCAAAAACGTCCTGATGTTAATTTCGATGAAGTAGGGACCGAGCCACAGTTATGCAAGAATGTATTTATACCTCACTCCCAACGATAACTTAAAAGGATATTCTCAAACAATTTTTGCATGTCCCTATGAAAAATTGTTTTCTTGTTCAGAATGGTCTAGCAGTCTTTTTATAAGCAGTAGATTAAAAATAAAGAAGTAAATAAATAAAAATTAAAAATAAAGATGACCAAGAAACTCTAAAAATAGATCATTTTAAGACAGCTATGGAGGAGTTCCCATTGTGGCACAGCGGAAACGAATCCGACTAGGAACCATGAGGTTGCAGGTTTGATCCCTGGCCTCGCTCAGTGGGTTAAGGATCCAGCGTTGCCGTGAGCTATGGTGTAGGTCGCAGACATGGCTCGGATCTGGCGTTGTTGTGGCTGTGCTGTAGGCCGGCAGCTGTGACTCGGATTTGACCCCTAGCCTGGGAACCTCCATGTGCTGAGGGTGCAGCCCTAAAAAAAAGACCAAAAAAAAAAAAAAAAGTGGAAACTTTATTTTACATTGTTCTAGAACAGCACAATAAAATAGTTTTACTTCAAAAAAAAAAAAAAAAAAAAAAGCCACTTAAGAAAAGGAGCAAAGGGCAAGTGTATAAAAGACGTATGTTCCACATGGGACTTGGATCTAGGAAGCAGGTGGGGCTTTCAGCGCTGAGGCTTAACCATCACTTAAAGGACCTGACATCAAAGAGCTTCAGTAGTTTCAGCCTAGGTAGTTACTTCATTAGCTTTTAATGCCAGCTATTTAGCAGCATTTGAATAAATGGGTGCAGAGAATTCTAGGAAGAAAATACAGCATATGGGTATTTAATTTTCAGATCCACTGAATCTTAAATTTGTCCTAAAGTTTAATGAAGTAAATGGAGCTCTTTTACATCTTTCAAGGGGAGTGATTGGACTTGCTTGTGAAAAAGGTTTTTTTTTAAAATTTTAACTTCTTCCTTTGTTTTTGCTCTTGTCAGTGGCGCAAGAAGGGACTGGCCTTATTATTCTGCATATTGCAGTTCTTGTCGCTGACCTGGTAAGTCTCGAATCAGAAGGTGAACGTTTCTGAAGTGGTGCTAGGCGTTTTGTTCTGAGCCTGTAACCCGGGCAGGTCATGGCCATCTCATCAGGCGGGTCAGCATGTGCCTCGTGGGGGGATGGCCCCGGGGGGTCAGAGAGCCCAGGGCAGGTGGGGGCCGAGCTTGCAGAGCCGCACAGGGTCGCAGCTGCGTCTTGTCTGATGTGCAGGAGGGAGGTGGTGAGAAGGGCAGGTGCCACTGCGTGGGCCTGGCTGAGTCTCGGGTGAGCTGAGGGAACGCGGGTTTGCCCCTCGCTGCTCGGTGTCGCAGAATTACTGTGCAGTGGGGTCGTGCAGACGCGCCTCTGCCCTGGGCTCCCCGCCGCGAGCCAGCAGCTGTTCCCCGCTCCCGGCCGGCCTCCCTCCTCAAGCCCTTTTGAGGCCTCGTGCTGCCGCCGCCCCAGCTGCCCGAGGGGCCCAGGGACGGGGGTACCACTGAGGCGACGGTGCCCGCCTTGCCCGCTGCCATGTGCGGCCAGGAAGGTGTTTTTCACACAGAGTGTTTTTAAAGGTATTTTTCTTTCCTTTTGCTTCGGAGCTAAGTCTTCTTCGCTTCCTGGCAGCAGCCGGCAGACACCTGCCTGATCTCGCTGTTTTGGGTCCCTCGGGTTGATTGACCCCGTCTGGGCTCAGCCTCTGTCTTGGGTGCTTCCCGCTGAGGGGCAGAATGTGGGCACATTTAAGTGCAGTTCTCTACCCGGTACCAAAGATCGCGACGATGCTGTTTCGCTCTTTTGTAGCCACATGTGGAAAACTAGAAATCTTGGTTCTTTTCTGTGATATGTTGCTTTTTATTGCTAATCAGCACTCAGTAGTCAGATGGATTTATCCCTAAAGAAGGACGTACCTTATTCTGTTTTGTCATAGTCTCTGCTTTTAAAATGTAACTTTAAAAGGGTAACCTTTCTGTTGTAACAAGCTCAGATTTTAGCAGGCATCAGAGTCACTTAGAGTTTGTTAAAGCAGATTGCTTATTAAAACACAGTTTCTCATCCAGGAGGCTTGGGGCAGGCCCCAGTAATTTGCATTTTTACAAGTTTCCCTGTTGCGGGGTCGTACTTTGAGAATCACTGTGTGGAATTCTGCTGCTTCGTTTTTTATGGTGTTAGAATATTTGTCGTAGAGAAAATATCACTTAGATTGTGTCTCGAATTTGTCTTGCAGGTACAGTCTCTCCTACATCCCGTACGCACGGTGAGCTCATCTGGGTCCATCTCGTTCTGCTTCTCTAGTTCTCTTTTTGGGGATATGTGGATTTTAGTAATTTTCATAGTAAAATACTATTTACAAGGCTGGTTTTTTGGTGACTTTGACATTTTTCCCAAAAGGAAGTTTTGTTTGTTTGTTTTAGGGGCCACACCTGCGATACATGGGTTCCCAGGCAAGGGGCCAAATAGGAGCCACAGCAGCCTCAGCAATGCCAGAGGTTATTTCTTCTTCTTCTTCTTCTTCTTCTTTTTTTTTTTTTTTTTTTTTTTTTTTTTGGTCTTTTTGCCATTTCTTGGGTTGCTCCCTTGGCATATGGAGGTTCCCAGGCTAGGTGTCTGATCGGAGCTGTAGCTGACAGCCTACACCAGAGCCACAGCAATGCAGGATCCGAGCCGTGTCTGCGACCTACACCACAGCTCAAGGCAACGCCGGATCGTTAACCCGCTGAGCAGGGGCAGGGCTCGAACCCGCAACCTCATGGTTCCTAGTCAGATTTATTAACCACTGCGCCACGACGGGAACTCCCAGAGGTTATTTCTTCCGTGAGTTGAGTAGAAGCTTTTGCCATATAAAGTAAAAACACGTTGAGCATATGTAGCAGTTAAGTTGGGAATTTGCTTCTAACTCACTGCCTGGATATTTGCCATTAGGGAATTTTGACAACAGATTTTAGATCCTTCCACGACTGCAAATGTTCAGTCAATAGGATGGAGACTTTAACAAAAACAAATTCTCCTTAAAAGAGAAAAAAAGAAGGAAGTTAGGAATTCCTGTTGTGGCTCAGTGGTAACGAGCACGACTGGTATCCGTGCGGACTTGATGCCTGGCCTTGTTCAGTGGGTTAAGGATCTGGCATGGCTGTGATCTTGTGGTGTAGGTCTCAGACGCAGCTCGGATTCCTGTGTTGCTGTGGCGCAGTCCAGCAGCTACGTGTCTGATGCAAACCCTAGCCTGGGAACGTCCATATGCCGCAGGTGTGGCCCCAGAAAAGACGGGAAAAAAAAAAAAAAAAAGATTAGCATGTGTTCTGCTGGTTAAGATTTCTAAGTAAATAAATACCATTTCAGAAACTGAGAATTTATTTCCAAGTCTCAGTTCTTGATTTCAAGTTCAGCAAAGTTTTATCTAAGCAGGACGTCGTGTCGGGGGCTCCCCCGAGTTCTGACGTTAAAAGGTGACTGTGCCTTTGCCTGTTGGCAGGGATCTTTTTGCAACTTCACTTTAGACTCTAGAGGAAGATTATTATATTATTTTTTCTTCTCTCTTTTTCTTCCCCCACCAGGGATGCAGTAATTAAATGCTGTTCTTCTCTCCTGAGTTGAACATCAGAAACTGAAAAGGCCACTGGAAAGTTGATATTCTGATTTGAGCAAAGTATGCATTTCCTGATGCAATAATCACTCCGAAAACCACTGCACTGACCTGACCATTTGAGACCATTTTGTATATTGATAAAAACTACATGCCAATTAAAACTGTTAAATGCTTGTGAAACGTTAAATTCATTATGTGTCATTAATGTGCTCTTCCGAAGGTAGATTTTAATCATTGCCTATTGTAAATGATTTTTAGCCAGTTTTTAATCTTTTCTAAACACATTTGAGATGTGAATATTTGCAGATAAACCTATGCTGCAAGATATACTCAGCTTTTTGGATGGTTTTTAAATCTACATTTTAAAAAAAATCTTTAAAATAAAAACTTGTGTAAGGTTTTACTTTAAGCTAAAAATTGCTTATTATGTGTAATAGAAGTAATATATATACATCTTTATAATTTTGAAATAAACCCACACTTGGAAAATACCATTTGCTTGATCAAGTTTATTATTGAAGTGGGTAGTGCGTTGATGCAAGTGTGTAAAATTTCGTTTGGGCGCTGTGCAGTCTTTCTGTAGGACATCGAGTGAGGTTCAGTCTCCATTCCCATAGTGCAGCTGAGGACACATTTGTGAGAGGCTCTAGGACCGAGTGGCAGCGAGAGCCTTTGTAAGCGTGTTGGCGAGGGCGCCGGCCTGAGCCAGGGTGGCTGTGTGGGGGTGAGGAGCGCTGCCCGTAGGTCGGGCAGGGGAGGCGGCCCAGGACTGCCCGTGCCCAGGCCCGCACCCCCTCCTGAGCCGCAGCCTGCTTGCTTGGGGGAGAAGTAAGCCCAGGTCCCCGCAGCACCCCCAGCCCGAGAGAGGAGCCAGGTGACTGAGCTTCAGCCACACCCACAGCAGAGGGCAGTGCCCGCCCGGGTGTTCCCAGCGCCGGTGATGGGAGCCCAGAAAGAAGGGCCCCCAAGAGGCGGAGGTGGACTGACCTAGAGGGGATGCCCAGAGCCAGCATCGTGTGGGCGAGGAGGTGACGCAGCGGGGGTCGGGGGCTGCGCAGCGCCCTGAGCGGCTGGTCAGCGGGCACCTTGCCCCCAGGGGTCCCAGCTCTGGGTCGCGTTGCTGTTGGAAGAGGTAGCGAGTGCGGTCACCAGGTCGCCGGTGTCCTGGGGCTGAAGAGGGGGCACAGGCAGCAAGGGCAGGCGTGTGCCGAGCGCCCAGAGGGAAACATGCTGGACTTGCACCCTGCGGGCTGCCGGGCGCCCGAGGAACGTTCCTCTAGACAGTCGGTAGCCGCCCGTAGTGAGGAGCCCAGACGCCCCGCTCTCCGAGCGCTTAGCCGCCTGTCCTGCCTGCCCCCCCGCACAGCCCGACCCATCACCGGCCCTCTGGCCCCCGGGGCAGGCGGAGCTGCGGGCGCAGCCCCATTCCCGGGGGGCAGCTTGTCCACATCCGCGGTTGGGGCGCTCGGGTGCCCTCTGCCTCCAGAGCCTGCTTCCTGCTTTCCCGGGTCAGCAGCCTCCGCGGTGTCGCCCTGAGCCGGAGGAGAACCGGGAGCCGTCCTGGGAAGTGGCTCCAGTTCCACTGCTTTCAGGGAGACCTAGGTTTTGGTTTTCGGTTTTTTGGGCTGTGCTCACAGTGTGCAGGAGCCCCTGGGCCAGGGATGGAACCCAGGCCACCGCAGGGACAACCGCCAAGGAGCGCCACAGCTTTGTTTTTCTGGTTGAAATGGCCTGACTTGCTCGCTCTCTTCCGTCCTGCGTTGGTGGCGGCCAGACTGAAGGGAGGTGCCTGCTAGGATCAGCATGACTGACGGGTGGGCTGCTGAGCAGAGAGCACACCCAGCCTGTCCTGAGCAGTGTCCCCATCTCTGGTCGGAGGCCACGGTGGGAGTCACACTTCGGAGCCACATGTTCCCAGAACTGGCTGGAAGCACGTGGGGGACCGGGGACCGCGGGACGGCGTACAGGGCGGCGTTGGCTGTGGAGGTGGGGCACGGCCTCGGCATGGGGAATAAAGCCACCAAGTCCACGAGAAGGTCTTGCAGGGAGAGGCCCCGGACCGCAAGGCTGCTGGCTGCTCAGCACTCGGGCTTCGTGGGGACTCGGCCGGCCCAGGCGGCACCAGTGCGGACGCTCCAGGAGTCAGGGTTGGAACTCAGACCTGGTCTCAGATCTGCTCTCTCCACCCCAGGGAGGCATCACAGTGGGCTTCAGGGCCCGCCGCGTGTGCAGGTTTCGGGGTCGGGAGTGCTTTGGGAGGGGCCTGTCGTGGGCACAGGTCCACGTCCTTAGCCGGGTCCCTTCTGTGCCCACCCTGGTGCTCCTCGTTTCCTGCAGTGGCCCTCGCCCTCGGGTCTCCGGCTGGCCCCGCGGCTGACCACGCGCGCATGGAGATCTCACTGCCTGGGCTTGTCAGCCTCAGCCTCCCTGAGCAACGCCAAGGTCACAGGCGTCCCTGGAGAGGCTCGTGCCTCCCGCCCCACACTATGCAAATCTTAGGTTTCTGTGTTAGGCTGCTTCTGCCAGCTCCTCAAAGCTAAAGTCTGGCATAAACCCCGAGGGCCCTCTGGTGCAGACACTGTACCCGAGGGACCCTCAGGATCGCAGGAGGGGCGTGTCCAGCTCCTCGAGCCCCAGAGCGTCAGGACGGCCAGGTAGGAGCCCGAGCACAACCAGCAGGATCTGGTCCTGGTGATGCCATTGACAAGGCTTGGGGTGGCCTCTCAGGTCCTGGGGCATCAGTGTCTGGTGTCCAGTTAGGAACTGGGCTGGGAAGTAACGGGCCCTCGGGGGCCGTGTCCACAGAGGACCGACCTGTGGGGGATCTGGGCGAGGAGCAGTTCCCCCCCATCTGCAGAGCCCTCCATCGTGGGGAGGGTGTAACCCAGGAAAACAGCCTTCACTCGTTCTCTTTCAGTGTTAATTCAGTCAGCTCTACTTGTGCAAACTAGCCGTGAAACTGTTGGCCAGGTCACTTAAAATTAATCTGCTTTCACAAAGCCTTTGCAGAGCTGGACTGCGATACGGCACAGGCTCAGTATTACTGCGGGACCGTCCACAGGCGAGAACCCATCCCCGGCGCCATCTCGCCATCCTGACTTGCTTTCCTTTCAAGTGAACCGTTTAAGGAACGGCTTACAAGGAGATGCCTTCGTGGCGGTGAAGGAGCACCTTAAACCGCCTGCCTCTTGTGGAGACTGTTTCGTGCTTGTCTTTAACAGGTAACGGGACGTGGAGGGGTGACTGTGGGTGCAGTCGACACAGGACGGTCCCGCCCCGAGAAAGCACCCTCACCACTCACACGGGTTAGGTGCAGGCTGGCGCACCTGGCCAGGTAACAGCAGTGGTGCCCCGTGGGGGCTCGGGCCACTAGGGCTTCCGTCCTCGCCTCCGTTTCTCCTTCTCAGGGTTGGAGCCGCCCACCTCCATCTCTCCAGCTTAGTTTCCGGCAGCATCCGCCGGCCCAGCGTGTCTAAGGAAGCATCCTGAGCACAGGTCCAGGTACAGGACAAGTCAACCCACAGCTCCTGCTTCTCCCTGTGAGGCTAAGTCCATTTAATACACCTAAAACCCAAGCTTTGCCAGAAAGAGGTGTGCTGAGAGCCTAAGGCATAGCATCTCTAACGGTACAGCTTGTGACTGTTCTTCCTGTATGATCTCGTTTTTAGTTGCTTCACTTTTTTTCTCCAGGCTGTTATAAGAAGGAACCGCATGAAGTTTTGCTTTCAAAGTGGAGGATGTGCCTGGTGGCCCAGGTGATAGTCAGTAATATCAGAATGGGGTTCCTTGTGTGACCCGGTGGGCAGTGGAGCGATTCTCAAAGTGCAGCCAGGGCCAGGGACATGCTCGGGGGCCCGGAGACCCTTTCGGGGTCCACTTTTGTCTTTCACTGCAATCTTCTCTCTACCGTGAGCGCTCGCCAGCCTTACGAGCTGCGGGCGTGTGATCACACAGGACGGAGCCCAGAGCCCGCCACTCTCTCTGACTTGTTTGCTTTAGAAGATATTACTCTCATTAAGTGTATGAATAAACTTTTTTTTAACTCGCCATTTAAATTTCTAATAAGGTGAAAATCAGTAGACAGGCCACAAAAGAGTCTGTTTGGATCCTGAGAGTGCAGAGGGGTTCTGAGACCCCGGGGTGCTGGGTGGGGGCGTGTTGGGGCCGCACTGCCTGGACGGGTCTCAGCCCAACCACGGTGGGGTTAGTCGGCGAACCTTGGTTTCTTTGTCTGTAAGCGGCAGGTTTTACTGGGTTTCCTCCATAAGGCTCTCGTGAGGTCTCAGTGGGGCAATCCGGATAAAGTGGATTATGATTTCCACGGCAAATAACAGCGGAACAACCTCCTGCATGTGTTCCTAGTTCCAGAGCCTTCAGAGTAACAGGCCAGTATCGGAAGAAATTTGGGCATCCTTTAGTTATGACCTGAAGTTCTCTCTTTCTCAGGAGTAAAATAGGATTTTTAAAACTAGAATCAGCTTACCATGTTTTCAAATTCAGATTGAGTTTTGGTTCTGGATGTTTGGGTACCTCTTACTACAGCAAGTAAAACACTTTGAATCAAACCATACAAGTGAACTACAGCATTTATGGGAAAAGAGTGTAACTGCAAAAACAAAACCAGCGTGTTTCCCTTTTGGAAATTTTGTTTTTCCTTTTTGAAATATGTTTGTGTGTTTTCCCTTTTGAAACTTTTCTGCACATTGAAGTGTGTGCCGTAGTAGAACCAAGAACTTAGGGAGGAAGACGAAACCCTTCTTAGAGTAAATGCTGATTTCCTGGCCTTGGGACGGGCTCACGGGCTGAATTTGATCAGGGGCCAGCTCCCGGGTGAGGACCAGACGAGCAGCGTCTGTGTGGTAAACAGCACCTCTCATCTCTGGGGTACCTGTGGGCTCCAGGCACGATGTGTGAGCATCTCTGGCCCCTCGCTGCAGTGACGTCATCCCAGCACAGCCTCCATCATTTCCAGTTCAGTTCAGACCCGGGCGACAGTCACCCGCGAGCGACAGTTTCACCCCGGCCTGGGCGTACTCTTCTTGGCATTTACTTCATTGATTGGAGTGTTTTCTGCATATACTTGATTCATCCTGGAAATATTTGAAAGAGTTGTTCTAATGAAAAATCTTTGTTCATACAGTGACTCTGAAAAAAGGAGAGAAAACGTTGCCATTCATTTCCAAATGATGGGAGATGACTTATTGTTTATTTCACATTTGAAAATAAATAAATATCGTTTGAAAATTAAATACTATAAAAAGTACAGACAGTTCTGAGTATATATATTTGATTTTGCTTAAAGTAACTGACCTTTCAAATCGGCCAGTTTATTTGAAATAATGCATTCCATACCCTCTCGGTGACATGTAATCGTGTATTTTAGAGGCCCTCTCTGTCCCCCCCGTGACCCCAGAAGCACAGCTGTGAAACTGAAGGCAGGTCACAGTGTTCTGGTGCTCGGGTGTCACTGTTTAATATGTACACAGCGTTCCCCATTGTTGTGTTCTGGGCACGGTAGGCAAAATCCTATGTAAGCTATGAATTAAACTGGACTATTTCTTGACTAAGCACGTTTCTGCCACATCCCCGTACCGAACCTATGTGAGGCTGCCTTCTCCCAGTGTGACTTTCCTCCCTGGTAAACGCCACCAGCTAGTCAGGTCAACCAGAGAGGAAGTGCATTGGAGCCTTTAAGAGCCGGCGGGCTGGTGACCGGGGTGAATGACACGTGCTGCTCTCCTGCCTCTTCCCCGTCCAGGCCGGTCTTTCTGGGCCCTGATTCCCAAGGGGCTGCAAGTTCAGGTAGAAGAGGCGGCAGACCGGGAACAGGATGCTGTCAGCCGGGTGCTTCAGCAGAGGCTGGGGCTGAGTCCCTTCCGAGACCCCACTCCTCGGCCACTCCAGGGGCAGCAGCCACCTCGAGGCACAGGGGCCCCTCTGCCGCCCTGGGCGGGCGCTGGGTGCCAGGCATAGAGCATTTACTTTCCTGCCGCAAGGGTCAGACCTCAGCTTCCAAGTCTCGAAGCTTCTGGGCTGGGACAGGATGAATCCCAGTGACCAGGGCTGTCTGAGGCCTCTCAGAGGAAAATGCCCAGTCATGGAGTTCCTGTCGTGGCTCCGAGGTAACAAACCTGACTAGTATCCATGAGCGTGTGGGTTCGATCTCTGGCCTCACTCAGTGGGTTAAGGATCCGGTGTTGCTGTGAGCTTCGGTGTAGGTCACAGATGAGGCTGGGATCCCATGTTGCTGTGGCTGTGGTGTAGGCCGGCAGCTGCAGCTCCGATTCTACCCCTAGCCTGGGAACCTCCACATGCCTCAGGTGCTGCCCTGAAAAAACAAAACAAAAGCCCAGTCTCTGCTGGTGAGGGGTGGTGGGGGCACTCACTCCATCCTCCCCGCTTGCAGATACCATTTGCTGGCACAAATGCTGGCCCCGAGGCTCACGCCCGTCCCCTGGCTGGTGTTGGGAGCCTGTCCCCCTGTGGAATGGAGGCTGAGAGGAGCCGGCGCGCACCTGCCACGGAGCCCCTAGGTCACATACACAAGCTGTTCCAGTGATGAGATGCCAACCCACTCGCCTGCAACCCTCACCCTTCGACTGTCACTCCTTCCGCAGCATCCTGAGAACTAGGAAGCAGGAAGGAGAGACGCCCAATTGCCGACACCGTTACAGCTTTTGAACTTCTGGGCCCCTACTCAAATCTCACGTGTCCTTCCGCCTCTGCATCAATCACTGCCCCCACCCCTACCCCCACCCCGTCCTCTCCCGTCCCCCCCACCCCCCCGTCCGCTGTGACTTCATCTTTTCTCCTGCCCACCTGCTGCCCCCGCTTCTACACCTGGTCCACACCCTCCCAGAAATACCTGGAGTAAAATGTGTGTGATTTCAGCATGGACAGGTACTTTCTGACCTAAACTGCCCCGAAGGCACTCCCCCCGAGCTGTGGGAGGAGACAGGTCGCTTCGAGGCCCCTGCAGGGAAGGGGACAAGCTCCCAGAGAGAATGGAGAGCGAGGAGCCCGGGAGCTGTGCTTGTGTGTTTTGTGGGGAATATATAAACGTGGGGTATTTTGCGGGAGCCAGGGGAGATTATGGGGCCTAAGCCACCTGTCCCCCATCAGCTGTGGTGAGAAATGCTTCCCGCCAATGTTTCTATCAAGTTTCCTTCCTGCCCTGCCCTGACCAGTGGAACACATGGGGACAGGGAGGGGGGAACGTGGCCAGTGTCCCGGAAGCCACCGACAGCAGGGAGGGGCGGGTGCTGCCACAGGAGAGAGCAGAGGGGCTGGGCAGGGCCGCTGGCAGGTTGGCACAGGTCACACCTGAGTTTGCCCACATCTGAAGGCTCTTAGCTGACGCGGGGCCATAACCAACACAACTTGGTCACGTTCCTGGGTTAACCCAGGAGCACGCATCCTCTGGACAGTGTTTTTGGTAAATTCTCCATAAGCAACGCTGGGAGGACTTACCTGCACCTTTGACTTTATGATGCATCGCTCTGTCACGGGCCAATGAATCATTCATTTCTTCAGCAAACGTTTGAATACTGTAGGAATATTTTTCTGTCTCTACCTCTAGAATCTGAGTTGACAGTGAAGATGTCTCATGCATGCTGAACCACTGTTACAGCAATACCTACTCCCCTTCGCTCGCTGGAATCACTCCCTAAAAGAACCTAACGTCTGAAATTTCCTGTATCATTATTTATTTTGCCTATTCAAGGAGAACTAGGTTTTTAAATTTAAAATGACTGCCTTTCAGCAGCGATATATCAACGTTCTATAAAAACGACACCAGACGATTCACTGAAATGTCTTTTCCCGCCTCCAAGTTCCAGCCAGCTTTCTGCTCTGACACCGGAATCCGAGGCCAGCCCGGCCAGCGGTCCCCGTCGCTGTCCTTCCCACCATCTTAAAGGCACTGCGAGGTGGCACCGGATTTTCTCTGCACTGGGCAAGGACTCCGCCTAGGGCTTAGGACACGCCCGGTTCTCCCCGCCTCCGATGGATGAAAACTAGCCCTGGCGGTGGCAGGTCCGCCGAGGAGCGTCGCCCGGCCCAGTCGGTCGTGACACCAGCCGGCCGCAGGAGCACCTCGCCCCGCGGCGCCCGCCTCCCGCCGGCGCGCTCAGCTCCTCCTCCCGCCCGCGCGTCTCTCTCGGCGCGGACCAGGCGGCCGGTGGCGATCCGCACCCCGCAGGGCGAGGAGCCCCCGAGCGGGGGCAGAGCCCCCGGCTGCCCAAGGAAGGAGGGTGCCTCGGCGGCGTACAGCCCCGGGGTGTGGGCGCCGGGACCTGGCGGGGCCGGCGATGCCGCGGCTGGACCGAGGTGGGTACGGAGGGAGCGCGAGGGGCCGACCCCGGCCACCCATGGAGAGGGCGCCCGGCTCCGCGCCCCGGGGACTAAAGCCGCCCCTCTCCTTCCAGGGCACTGAGCACCCGCCGGCCCGGCAGCACCATGCCTTTCCCGCCCGTGCCGCCGCCGCCGCCCACCCCCGCCCCGGGGGTCCCGGCCGCGCGGCCGCCGCCGCCCCGGAAGCCCGGCGCGCCCCGCAAGGCGCCCGCGCCCCCCTGCGCCCCGCCCGGGCCCTCGCCGCCCGCCGCGGCCGCGGAGAAGAAGAGGCGGCCCCCCGAGCGGCCCCAGGGGCTGCTGTCCAGCTCCTGGCCCTCCGCCACCCTGAAGAGGCCGCCGGCCCGCCGCGCCCCCGGCCCGGCCTCCCCGCGCGCCCTGCCCCCGGCCGCGCCCGGCCGCCCGCGCGCCCCCGCCCCGTGCGCGCCCCGGCCGGCCGGCTCCGGCGACGGCCCCGCGGGGAGCACGGCCTCGGCGGCCGGGCCCGACGCCGCCCGGCGCTTCTCCCTGAGCCTCACGCCCGAGGCCGTCCTGGTCATCCAGCGGCGCCACCTGGAGAGGCAGCTGCTGGCGCGGCCCCGCCGGGCGCCCCCCGCAGCCTCGGCCGACGCCGGGCGCCCGCTCGGCCCCTGCCTCCCCGCCCGGGCCGCGGGCCTCGGCCGCCGCCCGCCCCCGCCCGGCGCCCTGCGGGGCCCCGACCCCGGCCCGAGGCCCGCCGACCCGCGCCCGCTGCTCAAGGTGTCGCTGCTCAACGACCGGCACAAGTACGACGACGTGGAGTACGAGGAGGAGGCCGCGGCCGCCGACGAGGGCCTGGTGCGCAAGTGCACCGAGTGGCTGCGCGGCGTGGAGTCTGCGGCCGCCGCGCGCGACCGAGCCGGGTCCCTGGACGCGCTGCCGCACCTGAGCACCCTGTGACCGCGCGCCCGCCTCCGGACCCGCCGACGGCCACCGCGCACCTCCCGCCTCCTGTGAGCCAGGGGCCCGCCTCGCCCCGACCCCGCGGACCATCTGCCCCGGGGCGGGGGCCAGCCGCCGACCTCGCCCTCTCCCACGCCGGGGCCTCCACCCCGCAGGTCTGCCTTCCGCACCATCTGGCCTCTTTGGCGGCCACCCGTGTCCTTGGCGATCGTGGGGGTGGGAGCGCAGCGGAGAAAATGCCTCTCGGCCCCACCCCTGAGGTTCTTGAGGGTCCCGGAGACCCCCTGCCGGGAGCAGGCCCCTGTCGTTGGTTGTCGCCTGTGGGTGTTGGGTTCGGGCTGCTCTGGTCGGAGCAGCGGGTGACAGGCAGGTGTGGGGGTACCAGGAGGGTGGCCGTCTGGTGCAGAACTGGACACGGTGCTGCATTTATGATTTTGTTTCTCCTAAGTAGACACCATGTCTCTGGAAAGTCTGCAGACCCAAGGAAACGTTAACTCCCCACTGGGAAGGGCGAGGGTCCTGGCCGCCAGGAAGGTCGGCCTGAGTGGGCGCTGTGGTGGGGACAGTGCGCCGTGGTCACAGCCCTGACTCGCCCGGCTTGCAGCTCCTCGGGCCCTCCCCACCCCCACGTTCACAAACACACACACATGCCTATACTCACGGGGTTACCCTCAAGCACACACACGCATGCTCTCAGCTCTCACAGTCGCGTCCTTGCGCTGTCAAATGCACCCTTAAACACACTCACGCTTATACACACACACCCCGTAGTCTTTCTGAAGCACAGCTGCAGCAGTTGTGTTCAGCTTTCCAGTAAGGTGTGAGCAGGCGTGCGGCTCAGCTTCTGGAAAAGGCATTGTCCTTATTTGAAGTGCTGCTCACAAACTGTCTTTTGTGCTCCAGAAAGGACGGGTAGCCAGAGGGAGAGGGGAAAATGCAGACGGTTGTACCCAGACCCAGAACAGGACGTTCCAGCCGGAGGCCGGTTCTGTGGGGAGGCGGGGTGCGGGGTAGATGTGTGTGTGCTTTCAGCGGTTTTAATCACTGTGTGAAATCAGTGACGTGGTGGCTTTGTCCAGCTGTATATAGTGATTATTTAAATGTCTATTTATTATTTGAATAAAGGGTAAACTCCTCTGCCTTTTAGGGGTCACGCTCTTCCCCACTAACTCCAGGCTGACTTCTAGATATTTCCTCCGCTCCTGAGTATATGTGACTCTAAGGGCGAGAAGGGGAAAATGTTAGAATCAGACACAGCTGGTTCTAGACGAGTGTAATGTATTACCTCAATTTTTCACTTATTTTGTAAAAGTAACTAAGGTTTATCTCGTTTGACTTTAATGTGTCATCTTAATCGTATTTTACATTGAAGCCTTACATTTTTAAAAAACCAATTTTGTATTTTTCTTGTGGCGATCCTTGCTCCAATCTCCGTCTCGGGTGCTAGGCACAAATTTAGTTAAGACCTGAAGTTTCTCCTTTGGCGGGAGCTGCATCAATCACCAGATGGGATGCAAAAGCAACCCCCAGCCACTGAATAGCTTGTCTTTCCTGCCACCTGTTTCAGTGCAGAGAGCTGGGTTGTCTTTCACTTTACGTGAGTATGTTAATACCAGAGAGGCAAAGTCAGCAACGGAGCAGAGGTGAAATTAAGACACGTGCTTGTCGGAGTTCCCTTCATGGCTCAGCAGTTAACAAATCCAACAAGAATCCATGAGGATGTGGGTTCGATCCCTGGCCTCACTCAGTGGGTTAAGGATCCAGCGTTGCCGTGAGCTAGGGTGTAGGTTGCAGATGCAGCTTGGATCCTGCGTTGCTGTGGCTGTGGTGTAGGCTGGTGGCTGCAGCTCCGATTTGACCCGCTAGCCTGGGAACCTCCATATGTCTTGGGTACAGCCCTAAAAAGACAAAAAAAAAAAAAAAAAAAAGAAAAGACCTGTGCCCTTGAAGGCTCTGGCTGCCCTGGTTGAGGCCACAGAGTGTGGTCCTAGGGGAGGCACGCTTGTTCTGGCCATTAACCAGCCGGTTGAGTGTGAACCACCAGCAGCTTGAGAGTAAACTGAGATCCCAAGGTGGGCAGTGTTGTAACTTACTTGGGTTCATTTGCTCTAAGTGCAAATACTGGTACTTAGGAGCCCCAGCTTCCTGCCCATTGTGAGAGTGAAATAATAATTTAAAGACTTTCCTAGGGAAATTGATCTTGGCGTCTCGGCGTCTGCCGGAGCGTGTGCCTCGGTCCTGCTGCTGTCCCGTGTGATCTCTGTGTCCCTGGCTAGTCCTCTGTCTCCCCCCCACCTTGGGGGGGGACATCCCATCTCATGCCCCCCCGGCCACAGTAACACACTAGGCAAAGAGCTTCTTCTCCTCTGCGATGTCCGGTTGAGTTGCGTGCCTTGCTGTTCACCGAGAAGCAGGTGCATGGAGCGTGGAGTATTTGCGTTGCTCAATAAAAAACGGAAAAGGTTCCAGGCGTGACAGGCCGTGTCTGTTCGCGTTGCAGCTGACATTTGGGGGAGGTTTTCTCCATCACGTGCCTGCAGTTTCTTAATGTTTATATATAAAAGAGAAGTTCACTGCCCGCATTTCTTTCTAGGAGGTCGTTAAACCCTGTCGGGAAGAGATCAGGGAAGCTTTCAGAATTCTTCTGAGAGGGTCTCTCCGCAGTGCTGCCCCGCCTGAGGCTCTGGCGTTTCCAGGGGTTGGCAGAGGTTCATTGGCCTTAATTACAGTGACAGGGATTCTAAGAATTCTATTGCCAGGCAAATAGTATCAAAATAGGGCTGTTTGGCAGCAGTGCGTGACCTCCTGGTGGGTCACAAACCCCCACGAGGGCTCTATTTCAGATACACGCCCAAGAACATGTGCCGCCTAACAACAGAATTCGTATGTATTTTAGGAAGCCGTGGACTTCCAATTAAGAATCCCTTCTACAGGGAGTTCCTCTTGTGGTGCAGTGAAAATGAATCTGACTAGTATCCGTGAGGACGCAGGTTCGATCCCTGGCCTCGCTCAGTGGGTTAAGGATCCAGCGTTGCTGCAAGCTATGGTGTAGGTTGCACGTGTGGCTTGGATCTGGTGTTTCGTGGCTGTGGTGTAGGCCGGCAGCTGCAGCTCCAATTAGACCCCTAGGCTGGGAACCTCCATATGCTGTGGCTGTGGCCCTAAAAAGATAAAAAAAAAAAAAAAAAAAAAAAAAGACTTCCTTCTACATCCACTTACTTAGACCGTCTTAGAATGTCTTTCTTTTGCTGAAAGTGATTTCAATTCAGCAGGTCATTTCCACCGGAAAGGAGAGGGTGGGTCAGAGCTCGGACTCCAGGTCCCTCTGAGCGGAGCTCATCGCTTCGCAAACATGATCCGTCTTTGAAAGCTCTGGGTTCGTGGAGAAAGTGATCGAAGGTGCCCAGGGCAGGAAGAAGGTGGGAAGTGGGCTCTGGGCGGGCAGTGCCGGTCCTGCCCCGTCCCCCGGCCGTGCAGGGCCCGTGGTCTCCACGTCGTAGTCAGAGATATGCGTCTAAGGGAGGAGCATGTGAAGCCCCAGAGCCGGGGCATGTGTGGCCTAATTCCACATATTCAGGGGACCCCCCGGCACTCAGAGGGTTTATGTTGATCTGCTCTGCTTCCAGAAAAAGCAGATGCCAGAAATGAGAAACTTGCGCTTTGTGGCACAGTTCGGTGGAGGGTGGTGCTCTGGGGAATCCTGTCAGATCAAACTGGCTCTGAAATTGTCATTGTGTCCCTTGGATGTTAGCGTGGGGATCTCAGCCAGCGGTGCTGTGTCATTAAAGCCAGCCCTGAGCCAACAGCCCATGTCAAAGAAGCAGTAAGAGCGCCCGTGATTACAGAGCTGCACCCAAGACTGTCGCCTGTGCGGTGCCCAGACTGGCCCGGTTCAGACCAGCACCGCCTTTGCCCAGATGTTGGCCATTAAGAGCTGGTGGCTCCCTTGGGCCGAGCTGGTAGCCCCATGCCCAGCTTAGAGACTGAGCCCCTCCCTAGCGTGGTCCGGGAGAAGGCTTCTCAGGGAGGTTGAAGGTGGCCTTGGGAGCCTTCGAGGCCGCTGTCCGGGGCCAGCCATCTCTCATTACACCTCTGTGTCGCCATCTCTTCTGTGTACTGGGGATAGGAGGACAAGCGCCCGCAGCATCCCACACAGGCTGCCCACCATTTGCATACGGAGACAGAGCCGTAGAGAGGAAAGCAGCTCCCACCTGCACCTCACCCCCACTGTCTCAGAGCTGCCCTCCTCCCAGGTCTCTGGGTTCAAGTTCATAAGCTGCACGCAGAAGTCTAGCGAGCACCGAGGGAGCGCAGGCGAGTGCCTGGGGGGACCTTCATGGGTACCACTTCCAGGTGGCTTTTGGGAATCTTGAATTTTCCATGGAGCATAGATTTAAAACATTTCTTGGATAAAGATCACGCCAGGAATCAACAAAATAGGACACCAGCAATAGAGAACATGTACCAAGTTCTAAGTTGGTTCTTTTTAAAGATTAGTTAAGACGAGCAGCATCTAGCGTGACCGATCAAGCAAAAAGAAGAAAATCACAAATTGCCAAGATGAGGAATAAGAGGGATTTAACTGCAATCCTACCGACTTTAAAAGGACGATCATTCAAACCAGGGACGGGAGTTGACGTTACAGCCGTCCCATCTGCTGTCAACAGCGCTGTTCAGAGCAGGCACCGGCCAAGCTTTTCTCTGTGTTATTCTGGAAACGTTTCCTTTCCAGGGTCCATATCTTAATTTGCCAAACAGTAAAAACAGCTGATAGCCACAAATCTGGGGCATCGATATTTTTTTATTTATTCTTTTTTCTTTTCTTTTCTTTTTTTAATGGCCGTGCCCACAGCATATGGAAGTTCCCAGGGTGGGAGTTGAATCCGAGCTATAGCTGCCGGTCTACACCACAGCCACAGCAACATGGGATCAGAGCCACATCGGCAACCTACTGCAACACCAGATTCTTAACCCACTGAGCCAGACCAGGGATGGAACCTGCATCCTCGTGGATCCTAGTTGGGTTCTTCACCCGCTGAGCCACAATGGGAACTTCCAATGTTTTTTATTTTGCATCGCGGTTCATGAGGCTGGAAGTGAGGAGAATTCTGACTGTTGTCTTAAGCAAAAGAATAAACAAAAAGCGGCTAACACACAGTCATACATTTTCCACCCACACATTGGAAAAAATAGTGTCCCTTCTGCAGGGGCAGCCTGGGTGGCAGGGCCATGCCATTCACTGTAGGGAGCCTCTGCTGTGCCCCGGGCGCCCCTCTCGTCCTGGGTCGCTTCTCCGCCACAGGCTGCGTGTGGGCTCCGCATGGTCCCTGGTGCTATGGACCAGCTTGCCCACAGCCCCGAGGTGACTTCGTATGGCGTCGGCGAGACTAGTCCATTTCCGAGCGCTTCTGTTCACCATCGGTTGGGATGAAACTCTTCGGCCAGTTTTATAGATGAAGCCGGGGACCCAGGTGTGAGCGGGAACAACCAAACTGCAGCCAGTGCCCAGCGGCTCCAGCTTCCGTGGGTGCCGGGTGCAGGGGGATGTGTGCCCCCCCACACCCTGCCTCCATGTCCCTCCTGAAATGAAGCACCCCCAGAAATCCCAGGAGAACTTCTGACACTCAGGCATAACTAGCAGGGTGCTAGCCCCTCCACTTGGAAGTGCCTGAGTGTCAGAAGAAGTGGAGGAGTCAGCACCCTGCTAGTTATGACACTTGTGGGGGGCTAGGGAAAGTCACCCGAGAATGAGTGTGTCACCCAGGGGTGGGGTTGGGTGGGGTGACACAGCCTCTAGGACGAAAGCATGAAAACAACCCAGGGACCTCTGAAAAGGCGCGCTTAGCAGAAGAAGCCAACTTTCTGGGTAAACAAGAAAGCAGACAAACACAGAGGGAGAACTGGTGACCCCAAAGGGCTGTGTGTCCAGGCGTCACACAGACATGCTGGCAGGGCCTGCGTCCATCCTGGGTCCGCACATTCCCAGTGGCCTCAGGCGGTCACTGTCTGCCCCACGTCCCCTCTGGACCCGGGCAGTGGGAGCTCTGGGCGGGGGCCGGACGGGCACGTGGTGATGCGGTGTTTGCATCCTTAGGAACAGACCCCTGAGTGTGACCTCACTGACCACAGTGCTGCACTGGCAGAGAC
Source organism: Sus scrofa (assembly GCF_054392235.1). Lineage (NCBI taxonomy): Eukaryota > Metazoa > Chordata > Mammalia > Artiodactyla > Suidae > Sus > Sus scrofa. The sequence goes on from NC_139383.1 coordinate 2,632,101, forward strand.
GACCCAGCCAGAAGGTTCTGGAACAATCGCCACTCAGTGGTGGAGACGGGCCTTCCAACAAAGAGCTCATTCATGACTAAGCACAGCCAGTACCCACCGCTGTGCCGTCCCCGGGGCCTGGGGAGAAACACCACGGGGAGGGGTGGACGGGCCACCTGCGGGCGATCGGCTGATGTCACACACGCTGTAAAGCACAGCTGTCCCCTCGGACGGGCCCCCAGCCCCGCCGTCAAAGCGCGTCAAGGAGCGTGTTCCTCGCTTTCCGTCTCCACGGAAGGCCCGTCTGGGAGGGACGCCTTTCAGGGACGCCTGTCCATGCTCAGGGCCTGGACGCTCCTGGCGGAAGTGATACCTGCTCTTCCACCAACAACGCCCTATTTGACTGAATTTTAGAAAAAATGCCCTCAAAACGCTAAACATGCAGCACAAAGAGAAGGGACCCCCCCCCCGCCAGTAGGAAGGAAAGATGAACCAACGTTTCAGGCTGAAACTGGACTTGATCCCGTGAGCGATGCTTCTGGTGGGTAGGCTTCTAGCTGCACTCGCCTTTGTTCTAGAATCACGGTGGAGCCTCCTTAGGGAAGTAGGTGAAGGGCCGAGTCACAAAGGACTAGAAAGGCTTTGGGGGTGACGCGAAGGGAACGGTGCTTTCTGAGCACAAGTGAGGCATCTCCAGCAGCGCTGAGACGGGAAGGGCTGGGTGGGCCTGATGTCCAGGTGTCCTGCAGCCGCCCCATCACTGAGCCCAGCCCCCATCCTGAGCCCAGCCCCGCATCACCGAACGCACCCCCATCACTGAACGCACCTCCATCACTGAGCCCAGCCCCCACCACTGAGCCCAGCCCCCACCACTGAACCCAGCCCCCATCACTGAACCCACCCCCATCGCTGAACCCAGCCCCCCGTCACTGAACCCAGCCCCCCGTCACTGAACCCAGCCCCCCATCACTGAACCCAGCCCCCCGTCACTGAACCCAGCCCCCCATCGCTGAACCCAGCCCCCCGTCACTGAACCCAGCCCCCCGTCACTGAACCCACCCCCATCACTGAACCCACCCCCATCACTGAACACAGCCCCCCGTCACTGAACACAGCCCCCCGTCACTGAACCCAGCCCCCATCACTGAACCCAGCCCCCATCACTGAGCCCACCCCCATCACCGAGCCCAGCTGCCCGGCTGACGATCAGGCCTGAAGAGTCTTTTTCTGCCAGAAAACGCAGATCAATGTTCACAGGGACTGTGCGTGGCTGGCACAGCAGAGGTGGCCATTTGCTCCGGAACAAGTGGTGGGACCTTTGCTCTGAGGGCAGAGGGGAGGGCAGCACGCATCTGAGGAGGTGGAGGGGCTGGGACACAGGAGCAGGAGAGGTGGGACAGGAATAGGGGTCAGCCGGCGTCCACTGTCACTGGAACAGCCCTGGCGCTGCAGCTTGGATTCAATTCCTCTCGTCTACCGGGCCTGGAGGAGGGACGGGGGTGCGGATGAACAGGGAGGGAGAAGGGCCATCGTGCCAGAGGGGCCCCACAGGCCAGCCTCCCTCCAAAGCCCCCCTTGTCCTCCAGGTCCCAGAAAACTCTCAGAGTTCTGATACCTCTCTGTGCAAAACACAATCCGAGTCCGTTTTTAAGGAAATAAACCCAAATCAATATTGTAACGTCATTGTTCAAACATACATTTGAGTGTAAGACATGTTTGGGGGCCCTGTTCATAGGAACAGATGCCCCCCAGTCTTGCTGGTGTGATGCCCACCTCGCGAGCATCAACGTCAACGCCCTTCTCGGCTTGGATGCACCATGGGCCAGGGTTACGGTTGTGGACGTGTCCCCAGGCGGGCTGGCTGCGTCTCAGAGCCCCGACTGTCCTTTAACTGTGAAGAACCACTAACGTCCATCCTGAGCTACAAAGGATGAGGGCTTGTTCCTTCCGTGGGGGCCACGAGCCCCATGTTTCCAGAACGTGACTGTTGACTGTTGGCTCGTTCAGCAGCTAGAGGCCAGGAACCCCAGTGCTCAGGGCGCGCGTGCCCATGACGTCCTGGCGCTGCCGGGCTCGCCTCCAGGGGTCTTTTGGGAGCCTCGTAGGGTCCCCATCCTTGGACTGTGAGTGGTGCATCCCAGTGGGTTGTGCTGCACCCCAGTGGGTTGTGCTGACATGTGCGTGTGCATTTCCGGGTGGTGCTGGAAGCACCTAGAAGCTGCCCTGCATACCGTCTGCAATCCTGGATTCGTGCTGGAGAGAAATTCCACCTGCCAACTGAGAATCATCTCGCAGGGGGGAGTCAGTGCAGCTTCCTTTATCAGACATTTATTTATTGATTTATTTTGGTTGCACCCACAGCATATGGAAGTTCCTGGGCCAGGGATTGAATCCAAGCTGCAGCTGCAGCAACCTGGATCCTTCACCCACTGCGCCATGGCGGGAACTCCAAGACTCTTAACATCCGTAAAATTCACATGCTCACTGTGACCAAAGTATCAGATTTTTAAAGAAAAATTTAGGAATGCTTGTCCCCAAGATGAACCTGGAATGGGTTCCTCCAGCCTTTTCCACTCGACTTCAGGTTGGCTCTTACCCTTGCCGCTGGGGGAAGCAATACTGTTTGGTTTCGCATTAAAAAAAAACAAAAACAAAAACAAAAAACAAACCTGAAAACAAATGAAATTATAATTTTTTAAAAAAGCTTATTAAAAATATTCATTGGGAGTTTCCATCGTGGCTCAGAAGAAATGAATCTGACTAGTATCCATGAGGATTCAGGTTCAATCCCTGGCCTCGCTCAGTGGGTTAAGGATCCGGTGTTGCCATGAGCTGTGGTGTAGGTTGCAGACAAGGCTCGGATCTGGCATTGCTGTTGGCTGTGGTGTAGGCTGGTGGGTATAGCTCCAATTCTTCCCCTAGCCTGGGAACCTCTATATGCCATGGGTACTGCCTTAAAAGACACACACACACACACACACAATTCACTGGATATTAAAAAAAGACTCTGGTATTCACCCACCCTCTGGTATGAACCAATGGGGCCCAGGCCCCACCCACCCATCAACAAAACCCTTGGCAACCGTGCTGGTGGTTTTCAAGGGCCCAGCCATTGGGAGCAAACCGTCAGGTCAGTGGCTCTTTGAGCAGCTGCCCTGGCTGAGCTTCCCTGGGGGCTGGGGGCCTCCCCACATCCACTCCTGGGGGGGGCGTGGGCGGGGGGCGGGGGGTAGGCAGCCAGCATCACCTTCGGTCCTGGGAGCTGTGACAGAGGGGAAATGCAGTTACATCCCCGCAAACTCCGGGCTTTCTGGGGACGTCCTGGTTCAATGAGATTCTTCCCCCACATTTTGCTTCCCGTTGGGAGAATTCACAAGCCACCACCAGGTCTGGCACTTTCCTTTTTCTTCCTCCTCTGGAAGGATCTGGAAGGCCCCGATGTATTCCTCTGAAGTAGCCTCTTCCAGCTTGTTAGGGACAGACAAGGGGCCACAGGGCACTAAACCCAAAGTGAGGAAATGATGGCCTTTATTCAGAATTCTCTTTGTGTCTTGGTCAGGTAATAATTTCTTAAAATAACAGCAACAACAATAAAGAGTGAGCCTGTGACTCTCAGCTACCGAGGGGCCCTTGGATCCTTCCCGGGTGGGTCTCCAGCCCCGCCAAGACTTTCCCGAGCCTCCGGCCAGGGGCATGCGCTCACCGACTGCAGGATGAACTTGCGTCCTTGGAATCCTGCTCCACGCTTCTAGCCCTCCAGAGCCAAAGAAACCCCAGACAACAGATGCCCATACACAGTGCATAGCAGTAACTCCACAGCTCTGTTTCTGTGCCATAGTTTATGGTATTTAATTTTATATAATATATATTATTTATTAGAGCATTTTTGATACCCCATATTCTGTTTACACACCTCAAAAACTGCTCAGTGATTCTTTTGTTTATTAAAGCACCACTGCTCTAGAGAACGGCATCTACCGTGGCAACACTGACCACCCGTCCTATTGCTGCTTCTGGTCCGTTGGTAGACTACCTATGGATGCTTATCCTGGGCTTCATCACTGCATCTGTCCTGGCCTTCTCCGTGGGAGCCAGCGATGTAGCAGATTCTTTTGGTTCAGCCGTGGGATCAGGTGTCCTGAAGCAAGCCTGCATCCTAGCAGCGTGGGATGGGCAAATGCAGTGGGCAATGAACTTTGGGTGAGTGAAATGGGACAGCCTTCCATGTTCATCTGTCTACCTCTTAACGGAATAAAAAAACTGCCTACCATTTTTAGAGGAAAAAAAAAAAAAAAAGAATGAGCCTGTGGCAGGTGCACACCTGAGCTCATGGATTAATGTCACCATGGAAATACGACATAAACAGGAAAACCTCTTCCAGGGGTTTTATTTTATTTCCACGATTTTATTTGTATGTCAACAAACTCAACTGCAGGACCCTATTCATTTGGCTTTTCTTATCTCAAAAAACTTAGTATCTTATAAATGCTTACAATCAGGTACAAATGCTATGATGTAGAATAAATAGAACTACTGGATTTCCAGGGACACTAAAACACCCCTCAGGGAGTTCCCACTGTGGCTCAACAGTAACAAACCCAACCAGCATCATGAAGATGCAGGTTCGACCCTGGCCTTGCTCAGTGGGTTAAGGATCCGACGTTGCCATGAGCTGTGGTGTGGGTCCCAGATGAGGCTCGGATCCCAAGGAGCCATGGCCGTGGTGAAGGCTGGTAGCTAAGGCTCTGATTTGACCCCTAGCCTGGGAACTTCCATATGCCATTAAAAAAAAGAAAAAGAAAAAGAAAAAGAAAAAGAAAGGGCGTTGCTGTGATCACCCAGTTTTCCACCCAGTTTTTCCGACTGTCCCTCTTAGAATTTCAAATGGGACAGGACTGTCTGTCACCTTTAGATGGTAGCACCGCAGTTGATACCAAAAACTTGCATGTTTACTCTTCAATTCTTTTACATCCATCTTTACCTAAAGTATTAAGTAGCTCGATAAGAAGGTGATCTGACGATGTCTCAACTTGGCAGCAGGAAACCTGGTAACTCACAAGTCAATTCTCTGTGGTGCCCATAGCAGCCAGAGACACGCAGAGCTGTTCCTCTTGCTGCCAGGATGTGATGTCAGCGGGGGCGGGGCGGGGGGGGGGCTGGGCCCTGGAAAGGGCAGGGGAATTGGAAGATTATTGCTTTGGTATCAGATCCTGGTAGAATTAACACTATAGCTCATATTTCATGGCTTCCTCTAGGCATAACCTGCAGCTCTGTTAGCCGCTGGACGGCTTCTAGAATCCTCAGAATGTGGGGTCGCTGGGCGGTTTTCCCAGCTTTTGGACGTGAGCAGTCAAGAGTTTTTTGGGCAGGAACTACACACTTAGTCCAATTATTAAACACAAATAAACAACTTTTTAACTTTGGTTTTCATTGTGCATTTAAGTAGGAAAATAGGGAACGCAATTAGGGTCCTTTGGTGTCAGAAGCAGAAGCCAGCTCTGCTTCAACCTGAGCAGAAAGAGGGTTGTGAGAAGGTTAGGGGAGCTGGAAGGGGGGTGGTGACAGAGGGGAGGGACGGGCGAGGGACAGTCTTCCAGCCATAAAATAAATGAGCGGGGGTGAGGAAAGAGTCCATAACACTGGAACGACGTTGTATGGCGGCAGGTGGAAACGAGACCTATCGTGCTGACCATTTCACAATGTATAAAAATACTGTTGTACCTCTGCAATAATAATAGGTACAATAATATTCTATTATAGGCTGCCGAGTCCATCACACTTCAATTAAAAACAGAAAGAATGGGAGGGAAAGCAGAGGAAGCCGGCTTTGGAGAGGGCAGGGACCCAGGCAGTGGGGACGAGCGGGAATCCAATGATTGGGGATGGATGGGTGGCTCGCGTGTCACTCCCTGCAGGACACAGATTTTGGGGTGAGGGCAGCTTTAACCTCGCACAGTGGGGGAGGGCAGAGGGGAGAATGAGGCGTCTGGTCATGGGAGGGCGGGGTGGAAGCCTCCGGTCACTGCAGCTCAGGGACTCGGAGCACCTGCTTTGCCCCAGGCTCTTATGTGCATTGTCACAGGCGGTGACCGCATGCCTTCACTTCCCAAAGCCACACGTGTGCTGCGCTAGTCTGGGATCTCTTGGTGCATCCCTGAGAGTCCTTGCGTGGCTTAATTCTGGTGGTGGGAGACCTCAATACGGAGGGCTAGGAGTCAGCGACAGATGAACCCCAAGGGGCCCGAGTGGTGATGGACAGTGAGCCCCCAGGGAGGTGGGGGGACCGGGCAGATCCCTGGGGGCTTGCAGGGCCTTGGTGAGGAGGCGGTAGGTAGTTCTAGGGGGCTTCTTGCTGTTTAAGGGAATCTCACCAGCAATGGGTGATTCAGCTTAAGGACTTCTGTGCTTAAGTCACAGCCAGCCCCCCACGCTCCCCAGGAAGGACCAGGCGTCTCTAAGTGCCATCACATCTCTGGGGACTGTCCCCTAGCTCAGCCAAGCCCTCTGAGGAGGAAGAAAGGCGGCTCAGGTGTCAGCTAAGTTGCTGTTCTTTTTCAGTCATAGCTTAAGGGATTTTGAAATGTATTTTAAAAGGTAATTAAACACTGGGAGTTCCCGTTGTGGCTCAGCGGTAACAAACTCTACTAGTATCCATGAGGATGTGGGTTCAGTCCCTGGGCTCGCTCAGTGGGTTAAGGATCTGGCATTGCTGTGAGCTGTGGTGTAGGTCACAGATGTGGCTCGGATCTAGCATTGCTCTGGCTGTGGTGTAGACTGGCAGCTGTAGCTCTGATTTGGCCCCTAGTCCAGGAATTTCCATATGCCACAGGTGCAACCATTTAAAAAAAAAAGGTGGAAAATGGGATTTCCCTGCTGGCTAAGGTTAAGGATCCAGTGTTGTCACTGCTGTGGCTCTGGTTACCGCAGTGGCATGGGTTCGATCCCTGGCCCGGGAACTTCTGCATGCTGTGGGTGTGGCCAAAAAAAGGGGGAGGAAATAAACATCATTCGTGATTCTTTTATCCAAACGGATATCTTCTCTTTGATCATCTTTGTGTATTTCCCTCTTAGAATCTAAGCAAATATAAAAAGAGCTACTTGAAAATTAACATGAGGATTCTCTCACCTTATTCAATATTCTCCTACCACATGATTTTATTGGCTGTGTAGTTTTGCCCTATTACCATAATTTTTAAAACGAATTCCCTAAACAAGCGTTAAGTTTGCCCTTCCTTTGGGACGCATCATAAATACGACTTCAGTGAGGGGCTGGGCCCTCCAGTATTTCCTACTTATGAACTGAAAATTACACTTTGGTGAACAGTAATTCAACCTGGCCAGTCTGCTCCTGACTGCTGCTCACGTACAGTCTCTCAGGCTTCAAGGATGGAGGGAAGGAGGTTTGTAGGTTTTGGGGTTTTGTTTGTTTTTTTAGAGTTGCATGTGTGCTACGTGGAAGTTCCCAGACGAGAGGTCGAATCGGAGTTGCAGCTGCTGTCTACACCCCAGACACAGCAACTCGGGATCCAAGCCTCCTCTGTGACCTATACCACAGCTCACGGCAATGCTGGATCCTTAAGCCATTAAGGGAGTCCAGGGATCAAACCTGCATCCTCATGGATACTAGTCTGGTTCGTTCCCGCTGAGCCATAAGGGAAACTCCAGTAGTTTTATAATCAGTAAAGAAACCCCTTCCAGGGAGTTTCCGTCGTGGCTCAGTGGAAACAAACCTGACCAGCATCTACGAGGACATGGGTTTGATCCCTGGCCTCGCTCAGTGGGTTAAGGATCCAGCATTGCTGTGAGCTGTGGTGTGGGTCACAGACTCGGCTCAGATCCTATGTTGATGTGGCTGTGGTGTAGACCAGAGGCTACAGCTCCAATTTGACCCCTAGCCTGGGAACCTCCATATGCCATGGGTTCGGCCCTAAAAAGAAAAAAAGAAAAGAAAAGAAAAGAAACCCCTTCCAAATGGTTTTACTCTCTCCATGTCAGATCAGCCCTGTGGCCCTCAGAGCAGCGGGGAGGCCCCCACCTCTCACTCCGGGGTAACGGCTCACTTCCCAGCTGAAGCCAACACATTACGTGCAAACGGAAGTGACTTTGGGCTGTGTTCCCTCCCACGGGGACGGGAGAGGGATGGGGGCCACCCACAGGTTCCCCGACCCCAGATCTGCCCTAGTCCCGCCCCTCACCCTCCTTGTGCCAGGATCCTGGCCATGAAAGCACCTGAAAGGATGGACTGACGTGCCCGACGGACCGTAAAGAGGAACGGAGCTCGAGCTCCACAGCTCCTGAGCCCAACGAAGTATCATGGGCCCCACATTCAGTTTAATTCTAAGTATCACAAGTGCGTGCAGCTTATCAAAATGCAAACACATGGCATGTTCCCAAATGCTCACTGATTTCCAGGCAAGACCAGATGCAGAAGCTCGAGGAGCTTTCTTGGAGGAAAGAACCTAAAAAGAGCAAGAAAATTCAGAAGCTGGCACAAACCAGCAATAAATTCCAACGTGAACTGGGCAGCGGTTGGTGCAATGAATGGTAAATGAGAACTGGGGTGCTGGCGCAGGGCCTCGGAGGCGCCATGGTTGCCAGGCGCTGTGGCTGTGTTGTGACAACGACTGTAAAGACGCGGGGCCTGGACTTGCCTGGACTGGAGCCGCGCATCCTGGGACCGGCCATCTGGAGCCTCACCCTGAGCTGAGCGCATGCGCAGAGAGGGGTGATGGGGGGGCACTGAGGTCAAGGTCAGGGACAGGGGCGGGGTGAGAAAGGGGAAAGGCCGAGACGGTGGAGACAGCGGAGGTGGAGGAGATGCGAAGGACAGGGGAACGGGCGCCTCCACCAGTCCTGGCACCATTCTCCCGGTGGGGCCACCTGTGCGCCTTCTGTGTCGGCCCAAGAAGGACCACTGGCCTGACTGTTTCCCTAGGGAATTGAGCCTGAAAATGCTGCAGAGGCTTGTAAGGCCTCTTTATTTAAAATAGCACCACAGAAAAACAAACATCACATTGTCTGGTGGCTTTTGGATTTGTTTGCAAAAATAAAGCTAGCCATGGAGATCAAATTGTTAGATACCCTCCGATTTTCATGAAAGAGTCAAGAAAAAAAGGAAACACATTATATTCTTGAATGCTCTTGGCAATAGCATGGGGGAGTTTTTGCTCGCTTGTTTGTTTTTTGAGTCATTAAAATGACTTTTAAGGGGCACAACTATTAACTTATTTTTTTCCTTCCCGGTTGAGTAAATAGCTATTCTGTGTCATGGATGAGTGACGTGTTCAGCTCTGGCTTCTCTGGAGAGTTAGAAACAAAACAAAACAAAACAAGAGCCCACGTCCAGTGATTCTGAACCCTGGAGGCCTGGGCATCGGGCTGAACTCCCCTGGCGACTGCGGCCAGAGTTGGGAACCTTTGACTAAAACTGCGCTTCTCGCATATGCACCCCTGCTCCCCGTGCGGTTATTTAAGTCTATCCCATGCACCAGCAACTGAAAACCCATGCACTTTTTTTTTTTTTTCTTTTTTAGGGCCACACCCACAACATATGGAGGTCCCCAGGCTAGGGGTCGAATCAGAGCTGCAGCTGCTGGCCTACAGCATCATGGGCTCTGAGCCGAGACAGTGACCTACACCACAGCTCAGGGCAACACTGGATCCTTAACCCACTGAGCGGGACCAGGGGTTGAACCTGTGTCCTTACGGATACTAGTCGGGTTCGTTTCTGCTGCGCTGAGACGGGAACTCCTCCCGTTTCCTTCCTCACCATCCTTGGCAGAGGAGAGACCTTGGACTCGCAGGTGCCAGGAGAGCGCCGCATTCGCTGTGTGACCCAGGGCCTGGAAGAGACACAGAGAAATTTCAGTTCCCTGCATGAAAACCCCAGCAAGCAGCTCTCTGGCTTTTGGTTCATGTTGACGCTTGTCCAAGACAACGGGCAACACACCCTGGCATTTTACTGAACCGAGCAGCCCAGCCGCCTCCAGCTGGTTCAGGGTGTGGACGGGATGAGCCCCCTCAGAGTCTGGAGGCCCAGGGCCCGAGAGAGTAACTGGACTCCCTGCCTCGGGCCCGCCAGGCCCTTCCGGTCGCCTTTAGAAATCAGGGGACCGAGTTTACAGGAGGGGTGAGCCGTCGCTAGCAGGCCAGGGCGTTAACACACGGCCAAGTCGGACGCACCTGGGGAGGGATGTCTGTTCTCCACGTGGACACGTGACCTTGGAGGTCCGTGGCCCAAGTCACAGCTACCGGCCAATCCCGGACACTGAAGCCCAGGGCTCCCGCCTGCCTTCTCTCGGGAGGGGCGGCAGGGCCGTGAGGGGTCTCACTCGCCCCCACGGCTGGCGGAGCTCCTGCCAAGGTCTTCCTTCTCCCAGAAGGGACTCCCTCCTGGCCCAGACCATCTCCCGCCTTGCAGCAGAACACATGCTCTTATTAAATGTTTTCCTGCTGGTGCCAAAGAGGGGTCAGCGATTTAGTAAAATGTCAGCCTCGACTTTCTGACCAGCCTGCCCGGGAATGACGTGTATCCTTAGAGGAACAGCCCCTGGCTCCCCCTTCACCCCCGCTGGAGGCCATCCCAGCATTTGTGCAGAAAGGAAGGTGTTGCAGCTCCCAGCTCCTGGTCCTGCCGTGACTGGGTCACACTTGGGGAGGCTGTCCTCGGGAAAACCGAGCCTGACTTTGCCCTCTGTGTCCACAGCAGGTGGCGGACCCTTCTCACGCTGGCAGGGCCCTTACCTTTCCCCCTCTCTGCTAGTGGCTCCCCAGGGTCCCTCTCATGAACCAGTGATGTTTTGGTTACTGGACAACAGAGGAAGTGAGATTCCGGTTCCAGAAATGGAGCCGTGCCTGCCTGGCTCTGCTCTTCATTTGTCTGGAACTGTCTGTAGGATGGGCCTCGATGGAGCTGAGACCCACAGGACCCAGGCGGCCACTGGGCAGGTGGGTGGAGCTCCCGTGGAGCCCGCAGCATGGCCCGAGGAGCAGGCCCTCGGAAATGTCCCTCGAGCTGGTCTGTACCCTCGCCTGGAGGAGGACACTTTCCGAGAAGAGGGAACACCTGCTCATGGTTCTTGGTCCCTAACCCAAGGCCAAGGCCTGAGGGTCAGGGAGCTGGTGACCAGGAGGACACTGTCCCTGGTGCTCTGAGGGTCTCTCTATAGGAACTGGCTCTGGGTGTTTCCTCTGATCATCAGTTTAGTGAGAGGGGCTTCCTGAGCCCTCGGGGGAGGCTGCCCTGGGCCCCCTGACCAGTCTGTCCCTCCCGAAAACCCAGGGGGCTGTTGGTGGAGGTGGAGTGACAGAACACACCCCATGTCACCAAGGGTGAGGTAGACAGGGTGCGGAGGTCACCGGAGGACCCCAGGGCCCCAGGGCAGGGCCAGCTGTGCAAGATCTGGTTGAGTCCAGAAAGACTGTGGCTTCTCCTCCTCTGCCCGCTCTGGGCACCAGTCTCAAGGGTCAGAAGCAGCAGCTGGTGAACAGAGAGTGGGGTGCAGCTGCCCCGAGCTCCCATCACGGGCTGGACCAGGCGGGAGGGGCCTGGGGAGAAGCCCTGTCTCTGAATGAAGGTGGAGCCAAGTTACCTCGGAGAGAGTCACAGTTACTGTAGCAGAGGCACCAACATCCAGCCCCGCCAGGCTCCTCGGCCTGCTCAGTGCCTGCTGCCAGCATGGTCACAGGGTGTCACAGCATGGCCAGAGAGTGGTCGCAGCATGGTCATAACATGGTCACAGCATGGTCACTGCTGTGTGGAGAGGAGGATGCTGGGCCCCAAGCTTCGTGGTGGCAGTGGCCTGGGTACCATGCCACGTGGTGCTCCCGCCTGGTTCAACATTCCCTCGAGCCCCGGTCCATCTGTCCTGCCAGCCACTCTCCACAGTCCCCGAGAGACTGGGTCTCCTTCGGTCCAGCAAGCCTAGGAGGCGTCCCGGGCCGTGTCTTCATGCCCCTCAGCCCGTCGGTGGCGAAGCTGTGTGGACTCCCTCCCCGCTATCTCCCAGTTCATCCTCCCTCCTGTTCCTGGAAGCTCCCGGGCTCCCACCTTCTTGCCCCGGGACAGGCTCCACCCAACGCGCCCTGTCCGTTCCATCCCACACCAGTGCTCTCAGCCTCTCACAGTAGGGTCACCAGGGGACTTTTAAAACCTATGGGGGGAGTTCCCATTGCGGCTCACTGGTTAACGAATCTGACTAGGAACCATGAGATGGCGGGTTCCATCCCTGGCCTCGCTCAGTGGGTTAAGGATCCGGCGTTGCCGTGAGCTGTGGTGTAGGTTGCAGATGTGGCTCAGATCCCGCGTTGCTGTGGCTGTGGTGTAGGCTGACAGCTATAGCTCCGATTGGACCCCTAGCCTGGGAACCTCCATATGCCTCGGGTACAGCCCTAGAAAAGACAAAAAACAAAAACAAAACAAACAAACAAAACAACCTATTGGGGAGTTCCTGTTGTGGCTCAGCGGTAACGGATCTGACTAATATCTATGAGGACGTGGGTTTGATCCCTGGCCTCACTCCGTGGGTTAAGGGTCTGGTGTTGCTGTGAGCTGTAGTGTAAGTTGCAGATGCAGCTCAGAGCTGGCATTGCTGTGGCTGTGGTGTAGGCCGGCAGGTGCAGCTCCAAGTGGACCCCTAGCCTGGGAACCTCCACAGACCACAGGTGCACCCCCCCAAATATAAAATAGAATAAAACCTGTCAGTGGGCTTCTCTCCAGATGAAGTAAATCAGAACGTGCGGGGAGAGCCTCCGACTTGGTGATGGTCTGTGGAGCTCCCGGGTGGTGCTTGGGCAGCCGGGTTGGCCTCGGCGTCCAGCCACAGGTGTGGTCCTGGGAGCATCTCCCAGCCCAACCTGCTGAGCACACGGCCTGCAGTGGGGCTGGGACCCGGGTTTCAACATGCTCTTAGGGGTCCTGCATGCAGATGGCGAACAGGTGTCACCGCCTGGGGCCTTCGAACACCAAAGACGACACCTCAGCTCCCCAGACCTGTAGAAGCTTCCGTCCCTGAGAGACAGGGGCTCCAGACCCTTCTGGATGCCTCTCACACGCCTTAGGCTCCAGCTGTCTGGACCAAGCACACCTCTGACACGGGTCCCCAGGGCTTTGTGGGTGGCACCTGCCGACTCCCTGTTCAGAGGTACCCTGCCCCCCAGAACCCCAAGCCTCGGTCTCCTCCTCACCCACAGGAGGCTCCGGCAGAGCCGAGCTGGGGGTCTGGTCCCCAGTGGCCGGCAGGTTCATGGACCAGCTGAGCTGTTCCGTGTCTCTCCAGCCTCAAGCCCACTGGCCACATGGGTGAATCTGGCCCGCTGACAAGTGACTTGGATTTCAGGCCTTGGGGACCTGCCTCAACAAAGGCAATTTAGACCGGACACGTCACGATCCTGAGCCCCCGGCCCCTTCCCGAGGGGGACCGCCGGTCTGGGTCCACTCAGCCCAGTGCCGCTACCTCTGTGCTTCAAGGGGTCCCCCGGACATCCATGACCAACTCACTTAGGTCGTGTGTGTGTGTGTGTGCGCCCGCAGGTGCATCGTGAAAGGAGAACAACCTGTGTGTGAACCTCTGATGCTGACTCAGGACCCAGCCCCGCGCAGATGTGACCCCCGCCCCCCACTGCTGCATCTCTGGCCCCAGACAGGCCTTCTCCCCTCTCCCTGAAGCTCCGTGTCCGCCGAGGTCCATCACGCCACTTCCTTGTGCGCCCCCCCGATTTCCCAGCGTTCAGAGAGACACAGCTGCAAACAACTGGCAGCTCAGAGCTTTACTCGCCGAGCGTCAGCTTTATTCCCTGCTTACAGGGCCAGCTGAGTGTGGTCACGCTGGGGGGACCAGCCCCACATCTCGGTGACATTTGTGTCACATCAGCCACAGGCCAGGCTCCCCCCTCCCCAGATTCTCCCTGAGACGGGGCTGACAGCCACCTCCCAGGGACACATCTTAGGGCAGAGAAAGAACTGCGGTGCAACCTGGGGACGGCCCTGCGGGGACACAAGGGCCGAGTCCCAGTGCCTGACAGCGGGGTGGGGTGGGGGCAGTTCTGGGGGGGGAATGGGCGGGACAGATGGCAACTCCAAAACAAAGGAGACCATCCACTGTGGTGGTTCCCTTCTTGGAGAGGAGGTGCTTCTCTTCCACAGGGAGAATACACCCCTTCCTCCCCAAGGGAGACCCTCCCCACCCCCCCGCCCCCAGGCTCCGCTTCCAGGACCCAGGATTCACAAATCCCAGCGGGCGGTGCTGCAGGGGCAGCTGGACTGGAAGGTTCCTAGATCAGCTCCTGCTGCCTCTCCCGGAAGTGGGTCCCCGGCCAGGCTCTCAGGCTTTTGGCTCAGGCTTCTGGAAAGTTCTGCCTTTCCCTGGCAGGGATGCACCCAGGGGAGGGGTGACAGAGAATGGCAAACAAAGAGCTCGCTCCACCACCCTGAGCTTTGCTCCCTTCTCAGTGTTGCTGAAACTTGGCCTCTGTCCACTGGTGCCGAAGAGAGATGCGGAGACAGCGTTTGGGGCAGAGAAAAAAAATAGCTTTATTGCTTCACCAGGCAAAGGAGGCCACAGCAGGCTGATACCCTAAAGACTGTGCCATCTTTGGGGAAAGATTAGGAGGTGCTTTTATAGTTTGGGAGTGAAAAATAGGGCCGCAGAGAAGGATCCGGATAGATCCAGGCTCAAATTCTTCTTCAAAGCTGGCGTTGAGTGGCCCTGGGACTGGTTCTGGTGGTTCTGGAATGAGATGTCTTCACCAAGTGAACGTCTTCCATGTGCTGGGGTGTTCGCTCTGCAGAGGAGCTCAAAGATGCTGTTACGTGAATCCCTGGAGGAGGAGCCCGGACCCGCCCCATGGCTGCCCTGTTGCTTCCTGACAGTTCTTCCTCCGTCTCTGCATCCTGGCCCTTCCCTGGTTAGCACCTGTTAGAACCTGCCCTTTGGAATTCAGGGAAGGTCATGGAGGCTGAATGAGGCCTACTTCCTAAAAATAAGAAGTGGTGGGGAGGTCCTGTCGTGGCTCAGCAGAAACAAATCCGACTAGTATCCATGAGGATGCGGCTTTGATCCCTGGCCTTGCTCCGTGGGTGAAGCATATGGTGTTGCCATGAGCTATGGGGTAGGTTGCAGACTCGGATCCCAAGTTGCTGGGGTTGTGGTGTAGGCTGGCAGCTGTAGCTCTGATTCTGCCCCTAGCTGGGGAATTCCATATACTGCAGGTGCGGCTCTAAAAAAAAAAAAATAAATAAAAAAAATAAAAAAAGAAGAAGTGGGGGACACAGAAAGGCCTTTGTGCCCAGGAGCCCACAGGGCCCTGCTGGGTTTCCTCAGTACTTTTGAATCTAAAACACAGATGGGTTCTTGTCTTGGCCAGAGGCATTGAGTTCAATTTCCTTGAAGGGGCCGTGAAGCCCAACAATAGGCCAGAAATGGATTTATTAAGAGAGGATGATTTTGAGGGTGCAAGCCTGGCAGGCGAGGATTAGGTGGGCTGCATTTTTATGATCCAAGAAAAGACTTGTCCTCTTCCTCATTCTTCGAGTAGACGTCAGGCTTCCATCACTAGCTCCTTTGTACCCCGTGAGCGAGTCTTTGACCCTCTGAGGTCAAACCGGGACTGTCCTGCTGCCTATTCAGATCAGCAGAAGGTGGTCAGGAGGCTGCAATATCTTGACTCACCTCTGGTTTCCATACAGTGAGAGTCTCCTCCTCGGGAATGGCCTCTTTCCCTGAAATTCCTGTCCTTGCTCCGAAGGACCAACATCTTGCCGAACTTGAATGCAGGTCTCATTTCACCTTTTACCTAATGACCTGAGGCCCATCTGGTGCTTTTATCTGTGGTTTTATAGTTAAGCAAGGCTGCTTTGTTCCACGACATTCTGATAGCTTTCTGGCTCAATCGCTAACTTAGAGTGGTGGCCCACAATTTCCCTCTCTGTCTGGGGTCCCCTCTGGGGACTTTTCTACAGCTGCCTGGGTAACCAACCCTGCCACTTCCATTTGGTGCTTTTCCCCCCTGAAGATTATTCTGTTAGAAATGAAATAGTCATCTAATTTCCCACAAACTATTACTCCCATAGACGCATCAATTATTTTATAGGTTTTCTTGTTCTCAAGTTCACTGCGGTGAAGAATCAGGTTTTATCTATTTTCAATTTCTTTTTAAAAGACCTACAAAAGGCAAGGCAATTTTTGGATCATTGATTTAACATATGTAACATTTCTACCCTCAGTTTTTCTAAAACATTTCAATTCCTCGCTGTCCGTGTCTGTATCTATCTCTCGGGGACCACATTGGAGCGTCTTTGTTCCGAAGAAAGCCCTTTGTTTCTCTGCGTGTGTTTGCATGTGTGCATAACGATTAGAATCTTCTAGGTGTGGCCTTTTTACAATCAGGAGACTCTGCTTAGCTCCTGGCAGACTGAAGGAGAGCATTTATCCCGATGAGGAGGCTTGCGTATCTTTCCGGACCTTTTATTTTTTTCAGGTTTCACTGCATTTCTATCTGAGGCCCCACCCTGCCTCATATTCCTCCCCGCTGTTTTCAGTTCAGTGCTTAGTTTCACAGTGTGTCCATTTGTCCTCTGCTCAAGTCACGTGCACAAGCACGGGTCGTCAGGTTTAATCCCTGGGCACCTGTACCCACCACGTCCCCCATCCCTTCGCAGGGTCATCTTCCTTTTTTCTGACTCTGTTTTGGAAAATACTTCCTTAGCTTTGGGAAGAGGCTCTGATCTCGTTCATCTTGGGTTTGCTCTGAAAAGCCGGTGAGGCAGCCCAGGGGCAGGCTGTTTTCTGCCCTCCGTCCTGCCCCGTCCATGATGCTCTGCGGCCTCTGGAAGGGGGTGCCGTCGGCCCAGGGTTCCTGGTTTTATGTTGCCATGTGACTTTCTTCCTTTCCTTCTTAAGGATGACAGGTGTTGAACAAATATTTATTGAGTTCCTTCTAGTGCCAGACACACTGAGGAACAAGCACTGTGCCAATTAGACGCTTGGCGACAAACAGTAGAAACAAATTCTGAATAACCTAAGCAAAAAAAAAAAAAAAGAAAAGAAAAAGCGGTGTTAAGCAGCTCGTAGAGGAGACTAGAGGTGGGAAAGGGGGTGGGGACGGAGGCAGAGCATGTGTGGGCAAAGTCACGAAGGGGGAGAGTGACCGAGGGCCACCACGGCCACCACAGCTCCTCCAGCCTGCTGGTGCCCCACTGCGTCCGGCTGCCACTCATTCTGCGCCACCAGGTCAGGAATCCTAGTTCAAGCAAAACCTCCTGACTGGGCAAGGGCAGGGCTCGGCCCCCTGAAAGCTGCCAGGACCTGGGATTTGGGTAGAAGCGGGCCAGAGCTTCAGCAGAGCAGGGTGAGTGTGGACGGACCAACAGGGCGGGTGGGGTGGGGGGTCCTGTTGACTGTGCGTTTCTCCCTCCACCCCCCCCCCCCCAGTGCTCTGGGACATCAGGAGGCTGTCTCCTGCGAAGGGGACACCGCCTCCTCTTTCAGGCGGAGGCGCCAGGTGCTGGGTGGGTGGCCCGCCCCGTGCCCTGGGGGATGCTGAGCAGCACCCGGGCCTCTCCTCACCCTCAGTTATCCACGCGGTCCTGCCTGCGGTCCCCACCCCAGCCCCCTCTGGGTTAGCGCGTAGGTTCCAAGCCCATGGCCGAGCTCCAGCAGCAGAAACGCTGCGATGTGAGGTCAGACCCCGTGTGGTTAACAACTTTCCCAGCTGATTTTACACACCTCAGGGTGTGGGCGCCGGGAAGAGGCGGGGCGATTCGTGAGTGGGGGCGGAAGGGCGATTCGAAAGGTCGCCTTGGGAGGCCGAGGGCCTGGGAAGGGCCGGGTGGGAGGGGGTGGGGGCTGGGACAAAGGCCCGCGGTGGACGTGGAGCAGAAGGAGCAGAAACCTCTCGGTGGGGTGGATGTCACAAGGCGAACGCCCTGATCGCAGCCCTGGGGGAGGTGGGCCCCGCACCCCAGTTTGCGGACCCACAGCGGGGACGACGCAGCACGAGATGGGAACGCGGGAGAATGAGCTCAGATTTGAATACGCGGGGCTTCGGGGCTGAGAGGGACCCCGTGCGTGTGAGTGGGGAGTCAGGGTGTGGGGCCTTCGGCATCCGGGTGGTCGCGGTGTTAGGACCCAGAGGGCAGGGCTGAGCCCCCGCAGCCCAACCCTTGTGGGCAAGTGGGAAGACGGGTGACAGTGGTGAGAGGGGCCTGCAGAGGCAAAGGAGGGTTTTTGTTGGTTTTCGTAGCTTTTTGTGGTATCATTGGCATATAATATACAACAGTGTGTAAACCCATATAATTTGATACGTTTTAAATACGTTTTTACTGGAGTATAGTTGTCTTACAGAGTTGTGTTTGTTTCAGGTGTGTAGCAAAATGAATCAGTTATATGGATATACATAAATCCATTCCTTTTCGATTCTTTTCCATATAGGTTATTATGGAATATTGAGATTTCCCGGTGCTGTACGGCAGGTCCTTGTAGGTATCTATTCTATGCATAGCAGTGTGTATATGTTAATTCCAAACTCCTATTTTATCCTTTCCTCCGTTTGCCCTTTGTTAACCATAAATTTGATCTCAAGATCTGCGAGGGGAGTTCCTGTTGTGGCCCAGCGGTCATGAACCCGACTAGTATCCATGAGGTTGCGGGTTCGATCCCTGGCCTCGCTCAGTGGGTTAAGGATCTGGTGTTGCCGTGAGCTGTGGTGCGGGTTGCAGACTCAGATCGAATCCCAAGTTGCTGTGGCTGTGGTGTAGGCTGGCAGCTGCAGCTCCAATTCGACCCCTAGCCTGGGAACTGCCACGTGCCACAGGTGCAGCCCTAAAAAGCAAAAAGCAAAAAAAAAAAAAAAAAAAAAAAAAATCTGTGTCTGTTTTTATTTTATTAATAAGTTCATTTGTCTTATTTTAAAATTAGACGTCATACATATAAGTGATGTGGTTAATATATTTGTTTTTCTCTGTCTGACTTCACTTAGTATGAGAATCTCTAGGTCCATCGATGTTGCTGCAAAAGACATTATTTCATTCCTTTTTTACGACTGAGTAATATTCCATTCTATATATGTACCACATCTGTTTTATCCATTCCAACCTTGGTGCATTTTGACATATGTATGCACCTGTGAGACCACTGCCATGTTCCAAACAGTAAATGTATCATCGCCTCCTCCACGCCAAACCCCCTGTGTCCTTTTGGAAATCCCCCACCTTGTCCTTCTGCACTGCCCTCCCCTCATCACCCCAAAGCAATCACTGATTAGCTTTTGGTCACAATAGATTAGTCTGCACTTTCTAGATTTCTACCCAAGAGGAATCTTCCAGGATGCACTCTTTTTTATCTGTTGTTGTTGTTTTTTCCTCGCAGAGAATCAGTCTAGTGGCAGGATGGTGGGTGTAGCAATAACTTACCCCTTGTCACTACTCCATAGAATTCCATTCTGCAGTGGGGACCACCAAGCTCTGCTGCCCACATGCCGCTTTGTGGACACTGGGTTGTCTCCAGTTGCTATCTGTGTTGTGTAAGCTTGCTCTAAACACGCAGGCACATTCCCCTTCTCTGGGGCAAATCCCTGGGGTGAGAGGGGGATTTAAGTGCTAAATGGAGGTTCAGCTTATTAAGGGATGAAGCTGGTTTCTGAAGTGGCTGCACCTTTCACATCCTCGACAGCCACAGGCAGAGTCCACACGCCCCGGCCAGAACTTGGTGTGGCCACTCTTTGACGTCTACCTGTTCTCTCGGGTCCGGGCTGGGCTCATTCCCTGCTTTGATTTGAGTCCCATCTTTATCTGCCATCTCCATCTTCCTGGGCGGAGTATCTATTCAGATCTTTGCCCATTAAAAAAATGGATTGTTCCCTGATTATTATCCCCAGTCTAATGTTGAAGGGTTCCTGAAACCACTGAAAAGGGATCAAACATTTGACGAAAAGAAATTATAATGGATTTAGAAAACACTAGGCTTACACGGACGCAGTTGTTGGATGTGGTTTTCTTAAACAATTTCCTTTGCATTTGGTAACTTTGTCCTTAAGAACGTGTCTTCTTTCAACAAGTGAAAGATGGAGATGCAGCTGCTACCTAGGGAAGATGAAGCAGGATCCGAATAAAAATCCTGAATCTGCTTCTGAGTGACCACGTTACCACGCCAGGACCCTCAGGGCCGCTTTTGTGGCCTCTCTCCTGGGAGAGGGGAGAACACAAGCAGGGCCCTCTCTTTTCATCTTGTTTGTCACCAGCAAGGAGGGGGAGCCCTGGCCCTGAGTCTGCCGTCCAATCCTGAGCCTGGGGCTGCGGCCGTCACCAGGGGAACGGGGCTGCCTTTCTGTTCCTTCCACCCCAGCCGCTCCGAGTCCTCTGAACACATCGCTCATGTAGTAGGAAAAACACAAGAGTGGAGCTTTGCCTGCTGATGAAAACAAACCACTTGGCCCTGGGCAGGTCTGCTGCCCCGGCTCCAGGTCTGGGGGCTTCCCATGGACCCCCTGGTCCCCAAGTCTGTGGGGTTAGGGACTGGGGATGCACGAAGACCCCATACAGCTGGATCTCTCAGGCCCAGCAGGGGAACCACAGGACCCTACCAAGGGGGAGGTGGTGGGAGCAGGTTGCCATGGCAACACATCCAAAGGCCTGATCTGTCCCACTGGCCTGACTGATGGATAGAGCATCCTCTTTCTGTTGGAGGGTCGGGCCTCTTCCAGCCCCTCTCACATCCTCGCTGTGACCTGCAGGAGGAAATGTGCTTTACTTAGGGATTGTAGGTCTGTGTCTGAAACAAAGCAATGCAATGATGAGAGTTCCCATTGTGGCTCAGTGGGTTAAGAACCCGACATAGCGTCCGTGAGGATGCCAGCTCCGTCCCTGGCGTCGCTCAGTTGGTTAGAGATCTGGCACTGCCGCAAGCTGCAGAGTGGGTTGGTTGCAGATTTGGCTCTGATCGGGTGTTGCCACAGCTGTGGTACAGGCTGTCAGCTGCAGCTTTGATTTGACCCCTAACCGGGTACTTCCGTATGCTGCAGGTGCGGCCATAAAAAGAAAAAAAAAAAATGTAATGACACCACCACCCTTTCTCTTACTATGTGAAAAGCAGTCTCTTCTGCTCTGTTACCTGTATAGTATATAAGACATAAGACATTATTTTCTCTTCTATGACATAAAAAATTACTGGCTGGACTCACTAAATTGAATATGTGCCACTAGTGGTTGCAGACTTGAGGTTTGGGAACCTGCCCAAATTAATGTGTCCGTACTGGGAGGGGTGGGCTCTGACTCTTCTGGTCCCTTCTGCCTTCTCCCCTCCTCAGCTTCCAGGCTGAGCCAGAGGAAGGCACACAGCCCTACAGCCCCCGTCCATGCCTGCTGGTCCCCCGGGCTTCCAGGAGCTCCCCCAAAATGCGATCAGAGGCTCGCTGGCTTTCGTGCCTCTTTTACACAGAGGGCAACTGAGGCACAGACTCACAGAGTTCCCTCCCGTGGTCCTGGCTGAAGGGGCAGGGCCTGGGCGGGGCTCCCGCTCCTGGCAACCAGACCGGACTCTGCCCGTGTCCACTGCTCCCCATCTTAGGGGGAGACAACTGGATTCTCAACAGCTCACACTGAAATTAGGCAGCCTTGACTTGAGGGGCGGCAGCTAGGATGCAGGGGCCCTGGAATATCATTCCTTCCTTCTCTTCTCTTTTCTTTCCTTCTCTTCTCTTTCCCTCCTTCCCTTCCCTTTGACTGTGCCCATGGTTTTCAGAAGTTTCTGGGTCAGGGATTGAACCTGCACCTCAGCTGTAACCGAAGCCAGAGCAGTGACAATGCCAGATCCTTAAACGGCGAGGCCACCAGGGAAGTCTCTCGTTTTCTTTTCTTTAAAATGCTTGTCTTTTTTTTTTTTCCCCCCCCAGGAATAGGAGTTCATAGTCTTAGGATTCCAACATCTCCCAAAGCCATTCGCCTCAGCGTTTAGAACATTTTCTGAGTCGGTTTCCTTCAGTTTGGAAAGTTTATGGACGTTGTCGAGACTTTTTTCTCCAGAAATGCATTTTGATCTCTATTATTTTTAACATTGAGTTCATTCCACTGAAATTTTTCTTTTTATTTTCTTTTTCAATTTTTCAGAAAGTTTTCGTGGCCACACCTTCTGCATGTGGAAATTCCTGGGCCAGGGATTGAAGCTGCGTTGCAGCTGCGGCGACGCTGGATCCTTTAACTCACTGCGCTGGGCCAAGGATTGAACCCGAGCCTCAGCGGCCACCTGAGCTGGTGTAGTCAGGTTCTTAACCCACTGCACCACAGCAGAAACATGGCTTTTTGCTTTTTGGAACTGAGTTGTAGGTAATTGACAACGTGGTAAATCACGAGGGACCCACAAGCCACTAGTATAATCACTTATTTAAAAAACAAAAACAAAACAAAATGTGAGTTTCTGTTGTGGCTCAGTGGAAATGAATCCAACTAGTAACCATGAGGACGCAGGTCTGATCCCTGGCCTCGCTCACTGGGTTAAGGATCTGGCGTTGCCGTGAGCTATGCTGTAGATCGCAGGTGCAGCTTGGATCTGGCGTTGCTCCCCTAGCCTGGGAACTTCCATATACTGTGGGTGTGGGTGTGGCCCTAAAAAGCAAAAACAAAACAAAACAGGACAAAACAAAATCTCTGCAAAGAAACACAAAATTATGAGAATTCTCACCGTAGTGTAATATTTATTTCAAATCGCAAAAACCTGGTTCTGCGCTTTTCTCTGTTTTTCTCCCCCTTCCTTCTCCCCGTCCCTCCTTTCTTTCTTCACTTCTTCTCGTGCCCCTCCATTCAGCCTTGACACTGAGTGTGACTGTCTCCTGTGAAACGTCAGCTTCTCTTTAGGGGCTTATACTACAGTCCCATTAAATGCCCGAGCCCTGCAGTCTCAGCCGCCCGAGAGCTCGGGCTGCCCCAGCACAGGCAGGAATTCCCATGAAATACCAGAAAATGGACAGCATCCCTTCCAAAGCCTCCCTCTGAAATGCGGCGTGAGACGTCCCCGAGATTAGCATGGGAACACTGAGTTGGGGTGTGACAGACACAGGGGAAAATAATGCCGTCTTTCTTCGGGGCACGAGCCTGCCCGAGGGGTGTGCCGGAACAGCTGCCCTCCGCACTGACCTCACTTCTGGGGTGGCGTGGGGGAGAGGACCCACTCCAGGGCCCTCCCCCAGCCTCGCCCCCCTGCCACCAGGCTGCGCTGACCACCAGCAGGAAGGCGACACGGCACCTGCCTCAACGGAGCTAAGGAGAAATCCCAGGAGGAGGCTTTGAGTATAGCATCCGGAGACCTGCGGTGGGAGGCCAGCCCGTGACAACTTTTCAGGAGCAAAGGCGAAGGTACCTGGCAGGTCTCCAGGATGCCACCCCGGGTTTTGCGGTGCCTTTGACAAGTCACCTGCTAAGGGCTTCGTGCTGTTGCCAGGCTCCGGATTCCAGGAAGGGGGAAAAAAAAGCCAAGGAGTAGAACAAAGGTTTGGTGGTGGCTGAGTTCCCGGGCTGGGCCCGGGCTGAGCCCCAGCGACGGCTCCGGAGGGCGGAGCGGGTCGGGACTGGGAGCCACAGAAGGACAGCTCCCTCCGCAGCGGCCACAGCGGCTGCATCCTCCGTCCTGTCTCCACAGCCTTCCTCGTCTGTAAAAAGCTTTCTCCTTGCTCTGAGCCGGTTCCGTGTCCCAAGGGAGCCTGGAAGGGGGGCCGTTTGTGGCGCCCTCTTCGGCCGCAAGGACCGAAGGAAGGCCTCCCACCCGCGCTCCCCGCGGCCTTTGCGCCCCCCCCGCCCCGCCCCCCCGCACTCCATCCTCCTGCTGAGAGTTTGCACTTGGCAGCCCTCTCCCGGCGACACAGGGACCACGTTGTGTTAAGTGTACGGAAAAAAGCAATACCAAACAAGTCTTAGAATGAAAATCATCCTGATGCAAAATTTGATACATTTTACAAAATTTGCAATATAGCTGGTTTGCAATCTTGTGTTAGTTTCTGGTGTACAGCAAAAATGATTCGGTTTTATATATAATATGTACATATATACATATAAACATGAAACATATGCTGTTTCATATTCTTTTTCCTTATGGTTTATCACAGGGTTTTGACTGTCGGTCCCTGTGCTATAAGTAGGCCCTTGTTGTCTATCCATTGCATATATAATAGTTTGCAGATACATCTTTTTTTTTTTAATTTTCCTTTTTACACTGCACCTGCTGCATATGGAAGTTCCTGGGCTAGGGGTCAAATGGGAGCTGCAGCTGCCAGCCTACACCGCAGCCACAGCAACACCAGATCCGAGCCACATCTGTGACCTATGCTGCAGCTTGTGGCAGCGCCTGATCTTTAACCCTCTGAACAAGGCCAGAGGTGGACCCCGCATCCTCACGGACACTATGTCAGGTTCTTAACCAGCTGAGCCACAATGGGACCTCCTGCAGATACATTTTTTTTTTTTTTTTTTTGAATATGTGGTGTAGGATGTCTCCAATCTTCAAAGATCATCCAAAAAAGCTAAGGGACAGAGTCTCAGCCACAGACAGTTCACCCCGCCGAAGACGAAGGAAGACAGTACAACAGGGCCTTCAGAGCAAGTAGTGACTAAATGCATCTGTCCACGAGTTGAATTGGTCGTCTTTAATATTTACTTAATATCCTTGGGTCATACGTGACAACACAGCCATTATTAGTGGAAGAAAGTATCACTGTGCCTCTAGACTAAAAGCCGATAGTTCTGGCAAAATCAAAACTTCCTTTGAGAGTATAAATTTGCAATTTCTAACAAACCTTTTTGAAAAAGTCTTTTTTTTTTTTTTACATGAATGCATGTGAAAAAAATAAAACAGCTCTTGGTCATCCACGATCACAACCAAGAACATTAACTGAAATCAACTAATATTATGAAAAATCCAATCCAGACATGTATTTGGAATTCTTTCCCTGCCTGAGTCGAGATTTGCCCCAAGTAGCAGAGGAAGCGGCCGCTCCTTGTTCCATGGCGCCCTCTAGAGGAGAAAAGGGGAAGCGACGCGAGGCGGTCCGGTCTTCAGGTGGGAGCAGCTGTGCTCTTGGGAAAAGCAGCTGTGCCCCCACATGTGGCCTCAGCAACGTCTGGTTTGAATGATTTCAAGCTGTACAGACGCTCCAGGGTCCTCTCAATTTAAAGTTGAGAAACGTGCTTCCATAGAAGAGAGCTGTGTCCCACCCTGGCTCTTTGAGGCGAGGACCCGAGAGAAGAGGGACGCGAGCCCCTCCCGTTGTGACCACCTGTCAACAGGACATCGGTGCGCTGCAGGCAGGTCCCGGGATTTGGTGGAGCGAGTCTGAGGTCATCCCGGAGCTTTCTGTGCTCTTTGTGAGGGAAGGGCAGGGTCTGCAGCCCACAAGTGTGGGCGTTTCGAGAACATTCCAGGTGCCTGTTGTACAGAGAGAGCCAGCGAATGTCCACAGCTGGGGCTGGGTGAGCTTACCGAGCATGACTAGAAGTCAAAGGTTGGAACCTTGCTGGAACCGGTGCTAACTGTGCCCTGTTTTGCAAGCTGAAGCTGTGGTCCCAATGCTTCTCCACTAGACGCCTTAGCTCATTTTCTGCGCCGTGTGTGGCTTCGGCCTTGTTGCTTCACGGCTCTGTGCTAAGGTTTGCGCGGCTGTAAATGAGGCAACTACTCGCCCTACATTTTGGGTTTCGTGAGGGCGTAATGGGTTAATTTGTATAAAACACTTGGAGCTGTGCCTCTGAGACGCTCAGCCCCACTGGCCACCCCCAGAAAGCTAAGGTCGATGAGGCGGTGGCGAGGTTGGAGCCGGCATAGCAAGGGTTGTGGGGCACACTAGCCTTGTGGTCGGAGCAAGTGACACGCAGGGAAATTCGCTAACCACATGCACCTCTGTCCTCACCCTGGCGGCTGAATGGGAGCTCAGCCAAAGCGGCCCCCTCCCCCGCCATTTCCTTATCTCTAGGCAGCTAGATTAAGCAAAATAAATAACTTTCCCCCTTACGTTGCTCATAAGTTAAAGGATACTAATGGAAGACTGGCAAATTTCTAAAAAAGTTAAAAACCCAAGGTACTAGTACTGAAAAAAAGCACAAACCCTGCCACCCCAAAGCACCACCTCCCACACCCCTAAACTTATGAAACTTATGAATGCCCACAAACAGGAACATAAACACCCAGACACACGTATGTGAGCCTACAAGAGCACACACCCAGAAACACACACAAAGGAACACAGACATGCAGACACACATAGGAACACAGACACACGGGCTCACACAGACACACATATGTAAGCATAACAAACACATGAACACACACACAGACGTACACACAGAAACACACACCTGGCCATCTGTATGTTTTCTTTGGAGGAATGTCTTTAGATCTTCTGTCCATTTTTTCTTTTTTTCCATTTAGGGCCACACCTGTGGCATATGGAAGTTTCTGGCCTAGGGGTTGAATCAGAGCTGTAGCTGCAGGCCTATACCACAGCTGCAGCAATGAGGGTTCTGAGCTGCTTCTGTGACCTACACTGCAGCTTGCTGCAATGCCAGATCCTTAACCCACTGAGCAAGGCCAGGGATCGAACCTACACCCTCATGGATACTAGTCAGCTTCTTAACCCACTGAGCCACAATGGGAACTCCCAGATCTGTCCATCTGTCCATATATATATATTATATATATATGTAATATTAAGCTGTTCATATATTTTGGAAATTAATCCCTTGACGGTGGCATCATTTGAAAATCTCTCCCATTTTGTAGACTGTCTTTTTGTTTTGTTTATGGTTTCTTTTGCTGTCCAAAAGCTTTTAAGTCTAATAAGGTCTCATTTATTTATGTTTTTATTACTCCAGAGACAGATCCAAAACATATGACTGCAATTTATGTCTGAGAGTGCTCTGCCTCTGTTTTCCTCTAAGAGTTTTATAGTATCCAGTCTTACATTTAGGTCTTAATCCATTTTGAGTTTATTTTTGGTTTTTTGGGCATGCCTGTGGCATGCAGAAACTCCTGGGACAGGTATTGAATCGACACTGTAGCCGTAACCAGAGCCACTGCGGTGACAATGCTGGATCCTTAACCTGCTGTACCAGGTTACCAGCAGGAACTCCTGGGATATTGTAATTTCATTCTTTTATGTGTAGCTCTCCAGTTTTCCCAGCATCCATCACTTCCTGAAGAGACTATTTTTTTGCTCCATTGTATATTCTTGCCTCTTTTGTTGTAGAGTAACTGGCAGTAAATGTGTGCGTTTATTTCTGGGCTTTATATCCTTTTCCATTGAGCTATGTGTCTGTTTTGGTGCCATTACCATACTCTTTTGATAGCTGTAGCTTTGTAGTATATATAATCTGACATCAGGGAGCCTGATTCCTCAGCTCCATCCTTCTTTCTCAAGATTGTTTTGGCTATTCAGGGTCTTTTGTACTATCCATACAAATTTTAAACTTTTGTGTTCTGGTTCTATGAAAAATGCCCTTGGTGATTTTAGTGCACTGAATCTGTAGATTGCCTTGGGCAAGTACAGTCGTGTTGCAGTATTGATTCTTCCAATGAGGAACAGAGTATATCTTTCCATCTGTTTGTGTCGTCTTTAGTTTCTAAGTTGAACCAACTAAGTTTTATTCCAGGTATGCAAGACTGCTTGGTATTCAAAAATCAATCTATTTAATCCTTGCTGTGTCAACAGGCTAAAGATCACACGATTGTATCAATCAAGGCAAAAAAGACAATTGAAAATATTTAATACCCACTCATGATGAAACTTTCAGAAAAATAGGAGTCGAGGGGAACTTCCTTGTTCAGGATCTATAAAAACCCCTGCATATTTAACTTTACGCTTGATGCTGAAAAGCTGATTTCTTTCCCTCTAAGATGGGACCAAGGCAAGAATATCCACTTTTAGCACACTTATTCAACATACAGCCAGATCAAGAAACCAAGAAAAGGATATAAAAGGTACACATATTGGAAAAGAAGAAATTAAAATGTCTCTGCAATTTACAATCTTTTCAAAAGATAAAATGCTTTTAACAAAACAATTACAGTGTCTTCATGTTGAAAACTATACAAAGCGGATGCCAGAACTCAAAGAAGATCTAAATAAGTGGGAGACATACCGTGTTCATGGTGTGAAAGACAACATATCAAAGATGCCAATTCTTGGGATTCCCCCTGTGGCTCAGTGGATTAGGGATCCACCTAGCATCCATGAGGATATGGGTTCAATCCCTGGCCTTGCTCAGGGGTTAAGGACCCCGTGTTGCTGCAAGCTCCAGCATGGGTTGCTGATGTAGCTTGGATCCAGTGTTGCTGTGGCTGTGGCAAAGGCTGGCAGCTGCAACTGTGATTAGACCCCTAGCCTGGAAACTTCCATTTACTGGAGATGAGCCCATTAAAAAAAAGGAAAAGAAAAAAAATGTCCCAAGACAGACCCACACAATATGCCAACTGACTTTAACAAAAGTGCAAAAGCAAGTCAATGAAGAAAACACAGAAATGGTGCTAGAGTAATATGATAGCCATAGGCAAAACAAAAACAAAAACAAAAAACCTGTCTCACATTTACACAAAATTAAACTCAACTAGCACATGGATTTAAATGTAAACTGTAAGGAGTTCCCTGGTGGCTCAGCAGGTTAAGGATCTGGCATTGTCACTGCTGTGGCATGGGTTTGATCCCTGGCCTGGGCACTTCCAGATGCTGTGGGCATGGCCAACATAAATAATGAAGGTATAGAATACTCTAATCCCAGTACTTCCCCTGTGCTGGGGGGCCTTGCTTTAATCATTAATTCCCAATTCTGTAACAGGATATTTCTTTTTTTGTAACTTTTATTTTATTTTAAAAATATTTATTTATTTAGGCCATGCTGAGGTTCCCAGGCCAGGGACTGAACCTTCACCAAGGCAGTGACCCCATAAGGTGTTAACCCACAAAGCCACCAGGGAAGTCCATGACAGGCTATTTCTTTTGGCTTGACCTTGAGTTCCTCAAGGACAAACACAGACTGAGAAATGGTCTGTGGGTGGGACCCAAAGGTGCTCCATGTGAAGAAGAAGGAGCAACAGAGACTGATGAAAACACTTGACCTTGAGTTTCAACAGGACCTTGCAAATCCAAAGAGCAAGGTACTCTGTCATCTACTGTGCTTTCAGGCTGCTGTCACGTGCTCTGGGAAGTGACTTTCAGGCTTTTCCTTCCTAGCAGCACCTGGTGACACCTCAGCTGATGGTGTTATAACATGCGAGCCCTTCGGGTTGGGTTTTAGTGGGACCCTTTCTTTCCCAGATGAGAACGTGCCTTGGAGAGGGTAGACAGCTGGCCACAGGCACAGAGTCAGGCTTTGCTCCAGGTCTGTCATCATTATCAGCTTGTCTTTTTAGAGCCAGACCCGTGGCATATGGAAGTTCCCAGACCAGGAATCCAATCGGAGCTGCAGCTACCGGTCTACACCACAGCCACAGCAATGCGCATTCTGAGCTGTATCTGTGACCTACAACACAGCTCGAGGCAACGCCGGATCCTTAACCCACTGAGCAAGGCCAGGGATCAAACCCTTGTCCTCATGGATCCTCGTCGGGGTGTGTTCCTGCTGAGCCACAGTGGGAGCTCCCAGGCCTGTTATTATTCCTCACAGCCTCTGGCGAGACGCTGCCCCTGCTTCCTGCTGCCCACCCCCTCGACGTCCCAGGCCCAGGGGCCAGAGCGCCTACAAGCAGAGCCGTCCGGGACTGGCTCCTTCCCATGTCTCGCTCTGCATCCCTTCTCCCTGCGAGTTTTCTTCTCAAGGTCCCCAGACCGTCTCCAACACGTTCAAGCTCTAATATTTATTCCTTCCCGAGGCCACGTCCCTTCTCCGCGGGTGACCCGCCGGCCACAGGAAGGCTGGACCCGCCGGGTCCCCGTTTAGGACCTTTGCCCAGGCAGCCGCCCCCTCCCTCCCCTCTTCACGTCCGTCTTTGCTCCCCGGCACATATCATCGTGTCATCGCGGGACCTGCCACCCACGCCACCTGCGCCTGCTGTGTCTTCCCAGCTGCTCCTTCCACACTCCCAGGTTTCATTGCTTTTCCCATCTGACCAGAGCTCCGGGCACCTTCTCACAGGCCACATCTCCGTCTCTGCTGGTCCCCCAACGTGAGCTCCATGGGGACAAGGCTGTTTTCTGTTTTGTTCACCAGCGTTTCCCCAAAGCCCAGCACAGTGCCTGCTGCAGAGGAGACTTCAAGAAATATTTTTGGGAGTTCCCGTTGTGGTGCAGCGGAAATAAATCCGACTAGGAACCATGAGGTTGCTTGCAGGTTCGATCCCTGGCCTCGCTCAGTGGGTTAAGGATCCAGCGTTGCTATAAGCTGTGGCGTAGGTTGCGGATGCAGCTTGGATCTGGCGCATTGCTGTGGCTGTGGTGTAGGCTGGTGGCTACAGCTCTGATTAGACCCCTAGCCTGGGAGCCCCCATGTGCCAAGGGTGCGGCCCTAAAGAATAAAAAAAATTAAAAAAGAAATATTTTTGATCAGATGCATAAATAAAATACAACTACCCTTTCTCTGAAGCATGTGTATAGCTTACAACTGGGTGCGATCTGTGGTTAAATGGCTTGTCTGTCTACCAGGAGCGAGTCTGTACGAAGGAGACAACCACAGGACGGAGAGCCAGGCTTTCCTGGGCTTCCTCGCCCCCCCACCCCCCCACCCCCTCCCCCGCTTTACCCAGCAGAGGTGGCTGGGCTTCCTAGGGGCACCACGGCACAATTCTGTCACCCCGTGAGTGGTGAAAACTCCAGGTTGCGCCCCTCTTTTAGGAGCAATGTGAGCTCTGGGGCTCAGAGTGTGGTCCTTGGACCTGCAGCACGGGCGTTAGGGGGAAATGCCTCGGCGATGCAGGGTCTCAGGCCCGCCGCGCCCTGCTGGACGGGAGCCTGGCCGGCGCAGCAGCGGGTGAGGGTGGGAGGGTTGCTGCAAACTGACGGCAGACGGTCCCGGTGACCCTGGTGGGCCCGGAGCTAAGAACCCCTGCTCTGGGCCGCAGAGTGACTCAGCACCTGGGGGCTTTGAAGGGGACGCTCACACCTTTCCAGAAAGCTCCTTGATGTGGAGGAAATTCCGCCAAGCACTTTACTCTCTGCCCCACTGAAGCAAGCCCTGCCTCCGTTCCCAGGCCCGGCTCGCCCCCCGCCCCCAGCATCCCCCACCCCATGGCACCGTGTGATGGGATTTAAAAAATACGCCAAAACCCTTTCTGTTGACAATACGTCGTGTCAAATGCCACTGTGGTCGCAGGAGGCTTATTTGCATTCTATTAATATGTGCATAAAATGTTGTCTGGTCTGAGCTCAAATACACAGACGGGGGCAAATCAAAGAGAAAGCCTTCCCACCTTTTGCGGGCTTCCTCCTGAACAGTTATTTGCTCTAAAACAACTTCCTCAGGGAATTTCCTTTCTAAAAGAGACTCCTCTCCATTTTAAAGGAAAATTACCCCTTATTCCTCCCTCTGTAGCCCATTTCTGACAGGGAGGCCTAATGAGAGCGGGAGATTGCAACGGGCATTTTCCCTGCCCTCCTTTTTAAAGCTGGAGGCGAGGCCCTTTAGAAAATACTCGGAGGAAATTTGCTAACTACAAAGGGCTTGCCTTTTGCCTGGAGTTTATACTAACACCCAACTAATGCTTATATCTGGGGGTGGGGCAAACAGTTGCCGAAATGCAGTCGACTTTGAACCGTGTTCCTGGGAGGGCGTCTACGAAAAAGATTTCCAACCAAATGCTGAAGGACGTTAAAGAAGAGGTTTCCTGCCCCCAAGAGCACCCAGCCGTGGAAGCAGATTAAAAATGGCACGGAGAGGAAAAAGAGGGAAACACATCAATGCCTAATGCGAAGCTTTACGAAGTCTGATAAGGTTCAGGAGATGTTGCTGGCAAGTTTTTGATGCTTCCAAGAAGTTGAAATAGGCGCTCGAGGGGACAGAAGCGTGCTGTCCCTGAGACGGATTTCCTGAAGATCTTAGAGGTTTTCAGGGATTTAGTTATCTCATTTTCTCATGATCAAGGATGTGAAACTCTTTGACGTCTGTACAGATGCAGCGTTAAACAGCGCAGCAGTCATTTGGTCCAGCGCTTTGTGGAGAAGCTGAGGGCAAGGGGGTGCCGAGGGCGGCTGAATGGGGCCTCCCGAAGCCCCCCCCCCCCAAGCTCAGTATCTGAACCAGATGCTTCAGAAATTACTCCTTTTTCGGTAAGATGCGTAACAGGTTTTAACCACTGAAGGCATCGTTTTCCACTGACTGGAAGGGAACGGGTTGGGACTGCAGTTTATGGTGTCTGCAGTTTACCAGGACCTGGGAGAAGTGACGAGACGCTGCCTGCTTTGTCTCGTTAAGGCTCAGCCCTGGAAAAATTGCTGCACTTACTGTCAGACTGACTCTGGACTCTAAAGTCAAATAGACTCTCTGGAGAGCAGAGTTGATGGTTGCATCCCAAGTTCTAGGCTCCAGGGCCCCTCGCCCATTTCAGCCTCCACTGCCTGCTTCGTAAGTAGGACGTGGAGGTTGGGGGAGGGGACAGGCCTGGAGCTGCTGGACCAGAGGACACCTGGGCTCCTGTCATCCTTACGGGATATCCATGGAATTCCTCGGGTGCCAAAGCTAAGAGCTTCAGTCTGTGAGGAGCAAAGTCTTTGCTTTAAAACACATTTTTACAATTGACTTTTGAGGGATTGGGCAGATTTTATATAGTTCAAGAAACATAATTAGGTGAGTTTCCAACTTAAAAAAATGACTTTGCTTCACTCCTGGGCACCTACCCAGAGAAAACCAGGACTCGCAAAGACACATGAACTCTGATGTTCATTGCAGCACTATTTACAATAGCCAAGACATGGAAACAACCTAAATGTCCATCGACAGAGGAGTGGATCCAGAAGATGTGGTCCATACACACACTGGAATATTACTCAGCCATTAAAAAGAATGAAATACCAGCATTTTTTGCAACATGGATGGACCTAGAAACTATCATGCTAAGTGAAGTCAGCCATAAAATGAGACACCAACATCAAATGCTTTCACTGACATGTGGAATCTGAAAAAAGGACAGACTGAATTTCCTTGCAGAACAGATGCTGACTCACAGACATTGAAAAACTTATGTGCTTGGGCTGTGGGATGGAAATCCTGTGAAATCAGATTGTTATGATCATCATACAACTACAGATGTGATAAATTCATTTGAGTAATAAAAAATTAAAAAATAAAATAGGAGTTCCCATCGTGGCGCAGTGGTTAACGAATCCGACTGGGAACCATGAGGTTGTGGGTTTGGTCCCTGCCCTTGCTCAGTGTGTTAACGATCCTGCGTTGCCTTGACCTGTGGTGTAGGTTGCAGATGCGGCTCGGATCCTGCGTTGCTGTGGCTGTGGTGTAGGCCGGTGGCTACAGCTCCGATTGGACCCCTAGCCTGGGAACCTCATATGCCGAGGGAGCGGCCCAAGAAATGGCAAAAAGACAAAAAATAAAATAAAATAAAATAAAATAAAACAAAACAAAAAACAAAAAAAAACCAAAAAACAAACAAAACAAAATAAATAAAATAGAACATCTCTCAGGTGCCTGGAAAGACATAAAATAAAATAAAATTTAATTGGAAAAAAAAAAGACTTTGCTTGTGTATTTAAGATACGATTTTGGAGTTCCCATCATGGGGCAGAGAAAAGGAATCTGACTAGGAACCATGAGGTTGTGGGTCCGATCCCTGGCCTGGCTCAGTGGGTTAAGGATCCGGCATTGCTGTGAGCTGTGGTGTAGGTTGCAGATGTG
Source organism: Sus scrofa (assembly GCF_054392235.1). Lineage (NCBI taxonomy): Eukaryota > Metazoa > Chordata > Mammalia > Artiodactyla > Suidae > Sus > Sus scrofa. The sequence goes on from NC_139383.1 coordinate 2,665,885, forward strand.
GCTTGGATCCCCAGCTGCTGTGGCTGTGGTGTAGGCTGGAAGCTGCAGCTCCGATTCCACCCCTAGCCTGGGGACTTCCATATGCTCTGGGCGCAGCCTTAAAAAGACACTTAAACAAAACAAAACAAAAAACAAAACCAAAACCAAAAACCAGTATGAAGTAGAACGACCATGTGATCCAGCGCTTCTACTGCAGGGTATTCATCTGAAGGAAACAAAAACACAAACTTGGAAAGCTATCTGCACGCCCACGTTCACTGCAGTGCTATTTACAGAAGTCAAGATCAGAACAACCTAAGTGTTCCCTGATGGATGAAAGGACAAAGAAGCTGTGGTCCATATACGCAATGGAATATTATTTAGCTATAAAAAGAATAAAGTTTTGCCACTTACAGCAACATGGATGGACCTCAAGGGCATTATACTAAGTGAAATAAGTTAGACATAGAAAGATAAATACTGTATGATCTCTCATATGTGGAATCTAAAAATAACCCCCCCCCCCAGCCAAGCCCATAGATACAGAGAACAGATTGCTGGAGTGGGAGTTGGAGGGGGGGAGAAATAGGTGAACTGATTTTTTAAAAAGAACATGTATTAAAGATTTAATTCAACTAATTAGTTAATAAAAGGGTAAAACGTCAAGACTGATTCAACTGAGAATTTCGGGTATGAAGATTTATATAGTGGCTTGTAAACAGCAAGGTTTCATTGAGAAAGATAAATGGACAGAAACAAAGGCATTAAAAAAAAAAAAACAAAAAACCCAAACAGAAAACAGTAGAACGCCTTAATGAGGAAATACCACACTGCACTGCAATTCTTACTGGGATTATTTAGTTAAAGTGATTTGTGATCTCCCTAAACTTCATCAGTGTTTATATCTTTGTGAGTGTCTATAGATATATTTATGATTAAATATATTCTCTTCTTCCTACAAAGAGAACTTATCATCTAAAGAAACCATAAAGAAATAATTCTCAAGTCTTAGATGATGCCTAGTGAACCCTTGTTTGCCCAAGAATCTAATGCAGACGGAGGTTCCCAGTCCAGGGGTCCAATCGGAGCTACAGCCGTGGGCCTACACCACAGCCACGCCAGATCCGAGCCGCGACTTCGACCTACACCACAGCTCATGGCAACGCCGGATGCTTAACCCACTGAGCGAGGCCAGGGATTGAACCTCGCAATCTCATGGTTCCTAGGCGGATTCGCTTCCGCTGAGCCAGGACAGGAACTCCTCCCATTACTTTCTTTTAAAAAGTTTAAGATAAGCTCAAAAGGCAAGTTCTGTTGGAAGTTCCTCTGCACAGCTAAATTCCTAACGGCATCTCCGTGGGTGGTCTGGTGCTAAACCGGGTAGGGAGGACCCTGTGGGTTCCCAGGGCCCAGGGACCTGGTGGGACGCGGCAGGGTTTCCCGGGCCGCGCTGGGCTGGCCGCGGGGCGTCGCTGCAGCAAAGACCTGGCGCTTAGCGGAGGCCCCAGGCTGGGACCGCGAGCGAGGCGCCACCTGCCCCAGCGCATCCGCCGGGAGAAGGGGCCGCCGCTCCCAAATCAAAGCGAGCTGTAAGGTATTTAAATAGTTCAGGCGGAAGCGTTCGAGTTTGGCTCTTAGCCCTTGATTGAGAAACCACTGCTACTTGACAAAAATTTTAAAGAATGGTTTGAAATTTAAGGGACAAATTGGCTATTGGAACATGTGGTTATTCAAAAAGGGCTGATTTTTACAAGAAACCGCTTCAAAAGACTCTGGAAAGTGGGTTGGTACTCACATCCCCGTGCTCGCCCCGGGCTAGCGAAGCCCCTCACCTGGGAGCCGGCGGAGCCCCCCTCTCCCCTCCCCGCCCCCTGGGCGGAGGCTCCCACTCGCGGCCCGGGAAGACGTGAGAACGTGCGAGATCACAGCATCCCAATTTTCTTTTCTCTGTACCCCTGGGGGCCTCTTATTGGGGACGACAGTAATTGCGGCTTCTAATGGCTCGACTTGAAGGGACAGAAGACCGCGGCAGGTTTACTGCTGCCAGCGGGGCTCCGGGCGGATTGGGGGCCGCGGCCGCTTCCTCGGCGGGCGGGGCGCGCGGCGGGCGGCGGGTCCCCGCTGCGCGCTCATTAGCGCCCACTCTCCTTAATGGCTTCCTGTGGCTGGATGTTTACTTGTCATTTGTTTTCGCCTTTGTTTCCCAGCTACTGCACCGCAGACTGACGGCGACGTTTCTTTCCTTCTTTGCAGCGCAGCGCGCAGCTGGGGCTGGAGGGCGCCCCCGCGCACAGCCTCCGCGCGCAAAGCGGCTGCCCCGGCGCACCCCGCGCTCCGGCGCCCACTGGCTGGGACCCTGAGCTGGGCCGAGGGCACCGCAGGCAATCGCGCGGCCGCAGTATTCTGTGTGCGGCCTCAAATGCGCTCCATCGTCAGAATGACTCAGGAATTAGGGTCCCGCCCCACCCCCAGCCCAGGGGACCAGCCTTTGCTCTTGGAGCCTCTCTGCCCAGGCTTAGGTGGCAGCAGTGCCCGCCCCCATCAGCCCCTCGGGGACACGTGAAATGCTGGCAGCTAGACAGAAGGGGGAGACTCGAACACCCTGACCCCCAAACCTTTTATGATCCCGGGGGGCTGTGGTCTGTGCCCTAGCACGGACTTGGGGTGAATCTCATTTTGCAGAGAGTCTGAAAACAGCTCTGTGAGAGAAAGGAGTGTTCTACTTGGAGAGGCCCTGTTTGAATATGAGAGGGAGTCCCCAGTCTCTACAGAAAACGCCCTCCCGTAAGGACTTGCCCTAGAAATTCCACTGGAAAAATTGTCTGATGGGTGCTGATGAGATAAGCTACACTGGTACCCCCGAAACATGCCCCGGTCATTTTACAGCTCTGGGCTTCCTGATTGTCGCCTTGAACTGAATGGAGAATTTCCCCCCCCCCCCCCCCCCGGGTTATAAATCCCTGGGGAAGTGAGAGGGTGCTTCTCAGGAGGAACTGCTTTAAAGCAGCTACTTCATGGATCTAGTTAAACCTCCTGAAACAGGCCTTATCAGTTTGACGCGTCCCCCAGTTTCTAGGAGATGAAATGATATTTAAAAGAGGTGAGAATCCTGGCACCGGTTTTCTATGAACCTGGCAAATACACCCTTTATTGTCACAGGCAGCATATTTCTATGTGACAATTCGTTTATCGTCTATGGTAACTCCAGCGTCTCCATGTCAAAGGGAGACAAAACTAGAAATTGAATTTTAAGGGCAAGGTTGCTTTATCTACTTCCTTTCATCGTCCTCAAACCTTTCTCCTTTCCTTTCCTAAAGCTCTCCTCTCCTCTGGCACCCTGTCCAAAGAATTCCCTTGAAATTAACCTAGTTACGACCTAGGATAGAAAAAAATTGATTTCCCTTCAAATTGTTTACCTTAATTTTTAAGTGTAAATAATCCTTAGAATTTAGAGGCAGACTTTCAAAGGTGCTATTTAATCATTTTTGGGTGTCAGTTACCATCAAAAACAACCCTCTCCTAACTAGACAGCTGCAAGTTATCCTTTGATGCTTAGAAATGGGGTTTCAAATTTCTAATTACCTGCCGACTTATAATTTGCCGTTAAAATGTCACTCTGCTATACATCTGTATATTCATATGTGTATATTATATGCAGATATGCTGTATCTCTACATATACACTGATCTTTTTTGGAAATGAGATTCTAGGGTTGCAAAAGGAATTGACCAAAAGTGGAATCTTGAAAAACATGCGTGACAAGGAGGATTTTTGAAGCTGCTTCAGGAGGAAGCTTGTGGGACAGAAATCAAACAAAATGCCAGAATATAAAATTTAAAAGTTTGTTTTTATTTTTTTTCTCAATTTTAATAAATGCTTTCATTTTTTAGCAATTCGTTCTGGGAAGCAGTGATATAGTCTGCCTTACAATTGGGTTAATATTATAGGAGAGCTGTTTTTAAAATACTTTTAAACTGCATTTTTAAAACTATGTTACTTTTTCATAGTTTCTTATTTAAAATAAGCACTGTAGGCGTGCCCTTGGGGGCACAGCTGGTTAAGGATCCAGCATCGTCACTGCTGTGGCTTGGGTTCCATCCCTGGCGGAGGAACTTCTTCATGTTGTGGGTGTGGCCAAAAAAAGCACTATACCGTTTCACACTTCCTTTAGTGCCTCTCTCTTTCATATCTTCCTTTAGTGTCCTAAAGGCCGTGATAGCAGATATCATCAAGAACTACAGGAGTTCCTGTTGTGGTGCAGTGGTTAACGAATCCGACTAGGAACCATGAGGTTGCAGGTTCGATCCCTGGCCTCGCTCAGTGGGTTAAGGACCCGGCGTTGTCATGAGCTGTGGTGTAGGTCGCAGACGTGGCTTGGATCTGCGTTGCTGTGGCTGTGGTGTAGGCTGGCGGCTACAGCTCCGATTAGACCCCTAGCCTAGGACTCTCCATATGCCACGGGTGTGGCCCTAGAAAAGATGAAAAAAAAAAAAAAAGATCTACAGTTTATTGGGATGGAAATGCTATAAAATTGGGTTGTGATGATCATTGTACAATTATAAATGTAATGAAATTCATTGAGGGGGAAAAAAAGAACTACAGTTTAGAGGGAGAAAAAACTCCCCCCCCCATTTTTTCCCTCACAAACTTACTTGGCTGCTTCTCTCCCCCAAGAGAAGACATCTATTTCAATAAAAGTGGGACACTTCCTTCTTACTCAGACCTGATGCAACCACAAAGAGCCTAAGGGACGAAACACCGGTGTTCCCAAAACATGTTTGAGATTTGAGAATATGAGATTTTAAAGCAGGGCTGCAAGGAGTTATGTAGGTTAATTTCTTTACTGAGTCCTGAAACACTAAGACATCACCCAGCAGGTGTCCTCTCGTCGGCATCACTGATGTTTACGGAAGCATAATTCTCAGCGAGTCACAGACGGCAGTGGTTTGGAAGGGAATGAAACACACCAGCCCCTCCGTGTGGCTTGAGGTGCATTGGGGTAAATTGTTTGGTTCATGAGTTTGGTGGCCCATAGAGTACGGTGGCTGGGTGCCCCATCTTCTCTGAGGCCTATGACGGAATATTCTGGGATTCTGGCATTCACTGCTCACCGTGCCAGGACTGGCCTGGCCCGTGTTGGTACTGGGTGAACACGACAGGCTGGCAGTCGGTGGTGGTTTTTGTGTGGGCAGAGTGCTGGGCGAAGTGCTTTCGGGTGAGCAGCACCCTTTCCTGACGAGGCCTTCACATCAGGATCCTGCGTGACTATTGCAGCCTTTCTTCTCTAACCTGTGTTCTGGGTTTTACAGGCAATGGTGTCTTTCGCGTTAACCTGTGTATTGTTGTGTGCTGTTTCCATAAAAATGTCTAAAGAGATCTTACTCAGACTTGCATATTGAAGTAATTTAGCCATTTCATCCGTTTAATGTGATATTTCCAGAGAAGATTTAAACATTGTTAGTAGAGTGACTTTTTAAAATTTTCAATTTAATTTAATTTTTTGTTTTGGTTGTGCTTGCAGCAGGTAGAAGTTTCCAGGTCAGGACTGAACCCGAGCTACCTCAGTGACGACGCCATATCCTTAACCTGTTGAACCACCAGGAGACGCCTAGAGTGACTTTAAAAGAATTTTTAAAGGGGTTCCCATTGTGCCTCAGCGGAAATGAATCTGACTAGTATCCATGAGGATTCGGGTTTGATCCCCAGCCTCGATCAGCGGGTTGGGGATCTGGCATTGTTGCCATGAGCTGCAGTGTCGGTCGCAGATGGAGCTTGGATCCTGCGTTACTATGGCTGTGGTGCAGGCCGGCAGCTCTAGCTCCAGTTCGACCCCTAGCCTGGGAACTTCCATATGCTGCTGTAAAAAGAAAATAAATACAATTAAAAAAAATTTTGGAATAGTGTGTTGAGCAAAAGAACCCGTGGTTTTTCACAGGCACGCGGCCCTCCTGAAGGGAGGTGATAGCTGCTGGCCTGCTGGGGGAGCTGCTGGGGGAGCTGCTCCAAGTGGGGAGTTAAAGCAGCTGAGGTCCCACAGGGAAGGAGGGATTTGGGGACCTGGCCTGGAGCCAAATGCAGACTCATGTGTGTTGGGTCTGAACTGCCCTTTGTTAACTGGAAGGCAGGACTTCACCCTGGTAACTCAAGGTCTCTTTGGGGTTTTGTTTGTTTGTTTTTGTTTTTGGCCTTGCCCATGGCTGTGGAAGTTCCCGGGCCAGGGACTGAAGCTGCGCCACAGCAGCCACCTGAGCCACCGCAGTGACAATGCCAGATCCTTGACCCACTGAGCCACAATAGCACTCCACTCAGGGTCTTTTTGAATGGACGTGGAAAGCTGGCATATCTGAGCAAGGGTTTTATTTTATTTTTATTTTTTTCCACTCTTCAAATTGCTTATATCTTTTTAAATTGAAATATAGTTGATTTATAATGTGTTAATTTCTACTCTGAAGTGACTCAGCTATGCAAATATATAATTTGGGGGGGGGGCTTTTTAGGGCTGCACCCAGGGTATATGGAAGTTCTCAGGCTAGGGGTCTAATCGGAGCTGTTACCACCGGCCTACACCACAGCCACATCCCCAACGAGGGATCTGAGCCCCATCTGTGACCTATACCACAGCTCATGGCAACGCCGGATCCTTAACCCGCTGAGCGAGGCCAGGAATCGAACCCGTATCCCCAAGGGTACTAGTCGGGTTTGTTACTGCCAAGCCACAGCAGGGACTCCTACGTTCTTTTAAATATCCTTTTCCATGATGGTTTATCGCAGGACACTGAATATGGTTCCCTGTGCTGTACAGCAGGGCCTTGTCGTTCATCCATTCTCCATGCAATAGTTTGCCTCTGCTAATCCCCAGCTTGCAGTCCCCCATCCCCTGGCAAACCTGTTCTCTAGGTCTGTGAATTGTTTCTGTTTCGTAAAAGGTCCATTTGTGTCATTTTGTAGATTCCACGTATAGGCGACATCATACGGTATTTGTCTTTCTCTGCCTGACTTACTTGGGATGAGAGTCTCTCGGTCCATCCGTGTTGCTGCAAATGGCCTTAGTCCATTCTCTCTTATGGCTGAATAGTGCTCCATTTGAACAAGGGGCTCAAATTAGAGGTAGAAGGTTAAGCAAAACAGCTTCCTCCCTGCTGAGACCCTGCGTGTGCGGAGGTGAGAGAGGAAAGTTGTTTTGTGTCGTGGGACAGGTCAGTGTAGTGGTTGGTCCTGGATACCGCTGGAGAGCCCGCTCATCGCTGGTGATCAAAGATGCAGCCACTGTGGGAGGAGGCTTGGTGTCTCACGTGAGGGGATCTGAGCGCCAGTTCACAGCCTGGCAGAGATAGCCACCAAAATGAAATAGTACTCTTTTCTAGAAAGTACCAGACTTCGATCTAAATAGGTGTCTACCAATGTTGATTTCCGTCATTTTGAAATATTTAAATGGTGTGTATAAGTAGTTCCCCTCGTGGCTCAGCAGAAACGAATCTGACTAGCATCCATGAGGACGCAGGTTCAATCCCTGGCCTTGCTCAGTGGGTTAAGGATCCAGCATTGCCGTGAGCTGTGGTGTAGGTTGCAGAAGTGGCTTGGATCCCGAGTTGCTGTGGCTCTGGTGTAGGCTGGTGGCTACAGCTCCGATTAGACCCCTAGCCTGGGAACCTCCATGTGCCGCGGGAAGTGGCCCTAGAAAAGGCAAAAAAATAGAAATAAAAAAATAAATTAAAAAATAAAAATAAAAACAGAGCAGGCCATTCGGTCTCGTGTATAAGAGAGCAGAGGTGGAGAAGAAACCCGGCTGCCCTGCTTCATAAGACGATAGAAAGGCCCAGCCCTGCATGGTGGCTGCAGGGACAGTGCAGGGGAGGTGAAGATGCAAATGTCGCTGGCTGCCCTGAGTCCCACCTGCAAAGGCCTTGCAGTGCCTGGACGCTCACATGCCTGTCAACTAAAAAAATATGCAGGGGATTCCCGTCATGGCGCAGGGGTTAACGAATCCAACTAGGAACCATGGGCTGGAGGGTTTGATCCCTGGCCTCGCTCAGTGGATTAAGGATCCGGCGTTGCCATGAGCTGTGGTGTAGGTCACAGACGCGGCTCGGATCCCGCATTGCTGTGGCTGTGGGGTAGGCCAACGGCTAAAGCTCCAATTGGACCCCTAGCCTGGGAACCTCCATATGCGGCCCTAAAAGACAAAAAAAAAAAAAAAAAAGGGTAAATGGTGTCTATAAAGCTTTTTTTTTGTATCTACCAAGGCAAGTTTATTTTCTTTCAGAATTTTAAGAACTAAAACATGTTGCTAGGAGTTCCCGTTGCGGTGCAAGGGGAATAGCAGCATCTCTGCAGCTCACCAGGATGCAAGTCTGATCCCTCGCCCGGCGCCGTGGGTTGGAGGATCTGGCATTGCTGCACCTGTGGCATAGATGGCAACTTCGGCTCAGATCTGATCCCTGGCCTGGGAACTCCATATGCGGCAGAGCAGCCATGAAAGAAAACAAATGAATAAATAAAATGAATTCTATATTAAAAAAATTTAAAAAGCCATATATATATTTGTCTTTTTAGGGCCGCACCCATGGCACATGGAGGTTCCCTGGCTAGGGATTGAACCCTCATCCTCATGGCTACTAGTTGGGTTTGTCAACCACTGAGCCACCACGGGAACTCCACATTTTTTTGACATTTATGCCATGATAAATAAGAAAAAAATCTCCCAGCATTTATGTTCGTACATAATAATACTCTGAAATACCAGAGTAAATCTTGCATAGCTGAAGGAACTATCATGTTCCAGTTTTATACCACAAGGGAGAATTTATTGCTCAAATGTTAAACTTGGCTTTAAATATTAAGCATTATTGGAGTTCCCGTTGTGGCTCAGCGGGTTAAGGAACCCCACTTTGTGAGGATGCGGGTTCAATCTCTGGCCTCCATCAGCGGGTTGAAGACCCAGCGTGGCTGTGGCTGTGGCCGCAGCTGCACCTGTGATTCGACCCCTGGCCCAGGAATTTCCATATGCCCCAGACGCTGCCATGAAAAGGAAAAAGAAAAAAACATAACAAGCGTTATATCTCAATGTGAATTCATGTTCTTTTCTCTTTAGAGGGTAATGGAAGTTAATGCTTTAAAGAGCTGCCTTCCACCAGCCGCATGAGCACAGAGGCTCAGCTCAGCGTCTTTTCTCTTTCCAGCATCTTCTGGACGAGGAGCCAGGCTCTCCGCCCGCCACCCTTGATTGGAGAAAAGAGGTGAGATTTCTCATACTGACGAAAAAATGTGTTTTCTAATGGTATCTTTTAATTTCCATTCGGTAATAATTTCTGCCTGTCTACTATGTTCCAAGCTTTTTAAGTACTTTGTTTTCCCGGGCTAAAGGCCAGATCCAACCTGCAGCTGTGGGTCTACACCACAGCCACCGCAACGTGGGATGTGAGCTGCGTCTGGGATTTCCACCCAGCTCATGGAACTCCTTGCCAGGTCCTTTGAATTCAGACATTCAAAATGGTGAGTATAGTCAGCACTTACAAATTCTTTAGTGTTGGGCTTCCCCTGTGGCTCATCGGAAACCAATCCGACTAGCATCCATGAGGTTGTGGGTTCGATCCCTGGCCTCGCTCAGTGGGTGAATGATCTGGCATTGCTGTGAGCTGTGGTGTAAGTTGCAGATGTGGCTCAGATCTGGCATTGCTGTGGCTGTGGTGTAGGCTGGCAGCTGTAGCTCTGATTCGACCCCTAGCCTGGGAACTTCCACATGCTGCAGGTGCCATCCTAAAAAGCATAAAAAAAAAAAAAAAGAAAAAAGAAAAGAAAGAAAAAGATTCTTATTGTGTGCAAAATAATGTTTTGCATCATGCAAATGAAACTATCTGGATGATGTAAGAGAACAGTGTCTTGTTTCCTGCCTGCAGAGAGAACATAGTGTATTTTGGGAGAAAAAGCAGGCACTAAGCGGGACTCAAGGATCACACGGAAATCATTGAACAGAAACACCGTTGCTGAGAACGATAGTCTTTACTCTGTAAAATCAGGGTGGAAATGAACTTCGGAGGCTTCCTGAAGAAGGCAGGTCTTAGCACCCTCTTAAAGGATTTGCCTTTCTGGAAAGAGAGGGCTTGTCCCTTGCGTCTATGGAGAGTTTTAGCTGATGTGGCCTTTTTAGGTCCTGTTCGGCCCTGGAAATGGGTTTCTTTCTCTCCCGGCCTCTTCCTTTTGCTGTTCTGTTCTTCCTCATCCCTCCCAGGTGGCATTTTGACTGTTATTCTGGCACTAGGAAACACCTTCAGCAAGCTGGCGTGTCACGATTTGGAAATTAAAAGGCGGAAGGATCTAGGATGGAATGCCAAAGGTCATGAAATGTGTTTTAATGCCTGCGCTTCACCGGTTGGTTTCAAAACGCGGGTACTCTTTTGCCTTGGCTCAGGGGGTGGCAGCCTCACACGTGGCGGCAGCGTGAGAACGCTGAGCAGTCTTGGAGCCAGAACAACGTCTGGGTCTGACCCCTTGTGCTGCTCCTTTGCAGGTGTTCTGAGCAGGTCCTCAGACCCCCGAGTCCACCTGGGAAGTGGTGATCACACCTCTTTTATGAGGTTATTACGAGGGGAACCTCCCGTGCAAGGGCCTGGCACAAAGTCCTTTAAAGATGCAAGTGAAGAGTGTGTGCTGTTTAAAGTAGGTTTTAGGCAGTTCCTGCTGTGGTGCAATGCAGTCAGCAGTGTCTCTGCAGCACTAGGACGAGGCTTCGATCCCCTGCCCACCAGAGTGGGTTAAAGGATCCCAGGTTGCTTCAGCTGCGGCTCAGATCTGATCCCTGGCCCTTATGCCTCGGGCCAAAGTTAGAAAAAAAATAGATTTTTAGGAGTTCCCTGGTGACTCAGCCAGTTAAGGATCCAGCCTTGTCACTGGTGTGGCACGGGTTCGATCCCTGGCCTGGAAAATTCTGTATGCCGTGGGCACAGCCAAGAAAGTTTTTTAAAAAATTAAAATAGGTTTTATTTTGTTGTGCATGGTTTTTATCAAATTCTTTCTCTGAACAACTTGATATGTTGTGTCCTGAGGTTTCTCTTCATGGGGAAAATGTGTGGGGGCACACGGTCACTGGAGCCGTGGGGGGACAGCAGGTGCTGGCTCTGCCTCTTCTCCCCAGGGAGGCCCGGCTGGGCGCTGTCCCCACCCTCCCGGGGTGGGGGTGGGCGGCCTCGCACCTGGGTGTCAGGAGCACAGCACCTTCCACCTGCCAGACAGGGCAGTATTTGGGGGCTGCTCTGTCAGATGGTTGGAGGTGGCAGAAAGTGTAATTTGTGTGAACATTCGTCCTGTGTGCTGCCTTCTCTGGTGAGAAGACAAAATGCTGTCAAGACTGCAGACTCCGAAGTCCCTCTTGGCACTTTTCAATCAACATAAAGCTTACGTGTTGATCTAAGAAAGGTGGTTTCCTCAAGTAATGTGGCAAATGTGGAGCTTTGGGGAAAAAAATCAGGATCCACCCGAAAGGAAGGCTGTATCATCTCTGCACATAATGGGAGAAATTAAGTGTTTTTGACATTAACGGTTTCTGGTTGGCCCTCTGATTTCGAAGAACATACGTGTGTGTGTGTGTGTGTGTGTGTGTGTGTGTGTGTAGAAGTATTTGCACTGGCAAGAGTGGGAAAGGTTTTGATAGACAACTTATAAGATATCGTGAAAGTTTCGAGACAAGGATGAAATGACGTCATACTTTTTTTTTTTTAAGAAAAGGCCTATATGGTAAGGTTCTAGAAACTTCCACCCAGGAAAGACTCAAACAGGTTTACCTGAGCCCAGGAAGACACATCAAGGGAGCATAAGTGGCCTCAGACATTTGAGAATTGCCTGTGGATTTCATATTTATTTCATATTTCAATAAACATATTTCAAATGTATTTCATATTTGCTCTAAGTAGCTTCAGAGACCAGACTAGGACCAGTGGGAAATAATTACAAAGAAGTAAATTCCACTTCGATATGAGAGGGAGTTGTTTTTAATGACGAAAGGTGTGTCCAGGCTGACCTGTGGTCCGTTGGAAGTATTTGAGCCTAAACTGGACACTGCCAACCCCTCCCCCCACCTGTCCTAGGGTTTCAGGTTTGAGACAGAGGTTCACCAAGGTGGATGCTAATGTTTCTTCCGATTCAAAGTGTATAATCATCTAAATACAGAGAAAAACGACTAGAAAAATAAAAATGCACAATGTGAAAAACACACCATACGGAACCCCCCCCTCCAGAAGTCTGTTTGAGAGTATATACCAGGTCCTGAGCAGCAACCACGATACACCCGTGAGGGCTTGTCTGTGTGTGATCCTGCAATTAAAGTTTTCCATTTTATAGCTTTTTAGGGACGCCAATACTTTATATAAATAAAAAAAACCCAGAGCTGAATTAATGGTTATTTATTTTTGCCCACCCCTTCCCAGCTGAATTTAAATAAGACTTATTTTACAGGCATCAATCTGAGATACTTACAGTGTTAGGGGACAAGCCTTTAGAGAATGAACTAAAAATTAAAAGTATCCTACATGGAATTCCCGTCATGGCTCGGTGGTTAACGAATCCGACTAGGAACGATGAGGTTTCGGATTCGATCTCTGGCCTCACTCAGGGGGTCAAGGATCCGGTGTTGCCATGAGCTGTGGTGTAGGTCCCAGACACGGCTCGGATCTCCAGTTGCTGTGGCTCTGGCGTAGGCCAACAGCTACAGCTCTGATTAGACCCCTAGCCTTGGAACCCCCATATGCCGGGGGTACAGTCCTAGAAAAGACAAAAAGACAAAAAAAAAGTATCCTACATAAAATATTATAATAAGGAGAAAAATGATTCTTACCTTACGTTAAAGCAGTAAGGAGTTCCCTGGTGGCTCCGTTGTCATGGCTGTGGCTCGGGTTTGATCCTGGCACCGTGAACTCTGCATGCTGAGGGCAAGGCCCCCTGTCCCCCTAAAGCAATAAGATGTGGGCTGGACAAATGACTGCAGTAATAACCCTAAACGTTTAGTTACTGGGACCTTTCCAGCACTGTTCATGGATTACCCCCATTAGTCCTTGCTCAAACCCTGTGAAATCACAAACCTACTTCCTGTTTTTTAGCAAAAACCATTTTGCAGATGAGGAAATGGGAGTTAGAACCATTGAAAACTCACCTGCCCAGATACTTGGTTAGCACAGCACAGACCCTGTGCTCCAACCTGCCTGTCTCCAAAGCTCAGAGTCCCAGCCATACTGTAGTCCCAACTCTCCAGGCTAGAACGTGAAATTACCCCAAGACGTACAAATGGACAGAGAAGGGGCCTGTCTTATGACCAGTGAACATTAGTCTACCAACTTCGATATTACAGTTCATTAAGAAAATGCCTAAAGTGCATTATAAGAAAAGACAACCACAGGTCCGTATCTCTTATGACACAGATACAAAAATTCTCAACAACATATTAGCAAATCAAATCCAAAAACGTCTGCAAAGAATTATATACTATGAAGAGATGGGATTTATTCCAAGTACACAAGGCTAGTTGAACATGTGAAAATTAATTAATGGGAGTTCCCATTGTGGCTCAGTGGAAATGAACCAGACTAGTGTCCGTGGTGATTCAGGTTCAATCCCTGGCCCCGATCACTGGGTTAAGTGTCCAGTGTTGCTGTGAGTTGTGGTGTAGGTCGCAGACGTGGCTCGGATCTGGCGTTGCTGTGGCTGTGGTGTAGGCCGGCAGCTGCAGCTCTGATTCGACCCCTAGCCTGGGAACCTCCATATGCCGCAGGTGCAGCCCTGAAAAGCAAACTAACTAACTAAATAAATACAAACTCATGCTCTGTGAAAGACAATGTCTGGACAATGAGAAGACAAGCCACATGACTAGGAGAACACGGTCACAAAAGACAACATCCAGTAAAGGAGTGTTACACACAAATATGCCAAGAACTCTGAAAACTCAACTGTAAGAAAACAAACAACAGCATTTGAAAATGGGCCAAAGACCATAATAGACCCTGCACGAGAGAAGACACACAGATGGCAAATAAGCTTGTGTAAAGATGCTCCACATCATACGTCATCAAGGAATTGCAAATTAAGACAGTAGTGAGGGACCGCTGCATACCTAGTACATTCCCAGTAGAATGGCCAAAATCCAGACAACACCAGAAGCTGGTGGGGAGATGGAGCAACAGGCGGGTGTGCAAATGGTACAGCCGCTTTGGAATACAGTTGGGATGGGTCTTACAAAACTACACACCCTCCTCCCATGTGCCCCAGCGATCACGCCTCCTGGTATTTACCCAAAGGAGGTGAAACCTGTGTCTTCACGCGAATGTTCGTAGCAGCTGCCCAAAGTGGAGGCGTGTCCTTCAGCAGGTGAATGGATAAACTGTGGCGCATCCAGACAATGGAATATTATTTGACACTGCAAAAAAGAACAAACAAAGAGCTGTCAAGCCATGAAAGACAGAGGCAACTCAGTGGCATAATATGAAGTGAAAGAAGCCAGTCTGTAAAGTGCACAGACTGTATGATTCCAACTGCGGGACATTCTGGGAAAGACAAAACTATGGAAAGAGTGAAAAGACCAGTGACGACCAGGGGTTGGGCATGGGGAGTGGGGGGGGCAGGGATAAACAGGCAGCACACAGAGGATTTAGGGGCGTGAGAATTCTCTGATAACATAATGTGGAATGGGCATCATTTTATGTTTGTCCAAACCCATAAACTGCTGAGAGTGAGATCCTTACTCTAAACGGCAGGCCTTGGGTCAGTGCACTGGTTCATTCCCGGTCTCAGACCCGAGACCCCCGTGAGTGAGGCTGGTAACCAGGGGGGTTATGCCAAGTCTGTAACTTCCTCTCGATTTTGCTGTGACCCTAAAAATCAGGTCTTCACTAGGAACAAAAGTGTAAACCATGGGCTACCACGTTTATTTGCGTGCTGAAAATAAAGTGGCTTCTTTCCAAATTTCCCAATTTCAGAAAATGATGTAAAGTGACTCTCAAGCGTGACAGTCCCTTTCTGGTCATTGCTTTTGGCTGTATGTAAGTATTTTCACCAGAAGCCTTTCTGCACAAGGACCCCTCAGGCGAAGGCGGAGCTTGGAGGGGGCAGCTCACGCCAAGCTGCGAGAAGGCCTCCCAGCCTTTCATCAGGCCCGTGGGTCTCTGCCGGCCCCGGAGCTCCTGTTTGGTTTGCCTGCATTCAGGCAAACATATCTCTGACTCAATGCTGTTGCTCCAGAGCTGACCTAAGGAGGAGATGGTTCGCAGAGAGGTGAGAAAAAAATAAAGCTGAAATGAGGCAAGACTCTTTTTAACATGAAAAGGAGACGTGCCACTCGAAATTAAATCCGAAATGAGTTTAAGGTGGTGTCTCTAACAACTTGTCAGCAGAGGAGAAGTGTGGACACATCAAGCTTTGGGAGAATGACAGGGAGGAAATGAGAGAGACACAGGAGATGGGAGTGGAACGCGGCCAGCCCGCCGCAGATTCAGGCACAAACCGTGGACTGCGCTGCGGGCAGGTGAATAAATTTGGCCTGGGCGGTTTCACACTTTCTTTCTAAAACCACCTGCACTGAGTGTGGCTTCTCTGGGTGAAGCGATCCAAGTGGATGCATGGCCACGGTTGCCGGTCGAGGGGCTGGCGACTCTTACCCAGAAAGCCTTGTATCTACTGCGTTCCTTGAACTTCAGAAATTCCAGAAAGGGTGCCCTTGAGATACTGAAACCAGGTGGACCATGTGGCCGTAGGTCCCCTTCGAGAGGCCCAGCATCACTTTCCAGAAGCCCAGAGGCACTTTCTGCCGAGGACACGGGTTTGGGGGGCCATAAAAATAAGTGTCTGTCCAGAGTGGGGCTGCCCCATTCGATGCCAGACTCTGAGCTGCGGCTGAGTTCTGGTGGACGACACTGGTCATTGACCCCTCACTGCTGGATTCACCATCACCTTGTCCATTTTTCTAAACCACCAAACACTCGGACACGTAGATCTTGCTTTTCACAGACACAACAGTTGTGCTCTTTGCTGTTCGGGGGCAGCTCTGAAGGTGAGAGTGAGGGCACCTGTCGTTTTGCTGTAAACATGGCCCCTTTGCCAGCTGCTCAGCCTCTGCCTCTCGACACCAGCCCTCCACCACGTGGGAAGCCTGTCATGGGTCTTGTGGGCACCGCTGCGGGCGTGTCAGCACATTCGGGCTTTTCTTAGCTGTCGGGACTGTTTCTGCACCATCAGCAGACAGCAGTTCATCCAGCCCCGTACTTACTCGGCATCCGTGCTTTCCAGCAGGTCCTGACCAGAACAACCCCTGGGGGCTTCCCAGAAATGCAGAATCTCAGGCCCACAGCAGACCTACTGAATCAGAAACAATCACCCCCTCAGGGGTTTAACTGCCCCGTTTGATTGTAGGAACTGCGTCCACGTCTGGATCTGCCAGTGGTCACGGCCAGACTTAGGTAATGAACGCGGGGGTTTGTTTTGCAAGGCAGTTCTTTTGTGTGTTGCGCACCAGCCTGGGGGCTGGAGGCACTCCCCCCCCTCTCCCCGCTGCCCCCCGCCCCCGGCCCTGCTCTAGGACACCTACACCCCATCAGTCGCAGGTGGCCGGGTTCCCAGTTGTTTCCTCACTAGCGGGAGGGGCTTTGCTCTAGCCAGGCACCTGGCCATCAGTAGCACGTACTTGTGACAGATTCATCGGGGATTAAGCCATCGCACCCTGTGCTAACACTAACGCTGATGCCTGAGCCCCAGCTCTGAGCCGGGGGCTGCCGGGGTGGGCCTGATGCCCGAGCCCCAGGTCTGAGCCCGGGGGCTGCTGGGGTGGGCCTGCTGGGGGCGTCTCCGGCTGGCCAAGGTGGAAAGATGTGTGAGGGGACTTCTCTTTGTGGTGTGAACAGGTGTCTGCCTGAATCCCCGCTTGGCACATCCTGGAATGAGGCCCCAGGCCCTGCAGGCACAGGGCAGTGAAACAAAACTGGTTCCCAGAGGAGTTTCTATGTGCTTGCAAGTCAAATGACCTGCACAGGACTTGAATTTTCAGCAGGCCTTTGACTTCAGTTTTAACTCCTAATAAAATAAGAATAAGAAAACAAAAATGGAACTACAAATGGAACCATATGATCCAGCAATCCCACTCCTGGGCATATATCTGGAGAAAACTATAATTCAAAAAGAGATGTGCACCCACCCCTATGTTCATTGCAGCACTATTCACAATAGCAAGACATGGAAACAACCTAAAAGTCTATCAACAGATGAATGGATAAAGAAGATGTGGTACATGTATACAGTGGAATACTACTCAGCCATAAAAAGGATGGAATAATGGCATTTGCAGCAACATGGAAGGACTTAGAGATTATCATACTAAGTAAAGTAAGTCAGACAGGGAAAGAGAAATGACATATGATATCCCTTATGTGTGGAATCTAAAATATGGCACAGATGAACCTATCTATAAAATAGAAACAGACTCACAGATATGGAGACACAGGCTTGTGGTTGTCAAAGGGGAGGGAATCGGGGGGACGGGGAGTTTGTAGTTATTTGATGCAAATTATGACCTTTAGAATGGATAAGCAACGAAGTCCTGCTGTACAGCACAGGGAACTATATCCAACTTTCTGGGATACATCATGGTGGAAAATAATATTTTAAAAACCATGTAGGTAAAAAATATGGAGTTCCCGTCATGGCTCAGTGGTTAATGAATCCCACTAGGAACCATGAGGTTGCGGGTTCAATCCCTGGCCTTGCTCAGTGGGTTAAGGATCTGGTGTTGTCGTGAGCTGAGGTGTAGGTTGCAGACATGGCTTGGATCCTGTGTTGCTGTGGTTGTGGTGTAGGCCGGCGGCTATAGCTCTGATTCGACCCCTAGCCTGGGAACCTCCATATGCCACGGGAGCGACCCTAGAAGAGGCAAAAAGACCAAAAAAAAAAAAAAAAGTAAGTAAAAAATAAATAAATAGGTATGTTTTTAAAAAAACGTTTTAAAAGGAGTTTCCTGGTGGCTCAGCAGGTTAAGGATCCAGTGCTGTCACTGCTGTGGTTCAGGTTCAGTCTTGGCCTGGGACCTCCTGTATGCCACGGGCAAGTCTGAAAAAAAATTAAAATCCTCTTATTACTAATAATAGCTGCTGAAGTCGGCAGAGCCCTCCCACGCTCTACCCAGGACCCCATGGTGCTCTCAGGGAACATGGGGTTGAGGCACAGAGTGGGCTGCAGGGAAGCTCACTATTTAAGAGCCCTCCAGAGCCATCATGTGGCTTTGTGACAATGCTGGTGGTGGTTTCTTTCTAAAGGCTGAACGGAGGGTCAGGTCCCCACTTGTTCCCAAGAAGCAGGTTCTATTTATTTGTTCTGAAAGGTTTGTTGATGTGGAGGGCGGGTGGGTCAGAAGGAAGGGCAGACTCATCTCCAGGGAGCAGGGCTGCAGCTCCAGACCCCTGCGCTCAGCCCCAGATCAGCTCTGGTTCAGATGACACACATTTCCAGGGAATCGGCGGCCGTTGCGCCTGCCTCGTGGGGCACCCAGCCTTGTCATTCCTTCCATCTCCGGATCTTTCCTGGGACCTACTGTGTGCCCAGCCATGTTCTGCTAACTGGGTGTCTGCTAGGAGCTCTTCCGTATCAAGACTTGAGAAACTGAAGTTCAAAGCTGGCTCTTTGAAGCCTAACAGTTTGTGACGTTATCTGAGATGCTACGTCCCTCCCAGAGCCTCCGTGGTGGTCCCCAGGGCCCCTCCCTGCCTCCCTTGAGGAAATCTCCTCTCTCGGGTGGTTTATGAGATGCGGAAACATTCCTTATTTTCCATTTCAACCCTCCTCCCCTTCCCGCCCCTCCCGCAACAGCCTTCACTCAGAGCCTGGCTGGCGCGGGTTCTGTCTCATTTGTTCCCTATTGCCCTGTGCCCAGGGCAGCACCGGGCACATGGGAAAAACTCAGCAGATATCTGTAGACTGGGTAGAGGATGCGTGCTCACTGAGGCAAACCCACACATATGTTTTCATCGAACTGCCGGATGGTATTTCTAAGCCTGCCCTGAAGGATGCTGCCTGAGACAGCGCCCCACGACTGCTGGTGGTTGTGAGGTGTGTGCGTCGGAAAAGGTCTGAGTTTGAAAGCAAAGATGTAACTGAGCCGAGCGTGACTGGGTCTCACTCACTCGGGCCACCGCGGTGCCCAGCGCTGTCTGCAACCGACAGCAGGGGCCGCACGTTCTGCAGAGGCGGGACGCAGGAACCATCTGCGGGCCCAGGGGTGCTGGAAGGCCGTGCTTTGTGGGGCCAGGTCACCTGCTCCGTCTCAGGACTGTCAGAATAGCTTCTTTTCCTGTTAAACCAGTGTTTAACCTTAGAGCCACGACTCTTGCCCCCTGCTGTCTTCTTAACTTGTGAATCCTTGTCAAGTCAATCTTTTTTTTTTTTTCCCCTCTTTCTGGTTGGTAAACAAAAATGTGCCAGGTTTAAGGTTAAAATACATTAAAATGATATAACAATAAAGTCCTTTGCGTTCTTCAGCGCATCTCCAGAGCTGAGTGAAATTTCCAATTGCCTTTGTTTGGGAGTTAGTGGCGGATGAGCCACTCAGCTGAGAAGCTGAGCTTAGTCTGTTCAGATTGTATAATAAATGGCAAACGTTGGCTTCTAATTCTGAAAGCTGAGTCCGTAGCGCTTTGTTCAACAACTGAGCCCTTGAATTTGGGAAGAGCCTTACTTTGTACGAGACAGGAAAGATACCTGCTGATGTCCTCAGACAGGACGGAGGTAAAACCAGTTGATTCGTGCATCTGGATTACAGTAAAAAGGAATTCTTTGTGGTTCTCAAACATCAAGGATGTATCAGAAACCGGAGAAGTTTCCCTGAAAAGACCATTATCTGGCCGTTCTTTACTTCTTTTTATTTTTCGCTTCTTTTAGATTTTCATTTTTATTTATCTTTCACAACCTTCCACCCTTTACAGTTTAGCAGTGAAATTTTGTCAGCCCGCTGGGTTATCGCACGCTGTCATTTTTGCTACATGGTTAATGTTGAAATCTTTATTTTCCTTAAATGTAAGTGGAAACAATATTTGTTATTGATTTGTCAGGGATAATAAACTTTTCTAACTTCAAAAAGGAAAAGATAAAATAATTACCATTATAGTAAACATAGTCTAACTTGACTTTACCCAGTTTTAAGGAATCTGAAGTTGCAAAATATCTTTGTTCAACTTTTCTGTTGATAAGTTATTTTTCTTGACAGCCTGTCTGTCCATCCTTATTTTGTCCAAAGGACTATGCTGAACGCGTTTCTAGATGTTCTGAGAAGCCATGAATAAAACGGCCTTAGGATACGTAGCGCTGTGGCTTACAAATGCTGTTCACCACTGGCAGCCCCACAAAAGGAAACCGTCAAGAGCCAGAGACCATTTTCCTCTAAAAGGACACAAAGTAATAGCACGTTGTGGGCATCTTATTTTGAGAGGCATTTGTTATATGTGGTGAATCTAAACGGATATGAAGAGTACATGTATTCGAGTGGGGAAAAGTTATGTCAATTTCCAAATACCAAATGTACACGTAAGAATACGTTTTTGATCCCAGAAACATTGAAATGCATGATAATATCTCCAAATAAGATGTATTTCATTTTTGTGAGGTGCTTTTGTACAATGAGGCAGCTCTTTTTCATGGCTCACCTGTCACTGGAATTGAGCATTTCCTGTCCTCTGCAGGCCCTGATGTCATCCCCAGCATCAGCCATCTGCCTGCCACCAGCACGGGAGGCGTCTCAGCAGCCCCCTCCCAGGGTAAGTGACAGAAGACCCTTGAGTGTGGCCTTGAAATCTCAAGGTTATTTATAACTTGATAACTGAACCAGGGCTGGGTGTGGTGAAAAGTGGTCTCCTCCCAAGACGCCCAGGGCAGCATCTCTAAGTCTGTGGGGGTGCTCATGAGACTGGCCATGCGGCAGGCTTTTCTCTGTGAAGATGAAGCTGGTTGCGCATTATTGCTGGGTGTGTATTATTCCCTTTAGGGCGAGGGTGTTGTCTTATATGTGAGGATATGTGTCTCCAAAAATCCAGTGCTTACTTCTAGACATAATCAAAATTACCCATCCATCCATCCACCCATCTTTTATTTTTTTTTAATTTTTTTTAATTTTTTATTTTTTTTTGTCTTTTGTCTTTTTTGTTGTTGTTGTTGTTGCTGTTGTTATTGTTGCTATTTCTTGGGCCGCTCCCGCGGCACATGGAGGTTCCCAGGCTAGGGGTCGAATCGGAGCTGTAGCCACCAGCCTACGCCAGAGCCACAGCAACGCAGGATCCGAGCCGCGTCTGCAACCTACACCACAGCTCACGGCAACGCCGGATCGTTAACCCACTGAGCAAGGCCAGGGATCGAATCCGCAACCTCATGGTTCCTAGTCGGATTCGTTAACCACTGCGCCACGACGGGAACTCCCCACCCATCTTTTAAAGTCTATTTAAAAAAACACCCAAACACAATAACTCTTCAGTGTGCAGCAAAATAGATTCTGTAAGTGATGGAGAGGAACCAACCCCTCCAGTCACTAACATGTTGCTAAATTTTTAGTATTTATTATTGTGCTGTAACTTGATTTGGGTTTTAGAAGTAGCGGTTTTTGTTTTGTTTTGTTTTGTTTTGTTTTTTTGTTTTTTTTTTTTTTGGTAGGGCCACACCTGTAGCATATGGAAGTTCCCAGGCTAGGGGTCCAATCAGAACTGCAGCTGCTGGTCTACACCACAGCCACAGCAATGATAGATTTGAGCCTCGTCTGCACCCTACCCTGCAGCTCACGGTAATGCCAGATCCTTAACCTACTGAGTGAGGCCAGGGATCGAACCCACATCTTCATGGATACTAGTCGGGTTCTCCACCTGCTGAGCCACAGTGGGAACTCTGAGAAGTAGTAATTTTTAACTGTGATAATATATGTGCAATTTGATTTTGCTGGGTTTCCTTCCTTAAAAATAAGCCCAGGAGTTCCCGTCGTGGCGCAGTGGTTAGTGAATCCGACTAGGAACCATGAGGTTGCAGGTTCGATCCCTGGTCTTGCTCAGCAGGTTAAGGATCCAGCGTTGCCATGAGCTGTGGTGTAGGTCACAGACACGGCTGGGATCCCACGTTGCTGTGGCTCTGGTGTACCCCTAGCCTGGGAACCTCCATATGCCGCGGGAGCAGCCCAAGAAATGGCAAAAAGACAGAAAAAAACAAACAAACCAACCAAAAAACAAGCCCCGTACAACAAAGGGTCTAAAGGGATTGGAAGGAACAGCTAATGAGAAAGTGTCGATGAGAATACACGCTCTCTCTTTATGTTCTCCCTGGTGGGCTCCTAGCAATTCGGTGTTTTGGTCTGTCCTCCCTTTCATCAGCTTCAGTCTGTACTTCATACGCGCCCGAAACGATCTTCATTAAATGTGGAAGGAATGCCTTAGCATTACCTTGGCAAAGATGTTCCTTAGCGGTAAAAATACAGAGCTCTTCCTGCAGCTCCTATGATTGGCCTCGTAAAGAATTTCTGGAGTTGCAGGGTCCCGCGGGGTTTGGATGACCCCCTAGAATAGACAGAAGAGGGCGTGATGGTTGGGGGGGGGGTGTTCTTCCCATTTTTCTTGCAATTTCAGCAGCAAATTGTTGGCGATGCAAAGAGTTTCCTCCCTTTTCAGTTTGTCACATAGGTGGAAAGACCCTGCCTGGCTCTTACCAGGAACAGGTGGTGTTGGCATGAAAAATAAAGTTGCCTAAGAAGAGGCTGCACGCTGTCTGTCCCAGGACGCGGTGTGGATGCAGAGTGGCTTCTGCCTGAGCCCGTGGGGCTGAGTCCTAGGTGCTCAGGCCATAAACAGCCTTCAGGGCCCTTAAAGTTCTGCATGGAGCAGGTGTTGGCAGAGCCACCCGCCTTCCACCGCTGTTGGCCCTTTATGTCTGAGGCCCTATGGAGCACCTGCCTTGACTGCTAAACCCTTCTGTTCACTTTACTTCCTGTTTCAAGTCAAAGCTATTTTGCCAAACATACTTGGGGTCTGTCTGTTCCTAAAACATCTTCATTTTTGTGCATCAGACTCAGTATTTCTTGGTAAAAAGCCAAGGTGCTGGTTTTAGGGAGCACTTAGTCCTTCTGCTGATGACGAGGGCAAGGATGGAGGCATCTTTAGACCCCAGGTTGGACTCCTGAAGGCCCCCGTTCGAGTGTCCTTAAAGCAGCTGCAAACCCAGATTTCCTCGTTGATTCATCGGGGCCAAGTCAGGGCGCAGGAGCTGGGGGTGGGGAGAAGGGTGTCCCCGCGGTCCCTGGAGCATCTGAGAAAAACGCCTTGTTTCCGGGGATGTTCTTAAGAGAAACCCACCTCCTTAACTGGCAGCCTCCTGGTGGGTGACTTCCTTGTGGATTCCTTGATCATCAGGACAGAAGCCCGGGCCTCACTGTCCACGTGGGGCCTGGGTCCCCTGCTTTATGGATTTTCTAAAAGAGGCTTCCTGCTGCCGAAGGAGGCCTTCCGAGGACTTTGAACCACTTGCTGTTTCTGCTAAATCCCTTCTTGGGGCGAAGGAACCAGAATCTGAGAGGGGATTTACTTACTGTGTGAGGTGAGCAGAAATAAGTCTAAAGATGCTACTGAGCTGTGAAGGGAAGTTGGGTTCCCCTCATGTCCCCCACTGGCCATCTGCTCCTGGGCCCCACCAGACGCCTTGCTCCTCAAACACAGCGGGCGTGGGCGTCCTCCTACCCCAGGGCCTTTGCACTCAAGTCCCTTTTCCAGGAATGACTCCCCCAGACGTCCCCATGACACTCCCTCCCTCCTTCAGGTCTTTACACAAAAGGCAGCACCAAGGCAACCAGGCGGCGTTTTCCCACCGCCTCTGCCTCCCCAGCCTGACTTAACTCACCCGCGACTGCTCGGTCTTCCCTTCTTAGCACGTGCCACTTCCAACACAGTCTGTGTTTCCCGTGGTTGTTGCCTTTGTGTTTTTCTCTACCCTTAACTCTAGAGTTTCTTTCTCACTCTATGTAGTGTTTTCTATAATCCCCACGGTCTTACAAGAGTGCCTGACATCCAGGAAATTCTTGATGGATAAATGAAAAGATTTGGGTATTCACTAAGAAATGTTCTTTTTATTCTCTTTCATCACTCGGTTTCTCAATCGCGAGCCTGGACCCATGAAGGCTGTTGAGTGGTGGATGTTGTCAGACCCAGCGTTCAAGGCTGACGGTAACCTGGGCTCCCTGGGTTGGCCACCCCACCCCCCAGCCCTGGAGGCCTCTGCTGTTCCTCTCCACCCATGCAGACTGTTCACTCGGGCCGCTCACGCTTCGCCTCCCACAAGCCTTCCCAGGCGGATCCCACTGATGACATGCTTTCTCCTCTCCAGTTTGCTTCGGCGCAATTTATTTATTTTTATTTAAAGAAGTTTTTGGCCACACCCACAGCCTGTGGAAAGTCCCAGGCCAGAGATTGAACCGGAGCCACAGCAGTGACAATGCTGGATCCTTAACCCACTGAGCCACCAGGGAACTCCCGGATCCTGCTCAGTTTAGTCCATGGAGTAGGTTGTAAGTGCCTGGATATGTTCGGCCAGTTCTTCTGCTTCTGCACCTGCCCACGGCTGGCCCACGAGCAGCACTGGTGCCGGGACTCCTCTGCCAGGAGCACCTGGGGTCCTTGTGGGGCCTCCTGAGTTGTTTCTTTTCTGGTTAGTAAATGTCATTTTTCCTCAGCTTCTGCGGAAACGCTCTCCCTCTGTCGACCCCACGTGTGCACTTGATAAGGGGCAGCTGTATCTCCCACCTCGGGATTTAACCCTTAGGGACAGAGGCTCCCTTGCACAGGGTCCCACTCCAGCTGCATCGCATTCTCATCTGGTTCAAAAGGAGGTGACGGAGGCCGTCTCCGCCGGTTCTGTCCTGCGTGGTCGAAATCCCCCTCCCCCGAGCTTGCCCCTTTGGGCTCCGACAGGTGCTTCCTGAGCGGGGTCCATGCGCAGCCCCAGCAGCTCCACGGCGCATGCGTTTTCCACGAGGCGGTCGTCAGCCTCCCGCCGTCGGGATCCGGCTCAGCGCGGCACCACGTTTGTGTGTGTTTGTGATGATGCTTAGCGTTCAGGGACGGTTTCTGAGAGTCATCTTTCTTCCTAGAAACTTTTCTTGTGGTCGAAGATTCCACTTCAGGAAATCTCTTCTTCTGCTGTGAAGAACACACTTTGGCTGGAGAGAAATGATCAGACTTTCACGCTCGTTCAAAAGCGGTAATAGACGCTTGAGACCAAAACGTGGGCTTTTTGAGTGGAAAGAACAAGGAGATGGATAATGAACCAAAAAATAAGTGATTATTAGCATGTATCACTGGGGGCCTCTGCCTTTGAAGTGTTTTATTTTCCTTCGGAAATGCTAATTATTACCAGGTTGTGTGGATTCAGGTTGGAGTGTGCTTTTGTTCACCTTGTTTTCTCATTTAATCTGTATGTGAGACTGTATTTTTAGGCCAGAACTCGGTCTTTTTTTTATCTTTATGTATCTAAGTTCTAATACAGTTGCAGGCACAGAATTAGCAAGACACAATATGTCATGAGAATGGGGAGGGAGTTTCCACTGTGGCACACTGGGTTAAGGATCTGGCATTGCTGCAGCTGTGGTGTAGGTCGCTGCTCTGACTCGGATTTTATCCCTGGCCAGAGGCACTTTCATATGCTGAGGGGGAGGCCAAAAAGGGGAAAAAAAAGAAGTAGAGGGAATGAATGGATGGATGGATGGATGGATGGATGGATGAAGGATGGATGGATGGATGAATGGATGGATGAAGGATGAATGAATGAATGGATGGATGGATGGATGGATGGATGAATGAATGGATGGATGGACGAATGGATGGATGGATGAATGGATGGATGGATGAATGGATGGATGAAGGACGAATGAATGAACGGATGGATGAATGAAGGATGAATGGATGGATGAAGGATGAATGGATGGATGATGGATGAATGAATGAAGGATGAATGAATGAATGAATGAATGGATGGATGATGGATGAATGAATGAAGGATGAATGAATGAATGGATAAATGGATGGATGGATGGATGGATAAATGAATGGATGGATGGATGGATGGATGAACTCCTGAGCCACCATCCTGGGTTGTGAGGATGCTCTCTGATAACAGGTGTGGCGACAGCTTACAACTGGTCCCCAGGATTGATGGCATCGCAAGGGCCCTTCCGTGGGATCTGCAGTTTCACAGCTTCATTTCATAGCGAGGTTAGTGACTTGCGAGACACAATCCCTGCCATTGGGCTGAGTCCAAATTCAGATTCTCCGCAGTCAGAGGGCAAAGAGAGAGGGCGTTTTTCAGCTTCTTCACTGCCGCCACCTGGGAGAGTCTCAGTTCTGCTCAGAGCGCTTTACTCTTTTAGCTTTGTCGGGAAACATCTTAGACTGCAATGTGCAATGGTGTTGAGTTATTCTGAGTCAGCCAGATGTGGGCTTGAGGCTGCTTCTTCCAATTCCTGGGTAAGACCTTTCTGTTTGCCCCAGCTGTTGACCTGTCTTTAAAATGGGAGCAGTTGGGAGTTCCCGTCGTGGCTCAGTGGTTAACGAATCCGACTAGGAACCGTGAGGTTGTGGGTTTGATCCCTGGCCTTGCTCAGTGGGTTGGGGATCCAGTGTTGCTGTGAGCTGTGGTGTAGGTTGTAGACACGGCTCGGATCCCGAGTTGCTGTGGTTGTGGTGTAGGCCGGTGGCTACAGCTCTGATTAGACCCCTTGGGGGCGGCCTAAGAAATGGCAAAAAGACAAAAAAAAAAAAAAAAAAAAAAAAAAAAGGAGCAGTTTGGACTTCCTGTCGTGAATCAGTGGTAACGAACCTGCCTAGGATCCATGAGGATGTGGGTTCCATCCCTGGCCTCGCTCAGTGGGTGAAGGATCTGCTGTTGCTGAGAGCTACAGTGTAGGTTGCAGACATGGCTCAGATCCCATGTTGCTGTGGCTGTGGTGTTGGTTGGTGGCTGTTTCTCAGATTCGACCCCTAGCCTGGGAACCTCCAGATGCCGCGGGTGTGGCCTTAAAAAAAAAATGGGAGCAGTAATTCCTACCCCAGGCGGTTATTAAAGAGTTCAGTTAAACAAATTAAATTATACTCTCACCAACTTACCACTCATTAAATATGTTTTCTTCTTTTTTTATATCTCCAAGTTCAATTAAAAAAATTTAGAGCCCTGGGAGTTCCCTGGTCGTCTAGTGGTTGGGATTCGGCACTTTCACATTGCAGCCCGGGTTCGATCCCTGGTCTGGGAACTGAGATCCCACATCAAGCCGCTGCATGCCTCAGCCAATAGCAATAATAATAATAATAATAATAATAATAACATGATAATAATAAGAACAGCCCTGCTAGAAATATGAAGTAAAGAATAGAAAGCAAGAGAAGGAGAACATGACTACCCTGTACGTCTGCTTCTGAGTCTGTCATTATTCAGAGTAAATTCTGCATTCAGGGGGGGCCACAGCCACTTTCTCTTTGTTTTGTGAATTTAAGAGATAATTCCAAGAGTTTCCTAGTGGCCTGTCGGGTTAAGGACCCAGCATTGTCACTGTTGTGGCTCACGTTTGATCCCTGACCTGGGAACTTCCAAATGCTGAGGGTTCAGCCAAAAAAAAAAGAAAAAAAAAAAAAAAATTCCATATCCCATCGATGCCACGTACAATGTTACTCTTTTACACATGGAGCTGGGATGGGAGGTTTGGTCGAAGGACAATAGACCGATGATGTCCAGTCAAAGGTGACGGTGGGTTTTGTTTGCAGGGTTTTCTGTGCCAGGGTCCCCTTCCTGGGGTGTGTGAGTCACTTCCTGCGGAGGGGAGTGAACTGTTTGCCCGTGAACACTCCCGGCGTCACACTCACCTGCATGGTTTTGGTAAAAATAAGGAGAGAGCAGCATTCACGCGCCTCTGTTCCTTTCCCCCAATTCCTTGGACATGGTCTGCAAGCCTTTGTTCCCAGAGTTACTCCCATACTCTTCCACAAACAGTTACTTGGGTCTTTTTTGTAGCTTTTCTCCCCCAAACTTTTCAACCTGACAGAATCTCCGGGGCCACAAAGAAATGTCTCTGATTGCTTCCATGCAAAGGGATTGAAAACTAAACCCTGGGCAAGTGTGGAGTTGCCGCCGACGGACTCCTTTTGCCATGACGCAGACGGAGAAGCAGCTTCTGGTCTTCACTTCCTGGCTTCAGCTGGGAATTTTGCACGCAGCTGCCTGATCGGGGCAGGCAGCGTGGAGTTGTTGAGACCCGGCTCCTCCCGCCCGCAGGTGATCTGTTGTCTAACTCAGTGCTGTCCCCGCCGGTCCCCGGCCTGTGGAATGTGGCTGCAGTCCTGGCTCGTCCAAATGGCACTCATTACCTCAAAAGGGCATAAGCCAAATGGAGTCATTGGCTTTAGGGACTAACCGTATCCTCCACTTAGATCAAGGATCAACTTTTATTCTGCCCACTTCCAGGAAAACACGTGTTGTTATGTTTAGATTGAGCAAACGTCACCAATAAAAGGAGGAAAATCCAAACTGCATTTCCTTCTTACCTCATTTGCTCTTTTTTGGTCCTCTACCTACGCGTGCAGAAACCCGGGCTGATTTGTTTTGCCTTAATTTCTCAAAAATGTATAAATTCCCATTTCATTCCCCCAAAGGTTTAAAAGTCATATAAAATGCCTAAGGTAAAAATTCTAGAAATTCCATATGAGTCATGTACCCACCCTAAAAAGTGATGAAAAAGGTGACGTGCAGATTATCCACGGCCTCACTTAGTAACGGCCTCCTTGTTTATTCCTTGCAGATGTCCACAGAGGCTGAGATTTTGCTTAAACGCACAGACATGATTTGGTGATTAAATAAAGGCTTGTCTTCCATTATACCGGAAAAGTAGTTTTGTCCCCAGATGAAACAATCTTTGTGGTTTAACTGCAATTAGAAATCACGGTTCTGGAGTTCCCGTCGTGGCGCAGTGGTTAACGAATCCGACTGGGAACCATGAGGTTGCGCGTTCGGTCCCTGCCCTTGCTCAGTGGGTTAACGATCCGGCGTTGCCGTGAGCCGTGGTGTAGGTTGCAGACGCGGCTCGGATCCCGAGTTGCTGTGGCTCTGGCGTAGGCCGGTGGCTACAGCTCCGATTCAACCCCTAGCCTGGGAACCTCCATATGCCGCGGGAGCGGCCCAAGAAATAGCAACAACAACAAGACAAAAAAAAAAAAAAAAAAGAAATCACGGTTCTTAAAAATGCAGATCCTCCAATATAGGCATTTCTTGGAAGCCGATAAGATGTCTGGGTTAGAAGAGGTGGGGTGGCCAGAAAGTCCTTTCAGAGATCAATGGCACTAAACACTATTAAAGTGTGTAATGGGCTGATTCCCTTTTTCAGAAAAATGTGACGTAATCAATGCTAAACCAGGAATTCAGAAATAGATTTAAAATTAATCTAAATTAAACATTGAACCCTCAACTATCTGAAGCCCTGAGAAGATACAGGAAGACGATCAGCTGAGAGGCATGGCCTTTCTTCTTGAGGTTCTTGCAGTCGAGGCCAGTATTTTCTGCAAAGGGCTAGATGGCAGCCATGGACTTTGCAGGACACGTTCATTTCTGTGGCGTGGTGGTTCTTCCTTTGCCTTTCTCTCTTCCCTCCCTCCCACTCTCTCTCTCTTTCAACAACCCTTTAAAACTATAAAAACCAGAGTTCCCACTGTGGCTCAGTGGTAACGAACCTGACTGCTAGCCATGAGGACGCGGGTTTGATCCCTGCCCTCGCTCAGTGGGTTAAGGGCCCAGTGTAGCCGGGAGCTGTGGTGTAGGTTGAAGACCTGGCTCAGGTCTGGCATTGCTGTGGCTGTGTCGTAGGCCAGCAGCTGCAGCTCTGATTCAACCCCTAGCCTGGGAACTTCCAAATGCTGCAGGGGTCACCCTAAAAAAATGCCCTAAAAAAGAAAAAAAAAAGGGTAAAACCCACATACTTGGCTAGTGTTGGCACTCTTCTGATTTAGGAAGTTAGTGATTCTCCTCTCATGAACTTAAATGATAGAAAAAAAACGAATGGAAATATGCCATGTACCTTTGGAATCCGTTTAAGTACCAAAGCCCCTTCTCTGTGATCTTTCTTCCTTCTGTTTAAACGGCAGGCTTTATTGTGTTTATCTTAAGAGCCCAAACCAGTGCCTGCCACGGTAGGTTCTCAGAAAACGCTTGCCCTCTAATAGCATTTCTTATTTTCATCTAATCCTGCAGTATTGAAAGGGCGACGCCAATTCTGAGAGGTGGGTTTTATATGATCAGCTTAACAGAAATGCTTCCTTGGGTCACCCCGCCCTGAGCCCACCAGCTTTCTGTTGAATTTAGAGTGGCATCAACAGATAGAACCCATCAAAGCTATTAACTCTATGACCATGCCGTGTGTAGAATGCAGACACAGTATTAAAGAATGAAAACAATGCAATGGTTTAAGAGAAATTCCTGGCTGCTGACTTTTTTTTTTGTTTGTTTTTTTGTTTTTGTCTTTTTATGGCTGTACCTGCAACCTATGGGCGTTCCATCACGGCCACAGCAACACCAGATTCGAGCTGCATCGGGGACCTACGCCTCAGCTCAGCCTCAGCTCACAGCAAGGTCGGATCTTTAACCTGCTGAGTGAGGCCAGGGATTGAACCTGCATCCTCATGGATACTAATCAGCTCTTAACCCACGGAGCCACAATGAAACTCCCCCATGCACAGTTTTTTTTTTTTTTTTTTTTTTTTTTGTCTTTTTGCCACTTCTGGGGCTGCTCCTGCGGCATATGGAGGTTCCCAGGCTAGGGGTCGAATCGGAGCTGTAGCCGCCAGCCTACGCCAGAGCCACAGCAACGCGGGATCCGAGCCGCGTCTGCAACCTACACCACGGCTCACGGCAACACCGGATTGTTAACCCACTGAGCAAGGGCAGGGATCGAACCTGCAACCTCATGGTTCCTAGTCGGATTCTTTAACCACTGCGCCACGACGGGAACTCCCTGGCTGCTGACTTTTAAAATGTGTCTGCGTCCATTTTGTGTTTTGTTGGGTAGCCCTAATTATAGTGTCCTTGGGGGCAAACCCAGGACTCTTTCTTCCTCATATTTCTTTCCTGCTGCTTTTTCCTTCATTCCTGCCCCCTCCCCTGGAAGTGACGAGGTGCTCACTCCTCCGCACACAGTGGGGGCTTAATAAATGCTGCAGACCACCCCCCCCCCGTGCGTGCCTTCTAGACTGTCTTCAAGATTGTCCTGTCCCCTTTCCATTCTCTCTCTCTCTCTCTTTTTTTTTGCAAAATGCTGCCACCACGTTTCCATTTCTTTTAAGTGTGTGTTTCTCAATCTGTCAATTGCAAACTGTATGAACAGTTTAAAATTGCAGTAAATAAATTTCTTTTCTGTTCCTCCCCTTCTTTTTCAAAATATTGGCACTACTCCATAAGGCAGTATGAGCAAGGGGGTTGCAAAGTTTGATGACCGTGGACTAGCACGGAGTCTGTAATCCTCAATCTCTTCTATCACTAAAAGAAGAGGAAGAGGGCAAAATGCATCACGTTCTTACTAAGTGACTTCTTACATGTGTGATGTTCATTCGTCTCCTGGTTTGAGGAAGAAAGAGAAGCAGGTCTTGTGGGGTTCAGAAGCATTTTGTTATGGTATCTGATACTGCTGAGAACACTTTTAAATCTTGGGGTCTAAGCGTCTGGGTGAATCTGGCTTTGGTCTGCTTCCCGCCTTCCGAGTCTTGGTGGACAAGCATCGCATGGAAGCTTTTTGCTGGCAAGTGGCACGGACCTAAGGTTGGAGGGGTGTGTGGTTGTGGGACTCTGGCTTCCCCCAGGCCCCAGCCCTTGGAGCAGGGACATTTCTGGAATCCTTTTTAGGAGCTAAAAGCTTTGTGAGCTGGGCTGGCGCGGCTCACAGGCAGGGAGCTGGCTCTCCCCCCAGCTCAGCATGGGGTGTCAGGGAGATGATAAAGGGGACATCCTGGCCGCTGCCTCCCACACCTGCGGCTCCTGGTTCCCTGCTGTAATTTTATGGGCCGTGAGGAGGCAGGTTTGACGCCACGGAACACAGTCTCTGCCAACAGCTGCAGACGAGTCAGCTCCCCAGACAGTAAAATGTAAAGACGGGGGAGGGAGAGGCAACCTTTGAAGTTTACAAAAAAGCATGACTTTGACCACTTCCTTTTTCCTTTTTAAATTGGTGTCCCAGGTTTGTCGGGAGCAACTATCTGCTCACTTTACAAGGAAGGACCCACTTCCTCCCAGCACGTAGGGCTACGTGGGTCTCAGCATTTTGATGTCAGAGGGGCAACATCTGCAAGCAGCCGATGACGCGTGTGGTACTGTGACCCGAGGTGTATATTAAAGGATGATGCGAACGAGCCCTGAAATGCACCCCCGCCAGCATACAGAGGGCTCTCTGGACTCAAGTTTAAGGGTAGAGGGACGAGCCATGCCCAAGCCCCCTCCTCTTTCCCTTATGTCCCCTCGGCATTGGGTTTTCTTGCTTCTGTTCTTCAAGGAATGCTGCTAAGAAAGTGAGCTGAAACTATGGCGCTGCGGGGTCCTTTTATTTTCATAGTTTTAGTCTCCATCAGTGCTTTTCCTTTCCATGTTGCCTTCAGCAGTTTTCACCTTTTGTTTAAAAGAGGAGTCCAGGATTTTAGTTGCTCGGTCACTTTTATACGTTTGGCATAAAGAGTCCCGGGGTGTGTGTGTGTGTGTCTGTATGTCTGTGTGTCTGTGTGTGTCCGAGTCCCACTGTGCTGATTTTCAGGCGGCCCTGCTGGATTCTGGGGTTTGAGTCTCCGAGGTGAACCCTGCGCGTGGGACACGCATGAAGGATTCCTGTCCAGTTACATACCATACCTCGTATCTGACAGCTTTGTGAGTTCCAGGTGGAACTGTGTTCATTGGACCATGGATCTTATCTTCCTTTTTAATGAAATGTCGGCAAAGTGGATCAAATCTAGCATCTTTGCTATTCAGTTAAAACAAGAATTAGAATCAGGGGGAGTTCCCATTGTGGCTCAGGGGCAACAAACCCGATTAGAATCCATGAGGATGCGGGTTGGATCCCTGGCCTCGCTCAGTGGATTAAGGATCTGGCATTGCCATGAGCTGTAGTGTAGGTTGCAGATGTGGCTCAGATCCTGTGTTGCTGGGGCTGTGGTGTAGGCTGGCCGCTGCAGCTCCAATTGGACCCCTAGCCTGGGAACCTCCATATGCTGCGAGTGTGGCCCTAGAAAGACAAATAATAAGAATTAGGATCATTACAAAAGGCTGTTTCCAGGCCAGCATGATATTTCGAGAGAACAAAGAATCTCACAATTTTCTTACCTTTTCCTCAAAACCTTTTGGGGGCATAAATACTTGCCCCCTTTCTAGTGGGGTGGAAATTGACCTAGATGCCAAGCTGCCACGCATGCTCACAATTCCAAAACCTAGGACGTTGGTTTCTCAGCACGTAGTTTTAAGACTTCAAACCAATCCACTAACTTCCTGGGACTCGGTTCCCACCTTTGGAAAAATAAGGCGAGTGGCCTTGATCTCTTCTGTCCAGCACTGTAGCCACGGGTCACGTGCGACTGTGTACATTTAAATTAACGTTAACAACCTAGTCCCACGCTTGAACCAGCCACATCTCAGTGCTCAACAGCCCGAGTGGCCAGTGGCTGCTACTTGGGACAGTGTGTGGAGAGGGAGAAGTTTCTGCTGGACCGCTCGGGCGGGGAGAGTGTGTGTCACACTTCACAGCACGCAGAGCGCCAGCTGCTGGGTTCAGTCACCTCTTGCTTCCTCTCCCCTTGCTGTTGGATCATAATCATGTTATATTTATCATGACAGTTCTGCAAAGAGCCACTGATCCATCATGTTCGTGGGGAGCCAGGAACTGTGCCCCAGGCTGGGGACCCCATGGCAAAAGACATCCTGCTGGTGTGCCTGGTGCCTGGTGGCTGCAGGGGACCAGCCAACAAGCAATTTTCCCATTTGGAAGTGACTCTACCGCGGTGCAGAGCATGCTGGGCATTTTGCCAGGGTGGCTTCTGAGGGCAGGCTAAGGCTGGAGGAGGATTTAGCCTTAAGGCCTGAGAAGCATTCAGCGCTGGCAGAAATTGTTACATAAGAGGAGAAAGAGGGGATGAAAGTTCAGAAGTGGAGTTGCTACGAAAGAAGCAGCAGCAGCAGAAGAGGAGTTTCTGAGTTAAGAAACATGCTGTATCTTAAAGATTTGGAGTGTCCGCTGTGGTTAGGAATGGACACCAGAGGCTCGGGTCTCTGGGGCCAGGAGCAGCGGGTTAAAGGATCTGGTGTTGCCGCAGCTGCAGCACAGGTTTCAGCTGTGGCTCAGATTCAGTCCCTGGCCTGGGAATTTCCATATGGCCCGGCTGTGGCCATTAAAAAAAATTTTTTTTTTTGAATGCCGAAATTGTCTTCTCAACAATACGAGAGCACTCAGCTTCACACTTTGGCCAACACGGATGAGTTTCGATCAAAAAAAAAAAAAAATTTTTTTTTTTTTACTCATATTGCAAATAGAAAATGATTAGTTCTGCATTTCCTTTCTTATTAGTGAGAGAGAACACACTTCCATTATTTCATTGACACGCTTTTCATAGGTCACTTTCAGTATCAGCCGTTTTGGGGGTGTGTGTGCACACAGGCGTGTATGATAGTCTGATTTCTTTTTGATTTGCACCATCCCTTCATGAGAATATTAACCTTGCGCCTGCCATAGAGTTGCAAAAATGATGTTTGTCATTTACCTTTTAATGCTTATATATCTTAAATTTATGGAAGTAATGGATAGTTTTAATTCTTAAGTCATTTAAATGTTTCAGTTTTTCCTTTATGCTGTTTTATCGTCTCGAGGCAAATATCATGTAAAGATTGATCTCAGAGTTCCCTCTGTGGTACAGTGGGTTAAGAATCCGACTGCAGTGGCTCGGGTGGCTGCAGAGGCATGGGTGTGATCCCTGGCTTGGTGAGGTGGTTTGAAAGAGCTGGTGTTGCCACAGCTGTGGCGTAGGTCAGTCCCTGGCCCTTCCACATGCCTTGAGTGTGGCTGCTAAAAAAAAAAAGTAGGTTTAGGGAGTTGCCGTCAGGTCTCAGTGGAAACTAATCTGACTAGCATCCATGAGGACGCAGGCTCAATCCCTGGCCTTGCTCAGCGGGCTAAAGATCTGGCCTTGCCTCGAGCTGTGGTGTAAGTTTAAGATGCGGCTCAGATCCCGAGTTGCTGTGGCTGTGGTGTAGGCCGGCGGCCACAGCTCCGATGAGCCCCCTAGCCTGGGAACCTCCATATACAGCAGGAGTGGCCCTAAAAAGACAAAAGACAAAAAAAAAAAAAGTGGGTTTGTTCTTGACTCATTTAATATAAGCATGTTTAAAGCTAAATACACAATCATAGGTTCGTTCAACAACTTTGATGGGGCCAAGCCTTTTCCTTGGAGTCGGGTCTCCGATTAGTTTCCTGGGGTTTTTCTTGCATCACCAACAACTTGGATGCATTGTCTGCATTTTCGATCGAGGGTTATATGATTACTTACACACTCCTGTCCCCCAACCTGAGCACAGAATCCTTTTCAGACTCGTGTCTTCTCACCTGACCGCATTTGTTGGTGGTCTTTTAGTTGACTTACCTTAATCGAGCCTTCCCAAAGCAGTTAGCACGGTAGGTTTGTGTGCTTAGAATAACTCCCTCTCACAGTCCTGTTTTTCCAGATTGTGTAAGTAGTTAATTAAGTTATAAAACTCTGGCTATGCCTACACTTGGCTTCTGCAGGGAGCAAACACAGAGGACCTCTGACGACCATCACCCGATGGTGGGTAGAGCCACGGTCACACACGGATGGAGGTCCTGCCATTCAGCTCAGCCTGGCCAGTGCCCGTTGGTACATTTCAAAGGGCATCCCAGGCTAACGTGGTTGGGGGCTCAGTGGGGTTCCAGGGACATTCGGGGTGCTCATGAAGTGGGGGCGGCACAGGGTGGCTGTGGGGGAACCAGCGGCCGTCAGCTGTGAGCACTGGGAGTTCCTGTCCTCAAGCCCCTCCTCCGACCTGTGCCCCCTGGGTGTAATGCTAAGTCCTCATGAGGTCAGTGTGACAGCACCGAGGGACTGTCACACAAGCCAGAGACGGGGACGACGGTTCCGGTCCCTCCCTCCCTCTCCTCCTTCCCCCCCTCCTGCCCCGCCCCTGATCCTCCTCCACCCCCAACCCCAGACTCCCCGCATCAATGAGGCTGTCAGCCCAGACTCCCCGCATCAACGAGGCCCAAGCCTTCTCTCCAACTCCCCATCCCAGCTGGACCTGGCCTTTGTCATCTGTTACCTGGATCAATGGCCTCCACTCTTGACCTCATTGCATCAATTTTCATCAGGATGGTGATTTCAGAACAGACCTGGGATTACGTCAGCCTCCCCTTCAAAACACTTCATGGGGCTGCTCTTAAAATCAAGATGAAAACCCCTGATCTTGATGGACACCACGGCCTCAGCCCCTCTCACTGGCCTTCGGGTCCTGAAGTGGCTGGAGCACCTGCTCACGGGGAGCCTGGTACCTGCTCCCCCCTGCCCCCCTCCTCCACCGCCCCCTCCTCCTGCCTGCCGCCCAGTCCTCCTGCTATTCTAGGTCCCCAGGCCTGGGGTCCACCCCCAGGAGCGCTCACCCAGCTGCAGCTGCAGGCGCGTTTCTGTGGCTCTTGGGTTAACAGCATCTGTGTCCCCTGAGGACCTCTGGGCTCCTGGGGACCGGCTTCTGGCCCCTCGTTGCTCGGCAGGGGCCTGCACGGCCGGCGTGGGGCATGGGTCTGAGCAAACGCGCGTCATGCAGTGTTGATGGGTGTGGACAGTACGTGTCATCGAACCTGCTGCCTGGTGTGTAAATGCCCTTTTTCTTAGGACCTCCTTTGACTCTGTCCTCGTAGTTAATCACCTGGGGTCGTGTTACCTGTTAAATGAAATATTTCAGCTTTGGGCCAACTGCATTCAACTGCATTTGGTGTGGGAGGGAGCCGAAAAGGCGTCCACCTTTCAAATGATTTCTACCTCTTCAGAAGTCAGAGCATCTGAGAAGGTGTCCTCCTCGAAGATAAGGAGACAGCAACTTTCCTACAGAGAAGTTGCAGGAGGAACCCTCCGCTGGTCTGAGTCAGCTGCTCGCCATAAACCTTCATCCCAGGTCACACACTGTCACCGTTGCAGAGGATACCAAATTGCAGCTTATTTTTAATGATATTAGACTTTTTTCTCCCCCGCGGAGAGCGCGGGAAGGCGGGGCTCCCTTTGATCCGGGCGTAGGTATGTTAATGCTAGAACAACAGGAAGCCCGGCGGGACTGCCTCCCCACCCCATTTATCTGCTCGGCTTGATTAAGGAAACCAACTTGAAAGGGCCCAGGCTCTGGGCATATTTACATCAGCTGTATCCCTTAGAAGGAACCAAAAAATAAGGGGGAAAAGTTGAAGGGATTCACGGACTCATTGGAGTCAACAGTTAGTGTGAGACTTGGGACGTCTAGCTTGTTTTGCAGGGTCTGCAAACCCTTCTGCAAAGGGCCTGGGTGGGGTGGGGGTGGGGCAAGTCTCCCTCGGTTTTGGGGGAGCCTGGGGCCCGGGAGCGGGGTCCTCACTGAACCGCAGCCCCCCTCCCGCCCTCCCGCCCCCCTTCCGCTCGCAGCAGACCCGCCCTCCCCAAGGGACCCCGGCGTCCTGCTCCCGGTCCGCCAGCCGCTTGCTGGGCACAGTCGGACCCTTTTCTGCCGCCCGCGTCCGCCCAGGGCGCCCCCACCCTCGGACTTTGGCATTTGCATTCCGGGATTTAAGGGTTTTCCCAGCACTTACTCCTCGTTTTTCTTCCTCACCTGTTCAAAGCCTTCCCTTCAAAGAGCACCCGAAGCCCCGCTCTCTCCTGGCTCCCGCCTTCCCTTTCTCCCCGCTGCCCAGCTGCCCACCTAGACCTTTGCCGCGCATCCTCGGGCATCCTGCTCTCTGCTGCTGGCAAACGCCCACAGGGCAGACACCTACTTCCTTTCGCATCTCCTCTCGATTCGGCAGGTTCATGAAACAGGTAACACGCAGAATCAGTCGCTGCTCCCTGGCGCATCACAGGCAGGACTTTGCTGCGTTGCATGGCCTGCTGGCGCAGGGAGATCTGGTCCCCTGCCACTGTGGCTGCCCCTTTGGGTAAGAGCTCGCTCCCTGCACACAGAAGCCTAATCCTGAACCGGACACCTGGGGGTCAGCGGTCTCTAAAACAGGCTGCTTCAAAGACACCCATTTAGGGGAAGCAGAAGAATTCTAGCCATATTTTTTTTCCTAAAAATAAAAAAGGAATTAAATGTAACTCATTTAATAGACAGGCCAAGCCCAAATTCACTGTCCCATGTGTAAGCAGGTCACACAGCACCAGGGCTAGGCCAGGAATTGCGGAGGCCTGGAGTTTATACGGTTTGGGGGACAAAAGTGGGATTTGGGGAATTTGTCAAGCAAAAGGAATTTCTGCTGTAAGTGAAATACCCCAAGGCCACACAGGGCCGCAGACGGGTCCGTCTGAGTGGGCACAACTATTGGAGTTCTCACCACATCAAAATGCTTTAATGCAGGTCGATGAACAGCCACTGCCCCTGAGAAATCTTTCCTATGTCCCCAGTCCAGGCCAGAATCCAGCAGCTGAACCCCAGGGACAGCCAGCTTCTGGTTGGGCTGTTAGGGTCTGGGCAATACTGTTTTTTAAACATTCTGCATGTCACCCACAGGTGTATGCAATAAAGATACATTCTCAAGGGTAAATAATTTAAGAAAGATGAAACACCAGTGAAAATGCAATAACTGATGTGGCAACAGCTTTGGCAGGAATTAGAGATAGTGATTCTGGGGCAAGGTCATCAGTTTGGCATCAGCTGTGCGGTAAATGCACTGCAGCGTTCTGAGGTAAACTCGGGCAAATTGAATGGCACCCAGAAATGGGCACAGATATGCGGGATATTGTTAACATGGGTAACTTAAAAGAAAGCACAAGGCATGTCAGGCTTGTTATGATGGCGTGTGTCCAGACATGGGCCCTGGCCGTGGCCCTCTGGCACCTGACAGGTTCCTGGGCCCTTCCTGCAACACGTGGAAGAGTCTTCCAGGTCTGATAAATTACACACCTTCTTCTGTGCAGAGCAAGGGTTCCCTGTGTGCTGACCTTATCCGTCGTAACAAATGACTGCTGGATTGTTACCCTGCAGAGAATGAAAAAGAAAAACGAATCCAGATCCTTTAAGGTAAAGCTCTCACATTTCACCTTTTTTTTTTTTTGTCTGTTTAGGGACACGCCTGTGGCACATGGAGGTTCCCAGGCTAGGGGTTGAATCAGAGATGCAGCTGCGACCTACACCACAGCCACAGCAACACTGGATCCTCAACCCCCTGAGCGAGGGCAGGGATCGAACCCTCATCCTCATGGATACTAGTCGGGTTCGTTACCACTGAGCCACAATGGAAACTCCTCACTTCATTGTTTTTAACCAGGGCTCACGTTTGTGGTGCACATTCGACAAGTTTTGACAAATGTGTGACGTCACGTACCTACGGCTCCAGCATCACGCAGAGTATTTTCACTGCCCCTGCCCTCTGTGCTCTGTCTCTTCATTCCTCCCACCCCTCAGCGCCTGGCAGGCAAGGATCATTTTACTGTTTCTGTTGCTTTTTCTTTTCCTGAATGTCGTGGACATTCACACAGGGTGTAGCCTTTTCAGATTGGCCTCTCTCGCGTAGTAACACGTGTTGAGGTTTCCTCCCTGTCTTGTCAAGGCTCGTTTCTTTTCAGCACTGAATCATAGTCCATCATTTGGATGGACCACCGTTTATTCATCCAGCACCTGCTGAAAGGCATCTTGGTTGCGTCCGAGTTTGGGTAATTGTGAATAAAGCTGCTAGAAACATTTGTGTGCAGGTCTTTGTGTGGACACAAGTTCTCAGTTCTTTCAGGTAAATACCAAGGAGCATGATTGCTGAGTCATAGGGTAAGAACATGCTTTGGGAGCTCCCGTCGTGGCGCAGCTGAAACGAACCCGACTAGTATCCATGAGGATGTGGGTTCCATCCCTGGCCTCGCTCAGTGGGTCAAGAATCCAGCGTTGCCGTGGGCTGTGCTGTAGGGCGCTGACGTGGCTCGTACCCAGTGTTGCTGTGGCTGTGGTGTAGGCTGGCAGCTGTAGCTCGGATTGGACCCCTAGCCTGGGAACTTCCATATACCGCAGGTGCCGCCCTAAAAAGCCAAAAAAGAAAAAAACAAAGGCATTGTCAAACCACGGTCCCCTAGACTTTCTCCTATGTTCTTCTAAGTCTTGTAGTTTTGCCTTTCACATTGCGGTCTATGGTCCATTTTGAGTTGATTTTTTGTGAAACGTTTGAGGCCCAAATCTACATGTTCTTACTCTTTTTTGGCCGCTCTGAGGCATGCGGAGTTCCCTAGCCAGGGATCAGATCTGAGTCACAGTCAAGACCTAAGCGGCAGCTACGCTGGGATGGAACCTGTGTCCCAGCGCTCCCACAATGCCGCTGATTCTGTTGTGCCACAGCAGGAACTCCTAAATCTACTTTTTTTTCTTCCTTTTTTTTTTTTTTTTTTTTTTTTTTTACACAAAGATGTTCCGTTTTCCAGCAAGATTTCTTGAAAAGACTGTTCTTTCTCTACGGAACAGCCTTCACTCCTTTGTCAAAGATCAGTTGCCTGTATTTGTGTGGGTTTTACGTGCTGGCTCTTTAGTCTGGTTCATTGATTTATGCATGTCTTTTACAGTGAGTACTGCCTTAACTTTGGTAGGTTCACAGTAAATCTTGAACTTGGATAGTGTCAGGCTTCTGACTTTTTCTTCTTCACTACTGCGTAGGCTACCGGATTCTTTTGCCTTTTCATAGAAAGTATAAAATCTGTTGGCAATCACAAAATGGATTGGGCTCCTACTGAATCTATAGATCAATTTGGGAAGAAATGATGTCTTAATGTATTGAATCTTCTTATCCATAAATGTGAAATATTTCTCCATTTATTTAAACCTCCTTTGATTACTTTTATCAGTTTTGTAGTTTCCTTCATATAGATCTTGTACATGGTTTGTTAGATTTATCTCTAAGTACTTTCTTCGGTGCTAATGTAAATGGGATTGTGGGAGTTCCCGTCGTGGCGCAGCGGTTAATGAATCGGATTAGGAACCATGAGGTTGTGGGTTCAGTCCCTGGCCTTGCTCAGTGGGTTAAGGATCCGGCGTTGCCAAGTGAGCTGTGGTGTAGGTTGCAGACGGGGCTCGGATCCCACGTTGCTGTGGCTCTGGCGTAGGCCGGCAGCTAACAGCTCCGATTCGACCCCTAGCCCGGGAACCTCCATATGCTGCAAGAGCAGCCAAAGAAATGGCAAAAAGACGACAAAATAAATAAATAAATAAACGGGATTGTGTTTTTGACTTTAAATTTCAATTGTTCACTGCTGATATATCAGAAAGTGGTTGAATTTTTATATTAAATTTGTATCCTCTAACTGTGGTATAATTACCTAGTTCAAGGCATTTTTGGTCAATTCTTGGGATTTTTTTATACAGACAGGCTATCTGAACAAAGAATTAATACGTCTTCTTTCTCCGTCTATGTGTTTTTTTTTTCTCTTAATGCATCAGCTAGAATTTCCAGTACAGTGCTGGGGAAATACTTTCCTTGCTCCCATTCTTTGGGGAAAAACGTCTAGTTTCTCACCATTAAGTACAAAGTTGGCTGTAGATTTTTGATGTTCTTTATTGCTGAGGAAGTTCCCTTTTAGTCTTAGTTTGCTGAGTGTTTTTATTA
This sequence comes from Sus scrofa, assembly GCF_054392235.1. Classification (NCBI taxonomy): domain Eukaryota; kingdom Metazoa; phylum Chordata; class Mammalia; order Artiodactyla; family Suidae; genus Sus; species Sus scrofa. The sequence continues at coordinate 2,707,709 of NC_139383.1, forward strand.
TGATGAGTATTAGATTTTTTCAAATGATTTTTTTTTTTTTGCATCTATCTCATCTATTGATGTGATGGATTGCATTAATTGATTTTTTGAATGTTGAGCCAGACTTGCACACCTGAGATAAATCACACTCAGTCACGGGTGTAAAATTTTTAAATATATTGTTGGATTTGATTCGTTACTCTTTTCCTGAGAAAAGTCCCTCCTTTTTGCCTGCATTTGTCAGTTTTCTCCAATTTGATTTGTGGAAAAAGCAATCCCTCCGCTATTGAATTGCTTTTGCACCTTTGTCAGTTTCAGAATTTGATTCGTTAGCCTGTTTCGTCCACCTTTTTTCCTAACCCCCTACCTATAGCATGTCAATCACAGAATGGTAACTGTAGCTGTAGAGTAAGCCCTGACATTGGGAAGAAGGATTCCAATCCCTCCTACTTTATTCTTCTTTCAGGTTTTGGGGGACTGTTCTAGGGTCTTTCCCTTCCCATATACACTTTAGAGTAAGTTTGTGTAAGTTTGCAAAATGTTTGCTGGACTTTTGGGAGAGATCCCATTAAACCTTGTGGATAATTGATTTCTCCAAGGGTAAGTCTCTCCAACTATTTAGGTTTTCTTTGGTTTCTTGTAATCAGCATTTGGTTGGCTTCTATTTTATATACTTTCCTGTGTAGAAAATCTCGAGCAATCTACCAAAAAGCCTCCCACAGCTAATAAAGGATTTCTTACTTAGACAACCATATATCATTTACGGCACAGTTTTATTTCTTCCCTAAAGATTTGAAGGGCTTTTTATTTTTCCTCCTGTTACACTAGAACATCCAATATCATGTTGAAGAAGGGGAGGGGGTGCAGGCATCCCTGCCTCACTTCCAGTCTTAAAGGAAAAGAAAGGAAAGGAAAATTTTCCTTAAAGGAAAATTCTTCAGCTGTTAAATGTGATACTAGCTGTGGACTTTCTATAGATGCTCTTTATTAGGTTGAGAAGGTTGCTCTGTATTCCTAGTGTGTTGAGAGACTTTATATCACTGGGGATAGAATTTATGCAAATGGTTTGTCTCTATCAATTGATTTCTTAGCCTGTTGATATGGTGATTTACATTGATTTTTGAACCAGCTTTGAATATCTAGAAATTCTACTTAGTCATGGTGTATTAATCTTTTTATACATGGCCAGATTGGATTTGCTAATATTTTGTTGAGAATTTTTGAGTCTGTGTTCATGAGAGAGATTTTTCAGTACTTGCTCTGTACTCTTGGGGTTTTTTTGGGGGGTGGGGGTTGGAGGGAGGTTATATTTCTCTGCTTTCCCTGTTAGAGTAAGTAGCCTCACAAAATGAGTTGGCCAGCATTTTTCCTCACCTATTTTCTGTAAGAGGTTGTATAAAATTTCTATAAAATTTTGTGTTAGTTCTTACTTAAATGTTAGATAAAATTATCTTGTGAAACCATCTGGGTCTGGAGATTTCTAAATTTAATTTCTTTGTTGGGGATAAGACTGCTAAGGTTACTAAGCTTCTCTTTTTTCATCTTGGCTGAGTTTTGGTAGTTTGCAGGTTTTGAGAAATGGTCCATTTCATCTAAGTTGTCAAATGTATGAGTATAAATTTTACAGTGTCCTCTCTACTATCATTTTGATGTCTGAAGAATCTGTGATGATATTCCCTGTTTAATTCTTGATTGGTGAGTTGTCTTTATTTTTGTCAGTATTGCTAGAGGTTTATAGATTTTATTGAGATTTTTCAAAGAGCTGCTTTTTGTTTCACTGTTTTATTCTGTTGTTTCCTATTTTCAGCTTTTTTGAATTACACTATTATCTTTATTATTGCCTTTCTTCTGCTTGCTTTGGGTTTATTTTGCTTTTCTTTTTCTAGTTTTGTGAGGTAAGAACTTAGAAAATTGTTTTGAGTTTTTCCTTTTTATGTATGCATTTAGTGTTATAAATTTCCCTCTTAGTACTGCTTTAGCTGCATCCTACAAAGTTTGATATGTTGTGCTTACACTCATTCAACTTAATTAATTAATTTATTTTATTTTTATTTTTTATTTTTTTGTCTTTTTTGGTATTTCTTGGGCTGCTCCCATGGCATATGGAGGTTCCCAGGCTAAGGGTCGAATTGGAGCTGTAGCCACCAGCCTATGCCAGAGCCACAGCAACGTGGGATCCAAGTCGCGTCTGCAACCTATACCACAGCTCATGGCAACGCCGGATCCTTAACCCACTGAGCAAGGGCAGGGACCAAACCTGCAACCTCATGGTTCCTAGTCGGATTTGTTAACCACTGAGCCACAATGGGAACTCCTCAACTTAATTTATTTTAAAATTTCATTTTGGATTCTCTTTAACCTAACCCTAACCCTAACCCATGGATTATTTAGGAGTGTTGACTACTTTCCATGTTTGAAGATTTTCCTTTTGTCTTTCTGTCATCAATATGTAGCATAACTCCATCTGCCACTGGTTTTTAGTGTGACTCCATTATGATCAGAGAACAAACTATATAATTTCAGTTTTTTTTAATTTGATAAATTAAAAAATTTTTTTTCTGGGATTTGGTCTATCTTGGTGAATGTTCCATGGGTGCTTAAAAAGAGTGTGCATTCTGCTGTTGTTGGGTAATATGTCCTCTAAATGATGTTGGATGATGTTCAGTTCTATATTCTTGCTGGTTTCCATTCAGAGGTTCTATCAGTTGCTGACAGAGGGGTGGTAACGTCCCTAAGTACAAATGTGGATTTGTCTCTTTCTCCTTTAAATTCTTTCAGTGTTTTCTTTGTGTGTGTGTGTGCGTATACATACACATATTTATATGTATTTAGGATTGTTATATCTTGTTGCTGAATTTATTCTTTGCTTATTAGGTAATGTTTCTCTTTATCCCTAGTGACTTTCTTTGCCCTGAAGTCTACTTTATCTGACATAATACAGTCATTCCTTTTTCAATTTTGCATAATGTATCTTTTTTATCCTTTTACTTTCAAACTACTTATGTACTTAAGTTTGCAGTGAATTTTGTGAAGATGGCATACAGTTGGGTGGTGTGTTTCTATCCATTCTGTCTAATTGGTGTACTTAGACTCTTTGCATGTAGGATTATTATTGAAACTCAGGGTTTACATCTGCCATTATATTATTTGTTTCGTTTCTTCTCTATGTTTCTCTTCTCTTGCTTTCCTGTGGATTATTACCTCAGGATATTTTGGAATACTACTTTTATTTACTTATAATATTTTGATCATGTCATTCCTCATAGTTTTTTAGTGGTTCTTCTAAGTGTTGGGCCAGTTTGAGATGGAAGGGGTTGAGCAGGACCTGATAGACGGCCCTTGGTCCTGAGTCCTGGATCGGCATGAGAGCATCAAAAGTAGCAAGAGTTTCACTGCGCATGCCGTGTACCATGAAGTTTTCTTCACCTGAGTTCCTTGTGCCTGGGCTGGTGTTGACCCCACACTGACACGAGGCTGTGAAGAGCCTATGCCTGGTGCTCAGAATGCTTGTAAAAGCAGCAACGAGAGGAACCGAAACAAATAAGGAGGAAATCATCGATATTGTTACGCATCTGGTACCTTACATTCATGCTTAACCAGAAAATAAGAAACCAAATACAATGCTTACGTCTTTCATAAGACTCCAGGCTGTCACAATTCGTTAGGATAAGTCCCGGCACTATCAAACCGGAGAGCCTAAGTAATGAGGGGCAACAGGTGCACATCTTGAAACTGAGGATAAAAAGTGTCACTGAAATCTGGGTCTTGGCCACGCTGAGCTGCATGTGGAATCCGAGCCTTAAATTACAGGGGGCCCTGCTCATTCGCCAGGTACAAGACAGGGAGGCAGCTTTCCCACTTTGTCAATTGCGGTGGAAGTGGGAGCAGCTAAGCTCTGCTGACAATGTCCATAAATTGAGGCAATGAAGGATGTTTGTAAAAAGGTATCTCACATTTTCCTCCAAGGGCCTTCTTTCTCGGCTTACGGAATGGAGGGAAAAGCGTGAACATCGAGAAACAGCAGACAAGCGACCCCCAGGCCTAGCGAAGGTGAGCTGTGTGTGTGTGTGCGTGTGTGCGCCCTTCTCTCCGCTGGACCTGTTGGCATCTTTCTCTTCCTCTCCACTGGGCTCCACGTAGATTCAGCTGTTTCAGCCGAAGAGAAGGCTCATGTAGTTGGGGTTCCAAGTGTGATTTAGAAGAACCAATAGCAGAGAAGAAAAGAAAGCTCACAGACAAATGCTTTTCATTATCACGAGACTAGAAACTCGTGATTAGGTTACTGGCTGAGGGCTGAGCAAAGGTCCCCATCTCGTGTCCCACAGGAGTTGTCTTCACTGATTGGGAGCGCCAGCCTCGAAGCCAGATACATTGGCACAATTGTCGAGATCACGTCTGGATGACCTGAGCCGTATTCGAGCTTCTTTGGCATTTAATGAACAAAATTTCCTCCAAAGGCTTACAGTCCGAGATTAGGAAAGCTAGCACTGAACTCTGTTTAGCTGATTTACAGGCTGTCAGTTAAGGGGGCAGGCCCCCAAATTCTCCCAAACTCAGAAAAGTGTCAAAGACCCACACCTGCAATATGCCCTCATGCAAACTAGAAAGGCACACTGGTACGTCTCATCTGTCAAATGAGGGCATTTGACAGATGGTCTTCCTAGCGACTCACTCTGACTGTAAAATTCCACGAATGGACATATCTAGAAATCTAGGGACCAGATCACATCATCCCAAGGGGACAACTATACCGGAAACACACACTTACTAATGGCTCTGAAGCATTAAACGAAGCCTGTCCTATGGCTCATACAGTCTGGCTTTGAATCCGATTCTTTACGCAAAGAACCCAACTGTAAGTCAATGTTCTGAGGCTGTCAGAAAGACTGACCTGTCTCTCTCCCTAATTCCATCTCTCTTCCTGAGCCATCCTTGGCTAAGCGGTATTTCCCAGGTGTGCTGGACCCCAGCAGCTCCCTGGTGCACCTGTAGTTCCAGGCCTTTCCCCAAAACTCTGATGGCGTTGGTCTGTGTTAGGGCCCAGAAATCCATATTGCTATCAAGCTGCTTTGAGAGTTCCTGATTCTGATGATTAGACAAACACGGAAAATCTTGAATCAACGATCCTGCCGGCGACCACAGCTGCCCCTTCCCTCCGGGGACATGAAATCAAAGGATGACTCACGATCACGGCGGGCGACCCTTCCTGGAGCACCGACGGAACGAGTCCCAACAGAACGAGTCCGGGTTATCTGTGAAGTGTCCACACCAGGGACGCGGGGTTTGAGAACTCGACACTGTGCCGTGGTTTTCTTAGTCCTTCCGTTCCTCTGCCTTCCTGGTCCTGCTGCTTTCTCCTGGTTTCATTTCTCTTACCTCATATCCTCTCACTGGAGATTCGGTTGGGTTTTTTGGCGGGATTTTTTTGTTTTGTGTTTTCTTTTTTCTTTTTACAGCTGCACCTGCAGCATGTGGAATTTCCTGGGTTAGGGGTCAAATTGGAGCTGCAGCTGCCAGCTTACACTATAGGCACAGCAACACTGGATCTGAGCCACATATGTGACCTGCACCACAGCTCATGGCAAAGCCAGATCCTTAACTCATTGAGCGAGGCCAGGGATCGAACTCAGATCTTCACGGAGACTTATGGCAGGTTCTTAATCCATTTAGTCATGATGAAAACTCCTCAGTTGGGTTTTACGTTAGCTTTCCAGCTATTTCTACGGCTTTTCAAAATTATTTCATTCCTTTAAAAATGTGTTTCTGTGTGGCCCCGCCCGTGGCATGTGGAGGTTCCCCACCCGGGATCACACCTGAGCCGTAGTCGAGACGATGGTGGATCTTTAACTGCTAGGCCCCGAGGGGACACCTACGGTTTTTATAAAAATAATGCCTTCCCGTCTTCTGCATTTCAAGTGACATAATTTACATCATTATTTTTGGATTTTTAAAATATTGTCTCAATTCACCCTCTTGATACCACCCTTTATGATACTGTGCTAAATCATGTCCGTTTTTTTTTAACCAGTCTTAGCCTGGGGGTCTGGCTCTCCAACAGATGTCTTTGCCATCCAGCTGTGTTAGCGCTGTCTTGTCAACTAATCTTGTCAACTAATTTACACCGGAAGCACAAGGCAGATAAATTAAAGTATCTTTAGTTTACCTAGACTACTTCGACATGCATCCAAAAGCATAATAAGCATAAACTATGGAGAATAAGTGCCAGATTTTCTAGACACCAGGAGCAATACCTTGGAGTTCCTGCCATGGCGCAGTGGGTTAAGAACCTGACTGTGTTGGCTCAGGTTGCCGTGGAGGTGAGGGTTTGACCCCCGGCCTGGTGCAGTGGGTTAAAGGATCCAGCCTTGCCACAGCTGCTGTGGAGGTCTTAGCTGTGGCTCGGATTCAGTCCCTGGCCTGGGACCTTCCAGGTGCTGTGGGTGCGGCCATAAGAACGGACCAAATAACGAACGAACCATTTCTTTCAGAACACGATGACCCATAAATCAGCCGAGAGGGATTCTCGAAGTAAAACCTATCTCAGTCGCTTACATCGGATGTACTCCAGTGCCATTGCTAACATGGAGTTCTCCAGGAGGTAGGGCCCTTTCTAAATGTAATATGCCCCATGTAAATATGTCTTGCACGGTCACGGCCACGGTGTCTCACGGGTGTCTGTAAGAACTCTCCTCCTGCAGCCTGGCATCAGCACGCTTTCCCAGTCGGAGCAGCGTCATACAGTCTAGTCAATAACTAAGTGCCCAGCCTAGTGCAGATCGACAAAGGACAATAACGCAGCCCTGTCCGTTGAGGCTGTTGTCGGGACCGCAGGGGTAGAGGGGAGAGGGGAGGAAGGTTACATCACTGTTCCCTTGGGGCTGCAACATGTTAACGTGTCTTATTCATACAGACTTAAAATCAGCGTTGTCCCTACTAAGCATACATGTTCCTGAGCAATATGCCAAGTCACCTGCACACCAGGAGCACGAGCCTGTCACTAGGCAGGCAAGGCGCCCACACCAGGCACAGGGTGGGTGCAAGGCCTGCTCGTTGCACGGTGGTAGGTGTGGGAACCAGCTCTGCCCATGCGCCATTGCACGATGGTAGGTAAGGCATCAAACACAAACCGGATGCTGAAGAGACACACACGTGACAAGGGCCGATGGGAGACGTAGAGACTGAGGAGGGAGCTTCCAGATGCCGCGCCTGCTGGGGGAGCCCTAACCCAGGCACGGGCTGGTGCCCACACCTGGTGCATCCTCTGATGTTGCAGGAGGGGCTGGTCAGAAGGGCACTCAGGCTGGATGCTTCGCTGCCCGGGTCAGGGCGAGGTTAGTGTGGGGCACCTGCACATCTCGCCTGTGTAGGGAGGAGGCCCCAGGCTCCCGTCTCCCCAAGACTCTGCTCCTAAGGACAGAGCGTGCCAGGTGCATGAAGGCAGAACTTGGTCCAAGCCTTCACCTGAGTGGAAGGGCTTGAACTCGGATCACGGTCCCAAGCGCAGCAGTCTTCAGCTCCCCGGGGCAAGCAGAGTCTTGGGATGTGGGGTGCCTCGTGGTAGGACTTGGGGGGGATTTTGCTGCGGAACTGAGACGCTACTTCTTTTCTTTAAAGCCAGTGGAAGCAAGGCCACCTCAGAATCAGGGTGAATTAAGATGATGGCAGCTGGGAGTTCCCTGGTGGCTCAGCAGGTTAAAGACCCGGCATTGTTAATTCTGTGGCTTGGGTCACTGCTATGGCATGGGTTCCATCCCTGGCCTGGGAACTTCTGCATGCTGTGAGCACAACAACAACAACAACAACAACAACAACAACAAAAAGACAGCAGCCGACTGTCAAAATTTGGCCTTTTCTGGAGTTCCCCTTGTGACTCAGCAGGTTAAGAACCCTACCGGTAGCCATGAGGATGCGGGTTCCATCCCTGGCCTCATTCAGTGGCCTAAGGTCCCGGCATTGCTGTGAACTGTGGTATAGTTTGCAGACACAGCTCAGATCCTGCGTTGCTGTGGCTGTGGTGTAGGCCAGAGGCTGCAGCTCTGATTGGACCCCAAGTCTGGGAACTTCCATGTGCTACAGGTGCGGCCCTAAAAAGAAAAATAAAAGAAAAAAAAATTCGGCCTTTTCCAACCAAGAATTCCAAAGTTGCACCAGATCTGTTCACCTCTTCCTGGACATGTAACAGGGAGAAGGGTTGTTTCTGAGGACACCTCCCTGGGTCGGGGCTTAGTTCAAAGAGGAGGCGCTCTTGTCTTCTCCAGACATGAGCACCCCAAGCAGCTGCACCCCAAACCCCCTCGGAGATGTTTCCCAGGCAGCAATTTAACAGACGTCTGTCCAGCTGGAGGAAACTTGCAGATTCTTGGGCCAAGGAGTGACTTGCTGGTCATTTGCAGGGAAAAGCGTCTCCCTCTTTTAGTGGCCAATTCAGTCCCCTGCTATTAGCATTTGAATCAGGCAGCCTTGCTGTTTTGATCGAAAAGAGAAACCCAGCCTTTGTTGCTGCAATTTAGGGGTGTAAGTAATTTTCTGCCCTCCTTTAATCAGGTCGAATAGTTGGGGAAATGGCCACGTCTGGGAAAAGTGTGGTCTGGCCTCGGAAATGCAAAGACAGCTCCTGTCCCGAAACTGCCCCACATCAGCCCCTGGTCCCATGTGTGACAGCTCAGCCGGGGAGGTCAGTGGGCCCCCTGGCTGGCTGTCCCGTCCATCGGGACCTGGCTGAAAGTCTCCAAAATATTCTTTGTTTGGATGAAACCAGCCTAGACAGTGACGGGAACGCAGCAGGGAGTGATTGAAATGTGATGGCCAGGTCTTCTGCCCACGGGTCCGCTTCCTGCACCCACGGGAGGGCGTGGGGGCTGGATGGCAGGTCCGCAGGTGACACCAACACTCTGGAGGCTGAGGCCCCAGGTCCCGGGAGCACCTTGGAATATTGGCCATGTGTGCTTAGGAGGCACCTGGTCCCCATTTCAAGTGAATAGAAATTGCAGAAGCTTACATTTAAAAGACGCAAGACCAAGTTTTCAGAAATCCTCATTTGCCTCAGTGTTCCTTCATTCTTCTCCCGTCACCCCGTGTTGGGTGTGTGGAGATGTGAAGCTTTTGGATTCTGAGAACGCAGAGGACTAAGGAAAACCCATCTGGAGAAACATGTCTTTTCAAGGTTGACGAGGTTGTAGCCAACCTCAGAGCCAAGTTTAGCAGGTCCGCTGACTTCACCCTGACGTGGGCGGAGGCAGCCACCCTTGCAGGAAGCTCCTGGCAGCTCCGGGGCCACACGGAGGGCGACCCGTTTGAGGATATCCCCCAAGGTGCCTGGAAAATCCTAGAGGGGGCACGAGCCTGAGGCCCCTGCCCAGGGGAGGAGCCCTGGACCCCTGGACCCCTGGACCCCAGCCTAGGCGCCAGCTTGGGGAACATGCAGTGGTGGTGACTCTGAAGCCATACAGCCGCCCTGCTCTGTTTTGTGATTCGGAGACGGCTGCGGACCAGGCTCGGCAACGGGGAGAAACCGGACTTTGCCCTGGGCTTTCGGAGGGCATCTGTACACAGCAGCTGTGTTCCGTCCACTCTTCCAGCTAAAACACTTGCTAGCTTCCTTTCCCACTCTGTGCCCCTTTGGACGGCAGGCGAATTCCCTCCTCTGAGACTCCATCGATCCATCCATTGCTTCTCCCCCCACTTCCTGGCCACACATCCGTCACCCCTTCCAGGAAGCCTTCCAGGATGCAGCTCCTCCGCTCATGCGCTCCTGCCCAAGCTGGGGCTGCACCTGCCCTTCTGCCACTTATAGTCTTTGGCTGTGTGAGCTCTGCAAGTGCCTCAAAGTCATCAGTTCTTCATCTGCCTTCTAATTCTTCGGTGTCCTCCGCAGGCCCAAGTCCTTGCCCGAGAAAAGCAATTTGTCAAACAGCTGTTCCCCAGAAGGGATAAAAGGCTGTGTTTGCTTCTGCCTGGGTGTTTGCTGTATCATGTGTGCAGAAACGACAGTGCACAGGGCTTTGGGGCACCTGCCTCGTCTCAGGGTGAGGGGCTCCCACGCCCGGGGAGGCCCCCTGGCCCTCCGCCCCTGGGGTCCCCGGTCTTGCTGTGCGCCCGCCCCCGGGAGCTCACCCATGGGGCAGGGGTCGCCCTGTCCTTTGCTCCAGCTGTCCTGGCCTCACCAGGAGAAGGGGCCTGGCCTAGGACCGTCACGGGGCGCAGGTGACACCGGGCAGTTCTTTTACTGGCTCTAGAGCCTGTGTTCTCACAAATGGACCAGTGACGGCAGCCACTAGGCTGTGTTCTCACAGAGCCATTGGGAGAACCAGCTGAGCGCTTGGGGGGCTGCAGCTGCCTCTGCGGATGGAGACGTCCTTGTCACGGTCACTGTGGGGTCCCTACTTGGCCCCAAGGATGACTGCGGGCCCAGCCTCCTACAGGGAATTCCCCGTGAGACGGTGGCCGCCGGCCTCGGTCCCCCACCTCCCGGCAGCCCAGGGGGCAGGAGACCGAGGGTGGGCCCAGTGCGGTGACAAACGTTGCCCCCGTCGTTAGCATTGAGGAGGAGGTGGCAGCTGGCCAGGCGGTGCCCCCTGCACGTGTGTCCCCTTGTCCCTCTCAGGGCCCTGCGAGTGAGGGGTGCTCACCTCCTGTGTCGTGGGTCAGAAAACAGCTCACAGGCTGGTGAGCATGCTCAGGTCCTCAACAGGCTGGCGACCGAGACCTCATCCCCATCAGGACGTGTCCCTTCAGGCCCCAACTTTCCAGGTTTAGGATCAGCTTATGCCACCTTTTATTCCTGATATTCTGCAGGAGTGAAGGGAAACTCTAGCTCCGTGGGCTATAGGCATGGGTGGGTTCAACATGCTTCAAGCAAAATCCGCACAGCTGGTCCACGCAGGAAGGCATCTGTGCAGGGGCGGGAAACGCTCTCCCCCCTGTGGTTGACTGTCGCTTTTTTTTAAGATGAGTACGAGCCAAGGGCTTCCAGCGAGAAAAAATATTGCAGCATCCTAACAACAGCACTGTGTGTTCAAGGCGTGCCGAGCCTGACAGCTTGCTTCTGTGTTTGCTTTTCTCTGTTTGGTGCTACCCCGAGCAGACTGCTGGAGAGAAGCGGCCAGTTTACAGACGCGGACTCGGAGAGCAGAACCCGAGGGCTGGTCAGTGCTGTCGGGGTCTGGAAGCTGCACAGTGAGGCTCTGTCTAAGATTTGGGCCGAGGGGTGTGGGCAGGGGCAGGTCAGCAGACTGTGCGGTGGAAGTTCTGGTGCACACAGGAGGGCTGCCTGGAAGCAGTGACCACCATTTACAACTAAGGATGGAGGAGGGTCCACCGGGGGCTGAACTCTTTCCATGCGGGATCTGGATGTGACCAGAGGACAGATCCCCCCTTGTTTTAGTTTTAGAAACATAAAAATCTAATCTGGAGTCTGATTTAAAAATAAAAAGAAACTCGAGTTCCCACTGTGGCTCAGCGGTAATGAACCCGACTAGTTCCCATGAGGACACAGATTCCACCCCTGGCCTCGCACAGTGGGTTAAGGATCCGGAGTTGCTGTGACCTGTGGCACAGGTTGCAGATGCAGCTTGAGTCCCGTGTTGCTGTGGCTGTGGTGGAGGCTGGCGGCTACAGTTCTGACTTGACGCCTAGCCTGGGAACTTCCATATGCTGCAGGTGTGGCCCAAAAAAGAAAAAGAAAAAGAAAAAGAAAAAAAGAAAGTCAAAACAAAAAAAAAAAACAAAAAGAAACCAAAGCAGCGCTCACCGTTCTGTGATTTTTCGGCCGCTTCCCTCATTGGCTTGAAAAGCCCAGTGAAGCTGCCCCTGGGAGGGCAGGGGGCAGCCCGGAGGAGGTGAGCCCAGGGACTTAAGTGGTATTTCTTAGCCATAAGGTACTATCTTCTAAGATAGCAAATAATTTATAATGAAGATTTTAAACATGAATACATAAATACACATTTTAGTGATCATTGCTAGTCCGACTTAACCAAATTCTGTTTTAAAAATTGTTTCTCACACTTTGAATGTTATGACAACAAGTTTAACAGGCAAAACGTAACATTTGCTTCTGAAAGCTGGACCACGTGTTCCCCAGTGGACACAGGCAGCGTGGAGAGCAGCCCCAGGAGAGGATGGGGCGCCCCCGGCCGGCGGGTCTGGGGCCTCGGCCAGGAGTCCAGCCTCCCCTCAGCTTCCTGAGATGCGACAGCCTGGCCAGTGGGACAAAAGATTCCAATCAAAGGACAAGAGGACACCACACAGCCCTGGGCGGCATGTGAGTAACCCAGAAAAATGCCAGAAATGAGGAACATTTGAATAAAACAGACAACCCCCCCCCCCAGCTGTTTTGGGGGAGAGCGGTCGTGGGAGGGGAAAAAGGGGATTGAGAAATTCTAGGGCTGGGGTGGCTTTGACTTAGGTCCTCAATCCAAGTGTCACTTTTCCGGAGTCCGGCCGGGATCCGCGAGGGAGAGGGTGGGGACCATGCTGTGCCCCCCCATCCTTCCCATCTGGGCCTTTTCCTCGTCCCGCCCCCGTGGAGGGTCCCTGGCTTGTCCTCCACTCCCTGGCCTCTCTTGCCCCCATGTTGGAAACCCAGCCAGGGGGCTGTTTGGTGTCATGGTCACCACAGGGTCTCCTGCTTCTGGAACAGTCGGTGGTGTGCAGAGAAGATCCATCAAGTTTTGCTGAACCAACGACTAAATGGGCTCCTTTTGGTTCAGTTCTCCCTCCAAAATCTGTGCTGCCCACCTCGCCCCTTCCCACTGGGAGGCAGGATGGCGCTGTAGGAGGGCAGGACCTGCCTGGTTCCTCCTGCCCGACCCTTTCCATCTGGGGACCTCAGTGAGCCCCTGCCTTGGTGTCCCCGTTTTGTGCAGTGATGCAAGTTGCAGTAGAGATTATTTCTTCCCTACACACACACACACACACACACACACACACACACACACACACCCCTTTGTTAGTAGTGATTTGTTTTTTCCCTCTGATATATATATATATATTCTTTTTTTTTTGGTCTTGGGGCCACACCTGCGGCATATGGAGGTTCCCAGGCTAGGGGTCTCATCGGAGCTGTAGCCACCAGCCTACACCACAGCCACAGCAACATGGGATCCGAGCTGCACCTGTGACCTACACCACAGCTCAGGCAACACCGGATCCTAAAGCCCCTGAGGGAGGCGAGGGATCGAACCCGAAACCTCCCGGTTCTTCGTCGGATTCACTTCTGCTGCGCCATGACGGGAGCTCCCCTCTGCTGATTTTGGTGAAGATTGATTAATTTATCTTGCTAGAAACAGATGCTGCTTTATTTATTTAGCCAATATTCATGGTTCTCAAAATACCTTCCAAAGCAGGATTGTTGAGTATGAAGTGCTAATCCAAATTTTATATAATTTCCCCCCACATTTTGAAGACTGTTTCCAGAATTTCTCCAGTGATCGAAATTTCCAGTTCGAGGTAGTCACATGATCAAGAAAGGAGGCAGGAGTTTTCCTGTGGAGCAGCAAGTTAAGGATTCAGCCTTGTCACTGCAGCAGCTTGGGTCAGCACTGTGGCACAGGTTTGATCCCTGGCCTGGGAACTTCCACAAGCTACAGGTGTGGCCAAAAATAAATAAAATAACATATTAAAAAAGAGAGTTCTTGGAGTTCCCGTCATGGCTCAGCGGAAAGGAATCTGACTAGGAACCATGAAGTTGCGGGTTTGATCCCTGGCCTTGCTCAGTGGGTTAAGGATCTGGCGTTGCTATGGCTGTGGTGTAGGTGGCAGACGCAGCTCGGATCTGGCATTTCTGTGGCTTTGGCATAGACCAGCAGCTGTAGCTCGGATTCCACCCCTAGCCTGGGAACCTCCATATGCCGTGGGTGTGGCCCTAAAAAGACCACAAAAAAACCCCAAAAAACAAAAAACAAAACAAAAAAAGGGAGTTCTCATTGTGGTGCAGCGGAAACAAATCTAACTAGGAACCATGAGGTTTCCAGTTCAATCCCTGGCCTCACTCAGTGGGTTAAGGATCTAGCATTGCTGTGAGCTGTGGTGTAGGTCGCAGACGTGGCTTGGATCTGGTGTTGCTGTGGCTGTGGCATAGGCTGGCAGCTGTAGCTCCAATTCGACCCCTAGCCTGGGAACCTCCAAATGCCATGAGTGCAGCCCTAAAAAGCAAACAAAACAAAACAAAAAAAGGAGGCAGGGTTGTTGGTAAGGAGGGGTAGGTACACAATAAGAAATTAACGGATGAAGCAGTCTGAGAAAGCCCCTGAACTGGGGGATCTATAGGCAAACGTATGGTAAACCAAGGAGCTTAACATAAGATTCAGAAGCTTGAGGGTATAAACCCCTTAAATATGCTGTATGTGATTACATGCATATGATTTTCTTGGAGACAGGATACATAGTGTTTTAATTAAGTAATTTGTTTTTATGGCAGTTTCCAGGCCAGGGATTGAATCTGAGCCACAGATCCTTTAACCCACTGCTCTGGCTGGAGATTGAATCTGTGCCTCTGCAGGGACCTGAGCCACTGCAGTTGGATTCTTAACCCACTTCACCACAGCGGGAATTCTGTGTGTGTGTGTGTGTGTGTGTGTGTTTTAGAGCCACACGTAGAGGATATGGAAGTTCCCAGGCTGGGGGTCAAATTGGAGCTTCAGCTGCCAGCCTGTTCCCCAGCCACAGCAATGCGGAATCCAAGCCGCATCTTCGACTATAGCACAGCTCAAGCCAACACCAGATAATTAACCCACTGAGCGGGGCCAGGGATGGAACTCTAATCCTCATGGGTATCAGTCGGGCTAGGTACCCCTGAGCCACAACAGGAACTCCCTGTGTGTGTTTTAAATTAAGTTTTTAAGGAGGTCTGCGATGCACAAAATTTAATGTCATAGTTAATGCCATAAAGAAAAATGAAGTGGATAAAATCTTACGCTTGTAGAAAAAATACATTGGTATATTAACTAATGTTAATATCAGTCTAGCAGCATTTTAAGAGTTTATGTTCACGGAGTTCCCGTCTTGGCACAGCAGAAACGAATCTGACTAGGAACTGGAGGTCAGGGTTCAATCCCTGGCCTCGCTCAGTGGGTTAAGGATCCGGTGTTGCCATGAGCTGTGGTGTAGGTTGCATTCACGGCCCAGGTCTGGGGTTGCTGTGGCTTTGGCCTAGGCTGGTGGCAACAGCTCCGATGAGACCCCTAGCCTGGGAACCTCTATGTGCCGCGGGTGCAGCCCTAAAAAGACAAAAGACAACAAAAAAAAATAAGAAGACTTTATGTTCAGAAAAAAAGTGTTTCAAATACAATTTCTTTTCCAGTTTTTTTGAGAAATAGTGGACCTCCATGACTGTACAGATTTAAGGTCTATGGTGTGATGGTTTGGTTTACATATACTGTAAAATGATTACCACAGCAGGCACAATCAACATCCATCATCTCATATAGATACAATAAAAAGAAAAGAAAAAAAAAACCTCCTATAAAGAGAACTCTCAGCACCTACTCTCTCAACAATTTTCTTTCCTGTGTACCATATAGCAGTGTTAGCTCTGGTCAGCATACTGTACATTCCATACCTAATATTTATCTTATAACTCGAAGTTCGTACCTTTTTTTTTTTTTAACTTTTTTAGGACCGCACCTATGACATATGCAATTTCCCGGGCTAGGGGATCAAATCAGAACTACAGTTGCCAGCTTACGCCACAGCCACAGCCATGCCAGACCTGAGCTGTGTCTGTGACCTATGCCGCAGCTTGCAGCAATGCCCAATCCTTAACCCACTGAGCAAGGGCAGGGATCAAACCAGCATCCTCACAGATACTAGTTGGTTTCTTAATCTGCTGAGTCACAATGAGAACTCCTGGAAGTTTGTATATTTTGACCATCTTCTTCCAATTCTTTCTCCCCTACAGCTCTGCCTCTGATTCCATATCATACGGTATCTGCCTTTCTCTGTCCTATATCACTTAGTGAAATGCCTTCAATATCCATCAATGCTGTTGAAATGGTAGGATTTCCTTGTTTTCCCCCCATTTTAAATTTTATTGAAGTAGAGTTGATTGACAAGTTGTCATCATTTCTGCTGAAACAGTGATTCAGTTGCATACATACACACATCCGTTCTTTTTCAGATTCTTTTCCCATATAGCTGATCGCAGAGTACTGAGTGGGTGGAGTTCCCTGTGCTGTACAGCAGGTCCCCATTGGCCTGTCATTCAGTACTCAGTGCGCATGTGCCAGTCTCAAATCCCCGTTCACCCCTCCCCCCACCCCACCTGTCTCCTTTGGTAACCATAGGTTTGTTTGCCAAGTCTGTGAGCCTGTTTCTGTTCTGCAATAAGTTCATCTGTATCTTTTTTTTAGATTCCAGGTATAAGTGATATCATACGATGTTTGTTTTTCTTTTTTTTCTTTTCTTTTTTTTTTTTTTTGGTCTTTTTGCCATTTCTAGGGCCACTCCCAGGGCCACTCCTGTGGCGTATGGAGGTTCCCAGGCTAGGGGTCGAATCAGGGCTGTCGCCACTGGCCTACACCAGGGCCACAGCAACACGGGATCCAAGCCACATCTGCAACCTATACCATAGCTCATGGCAATGCTGGAACCTTAACCCACTGAGCAAGGCCAGGGATCGAACTCAAAACCTCATGGTTTCTAGCTGGATTTGTTAACCACTGAGCCACAACGGGAACTCCTTTTTTTTTTTTTTGTCTTTTTGGATGTTTGTTTTTCACTGTCTAAATTCACTTTGTATCTCTAGATCCCATCCATATTGCTGCAAATGGCATTACTTTATTCCTTTTTATGGCTTAGTAATATTCCATTGTGTGTGTGTGTGTGTGTGTGTGTGTGTGTGTGTGTGTGTGTGTGTGTGTACATATATACACCACATCTTTATACAGCATATATGTGGGTCTTGTTTTTGTATCCATTCAGCCAATCTATGTCTTTTGGTTGAAGCATTTAGTCCATTTACATTTAGGATAATTATTGATATGTATGTTCTTATTCCCCTTCTGTTAATTGTTTTGAATTTGTTTTTGTCAATTTTCTCTGGCCCTTTATCTCTTGGCCTTTTTTCTTCCCTTTTGTTCTCTTCTCTTGTGGTTTGATGACTATCTTTAGTGTTGTGTTTGAATTTTGGTTTGTGGTAACCATGATGTTTTGGATTGCGGTAACCATGAGGTTTTGATATAGAAGTCTGTGTATACACATGAGATTGCTTTAAGTTGCTGGTCTCTTAATTGCAAACGCATCTCCAGGATTCTGCATTTTGTACCCTCCTCTTCTCACAATTGCTGCTTTCGGTGGCATATTTTTGTGTGGATGATTTCCTACCTTTACTAATGTTTGCCTTTACTGATCAGCCTCCTCATTTGTAATTTTCTTTTTTTTTTTTTTTGTCTTTTGTCTTTTGTTGTTGTTGTTGCTATTTCTTGGGCCGCTCCCGCGGCATATGGAGGTTCCCAGGCTAGGGGTTGAATCGGAGCTGCAGCCACCGGCCTACGCCAGAGCCACAGCAACGCGGGATCCAAGCCGCGTCTGCAACCTACACCACAGCTCACGGCAACGCTGGATCGTTAACCCACTGAGCAAGGGCAGGGACTGAACCCGAAACCTCATGGTTCCTAGTCAGATTCGTTAACCACTGCGCCACGACGGGAACTCCCTCATTTGTAATTTTCTTCTTTCTAGTTGTGGGCTTTTCTTTCTGCCTAGAGAAGTTCCTTTAGTATTTGTTGTAAAGCTGGTTTGGTGGTGCTGAATTCTCTTAACCTTTGCTTGTCTGTAAACGTTTTGACTTCTCCTTCAAATCTGAATGAGAGTCTTGCTGGGTAGACTATTCTTGGTTGCAAGTTTTTTCCTTTCAGCACTTTTAGTATATTGTGCCACTCCCTCTGACCTGCAGAGTTCCTGCTGAAAAATCAGCTGACAACCTTATCGGGGTTCCCTTGTATGTTATTTGTTGGTTTTCCTTAGCTGCTTTCAATATTTGTTCTTTGACTTTAATATATGTCTGAGTGTGTTCCTCCTTGGGTTTATTCTATATGGTATTCATTGTGCTTCCTGGATTTGAGTGAGTGATTCCTTTCCCATGTTAGGGAAGTTTTCTGCTATTATTTCTTCAAATATTTTCTCTGGCCCTTTATCTCTCTCTTCTCCTTCTGGCACCCCTATAACGTGAATGTTGGTGTGTTTAAAGTTGTCCCAAAGTTCTTTTAGACTGTCCTCAATTCTTTTCATTCTTTTTTCTTTATTCCGTTCCACATCAGTGATTTCCACCAGTCTGTCTTCCACCTTGCTTTTTTGTTCTTCTGCCTCCTGTATCATGCCATTTTTTCCTTCTAGTAATTTTTTTATTTCAGCTATTGTGTTGATCATCTCTGCTTGTTAATCTTTAAATCTTCTATTGCTTTGTTAAATGTTTCTTCTAATTCATCGATCTGTGCCTCTATTTTTTTTTTCCCCAAATCTTGGATCATCCTTACTAGCATTACTCTAAGGTATTTTTCAGACAGGTTTTCCAACTCCACTTCACTTAGCTGTTCTTCTGGGGTTTTGTCTTGTTCCTTCATCTGACTCATGTTTCTCTGACTTTTCATTTTGTAGAGCTTTTTGTGTGGTCTCCTTTCCACAGTCTAGAGGGTCATAGCCTCTCTTTCTTCTGGTGTCTGCCTCTTTGTGGGTGAAGTTGATTGATACAGGGGCTTGCTATAGGCTTCCTGATGGGAGGGACTGGTGCCTGCCCACTGGTAGGTGGAGCTGATTCTTATCCCTCTGGTGGGTGGGACATTGTCTCTGGGTGTGATTAGGGGCATCCCATTTGCTGATGTGTGGAGCTGTGCTCCCACCCTGTTTGTCATCTGGCCTTCTCAGCCCTGATGGATGGGGCCAAATTTTTCCAAAACGGCAGCCTCAGGGGAGGTCACACTGATGATTATTCCTGGGACCTCCACCTCCAATGTCCTGCCCCCATAAGGATTTCCTTGTTTTTGAATGGCTGAATAATATCTATCTATCTATCTACCACAATTTCTTTATCTATCCATCCATCACTAGACACTTACTATAAATAATGCTGCTATGAACATAGGAGTACAGTATCTTTTTGAGTTAGTTCATTTTTTTGACAAACATGCAGAAGTAGAATTGCTAGATCATATAGTAATTCTATTTTTAATATTTTGAGACCATCCATATTGTTTTCCACAGTGGCAGCACCAACTTACATTCCCACCCACAGTGCCCAGGACTTCCCTTTTCTCCACACCTTCTCCAGCACTTGTTATCACTTGTCTTTTTGATAATGGGCATTCTAACAGGTGTGTGGTTTTAATTTGCATTTTCCTAATGACCACTGATGTTGAGCACCTTTTCATGTATCTATTGGTCATTCATATATCTTCTTTGGGAAAATGTCCATTCAGGTCCTTTGCCCATTTTAAATTGGATTATTTTTATTTTTTGCTATTGAGTTGTATGAGTTCTTAATGTATTTTGGATACTGACCCCTATCAGAGACATTGTTTGCAAACACTTTTCCCATTCTGTAGGTTCTCTTTTGACTTTCTTGATGGTTTCTTTTGCTGTGCAGAAGCTTTTTGGTTTGACATAGTCCCACTTGTTTATTTTTTATTTTTTTGCTTGTGTTTTAGATGTCATACCCATAAAATCATTGCCAAGATATATGTCAAGATATTTTCTATGTATTTTTCTAGGAGTTTCATGGTTTAAGATTTTACATTTAAGTCTTTAATCCATTTCAGGTTTATTCTTTTGAGTAGTGTAAGAAAGGTATCAAGGTTTGTTCCTTAAAAGTGAATATCCAATTTTCCTGGCACCATTTATTGAAGAGACTGTTTTTATCCATTGAGTTTTCTTTTCTTTTCTTTTCTCTTCCTTCCTTCCTTCTTCCTTCCTTCCTTCCTTCCTTTCTTTCCTTCCTTTTTAGGGCCACACCCATGGCATATGGAAGTTTCCAGGATAGGGGTTGAATCTGAGCTACAGCTACTGGCCTATACCAGATCCCCAACCTACCAAGCAAGGCAAGGGATCAAACCCACATCTTCATGGATACTAGTTGAATTTGTTTCCACTGCACCATGAAAGGAACTCCCCATTGAGTATTCTTGGCTCCATTATCAAATATTAGTTGACTGTGTATGCTTGGCTTTATTTCTGGACATTGGTTCTGTTCTACTGGTCTATTTGTCTTTTTTTTTTTTTCCCCACACCCATGGCATATGGAAGTTTGCTGGCCAGGGCCTGAACTGGTGATATAGCAGTGACCCAAGACACTGCAGTGACCATGCTGGGTTCTTAACATGCTGTGCCACAGGAGAACTCCTGTTTGTCTGTTTTTAATGCCAGTACTACACTGTTCTCATCAGCATAGCTTTATAGTATAGCTTGAAGCCAGTAAGTGGTATGCCTCCTGTTTTGTTCTTCTTTCTCAGGATTTCTTTGGCTATTCAGGGTCTTATGTGGTTCTGTATAAATTTTAGGAGTGTTTTTAGATTCCTGCAAAACAAATGCCATTGGACTCTTGAGGGATTGTGTTGGGTCTATAGACATATTAACATTTTAACAATATTAATTCTTTCAGTCCATGAACATGGGATACTTACCATTTATTTGTGTCTTCTTTGTTTTCTTTCACCAAAGTCTTGGAGCTTTCAGAGTAGATATCTTTCACATTCTTGGTTAAATTTATTCCTAGATAATTCATTGTTTTTGATGTTATTGTGCATGAGATTGATTTCTTTCTCAGAAGATTCCTTGTTAGAAAATACACTCTTTAAGAGAAGGCTCTGCTTCTTTCCTTTAGGATTAACTTACCAGAACACACGAGGGGTGAACCTGCCTCTCCAGGGATGACCACAGCCCCAGGGACCACAGCACCCCTGACCCTGGAACAAGCCATTCAGATGCACCGTGTTGTGGTTGGCACCTGTCTTTTCTCTGCCCAGAGAGTTAGAAGATGTAGTTCCAAGGAGATTAAAGATTAAGTTAGAGGAGTTCCCATTGTGGCTCAACGGATTAAGAACCCAACTAATATCCATGAGGGTGTGGGTTCTATCCCTGGCCTCGCTCAATGAGTTAAAGATCAGTATTGCTGCAAGCTGCAGCATAGGTTGCAGACATGGCTCAGATCTTGCATTCCTGTGGCCGTGATGTAGGCTGGCAGTTGTGGCTCTGATTCGAACCCTATCCTGGGAACTTCCATATCCTGCTGGTGCAGCCCTAAAAAGAACAAGTCAGAGTGGGAGTAAAAGCAGCAGATGCCAGAGCATGAAAGATTGTGGTCAGAGCAGAGCAGGGACCTGAGCTCAAGGTTTGAGTCAGAACAGCTTTGGGCAATGCCTGAAGGCAAAAGAGGGAGCTCCTGTCCTTGGTGAAGTGGGGGTGAAGGTCACTGAGACTTCAGGGCTGCTGAATTAGATGGGTCAACAGCCTGAAGAGATGGAAATTCCCAAGATAATGTCAGGAGGAGGGTGAGGGGGCATGAACTGTTTCCCAGTTCTTTGGTGAATGAGAGCAAAGGACCAAGAACTTGTTATAACAGAGGTGGTGGGTGGCACACCTCTGTGGCACTTTGCCTTCAGAGTTGACATATACAGTTTTTTTCTCTTTTTTCATTCTAGGAGGCTAAGACAGCAAGTCGATATTGGACTAACTACGTGGATTAAGAATGAGACTACAGTATCCTATTTAGATGAAAAGAATGAAGAAATGTTGAAACTCCCAAAGAAATAATTAAATGGCAGATTTCTGCTTCTTTAATTCAAAATTATGAAAACAATGATGACCCAGCAAGTATATAATAATATATTTATTAGAAATGTGAGATTTTCATGCAGAAACCCAGAACCATGAATGAGAACCAGTAGAAATAAGAGTCAGCAGAATTATGTTCACAAAAAATCAAGATAATGGAAGTTAGCAGATGTAGAAATACAATAATAAGATTAATATGGTCAAATAAACTTTACAAAGAAATTTTAAATTACTAATAAAGAGTATACTATGAAAATGGATGAAACGTTTGAAAGAACTGCAATTTTTAGAGTGGAAAACATAGTAAGTAAAAGTATTTAACAAGTGGGTTAAAGAGTAGATTAGGCATACGTGAAGATAGAATTAGTGAACTATGTAGATCAAGGGGAATTATCCAGAATCTAGCACAGAGAAACAGAGTGATGGAATACATAACAAAGAAATAAAGAGCTATAGAGGGTAGAGTAAGAAAGTGCAACATTCATTTAAACACAGTTCCAGGAAGAGTAATCAAGAGAACGAAGAAGAAGCAGTATTAGAAGAGAAAATTCTAAAATGCCAGAACTGATGAAAGACACCAATCCTCAGATTTAGGGATCTCAAAAAACCACAAGAGCAATAGAATAAAAAAACAAAACAAAACAAAAACAAAAAAACTAAACACCAAATGTAAGGTGAAGTCCTTTAAAGAAGCCAGAGAGAAAAGACAAGTCACCTACAAAAGAAAAGCAATTTGAAACCCAGATGACATTTCTATAGAAACAGTCAGCAAATCCTAGGAAAGCTATTTTAGTAAAAAGAAATACAAAATGCAAATAGTCCTACAATTATTAAATGAATTGAATCCATAATTTAAAAACCTTCCCACAAAGAAAATAAGAAAAACTCTAGGCCCATATGGTTTCACTGGTGAATTTCAAACAAATAGTTAGGGAAAAAGTAATGTCATCTTTTCTAAGTAAATTCTTCCAGAAATGGAAAAAGAGGGCATATCTCCTGTTTCTTTTTGTAATGCCTGCATAATCTAAAAGGAAAAAACAGGCTGATCTCACTCAGGAATGTAGTTGCAAAATTTTAAAACAAAATATTAACAAACTGAACTCTAATATTTTGTTCATTTTAGTAATTTCTGCTCATAATGAAAATATAGCAAATTCCAAATAAAAAGGAAAAATTTAAATCTGGCAATGTGTTTTTAAAAATATTTGTAAGTAAACAATGTACTGGGATTCCCTTCGTGTCTCAGCAGTTAACGAACCTGACTAGCATCCACTTGTATGCGTGTTTGATCCCTGGCCTCTCTCATTGGGTTAAGTATGCAGCGTCGCAGTGAGCTGTGATGTAGGTCACAGATGAGGCTCGGATTTGGCTTTGCTGTGGCTGTGGTGTAGGCCAGCGGCTGTAGCTCTGATTCGACCCCTGGCCTGGGAACCTCCATATGCCACGGGGGTGGCCTTAAAAAAAAAAAAAAAAATATATATATATATATATATATATATATATATATATATACACACAGACACACACTTAATGTTGAAATACTGAAATCTTTCCTTTTAAACAATAGAAAAAGCTGCCTATTTTTTCCTATTTCTATTGAAGCTTGGACTGGAAGTTTGAGAAGTATAATAATAAGCTATAAAAAGAAATAAAATCCGTAAAGCTTGTAAAAGATAGAAAACTGTCTTTTTTTTTAAATAGAAAAGTCCCAACACAGAAAAAGCAAGTGAATAATTATAAATTTCTGGAAAATGCTTACTTTTAAGCCCCTAATTTCAAAGGGGGGGAAGGGACTTGTGATGGGGAAGGGTGCTTCAAGGGGCCTGGGAATATGTTCCTTCCGGAGCTGAGTGGGGATTACTAAGTGTTTGTTTTATAATGAGATGTTACATGAGATTTTATTTATTTATTTATTTATTTTTGCTTTTCGGGGCCACACTTGTGGCATATGAAAGTTCCCAGGGCAGGGGTTGAATCGGAGCTACAGCGGCTGGCCTACACCACAGCCACAGCAACACGGGAGCTGAGCCAAACCTGCAACCTACACCACAGCTCTCGGCAACACAGATCTTTAACCCACTGAGCAAGGCCAGGGGTCGAACCTGTGTCCTCATAGATACTAGTTCGTTACCCCTGAGTCACAGTGGGAACGCCACATGAATATTATTAAAATGTGTAATTGTATAAAATAATTTGTGAAAGATTCCATTTATAATAGCAATAATAATTAATTATCTAAGTTTCAATTGGGGGAAACTGTGTGAGCCCTTTATGAAAAAAATTATAAAATTACTGAGACATTTTAAAAGACCTAAATAAAAGGAGTCTCATCATCACGGAGAGAAATCCTGTATATTTCAAAGACGTCAGTTCTCTCCTATCTGATTTTTGGATTTAATGCAATTTCAATAATTTTTCATGGATAATTCTTACGTTTGCAGAGAAAAGCAACCAGCTGGAACAGACAAGACGCACGAGAAACAGAAAAAGTGAGGGTGGGGCTTGCCCTACGTGATATCAGGCCCTGGTTTAAAGCCGCAGAACAATTGAAATCGTGCTTTATTAGCGGAAGGTAGATAAAAACATCCATTAATGACTTAGAATAGGGAGCCCTTAGTCAGAGGGCCACAGACGCGTTGCAGAATGGAAACTATGGCAGATTCGCTGTGAATCCTTGGTGAAACGATGGATGATTCAATAAATGGCGCTTGGACAATTGGTTTTCCGCAGTGAAAGTGGGTTCCTATCTCATCTTATGCACAGAAGTCAATTCTGCATGGTTTTAAGTCCTAAATGTAAAACGACAGAACTATACAAACCTAAAAAAATGTAAGAGTCTATCTCGGGAGTTGGAATGGCTCACCTAAACAAAACACGAGAACTATAACGGGAAAAGCAAAAGTGTGATAACTTTGACCATGTTAAAATCGAGAATTTCTGTTGGAAAAGGACTCCTCAAGGACAGAAAAGGTGAGTCGTTAAGGGGAAGAAAGTTTTACTTTTTATAAAATTGAAAAATGATTAGTATCAGCACTGGAAACTACTGTAATTGAGTTTTTAAAAAAGCTTCAAGGGGCAAATACCTTATGATATCACTTATATGTGGAATCTAAAATACGATACAAATGAACTTATTTGCAACACAGAAAGACTTACAGATAAAGAAAACAAACTTTTGGGGAGTTCCCGTCGTGGCGCAGTGGTTAACGAATCCGACTAGGAACCATGAAGTTGCGGGTTCGGTCCCTGCCCTTGCTCAGTGGGTTAACGATCCGGCGTTGCCGTGAGTTGCAGTGTAGGTTGCAGACGCGGTTCGGATCCCGCGTTGCTGTGGCTCTGGCGTAGGCCGGTGGCTGCAGCTCCGATTGGACCCCTAGCCTGGGAACCTCCATATGCTGCGGGAGTGGCCCAAGAAATAGCAACAACAACAACAACAACAACAAAAGACTAAAAAAAAAAAAAAAGACAAAAAAAAAAAGAAAGCAAACTTTTGGTTCCCCAAGGGAGAAAGAGGGTGGGGAGAGAAGTATTAGGACTTTGGCATTAGCAGATATAAACCGCTATATATAACATAAATAAACCAGATCCTACTCTATAGCACAGGGAACTATATGGAATACATCCTGTAAAAAACCATAATGGAAAAAGAATACATATATATGAATGTATACGTCTGAATCACTTTGCTTTACACCAGAAACGAACACAACATTGTAAATCAACTACATTCAATTAAAAGAAAAAAAAGGAGGAGTTCCCTGGTGGTTCAGTGAGTTGAGGATCTGGCACGGTCACTGCTGTGGCTCTGGTTACTGTTGTTGCGAGGGTTCAGTCCCTCCTCCAGGAACTTCTGTGTGCCGCAGGTGCAGCCAAAAACAGAAAAAGGAGAGAAGAAAAGAAAAAAGATTCGGTAGGATCCTCAAAATCCTTAGTAATCCAGGCAATGCTATTTGAAACCATGACATTTTATAACCTTCAGATTGGAAAAATTATAAAATCTGACAATATCAAGTGTTGGCCAGGATTTGAAGAGAGAAGAACCTTACAGGTGGCACATGAAACGGGTGCAACCTCTTTTGCAAATTCAGCGGATTCTGTCAAGTCCTGAAGGTGGACATCCCCCAGCTCTCTCCCAGGCGCCCAGCTCACCTATGGGAACCCTCACCCGGGGCATCGAGAGATACAGCAACGTGCCCAGCAGCTCGGGGTGGGAGGGCATGGGGGGAGAAGGAGCGGCAGCGGCCCGCAGCCCAGCTTCGCCAAGGCTCTCGGCTTGAGGCAGCTGTAGGCACCCAGCATGGGCCGCCCCGCCGCCACGATGCCCAAGAGGAAGCTCAGCTCCTCCGGAAGAGGGTGGGCAGCAAAGGAGGAGCCCCACAGGAGGCTGGCGAGGTCGTCAGCCAAACCTGCTCCTCCAAAAGGCGGCAGGAAAGGCGAAATCTTCAGACAAAAGGGAAAAGGGGAACAAAGGGAAAACAGGCGGAAGTGAGGACGCAAGAGACTAAAGATGTACCTGCAGAAAACCGAGACCCTAAAAAAACGAGGAGCGTCCAGCCCTGATGAAGCAGGAGAGGAAGAAGCCAAGTCTGATGAACACCACACGCCCAGGCCTGTCCTTGGTCCCCCTCTCCCTTCTTGTAAATCCAGAAAAATATTTTTATCAACGATTTTGTAAATGCAAGTTTTTTAAATAGCTCTAGAAACATTTTTGAAAAAGGAGGAAATCCCACCTTATCCCATTTTTTAAGCGTAAAGTCTTTTTTTTAACAGTTGCAATCATTTGCTGGTTGTTTATTTTTTTGGTACAACCAGAAAATGGTGGGATGTTGAGTGTGGGAGGCTTTGATTGTCTTGGGTGTCAGCTTAAGTTTCCATAGATGGGGTGGCTTTTATATCCTATAATACAAAGTGTACTAAAGGGCGGTTTGGAGTCAGTTTAGTGTCTTGAACACTTTAAATTCCGTCTCTTACTGTGTTGTTTTTGCTAGAATTGTTTCCTGAAGCAGACCACGCCTTGACCTTGGCTCCCCTTGGCAGAATTTTGTGCACTCTGGGTAACATCTTTGGTCTCTTAGTCCAGTTTTCCTAGTCATTTTGTTAATGGGCTGTGAACGATAGAACATGTGAGTAGGTGGTGTCTATGGTATTAAATTGTGAATTCGTGGGACTTATGATATAACCGCATATCAACACGTAAAGATGTTGGCACTTGGTATCCTGCCAAGGAAGATTTGCCCCCAGAGTTTAAGCTGGAGAGTTACTGGAGTACCTTTCAGAAAAGAATCACAGCTATATGATTTTTTAGATTTTTGGTACATAGGTTAAGAATCGTGTACAAATTGAAATGTCTGAGTGGTAAAATCCTCCAAACAACCAATCAAATCTCTGTTATGAGAAGAAAGCTATGTAAACATACAGCCGGTATTCAAACCTTAGCAGACAACTGTGCACATGCCCACAACATTCCCACATTTTTCTTTCATGCCTCTAACCTCACCCATCACCCAAAGGAAGTGGCTGCAGTAGTAGAATGGTCTTTTGAAATTTTAATTTATGTCATTTTTAGAATGATCTTTTTAAAAAGCTGGCCTCTGAGGTTAATGTTTGAAAGTTATACAACTTGACGAAGCTGAATTAGGCAAAGACCAAGAAACACGATTTGAATCTTCCCACTTCTGTTCTGGAATTACTCTAGTCCACTAGCATAACTTGGAGTTATAGTTCCAGACGCACTGTGTGACCCTGGAAAGACATTTTTACCGCTCTGATCTACATTTTATTTTATTATGCCACACTGAGAAGAAGGAGTGTGGTAATTCTGACTTTTGCAGGGAGCTTTGGCAATGCCCCGGGGAGGATGTAGTCAGGCTGGAGGAGCACTATTTATTTGGCTTTTGCTTTTCTGCTTAGCAGTCACGCTGGCTGAACTGCAAGTTGTTGAAAGCATGAGAAAATTTTTCTTCTCCTGCTCCTATTACATTGTCATCCTTTGTATTTTTTATATTAAATATGCATTTATTTATAATAATAATTATATTACAATCAAGTCAATTTAATATAGTCTCGTATGCACCAGGGTCATCCTTTGTGTTATGTAACTTTTCCTCAGATTTTTGAAGGATTTAAGCCGACCAGTTCCTCCCCAAACACACACACATGCACACACTCTTGCCGGCTTCCATTTATAAATATGGGAATATGGTGGGTGAGAGAACAAAAGATCCATTTGTTCCACTCACCATATATTAAACCGAGTTGAGTGGAAACAAGATGAGTTTAAAGTAAGACCCACCTGAACTCTAGCTGCACTGCATGGTTCACGCTCTTTGGAGCCTTAGTTGCCTGAATGTCAAGAGAACTTATCACTTTGCAAAAGCGGTGGTGTGTCTGGAGGGTAACTTATGCACAACTCCTTGCATATAATAGACCTCGGGGAATGTTAGTTCCGGGGCTGGGGCACGTCGAACCCTGGAAGCTGTGTGAGTTTAGGGTGAAGAACGTGCTAATCCCAATTTCCAAATGGGTTTTGCTCCTCTGCGGCTTCTTTTCAGCTGCCAAGGTCCCCGCGGTGGGAACCATTCGCTGAGGCTCTTTTCTCACCCAAGTGCGAAGCCCTCCCCTTCGTCCCGTTTTTACTATCAGTCTGGAACTCGACGGGTAGGGAGGATGCGTTTTGGCTCCTCCCCCGTGTGCCCCCAGCCCCCAGCTCTCCTTCTCTCCTTCCGACACTCCAGGCTCTTGCAGATTTGCTCCCAAGCCTTTTGCAGATTTCTGCTCAGGGCGTTGCCTTGGCTTCTTCCTCCTGCCCCAAATATGCTCACAGTGTGGTCACTGTCTTAATCTCCTTCGCTTCTGCCTTTATCTGCAGTATTTAAGGGAACTTGGACGGGAGCCTCTAAAAGGGCTCCAGCGTTTCTCAGATGCAGGGCAGGCCTTGCTTCCTGTCTGTCCCCGAAGAGTCCCCACGGCTCAGGAGCCTGCCCGGTGCCCCACCCCCACCCCTGCCCACCCGTCTCCGTCGCTGCCCTCCTGCTTCACCCTCTCCCAGCCCAGCGGCCTCACCAATTTCCCGCCAGGCTTGACCCTCCTGTCTTAATGTCCCCCCGTCCTTATTAAATAGGGGATTGTGTCTGTGGAGTCTCCCCTGTCCTTCAAAGTCCACTCTCAGCTGTCCTGGCTTCGCTCCAGAATCAGGCACTAATCCCGGGCCCACCCCCCCATCTCGGCCTCCCCCAGGTCCCCTCTGTCTCTGTCTGCCCTGGAATTCCACCTTGGCTATACTGCACGCCCTCTGTCTCTTCCACAGAAAGAGAGGCCTCCCTCCCCACCCTGAGCCGGGAACACTTACTCGGGCTGGGGCTCAGGCCCCCAACCAACCTCTCTCCCAACAGGCAGCACAACCTCTCCGAACCCTCGGCCGGTCCAACATCAGCAGTGTGTACCAGTTTCTTCTGCCTGCGTTTATGTTCAACACGTTCCTACAAGAGAATTGGTTTGGGACTTCAAATTTCCCAATGCAGTGTCAAAACAGAATTTCCCAAAATAAGGTCTAGAAAAAGGAGCAATGCCCTGTCCAGTGGTATATACAGTCACCGACGACATGACTGGGTAGTGTCCCCAGGCGTGATTTCTGGAGTAGTTTTAAGCCTAGACTGATATTCCTGCTGTCACTGCATTGATTCCCTTGGGACAGCTACTGTCTTTTCAGTCTTAGGTCTCGTTTTAGACACAACTCCGGCAGGGAAGCCTTCCTTTGCTGTCTGAAGACTATTGGCGATTTGAGTCAAAGAGAAGGGACTAGAGAAAGGCCAGGCAGGTTTGGTGGCTCTTGCAGGTCGGTGAATGTTAAGGGTTAATGCTCAACCCCTCATGGTTGTTAAGATGCTCCCCAGCAGGGACCCAGGGGGATCTGGAGGCCCGAGGTCCCCTCCTCTGTGACACACACTCCAATTTCATCAACTCAGTCACTCCATAGGGGACCAGTTGTGTCCCCAGCATGAGTCAAGTGTTGGTGTCAGTGAGTCAAACAGACCCTGCACCCCACCTGCCTCACAGTGTAGCTGTGGGGGTCTGGGGGTGTGGGCTTCCTCCATAGCCGCAAGGTCCTGCAGGCAGGCTGGGAAGTAAGTGGGAAAAGAAAATAGCAGTAGTGTAGGGCCAAGGGTTAAGGGATGAGAGGCAACGGGGCTAGTCCTAAAATGCCGAGGAGACGTGGCTTCTGGAAATCATAAATGACAGGAACGCGAAGATAAAGCCAGAAAACGGTCTGGCCTTCTCAGTAGGACACCAAAACCATAGCCCCTAAGAAACAGAGCCTCCAAGAGGGAAGGGGCTGCGAGGGGGGCAGCCGGAGGAGATGGGGGGCAGTGTGAGAAGAGCAGGACTGTCAGAAAATCAAAGCCGCAAGAGAAAAATAATATCTGCCCTGGAGTCAGTAAACACCAAAGGTGACACTGAGGCAAAGTGACAGAGTGATGTGGAAAAAATACTTCACAGGCCACTTAATACATGCAGAGAGTAGGTAAGAGCTGGAACAGCAGAGAAACTGAGAACAGGCAAGACATGGAAACTAGAAGCACAGAGAATAAGCCGCAAGACAGAGACAGAAGGAAACCCGTCAGAGCTGGAGACAGTCGAAAGGGCTCTCCCAGCCTCCCAGGCAAACGATGCCACAGGGAAGATGCCTGTGAACTGTGAGGACCGAAAAATCCCTGTACCAGGGAGGACACCAAGCTGCCCACTGTGGAAGAGACCTTAACCCAGGCGCCTACAGACTTCTCCTCTGCAGCCTGGAATTCCAAGGGGACAGGAATGTGGCCACACGGAAGCTTTCTGGAGAAGGTCCCAAACCCAAGCACTATATGAACACTGCAGCTGTACTGAGCTGCAGACTTACACATATTCTATAATGAGCACAATCAGAATTTTTTTCTTTTAGGAAAGAAGAAAAAAAAATAAAAGAAGGAACTGGGGGGCTTGGGGAAAGCCACCCAATATATGCAGCTGGCCTTGAGCCTGTTCTGGCACCATCGATACCTGCTCCTAAAGACAAATGGTTTTGTTGCTTGAGAGGAGGTTGAGTCTGGGGAAAATTGCCTCTCTGGGAATTGAAGTGTGTAAGTTGTGTGTGTGTGTGTGTGTGTGTGTGTGTGTGTGTGTGTGTGTGTGTGTGTGAGTGATTGCTTGTAAAATGTTTCCTAAGTTTTTTAAGGGGTGGGGGGATCAGCAGCATCATGAGCTCCCGCCATAAGGTCTCAGTTATTTTTCTGGAGCGGCCAGACTTTCCAACGGGAGAAGACCTTGGAAGAGAAACTGGTGGGGTGCCGGCCCCTCCTCTCCCAAGGAAGCACCTGTTATTAACTGGGGATTCTTTACAGCTGGGCGGGAGGAAGTTTTTGGCTGTAAACTGTCATGCACGGCAGCCTTCATTGAAAGGACCCAGAGAGTGGAGACGCTTGTCTGAGAACCGAGGAACAAATATCCAGAAAATCAGGCACCGAAGGGAGAGGACCCACCCTGGGCAGTGAAAGTCGGGAGACCGCGGCAGCCACCGCGCAGCCCTAACCCCCAGCTCTCCCGCGAGCCGCGCGCCGTGGCCTTTCCACGCTGAGCTCCGGGTCCCCGGCCGCCTTCTGGACGGGAGGCCACTCTGCGTGTGTTGGGAGCTCACATTCTTTGCTGCAGGGTTTTATTTTTATTTGACACCGAAACCCTTCCCGAGTGTGGAGCCGAACTGAAATCGGAACCACAGTGCTGGAGCGACCCGGTAAGCCTGCGGGTACTCACGGGCGCTTCCAGACTTTGGGAAAATCCACCCCAAATCGGTCAGAACCAAGAGAGTTCCCTCCTTAGGGGCTTGAGGAGCGTCGCATGCTGAACTCCCAACCACCCCAATTGCCTGGAAGGTCGCAGGGTCTCCCCCCCCCCCCGCCCCCACCCTCCTCTATTCTAAGTGCAGAGTCTCGGGCGGTCTTAGGGCGCGGAGGTGACCTTTAGACATTTTTAATTTCTCCGGAAAGACACACGCACAAACTCCCCAAAGCCATGGCCCCAAAAGCCGGGTGGAAGGCGACTCAGGCGGGTCTGGGTGCCAGGAGAAAATGAGTCCTTTTGGTGCTTCTTTCCAGAAGGAAACTTTTCCCTCTAGGGTCGGCACAACCTCCCCCCGACTCCCCGGGCGGCATTTCCTCGCATCCTAGACAACAAAAGAAACAGAAACCTGACGGTGACGCGGCGCATCAGGCTCCCCGACTCAGCGATCCTCACCCGGAGAGGGGGCGGGAAAGCCGCCCCGGGGGCGGCAGGCGCGCGGTCCCCGGCTGGCACCCGGAAGGCACAGGCTGGACGTGTCCCTCCCGCCGCTCCCAGCAATTCTCGACCCGGGAGCGAGTGCGGCCCCGCGCGGTGCGGGAAGGGTTAGCGCGGGGCGCGGGTTCCACGTCCCTCGCGGAGAGCCCCCTTGCTGAGGCGCAGGGCGGTTCTGAATGCGATGCCCCACCGGCGGGTGGCTTTTCCCCGAGGGCGTGGGTGTGAGGTGAGCCCGAAGCAGAAGGGCAACCGAGGCTG
Organism: Sus scrofa; assembly: GCF_054392235.1. Lineage (NCBI taxonomy): Eukaryota > Metazoa > Chordata > Mammalia > Artiodactyla > Suidae > Sus > Sus scrofa. The sequence continues at coordinate 2,740,013 of NC_139383.1, forward strand.
GGACCACGCGCCGGGGTTAGAGCCCTGGGCCAGGGGATTCGAGGGCGCGCAGACGGCCTCCCGACTCCGGGCCTCTGCCTCCTTCCTGCTACCTGGGCGCCCGATTTAGGAGGAATGTTATTATCTGAGGAGACCGTATCGAACTATTTCCTGTTCATTGTCACCTTTCATGCCGGGGAGGTTCTCACCGAAAGGTAATAAACCACGGGCACCTCACACCATCCGGCGCTGGGCCGGGCCGGGCGGGGAGATGCACCCGAGCCCCGCTCGCCAGGGAACCCTGGGCCGCCCTCTCCCACTCCCACCTTCGGCGAAAGCAGAGATCACACCACAGCAGTCAAGCAAACTCTCGGGTTACATTCAGTGCACGCATGGATCTCATCAGCAGAGTCCTGCTTTTATAAAGGGGAGCGAAAAAGCAGCCCCAAAGGGGTCTTTGGATGGCTTTCAGTCTATTTCCCTCTCCCGGCGTGGGCTGGACCCGTGGGCAGAGACTTGGAGTGCGGGGATTCCTTTTCCAGACAGGTGACGGCTGCGGAGAACGGGGGCGGGCGAGGCGGGGCGGGGAGGCTGATCCAGGGCCTCAGGAGTTACTGGAGTCACCCGAAGCGCCGGGGGCCGAGGGACGTGTCGGGACAGAACCCGGCTCGGCGGGTGGGCTGAACCTTCGGAGGAGTGGAAACCAGCCCGACCCGGGCGAGGCACAGGGCGCTCGCTCTTAAGCTGGGCTGTGCGCGATGGTCGCAGGCGAGGGACGAACACTGGCTGGGGGCTGGTGAGAGCCTCCGAGCGACTCCGGGCTGGCACCCACACGGGTGCCAGGGACGCTTGGAGAGCGACGAGAGCCCGGCGCACGGGAGTCGGGGCGCCTCGCGCGCAGCCCGGCAGCCCAGCGGCGGGGAGCGGGCTGGGGCGAGCTCGGGAGCCCAGCCCTCCACGCCCACCTCGTCCCCCTCCTGCTCCCGGCTGCGGGGCCCGCCCCGCCGCTTTGATGGAGGTGCAAACGTTTGGGGGAGGGCGGAGGGGCAGGGGCTGGGCCAGGGCGCGCTGGGCCGGGCTCCGGATTTACCAGAAACCCGCGCAGGAGCCCACGGTGGGCCCCCCGCCTCGGCAGCCCGCCCGGCGGGGTCTGATATGGCCGCGCGCGGCCAATGGGCAGCGGCCCCCGCACTTCAAAGGGCGCGCGGCCCAATCCGCCGAGCCCCCTCCGCCGCGGCCGCGGCTCTATTTATGCCGGGGGCGATTTTCTCTCCCCGGAGACCTACTCTCGGCGCTCCTGGCGGGAGTTCAAGTGGAATAACCTTCCCCCCCACCCCTCTCCCCCGCCCCCTCCCCCCCGAATTTCGACTCGCCCTCTGGCCGGGTCTGGGCTCGGCCCCGGTGGCCGTCGCGGGTCTGGGCGCGAGCGGCCCCTCTCCTTGGAAGGTCTGCCGCCTCCTGGAGTGACGGCGGCTCTCGGGTAGCAAGTCGGGGCCTCGGGGGGCGGTGGGGAGGGGGCGGGCGGGAGGATGAGCTCCCCCGGCACTGAGAGCGCGGGGAAGAGCCTGCAGTACCGAGTGGACCACCTACTGAGCGCCGTGGAGAGCGAGCTGCAGGCGGGCAGCGAGAAGGGCGACCCCACCGAGCGCGAGCTGCGCGTGGGCCTGGAGGAGAGCGAGCTGTGGCTGCGCTTCAAGGAGCTCACCAACGAGATGATCGTGACCAAGAACGGCAGGTGGGTGCGCGGCCGTCCGGCGAGCGCCCCGCACGCACTCGGCGGTCCGGAAGCGCGGCCGCGACGTCCTGCGCGGAGCGAGCTTCCTCCTGGTGGAGGTCTCGGCTCGTTTCGGCTCCGGCTGGGAAGAGACCCCTGCGGCCTCCAAGGGTCCCTCTGGGGCTTCTTCGTGTAACCGACCCTCTTCTGGCGTAGAGGGATTTGGGTGGGGGGAGTCTCGGGTTCCGCGCCTCGCCCACCTTTGCCCCGCCGGCGTGACGCTGACTGATGCCGCAGTCCTCGGCCCGCTCCCCTCCCGCCCTGCCTGCGGAGGCTGTGGGATGGTGCGGAGGGCCCCTGTGGATCTAGACGGCCCTGGCCCGGCGGAAACGCTGGAGTCCTCCTTGTAAATTCCCAAAGGGGCTCCTCTTTACCCCTGACGACGGAGGCCTCTGCCTTCCGTCTGACGGGTCACAGCCCGGGTCCTCCTGCTGCGCTCCGTCCTTTCCAGGAGGATGTTCCCAGTGCTGAAGGTGAACGTGTCTGGCCTGGACCCCAACGCCATGTACTCCTTCCTGCTGGACTTCGTGGCGGCCGACAACCACCGCTGGAAGTACGTGAACGGGGAGTGGGTGCCAGGGGGCAAGCCCGAGCCGCAGGCGCCCAGCTGCGTCTACATCCACCCAGACTCCCCCAACTTCGGGGCCCACTGGATGAAGGCGCCGGTGTCCTTCAGCAAAGTCAAGCTCACCAACAAGCTCAATGGAGGGGGCCAGGTAGGTGTGATGGGGGGAGGCGGGGGCTGCTGCGAGGAGGGGCCCTCTTCTCTGCACCTTCTCCTGGAGGAGGCTTGGAGGCGCTGTCTGCACGGAGGTGACATCTGCCTTCCTCAATTAAGCCCTCAGTATTGTTTATATTAAACTGCCGACAGTGACACCAAGACCTGGAGAGAGGTGAGAGGGCGCAAAGCCTCCCCTGTGAACACTCAAGCAGGTCTCAAGCGTTGGGGAACCTTCGTGTCCCAGCCCCCACTTTCTTAGGGGCAGAGAAAATACCAGCCTTGGTGGTGAATTTTTTAATTTTTTAATTTTATTTTTGTGGTCTTTTCTAGGGCCGATCCCACGGTATATGGAGGTTCCCAGGCTAGGGGTCTCATCGGAGCTGTAGCCGCTGGCCTACACCACAGCTCACGGCAACACAACACCGGATTCTTAACCCACTCTGCAAGGCCAGGGATGGAACCCGAAACCTCAGGTTGCTAGTCGGATTCGTTAACCACTGAGCCACGACGGGAACTCCTTTGATGATGAATTTAGATGGTGAATACGGCACGGTCTTTACTGCGTGGAGTCTGGAGAAACTTGTAAATTGGACCTTTTCTACAAAACATCTTTTCTTGGGCACTGTTACTGGAAGACCTGGTGTTTCTGAAAACTGCGGTCGCTGTGCCCCGGCATTTAAAGCTGTTTGTAGTCACCCTAGAAGCTTTAGAACTTTATTCCACCAGGCCAAAGCATTCATTGCTTTTAATGGTATGTAGTATCTCACATTCCTTTTTCCAACTCCTCGGGGGAGCAGCACCTGATGTGATGGGAAACCCCACCAACTTCAACAGTAAAGATGATTTTCTGGGAGTGGCAGGATTTTCTGCGTCTTGGATGTATTTTTCTCAGAGCAGGACAAATGGATGCTCTGTAGCCTTAAGGGTAAGGCATTGATTATCCCCAATCCCGTGTTTGTGTCTCTCTCAGATCATGCTGAACTCCTTACATAAGTACGAGCCTCGAATCCACATCGTGAGGGTTGGGGGTCCACAGCGCATGATCACCAGCCACTGCTTCCCAGAGACCCAGTTCATAGCGGTGACGGCTTATCAGAATGAGGAGGTGAGATCCCACGAGTGGTCCCCCAGAGGTTTCCGAGGGTGCGGAGAGCCCGTGTGGGTAGTGTGCTGTAGACGGAGAATAAATGCCTTTTCGGGTAATTTACCATCACTATAAAATTGGGACAGAGGGAGAAAAGTTTTAAAAGAAGTCCTCATTCAAGCACTTTCCCCATTCATTTTCCATACGTGTCCAAAACCAGGAGCATCCACTAGATGAGGCTCACGTGGAAAGAAGAATCAAAATAATTCAGGTTCAGTCCTGCAAGAACGCCTTGAGGGGCATCTTCTTATTCTGCTTATTCTGCAAATCTTCCTGAAAAGGTTGGGGCACTGATGAGAAGTTGTGATTAGCTGGCTAAGGGGTCAGTGTTGACCACCAGCTGGAACCTGCAGCCATTCCTTCTGAGCAGCCCTGGGTTGTGTTTTAAGGCATGTTTGTTTGATGGGCTTGCACAGCATTTTGTCAGCCATCGGTTGTATTTACTGTGAATTCCGCTCAGAGAACCTGCGTGTCAAAGCTTTTCATAAATGCTCTGTCCTTTATAAAGTATTGCCATTACTTGTCTACTTCCGATCCAAACAGAAAATTATTCCTGGAAAGAAGCCTGATTATATTTAAATATTTAAAGGGGGTACTGATGGTTGCTGATGTCTTGGTGCCAAATTAACATCTCTGGCTAATGGGCAATATACTGGTAACTGCAACCTCTTGTTTTTCAGATCACAGCTCTCAAAATTAAATACAACCCATTTGCAAAAGCTTTCCTTGATGCAAAGGAAAGGTAAGAAAATTCTAGCTGTACCCTCTGGGCAGGGAAGTATGTGAAAGATGCACTTTGGCTGCAGATACCATATTCTGAATGTTCTCCTTCCTGACAATTCCACACACTTTTTTTTGACAGAAGTGACCACAAAGATATGATGGAAGAGCCGGGAGACGGCCAGCAATCCGGGTACTCCCAATGTACGGTTTGTTGCACTCCGCCACTGCCACCGCATGTACCTTGTTTGCGGACTAGGCTGCGGGAGCTGGAAGCTGGGGATGGGCAGGCAGACTTTCTGTGTGTGGTCGGGGAGCACCTGGCCCGTGTGCTCACATTGTTCCGACTGGTCGTCGGGCTACTGGCCCTCAGCTTCTTCTCCAGCTTGGGACAGTGGATGCTCCCCCGGCTCATGTCCGGGAAGCCTGCGGAGAATTTACCGAGGTTTTTTTGCTTCACCTCGAGGAAGCGCCAACCATGGCTGGGGACGGGGGGATCCCTGAGACCTTGAAGGTGTTTGAACTGCTCTGTGGGGCAAGAGGAGAACCCAGCTCTTATATGCTGGGTAATGATTGAAAGCCGAAGGACCATCTCTGGGGTGATGCTTCTGGTCCCGTTCCCCCTCGGCCCCCCTCGGTTCTGGGAACAGTGGCTCATGGGATGGGAAAGCCTGCTTTGAGTCTGGCTTCCTTTAGGAGCCCCGTGAGCCAGAGCAAAGCGAGGCAGGGCCCCTGCGACTCTGTTTGCAAAAAGGCTTTGTCTCCCCCTCCTCTCCTCGCAGGGAGGGGGCTCTGAGCTGAATACCTGGCAGCTCTGGGGAGAGAAAAGTTAGTGCTTGCCGCTCACTTCAAGGGTCTGGAGGAACCAGCCTAGCTCCCTGCTCAGTCATTTTCTGTTCTGTATTTCTTTCTTTTTCTTCTTTCTCTCTTTTTTCTTTCCTCCCTCTCCTTTCCCTCCTTCCCGCCCCCCTTCCTTCCTTTCCTACCCTCCTCCCTCCCTCGCTCTCATCCTTTCTTTCCTTCAAATCTCTGTAGGGGCCGTGTTCCCGAACAGCTCTCCCCCGGGGGGGCCCGTGGGCTGCCACATAAGAGCAGAACACGAACAGCTGCTCTGGCGAGTGACCAGCCCAAGCTTTGTGGCCACATCTGGACCTTCCTCTCCTTCGAATGTTCTCTCACGTGTTGTTTGTAGTTTGGGAGTTGGAGCCAGAGGAGTTGTCATGGTTCCTTCTCTGATCTTTTTTTTTAAGTTTTAAAAAAGGGAATAGAGAAGGAGGAGCGGGCAGGACCCCATTGGAACGGCTTTCTGGTCGATGTGTGAGGCAGGGAGAGGGTGAACCTAACGCAGAAGAGTGCTCAGAAAATGGGTGCCCCCGGCCAGGACAGGAGCTGCCCTGCGCAGGGAGCGAGGGGGAGGGAGGACGAGGGACCCCGCCTGGCTGCCAGCTCTGTGTGTCCTGAATCTGAATTTTGTCTGTTTTTACATTGTATTCAAGCCCTGAGAGCTGACCCGCCTGGGGGAACAGAACCTCCTGGAAGAGACTGGGGGCTGGGGGTGACTAGGTCTGGTGGAGGGGCCTGGGTGGGCTGGGGCGGGGATCTTGCTGCCAGGTTCTCTCTGGTGCCCTGTGGGTTTAGAAGCCTCGCCAGCTTGGCAGGAGCTGACCCACGAGGCCTGAGGCCCCTTTCTCGGGACCCAAGAAAAAGATGTGCCACCCCTTGGCCTCTGGCCTCTGGCCCCGTAGCTAACGGAGGTGCTGCAAAGGCCAGTCACTCAGCATTCTTCTCTCACAGCAGGGGGGTGGCTGATCCCTGGAACCAGCACCCTGTGCCCACCTGCCACCCCCCACCCTCAGTTTGGAGGCCCCCTCTCGCTTCCCTCCACGCACGGCTGTGAGAGGTATCCTGCCCTGCGGAACCACCGGCCGGCCCCCTACCCCAGCCCTTACGCGCATCGCAGCAGTTCTCCAAGTAAGTCCTAGATGGGAGCCGCCTGGCTGGGTGTGCGGGTGGCCAGAAGGCTTCTGGAAGGGGAAAGGCTGTGTGCCGGGGCCCAGAGAGCAGGCTCAAGAGGGACCTTCTTCTCACGTCCGTGTTCCTGCTGGCCCAACCCCAGAGCCGTCCAGACCAGGGGCTTCGGAGCCGAAAGTGACTCTTAGTGCTGGAGCTTTCCGCTCCAGGACTGGGGCCACATCTAGGTTTGGCTAGTTATGAACCCCTCTGAAAGGACGATGGCCACCGACCAGGCACTCAACCGATTGGCTGGACCCGACACAGAGTGTCTCAAGTATGGTGCCCAGGAGGCACCCAAAAAGCCACCCAGACTCACCACGTCAGAAGCCCTGGGGGTGGGCCCAGCAGTTTGTGGCTTAAAAGTCCCCCAGGGCATCCCGGTGCGTGGTTGAGTGGTGTGAACCCTGGGCTGGACCCTGCAGACCCCTGGGCCTCATTCTCTCTAACACCGTGGATGCCTAGACTTAATTTTGTCTGACTTCAAAAGGAGGGGAGAAGCTAATGAAGACCATAAAGCAATTAAGCAATTAAAGTCGATTTGAAATGAAAGGCGCTTCTTTGGTAAGGAAATAGTCTTGACCAGAGGCTCGAAGATCATATTTTAAATTTTGCCTGGAGTGATGGTTTCTAAAGCCCTTTTGATTCTTAAGAAATAATCCTTGGTGGAGAGACAGGTTAAATTACCTGGATTTTTATGTTTGAAGATAGTACATCCTTAATCATGGGATTGTAGGATTTTTATTTCTGCAGCTATAGATAAAGAAGATAAAGAAGAAGCCTGGGTACTGGAGTATAATTTCAAATATACACATTCAACGATAGGTATTAGCCTTTGGTGACCAGTGAAGCAGGCCAGTGGTCTGTTTGCTATAGTCACTTTCACGCATTTCGTTTGCAATGCTGGGAAGCTCTAGTTGGGAGCATTTCAATGTACTTTGTCCCTCTGGGAAGACCCCTTCGGTAATGACACTTTCTTGCATCCTGCAGCTTACGCTGACAATTCATCTGCGTGTTTATCCATGCTGCAGTCCCATGACAGCTGGTCCGGCCTTGGGACACCTGCCCACGCCAGCATGTTTCCCATGAGTCCCAGCACCGGCCCTGCCGCCAGCTCCAGGTGAGACATCTGAGCCAGGATGCGCAGTGTCCTGGGCCCTCTGAGGGCCTGTGATGTCTTGCCATCTTGTTCGTTGGCCTTTATTCAGCCTTTACCTATGGGTGTTGGGTTTTTATTTGTGATTTGACCCTTGGCCACATCTGTCTGGGCACCAGGGCAGGGGACAGCTGTGCGTTCCAGCTTCAGCCTGTTCTCTGGGGAGGTTGGTGGTTTGTTTGCTCAGGGTGGGTGGGAGCTGGGTTGTAAAAGAAGGGAACTGGGGGAGTTGCCGTCGTGGTGCAGTGGAAATGAATCTGAGTAGTAACTGTGAGGACACAGGTTCAATCCCTGGCCTCGATCAGTGGGTTAGGGATCCAGTATTGCTGTGAGCTGTGGTGTAGGTCGCAGACGCAGCTCAGATCCCCAGTTGCTGTGGCTCTGGCGCAGGCTGGTGGCTACAGCTCCGACGAGACCCTAACCTGGGAACCTCCATATGCTGTGGGTGTGGCCCAAAAAAGACAAAAATAAATAAATAAATACATAAAAATAAAGCAAATAATGCCCAACCAGCAAGCCTTTCTAGGGCGCTGAGGTCACCTGGAAAATTGCTGTAAATCCAACCTGCAGGTTAGAGCAACCCCCGCCCCCGGATTTCATTCCCCCTTGAGTTGGGCATCTTGCTTCTTTTCGTCTGTAAGATGGGGACTGTAACCTGCCCACTTACCTCAGGCTTGTCTGCAAGTTCAAACGCATCTGAAGTGCAGGACAGGGCTTGGCAAACGGTAAAGCTCGTCCAGCATAACGTCTCATTCATTGTTCGTTTCCAGAAGGACTCTGCTGTAAGAGAGAGATGTTCTCCTGAAACCAAATGCTAGCATAGCGTGACGCTCTTCCAGTGTATACTCAGCCTGGGGGATTTGATGCCCGTCTCCAGCTGCTTTCATAGGTTGGGAGACAGCGTGAAATGCGGTCACAGACCAAGGCTGATGTGACACAGCTCGTTAAGGGCACACGGGATTTGCTTCTGGGTCTAATTCTGTGGTGCGTTTCCTTCCGCTGTGCATCACACTAACACAGGTTGAGGCTGTAGGGACGGGGCCCTGGGAGCGGTGGCGGTTGAGAAGTCACTGGACAGAGGCCCTTCCCCGTTCGGCGTTCTGGAAGGGTATTCTCATGCCTCCCTCACAGAATCACTGTGCGGTGCGGGGGGCGGGGTGTGCTAATTAACACAGATGCTTAAGCCCATCCTGTGAAACATCTGATGCAGTGTATCTGAGAATTTTGGATGCTGAACAAGACCGCCAAGCAGGAGTCTTTTGCAGCAAAACCTAGCTGCTCTCTGCCAGGCTCTGCATAAAGAGCCTTTTTAGTCAGTGTCCTAATAATGACTTTATTTCTTGTTAATGGATGAGGTGGTAACTTCTCTATCCATCAGAGTGTGGTTTAATCACGCAGCGGAAGCGACCTGGTTGAGAGGAAGACGCCGTCTAGCCCAGGAATGGGATGTGGGGGGGTGCTTCCCTCCTGCCGCTGGCCTGCGCCGCTCCCCAGGTCTCTGACTTGTGTCTCTGACTTGTCTGCTCTCCCGGTTTCCCCTTTCAGCCAGTACCCCAGCCTGTGGTCCGTGAGCAATGGCACCATCACCGCAGGCGCCCAGACTTCAGGGATGTCCAACGGGCTGGGAGCCCAGTTCTTCCGAGGCTCCCCCGCGCCCTCTGCGCCCCTCGCCCACCCCGTCTCGGCCTCCTCCTCCTCAGGGTCCCCGCTGTACGAAGGGGCCGCCCCGGCCACAGACATTGCTGATGGCCAGTACGATGCCTCAGCCCAAGCCCGCCTCCTGGCCTCGTGGACGCCCGTGTCGCCTCCTTCCATGTGAACCCGGCCGATGATGTGACATCTTTGTGGTGGCAGCAAGCATCGGTTTGACTGGCAGCTCACGGGGCAAGGGATGGGAATAAGGCCTATTCAGCTTGCTTTAAATAAGAGGGGGCTACATGTTCTGTTATTTATCTGGAGTCCCACTGCCACCACCTTTGTCCATCCTCAGCGGTGGCAGTGCCGCCCTGGGTCCTTTACGCGCTGCAGGTGAATTCAAGTACAGAAGCAGTGCAGTTGGCCTAATTCATCTGGATTCACAGTAAAAACTTACTTGCTAGTGTCTAGAAACTTTGTCTCGTACAGTGCAGGTGACTCTGGCACATCAGAATTTGTACACGCCACCGGTCCTGCTCAAGTGAGATAAAAACACACTCTTCAATCTCCTCCTTGTTGCTTTCAAGTAGATGCCGGGGCCCTTGTGGGCAGGAGTCAGGGCGGAGGCTGAGTTGTGATCAGGGCAGCAGGTGGCAGTGAAATGGATTCGGGCTGGCCCTGCCCACTCGCATGTGTTTACTTTAAGCATAGGTAGCTTATGTCTTGTATCGTTAAACCTACAACTGTTTATTTTTCTTTTGACAAAGTAGCCAAAGACAATCAGCAGAAAGCATTTTCTGCAAAATAAAGGCAATGTGCAAAATCCGGTTGGTCTCCTTGTTAGCTCTCCGCTTCTAGAATGAGGTTTTGCAGCTTGTTACAGCTGGTGGTGAAGATTGTCCTGGAGAAGCTTTTCAGTCTGATAGGGATTCTAATGTTTTATCTAATCGGTGGCTGAACTGGAGGTGAAATTTGCATCTTCTTGATTACTCAAGACTGGTTGCCACAAACCTGCAAAAATGGTAAAGGATTTTCAGGAGGGTTACAACAGCCCACACTGAACCCGGCTGGATGGTGACAGAATGAACACACTGATGCCTAAAGATTCGTATGGCACGCTGACCCGATTCAAGCCCAAATGCATAAAGTGAGTTGGCAGGAAGCTATGGTTTATCGATGTAAGGGGGTCGTTGTCCCTGTCCTTTGAACAGTTTCTGCCGCCAAGCTTCCCCAGCAGTGAGCCAGAACTGAGCTGGGGACAGGTTGCGGCGAGTTCTCCATCTAGCGGCAGGACCCTTACTTAATCCTACTTGTTCAAGCCTGATGCTCTTTCTGAACCTCTGCTGTCTATTCGTAGCGCATGAACCTAGAAGTTAGTGTAAATAGCTGCATTTTTAGTGTAGCCGTCTGCTTTCTGAGCGGGGCATGCTCCTTGTAATTATTCGCTACCTAAAAGTTTTCCTGGGTTTTATCCCTACTAGGTTTTATTGCAGCTCCTAAGTAGAAATACCTCAGATCAGAAGATGTGTTGGCATAAATGTAGTAGAAAAACGTTTTGGAATAAACCACAGCCAAGTAGGACTGGGAAGTAAGCTCGCTTCTGTGGTCTGGCCTGGGTGCGAGGTCTGCTGGAGAAGGGTGAGGGGTTCTTGGGGTGGGGGAGGGTGCTAGGGCTGTGATCCCATGATCCAGTAGCATGGGTGTCTCCCATCACCCTGCACACTGGACCAGGGTTCTGTACACCGAGGACCTCGCCCAGTGCCCGCCCTTCCCGGCCTTCAGGAGCTGCCCTGTGGGGAGAAGGGGAGCTTGGGTGCTGGGGTTACTGGAGCACACCAGTGCACGTGGCCCCGCCCCGTTTTCACTTGAAAGGGAAGGTTTACTGCTGACCCACCAGGATCTTCATTAACTCAGGTGTAAACACCTCCGGACATCAAAGGAAAAGACAGTTGTTCAATTCCAAGGCAACATAAAAGTCCCCCCCCCGCCACCCCCTCAATAAATCCCATTAAGAATCCACAGGATAGAGGGTGCACACTTCCCAGCCCCTGAACACACGTCACACGTCACTTAGTTTGAGCCGCCCCAGGTTGAAGTTCCTGGGGTATGATGGCAGCTGTCGCTTGGGGGCACTTATTAGGGGAACTGTCACTATCCTTTTTTTTTTTTTTTTTTGTCTTTTTGCCTTTTCTAGGGCCACTCCCGTGGCATATGGAGGTTCCCAGGCTAGGGGTTCAATTGGAGCTGTAGCCACTGGCCTACACCACAGCCACAGCAACTTGGGATCAGAGCTGCATCTGCAACCTACACCACAGCTCATGGCAACGCTGGATCCTTAGCCCACTGAACAAGGCCAGGGATCAAACCCGCAACCTCATGGTTCCTAGTCGGATTTGTTTCCACTGAGCCACAACGGGAACTCCGAACTGTCGCTATTCTAAGTGCATGGCTGTGTCTCTTTAACCTAAGAAACCTCCTCTTTGCAGAGAAAAGCAGGTGGAGGTGTAAGAAGCAGAACAGCTTGTCCAGGTTCACAGGGCTGGTGAGTGGGGACAGGTGAGCCCCACTGGCTACGGGTGTGTGGTGCTTGCCCGGCAAAGCACGTCAGCTTCCCTGGTCTCATCACGGGGAGGCCACGGAGGGTTGAGCAGGAAGCACAGGCTGCCTGGCGCACTGCCAGGAAGAAGGTCCTTGTGCGCCCTTGGGCTCCCCAGAGGCATCTGATGCCCCTGATAAGGGTACCAGAGAGAAAAGGTTTAACCCTGCTGTACAGGGACCTGAGACTGGAGGTTTGAGGAAGCGGGGAGGTAGGGCGTGGCGACCGTGATGCTGCGGTGTGAATGGACCGCGAAAGAGCGAGCCTGGCAAGTCAGCGGGTCCCCCCAAACCTTCTGCTGCTGATGCCACAGCCCCTCCCCCCTCCCTTCGCAGGTCTGTCGTGAATACACACCTGGTGCCAGGCGTTGGGACAGGCCTTGGGGGGCGGTGAGGGAACTTGGCAGACCAACTACCCCATTTCAAACAAGAAAAAGAATCTTAAAGGAAGACACGTTTGAGTGAGAAGTGTTTAGGAGAAGATAAGCTGCATCGTAAGGAGGGGTGGGGCCCTTTAAATAAGGCTGCGGAGACCTTCCCTTTGGAGGGGGTGCTGCAGCCCTGGGGGCTGATCCACAAGCTGAAGGGCTCAGACTGGAGCAGCGGTTACGGGGGAGGAGCTGGGGAGTGGGCAAGGCCAGAGCGCAGGAGGGCAGAGGGATGGGGGGACGTGGGCGAGGGGGGCACATGGGGTCCCCAAATTGTGGTAAAATACACATAAAGTTTACACCTTGACCATTTTAAGAGGAAAGGGATTCACGTTGTTGGGCAGCCGTTCCCCACCGCCCATCTGCCCGCTATTTTATGCTTGCAATGGAAACTCTGACCCTAAACCCTCCCCCCATCCATCCTTCCACTGTCTGCCTCTGTGGGTTTGACGCCTCTGGGACCCCACTCGAGCGCAGTCTGCAGCATTGGTCTTTTTGTGAGATTGGCTTCTTTCCTTATAGCCGAACGGCCTCCAGCTCCAGCCGTGGAAAAGGAGTTTCCTCCCTCTTTCGGGCTAAATGATATTCCTCGTCTGGTTCAGACCTCATGTGTTTATCCTTTTCGGCCACAGCGGACGCTTGGGTTGTTCCACCATCTAACCCCCGTGGAAAAGGCCGCCCCACGTCTCACTCCCACCAGCAAGGATTCCAGCTTCACAGCCTTGCAACGCTTGGTATTTTACGTGGGGTTTTGGGGGAAGGTTTAAGTTTTTTTTTTATTTTTTCAATTTTTTTCACTTTTTAGGGCCACACCTGCAGCATATGGAGGTTCCCAAGCTAGAAGTCCCAAAGCTATAGATGCTGGCCTACACCACAGCCACAGAAACATGGATCCAAACCACATCTGTGACCTATACCGCAGCTCATGGCAATGCGGGATCCTTAACCCACTGAGCGAGGCCAGGGATCGAACCCGTGTCCTCATGGATACTAGTCGGGTTCATTTCCGCTGAGTCACGACGGGAACCCCTTTGGGGACCTTTTAGTAGTGGCCAGGCTAATGCATGTGAGGTGGGAGCACTTGTGTTTCATTTCGTGCACAGTGATGGTCGATGGGTTACACGAGGGGGACACCCTCTGATTTACCCCTTTTTTTTTTTCTGCGCCTCGTCCCCGTCCTCCCCCTCCCCCTCCTCCTTTTCCTCCTCCCTCTTGTCCTTCCTCTTCTTTTTGTTGTTGCTATTTTTCTTCCTCTCTGTCTCTCCCTGTCTCTCTGTCCTGAAAGTGCTGGGCTACTCCAAGGGTGCCTTGTGGCAGGTTCATGAGAGACGGTGCTGCTGTCAACCAGGGGTCACCAAATGGCTTTGCTTTCATCCCCATCAAATAATTTTTTAAACCTCTGTACTCTCTGGGACATTTTTTAAATTGGCAAGAAAAATTTTAATCATCTTTTATAAAGATTATGGTTTACAGCATATATTGAAGTACTGCATTTGTTTTTTCCTTTTTTCTTTCTTTTTTTCCCTTTTATGGCTGCACCCGTGGCATATGGAAGTTCCCGGGTTAGGGACTGAAAAGGAGCTGCAGCTGCTGGCCTACACCACAGCCACAGCAAGCCAGATCTGAGCCACATCTGCGACCTCTGCTGCAGGTTGCATCAGCGTGCCAGATCCTTTACCCATGGAGCAAGGCTAGGGATCGAACCCGTATCTTCACAGACACTACGTTGCTTCCTTAACCTGCTGAGCCATAATGGAAACACCTATTTAAGTACTGCTTTTTAAAAATAAAGAAGTTACAAAACTCCTTTAAATGTATCCCATAGAATCTAAATATCATAACAATGCAATACTTACCATTCATTCATTAATATACATGTGTGTATATGTGTGTGTATTGCTAAAGTCAATGGGAATTTTATATGGTTTTTCTCACAAAGTATACTCTGAAGCACTGTAATGAAGACTAAAAGTCTTTCATTTATTTTCCTATTGTATTTTGACACATGCACACATACACAGGGTTCTATCTGTATAACTCTGCCCGTCCATCCATCCTTCCATCCATCCTTCCGTCCATCCATCCACCCATCCATCCGTCCAGTTTATTCAGTATTTATTATCATCATTGAGGCATAATTCACATCTAATAAAATATACTGATCTTTAATGTTGAATTCTCTCTGTAACCATCACACAAGAGAAGATATAGCACATTTCTTTCAGTCCAAAGGCTTTCCTCATGTGTCTTTCCAATCAATTCTCTAACTCCCTCTCCAAGCAACTATCTTCTAGTTAGATACCTTGGACTTAACACAACTAGAATCATATGTGTGTATATATATATATATGTGTTCTCTTGAGTTTGAGTTTTTTCCGGCTTAACTGTTTGCTATATTACGAGCGCTTTCTTCTTATTGGACTTTGAAAGAATTTCAGGCTTTAAAAAACTTGCAAAAAGTAGAGCAAAAAATAGGTATACGCTGTGGTCATAGAGAACCACCGTAAAATGATCAAAACCAGAAATGAACATTTGGCGTCATAGTCTTAGGTAACTACTACGTGATCTGCAGCTCCGATGTACATTTTGCTATTGTTCTACTGACGTCCTTTCGGGTTAGCTTGTTCTTTCTTTTACTGCTTAGTGGCGTTTCCTTGTTTATCCATTCTCCCAACCACAGGACTGTTTTCAACTTTTGTTTTCAATTATCAGTAAGGCTACTATGAATGTTCTCGTACCAGTGTTTTGTAAACATGGTTTCATTTCTCTTGAGCATATAATTGGGGATAAAAATAGCTGGGTCATAGGGTAAATGAATGTTTATAAGAAAGTCCCAACAGTTCCCCAAAGTGGCTACCATATTAAACTCCCCCCACCCCCCTGCGATGAATCAAAGTTCTAATTGTTCCACTTCCTCGACAACTTTTAGTGTTGACAATGTTTGGTGTCACTTTTTTGAATCCAGCAGTTTGGTGGGTATGAAGCACTGTCTCATTACGAGTTCGCCTGAAGACTAAGGGTGATATTATGCACCTTTGAATTTTCCCGTTGCCCCTTCCTATAGCCCCTTCAGTGCGTGTCTGCTCGAGTCTTTTGCCTTTCAAAATTTGGGTTCTTTCCTTTTTTATCGTCAGTGTGTAGAACGTATTTGTATACTCTGAATGCAAGTCAGATATCTGTCCTGGGACCATGTTACCTGCTGTTTTCCTGGTGGCATCCTTTGACGAGCAGACATTTTAAAGGTAACACCATGTTTTTCTTTTAGGATGTGTGCTTTTGCTATCCTATCCAAGAAATCTTTTACTCAACCCAAAACTGGGAAGGTACTCTTTATGTTTCCTAGACTTTTTGTGTTTCTGGGCTGTATCACAATTTTTTTTTTTTTCCTGAACATGGAAAGAGGTAGGAGGGTAACTTTTCACTTTTTCCCCCATGAGGCTATCTAGCTGTTCTACCTCCAGCTGTTAAAAAACGTTCCTTTCTACGCTGGTGGAAAATTGATCGACCATACAAGCGTGGGTCTATTTTTGACTTTCTATTCTGTTTCAGTGATCTGTTATCCGATCCTTACGCCAGTATTTTACTGTCTTGCTTTATAATAATTCTTGAATTTAAAAAGTGTAAGCCCTCCAACTTTACTCGTCTTTTAACCCTTTATAATATACACTATATAGCCTTCACAAATCACTATTATTTTTGGTTTAAACAATCAATATATGATGTCATATTTACCCTTTCTGGTAATCGTCACCTTTCCTTCAGACCTGGATTCTACTTGGGAAATTCTTACTAGCTTTGCTCTCTCCCTTCCTTCCTTCCCTCCTTCTCTCTTTCTCTTCCTCCCCCCCCTTGCCCCCGCCTTTTTTGGCTGTACCTATGGCATATGGAAGTTCCCAGACCAGGGCTTGAATCCAAGCTGCACCTGCAGTGATGCCAGATCCTTAACCCATTGTGCCAAGCTGGGGATTAAACCTGTGCCACCTAGGAGACAATGCTGGATCCCCAACCTGCTGCACCCCACGGGACGGCTTTGTTGGAGATGAAGCCTTTAAGTTTCTGTCTTTCTTCCACTTTTCAATTTTGAATTTCACTGTCACTTTTGTATTTCACTCTGTAAGAGGAGCTCCAAACAATTTCTGTTTGTCCCTTAGGGATTAATAGAATTTTTCATGGCATGCGGTTTTGTTTTTTTGTTTTTTTTCCTTCTAATTTGAAAAACCCTTACAATTGTCTGCTCCCTAAGGTAGAGTCATTGTGATGGAGAGAGATATCCACTACAACATTCAAAGTGACAATTAACACCTGTTCCTGGGTCCAGCCCATCACGCCTGGCTCCTTAGCTTCCATAAAAATCAGCTTCTGCTAGACCCTTGGCTAAACAGGTGCAGTCGTGTGTGAATACAGTTAGGTACAGCGGAGGGCACTAGTCCAGGGCCCTGCAGCCGTATTGCTCCAAAGTCTACTGTGCTTTTTACCCTCGATTACTCCATGAACCCCCCAAAATCCTAAGCCCACATTGCTCAGTGAATATTTATATTTGATAATGCTCTGAGGCTCAGATTAGAATTTATTTATACTCAAGAGCAGTATGAATTTTGCAAAAACCAGAGGTTTGCATTGTGGCTCAGTGGTAACAAACCCAACCAGTATCCATGAGGACGTGGGTTTGATCCCTGGCCTCGCTCACTGGGTTAAGGATCTGGCATTGCCGTGAGCTGTGGTGTAGTTGGAAGATGCAGCTCAGATCCTGCATTGCTGTGGCTCTGGTGCAGGCCGGCAACAACAGCTCCGATTAGACCCCTAGCGTGGGAATTTCCATATGCTGTGGGTGTGGGCCTAAAAAGACAAAAAAAAAATTTTTTTTTAAATGAATTTTGCTGAAACCACATGGCCCCAAATAAGTACCAGGTAAAACTGGACCTTCCTGGCATCACCTCATGAGAAACAGGTGAGGGACAGTCCAGGATTTATGATAAGGATGCATGTTGCTGTCAGGAACACAGATTCTTTTCTCTGCTCCGCAATCTTTGCTGTGTCGAATTGAACCCTTGTTTTCACCTACACAGAAGGCTGTTTTATTTCCACGACTCCAGTTCATGTTTCAGGTAGGAAGAAAGAGAAAAGGGAAAGCATCAGTTATCTGCTCTCTGAGTTTCATTTCCAGAACACTGTCCTGTGGCTGCCTCCAGCTCTGTGGGAGAGAGAAAAAAGCTATACAAATGGGAGTTCCTGTGGTGGCTCAGCGGTAAGTAACCCAGCTAGTATTCATGAGAATGCAGGTTTGATTCCCGGACTCGCTCAGTGGGTTAAGGATCCAGCCTTGCGGTGAGCTGTGGTGTAGGTCGCAGATGCGGCTCAGATCCCATGTTGCTGTGGCTGTGGCGTAGGACGGCAGCTCTAGCTCCGATTCGACACCTAGCCTGGGAGCCTCCATATGTCACAGGTATGGACCTGAAAAGACACAAAAAGCGCTTTACAAACAGCTTTTCTAACCTCTGTGGTAGCAGCAAGCAAGGTAAAGGGGGCCAAATAAGTCAGACAGACGTGCCTGGCAGGTGACTCGGTCTTTCTCGGTAATGGGACTTGAGCGTGAGGTGGATGCTGAAGTGTCGGCAGGTGGTGGTGGCGGCCACGCTGTCCTTCGGGAGTTACACCATCCTCGATGTCGTCTTCAGACGGTGCCGCATCGCAGCTTCCTCCTCATCCTTTTTCATTGCTTCGACTTTATCCCTAATTTTCTGGAATGCAGAATTCTGCCCAGGGGTTCCCACTGCGGCTCCGTGGGTAACGAACCGACTGCAGTGGCTCGGGTTGCTGTGCATGTGAGGGTTCAATCTCTGGCCCGGTGCAGTGGGTTAAAGGATCCAGTGTTACAGCAGCTGTGGCTCAGATTCAGTCCCTGGCCTGGGAACTTCCATATGCTGCAGGTGCAGCTATGAAAAAAAAAAAAAAAACAATTCTGCCTCTTTATTTTTCTCCTTAGTAATGTTGCTTAATAATACACTAGAGGAAGAGCAAAAATGGTTTGAAAAGTTACGAGAAGTGTGGAGACAAGTTTCTTTTATGCCCTTGCTCTTCCAAATAATTTCCTCCAGTCCAGGGTTTCCATAGGCTTTTTTTTTTTTTTTTTTTTTTTAGGGCTGCACCTGTAGTATATGACGTTCCCAGGTTCGAGGTTAAATTAGAGTTGCAGCTTAGGCCACAGCCACAGCCACAGCCACACCAGACCCCAACGTCATCTGTAACCTACGCTGCAGCTTTTTTTTTTTTTTTTTTTTGGTCTTTTTGCCTTTTCTAGGGCCGCTTCCCGTGGCATATGGAGGTTCCCAGGCTAGGGGTCGAATTGGAGCTGTAGCCACCAGCCTACACCAGAGCCACAGCAATGCGGGATCCAAGCCACGTCTGCAACCTACGCCACAGCTCATGGCAATGCTGGATCCTTAACCCACTTGAGCAAGGCCAGGAATCGAACCTGCATCCTCATGGATACTAGTTGGATTCTTGGCCCACTGAGCCACAGCGGGAACTCCTTCCGGAGTATTTTAGACTCTATCGTGTTCTTAGAAGCAACTTCCCTCAGAATGTGTGCTGACCATTTCCATGGCAGTGTTTGCTACTGCCCCAGTTTTTGTTTTTCGTTTTTTTTTTTTTTTGTCTTTTTGCCATTTTCTTGGGCCGATACCACGGCATGTGGAGGTTCCCAGGCTAGAGCTCGAATCAGAGCTGTAGCCGCCAGCCTACGCCAGAGCCACAGCAACTCGGGATCCGAGCCGCGTCTGCAGTCTACACCACAGCTCACGGCAACGCCGGATCCTTAACCCACTGAGCAAGGCCAAGGATCGAACCTGCAACCTCATGGTTCCTAGTCGGATTTGTTAACCACTGCGCCACGATGGGAACTCCAACTGCCCAGTTGTGTTAAAATCGTTTTTTTTTTTTTCTTTTTTCTTTTTTTAAGATCTCTTTTTGTCTTTTAAGGCTGCACCTACAGCATATGGATGTTCCCAGGCTAGGGGTCAAATCAGAGCTGTAGCCACTGGCCTACACCAAGCCACAGCAATGCTGGATCCGAGCCGCCTCTGCAACCTACACCACAGCTCATGGCAAATGCCAGATCCTCGACCCATTGAGCCAGGCCCGTGTCCTCCTGGTTGCTAGCTGGGTTCCATAAGCACTGAGCATGACGGGAACTCTAAAATCGGTCTTTGTTGATTCTCATTAGAGACAAGAAGGGATACCCCCCCGCCCCCCATGGGCAGCTTTGGCCTCCCTCTGGCAGAGCAGCTCTGAGGCCAGCACACAGTGGGACGGGGGCCGGTGGCCTCGCTCTGACTGCAGGCAGCATCTCCATCCAAGCTTTTTGTGTGTGTGCTCCGCTCTTAGAGGCCCAGTGTGGAGAATGAATGCCATTCCTCACCTACGTAGGAGAATTTTCTCACCAGGACGCACACAGCTGGGGCAGTGTTGCGAAACATTCCTTGGGTCTGAGTGATGGATGGCAGGTGGGCTGAGGACCAGGAGGCAGCATGCCTTCCAATTAAATGGTACATGCTTTTGAAGACAGTGGCACATCTTCCGAGTACCTAAAGGGCTTCTTTTTGATGCAAATAATTAGCTATGGTTGAACCACAACTTCTATTTGACTTTTACAAAGTGTCTTTTATAAAAGCAACTGGCATTCACGGTGACTTGTTTTTAATGCTTACTTTCATATTAGGGAAAACATTTTGATGAACGTGCATATCCTCAAGAATGTACCCAAAGACCAGTATTTTGTGAACTAAAAGAGCTTCTGAGATGGTTTTCTACTGATATGCAATAGACTGAGATGAGATTAAAGAAAGAGCCACTGAAATTATTTCACAGTTAGAAATAGCCTAGTTTTGTCATTTCATAAGAATGCTACTATGTTGAGAGTATTCAAAAGCACAAAAGAATTGCATTTTTAAAAATCTTGTATTACAGACATTTTAAGCCCTCATGAAATAGTAATTATTTGCTGCACGTTTTAGTTTACTGTACTACCAGGAGTAAAATATTTTGTTGTGTCACTTAATTCTGTGATTCAATTTTTGGTTTTCAAAGCGTGTCCACTCTATGTGGAAGTTTTGCAAGAAATAGATGAAAATAATGGTCTTAATTTATGGTTTCGTGTTTGATTTTTGTATGAGCACTGTTATGGGAAAGTATACGAAGTGTAGGAAGATAAATTCCATTTTTTAAACAGAGATTCCCCTCATCCACTGCGTCAGAATTCGTTTCTCTCCACCGTGTGGAGAGTTTCCCCGTCTTTCCCGTACTGTCGTCTCGCTTCCTGCTACTTTCAGGGGATCTATTCCACGTGTTCATATTCTGTTTCTGTTACAGTTACTGACTTTCCAGATTCAGACAGGACCTTGTAAAGGCCTGGTCCTCACAGCTCACGTCCCCAGATCCACTCTGTGCCAGGACTTACACCTAATAACGACTTCTTATTTTATCACCATACCAAGCCACCGGGACAAGTGCTGTTCCCAGAGGCGGTTTATACAGCAGAGGCAGTGGGACCTCTCGAATGTAGCACCTTCCCGAATTCCAGATGTGAACTACGGAAAACCGGAGTGGGGCAAGAGGAAATCCGCAAGTCAGTGACACAGTCCATAGTTCTCTGTCACCACAACCTCTTTGATGGAGCGGGCGTTACTTAAGTCTACTTTTATAATCTTACCGTGTCTTGGTGTTTTCAGAGCTTGTCCAAGCGTACACACTTAATGGGATGCTGAAGGTAGAACCCAGGTCCGCCTCTGTTTCTAAAGCTCATGATCCTTCCACTACATCCCGCCCAGGGTGTTTACGGGATGAGATACCCACCACATGACGCGGTCTCTTTCATCTAACGTGCCTAAGTTAAAATCACGTGGTCGGATTAGTCTTTTTGATGTATTAATTTTTTTGATTTTTTTGGCTGCACCCAGTGCACGTGGAAATTTCAGGGGCAGGGATCGAACCTGAGCCATAGCAGTGAGTAGGCCAAATCCTTAATAGCTAGGCCACCGGAGAACTCTGCATTGGTCATTTAAAAAGTTGTCCTATGTTATTTGTGAATAGCACACCTCTTCAAAGTATGGCAGCGCATGTAGCTTTCTTTTGTCTTTTTTAACTGTCGCATGGCATGTGGAGCTCCCAGGCCAAGGAACAGATCTGAGCCCCGGTTGCGACTTGCCCTGCAGCTGTGGTAACACCAGATCCTTTAACCCACTGTGCGGGACAGGGGATCGAACCTGTGTCCTGGGGTTGCAGAGATGCCTCGTATCCCCTGGGCCACAGCAGGAATTTTGACAGTGTATGTTTCAAACAGGATGACACTTATTCAATTGCTCCAAATTTCTTACACATCTAAGTTGAAAGTATTATCCTGAAAATTCACGTAACCTTCATGGTGGTAAACGAATGCCGTGGATGATGCCTTTGAAGGTGATTTTCCAGTGGAGGACATTGAACTTCACAGAAAAGATTTTAAATTCTTTGAAGATGTGACAGGACCATGTTTGCTGAGACGATTCCCAGCTTCCTATAGGTGAAGCCACAGGGACGTTGACCGCTGGCCCCCAGGTGTCCTCGGGCCCTGCAGAGCGTGTCCCGGACTGCGGCTGAGTTACCCTCTGTGGATGGTCCAGGGCCCCCAATCCCTGCTTTCCGTCCAACTAATGGAAAGTTGGGGGTGTAACGTCGTCCCCTCAGGACGACGCTGTGGCACTGCTGTGGCTATTTTCCTTCATGTCGTGGTGACAACTCATGGAAAAGCTTCTGATGGAATTTTTAGGAAGAAAATGTGCCGATTTAGAGGTCTTTAAGATGGGCTTTTCATTTGTTTCCAAAACGCCTTTTAGGTCCCATCACTTTGAATTAGATGTGGCTGGCGGTGTAGTCTGCCCTCGGGGTGCGGGTGGGTGGCCGTGCTCCAAAAACGTCAGGGGAGGAGAGTGATGTAGTCCGGGCCTGACTGAGGACATTCCCTCCAGATGAGGCAAACACAACCCGGGTGTCCTCCAACGCCTGCTTCTTTGGGAGGGTAAACAGGGCTGCGGCAGGCTCCTAAGGCAAATAGCTGGTTTGGTGACTGGCAAAGGCAGCTGTGCACAAGGGAACAGGGGCGCCCTTTGTTCTGGATGCTTTACTGGTTTAAAGGAGAGCCTCACAATTCAGAATCCGTGGAGAGTGGAGATGGTGACGCAGCGGGAGGGAGATAACTTGGGGTCCGTGTGCATGGAGGACACCTGCCAGCACCGGAGGGTTCAGCCTTCACCTTCTCCTGGCTCTTGTCCCAAGGATAAATGCCCAGATGTGTAGCATTGCCCTGGATAGTTCGCATATCTCAGTGTATAAGGGAGAAGCTGGATAGGGTGGCTGTGATGGATGCGGGTGGCTGTCCTGGGCTGGGATCGAATCCCTGCTCATCTGACTCCTAAGCTGGTGATTTGCTAGGACTCTGAGCCATCTCTTTCCAACATCAAGCACAGTGGCAGATGAAGGGTTGATAATATGAAGCCCACAGAGTACTGGGAGGGATACACCTTGAACGCCAACGCCCATATGCACAGCAGCTTTGCTCGCTGCCCTCACGCAGCCCACCACTGCCCACCCCGGACCGGCTCTTTGCGACCCCGCTCCGTTCCCCCACGATACGGCCGCCCCACCCCAGTTTGCCTCCTTCAGGACTGACTCCTGCCCCCCATCACCACAACAGTAATTGTAATTTGACTGACT
This sequence comes from Sus scrofa, assembly GCF_054392235.1. Lineage (NCBI taxonomy): Eukaryota > Metazoa > Chordata > Mammalia > Artiodactyla > Suidae > Sus > Sus scrofa. Next base: position 2,762,921 of record NC_139383.1, read on the forward strand.
TTACCGCCTATGTAAATGCTTTTTATCCTTTACGTAAAAATACCGCTATCGGGAACTCCTGTCCTGTGTATCTAACCTGTAGAAATATTTTTTTGGCCACATAGTTTTAAAAATTTGAATCCAGATGCCTTTTCCAGACAGGTCCCACTCATACCTGTTGTTCTTGTCTGTCTGTTTAACTAACTGACTCTGTCTTCTTGGTCTTGAGAATACTGACTTGAGACCCTTTCTATACAGGGTAATCCGTGGAAAAGAGAAGTCGTTGTCTCACTTCAGACCGTGTCCCGTTTCTCAGGTGCTTTGCTTTGGTGGTTTTCATCTTTATTTTTTTCTGTATTGCATGTGTTAGGTTTTGCTTTTTGATCCAATTTGAGAGTCTTTTTTTTTTTTTTTTTTTTTTTTTTGTCTTTTTGCCTTTTCTAGGGCCACGCCTGCAGCATATGGAGGTTCCCAGGCTAGGGGTCCACTTGGAGCTGCAGCTGCCAGCCTACACCACAGCCACAGCCACAGCCACTCGGGATCCGAGCCGTGTCTGCGACCTATACCACAGCTCATGGCAACGCCGGGTCCTTAACCCACTGAGCGAGACCAGGGATCGAACCTGCAACCTCATGGTTCCAGGTCAGATTCGTTAACCACTGCGCCACGACGGGAACTCCCCTAAGTCTATATTTTAAAAATGAGGTTAGTTCAATGGCATTTATTGTTATGGAGGATATTTTTAGTATTTTGTGGTGATTTTTACACTTACTATTTTTATTGCTTATTTAAAACATGCTTTCCATTAAATTGATCTGTGTTTGTTTTTGCGGTTGTTTTGTTTTATGTGAGTACTTCTAGTAAGCTGGACATTTGTATTTTGTTCTAGCAGTGACTTTTGTTACTATCCATTTATACTTCCTATTCTATCGTTTTTATATTTAAATGACAATTTGACTTGGTAGAAAATTCATTGGTCAAGTTCTCCCTCTGAAAATCTGCAGATGTTTCTCCAGTAACAGATACAATATTGCTAGGAATTATTGTGCAGTCAGTCTGATATTTTTCTCTTCCAAGCAACTTCGTGGTTTTTTGCTGTTTTTTTTTTTTTTTAACCCATGCAATCCTGTTCCATGCCTCCTCCTCCTCCCCTCCTCCCCCCCTTCTCCCCTCTTCCCCTCCCCCTCTGCCTCCTCCTCCTCCCCCTCTGCCTCCTCCTCCTCCCCCTCCTCCCCTTCCCCTTCTCCTCCACAATGGAATCTTAGCTAACAGTTCCAGGCCACTGAAGGTTCCCCAGCATCCCCAGGGAGCCCATCTTTTCCTTGAATGCTTCTTCATGTGTTTCAGGCACAGGCTTAGGCTCCAAGGATCCAGCTATAAGACCCTTAGCCTGCCCCCATCAGGATGTACACGTTCATCATGAGAAGGGGGGATGAAAACTGGATGGCCAAGGGGTCTATGCAGGGAAAGAATGAAATACTCCCAACTTTTTGTGGCACAAGAGACATTTTCTTCTGGAACATACATCTTGAAAAGCCTAAATTCCTCTGTCTTGAGAAAAAAGCTCTTCATTTTGTGGCAACAGCTAAATGCAGATATTTTGATTGCGGTGACCCCAGACTAATGGACCAGAGGAACTCTGGCAGCACCCCGGCCTTCTGCTGCTCACCGCACACCCTTTACAAGGCCGAGATGGCTTCTGCGGTACGTCAGAGTGACTCGGTTATGCGTATACACACATCCATTCTTTCTCCGATTCTTTTTGTCTAGGTGTTTAAAGGTTTCTTCTTCACCTTGCTTTTCGGTACCTTGTAAACTGTTGTGTGTCTATTTTTCAATGGTTGCTATGGGGTTTTCTGTCTAAAGAACTGATTTCCAAAAATTTTCTCATAACTTATTGCCTATTTCTGTACATCTTATGGCTTGACATTTGCTCTGTTGTTTTGGTTGCCTGTTTGGGGGATATCTGTTATGCATTAAATATGCATTGTATGCATGTCATTTGAATGAATCACTTTTACCTTTGATTCTTTGAATTATTCTTTGTTTTTGTTCTATGTCGCCTGGTTGGCAACTGTGTCCCAAACCTCCTCCTGCATCTGGAGCAGTTTTCTTCCCAGCACCGTCCTTGTCTTTTTTCTGAGTGTATTTTGGGTAAACCGACTGTAGTCTCGGCAGTTTACTTGACCACCGATGGAAGCCTTGTAATCACATTGATATAGGAGAAACGTAGAAAGAGCCTCTAAGACATCATGGGTCTTCCTTATAAGCCTTGAATCGAATTCTATATAAGCCTTCAAAATTTATACGTTAGAGAACATTAAACTCCAATCTTTTCAACCTATTATAATTTGAGTTTTCTGTTTTATCTAGTAATACTTATCTCTTACCTAATATAACAGGGATGCATTGCAGATTACCTAATTATGGACGTTTATCTTATTTGCAATATCTTGCTGCAAAGCATGGCTGAAAAAAATAATCAAAGATCTAGTAAAATGGAGAAGTAGGCTATGTTCATGGATTAGAAGGCACTATGGTTAAAATGCTGGTTCTTAAACTGATCTATAGACTCAAGGCAATTTCAATTAAGTTTGAGCAGGCATTTTTGGTTAGATGTTGAAAACTATTTGTAAATTTTAAAGGGCAATGAGGAGTTCCCGTCGTGGCGCAGTGGTTAACGAATCCGACTGGGAACCATGAGGTTGTGGGTTCGGTCCCTGCCCTTGCTCAATGGGTTAACGATCCGGGGTTGCCGTGAGCTGTGGTGTAGGTTGCAGACGCGGTTCGGATCCCGCGTTGCTGTGGCTCTGGCGTAGGCCGGTGGCTACAGCTCCGATTCGACCCCTAGCCTGGGAACCTCCACATGCTGTGGGAGCGGCCCAAGAAATAGCAAAAAGACAAAATAAATAAATAAATAAATAAATGGCAATGAAAATGACCTCCTATAGACAAAATGACATTGAAGAAGAACAAAATCCTAAATGATTTCAAGACATATTATAAAGCTGCATTCATCAAAGCTGTGTGGCATTGGCATAAAGACAGAAAAAGATAAATTAATTAGAAAGTACAGAGATAGACCCACACAGCTATAACCAACTGACAAAGGTACAGGGGCAATTCAGGATAATCTCCTCAACAAACGGTCCCGGAACAGTTGGTAGTCATATAAAAACAACAACAAAAGTGGAAAACCTTAGCTCACACCCTTTAAAGCACCACCTTGAAAGAGGTCCTAAGCCCAAACGTAACAGATCAAACAGTAGAACCTGTAGGAGAAACCAGAAGAGACAATCTTAGTCACCTGGAGTCTGGCCAAAAAAAATTCTTTAAAAGTCAAAAGAAATCAATAAATTCGACTTTCTCAAAATGAAAACATTTGCTCTTTAAAACACATCATTATTAAAAATGAAAAAGAAGTCACAACTTGGGATAAAATATATATCCAATAAAGTACTTGTTCATATGAAGACCTTGCACTACTAAATTATAATAAGCCATTCGCTTAAAATGGACAGAATATTTGGACAGATATTTCACAAAATAAGATATAGAGATAAAAATGAAAATACCCTGAGCATAATTAAGTATTATAGAAATGCAAATTGAAACCACAATGAGCAACCACTTCACACCTGCTATGATGGCTTAAAATATAAAGGGCTAATTGTATTAATAATTGACAAGGAGGTGGGAATTCTTGCACCCTGGTGGGAGCAGTGTAAAATTGTACATCTACTTTGGAAAACGTTTGGTAGCTTCTTAGAAAATTAAAGAGATATTTATAAGCAGTCCAGCCTTTCCATTCCTAGATATTTTCCCAAGACAAATGGAAATTTTGTTCCACAGAAATACTGGCACATAATGTTGACAGAAGCTTTATTTGAAAAGCCTAGCAGCTGAAAACAGCCCAAATGTCCATCAGCAGGTGAATGGATAAGCGTATTTTGGTATGTCCACAAAACGGAATACTACTCAGTAACAGAAAAGAATATGCTATTTATACAAGAAACAACATCGAAGTAACTAAAAACAATTATGTTGCATAAAAGGAGACAGACAATAAAAGGACTAATGTATTATCCCTCTTATATAAAATCGTATAAAATATAAACTAATACTTAGCTGTAGAGCACCCATCCGCGGTTGCTGCAGGATGGAAGCTGGGAGGGAGAGGTGGACACAGAGAGGAAGACTGTGTGGTGGGGTGTGGTGGACACGCTCAGCAAATTGAATTGGTTGATGACTTGCCAGGAGTACACACAGCCTGGGAAGTTTGATCACAACTCATCAAATTGTACACATTGAACATAGACAATTTACTATATGTTATTTATATGCCAGTAAAGCTATACAAATTGCAATAAAAAGAGTTTTCAGATGTGCGGTGGAAGGGCTCGGGAGTGCTCCGAGCAGAGGAGAGCTGAGTGTCAGGGCGGGGACGAGCCAGATGACGCGGTGACTGGTCTGTTGGGGGAAGCAGGGACTCAGTTCAAGCTGGAAGTCTGGGGACACTGGCAACACCTCTGTGCTGCAAAGGCTGCTGTGCCCATCCCAGGATGCAGGATGGCAAAGCCTCTGCAGGGCACTGCTCTGGAAGGGCCTCCTTCCCTGGGGTGGGGTGGTGGGGGGATGCGGGACAAGAAGGTGAGCCTGTGACAGTCACGTTACACGCAATATGCATATTTTCCTATGGGCATACACACAGGTCCTCCTAAGTACATATTCATGTAGGTATATACACACATACTCATGCACTCACACGCATATTCATATGCGTGTCATCTACATGAGGCACACATTAATCTACAGGTACACTTAGCCACTCGCATGTATTTTTAACCTTTATTACAATTTTGTGACCGGATTCTTATCCTCATTCTGCCAATGAGGAAAATACAGAGACGGTAGGAATTTTGCTCAACAACAACGTCCTGTTAATTAATTAATAACCGAGGCGTGCCCTCCTCATCTCCCCTTGGGACACATTTCGGCAGCAGCCCTGCCAGCCTGGCCCCACGCCCTTGATCCTTGGTCCTGCGCGGCCAGCCTGGCTCTGCCGCTCAGGCTGGTGGAGCCTCGCCACCCCGGAGAGACCCTTCATAAGGGGCTGCGGGGGGTGGGGGGCGCTTGTCCCCCTGTCGCCAGCCCTGGTCCCTGCGCTCCAGTCGGCCCCACTTCTCCTGCCTCGGACTTGGCACCTGTCACGTACACCACCGTCCGAGCCGTGACTCAGCTCCCGTATGTCCAACTTGGTGCCTCGCGGTGCCCTTGGAATCTGAGGGTGAAACGCTGCCAGTGCGCCCCACGTGCTCTTCCTGCAAGGCTGCTCCTCAGATGGGGGTACAAGGAGCTTGTGTGTCTGAGAAGCGGCTTGGCTTCGTGGAGACGACACGCAAACAAACTTTGATGGGCTGCTTCTGAGTTGTTTGCCCTCCTCCCTGCCTACGGGACGCTGCTGGGAGGGGAGGTGAAGTCAGCAGTTAGAGAAGGTGCGAGTTTTCACACGGGTCAGACCCTGGCAGTTCTCCCTACCTGGGGAGGAGGGAGAAAGACCATGCCAGGCTTTGGAAAAATGTCACATCACCCTTTCCCTGCATGTCCCAGGCGCAGCCACGAGCCCGCAGGGACAGTCCTGGGCTCAGTGACAGTTCAGACGCGGTCCCACCCACGGCTGGGACCTTGGCTCCCCTGCCCCCCCCAGTGTCTCACCTCCACGTGAGTGCTGGCGCGGGGGGCGGGGTGGGGGGCCCCGCTAAGGCTCAGCCAGCATGTACTGCATGTGGAGGCCTTTGCTGCCGCCCCCGCAGTCATCACCGGTCACTCCTGCAGCCCTGATGTCATCAGTGTCACAGCACCCATCCTCCTCCAGAAAGTGATGCTGCTCGGGAACCCAGGGGTGGGGGTGGGGTCAGCGGGCCGCCTCCCCTGCCTCCCCCTTGCCTGCCCTCCAGCCCCAAGGGGAGACTCCCGAGGAAGGGTGAGCGAATCCCATGGAGCCCAGGGTCAAGCGCTGGGGACCTAAGACTATTACTAAACCAGGTCCATCAGCCCAGGGCTGAGACTGAGGTTGCTGCAGGAAAAGGGCTTCTTCTCCAGGCAACCAAGGGAGGAGATGGGAGAACAAATCTCAAATATGCTGCCTGAAGTCCCAAAGGGATCAGAATATTTATGGGATAAAGGAAAAGGGTGACCTGAGGCCTGGGGAGGGTGGGAGAAGGTGACGGAGATTTTAAAAAGTTGAGGTAATTGTGGTTCTGCGCAGGTGCACCTAAGCTGCAGGCTTCCTCATGGACGCATCCTCAGCAAAGGGCAGCTTGGCTGCCTGCGGGCGGGTTTCGGCCCTCTGACATCCAGTGGTCACTTATCAGACCCTCCCAACCCCCCAGTGAGAGGGTCAGTGGTCCCAACCAGTCTTAACTGGCTGGAGCTAGATTTGGACAGGGCTGATGCTAAGCTCCTGAAAAACAACGCAAGCAAACATCTTATTACTGAGGCTCTCCGACGCTTGGAGGACAAGCAATTTTTTTTGTAAAAAGCAATTATTATTATTAATGTGTTGGCCCTTTCTGTGGCATGTGGACGTTCCCAGGCCAGTGGCACTGCCACGCCACTGCAGTGACGACACCAGATCTTTAACCCACGAGGCCCCCAGGAAACTCTTATAAAAACCATTAAAGTGGGTTTGAGTCGTGAAGGTGGGTTACCTTCTTTCTTTTTAAGCACCTTGCTGGTCAATGGAGCCAACTGATGACAGCCCTCAGTTACAAGAGTGACTCCCAGGTGTGTTAGGAGTGAGAAGGTGGATGGTGACAGGGTTGTGGGGAGAACACAGCAGGTGGGAAACAGACGGGTTTAGACCCAGTGCTTGACATGGCAGTGAGATTGTACAACGGATTTGCCAAATTACTACTTGAGGAGGCATGGATGGGGCATCACGTCAAGGAATGGATGGCAGGCTTCGAGGCACAGCGCAGAAGAGGGCTTGGCATGGGACCGGAGGAACTGTTATTCATAAACCAGAGAGGGCAAAAAGCTGGCAAAGACCACGGATGGCCATGGGAAGCTCGGAAACAGCGCCGCTGGACGAGGGCGCAGACCTTCAAAGGGGACTAAGCTCTGTCGGACCCAGGAGACTAAAATGTGCCAGCCAACCCGTAAGAACCAGCTTTAAACCAAGGCCTGATAGAAAAGCAGCTCATTTTTTCCTCCTCTTTATTCTTATCCGCCTGCAAATCAGTCATTCATATTCATTTACTCTCTGTGAGGTTTTATTGGCTGTGGGATCCCAGCACCCAAATCAGGAGGCCATAAGAAGCTTTCGTGCCTGGCCCGGGATCCATCCTGCCCCAGAGGGCAAGGGGCTGTTAGCAAAAGCCAAAAGGAGGCTGCGGTGACTCCTGGTGGCTGTCCCTTAAGACTGAAAAAACACAAAAGCTGTCTGGCCATTGAGGATTTGGGTCCACCACGATCCTTCCCTCTTGTTTTGGCTCCATCCACATCCACCCTCGCCAGTAAGAAAGTGGAAAAACTGAAGATTTTGCTGCTTCACACAGAGATTAAAGCCAGGAGAAAATAACAGTTTCCATAGGAATCTAGAGAGGTGGGAAATGCCTGGGGGAAACGATGCCTGGTTGCTAGGGACCAGCTACGCTCTCGGTGGAAGCTATGAGTCATCAATAAGGACAAAAATAGTTCACAGGAGCGTGTGGCGCCAGGCAGATCGTCTCACTGTGCCCTCCTGAATGGCAGGTGGCGTCTCTCTGTGAACACGAAGTCAGCTCTGGGCACGGAACGAATGGTCGTTGACGGATGTTCCCTCCTTTCCCTCTGACTGCCTTTGCTTCCACGGCAGGGACAGACCCTGTCCCAGCAGAAAGTCGCCTCCTTGCACAGCCCTGCGGTGGAGGGACAAGCATCTCTGCAAAGCAAACCGATTTGCTAACACGGTCAGGTGCTCCAAACCCTGAGCTTTGCATCCTGGATCCTGGGGGACGTTCCCTGGGCATTTGTGGACTCATGACCGTGATTGCGACCATTTTTGTATTGTCTTTTTTCTGTGCACTTTCTTTTTAATAATTTGATATAAAAATATACAAAAATTTCAAAGTAGAATGCAATAAACACCTGAATATCTATCATGCAGTTTGTAAAGCAAAGTGAATTTACTCCTATATACATCTTCTGATTGCGTTCTCCACACTCCTGACTGCAGGGAACTGTTCTGAATTGTGTTCGTTTCCAAACAAACACCTGTATTTTGACAGCATACATGTTTATCCTAAAACTGTATTTGATGTTGCAAAATTTTTATTTTGCAATAATTTTAAACTTATACAAATGTTGCAAAAATAGGGGGTTCCTGTTGTGGCTCACCTGTTTATGAACCCAACTAGTGTCCATAAGAATGTGGGTTCAATCCCTGGCCTAGCCCGGTGGGTTCAGGATCCGGCATTGCTATGAGGTGTGGTGTAGGTCACAGCTGTGGCTCAGATCCAGTGTTGCTGTGGTTGTGGTGAGGCCGGCAGCTGCAGCTCTGATTTGACCCCTAGCCTGGGAACCTCCATGTGTAGCAGGTGCAGCCCTAAAAAGAACCCAAAGGATAGAGTTTCTTCCCATGAATCCTGTGCCCAATTTACCCAAATATTGCAAAGGTCTGTAACCATTACATAACTATCAAAATCAGGAAATTAACATGGATGCAATATTATTAACCAAACCATGTCTTTTTTTCAAATTTTATCACGCCAACAACATGTCTTACAGACTATTCTGCATTAACACACAGAGATCTACCAAATCCATTGTGTACAAATAATTACTAATAGAACCTTTTCCTTGAATTGGAAATTCTGGGTGAAAGGTTATATGTATATGAAGTATTGATAAAAACCACAAACATTGCTCACCAATTTGCAGGCCCACCTTTAGCAAACAGGGTGCCTACTTAACCGCATCCTTAGCACAGCATGTTATCAAACTTTTAGACATCACTGTGATAGGTGGAGATGCTACCTCATTAAAAACCTTTTTTTTTTAATGGCCGCACCGTAGCATATGGAAGTTCCTAGGCCAGGGAACGAATCCTAGCCTCAGCTGTCACCTATGCTGCAGCTCTGGCAATGCCGGATACTTTAACCCACTGCACTGGACCGGGGATTGAACCTGCACCTCCAAAGTGACCAGAGCCACTGTAGTCAGGTTCTTAACCCTCTATGCCACAGTGGGAATGCCAATTTTTTTAATTAAAAAAATTTAAATAACAGCTTTATTGAGTTAAAATTCACATACTATAAGGTTATCCTTTTAAAATGGTTTTAGTACATTCAAGATTGTGCAACTAACACAGCTAATGTTAGGATATTTTCATCACCCAATTCCCAGTCACTCCTTTTTTCCTCCCTCCCCCACCTCCGGGAAACCATCAATTCTGTTTTCGATCTCTATGGATTTACCAGTTCTGGACCTTTCATATAATTGGAATCATATACTATGTGGTCTTTTGTCGTGGATTCTTGCATTTGGCATCCTATTGTTTAGATTCATATATGTTGCCACGTGCATCAGAATTTCATTCCTTTTTAGTGCTGAATAGTATTCCACTGTGTGAATGTACCACATTTTTTTGCCCATTCATTCCCTGATGGACATTTGTGTTGATGCTGCTTTTTAGCTATTACGAATAATGCTGCCCTGAATATTTATATACACGCTTTTGTGTAGATGTGTGTTTTCGTTCCCTTGAATATTTTCCCAGGAGTAGGATTGCTGTCGTATGATTGCACTACATTTAACGGTTTTTTTTTCTAAATCGAAATACAGTTGACATGAGATATTACGTTACTTCAGGTGTAATTACGTAACCATTTGGTGTTTGCATACATTATGAAATGATTACCAGGTCCAGTAACCATCCGTCCCTATACAAATTCTTACCATCTTATTGACCATATTATTTATGTATTACATCTCCATGGCTTACTTATTTTAAAACTGGGGGTCTGAACATCATTTGTTTTGGTCTCTTTAGAGCTGCACCTGTGGCATATGGAAGTTCCCAGGCTAGGGGTCAAATCAGGGCTGTAGCCACCAGCCTACACCACAGCCACAGCCACGCCAGATCTGAGCAGCATCTGTGACCTACACCACAGCTCACGGCAATGCTGGATCCTTAGCCTCCTGAATGAGGCTGGGGATTAATCCTGAATCCTCGTGGATACTCACTGGGATCTTGACCTTCTAGCCACAACAGGAACTCCAAGGAGGTTTGACTGTCTTACTCCTTTACCTAATTTGCCCACCACACCTGCCTCTGGCAACCATTTGTCCTCTATATCTGTTTTCCTTTTGTTTGTTTACTTTATTTTTAAAAATTCCACATGTAAATGAGATCACGTGGAATATGTCTGTTTGTCTTAGGATATCAGGTTTTCACTCGCCGTAATACCTCTAGATCTGTCCACAGAATGAGTTTGGAAGCATTCTTTCTACAATTTTCTGGAATAATTTTTTGGAAGCACAGGTATTAACATTCTGTAACTAGTTGGTAGAATTCAACTGTGACATCATCTGGTCCTGGGTTTTAGTGTGTTGGAAATTTAAAAAAATTCCTGATTCAATTTCATTATTGGTAATTGATATGTTCACATTTTCTACTTGTTCTTGATTCCGTCTTGGGGAATTGTATGTTCTCTTCTAGGTCGTTCATTTTATTGGCATATAAATATTCATAGTAAACCCATGATATCTTGTATTTCAGTGGTACTGGTTGTAACTCCTCTTTCACTTCTGATTTTGAGTCCTCTTTTTTTCTTTATGAGCCTGCCTAAAGGTTTATCAATTTTGTTTATCTTTTTTAAAAAATGAGTTCTTAGTTTTGTTGCTCTTTTATTTGTTTTTTTTTTTTTTTATTTTTCTGGTCTTTATTTCATCTATTTTTTGGTCTGATTTTTAAAATTTTCTTTCTTCTACTTTAGGCTAAGTTTGTTCTTCTTTTTAGTTCTTTTTGTTGTAAAATTATTTAAGATTGTTCTTGTTTCCTGAAGTAGGCTTGTAATGCTATAAACGTCCCTCTTAGGTCTGCTTTTGTTGTTTTCCCTAGATTTTGGACTGTGTGTCTCCATTTTCATTTGTATCCAGGCATGTTTCGATTTCCTCTTTGATTTCTTCAGTGACCCATTAGTTGTTTAGCAGTACATTGTTTAGCCTCCATGTACTTGTGGTTTTTTGCAGTTATTTTCTTGTATTTGATTGATTTCAATTTTCTTAAATTTACTGAGGCTTGTTTTGTGGAAAGCATGTGATCTATCCTGGAGAATGTTCATGTGCAGTTGAAAATAATGTGTTTTCTGTTGCTTTGGGGTGGAATGATCTATATAGATCTCTTGATTCCTTCTGGTCTAATGTGTCATTGAAGGCAAGTGCCTCCTTGTTGATTTTCTGTCTGATGATCTGTCCATTGATGTAAGTGGGGTGTTGAAAGTCCCCTACTAGTAATATGTTATTGTTGATTTCTCCCTTTATGTCTGCTAATATCTACTTTATGTATTTAGGTGCTCCTATGTCGGGTGCATTATCTATTTACAATTGTTATACCTTTTTCTTGGATTGATCCCTTTATCATTCTTTGTCTCTTGCAACAGTCTTTGTTTTAAAGTCTATTTTGTCTGATACAAGTACTGCTCACCTAGCTTTCTTTTGATTTCCTTTTTCCATCCCCTCACTTTAAGTCTATGCATGTCTTTAGCTCTAAAGTGAGTCTCTTGCAGGCAGCATATAGATGGATTTTCTTTTTGCAAATTTTTTTTGTCTTTTTAGGGCTGCACCTATGGCATACAGAAGTTTCCAGGCTACGGGCTGAATTGGAGCTATAGTCACTGGCCTACACCACAGCCATAGCAACGCCAGTCTGATCTGTGTCTGTGACCTACACCACAGCTCATGGCAATGCCAGATCCTTACTCACAGAGTGAAGCCAGGGATTGAACTGGTGTCCTCATGGATGCTACTCAGTTTGTTTCTGCTGAGCCATGATGGGAACTCTGGATTTTCTTTTTTAATCTGTTCAGTCATTCTCTGTTTTCTGAGAGGAGTATTTAGTCCATTTACATTTAAGGTATTTATTGATAGGTATGTACTTATTGATATTTAAAAAATTATTTTCTGGTTGTTTTTGTAGTTCTTTTATGTTCCTTTTGTTGTTATTGTTCTCTTCCCATGTGATTTGATAACTATCTTTAGTGTTATGTTTGGGTTACTTTCTCTTTTTCTGTTTGTCTATTGTAGGTTTTTGGTTTGTGTTTACCATAAAGTTCATATATAATAACTTATATATAGTCTTGATTATTTTAATTTAATGATCTCTTAATTTCAAATACATTTTAACAACCCTGCATTTTTACTCCTTCCCATTATGTTTAATGTTTTTGAAACCGTATTTCACATCTTTTTTGTTTGTGGAAAAAATGATTTTACTACTTTTGTAATTTAACCCTCCTACTAGCTTTTGAGTGGTTGATCTACTACTTGTCCTGTATGTTCGCTTTTACCAGTGAGACTTTTATTTTTTGTAGTTTTCATATTTCTTATGTGGCCTTTTCTTTTTAACTTAGAGAAGTCTCTTTAACATTTCTTGTAAAACTAGTTTAGTGGTGTTGAATTCTTTCAGCTTTTACTTCTCTGTAACTCTTTATCTCTCCTTCAAATCTGAACGCTAGCTTTGCAGAATGGAGGTGTGGAAAGTCCAGGAAGTCTCCAAGTCTTGTGCACATCACTTGAAGTGGAATAGTATTAACTCCAAGTCAAATGTGATGAATTAGTATGTATATTTTAATCCACAGAGCAACGACAATAAACACATGAAGGGATATAGCTGAAGAGCCCATAGCTAAATTCAAATAAAATACCAAAAATTCAGATTCTCCAAAAGAGGGGAGAGGAACAAAACAGGAAATAATAATGAAATAGGAGACTTGGATCCGTCGTGTCAATACTTATATTGAATGCTGGTGGTCTAAACATGCTGATTAAAAGTCAGAGATGGTCACAGACCAAACTACATGCTGGCAACAAAAGACGCATTTAAATATAAAGACAAAAGTAGGGTGAAAGAGATGGAAAAAAACTATAGACCATGAGCAAGAATAAGTAAAAGAAGGCTTGAGTGGTTGTAATATCAGAGTGTCACCAGAGCCATGTCATTACCGTAATCACAAAAAGTAACAATTCATTAGGAAGAATTAGCAATTAAATATGTACATGTGCTTAAGAACAGAGCCTCAGACGCTTAGAGCAAAAGTGGACAGAATCGGGAAATATAGACAATGCCAACACCGTGGTTAACTTATATGCCTCTTTCTGCAATTGGTAGAACAAATTGAAAAAAAAAATCATTGAAGGCATCGATGATGGACCAATGCTATCTACCACTTTTATCTAATTGATATCTTTAGAACCCTGCATCGAATGAGTGCAGAGTACATCTTTTTTTCCCAGGGCACATGATATATTCACTAAAATAGGCAAGATGCTAGCACATAAAGGAAGCCTCAATAAATTTAAAAGGATCAAAATCTTGCAGAATGTATTTTTTGAACACAATGGAATTCAAAGGTAAATCAATAACAATGAACTTTCTAGGAAAATCCTCAAAATATCTGAACAACACACTTCTAAATAATTCATGGATCGAAGACAATTAAATCAAGGTCAATCCTGTTGATCTTCATGAAAGCAAATGGACACTATGTATAAACTTGTGGGGGTGCAGCTAGACCGTGTTTAGAGAAAAGCTTGAGCTGCGAATGCTTTTTTTTTTCGTCTTTTTTAGGGCCGCAGGTGCAGCATATGGCCGTTCCCAGGCTAGGGGTCTAATCAGAGCTGCAGCTGCAGGCCTACGCTAGAGCCACAGTAACGCCAGATCTGAGCTGCATCTGCGACCTACACCGCATTGAGCTGTGAATGCTGGAATGAGGAGTCTGAGCTTGCGAAACCTGAGGTCTGTGGTTGGGATGTACGATTAGCAGTTATTAGCGACAAGAGTAATGAGTACATAGACTTCCCAAGAAAAGCAGAGCCCTCAGGGAAACGCCAGCTCTCAGGGACGTAAACACAGAGAAGGGGCTTTTAGAGAGAAGAAGGTGAGGACAGGAGGTCCTAGTAGCTCCTGACTTAATTCCACCAGCCCCTGGTGCTCCCACGATAAGAATTATTCCCATCTGGAACACAGCTCCGAAAATGCTGTAGCGTGGGAAGCCTTCTGCTGCAATAGCCCCAAAGGCCACACGATGGCGGAACAGCATCATCAGGCAGCTTCCCGGGGCCCAGGTCCTAAAATGCCGGTGGTGCGGGCTCACCCTCTTCTATTCATCTGCTTCTAAGTTGCTTGTAATTTGACAAACATTTAGGGACTTGTTACTACACGTTTGGTGCTGCCACTACGACTCCCAACCAGACAGCTTACTCCCCAGGTGTGGGATTGGAGTCCGGGGAAAAACAAGTACATGAGTCAAAAAGGGTAATTTCAGAGAGCAGTGAAAGTCTGAGAACAACAGAATGAAGCCTTCTGGAGAGGAGGCTGTGCCGGTGGAGACGCAGAGCCCTGGGCAGGACACGGCTGTCACTCTGTGGTCAGGACCACACGGAGTGGATGGTCCACCATTCACAGGCCGAGTCACAAGTGTCCAGGGACAAGCGGCACACGTGCAACTGATCATCTAGGCTCAGACTCACATTTCCTGCTCTTTTTGTCCTTCAACATCACAATAAATAGCTTTTATTTTGCCAGCTGTGATTGGCTTTCCTTCTGATGTACAAGTCCAGTCTGTCTGTCTGTCTATCCATCCATCCATCTATACAGGATTATCTATCTATCCTTCTGTCTATCTACCCATCTAACCATATTCTATCCATCCATCCATCCACCCACCCATCCATCTAGGGCCATATTCCCCTGGGAGTCAACCCCCACTTGCTTCTTCGTGGGGGGATCCTGCTGTGCTCTGCACTGAATTTCTCAGGCAAGCAAATCTCAGAGTTTTCATCGAGGTAAGTTGGGATGGG
This sequence comes from Sus scrofa, assembly GCF_054392235.1. NCBI lineage: Eukaryota > Metazoa > Chordata > Mammalia > Artiodactyla > Suidae > Sus > Sus scrofa. The sequence continues at coordinate 2,777,963 of NC_139383.1, forward strand.
CTCAGTGACAGCAGAGTGGAGAATAAGAAATCATGCCTCAAGTTGCAGGTGAAGAAACTTGGGTCGTAATGCGCAGTTGAAGAAACGCAGAGGTTTGGGGCAAAGTCAAGGCAACATGAGTGTCTCTTGTACCTGGAGTGACTGTGTGGAGATCAGGTGGGGCTTGCTCTTGGCGACCTCAAATGCAGAAGAAAAAATGAGTGTTGGAAGCCGTTTTGGTGGGATGAATAAGAGATCTTTCTACAGTGTCTGCTAGTGGACGTGCCTTGCCCTGCTCTGCCCATGGGCATTTAGAGAAGGATATGGGGGCAGGTGGGGTGGGAGAGGTCAAACCATGGATGGTGGTTCAGCCAGATAACTTTTGAGATCCTTTAAGACCCGGAGACTATCTGATCTTTTTCCCTTTTTTGGTTGCCCTGTGGCATATGGAGTTCCGGGGCCAGGGATCAGATCTGAGCCGCAGTTTTGACTTACACCACAGCTGAGCAACACCGGGCCCTTAACTCACTGTGCCTGGCCAGGGACTGAACCTGTGTCCTAGTGCTGCAGAGACACTGCCAATCATATTGTGCCATATCAGGAACTCTGCAATTATCTGAATTTCAAGAAAAGTGGAAAGTCAGGAGTAAGTGGAAAGAGGAGCCGAGGGGAGAGAGCAGACAAGCTGGCCAAGGTGGAATTAAAGCGAGAAAGTACCAGGTGGGACCAGGAAGCCAAGGGGAGGACCCTGGGGTCTGGGAGCTTTGCAAGGTTCTTTGCGCTGTTGAGATTGACCCTGAAGACAGAGGAAAGAATTGGCTCTCCTGTGTGTAATATATACGGCACCTGTCCCTGGGGCCTGGGCCTTCCGGGGCACGAGGAAGATGGCAGGCAGACTGCAAGGGGCCAAAGAGGGGGCTGGCACAGGGGCTATAACAGACAATTTTTATAAGCCTGTGTGTGCCCTCAGGGGGCCAGATAGTCCTGGAGCTGGTGGGGAGGCAGGAGGGAGGAAGGCTTTTTGTCTCTTGATTGGTTGGTTTGTTTAAGGATTTTGAGAGCAGAGGGAATCTGCCAGCAGAGACGATGGAGAGGGAGCCACGGATATAAGTGATCCTGGAAACCTCAGTTTATCAGGGAAGAGCCCTGTCGGCGTTACGGGCTGGCCGGTCCGTCTTGGCTGAGGGAGGAAGGGGTGTCTACCGGCTACGGCGAGGTGGTGTGGGAAGGGCAGTGGGAAGGACACGGGATAAGGAGCAGGAGAAAGCCTGGATTTGCAGCATGGCTCCACCTGTCGAATGGCTGGGACCTCCAGCAGGCTGTGTAGCTGGAGGACTCTCAGGTTCGCGTCTCTCCAGTAATAATCTAATGATGCTCTGACGTATTGAGTGTTACTGAGACCCAGCCCTGGGCAGAGCGAGCGCTCCCCACACATCTGCTCACGGAACTCTCATCACTTGCGAAGCGGGTCCGGTGATTTCCTGAGGTGCCTGATCCTGCAAACCCTGGGGTCCAGGGCCTCCCTGGCTGTCTGCCTCACACAGGCGTTCTAAGGGTGACTGCTGTGGTTATGGTACTGGGGTCATCACCTCCCACATTCTGATAAGTGTGCTTTATTCATATAGCCCCGTGTTGCTAGTAACTCAGTTTCATGGTGAGCATATGATTAATTAAACCTTGGGGGCATCAGATGGATTTGGAGAGTCTGTGCCACCAGTTTACAAAGGAAAAATGGGGAAATTCCTCCTTTTCAGAGTGTGTGAGGCCAGCTCACCCATGAAAGAAGCCGGCAAACTGCCCTCAGTTGAAAGAAGTTTTACTGCTGACCCAGAGCTCACTGCCCTCTCCTCCAACTTTAAAGAATTTGTTTTGTTTTCTTTTAGTCTTGGGGCAAATGCCACGTCCTTTCTCCAACAGTTCCTCCCCAAGAGTGACCCGCTGTATTTGGGAGTCAACAAAATACCACCCCCAGCCCCCCCACCCCCACCCCCCCGGCACGCAGAGCAGGAATCGCTCTGTTTCACTGACGCCTGTTTCCAGAAGCCTCTGTGATTCTCAACAGCGAACACATTATCTCAGATTCGGGAGCCCTGAAATGGGGCCATTTCTGGGTTTCTCACTCCCTCTTGTGGCTTTTCTGTTGTATCTTTTGGAATGACCTTGAAAAGATGCTGCTGCCTCTCACCAGCTGCGCAGCTGCAGCCACCTGACTCGGTACCCGGGCACCATGGCACGTGCGGGGAACAGCAGCGTCCCAAGCGTCCAGGGCCAGGGATTTGCCTGTTTCACTTTTCCTCACAGTGAAACATCCTCACGTGGTTCTTGTGCTTCCTGCAGTGTTTGCAGTGTTTAGAGGAATGGCAGCAACTAGGTAAGTGTCAGGAAAAAAAAAAAAAGAGAGATGAGTATTTGGTTGCTCTAAAACATGCAGCCAAAGCAAAGAGTACAGAATGTGCCCTTAGGATGAGTGGGTAACTTGTGTTTCAAAACCTGCTAAGGGCTATAGTGATTTTTTTTAAAAGTTATGCTACAGTGCTTTTATGCACGTTTTCAAACATCTTTTTGAGCCCATCATGTGTGTCAGTGGCCTTAGCACAGGCTAAGGGCAGAATGATGAGCAGATAAAATCGCGGTTCAGTGGGGCCGTATTGGTCAAATGATTAAGCAGCACGTGTCATACTTAGATGGTGACAAGTGACATGGAGCAGAATGCCTAGGTCAGTGACGGCTCATCAGCCTGAGGTGCGACCTCTTTCCGGAGACCAAGCCCTCAGGGATGCAGTAACTAAACTAAAATCTGGTGGGTGTGCATAGCTGATTCTTTGAGAAGATCTGAGCCTCGTTTGGGGGCTGATTTTCCTAGTTTATCCTCCACCGTCTCTTGCAGGTGTACTATTTCTGATCTTGAAGGAAGAGGAATAAAACCCAGCCTTCATCTAGGTCCCTGATTTCTCCCCAAATTGCCAACCTTCCCTCCAGTTCCTACAGAACGTTCCCTGATCCTCCACATTATAAAAATCGTGCTGTCTTATTTCAAAGCAATGAAAATAACTACATTTCCAATTATACAGAGAACACATTCCCATGTGGAACACTCAAATGAAACCGACAATTAAAGAGGAGAAATTAAAAAGCATTTAAAAACTTACGGCTACTAGAATTTCTGTAAACTTTCTTTTCTGATCTGTCTCTGTACAAGTACAGACATTTCTAAAACTTTACTGAAGAATAATTGACAGAACATCGTAAATCAACTATCATAAAAATTTTTCAAAAGGAAAAATAAAATAAAATAAAGAACATGTAAATCTAAAAAAGAATAATTGACAAATATCCGTTTATGTTTTTAGTGTACGAGGTGATGATTTGACACAACATATACACAAGGAAGAAGGAGTGTACCAAGAGCCAGGTAATTCACACACCCATCACCTCACATAGTCAACTCTGTGTGTGTGAGTGTGAACGTTTAAGATTTCCGCTCAGCAACTTTCAAGTATGTGACACAGAGTTACTCACCACCGTCTCTGCGCTGTTGGTTGGATCCTCAGGACAAATTCTTCTTAAACCCTAACTTGGACCTCTGTCACCTCATTTCCCCTCCCCCAGCCCATTCTATTCTGTTTCAATGAAAAATTTTTTTTAGATTCTACATAAAAATGACGCCATCCAGTATTTGCCTTCCTCTGTTAGGCTTATTTCACTCAGCACAATGTCCTCCAGATTCATCTGTGTTGTTGCAAATGGCAGATGGTCCTTCTTTTTCATGGCTGAATAATATTCTGGGGTGTGTGTATGTGTGAATACATTACATTTTCTTTGTCCAGTCACCCACTGAAGGACATTTAGGTTGTTTTCGTGTCTTGGCTATCGTGAAGAACGCCTCGGTGAACACAGGATCACAGATAACTCTTTGAGGTTCAGATAGATATATGTATACATCCAGAAGAGGAATTGCTGGACCATACGATAACTCTGTTTTTAATATTTTTGGGGAACCTCTATACTGTTTTCCACAGCGGCTATTTTCCCTTCAACCGTGCACGGGGGCTCCCTTTTCTCCACATCCTCCCCGGCACTGGCTACATCTTGTCTTTTTGACCATGGCCATTCTGACAGGTGGGAGGTGATGCCTCATTTCGGCTCTGATTTGCATTTCCCTGGCGGCTTGTGAGGTTAAGCCCCTTCTCTTGCACCTGCTGGCCTTCTGCACGTCTTCTTTGAAAAATGCAGGGATGGATGTGTTAATATCAATTGTGCTTTCTCGCTGGGCAGCCTTCTTTGTGGCACCACCTGCCAGGTTGCTGCTAGCGAAGAGCCGTTTCAGAGAAGCTCGGGGAGGGGCCTTTCCACTCCACTGCCTCTCCCCCTCCTGTCCGTGACTCAGGGGGTGCTTCCGGGAAGCTGGCAGGGTCAGCCCACCGGGGCCGTGTGTCACACGATTCTGTCTCACCCTCAGGAAGGTCAACATCTGGGGGCCCCGCACCTTCCTCTTTTGGGAGCCCTTTTTTCTGGTTCCTGCTCTCCGTGTATACAGGTAAAGAACTTCATGGAGAGGAATCACGGGAGAACAAGGGAGCCGTGGGTGATCACATCCCAGCAGGATGAGCAAGGCTGTTATCCAGGGGATTCTGCGGCTCCCAGGTCATGGGCACCGGCAGGGCCACCTGCTAGGTGGCTTCTCACTGGGCTGTAAAGGTGCTAGAGCCAGCTCTTCTGATCAGCAGGCCTATGGAAAAAGTTGTGTCGCCTTGCTGTGCCTCGGGGTCAACTGGCTAACAGAACACTATGGGTCACTAGCTTTATGCTCCCATGTTCGTCTAACTGTCCACTGTGCCCAGGATGGGCTCTTCCTGTATCTAAGGTGAATTCTTGCTTCTGTTAGTTTGAGACAACAGAGTCCTAAGTAAACTTTTTTAAAATTAATTAATTATTATCAATTTTTTTTTCCAAAATTTCCCAGGCCAAGGATTGAACCCGCTCCGCGGCAGTGAGAAATGCCAGATTCTTAACCGCCAGGCACCAGAGAACTCCAAGACAAAGCAGTCCTAAAGCAGACACACGAGGCAGCCACCAGAGGGAGCCTCAGCTCTGGGCAGAGACCTTAAACCCCCTCCCCCCGCCCCCGTATCGCCTCGAGCGCGCTTCACTGAGCATGCGTCAGTCCCCGGTCCCCAGGGGGAGCCCAAGGCCCCACAAGATCACTCTTTTCATTGCCGTATAGAATTGGCTTACCCAGGGTTGTTTCTTTAAGAGGATTGCATCCGAGTTCTGGTGCTAATTCTGCAGCAGACTTAGAATAAAAGGGGGTATTTTCCTCCTGCTCACATGTTGCTGGTTCAGAGCAGTCCGAGAGGAGTCATCAGTTCGGTTCTAGATTTACAGACCACTGCCCTTCCGGAGAGAGAATGCGTGTTCTGTGCATCCTCTTAGTCTCTCCCAAGAGGTAGTGGGTGCTCTCCAACACAGGAGGTAAACCAGAGGCAGAGGTGCCAGCAATGCGCCGTCTGTGGCATCAACTGAGGTTAGTTTTAACGGGAGAATCACATAAAGCCTCCCAGGTTCGGGGCTTTATGGTCTTGCTTAAAAAAATTTTTTTTTTATTTATTAAGGATTATTATTATTTGGCTGCACCCTCGGCGTGCCAAAGACTCCGGGCCTGGGGTTAAACTTCCCCCGCAGCAGTGACAATGCTGGATCCCAACCCACTGAGCCACCAGGAAACTCCTTAGGTGTGTATTTTATTAAAAAAATTGCATATGGTAAAATTCCCTTTGGCTTGGTGCACAGTTCCGTGGGGGTGTAACACTTGCTAATTTTTGTAACCGACCCACGAGCAGGATATGGAGCAATTCTAAAACCCAGTGTGTCCCCCGCGCTGCCCCAAATCCCCGGCAACCACTGACTAGCTCTCCGACCCTTGGCCTTTTCCCCAGGGTCACAGAAGCGAACGGTTCAGTAGGAAGCAGCCTACATGGCTTCCTCCATGGCCTCCTCAGCGTGATGCGCTTGAGGTTGGCCCAGGTTGTCCCCTGTATCAAGAGTTTCCCATTTCCATCCCTGAGGGGTGTCCTCCGTGTGGACAGACCACTTCGATTTTCCATCCACCTGCGGGAGGCCGCTTGCGTTGCTGCCGTGTTTAGGTGCTTATGAATAACGCTGCCGTAATTATTCATATGCAAGTTTTCATGGAAAGGTAATTTTTCTCCAGGATAGATCCCTAGAGCTGGGGCGCCTGCAGGCTGGGCCGCGTGGTCATGGAGAACCCGCCTCCGCGGGAGACCGGCCTTTCCAGCCACCGTCCCTTCCGTATCTGTGCGCTTTCCTCCGGGGACCCGCGCGTCCCATCTACGCAGGAGGAGGCGCGGATCACTGATGTCGCCATCTTCGGAAGGGCAGGCCCGTTATCCCATCGTCCTATTAATATCTCTTCTTGCACGTTCCACTGGCAACTCAAACATGACCTGTCTGCAGCAGGGCTCTCCTGTCTCCTCCCTAACAGTTTACTCCCGCCCCCGCCCCCCCAGTAAAGGGTCCTGCCACCCACACACACATCCTCGAACCAGAGGACCCCCCAACTCCCCCCTTCCACTCCCCTAATCCTCTTCCCCAGCTGGTCTCCCTGATTTGATCCTCGCAATATATCTCACACCAGCCACTCTTCTCCATCTTCATCCCTGCCATCCTGTCCACACCGCCATCCTGTCCACACCGCCATCATTCGGAGCTGCACGATCACAACAGCTTCCTGGCAAGTTTACCTGTTTCTATTTTTTGCAGCCAGATTGAATTTTTAATTTTTTTTTTTTTTTGCTTTTTAGGGCCACACCCATAGCATATGGAGGTTCCCAGGCTAGGGTTTGAATTGGAGCTACAGCTGCCGGCCTACACCAGAGCCACAGCAACATCAGATCTGAGCATGTCTGCAACCTACACCACAGCTCATGGCAATGCCAGATCCTTAACCCAGGGAGCAAGGCCCAGGGATCAAACCTGATACGTTATGGTTCCCAGTAGGATTCGTTTCTGCTGCGCCATGACAGGAACTTAAAATTTTTAAGTCAACCACAGGACGAGATGGCCCAGCTTAAAGCTCCCAGTGGCTTCCAGGGCAATACTGGGCTCCTGCTTGGCTGTCTGCCTGCAGCTCCCATTTCTCTGCTTCCCTCTCTTAGCCCCTCGCTCTGGGCTCTGCCAGGTCCTAGAAGGCGCTGGCTCCTGCAGCAGGGCCCGCAACACCCCCTTCCTTGCCTGGCTTGCGTTACTCATCCTTCAGGCCGCCTTCAAAAGCCACCCCTGACAACACTCCCTAGGGAAGCTCACCCTGCTGTTCTCCATTGGAACCTAGTTATTTACTTCTCAGTACTAAAACCAAGCTGTAATTACTCAATTCTGCTAATTCTTATTTATTAGAATCGCTAGACTTGGGTTCTGTAATGTCCCTTTATTTCTGAGGGTATTCAGTTTTACTATAAAAGATGAATCAGTTTGCAAACCACAGGTGAGAAATTGAAGATAGTTTAGGAATGGAAAAGGGGCTAGTTAAGTGCAAGTTTGTTTAACATGCTCAGGGTTCCTAGGCTGGGCTAAGGATGGATGTGGAGTGAGTAGCACGTAAGAGTTAAGTAAGAAACGCAGACCTAATAGTCATGAGTTGTCTGGGTACCAAACAGTCACAATACATCAAATATACAAAGGTCCTACATATTCATGGTATCCTGAATGATTATATGAAGAATGAGCATGACACTAACTAAGTGCCTATGTCACTAAATAGTCAAGATACACTCAATATTCATGAGCACCTAATATTCATGAGGCCATGTATTGGTAGAGCTGATTTTGGCCTCGTGTACCCTGTTCCCAAGAAACACAAATAAAACCCATGCTTGTTCCTTAGGCTAACTGGCAAAGTACCGCCAGGCGCTTACCTGATACACCTGCTCTGGGTTATTGGCCTGAGGCACCTTCTTTCCATGGACTCCCCCCCTTACTCCAGCGTCTACTCTGGAGCTCATAACGGCAGCATCAGTGGGAAAGTCTGATGCAGCGGGAAGAGAGACAGAGAGACAGAGAGATAGATAAACTGGATGGGGAGAGAGAAAGATAAACAGGAGAGAGAGAGACATACATAGAGATGATAGATGGGTAGAGAGATAGATTGGAGGAGAGAGAGAGGCCGACAGAGAGGCAAACAGGAGCGAGACCTCACATACCCAGCTTTCAGATGGACTCACCTGCCTGCACCTTATCCTGACATGCTAACTTATCCCATCTCTTTCTACGTGCTTCTTGCTGTGCTGTTCTTTCTTTCTTCATTTTTTTCCCTTTGTCTTTCTAGAGCCTCACCTGTGGCATATGGAAGTTCCCAGGCTAGGGGTGGAATCAGAGCTGCAGCTGCCAGCCTACACCACAGCCACAGCAACGCCAGATCTGAGCCGCATCTGAGATCTACACCACAGCTCGTGATAATGCTGGATCCTTAACCCACTGAGTGAGGCTGGGGAATAAAACCCACGTCCTCATGGATACTAGTTGAGTTCATTACTGCTGAGCCACGACGGGAACTCCTTGCTGTGTGTTTTTAACTAATTTTAGTAGCCGTGTGATTTGAACATTTATTCTGCCCAGGGAGTCTGCCTGGAAGCTACCATGGCATGAGGGAGGCATCTGGGACCTGCTCCCCATGGGTAGCATCAGCAGACTCTCTTCTGCTGAGTCCTCAGTTGAGCTGGGATGGTGTTTGCAGTTGAAGCCCCAACAGCCACTCTTCCCCCAAACACCAAGTATGAGTAAACACTCTGGGGCTGTGGCCCCAGTGAGGGGAGCCTGCTGGATGCTTCAGGAAAGCACGTGCTCCTTTCCAGGGCTGCCGAGAGCTGACCGAGCAAAGAAAGCCAGTCACAAGGGGTAATAGAAGAATTTTGCACTAGACACTTGTTAAAACCAGCAAGACAGATTTCACTTGTACTCCTGACTTCAGTACAGAATAGAGCTCAACTTCTCGTCTGGGGAAGACAATTGCGGACTGACAACCAATGAGCGGAGTGAGGGCTCCAGTGATGGGAAATGACTCAGAGGGGCTTGATTCGACCTCAAGGGCTCCCAAGAAGCCAACTTAGTAGGGCTCCTTGATAAAATTGGGCTCAGCAGCCAAGGGCAGGAAGGCCATGGTCAAGGCTCGTCAAGACGAGGGCTCAGAGGAGCCAGACTACTCTTGGATCAGAGGACCTCTTGGTCAGAGGACAGCAGAGCCTTCCATCTGAAACCCTGGCTCTGAGATGCTGGCCCTGAGAGACCATGAGCTAATCCCAGGGTGCAATTTACCCCTGGCATCCTCGTCATCTGAGATTACAAATTCGCTCAGACTGTAGATCAGCTCAAATCCTGTTGTTGTTACTTTTATTTTGGTTGTACTTTTTTTGTTGCTTGTAGCCAGAAACATCCTAACTGGGTGAAACAGGGCTTGCCACAAATATAATTCGGGATGAACAAAAGAATTTCCCCAGGAGTTCCCGCTGTGGCACAGTGGGTTAAGAATCTGATTGCAGAAGCTCAGGTCACTGCAGAGGCACGAGTTCAATCCCTGGCCCAGTGTAGTGGGTTAAAAGATCAGGTATTGCCACAGCTGCAGCTTAGATTCAGTCCCTGGCCTGGGAACTTCCACATGCCACAGGTACAGCCATTAAAAAAAAAAAAAAAAGCAGTTTCCCATATACATGTCATTGGTATTTAAAATTAATTTGTTGGAGGGAATTTTAAAAACTGTGCATGTATATTCTTGTAAAACATTTCCATGGCTTTTGATGATTGGATTACACATCTTGTAGATTAAAAATGTACCAATATATATGCATAGGAGGAGGTAAAGTGCTAATACGCTTACTTCAATTGCTTTACAATTACAAAGCAAATTGTGTAATTTGATTTGCCTCCCCCGTGCAGTATGCGGCATGAGTTTTAGTGCTGAAGGTAATGATTTTTCACTCACTCTCGATGTATGCACTAAGTGCCTGCGATGCATCAAGGCCTTGGGCTGGGCCCTGGGGACCTAGGTGGCCTGGGACCGCCTGACCCAACCTGACGCCCCGGCTCTAGCGCAAAGAGGGTCTCCTAGCGGTGTGTGCGGGATGGATGACTGCGTGCGATGTGGTGTTTGCTAAGACAGAGCCCGACGTCTGCGCAGAGAGTTCCGGTCCGAGGATCAGACGCGGGAAACATGGCGGGAGGGCTTTTTTTTTTTTTTTTTTTTTTTTTTGCCATTTCTGGGGCCGCTCTCGCGGCTTATGGAGGTTCCCAGGCTAGGGGTCGAATCGGAGCTGTAGCCACAGGCCTACGCCAGGGCCACAGCAACGCGGGATCCGAGCTGCGTCTGCAACGCACACCACAGCTCACGGCAACGCCGGATCCTTAACCCACTGAGCAAGGGCAGGGACCAAACCCGCAACCTCATCGTTCCTAGTCGGATTTGTTAACCACTGCGCCACGACGGGAACTCCCGGGAGGGCTCTTGAATGAAAACAACCTGGCCTCCAGGGAGGGCGAGGGCAGAAGTGTGACACAGCAGGGGTTCTGGTGACCATGGCAGAACCACGTCCGGGCATGCTGGGCATGGAAGCTAGATGCAGGGTGAACAGGGGTTCACCGCACAGAGTGTGTAGCCGGGGTGTAGACACAGTGTGTGGACACTCTCATGGACAGGGTGTCCATAAGGGAAGTAGAGGTGGGTGTGAAATGAAGGCACAGCTTTTACGATGAGCTGCCCTGGGGGCCGACTGTCCTGAGGCAAATCATCCAGTAGAAAGAGAGAAAGGGCTTGAGTGCCCGGGGCGGGGGGTGGGTGGGTGGTGGTGTCCCTGGGATGTGCTCCAGAGGGGGAGGGGGGAAGAAAGAAAGGCCACCGGTGCCACCTGCTGGGTCTCTGAGGACAGCAGGCCTCACTGGTCTCAAAGCCATGCTGATTGGCCCGATAACCCCAGGAGGGCAGGCGTTCTGGAGGAGGTTAAATAATTTGCTCCAGGTTATGTGGTAGCCGTTGGGGGCCACAGAACCAGTGTGCTCAGCCCAGGCTGCCCCTCACAGCTCCGCAGGGTCCTTGCGGGACCCTGGGTCATGGGGCCCCCGAGCCTTTCCGGGCTGCTGCTGGGCTCTTCTGCCTGCGCCTGGGCCCTGCTCCCCAGCAGCCACAGGCAGAGGTGCCGGCCACCAGGGACAGGGGTCCCAGCCAGACCCCTGTGGTCCCCCTGCCCTCCAGTCCGTGGAACAGGGAGGTCTGCGTGTCCTTGGGGGCCTCAGGGGAACCCGCAACCCTGAACCAGCACCTTCCGCAGACTGAAAGCTGCTTTTGAGATTTGAGATCGGAATGCGTGGCAAGTTTCAAACTGGAATTTCTTCAGAATATAACCAGTGATCAAAGTGAAGGCACTGCAAGTTTCCCCTGTGACATTTCCCAAGCCTGCAGCTGCTCTGAATAGCAGGTACTTGACACCCTTGCCCTAGTAGCTACTCTGCCTTCAGTCTAAGGTACTTTACAAAGAAACCCGTGACCAGCCTCATGCGTGTGTGTGGTTTCAGCGTGAACTTTGGAAAACAAATCTGGACTCATGGTTCCTCCCTCCCCCCCTTCCTCCCTCCTTCCTCCCTCCTTTTCTCTGGGAAACTAAATGGCCACCTTGGGAAGCTGCCTCTATAATTTTTCTTTTTTATAGGCTGCATCCACAGCATGTGGCAGTTACCCTGCCAGGGAGCGAACCCAAGCCCCGACTATAACCTGTGCCACAGCAGTGACAACACCAGATCCTTAACCTACTGAGCCGCCAGGGAACTCCTAGGTTATCTTTTTCATCTCTACCCATTTCTTGATCTATCATTTTTTCTAAGCCTATATTTGTCATGATAAAACATTCAGATTAAAAAGGATGATTCTAAATCTTTGTCAAATAAAAATTTGCAAATTCAAAGGGAAGTCTTAAAATCATGTGTGCTTTCTCTTGGTTTTTAGAGTCAGTGAGGAGGGATTTCCTAGGCTGGTGGCTGTGGGGACAGAGGGACAAAGTTACCAGTGGAGGCTTGTGTCTTCCAAGCCTTGGTATTGCATTTCCACTTGGTGTCTGTCTATGATCAAACCATGTACGAAATTTCTGGATGTTACCTGAGATTTCCAAAAAGCAGCTGACTTTCCTTGTGGTATGAATTAAATTTCCAAAGTGGGAATGATTCTCTCCTGCCATTGGCTCAGTTCTTTCAAACTTAAAGAAATAAAATCATTGTTAGTCTGCCCATGGAAGTTTTTTATAGCAGGGCTTTTATTTCACACACACAACCGCAGGCTGAACACATGATTAGAAGCAGTTTCCATGCAAAGCTTCAGTAAGAAGTGAAGTCCACTCACCTCAGGTGAGGGCCTGGCGTTTCCTAGGTGAGGCCACAGATGGTCACTGTCACTCGAATCTAAACTGGAAGTCATGTCACGCAAGTTGGCCTTTGTAGGACACATTTACGCTAAACTGCGAAAAAAACATTTTGGTGTTGTTAACACACGTTTCCATGTGGCTGGGTTTTCTGTGTTCATGGTTTGAAAAGTAACTGGGCAGAAAGCTCAGTGATGGGAGTACGCTCTGAGTGTAACGTGTAAGGAACTGGGGAGCACGTGGGTTCAAGTCCCAGTCAGGGTTTCGGCGAGTTCCGGCCGTTCGTGCTGTCAGTTTCAGCACTGTCCCCAGCAGCTCAAAAAATGTCAGGGAAGAATACTTTATGTGTTTATCAGCATTTAGATTTTTCAGTGCTTGCTATAAATAAAAACTATCCTTACTTAAAAAAGAAGAATCAGATGGGTGTGTCACTCTATTGCTACTCAGCAGTGTTAAAGCTAATTTTCCTTTTCATTAAAGAGAATGTGGAACAATTCAACATAAAATTCCTTTTGGTGATGCTGAAAGTCTGAGAATAAGTCTTTGGTACATGAAACAGCAACTTGAGCCCTTCTGTATTGACGCAAGCAGAAGGGATCTCCGCCATGTTAGATCTACAAAAATTTAGAATTCTTATCTTCAATAATTTGAAGACTAATTTATTCAGAATGTAAAATGTGATTTCTGGCGGGAGATGTAGCCACATGGTGAAGAATTCCACACAAAAGGAACTTGTCTGGTGTATCTGTCAAGGCTTCACCTTTTAGCTGGGGATCTAAAAGCTGCCCTGCCCATCACACTAAATTAGCCTGTGAGTTTCAGCAGCAGGTGAGCATAGGTTTAAAAACCAGCGACCACCACTAAGAACTCCACTCAGGCCAAGGGGGTGTGAAGGAGCCTTTTGTCATTTTCCGAGAGAATTAGGTTCAAATATAACTTCTGTGGATTTCAGGACTCGACACCCTCTGAAGGTGAACTCAAAATTCAATTTATCATTTTCATGTCTTTACATAATTTTCTCTACATTTTGGGGGGGCCATTTTTATATTTAAACATGTTGATCATTTTATATGTAAACATTTGATTTCCCTGTGAAATTCCCCCCACCATAATTTGGAGAGCTGTGTTTTAAATGTATTGCTAGGATTCCAAATTATAAAACAGTAATAAAGAAAAAGTGTAATCAAAAAATTTACATGATATTTTTAATCATATATAAAGCCATATTGTTGAATAGTATGAATTCACTTATGAATTTGAAATATTCCAAGTCCTACCAGAGGCTGGGAGCTGTTCTAGGGGAGGTTGGCCTAAGAACAAACGTCCAGTTTATTCTTTAAGGTGTCGAAAATCCAGAGACGGTAAACATTAAAACCACCAGGTGAAAGAGTGTTTAGTAAGAGTTTATCGTGCCTGTAAGAGCTGTTTGCAGGCCTGAGCTTTCAAGCCAAACGTATGGGATGGTCAGAGGCCTGGCGTCGGAGGGTGGCTTATAAAGTGAAAACGAGGAAGCTGTCTGCCCTTCACGGTGACAGGTTATTACAATGGGCAGGGATTAGTTAACAGTGATACTCTTATATCATTTTAAGAAGGTAACCTAAGTTTCTTTTATGATTATTAGAGGCACTTACGAGAAATAACTTAGGTTCAGTTTCGCTTATGTTCATGAAATAACTAGATTTAGTTTTGCTTACATGGTTTTGTCTCCCTGCAGCGGTTGGGGGGCGGGGGTTAAGCCTGATCTCCACGTTATTTTATTTTAACAGGGTTAATGCCCTGTTGGAGAGTCAGGCTTGTAAATAAAGTTGATGCCTCTGAGCTTTGTTGCTGTGCTGAGGTGTGTACCTGGTCCCATCGGCTGAGGGCTGACTTGCTTCTTGTAGAGAGAAGCATATTTTGTCTTTGCACTGGGCCAGGCCCTTGAAATTTTAAGATCTAATTGAGTCTGAACAATCTTGGGAAGCAGATATTTTTTCAACCGTATTTATAGGAATGGGCAAAAATAATCCTGAAGTGACATCACTTAGCTGGTAGAGGCCAAGCCAAGTGCCTTGCAAGGCCTGACCTGAATGCCAAAGTCAAAACTATCTTAAAAAAATATTTAATGTGTAATTGTTTCTATTACAGAAGCAAAGATGCTCATGAAAAGATTCAGAAAAGTCTAAAGAAAAAAAAATCGAAATTTCCACTAAAGAGTATTTTCTTGCATAGTTTTAATGTTTGTATGTTTTATATACATAACTTTTAAATTCTGGTGGTCATATGGTCTGCTTGCATATGCCAGCACAGTCCAGCAATGAATAAAATAATGTAAAAGGAAATCCAGTTTTAATATCCTTTATGGAAGCCCGGGAAAAGAGGCCATGGCCACATGGACCCCTCCTACAAAACCCCTTTCATGGTCAATATTGTTTAATTAATTAATTAATTAATTTTTAAAATTACTCAAATGAATTTATCACGTCTGTAGTTGTATAATGATCATAACGATCTGATCATAACGATCTGATCAACAAACCGTGATGACACAGAAACACACAGGGCCAGTGCATGTGACAGTGGAAGCAGAGACTAGAGATACGCCTTCACAGGCCAAGGAATGCCAAGGTTTACTGGCACCCACCAGAAGCTGGAAGAGTCAGGGAAGGACCTGCCCTTAGAGTCTGCAGAGAGAGCATAGCTCTGCCGCCACCTTGATTTTGGGCTTCCAGCCTCCAGAACCAAGAAATAACAGGTATCTGTTGTTTTGAGTCACCCAGCTTGTGGCACTTTGTGGGCGTGGCCTGGGAGACGGGTGCCAAGGCTTCTGTGCCAGGTCCCTGCCCCACCTGCGGCTCCCTCACCCCATCCTCCTCTTTGTCCTCAGCTCTGGCCCCCATTTCACCACCCTGCTCCTGATGTTTTCTCCATCTGCATGGACTTTCTCTTCCCACACGCTCTTCCATCTGCACCTCCAGTTCTTCACTGTATTCAGAGGCTCTAAACACACCAAGAACTTAGAGCAACTATTTCAAAATCCAAACCCTCATTTTTGGCAGATGTGTATCTTGTGTGGAAATTGTTTTACACAATCCTTTACTAAAAGGACTTTCTGGTTCCATAACCACAAAAAACCGTGAAGCACTTAATATACTGGACACAGCCTACACAACCCTTTGATTTATTTGGCCCATCAGGAAGTAACAATGCTTAATAAGCAGAAGTTTTATTGCTTTTATGGATTTGGGAAGGGGGCAGTTCTTTGTGGGTATTTGGATATATCTGTTTTTGATTTTTTCCAACTGTGGAGCTCTTTTAGTAATCTAATGCCATGTGGAAAACTAGCCCCAAACTCAGTGGCTGAAACCGGTGGCCAGTGGTTTGTGTAGGAACCTGTATCTGGACTGGGCTCAGCTCAGTGTTTCTTCTGCTCATCTACTGGTGTCGTTCCCTCAGGGAAAGGGTGACTCCACTGACATACCTGGTGCTTCTGCGGGGATGGCTGGAAGAGCAGGCCAGCAGGCCAGCGTCTTCCTCTCTCCCTGTGGTCTCTGCAACAGAGCAGCCCGACTTCCTTCCATGGCGTCAGCCTCGGTTCCATCTCAGCGAACCCCTGGTGACAGTCAGGAGCTCTCAGGCCATGCGGTTGTTCTCCTGGCTGCTCTGTATCCCCCAGTGCTTGTTTGCTGATCTGAGAGTAAAGCAGAGTATAAGCAACCTTGAACCAAGTCTGTATTCCATCCAGTCCTTGAACCCAGCCTAGACATTGCGGGATTGTCTAATTTAAGCTGAAATCGCCTTGGCTGTTCTCTGTGTTGTCATCGACCCACAGTTGCTTTCTGAGGAAAACACTGAATCTGACTTTAGATGCCACCTCAAAGCGTCAAGGAGGGCACCACCCTGCATGTCACCTGAAGGGTATGCTGTCCACCAGTCTTTCTGCCAGACCATCAGAGAACTGTGGCCTTGGGTTGCATTATTTTGAACCCAAAGAGAATTTCTTTCACCCAGCTTTGGTTGTTGTGCTTTATGCCTACATTAGGGGGAACTATTTTCCTTTCAAGGTTTTCTTAACATGCTGGTGTTGTCAAGAGTACTGCACACCGCATCCCAAAGAATCACCCTCATTAGACGCTGGAGACACACATGTCAGGGTCAGTTATATTAACCTGCATGTCTTTGGAACACCTAATTCTTTAAAATTTTGTATGTGCTGTCAATTAAGCTATTGATTGAATTTTCTTCTTTTCATTGGCTGGGTGGAAATATAGGACCAAATTTTCAAGTGTTCATCAACTTAACGACACGTTTGGTATACTGACCTTGCTTCCACATTGACCTTGTGTTTTTTCTCCTACTGTTTCATGTCTCCAAGTTCCCATCCTTCATTTCCAATTATACGTGTATTTTTCTTTATCTTTTTGGTCTCGTAACTGTTGGTATTGCTTCTTGGGGGTGGCCAGTGCTTTCTTGTACATGTTCGTCGTCTCTCTTCTGCCAGAGATGCTCTCCTCTTACTTAGCTGCCTAGAAAATTTCTAATTATCTTCCAAGTCTCAGCTCCACAAAGGTAGATGACTTCTGTGAAGTTTTCCCTTTCTTTCAGGAAGAGTTCGGCATTCCTTTCCCTATGTAGCATGTATTTCATCCTTCATCCTATCGTACCACGAGATTGTGGAAAGATTGACGGAGTGATCATAGCTTTGTTGAGTGTAATTCAGACGCGATCTACCTCTCACATAACTAGCAAGTGCAAGCGTTCTCTGTTCAGTGATGGCAGCTGCAGTCCCTCCCTCTTCCCTCCCTCCCAGCAGCCCCATCAAGACGGTACCAGAGCAATTCCAGACCAGGTCCACCTCTATGTTGACGCCAGAGGAACCGGACCCTGTGTGCCCTCAAGAAGCCAGTTACAGCTCTGTGCTATTGGCGTCAAAGATCCCTAAAGTTGCGCATCAAATTGAAAGTGTATCCATTATAGCCGGAAGTAATGACAACCTTCAGTAAAATGTGCTCCATTCCTGGTTCAGTAAGAGGCTCTCTGCTGTCTGGAGGTCTTCAGTGTGGTAATAATTTGATCGCCATGCATTTCCTGAGAGCTTCAGAACAGCTGGTTCTGATCCCTTCCCATGGGTAATGCCAAAATTGTAAAATGTGTGATTTTCTAAACTAGCTATTTCTACGTGGTGCTGAAATACATCGTAGCCGGGCTACAGGCTGAAAGCTGAGACCATTCACACCTCCCACATCTAGCATTTCCTTGTGTTTCCATAAAGAATTGGTTTTCAAATACAAGGGGGAAAGAAACGCATGAAATCAGAAATATTTACAAAATTTGGAGGTACATATGACTCTGGTTATTTTAAGTACAGAAGTTTTGTTTGGGAAAAATCTGTGGAAAAAAGGATTTGGTGGTTGGAATCTTTGGTAGTCTCAAATGTATGCCTTCCTGATTTGAAGAAATATCCTTAATTTCATAATACTTCCTAATGCCATATGGATGCTTATTAGAAATTGCTTAAGAACGTATAGTCTAAGATAACTTTCTAGGAAAAGGGAAAAAACCTGAAGAAATGGCTTATTTTTGAATAGAAGCAATTGTCAGAATGTCAGGTGTCAAAATGTTGAAAATTTTGTAGAGGAAGAAGCTCTAGAAAAATATACCCAACAGCCATGTAGATAGCCACGATTTTCTCAAGAATAGCGTGGGGAAATTACAGAGGAGTCTCATTGTTTGGTAGGAAGAGAACGGGGTGGGTAGTTAGGGACATGGGTTTAACCCAGCTTTGACCCCTGCCATTTGAGATGGGACAAAAAGGTCTCCGTCAAGGGGTCACGGAGACTTGAGCCCAGAACAACCTTCCGGGACCTGGTGACCTTGTTGCTGTCAGTGCTGGCATCAGATATCTGCTTGATAAGCCAGTTCCCACATGAATTTAACGAGACTGTGCCAGGGTGTGTTAAAATTTTTTCTGGGTTTAAAACATCACCTAGACAAAACAGACATTTCTCAATTTCTAGATAAAGCCAGAGAAAACAAGAAAACGCAAAAGAATTCCGATTGGAAGACTTGGGGTCAAATTCTTTTCCGGGGACTTACTTATGAACCCTGTAATTGCTGGTCTTGTTTTCCTTTCTTTGGGGAATAAAATAGACTTTAAAACTATGTCCATGGAGGCAGCTGCCCCCAAGTCCAAGTGTTCTTCCTCAGACAATAACTCACAGGCGATATGCAGCAAGGGGAAAAAACGCGTGAGATGGCAAACTCTGGTGAGCGTCTGCCTTTGTCCAGAAGGTGGCTTTGCAGTTGGACAGCGGGCCTGACCATCACTGCCGCCCTCCGCTCCTGCCTCCGGGGACACGGGGCCTGGCCTCCAGGGCTGGCTGTGGACAAGGCTCCTCCATCTGTCCCCGGGCAACTTCAGAGTCATTCATATCATTGTCCTTCATGCCACCTGAATAGAGGGCAGAAAGCAGAGTGGCGGGTGGACACTGAAGGAGGGTTCTTTCACATCTTTCTTTTTTGGGGGGGGGGGCACACCAATGACATATGGAAGTTTCCAGGCTAGGGGTCGAACTGGAGCTGTAGCCACTGGTCTACACCACAGCTCACAGCAATGCCAGATCCTTAGCCCACTGAGAGAGGCCAGGGATCGAACCCTCATCCTCATGAATTCTAGCTGGGTTTGTTAACCACTGAGCCACGACAGGAACGCCTCCCATCTCTTGATTGGGGCGAAGGGAAGAGTGAAAGGCTCACTGTTTCTCCTCTCCCTCTCTCTCTCTTTCTCAGACCTGCTCACCTTATGGCATGTGAGGGACACTCAGCAAACCTGGCCCCTTGCGGTGACAAACTCTAAAGCAAATGGCCCAACTGCCAGACAGCCTGTGGGAAGAGTCAGCGAGAAATCTGTAAAAAATAATAACTATACGTGGCTGGACCTTTACCCCCCAAAAGATCCCTGGCTCCACCTCCCTTCTGCCCCCCACTCAGGGTCTGTGACACCCCACTGGGCAGCTGGCCTTCTTGTGTCCAGAGAGCTTTCTGAGGCCGCCAAGGACCACAGGTCCCATCCCCTCCTCTCCCCCACGCCACTGTCTTTCTGTTTCCATTCGGACCCAGCACCTCCCAGAAAGCAAATCCGCAGGGAACCGGAAGTGCCGGCCCGAGGGCAGCAGAGT
Source organism: Sus scrofa (assembly GCF_054392235.1). Lineage (NCBI taxonomy): Eukaryota > Metazoa > Chordata > Mammalia > Artiodactyla > Suidae > Sus > Sus scrofa. The sequence goes on from NC_139383.1 coordinate 2,797,509, forward strand.
CCCCTCCTGCGAGGACACCCAGATGGAGGTGGGGAGGGCGCTCAGTGCCAGGCGGGGCCTGGGGGGAGCAGGGCCACCCCAGGTGGAGCAGGAAGACATGGGGTCGTGGCCTCGTGCAAGGCCTGCCTCCCAGGTGCCCATGAGAAACGTTATTTGACCAGTGACCGGGTCAAACCTTCCATGTGGCTGAGAGATGAAGCCTGGCTACATCTACAAAACGTTCTACTCCAAGATTCTGAAGAAAAACGTAAAGGCTCTTCTGTGTGTGTGAGCAGCAACCACAGAGTCAAGATCAGAAAGTTTGAAGAGTTGAGCTGAGAGAACAGTTCACCTCAACACTCTGAACCGAACCGAAAGACAAGGAGGTAAAAATAAGATAACCCTAGATTTTTTTTTTGGTATTTTTTAGGGCCGTACCTGTGGTACATGAGGTTCCCAGGCTAGGGGTCGAATCTGAGCTACAGTTGCCGGCCTACACCACAGCCACAGCAACAGTAATACGGGATCCGAGCCCTGTCTGTGACCCACACCACAGCTCATGGCAACGCTGGACGCTCAACCCACTGAGCGAGGCCAGGGATGGAACCCGGCCCTCACGGATACTAGTTGGGTTCATTACCCCTGAGCCACGACAAGAACGCCCTGCACCAAGTTTTTAAAAACTGATAGGAACTCTTGAGAAAGGATTAGAGCAGGTAAACTCACAATAACTGAATTAAAACCCATGCTTACCGAGGGGAACCCATGCCCTGTGACAAAGAATCAGACATGTGGAGAGCAGACTTGAAAAGCTCACAGGAATTCAGACCAAACAGAAAAAGAAGATGCACTCGCAGAGGTGAGTCAACACATGATGGAATAGAGAGAGAAACAACCATTCGTAGACCAGCTTACTGATACTCCCAATGAGAGAACAAACTCAAAGGAATTCAGGTAACTGTAAGAAACGTTTCCAAAGAAAGCTGACTATACACTGAGAGGACTCACTCAGATAAACAGTGAGAAGACAAAATGCAATGGACGGTGCATTTCAATAGTCCTCCAATCTCTGGGAGAAAGAGAGAACCTGGCTAATTGGAGATTTGAATAATGACGCTAATGAGGATGATAACATAAACACACACACACACACACACACGCACACGCACACACAGACACACGCACATGCACATGCGCGCACACACACACACACACACGCGCATGTGTGCTCGCCCACACATGCACACACACAAACACACACACACACGATAGGATTGTGTTTCCTCAAAATAACCACATCTATGGAAATATTTCAGCATTTAAGAAACATTAGAACACTTCAGCATCTACTATTCAAAAAAGGAAAACTCAACAGGTATGCAAAACACCAGCCGTGTGCAGGAGCCATGGGCCTGTTCTCCTTCTCCCTGCGCTGAACGAGGGGATTGCTCTGGCGAAGGTGCCCCTGGAGAGATTCCCTGATCAGCGAGGCTGACGTAATTCTAAGGATGGAAAGGGCTGGAAAGCGTGAGTGTGCAGACTGGACCGTGGTGGGCACGATGGGCAGAGGGTGGAGTCGACTGCGAAGAGCCACACGCAGGAAGCGAACCAATGAAGGCCTGCAGGAGAGTCTACTAAGTTCAAGCGAATTCCAGCTGGATGAGACCAGCCGAGCAAAGAAAGGCACAGGTAGAAACAGGGATGCAGGCAGGAGCACTGTGTTTCACATCAGACAACGGTGTCTAGTTAGCAAGCTAACCAATGAGGAGCCCCCAAGCCCAGGCAAACAGAAAGCGTGTTATTTGATCCAGAGCCAGGAAAGCATGGATGCTCATATCTGCGCTATGGGGACCCCAGACATTGGTCGTGCCACCTCCTCACTCTGACAGTGACTTTCCTAGTCTTTGACCACCTCTGACCCCGCCCATGACTGCCTTACAGAAAATCATTGCTATGTGTGCGCTCAAGCCTCATGCACTCTTCTTATCCCCTTAAATTGTCAGTTGTGTGTTCGGATCAACACAGACTATGAATGAGGTGAGGAGAAAAACTGGTTCTAGGAAAGCACTCTTTTCTTCCGTAGTGACATGCTCATTCAAATTTTTAATGTTTCAACGTCAGTAAGTTATTTTGATCTCAATGTTTAATGATAAGCACAAATAAAAACCTCCATTGATTAGATTTCGCTTTGAATTTTCATACATCCCTGTCAATTATAGGGCATCCTCCGTCTTTTCAGTAGGACTAAATTCTTCTTCTTTTTTTTTTTTTTTTTTTTTGTCTTTTTGCTATTTCTTGGGCCGCTCCCGCGGCATATGGAGGTTCCCAGGCTAGGGGTCCAATCGGAGCAGGAGCCACCGGCCTACGCCAGAGACACAGCAATGCGGGATCCGAACCGCGTCTGCAACCTACACTGCAACTCACAGCAACGCCGGATCGTTAACCCACTGCGCAAGGGCAGGGACTGAACCCGCAACCTCATGGTTCCTAGTCAGATTCGTTAACCACTGCGCCACAACAGGAACTCCCAGGACTAGATTATTCTAACACAACTCATACCGAGTAAGTTCTCCTTCAAGTGAAATATCTTGTTGAAAAATGTTTTTTGGAAACTTGTACAGGCCACACGTTCTTTCAAAAGTCAAGGTCATGAAGGTCAGGACAGACCAAGGAGACAGTCCAGATTAAAGGAGGCTAAAGAGATGAGACGATCAAGTGTGGCACGTGATCTGGGATGAAAGATGGAACCGGAACTTGGTCTCCTTGTTTGTTCTCCATCAGGAGCGTGCGTGGAGCACTTGGAAACAGTTGCATAAAGGTCTGCAGATTAGATGCTAGTCTGCATTAAGGTTAGTTCCTGATTTTAACCATGCTGCTGTGGCTAGGGAAGAGCAAGCACTTGTTTTTAGGAAATACACATCGGAATATTTATGGGCAAAAATGGCATTATGTCTATGGCGTTGTGTTTGTGACTGTGGTAGGCGGGATTCTAAAGATAAGGACAATCAAGAAAACAAGAGAAAAGACATAAATGCATGACGTTAGGCTTGAGGGTGGCTCTATGATCAGCCAGAGGAGAGATCAAGAACTTTATCAACATGTATTCTGCACAAGTCTATACTAGTAAATTGGGAAATTTAAACTATCAAGTCAAAGTCTCAAGAAACTGCACCAGTTTCTAAGTTTTCCTAGTAATTCAAAAGGCTAGGCAATCAATCCCAAGGTCCTGGTGAGTGAAGTTGAAGAGGAGACTACCTTTGCAACTTCCCAGGCTCTTGCTCGTCAAGATTTACTATATGAGGCTCCCAAGTGGGCAGGCAGGACATTGTACTCACAAAAGGGAGTAATTTCAATCATGAAATATCCCTATTTCACTTTCTAATAATCATATATTTGACATCAACATCTTCCAGAGATCCAAGTGCTACAAATCTATAACTACTATGTTTGTTTATCACATGCCACCTAGAAAGACAAGGTCCTGCCTGCTAAAGACATTCCGTAGATGAGGGCTCTTCATACTCTTTCTGCAAGTAAGTATCGGCAGAAGTCTGATTAGCAAGGTTCCTGGGAGATTTGACCAGACACAGAGCCCGGCCAACCCTTTCCTTCCCAAGACCCACAACATCCCTGGTTCGCCTGGGAGTATCTTATTTTACATCTGTTTCTTGGAATTCATCTGGTAGCACATCTTCTTAATCTTAGAAGTGTTCCCTTTTGAAAAAGAAATTTCTTGGCCATCATACCTGTAACAATCAGAGAAGAAATTGTTACTAAAAGGCACCAGGCCTTGGTAGGTTTATACAAGTAATTTTAAAATAAAAAAAAAATTATTGTGAATTATATACTATTCCAAGGTGTAGTAGGCACAACAGAAAGCTGCCTTTTTTTTTTTCTTTTTATGGCTGCACACGAGACATATGGAAGCCCCCAGGTTGGGGTTAAATTGGAGCTGCAGCTGCGACCTATACCATAGTCACAGCAACACTGGATCAGAGCTGCATCATGACCTATGCTGCATCGTGCAGTACACAGGATCCTTAACCCACTGAATCAGGCCAAGGATTGAACCTACATCCTCAAGGACACTATGTCAGGTTCTTAACCCACTGAGCTACAACAGGAACTCCAGAAAGCTTTTCAATTGTTAGTTTTATATAGCAAAACCAACTCTGATACCATGACAGGATGAACATCGTACAAATAAAATTTACTACCGTTTACTGGCTCTTGTAGCATGACTGGTCATAGGAAGTGATTGCTCAAATTTAAAAACCCATGACTCTGGTTCTGTCATTTGCTTCTGATTTCCTCTGTGTTGGCTTCATGCTGTGTCAGGCACTCCTCATGTATGTATCAATTCCCTAATGCATGGTAGTAAGGGAAACCATTTATTCTGAAAACCATTCATTTCAAAGTTGTCTTTTGCGTTAATACCAAAACTTAGCCTGAACCTTCCCAAGTTTGCTTAGTAATGGGTGCATAGGAAAGACACAGGAAAGACTGACCGCCACTTCAACATCTTGATCTGATGAAGAGTTTCCAGAGTAGCTATTCTCATAAAGCAAACGAGACAGGTGAATCACACAGGGCTTTAGAAAAGAACATTTTCCCAAATGAAGACAGATTCATATAAGAATATTAGCACGTCTTTATCTATATTTAAATATTCTGTTGACCACTCAGTCATATCACATGATGCCTTTTGTTAGGAAAATCTCTGCAGGATTGTGAGCCTTTGGCGTGGCAGAGTGGGGGGGTAGGTGGGAGGGGGGACTGGGATGCACATTTTTATTGCCCCCAACGCCTTTCAGATGGAGGCGAAGCCCATACGTGTTTGCATGAGTCCTTGTCCAGTTCTCCAGTCTCCTCCCTTCTAAGCTTTGGTATTTGAAGCTCTCCCCACTCTTTGCCTCTCATTTCCTACAGATGAAGCATAGAAGTGAGCAGGCCGGGCTGGGCTCCATCTAACCCCGGAAAGAGCTTCTCAGGAAGAGTGTTTACTTAGTTAGTAAGCGAGGAAGGCCCGCTAGAACCATTTTGTTAGGCGCACAGGCAGATCAGTATCACTCGCTTCCACGTGCGTGTTTGTAGGTTTAAGAAATAACCGCATGTTTCCTCACTTGTTTTTCTTTTTACGGCCGCACCTGAACATATGGGAGTTCCCGGGCTAGGGGTTGAACCAGAGCTGCAGCTGAAGCCTATGCCATAGCAACACTGGATGCCAGCCGCATCTTTGACCTACACCGTAGCTTGCAGCAACACTGGATCTTTAACCCAGGGAGCGAGGCCAGGGATCAGACCCACATCCTTACAGAAGTAGCGCTGGGTCTTCAACCTGCTGAGCCACAGCAGGAGCTCCTCCCCACAGTTTGGATCCATGGGCCAGCAGTCAGGCTGCGGGGATCTGGGACGCCAGGACCGCGTTGTGTGGAAGGCGGGTGTCCTGCTCTACTGTCAGCGTGTCCTTGGACCTGAGACACACCTCATGAGCCTGCAGGAGCTCTGGCCGGCTGCTTCCCCATCGGGCCTTGTCACAGCTGTGCCTGGCTTATCTCTGCTCGCCCTGCCACTCCTGCTACAGACCAACCCTCTCTACCTCTGTCTTGACTCACGGTTCCCGATGGCTGCTCTGTCCCCTGTGCTACGTCTCTGCTTCGGCCCACTGACCCTCCATGTGTCCTGTTTGCTGACCTCAGTGGATGGCCCTTTGGATAACCCCACCAGCCCCTCTGGTAGGCACCTGCCTTTGAGTCACACCCTGGTCCTTTGCCAGGTCAGTCCTGGCAAGATGGTGGATTGCGTGGTACAAAGCGGGTTCAGCAAACAGCTTCCACATCCTTTCAGTAACGCTTTTAATCACTGGTGACTAGAGACGGGCCACCTGCTCTGCCATCTGACACCAGGTGGGCTGTCACAGCTTAAGAAGCTGGGTCTCACTTCTGCCTCACATATACTAATTAACACGCAGAACCCAAAGCAGATACACAACTGGATTTTGCAGCCCTATGGGATCCTTTCTGATGTCTTTGGATACAAGTAGTAAGCTCAACAGCACCCCACACCCATCAGGGCCAGACTTCTCGGAACAGAGGCAGGCAATGGACTGAAAATGTTAACTCATCTGCAAAATATCTTCAGAGCAACACCTGGGTTAATGTTTGATTGAATAACTGGGCAGTGAAGCTTGGCCAACGCTTCATATAAAACTAAGCACCACCCTGAGTAAGCTGCATTTACGTTATTGATGAATCGTACTTCCTATACTGCTCATGGTTCTACTATTTACCAACGGGTATGGCAGTGTTTCAGAGACTCCCTATCAGCCCTGGCTAGACATCAAACACGTGTCAGATCGCTGATCAGAGAAGGGGTGTGGGGGACGGAGATGAAAGGGAATAAATAAACCAATTCATAAATAAGTAAATACATTAAAGGAGAAGAGTGCTTTGCGTGAGTAGCGATGATATATTGTGCCAAGAACTTATTCTACTCAACCCTTTAGACCTGGTGCCCCAAACAGAGAGTTTTAAAAATTGCTGGACATGGTTCCTAAGTATTTAATTAAAATAAATGTCAACTTATCATCACACACAGACTTTACAGACATGTTCATGGGACCTTTACCTAAAATAGCCAAAACCTAGGGGGAAAATACCTCAAATGTTTATTAATAGTGAATGGATAAAAACTGTGGTCTCCATACAAGGGAAAGCTACTCTACTAATACATTAACAACATGGATGAATCTCAAAAAAATTATCCAAACCTAGAAGTGAGACTCAACGTGACTGATTCCATTCAGATGCAATTCTTGAAAGCCAGTCTGACCCATGCAGGTCTAAAGCACGTCCATGGTTGCAGTGGTGACGGCCATGTGGCCATGATATCACTGTGACACTTGGGTGGTGGAAATGTTGATTGTGGTGGTGACCCCACACGTGTGGACACCCAGTTCCACCCAAGGCAGATCAGAAACGGTCTTCAGGAGCTGCTGTAATCCAGCGGGCAGATCCTGGGCGCTGGGAAATGCAGAAGCACCGAAGGAAGGGCAGCCTGTGGTTTCCCACGTTTATCTCTGAGGTAATAATATTTAAAATGTTAATTGCCTTGAGTAACAGAATCACGAGGCAGGAATACCTCCTTAGTGCCTTAGGCGTTCCTGGGGTCACTGGGACGTGCTTTCTTGTTGGCGGTGGATGTGTCAATTTGGCAGCATCTTCCAGGCAACTGATAACCTAAGGGTATTTGTATCAGATTGCATTGACGCTAGTGATAAAAGCTACGCTTTTTACTGCCTTGAAATCTTTAAATATTTGAGGACAGCGATGAGTTCTTTTTAAGCTGAACATCACCAGTTACCAATAAACAAGGATTTTCTCATTCCCCACCCTCACCCCAGGATTCGAGCTGCTCACCACTGGGCACACTCGAGTTTGCCAACATCCCTTGAGAGGTGTGCCTGCAGACACACCACAGTTCTGGGTGGAATAACCACAGCAGTATTAATGTCTCCCTTTCTTCTCGAAATCCTTTAATGTAGCCCAAGGACACACTCATTTGGGTTTTTGGTCAGTGCATTATGCCAAGTTGTCCCTGGAATTCTAGGGTTTCTAAATCCCCAAATTTCTTAATTATAAACTGCTGTTACATTGTGCTATCCCCGTACAGAATTCGAGTGCGTGACTTGATATGATATGTATGCAGTTACATGGTCTGGGATTTGGACCAATATTTCAGACTGCTGAGGTTTTAATTTTTGTTTTATTTGGTTTTGAATCCAGCCTGCACATTTACCATCCATGAGAGCCTTCCATCTTGAATAAATGCTACAGGAAGATCATTTTCTTCCAAGACTTGTTTCTAAGGCTGTAGGCTGTATTAGAAGCTTTGAAGCATCTGCTGTAAACTTTTTTTCATATGGCATTTCTCCATTCATGAGGGTACCATATTTACCGTCATCCGACCTCTCCAGAAACCATTTCCAGAACTACCATACCGCCAGCAATCCCACTCTTGGGCGTCTATCCAGAGAAAAACCATAATTCAAAAAGATACATGCATCCCAAGGTTTGCTGCAGCACTATTTACAATAGCCAAGACATGGAAGCAACCTAAATGTCCATCAACAGAGGAAACGATAAAGAAGATGTGGTGCATATATACAACGGAATATTACTCAGCCATGAAAATGAATGAAATAATACCATCTGCAGCAACATGGATGCAACTAGAGAGTCTCATGCTAAGTGAAATCAGAAAGAGAAAGACAAATACCATATGATATCACTTATATGTGGAATCTGGAGTTCCCGTCGTGGCACAGTGGTTAACGAATCCGACTGGGAACCATGAGGTTGCGGGTTCAATCCCTGGCCTTGCTCAGGGGGTTAAGGATCCAGCGTTGCCGTGAGCTGTGGTGTAGGTTGCAGACGCGGCTCGGATCCTGCGTTGCTGTGGCTCTGGCGTAGGCCAGGGGCTACAGCTCCGATTCGACCTCTAGCCTGGGAACCTCCATGTGCCACGGGAGTGGCCAAAAGAAATAGCAAAAAGATTAAAAAAATAAAAATAAAAATAAAAAAAATAAAAAATTGGTCAGTACCCACCTGGAATTTTCCCAGAATAGGGTGAGTGGGAGAAGCAGGGAAAACAGTGGGAAGGATGAGAATATGGGTGAGAGAATTCACAGGGGGACGATTCTGAGATCCCTGCTGTGCAGTGGGAAGGCTGAGAACCCAAGAACCCAGGACTCGGCGTCCAGGGGTGTGTCCTTCGCAGGCCGCCATCGCTTCCTGCTTCTCTTTCTGGATTTGGGCGTTGAGGTACTCGTGTCCTGTAATTACATGAGACAGCCAACAGAGTGGGAGAAAGTTCAGGGTAAAGCCAATGCTAGAATAAATAAGAGTCTTTAAGTTCCCAAGCCAGGGATTGAAGCCGAACTGCAGCGTTGACCAATGGCCCAGCGGCGGCAACTCCAGATCCTTAACGCACTGTACCACAGCAAGAACTCCCTGAAATTCTCTAAGAAAACACTTGCTATTTATAGCACGAATTGTGCCAGTTGGGTTCCCCCCACCACCCAGTTATACCCTAGGCTCTCATACCTTTTGCTATGTGATTTTTCTATTTTGTTTATTTGCACACGATCATGACAAAGAGGTGTGCTGTTTAATAACCCTAACCAAGGAAAGTATGGGTCTTTACACACAAAGTGAAAAACAAAAGACACATCCACAGACCTTAGCAAGCAAGTGAAGAGAACTGCTAAGTCAGTTGTCAGAAGCCCTGCTTTGCACCGCTTCACATTCTTCTCTGCCAAACTCTTCATCCTCCTTTCAGACAGAAAATGCAAAACCTTAAGAGAATGGATTCAGATTTTTTTTAAAAAATTAACCTTAATCTTTTACAAATACACGAATAACTGAAAGTGTCAGTCCTTGTAACCATTCATACTTAATTCCTATGTTTTTACTGACTTGTTCATAGGTCGAGAAGAAGACTGAAGAGGCTGGAAAGGTCATGCATTTCCTTGTTGAAAAACCTGTAGAAGATGAATCTGAATCCTGAGAGGCAAAAGTTAGCTGATAGGACTGGGCGGGAAGAGGAACGTGTGGGAGGCAGGCTGAGTGTGAGATTCTGGGCTCTGCCAATTGACGTCAGCCGCCAGGAGCCTCCCCCAGACACTGCCGACCAGCTGGGCCGCCCAACTGTGCAGGCCGTGGGATTGGCGTTAAAATATTTGGATATGGCCGTGGAGAGTGAACAGACTCTTAGCATCACAGACTGTTTTTAGCAGAGGCCCTGGAGATTCAATCCCTATGAGAAGGGATCATCTCCTGAGTTGGTTTTTGTCAGTTATATAAATCAAACGATTTTTCATTTCAAATCAGAGTTCAGTTTAGTTATAAGACCTAGGAGGTAAAAGCTTTTGAAAATAAATCAGTTTGGGAATTCATAGTTTAGGACTCAACGGTGTGACCTTTCATTACGGGCATGAGACTGTTTTTAAAAATGTGGGTAACGTTTGGAGAGAAAACTAGTCAAAGCTGGTTACCCAGGGTCTCCGCATCAGCCGCTGATGGAGTGAACAATGACTACTGAGCACCCACTGTGGGCCAGGCTGTGCTGGAGGCGCCTGGGACATTGCCATGATCAAAGCGAGCAGAGCTCTATGGTACAGCACAGGACTATATTCAATCCTGAGATAAAGCATAATGGAAAAGGATACGAGAAAATAATGTGTGTGTATGTATATATATGCATAAATGAATCACTCTGCTGCACAGTAGAAATTAACACAGCACTGTCAATCAACTGTATGTCAGTTAAACAAAACAAAACTCCTGCCCTCTCGGGAAAGAAAGCCTATTGGAGGAGACAGAAAAAAATAATGTAAAGGAGTGAGTTGCTTCATGTGCTCTAAGATGGCAATGCTCTGAGAAAACAGAGCTGTTGGGGGGTTTGGAAGAAGTGCTGGTGGGGTGGGGGGGTGGCAGTTTCTAACAGAAGGTGGAGAGTGGGCCTCACAGTGGACGGTTATTTGGGCAGCAAGTTGGAGAAGGTGACGAAGTGAGCTGTGCAGGTGTCTGGGGAAGAGCCTGGCAGGTGCAGGTCCTGAGGTCAGATCAGCGGGAGAGCTGCTGGGGGTGGGGGTGGGGGTGGGGGGAGCGTCGGAAGACCAAGAGCTGCACCGCTGTAAAGTCACAGCCTTTGCCTCTGAATGGAAGGGAGCCACGGAGCACAGGAGCTGGGGAGGGAGTGGGGTGCCCTCATTTACACCTTTAAGGGATCGCTTTGGGGGAGTCTGAGACTCATCTGAGGGCGGCAGCGGTGAAACGGGAGACGTGTACAGATGCCGGATCCATTGCATTTTGCAGGAGGAGCCAACCGGATGAGGGATGAGGGATGAGGTGGAGGAGTGGGTGTGGGATGTGAAAGGAAAGGATGAGTCAAGCATAACTGGATGTTGTTTTCGGCCTCAGCTCCCGGAGAGAAGACGTTTTCATCAGCAGAGCTGGGACTGCAGTGAGATTCTGCCACCCGCTATGCGGTAAGCATGGTGCCAGGTGCCAGGTGCCAGCTGAAGCAGGAGCTAGGTCAGTATTTTTCCATTTCCAGGATATGACCAGTTAGGTTGTTTCAATTCAGTGAGTCTCAACCAGAGTGTAAAAAATTCAATGGAGTTTCCTGGTGGCCCAGCGAGTTAAGGGTCTGGCATTGCTACTGCTGTGGCTTAGGTCACTGCTGTGGTATATGTTCCCCCCTTGGCCCAGGAATTCTGCATGCTGTGGGCGTGGCCAAAATAAATTCAGATTGAATGCTGTTGTGGATAATTTGGTGTCCCACAACACACCCAGCCGGGGTGGGGGTGTGCTGAAAACATCAGTTGCTGTGGGCTCAGAGCTGGCACCCTCACTGGGCAATGCCTGGATCCACAGAGACCACCTTGCTTAAGAAGGAGCACATGGCCAGTGTGTGGCTGATGGGGACACAGAGGCTGAGCTGCTGCCTTCAGGTGGGTGAGCAGGAAGGATCCAGCAAGAGTCAGGGCTCCCCCAGGATGGGCTGAGAGCCTGGAGAAGGAGAGAACCATGTTCTAGCCTGAAAACTGGACGGACACCAGGGGTCAAAGTTAGTGAAGTCCAACCTCAGATATGCCAGTCTTACCAGGAGAATAGAAGGGATGTGGGTGGGGGCAGAGGGGCATGGGAATCTAGAAGATATCCTGCTGGCAGTGTCCTGGGGCACATGCAGAGCAGGGGGAGGCCTGGAGCCTTTGATGGGCGCTCTGGGTCCTTCATTTACACGGGACACACACGATGCTGACCCAGGGCAGTAGTTGAGGCCTCCAAGCAGAGTGCAGGTCACCTCACACAGCAGGGCACATGGTAGGCCATGAAGTATCTCCATATCATATCTGGATGGTTGCATGGCCTCTGTGGCACTTTTCAGGGAACTGTGTGCCATAAACCCACAGGACTTAGGTTTGTTGACTATAGTTTTACATTCAGCCCAAAAGGGTCAATAGTTAGGGACTCTTCTAGAAAATGCCATTTGTCCTGAGGCCCACTTATCAGCATGTTCAAAACGAGATCGGACTGGGTCACCTCCCTTTTTCCCTTCCTTCAGTTGTCTCCTCAGTAATCACCTGCTCTCTCTGAAGCTCTTTCCTGTGATATAAGATGTAGCACCCTGGCGAACCCCAGAAGATAGTGCAACCATGCGGCCAGGCTGGCCTGGAATTTTGGAAGAGTGATGGGTGTTTCTATGAAGGGGAGCAGGAACAGCAGAACTGCCACGGCAGATGGTGACAGGAGGGATCTTGGAAAGGCGGTCATGAGTGGCCGTCTAACCAAAGTCCAGAACACCCACAAGCTGGCTGTGTTCTGTGCACTGTCCAGAGAACACCCATTCCCTCTGTAAATACAGGAAACTTCCACGTCCAGCTCAGACGGCATGACAGGGACTGGATTTACCCTCTCTGGGACTAATTTTAGGCTGTAAAAGCAGACAAACTGTAAAACATGGTTCACAAATGTTGGCCCCTGGGAAGTGCAGGCATGAGAGCCCTGGATAAAGGAAACAAATGGGCTCCTGAGGGAACTGATTTCCTTGCCTCTTCCATCTTCTAAAGCCACACTCTTTGCATTGCTTGATTCATGGCCCCTTCTTCCATCTTCAAGACCAGCAGTGCATCATCTTCAAATCAACCTCTGCCTCCCTATTACAAGGGTTCTTGTGATGCCTAAGAGCCATCGAGACAATCCAGGATAATTACCTCATCTCAAGATCCTTAACTCAATTTCATATGCAAATTCCTCTTAGACTATAAGGTAACATTCACAGGTTCTGAGACCTGGATTTTTGGGGGGGCCGTTATTCATGCACCACAACTACCATCCGACTGGATACCCCTGACTTTTATAGCACACTCCACCCAACAATAGCAGAATAAATGTTTTATTCAAATACACATAAAACACTTGTCAAGAAAGACTATATTCTGGGCCACAAAGCAAATCTAAATAGAGTTAAGAGAACTGAGAGCATAAAAGCATATTTTTCTTTCACCAACACAAAATACCAAAAATTAATAACAGAAATAATATTGAAAATATCCAAAGACTTGGAGATAAAACAATGCATTGTAAATAACCATGGATAAAAGAAGAAATCACAAAGAAAATTCAAAAGCACTTTAAACTGTATATAAATGAAAGCACAACATGCCAAGATTTGCAGCATGCAGATAAAGCACTGATTAGAGAGTAATTTCTTAGTATTAAATGCTTATAGTAGCAAAGAAAGGCCTCAAATCAATCTTGAGCTTCTACTCTAAGAAATTAGGAAAAGAAGGAGTTCCTGTCATGGCCCAATGGTTAACAAATCCGACTAGTGATACTGAGGTTGCAGGTTCGATCCCTGGCCTCACTCAGTGGGTTAAGTTAAGGATCCAGCGTTGCCATGAGCTGTGGTGTAGGTCACAGACGTGGCTCAGATCTGGCGTTGCTGTGGCTGTGGTGTAGCCCAGTGGCTACAGCGCCAATTCAACCCCCAAGCCTGGGAACCTCCATATGCTGCAGGTGCAACCATGAAAAAGACAAAAAAAAAAAAAAAAAAAAAAAAAAAAAAAAGAAAGGAAGAAATTAGGAAAGAAGATGTTGTACCTAGGCAAGGGAATGAAAAAAAAAAAAAAATCACAGAGAATAGATCAGTGAACTAGAAAACAGAAAACCAGTAAAGAAAACCGGTGAAGCCAGAATTGTGTTATTTGAAAAGGTTGATAAGATGGTCACTACGGAGCCTACAGGCATTGAGGGCATAATAAGGGAACCACTCTATTTCACAGGAAGTATTAGGTCAGTGTAAGTGAAATAGAGCCCTTACGGACAGGAACTATCAACGTCACTCAAGAAGAAGCTGATTGTCTGACTAGCTCTATATCTGTAAAGTCATTAAATACTAGCTATAAATATTCTCACCAAAACACTCCCTGACAAGCAAAACCCTCTAGGCCCAGACAGCTTTACTCGTGAATTCTATCCTATACTTAAAGAGGAAACAGTACCAGTTGTACACAAATCCTTCCAGAACAAAGTAGGGGTTGAGATATGTCCTCACTCCATTTAGGAGGCTGATGTGGCCCTGACAGCGAAAGTAGATTGTGATCAATATACCTCATGACCAGAGAGGGAAATTACCCTAACACGTGCTGACAAAACCACGGTGGCCTAATGTTAAAAAATAGACCAAAAATGGAGTCCCCTCATGGCCTCGAGGACTTAGCATTTTCACTGCTGTGGCTCTGGTTGCAGCTGTGGTGTGGGTTCAGCTCCAGGCCCAGGAACTTCCACATGCCACAGGTGCCACTCCCCGAAAAACACATCATAACTATGTGGGTATAATTTCATGAAAATAAGGTTGATTTAATGTTTGAAAACCAATAACCTATCAATAGACTAAAAAGGAACCATCATAGGATCATCTTAGTAAATTCAGAAAAGACATTTATAAAATTGAATATTCGTTTTTTTCTTTTTTTTCTTTTTAGGGCTGCACCCGTGGCATGTGGAGGTTCCCTGGCTAGGGGTAGAATTGGAGTTGCAGCCACTGGCCTACACCACAGCCACAGCAATGAGGGATCCCAGTCGAATCTGTGACCTACACCACAGCTCACGGCAATGCCAGATCCTTAACCCACTGGTGAGGCCAGGGATCAAACCTGTGTCCTCATGGATGCTAGTCAGATTCGTTTCTGCTGAGCCGTGATGGGAACTCTTCATATTCATTTTTTAATAAATAAAATTCTTGGACAACTAGACATGTAAGTCGATTTTATTAACATGATAAAGCACAGCAATAAAAAACCTACAGTAGCCAACACTGTATGTGGAGGTGAAAGACTAAATGATTCCCCCCTAAGACCCAGAGCAAGGCAAGGGGACACCCTGGTCCCTCTTCTGCTCAACATGGTTTTGGAGGCCCACACGGTGTCTTCAGAGAAGGAGAACAAAGCATATAGACGAGAAATGAAAGATCAGACCTGACTTTCTTCCCAGACTACATGATTGTCCACCTAGAAACGTCCCCAAGAAACTATACAAAAGCTACCAGAACTAATTATTTTAGCATGGCCGCAGGTTACATGAGCAATACACAGAAGTTAATGAGATGTCTGTATGCTAGTATGAGGGATTGGAAATTAAAATTTAAGTAGGACCATTTATAAGACCATTAAAGACGAAATACTTAGGGATAAATATAACAAAACATGCTCCCTCCCCCCCAAAAAAGAAAAGAAACTTGTTGAAAAAAATTAAAGAGCACCGAACAATGGGTTGGTGGATGCAAACTATGACATTTAGAATGGACAAGCCAGGAAGTCCTGCTGTACAGCACAGGGAACTCTATCCGGTCTCCTGGGACAGATCGTGACGGAAGATGTGATGAGAAAGGGATACATACACATGTCTGTATAACTGGGTCACTGTTGTACCGCAGAAATTGGCACATCGTTGTAAATCAACTGTAATTTAAAAAAATTTAAAAAACACAAACAGGGCTAGAGAGCCCATCCTCAGGGAACAGAGGAGTCGATACTGTTAGGATGGTTCCTCGTCCCCAAGGGACCTATTTTTAGCGCAGTCCCCATCACATCCAGCCGGCAGGTTCAGAGAAATTGACAAGCTGATGGTAAGCTTCATCTGCAAATGCGAAGGACCCATGTGAATGGAATTTGGCCCTGGCTCTCCGCCTCTACACGGATGGAATCCTGAGCCACTGCAGCCGCTGACCCGCAACACCCCCAAAAGGAGCTCAGCGCGGAGACCCTCCTCAGAGGAGAGGCGCTCTGTGCCCTGGGAAAACTGGCAGAAGAGGTCTTCCGATAGTTAGGTCTTTTCAGGAGAGGATTTTATGAGCTGAGTTCCTGTATCTCCTCATATCTAGAAAAGCACTGAAATCCTCGTAGGGACACCTGCTACAACGTGACTCGTAGGAACCTTCACGAGACTGGCAGCAAACTTCTTTCTATAAAATGTGTGGTGGCCGCATGGACCTCCCCCTTCACCAAAATGACACATGTGCTGACCTTGCCCCTCCCTCTCCGGAGCATTTTTTCAGAGCTCTCTGAAATGCTTCCTCTTGGGCTATAGTCCTCATTTTGTCCCAAATAAAACTTAACCCTCAACTTTATGTTGTGCATATTTTTTAAGTCGACACCTAGAATATCCAAGACGGTTTTTTTTTAAATTATAACAAAGTTGGAGGATTGCCTGATTTCAATCTTATTACAAACAAACTGTGGTGGACACATATAACAGAATTCCACCAGGCAGTACAAAGAAGCAAATCGCACACACCCCAACACGGCTGAGTCCCAGAGACAGGAAGCGACGTCATGGAAGCCAAATGAGAAAGACCACTGACTCTTTGAGTCCTTTGTCGGAGACCGCTGAGCTGCTGAACTCTGCAGAGAGCAAACTTGGCAGTGCAAGAGCACCATGGGCCAAGGAAGGCTTGTGATGGCAAAAGCCAGAGAAGCATATTTGCCGACGCAGGGTTCTAAAGTGCAGGGTCTCCTGTCACAATACAATAAGGGGTTTATCCGTTAACTCTGCTGTTGTTTAGGCAGCTGTCCCATATCCGAGAGGCATACACCTGTGACTTATTGCTGGTGGTCTCCCTAAATCTCCCTAAGAGAGAGCTTCGACCCTCCCTATGCCTACTCTTGCTCACGAATCCAAACACGTCACTCTCCCTGATAAAAGTCTTGTGCCAGGAACAGAGTGCCACCCAGCCCCCCACTTTTAAAATGTGAGAGTCTCTTGTGTTTTACATGCCGCTGCATCCCTCTTTCAGCATCTCCCGTTGACCTGCAGCGCAGGATGCAGCAGTCCTTTTCCATGGAGTTCTAGAAAAAGCTAAACTGAGGTGACAGATCACACTGGCAGTGGCCAGGGCCCAGGTTTGGGGCAGTGGATGTGGTACAGCAGGTAGATAGTTAGGTATGAACAGAGAAGGGGGGGCATGGGGCAGGAAACCACCCATCATGGAAACGGTGGGGTCCGTGGGCAAAGAAAAGCAGGAACCTCTAAACTGAGAGGAAACCACTCGTGTGGGGGTGAAAAGGGCCCGAATCTCCATAATGTTGCTCATTATGCCCTTGTTCCAATAAAATTCCAATAATATTGGCTATGCAGATAAGAAACACCCAGCATGCACCGACGCCACAACACTTGTGTCAAAGTGAATATGGACAAAAATCCCTCCTCCCTTTAGGAAGGTGGAGCTGGGATGAAAATTAGGGAACATGACCCTCAAACCCCTCCTTCTCAGTGAACATTCCACCCAAGCACTCGGATGCCCCTTATAACCAGCGCCAAAGAAACACAGGGCAGCTGCTCGCCTCCCTGCCAGCCTCTCTTGAAGAGGTGTATTTCTCACTTAAATAAATCCCCACGTTTCTTTCTGTTTCCACCTTGTTTCTGAATTCCTTCTGCGATGAGACAAGGACCTTCCCTTCAGGAACAGGTAGAACACAAAGAGATACAGGGACTTTGTGAGGTGATGCAGATTCTAATCATGATAAAGTGCCACTGTTGGATCTCATTGTATGTAAATTATACCTCAGTGGAGTTGATTTTGAAATAAGGATTATAGCTCAATGGAGTTGATTTCAAAAATAAGGAACGCCCTGGTAAGAAGAACACCAATGATTACTAGGAATTTCTAACCTAATCACTGACCGTGACACAGTGCTGTGTGGGGCTGGGAAACGGCTGGAAGAAGAGGTCCCGCCACTGTCCACCGTCCAGCGAGTGATCCCAGGCTCCCACTGGAACTCGTGTGCAATTCTAGGTTCTGCAGTTCCAGAGGGCCTGGTTCCCAGAGGGCAAACACTTCTGCCTTTCCATCTGGGGACACGGCAAAATCCTCTTAAAATTCAAGCTGTGCTGTCACCCAGGCATTTCAGGAGACTGGTGCCAAGAGAGCAGCAGGCGAGGAACGGGCAGTGGAGCTGGCACGGAACTGACGGATCTTCAGGAAGAGCAAGGCGCGCCCCGCCTGGGGGAGGGAGAGAATGTGTTTGTTGTTCAGATGAGCTGCTGGTGCTCTGTGCTCAGTTTTTAAACTAAAAAAAAAAAAAAAAAAAAAGAATCTCAAACCTACAAAAAAGTTGCATGTCAAAAGATGCACAGAATGTTTTTCCACCTGCATCTTTCGAGAGTAATTTGTCGAACTGACGCCCCGTCACCACTGATGCTTTAGTTGTATGTTTCCTAAATATCAGGGTGTTTCCCAACATTCCTACAATACAGCCATTTAAAAAACTGAAGAATAGTTGATTTACAACGTTGTGTTAGTTTCTGGTATACAGCAAATTATTCAGTTACATATATTTTTTCACATTCTTTTCCATTAAACGTATTACAAGATATTGAATATACTTCCCTGCGCTTTACAGTAGGACTTGGTGTTTATCTGTTTTACATAGAGCAGTCTGCATCTGCCAATCGCAAGCTCCCGCCCCCGCCCCCGCCCCACCCTGCCTTTCCCCCTGGTTTTTTATTGTTTGTTTTTGTAAACAAAGACAATGACAGACTGCTTCTACCTGATCTGCAGACCTCAGTCAGGTTCCACCAAGGCAGGCTGTGCAGCTGTGCCCATATTGTGGGCGACCGTTGCAACCCTTGTGAGGTGGCGTCTCAGTAGCAGATTCAAAGCCAGCAATGCAGCTGCGGTGCAGGCTGGGGGGCCCCAGTGCAGGGCGCTGAGCACCCCGACCTTGGGACTGGTCACTGCATTCTTTGCCTTCCTTCCCTCGTCTCCCGTTTTCTCTCCCAGCATCTCCAACCTGTAGAACTAATCTCTAGGCTTGAAGTGTGCCCAGTAGTTTCTGTTCTCTAACAGGCCGACACGCAGATTCAAAGGATAAAGGGATAAAGGTTTGGCTGCAGACTTGAGGATACCCACGAGACCCTGCAGAGTCCAGGGCCCCTTGGATCCTTTCATTTGCCCCTGGGGTTTCCATTAGGCTGACTCACGAAATCTCAGCTCTCTTCCTCTTCCAGGCTCTTTCCCACCCACGTCGAAGGTAGCAACGCCCACGGGACTTGTTTTGACAAGAGTCGTGTCACAGGAAGAAGCCTAAAGAGTCTGCACAGACCTGTCACGGCGCCGTTCCTCGCTCGGCTCGGGTGGAAGTTTGTGACAAGGTCGGCCCTGTGACGCGAGTCCCTGAGCCACCAGAGGCAGTAAAGCCCAGCTACCCACACACAGCGAACATGAAGCACGAGCAGGAAATGTGTGTCACTACTTCAAGCCACGTAAAAACCGGAGCCGTTTGTCACCATAACAGAACCAAGACCAAGGGACTCAGAGAATGAGACCGCACCTGACCTGTCCCACGGGCTGCTCCCGCTCGGAGCAGTGGCAGGTTGGGGCTGGGCTACAGAAATCACTTACACGGATGTGCTATTTGTCCCTGCCCTTCCAGCTTAGCTCCCCGGGTGGGTCTCTCTGCACGTGTTAGGATGTTCAGAGTTGAAGGATGGTCAACGCTGTTAAAACCGCCAGCGTTTGGAGAGCGCGCGGTGTCTTCCCAGGGGCCTTCCTCCCCTGGTGTGGGGACAGCAGAGGGTTTGGTGAGGTAGCCTTGACGGAAGAGTGGAATTCCTACCTCCCAGAGCTCTGTCTCCTTCTCTGCGTCTCTGGCCTCCACGCTGGCATCAAGCAAGGGTGCCATCCAAGACAGCTTCTGGGGGGGATGGGTTTCCCTGAGGCCAGGGGGGCCTTCCTTGGCACGTTTCAGGCTTGCTTTTTGTTTATTTTTTGCTTTTACCATTAAAGAGATGTTGTGACTTATTTTGAGTGATTTCAGATTTTAAATGCAGAATTCAAAATTCAGGAATGCATCATGACACAGAGCAATTGGTAACCAATAATCGAGGTCTTCTTGTGCATTTAATGATTACACATGTTTCCTCTGGCCTTGTGAAAACGACCAGTTTGGGAGTTCCTGCTGTGGTGCAGCAGGTTAAGGATCCAGCATTGCCACACTTCTGGTGTAGGATGCAGCTGTGGCTTGGATTTGATCCCTGGTCCAGGAACTTCCAGGTGCCACCGGTGTAGCCATTAAAATAAAAAAAAGAAAAAATGACAAGTTTGCCAGACTCTAGTTAAGATCCTCTTTGAGGAGGCGGAGGAGCGCGCAGCCCTGTGGGGAAGTTTAAGCTCTTTCCAATCCCAGGGGCTATTCTGTTCAGATAAAATCTGTATCAGACAACTTACAAGCCTGCATCCAACTTCAGTTCTTCTATGGTGGTTTTTTTTTTTTCTTCTTAACCTTAACAAATTGGCCTTTGTTTATTTCACTTCCTGGTTATACGTGCAATGCCTTTATCCCCCCTAGATTGTGCAGACATGGGGATAGGGCCCACCACAGTAGAAAATAGCTCTCACCACACTGTCTTCACCGTCCAGAACACTCCCTGGCACAGAGTAGCTGCTCAACCTGTACTTTGTTGAATATGTTAACTGATTACTGAAAAGGCAGGACACACCCCCTTGAGTCTTTGTTCATCACTTAGTGTTGGAATACTGCTTGGTAGCTGTGTGGCTTCAGATAAGTTATATAACCTCTCTGAACTTAGCTTTCTTCCATAAGATGTGAATAATAATAATACCTACCTCTCACTGGCTATTTTTTTTCCTGCCCAGGACAGGAACATACATCCTCTTAGTTATAATGGCTTATGTTATGTGTCTTAGTGGAGGCGACCCACCTCCCACTGGAAAAGCCCACAACTCTGGCAGCTGAGACACCAGCGCATGACCTCAGCCGACCAATAAGTTGCTCGCACCTCAGGGGCCGAATCCAGAGGGAGGGGCTCAAAGATGGGAGGTAAGTCGGGGCGGAGAGCAGAAGTAGGGTGGTGAGTGGACTGCGCTTGGAGGTGATCTGTGCCCCTACCCTCTAGCCTCCCTTGGTTTCTGTTCATTGAGCCTTTTTTCCAGTCTTCTCATAGATTTTATAAGATGCATAACATGCATCCAAAATACTCCCTCTCTGGACCTTATGCACTTGAATTTTTCAGCCACCAGGAATCCTGATGGTACAAGAGCCTGGTGAGGATTAAACGACACAATCACATCAGGAGCACCACAGCTCGGTGTCTGATAAACGCTCTACCCAGGTTGGCTTCTGCGCTGTTGTGCTGAGAAATCCCTTCCAGACATCAAATGAAGACACAGGGTGGTAGTGTACCTACTGTCTCACTTTAAATTTCACAAACGGGACAAAACAGCATTGCTGCGATGTTTCCCCTGAGAGCACAGTGAACGGCCCATGATCCAAGTGTCCGTTTAGCTGGTCAGTCAGTGCGGTCACTCCGTAGATCCTGGTAGGCGACCTCTCTGCTGGCCTCTGAGTTTGAGAACAAGTCAATGGGAAGCAAAGCCAAGAAGAAAGGGAAAGAAAGACAAAGATCTGGAGGGCAGGCGGGGGCGCAGCGCGTGACATGTCCGGGAGGGTCTCTACCGCCTGCATGGATTCCGGCCGCATCCACCCCAGACAGCGGCCTCACTGGCTGATGACCTCCGGTCTGGGGAACAGAGGTCTGGGCCCAGAGCCACTTTGCAGGAGCCCCCATCCACAGGGCGTGGGGTCCCATGTCCTGACTTTGCACCTGAAGAGTGGAGTGATCGCCCCTTTCCTCGGGGACTCAGCCAGGAAAAATAAGACAACGAACAGATAATTGTTTGAAGGTCCGAATCAAAGTTACTCTGGGCTGGACATGGTCATCTTCGTTACTAACACTAAAAATAAGGAGGTAGATGTAAGGCAAAAATTTGACATTTTGCCCTCAATTCTCTGACTAATGCTAAAGGAAAGGTTTCCTTCCTATCTAAACAAATTTCAACGGACACACACAAAAGCTGCCCTGCCGTTTTATGGTAAATAGTGAAAAATTGGTTTTTCTTCATTTTGGCCCTATCCGTGTCACATGGAGATTCCTAAGCCAGGGCTTGGGCCCACACCAGAGCAGCCACTCAAGCTGCTGCAGTGACAACGCCTGATCCTGCCTGAACCACCAGGAAACTCCAAAAATGGTTTTATTTAAAGCCTTCCTCTTTTGGGGAATTGAGGCTGAAGGATGTTGCATGTTTTTGTCTCTCTTGAGAAAGATAAGTTCTTTAGCTTCTGGCTTAAATTTCAGCATTTAACTGAATTCCAATGGAATACACCTAGTATCACACCAAGTGTCACTGGCCAGGATTCTGCTCAGCGTCTGAGACCTGATTCCCAGAACAAACCAACATGGTCTTGCTTTAGCTTAATCTAAAACAAGGGAGAAATACAGTCTTCAAGGAGGGAATAACCTTCAGTATGATAAGGTCCAGCTGCTGCTCTTTACAGATCCTGAAAACAAAGCCCCCCCAAAACAAGCCCCCGCCCCCCGCCACGTGACAGCCGCTGCCTTCCACTCCTCCTTGTCCTGGCTTCTCTTCCCTCCCATCCACTCCTCCTCCTTCAGGTGGAGCCCGTTCCACCAGAGGAGGCATCCCTGCAGAAAATGTGCATGGGTTTGAGGTTGTGTCCCCTGTTCAAGCAGCAGGCGTTGGTCTTGTGGCTCAGGCAGTGCCCTAAATCGGTCTCCCCGTTTATCAAATTAGCTTCCCTGGTCTTTCTGATTTTGCGACGCACCAAGACAAGTGACAGAGCTGAGAGTCCCCGGCTGGCCCCTGGTTTGTCTTCAGACCCAAGCAGGTGGAAAATCGCTCTCCCATCACGTGTGAGACAACGGCCATGACCTCTCCAGCCTATCACTCAACCTACCCTTACTTCTTGTACAACCCAAGGGCCCCTCATGTCTTGGGCTGCCTGAACAGTCATCAATCTTGCTGAAGTAATTTAATCAGAAACATTCTGAAAGGGACTCCTGCCACGTGGCTGACCCGCCATAGATGGCGTTTCCCGGACAGTCCTTATTGGGTGCCCAGAAAAAAATTCTCTACACCTTTTGCCGAAAAGTCCTGTGCTACACTTTTATTGTCGGCGGTTTTCCAGCCTCTCTTGTGGGGGAGGCTCTGCCTCTGATGGGAAGCCACCCTGACTGAGGAGCCAGCTCCACAGACTCCCAGGATCGTGCCCGCTGCCTACACCAGAAGACGAGCACCTAAAAGTAGGCGTGAAGGAAGGAGACAGTGGGTGGGTTAATTTTCAGTAGGGATGTCATGATGGGACAGAAATGTGCACAGTGCTGAAAGCACGATGTCGCTTTTACCCATGAAAACTGTGAGTGCCGCAGTAAAGAAGTCCGTACTTCATCTTCTGTCCCCAGCACGCAGCTCCCATGAGCCTCAGAATCCCTGAGCGGTGACTGCCTCACGTGTCGTCACCAGTGACAGGGTGAGAGGAGACCAGCTGGGGCCCTTGGGCAGCTTCTGGATGGAGCCGGTCTCAAGAAAGACCACGGGTAGCGGGTTGGGACTTTCAGACCCACACCCCTCACCTCCAGGGAGGGAAAAAGGCTGGAGGTCAAGCAAATCCCCAGTGGCCAGTGATGCGATCGGCCACACCCACCCAATGAAACCTCCGGGAAAGCCTACAAAGGGGGTTCAGAGGGGTTCTGAAAGATTCTCGTGCTGGGCAGGTGGCGCGCCCAGCTCCGCACAGGCTCCTGTGGTGGGGACCCTGTGCAGCCCTTCACCTGGCTGTTCATCTGTCCCCTTTATAAAAAACCAGCGGTGTCTCCCTGAGTTCTGAGAGCCATTCCAGGAATGAATCATGCCTGAGCAGGGAGCCATGGGAACCTCCTGATTCAGGGCCTGTGGGTCAGAAGTGGGGGCAGTCTCCTGGGGCTGTGCCGGTAACCTAGGAGCCTGCATTAACTCCAGGTAGTTTGCGTGAGCACTGATTTGAATCATAGGACATCCAGTTTGGGCTCGGAGAGGATTTTTTCTCCCTTCCTTTTTCCCTTCCTTTCTTTCTTCTTTCTTTCTTTCCTTTCTTTTTAGGGCCTCACGTGCGGCATATGGAGGTTCCCAGGCTAGGGGTCTAATTGGAGCTGCAGCCGCTGGCCTACACCACAGCCACAGCAATGCCAGATCCGAGCTGTGTCTTCAGCTTACATCACAGCTTGCGAAACACCGGATCCTTAACCCCCTGAGCAAGGCCAGGGATGGAGCCCTCATCCCCATGGATACTAGTTGGGTTCTTAACCCACTGAGTCACAATGGGAACTCCAGGAATTTCTTCGTATGAAAAAAAAAACCCGGGAGTTCCCGTCATGGCTTGGTGGTTAACGAATCCAACTAGGAACCATGAGGTTGTAGGATCGCTCCCTGGCCTCGCTCAGTGAGTTAAGAATCCGGCGTTGCTGTGAGCTGGGGTTTAGGTTGCAGATGTGGCTTGGATGCCACGTTGCTGTGGCTGTGGTGTGGGCCAGCGGCTACAGCTCCAGTTAGACCCCTAGCCTGAGAACCTCCATATACCATGGGTGCGGCCCTAGAAAAGACAAATAAAAAGACAAAAAACAAAAAACAAACAAACAAAAACAACCCTACACATTTGGTGTCAGGGTATTGTAAGAACAGCTCATGCTATTCACATCACGTGGCCCAGATTTTCCGCTCTCAGCTGTCTACACTGGAGGCGTCTTCTATTCGGGACCGAGACAGCTCTAAGACCCTTCTCATGGGCAAGAGACAACAGGATAATCTGCAAAACCATCACTTTTCATCCCGCTGAATTTGCAAGGCAACAGTATCTCCCGGATTTTACAGACAAAGTTTTCCAAGGTGGGCTCAGGGCTGGAATAAAAGCCGGAAGATAGCTGGATGCCACTGGATCAGCCGGGACCCCAGCACAGGGGGTCTGTGCTCAATCACCAGCCCTCCGCAGGGCCTCCCTTTCTGGGGCAGGAGTGAGCAGCAGGTGCTGAAGGAGAGGCCCACAGCTCTGCCTCCTCCAGGGATCCTATTCTCTTAAAAAGTAAGTCTTGGGAGTTCCCATGTGGCCCAGCAGGTTACGAATCTGACTAGGATCCATGAGATTGTGGGTTCAATCCCTGGCCTCGTTCAGGGGCTTAAGGATCTGGCATTGCTGTGAGCTGTGGTGTAGGCTGGCAGCTGCAGCTCTGGTTCAGCTCCTAGCCTGGGAACTTCCATGTGCTATGGCTGCGGCCCTAAAAATTCTAAAGTAAAGTAAAGTAAAATAAAATTCTCAAGGCCATGGAAGAGAGGCAGCAAACTGTCACCCCCAGGACATGCGCAAAGATCCATGACATCTGGGAAAGGGGAGGTGTCACTTTCCACCCCGGGATGAGGGGCAGGAAACCCCCTTGGGCCAGGGTCCTCCAGTGACATCAAGAAGGGATGTGTTGATAAGGTGGGGGGGGGGAATCACTCCCTCCCACCACCTCCCACAGCTTCACTGCCTCAGGGAGGGGCGGGTGCCCAGGAGCCTCACCCCCTCACCCTGGCACACAGGTCTTGGCTAACTCAAGCCTTGATTGACTAGGACAAAGGAGACACCTACTGCCCCTCACCCCCCAGGAGCCCAGCTAAGGTGATGACAGTAGGGCCTGCTGCTTGGGGAAGGGGTGGGTACCTGGCTGAGACCCTGCCATCTGGGGGCAGCCGAAAGCCAGAGAGAGGCATGGCAGAAGCTCCCGGAACCCTTGAGCAAATGTCCCAAACCTGAAGCCAGCCTCCCCCCCCCCCCCGCCATCTCTGGAAGAATGTGAAGCCTGAGATGCTGTGATAACAGCAACGAAGCCACCGCCAGACTGACTTCCGCCATGCGAACATCGGCTCCATTTCTGGGCACCAAGAATGATGACTCGGTGTTGACCCTTCTACACACAATGCCCAGTATTCAATTATGACGTAAGGACATACGAGATACCCACTAGAGCAAGAGAAAAACAGCAACTAATCGTCAAGAGATCACGCAAACAGCAAAACCAGGCTCGGAGATAAGCCAGATGAAACTATTAGATTGGACTTCAGGACACTTATGATTAATGCGCTAAAGGCCCTTCTGGAGGAGACGGCCAGCACGAAGGGCCATTTGTACCAAACCAACAGGAAAGGCTGATTAGGCCACAGATGTCGCTGGAAAAACCCTCAATGTAAAACACTCGCTAGAGCTCCCACTTCACTTAATGTATCAAGATTAATATGACCTCCGTTAAAGGACTTCAGTAGGACAATCCATTAAAATTAGAACAATAATAGAATATTAAGACATACTGAGGTAAAGAAGGAGAGCCTAAGCAGAAAACCAGTGGAAGAGATTACAAAATAAAATAAGTCGTGGCATAATAACATAAGATCTAGAATTGGGGACATCAACTAACATCACAAATAACATCAGGTTCAAGTAAACTGAGAAAGTTCTTAGCAGTGTGACACATACAAAGCTATTTCAAGTTAATTTTAAAAACTCAGAAAAAAATGTAAACACCCAGTACCTCATTTGGAAAATAGGTGAAAATATTAATGGATAATTCAGAAAAGGAGAAAGGCATATGGCCAATGAACACACGAGAAAAGATTCAAACTAGCAGGTAATCAAAGGAATGTTTGACAAAGAATGTGTCACCAACAAGTTCCTTCTCATCTTCCCATGTCCCCAAAGTAGCCCCTGGCTCTTTCACCCATTTCCAAAGCCTGAAATCATATGTGACACCAGTTTCTAGAATCTATTCAAAATAGTATATACTAATTTGAAAGGGGAACTGCATAGACTGTACAAGAAAGAGCTAGGTATGCAGTGAACTCGAGGAAGCCACAGGGGCTTGAAGAGGCCTCACCTTCTACAGGTTAATAACAATACTGGGCACTGCTGATTCCCAGAGTTTGAAGGAGTGAGGCAACGAAGAAAATTGGGCGGGTAGATTTTGCATCTGATGAAAGCAAAAGAAAATATTAAATTTTAAGAAAAGCTAGGAGTTCCCTGATGGACGAGTGGGCTAAGGATCCAGTGTTGTCACTGCTGTGGGGCAGGTTTGATCCCTGGCCCACGGAACTTCTGTCTGCTGTGGGTGCAGCAGGAAAAAAATAAAATAAAAAATAAAAACAGAGAAAGCTGAATAATATTAAAATATACTACATATATCTTATTCATTTTCTTTCTTCCAAAACCACCTTTGTAGGCTGAATTTGTGTCCCCAAAAGATATGACAAAGTCCTAACACAAGTCCACGTCAGCACATCCTAACAAGATATGCTGATGTCCTAACACCTTGACTTCAGCAAGCTTGTTCGGGAAGAGGGCATTTGCAGATGTCGTGAGAGGGATGAGGACTGGAGTAGGTGCAGCCTTGGTCCAATGGGCCTGGAGTCCTGAAGAGAGGGCGCCATGGAAGACACAGGGACACCAGGAAAGGACAGTCCTGGGATGGACGTGTGTGATGCACCCCCATGCCAAGGAGTGCAGGGCTGGCAGCAACCACCAGGAGCCGGAAGAACAAGGAGGGATTCTCCCTGCAGCTTTCGGAGGGGGCGCAGGCCTGCCAGCCCCTGATTCCGGACTTCTGGAGCCCTCGCTCTGAGAGAATACTTTTCTCCTGTCGGCCACTCAGTTTGTGGTAATTCACTGGGGCAACCCCAGGAAACCAATGCACTTGGCAAAGTATCCCGCACATAGTAGGTCCTCTCTCACATTCAGAGGTGACTTCTGAAGCCCGTGCAGAGTGAGTCCTCGACTCAAACTCCTAAGGTACCCAGGCAGCACCCTTCGACTTTCCAACCCAAGAGGGAGATGTTTTAGCTCCTGGGGATGCCGCAGTGCTTTCAGCTTTCTAGTATTCGTTTTGGATCTGTCAGTGAATATGTTCCTTTCTCTCCGACCATAAAGAACTTGAGAAAAGAGGGACGAATGGGAGTGATGTTTATTTCATTCAAGGACGGATATATACAAGGCACTACCTCTGCTGGTGTATTTGACTGGCTTGTAAACAAGCTTTCGGCACCCATACAATTCTCTAGAAAAGGACTTTGAAATACCGAAACCAGGATGTCCTCAGCCTGTCCCCTGCAGCCAGCACCCTTGCTCCACCCACAAGGCTGGCTGCCCCCTCTGTTTCTCTCTGGCCTTATTCTTCAATAGCTGGTTTTTAAATCTGGTCCAGACACTGAATATGAAAGAATCCACTAATCTAAAGATTTGCTCAATCAGAGCAAATCCTGAAGACTCTAAACTCCCTAAAGGCAATAAGACATCTGGATGAGAGACAGGAAGCTGAGAAACTCAGACTGAATGGACCTTCCTACTGGGCAAAACTTACCCAGTGAATTTAGTTTGTTCCCTTTTCTCTCATCTCTTCTTACAAAACTGAACGTGTTATTTGCACAATTCTGTGGAGGACAATGGGAATATAAAATATGACTTCTTTTGTTTTCAAAACTATCGGTGATTTACTGCTCTGAATATTTTTTTCTCTGTCCAGTGGGAAAACAAAAAGACTTTGGATATCAAGAGTTGCTAAATTTCATAAAGTTTAATTCTTAAAATTCTGTTTTCAACCACAATTTAAAGCATTTTGAGATATAACTAATTATTAATTCTAAATTTTTTGAACATTTGACTTATTTTTTATTTAAATTTTTTAAATTTAATTTTTAGTTTATATTGGTGCATAGTTGATTTACAATGAGTTAGTTTTGGGTGTATAGCAAAGTGATTCAGTTGTACATATATGTATACGTATTCTTTTTTCAGATTCTTTTCCCATTTAGGCCACTGCAGAATATTGAGTAGAGTTCCCTGTGGTGGATGGCAGGACCTTGATTATTTTATATATAGTAGTGTGTATATTTTAATCCCAAACTCCTAATCTATCCCCCTTCCTCACTTTTATCCTTTGGTAACTGTAAGCTTGTTTTCAAAGACCATGAGTCTGTTTCTCTCTCTTTTTTTTAAGCATATGCTATTTTATCTTATTTTATTTTATTTTTATCTTTTGTCTTTTTAGGGCCACACTTGTGGCATATGGAGGTTCCCAGGTTAGGGGTAGAATCGGAGCTGTAGCCACTGGCCTGTGCCAGAGCCACAGCAACCCATGTCTGTGACCACAGCTCATGGCAACACCCGATCCTTAACCCACTGAGCAAGGTCAGGGATCGAACCCACAACCTCATGGTTCCTAGTCGGATTCGTTAACCACTGAGCCACGACAGGAACTCCTGTGTCCTTTTTTTAGATTCCACATGTAAGTGATAGCATTTGGTGGTGGTATCTCACTATCTGACTGACTTCACTTAGCCTGATAATTTCTAGGTCCATCCATGTTGCTGCCAATGCCATTATTTCTTTCCTTTTAATGGCTGAGTAATATTCCATTGTGTATATGGACCACATCTTCTTTATCCACTCCTCTGTCGATGGACATTTAGGATGTTTCCGTGTCTTGGCTATTGCATAGAGTGCTGCAATGAACACTGGAGTACATGCATCTTTTTGAGTCATGGTTTTCTCTGGAGAGAAGCCCAGGAGTGGGACTGCTGGATGAAATGGTAATCCTGTGTTTAGTTTTCTGAGGAACCTCCATACTGTTTTGCACTGTGGTTGCACCAATTTACATTCCCACCAACAATGTAATAGGGTTCCCTTTTCTCCACACCTTCTCCAGGATTTATTGTTTGTAGGCTTTTTGATGATGGCCATTCTGGCCAGTGTAAGGTGGTACCTCACTGTGGCTTTGATTTGCATTTCTCTAATAATGAGTGATGTTGAACATCTTTTCATGTGTTTATGAAATGAACTGAAGACTCTGCTGTAACTGTGGCGTTGGCTGGCAGCAGTATCTCCGATTTGACCCCCAGCCTGGGAACCTCCATAAACTGAGGTGCGGCCCTAAAAAGAAAAAAAAAAAAAATCAGTGGAGAAACATGGAAAGTGTGTCTTAAGAAGCTTGTTCACATGCCATGAAGGAGGCTTGTCACTAGACAGGAAGTTGATGGAAGTTGAAACTTCACTTAAAATTCAGTGCTCCCCAAACTTGGCTGCAGTGGGAATCCCTGGGAGGGTTCTGGAAATGACGGCTGTCTCAGGGGTGGTTCCTGGAAATCCGTGGTGGTGGGAACAGCCCAATTACCGACGCCAGGAACCTGCGCTGTGCTCAGAGTGGTCCCTAGAGCTGCAGCGGGAGCAGGAGCTGCGGGCATCCCAGTGCCAGCGCCTGGGCCCTGTTACTGTGACTGTCCCCTGAGCATGGCTGGAGGCTGCCCCCTGGGAGAATTGTCCTTCAGGAGAACTGCCCTGGGAGGCTGGGGAGCTTTCAGCTTCCGCCTGCCTAGGGCAGTGACCTGCTGGCTCCAGAGCCCCTGGGGTGGGTGGAGGCTGGCCTTCCCGTCCCCTGCCCCCAGCACATCCTGGTTCAGTCTCCCAGAGTCAGGCTGGGGAAGGGACCAGCCCAAGACAAGGGGCTTCTGGGGCAGCTGGTTAGAGATGCAGAGCCTCCGGGCCACACCTGTCCTGCCCGGGTCAGGCTCCACGGGGGAACAGGCTGGATGTTCAGATCTAACGGCTGCTGGAAGGGCCGGGCCCCGGGACCTTGCTCAGGTGACAAGCCCACCTGCCCTGCCCACCCACCCAGTGCTCCGTGGGTGAACTCTCTTTAAACGAGATGAAGACTTTAAAGAAAACCCCGTCTAAGCGGGCAGCCAGAGCACGTGTGTGAAGGGAAAAGCCATTTTATGTGCTCGGCACGGTGACCACAGAGCCCCTGCTGTACTGGGATTTTTGAGATTTTTAAGAACTTCAAAGGGGGAAAATTGGCTGCAATTTGTGGGTGGGAAAACACGGAAATTTTGAAATAAATGTTTAACTAGACGTCTGCAAAAAAAACCAAAATAAAACCACATTACACCAACGGGTTTCCTGCAATTTAGCTAAATCCATATATATTTAATGTGGAATGTGGGGACTCTTCAACATGTTTGTTCTGCAGTGGCTTTGGGGGGCCCCCACCCCGAAGAATGTCCAAAGCTATAAAAAATGAAAATGGCTCCAAAAAGAGGAGCCACAGGCAGCTTCCCTTAGCGGGCAGGGCCGGTGGGCCGGTGAGTCCCCTCTGCCCCCACATGGACCACCCTCCTCCCGCTGCCTCTGGGCTCGGATACCCCAGGACTGGGAGGCCAGGGCTGAGGGAGGGGCAGAAGGAGGCCCCAAGTGAGGCGGGTGCGGTGAGCTGCCTGGTACTTGCCTCCTAAACTCCGCGGGGCACCAGTGTAAAGCACAGAACCGGGGTGAGGGCCCTCTGAGTCTGGTTTCTGGCTTTCTCGGGTGCTCTGAGCAGGCTGCCCACTAACCCAGGTCTCCCTTCTCTTCCGTTACACAGGATTTTAAGGTGATCTGAGTTCAGGAAGGTTGGAAAGAGCGCCCACCCTCCTCCCCACGCACCCCTGTAGGGGAGCCCCTTGGCACTCGGCGTGCCTTTTAGAGCTTGGCTTGGGGTCCTCAGCCCTTTAGTGCCACCTCTTTTCTTTTTTAGAGATCACTCTACGACGGCGACCTTCACTTGGTTAAAGTATAGTTAGCACACACTGAAACAGACCCCGTGTAAGTGTAGGGTTTGATTAGTTTTGACAGATGTTTCTGATGTGTAACTGCCACCGTAATCTACTAACAGAATAGTTCCACGACCGCCAAATCTCTCTCAGCCGTTGACCAACCCTTCACTTCCAGGCGAGCCCTGACCTGCTTGCTGTAGTTGGACTTCTCTAAAATTCTGGATACATGAACAAAATTCTCTAGTTATCAGATAAATAAGAACGGAGAATGCAGCTTGTAACACGATGACTGCAGTTAACACCGCTGCACGATATATAGATTTGCTACGAAAGTAGATCCTAAGAATTCTCAGCAGAATGAGAAAACATCGTCTCCTTTTTTCCCCTACTTACATGACATGATGGATGTTAACAACTTATTTTGGTAATCAATTCACAACAGATGTACGTCAAATCATCATGCCACAGACACTTTAAACTTTCACAGTGCCGTATGGCAATTATGTCGCAACAGGAGTTCCCGTCATGGCTCAGTGGTGAACAAATCTGACTAGCATCCTTGAGGACGCAGGTTCGATCCCTGGCCTCATTCAGTGGGTTAAGGATCCGGCGTTGCCATAAGCTGTGGTGTAGGTCACAGACACGGCTTGAGTCCTTCATGGCTGTGGCTGTGGCGTAGGCCGGCAGCTGTAGCTCCGATTGGACCCCTAGCCTGGGAACCTCCATATGCCGCGGATGCGCCTTAAAAAGCAAAGGAAAAAAAAAAAAACTGTCGCAACAAAACTGGAAAAGAACAAACCGACAAAAGTCAATTCCAGGACAAGGTCGAAAAGCAGTGATGGGAGGGACATCTTTACCTTATTTCTAATCTTAGTAGGAAAGCTTCCAGTTTCTCATCATTAAGTGTGATTTTAGCTGTACATTAAAAAAAAAAATCTGTGGGTTTTATTTTGTTCTTCTGAAGGAAAGAAAAGAACTACACTGCAGCTTGTGGCAACTCTGGATCCTTAACCCACTGAGCGGGGCCAGGGTTGGAACCCTCATCCTGATGGAGACTAGGTCAGGTCCTTAACCTGCTGAGCCACAATGGGAACTCTTCAGCTGTCATTTTTCTTACTCCTTTGAAGACAGTCCATTTTTTCTTCTTTGGCTACTTTCTCTATTTAGTTTAGATGAGGCTATCTTTTATTTATCTTGTTTGAAACTCATGGGGCTTCTTGAATCTGTGGATTGATTCCTTTCATCAGTTCTGGGGAATGATCAGCCATCATCTCCTCAATTCTTGCCTCCACTCCCTTGGACCACTTCTGTCTTTCTGTTCTGCATAGATCTATCCATATCTCCTTAAGATAGCTTACTCCTTTGGGATTCCCTCCATGTTTTGGAGTTCCTCCTGACACATATTCTTATTTAAGAATTTCTCTTCAGCTGTGTCTATCCATTGGTTTTAAACTTTAAACTCATCCATGAACTTCTTGCTTTTGATCACTGCACTTTTCCATCCTAGAATTTATTTTTGGTCCTTTTCAAATCGGGTGTGCTTCTGTTTTATATTTTTCAGTTTCCTGCTAAATGCTCAGGCTTAGACCTTATTTAAAGTCATCCTTGACACCTCTCTTTCATGACATCCCACAGGAAATCCCGTTAGCCCCATCTTCAAAACATAGTCAGAATATGACAGCATCTTATTATCCTACCGGGACCACTTTGATCTGAGTAGCATCACCTCCCACTTGGATTTCTGCAGTCTCCTCCCCAGCCTTTCTGAGGCCCAGCCTTGCCCTCCTCCAGTCCATTTCCAACCCTGTAGCCAGAGATATCCTTCTGTGATACACGTCAGACCCTGCCATTCATCTGAACAACAGAGGAATGGCCAGCCCACCGTTTCATTCAGTAAAACCTGAAATACCTGCAATGACCTGCAGGGTTTCCTAATTACCTGTGTCCTCATCTCTGGTCCTTCCTTCTAACCAGAACACTCTTTGCACAGATGCCACGTTACTAGGCGCTTCACCACCGCCAGTTCTGTTCCAATGCCATCCTCTTGGTAAAGTCTACCCTTACTGCCCTACCATCCCACTATCCAGTTGTATTTGTCTTTTCCCCAGCATGGATTACCTTCCATCACAACAGCTGTTTTTCTTATGTATTATCCTTAATTGTATGCCCCCATCCAATAGAATGGCAGTGCCACAAGTTCAGGGGTTATTATTTATTTTGTTCACGGGTGTATCTCATGCACCTAGAATGGTGCCTGGAACACAGGTCCCCTGCATATTTGATCAATGAATAAATTCATTAATTACATATTTAATTTGTCCAACTCTTTCCCCAAATAAAATCCTTCACAGAATTCATATATACGGTCAGTACAGAGAGGTGACAACAGTGACATGGCCATTTTGGCCCAGCACCCCTTCCGTTCATCCCTGAAGTGTCCCTTAGGGTATCTCTTCCCAACTCTGGGATTTTGAGGAAGCCCGCTGGAAATCACTGGCCTGGCTGTACTTAAACTGTGAACTATTCTTATAGGCTAAGACCCATCATAGTCACCCATGAATCTTTGCAAGACGTGGCCCACATCAGAATGAAATAAAAGATCCAGCCACTCATCTGGTTAACTTGTGCCCAACATGCAGATGGTCATTCTTGCTTCTCCAGACCTCAGCAAGTGGAGAAGGTTGGGAGGAATAAGGCCTGAGACAGAGGAAGCTGTTGGTGCTGAGCCCACCTCTCGGTCACTAGGACCTAAAAACCTATAGGACCCATGTCTTCCCCTATTCCCTTGGCATGGGCTCTGCCATCCCCACATTCTCCTGAGTGTCTGAGAAGCCAAACTCACTGCTGGCAGGTGTGCCTCTTCATCAGCACCTGCCCCAGGATCAAGGTCTCCCCGTAGCTGCTAGGACTGCCCTGGTTCTTGCTGGGGCTGCTAACACCATCAGGCTCAAAACACTGGAACGCCAGGCAGTGTGGAAACTCTGGACTTATTGCTGCTGCTACTCTCAACGGCATCTTTTGAGAAACTCAGGGCTAGAGTTAGAGGCCATCCAAATGGTGTAAGCCCAAAACATCAGTTGTGGTTGAATTGTGTTCAAAAGTTATCCTGAGGCCCTGTGTTGTGACTGTGACCTTATATGGAAATAGGGTCTTTGCAGCCATAACCAAGTTAAGATGAAGTCATCTGGGTGAGTCCCAATCCAGTACAACTGGTGTCCTTATAACAAGAGCAGAGGCCCCACAGAGAACAGGCCAGGCAACCACAGAGGGAAAGGCCAGAGTGGTATAGCTACCAGCCAAGGAACGCCAAGGCTCAGCTGCATCTCTAGAGGCTGGCAGAGGCCAGCTAGGATCTGCCCAGTCTCAGAGCCAGCACGGCCCTGCCCACACCTTGATCTCAGACTTCCAGGCTCCAGAACTGTGAGATGACACATTTCTGTTGTTTTAGCCTCCCCCTTTGTGACTCTCTTACGGCAGCCCTGGGAAGCTGAGCAGTGCGCGTTCACTGCCATCTTGTAGTCATTCCCAAGATAGACCCCAAATGCCTTGGCTTTCTTTCCAAAGCCTGATTTCCCAACCTTCCTGCCTCTACCTCTGGAAGCGTCTTCATGGTTCCAGGAAATGTCTGCTGCCCCTACTTTTGAAGAGCATTAATCCTGGTGTACCCAGGCCCAGAGACCTGTTCTCAGAGTAGCAGCTGGGATTCTTCCAGAATGTCCCTTATATGCCTGTGCAGACTCCTGGCAGCTTGCCTTGGCCTATCAGCACCTCCACTGCGGTTACCTTACAACCTGTAAGAGCTGAGTAAACACTAATTATGGCTCATTCATGCCCATGTGTGCTCAATTCATACCTCCCCCTACCTTTCCACAGTGAAACACGTTAGGAAGCAATTGAAATCACACTGAAGTGATGAAGCCCCAGAAGCCTAGTTGAGGAGAAAAACAGGTAAGGATTTGATAGCACGTTAAAAACGCTTTTCCTGGAGTTCCCGTCCTGGCACAGTGGAAACGAATCTGACTAGGAACCCTGAGGTTGTGGGTTTGATCCCTGGCCTCGCTCAGTGGGTTAAGGATCTAGCATTGCTGTGAGCTGTGGTGTGGGTCACAGACATGGCTCGGATCCAGCGTTGCTCTGGCTGTGGTGCAGGCTGGCAGCTGCAGCTCTGATTGGACCCCTAGCCTGGGAACCTCCATGTGCCGCAGGTGCGGCCCTAAAAAGAAAAAAGAGTTTTTCCTCATAGTTTTAAACATTGATATACAAAGAGAAGAGAAGCTGTCCCATCAAGAGATTTTTTTTCTTCTGGGAGAACTACTGACACAGTAACACAGAATTCAATCTGCTCCCCATTTCAGCAGTGAGATCTCTCTCAAGTCTTACTATGTCAATCTTTCACACAGGAAAAAAGCACTTTTAAAACACAAAAGTCCTTTAGTGTTTTTTTTTTTTCTTCTCTTAAGTTAACAGAATTAAAATACATCAAGAGTATGTAGCTAAAGCCACAGTGAGGTGGAGGGTTTCTTGCGTCTGTTCCTGCAGTGGCGGGGGAGCTGCAGTCAGTTTGATTGATGGCAGGGGAACAAAGCACGGGGTGCAGACGTCAGCGGAGCTGCAAGACTTCCTAATGCACAAATTACATCTTTTGCTCCTGTGTTTCTTCCCTCCACACACTGAGGTTTGTGATAAAATTGACGGTGTGGCGCGTGTGCTGAACTATCTGAAGGACACATATGCATTTAAGAACAAATGATAGGCAGTCCATGTTTCCTAGACTCGTAATCTCTACACAGGGTTACTGTATGCTTTTGTGAGTGTGTATGCACGAAGGATGTGCTCACAACGTGCACGCGCGCACACGCACTGGGCAGTCCTCTAGAAGGGAAAAGATGGGATTCGGCGCGCATAATTCGCGCTGTGGAAGGTGCTGAGCTCAGTCCTCGTTTGGGGTCCCGTGCCCTGGGGGCAGGGTTTACTGTGCGGCCCCCACGCCCCGGCGGGGCCCCTACGCCCCTGCGCGCGCTCCATCTCTCAGTCTCTGCTTCAGCGTGAGGAGACACTGCGGCCAATTTGTGGATCTCCAGCCGGTGGACGCTCCTGCCTGGCTCCTCTGAGCAGGGCGCGGGGGCTTCTCCCCGGCCAGAATCCGGGCTGCACGCGGGATGCTCTCCGGAGCCGCAGGGGGGGAGCCAGCGGCTGGCGGGCGCCTCCCTCCCCATCGCGTCCTTGGTGAATGTCAGTGACCCGACCCCTTCACCCTTCCGCCCTTACTCAGCAGGGTTTCTTCGCTCAAAACTCAAAACGGATCCTACGTGCTTTTCTCCCCACTGGCATCC
Organism: Sus scrofa; assembly: GCF_054392235.1. Taxonomy (NCBI): domain Eukaryota; kingdom Metazoa; phylum Chordata; class Mammalia; order Artiodactyla; family Suidae; genus Sus; species Sus scrofa. The sequence goes on from NC_139383.1 coordinate 2,834,345, forward strand.
ATTGACGTTTGCATTTTTACATATTTGCAAAATGTATTTTCTTTCCTTTGGATGCAAAAAGTGAGCTAATAATTTTCTGGTGGCATTCCTTCTGGCTGCTGCTCTGATTTTTTTTTTTTAATCAAAATCATTTTGCAGTAGGACCTAATTTACTGAGATCCATCAATCCACGTCAAGATACGTTTTGTATTTATTGCACTTTTGCTGTGCATAGATATCATTCACATCAGATTATGGGCTTAGACACTGAAATGACAGAGGTTATATTTGAAACGGTGTCCTAAGGGTACAGTGTCCTTGCGCCAATGTTTTTTTGTTGTTGTTGTGCACCCCAGACTGCTGGGTACCACGTTCAGTATAAAAGCTGTCATCCTGGGCATCCATGGGTTACATCCCGATGACGCAAATGAAGCTGTAAGCACTCATTTTTCTTTTTCATGGCTCCCTCCCTCGCCTGCTCCCAGCCCTCTCTAGATGGCTCTCTCCTCAGTGTTTTCATCTCTCTCTCCTTACTGGAGTGGAAGAATGTGGCGAGACCAAGGAGTTGATGGAATCCCTCCTTACAAACCCGCCTCCCTTAGCTGGCAACAGTTGACCTATGAATGTCTGTGAACGGAGTTCGCACCCAGGTAGAGAGCCTGTCGTGCTGTAAATACACAGGGAGAAGGAGAAGGTATGGCCGAAGCCATCCGCCTGCGCACAGCAGCGACCCAAGGCAAGCAGACCAGTGTGCAGTCCTTGTCAGTGTGCAGTCTGGGTCTCCAGGTTGGGACCTCTGCAGTTTTAAGATGAGAAAGGTCTGGCATTGAAAAGAACAGACACAACCACTCTGCTCCCCGTTGTTGTCATCCCATGGCCACTGAAGGAGTTTGGAGGATTGGAGACCACCCGCTGGGGAAAAGAGTTAAAATTATTATGAATTGACACAAAATTAGGCCACACTCTTTGCAGCTACTTCATTCCAGGGCTGCTGTGCTCCAGGCACTCACTGGTAGGTGAAGGTGGTTTGCTCTCCATTCCGAGGGGGTAGATGTGGCCCAGGAGGAGGGCAGGTCTATCAGGGAAGGTGGTGGAGACTGGTTTCAGAGCGCCCAGATCGCCAGCTTGCAAAACCTTGTGAATTCTGTGTGGAGGCCAGGCCTGAATATATGGTGGTTTCCAGAGGTGGAGCGAGGTTGGGCCTCTGGTCCACTCTGGAAGCTGGGACCTCCCTCCTGGAGTGTCCCTACCCCACCAGCTTGGTCCTGGGCCTCCCACCTGTGGTTGAATCTGCACTGGAAATGAGGAAGGGGCTCCTGGGACTACACCCCTGGGGATTAACCTGGCCTCCCACCTCCAGGGCTAACAAGGGCTCATCCACTGCCTGGTTTTAGGCCAGGCCCGGATCGGATAAACCAGAGCTTATTTATCTTACTTGGAATCCGCGTGCAGCGCGCATTAGAATGCAGAAGCATGCAGGACGCCTGCCATTCCAGACTTCTGCCACTGCCACTGACGTCTTTGCTCTTTGATTTGCATTCATGGCTGGCATCCTGGTTTGTGTCAATAACACACCCACACAAAAGAGTGTGGATGGAGTGGGGGACGCTGTCCACTCTGCACCAACAGCCCCCACCAATGTTTAGCAGCCCCTGGGACAAACGGGGTCAGTCAGTCTGTTCCCCCTCTCCCCCACCCAGGCCCCATTTGACTGCTAATCCCATTTTTCACTCAGTTCTTGAGTGTGTGGCTCGCTCAGGGACCCACAGCCCTGCAAGACTCTTCCTCTGCAGGCAAGGGCTGGCTCCCCGCAATCTCTGCGCCGCTGGGTGCAGAGCTGCGGTTCTCACCATGCACGGATGAAATATTCAACGTTTTTCCAGTAAAAGAGGAAAGACAGATCAGCCCCCGCTTTGCGCGGGGGCGGGGGAGGGGGTGCTGTACACGTGCCAGGCTTGAGGGCCCCGGCGGTTTGATTTATGAGTCCGATAATAAAAATCCCATTAGGCTCCTCTCATTGAGAAAAAGGAGCAGAGAAAAAAAGCTGTGTGTGTCACCGAGCAGCATTGACGCAGGCGGCTCTGACGGCAGCAGCAGCGCGGGCGGGGACCGGGCGCAGGGGGCCCGCGAGGGGCGAGCGAGGGCCGGCTTCGTGGGCGCCGCAGCCCCGCGGCCGCGTCCTCTGCCGACCCCCCTTGCGGCGCCCCCATGCGCCACTGCGCCCCCCTCCGCCGCCCCCGCGCCCCCTGCAGCACCCCCCTCACTGCTGCGCCTCCTCCTCTGTAGACCTGCTTCTCCCAGGCCCGCCCCTCTCCGTTCCCCGCACTCCCCTCTGCAGCACCGGGAGGTCCACCTGCCAAACGCCGCCAACCACCCCGCCCCCACACCTGCTCTTTGGGTCTCCCAAGCCACCCCAGGGCGACCCTGCCAACCCCCATACCCCCGGCGCATCCCCAGCACCCCCTTGGCCTGGGAGAGCTGAAGAGGGGCTGGTGCTGGGTGGAGAGGGAGGGGTACGAGCTTGGAAACTACAGATCCCAGAGGAAAGGGACTAAGGCTGGAGCCAGGGAGGCACCACGTTTCCCATGAGATACATCTCGATGGCCAAGCTGGCAGTCACTATCACCAGAAACCACTGCAGACCCACACTTCCCCAGATGTCGCAAAGGGCCCTTCTCCACAGTCCCTTCTCCGGAGGTCTATTGTACATGGCCCGAAACCTACTAGAGTCAGTTATTTTTACGTTAAAAAAAAAGTCTTCAAGATAAGAAAAAGATGAGTGATGCTGAGCTTTGTGTACGGCTGACCAGGGCCCTGTCAACATCTAAGCTGTTTCTGTGCCAAGCTCTGGGCCAGAGCCTGTCTCTGCTGGGGGAGCCCAAAGCAGTGCTGCCCACTGCGAGGGCACATGGGTCCAGGGCAGGGGGTCAGGCGAAGATGCACCTGTTGCGGCCAAGAGGTAAATGCTTCTTCTCCAACAAAACAAAACAAGCCCAGTTCTAACTGAACCTGAAAATCTGGATTTCCAATCAGAGGTTTTCTTACACTCTGCAGAAGAGAATAGCTAGCCAGATTTGCTTTTCTCAGTGTGCTAGAAAATGCATCATATGGGATTGACCTTGACAGCTGCAGTTTAGCCTCAGCCTTGAATTCAGACATCTCTACTCTCACATCCACTTGGTGTGGTAGATGTATTACTCGTGACGTCCTAGCGGCTCAGAACTTTCCAACTCAGCTGCAGCAGGCAGCAGCCTCATGGGTGGAGAGAGATTTTTGAGGAGGCCTCTTGTTAGAACTCCGTTCTCATCTCCAGTAAATCCTAATTAGACCTGAGAATTGAACACACAGAGGTCTGACACTTGTACACCAATATTCAGAGCAACCAAAAGCTAGAAACAAGTGTTCATCAGTTGATGAATGGAAAACCACAGTGTGGTATATCCATGCCATGGAATACCATGCAGCCAGAAAAAAGGATGAAGTTCCAACACAAGCTACAGCATGGATGAGCTTGAGGACAATACACTAAGTGATATAAGCCAGTCACAGAAAGAGAAACACTGCAACGCAGCTCCTCTTCCACGAGAGCCCTTGACAAGTCCATTTCATAGAGACAGAAAATAGGAGGGTGGTTGCCAGGAGCTGGGAGGAATGGGGAATGGCCCAGAGTCTCTGCGTGGCATGATGAAAAAGATGCGGGGATAATGGTGATGGTCGCAAAACACTGAATGTGATCAACACCATTGAATGGTGCACTTAAAGATGGCTCTGTGATAGACATATGTATGGATCTAAAATTTCATAATATAAACATGGTCAAAAACAAATGTGTCTTCTAGAGATGATACCTCACCTAGTTTTCTCCTCAAACTGCCAATTCTGAGAACAGCACCCCTCAGGCAGGGCACTAGCTGCAAACATCTAGCTTTAAGCATACCTTCTGGGAGTTCCCTTGTGGCTCAGTGGGTTAAGGATCCAGCAATGGTCCTTAACTCTTTTTTTTTTTTTTTTTGTCTTTTTACCATTTCCTGGGCCGCTCTCGCGGCATATGGAGGTTCCCAGGCTAGGGGTCGAATCGGAGCTGTAGCCACCGGCCTACACCACAGCCACAGCAACGCGGGATCCGAGCAGCGTCTGCAACCTACACCACAGCTCACAGCAACTCCGGATCGTTAACCCACTGAGCAAGGGCAGGGATCGAACCCGCAACCTTCTGGTTCCTAGTCGGATTCATTAACCACTGCGCCACGACCGGAACTCCCAGCAGTGGTCCTTGCTGTGACACAGGTTTGAGCCCTGGACTAGGAATTTCCACATTCCACGAAAGTGGCCAAAAAGAACCACTTAAAACCAAAATGAGATAAGATACCAGAAGTTACTAAGGGCTTTCTTGCCCTTATATATTCTGCTACAAAGATGGTCATATCTATTTGAGAATGTTCCAGAGTGAACGAAATCCTTACACCCCCTGGATCTTTGCTTTGATAGTGCGGCCCCAAGACGGCTACAGACACACATTAATGGCATGGATTCAGGGGAAGACAAACAGTGTCAAGGTTTTCGGTGCCTACTAACCTGAATGTATTCGTTTCGTACTGTTCCTGGGAGATGACCTCAAATTTAGTGGCTTAAAACAACACGAATCTATCATCTTCTGGTTCTGGAGGTTAGAAATCCAACACAGTCTCACTGGCTCAAATCGAGGTGCAGACAGGGCTGCATTCCTTCTGGAGGCTCGAGGGCAGGATCAGACCCTTGGCCCTCCTGCGTTCCTCGGCTCCAGCCCTTCCTCCACCTTCAGAGCCAGCGGCCGTACATCTGCTCCATCTCCCTCTGGCCACTGCTGGGAATGTGAGTAAACTGCAGCAGGCCCAGCTGGGTGACTCGTTACTCTGCAGCTCAGGGTCCACACTGCAGTCACCATGCAGAGTCCCCTTGGCTCTGCCAGGTGCCAGAGTCACAGGCTCTGGGGTCGAGGACGTGGGCATCTTTGGGGCCAGGATTCTGCCCGCCATACCAAGGTACCTCTTAGGGTTCAGGATTCTGTTCAGGGAATATTGCTCTAGGTGAACTCAGAGGCACCAAGCAGCTCGCTCAACAATGCAGTAGGTACTCAGAGGAGAAATGAACTGCGGTTCTTCCTTGCAATGGTTTTTCCAGTGGCTTTGCTCCTGTTTCGGACCTGGGAGTCCTCCAGGCGCAACAGCGGCATTCCTGGAATGAGTGGGGGGTGCTGGTTGGGGGCTGCTCTTCGCAGCTGAGCCCCCACGGGACAGTCGCCTGCCTGTGTGTGCAGCCTGCTGGGGTGTGGGGCAGACACAGCCACCCAGGCACAGATTCCGTGGGGCGGGTGGGTGGACGCGGCCATGGGGGTCCTGCACTCAGTGGGGCTCAGGCTTGGTTATTAGTGGCCTGTCACCTTTTTAAATTTCTTGACACTTTTGAACTAGAGTCCTTGAATTTTCATTTTGCACTGCGCCCAGTAAATTGTAGAGCTGGGTGCTGGGTGGGCCGGACCCACTGCCTGGCCAGCAGTATCTCTGCTGGTCCTTCTGCTCCAGCCCCGATGACCACCCAAAGCACACGGCAGCGCCCTTTCTGCCTGGGGCACAGGTGTGCTCGGAAATGGACATGCCTGGCTGTTCATGTTTCCTGCCAGGCGTGCTGGACTGTGCAGGCCTGCTGCCCTTATTGGTCAGAGAGACTCTGCTGCTGTAACAAATGACCCGACAATGAAGCCACTCAAGGGTGACACAGTGACAGTCCTGAGTCTGGCAGCGGGTGGCCTCCCAGGTTGTGCAGACATTCAGGCTACAGGGAAAGGGGAAGCAGAGAGCAGGCACACCCAGCGGGTCTCCCCTGCGCTCAGCCTGGGCAGGCAGCCATAACTGCTCACGGTGGCCACATCAGAGGGCGGGCAAGGTAGGGCAATATGCCACCTGGAGTCTGGCTGTTAATTCTCTTCCTGGGGCAGAAGGGGCAGGTGGATTTCGTGGTGGTCTCAGCCATGGCCTCTGCCTCCCTGTGGGTCCCCCACTCCAGCTCTGGGCCCGCCCTTCCTGACCACCACCCCCAGTCAGCCCTGCCCTTTCTCCCATCTCACCCATTCATCGGCTTTGCCTCTCAGACGGTCCTCGCAGCCTCTGCCTCTGGGCACAGCCGTAATTAAATTATTTTTTAAAAAGCATCCTCTCATTTTCTAGGTTTTAGTGCAAGGTGGGGAGACTACCATGGATTTTGTTTGCTCTCTAAAAACTTGCGAAGATCATCTTGGACTGCTTTTCTGGGTGACAGGGAGGGGACATGGCTGGACCTCTGGAGAAAGGAAAGCGCATTTGAGCCCGTCACCTTACAGAAAACCCTTTGATGCCCACCTGCTGCCTCAGGAGAAACTAATTCTGAGTACTGCTTCCGAGGCCCCTGCCCTCTGGGTCTTTTCACCGCCCCTGCCCCAATCACGCCTCTCCCTGCCCCGCGCACTGCCCACCTCCTCTCCGCCTCTGCAAGGCTTTCTCGCTGGAAGGACCTCACACGCGGGCTCCTCCGACCTGCTTCTCTCTCTCTTCTCTCCTGTCCACGCGCACTCCGTCTCGAGGTCCTAGGAGAAAAGCACTTCAGACCTCTTCTCCTACCACTTCCTCTCGCAACCCCAACTCGGAGCGTTATTGTGACCTCCGATGGCACCGGATCGTTGTCCTTCATAGCAGGTGCTACAAGGCGTCGCTGCGTGCGTCCTTACGTGCTGACGTACGTCATTCCCTTTCCACCATCTTGCCTCCCCAGCGCCACCAGGCACCGGCCGCAACGCGCATGCGCAGCCTGGGCTGTGCGCTGGGTCCTGCACCGCACCTGGTGCACAGCTGATGCTCAACACGGTGGGCTTCTATGACCAAACAAATGAAAGAAAAAGATGGCAAGCAACTAGGATGAGCTGAAACCCAGGTGATAGGAGAGTACTTGTTGTGCAGCCGATGTTCAAATTCGCCATCTTCATTACCAGTGATGGTTGCTGTGAACTTGAGGACCGCGGGAAGGATGGAGCCTATATCCCTATTTCAATGGGCTGGGATACCCTCCAATCAAGCTTCTGATTTTCTTCTTCTTTCTCATTTTGTCTTGCTACCTGCAGTATGTTTCCCAATTCCCGTCATTTATGAACTCTGATAATTGGATCATCTTCTTTTGCAATTGTTTGCAGTTGAAATATTTTATTTCCTATCTTCATATGCATTTAACGTATTATGTATTTAATATAAATGTGTCTCATGATATAAAAAAGCCAATTGGTGGGTGGTGGACACAACATTTTTTCTCTGAAGAGACATTAAGACGTTTGAAATAAGTTAAATGTATTTATTGCCATCCATACTCAGTTTGCATAGAATTGCCACAGATACACAGCTGTGCTAAATTTCCCATCTTTGATGGTTAAGTTGAACGCGTGCAGATACCTACCATAATAATCCTTTTACATTGTATACATTTATGTTTTAACGTTGCCATGGTCACCAAAAATAATTGAAACGAATTTTCCCACAGACCCAATTTTAAATGGCTTACATACTGTGACAGCACATTCTTTTATTTGTTCATTACTCAAAATCTTAGCACTTCTCAGTGGAAAATTCCAGATTTGCAAGAGAATCTCTACTGTTTCAGACCTTGGCAAGTATGTTGAGAAATATCTTGAATCTGAGGGAAGCAACATCACGACTCTCAGTGACATATTTATTTATTCACATCAGAAAACCCCTGTGTTGAGCTGTTACAGACAGAGTGTGTGGGGGAGGGGGGAGGAATGAGGACACTTAAGCAGCGACAGGCGCCCTGGCACTTCCTGCAGTCATACCTGTGTGTCCTGCTTCCATATCAGAAAACCTTACTTCTTCTCAGAGGCCACGTGTCTGAACCCCAGGTACTACAGCTTAACTTTAAATTAAATCCTATTTGTGTTATATACAGGAAAGGAACCTTTTTTAAGTGTTGGCATTTGGCTTGACCTAGCAATCCCCCTTCTTTTTGCCAATTCCTATGTCCGTTCCTTAAAGAATTTTAGCCTCCAGTTGAGGCTTTGTCCTTTAGGGAGTGTTGAACAGTGTTGAGCCAGAAAATGGTCTGTTCAGACATCACTTCCTAAAACTACCCTGGGTGTGGCCTAGGGGGAGTGAGGCTGAGGAAGGGGACATATGAGATGGCATCCTTACAGTCTGAGCTGGAAACACTCAACCAGGCTGGTGGGGACACGGCCTGAGTGATGCTTGGGGCCAGAGATGCAATGGTTTGGGAGGCGCTGGAGGCGGGAGGAGAGAAGGAAGGACTTTCCATGACACCGATGGCTTCAGTGTTGAGTGTTGAGAAGAACAGTGGGAGAAAGAGAGACGGTGTCAACAGGGACACCAGCAGGGCCTGCCCAGGGCCTGACGGGGCTTGGGATTGTTAACCAGGCCTGCTGCACGGGGCCGTGAGTACCACACGGCAGGGACCTAAGCCGCGAGGGCCTCAGGCTGTCTCACAGAATAAACACGGGCCCGGCTGCATTGATGCACAAGGCGAATCCTTGTCGGGAAGATGTTGCTATTTTAGAATCAGCGCTTCCAAGTCTTTAATGAGGTGGATTAAAAATTGTAGTCAGCCACCCTGATGCATCCTCTCTTTCCAGCTTCTCTTTACGTTCCTCCTGCTGAGGGAGGGAGGGACTTCTTTTATTTCTTGGTCACCTGAGTTAAGTCTCTAATGACAGTGGCAGTAGATGTACAGAATAGCCTCTTCTCATTCCAGGGTTTGTTTGTTTTTTTTAACAGTTTTCCTTTTTAGCCAACTAAGCTCCAAATAATAATCCTAGATCTTAGGGAAAGACAATAATAATAATAATAATAAAACCCTAAGTACTTCCCACTGGATCGAAGGTAGCTGGTCGTGCCCCTCCTGGGTGGAAAAATGATCTTGGACTTTGAGGAACTGTATCGACTTCTGTGTGAAACGTTCCATTTCCAAATAACCTATTTCTTGGTGAAGTTCTTTGAAGAGGGGGTGTGGCATTCCTCTCAAACCTCTTAGTGCTCCCGCTGCAGCTCAGCCGGGCTCCTTGAAGCATCCGAATGCCTTGGGACCAGAAAGAACCGTACAGGGGACAGAGGTCAACCCTTTCATTGTATAAAGATGGAAAGTAAGATGTGGGAAGATGAAATAGCATTTCTAGAGCTAAACAGTGTGTTAACTGTGGCGGGATGCACGTGAACAAAGATGCAGATTTCCTACGTTTCAGGTGGCTGTTCTTTCCCTTCACTCTCTTAGAAGCGAGGTGTTTCAAAGACTGCGGATATACAGAGACAAGTGATAGATGACTGACAGATAGATAGATAGATAGGTAGGTAGCACTTTCTCCTTTACGTCTGCAAATGGCACACATGCATCTGATCCGTAAACCCAGCTATGAGGTACTTGGGGAATATCTTATTTTTATCCCCATCTTACAGATGAGGAAACAGAGTCTTAGGGACGTCAAATGACTTCTCCAAATTCACAGAGTTAGAATGGGACAGAATTGAGAACAGAAATCATGTCTGGGAGTTCACGTCGAGGTGTAGCAGAAATGAATCTGACTAGGAACCATGAGTTTGTGGGTTCGATCCCTGGCTTCACTCAGTGGGTTAAGGATCCAGCATTGCTGTGGGCTGTGGTGTAGGTCTCAGACATGGCTCTGATCTGGCATTGCTGTGGCTCTGGCGTAGGCCAGCAGCAACAGCTTAGATTAGATCCCTAGCCTGGGAACCTCCATACGCTGCAGGTGCGGCCCTAAACTGACAAAAAGGCAAAAAAAAAAAAAAAAAGAAAGAAAGAAGGAAAAGAAATCATGTCTGCTTCCAATTTAATTCTTCCCAGTATATTTGTTATGTAATAGAGAGGGATACCATGTTCAAAATATATATGCTCAATTTAGTAGGAAAGAGTCATAGAAGCATACACTATATTATGTCCTAATAAATTCATCACCCCCCAAGTTGCCTGAGGATAAACCAGCCCCTAGACCCGAATCTTTCCAATTCGGTGAACCAAAGTATCCTTAAAACATGTTTTTTTCATTAATGTACATCTGTTTACATTTGGAAAATGTTACTTGTTTTTCTTTTGAAAAGAAAATGATTGGTGAATTGTAAACTGACGCAAACTCTTTGAAGAAGAATTCAGCAAATACCCAACAAGATTACGTTTATATCTACTCTGCGGCTCAATAATCCCACTTCGAGGCATTTACCCTGAAGTCATACCTTCAATCATTAAAAAAAAAAAGTAAATGCGTAAAGTAATTTATTGCACTTATTTGTAATTATGAACGATGAGAAATTGCCTAACTGTCCAAGCATACAACATACTCACAAGACGGCCGCTTCTAAAAACTGAGGAAGGTGCTGAAAATAACCTGGGAGTGACTTCCAGCAGGTGTTACTGACGACAGACAGCAAAGTGCACAAGAGCATTTGTGGAGAAAAGAGAGAAAATAAGAAAACAAACATATCTACTCACTTTTGCAAAAGGAAACAGAGTTGAGATAAACCAGTAAAGAGTAGGGAGCTCCCGTTATGGCTCAGCAGTACGTCCTCAGCTATTGTCTATGAGAACGTGGGTTTGATCCCTGGCCTTGCTCAGTGGGTTAAGGATCATGCTGCCGTGAGCCATGGTGTAGGTTGCAGATGCGTCTTGGATCCCTCGTTGCTGTGGCTGTGGTGTAGGCTGTCAACTGCAGCTCCGATTGGACTCCTAGCCTTGGAGCATCCCTATGCTGAGGGTGCAGCGCTAAAAAGGCAAAAAAAAAAAAAAAAAAAAAAAAAAAAAAGCTAGCAAACAGTGAAGTTGGATTTTAAGCAGGCCTGGAGGAGTCATAAATGAAGAGAATACAGGAGGGCCCTCTCTGTGAATTTACGTAGAGTTTTGACTTGAGAAGCATATGCAAAAATACATAAACGACAAAATTAAATTGACAAGAAATGGGAAGGGGAAACCCCTTATCCTGAATGGAAACCGAAGCAAAGGAATCCTGTGGTCCTTCCCAAAAAAGGCAGCAGAGGGGAATCCATAGAATGGCACAAACCAGTAACTTCTGAACACAGATGTGACAATAGATCTTCTGGATTTTGTACCCTGGAGCAAGAGCTGGTGGGGGGAGAGTTGAAAACTAATCTCAACCTGCTTTAGTTGTCTGTTTGTTGCAGTGGGGAGGACAAGGCAACTGGGGAACTTTCAGACACATTACGGGGTTGAGCACGTGACTCAATACTTTGATGCTGTGGGAGCTGGGGGCTTTACTGTGATAAAAGATATACGCAGATGTCACAAGAAAGGCAAGAAAGACTGGCTTCTAATAATGTATATGCATGTATATGTGCACATGTATGTTTGTCTATGTATGTTGTATGTGCGTGTGTGTGTGTGTGCGCGCGCTCGAGTGTGAGCGTGCACACTCACGAATTGGCCAGACCTGCCTGCTGCAAAGACCAAGAAGAAAGGCCACCCCAGTAGCAGTGAGCAACGCTGGTACCCAGAGCTTGGTCTCTGATACCACTGCAAGGACCAGCGTTCCTCCGAAAAATGGCTGATTCCAGGCTGGGGCAAGGTAGGTCCAAGACAGGCCTGTAATATCTCGCTGTGCCAGAAGGAAGGAAGAGCTCGTCAAATGACGAGGCATGCTGTGTGGACAGGAGCCACCTTAGGGACTCTCACTGGCCCTGTTACGGACCAAATAGAGCAAAATAGTTGCACACTATTAGAAGTAGGAATGTCAGGGTCCTTAATACTTGCATACTCATAACGTCACTAATGGATGGATTCAGAAATTAGGGACTGAGGGAGAAAGGGGGTGGTGCTTGCCCACCCCAGGGCTAACGAGTAAACGTGGAGGGCGTGCGGAGTTTGAAAGCCCTCAAGGCGGGAGTGGACCAAGTCAAAACCCTTGGTCGAGGTCAGTTCCCGGTGGATTTCAATGAGAAGTGGAATATTCAGCAGATCTTCAGGTGTCTCCCCAAAGACTGCTCGTCAGTTGCAAGTGAAACAAAAAGAGTAATGAGTCTGTGGAGAAGTCAGACAAGAACCCAGTCAGCATTCAGACCACCAGTGAGAGCCAGTGGTCACCAGAGCCTCTCAGCGTGATATTCTGAGAAAGACACAGCCTCTGCCTGCGGGGTCCCAGCGAGAAAGCAGAACCTGTCATGAAGAAACATCAGATGGACCCACACCTGGAAGTGGCTTATTTCAGAATCGGGGGAGGAGAGGTCTAGAGTCTTCCAAAATGCCTGTGTTGTGAACAACAAAGAATGTTTCTGGGAATGTTCCAGATTGAAAGAGTCTAAAAGTAGGGCAATTAAGTGAAAGCCTTGCCCCTAAGCAGCATTCCGCTCGGGGTGGGGTGGTTGGGTGACGTCTAAAAGACACTGGGTCAATCGGCCAAACTGAACATGGATGGAGATTAGGTGAAATACTTTATCAGTAACGTTCATTTACTGAGGTTGACTCCAGTACTGTGTTTATATAAGAAAATAGGATAATGATTATAATTATATAATTTCTTATAATGAGAAAATACCCTTGGGAGTTCTCGTCATTCAGTGTTCAGTGGTTAACAAACCTGACTAGCATCCATGTGGACATGGGTTCGATCCCTGGCCTCACGCAGTGGGTTAAGGATCTGGCGTTGCCGTGAGCTGTGGTGTAGGTTGCAGATGTGGCTCGGATCCTGCGTTGCTGTGACTGTGGTGTAGGCCGGCGGCTACAGCTCTGATCGGACCCCCAGCCTGGGAACCGCCATATGCCCTGGGTGCGGCCCTAAAAAGACAAAAGACCAAAAAGTAAAAAAAATAAAAAAATTAAAAAAAAAGAAAGAAAAGCAAATAGCCTTATTCTGAGGAAACACACAGTGACATCTGTTGGGAGTAAAGGACCAAGAGGAGCAGCTCACTCGGAACAGCTGAGAAAAGCAGAGGGGGTGCCGTGACCGTGACGGCGGATGTGACTATTAACGAGAGGAGAGTCTGGGTAACAGATGTGTGGAAGTTCCTTGCACTATTTTTATTCTTGCAAGTTTTCTGTATATTTGAAATTATTTCCAAATAAAAGTCTAAAAAATGTAAGCGATGAAGTCTAAACAGATGAAATTTGGAATAATTAAGCCATGCTACTTATGGAACAGAAACGATAGAGCTGAAATGTCTGCATTTGTGTGATGGGTTTAAAAATCTGAACATAAGGCACAATGATACGGTCCTTCCTTTAAAACACAACCTCCTCAAAGCCCCACTACTGCTTGGCTGTGTTACATTATTTGCCCTCATTTTCCTCATGTATAAAAGAATTTGGGGCCAGGGGACTGGTCTCATTAGTTAATTGAATGTTGCTTCCAGTTCTGCAAACCAGTGATTAGACTCTGTTCAACCCATTCACAGTGTCAAGTAAGGGACACTCAGACTTTCCAGGACTCTAACACCCGTTTGAAAGTCATTGCCCACAACTTGGAAATTCCGCCAGGCTCTGCCGGTCAGCACGGAGCCCCCAGCTGTGCTGAGAATGGCCCGGTTTTGCCAACAAGGTGCTGCCTAGCAGGCCACTGTGTCAGGAAGCCGTCTCTGATTCTGCCAGTTCCCCCGGAAGATTCGTGGCAGTGGTGAGAATTCACAGCCTGGTACCTGAAGATCTCACTTCCTCTTGGAATGAGAAGAACGTGAAATGGCTCTTCCAAGACCACGGGATGGAGACCCTGTGTGGGGCTCCACACTCAAGCTGAGCCTTGCAGGTGTCAAGAGTGGAAGCCCCCTCAGAGCCCTGCATTCTGACCATCTTCCCCAAGGCCTCGGGAAGTGTCTTCGGAAGCAGAAGTGTGGAGGGAGCCCTGGGGGAGGCTTCGTCACCGAGGGAAGTGATGGCGGCTCGCTGGCCCCTGCTGCATTACGCCTTCCCACCGCTCAGACGAGACTGGCCTTGAAGCCCATAAGCGTCCTGGAATGTGATGTGTTCATGGGAAGGCGGTAGTCAGAGTCGAGGAATAGGGGATCCCCCCCCCCACACCCTCACTCACCTCCCGGATGAGCGAGCTGGCCTGGGCGACGCAACAGCCGCTCCTGAGACTCCGTCTGAGCCCCTCCGACCCCCTTTGCTCAGGCTGGACGGTACCTCGGTAACGTGGGCTTTCCAGATGTGCAGGGTGGGTGGGGTCAGATCTTGAGCCACACCCCTTGGTGCCCTCTCGTCTGCTCCCTGATGTCCCTCCATCTCCCTGGAATCCTCAGCACCGCTCAGCATGTTTTTCAGATGCTACTTCAGAAGACGGGCAGTCACATGTGCGTTCTAGAACTATTTCCATCTTCCTCACCTCCTACCTCCTCTCACCCACGTGGCCAGCCCCCCACCTCCGTCAACTCTGTTTCCATGAAACAGCCTCTCAGCCGCTCGCCCTGCCTCTGGTCTCACCTCCTCTCAGCCACTCGCCAAATCTCTTCTTTTTCACCTCCTTCTGAAAACCCATCAAGGCCTCAGGGCTGCAGGGAGGGAGTGTGGGCTCTGAGGACACCCGTCAGGTCAGCTCAGGTCCCCTTTCCTCCATCTGGCCCCGTGGCGAGGCCAGCCCCTCGGTACCCCCGGCAGGCTTAGCCTGAGGCAGGAAAGAACAGGCCAGCAGGGAGGGGAAAGAAGGAGGGAGGGAGAAAGAGGCCACTGAAGAGGAAAGGGAGCTGGGAAGAAACGGAGTCACCCAGAGGCCTAACAGTGAGACGTCTTGGGCAGAGGCGCCACGCTCTCAGATGATTTTATTTGAGGGACCACAGTGGCAGAGAAAAGGCTCCGTCGGCCTCCAAGCTCACCTTCTTTTATTTGCCAACAAATCCAGCATCTCCTGGATGTGCGGTGACGTGTGGAACTTCTGTGAGGCCAAGTCTAGTCTTTAAGGCGATGATAAACCAAAGCCAAACTGCCCATCCCCGTGAAGCAGGCATCTCCGTGGGGGACGTAGAATAAACAGGCCAAATACAGAAACCAGAGGGGAGTCGAGGAGGGATGTCAGGCAGGCATGAGGGACAGGAAGCGAATTGAAGGTTCAGGCGAGGTGACGTCTGGAGGCTTCTCTGAGGAGGAGGGAGAGAGCTAGCCTTGTGGGAAGGCCCAGCGAGGTCCACAGATTCAAAGTTCTGCGTCTAGTAGAGGCCAGCGGGGCTGGGGGCCAGGAAAGAAGGAAGGCAGAAGGGTGTGGCCGGAGCGGGCGTGCAGATCACTGTAAGCACGGGGCCTTTTCTACGGGTACAGAAGCCGGTGGGGGACTTTAGGATGGGAGAGACGTGGCCTCCCGTCTTAACACAGCCACCCTGACAGCTTTGTGACAGCAGACTCCTGGAGATAAACCCCAACCCAGACAGGAGGCGGTGGGGGTGGGTCGTGTCCGTGGGGGGACTTGGAGCCACCTTGCTAAAGGTGGAGGGACAGGATGGAATGTGGGAGTGAAGAAGAGGAGCCAAGCAGATGCCAACATTTTTGGCCTAAGGCAATGGAGGGGATGAAATGTTTGTTCGTTTACACAGGCGGGAAAGCCTGCGGGCAGAGCAGGTTTGGGTGAGGGTGAAGCCAAGCACCCAGTCAGTCATGCTGAGTTTCCGATGCCTTCTAGACACCCAGGTGGAGGTGCTAGTGAGACATGTGTGCCTAAGCTTTAGGGGAGAAGCCTGAGCTAAAATACAAATGCAAAACCTTCAGTGTGAGATAGGACTGGTCCCCAGGAGGCTGACCAAGGGAGCAGGTGGGGAGAGACTAGAGGGGGCAAGGGCCCTCCAGCATCAGGAACTTTGGGAGATGCAGAGTCACCCATCGTGACCCAGACGGAATGGCCCGAGGGTAGGCTGGAAACCTGGGAGTGTGGTGTCTGAAAGCCAAGTGACAGGTGTGTCCACAGGCGAAGGGCGCCATGACTTGTGCCCCATCCGGAGGCAAGGCGGCAGCGGAGTGGAGGATTCAGAACTGACCTTTGCTCTGAGCAGCGAGGCCCGATCGCTGACCAGGGTGAGACCGGGATTTTCAGAGTAGCTGAGCTAGAACTCCTAAAACTCTCTTGTAGGCTTGGGTTCGCAAGCCAATGAGAGGAGAGCAGTCAGAGTCTAGGCAACTGCTGGGAGCTGGTTCTTGGGCAGGGGAGAGAAACTGGGTGGGAGACCCTGAGAAGATGCGGTCAGACCTCGGTTTCCCCAGGGGAGAAAGGACAGCCGGCTGCGGTGGGGAGGACCCAGCAGAGGACACAGGAGGCAAAGGCCCGGAATCGGAATCGGGAAGGCATTTCCTCTGGCAGCAGTGGGCTGGGGCCAGGGCACAAGTGGAGGGGGGCCTTTACGGGACAGGGGCACCCGAGAGAAGGCCAGTTTGAGACCAGGCAGCTTCTCAGACAGGCTGAGCCAAACCGGGCTCTGTGGGGCAGTCGCACACTCCCGGACGTTGGCGCCGCCCAGGCCGGGCTCGCAGTCCCGGGTTGGCAAAGGCGCTCAGGCTCCCCTCAGCTTCGTTTGTGTCCCAGGCCCATTTTTTGCGCGCTTCATCAGGCTCCCGCGCGAGCAGGGCGCCTCAGACTCCTCCATCCTTTGGGATCCCCGGTGGGACGCGGGGGCTTCGCCCAGCCGGGGGCGCCGCATTCCCCTCTGGGCGTGCGTGGGCCTCGCCATCCCTCCGCCGCTGGCAGCAGCGCGCGGGGGACGCGAGAGCAGATTCCCGCGCAGCTGGACTCAGGCGGGGAACCCGCTCTGTGGTCCTCCGCAGGCCCCACGAGGTGTTCGTTCCCCGGCACAGCGCACCCCTGGGGTTCGGGAAGGGAGCGCGCACAGGCTTGGGTCAGCAGAGGGAGGTGACACCCTTGGTCCCAGCCACTGCCCTGCGCCACGAGGCCGCTCCCCTCTCTGTGGCTACGGTCCAGGCTGCAGACCGGCCCTGGCTGCGTGGGCGTCCCGCCTCTTCCGCGCGCAGGGACCGGGAGCCGCTCAGCTCTGCTTTCTGCGGGCTTTGCAGGCGCAGAACAGACCCCCGGGGATGGAGGTGCAGGAGAGGGCAGGCCCCTGTTCTTTTAAGGGTGGTCCTTTGGCGTCCTCCCACCCGCACTGAAGCGAGGGCGCCGTCCCCGCGTGGGAGCAGAGCCCTCAGCGAGGGCGACATCCCCGCTCGGCCAGTGGTCTCCACGCGCAGGCATCCATCCATTCACTGCGACTCCTGGAGCCGAGCGGCGGCCCCACGACTCAAACCGAATCTATGAATGGGAAGAAGGATGAGAGGCAACGTCTGTTTCCACTCCCTGCTTCCCCGCCCCCTCCCCGCCTCCCTCCAGGCAGAGCGAGCCCGGCACGAAGTGACAGGGGCAGGGGCGGGGGCACCTCGGGGCATGCGGGGGCGGGGGGCGCGAGTCTGGCTGGAAACAGCACTATTTATAAACTCTGGAGCTGCAGGACAAAAGGACAAAGAGGGCAGATCGGAGTTCCCTCCTCCCCCAGCCCCCGCCCCGGCGACTTTGATTTCATTATCCGCCCGCCCCGCACGGCGGGGCGGCAGGTGCGGGGGTGGGAGTCTTCTCAGCCGGAGCAGCTTCGCCAAAGGTCCGGCTGCTGACGTAGGAGCGCCCGCTCCTGTCAATGAACAGCAGCGGCAGCCTGGGGACTGTCTGGCAACGAGGCTACAGACGTCATCGCCTCCTGTTGGACGCGGGGGGGTGTCCGAGCAGCAGCTCCGGCTTAAAGGAAAACTCTCCAAGTTCAAGGCAGCCGGGGAGACTCGTTCTTGGGAGCACATGCGCCCCAAAGCCCGGTGCGCGCGGGCACACAGACTGGCACACTGGAACACACGCGCGCGCACACACACACTCAAGCACACACGCACACTCCCACTCATGTTCTCTATAGGTGTGTGGGTCCAAAGTTGTGTCCTCAGGGAGGCTGAGCTGAAAAGAACCGGGCTTCCTTGGCGCCTGGGGCGCTCAGCGCGGCTCTCCTGGAGACTCCCCAGATGGACAGAAGGGAAAGAGGAATACCACCCTCCGCTTAGGGTGGTCTCCCCCGTTTCTGAGAAGATCAGTGCGAAACGCGGACTGCCGGACGCCTTTGGAATATGCCTGCTGAGCGGAGCAGAAAAGAGTGTTCTTGGAGTGGTCGTGAACTTGGGCCACCTGGGCTCCCCGGCAACTTGTTTTGCGCAGTTCTCAATGGAGCCCTGGACCCACCGGGCTCCTGGCCCGTCTGCATTTTCCCCTCCTTTTCTTCTTCTCTCTTTTTAAAATGTATGAACTTGAAGCCGAACGCAGACAGGCGCTTGGGATACTTTGGCGGGTAAGTGAACTGTTCCTTTTACCTATTATTTAACCCCTGGGAGTCCAGAAACACTTAATTCCAACCTTTCCCCTTCATTTGTAAAAAGTTACCATCGTTTCCTTCTATCCTTCTTGGCAGCAAGAAAGTGTGTGTGTGTGTGGGGGGGGAAACAGGACCGTTTTGGAGGAGGGATGGTGAGTGGAAGTGAGAAGACTCAAGGGGTGGCCGAGGAGGGAGAGGGACAGTCGCCAACCGTGCCTGAGTGATTGCCTGTGGCTGCCTCTTTGGAGCCAGTTGCCCAGCCCCACGTTCCTGCCAAGGCTGCTGTCCAGCTGCGGCTGGGTTGTTGGACCCGAAGGGGCCTCAGGAGATGCCAGGAGAAGCTGCTACTGTGCTCCCACCCCTTCCTCCTCTCTGGGCTTCTTCCCTCAGTGTTGAATGGGGACAAGCCTCCCTCCTCCTCCTGGGGCCTCTGGCCTCTGCCCACTACTCCCACCCTGCCTCACCTCCTCCAGCCCCTTTGCTCAAGCTCATATGATGTCACAGAGGGGGAGGGGGCCCTGCGCCCCTAGCACCTGAAAGCTTCACTGTATTGCATCCTGCAGCCTTTAATTTTTATCATTCCACCCAGTTTTCCTTGCAATCCATTGAAAACACCCCCCCCCCAAGCACCACACACACTGCCACCCTGCCCCACCCCAGGACACATTGTCAGGGCCAGAAGTCCTGCTGCATTGCACCCACCCCGTCCCCCTTCTAAATTAGAAAGAAGGCAGCTGAGGGGCCCAAGCATCCTCTCCTCCCTGGTTTTCTGGTCTCTCTTTCCCTCTGGGCTTACCCTTCCAGGGGGAAGGAAAAAGAGGAAGAAAGAAGGAGAGACGGAGAGAGAGAGGGAGAGAGACGGGGAGAGGGAGAGAGAGAGAGAGAGAGAGAGAGAGAGAGAGGAGCGCCGAGCAAACAGCCCCCTAGACGTAGGGCCCGCACTGATGGACTGACTGTCGGCTCCAGCGCCGGCCGGTGCCTCCTGCCTCCAGCCTCTCCAAGCACCTTCCCTCCCTAACCAGCAATTCCCTCCAGCCCTCTCTCTCCCTCCCCGGCTGCTCCTCCCCACCCCTTTCGGAGGGCGCCTTTCTCCCCTCCACCTAACCCCACCTTCACTCTCCACCCGGAGGGGGGAGGCTGGGGGTGGGGACTGAACACCCCAGAGCCCCAGCCCGGCAGAGATGTCGAAGAAACGCAAAGCCCTGGAGGGTGGAGGCGGTGGAGGCGAGTCCCCGCTCCGGGAGGAGGACCCCACTGCCTGGTTGGAGGGCAGCAGCGAGGAGCAAGGTAGGGGGAGGAGGGGGGAGAAGAAGGAAAGGAGCCTGCAGGGGAGGTTTGGGAGTTGAGACCCTCTGCAGGAAGGCTCCAGCCAGGCTTCATCAGCTCCCAATGTCAAGGTAACTTGAGGAGACTGTGCCCCCCACAAAAGGGATTTTACTTGTGTCTCCAGGACATTGGGGGTGGGGTGCCAAGGAGCTGATGAGGCTGACATTGAAGACCCAAATTTGGGGGAACTTGAAACTGTGTGGAGAAAGGGAGGGTGGGGTGGGATGGGAGAGGAGGCAGGAAGAGGCCGGGTACAGATGGGGAATTGTTGGCCATTTCCTGTCCTCTGCCTGCCTGGCTGTCACATATATGGGGTGACAGACTATCCTATGGATGTATGGCCTGCACTGAGGTCTGTGGGCAGGACACCTGTGTCGGGGCCGGGGGGGGGGCGGTGCGGGGGTGCTGTCCCCCTAGTGTCTGTTGCCGGCGGGGCCACAGGGAGGACTCTGGCTTCTCCCACGCTCTCCAGTCCAGGGATGCTTGGGGCTGCGTCATGTTGAATCCCCATCCCTGCACAGGCAGCTTTCGCCTCCTCCTGAACTTGGAGGTGAGGGTGGAGGCAGATCTGGTGATGTGCTGGGGTCTCCCCAGGAGGTGCTGGGGTCAAGGCAGCTGGGGACGCCTTTGCTTAGAATCAATGGCACCAGTGAAAAAGTGAAGATGGAAAATTTCCTCTGGAAACAAAAGTAATACTCGGATATCCCATTTCCACATGAAAGAAACCCAGACAGACACCTTTTCTTTCCCTGAAAGCATGCCGAATGTGGTTGCAAGTAGGCCCCCAGGAACTAGTCCAGCTTCTTCTGGGCTGTAGTTAAAATACAGTGGAGATAGGAACCAGATGCAAATGTTTAGTTACTGGTTAGGCTGTGAGAGTGACAGGGTGTGTGGGGAGGCTGGTGTCGGAGGGGCGTTTTGCGATGGCTCTCCTTTTCCGAGTGGAGCCTTGTGGCTTGGTCGGCGGCAGGTGCAGGTGCAAGCCGGCGCCAGGGGACCAGGGGCATGGCTCCAAAATGGAGTCCATGGCTCTTCTCTCTTGACGTCACAAGAAACACGAAGTCACCGAAGTCCTTCCTGCTCACAAAACGTGAACCTCTGTGTCCACTGGGAGCCCTCTGCATGGACTGTGTGCATTTGAAAGCAAAGGTGTGGTTTTGGCTAACCCTTGGACAGGCTATTTTGGATTTAATAGGATGAGATGCTGCCCGCTTGTTCGCCTCAAAGGAGGTTGCATCTTTGTGGCTGCCCAGGTTTTGACTTTCTTTGCTCAGTTATGATCTTAGAGCAAAAGTCAGTCCATGTCTCAAGTTAATTTTACTGAAAAAAAAAAAAGGCATTTGGTAAGAAATTCAAATATTGCAAATGACTCTATTTGAATGGTTGGTGTTTTTCCGTCTTTGGGGGGTCGTGTCACCATGGCTGTCTGGCAGATTCATCAGCTCTATACTCGGCATTTAGTTTTGACCTGAGGTTAAACTCAAAGGTACATGCCATGTTCTTCTGGATAAGCAGGGAGTGAAATCTATGGGAACTGACGTCATTTAGCCTGGTGAATAACAACCTGGATACATTTTATGCCATTTTGTAATAATTAGTGAATGCATGGCTGCCAGTTACAAAAAGAAATAAGAATTGCATTTTAACAAACATTTATCCTTCTTTTGGTGGAACTGTGAGGTATGAGAATTGTAAAAGCTGTGCTCTGGAGGTCTCGTATGAACGGTAACCAAATGCCCACATTCCTTGGTAGGACCCAGCCAAGGATATTTTGCAAGTCACAACAGGCAATAGCAAGCACCTATATCTGTGTCATGCAGAGATTATCATAATTTTTTGAGATTATTATAATTCTGAAGTGGCTTGTTGTACAGATTGGTTTGGTTAGAGCTTAAAAATGTCTCCTGATTTTACTGTATCCTTTGCATTTGGCAAATAAAAATGCTACTGGATAATTGCCTGGGACTATGTAACTGTAGAAACCATTAAGTGTGCGAACACTCAAGCACCATAGAATTGTGACTGCGTTTCTTTGGGAAATGGGAGGCACGGCACACACCTGGCCGGATGGAAACCCATCTCTGTGTATATGGCAGGATGTACGGCTGTGCATACTTTGACCACGGGAGATGGGAAGCCAGGTGGAAACCAGATTTTGAGTGACAGGTGGTTATGCAGGTGCACCGAAACCCGCAAGGATCCTTAGTCACGGCTGAGGAGCTGGATCTCATCAGGTCTCCACCCCAAGGCTGTGCATCTTCCTTTGGGCCCCTCCGCCAAACCTGACCACGTGCAGACTGCAGCACAGAGAAAAGCATTGACTGCAGGCTTGCTGATCTTCAAGACGAAAACGGGCTTCTTTTAAGCTCCGACAACTTGGGAGGCCATCATATTTGTTCGTTTCAACCAGTGAACGTACCCTGTAACATGCATTAGATGAAGGCAATTGGAAAGTACGTTTCAGTGGGCGTCCCTGATTTTAAGACCGTCCGTCAGCAGGTTGGCTTGGTCTAAAGTTTTAAACAGCCAATAAGCCTGCAGGCTGCCCGGAGAGAGCGCGGGGTGTGAGCTTGGAACGGAAGAACAGAAAACCATCGCTCCTTCCCAGGCCCAGTCCCCGGGGTGGGTGTCCGCTTCCTGTAACAGCTCCTGTCTCTCTTCAGGAGCTTCACAGGATGACCGTGAGGGGCCCGTGGGCCATCGGGGACACGCCCGGATGGTTTCCTTTTCTCCCTGATGTATGTGTGTGGTGGGGTCAAGGGGAAAATGAAGTGCCCTGTCCCCGTTTGGCTGAATAGGTCTTCGGATGTCCTTTGAAGTGATCTGACATGTGTGAACATGTGTGTGTGTGTGTGTACATGCATGTGTACACGTGTGCGTGTAACATCATAGAGTGTGGTTCTCTGTGGGCCCCAGCTGGCTCTGTTTCCAACATGTGTTTAGATTATACTGGTGGGAGATATTTGCATAAAAGGTTACACCTATAAAGATTTTATCTGCACAACTTAGAGACATTGTTGTGTGCACATGGACAATCCGAGCCACAGCTTTTGTTTTGCTTTGCTTCTACTGTTCTTCACGGCTTTGAACTTAGACATGAGAGGATGTTCCCGTGCTCAGCTAGCTGTGAAGATAAGCGTGTTGGAGACCGTGTGGGAAGAGTCTCGGATGACAACACTGAGTAATTCTATTTATTGACCTCCTCCCATAAGAAGGCACATCTATTTTTTTCCTTCTTTTCACATTGGCCCCTTTTCAAGGAATTATTTTCTTAGAAACCTTGGTTTAATCACATGATACTCCATCAGGTACTCTGCATTGAGATAGAACATCCAACCATAGTTTCCAAAGCTTACACTCTGGTTGGAGACCTATTCTCTTCTTCGCCCCTGAAGGTTCTCAGTGGCCGCTCTGAAATCCATGTCCATTCTTCCCCTCCCCGCCCACACCCTGACTGGTCTGTATTGTTTTGTCTTCTGCTTTTAACTCTAATTTCTTTTAAGATGCGTTTTGAGTGTAAAACAATGTCAACTGTATATTATTGCATTCAATCCATCTCATGAGTGTTTTAAAAATAGGTAGTTTCTGAAGTTCCCGTCATGGCCCAGCAGTAACCTACTGGCCAGTGTCCATGAGGATGCAGGTTCGATCCCTTGTCTTGCTCAGTGGATTAAGGATCTGGCATTGCCATGAGCTGTGGTGTAGGTCACAGATGTGTCTTGGATCCCACGTTACTGTGGCTGTGGTGTAGGTGGCAGCTGCAGCTCCTATTTGACCCCTGGCCTGGGAACTTCCTTACGCCACAAGTGCAGCCCTAAAAAGCAAACAAACAAACAAAAAAGGTAGGATATTGGCTAAGATCCCATCCAGCGCAGTTTTCTGGATTCCTGCCACTCTCTGGTGCAAAGTCCCCTAAAGGGGAGCCTCTGCACTGAAGGGGTGTAGGGGGCTTTGAACTGGACCTACGACCTCTTACTCCTGAAATTGCCTGAGCTGCATTGAATCTGTCTATGGTCCCCGTTCCTTCATCTGGCAAGTTAATGACCGAAGCCAGCACTGGTTCCTTATGATGCTCCTCTTTGCCATCACACTGGCTTTGGGGTTTTATGGCTTCCCTGTAGGATCAAGGGGTCGCTGGCTTTGGGGGGCATCTGGCAATGGGGGCTGGGGAGTTATTATTCATGCTGTGCCTCTAAAACCAGTCAAAGGTGAACATCCAGAACACTAACTGACCTCCATCTACGTGACCCCTGGAAACCAGTTATAATAATTTTTCCCCTAATAGATCAATGGGATTTTTTAAAAAGCATAATTGATCAGATTTTTTATTATTATGAAAAAAACCTCGGAGGGTGATTTATAACCATTAATATAAGTACGTGGGCATACCCCCTGGGAAAAGAAATGGATGTTAAAAAAAATCTCATAAGCACACGTCCTACGGATGCTTGATGGCATAGAGAGTTATAGTTCAGATACTTTTCAGCTCTCACCTTAGTTTCTCTGGCTCCCACCAGAAGGCCACTTTGCTCTCCCGGTGCACCAGAGATGGTGGCAGAGAGGGGACAGTTTGGGGAAAAAGAAGTACAAGAATTCGGAGTGGCCTCCAGGAGCAAGTCACCACATTTGGACCAGAAAGGAATTCGCATGTGTCTAAAAGCCAGAAGACACGACTTCTGTTGCCTGTTTCCTTCCTTACCTGTAACATTGGAAGGTTGAATCCGATGACCTGTGTGGTCAGATCTCTAAAACTTTGATAGGATTGTGTGAAGAAGTGGGTAAACCAAAACCAGACTCCATATGAGATGGTAACCCACAAAGGACGGGGATGAACAGCAGTTCTTGCAGACCCGGAAGGGTGGGGAAGGGAAGTTACTGAATGTGTGCACGATTGGAACAGGCTGGTGGCTGGGCATTGCTTTCTCTCCATTATTTGCAGAACCACCGGAAATGCCAAGCATGGAGGGACATTAACCTAGGGCCCCTTCTAATCTACAGCTCAGCACCAAGTCTTATGTTGTACGCTGTTCTGCTTCTGCTCTGATTTGCTAGCCCTCTCCCTGCTCCCCACAAACACGCACGCACCTTCCTGCTTCCCACTGGCACCGAAACAGGATTGCGAATAAACAGACGTGAGGGCCACGGGGACCTGCTTCCTCCACGTGCCTCTGTGACGGGATGGATCTGTGCGGACCTTTGCTTCTCAGGTGAGTTACCTTCATTTTGTGAGCTGGAGGAGCATCTCAGTGTGAGAACGGCTCAACGGCGATGTGAGAGTCTTGTTCAGAGCTCTTCAACTTTCTTCTTTCTTACTTAATACGAGATAGCAACCACAGTGACCAATATCGTCATATGTAAACATACACACGCGTTATTATACACTTCTTGTATGCAGTATGCACACATGCAGGGTAAAAACAGTAAATATTACGAGGATACATAGGAAAATGCAAAACATGTCTTCCTCCAACCCCATTCCCCTTTCTCAAAGGTCACTAAGGTTGCAAAGTTCTCATGACACCAACCAGACATAGTCTGTGTGTATGCAGTCGTCCCTCAGTATCCTTAAGGGATTGGTTCCAGAACCCACTGCGGATACTAAAGCCCAAGGATGCTCACATCCCATGGGCAGCTCTCCCACTTTGGTTCTGCACCCGCAGATGCACCCAACTGTGGATCGTGTGGTACTGGATGTATTTCTTGAAAGAAAAAATCCGCACATCCATGAACTTGCGCAGTTGCTCGAGGGTCGGCTATACAGGGTCACATACGTACTCTCGGTGTCTTACGCAGACGCAAGCATCCTAGGCATGCTTTCCTCCTGTACCTTTCTTTATTCGCTTACCTATGTATTGGAAGTTTACCAGCATATCTAGATGGACTTGATTTTTATTGTCTGTATGGTATTCCACGGCACAATGAATATAACTGGCTTAATTCTTCTTGAATTACTGGTCTTTTATTTTTTTATAAAGCTGTAATAAGCAACCATACCATTTTTGAGCACATACATAAAATTTACCTGTTGGTAAATTTCCAGATATAGAAGTCGAGTCAAAGAAGTGACAACAATTTAAACGCCACCAACAGCCCACTTGCCCCCATTTTCTCATACAGCTTGATCTGTTATTGCTGTGGACACTACACTTTGGGGACCCAAAACTGGAGTGATTCGCCAACAAGCGTATGCTCCTCAAAACAATGGAATAGAACACTTGAAGTCTGAACAGTACCAGAGGTAGGGTAATCATAGCTAGGATGTGTTTTAGGACCAGCGGGGCAGTTTCTTCTCCAGCTCTCTGCTTACAGCAGCCATAGATGAGCAATGCTGGGTTCTGTCCCCGTCAATTCCTATAAATAAGCACAGGTTTATGATTGTGCTCTAAATTATGCAATAGCAGAGGAAGAATTGTGTTATTTAAAGTGTGTATTATGGAGTTCCTGTCGTGGCACAGCAGAAATGAATCCGACCAGCATCCATGAGGATGCAGGTTCAATTCCTGGCCTCACTCAGTGGGTTAAGGATCTGGCGTTGCCCTGAGCTATGGCATAGGTCACAGACGTGGCTCGGATCCCGTGTTGCTGTGGCTGTGGCATAGGCTGCAGCTACAGCTCCGATTTGACCCCTGGCCTGGGAACCTCTCCATGCCATGGGTGCAGCCCTAAAAAGGCAAAAATAAATGAATAAAATGTGTGTTATTATAAAATAGGTTACTGATACACTTTCTGGGGAGATCCATGACAATTATAATTGGTATAAGTATAATTCTTGAATTCTCACCTAACTGCAATGGTAGGTAATTTTGTGACATCCATACATTTTATATCATTAAGGCCTCTTAACTATTGACAAAATAGAAACTCACCAAGGGCGGCGGGTTTGTCTCAGCTGGCAGGTTTACCGAGGCTTCATCAGAATTGATCACTCCCGTCTCGTTCACTGTCTTACCCCTGCCCCTAAGACAACTCCTGGGGCGTAGGAAGCACTCACCAACTTCTCCTTGAATGAAATGATCGGTGTTCCTGCAACTAAGGCAACTCGGAGTATTGAGTGTTCTATTGAATAGTGACCGTGATAAGGCTACGTGTCAAGGGCTAGCGATAAGAAGGAATATTTATAATGAGCTGTAAAAAGTTTTCATTTGTGAAGGAGCATGGGCTTTCAGATTAAGCATAACCAGATGATTAAAACATAGCATCGTGGAGTTCCCATTGTGGTGCAGCAGAAACGAATCTGGCTAGGAACCATGAGGGTGCGGTTTCGATCCCTGGCCTTGCTCCGGGGTTAAGGAGATCTGGTGTTGCTGTGGCTGTGGTGTAGGCCAGCAGCTGAAGCTCCGATTGGACCCCTGGCCTGGGAATCTCCATGTGCCTCCGGTGCGGCCCTGGAAGGGAAAAAAAAAAAAACACACACAAAACCCAAAAAATACAGCATCGTATATTATAAAAATAGCTTTCCTTAGGACTAAATTGCCTCTAAGGTACTAATGCGTGGTACTAGTGTGAGAGAAAAGTAGAAACAGCTTCCTTTCTCCCAGTTTTTATTTTGAAAAGTATCCCATCTACAGAAAAGCTGCAGGATTCGTACGAGATGAGCTGCTGTCCTCTTCACCTAAATCTCCCATGTGCCCAATGGGCTGCAGGGCCTGACTCCGTTTCGGATGTTTGGCCGCTGGCAGCTTTCGGATCCCGCCACCCAGCTTCCCTTCTGCTCCAGACCTGGGCAAGCTAGCCGAACAGGCCACATGGCCCTTCCCTCAGTGCCAGTGAGCGCTCAGGCCACCCAAGCCCTGACCCTACCTGAGAACCCCCTAGCACCCCGAGAACCACACTGACACCCCCACCTGTTGGCTCTCAGGCCATTTTCAGGCCTACTGGGGCCCGGCCCTGCTCCCCGGAAAGCCTCCTATGTGAGTGATAAATCATCCCACACCCACTTGATGTGCGCGTGGGCTTTGCAGCCTCAGTACCTGAACCAGGGCTTGGATGGGAGGTCCATCTCGCTCCCGAGTGATGGACAAGCATTTGCCTACGTTTTCTCCTCCTCTCCCCCAACCCCCTCTTCTTTCCCTCACAACAATGGTTATTTTTGGCCGAACCCCTTGAGAGTCATTTGTGGGCATTAAGATGATCTAGATACTAAAGATTTATTTTCTGAGAGCAAGGCGCCCTCCGAAGTGACCACAGTCCAGCCACACACAGGGCCGTCTAACCCCTCATTGGAATATTATCTCAGGTGAGCACATGTTCCGGTTTCCCCAATAATAGCCTTTTCCCCCTCAGTCTGGGATCCAATCAAGCATCATACCTGAGGAGTTCCCGTCGTGGCTCAATGGTTAGCAAATCCTACTAGCATCCATGAGAACGCGGGTTCGATGCCTGGTCTCGCTCAGTGGGTTCAGGATCCAGCGTTGCCGTCAGTTGTGGGGTAGGTTGCAGACGCGGCTTGGATCCCTCGTTGCTGTGGCTCTGGCGTAGGCGGGCGACTACAGCTCTGATTCAACCCCTATCCTGGGAACCTCCATATGCCGTGGGTGCAGCCCTAAAGAGACAAAAAGACAAAAAAAAAAAAAAAAAAGAATCACACGTGACACTTATTTGTCACATTTTCTTTAATCTAGAAATGCTCCATGGATTTTTGAAGAGTCCAGGTCAGTTATCTTTTAGAAACTCCCAGTTTGGATCCATCTGAGGTTTACTCACGATCAGACTCTGATCATGTAAACATTTTAGACGGAGGTACTATTGAGGTGACGTTGTGTCCTCTCAACCTGTCACATCCAAAGACACGTGACGTCCGCTGGTCTTATCATGAGTGAGGTAGAGCTTGATCACTTGGTTAAGGTTGTGTCTGCCAGACTTCTTTCTGTGTTGTAAAGACAAGTAGAGACATATTCTGATAATTCACTACGTAGGTCATGGGAAAAGCTCTGCCTGAAAGTAGAAAATCTGTCGTGCAAGTCCATTGCTTCCACACCAGTACTTTTCCTTTAACGCAGCGATCACATCTTCAGAAAGCTCGCTTTCTTTTGGCACAGGACCCCGCCTGCATTCTAGAAAGCTCCCTGTGCTGTCTCAGTAACACCTCCGCTCCCTGTTCTGACCTCTGTCGTCATTCATCCATCCTCCCTGCTTTGGAGTCTCGTACGTGGGACCAGACGGCACAGAGTCCTGTGTCTGAATTCTTGGGATTCACTCAGGTTGTTACAGCCCTCTGCTCTTTTTGAGCGAAGTAATAAGGCACTAATACCCTACAGTTGACTTGTCCTTTGTACTTCTGATGGATATTTGGATTATTTCAATT
Source organism: Sus scrofa (assembly GCF_054392235.1). NCBI lineage: Eukaryota > Metazoa > Chordata > Mammalia > Artiodactyla > Suidae > Sus > Sus scrofa. The sequence goes on from NC_139383.1 coordinate 2,863,301, forward strand.
TAGGGGTCATTACAAATCAAACTGCAATAAAGCAACTTACACACATGCTTTTGGTGAACATAAAACACATTTATTTTAAATATACATGATATGCACTCATTTTCATAATCTTTTGTAGAATGTTCTTTATCAGTCATGGGAGCCCGTTCATGAAGATGTATGGTTTCCTATGAATATGTCTGAATATTGCAGACCTTATATTCATGAGAAGAATCCCCAGTGCATTCCATGTACTTTAACATGGAAACATTTGCAACCCACATGTAGGATCTTTCATAAATGAACCAGATCTTATTCTTCATAGTAAAAGGCCGTACATAATTTTGATCCGCAAATATAGTTAATCCCCTCTATCAGGGGTGTTGAATTTTCTTTTTATTCACAGAAAGAGTGTATTGTGCTTGCTTTGCCGACTCTTGACGGAGGAAGTATGGAGACAGAAGGTAGAATTTCCACCGGGTATAAAGTCTTGAGGTGAAGTTTCTCGTAGGGTAGGTCCCTCCACTTCTGTTTGGGGAAAGCTTACCCGACCTGGGAATCCCTGCCTAGGAAGGCCCATGACTTCCTTCCAAGCAGGGAAGTGCACTCTGGAGGGCTGTTCTTTTGCCAGACTGCCCTTGAGCGCTGTCCTGATTTTGGCTTCCGCCTCTTTCCTTTTCCTACATGGAGATAGTCACTGCCTTGTTGGGGTAACGGAGGAAAAGGAGAAAGGGGCAGACGTGACTTTATGCTGTCCCCTGCCCTGCAATAAGAAAGCTCATGTTTAAGTAACAGGCACCACAGCAGGAGGAGGACTTGTAGCCATCCTGACATTTCGCTCCAGAATATCTCCCAGGAAGGGAACTGTCTTGATTTGGAAAAATACTTTGATGCACACGAATAATAGGGGTTGAGACCTGGGGCCTCAGGGGCAAGGGTTTATGTTGCCCCAGCCAAAGGGGCAGTCCCTGGGTAGAGAGAAGAGGATGTGGGAGCCAGCAGAAGGAGCAGAGTTGGGGCGCTGACTCCGAGGCCCCAGCGCTGCGGTGGACAAGGACCCAGAGCCCAGGAGTGACTGATGGTGACAGCGGGTCCATCTGTGGGTCGCGTAGGCTGTGCTGCATGTGGGCCCCCAGTTCTTTGGTAGGTTTACCAACTTCTTAAACACCTCGTTTGTAAAGGAGAACCAGTGAGGGCCCGGGTCCCGTGTCCGGGTTGAAGTGGAGCGGACCAGGGTGGGCCTGTGTGGAAGCAGCCGCCAGACGCCGTGAGCCCAGGGCGTCTTGGGCCCTAGGATATTTTCGGGAGTGTTGGTAGGGCTGTGGGTGCCTCCAGGCTGTAGGATTGATTACCCTAACAGGGCAAATCTCTCCGTCTCAAGCCCTGACTTGGGATTGTGTTTAAGCCTCATTTTCTCTTCCCTCGACGTCACCTGGAACATTTCACCGAGTCTCCTCTCCTGGTTTCAACAGGATGTCACCTCTGGTCTTGACATTTAGCAGAAGACCGTGAGGCATCGTTACAACCCTGGTTTCACTCGGAGCCCATGGATCTCAGTGACCCAGGCCAAAATCCCTGGATCGATCCCAGCCAGCTGCCGATCTTAAATGACGAAAATGATACCGAATATACATATGTATATATAAATAGCAAGAACTTACGGAGCGTGAGGAATTTCCTCTAACTTCTTCATAAATGTCCAAAATGTATAGGGAGGAACAATTTGTCAAAACACGCAAGAAAAATCAATTAGCAATGGATAGGACGTGGATTTAATCTCTTCCCCCTCTTGCTTCACACTAAGCTCATTTCCGGCCCTTTCCTTCGAGTTTTTGTTGTTCAGTCTCTCTGATTGTCAGAACTTGAGGTCACTGTTCGTTGATGGTCTCAAGGGCAAAAGAATTGCGGAGTGGAACCGAAAGGTCGCAGTGACAGGGTTTCAGGAGGTCCACGAGAGTGATGTTGGGAACAGCTCCGTTTATGTGCTGAATCACTAAAGATGAGGAGACCTCCATTTGAAGAAAGAGGACCAGCAAGAATCTCCCACTGTCCCCACTACTGTGGATTTCTCCCCCACCCTGTCTTCTCTGTCAGACGTCTTCCGAGTAAATGCTTGACCTGCGCTCAGTGCTGGCCCCGCAGGGTCCTGGGGCATAGCCTGGGGTCACTGTGGGCAAGTGACGTTTTCCTTCTAGGACAGAATGCTGAGGCTTTCTTATTGTGCTTACTTTGTAGAGTCTGCCTGCCCCGTGAGGCTATGTTCACGATAAAGACAGAAACCTGTTTGGACTCTCATTCCAGCTTCCCCCTCACAGTCAGAGTGCAGCCTGGCAAACACTAAGTGCTCGGTACATATTTGTTGAATAAATGAATGAATGGTTGACCTCCCCTTTTTAAGGGAACTTTGTAGACTTAGGGTGCACAGGGTGTATTTTAGGAAAAGGCTAAGACAGACTTTGAGACGAGCAGAGCGCCTAAATGGACCCCAAGCCCCCAGCTCCCCTGCTCAGCCCACCTGTATTGGGAGGTCCCTCTCAGTTATAAAGGGTGAAGTCCAAAGAGAAGGGACTTCAGTGGAAGGGGGTTTTTAGGGAGTCTTTGGGGGCGAGTCCCAGAGCCACAGGGGGCCTCTGGACTTGGACGTGGCCCCTTCTCCTGCCTTCCCATCCCCCCAGATAGCAAGGCAAGTGCCAGTTCTGGGCCAGACCTTAGACCTCAGAGCAGGGAGGAAAGAAAGCCGTTCTCCTGCTGGCCTGACCCAAATATCCCACAGACAGAAGTTCTCATCCTGACAGGTCGGGCAGGGTCTATTTCTAGAAGAAAGTAGGCATTATGCACATCAAACACAACAGCCACCCCCGTCCCCACCACCCCCTCCCAAGTACTGGCAGCACCATGACCACCCTTCTCCTAGCGGGAACTCGCCAGTGCTTCTCTTCTTCTCTAGTGAAGCACAAAGGCTCACCTCTGCTTGAAGACCTGCCTCCCTGTGGTGCTGAAGGAGGTTGAATGAGATAACGGACGTGCCAGGGGTTGTGCTGGAAATAGCGACACAAACTTAAAGCCTTTGTAGCTGCTCTGTTCCTTCCATCTCTGCCCTAGCGGTACCTCCATTCGGCTAAACTGAGACTTTCCGGAAGTGCTTGTGAGGCTCCCCTTCCCAGAACTCCTGTTCTCCACCGAATCTGTCTTCATGGAAGCCTTCCGCATCTTCGGAGGCCCTTCTGAATGTCCGCCTCCTCCAGGAAGCCATAACCATCCCCACAAGGGCGGGGGGCTGCCTTCTCCTCTGGAGTCTAGAGCTCTGGGTGGTTCTAGGCACAGACCACATTCCCTGTGGTGCAAAGATCATTGCCATAGTTTGGAGATGGAACCCTCTTTCTCTCATTGGCTCGAAGATTCTAAAGACGAGCTGTTTCATATGCATCCTTACAGCTATTAGAATAATAAAAGATCACTCATCAAAAATGTGTGCTTGAGAGTGGAGGAAAGATATGAAGAAAGCAAACCACACATATTCACATTGATAAGAAGCTCTGCATTAATTACTAGTGATGGCCGCTATATGCTGTGGGAAGGCAATTTTAAAATTACTGCAGGGAGTTCCCGTCGTGGCTCAGCAGAAACCAATTTGACTAGGAACCATGAGGATGTGGGTTGGATCCCTGGCCTCGCTTAGTGGGTTAAGGATCCAGTGGCCTCGCTCAGTGGGTTAAGGATACAGTGAGCTGTAGTGTAGGACACAGATGCGGCTTGGATCCCAAATTGCTGTGGCTCTGGTGTAGGCTGGCACCTGTAGCTCTGATTTGACCCCTAACCTGGGATGTCCCATATGCTGTGGGTGTGGCCGTAAAAAGACAAAAAAAAGGAAAAAGTCAAATTACTACAAACTTGGAGTTCTCTGGTGGTTCAGTGGGTTAAGGATCCAGTGTTGTCACTGCTCTGGGGTGGGTTTGATCCCTGGCCCTGGAGCTTCCACATGCCATGGGCACAGCCAAAAACATAAATAAAACCACTACAAGCTTTTGTAGCATTATTTAAGAATTATTTAATAATTTGACAGACTGATTTGAGTGGTGTTGTGTAGATAGTAAAAAGTAGGGTGGAGTTCCCGTTGTGGCTCAGCAGAAACCAATCTGACTAGTATCCATGAGGATGCAGGTTTGATCCCTGGCCTCAAACAGTGGCTTAGGGATCTGGCGTTGCCATGAGCTATGGTGTAGGTCACAGACGCGGCTCGGATCTTGTGTTGCTGTGACTGTGGCATATGTAGGCCAGCAGCTGCAGCTCTGATTTGACCCATAGCCTGGGAATCTCCATATGCCATGGGTGTGGCCCTAAAAAGACAAAAAAAAAAAAAAAAAAAAAAAAAGTATAAGGGTAAAACTTTTTTGTTTCAATGGCTTGTTTACAGGTAGCTAATTCATAAGCAGCAGCAATGCTTAGGTTTGCAATGAGTTCCTTCCTACCGCACAGCACAGGGCACTGTACCCAGTCTCTTGGGATAGACCATGATGGAAGATGATAAAAGAAAGGGAAAGTGCACACACACACACACACACACGACTGGGTCACTTTGCTGTAAAGCAGAAATTGGCACGACATTGTAAATTAACTGTCATTTTAAAAAGTGTAAAAAACTTTAAAAAAGAAATGCGTAAGTTTTGCCAAGAAATTCTGTTGTGCTGTTGAAGAGGGAACTTGCCCAGCTATCCAAGAGGATGACTTGTGGTTAAGAAAACAACTTGCCCGGCAAAGTCTTATTCTACTTATAAGCCAAGACTAGCGATGCCCAGTAATTCTACATTTATTTGGAGATTTCTGTAAAGTTTTGTCCACTGTGGATGGTGGTCTTGAACTCATGGTGTGGCTAGTCTGTCTTTGTCTTCCGGGGGCGCCGTCGTGCACCCCGTCCAGCTTCAGACAGCCGAGGACTGTTGGCCCTTTCTTCGGAATTTTTTAAAAAGACTTTATTTAAGCTTTTGTTAATGTAATACCCTCCTTAGTCACTTCAGCTAATCTTTTATAAACCTTCTTTGTATTTTTCACTCACAAAACATATGGGGGGAGCCTTAGAGACCTCAAATCCATCACATTTTGGAATGGCTTTTTTCCAGCAGATTTTTTCAAGTTGTGAATGACAACCTACTTGTGAGTCATGAAATTGATTTTTACTAAGTCCAAGCCCTACTTCTAAAAACTGAATGAGGAAGGGGTGAGAGAGGATGGGGAGAGCAGAGGAGGAGGAGAGAGGAGGGGGAGGGAAGGAGAGAGGAGGGGGAGACGGGAGGGGAGGGGGGCAGGGAGACACAGGGGTGTCTGGGTGGGTCCAGCAAGGACCGGGCATCCCTTAGTGACCTGTGAGTGTGTGTTCCGTCCTATGCAGGACACCTTTCTTACTGGGAGTTGACAAAGTAATAAAACCCTTGCTCTAGACCATAGTTTGCAGATATCTTCACGATGATGGGTAACCCTCCGCATAAGAGATGCTCTGGCCTCTGGGTGAAAAATAAAAAAGAGATAATTCAAATGATCGAGCACCCATCTCTTTGGATTTGGGACCATCAGAACGTGGGCTCTAAACTGCCGTTGTGGACCGGAAGTAAAGCCCGTGAACACAGTGGCACCTGCCAGGATCAGCCTCGGGAGGTTTCTCCCAGGCCTGCCCCTCTCTGGGCTTGACTGTCATCTAACACTCCTTGTGAGAGCCTTGGCTCCCCAGCGAGGCTGAAACCACGTGCAGGGCACCGTCAAGTCCTCGCTGCAGTGATTCTTCCAGGAACAGCACGGAACGGCTGTTCCACAAATGCTTTCCTGTGAGTCACGGAGGACCTGGAACACTCCTGAGCCGCGGGTCCCCACGCAGTGAGGACAGGGCAGGAGAGAAGGCCCACGTGTGGGTGTTCCTGTCTGGGCACATCAGGAGTGCAGGGCGCCAGGGACCAGCTTGCAAGAATCAGTGGGAACCCCTCCGGTCCCTTCGTCGTGGCGCGGCTGTCCCCACCGGGAACTCAGATCCTTGGTCCGTGGCAGCTCCACCCATAAGAACAGAGTATGCTCCATCTTCCAGGATGGAATAAAAGGGACACTCTCCTTTCTGAAATCCTTTTATGCTCTTGAAAACTTTTCACGCCCAACTGGCAATCTCTGTGTGCTTGGGGAGTAATTACCTTGCGTGCCTTTCTTTAAGTGAGGTCCTTCTAGGCGTCTTTGTTATAGACTGTACCTTTTCTCCTCACCCCCTCACACCCCAGGAGACTGGGCTTAGCCTCTGCTAGTGAGGCCTTGATTGCTACTTTGTCAAGTATCACTTATCACTTTATGCTTTAAAATGTTTAAAGTGAAATCAGATCAACACGATGGGAACATATGGTTCTTTGGTTTTCTCCTTCCGGTGTGAAATCTTACTACTCTAGATTTGATCGGTGAAGAAGTAAAATAACGAGATAAATAAATAAAAGCTTTGGGGCTGCATACATGCCAGTTTGCAAAATTAATGTCTGATTATCTCTGGAAATGTCTGGAACAGCTGTGGTTGTCAGCACTGCTTCAACCCCTGGGTCTGATGATTTAAACGTTGCATTTCTCTTCTTTTCTTTTTTGTCTTTTTGCCTTTTCTAGGGCTGCTTCCTGCGGCATATAGAGGTTCCCAGGCTAGGAGTCTAATCGATGCTGTAGCCACTGGCCTACACCAGAGCCACAGCAACACGGGATCCAAGCTGCGTCTGCGACCTACACCACAGCTCACGGCAATGCCGGATCCTTGACCCACTGAGCAAGGGCAGGGATCGAACCCGCAACCTCATGGTTCCTAGTCGGATTCATTAACCACTGTGCCACAATGGGAATGCTTCCATTTCTCTTCTTAAACATTAGAGGCAATAAATTACTCTTGCTTAACCTGCCTTTTTCTCCCATTGTCAGTAAAACATCTATGTAAAGCCTCATTCCTAATTGGTGGGATGTCATTAACAGTTCAGGTCTGAGACTGGATCAAGGGAGAAAGAAAAGAAAATGAGAATGCCGCGGTCACACAGCCACTTGTTTACTACGTGCAAAGCAGCAGATACTTACAATGGGTGATGGACCAGAGTTTATTTTCTCAGCCCTTAAGGAATTTTCAGTCTTTGCGGGAAGATACGTCCATGGTACATGAGCCATGAAGTCAGTGGCTTCATGGAAGTCATCCAGAGACACACAGAGATTCGGCAGGAGTGACTCTGGGCTGGCCTTGGACTTCCCACCTGATGTGCTCATGGGGTAGCGAGGAAGCTCTTCTTGTGTTTGAGCGCATTGGAGCTAACAACCAGAGACCACGCCTGTGCAATTTTCTTTCTTCATTCAAGAGAAATTTCTTGGCAACGACTTTCCATAGGTTCAACAAAGGGTCCAGTGCATGAGCTGATAATGTTTTCCTAATGCATTGTCTTTGCCCTAGTTTCATTCACTTATAACTGAATAAAAAATAAATGGTAGTTCCCATTGTGGGCTAGCAGAAATAAACCCAACTAGTATCCATGAGGGTGCAGGTTCGATCCCCGGCCTTGCTCAGTGGGTCAGGGATCTGGCATTGCATTGAACTGTGGTGTAGGTTGCAGACACAGCTCGGATCTGGCATTTCTGTGGCTGTGGTGTAGGCCGGCAGCTGCAGCTCCAATTCAACCTCTAGCCTGGGAAATTTCATATGCTGTGGGTACAGCCTTAAAAAGCAAAAATAAATAAATGAATAAATGAATTGGTAATATATTCGAAAGATATAAAAGCTATAAAATGAAAATGTCTTTTTTTCTTTTTTTTTGTCTTTTCAGGACCACATCCGTGGTATATGGAAGTTCCCAGGCTAGGGGTTGAATTGGAGCTACAGCCGCTGGTCTATGCCACAGCCACAGAAATGCCAGATCCGAGCTGTGTCTTCAATGCCACAGCCACAGGAATGCCAGATCTGAGCTGTGTCTTCAATGCCACAGCCACAGGAATGCCAGATCCGAGCTGTGTCTTCAACTTACACCATAGTTCACGGCAACGCTGGATCCTTAACCCACTGAGCAAGGCCCAGAATCCAACCTGCATCCTCATGGATGCTAGTCAGATTCGTTTCCACTGAGTCACGATGGGAACTCCAAAAATGTCTTCTTTTGTATGATTTATATTGTTTCCAAGTTTTCTTCATGTCGATATTGTTTTTGAGGATTATGAGCGAGGTATTTTGTGATGTCTCTTAGTTTGAGTGTGTAAACCCATGCAGTGCCTGGTGGGGAGAAATGGCATAGAAAGGATGCTGTGTTCGTCTTCTGCACCTTCACAGGTGGCCCGTGGATTGAATCTGTCCCATTAGTGAAGAGGTCCACTCGGACCACTCGATCCATCAATTAAGGGAGTGTCTTCCAATTTTCTCCATTGTAAGTTACTTTCTCCCCTTGGGAGGCATGAGGAATTTGTGGGAAGATAACTCTGATTCATGTAAATATTCTTTTCCTTTTCAAACTTTCCATTTTTATTTGTTGATTTACATGAGTTCGTTTTTTTATTGAATAAGTTGTATGAGCTGTTTGTATGTCTTGGTAATTAAGCCCTGGTCAGCTTAAGATTTTCTTCCAGTCCAAGGTTATCCTTTTATTTTGCAGAAGCTTATAAGTTTGATTGGATGCCATTTGTTTATTTTTGCTTTTATTTCTATTGCCTTGGGAGATTGATCTAAGAAACCATTGCTACGTTGTATGGATTTACATGAGTTTGGACTCTTGTTTTCTTATCTTATTCAGTGGGTTATAATACGCTACTACCACTATTTATTTTGGAGCTAAAATAGTCCCAGGTTTAGCTGGTGGGAGCCCCTTCCAGGTGGCGTCTGTATCTTTTGATGTCAGTATCTCTACCTCATGGGGCAGGTTTGATCCTTGGCCTGGTGCAGTGGTGTAGGTTGCAGCTGCAGCTCAGATACAGTCCCTGGCCCTGGAACTTCCGTGTGCCACAGGCGCAGCCAAAACAAGGAAGAAAGGTCTCTATCTCCATTTCCATGTCTCTCTCTCTCTACCTAGGGGAGACAGGGTGCACACAAAGCGAAGCACGTCTCCATCTGTATGTTTCTATGTTTACCCGTATTCGTACCAACGCTTTCATTCCAATCCATTAACAATGCAAGGTTCATTCTAAATCTGCTCCTTTCTCATATTTGTATCTCTCCTCCGACAGTGAGAAGCCTGGCTCTGTTTACACCTTGTACATTTTTGGATCAGTTTTTCTGTGTGTAGCCGACACCCCTACCTGCTGCCACTCCCTCCCCTGTGTGGACACTGTCCTCATCTGTTCAGGCTCTGACACCCAGGTCTCGGCACCACAGCTTCCCCACCCTTGGCCTTGGCAAAGCTGCTGGTCCTGTCTACCCCCATCTGAGAACTTTGGGACAGAACTGTTCAGGAAAGGAGCGGGAGGAGGAAGCAGAAGAGAAGGAGGAGGAGGGGCAAAGGATATCTGAACGCTGATTTTGTTCCCATCCACCTTATCGACTCTTACTTTCATTTATATTATTTTCCCAAGGACCTCAGGTAGTCAGTCACAAAGAATAGTAATGTTACCTCCCCTTTCCAACTCTCATACCTCCTTTCATCTCATCTAACTGTGCTTCGTGTTTTCGGGAAGGCATCAAGACTTACCAGGGATGGAGACCTTATGGGAACACTTCTTTCCTGTTCCTGCTTGTCATAGTACTTCCTGGCATTCGAGTAGAGACGGGGGACTCTCATCAGGGTGGTCTTTCTAAAAGGAAACCTGATCACCTGGCACCCTCCCCCCGCCCCCGTGTCACACCTTTGGATGCATCGACAGAGGAGTGGGTAGAGGAGATGTGGTGCAGGTGCGCAGTGGGCTCTTCCTCAGCCATAAAAAAGAATGAGACGATGCTGTCTGCAGCAACACGGATGGACACAGAGGTTATCATACTAAGTCAGACGGAAAGACAAATACCATATGATATTTGCATGTGAAATCTAAAAAAAATGATACAAATGATCTTATTTACAAAACTGAAAGAGTCTCACAGGCAAAGAAAAGAAACTTACGGTTATCAAAGGCGAAAGGAGGGTCAGGAATAAGGAGCTGAATCACTTTGCTGTAGGCCTGAAACCGAAACATCGTCAAGCAACTGTATTTCAATAAAACCTACGCCACGGCTCATTGCAACGCCAGATCCTTAACACAGTGAGTGAGGCCAGGGACCAAACCTGCATTCTCATGGATGCTAGTCGTAACAGGAACTCCCAGTAGTTTTCTTTTTAATAAAGAGTGGACATTGGGGAGTTTCCGTCATGGCTCAGTGGTTAACGAATCCGACTAGGAACCATGAGGTTGCAGGTTCGATTCCCGGCCTTGATCAGTGGGTTAACAATCCGGCATTGCTGTGAGCTGTGGTATAGATCACAGATGAGGCTCGGATCCCAAGTTGCTGTGGCTGTGGTGGAGGCCGGTGGCTACAGCTCCGATTCGACCCCTAGCGTGGGAACCTCCATATGCCGCGGGAGCGGCCCTAGAAAAGACAAAAAAATAAAATAAAATAAAGAGTGGACATTGGATATAGAATTTTAAAAATCGAATTACTTACCAGCTCCTTAGATAATCAAATGATTTTTCACTTTTGATCTATTATTTTAAATCTCCTCATTGACGAGGAAGCTTCTGATGCAGTGGACTCTCGCGTATCACTTGGTCAGGAGAGGTGACACAGAGATGGCATGGCATTGAGGATATCTCCTGCTCCCTCTCTCCTTCTCCCGCCCCCACCCTCCCTCTCTCCCTCTGTCATGGCAGCTCACCTTGGTGAACATCTTAGATTTGCAAAAACTGAAAAATAATCAGTGTCTTGAGCATCTTTGGCCCATTTTCTAGAACGCATCTGGGTACGGGACTCCCATGTGACAGTGTGAGCAGCCATCAGCCTTGGTGAGCAGTTTGGCGTGTTAGGCTCTCTGCTTATGCCTCATCTGACAGCTGGGGTGTCCCTGGGGTTCAGATGCCTTGTGCCTAGTGCAGTCGCTGGCACGGGGGCTCCGTACATTTTTGATGGTGATGAGAGAGAGAGGAATTATAGGCAGTCTCCTGGGAAGTCCCACCAGCATCACTCAAGTGGAACCGGTTGGATGTTTGTTTTTAAATTATGACATTTTGGCGGTATTGTGCCCCGACTGTCTGTCTTTGGAAAATTAAAGTGGTAAACTGGTAATGACACACACAGAGTAGAAAAAGTGATTGGAAGTTAGAGAAGTTAGGCCTCCTGAGAAGAGACAAAAGTCGCTCAGGTTGTGTGTTCCTGCCCTTGTGGGGGTCCCCGCTTTCCTCTGAAACCAGGGGGTGGGCAGTCGTGTGCTGACCAAGGCCTCTCCCGGGCCAGAGGGACCCAGATTCTAAGTGCAGCCGGCCAGCTCTGGGAGGGCAGGGCGCAGGAGTTACTGTGGGTAAAACTCGCCCAGCTTGCTGCAGGTTCCATGGTGAGGGAGGGGGCTACATTTGTAGGGAGGGTTTAGAGATAAAACGAAGAATTTCTTGGCAATAACAGAGAGAAAATAATGAGATGGTTTTGCTGGTAGATTCCAGGCAAAGAGGCCACTGCATTGGATGCTCGGGTTTCCACGTGCCAGGAAACCGGGTAACTACCATGTGGCTGGCACTCTGGTTGTCCCCGCTCTGCCTTCTTCCAACTTGGTGACTTGCTATGTGTGACCCAGGGGTTTGAAGCTTGAGCTGAATGCACAGCATCTGCCCTCAAAGTGCTACCTGCGAGGTGCCCATGGGGCTGTTGCTGAGAGAGCACAGGGTAGGCGCAGCTCCGAAGAGGGGCTTTCCTGTGGCCCAGGTGGTCAGGGGGTGATGTCTGGCCTGGGTGCGGAAGTTCCAGGGAGGGGCATCTAGGCCAAGAGGGATGCGCCTGCCAGTGATGCCAGGGTCTGCCTCTGCTGGGCACCAGTGGTCCTATGGCATCGTTGATGCTCCCTGGGCCTTGTTCTTTTTTTGCTAAAATCACTTGCCCATTTTCATGCTGGACACTTTGGATAAAACTTTCACCACAATCCCTGCAGTTGGCTTTATCCCGCCTTCTTAGATGAGGAAATTAAGACCCAAAGATGTGAAACCCCTTGTGACAGTCACATGTAGCGAGGAGGAAGTAAAGCCAGGCTTTGACCTTCAAATCTTTTGGCTCTTGCTGGCTTTTAAAGCGCCAGCTCGTCCTCCGTGAAAATGAAGGCGCTGGAGCACACTAGGCCTGCATGTGTGGCAAGGGCAGATTGCCTGGGGAGATGTTCTGGAAACTATGAAGCACTTTTCAAATGTAAAGTCTGGAGTTCCCGTTGTGGCTCAGCAGTTCCCGTACAGCTCAACCAGTATCTGTGAGGATGCGGGTTCCATCCCTGGCCTCGCTCAGTGGGTTACGGATCCAGCATTGCGGTGAGCTATGGTGTCGCTTGCAGATGCGGCTTGGATCTGGCATGGCTGTGGCTGTAGGCCGGCAGCCGTAGCTCCGATTTGACCCCCTAGCCTGGGAACCTCCATATGCCGCAGGTGCAGCCCTAAAAAGACAAAAAGACAAAAAACAAAACCAAAAACAAATGTGAAGTCTTGGTAAATGAGGCAGATTTACTTTACAGCCAGAGGTTCTGAGCTGCCCTGGATCAGGAGTAAGACTGTTTTGCCTCTTTCTTCGTGTAAGTGTGTATGTCAGCATGTGCGTGAGTGTTTGTGTGTGTGTAAGAGAAAGGGTGAGGAAGAAACCACACAAATCTTGATGAATTGCTTGAACATGTTCATTTTCAAGGGTGGAAAGGTTGGCTGCTTTCTTGCCAACATCAGAAAATGTTCCATTCTGGCCCATTGCTGTAGTTCTAAGATCAGGTAGTTAGAATAATAATTACAGCTTACGGGTGTGCAGACTCGTGCTTGTGTTGTATTTTAAATTATGGAATAACCAGGTTCAACGTACAGAAGGGCATAAGCCGCGGGGCAGGTGCTGGCTCACTGGCCATAAATGTGCCTCTGGCGGGTGTGCAAAGGCTTTTGGCCACAAGCAGGTGGCTTTCCCCTGCCAGGGAGTATGGTCGTGGTTTCCTTTTTTCCTTTTTTTTTTTGGTCTTTCTAGGGCCACACCCGCGGCATATGGAGGTTCCCAGGCTAAGGGTCAAATCGGAGCTACAGCTGCCAGCCTACACCAGAGCCACAGCCACGCCAGATCCAAGCCGCATCTGCGACCTACACCACAGCTCATGGCAACACCAGATCCTTAGCCCACGGAGCCAGGCCAGGGATTGAACCTGCAACCTCATGGTTCCTAACTGGATTTGTTTCCGCTGGGCCACGACGGGAACTCTGGTCATGGTTTTCAATGACTGGGTCATCTGGTAGGTCTTGTGAACCTGAATCTGTACATAAAACCACGGAGTCGGTGGATCTCTTGCCTTTGCCGGTGGTTTAGGACCCTGTGTGACGTGCCCGCAGCCCACCTGGGGGCCACGCGTCTGACTCGTGTCTTCCGGACACTTTACCACGTGCACTGACATCTCGTAGCAGGGGACCCGTGTCTGGAAAAAGAGAAACTTGGGTCTCTTCATGTCGTCTCTCGGGGCCTGATGGAAAACAGGTTTCTCCGTGATTTTGTCCAAACGTTCTCTCCCACCTGAATCGCGCGGCAAAGCTGAACATGGTGATGGGGAGTGATTCAGGGGTGGGCGTTCCCGGACACCAGCCGGGTCACCCGGGAGCCTCTCTCCTGCTGGTGGCCTGGCTGTGCGGGCCATTCTGGCCACTGAGTCAGAGGAGACCCAGCCCACTTGCACTGTGGCTCCTGATGTCACCATTGAGGGTTAAAGGTCCTGCCCTGGAGTTCCCGTTGTGGCTCTGTGGGTTAACAGCCTGACGTAGTGTCTGTGAGGATGTGGGTTCAATCCCTGGCCTCACTCAGTGGGTTAAGCATCTGGCCTTGTCACAAGCTGTGACTTGTGTCTTGGATCCCATGTTGCCGTGACTATGGCTGTGGCCGACAGCTGCAGCTCAAATTTGACCCCTAGTCTGAGAACTTCCATATGCCTCAGGTTCAGCCTTAAAAAAAAAAAAAAAAAGGCCCTGCCCTAAGGGATGCGTGGATTCCTCCGATTCCTGATCGGTTTTCCTTGTGATGGTTGCCCTTGGAAGAGGAGGTCCTGCCCTGTGGACCAGCCGGGGGCAAATGCACAGGTTCAAATCCCCAGTGCATCACATCCAGCTGTGACACTTCAGGCACGGTAAGCTCTGAGCCTGGGTTTCCTCTGTGTCTGCCTCTCCAGCGCTGCTGCGGACGTGACCCTGGAGCAGGCCTTGCTGTAAGGCTGTGCAGTCACACGTGTAAAATGCCTCACGTGGGGCTGGGGAGAGGCAGTCAGGCTACACCAAGTAACTGCAGGGACCTACGAAAGTCCAGGCATGAATGCGGGCTCACCTCTTGGGCCAAAGGCCTCCCTTCCCTGCCCACCAACCGCCTTTCTGCACAGATAGAGAAGGTGGGGGAGGGATTTTGGAAAGAACTACATGGGGCTTCGCTCTCTGGGGGACCCCTCTGGGAGGGGGGGCTCAATTGCCTCGAGCACCTGCTGACAGCCTCTGGATGGACCTGAGCCCGAGTCCCGCTGTCCAGGTCCAGGAGCCTCCACAGAGCCGGGGCGGCACCCTGGGGTGGGGGTCAGGGCTAGGCTCTGGTGGACAGGCGCCTTTCTAGTGGCCCGGGCTTGTCCAGGGGCCTCTCCTCCCAGGCAGGCCGAGTGGAGGGCTGGTGACCGGACTCTGATGTCCGCCCAGCCCGAGGGAGGCTCTTTGCTGTGGGAAGCCTGCTGTACCCCGTTTTCCTCTCTCGGGACCCTGTTTCGCAGAGAAGGAAGGTGGCCGGCCTGCCTGCGGTCACCCGGCTTGTGACATCGTCCTGAGAACCTGAGGGGTCCGCCATCCCACCCACTTATTGGTCTCTCTGGACGTCCACATTCCGTGCGTGTAAATGTTTGAGTGATGACGTTCAAATGAGTGAACTCTGGGGCTCTCAGCAACTTCATCCACCCTGGGCACCCACCCCCCGGACCCTGGCAGGTGGGCGGGGCTGGACCTGGCCCTGCCCCAGCCCAGGTCTTCTGATGCCTCTGGCCCCCCTCCCGGCAACGCCTTTCTCCCCCGCCTGCCACCCCGCAGACACATGGACGGGATGGGACAGACGGTCCAAAGACTCACCCTCACGGCAGGCCCTCCCCACCCCTGCCCCCCAGCGGCACCAGACAGGACCTCCTGTCCCGTCTTCCATTGTCACTGTGTCCCCATCCTCCACCACCAGCAGGGCTCCCCGCGCTCTGCCCACGCCTCTGCCTCCTGGGAAGCGGGGGCCCCGCTGTGCCCTCTGCCTCAGAGCTTCCCTTTCTCCAACTCTCTCCCCTTTGGGTCTCAATCCGCCCGACCGCTGCCTTCTCCTGAGCACCTTGGCTGCGTTCCAGCTCTCGCCTCCTCCGACGTGACAACCAGCATGTCCCTCCTGTTCTGAAGTTGGGCGACCACCCCTCTGGGTGTGGGCTTAACGTCTGACCCTGCGTGGCGCTCGGTGGAAATGACCTTGTGATCTGCGGGCTTGTCTGTCTCGGCTCCAGACAACGTCTTGCTGTCCGTTTGGCTGCTGCGTCTCCTCCAGGCTCTGTTTTCTCCCCCTGGAACTTCTAGGTCCTTCGAATCCCCTGCTGGTCCTCAAGCTTTCCACCTCCTTCTGGCTGTTCTTTGAAAACTTTGGGCCGTGTTTTGAGGGGATGACTGCTGTCATTCTCACCACATCCATTCGAACTTTGTACAAAGCTTTGTTTTTTTCGTCTGATTTTTTTTTTTTTTTTTTTTGTCTTTTGTCTTTGTTGTTGTTGCTGCTATTTCTTGGGCCGCTCCCGCGGCATATGGAGGTTCCCAGGCTAGGGGTCGAATCGGAGCTGTAGCCACCGGCCTACGCCAGAGCCACAGCAACGCGGGATCCGAGCCGCGTCTGCAACCTACACCACAGCTCACGGCAACGCCGGATCGTTAACCCACTGAGCAAGGGCAGGGACCGAACCCGCAACCTCATGGTTCCTAGTCGGATTCGTTAACCACTGCGCCACGATGGGAACTCCTCGTTTTGATTTTGAGAATTCTATTTTTCTTTTCCACGGTCCTCCTCGAGTCTTGTTTCTTTCTCCTGCTCTGCTTTTATTACCTCCTTTGTGGTTTTGGAGGTGCAGACCTTTGCAATCTAAGTAAAGCCTTGATACATTCACAGCAGCCCTGGTTCACCTCTGACCGTGCTAACTCCACCCTGCGTGCTGGGATGGTTGCCTCTCTCTCAGCTCAAGGCCTGTGCTTCCTGCCTCCTTGCCGGCCGCTCCCTTCTTTTGCACAGGCAGTCGACCCCTGGGGAGTGAGGTGGAGTGGCTGGAGCTATGACCTTTGGGGCGTGGGCCCTCACTGATTTCGGTGGTCGAGCTGCCTTGTAGGGAACCGTGGCTGCTGTGCTTTCGGGGCCACTGCTTCTGTTTGTCCCCTTGGGTGCCCATCCCTGGGCCTGGCCTCTCTGCCCCGGGAGGCTGACCCCTGTGGGAGAGGCAAGCAGAAGGGGTGGGGTGGGGTTCAGACCCCACTCCAGGGGCCCCCACGGCAGCACAGCCTCTGCCTGGGGCCCAGGCCTGAGTTCCCTTCTCCCACAGCCTTCATTACCCAATTCATATTCTTTTCTCCAAAAAATAGAGGCTCTGGTTGGACTGTTACCCAGGGAATCCATTTTCTAGGCTGGTTGCCACAAACCATCCAAAGATAGCCAGTCTGTCCATAAGAATGCAAAAACTAGATATAAATTCCAGTATTGCTTTGATCTGATCCACGAAAAATGGGGTGTAATATTTTTCATAGGGAGGACAGTGGATAAAGGGCTCATTGTATTTTTATGGCCAAACACTCTAATTTTTTCTTATACCTTCTCAAAATCATTAGAGACCGAGGGGAAAGCCAAGAACTTGGAGATGGCCCCTCTCCCCACCCCAGCCACCGCTGTCTCCCGTCCCCACCCCACCCAGCTCGGGAGCTGCTGGTCTCCTGCTCGGCAGCGTGGAAACCATTGCTGGGAGGAACATTCTTTCGGAATGTCCTCACCTTGGCTTAGCGCTCCGTGGAGCATCTTGCAAGCTTGTCCCTCTGTGACGTATGGGCGATGCTTGCCAAGAACAGCCTGAAGCTCCGCACCGGGTTCAGAAGTAAACTGTGACACGTCACCGCTCAGCACGTCGTGGCCCGACCTGGCTGCTGGTCCAACTCGCTGAGCCGGGTCCAGGGGCCCCTGTGTCTGAGGATGGAGTTTCCAGCCTTTCCTTCCAGCCATCCCACAAAGGCTGTGGCCTCGTGTTTCTCCAGAAAAAGTGATGAGAGGAGCATCAGGAAACCAGACCTGCTTTCAATCACAGGCCAAGTGGGTATTTATTTGCAGCTCCTTGTTTTTGTAGAATAAATGTTTCTTTCGGCTTCTCTCGTTCATGTTGGGCCATTTTGTCCTCTGCTTCTGTGCCGCGAATGTCCATCTGTCCTGCTCCGGCCGGTCCTGCCGTTCTCTGTGACGTGAGGAGCGAGGGGCGCAGATGCCAGGAAGCCCCCGCTTGAAGGCACAGGTGCAGCAGGTGGTCATGGAGGGGCCTGGTCTCCGTTCATTAAGCCAGTTTCTCTTGCAAGTGAGACGCATTCCACATGTGTTCAGATCTGGGAAGGCTCTCAGAGGTAGACGTTTCGGTCCTTTTCTATTGAGCTGCACTGAGCTGGCGCTGGGCTAACAGGAGCTGAGAGAGGCCTGTGGTGCTGGACTTGGAATCTGGACCCCCTGCCTGGCCCTGCGGGACCATCCCCCCCGGGGACATCCCTGCCCTCCAGCTTGAGCGGTGCAGGGTCTCCAGGGTGACATGGGCCTCATTTGGACTCCCTCCAACAAGCTTTTTCACACCAAGAGAGAACAAGGCTCTTTCAAAGAGGGCTGCTGCTTCTGTATCACTGTTTGTCTCTGGACATGTTGGCCTCCTTCAAAGCTTTTATTTATTTTTATTTCTTTAAATGGCGTAACTTTTTTTTAAATTTAATTTTATCGGAGTATAGTTGATTTACAAAGTTGTATTCGTTTCGGGTGTAGACAAAGTGAATCATTCCTACGTATAAACAGAGACATTCTTTTTTCCCATTTACGTAATTACAAACTGTTGAGTCCATCTTCCTGTACTCTGCAGTAGGTTCTTGTCAATCATCTGTTTTACACAGTACTGGGTATGTGCTCTTCCCACCCTCCCAATTCCTCCTTCCCCTCAGGGTTTCACGTATGGTACCCATGAGATTGGTGTTGAAATCTGTAAATTTGTCTCTGTTTTTAAAATACGTTCTTTTGTATCATTTTTATTAGGTTCCATACATACGTAACATCATATGATATTTGTCTTTGTCTGACTTACTTCGCTTGGTATGAGAGTCTCTAGGTTCATCCATGTGGCCCACGAATGACATTATCTCATTCTTTTTTATGGCTGAGTAATATTCCATTGCACATATGCCCCACATCTTCTTTATCCATTCCTAACTAAACAACCTAACCTTATACCTAAAGCAACTAAAGAGGGAAGACTAGACAAGGCCAAATGTCAGTAGCAGAAAAGAAATCATAAAGATCAGAGCTGAAAGAAATGAAAGAAAGACAAAAACAATAGAGAAGATCAATGAAACCAAAGGCTTCAGCCGTTGGGGGCTGACCCTTGTGTCTGCTCCCTGTTTTATGCTCACAGTGGCCAAACGCAGTGCCCCGGGCCCCACAAATCCTTAACTAATAGGGAGCCTGGAGTGACGTGTGCAGGGTTAGACCCCAGCGGACTCTGGGGTCAAACTGCCTGCAAGTCATCGGTGAGACGAGCTTAGCACAGTGACTGACAGAGGGGGCACCTGGAAACGTTTCTCTTTGATTATTAGGAATCATGTATGTTCCTCGAATGAGTCCTTTAAGCAGTTTCTCACATCTGACTTCCTGCCCACTGATGCCTCTGCACCTTTAGCTGTTTTGGCAAGTGCTATGCTCCAGGAAGACAGGGCTGGGCAGCTGTGGACTTGCTCCTGGCAGCTCCGTGGCTGATTGTGACTTTTCAGTTCAGCTCCGGGTCACCCCTCATTGCATCAGATGCTCCCAGAGGGTGGCGTTTAAATCATGACTCATGGAGTTCCCCTGGGGCTCAGTGGAAACCAATCTGACGAGTAGCCATGAGGTCACAGGTTTGATCCCTGGCCTCTCTCAGTGGGTTAAGGATCTGGTGTTGCCGTGAGCTGTGTGTAGGTCACAAATGCAGCTCAGATCCTGAATTGCTGTGGCTGTCGTGTAGGTCAGAGGCTACAGCTCTGATTTGACCCCTAGCCTGGCAACCTCCTTATGCAGCGGGTGCGGCCCTAAAAAAACAAACAACAAATGAAAAAACACGTCACGACTCATGCAGTGAATCTCTCTTTAGCCAAAGGTATAGTTGCAAAGGCACCACCATGCGTCTCTGGCAGAATCCTAAGACCCCACTCACCCTTGCTTCCCCAACATGGTTGAATTCTGAACCTCAGCAGACACCCCTTCCCCTGGGCTCAAAGGACAGAGAAAGATGTGAAGAGACAATTCTGTAATTCACCGCTTCCTTGTATGAACAGTTATGTTTTGAAAATCAAGTGGGAACAACCAGGAGGAGGTGGCATCTGGTGACCTGGGCCACCGTTTAGAGAGATGGAAAATCTTCCTCGCCTCTGGGTAAGGGTCCGCGTCTTTGCTCACAGAAACAAGCAGGATCCTGCAAGTGAACGTCATGGGATTTGCAATTTGGAACATGCTGAAATTGCACACGAATCTCTTTGCCTTCGAGACTTTCATCATTCTTGATACTCTCTAGAGATGTTAGTAAAATTCGGGGCTGGGTAGAACCCCTCGAAAGAATTAAATCACGAGAAACCACAGAGTTGAGGCCTTCTCTTGAACCTCAAACAACTGTGGAGAGACAATAGCAATTTAGATATTTCTCATGCCAACCCAGTCTCTCCCTCCAGACTCTAGACAGGCATGGGTATTCGTCCTGTGCCTGCAGACGTTAGAGAGGGAGATTGAAAAGAGGCTACTCTTATGAAAGTATTTAATAATTTTTGAGACATTATTTTATTTTGCTTTTAATACCTAATCGTACCTGACCTTTTACAGCTGGAAAGACGCCCAACAATTTTCCTAGTTTCTCTGTGTCTTCTGCTCAGTTTTCGAACATGCCCATTTTATATAAGTGACAGCTGAGGCCCAAAAGATTAAGAAATATGCTCGGAAAATGTAACAAGAGTAAGGACAGTAGGCACTTCTCTATGTAGCTTTAAAATTTTTCATATGAATGAATGGGTAAATGGTCATGTCACGTGACCTATCAACATCCAGCTGCAGGAATCAGCAGCTTTTCCATTTTTATTTGGTATAATACCTTGTTTGCACTGCACGTTATGACTCTACCAAGATATATTTCTATAAGTTCTCTGGTCTTGTGTGTTTATTTTTTTCCTTGTCAATACTTTTAGATGCACAGCTGTACTGAGCAATGACTTTGGCACTCGCATTTCAAATGCTTTGATAAGTATCTCATATTAGAACTTTCTAATGTGGATTAGTGTGGGTTTTTCCACGCTTCGTACTTGAAATGCTGGATTTGTATAAGAAGAAGAACACAGTACAAGCAGAGGGAACAGCATGAGCAGAGGCTCAGAGACAGGGCGTGCAGCCAGACTGGGCATGGGGAGAGGGAGACAGATTGTGGAAGAAGCATCAGGCTAGAGCATCAGGGCTGCACAGATGCACTGGTGGGGAGGCAGCAAAGATGTGTGAGCCAGCGAGGGACCATCCTGCCCTGTGCTTCCGAAAGGCTCAGCTGGAAGCACTGGGAGAAGTGAACGGAATGCAGAGAGATGCAGAGGGAGAAAATTCTGAAGTTTCACCAAGATCCAAGTGAGAGATAACAAGGCTGAAATCAAAGCAGTGGGAGTGGGAAATAAGCAAGGCATGCCCTCCATCCAGAACCCGACCTTCAACCTCAGGAAGTGGGAACCTGGGCTTTGGATCCTGCCAAGCTGCCAGTCAAACAGGAGGTCGTCCAGGCACGTTCTGTGCATGAATTGTTGAGTCGTGATGGGAACGGGGCTGCGGTGGCACCAGGAGGTGACAGCCCATCTGAGCTTCTCTTTCTAGCCAGGTCCCAAACAAGCAACTAGGAGACCCCTGGGGGCTGCAAGGAGCTTGGAAGGGGCTCAACCGGAGCCACCTTGAGTTTGTCTGCTGTTGTTGTGGTTTACTCCCTGTGGGCTTAGCCTCTCCAGCAGCCGTGCCCAGTGCCTGTCCCTTTGATCTCTGCCACCACAGAACTGTGAGGAACTGAATGGTGCCTTGCAGCCTCCCTTGAGTCCAGAGGTGGCTGTGGGACGCTGCCTGGCCAGGGAGATACCAACCAAAGACGCCCACATAGAAGCTTCTTGTAAAGGGCCTCCTGGTGCCCCTTCCTGGCTGCCTGGCCTGAATGTGCCACACCCTCCTGGCAACCATGAGCCGCTGAGGACGAAGCGGTGGAGGTGGAGTCAGGACAGATGGCAGGAGGGAGGATGTTCTGAGGGTGTCTGGGGACCATACCAGCACCTGCCTCCCTCCGCTCTTGTTGACTCAGCAAAGCAAAGCCCCGTTGTTCAGGCTCTGAGAGCTGAGTTCTCTGTTGTTTCAGGGTGTTCCCTGTGGCTCCTTTCCTCCTTCCTAGCGGGTAGATGCTAAGCCCTGAATAGTTAGATCCAAATCAAGCATCCTGTGCAGGGGATGTTCTGTAACATAGGCTTCCGTTGTCACATCCCCGTGGCTTTTCTCTCTGGGTTTGCAACGTAATCTTAATAACATCAGTAAATCACAATGGTAATGACGTCCTAAGTGGCATCTGCTGTAAGACGTTTGTTTTTAAAAATTTAACTCAAAAAGTTCCCCTCTCCATACAAAAACCTGCACGTGAATGTTTTAGCAGTGGCCAAAAACATCATGGAAGCATCCAGGAAGTCCTTCACTAGACGAGTGGATAAATAAACTGTGGTCCATCCAGACAGTGGAATATGACGCAGCACTAAAAATAAGTGACCCATCAAGTCAGGAAAGACATGAAGGAGAAGTTCCTGTTGTGGCTCAGCGGGTTAAGAACCTGAATTCGTGTCTTGAGGACATGGGTTCGACCCCTGGCCTTGCTCAGTGGGTTAAGGATCCAGTGTTGCCGCAAGCTGCTATGTAGGTCGCAGATGCAGCTCAGATCCAGTGTTGCTGTGGTTGTGGCATAGGCTGGCAGCTGCAGCTTCGACTTGACCCCTAGCCTGGGAACCTCCATATGCCACAGGTGTGGCCCTAAAAAGAAAAAAAAAAAAACCACACCCAAAAAACAAAACAAAACGAAAAAAACCATGGCGGAAACAAATGCACATTACTGAGTGAAAGAAGCCTATCTGAAAAGACTCTGAACTGTACAGCATCAACCACATGCCATCGTGGAAAAGGCAAAACTATGGAGACAGCACGAAGGTCAGGGGCCACTGGGGTCAGGAGGGAGGAACAGAGGGGACCGAGGATTTTAGGGCAGGAAAGCCGCTCTGTATGATACCATGATGGTGGAGATACTTGGCAAAAGCCATGATGTGTACATCGCCGAGTGTCCCCACACGTCATCTGTAGGCCTCGGATAATAATCACGTGTCCTCACTGGTTCATCAGTTGTGACACTTGCGCCCGTAACGCGCGGTGTTAATAGCGGGGAAGCTGAGGGCGGGGGAGTGTGCGGGAACTCTCTGTACTCTTCCTGTTCAATTTTCTGTAAACCTAAAACCGCTCCAAAAAAAAAAAAAAGTGCTAACTTTTAAAAAGTAGTCAACTACTAACAAAGAAATAAATTTCCTTCTCTTCTCCCTTGAAGGAGTATTTTAGAAATTAATATTTCATCACTGAACGTTGTGAGGGGTACGTGGGGAGTATTATTAAGTAAATGGTTTAAAAGCACTTTGGGGAGTTCCCATCATGGCTCAGTGGTAATGAACCTGACCAGTATCCATGAGGATACGGGTTCAATCCCCGGCCTTGCTTAGTAGGTTAAGGATCTGACATTGCCGTAAGCTGTGGTGTAGATTGAAGCTGCGGCTTGGATATGGCATTGCTGTGCTGTGGTGTGGGCCAGCAGCTACGCTCTGATTCTACCCCTGGCTAGGAACTTCCATATGCCTTGGGCGGGACCCTAAAAAAAAGACAGAAAAAAAAAAAAAAAAAGCACTTCTGTAAGAACAGAGAGAAGATTTAAGGCCCCAAATCACAGAGTAAGTCACGGAGCCAAGCCCAGTATACAAAGTTCAACAAGAAATTTTCAATTAACCCCAAATGCTAGTTCAGCAGCAAGCTCCAAAAACCAGATTTTTCATGTTTCAAGTCTCCCAGTTCGTAATTTCCCTTAACGCTGGATCTGAAATACCATGCTGGGCGGCCAGGAAACAGGCTCCTCGGCCATTTCACAGTTAGGAGAGGTTGGAAAACCCGCAGCTCCTGGCTAGGAATGTGCTGTGGCCCCTTTTTGCTCTTACAAAAATAAGAAGTGGCTGAGGAAGCACACATAAAAGGTTCACTTAGCGACGTGACTGGAGCCAAGTGGGAAGAAGAATGAAGCGTGCTGGAGCCTCCGTGGACACGGGTGAGGTGGGTCAAGGCCTCCGCAGGCCCGTGTCTGCGCCGGGCCATTCTGCTGAGGCAGAGACTCAGAGGGGTGTGGTTTCCTGCCTCGCCCAAGGTTCTTAGACTTCTGGTGACTTTTCCCGATTTCTTTAAGAAGAATGTCTGAAGTTCTATTGTAATAGGAAGGCTGAAGAAGCCTCCCTCCGCCCCAAGAGAACGGGCAAGTTTCAGGGGCGGTTGGAAGTGTATGGAAAACTCAGGAGCTGAATGCTTTTCCAGTGTTTTCCCCACAGACTATGAAACATAACCAGTTCACATCATAAACTTACTCCCATGAGTCCAACACTGAATTCTGGCAAAAATCTCATCATGATGGGGGAACTAGGACTTGGTGGCCCTAGAACTTGTGCAGTTGTGCTCCATGAAAGATACGGAATCCAGGGATGCTGGGGAGACAGGATGCGCGCAAGCGGGAAACTGCGAGGGGTGACAAGCAGCCCACGGCAGGGTCAGCGATGGCCACGTGGTGAGAAGCAGAGCAGCGGAGGAGCTGAGAGGGGTTCCAGAGCCAGGATGTCAGCTTTGAGTCCAGGCTGGGAAATCCATTCAGTGTCTCTGTGTCTCACTCCTTCACAGGAGCAGTTGAGGATATCAGCTCCTACTTCCGAAGGTTCCTGGGAAGATGAAATAATACACATTGGGAAGGGCTTAACACATTGCCTGGAGCAGTGCTTTGTGCATGAGTGTTAACCCTTTATTAGAAATTGTGAGAGCAAGTGTGGGATAAAATGCCAATTGAGGGGTTTTGACTAGAAGAGTAGAGCAGAACAGTTATCTTGCTGGAACGGTATGGTACCTGGCACTTCGTAGGTCTGCAATAAAAGGAACTGCAGGCATGTCGAATGAATAAATGGATCAAGCATCCTTTATTGAAGGAAAGCGAGGTTGCCCCTTGCGGGAAGAAGGCACGCCTGGATTTGGAGCATTCAGAGATGTGGAGGGGAGAGCTGGAAACTGAACCGGAAGAAACAGCAGGCAGAGGACATTGCTGAGGGGCGGGGATCAGACCCCTCTGAGTGGAAGCAGTGTTGGGAGGAGACCAGACTGGAGGGAAGATCAGAGCCAAACCGGAAAGGACCTTGGATGTGAGGGTCAGGAGGTGGATTTGCACATCATGCACTTGTGGGTGGGGTTCCAGGAAGAATAACCTCGCATGGCTCCTGGGATCAGCTGGAAGGGCAGCCAGCTGTTGACAGGAACCACGCAAGCTCAGGCGGTTCAGCTGTGAGCTGCTGAAGGTCTAAACCAGCTCGGGCAGCCAGTGTGTCCAAGAGTGTCCTGAGCAACGGATCTCCTTTTGGACAGAAGCTAGCTTAGTTTGCAAAGCTCGAAAGGGAGAAAGAGTTCCAGGCAGTACCCTACTCGAAGACCTCAGTTCAGATACGGAGTCAGCGCGTGACATGTGCTGCCGCCTGTGACCTAATATGTGACTGTGCCGAGCGGCGAGTCTAGTGTGATTTCGCGTCAGTTCAGAAGTGGGTTTTCAGCTCCTTCCCCCGCTGATGGGGTCCCACTAAGCAAAGAGGGCTGCTCGTGTGAGTCTTGAGAAAGGCGTCCGGGGCTTTGGCCCATCCCTTGAACTGACTTTTGGAGCCTGAGGACACAGACAGTGACGTGACACGTTAGAGCGGAAGGTAACCCACATTCTACTTGAGCTGAGCCTGTGTGAGAGAACAGTGTGGGAAGAAACTGGTACCTTGCCAGAAAGGACGCATGTACCTTATTAAATCCAGATAAGACACCAGATCTCCCAACTCGAACGCCAGTTTTACAGCATTTTTTTTTCATTGAAGTGTTGCCATTGGTTTCACTTACTGTGCCGTCTGCTTCACGTCTGAGGATTTAACTAGATCAGGCTGTGAGCTGTGCTTTAATACGGGTTCCCCTTTTCCAGGGCTTTGGACCTCTGAGGTTCAGCTGAAGACTGGTGTGGTGTAAATTTGCTCTCTTGATCCGTTGATGACAGCTTCCAGGCTGGCCGCTTCCTTTCTGACTCTGGGGCACCTCTTGCATCCCCGATGGACCTGCTCTTTCTCCGTCCTGGGGGCCTCCGATGGACCTGCTCTTTCTCCGTCCTGGGGGTCTCCTGTGGAGGCCCGTTTGCAGGAAGAGCTTTGTGTGAAAAGAAGGAAGGTGCTAAGAGGAAAGAGCCAACCATGGGAGGGCTTTGTTGCCCTGGAGCTCTTGCCAGGCTCTTTTCCAGGGCACTTACAGTGCAAAGCAGGTGGGCTGTACTCTCACCTTAAGCCAGGGTTGAAAGGGGGCAAGCTCATCTCTGCTCCTCTAGACAGAAACCATAGACAGAGACTACAGAAGGCTCGGTGTGCAAACTGAAAATGGTAAAAAAAGATGATAAACCACATTACTGTGAGTGCATCATGCTGGATTAAAAATTTATCAGCATCAAACCACATAAGCCTGTTAAAACATTTAGCAAAGACTGTAGTTTTGTGTATGTAGGGTTAACTCCTGAAGTGTGTTCTGGGTCCTCCTTTCAAATCAAAGAGCGTATCTTAGATTCTGGAAACTTGAAATGTCGGAGTTCTCTTGTGGCGCGGAGGTTAGGATTTGCTGTTGTCACTAGAGCAGCCTGGGTCAGTGCTGTGGCTCAGGTTTGATCCCTGGCCTGGGAACTTCCGCATGCCAGGGGCAAGGCCAAAATAGATAAAACAGAATATGCAAAATAAATTTTCCAAGTCAGTCTAACTGCACCTTTTAAAGGAGACAATATAATACAGTAAGGAAGTCTGGCTTAACAAGGATAAAGGAAAAACAAGGGACTGGACTGGATTCATGCAACATAATTTTTAAAATAAATCTCTGGCATCTACATTCTCATTCTTCCTCATATTTTAGCCCTCATTATTAAAATATAATTATATAATATTTTATACCTTTATTTCCTCGTGTTTCCCTCTAGGTCATTTTCACTTCCCGTCAACAATGAAAATAGAGGGATGCTGGAACTCCACAGATAACTACAATAACTACAAAAAATACGGTTTTGAGACATCTGACTTCCGCAGCCTTCATTTTGGTCAAAATACTTTTCACCAGTTTTCTTGAGGACTGATCATCACACTCGTGTGTCATCACACTTTTGATATTCAGCTCTTTCGTGTGAGGACCTACCCTATTCTCACTCTTGCTCCCTCTGGTCTGACCATCAGCCCCCGTGTGTGCCGGAGGCACAGGCTCAGCACACTTCTCTCACATGACCCCGCAGGCTCCCGCAAATCTTCCAGCTCGTGAAAGAGTTGCAATTTCAGTTTGCACTCATCTTTTTCCTTTTCTTTTTAATGATGTTTATTTTGTCCATTACAGCCGATTTACAGTGTTCTGTCAATTTTCTACTGCATATCCAGGTGACCCAGTCACACAGACGTGTGTATGCATTCTTTTTTCTCACATTATCAGGCTCCATCACAAGCGACCAGACACAGTTCCCAGTGGTATACAGCAGGATCCCATTGCTTACCCATTCCAAAGGCAATAGTTTGCATCTAATAACCCCAAATTCCCAGGCCCTCCCACTCGGTTTGCACACAATTGGCATTGAGTTTTGCCTTAATGTGCCCATTGGTAAAAGTAGCAGACTGATGAGCAAAGATACTGCTGAGACGCTCTGCTATTAAGTGGAGAAGCTTTGAGTGGGAACTCAGTTCCTTCGGGAAAATGTGTTACAAGGACTTCTGTTCTCCTTCTGTCGTGTAACTAGGGCATCGGATACTGAATCCTCAGAGCATTTCCGCTGAGATGAATTTGAACGCAGTAAATGTCAGCATTGTGATGTCAGCAGTAAAGTGAGTTAATAGTATTCTAGCAGAGGTGAGTTTAGCCCAACCTCTTTTCCTGGATCAGAGGGGCAGTGACCACTACAGAACCGTCAGGAGTCTTTTCTTCCAAGGGCAGACTGAGGTGGGATGGGTCAGAGGGGGACAGAGGACCTGCATTTGAGCCTAAGAGTAGGAGTTCTGCTTCTCTTTCCACTGAATGATTTCTCTATGACAGCTTTCTGTTCTGGGTCTTTCGCTGTCTGTGTAAACATATTTTGGACCAGTACTTAGCAAATACTCCCATGTCCGAGTCAGCAGGAGATTGTTAGGGCAGGTCTGAGTCCTCACGCCTGAGATCTGCTTTCTAACCATCTTCCTCCGGTGCTGCGGATGCTGGTCTGAACTTCACACCTGTAGCAGCGATGCTGTGACCCACCTTTCTGCTGCTCGTGGGCTTCACCGTCCAACCAACATGTGGCCAGGCCCATGGTCCTGAGACATGAGCCTGCCTTTGAATCTCCGGAAGGGCTCAGAAAACAATGATTGCTGCTCCCCGCCCCAAGTTTCTAGCTATCATCCCCTTTTTCTTTCACAATACTTCAAGCAAGGTGTTACTATCGCCATTCTACAGATGACAAAACTTAAAGCTGGGAGAGGTTCATTGTCCTGCACGAGGTCCCCCAGTTCACAAGCTGCCCGAGGCCAGGGGGAAGGTGGGGTTCACCGCTTCCTGTTTCAGGGGAGGAGGCGCAGCTGCAAGCCTTCCCGGGAGGCAGATGCGTCCGAGCAGAGATTATGGGTGAGGCTTACCCACCTCTGCCCGATTCTTCTCACCCTGATGAGGAGGAGCAGGGCAAGGGGAGGTGGCTCCTGGCTCACTCGAAGGAGAGGCACAGGCGGGGCCGACCCCTCGGGCCCTGGTTCTCAAAGTGCACCAGTAGCATCAGCGCCACTTGGGAAGACGGTGACATCCATTCCTGAGTCCCACCCCAAACCCTCCCGCTGGCGAGTTTCAGTGACCCTTGTGACGTCACTAATGCACATGGATATGTACGTCTTAGCATATACACACATGTATTCCTATACACATCAGTGCACACCCATGCAACATCTGTGGCCACACACACTAGTGTGTATCTGTACGCATTAGTGTACATGCACAATGGGTATACACACAACTGGCACGTCGAAGTAAGCGGGAGCAGGGGTGGGCAGGCTCTGCGTATCGCGGGCCGTTACCTCTGCTTTGACTGCTCCTAAAATTCAACATGCTTCTGAACTGTCCATTGAAAACCACAGGGTTTTAGGAGAATGCGGTTGGGGCCACGACACTCAAACATTTTATGTGACACATCATAGGAGGATAGTAACTCAAAAACAGCAGCCCTATTTGTCCATGTTAACTGGTTCAGAAACACGTGGACACTACAATAGTGCATTGCTTCCGAAAGGTCACCTTGAAAACACCTGAAGGGGGCTTGTGCAGGTGAGTGCCCACAATCCTGGGAGGTCCACCATACCCACCACCCCATCTGCAAGGGGTGATGGGGAGCGGGGGAGAGAGAGACTCCAGGAACAAAAGAACAGAAAACAAAGGAGAAAATACAAAATTGGGGCGAGTAAAGGGGAAACTGAGGAGAGGGAGGCCCCAGAGCCTCTGGGAAAGGGGGGCAGCCAATGTGCCAGAGCAGGGCTGGCAGAAGGGTCTCCTGAAACCAGAAGGAACGTTTACCCCCAGATTGAGCAGGTGTGGCTCAACACCCTGGTGAAGGAGTGTGTGTGCCATTTGCGTGTTCCTGCTTCAGTTACCTGGGTTCTCAGGGGTGAAATGTGGGTGAACAAACCGAAATTCATGTCATCTCAAGTTGTACCCTAATGTGTCCATCACACTGGAATAAATCCTTGTTTTCAAAACAGATGTCAGAGCAGAACTGGCTGCATTTACACCATGGAAATGGGCACTTCCTTCAAGTCAGGGCTTTTCCCTCCTGGAGCATCTGTTAAATACTCACTAGCACACTGCTGACTGTAAAACACCCAGTGGAGTGGTTGGTGTACTAGTGCCTAATGCATGGGCAGAAGTGATGCACTTTTCCCGGGTGAAAGTCAAGTGGGATTCATGGAATGAACTGAAACTAGAGGGAGACAAGGCAAAGCAGGTGCCCCAGGGCTGGAGCAGGGCTGCCAGCCCAGGGGAGCGGGTGTGGGGAGCCTCTCCGCAGACAGAGAGGGAATATTAACTTTGGAACACGTCTACCTCCACCCTCCCCGGCAGGTGCAAAGAGACACCAAAGATAAAGTGTCACAAATTCTTCGCATCTTTTGTAATTATTTTCAAGGTGGAAACAAAACAGGGAATGATAATAAGCTCCAGGGAGACTTTAATTATTTTGTGAAGGTATTTTTTTTTAATCATAAATTGGCATTTTAAACTCTCCTGCCAACTCCCAGTGCATATATAGTTTACTACAATGTGCTCGTTGGCAAGCCCGAATGAGCAGACATGTATTGAACAAAGTTTTTATGAGGAAAACCAAAACGTGCATGTTTTTAAGATGCTTGCCATCAAGCACGAGGAGTAAGATCTAACTTGTCAATCTCCATACAAGCAGCATATGGTGAGATGAAAGCCACAGGGATGCAGAAAACAGCAGAGACCACATGAGGCAGAAGAGACCCCTCTGCCTGGAGTCTCTGAGAAGGAAGGCATCGCGTGGGATGTGGTGCTGGAGTCCAGCCTTGAGGAAGAGCGGAAATGACAGATGTAAGGGGTCTGGCTCCCATGTGGAGGAACGGCGGGGCGTGGAGCTTTTTTTAGGGACTGGATTAAGGTTGGCTTGGACGGATGGTTTGGGAAGGGGTACCCCTGTGCCTCTTACAAGACAGTACTTTCCTGGCTGCGGACGTGGGGAGATTTCTGTGGGTTTCAGGCAGCCTTGTGTCCATTTCCTCACTACAGGTTTACTGTTAATTTGCTGATCTTCATTCTAAGTGATTGTCTTCTCATGTCGTCCTTGCAACAACCCTATGACGTCGGCAATATTGCTGGCCTTCATGTGAGGGAAAACTGAGGCAGGGAGAATGTAAGTAACGTGCCTGGAATCACAGTTTCAGATTTGAGTGCAAATCCCGGTCTGGCGCCTAATCTTTTCGCTCCACTGCCTCCCCTGCTTTGAGTTCCACCGAGAAGCACCGGAGCATGTCTGCAGGCTGTCTTCAGGTTGAGGGTGGATGATGTTTCTTGAGAAGACGCTAGGAAGACGAAACAATTTACATTCTGTTTTTAATTGAAAAAAGGTGGCCATTATTGCATTACAATTTGGAGGAAATTGCCTTTATTCCTACATTTCATTAATGACAAAGGTTCCTGGATTGTTCATACCATTAATTCATTCCAATGATCTCATCTCACAATTCCCACTGTGGCTCAGGAGGTTAAGCTCTGTGAGGATGCGGGTTCCATCCCTGGCCTCGCTCAGTGGGTTAAGAATCCTTCATGGCCATAAGCTGTGGTGTAGGTGGCAGATGCGGCTCAGATCCAGCGTGTGGTGGCTGTGGCATAAGCTGGCAGCTGAAATTCCAATTCAACCCCTAGCCTGGGAATCCATATGCTGCAGCAGGTGCAGTCATAAAAAGAAAAAAAAAATTGCGTCTCACTTTATTCAAGACCTTTTAAAGAATGGGGGCTATGGGCTAAGGGTGGAGTGTCTTGGAGCTCTTGGGAGAACCCAGGGGAGGCCCAGGCCAGAGCAGGGCCTCCAGAAAGAGCATCAGAGCCTGGAAAGGAATGCTCTGTGGGGCGTGTCTGCAGGAAGTGACTAAGGGACCCTGAAATCCTCCACCCAAATCTATCAGTGCTGTAGGTGAGAAAGGGAGCCTAACAAGCAGCGCAGCCGGCCCAGCATCCTGCAGATTGACCATGATGGAAAACGGCACCAGAACCCACGTGAATATTCCAAGAGCAAATGTACAAGAGACAGGGCTGCTGTTTCCAGCTGGTTCCATCTTCCCATTTGAAATGGACTTTCAAATGGTTATACTTTACCCTCGGCCTGGCTGTGGGCAAGGAGCTGCCAGTACGTCTGTGGGCTCCCTGGATTAGTTTCCACTGCATGCGTTTTAACACAGTCTTCCTTTTTCCACCGTGATTCGGGCCAACCCTGTCTGCAAAGACTCAGTCTAATAAAAATTTGAGTCTAGGTGCTACAGACTAGAACTGTGCTAAAGACACCACCGCATGTTACTGAAAGAGCCTTTATTCTGAGTGTGAAGGAGACACCTGGTAAACCCTCTCGAATAATAAAGCCACGGGTGCCCATGTGCTCAGCTTCAGGGCTCTCCAGCTGAAAGGCTGGTTGTTGGCACTGTGAGGTTTAGCAGTTGTCTCCACTGCGCAGACGTGGGATTGTTGAGAGCTGAGATTCCTAGGACCTTCTCATTCCCCGGGCCTCAGTCCCAGGTCCCCAGAACTCTGGAGGGGTGGCAGTTGGAGTCATCAAACTGTTCAGCTTCCATTATTGGAGCCGATTCTGTCTCATTCTCCATGGAGGTCTTATTGCCTGTAAAGAGGATTTTGGAGTTAGGCAGACTTGGGTTACCGATCCGGTCCTGCAGGCTCTGAGTTTTGTAAGCTTAGGCAAGTAAGTTAACCTCAAGGAGGACCGTTTTTCTAGCCCCAGGACCTCGTCTCCTCCTGAGCTTTATTATGAGGTTCCCAGGCTAGGGGTCAAATTGGAGCTGCAGCTGCCAGCCTACGCCACAGGACAATCCAATACATGTAATATTTCAAATATTATCTACCCAAGCTGCAGCTGTAGTTTATTTCATAGGAAGCAAAATACCGGAAGAATGGAGTTCCCATCATGGTGCAGCAGAAACGAACCCGACCAGGAACCACAAGGTTGTGGCCTCACTCAGTGGGTTAAGGACCCGGTGTTGCTGTGAGCTGCGGTGTAGGTCGCAGACGCAGCTCGGATCTGGTCTTGCTGTGCCTCTGGCGTAGGCCGGCAGTTACAGCTCTGATTAGATCCCAGCCTGGGAACCTCCATATGCCGTGGGTACGGCCCTAAAAGGACAAAAAGACAAAAAAGACAAATACCAGAAGAAAGCAAATGATAGAAATTAAAACAATCCATGCTTCATCTCTTCTTTTTAAACGTCGTATACAGAATTTTACTATATGTATTCATGCAGACTTTTTATAAACACAAAAATATGGGAGCTCATACACTATTTATAAATATATATACATATTCAAGTATTCTTCACTATGTGAAACCTCATTATCTGAACTTGTTATCTGAACTCAAGAAGAGGATTTGGAGCGAAAGGAATATTTGTATATAGTGTATATATATGAATATTTGTATATGTGTATATATGACACAGCTTTTGTGTCATATATACACATATTTTTTATACACTGGCTAAGAAATAATACTTCCTAGAAATCTCACTAAGTCAACTGGTTTACTCTAATTCTCCATCGTGGTTGCACAATATTCTGTGGTATAGATATACTATATTCTACTCATTTTCCTTTCAATGGGCATTTGGTTTCCAGTTTTCTGAGGCTACCTACAAACAACGCTGCAAAAAATAGCCTTGTATAAACATCCAATGTACTGAAGAGTTCACTTCTCCAAATAAAAGTTTATTCCCAATCTCTCAACAGAATTGCATTTCCCATTTTATCCAATCTGTCCTTCCACACACATGCAGATCAAGTACCTGGGTATTCATAGTAAGTGTTGTTGCCATACCCTGTATACCTTCAGCCTTCTTTGTATCTGTTTCTTGAGTACATGCTGACAAGGGATTCATGGGCAAGATTTTGGAGAACATCAGAGCCCCCTCCCTGAGGAGAGCCCCAGGTAGGTTCTCTGGGGACCTGAAATCATAACCCAGGGAGGAGGGCTTCATGATCCAGCAGGACCCAGGGCCCAGGGGGCCCTCACCCGAAACCCTTCCAAGCTGAGTAACATTTTAGCCTGAAGTCAGCTTTCTGGCATGATTTCATTAAAAAACATCTTGTTGGAGGTCCCCGGAGGCCTAGCAGTTAGGGATTCAGCTTTGTCACTGCTCTGGCTCAGGTTTGATCCCCTGGCCCAGGGAACTTCTGTATTCCATGGTTGCAGAAAAAAACAAAACACATCTTGCATTTCAATAAAATAGGTAGCCTATTTACAGAACAGCCATTTTAGTGATAACAGCAAGAGATAAGGGCTGATGTCCTCTTTACCGGAGTTGAAGACTTAACCCCATTTCTACGATTTATTCAGGGATGCACATAACTGCCCATAAATTCTATTCTACACTTTTATGAAACAGGGCTAGCTTTTGATGACACGGCTATTCTGGTCATGTCATCAGGTTCTGATTTTGAGCTGGTTTCCTCTGGATGTTTTACCTCAAACAACTGATGAGTTCAAGGTTGTGCTTCAAGAGGGCCCAAGCTCTTGGCTCAGTTCGCAAATGTTCTTAACCTGTCGGGGAGGGGAGAATGCAGTATATCTAGACTTTTGATATTTATACAACAGTTTTTAATTTCTGAAGTCTTTATGGAAGAGAAGAAGAGGGAGAGACTGAATTATGATCCTTCTATGGGATCTGTGCCGTTGTCTGGATCTTTAAACATTTATTGTCTGACTTCACAGAGCAGGAGCTAGTTTACAGGGTCACGAATTTAAGACTTGACCTGTAAGAATCTCTGAAATTGGCAAGACTCTTTTTATTAGCATTTATTAAAAGGCAAGTTTGGCTTAGAGAAAGTAAATCCCTAGTTATATCCTGTTTATACAACTTGGGTAATGTTTTTTATTATAATTTGCTGTTCTGGACAAGCAGCTTTGTGTAACTGACGGCAGCTCATTTTCAGCTGGTTTTTTTTTTTTTCTGTTTGCCAAAATGACTGTTCACTCTTCTTCCACTGAATAATTACTGTTGGCTTTTCTTTCATTGAACAAATATTTATTGAGTGCTACTATGTGCCAGGCACTGTAGAACCTGTAACAACATCTGGACGTGCCCTATGCCCACTTTTCCAATAAATATTTATTCCATATGTTGTAAAAATCTTATTCAGGGACATGAAAAAGAAGGGACCTATTAAAGACAGTTTTTAAATAAGTAAGTTCATTTTGGGTGCAACAAGAGAATGAATTCCAACGCAAAGTTGTTTGAAGAGAAAGTGAAAACCTCAGCATTGGAATAGCTTGGGAGAAAAGGTAGTCTGTAAATTAACAGAAGCTAGATAGAAGACCACAGTTAAAATCTGAACATTAGCTTATGTCTTCTTGCATGCCGGCCAAAAAAAAAACAAAGAAAGAAAGAAAGACAGACAAATTAAAGTCTTATTAGGTCCCTGGCCTTCCATATTAAGGTTAGACAAGTGGCCATGGCTCAGGGGCAGGTGGCAGGTGGCAGGTAGAGAGCCCAGCTAGGTAACAGGTGGGCTGTCCTCAAGCCCCTTGGGGTTTCTGAGACCTCAGGGTTGCTTACAGGACACCAGTGTGCTCCCTTGCAGAGGGTGAAGGAAACTACTTCAGTCACCTTTTACTTACCCAAAAGAACTTTGTCCCAGCGTTAAGTAAGCGGTCTTCTGAAATTCTTACAAATGGTTCCCCACCAGTATAGGTTAGAGTTCGCCCCAACCAAGCCATCTCTCAGACCGTGGCAAGGGTCCTTCTCCCCCTCTCAACCCCTCCTCTGTTCTGGCAGGAAGGCACTGAGGGAACATCCCTTAGAAGAGTAGAGATGCTGATGTGGCTGAAAAGAGAGGATACCAGGACAGAGGGATCCCGGGTCAGACCCTTGCTCATCCATCTCTACCCTCCTCCCCCAGCCTTCTCGGCTTTTCCTCAGTGGGCCGACTGGTCGACTCTCACTCCTACAGTAGCCCTTAAGCTCCTCTTCTTCCTGGCTTGCCCCTGGGTCTCTCTCCTTTCTTTTGCGGCCAGGAGTCTCCTGTCTCCAACTATTCGCATTCACTCCCAGCCCCTGCCCGCCTGGACACAGCGGACCTCTGGTGCCAGGTCTGCTTGTGTAACAGGTGTGAGCGCGTCCGTCCTCACCACCATCCATCCCTTCTTCCTCCTCAGAACGCTCAGGTGTCACTTGACCCCACGGTCTCCTGTTCTCTTCCTCCTCCTCTGCCCATCTCTTAAAGGAAGGTGATTTCCAGGGCCCTTCACCATCTGTCATCTCTTACTCTTTATTTTCTTCTTATTTTTTTGTCTTTTTAGGGCCGCACCTGCAGCATATGGATGTTCCCAGGCTAGGGGTCAAATTGGAGCTGCAGCCGCCGGCCTACACCACAGCCACAGCAATGAGGTAGGCGGGCTGTGTCTATGATCTACACCACAGCTTACTGCAATGCCAGATCTTAACCCACTGAGCGAGGCTAGGGATCGAATCCACACCCTCATGGATGCTAGTGGGATTTGTTACCGCAGAGCCACAATGGGAACTCCTCTTCCTAATTTTCTATATCCATTCCTCTCGCTGTGCTTCAGTTAGTCTTGATTCTATATCCCAGGCTCAAACTCCAGCAGCTCCACCTGAACACGTCAAAGGTTCAGTCCACTACAATTGCTCAAAATCAGATTATCCTCCTCTTCCCAATTCCTGCTCTTCCCTATGCCATGGCGCATCTGAGTTTTTCCTTTCTTATATTAAAATTATTATCATTCAACATTTATGAGCTGAAAACCCTAAATCTTTCCTGATTTCTTTCTCTCACTATTTCCAAGTAATTACCAGACCCTCTATTTTTCTGCCCTAGAAAGAACTCTCAAACATGCCCTCTCTCCTCAATTTCCACTGTTCCTGTATTACTTTAGATCCTAATCGTCCCCTGCCTGGGCTTCATGGCAACCACTCCTTCCCTAGAAGCCCATCTCTTTCTCTACTGTCAAAATAGTTGCCCATTCAAAGTTGGTACAGCCTTTGTCCTGGTTAAACCTCTCAGTGGCTGCCCAGTGGCTGTAAGATAAAACTCCTCTGTGCACACAGGATGCCCTTTGTCAGTTAGCCCCTCTCATTTTCCAGAAACCTCCTCCGTCACTCTCAGGCACGCACAGCTTCAGCACTTGGGTGTCTCTGGACATTTGCCCAGACTTTTTCTTCCTTTGGAGCCACTGCCCATCAGCCCATCAGCCATCTTTTCATTCCTCCAGGAAGCCACCGGCACACGGTCTCACTCACGAGCCCTCCCCCGTTTGCTCTTGCTGGTGGTTAGTTTCTCCTTCCTGAGCAAACCCCCTCCACATCTCCAGGGTCCTTCTCACTTGTTGGTTTATGCCTTTGCATCCACACCAGACCGTGAGCTTCTTCAGGGAAGGAGCGACGTCTTATCCATCTTTGTAGCTTCACGGGTGCAGTGCCTGACACACAGGTAGCTGTCTGAGCCCCGAATTTGCCAGCTTCCTACAGGCTTTCCCTGGGGGAAGTCACCTGGTTACACGTTTTCTACTTTAACGTGATGGCATATCACCTGTTATATGCCTCATTGGGTTATGTGACCCTAAAATGTGATGATGTGTGTAAAAGTATTGCTCAAACTGAAGTTTTTATCCAAAGGAAGATGTTGTTGCTGTTGTTTTATCCTACTTGCTGGTTTGTTACCTACAGTTGGGTCCGCCTGCTCTCTGCTCGAAGCCAATACTTGAGAGGAAAGGTTGGTGGAAAGGAAAGTTTGCTTTATTCTGGAGACTGGCAAGACAGGGAGAGGGTGGGCTCATGTCCAATGGCCAACTCCCCTTTGACCACTGGGGGGCAAGAGCTTTTAAAGCAGAGTTTCAGGGGTCTGTACGTGGAGGGAGGGGCTACATGCACAGTCCGCTCTACAGTTATCTTTTTTTTTTTTTTTTGTCTTTTTGTCTTTTGTTGTTGTTGTTGTTGTTGCTATTTCTTGGGCCACTCCCGCGGCATATGGAGGTTCCCAGGCTAGGGGTCCAATCGGAGCTGTAGCCACCGGCCTACGCCAGAGCCACAGCAACGCGGGATCCGAGCCGCGTCTGCAACCTACACCACAGCTCACGGCAACGCCGGATCGTTAACCCACTGAGCAAGGGCAGGGACCGAACCCGCAACCTCATGGTTCCTAGTCGGGTTCGTTAACCACTGCGCCACGACGGGAACTCCTCTACAGTTATCTTGAAGTTGGTCATTGGGTGTCTGATCAGAGTCATCTTGTTGTTTCAAGTGCAGTCAGTATTCCGTTCCAGGGCTGGTTAATTCCCACTTCTTTGAGGCCATCCCTTGGGATTGTGGCAGCTCAGGTCAAGACAACAGTCTGATCATCATGCAGTTAACTTCTTCCACCTGGGGGTTTCAGTATCTATGGGGGGTTTCAGCTCACGGGACATGGCTCAGAATATGATCTATAAATCAGCCTTGAAGAGGAACTGAAGTCCTTGACTTTGCTACTGTCGAGACTATTCCTATTTGGACTTGTTTGACTGCTTTTCTTTGTTTCTGTATTTTCCCACTTTTCTGATTAAACTTATTCTTTGACCAAAGTTTTTCTACTGACAAAAGGCAGGCAGAGGACATGGTGGGCGAAGGATCACAGGGTTCTACTAATAGCAAAGTCAAGGCATTGCCCACCTCCACACCTACAGGGGGGCTGCTATGTTGGGGGCGGGGGGTTGCCAAGTTTACTTTATGTGCATTATTGGAGTGTTTCAGATGCTGCCTCCCAGGAATGTCAGCATAATTCCGTGAAAAATGTGGAGCTTACCCGGAATACGAAGGGCAAGAGCAATAATATTCCTTGGATCAGTATCAACTCTGCCCTTCCCAGAAACAACCAACTGTGAGGAGGGAGGAGGCATTTCCCCTCCTAATCTTCCTGACTGCCACTCATTTCCCGGCCATCCTTAAACCTAGTCTACAGATAAGGAGGCTTTCTGTGCAGATAAAGGTCTCACTTTCTTTCGTTTTGTTTTGTACATGGATCTCTTTACTCATCATCAGTTATTGAATGCTGACAATGAGCAAGGCCGTGGATGGAATCAATTTCTTGGTGAATGACTATCACGTGCCTGGACTTGACACGCAGGATTTAGGGCCCTCCTAGATGAGGGAGGGGTTACTTCCCTCCTAGACGAAGAATCAGGAGCTCAGAGAGGCCATTCCATTGGGGAAGGACACACAGCTTTTAGGAGAGGAGTTTGGACTGGGAACTAGACCTCTGTGGCTCCACCTGCCCTCTTCCCATGGTTTAATCCATCTGTTGTTCCTGCAGACCGGAGAGAAGCTTCTCAGTCAGAAGGTCTGTACCTTACCCTTCTCCACCCCACAGCACAGCTTTTGGGTGCTCAGTGTTCAGCGAATGAGTAATTGCTTGTGAGGAAAACCTGCATTCCTCATTTAAAAAAAATTGAAGTGTAGTTGATTTACAACATGGTGTTAGTTTCAGGTGTACAGTGTAGTGATTCGGGTATATATACACCCATATATCTGAACATATATATATTCTTATATATATTATATAATATATTTATGTATATATGCATACATATATATATTCTTTTTAAGATTCTTTTCTCTTATAGGTTGTTACAGAATATTGAGTATAGTTCCCTGTGCTAAACTGTAGGACATTATTGAATATTTAATATCACAGAGAGCAAACTTATAGTTACCAAAGGGGAAAGAGGAGGAAAGGTTAGGAGGTTGGGATTAACAGATACAAACATATACATTGCTCTTTGCAGTCACAGCACCTACCATAGTTCCTAACACTTAGAAGAAAGTGCCTGCCAAATTCTGTTAGAGCGAATCTAGGGGATCCAGTGATGGCTGGGACCCCGAGACAAACCCCCGGGTGCTGGCACCACCAGCTTTCAAAGATGAAGATGGCACACCTCCTTTCCCTGTAGAGTGTGTGCCTGGCAAGCCATTTCCCGCTTGCCTCCGCCTTACCACTCTTAAAACACTTCTACCCTTTAGTTCTAGCAGAAGGGCAAGGTTTGAGGGACCCTCTCTGGGTCCAGAGTGAGGGGCTGAGTGGGTCACAGCTCTGTGCTCTGCCAGGTAGATGGAGGGTGCCTGAGCACTTGCTCAGATTCTGCAGAACCTTCCAGAAGGTTCTGTGGCAACCACATACAGCCCACTCTCTCTTGGTCTCTTTTGGGTTCCTAGTTCAGTCTCATCCTTCAGTAGGCAGAGAAAAATGATGTGCATGCAGAGAAACGCTGCGTCTCATTTCTGACTCAGACGAAGACCCTAAGACGTGTCTGTGGGGGTGTTCACACA
Source organism: Sus scrofa (assembly GCF_054392235.1). NCBI lineage: Eukaryota > Metazoa > Chordata > Mammalia > Artiodactyla > Suidae > Sus > Sus scrofa. The sequence goes on from NC_139383.1 coordinate 2,903,129, forward strand.
TGTCCAGTGTGTTTCCCTTTTCTACTTAGGTCTGTGTGTAATGAAGTTAGAGCCTTCCAATACTTACTTTTGATATATACCATACACAATATGTATTTAATTCTGTATAAATATTATATGCAAATGAAGCTGACAGCACTAATGGCCTCAGAACACAGATTGGGACCTGAACCCACGTGCCAGGGCTCGAACCCAGCCTAAACCCAGACTGGGTCTTTAACCCACAGCTTTAAATTAGAATCACTCCCCCTGTGTCTGGACTCACTGAGGGTCAAGTTCTTCACGTCTCTGTGCAGAAGGAATTCAGCAAGAGACAAAGTGAAGGCAAGAAATAGATGAGGATGGGGGACTTGTGAGAGAGGCCAGCGGGCAAGCAAGGAAGCTCCGCCTCGAGGATCTGCTGGGCTACAGTTTTGGCCTCTAAGGGGAGTGGGGGTTGGAAAGCCGCCCCTCCCTTTCTGGGAGCAGTAGCTCCTCCTTGGTCTGGTCTCCGGTAAGGTGTGCATTCAAGTCAGCAGAAGGGGGGTCCTCAAACTCCTGCCCTTGGTTTGAATGTGAATGCAGGCCCCACCCCACGCCCCACCCAACAGCCCGAGGCCATTCTTGCACTCCCACTAGTCAAGCCAGGCGGCCTTATTCTGATGGCTTTTTTGAGCAATTTATTTACTTACAGTGACCTCCCAATGTCCCCCAAGTTTCCCTCATTTTCTGTGGTCCTTTATCGGGACTTCTAAAACTACCTCCATCCCTGTCACAAATATTAACTATATAACATACATTTTAAATATTGTGTATAACTTATGCATGTATATTTTATGCATAGTAAAGTATAATTAATAAACATGTATCGCCCTCCTTAATAATATGAAAGAAAGAAACATGAGGAAATACAGAAAACACAAGTCCTCTTGAGTTCTACCCACAGACTAACACATAGAACAATTTTGTGTACCTTCTTCAAACCTTCTGAATACAGTCATTCATAAGCTTATAGTTTTTCCAAAAATAATATTTTATTGTGGTTATTGTTTATAAACTTCCTTTAAAAAATTACTATGATTATCCTTCCATGTCAATAACCTACATTTATGTTATCACTCTAATATATACATGTAAATAGCTTAGCCAATCATCTGTCGTTGCCTTTTAGGCTATTTCGAACAGCAGTGTAACACAAATCCTTAAAGCCCAAACTTTAACTGCATCCTTAATTACTTCCTCAGGCTGAATTCCTGGTGGTTTAAGCACTGGCCTGAACTTTTTGAAGGATCTTAGTATATACTTCCAATAAACTTGTTCTACGGCTAGTAGTTGGAGGCAGATCCAGCCAACTTCCTCCTGACCTGAGCAAGCCTCTGTATGCAACTGCAAAATCTGTAGAAATGCAACATCTTTCTACTAGAAAATTAAATCCTTTCTGATGTGAATAGAATATCTTCATTGGAAAACAACGACTTGCGGGAACTCTGAGGTTTAAAGATCTCGCTGTGGCCCCCGATGTCCTTGGAGGATGAGGAGAGCTGATTCCGTCTGAGGGTCCTGGACGTTTAGCCTTGAGTGGATGATGTGTAACATCTGATCCTCTCCGACGGGACCCTGTGCTCTAACTGGTGAGGGCTGGAAGCCAGGCTTCTTTCTCCCTTTGCACTGTTTTCTCTTTGCTCTTTTTTCGCCAGTGCAGGGAGCTGCAGGGAGAGTATGTCCAGGGTGTGTCCAATCTCACAGCCAGGATTTCCAAATTAACTGCAAACTCTGAGTTTTTAAAGGTCATTTGGATTTTTTTTTTTTTTGACCTCCATTAAAAATGGAACATTTGCATTTGGGAAGAATTTAGACATTGATAAAAACCCCAGGGAAGAAACCAAAACAGCAGTGGTTTCTCCATACCAAAAGAACACAAACACATTTAATCCTACATGAATGTGGCTGAGGGGTGTCTTTTGTTAGGTAAGAAGGGATGGGGTAGCGCCAAGCAAGAGCGAGGTGACCTGGAAGCATAATTGGCTCCGTCTGCCCGAACCCCTGGCCTTGCCTGGACTTGGCGTCTCACATGCCAGGGTCAAGGGCTGCGCCTTGCAAACGTTGCTAACCCTGCGCTCACCTCACTCTGCCAGGGCAGGTTTCAGGAAGACACTCAGGCCGAAGGCACTTGGGAAACCAGTGTCCCTGAGCCGTCCCTCTGGGGGCAGCAAGTCTTTGCACGTTGGCCAAGAGATAATTTTTTTAAAAACTTTTATTTGGAGACAAAGAATGCATGGGAGCAGGTGCATAGGGTCAGGGAGAGAACAGGGCCTACACTGCAAAGCAGAAAACAGACAAGTTAATGGACCTGATCCTGCTTTAGTCTTGATTAGGACTCAGCAAACTTTCTCTGTAAGGGGCCAGCAGTAAATATTTTAGGTTTCATGGTCCATACCATCTCCACTGCACCTACTCAGCTCCGCCCTTGTAGCATGAAAGCTGCTGTAGACAACACAGGACCAATGAGCGTGGCTGCCTCCCCAGAACCGTTTGCCCAACAGGCAGAGTGCAAGCAGCAGTGTGTTTAGAGTGCTGTTGCTTTCTAGGGTGATGAAAGATTATCTAACTACCTGTGATGTTAGAAGCCAGACCTACAAAGACACAGAGTCCAAGGCTTGTAGAGAATAGGTCCAGAGAAGTAGTCTTGTCACCAGGAGGCTTCCAGAGTTATCAATAGCAAGGATTTCTGCCCTGGTCAGAGCATTACATTTGCTTTTGTCCCCATGATACAGTTCAGGCAATGTTGGAAAGATCAGATTGATGAGCCACTAAGTGACTATAGCTCTAAAAATAGGATTGTAAAGATAGCGTCCGATGGTTGGCAAACCGTGGCCTGTTTAGTTGGCCTCTTTCTGTAGAGCCCGCAACCTAAGAATGGCTTCTACATTCACACAGGGTGGGAAATACCAGCAGGAGGAGGAGGAGGCAGAGCTGGAGGAAGAAGAGGAGCTGGAGGAGGAAGAGAAAGAAGGAGGTGCAGGAGCTGGAAGGGGGGAGGGGCAGCTGGAGGAGGGGCAGGGAGAGGAGGTGGAGGAGGAGTTGGAGGAGGAGCAGCTGGAGGAGGGCGGGGAGATGGAGGAGGAGGAGAAGAAAAAGAAGGAGGAGGTACAGGAGATAAGAAGAACCAGAACAGCAAGAGCAGCCGGGAGGAGGGGGAGGCACGACCCTGAGACCGTGTCCCTGGAAGCCTCACCTCCTTGCTATTGGCCGGGGCGGAGGAAGCCCGCCTTCCGGCTGGAGAGCGCAGAGACCACGTTGCCAGAAGACTGCTGGTCTGTGCAGGGCCCCTGCGCTCTCCCCTCCCCTGATAGGAAACGCGGGGCGGGGCCCGGGGGCGGGGCTGGGGCCGCTGATCCAGGGTCCCAGCGAGCGAGGGTCCCTGAGGTGCCTGCACCCCCAGGCCAGGTGTGGGACCTACTGGGCTGCCCTGCCGCGAGGGAGGGTGCGAGTTCACATCCTTGTTCACAGCCTCGCGGGCAGACTTCAGGCGGGAACAAGGCTCTGACTCTGATTTCCTCTCTAAGGGACCTGGTCCATCAGAGAAGGCAGGTGTCAGACCCGCCCGCCGTGCTTCCTGACGCAGCACAAAGAAGGGGAAGCTTGCATCATTAAGGTGGGCTTGTGGGGGAGGAATTCCCTTCCCACGTTTATTCCAGAAGAGAGAAATGTTTTAAACCGCGACAAATTGCCATGTCTGTGGGTACAGAGCCCTTCCCAGAAAAATGTGATTTACATTCACGCTTCTGCCGTTTGGCAGGAGCAGATTTTCTGTCATGCGTCATTGAAAACAGCTCTCTGTAACTCATCACAAGGTTGCAAACACATCCGTGGAGAGAATTGGAGTCTGTGTCACTTGCATTATTGCTTTTCAAGTGTCCACCCTTTCACCGCGAGGGAGGCTTAAAGCCTGGGAGGAGAAATAGTCTGGCTAAGCCATGTTTCTAGGAAAAGAGAGCATAGCCAAATCGGTTTAAAAGTGTAAACTAACAAGTTTTATCTTTTGCTTTGGTATATATTCACAAATGGACTATTTAAATCTATTTTCAAATGCAAGTGGTTTAAGTGCAAAAATCAGTTTGAGCAACTTTTTAAGTTGTAAATCTCAGTTGAACTGTTGGAAGTAAGATAAATATTGTTGGGGAAAGAAGCATTTCTGGTACTCCTCCTGTAGGCAGATAATGGGATTTGTAATCATTGAAGTATCAATAATATTAAATCTCGATTCCATAGAAATTAATGGTGCTTTGAGGTACATTCTGAATGGAAATAAGCCAAAACATTCTATTCACTTGTTTTAGAACTGAAAATGTATATTACATTTAAATTAGCCGTATTTTCAAACACTGTTGTAATTTAAGAATACACAATCCTGGAGTTCCCATCATGGCACAGCGGAAACGAATCTGACTAGGAACCATGAGGTTGCAGGTTTGATCCCTGGCCTCGCTTGGTGGATTAAAGATCTGGCTTTACCGTGAGCTGTGGTGTAGGTTGCAGACGTGGCTTGGATCTGGCGTTGCTGTGGCTCTGGCATAGGCAGTTTCAGCTCGGATTAGATCCCTAGCCTGGGAACCTCCATATGTCATGAGTGCGGCCCTAAAAAAGGACACAAGACCAAAAAAGAAAAAAAAAAGAATACACAATCCATGAGTGGGGACAAGGAATATATGGGAACTCTGCGTTTTCTGTTCAAGATTTTTGCTAATTTAAAACTGCTCTAAAAAATACATTTTATTGAGGAAAAACCACGTCCAAGTTTGCTCCCACCTTCCATAGAATTCCTATCCATGATGAGACCATCGTGGTTAAAAAATTCCTATGGCTTCTAATATGTGGGATTCAAATTTATGTCGTTCAGTCTGTGTTTTTTTTTTTTTTTTTTTTTTTTTTTTTTTTTTTTGTCTTTTGTTGTTGTTGTTATTGTTGTTGTTGCTATTTCTTGGGCCGCTCCCGCAGCATATGGAGGTTCCCAGGCTAGGGGTCCAATCGGAGCTGTAGCCACCGGCCTACGCCAGAGCCACAGCAACGCGGGATCCGAGCCGCGTCTGCAACCTACACCACAGCTCACGGCAACGCCGGATAGTTAACCCACTGAGCAAGGGCAGGGACCGAACCTGCAACCTCATGGTTCCTAGTCGGATTCGTTAACCACTGCGCCACGACGGGAACTCCCAGTCTGTGTTTTCTTATACTACCCTGGTATTGTTGGATTACAAGGTTATTTTCCTTTTTGGAGCATTAAGTGAATTTATTTCAATGGGGTTCCTGTATTTATGGAGCCTCATCCCTCAGTTGGGAGCAGGGGATAGGTGCCTCCCTAAGAAAGCAGAAGTTAGGAGGGACGACATCCCGAGACACAGACATCTCAGACTCAGAGTAAGTGGGTACGTCGGGCTGTTGAGATCCAGAGGTGGAAGTGATGTCTAAACTGGTCTAAGATGGGGAGCATTTAATGGTATCGATTTGGGAAGGATGGGGAGATTGGCCTGGAAGTTCTGGCTTTGCCTGTTCTCATGACAGATTCCAAACTTCTCTGTGCTTTGCTGAAATGACACACAAAACATCTGACTGGCTCTCCTCCCTTCACGTGATGCAGGGAGCACATAGATTTACAAGTGTAGAGGCCAAAGTCTTACTCCAGCGTTTGCTTTGATTCTGAATGTCCACCGAATCTTAGGTATGGAGATTGTGCTCAGGTGTGTAGCAAATACTCTGCAGCCGTCCTCTTCCTGCTTCTTTGCCGCTGGCAGAATCTCAGTGTGTTTACCTCCCAAGGTTCCGGGGACCGCGGCTGCCTTCTAGTCGGGGCTGAATCATCACTGACCTGAGACAACCATGGCCATTCAGTTCCCCCATTAGCGATAGTTCAGCAGTGGCCATGTAACCCAGGCCCAGCCTCTGTGGCAGGACACGGCTGCTGGGAAAATGGTTTTTCCCAAAATAAAATGAAGTTTGGGGTGAGAGCCGCGACCCTCCTCCTCCCTGGGCTGAGTGCAGTGCTGGAAGTACCGCTGCCGTCTTGCTGCCATGGAAGGAAATCCAGAAGAATTTCAGCAAAGCCCCGCCTTTGAGCTGCTGAGTTAGCCAACCTTGGAACTACCCAACCCTGAGACTGCTTATGTCCAACTATTTAAACCATTTTTCATAACACACTCTGCTACCTGTAACTGAGACTATCCTATCAACAAGGAACCTGGACAAGAGAGATGACTCTTCGAAGATCCTCAAATGGTGAAGACAGGGGTGGCCATGTCAGTTAACAAAGGACATTATTTTCATTTACTGTCATGACAGTATGGTTGGTTCACATCCCACAGAGCAAGTTAATATTTAATTTGTTTGACAACCACACAGAAGAGATAGAATTGTTAGTAACTGCTGAAGACCAAAAGGAATCCATGTTTGGCTTTGTTTTCTTGTTGCTACACTCTTTTAACCCAGAGCCGTGCCACATCACGCTCAATAGAGACGAGAGGTGAGAGTACGTGTGGATATGGCACAAAGCAGAAAAGAGAGGCAGCAGGAGGAAAGTGTTGGTGCTTTCTTGTTTTCTTTTTGTCATTCGCTTTGGCTGCTGTGTTGTCGTGTAAGATGTAGCCAACAAAAAGGCTTGGCCTTAAATTCTGGTTTTGAATCTGCGTACTTACTGACCCAGTTATAGCGAAAAAGAACATGTGGAACTCAACTTGGAATTAGGTCATAGAGTCTCATGACGCTTGACAGACATCTTTTTTGGTACTGGCAGATTTTGCAGAAACATGTTTGGATCAACAGATTGCAAATTAGAAACTGGCACTGATTCCCACAATTGCTGACCACCTTTTTAAAGAACATTTAAAGCGGAATCATTATACATTCCCAAATTATTGTTCCCATAGCAATGCTAACACAGCCACCTTATGCAAAAGTAACTGCTCATTGATTGTTGTTTACATCTCAATTTAAAGACTAGTGTTTCAGGCCGAATGGCATGGCTAGACAAAACTTCTTTTTCTGCTGGACTCATACATTTTATTTCCAGGATTGTCTTAGATTTTGGAATGTTTTGGAAGTACAACCAGAAATAGGAATTAAAAACAATGACCATCAAAATGTGAAAGGTGCCCACGGCTTTGAACCCCAGTGTCTGAACAGACAGAGTGAGGTACTGAAGAGGCAAGAATGCTGAAGAAGCTTTGAAGTATGCTCATGGCCGTGACCTAGGCTCATAGCAATAACCTTGGCTTGTAGGGAAGCAAAAGCCAGCCCAGTGATGCAGCATTGTGGCCTCTGGTTTTATGTGCAATGCCCTGAGCACTCAGCCTGCAGGAGCCTTTTAGGACTGGCCGAGTCACTGGAAATAGAAATCAAGGAAGATGTCACAGTACTTGGTACTTGGCAGGGGAGGTGCCTTCCACCTTCCTGGGTCCTGTAGTGTTGCTGCCTCTCTGCTGCAGAGAAAACATAGCCTGAAGTGTGACAAGTTCCAGCAGGGGTGAGAAGGCTCCCCGCCTTCTTTAGCCCTCTGTGATTTGTAACTGCTCATTCTACCCTTCACATGTAATGTAGGGTCTGTATCAGGTTTTAGGATTTCATTATATTTTCTTGTCTTATTCTCAAATTATTTCTCATTCTTTTATACTTATTTAAAAGTCCCCTGGTTGGCTTCTCTAACCATTACAATTTGAGAGATGAGGCCCTGTCTTCTCCCATAGGACTCAGTCTTACACTATCTTGGGGACCCAAGAGGCCAGGCCTTCTCCTCTAAGCCTGGTTCACACATTTCTGGTTGAATTTGAGCAGTGAGAGGACACATTTTCCTTTTGCAAAACAAAGTTGGCTTTGGACACACTCTGCAATTGGAACTCCGTGCTCTTTGTTAATTATCAAGTGCCTAAATTATATTTGGTTATTTTGGAAGGAAAATATGCAATAAGACAATATGTCTGTGCCTGGAAATCAGTTTACTGACATTCCATTCTCTAAATTAGACTTTTTCTCTACAAACATCCTGACCACATCTGTCATTCAAACAAACCAGTTGTGAGAGGCATTGGGAAAAAGCATGGAATCCTTTCTAGGTTTCTGGGCTAAAACGTACTTTAACATAGCCCCTCTGCTCCTATAACTGTCTCTTCCACACCCGTGTGTGTTTGAGACCTTCTTTTATGAGATCACATACTCATGGAAATATTGATAGAATGAAACCAAGATGGGAGTGCTCTCCTGAATTTTGGCTCTGCCATGTGGTTTGTGGAAGGAGAAACCGGCCTTTCATGGTTCCTGCATCTCATCCTCTTTTCCCAGAGTGGCTCCTGATGCCCGAGTTGGTGACGGTAGGGCTGGACATCGTCCATCCCACCCTCTCCCTCAGGGCCTTTGTGCAACTGCTGCAAATCCACCCATGATGCCATGTCTTCCTTTGGCATCTGTTCTGCAGCTGGGAGACTCTCCATGGCATAACACAAAGGGCGATCCGGTTCGTGTTGGAAAGCCCTTGAAGATGAAAGCTGCCTTAACAAGGTCAAATCCTGGAAACTTATTGATGAAATGTCCTCATAACTCTTCATGAAGCGGCACTGGGTACATCAGTCCTCTAAGGCTTGGAGGCAACTGTGAGGACACTCAGGAGGAAATGTCCGTTTGTTTTCCAAGTTAGTTTAGCTCATTGGTGACATCATAAGATCACTGTCACCTAGGCAATGGAACATGTTGCTATGGGAACTGCAAAGCTGATAACGCTGCTTCAAAATGTTGACAATTGGAAAAGCCTCTCTTTTTTTCCTAAGTCATGCCCATAGGGATGCATGTTTTGTTTAAAATGTTAACGTTTAAAGTTTGTTCATATAAACTATTTGGAAGCAAATAATTTGTGTCTCTTAAAATATTTAGAATATCGAAATTTGGGGAAAAGTATAACCATCTAGCTGCATTAAAAGCTCTTGTGTGCTGGAACTCTCACAGGCCTGATGAGCCAGAGTTGTTATAAAGAAGATATAAAATCTCCCTGCAAAGCCAAGAGAAACACAGCCATGTGGACTGGCCCATCTCATTCATGTCTTATCCTGGATTCAGGCCACTGATGAATGGTTTATGCGCAGAGTCTTGGTGCATTTCTTTTAGGTTTCACTTTCATCTCCTGAGAGTTCCTGCTTTCACAATGTAGGTTATAGAACCATGACAGTCTCTTCATGAAACCATGACTACAGCCACATGCCATACGCCCCCAGGTTTGTATCATTCCACAGACATGGACGTGTGCACATATGTGTACGAGTGCACGGGTGTACACATACATAGAGTCAGTCCTCATTGGCATGTAGTTGGGTTCCGTGGTCACCACAAACATGGAATCAGTGAACACTGAACCACTGCACCCACTGGAAATTCAGGGTTAGGTTCCTGCCAGACTTTGGTCACACTTTTTTGTCTATTGATAAATACAAAAACTTATTTTATGTGTGTTTCTGTTTAAAGAGACCTTATTTAATATACACTGTTGTTTCATTGACATTGAACTCACAGCCAATTGCACTGTAATCCTATGTGTAAACAAAATGTATCTAACAAATGTATTTTCCCCATAAAGTACTAGACAACACCTCAGCGCCAAACATGGGGGCCATTTGAAAGACTTAAATCACACACACGCACACCACAAAAACGTGGGGAAATGTGGCTCTAAATAGACCAGAGAAGGGGCATTTGCTTACAGTATGAGCTGAAACAAGAAGGCAGAGTTTCACTTTGTTCAGCCTCAGCTGGAAATGCATGTGTTGGGAGACAAATTTTTCTCTTCTCTGTGTGTGGCCACATGTGAGCAAAAGCACCACAAGCCTGACTTGGGGTGACAAATACGTTTTAGTGAGTAGGCGAATTCACAGATATGGAATCTGTGACAGATGAGGACCAACGGTATGTGTGTATATATATAACATCGATAACATCTTCCCACCGGCTGGAAGATCTGGCGGTGAACCACGTGGAAGCCAGGGCAGACCTCTGCCAGAGAGAAAATACCACACACTTGCTGTCCCTTGAGCACTTCCTTCTTCTGAGCACTCCGGGAGTGAGCTCCCCACTCCCTGGCTCCTCAAGCACTGGCTTTTATCCTCCTCACAAGCACCTACTGTGCGTGTTGGAGTGATGCTTTCTCCCGGGCCCCGTGTCCAGGGCAGTTCTCCGCAGATAGTGGGTGAGCCACGCATGAGAAGATCTGCAATACGGAAATGCTTGTGTCAGGAGGCTGGGGGTGGGCAAGGCTCATCTGAAAGATGTTATTGGTCTGTCTCCCTTCCGTGGTTTTCTTTTTGTCTGGTTTACTGGCTGCCCCAGCCATCGTGCAGGTGACAGAGTAATGAATTAGCAGTCTAGAGACTGTGCCAGGTCTTGCCTGTACAACCAGGTAGGAGTTGCTCTTCAAGTCCTCATCTGTAGAACAAGGTCCTTTGTTTAGGGAAATTCTATGATTCTAAAGTCCTTTTTGAAAAAAAAAAATTAATAATGTAATTCTGAGAAACTTGGATGGAATTGTGTAACAAAGTACTTGCATGCTCTTTTAGAAACCCTGTTCTTATCATTTTTCCCCCCCTTAGGGCTGCACCCACGGCTTATGGGGATTCCCAGGCTAGGGGTCGAATCAGAGCTGTAGCCACCAGCCTATGCCACAGCCACATCAATGAGGGATCCAAGCCACATCTGCAGCCCACACCTCAGCTCACGGCAATGCTGGATCCTTAACTCACTGAGCGAACCCAGGGATCGAACCTATGTCCTCATCGATGCTAGTCAGATTCGTTTCCACTGGGACGTTGGGAACTCCAGGAGCCCCATTCTTTTTTTTTTTTTTTTGGTCTTTTTGCTGTTTCTTGGTCCGCTCCCGCGGCATATGGAGATTCCCAGGTCAAATCGGAGATGTAGCCTCCGGCCTATGCCAGAGCCACAAGCTGTGTCTGCAACCTACACCACAGCTCACAGCAACGCCGGATCGTTAACCCACTGAGTAAGGGCAGGGATCGAACCCACAACCTCATAGTTCCTAGTCGGATTCGTTAACCACTGCGCCACGACGGGAACTCCAGGAGCCCCATTCTTTATGAAAGCATTCAGGAGATAATGCAATATGTGCTTTTTATGTTCTCCATTTAAAAGTTGACTCATTTGAATAAAAATTTTTTTGATGGATTTTATGAATGTTTTGGGTTTTCAGAGCTAAATGAATTTTCGAGTTGTGATGGCATCACAATTCTTAAAAATTGTTTAATAGCATTAAGATTAGGTAGGCCGTTTTGTGTAGGTTTTTAGTAACTGAAAAAGTATAGGTTGTTAGCAGCACACTGGAGCATGTACTGCCCGTAGTGCACTCTGTTAGTCACTATAATTATACTGGTTCTAGACACAACAGCACTCTCAGTTTTCAGTTGATGAAACCAAGGTTCATAATGGCTAGGATGTCTGCTCCACTATTCAAATCCAAGTATCCAGGTCCCATAACCTACATTCTTTTCCTTTGGCTTTGCAAAGTATAACACTCTAAATGTGCATTAGATTTTATTAGCAAAACTTGGAACTTATTTTTTGCAATTTTTAACTCCAGTGTAGTTATAAGATCTAGTATATGGGAATAAAAAAATTGAGGAAGTAAACTTATTTTACTAGGAACCAAAGCTTCATCCCTTTTGCAGAACAAAATTAGACTTCGGAAAAAAAAAAAAAAAAAAACAAACCCAAAAAACAAAAAAACCCCAAGATGTTATTAAAAGAAGCTTTCAAATATAGTTTTTATTCTGGTAGTATTGCTTTTAAGCTGGTAGATGCTATATATGTTAGTTGCCTTGTGACTCTCACAAGCGAAAAGCACTGTACTTAGCAAATTTGTCAGCAATTTATTTAGATGCCGTTTGACTATCTGATGAGCAATCAAAACATTCCCATCTGTTCCTCAGGGAGAGTCTGAATGTAAACATATCATTCCTTCTGTTCAGCTCCTGGGCACCCTCTCTACCTTTCTGAGTCTTCTGCCCAAGTTGCTTACCTTGTCACCGACATCCCACATATGAAAGGTTCAGCACTTCCTTGAGTGCTGCTCGCCATTGGTCACCTTTCTCTCCCAGTCAGGATTGTCCTGTCACATCGCTTCACATTGATCACATCACCTTTCACTCACCAAGTGTTTATGGAGCATTTAGCTTACGCCAGACACTATTCAAGGTACTGGGAACACAGCAAAGAGGAAACTAGAGTAAAATCCCTGCCTGGAGCTTACATTCTGGTGGAGAAAAGAGAAAATAAACAAGAGATGGGGACTGGGTGTTGCTGGTAGACCCAGCAGTGTGCGCCAGAGAGGGACCAGGAGGAGGAAAGGCCACCTGAGTGGATGAGACTGCCGGGGCACAGGAAGCTGGGGACCAGTGAGGGAGGGGTGGGAACGGTGCTGCCGTGGGGGACAGAGCACAAGCGGGAAGAGGACTGGAGGGGGCAGGTGCAGGGAGGGACTGCAGGTGGCAGGTACGGGGAAGGACTGTGAGCGGCAAGAGGCCCTGGGCTAGTGGCCCAGGTGGGACCTGTCCAGCAGCCGGAAGCAGAGGGTAACCGCTGCGGGTAGAGCTGGGGATGGGCCGAGGGAGCTGGACACGGCAGCTTCCAACAGTAGCCACAGAGACCACGTGGAGGTTGCGTTCCTGACCCTTTCCAGTCGGGCCGCATCAAGGGTCCTCCTGCCCGCGTGGCTTCCTCCCAGAGAAGGAGAGGAAAGCATTATCCTTTCACCCGAAGACAGAGGGCCATGAGCTCCAAGCACGCACTCTGCGGCCAGGTGGGCCTGGGAGTTCCACAGGGTCTCCTCAGTCCACGGGGGGGAGGGCGGGGCCTCCGCGGGCGGGGCGGGGCCTCCGCGGGCGGGGCGGGGCCTCCGCGGGCGGGGCGGGGCCTCCGCGGGCGGGGCGGGGCCTCCGCGGGCGGGGCGGGGCCTCCGCGGGCGGGGCGGGGCCGCGCGGCTCACACCCAATCCTGGCGCAGCCTCGCTCACCGCCCGCCGCCATCTTGAATCGCGGTGTCGCTCGGTCTGCGCTTCCTCGCGAACCCGAGTCGGTGACCCGCGCAGCCTTCCCGAGCTGGGATCTGCAGTGCAGCGCGGGGCCTCTGCAGGACGCCCTGCGAGCAAGTGAAACCCGGCCAAGCGCAACGGAAAAGAAAAGGTAGACTTTGCTTTATTCCCCGGACTCTGTACTTTTATGGCCTGGGAATTGTTAATGGGCTTTGCTGGTGACAGTTGAGCTGCTGAGGAGAAGAATGAGGCCTGAGGGGGGACAGAGGAGTCCTGGGCATCAGGACAGCCAGCGGGGAGCAGGCGGTGGTGCGGAGGGAGAGGGGGCGGTGGGGAGGACGGAGATGAGATGGGAGGGCGGCTGTGAGGTGGGAGGACGGTGATGAGGTGGGAGGATGACGGTGATGAGGTGGGAGGATGATGGTGATGAGGTGGGAGGATGGCGGTGATGAGGTGGGAGGATGGCGGTGATGAGGTGGGGAGGACGACGATGAGGTGGGAGGATGGCGCAGTTGAGGTGAGAGGGCTGTGATGAGGTGAGAGGGCGGTGATGAGGTGGGAATAAGGTGGGGAGGACGGCGATGAGGTGGGAGCGTGGAGATGGGGTGGGAGGATGGCGCAGTTGAGGTGAGAGGGCGGTGATGAGGTGAGAGGGCGGTGATGAGGTGGGAATAAGGTGGGGAGGAGGGTGATGAGGTGAGAGGACAGCTAGAGGAAGTGGAGCAGGGACTGCCTGCAGGGCCAGCAGTGAGAGGGCTGACACACAGCGCAGGAATCTTGACAGGGGTCGTGTTTGAGAGAAAATCCTTCAGGAAGGAGAGGAGTTAGTTCGGTGTCATTCAGATGGGCCCAATTATGGTGGATGGAGGAAGTTATCAGCACTACTGTACATAAAAGAGACAACTAATCAGCATCTTTTAAGAACCTATAATGGAAAAGAATCTGGAAAAGAATAGATATACACATGCAGGGGTAAAACTGAATCACTTTTCTACACACCTGACACAACATTGGAAATCAACTCTACTTCAATAAAAAAAGAAGTTATTCAGGAGAGGACAGGAGCAGAGTAATAATTATATTATTGTGGGGACAATTGCCGACTTCCAGCCCCCTTTCGTGCTGGGCTCCTCCTTATTCCTGTCACAGGTGTGAATGCATGTGACTCTCCGCCCAGAGGTGACTGTTGCTAGAATGTACATGTTAAGGAGGCTGTGACTCTTTAAAAGGAATTTTTCCCAGGTGGGGTCCCCAGGGTCTCAGGCCTGGGTTGCCAAGAGCAGTCATGAGGGACCAACTCTAGCAAAAGCCCTGGGACTGAGAGGGCCTGCATCAGCTTCCACTTGGAGCCATGGAGGTGGCCAGCTACAAATGCCTTTTAAATGTTGCTCCCAACACTTCTGTAACTTATCAGGCCATTGCTTCAGGTAATTTTATCTTGAAGCCATTTTCCATTTTATTTCTTATTTGCCTGAAGGGATAATGTCCTCGTTAAGCAGACAGGAGCTGACAAGGTGAGTGATCATAAAAATGTATTATAACTTTGTAAAAGTTCTCACCCAGCACCCTCCCATCATCAACTCAAGACCTATTCTTGGAGTAATTAAAATCCTATGATAACTGAAAAGCATCTCTTCTCTCCTTTTTCTTCCTCTGGCTGGTCCTGACCAGAGGGCCCTAGTGAGAGTGGCTCTGATAAAGTCAGGATCTTCTTCAGAACCTGCAGCATAATTCATTTTACCCAGAATGGATGTGGAGCCTCCCGGTGCTTCCAAATTGGGCTGCACCAACTCTGAGACTTTTGTGTTCCGTTTTCTCAATGCTCCAATGAATTATCGAGACAAAGCTTTGTGTCAAGATAGAGAAGCAGCATTTTTCAGACCTGCATTTCTGGCTGCGAAACAGGAGCCCAAATCCTAAATGTGTCTATTTGGTCAGCTTTCAGTTCAAACAGCTATTTTGGAAATGCAGAGTTTGCAGAGCCTGGTGCCTCTCCTGAAGTTTAAATCTGAGCTGTTGTCACCAGTTACAGGCTATGGCAGATGGCTTGCGGTGTGTAGAGGAGGACAATGGACAAGGAATCGACGAGAGAAAAGAGCAGCACGCGCCCTGGTTCAGCAACTCCAAGTTGCCATTAAAAGTGTATAATTTAACCAGACTCTATCCTTAAAAATCCGTGCTCAATTAAAAGCTGTTTCCAGTCAATGGGTTGTGACACAGAGTTTCTGTGTTCTAGGAACACCTTCTACCCTTTAGACAGACTGCCTTTCGCCCTGAAAAATGGCATCTAAAGCCCCACTGTCAGCTAAAAGTGTGTAACATTGGTGGCACCTCCAGGTTTCATGGCATTTCCTGTCTCTTCACCATGTATAGGCTGTACATTAAAACTTCCGAATTCCTTTTTTCTATTTTCAAGGGTTCCCGCACCCCAGTTGACAATGGAATCCACAATTATAATAAGCAACTTCCAAACGAAATTAAGGGCCCTACTTTCCTTATAACCATTGCTCTTTTCCTTGTAATTCTTCAAAATGGCCCAAGACATTTTAAGTCTGCCATGTGACTGCCGTCTTTGGCTTCTATGCAGAAAACAGTGCCTCTTGGTTTCGTCATCTGCTGCAAATGGACCTATTCCCCTCTCATTTCTCAACCCAAGCTGTGAACCTGTTGCTGGTGATAATTTGTAGTCTGAGCTCTCTGGGGTCCAGAGAGAGCTCTGCAGGTGCCTATCAAATGTTCCACCTGAGAAAGACCAAGCCATACTAAATCAAGCACCATGGCTTGACTCAGCTTTCCAAGTTCTGCAGCAGAACAGCACCCCCTCCCCCACCAGGAACAGAACCTCCCATCAACAGCTTCATCCCTCCCCCTGGTTTTCTCCCAATAATTTTTGTGAGGATTGCCTGGGGCTGCCAACTTCCATTTGACATGGCTCATTCCTCCTCTCCCAGCTATTTGCTGAAATACAGGGCTTCCTCCCCCTCTTGTTAGAACAAAACTTGTTAGGAAGTTGACCCTAGTCTTCTGAGGCTTCCTCATGTTGTCCCAAGGGCTGTCAGGTAATTTGTTAGTTTGTTAGTTTAAATGGCAGAGCTAAAAGCTTTTCTCTAACCAACTGACTGGTTTCCCCTCTGCCTCTGAGCAAGCTTCATTCTAGAGTCAGAGATGTCCAGGCACAGCCTGCTGAGTTCATTAGTGTCTTAATTTTGGAACCTTCACTGGGTTTTCCTGCATCTCTGACGGAAGATGAGCCTCAGTGACACATGAGGACTTCTGTGCCTCGCTGGTCAGCACCACTGTGCTGCTGGGCTGGAGCCTCCATCCCCACATCCGTGCTTACTTTTCCAGTCTCACTGGTGAAGAAATAGGATGAGGAAGAAGGAAAGAATCAGAGGCAAGGAACATGGTCTAATGGGACAGTCTATAAGCCTGAACGTCTGAGTGTCACCTCCTTTTATGCGAGTTTCACAGCTGAGAAACTGAACCCACCCAATCCTTGTTTTGTCTTCACACCACAAGGCTGGGATGGGCAGAGGGCCATCAGGAGAGAGCATGGCTCCCACCCTGGAGAACCCCTCTAAAGTTGCTTGCACCAACGTCTAGTTCCAGTAGCATGTGGCCCATGGAAAATGCAGCTGCCGTTAGTAACTGAGGTTCTCAGACAGCCTTGCCCTCGCATCCTTGCTCCTAGCACATGCTCCTTCCTGGTTCGCCCACCACAAACCATGTGACACCTCTGAAGAAACAGATACGTGATGACTGACATCCTGAGTCTCTGCCCACGACAAGTAGGCCCCTGCAGTCACTGGGCCACAGTTCTTCCCCCAGTGAAGGACCCTGCAGGCAATGGAGCTCCATGGCTTACAGCAGGATTTTGGCCCCCATCACTAATGGTGTCCCACTAAGTATGTGCCAAGAAGACACCTGTTAAGCCTAAAACCTAATTTGATATGTGGAAGATCCATCTTCACATAAGACCCAGACTGGTGACAGTTTGGTTTACAGAGAGAGGGTCACAGTCCCAGAGGAGAGATCTACCCAGGAAGGGTGCTCAATGAGGAAGACAGCTTTATCGCCTTAATCCTGCAGCATCCACCCTTGACCTTCATGGTCCACTTTGGCCTCAGGCTTTCTCCCAGGGTTTAAGTGAGTGTGTGGGTATTGTCATACAACTCTCCTAGGTCTTAAGTGTACAACCAACATCCTCACTAAATGAAATTACTTTGTGTAGTGAAGGTGTTTGGCTTTGGGTAAAAGGCTTAAACTTTCTTCAAAGCATCAACATTACGGTACTCTGGAAATTGGATGGTAGAGGTGGTATTTCCTTTTATACAGACAGTAGGCACATACTATTACATAAAAGTTCACAGGGTGGTTAGTAAAATAATGAAAAATGTGAAATATCTATATCTAAAAAGGATAAAAGAGTTTAGCCACATATGTGAAAGAAGAGCTAAAAAACACACAAAAACCTATTAATTCGTTGACAGAAATTATTCTTTGGCAGTCATTGTTCCATAGAAGTCTTTGAATGGGTAAATTTTGAGCTGATGGAAAAGGGAAGAAAGATAGAACATGACTCATAGGGTTAAATTCTTTTAGGATAATATTCCATGGATACGCACAAATGAAGTACTAGGTGAAAAAAATAAGTGAAATTAGTGGAAATTTAGACATTCTCACTTAGAGAAAAAGTGAGGTATAAAAATAATACTTTTTTCATACACATTTACATTCGTTTGTTTAATAATCTGGAGTATAGGAGGTCCTTGCCATCCAAGGAGACTTGGAACCTGGGAAAAACCCCCTTAGAGAGATTCTTCCTAAATCAGGGACCAAAATGGTATCATAAAATAGGGAAAAAATATTGAGTGAGAATTTTACTTTGAAAAATTAAAACATGTCATTATATCTTATATTCTAAAAATTTAGGTATTAATTTCATTTGTGAGTTCTTTTCCTTACTCTTGGCCAATGACCTTCCTTCATAGCTTATTGCAAAAAAATAGACTCCATCATGGAAACTTCCTTATCTCTTCCCCAGCTTGCACACATCCACACTCAGACAGGTCCCTTCATTCCCTTCTGTTAAGACACATGAGATCCCCTTACCCCTCCTCTGGCGTTCAGGACCCCACCCCCCTCTTTTCCCAAGGACTTTGTCTTGCAGTCCCTCTCCTCTTTACCTTCACTTATTCCCTGTACTTGATCATGCCCTTCAGCATAAAACATTGCTCTTGTATCTTTCATCTTTGATAAGACAACCCTCCTGAATCCCAGAATCACCTCCAACTACTTCCTCCCTCTCTACTCCACTCGGAGGAAGATATTTCCATCCCCATGTCCTCAGCCTGGACTGTCCCCTAGCCCATTGCTTCAGCTCTCATCTTTGGAGGCATCCTTATGAAGCTCCCTTGTGACCCCATCTTCCACATCCAGGGCTCACTTCTCAGTCTTCTTCTCAACTCATCATTTCAACATAGTTGACCACTTCTTCCTTTAAGTGTACTCTTCTCATGTTTCTGTAACACCTCACCTCCTATTTCTTCGATTTCCTAGCTATTGTTCTCAGTTGTCTATCTTTGCTAAATTTTGGGGTACTCAACCCTTTTCAATATTTACACTTTCTCCCCAGGGGATCGCATCCAAAATAACAGTTTTAAATATTATTTTTGTGAAAATAACTTCTAAAATTTTACCTCCACCTTTCATCTTTTCAACGAGTATAAGAATAGGACATGCAAGGTTTTCTGGACCTTTCCACATGAATGTCACACTTAATATGTCCAAAGGAGGATTCTTTTTCTCTTTCAGGCTTTATATTTTAATAAATGGCACTAAATCTCCATCCAAAACTAGTAACCGTCTCTGATCTCTCTCATTCCTTTACCTGTAACAATCAAACCTTAAAGAAATCCTGTTGTCTTTGCTTCCAAAGTCAATCCTAAATCCATTTACTTCTCTCCATTTCCAGTACCAAAAGCCTTGCCTTGTCTGACTTCTGTCTGAAGTAGCCTTCCTTCTGGTTTCTGTTCTTTTTCTTGTCCTATCACAGCATAGTCAGAGCACTCAGGGACATTTTTTTGGAGATGGAAACCATATGAAACTCCACTGATTAATATTCTCCAGTGGGATCCCAAGGCACAAGAATGAATATTCAAACTCTTTATCTTACTCCTTGCTGTAAAATTCTACAAAAACTGGACCCCACCTAATTCATCAACATTCTGTAACTCTCCATCACCCTACTTCAGGTTTACTTAGCAAGTACAGCAACGGGACTTGGTAATGAGTTAAACATAGGACATGAGGAAGGAGTGGCAAAATGACCTGGGTTTCTGCCTTGCTCGATTTGATAGGGTGTTAGACATTGACGCTTGTTGCTGTAAGAAATAGGCCACCCCAAACGCTCAAATACAATAGAATTTTATTTCTGATTCACATAAGGTGTGTTCCTAATCCAGGCAGATGTCCCCCGCTCAAAGATTCAGGGACCCAGGCCCCTTTCCTCCGAGTCCGCCACCCTAAGGTCTCATATTACCTGCACTCAGACTGTGGAAGAAGAGAGTGTGGAGAAAGCACATGTGCTTGTAGGTCTTGGTCCAGAAGTGAATGTGAGTGTTTCTGCTCACATCCCACTGACAAGGGCCAGGTGTGAGGCCACCACTGGATGCAAAGTAAAGCTGGAAAATACCATCCTTGGTGGGAAGGCACTTTCCAGAACTCTCTTCTAGACATGGAGAACACAAATTCCAGTGATCATCCAGCTAGCTCTGTCACAGATAAGCGTCTCTGACACAGAACATGGACACTGCAGAGAGCCAGTTTTGGGAGTGAGCATCATGGGTTCATGTGACAGCAAGCAAGGTGCAAGAAAAAGCACATACTTTGGGGTGAACTATCTATGCATTTGATGCCAAAACTCACCAGTCAATTTGGGTAAAAAGCAATTAGTCAACTGATGGTTGGACTAATTTTCAAAGGAAATTATTCATTTCCCAGAAGCTGTTTTGCTTCTTATCTATTTCAGCATCACATAAGTTCAACCACTGAAGTTCAGATTCAAATCATGGCATACATTCTGTGGATCTCAGAAACTAGAGCAGCAGTCAGAGGGAGGGACATGTGATTAAGATGGAGTGGGCTGTCCTGAACAAAGATTCTGGAAAGACCATGAGCTTATAAGACAGAAGTGGAATCTGCATATGTGGGTCAATGCAGTCAATGAATTGAAAAAGGGCCTTTCTTTGTTTTATTCAATTTGGAAATAAATATTGATCACTATTTCCTACAGCTCACGCAAGTGATGGAGGAAAAAAGGTGATTGAGACTATTTGGAAAGCCACTTTGACAAGGGAATGTATGAATATCTCTAGATACTCAGACTTTAACAATGAATATCAGATCAGCTAATATCATTGCACAATTTTATGTGACAGGACTGTACTTAGTAATGGGAACAAATAAAATGAGAAAAACACATCCACTCCGGGGAATTATACCATCTGGTGGAGAGGTAGCAAGAAAAGTTGATTATCTTAATGGCCTCTGCTGATTTCTAAGGCCAGGTGAGAAGGCCTGAGCAGAGCACCACGGGACAGAAAGGGAAGAACTCCTGGCAGACTTGGTTTCTAGAATGAGTCTTAAAGGAATAGCTGAGAGAGGTAGGAGGCCACTCCAGGCAGAGAAGAGAGCCAAAATCAGGATACAGTTGAAAAATCAGTGTGGGAGCACTGGGCCATTCTCCATCGGTGCAGGGTAGACAGCGACGGGAGTGGGCAGGGGCGCAGGGATGGGGAGGTAGGCCAGGCCAAGCCCAGAGCTTTGCTCGGGACCTTGGGCTTTACTTGTGTTTCTGGGAGCCACTGGATGCCTTAAAACAGAAGAGAACACAGTCATTTGTTATATTTTAGATGGCTTGCTCTGCAAAGTGTGTTTGAAGAGATCCGTGGTGTGGAGGCAGGATAACAGGAAAGAAAACCCGCCCTTTGCTGCTTGGCGTGGAGTCCGTTCGTTGGTGCATGCATCGATTCATCCAGCTAGTGTTAGGAAACATTGGTGTCATGCTGTACCTGGCTGGGTGCTGAAGATGTGACGGAAAATGAAAACAGGGTCCCATCCCATAGAGAAGGCGCTTCCTGCTGGGTGAGTGTGGAATCACCGAAACTTGCCGTTAAGAATTAGGTTGACAGTTCGGTGTGTGTGCAGGTGCTGAACAGGCTGGGACTTCAACATTCTCGATCTCATGCTCTCGGCTTCCCACTATATTGCTGCCCACACACAATACCAGTGACCTGAAACGGGATCTCTCTACCAGGTAAGAGAAGACCAAAGCCTGGTTTTAATCACTAGCTTGCTTGGAAAATCACACCCTGTCGTCAGTATTCTGCTTAGTCCAGGGAATGTCTTCTATTCACTCTGTGTGACTTTGCTGTGTTACCTGGTAGCCACCTGTGTGTATGAGATGTGCTGAAGAAAGGGGACGTTTGCAGTTTTCTTTACAGAGTTGTGATCGAATTTGGCCTTGAGAATAGAGTTTGGAAGGGGGACTCAACTTTGTCACTGATCTGTTCTCTACTCTTTTTTCTGTTACTAATCATACTCACTGGGCTTGGAAGGGGGGTCTTCCAAGACTCACACTCACTCACAGATGTTCATACTCCCCCAAGCTAAGTTAGAGGCTGTCTTCTCCCCTCCTCTACAGTATTTATCACATCATATAATAATTGCGTTTGCTTGGAGTTTCCGTTGGGGCTCAGTGGTAACGAACCCAACTAGTATACATGAGGATGCAGGTTTGATCCCTGGCCTTGCTCAGTGGGTTAAGGATCTGGCATTGCCATGAGCTGTAGTGTAGGTCGCAGACGAGGCTCGGATCCGGCATTGCTGTGGCTCTGGCGTAGGCTGGCAGCTGCAGCTCTGATTCAACCCGTAGCCTGGGAACTTCCACCTTCAAGGCCCTGTCCTTTCCTGTTAGCTGTGTGCATACAAGAGAGAAAAGCAACTTCCTGCCCACTGGTTGTCTTTACTCTTGAGTGATAAGTGGGAAGACCCCCGTGGTCCCTTCAGCCCGAGCCTTTCCCCCTGAGGCTGGGGCTGCAAGGTCCCGGGATTTGGCCCAGGTGGCCTGCATCCTCAGCAAGCCTGTTGGAGTCCTGCCTCCACCCTCCTGGCATCACAGTCCCCTTGACTCTTGCCAGCATGACTTATCAGATTGCTCTGACCAATCGGCCTTTCCTGACGAATTACGCAAAGGGCCAATGAAAAATTAGTGTACAAAGAGAGTCAAAAAGAAAGGAAAAAAACAGGTTGCTGAGCAACCCAACTCCGTAAGCAGTAAGCAGAGGGAGATGCTATTTTTACACCAGGAAGGTGGCTGCAGTTGATTTTGTAGCAAACTCCTGGCCTCAACCACTGGAGTGACCTCCTGGAGACCTCCCAATGAACTGCAGAGCTGCCAACTGCCAGGGGTAGGTCTCTGATGAAATGAGGCCTCTTCAGAAAGGGCTCCACAGCAATTATGTCTCTCAGAGTGCCCTGTGCTCTTCCTGCAGAGCACACATCAACGTTTGTAATTATAAAGGTATTTGCTGGGTTTTGTGAAATCTCCCTCTCTGCACTGGACTGGAAGCTGGCGGAGGGGAGGCACAGGGCCTGCTTCTCTTCATCACTGTTTATCGCCAGCATGTATTACACCGGCTGTTCACAATAGGTCTCAATCTTTGTAGAATGAATTGATGAATGAGTGGAAATTAGATTGATACTAGTACGTTGGATCTGATTGTCATGAAATGTCATCTCTAGTCAAAATGTGGGAGACCATTAGGATTTCAAAGGTTTTTCTGTAAGTTGCTAACAGAAGTATTTTTCAACAACAAAATACCTAAATGCTGGTACCTGCTGTGTGCTGTCCCCTAAATTAGCCAGCATGCTTGCACTGGGAGCACCCAGATCTGTGAGTCGCCATGCTATGTGACCTTGGAGCTCAGCTGGGAAAGAGAAGATGAGCCAGGCATGTGGGCTCTTCCAGGGGGCCTGCGCAGAACAGCAGAGCAGGGGAAGGGGCTGGGGTGCCCACCGCTGGGGGAGCAGTAGCTGTGTGGTCCTGGGAGGCCTCCGGATCAGGTGCCTCAGAGAGGAGACCTAAGAAGCGAGGGGCGGCTGTGCAGACACAGCAGACCCTCCCCTTGCCCTGGCTGTGCCCCAACACCGCCTTCTTGCTCACTCTCCTGCTCCGGCTCCTCACCTTTCCCGCCAGCAGATGCTGGGAGGCCCTGCCCTTCCGTTTGGTGGGTTCCCCCCTCTCCTCTGTCTACACACACCTGTCTCTGGGTGGTTTCACCCAGACTCAAGTTCTTAAATCCACACACAAATGTCTCCCCTCTGGAACTCATCTCCAGACCTCAGTTTGTAAACCTAGCTGCGGAAGCCCTGGCCAAACAGCAATGATTTCTGCATTAAGCTTCCAGACACAGAGGGGTCATCCTTTCTCTAGGCAATTTGTTTCACTCCTGGACACTCTTGAGTTGTGAGGAGGGTCGTTTGCTTCTCCAAGTTCCTTTTGGTTCTGGAACCCCAAAATGCCCACATTCTTGTCCAACTGATGGTTAAACATCTCAAGGTAGCTATTGTGTGTCTTTTAGCTGCCTCCTTGTATGTTTCCAGACCTTTAATAGATACTTGATACGTGCATGTTAAGTGTAAAGCATGGCGCTAGGTGCTTTGGTTACTGAAATGATGGTCACAGAGTCTGTCCTCTGGCATCTCGTGGCTCGGTAGGGGCAACAGGCTTTGTCCTGCATGAGCTAGGACATGGTGAACGTGCTGCAGCACCGACCCCAAATGCAAGGGGGCCAATCAGACGAAGTGCTGCTGAGGGGTGTCCGGGTGGCGGTCCATGTGGTCTCAGGGCGGAGCAGGCCTGTGGAGGGTCAGTAGGACTCAGACGTGGGAGGCTGGGGAGGCTGAGAGACTGTGCGGGAGAAGGTAGGAGGGACTGGCACAAGGGGCCAGGAGGAACTCTTGTTTTGCTGCTCGAGGACCCTGGGTGCCTTAGTAGTTCTCTGGGCCTTTGTAATGAACTAGGCAGCTTCAACTACAGAAATGAAAAGTCCCAAGGTCTGGAGACCAGATGCCTAAAATCCTGGTATCGACAGAGCCGTGCTCCCGAGGGCTCTCGAGGAGGACCCTGTCTTACCCCTTCCAGCTTCCCGTGGCTCCAGGTGTCTCTGGGCTTGTGGCAGCACCGCTCCAGTCTCTGCCTCCATCTTCACATGGCCGCCTTCCCTTGGTGTTTGTGTGTCTCTGTTTTCTCCTCTTTTGAGGACACCAACCACGATGAATTGGACTCACTTTGGTAGAGTATGACCTCATCTTAACCTGATTACATCTGCAAAGACCCTACTTCCAAATGAAGTCGCTGGAGGGTAGAACGCCACCATATCTTTTAGGGGGACACAGTTCCATCCACAGCAAATGGATAGTGGGAATTAGGTAGGAGGGTAGTCTCAAGGCAAACATATACTTCTTTGAAATCCAAGCTAAGGAATTCAGTCTTTATTCCTTAGGCCTGTGGCTCTAAGTCTTGGCTGTTCATCAGAAATACCTGGAAATCTTTTAAAAATGCTGATGTCTGGATTCTGCACCCAACCTGCATCAGAATCTGCCTAGGTGTTTCTGACACTTAACCGGGCTTAGAGCCACTCCTCTGGCTGACCAGGACCTGTTTCCCTCCTTATGACATCAGTTTTAGGACACCTCAAAGTCTCGAACAGTCACACCGAAGTGTTTTCTAGAGTTTCCATTCTAAAATATTGCCCTCCAAATGGAGTATAATCCCCACAAGATTGTGTGGCCAGCCCAAGCACACTGGGATGATGGTTTATTTTGTTCTGTTTATTCCTCCTCTCTGGATGCGGTACAATGGTGGTCTTTTTCACAGTAGCCAGATCTGCTCTTGGCTCCATGCAGTTTGTGGTCTATTGAAACTCTTCCCACATCTTTCCACATGAATGGCTATAAATCCAGGTTTTCCCTATCCAGTACTTGTGCAATTGATTTTTGGATCCTAAATACAGGCCTTGACAATATATCTGTTTAATTTCATCTTGCAGTTTAAGTCAAGTGTTCTAGCCTGTTGAGGCCTTTGTAGTTCAAGTCTGTCGTTTATCATGTTAGCAACATCTCATAAATCTGTCATCTGCGGATTTGATAAACATGCCTTTTCGGGCTTCGTCCAAATTGCTGTAAACCAAGTTAAACATGTCTCAGAGAGAGATATATGATATTCCTCAGCGTCTGACCTCCA
The DNA here is from genome assembly GCF_054392235.1 of Sus scrofa. Lineage (NCBI taxonomy): Eukaryota > Metazoa > Chordata > Mammalia > Artiodactyla > Suidae > Sus > Sus scrofa. The sequence continues at coordinate 2,928,481 of NC_139383.1, forward strand.
TTGGCAAATACTCTTAGTTCCTAAATCAGCTGTCATTGAGCCAACTCTTAATCAAGCCATATTTTATTCTCAAAGAATTCTTTGAAACTTCAGTCATCTGGGAGGTGTTGCAAATTTATAATTAGTCCCTGAAGTAAAGGACAAGAAGACCAAATAATGGCAGGCAAAATTGACCAGGGTCATGAACACGTCATTTGGGCTGTACTGAGTAAACTCAAGCCACAAACAAAGAATGTTTATTGTCAACTTTGAGCTGAAAGCAATCAGTGAGTCAACCAAGCATCGAGTGACTATATGCTAAGAAACAAATTCAGAGTCCATATATACAATTTTTGAAGCTAGAAGCTAGAGCATAGTATTAAGTTTGCTGCAATTCCAAACCCAACTTATGTTCTAAAAAATACCCGGAATGTCCACTCAGAGTCCCTTTTTGGAAAGCCTACTGTACATTTATCATGATACTGCATGCTCTGGAATATAGTGACATGTGGCCACCCGGGACAAGAGAAGGACATGATGAGACGGGGTGATTGGAGGAGATCTGCTGCCCAGCTGTGTGGAGGCGTGAAGTGAAGAGTTCAGGCTCCTGAGAAGGACAGATCTGATTCAAACACTAGTATACAGTTCATTGCTGTGTGACCTCCACCAAATTAATGAACTTCTCTGAACGTCATTCTGACTGTCAGTTAACCATAACAGAAGCCAAACTAACAAGATTGTTAGGATGAAATGAGATGCGTGGAGTCTGACTTAGGAGCAGGCCCAGCACATAGTGGTCAGACACGTTGACTTTTCTATGAAGGTTTGACAAGTAAAGGCAATACGTGAACCTGAGCCAAAAAAAGGACGTTAGTAGGAGATGTGGCAAATATTGAATAGTGACTCTAGACGAGTTAAGGTAGTTGCATCAATGTTTGTATCTTGATCTCGATCATTGGACTGTGGCTGCGTGACATCTGGGGATACTGAAGGACACACAGCAGTGCTTTATATTTTTTCTGCAACCCTTTTGTAAGTGTGTGATTGTTTCAATATGAGCTTAAAGAAATGTAATTATCAACTCCTTTAATGTGTGTGTCTATCACACCGTATCAGTGTCTCCATCTTCAGTGGGGAGACTGCAATAAAATGAGACCTTTATAGGACAACACACGGTTGTTACTGATGATTCAGTGCGGGTGAAAGAGGCTGGAGATAGCCAGAGACTGGACTCACCGACCTAGAGCCCCATGTTATGTGCCTGGAGACTCTTCCCAAGTTCATAGTAGCCCCTTGACCAGAATCATTGCCGTGCACTGGGGACACGTCTGCGGTTTGGACATTATGAGGATGGCAGTGCATTTCCCCTGGATATTCCTGGGAAGGGTGAGGCTGGACACTCACCAGAGGGTACCCTGTGAACAGTTAAAGGTGATGGGCAGGGGTGCAGATACGGCTGCCCGTAGGGGACAGAGGAGCTGGGGACAGAGGCACAGGCTCCAAATCTGACAAACAGGAACTAGGACCAGAGTCAGGACCGTGAACGCTGGGCCTCTGGGAGGAGTTGGCAAGGCTGATTACCAACTGCTGCTAGCATCTTCCCTTAACCAGGGCCGCCACGGGTTCCCATGGGCAGTCTGGGCTGTTTGCCCATGGCCCCATTTACCACGGAGGGCGTGGGGAAAGCAGCCCTGGAGAGGTTTTATGCAGGAGGTCTCTGGCTCCATCCTCTTGACCTAATCCGTGCTCAAAGACCTCACCTCCTGACACCATCACAGGACACAGAGCTGAGTGACAACCAGCACTTTTGACCCCAGATCCCTTCACTCCTGAAGCTCTGATGTGAACTTGTCAATGACGTGAACCAATACATCTCAAAAGAGTTACAAGGACAGAACGTAAAGAAACAAATGCTTTAAATGTCGAATGGTTGTAATGTAAATTTGCTCTTGTGTTATTTGCAAGAGGCCTTCCAAACATCCTTAAAATGGGACAGAAAATCAAAACCCTTTATAGAACACAATGGATGACATATTTTCAGACATTAAAAGGGGCTGAAAATAATATCCGTGGCTGTCAGCCACCTATAACATGTTCAAGGTTTGCTATTTTATTTTTTATTTTTGTCTTTTTGTCCTTTTAGGGCCACAACCAAGGCATATGGAGATTCCCAGGCTAGGGGTCTAATCGTAGCTGTTGCTGCCAGCCTACGCCAGAGCTACAGCAACACCAGATCTAAGCTGTGTCTGCAACCTACACTGCAGCTCACGGCAATGCCGGATCTTTAACCCACTGAGCGATGCCAGGGATTGAACCCGCAATCTCATGGTTCCTAGTGGGATTCGTTTCTGCTGTGCCACGACGGGAACGCCAAGGTTTGCTATTTTAAAAAGACAGTCTACGAGAGAGAAAATGGGGGGGGGGGTCTTGTTTTCATCTAAAATTTGAAAGTGGATGTGACAATCTGAGACAGAGGTTAGTGAATAACCTGAAATGCTGTTTAAACCTGTCTGCATGGTACACGGTGGAACTCCCTTCAGAAACATAAAAGTTAGTTCCCTTGTTTCTTTCTTAATTTGAAGATAACAATGGCCCTTCAGTTTTAGATAGAGTTATGGTTAAAGTGATAGGGATCTCAGAATTCCCCTTGTGGCACAGCAAAAATGAATCCGGCTAGTATCCATGAGGATGTGGGTTCGATCCCAGGCCTCGTTAAGTGGGTCGGAGATCCAGCATTGCCGTGAGCTGTGGCATCAGCTGCAGATGCTGCTCGGATTCCGCATTGCTGTGACTGTGGTGTAGGCCAGAAGCTGCAGCTCCAATTCGACCCCTAGCCGGGGAATTTCCATACGCTGCAGGTGTGGCCCCAAAAAGCAAAAAAAAAAAAAAAAAAGTAATAGGGCTCTCCTGTCACTGTGTCATGACTCACACCCATTTCTTCCTTTAACTTCATCCATCCATCCTCTGCCTTTCTAAAGCTAGTCCTCAGAGCGCAGCAGAAGGTCTCTGTACACCCAGGGACCACTGAAGAAGCAGGAGTGCAACAGAGGAAAGCAATCATCTGTAACTGTGTTTGTTCCTAATCTTTAGTTAATAGACTTTATTTTTGAGGGCAGTTTTAGGTTCACAGGAAAACTGAGCAAAAATTAGAGAGCTCCCATGGAACCCTAGTTATTTCCACACCGCCCCCCACCAGATTCCCTCACTATCTGGCATATTTGTTACAATTGATGAACCTACATGATGCGTCATTATTGGTGGTTTCAGTGTTTTTGTATAAGGAGAATGAAGGAAAGTCATTCCTGACAAAACTTATTAACTTCTTTTTTAAAAATTTAATTGGAGTGCAGGTGACTTGCAATGTTGTATTAGTTTCAGGTGTACGGCCAAGTGAATCACTCATACATATACATAGATCCATTCTTTGTTCCCATAGAGGTTATTTAAAACTCTTGAGTAGGTTTCCCTGTGCTGTGCAGTAGATTCTTGTTAATTACCTGTTTTATTCAGAGGTGTGTATATGTTATTCTCATCTTCCTAATTTATCTCTCCCACCTCCACAGTTTCCCCCAGGGTAACCATAAGTTTTATTTCAAAGTCTGTGAAAAACTCAGTTTCTCATGGGGTCCAGGCATAGTCCTCCAGAGTCAAAAATTGAGGATTTAGAACTTGATTTAAGTAGCTGACGCCATCATCCCGAGGCTGTTGATTGATTACTGGTCATCTTGCCCTCCCTCCCCATCCACCTAGAATTTTCCTGCCTGAAAAGTAAACACTTCGGATAGACTACCAGGCCGCCTTCCTGGTTCCTCTCCTGAGGGTTGTGTTTCTAGTGTTTGCTGCCATCCAGTGGGAAAAAAGAAGTAACAACTTTGAACTCCACTTAGTAAACGATTCCTTGAGTTACGTTCAGCTAAAGTCATGGTAGGCTGTGGGTTGAACTTGCCCTCTGAAGCATCCTCCTGTGTGCACTGGTCACCATCTCTAACGGTGTCCGTGGGCCCCAGCACGCGGCCCAGAGCAAGCGCTCAGGAAGGCCTGTGGGGGAGGGATCAAAAGAGCAAATGAAACCGTGGGTTCCTCGTGAGGAAAAGTTGGTCTGGGAGCCCTTAGAGTTTCCCTGTACCTGACATCGTCCCGATCGGAGGGCACTGGCGATGAAGTAGAGAATTTCTGACATTTCCTGTGGTGACAACAAGAGAAGCCCAGGGAAGCACCCATTTGATCTGGATCTTGTCCTGTGCGCCGTGATGGGCTTAGCAGCCCATAAAGTGCCTCATAGACCAGGGCCTTCCCCCCAGGCTTGTGAGCCCCTCCATCCCCACATGCACAAGAGGAAAACCAGGGTATCCAGGACCATTTGTTTCTCTTCCGTGGTGACCGTGTATATTTTACCAAGAAACGGGGATGTCCCTGCTCAGGTGTGTGCCGCACACGCCGGACACGTTAGGGAACGAGTGCAAGAGTGTGCCTTTGGATAGGCAGCACTCTGCAGACAGTGACTTAGCCAGGACTCTTCGGGGGACCTGTAGCCCGTACCTCTCCGCAGGCATTGTGGCCCAGCGGCCTGCGCCACAGGTCTTGTGTTCTCGTGGGGGGGATGTCCCCCCCAAAGGGGCAAAACCTCTGAGCTGTCCCCATGGCCGCTGGAGCCCCGTGCCTCCCAGTCTCATTCCTTAGTATTTCACCTCTCTTGTTGGGTTTTCTTGGGTATCATGCAGGTAGCACTGCCACTGAATTCTTGGAAGATACACAAAACGTGTGCAAGATCAGGGCTACGAAACTGTGGTACAGAGCTCACTGTGAAAGGGGGGGCTTTGGAGTCATTGCTTGATCTCTGCCATGTTTCTAAGAGTGGGTGTCTTAATAATTATATATCATACCTGACGTCTGTTATATGTCCCGAGTCTGAGGCCTGATGCCTCTCGCAGACTCAGGTAGTTTGTTCCTCTCCTTTGGGAAGAATTTCAGTTAAGTGTATGTTAGAGCTTTCACTCCATCCTCCATAATTTTTTTCCCCATATTGCAACCCTTTTAATTATCTGTGGTATAATTCATGGGTGACTGTGCAGAGCTCAAGGCATTTTCAAAGAGGAAGCAGCTTCATATGAAACTTGCTTTTTTGAGTCAGTCCAGAACTCTATTGAAGTCTTGTGATAATTTCATGTAAATCCAGGTGTTACAAATCTGTATCTTTTAACCTGCATGTACCATTATTAACACACTACATTTCAAAGGCTCATCTAATTTGTAGTAGAGAATTATAATCATTAAGTAGCACATACTGATGTCTTAAAATTCAAATAAGAGTTTGTTATAAACACACTCATAGAGGCCTCATACAGTCTTCTCAAAAGGGCTATGATGGGGGAAAAAACCCACTTTTTTGAGTTAAAACCTTCTGATTTCCTACAGTCAGATCCTGCTGTGAATATCTGGATTTTAAAATCCTTTGGGCAGGATTCGGCAGTGCTATAGCGTCCTGTGTTGCAACACCGTGGACAGGAACAATTACAACTTGACTCGTCACCATTTGAGCTTCCGGTGTGTTTGTTTACAGATTCTCCTTTGTTTAGTTTAGGCAAATAAGACAGTTTTACAAATTTTCATTTCATAAATATTACTTTTTTTTTTTTTTTTTTGGTCTTTTTGCTATTTCTTTGGACCGCTCTCGCAGCATATGGAGGTTCCCAGGCTAGGAATTGAATCGGAGCTGTAGCTGCCGGCCTACACCACAGCCACAGCAACGTGGGATCCGAGCCGCGTCTGCAACCTACACCACAGCTCATGGCAATGCCGGACGTTAACCCACTGAGCAGGGCAGGGACCGAACCCGCATCCTCATGGTTCCTAGTCGGATTCGTTAACCACTGCGCCACGACGGGAACTTCTACTATTTTTCTTGTTGGCCCATCTCACAGGCTTTCCTCATCATTCATTCACCAGCGTTGTTGTGTTTGGTGCTGTAACAAGTGAGCCAGAGGGGCCTTTATCCTGACACTAGTGAAGAGAAATGGTGGTGTGGTTAAGAGAGAGCACTAATACAGCCATGAAGGAGAGACCCCTGGCCTTCCTCCTGTGGCATTAGTGGCAGAGCTACAGACCCGAGTCCCTCACTGGCATGGAGTGTGGGTGGGGTCAAAAGTCAGGAACTGGTAATCCTCTCTCGATGTGTGAGTATCCTGGAGTGGCTGTAACAAAACGCTACAAACACAGTGACTTACAGCAAGAGGCAGTTAAGCTCCCACAGCTCTGGAGGCCAGGAGCCTAAAATCAAGGTGTGCTAGGCCAAGCTTCCTCTGAAGGCTCCAGGGGAGGTTCCTTCTTGCCTCTTCCAGCTTCTGGGGACTCAGGTGGTCCTTGGTTTGCAGCCGCATCCCTTCACTCTCTGCCCCCATCTTCCCCAGCCTTCTCCCCTGTGTGTCTGAGACAGATCAGGCTTTGTAACTTTTGACTTGCTTTCTAATGCTCTCTATTTGATTTTTCCAGGAGCTTCTTGGTGCTACCAATCTGGCAATGCTTCAGAATCACTTTCTGGTTCAGTTTGTGCTCATAATATAAATTGAACCCCAAACCAGCCCTTGATGACAGGTGGTTATTGGAGGCATGTTTTCCCCTCGAGGGACCAAGGCCACAGTAGACTGTTTCATTTGTGTCCTTTTGTGGGTCTGATTTTGTTCTTGTTCACAGTCTCACTGAGCATCTTCTAGGTTCTGGGTTTATGTGGCGGCCTCGTTCCTCCACTGCCTTTGCACAGGTGAGCGCAAAGCTTTTCTCTGGACTTCCTCTGTGCTCACTAAACCATCAGGAACAGCAGACACCATTAGTGCTGCTTCAGCTCTAGGATTCAGGACCTGCTGGATTCTCTGCCCTACCTAAGACCTCACTTATGAATGCAGCTGGGCATATAGGAAGATTTTTTTTTTTAAGGGCCATACCTGCGGCATATGGAAGTTCCCAGGCTAGGGTTCCAATCAGGCCTACACCACAGCCACAGCAATACCAGATCCAAGCTGTGTCTGCAACCTACACCACAGCTCACAGCAACACCGGATCCTTAACCCATTGAGCAAGGCCAGGGATTGAACCTGCAACCTCGTGGTTCCTAGTTGGATTCATTTCCGCTGCACCATGATGGGAACTCCTATAGGAAGATTTTTAAAACATTTTATCCAACATTTTTAGTTTATTTTGTGACAAGAGCATCTCAGTCTATCTATACCATAATTGTTGACAGATGAATGAGATTTTATTTATCTTTACAGTTTCCTTGGCATAGTGCACAACTCATTAAATAAAGACATTCAATAAATATTTGAGGAGGTGACTATATAAATACACACATAAAGTAATAGGAAATAGATAAATTCTCATAGTTAAACTTAGTAATTTCTTTTTCTTAATATAGACTTTATTTTTTAGAGTGATTTTAGATTCACAGCAAAATTGAGTACAAAGTACAGAGAGTTCTCACAAACCCCTGGCCCCTATATTTGCATAGCCTCCCCCACTATAAGAATCCCCCACCAGAGGGGGACATTTCTTATAATCCACGATCTACGATGACACATCATTATTACCTGAAGTCCATAGTTTACAGTAGAATTTGCTCAGGGTTGTACATGACATGTGTACCTTTATAGCATCACAGGGCAGCCTCACTGCCATAAAAGTCCTCTGTGCACGTGCCTCTGCTGCAGGCCGGCGGCATGAGAGGAGGAGCACTGGAAGAACCCGGGGAGCTCTGTCAAACCACGACTGTCACCATCCATCCACCCGACCCACGGATTCCACCTCCCTAACTGGAAACTAGTCTGCATTCCCTCCAAGGGGTTTCCGGGGGCTTCTGAGAGGCCCCCTCCCCCAAATCTCCCCCCCCTCCCCGGTATGCACCTATTCATTTGTGGGTCCTCTTTACCTTTCTTTGCTGCACCTCTCACCTTATCTCATAAAATCCAGTGGATTTTATAAGAGATATTAACATGCAGTTGGAATCTGAAGTCTGGAAAAGCACAACATCCACACCTGGAACTTGCAGTTGTTGGGCTGGTGGGGATACTTTACTGGGCGTACACGTCCATCTGGTGGTTCGCTTACAGCCCCTGCTGCACAGTCGCCGCCAAATTCTGTAATTACACCCCACATGACAGCAGCCGTCAGCCTTGTAATTACCACTGTCTTCCCTCTGTGCGTTTATGTCCTTCCCCTGTGTTCTTTGCTGTGTTCTTTCCAGTTATCCCTGAGCCCCATCACTGAACATGTTTGCAGTAATTTTCTCAAAGCCCATGCCGTTGCCTTGATCAGTTAATCAGACCCGTTACTGCAGCTGTTATCAGAAGATCAGTTACATGTGACCTGGGTTAATTCCTGGGTTCCCTGTAACTGTTCGAAAGGACATTTTATAAGAAATTCATCCCCGTAAGACTAAGTAGTTTATATCAACTTTAGATTTCTTTGTGAGATTCAGACAAACTGGTGTGATTCAAATGGACTGAAATTAGGTGTGTGGCGTATTTGCAAAAAATGGCATAGTTGAAGATTTCAGAGGGGAGACAAACTGTGAAGGGTGGAAAATAAAGGACGCCTAAGCTCTTTGCTCTGACTCTCCCACCAGCCAGCTCTGGGCCGAGCAAACCACTTTACCCACCTGTGAATCGCAAACAGGATTGGCAATTAGACGGTCTCTAGCCCCCTGACAGCCTCCTTCCAGGGGTTCCCTGAGTCATGACCAAGTTGGGAGTCAAAACGTGATGAAAGAGGCTTTTTTCAATCACAGCTTTTTGAAACTTTGGAGCAGAATACATTTTTAAAATGCACGTTTCCAAGACCTTCTGCACCCCACCCTGCGCTGGTGCCCCAGAAAACGGATGCTCTAGTGCCATGCAGCTCCATCAGCAGTTCTGGGGAAAGCAGTTGCGTTGGAGCGCGCACCTCCTCGCTCTCCATCGACCTCACCGCGCCAGGTCAGCGCGGGTCCGTGTTGCTCAGGGCTCCCCCGGCCGCTCACCTGGCTGGAGAGCTATGCTGGGTGGGAGGAGGGGTTTGTTGAGGCACGTAGATGGTCTCCATGGTTAGCACCCCTGGTTTGTCCTGCAGGCTCCCCTGGAGATGAACAGATCCAGTCAGGGAGACCTGGGTTGGAGCCAGACCCGCGATGCAGTGGGCTGGCCTCTCCTCTAGGCCTGGACCTTTTAAACCCGACACAGGTCCCTAGCTTAGAAGGGGATGAAGCTCCAGGCCACGTTATTTAATGTCTACCAGATCAGCCCTTTCCCCGTGCTGAAAGCACTAAGCGCCAGTGCCCCTGCCCGCCCCAAGTTCCATCAAGGGCCCCAGAGGGTTGATGGCAACCCTGCTTGTTCAAAACCAAAGCGCCGAAATTCTGAGATTCTGGAGCCCTCCCACTTCTCCCTCCTCTCAGGCCCGTCACCCTCTGGGTGAGGGGTGTGGAGGTTCCCGGCCACAGCCTGTTTTGTTCGGTGCTGCTCCCCCACCCCCCAACCAAAATGAAGGGGCAGGCGGTCTCAGCAGTGGAGTTGTCCTTTCGCAGTGAAGGAAAACCTGACCTGTGCCTGCCCCAGGTCTAGGTGCTCCTGACTTAGACACCCGGCCGTACAGTTCACCTGGCACTCAGGGCTGATGTCACACCTTGCTTCATTCAAGACCAAAGTTGTGCCATTGTATGCTGGATGTTGGGGGGCACCCGGTTGGGATGAGGGCAAAGAGGACCCCACTGTCTGGTGACTTAGTCCGATATGCCAACAAATGTGTAATAAAATTGGAGACATTCCCTGAGAAATCTGTCAGGTGACCATTTGAATCAAAGGTTGCGTCTCTGACAAGGTCAGTTGTGGCAGGAGTAGAAACCGGCCACATATCCCAGTTTATGTCGTGCTTGAATTGTGTCACCAAAAGCAGCAGGTGTTTTGGCCAGAGGGCTGGTCTCTCCCTGATGGTGCTCAGGAATCAGGAGATGGAGCCCAGAGGGCGTGAGAGCGGGGGCTGGGTGAGTGAGGGGGCCGCTCAGATCCACCACGAGCCACGGGGAAACCCTGCCCGCCGCCTGTGTACTGTATCTCACATGCGGTCCAGATGATAGCATTGGGCAGTTTTTCGGAACACTGAGGAGAGCCGGGAAGATGCGGGATGGAGTCAGGGGGCAGTTGAGTGGGCAGGGAGAGAAACAACAAGACTTCACTTATGGCTGCTTGGTGTAATGCCATCGTCCTTTCCCGCACAGTGGATTTGGTCACGTGCATTTCCCCAGACCTGGAAATTGCTTCTTGCTCTGTGCTCAGCTAGGAAACTATTTCTAAAGGATGTGATTTGTTTGTGTTTAGAGAGTGTTTACTGTCTTGCTGGATGGAGTTTAGATGTTATTTATTTAAACATTTCTGGCTTTGAAGGGTTGACTTTTTTGAAATTAGTTGAGATTTTCCATTTCCCTTAGCCAGAGCGTTGCCCAACATTCTGGTTTAGGAAAGAAGGTAAAATGCCCGGGACAAGCCTAGAAGCCGTCCGGGCATCTCACATCTTCTGCATGTACAACTGACACTGAGCCTCAAAACTGGTTTTGTTTGCTCTTTTAAATTTTGTGGGAAAAAATGTGGCTTTCATGTTTTAAAGAACAAAAATAAAGGCTTATGAAACTACACAGAAGGCTTCCTGAACATCAAAGGCCTCTTACGAAATGACAAAATGATGAGTTAAGTGTGAATAGATGAGAAACATACGGATTAAATTTCCCTTGAAATGCTCATGGATTTAAAAATTAGGAGGAAAAAGTGGCCAAGTGCGCCTCGGGTTTCCCTTGGCCCGGAAAGTTTGATAAATGACTTGTAGTGTTTTGCCGAATCTACCCAGCTGCCCACAGAGCCTATTCCCATGAAAAGTCTTCAAGTGGTATGATTTTGTGATTGCAAACTGAGGCAACAGCGGAGAAGGATGGCATTACCACTCACCAGAGCAGGGCTGGGAAGCGTCGGGGTAGAAATAGGGGAACACACAGAGGACCCCAGACTTTCAGAAATGCCAGCAGACTCAATGGGTAGAATATGCATGGTCAGGAAAGGCGCTTTCGCATTGGCAATCTCAGTGGAAGTGGAGGTGTCGGGAGAGCTCTGCAGCCAGCAGGGGGCCCCCCCACGGTCTCATTTTGAACTCTGAAAACAGATACATAGACCCTGCCAGGAACAGGGCCAGAGGTCCACGTAGACCCAAACCCCACTTCTGGGACCAATTCTGTGTCAGTCTGGGTCCAGTCAAGCAAGAGAAAACACACAGTAAATTGAACAGGGGAAATTTAGGCCAGAGCAACACTTTCAAAGGTCGAACGCAGGTCATTGCTGAGCTGAAACAGTGAAGAAAATGTACTGTATTGACTCTACACTTGCTTCCAAAGAAGGACCCCAAGGATGCCTTAGAGCATGGCGATTAGGTGCTGACCCCAGAGACATCAGCCTGGACTCACAGCCCAGTCGCTAGAGTAAGACCTTGGGCTGTTAGGTGCCCTCTGTCTGAGTGTACAGTGGGACTATGGCCATACCCCCTTACTGCATTGTCGTGACAGACTATTTGAAGGACTTAGACACGTGCTTAGTGTCATAGTGCTACTCTTTTCAGTTTCTAGCATGTTCCTGACTAAGCCAGGAACCTGCCTTGATGAGGACAGCCAGGTCTGACTTTACCTGTATAGTAAGCCCTTCCCACCTAGTGTCCCTGAGATGACAGAAAGATTTGAAAGCGTTTTCCCTCATTCTCCTACCTGCCATTAAAACTTCTTTATTCCTTATTTCTAAATCTTGCCTTTTCCTGTGTGTTTTTCAGAGGCAAAAACTAAAAACACTTTAAAATAGAAATAATCTTATTCTTTAAAATGGAAATAAAATGCAAATGCATTTCTGGGGAGCATACCTTGAATTGCTTGTTCCACACTCACGAGGGTGTGGATTGTTATGTTGGAGAGACTTCTACCGCATTGTGAAGCAAAACACGGACTCAGACCCCTGCATGGGGAGGGTGGTGGCTGAGGAAGGGACTCACAAGAACAGCTATGGAGGATACGCATGAGTAGTGATGTTAATTCACAGTTTTGTTAAGGATCGGCTCTGGGAACGTCACTCACATGGTGCTGGTGTTGTCCAGTTGTCTGAGGAGCGAGGGCAGACAGAACATGTTGCTTCAGATGAAATCATTCGGAAAGGTAAGGAATTCCAAGGATTCAGCACCATTGTTATTTTCCAAAGGACAACTGAAAAAAACCCACCCGCAGCAAAGTGACCTGGGGTTTGTCCTTGGCGCCTGTTCACCTAGGGGTGGATCATCAACGGGGTGCCCAGCTGACCCACTAGAGACCCTGAGAAGACCACACCCTGGACAGCAAACTTGAGGAGCCTCAGATTTGAACATTGCACTTGGTTTGGGAAATCACGGACCGTGGCAGACTTCCTAAAGGACTGCAATGCACTGACATGGAATACACGGGATTTCTCTGCTTGAGGTTTCTTTGGGTTTTAAACCCTGTCTTTGTAGGATTCATGATATGTAACTCAGATATGACTTAGATCTCTCTGTCTCTTGAGTTCAGAACCCAAGTGAAGCTCCTGATCTACCCATGCATGTGCCCTACACGCCCTGCAAGCATCCCTCCCAAGCCCCGTTCTTGGGTCTCTGCACAGCCTGGGCTGGGAAGGCCATAGCTGCATGCACACCTGGCTTTCACCTGCCACTTTTGGTAGGAATCTAGTCACATGTGTGCCTCTCAAAACAGACCCAGGAGGGGCGCCCAGCCACCTCCTCTCCTTGGTGTAAAGCAGCCCCACTGGCCTGTCCTGCCCACCCAGGCCTGCATGTTGGAATCCTCGTAAACCCGTCTTCACCTCATAGACACATAATCCTTGGTTTTTGAAGTAAAGCTAGCTGTAGCGTCAGCACACCAATTAATGCAAATCAAGGATGAGCGGTACAATGAATATTTTCCAACATGATTTTTCTCCCATCTTTTCCTCAGAGAAGCGAGAAGGAAACTGTGCAGAGAAAAAGTGATAGATGTTTATTTATTCAAACTTTGGCTCCACCTCCTACAACCTCTAAGCCTGAGCAAGTTACTTAATTTGTCTGACCTTAAGTTTTCTCATCTGTAAACGCAGGACACATTTCTACCTGATAAACTTATTGTTGGGGTTAAACAACAAGCCAAGTGCCCTGTTTTAACACATCACCCAAAACCTGATAGATAGTAATAAAGCTCTTAGTGTCCTTTTCTTTGCTGGAGGGATTCCTCCAAAGATGACTTTTGATCTAGCTGTTCCTAGTAATGATCTCTTCCTTTCCGTGATCAGGCTTCACAGGAACCCACAGTTTGTGCCAAGAGCTGTCTAGGAGATGAGGTTACAACAGGCCGAGGCCCCGCCTGTACATACTCTAGGCCAGGCTGCATCCTCTGCATTCTTAGGGTCAACACTGGGTCTGCTTGGCACCCAGGAGGCACCTGGGAGAGTCAGGGAGCTTTGCCTGATGTTTCAGGAACACATAGCACCTTCCAGCTGAGGGTCCAGTGTTTGGCTAAGCGCCTCCTGCTGCAGTGTCCATGCAGGTGCATCCCTCAGCCCTAAAGCCTCCCGATTGTCACCTGGTTTGATACATTCAGCCTCCACAGAGTGAGGAAAATATTGGTCTATCTTTCTCACACCTGCCATAACCAAGAACCTCCCACTGGGTGGCATAAAACCACAAAAATGTATTCTCTCCAGTTCTGGAGGCCGGGACTCTGAAATCCAAGTGTGGGCAGGGCCACGCGGCTCTGAGGCCCTGGCAAGGCTCTTTCCTTGTTCTTCCACCTTCTCTGGTTTGCTGGCAGCCCTTGACTGGCGGCTACATCACTCCAATCTGTCTTTGTTTTCCTGCGGCCTTCCTAGCAGGCACCAATTTATGGGATTTTGGACTCACCCCAATCCAATATGGCCTCATCCTAATTTAATTCTATATGCCAAGTCTCTATTTCCAAATAAGGTCCCATTGATGGGTTCCAGGTGGACGTGAATTTTGAGGGGACCCTATCCAACCCAGTCCACTTGGGAAATACAACATAGCAGGCTTATCTCTGTCATGATCCATGAAGCCCATAAATATCGACAACTGGATAAAGAAATGATACTTACTAGAAAAACGAAAATGGAACTGCTCTATTATCCAACAACCCCACCTCTAGTTATTTATCCAAAAGAATTAAAGTCCGTATCTCAAAGGGTGTCTGCACTCCCTTGTTCACTGCGGGATTATCCACAACAGCAAAGGGATAAACGCAAGAGTCCCTTGGCAGATGAATGGGTAAGGAGTGTAGTGTGTCATACAGTGAGATAGCGGTCGGCCCTAAGCAAGGAGAATATTCTGCCTCTTGTCACCATGTGGATGAGCCTGAAGGACATTACGTGAAATAAGCCATAGAAAGGCAAATACTGCATGCGTCCACTTCTGTGAAGTATCTAAAGTAGTCAGACCCGTAGAAGCAGAGAGTGGAACGGTGGGCACAGTGGTCGGGAGAGGGGTGATGGCCAGTTACTGTCCAGGGCAGTTTCAGTTGTGCCAGATGGAAACTGTTAGAGATCTGCTGTGCAGCAAAGTGCCTATAGTTAAAGTACTGTGCTGTGCACTTCACTCTGGCTAAGGTGGCAGATCTAAGGTTAAGGGTTCCTAACACACACACACACACACACACACACACACACACACACTCACATATACAAAACACACACACATACACATGAACACACCCAGACCCACACAAACACACATACACAACACACACACATGCACACATGTACACACACATACACACACGTACACAAACACACACATGCAAACACACACATACACATGAACACACCCATACACACACACACACCACACACAAATACATGTACACACAAATGTACACACATACATACGCACAAACGCACATATGTACATACACACACAACACACACAGACACACACACACACCAGAGATGCACAAGGAAACTCTGGGAGGACTTGATTCTATTACCTTGACTGTAGGGCTGGTATAACCGGTGTTTGTCTATGTCCAAACTGTACATATTAAATATGGGTAGTTCTTGGCCTCAGTTGTACCTCAATACATACTTTTTTAAAGAAAGGCGCCAGAATTAGGATGATTTCTAGCAGTTTCCCTGGGAGCATTTCCTGTCTTTTCCTCACGGGAGGGGGCCTGCCCACGACTTGTGCTGCCAGGGGCAACATGCACTGTGCAGGTGTGGATGCTGTGAGCCATGTGGGACTTAAAACCCCTCCAGTGGGTCAACAAATCCAACTCAGGGATGTGTGAGCCCCAAGTCCTGTTACCGCTCAGAAACTTTGTAGACCCTCCACCCAGAAATCGCATCCACAATTTAAAAAAAGTTGCTCAACCAAAAGGATTACAAGGGTCACATCTCAGTCTCTGACTCACCAAATTAGCTGACAAAGGTATGCAGAGATGCTTCCTAAAGTTAACGCAAAGGGTTAGGGTGAAGGATGGGTCAGCTTCATCTCCACCGTGTTAGTTGATTCCGAGTTCCACAGGGTTAAGCAGACACCTAACCACTCAGAGAAGCCTCAGCATCTGAAACACTTGCGCTGACTCTGGGGCTCTGCCCTGGGGAGCTGCTGTGCGTCCTGGCCGGAGTTTGGACCACTGAACCCCCGAGGACCAGCGTTCATCACAGCGAACAGGGACCTTTCAGCCGCCTCCCCACCCAGCCGACATTTCCTTTAGGTTTTACATTCCTCCCACAGTAACGGGGGGCTCTCCTGTGGGGTCAGGGGGAAGGAGCGAACCTCTTGTGGGGCCCTGCACTATTGAGCAACGTTTCACTCCACTGCTTTCTCCCCACGCGCAGTGCATGCCAAGTGCAGGGTGATGTGAATCCCCCCGTAGTAACTGGTCCCCGTCGTGAAAGCTGTGTCCCCCGGAGGCTGCAGAGGGGACGCCAGGGGACGGGAAGTGGTCAAAGGGTCACTGAGGACAAGGAGTCCTGAGAGGAAATTGCTTCTTTGCAGCCCCATTCTTGCCTTTGGAGTGTGGTTCCAGCAGCTGTGTGTGTGTGTGTGTGTGTGTGTGTGCGCGCGCGCGCGCGAGCGCGCGCACATGTGTAAAGAATGATGAGTTTCCCAGGGCAACAAAACCAGATTAGGACAATACATTCTGCGGACCTCTGGCCAAGTTGGAGTGGGGTCAGCCTGTGTCACTGGAGTGGGGTCTGAGGCGCCTCCTTCTTCAAGGCTGAAAGGACAAGCACAAGGCAGCGCCTCAGCTTCCACAGATTCTGCTTCTTCCAGCTGCGTCTTCATGCACACACACAGACTTGTGCTGTTTTTTGGAAACAGAGAAAGAGAAAGAAAACAGAATGGAAGTAGTCTTTGTCTTGGGTGTCTTGCTCAATGTTTGTAAATGTCAGTGAACACTGTCGTGTAATTGTTGGTGTTGCGGCTTGGAAATTACTGAGGTTCGTCACAGCTTCTGATGCTTAGAAACACTAGACTTGGGGCCTTTAAAAAGTGTGGTAAATTATACCTAATAAAAACTTACCATTAGGAACACTTAAAATGCTGCACCACCATCACCACCACCCACCTGCAGAATTGGATTTGGCCTAGAATTTGATGACAGAGATTCAGAAGTTCCAGGAATAGGAACTCCAAGTACATTCTCCATGGACCGATTTTTCCATTGACAGGTGAGAGCAGAGGAGAAAGGGAGACCCTTCGTTGGTGGCAGTGGCCTTCTTTCCACCTGCAATTCGTGCCCTTTTTACAGGAGGACACAACTTTGCTTTCCCAGGCGACTCTGTGATTCACACATGTGGATCCGAGGGGTGCAGAGATATCGCTAGGTCTGTGGGGCCGGGTCTCCTGGTGAAGGGAGAAGGCCAGGGGTTCCCCTGCTGCTCCCACTCCTGCCTTCCCTTGAAAGGAGGCATTTGTGGTTAAAGGAGAGAGCACTTCCATGTAAATATGCCTTCTTATCAGCTTAGATACATGATTTCACGTGGTTGAAAAAATTGCCTACAGCATTTAGAACATACTTACTTTGTATGTTCTAAGTGTTTAAAGGGCTCAAATTCACAGGCAGCATAAAACCAGGAAAGGATCCCTGGATGAGCCAGTTTGAGGTGGAGGGAGGAAAGTTCTAGGCTGATTCTTGTCAGAGCTGCAGCCCATACAGGAGACTGGCTAAAGGCTGGGAAACTGGATGCCCCGTGCACGTTCCCAGGTAACCACGGACGGTCACCCAGCCACCACTAACAAACTAAAGATGACAGTGACGCTTAAGCCACAGTAGTTCATAACGAGGAAGCCAAGAATACAGTGACCAAAATCCTGCTTAACTCCAAGAGATGCGCAGATGACAGAGCCTCCCGCCAGAAAATCAGGAAGTGCTGCTTCCTGTGGGCACACAGCCCTTAAAGATCTCTAAAATGCCTTTAGCAGCATGCAGATGGAAACCCATGAGCTGCCTGCCATGGGCCCATAGCGGAAACTCAAAATAAGACTGGGTTTGGGAGCCATTTGTGTTCTGTTGGAGGAGCTCAGACCTCACTTTGAGGAGGCTTATTCCAAGGGGCCCAGGGTCTCTCCCCTGAATGTGTTGTCTTTTGTTTGTTTCTTTTCTTTTGTCTTTTTAGGGCTGCACCTTTGGCATATGGAGGTTTCCAGGCTAAGGGTCAAATCGGAGCTACAGCTGCCAGCCTACACCACAGCCACAGCAACGCCAGATCCGAGCTGCATCTGTGACCTACACCACAGCTCACGGCAACACCAGATCCTTAACCCACTGAGGGAGAACAGGGACCAAACCTGCGTCCTCATGGATGCTAGTCAGATGCGTTTCCGCTGAGCCATGGAAACAAATGAAGGAACGATCTGGTTTTCGGTGCTTGGCTTTCATTAAGGGCTGTGCTCGGAAACTCCTCCTGCTTGCTCGCCATGGTGGAGAGAACACTTTGTTGCTCAAGGAGGCTAATGGCTCAGTGAAGCCCGAGTGAAAATTTACTTTTGGAGTGAATGGCTAGCAAACAGGCTTTGGACGCCTCGAAAGAAGGGGTGTTGGGTCCCCCGGACAGCATAAACCGGACAAGTGCCTCTCTCTACCTTTCAACATTGGCAGGAAGTTCAGAGCCTAATCTGAGGTGAAATATACCAGCTGCCCAAAGTGACACAATTTAGCACATTTATTTCCTGTTTTTCCTTGTCTTGGCATTTTCCTATTTATAGTTCCTCTGCTGCTGATAAACTCTTATTCATGTTTCACAATTACTTCACTGTATGGGAGTTAGTCACAAATCACCTCACCACCAATCAATAAACAAAATGAGCATATAGATGTTACAGTAGCTCTTAAAACAAAATACAGACACGGACTTGCTATAAATATGCAGCTATTTAGGTAATTCCAGAATCCGTGGACCCCAGCCCACACCTTCACTTCTCCAAACCAGTCCCTGCACAGCAGCCATAGTGACCCTTTGTGAAAAAAAACCTAGTCTTTCTGGCTGTACCTGCAGCATATGGAAGTTCCCAGGCTAGGGGTCGAATCGGAGCTGCACCTGCCAGCCTATGCCATAGCCACAGCAATGCAGGGTCTGAGCTGAGTCTGCAACGTACACCACAGCCACAGCAACACCCGATCCGAGCCATGTCTGCGACCTACCCCACAGCTCAGGGCAACACCAGATCCTTTAACCCACTGAGCAAGGCCAGGGATCGAACCCGCGTCCTTATGGATACTAGTCAGGTTTGTTTCCTCTGAGCCATATCGGGAACTCAAGAAAAATCTTGATCATCCACTTAAAAGACTTCAAAGCCTTCCTCTTGCCCTTAAGGTTTGTCTTGAGAAATTGTGAAAGCTGGAGTTCCCGTCGTGGCGCAGTGGTTAACGAATCCGACTAGGAACCATGAGGTTGCGGGTTCGGTCCCTGCCCTTGCTCAGTGGGTTAACGATCCGGCGTTGCCGTGAGCTGTGGTGTAGGTTGCAGACGCGGCTCGGATCCCACGTTGCTGTGGCTCTGGGGTAGGCCAGTAGCTACAGCTCCGATTAGACCCCTAGCCTGGGAACCTCCATATGCCGCGGGAGCGGCCCAAGAAATAGCAAAAAGACAAAAAAAAAAAAAAATTGTGAAAGCCTTTGACAGTCTTACCTGCTATTGTACAACAAAAAGTCATCAACAAAATTAAAAGGGGAAGAACCAACTGGGCAAATGTATTTACTATAAATAGAACAAAGGGTTTATGTGAAAGAGCTCTTACACTACCATCTATCCCCCCGTTCCCCTCAGACAAAGGACAGGACCAGAGCCAGCGCACGAAAGAGGGCCTAAAACGACCACTAAAACTTCAGCTTCACTAGTCAAGGACTGAAGTGAGAAAGATCCAGCTTCCCCACCCAGCACGCGAATCGTTCCGAGCCAGATGTGCGCTCGCCTAGGCTGCTGGTGGGGTAAAGCTACTTCCACCTCCCCCGGCAGGTATTGAGAGCCTCAGGGGGTATTTATTCACTTCAGTCCATTCTGTTTCTAGGCATCTAAACAAAACATCAAAGTGTGGCAGATATTTAAGTGCAAAATTGTTCATGACATATTATTTTATAATAGCAAAAAATTGTATCCAAAAATAGGGAAGTAGTTAAATTATGATGGAATGTTATGTGACCATAAAAATGTCAAACAAAAGGGAGTTCCCACTGTGGCTCAGTGGTAATGAACCTGGCTAGTATCCAAGAGGATGCAGGATCCTTAATCTTGCTCAGTGGGTTAAGGATCCAGCGTTGCCATGGCTGTGGTGTAGGCCAGCAGCTGCAGCTCCCATTTGATCCCTAGCCTGGGAACTTCCATGTGCTACAGATGTGGCTCTAAAAACAAACAAACAATAAACAAAGGAAGTAAAAGATCATAAAAGAATGTTGTGTGGAAGAAAAAAACTCAGCATACAACACTATCTGTACAGCAAGTTAAGTTAAACTACTGATGGGGATTAGCTAGCAGTTGTGACAGATTCATCATTTACCTTTTAAAACTATTTTTGGCATATTCTTAGCGTTCTTTAATAGCTGTGCTTTGCTTTTTAAACTGGAACAAATATCAGTAAGAGCTGCAATCGCTCTGAACATAAAGGAATGTGTTGGGGTGTGGAGAAGAGTGCCCTGACCAGGTGGGAGAGCCGATCTGACATTACCCGATCACGGGAACGTAGGAGAGGAGGGGCCAGGGTCAAGTGGAGAGAAATCCAAGCTCATCACCTGGCTGATGGGGGCACACAATTCCCTGGATGTCTTGAGGGACTGAATAGAGGACGATCGGTTTGGCAATTGCTGAATTTGAGGCCGAGGGGGGCATCGGTGGTGGCAGGTGTGAGCGCATTTCCGGGCGAGGCACCTTCGGGGAAGAGGTTGCAGAGCCTGGGAATATGGGGACTCCAGGCTGCAGCCCCCAGAGAAGGACGCCTGGAGGGAGTGGGATTTGATCCCAGTTGCGGGTTGGAGAAGGGGAGCCTTCCGGGAAGGAGTGAGGGACCTAAGTGAAGGTGAAACCTGGGTGTTTCCAACCCACTGTCAAAGTCGGGAGAAGGTTCTCATTTGAGAGTAGAAGATCTGGAACCTTCGCCTGGGCTGAAATTTCAGAGGGCTTGCATGTCTGGTAGGTGACAGACTATTGACACTCACTGGGGACTCGGGGCTGGGCACCCCTGCCCTGGCACAGCCTCCGCAAGCACAGGGAGCTGCAACACAGGCTGGATAAGGCCTTTATGAAACTAAGGACATGCTTCTGCTCCTGTTTGTATTCCCTCAGCTTTATCAGTATTAATAACACGTGCTTTTGTAACAGTCTGTTTTCGTTGATGAATGGTAAATGAAACCAGTAAAACACTTTTCCTTTTTTTAAAATTTATAACTAGAAAATCTGCTGTGTAGTCCTGCTTTCGCTAACTTTGCGACAGGGAGACCCCTCACGTTTCTGTGCTGGAAGTTTTGGGGCCCGGACTGATGTGTCACAGTGGAGTTTTGTGGTGCCGTTGGCGCTGCCAGGGTCACTGAGCATAGTAGGGCCAGGGCCAGGCGCTTCCTGGCTCTTCAGCGTGGTCCCCCTTCCTCCTATGTAGGACCCCACCTTTCCTCCCACGCAGTGTGGATGAGGCTGCCCTCACCTGAGCTCCAGGGGTGCCGCACCCCCCTTATCTAAAGACAGCTGTTCCCTTCATTTCTGTGACCACAGTGATGCCAGGTGGGCAGGTGAGTCACTGAGAGGGGAGAAAATGGGTCTTCCCTCCCAACAAGCCGGGGTGTTTAAAGTGATGTGGGAGATTTCACTAGAAAGGAGAGGAATGCTTTAAATCCCGAAGAGGTTTAGTAGTGCCTCCCGAGAGAGAAAGGCCACCCTGAGACCCATCAGCAACTCTGGTCATGGAGCTGGACCTGACCCGGGCATTTAATGGGGGTGATTCCGAGCCAGCCCTCTGCACCGGGTCTCAGGACCGAAGGAGGACACTCGTTTGCTGGGGGGAGACGCCCATGGCAGGAAGCCAATGAGGTCAGCTCCTTCGTAGGTTGGAAAATGGAGATTTTTACACCATTATTGGGCAAGGCTTGCTCCCTGGCCCCACACCCATCTGGGCTCTCAGAGGCCGGGAGTGACCCTAGGACTCCCTGCCCAGGGCTGCGCCGCAGAATCAGGCTTCTCTTTGAATTGTTTCCTCGGGAAAATCTCGTCAGAATACCTCCTTTGCTTTTAGTCTCTTCAACCACCAATTCTTTGAACTCCTTAAATGGTGAGTTCTCAGCACAGCCCCAAACAAGAAAAATACTACTGGAGTCTTTCTGGGAATGAGAACAAGAACCCTGACGGCAGTGAGGAGGTTTGTGTTAGCTTGGTTTCTGGCTCCCGCTGTAAACTCGCTCTGTGGGGAAGGGCGGTTGACCTCTCTCTCTGTTCTTTTGAACATCTGCAAAATGGTGATGATTTATCATTTCATATTGTAAATTCAGAGCTTGAAAGGCAATAGTTTTCTTAAATTCAATCCTCCCCTCAAGAGAGAGCAAACATCTGCTAATCTTATTTTTAAAACAGATTTAACAGCTAGCATTTTACTTTAGGCTTTCAAAGAACTTTTTAAACTTAAAAACCCCACTTATTTGGGATTAAACTCATGAAAATTCTCGCTATCAAGATATCATCTTGATAACAAGTATGTTTGGAAGAGTTGGAAAGGATGTGTTTTAAAATATAGATGCAGGAGTTTGCATCATGACTCAGTGGAAGCGAATCTGACTAGCATCTACGAGGACGCAGGTTTGATCCCTGGCCTCCCTCAGTGGGTTAAGGATCTTGGCGTTGCCGCGAGCTGTGGATAGGTTGCAGACAGGGCTTGGATCCAGTGTTGCTGTGGCTGTGGTGTAGGTCACTAGCCTGGGAACCTCCATATACCTCGGATGCAGCCCTGAAAAAAAATAAAGGTTAGATATGCAAAAAAAGTTGTCCTCCTTAATTTGGATGATGAGAATAAGGCAGGGTTTTCCCTTTTTACTTTGCTCATCAAACCCATTGAAATTCATACTATGACGGGAAACGGTAAAAACCTGAAGATAAACTATTCTTTCCCTACTGGATTTTTTTAAAAAATAGTCATTTAGGAATTCACAGTGTGTGCATGTTTTAAGACTCTGTTAAGGAAAATGATGAAAATTGTGCTCCTTCCATAAATGGAAAACATAATACAAATGTAAGTCCCTATTATTACCAGGCTTCCCCGAGGGACTGAGGCTGAAGCTTTGTTCTCTGAGCCCCAGCAAATGTCCTGTGAGAAAATGAGGCATAACATGGCATCACTGTAATAGCAAACTGGTGAGAAAATAGAAACAGCCAGAGCTGCTCACTGGGCCGTGAACAGTGGGGAGGTTTCCTAAAGGACTGACAAAAGTTAGAGCAGTAATCATACCTCACATATAAGACTTCAGATTTTATAGCTCGCATAGCATTATATTTTCTCATTTTGCCTTCATCAGATCCTGTTGTACACATGTGGAAAATGAGATTCAGAGATGGGAGTTAGAGCTAAATGAATCTACTTGCTTCTGGGAAAAAGGCAAGGTCTTTTCCTTCAAAGCTGACTTTCCCACATGGTGAAAGAACTTACTTTGCATTAGAAAAAAATGCAGCCAGAGTGAGGCGGGTGCCTCACCGTGGTCCTCAGATCTGAAGTTTAATTCCTGGGACCTCAAACTATGGTCTGAATTGGTTCTATGGATTCATTTCTTCTTTGCCCTAGATAAGAAAGATGTTATTACTGAGTTTGTTCAAGTACTATTATCAGAAAAGATCATTCAATGACCACAAAATAATTTTAAAATCATACATTCTATGTATGTTATGATGCTGGATGTTAATTAAATAGTATATTTTTTATGTGTTCTCTCAGTATTATTTTGCAAAAGTCTGTGCAGTCCACAGTGTTTGCAGCTGACATTAGGAAGTAGAGGAAAAACTTAAAATGCATCTCCAATCCACTAGAAAACTCGCCCACATTCTTAGTGGCGTTTCTGAGAGTCAGTGTGGCACACTCGGTCCCCACTGGGACGCTCCCAATTCCTCTCAGTAGCAGACCCCAGATTCCCAAAGGCAACTTGTAACCCTGTTTGCTTCTTCACGTCCCCAGAGCTCAAGAGTCGATGAGTAATTTAGCCCAAGAACAAAAACACTGGTCAGGGTCAGTGGGGGACATTGGTTATTATTAGACCGGTAGTCAGTTTTCTAGAGAGGAACAGAATACAGAAAAGATGTAGTAGAAACAAAGAAATGTGTGTGGTTTTTAAGATTAATACAAAAAGCTGAGCAATGCGATCGTTAAGAAATCTGCAGGAAACTGATTGCTAGTGTAGTTTGGGATCAGCTCTTCTGGGTCTGGACCTAGCACTGTATTTAGTAGATAAATTAGTGTCTCCTCTAATTCTCCTAGAGGGACTGGTTTCTGACATATTTGCATATGGCTCTCAGTATTATGAGGGTAACTTTAGAAGAAGAAATTAACCTGTGTCCTTTTTGCCGGAGTCACCTACCGGGTTAAGACAATCAACCCAATCAACCCAATTGTTTAATCCCTGTAGTAACTGAGATTTCTGTCTAAAGCTCTACAGAAATTCTCAGATGTGCCACATTGGTTTTACTTCTCTGTCACCCGTCAGAGCCTGTCTGTCAGGCTGTAGACATATCCCTGGTATACAGGAGGTGTCTAACATTTATCTTACTGCTCAGCTTCATGCAGGGGTATTTGAGGGCCACTGGGGACCCTGGTATACAGTAAGTGTCTAATAGTTTATCTTACTGCTCAGCTTCATGCAGGGATATTTGAGAGCCACTGGGGACAATTTAAGTGCTTCACAGGGAGTTACCTTACTAGCCTCCAAATTATTAAAATTGTACATGCTTATGGATCAGCACAAGATGAAGCCATTAACATTGGAAGTTTTCACTCAGGAAAAAATTCAAGTCCTAGAAACTGACACAAACCTTAATTTTCATCCTTCCTGAGAACATACATTTTGTTCTTTTTTGTCATCACTAGAAGCAAGATAATTCACTATGATTTGGGGGGTGATTTCTGATCTACTTTCTTTTGCTGTTTTCTTTTGTTTGAACCCAGAGATCTTTAATCCCACCAAATGCTTTGTAACTACTCAGACTGCTTCCTTTATTGGCTTTTAAGAGGAGGGTTTGGACTTTGGAGAAATTAAATGACTCGTTTATGGTGAAATAGCTATAAAGGGCAGAGCGGGAGTTGGAACAGGATATTCCTGATAACTAGCCCAAGATTCTTTCTACAAAAACACTCTTGCATAAAGTGGCTTTTTGGAGAAGTTTTTACAGATAACATGAGGCGGGACTTTGGGTCTGGAGCCACGGTCAGAATTTAAAATGACTCTCGCAGATTTGAAAGTGGTTGAGGAACTCTTGAAGTAATTAATACCACAAGCATGTATTGTGTGTCTGATGTATGCTGAGGGCCAGGAGAAGCACTGGGGCTTCTAGACAAAGTGCACACAGCAGCCTTCCTGAGGTCAGAAGACCAGCACACAGGCCGGGCACGGCAGGCCAGGAGGGATCTACTTAGGAATAAATACGGGTATTTGATAAAAAGGCAAAAACAACCTGTGGTGAGCCCACTGGCTCGTCATAGAGGTTGTCAAATGAGAAAAGGAAGGAAGATCTAAACATTATTTAACTCAGATGCTGGCATATTTAAAAAATAAAGGAGCGTGTCAGGTTCATTGGCAGACTAGTTCATGTCGGGTTACTCAAAGGAAACCTAATGCAATGAATTAAATACTTAAACTGAAGCTTCAAACAGGGCAACCCTTAGGCACTTGAGAAAACAAACAAAAATGAGAAAAGAGTCTTTAGAATGTCTTTCCATTCTGACCATTTCTCTCTGAAAACTGAAAAACACAGAAATTAGGGTAGCAAAGTAAATGAAAATACTGTTTCCAAATATTTCCTATTAGATTCTTTTTGTCCCCAGAGTTAAAGCCACTGCTGCACCAGATGGTTTTGGGGATCCTCAATGGTTAAAAACCAACAGCCTCTCGGCTCTAAGAGCTGCTGCCAAACCTCTGTGCGTCATGGAGCAGAAAGGCTGCGAGGGACCATCACATCCCAGGGAGAAGGGCTCGGAGACGAAGCTCAGAGCAGCGACCTCCCTGCTGGCCCTTCAGAAATCAGTTTGGGTTTGCTTTGCTGTGAGGTTCTGCTGCAGTCCCAGGCAGGAAAGGGCCGGGGGCAGGGGGAGGGCGCAGCATAGGAAAGAAAATGATTCTAAAAACCGCCATGCACACAATCTCTGCCCAGTGCACGCTGCGGTCAATGTGTCGCGTTATCTGATTTTGTAGATTTGGCACTTAGACTCGAAGCACCAGCATTTAGAGGGAGGACCTGGATTCTGGAGCAAACTCTTCTAGTGTTTTCAATACGAGGAAAATCATTTTTAAATGATTTCTTTTTTTCTTCCTTAAGGCACCGTCTGCTTTCCAAACAAAATAACTGTGGACCCCCACGGGCTCTCAAAATTTAGGCCCCATCATTTCATCTCCTTTTGGGAATGCTGCATTTCTCCCTGCTCTGCTTGTGACTTCCAGAGGCTGTCCACCTAGGGTGCTCCACGCCCCACTCCCCAGTCCTCCAAGACTGTATTCAGGTCTCTTCCAGTCAGCATCCTCCAGCTCGCCCCCACATCCTACTCGCCTGGTCACTCTGCAGACCAGTGATCCAGAGGGCACTTGGGCCACCAGCTGCTCCTGACATCCCATCTCACTCCCAATATCCTAAAGTGGTTCTTTTAAAAGAACTGCTTTTGAAATTAGAATCCTTTTAATGAAAGGATTGAAAATTCTACGCACCCTCTCTCTTCATACTAACATTAATAAGGTTAAATATACGACTACTCCATGTTCTCTTGGAGTTTTATGTTTGCCAGGCACAGAGCTAAATCCTCCCTTCGGTGTCTCACTCAGGCTTCACACAGCAGCCTTCTGAGGAAGGCAGGGTCCAGAACCCCCTTTGATGGAGGTGGGAGACAGAAGGGCCAGGAAACACATAATGTGCCTCAAAGCACACGCTTGGGAAGTGGTGGAGGCAGGACCCAGAGGCCTCCCCACAGACGGGGCTCCGCGCTCTTCGTCCTGCGCGGAGGGAACCTAATGGGACAGACTCTGCCGAGACTCTGCACAGTAAACCTGCCAGGGTTTTCAGAGCAAGACTGGAAACCACAGCAGAGGTGCCCCGTTCCCACACGCACGGCAAGAAGCCACAGTCTGCTGTCGGTCTGTGCTGAGATCTTTCCCTCTGATCACCAGGCTTCAGAAGTTGTCTGCGGTCACCACGTTCAAAGGAAGAGTCAAATCCTCAGGGGCCCGTGGGAGACCTCAGGGGCCCGTGGGAGACCAGTATTTACAGGGTCAGCAAACAGGTA
The DNA here is from genome assembly GCF_054392235.1 of Sus scrofa. Lineage (NCBI taxonomy): Eukaryota > Metazoa > Chordata > Mammalia > Artiodactyla > Suidae > Sus > Sus scrofa. The sequence goes on from NC_139383.1 coordinate 2,955,466, forward strand.
AAGCCAGGTCACAAACATCAGCCACTTCCTACCACCCGGTCCCATCGTCCCCTTCCCTCAGGGCGACGACCCTCGAATACTGCAGAAGCTCCCAGGGTCAGGACAAGGAGCTCAGATGGCACCGACTCAGAGGTTTTGAATAAAGTGTGAGGCTTGTCTTTTCTAGTGTAACAAGATACTGTGGTAGAAAGAGTAATGGCCCCCCAAAGACATCCTTGTCCTGGTTGTCCGAACCTGTGGCAGTGGTCCTTTACATGGTGGGCAGGTCGCTCACGACAGGCACCACACGGTGACATCCGCACCTGACGCTGCGGCCACACCCTGCACCGGACAGCTTGCTGTCCTGGGCAGGCAGTCCCACAGGGCTCATGTGCAGGCGTGAGCCTCCAGGGAACCCACACCTCAGGGCACGGGGCCGCAGAGGGACGCCGCGCTGCTCCTCAGGGGATCCCCGCAGTAAGTTCCAAGATGCACCCTCCTCTGGCTTCTCCTTCTCTCCCCTGCTCCCTGCCCCTCACTCCTGCTCCTGGGTCCCTTTCCAAGGGCACTGCCTGCACCCAGCCCCGGGGTCGGGCACTCTGTCAGCTGAGCCCAAGCTGAGATAGTCTGTTCTCTGCTCCTGCATATTGTCAGGGGTCTGTGCACCCCTCGACTTCAGCTTGACTTCCAGGCAGAGGGCTGCTTCTCGGCTCAGCCTCCCTCCCGTGTCGCTCACCGGCTCGCCCGCCCCAGCCTGTCCTGAGACCGTGTTTCCAAATTAGTGTTTCCTGAGTGTGGTCTATGAGTCAGTTGAGGTCTCTGGGCCTCTTCCAAGTGGCTCAGTGGTTTCAGAACACAGATAGTAGAGTGTGTTGGGTCCCAGGCGTTTTACAGTTTGAAATGCAAAGCTGATTACGTTATACACAGGAATCTGGAGACATTCTGAATGGTTGTTCGATTCCTAAAAGTTAGAGGAGTGCATCGACAGCTCCACTGGTGGTTGATTAAACATGGTGGACAAAGGGGATTTTTTTTCCCGTCATTTCTTTGTTATGTTCTATCACCTACTATGTTTGCGCATGTCATTGGCACCACTGTTTCTTTATATATAGCTAATTCACAAAAAAGGAATTATGGCACAAACTTGATTTCTTGCAAAGTGAAAGCAATTTTAAGAATAGCTGTATGATCGCCGCAATTCCAAATAATTTCCTGAATGGAAATAACGTAGTGAGTGTGACCCTGACGTCAAAATGAATAGAATCTGCACAAAGGTTGGCTTTGGACCAGCAGCTAAAAAACAGACCTACTTGGAGAGCAAATATAATAATAGATGTCTGACCCTTGGGCTTTCTCCATGATCCATTAATTCCAAGTTCTTAATATATTTCTATTATGAAATTTTATCAGCTCTGTGACACCACAAACCCTTTATGTAATTTTCATCTAAACATGGTGCCTCTTCAGATAAAGCAAATGAACACACCGAGAGTGATGCTTTTCATTGTGTAATGGTCATTTTTCCACCATAGGAAAAGAAGTTGCTAAAACTAGAGGCGCCCCTCCAGGTCACACTTAGCAGGAGCCTCAGGTGGCACTGTTCTGGAGACGCTTGCAGCCGCAGCCTCCACCTAGTGACAGCTCTGTATTCAGAGGAGAAGCAGGACGGCTACTGGAGGAAATCGTTACCCAGGGCTCTGTGCGTGTCACACACCATCAAGTGCCCCGAAGGTGTCACCTGGTGAAGTCATTGCCTTCGGAGAGTGAACCAGCGTGCACCCAAGGGCAAAGTGCACCACCACTGCTGTTCTTGTGTAACTGCACGCCTGTGTCTCAGGAAAAGAGGTTTTGAAGTTAATTAACAAGCCCTGAGCCATGATGTAACCTAGAAAAAGTGCATGATCAGGGACCAGCTCTGTGCACAGAGAGGATGTGCTGGCAATCAGCAGCTGCACCTGCACAGAGTGGGGGTGGGGGCGGGGGGGAAACATCTGGAACCATCCAGGTGATCCCTGACCAGGTCGGCTGCGCAGGGGTCAGCAGAGATGCCGGCCGCAGTCAGGGGACACCACTGTCCGTGGGCTGGGAGCCTGACGCGTGCAGGCTGTCTGTGGGAGACGGATCCTAGGGGTGTGTTAAAGGGGAAGGTTGAAGCATTGTTTCATGACACAGATGACGCCAGAAAGAACCATTTCTGTGATTTCTCAGTAACACATTCAGTATCTTGACTGGCTTAAATCTGTTCAGGACCCAACAACGTGACTGTTCACGTTGGGGTCAAGGCATCGGAGCTTAAGAAGGCCACGCCTAGAGAGGAGATGATCCCTCCCTCATCAGAGCAGAGGACTTTCTGGGTGTCTTCTGAGACCACATCCACGTGCTGTGATAAGCTTTACTCTGCAAAGTCGGGTGAGAAGTCAGTTGGCTGGTTTCCAGTTCTCAGTGACCATCTGCTCCTTTAGCACAAGAGGACACCTGGTCCTGGCCCAAGCTTGATGCCCAGAACCACCCGAGAACACCTCTCAGCACCGCTGCTGCCACCAGAACACTGCTGTGAGGCTGGGCGTCCCATTTCAGGAGACAGAGGAACAGAAAGGGGGTTGTTGGGAGGACTGGCCTGCAGCCGGAGCCCCCATCCCTGGGCTGCGCGTGGGTGCTGTGGGGAAATGCTGCAGCTATTATCAACAGAAACCACTACTCCTCAGTTGGGGTTATATACATTTTCAGTGTGAGGCTTTATGACTGTCTCCCCGATACATCCAGAACACCCCTGACTTCGGGCTTTTGCTCACGTGCTTTGTCAAACTGGAATGCATCACCCTGCCATTTGTGCCTGATACAATCACAGCACTTCTGTGAAACCAGCTCAAATACCACATCCTAAACGATGAGGCTGCCCACCCTCGACACCCAGAACAGCCCACGCTGAGAGCCTGCAACAGCCCTTCTGACACCTGCACTCCCAGGCATTACTAGACTGTAAGGTTCCAGCAGGGCTGGAAATACACGCTATCAACCTCTGACCTTTCCCAGAGCCTGGCACAGTGCCCAGGACACACCAAGTACTCCCTTAATGCCTGACACACACGCATTTATAATGCGTCTGTGGTGGGTAAAGGAATGGCCAGCATGCCTTTCTCAAGTGGGCAGAACCGTTGGGGGACCTTCAGAACTATTCAGAATATTAGCTGACATCTGACAGAACCAAGGTGAATCTTGCTAAGTATGAAACAGTTCAATTCTTTTCTCGCTTTTGTGAGGGATTGCCAATGTAAATTTATCCAAAACCTGAATAACTTAAGAGATTTGTCAAACTAACAAGGCATTGACATGTCCATAACCGTCCTTGAATGTGTGATGATGATATTTTGTACTTCAGGGTAAACATATAGATATGAAGTTGTCTCTTATGTGTAAACAGAACGCTTTGTTTCTGTCCTGTTTTCTCTTACTTTCACTTACCTGTTCACTTTCTTTCTCTCCCTTTATACACCCCCCCAAAAACATAATAGGACTGACTGATCAAAATATTTACTTAATCCAAACACCAATGGCTTGTGAAGATAAACAACAAGGGATGACTTCTGGCTTTTGCTTTAAGTTACCTAATGAAATATTTGGTATCAGATGTCATCAAATATTTTTAAGTATGTTGGATTCTGACATCATAATCTAGATTTTTTTAAAAAAATAATTATTTAAAAGCAAATTTTTGAAAGTAAATAAAGGATATAGTTGAAAATACCTTAGTACCTTGAATCTGGATCTCAAGGACACTTAACAGGAGGGGGACCATTAGGAAACCACGAGGTCAGTCATTTCCTAGTCTGACCAGCAGAGGGCGCCAACCCCCAGGCGCCGGCGCTTCAAGTTTCCACAAACCCAGTGAAAAGCAGAACTGATTCTACTATGAGTGAAGTTTATTTTAGGGTATCGTATTTGTTGGAAGAAGCATACAACTAAAGCTAATTAATTTTACTATGGTTTTATGGTATGTGAGGCGTATAACAGACTTTCCAGCTATTAATGAGAAGAAACAAGAATTCCTAGGGATTCCAAGTTCGTGGGGATCCCATGGACCCCAGGTGATCCCAACACACTTTCGGGGGAGTGGGAGATCAGAGTCTTCTCCTAAAGATGCAAAGGCATTATTTGATCTCTTAGTGGGTGTGCATTGTACAGATAGGCGGATGGAGTTGCTGGTTCCCTGGCATGAGTCAGGGGCTTCACCCACTTCACTCTCACTGTAAGGAAGACAGACCCAAAACTTCTTGAAAGAATGCCGTTGAAGAAGCAGAAAAAGTAATTAATTTTGGTAAATTTTGTTACTTACTGAGGACTCCAAAGAACTTTCTGTGTGTTTGTATTTTATCTATTAATATTGACATATAATCATGTTCAAAATTAACTTTGCAAAAATTTAAAACCACTTATGAATTCATCTAAAAGAACAGTAATAAACTTATTATGTATAAGTATAAACAACATATTGCCATGAAAAATAACTATGTTTTCAAAAACAAAAAAATTAGAGAGTGGCATTGGTTTACATTTTGCAAACCTCTTTAATGTCTGGCTTCATAGCAGACAGTGGATCTTCAAAGATGCCTCTGCAGTCAGTCTCTGGAGATACGGTGCTTGCACTGGGGTTTGTGTGAAAGAGGTCCTGAGACCAGAAGGCGTGAAAAAGCTGGTATGGACGGGTCAGGGGGCAGAGTGGAAGGAGAGGGTGGCTTGTTCTACCTGAAGATTGGAAAGTGGGACTCAGAGAGGATGTGAGTTTGCTACGGGAAGTTGGCACCAAAGGGAGTGGGTGGGAACCCTGAGTCAGAACGGAAAGGGGTGGTGGAAATCCAGGCTCCAGACCCCAACGCTGCCAGGAGAGGAGCAATCTGCTCGGAAGCCAAGCTGGTGGGTCAACCACGACCTGGGGAAAGAGGCCTGCGGTAGTTTGCTGGGGTCATGACGAAATCCTGCAGGCCAGGGCTTAGCCCGTAGGAGCTCATTATCTGAATCTGGAGGCTGGAAGTTTGAGACCCGGGTGGTTCCTTCTGCGGCTTCGAGAATCTGACCCGGGACTCTCCCAGCCTCTGGTAGCTGCTGGCCATCTGGGTTTTCCTCCGTTGATAGAAACGTCACCTCCACCTCTGGCTTCCTCTTCACACGGTGTCATTTCTGTGTGTGCTGCGTCCAGATTTCCCCTTTTTATAAGGATAGCGGTGACACTGGAGTAGCATCCACTTCCCCCAGGTTGGACCTCATCTTCCTCCTGACATCTGCAATGATCTTGATCCAAGTAAGCCCACGTCCTAGGAACTGGGGTTCGACCTTCAGAATACAGATTTGGGGGTGCATTTCAACTCACCACCAGCCTGAAGGAATTTTCTGACCCGAGCTATGGCTTAATTCCGTGTGCTTGGCCATGGCCGTGGGTGTGTAAGGACCAGTTGGAGAGTCTTCACTGGACCAGAATCGAGGAAGGAATCACTTCCGAGGTCTCGGCACGGCACTAGGTGGAGGCATCTCTCCCCTTCCGCCACTTCTCTGGCCTCCCACGATGCACTGTCCACGACATTCACCTACACGTGCGGGCCTCCCGAGCAGAGGGCATAAGTGCCCCGGAAGAACCCAGCAGAGGCAGGCGGACGCTGTCGCTTATTTTCTGTCCATGCGAGAAAAGTCCTGCCGCCAGAGGAGAAAGTGCCCCTCCCATCAGAGTCCCGGCCACACGTGGGCACGCGTGCTCCAGTCGCCGTGGGCGGAGCAGTTTTAACACAGTTGCACAGGAGGGGTTGGGCATCTACCCGCCTCCCAGGTGGAGATCCTTGCATAACGTATGTCGCCCCCTCACCCGTATTTGAGATTCTGAATCCGTGGATTCAACCCCGAGCCATGTAGTTCCGTAGCATTTACTCCGAGGAAGGGGTGTCCTGTGAAATGACATCCAGTGTCTCTACAGCAAAAGCGACCAGTGCCCACCAGCTGACCCCACACCACTGCTCGATGACAGTGCTGCACATCAGAGCAACCTCACAAACCGGGAACACAGAGGACAAACGTATGTTGCGATTTCTAAAGCAAAACCCCAAAGCTCTGGCATGGTTCGTGACATCGTGTTTTGGTAACAGAATGGATAAAAGCGAGGGTCCTTGGGTTAATTGACTATCGCTGAGGTGACAAATGACCACAAGGACGTAAACGACAGATACGTTACCTTACACGTCTGGAAGTCGGAAGTCCGAAATGAGTCTCATTGGACGAAAATCGAGATGTCAGCAGGGCCGCGTTCCTTCTGGAGGCTCCGGGGAGAATCCCTTTCCCTGCCCTTTCCGCTCCCGGAGCTGCCGTGTTCCTCAGCCCCGGGGCCGTCCTCTGTCCCCGGCCGAGCGAGTGCCGCCGAGAGCCCGCTGAGTCCTCCCATCCCAGATGCTCTTCCGCCTGCCTCCCTCGCCGGTGTCCAAGGACCCCAGCGACTGCAGGTGGCTCTGCACGCCTCACAGCAGCCGATGAGCGACCACCTGCTACCCTGCCGCCGTCGGCCCGTGAAGCAGCCCGGCCCCGGCTGGGGGCGTCTCCAGGGGCCGTTACTCTGCCCGCCGCAGTGCCCCGGGGGTTAGTTTAGGTCTGAGGGAACCAGTGGGAGTTTGTAGTGATGCCCCCAGCGTCCCTCATGCCGGGGGCTTCCCGAGGAGCTCCAGCAGGTCCGTCCTCCCCTCCCACCTCCGGGGAAGACGGGGACACTCGGGGGTGTGTTTAAGGTACGCAGAGTAAAGGTGCTGGGTGCTGAGTGCGAGTCGTCGGTAACAGGCAGCAAGCAGCGAGCCGTGGGAGTGACGCGGGTCGGGGGCGCATCCTTGGAGCAGACACGAAGGCAAGCGCACCGCCTGTGTTATTTCACCCAGTTACACGTTTCTTTACACAAGAAAGCTGTGAGCGGGCACCGTCGTCGTCATCTTGTGCGCGGAAGAGGAAAGTGGGGCTCGGAGAAGCCAAGTCACTGCCCTCGACCTTGACCTCTGCACTCCTTTCTTGGTGAGCCTTGGTCACCCATGCTCAAAACCCATCTCAGTGCAGGGGAGGGCAGGGGCAAGGCCAAGATCCTACAGAGGCCCTAGAGGTGGGCCCCTCCCCCCGCACCCTCCAGGCTCACCTCCTGCCCCTCCAGCACCCAGCCTCTGGCTGTCCCTGAGCACACGCTGGCTTCTCGCCCCCTTTGCAGGGTGTCTGTTGAGAGGCTGCCTTCTTGGGAAGACCTTCCCCAGAGACGCAGTTTGACAGCCTCCTCCCCCTTCCCACAGGCAGTCCTGAGGTCCTCACCCCCCACAGGACACATCCTCCAAGTCACCCCACCTGGAAGCTGCTCGGGGACAGAGCCTGTGGCCCATGTTGTGGCCGTTTCAGTCCCAAAGCACAAGCAGTTCCTGGCTCGTGCGAGGTGCTTGGAAAACACTGGTCGAATGAACGCGTCCCGGCAGCAGAGAACTGTCCTGCAGATTGATTTCTCTGTGTGCATTTATGTCCTAAGTTTGAACTTGAGAAAAAAGGAATAAAGTGGCTATTAAGGACATTCAATCAGCACTTCTGGATGAAGCTTAACAGGCAATCATGTGTAGTGGACCAGTGGAATAAATAAAAAGAAAAAGCAATGCGTCACTGATTGATACTGCGTCTTTTCTGAAAGGTCCACAAGGCTTTAAGGAACTTTACCTACACCAATGACAAACGAACTTGGACTGAATATAGTAACTTGTCATCCAAAGACCCGGTGAAATGAAATCAAGATTGAAAGTAAGACAGGTTAGGTTCAAGGAAATATGACAATTCATAACTTAATGCTTCAGGTTTGTTAACTTAATTCCCTTGATAAATTTTTTAAATCATCTTTTTTTTTTTTTTTCCCTTAACTGCTGCCAAAACCCCCTCAAAGAACAAACAACTGAAATCCCACTGGCTTCCAGCATGGGAATCAGCCTGATTCAAAGCAAGACTATCAGAAGTGATGCCACAGGCAAGGCTGTATTTCTAAAGTCGGCTCATTTGCGTTTGAGTGTTTTCGCACTTCTAAGATTACTGCCCTCTTGGTTGATCTTCTTGCCTGCTCATCGCAGGCTCTGCTAACTTGTCCCTGGTCTTCCGTGAGATTGTTTCCACGTGAGGCAGGGACTTGGCCACACTTCAGTGCTATCCCGAGTGGTGTTTGTACTGTGTTGTATCAATGCCAGAGAAATGTTCTTAATGGTTATTAAAATGTAGCTAATAAATCAGAAGCCATCGACCTGTAATAATTTATAGCCACTTGTGTCAGCTTAATTGCAGCTACAGTGTCAGCGGAAAGAAGGACCAGGCTTTCGTGTTGTCATCCAGCCTATCCCTGACCGTGCTGAGGGCTTCAGCAGTGATTGCAATTTTTCTGGAGCTCATGTGGCATTGTTTGGTTTGTATAAATCCTAAAGTGGAGTTCCCGTCGTGGCGCAGCGAAAACGAATCTGACTAGGAACCATGAGGTTGCAGGTTCGATCCCTGGCCTCGCTCAGTGGGTTAAGGATCTGGCATTGCCGTGAGCTGTGGTGTAGGTCACAGACGCAGCTTGGATCTGGCATTGCTGTGGCTGTGGTGGAGGCCGGCAGCTACAGCTCTGATTCGACCCCTAGCCTGGGAACCTCCATATGCCGCTGGTGCGACCCTAAAAAGACAAAAAGACACACACACACACACACACACACACACACACAAATCCTAAAAGGCAGGAAGCGAATGTTAGCATATCTGACTATACCTGATTTATATGGTAGAACAAGAAAATAATGATTTATTTGGGAAGATGCTATCAAAAATATGCCTGAACTTGGTACATCCTATTCCAAAGGCCATGGTTTTTCCAACCAGTGGTGCTTGGTTGGGAAAATCAACCAGAAGTAGTCACACCACTTACTGCACTATTAGCTAGTGACGCTGCAGCCCCTCTCACAAAGCCCGAGTGCTACTTTTTGTACAGGACAGAGTGTTCAGGCTGCAGGGTTTTCTTCCCAGGGGAAGGCAGGCAGGCAGGCAGGCAGGCAGGCATAGCTTTGCTTTACTCCCACAGGGTTTGTGGCCTTCACTTCTCATCCACTTTTGCTTTTATTTGGTTTCCAAATTGTCCATCTCAACTGCTCATGTTTCCTCCTCCACAAATGGCTTAAAGGAGAAAGAGCTTTCTTTTTTGGAATTCCTCTGGGAACTGTCTGTCCCTAGGGTTTGAATTGAAACCAGGTTCAGCAAAACCCTGTGGATTGACGGTGATGGTGAGAGAAGCAGGGAGGGAGGCACTGGGAAGAATGACCCCAACATCCACCCCATCCCCTGGCTCACGCCCGCCCTGATGCCAAGTGGGGGGTGGTCAAGGCCGTCTGTGTTTGCAAGGTCATTGGCCATTAGGAGGATTTCCCTGTTAAGGACACTTTCCTCAGGTGATATGACTTGACTTAATTCACTTGTAACTGCATCACCTTTAGTGCTTCTGGTGGAGGCAGGTGCCGTGGCGATCCTGGCTTCCTCCAAATGTGTCAGCACTTCCTAATCTACAAAGCATGGGGCGTGGCTCCGGAGCCCAGTCCCTCTGGGCCCAGCTTTCCTTCCCTCGGCTTCTGGAAAAATGATGGCATTTACTCTAACAAGTCTGGTCTGCTCAGGGGCCCCAGCAGCTCTCGGCCTGAAAGGCACAAAGCGCCCGTCCTCTGTTGGATCCCACAAGCCCCCCGAAAGGTGACAGAGACTGCATGTGGGCTTCCGTCCCCTGGAAATCGCCCTAAAGGATCACCCCTCCCCCAGATGCAGTCCCCAAATTCAGACACCTTTTTCTATTTCTTTCCTCACTGTTAGAATCACTGTACTCTACAGACAGCTTCAGTAGGGATCTTTTTTTCTTTTTTTTTTTTTTTTTTGGATTGAGACATTCCTGTTTAACTAATTAATGAAAGCTTGGTGTTTTCATATCTTGCCATTGGTCAGATTTACTGTCTTCTTATAAAACACACCAAAGAAAATACAATAAATCCTTTACATATTTAGCAGATGTTGGCAGATTTATGCACCATAGGAAGTTGTATGTCAAACGATGCAGTTTAATGCCTGTTTTGTGCGTTCAGTTGAGTCCAGAGAGCTTTCATATTTTCCTTATGAGGTTTAACAGCACATAAATAATGTCCACCAGCAGCCTTTAAGCTTAGGAGAGAAGCCACCCCCCCCCCCCTGCAGAACTGGCCATGGCTGTCTGAACCTATTTATTGCATCCCGACTGTTCTGATCAGCTCTAGCACTGTTTTTCCAAATAAGTGGGTGAAGTGGTTTGCCCCAGCAGAGATGTGCAGGAGCCCAGTAAGAGACGCATCATTTCTGATGGCCCTCTGCTTCCGCCGTGGGTGTGACTGACCACCGGGAGTGGGGGGACTATTTTTTGATGCTTGGTGTTAAACACCGACTGCTCCTGTTTTGTCGGCCTTGTTTTCCAGGATCCTGACTTTATTTTTTCTCAAATTCACTCAAATTTTACCTCTTTTTCCCCGAGGATATGATTAGTTAGGGTCCCTCTTGTAAAGTGCCCCTGTAGAACGCCATTAATTGAGCCATCATAGCCTTGACCTTTGTCATTGTGGTGTAAATTGTAGAAAAACGTATAAAATGCTATTTTTTTCTTTTCTTTCTTTTAGTTAAGATTGGACTGCTGTCTGATACATTTTAAACGTAAAAAATTGTGGCTAATCCACATCACACCAGGTCTTTAAGTTTGCACCTCCCCCTTTTCATCTCAAGTTCACCGGACCCTTTGTAGATCAGACCCCATAATATTTAAACCATTTCTCATCACATGCTTTATCTCAGGAAGAAAGTTTGGTCAATGGAACACAGTGACTCTCAGAGAGACAGCACAGCCCTCCAAGGAAATTACAAGAATGCTTTACATCTGGCCAAAGTTGTCAGGTTCAGAATTGTATTATCTGGTTATGTTTTACGTAACTCTTTGTAAGCCATCCTGATGTAAATAAATAGCTAGTCCTTCCATAAATGTAAAGCTAAGAAAATAGAGCGGTCTGTCAAAAAAGTGTATCTAGGGTGAATTCATGAGAATCACCTTTTGCATTTTTTTTAAAGAGGTGTTAGCCACAACCCAGGCACATCCCATGGGCAGTGGGATCCATGAGTCTTCATTTTAACAAGATCCCAGGCAATTTTTATACTCAAGTTTCAGGTTCCCTAGTCTATCCAATGATGCTGCTCTTTTCATACTGTTATTTCTTTAATATAATTCATTGGACCTCCTTAAGTGATGACTAAACAGTAAAAACTGGGCGTTCCCATTGTAGCTCCACAGAAACGAATCTGACTAGCATCAATGAGGATGCAGGTTCGATCCCTGGCTTCATCAGTGGGTTAAGGATCCGGCGTTGCCGTGAGCTGTGGTGTGGGTTACAGACATGGGTCAGATCCGATATTGCTGTGGCTGTGGTGGAGGCCAGCAGCTACAGCTCCAATTCGACCCCTAGCCTGGGAACCTCCATATGCTGCAGGTACGGCCCTAAAAAGACAGAAAAAAAAAAGTAAAAACTGGAATTGGCGATAGAAGATAGAATGGCATTTATTAGGTCAAATGGACAAGGTTGGAAAGCCACCTCTATCCTGCCTTCTGGTTTTAAAACATATTGAACTTTCAAGTTAACTTTTATTTAAAGAACTTCAAATTCTAGCCGTTTTGGTAACTCAGAAGACATTTCCAAACTCAGGTTCAGTTAGAGGGCGTCAGATGTCACGGGTTCATTTGGAACACGGATGGTGGGTGACTGGGAGCACCTCGGCTGCTCCCTGGTAATTGCACTGGAGGGCAATTTGCACGTTATGTAACGGGCCTCTCCCGGAGTCATCTTTCCTAGAGAGGCTGCAGCTTGGCAGCTCACGAAATTTGAATCTGGGCCCAGAACAGGTCAGCTTTTCCCCACCTTCTGCTCTGCTCCCGGTGCTCATGGTGTTCTGAGCCCCTTTGACCTTAACTCTGACCTTGGTACAAATGACTTTCAACTCCATGGCTCACACTCAGCCTCTCCCCTGTGCCAGGCCCGGGAGGTATGGCCTCTTGGCTTTTTCCGCGGGAATGAGCTAGTCGGAGAAAATCAGAGTCACACTAGAGCTATGCTCTGCTCTCGTCCCTCCTGCACTCTGACCCACGTCCCTCCTCTCGGCTCCCCACCTGACACCCCCCACTCAGGACCGTCCAGCCAGCTCACCTAGGGACCTCCTTTTGTGCTGATGTTCAGATTGGCCTCTGATCACATCCTCTGCCCTCTGGTGCATCCCCCGTGGAAGAAAGCGGACGGTCAAACCGGTGCCTAAAGAGGTCAAGAGACAGCAGAGAGAGAGATGTGTTTGGCTGTCCACTTTCCTGCTAAGACCTTCTGTGACCACTGAGCCCCACAGGCATAAAGCTCGGGTGTCCCCCCCCACCACCACCTGCCATTGTCTCCCCATGCCCCCAGCAGAGAAGTCCTCGCCTTCCGCTGTGTGAGTCACTCACCTTCTCCGGTCCTGAGTTCTGGCTCTTCTCATCTGGGGCTGCAGTGCCCTGGGCTGGGCTCCCGTCCCACCTCAGACCCTCTTCATTATCTCGGCCGCCTCTGGAGCCCACAGGGATCTCCTCCTGCCCAGATCCCTTTAGCTTATGCTGTCTGCCCCCTTCTTCGAGCCCCGGGGTTTTATAAGGCCTGCGTGGGAACCTGTCTTTTCACCCAAACTCAAGTGTGCTTCCGGGGGTGAACCCTGACCTGTCTTGTCTCCCATGAGGATTGGGCTCAGTGGGGCCCCCTGTGTGTGTGTGTGTGTGTCGCGCACGCACACACGCACACCTTGCACCTTGTCCACCAGCAGAAGCATCCCGCATTGGGGCGCTGGGTCTCCATTTTCAAAGATCTTACCAATCTTCATGGCAGCCTTTCAGGTAGACGAGGCAGACGTGACCCAGCCTCACTGAGGAAGCAGCCAAGCTTCAGAGAAGTGGAGTGAACTGTGGGCAGTCAGTCTGGGGCCAGTCGGTGTTACAGTGAGAACAAGAGAAGGTGGACCTACTAATTGCATGTTGTAATGTCTGACTCGGAGGCTGGAATCTTGCCTCTTCCACCACTAGCTTGCTGTGTGATCCTAGGTAAGTTACCTCACCTCTCTGTGCCTGAGATAGTGATGAGGATAAAAAGAAAAGATCCCACAAAGTGCTTTGCACAGTGCATGCTGGGTACAGTTGAGCTAACCTCCCTAAAGTTAAAATCAAAATCATCAGCTGTCCCACGTCGCCACCAGGAGAAGGCCTTGATGAATTTCCAAAGTCAACTTGCATTTGCTCTGTTACTCATTTTAACTTACTTGGAGGGTTAAAGTAGGAGGATGTTTCTTGAGCTCCCTGCAAGGGAGTTGGATTTAAATACGAATGCCTACGATTCTTTAGCATATGCAAAGATTTAACTACCAGGCTCCTCACGCTGGTAATTATGAAGTGTAGAGGGACTCTAATGGGTGCATTTGTGGCACTAAGTGGTTCGGTTAATGGAAGTCATGCAGTTACATCGCCAGGTTGGGTGAAAAATAGAGAGATCAGCGTTGTCATCTCTGCCTCTGAATTACCCGGCTTTTGTCTGGTTGATTGATTGTGACAATCTTAACATTAAAAAAAAAAAAAAAAACGCGTAACATTATCTTCCAAGTTTTTAATGTGTCAGAGACAAGCACATTAAGATTTCGGTTAGATTAAGTTATCAAGTATATATAATTTCAAGAGGAACAGGCCATTGTTATATGAGTTTACTTTTTTAAGCACAGCTATAAAATCTTTTCCAAATTGTCCTATATTTTTTCTTTGTTTCCCCATCCTATCAGTTTTTTAAATGTAACTACATGAAAGTGAGAAACACTGTGAGGCCTCAGTGGTATCAGCATCGCACAGCGGTTCAGGTTGAACAAAACTCACAGCAGCGATGCCAAACCCTCGGCATAACTTACATCATACTCATAGCTCAGTTTCTGTTTGTTTTCCATTTCAATTACTTTCACATTAAAACAAGCAAGAATGTAGTTACCTTTTCCCTGCACAAACGTGAACTGAAGGAGGCCCTGCTCTGCTGTGGCCTCTGAAATGCGAAGATGAGGCTGGTTCTCAGCCTGTGAGAGCGCAGTCACTCCTTTACTCACAGCTCTTTACATTCCGCTCCATCCCAGGGGAGGAACTCTGCAGAGGTCTCCTTTCTGGGCTGTTCTTCCTCTGTGGCCAAGGAAGGAGGACCCCAGCACAGGCCCACCAACCACGGGGACGGGCGCAGGTCACCAGGTGCCCAGAGGGGAAGTGCCGGCCTCCCCACCAAGCTGTTGAGTGGTTCAAAGGGCAGGCAGCAGGGTCACCTTACACGGTGACAACTTTAGTGCCTTCTACAGGGAAGAAGCAAAGAAATGTCCACTTGCTCAGACGGGCCTGAGGTCCACTCAAGAGTCAGCAGTAACAGTAACCAGCCCTGGCCAGCAGCGCCCAAGCCCTCTGGGGCAGTGGGTGAGGAGGGTGGGTACCAGGGGCTCTTTGGAGGGCCTGCCTTGTTCCCTGCTCTGCCCTTAATCAGTGTGAGTCAGAAAGCAAGATGAGACTGGGTCTTGCAATGGTGACAAACAGAAAGCAAATTGAGCTCCAAAAGGAAGTTAGAGAAAGAGCTATTCAGAGTCCTTAAATTAAATTAATTGATGGACACCTGCTGTTTACAAAGTACTGAGCTGGGAGAGGGCGAGTTTTCAAGTGTGAATAAAACCTGGTAGTTTTAAGTACAGCCAAATATAACTGAACTTTGAATCCCTTAGTAAGGCAAAGTGTAGACAGAGGTTCTCCACATTAAATTCTGGAAGGGTGGGCTCTAAAATAGGGTGCTCTTGTGGAATGTTTTATTTTAGTGTATATTTTATAATGCATGTGATATGTTACTATACTGATCCTTTCCTTATATATAATTTGTTTAAAAGTAGACTAGAAATAAAAGTGCATTAAACTTCTTTTACTGATAGGAATGGGCAAAATCATTTGGAGTCCTCTGTATTAGCATATACTGGAAAAGCAAATGCTCACCCCTAGGACTCTGCACGTTTGTGCATCCCCATATTCCTTTGCTGCAGTTTCAGTAACTTGGGAGGATGTGTAAGCAATGAGTGCCTTGCATCAGTGAATCAGTGCCTTCAACTGGCTCATTCAGGCTCACCTGCCATACTTGGGCGGACATCTGCTTTTTCTGATACGTTAATGACTAGACGTAATTGTTGAGAGAAGAGTAAGCAAGTGATGTTTCAGGGATAGGAGGGCCAGCTCTAGAATGGTGCCAAGAGAAATTGCTGCCAAGCAAGATAAAAAGTCCGTGCTTTCTGGCGTTCCGTTATTACTGAGAGGTGGTTCTTGGGCTGCAGACAGCAAAGCCAGCTCCAGGACACCCAGTCTGATTGGAGGCGTCCGTAAGAGGTGACTGGCAGATGAGGATGGAGGTGAGGGTGGAGAGAAGGATGAAGGTGAGCAGGGAAGAGTGGGGACGAGAAGGGGAGGAGAGTGGAGAGGAGGAGGGAGAAGCTTGGAGAGGCAGAGGCTGAGGGCCCGCAAGGATTAACACCACAGACTTAAGCAGACAGGGCCCTCCTAACCTAGCAGAATCCTTCAACCCCATGAATTGGAGACTGGAAGTGTCCCAGAGTCATAGAGATCTTGTGAGGTTAGTCAACCTATTGAAAATAGCTGGGCCATTCCCACGGTGGCTCAGCGGGTTAAGAACCTGACTTGTCTCTGCAGGGATGTGCGTTCGATCTCTGGTTTCACTCAGTGGCTTAAGGATCTGGCATTACTGCAGGCTGTGGCACAGGTCACAGATGCAGCTTGGGTCCGGTGCTGCTGTGGCTGTGGTGTAGGGAGCAGCTGCAGCTCAGATTCCACCCTTAGCCTGGGAACTTCCATCTGCTGCAGGTGTGGCTGTAAAAGAAAAAAAAAGAAAATAGAATTGGAATTGCGTTTGTATGTGTTTCTCTTTTTTTCCCCCCAAAGTTTCTTATACTCAAAAAGTCTTGACCACTTCTTGAAGGGAAAACTTGAAATTGTAGTTAATTTCTCATTAAAAGTTTGAGATAAATATGATAGTTCTTAAAGAACCTCTTTATAATTTGTTGCACAGCTGTAGTGATTATAATTCTCTGAGCTCCTCTGCTGAAAGGCACTATTTAAAGCACAAAGTACTTTTGAATATTAACTCATTAATCCTAACGACACCCTTGTGGGGAAGGTAGGTGGCAAAATGACTCATTCAAGGCCACATTATAAGTCAGTGGTAGAGTTTGGCAGGTGGAAGAAGAGTTTCTAGACATTTTAGAAGTGTGCTTTTCACTGACTTAGTCCTGTCAACTAGGAGAGGGTTAGTAGCCTGGGAATCTGGGGACAGCCGGGGATGTTACATGTTTTCATTCATTCTGCAAGCCAGTCAGGGTTGTGGTTTGCAAACAATACAAACCAACTCAGAAGCAGAGAAGGGACTTACTGGAAGGACGTCTGCTCGCTCAGAATACCATGAGGCCTCTCGGGAACCAGGCCAGCTAAGGGACAGAGGCAGAGGAGGCTGGGCGTCGCGGGCACAGCCAGGGCCAGTCTGGACCTTGAGCGCTTGGGTGCTATGGAGTAAAGCCTAGACATGCTTTTCTGCCTCAGCTTTCCAGAGTCCCGGAAGAAACATCCGGTAGTCCGGTAGTGGACTGAGTTGACATAATACTGGGTTCTGGATGACAAAAAGCAAAACAACAAAAGACTTAGGAAAAGGGTTAACCCTCTTCCATGTGCTGAGTAGCGGGTGTGCCACAGTGGAAGAAACAGGTTGTGTTTCCCAGGGGCTCAGACACGCGTGAAGGAGGCCGAGTGGGAAGAGAACAAGGGCGTGTGGCTTTAAGGTCCGTAATGGGAGTGAGAGACAGAACGCTGGGTGGGAGGGGTCAAGGTGGGCTTCCGGGAAGAGGTGAGCTCTTAGATCTTGAAGGACAAGTGACCGTTTACTATGCAGGAGTGGAAGGAGGAGTTGAAAGAATTCCTTCAGGCCCAAGAAATGGTAAGGTCAATGGCACAGATGTCAAGACAGGTGAGCTTTGCCTTGTGACTGACTCGTGGTTCATGGAGTAGGTGGCAGGAGAAGGTGGAAGAGGTGGGCCCGGCACTGGAGACCCTAGTCTCTTCCAGGGTCTCCAGGAACTGAGGGGATACATGGTAAGAACTGAACAGCATCTCTTAAGGTCTCCCAAGGACCACATGGAGAAGCCTGGGGTACTGGTCGACCACTGCTTCTTCAAGTTCATCGTGTTCGGGCTGGGTTTTGAGCCTTTGCATGTGCTGTTCCTTCCTGCTGAAACACCCTTCCCTCATTGTGCCTGCTCTGAAGGCGGGGAGGGGATCAAGCAGCCTTATGGTTACATGTCACGCCATGAGTTTGGAAGCTAATTGCAGACAGGAGTGCCGACTTCTTCTGCTCAGTATAGCTGAGCTATTCGTACACACTTAATGAGTGTTCTCTAAACGAGAATGAATAATTCCACAATATGAAGTTTTTAGAAAAGAGAAAAACCTAATTTTAAGAACAGATTCTCAGTCTCTTACTCAACTCGTTAACTGAATTTCGAATGCTTCGGGCTCTTCTCTCTACCTCTGACTAAAGCAAAACATCAGCGTTAAATCTCAAGTGTTCTGTGAACTAAATATCCAGCCCTGCAGTGCCTGGCACCCCAGCTTCCACTTCTCGGGGTACATAACCAGCAGTGGGCTTGCTGCTTCACATGGTCGGTCGATGTCTAATTTCTTTAGGAACCACCATACCTTTTCCCACAGTGGCTGTACCAGTTTACATGCCTACCAGCTATGCACAGAGGTTCCAATTTCTCCACATTCTTATCAACACTTTTTCTTTTCTTTTCTTTTTTCAGATAACAGCCTTCCTAGTGGTATCTCCTTGCATTATTTTATTTATTTTTACCTCATAAATGCCTCTTAGCTCATGCCCCTCTCTCAATTCTACAACCCATGGTCTAGTTCACTTGGATTATTGCAACTGTTCCCTGTAGAATAGTTTGCCTGCTTTCTTATCCCCTCCCCAGGGCTGACACCTGCGCAGCTGTGAGGGGTGCCACTCACAGAGAGTGGTGGGCAGTGGTCCTGGTGTCCTGGGCAGGTGCTGGCAGGGCTTAGAAGACCTTCAGGGAGTAGAATCAACAGAAGTTGCTGTGGGGAGAGGGGCGATGCAGAGAAGGTCCAGCTTGTCCAAATAGACAGTGGTCCCCAAGACAGGGGTCACTGGAGGGTGAGGGGCGGGCACTGGGCTTGGTTTCTTGAACCTGAGGTGCCTTTGAGATGTCCCAGGGGAGAAGCTGGGTGGACTTGGGGTGGGTGTCGGCTGTCAGAGCAGAGGTCTGGACTCTGGGACTGAGCGCAGAGCCGACCAGGCAGCCCAGGGAGGAGGACGGGAGCAAGTGGCCTGGAAGCAGCTGGGAGGGAGTGTTCACCAGGCCTGAGAGGTCTGCTAAGAGGGGACCTGAAAGGTCCCTTGGTTTAGCAACAAGAGCTGAGTCCGGGGAGGGAGGGGCACAGCCAGACCCTTGTGGGTCAGATGGTGCATGGAAAGTGGGGACACACCTGGGACACATCTCTGTGGTCTTGGTGATGGGCAGAGAGCCCTGAGGGGGAATCAGGGAGGCTTCCCACCGGTGTTCATGAAAGAGCTTGAGCAAACCATGCTCTCAGCAGAAGCATCCCCTGCAAAAGGAGCTGTCTGGCAGCTCAGAGGCAGGATAACTGCTGGGGTTGGGTTTGGGGGCAGCTGAAAAGCAGGAGGGCGGAGCTGCAGGGTCAGCCTGAAATGAGAAAATCACTCTGTCCTCTAGTTCAGTAGAAGGGAAGAAAAAAGATAGGGATGGATGTGGGAGGGACATCATCTAGTAGATCAAGAGGGTAGATGTTAAAAGGATCCAGGAGTTCCTGTTGTGGCTTAATGGTAATGAGCCTGACTAGTATCCATGAGGACGTGGGTTCAATCCCTGGCCTCGCTCAGTGGGTTAAAGATCTGATGCTGCCCTGAGCTGTGGTGTAGGTGACAGATGTGTCTCGGATCCAGGATCCAGCGTTGCTGTGGCTCATAGGCCAGCAGCTGCAGCTCCGATTCGACCCCTGGCCTGGGAACTTCCATATGCCACAGGTGTGGCCCTAATAAAAGCTAAAAAAAAGGGATCGAGAAAGTTGAATTTGCGGACGGAGCAACTGCCAGGTGGCTTAAGCAAGCAGATATGTCGGGGTGTGGAGTGGGGAAGGTTGAAGAGGGGTTTTGCGGGATAATGTGCAAAATGTGGAGGGGCGGAGTTGAAGGTCCCTGTCCTGGATCCAAGCTGAGAAAGAAGGGAAGTGCGGAAGAGGGAGGGTGGATGGATTATGACAAAATGGAAAAGAGACAACTCCCATCATTCCCAGGGAAATGACCCTGCACAGGGCCAGGTCTTGGGGCCAGAGTCTTAGCTGAGCTTGAGTGACACTTCTCTGCCTGAGAAGATCTGTCCTGGGCTTTGCTGCCCAGATGGTTGCAGAAGCTCCAGCCCTCAGAGCCGAAGCTGAATCCAGAGGAGGGAAGAACCTGCCAATCATCACGCCATGTCCAGAGCCCAGGGCACCGCCACCTTCCTAATCTGGGCATCCGTATGGGAAGCAGCCCCTGACCAGGGTGCACGTGTGGGGTGTCTCCCTGGAGAACTGGGCATTTTTTTTTTTAGGTTTTTATTTTTTCTATTATAGTTGATTTACATTGTTCTGTCAATTTCTGCTGTACAGCAAAGTGACCCAGTCTCACACACACACACACACACACACACACACACACACACACACACACATATTCTTTTTCTCACATTATCCTCCATCATGTTCCATCATAAGTGACTAGATATGGTTCTCTGTGCTATATAGCAGGATCTCATTGCTTATCCGCTCCAAATGCAATAGTTTGCATCTATTAACCCCAAATTCCCAGTTCATCCCATTCCCATCCCTTCTCTCTTGGCAACTACAAGTCTGTTCTCCAAGTCCATGAGTTGGTTTCTTTTCTGTAGAGATTCACTTGTGCCATATATTAGATTCCAGATATAAGCGATATCATATGGTATTTATCTTTCTCTTTCTGACTTAATTCATTTAGTATGAGAGTCTCTAGTTCCATCCATGTTGCTGCAAATGGCGTTATTTTATTCTTTTTTATGGCTGAGTAGTATATATGCTACTACATATATACATTGTGTATATGTACCACATCTTCTTAATCCATTATCTGTCGATGGACATCTAGGTGGTTTCCATGTCTTGGCTATTGTGAATAGAGCTGCAGTGAACATATGGGTGCATGTATCTTTTTCAATGAAAGTTTTGTCCAGATATATGCCCAGGAGTGGGATTGCTGGATCATATCATAGTTCTATATTTAGTTCTCTGAGGTACGTCCATACTGTTTTTCCATAGTGGTTGTACCAATTTACATTCCCACCAACAGCATAGGAGGGTTCCCTTTTCTCCACACCCTTTCCAGCATTTATTGTTTCTTGACTTGTTAATGATGGCCATCTGACCAGTGTGAAGTGGTACCTCATAGCACTTTTGATTTGCATTTCTCTAATAATCAGTGATGTTGAGCATTTCTTCATGTGCCTGTTGGCCATCTGTATATCTTCTTTGGAGAAATGTCTATTCAGGCTTTTTTGCCCGTTTTTCAATTGGGTTGTTGGCTTTTTTGCTGTTGAGTTGTATAAGTTGTTTGTATATTTTAGAGTTGAAGCCCTTGTCAGTTGCATCATTTGAAACTGTTTTCTCCCATTCTGTATGTTGTCTTTTTGGTTTTTTTATGGTTTCCTTTGCTGTGCAAAAGCTTTTAAATTTGATTAGGTCCCATTGCTTTATTTTTGTTTTTATTTCTATTGCCCTGGGAAACTGACCTTTTATGGATGATGTCAGAGAATGTTTTGACTTTTTCTCTTCTAGGAGTTTGATGGTGTCTTGTCTTATGTTTAAGTCTTTAAGCCATTCTGAGTTTATATTTGTGCATGGTGTGAGGGTGTGTTCTAGCTTCATTGATTTACGTGCAGCTGTCCCGTCTTCCCAGCACCACTTGCTAAAGAGACTGTCTTTTTCCCATTTTATATTCTTGCCTCCTTTGTTGAAGATTAATTGACCATTGGTGTCTGGGTTTATTTCTGGGTTCTCTATTCTGTTCCATTTGTCTGTATGTCTGTTTTGATACCAGTACCACACTGTCTTGATTACTGTGGTTTTGTTATATTGTGTGAAGTCTGGGAGAGTTATGCCTCTGCTTGGTTCCCCCCCTCCCCCGCCCGCCAGGATTGCTTTGGCGATTCTGGGTCTTTTATGTTTCCACACAAATTTTTGAATTGTTTGTTCTAGTTCTATGAAAAATGTTGTGGGTGGAGTTCCCATCGTGGCTTAGCGGTTAACAAATCTGACTAGGAACCACAAGGTTGTGGGTTTGATCCCTGGCCTCGCTCAGTGGGTTAAGGATCTGGCATTGCCATGAGCTGTGGTGTAGATTGCATATGTGGCTTGGATCCCTTATTGTTGTGGCTGTGGTGTAGGCTGGAGGATACAGCTCTGATTAGATCCCTAGCCTGGGAACCTCCATTTGCCGTGGGTACAGCCCTATAAAAGACAAAATAAAATAAAATAAAATGAAACAAAAAATGTCATGGGTAATTTGATAGGGATTGTATTGAATCTGTAGATTGCTTTGGGTAGTATGGCCATTTTAACAATATCGATTTTTCCAATCCGCAGCATGGAATATCTATTTCTTTGAATCCTCTTTAATTTCCTTGATTAATGTTTTGTAGTTCTCAGCATATGTCTTTCACCTCCTTAGGTTTATTCCTAGGTATTTAATTTTGGGGGATGTGATTTTAAAAGGTATTGCACTCTTATATTCCTTTTCTAATACTTCATTGTTAGTATACAGAAATGTAACCGATTTCTGAATGTTAAATCTTGTATGCTGCTACTTTGTTGAATTCGTTGACCAGTTCTGGTAGTTTTTGTGTGGCATCCTTAGGGTTTTCTATATATAGTATCATGTCATTTGCATACAGTGACAATTTTACTTCTTTTCTTCTAATCTGGATATCTTTTATTTCTTTTGTGTGTCTGATTGCTGTTACTAGGACTTCCAATACTATGTTGAATAAAAGTGGTGAGAGTGGGCATCCTTGTCTTGTTCCAGATTCTAGTGGAAGGCTAAAGGCTTTCAGCTTTTCTCCATTGAGTACTATATTTGCTGTGGGTTTGCCATAAATGGCTTTTACTATGTTAAGGTACCCACTTTGGTAAGAGTTTTTATCATGAATGGATGTTGGACTTTGTCAAATGCTTTTTCTGCATCTATTGAGATGATCATGTGGTTTTTGACTTTTGTTTTGTTAATGTGGTGTATGATGTTGATTGATTTGTGTATGTTGAACCATCCTTGTGAACCTGGGATGAATCCCACTTGGTTGTGATGTATGATATTTTTTATATGTTGTTGGATTTGGTTGGCTAAAATTTTGTGGAGAATTTTTGTGTATATGTTCATCAAAGTATTGGCCTATAATTTTCTTTTTGGCAGTATCTTTGTCTGGTTTTGGTATTAGGGTAATGGTGGCTTCATAGAATGTCTTTTAGAGTGTTCTTTCTTCTTCAATGTTTTGGAAAAGTTTAAGGAGGTTGGGTATAAGTTCTTCTTTGCATGTTTGGTAGAATTTGCCTGTGAAGCCATCTGGTCCTGGACTTTTGTTTGTAAGGAGTGTTTTTATTACATATTCAATTTCATTTCTAGTGATTGTTCTGTCCAGTTGATCTATTTCTTCTTGATTCAGTTTTGGTGGGCTATAAGTCACTAGAAAGTTGTCCATTTCTTCTAGGTTGTCAGATTTGTTGACATTTAATTGCTCATATTATTCTGTTATGGTTTTTTTGTATTTCTGCAATATCTGTTGAGATTTCTCCTTTTTTTTTTTTTTTTTTGTCTTTTTTTCTGGCATTTCTTGGGCCGCTCCTGCGGCACATGGAGGTTCCCAGGCTAGGGGTCGAATCGGAGCTGTAGCCACAGGCCTACGCCAGAGCCACAGCAACATGGGATCGGAGCTGCGTCTGTGACCTACACCACAGCTCACGGCAACGCCGGATCGTTAATCCACTGAGCAAGGGCAGGGATCGAACCCGCAACCTCATGGTTCCTAGTCTGATTCGCTAACCACTGAGCCACGATGGGAACTCCGAGATTTCTCCTTTTTTATTTCTTATTTTGTTTAGTTGAGTTCTTTCTCTCCTCTTCTTGGTGAGTCTGGCCAGAGGTTTGTCAATTTTGTTTACCCTTTCAAAGAACAAAATATTGGTTTTATTAATTTTTTCTATTGTGTTTTGAATCTCAATTTTATTGATTTCCTCTCCAATCTTTATGATTTCCTTCCTTCTGCTAACTTAAGGTTTTATTTGTTCTTCTTTTCCTAATCCTTTTAGGTGGTGGGTTAATATGTCAATTTGAGATTTTTCTTCTTTTTTGAGGAAGACCTATAACTATGAACTTCCATCTAAGCACTGCTTTTGCAGCATCTCATAGATTTTGAATGGTTGTGTTTTCGTTATCATTTGTCTCAAGGTATTTTTAAATTTCCCTTTCGATTTCCTCATTGACCCATTGGTTTTTTAGTATCATGTTGATTAATCTCCATGTAGTCAGTTTTTTCTCATTTCTTTTCCAATGGTTCATTTCTAGTTTCATGCCATTGTGGTCATAGAAGATACTATAAATATTTTCTATACTCTTAAATCTGTTGAGATTAGTTTTATGCCCCAGGATGTGGTCAGTTCTTGATAATATTCCATGTGCACTTGGAAAAAAATGTATATTCTGATTTTTTGGATGTAATATTCTGAAAATGTCAATTAGGTCTAAGTTTTCTATTGTGTTATTTAGGATCTCTGTTGCCTTATTGATTTTCTTTTTATTTTATTTTATCATTATTTTTTATTTTTTTTAAATTACTCAAATGAATTTATCACATCTGTAGTTGTATAATGATCATAACAATACAGTTTTACAGGATTTCCATCCCATAACCCAAGCACATCCCCCCACCCCGCAAACTGTCTCTTCTGGAGACCGTAAGTTTTTCAATGTCTGTGAGTCAGCATCTGTTCTACAAAGAAGTTCAGTCTGTCCTTTTTTCAGATTCCATATGTCAGTGAAAGCATTTGATGTTGGTGTCTCATTGTATGGCTGACTTCACTTAGCATGATAGTTTCTAGGTCCATCCATGTTGCTAAAAATGCTGGTATTTCATTCATTTTAATGGCTGAGTAATATTCCATTGTGTATATGTACCACATCATCTTGATCCACTCCTCTTGTTGATGGACATTCAGGCTGTTTCCATGTCTTGGCTATTGTAAATAGTGCTGCAATGAACATTGGAGTACATGTGTCTTTGCGCGTCATGGTTTTTTCTGGGTAGATGCCCAGGAGTGGGATTGCTGGATCAAATGGTGGTTCTATGTTTAGTTTTCTGAGGAATCTCCATACAGCTTTCCACAGTGGTTGCACCAATTTACAATCCCACCAACAGTGTACAAGGGTTCCTTTTTCTCCACACCCTCTCCAGCACTTACTCTTTGTAGACTTTTGGATGATGGCCATTCTGGCTGGTGTAAGGTGGTACCTCATGGTGGTTTTGATTTGCATTTCTCTAATAATGAGTGATGCTGAACATCTTTTCATGTGTTTTTTGGCCATCTGTATGTCTTCTTTGGAGAACTGTCTGTTTAGATCTTCTGCCCATTTTTTGGTGGGTTTTTTTTTTTTTTTTTTTTTTTGGTATGAAGCTGTAGAAGGTGTTTATAAATTTTGGAGATCAGTCCCTTGTCAGCTGAATCACTGGCAAAGATTTTCTCCCATTCTGTGGGTTGTCTTTTCGTTTTGTTTAGGGGTTCCTTTGCTGTGTAGAAACTTTGAAGTTTGAGTAGGTCCCATTTGTTTATTTTTGTTTTTATTGTCAATACTCTGAGAGGTAGATCTGAGAAGATGTTGCTGTCGTTTACGTCAGAGAGTGTTTGGCCTGTGTTTTCCTCTACGAGTTTTAGAGCATCTGGTCTTATATCTAAGTCTTTCATCCATTTGGAGTTTCTTTTTGTGTATGGTGTTAGAGAGTGTTCTGATTTCATTCTTTTCCATGTGGCTGTCCAGTTTTCCCAGCACCACTTATTGAACAAGCTGTCCTTTCTCCATTGTATATCCTTGCCTCCTTTGTCATAGATGAGTTGGCTGTAGGTGTGTGGGTTTAATTCTGGGCTTTCTGTCCTGTTCCACTGATCTATATTTCTGCCTTTGTGCCAGTACCATATGGTTTTGATGATTGTTGCTCTGTAGTATAGTCTGCAGTCTGGGAGCCTGATTCCTCCAGCTCCATTTTTCTTTTTCAGGATGTCTTTGTTTCTTCTGGGTCTTTTGTGCTTCCAAACAAGCTTTAAAATATTTTGTTTGAGTTCTGTGAAAATGTCCTTGGTAATTTGATAGGGATTGTATTGAATCTGTAGATTGTCTTAGGTAGTATAGTCATTTTGATAATATTAACTCTTCCAATCCATGAGCATGTTATATCTTTCCATCTATTTGTGTCATCTTTGATTTCTTTCATCAGTGTCTTACAGTTTTCAGAAACTATTTCAAAAAATTGCAGAGGAAGGGATACTCCCAAACTCATTCTATGAGGCCACCATCACCCTGATACCAAAACCAGACAAAGATACCACAAAAAGAAAACTACAGGCCAATTTCACTGATGAACATCGATGCAAAAATCCTCAACAAAATACTAGCAAACCACATCTAACAATACATTAAAAGGATTGTACATCATGATCAAGTGGGATTTATCCCAGGGATGCAAGAGTTCTTCAATATCCGCAAATCGATCAGTGTGATACACCACATTAACAACCTGAAGAACAAAAACCATGTGATCCTCTCAATAGATGCCGAAAAAGCCTTTGACAAAATCCAACACCCATTTCCGATAAAAACCTTTCAGAAAGTAGGCATAGCAGGAACCTACCTCAACATGAGAAAGGCCATATAGGACAAACCCACAGCGAACATCATTCTCAATGGTGAAAAGCTGAAAGAATTCTCACTGAGATCAGGAATAACACAAGGATGTCCGCTCTCACCATTACTCTTCAACATAGTTCTGGAAGTCCTAGCCACAGCAATCAGAGAAGTAAAAGAAATAAAAGGAATCCATATTGGAAAGGAAGAAGAAAAACTATCCCTATTTGCAGATGACATGATACTATACCTAGAGAATCCTAAAGACTCTACCAGAAAACTGTTAGAGTTCATCCATGAATTTGGCAAAGTCGCAGGATACAAAATTAATACACAGAAATCAATGGCATTTTTATACACTAACAATGAAAAAGCAGAAAGAGAAATTAGGGAAGCAATCCTATTTACCATCACATCCAAAAGAATAAAATACCTAGGAGTAAACCTGCCTTATTGATTTTCTGTCTAGAAGATCTGTCCATTGATGTGAGTGGGGTGTTAAAGTCTCCTACTATTATTGTATTCCCATCAATTTCTCCTTTTATGTCTGTTAGTATTTGTTGTATGTATCTGGGTGCTCCCCTATTAAGGGCATATATATTGACAATTGTCATATCCTCTTCTTGAATGGCAGTAGCATTTACCATTAAATAATGTCCTTCTTTGTCTGTTTTTATGGCCTTCATTTTTTTTTTTTTTTGTCTTTTTGCCTTTTTTAGGGCTGCTCCTGAGGCATTTGGAAGTTCCCAGGCTAGGAGCCTAATCAGAGCTGCAGCTGCCAGCCTACACCAGAGCCACAGCAACGCAGGATCCAAGCCGCATCTGTGACCCACACCACAGCTCACGGCAATGCCGGATCCTCAACCCACTGAGCAAGGCCAGGGATCGAACCCACAACCTCATGGTTCCTAGTTGGATTCATTAACCACTGAGCCACAACGGGAACTCCATTTAAGGCCTCAGTTTTAAAGTCTATTGTTAGACTTATTTGATATGAATATTGGAACTCCTGCTTTCCTGTCTTTTCCATTTGCATGAAATAGATTTTTCCATCCCCTCACTTTCAGTTTATATGTGTCCTTTGCCTTAAGGTGAGTCTCTTATAGGCAGCATATTGTAGGCTCTTGCTTTTTTATCCAATCTGCCACTCTCTGTCTTTTGATTGGAGCATTCAGCCCATTGACATTTAAGGTAATTATTAATAAATATATATTTGTTGCCATTTTAAACCTTGTTTTTCAGTTGATTCTATGTTTCTCCTTTGTTCTTTGGTTGGATGATTTCCTTTATTTTATGCTGTGTCCTCTTCTTTTTAGTTTTTGTGAATGTAATGTTTGGTTTTGATTTGTTTTTGCCCTTTTTTTCAAGTATGTTAACCCTTTCCTATATCTGCTTGCTTTAGTCTGGTAGTCATATATAGGTTCAAACACATTCTGAAAAAGAGTCTAAATTTTCTTACTTTTCCCACACTTTATGATTTTGAAGTCCTTTTTTTGGTGGGGGGAGGGCTTTTTGGCTTTTTGGCTTTTCTAGGGCCACACTCGCAGCACATGGAGATTCCCAGGCTAGGGGTCCAATTGGAGCTGCAGCCGCTGGCCTACGCCTAAGCCACAACAATGCCAGACCAGAGCCTTGCCTGTGACCCACACCACAGCCCACAGCAATGCCGGATCCTCAACCCACTGAGTGAGGCCAGGGATCAAACCCACAACCTCATGGTTCCTAGTCCGACTCGTTAACCACTGAGCCACAGTAGGAACTCCTTTGAAGTCCTTTGCTTGGCCTTTGCTGTTCCTTATGTTTATCACCACTTTTATAGTAGTTTTTTTTTTTATTTCCTTTTAGATCTGTATCCTGGCTTACTTAAGTGACTACTTACCCATTGTGATTTCCTCCATTCTATTTCTTCTTACTTCTTCTTCTTCTTCTTCTTTTTCTTCTTTTTCCCTAGGGCCACACCCACAGCATATGGGGTTTCCCAGGCTAGGGGTTGAATTGGAGCTGTAGCTGCTGGCCTACACTTCAGCCACAGCAACGCCAGATCTGAGCCACATCTGCAACCTACACAGCAGCTCACAGCAACACCAGATCCTTAACCCACTGAGCAAGGCCAGGGATTGAACCTAGGTCCTCATGGATGCTAGTCAGATTTGTTTCTGCCACGATCAGCCATGATGGAAACTCCTTTTTTTTTCTTTTTTTTTAGAGGAGCCCTTTCAGCATTTCTTTTAGGATAGTTTAGCTTTGCTGTACTCTTTTAGTTTTTGTTTGTTGGAGAAATTCTTTATTTTTCTTCTATTTTAAATGGTATTCTTGCTGGGTAGAATATTCTAGGCTGCACATTTTTCCCTTTTAGAACTTTGAATATGTCTTGCCACTCTCCTCTGGCCCATAGTATTTCTGTAGAGAAACCAGCTGATAGCCCTGTGGGGTTTCCCTTATGATTACCTCTTTGTTTTTCTCTTGCTGCCTTTAGAATCCTCTCTTTATCTTTGACTTTTGCCATTTTTATTGTAATATGTCTTGATGTAGGCCTGTTTGGGTTCAGCTTGTTTGGGGCCCTCTGTGCTTCCTGTATCTTGATGTCTGCTTTCTTTAGATTTGGAAAGTTTTCAGCCATAATTTCTTCAAATATGTTTTCAATCCCCTTTTCTTTTTCTTCACCTTCTGGAATCCCTATTATGCATGGATTGGCCCACTTTATGTTATCCCATAGATCTCTTATATTGCTTTCATGTTTTTTCATTTGGTTTTCTGTCTGCTGTCCTGATTGTGTGACTTACATTATTCTATCTTCCATGTCACTAATTCATTCCTCTGCATTATTCATTCTGCTCTTCATAGCCTTTAACAGCTTGTGTCTCTGTGAATGAATTTTCCAATTTTTTTGGCTCCACCTTATATTTTCTTGTTCCTTTCTACAGCAATCTGCATTACTGTTCATATCCACTCTTAATTCCTTCAGTATTTTCACTATTTCCTTTTTGAACTCAGTGTCTATTAGAATACAGAGGTCTGTTTCATTGTGTGCTCCTTGATGTGAATTCTGTTGTTTTAACTGGGAGTGGCTCCTGAGCTTCTTCATTTTGCTTATATTTTGCTTATCTGTGAATTTAGGGAAACTAACTACTGTAGTCTTGGAGGACTGTTTATATGTGTGAGCACCCCTGGGTATTTTGTTAGGACTTCCTTTTTATTTTAGGGTGCTGTGTGTGCTTCTAGGGAGATGGAGGCAATGGGCAGGGCTAGTAGCTAGTGCCTGGTTGCTGGGCCCTTGGCAGTGGCAAGGACCCACAGGAAGGTGGCACAGGCTGCTCCTAGTTGCAGGGCCCTTGAAAGTGACAATGACCAGGCATGTGTGTGCAGCGCCCAGAGCATTTGGCAGTGGCAGCCGCAGGGCAGGTGTGTTCCCTGGGGAGTGAGAGCAATAACAGGTGGTGCTTGGGGTGACTGGGGCTGCAGGTGGTGCCTGTTCACAGACCCCTAGTGGTGGTGGGCCACACCCCCCTCTGTCTGAGGTGACTGCTGTGGTTTGTCCCTGCCTGTAGATCACACAAGAGGTGCTGCATCAGGCTTAGCCTCCCACTGCCCATAACCCAAACAAGGGGTGCCTGGACACCCATAGCCCACACAAGGGGCACCTGGTTGCCTATACCCCAAGCAAGAGGCACCTGGACACCTGTAGCCTGTGCCAGAGCAGCCTCTGAGAGTCTGGGTGTGTGCAGTGAAAGAGATTCCCCTGGCCATCCACCCCTCCTCTTCTCGCTCTCCGCGACAATGGCGCCTTTCTTCTCCTGTGGGCCCAGACCTCCTCCTGGTTCCCTCAGCTGTGGCATTCCGCTCCCCAGCCCATGGCCCACCACTCCCCAGCCCCTCAGGCTATCTTCATACAGCCAACCCTAGGCCTCTCCCCCGAACTGACCTCCAGAGGCTGAGTCTCCGTGCCCAGCCCCCGCCCAAGTGTCTCAGGCTCAGTTGTCCGGGGCAGTGGTGCAGATGAGCTGTGCGGCTCTCACTCTGCTTTGCCCCCCTCAGTCCAGCTGCTTCATTTTTTTCGGCAACTTTGAGGTTCCTCTGTCTCAGCTGATCTCCCTGTTGGTTCGGTGGCTTCCCAGGGTATGGATTCTTTCCTCTTTCACGGCTCCCTTCAGGAGTGCTAGTTCTGTCCTGATTCCTTTTCTCTCTCTCTTTTTCTTTCGTTCTACCCAGTTATGTGAAGGGTTTCTTGCCCATTTTGAAGGTTTAAGGTCTCCTGCTGCATTCAGTAGATGTTCTGTGCAAATGGTTCTACATGTAGATTTTTTTTTTTTTTTTGATGTGTTTGTGGGAGAAGGTGAGCGTGACTTCTTACTCCTCCACCATCTTGATCCTTCCTCTACATATTTCACTCTGGAAAGGACGATGAGCATCCCTTAGCTGAGGGAACCAGGGCCTTTGGCATGAACTTCCTCGTCTGGCTCTCAGTACAGCCTGCTTAACTGGCACTGTGATCCCCAGTGGGCAGACGGGGAGACAGAGGACAGACAGGAGACCCACCTGACTTCACACAGGTAGCAGAAACATTGCTGGAACCAGGACCTGGTTCTTCTAACTCCACCAAGTGCCCACTCGTGGTGCCACATGTCAGCCAAAGCAGATACACATCCCTGAGAAACACTTACTGGATTGAACCAACTGCCCAGGGCGGGGGAGGGGAATTGGGGGAGTGCCTGCAGCTGGGTGCCAGGTTTCTCTGGGGCTGGTGGAAATGTGCCACCACTCAAGAGTGGTGAAAGTGGCACAATCTCCTGAATGCCCTAAAACCACCAAACTGTATGCTGTAAAGCAGTGAATTTCTTGTATACAATTTATATCTTGATAAAAACGTAGAAAAATACTATGTCAGGAGGTATTTTAGAAAGAATACCAAAGGTCAAAAAAATCCCAGAAAGCCCTCGTTTATATCCATCATTTCATGGCTTAATTTCCCTTTGACTGAAAGGCATTCCATGAATGTGGGCTTTTTCGTAACTAAAGGCAATAATGAATGGGATGGTATGATTTTAAAGTTATTCTCCCAAGTGTTTCAGCGAGGTTCTAAATCATGGGAAGGGAGCGGAACTGGTTTCTGGTGTTACTTGAACCGCACGATTGCAGTAGGTTGAGGTCACCCGCTGGCCCCTGCAGTCCTCAGCAGAGGAAGGCATCCTGTCCCCAGCTTCTGCTCTGTGTTACTGGCTCCACTCTGCTTTTAAAAATGAAGAGGTGTGAGTGATGCCTAAATCCATAGATTTTTTAGAGGAACCTCAGGACTCCTTGAGTTGAACACTGTTCACAGCTAGTGAGGTCACTGGACCCATCTAATAACCTCTGGCAGCAAATGTTTACTTACATTTTCAAAGGAAAAACTTGGGCAAAAGAGAAAATATAGAACCCACATAGTTTATGATGCAGCAAGTAAAGGAATGTTTGAAGACAGAGTAGGAAAAATAATAAAAAAGGAAAAGATTACAAAGTAAGAAAATATACTCTAACTCTGTGGCCATACATGGTTATGCAAATAGCTGCGTCTCACGAGCGCAGCTTGAAGTGTGTTAGTTGTATTCTTAGCAGCATTAAAATCTCATCTGTCCTTCCAGGATTTCATTTCTCCAGGCCTTCAGCTTCCTTATTTGGTGTTTTCATTACTCTGAAGCTCAGGGAGGATTTTAAGATCCTCCTGAGGAGGATGAGTTTCCAGGCTCCTCTCCGCGCCGCCACCCCCCCCACCTCTCTGTCCCCAAGAAGCACTCAGAAGGCAGCAAATTCCTCAGGATCCAGCAACTCAGAAAACTCCATTTCTAATGTTGGGCCTGGGATAGGGAGGATGGTAGACAGTCACGTCTGTGCCATGAATCTCCCGAAGACGTATCTGCAAAGTAGCCTGCAAAGTAGGGTGCTGTGAACCCGGGATCAATTTTAAAGTGATACAGAGAATAACCAGCAGCAGAAAGACACTGTGGCCGAGAAGCGCCGCGGTGTAGCTTGAGTATCTGCCTACAGCCCCTGAGATCAAAGGGTTCATTTCCAGCAGCTACGGAAGACCCTAGAGAGGGGATGAATCAACTTTACGACAGAAGTGTAGTGGGTACAAAATTCTTGACATTTGGGAGAGAGGGCTCTAAAATCCCTCAGGAAGTCAGGAGCCCTGGGCAGGGGTGGGGCTTGGAAGGCTCCCGGTTAGTCACTGCAGTTTGACCACCAGCTCAGGAGGGACAGGCAGCAAAAAAGATGAGCCATTTGGACTGGGCAGAGGGTCCGAGTAATGTCACAGGACTGATGTTTCTCCGAGAGGAAGACGAAACTACATTTCGGAAGAGGAAGATTCCTGTGGTGAAAGAGTTGCTTGTCCAGGCCTTGGAGGTGGCACTGCCTCAGGCTGAACTGCATGGATTCACTAATATTTGACTATTTTTTGACCTACAAAAAAACGGCAATTTCATATTCAGTTCAACTGAGTATCTGGAATGCGCCGAAGAGTTGGGTTTTATTTGTTTGGGGTTGCAGGGGTGGGGAGGGGGCTACTGAAGGTTTTCATTCTTTGGTGTCATCAAGGAGTCTTTGTCCCTGGGGAGTCGCCTCAGAAAAAACTCCTTCTACCTGGTTCTGCCCTTCCTTCTTCTTGTTCCTTTGCCCGTAGCCGTGGAAACCCACCTCCTCTTTCCCTTCCTCCTCCCACTCCTGTACACACCTGCCTCTGGCTGCGCTCCTCCTGATCAGGTGGCATCTCCCCAGGTGCTCCATGCTCCACGTGCACAGCTGCTGCATCCACAGCCTGGCAGAGCCCCTTCCCACGTGTTCAGCAGGCCAAGAGCAAGGAAGCCCTCCCTGGAAGGTGGTGGGAAGCTAACCCCAGACTCTGTACCTTGTAAGGCTTCCCCAAGGCTCTGCTGTGTCCAAGTGCTCAGGCCAGTGGGAGAAAGGAATCCCAGCCACCTCTGTCCTTGCCTTTCCCGCAGGAGCAGGTGTGCCTTTGATGTGCAGAAAGGAGCTTAGGATGTAACAGGAAGTTGCTGGGCAGTGACCAGGGCCTTCTAGACTGGTCACATTGGCAAAAGCTCGCTTCCTTTTTTTTTTTTTTTCTTTTTAGAGCTACACCCAAGGCATATAGAAGTTCCCAGACTAGGGGTTGAATCGGAGCTGTAGCCACTGGCCTATGCCACAGCCACAACCATGCCAGATCTGAGCCGCATCTGCGACCTACACCACAGCTCATGACAACGCTGGATCCTTAACCCACTGAGCAAGGCCAGGGATCGAACCTGCGTACTCGTGGATACTAGTCAGATTCGCTTCCACTGCGCCACAAAAGGAGCTCCAAACTCTCTTCTTATAAAGGGATGTCTGGGGACAACTGGGAGAGGAACTACAAAGAAAAATAAGAGTTAAAAAATCATTTCAGTCTCATAAGTATATTATTATACTCACCTATTATATATTATACGCAGTCATTATAGCTCAAGGCCACTGGGGACAGTGATGTGGGCGTCAGCTACAAGCGAGTTATACTGAAATGCCCTGCCTAGCTGCTGACACATCCTAGACTCTTCCAGGCTGGGATGTTTCTTCCCCACCTCTGGGCTCACCCCCTTTCACGTCACCTCTGAATGCTGTCTATAGCCCACGAAAGTGGTTTGGGCACTGCCTGGTCAGGCATCTGTCTGCCCTCTTGGCCCAGGATCCACCTTCATAGCCCTGGCTTCTGCCGTTGCTTGTGGCTCAGGTGGGCCCGAAGTCTTACTGACCCTGCATCCCAGGCTCTGGGTAGTTCACAGGGGTCATGGTCCGACCCCACTCCAGACCACACTCCCCTGCGCCCGGGGACTTGACCACTGGGCGGTGGGGCTTGCAAAGCTGCCAGCCTTTGGTGGCCCTTGTGCAGCACCTGGAGCCCCCTCCCCTCCCTGTGGCTGCTGGGGGCGTAAGGGGAGGAGCTGTGACCCTCGTTAGGAAATCTGGCGTCCAGCCCTGCTGGGCCATGAATGAGGAACAGCACGTTTATTGATCTTCTCCCTGTTTCTGGGCAGGAGCTCCCACCCCACCCACAATAGGCCTGGGTCCCACCTGCTTGCCTGGCCCGGGCTGCAGGCACTGCCCAGGTCAGGTGCTCTGTGGAGTCACAGGGGAGGGCTTGCACGTGCCCCTGGAGCCCCTGGAAAGTGGGTCAGCCTCAGGCCTCAGCGCTCTGCACTCAATCCTGTGTTTCCTGCTCGCTCTCCAGCCACTCCGGGGCCAACCTGCCTGCTCTGGTGCCTCTCCAGACCAGCCCCGGTGCCTGTGTGATAAGCACCTCTACAGCTTGTCTGCCCCTTAGGTGGCACTGAACTGCCTGTTCTTGGCAGGACAATCTCAGAATCTCAGGTCCAGTTTAAGCCTTTGGGTGAACGGCACACCCTCTGTGACCTTGCCTCCTGCGAGCCCTCAGCTCCTAGTTGGGGGCCACCTTTGTCTCCTCTACTTGGTTCTGGGATAATGAACTGTAAGCCTGGCCCCCTGGGTCCTGACCTTCACCAGCTCTTACCTGGGCTGGCCATCAAACCTCCATAGGGCTGGCCTTTGTGTTCACTGCCAGTTGATTCCTCTGTGATGAAATGAGATGAACACTTCTAGGGCTCTGGCCAGCTTAGGTGAGCAGGCAAAGTGGCTGTCCCCACATGCAGGTGACGTAGTGGATACATGGGGACGGGGCGCTGCCCGCCCCTGTAGTCTAGGGGTCCCCGGAGTTGGGCAGCCCTGCTTGTCAAGGGCCCCGGGGGGGTGTGTGGTTGTCTGTCTCAGGAACTTAGGATTTCCCATTTGGCTTAAGATATTCATGTACATCTCTTTAAAACAAACTCATACTTTTCTAGTATAGAAGTTGAAAGTCCTTAAA
The DNA here is from genome assembly GCF_054392235.1 of Sus scrofa. Taxonomy (NCBI): domain Eukaryota; kingdom Metazoa; phylum Chordata; class Mammalia; order Artiodactyla; family Suidae; genus Sus; species Sus scrofa. Next base: position 2,990,509 of record NC_139383.1, read on the forward strand.
AACACATTCTCTTTCTTAAAGTTTCATAATTTTCCATCATGGCACAAAAACAAACATGATTCTGCGATGTTTCTTCTGACGTCCCGTTGGCCTGCTGTGGGATGTCTTTGTGTGGTTTTTGTTTGCTAGCTTTTGTCTTTAAGCAAAAAAAACCCCCAAAACGAACAACAACAACAACAAAAACCTGAACGAAACAACATGGTCCCTTGACAAGTGGGAGAGAGGAGAAATTTGTGATGGACAAAAGAAATGCAGAGTACAGCGTGTCAATAAGTATCGTGGAAACCAGTGAAAAAGATTTTTAATGAAAAAAATTATTTCTACAATTTTTAAATATACCAGAATATAGAATAGTAAAGGTGAATTTAAGTTTGAATTCCTAGTCTGGGCCATTGTTTCTTATCAGAGGGATTGGCAGCTTGTTTGAGAGATAGGTGTCTGTTTTGAAGAGTTATGTGGGCTATTTTCTGTAGATAAATCATCATCTGGTTGCCAGTTAGGATCAGTGATTGGAAGTTTTCAGAGAAAAGGGAAGATGATTTCCTATGGCTCCTTCTCACGGTTTAGAGTTGGTTGGAATAGGAAAAATGGATATTAAACATCTGACAGCTTCAACCTGCTCAGGAAGAACATTTTAAAATCAGCATTTGGATTTCATTCGAATCATCCATTTGTATCAGTTTGATCCTGTAGGAAGAAGTAGATTATTGGCACAAGGAACAGAGAACTGGAGTTTGATCAGCTCTTCGTGACTGGCTTTAACGGTCTCAGGTGCACAGACACAGGCGACTCCTCTTCACACAGGAGACCGGACATCTCTTTTTTAATCAACCGCACAGAAGGACGGGTCATTAGAGAGAACTGGGATGCTGGTCTGACCCCCTAGACACCGAGTTCCAGTGTGGCACAGACAGCTCCTGGGGTGCACAGAGGCAGCCCCCACCAAGTCACGAGCACGTGGAGAACCCACACATGATGGTTACACGGCTTCCAAGGCTTCATACCATGGCATGCGGAGGCATCTGCACTGATGTCCATTGGAATTGTTTTTGGAAAGGACAGAAAGCTGGCTTTGGGAAATGTTCTAGATGAGAGCATTACTCACTGTTTACTCTGGAGGCTGTTGTACTTTTGCTTGTTTCTCCAGTGTTTCGGGAGCACCCTGTCCAGGCTGAGGGTAGGTGGCAGGGGGAGAGTCTGTCTGGAGACCAAGTTAGAGCTGGAGGAACCTTCACAGAGGATTCCCTAGGTGTTTACTTCCGAAAACAATATAGGCGATACGACAGAGCAATGATTGTATTTTCACGATAACTCATCCATAAATTTTACTTTTCCACCTGTAGTTTCAAAGAGCACTTATATTGCAACAGAACAAAGGGTGGAAAAAATGGGGAAAAATGTATACATGTAAGTGTAACTTGGCCTCCATGCTGTACAGCAGAAAAATAAATAAATAAATTTAAAACAAACAAACAAAAAAACAAAGAGCACTTCTGATAAACAAAATGCTCATCAGCTTTCCATCTATATGCAAGGTATTGAATCTCCCTGTCCCACCAACTCGTCTGTTAAAGAAGATTTCTGGGATACTTGCAGGGAAGGGGTCTGGCGTTTGAGCTTACTATGGCTGCCAGGGAAGCAAACCTACATCTCCACTATTGGGTCTCCTATTGCCTGGGCACAGTTTCTTCCATGGGGGTGCTCACCTGCTACAGTAGCAAGGATGGCCTTTTTTTTGGGGGGGTGCTGTTGCCCTGAGCCCAGAATGAAGAATGGGGGCTTCTGCTTGCTCCTGCTGAGAGGTTGGTGCACCCACAAATGTCAGATGAGGGTGACCTTTCTTTTGCTGGAGAACAAGGAAAGACATCCTTCGTAGTAGCTACCAATATAAAATGGATCAGGTCAGCCAACAAAGGCAGCATTAGGAGGGAAAAAAATGTTCAGAAGCCTTAGGATAGGATCTATCCATAAGATGAAACTCATAGCTTATCTTTGATTTTGATCAAATCCTGATGGGAAGAAATGCCACATGGTACTCTCACAGGGTGAGCAAGTTGGGCTGCTCTGTGAGTTCTGTGTCTGATTGCAGGTATCAGATTTCAAACTCTGAGTTCTGACAGTGAAAACATGCCCTTTCCCTGGGACAGCAGGACTGCATCTTAGGAAGTCTTCATAAAAGGGAGCTTGTGAGTGTTTCAAGAAGGAAGGACAGGCCTGCTTGGAAGCCAAGGCTGGAACCAACTGATGCCAGTTTGAGGACAGCATTTCACTTAGAGAGTAAATACAGAAGACTGGTTCCTAGTTTGCACGCTAGAGCCTAGTGCTTGCTTTCACAGTGGGACTGCCTGTCTAACAAAATCACTAGCTCCTTAAAGGGGCTTGACTGGGAGAGCAGTGACATCAGGGAGCCAGTGTGACCTGCTGAGTTTCCACCTGCTTGTCCCAATCACTAGGATGCCAGAGAAGCCTCAGCATCCAGGGGCATGACTTTTAAGACATTCTTACCTTTCCTCTTCAGGTGGGGACTTATCACTTCACCTGCCTCCCCTTCTCATCTCTCACCGCACCCCCTTCTGCCCCCACCCTGACCAGCACTAACCCAATTAAAATCCAGCAGAGGCAGGATCTCCAGTTTGACTAACTTGAACTCATTAACATTGATGCGTTACCTTAAATAAGCCTTTGTCTCCTGGCAGAGTGAAAGCATTTTTTCTTTGTTAAAGAAATGTCAGGCATTAGTCAGTAAGGAGATGCTTGTGGGAGAGAGCTGGACTCTGTATCCAGCCTGAATAGAAAACTCCCCCAGTGCTGGGTTTGTAGGCAGCCCCTTCCTGCAATGGCCCCCTTCCCCTAAGACTAGTTATAATTGCTGCAAGTTGAGTTCCAGCTTTGATAAGTCCGGTAAAAAGAGTGTGCAACTCTAAGAAACAGACAAACGTGCACTCAGATTCTCAAACTGCAGTGTGTCTGGCTGTGTGATCTCGTGTATTTTACCTCCGGACTGTTTATAAAATGGCAACATTAACATTATATATAATTGTGATTATATATGCAATTGTAAATGTGTGCATATACTTATAAATATGTTTATATATTATATCTATATAATAGTATATGTATAGAATATATTTATTACATGTATTTATCTGAGTTTTTTTAGCCTTTCTTAAGAGCCTCCAGATAGCATACTTATTTTTCATACAATTTATTCTCGGGTTGGTATGGAATTATTTTTGTGCCCTAGACTGTGAAATCCTTCCCAGCAAAGAGTTTACCCTCCCTGTTACCTCCTGGAGGGTCCAGCCCATAAAAGTAGGTATTCAGTAAATTAAAGAATGATGCTGCTTCTAATTACCTTTCTAAGGTAAGAGAATACCTTAGAACAGACCATTCTCAATCGACAGAATTGTTTCTTTCTTGTTAAGAAACAATTTTTAATCTTAATTTTTATCTTTTCTCTCCTGCAAATGGTTGGTTCCAGCAGGCTCAGATTCACTAAGGGCATTTTTTGGCTTTGAACTGAGACCTGCATCTTCCTGGGCCAGCCTGGACCAGATTCTTACTGCTGGGAGTTAATGGACAATTTTTCTGATTGACCTTTAAAATGCATTAGAAAGAAAATAGACTTAAAGTCATGTATGAAGATGTGTGTTTAGTAATACTTTCATCTTAGTTGTTAGCAATCACTGGGACACTGTAGTACTTGGATCCACTTAGTGACTGAAAATCATTGCTCCCAAGTTCAATTTTTTCCATAGGTTGCTGGGTTTAGTGGTCGCTGTGTCTGGAGGAGGCGTCGTGGGAAGCAAGAAGGGAGATGAGTGCCATCGTAGGTTAGAGGGAAATGCTGGCACGGGAGCGTGGGGTGCAGACCCGGTGTCACTAGCGCAGTCCCGGTCGCCTCGCTGAAGGTTTGGACGGCGAGATGCAGACATGGCCTTTGCTGTCATTTCTGCCACTCTCTTGTTGGGGTCCGGCTTGGCGCAGGGATGCGGGACCCTGGCCGTGGTGGGAAACGCACACCCAGCCTGCCCTGTCTGGCCGGGATGCATGTGGCCCTGCGTCCTCCCTGCCAGGCCACCTCGATTCTGCCTCCGACTGGGCTTCCAATGCACCTCTAACCGGGCACATCTGGCCACCTCCAGGGCAGACAGACAGGCCGAGGCAGGTGGCACCGCCCCAGGCCGGGTCCCCGGGCCCCAGAGGTGTGAACAAGAGCCCCCTCTCCTGGCCCTCCTCCTCTCCCTCCATCCTGTTCCCCCTCCCCCTTTCCCCTCCCAGTTACTTCTCCCTGCATGCCCCCACGGTGCCCCCAACCCTGCCTCCCACTCTATGCCCCACTCGGGCCCGAGCGGCTGGGCGCACCTGGGGGGCATCACAGGTGGGGCCCTGGACAAAGGGACGAAGGAACACCAAAAGTCGCGCACCTGCGTGCAGTTCTGTGCTCAGTACCTGGGGGTCCACAGTAGGTTTGTTTTGGAGGAAATCAGAAAGCAAAGGCGAATGAGCTCTGTGAATAAAGAAATCCAATTTCAGAAAAACACTGGGAGGAAAACAGGAAATTTCAAAGGCTGACACAAAGGAAAACCATCCTTTTGAAATTTTGTGACAATAGGGAGTTGGAGCTTAGGTGTATGGGGTTCATTTCTAAGAAGCCTGAAAATTCTTTTTCTTTTGAAACTGTATTTTGATTAAAAGTATGACTATAATATTTTAGAATTTCTGGGAGAAAATATTAATTTTTAAGCCTGGTCCTCATGAGAAAACTGTGAAGACAGATGAGGAGTGATAAAAAGAGAGCTGGGAGTGGCCGATGCTGCTGTTACTTTGGGTTTGAGGTTTAACCTGGGTCTGGGTGATTGGAAGGTGAGTTTTCCACCGCGGTGGATGGAGAGACCCCCAGACTCAAGTGCAGCCACTTCTTTGGCATCCCCTGGAGAGCAGACACCTGCATGGGGGCTGCCCAGGCACAGGGGCCACAGGCCAAAGGTACTCACTGAGGGCCCTGGAGGCCAGCCAACCGGCAGGAAGGAGACGGAGGCGGTCCGGGGTCTTGCTGTTTTCCCTGTGGGCCTCAGGCCAGCTTTCCAGTGGTTTGCATTTGCTGCTTCTGACTCTGTGGCCACCCCAATGGCCTGAGGAGCCAGCTGGACTCTTTAGACTGCATGGAGTGGGGTGGGCTCCAAAGTCCCTGGCCTCGGGTTTTCCTTCCTCAAATGTCAGGGAACTGCAGTGCCACTGGACTCTTCTCAGTTGACCTAAATTGGGGTTTGGGGACCACACAGCTTGAGGCCCACTGCTATGGCTGCTGCAGTGGCTTGCGCCCTCACGTCACTCATCCTCCTTGTGTCACTAAGAACCATGGCACTCTGAGAAAGGAGAAAGGGCCACTCGCTTACCATAGATCCATCTCCTCACTGGCCATCCTCATCAGTTCCCACACTGATGGTAGTTCCCCCGGGGGTGGTGTCACAGGTCTCCCACCTCCTGGTGGAGCCACCTCAAGCCAGTGACTCCAAAGGCTCAACCTGCCTTCAGGTGAACAAGAAGGGGCTTGACACCTGCTGGCCCTCAGGGCCTGTGCTAGGTGCCTTCTCCATCACTAGCAGCCACACTGTTGGGGCAGATGGACACAGGGACATGGTCCTGCTACCTGCCCTGATAGTCCTGAGATGATGACTGGCAACCAGAGTTGCCCTAAGTCAGCCACAAACCAGCCAGGCCTCCCCAGTGGTCAGGCTCGGGGTGTGTGGAGCTGTGGGAATGTGAGCAGAACAGGAGAGTGAAGAAGGCTGTTCAGCCATCCTCCCGGATGCTGCTTCACTCAGTCCCATCAAGAGAGCTGTGTTCTCCATCTGGCCCCTCCCCCTTCCTAAAATGTCAGAAACTTGAGAAGCTTCTGCTTCTGGTTAGATGACTCGGTCACTCAAAGGTAAGCACTGAGCCCTGCTCCATGAACTTGTGGGATTTGAGTGGTGCAGCTTAAACACAGGAGACCAAGCCTGCTCTCCAGCCCTCTTAGCCTGGGGGGGACAAGCAAACCAGTACAAACCAGAGCAAGTAACGCATAGTGTACCGTCAACGCTAATCAGTGTTAGGGCAGAACCCAAGAGGAGTTTTAGTTTGTTACAAGCACGTGCATGTGACGCAGCACATGGGGGACACCTTCTTGATGCATCACTGTGCACCTGTGGCAGTGACATGAACAGCCGAGAGCAGGGATGGTGGGACTTTCTCTTCATAACGAGCCACGTTGCAGCATAAAAACATGATTGGCCCAGGTGTCCATAGATTTCTTTCCTCATACATGGCTCTCACATTGCCATGAGTCTGACAGACCAGCCCAGATACTTCATTGTTTTGAGAGCATCCACGGAGGGGCGAATTTAAAGAAATGTCTAAATAATGCAGTCAGCACCTCCGTGATTCAATAGATTTAAGATAAGTAGTTTACACCAAGTGAACGCAATGGTTCAAAAAATTCAGTGGGTGAGAATGAAATGAAAATCAACTTTTTTCAAGAAATAAAAGACAAGAGATGGCCCTGAAAAAATCAAGACAAAAAGCTGCTGAAAAATTCCACCCAAGAAATATGAAGCTGGCACCAAGCCCTTTGTGATGGTGACCTGCTAAGAAGGGTCCTCGAGCCAGGTTGCTATCTGCAAACACAATGAATGGTACATTCTTTGTTCTGAGGTGAGGACTCAGGTGGAGTCACTTGTGCAACATCAGGATCAGAGGTATTTTGCTAAATAAGATGAATAAGCCCTTGGAAGATCCAGACAAGAAGACCGAGGATGCGATAAACATAGGTTGCAAGGAAAGTGTATTCTTAATGCTTGTACATATGAATGATATAATAATTACATCATTTTGCCCAAAGCAAGAACTTCTCAAACCCATATCACCCCAATCAAAAAGCTCGTTAATAATTTGGTCATGCTGCCTGATATTTTGTGATGATTTTTTTTTTTTTGCAAGCAATTTTTCTCTTTTGATTTGACCAAATCTGTCATCCTCCAGGGAAGGACTCAAACTTTTTGAAGATTGAATAACTATCAAAAATTAAATTTTGCTGAACATGATTTGTCATAGGAGAAGATGGCTATGATTTCCAAACACCTCTCATGTGCCAGGCACCCTCTCTGTCTTCTCAACAATCCTATTAGGAAGGATTTCAGTCACTAGGAGATTAAATAACTTTCTAGGATCCCAAGGCTCTTAAATAGCAGAAACATAGGTTTGATCCAGGTATTTCTAAACTTAAAACCCATGGGACTTTTAAACAGCAAGAAATTTTTAGCTAGCGGTAAAAAATCACCATCGGTGAATCAGGACATATTGGGACGCCTACATGTCATTTAAGTGTAAATATTGAAGTTTGGAAGTACGAGATTAAAAGGGAAAGTTGTTGCACAATTCAGACACTTCAAACAGAAAACACTGTCTGATTTGTTCATGCTCAAAGTTGACTTTTCTGAGGTCATCTCGCCGCACGGCCCGCGATTTCCTCACCCTGCCTCCTACCCTTCAGCCCTGGAATGTCATCACTTCTAGTCACAAGGCCAAGAGACAATCCAGCAACTCACTCAAGTCAGCGGCTGATTCTAATCTTTATACTCTGTCAAAAAATTATTATAGACAAGCTAGAACACATTAGCATAATTTAACCTTGTCTTCTACATTTAAATAATGCCATCTTCTATGTTCTGCAGTATCATAATTATCAGTAATTAAAATGTTAAATGCTTCATCATTGAAGTGGTTTCCATTTTTTCTCTAGGCTGTCAAGATAATGTTTTTTCACTGTTGTTCTGAAGGGGGCAAAGGAAAGGAGTGAGCTTGCTGAGGAGAAGCAGGCAGGGAGGCTGGATGTGAGGGCGGAATTGGGAGAGGCTAATTCACTGTCAGTGAAGCACCACCAGCCCAGGTCAGGAGTCCGGCTCATGATCTACCCTTGGAATCTAAAGCTTCTGAGTCCAAAATTAGTTGCTTCTGCTCTGTGTCCTTCTTTTCAATTCTGGAAACTGATCAAGCAGGTGGCAGTCACTCGAGAGTTTATTTGCTGAATAGCATTAACTGTGAGCAACCACCTGCTCCATCACAGCCAATTCCCGACCATTTCATTCCTTCTATCCATCAGTGATTTACATTTTCAAACCAGAGAGAGGACAGGGAAATTTGCTCTGAGTTTGGAAGACAGATCATAAATCAAGCTGTCTAAATCCGCAACACCACTCACTCCTTCACCAAGTATTTATTGGGCACTTACTATCTGCCAGGCTCTCTTCCAGGTCTTTCCATTGAGTTTATGATAGTTTGTGTCATGCTAATACTGCACTGAGAAGGCGTGAAACTGAGTTACTGATTTATATTTTAGAACAAGTTAGGAAGCACGGCAGTAGCCTTCCCCAGGTTTTTAGTTTTGTTTTCGGTTTTTGCAATGGGAAAGGAAGGCTTGTCTTCATTCCAGGTCTGCTTTGTGGTTTGAACAGACTTACCGCGAACTCATTCAAAGCAAAAATCCTCCTCCGTAGAGGAGTGATGGGAAAGCTAATGGACAAAAAGTTATTCTGGAGGGCTCACATATTCCCCAGTGGGTGAGGCTGGATGAGACAGCCAAGCTCTAAAACAATTAATTTCCAATGCTACCTTGATTGATTTGTTCAACAATTTATCGAACCTCTACTCTGTGCCTTGCACTTGGCAAGCTGTTTCTGCTATGCTGTCACAGGACCCAGGCCTGTCCTGAGGGGGAGTGGACCTAGGTGAGCAGAATAAATATAAACAAAGCACTAATCCAGAGAATGGATATTACAGGGGCCTCTCTGGTACCATCTAGGTTACTAACTAAAGTTCAGCTAACTAAAGTGGAACAAGAAATTCCTTTTCACATTATCTCACTGTAGTTTTGTTAGATGTGGCTAAATACTTGTGTTTCATATGAATATGTTTATAGACATTTTGGGGCAGCTGGCTTTATTGCAAAAATTACTCAGGGAGTTCCCGTCGTGACGCAGTGGCTAACGAATCCCACTAGGAACCATGAGGTTGCAGGTTCAATCCCTGGCCTTGCTCAGTGGGTTAAGGATCTGGCATTGCCGTGAGCTGTGGTGTAGGTTGAAGACGCGGCTCAGATCTGGCGTTGCTGTGGCTGTAGCGAAGGCTGGTGGATACAGCTCCGATTCGACCTCTAGCCTGGGAACCTCCATATGCCACGGGAGTAGCCCTAGAAAAGGCAAAAAAAAAAAATTAAACATTGAATAAAGCTTCTCGGGAGTTGGGTGGAAGTTTTAGGAATTAATGTAAGAGTTTTATTTTCTGGGTGTTGATTTCTAATATGTATTGTTATAAATTAAATATTCTCCCTTCAACACTAAAGTATTCTTTCCCCTTTAAAAAGATGGTTCTAAGATTCTGTTCTATATAAAATCCACTTATACAATATTTTCTTGGGCTACAAATTTTGAGGATAATGCTGTCTGTGGGCATTATATAGTCTTAGCTATTTTTCATGATTCAAAGCATGAATAGATTTGTCATGCGATGCATGATAAATATTTAGTTTTAATTGGTTGAGTTGGTTAGCACTTAATAAATAGCTTTTAGCCATTGTTGAACGGTCTCTAAGGTTAACATGTTGACAGTGCCATTAATTTGACTTAAATCTAGTGGAATAATATTCTAATGTGTATTGATTCCAAATTGCGGAATAGCCTGTCAAATTTATTTTCTCCACACACCGAATCATAATATTTGCCCCAATTTTAAAGCCATCGAATGTTACTGCATTGAATATGAGTATTATGAGTAGTAAAGAGATTGCTTTGGACAAAATGCAGCACAGTTGTGAAAGAATGTTTTAGGAAGAGCTATCTGAAAATGTGACTGATGAGTGAAGAACTGAGGTTCATTAATACATCATTTTGCTTCCTTTATGTTAAATTGTAATTTTTGTTTTGCTTTGACTGAAATAACTTCTTGTGCAAAAGGAACATTCCATGCAGTTCAGCCTGCAGGTGGGTGACATCCTGAGGGCCCTGTGATCCCAATGGGGCCCCTGCTGGCAGTTTCTTCTCCCCGGGATGCTCTGAGCCACAGGACTCCTTGTTAACTCATTTAAATAAATAGAGATCAAGATTCACATTTAATTATAGGGCTAATATCACTCACTTATAGGAAACATAAAGAGAAATATACACCTCAGGAAGTATGAGGAGAAAGGAGAGGAAACAAATGATTATTTATGATGAACTTTTGAAGTGGTCCTGGTGATTTGTGGCAGAAGCTTACAAAAGATTCCTATTGTTGTTTTCTATTAAAAAATTAACATGCATTATGGGACATTTTTGAAATATAAGTGAATATTAAAATTGAAAAAACATCCTTAATTCTACATCAGTGCCAATAATTAATTATGTTAGGAACTTTTACTGTAGATTTTTGTGATATACATATAAAACAAAAATAAATGCAAATCAGACATACTCATCTATTTGTAATATATATTTTAATATATCATTAAATATATTATCATTTTTAATATATATTTTGATATATGTATTTTTAATATATCAAATATTTTTCTATACCATTTTAATAATTGTGTTTGTAATAACAGACATATATTTTGTCAAGTATAATTTGTAAGATTCAAAAGATATTTATTTTAAAAATTCCCTGTTGAATTTTATATTATAATTTGAGTTTGGGCAGTTAAAAAAAGATTTTTTAGGCGTTCCCACGGTGGCACAATGGGATTGGCGGTGTCTCTGCAGCTCCAGGACGAAGATTTGATCACAGCCCAGCACAGTGGGTTAAAGAATTCAGCATTGCCACAGCTGAGGCTAGGTTGCAGCTGTGGCTGGGATCTGATCCCTGGCCCAGAAACTCCATATGCCTTGGGGCAACCAAAAAAAAAGATTTCTTAAAATAGTGCCTTAGGCTACTGAATAAAGCATTTAACAGGTAGTTAAATAACACTGAGACAACTTAGTGCACATCTCTGAAATCACTTCATCCCATCATCCATCCATCTAGTCACTTAAACCTTTTGTAAAAATTATAGTTGATTTATAATGTTGTGTTAGTTCCAGGTATATAGCCGAGTGTTTCAAGTACATACATGTTCTTTTTCAGTTGCTCTTCCATTACAAGCTATTACAAGATATTGAACATAGATCCCTATGCTGTACAGTAGTTGGTTGGTTGTCTAGTTTATACATAGTAGTGTGTTCCTGTTAATCCAAACCTCCTAATTTATCCCTCCCCTCTTTCTCCTTTGAGAACTATAAGGCTGTTTTCTATGTCTGAGTCTTTTTTTGTTGTTGTGTAAATAAGCTCATTTGTATCATTCTTTATATTCCACATATAAGTGATAGCATATGCTATCTGTCTTTCTGTCTGACTTCACGTAGTGTAATAATCTTTAGGTCCATCCATGTTGCTGCAAATGGCAAAATATTTCATCCTTTTTATAGCTGAGTGATATTCCATTGTATATAACACATTGTCTTTACATTCCTCTGTCAAAGGACACTTAAGTTGCTTCCATGTCTTGGCTATCATAAATAGTGCTGCTATGAATGTTGGGGTGCATGTATCTTTTCAAATATGGTTTTCTCCAGGTATATGCCAAGGAGTGGGGTTACTTGATCATATGATAGTTTTATTTTTAGTTTTTTAAGGAACCTCCATGCTGTTCTCCATAGTGGCTGTACCAAGTTACATTCCCACCAAAAGTGGAGGAGGGTTCCCTTTTCTCCACACCCTCTCCAACACTTATTATTTGTAGACTTTTTGATGATGGCCATTCTGACTGGTGTGAGGTGGTATCTCATGGTAGTTTTGATTTGCATTTCTCTAATAATTAGTGATATTGAACATCTTTTCATGTGCCTGTTGGCCATCTGTATGTCTTCTTTCAAGAAATGTCTTTTTAGGTCTTCTACCCATTTTTTTGATTAGAATGTTTGGTCTTTTGATACTGAATCCTATATGAGTTGTTTGCATATTTTGGAAATGAATCCCTTGTCAGTCACACACTTTGCAAACATTTTCTCCTATTCTGCAGGTTGTGTCTTCATTTTGTTTATGATTTCCTTTGCTGTGCAAATGCTTTTAAGTTTAATTAGGTCTCGTTTGTTTATTTTTGCTTTTGTTTCCATTACTCTAGAAAATGGACCCCAAAAAATGTTGCTGTAATTTATGTCAGAGTGTTCTGCCTATGTTTTCCTCTAGGAGTTTTATATTATTCAGAGTTAATCCATTTCGAGTTAATTTTTCTGTATGGTTTTAGAGAATGTCCTAATTTCGTTCTTTTACATGTAGCTGACCAGTTTTCACAGCACCACTCATTGAAGAGACTGTCTTTTCTCCATTGTACATTCTTGCCTCCTCTGTTGTAGGTTAATTGACCATAAGTATGTGGGTTTATTTCTGGGCTTTCTAACCTGCTCCATTGATTTATGTGTCTGTTTTAGTGCCAATACCATAGTGAAGTTTTTTTGGTTTTGTTTTTGTCTTTTTAGGGCTGCACCCACAGCATATGGAAGTTCACAGGCTAGGGGTCTAATTGGACCTGCAGCTGCCAGCCTATGCCACAGCCATGGCAATGCAGGATCTGAGCAGTGTCTATGACCTAACTCAACAGCTTGTGGCAACGCCAGATCCTTAACCCGTTAAGTGAGGCCAGGGATTGAAACCCATATCCTCATGGATACTAGTCAGATTCTTACCACTGAGCTACAATAGGAGCTCCCCAATACCATACTTTTTTTGATTACCGTAGCTTTGTAGTATAGTCTGAGGTCAGGGAGCCTGATCCCTCCAGCTATGTTCTTCTTTCTCAGGATTGTTTCTGTTATCCAGAGTCTTCCATGTTTCCACACACATTTTAAAATTATTTGCCCTAGTTCTGTGAAAATTGCGACTGGTAGTTTGATAGGGATTGCACTGAATCTATAGATTGCCTTGGGTAATATGGTTATCTTAACAATATTGATTATTCCAATCCAAGAACAGAATCTATTACAAGAGGTCTTTCTTGGGTCCCTGCTTGTGTGACAGACTGTGTATAGGGCACTGGGGTCATTGGGAGGGACACTTTGATAGGCTTATCTGAGCAGCTGAAAGCCAGTGTGAAAGGCATGTAATGCAAAGCCACCAAAAGGCATTACAGTAGGATGTCAGTAAAGGTGTGGGCCACATACCATGGAAACTAGAGGAGAAGCAGCTGGATCTGCCTGATGAGGTTCAGGACAACCCAAGGTGGGGGTGTGGCACCTGAAGAGTCTGGAGGATGAGTGGAGACCATTCTTTGGCCTCCAGTAAGAAAGCTCGAAGCCCCATTTCCTCCGTGAATCCATCCCTAGGGCTGTGCTTCTCTCCTTCTCTCTCTTTCTACTTTCAGAAAACCCACAGTGCTCTGTACCATAGTTTGATATTGGCTTATGGTCACAGGCTTATCATTAGATTTTGTGTTGCTTGCAACCATTTGACTGTTTTAGTGTATTTATTTAACAAACACTTACATAGTACCTAATACTTAGCAGGCAGTATTCTAAGAATTTAACAAACATTAATTCATTCAACCCTCCTAACATTCCTATTACTGTCCCCATTGTACAGAGAAGAAAGCTGAAGCAGAGCCCAGGTTCCCATGGCCGGGAAAGGGAGGCCATGCATTTCAAGGCTCAGCAGGCTGGCTCCAAAACACATGCTCTTAACTGCTCTGGGCTGCCTCTCTCTCAACAGCTGGAAGTTTCCATAGTCCAGTGATTGTATCAGCTCCTTTAATAAAATCTCTCATGGGAACTAGCAGAGAGAGGGTGTAATAAATGACCTATCAATAAATAGTAAGCTGAAGGCTTCCTCACGTTTCATTATCAGGGGCTGACTCTCCTCTGGGAACTGGCAGTTTTGGGGACACTGAGCCTGAGGGGATGAGGCAGGGAGGGGACTGAGGTGGCATCAGGCAACTCAGTTGAATGAGCTCAGGCTGTAAACGGGGTGTCAGGTGCCCAAGATGAACCATCCTCATAGCCCGTGGACCCGAGCTGCCCCCCAGGTCCACTGTGAAAGGGAACAGAATGGGCTAGTAGAAACAGCTGTGGTTTTTAAGTACAATACTTCTATCATTCTGTGATCAAAGGAAATAAAACTTGAAGTTGGGAAGCCAAATCCTGTGCTCCAAAAAGGCCAATCTGGAGATGCCCTCGAGCAGCCAGGACCTCAGCAGCTGCTTTTAGCTTTGCCCTGCTCCCCGGCCCCGATCCCCACCCAGTGTACGTCTGCCTCTTCACTGCAGCTGAGCACTGTCACAGGGTCCACGCCCCAGGCTGGGTGACTCAGGCTTCCTGACGTCTTCCTCCCACCTACCCTCCTCCACCAGACGTGACTGATCCAGCGCTGTCCTCTCCAGGCAGGGTCCCTGACAGCAGTGTCACTGATGAGCTAATTGCTTACTAAGCCATTCTCCTTGACCCTGCCAAACGTGAGACCTAGATTCTCTAACAAAACAAAACCCTGTCATTAGAAAAAAGACACTCTGCCCGCCAGATTGGGAAGAGATTCCGTCGATGTTATCAGGTGATTGACTCAGTCTGCCGCTGACATTTGTGGAGCGCATTCAGTGTTGAAGGAGCTGGGCACGGGGCACTGGAGTGGACGGTGATGAGGAAGACTCGTTCCCTGCCTATTTTATCTGTTTCTGCACGGAACGCTGACCCTGACCGTGTTTATTCTTTTGTTTGAACAGACAACTGGAGATAAAATCACATGCATTTTTTAAACTCCCAGTCCGCTTTCAGAATCATAGGTGCACATAGAGGGCCCTTTCCACCGTGTGACTCATTCATCTTTCCGGCACCAAGGACCACCTGCAGAAACAGCGCCTGAGCCTCAATATTTGATGTGTCAGTTGCCTTCTAGTTCCAGGTTTACTGGGGCACAGGCAGAGGAGCAGAACGGATGCCCAGCTAGCCTTATCCAGATGACAGAAGGGATTAAAGATCTTTGGCTATTTGCTCTTCGTCATGGGCCAGCTTATTGTTTGTCAAGCTACAATCATTGTCTACATGGGTTTGGCTCTTTTCTGGGGTTCTTTTCTTTTGGTTATAACAACAACAACAACAACAACAACAACAAAAAAAACCCACCAAACTGAAGAATATGACTATTTGAACAGTTTTTTAGAAATTTTGGATTTTGATTTCTACTTTATTATATTCTTACGTGTATAAGGAAGTAGGAATTTTCAAATCATACTGAGTGAATAAGATTTCAAAGAATATGGGGAGTTCCCTTGTGGCTCAACAGATTAATAACCCTGACTGGTATCCATGAGAATGAGGGTTTGATCCCTGGCCTCACTCAGTGGGTTAAGGATCCGGTGTTGCCATGAGCTGTGGTGTAGGTCACAGTCGTGGCTCAGATCTGGCGTTGCTGTGACTGTGGTGTAGGCTGGCAGCTGCAGCACCAATTTGACCCTTAGCCTGGGAACTTCCATATGTCTCAGGAGTGGCCCTAAAAAAATAAAGAAAAAAAATTAAAGGATATGGAAATCATGGAGGAAATTGTGAAGTAACTTATCAAAAATAAATATGACTCCCTGTTTTTCTCCATTAGTCCAATTTGACTTTAGGATAAAATCTTTTCAAAAATGTGTGAATCATTTCATAGGCTTTTATCTGTTATTTCATTTGATAGTCATAACAATCCTATGTGGAAGGCAAGGCTGGGGTCACCTCATGCCACTGCCTGGTCAGCGGAGGGAGGTTTGGAGCTGCTGGGTGGCCTGGGAACCACCTGGATAGCAGGCAGTACAGTGAGAACCAGGTAGCCTGACCGCCCTTGTGTTCTTTCCAACACCGGCTCAGATCCCACCGTTACAGGCCCAATGCACTTACAAATTCCGAATTTTAGATTTCTTTTTTCTGCCCCCCTGCAGCAAATGGAGCTCCTGGGCCAGGGATCAGATCTGAGCCACAGCCACAAGCCAAACCATAGCTGCAGCCACGTCAGATCTTAACCCACTGTGCTGGTGATGAAATATGAGTCCCAGCGCTCCCAAGATGCTGCTGATCCCAGTGCATCACAGTGGGAGCGCCTAGATTTTTTAAAAAATAGTAAATATACCATATATTTCATAACACCCTCAGCATCCTTGGGTCTATTCAAGTCAACTTGCCGCAGCCATGTAGTCTTTTCAAATTTGACTTCTTTCACTTAGCAGTATTCATTTGAGGTTCCTCTGTGCCTTTTCATGGCTTGAGAGCTCGTTTCTTTTTAGTGCTGAGTAATAGTCCTTTGTCTGAATGTTCCGCAGTTCATTTATCCATCACCTACTGAAGGGCATCTTGGTTGCTTCCAAGTTTTGGCAATTGTGAATAAAGCTGCTGTGTGCAGGTCCTTGTGTGGACACAAGCATTTCACTCATTTGGGTAAACACCAAAGAGTGTGATTGCTGCATAACCTAAGCTCACCTTTAGTTTTAAAAGAACTGTTGCACTATCTTCCAAAGTAGCTGTACCGTTGTGCTTTCCCACCAGCAGTGAACAAGGTTCCTGCTGCTTCACATCCTCGTCAGCATTTGGAGTTGTCAGTGTTCCAGATCTTGGCCATTCTTTTTGTTTGTGTTTGTTTTTGTTTTGTGTTTTTAGGGCCACACCTGCAGCATATGGAAGTACCCAGGCTAGGGGTCAAATCGGAGCTACAGCTGCCAGCCTATACCACAGCCACAGCAATGCAGGATCTGAGCTGCATCTGCAACCTACACCACAGTTCACGGCAATGCTGGATCCTTAACCCACTGAGCAAGGCCAGGGATCAAACCCGCATCCTCGTGGATACTAGTTGGGTTCGTTTTCCCTGAGCCACAATGGGAACTCCTGGCCATTCTAATCGATGTGTAGTGACACACTTATCATCTCCTTGTTGCTTTAATTTGCATTTTCCTAATGACATGATATTAACATGTTTTCATGTGCTAATTTTCAATCTGAATATCTTCCCTGGCGAGTTCTCTGTTCAGTTCTTTCACCTATTTTAAAATTAGGTTGTTTTATTAATGTTGAGATTTAAGTGTTCTTTGTAGATCTTGGAAAAAGTCCTTTATCAGATATGTGTTTTGTGACTATTTCCTCACAGTCTGCAGCTTGTCTTCTCATAATCTTTACGTTGTCGTTCATAAAGCAGATGTTTTCGTTTTAGTGCAGTCCCGCCTGTCAATTATTTCCTTCATGGCTCATGTCTTTGGCGTTGCACCTGAACACCAGCCTCAGACTGCAAGTCACCGAGGTTCCTTCCTGTGTTATCTTCTAGAAGTTCTACATTTTTGCATTTTACATTTAGATCTGTCATCCCTTTTGAGTTAATTTTTGTGAGGGATATAAGATCTCTGTCTAGGTTTCTCTGTTTGCATATGAATTTCCAGGTGTTGTAACTACCATTTATGTAAAAGAATACTTTTGCTCCATCGTGCTGCCTTTACTTCAGTTGATGGTTTTTATGTGGGTCTATTTCTGAGCTCTCTATTCTCTTCCATTGATTGATTTGTTGATTATTTCACCAATACCACACTGTCTTAATTACTCTAGTTTTACTGTAAGTCTTGAAGTCAGGCAGTGTTAGTTCTCCAAATTTGTTCTTCTTCAATAGACTCTGTGTTGAGTCTTTTGCTTCTCTATATAATCTTTAGAATCCGGTTGTCAATAACCATGAAATAACTTGCTGGAATTTTGGTTGGGATTGCATGGAATCTATAGATCGATTTGGGAAGCACTGATATCTTGACGATATTGGATCTTCTTATTCATGGACATGGACTATCTCTCCATTTATTTAGTTCTTCTTTGGTTTCACCCATCAGAATTTTTTAGCTTTCCTCATATAGATCTTGTACGTATCTTGTTAGATGGACCTAGCACCTCGTGTGAGCATCACTTTAAAATTAAATTTGTGTAGGATTTGATTATGCCAACCTGCTCCATATAGAGAGTGTAGAAGAACTAATCTTAGTAAGAAGTTATTCAACCTTTCTCAAATTCGATTTCTTCTTTGAAAGGCCAACATCACTGTGCCCTCTTTGCAGGGTGTTATGTAGCCAGGAGAAATGAATACAAAGAATCTCAATGAGATCAATAAATTGTACCATAATAGGTAGTAATATTTGGAGAAAACCTACAGTTTCAAACATTCCTCTTTGTTAAATTTTTTATCTCGCTAACTTGTGTTTCACTAACCATTAATTATGATATTGTTATCTTAAAACTTTATTAAAGCAACTTGAAACTTTTGAAAAAGCCGTTGTTCACATTAAAAATAGCTTGGCTGATTCATCAACTATAATCTTGCACTCCATGCACAGTGCTGGCTGTGTGAAAAAAGTCAGTTTTCCTATTTCACCTAGACTTGCAGGATATTCATTTAGTGAGAGGACGCTTTTCTCCTCCAGAATCTCAGTGTTCCTTGATTGACCACTGATCAACTTAGCTGGAGTTATTAAAAATATTTTCTTTTAAACACTGAATTTGGAGGCGTTCCCATTGTAGCTCAGTGGGTTAAGAACTAGACATAGTGTCTATCAAGATGTGGGTTTGATCCTGATCCCTGGCCTCACTCAGTGGGTTAAGGATCCAGCATTGCTGTGGCTGTAGTGTGGGCCGGCAGCTGCAGCTCTGATTCATCCCCTAGGCTGGGAACTAAAAAAAAAATAAAAATAAAAACAAAGAAAAAAAACTACTGAACTTGGAAATTAGAAATTAGAAATAACATTTTATGTGTTCAAAATATTATTATCTTCTGAAAAATATTTGTCTACTACCCACCGTATATGTAATATGATGTCTAAGAGGGTAGAAAATAAGTGGATGACAGAAAATGTGTTCATACTTTTACCATTTCCCAAAAGAACTTGAAGTTGTTTACGATAAAAACATCGTCCCGTTACGATCAAAGGCCATTGGCATGAGACAACATTACAAGTGAGCAAATCACATAGGGGTGGTAAAGGGAGCAGTTTGTGCAGAGATTTCGAGTTGGGGCGGACTTTGCCGCGGAGCTCTCTGCCCCAGGCTCCCAGCAGCCGCGCAGAGAGCTAAGAGCGGCAGCTTAAGTGCAAAGGCAGGGCGCCCTCCTCCCGGGGGAGGCAGGCCCCGGGCCACCGCCTTCACCAGACCCAGACTGCAGGCCATGGAGACAGGGCCCAGGACATGAACTCAGAGGAGGGGAGAACTAGCTAAGCAGACCTTCTAGGAAAACGGTTTATTCGGGTGAGGGCCTGGGGACAGAAACAGGCACTTCCTGAAATTCTAGATGGGCCAGCTTGGCCTGAAAGGAGGTGAGTGGCCAAGTGAAAGGAAGGGCTGAAAAGGCGATTTCAGTACAAGCATCAGTGACTTTGAGTCCAGCCTCAGCAGCTTGAACTGTAGTTTCTGGGCCATTCCCTGCTGGCTTTTTATTTTTTTCCCTTTAACCAGGAAAACATGTTAAATGAAGACAGTGTCTTAAAAAGATTAATCTAGTAGCAGTTCCAAGATGTAGGAAAGGCACTTGGGCCGAAAGCCCAGCTCCAGTCCGGCGGAGAGAAGGGGGTGAGCGGTGAGGGGCATTGCAGAGGAGAGGCGTGCTCCCCGGATGGTCACGGACACGAGGAGCCGGCAAGAGGAGGGCCAACAGCAGGCTGCGCTTCCGCCAGACAAGAGAAAAGGGAGTCCTTTTTTGAGGAAGGGAAAGGATTTGTGGAAGAGGGTCGACTTTGATGGGGTGGCGGTCAGTCGCCCAGTAGGATCCTGGAGGCAGAACGCAGGTGTTCCGGGCCACAGAGAGCGGCGGGTGGCACAGCTTAGGAACTATTGATGTGAAAGTTATAGTTGGTCAGTGACAGGAAAGCTTTCCAAGGAAGTGACCCTGGAGTGGATGAAAGGCAAGCACAAGACTTTGGGCCGTGGCTGGCTGTTAAGATCCCAGGGTGAAGATGCCCCCGCCCTGTGTCCTTCAGTCAGTGACCGGCAGCGTTCTTCACCTATTCCGAGCTCTCACACCCCACACTACGTAGTCCGGTTCAAGTCAACTTCGGGCATTTGCCTACAGAGTCGCCGGAAGGGATGTCAGTGGAGAGTCAGCCGCTGGTTCCAGAGCCAGCCTGTCCTCTCTCTGCTGGTCTGTCCGGATTTAACGCTGTCGAAACAGAGGGTCAGGAGGGAGTACTTCCAGCTCACCTCTCCTGAACCACCTGCCCTGCCAAGTCTGAGGCCAGAAGTGTGGACGTGGAACTCCTTGGCCTCCCCCTCGGGGCGGGTGCTGGACGCGCCCTGGGCCCAGGAGGAGCCGCTAGGAAGGCTTCTCGGCCAAGCCTTTGACAACGGCCGCCAACGAATTCCATCACGTTGCATGGAGTGAATTTATTTATCTTCTGTGGAAAACAATCAAGTCAGACTTTTGGAGGGAGGTATTTTTGTGCTGTCAGCTGACTTGGGGATTTCCTCCCCAAGCGGCACAAGTCCTTCTTTTCGTGGCGTCCCCTGCTCCCCACCAGCACCCCACGACAGATGACAGAGTTGATCCCAGTCTGCCCGCAGCACTGTACCTGCTGGTAGGGCCTGTAGGAACCAAGCAGGTCAGCCTTGTTTCCTACAAATATTAAAACTCCGACCTGCGGCATCATTTTCTATTTGTTAGGTTTGTCTATTAAGCAAGGGAGCCAGATGCAGTGTGGGACCTGCCTGCTCCAGCCAGAAACGCATGTGTGCTTGCTGGTCAATGGAGACGGCACAGTTGACTGCTCCTGCAGTGGGAGGGGCTCTGGGCATGCGTGCTGGCCCCAAGGGCCATGGGGAGAAACACTAAGTGGGGGTCAGGCATGTGGTCTGTGGGGGCTGTACGGAGATGCTCCTGCAGGGGCCAGAGCAGCAGCTGGGAGCTCAGGGGCCTGGTCTGTGAAGTGGGTAAGAGATAGAGAGGGTCAAAGGCCAGTGAAGGAGTCGCCTGGCTTCCTAAACTAGGGCTGTTGAACTGGACTCTGAAAGCTGCAAGTTATCACAAAAGCGAGAGCGAGCAGCAGGTTGGGGGTGGATTGGATGGGATGGGGCCAAGGCCCAGCGGAGGCGCCGACACCGAGGGCTTGTAAGCCCAGGGCTGCAGAGGATAAAGCGACCCCGGTGACCTTTCAGCTGGCCTCTCCTTTTCTCGATGGACAGGCAGATTCTAGGACTCTGGGTGCAGAACATGCGGCTCGCTGCTACGTGAGCCGGCTATACTGGCATTTTAGTCCTGTTGGCAGATAATCCTTGGGGTGAAATCACTTGTTTCGAAAGTCTGCAGTGTGCTAAAACTGGGGCCGATTTGCTGACAGGAGTTATTTACTTCCTTAGCTGAGTATATTTAATGTCCACATTGCCAGTAGTACGTCAAAGAATATTAGCAAGCAATGATGTCTTTTACTTCACATGAAAGAAAATTGCGGCCTGTCATTTTAATACACAGCCTTCATCATTTTAAATGGAGAGAAGAATGCTTTCAACTCAACTGGTTTTAAAGGGTACTTTCCACGTTGACCCATGCAAAGGCCGTAGAATCAATCAGTTGACCTAAGCGGTGGCTTTATGCCGTGATTGCCCTAGGCAAGTACATGTGAAAGGCATCTCTGTTTTGCCAGGAAATTTGCGTACCTGTGTTTATGTAGACTTGTACAGAATAGTAAGTTCCCAACAACAAACAACAGCATAATCAATGAGAAGTAACGAGAGATGAATGCTTCCTGGGGAAGAGCTGGGAAGGGAATCCGGAGTGATGGAATGATTCAGCAACACAACTACCAGCAAGGGAGAAAAGAAAACAAAGGCAGTGAAAATGAGGCCGTCGGAATTTGGCTGTGCACCGAGGGGGCCTCTGCCTCCCTGAAAGGCTTCACGAATGGCTTTCAACATATGGATCCTTTTCTTTATATTGTGTCCTTCCTCCTCGCTCCGTCCTGCAGAAAGTCTCAGTCCTCAGCATCCTGATGCGCTGGACCTAGTGGCAGGAAAAACATGAATGTAGCTTGACAGACACACATGAAAACCGGCCAAGGCACACCCGCCTCCAAGAACAGTCAGCCTCCGGCCAAACTGGAAATGTGACCATCACCGGCGTCCGCTGCCGAAAGAAACCATCTGCCAGCAGTGCAATTGCTTTGGTATCTTCAGCTTTAATTTGAATTTCTAAGAGGACTTTGGGGAGTCAAAGCATAATCTTTTTAAATGTTTAAAAGCTCTAAATAACTGGAGGTTGACGTTGAATTTGCCCTTTTCTCCTTCCAATCTACAGTCAACATTTCCATGATCACAGGACACACTTGACCTCGTGCCACCCTGGTCCCCCGTCTCCCTCAAGCCTTGACCCCAAGTCCCCCCCCCCCAACCCCCCCTTCTGCTGTTATCACTGCTTTCCTGCCAAGAGAGCAGGTTGTAATCCAGGCCCGCCGCGCTGCGGGCAGGGCAGAAAGGCAGCGGGTGGGAGTGCAGTAAGGAGCGAAGCGTGGAACAAGAGTGTGTACTTGGGACTTCACACTACTTTGTGCAAAGGGAGAGGCTTGGGTAGAGACAGACAGTGATTGTCTTTGTTTATCAAGTGAAGATCCCAGCCAGTGAATCAACTTCCTGCACCATCAACACACATGCTACTGGTATCAAAGAAGGATAACAGCAGGCCTAAAAACAAATGTGTATTTAACTTATGAATATTATGGAATTTTTAGAGAGAAGCAAATGCACACATTAAAAAAAATTAATAGTCAACTGAAGGACTGTCTTTCCAGTTCCTCATCTCAAGCTTTCTTTTACATTTGGACAGGGTCATGACTTCGGGGGTGAGTCTGCGCGGGGCCTGAGGAACTCTAGGCATAGAAAGCCTAGGAAGCTGCGGGGCCTGTTGGAAAACGGGCCTCCCAATGGGAGAGACCGTCCACGTGGGTGCACTTATTCAGTGCAAAGAAATGAGATCAGAAGGGGACAGTTTAAGCCTGTCGATGACAAGGATTCCTGTTGTTTTATAGTCAACATGCCTTTTAAATTTACTGAATAAAACCCCATATCTAAAGCAGTTGGTTCTGATTCTGAGGTGCATTTGCCATCAGTGTATGACCGTGGCCCTGCAGGCTGTGTGCACAGTGTTTAAGGGAAGGCCCTGGCGGCAGGGAAGCCCACTAAGAAGAATCCCCACTGAGTCTCAGGAAGGTCCTGGGAGCTGAGGCAGCCACATGTCATGTCCACCAAGTCGCCAAAGAAACATCAGTGAACAGCAGTGTCTGAACTGTGTTGAGAAGCGCTGAGAACAAGTATTTCTTGGGAGGGAGGTGAGTTTCTACATGGGAAATGAGCCATGGGGTCAGTGAAGATGTCATACTCCAGGAAGACCTGAGGCAGTCTGGGCAGTGGACTGTGGAACAGGTAAAGACCCCTGGGTCCTGGGTGCCGAGACCCTCTTTCACCTACAGAAGGGCAGGGTCCTTGCACACAGATGACCCATGAGTGTAAAGTGACACCCAGATCCCAGGTAGGAGTCCCTTATCATTTGTGGATTGGCCGTTTTGTACAACCAAGATTAGAAACTCATCTTACACAGGAAAACACAACATTGACTGCTCCTGACTCCAGTAGACATGGAGGTACGTCTGTGAGGTTGTTTGGAAAATTGCCTGTTTAGTTAATTAAGAAGAAAACAGAAAGAGCAAAAGAGAGAGAAGGAAAGAAAGAAGAAAGAAAGAAAGAAGGGAGGAAGGAAGGAAAGAAAGAGAGAGAGAGACAGAAAAGAAAGAGAAAGAGAGAAAGAAAGAAAAGAGAAAAGAGAAGAAAAGAGAAAAGAAAAGAAAAGGAAAGTCAGCAGGAAGGAGGGGAGGGAGGGAGAGAGGAAGGGAGAAAACTGCCTGTTTAAACTCGGGCCCTGGAATACACAGATAGAAAGCAAGCCCAGAAAAAAGATGTTCTTATTCATTTGATCCTCTTTTTAAAGGCCAAACAGTTACACAATCATTTTGACAAGCCTTTAACTCTTTAACAGGGGATCAGGAAAATTCTAAAGATGTTACATTTCAGTCCTACAATGGCTGAATCAAACGCGGTATGTTTCATATACAGTTTGCAAGGACAAGGCCAATAAGCTGCAATCAGAATACCTCAGCTGTGTTTCAGGAGAAAGGTTATTTACTGGGGTCAGTTTTTATCCCTGAAAAATTGGTTTTCTTTTGGAAATTGCCCTCTCTGGAAATATGATTTGCTTTTCATAAAAATATCCTTGATGCTATTTTTATTATTTTTCTCTCACACACTATGTTTTATGATCCATTGTGCCAGTGGCCTGGGTTTTGCCAGCCATGAAACATTTCGAGAAGTAACCCCTGGGGGTAGCAAAGGATGGCCATCTGTAGATGATGCATAAAATCTGTAATCTGGCAGAAATCAGCTAATTAATTAGACCCACCTTGATGTTTATATTCTATATCTAAAAATGTTTGTTTTAGTAATGGTTGCCAACCACTGAAGCAATTCGAAGACCTAAAAACTCTTAAAATTTATTTTCAGATCAGTGGAATGAACACGAGTATGCTGCCCGAATTTCCAAGTTTAGTAAACATGTCTCCCCAGTCCAGTGGCGCTGGATGAGAAGGGTCACCAGGCCACTTCACTAGGGTTGACAGTGGACCTGCTGATGTCAGCACCCGCTAATCTCCCAAGGTATGAATACAACGAAGGTGACAGCAGAGATAAGCGCACCCTCGGGGCAGCAGAAGGGCCTCCCGAGGGCATCCAGAGGAGCAGATCCCTGGGGAGGTGACCCACATTCTCCTTGTGCATTGCTATGCCCTGTCTCTGTGACCCTAGGAAGGGCTCCGACAAGCCCAGGAGGAGACAACCCCTGGCAGCAGAGAGGCCAGCTGGCTTATCCTCTCACAGACCTTTGGATGTGTTAATGCAACGTTCCCATCAGATGAACAAGAACAACTGAAGTGACCAAAACGTGTCAGGGCTTCCCCTCCCTCTGGACAGACTGAAGCAGGCAGTGCCCTGCTCTGGAGCATGGGATGACCAAGGGTTAATGCAACCCAGGCTCTCAGAGTTGCAGCAAGGATTTCCTTCTCATCACATCTCAGCGTTCTGGAAGCAGACTGACACCTTTTTAAGTTGGAAACAGTTTCATTCATTTTTCAGATGGTAAAAGTGTGGGACCAGTTGCATGGATTCCAGAAGAGTTTAAGGAGTGCGGATGTTTGAGAATCCCTGCTGTCTAAAGGATCCTTAGAAAGGGTGATCCATCCACCAAGATCCCACAGAGAGCCTTGGGGTTGGAGGGAACAAACCCTGATAAGTATTAAATTCCATGGTGAACGTGGGAAATGTGCCTTTTCACTGAACTCTTTGAAGAAGCCTAAGCTACACAATGCTATTATTATTTTGGGGGATAAGGGACTTGGCTAAGAGATTAAATCATGTGAGCAGTCTATGCAGAGCTCAGGAACTGGGGCCAGGGTTCTGACTCCACTTTCTGCTGCCTACAGGAAGCCAGGCCTAGGTTCCTCACTTCCTGTGGGTTGCTTTACAGACTCTACCATTGAAATCAATTCTTTAAACGTTTGAGTATGATAGAGACGGTACATTCCAAAAAGGACAAAATTTACTCTGCCAAGTAGTACCTAACTCAGTAGGAATGATAAAGATTGTTCACTTGCCCTGGGAGTTCACGTTGAGGAACTAAGGGTAAGATGTAGAGGAGAGATCCGGGCCAGGGCCCTGCTGCAGTTTCCATTTCAGGCCACTCAGGACCCCTTCTCTTCTCGCCTGTCCCCTTAAAAATATGTAAATACACTTGTAAATAGAGTTAAAAGAGATTCAGAGCCAGGAGGTAATGGGCTGGAGGGTTGGAGAGGGAGGGACGAGGTCGGGAAGGGCGGAATGAATCCTTTGAAGGGGAGGTGACCCAGAAGAAAGGCCTACCCTCTCTGGTATCATCCTTGGCAGGGAGGGGGGGTGCCTCTTTCATTCCCCCCCCCACCCCGGGGGGACTTTCCCCGCTTTCCAACACTCATTTACCTCCATCATTTGTCCCTGGCTCTTCCACCCTCTTCACCTCCCTCCGGCACCCTGGGGGGAACAGAGGCGAGCCTGCTAGGCTCTTAAGTGAGGTGGGGAGGGGAGGGGATGCTGGAGCTGGGTATCACCCCCCAGGACGAAGCTGGCCAGGTCCTCACAGCCGCTGCGCCAGGAGCTTCTCATTGGGACGTCCTCCTCCAGGACGGATGGGTCTTTTGGGCGCTGGGCTCAATGGAAATGCTCTGTGGTTCAGAGCTCTCTCCTGCTCCAACAGGCAGGACACCAGAAGGCTAGGGTTGCTTTGTTGCTGCAGCAGCAGAGACTTGAAACGGTGGGCGCGTTAGGGCAGGTTTATGAAAGCACAGGTACACTGGGAGCGAGAGCGGGGCCGCCGGGCACGCAGGGACTGGCCCGCTTCACAGGTGGGTTTTCCTTGTGTCCCCACGCTAGGGACCTGAGTGGGGGCCTGCTTCTCCCACCCCGGCCCAGTGATCCATCCCGCCCTGGCCCACCGCGAGTGTAAGGGCTGAGTGTCGATTGGTCTCTCATGGGGCATATTTGATCTTCCCATTGGTCTCGGGCAAGATACCGTATTTGCACGCGGGGCAGGTTATAGGGACGTTCCTGTGTTCTTATTGACCCAGCGAAGGCGTGATGAGGAGTGGGCCGCATACCTTTGCTCGTAAGGTCGGGGAGGGGCATTACAGTGCCACCTGTAGGGCAATGATAAGGATCTGGTAATTCTTGTCTTGGCCAGAGGCTTTGAGTAGAGTCTCTTTGAGGGGGACTCGAAGTTAACATTCTTCCTTCTTTCTCTTGGGGCAAGTCTTTGGCCCCTTTGAACACCCTGCTCATGTTTCCCTCTATGGCATCTGGGAACCCAGATTATAAGGGAAGAGGGGCGACAACCATTCTGGCTGCTTCCTGCTGAACGTGGGTGTTGCAGGGCTCTGGGTTCCTTCTGCCTGCTCTCAGGGCATTCCTGAAGAGGGCGGTGTGGCCCCACGGGGCGCTGTGATGGCTTTTTTCAACATTGTCAGGTGTTGATTGGTTGATATCCCCACTGTATATCATTTGGAGACTTGTTTGTTGTATTCTAGAAGAAACAAACTTAACCGGCCGATGAAAAGTTGAGGCCAAAGATCAGAAAGAGAATTATTGTAATGAAGCCACTTAGTGTAGTCATCTGTTTAACATAAGTGTAACAGATGCAGTCAGGAACAATTGGAGAAGTGACGGTCTGAGTGTTGATAGACAGAGGAGATCCCACTTTTTCTAGAATAAGTCTGAAAGCCAACCTGGACCTGGCACTTTGAGGGGACTTGTGAGGTCCAGCTTTCTCTGTAGCACAGGAGCCCGCCCTTGGCTGCATGCCCTGCCCCTGCCTGTTACCCACCCTGCCACCAGGCTGCACATAGAAGGCCTATGAGCTCCAACTCTCAGCGGATCACCCCACATCCCTCCCACCCTCACCCTGCAGTGCTCCTGGCTGCCTCCCCCCAACCCTCCTGCCCCTCACTGGGTCTCCTACCAGCCAGCATCCTTGCCCCCTACTCCCTACGCACTGCACCCTAGGTTCTCAGTGGCTTCTTGGCCATCCAGAGGAAATCAACCTTGACCATTTGGTCAAGGACCCCATCTTCCTGTGCTGCCTCCATCACCTGGTTGCACTTCTAATGGGCAGATGAGCCCCGCCGCCCCACCCAGCCTTTGATAAAATAGCGTGAAAATTCCTGTCTTCTTTGTCAGTGCAGGGACCAAAAGCCAAAACCAAAACAAAGTAACTGGAAGCAAATGAATGATTGAAAGCGAGAAAATTAGAATATCAGGATGGAATTTGAAGCACATTCCTGTAGCAGCTGTCAACATTTAATGTGGATTTAGAAGAAAAGATTACAATTTGAGGACCTTGGAATACAGGATGAGTCAATGTTTTGATAAAATATTTCCCATTAAACCTTTCCCATCAATCTGCCCCACCGGCCCACCCTCCAAACACACCTATATCCCTATTTCTTAGTACTTAACTTTTAAAACCAATGTCTTTACAGTGAAATTAAATTGAAAAATACTTCAGTTGGTTAAACTAGGTTTTCCCTAGTTCATTTTTTAAGTTCTTTCTTCAAAAGCATCTCCCTTTCCGTTCTTGGTGTCGGAAATGGTTTTTTCATTTAGAAAAGGAGAGAAAAGTAGAGACCAGAAGTCCCATGTGAGGCTGATGGGGGTGCACTTAGAGGGCCCAGCTCTTCAGTGGGGGAGCGCATGGGGGTGGAGACCAAGGTCAGGTTTGCCTCCTCCCGCCACACCAGGTAGGGAGGGGAGCCCTCATTCCGATAACTGCACCTGCGCGTATGGAGTGCGCACGGCCGGAGGGAGATGGCAAGCGCCCATCCAGAGACGCCTATGCGTGGAGCATGTAGAACCGTGGCCCAGCGAGGATGTTCTGTAAACATTCTACATACCGTGCTGATTTTTAGCCATTTACTGCAGGAACCTGCTCATATTTTTGTACATTATTTATTCATTCGGATTTATTAAATTCCTACTTTGTTCCAGCTTAGGTTGTGTGCCGAGCATTTAAAGGTGAACAAGACTCATTTCCTCCTTCAAGGACATCCTTGTCTAGTACAGAGACATAGACGTGAAAATGGTTTTAAATGTATTTCGATTTTTTTCTTTCCCACAGGTACCCTCCTGTGTTTAATTGTGGATGTGATTCGTACAAGTTCTGCAGGAACACAGAGAGATGGTGGTGAAGTTAGATATAGAAGGTGGGAGCTCAGGGTGAAAATTCTGGGCCAGAAATAGAGGTTTGAAGGTCCTCACACATAAGAAAAGGTTACCATCATCAGAGGAATTGAGATGACCCAGGAAGAATATGTGTAATGACGAGAGAACAGAGTAAGGACGTAATTTTAGAGATTTTAAGTGCCTTGAAAGATGAATTTGAGGAGGGTACCAGTTTATAGTCAGAGGTGACTCATGTGGTTAGATGCTACTAAACGTTTGTTTCAAAAGGTGGAATTATCAAGTTTGGTCATTCCTTCCACTCGTGACTCAAGCAAGTCATAAACATCCATCATATGTTCGACATAGTGCCAGACCCCACAGCTATCTGTGCCATAAAACAAAGCCCTGCCCTCTTGGGACTTATGTATTTGCCAACATAAATCTAACCTGAAACAACTGAAAGATTCTATGAGATGCCAGAATGAGGGTCGCCAAAGCAGTATAAGACACTGAACACAATTAAGTGAAAACCACCATGCAATCAGGAATGTCTTTATGGAAAAAAAGCATGAAACAATGCCATTTGCAGCAATATGGATGGACCTAGAGATTATCATACAAAGTGAAGTAAGTCAGACAGAGGAAGATAAATATCATATGACATCACTTATATGTGGAATCTAATAAAAATGATACAAAAGAACTTGTTTACAAAACAGGAACAGACTCAAAGATTTCAAAATCAAACTTACGGTTACCAAAGGGGAAATGTGGGGGTAAGAGGAGAGAGAAATTGGGAGTTTGGGATTAACATATACCTATCACTATGTATAAAATAGATAACCAACAAGGATCTGCTGTATAGCACAGGGAAATCTACTCAGTATTCTATAATAACCTATATGGGGAAAGACTCTGAGAAAGAATGAATGTATGTATAACGGTTTCACTTTGCTGTACACCTGAAACTAACACAACATCGTACGCCAACTAGACTCCAATAATCTTCTTTAAAAAGAAAAACTAAAAAAAAAAAAAAACAACCAAAAACAAAACCCAAAACCAACAAAGTAAAGCATCCACTATAACAAAATCTTTAAGTCAAGAAAATTTTCATCTTCTAGAAAGAAAATAAAAAAGCAGAATGTCTTTATGGAGAAATTGAGACAAATGAGACCAGGTCAGGTTGGTAGAATTTAGATAAGGAGAGGGGATTCCAGGCTGAACCTACTGGATCAAAGTCCTTCTTCAATTTTATTGCAGTTACACTGATTTATAACATTTACAACATTATATATTTAATGCGTACCTTGTGCTTCTACTTCCGTGTGTAACGCAGCGTGCTCACCACCAAGTGTGGTTTTCACCATCATCCTGCGTTGATCCCCTTCGCCCCGTTTCCCAGCCCCTCTGCTCTTGCCTCCTGGTAACCACTGCTCTGTTCTCTGGGTCTTCTTGTTTGGTTTTGTTTGGTTTGTTCATTTAGTTTGTTTCTGTTTATTAGTTTTTATATGCCACATACAGGTGAATGCATACAGTATTTGTCTTTGTCCATCTGACTTAAATAACTTAGCACTATCCCCTCAAGCTCCATCCATCTCATCACAAATGGAGAGATTTCATCTTTTTTGTGGCTAAGTAGCATTCCACTGAGTATATACACCACATCTTTTTTTTATCCATTCATTGTTGATGGGTACTTAGCTTGCTTCCATATCTTGGCTCTTGTAAATAATGACTCAAAGAACATGAGGGTATCTTCTCAGATTAATATTTTTGTAGTATTTGAATAAATACCCAAAAGTGGGATACCTGCATCATGTGGTAATTCTATTCTTAATTTTTTGAGGACTCTCCATGGCACGGATCAAACTTTTTTGAGGAAAAGTGCAAGGATGGTGGTGGTTGGTATTGACACTGCATTGCAGTCCCCCACACAGGAAACACACCTGGAAGCAGGTGTCCTTGAAGCTGAGCTTTCGGGCCCAGGCCTCATCTGCACAGCTCCCTTCTAAAGCTTGGCACCTAATTTTGGAGTCATGATTCTATAATATTTTTCCTAAAGGTGATCCCTATGATTTTGTAAGCTCCAGGCCCTACTTGTGGACCAGTCCCTGACAACCCTTTGTGGGAGCCCTTCCCAGGTTGAGTTGTCCTTTACAGGTTTGCATACCAGGCTCTCC
Source organism: Sus scrofa (assembly GCF_054392235.1). Classification (NCBI taxonomy): domain Eukaryota; kingdom Metazoa; phylum Chordata; class Mammalia; order Artiodactyla; family Suidae; genus Sus; species Sus scrofa. The sequence goes on from NC_139383.1 coordinate 3,021,485, forward strand.
CAGCAGCTGAGATTCTACCTCATCATCTGAGTCCCACTGCAGGGCCTGGTAAAAGAGCTCAGTTAATGGCCTTTCAGTCCAAATGACCCTGGAGCCAGGTCCAAGGTACGACATGTGGAAAAGGATGATGGATGTATGAGCTCACCCTTGGGCTGGGGGTCAGATCCGATGGAGAAGGCAGAGGGGAGCCATTTCTTGTTGTGGAGGGTGGAGTGAAAGTCATGGGGGGAAAAATTGAACCCCACGGCAGGATGCTAATGGTAAGGTCAGGAGAGACTGCTGGCTGGGGGTGAGTGGATGGGCCTTGAGAAATTCAAGTGCAGCAGGGAGAGAGGACTTACCTGAGTGCTGGCAGTGGCTGTCCTGTGCTGTCTGTTATTGCCTTTAAGTCTGGGGCTCAGGTAGTGCAAATGCTTTTATTCAACATAATCATCAGTGACTGTGAGAATGCTCTTCCTGCGCTCTCTGCACGCCCTGCTCCATCGTTAGCATCATGAACCCCCACCTTTCCTACCAACTGGGTCCTTTGCGGGACAGGCCATCTTATTCAAGACCCTAAGAGACAGCTGATAGAATGCCAAAACCAGAAATAACTGTCTTTTAGACAAGCTTTCATTTTGGACTTTAATGGGGGAAAATATGAAAAGCTCAAAGCTTCAGCTCTAGAAACATCTACCCCCCATAGCTCTGTAACAAAGTATATACCCAGAATTAAAAAGTAAAAACATAGTGTTGATTTGGTTTGAAATGAGTTTAAATGTGTGGCTGCTTGCACCTTTGAATCAGAACAATGAATATGTCCTAGTGACTTAGCAATTTCTTTGTATTGAAACAAAATATTGCCTTAGAGTTCCTTAGCCAAGTCAAAGTGAATGTAATGTAAACGGAGGGAGAGGGTGCTTTTGAAATGCTGTTCATGTCTGAGAGGCTGATGTACTCAGGGCTCTGCCCCGGGCCCCTGCATGAGGAAGGTCTCTGCGGACAGGGACAGCAGGTGTGCAGATTCCCAAGAGCACTTCCAGAAGCAGCGATGTTGCGGAGCTCTAAGCAGACCAGCCTACTGCTCAAAACGCACGTCTTCCCAGTGTGCCCCCATCTGCTGTGGTAGCTGTAGTTCTAGACCAGGAGCCGAGAGATGGACACTAGTCACAGCAGTGTCCTAAGAGTCGTTTCACCTCTCGGCAGCCTCTCAGGCTGGATGCTGCTTTACAAAGGGATTTAAAATGTGAGGGAGGCTGCACCGGTGGAGACCTGCCGTAGCCACCACTACACTCTGCTGTTCTGGGGCTGCCAAGCAGGGCATGCATTTCAGTCGTCCCTTGACCACTGACCTTTGACCATGGACATGGCCCTCCATTTCCCTGAATCACATTTAGTTACCACTGTGGTAGGTAAACCATAAACACCAACCTTAAGTGGCAGGTGGGGCTGCAGCACGTGGGTCACTCACCACGGCTGCTGGATTCTGGGAAAGGCTCTGAGGCGTTGCTGCCCACGCTGTATGGGGCTTCCTTTGCAGCCAGAGGGGCTTTTTTACTCCAGCATCCTGCAGGCAGTGTGGCTGGTTCCTGTAGTTGTCCCCAGCTCTCCCCTCCCCCCACCAACCTGCGCCTGTCTCTGTCCACTTCCCATGACAGGGTTTCCCACCCACAGGGTGCAGTTTCCTAATGTCCTTACACCTTCACGGGAAGGCGGTCCCCAGGTTCCTGTAACATAATGCATTCCATCTTGAGAAGCCCCCGACAAACAGCAGAAGAGACAACATAAGCTTCCTTCTCTCCTGCTCTCATTCAGGGCTCCCACGACGATACCGTCCTGCTTGGGGAATCGCGTGAGTAACTTGCTTTTAAAAAGATTCCTTAGCCTAGTTTTACAGAGCCATTAATCCCAGATTCTGAGCACATCTGCTCAGAAGGAAAGCCCCAGAGACCTCGCTCTCAAACAAGAAGCGACTGAAATCTGCTCCTGGGGAAGCATAAGCACCAAGATCCCCTGCTGTCATACGTGCTGGCAAGGATGGACAGGAGTGGCCTACAGCCAGGGCAGCGGCAGGCCGTGCCAGCCAGGTGACCTGTTAACCACGTGAGGCATGGCTGCAGGCTGGGAGCAAACACCGTGCCTCCCATGGTCCATGTTCGGGTGGTCCATACAAAGGGGTCAGAGCTGCTGTTCCCCGGGGTTAGGACCTCTTTGGTAAGGACAGTAATGTCTGTGAAACAGGGAAAGAGACACCGGGCTTAGGCCAGTGCTAATCTCATCTGACACAAGTCTAAAAAGAAACCACCATCAATTTCTGAAGAGGGTAAAAGACTGAGCGGCAAATCTCCTGGTTAAGAAGACGGTGGGTGAAATGTCAAATCCGGTGTGACTGTGCCCGCCTAGTGAGTGGACGGGCTAATTAACAGAGAGCGAGACTCTGCTCTGGGGACTGAGACCCAGTGAAGCTCATAGGCTCCAAAGTCCAAAACAGAAAATGCTTGTCCCAGCCCCTTCTAGGGACATCCTCCGAAATGAAAGAACACAAATGTCCTTTGCCTTTTCAGGGGGAAGAGGAAACTGAGATAAAGTAAGCTGTCAACCAGAAGCAGAACAAAAAAAAAAAAAAATTGCCCTCCAAAACGTATTTTTAAAGTTTTAAAAGGGGAGGGCTACATTAGGAGTTTGAGATAACATGCACACTACTGCATATAAAACAGATGAAGCAAGGACAGACCATATAGCATAGGGAACTATATTCAACATCCTGTAATATCCCATAAAGGAAAAGAATCTGAAAAAGAATGTATAAATATAACTGGATCACTCGCTGTGCACCTAAAACAAATACAACATTGTAAATTAACTGTACTTCAATTTTTAAAAAATGGTTAAAGTATTTTTAAAAACTTTAAAAAAGACACAGTTACCTCTAACTTCTCTTCCTCTATGGAGCCTAGAAATCCTACCCAGGTAGTCATTTGTTTTGTAAGATTTTAAACCACCTACCCACCCACCCAAACAAACAACAAACAAAAAGACCTGGCAGAAGGGGAGATGATTCTGGTGGGAGAACAGATGTGCCCGCTTCTCTGGCTTTCTGTTCACAGCAGTTTTTCTTTTCGCTCAGATTTTCATCCCCTGCAGAAGTGAGATTTAAGCTCTAAATTGGAGATGGGTTTGCAGGCAGGCTGTCAAGGGAATTCCAGCTTTGAAAGCTTTTTTTTTTTTTTTTTTTTTTTTTTTGGCCAAAATTTAAATTGGAGCCGTTAATAGTTCCATGGAGTCTGTCGCTAATTTCTATCACTAGTAATCATATCCTCACTGAAATTAATTAAGCACCTCTTAACATGCTGCTGGTTTAAATCTAAACTTGATTAGTATCATTAAAATATTACATTTCCATGTGAACATTTTCAACTTTTCCCATTAACGATGAGGCAGCTTCATGTTTGGTGGTGGATTCCAGGTACTTCTCCAACCCCAGGTCCTCCTTAGCCACCAGCTAAAGAGAAGACTTGCTCTTTCGAAACTCTGGACAACAGTTTTCTGCAAACGCATGGGTGGAGCCTGTCTTCTTGTGCCCCCAACCAGAAGCAATCCGAATGGCCATGTCTTGACTCATGCAGGACAGACATCTCAACTCTGGGACCCACTGGATCTGGGCAGCCAACATGCCAAAGCCTCTACTGACTTCATATCTCATTTCCCCATAATTTCTCTGTTATAGTTTTTAATCCTGATTTTTCTGTTACAAGGACCGGATTTCATGAAATCTCCCCTATTCACTTTTTAATCAGCAAGTTCAGCAGTATATAATTAGGAACTTTACTGTGTATTTATAATTGATCACGATGATTATGTTTTTGAGAAACGTTAACAAAATCTTAAACTTTAAAGCTACCCGATTTTCCAACTAAGCACAGAACTTCATAAATTAATATGTGTATGTAATTATATGTATACTCAATATATGTGAGAGATATATATTCAAGTTATATATGTGTACACATATATACACTCAATATATGTGAGATATACATATTCAAGTTAAATATGTATATAATTGTATGTATATGCAATATATGTGAGATATACATATTCCAGTATGTATCAGCAAGTAGGGTGATATCTGCCACACTGCAGGACTTCAGTAACTATTTCTTCAACTGAACAGAAGCAAAAGACAAAATTACTAAGTCTACAAGTCTTTCACTTCAAGCTCTGCCATATCAGAATATGATCTGAATTTATGGACACTCTTGCCTACTTAGTCTGCTGTATTCTCAGAATACTTGATTATATACTGTCACATAAAGTAAAGAAAATAAAACACACGGAAAACCATAATGAATGAGCCAACTGCTCTGCTCCTCTCAAAACAAGAGGCATTTAGTGTGTAGATATTATATTTGTCTTTCATTATTTCAAGATCAAAGGTCAAGAATATGTTCCAAATATACCTGTTTTCTTTTTTAAACTGACTGCACTGCTTTAGTCATTTGCTAAATTTTCAGACTATGAGATACCTAAATTTATGATCATATTAAAAATTTACTTATCATAAAAAGAATAATTATTATAAATTATTATAAAATACTGAATAAATAAAACATCTTTGAGCAATTATAACACTTAAAAGAGAGAATATTTTCCCCTCTCTGGAGGTGACTGTTGCCCCAAGTACTCATTCTGAACATTGTAAATTAAAGGGAAAAAATGTACCCTGTCTTTATAGGAAGGACTGTAGTTTACCCTGAATAATGAGGAAAAGCTCTCCATTATGAAAAATGCAAGCTCTAATAAATGGAGGATAAATGATAGATTTAGAAAACAACTATTTTGCAATCCCCAAGGAAATAACAGACTTGACAACAATCACCAGTGAGTTCAAAACATCTGGATGAAAAAAGCTGCTGGAGAGCAAGATACTCTCTAGGCACCACACAGAATAATCACTCCACAGATTTCTTGTTCATTGCAAATGGTAAAACCAGATCCATGCAGTGGAGGACACATGGTCACTCCTTAACCAAGTCATGAAATGGAGCAGCGTGACAATGTGAAGGGGACGTTACCACCTGGGAGGTTCCTTGCCTGAAGAGCTCAGCCCTTCAGACCAAGAGTCACCACTCACCTGTTTGCACACACCCTGTTTTCTGCCTGTTACCCAGGTACAGTTATTAATAGGGGTTCTTTTTACTCTCAAAGGTATTCCAGTGTGGATGATAAATTATATGGTTACCCTTTTAAATACAACTTCTGGTAAACAGGAAATACAAGGAGAAGGAGCAGTTAAATGACACTGTGAGGAAGTAATCAGCAAAATCCAAAAAGTGGAGCATTCAACAAAAGCAGCAGCCTGGTTTCTTCACAGCTTCGATGTTGAGAAAATTCAAGGAACCAGCACATGAGGCTTTATAGCTCAAAGGGTCTTGAGACACGTAACAACTCCCATGCAATGCATGAACTTTGGATCTTGCTTTAGAATAACGAAAAATAAAAGCTGTAGCAGAAGATCTGATGCAATAATTGGGGAGATTTGCTTCTAGGTGATATTAGAGAATAAAAATTATTATTATTACTTTGTGAAATTTATGTGGAAGGGAGCTACTATTGGCTATATGCTGGTAATTTGCTAGTTGAGTCTCACATATAACCATAGGGATCACTGTACACCATTCAGATGCTATACAACCTGGGCAGGGTGCTGGACATAATACCACTTGGCTCTGCCATTTGGAAGAAAAGCTCCATTGGCCCAGGTGGGTAAGCTAACGGCCGGGAAGATGTGAGGAAATCTCTTTTTCAAATTTTGAACGAGTTGAAGAGAGGTATATAAATGCAATCTAGTTGCAGCATCTTCCTGGTCAAGAGTTCTGTTTTGACTGTGTTGAATTCAGCAACTTTTTAAGTGCAAAGACTTCAGTGAACTAAAGTCTGAACTAACACTGAAAAAACAGGAACTAAAGAAAAGCAAAACCCAAATGCATTTTGTACTGCAGATTTAATCCAAAGGAGAATCTGAATGAGGGTGCAGAATGGTCAACTACAATACAATATTCTTTTTGACCTCATTTGTGTACCCAGGTCACTGTCAGTAAGGATAGTTCCAGGGCTGGAGAAGGATGAACGTCAGAGATGCAGGCTGCTGAATTCAGCTGAGGGTGTCGGCCCATTGTTATCTCTGGAAGCCCCCACCTCATGAGATGCTCCACAGAGACCCCTGAGTGGCCAGCATAGCCCATACTGGGCACCGCAGCATGGCAGCCAGTGAGGGTCACTGCAGTGAAATCACTGCTGGAAATGCTTTTATGAAAACTGTGCAAAGGGCAGGAAAAGTGTTAGAGGATTTGCAGAAGGAAGAACAAGAAAAAAGTAGAGAGGAGCAAACAGAAAGACGAAGGCGTCGGCAGCCACCCTCCAGAGGTGGTGCCTTGCGTCAGGCTCTTCAGAACCACCTCCAGGAAAGTCAGTTCAGGTGCCGTGAGATGACAGGAACAATAGCTGCAAGAGTGGGGTATGGAGATGCAGAAAAATTAGCTCCCTTTTTGACATTGAAATGACAGTTCGGTTTTGACAGAGCTCTAAAATAAGCCTGTGTCGCATAAGGTTTTCTTTTATAATAGAGTATCTATATAATTTTAATTTTTTCTATTACAGGATTGTGTGCAGCTCAAAACAATAGGCACATTCATGTTTATTCATTAATACTTTTGTAGATCATTTTCATCAACACCGTAAGTTCCTTATTCCAGAAAGTTTCACCTACCCCCAATTATTTATGCAATTCACCCATAAAATCGTTACTTCGCTTTCAACCTGCCCTTTCAGTTATGGTGATGTCCGGGAGAGATCAAGTCTCAACTGATGTCATTGTTTCAGTATTAGGTTACCTTTTGATTAAATGAGAAGTTCATTTGTGTGAGTGTGTGAGAGTGTGAATGTGCGTGGATATGAGTGTGTACATGTGTGCACGCACATGTGTGAAGGTGAGTTGTGGGTGTGAGTGTGATTGTAAATGTGTGGGTTGTGTGTGGGTGTGTAAATGCATGTGTGTAATGTGTGAGTGTACAGAGTGGAATCCCATTATCATGAGCAAGACACTGCCATGTGGAGGCAGCGCAAGGTCTGAGTCCTGGCTCTCTGCCTCTTACGAGCCTTGAGTCATTGGGCAGGTTTTAATTTTCGTGAGACTGTTTTGGGATCTGTAAAACAGAAATTATACGTGTTTTACATAGCTTTTAAGGTAAAACAAGATGATGTGGTAAGATGTCAATTCCAATACGTGGCCCATAATCAACACCTAAGAAATGCAAGTTACTGCTATTTTGTGCATATTTCTTTTTCATTAGATGGGTTTTGATGTAGAAATCTCTCAAACAGGTCTTTATTCTCTTTTAACATTGGAGAGCTATATAGAGAAGTTAAAATGCAAAATGCCAGCCTGTCCTTAGCCCCGTTTGCAAGTTGGTGGAGCCATGGCTAGTGTAGAAGTAGCTGTAAGAAGTAGCAAGAAGTATCCTGAAAATCACGAGTAGTGGGGTATACATCCCTGGCAGGGAGGTGGGCAGGAGTCCCCAAGATGAGCTCCAGCAGCAGGTTGGATGACAGCAGCTTTTACCTGGTTGCTTCAACTGCTCTGAGTCTCAGCTTTCTTGTTGGTAAAGCTTATCATGTAGATTGTGGGGGAGCCACTCTGCTCATGGAGAGCGATGCCTGGTGCTGGGGCTAAAATGTTTATCGCCCTAAAAATCCTCTGCTCTCCACCCAGTCCTTCCTTCCTCCCCCAGCCCTGGTAACCATGCTCTTTGTATTAGCTCCACAGTTTTGCCTCTTCCAGAATGTTGCGTAGTTGGAATCGTATAGTATGTGGCCTTTGCAGGCTGGCGTCTTTCACTTAATAGTATGCTAATATTTAATTGTCTGGATGTACTAGTTTATATCTTGGTTGGTTCTAAGTTTTGGCAATTATTAGTAAAGCTGCTATAAACATCTATGGGAAGGTTTTTATGTGAACGTAAGTTTTCAACTCATCTGTGTAAATACCAAGGAGTGTGATTGCTGGATCATGTAATAAGATTATGTGTAGTTTTGTAAGAAACTGTCAAACTGTCTACCCAAGTAGTTGTACCATTTTGCATTCCCACTAGCGGTGAATGAGAGTTCCTGTTCCTCCACATCTTTGCCAGCATTTGGTGGTGTGAGTATTCTGGATTTTGGTTATTCTAATAGATGTGTAGTGACACATTTATCATCTCGCCGTTGTTTTAATTTGCATTTTCCTAATGACATGTGATATTAACATGTTTCACATGCTGATTTTCAATTTGTATATGTATTTTATTGTATATTTATTTTATATTTACTATTTATTTATATTAGTTTCAGTTATTCAAGATAATGATTCAAAATTTTTATAGATTATACTTCACTTGTTATAAAACATTGGCTATATTCTCCATGCTGTACATTATATCCCTGTGGCTTATTTATTTTATACATAGTACTTTGTACCTCTTACCTATCTTGCCCCTACCCCTTCTGGTAACCACTTGTTCTCTATACCTGTGAGTGGGTTTCTTTCTGTTACATTCACTTGTTTGTTTTATTTTATGGCTTCTGCATATAAGTGATAACATTTGTCTTTCTCTGTCTGACTTATTTCACTAACCATAATTCCCTCCAGGGCCATCTATATTATTAAGAATAGCAAAATTTCATTCTTTTTTATAGCTGAGTAGTATTCCATTGTATATATCCATTCCACATCTTCTTTATCCATTCATCTGTTAGAGGATACTTAGGTTGCTTCCATATCTTAGCTGTTGTAAATAATGTTGCTATGAACATGGGGTGTGTGTATCCTTTCAAATTGATGTTTTCATTTTGTTTGGATATACACACAGAGGAGGAATTGCTGGATCCTATGTAGTTAAACTATAGTTTAATAGAAAAATACTTCTATTTTTAGTTTTTTAGAAACTGCCATACTGTTTTCCACAGTGGCTGCACCAATTTACATTCCCATCAACAGTAGACAGCTTCCCTCTTCTCCATATCCTCACCAACATTTGTCACTTTTGGTCCTTTTGATTTTCTTTCTTTTTTTTTTTGGCTTTTTAAGGCTGCACCCATGGCGAATGGAAGTTCCCAGGCTAGGGGTTGAATCAGAGCTATAGCTGCCGGCCTCCACCACAGCCACAGCCATGAGGGATCCAAGTCACATCTGTGACCTACATCATAGCTCATGGCAGCCCTGGGTCCTTAACCCACTGAGCAAGGCCAGGGATCGAATCCACTTTCTCATGGATACTAGTCAGGTTCTTTACCACGGAGCCATGATGGGAACTCCCAATTTTGGTCTTTTTGATGACAGTCACTCTGAGAGGTGTGAGGGGACATCTAACTATGGTTTGATGTGCAGTTTTCTGATGGTCAGCAATGGTGAGCACTTTTTCACGTGCCTGTTGACCATCTGTTGTCTTCTTTGGAAAACTGTCTATTCGTGTCTTTTGCCCATTTTTAATCAGCTGCTTTTTTTATATTGAGTTCTGTGAGATGTTTATATATTTTTGAATATTAACCCTTCATCATTCATATCATTTGCAAATATTTTCTCCCATTCAGTAGGTTGTCTTTTCGTTCTGTCAGTGGTTCCCTTTGCTGATCAAAAGCTTTTAAGTTTAATTAGGCCCATTTGTTTATTTTTGTTTTTGTGCCCTTTACCTTAGGAGTAAGATTCAAAACATAGTGTTGCTATTTATATCAAAGTGTGTTCTTTCTATTTTTCTTCTAGATGTTTTCTGATTTCTCATCTTGCATTTAGTCTTTTTATCCATTTTGAGTTTAATTTTGAATGTTTTGATCTTTTTTTTTCCTTTCTTTTGTTTTTGTTTGTTTGGTTTGGGATTTTCTTTTCTTTCTCTCTCTTTTTTTTTTTTTTTTTTGGCTGTGCCTGCAGTATATGGAAGTTCCCAGGCCAAGAATTGAATCCCTGCCACAGCTGCAGCAATGCTGGATCCTTTAACCTATTGTTTGAGAAAATGTTTTAATTTCATCCTTTTTCATATAGCTATCCAGTTTCACCAGCACTACTTATTTCTACTGTCTTTTCTCCATTATATATATTCCATGAGCTTTCTATTATGTTCCATTGATCTATGTGTCTGTTTTTGTGCCAGTACCTTGAGTTTTGGTAAGTGTAGTTTTCCAATATTATCTGAAGTCAGGGAGCCTGATTCCTCCAGCTCTGTTCTTCTTTCTCAAGATTGTTTTGGCTATTCAGGGTCTTTTATGTTTCCAAAAGCGTCAATATTTTTAAAATCATTTGTCCTAGTTCTGTGAAAAATGCCCTTGGTATTTTGATAGGGATTGCATTGGATCTGTAGATAGTGTTGGGTTGTGTGGTTATTTTAGCAATATTAATTCTTCCAATCCATGAACAATATGTATCTTTCCATCTATTTTGTGTTGTTTTCAGTTTCTTTCATTAGTGTCAGTTTTCTGAGTGCAGGTCTGTTACCTCCTTAGTGAAGTTCATTCCTGGGTATTTCATTCTTTTTATAGATGATATTGTTTCCTTAATTTCTCTTTCTGGTAGTTCATTGTTAATGTATAGAAATGTAACAGATTTATGTATATCAATTTTATGTCCTGAAACTTTACCAAATTCATTGATGAACTCTAGGAGTTTTTTGGTGTCATCTTCAGGATTTTTGTATGTATAGTATTATGTCATCTGCAAACAGTGACAGTTTTTCTTTTCCAATTTGGACCCCTTTTATTTCTTCTTCTTGTGTGATTGCTGTGGCTAGAACTTACAATATTATGTTGAATAAAAGTGGCAAGAGTGTGTGTCCTTATCTAGTTCTTGATCTTAGTTAGAGGAGATGCTTCCAGCTTTTCACCATTGAGTATGATGTTATCTATGCACTTGTCACATATAGCCTTTATTATGTTGAGGCACGTTCCCTCTATACCCACTTTTTGAAGAGTTATTATCATAAGTGGATATTGAATTTTGTCAAAAGCTTTTTCTACATATTTTGGGTTGATCATTTGGCTGTTATTCTACAATTTGTTAATGTGGTGCATCACACCAATCAGTTTGTATATATCCATCAATTATATTGGCCTGTAATTTTCTTTTTTTGTGATATATTTGGTTTTGGTACCAAAGTAATGCTGGCTGCCTAGAATGCATTCAGAAACATTCCTTCCTCTCTCTCTCTCCAGATATATATATATATATTTAGAGTAGGTTGAGAAGGAAAGGTGTTAACTCTTCTCTAAATATTTGGTAGAATTCATTTGTGAAGCCATCTAGTAGTGGACTTTTGTTTGTTCTGAGTTTTTTTTTTTAATTGCTTATTCAGTTTTATTAATTGTAATCATCTATTTGTATTTTCTGTTTCTTCCTGATTGAGTCTCGGGAGATTGTATACTTCTAGGAATTTGTCCATTTCTTCTAGGTTGTCCATTTTATTGGTGCAGTGCTGTTTGTAATAATCTTGTGATCCTTTACGTTTCTTTGGTGTTAGTTGTAACTACTCCTTTTTTTAATTTCTGATTTTTTTTTTTTGTCTTTTTGCCATTTCTTGGGCCGCTCCTGCGGCATATGGAGGTTCCCAGGCTAGGGGTCGAATCGGAGCTGTAGCTGCCAGCCTACGCCACAGCTACAGCAACGCGGGATCTGAGCCGCGTCTGCAACCTACACCACAGCTCATGGCAACGCCGGATCCTTAACCCACTAAGCAAGAGCAGGGATCGAACCTGCAGCCTCATGGTTCCTAGTCGGATTCGTTAACCACTGCGCCACGACGGGAACTCCTAAGTTCTGATTTTATTGATTTGGACCATCTCTCTTTTTCTTGATGAGTCTGGATAAAGGTTTATCAATTTTTTTTATCTTTTCAAAGAACCAGCTCTTAGTTTCATTGATCTTTTCTCTTGTTTTTAGTATCTATTTTATTCATTTCTACTCTATTCTTTATGAATTCTTCCCTTCCACTAACTTTGGATTTTGTTCTTATTTTTATAGTTCTTTTTGGTTTACATTTAGTTTCTTTTGGTTTACATTTGTTTAGTGAGATTTTTCTTGTTTCCTGAAGTTTTGTATTGCTATAAATTTACCTCTTAGAACTACCTTTGCTCTGTTCCATAGATTTTGGGGAGTTTTTTTGTTTTTTTCTTTTGTTTTTCTTACAATATCAATGGCTAAGTTTTTTATTGAAGCCTGGTTGATTTATAATATTATATTCATTTCAGGTGTACAGCAAAGTGGTTGATATCTATATATCTATATGCACACGCCCATGCACACACACATATTTATATGTACACATATATGTGTGTGTTCATGTGTATTATTTTTCACATTCTGTTCCCTTATAGGGTGTTAGAAAATATTGAGTATTTTGCTATGCAGTAGGTTCTGTTGATTTTCTATTTTACATATATTATTGTGTATCTGTTGATTTTAAACTCCTTATTCATCCCTCCCCCCCTTTCCCCGCTGGTAATCATAAGTTTGTTTTCTATGTCTGTGGATCTCTTTCTATTTTGTATATAAGTTCATTTGCATCTTTTTTTAGATTCCACATATAAGTGATATCATATGATATTTGTCTTTTTCTGGCTTACTTCAATTAGTATGATAATCTTGGGTCCATCCCTGTTGCTGCAAATGGCATTATTTCATTTTTTTAATGGTTGATCATATTATATTTTGTGTGTCTACATACTTGTTTACTATGTATATAAGTATAAATATATTTATATATGTTACATCGTCTTTATCCATTCCTCCATTCCTCTGCTGATGGACATTTAGGTTGCTTCCATATCTTGGCTATTGTAAATAGTACTGCTATGAACATTGGGATGCATGTATCTTTTTGAATTACAGTTTTCTCCAGATATATGCCCAGGAGTGGGATTGTAGGATCATATGGTAGCTCCACTTTTACCTTTTTTAAGGAAACTCCATACTGTTCTCCAGAGTGGCTGTACCAATCTACATTCCCACCAGCAATTTTTAAAATTTGTATGGAAACGCAAAAGACTCCAAATAGCTGAAGTAGTCTTGAGAAAGAAAAACAGAGCTGTAGGAATCAGTATGACAGCATGAACTAAAGCAGAGCTGGGAAGGACCGAGGCCTGAGGAGCTGTAAAACTACCAACCCCACTGAGAAGTTAGGGTGTGAGGATCTTGTGACATCACAACCCCGGTGGTACTTTTGCCGAGACCAGCTCACAGGATGGGACTGGAGAACAGGTGCTATGAAACTTAAGGAAAAAAGTTAACACAAAACAAGACACAGAGACATTTATCTTAAGTAAAGGTGGGAACTGGGGGACTCAAGGTCTCAGGGACCAAGAGCACTGCCTCAAGAAACCACACTGCTTTTATTGCGCTCTTGAGGATGACATCAAGTGAGGAGGAGCTATGGGTGGAGGATATAGGGTTTGTTTACTATTTTATAAGTTCTTTTATTATTTTATTATTTTATATTTTATTTTATTCTATTTTATTTTATTTTATTTTATGTTTGTTTTGTCTTTTTGCCATTTCTTGGGCCACTCCCGCGGCATATGGAGGTTCCCAGGCTAGGGGTCGAATCGGAGCTGTAGCTGCCAGCCTATGCCATGGCAATGCGGGATCCGAGCCGCGTCTGCAACCTACACCACAGCTCACGGCAATACCGGATCTTTAACCCACTGAGCAAGGCCAGGGATCAAACCCGAAACCTCATCGTTCCTAGTTGGATTCATTAACCACTGAGCCACAAAGGGAACTCCTCTTTGATTACTTTAAAAGTCACTTAGCTGGTAGATGGTTAAGCTTTTACTCTGACCTTTAGGCATATACGATCATTAGCATTTGTATGCATAGCATTCCAGAGAATCATCACTGCATGCCTATTTGCAGCAACCCAGCGTGCCTAGGTTTGCACCTTGGTTCTCTTTGCTAATGCATATTCTGCTAATGACCGCTCATAAACCACTTAGCCATGAGGTTCCTCTTTCTCTTATCCCTTAGAGGACATATCATGCTTGTGCAAATGGTGTGCCTAGACCAACGCATTATGTCCTCATTCAGTTGACCCTATGAATAGCTTAACCTTTAGGTCTTTGTTCTTAAGCTTAAGTCATTTACCAGCACTGTGACTGTTTTTCAAGCAGGAAGATGGGATAAAGTAAAGAGGCTAAGAAAATATTGTAGAGACATGTCTCTCGACAGTTTTAACACAGATAACATCCCTTAGTTCTCACAAGGTGACCATATAGGCCTATTTAACAGATTGGGAGACCAGGTGAACAAAGTGTCCGGCGCCCTAGAACTTGTGAAACAGAGTTGAAGAAATTATTAGTCTCTTTGAAGTTTACAAGAAGGTCGAATTCTCCTACTGAGTGTTAAATCATGAATTTGAAATGGATGGTAATCCATCTTCCTTTAGGCACCGGGACTTGTCGTAACAGAGGACCTGTGAGACTTGCAGAGGTGAAAGCACAACATTTTCTTCAGGTCTTTCCACAGTCACCAATCCACCAGGAACTCTCCCTGGTGCTGAAAAGTCCCAGCCCCAACTCCCCCTGGTTTGATCTGGTCCAAATGGAACCGGATGGACTAACACAATCTTACCTAAAGAGCTGCCTTTACTTGTCTTCCTCCCATCTTGTCTGTACACTTTCCACCTAAATCCCATTTAAGGTCATCACCCTCCAAATCCAATCTACCTTCTCTGCCCCCGTATCTATCATTTCCCCACCCTCTGACCAGCTAACTTGGCCTGTGTGGGGAAAAAAAATACAGAATTACTAGGGACATTTCAACTCAATTAGAAGGTTGCTGTTGGATGGTGTTTTCCAAGTGCATGTCTGTGTAAGGAATTTAGCATCACCTGCTCTTTTCTTTTCTACATTTAACTCCTATTAAAAGAAAGAACGAGTAACTTTGGTCTATTATTTTATATTCTCCCATATGGGAAGCATGAAGTTTGAATTATTTAATTTTATTCAATTGTCTTAATTTCCTTACCTTTATAGAAAGGGCTAAAAATTGAAAAGAGAAGAAAGGATTTAACTGTCAAGTAGAAAGGCTGGTGGAATAAGCACACAAATAGGAAGTTCATGTTGAAAGGTAGAAAGGAGACAGTAAACACTGAGGAGGTAGACGTGGGAAGGGGGTTGTTTGATAAACTGTCTGAGGGCCAACGAAGTGAGTTTAACTGAACCTGGAAGTGGAGCATTTCTAGTCGAATGAATGAAAGACACACTTTCCCACTTTCACAGCCATTTCTCACTCTCTCCTGAAACCAGTTCATTCATTTCGTATCTTTAACCTGGGTTACTCCTGGCTTTCAAGTTAACTAGCAGTTGGAAATTGACACTTGCTAACTCTTCTGTTCTCATTTCCTCTTCTCCAAAATGAATGGGCTGAGGAGTTCCCTGGTGGCCTAGTGGTTAAAGATGCAGCATTGTCACGGCTGTGGCTCAGATTAGGTCTCTGGCCTGGGAATTTCTGCACGCTGAAGGTGCAGACAAAAACAAAACAAACAACAACAATAACAACAACAAAACAAAACAAAAAAAAAAACCCCGGAAAAAATCAAATGGGGTGGATTAGGTGGATTCTCCTATCACTTCTGTTCTCAAATAGTGTTTTTTCAGACTCTTTAAACTGACCTATTAACAGCTTGCTGAAAGTTTGTAGAGCATTGACTCTCTGATACTTTAGTTCTGCATGTGATGTTTCTCTAAACCAGAAGTCTTACCACACGCCAGTGCTTTCCACCCGTGCTTCTGGGAAAGAAATCTTTCTTTCCTTCTTGAAAAGAATCTTCTCTTCTGTGACCAGTGCCTATCACACTTTAGGAACCAGGCTTAAACAATCATCAAACTACTAAAAAGACTCAGTCTGAAGCAGTGACCCCTTTTTTACTGTACACATAGCTGTTTCTTAATGTTATTCGTTCATTCTGTAGAAACAATATGAATGGGTAAAACTGTGCCACATTACATGCTATGGTAGAGGATAAAAATCTAAATGCTCTATTAGTGACCTTTATATAGAATATATCCTGGTAGGACTGATAGGACACATGTTAAAAATCATGAGTAAAATTATGACGGTGATAGTAACTTATATTCTGTAACAGCTCCCTGGGTCTGTGCAGCTGGATGGGTGTGATAAGATGTTTTCCTGCAGGGCTTTCTTATCTCCAATGAAGTGTTTGGGCATAGAAGCTACTCACCAAGTCCTTGCTAACTGAATACACTGTTTCAGATTTCCAGGGAGCCAGAAGTGGCCTCTGCCTTCAAGGACTATATAATTCTGTAGAATATGTAAGTCATTAATTTATTATTCATTAATTTATAAGGCAAGTAAGTGTGTGAGAGACCTCAGAGTTTTATAAAGAAAGTGGTAAAAAACGGCAGCGTATGAAAATAGCAGACCTAGATGTACATTTATATAGAGCATTGCTTTTGTTCTTTTCTTTGTATTCAGCAGCATTTTAAAAAGTCCACATAATTCACATACAGAAATTGAACTTGGCTTTTGAAATTCGACTGTATGATTTCCTGCCCCACACAATAGGTATCAATTAAGTCATGAGGCAGCTGTAGGAGCCCATCTGTTGAGCCAGTAAGTACGTCACTGGGCACCCAGTAAGACGTGGTTCTTGGTGTTCTGAATAGACGTCTTAGTTCCAGAATTGGTTTATGATGGATACTACGTTCTATGTGGACCCAGGGGAAATAATGATGAATTGAGTCAGCCGAGTTCCAAGTTCCACAGGAAATGTCAGGGGAGTGTTGGGTAATTGAGTCCAGCGTTCATCTCTGAAGGTCAAGTGAAAAACAGTGAAACCATATTGATCTCTAGCTCGGAGTGGAACACTTGTACACATCAGAGCTGCCACTGGGCTCAGTCTGTTTTTAGACACTTTGCAATGCCCTTAATCAGATTTCCCACACCTAGGCCTTGGCCTTGGACCCTCTGACGAGGTTCTCGTCTGATTTTTCAGTTAGGATGACCAAATAAATTTCCGTAAATTTAAGTAAGGTGGCGTCGCTGGCAATGCCTGTGAGGCAGCCTTAAATTAGTAATATGATTTCTCTGAAGCAAGTAAATCAAATTCAGGAGGAGGATGACAGTAGAATCCCAGAGGACAATTAACTTGTCAGTGAGTCACATGACTGAGTCCTTTTTCTGAGCTATACACTAACTTTGTGATTTAATTTTGAATTATTAAGAAACTTTTGATTTAAGGAATTGAAGGTGAACATACTTTAATTAGAACTTTCAGATTACTCTTAGCTTAGACAGCAAATCAACTACCTTTATTCTCATATTCTTGAATATTTCTCCCTTCTATGGACTTTTTTGCCCACAATATGGGGCACTGTATTATTTTCTATGTCTGATATAAAAATAACCAAAAATGTAGTGGCTTAGCATGACATACATTTATTATCTTACGGTCCTGGACAAGTTCAGCACAGGTCCCACTGGGCTAAATCAAGGTGTTAGCAGGGGTGTTCCTTCTGGAGGCACTAGGGAAGAATCTGTTTCCTTGGCCTTTCAGTTTTTAAAGATTGCCGGCATTCACAAGGCTTGTGACCTCTTCCCCTGTCTTCAGAGCCAGCACCACCCGCTCGAGTCTTTCTCATGTCATAGCACCCTGACCTCTCTTCCATGGTCAGATCCCCCCCTGCCTTTCCTTCTGTCTCCACTGCCCACTCTTAAAGGCCCCTATGATTATGTTGGGCTCACCTGATAAGTCCAGAGTAATGTCCATCTCAAGATCTGTAACTTAATTCCATCTTCAACACAAGGTAACATTCACAGTTTCCAGAAATTAGGACAAAGACATCTTTTAGGAGGGGCTCTATTCTGCTGACCACAGACTTTCCGCATAATGTGATGGTTAGAGTGTGTGTGCTTTACTTTCTCTACCACATAACCCCCTGAAAGGATAATAGCATTACTGCCTTTGCAGCTCCTTAAATTCCTCTTCATTCATTTACATTGACACCCAGCCTTGGGGTTGAATGCCCCAAATCATCAACCAGAGTGGAACTAGCCCACGGTCAGACCCCAGACAAGCACAGAAAGCTAAACACAAGCGAATGCTGAGTAGAGAGACAATGCCAGACATTTTAAATACAGCAGAAGAGTTGAGAGTCACAGACCCCAGACAAACTCAAGGCCAACAGTCGACACCAACGGAGGGAGGTGAAGCCCGGTGCTGTGCCTTGAACATAATAACTTCAACAGTTATTTATTATGAGGATTTGGTGACTTAAAAAAGCACAGAGATGGTCTAAATAAGTTCTCATATATTTGGAGGAGATGCTCACCTCCAGCGTGGATTTTGTTAAACACCAGGGACCTGCCTTCCTGGGCTTCTCTGCGCTCCTTGTCCCGAGAACCCAGCATCAGACAGCATTTGTTGGGCATCTGCAGATACCATTTTCATTTATAAGTTTTACAGACATTCTTTCTTTTTCTCTAACACAGGCTCTAATGGATCCTTTGGAAAATGCAGCATTTCAAATTAATCACGTTAGAGAGTTACTGGCTGTTCTCTTATGATGCCCCGTTTTGGTCTGGTGTGAAGATAACTGTTACAGACCCGTTTTTGTTACTTTACCAGGTTAAGCATCTCTATTAATTACTTCCCACGTTGGGATTCATTAAGCACGAAAATTTTCAATTACACTTTGAAAGACAACGACCAGCCTTTCTGAATATTAAAGACTTCTATTTTATTGCATTTTCACACCAAATGCTTAGGCGAAAAAATTTTACTAGACATTATTACTTTTATTATTTGTTAAATTTTAGTTTCCTTAGACAAACTCAAGGCACTTTACAGTTGGATTCAAAGTCGTGCCACCAGATACACATGTGAATAATCTGAGAAGGGAAACGGTGAATATAAAGGAAAGGATGTAAAAGGCACGAAAACATTCTGCCCCGAGGCAAGAACAGGCATCTGTCCTGAGAAAGGGAACCTATTCCAAGTAGATGCTGTCTCTCATACAAGGTAAATTTAAAATTCCCCCATCATCTTCCAAATCCTTTCTCTGCAATAGCTTTGACGTATTTGAATAGCAGCACCAGTGTCATCTCTGCTTTGGCGTTGCTTGTCTTTCCCATGCAAGGTGAGATTTTCCTGGTTTTTTGTGTGCCCAGTAATTTTGGATTGTGTCCTGCATATTGCTTCCCATGTCTTGGGCCAAAAGAAAGGGGAGACTAGAAAGAGGAAGGGCCAAGGGGGTGGGGGGAGGATGGACAGGGACTTTGGTGTTGGTGGATGCAAACCATGACATTTAGGATAGATAAGCAGTGAGGTCCGGCTCGACAGCACAGGGCACTATATCCAGTCTCCTGGGACAGAACTTGATGGAAGATAATAACTTTAAAAAGAACGTAAAGAGAAAGAGAAAGGTCAGTGGATGTCTGCCCCCGCCTGAGATCACAGCTCCATGGTGGGTAGAGGTGGGAGCACCTGTAGAGGACCCGCCCCCCCAGCTGGACCTCCCCCTGAGCCCCTGAGCTGAGGGGGGATTGTTTAGAACAGGGAGACCTAGAGGGTCTTGGAGCCTGAAAAGAAGAGCTAGAGGAAGAGAGGTGTTGACAGGGTTATGGAAGGAGCAGCTGCAGAGGAGGTGGTAGGGAAGTTCTGGAATAATTTGAAGTTCCCCACTTTCGCCATGACATGTTTCTTATTTCCTTTGCTGGTGTCTTACCTTCTCTATGTAATAGACTCTTCCTCTTGGCCCTGCAGATCCCACTCACCTCCAGGAAGCTGTCCGTGAACACCTGCTGCCCTGTCCCTCCCAGCTGTGCCCTTTAATAGACTGTCAAATAGAATGTTTGCCGCGCTCCCTTTGAACTCGCCAGAGCAGTTTATAGTCATCTGTGCGCCCCCACTTATATCTGTGAGTTTTCCCGTTGACAGAGAAGATTTGGTCTGTTGAGACTATTTAAAGTAGCCGGTGAGAAGGTTGTGGTGAATTGAGAATGCGCTGAGTTCTGAATGCTGGGGTTGATGCTGCTTATAAGGTCTTCCAAGGATTTGGAAGGATTGAGATGAAGGTCATACGAATTCTTAAAAATCATTTATTCAAAGTGAGAGCACTTGATGATTCATTATTGGGTAAGTGAAACGATACTGAGGCCAGAAACATTTCAGCAAAAAGGGTGGAGTGGAAAAGTTCAAGAAGGGCCCTGACCTCATCCTGGAGGAAGGTGGGAACATGGCAGGACGCTGTGGGGAGTGTCCGATGATGGAGAGAATGGAGGAGGTGTGGTGAGAAGGAGAGATGGGAATTCCATATAGGAGGTCCCAGGAGCGAGGGTGGTGGGAAATGGCCTCATCAGCTTTCGCTTCCTTCAGGAGGCCAGCAGGGCAGGACATATGCTCTGACTGTGTGTGGATGGTGGACGCGTAGAGGGCAGAGAATTGGAGGGTGGCAACCACTCCTTTCTCAGCAAGTCAGGGAAAGAGGGAGAAGAGGCAGAAGCACTTGCTGTGGCCACAAGGGAAAGTGGGAGGTGCAAGACACCTGCGGGAAGGGAACTCAGTGCATCGTGACGGTTGAAAGTAAATTCAGATCTGCCAAGGGCCCAGAGTATGTGCAGGGGCTTTGGAGACAACCCCAAAGTCCATCAAGAGGAGGAATAAAAATGTTCTATCCACAAAATGGAATGTTAGACAGAAGTGAAAATAAACATTCACTCATTTTTGCAGCATGGAGATGACATTGTTGTGTCTATATGCTATAAAGTGGGTGAATCTTAAAAACAAAAGTGAAAACTAGCATGTTATAAATATGGTGACATTTTTTTGTTTGTTTGTTTAAAGCACAAACTAAGCAAAGCTAAACAATGTATCATTCAAGAGATACATACATATGTGATAAAAAGTGGTTTCTTTTAATGGAGGTAATGATTAACCCAAATTTCAGCAACAGAGGCCCTTGGGGAGACGGTGGAGACAGGGGAGGGAGGAGCAGGCCTGGAGGCCCCGTGATGTGGGCAGCCTCGTTCCCACTCTGTGCTTGATGACTGACCCGCAGTGGGCCATTTATCCTCATGCGTCCTAACTTACTGCTCTGCGCTGTACAGATATTCTTTAGTATGCATTAAATGTTAAATAACAATAAATGAAAATGCCCCAGGGTGGAGAGTCGGGGGAGAACCCTCTCCATCTTATCGGTCACTTTCCCTAAACTAGGGCTTGATGACAACAGGAGCCACCTACCTGTGTTTAATAGAAAGTTCACCAGCTTTACCTTCTTGCTTTGAGTGACTCATAATCAGTTTCTCCTTCCTAGAGATGGACCACCCTTGATCGCAAAGATGAGGCTGTGGCTGTGTTCTTTGGGGTTAAATTATCAGTGTTTTTTGTCATATGCCTTTGTCATGACCTTTCCTAAGAAAAGAGTCACATGTGAAAACAGTAATTGTAGAAGAGAGAAACCACTCAACTCATTTTTAGGAGAAAAATCAGTCCATGAAACCCCGTAATCTTTGTTCTCCCCCACGCCACCTCAAATAAATATACATTCTAGGGAAAAAAGCTCTCTTGTTACTTGACTGAAACCTCAAGTCCACTTTCCAACAGGGTGGCCACCCCGTCTTCCATGCCAGCCGGCCTCTGCCCATAGCCCCACATGCCAGTCCTATGGGGAAAGCTGAGATTCAACTGAACGCACACTGTTCTTCAGGAAACTGGAGAACATCAGATACTAATAAATGTTTTGAAGATAACAGGGGAGCAGGATCCAGATTCTTCTTTCCCTACCTCCTGACTTCATACATATCTCTCTTGTTTTTAAAGTGAAGAGAATGAGAGGAAAAAATCCATACATAAATGTGGTTAATTTTGTTACATCCATCCAGACATGGAGAGAAAATCTTACTGGAAAAAACAGCTGGGAGATTTTCGTCCTCGTGCTGATTTGATCAAACCTTGGGTAGTTGTTCACCCTCTCCGAGCCTCAGTCTCCCTGTCTCTGGATGGAATGATCCCTGCCCTGCTAACCCCTGTCCACTGTGCTGACTTGCCTGTGAGTTTCCTGCGGCTCAGGGCCGTGAGCTCCTAGATGATTTCAGAGGAGGGAGGAGAGGGGAGAAAAGTGGCGGGAGGGAGGATGGCAGTTCAGCGCCGGACCGTGGAGAACAACAGCGCGTGGAAAGACTGGGAACCCGAGAGAGCGCACAAAAGTTACTTTACAATGACCAATGCCATTACTAAGGTCAACACTGCTCATAGTTTGTTTTCTGTCTTTTTAGGGCCACACCCGAGGCATATGGAGGTTCCCAGGCTAGGGGTCTCTTCGGAGTTGTAGCCACAGCTGCAGCAACGCCAGATCTGAGCCGCGTCTGTGACCTACACCACAGCTCAGGGCAACACCGGATCCTTAATGCACTGAGCAAGGTTGGGGATCAAACCTGCTAGTCCGATTCATTTCCCCTGAGCCCTGATGGGAACACCATGCTCAGAATTATTATGTGTATATAAAAAAATAACTGTTTTGTAAAGAGTTAGAGTGAAAGCAGTTCTTTTATGCTTATACATTAATTTGCCTTGGATATTTTACTGCAGTAGTTTAAGTTCATAGGAATGAGTAAAAATGGCCAATGACTGTATCAGCTTCTGGGTTTGCTGGAATTTGGGCATGACTGTAATTCACCAGGGGAAAGGGAAGCAGAGAGTCTTCATACTGGTGTTCTCAAATTTTCTTACTTTTTTAGACTTTTCATACCTAAGAAAAATTTCAATGTGTGTTATACATATGCCTAATTCACAAGAAAAAGCAACTTGTTTTATAAAATTAACAAGGATCATTCTAAAAATAAGTTCATTTTAATTAGCATGAATTTCAGTTAGAAAACTTTGATGAGAAACAGTCTGAATACTTTTTTTCTCATCACCTGGGACGTTTTGGAAATAGTTAATAAATAAAACCACCTCAATACTATTGGCGAATTATTCTGATTTCTTTCAGATATACCCATGATAAAATTATTTGAAGACATTAGCAATGTGGGAGCTGATTAAATGTATTATTCAAATGAATTTTATAAGAATATGAAACCATCCCTTTCCAGAAGTAATACAAACATTGACCATTTTTTCTCACTTAAAATTGAATATAAATCTTAAACTCTAATAAAAGTTAAAAGTTGAATATCAATTAATTTTGTATTTTTGCTATGAGCTTTACAGACATACAATAACTGACTTTAAAATATGAACCAAAATGCCTAAAATTACTTCAGCGATGTGATTTGTTTTCAGTTTCATTCTTTCTATTAATCAGAGTAATAAAATATGGGCAATCGGCATTAAGGTTTCTTCTAATATTCCCCAAATAAGATTTTGCTTTCCCATTAAAGGCAAAAAATACATTGTTTTTCCCATTAGGTTTTACGTCTTCAGAGTAGCGGGTATGTTTCAGTAGTGGGGAGAGGGTGAGTCACAGGAAGCAGGCTGGTTTTCAGCTGATGACCTTTCAAAAGTTCATAAACAGCACATATTCTTCCTGTTGCCAAAATAATGGAGGATTTCAAAGTCTGGGTGTTAAACAGTTGCTAAGGAAGTAGACGCTATTGTGTCGCCAAAGTGGTTGTTAGGGCCGCTCTGCGCGTTAGGAGAAAGTCAGCTGTTCTGCAGAGGTTGGGGTTCTACCTGGCATCCACTCCACAGCCGTGCTTACCATTCTTGTTGTAGCAACAAGCCAGTCCTCCGAAATGGCTTTGAATGGTTTGCTTTTATTTTCCCCATTGACTATATTCTTGATTATATTACTGAGATAAACTTAAAAAAAGAAATCCACTAGGCCGACTGGAAATAGTCACGTAAAATGTAGATTGTTTCCAAAGAGCCCACCAGGCACCGTCAGCTTCCACGTCACTCAGCCTAAGAGCATTTCACAGGCTGCTTGTGCTTTTGTCTTAATTTTTGTTTCTTAAATGATGATACAGAAAAATGCCAAAAGTAAAGTTCTTAACCCTCAACTGTCCTTAAAATCATGAGACCACTCTATGTCTTGCCCAAAGTTATGCTTTTCTGCTGGTGAGCTCTTTGGGAATTCTTATTTTTTAGAACTAATAAAGAAACAGAAAAACTAAAAAAAGAAAAGTAATAAAATATAGAGGTGTATCCCAGCCATCCAGAATTGCGAGGTTCGATTTTGTCACATTAGCATTCAAGGATGATCTTTTTCTTTCAGGTAAAGGAAAGATTGTCTATGATATTGAGACCCCGCCCCCTCCCAGCTCTTTGGAAGCAATGACTACTGGGGATCTGGCGTATTTTTTTTTCCAGGCCATTCCATAAAACTTTTACATACATATTCAATAGCATAGAATATGTGGCCTTCTGCATGTGTTTTAAAAATACATCTAAAAACAGGTATTTATTTCTATATGTCCCTGCAGTTTGATTTCTCCCCTCAACATTTTCTTAAAAGAGAGCTATTTCTAATTCCATTGTTGCAAATCTATTCCTAAGAATCTTGCTATTGAATAGTTATTTTCAGAGTTAGATTGTGATTAAAAAAAAATCCAAAAGTTAATCGCATCCATGGCATATTCATCTACCTTCTCACTTGTAGTTCTTTCACTTTATATTGACTTTTTACTTTTTTCTCCTATCTGGCTTTCAGAGGGAGAGGATATTTAAGTTTGAAAGGTCTCTATTTATTGGGGATTCTTGAAGAGATTGGTTACATAAAAGTGAATTTCCCAGACAACTGAAATGCTGAATCTTTTTTCTGGTCTTTTTTTTTTTTTTTTTTTTTTTTTTTTGGCGTTTCTTGGGCCGCTCCCACGGCATATGGAGGTTCCCAGGCTAGGGGTCTAATCGGAGCTGCAGCCACCGGCCTACGCCAGAGCCACAGCAGCGCAGGATCCGAGCCGCGTCTGCAACCTACGCCACAGCTCACGGCAACTCTGGATCCTTAACCCACTCAGGAAGGCCAGGAATCGAACCCTCAACCTCATGGTTCCTAGTCAGATTCATTAACCACTGCGCCACAATGGGAACTCCTAAATCTTTTTTTTGATGAAAGTATTTCTGAAATGATATCTTGAATACATCTCAGCCTTAAAAATTAAAACAACCAAAACCCCAAACACGTTGAAAATGCTTATTAAATCATATGATTTAAGATTTTCCAGGGTTGTGATCTATTTTTCCATATTGGGCTAATGGTCCCACATGGGTTTTTCTTATATCTAGATTTTATATATTTCTGTCCATTTACTTATTGCCAAGGTGGCAAGGTCACTTTTTGCTCTCGTTGGTTAAGATTCTGGAATCTCTCTCCTTCTTCTCTTCTCTGCTTCTTAATAAACCATTACTTGGAAATTTTGACCATAAACTAATTAACCCAATCAAGCCTTCTTGATTTACTGAATAAATTTGAGTCGGGGACCTCTTTTCTTGCTTATCTTTAGTGCTTGGCTACGTCCTGGTCAAAATAACTAAAGTTGAAGATCTGAACTTTTCTTAAATTTGATTTATAGGAAGAAAAAAAATTAAGTGTTTGAAAATTAGAAATGTTTTCTGTTTTTTAAGTTAATAATTTTATTTAAGAATGTGAAAAAAGTGATAAAGCAATAGGAAACAAGTTGTCATCACAAAATATAAGAACAGCTTTTCAATATTGCCTCTCATAGCAACGTGAGGCAAACTCTGCTGAACATTATTTCAGATGTGGAAACCAAGAGAATTCATAACATCAATGTGCATTTGTCAACTAAATAGAAATTTTTCAAGAAAAAAATGATCTTTTCTTCTGCTCAAGTTGGAAGAGACCAGTTATGCATGTGCATATTTTAAAATGATAATTTGTGCTCTTTGAGTAGAAATAGTAAAAGCTCATTAACTTGAACCTGAAGTAATAAAAAATGAAAATTCAGAGGGATAAATGATTTCACAGATCAATTTGCCCATTAAAAAATGATTCGGCCCAGGGAAAAAATAAAAGTGAGTTTGTTGAAATAGTCATTTTTCTCAGGACAAAGAACTCACTTAACTGACTTTTATGAGAATGATGGTTGGTTCGGAGGCAAGTCTAGGAATGTCTGTGCTTCATGGGGCTCTAACATGTAGAACCATGTGTTCATGTCACAGTGTGTGACCCCAGATGTCCCAGCATTGCTGCTTCTGAAAGAGTCTGTCCTTAGGCTTTTCATTCTGTCCACATCTTTGCTTTCCGCCAAAATCAGCAAGCATAAGTTTTTCCTCACTTATTATATGAGAAAAAAAGAAGTCAGAGCCCTTGCCCCTCCCCCTCACCACTGCCATTTGTTTTCCCAGCTAGATTCATTTGGAAAGTGAAGTACCAATAACAAGTTGTTGAACCATCAGATGACAGAGTTAGAGAAGGACCCTGGAGGTTACCCAGCCCCCCGTTTTTATAGATGAGGCGATGAGACTTGGAGAAAGGAAGCAGCCCTGTGAGGTCAGGCTACTCTCCTCAGGCAAAGAGGGTTCTCCACCACAGGCAAGGACCAGAGGAGGGCTCCAAATGGCACCTTGAGAACTTCGGATGTGATGCTAAAATAGGCAGTAGGAAGCCATAGGGCTTTGAGGTTAAAGGGTTGGGGTTCTTCCTTCTCTTTGTTAGGGCTTCACTGTAGGAGAAAGATGGATATGAAAATGTCGAGGAACATAAAAGGAGCTTTTAGCCTAATTATCCTGCACTTACTAACCAAAGTGCATCCTATTTGAACAGGGAAAAAAAAAATCCCTGTAAAATAGTCGGTAGTTTCCTTGTCAGACTTTTTTTTCAAGTTACACAATGCTTTATTTTTTGTCTTGCCACTGGGACTAAAAGCAGTTTGTATTGTTTAAGTAAGATGTCATCAGGGTTAAACATCGTTTCAGTTTCACAGAAATATGAACATTTTAGGTGAATTTTTTTTTTGGGGGGGGGTCTTTTTGCCATTTCTTGGGCCTCTCCCGAGGCATATGGAGGTTCCCAGGCTAGGGGTTGAATCAGAGCCATAGCCACCAGCCTGCACCAGAGCCACAGCAACGAGGGATCCGAGCCGTGTCTGCAACCTACACCACAGCTCACAGCAACACGGGATCCTTAACCTGCTGAGCGAGGCCAGGGATCGAACCCCCAACCTTATGGTTCCTAGCCAGATTCGTTTCCGCTGTGCCACAATGGGAACTCCTAGGTGAATTTTTTACAAAGGATTTTCAAACCCAATAAAATAGATGCAGTGGTATGAATACTAAACTTCAGGTGGGGGAGCAAAGCCACTTATGATGACAAACCCAGCAGTGCTCTCCTGCCATCAGTCAGAGCCCCCTGGTTACAGGGTCCTGGCGCTCCTCCAGCCCTGGCCAGCCCGGAGTCCCGTGGACACGGTCCGCTGCCGCACAGCCCCTCCAGCTGACCGACCAAGTGTGGCTGTGGCGAGGCTGCTCGTGCTGTCCACAGGCTTCCCAAACTGCCGCCAGCTTCTGACCTAGAGCCTAATGACAGAGGGGAGATGAGCAGGCTTTAAAATCTTTCCTCTTGCTTTGTGTGCTTCTGCTGCTTCTTCTTCTTCTTTTTTTTTTTTTCTTTTTTTTTTAACTAGAAATGTGATAGAGGTGAGATCAGGATCTTGAAATTACATTATTTGCCATTTATTTATTTACAGAGTTGTTTACAGAAGTATTATACTTACAAAATTATTGAGGAACATGTTTTGAGGGAAAATTTTTACTTTCTGTTTACTTCATGTGGGTAAACAGAAATCCCTTTCAGGTCACTTCACCTGCATCAGAACCTGGTTGTTGGACCTGTGGAATCAGGGTTATACTGATGAGCCTGGAAGCATGAGAAACCTGAGTTATACTGGAACAACTCACAGGGTCTGTGAACTAGTAGGAAAGTGAAGCTGTGAGAACTAACAGCTGTGAGAGGCTTCACGTGTGGTTTGGTGGTTGTTGTCCTGTGTGGTTAGATGCAGTCCTGCCAGAAACAGACACAGCAGAACGAGGCTGGTACAGCTTCTGCAGATTTTTATACTCTATTATTCCACAGTGGGCCCTCTATAGGCTCTCTGGGTCTCCTTACCTTTTAATAAATACAGAGGCAGCAAATATTTGGGGACCTGTCATTCAGCCGCAGATTGTACTGGGCACAACAGATAAAAATATTTAAACACGAGCCCTGCCCTGGAAACCTCAATCTATCAATCAAATTCCACCAACTGCAGTAAGTTACTTTAGGAGCATGAGTTAGGGCAAGCGCTGAAGGTGTGCCTAGCAGGGAATGGTGACTGCAGGCCAGGGCCCCGTCAGCAGGATGAACGGGGAGGACATTCTAGGCAGGGGCATGGAGTGGGCACGTTCAAGGCAGTGATGGGTGTGCCCAGGAAGGGGCAGTTAGGGTCCCAGTGCTGTGCTCCTCAACTTGGCATTTTCTCCTGTAGGTTAAGTCCTGACATCACATGGTTAGAGAATGAAGTGACAGGCCTGTGTTTGAGAGCCTTCACTGCTCGGGGACATGGAATATGGCGTAGAGTCCAGTTTAAAGGCTAATGAAAGTTTTCAGAGCAGAGGTGATGAAATAACACCTCCCTCCAGCCGGGGACACAAGCTATGTGCTCTGTAAACAGGAGACCAAAGGGACTCCATTGTCTCTAGGGTGGAAATTCAGAGCACGTCTTCAAGCTCTTGAAACTTCTTGAAATAAAAGACTGCCTGTTACATATGAATGTCTATACAGAGAACGTTCTGGAAGGATACGGGGAAAATGTTGATTTAATCTAGGCAGTGACTATGGAGATTGGGAATTGGTAGTGAGATTTGCATTTCCCATTTAACACCTCTCTGCCTGTTTGCTCTCTACACTATAGAACGTGTAACTTGACAATTCCTAAGTCCCTGAGCACTGCCAGCAGGCCCTCATAGAACCCTGTTCTGATCCTGAGAAGAAAGGACCTTTTTTCCCACACTTCTGAGTTAGATTGGCTTTTTGAGTAAAGAAAACTGTTTTCTTTAGACACTACTATATCTGTTAATATTTTATGGAATTACATTGTAAGGAAAAATTAAAACCACATAATAGATTAAGGATGATTTTTTTTTTCTACAAGGAATTTATGTCTATAGAGTTCCTTCCAATCTTAAGAGAGCATATTGCATAATATGCATTTATTATGTATTTGTATTATACACACGAACTCATGAAGACTAAAGTGTTAAGTGAGTAGTTAGTTTTTAGAAAAGAGCACTGAGGCCCCCTTTTCTCTTTGGCTTATGTTATAAAATGCTTCATACTCTTCGTGGAGATATCAGACACTGCACTGTGTCTTTGCTCACAGACAAACTTGCTTATGTTTTGCATTTCTATCTGAATGTGATTTCCATGGTTATGTGCTTTCCAAGATTTTCACAGGATATAAAAAACTATTAGCAATTAAACTTTTGCATAATTTTAGTTACGCACTTGGCAGAGTATAGGATATATTCAGCCAGAAGTCTGCATATATTCTTTTCTCTCGCAGAGAGAGAGGAAGTGAGTCTAGATGTCTGCATCACCGTTTAAATTAACCAGGACACTTTACCACAGGACCTGTATCACGACCTACTCCTTTTTTGAAATAGGTTACAATTTCAGTAGACAGTCTCATCTACTCTAAAATTTGAGTGTGTTTTTAAAGCAGATTGTAGCTACTAGATGATAAAGGCATGGCATCAGCACAGCAGCCACCAACTACCTGTGGTTATTTAAATTTAACTTAATGAAAATTAGATAACATTAAACATTTAGCTCCTCAGCCAGCCTAGCCACACATCAATTAATGAATAGCCGCAGGTGACTAATGGCCATTGTATGGGATGGCACCGATATAGAATACTCCATCATCTGAGAAAGCTCTGTTGGACAGCACTAGCCTAGGATAAGCATATTTCATAAATAGAGTCAAAATGGAAAAGTTTCTGTAATAATTTGTGAAGTATAATGAAGGAAAAGATGCAGTTTTATGTATATTCTTGACAGAACAGAACACAAAGTATGCATAAATACGTCACAGTTTACGGGGTTCTGTTTTCACTTAGAGTATAACATATTTGAACTTGTGGAGCTCATGCTGGGGGTGTTTTATTTGTCTTTTTAGACAAAAGGAGGAAAGTGTGAGAATAACAGGCTTGATTATGGCCACAGGGTTTCTCTGGTTTAGTATTGTAAGGTCTGATTCAAGCTCAGAAACAGCGCTGCTTTGGGTGGAGTTATGACATTAACTGCCCTTAGCTGACATTGAAGGAAAATGATTTGAGGCCAATCTTGATTTCCTACCTTTCCTTCCTAGTATTCTTTGGATTTCTAGCCATAGACTATCACAATGTTTATATATATCAAACATATGTACATGTATATTTGACCCTTGAACAACACAAGTTTGAACTGGGTGGGTCCATGTATATGTGGGCTTTTTTCAAGAGTAAATACTACAGTGCTGTGTGGTCTGCAGTTGGCTGAATCCGCAGATGGGGAACCGTGGTTGTGGAGGAACCACATATTGGGAGGGCTGATCATAAGTTATGCTCAGATTTTCAACTATGCAGAGGGTTGGTACCCTAACACCAGCACCGTTCAAGGGTCAGCTCTCGCTATGTGTGTGCATATGATCCGCCAAGCTTGAAAATGCTTAGAGATACTGCGCGGTAGGATTCTTTCTGTAAGTGTTCTAATGTTATTAATGATATTGGGCGATCTTCTGTTTCCCTACAGATATGGAAAAATTTGAGAGCTACGTGAAGGACATTTAAAAATGACTACTCCTTTACACCATGTACAAAAGTTAACTCAAAATAAATCAAAGGCCCAAATGTAAAAGCTAAAACTACAAAACTCTTAGAAGAAAACATAAATGTAAATCTTTATGATCTTAGGCAGCAGTTTCTTATGTATGACACTTAAAGTAGAAGCAACAAGAGCAACAAAAAAGATAAATTGTACTTCATCAAAATGAAAAATATTCCTGCTTCAAAGAACACTATCAAGAAAGTGAGAAGACCAACCCACAGGATGGGATAATACGTTTGCAAATTGTATATCTAGTAAGGATCTAGTGTCCATCATTTATAAAGAATTTTTGCAATTCAACAATAAAAAAACAATTAACCTGATTTTAAAATGGTTAAAGGATTTGAATAAATACATCTCTAAAGAAGATATACAATGGTAAATTAGCACATGAAAATATGCTCAAAATCATTAGACATTAGGGAAATGCAAATCAAAATCACAATAAAAAAAAAAAAAAAAAAAAAAGGAGTTCCCGTCGTGGCGCAGGGGTTGACGAATCCGACTAGGAGCCATGAAGTTGCGGGTTCGGTCCCTGCCCTTGCTCAGTGGGTTAACGATCCGGCGTTGCCGTGAGCTGTGGTGTAGGTTGCAGATGTGGCTTGGATCCCGCGTTGCTGTGGCTCTGGCGTAGGCCGGTGGCTACAGCTCCGATTCAACCCCTAGCCTGGGAACCTCCATATGCCGCGGGAGTGGCCCAAGAAATAGCAACAACAACAACAACAACAACAACAAAATCACAATGAGATACCACTTTACACCCACTATAGTAACTAAAATAAAAAGTTCCCTTATGTCTCAGGAGGTTAAGGATACAGCATTGTCACTGCTGTGGCTTTGGTTACAGCTGTGGCAAGGGTTTGATCCCTGGCCCAGGAACCTCTGCATGCTGTGGTCACAGCCAAAAAAACAAAAACAAAAACGTCAAATGTTGACAAGGACATGGGAGATTAGACCCCTGTCCATTGCTGCCAGGAATGTTAAAATGGTGCAGCCACTGTGGAAAAGTTTTGGCAGCTCCTCCAAAACTTAAACATAGAGATATACGACCCAGCAATTCTACTATATACCCAAGCCCAGTGAAAATGTATATTCATATAAAAACTTGTATTTTAATTTCATAGGAGCAATGTAATAATAGCCCCAAAGTTGAAACCACTCAAATGCCCACTGATTGATGGATAGAAAAACAAAATAAAGTATATCTATGCAGTGGAATATTATTCAACCATAAAAAGAATGAAGCACTAATACATGCCAAAACATGGCTTGATCTTGAAAACATTATACTAACTGAAAGAAACTAGTCACGAAAAGTCATATATATTATGATTCCATCTATAGTAAATGTCCGGAATAGGCAAGTCCACAGAGACATCAAGGAGACTAGTGGTTTCCAGGAGCTGGGAGATGGAAGGAATGGGGGGACCTCTAATGGGGATAGATTCCCTTGGGGGTTATGAAATGTTCTTTAATTAGATAGTTGCGATGGTTGTGCAGCCTTGTGAATAGTCTACAAACCATCAAACTGTGTACTTCTAAAGGATGAATTTTCTGGTCTATATATTATATCTCAGTACAGTATTTAAAAATAAATATATAATTCTTTAACACTTAGTGTAATAATATATATATTTTTTCAGTGCCACCTGACCCAATCTTTTAGGAACATGAGTGGGAAAAAAAAAATCAATAAGCTCAAGTGAAATGATAGTAGCAAAATCAAGTCCACGTTTTGATGTAGAAATATAAGAAAGCAGCTCTTTTCGCTATAAGCTAAAAGTATAAATTATAAGTGGAGTGTTTTATTTGTGAGCCAGAAAATTCAATTATAAAACAAGGAGAAGTTTGAAAGACTCGACTAGTTAGCATCTTTTTGAGTCAAAATTGCATGTTACATAATCTTTCAACGGCTGTATAAAAAGAGTTCCGAACCACATAGGATTTTCACACGTCTCTAAAGTTTTAAATAAGTGGAATAATGATTCTGAGTGCACCGGCAAACTATTAAACACTTTTATTTCCACTTATTTGTCATTGTCTTTGTGTTTGGATTTGAATCTCTGTAGTGCCTGCTTCTCTCAGGAAGGGGAGGCAGAGTCATTGCAGAGCTGCAGGTCTGGTGACTTCATTTCCTGGGTTATAGAAAATCTCAGCCGGGCCAAACTGCCTGCAGGAAGTATTTTCCGCATAACAAATAAACAATGAAAATGGGAGCATAAAAAATTTAAAAATTCAATTAGTTTGCAGAAAAAACAATTGCATGGAGAATTGACCTTATATTGCAAAAGCCTTCAGACTCTCTGCTAGGGTTTCCAGTTCTGTACTTTATACGGAGCTTTTCAGCTGGGCTTCTCCGTGCCAAATTAAGAGTGAGGACAAGACAAATTGAACTTTAAAGTGAATTCTTGCTAAGGTCTTATAAGCAATGCATAACTGAAGATGATAATCATCTATGAGAACAAATCTTTCTTAACCAAAAAAGCTAGCTCTTTCTAGGCTAAAAGTTTGATGTCAAGGAACTCTTGGTGACTGTCTTAAGCATACATGAGGAGTTCCCATCGTGGCTCAGTGGTTAACGAATCTGACTAGGAACCATGAGGTTGCAGGTTTGATCCCTGGCCTCCATCAGTGGGTCAGGGATCGGGCGTTGCCCTGAGCTGTGGTGAAGGTCGCAGACATGGCTTAGATCCCAAGTTGCTGTGGCTTTGGCGTAGGCCGGTGGACCCTAGCCTGGAACCTCCATATGCTGCGGGTGCAGCCCTAGAAAAGACAAAAAAAAAAAAAAAAAAGATTATATATATATTAAGCATACATGAGATGGCAAAAGCAGCCAGAAACAAATCCCTTTCTCATGGGTCCAGCCATCACAACCTGTCAGGGACGGGCGCTTGCCGCTTTCTTGCTCACACTCCTCTTCTCATTTCACACAGTGGTACTATTGCTGTGGAGACAGTGGCCCAGAGAACAGTGGAATATGCAAGGTGGGGGAAAAGCACTAGTATTTAGGGGAAGAAAGGATTTGTTCACCTATTGCTATTTTACTGACTATATATTTTCTTGCAGTTTTAGAGGAAATGTTTTAGAAAATGCACCAGATTTTTTTTGGCCATACCCTAGGCATATAGAGCTTCCAGGGCCAGGGGTTTAACCCCCACCATAGCAGTGACAACATCAGACCCTTAACCCACCAAGCCACCAGGGAACTCCCAAAATGCAACAGATTTTTAAAAAAATAGAAATGGAAGTTTTTCAACAAATTGCTTAATTGTTCAAATTGATTGCTACAGACTATACCAAAGGCTATATCTAAACTTTGTAGATTTTTCCCAAAGGGACAGTAATCACAGCAGTATTGCCCTACCATGTTTCATTTTTTTTGCAAACAATTTTTTTTTTTTTTTTTTTTTGGCTTTTTAGGGCCGCACCTGCAGCACATGGAGGTTCCCAGACCAGGGGTCGAATCAGAGATGCAGCTGCTGGCCTACACCACAGCCACAGCAACTCCAGATCCAAGCCGTGTCTGCAACCTACACCACAGCTCACAGCAATGCCAGATTCTTAACCCACTGAGGGAGGCGGGGGTGGAACCCACAACCTCATGGTTACTAGTGGGATTTGTTGCCACTGCACAACGGGAACTCTGCAAACAAATTTTTTAACACCAGAGTACATTAAAATCAGTGTGATTTTTGAGATTGGCTTATAATAATATCTCTCATTTCTTGAGTGCATGTGAAGGAAGTACTAATATTATCCTTATTTTCCAGTGGGTAGATCTGACAGTCAAAAAGGTACCAAACATGAGCAATTTGTGATTGTTATGTATTTGTGTTTCAATGCACTTATTAATTTGTAATGGTCCATTGCATAATATGAATGTAAAATATAATTGCAGAATAGTTCTACACAATTAGAAATTGCAGAGTTCTCTTGTGGCCCAGTGGGTTAAGGACATGGCATTGTCACACATACTTCATACATTCAGTCAACAAATACCTACTGACAACCTATTAGCTGGCATAATGGGAAAAGCATGGGGAAGAAATCAGAAAAATCTGGTCCAAGCCACTGAACAGTCCTGTGACCTGAGAAACTACATGAGCTTGCCCAGACCTCAATTTTCTCACCTGTAAAGTGAGTTAGTAGAAATTATAATGATGATAATACTGTCTAAAGAGGAGGGAGGAAGGAATGAGGTCGAGGAGGGGGGAAGGGAGCAATGCCACTGTGGAAATGAATGCTTTGTGTGAACTCACAGTCCTGAAAAGACAGAAAACCACATGCTCTTCTCCTCCACCATGTGGCCAAGGAGGAAAGAGATCATCCAGGAGTTCCCGAAGTGGTGCAGTGGGTTGAGAACCTAACTGCAGGGGCTTGGGTTGCTGTGGAGGTGCAAGCAGTGTGGGTTAAAGCATCTGGCTTTGCCGCAGCGGTGGCGTAGACTGCAGCCGTGGCTTGTATTCACTCCTGGCTGGGGAGTTTCTATATGCTGTGCGTTTGGCCATAAAAAAAAAGAGAGATCATCTGTATGAAAATGCATTTTCAAGTTAAGTGTCATCATTTGAAATAATGGAAAGAAAAATTAGAGTTCATTTTTTTTTTTTCTGGTTGTGCCTTCAGCATACAAAAATTCCTGGGCCAGGGATGGAATCCACATTGCAGTGATGACCCACGTCTTAGCAGTGACAATGCCAGATGCCCAACCCCCTGAGCCACCCGGGAACTCCAGAGTTGCTTTGTTTGTCTGTTTTTAAACAAACGCCCTTTGGTATTCCAGTGGCAGCATCCAGGACAAGAGCACAAGGGTGGATGCTCCTCTCAGGCCTGAGGTTGGGGAAGTACCTGGCACGTAGCTGGTGCTCACAAAACAGCAATGATGATGCTAGTAGTAATAATTAGAAATCAGTTATTATGAGTGTCACTGCATACTGGCCGGGATACACAAACACTGTCATTCTGCTGTTAAACAAATACACAAAAGCAAGCAGAAAATACATGTCGTTGTAAATTGCCCCTTTATACACAATTACACTCCTCCTGGAAATAAAGTTTAATTTGGAGAACAATAGGTATAAGAAGCTTAGAACTTGGCAGTAAAGAATTGGATGAAAAATGTCTACCCGAAATAAGAAATTAGTTAAAATCTTGCAGAGTAAGTGGCAGATCTAGTGGAGAAATCAGAAGCTGAAGAATGATGATAGACATCTGGGGGGATGCAATAATCACATATGTTTTTTCTTTAATGTTGTCATTAGCTGAGCAGCCAATTTCATGTTTAGGAAAAATTAGCTTGGAAATGAGTTTTAAATAATCCCCTGTGTGTAGAGACCCATGTTGTACAGTTTTCAGTGGCTGCAGCGAGGGGCCCAGAGGCCAAGTGGAAGATTGGCTGGCCCTCAGACTACTCTTAATTCTAGGCTGTGAGATAGTGTAGGAAGAATAAATTAAATCACCATTCCACTCTAATTTCACAAAAGATGCAAAACCTCTGTGACAGAGCACTCTTGCTGTACTAACTGTACTTCGAAAGAGAAGATCGTGAAATAGCTTGGGAGGGCTTTGCTATTTTGAAAGAAAATCGCTTCTGGAGGAGAGTCATGGAGTTGAATTCCATACACTTTATTCTAGAATCAGAATCACTTCAAGTGGGAAATTATAAAACTAATACCTGCACTGGTTCAGTACACTGATTTTAGCCAGTGTTTGCAGTTGAGTACAAATAATTTTACACGGATGAAGTAAAAAAGAAACCAAAGTAATACCACTTACAAGATGAGCATTAGAACTCACTTGTCAGTCTGCAGCAAGCATAGTTTAATAAAGGCGAGAACATACGAGAGCAGGAGAAAGCAAGCCCAACATATGGGCCCAGAGACTTGGATGAACTAGGCGTCTTCGTACTCTACCTTGCATCTGATTTTCCACATGTTTGCAATGAGGACTCACCCATAGGAAAAGGCCTTTTGGATGGTGGTGCTTCATGATCTGTCCTATAGGCGAAAAAGTATCACTAGTTTGAAACTGTCCTCAGAAACCTAGGAGCAAGGTTATTCACATGGCCTGCTGATTCTTCATATTCTTTATTTCACATTGTTTGTGCCTTTGGAGCAAACAGCTTCATGGAAGGAGACAAAGTGAGGTCTTAGTCTACCCTTTATCTCCTCGAGAGAAAAGCAAAGCTCCATGTCCTGGCTCCATGGAGTGATGATCTGGCTCCCAAAGCAGGCAGGTCTTGGCTTGACCAATCCCATCTTATGCCAAGTACTCCTCTGGATAGAAACTTGAATGCTGTCGAAAACCAGGCTTATGTGTTCCTGTTGGGAGAATAAGTGGCACAAAGACAGTTGTTGGGAGCGTGCTCCAGACGCCTCAGTGCACGTGGTTCTGCTGCTTCCCAGGCTTGTTCAGGACCCCTGAGCACACGGTCCCACTGTGCACATGTGACTGCGTGAGGTGGTCGCTGTCTTCTCTGCCGCGACCCCAGGGAGCTGCAGCTGGCGTGGGGCGGAGGTCTGCTGTCCTGTCTCCTCTGCAAACATGCTGTGCTTGCCTCTTCCCCGTCTCCTCTTCCATAAACCTCCCTCGCCTCAATTCTTTCCCTTTACAGTCTTCAGAAACGTTAAACCATATCATTCCTTGGTTTAAATCACTGTTTATCAGCCGTTCTTCCAAATTACTAGGTAAAGCACAGCTTTGAAGCTTATTTGATAATGAAGACGAGACACCCTGCTCTTTGTGCTGTATTTCAAGGAAAAGAGTGATGATTCTAATAGCAATGTATGTGAGTGATGGTGAAATGACATTTATAGAGAGAAGTCTGCTGAGAAAGACTTGGTAAAACTCACAGAGCTTTTTCTTCGGATGCCCAGCTATGTGATCATTTCAAAGCCCTTATTTCCCCAGGGCAACTGTTTTACAAGTCTGATAAGTAAGTTTAATTAAGCACTTTAAAGTTGATAACTTGTCATTAGTATTTTACAATATGGTGAGAGTCAGGACCCTATTAGCATGAAATAATGATTGCTACTAAGTGATTTCACTAGAAGTGCTGTTTTCCATGAGATCCCAGGCCGCTTTTAGCACAGCACAGAAAGATTCAGAACTCTGGCTCTCCTGCCAGTCACAGGGCCCTATCACGTCAGTGCCGTCTAGATTTCTGTGAATGGGGGACACAAGTACCTCTTCAGAGACGTTCAATAGAAAAAGAAAAACATTTTTAGGGATTTATTTCTGCTTTGATGGAATCACATCCAGAGTGGTGGGTGGGGCAGCAGACAGACGGGTGTGCCTTTGGGTTGTTGTTTAGTATCTAAGATAGACGCAAAACATCTCCAAGACGTGGATCTGGACTTTTTCTTCTAACATTCCTAACTTATGGGTTAACAGTAAAACTGACAAAAACCACGCAAGTATTTTCAGTGAGTTTTTTTCTTTTCTTTCTTTTTTTTTTTGGACGGGGAGAAATTTTTTTTTTAATTTTAGCTTTATTGTAATAGAATTGACAAGTAAAATTGCAATATATTTAAAGTGCTACACTGGTGGTTTTATATTAAGAAATGATTTGTAAGAAAATAAAGAGGATTCTTTTAAACTAAGTGACTACTGATACATACTGTTTTATTGAAACACACAGCACAGCTCCCACATCTCTCACTGAATTAGAAATAGAAAAACCAGCACAGATTATCAGATGCCCACTGTTCTCAGAGACCGAAGACACCGACAGTCATGGCTTTCTGCCATAGTGCAGCTTGGATGTATAATTTACATCATTTTCAAAACCTTCTTTTTTTCCCTCCTGAAACTGGTTCTCATTAATAATGGCTCTAAGGAAACAAGTCTTCTAAGACAGCTGTGAATTCAACTGCCTATTCTACTTGTCACAAACTGCCCAATAGTTTTGTTAGGACACACTTAGTCTTCATAGAACTTCAAATTTGTTCAAATATTCAACTAAGCATGTTTTGTCTGTATAAATTCTATTTTACTGCTTGGGGCTTTTGTCCAGTTTTAAAACTACACATTCAGTATTGAGACAAAAATCTACTTTTTGTAAAATTCCCAGATAAAATTCAAGATACAGGCCATCTGAGAGAAGCTTATTTATTGTGCCTAAGATCCTACTTCTAGATCAAGTAAATGTTCAGATGAGAGTGGCACATTTCTATTCTTGAGCCCAAACTGGTGATCAGCTAAGTACATTGCATGTTTTATCTAATTAACTCTTCAAACAGCACAATGGATAAGGTATATTTGTTATTGCCATTCCACAGATGAAGAAACTGAAGCTTTAGGAAGTTGTCCAAACTCACATTATAAGTAAATTGGAGCTGCAGCTCTTTGAATCCAAAATCCATGTGCTTAGCTTCCAAAATAATAAGTATGTTTTGGTGGTCCATCCCTATAAGAACCTACTTTGATTTTTGTTATTATCTTTTTTTTTTTTTTTTTTTTTTTTTTTGTCTTTTTAGGGCTGCACTTGCAGCATGTAGAAGTTCCCAGGCTAGGGGTTGAATCAGAGCTACAGCTGCCGGCCTATGCCATACCTCACAGCAACTCAAGATCCTCAACCCACTGAGCAGGGGCAGGGATCAAACCCAAGTCCTCATGGATACTAGTCGGGTTGGTTACTGCTGAGCCACAGTGGGAACTCCAGAACAGTTACATTAGATTTTAAATGTATTTTTCCCAAAAACTACTTCCAACAGCACGCATATTAGTATTAGTAGTGTCAATATCAGAAGTACCACATAGGAGTTCCCGTCGTGGCGCAGTGGTTAACGAATCCGACTAGGAACCATGAGGTTGCGGGGTCGGTCCCTGCCCTTGCTCAGTGGGTTAACGATCCGGTGTTGCCGTGAGCTGTGGTGTAGGTTGCAGACGCGGCTCGGATCCCGCGTTGCTGTGGCTCTGGCGTAGGCCGGTGGCTACAGCTCCGATTTAACCCCTAGCCTGGGAACCTCCATATGCCGCGGGAGCGGCCCAAGAAATAACAACAACAACAACAAAAAAGACAAAAGACAAAAAAAAAAAAAAAAAAAAAAAAAAGAAGTACCACATAGTCTTTCTTTTGCACCAGGAAGATAATTCATTTAGGTTTTTCTCTGGGAAGATATTTCCAATCTGTGTTTTAAAAGCATTGGAGGTTTAGTTCCACAGTCACTTATTAACTGCTGTGTTCCAGGTCCTGGGTTAAAACGAACAAGCTCTAGTGCCTTCAGTAGACTGGTATGTACCTTAAATTATGTATCTCATTAGTTGGAAGTGTTTGGGTTTTACTAATTTATGAAAATGAAGCAAATTATTGTAGAAGAGTTACTGTCTATATTTTCTTATTTCTAGTTAATTGTAACTGGCTTATCTCAATATGGAAAAAATGTGTTACATTTAGCATTTCTAAGTATAGCAGCACTGTAAACTCTCAGGAATTCTTTACTTTTGTGAATTAGATGAGATTTTTTTGTCACTGAAAGGAAGTTATCCAAAACTTTAATAAGCCTATAATAAATTATTAACCTTCATTTAGTTAAAATTTAAGCACATTAGCGTCTATAGTGGGAAAAAAACAAGAACCCTAAACCGTAAGTTTAAAATTATGTCTATCCCTTAGGAAGTAAAACCTGCAAGTTCTTACATTAAAAAAAAAAAAATAAAACCAAAATTCTACCCTTGGCTTAGGTAAAATTAAGCCATTCACATGAGCCTTCCGTATGCAAAATAAAATTCTTCCCAATTTGTCCGATGAGACATCATCAGGTGCCCCTCCCCTCTGGAGTTTGACCCTCTCCCCTTGTTAGTGGCTAAACTACCTGAAGAGAGTCCTAAGGTGGACCCTGCTCATCTACCTACTAGACTGGTGAAGTGCATTCCTTCAACTTAACCTACAAACTCCCTGGGAACTGATGTCTAAAGTACATTATTTGACTTGTTAAAGGTTCAATACAAGATGGCGTTGACTTACTGGATACATTTCTAACAACTCTAATTTGTTTTGGTTATCTAAAATTCAGGTAATCTAGTTTCACATATTGTTACAGAAACATGTCATTGATAATCAAATTAAAAGCTACAAAGTTTTCTCTCAAATGCTAACAAAGTACTAACAACAGGTCTTTTACTTTCTTTCTTTTTTAGGGCTGCATGTGCAGCATATAGAAGTTCCCTGGGCCCTGGCTATGGGTCACATTGGAG
Organism: Sus scrofa; assembly: GCF_054392235.1. Taxonomy (NCBI): domain Eukaryota; kingdom Metazoa; phylum Chordata; class Mammalia; order Artiodactyla; family Suidae; genus Sus; species Sus scrofa. Next base: position 3,062,504 of record NC_139383.1, read on the forward strand.
CTGCAGCTGCTGGCCTATGCCACAGCCACAATAATGTGGGATTCCAGACGCATTTTTGACCTACGCCACAACTAGCAGCAACACCCAATCCTTAACTCACTGAGGGTGGCCAGGGATCAAACCCCCATCCTCGTGAATACTAGTCAGGTTCTCAACCTGCTGAGCCACAATGGGAAATTCTTTTTTTTTTTTTTTTTTTTTAGTAAAATATGATCTACACGTTAAAAATCATTTTTAGTTATACATGGATACATACATACATTTAATATATGTAGGTGTTATACAGGAAATAGACATTTCCTAATGTTACATAATTGTGATACTGACTTTCCCACATGGATGAAAGAAAAAGAGGATACGTAACTCTAGGTAAGGTAGTTATTATTTTTAGTAGCATCTTTTCAAAGGCTACTTCAGCACTTACTGAGTTTGATAGAAATGATCCCAGAGCCCCTTCGGTGTTGTCATCTGAAGGAATGCGTATTTGAGAATTTTAAATACTCCTGTGGAGTTGATGTACTAAGTAAGATTCTTCTGGGTGCAAAGAACCAGTTATAGCTGTTACCCGCGGCTTTGTAACACAAGACCCCCAATCCTAGGGCTTAAAGGGGCGCACACTTCCTGCTTCGGGGTTGCCCAAGGGTGAGGACTTGGGGCGCAGCTCAGCTGGGTCCTCTGGCCCCAGGCTTCTCCAGAAGCCGGCAGCTCCCGGGTGACTGCCAGGCTGGCGGGCCTCTCCGCAGGGCAGGGCAGCGCCCAGTGGGGGCTCCTCTCCCTTCAGAGCCACCAGGGGAGGATGAGGAGCGCGAGCAGGTGAGGCCGCGGGATTCCACCATCAGGAGCAAGGCAGAGGGCAGGGGGCCGCACAGGTGGTGTCTCCCAGGAGGCGGGCGCCAGGGGAGGCGTGAAAGCAGGAAAGGAGAAGGCTAAGAAGGTCTGGGGCCCTCCTGGAGTCCGAGCCTGAAGACACGGGCTCCGCGCCAGCAGCCCGGGAAGAGAGGCCTGCAGGGTGCGAGCCCGCCTGTCCGCGGCCAGAGGAAACCGCCGCCGGCCCTGCCCCCGCGTCTCTCCCCTGGGCTCCCCTGGTCACGATGTCTGTGGGCCCCAGGGGAGTTTCCGTGCCGGAGACATTTCCCACAGAAACGGAAGGACTGCACCTCAGTCCTGAGGCGGAAGACTGCCAGAAGCTGGAAACCGGAAGCCCTGGAGCCAGGCCCGGCCGACCGGAAGCGGAAGGCGGGGTGCACGCAGTCCTCCACTCCGCCGGCCACGGTGTTGCTCGCCCGCCATGTTGCTGCCCGCCCGCCATGTTGCCGCCCGCCCGCCATGTTGCCGCCCGCCCGCCGCGTTGCTGCCTGCCCGCCGCTACCGCAGCAGGGCTGAGGGCGAGGCAGCCTCCTGGGAACCTGTGTGCGGAAAGGGAACCACGTGGCCCTCTCAGAGCCCAGGGGCAGGCGCGGGCAGATGGAGGCCTGAGAGCTCCCCCGAGCTGCCTGAGCCCGCTCCTCCTATCGGCCTCCTCCTCCCTCAGTGGCCACTTCTCAGAGTCTTGAAAACTCCTCAGGACGCCAGTCTCTCCTTGCTTGTCCCTTGACCGCTTCGGCTTCTCCAGTCGCATTCACTTGATTCCTCTCATCATTTCCAGGAGCTCGTAGGTCTCCACACCAACTGCAGCGCTGACCGCCCTCCGCCTTCTACCGGCGTCTTTCTCTGCAGCAGACGCAGCCTGCTCCCGGCCGCTGCCCTGTGCCCTGCCGCTCGGAAGCTCCCGCCACCCCGGGCCTTCCGGGTTCCAGCCTGTCGGGCGCCGCCTGCCCCGCCCTCGGATGCGCCCGAAGAAGCCCCTCCGTGGGTGAGGCCAGGCAGCCTCGCCCCGGCACCCAGCGCCTCAGCTTCTCCCCGAGACGCGGTCCCTGGATTATCCCCGGGAACCTGAGGAAATGTGAGGGGCTAACGAATGCTGGGGAAAGAGGAAGTCAGAATTTGAGTTGTAAACGTGACAAGCAGAAATGGTAAATACTAAAAACTTTACAAGTGTTTCTTACACACCGTAAAAGTATAGAGAAACTAAAGATTTGAGCAGTGGTCTTTGTAAGTGTAGCGGCGTGGAAATGGGTAAAAAGTTGAGGCCAACTGAAAATATTTGAGGTCTGACCAGTATTTTAGGAGCTTTTAGTTACCTGTTTTTCATTTGTTCTTTCTTTCATTCCTTTTTCTTTTTTTGTTTTTTTTAGGGCCGCACCCGTGGCACATGGAGGTTTCCAGGCTACGGGTCAATCGGAGCTACAGCTGCCGGCCTGCACCACAGCCACAGCAGCTTGGGGTCCGATCCGTGTGTTCGACCTACACCACCGCTCACGGCAACGCCAGATCCTGAACACACTGATGGAGGCCGGGGATTGGACCCACAACCTCATGGTTCTTAGTCGGATTCGTTTCTGCTGCACCACAGCGGAGCTACCTGGATTTGTTATTTCTTAGTAACTTCTTCTCTGGAAGAAGTAGTGCATGGGTGATGATGGTGGTGACACAGTCGGTGAAGATTATGGTGAAGATGATCCCGGTGGTGAGGAGAAGATGATTGGGGGTGGAGAAGTGATGGTGCCAGAGGTGATGGTCCTGATGATGGTGACGGTGTTTGGTGGTGGTGATGAAAGCTGTGTCTTCTTAATTGAGCACTTTGTAGGCGCCAAGTTCAGTTCTCATGTATATTAACTTTTTTTTTTTTTTTTTCCCGTCTTTTGTCCTTTTACAGCTGCACCTGTGGCATATGGAGGTTCCCAGGATAGGGGTTGAATCGGAGCTGTTGCTGCTGGCCTACGCCAGAGCCACAGCAACTCGGAATCCAAGCCGCTTCTGCGCCCTACATCACAGCTCACGGCAATGCCAGATCCCTTGAGGCCAGGGACTGAACCCACAACTTCATGATTCCTAGTGGGATTCGTTTCCGCTGCATCACAAAGGGAACTCCATCATGTGTATTAACTTTAATGTGCATTAACTCACTTATTGTTATAGTAACTTTACAAAATCGATACTATTATTGTCTTCACTTTACTTATGAGGAAACTGAAGAAGAAGGTTAAATAACTTGCTCAGAGCACACAGTGGTAATGGCATACATTAGAAGTCCTAACCTGGAGTCCATGAATTGGACTTTACCCTGCTGCCTCTTTAGCTGGTCCCTCAGGATAATGTAATTCTATTTCCTAGTCATCGTGTCTCTTCATTGGTGAGTTCAAACACACACACACACACACACACACACACACACACACACACACACGGACACACACACACAGACCTTTCCCAAACTCAGATTTCAACATTGGGCTTCTTCATCTTCTGTGCAGTGTCATTTTTCTACCCTTGTTTTCTGCTATGAGGTTTGCCCCTTTCCAGATAACTGCCCCTCATCTTTGCCGTTGTAGAACTGTTGGTAGTTGTTACTGTGAACAGTTTGCTTCTACGACCCACATATTTAACTACCTCCTTTAGCACAGACAACAAAACATAAATACTTCTATCATGCCCTCGATGCTGAAATAACAGTGATGGTGTAGTGGAGCCAGAGACTCTGAAGTACATTGGAAGGAAAATATTTGAAAGGGGAAAAAACGCAACCCTTAAGTTCCAGCAAGGAGAGAGTGCACATTCATGAATGGCTGTAAGAAACCACTTGACAGAATAGGAGACCAGAACCCAAACCACACTCTCCTTTTTCTCTAAAGCCTTAGGTAACTTAGCACTTAATAATATTCTAATGGTTTGTGTATCCATTTTCAGGGCAAGAGCCATCTTGACACGTCTATGTTCCAAGTGCCTAACCATCTAAATAATAAAAGTGGAATTGGCAACTAAATGCTAGTGGGAGTTTTTGGAGCCAAAAGATTCATGTTTAAGAGGGAGGGCGGAGAGTATTTTCTCTGGGTGTTTGGCATTTCTATTGTTCATTTTCCTATGGGTTTTTAATGTCTTCCGTAACAGATTTGTGGTTCTTTAATATTCTGAATACTTGTCCTTTCCTATTTATATTTATATTCATAAGTATTTTCTTGCTGTTTCAAAAAAATTTTTTTTGTCGTTCATCTTTTTAGGGCCACACCCACGCCATATAGAGGTTCCCAGGCTAAGAGTCTAATTGGAGCTGTAGCTGCGGGCGTATAGGCCTACACCACAGCCACAGCAACACCAAATCTGAGCCATGTCTGCGACCTACACCACAGCTCATGGAAACCCCAGATCCTTAACCCATTGAGCAAGGCCAGGGATTGAACCCACATCCTCATGGATACTAGTCAGATTTATTTCTACTGTTCCACAATGGGAACTCCCTTTTTAGTTCCTTTTGATGAATGGACGTTTTTAATTTTAAAGTTCTCATTTTTGTAACCTTTTTTTTTTTCTTTTCTGGCCACACAAGTAGCAAGGACAAGTCCCCAGGCCAGGGATCCAACCAGTACCAGAGTGGTGACAACACTGTATCCTTAACCTGCTGTGCCATGAGGGAATTTCACCATTACTTTTATGGTGTGTTCTCCTATAACCTAGAGATACTCTCCCAAATTTTCTTCTAAGCATTTTGAAGTTGTCTTTTTATATTAAGGATTTTTTTTCCCCAGCATCTGAACTGATTTTGTGTATGTGGCTTAAGGTGGGGAGCTAATTTTATTCAGTATGAAAAACCAGTTGTCAAAGCACTGTATTTAAAAATGTACATTTGTCACATTTTCATTTTCATTGATCTATTAGTCTGATTCTAGGTTCTGTCTTGGTCTCTTGGTCATTTCTGCACAATTATCTCCTTGTCTTATTCAGCATAGAATAAAATAAATTTTGATGTTTGGTAGGGCAGGTGCCCCACCTTCTTCCTCAAAATGGTCTTGGCCATTTTTGGCCCTTCGTTCTTCCACAGTAGTTTTAGAATCATCTTATCAGAAAAGCTCTGTTGAGAGCCAGTTTGGAATTGCATAGAACTTTCAGATTAGTTTGGGGAGAATTAACGCCTTCAAAATACTGAGGCTTCCCATTGCATGACTGTGATATCACTCCATATATTTAGATCTTTTAAAAATGTTTCTGAATAGTGTGATCATTGTTTTCAGCTTAAAAATAATTAACACCTTATATTAGATTTAGTACAGTTACTCTTAGCTGTAGCTGCTATCAAAACAGTATATTACTTCAGCAACATTTTCTAAATAGTTGTTATTAGCTATACAGAAGCACTTGGTCTTTTATTCAACAGACTTGAATTCATTCTAACTATTTGTCTTTATGGTTCCTTAGGTTCTATGTAGTTAGCAATATGATCTGTAAATATGGCAGCTTTATATCTTCCTTTCCAATAACTCAAATGACTTCTTTTGCTTGTCTCCATTACTATTTTTTGAGTGTTAATAGTGCTAGTGTACATCTGTGTGGTATTTTTGATATTAAATGAAATGCCCAGCAAGGACATAGGAAAAATATAAATTATAAGCCAATCCCTACTTGGACTATATAAGCAATAATTATTTTAAAAATAGCAAATTGAATATGACTGGACTTTTTAAAAATTATGACCACATCCCATGGACAGTTTAACATTGTTAAGCTGACAGATGTTGTTGACATAATCTACCGCACCCATCTAATGAAGGAGAAAAGCCTGACGGTCATCTTTTTTTTTTTACTACTCAAATGAATTTATCACATCTGTAGTTGTATAATGATCATAACAATCTGATTTCACAGGATTTCCATTCCACAGCCCAAGCACATCCCCCCCACCCCCCAAACTGTCTCCTCTGGAGACCATAAGTTTTTCAATGTCTGTGAGTCAGCATCTGTTCTGCAAAGAAGTTCCGTCTGTCCTTTTTTCAGATTCCACATGTCAGTGAAAGCATTTGATGTTGGTGTCTCATTGTATGGCTGACTTCACTTAGCATGATAATTTCTAAGTCCGTCCATGTTGCTAAAAAAGCCGGTATTTCATTCTTTTTAATGGCTGAGTAATATTCCATTGTGTATATATACTATATCTTCTGGATCCTCTCCTCTGTCGATGGACATTCAGGCTGTTTCCATGTCTTGGCTATTGTAAATAGTGCTGCAATGAACATCGGAGTACATGTGTCTTTGCGTGTCATGGTTTTCTCTGGATAGATGCCCAGGAGTGGGATTGCTGGATCAAATGGTGGTTCTATGTTTAGTTTTCTGAGGAATCTCCATACAGCTTTCCACAGTGGTTGCACCAATTTACAATCCCACCAACAGTGTACAAGGGTTCCTTTTTCTCCACACCCTCTCCAGCACTTACTCTTTGTAGACTTTTGGATGATGGCCATTCTGGCTGGTGTAAGGTGGTACCTCATGGTGGTTTTGATTTGCATTTCTCTACTAATGAGTGATGCTGAACATCTTTTCATGTGTTTCTCAGCCATCTGTATGTCTTCTTTGGAGAACTGTCTGTTTAGATCTTCTGCCCATTTTTTGGTGGGTTTTTTTTTTTTTTTTTTTTTGGTATGGAGCTGTAGAAGGTGTTTATAAATTTTGGAGATCAATCCCTTGTCGGTTGAATCACTGGCAAAGATTTTGCCCCTTCTGTGGGTTGTCTTTTCGTTTTGTTTAGGGGTTCCTTTGCTGTGCAGAAACTTTGAAGTTTGAGTAGGTCCCATTTGTTTATTTTTGTTTTTCTTGTCAATACTCTGAGGGGTGGATCTGAGAAGATGTTGCTGTCGTTTATGTCAGAGAGTGTTTGGCCTGTGTTTTCCTCTAAGAGTTTTATAGCATCTGGTCTTATATCTAGGTCTTTTATCCATTTGGAGTTTCTTTTTGTGTATGGTGTTAGGGAGTGTTCTGATTTCATTCTTTTCCATGTGGCTGTCCAGTTTTCCCAGCACCACTTATTGAACAAGCTGTCCTTTCTCCATTGTATATCCTTGCCTCCTTTGTCATAGATGAGTTGGCTGTAGGTGTGTGGGTTTAATTCTGGGCTTTCTGTCCTGTTCCACTGATCTATATTTCTGCCTTTGTGCCAGTACCATATGGTTTTGATGATTGTTGCTCTGTAGTATAGTCTGCAGTCCGGGAGCCTGATTCCTCCAGCTCCATTTTTCTTTTTCAGGATGTCTTTGTTTCTTCTGGGTCTTTTGTGCTTCCAAACAAACTTTAAAATATTTTGTTTGAGTTCTGTGAAAATGTCCTTGGTAATTTGATAGGGATTGTATTGAATCTGTAGATTGTCTTAGTATAGTCATTTTGATAATATTAACTCTTCCAATCCATGAGCATGGTATATCTTTCCATCTATTTGTGTCATCTTTGATTTCTTTCATCAGTGTCTTATAGTTTTCAGAGTACAGCCAACGATCATCTTAATGGATGCAAGAAAGCACTCAGTAAATTACATTTACTGCTTATTTAAAAAAAATAGAAAATCTAATTTTTAACAATCGCTTCCAGCAGTCATGATCATGGCTTAGTTCTTATGCATAGTTATTTTCAACATATTAAGTACTCTAAATAGTGTCCTGAAATCATGCTAAATGGTCAGTCAGAAACTTGGCTTTCTCACCCACACGTGACTTTGTTTCTTTTATGGATTGAACTCTTGAGTTACGTGATTGCCTTGCTTTGAGAGGGTGCTCATCATCCTGCTTTTAGGAATGTTACTGAGTATAAGTCTTGAACACAAGCATCCAGGTCTATCCTTTTTCTTCTAGCAGGTGGTCTTTTTTTCAATAACGTGCACACTGTGAGTTGGTGAACATTTATTTCCCTCTTGACCTCCTTTGCCTGGGAGCTCAAACGTGTGCGGGTCCTATAGCTACTTTCCTAGAAAGTGTAGCAGGTAATTTGGTGTTGTGGGCACTGGTTTTAAAGTTCTTAAATTTACTTCCTAAGGTCTCAGTTTCCTTTCTATTAATTTATCCTGACCTGTTTTATTGAGTTTTTTAAAACTCATGTTTTTAAAAAAAACATTTAGAGAATTGACCTGAGGCAAGTCACCAATTAGTACATTCACCCTGTTCTTCTCCTTTTCTCAACCAGGCATTTAGTGTCCAGATCCCTTCTTTTGTGCTTATGACTTTCTGCCCTGACTTTTAATGTTTCCTGGCCTCCTACACAAATTGCAAAATACATGAGTGCAGGGATCAGTTCTAATATGTCTTTCCTATCCCTTGGAGCCAAGAAGCATGCCTGAAGTTAGAAGCATTACGAGTATGTGCCCTGATCCTATGCTAGACTTTGTAGAAGTGAATGCAAAAAGGTTTACCTGTGGTAAGACAGTAACCTCAAAGTCGTGAAAATGTTTATAAAAGGAATTAGAGAAAGGTAAGATCATTGTTGACTATAGTCAGTAAACCAAGTCTAAGTTCTGACCTTATTGAACTAAACTTTATATTATGAATTAAACACATTCATGGTGAAGTAGTGATTTACTGGAAGTGAGCGAAGTTTTCTAATCATGTCTGGGTCAGGAGTTTATTTTAAAGTCAAGAAAATTATGAAAATATTATTTTAATTAGTTTCGAAAGGATATGAGATGACTATTCAAAACTGATAATTTTCTACTAATTGAAGCAGTTTAAGGGATTACAAATGAAAAGCTAAAAGACCTGAAATCAATACAACTAAAGTACAACTAAAAGTGAAAAAAAAAAACCATAGAAAAGCGTTTGTGATAAATGTGGTGGTCAAGGGTCAGTATATACAGCACATTATGCAAGTAGCTAAAAATAAAACTGTGTAAATGTGTGAAGAAAATTCAGACACTTTACGTAAACAGTGGCATGAACCTTCCCACAACTCTAATTGCCTGATGTCAAGAGATTATTTTTTATTGAACTCATCATTTGGAGAGTGAGTAAATTAGCTAGTATCTAAATAAAAGGAAATTAAAACACCAGTGAGCAAACTTTTTTTTTTTCCTGGCCGCATCCATGGCCTGGAAGTTCCCAGGCCAGGGATCAACTCCAAGCTGGAGCTGTGATCTACCACAGCTGCAGCAATGCCAGACCCTCAACCCAGTGCACCAGGCCCGGGGATCGAACTGAACTGGCACCTCCACAGAGACAAGTTTGATCATTAACCCACTGTGCCACAGTGGGAACGCCTACCATTTTAATTATATAAAACTAGTAAAAGCTATTCTAAAAATAAAATTGAAAGAAAAAAAAAAGTTGAGTGCTAGAGAGGCTGCAAGGAAATAGGTCTCCTGAAAAATTAGCAATAATATTGTAAATCAGAATAATACTTTTAAATAAAAACATTTTACCCTTTAGTTCAGGACTCTCATACTAGAAACTCATCAAAAATAAGTAATTTGAACTATTGAAAAGGCAATACTGGTCCACAATCCCTCATCCAAACCCTAGGCCAGATGTGTTTCAGAATTCAGGCTATTACTTAATTTCTTAAAAAAGATGATATGGTGCACCTATTTTGTGTCACATAACACTCCAAGGGTCTGAAGTGGCACCTTACTTTGAGATACATTTATGTCTGTTCTGTGGAACATAGAAGCAATATAATGACTTGCAATGAATTTTGACTTTAAACTTAAAGGAAAAAAACTTTGCTTTCAAACTTGTAAAAAAAATAAGTTTTAGTTCTTTTTTTATTTCATAGATATGTGTAAGACCTTGTCTCAAAAAGATACTAATAGTATCATTTTGTCACAAATAACAAACTATGAAATAATTTAAAATTAAATATCATAGAAAGCTTTCAGCAAATATTAATGGAGTAACTCTGAAAGACTAGGACGACTAAAAATTAAGGAGACTGTATAGCAGTATGCAAAACTGTTTTAAAAATGTTTAAAAACTGGTTCAGTCTTTACTATGTGATCCTTAATTACTATAGACATGAAAATACAAGCTTGCCTGCCTCCTATGCTCCAACAGACTTGCTGCATAAGAACTGAATGAATTTAGAATTCCTTTTCCTGTAGACATTACTTCTTATAAACAGATTATTTCAGAAATTTGTAATGAGTCCAGTGTCTTATGTTATTTCTGCCATTTTCCTAGAGCACTGTAAAACCATTTAAAAAAAATACCCATTTCAAATGGATTGTCCTAAACCCTCTATTTTTACCTAAAGGCAGTATTGGAGGTGATAAATCACCATCCAGAAATCACAGTCAATTCCTTTGGTTACATATTCCACATGCATTCCATCTACCTGTGTGTAAAGAAGTGTAGGTAATACCTCCAATAAATTGGTCTATGTCCTAGATGCAATATTCATTAAAATAAAAATAAAATTGACCTGATTACTTGGAGCCTCTGCTTTTTCATCTATAAAATAAGGATAATGCCACTTACTAATAATATTCCTGCTGGAGATTAAACGGGGAGTCAGAACAACTCCATTTAAAACCTAACTTTTCACTTAATTAGCCTGTGGTCAATGCTGATTTAGTAAGTGGTCTAGGATAAGTGTTATTTATTGTATTATATGGGAGGATGGGCAGTGAGAGGCTGCTATGTGACAGTGTCTGCTGCAGGAGTATGTGTATCTGGTGTATGGAGTAAGGAAACGCGTCTCGTGAGCACGGACTGAGAAGATAACTCAGATCTCTCTTGGTGCTCCCATCTCAGCTCTGCAGGCAGAGGGTAGACAGGTAGGCAGCCTTGGATGAAAATCAAAGATGAGTGGGCGAGGTACTTTCAAAGTAGTCCTCAAAGTAGAATTGAGAGATGTGGCCTAGTTAGTACTGTCATACCAGGGCTAACTTGTTAATTTTGATAAATGTGCCATGCTAACGTGAGAGGTTAACAGTAGAGAAAGCAGGTGACAGCATATAGTGACACTGGATACTATTTTTCCTGTTCTTCTGAAATGACCACAGGTGTTCCCGTTGTGGCTCAGAGGTAACAAATCCGACTGGTATCCATGAGAACATGGGTTTGATCCCTGGTCTCCCTCAGTGGGTTAAGGATCTGGTGTTGCCAAGAGTTGCAGTGTAGGTCACAAATGTGCTTGGATCTTGTGTTGCTGTTGCTGTGGTGTAGGCCGGCAGCTGCAGCTCTGATTCGACCTCTAGCCTGGGAACTTCCATGTGCTGTGGGGTGTGGCCCTAAAAAAAGACAAAAAATAAAATAAAATGACTGCAAAATAGCAGTTCCCACTGTGGCATAGCAGCTTAAGGAAAGTGTTGTCTCTGCAGCAGCTTGGGTCACTGCTGAGGCACGGGTTTGATCCCTGGCCTGGCACCTTCCATATGCCAAGGGTGCAGCCAAAGATAAATAAATAAATACTGCAAATGTCTGGGAACATTTATAAAATAGATCCGTATGAGGGACCTTATTCCTGGTGCATAGGGTAATAATTAGCACATCATAGGTACACAGAAACTATTGAATGAATGAATGACTCATTCTGTTAGTAATGAATGGCAGCTAAGATACATGCTCATCACTAGACTCTGAAACAGCTTACTATCCACTTTTTTTTCCTCTATGAAAAGATAGGGGCCCTAAGGGCAGGCATTAATTGAACACCTCCTTGCAAGCGCTGGATACCCAGAGTAAATGATCTGATTTAGTCTCAGTTAGCCCAGGCAGGCAGTAGCTGAGTTTCAGTTTTCTGTCTGTGAATGAGGGAGGCAAGCCCGTGCTTCCACTGTGGGTCATGGGTGTGCGTAGGAAGGTGGTGGCACACAGAGAAGGAGGACAGGCAGTGCTGGAAACCGGATAGCTAGGAGCGAGTCATCTACACAAGGCGCCTGTCCAGAGATCTGTCTTGCTGACTTGATTGCAGGCCAGTGGCCGGAGATCTAAGTCTAGTCTGCTGTGGTCATCACTGTTAGATAGACACTGATTCCATTTTCTCATCAGTATGTCTGAAAAACAGAGCTGGCAGCCAGAGGCGAGCAAAGTGGTCTCGTTGCTGTGTGAAAGACCCCTCGATTTGTTCCTATAGACATGGCTGGTCGGGGATGTGCCTTGAAGTCAGATGGGCTGCGTTTGGGTCAGGATACCTCTCTAGTGGGCAAATTGCTTGATTTTGTGCTTCATTCTTCATCAGTGAAATGCGGTAACTACTAGAGCCCGTTTGAATGATTGCCATCGTAATGATTAAGGGACGTTGGAGATGGAAAGGACTGGGCCGAGAGGCACGGATGTCAGCCGTCACCAGCACAAGGGCTGCAGGGGAAAATGGGTTTTTTTGCAGACCTACAATTTTTTTTCTTATTCTAGTTTCTGAATTTCGTGAATACTAGTCTTTCTGTTTTGCTGTATATACAAAGCTGTTCTTGTATGTTTTTTCCTTCCCATTTTGTCCTTTTTCATTTTGACACCTTTCTCTGTGGGAAGCCACGTGTGACTTAGGTGGTAGCCATGTCCCTCCAAATAGATTTTATTTTGATTTTGGCAGATGGCCCATTAGGCTTTATTATTATTATTATTATTATTATTATTATTTTTATTTTTATTTTTTGTCTTTTGTCCTTTTAGGGCCGCACCAGTGGCATGTGGGGATACCCAGGCTAGGGATCTAATCGGAGCTGTAGCTGCCGGCCTACATCAGAGCCACAGCCACGCCAGATCCAATCCGCGTCTGTGCCCTACACCACAGCTCACGGCAACGCCAGATCCTTAACCTACTGATTGAGGCCAGCGATCGAACCCGCAACCTCATGGTTCCCAGTCAGATTTGTTTCCGCTGCACTACGATGGGAACTCCTAGGCTTTTTTTAAAAAACCCCAATGGGTGGGTTTCCACACTGCACAGACACAGTGTAAGTTTAGATTCCGAATCCACTCAGCTATCATGTTTTTATTCCTTGGAGACCTTTGTTTTCACTAAGAGACCAGGAAGATATGTGCTTCTTATAGTCTCTCCCTTCCAGCGAATAGATCTTTCTAGTTTCTTTTTTCCATAGGAATGTAGCTCCCATCCCCTGTTCAAAGCTGATAGATCAACTTGTATCCCCAACTTGCATGGATGCAAAGCCTCATGCTGTGTATCATGAACCAGAGCTGAGGAGTCCCCAGGAAACCTGGGTGTTGGATTTTGAATCCTACATAGAACCCATGACTCTAGGTGCTGCTGTTGACAAGAACTCATTGTTTTACCCCCTCCTGATCAGATTGTCATTTTATAGTGCATCTGTACAACAATTTTTCATATCTGGACTTCACCGAAAGCTTAACTTCAATGAAAGCTTCGTGCAGGAAGAAAAGATTGTGGGGGTACAGTAAGTAATGAGAAAGTGGCATTATATCTTTTGAGATAGGAGAACAGTTTAATTTTCTCCTGTCAAACAACTGGGTGTTTTAATAATCCCAGCCTTTTAAAGTCTCAGACTTTTAAGTTGCCTTACATCTTTGACGTGATTTCTCTTTGCAATTCCACCCACACTGTGTGAGCATAATAATGTGCTAATGCTCTATTCTTCTACTGTGCTTTTTAGTCAGAGAATTCCAGGCACTTTATAGACGTTGCCATTTATCCTGACAACACCTTTGCATGCTGTGGAGGCTCGTTTGTTAGTAGAAAAGTCTGTTTAATGAAAGATGCGGACCAGGTAGCCCAACTACGACAACTCTGAAAGCAGAATATCAGATTATACCAGGAGTAAGTTCACACAAGTGCAACCAGAAACATAGGAAGAGTCCCTGCCCCCCACTTTTCCAGCTCAAGGAAGCTGTTTTCAACCAAAAACAATATACAAGAAAATAAATCACCATTCTGGATAATCTGCAGAGAGGAAGTTTAATATGATAGCTTCTTGCTCACTTACGCTTTATATCTTAGGTCTGCACGGGGCATGGCTGATGAGGTTTTCAGCAGGATGAGAACCAGGCTTACTAGGATAACTGTAACAGGAAAGAAACCAGTGTGTCTGCAGTACTGATTGACACCATGCTGGCCATGGAAGGGCATGCCATTTCTGGAACAATATAGCCTTCACTGGCAGTGGGAACCTTTGGGATTTGGAGCAGGTGGTGGTTAGTCATCCAGACAGGCAACTGGCATCCCAAAGAACCGTCACTGGAAGCCAGAGACCTAAGAGCTAATATGCCAACAGACTCCTATAAGAGAGATGTCAAAATGTGAAAGACCGCCAGGATAGCGTTTGGAGTTGGCTTAAAACTGTGAAAAACCTATACAGTAAAGCAGAGGGAAAAGCGTCGAATAATAGAAGGGCTGAGGTCATTATTGTCAGAAGCTGGTCTACTTGCTTCAGCGGAGTAGCCTCTTTACCTTCATGTTTTCTGAACGCTACAGCAAAAAAAAGAGAACAGAATGAGCTAATTCATTCAAGATGAGAGAGTATTCACTAAGTGGTCCATCCTGCACTAGGGCTAGTGCAGCTGTAACTTTCTAATAAAAGAACACTAATATCTCTGCCAAAACTAAATCCAGAAAAGTGAATTTTGTGAGTTTCACATAAAGGGATCTGAAAGGCACAGGCATGTCTTCAACAGCAGTTTTACCAAAAATATAGACATTTCTTTATTGTTTATTTCTTACTTGACTCTTGATACCAGGTAAAAATAAAATACTGAGATTTTTGCAGATGTAACTCATCATGCAGATGATAACTAATGCTTTTGAGCACTTACAACTTGCTAGGCATAATGCTAAGTGTTTTAATGCCTGAACTCATATACAGTTTCCACAATAACACAGTGCAGTGTGTCCATCTTGCAGATAAGAAAACTGAGGCACAGGAAGGTTAAGTAACTTACCCATTGCTACACTTTAAAAGTATAGGAGTTTCCTGGTGGCTCAGTGGGTTGAGGATCCAGTGTTGTCAGTGCTGCAGCATGGGTTCTGTCCCTGGCCTGGGAGCTTCCACATGCCACAGACAGGACCAAAAAAAAAAAAAAAAAAAAAAAAAATGGTAGCAGAATTAAGGTTCAAACTGAAGTTTTGGCTTTAGAGGGTGGGTCTTTTACTGCTCTGTGGTATTTCCTGGATCAGTAGAGCTAGGATAGAGCTTAGAGAGTTATCCCTGAGACACTCAAATTTTTATCCCACAAGACATTTTTATTGGTTTGCTGTTACTTTTTTAAAGTAACTGTTAGGAGTTCCCATCATGGCCCAGTGGTAACAAACCTGACTAGTATTCATGAGGACATGGGTTCAATCCCTGGCCTGCCTCAGTGGGTTAAGGATCCACATTGCCGTGAGCTGTGGTGTAGGTTGCACGCACGGCTTGGGTCCAATGTGGCTGTTGCTGTGGTGTAGGCCGCGTGTAGCTCCATTTTGATGCCTAGCCTGGGAACTTCCATATGCCGTGCTGGTGTGACCCTAAAAAGACAATACACAGATAAATAAAGACAATAAAATAAATAAAGTAACTATTAGGTTTTTTCTTTATAAAATGAGTACTTATTGATGGCAGGAGGTCATTGTTTCACTCTTCCAGTTACTAATGCAAAACCCTGGAGTCATTCTTCTCTCTGGTAATTCTCCTCCAGTGAAGATGCTGGTCTTTGCTATTCCTCCAACACGTCAGACAAACTCTGGTCTCTGGACCTTGTACTTAGGGCTTCTGCCCTGAACCCTCTTCCTCAGATATTCATTCACAGGACTCCCTCCTTCAGTCCCTTCGCATCTCTGCGCAAAAGCCCCCTGAACAGAGGACACTCCAGACCCCTCCCCTGACACCGTGAGTCCCTTCTCTACAGGACTCTCCTCATAGCACTTGCCACTGTAACACATCCTGCCTGCTTGACTCCTGTATTTACGGTCTGTCTTTCCCAGGGGCGGGTTTCACCCGTCATCTTATCTGCTGTGTCTCCGGGACCCACAGGGCAATGGTTCCTTGTGGCAGTGCGGGGACATGAGGGGATGCCAGCAGCTTTTGGGGTGTGGTGGTATCCAGTCTCTGGCTTGGGTACATGAGTTCTGAATTGTTTGATTACATTTTTGTACGCATGCTGTAGTTAGGGTAATGCGTAAAACACTCTGGGATCAGAGGAAGTGATGTATTTGAAAGGGGACCTGAGAATAAAGAAAGACTTCAGGAAAAATGTGGCTTTTAGGTTTAACGTTCTAGAATAAGGGGAACACTTTGGTAGAAATAGAGGAGGGGTGTGGAAATGCTGGGGTGGGGGCGGATTTTCTTTCAGCAGCTTTATCTTCGCTTGGTCCTAGAATTCCTTACAGTGTTTTTTTTTTTTTTTGTACTCAGTCTTGAGCTTTGAGCGTTTCTTTTCTTTTTTTTTTCCTTTTTTCTTTTTCTTTTTTTTTTTTTGGTCATTTTTTAATTCGAGTGCATCTTCTAGTAATTTTTTCAAAAAATATATACAGGTGGCATATTTACTGAAAATATACACACATAACAAGACAGACAGACAGACAGATAGGTAGATAATGTCGATCAGTTGCCTTCAAAACACGGCTTGGCCGCGTAGACCAGTCCTCATCCCAAATAATAAAAGTTGCCTCACAGCGTCCAGCTTGTAATGTTACCCAGGAGCCTGAAGCCAGCCTGGTTTGCCCTTAAAATGACCTGAGGCTTTTTTCTGCCTAATAGTCCACTGCGGGGGTGGTTCTCTGAGAACAGATAGGAGCACTTGCAATATTTGCTCTGCCCTGTACAATTTTTTCAAAGGGCTCACCTCTGAAGTAATCACCACTGTAGGCCTCACCGAGCATGTGGTTTTAAAATACTCGAGTCAGAGGTTTATTAAGACTCTGATCCCATTATTACAGTGATCCCCAGGAACTTTAGACCCAGGTGGCTGGTCTCGAGGTCGCCCTCTGAGCACCCCAACTAGGTGAATACTGGGTTACTGCCCCCAAGTGGTAGGAGCAGGTGGTGGTTATTTGTTATTTTATTATTATCTCTAAGGTCTCCGAATGCAATCCTTCTTGTTTATTTTTTCTTTTGGCTACACCTGCGGCATGTGGAAGTTCCTGGCCCAGGAATCGAACCCTCGCCAAGCAGCGACCCAAGCCACTGTGGTGACAATGCCAGATCCTTAACCCGCTGCACCACAGAACTTGTACAATTCTTTTTAAAAAATAGATTTCCAGCTCTCCATATTTGAAAAAATTACTTCAAGTAATTTATCCAAATACTCTAATGTCTTATCACTTCCTATCTATAAATTAGAAAACAAATTCAAGATGAAAAAATCTCAGTTATATATTGGGTATTTTCCATCTGAAGAAGCTTGATATTCAATTTCCACTGAAATTAAATTTTCACTGGAAAGCTTTAAATACATCCATTTTTTCCTGCTCTGACTTTAATTAGCTTCATTCCAAATGACCATTCTTTTATGATAAATGTTTATAGCTCTTACATAATATAAGGTCAATAAAGAAAGCAGAGTCTCAAAAACTAAGGACTCAGAGACCAACTCCTGCCCTATAGATGTGATGTTTGGCCCCAGAAGTGGTTAACGTTTCACTTTGGGACGTCGGTGCCCCAGGACGTGGCCATGATCTACCCCAGACCCAGGCCTCTATGTTCTTACTCCAGGGTACTTTACACTTTATGTTTCTTACTTACACTTTGGGGCAGCTTAAAATGCATTTTTGCCTAAACATACTGTCACTGCAACATCCTTCTTTTTTACTGTTCCAACTCTTCCAGTGTCCTCATGGTCATTATCGTATTACCATCTTGGGGGACAGGTCTTTTGTGTGCTGAAAACTGGCATGTTGGAATTGTAAATAGATTCTTTGTCTCCAAACCATTGCATTTCTCAAAATGTGTATTGTTTCTGGCAAGCCCCACGCGGAAGCGGGAAGGCTAATCTTTGCACTGGGTCGGTGCCATGCACCCACATGCCATATTACTCCTGAAGGGAGGGGGTGAACCCACTCTGGGCGGGCTTGCATCCGTCTGTGCCCTCCATGCCCAGCACTGGGGTGGAGATCCGCAGGTTTCTGGTTGTGCCCCAGAGGCTGCTCCACTCAGAAGAGCAGCTGAATAAAATGAGAGTGACGCTGTGACTTGGAGGGGAAGTGCCGGAAAAGGTGCCAGCTGCTCTGCTGGGCTTTCAGAGGCTCTGCCAAGGGAGAGTCTTTACTCCTGGGTGCAGGGCATCGGAAGTCGTCACGCACGGCAGATTTCCTTTGTCACCTCTGTCTTCTCTGAAAAGTGTGTGTATGTTGGGGGTGGGTGGGGATTCTTTGAACTGTTGGGTTTTGCCTAGTTTTCTGCAGGCTAGTTGCTGGGGAAAAAAAAATGTAAATCCCTTTGGCTTTTTTTTCCCCTCTCATCTCATTTTTGCAAACATACAAAGCAGCATTGAATTTTGGTCTTTTCAGCAGCATAAGATGAAAAGCAGCTGGACAAAATAAAATGTCTTCATTTTTCTTTGGAAATATGGGTTATTCAAGTTATGTTTCATTAAATAAACAGACTTAAGATCTTCTCCTTGCAGTGAATCAAGCGATTGGACAAGAAAGTAAATGATTTATTCATTTCTTTTATAATTTTTTGATCTCCTGGCCATCTTCCTCCTATCTGTTCCCTCCAAATTTCCATAAACATTTTGATTTCTTGAGTGTGCCGCTGTGGCTTCAGCCTCAGAAAAATCAGCAGTGAGCTGGCCCACTCATGAGACTCCCGGAATAATAGAGCCATCTGTTAACTTGGGGCCAGCTTTCTTGTAGTGATTCCTTCCTGGGCCCTAAATGCTTTTCAGGAAGAGGAAAGAAGTGGAATGGGCCTCTCGAATGGTCATTTTAACCCGCCCAGGGCTCCTGGAAAGGCCCCTGTCCTCAGCAGGCATGGGTTGTTGTTTGGTGGCTCCGACAAGCTCTGCAGGCGGCCTCTGATGTGAGCTCCTGAGTGAGAATCCTGGCACGGAGTCAAGTGTCATTTGGCTGCCGCGTTCGATGTGATGCTGAGGGGGAGTTAGTGTCAGTTCTCAGGAACTCTCTTCTGTGTCGGTCACTGAGCTCCCGCCCTCAGGGCTTCCGTCTGGAGTCGGCCCTCCGCTCGTCCGTGGCGGGGTCCGGCGTGTGGGCGGCGCAGCTGGGAAGACGTCTCCTGTCCCGCAGAGGAATCCTGTCCCCGGGACCGGCTCTCGACACCGGGGTGTATCCACACCTTATCCCGGGTGGACTCAGGGGTTGCCTTCTGCTTTGGGGGTTTGGAGCACATTTGGGCTTCGCTGTAATGTCCAGCGTGGGCATGAATGAAATGAAGTGGAGGACTTTCCCCAGAGGGAAATTGCAGCTCGTTTTCCTCTGCTGTGCTTATAAAATACTGGGCTGTGTGTTCGCCCCAGCAAGGGGCGTCCTGTGTTACCTGGCCCTGATGTCGGGAGGGCTGGGTTTGCTCGAGGAGGACGCCGATTCTCAGGGCTGTGCGGGATCTCACCACGGGACACCCGCACCCCCGCTCCTATGGCCCAACCAGCACGGGTGCCGGGCCCAGCAGCTCTGCCTTGGCCTCTGAGCTTTGGCAGCTCTCCTCCTCCGCCCTTCTCCTCATTCCCCCCTTCAAGTTTTTGCTGCCATTGCTTGAATTATGTTGTCTGGGTCGTGATTTACTTTGCTTGCTTCTAAGAGCAGCCGTGCCTATCACTGATGTAAAATGTTGAAGACTTTCATCTGACTGTTGAGGATAATTCTTTTCCCCAGGAAAAAATTTTTGGATGTTTCCTCCGTATATTTTGCCCACCATTGCAGTGTTTTCCAGTTCTGTAAAATATTTCTCAATTTATATGTTTGACTGCTGGCCTTCCTATATTCTTCTTCCCTCTTTTCGTCCAAGAGCTAGGCCACTGCAGAACATGAACATTCTGGTGGGATGAGTTGCCTTTGCTCTTTGAAACCCTGAAAGTTTATCCTATAAACTGTATGACTTCTTGGTTCTTCCTTCCCCTACCTTGCATGTGCACAGTAACATGAAATATTATATACGTGTGTATATCAAATCGAGTAGACATAGAGCTGTTATTCCTTTTTTTAATTAAAGTCAATTTTCAGTGTTTCTTCAATTTGTGTTGAGAATTGTTATTTCTAAGACTGTATTCTCCTGGCAGTGAGTGTGAACCTCTGAAGAAGGTGGACTATGCTGATTTAACTCAAAGTCTGTAGCTCGTATCAGGTCAGGATCCATTAAAACCATTCAGCGCACAGCCAGCTCCTTCACCTGACAGATAAAGAAACTGCCACATTGAATTTTGCAGACAGTGTAACATTTGCAGATGATGACATGGAGCTGGGGATGACAAATCAGACGCTTGCTGATGGTCAGTAGTGGCAGAAGGAGTGTGTCTTTATGGCCAGCAGCAGAAGAGGAGCATGGAGGCAAAAAGGTGGTGGCGGGGGCCCTTCAGTCAAAGGCAATGGCCAGGGCAACGTTAAGAGGAATGAGAGTCGGAGTTCCCGTCGTGGCGCAGTGGTTAACGAATCCGACTAGGAACCATGAGGTTGAGGGTTCGGTCCCTGCCCTTGCTCAGTGGGTTAACGATCCCGCGTTGCCGTGAGCTGTGGTGTAGGTGCAGACGCAGCTCGGATCCCACGTTGCTGTGGCTCTGGCGTAGGCTGGTGGCTACAGCTCCGATTCGACCCCTAGCCTGGGAACCTCCATATGCCACGGGAGCGGCCCAAAGAAATAGCAAAAAAAAGACAAAAAAAAAAAAGAGGAATGAGAGTCGAGAAGCAGTCAGGGCTTTAGGTACCCTGTGGCCTTTTCCTCGGGCCCAACTGCACCAGTCTAGTGGACTCTGAAAATGACGCAGCACAAGGAAATGATCTTAAATGAAGGAGCAGCAGTGTCCCAGGCCTTGCATCCCTGGAGAGGGAACCTGCATCTGCTTTAGTGAGGAAGACGTCGCCTCCAGGAAGGATCAGCAGTCTCCTGACTTCCAAGTGTTTAACCTGCTTGGCTGCACCCTCTGATTTTCACAGTGCATTTCCTTCTACCTAATTATTGGTAATATAAGTAAACCCCATTTGATTATAGCCATTCCCTGTAAATGTGGAAATCTGAACAAACTTCCGTTGATTACCCTTGTAAGTGTAGCTTAGAGGAATTATAAGGACCTGGTGGGCGTGATAAAAGAAGCTTTGAAATTACCCTTGGCATATTCCAAGACTAAATGACAAGATGAATCTCATGAAGATATCACAAAGAAACACTACTATTTTAGGTTAGTAAAGACAAGATTACAAGCCTGATTTTTTGCTAGTCTTTTTCTAACAGTCTAGCTGTCTACCTGTTGGTCTATTGGAATGATGATAATAGGAATAATAATTTAGTTTTGCACATCTGTGACACCCTTGGTCTCAAAATGGCCTTGCCGAGAGCAGGAAAGATTTTATAACCTCATTTTGTGCAGGAGAAATCTGAGCCCCTGGGAGATTAGACTTAGAGACTTCGAGTGTCTTCTCTGGTTCCAGCGTCATAATTCTGTGAGCTTAAATAAATCTCCAATCTTGCATAATGAAGGTATGGAAAAATCTTCCAGCATCAAATCTTGCTCGTGTGATCCTGCATATGCATACCAAAAAAAGGTCATTTTATATGTAGTGATTTACCGACTAATCCTCAGACTTTTTAACTTGATTTTGGTGAAGCATATGCTACAGACTTTAAGCCCATGGCATATACTGAAAAACTTGAATAGTCCTGATCCTGGAGTTACCGTCGTGGCTCAGTGGTCAACGAATACAACTAGGAACGATGAGGTTGCGGGTTCGATCCCTGGCCTTGCTCAGTGGGTTAAGCATCAGCATTGCCGTGAGCTGTGGTGTAGGTTGCAGATTCGGCTCGGATCCCGCATTGCTGTGGCTACAACTCCGATTAGACCCCCAGCCTGGGAACCTCCATATGCCACGGGTGCAGCCCTAGAAAAGACCAAAAAAGAAAAAAAAAAAAAAAAAGTCCTGATTCTGGAGTAGCTTATACAATTCATGGCTTGCACTGCTCAGTGAAATAAAGCTCCTTTTTTGCCCTCCAGCATCTCTTAGAGGAATTTTATTATCTGAATAAAATCCATAGACTAACCTCAAGGGAAATTTTTTTTTAAAAAATCAGACCCTTATTTCATTCCTTGTTGAACGTTCATACACCTTCAAAATTGGCTTGAAAATGTTGAAGCAATCAGTTTGAGGCAGCTAATCAGAAACAGCATTTGTGTTGTAAACAAAGCTCTAAATGAGATAGTTAAAATTCAGGTCTGACTTTCCTTCTCTGGAAAAGACTAGAGGTCATTCGCTTCCCTGCTTTTTCTAAAATAAGGGATTTGACGTATAGGGTTGTTAACGACTGTAGTGAAAAGTGCTCTGTTTTGATCTCTGGGAGATTCGGAATCTGCTCAGCCCACCAGGGGCTTGGGAGCGTGACAGACGTGACTGGGATTTCGAGCTTCACTGCTTCCTGCCTGTGCCCTCGTGAGCACACCCCTCTGCAGAGTACAAGCACGTGGACTTTCACGTGAGAGAGGACAGTAGAGCCTCACTATTTTTGCAGGGATTGTCATGGTGTAATGTAAAGAACATGGAGATGGTTATGTACTAGAGAGTAAGCACTCACCCCAGCTTCCAAGAAAGCAGCGCAGAGAGGAAACAAGGGGAGACATGGGCAAGGGAGAAATTGGGGAGAGTCTAGAGGGAATCGCAGGCTTGTAATTGCCGTCCAGGTCAGAGTTCCACAGCCTCGCCTGCTGGGGATGCTCACCGCTGCTGAACAGCAGGAACCCCAGTGACTGTGGCTCTGGCCACATCTGCTTTGAAGTCACGGCTGTGCATTTATCTCATGCCCTGTCTGGACTGTGTGTAACCAGAAATAGGAGTGAGAGGACTAATCCTTCACTTTATTCTCTAAAGCAGAGGGTGCTTGGGGCCTTGCTCACGTTTCATTTATGTTGCATTGAGAAGAATTATTATTATGTTGAATTCAAAGAAAAATGCTGTCTAATTTAAGCTTCTGGGTATGAAATATAGATTTATAGATTTTGAACACATTTTAATGAAAGGATTCATAAGATCAGTAGGCCATGTTTTACCTGCAAAGGTGGGATGTGGGGAGTTCCCATTGTGGCCCAGAAGAAGCAAATCTGACCAGTATCCATGAGGACGAGGGTTTGATCCCTGGCCCCGCTCAGTGGGTTAAAAGATCCAGCATTGCGGTGAGCTGCAGTGTAGCTCGCAGACGTGGCTTGGATCACCAGTTATCGTGGCTGTGGTGTAAGGTGGCAGCTGTAGCTCCGATTCGACCCCTAGCCTGGGAACTTCCGTGTGCCAAGGGTGTGGCCCTGAAAAGAGAAAAAAAAAAAAAGATGTGGTGTGATGTGAAGTCTGATTTATTAGCATATTCAGCAGGAATAAAGACCTAACTTTATATATAACAGACTTCCCAAGTGTCTTACCTCACCTGGCATTGCTTTGGCATGAATATGAGTAACTTGTGTCATAGTTACAAACCAACAGAGCAGGATTAGGTCAGAGGGAACCGCATTCTGTTTTCACAGACAATGGTAAATGGAGCCAGAAACCCACCATATTTGCTTTATATCCTAACAGTGGACGTGCCTTGGAAAGAGATTTCTGTAAAGGTCCATCTGGTAGAATTATCAGACATAATCACGTAAATAATTCTGTACCACTTCAGAAAATTGGGGGAGAGTATATTTGATGAAATATGTAAATGTGTGATTTAGTGCCCATGTAGGAAATCACCTTGGCATCATCAGGTTTGGACAAGAGTGTAATGCCATGAAAACCAGGATTTTAGCACCAGTAGCTTGTTGCTAGAGGTGGCAAGATTGTAATCAGTAGTCCTCAGAGGAAATTTTTAGCAGCTGTAGGAATTTTATTAGAGCCTTAGCTTCTATTAATTTATTTATCTGTCTTTTTTATGTAGACTGTACTCATTTTATGTCATTGAAAACATTACAATCAATGAAGTAATTAAAAGAAGGAGCAGAAAAATGTATAAGATGGGTGATATCTGGGACCTTTGACTCTATAAAGGGGGTTCTCATGCTTACCAGGTGGAAGGGACAAAGACCCTGTCACGTGTGAGTGAGTGTGGTAGCAAGGTCAGTGCATGCCCCTGTCCTGTTTACGTTTCCTACGGAGGAACTGTTTACCAGAAAAAGCATCTGGATTCGATTGCTTTTTAATTCATGGTGGACCACTGATGGAGTCTGGAACCACTTATGACGTCAGAGACCGTAAGTGGCACTTAGAGTATGGACAGGAAATAGGAATGACAGCAAAGCCTCTGCAGAGCAGTTGAGGAGTTCAGATCCACCATCCTTCCTAGACAGTTCATCTGGGTCTTAACTCATACCCCCAAATGTCATTTTCCTTGAAGAAATAAAAAGCAGTACGGTGTGTTCAAGTTACAAAGTAATGACTTGGACTGGGGATGAAATCGTTTCTTACCTAACACGTAAATATTTTTGAACTCTACTTTCCTAGTTCAAGGTTCAGGGGAAATGATGAAATGCATTACATCATAAACCCTTCACGCTGGAAGTTGGTCTCAGTGGGGGCAAGAAAGCCCTGATGACTGCCCTTCTGTCTCACCCGCCAAGGACCCAGTTCTAATCCCAGGGGTACAAGACAGCACATTTTGTTTTTGAGTAGCTCAATTTGAATTAGAAAGCCCTTTATAATGAGTCAGTCTTTCTCTCCATTTATTCTTTTTAATCCTCTCCATTTAAAAACGTCTAATATATTTTGCTGTTCCTTACGACGTTCTTGATTTCTAAGACTACGGAAGTCTCCGATTTATGATTTCAGCTTACGATTTTTTAACTTTAAAATCATGCAAAAGCGATATCCATTCAGTAGCAACAGCACTCCACGTTTTGAGTTTTGATCTTTTCCAGGGTAGTGACATGTGGTGTGATCCTCTCCCAATGCTGACCAGTGGCAGCAAGCTGCAGCTCCCATTCGGCCCCATGATCAGGAGGGTGCACAGCCAGTACGCTTAGAACCATCCTGTTTTTCACTTTCAGTAGAGTACTCAACAACTTGCAGAAGATATTTGTAAAACGGCTTTGAGTTAGGCGATTTTGCCCAGCTGTGAGCTAAGGAAGTTGTTCTGAGTATGTTTAAGGCAGGCTAGGCCAAGCCATGATGTCCAGTAGGTTAGGTGCATTAAATACGCTTTCAAGTTAATGGTTTTGTCCCCTTATGATGGGTTCAGCAGGGCGGAGCTCCGTCATAGTTGAGGAAGATCTCCAGACACGGAGAACCACGCATAGTCTCCTGTGATTGCTGTTTACCAATTTCAGGACTCTGACCGTGCACAGCCAAGGACCTCAGGCCTTGGAACTGAGACGATACTGCGTCAGTGGCCTGGCCAGACAGAGGATTGGTTGGGACAGGCCTCCACTTCTTGAGACTGGACTCACATTATTCATCCTAAAATTGTATTACAGCTCCTACCTCTTAGCAGTCGCATCAGATGGGCTAACTGAGTTTCTGTGACGCTCACTCCTGCCATGCACCTGCCTTGCTCACCCTCGTGAGCTCAGTGTGTTGAGATCACAGTTGTTGGTTAGAGCGGTGGCATCTGCATTATTTGCTCCTTGTAAATATTCCTCATGCCTGAGCCAGTTAGGGCACCCGGATTCCATTTTTTTCTCTTGGATAACTTTTATCTTCCTTTCAATTAGTATGAGCGTTTTTTCCTATGCTTTGTGTTTTTGCTATACCTTAGTCTTTTGTGTTTTTTTTTTCTCCCAGGGGCACTAACAGATTTCTCGCCGCTAACCATACAGTTTCCAAATTTATTCCAAACACGTTTAAAGTACTCTATGAGCTCCACCGGTCATTTCCCTCGGAGCACTCTCCCACCACCTGCAGCTCTGCACCACTTGAAGGCTTACATCTGCTGCACCCCTGTTCTCCTGGGGGTTCCTATCATCGCTATCCTGGGAGTCCCACTATCTCACATTGCTCTTTTTCTTGGTTTGTTCCCTCACTTTGTTAGAGCTTATCATCAGGTGACGTTCTGACCTGAGAGGTGTTTTTGAGAGTGTCTAAGTCTGAAGATATCTTTATTCCTCCCTCCATGATGTTTTCAACGGGTACAGAATTCTGGGTGGAAACCCCCTTTTTCACTGTCCTCTACTGCCGGTGATGTTCTTTAGGAGGGAACACCATTCTCCTTCCCTTTTCTTTGGGGCCCCTTTCCTTCTCTGAGACTCTTAGGCTCTGTTCTGCCTCTCCACTGATGATACATTTCACAGTGACTTGTCCTGGTCTCTTTATATTTTGTGTCCTAGGCTTGTGACATCTAAGTACAGAGATTTACATGCTTCAGTCCTGGGTTATTTTCCTGTATTATTTATCTGACAATTCCTTCTCTTCTATTGCTATTGTAATTGTTTCTGTATTGAATTAATCCTTGTGTTTTCTTTATTACTATTATTTTTAATATTTATTTCCCCAATACAATTTTTGGGGGTGACCCAGTGACACATACATGTACACATTCTATTTTTGCACATTATCATGCTCCATCATAAGTGACTAGACATAGTTCCCAGTGCTTCATACCAGGATCTCATTGCTAATCCAATCCTTGTATTTTCTTATCTTTTTTCTTCTTTTGGTGTTTTTGAATTTTTGCTCAACTTTTTGGGAAGGTTCTTCAGTTATATCCCTGAAATTCTCCACTGATTTTTACAGGTTTTAATATTCTATTTTTAATTTCCAAAAAATCTTTACTGTTCTCCAGTTAGTCCTTTTATAGCATTCCTTTCCATGAATGTAATGTATTTCCTTCTCTCTCTGAGAATATTATAGTGTTAAGAATTTTTCTCCCCTGTGTGGTCTCTTTCTAAGATTCTTTTGGCTGTTTATCATTTTAGGAGATTCCCTTGATGTTGTATTATCTTCGATCAGCCTTTGCTATTGAAGAGGGAGGCACTAAACACAAATTGGAAGGTCTAGTGCAGTGTGGAGGAGAGTTAGGGATTGTGGCCTGAAGAGCTTGCTGTCGTGTCTGCTGTCGTATCTGCATGGGGAGACTTCTGCAAATGTCAGGACCAATAGGTCTTTTCTTTGGTACAGAGGAAAGTACCAAAAAGTCTTTTCTTTTTTTTTCTACTGGGAAAAGCCCTCCTATCTCCTGTCAGGGCAGGGGTGGGGGCAGGAGTATATGCCTGGAGGCACACACTCTGGCGGGAGGATGGGAGGAGGCAGTTGCGGCAATGGGGGGTGCGCCTTGCTGTCCGAAATGCTGGTTGTCACTGTGCTCCTGTTGGCCTCGAGCTTCAGCTCTGCCCTCCTGTGTGTGCGGTGCTCCGAGTCTTCTGCCCAGACAGTGTGTCTTCCTCCCAGTCCCTCTGGTTTAGTTTCTCCCAAGAATAAATCCTTTGTTTCTTCCAGGGATGGGAAGTGTCTGAGGGTATAGACTCTCCATGTACAGGCTTTCAAACTACCCTTCCTGGTTTAAGTCAAAATCTAAACTATTTGGGATGTGTCCTTATCACAGCTTCCATCTATAAATTATGGAAAATGACAAGAGGACCTAAAAATCTTGCTGTGTCCCCACTGGCTTGGTATTGAGAGTGGGAAAGATTTTGTGAGTCAGAGTCAGAACCTTAAGGAAAAGCTTTACTGAGGGTCCAGGAGGCGGAGATGGGCTTAAATAGTGACAAACTCTTGGCGGGCCCAAGATAAGTACAATGAACCCCCACTCAGGAAGTGAGAACACTCATTCCTCTGAGTATACCATAAACAGTTTTACTTTCATATATTTATGTTTATGCATTTCTTTCAAAGATTTTTGTCTCATTTCTTCTTTTGGTACAACATATACTGAAATTAGAACTATACAGAGAAGATTAGCATGGCCCCTATGTAAGGATGACAAATTCATGCTATGTTTCACACTTAAAAAAAATTAACTCAAAATTGACTAAAGATCAAAACATATGAGCTAAAACTATAAAACTCTTAGAATATAAGGGGGAAAAGCTTTATGAGACTGGATTTGCAATTATTTCCTGGATATGACATCAAAAGCAGAGACAACAATGACAAAGGGATAAGTTGGAACCTTGGTGGCTCAGCAGGTGAAGCATCCGGTGTTGTCACTTCCATGGCGAGGACTCCATCCCTGGCCCAGGAACTTCCACATGCCGCGGGTGAGGGCAAAACAAAAGGGGTACGTTGGACTTCATCCAAAATAAAACACCGAATTTTAATTTGGGGCACAATAAACATAGTGAAAAGGCAGCTCATAGAATGAGACAAAATATTTGGAAAGCAAATATATCTCATTGCTATCCAGGCTGTATAAAGCACTCTTGCAACTTAACAACAACAAAATAACAATCTGATTAAAAACTGGGCAAAGGACTTGAACACACATTTCTCCTAAGAAGACATGCAGATGTTCAATAAGCACATGAAAAGATACTTAATATCACTAAGCTTTAGGAAAATACAAATCAAACTACAGTGAACTACTACTTCCACTCATTAGAGCTTTTCATTTAAAAGAGGGGGAAAAAAAGAAAATAACCATTGCTGGTGAGGCTGTGGAATTATGGGATCCTATGCCATGTTGATGGGAATGTAAAAATGATGCAGCAGCCATGGAGAATAGTATGGTGATTCCTCAAAAAATTAAATATAGAATTATCATATAATCCAGCAATTCCACTTCTGGAAATACACCCTAAAGCTGGGAAAGCAGGAATTCAAAGAGATAGTTATATATCCGTATCCCCGGCAGCATGATTCACAATTGCCCAAAGGTAGAAGCAACCCAGTATCCATCAGGGGATGAAGGGATATATGAATTTGGTCTGTCTACACAGTGGAGTATCACTCAGCCTTCGGGAGGAAGGAATTTGCACATACTAACTACAGCGTGGGCGAAGCCTGGGCGTGATGTCAAGTGAGATAAGCAAGTTGCAAGAGGACACATACTGTGTGGCTCCACTTATGTAATGTTCCTGGAGTAGCTGAGTCCACAGAGATAGCAAGCAGAATGGTGGTTTCCAGGGCTCGGGAGAAAAGAATGGGGAAGTAGTTTTTAATGGGCACGGGGTTTCACTTTGAGAAGTTGAAAGGAGTGTTGGAGACGGATGGTGGCAATGTCTGCAAAACAGTATCAATGTACTTAATGCCACAGAACCCAACACTTTAAAGCGGTTAAAATGATAACATTTTATTATGCGTATGTATCACAATTGCAACATTTCGTAAAAACCGAGAATAGCTATTGAAGAGAAAAAAGTTGCGTTCACAGATATTCCATTTCACTAAAACATGCAAAACCATCTCGAGTGCCTTCTCTGACTCTTCCTCATTCTCTTTGTCTTCACCCATCTCCTTCCTTCCAAAGGCAGAGGAAGAGCGCTGTCCTCTCTCCTCCAATGAGGCATAACCCTTATTCCTTCATCCAGTGCCTCGCACCGTGGTCAGGCCCGGTGCCCTGGTTGTCTTGTCCCTAAACGTGGGTCCCTGTCACCATCAGCTGCTTCTTCCCTTTCTAAAGCTGAGCTCCAGGGGCTCCACTGGCCTGAGGAAAGTCTCGGCATGCTCTCCATGTGGGCCCCTCTCCTGTCTCTTCCACACGGCAGCTCCCTGCCCGGAACGCGGCTCAAACTCTTCACGGGTCATTGATGTCTCCAAATCCAGGATCTTCTTCTCAGACCTAATCCTCTGAGACCTGCTCACAGCAGATGCTAGCATTGCTTCCACCCTCTCATAGAAGGTCAGGGGCTCCCTCGACGTCAGATCCTGCGCATCAGAACCCACCCCTGGGTGTCCCCTGGCTCGCATTCCATGCCCGAAGCACCCTCTCTCCCTGCCTGAACCTGCAGTGTGCATGAGCTCCTTCAGAAAATAAAAGGAAGGGGCTGCCCTTAAGCAACTGTACTGTGAATGTCGCAGACCAGAGCAGTTGGGAATCATCATAAATCGTATGGGTGTGGGGATTCACATGCCAGGCCTCGGGGCTCCACTGTCTGAAGGACTCCCTGACCCTCGGTAAGTGCAGGCTACAGGGCTGGCACCTGGGCTCCTGGGGCTGGTCTGTCCCGACTGAGAACGACGCGGTGGCCTTTCTGTCAGGACTCTGCCATGGCCATGGTTTGTCTTCAGTGTGTGACGTTGCTGCGTGGTCTAGGCTCTATGCAGAGGCCTGCCGTGGGCAGCTCGCCTCCCAGGGATGGCAGAAGAAGGGGACAACTGACCGCTCCCGTGGGACAGGGGCAGGTCAGGGCCCGCACTTGGCTGCAGTAACTTGAGTGGTTCCACAGCAGAGGCCATGGAGGCTGGGATTTAGGTTCGAGCCCCATGCTTTTCCAAACTGCTGAGCCCAGCTCCCAGAGGAGGAAGCGCCCCACCCTGGTCTTGGAGCTGCTGCTCATCCTCCGCTTTGTGTCCGGCAGCTTTACGCCGTCCTCTCGCCTGGGCCTTGACCCGTCTGACTGGCCTTCCACACCGCCGCCCTCCCACTCTGAAGGGGGCCTAGTGTGCGTGTGCACATGTGCACAAGCGTGTGCCCTTTCCGCCTCTCCCCGTCTTCTCCCCTTCGCCCCCTGGACTCTGTGATTCCTGCACACGTCCTTCTGCCGGAGCACGCGGTCTTCTCGCGGCCCCAGAACACAGCGTTCCTGGGCTCTGCCGAAGGGCGGCTCGCTGGAGGGAAGAAGGGCTGGGCTTTGAAATGGGTTTGGCACACGTGCAGCTTCTGTTGGCCGATTTTCAGTGTTGTATCCAGCATATGGCTTAGGACTAATGTTTTTCATCTTATTATTAAAAATCTTTAAATCCTTACTTTCATCTGTACAAAAACGTAAGTACTTATCTCAGAAGCTTTTTAAGTCTGTATGTTTCTCAGCCCCACTGGTTTTGAGTATGAATGAGGACGCAGCACTGGCTCAGGCACGTAAAGGCACGTGAGTGTCACCAGCTCCCGGCCCCGGCACTTGCCGAGGTGACATTTTGCTCCATCTCATTCTCTCTCCACTGTCCACAGTCAGCTGCCAGCTTTTGCAGCTGGGGGCCCCACCACGGCCCCTGGCCCACGTGTAGCCCAGGGCCCCTGCCAAGGGCCCGGCTTGCTGGTCCAGCCCCAGGGCTCCCAGTTCACACAGGTCTGCTCATCAGAGCTTTTCAAGGAAGACCAGTCGCCCCTGGGTGTTGCTGGCCTGCCCGAGGGGCTGGGCATGCACAGAAGGGCCAACACACACTTCCTCTGTGCCCGTCACTTTGACTGTGGAACGGTCACTCCGACAGCCCTAGATCTGGGGCTGAGTCCAGGTGGGCAGCGCAGACTCCTGTTTCATTAGTGCGTGAATTCATGGATTTCTCTCAAGGGTCCCAAGGGTCCCCTTTGTGATTTAGTTCCTGTTTGCCCGGGTCTGACAACAGCCTGTTTGTTCCTGAAACTCCGTCCTGGACACTGTTCCAGTTCCAGGCAGGGAGAGTCCCGGTCAGCGCAGGGTGCCGCCCGCCGCACCTGTCCCGGCTCTTCTTGAGAAGTTGCACTTCCTACCGAGCTTGGATGTCCTTCACCCACAGTCTTCATGGCGGAGGGGAAGCTGCTATCCGTTCCCTTTATTTACTTATCTATTTCTGTCTTTTTAGGGCCCCACCCACGGCATGTGGACGTTCCCAGGCAAGGGGTCAAATAGGAGCTGCGGCCGCAAGTCTACACCACAGCCACAGCCACATGGGATCCAAGTCGTGTCTGCAACTTAACACCATAGCTCACGGCAACTCCAGATCCTTAACCCACTGAGCGAGGCTGGGGCTCGAACCCCCAGCCTCATGGATACTGGTCAGGCTTGTTACTGCTGAGCCTCGATGGGAACTCCATCCCTTTATTTTAGAAAGAAGCTTTGGCTCTAGTCCTGCAGACACAGATCATTAGCGTGTCCTGAAACTTTAAAGGACTATGCATGATCCGCCACACAGAGCTAGAGGCTGGAGAGCTCAGGAGAGACAAACTGCGGCCACCCCCGCCTCCGGCCCCCCTGCCTGGGGACTCCTGGCACTTCTCGGGCTCTAGGCAGACTGGGGGCAGCCGGGAGGAGGCAGGATTCATAGCCTCCGTCAAGGATGTGATGAACGTGCCAGACACGAGGCCTGGGACGCGACTGATCCAGGGCCACTGGGGAAATGTCAACACTAACACGGCACCCGACTCCAGCATCTGCTCCATTTGGGGTTTTTGTTTCCGCACAACTCTGATTACTTGAAACGTTAGGCTGATGGTTTCACCGTATGTACGTAGATCACAATTTTCCAAGTGCTCTGTTCAAATATGGGCCGCTTCGGAGTCGATTAAACTTTCGTTAAGCTGTTTTAAAATAAGTCATAGTCTTATGGGACATTTTAATCCAAAATATTTATTGCATATCGAAAGCCATCCTCTCACCAATAAAACATTCCAGAATCTATACACAGGACTTAGGAATTACTTACGAACGATTGTCACCTGATTTTTCACTTCAGACCTCTGTGACCCCGGCTTTCTCGTTCGTTATGTATACATGAAGGGTAAGAACGCAGCCCAGAGGCCCAGGAACACCAGTTTATAGTTACACGCACCCAAACGTACCTGGGAGTCTGCTTTCCCGCACTCCCTGCCCTGCTGTCGACGGCAGGCAGAGGACCGGATGCGGCATTTGAAAGGCCTGATGTCCGGCGCGCTTCTGGTCTGGTTTGCTCTGACGAGCTTGGTCCTCACCCGCCCTCCGCTCCGCTCCTCCGTCCTTGCCTTTTTCCCGACACGCACGGCGCCCAGCTTTTCTGCCAGTGATGTTCAGGGGTCCCGGCCCAAGAATCCTTCTTAATGAGAGCAGACTCCTGGGCCCCTATGAAAAGAGGCTAGGGTGAGCCCCACACCCCCACTTGACATTTCTGATTTAACCCATGTCACCTCTGACCTCAGCACACTGCCATTTCTCCCAGTGAGAACAAGGACGCTCTCAGAGTTCCCACTGTGGCTCAGAGAGTTAGGAACCTGACAGAGTCTCTGTGAGGATGCGGGTTCAATCCCTGGCCTTGCTTAGTAGGTTAAGGATCTGATATTGTCACAAACTGTGCTGTAGGTCACGGATGCAGCCCAGATTTGGCGTTTGCTATGGCTGTGGTGTAGGCTGGCAGCTGCTGTTCTGATTTGTTGCCTGGCCTGGGAGCCTCCATGTGACTCAGGTAAGTATGGTAAGAAAGAAAAGAAAAGAACAATACCCGCTCGATGCGTGGCCAGTCACTGGAGGATTTTCCCACCTGTGCCGCACTCTGGCCACATCAGCCTTTCTCTGCTCCGTGAACTCACATCTCGGTGCTTTGGGGGCAGGAGGTGTGCTAGGAAGGTGTAGTTTATCCAGATCTGGACACAAAGGGCACTCTTGATTTGCTCTTTCGTGGTTTTATTGCAACACTGGGCCCCTGAGGGCGTGGATGTCAAAAAGTAATCTCGGAAATTCCTGTCATGGCTCAGCGGTTAATGAACCCGACTAGTATCCATGAGGATGCGGGTTCAATCCTTGGCCTTGCTCGGTGGGTTAAAGATCCGGCATTGCTGTGAGCTGTGGTGTGGGTCACAGATGTGGCTGAGATCCCACGTGGCTGTGGTGTACACCCGTGGCTGCAGCTCCTATTCAGCCCTTAGCCTGGGAACTTCCATATGCTGTGAGTGTAGCCCTAAAAAGGCAAAAAATAAAAAGTAAAAAAAAAAGTCATCTCAAGCCTGGTTAACCAGGACAGCATTCACAGGCACAGCTCTTTCCTTTGGATATAGCCAGGGCCATGGGCAATTGCCACTGGATCAGAAAGCCTTTCAGATTGCAAATGCGAGAGATGAATCCACACGTTCTTATTTGTTTTCAAGAAAATGTAAAAAACTTGTTATTATTTAAAATCACATTTACTGCAACAGGTTACTTTCAATAGCAGAAGAGCTGTAGTTGCAAACTGACTCAAGCCTCTTTGATGTTTTTTGAAACCCACAGGCTCTTAGTGGAAGAGGCCCCGGTGGTTAGAGCTGGGTGAAGGGTACAGGGCACTTTCCTGTCTCCCTGCTCCCTGGGTACCCCATGGGTGCAGTAAGGCACAGACAGGCCTTTGTTCAGCAGCACGCACACAGACACACATGCTGGCCCAAAAACACTGAAAGACGAATTGTCTGCCTGTGATTAGAGACCGCCAGGAGTGAGGGCACTGCTCACTGTCCTTTTAGGCATTCTGCTCTGGCCTCTCATGAGACGGTCCCTCAGGAAAAGTCGGTGCTGTTCTAGCAGCAGCGTCCAGCTCACCTTTGAGTCCCACCAGATATGAGGCCCCTCCACATGCAGCTTCCAGACCTGGAAAGAACTGCTAGTGTCTTTTACCTGCTTTGTAGCAACATTCAGAGGCCAGGATTTTCTAACCAGTTCATTCTTCTTAAATTCCATTCATTTCACCCCTGAAAGACCGTTTCTATACCCATTATTCTGATTACAAACCCTCTAGTGTGACCAGCAATAAAGACAGTTGAATCTAGGAGTTCCCTTCAGGGCTCAGTGGTTAACGAACCTGAGTAGGATCCATGAGGATTCAGGTTCGATCCCTGTCCTCGCTCGTGGGTTAAGGATCTGGCATTGTGAGCTGTGGTGTAGGTCGCAGACACGGCTCGGATCCCACGTTGCTGTGGCTCTGGTGTAGGCTGGCAGCTGTAGCTCCGATTAGACACCTAGCCTGGGAACTTCCATATGCTGTGGGTGCAGCTCTAAAAGGCAAAAAAAAAAAAAAAAAAAAAAAAGACAGTTGAATCTACAGTGACTCCTGCAGAGTATGAGATTTGATGTTTCTCTCACATATGAAACACTTCTGAAGTGCATCATTGATCAAGGCGCTCAAATGTTAATAACTGCTTACCCCTTGGATGTGGACTGAAACTAACAACTCAGGTATCACACTGTCTATAGTCGAGAAGGTTAAAGTGAATCTCAGATAAGAGAACACCAATATCACTGTGTCACAAAAATGCGTTTAAGACTCAGGTCTGATGAAGGAACAGCACAATTCCTGGGTTGTTCTTAAGCGGTTTGTATCTAAGCTGAACATAGGTCGGTGCTGTGTTAAACGAGCAAGTCAGTCTAGCTCTTGGCCCTGCACATTCCCTCTAGACCTCATCTCACCTCCCAACCCACCAAGACACACACATACTCACATTTTTTACATTTTGGTTCCTCTTGGAGGAGGTCGGCAGTGCAGGCTGACCTAGAAGCCCCTTAAGAAAATCAGCCAAGTCAAGTCTAACTCTTGAAGCCACTTTCAGATGGCTCACTCTCAGAGTCCACTGGGCAAGGCCAGAAGCATGATATTCTAGCCAGTGTAAGTCTCTGATCATCACAGCTTTGAATCCCTAGCTTGGAGCCACATTTGTGTGTGCGTTTGCATATGCTCCCACATCAAGGGGCGGCTCCAGTCCTGGTCACTTTCTTATCTCTGTAAATGACCTGCCTGTGATTGGAGACTTGGAGAGCTCCCCTCCTGATAGCAACGGTACCTTTCAGTGGGAGTTGACATTAATACAATGTCCTATTGTTTTCTCCAGCCAGCCGTCTCCCCTTCACACTTAAAAGTGGGAGCAAAGGACCTGCTTTGCTGACCCTGAGAAGCAAGACAGACACCCAGGAACAGATGAGCAATGACCCGGCAGAAGGCAGCCTGGACTCCTGCAACGCAACAGGTACAAAGACAGCCCCACCAGGACACCCGCTCTGCCTTCGGTCTGTCTCCACCTTCCCTGATATTCCCTTCGTGGACGGTGGCCAGAAACTGTCCACGACTGAGAGTTGAGGATTGTCAGTCTCAGAATAGTTCCCAGGAATACAGAGACATGTGTTTTCTGAAACACCTGTATGGCTTTTTTTCTTGTTCATTTATTTTTTCTCTGTTTGAGGGTTTATTTGACCAGTGGCCTTGCTCTTTATCTCTTTTGTTTTTTGAAGTTGGGTCAGGCCTCTCCTGACCGTGAGATGCAGGATCTCGGAGCTGAGGGCCAGAGGGGAGACAGATGGTATGTGGACTCAGCACACCACTTGAGCTCTAGAGAAAGAAATGCCAGACAACTGCTGAGAAATGAGCCCTGCAGCCTCTAGAACTTGGGGAGTGACCATGCCAGCAACAGTGACTGAGAGGAGGGGACCAGGTATACGGTGGCCCAGAGACCAAGAGGAGGAAGCGGTTCAGGGAAAAAGGAAGCAGCGGCGACAGAGGCCCCGAGAACTGATGCAGGCCTTGGCAGTGTGCATTCCACTTGGACCTCGGGGAGAGCTGGTCAGTGCAGGGGCAGGAGGAAGGCCTGAGAGGGACCCCAGGGCAGGATGGGAGGGGGAGGAGGGGAGGGAGGCAGCAGCATGGAGAGTTCTAGCAGCGAGTTTATTTGATAGAACAAGGAAGTAGGATAAGCTGACATGCGGCAAGGCAGGTTGAACCCTGTTGGTAGCAAACAGGATCATTGTAGGAGTTTCTGCTGTGGCTCAGCGGTAATGAACCCGACTAGTAACCCTGAGGATGCAGGTTCAATCCCTGGCCTTACTCAGCAGGTTAAGGATCCAGCAATGCTGTGAGCTTGGCATAGGTCACAGATGTGGCTCAGATCCCGAGTTGCTGTGGCTGTGGCTATGGCATAGGCCTGCAGTTACAGCTCCGATTCAACTCCTAGAGCAGGAATTTCCATAGGCCGCAGGCATGGCCCTAAAAAAACTACACACACACACACACACACACACACACACACACTGTGTGTGTATGGATATGTATTTAATCATTCCATAGCCAGGTAGAGACTTTCTCTTATCTGTAGAAGTCTCCAGAGCAAAATCAGTACCTTCCTTTTCAGTCTTAATCATAGAAAAAAGGCTGCTTATCCCTTAAGAGACCTTAAGGGAAAACAATGCCAGGAAGCTGCAGACAGACAGACACATGCACACACACACACACACACACACACATTCAATTCCAATATCCATGTCAAAGGCTGAAACAAATAACAGCATCTTTATGTTATTGGGTAGCCACTTGCCCTATGTGGCTATTGTAATTTAAATTTATTAAAATGGATCCGCCTACCACAGTAATGAAAATAAAAACACAAATAAACAAATGGGACCTAATTAAACTTAAAAGCTTTTGTACAGCAAAGAAAACCATTTTAAAAAATAAAAGACAACCCACAGAATGGGAGAAATTTTTTTCAAATAAAGTGACCAACAGGGTATTAATCTCTATATTATATAAACATCTCATACATCTTTGTATGTGTTTGCATATATATATATATATATATATATATATATATATATATATATATATATATAGAGAGAGAGAGAGAGAGAGAGAGAGAGAGAGAGAGAGACATTTCTCCAAAGAATACAGGCAGGTGGTCAAAAAAACCTGAAAGGATGCTCAACATCACTAATCAGTAGAGAAATGCAAATCAAAACAACAATGAAGTATCACTTCACACCAGTCAGAATGGCCACCATCAAAAAGTCTATAAACAATAAATGCTGGAGAGGATGTGGAGAAAAGGAACCCTCCTACACTACTGGTGGGAATGTAGGTTGATGCACCCATTATGGAGAGCATCATGGAGGTACCTTAAAAAACTAAATATAGAACTACCATATGATCCTGCAATTCCACTCCTGGGCATATATCCAGAGAAAACTATAATTTGAAAAGATACATGCATCCTAGTGTTCATTGCAGCATTAATTTACACTAGCCAAGACATGGCAGCAAACAAGTGCCCATCAACAGAGAAATGGATAAAGAAGATGTGATACATATATATGATGGAATATTACTTGGCCGTAAAGTAGAATGAAATAATGCCATTTGCAGCAACATGGGTGGACCGAGAGATTACCGTACTAAGTGAAGTAGGTCAGACAGAAAAAGACATATGAGATCACTAATATGTGGAATCTAGTAAAAAATGGTACGAAAGAACTTACTCCCCAAACAGAAACAGACTCAACTCAGACTTAGGGTTACCAAAGGGGAAACGGGGGCGGTGATGGATTGGGAGGTTGGGATCAGCTTATACACACCACTGTGTACAAAATCAGTCAATACCAAGGACCTACTGTATAGCTCCGGGAAATGTATTCCATACCCTGTGATAGCCTGGATGGGGAAAGAGTCTGAAAAGAACGATATATGTGTATGTGTGGCTGATGCGCTCTGCTGGACATCTAAAACGAACACAGCATTGTAAGTCACCCCTACTCCAGTAAGGTTTGTTGAACATTCAGTGAAGTTAAAGATGCAGTTTCTCAGCACCGCATTGCAAGGGCTCAATAGCCACATGGGAGTGGCTGCTTAGGGAAGAGCATCTACGTGGGCTCTTTCCGCAGTGGCACTCTGTTGGACAGCCTGCCGTGAGTCCGAAAGGAAAGGATAGTTTCCAGAAAGATGAGCATAGAAGAAAGGAGTTGTTGGCGAAGAGAGCAAGACAAACCGAGAAGGGTTTCGTCCATCCTGAGTAAATTAAGGAACACAGTGAAAGCAAGACCATGTATTTGAAGACTTAAGAGATACTAAATCATAGTTGGCCCGGGAGAAGTGAAGAGTTGAACTCCAAATCAACAGTTACGAGCTGGAGTTTATTGTAAGAGAAAAATCAAACACAAAAAATCAGTAAAAACATAGTAAAGGCAGCTTCAACAATTATATTTCAATTTTTATTTGTAATTCAATTCTTTGCAATTCAGAACAGGATTCCTTTGAAACGGAGGCTGTTTAATAATTCACAGAAGAGCTTTCTATCCCCCGCCCCAGAGCCTCCTCGAATGCTGGGCTTATGATCGCATTCAGGTGTGACTTCTGAGGCTTGGAGAAGCTAGCTTCCTAGAAGATGGAAGGACTTATGGGAGATGGACCCTTGAGTCCTGCAGTGTCCTCTCTGACTAGGGCTGGGTACCCCAAGGCTTGGTTCCGAGGGGAGAGGTGGGGTCCATGCTCTGTTTGGGGGCAGGATCGGGGCAGGGCTGCGGGAGCTACTGTGTAGCCTGGAGCAAAGCTGACTCAGGATCAAAACATGGTATTTGATCACGACTACTATTAGTCAGATAGGATTTCCTAGCCCCCCCCCACCCCAGTAATTCCCATAATTTTAGGACTAATGTTTCCATGGGGAAATATTTTGTGTTTTAAACAACTGACTGGCAATAAACTTTTGGATCTTAACATTTGTATATTAACATTTCTCGTTAGGACTATAGCATTAACATATTTCAAAGACTTCAGTAAATTCTACACTGCTTACTCTGATAGGGAGAGCCCTGGGGTTAAGGAAAGTAATAGTGTTTCATCTTTTAAAACCTCCTTGAAAAGCCTGTTTTCCTTGAAGGAAATCGTGGAAATCTTTCGTCATAAGTCTTTTCCTCCCTAAAGTCTAAGTGGTAAATGAAAATAGGATTTTAATATCTCCTAATATTGGCTTCCAAAGGATCCTTTTATCAGAAATGAGAACTAATTATCCACCAAAGTTTCTTTCCTTTTTTTTTTTTTTCTTTTTTAGGGCCGCATCTTCGGCACATGGGAGTTCCTAGGCGAGGGGTCGAATTGGAGCTGGAGCTGCCAGCCTACACCACAGTCACAGCAATGCAGGATCCAAGCTGCATCTGCGACCCACACCACAGCCCATGGCCACACTGGATCCTTAACCCACTGAGTGAGGGTATTGAGCCTGCAACCTCATGCTTACTAGTTGGGTTCATTTCCCCTGTGCCACAGCGGGAACTCCTCTTTCCCTTTTCTGTCTTGGCTACCAGGAGGCTCCTAGAAAAGTGAATTGATTTAATCATAGTCTTTGACATTTTAATGAGGAGAAAGTTTTAACACTAAGGCCAAAGAGAATTATTGGGGTAGAGTGAGAGAACAGCATGGGAGATGGGACAGAAACTCTGGTTCAAGCTCTTTCCTTAGGTGAGGAGGATCAGAAACTGGACTGTATCAATTACGTAAGTATTTATGTAGGGTAATTGACTGCTACCTTAAGTATTTAACAGAACACTAGTGTATAAGTTATATGAATTGACTTATAATGGCAATGACCTTTCTCTAGTGACCAGAATGTTCCTGTCTGTAACCCCAGGAAACCTCTAAGGAGCTCCTGTTGTAGCTCAGTGGGTTCAGAACCTGACTGGTATCCATAAGGATGCCAGTTTGATCCCTGCCCTCAGTGGGCGAATGATCTGGTGTTGCTGTGAACTGTGGTGTAGGTTGCAGACACAGCTCGGATCCTGCGTTGCTGTGGCTGTGATGTAGGTTGGCAGCTGCAGCTCCGATTCGACCCCTAGCCTGGGAACTTCATATACCATAGGTGTGGCCTTAAAAAAAAAAAAAAAAAAAAAAATCTAAGGAGTCAAAATAGTAATTAGGAGTTTGCTTGGGGAACATGGGATGAAGGCAAAGGGAAAGGAGACCTTGAAGGGGGGGGTTCCACCCAGACCACAGCGGTCACCGCGGCACTCCTGCCGCCCAATTGAGGACCCTCTTCTGGTGACAGGGATGCTTTCGCCTCTCAGGCTTTGTCTTTTCCCCTCTCTACCAAGCTAAGCTCTACTAAATTGTGCTGTTCTGAGACCATGCCACCGTGTCAGCCATCCCTCCGCATTTTTCTAGATGTCTTTCTATGACCAGTGTTGCCAGCTTGCTGCACTAGGAGGGCGGCCCCCCACCGGGGGGCGGCCATTCCCTTTACCTCCACCTTCTCTTGCATTACCTGTGTTTTTCTTGTGATCAATCTCAACTCTTTTGGGAGGGGAAACATTTTAAATGCAAGTAAATAAAATGTTCAATGTTGAAATGAAAATTTATTACTAGCCGATGATTACTGTCCTAATGAGCCACAGACAATTGTAATGTTTTTAAAAAACAGACTCCATATTTCACCTTTAGTCAAAATTATCTAATACGTAAATTATGATAGTCATCTTACATGTCAAGAGATTGACCTCTAAAAGCTGTGTGTGAATAATTTTCTAGCTGAAGGTCTACTTATTGTCAGTTGTTTTTGACATAACACGATTCTGTAGCAACATATTTGAATGGGTTCTTGAGTTCATGGGCTCTGCCTTACCACCTCAAGAAGGATTTTTTTAAAGACCTCCTCTGCCTTTTGCACCGTGCTAGGTGCTGTGGGGAGCATCACGAGGCCTAAAACGACCTCTTCACTTTGAAAGGTTTTGTACTGGAAATTGAAGAATACGAAGAATAAGAAATCCCGAGTCCTGTCCTCATGGTACTGTCTTGGGGGTTGTGAGGCGGCCCCTGGGCTCTGGGTGGTTGGCAGGCAGGAGCCCTGAGGACTGCGGTGCTGAGCGGGAACAGCCGCCTGCTGTGGGACCAAGGTTTGCCCCGGCCTGTGGGGACGGCAGGGGCTGCTGTGAAGGGGAACGTGTGTTGAAAGCAGGGGATCTGGGGGCAGAGACAGAGACCAGGGGCGGGGGAGTGGGGGGCAGGGGAGGGATCACGGATAGGCGCTGTGACTCCGTATCTGGCCATGGACTCTTAGCAACTGGAAATCATTTGTTATATTTTTCTACAGTACGGCTTTTACCTCCCCGACCAGAAGCATGAGATGATCAAATATGTAACAGGAAAGACGTTTGTGTTTGTTTGATGCTTGGCTTGGCATCTCTTCGTGAGTTTATTTGAATCTTTCACTCTTCTCCAGATCTACGACACGGGGTATTTCCTGCTCCATAAAACCTGTTCACAAAAACCTAATCAACAGGGGTGTTTTGTTGATGTTTTGTTTCTGTTTTGTTTTTTAGCTGTTGATCAGATCTCACTGATTTTTTTCCCCCTCTTAGTGGTCAGTACCTTGGTGAGTTTGCAGGCGTGACGGTAAGGACAGAAATGCCTCTTGGGGGCGACAGTGGCGACAAAAGGGGTGTCGTATGTAAACCCTGTGTGAACTCTTCTTGGGAAAGCCACTGTTCTAAGAAAACCAAGGGTGCAGGGACGTTTGCCTCACTAGCATTTCTGCTGCCAGCATTCCTCGAAGTTATCTTAGCCACACGTAGCCTCCCTTGTCAGGCGGGCCGTGCGGTGCTGTTGACTCATAATCGGAGTGGTTACTGCTGGGTTTCTCCTCCGTTTCTTTCCTGATCACCGTGCTGCTCTCCCTTCTTCGCAGGAGCACAAGCAGGTCCCTCCAGAGCTGTTGGCATCGTGTACATCTGTTCATCTGGCAGTGGGTATCATTCAAGGACCACAGCCAACAACACCCACGGTGTTTGCTGGCCCAGAGCCTGGGAGCTTGAGCCCGTTTTCAAGCTATACAGGATTTCTCTGTTAGGGACAACATATTATTGTGTGTGACACTGCTGCAGCTGAGTTTACTCCCTCCTTGCGAATGTGTGTGAACGTGCTGGAGTGTGTGTATAGCAGCCTTGACAAACGTGTGTGGGAAGAAAATGCGAGAAGCTGTGTTTTCCCTGACTTGACCGCTTGGGTAGCTGATTGGTCCATCCAGTCTTCCTGATGATCTGACTTTGTGACTTGAGAAGTCACAGGGTTACTGTCGAGGGACCACCTTCCTACACTCCTCCTTAGAGGC
The DNA here is from genome assembly GCF_054392235.1 of Sus scrofa. NCBI lineage: Eukaryota > Metazoa > Chordata > Mammalia > Artiodactyla > Suidae > Sus > Sus scrofa. The sequence continues at coordinate 3,104,988 of NC_139383.1, forward strand.
TCTCAAGAGATGGGAAAGCAAGGAGAGATGGCCAGCTGGTCCCTGGTCAGCCTTTCAGCAACCCCACCAGCCCATAGCCATTGGGGAGGGTTTGGGGAAGAGGGACACTGGCTGTTGGGAAGGCGTGATGGTTAGGATGCTGAAGAGGCAGGATGGAGACGGGGCGATGGGAGGCCCCAAAAAGGTCAGCTCACATTTCATTGCTTTTGGCGTAAGGCCCAGATTTACAGAGCAAAGAACAAGGTACAGCATGGTCGTTGGAGTAATCCAGCAAATGGGACAGAGCCTCGGAGCTTCCAAGTGCGTAATGTTTTTATTTTTGTTCTCAAAGCGAGCATCAGATCAGTCTCCGCGTTCCTCTAACTTCATATCTACAACTGTTGAACTCACTTGGAAAGCCTTGAGCTGATAGACAGTCTCTGCCCTGCCTTGTCTTTCTTTGGAACTCATGGGGGGGTGGGGAGAAATTAACGCCAGAGTGAGCACGGAAGGAACCCAGATGTGTCTTACCTTTGTGTTCTTTGTATGGCTTTTCCTGCAAAACCCTCGTATAGCTCTCAAATCTGGCAAAGTGACACCCGTATTTTCGTCCCACTCACCATCCCTGGATGAGGCTAACGCAACAATTGTATCTGCGCAACCTCCCAATCGCAGAGGTCCCGTGTGGTGGCCCTTCTTAAGAAAGGTTGGACTGCACTCAGAATGAAGACAACGTCACTGAAGGGTCTGCCCTGCTCCATCAGGCACTGGCTGCAGCTCTGTCCAACTGAAAATAATTATCTGCAAATTTACAAAGAACTCCAGGACCTGACCTCTGCAACACAACACTATCTTCCCTTCTCCAAAGTGAGTTGTTTTGGAGTCAGTGAAATATATGTGCTTTTTACCTCTGAAGGACACTGTCTAGTCTTTGTTCAGATGTATTTCAGGTTGTGCGGGCAAGCTGAACAGCAGAGGGCTTCTGAACGCGTTTAGTTACCAGAGATGGTGCAGTGGTTATCATCCTTCTGTTTGTTTTCAGTATTTGACCATTCCCAGAGCAAGTCTTGGTTCTGAGAGTTTTAATCTTGTGTAATAAGACTATCAGAGCCCCTGTGTTCACTGGGTCCTGGTGCAGATTAGATCGTGAGAGCGCATTATTGTAATGAGCCGCGCTCCCTCCTCAGATGACGTGGGACGCCCGGCTATCTCACAGCCCAGAGGCCCACTGCCAGCTGGGGTTACTCAGTGTGAAACCCAGCGGTGCCTTTGTCCTGTTCTGCTTCTCACTCCTTTGATTGTGTAACGCTTGTCAGTTTAGCACTTTTGTGAGTATGCCACGTGCGGTCACTCCTGCGGTGAGTTGGTTGATCTTAATAGCCTATTTCTTGAACCTCATATAGGTTTCTGAAACATTACTGACAATTCCTTTGCTGCTCCTGCCATGTCCTTGTGTCCCCAGACGGCAGCGTTGTCCGTTTCAGTGTGTGGTTGCTGGTCTCCAGGCTGCGGAGGGTGCTGCTGGCCCAGGGGCTGGAGATTAGAATCAAGCCCTTAGGGTCGGCTGTGAGGTCCTTACACGGGCAAAAAGCCCATTGACGTCAGCAACCAGGGAACGTGGTCTGGCTTCATTATGAGATAAAAGTGGTCAGTGTCAGAAGGAAATAGAGAAAGGGCAGCGTGTTTTTAGAAAATTATGTCCTGAAAATGGACCTGTTCTCTGCTCTGCATGACTTTTCCTTTGCGCTTTACTGCACACAGAGCTTATCCTTAAGCAGACGCCCCGTCTCAGGGCATGTTCAGAACTGACCCAACCCTGACTTTGACCTTAAGGAAGCTCCATCCATCCCAGGCTCAAACATCATTTGCCTCTTGAAGGAAGGATGAATATACTCTGACATAGCTGGTGTGGCCCCATCTACCCTCGCCCTCCTCTCTCGCTCCCCAGGCTGCAGCAGTCAGGGCCAGACTGCCCAGGGTCCCCCCAGCACATCTTTATAGCACGTGAGGTCCCTCCGCGTGTAGAATTTCCCTTCCCTTGGTTGTTCCTTAAGACTTGTCTCAAGGCTGGGAAGTCTTCCCTAACCCCCACGCCACACACACATCCTCCAGGAAGAGCTGCCCACATATCTTGTTCCTACATCTCTTAGCTTTCTGCGACTATTTTCATCTCCTCCAGACTGAGACTTCCCTGATGGCAGAAACCAGTTTACCTCTGTATCCCCAGCAGCTACCACAGTGTCGGGACATGTGAAAGATTGAACAAAACAGTTTTCGTGGGTTCAAAGAAAACAGCATAATCCAAGCTGGGATTGGCACAGAGCTGCCAAGTGGGCAGTACACACACAACCCTCCTGAAAAAGTACAAAGAACAGCAACAGTGGCCCCATTGTGTTGCTGGTTTTCAGTTCTGTACCCAATGAGAGGACAAAGGGAACACACCGTGGAAGGTGGGTCACCGGGGACCCGAGGTGGCTGGTCTGCCTCAGTCGTGCTGGGCGCGGGCTCCTTTGCAGTAAGCTTTCCTGTTTTCCCAGAAATTCATACCCAGGCGTTTGAAGTCAGGGCCCTTCATTTGGTCAAAATAGCACTCCTTCTGTCTATCTGTAAAGCTGTGAGATGCTTTGTAACTGCTCTGATTATTCTGTATATGCAAGGCATTTCACTGGGTACTGTTACCTATGAGGCACAGAAGAATCTGATATTACAAATAGGACTTCTGTCTTTGTCCGCCAAACTGTAAGGCTGACAGAATGCCGATATCAGACGGAAGGTGAATATCCAACCGTTTTCCAGCCAACACACTTGCACAGATACACCCTTCAAATACTCACTTTCTCTCAATGGCACCTACCTATCAAATCATCAGCACGATAATATCGTCCTCTGCCTAAGAGAAGAAAATCGTATAAACATTAAATTGAACCTTTTCCTCAGAGGTCCTTCTAAAGTTACAAGAAACCTAGTACGTTGCAAAAGCTGTATGTTGATTTGACATCATCGATAAGTTGATGATGAAGTACTTCCTGTGATGGTATTCTTGGCAAAGACTCTTACCCCAGGCACTTAGAAGATGGGGTTCCATTCTAATCATGATAAACTCTATCCCTACAATAAGAGAAGGTATGAAACTGCGTAGGATGAACCATGTAATCTGCCTCAAAAGTTAATTTAATTCCGTTCTGACTTTCTAATTCTCTCCAGTCCACAATCTACACAATCCATTAGGTAACGAATGGCATTTTAATTTTCTTGAACCCCAGTTCTCTAATACTCTGTATGATGTTCCTGTAAACGGTAAAGGAAAAAGAAATACTGCATATGCACTAATGTTGGGAGCCACTAAGAGAGGTGATTAAAAAAAACCCAAAAAACCAGTAACAGGTTCATTGAGGTATAATTTGCCCATTTGAATCATTCAGTTATATGGTTTGGGCATATTCATTAAGTGCAACCATCACCACAGTCAATTTTTGAACATCTTCATTATTTCAGAAAGAAACCATGCCCTTCAGCCCTCGCTCCCTGGCCCTGGCCTCATCACCCTCCCGTGTCCCTAAGCAACCACGAACCTGTGGTCTGTCTCTATAGATCACGCTGTTGTGGACTTCCGCAGGAATCAGATCACATAGGGTGTGGCCTTTTGTTACTGGCTTCTCTCACTCAGCATGTTTTCAGGGTTTACCCATGTTGTAGCATGTGTCGGTGCTTCACTCTTTTTTATGGACAAATAATACTCCATTTGATGGACATACCACAGTTGTCTCTCCACTCATTAACTGATGGACATTTGGGTTATTTTCACCTCTTGGCTACTGTAAATAATGCTGTTACAAACATTTGTGCGGGGGTTTGTGCTTCATTGATTTTCTCTCTTCTCTGTTTCATTAATTTCCCCTCTAATCTTTATAATTTTCTTCCTTTTGCTTGCCTTAGTTTAGTTTGCTCTGTTCCAGTTCTTAAGGTGGAAGAGTAGGTTATTCACTGGAGATCTTTTTGCTCTATTAATATAGGCCTTTATAGGAGTTCCCATTGTGGTTCAGTGGGTTAAGAAGCCAGCTAGTATCGTGAGGATGTGGGTTCCATCTCTGGCCTTGCTCAGTGGGTTAACGATCTGGCATTGCTGCAAGCTGCGGCATAGGTCATAGATGCAGCTCAGATCTTGTGTTTCTGTGGCATGGGCTGGTGGCTATGGCTCCAATTCAACCCCTAGTCTGGGAACCTCCATGTCATGGGTGTGGCCCTATAAAGAAAAATATACATATACGCCTTTAGAGCTATAGTTTCCATCTAAGTACTGCTTTAGTTTCATCCCATAAGTTTTGGTATGTTGTGTCTTCATTTACATTCATCTCAAAATACTTTTTTATGTCCTTTTTAGTTCTTCTTTGACCTCTTAGTTGTTTAAAATTTTTGTTTAATTTTCATCTGTTTCTGAATTTTCCAAATTTCTCCATACCATTGATGTTTAACTTTATTTCTTTGTGGCCAGAGAACGTAATTTCTATTTTTTTTTAATTCTTTAAAGTTGTTTTATAGCCTAGAATAATGTCTAGCTTGCTTTTTGTTGTTGTTATTTTGTTTTGTTTTGTTTTTATCTCTTTAGGGCCACACCCATGGCATCTGGAGGTTCCCAGGCTAGGGGTCAAATCAGAGCCTTAGCCACTGACCTCCAACATAGTCACAGTCTGTGACCTACACCACAGCTCAAGGCAATGCCAGATCCTTAGCCCACTGAGCGAGGCCCAGGATCGAACCTGCGTCCTCATGGATACTCGTCAGATTCATTTCCTCTGAGCCATGACAGGAATCTGAATACGGTCTCTCTTGGAGAATGCTCTGTGTGCCCTTGAGAAGACTTTGTGCTCTGTTGCTGTCAGGTGCAGTGTTCTATAGATCTAGGTGGTTTATGGTGTTATTCACATCTTCAATTTCCTTGTTGATCTCTTGTCTTATTTTTATATCCATTATTGAAATTGGGGTATTGAAGTCTCTATTGTTTTTGAATTGTTTCTCTCTTCAATTCTGTCAGTTTTTTCTTCATGTATTTTGATGCTCTGTTGTTAGGTGCATATATCTTTGTAATTGTTATATCTTCCTGATGGATTCACCATTTTATTATTATGAAATATCCCTCTTTATCTCTAGTGACTTTCTCTTTTTGTTTTAAAGTCTGTTTTGTCTAATATTCGTCTAGTCACTCCAGTTTTCCTGCAGGTGCTATTTGCCTGATATCTTTTTCATACTTTTACTTTAAACTTATTTATATCTTTGAATCTAAAGTGTGTCTTTGGTGAACAACAATTAGTTTTTTATCCAGTCTGACAGTCTCTGCCTTTTGATTAGATCATTTAATTCTTTTACATTTAATGTTATTAATACAATTGGATTTAAGTCTGCCATTTTACCTTTTTTGTCTGTCTGTCTCAATATAGCTCATACCTTTGTTCCTTTCTTTTTCCTTGACTGCTTTCTTTGACATTGCATAGTATTTTTTTGTTTTTGTTTTTTTTTTTTGGCTGCACCTATAGCATATAGAAGCTCCTGGGCCAGGGATCGAATCTGAGCCTCAGCTGCAATCTATGCCACAATTGCTGAAATGCCAGATCCTTAACCCACTGTGACACAGCAGGAGCTCCTGACATTGCATAGTATTTAAGGTACCATTTTAATTTCATGAATTATTTTTTCATTCTATTGTTTATCCTTTTTGATTTCAAACCACTCGCTCTTTCTGTTATATCAGGCCACCTCTCATGATTACAAGTAGTGTTCTCTCCGCATGGCCCCAATCCAGGTTGCCTGCCTTTTCCTTAGGTAGTAGCTCTCACTAGGGTTATTTATCCCAGTTTTCCTTTTTCATAACACCGGGGAAGGGACTTAGAATTTAAGGCTTAACCTAAGTGTTTCAGCAGAAACAGAGATTGCTAGTAGAGCCAAAGAGTTCCTTGTTTTTCCTGTAACTGTTCAACCAGAGGTGCCTCGAGCAACTGTTATTACTACTGAATAATCTTCAGTTAGGTACTAAGGAAATGTAGGATTTTTTTAAATAATTTTTTTAATAATAGGAATTTGGGATATTGAAAGGAAAGGGAGGATCCATTTCACGAGGTTAATTATACAATTAACCAAGCCTGAGATAAAATAATTCTCTGAGGAGTCGATTATTGTGGAGATTGATAGGAGCCCTCACTGCTCGCTGCAGGAATGGTGACTAAGACTGAAATGTTTTCTTTTTATCTTCACCCTGTAGATAAATGTTTTCTTTTTCTTTACCCTGTTTTCTTTTTATCTTTACCTAAAATTTACCATTTTAATCTTGTGAATAATATTCCATTGTATGTATATGCCACAATGAGTTATTCATCCATCAGCAAACACTTGGGTTGCTTCCATCCTTTGGCTATTGTGTATAATGCTGCTAGAACCATGGGAGTACAAGTATGTTTCAGTCCCTGCTTTCATTCTTCTGGGTATAATATAAACACAGAGGTAAACTGTTCAAAGTTTTGAGAAGTTGCCATGTCATTTTCCAAAGTGGCTGCATCATTTTACATTTCCACAAGGAATGAGCACAGGTTCCCATTTTGCTACATCCTTGTCAACACTTGTCATTTTCTATTTGTTTTTGTTTTTTTATTTTCATTTTTGGATACTAGTGCTCCTAATGTGTGTAAATTGGTCACTATACTTTTAAGTTACTTTTTAGTGGTGACCTCTTAAGTCTTATATCCATCTTAACTTATAAGCAGCTTCAAATTTATACTAGTTGAAATCCAGTGATATGTAGAAATGTTATGCCTATATAGCTCTATCCTCCCTGCCCTGATTTGATAGTTTATTGTTTGTTTGCATTTGTTTGTTTTTTTTGCTTTAAAGGGCTGCACTTGTGGCATATGGAAGTTCCCAGGCTAGGGGTTGAATCAGAGCTACAGCTGCTGGCTTATGCCACAGCCACTGCAACGCAGGCTCCAAGCCATATCTGCAACCTACACCACAGCTCACAGCAACAGGAGATCCCCAACCCACTGAGCGAGACAGGGATTGAACCGGCATCCTCATGGATACTAGTCTGATTTGTTTCTGCTGTGCCATGATAGGAACTCCCCTGATGGTTTATTGTTACACATATTACATTTATTCTATTACAAACCCAAAAATATATTCTTATAATTTGCCATCATTTCCTTAGCTTTGCCCCCACCACTTCCTTGGTGCGGTTATTGGTAAATACATTGTAGTTCTATTACATTTTTTATGTTATAGGCCCCCAAATATATAATGTACTTATTATTTTATGTAATTATATTATTTTATGGAGTTGCCTTTTTTTTTTTGGCCACACTTGTAGCATGTGCAGTTCTTGAGTCAGGGGTCAAATCTGAGCCATAGCTGCAACTTACGCTGCAGCCGTGGCAATGCTGGATCCTTAATCCACTGTGCCAGGCTGAGAATTGAACCCATGTCACCTCTTAAACTATGCTAGATCCTTAACCTGCTGTGCCACAGTGGGAAATCCTATATAGTTACCTTTTATGTGCATTAAGAATTGTAGAGAGTGGAGTTCCCACTGTGGTGCAATGGGATCAGTGGTGTCTTGGGAATGCTGGGATGCAGGTTTGACCCCCGGCCTAGCACAGTGGGTTAAACCACAGTGAATTAGGCTGCAGCTATGGCTTGCATCTGATCCTTGGCCTGAGAACTCCATATGCCATGGGGCAGCCAAAAAAGAAAACAATAATAATAATAAAAAGAATCATAAAAAATGGAGTTCCCTGGGGGCCTATGAGTTAAGGATCCAGCGTTGTCATTACTGTGGCTTGGGTAGCTGCTGTGACGTGGGTTTGATCCCTGGCCTAGGAACTTCTTCATGCTGTGAGTGATGCCAAAAAACTAAAAGAATCAGAAAAAAATATGCATTTATAGTGTCTTTAAAAATTATTTCTGTGGATAGTCTTTACTCATGTGGATTAGGGTTAGATTCTTTAGCCTGAAGAATTCCTTTCGTATTGCTCATAAAGCAGGTCTGCTGGGAACAAATTATTTCAGTTTTTGGTTCGGGAAAATTTTTTATTTCTCCTTTATTTTGAAGGATGCCTTTGCTGGATATACAATTCTTTGTTGACAGGTCCCCTGCCCCCCCAACTTTGAGCACTTTGAATATGTTATTTGGCTGCCTTCTGATTTTCCATTGTCTCTTCTGAGAAGTCAGCTTTTAACTTGTGGAGGCTCCTTTGCATGTGTAGCATTTTCCTCTTGCTTTTTTAAAGGTTTTCTCCTGTCTTTGATGTTCAGTCAGTTTACTATGTTGTGTCTATTTGTTTGTCTTTTTGAGTTTATCAGATGTGAAGTACACTGAGCTTCATAGGTGTGTAGGTTATTGGTTATAGTTTTTCAGTGGATTGTGGAACGTCCAGCTATTATTTATTTGAGTATTTTTTCTTCTGTTTTCTCTATCTTTCTGGTACTTGCATGTACGTAAGTATGCTTAATGATACTCCACTTCTCTAGGAGGCTCTGTTCATTTTTCCCTATTTTTTTTCCTCTCCGTTCTTCAGCTTGCATAATCTCTATCAAACTATCTTCCAGTTTGCTAATTCTTTCTTCTGCCTGTTCATCTCTACTGTTGAGCTCCTCTAGTTGATTTTTCATTGTACTTTTCAACTCCACAAATTACATCTGGTTCTTTTTCATAAATTTCTCCCTCTTTTCTGATATTGTTTATTTGATTTTAAATCGCCTTTCTTCACTTTTCTAATCATGGTTTCCTTTAGTTCTCTGGACATATTTATAATGATATAAACATGTTTATAATTGATATCTTCTATTAAATCTGACATCTGGTTGCTGTCACAGGCAGTTTCTACTGTCAGTCAGTTGCTCACCCCCAAAAACCTTTCTCCAGCGTATGGGTCATAATTTCCTGTTTCTTTACATACCTCATGATTTTGGTTGGAAACTGGTCATTTGAGATAATATATTGTAGTCATTCTTGGTACTGATCCTCCCTCTGCCCAGGGCTTGTTGTTGTATTTGCTTGATTATTTGTTTAGTTACTAGTGGATTATTTTAGTGAAGCTTATACCCTCTCTCTCTCTCTCTCACACACACACACGTGCACACGCACACACACAGGTGCACACGCGTACACACACACACACATACACACAGAGCATACACTTCTTATGTTGCTTCTCAGCACATTAAAGGCACAGCTTCAGAGGTGCCAGTGGTCACCCTGGGGTGATAGTGGTACTGATGGAGCTCTCTTCCTGCTTTCCTTGCCTAAAGGCAGTTAACTCCACTAATTGCCTTGCTGACTGAGTGTTCCGTTGCTTTCAAAAATGCCCTGGGGGTTAATTGATTTGCAGACTATTCCAGTCAAATTCTGGCTCCTTTCAAGGAATCGTTCCTGAGGTCCTGTTTGATGCTCCAACCCTAGGACGACTTCCACAAGCTATCTTGGTCTCTGGTTTCCTCCAGTGAGCTGGTCGGCCTCCAGCCTGGACTGTCTCTTCCTTAAAACCGCAGATCTCTTCCCAGTTGCCTTTCACCTCCATTGTTCCTGAGATTGCCCTCAGGCTTAAACTTCTCTGGGCTCTATTGCCAGTGAAGTCAGTTCCTTTGGGAAGAGAAGGAGCTATCTGTTTTACAGCCAGCTTCTCCCCCCAGGAAAAATGTTTGAATTAGGACTTTGGGGCTGAGAGAGGGGACAGTGGCTAAGCTGAGTGACGCTCAGTTTAGCAGAAATGTCTGAGTGACCCTTCTGCTCTAGAGGCTGAGTGCTTGTGAGGGAGGAATGGCAGACAGCAGCCTGGGGTCCTCTAAGCTTGCCTCTCCTGGCATGGAACCATCACCTCGCAGCTGGGGGAAGGGTGACTGCAGCCCAGTATTCTGAGCATGCCATGTCCCAGGTAAAGCCTCCATCCCATGAACGGAGTATGTAAGCAGGAAAAGGAAGCCCTGCCTCTCCACTGCACTCCCCTGGGACTTTGCCTTAGCCACAGGCAGCTGGGGCAGGATAAGAAACACTGCAGTCAGCCCCCCTGCCCCTCACCCTGGGGGCTGAGGGAGAGGGACCCCTTCCATCTTGGCTGCAGCTCTCTGGGTGGAGCCTCTACCTCACTGAGTTGGAAGGAGGAAGTGAAGGTGCAGTCTCAGTTCCAATATTACAGACTCTTGCAGTTCTTAAATTTCTGTATGGAGTTCCTGTTGTGGTGCAGTGGAAAAGAACCGTGAGGTTTCGGGTTCGATCCCTGGCTTCACTCAGTGGGTTAAGGATCTGGCATTGCCATGAGCTATGGCATAGATCACAGACACGGCTCGGATCCTGAGTGGCTGTGGCCATGGCAAAGGCCAGCAGCTGTAGCTCTGATTGGACCCCTAGCCTGGGAACCTCCATATGCTGCAGCTGCGGCCCTAAAAAAAAAAAGACTTAAGTTTCTGTAGATTTTCTTGAATAGATGTTTCTCCATTTGCTGTGTGCTATTAGGACCATTTGTGGTGATGTTAAGTGTACTTCTTTTTTCTTTTCTTTTTTTTTACCAGTTTCTCTGGGGAAGGAGCCCATAAAACTCTTCATACTACTGTGCTGAAAGTTGATCTTTAAATGGTATGCTGTTCGTATTATGCATACTGTCTGTGTTGAGGGAAGAAACATCATTTGCATCTCCCTGTATAAACCTTGTTCACATTAGGGGAAAAGGTGTTACAGAAATGGGGCTGTAGGGAGTTCCTGTTGTAGCTCAGTGGAAACAAACCCAACTAGTATCCAGGAGGGTGCAGGTTTTGATCCTGGCCTCGTTCAGTGGGTTAGGATCCAGTGTTGCTGTGAGCTGCAGTGTAGGTTGCAGATGTGGCTCAGATCCCACTTTGCTGTGGCTGTGGCGTAGGCCGGTGGCTGCAGCTCCCATTCAGCCCCTGGCCTGGGAACTTCCATATGCCATTGGTGCGGCCGTGAAAAGAAAAAAAAAGCAAAAAAGAAATGGGGCTCTAAAATAAACATTTTCCATTTGCTTCCTTTTCAAATAAGACATCTGGAGTTCCCATCATGGCGCAGTGGTTAACAAATCCGACTAGGAACCATGAGGTTGCGGGTTCGGTCCCTGCCCTTGCTCAGTGGGTTAACGATCCGGCGTTGCCATGAGCTGTGGTGTAGGTTGCAGACACGGCTCGGATCCCGCGTTGCTGTGGCTCTGGCGTAGGCCGGTGGCTACAGCTCCGATTCAACCCCTAGTCTGGGAACCTCCATATGCCGCGGGAGCGGCCCAAGAAATAGCAACAACAACAACAACAAAAAGACAAAAGACAAAAAAAAAAAAAAGAGAGAGATCTATTCCTAGAGAGAAAAAAGTCCCATAATTGAGTGAATGGGAGGCTATGGCAAATACAGGGGAAAGTGGCCAACTTGTTTAAATGGTGTTTTAGGGAGTTAACTTTCTCCATGAGTAGGTTTTTGTTTCAGCTTGGAGCCTGATTTTGTTGTGATTTTGCATCTTTTCTTTACTGCCAACCTTCCCTTCTCGTCCATCCTTTGTCCCAGATAATTAAAAACCAACAAAACAAAATTTACTGGGTGATATTTTGGCTCAGAGAAGCGTCTAGCTGGACAGACACTAAGAGTCCATGGACTGCAATGTCTTCCTTTCTTATCAATGAGGAAGTGCAGTCCTCGGGGGAAGTGGCTCCTCGGTGGTCTTCCCCCCGTGGCACAGAGCCCTGGTCTCCCAGCCCCCTGCTGCTCTGGACTCTACTTGCTGTTACAGGACACTTTAGGGACAGTGCTGAAGAGCAGCACTCCCCCGACTCTAGCGCTACGTGATCAACTTCCTTGGCATGTGTGACGGCACATTATCCGAACTTCTTCCCGCCACTGGTCTGCCCCTTCATTGCCAGTATGCCAACCGAGGTGGGCTCCGTCAGGTTGCCTGTAGCTACTGCAGTTAAACATGGCGCAGAACGACCTGAAAATGGGTTCAGTGTAAGGCCGAGGGTAATGTTAAAAATAAATTTAAGAATTCCTACTTCTTTGATTTTGTAAGTTTGTCCCTGTATTCAGCTAACTTATAATGAGATAATCCTGTGCTCTGCCCCCAACGGCAAGAAGCCTTGTCTATAAGGAGCTGCCTCTCCTTTCGGTTCAGGTTACATTTACAGTGCCTTGAATTATGTGTACGTTGTATCTGCCTAACGTTGGATAATATCTATCTAATATCTCATATTGTTGTGCACAGATGTGTGGTTTTATGAGATATTTCAGCCAGTACCCATGAAAAGTAAAATATTTCAAACTAGATTTATGAAATTCAGAATGCATTTTAGAAAAATAAAATCATAAGTTTATTTTGTATAACTATATTAGTGGAGAAAACTTTTAAAAACATTTATGAGCATTATGGGAACAGCAGGCATTATTTGAAATTCAAAAATTGCTCCACTGGGCCCTCTGAATATATTATTTTACCTTCTTGCCTGAAGTTAATTGGCTCCAAGATGTGGGGAATACAAGGTTGCCCTTTTACACTGATGAGAATTGTTCAAACAGATCAGGTCTTTGAAACCAATACTGAGGGGCTTACATACAGTACTGACAGGGTTTTAAATAACAGCAAAAGGAGAAACCATGCCGGTGATGTGGAGGGTTGTACTTGACTGTTTTTCATAGTCTTAAAAAGTCCCTGAGATTTTCAGTGGTTCACTTAACTCATGATTTCAAACAATATTCTCCCGAATGAGATGCCCAACTAACCCTTGTATAGAGATCCGCAGTGAAACTCAACTCACCACAGCCAGCGTTAGTAATCCCCAATTCGGAGCTCCCGTTGTGGCATTGTGGCACAATGCAAACGAATCTGACTAGGAACCATGAGGTTGAGGGTTCGATCCCTGGCCTCACTCAGTGGGTTAGGGATCTGGCATTGCCGTGGGCTGTGGTGTAGGTTGCAGACACAGCTTGGATCTGGCGTTGCTGTGGCTGTGGCTGGCAGCTATAGCTCTGATTCAACCCCTAGCCTGGGAAACTCCATATGCCACAGGTGCTGCCCTAAAAAAAAAAAAAAAAAAAAAGAAAGCAAAAATAATAAATAAATCCCCGATTCATAGATTCAACACTTAGAGGACATAAGATATTTTAAAATTAAAATGTGACACCCAGGAGTTCCCGTCGTGGCGCAGTGGTTAACGAATCCGACTAGGAACCATGAGGTTGCGGGTTCGGTCCCTGCCCTTGCTCAGTGGGTTAACGATCTGGCGTTGCCATGAGCTGTGGTGTAGGTTGCAGACTCGACTCCCACGTTGCTGTGGCTCTGGTGTAGGCTGGTGGCTACAGCTCCGATTGGACCCCTAGCCTGGGAACCTCCATGTGCCGCGGGAGCGGCCCAAGAAATAGCAAAAAGACAAAAAAAAAAAAAAAAAAAAAAAAAGTGACACCCAGAACTGATATATTAGGCTATTGATGGTTAACTAGACCTATTTTACCCTCTCCATGACATTAACAAGATAAGAGAGGAACTGGTTTCCCACAAAATATAAGCATACCTCAGGCATATCTCTGCAGCACTCGCTACTATGGATTTAGTTGCAACTTAGAAATAAACACACTACTCTACTTCTTCTGGTTGTATTAGACACTTTTTATTCTGTTAGAAAAGGAAAGAGATTGAAACGGTATGATCAAAAATGCTTTGGTAATTTCTAAATATGAATTTCCACGTAAATGCAAAATCTATTTAAGATTAGCAGGGCTTGTGTATGTGCTATACGTGTTACTGCCAAGAAAATCTTTTCTGCAGTAAGAGTTTAAAGAGAAACACTTCACGTATGCTTAACTCCTGGAAGTTTTAGCCGGGCAGATGGAAAGACCAGCAGCAGGGAGAGGGCCTTGGATCTTGGTGACTGTGGTCAGGAAGCGTGTCCCGAGGGGGTGCAGCAGAGCAGGGCCCTGTGGGGCCTCCCCACCCCCACCCCCCAACCATATCCTCTGCCTTAGTGCCCTACGGAAGGACCCAGATAACAGTGTCTGAAGCACATTTCCTGAGTCGCTTTACAAATGGGAAAACCCCCCAACCCCCTCCCCCGCCAAATGGAAGGTGTTAACTACTTGATGACCATGGCCACTTAGCCCGCAGCCCCTGAGCCTAGGAATAAACTTAACCCCTGTGCGCCCCCCCCAACCATTACCTCACCATCAGCCAGTCAGAGAATTGTGCACAAGCTTGTTACTTAACAGGAGACACTACCGCCTCCCCGCCCCCCCAACGCCCCCCACACACACCTGGCTCTTAAGAATGCTTTATGTTGGGCTTCAACATAAAGAGACTGAACTCAAGAGAAGTGAAACTAAAAGGCAGAATGGACTAGCTGTGGTTCAGACATCCAAGGTGATACTAGGTAGGTCATATTATGGGAGTAATTTTAGACAAGTGCTTGTACTGCTAAGAATTTAAGGTTTATGTGCTATGTCAGACTTGATGCCACCAGCCGTTCTCAAGGCAGCAACAGCTGGTAGCTGCAACCTTATGTTTTCAAGATCCCCTCTTGTAACAATAGAAAAAAGAGTTTATTGAGAAGGCGAGGTGAAGAGAACGTAGAGTTTACAGAGATAAGAGGCACTGCAAGCGCAGCAGGACGACCCCTGATGACCAGAGAGAGCTGACATGGAGCAAGGGGTCCTGTCTGTTTTCATAGCCCAGGGAGAGGAGAGGCCTCAGGATACACCTGCTGACCCGCTGAGTGGGTGGGGAAAGGTGGGGTCTTCCCATACACCTGCTGGTGGGTTGGGGGCGCACAAGGCCCCTAAAAGGGTGGGGTGAGGAGTGGGCCACAGGCCTTTCCTAGTCGGGGCAGGAGGGAGCAGGCTGGTTGCTCAAGGAGGGGGAGGGGCATTACAGTGAGAAGGGTGGGGCGATGACAAGGGTCTGGTCAGTCCCGTCTTGGCCCGACGCTTTGAGTTCAACCTCCTTGGAGGGGCCCCGAAGCCCAGCATTACCCACATGCACAGACCACGAGGCGTTATAATTTTGGTTTGGGGAGTTCAGGCTTTTGAGATTCCATGAGCCATGAGTCTCCTTTCATGGCCTGCAATAAACCTTTCTCTGTTCCAGACTCTGACGTTTCAGTTTGTTTGGCCTCACTGGGAGTCTGGCGCAGGAAATTGCCTTAGCAGGGACAGACAGGATTCTTGGGCCATTGACCCAGAAGCCTGAGCCTGTCATTGCCCAAGGGAGCAGAACTCTTCTAATGGCCAAATTATCATGATGAAGGGCTTGCCTAAAGCCTGATAATCCTTCCTGTTCACAGATGCTTCGAAGTGGGAATGCCTTTACTCTTCAGAGCTTGATAGTCTGCTACAAAGTCATGCCCTAAAATACAAGCTAAACCCTCTTCCCACCCCCCTGCAGCGGAACTGGGACCTGGATATAAGGAGAACTTGGCAGGTGCTCGCCCAGCACTCTGTGAGGCTGGAATTGTGATCCTCTCCCCTTTGCAAAGACAGACAGAGCTGGGGTTGGAGCTGGGTATGAGCCTGAATCTTCCTGCATCCAAACGCCCCTCACTGCCACAACTCTCTTCATTCCTGAGCTTTTGCAGTAGCAGAGTCTAGTCTAGTAAACAGAGCGCTGTATGCCTCTATGAACTAAATCTATATTCGAGGGTTAGTCCTTTTAAAAATATCTTTTAACTAAAAATCACTGAGCAAAGGGGACCTAGTCACAAGACAATTCATTGTAAAGGCCTCAAGTGGTGACATACATAAGCTGCCTGCTTATCAGTTCATTTGGGGTGCATTCAAAAAGTGTAAAGGATATAGTTAAAATCCATTAATTCAGTAAGTACTTAATATGTGCTTGTTTATGGTAAACAGAGCCAATGCAGAGTTTATAGCCCATTGTGAGGCAGGGTGAATAACCAGGAGCTTTGGGGCCCTTTGGGGAGTTGAGCTGGGAAGTAAAAGCAGGGAAGACAGCCCCTACTGGGGCTCCGGATGGAGGCGTGGAGGCCGAGGAGAGGCTTCTTGAGGACACCTGGGCTGCAGACGTGAGCAGGAGCTGGCCAGCTAAGGATGGGCATGAAGGGAAGGAGGAGACTTGAGGAAGAGCTTGTGCAAATGCCTGGGCAGCGTGGGGGGTAAGCACTAAGGGAGCTGGGCAGCAGTTCTCACCTTCAGGCATCTGTAGGTGGGGGGAAATGAGGCTGGAAAGCCCGGAAGACCCTTCAGGGATGCCCACACGTCTGGACTTGTCCCCAAGAACCAAGGGCGTGGCCAGATCGGATCAGGCCTTTCTGGAGCTCACTCTGGCTTTGCAAAGGAAGTGAACTGAGGAGGGCAAGGAGGAAGGCAGGGAGACGGAACCAGGCAGGCTGGGATGACGGCAGACCGTGCAGACATCTGCTGTGAGCACTTGTGGAGAAAGGTGCCAGAAGAACAGCGGCCGAGCAGCCCAAAGCCAGAGACTGTTCATTTCCTACTGGGACGAGACCATGTAAAAGATAGGAGACTTGACTGAGAAAAATGCACAGCCTCGAAGTTGAGAATTACGTTATATTTGGCAGACATGCTGAGGCCTTAAGCCAGGAAGAGAGCCTCTCAGAGAGCTTTGAGGGGCGGCTGCAGCTCCAAGAGGTGAGCGGGGAGCCAGGATATTTTAGGGGTTTTGCAACTGAGACCAGGTATTTGGAGTCTCAAAAGGTTTCTGTTAATTAAAGAAAACCAGACTCAGTTTAATGAATTTAGTGCTTTTCTACACATGGAAGATGTGAGTCATAGAAATCATTGCTCTGATGTGACCTTAGCTCTCCAGGGCCAGTGTCCTGTGCTTTCCTGTCCTCAGTCCCTTGGGGCACCGTGGGGAGTGGCTGCAGTGGCTGAGGCCTTGGCATCCCTCTGCCTCCATCCTGTCCTCCAAGGCTCACCTTCAGGGCCTGAGGCTTGTTGGCTGCAGCAAAGCCATGTTTAAACCCAGGTCCGAGAGGTGGTCACGCTTCAGTTAATTCTGCATGACTTCCACACACAGATTTGACGTACTTCTCCCTACATCCCTGCACATGCCGCGGAAACCGTGCTGGTGGGGGATGTTGCTTTGGTTTTTGTTTCTAGTTTTTTAATACATGACCTAAAATTATTTAAGATTAATTCATATAATTTGAAGTAAAAAGTATAAAAAGGGATACTTTGGGAAATCTCACTCCTACCCCAGCTTTCTTTCACCACTGCCATCTCTTCACACACCCACGCGTGTGCGTGCGTGCGCGCGCGCGTGTGCACGCACACGCGCGCGCGCACACACACACACACACACACACACAGAGCGAAGAAGAGAGAACCACTCCTGTTCATTTCTGCAGTAGCCTTCCAGAGTTTCTTCACAGTATGTGCCGACATCATTACATATTATTTTTCTCTCTTCTTATACAAAAGGTCGCCTTCTGCGCTCCCTGGTTTTCGTTCATCTTGCTTCCTTATTTACCGCTGTCTCCTGTCCTGGAGGTCTTGCTAGGTCAGCGCAAACTCCACTCCCCTGCGCGGTTGCACCAATGGTTGTTTGATTAGAATATGCTGCTCAAGAGCATTCAAATGATGCCTGCCGCCCACAGAGGCTGCTCGTCGCCGAGCTTCTGACCTTAATTTCTGGTGGAGGGAAGTCCCCTGAGTTGCCAGCTGTGTGTTCTGCGGCTTCGTCAATTATGTCATTGAACCGCTCATTATCTGCTCATATTAGAAGGGGCTGAGAGAAACCTATGAACTTGCGATCCATTGAAATTGTGCTCAAGTTAGTTCCTCAGTTTACATTTTCTTTCCTCTGATTTGTCTTCAAAGGCATGTCAGCCCATTTTCTTTGGGTGTTTAAAGTGCATCACTGGAAGAGAAAAACGCAGATGCTAGACACAAGTCCTGCTCTTGTGAGAGGATATATATCCATACATGGTACCTGCTGTGTGTTCTCAGAGTCCCAGGTGAAACCTGCTGACGAAAAAAATGTGCACAATCTAGGAGTTGAGAGTAACGTTTTAATTGGTGGACAAAACTGAGGACTTAAGCCCAGGAGGCAGCTTCTCAAGTAACCTTGAGAAAACCGCTGTGAGGAGGGGGCGAAGGGGAAGCCACAGGATACACAGCAGTTTTGCAACAAAGGGCAGGGAATCGGAACAAAAGATTACTGTTAACAAAAGAAAAATAGAAGGCTTTTCTACGTGTGCGGGAAGAGGCGGGGGTCTGGTTCACTGAAACCACTCACTCCTGAGATCAGCACCTCAGCTCCCTGGGGCCAGTATCCTGAGCTTGCACATCCTGAGGGCTCGTTCTTGGGAGGGGCTGCAGGCTGGCGCCGCCAGAGGGCAGGGGTTCTTTGTTTCTTTCCTGACATCGCTCAGGGCTCACCTGTTTGGAGGTGGCTGCAGTCGCCCCATGACTAACAGTCTTGGTTTGTTGATACGGCAGGCACTATTTTATTTCTCAAGCCACACCAGCAGTCTACGTTTGTGGGGCCCAGCAGCTGGCCTAAGCTGGTGGCTCAGGGCAGCAGCTTTGGAGTCAGTCCCAGCTCAAATCTCAGCTCTGCCTCTTAGCAGCTGTGACCACAGTGAGCTCCTTGCCTCTGTCCACAGCAGCCTTCTAGTCCCTTCGAGTCGTCCTCCCCTTCTAGCTGGATTACTAAATGAGAGAATACTTGGAGAACACTTACGATACTGTCTAGCAAGGAGTGAGCACTACATAGGGTTTGTTTTAAACAGTAACAACCACTCTGGAAACCTTGACCTCTGTATCCAAGGCTGCCCATCCAGAATGTGGAACTGGTAACAATATTTCAGGGAAGTCTTGTGAGATAAAATATAAAGAAATGACATGAAAAAGACAAATCCTGATACATTATACAGATGTTAGTGGGTCTCTGCAGTTTTTATTTGTAGAAGCATATGGAAGTTCCCAGGCTAAGGGTTGAATTGGAGCAGCAGCTGCCAGCCACAGCCACAGCCACAACAATGCCAGATCCAAGACACATCTGCAACCTACACTGCAGCTTGCAGCAACACCAGATCCTTAACCCACTGAGCAAGGCTAGTGATTAAACCTATGTCCTCATGGATGCTAGTTGGGTCCTTAACCCACTGAGCCACAGCCAGAACTCCAAAAGAATCATTTTAAAGTTAGCCCCTTGGTACCACTACCAAACATCAGCATTGAAAACCACATCCTGTGGTACATATACACAATGGAATACTACTCAGCTACAAAAAAGAACAAAATAATGCCATTTGCAGTAACATGGATGGACCTATAGACTCTCATACTAAGTGAAGTAAGTCAGAAAGAGAGATAACCATATGATATCACATATATCTGGAATCTAATATATGGCACAAATGAACCTTCCCAGAGATAAGAAAATCATGGACACAGAGAACAGACTTGTGGTTGCCAAGGCGGAGGAGGAGGGAGTGGGAATTTGGGATTAATAGGTGCAAACTATTGCCTTTGGAATGGATAAGCAATGAGATCCTGCTGTATAGCACTGGGAACTATGTCTGGTCACTCGTGATGGAGCATGATAATGCGAGAAAAAAGAATGTGTACATGTATGCGTGACTGGGTCACCTCGCTCTGTGGTAGAAAATTGACAGAACACTGTAAATCAGCTATAATGGACAAAATAGAAACCATTATTTAGAAAAAAAGAAACGAAAACTGCATCCTGCTAATGAAAGTAGTGGGAAAGTTAAATTGGTAGATGGTATTTAAAGTTCATCTCATTAGGTGAAAAATTTATTTTTTTGAACTGCTCGATTTTGCAATTCTTCTGGTCTTATGAGCGTGAAATACAAAGCAGTGAGGCTCATCTTTATTTTAACCATGTCAGGTTCCCTCAGTTCGGCAACTTTTGATTCTACAGTTAAAACATCTTCCTAAGTGACGTGGAAATACAACTTCCTCACAAAAAGTGTACCTCTTCCCAGGCCGCCGGCCCCAGGGCTTTGTCTGGGAGCTGTCGGGGCGGGGTAGGTGCTCTCAAGCGGCTGGAGGATCCGGTTTGGTGTAGGCGGCTGTGGGGGTGGCAGGAAAGAAGAGGGTGGTGGGAAACAGCCTTGCTCTGAGTTGTTTTTTGCCAAAACTTTGAATAGAGAGAATTGTGAAAGTCATTTAAAGAGCTGTTGTTTTTGTTCTAGTGTCATTCATGCCACTCTCCTTCGCGTCAAACTATTCCACATCTTCCAAACCCTTCCCGAAGCACACGTAATAGCACCGCATGAGAAGGTGGTTCTGGAGAGCATCTGGGTGAGAGCTGGTGTCTGTGACGAGCCAGGAAGTCTCGTCCTGTGAAAATGCTCATGCCCTTTAGAACCAGCAAGCTTGCCGAGGCTCATTTCCGTGCCTCCTCCAAATGGCTGGGGTCCACTGCCTCTCTAGAGGTTTTCTAGAAAGCACTCCAAAACATGGTGCAAACAAAAAGAAGAGATTCAAATATAACGTCCTATTTGATTTTAAAAAAAAGGCTCTTGGAGTTCCTGTTATGGCTCAGCAGGTTATGAACCTGACTAGTATCCGTGAGGATGCAGGTTTGATCCCTGGCCTCACTCCACGGGTTAAGGATCTGGTGTTGCCACGAGCTTGGTATAGTTCGCAGACAAGGCTTAGATCCTGTGTGGCTGTGGCTGTGGCTGTGGCTGTGGCCTGCAGCTGAAGCTCTGATTTAAACCCTGGCCTGGGAACTTCCATATGCTATGGGTGTGGCCACAAAAAGCAAAAAAAAAAAAAAAAAAAGGCTCTTTTTCTTCTTTCCACATTCGTATGGTATTACGGACCTTCGTTTTAAAAGTTGCTGTACTCTGCCCTCTATTTGTCATTTTAAATGCTGACACTGCAAGAATTCAGGACTTGCCCTAATGTTTAAAACAGACCCAATAAGCCAAACTCTGGGAATGTGGCCAAGGCTCCTCCTTGGGCAACAACAAAATGAGGTGTTCACCCGAAGATAAAAGAGACGTCACACAGCAAGCGTGGTGGCAGAGATGGGAAGCAGCAGCCTTTTAGGGAGATAGGAAATATTTACTGTAGTTATTCATCAGGCACTGTGCCCAGCCCAGAAGAGCCAAGAGCTCTGCAGGTTCAGACTCTAAACACATCCTGTCTCAGGACCCCAGAGGCCTGCTCCTGGGATGGTAAGGGATGGTGCCTCATCAGGTGAGTGTGACTGCAGAGCTAGTTCGGAGGGGTCTTCGTAG
Source organism: Sus scrofa (assembly GCF_054392235.1). Classification (NCBI taxonomy): domain Eukaryota; kingdom Metazoa; phylum Chordata; class Mammalia; order Artiodactyla; family Suidae; genus Sus; species Sus scrofa. The sequence goes on from NC_139383.1 coordinate 3,126,183, forward strand.
GGCAGTGTGTGTGTGTGTGTGTGTGTGTGTGTGCGCGCGCGCGCGCACGTACACACATGCACTTTTTCTGGTTGTTCAGTCCTATCTGACTTTTCTCTCCAGGCGCCTCTTGACTGGGCTGTTTCCTAGAAGTCCGCGTTGGTGGCGCCCCACCCAAAGATCTTCGGCGGGTCCTAAATCAGTCCGTTGTGTTCGTGCTGTGTCCTCCACCTGCCCCTGGAGAATGGGTATCGATGCTCTGATAAGCCCGATAAGCGACGCTTTAGCGTTACTGTCTCCTCCTCCGTCTCCCTTCTTTTCCGCCCTCCGTGCGTTCAGCAAATGGTCTTGTGAACAAGTGCTACGACCTGCTGGGAGGCTAAGTGTCAGGTGCGGTGACCCCCACAGACCAGGTCTCTGCCCAGCTTTTACATTCTTGGGGGTGGGGGATGGTGGTGAGGAGGGAGGAGAGAAGCAAACGGCCCGTTTAAGACACGTGCCCAAATGGGGACAACGCAGGTGTTTGCGGGAGTACACGGGAGGGCTCCGAACTCAGACCTGAAGGTGCAGGCGCAGCTCACCAGATGCAGTGATGTGCCGCCTGACGTCCGCCAGACTCCAGACTGGCTGGTGATCTTCATGCTCCCAGGTGATGGCAAATACAGGGTTTAATACATTTGGATGCTTTAATAGATTGGTGGAAAATCAGCAAGTCAAAAATTAGATCGGGAGTTCTCGTCGTGGCGCAGTGGTTAACAAATCCGACTGGGAACCATGAGGTTGCGGGTTCGGTCCCTGCCCTTGCTCAGTGGGTTAACGATCCGGCGTTGCCGAGAGCTGTGGTGTAGGTTGCAGACGCGACTCGGATCCCGCGTTGCTGTGGCTCTGGCGTAGGCCGGTGGCTACAGCTCCGATTCCACCCCTAGCCTGGGAACCTCCATATGCCACGAGAGCGGCCCAAAGAAATAGCAAAAAGACAAAAAAAAAAAAAAAAAAAAATTAGATCGAAGACAACTTAGAGTGATTTCATCATGGCCATTAGAAACTGATTTTTTAGAAAGACACCCCCTGCTCTGTGAGTGATTATATATTCCTTTGATGACAATAATTTCAGAAAAATTAAACTCATTACGTTAACACAAAGGTCACATCATCAAGTTGGTTTACGAAGCGGATGTGCTTCTCTAAACTTCTCGTTTCTTTTAGTAGCTCTGCTAGGGCAGAGCAAGTAGTGGTGGCATCTGCCTTTGTAAAACCAACCCATTCAGTCCATGGTCCCCGTGACTCCCTATGCGAAGCCCATACCTCCCCCCCCATACCTTTTATAAGATGATACAGCTTAGAGCCGATTCTGAGTAAATGACGAATGTATTTCCGAATATCTGCTCATAGGTGTTGGCTATATCCTGTCCATGATTTGCTCTTTTTAGAAGGAGGAGGGAAGTATTAACCATAGTTGCCTTCGTAGTTTTAAGGAAGTAGTGGTGGTGTGCTGGCCCTCCCCCCTAGTGTCACCTGGGGACTTAGTAGAGATGCCAGCTGCGGCCCAGACCTGAATCCAAAGCTCCAGGGCAGAGCAGTTTGTTACTCAGAGATCCCTCGGATGATTCTGAACCCCTGCTCTAAGGGAAAACACATACAATTTCCAAAATAATTATTGATGTTAGTTGTGATGCCTAAAAAGGGATGATTTTGAGTTTGTTTTTTTTTTTTTTTTAATGTCTCTTTTTCTATTGCCCCATGGACCTACGTGTCAAGACTGGCTCTTTCTCCTTTTTGGGTAGCAAGTGTCTTGACCCTCCATTTGGAAGCCGATTTGCTCCTGCAGACTCCAGTGTCTCTCCTCTGGGCGTGTGGGATGAGGTGACGACCCGGTGGTTCTCCGTAAGCCCGGGCACTGCTGCCGCAAAGGGAGGTGTGGAAGCCGGCCGGCTCTCTGCTCACATGGACAGTCCATCTGTATTCTCTCCAGGAGCATTCATGTGCAGTTTGCAAAGTAATTTGAGTCTTCGGAGTTACAGGTTCCATAGCAATACAAAGACAGTAGCACAGGAAAGAATTTCTTCAAGTCATCTCCCCTAAAATTTATAGGAAAAAATTTGATGTACTTAGGTAGAAGGTAATGAGTATTTTTGAAAGGAAGCATTTTGGGGGTGTTTCTCACACAGCGGTAGACATTTTCAAGTTACCTTTACCTAAAAACTGTAGATTGTGACTCAAGTTCAAGGTCCATTTCTACAAACTCGTCTCCATTTTCTTTTTTTTCTTATTGTACTTGAAAGGTATCTCTCCCCAGGTAAGGCACCTAAGATTGGAGCTGGAAGTTTGCCTTCTGGTAAAATAGAGAAAGTACAATTTTTCACCTTGTTTGCTCAGTGGATGTTGTTACAGCTGAACTGTGATTCTTTTTGCTTTTTTGGCAGCAACTCATTTAAATTTTAGAACTTGCAAAATATTATATTAGGCCTTAAATCTCTCTTTACTTATTGTATCACTCCCTAGACCTAACAGAAGATATTTCATGGTGGTGTTTTTCACTTCTCCCAGGCAGACATTATACTCAATTGAAAAAGCAAAGAACAAGCCTCCTAATTGTTTTTGTTTCCATCTTGGTACCCAGTGGTGTACTTAACAACACTTAGCAGTACCCACTATAGATACCCAATAGTACTCAACAGTACCCACTTGGACCCCCAGCAGTACCCACCATGAGTACCCGACAGCACACAACAGCATCCATCATGGGATACCAAGTAGTACCCAGCAGTACCCACCACAGGTACCCAACAGTACCCACTGTGACCATAAAACGGAGACCATTCCAAAAGTGCCACTTCCCAGACGTTTCTCTCTCTATCCCTAAACTAGACCCCTGAAATCTTGTGACCCTGTGTCTCTAAAGGAAAGTGAAAGAGGGTGTGGCTCTGCATGAGGCTAAACCATGTACAATTATTTCTGTAAGTCAAAACCAGCTGAACTGCAGCAATTTCATAGATCCAACTCTTCTATTTATATTTTTCCAAGCGGTGAAATAGGTTAGTTTTAACCCTAAGGAGATTGTGAAGTATTTTCTTGGAGTTCCTGTACTTTGAGTTTCTAGAGCCCAGCTTTTTTTTTTTTTTTTTTTTTTTTTTTTTTGATCAGAAGGAGGAGGAGCAGCCCCTCCCGGCTGAGAGAGGTGAGAGCTGCACACCCTCTTGGGCTGACAGGAAGGCTGAGCAAAGGGTCTTCACAGCGTTTCTTTATCCATTTTGAGGCCGTGTTTGTTACTTGCTGGTACTGACGGTTGCTGCAGCATAAAGAGTATTGAGGTTAGGGTCAGGTTATCGGGCTTAAACTCAGACTTGTCAGCCTAAATGGTTTTAAAATAAAGCTGAGTTACCTCACCCCTCTTCCCTTGTCCCTTCACCTGGAGTGCATTTAGGTCTCCCTACCTGGTGAGGTTGTTCCAAAGTTAAACTGGGATAACTGGTAAGATCGGCCCTCTACTGAACCCCCGAGGCCACGATTCCCTGAGGTGACCACACGCAGCATACGTAAAATGTCTTTCACACTAAAATGTCTTTCACACGTAAGGTTATCAAAATAGCCTTAGGAAAATTCTCAAGCTCCAGACAGGTCCTTTCAGGGGGACTTTTGCGTAGACAATGTCCAATGTCCTCGCATGTTCTTTCATCTCCTAAGCATTCCTTAACATAAAAAGCCTGGAAATGTCTGGCTAACTGTTTTAAATCTCTTTCTAGAAAAGAACAGACCAGATCCTTGTGGATGACAGTTGATTTGGTCGCAGTTGCTAGGGTAGAATTTCCACCCCGTGTAAATAAGCATGTGCATGCTCATTTATCAAAGAGAATTCTTTTCCTTTTTGGTAAGAGCTAATGTGCAAAACCTGTTAGTACAAAGGGGGGGAGAGAGGAGAAGCTGCGTGTGGGTGGATGAGGGTTGTGATCCAGCATGGCGAGGAGGTTTGAGATTAAGGCAGCAAGCCACACTGGCAGAGGCTGGGGGTTGGCATAGACAGGGGAGCACAAGGAGAAACTGTTTCCACAAGGCAAGTAGAACAAGAAAGGGAGATGGTTTTTAATAACTTTATTTTGGAATCCAAATAAAATGGTTATGAGGATTTGTGCTTTCACACTTCCAGTCTAAATTTAAAAAAGAAATCCCAAAATGTTATTGCTTCTTCAGTATTATACAGATAAATTTTCCAGATGTTCTAGTAACAACTTATCCTGGGAGTTCCCACTGTGGCACAGTGGGTTAAGGAGGCAGCGTTGCTTCAGGTGTGGCAGTTTCCATGTGCTATGCGGGGGGTCCCCCCCCCAAATTATGTTGATGTCTTACTTCGCTTCTTCTCACCAGGATGACTTATTCTGAGGGCTCAAACTTGAGCATTCTGCTCCTTTTTCCCAGAAGAGAAGGCAGCGGTTGCAGTGGGTGTGCGTGCTGGGCATCTGGTGGGGGATGCTGAGGTCTGGGTGGGCAAGGAAGAGGCACCCAGAGGGAAGCCGCTCTTCTCTGAGCTTTGAGAGCTGGGGGTGGGAGACACCCACAAAACACTCGGAGAGCCCTCACTGGAGGCTAGTGATGAAAGTTAGTGTTACTGTGTTCGTAGACTGGTGGCTGGACTCTGCTCCATGGTCTTGTTTGCAAGTCCAGTCTCTGGACATTTTGAGCCCTGGTGGCATCTGTCCTTTTTTTGTGACGAGGTCGCCGGTTTTCTTTGGCTCGGTTAGGCCCTTAAGCATCATCAGTTAGGCTAAGAGCTCATTAGCTAAAAACATGGTTCAGTCTGAGTCGTCTCATCTTCTGGCCTTAAGAAAAACAGCAGGTCTCAGTTACGGTGCCTTGGCTCCGTGCCAGCATCTGTCTCATGGTTTCCACACATTTTCTCTCTGAATCCTCTCAGTTAAGATGAAATGACTCGGAAGAGCTGCCAGGACGTGGCAAATCTAGGACCTAAAACCAGGCTGTTCTGACTGCAGAGACCGGTGGCTCTTTTTCTTTCTTTTTTCTTTCATTTTATTTATGTATTTGTTTGTTTATTTATTTTGCTTTTTAGGGCCGCACCCGAGGCATATGGAGGTTCCCAGGTCAGGGGTCTAATTGGAGCCACAGCTGCCAGCTGACACCACAGCTCACGGCAATACTATATCCTTAACCCACTGATCGAGGCCAGGGATCGAACCCGCCACCTCATGGTTCTTAGTCAGATTTGTTTCCCCTGTACCATGATGTGAACTCCTCTGTTTCTTTTTTAGTGATGTTTTTATCTGTTGAGTGCTTATGGCATGCCAGGCACTACACTAAGCATTGTGCATACATAATCTCCCATAATTCCCGCAGCAGCATTAAGAGGTGAATAGTATTATTCCCACCTTGAGGATGGAAGATGAAGCTCAGGGAAGTTTGGTATTTTGTCCAGAAACACACACCTGGAAGGAGGTATGAGCAATATCGAACCTGGGTGAAAAAGAATGTGCATACGTGTGTGTGTGTGTTTATACATATATATATATATATGTTTCTGTATATATGTATATACACACATATATATATAACTGAATCACTTTGCTGTACAGCAGAAATTGACAGAACATTGTAAATCAACTATAATAAAAAAGTTAAAAAAAGAAGACTGAACCTGGGCCATTTGTCTCCCCATTACAGACATGAGTCCGCCCAGCTCTCATGCTCCTTCCCCATCAGACCTTCATAAAGTTTGAGCATATACATGAACATGAACAACGCTTCAATTAAAAAGTAAAATTAGGAGTTCCCATTGTGGTGCAGTGGAAACAAATCTGACTAGGAACCATGAGATTGCGGGTTCGATCCCTGGCCTCGCTCAGTGGGTTAAGGATCTGGCGTTGCCATGAGCTGTGGTGTAGGTCGCACATGCGGCTCGGATTCCGCGTTGCTGTGGCTGTGGCGTAGGCCAGCAGTTTCAGCTCGGGTCAGACCCCTAGCCTGGGAGCTTCCATATGCCGCGAGTACGGCCCTAAAAAGACAAAAGACAAAAAAACAAAAAAAAAAAAAAAAAAAGTAAAACTAGAGATTTTACAGGCCACATTCTTTTGCTATAGTCAAAAAATCACAACAACAACAATAATAATATGGCTGGAAAATATTCTTCGATGCTTGGAAATTGAGATTCACACCTCTATATAAGCCATGCATCGAAGAAGACGTTAAAACTGAAATTAGAAATCTAGAAACTTATGAAAGGGGGAATACTTTATTTTGAAGACTATGGGGTCTGCAAAAGCATGACTGAAGGAGAATGTGTGGAAGGAAATGCCTTCTGTATTAAAGAGGAAGGACTGAAATAAAGGAGCTGGGTGCACATCATAAAAAAGTAGCTGACAAAAAATGAAAGTGCGAAGAAGGAATCATGACTTAACATAAAATAAGAGAAAGTGCAGGTAAACACAAAACCTGATTCTGCAAACCGGAAGTGGCTACAGAGGCCTGTGTAGTGGGGTGGGGTCTCGTCTCCGAGGGTCCTCTTGTCACCACCAATAGCAACTCCCGCTCGAGGACCTGAGTGTTAGCCCTTGTCTTTCCAAAGCTGACACAGAAACTGCACTGGTTTAATGAAGCCAAACCTGCTGTGGCAGGAAGGAAAACAATGAGAAATATTTAACTGCTGTGCTTTGCTTACTTTGGAAAGGTGTGCGTCCAAGTGGGGTCACAGATTCCTAACGTGCGATGCTGGCTTTTTGTAAATCAGATTCTGGGCAGACACGCATGAGGAGCTTGCACTCTGCTGGGTGAGTCTGCCTGACATTCATCTGCGATGGTGCGTGTCCCTCTCCCTTTCTCCAGTCTCCTTTATCGACCGAAAAAGTTGTAATTTCTTCAGAGTTGGGCTGTGCGTGGTGACTGCTTACTCGACAGATAGACCATGATTTTTAGACTCTCTTTACATTTCTTGCCAGTTAGATCTCATGTGTCACCGTTGATTTGGGCTTTTTGGAGGCAAGGTTTTATGACAGCAATATAATTTGTTCTACTTACTTTTAGCTCTTCTCTAAAAACACTTATGCTAATTTTAGATTTTCTGTTATTGACAGAACTTTGATTTACATTTTGTGACTGAGAACCTACACCTTCACTTTGCAGTTAGGCTTTGCCTACCAAGTAGGCCTCACCTGCCATCCCCCTTCTGTCTCGCTCGAGCGCAGTAATGTCATCATGATGCCAGGGAGTTGTGATGGGAGCTTTTCTCCCTTCTACTGTTTCAGAATAAAATGTGAATTTCATAAACCAAATAAAAGATTGGAAAATGTTTAAAATTTTTCACTAATTAGACTTTCTTCAGAGTTACGCTGTGCTCAGTGACTATTCTGGGTGAATTCACCTAGAAATGACAGTTCTGGGACATGTTACGTGTTTAGTTCCAGGATTAATTGCCGTGAGCAGTGTGGGCCCACTGCTGTTACCTTATTTTAATCGGCTATAAAGGCACGGGGTGGGGGCTGGGTGTCTTTTATATCCAGTAAAGACTGGCAACTCCAGTGGCCGCAGCGGATTGCTGGAGTTACGTGAAAAGGCTTTGGTCAAGCCGAAAGCCATTGCTTCGGACCATTTACCCGTGAGATGTATATGTGATGCCTATCTTTATGCATTTAATGAGTTTCTGATAAACTCGGTGGAAATCTTTTCTGTAACTAGAATCAGGTCCTAAATGCAGAATTCGAAGGCATATTTTAAGTGAGTCTCAGATCTATCTCCTTGTTTTGATTTCTCTTCTAAAAACTTATTTACATTGGATTTATTTAAATCAGAATTCAAAACATAAAATCAGGTTATTTTTTTTGAAGGAAAATTTATTGTCTTTTTTTTCTTTTTTTTTTTTTTTTTTTGCTTTTTCTAGGGCCGCTCCTGTGGCGTATAGAGGTTCCCAGGCTAGGGGTCTAATCAGAGCTGTAGCCGCTGGCCTACATCACAGCCACAGCAATGCAAGATCCCAGCTGCCTCTGCAACCTACAGCACAGCTCATGGCAACGCCAGATCCTTAACCCACTGAGCAAGGCCAGGGATCGAACCGCAACCTCATGGTTCCCAGTCGGATTCGTTAACCACTGCGCCACGACAGGAACTCCCATAAAATCAGACTTTACCTGTGTTTTATGACTACTTAATAAATAAGATTTGACTGAAAACAGATGAATAGATTTTTATAGCGTATGTACTAACCCAGCTAAAACACTGGACTATTTAAATGCTTAAGCTTGCTTTTATATCAGAAGAGCATTTTAATTGAGCCCCTTTAAAATGATCTCACCTTAATAAACACAGAAATCTGGAAACAGTGAATGCAACATCCTACCTTGGAGAATTAAGCACACATTATATAGCTAAAGGGGAAATGAAAAGCTCTAATTTGCCTTCTAGGGCTATTTTTATAAGGTTTATAATCCATGTGCAAAATCTACAAAATGGGCCTAAATCCTAGCCCATAAGAGCCCCCTCTGAGGGCTCAGTTATGAGCAGTTATGGGAGTAAATTAAGCGCGTCTCTAAGTGCAGTCATGACGAACGCACTCCTGGAGAGACCTAGAAAACCGTCAAGGTGAAGGCGCCGTCGGTTCTCGCCTCCCGGCTGACTCGCTCACACGTGCTGCGTAAGTGGCGCATGCTCACTTCTCGAGTCAGGCGGGCCTGCGTACCTGGGTGGGACTTAGGCTCCTGACGGGTGATACTTTGTGATCACTCCTGGGGTATCATGCTCATGGTATCCCCAGAAAATACATCACCGAAAGAGGGTTAGGAGAATTTAATCAAAATAGTTAAAAAACAAAAATGAAACAAAACAAAAAAACCAGAAAAGAATTTCAGTGTTGTCTATCATTTTGAGATAATAATCATAAAAAGAAGAGACTTTGGGACTTAGAGCAACAGTCATTTACTCTTTTTTTTTTTTTTTTTCAAAAACAGTGAACTTGCCATAAAAACAGTGATTGTATCGTGATGCACTGAAAGCCTATGAAATCCGGGAGTTCCCACTGTGATATAGCAGAAACGAATCTAACTAGTATCCGAGAGGATGCGGCTTCGATCCTTGGCCTTGCTCAGTGGGTTAAGGATCCGGCGTTGCGGTGAGCTGTGCTGTAGGTCGCAGAGGCGGCTGGGATCTTGCATTGCTGTGGCTGTGATGTAGGCCAGCAGCTGCAGCTTTGATTCGACCCCTACCGAGGAACCTCCATATGCCTCAGGTGTAGCCCTAAAAAGAGAAAAAAGAAAAAAGAAGAAAGAAAACCTGTGAGGTCCATCTCTTCACTTGCGCAGCCTATCGTGGAAGCGGGCCATGGATGTATGGTGTCGACCTGTTCAGACTCCAGCAGTTAGCAAGGAGGCGTGTGGTCAGCAGAGACATCTGCAGCTCCGAGATGGGGTCGTCAAGGTCTCCCGCCTCAGTTGGGACCCTACAGGGTCTACAGGGGCCCCAAGCCACTGTAACTTCTCGATTTGTTTGCATACACGTATCCCCGTTCTTCTTCCCCACCTAATGCATGTCTAATGCTGGCAGTTTCGGGTATTCTGAGACCCCAGGGGTCATAAGCCCTCCTACCACCTCTAACCTGAGCAGGTTTCCCAGCAATATGGCCACTGCTTCTAGGTAACTCCAGCTATAAGGCACTTACAGGAAACAGTCACATTTATTTATTTATTTATTTTTTTGTCTTTTTGCCTTTTCTTGGGCCGCTCTCGCGGCATATGGAGGTTCCCAGGCTAGGGGTCCAATCGGAGCTGTAGCCACCGGCCTACGCCAGAGCCACAGCAACGCGGGATCCGAGCCGCGTCTGCAACCTACAGCACAGCTCGCGGCAACGCCGGATCGTTAACCCACTGAGCAAGGGCAGGGACCGAACGGGCAACCTCATGGTTCCCAGTCGGATTCGTTAACCACTGCGCCACGACGGGAACTCCAAGAAACAGTCACATTTAAATTAAGGGGACTAATCATATTTATTTGTCCACTATACAAGATTATCAGGTAAAAGTCATAGTCATTTTTAACTTGATTTTAATCATTCAGTTCCATTTTTTTTTTAACCAAGTAGGAGAATTTTTCAGAATGCACATTAACATTTCTAGACCTCTGTTATCGAAGGAATTGAGTCTGAGTCAATGGTGTTCCGTTATATTTCTCCGTGCACCGGTGGTCAGGACTTCATGCTGCTGTGAAAACAGCAGACGAACGGCAACTATGACATAACTGCCTTAAAGCCGCTCTGTTTTCTGTATTCACTGAAGTGTGTCTTTCGGTGACTCCTGGTAAGAAGGGTGTTAGTTCTGTACACCGTATATGTCAGTCTCTGCCCCATAGAACATGTCCTTGCATCAGGATGCTCGTATCAGGACAGAGGTCCAACTTCCGACCCTTTGGAAGGAGATGGACAAAATCTACACAGAACGTGCCAATTGCTCGCCCACCTGAGGCTCCAGTCTCCGATTCCCCACAAGCCACCCTAACCATCCATGTGGAGCAGGATTTTTTTCCTGGCCTCCTGCCAGGAGGTGCAGCTTGAGCAAACGCTGCCTCTAGATGTTCCCTTCCTGCCAGTTCAGCCACGAGTGTACAGACTGGGGCTTCGGCCAGCTGAGTCCCTTCAAAGGAGCAAGATCACAACAAATTATTTACTGCCAATGAGCCTTGGTAAGTTCTTCTGTGAAGATGGTATTTGCCTTGTTGGCCCAGTTGTGTCCCTCAGCTGGAAGCTCTTGGTGCACAGCAGACGAAGGCGTGATGGGGATTTATTCTGGAGCTTTCCAATCAGGAGGAGATACTGGCTCTTCGGTATATTTTTCAGCTAGGGTTGATAGGCTACATAGTTGCGTATTTTCCCTCATAGCAATGAGGGTGGGTTATTGGAGTGGGTCAAGTGTCCTCGCCTAGGATTATTTTGAACACCAGTAGGCATAGTGTGGGCTAACATGCCAGACTCTTGGGTGGAGATTTCTGGAAACTTCTCATGGAAATCTCTACGCAGATGGAGTGCGGGAGGGAGAAGGAGAAACGGGGACTTTCACACACACCAGTAAATAGCAAAAATCTAACTGGCCACCTGGAACCAGTGAAGAGGAGGATTTGAACGTGGGGCCTCCAGTCGCTGGGCTCTTCCTCTGTCTGCAACAAGGAAATCCTACCATATCACTGCTTAAAGGTCAGGAGCCTCATGTGATGCAGATGAGCTCGCTGGGGCGGCAGTCTCACTTTGGACGTTGCTTTTGCTGCTGTGACCACAAGAGGAATTACTGCAGAAGACAGAACAAAGTTATTAAACCCCGGCCTCTCAACCCAACAAAATGAATTGTGTCCAGAAATTACGCTTCCATGGTACACTGTCTCAGCTTCTGCTTTCTTTGACGGCAGGTCTCTGGCTCTCTGTCAAGTCACAAAGACAACACATGTGGCCGAAAAACAAAACAAACAAACAAAAAAACCAAAAAACAAAGTTGCTTACCTTTTGGCTTCTGTGAGTCATTTTTTGTGTGGTAAAGTTCCTTTCAAAAGATTTAGTGTACAAGATTCTAGTGCTAGTTCACAGTATGTTGCTTTTACAGACTCCGGGGGATGTGTTATGTCAGCGAGGGGGGTGACCTAGTCTAGACAAGGGTCTTCTATCGTACAACCCAAATCCTTGAAAGAATTGTCTGCTGCTGCTGGGAGGCTGACGTGCCGAGTGCCCGGCAGCAGCCCAGGGTGCCCACTGGCTGCCTGAAGCTCTCTCCCCATCTCTTTTTTCCTTTGGGCACCTCTGCACGAGGGGCTCAGGGAGAAAGCTGTCTTGTAAGTGAAGGGCTGATGTCACAGCCATTCACCTGTGTGAATGAACGCGGCCTCTGCTGCGTGCCCTTCAGTGCCCGGCCAGTCCAGTTGGCCGGACCCAAACACGTGCACCCCAGCTCATGCCACGTTTCTTTGAGGTTTTGTTTGTTTGTTTTGGTTCTTTCCTTCTTTTAGATGAGCAGAAAGGAGTACGTTCTCTGGGTGAAATGAGCCGTTCTGATCCTTACTTTTGAGACAGATTTGTAAGTCCACAGTTTGGTTTTATCCCAGAGCTGCATCAAAGCCCCTTGCGTACATGTCAAGGCTCGTGGTGAAAACGTGGCTATGAAAATAATGTTTGTCAGAAAAGGGTTCCCACACCACAGATAAAGGAAGACCTGCTCCATTCAGATGACTTTAACAGCATCCCGTTCACACATCACACCGCACGTGGTGGAGGTACTGAGAGACTCAGCGCCTCCGGAGTGGGGGTGGGATAGACTCAGCAGGGATTTTGACGCCCTTCTAGGAAGCTGCTCCTTTGTATGTGAGGTGGTCGTAGGGGTCAGGCAATTTAAGCTGATCCCTAGCTCATCCTTTTACCCCTGATGCCCACATGGTCACCTTCTGCTTAAATGCTTTAAATAGAGACTTTTGTCTCTCTCTCTCTCTCTCTTTTTCTTTTTTTTTTGTGTCTTTTCATCTTTTTAGAGCTGCACCTGAGGCCCATGGGGGTTCCCAGACTAGGGGTCAAATTGGAGCTACAGCTGCCCGCCTACACCACAGCCACAGCAATGTGGGATCCAAGCCATGTCTGTGACTTACAGCATAGCTCACGGCAACACCAGATCCTTAACCCACTGAGCGAGGCCAGGGATCAAACCCGAGTCCTCATAGATGTTAGTAGGGTTCCTTAACCCCTGAGCCACAACGGGAACTCCAACTTTGTCTCTCTTAAAGAAGTATTTCTTTCATTTAGTCCTTTTATTATGTAATTATATATTATATATATATATAGAATTCTCTTATTCTGCTTCTATTTGACTCTCAAAACAGCCTCAAAGGAAAATAAATGTTTGGTGAAAGTGTTGATTATTTAGCCAGAACTCAGGGTTGTGTTTTTAATTTATGTGTTTTTGAGAAATGAGAACAGCACCAGCATTCCACAAATGTTAATGGGTTTCTAAAGCGATTGGATATTTTTTGCAATGGCAGCGTCTTCACAATTCTGTGTCATAACATGGTAGTGTTACATAAGACACTGCGTGCTCCCAGGGCTATCACAGGAACTCAGTATTGATTATTCAACCTCAGCAGGCCTTTTAACACATTCTTCTTGGGGCTAGATAGAGCCTTTAAGCATAGGGAATTATTTTCATGAGGGAATTAGATGTTTTGCTTTTGATTAATGAAAATCTCTGCTTGGATCTTTTTTATCAAGAAACACACTTAATCCCCTTTTCAGAAGGTATAGATACTTCAAGAGGTTTATTTGGACTATTAATGTTTTAATAATTGACGTGTTATCAAAAACATTCTCATTGAAAATGAAACACTATTTTGATTTTTTTTTTTTTTTTTTTTTTTTTTTGGCCACACCTGCAGCATGTGGAGGTTCCTGGGCCAGGGATTGAACTCGAGCCGCAGCAGCGACCTGAGCCTCTGCAGTGACAGTGCTGGATCGTTAAACTTCTCTGCCACAAGGGAACCCCTTGATATTTTTTTAATGAAGAAGAATATATCCTATACTGGTTTTTAGTGGTTTTTTTATTTTTTATTTTTTTAAGGGTCACACCCGTGGCTTATGGAAGTTTCCAGGCTAAGGGTCGAATCAGAGCTACAGCTATGAGCCTACCCAGGCACAGCAACCACAGAACCGAGCTGAGTCTGTGATCTACACCACAGCTCACGGCAACACTGGATCCTTAACCCACTGAGCGAGGCCAGGGATCAAACCTGCATCTTCATGGATCCTAGGTGGGTTCCTTAACCACTGAGCCATGCAGGGAACTCCTGGTTTTTAGTGTTTATAACATAAAGCAATAATAAAATTGTACTTTGTTTTATAGTTAATTTCTTTGAATTTATAAAAATAAGTTAATTGAAATTACAGATTTAGGGATATTAAGGCTGAAGAAGTTTTTTTATCAACTGGTCTATTTTCAAGGCTGTCCCATTTAGTGTATTGGCTTTATAATGATATTTTTCTTATGAAAATTGCAATGTCTGAGAGTTCCCGTTGTGGCTCAGAGGGTTAAGAACCCGACTAGTATCCATGAGGTTGTGGGTTTGATCCCTGGCCTCTCTCAGAGGGTTAAGGATCCAGGATTGATGTTTGCTGTGGTACAGGTTGCAGACACGGCTTGCGTCTGGCATTGTTGTGGCTATGGCGTAAGCCTGCAGCTGCAGCTCCAATTCGACTCCTAGCCTGGGTACTTCCATCTGTTCCACAGGTGCGCCCCCAACCCCCCAAAAATTGTAATGTCCTTTTAAAAAATAGGCCTTCCTGCTGGATAGCCCAGAGAACTATATCTGGTCACTTGAGATGGAACATGATGGAGGATACTTTGAGGAAAAAAATGTATATATGACTGGGTCACTTTGCTATACAGTATAAATTGGCAGAACACTGTAAATCAAATATAATGGAAAAAGTAAAAACCATAAAATTTAAAAAAAAATAGGCCTGACTACAGTAATACTGTGAGAACACACCCTTCACTTAATTTCACAGCCAGAATTTGTTAGCACCAGTGGAAGTTTGGCATCAGCTGGCACGCAGGTGGAGGCAGGTAGCAAACCCTGAGCGCCTCTTGTGTGCAGGCCTTTGTTAAGGTTGTCAGTGGTGAGAGAAGCATGATGTCATATCAGGCCGTTTAAAATAAAATGGCCAAGGCAGATTATACATGCATTGCATTTCTGAGGAGGTTTAATGCAACACAATCATATATGCACCTAAATTATATCAGTTGCAGGAGTCTAGACAGCAAAGTTTGTGTGAATGATACATGTTGGTAGTTTACTGGCAATTTAAACTGAAAAGTCTGACACACAAAACCCACATGCTTCTATTCAGCTTGAGAGCAATATGAATTATTTTGCTCCAATAACTGTATTTTAAATAAGTTATAAAAATTAAAATCAAGATTAAAAGGATGTCTTTTTTTATAGACCTTATCTGCATAAGTAGACGAGTTTAACATTTGATCAATCTTTATTTTATATCTTTGTAAATAAAGGTTAGTAGTGTTTTAAAAGAGAAAACAGATCACTCAAGGATCAGTTAGCATTGTAGAATTTACAGCTTTAAACACTAATATTGCAAGTTGTAAAATAAAACCAATTAAGACACAGGCCCACATGTTGACCAAAGAGTTCATAAAATATTAATCATATTTATTGTAAACCTAATTCATAGGGTATTAAAAGGGGTGCATGGTTAAATTATCATAGAGAAATTTTATGATTTTATGAGAAAATCAATATTTTAACATTTCTTAGTCTCTTGCTTGACCTATACTTTAAAATGTTTTAAAGAACATATCTTTCGCATTAGATAATAATCAGGCAGATATCGTTTTCTCTATCTGAATTATTATGCATAAAATACTAAATATAGAATTAAGCTAATTTAAGAATAACAGCATAGTGAAGAATACTTGGAGATTTTAAATATGCTGATGATTGCATAGGTCCACTAACGTGAGGTTGCATCATCAACATAAATTTCTTGATCATTTTCCTCGGTAAAGGGAAGAGACAAATGCTTTGTATTCTTTTAAAATGTTCAGCTCCTAGTAATGGTCATCACAATTTTGGCACCTTTCCTAGCGTTAGCTGCCCTCTTAACATTCTTCCAGTTTTATTTTTTTGCAGCGTGGGCTGGCATTTCTTCATCTGAGAATGAGGAAAATTGTTCATTTCCTAAAGATCACACAGTAGTGGTATGAATTTCCACCACTGCTCTTCCTTTGCTCCTGGAGTTACAACTAATAATTTCAGTTGTGCTTAAATTGTACTGTAATCTGATAACATTTTGACATATAACTAAAGTACACATTTTATGGGGGCTTTCAGAATGCAGAGTTCACTTAATTATGAGCCAATGTGTTTATTCCTAAAAGGCTTGGAGTAACAAACGTGTAGAGTGACAGTTGTCTCCTTTTTCTGATATGTCACTAAGGAAGCTCAAAGCCAAGGAAAAGAATCCTCAAGAAACACATTCTACAGGTGTTGCACCACCTGACACTGGGGTGAGTGACAGCGCCTTCACCTCTGCGGGTTTGTGATTTAAATCTTCGACTAAATGATATTCATGAAGAAAGGAACTGTGGCTGGGTGCTTATTAGACTTATATGAACAGAAATGGACTCCAGTATTAAGTAAGGAGAACACTTAACAAATATAATCGATCATCAGAAAACAACTCCTCAACGTGTTCCTTTTCCGTTGTCAGGCTTTGCCATCTTTGATTTGTCCAGGAAATGTATGCCTTCCAGCAATCATTTGGACAAAAGAAGGAAGAAAAATAGAAAGAAGTTGATTCCAGGAAAGGGTTACTAAAAATTCTAAAGTTTGCGTCCTGATTTAACAGACTCAGAGAACAAATATTTGGCGTCTTCCGTCCCGCGTCCTGCTCCCGCGGCCCTAAAGAGGCTTGTATTCAAGTTAAGCAAATTTTCTTGTAATTGGAAAGTCACTTTAATGACTCCAAAAGGCAACTGAAGAAACTTAAACAAGTGGAAACATTTTGCCTGTAAAAGATTGAACAGTAAACACTCCAAGGAGAAACACTACCTCCCCAAATCTGTGGGCAGCCGCGGAGAACCCTCCCAGCGGGTGAGCAGCCCGCGCGAAGTCCCGACGCCCAGGAAAGTAACAGGTGTCGGGGCTGCGCAGCCCATGCACCTCAGCCTGGAGGCTGCAGCAAAAGACCAGGCAGGAAGGCTCGGTCGTTTTAGTTTTTTCTTCTCCAGGAAAAAAAAAAAAAGAAAAAAGAAGCAGTAGAAACTGGCAAAATCCGCCCCCCTCCCAACCTCGATAAGGTAAGAGCCACCGGAATCTTTTTTGTTGTTGTTGTTCCGCAAAGTTAGGAATTCCGATCCAGCGAGTGCCAGGGCTGGCGCCCTTTACTAGTGACTTTAAGAGTTCGCCCAGCAATCGAGGAAACGCTGGGGGACTTCGCCGAGGGAGGGGAGCTGCACCGCTGTCCAGGTGCCCCACCTACCCAGTTTGGTGTAAATACAAATATGCTCTTTTCCACTGTGGGTGTTTGGATGGGAGTGGGAAAAGCAGACTGGGGAAGAATCTGGAGTACAGTTCACAATAAAAGCATCTGAGAACTGGACGGAGAGAAGAAAGAGTAGAGGGCAAGAAGAGACCCCGGGCCAAGTGCACACCTGGGACCCCGGTCCCTGCGTCAGCGGAGCGGCGACACCGCCGCGCACTCCTCGCGGTCGGGTGACCGCCTTGACCTTCGCGGAAGCTGGGCTTTGGCACGCGTGCTTCAGTCCTGGGAAGGTGACCTAGTCCAGGGCGTCTGGACAGCCCGTGCCACCGTGGGGCACGGGCCCGCCGTCCCCTCTCGGACCCTTAGCGCCGCGGCTGCCTGCTTTGCGCGCGTGCATTTCACACACACACCTGCGCATCTGTGCGCTCCGCGCTCCAACTTGCCAAACTTCTAGCGGCTCCTGGCTCTGAGCGCCCGTTGAGCGGCGCAGCTCCCTTCAATAGCAACCATCTGGACTGGGGCTGGGGAAGGAGGGAAGGGTCGTTGTACAAAAACCCTCAAGGTGAGGAGCTGGTCCTCAGGACTTAGGGGCGATGTTCTCCCAATTTTTATTTGTGTTTTTTTCTGAGTCACAGTTTGCCCTCTCTATTTTCTGTCCTCACTGGGGCAAACTGGGCTGTGCACAGGAAGTTCGTTATAAGGCGAGTTATCGGAAAGGGAGTCCAGGGACCAACTGGTTTTCTAAACCTTAGTTTATTGGAAACAGTGTGCCTTAATGGAAACTCCAACCAAATGTCTGAGTTTGAACTCTCCTGGGAGCTCTGAGCACAGCCCTGTTGCAGCTGCTGGCCCGCCATCAGGAGGGTTCCCTGGCTTCAGCAAGGAACAGGCCGACGTGGCTCGCCCAGCAGTGCGCAGCTGGAACAGCTGCAGGGCGGCGGGTTTCGAATTCGGAACACCCGACCCAGATGTGAGAAAGCTTTGCAGAGACAAAGCGTTTCTCGGTCCTCTCGCCGGGGCCTGGGGCTCACACAGTCCGCAGAGGGCCACCAGGGTGCGGGGCCTGGCGTGGTGGGGCCGAGTCGCGGCGGGGCGCGCTACGTGGGCGCGGGCGGCGGCGGCGGCGGCGTGGGGAGCGCCGGCTCCGCCAGTGGGCGTCTTCTGCAGCCGCCGCCGCCTCCACGGGCAGCGGCACTGCGGCGCTTTCCTCCCCTGCTTTCGAGCAGTCGCCGAGGCTCAGCCGCCGGAGCGCGCGCACCAAGCACGCCACGCTCGCAGGCAGCGTCTCAGCAGCCCCTCGCCCCGGCCTGGAGCTCGCTGATTGTGCGCGCCAGCCGGCAGCCAGACGCGGCCGCGGGGGGCTCGCCCCCGGCTCCAGGTCCTCCCGCACACACTGTAGAGCGCGATGTGAAGACTGGGCCGAGAGGGGCGCGGAAGACCAGAGAGAAGGACTAGACTGACGATCGGGCCGACGGGCCTGGGAGGGTTAGTCCTGCGGGGGCGGAGCCCGCCGAGCCCGGCCCGCGGCGCGCCCCTCCCGCCCGGGGCCGGCCCCCACTGGCAGCCCAAGGAGGAGGGCCATGGCCAGCCCCGTGGAGCCGCTCGCTCCCCGCCCTCAGGCCCCCCTGCCCGCGGCCGGGGACGAGCCCTGCTCCGGCCCCGGCAAACTCCGCCCGGAGCCCAGGCGCAGCGCGGCCGGCGGGGGGAGCACGGCGGGCCCGGGCCCGGCCCCCGAGCCGCCCGGCGGCGGCCGGGCCGAGCGCGCCGCGCCCCCGCGCCCGCCCCCTTCCCCTGCAGGCCGCGCCAGCCCCGCGGGGGGCCTCGGTGCTCTGTCTTCGAGCGGCGGCGGCGGCGGCGGCTGTTTCGCAGCCCGCGCTCCCTTCGCGCTCGCCTTCTCCTCCCCTGGCCGCTCCTCCACTCCATCTTCCTTTTACTTCTGGCCGCCGCCCCCCCCGCCCCCTCCTTCTCTTCTCCCCTCCTCATCTGCCTTTCACCTCCCCGTGCGTCTCCCAGGAAGGGAGGGCGCTTCGGCGGCGGCGACTCGAGGAGGCGGCGGCGATGCTGGCGGCGGCGGCGGCGGAGGAGGACAAGAGACAGCTCCCTTGAACGTCCCCCCCAGCAGTAGTCACCGCGGCGGCGGTGGCAGCGGCGGCGGCGGGCGGCGGCGGCTCTTCCTCTCTCCTGCGCTCCAGGGCTTGCTGCTCCCAGCACGCGCCGGGCCCCGGCCGCCGCCGCCGCCGCCCCGGTTCCCGCTCGGCCCCTCCGTCGGCCGCGCGGGCTCCCACGGCTTCCCAGGCGCCGGCGGGGGCTGCCCCGGCCCCGGCCCCGGCCCCAGCCCAGGCGGCGGCGGCCGAACTCTCCGGCGGCCCCGAGGCGCCGGCGCCACCCTCGCTGCCGCGTTCCCGCTGCTCTTCGGCTCCGACATGGAAGATGGACCTTCTAATAATGCGAGCTGCTTCCGAAGGCTGACGGAGTGTTTCCTGAGCCCTAGTAAGTGCCTGGCTCCACATTCCCCGCGGTGGGCAGCGGGCTGGGTGCGCGTGCCCCGGGCGTTTGGCGGCCGGCGGGCTTCCCTGGCGGGGCTCGGGGCTTGGCCAGCGCCGGGACACCGGGGTTTCCCAGGCTCCGCGTGCGTGCGGGGGAAGGGTGACCCGGGAGAGCGGCGGGAGCCGCGCGTTTGGGAGGAGACCTGCTACCCGCCTTGGGGCCCCGGTGCTGTTTCTGGCCACGCTTGCCCTGCACGTCTTTATACTCAAACTCTGAGATCAGGAGCCTCTCTCTTTAGCCTAGAACCGCTTGGCTGGATAAACGCGCTTCCTTCCACTCGGGGGTTCTGCCCCTGAGTCCCTTGGCTGGGGGAGGGCAGGCCGGGGCCCTGGGACCTCGCGCTCCCAAAGGGGAAGGCAGTCACCTGGGTTCACTGTCGGCACTCGGCCGCTCTGCCCCCGACCCCACAGTGACCCTGTTCCAGAGCGTGGAAATGGGTGCGCCTCCGCGAAGAGTCCACTTTCGCTCGATCCTGGGGGTTAGCTGGTGCTCAGCGTGGTAAAGGGAAGGACAATGGGGTGTTAGGTTGGAGGAGGCTAGCGCCGCCGGTTCGGACTCCGGGCAGCGCCCCCCGCCCCGCACCCCGGGACCACCGCCACTCCGCCTTCCCCAGGAGCGGGGCTGAGAGCGCGCTGGAGCAGGGGTGGCAGAAGGCGTGTCACGAGGGAGGGGGACAATACTGAGCAGAATCGTCAAGGCAGATATTTGCTAGAAGGCAGGAGGCGGGAGATGTTACGGGAAGAGGCGCCGGGTGCACGGAGGAGGGGGCCGCCGTTGTCTTGGATGGAGGGCGATCGAGGTGAGGACCGGAGACCTGGGCGGGGCAGGGAGGGAGGTCGCGCCCGCGGAACAGCGGGCGACTCCGGCGCGGGCCGGGTCGGGCGCGGCATCTCGCGGCCCAAAGCGCGGGGCTCCGGCGCCGCCGTCCGCCGCGTGCGCACCGGAGCCTTTGTCTGCTTCTCGCCGGGGAACCGCGTTTCCGCGGCGCCTTCTCCAGGCAGACACTTCCAGCGTTTGCTGTGTCGGCTTCCTGCTCTCCCATCTGCCACTCATTCCCCAGCCCCGACCAGCCCACTCCTCCCGGGTACCCAGGGTCCTACCCCTCCTCGCGGCCGGAACTTGTCTGGGCTCACTGCCCGCCCCGGCGCCTTTCGGATGCATTCCCTGGGTTTGCGAGCGTGTCTCCTGGGGCCAGGCTACCCCAACCGGCACCCCCATCCTGTCTCCCTGGCGAGGGTCACCCCACGGGGGCCGCTTGGCCCAGCAGCCCCTCCCAAGCGCGGTCGCAGGCTCCAGCCCTTGGCGGCCTTTTCTGCTCCTGTTTGCGGGTTGACCTGATAGGACAGTGGGGCGTGGCCCCTGGACTCCCAGCTGACCCCTCCTGTACCCTGCCCCTGTCTGACGCGCACAGCAGCTCCCCAGTATCTCCCCTGGTCCCCCTACCTGCCTGTGTCCATTGATTCATAGATGCTTCAGTTCAGGGAGGACACGGTCTAGGCAGGCGTGGCCTTGCCTGCTGCCCTTAGATGTGTTAGGCATGGACATTTTTACCCGCGGAAACTAGACCAGGTTGGCGGTGAGCTGAAGATGGGGGGCAGAGCATGGAGCTCCTTACTGGCTTTGACTTTTGTTGGGTTAACTTCGGCCCTAGGACTGGGGTTCCATTCTGCCCCCTTCCTCCTGGGCTAGTGATTTCCTCCTTCAAAAAATAAACATCTGTTTTTTTACAGTTGGCAGCTGGTGGAGGGTGAGGGTAGGGGTGGAAGGTTGCCACACCTTGCACAGGAGTGTTTTGGGGAAAAAGCTGTGCCAAGGAGACCAGTTGTGTAGGGATTTGGATGGAACACAGTCTCCTAAAATGATGACGTTTCTGGTGATATGTTGTTACTGCTGTTTGTCTGGGGCAGGGGGTCAGCTTGTGAGGGTTGTTGGGGAGCAGAATAAAGATGAACAGCTCAGGTGGGGTGGAGGTATCCTGGGAGAATCCCCAGCAGGCTTTTCTTTTGGAAAGAGGGAGCCTGGAGAAGAGGGCCGGTGGACATCCCCCGCCCCCACTCTGCAGAAAGTTCCCTTAGGGAGAAGCCCAGTGATAATGGACTCTGTAGAGTTGCTGGGGCTTTTTGTTTGTTTGTTTTCCCCTCACCAAGTCAGTGAAGAGTAGCTTGGGGGTTGAAATCAGCTAGAGGCTATAAAAATCTTCTTTGGGATGTTACTAAGGTAGCAAATACTAAGCTTCTTTTAGACAAAATCTGTGATTAGCCCCACCTCACTGCCAAGGTGGGAAGAGGCGAGAAGGCTGCTTTAAGACATCAGAGGTCTGCCCTGACCCTGAATCCTTCACTTTGAGGGACTCGGTTTCTGTCTATTGCTTTATTTGTGTGAACTGCTGAAATACATGAAGCTTGGCAGACTCTTCTGATATTTGTCAATAAAAATGAGTCTTTTTGAAAAAAATTTAGAGTTCTACAAGACATAAAAATGCCCATGTATACAGATGTGTCATAATTGTTGCATGTCTATCCCCCTTTTTTCCCTTTCAGTTTGATCCCCTCTAGGACTGACAGGCAAGCTGTTGTGTAAAGGCTGCTGTGTCCACTTGTTTGTAGGAATGCCTGTTTTATCATCATCAAAAAGCAAGTCATGTTTTGTTTTTTTTTTTTTTTGTCTTTTTGTCATTTCTTGGGCCACTCCCGCAGCATATGGAGGTTCCCAGGCTAGGGGTCGAATCAGAGCTGTAGCTGCCGGCCTACGCCAGGGCCACAGCAACGTGGGATCCGAGCCGTGTCTGCAACCTACACCACAGCTCACGTCAACCCCGGATCGTTAACCCACTGAACGAGGCCTGGGATCGAACCCGCAACCTCACGGTTCCTAGTCGGATTCGTTAACCACTGCGCCACGACAGGAACTCCACAAGTCATGTTTTGAAAGTGTAGTATCCTAGTTTCATTCCTGCCCATTTTGGCTCTGCATTTTGTTTCACATGGAATCACTTGTTTGCTCAGTACGCACAGAGCAAACACGTATGCACTTACTGAAAGCTGTTGCCACTTGCCAGGTGCTACCCTAGCTGGGCGACGGTCCAAGAGGTCTTCACCAGCCAGGAGGAGAGCGCCTCCCAGAAGCAGGTTCAGCATGGATGCCCAGCACTAGAGAGGTCAGGGGTTGCTCTCCCTCCCTGTCCGGCTTCTTTCGTGGCCAACCTCTGAGCTTGTCCTCAGGCACCGGCTTTAGCCCGTCCCTGCTCTGAGCATTGTTGCCGACTCTGGAACAGAACGCCGTTCCCGCACAGGGAGAGCCCAGATCCTCCCAGAACACACTGACAAGTCCAGTTTGCAGTAGGGTGTGTGTGTGTGTGCACGCGTGTGTGCGCACACTTGCCAGTCCGTGCGAGCACACACAGGAAAGGAAAGCCAAGAAGTCCTGCTTTGGTCGATAGGCCAGCCTTCTGGAGAGAACAACCTCCCTTCTCTCCACTGGGCGCGGGGTGGGAATGGCCAGGGATGTACCTAGGGGACAGGGACCCATCTAGGACAGGGTATGTGTTGGCGTTGAGAATGCTGCTTAAGGACAGCCAGAAGTCAAAAGCCATCTTTTTTCTCCCTCTCACAGAGGCACCCACATTTCCCTACTGTTATATGGGTCTCACCTGTTGGCTGCTCTGAATGACAATGCAGAGAGCTATAGAAAAGAAAAACGTTGGTCAAAAAGAGAGCAGAGACAGCAAGGAATGACTTAGGCAAGACGTGTTAGCAAAGGCCTCAACCACTTCTTCACACTGCAGTTTGCTCTGTATTTCTGAAGTGTTCCAAACAGAAAAAGTGTATGTGTCTAGGAGCCCCGGATTTTAAATATGCTCCCCATCCATCCCTGACCACTTTAGTTCTGTTTCTTGAGACTTAAGATACTGTGTGGCCAACACTTGAACAAACTGAGATAAATATGATCCCTTTTAAGAGCAAATGTGATTAACACATAGAAGCTCCAGGCAACTTTGCATTTAACATGTTTTTCTGGACCTGATGAGACTTCAGTTGCAGAGGCCAGCAAGACCAGCAACACGGCAACAGAACTGAGTGTAAATCAGTTCACAGTTGGGTACCTGCTCAGTGCAAGTCAGTGTAGGGAGAGGCAGCTGCTGAAATCCAGTCCCTCAGAACCTGGCATATAGATCTGGATACCGACAAGGTCACCAGCAGAGGAAGGCTTTGAATTCCTGTCAGGCCAAGGTGCAGGTCACGTAGTGGAGGGGCCTGGGTCTGTCTTGGCTGGAAGAATCAGGTCTTCAGTTGGAAGAACAAGCTGTTTAAACTCAGTGGAACTGTTTAGAGTCTTTAATTTTGATTTCACGAAATTCCTCTTTTCATTTCAAAAAACTGCCGTAAACAAAGATAATCCCTAAACCTTTAAATGAGCAACAGTGGAAACAGTAGAAGGTGCTGTGTCTTCTGCCATGTCAACCTGATATATTAACTTTATGTCACTTTGCATCTAAAACTTTTTCTACACCATGAAGAAAAATAAATGCAGGGTAGTAAATAAATGAGTCTCTCGGGCTGTAACATGCAGCTTGCTGATCGTAATGCAGGGGTTCTCCCGTGGCGGTGCGGGGGCAGGTTAAGGGTCTGGTGTTGTCACTGCGGTGGCTCCGGTCCCTGCCAGGGCTTGGGTTCCATCCAAGGCCCCGGTGAAGTATTTTGTGCTGCGGAGTGCCCCCCCCCCATATTGCTGTATTGCTTATTCGAAAGTTGCTAAGGGAGTAGATCTTAAAAGTCTTCATCACAAGAAACAATAATGCAGTGCCCTGGATAGTTATTAGATTTTGTTTACTATAAAGCAGACTAGACTTGGTGTGGTTAATTAACATCGTACCAGTTAGTACACTGTTCACTTTGGCTTGTTTAGAAACAGCTCATGAGGTCTGAGAAAGAAAGAAAAAAGAATATTTCTCTCCTAAAAAGAAAACTCTTAGTTTTAACTCAAAACATTTAGATTTCCTTTAAAAATGTAAATCAGGCTCCTCCAGCTGATTTAAGTGTGTCTAAGGTAGAACTCCAGGATGACAGAATTGCTCAAGATCTCACAGAGGAAACAGAGGCTGTCTAGTGTCCTGGTGTTCTTTGTGGCATTCACCAAGTTCAGGAATTGTCCTGCTCACTTACTGGCCTGCTTGTCTACTGCCTGTCTTCTCAAGGTGGAAGGTAGGCTTGGTGAGAGCCTGAGGGCAGGGGCTTGTCTTACTTGGTTACATCCTGAGCTTGTAACAGTGCCTGACACATATATGGAAGGAGCTCAGATATTGTGTTGAAAATTCAAAGATGAGGGAGTTCCCTTGTGGTACAGCTGGTTAAGGATCCTGCATTGTCATTACAGCAGCTTGGGTTACTTCTGTAGCACCGGTTTTATCCGTGGCCCGGTGTGTCGGTGTGTCTTTGCGGTGGTGGGGGTGGGGTTCAGGGTTCTATGTCTTGAGAAAAGAAATAGCATTGAGCCCCTACTCTGGTGAGCATTGTTGTTGGTGCCAGGGGTGTCTGCTTATATGACGCCTCCTCTCAATGGTGTACCCACTAGGCTGTCAAATGTACAAACCAAAAATATCAAATATCAAAAATACCAAGTATCATATTGTATGCACTGAATTAAAGCAGAGAGCTGACAGTGTGGCTTTTCCAGTTTGGGTGGCCCCTGATGGTGTGTGGGGGAAGTTAAACTGCAATGGAGACGACCAGGTGCTGCCTGCCCTGCAGATGCCAGGCAAGGGCGCCCGGGGGAGGGACCTCGACCACTGAGCCAAGGGGAGTGGCAGGCACGCGGGCCAGCTTAGGGCTCTGTACGTCAGGGGAACAATTGCGTCTTACTCCACGTGCAAGGAGACCCTGCTGGAAGGTTGTAGGCAGGTGGGTGATATGTGATTTATGATCGCAGAAGCTCATTCTGGCTGCACTCTGGTGAGTGAATCTAGGGGCTGCTGTGGAAACGGAGCACCCGAAGGGCACCACAGTGGTCGCGGCAAAAGACGGGTGACTTGGATGAAAGCGATGATGATGGACATGAGGTCCATGGAACCCGGCGGCTTTGGGAGGTGTTCGGAGGCAGAATGGGTAGCGTGTGCAGGTGCGTTGGGCACCTGGCGTGAGGAAGAGGGGAACCAAGCCCGAGCTGTGGGTTTAGCCAGAGCACTTGGGCACAAGGAGAGCTGTGCTGTGAGGGCCGCTGGGGGAGGGCGGGCAGGGCATCAGGCGTCCTGTTCCGGGATGTTACCTCCGAGATGCCCGCTGCGCACTTCGCTGGAGATGATGAGGAGGTAGGTGGGTAAATAAGTCTGGAAACCAGAGGGTTGATGGGCCAGGGCTGGAGAATGAAGACTGTAATCCCAGGGTTTAAAACATGGGATCGTGTGTGCCCCCCGCCCAGCGTCCGCGGCTGCTGCATGGGGGGGCTTTGAGGGAGGGACAGAGGGGTCTGGCAGTCACAGACCAGTGCTGTGCGGGGTCGGGCGCGACCCCCGCCTGATGAGTGGCAGGAGGGCTCCGGAGCCAGCCGCGGGGAGGTAGAGGTCTAGGTCAAAGGCACGGTTCTGAAGCGGACCCTGAAAGAGGCAGGGGAGTGACAAGAGGGCAGGAGCAGAGCTGGCGGGAGAGCACCCTGGCCTCTCTGCGCAGTTACTCCCCAGAGTTCAGGCCCATCTGGACCTTTCCGGGTTGGTGGGTGCTGCGTAAGAAGCCGTGTGCTGAGATGGAGGGTTTATTTGTTGAGCAAAGGCGTTTGAAGAACAGGAAAGAAGAGCAGAACACACTTTACGGAAGGCGGAGGAAGGGCGTGTGGGGACAGCAAGGGGACTGTTCCTCAGAGAGAACTGGGCGCAGGGGAGCGGGTGTGTGCCGAGAAGTGTGTATCTGAGGGGGCAGCCGCCAGCACGCTCCCAGATCCCACCTGCCCCTTCCGCGGGCTGGGCAGCGCTCTGGGCATCTGGGTGCGTGGAATAGAAGGGCAGGTCCAGAGGCTCGCCGCGTGGGCAGCAGGAGATGAGCGGCCCAAGGCCTTGGAGGAGTCAGGAGGGCAGATGAGAAGGTCCTGCCCAGACCGGACGCTTAGCTGAGAGAAGGAGCGATTGAGACCGTTCTGGAAGGAAGGTTGTGTGGTTAAAGGCTGGGAAGTCTGAGCGGTTGGGGACGAGCGGGTGGCACAGAGCCGTGCACATTGCCCTCCTGGGCACCGCAAGTGCCCTGGACCAGGCGGTGTGAACACTTGTAGGCTCTCAGTACCCGTCTTGGGGACCCCTGCCCAGCGGGATGCAATTTGAGGGGCGTCTTGAGGAAGGAAGACTGTTTGGTATGTGGAGCTGAGCGAGGGGAGGCTTCCTCCTGGACAGAGGCGAGAACCGAGGGACTTCAGGAGGCAGGAGGCCGGGTGGTCTGGTGGTGGTGAGGGCTCATGCAGGAGAGAAGGGACGAGGCGGCGGGTGGGCCAAGCGAGGTCACGCGTGTCGGGGGGGGGGTCGGGGGGACGGGCTGGGAGGTGCCAGGAGCGCACTGTTAGCGGGTGATGTAACAACGCGCAGGTGTTTATTGCCCATCTGCTTGCGCCCGC
Source organism: Sus scrofa (assembly GCF_054392235.1). Classification (NCBI taxonomy): domain Eukaryota; kingdom Metazoa; phylum Chordata; class Mammalia; order Artiodactyla; family Suidae; genus Sus; species Sus scrofa. The sequence continues at coordinate 3,153,307 of NC_139383.1, forward strand.
GGCTGCCCTCGTCGCTGCTAATGAATATGTCCAGACCCACCCTTGCCTTCAAGGAGCCGCTTGTCCTGAGCGAGGCAGACAAGATAAAAGGAGTCGTGGTGGCACTTTAGCAGTGACTTTAGAGTGACGGAAGACTACTTAAGACACCCTTTAAGGACACCCACTGCCCCACGGGCCGACCCGCGCTCCTCTCCACACTGCTGTGAAACTCTCAGTGCAGTGACCTTGCTGCCTCCTGCCGGATCCGCCCTCCACTGAGCCCCGCCCGGTGCCAAACTGCTCCTAGATCCTGAACTTTTGGTGCTGGTCATGACATCCCCTCCCCCCTGTGGCCAGCTTTGGGTCCCTGGAATCCCGCCCTGCCCCCCAGCTTGCCGCCGGCCCCATCTGTCGCTGCTGCCTGTCCATGTTTGCGTGTGCTCCTGGAGGGCGGGAGGCATGTTTTATTCTTTTTCTTAACCTCAGTGCCCAGGACAGTGCCAAGCACAGTAAATTTAATGAATGAGTAAGTGAAGGTATTTAAGTGGGAGAAAATGATCAAAATGTTCCTTTAAAAATATTAGGTTTCCCAAAGGAAGGGAATAATGAAACAAGCAATGAGGTGGTTAAATTTTGCAAGCATAACTTGAAACTTCCCTTCTTCTTTTCCATGTGATTCAAATACACTTACTTGGCACCCATGAGCAGGCTTCTGGGTTATGGGGATCACAGCCACTGGGGTGTGACTGGGCGTGGGGTGGCACCAGTAGGTGCTGGAAACAGGGGACAAGTGCTTAGAGCATTTCGGATGCCTCCGTTTTGTTGCTGAGGTGGTGATGGAAAGCCTTTCACTTGGATGAAAACATTTTTTACACCAGGAAAGAGAAAGAGTGTTGCCTATAAAGTGCTGAAACAATGCCATGTGTTCGAATACGATGAATTATTTATGAGAATACAAGCATATTTAGACTATTAAAAGTTGGTAAGTACTTATAAGAAGCAATTTTGCATGGAGAGCAGGTCACTCTGCTGGAGAAAAGCATCACCAGTATATGGAATTCAAGTTGTACTTATTTGTACATGATGTAATTATGTGTTTCTGTGTTATAGTTTTAGCAGCTTCCAAAGCAAACATCTAAAATGGTATCCAAAAAGGCTTGATTACTAGGGTTTCCTAGATTTGGTAATTATATACTTTATCTTTGCTATTAGGATTACATATATTTTTGATTTTTTTTTATGTTCCAGGACCAGAAGTTTACTTTTAAAAACATTCTTTTCTCCTCAGTCGTCTGTGCTTTTTTAGGATAATACTCTTTGTGCCTCATGATTAAATATATCATCTAATTATTTTAAGGCAGGTTAAAGACCTAGTTATAAAAACGTAGTGCTTAAAACAATGTGATACTGGCCTATGAATAGAGAGACAAATACAATAGGATTGAAAAATCTTAAGACAGAGCCATACACATAAAGGAACTGAGTATATTTTAGAAGTGTCATCTCATGTGGGAGGAGTAGGGATAGACTGTTGAATAAATAATTTGGGGACAACTAGGTAGTCCTCCAGAAAAAAATGAAATTAAACCATGCCTTTTACTACACCTCCAGGATAAATTCCATATGGATCCTATTTTTAAACACATATTTTAAAAAAAGATATCATAGGAGAAAACTGAGGAAATTCCTTTCTAGCCTTGGGATGGGGAGAGCCTTTAGATGTGACTCAAATCTGGAATTGATCAAAGCAAAGACTGATAAGTTAGTCTACACTAGCAAAAAGCCTTAACAAAATCCTAATGTATTCCTGCAAAGCCTCCTGCACTGACCCCCTCTGCCTTCCTGCATGTCTCTATCCTGCTTCCTACAGCGCAGTTAGAGTTCCAGCAGCACCAGACTGCCCTCAGTTAGAGTTCCAGCAGCACCAGACTGCCCTCGAGAAAACCCCTAAGAGCTCATGGCACCACGGAGAGCCAGCCTTCCTAACACAGGAGGCGCTCCTAGAAATGGTTACAAAAAAGAACAACCCATATATACAGAGCAATCAAATGATACGAACAAAAAGCTGCTCAGCCTCATTCATGATAAGCGCCCTTTCATGTAACTCCGAGGTGCTATTTTCACCTGTCAGATCTGCAAAACTGAATACATGTTTTAACACACCGCTGGCAATTCTGTGAGCAAGCTGGTCCCATTCCTGATGGGGGCATCTATGGGCACGGCCCCCGAAGCGGGCAATTTGACAGTATCGATCAATATTAAAAAGGCACATACCCTTTGCGTCAGTAATTTTACTTCTGGGAATTTGTCATTCAGATGTACTCACACATTGGCAAGGTGACGTCGCAGGTATTAATCTCTGCAGCACTGGTGGATGGAGAGCATTCGAAGAAACCACGTCAAGATCCACCTGGCTAAGTAGAATTTGTCACCGTGCAATGAGTGTCCTGAAGCTCTTCCCGACACAGCTCTGTGTGAAAAAAGCAGGGTGTAAAGCTTTTGTGCGAGAAAGGACAACAGGAGTACACACCTGTGTGTGTGGGTGCTGCGTGAAGAAACCGGGCGGAAGCCCAGGCACACGCTGATGGCACTTTCCGGGCGTGCAGGTGGAGGTGGCAGGGGTGGCGGAGTGGGGGGACCAGGTGGACGTGAGCAGGAGTTACGGGGAGACTTCCAGTGCACACCTGCCTATGCTTTTGCCTTTGAATAACGACTTATTACCTATTCAAAAATTAAACTTAAAAATAATTAGGATTTTACTGAGATGCTCCTTCACTAGTTGTCAGCCACCGTGCTTTGTGGTCGATCCTGTTGTGTTGTTCACAGTCCTCGTATTGAGATCAAAATTGGTTTTTCAGCCCCTGAAGTTTGTTCACTTGATTTCTGCCTTCCTCTAGCCTCCCACTTACATCTCCCATGCAGGAGCCCAAAATGTCAAACCGTGAATGTTTCGACAATCGCATACATCACTCTTATACATCATACTTATCAAGTCCCTTTCTACGTCATGCACGGCTTTGACAGTGAGAAAAAACAATACTCCTCTCTTTTAATGTAATTTCTGACTCTGATGGCGTCTATGGTTTCACATTGGAGATAGAACTGTTGTTTACACCGTTGGAGAGCTGCCCAGCCAGCTTCATCTGGTGGAAATCACTACATTTTGGCAAGAAACGGAATGTCTTCCTTGTGAAAACGTGGGTTTGACATTCTAGTGCTTCTCAAGTGAGTGGAGATGTGGCCTCATGTTCCCTTGCCACTTAGCGATACCCGTCAGCGGGGCCACGGCGGGGCATTAGGATTTATGCTGTGGTTACAGGGTTTGGTTTCTCCTTAGGAGCGGGCACCCTGTGAATGCCGCCTTCATTCATCCCTCCGCAGACACCTGCCTCCGCTGTGGGCGCCACCTGGGCAGACAGGCCTGCTGAGAGCCCGCCCGTGCCCGCGGAGACGCCGCTCTCCCGCAAGGACTGTGCCCTCCCTCTGGCTGTGCCATTGTGGAACTGAGTTCTTTAGATCCGTGCATTTGCTGTACTCTCTGACTTATTTTGGGTTTGAATTTAGTAGTCACTGCTTCTCTAAGTATCTGATTGGGTTTAGTTGGAATATCAACCCTGCCGATTTTCCTGTGTGCTGCTTATAATGTTGACGTTTTTCTTTGTCTTATCACTTAATATTATTTCCTCTTAGTCCACCCATTGGTTTTATTTTAGCTGCTACTTCCTTCCTAGTTACTGGATTTTGTGAAAACCCTTTCCTAAGCCTAAACGTCCGCCTGCCACTATCCTAACAAAGTTCTTTGACCCTTGCTCTGGGGTTTTTACACGGTTAACCCATGTGACACACCCTGGCCTTGGGGATACAGAAACTTCAGCTTGCCCGTCCTTAGGCCTCTTTCTGAAAGGCGCATTTCTCATAGTTGCCGGGCCTTCAGGGCACGCGCTGGTGGTTATTGTGCTTCTTTTCTGGAGTGGGGCTCGAGGGTGGGGTGGGGGAGGGGATCGCGTCCTTTCACTCGGCTGAGCACTGCAGAGGCTTTCAGAGGCTTTTCAGGTCACTGGGAATGCCTTTATGTTAAAGGTTATTCTTTATTAGTAGTGGTGCTCTAGTTGAATTTCATTTCTCCTGAGAGCCGACCGTAGCTATAGCGTTTTGGCACCTTCTGTGTTTTGTAACTCTTCTGTTCCTTTTGTCAAATGGGCCATCATTAGGACATTTTTTTCCCTAAGTGATTTTTGAACTCTATTTTGTGTTGTTACATTTTTTTAATGTATGTTGACCATATTTTCGAGATTCAGAATGATCATGACTTCGTATACCTGGGTTATAGTCTGGTGAAAGGTGCTCTGTGTTGCTAATACAGAGAGGTACTGGGTTCCAGGCTGTGGGATGACCTCATCTTTCTGCAGGTGTCCTTATGACATCTGCCCTGAGAGGGGGTGTGTGGAAAGAGATACAAACAGTTCATGCTGTGCTCACTTTTTCTTGGTCGATTCTCTGCTGGCGCTGGTCAGTATTTCCCGGTGCTTTGGGACTGGTGACTTCTCAGTAAGGATTGGCAGATAGTCTGAGGTGCTGAGAAATGGCGTATGTGTCGGTTATGCAGATGCTGAGGATACCATGGTCCTTGTGGAGTTAGACAAGCCTGCGGTGGACGGCTTGCTGCTGGTTGTGAGACTGTCCTGAGGATGAACCGAGATGATGTACGTCAAGTGTAGGCAAGAGCGCCTGGAGCACAGCAGGTGCCAGACAGCATGGCGTCCTTGTCCTTGGGCTGGGAGTGAACCCCGGGAGACTGTCTTTCCTGGGAGGGCAGCACGGCGGCGCCTGGGAGGGCATCAGGTGGCAGGGAGATGGTCGGGTGGCAAAGGGAAGTGAAGAAAAAGACTGCCTCCAGCATCCATTTGGCCAGGAAAGGTGTTTCTTTGTAGTTACAGGAAGTACAGCTTCTGGAAACATTGATACCAGGAAATGGCTGGAGTCTTAGAGCAATTCCACTTTCTTGGCAAGGAATTAAAGGAAAATGTGTTGAAAATAAAAATGAAGAATTTTTGGAAAGAGAAAGAACTGAAAAAAAAAAGTGATTGCCATAAGAATTCTCCCATTTAGGGGAATCTAATTTTGAACGGCTTTTTTGGTCCTTTTCCCCATTGACGGAGCCTCTGCACCTCCAGCAGCGCTGGCCTCTATGCTCTCATGCCTCTGAGTTGTTCGCATTCACTCAGCCTGACCTAAGAGGGCTGTTGCTGCTGGGTCCCCTGCTGCCTGAGCTGAGTGCGGAGGCGCAGCAGCTTGCAGCCCTGGATGCAGGACAGGTCTCAGGTGAGCTGTGCGCCCCGCTGAGGACGCAGCTCCTGTCTCTGGGCCATTATCCAGAGGACAGGATCACTTAGATTTGGTTTGTATGTGTAATTTTTTCTTTGCAGCTGGCTCTTTATTCACTTTGGAATTGTGTAGGTTGTTGATCTGTATTCTTAATTAACCACGTAAATGGTCTTACTTCTGCGCTGGTGTTACATTTTTCTTTGGTAACTCAATGCACTGGAACTTGGAGAAAGGTGAGAATGTCCCATGAACAATTTCGAGGGTGAATTTTTGAGGCTACACTTTAAACTGTTTTTAAAAAAACATTCTACATCTGGTTTGCATTTATCTGAAACAAAACTATCAATGAGTTGGCTTCCTTTCATTTAAAACCTTACAGATAATTTGAGGAATTGCACTTTTATCTGTTATGATCTTTGGGGATTCCTTAACACTGTTAGTAGATATGTATATATTTTTTAAAAAAATACTGAATTGCCTTCTGCTTTTCTGTAGGGAACAGTTCATAAAAATGGGAAGAAAATGCAGGAGGGCACTCAGCTTTGCAGCGCTGCCTCCCTCCTTCTGCCCTGGGTACTGCCCTGGATACTGGCCTGGGTAGTGGCCTGGATGCTTGCCTGGGTACTGGCCTGGGTCATTGGTCGGTCAGGACACAGAAACTGCTCACCTATTCATCTGCCTTTGCCTGAGGTGACCAGCAGAGGCTTCAGTGGGAGTCCCTCCCCAAGTGTGTATTGAAGGGTGGGTTCAATAAGAAGTGTGTATTGAATGATGGATCCCTAAGAAGCAGCAGGGTACCCTGGAAGCATGTGTTTGGGGCGGAAAAATGGGGGTTCAAATCTCAGCTCTGCCTAATCTCTGAGCTAAGCCCTGTGTGTCTGTAAACGGGGTGCTCAGAATCTATTCGCCTCCTCTGAGTACTTTACCCTGAAGATGAAAGAGCAGGTCTAAGTCATGTAACACTTGGGAATTGTCTGGAATGGTAACAGTTTTAGACTTCTAATGTTTTTGTTTTGATTTTATATTAATTATGAGCAGCTCAGCTTCATTTTTTAGCATTAAAAGAGACATGAAAACAGCAAGGTCCTGCTGTACGGCACAGGGAACTATATTCAGTCTCCTGGGGGAGACCATGATGGAAAAGAATATAAAAAAGAATGTGTGTCTGTATACAACCGAGTCCTGTGGCTGTATAGCAGAAATCGGTACATTGTAAATCAACTCTACTTCAAACATTTTTTTAAAATTTAGAAAAAGGAAGAAGTGCAGAGCTGTTTTCAGAAATCCTTAAAATATTGCCTCTGGTTTTTAAAAGTATCTGCGACCTCGTGGAGAAGTCTGTATGAAGGAGGCGGGGGTAGGGGTGCCGGGGGCCTTCCGCCTGCCCCAGAGCCGGCCCTGGCAGCCAGCATGGCCCGTCCTCCGGAGAAGGCTCCTGTCTTCGGGTTTGACCTGCTGCTTCGATTGCTGGGTGATGTCGCCTGCTCTGTCCCCCTCCCACCTAAGGTAAGGACATCGCCTTCAAGGGGCAGGATCTGTGAACCCACCAGCGGTTTGTTTGGTAGCTGTTTCGGGGGAGGCGAGGGGTGGACTGAAGCCAGTGAGAGGTTAAGGAGATCTGGGTTGACCACTCCGTAGGTTTTCCAGAGTCGAGTGTGGCTGCATTTCTGTGAAATCACCCTGAGGTCACACCTCTGACTCTGGCAGGTTCCTTACTCACTCAGTTTCCCTGGAAGACAGGTCTCAGAGAACTCGTTTCTTGGTTTGGTTTTCCCTGGAAGCAGAGCCAGTGGTTTATTTGGGAGGTGATTCCAGCAGATGGGAGAGAGGGAGTAAAGCAAGGCGTTCAAGCCGGTGGCCACGTGGGCAATAAGGGCTCCACTACCGCCCCCCCCCGCCGCCCCCCGGCCCCAGAAGGGCCTCCCTCCCAGAAGGTGGCTGAGGGCCAGCGCCCTTCTTGGGAGCGCCAGCTCTGCGCTCCTGGACTCCTCTGCCCTTGCTGGAGGGCCGCGTGGCACTCCGGGTGGGCGCCAGCTGGAAGCGGACCCCTCTGTGGAGGTTAGGAACGGGACCCGGACGTGTTCAGTCATCAGGTTCACAGCGTTTTGGTGATCCTGTCCTCAGCTTTTAAAAGAGATTCTTCTAGATACAATATTAAAACTACGTAGGGAGGAGTTCTCTTGCGGCGCGGCAGGTTAAGGGTCCTGCAGTTGTCACTAGAGGCACTGGGGTCTCTGCTGTGGTTTGATGTCTGGTCCGGGAACTTCCACGTGGCATGGGCATGGCCAAAAACAAAACAAAACAAAGCCAAACCAAAAGAAAACACTTCATGGAGAATGTAGCTTTCCTTATAAATTTGGCACAGGTGGGATTTATGTTAGTAAAAAAAATCTTTACTATTGCATCTTTCTGAATCCTGAGGTTATATAAAGTAAGTGATTAAATTATTAATACTTTGATCAGTATGGTGCTTGCTTAAGACTCATGATAAAGAGACGTTTAAAATAAACAGTAAAGCCAGCATATTCTATGAAAACATCTAATATGAAATTATTGTTTTCATAGGCGCAAATTTTTCCTGTAAAGGGCCAGATAGTACCCGTTTTAGACTTCGTGGGACATGCAGTTTCTGTTGTCACTTCGCAGCCCTGCCCTTGCAGCAAAACAGACAGTGCATAAATGAATGAGCTCATTCACAGAAACTGGCAGAGGACCGCGGCGCTGACGCCTCGTGTTAGAAGAATACATTATTGTTGACGAACACAGATTTCTTCCTTTGGGTGTTTAGAAGGCAGTAACCCCCTTTCAATAGAGAGTATCCAAGATCATAGCTGTAGTTTGGGAAAGTGGACACCCATCCCAAAGCAGTGTGGCCTGCTGGCTCTTTGCTCTGGAAGGTCCGCTTGTGTACGTCGGGGTGCCCTGCTCCAGCTCTTCCGCCTCTGTGGGATATCGGAAAGGCAGCAATTTCATGAAACAGAAACTGTTGTGTTCTCCACATAGAATTTCTATCACTGTGTTTGTTTGTTTGTTTGTTTTAGCATCTTTTAGTCCTGAATCACTTTACAAAGAATAAGACAAATCAGGAGACACGTGTATAAGTACGCGCTTATCCATGAGAAGCGCATGATGTGTGTGTCATTTCTTTAGGCAGAGCGCTTTATTTTGTTTGATACAGTCGGACTAGCTTGGGGCAAAGACAGCGCTCTATCCCTGTTTGTGGATGACTTGATTGAGTTACACCGAGGTCAGTGACCTCGTGCTCAGAATGGCCAGTTTGTCAAGAAAGCCCTGTGACACATACTTGTGCACGTCTTTCTTCCTCTGTTAAGATACTGATCTCGGATCCCGTAATCGTGCACTGGACAGTGCAGCCTTTCGATGCCTTAAATATGTTAGGAAAATTGTAGCAAGGTTTACATACGGAATGTATACTATGTATATAATGTGTGATAATATATCCATTCCATGCGTATGATAATAACCCATTCCAGTGGGTTATTGTTAATAAATGCCTGCGTAATAGTAATGAATGAATAAGGCAATGGCAACATTAGCGGAGACGCCTGAGGGAAGCCTGCTGGCGTCTGTCGTCATATGTGTGATGCTGGGGCTGGGGAGACTGAGGGTGGGGGGTGAAGTCAGCCCCAGGGATACTGGCAGTGCCCTCACACAGGGGAGGTGACAGGAGGCCCCCAAGTCTGGGAGTCTCTTGAAGTGGAAATTCTTTATCAGCTGACTGCCAATTGACGTGCTCACTTTCCAGAGGGGGCTTGGGCAAAAGTTTGAAGAGATTAAGAAGAGGATTTAAAGAATAAGTGTCTTGATTGAGAGCGTCTGCCTGCCTTTCCTCTTCCTTTTCATAGTTGCGCTTCTCCCACTTACCAAAGAAGAAAGGTTCCCCCTTTTCTGTCCAAGTCGCACTGTGCTTGGTTGCCCCCAGGGTGTGAACGTGGGGTGTGAACCAGGGCACCCTCTGAGAAGGGGTGGCTCTGAGGGAGGGTCCGGGGAGAGTGTCTGTGGCTGTGGAGACCCTGCGTCTCAAGCTCTCAGCTCAGGGTCCAGCCCCAGGTTTCCATCCGTCCAGCATTCATTGTCTGTCTTCGTTTCTAATGTAGAAGGGAGCTGCAAGGCAGCATGTGTATCCAAATGATAAAAAAACCTTTGCAGACAGAAAGTCGGTCTGACTTGAGTATTTGATGGCATAGAAGGCAGGCTTTCCAGTAGTGGCAGTGGGCAGACTCCACAGACTGAACGAACTATTCTTCAGCTCCAGGGTTTGGCCAAAAATACATACAAGGCATATTTGCTGTAAAAGCTATGTGAGAACATACATCATTCGCATCTATTTAAACTTGTGGTAAAAATTCTGATATGTCAACCTAAGAATGTGTGATAGGGCACAGTTTCTTCTGGAAGTAAAATACGCTGCAAAAGAGTGAACAGAAAGGAAGAATGCGCTCAGTCTGAATTAACACGCTGTGTATGAGTGAACGACCGAGTGGGTGGCGTCCACCCCTCTAGGGGGACCCGAGAGCCCCAAAGGTGGGGGGAAAGCCAGCAGGGTGAAGCTTACAGGTGGGGATTATGCCCGAGGTTTGGCCGGAGGACCAGAGAGGACCCCTGGAACCGCTCGCACCCTGGCATCACACCCAGGGCAGCAGCTTGGGTTGGGCCACATCGTGGTGCTTTGGAGAGCATGCCCACGGCTCTCTGCGTAATTAACATGCTGTGTGTGAGTGATGTTTATTTTAGGTTCCATGTTGATGCACTTCAGTCCAGTGGGTTGTTTTGAGGGCCGAATGTTGTTGATAAGGAAGTGCACAAAACTGGCAGTGTCCAGGGCTAAGGCTGGTGGTCCAGCAGTTCAGGCAGAGCTGGACCCGTGTGCCAGAGGCTGAGCTAGTCTGGGCATTTGACCCCCCAAAGAAGAGGCAGAGAGAAGGAAAAACCTGATGAGTTGGTGTGGATGCTCCTGCAGAGGGGAGGGAAGGGGAGGGAGGCCCTCTGCTGGAGCGACAGCAGGTGCAGAGCCCTGGGGAATGGGCCCTTTGCGCAGGTGCCCATGTCTGGATCTGGTGCCTTGGGGCAGCCTGGGCACGGTCAAAGCAACAGGCTGTATAGCCCCCCAAGTGAACAGGTTTTGTAAACGCACACGTGCTTATGACGGCACCGACCTGATGGATGACGAGGAAACCAGATTTGTGGGCGGTCAGGCCCTCGGATGGGGGCAGACATCCCGGAGCTCGGGCGCTGCGGGTGCTGCAGGGAGCTGTCTGGGGACCCGGACAGTGACGCGGGCAGCCGCACTTTACAGACCTGGGGGGATTCTCAGCTTGTTAGACGGTTTTATATTCAGGACCTCACATGAGGTCTTTTCTTTTTTTATGGAGGTATAAATTGACTTACAATGTTATGTTAGTTTCGGGTATATAGCATTGTGATTTGACATTTTTGTACATCATGAAATGATCTACTCGCTAAGTCTAGTTACCATCTGTCACCTTACAGAGTCATTACAGACTGTATTCCTTATGCTGTACATTTCATCCCTGTGACTTCTTTACTTTGTAACTGAAAGTTTGCTCCTTTGGTTCTTAAAATAATCCAAAGAGGACAAATTGTAAGCAAAGAGAGGCTCAGGGGCTCCGACCTGGGCCCCAGCACCGCAGACACAGTGAGCCGTGGTCCCCGCTGGCTTCTCTGCCAGGTGTCCTCTCTTGGTGGCCTCCACGTGCATTGCTAGGATGCTACATCGCGGTGCCACATTGCGGTGCACCCTGCCACAGACCGCCGTCGCCTCCGTGATCCAGCCTTTCTGGGATGAAAACGTTTTCCAGATTACCGAAATGTAACTTTTAAAGTATCTACTTTTAATAATTTGTTTTACATAGAAATCTTCCCAAATCGCGGGATGCCTTTCCTATTAGATGCACGTTGTGAATCTCATAGTCTCCCTTGTATCCTCATGAGCATCGGTTATTCTTTTATTCTGCAGAGATGCCTTGTAAAGAAGTCTTCAGGTTTACGGTTCTGTAGGCTGCTGTTATTAATAGCCTCAGACAGTGAGGCCTTTTTATTTATCTCTCTTGCAGCTTCTAAGTTTTCTTCTTTCCTTTTTTTCTCTGTGGATCCAAGGGAATAGCCACAAACGGCCGCCTGTCCGTCCCTGTCTGGGCAGCTCGTTGCATCAGTCTCCTCCCAGCAGGAAACGCAGTCACATTTGCCTTCGTTACTGGCCCTGAGTGTGGGAACTGCGGGCCTGCCCGTGGGTGGGTACCGACGGCTGCTTAGTGACGCCACTCTCGACTCCACGGAGGGCGTTTGCTGGAGTGTGACCTCGGATGAGCGGCGTTGACTTGGGGTGTGCCCATTTTCAGGTTTTCCCAGGAGGGCGCTGGGAAAAGTCACAATCAGTATGACGTTTTCGTACTTGTTGGGCGAAGGATCTTATTCTCTGCCAAACGTATAACCTCTTTTTAACAAGTGCTTTTTAATAAGAGGTGTATAGGCCCTTGTTTATACAATCCATGTTTGGTCTAAGTGTGTGTCGTCTATCTTATTTCACACATGTGACACCCAGATGAGAGTCTGGTGTCGTTTCAGTTCTTTGGAGCAAGGAAGTTTGGGAGAGGACCTGGGGAGCATCACAGCCATCACTAAAGCTAATGGAAATGTGCAGGTTAGGACGTGAACGCCCTCCTGGGTTGTTGCGAGTTGTCATGTTGTTTGCATTCTCTTCCTGCCGAAGTAACCAACTGCTTTTCTTGCCATTTTGGAGTTACATGAGTAAGCCTGTTTACGTTTGACAATGCAATTAGCTGATAAAGGAACATGAGATGTTTACTTTTAAAAATGGTATAGATGTACTGTTTAATATCTATTTCCTGAGTAAATGATGTATCATAGTTAGTCAGGTGAAAGTGGTGTAAAATCTTAATAGTGCATATATTGATAATACAGGAGACGAGGCATGTGTTTTGTGTTTTTTTTTTTGTTTGTTTGTTTGTTTGTTTGCCATTTCTTGGGCTGCTCCCGTGGCATATGGAAGTTCCCAGTCTAGGGGTCTAATCAGAGCTGTAGCTGTTGGCCTACACCAGAGTCACAGCAACGCGGGATCCAAGCCGAGTCTGTGACCTACACCACAGCTCACGGCAACGCCAGATCCTTAACCCACTGAGCGAGGCCAGGGATTGAACCGCAACCTCATGGTTCCTAGTCGGATTCATTGACCACTGCGCCACAACGGGAGGTCCGCATGTGATTTTTAAAAGATTTAAAAGAAAACTAGTAAATGCAAGCCATCAGAAATTTTAGGCTTTGAAAATCTTTTGGCAGTTTGAAAGGATTTTTAACATCTAGAAATTTCACATTGTCTGCCTTTCTTGTTTCCTAAGGGAACAGAGTGATATGCATGTACTTTAAAGAACTTTGCTTCATTTGATGTTACATAGGTTGTTTTTAATGTCTTCTTTCAATTTTATCTTTTATTAATTGTAGGTGAGAATTATAATAGATATGGCCTTCATTAAAAATAAAAGTAGTTTCTGAGTTTCCAGTTGTATAAAACTAAGATAATGGATGAAAAATCATAATAGCAGCACGTAGGTAAAATACAGGTTATCATAGTGTAATGGAACCAAACGACTGGAGTTTGAATGGTTTAAACATTGATTCCTCCATCTGCTGCTTGTGGATGCCTGAGTAAATCACTTTATTTCTGAGGGTTTTTCTAGAACCTGTAAAATGGTGGCGACCTTGCCATCTGTGCCTCCCCCCCGCCCCCGCCTGCCCCTCTTGTGTGGGGATAAAGATGGTGAGTGGGAAAGTGCTTTGTGAAATTCAGCATAGAGGTGATGCGTCATTAGGGCATTGCTACAAAATCTGGGGGACAGAGACTGTGCAGGTTCATGGTTCTCATTGTTACGTAGTGTTTGAGAGGCAGCATTGTGCTCTAGGTACTCAGAGAGCAGCTCCCTCTAGTCGTGGTTAATTTGCCGTCATTATCCACGTGCTCTCTTTGAGGTTGCTCGCTGGGCCACTAAATACTTACCTTGTTACACAGTGTGGGCGACTTAACCTTGGGATGATGGCCTTAACCTTTTACCAGTTTGACTAGTGTCTATTTAAATGATCAAGTTCTAAGATTTTATAGTACATACTTCTTAAACATTGTATTTTCTTTGCCTTTCTCTGTGTCATTGTGTTAACAACATAAAATATACACTGTATGTAAGTGTTCTGTTCCAAACACCAGTGCAGGTGAGATGATCTGAGCAGAGGAACCGCAACACCTGCATCCTTTCAGAATGCAGCACCAAATAATTAGTGTAAGAATATGAATTTAGTTTTTCTTTTCTTTTCTTTTTTTTTTTTGTCTTTTTGCTATTTCTTGGGCCGCTCCTGCAGCATATGGAGGTTCCCAGGCTAGGGGTCGAATCGGAGCTGCAGCCGCCGGCCAACGCCAGAGCCACAGCAACGCAGGATCCGAGCCGTGTCTGCAACCTACACCACAGCTCACGGCAACGCTGGATCGTTAACCCACTGAGCAAGGGCAGGGACCGAACCCGCAACCTCATGGTTCCTAGTCGGATTTGTTAACCACTGCGCCACGACGGGAACTCCTAGTTTTTCTTTTAATGATAGGTTTTCTTTGATATAAAAATGACTGAGCCCTTCCCTCCCCTCTTCCTTCCTTCCCTCCATTCCTTTGCATCCTATTTGCATTTAGTTTTGACTCCTACTTTGCTTAAAGTAATCTGCATTGTAAAGTGGAAGTAAAAGGGAAGGGCAGATGTGCTGCATATTAGAGTCATTTCCAAATGGAAAAGGTTAAAACACTTCCTTCCCTCCCTCCCTCCCTCCTTCCTTCCTTCCTTCCTTCCTTCCCCCCATCCCTCCCTCCCTGCTTTGGGCAAAAAGTAGAGAGGCTTTTCACAAAAGGCATAATTTTACAATCTGATTAGATACCCATTTTGAGTTGGACCTTTTCAGGCAGCAGAAAGAGACCTCGACCCGCTGTTGAAGAGACGCTGTTGACAGCACTTACGAGCAGCCTGTCCTGGATGGAGGAAAGGAGGAGATGAGGACTGGAGTAAAAACTTAGGGGAAACAGGATTACGGAGAATAATTGCTAAAAAGCATTTTCTTACTTCAAGAGGTGGACGAGGCATATTTTTAGAAATTATTTTTTGGCTCTGGGGAAATTCAAGCCAGATTTTGCCTTCTGCTTTGGCAGCCTGCCTTTATTGTAAATATCATTGCCCAGAGAATTCATCGAGAACTCTCTCCAAAGGCTTTACTGCGAGTCTGGGAGGATCTCCCTCCTGGGCCCAGACACACACACGCAGGCCCAGGGGCCCCTGGTCCTTGCTCTTCTTTTCCTCCTGTTTGGATAAGAAGAAAGAAGAGCCTCTACATACCGTTAAAACATGAGGCCTTTGTCTTTGTCATCCTGTTACGTTGCCTGACACATAGCAGGTGCTCTCAAAAGGATTTACTGTAGACTGGGTGTAGCCTGTGTTTTCTCATGGCAGATGTGGGTCATTTTCCAAAGCCTGTGTGTGTGTGTGTGTGTGTGTGTGTGTGTGTGTGTGTGTGTGTGTGTGTGTGAGACCACCATCCACCATAAAGCTGAAGTTTGGGAACAGGTTGAAGCCAGTCCTTCACGCTCAAGGACAGTCAGTGTACCTCCCAGGTGGGTTTGTCTGCTTATGACACACCTTGAAGCCAGGTGGGTGGGAGATGTGGGCCGTGGCTGGAGGATGGAAGCAGGCACTGTTGGGGGGGCGGGGGGGCAGGTGGCCACTCTCTTGGCAGTTCTTTCCGTGTCGCTGCGTTCCTGCGTTCCTGTCCGTGTGTCCTTGCTCAGCACATTGGTTCAGGTGGTTCAGGGCCTCAGCCCCAGGACACGCCTGCAGGTCCACGTGCTGACCTGTCCCTGACCGACTGCGAGCCGTTGCTCGTGTAACTTCTTTTTGCCGCACTGACTTCATCTATAAGATGGTACCTTGTTCGTAGATTAAACTAGTTACGTAGGAGGGGTTCGGGAGACGCACGGACTGTACATCAGCGCTTCGTTCCTTCACTGAGATTTTCAGGTTCGTTGTCTCAGGTGTGGTCACAGCCGTCTTGCTAGAGAGGCCGGCTGTTGCTTTACGGATCATGAAACTGGTGTTGAGGTGTCTGGTCCCTTGGTGCCGGTCACTCAGCTGGAGCGGAGGTTCCGACCCCGCGGTGCCCTCTGCAGAGACCTCGCTGTCTTCTGAGGAGAGGGGTGTCTGGTTTGGAAAGCGGGGTGTTTGTGTTGCTGGGGAGGAAATGAGCCTGACGAAAGCACGTGGCATCAGACGGAGGCTCGTTTCTGAATCTCCACTTAATTTTCACGTCTCTTTTCATGGGGGTGCACAAGCAGTCTCCCCAGCTTTTGCAGAAGACTTGCTTGGGTAGCGGGACTTCTCCGTGTGAAGAGCGAGTGTTGCACTTGCTGTGGGACGTGGACGGATGGGGACGGGCAGCTGCTGCTCGTGGGGTCTGCTAGCGCCTCGTCCCCGGGACGCCGGGAATGTGAGGTTTCCTGTGAGGCTGCTCTTTGGCTGCATTCTTCTGTGAAGGTTTTCCCCAAAGCTGTAGATGGTAATCGGATTAGAGCGCTGCTTTTCGACGATTGATGTTTAATTCCCCAAATTCTGTATCAGTGGGCAGGCTAGAGATTTCATAAATATCACTTATCAAATTATATTTCCATATGTGCACCCTCAATTTTGTTCCTCAGAATAATTGTTAGAACTTTGTTTTGGGGGCTGTGTGTGTGTATGTGTGTGTGTGTCTGTGTTCTGTGTCAACGTTTTTTTACAAGTAGCTCATGAACTGGCTCTTACGTTTGCTAAGACGATGAAATGTTTGGGGGCAGGCACATGGGCTTAATTTCCCAGGATTTATTCTTACCCAACGATAAGAAATATGAGGTTCTTTTAATAATACGCATCACCTGGCTTAGGCGAACAAGAGATTTTTCCTACCACATGAATGTAAGTGTCTGTCTACAGATAGAAATAGTCATTCGAGATTTAGAGAAAAAATAAAGAACAAACACAAGGGAACTTCCTAGAGGTCATGGGAACGGCTCATGTTACACTGAGATACTTACAATAATGATAATGCTTAGTTTGTGATATTTGGAGTTATTTTGAATGTTACTGTCTAAAACATTGCGTCTAGGCAATTACTGTAATTATGCATTATTTAATGTTTTTCTGTTAAAGTATAATCTTTGGTTTTTATTAAACTAAAATATTATATTCCTCTCTGTTTATTTGCTCATAATTATTCCTCAGGTGGTTATTAAAGATATCTTTTTGTGGAATGCCCCAGCTATACATCTTCACAAAGTCGGTGGTCTTTAACATTTTTTATTTGAACAGACCAATTCATTTATCTGAACGTAATTTAAACTGGACTTTCTAAGAAGTCATTCCAAATCTCTGGAAAAGATGTTACAAAATTCATTGGTAGGAAATATCTAGATGTCACAAACCCCTTTTAAAGTAAGTTAAGATAGATATAAATCCACTCTACCCAGAGCATCCGTCTGTTTTATTGTATAGCATAAGCCACATCTGGTGTGATGCTGGCTGTGGCCAGAGGTTTCCTAAATGAGCTGTCTTCAACCACAGACCCAAGAGGCTTTGCAGGCTTCCTTACCTGCTGAGTAATGGTCTGACTCGGACTCTAGGTTCAGAAAGAAGCTGTATATTGTTGAACTCCCCCGGCTTCCCAACAACAAATGGAATACAGACACAGACACACACGCACACACGTGCGTGGACACGAACATGTGCGCACACACAGCCTGCTTGACTTTGTACCGTGAAGACAGATCCAGTCTGTGGTGTTGTCCTTATGCCAGGATTAACTTGGTGCCCACACTCAGTTTCATAAAGTGATAACTAATAACCCCAGCTTTTCACGAATGATAATAGCAAGTGAGATCCCTTGGAAATAGGACTCTATTCTGATGCCTTTTATCAATCCCGTCTCTGTGCTAGACACCTGCTCACAGCTCACGGTTACTTGGGGATCTCGCTTGCCTGTTCTCCTCTCCGTCGGAGGAGTCCAGGCATTTTCCCAAGGAGAGCGTGGCCCCGGGGGGGCTTCAGGGTAAATGAGGTGGCCTCTGCTAAGAGTGTGACGTGGCTTCTCAGCTTGAGTAAAGGAATATCCCCTCTATCTTCTCTCTTTCAACCTTTTAAAAATTTTATTTTATTTAAAAAAAAAATTTTTTTTGTCTTTTTAGGGCTGCACCCGTAGCATATGGAGATTCCCAGACTAGGGGTCGAATTGGAGATGCAGCCGCCGGCCTACACCACAGCCACAGCAACACAGGATCCAAGTCAAGTTTGTGACTACACCACAGCTCACGGCAACGCCTGATCGTTAACCCACTGAGCAAGGCCAGGGATTGAACCCACGTCCTCATGGATGCTAACTGACTGAGTTCCATTAACTGCTGAGCCACGATGGGAACTCCTATTTTGTTTTATATAAGAGAAACCAGCAGTTTTATGGTCACACAGCTAATCCCTCTGAGTTTGAGGTTTGGCTGTAGGTCCATATCCTGAAAAACCCAACCTCATTCTACCAACCGTACAGTGTTCTCTCTCAGGACAACCAGCAACCACGACGCCACAACTCATCATACTTTGCAAACACAAATGAACTTTGCCGGAGGGGCTGCAGATCCATCCACACCACAAGCCAGAGACACCACATGGACAGCGCTGATCTGGGAGGGGCTCTCAAAGAGCAGGGGGCCACCCCACGCCTGCTGCAGTGGACACTCCGAGCCGGAGGCCCAGCACCAGCTAATGCACGCTGTCCTCTGAGAACCACTCAGAACTTGTAGAAAAAAGTAATAGTTTCACGGAGAGGCTTTCCTTAAATAACGGATGCTTCATGTCCTTTTTACATTTGAATTCAGTTTTTAAGGGTTCAGTTTTTAATACATCACTGCAATAAAATACCTATTGTGTGAAAATAATTTATTAGAGATAAAATGATCTGGGCTATTTCTGTTCTTCAGTACTCTTCCAAACTACTATTCCCTCTTTTTTTTTTTTTTGTCTTTTTAGGGCCACACCCACAGTGTATGGAGGTTCCCAGGCTAGGGGTCTAGTCGGAGCTATAGCTGCCAGTCTACACCACAGCCACAGCAACGCCAGATCCGAGCTATGTCTTTGACCTACACCACAGCTCATGGTAATGCTGGATCCTTAACCCACTGAGCGAGGCCAGGGATCGAACCTGCAACCTCATGGTTCCTAGTTGGATTCGTTTCCGCTGCGCCACCTTGGGAACTCCTGTTCCCTCTTTCTTTTGGAGAAATAAATGCAGGGATTTTAAATGTTTACCTGTTGGTTTCTTAAATGTTCCATCCTTTCTCTCTTCCAAGGGAAGTTGTTCAGTTTTTTTCAGCCTGCAATTCTCTAACTATAAAGGCAAAGGTAACCTGTCAGGGATGATTTGATGATAGTCTGTTTTCTAGGGAAATCCCGCCTCCTGGGGATCCGGAGCGGAGTTCTTTGTGCTCAGCCCTTGGGTTGGTTATAAAGCTCGCTGACCTCAGTGAGAGTATGGTAGGCGCTCTGTACAGAAAGTGTGAAATAATCTCTTCCAATGTATTGATTGAAGAATACACAGGTGAGGTTGTAGTCCTGCGGCCTCAGGTCTCAGCTGGGAGCCCTGTGCGTTCAGGCCAGAACCGGGATCCCGTCTTGGTGAATCTGAGTGACCCCTGCGTGCACAGCAGCCAGGGCGAAGCACGTGTCACAGAAGCTCCATCAGGAGATCCCGGAGCTGGTGGCCTGTAAGCCTTGAGGTCTCTTTCTAGCTGGAGTTTATGTGCCTGAAGGAACCACAGTCCCATTTTTGTGACAAAAATGAGGGCACCCAACCAGCCTGCTGTACTCTGGTGTGTGTGACACGTGCAGGGACAGCCTTCCCCACGGCCTTCATCCCAAACGGTGGTAGAATCTGGGCAGAGTCCCCACCCAGATGCTCCGGGATCCCCGAATTGAAGGGGTAGGAAGTCCATCTTTTTTTGTTATTAATTTGAAATCACGAGAAACTGATTTTGATGAACTCTTGTATCTGACCGCTTCTCATCGCTGGTAAGACTCAGAACAGAGTTCAGTTTTCTTCAGGAGTCTCATTCTCCAAACCGTGCCTTTCCTAGTGGTTCGCTAAAGTGGTGGATGTTTGCTGAAATCACAGGGTAAAGAAATTTCTAAGTAGAGAGAGATCCCATTTTGTTCCCTGTCCTCAAGGCCATTCCGGGTGGCTCTTACCTGACGTGTGCCACCCCAGCCATTCCGGGTGGCTCTTACCTGACGTGTGCCACCCTAGCCATTCCGTGTGGCTCTTATTTGATCTGTGCCACCCCAGCCATTCCGTGTGGCTCTTATTTGATCTGTGCCACCCCAGCCATTCTGTGCGGCTCTTATTTGATCTGTGCCACCCCATCCATTCCGTCTGGCTCTTATTTGATCTGTGCCACCCCAGCCATTCTGTGTGGCTCTTATTTGATCTGTGCCATCCTGGTCTCCCACCTGAGCTTTCCTGTGAGCTCTCAGCTCCGACTGGAACTCCATTTCCTTGGATGCCAGGGCAGCAAAGCTTCCGTGGCCTCCTGCTCATTCATCCTCAGGCCTCGGTAATCTCAGCCTCTTCATACCCCTTTGTATTTTTTTAAATCTTTGGTTATGTCACTGTCACCTTGAGTGTTGGGTAGTTTCTTTTGGTGGTGGTTGGTTAGAGTCTACTTCTAAGTGCGTGAGGGTGTTTCTGTTACACTTAGGTTGTGTAGAAGATGTAAAATCCCTGATAGACATTTGTAAGACATTTTCAGCCTCCGCAGGCTGTATGCATCCCCTCTTTACCTCTGGTAACCAGTAACGGTTCTTATCCATGTGGACACGGCTTTGTTTGTCCATGGGGTTGCAACAGTAAATTTTATCTTGGAATAAAAGAGTAGAAGTTTATTTAATTGAGACCCATACTTACTGGCGTACTGTAAGCAATGAATCCGTCGTGATAGAGCTGACGCCGCCTTCATTTTTGGAGGGAGGTTGCTGATGACTGGTCACGCTTTCCCCGCTGGCTCACTCGCGCAGCCCTAAGGGGACTGATGTTTTCTTCCCCACTCCTGCTCTCAGGTGTGTGACGTGTACACTTGGCGTGTCACACGTTCACTGGCAGTCAAGCCTGCCTTCCTTCCATCAAACCTTGAGGGAACGTTCCCCTGTCCCGAGGTCTGCTGTGGAAAAGCCTGGAGCTTGTATTTTTCTGCACTCAGACGTACCTGGGCTGTACAAGCACTAGGAAGCTTTTGCTAGATGTTCACGCGGACACACAAAGGGCCGGAAAGATCTACCTGGAGAGGTTTCAATTTCATTCAAACGTCCCTCCCTTGATAATGTATTTAGGAGAGAGAAGGAGGAAGAAGAGGCTGCGTAACTCCTTCACGTCTCTGTACGTTAAGTCGTGTGGAGTAACTGCAGTCCGTTTTCCGCATCCTTCGTCTTTACATACGTTTGAATCCATGGTGAAAGAGCCACGCTCGGGACTTGGAGGACAGATGGGTGGTTGCCGAGGGGGAGGGAGGGGGGAGGGGGGGAGCTTGGGGTTAATAGATGCAGACTGTTGCCTTTGGAATGGATTGGCAAGGAGATCCTGCTGGGTAGCACTGGGAGCTCTGTCTCGTCACTTACGGTGGAGCATGATCGTGGGAGAAGAAAGAATGTACGCCTGTCTGTGTAACTGGGTCACCATGCTGTACAGGAGAAACCAATAATGTATTGGGGGAACCCCCCCACCCCGCCCCAGAAAGAGCCATGCTTGGATTCTGTGGTTTTGTACTGCAGTTATGAAGCTTTCGAGGATCTCGAAGTGTTGTTTCAGATGACTGTTTCACGTTGACTTTTTTTCTTTTTTTGGTCTTTTTGTCTTTTCTAGGGCTGCACTGGCAGCATATGGAGGTTCCCAGGCTAGGAGTCTACTCAGAGCTGCAGCCACTGGCCTACGCCACAGCTCACGGCAACACCGGATCCTTAACCCACTGAGCGAGGCCAGGGATCAAACCCACAACCTCATGGTTCCTAATTGAGCCACGACGGGAACTCCACGTTGACTTTTCTTAATTGTGGTTGGATCTTTATATCGACATTGGTGTTTAATCGAAACCAAAATGGAAGTAGTACAGTACAAATGATTTAATATGATACGCTTATTCTTATTATTTTATTTTATATTTTGCTTTTTAGGGCAACACCCGTGGAAATATAAGTTCCCAGGCTAGGGGTCGAATCGGAGCTACAGCTGCCGGTCTACACCACCCACAGCAACTCACGATCCAAGCTGCATCTGCAACCTATACTGCATGGCAGCGCTGGATCCCTGACCCACTGAGCGAGGCCAGGGGCTGAACGCGTATCCTCATGGATACTAGTCAGGTTTGTTTCCACTGCACCACAACAGAAACTTCTATTCTTGTTAGTTTTTAAATTGAAAGCAATTGCTACTCCTCAGCTGGTTAAAATTCTCTAGTGTGCTTTAATTTAAAAAAACCTCGTAACTCAAACTAGGCTAATTGAAAGCAGTCTTTAATATTCCTGCTTTACTTGGAAAGTTTATAAACTAATTTGTATCTAATTAAGAAACTAAAAAGTTTGGATTTGAAAAAGTTGTTCAAAAGACTTGTTTTCTGGCTTTCTGAATTCCGTAGTATGATATTTAAAAACTCCAGGTTAGGGAAACTCTTTTCTGTGGAGTCTTAGCTGCATGCTGTTAGGCTCCTAGCTCATTCTAGCGCACAGCCTTCTGGAATTCTCCTTCCCATGTTATATTTTCACACCGGCATGTAAGGAGGACATGGAATACGTTCTGTGGTAGTTTTCCCCCAAAGTCCGGTGGGTCCGGGCCCCTGCCCCTGCCTTCGAGGTCGCTGCTGCCGCCCTCCAGCCGGCTGATCTTCTCGCACTCTCGCTGCTCAGCCTCACGCCTTCCACGCTTCGGAGCCCTTCAGAAGCTTTTTGCAACACTGAGTCATCACATCCCCCCACGCCATCTACCCACTGGCACAGCAAAAATACTGACATGGCGTGAAGGCATTTATCTCTGTATTAAAAAAATCAACCAACACTGTGAAAATCATGTCATCGGGGACTGTGACAACTGTGACAAGTCTGGGCTTTTTAAACGCAGGGATCGGCAGCCCTCTGTCCAGCGAGGGGTCTCTTCCTGGCTCGAGTTAAAGGTTCAGTCCAGCACTTGGGCTGCTCAGAGCATCGCAGTGCGTTTACCGTGAGGAAAAATGCAGTAGCAGAGTCCCTGCTGTCTGTCACTCTGGAGGCTTAGCCCAGCTTAGTAATCAGGGAAGTTCATCACCCCGTGAAGCACCACCCTTGAAAAACTTACCGTTTCGGATGGAAATCTTTTGACGTTTGCTTAAAAGCTATGCAGGCCATTCCGGCTTCCAGATCAGAGCAAACTAATATCCCTTAACCTTTTCCTGATAGAAATGATGAAATTACCGCATCTTTCCTCTGTGTCAGGGGCTGGATCGCTGGAGCTAAAGCCTCAGCCTGTCCCTTGGGGAGCGGCGATTGTCCCCTTGAACATTGGAGGAAAGTGAATGTGAGAGGCTGGGCCGCTGGGCCTGTGAACGCTGGTCCCTTAATTTCTGATGCCTGACGATTGTCAGTCCACATGGTCTCTTGAATTCTGATGGCTTCAGATTTTTGTCATTTACAGCCATTTTTCTTTGTTGGGCTGGTGTACCTGGGCACGGTGTAAAGCAGGAATAAACCGCTTTCAAGTAAGAGATGGAGAGACAACCTTAGTAGTAAATTGTCGTCCTTGAAACCTGCAGTCTGTCTTCCGTGATGTATTCCCAAGCTACTGTTTCTTCTTTCTGTAAGTAAGTTTAAAATATAAGGATAGTTTCCTACCGTTTCAAAAGTTTATGTTTCAGATGTGCGCCCCTTGATAATATTTCTGGCATCTCTTTTTTGAGAGTGTTTAGGTTTCTCTGGTTTCTTTTCTCTCCCTCTTCTCCCCATCCCCCTGCCCCAACCTCCCTGCAGTTCTTGTGTCATGGATTAAAAGGCATAGGACATGTTAGAGTCCCTTGGCATCTAAGTTGATTGTAAAGAAATTTCTGTCTTTGCAGGGTTTCTTTCTGACATAAACTTTTCAACTGAAGGTGATTTCTGATAGCTCCAGTGTGTGTGTGTGTGTGTGTGTGTGTGTGTGTGTGTAGAAAGAGGGAGAGATTGACTGATTGATTTTAAGGTGTTGTCTCACATAATTGAGGAGGCTGCAGATCTGAAGTTTGAATGGCAGGCTGGAAATCCAGGTAGGAGTTGGTGTTGAGTCTTAAGTCTAAGTTCTGCAGGGAAGCAGGCTGGAAACCCAGGCACCATTTCTGTGTTGCAGTCTTGAGAATTCCTTTTTCTTGGGGTAAACGTCGTCTTTGCTCTTAAAGCCTTTGACTGATTAGACGAGGCCCACCACACCGTGGACGGGGAGGTGATCTGCTTTACTCATAGGGACTGATTTAAATGGTAATCACGTCTGAAAGGGACTTTCATTGCAACATCAAGACTGGTTTGACCAAACAGCTGGGTACCATGCCTGGCCAAGGTGACGTGTAAGATGAAGGAAGGAGCCATAAGGAAGGGAGGAAACAGTTTAGGACCCTGAGTCATGCATTAGAAGCCTTAGGTGTGATGGAAAATGAGGGGAGAAACCTCTTGATATCAGTGGTTTACTCTCCGAATCAGTCTCTTATATTCCTTTACTGATAGTTTCGATCATAGGCAGGCAGCCTGTTAGAAATCCTACTTTGAAAGGCAAAAGGCCCTTTCAGTTCCAGAAAGAATCAGTCTTGCCTTTCTAAATTTTACATTGTGAGCGTTATCAGCAATTCGTACTTTAAGAAGCTTAGTCATGTTTTTTCCTTTGTCTTTTGTCTTTTTAGGGCCACACCTGTGGCATGTGGAGGTTCCCAGGCTAGGGGTCGAACTGGAGCTGCAGCTGCCGGCCTACACCACAGCCACAGCAACGTGGGATCCAGCCTCGTCTGCAATCTACACCACAGCTCACGGCAACGCCAAATCCTTAACCCGCTGAGCGAGGCCAGGGATGGAACCCACGTCCTCACGGATACTGGTCAGGTTCGTTAACCACTGAGCCATGGCGGGAACTCCAAGAAGCTTAAATTTGGGATGTGATGCTTTACTGTGCATCAGGTTTTTCTTTTCTTTTCTTTTTTTTTGCTATTTCTTGGGCCGCTCCCACGGCATATGGAGGTTCCCAGGCTAGGGGTCGAATTGGAGCTGTAGCCACCGGCCTACGCCAGAGCCACAGCAACGTGGGATCCAAGCCGCGTCTGCAACCTATACCACAGCTCACGGCAACGCCGGATCGTTAACCCACTGAGCAAGGGCAGGGATCGAACCGGCAACCTCATGGTTCCTAGTCGGATTCGTTAACCACTGCGCCACGACGGGAACTCCCAGGTTTTTATTTTCTAGTTCTCTAGATGTTATGAATGATATCTTTAAAATACATGGTTTGCTTCACCACATAGGCAGTGAGGAGTTTTCATCACAACAGATACATTTGCTCAGGGTCTTAACATTGTTTTTTCGTCTGATTGTCTCAGGACAGTATGTGGAATAAGAATTGGAGGGGAGGGCTGACGTGTGAGCAGCTGTTCCTTTCTCCGCCCTTCGTGTCCTGGTAGAACCCCTGCTCTAGGACAGAAGTTGAGTCCGGAGAGGCCTGGGCTCGTCCCCGAAACTCGCCGCCACGTGCAGTGACCTTGTTTCCTCCTCCTCTGCATGCGGCCGCCACACTCCTCACCTCACCCATTCCTCCATCGAGACATTTTCTCTCTTCCTTTGGCCCTAAAGAGCTCTGCTCAGCCTGTCACCAGGTCCCAGGCTGCTCCTAACCTCGGGAAAGGTGAGTTTTCCAGCTGCCTGGCCTGGACCCTCACGGAGGCTTTGCGGCCTCCGTAGGGCTGCTGGCCGCTGCTCCAGCTTTGACCTGCCACAGGGTCCCCCCGAGTGCTTCCAAGACGCTCCTCTTCTTCCGTTTCTCCTTCCCTTCGTCACCTCCCCATGTCCAGATGCTGCGGGGATGCGGTGGACGCAGAGGCATGGAAGAAAAGAAAGAAAAAAACCCGACTTTATTTGGTGTCTTTATGAGCACAGAGACGGGTCCCTGGTATTAAAAAAAATGTACCATGGCCCAGGATATGGGATGGCACACGAGATTTTTTTTATTTTTTCTTCTATTAGAAGGAGAGCAGGAATTGGTAGGGCAATAATACAGATAGTGGAGGAGAGTAAAGGGACACGCGCAGGGAAAGATTGAACTATGATCTCATCTTGTCTGAAGCAGATTCTTCGTTTGGAACCTAGCTTCTTGCGGGTTGAGACCTTGAAAGATGGTGCAGGGTCAGAATCGCTCACTCTGAGTGCCTGGGCGCCCGTGAACCTCTCCCGCAGGCCTCACGGCCGCCCCGTACACAGTCTAGGGTTCCAGGCACGAAGATGCGCCCGGAGAGTTTAAGCCACTTATTCGGGGGAAGCTGCGGTGGGCTGGCGCCCAGGCTTGTCCGATTCTCGAGACAGTGTGTCCTTCTCATGCGACCTGGGGGCAGGCCCACCGTCAGCCTGACTCTTAGGGCTCTTTCCGTTCCCTCAGATCACTGCTGTCTTTCCTTTTCTTCTTTAATGCTCACCCAACACACGTGGTCTTTTACGTTGCCTTGGCGGGTTTGGGGTTCTCACTGTGAACTTGCAGGTGAGCGAGGCTCTTACAGGAGGAGGGAAGCCAGGACACAACATCCCAGTGGCCCAGGGAGGGGTTGGGGGGGAATGAGAGGCAGAGCTGACAGGTCAGTACAAGCCGCCCTTGCTGGAGACCCGAAATAAGTTGGAGGAGGGACCAGAGCCCCTCCGTGACACTCCGCTTGCAAGTCTTGAGTCCCTTGGCTCCAGTGACTGCGTCTTCCTCTGGCGTTTGGTCCTTTCTTCATGTTGCCCATTTCTCCGCCAGGATGGCGGCCCGTGCGCAAAGGGGTTGCAGCTGGTATGTTCCTGATGTTGCGATGAGCCCGCTGCTGTGTGAGGGATGAAGGCGGGCATGGGAGCCAACGCGGGCCGCCCTGGACAGTCCTCCCGTGCCCTTCTCCGGTGGCAGAATGGGTGGATTTTCTGTGTGAGGCAGCACCCGGGTTTTAGACCCAAGAATTGCTATCAGAGTGAATTCCACCCCTGTTTCAGTTTCACCTGTGTAACCTGCAAGTTAAAGTTTTGTTATACTAACGTAAAGTAAAAAAAAGTCCAAATACCAGACAATTATATTAGTGCAGATGACTTTCTTTCTTTCTTTTCTTTTCTTTTTTTTTTTTTTTGTCTTTTATTGTCCTTTTAGGGCCGCACCCGCGGCATATGGAGGTTCCCGGGCTAGGGGTCCAATCAGAGCTGTAGCTGCCGGCCTACACCTCAGCCACAGCAACGCCAGATCTGAGCCATGTCTGTGACCTACACCACAGCTCACAGCAATGCCGGATCGTTAACCCACTGAGCAAGGGCAGGGACCGAACCCGCAGCCTCATGGTTCCTCGTTGGATTCATTGCCGCCATGCCACGATGGGAACTCCCCAGATGACTTTCTTATTCACCGGTTTACCAGTGTAGCAAATACACGTTTAAATAATATTATTTATCTGTATTTACATATCTATGTCTATACACCAATTACTTTTGCTGTCAAAAAAGTAGCATCACCATATTGTTCTCTGAGCATTTCATTGGTCAGTTTTCTAATCTTTAATTACTACATGGAATTTATTTTGGAGAAAAAGCAGCCTTAATTTCTGTGTGAGCTTTATTATCCCGCCTTTGAAGCTGTACCTCACTACTGAGAAATTTAGAACTAAGTGTTGCTCTTCAAAGCAGAAGTCCAGGGTCGGGGGGTTATTCTCATGATCGATTTTGTGTTTGGTTAACCTTTATTTTGGCTGAATCACCTGCTGTGGTGACATCTGTACTGGGTGGGCTGACCTACTCACTGGTCCTGGTAGGCTTGAGATTCCCCGTGTTTAGCAGAGAAGGTCTCCTGTCCTGGGAAACCCTTTAGTTCCGGGCAGGCCAAGAGGGCCGCTTACCTGGTACCAGGCTTTCCAAGGAGCACGTGTCTGCAAGCTCCTAGCTGCCTCCCCCACCCCCGACTTTAGTAACGACAGTTGTGACGACCAGATGTAGTGGCTCCTTTTTAGTTCACACAGAATTGAAAAGGTGTGGCATTGCAGTAGAGGTTGTAACCCCTAATCCCAACCCTTCCTGATTTCTCGGCACTGCATCCCCGGGAATTTTTTTGCTTTTGCAAGGGGTCTGCTTGCCTACTGGAGTCAGAGGACAGGAAGGAGCTCTGCCCTCTGAGGAGCTGGGCTTCACCCTTTCAGGCTTGTTCCCTTGCTGTCCCAGAGCTTCTCTGGGCGTTTCAGTTTAGAGACATAAACAGAACTGCCCTTGAGACAGCATCTCGCACTTGGGAAGATGTCAGTCTTTTGTCATTATGAGAATCTCTTGTACTAAGATACATTTTCTTGAAGTTGTGCCCTTAGCTTTTATTCTAGGCGTAGAATAACTAATAGCATTGACCAGTTCTGCATACATTCAAGAGAGGTCTGCCAGTGTAGTTCAAATAAAATATTTTAAATACAATTCATTGAAAAAAAGTCTGTTTTCAAATTTGTACAGTTTGCAAAATTTTTTTTGTGAAAATGCTAGTGGGGTAGAGGGTGCCTTTTTCTTTGTTGTTTAGAAATCAACAAAGAAGTCAATAAAATCCATCTTTTTCTTTTAGTTGCATAGGAAAGTGTCGTTAAACTGTCGGATTCAGAAACTGATTGCAGTAAGTTGTCTGTTAACAAAATAATTCGTCGTGCTAGAAGGAAGCTAGTCTTTGAAATCTAGTGGCTGGGTGATAACTGCTAGTAGGATATTGATGTGGCCAAGCTGAGTGCAGGTAGCAGTGATGTTGGCTTCTCCATGTGTGTTGCTTGGATGTGATAACATCTTGCTGGAATAGCTTGTTATGTATCTTGTTGTGTATCTATATTATGATAAATAACATCACAAAGAAACTTTAGAAAAGCCCACAAAAGATCTGTCCCCTTTAGGCTGTCTGCCTAAAGAAGGTGTTTCTCTGAAGGCGTGAGAGAATGGGGAAAAACTGGAATTATTTTTTAGAAAGTGTTTACTGTGGCTCTGAGGAGCACTGATTTCCTGAACTTGTGTGGCGGCCGCTGAAGGTCACTCCTGGGGACCTTCTGCTGTTTCCTTGCTCAATATGGGTAAGGAAGTTGGCCCTTTTAAAACTAGGCTTGGTGCTAAAGAGAGCGCTTATTTTCAGAAGGCGTTTCTCAATTAGTTCCTGAGCGGTTTCTGGGTGAGGAAGGCAGCGAAGATTGCAGCCACCGCTTACACTCGGTCCTGCTCACGTGCGTTCTCCAGATGTGGGGTGCAGACACATCTGACCTGGAAAATGCTTTCTGTTCAGTTGGAAGGAATAACAGAGGAAATTAAGTTCAAGCTACTTTCTAGAAAGCCAGTATCTTCAAACTGCAAATCAGGCGTAAAACTAAAGGAAGAAAACTCAAGTTTTGTGGGCAAGAGTCAGGGTTTTAAAATCTCTCACGTGAATCAGGGAAGAGAGCTTTGGCTTTATGTGCCTCCGTCTCGGTCCTCAGGGCAGGCTGGTCGCATCTGGTGAAGGGCTGCAAACACAGCGGGGACTCGGGTTAGGTCACCGGAGCCAGAAAATGAGGGTGACCTCAGCTGGGGCGGGGGGGGGAACTGCCGTGGGAGCCGGCAGTGGGTCAGGTGCTCAGAGTAGGCAGCTTAAGTGTGAAAAGATCCCTGAACTTTAGTAAAGTAAACAGAATTAGTAACCTAACAAAATGAATCGAAAGCTGAATGAGTACGTCTTATTTATGCTTAAGATACTACTTTGCCCAAAGAAGTTTTAAAATAAACCTTCATAAAGAACCTCAGACTCACAAATCTAACCCTTTGTCATTGTTTTATTTTTTTTCTTTGTAATATCTCATTGCTTTCATCATAGCCTAATAATCTTTGCCTCTTGCTTCTGTTTGTCTCTCATGGAAGAAAATCCAGATTTCTCTTCGTCACTTTGGTATCAGAAATCTTCTGCAGAGTTGGTTGGAGAGTATCTCAGCGAAGTGCATTTTTAGAAGACTGACATTTAAAACGATATGTTTTACATAATGATTATGACTTAATTGGCTACTTTATCAAATTTGTTTTATCTTAACAAATTAAATGGAATTTATTTATCTATTTTTGTAAATTCGGTGCAATGAATTGACCACTCTGCTTAGATTCTTTTTCTTTTTTTTTTTTGGTCCTTTTTTGTCTTTTTAGAGCCACACCCACGGCATATGGAGGTTCCCAGGCTAGGGGTCCAATCAGAGCTGTAGCCACCAGCCTACGCCAGAGCCATAGCATCCGAGCCGCATCTGCAACCTACACCACAGCTCATGGCAATGCCAAATCCTTAACCCACTGAGCGAGGCCAGGGATTGAACCCATAACCTCATGGTTCCTAGTCGGATTCCTTTCCACTGTGCCAAGATGGCAACTCCAGATTCTTATTTTATCACATTCCTTATAGCGAACAATCTTCTCGTCTGCTCTTTATTTCTGTTTGATCAGGAGGCCCTGAACCTGCATTGGAATTTCAACATTTGTGCTATTTCAGCTCATTTAATAAGTTATCAGATGCTTTACTGGATGGCTTCTCTGCACCAAGCACTTTGTTGGGTGCTGGAAATACAGCAGCGAACACAATAAAAAGTGGTCCTGTTTGGAAACAGGACGCAAGGAGAAGCGCTGATGCAGGCTTGGTGCCCTGGGGATGGGGGTGCCAGACTGGAATTAGGCTTGTCAAGGGGGGGCTTAAACGATGCTGTAGGCGCTGGGGGTGGGGTGGAGAGGCTGTCGGGGGCAGGGCGGGAGTCTGGGGCCTGTGCGTGGGGGAGGGGGCTGAAGAGGGGGTCTGGGATGGGATTGGGGGGGCCTTTGGGGGCCACATTGACAGTTTTGATTTTCTCTTCAAGGGAGGAGGACTGGCTCGGGGCTTTCAGGAGGGAGCCAGAGGAAGAGCAGGGCTTGTCGTTTCCAGGGATACCGCCGTGTTGGGACATGGGCTGGGGGTAGGGGCGGGGGGGACACTTGAAATCCGAAAGTGGTCAGCAGAGTGTTCGGGACCCAGGTGGGAACGTCTGTGAACCGTCTGCCCGGCTTCCTCAGCACAGCGCGCGCGGAGGCTCCGTGCGGCCCAGAGGGAGGAGGACGGTGGCCCAGGCGGCCCCCGGGCCCCAGGCCTGGGCGAGCAGAAGCGGCCGGCAGGAGGCCCGGCTTGGCGGCCAGATGGCCAGGCTGGTTTGGGCCAGCGGAGTCTGGAGTGCATGTTGGACGGACCCGTAGAGACAACGGGCTGTATCAGCCGTTCGTGTGGGGTCTGAGGCTGAAGAGAGAAACGAGGCCTGGAGTATAATTGCTGATTAAAGTATGGCTGGCAGGTCATTTTCACCCGGTTGTGACCAAGAGTGGGTTTTATAACCTCTGCCTTACAGTTCTACGGCTTCCGCGGGATCCAGAATAGGCAGCTTCTTGGCTGTCATCAAATAAATATTTGGTTCCTCACCTCCTGGGTTATGGAGTAGGATATGTTGGGAAAATATCCAGACCACACCAAGAACATACAGGTTACTCTTCAGGAGGCAGCTGGCCGATGGGAGAGGAACTTTCCCTTCCGTTACACCGCATGTGTAAGGAGCAAAATCCAGGCATTTGCTTTTCAACTTCGAGTAGGAACTTATGAAGAAAACCAGCACCTTTCGAAGGGGAACTGTCTCCTAAATAAACGTGTTCTTTTCTCTTGGAGGTGTAAAACATTGTATGTGTCAAAAGATTTGAATGTATTTTCGTCTTTCAGCGTTGCTTCTGATTGAGGATATTATAAAAGATTTTGCTGATTGTTCTCATGTCGTTCTGTTTGAATTTATGCCCTTTGATAAAAGTGGTCAGGTTTCAGGTTTCAGCGTGTGCAAGCCCAGATGTTTTTATCGTTATTCATGAAGGAAATGTGGGGGAGCTGAGAGTCTCTTGCTGGAAAAGCTGTCTTGTGGGCTATTTTATTACTGCTGCTTGGAGTGTACTTCAGTTTGCATTCTTCTTGGCCTGAGATAAAATCATGTAGGCCTGTTTCTCACATCATTTCCTCCTGTGAGGGTGTTTCCAGACTGTATGTGGTCAGGAGAACGTACCTTGTGTTGGTTTACGTGTGTTGGGTTGGGACCAGGACCGAGCAGACCCTTCCCCAAGGTTGCCGTAGTTTGGAGGGATATGAAAATAACAGATGCTTCCCATGGAACGTCTAGTTTCTGTTCTCTGAGCAAATGTAAATCTCACTTGGTCTACCTTGAGATTTATAGTAGGCCATTTAGCATGGCTCTTCTTGTGTAGATATGTTTTCTGCACGAGATTGTTCCATGCGGTGATTGTTGAAGCCCTCGTGAGATGAGCTGTCTTCTGCATGTGGATAATGCGTATTTTCGAAACCGGGGAGGGGGGGGCACAGGGTTGTGAAAAAGACGTCGGAAAAGATAGTCGCGCATCTTGGCCACCACCCAAAGTTGTCTTGACAACTGCGTGAGTTTCAGACGGAGCTTGGCAAAAGCCTTCATAGGCTGGAAAGAGAGTTGATTCTTGAATTGAAGGAGACAAAATAACCTAAACACTACACGGCCTTTGTTTCGCTTATGGTCGTGTAAAACAAACACAACTCGCTTAATCCAAACACTGCGGCAGGCCTTCTTAGAGACAACTGTATTCATGTTTATGGAGAATTTTCTTCATGTTGCTTTCAAGGAACTGGAAATGTGTAACGGTTACACTCATAACGTGATGGGCTTGTGGTAATTGCTCAGGGATTAGGGTCGTTTTAGAGAGGATTCCGTGGACAGTAGGAGTTGTTGCACATCCGTCAGCTTCTGGTCACAGGTGTTGCTCTCTCGCTGGGATGAGAAGGCTGGGATGCAGGGCTGGCCCTTGATGGTGTCCCTACACCGCGTGTGGGGCCTCGACCACAGCAAGGCTAACGACTACAGCGGATTGGTGTCTGGTCCACACACGCTCCCGGGACGGGTGTGCTGCACAGACGTGGCCTCCTGCTTCCAGCGAGGGGAAGCTGCCCCTGGTGGAGATGGGTGTGCCCTTTGGCGCTTTCAAGTCCCGGGTCAAAGGATTTCCGAAAGTTCACTTCTTATCTCCAAAAACATCTTTTGAGAAAATGCTTTTGCCCTTTCCAACTCGTGAAACAAGAACATAGATAAAACATGAGTATAATTATGACAAGGGGATGGCAGAACAAATGTGCTTCCTGTTGGAATATGAAGCGCCCTGGGGTGATGGAATGAAATTACGCGGTTGTCATGCCGACCTCCTGGGCTTCCCTCCCGAGAGCTCCAGGGTGGCGCAGGGGTCCCTCGCAGGCTGCCTCACCCCGCCCTCTGCAGCCTGAGCTCCTGCAAAGCCTCCGCACGCCCCACGTTGCCGTGATACGCACCGCAGGTGCTTCTCCTCCTACCTGACTTCCTGTCTGCTCTCCGACGACCTTCGTACATTCATTTCTTGTGCCTCTTCTAAGCCTGTCCCCCACTTACTGGACCTGGCACACTTAGCGCTCCAAGAAACACCCTTCTTTCCCCACTGTAGTCACTGCTGATGTGATATTTCTGGCTTTTCTCCTGGGTACCAGGTAGGATTGCATTTCTCCACCCGCTTTGAGCTTTAAACCATGTGACTTGCTATGATCGATAAAGTGTGGACGGAAGCGAGGTTGGTCCTTAGCGGCGGGCGTCATCGATGGCAGTGCAGGCTACCGTGTTCCCGTCCCCCGCCAGGGCTGGTAGCCATGGGCCAGATGAGTTTCATTTTGAGCTGCTGAGGGAGAAAAAGTAGAGGCGAGTCCCCGGAACTTCAGTGGGCAAGTGTACTGAGTGGAAAGAAATCTTTGGTGTTTTAAGTTATTAGGATTCTGCAATAGCTTGTTGCTGCAGCAAAAGTTCGCTCTTACTGACTGATGCATGCCCCTGTAAGGAGCTTGTCTTTCTCGTGGATCTTGTAACTACTGGCGGCATTCATGAGAATTTATCATGTCTCAAGCTCTGTGCAAGGTGCTTTTTTGTGTTACTTCCCTGAATCTTCTCAGTAGCCCTACACGAAGTTCTTTATCACTGTTGCACTTTGAGGGAGACTGAGGCTTGGAGGTGTAATATAACTTGTTCAAGGTCGTGCTGTGTGACTCCAGACCATGTGCCTCCATGACTGCTCTCCTGGCTCTGTCGGCTGCATCCGCCAATAGCCATGAGCTCCTGCTGTGTGCCCAGCTCTGGAGGAGTTCTGAGGATTTTTTCAGCAGGAATCAGAAATAGCCCCTGTGCATGAGAAGCTTAGGATCTTATAGGGAGACAGAGAAGTGTAAGTACAATCAAGTCTTTTTTTTGTCTTTTTAGGGCTGCACCCTGCAGCACATGGAAGTTCCCAGGCTAGGGGCCTAATCAGAGCTGTAGCCACTGGCCTATGCCACAGATCTGAGCCGCGTCTGCAACCTACACCACAGCTAATGGCAACGCCGGATCCTTAACCCACTGAGCAAGGCCAGGGATCGAACCCATAACCTCATGGTTCCTAGTCGGATTCGTTTCCGCTGTGCCGCAACGGGAACTCCACAATCAAGTCTTAATAGATAAGCAGTGCAGGATAGTGGTTCTTGGGAAAGATTTGGAATCAAAACCTGTCTCTTACTGTGTGACCTTGGAGGAGTTCTCAAATCCCGCCCACCCATCCCCTTTCTGATTCCAATTTTCTCATTCCTCGAATGGGGGAAGCTTCACAATCTTATAAGCTACAACATGCAGAAGCCTGCCTACCTCACAAATAGCGTTAGTGGACCAGACAAAGTATGTAAGTCTAAAGTCCCTGGCACTTGGCAGCCTACGATACATGGGAGCTCCCGTTTGGTTTTGTTGTTTTGGTGGAAGATTCGGTGAGAACGCCGGAAGGCGGCCTCCGGCCCAGGGAGGAGGAGCAGAAGAGTTTTCTGGGGAAGGTGATGCTGGGCTGGAGTCTTTAGCAGAAGTCTTCCTACTCACAGGATGTAGGACAGGGGCGTACATTCCAGGCTAGTGAAAGAGCATGAACGGAGTTACGAAACTTTCGGGGAGATGTCTTACTAGAAAAATACAGAGGAAATGGGGGGAGAGGGCGTCACAGATGACGGGGCGGAACCCATTCGTAGTGGACTGCTGGAGAGAGAGGTGACGAAGGCTTAAACGACGCAGGGGGCTGGATGGAGAGGAGAGATCGGAGCCACACTAAGGGATTACAGGTACAAGTCATCCTCCTTTACCCAGTTTCAGGGCTGAGGGGAAGGGAGGAGCCCGGGAGACCTTGGGTTTCGGATTGGGTGACCTGAGAGGTATTTGTCATAAAGATGGGGAATGCAGAGAGAGTTTTGTTTTTTGATTTTTAACCATCAAATTTTCTTTTTTGTGGTGGGGTTATTCACTGAAAAAAAGAAGCAATGTGAAAAATGCTCCAAGTTACAAGAAGAAATCCCAGTCCTTGTAGGGGAAGACCCTGTTAGTTTTCCCATTTGTTTAAAACCTCAGGTCCGTGTAATGATCGTCTTAAACAAAAGTAGTGTCTTTTGCAAGTTTCTTTTGTCATTTCATAGCACAGTGGGGGCAGCTTTCCACTTATATACGTACGTAGGGATGGATCTCCTTCGTTAGTGTAAAAAGGCGGAGTCATATTCCATTCCATTCCTGATGTTTCTGTTACTTCTTTGTATTTGCTTTTCCACGCCCTGCCATAAAGGATACTCTGTGTGTTTATCTAAGAATTGTGATACAATTTACAAAAGAGAAGAACTGGGTGGTAGGAGGGAATCTGATTTTTAAATTCAGTGATGAGGAAACCACCCCTTGTTTGTCATGTATTATTTAATTTTGCGAATCCTAAGTAATATTTTCTTTCTGTGCATGTCTGGATTGTTGTCCTCTCATGCATCCTGGAAGGAATGCGCTGTGCAAGAATTGCCTTAAACCAGTAGAAATCCTCTCAGTTCAGATGGTAATTTGTGTGGTTTTTACCCGCTGGAGCTAATTGGGAGCTAGTATTATTCCATTGTTAGCTTATACCACCTTTTACTTTTTCTTTCCCCAGTGGATAGACATTTAGGTTGTTACCAACTCTTTGTTGTTATTTTTTTTAAAGCTATTTCGGAAACAACACATCCAACCTTGAACGTGCTCTCTTTCTTGGCGCTAGTTTGGTGTTGTTTCTGTTTCCAGACGTCAGTGTGCCAGTGACCCTGCAGTCACTCCTCGCGTGGAGGCGTGCCCGGCCCCCCATCCTCGTGGTCGACTGTCCTCCGGGACCCTCAGCACAGGCCTTTCATCTCAACAGAGTGGAGGGGCTTAGAGCCCTCATTCCTAAGCCTTAAGTCTAAAGGACCGCGTCCTGGCGAGAAGTCCTTTCTCCTTGACCTGAAAGCCTTCCTACTATGGGTACTTCCTCTCTTCACTAGAAGGCCTTTCAGCTACAACGTGGGGTGTTAGAAGGGTCCTTTTTGCTACGAAGTGTTGCTTTTCTGATTTCATTTTAACTCTTTCCTGCTAACAACGTGTGGGTTACAACTGCCCTGCCCCATGTGTCACTAAAGCACAGTGCTAAATTGTACAAAGCAGTGAGTTTTTAAGGCGTTGCCATGGATTAGAAGCCCATAAACCTTTTGTATATTAATTTTTCCCTCCATATGGCTTCACAGCAGAATCCTGTGGGAGATTCAAGGTTCCTGACCTAGACTTATGCAGACTCTTCAGACAGCACGTTTTTAAAAAGTTGTCCATGAGTTACCAAAGTTGGTGTAAGATACATCTACAAAGGAGGCTTACCGTTAGTAACTATCGTTTTACAGAATTATTTTTTCTTTCTAGTGTGAACTTTGTTTTTTTCCTTCTTATTTCCCTTCTTTCGAAAGTTCACCTAATTTTATTTTCGTACTGGAGGAAAAACAACTTGCCATGTCACGTAAATAAATATGATACAAACTCGTTTAGACTTCATGTAATCTAATTAGAGCCTTGCACCTGTATAGGACATAATTTAGGAGTACTTCATTTTTGTGGGGTTGAACTTTATATCATGTGGGCACCTATTTAAGAAAAAGACACAAATGTCTCATTTTTGCAAATTTCACAAAAATATGCAATGAGGCGAAACTTTGCAAATTTCACAAAAACTCGTCATTAGAGTCTCTCCCAGGACCCTGGAAGGGACCTTCCAAGCGCTAGACCTTGAGACGCAGCTTTATGGTTAATCTTCTGTCCCCTAAAACTTCGCTCCCAGTCAGTTTCCACCGTGGCCGAAATTGCATGTTTGGAGGGGCGCTCCAGTGGTGGACTGGCTTTTCTGGAGCTCTTCCAGTAAGACGGGAATCTCTGAGAGAGCCTGCAGCTGGATCCCGGGGGGTCTGGTGGAGGAATGGTTCCGTTAGAGTGGGGTGGTGAGTGGGGGCGGGGGGCTGGCTGTGGGTCGGGGGACTCGTAGGCCGTCTCTGCCGTTTGCCACCATCGCCTGACACCTTAGCACGAGGTTCTTTCCTGATTTATGGCATTGCTTTCCTCTTCCCTGTGAAAGCCTCTGGAAAATGCTGGGGCTTGGCAGGTGGTGAAGGAAGGGGGGGGCATCTGGGGACTGGGAAATCGCGTGCCAGCTTCCTCACCTCTGCCTCCCAGGGTAGGTGTGAGCATTACCTACCGTAAAGCCACGAAGTCACAGGACACACTGCGTGGTGCATAGCAGCTGCTCAATAAATGATCGCAAATTCTGTGTAATGCATTATGCGTGATACGAACTGTTGGCAAAACAGAATGCTAATATTATCGCATTTGAGTAGCTGGAGAAAAAACATTGAAATCATACTTACTATAAATCTTTGAGCACTAGATTTGCTTGATACTGCTTTCGGTATCAGATAGGCTTTGAGACCGAATCACTTATTTGTGAGGCAGGGTTGGAGGGACAGAGCAGGAGCAGCACTGAGAATGCCAGTCTGTGACTGCACTTGCCACAGTCCTGGCAAAGTAAAGGCGGGTCGGTGGGCCCTGTGGGCACCTTCGAGGGCAGATTTTTTTCTCTGTCCTGATTGAAGGGTCTGGAGACCTTTGTGGAGCTCACACCGTGGGAGGGAGCGGTTTGACGAGGAAATACGTGGAGGTCAGTCTGCCAGCGGGAGGGCGAGTGGAGATGCAGAGGAGAGTCTGCGAGGAGGTTAACGCGCGGGGGTGGAAGCTGCGCCCAGGCTGGTGCTGCAGGTGGGGGGACCTGGTCCCCAGATGGGAGCCCGGGGAGAAGCGCTTGCTGCGCGGAGGTCAGAGGGCACCTTAGAGCCATCGCAAGTACCTGTGTGTATGCACACACTCACACACCACCACGGACACACACACACACACACACACTACACACGTATACTCACACAGCACACCACACACTCACAGACTCTCACACACACACTCTACACACGTATACTCACACAGCACACCACACAGTCACACACAGACACACACACACACACTCTACACACGTATACTCACACAGCACACCACACACTCACAGACTCTCACACACACACACTCTACACACGTATACTCACACAGCACACCACACACACACACAGACTCACACACACACACATACACAGACCCCCTCACACGCACATAGTTTGGTGCCTTGGATAGAAGCTCAGACCCTCAAAGGGAACCCTCTCTTCTCATTGGATTGGGTTTCACCTGATCTCAAAACCGCCCTTTCCAGAGAACCCCTTCCCCGCGGGTGCCACCGTGGCTC
Organism: Sus scrofa; assembly: GCF_054392235.1. Lineage (NCBI taxonomy): Eukaryota > Metazoa > Chordata > Mammalia > Artiodactyla > Suidae > Sus > Sus scrofa. The sequence continues at coordinate 3,191,688 of NC_139383.1, forward strand.
AGCAGAACCGCGTGCTGAGCGCCCGGGAAAGGCTGCAGGCCCCCCTCCTGGCGGTCCGCCCGCCTCTGGCCTCGAGCCCCCCCTGGCCTCCCGGGAGGCGGGCGATGGGTGGCAAGGACCCAGATCCCCGCCTGGGGCGGGAGGGGGGTGAGGGGGGGTTCCAGGGCCGGACTGTGATGTCAGCGGCCCTGGCGGGAACCAGCTCGGCCGCGGCCCACCCACGGCAGTTGGAATCTGTTGGGGGCGGTTGGTCATCCTCGGCCTGGGAGAGTCGGGCAGGAGAGGGCTGCACGTGCTTCGGCCTCGACTCCGCGTGGAAAGGAAGCAGCCTCAGGACGTCCCCAGGGCAGCCTGCAAGCCCGATGCCGGGCCCAGGAGGCCGGCTGCCCCCCAGGCCGGAGAGGCCGGCTTAGCAGCTCTGTGCTGCTGGCCAGAGAAGCCGTCCTGCTCCCGCCCGCCCGCGGCCCCTGGCGGCTGATGGCCAACTGTGGCATGACGAGATTGTACGGTGAGGAGGGGCTGCTCCAGCGGCAGAGCCACGGCTGCTCACTAAGCCTCTGTGTGTCCCCGTGTGCCAGGCCTGCGTAAAGACCCCTGGGTTCTTGGAGTAGCTGTTTGAGGATGTCGTGACGGAAGGGGACGCGCTTAATGTTTCCTCATTAACATGGGTTAAGTGATAGCAGTTCCTCTGACGCTGCATTATCCTCAAAGGCCAGGAGAGAGGCCGATGAGAAGACAAACCCCAAACGGACTGTAATACAGTTTGTCCGAGAGGAACGTGGAAAGAGGGAGAGGGAGCAGAAGGGAAAGCTGCAGAGGCGCGGTGCGTCTGCGGCGCAGGGACGCATCCCCCCCGGCCCCGAGTGAGTGAAACCCAGCGAGGGCTGCAGGGAAAGATGCGTTTGTCTTTTGAAGATGAGGGCTGACACTTTGCAACCGCTGCTTTGGGTTTGCTCGTTGCGCGTGCTTTTTGCTTTCAGCAGAGCATTTATTACCTGCCAGACACACTGGCAGTCAGAGTCAGGAGTGGGCATCACATTCATTACGATGGTTTGTATTCCTCAGACCTTGTCTCTCGTTGTCCTATGACACGGCGGTTGTAGGATCCGCGGAGTGAAGCATCTTAGAATATACAGAGTCAGGGCTGATCTGGCAGTGCTTGTGGTAGGGCTGTTTCTCACCTGTCCTGAAGGGATGGGCAGACACATCTGGGTAGGGGAGGAAATAGGAAGGGAAACCTTCCGCAGAGACAGCAGGAGACCAGAGGCTGGGTGAGGTAAAGGCGGTTGTGATCTGGTCGCTCTATCTTACATAAATTAAGGCCCAAAGCCAGGCTCCTGGCTGAGAGCAAAGGCAAGTTTTTAACGCCTTGTCCAGGGTAAGTAGTTTAAAGTTCTCCTAATTTATTTGAAAAAAGGATCGGGGTAGGGCTTTACTTTTCTTTGAAAATTTATTTGTGATTCTACTCATTGTTATGAACTTCATAGAAAATAGAAGAACTTCAGGAACCATTTATTGAGCAGTTATCGTGTTCGAGACAGTATATTGAGAATTTTAGATGCATTAGCTTCATGTCTTCACAGTGATCCTTCTAAGGTTGATACCGTTACACTCACCATTTCACGCATCTGAACCTCGGCCGAAGACCAATGCCCAGTGTCACACAGTAGGACCATGCCATTTGTGCCCTGACATAAGTGAAAGGAAGAACTTCCTTTTATGTGCTATGAAACGACTTCTGTACCAGTGAATTAAGTGTGGAAAATTTTAAGCAGTTTTGCTAAAAAGAATTTTTTCCCATTTATTTTTCCTGTTTCAAAAGTTAATTTGACAGCAAGTTGCTGATGCATTTGCATGTAACTCTCAAGTTTTATATAACTTTGAGATATATTGCTTTTTAGGGCTGCACTTGCATCCTATAAATGTTCCCAGGCTAGGGGTCAAAATAGAGCTGCAGCTGCCAGCCTATGACACAAACATAGCAACACCGGATCCGAGCCACATCTGTGACCTACCCTACAGCTCATGGCAATGCTGGATCCTTAACTCACCGAGTGAGGCCAAGGATCGAACCTGCAATCTCATGGATACTAGTCGGGTTTGTTACTGTGGAGCCTCAGTGGGAACTCCCTCAAAGGGATATTTTTAAGATCTCTTTCATACTATTTGTCCTTGGGGAGTTGTCTCCAAGATCTGGAAATAAGGAGAACAGAAATTAAATGTGAGTTGCAAGTTTGTTTTCAAACTTTTATAACAATAAACTCCACCAGTCTCAGATGCAATGAAATATTTGCCAAAATGTGTATTGGTATTTTAAGACTGAAACAAACCAATCAATAGGTTTATAGGTTTTCCTCAACAAAACATAAGTGGGGAAAAATGTCTTTTAAAATTAGACGATGTGTGTCTTGGGCTGCCTCTTGGCCTGGAGTAGGCCGGAGGCCAGGTTCCAAAATGTTCCTTGGCAGGTGACGTTCTCGTGGCTATACATGTTTGGCACGGAAGGGACATTTGGGTCACTCTCACGCGTGGGTCACACACAGCTCGTCTTAGCTCTCTTCTCTTCCGTTATACTAGCTTTGCAGCCTTTCTGCTGGCTTTGAATTGCATTCCATTATGTATAAAAATAAGATTTAAAGGCATATGAAGGACGTACCCCGAATCGTAAGTAAACTTGCTGTCATTCGTGTTTTCCCTGGTCTACTTTAGTTTGACATTGCTCAGACCTGCCCATGTAATAGCTATCTGGAAAAGAGCTAACTGGAACTTAGAACATAGGCGTTCTGTTTCTAAAGTGGATTTGTTTCTGCCCTACAAACATTTCCCAAGTCTTTATTCATGGGCTACGTTTTGGACAAACCAAGGGAATCTTTTCTTCTCATTAATTGATTACATTTAATATCATACACGTCACTTCACACTATTTTGTAGTCAACACAGATAAATTAAAGGGAGGAAACATTTTGTGTGGCTAAACCTCAGGTTCTGTATAGTAAAATGCTTGGGTACAAATACAACCCCAAACTCATCGGCTTACCTTTCTTTCTTTTCCTTTCTTTCTCTCTTTCTCTCTCTCTCTCTCTCTTTCTTTCTTTCTTTCTTTCTTTCTTTCTTTCTCTTTCTCTCTCTCTCTCTCTTTCTTTCTTTCTTTTTCTCTTTCTCCTCCCTCTTTCTCTCTCTCGTCTTTCTTTTTCCTTCCTTCCTTCCTTCCTTCCTTCCTTCCTTCCTTCCTTCCTTCCTTCCTTCCTTCCTTCCTCCCCTTCCCTTTTCCGCCCTCTTGGAATATAGAATTTCCAACCCAGGGAAGCCACTGCAGTCAGATTCTTAACCCAGTGTACCATAGCGGGAAGTCCTGGCTTACTTTTCTATGTACGGTTCATTTTAAGAACCGAGATAATTTCATGACTAGTTCAACATTAAAACCTAATTAGAAGAAAGTGGCTTACAAAAAAATCCCCGAGGATGATTTTCTTAATCCATTACCTCTGTGTATGGGTTTGTTATGTATTTGTTTATTTGCTTTCATTTACACTACAGATAGTAGGAGCCTACTAATTTAAAAAAAAGGTCTGAAAAATCTTCGGTCCTCCTAGATGCCCACGTTGAGGGAGGAGATGGAAATAAACAAGAGAATGTACAGGCGTTACGTAAGGTCGGCGTTACGTGCTCTGGGCAAAAGACCGCAGCAGGGGACATACAGAGCGAGGCTGTCGTTTTAGTTGATATAAGCAGGGCAGGATGCACCGAGAAGGGGCAATCTGAGCAAAGATTTTAAGCAGGTGCGCCAGGCAGTTCTGGTGACAGGGCTTTCGGGAAGGAACAGCAAGTGCAAGAGCCTGATAGAAGAGCGTGGCGGGGGTGTTTGGAGGTGTTGCAAGGAGGCCCTGTGAGTAGGAAAAGCACTGCTGGTGGGGGGTGTTGAGGCCCCAGCAAGGGTTTCCTCTGTCCCTAAGGAGGTAGGAAGCCACGAAAGGGTTTTAAGCAGAGGAGGGATCTGACCTCCTAAAACTGCCCTGGCTGCTGCTCCAAGAACAGATTGTGAGACGTGCGGTGCTAGGGGGCACCCGTTAGGAAGCCAGTGACAATCCAGGCAGGGGATGGCGGCCAGGCCCCAGGGGAGGGCGCAAAACGGTAGGTTGTGGCCAGATTTTAAAGGAACAGCCAGCAGGGCGTCCTGATGGATTTGGATGTGAAGTGGGAGAGAAAGACAGGAGCGATGGCATCTGAATGCTGGCCAACTTTCTTTCCAAGTCTGCAAGAATGGAGGAGCAGGTTCGTGGGAAGATCAGGTGTGTGGTTTTGGATGTGTTCGCTGGAGCTACTGAGTAGGCTTTTGGCTAAGTTATAGTAGAAGTCTGGTATTAAACATTGATGGAAATGGGCACTGGTTTTCATTTGAGGCTTTTGTAATGGACGCAGGCAAGCATTTCATGAATATATTTCGCGGTTGATTTTATTTAGTCATTTAAATAGCCTGGGACAACAAAATAATAATAATCTTTTAATTTTGGTGGTTCTGTGGGCTCATTGTTTGTTTGCTCACTTTGCAGGCATTCATCCCTGTCATAACTGAGGCACTTTTCTGGACTCTATAATATAGCCAAAGACGTCTAGCCGTCTTTACTGTACCAATGCTGTGGCACAGCTGTGGTGGCAGAGGTGGTGGGGTATTCTAGTTTGAATTTCACGCGGACTAAGATAGAGCAAGTAGGTTCGGGACAGGAATGACCCAACCTGGGCAGGTGAGCTTCAGGAGTGGCCCTGGAGGAGCTGGCCAGTGTTGAAGGGAGCAGACCGCAGTGGACTGGACCTAGACTTTAGAACCAGTGGTGGTAGAGGTTGCCTGGCTCCTGTAGTCAAAGAATCTGCGTTTTAGAATCGGTGGACTTGGTTTAAATTTCAGCTCTGCCACTCACTAGATACTGAACTTTGAGAAAGTTCTTCTCCGAATTTCAGTGTCTTCTTCAGCAGGTTGGACATGACCCTGATTTCATGATCTGGATCAGCTTTACCTCCTGCCATCCTTCTACATGTTGCTTCTCTTTCCAGTTATGCAGGAGCGTGTAGGGTGCTCTGGCTTTGCGCAAATTCTTTCTGCATCCCATCTTGCCAGTGCTATTTTTGGTGATGCTAAATTTGCTCACAAGGTTCAGATGGTGTCCACCAGATGTCTCTACGGTAAAGGTATCTTTTCTCCTTTGTAATGAGGAATCTGTGGAATGATATTTTGAGAGGTGTGAATACCACGTGTCTAACGCCTTTTCATTCAGTGGTTGTGCATTCATTGATTATCTCTGCTTGAGTTATTACTTTGCGGCTTTTGTGGAATGATGATTTTTTGAGGAATTCTACTCTTTGTTGTACATTGAAACCTTGAACCATCCTATAGCGAGAGCTCCCCTCACTCCCTCACTGCCTCACTCCCACCCCACCCCCTCTCCCCCCCCCCCCCGCTCCCTTTTTGTTCATTTTGCTTTGTTTTGGGCATCGTTATGGATTCGTGGACCACTTTTATATTCGGTGTTATAACAATACGTTACGGTGTTATTTTTTCTTTTGTATTTAATGTGTTGCAACCTGTTGCTGTATTTCTCGTTTTTGGTCCCCATCCTGCCCTGTATCTGGCCAGTTTCAGTTCTTTCAGAACATTGCCTTAGTCCATTTCACACATCTCCATCCGCCCGAGACACCGACTTGCCCTGCTAGCACCAAATGTCCGTGTTTCCCTAACGCTTTCCGGTCTCAGACCTGAAAGGAGCCCTGACCCCTTGTAATGGGGATGGTATTAAGCAGCCAAGACCTGAGCAGTGAGTGTGCTCACAGCAAATTAGGCCCTTTCATTGCATAAATCTGGACGTTTGTAATGCTAGGTCCAATTCAAATTCGGTACCGTAGGGTTCTTCCTCACCAGGCAAGGCACATAAGAAATTATCATAAAAAGTAATCAGCATAGAAAGCGGATGTGTTATAGGCTAGTATGATTCAATAAGAATCTCATCTGTGGTACAAGTAGTTCATATTGGTGATTGGGCTCACTTAGAATAATTTCTTTTGTGGGCTGTTATAGAACAAGAAATCTGAGGAATATTTTTATTGTCTTTGGAATCTTGACTTGATACTCTTTGCATCCTTAGCTTACTCAGAATGATTATGTGATTCACAATATTAGAGTTTTTATAAGCTGGATAGTTTAGGAGTACATTTACTGTTTTAACCCTTCTTACATTATAATTGAGTATCTTCATTAAAACGTAAATGTTTACTAGTAAGGCTTTGAAGAAATCGTAATGTGACTAATGTAATGTCTTAATATTAGCTGTAGATTTTGTTGATGTGACAGGGAACATATGAATTTTGATTTTAAAGTTTTTGTGCCCCATATTTGTGCTGCTTTTGCTCATTTAGAGTATAGAATCATATCATCACCTCTCCTAATTAGAGTATTTATAAAAATGAACTAAAAAAATAGAGTAACATGGGTTTATAACATAACTTTGTATGTATACTTCCATACACCCTCCTGCCTGCTCCCCACAAGTTCAGTTTCCATCCACCACCGTAAGGCTGACCTACCGGATCAGTTTCACTCTCTCCCCTGCTAGTTCCTCCCTGGTAACTGCTACTCTGTTCTCCCTGCGTATGTGTCTGTTAGGTTTGGTCATTTATTTGTTTATTTATGTTTTAATATTCCACGTATTGAGTCAAAGCACATAATATCTGTCTTTTTCCATTTGGCTTATTTTACTTAGCATAATACCCTCGAGTTTCGTCCATGTTGTTGCAAATAGCATGACTTCATTTTTTTATCAGTGAAAATGTGCTAATATTCTGCATATACCACAACATTTTTTTAACCCATTTATTAATTGATGGGCATTTAGGTTGTTTCCATATCTTGGCTTTTGTAAATCATTCTGAAATGAATGTAGACCTGTGTTTATCTTTTTGAATTAGTGTTTTCATGGCCTTTGGATAAATTCTCATAGCTGGATCATATAGGAGTTTTATTACTAATTATTTGAGGAATCTCCATGCTGTTTTCCATGGTAGCTGTATCAATTTACATTTCTATCAACAGCATATAAATGTTCTCTTTTCTCCATATTCTCACCATCACTTGTTATTTATTGTCCTTTTAATAAGAGTCATTCTAACAGTTGGGAAGTGCTATCTCATTAGGGTTTTGATTTCTATTTCCTTAATAATTAGCGGTCTTGAATATTTTTTCATGTGCCTGTTGGCCATCTGCATGTCTTCTTTGGAAAAATATTTATTACAGCTCCTTTGCCCATTTTTGTTAATTTGTTATTGAGTTGTATGAATTTTTTGTGTATTTTGGATATGAATCTCTTCTCAGATATATATATCATTTGCAACTGTGTTCTCCCATTCTTGGTTGTATTTTCATTTTACTAATGGTTTCTTTTGCTGGATGGGAGCTTTTTAGCTTGATGTAGTCCCGTTTGTTTATTTTTGCTTTTGTTTCCCTTACCTGAGGAATCATATCTAGAAAGATATTGCCAAGACTGACATGGTAGAGTGTATAGCCTATGTTTTCTTCTAGGAGTTTTAAAGTTTCAGATCTTACATTCAAGTGTTTAATGAATCTTTGAGTTGATATCTGTGTATGGTGTGGGATAGTGGTCTCGTGTCACTTTTTTGCATGGGATTATCCATTGTTCCCAACACCATTTAGCAACCTATCCTTTATCCATTACATGTACTTTGCTCCTTTGTTGAATATTAATTATCCAAGTTTGTTTCTGCCCTCTCAGTTTTGTTCCATTGATTTGTGTATCAGTTTTTCTGCCAGTACCATAGTGTTTGAAGTCAGGAAGTGTGACACCTCCAGTTTTTTCCTTTGGCTACTCAGGGTCTTTTGTGGTTCCACGTACATTTTAGAACTTTTTGCTCTATTTCTGTGAAATATGTTCTTGGGAGTTAGATTGGGTTTGCATTGAATCCCTAGATTGCTTTAGGTAATGTGGTCATTTTAACAGTGCTACCACTTCTAATTCATAAGCACAGATCTTTGCATTTATTTGTGACTTCTTCAGTTTCTTTCAACAATGTCTTATATTTTCAGTATGCAGATCTTTCACCTCCTTGGTAAATTTATTCTTAGGTACTCTTTTTGTCGGATTGTGAATGGGATTGTTTTCTTAATTGCTAGCTCACTGTTAGCATATAGAAATGCAAGAGTTTTGTATATTGCTTTTGTATCCTGCAACTTTACTTCAATCATTTGTGGTTTTTAATAGTTCTTTGGTGTAGTCTTTTCCTTTTCTTTTCTTTTCTTTCCTTCTTCTTCTTTTTTTTTCTTTGCATTTTAGGGCCACACCCACAGCATGTGGAGGTTCCCAGGGTAGGAGTCCAATTGGAGCTACATCTGCTGGCCCACAACAGAGCCACAGTAACATCAGATCTGAGCCAAATCTGCGACCTACACCACAGCTCACAGGAACACCAGATTCTTAACCCACTGAGTGAGGCCAGGGATCAAACCTGCAACCTAACCTCATGGTTCCTAGTTGGATTCGTTTCCTCTGCACCACGACAGGAACTCCTGGTGAAGTCTTTAGGGCTGTCTATATGTAAAATCACGTCATCTGCAAATAGTGACAGTTTCATTTCTTCCTTTCTAATTGGATAAGTTTTGTTTCTTTTTCTTGCCTAAGTGCTCTGGCTGGGACTTCCAATACTCTGTTTAATAAGAAGGGCGAGTGGGCATCTTGTCTTGTTCCTGATTTGGAGGAAAAGCTTTCAGTTTTTCATCACTGAAAATGATAATAGCTGTGGGAATGTTATATATGAAATTTATACATTCCTTCTATACCGACTTTATTGAGAGTTTTTAATCAAAAATGGGTGTTGAATCTTGTCAAATGCTTTTTCTGCATCTGAGATGATTATATAGTTCTTAGCCTTCGTTTTGTGAATGTGATGTATCATGTTGATTGGTTTGTGGATGTTGAACCATTCTTGCATCCCTGGAATAAATTTTACTTTGATCATGGTATATTGATCACTTTACAGTATTGATTTATTTGATCTGCTAGTATTTTGTTGAGGATTTTTGCAGCTATGTTATCAGAGATTTTGTCTTGTAATTTTCTTTTTTTCTTTTAAAAATTTATTTATTTCTTTGATTTTTTTGATATTTTAAAATCAATTACAGTTAATTTACAATGTTGGGCCAATTTCTGCTGTACATCACAGTGACCCAGTCATGCACACACACGATTCTTTTTTGGTATTACTTTCCATCATGGTCTATCCCAGGAGATTAGATATAGTTCCCTGTGCTATGCAGTATGCTTTTCTTTTCTTATATTGTCCTTGTCTGATTTTGATGTCAGGGTGATGTTGGCCTTGTAAAACAAGTTAGGAAGCATTCTCTTCTCTTTAATTTTTGGATGGGTTTGAAAAGGATGGGTATTAAACCTCCTTTGAATGTTTGGTAGTATCCACTTGTGAAGTCATGTGGTCCTGGACTTTTGTTGTGAAGGAGTTTTTTGATTACTATTTCCATCCCTATACTAGTGATTAGTCTATGTAGAGTTTTTATTTTTTCACAATTCAGTCGTGGGAATTTGTATGATTCTAAGAATTTGTTCATTTCTTCTGGATTGTCCAATTTGTTGGCTTTAGCATTTCATAGTATTTTCTTGTAATTCTTTGTATTTCTGTGGTATGTTGTTATTTCACCTCTTTCATTTTTGATTTTATTTATTAGAGCCTCCTTTTTTTCTTAGTATAGCTAAAACTTTGTCAATTTTATTTTTTCAACGAACCAGCTCATAGTTGTATTGATCTACCCCTATTGTCTTTTTAGTTTTTGTTTCACTTATTTCCATTCTAACCTTTATTATTTCCTTTCTTCTAATGACTATGAGTTTCATTTATTCTTCTTTTTCTGGTTCCTTTAGGTGTAAGGTAGATCATTTATTCGAGATTTTTTCTTGTTTCTTGAAGTAGGTTTGTATTGCTATAAATTTCCCTCGCAACTATCACTAGTTAGACTATTTTAAACTTTACATATTCTATATATATAGATTTGAATTTAATTATGCTAAAATGAATGTTTTTATGCTAGCATAGCACTTTTGTCTGCTTATGTTTTAAAGTATTTTCTCTTTTTATTATAAACATATAATATAGTCTTTTAAATGAAAACATCGAATGAGTGAGTCAGCTCCGTGGATTAAATTCTTTTCTTTCTTTTGGCAAACAGCATAAAATCCATTGAAGGCTATATTCTTAATTTATGTCATACTAATATATATTCAGCTGCTACTTAACAATTTTTTATCTTTTGAAGAGCTATTTAAGCTTTTTGTTTGCATGTCCCAAGTGTGAGGTGAGCTTGACATTGCGTTTTTGGCCAAGATTATAGAGCAGGGCAGGACCAGATGAGTAATGCTTGTAGCAGTCCAAATTTCTGGCAGCCCGTTCCATTCAGCTGTGGTTCTTGCTGTTGGGAAGCCTGGTCTTGGAATGAAAGAAGAGCAGAACTGACAGATTTACTTTAGTAGAGCAGAGCAAAGCAAAATAAAACAATAAACAGAAAACTTCTACATTGATACTATAGTTGAACCAGTTCTTGTTCTTGTTTTTGTTTTTTTTTTTTTTTGCTTTTTTAAGGCTGCACGTGTGACATATGAAAGTTCCTAGGCTAGGGGTTGAATTGGAGCTACGGCTGCCAGCCCATGCCACAGCCACAGCAACACGGGATCCGAGCTGTGTCAGTGACCTACACCGTAGCTCACGGCAATGCCGGATCCTTAACCCACTGAGTGAGGCCAGGGCTCGAACCCGTGTCCTCATGGAGACTACTCAGGTTCCTTACCACTGAGCCACTACGGGAACTCCTGTACCAGTTTTATTTCAAGTGCAAAACAACCTTCATCCTAGGGTCTGCCGTCAAAGAATAATAAACAAAGGCTGACTGAAAATAGTTGTCAGGGAAAATGCTGGAAATCGATTCAGCTGTTTTTTGGACTATGAGACATTGGGTCTCATAGGCAGGATGGCTGCAGTATGACTCCTTTGAACATTCAGTATAATTTGCAGTAAACTATGAGAAATTGAAAAATGTCTCCTCTTTCACTCCTCCCTCTGCACCTCTTTCTCTTCTCAATAAAAATATCTCTTCTGCTGCTTTACTACTTTTATATAATCCAGATGACTAATAAGATTCAATGAGAAAGTGTCCGGGAAAAGCACTCTGTCTCATTTTCTAACTTATTTTGGTCTAAACAATGTGTTAATTTAAAGGAAATTACAAATATATGATTTCATCTTGATTGTTGTAATTGAGTTAAATGTCCACACTATTTATTTATTTATTTTTTGTCTTTTTGTCTTTTTAGGGCCGCACCTGCTGTATATGGAGGTTCCCAGGCTAGGGGTCCAGTTGGAGCTACAGCTGCTGGCCTACACCACAGCCACAGCAACACAGGCTATGAGTCATGTCTGTACCTACGCCACAGCTCATGGCAACGCCGGACCCTTAACCCACTGAGTGAGGCTAGACATTGAACCTGCATCCTCATGGATGCTAGTTGGGTTCATTAACTGCTGAGCCACAAAAGGAATTCCACATGCCTACATTACTTCAAATGATGTTTCTTCAAGTCAGGTTTAGTGTCTACCTAACACTGAAATGTATGCAGTAAAAGAAAAAAGAATGGAGGTCCCTTGTGGCATAGCAGGTTAGGTATCTGGTGCTCTCACTGCAGTGGCCAGAGTCACTGCTGTGGTGTGGGTTTGATCCCTAGCCTGGGAGCTTACACATGCCACAGGGCCAGGCACAGAAGAAAAAGAAAAGAAAAAAAGAGGCTAGCTACCATTCTGCAACGGGCTCAACATGGCACATCATAAGCACTCAAAAAGTATCTGAGTAAAGATCAAAAACATAAAACTATGTTTACAGCTAAAATGTAATAAGATGCATTGAGTAATAATAATAAAAAAAGTAGACAGCCCATCTTGAAGGACAGCACCCAGTGTGGCACGGTGTCCACCCTAGGTAGCAATTGGCTTTACCTTTAAGGGGTCATTCCATGTTCTGTCAGTCGTGCAAGTTCTGGATGATTCTGTGTAGAGTAAGGTAGGGGGTCCAGTGATGATGTCTTTCCTTCTTTCATTATAAAATATTTGCATCGAATGAGTATTATCTCAATCTTTGTATCCAACAGCCCTGTCAATATGTGGGCATCACACGTTTATCAGTGTAAAACTTCTCATAAGTGATTATAGGTCACTCTGGGGAGCGTCGTTGTACAGTACCTGTTGTTCACGTATTGTTGTATATTCTTGCAGAAGGAAGGTCCTTCCTCAGGCAGACTGAATCCCCTTGGACCAGTGGCCTATGGGTCGGAGAACTGGCCAAAATCTTAGAACTGGGTGAAGAGTCATGACATTTCATTGTAGTGACTGACACCAGCCTTCTGCTCACTTGCTCGTCCTCTTTTGTGGTTATACAGGCAGTACCCACATTGTCTGTCACGTTTGCCTCTTGGAACTCTGGGGTGTATCAGTTATTGCCATACGGTTTCTGTGCGTGAGGGCCCCTCATTGCCATTTTGGCTTTGCTCGCTATGTCCATCTTGCTTCAGGAGGTTCAGCGCTACCACCTGGCCTCTCCAGTTCTGCAGTTCCGTCGTCCCCATGGAAAGTAGGAAACCCAGGGAGTGAAAGAGGGTAGCTTCCTTATTGCATTAACAATGCGCATTTCCTTTGCGGCTTCCTGAGGAGCAGAGCCAGGGTCTCTGGTCATACCCAAAAGACCCACTGAAACATACCCATTTCTCCGAGCCTTCTGACTCCATCGTAAACACGTCGTGGAGGCCATTCTGTTTCATGGACGATAGGCCCTATCGTCACATTTCCAAGAGCTGTCCCAGCAGCTGTTAGGGTTGGGTCAGCGTACCTTCGTTCCCAGGGTCCTGAGTCATGAGAGAGTGCAGATCCGAACTCAAGACTCAAAGCTGCTTTATATCCGCTTTAGATTCTGGACGCCCAGCTCCACTCTTGGACATGCATTCTTGGTTCCTATGGTAATACATTATTGAGGTTCTGTGGCTTTTTTGGTAAAACAACAAAAACAACAACAATAACAACACAAAACTGTATGTTTGACGTATATCTGCGTTCTGGTTCAGTGTGATTTAATAAGTATTGCTACTCTTGGTGACGCCGGAGGCAGACACCTTGGTGTTAGGCCCAGTTCTGCCACAGACGAACTGCACGACCAGGAGCTTAACCCGTCTCTGCTTCCGTTTCCTCCTCTGTAAAATGGTGCGAATCGTGATTCTTCTCTGAAAGAAGCGTTGTGAAGACTAAATGAGTTAATATGTGTCAAACACTTAGCACAGTACCTGGTCCCCGGTTAGCACTCGGTACGTGTCGGCTGTTATGACTGCTTTCCTGTAAATCAGTATTACTTGCCTCTTAATTAGTAAAACTGGGGGTGGGCGGGAGCCCAATCTAAGATATATTCCTGAGGTAAATATTGGTGTTATTTTAAATGAAAACCAGTTATTAAAGATTTTTAGTCATTATTCTTCTATCTGAACCTCTTCTAGTCTTTAAACATCTCTGAAACGTATTTATCAGCAATCCTAAAATTCATCTCATCCTCAAATATATACACTTGAACTTCCAAATGCTTTCGTTAATGTTCAGAAGAAACTATCTTTCATTCTTTTTCATCTTTGTCGTCAAAAAGTGAAATAACATAGTATGTATATTTATTTATTTATTATTATTATTATTATTTGTCTTTTTGCCTCCTCTAGGGCCGCACCTGCGGCATATGGAGGTTCCCAGGCTAGGGGTCGAATCGGAGCTGTAGCCGCCGGCCTACACCACAGTCACAGCAACGTGGGATCTGAGCCGAGTCTGTGACCTACACCACAGCTCACGGCAATGCCAGATCCTTAACCCACTGACCGAGGCCAGGGATCGAACCGGCAACCTCATGGTTGCTAGTCGGATTTGTTAACCACTGCGCCACGATGGGAACTCCGGAAATAAACATCTTTATTAATTTAAACCAATGTATTTATTCATAGTTTTAATAATAGTATTGTTTTTTAAACATTTTATTTTTATACAATTTTAAAGCTTATTTTCCATTTATAGTTATTACAAAGTACTGGCTATATTCCTGTGTTGTGCAGTACATCTTTGAGCCTATTTTAGACCCAATAATTTGGACCTCCCACTCCCCACCCCTATATTACCCCTGAAATTCATTGTCATTTGAGACCATTTTACCCAATTAACTTTTTTCCTGTGGGCTGCTCAGTAAACAGAATTAGAAGCTATGTAAGGCCTGTAATATTTTAATGGCTGCACTCTGTATGTTTGCAATTGGTTTCGTTTTTTATTTCCTGGGCTTCAGTTTGGAGGAAAACATACAAAGGAGTTTATAAATGTGGGCAGTATATTATTCTGTGCTAAATATGTTAGTTTTGTGGCCACAGCTGATTTGAAAAGGAACTGTATAATTTATTCATGCTTTCTGAATGATTTCATGGCATAATAGGTTAGTTTTTAAAAGTAAAGATATTTAAATAGCTGCGTTTTTAATGATGTGTGTTTTAAATATTTATTGAGTTATTCCTCTGTATTGTGGTTGTACTAGAGCCTTTATATACCTTATCTTATTTAATAGTCACCACAGCTCTGTAGTATAGGTAGGAAATTATTCGTAAAGAAAGAGTGGAGATTCTGGAGTTTCCCTTGTGGGTCTTAGGGAAGATAGCATGTGTGAGGATGTTATTTTAAATACCTGTTTGTATTTTAATTAGGAATTTCTGAATTGGTGAATATTAGAAGATTATATTTTAAAAATTTTCCATATTTCATATGTATTTTGATGAATTAGAGATTGGGAACTTGAACTTATGGCATATTTTTCTTAAAGACAGTAGTTGAGAAAGGCAGTGACTATTAGAGAAGTCATGAGACTCATTTCTTATTTATGAAAGGATCATTTTTTTGTTTCCCAGCCCTCTTAATAGATGGTGGAATGTGGCTTTGATGAAGGCAATTTATTTTGTACTCATTTTCAAGTATATTTGAGAGTACTGACTTTATTATAAAATCATAAAGCTAACTTTATTTCCCTCAGTCCCTAATCATTTAATATTAAGTTGTGGTGGGGTTGTGGGGGTATTTTCCCAGTGTGGCTCAGCAGTTAATGAACTCAACTAATATCCACGAGGATGTGGGTTCAATCCCTGGCCTCGCTCAGTGAGTTAAGGACCCTGCCTTGCTGTGGCTGTGGCGTAGGCTGGCACCTGCAGCTCTGTTTTTTATTAATTTTTTGGTCTTTTTGTCTTTTAGGTCTATTAAGGCTAATACTAGTCAGAATGGAGTCATCTAGTTTCGTAAGAGTGGCAACAAAAACAAAATTTAAAGAGATTGTTGTACTTGGAAGAATGAACCTTAGTTTTGATTGCTGGGTCTTTGGGCACTACATGGCTCTGACAGCTGTGGTCAGCAATGTTTTCTGAGTGTTTCTGTGAGCAGAGACCTTTATGAAGCGCTTAACTTCATTTAACCTCTGTAGTTTGCAATCTGAATTCTAAACAGGCAAAAATAATTGTTCTTGTTTTCTGGAAGACGTGAAAATTATATCTTGTATTTTTTTTTTTAATATTTTTTCCCAAAGTACTTTTGTCTTAGTTCTTCTATCACATGAATCAGATAAAGAGGAAAAGAAGTGACTCATGTATTGCGTTTGGAGACTCCTCCAAAAATACTTGAAATAATGTGTTGATAGACATAAAGTTGATTTACCAGAGGTCATTCGTGATCCACTAACCAACTGGGACCAGAAGGGCTTTGTTGGGGAAGCCTGTTAATGCTACATTAAATGTAACATGCTATTATGCTGTATGCTACTAACATTGACTAAATCTTGTTATTTTGTAAGAATTATTGGACATTGTAGCTTTGTTAATGTGGTTTTTAAAACCTATAAATTGTAATGCAATTTACATGTGTTTGGGTCTTTTCTAACTCTGCTGTCAGGTGCGCCATGAAAATAAAGTCCCCCTCCTGCCTTAACCTGGGTGTGAAGTCATTTCCCTTCTAAGGCACCAGCCTGGAGTTTCCCGGACATTTGGCACTCAGTTAGTATGGATAGGCCTGATATTTGCTAATTTTGAGTTTTCTCCCAGTATTCACTTGATGAAAAACTCAATGATTAAATTTTCTACTAGTCCTCTTAGTATTAATAAAATGAAATGAATTAAATGGGAAATTTCTTCATCTTCTTAGGTAATAAATGCTAAAAGTTATAGCAAAAATGACCTAGCCCCACCTAAGATCTGAGAGTCAAAGGAAAGAACCTATTTTTGTTTTATTTAAACTGCTGCCAAGGATGAGAAATATTAGCTAAATTTGAGAGTTGAGTTTTTGGGATATAGCTTTCTTCTGGAGTTGTTCCAATTACTTTCTCTCTGCATATGGTTTTTTTTTTGTTTTTTTTTTTTTTTTTCTTTTTCTTTTTGCTTCAACCATCATGAGGAAGTTCCCGGGCCAGGGATCAAACCTGTGCCACCGAAGCACCCTGTGCCACAGCAGTGACAACACTGGATCCTTCATCCACTGAGCCACCAGGGAACTCCCTGTTATCCTTTTAATTGTTTTGTGCTTTTGTCTTCCTATCTCTTTCTTTCCATTTTCCTGTGAAGCGACTTACTTGATCAAAAGTAATGATGTGTGGAATATCATGACAGTGACAACATGTAGGGCCCGGCTAAACTCTTCTTCTTAACATATTAAACTTCGAGTTCATCTTTTGCCATATCAGGTAGCATTCACAGGTTCCAGGGATTGGACATGACTATCTTTGAGATGGTTTTTTTGCCTCTGCAGTCTCCAACTCTTTTACTTATAACTGGAGGGACAGTAAGGCTAAGAGGTAGCAGAGAGTAGGCATTAGAGGGTACGGAATCGGAAGATACACTAACTTGATCTGAATCATGGCTCAGCTACTTGTTTGCTGCATAAACTTTAGCAAGTTACTTAAGATGGGGATAATAGGGAGTTCCCGTCGTGGCGCAGTAGTTAACCAATCCGACTAGGAACCATGAGGTTGCACGTTCGATCCCTGGCCCCGCTCAGTGGGTTAATGATCCGGCGTTGCCATAAGCTGTGGTGTAGGTCGCAGACGCAGCTCGGATCCCGAGTTGCCGTGGCTCTGGCCTAGGCTGGCGGCTACAGCTCCGATTTGACCCCTAGCCTGGGAGCCTCCCATATGCTGCAGGAGTGGCCCAAGAAATGGCAAAAAGACAAAAAGACCAAAAAAAAAAAAAAGATGGGGATAATAATAGCAGTTTATCATAGGATTATTTTAAAGATTAAATGATTTAATAAACTGGAAATTGGTTGGAATAGCAAGTACCTGGCACATAGCAGACACTCAACAACTGTTGACTATTATTGTTAGTAAAAGTAAGGGGCTCAGAAAAGCTTTGTGTAAAGCAAACATCTTTGCAGGCAGGCATTTGGCAGTGGGTACATTCGATGGGCTTTGTTTGTATTTATGAAAGGTCGTTATTTGCCACAAGAAGAAAAAGTGTTTCTCAGAAAAACACAGTTGTGTGTGTTTTCAGGAGGGGGTGTCTGGTGGAAGTGAAACATCTCAATGTATATTTTTCCATATTGTTTTAATTTTTGAATATATAACAATTTGAAAAGGACAACTAAATAAAGGAAATTCAAGAAAAGAAAGTTCATGGAGGATTATCTTCACTTGTCTTGATTGCATAACTAAACAAATAAATCTCCAAAGAGTAAAATTTAGGTTTATTTTTTGTGCGTATCTGTTTCCACAGCTCATGAACGCATGTCGTTTCCTTTGCTGTAGGGTTATTTTTCTCCTCTGAGATGAGTTCAGGTTTTATATTCAGTATTCTTTCCCAGTGGCCTTTTTTTGTTAAAATTTCATTGTTTGGTTTTTATTTTGCTGTTAAACATATGAAGATTTATTTTGATACTTGATAATTACATCATCTGATAAGAACAAGTTTACCTTAGAAAAGTGTACTTAATTTGAAATACAGTCCTTTAATTAAACCTTATAAAATTGACATAGAGAATCGTGACGTATAATGATTTAAACGTGTTCTTCTGCATACTTAAGAAGGTTTCATTATTTTTTCATTGAATCTGTTTTTTAACCTGACACGAACTCTTTCTTTAAAGATTGTATTGGTGCACAGTTGACATACGAAGTCGTGTTAGTTTCAGGTATACAGCAGAGTAAGTCAGTTACACATATACATACATCCAATCCTTTTTATATTCTTTTCCCATACAGGTTAGTATACAGTCTTGAGCAGATTACCCTGTGCTATGCAGTGGGTCTGTGTTACCTCCCTTGCGTACAGTGGTGTATAATGTCCTTCCTAGCCCCCACCTTGTCCCGCCCCCCATGTTTCCCCACCTTGCACTCACTTTAAAGTGACACTTTTGTTTGCAGTTCACTGGCTTTTTATAGGATTTCTAATATCTGTCATATTGTCAGGATTCACAGGTAGTTGTTAAATGTACAAATATGTGTAGAGTTGGGTGGAGAAGAAAAATCAATAAAATTACCTTAGTGATTTTCCTAGACATATGTAACACGTCAGGGAAACTTTAAGAACAAAGTCTGGTCCTTAGACTTCTAGTCAGTGTTCTTCATTGACTTTGTCCTCTTCTCTGCTTTAAATATGAGATCAGTTTAGGGCCATTCCAGTTCTTTGTGCCGAACAGCATAAATTAATCCCTAGCGCTTTTGCTCATCAGAATTAACCAAAGATCTCAAAACTTGAATGCCTCAGAAGCACATTATGAGAAAGTCACAATTTTGTGTATTTTGTGTATCATAGGGTTGAAATGACATGCCCATTCCTATCTGTCTGCTATAACGAATACCACAGAATACCATAGTGGCCTAAACAGTAAACCTTTACTTTTCACAGTTCTAGAGTGCAGGCCCGATGGGTTTCTGGTGAGAATCCTCTTTCTGGCTTGCAGGTGGCCCCCACATCTTCTCAAGGAAGAGCCGCTCTTCTAGGGCATAAATCTCAGCACGAGGGTGCCACCCTCAGGACCTAATTACTTCTCAAAGGCCCTGCCTCCAAGTGCCAAAACATCCAAGACTGGGGCTTTTACCTGTGAATTTTGGGAGAACACAAATATTCAGTCCAGAGTGTGGACCCGCCGTCAGAGCATGGTGATACTGCAGTTAGTATTAAGTGGTCCAAACCATTCTTCTCAATTACATGACTTTATCTGACAAATTATTTTTATGAGTAGTTAGAGATATGGAAGGTTAGAACTGAAATAGTTGACAGGTTTTCTTACTTCAGTTTTCACACTTCAGTTTTCATGCCTTAGAGTCAATGATAGACCTAATAGGGAAATCATTTATTTTCATTTATTTTTCTAACTTAATACACTAAAAATTCTAAAATTTAACATGTTCAAATTTGAACTCACCATTTTTGTTCTCATTAGATAGTTACGCCGTACACATAGCTATTCAAGCTAGAAAACTAGGACGCGTATTTACTCTCATTCACCACTGACCCACCACCTACATTCAGGCAAGTCAGAAATCCTACTGATTATGTCTCTTAAATTTATCTCAAACACATCCCTACTGTTCTGTATGGACATTACTAATTTTTCTGTAAAGCTGATTTTCCTCGCTAATTTTGAGGTGGATGTTTCAAAAGTGCAGAGTAAGCTTGAGTTGGAATATAAGGCATTCTGTAATCTGGCCTCAAATACACAAGCACTAGCTTCATTTCTGCCTCCCTGCCTTTTATTTGTGTTCCATCAACTTCAAAATCTTTGTGGTTCTGTGCATGCCCCGTGCACTTCCTGCATCCACGTTTTCTCATGCTTGATCCTTGTCTGGAAATTCCCAAACCACCAACTTCTTGCTAAATTCCTTCTCATTCAAACTCAGTTTAGGTGTCAGTTCCAAAAGATATAACTGCCTTATTCTTCGCTATGTGCTCATTTGTTCAAATAGTCATTGATTTAAATAATTATTGAGCCCTTATTATCGGTCAGGCACATTTCTAGGCATTTGGGATACCTCTGTGAACAAACAAAAGATTCCCTGCTCTTCTGGCTCATATATCCCAGCAGGAGAGACAGCCAAGAAAGTAAATGAAAAATAATTTATATCAATATTAGAACATGGTAGAGTGCCACGGGAGAAATGTATAAATGGAGCAGAGTGAGGAAGAAGAGAAGTTGGGTTGGCGGGGGCTGAGATACAGCAGTACTAAACACAGTGATCAACTGTAGCCTGAATGGAGAAGGTGACATTTTAAAGAGACTTTCAGGAGGTGAAGGACTATGCGACGTAGATGCCTGAGAAGAGGGCACTATTGTAAGTGGAGGCAACAGGCAGGGCAAAGGTCCCAGTGTGGAGGCCTGTCCGGTTTGTTCAAGGTCTGAGGGTCATGGGGTCAGATGATGTAGGGCCTTGTAAACCACCTGAGGACGGTGGCTCTTAATCGGTGTGAGCTTGGGAGGTACTGGAGGGTTCTGAGCAGTAACATGGTTTACATGTTTGACAGGCTGCTCTCGTGAGCCCAGAGGATAGACAAATAGCAGGTCAACCAGTTAGGAGAGTATCGAAAGGATGAAGGCTTGAGAGGGAGTGCTGAGTGTTAGGAAGGTGAAATGTGGTCAGGTTTTTTGACACATTTTGAAGTTTAAGACAACAGGGATTGTCTAATAGTTTGGAGGTGAGGCATGAGAGAAAGAGGAGTCATGAATGACTGGAGCTCTCACTGGCCTTCCTCATCGCTCCATGCTTCTAACTGGTCATCTAGTCCTGTCAGTTCTACCACCTAATTTTCACTCTTCCCCCCCTTGTTGTTTCTAAACTGTACTGTGGCAGTAGTTTTTCATAGGCATTTCTAGCGTCGGTCAGTTCTCTGTCGAAGTTTATTCTGAAGTGCAATCTGATTACATCATTCTCAAGATTCAAATCCTCAGTGTGCCCCAGTCCCCTCCAGGTAAAGTCCTTAGCATGGCAGGCAGCATCCTTCTTACACTGCCCTGTGCTTAACTTTGGGAGCCTCCTCTTTCACTCTTTTCACACGATCTTCCTCCTTAATTCTCAGTTCCCCGAGGTGCTGTTCTGGAGTCTGCATAGTGGATGACGTGGCCGAACCAGATGTTACCTCTCTGACTTTACTATTGCCTCTAGCCTGGTGGCCTTCTTCCTTTGCCACTGGCCTCATGCACACTCCATGGTTTGAGGTCACTGACACCACCAACACCCTAAGGGCACCCACGGTTGACTTTTGGGTCCTAGCTTTAAGGCAGAAAGGCGTAGAAATCGCCTGGCGACAGTGAAGTTACATCATGCCCCAAAGAACAAGAGTAGAAAGCGTGGCAGCCGAGATTAATGCATTCAGTGGTAGGAAGGAGAGCGCTGAGCTTCTCTGTCCAGGAGGCTTTTCTTCAGCCAGGTGAGCGGAGACGCCAGCAAAGGCAGCAGGAGGCCGACGGGGCGCAAGGAGCCCTGGAGGTTGCCTGGCGAAATCGTCCTTTAGGGCTTTTTTGGCCCGTCCTCTAGCTGAGGGCCCTGAACTTGAGGTCTCTGGTGCTTCTCGAGCAAAGCAGGTGGCTGCCACCTTCCGGAAGCGGAAACGGAAGTGCCCCGCACAGGCGCTCGGCTGGGCTGGCTTTCCGGTGTGCCCGTTACGTCACCGGAAGCGCCGCGGCGCTCGCGGCCGGCCCTCCGAGTGCGAGCCGGCTGGGGGAGTGGCGGGGGGGTGGGTGCCAGCTGGGTGCGGGCTTCCGGGCGGCCCCACAGGTTGGCTCGCCTGTCGCCTGTCGCACAGAGCAGTGGGGCGACGCCCGTGGGCAGGCTCGTGTTTCGACGCCCGGGTGCCAGGGACATGGCGGCGTGCCGAGGCGTGGGCTCTTGGCAGGCCTCTCAGGCGCAGGATGGTCGGCGATGGTGGCAGCTGGAGCCTCAGGACCTGCCCACCTGTGGTCACGGCTTCCTGAGGTCTTGACTCCCCGGACCAGCCTCCTGGGTCCCTCGGTGTGGAGGGGCGTGTGGAAGCGCGGGCTGCCCCCGAAGGCCCCGCGGAGCGCGGGGTCTGACCTGAGAGCTGTGCAGGCCCCAGGTGCCTCCTAGTCACAGCGTTTGCGGGCTGAGGATTCTTTGCCTTCTCTGGGAAACTACGTCTGAGAATAGGTTGAAAAGAGATTGACGTGGAGACCTGAAATCAGGAAGCAGAGTTGAGGGAGGAAGCTGTTGCACTGGTTAGTGGGACTGTCAGTTTCGGCTGCAAGCACCGGAACCCAGCTCCGAACCGCTTGACATACGTCGTAAAACCAGAAGCCCTGAGGTGGGAAGGCTCCGGGGTTGAGGTCCTTAAGGATGCGCCTCTTCACTCTGACCACTCTAGTAGTTGGCTTTGTTTCCGTGGCGGCAAGATAGGCGCTCTAACTGTAGGCCTGGTGTGAAACTGGAAGGAGATGGCTCTTCCTGTGTGATGGCTTCACCAGGGCCTTTCAGAAGGATGAAATTTTTACCACGATTAACTTGTCTACTCAGGATTTGTTCTGAGCTGGAGATGGTTGTCTTCCCTGACGTAAAGAGAGGAAAATATTGGCTGACAGTGTCCTGAGCAGAGGGCAGTATCAGTGGGGATAGCAAAGGCTAAGAGGAGAGAAATACTGTGGAGGCAGCATGGGAAGGACTCGGCGCTGATAAATGTGCAGATTGAAGGAGAGAATGGTTTGGGGGGTATTTAGTTTAGGCGACAGGGAGGAAGAGGATTTCACTTAAAGAGATGGGGTACAGAAGATGGAGGAGCAAAGACCCAAGAAGGTAAGGAGTCACTTGTCTTACAGTTATTCGATTTTTTGTTTGTTTGTTTGTTTGTTTAGAAGCTAAAAGTATAGATATAGAAGTCATCCACAGATGTTACAGTTGAAGACATGGAGCAGAATGAGGGTAGAAGAGAGGGAACCTCCACATGTAACAGGTCAGTAGAGTCTCTAAGTCAGCCAAAGAAACGCGGAAGGACCGACCATTCAGATAGAGAGCAAACTAGTACTTCGCAACTCTAAATTTTAACCTGCCAGTTTATGGACAGTATCAGTCGACTAAAGCATGTCTCATTCATGTAGTGAATTGTTTGATGTCAATTCTCAGTCAACCCCTACAGCATCATCGACAGAATTTTATTGTGTTAAAAAGCTTACAGCATTTTATGCTGGATGAGTTAGTTTTAACAGTTTTTGAAGGTTTCTGTGACATTGGTTTTCATTTTACTTTTCATAGGGTGGTTTGTTTATAATATATTTGCTTTAGGCAACTTGGTTGTTGTGGGTTGATGACCTTAAGCCGTGTTTTGTCGGAGAAATTCTGGAGACAACGAGGGATTGGTATCTGATGTTGCTGAGGCTAAGGAAGATAATCTTAATAAATTGTCAGGGAAGTTTGGTTTATATTTCAAAAAGTGGTTTCAACGCAGTGCTGGGAGGTGATCTCATAGTGTGATGATTAAGCATGAATCAGAATGAAGGGAATTAAAGTAAATGCTGGACTACTAATTTATGATGAAAGAAAGAAAAATAGAACGTGTGTTGAGTTGACCAGTTTTGAAGGAAGTTTTCGTTGTGTGGTTGTTTCGGGGTTAGTGGAAGCCTGAGCATATTAGAAATCTCTCAGAAGGGGATAAGGAGGGATTGAAGGTTTTAGAGGCAGAGGGTGGGACTTGAGTGAGTGAGGCAAAGAGGGCATCGGGAACCAAGGGGGTGCTAGCTGAGTTACGACGGAAGGTAGAAGATGGGTAAAGCTTACGAGAAATGGTGAAGCGGAAAAGTGGAAGATCCTCTCAGGGAAAAAAAAAAGGTTGTAGGTCAGGGAGCGGTTAAGAGCAGTGGAACACTCTTGGTTCTGCTGCTGTGGGGTCAGGATAGCGAGTCATCTGGGGGGAAAGAAGAAGAATTGGCATGGTGGTGCCTTTTTCTCTAGACGGCTAGAAAGACCAGTGAGGGGAAGTGCATGGGGGTTTGCCTGCTGTTGGGTATAAAGAGGGGATTCTGTGCTCGTAGCTAAGCCATCATTGCGATAATTGGCAAACGTTTTCAAACCCAGTAGTGAGGCAAGAATAATTCAAATGGCAGAGAAACCAGGTGAACAGGAGCCAAAGTGTACAATTGAGGGCAGAGAACAGTCTCAACAGGAATGAAAAAATAAGATGCAAGCGTGAGAAATATCAGTCTGCTAGGGCTGCTGTGACAAATTGCCACCGACTGGGGGGCTTATACCATAGGCATTTAGTTCTCACTGTGCTGGAGGCTGAGAAGTCCAAGATCATGGTGCTGGCTGACCCCCTTCCTGGTGAGAGCTCTTGTCCTGGCTTGCAGGTGGCCTTCTTGCCGTGTCCTCTTGGGGCAGAGCGACTTGGCATTTCTTCTTTCCCAAGGGCACTAAACCCATCACGAGGGCCCCACTCTCATGACCTAATAATTGTCATGCAAAGGCCTCATCTCCAGATATCATCACATTGGGGGTTTGGGCTTTGATGTTGAGTTTTGTGGAGACACGTTTCTGTCCTTAACAGAAGGTGTGGTCAGATGGGAATTTTGTCACGGAGAGAGAGAACAATTTTTTAGTCCATGGCTTATGTCCTCCAACCCATATAGATGACTATTTGGGTACAAATTAATTATAGTTATTCTAATTTAATAGATGAGCTTGAAGAAATAATAAGCAGTGGGTTTGATGTAATTTTGTGTCTGTCGTTTTATTAGCTGTGTAACCAGGATGATAATGTAGCTTGTGAGGCACAGTGTTTTGAAATATAAATCATGGTGTAAATGCACTGTCACCATTTAATATACAAGCTGAGTTGAGGCTATTAAGTAATAATTTTTGCCTTGGATATTCAAAATGTAAGTGCTTATTACATTGGCAGAATTAATTTTTAATTAGCAAGTATGGTCTTTTTTAAGTAAGTAAAAAAATTTATTTTAAAGTTGTTTTAAAAATTAATGTTTGGGTAGTTGTTATAGGCAGTTTTTCTCTTCTGAAACCTCTCAGTCCTGGTTTGAGCCCTTGTGATTGAGCCACGCTGGGGCCGTCAGTGTACCTCTCTGCCCGTTAGATTTTATGTTTTTTTGCTTTTTGCTTTTTATGTGCCAAAGTTCCCAGGCCAGGCATTGAACCTGTGCCACAGCTATACCTAGAGCCACAGCAGTGACAATCCTTAACTCACCGAAACAAGGGAAGCCCCTGATGTTGTGTTTAGAGTTGAGAACATTGGCACACCCTTGAAAGCAGCTTTAATCTTATCCCCAGCCCCCAAACGCCTGTTTTAGTGGAGCTGATGTAAGCGGTCCATGTCCCCCCCCCCCCCCCCCCTTTTGTCTTTTTAGGGCCGCACCTACAGCATTTGGAAGTTCCTGGGCTAGGGGGTCGAAGCGGAGCTGCAGCTGCTGGCCTGCCCCACAGCCACAGCAACGCGGGATCCTCAACGCACTGAGCAAAGCCACAGATCAAAGCCGCGTCCTCGCGGATGCTGGTCGGTTTTGTTGCCACTGAGCCACAATGAGAACTCCTACATGTACATTTTTAAACAAACTTCTTTTTTAATGAACTCTTCTGAATGGAATGTAACAGTCCTCCTTCCGGAGCTATACCTTCAGCATACATTTGCACGAGTAGAAATGGTTATCCCGTAGCTGGAGAACCTTTTACAAACCTTCACTTTCATTTAAGGCTGTGTTTGGCGGCAGGAACTTTCGTTATAATTAACGTCATACTTTGGACTGTTTGTTTTGTTAATAAGTGGCTGAAACCTGCGGAGCTCACAACTTTACCCCACAGCCTCACGGTTACGCGCCTTCCTGCCCCCAGGTTCACAGTGACAGCTGAAGTGCCAGCCGCCGTAAGCTGATAACACGAGCAGCGCAGGGTCTAGTGCCCTGAGCGGGGGTCCCTGCCCGCCTGGCTGACGCACGCGGTCCTCCCCTGATGTCAGACAGCTGATAAGCAGCGCCTTGGCTCCACTCCCGCATTTTGTGCCAGAGCGGGAAAAGGCGCTTTATCTGAAATGTCAGTGCCATTGAAGGGGTTTTTTTCTTAATGTGTTATTGCTTTGCTTGACTCTAGGCCAGATTCCTGTCTGTTTAAACCATTTAGTATTCTTTCTGAATTGTTTGGCAGACATGTTGGTCAGCAAAAATATGTTTAACTTATTATGCATGACACTCTGTGATGTATTTGTTTCCACTTACAAGGCTTCACATTCGTGTGTGTGTGTGTGTGTGTGTGTGTGTGTGAAAACAATTGCAGCAAATTTGATGATGCTTGTGTAGCACCCCTGTCTTGATAGACCTATTAGGAGGGAAAAAGCAGGTATGGACCAGGGGCAGTTCAGCAGCTGACAGTTCATTTATCCCAACATACCTATTGGTGTTTATACGAAAATTTGGAGAACTATTAGATTCTTGAGATTAAGCTGTCCAAACCGGTGTAATCTTTTGGTGTATATGGCAAACATATTCTCTCTACTGAATGGGAAAAAAATCCAGTTATCAGACCGTATTCTAGAGCCAAATGGTCATTACAGTGACAAAGTCTGAGCATTATTTCCTCAGGTAAAATTTCTGCTTAACTGTATTAATGGCTTATTATGAAATCTCTGAGAATTAAGAGAGCTTCAAACCTGTACTTTTATGACTTCCTTGTTAAAAAAGAGAGCCCGAGGTACCCATAGCAAAACGAATCGTCTGAAAACCTAAACATCCTAGCACATTACGTTCAAAAATTACTTATTAATTCATAGATCAGCTCAGGTTAGTGAAACTCAAGTTTTGCAATATCATTTAGATTTTATATTTCACTGTACACGCTTTTGAATAGTTAGAGGTGAGAACTCTAGATTATAGCAGCAGACATGTACATCCAGTTAGCATATGAAGGATGGTAAAATGAAAAAGCTGAGGAGAATGACTCTCTGACGTCTATATTTTTGTCACCAGGAAGCTGAAAAAGTGTTTGGGGAATTTATAAAGGCCACTGAATTCCTCAAGTGTCAGTTTTAAGCTGTGATATTCTCCTGAGGCCACTTTTCTGACAACATAGCGTTGTGTCTGTTGTTAATTATTATGTCAATTCTTGTTTTATTTGTATGTGCCAGCAGTAGCTAATATTTGCTGTTAACTGTCCATAGCGGTGATTAATATTGACTGTTACGCGTAGAACTGTCTTCTCAGTGCCAGTTATAAATGTATGTAATTTCTTGTTCCAGTCTACTGGCAGGACTTGATTCTCACTAGGTTTCACAACATAATTTCATGGCATATGCTGTTGCAATACATTTCATGTTTCAGCAGAAAGCTAGTTGAGTAAGCAGAGAAAGTAACCTGCCTGCTAGAGAGGCCAGACAGAAAGCCGCATTCCCCCAGGTGCAGGTTGCCAGCTTGACTGCTAACAGACATCCTGGGTCATGACATGGCAGCCTTTTCTGCCCTGGTGGATTCAGTGTCCTCCGAGTGTGCCTTACATGGCATCACCATCATGAAATTACTGGAAGTAAGGAGATCATCTCATTTTGAGAGCGATTTTCTTTGTTTATTTGGTTCTAAGACATTTGTCAAATGACTGCTTTGTGAAAATGAATCGAATCTCATTATTTGTGGATTCTATATTTGCGAATTCGTCTACTCACTAAGGTTTGTTTGTGACTCCAGAATCAGTATTCATGGTGCTTTCGTGTCACTTGTGGGCCTGTGTACACTCAGAGCAGCAAGAAACAGCAGTCATCCTGCACACACGTTCCTAGCTGAGGTCAAACAATCCGACACTCCGCCTTACTGGTTCAGCTCTCACTCTGTAAGCAAAGGTGTTTTTTGTGGTATATTTAGAGCCACTTTTTTTTCTCCTTTTTGTGCTTTTTCTTGGGGAAGTCACCATTAGCCCTGAAGTGCTCTTTAGGCTTCTTAGGCGTGAGAGGGCTGTGATGTGCCTTATCATGGAGAAAGAAGATAAGATTCTTTCAGGAGTGAGCTGCAGTGCTGTTGGCTGTGGGTTCAGTGTTAAAGAATCAACAATATATGCTAAATAAGATATTTATTGTACACTTAAGGTATCTTTAAACAGAAACACACACAAAACATGACTATACATCGATCAGTTGTTGAAAATGTTGTGACAAAAGTTGACAGGAACCTAACCCTGTATTTATTGTGTGTATAACACACAAGGGTGTGTTTCACTATTCACTAGTCCAGTGTATGCGTTGGCTTTGTGAAACAGAACTACGGCTACTAACAAGAATCAGCGGTAATTATAGGCTCTGGGGATAAGAAAATAAATGTCATACTTCCTTCTTCAAAGATCATGCTCATGGTCAAAATTTAGAAAATGGATGTACTGAAGAGCCTATATATATAGGTCTTTCCAGCAAAGATTTTGAAGGTTCTTTTGGGATGAGATACCAGTTTATTAACTTTACTAAAGGAAACTAGTTAATCCTGTTTAAAAATTAAGTAGTGCTTCAGACTATTGGTTTTGATTCAGAAAACAACATTCATCTTAAAATAAACTGTTGTCTTGATATTAATATGGTAACAGTATAGATTGTCATGTCAGGCATAAATTTTTTGAAAGGGGACGATAGGAGTACCGTGGTGGCCTACTGGTTAAGGGCCCTGCGTTGTCACTGCTGTGGCTCGGGTCACTGTTGTGGCATAGGTTCGATGCCTGGCCTGGAACTTCCACATGCTGCAGGTGCGGCCCCAAGAAAGAGAAGGTGTGTGGTAAATCACGGTTGTTATACGCACTGTATTAATTCCTAGTCAGGGCCTCTCCCATTTATCTCGATTGTTTCTTCTAGCGCATGCAGCTAAATATCAGTGGGAAGAAGACTGTAGCGTTGCATGTCTGAGATCATCAGATTCAGATTAACAGTCTTTTTCGCATGTTTGGCATAATTACCATTTATTCAGTTATTTAAAAGATTGATTCCGCATTTTAAAACAGTGTTAGAACTGAGGTTCTCAGCAAGGAGAGTGTATCAGTTTGCGAGGGCTGCGGTCACAAGGACAGCTGTCTCGGCGGATTCACGGCGGATTCAGTGTCCTACGTCGCTTTTGTTACTTACCTGTTTCTCGGCGTGTAAAATGCCGTTCTGGGTTAGTGACTGTCCATTTTCTTTCTTGAGCCAAACTGCCTCTGGAATATTCTCCTGATGGCACTTCTCTCTGCTCTATTTAACATTAACGCTCAAAGGAAACGTAGGCCAAAATGTATCCGAAGGCCAGTGGCATCTCCAGACTCGTCCGCAGTGAAGACCGCCCGCAGTCGAGCTGATGCTCTTTGAAGAAAACCACTTGTGCCTGTGCTGCAAGCCTGTGGCTCCAGCTTGGCAAGTCTAACTGCAGCTTTTCTTGCTTGGGGCACCTGTTATTAGGAAACAGGTTTTGATAAGAGAGTGCAGGTTTGCCTCCCTTTATGCAGATGTGTTCTTTTCCATAAACCATGTATTATGCATAAGCCACATGCAGAGCAAGCCAGTCTTTAACAGACGTTTGTGGTTTGCAGACTCGATTTGGTGTTTAAGGTAAGCATAGATGTTGAATTCTTTCGTAAAGCACAAGAACCTTCTGTAGAGCAACGTAATATCTCATCCTTTTAGTAAATTCAGATATTTTACAACCTGGAGTTACTTAAGGTTGTGGATACCAAGGGTGAGCTGGGTTTTCTAAAGATCCTCCTCTGCAGGATAAACCCATTTGACTGAAGGCGTAAATCTGAAAAAGAAGGCGGAGCAGGGGAGCCAAGGTGATATTGCACAGTGCTGGATTTTTTTTTTTTTTAATGTAATGATCATAAACCCCCATAAGATAGGTGTTATTACTTCTATCAAACAGAAGATAAAACTGGGCCCCAGGGAAATTAGATAATCTACGCAACGTCACACAGTTAACCAGTGTTAGAGCCATGCTTTGGGTCCAGGTCTGCCTGACACCAAATCCTGCCTTTTTCCCTAGTCAGTCGTCAGAGTGTTTTATTTTTACTCATGCTGGGAGCAAAAGCCAGGAAGTATGACCTGGAACACAGAGCCAAGCTGCTGTGCAGAGCAGTGGCTCAAGGGGTGCTGAAGGAGTGCGGCAGGTTGAATGATCCTCCTTCCCCTTATGGCCTTGTTCTAACCACAGAACTCTGAATGTTACCTCAGGTGGAAAAAGAGTCTAAAATGAGGGCGCTTGAGACGAGTTCATCCTGGTTTACCTGAATGGCCGAGAAGGCCAGTGGCAGGTGTCCGTGTAGGAGAGAGATTAGAGGGAGCCTCCACAGACCTGGGGGCGGGGGACACTAAGGGAGGCAGGATCACGGCGATGAGACTGCAGATCACTAGGTGCTGACAGCCGAGAAACAGAGTCGTCCCCAAAGGGCCCAGGGTGAGTGTGGCCCTGCCTGGTTCCAGGCTTTAGCTGGCCTCCAGAACTGTGAGAAAGTGAATTTCTGCTGTTTCGAGTTGCTCAGTTTGTGGTGATTTGTCACAACAGCTACGGAAGACTAACAACACAGTAGAACTTCCTTCAGAAGACTTTCTTTGGAGTCACTCCTCTCAAGCCCTGCAGCTGCTTTATCAATTAAGTGTCTGTAATATTCTAAATTTTTTGTTGTGGTTTCAGTAATCTTAACGTCATTACATCAGGAGTAGATGTCATCGCAAAAAAGGACTTTCTTTGCTCATCCATAAGAAGCAACTCCTCATCTTTTCAAGTTTTATTCTTGATAACAAATATAATAATAATGAAACAGTTTGAAATATTGCAAGAATTACCAAAATGTGACAGAGACATGAAATGAGCAAATACTGTTGGAAAAATGGCACCGATAGACTTGCTTGACATCGGGTTGCTAAATATCTTCAATTTGTAAGAAATACAAATCTGCCAAATTCCGGAAAGCAAAGCACAACGGGAAAAGATGTACCTGCACAGAATGTAGCATTTAATGTTTTCTGTTTGGTATTCTTTTTTTTTTTTTTTTTGTCTTTTTGCCATTTCTTGGGCCGCTCCCGCGGCATATGGGATGTTCCCAGGCTAGGAGTCCAGTCGGAGCTGTAGCCACCAGCTTACGCCAGAGCCACAGCAACGCAGGATCCGAGCCATGTCTTCGACCTACACCACAGCTCACGGCAACGCCGGATCGTTAACCCACTGAGCAAGGGCAGGGACCGAGCCCGCAACCTCATGGTTCCTAGTCGGATTCGTTAACCACTGCGCCACGACGGGAACTCCCTGTTTGGTATTCTTGAACGTAAAAAAAAATCTGGAGGATGGTATTTTGAGCAGAGACCTTTTTTTAATTAAAGTATAGTTGATTTACAGAGTTGTGCCAGTTTCTGCTTTGTAGCAAAGTGACCCAGTCATCCATATATATACATTCTTTTTCTTATATTATCTCCATCATGGTCTACCCAGGGAGGTTGGGTGTATTCCCCTTGTTATCCGTAGGACCTTCCTGCTTATCCATTCTGGATGTAACAGTTTGCATCTTCTGACCCCAGACTCCCCCGTCCGTCCCCCTCCCTCCCACCGAGACCGTATTTTACATCTGGTTTACTGGGCCGAACAGAGTACTGAACGCACAGAGGTACTCAAACGTTTGATGCTTGGTCTTGTCCTCTAGTGCCTGTTCCAGTGATTGTACCTTCCACTGATAGAGATGCTGCTGCATTTTGAATTAACGCTGCTTTTACCTTTCACTTCTGATCAGGCACACTTATGCTTGTAAAACATCTGTAAAATGTCATTAAGAGGATCTGCACAACCAGAGAGGATCAGGTTGATAGCAAGTGTGTGGTTTTTTTCAGTTCGTTGATTAACTGAACCACGATTTTTAAGAGGCAGGCTATTGAATTAAAAATAACGTCAGTGTTTATTTAGTACTTCTCTGGTATAACTTTAGTTATTATTTTATGAAAGAATCACAGTCTCTTTAAATATGTGGCTTTAGATTTTTTTTTCTCTGCAGAATATTTTCAGGAAAACATGGATCTATTTTTATGATAGAAATGGTTAGGAAAATAGTTTGATTTATAGTTACTCCGTTTATAGGCAACTTTTCAGAACATTTCATAAAGTGCAACACATTACTTTTATGAAATAAATCTAGTTTATTATTTCTGTTTTACCATCCATTGTCTCTTTGTTGGTCATTTTATACATATAATATATAAACAAAATATATGTATGTATATTTATTATTTTATTATTATTTTTTTCTTGCACCTTTAGCGTGCAGAAGTTCCCAGGTCAGAGGTTGAACCTGCACCACAGTGGTGACAATGCCAAATCCTTAACTGGTAGGCCACCAGGGAACTCCATATTTATTTATATCTGGATTAGCTCAAGCTTTTGGGCACAACTAGGTATCAGATAGATGTCTTATGATGAGAGTGACTAGGTAGTGTTACCAGATTTCTGATCATCCCAATCCTATGTAGTTATACAGACCTCTAAGTCATTGATGATAATACTAGTTTATTAACTTGCATTTGAAGATGCAGCTTTTTAGTTACTCAGGAGCTCATGTTTACTAAACAGAAACCCTACCCAGTGTTAGACCAGGTGACAGAATGGTGCTTGGTAAGCAGAAGTTATGAGCTAAAAGATGTGAAAAGTTGGGAAGGATGCCTCCGTTAGGAATATTCAAATTCCAGTGAATAATCCTGACCTACATCAGAGTATCTCTCAGTAGAAGCCTTTGTATCTACCATATAGTTATTTTTCTTTCTATTAACAAGCCATTATTTTTGTTGTTGTTGTTTCTTTGTATTTTTGGCTGTGCCTGCAGCATGTGGAATTTCCCAGGCCAGGGATCAAACCTATGCCACAGCAATGAGCTGATAATACTGGATCCTTAACATGCTGCACCACATGGGAACTGCCTAACACACCATTATTTAATGAGAGTTCCAGCACCCCAAAGAAATCCCTTGTGCTGCCCCTTTATTGTGAGACCTTTCTCCCGTCCCTAATCTGTTGACAACGATCAGTCAGTCTGTTCTCCATCACTGTAGTTTTGTCTTATCCAAAATATCTCATAGATGGAATCACATGTAGTGTAATCTTCTGAGACTAGCTGCTTTCAGTCGGCATAATGTCACAGATAGTCATCCAAGTTGGTGACTGTATTAGTAAGTTTTTCAAAATTTATTTTTATTGATGACTAGTTTTCTATTGTATGGCTGTGTCACAGTTTGTTTAACCACTCATCCACTGAAAGCCATTTGAATTGTTTCCAAGTTTTGGTAATTTTGAATAGAGCTGCTGTAAACATTCACGTACAGTTTTTTTTTTCCATGAACATAAATTTTCATTTCCTTGGGGTAAACTATTTTCTAAACTATTATTTACCATGTATGGTCTCTGAAGTCTCTGTTCCTTTAAATGTGACCAAATAGCATGTTGATAAAAGATTTCATTGAGTGTCTGGAGCCAAAAATAACAAAAAAAAGAGATAAATGAAAGAAAAAGAGAAGGAAAAGGAAAAACCTCTCCCTTTCTTTGGATATTGGCTGTGTTGGGGGCACTCCTTCTCTGCTTAACCTTTTACATCTTCGCCTTAGCCCTTAATTCCTGCTTGCATTGAGCATAAATGTCGGCCAGAGGTCAGAATTGGGGAGCTTAGGGTCTTCTCGGTGTTTTTCCGAGCATGTGTCCCGCCCTGGGCATGTGTAACTCTCCAGATTCCCTGGTGTATCTAGGAATTTTCAATGTCCTATTTAGCCAAGGAATCTCTCTCTTCAGCTTTTCCTCCCAGGCTTTCAGTGTGTGTGTGTTTGCTTCAGCTACAGTCTTTGCCCCTGGTGGCAGCAGGTGATTACTTTTTCTTTCAAGAATGCTTTTTGAGTAACAGCTTTCTGCCTGAAAGAGGTTGGCTGAAACAAAGTCATGCACCACACGTCAGTCTTTCGGGTAGCCCCCAGACAGGTCATAAAAAGAGGTCAGTGTTCTGTGAGATGATGATCTGCTTTGCCCCCCCTGGAGCCAGGGACCAGGTTCTGGCCCTGGGAATGTGGCTGCTGTCTTTAGGACTTGCCAAGCAAGGGAGGGGATGGGACAATGGCAAGTAAAAATATGCAGAGCTCTTTAGTTTTTAAATTGTGTTTTTCTGGACTTAGAAAAACAACTTTTTGGTTGCTGTAAACATTTGACTATTTTCGAGAGTTCTGAAAACGTTGTTTTCTAATGTTTTTTTTTTTTTTTTTCTTTTCTCATTTTTGGGTATTTCTGTGGAGGAACTGGCCCTTTGAGCTTTCTACTTTGCCATTTTTACTAAGATCACTCTATCTTTAAAAAAATTAGAATTGGTATTTTACTTGATGAAAAAGTTGATGTTTTGTAACTAAGATGAGGGATGAGGTACAAAGACACGGATGCCACCTCTCACCACTCCTTTTCAACAAAATACTGGCAGTTCTAGCTAAGGCAATAAGACAAGAAAAGGAAAACAGGGTATACAGATTGGGAGAGAAAAAAAATATTTTTTCAAAGATGTTGTGATTGTCGATGTAGCAAATCCGAAAGAATCACCAAAAGAACTCCTGGAACTAATAAGTGATTATAGCAAGGTTGCAGGATATAAAGTTAATAGAAAACAACCGTAAGTGTGGTCATCAAATCATAAGAGAAGAGACAAAAAAGAGGAAGAAATGGAAAAAGACCTACAAAAACAAATTCAAAACAGTTAACAAAATGGCAGTAAAAACATATATATCGAAAATTACCTCATGTAAATTGATTAGATGCTTCAACTAAAAGACGTAGTAGACTGGCTGAATAGATACAAAAACAAAACTCATATATATGCTGTCTACAAGAGCCCCACTTCAGTTCGAGGGATACATACACACTTAAAGTGAGGGGATAGGAAAAAAGGTACTCCATGCAAATTGAAATAAAAAGAAAGCTGGAGTAGTAGTGCTTGTATCAGACAAAATAAACTTTAAAATAAAGACTGCATCCAAGAACTGGAGAATACACATTCTTCTCAAGTACACATGGAACATTCTCCCAGATCACACAATGGGCACAAATCAAGCCTTGGTAAATGTAAGAATATTGAAGTAATATCAAGCATCTTTCCAACCACATGCTATAAGACTAGAAATCAACTCTAAGGAAAAAGCTGCGCAAAATACAAACATGTGGAGGCTAAGCGATATGCTACTAAATAACCAGTGCATCACTGAAGAAATCAAAGGGGGGGGGGAACCAAGAGACAAATGAAAATGAAAACGATTCAAACTCTATGAAACACAGCAAAAACAATTCTAAGAGGGAAGCTTTCAGCAGTACAATCTTACCTCAGGAAATAAGAAAAATCTCAAATAAACAACCTAACCTTAAACCTAAAGCAACTTGGGAAAGAACAACAACAACAAAACCCCCACAAAGTTAGTAGAAAGAAATCATAAAGAGCAGAGCAGAGCAGAAATAAATGAAAACAATAAAAAATATGAGTGAAACTAAAAGGTGGTTCTTTTGAAAAGATAAACAAAACTGATAAACCTTTAGACAGACTCATCAAGAAAAAGGAGAGGCTGAAGTCAGTAAAATTAGAAACTAAAAAGGAGAGGTTACAACTGACACCACAGATATACAAAGGCTCATAAGAGTGCAAGTAACTATATACCAGTAAAATGGACAAATTCTTCGAAAGGTACAAGCTTCCAAGACTCAACCAGGAAGAAATAGAAAATATGAATAGGAGTTCCTGTTGGGCTCAGTGGTAATGAGCCCAGCACGTATCATGACACAGGTTCAATGTGGGTTAAGGATCTGGCATTGCTGTGTGCAGTGGCGTAGGTCGTGGACATGGCTCTCGGATCCTGCATTGCTGTGGCTGTGGCTGTGCCCTAACCCGGCAGCTCTAGCTCCGATTTGACCCCTAGCCTGGAAACTTCCATATGCCATGGGTGTGGCCTTAACAAAAAGGAAGAAAAAAAAAAAATGAACAGACCAATCACAAGTATTGAAATTGAAACTGTTTTAAAAACTTCCGGCAA
This sequence comes from Sus scrofa, assembly GCF_054392235.1. Classification (NCBI taxonomy): domain Eukaryota; kingdom Metazoa; phylum Chordata; class Mammalia; order Artiodactyla; family Suidae; genus Sus; species Sus scrofa. Next base: position 3,227,786 of record NC_139383.1, read on the forward strand.
ACAAAAGTTCAGGACCAGTTGGCTTCACAGGCAAATTCTATCAAACATCATTTAGAGAAGAGTTAAAACATCCTTCTGAAACTCTCCCAAAAAATTGTAGAGGAAGGAACACTGCCAAACTTATTCTGTAAGGCCACCATCACCCTGATACCAAAACCAAAAAAAAAAAGAAGTTTACAGACCAATATCACTGATGAATATAGACACAAAAATCCTTAACAGAATACTGACTAAATCCAACAGTACATTAAAAGGATCATGCATCAGGATCAAGTGGGATACAAGGATTCTTCAAAATTGCAAATCAATCAGTGTGATATACCCCATTGACAAATCGAAGGATAAAAACCATATATGATCTTCTCAATAGATGTAGAAAAAGCTTTTGACATAATTCAACATAGGGCATAAGAGGGAACCTACCTCGACATGATAAAGCCCCTTGTGACAAACCCACAGCTAACGACATACTCAGTGGTGAAAAGCTGAATGCATTCCTTTAAGATCTGAAACCAGACAAGGATATCCACTCTTGCCGCTTTTATTCAACATAGTTCTTGAAGTCCTAGCCATGACAGTCAGAGAAGAAAAAGAAATAAAAGGAATCCTAATTGGAAAAGATGAAGTAAAGCTCTCCCTGTTGGCAAATGAAAGGATACTATACAGAGGACATCCCAAAGATGCTACCAGAAGACTGCTAAAGCTCATCGATGAATTTAGTCAAGTTTCAGGATGCAAAATTAATACGCAGGAATCTCGTGCATTCCTATACTAACAACAGAAGTTCAGAAAGAGAAATTAAGGAAATAGTGCCATTTTGCTCCAAATGAATAGTTGACCTAAATATAACATAGAAAACGTAAAATGGTAAAACTCCTAGAAGATAACGTAGAAGAACACCCTGATGACCTTGGGTGTGGCGGACAGGTTTTTAGTTACAAGCTTGAAGGCACCATCCATCGAAGAAAATTGATAAGGTGGATTTGATTAAAATTAAACACTTTCACTCTTTGAAGGACAGTGCCAGGATAATGAGAAAGTAAGCTCCAGAGTGGTAGAAAATACTTGCAAAGGACACTTCTGATGCAGAACTATTATCCATGATATACAAAAAGCTCTTAAATCTCAGCAATAAGAAAAAAAACCTGATTAAAAAATGGATGAACGACCTTAAGAAACACCTCACCAAAGAAGATATATGGTGGCAAATAAGCACATGAAAAGATGTTCCAAATCGTATCATCAGGAAAATACAAATTACAGCAACAGTGAGTTAATCACTACACACCCATTAGAATGATTAAAATCTGGAACATGACAGCATCAACTGCTGGTGAGGATGTGGAGCAGTAGGAACTCTCATCAAATGCTGGGGTGCAAGGTGGACGTGAGCAGATGGTTTGGGGGCTTTTTACAAACCTAAACATCATCTTACCGTATCGCCTCGCAGCGGCACTTTTTGTTTACCCCGGAGGAGCTGAAAACTTATGTCCACCCCCAAAACCTACACATGGATGTTTATAGTGGGTTGATATGTAATTCCTGACCTTGGAAGCAACAAGATCGCCTTCAGGAGGTAAATGGACGGATGGAATACGGTACATCTGCACAGTGCCCATCACTGAGAAGAAATGGAGTAAATTTGTATTTCTCAGTGAGAGAGGCCAACCTGAAAAGGTTAGGCGCTTACGAGTTTTAACTAAATGCCATTCTGGAAAAGGCAAAACTGTGGAGACAGTAAAAACACCAGTGGTCGTCCGGGGTTGGGAGCGTGAGGAAGGGTGACCGCCCTGAGCACTGAGGGCTTTGACGGCAGTGAAAGGACCGCACATGATGCTGTAGGGGTGCTTAGTGGTGGATGCATGTAGGCTGGTGGCTATAAATCCTGTGTGACCCATAGCCTGCGCCACAATAGGAACTCCTCTTGTTTTAACAGACTATGATGATAAGGTCATAATTTTTGACTTGCTTTGGGAAAATTTTTATTCCAAGCCTGATTCTAGTTGTTTCTACCCAGTCCTTTGCTTCACTTTTTTAAGTTAACATTGTTGGAGGGGAATATTTAATTTTTCTCTCCTGTGAAAAAGCCCTAGTTTATCTATTAAATTTCTGTTTTATAAGTGGAGGGTAAAATACTTAGATTAAAGTGAGATATATTAGGTGTCAGATAAGCATCAGTTAATTAATATTTACTAATGAGTATATATCAGAGAATGAGAGAAATTCTGTGTGGACCTTAATCTTGCATTCATTCGAAAAATAATTAGACCCACCAGATTAGAAGTGTGCAAGGTACTATGAAGGTGAAGGGCAGAATGTTTTTCGGGGGGGTGAGACAGGCAGTGGCTCACTGCAAAGAGCTCCTGGACCCAGTTCCAGCGTGTGTGTGTGTGTGTGTGTGTGTGTGTGTGTGTGTGTGTGTGTAAGCTTCCCAAACCGTCAGGCAGTTCGCTGGGGCCAGCAGTGTGTCTGAGAGTCACCTCGCTTTTGTCACCAATCTATATTTGTCAGATATTTACATATATTTATATCAGATGTAGACACTAGTCTGTATTTGACACAGAGATAGAATCAGATTCCACAGGCAGGGTTTTGTGCCGTAAGACCCCCCTTCACTTCAGACACCAGTCCCAAGCCCAGGTCGCTACCTCCGCTCCTGACCAGCAGCCTGCACACTGGAGGTTACAAGGACCTTCTCTAACTCAGGACGCAAGTTCCAGGTCCTGGTCGGTCCCGTATGTCTGACTGGCTGTAACTCAGAGGTTTGCAGAACCCCCTCCGTAGGCTCGATTAATTTGTGGAGAGGGCTCACAGAACTCAGGAAGACCATTTACTCTTTGGGTTACTGATTTATTATAAAAGGTTACAAATCAATAGCCAGAGAAGTGATACACAGGGCAAAGTCCTGAACCAAGGAGCTTATGTCCTTGCAGGGCGCGAGGCCTGGCATAGTGGCAAGTGAAGGCTGGTTATCTACCATGGAAGTTCTTGGGGGAAAAAGTCATCCTTTTTGGATTTTTATCGAGGCTTCGTTACGTGACTGAATCCTTGGCAAAAGCTGTAATTCACCCTCAGTCCATCTCCCCTCCTTGGAAATCAGAGGGTGGGACTGGAAGGTCCAGCTCGCTTAGGATGTGGTTGGTTCTCCTTGCAACCAGCCATCACCCTTGTGTGGGCCCCAAAGTCACCTTCCTTATCACTCAGGAAATTCCAAGGGGTTGCGGGGCTGTGAATCAAGACCTGTGGATGAAGGTCAAATATGTTTTTTCTAGAGGTCACTACTTTGTTGGACCAGGCAAGGAGAACTAAATCTGTCCACAGTCGGCATAGGGCGGCTGTGGATGCAGAATATGCCAAGGCGGGTGGCCGTCGATAATATGTTCAGCGACGGAGTCTGAATTCGTGTGAGGAAAGAATTTAAAAGTAAGTTTAGTTCCGAGGAGTCTGTTTTCTTCGGAAGATGTTCCTAGTCAAAGCATTTTGTTAGTGTCTGGTCGGGGCGCCGGAGGGGCCTGGTCAGTCCTGTTCGCGCTCCCGCGTCCCCCGGGGCCTGCGGAGGAGAAGCCGGACTGGCCGGCCTGGCTGCCCCGCGCCGCTCAGCGCCAGCCCCTCTCGTGTTGGGCACAGACACCAGCCCCCGCCCGGGTTTCGTGCTTCCCTCAACAGCCCTGCTCTGGAGAACGGGCTTGGACTGCTCAGGAAATCTTTGCATGAAAATCCGCTATTTCACAATCATGACTGTAAATACTTGTTCTGGCGCATAGGGCGCTGAGTTGAAGGTTTTGTTTCAGAGTTGGGGGAGAAAAATTTCAGACTGAAGGTCTTGCGGCAGAGAGATTTTTAAGTTTCTTTTGCAGAAGCACAAAGAATCGTCCCTTCTCTTCCGTTTGACTGCTCTGAATTTCCAGGGGCGGGGGGGGCTAGCCTATGTGGTGATGGGGTCGGGGACCAGGGCAGGGAGTGGCCTTGTGCATGGATGTGCATAGATGTGCCTCCATCTGTAGCGTTACCAAAATTACCATTTTTTGAGCCAAGTTTTATGCCTGTCATATAATTGATTAATTAAGATTAATGAGAATTAATTTTAAATCTCATCAGAGCTGTGAGATGGATATATAAATATCACTTTATAGATCACGAAGCAGATCAGAAAGGGTCCCTAACTTTCCAAGTTGTTCTGCGTGTTGGTGGCAGAACTAAGATTTTGAAATGATTTTTGTCTGACAGACATGCCCATATATACTTTATTTATTTATTTATTTGCTTTTTGCTTTTTTTGGGCCGTACCCACGGCATATGGAGGTTCCCAGGCTAAGGGTCCAGTCGGAGCTCTAGTTGCCGGCCTACACCACAGCCACAGCCACAGCAACGCAGCATCAGAGCCGTGTCTGTGACCTACACTGTCACAGCTCATGGCAATGCCGGATCCTTACTAACCTACTGAGCGAGGCCAAGGATTGAACCTGCAACCTCATGGTTCCTAGTCGGATTCATTTCCACTGTGCCATGATGGAAACTCCTATAATTTTAAAATGTTTATGTGTATATTTATATGTATACAGATCTAAAATTAGGTATAAAATTAGTATACACTTAGGACAGAATCATTTAAAGTTTTTGGAATGAGAAAAGCACCCCCTGGCGAATTCCCTTTTGTTTCCCCCTCCCCCCTTGCACCCTCCGCCCAAAGGAAGACGTATTATTTTTGGAGAAAATAGTGTGTGTGTTCTCTACTTCATGTTTTAACTGATGTGTTTGACTTACTGGCAGTGAGCTGTATATTTAGGCTTCTGTTTCCTGAAATAATGGACTTGCACTGATTTGTAAGTGATAGTATTCATTTGCAAGGTGGCATGCAGACTTAGAATATCTCCAGATCTTGGGTTAAATGCAAAATAAACTGGCCCAGCCGGAGCAGAGACTGGTCTAACAGTCCTGTTGGGTGGTACAGCAGAGAGGCGAGAGCTGTGTTCTAGTGAGATGTCGTGTACTCCAGAGGTGGAGGAGCGGTGGTCTCATTATTGTCTTCTGTTTGTGATGTGGCCCAGACCGCTAAGGTGAGTGTTTTTGCGTTTCTGCCCCAGCACTGCTGATGTCAGGGAAAGGTGATGCATGCCTCCTCGGGCTAATTCTTTATTCCCCAACTCCCAACCTCGGAGAGATGCTGGCGCTCTAAATTCCTCACCTTTGCCTTTCGGCTTTAGGATCCCCACCCAGAACACCTTCTTGCGTCCCCCTGGAGGTTCTTGTATCTTATTTTGAGAACCATAGGCTTCTCCAGTTTCTAAATATGAAACAAAAGCAATCTGCTTGTTAAAGATTGGGCTGGATTTTTTAGTCTTAAGATTGCTTTTTATTATTAGTTAAAAGAAGTGAAGTATAATCAGCTCGTAAGGTTTATTAGCTGAAACATAGGAAAATTCATTTATTCAGCAAATATCTGAGCACTTACATTGCTGAGTGTTGTATAGATGTGAACCCAACCTGCAACATGTCTCTTGTCCTGAGGCGTGTGTTGCTGTTGGGGGTGGACAGAGAACAGACAATCATGTAAATAATTCAGACAATTTCCACTAGTGTCAAGGGCTATAAAGGATGTCAAACCAGCCAGAGGATCGAGAATGACTGTGGCGTGTGCTGGAACCTGCCTCAGTGGGTAGGCAGGTCGGGCTGCATCTGGGCTGAGGCCCGAGACGTGGGAGGAAGGAGTCTAGTTAAATCTAGGGAGAGAAAAGAGGCAGAACGTTCCTGGGCTCTGAGGTGGGGTGGCCTCCGAGCAGCTGGGTAGCTGAAAAGCGCGAGGGGGCCAGTGAGCTTCCCAGCCCATTAGCTCGAGTGGATACACTGGAATGAGTAGATGTGTCACAGAAAGTACTTCCTCAGGCAGTTTTTCACCTTTGCAGATGTAAACGGATACATTTGATGGATGTGGGGATCGTAAACGAAGGTTATGATTTAAAACAGTCCATCACTAGAATTTGTTCATGATCATATTGTTGATTCTTTGGCGCAGAGATTCTGGTTAACACTTTTTTTTCTCCTGAGAGAGTTCTGCACACAGTAAGTACTGAACCTTTAATTAATTATTGGGAACTAAAAATAGCGAACTTCCTGTGGAAACCGGAGTGTGGGTTCTTAGGCAACACACGAGGATCCATAGTATTGTAGCATAGTGACTGAGGACTGGACTCTGGGGCCAGGATAAACCGCTTCTCTCTGCCTCGGTTTCCCTGTCTGTAGAGGGCGTACGTAGTGGTTATGTCCGTAAGGACGGAGTGCCATGCTGCTCACAGTGGGACATTCAGTAAAAGTGTGACTATAATTCTAGTGTGCAGTACAGGTGACACGGAAATAATTTACACGTAGGCTTTGAGTTGTTTTGCTTACTCTCCTACTCTTAGATTTTTATCCCGCTCCTTACCTCACTTTTGATTTTTTTTTTTTTTTGCTTTTTAGGGCCGCACCCATGACATATGGAAGTTCCCAAGCTAGGGGCTGAATCAGAGCTGTAGCCGCCAGCCTACACCACAGCCACAGCAATTCCGGATCCTTAACCCACTGAGTGAAGTGAGGGATCGAACCCATGTCCTCATGGATACTGGCCGGGCTCGTTACTGCAGGGCCATGACAGGAACTCCCATCCCTTCCTTTTGATTTGATTTCTTCCTTCTCTTCCTCCTCCTATTTGTTGACACTTGGCTAGGGATGAAGTCACTGTTGTTGCTCTGCCCGGGGTCCTGATAAGGGGCCTGTGCGCTGTGACTGGGGGAGCTTACTTTGTATACAGCAGTGCCCTCTGAGCCGGAGCTGGGGCGGCCTGGCAGCTCTCCTGCTGTGGCGGGCCCTCCCTTCTCATCTGGGGGTGAGGGGAGGCCTTTCCTTTTGGGCTGAAGCTTCAAGGGAACGTGGGGGTTTCCTGGAGGAGGAGCTCAGAACATAAGAGTGGAGCTCTGTACCTGCTTTTCCTTGTTGACGCTGGACGTGGGTACTTTTTTGGTGCCTCTTGTTCCTCAGTTTACGTGGAAATTAGCCCATTGCTCTTGTTTGTTAAGCTCGAATCCCACAGGAAATTAACATCTAGATCCCATTACTAAGTACACATGTCGTAGGAATAAACTTTATTTGGGGAGATTTAATTTCCATATACCATGCTTTTATAATAAGTACTGAAATTATTCTAATATGTGTATTATTTTATACACATCTTTATAAAGTCTAAATTACGTAAGGAGAAATACTGTGTTTTGGTGACTTAAAAGTCAAGTCCTGGGAGTTCCCGTCATGTTTCAGTGGTTAACGAACTGGACTAGTATCTCTGAGGATGCGGGTTCGATCCCTGGCCTTGCTCAGTGGGTTAAGGATCCGGCACTGCCGTGAGCTGTGGTGTAGGTCGCAGATGCGGCTTGGATCCCGTGTTGCTGTGGCTGTGGTGTAGGCCGGCGGCTACAGCGCTGATTAGACTCCTAGCCTGGGAACCTTCATGTGCTGTGGGTGCGGCCCTAGAAAGCCAAAAAAAAAAAAAAAAAAAAAAAACCAAAAAAACCCCAAACAACAAAAGACAAAAAAAAGTCAAGTCCTGGAGTTCTGAAGCGTACCTTAATATGCATCCCAAATTTACTTTTTTCCTCATGTGTAGCTTACAGATGTAGCGCGATGGAGATAACGTCATGCTGTTACCGTGCTATGAAAGGAAACAGACATCTTTCAAAGAACTTTCCGCTAAGGTGATGGTTCAAATGTTAAAAAAAGATTTTATGGTTTGATGACTACATTGCAAAGAAAATGGTTTCCTTGGTTAAAAAAGTCAAAATCCAGAAAGCTCAGCAGAGCAACCAAACATGGTGTGTAAACTCTAGGATTAGGCTCTGGTTTAGTTGATGGGACCGCAGAGCTCCTTGAGAATGTGATGAAAGCCTATTGACCCTTCCCCGGGAAAATCTATGTGTGTCCAAGGATGCAGAGGAGTTCCCCGGTGGCACAGTGGGTTAAGGATCCTGAATGGTCTCTGCGGCAGCCCAGGTCACTGCTATGGCTTGGGTTCCATCCCTGTCCCAGGAACTTCCACACGCTTTGGGTGTGGCCAAATAAAGGAAAAGAAAAAAGGATTCTGAATTCCACAGACACCTCAGGGAGCCGTGGGGCGCCGTGGAGCTCAGCTGTATGGGGTCGGTGGACCCCAGGCTGAGAAACTACACTCCGGGTGCTGAGAGGGTCCTGGGAGCATTTCTCAGGCTACACTATTCCCTGTGACCCTGTTTCTCCCCACCTTCTTCTTAAATAGAAAATTACAAGTAATTCTTTGTCTACGTGAAGAGAAAATGTTCTTAGGAAAGCTTAACTCCAAATTTCAGCTTGAACTGGGATATTTCACATATCTGTTTTAGACAAGTAATCATGAATTCATTACCGGAGCATTAAAGAAATTGGTTTGGTAGGAGTTCCCCTTGTGGCTCAGCGGTAACAAACCCAGCTATTATCCATGAGGATGTGAGTTCGATCCCTGGCCTTGCTCAGTGGGTTAAGGATCCGACGTTGACGTGAGCTGTGGTGTATGTCGCAGAATAGCTCGGATCTGGCATTGCTGTATGCTGGCAGCTTTAGCTCCGATTCAACCCCTAGCCTGGGAACTTCCATATGCTGCAGATGTGGCCCTAAAAAGCAATAATAGTAATAATAATAATTATAGTAAAATAATGATTGCGATGCTAATGTAGTCATTTCTGTTGTGGAGAAACAGCTTTGAAAGAATACAGTTGCTTTTCCTGACAGCCTCAGAGAGATCATGCCACTGTTGTTTTATTGTATTTTTTAGCAATTACGTTAGGAAGAAGATTTTCATTTTGGAACTCTTTTTACCTGATATTATTAAATTGCATTATAATATTTCGGTTAAATTTATGAAGGAATTTTGTAACAGTACATAGTGGCACTAAAAAGTAACAAAACTGACTTTATACTTGATTTGTAAAAACTCATTTTTATACTTCATAAAACTTTGCGTGTTCAGGGAGGGATTTTTCTGGGCTTAAATATAGAATTGAAGTTAATATGATCAGCCTTTTTTTGAGTTCATGTTGATGTTTGTTGGTCTAATTTCATTTTTCAGTTGTCAACGTAATGTTTTGGAGGAATTAAGATCTTCCTATTCATAAGTGTTAAAAGCTCTTTTCAGCATGGCATTTTTACCTTAATTGCCCTAAACGGGCCTACTGATTTTTGTTTTGATTCTCTGCTGAATTTGCAGAGGTAGCATTAGAGCTCCTGGGCTGCTTGCTCTGTTCCTGCAAACAGGGAAGGTGTGGAAACATATAAGCATCCTGCAGAACCAGGGCCATCATGTCACATGTTTTGCGAATGCTCTCAAAATTTTACTCAGATAAAGTCTTGTTGACCAACAAAGTCAAGATTTGGACGCATAGGATAAAGAAATAGCCTTTTCAATATTGCAGTCTTGGGTGAGCTCCTTCGACGTATGATGCCTCGGATTTAAAAAAAAAAAAAAAGATCCTTCTCGAAAACGCAAACTGAGAGCTCTTATTTCTTATGGAGGTTTTTTTCCTTTTAACTTCCTGAAAGATTGCTCAGTTTCTCCCTCCATGAAGGATGTGAACCTTTTTTCCGCTCCCTGTTTTCAGAGCTATTGTAAAGGCCGTATTGTGCAGCAGTGTAAGGTACGTTTTGAGGATTTCTTTCCTCTAAATGCCTTTCTCTAATTTGTCAAAGAGCAGCTTGTCCACTTTTTTCCATTCATTTTTATCCCCAGAAATGTTTGTTGTTTGGAGGTTAAATTTATTTCTCAAATAAAAATTCACTGACCTTAAAGTGCTGCTTTTATTTCTCCAACAGAATTTGGTAAATAATGATTTAATTTGGCAACTATTAAAAATAGTGTTAAAATTCTGTGACTCTAGTTCTTTAGGTTATGAGAAAATACGTCGTTTTCTTAGGAATAAAATGCGTAAGTTAAATGAATTTTGACAGTCTGCAGCAATTGAAGTTATTTCAGTGTGTAGTTAAAGGTATGTGTCATAATTCTTCTCAGAGGGTTACTTCTGAAACACTTGAAACTTTCTGATTTGTTAGTGCCTGGAAAAATATGGTGCTGCCCTTTCACAGCAACAAATGTATGGTCCTGACATCAGTGCCTTTTTTCAGATGTTTTCTTTCAGACACTTCTGTCCAAATTCCGGTCTTGTGTCATTTTAACCAAGTCTCATTTTGAACTGTATAATTATTTGTATAAAAATCAGGATTTTAAAATATTTTTTAAAATCAGAAGCTGTCAAAAGACATACATATTCATTCTTCCAACAGATAATTTGTTAGGTATTTATTATAAACCAGGCACTATCCTAGGCTAGGAATAAAGTAGTGAAGAAAAGGAAACTTATACATTGACTATATTTACCAAAGGGAAAAAATAAGGCAGAAAAGAGGCTTCTTGTGTGTGTGTTTTGAGTGGCAGAATTGTCAGTTTGAGAAAAGGTGCCAGGGAGACCTCACTGAGAAAATGACTTTCTCGAGTGGGTTAAAACCTGGAGGAGGTGAGGGACTGAGTGGTCCCTTGGGGCCGTTGGGTTAAGAGCGTCCCAGGCAAGGACAGCAGCACGCAGATGCCCTGAGGCAGCGTTCTCGGTGTGTCTGATGAGAGGCTGGAGGGGAGGGAGCCCGAGGGAATGTAGAGAGAAGCAGGGTGGGGGGGATGTGGGGGGGTGGGGGGTGGGCTCACTTGAGGGAGAGGCTGTTAGGCTGGGGGGGGGGGGAAGCCATTGGAGCCCAGGGGTGACGGGATTGGACTAATTTTCACAGCATGGCTCTGTTGCTGTGCAAAGAATAGAGTGAAGGAGCACAAGGGTGGTAGTAGGGAAACCGTTCAGGGTTTTGGAAATTACTGGAATGTGTAGGCGAGTGAGGATGTGGGCAGAAGCGGGACAGCAGGAGTAAAGTCACTGAGTGGCTGGATGCCAGACTTAGAGCCGACTGAACTGAGTGAGGGAGAGAGGGCAGTTAAGGCCGACTAGAGAGGCTGTGGCCTGAGCAACTAAGAGAATGGAGCTTTCATTCACAGAGATGGTAGGGACTGAAGGGAAAGTTCTAGAGAAGTCTTATTTTGCAGATTCGCAGCTTAAACAGTTTCAAGTAGAATGCTGTAACATGAGTGTACCATTAATTTCTTTGTAAGATACACTCGTGTGACTCAGTAGTACGTGTCCAGTGCAGGTATATAAGTTTTTCATTCTTAAGATCGTTCTCTTTGTTCTGGGTCTTTTGGATCCATAAACACTTTTGAATCAGCTTAGCGATTTCCTGTGAAACGTTATAGATAGGTTTGGAGAGAGTAAATACGTTGGCGATACCGAGTCGCTTACTCCACATACTTGGTCGGTCTTACTATTCAGGGGGTCTTTAATGTGTATTTGCTGTATTTTTAGTTTTTAATGCATGGATCTTAAAGTTATTTTGTTAAAGTTATTTCTATGTATTTTAGTCTTTTTGATGTTATTATTTTAGTTCGTTTTTTGATTGTTTCTTAGAGGTATTGAAAACAATGATTTATTTTTATGTATTTATTTGTACCCTGTGACCTTGGTAAATATACTTATTTGTTCTAGTAATTTCTTATATATTCTTTAAAATGTTCTGCATACATGGTTGTGTGTGTCGTTTGTGAATAAAGACAGCTTTATTTCTTCCTTTCTAAAGTATGCTTTCCCCTTTTTTTTCCTGTGTTATTATACTGACTACGGCCTTAAGTACATTGCTGAAGAGAAGCAGACGACTTTGCCTGATTTCTTGTCTTAGGAAAGCATTCAGTTTTTCACCATGAAGTATGGTTTTCGTTATGGATTTTTTTCATGATACCATTTATCTGGTGGAAGAAGTTTCCTTCTGTTTCTCCTTAATCAAGAGTTTGTATCATGAGCGGATGCTGGATTTTCTCATGTAGCTTTAGTTGTAGTGATTTAGGTGATTGGATGGTTTTTGTGCCTTATTTAACTTGGTATAGTATGTTCATGTTTGGGTTTTTTTTTTTTTTAATATTATATAAACTTTACGTTCCTAGGGAGAGAGCCTAGGGAAAGATTTTAGATAATTCAGTAGTGAAGCCATATACTTTTAAAAAAGTTGATTCTCAGTAGCATTGCTGGCTGTCTCACTTTTCGCAGGCTCATCCGCCCTCAGGCTATTGCACATGTATCCCCGCTGTGTCTGCTAAGTGAGCCTTTGATATTAAGGCCTTTTAACCACTTATTCCCACCCAGGTAGTTAACCTTTCAAACTGAAATTTATGATATTTGCCCACTTTTTGCATTCATTGTTATTTTAAAATTTGGGCAAATTTAAAATACTTTCGTGGGGAATATTATGCCACCAATTGAAGTAATTCAAGCTGCTTGGATTGGGAGTCTCTGGAGCTGTGGACTGAACTGTTTTCTCCCCAAATCCCTATGTCGAAACCCTAACCTTTAATGTGACTGTATTTGGAGCAAGGACGTAATTAAGGCGAAACGAAGTTTTAAGAGTGGGCCCTGAATCCCACGGGATCAGTGTCCCCACAAGAGGAGATAGCAGAGGCATTCCTGTCGTGGCTCAGAGGTTAACGAACCCGACTAGTATCCATGAGGACGTGGGTTCAATCCCTGGCCTCACTCAGTGGGCTGTGTGAGCTGTGGTGTAGGTCGCACCCAGGCTCGGACCCCACGTGGCTGTGGCTGTGGCGGAGGCCGGCAGCTGTCGCTCTGATTAGACCCCTAGCCTGGGAACTTCCATAGGCTGCGGGTTCGCTTCTAAAAACAAAAAACAAACAAACAAAAAAAAGAGGCAATAGTAGAGAAGTAGGGTTCTTTCTCCAACCCGTGAGAGCCGCTGGGAGAGAGGCCTCTCGGGAGCCACTCCCTGATGGAACCTGACCCGGGAGAGAAAATGCAGTGTTTTGTTCAGCGCAAGCTAATACACCTCCTTTCGGTGACTGCCTTTGGAAGGTGCTTTCCTAGTTGTGCTGTCACGTGACCGAGTACCTAGTAGGTCTTCTGCTTCTGCTTTCCAGGGACTCCTGGATGGGACGCTTGTTGTGGTCTGCGGGAGTGTTCCAGTGGCTAAAGGAAGGCTTGTCTTCATAAACCATAGGCGCTCAGGAACGTGCCTCCACCGGTGGGCGTGTGCCCGCGGAGCCACGCACAGATTCCCTCAGAACTCTTAGTGCCTTTCGCTGCGCGCAGGAGCTTGGGGAAGTCAGGATTTACTTTTCTGAGTTTGTACGTCCATTTAAACAGCGTGTCTACGGCTTTAACAACAATTGGCAGTTACACTTTTTGTTAAACTGGTTGTGAGTCAAATAATATGGGAACTATATGATATTCCTCTTTACTTTTCAGTAGATTAATGTTAAAAATAATCCAGCTTTCAAAGTTGTATTTATTATTTTTGTCTAACAAACTGCCGCCAATTTAATGATTTAAAACGACCCCCGTTTATTAGCTCATAGTCCTGTGGACCAGGAGTCTCGTGTTGGGTGACATTGCTTTTTGCTCAGGCCATGAGAAATTAGTTGGTTTTTGTTTTGTTTTGTTTGTTTTTGTTTTTTTGCCATTTCTTGGGCCGCTCCCGTGGCATATGGAGGTTCCCAGGCTAGGGGTCTAATCAGAGCTATAGCTGCTGGTCTACGCCACAGCCACAGCAGTGCAGGATCCGAGCTGTGTCTGCAACCTACACCACAGCTCACGGCAACGCCGGATCCTTAACCTACTGAGCAAGGGCAGGGACCGAACCCGCAACCTCATGGTTCCCAGTCGGATTCGTTAACCACTGCGCCATGACGGGAACTCCAGAAATTAGTTGTTACTCTGCTCGTCTTATCTAAATCCCAGTATTAAAACTGTGAGCACTGAGGTTATTAATTACCTCGGAATACACCTGACCAAAGAGGTAAACGACCTATATGCCGAGAACTATAAAACTTTAATCAAAGAAATCAAAGAAGATGTAAAGAAATGGAAAGATATTCCATGTTCCTGGATTGGAAAAATCAATATTGTGAAAATGGCCATACTACCCAAAGCAATCTACAGATTCAATGCAATCCCTATCAAATTACCCATGACATTGTTCACAGAACTAGAACAAACAATCCAAACATTTATATGGAACCACAAAAGACCCAGAATCGCCAAAGCAATCCTGAGAAACAAAAACCAAGCAGGAGGCATAACTCTCCCAGACTTCAAGAAATACTACAAAGCCACAGTCATCAAAACAGTGTGGTACTGGTATCAAAACAGACAGACAGACCAATGGAACAGAATAGAGAATCCGGAAATAAACCCTGACACCTATGGTCAATTAATCTTTGACAAGGGAGGCAGGAACATCAAATGGGAAAAGGAAAGTCTGTTCAGCAAGCATTGCTGGGAAACCTGGACAGCTGCATGCAAAGCAATGAAACTAGAACACACCCTCACATCATGTACAAAAATAAACTCCAAATGGCTGAAAGACTTAAATATACGACAGGACACCATCAAACTCCTAGAAGAAAACATAGGCAAAACACTCTCTGACATCAACATCACGAATATTTTCTCAGGTCAGTCTCCCAAAGCAATAGAAATTAGAGCAAAAATAAACCCATGGGACCTCATCAAACTGAAAAGCTTTTGCACAGCAAAGGAAACCCAAAACAAAACAGAAAGACAACTTACAGAATGGGAGAAAATAGTTTCAAATGATGCAACTGACAAGGGCTTAATCTCTAGAATATACAAGCAACTTATACAACTCAACAGCAAAGAAACCAATCAATCAATGGAAAAATGGGCAAAAGACCTGAATAGACATTTCTCCAAGGAAGATATACAGATGGCCAACAAACACATGAAAAAATGCTCAACATCGCTGATTATAAGAGAAATGCAAACCAAAACTACCATGAGATACCACCTCACACCAGTCAGAATGGCCATCATTAATAAATCCACAAATAACAAGTGCTGGAGGGGCTGTGGAGAAAAGGGAACCCTCCTGCACTGCTGGTGGGAATGTAAACTGGTACAGCCACTATGGAGAACAGTTTGGAGATACCTTAGAAATCTATACATAGAACTTCCATATGACCCTGCAATCCCACTCTTGGGCATCTATCCGGACAAAGCTCTACTTAAAAGAGACACATGCACCCGCATGTTCATTGCAGCCCTATTCACAATAACCAGGACATGGAAACAATCCAAATGTCCATCGACAGATGATTGGATTCGGAAGAGGTGGTATATATACACAATGGAATACTACTCAGCCATAAAAAAGGATGACGTAATGCCATTTGCAGCAACATGGGTGGAACTAGAGAATCTCATACTGAGTGAAATGAGCCAGAAAGAGAAAGACAAATACCATATGATATCACTTATAACTGGAATCTAATATCCAGCACAAATGAACATCTCCTCAGAAAAGAAAATCATGGACTTGGAGAAGAGACTTGTGGTTGCCTGATGGGAGGGGGAGGGAGTGGGAGGGATCGGGAGCTTGGGCTTATCAGACACAACCTAGAATAGATTTATAAGGAGATCCTGCTGAATAGCATTGAGAACTATGTCTAGATACTCAGGTCGCAACAGAAGAAAGGGTGGGGGAAAAACTGTAACTGCAATGTATACATCTAAGGATGACCTGACCCCCTTGCTGTACAGTGGGAAAATAAAAAAAATAAAAAAAAAAAAAAATAAATAAATAAATAAATGGGAAAAAAAATGTGCCTGCATATTTATTATATCCCTCTCTTTTGTGTGTTTCCCTTTTCTCCTTTATTCTATTCTTTCCATTAAATTAGATTAAATTGCATCACGTGAAACCTATTTTCTTTCCACATATTTTAAAGCTTTTTTTTTTTTTTTTTTTTTTTGGTCTTTTTTGTTGTTGTTGTTGTTGCTATTTCTTGGGCCGCTCCCGCGGCATATGGAGGTTCCCAGGCTAGGGGTTGAATCGGAGCTGTAGCCACCGGCCTACGCCAGAGCCACAGCAACGCGGGATCCGAGCCGCGTCTGCAACCTATACCACAGCTCACGGCAATGCCGGATCGTTAACCCACTGAGCAAGGGCAGGGACCGAACCCGCAACCTCATGGTTCCTAGTCGGATTCGTTAACCACTGCGCCACGACGGGAACTCCTTAAAGCCTTTTTAGAATGATATACTAGTAATGTTTATTTCTGTGGGAGTGTTTATCATTAGTTTTTTTTTTTAACATGTTATCGAATAATTCACTGAGAATCTCAGTATAATGGCAGATTAAAATTTTTCTTGTTACTGGTGCTTTAAATGTGTAGTTGTATTTGCCCTTCGGTAGCTGAGACGTTTGTCCACAGAGTCCTTGTATGTATTGTGGGCAAGGCACAGAATGTACTTATTTGGCATCAGGTTTATCCACATCTAGTGGCCATTGGCCACCGTGTGAGAAGCCGCTTTCCCTTTCAGGGGCAGAATTTGATCTCAGGTGTTTGCACGACATGGTGGTTCTACCTGCCACTTTCCAAAGGCAGTGGCTGCTTGGTCCTTGTGCCTTTAACCCAAATCAGCCTTCCCAACTCTTGGGTCATTGGAGCCATGTCACCTTCATCCAAAAAAGGGAGCTTCGCCCATCCCGCTGCCTTCAAGGCAAAAGTCTTGGCCTTTGTAGAGTTTCTTCTGTCTTTACCTCTAGGCAGCTTTCTCCTTCCCTTGTTTACCTGTTTTCTGATTCACTGACCATTCCTCCGAGGCAGCTGTCGAGTTCACTTACTGACCTGTCTTCAGCCAGCTTTCTTGCGCACTCTGAGCTCCGCGGCCTCCAGATCTCTCTGGCTCTCCCCAGTGTCTGATTGGCTCCATCCAGTTTTAGGTGTACCCATCCCTGTGTGGTCGTGCCTGGAAGCTCTCAAAGTAGACCTGCCTTGGCTCCTGTGAAATTAGTGTTCAAATACACATTCTGGTTAGTGTGGTGGTCAGATGGACAATTTCTGTCTGGGTTTGATAGTTCTCAATCTGAGCTCTCATGGGAATGTGTAAAACATGTTACTCTTCTGGAACACACCTAGATGAAACGTTCCTTAAATACAGGTGCATATCAGTTTTGTGAAGGCAAATTACACTGAAACAGGTAGCATGATCAGATACCTGTAAAATCTTAAATCTCGTAGTATTGCTTGATATAAAGAGGCCCACTATTTTGAAGAAGGTGTTGTTGTTATTAAATAATTATTCATTAATCACTTATTATGTGGGCGGATCTTTGCATGTATTATATTCCTGTGAAGTAGGTACTGGTATTTGCCTCATCTTCTGTTTGTGAGGACAAAGTGGCTTTGTGACTCTCTTAAGGAGCATAAGCCTGTGTTCGAGCATACATCTGGTGACTCAGAACCAAGACAGACTCTCGCACCAGCTTGCTTTGGGTTTACAGCTGCACTTGAGTTAAAGAGGCGAGAGTCTTAAGTCTGTTATGCTGCATAACTGTGCCTGAGCACTTGGCTCCGTTTCAGGCTTCACTTTGGTGGTGTCTTTTTTGACTCACGAGAAGGGTAAAGTTTGATGTTGTGAAGCTTTTACTCTCGCAGTTCTCTAAAATCATTGTTTTCATCTTCATCGTATCACTTTGAGCAGTGCCGTTTTTAGTCCGCTTTCTCGGTTAAAGAAGCTTTCGTGGGTAGCCTCAGCCAAAGGAAAACATAAGTTCATCTTGATTTAGAAATGCAGCAGTGTGGGATTTGCCTTCTGATAAATGCACATTACGAACAGTGGAAGCAGTGTCTTCTTGGCCACCAAGGCATCCTCGGGCTGTTAGTTCACGTGAAACGAGTAATCAGTTATGTGGGTCATGATCCTGGAAGTGTCTTCAGTCAAGGCTCATTCAATGATTGCTTTTTAGATCGTAGACAAATCTTTCAGTAATAAAGTATTTGAGGGGGAAGAAATTATTTAGCTTATGTAGATAGAAGGCAAGTATAGTTATTACAAGGATATAAAGCTTTTTTCCACTGTATTGAGATATTATTGACTTACATGTATCTGTGAGGCACACAACAGGGTGACTTCGTGTGAGTGTACCTGGAGAAATGGTCGCCACGGCAAGGCTGGTTAACACCTCCATTCCCTCCCACAATTCCGTGTGTGTGTGCGCGTGCATGTGTGTGTGGTGATAACTTTGAAGATCTGCTCTCAGTAACGTCTCAGTACATAACCCAGTGTTGTCAGTTACAGTCACGACGCTGTAATTAGAGCCCAGCACTCAGTCACTCATGCATCTTAAAGCTGGAAGTGTCCCCCCTTTGACCAACATCTCCCGTATTCCCCCACCCCTGAGCCTCAGGCAACCACCAGTCTGCTCTCTGAGTCTGACATTTTTAGATTCCACCTGAAATGAAATCATACAGTGTCATTCTTTGCCTCACTTATTTGCCTTAGCACAATACCTCCATCCATGTTGTCACAAAAGGCAGGCTCTCCTTTCTTTTTGTAGCGGAATAATATTCCGCTGTGTGTGTAGATGTGTGGGCGTGTACCACATCTTTTTTGTCAGTTCATCTGTTGATGGACTCAAGTTGATTTCCGTGACTTAGGTATTATGAATAATGCTGCAGAGAAGCTGGGGTACAGATATATCTCTTTAATATGGCGATTTAATTAAGTAATTTTGACCACACCTGCAGCATGCAGAAGTTCCTGGACCAGGGATTGAACCCAAGCCATAGCAGTGACAACACAGAATCCTTAACTGCTAGGCCACCAGGGAATCTGGGCTCTTTTGTGGATCCCTGTGAATTTTAGAATTTTGTTTTATTTCTGTGAAAAAAGATATAGCATTTGCTTTTACTTTGCTCTCTGTTTTTCCTCCTTGGTTAAAAAAAAAATGGTACCATTGGCTTTGAGGTTTGACAGAAATCTGAAAAAAGCATCTCATCTATTAGTTTTTGTTTGAACTGAGCCATTTTATTGATATTGAAAATCATTCACCACTCTCACCTCTATTCATTGCATCTAAAGGACTTTGCCTTTTTAAATAAAGAAACCAGAAAGGAAATTAACTTTAG
Source organism: Sus scrofa (assembly GCF_054392235.1). NCBI lineage: Eukaryota > Metazoa > Chordata > Mammalia > Artiodactyla > Suidae > Sus > Sus scrofa. The sequence goes on from NC_139383.1 coordinate 3,246,849, forward strand.
CACCCATTAATTCCTTCCCTTTTTTGATAAATGACAAGAAGGAATGGCGGTATAAATCCTTATGCTTATAAACTCACACACTCCAGCACATTGCAGGAAAGGACTTTGGCGTAAAGGGTTTCATGTTACAGCATAAGCCGGGATCTATTTCCAGAATTGGGACCACATTATAGTCGGATTAAAGGATGTCAGGAGTGGAAAAGCATATTCCAAAGGTAAAGAAATTCTTCGTTTCCATTTAAGCAGTTTATCAGTTATTCTGTGTATATATTTAAGCTGTTTAGATGGAAAAATAGACATGAAAAGAAAGAAGTGGGACTCATCTGGTCCCAGGCGGGGATGAGTTGGGATGTGAGTAGGCGCCACAGGCTACCAAGGGGAGGGTCCCTTGCTGGATCACTTGCTCTCGGATCTTGCAGGACTGAGTGCAGTTTGCGGCAGCTTGTCTGCACAGCTGTGGAATCACACAAGGCACATACTGACTCAGTGATGAATCCTCGTAGTGGGGAGGGTGCTGGGGTGGAGATTCTGCGATTTGCTAGGAAGACTCCAGGCCACACCGTGTAGTCGTGCTGATGGTTAAGCTCTCTGATAGCAGAGAGGATGCAGGGCCCAGCCAGCAGAGGGGGAGGGTGCAGGGAGAAGACCTGGACATCCGGCACAAGCTCTCAAGAGTCCTCTCCTAGGGGAGTCGCCCAGGACTCGCTTAATTCCTCCAGCAACACACAGGAAATGCCATTGACTGGGGAAAACTCATTAGAGACTCAGAACCCGGAGTTTTTGTTGGGGGCTGGTCACATAGGCACCTTCTGCCTGTTCCTGTCCTAAATCACAGACCCTCAGGAGGAAGGCGGGGTTGGCCTAAATCACACCGTGTACGCAAGCCGTCTAAGCACGGTGGCCTCTGGAAGCACTCTCAGGCCAAGTGCCCAGGTGCCAGCCCAGGGCCAGCCCTGCAAGCCCCTCCCAGAAGGCTCTCGGGCCCGATGGGTTACGTCTCTTCTGCACAGGACCAGGGAGGTGCTCTGTGGACAGTGGAGAATGAGACAGGCTGGCTGCTGCCCTCAGGGACCTTGCAACCTACCAGCAGCGGCTGAAGTTTAATCGGAGAGCAGTAGATGAATGGGAAACTTCGACTTGGGACGAGTGAGTCGGAGCGTGAGAGGATCATGCAAGGGGGCAGTGAGTGTCACGTGTGTGGTCACTGACACTGTCGCTGAGGAAGTTGCTTTTAAACTGGCTAAATGTCTCGCTCAGCCAGGTGAAGAGTGGGGAAGAGTTAGGGCGAAGCATCGGCCAGGACCAAGGCTGGGGAGGGCTTGGCACATCGGAGGAAACAAAAGAAGCAGGGGAAAGTGGGGTCTCAAATTAAGTTAGTTGTTTTCAGGGCTAACCTGTGGTTCCTGGGAGTTTCTGCTCCAAAGATTTCTCCTGCCTCCTTAACAGAGCCTGAGGTTTAGCAGTCAGATTTCTCAGTTTATAATTTGAAGCAAAATGTGTAGTATAATTCCAAATTGCGTGATAGCAGGAGTCAGTAGCAATCCCTTTAAGGTATAATAAGCCTAGACAGGGCAGAGTGTCAAACACAAGAGGCAATTTGGCTTTAAGAGGTGAGTTCTTGGGCTTGTAGCTTTGTTCCAACCTTAATTTATTGCTTGCTGGCATATAGAAAATGAATTCAGTCACTTCTCTGTGCTCACTTTCCTCTTTTATGCTTTGAGGGTCATAATTTATTTATTCGACCAATATTTACTGAGCATTTACTCTGTGCTGGATATACAATATGCTCTGGGGCTTCAGTGAACTAACACACGTCTCCTTTGTAGCGCAGGATCACATGCAAAGAAGCTGCGAAGTGAGGCCAGCAGCGATTAACAACTGCTCTTTACCCTTTGGTCAGGGAAGGAGATTGAGTAGTTATAATTGAATTAAGACTTTAAAAAGCTGAAGATTATTTACTTATTCTTTACACCTGGAGTAAACATACAGGAAATGATAAAATTGAGAGAATTATTGTGATAATTCAGAGAAAAGACTATTAGTAATGTATACCTTAGAATTTTAAAATGTACAACAAATATGCAGTTTCTTCTAATGGAGCTGAGATTAGCTGCTGTGAGATTATGGAGCAGGAGAAGGAGACTTGATGATAAGGCACCTAATTTGGGAGGAAAGGCCTCTCTTAAGATGAGGAAGACTGAGTTAGGCTGTCCCAAGGGCATCCCACAGTTAGGTCCTGTGGGAGGGGCTCAGGACCCACAGCTTAGGTCATGGGGGCGGGGAAGGGAGAGTGCTGGCCTTTTGCCGTATGTTTTTTACTTTTTTGGGAAACAAATAGATACATATTGGGATTTTTCTCCACACATTAAGATAGCTGAAGTAACACTTGAAAAATTATGCTTTTTCCTCTTTCTAATGATAGGTCTTTTAGTACTTATAATTAATTTAAAAGTATCCCTCTGAGGAAAACAATAATTCTTTAGATTTGAAAGTGATTTTCTAATTTTTATGAATATTAAAATGGCAAGACTTCAGAAATAAGAAAATTTTCAAGATGTAGATATCCATTTTTAGAATAGTAATTTGTCATAAGGACACATTTAAAGATACATGTGAAGTGAACCTAATGTGTATTCAGTTGGTGACATAATCGGAGATAAGAATATTCCTAATAACTTAAAATGCAGTAAGTAATCTGTACATTTCTAGTGAGATATATATAAAGAACATAAAAAAATCCTCTTTTGTTTATAGCACCCATACTATTGTGTGTATATTGTATGATAACAGAAATGAATAATTATATAAGCTAATTCCATCATTTCTGGAATTGAAATGCCAGAGACCCTAAGGAAAATTGTATGTATCCGGATCTGGGGCAGAAAATGTACAAGCTGAACCTGAAGCATCTGGTCTCACAGATTCTAAGGAGGCCACCAGGAGTGCTAGATTCTTATCATTGTGACTTGGGGACCAGCTTGAAGAGGCTTTTCCTGTTGGCCAAAAGATGGGGCAGTGTGAATACCAGTAAGGATAATAATTATAATGGAAGAAACAAAGCAAATCAGTTCAAATATATGGTTTTCTAGTAAAATATTTTTAGTTCCTCACCTTTAGGAGAATACTGTTAAACCAGTTCGCTGTGAAAACTGCTAAATAAAAGGAACAAATTAAGCATTTATCCTGTCTTACTAAATAAACTAACCAAGTAGTAGATGAAGCAAAGTTTCCCTTTGTATTATTTCAATTAATAAATGAAGAAGGCATTAGGGAATTAGGAAACCACCATTTTGCAAGGCATAATGAATTACTAGCTCTTAATTCCTCAGTGCTATTGGTATCACAAAGAGAGATGGCCAGACAGTATGAGCCTTTTGACAGAGAACACCACTTATAACAATTGCCTACTCACCTCCAAACTGAGCCTCGATCTGTTCAAGTCTCTGGATCTAGTTTTGGTTTTCAGGACATGCAGAGGGAAGATGAACATGTTAAGCAACGCAACAGGGACATGGTCAGACAAATCCGAACTGTGGAAAACCGTAAAAAGTTCTATTTTCTTCAGTGGTAAATTATAAGGGGGAAACAGAAGATGATGGGGAAACCTATAGTATAAAGGAAATCTATGAAAATACCCAAAAAATTGCAACTGCAGCAGGTTGACCTATCTGGGTCCAGGTTTATATAAACAACATGGTCAAAAAAGGTTGAGAATTAGAAGCCTAAACACTTGGATGTTTGATGGTTTTGAAAATAGTTATTCCAGGGATGCAAGGATTTTTCAGTATCCATCAGTCAGTCAGTGTGTTACATCACATCAACAGATTGAAGAATAAAAACCATGTGATGATCTCAATAGATGCAGAAAAAAAAGCTTTTGGTAAAGTTTGGTATTCGTTTATGATAAAAACTCTCCAGAAAGTAGGCATAGGGGGAATCTACTTCAACATAATAAAGGCCGTATGTGACAAACCCACTGCAAACAACATACTCAGTGGTGAAAAGCTGAAAGCATTTCCTCTTAGATTTGGAACCAGACAAGGACGTCCACTCTCACTACTTTTATTCAACATAGTTCTGGAAGTCCTACTCATGGCAAGCAGAGAAGAAAAAGAAATAAAAGGAATCCAAATAGGAAAAGAAGTAAAGCTCTCACTATTTGTAGATGACATGATACTCTACAGAGAAGATCCCAAAGTTGCTATCAGAAAACTTCTAGAGCTCATCAATGAATTTGGTAAAGTTTCAGGATGCAAAATTAATACATAGAAATGTGTTTCATTTCTATACACTAATGATGAAGATTGGGAAGAGAAATTAAGTAAACAATCCCATTTACCATCACATTAAAAAAGAACGAAGTACCTACGAATAAACCTACCTAAGGAGGCAAAAGATCCATATGCCGAAAACTACAAGACACTAATGAAAGAAATTGAAGATGGAACAAACAGATGGAAAGATAGACTATGTTCTTGGATTGGAAGAATCAATATTGTCAAAATGAATATATAAGGCAATCTACAGTTTCAGTGGAATCCTTGTTAAGATATCAATGGCATTTTTCACGGAACTAGAGCAAATAATTTTTTTTTTTAATTTTAAAATGTGTAAGGAAACACAAAAGATCCTGAATAGCCAGAGCGAATCTTTTTTTTTTTTTTTTTTTTTTTTTGTCTTTTTTGTCTTTTTGTTGTTGTTGTTGTTGTTGTTGTTGTTGTTATTGTTGCTATTTCTTGGGCCGCTCCCGCGGCATATGGAGGTTCCCAGGCCAGGGGTCGAATCGGAGCTGTAGCCACCGGCCTACGCCAGAGCCACAGCAACGCGGGATCTGAGCCGCGTCGGCAACCTACACCACAGCTCACGGCAACGCCGGATCGTCAACCCACTGAGCAAGGGCAGGGACCGAACCCGCAACCTCATGGTTCCTAGTCGGATTCGTTAACCACTGCGCCACGACGGGAACTCCCAGAGCGAATCTTGAGAAAGAAAAACAGTGCTGGAAGAATCAGGGCTCCCTGACTTCAGATTATACTAGAAAGCTACAGTAATCAAAACAGTATGGTACTGGCACAGAAACAGAGATACAGATCAATGGATCAGGATAGAAAGCCCAGAAATAAACCCATGCACTTATGGTCAATTAGTCTATGATAAAGAAGGCAAGACAATACAATGGAGAGAAGACAGTCTCTTCATTAAGTGGCTCTGGGAAAACTAGACAGCCATGTGTAAAAAATGAAATTAGAACATTATCTAACATTGTATATGAAAATAAGCTCAAAATCGATTAAAGTCCCAGTGGTAACACTGGACACTATAAAACTCTAAGAGGAAAACATAGGCAGAACCCTCTTTGACATAAATTGCAGCACTATCTTTTTGGATCCATGTCCTATCGTGATGGATATAAAACCAGAAATAAACAAATGGGACCTTTGCACAGCAAAGTAAACTGAACAAAATGAAAATAAAATTGACAGAATGGGAGAAAATATTTGTAAATGAAATGACTGACAAGGAATTAATTTCCAAAATATACAAACAGCTCCTACAGCTCAATATCAACCCCCCCCCAAAGACCCAATTAAAAATGGGCAGAAGATAGAAATAGATATTTCTCAAAAGAAGACATACAGATAGCCAACAGGCACATGAAAAGATGCTCAACATTGCTAATTATTAGAGAAATGCAAATCAAAACTACAGTGAGGTACCACGTTACTCTGGTCAGAATGACCGTCATTAAAATAATGTGAGAAAAAGTATATTCTTTTTCTCACCTTACTGTTGTTTTGATTTGTATTTCTCGGATAATTTGTACTGTACTTTGCTGTACAGTAGAAAATCGACAGAATACTGTAAGCCAACTATAATGGAAAAAATAAAAGTCATTTAAAAATAAAAAAATAAAAAATCAAAGTAAAAAAATGTCTACAAATAGGGGAGTTCTTGTTGTGACTCAGGGGGTTAAGAACCCAACATAGTTTTGGTGAGGATGTGGGTTCAATCCCTGGCCTTGCTCAGTGGGGTAAGGATTGGCTTTGCGGCAAGGTGCAGATGAGACTTGGATCCCGCATTGCTGTGGCTATGGCATAGGCCAGCAGCTGCAGCTCCACTTTGACCCTTAGCTCAGGAATGTCCATGTGTTGCAGGTGTGGCCATAAAAAGGAAAAAAAAGTCTGCAAATAATAAATGCTGGAGGGCGTGTGGAGAAAAAGGAAGCCTCCTACAGTGTCAGTGAGGATGTAAATTGGCAGCCTGTAATGAAAACAGTATGGTGGTTCCTTAAAAAAATGAAAATAAAACTACTATATGATCCAGCAGTCCCCCTCTCGGGCATCTTTCCAGAAAAAAACATAAGAAAAGATGCCTGCATCCTATTGTTTATTGCAGCGCTGTTAACAATAGCCAATACGTGGAAACATCTCAAGTGTCTGTTGACAGGTGAATGGGTGAAGAAGATGTGATTTATGATGGAATATCACTTAGCCATAAAAAAGAGTGAAATGAAGCCATTAGCAGCAACATGGATTGACCTAAAGATTATCACAGTAGGAGTTCCCGTCGTGGCGCAGTGATTAACGAATCCGACTAGGAACCATGAGGTTGCGGGTTCGGTCCCTGCCCTTGCTCAGTGGGTTAACGATCCGATGTTGCCGTGAGCTGTGGTGTAGGTTGCAGACGCGGCTCGGATCCCGCGTTGCTGTGGCTCTGGCGTAGGCCGGTGGCTACAGCTCCGATTCGACCCCTGGCCTGGGAACCTCCATATGCCATGGGAACAGCCCAAGAAATAGCAACAACAACAACAACAAAAGACAAAAAAAAAAAAAAAAAAAAAGATTATCACAGTAAGTGAAGTCAGACAGAGAAAGACAGATATCATATGATATTGCTTATATGTGGAATCTAAAATAATGATGCACGTGAACTTATTTATAAAACAGAAACAGACCTATAGACTTTGACACAAACTTAGAGTTACCGAAGGGAAAAGATGGGGGGCGGGGGATAAAATGGGACTTTGAGATTAACAGATCCGCATTACTATATATAAAATAGATAACCAACAGGGACCTACTGGATACACAGGGAACTATATTCAATATTTTGTGATAGCCTATAAGGGAAAAGAATCTGAAAAAAAAAATAGCTCTATGTGCATGTGTAACTGAATCACTCTGCAGCACACCTGAAACTAACACAACATTGTAAATGAACTACACTTCAATAAAAATATGTGAAAATGGTATTTTGCAAAATTATGTATAAGCTTTGCTTCAAAATTCTGTGCTAGGAGAGTGGGTGAGAGTAGGGTGTAGATTGAAAATACTGGCTGTGAGTTGAAAATGATTAAAACTGGGTGTTAAGTACATGGGAGGCCGTTATGTTTCTCTGTGTGGTTTAACAAAAATTTAAGCTTACATGTGCGAGTACACACAGACACCCACAAACACACAGTCTCCTTCAGAAAAAAGCTGAATTTGTGGATTGTAGACCTAAGAACCAAATGGGTAATAGAATGTGTTATAACTTTAGAAGCTTGTAAGGTTTGTGTAAAGATGAAGGTAGCCTCAGTGTTACTAGATTTTTTTTTTAAAGATGAAAAATGCTTGGTCTTTGATGTTGTTATTTTGTGTTAAAAGACAAATACGGCTTGTTTTGTTGTTGTTGTTATGACTCTACGGTCCGGTAATACAATATTGAATTAAGAAATATTATTAAAGCTTTTTATCTGTATGTTCATCCATTTCTTGAAAAGACTTACTCAGAATTGAAGTTATTCCTTATCTATCTTTCTGGTTGTTGGTAGAATTACTAGCCAAAGAAGCAATTGTCTTTATTAAAGTATTTATCTCTCTTTATTTTGCCCTTTGTTAAATGTTTTTAGGTTCAGTATTAAATCTAACCATTATATGTACCACTCAATACCTTTGGTTTTGTTCAGCATGGAATCCACCTTGACGTTTTTAGTAGATGCTGCGAAAGTGAATGAAATTCATCCAACTGTCCCTAACTCGTGGTCTGCTCATTCAGTCCGTCAGTGTCCTTGTGCTTCCCTCCTCTCGCCTGTGACTTTAACACCCTGCTCACTGGCATCCCTGCCACATGTTGAAAAATAAAGATGAAAGTCAGTCCAACATCTATTTGATTAATCTTATAATCTGTTTGTACTCAAAATGTTGCATAGATGAGAGAATATAGTTTATTAGTAAACTATTTTGAAATGTATTGATTCTGATGTTCATGTTACCTTGGAATAAATACCTATATTCATATCTATCTGTGGGAGTCGTGTGGATTATTAGTGACAAGCTTTTAATAACTGTATGCTAGTGTGTGCCGATGGCAGCTCGGGTCAGACCCTATTGCTCTCATTGAGTTTGTTCTCAAATACTAACCGAGTCTTTTATTGACATAAACACAGTGTATAGGCCGTCAGAAGGTATGAAATGTTAAACCAAAGTCAGACAAAAACAGAAGAATGATTTTATTATCCATATATCCGCCATTTTCCAAGAGTGTGGGTAGAGTCCTAGGCCATTCTTGTTTCAGTGTCTTTTTCTGGTTTGCTCCTCTATTGGCCCAAAAGTCCTTTGCAAAACTGAATGTTTATAGGAAGTAAAAATGGATAAAATGTTAGAATTAAAAACATAGGATAGATTGCTTTTGTTGGCTAAGAAAGATGAGCATACATTAAACTCTAAAATAAAACCATAAGTTTTAGAAAATTGGGAATTTTAATGTTAAAGTTACAAACCTGTAATTTGAACCTCTGGACAATCCAAGAATTGGCTTTCATACAGTTGAAAAAATGGCTTTTTGGTGCTGTTATTAAATGTACCAAGGAAAAATGCTATATTTGGATTATTTCATTGAATTATTATGATAGTGTGAGACAGATGTTATTCTCATTCCCATATAAATAAGAAGCCAGGCTTTTGGAGGGTCAGTGCTTTGTCCAGGCGCATGCCCGCATGAACAGGTGAAATGAGAAAACTCAGCTTTGCCTGTACTTTTAATCACTGTGACATAATGACTCCCCTACCATTCTCTTGTTGAAGGAGGTAGCTATTTTTGTGAAATGTGAATGGTTACTCGGGAAGAAAACTGTAATTAGATCTTTCCACTTGAAATATAAAGCTATGTACTGACACTTGGGATTCTAAGTGGAGTGCACAACCAGGGTGGCCTGTGTGCCCTCTTTCTCTTCTACATGCTTAATCCAGGATTCCTTTAATTTCTTTAGGAGTTTCCTTGGGCGCCATAACTCGTTTATGACTCAGTTGATCTTTCAAAAGTTAGTTTTGAGTAATTTATACAAAAGAAGTGTCAAGGCGTCAGGAAGTATGCTCCACCTTCTTGAGGGCAGAGTATCTGCATAAAGTATTTGGAATTCTTTTGTGTGGGAGATGTGTCCATTGCCCTCTGTTCACTTGTTTATTCAGTCATTTGTTTACATCAGTATGAACCATGAATTGTCCAAGTCGATTCAGGCTGCTGTAACAAAATACCACATTTGTGGTATTGTATGGTGGGTGGCTTATAAACAACAGAAATCTATTTTTCTGGCGCAGCTTGGTTGACCTAGGGCCCTCTTCTGGATCACAGGGGTTTTGCATCCTCATGTGGCAGAGAGGGGCCAGGGATCTCACTTGATCCTCTTTTATAAGGCACTAATCTCATGCATAAGGCCTCCTCCACCCCTCGTGGTTTAAGCTCCTACCAGGGGCTCCACCTACGTATACCGTCAAGTTTGGGATTAGGGTTTTAACATATGATTCTGGGGGCAGGGCACAAACATTCAGATTATAGCATGGATATTTATTTTATTCTTGAGGTTATAGTCTAATACTACTTACTTTTGTTACATTGTTGCATTCTTAAACCATTGGGGGCTCTTTCAATTGGCTTCTGTGTCCTTGTGACATCACCCCATCGAGTGTGTGTGTGTGTGTGTGTGTGTGTGTGTGCACGCGCGTGCGTGCACGTGCCTAGCACTCTCTCACTTTGTGTCACTGCAGGATGTTCCAAGCTTATCTTAACGTATTTTAGTCACTTCTCCGAGGAGCCATGCATCTTTGTTTGGAGGAGGGTGTTAGAAATTGAGGTCTAGGTGCTACAGGTACTTGTTGGTGCTGGATACTGTTGCTTCTAGGCCATCTCAGCTAACATAGCAAGTGCGTATATGTGTATACTAACCCGAGTATATATATATACACATAGTGTCCACCAGTATTTCAGTGTGAAACTGTCTGTATCTGTATTGAACTAAAGTTCCACTCATGTCTGAAATTCCAGTCCATCCCCACATGTTCATTCAAGACGCCTCTCTTGCTTGTCTGTAACGTCTCACTCTGCATTGAGGAATCTCGTTCCCATGGTTCCCTTATTGAATTGTTTGGTTTCACTGTACACGAAGAGTAGTGTCCGCATTGCTAAACTCCACCCCATGGGAGAACTTTAACACCTAGAGGACAGCGCTTATGTGTAGTTTATTTGTCTCGGGTCGTGTAGATTCCACTCATTTCCAAAGTTATGTAGGTCAGCGCCTTACCCTCCACACCTTCAGTGAGATCGTTCCATAATTTGTAATATATTTAGATTCTTTTGTTACATTCGGCCTTACATCTTGGGTTAGCCTGAGTTTCTAAATTATATTTTAAAATTTACATACATCGAAGTTTATTATTTTTTATTTTTTAGCCACACCTGTGGCATGTAGAGTTCTGGGCCAGGGACCGAACCCTCGCCACAGCAGCGACCCGAACTGCTGCAGTGATAATGCCAGATCCTTAACCCCCTGCGCCACAAGAGAACTCCTCAAGTTTATATTTTCATGCTGTTAAGTTCTATAGGTTTTGACAAATGCCTAGTGTCATATATTCACCACTATGGTATCATACAGAGTAGTTCCATCACCCTAAAGATGCTGCCTCACCCGTTCAGTCTTCCTCCCCCCACCCCCTCACACCTGGCAACCACTGACCTTTTTACTGTCTTTCTCTACAGTTTTGCCTTTCCAGAAAGTTGCATAATTGGAATTATATTACATGCAGCCTTTTCAGACTAAGTTTTTTTTACTGAATACTATTCATTTAAAACTAACTCATTTCTTTTCATGGCTTGCTAGCTCATTTCTCCTCATTGCTAAATAATATTTAATTATGTGGATATACCACAATGTGGGTATCCAGCTTGCCTTTTGCAGGACATTTTAGGAACTTCCAGTTTGGGATGAATAAAGCTGTTGTTAACACTCACCTGCAGATTTTGGGTGGACGTAGTCTTGCAGTCATTTGGATAAATACTTGGTGGTGTGGTTGCTGGATCATGTGGTAGGATTACATTTAGCTGTATGAGAAACTGCCGCACATCTTCCAAAGTGACTTTGATTTTGCATCCCTATCAGTGATGAATGAGAATGTTTATTATTCCTCATCCTGGCTAAAGCTGGCCGTCTTTTGGGTTTAGCTGTTCTAATCTGTAGCGGAATCTCATTTTTGTTTAACATCAGCTCACTCATGACAAATAAGCATCTTTTCATACTTTTCCTTTTTGCCATGTCTGCATCTTCCTTGGCAAAGTGTTCAGCTCGCGACACATTTTTAATTTTTTGTAGTTGAATTCTAGGCCATTCTTTGTATATTTCAGATACAGTTCCGTTATCTGATAAGTAACTTGGCAAATAGGACTATGGCGAAATGAGATGACGGAATCAATTATGACTTTATATTATATTCAGCTTGAGTTTCTGGAAAAATGGAGAGTAAGAGTAACAGAAAAAAGGAAAGTTGAGAGTTAAAATCACTTCGAGAATAAGTGGCTCATGAGACTCATTTGAGTCAAGATGGAGCTTGAGGTGATGGAAGAATTTTTAAAGACTAGAGATCAAGGAGTTCCTGTCGTGGCGCAGTGGTTAAGGAATCCAACTGGGAACCGTGAGGTTGCAGGTTCGATCCCTGCCCTTGCTCACTGGGTTAAGGATCCGGCGTTGCTGTGAGCTGTGGTGTAGGCTGCAGATGGGGCTCAGATCTGGGGTTGCTGTGGCTTTGGTGTAGGCCTGCGGCTACGGCTCTGATTCAACCCCTAGCCTGGGAACCTCCATATGCCACAGGAGCGGCCTAAGAAAATGGCAAAAAGACAAAAAAAAAAAAAAAGACTAGAGATCAAAAATATAATAAGGTTCCTGGTTCAGATTTTGCTGACATTATCAGAGATTGTTGAAGAGAAAGCAGAAGTAAAAAGCGAAGAGAAAGTTAGGCTAAGAACTGTATCGAGTCACAAAAGTGATTGACGGGAGTTTTATTAAGAAGGAAGCACAGGTTGAATATGTTCCCCCTGGAGAGCTTGATCAGAGCGCGAAGGCTGCTTGGTCTGTCTCCTCTGAGGTCGGATCAGCTGGGAGCTTCACTTACACTTCCTGTGCCTTTCGTATCTGGGGACCCGTGCTCGCTTTGTCAAGAGAGCTCGCTCCTCCCTAGTGAGTCTCTTACCTTTAGCACCTTGTCGAGTTTCTCAAATTGGATTTTAACTCACTGAGGCTCTTTTCCAGGTGAATGTGGGCAAGGTCTTGTTCTCTTTTATGTGATACAACTGTATAATTATGGATATTAGTAATGAGATCCATGTGTCTATATAGTTTAAATCGACTGTTTAAATAGTGAATTCATTGAAATAAATCATTTGCCTTCTCCGTAGCATCATTCAGCTATAGAATCACATAGCTGCGACTTCCGTCTCTAGCAGAATTGATTAATGTATTTAAATTCTGCGTCTTGTCTGGTGCTGCAAACATGTAGCGTGTTCCCTGAAGACATGAAGATATGCTTGTCTTTTTCTTTCCTGCACCTTAAATTTTTCATTTCTTTTTTCACCTCACTATCCCTAAGGATGGTAAATTATTGAATAACTCACAGAGAGTACACAGTAGTACAAATAGTTACGATCACTGAGTGGTAATTAGTTATAGCCTTTTGTGATTTTGAGTTGTTTAATGAAATGGATACCAACATGAAGCAGAAATTTGAAAACATAATTTTATATTTCTTACATGAAAATATAGAAGTTCTTCATTTGACAATTCTTTGTGTATTCAACAGTTATTATTAGACTATAAAAATTATTTCTGTGAAACAACTACATGTATACAATATCAATGAAAAATATCAAAGTTAATTTTAACTGAACATTAGTTTTATCTTTGGATTTAGTGGCTCTGATAAAAAGAATTTTTATTGGAAATAATAAAATATAAGAATTTATTCATTAAACATGTTTTTTAGCACCTAGCATCTACCAGTGCTTTATTGACCTGTTTGATAATATTGCTAGGGTTCCATTTACCTTAAGTATTAAACCTATGATAATTACTGACAAAAAATAGAAGTACTTTGTAAGGCTTAACTGCACAACCCTGGAACACAGCATCGGTTCAAATATAACACTGGAACTTACTGTTGGAAAACAGCTGTGTAATATGATGTAATAACCTAATGTGAAATTTCTAAAGTTCTAACTTTACCCTTAACTTTTTACTACTTTATCATCATGGTAAAACATAAATAACAACATTTTTACTTTAACCATATCAAGGGTAATCCAGTGGCATTAATTATACTCACAATGTGTAACCATCACCTCTGCCTACTTCCAAAACAGCCTTTATCCAAAACAGAAACTTTGTACCCATTAAGCAAAGAAGACCTCATTCTTCTCCTCCTCAGCACCTGGAAACCCCTGATCTACTTTGTCTCTATGAATTTGCCTGTTAGATAGTTCATATAAGTGGAATCATGTAATATTTGTCCTTTTTGTCCAGGTCATTTTATTTACTGTATTTTTCTTAAGTTTCCTCCATGTTGTAACAGAACTTCATTCCTTTTTATGGATGAAAAACAGCCCATTGTATGTATATACATCTTTTTAAAAATAATTATATGTTAAGTCACTTTGTGTAACATGTTTTTCTATATCTTTGATGTAAATGTGATGTCGTATTGGTTAATTTTATTCTTTTCAATTCTTTTGCAGGTTTGACAGATGAAAAAGTGAAGGCATATCTTTCTCTTCACCCCCAGGTATTAGACGAATTTGTATCTGAAAGTGTTAGTGCAGAGACCGTAGAAAAATGGCTAAAGAGGAAAAACAACAAACCAGAAGGTAAGAGCTCATTCAGATTAATTGTGGATTATTTTATAGTTTATAGTGACAAAAAGGGTATTTAGTAGATGCTAGAAAGTAAAATATAGACAAATATTAATACTTTAATTCTATAAGAGCTTTATTGTTTAAAAAGATAACTTAAAATAAGTTAGAATTAGGGGAAATGATCCTTAGTTAAAAAAAGTTTGGGGAGTTCCCGTCATGGCTCAGTGGTTAACGAATCTGACTAGGAACCATGAGGATTTGATGCCTGGCTTTGCTCAGTGGGTTAAGGATCCGGCGTTGCCGCGAGCTGTGGTGTAGGTCACAGATGTGGCTCTGATCTGGCATTGCTGTGGCTGTGGCGTAGGCTGGCAGCTGTAGCTCTGATTTGACCCCAAGCCTGAGAACCTCCATATGCCACAAGTGTGGCCCTAGAAAGCAAAAAAAAAAAAAAAAAAGTAATGCCCTTTAAAAAAAAAAAGGCCTGACTACAGTAATACTGTGAGAACACACCCTTCACTTAATTTCACAGCCAGAATTTGTTAGCACCAGTGGAAGTTTGGCATCAGCTGGCACGCAGGTGGAGGCAGGTGGCAAACCCTGAGCGCCTCTTGTGTGCAGGCCTTTGTTAAGGTTGTCAGTGGTGAGAGAAGCATGACGCCATATCAGGCCGTTTAAAATAAAATGGCCAAGGCAGATTATACATGCATTGCATTTCTGAGGAGGTTTAATGCCACACAATCATATATGCACCTAAAATATATCAGTTGCAGGAGGCAAAAAATGAAAAGAATTGCATATTATTTTGTGTTACAGTGACAATTAACTTTTAAATTTTTGTAAATATTTGTGTCATATCATACCTACCAAATCTATTTTTTTTTCTACTAGTTAACCAAATAACAATACATATGCTCCCAAGTTAAATGATAATTAAGAATAACAACACGAAACTGCAACAATACTCAGTTATGCTAGAAGAAAAACTTGTCCTTATAAGGAGATGACCTTGACAGTGACCCTGTGGAGGCCTCGAGGCTGTAGATGAGACCCAGACGCGAATGAGACGTCCACTTGGGGCTCACCATCTAGCTGTGGGGATGGGTCTAGAAGTCACCACATCGCAGAATGCATCAGCAGCAAACAAGGCTGCAAGCAGTTTGTGGCAGAGTGGTTTTTACAAGGAATCTTAAATTCTCCCACTAAAGTCTGGTAAAACCCTTGTTACCCCTCTTTCCGGGAGTTTATCAAGAATGTATCTCATTGCATCCACTTTATATTCAGAGAGATTCTGCAGCATGGCCCTTGCAGACTGTTTAAAAAGGAGGTTCAGCCTGAGCTTGTGTGATTAGAATGGAAGAGGCATTGCCCTGTCTTCTGTGAAATGTAGAAAGCCAGTTGCACATCTTTATTTCATTTATAAAGCTGCGGATTGAAGTAGTGGTTCTCTGAAGCATTTCATTTCTTTTTTCTTATCCCCTTCTTACTGTTCTTTAAAATTTTGTGTTTTTCTCGAGTAGGCCTTATTCTGCTTCCAAAAATCCCTTCACTGAAAATGTCTCGAGGAAGAAAATGTTTGTGGGGAGAATTCCTAGGGAGTGTTTTCATGTCCATGCGTGGGCCTAGGAACAGAAAGGGTAGTAGATAGAAGGTCTTGGGGTATAGTTTGTTGAAAACAAGACAGACATTCCGGATCACTTCTTTTTTGTGTCAGTTTAGTAAAAGAAAATGAAGTAAGGAAGACTGTGCCGGAGTAAACAATTTGCACAGTACTTTATACATTATAAGTACTCAGGAAACATTTATTTTTTTAAACATTGATAAACAAGCATCATATAAAAGTGGTCTATGCTCTGCAGACAGAAAATCATGTAAAGGTGTAGTCTGCTTAGAGAAAGAGAAAATTGAAAAAGTTGAAATTAAATTCAATTTTTTTAATGAATAAAGGGACAATTATTTAAATTACAGTATTATTTTTGCCTTTAAAATAGTCAGCCTTCATACTGCTTGTGTGTGTTTTGTAGTGATGACACTGTGCTGTTAAAACAGGTAGCTTTTCTTCATTCATTTAGTGTGTTATTCAGAACCTGCTGTTTGCTTAGGAGACTAAACTCTTAAATAATAGAGAGAACATGGCGTATTTTATTTAAACTACGGTCATATTTATAATGAATCAATATCATGTGACCTTGATCAGTTGTAATTTTCAAGGCATTTCACATAAATTCACTCTTTACATCTGGTTAAATTAACGAAGATTAAGCCCATTTAGTAGATGTTAAAATTGCACCAGGGAAGCTAAGGGGTCACCCAGGGTCCAGCATCTATCTAGTTCTTGATAGAATCACTGGGCAGTAACTGCGTGAACAGCTTGAGGGCATAGGCTGCCTGCACTGTGGTTCTCTCTGTACCCTTCGCCTGACAGCGCACCAGAGGCATTGGGACCCAAGAAACCAGCACAGCAGAAGGGTTAGGGTCTCAGCCTCCGAGTGAAGCACTACGGCGCTGGTTACACTTGGTTTTCCTCGTGTGCCCGATGCCGGAAGTACATGTATGCTCTTCTCACCTTTTTATCTCATGTAAAAGCTTCTTGCAGGAAGGGATTAGAGGATATATATTTTAAAATTCCTCAGGACACCTTGTCTTTCCATTTACTCCTCAAACCGCGTGTAAAGCGCTGGCTGGGTACTGGGATGATTAAGTTTGTAAGGAACTCACAGTCCAACAAGTAGAAGACGGAAGCTTTCTGCTTTCTTCTCCTTAGTTGGAGAGTGAGTCTCTGAGCCCGAGTGGTCTGGTGAAGGGATCAGGACCACGGTGACTCCCTGTCTAGTCCGTGTTGAAGAGAAGAGGGCTTGGGAAAGGCGGACCAGCACAAGGCCGCAGAGGCTGAAATTTCACGAGTCTTCACTGCCAGAGTTTTCAGTTCAACCTTATTGCTTTCATACCATTTTCACTTCACATGCATGAAGTTCTGCCTGTATTTTTGAGGCAAATTGCCTTTGAAGGTTGCCTTCTGATCCTAAATCCCAGACAATTGATTTTCAGTGATGTTTGGGAATTGGCCGTAGCACTGATTTCTTTTATAGACTCATGTGCTCACTTAGAGAATATGTGAAAATTTCCACAGAAGCGTCGACGCCTGTACACTCTCATAACCATACTTCTTAGGAAAGAAAAGACAATTATCTAGGTCATGAATTGTTTTGCTAAATGTTCTATTTATGCTAATTTTTATGCCAAGTAAATTTGATAGGCCCAGCTGGTACGCATCCAGGCTCAGATTACTAAACTACTTAACATCTACATAAGTACCAAAGTATAAATATCAAATTAATAAACTTCAGGATATGATGAGGAGTCAAAGTTTTGCCTTTTGTGTAAGAACATTCTAAGACGGAATACAGTTTCGCAACCCGATGCCATTCCCATATTTCAGTATTTGTGGGAAGAGTCATTAACTTGACTGGAGTCAATGTCTCCTCATTAACAATTGTGAGTTGACAGTTTTGGTGATATTGGAATGGGTACGTGAAGAAGTGAGAACACTGGAAGTCAGCGTAATTATATTGGAATCTTCTGGTGGTAGAATAATATATAAAATATGTGGATTTTGTTTAAAACCCTCAAAATGTAGCTGTGATATTCATTTTCTAAACAGAAGCTATTTATTCAAGAGGGTGATTGACCGAACCCAAGTAATTTAAGAATTATGAAGAGCAGTACTGTCTTCTGTGGGTAACAATTTTTGTTATTGTTATTTATTTCTACATCAAAGGGAAGGTAGCAGACCACATCACTATCCTGAATAGCAGTAAGTGTCAAATAATTAATACCAAAAATATTGGTGCTGTCAGCTGCCTTCAACAAATACATGAATTTTTTTTTTTTTTTTTTTTTTTTTACTCAAAAGAATGTAGATACTAGATTTTTTTTTCATCTCCACAATTCTAGAGACAGGATTTAATTTTCATTCAAATAAAACTCTTAGATATTTCAAACTAAGAATTAATGGGATTTAAATCATACTCCCTAAACCTACTATATTCAGCCTAAAATGTGGATTAAGTAGCATTTGTCCTACTTAGCATATAAGATATGGTTTCTTTGCTAGGATGTGTGGTAGCCAGATATTAAGTTAACAAAGCATGAATAACTTTGCGAAAGCATGCACTGTCAGAAGATTTCAGTAAGTAAGAAGCTAATAAATAATGTGTTAACTATTAGGATATACCTACCATGTATAAGAAAAAAATACATAATTAAAATACTCGACACTTTGTTTTGGGCACTTTTTTTCTTTGAAATTACTTTATCGCAAATATTGAAATTACATTTTCACTTAGAACTTTCATATCTTTTTGTTTTTGTTTTTTGTAATGGAAACCAGAAAATGTTTTATGTGTTGCGTGCCTTGATCTGAATGGTAAATGAACATGAGTTCATCATTTGGTAACTAGGAGGGGAATAAAGTTGATATTAATTAATTTGAAATAGTTACTTGATGCATCTTATTATTTTTAATAATTGTACATATTATTAAAAGTAGAGCTTGAATATATTCTTTCTGAGAATATTTGAGCTCCTTAGCAATCCAGTCAGGTTGATTGGGTATTTGATAATATAAAAGATTACGTCAGGAGTACCTCAGTTGTGACTCAATGGAAATGAACCCGAACCCGACTAGCATCCATGTGGGTGGGGGTTTGATCCCTGTAGGTGTAGGTTGTAGATGCATCCTGGATCTAGCCTTGCTGTGACTGTGGCATGGGCCAACAGGTGCAGCTCCACTTTGACCCCTCACCCAGGAACTTCCATATGCCACAGGTATGGCCCTAAAAAAAAAGATTAAGTCAGATTATCATAACTATTGTTAGTGATTATGAAACTAATTTGAATAAATGTAATAGCTTTGTTACAGACTAGATTGATTTTTGAAGCAGTTTTTATGTTACATGTAAAGTTCCTAGCTGCTGTAGCTATTATTTGTGCAGCCAACATTGTTGCTACATTTCCCAAGTAAAAATTTTGGTTGCAGGGGATTCTAACTAATAGAAATGTTATTAAGCAAATGGATTTTTGAAAATACATTGTTTTTGTTGGCATTTCTTTTTATAAAAGTTGTGTTTGTTGGAGTTCCCATTGTGGCTTAGTGGTTAACAAATCCGGCTAGGAACCATGAGGTTGTGGGTTCGATCCCTGGCCTTGCTCAGTGGGTTAAGGATCCGGCATTGCCGTGAGCTGTGGTGTAGGTCTCAGACGTGGCTCGGATCCCACGTTGCTGTGGCTGTGGTATAGGCCAGCAGCTACAGCTCCAATTAGACCCCTAGCCTGGGAATCTCCTTGTGCCACAGGTGTGGCCCTAGAAAAGACAAAAAGACAATAAATAAATAAATAAATGAACAAATAAAACTTGTCCCATCTTTAAAAAAAAAAAGTTGTGTTTGTTAATTGCGCATGTTATAGAAAAAGATGTGTAATAAAATTCATTGTGTCTATTTAATAAAATTTTTTCAGCATTGAAAATTTTGTTTCACATAACAGATTTTTAAAAATAAAGTAAAAGCTCATGAAAGATCGGTAGTGTAACCGTCGTTCAGTGTGTGGGTGTCTACATATGTGTGTTTGGATCTTAGTCTAATTTTTAAAAGCTTCCTGAAGATGTAACATTTATCTCGATGATTTGACCAAAGGTTGAATAATCATTTCTAGCAGCATTCATTTGTGTGGTGAGGGGTAGCTGGAATGTGACCAGGTACTGCTCGTTTCTCTAACTACTTATTCAGCATGCCAGTTGACAAGCGTGTTTGGAGTGCCTGCGAGGGGCGTGTGATTGGAGAAGGAGTATGCACTTTCCCCTCAAGATCGCTTTCTCATAGAGGAAGACAGATAATAACACTCAATCAAAGAAGGAGATTATTTCAGTATTTGTTGACTGTGTATATTAGAAAACATCTAGCGTAATGTTTGCAAATAGAAATTTGTAGCAGAATGAAATTTGCTTGAGATTTTAAAATCCAGGTTGTTTGCTTTTGGCCAGTCAGATAGAGCCTGTGTCTTACATGAAGCATGCGTGCCTGTCTGTCTGCAGTGCCCTGGGCCCTCAGTGGGCCATAGGAGCACCACTGCCTGCTTTACTGCCCTTGAGGGCTCCCCGTCTTTGGTGCGGAACGACGATGTGAAACTTTGCGCGCACAGCAGCTGAGGGTGTGTAACCAAGTGTTAACCTGTAGCGTCCTTCATCAAGACGACGCTTGGGAGAATCGAGGTCATCAAGAGTATAAAAATGGAGAAGGCTTTTTGTAGGAATTGGTTCTCCATTTAGGCCACTGGTTCTCAAAGTGTGATTCTCAGATCAGCGTCAACCTCACTGGGAAACTGGTTAGAAATGCCACGGGTTGGGCCTCACTCCAGACGCAGACCTCCTGAATTAGAAACTCCTGTGATTGGACTGTAAGCTCTCTTTTGACAAGCCCCCAACTCAACTTGCCATGGTAATTCTGATGTAGGCTAGCGTTTCGGAACCACTGTCTTGAGTATTGGGGGGCCTGCGGGAGAGTAAATGTGGTGCTGCTGTTGGTTGGGGCAGCACCAGGAACCACAGCAGGGCTGCAGGGCTTGCTACGGTTTACTTCTGGGAGAGCCTGGAGGGAGGACTTGGCACAGAAAATTCGGGGTGGAAAGCAGTTGGATTGTTGAAAGCAAGTTGGCTGACATAACAAATTTGGTTAAAATGAGTCACTCTTACTCTTTAAAAAAAAAAAAAAATTTAGATTTTTAGGAGTTCCCTGGTGTTACATCAGATTAAGGATCTGGCATTATCACGCCTGTGGTGTGAGTTTGATCCCTGGCCTGGGAGCTTCCTCATGCCATGCCATTAGTGTCCCCCTCCAAAAAAAAATTTGATTAAAAACTTTATTCGTTTCTTTATTTTATTTTTAATTGAAGTATAGTTTATTTACAATGTGAAAATTTTGGAATTTTTGTTTGCTTTTGTACTGCTGGCAATTTTGATATATGGTAGAATTGTTTTGCTACAGATTTTACGTCTTGAAAATATTTTTTCTTATTTTAAGAATGAGAGGATGAACTGTTGAAATTTTTGTCTTTCTACCTCATTTTATTTTTAGCTATTTATTTATGTTCTGCATTGACTGCAATAGGAAAGTTTGGAACAATGTAAAATCCAAAATAGGTGTTTAACTGACAGCTTTGCAAAAGTATGGTGAGTTACAGAACAGTGTATATTATCACCTTTTTATACATTAGTAATCACATATAAATGCATAGACAAAGAGCTGGTAAAATATATGTCATCATGGTTGTTTTTAAATTTTGGAGTTTCATAGGCGTGTTTGTATTCTGCTTAAATATGCTGCTTTCTTAATAAGAAATAAGTAGAAGAAACATTCAAAGAAAGCTTTTAAAGTTTTTCTTATATGGAGGGTTTTGCTCCAAGTTTCAATAATTCTAATTCAGTTTAAAACAATTATTCTCTGCTTGTTTGGCTACTTTTCTGTTGCAAGGGATAATAAACACTGATTCTGTATTGACTAATCCCTTTATGACTGGCTTTTCTTTCTCCCTCCATTGCCAGTATGTTATCATTTGTCACTTAGATTATCACATAGGAAGTTGGTGGCTGAAGTGGAGTCTAGTACTCAGATCAGCATTTGTCCCATAGTCCTCGTTTTAGGCTTACAAATTATTTTACTCAAATTTACCAAATATCTCATATGTGTTTAGCATTTGCTAATAAGCATTGGACATGAATTCAGTTGTAATGGAATTTGCTGTCCAAAGGGGACAAAAAATAGTAAAGAAATTTGACCATAATTACTTAAATCAATTATAATTTTTTCTTGTGATTAGAAATTTTAGGATTTAGTCTCTTGGCAACTTTCAATTATACCATACAGCAGTTTTAACTGCAGTCGTCATTCTGTACATTGAATTCTCAGTATGTACTTATAACTAGAATTTTGTATCTTTTGATTGCCTTCACTCAATCCTTTCATCCTAAATCAGTTATGATAATTGTTATGGTTGAAAGCTTTTTCTCTAAGGTTAGAAATAAGACAAGCTGACCACTCTCACCACTCCTGTTCAGCATAGTCTTAGCCAAAGCAGTCAGTCAAGGAAAAGAAATAAAAAGTATCAGAATTGGAAAGGAAGATGTAAAATTGTCTCTATTTGCAGATGGTATGATTTTACATATAGAAAATTCTAAAGATACCATAAAAATTTATTAGAGCTCATCAGATAATTTAGGAAAGTTGAATAATCCAGAGTATTTCTACACATTAACAACATATTATCTGAAAAAGAAATAAAACAATCCCATTTACAATAGCATTAGAAACAACAAAATTCTTAGGAATAAATTTAACCAAAAAGATGAAATATCTCTATTTTGAAATCTATAAGACATTTATGAAAGAAACCTGACGAAGTCACAAATTAATGGAAAGGTATACTATGTTTATGGATTGGGAGAACTAATACTGGTAAAGTGTCCACACTACCCCAGACCATCTATAGATTCAATACAATTCCTATCAAGATTGCGGTGGCAGAGTTCCTGTTGTGGCTCAGTAGAAACAAATCCGACTGGGAACCATGAGATTGCAGGTTTGATCCCTCGCCTCGCTCAGTGGGTTAAGGATCTGGGTGTTGCTGTGAGCTGTGGTGTAGGTCTCAGATGTGGCTCCGATCTGGCGTTGCTGTGGCTCTGGTGTAGGCCAGCAGCAACAGCTCCATTTAGACCCCTAGCCTGGGAATCTCCATATGCCGCAGGTGCGGCCCTAAAAAAGACCAAAAAAAAAAAAAAGATTTCAGTGACAATTTTTTATAGAAATAGAAAAAAGTCATAAATTTATATGAAACCTGTGAAAACGCAAAGTGTTGAGTATCACACTGTGTGATTTCAAACTGTAGTAATGAGTAATGCAAACAGTATGGTAGTGGCATGAAGAAAGACAAATAGATCAATGGACTGAATCAAGAGCCCAGAGATTAAACCCAAACATATGTCAACTAATATTTGACAAGGACCCAAGAACACTCAATGGGAAAAGACACCCTTCAACAAATGGTGCTGGGAAAATTGGATTTTCACATGTAAAAGAATGAAACTAGACTCCTGTCTTACACCTTTCACAAAAATTTGCTTGAATGGATTAAAGACAGAAATGTAAGACCTGGGAGTTCCTCATGGCTCAGGGATTAACGAACCCGACTAGTAACCATGAGGTTTTGGGTCCGAGCCCTGGCCTCACTCAGTGGGTTAAAGATCCGGCATTGCCGTGAGCTGTGGTGTAGGTTGCAGACATGGCTTGGATCTGGCGTTGCTGTGGCTCTGGTGTAGGCTGGCAGCTATAGCTCCAGTTAGACCCCTAGCTTGGGAACCTCCATGTGCTGCAGGTGCAGCCCTAAAAAAGACAAAAAAAATTAAAAAATAAAAATAAATGTAAGACCTAAAACCATAAAACTCCTATAAGAAAACAAAGGAAAAATAGCTACTTGCTATTGTTGTTGGCAATGATGTTTTGGATATGACACCACCAAGCACAAGCAACAAAAACAAAAATAAGCAATTGAGATTGCATCAAGGTAAAAGCTTCTGCACAGCAAAAGAAACAACAAAATGAAAAGAAATCCTATGGGATAGGAAAGTATTTGCGAACAATCTATCTTATGAAGGATTAATATACAAAATGCATAAGGATCTCATGCAATTCAATTACGATGATAAAAAGAAAACAAAGACAAGCCAATTTAAAACTGGGCATAGGACCAGGGAGTTCCTGTCATGGCTCAGTGGTAACAAACCTGACTAGTACCCATGAGGACATGGGTTCGATCCCTGGCCTCGCTCAGTGGGTTAAGCTTCTGTGTTGCCATGAGCTATGGTGGTAGGTCGAAGATGTGGCTCAGATCCTGTGTTTCTATGGCTGTGGTGTAGGCCATCAGCTGTAGCTCTGATTCAACCCCTAGCCTGGGAACTTCCATATGTCGTGGGTACAGCCCTAAAAAGCAAAAAAAAAAAAAAAAAGTGGGGGGCAAAGGACAAAATAGACCTTTTTCCAAAGATACAAGAATAGCCAGAAGGTACATGAAAAGGTGCTCAACATCAGAAATTATTAGGGAAATGCAGGTAAACTTCCTTATGCTGTCATCTAAAAAGACAAGAGATAAAATTACTGGCAAGGATGTGGAGAAGAGGGTACCCTTATACACTGTTGATGGGAATCTAAACTGGTACAGTCACTATGGAAAACAATATGGAGATTCCTCAAAAAAATAAAAAATATTAACTTATGATCCAGCAATTCCACTGCTGGAAATGTATCCAAAGGAAATGAAAATGCTACGTCAAAGCATTATCTGCACCCCTGTGTTCACTGCAGGGTTATTTATAGTAGCCAAGACACGGAAATAACCTAAATGCCCATTGATGGACAAATAGATAAAGAAATTGTGGTATATATAAAAAATATAAAATCATTGTTATTAAAAAAAGAAAATGAGGAGTTCCCATCATGGCGCAGTGGTTAATGAATCCTACTAGGAACCATGAAGTTGCAGGTTCGATCCCTGCCCTTGCTCAGTGGGTTAACGATCCGGCGTTGCTGTGAGTTGTGGTGTGCGTCGCAGACACCGGTCAGATCCCATGTTGCTGTGGCTGTGGTGTAGGCCGGTGGCTACAGCTCCTATTGGACCCCTAGCCTGGGAACGTCCATATGCCGCGGGAGCAGCTCAAGAAAAGGCAAAAAAGCCAAAAAAAAAAAAAAAAAAAAAAAAAAGAAGAAGAAGAAAAGAAAATGAGGAAATCCTGCCACTTGTGACAATGTGGATGGACTTTGGAGGGCATTTTGGCAAGTCAGTTAGAGAATGACAAATACTATACAATCTCACTTTTATATGGAGTAAAACAACTTAATTGAAAAAGAGATCATATTTGTGGTTACCAGAGCTTGGGGGTGGACAAGAGGGGGAATTTGAATGACAGTGATCAAAAAGCACAAACTTGCGGTTATAAGGCAGTTAATACTGGGAATGTGGTGTACACAGCATGGTGACTGTTGTTGACACTGATACGTGATACGTTTGCAGGTTGTTGAGAGAGTAGACTCTGTGAGTTCTCATCACAAAGAAGCATTTCTTCATTTTTTCTTTTTTTAATTTGTGTCTATATGAGATGAGGGTGTTAAGCTAAACGTGCTGTGGTACATGTTTCTCAATATATATAAGTCAGATCTTTATGCTGTTTGCCCTCAATTTGTACTGTGTTGTATGTCAATTATATCTCAATAAAAGTAGAGAAAAATCTTTTTAAAAAACCACTGGAAAGGAAAGTTGGTGCTTAATGAATATATTTAAAAAAGATCTTATTTTGTCTGGGACTAGGAAAGGGTTCTCTGAGAGAGTAGGATTGAGCTCAGTAGACGAGAGGGAGGAGGAGCTGGAGGTCTCCAGCAGTGGAAGGGGTTCTGATGGAGCACTGTAGGAGAAGAGGATGCGGACGTGAGCAGAGAACGATCGTGCAAGACCTTCTATCCAGGTCATGTTTAGGGGCTTTGGACTTTATCTTAGGAGCAACATGAAGGTATTGATTGAAAGGTTGGAAGGAGATCTGAAAAGACATATTTGCAGTGGATTTTCACAAGCATTAGTATTTTGTTTGGTATTAAAAAAGTCGGTGGGAGTTCCCATCATGTCTCAGCGGTAACGAACCTGACTAGTACCCATGAGGACACAGGATTGATCCCTGGCCTTGTTCAGTGTGTTAAGTATCCGGTGTTGCTGTGGCTGTGGTGTGGGTCGGCAGCTACAGCTCCAATTCGACCTCTAGCCTGGGAGCTTCCATATGTGGTGCATGAGTCCCTAAAAAGACAAAAACAGTATAAAAATTAAAAAAAAAAAATCAATGCTGTGAAGTTTCAGTCTCCAGTCTTTTGTCTTCTCAGAACTCATCAGCACACGTTGATGTTTGTTGTGTCTGTATCAATTGATAACTTCCTTGCAGATATCTTAATGAAGTAGCTCAATATTTTGAAATTGAAGCAAAAGTATGTCTCTAATGTTTATGAAATATCAGGGAATAAACTTTTGCTGGATACTTTTTGTAGAACCTGTATAACTTTAATGCTTTGAGGTTGAGTAAATTAATGCTCATTTTGGGTTTTGGCACAATTTAAACCTAATGGTAAGACATTGAATGTATTCGGGGAAAAGTGAACATAGTGAGTGAACAAGATTCAGGAAGTGAGGAAGCACTTATTTCCTTAATCTGTGTAAAATTATGAAACAGGATCAGGAATGCCTCATAAAGCACAGAACACTGAGTAGAGACACAATGAAGTGAGGATGGTTCTCAACCTTCCAAAACAATTGAACAGGAAATGGTAAAAATAATGAAGGGGATGGTTTATCTTGGGGTAATTATAAACATGAAGAATTTACAATCAGCAAGGGGACCATTAGTTCTAGGGATGTTTTAGAAATCAATCTCAGACCTAGGGTTTTGAAAGTTAAGGGTCCTCAGATCAATCATAGTTGAAACTCCTTATTTTGGAATATATATGATATTTTTCACTTAGAGTTTATCTAAAAAATATATGTAAGCAACCATGTTTATTTTCCTGGTTTTGTATTTATGAGAATTATTTGAGATGGATTTATTAATAGTGTTTCACACAGCCTTGAAATTCTTCTTTAGACGTTAGAGGAGCCTCTCAGATTTCAATTTGTCTAAATGATTGTCTGCATACCATAATGCACATTTGGCTTCCTAAATGTTCTTTTACTGTGGGGCTGAGAAAATTAAGATCTAGTTAACTTTCTTCTGAAATTCTTTATATGAAAGTATAATACAGAGAAAGGAAACAACATATGTTAAATTACCGGCAATTTCTAAAATGCGTGACTTTGGTTCTTTTTTGTGATCATTATTCTAAGGAGGATATTAGAAAGAGAAATGAATGTAGAAGCAAATATTTTTTCTTATACTTTTCATATAAGAAGTCTTAAATATTCCCCATACACATTAGAAAATGTACCATATAGCATATATTTAAATTTTTTTTTGTTTTAAGATTGCAAATCCAGGGAGTACCTGTTGT
The DNA here is from genome assembly GCF_054392235.1 of Sus scrofa. Classification (NCBI taxonomy): domain Eukaryota; kingdom Metazoa; phylum Chordata; class Mammalia; order Artiodactyla; family Suidae; genus Sus; species Sus scrofa. Next base: position 3,274,121 of record NC_139383.1, read on the forward strand.
GGATCAGCCGTAACTAACCCGGCTAGTATCCGTGAGCATGCGGGTGCAGTCCCTTGGCCTTGCTCAGTGGGTTAAGGATCCACTGTTGCCATGAGCTGTGGCAAAGATTGCAGACTTGGCTCGATTCTTGTGTTGCTGTGGCTGTGGCCAGTAGCTGTAGCTCCAGTTCTACCCTTAGCCTGGGAATTTCCATATGCCTTAAGTATGCCCCTAAAAAAGCAAAAAAAAAAAAAAAAAGATTGCAAATTCATTTCCTAGAACAGTTAGGCAGAATTCTTGCTCTAAATATTCATTAAATGAAGGAATACACTTAAGTTAAAAATGAACATGGAGGGAGTTCCCGTCGCGGCGCAGTGGTTAACGAATCCGACTAGGAGCCATGAGGTTGCGGGTTCGGTCCCTGCCCTTGCTCAGTGGGTTGACGATCCGGCGTTGCCGTGAGCTGTGGTGTAGGTTGCGGACGCGGCTCGGATCCCGCGTTGCTGTGGCTCTGGCGTAGGCCGGTGGCTACAGCTCCGATTCAACCCCTAGCCTGGGAACCTCCATATGCCACGGGAGCGGCCCAAGAAATAGCAACAACAACAACAACAAAAGACAAAAAAAAAAAAAAAAAAAAAAAAAAAGAACATGGAAAGTTTCAGTTAACTGGGGGGTTACTAATATAAATCAATCAAAGCTTTATGAAATTCAGTTAGGGCCTGGCTAGTAAACATTTATAGAAAAAATGAGTATGTGAATATAGTCAGGCCTATAAGATTTCAGAAAGTCCCCGTACTATTTTGTAGAAAGAAAATTTTAAAAATTGCTTTTTATGGTATTAAGAAACAACGATAATTTTAACAGGGAAGAGCAGGTATAGGAGATGCCCCTACAGATAAAAAATATATGCATTAACTTACTCAAATAGTACAAGGAAACAAAGATCTCAGTAAAGACATAAATTCATGTAAAAGATTTTTTCAAATAATAGTAGTAAATAACATTATGGTACTTATTTGCCAACTGTTTTAAGTGCTTTATGTGTATTGATTCAGCTAATCCTTACACTAATATTAGGAGAGGAATATGATAATTACACCCAAATTTACAGATGAGAAAACTAAAATAGAGCAGTTAGGCATCAGAGCTTGGGATGTGAACACAAGTATGAAAGCAGCGACACAGGGACTGGAAGATGTTTTGTGACCTTATTTGCAAAGACCAAATGGTGGAAGCAACCCAGGTGTCTCTTGGCAGATGGATGCATCAGCAAAAGGTGGCATATACATACGATTGTATGTATTCAGCCCTAAACAGGAAGGGAATTCTGACACATGCGACAACATGGGTGGACCTTGAGGACATTATCCTGTCACAAAAGGACAGACTGTGTTTCTTCTTATATGAGGTAGGAAGAGGAGACAAATTCTCAAGAGACAGAAAGTAGGATAGTTGGGGCCAGGGGCTGAGGGGGAAGGAGGAATGGAGGACGAGTTCAGTGGGTACAGAGTTTCCGTTTGCTGAGATGGAAAAGTTCTGGAGATGGAGTGCACAGTAGTGTGAGTGTTAGTAAACACCGCCTAACTCGTAGGCTTGGGGTGGTTAAAACGGTAAATCTTACATTATGTAGATCAAGTTGGGGACACATGCAGTTTGGATATAAGTTCATTGCTTTTCCCAGTCGAAAGAAATGTTCACTTTTATACCAGACTTTCTTGTCGAGGGTCTCTCCCCAGGCTTCACACACTGTGGACCTGCTCCTGTGCACAGTATCACCAGAGCCAGGAAAGCAAGCCAGGGAGGCAACAAGTCCATCTAACCTGGGTTCGTTCCTGGAAGACATCAAAAATGATGTGCTCATTGAATTTTTATTTATTTAATTTTAAAAAATGTGATAAAATACATAATGTAGGTCAATTATACTCCAATAAACATAAATAAATAAGTCAATAAAATGGGATAAAACCTACCTCATGGGGCCCGTGTAGGTATTAGCACCTCATACATACCAATCACTGACAAAATGATAGCTGTGTGTTCATGCTCTTAAAGAAAAATAGACTTTTTATTTTCTATGAGTTTTAAAACCTGCATAGATTCATGTTACCGTTACCACAATCAGGATGCAGAGCAAGTCCATCCGCCCCAGAGCTTGCGGCGCGCTCCTCTCCTGCCCTGGAGACAGCTGATCTGTTGTTCTTCATCACTGTAGTTCTGTCTTTCCCAAGTGTCTGCGAATGGAATCTTATAATGTGTTCTGCCCCTTGGCCTGTGACCTTGAGACTCACCTAAGCCTTTGCTTGCATCACTTGCTCATCCTTTGTCATTGCTGGGGAACGCTCTGTCATGTGGATGTGTTGCAGTTTGTTTACCTGTTCATCTGCTAATGCACATTTAGTTATTTCCAGTTTTGAGGAGTTGTGAATAATATTAAATGCAATTTTAAGTAATTCCCTAGAATGGGCAGTTTTATGGGAGATGCTGGGTCATATTGCTTTTACTGGAGTGTTTTTATGTGTTGACTTAGGTTTTTGTCTTTTTGATGAGATTTGAATCTGTTCTATTTGATAGGAATCTCTGAGTCTTCTGAGTCCATTTAAGACATCACAAAATGTGTTTAGATGTGGGAAAAATGTCATTTATTTCGTACTTACCCTACTTAGCTTCAGTTTCACAGAGAGTTATTTTATTTACTACTTTTCAGATTTTAAGAAGGAATCATTTGGTGGAAGAGCTCTTGATGCATTGGCTAAGCCTCTGCTCTCTTATGCAATGTTTGACGTAATGGGCCACATTACATACTCACTTAACAAATAAAAGATTGAATACATGAATGAATAATTCAAAAGCACTCATATAATGCGATTAATTCTGATTCATGGTAATAGTGACATAAGGTTGCTGTCTTAGTTCATTATGTTAAAAATATGGGTTTTTTTTTATACTAATTGGAAACAGCAGTCTGTAATTTATATATTGCTCACCGCAGACAATGCGTCATTTGTTAGGGTCCAAAGGACACGTTGTCTGAAAGTGGCTGTTGTTTCGTCCTACCCTGGTCTCAGAGTTGATGAACATTGTAAGGGGGTAAGTATACATGTGATTCAAGGTGAAATATGATATTTATGATTGTTTTAAATATTTTTAATTGCTAGGATTTCCTCTAATGGTTTTATTGGAGTAAATGATAGAGGAGAAACATGTGACTTACTCTAAACCCCAGAAGCCTTCACGGCTCTTACGTTAACACCACTCTTCCACCCGTTAATGAAAAACTACTTTGGGAAATGTAGAAGTTGTTCGTCGTTTGCCCCTGCGTTCTTAACATGCCAGGTGACGAGTGAGTGCTTTCGAACTGTCATCAGAAGCAGTGCTGTCAAGCAAGGGTTTGTGTGTGATGGCAGTAGACATTTCTTTGATATGGGTCAATAAAAACAGGGGAGAGAGGGCCTCTTTTTTTTTTTTTTTTTTTTTCTTTTGTCTTTTTTTGTTGTTGTTGTTGTTGCTATTTCTTGGGCCGCTCCCGCGGCATATGGAGGTTCCCAGGCTAGGGGTCTAATCGGAGCTGTAGCCACCGGCCTACGCCAGAGCCACAGCAACGCGGGATCCGAGCCGCGTCTGCAACCTACACCACAGCTCACGGCAACGCCGGATCCTTAACCCACTGAGCGAGGGCAGGGACCGAACCCGCAACCTCATGGCTCCTAGTCGGATTCGTTAACCACTGCGCCACGACGGGAACTCTCCTCTTTTTGATGCGTGTAGATCTTTGGGAATAACATAACTCAAATTTAAGCAATCATTATTTTGACTATTTAAGAATTTTATATTTTTGAATATCAGGGTTAGAATAGGGACACAGTATGGCGGTTATAGGTCATTACAGTCAGAAAATATGATTTAATTGCAGTCTTCACACAGTTTGCTGTAATTCTGCTGTTTCTGTGGACTGTTTGTAACAATGATCATGTATTCACCTTCATTCCCACTGTGCTTTCATGCTTGTTGAGGTAGCGCATTTAGCTGGAAAGTGTTACTTTGACTGTACTTACATGACTGTGGTGCTGTCGGGAGTATGTTTTAAAAAGAAAACTTAATGGCGATGCTATCATTTGGTTGTTAACTCTGTAGGTTATTTCTGGAGAAATTCTAGAATTACATTTAATTTCAATATTACCATAATCACACTGTAATTATACTTTTATTTCCGAGTAATGGCATGTAGGTAGGCTCAGTTCCACATGTAAGACGACTGGGCCATTACGTCCTCACTGCCACCCCAGCACAGTGGGCTTTAATAAGTATTGGTCACATCATCTCCAGAGGGTGTTACAATGTGGACCATCAAGTACACACACACACGTGGCTAGTGTGTTTCCTAGTCACTCATTCATCCATTCATGCTTTCACTCATGTGTTTACTATGTTTTAGTCAAACCAGTTCCAGTAACTGGGTATGTGGCCAGGCTGTCTGGTTTGACTGTCAGCCCAACAGTGTTAGGGGAAAGGTTGGTATTTGTTACCTTTTGTAATTTATCTTCACTTAAAAATATATTTATTTTTTCCTTGTTTTCCTTGCTTAGCAAACGAAACTACACAGGCAGATTCTTCTCATTCTAATTATGGTAGATATTCTAATGCAACCAGATTTCGGAAATCTGTATTTATTAATTAAATTAAATTTGTGTAAAAAAAGGTACATGCTTTTTTCACTTCAGCCTATTCACATATAAATTCAAGTGCTAAAATTAATTTCATAATGTTTTTTCTCCCTTTTTGACAGATGCAGTTGAGGTTTAAATCAAATAAGATTTAAATCCTGGAATATATTCATTTATTTAATGTAGGTTGAATTAGCTCTGCCCAAGTGCAATGAGATTTCTACTACCAGACAGTTTAAAAAATGGGAACAGAATAGTGTCCACAAATTTAGAAGGGTGGCCTAAACTGATGCTGAGGGGTCCCATTTCCGCATGTTTGAATTTAGTATGCACACAAGTAATTCATGACTTAATGGACATGTAATTACTTCATAGAAAACTTAATGGACATTTAATTACTTTATAGCAACAAATATGTTGAGCCGATTTTAAGAGTAACTTTTAACTTGAAAGCATCTCTTTAATCCTAATTTTAGAAATAGAATTTTGAAGAGAGAGATGGGTAGAGCATATTTTTTAAGGGGGGTGAATATCAGAAGTTCAGCTATGGACATATTAAGATTGAGATGTTTATTAGACATAAAAACGTAGAGTTGGATAGGTAGCTGGATATTTGAATCTGAAGTTCAGAGTATGCTTAGGGCCGAAGATATAAATCTGGGAATCATGAGCATATAGGCGGCATTTAGAGCCACGAGACTGTATTTACTTAAAAGTGTCGATAGGGGTTCAAGGAATTTCAGCATAGGGGTTTGGAGAAAGGATCTAGCAACAGGGAAGTGCTGCTGAGCTAGGAGGATAACCAGGAGAGGCTGTATCCTGGGAGCCGAGAGCAGACCACCTACGGGATACAGTGAACAGTTGTGTCGGCCGCTGCCGGAGGGTCACGTGAGAGGAGGATGAAGAGCAGATCATTAACTGTAGCGCTGTGGAAGTCTTAGTGGTTTTGCTAAGCTTAGTTTTGGTGGAGTGGTGGAACTGAGTGGGAGGGATTAAGAGAGCATGAGAGGAGAGGGCATGGAGATGAAGTGTGTGTGCCTGTCTTAAGGTTTGTTGTAAAGAAGAGAGCGTTTGACATCTGGAGGGTGGAGGCTGTTTTTGTTTTTGTTTTTGTTTTTTTTTGTTTTATTTTGTTTTGTTTTTTTTTAAGGTGAGTGTATGCGTAAAGTAAGAGATTATATGTTAATGGAGAATGTTTCACTAGATAGGAAAATAATTTTTGATGTAAGAAAGAGGAGCTGGGATGGAAAAGATTGCTGGTGAGATTTTCTTTCTATTCTTGAACCATAACAATATACCACAAAAAATTAAGTGCAAGAGCTATTTAAAAAAGAATTTAGATTCTTTAATTAGCCAGACTTTACAAAGTTTTATAAAAATGTAAAACGATGCCCCTCCTCTGAGTAAATTTTTTGAAAATAGTTGTTTTTCATAAAAATATGTGTGCATGTTATATGCAATAGGATTACTATTATCATTTTAAAATTAATAAATACGCATTTTAAATGCTTCACTTTTTACTTCTATTATAGGAAATAGCAGTACTTGTAACACACATAATTTAATACCTCTCTGGGGTCCTTATTAATTTTTAAGAATGTAAAGGAGTATGAGATTAAAAAAAATTGAGGACTACTTCAATATAACAATCTCCTAGCTTTCTCATGGCTGGTTTTTAATGAAAGACTAAAATCTTTTAAGAAATTACCATCTAAAAAGAGAATTCTAAATACTCTGTGTAAGTACTTTATGCAGTAGAGCTCATAATATGTACATTCATTTAATTTCCTCAGTTCTATAATACATTATCTTCTGATATTGTTGAGCATATAAAATATGATGTGTTTATATTACTAATTACTAATAGCTATGGATTTATAGTTAATTAAAAGCCAGTTCAATACACTCTGTCATTTTTTATTTGTTCAAATTTGTTAGCATTCCATCTTAACATATTTGGATTTGAAATATTAGAAACAAATCACCTTACTTGGAATTTGTTAACCGTCTTGGATGTTTATATTCATGTATTTCATTACATTTGGAAAGTTTTCAAAGATTCCTTCCTTCCTTCCTTCCTCCCTCTCTCTCTCCCTCTCTCCCTTCCTTCTTTCCTCTCTTCCTTTCTTTCCTTCCTTCCTTCTTGCCACACCTGCTGCAAGTGTACATTCCTGGGTCAAGGATCATGAACCTGTGCCAGAGTTGTGACCTGAGCCACAGCTGCTGCAATACCAGATCTTTTATTGGCTGTGCCACATGGGAACTTCCTCAGAAATTTCTTTAAATATTCTCTCCATCTTGGTTTCCTTTTCTGGGGCTCCCACAATGCATGTATTTGTTCAGTTAGTGGTGTTCCACAGGCTCTGTGAACTTTAGCATGTTTAAACAGTTGTTTAAAGTCTTTGCTTATTGATCTACCGTTAGTTCTTTTTTTAGGGAGAGTTGGTGTTGATCTATTTTTTTTTTTCCTTTGCATAGGCCATACTTTACTGATTTTTTGTGATATATATATACACAATTGTATATTTGAATGTAATATGTAACTCTGGAAGCCAGATTCTCCCCTTTTTCCAGGATTTGTGATTTTTTTGGTTTTGTTTTGTTTTTCTGATTATTGTAGGCTGTCTCTGTGCTGAGGATCAGCCTTAAGGTGTAAGCTCAAAATATTCTTAGGTCTTTTCTGAGCCTGTGTCTTTATCTGAGCATGCATGATATAGGCAGCTGCTTTTGAATGTCTTTAATGCCTGGTTCCCAGAGGGAAAAAGAGAAAAATGGAAGGTAGATAAAAAGAGGACTAGCCTTTTGAGTCCTCTTTAAAGTCCCTCTTTAGCCAGAAGAGAGGGCCTTCCGGCAGCTGGGGGAAGAGCAACAGCAATGGTTGCCCACCTTTTTGTCTGCACCTCTGAAATCAGAAACAGCAATCAGTGATCAGAGAATAGGTCACTGGTATTTGGAGGACAAGGTCCTTTTTGCCCACCCTGACTTCACAAGCTCTGTGCTAGCTGCTGCAGGAACACTGCAGAGATGCCTACCTTGGAACTGGGAGGCGGGTAGCTGGTACTGTGCTAAGAGCTGCAATTGACCAAAATTAACTATAATTTACTATCCAAGCTTTCTCTGGAAGCTTCAGGCCTTCAGTAGACTTCTGGCTTCCCAAATAAAATTACATGCAACAGATTATGCCAGTGCAATTATTGTCTGGGAGGGGAGACTGATTCTTGGTGATTCCTACTCCACCATCTTATCAGAATCCCCGCTTCCCTCATGCAGTCTTGTAATGTAATGTATTTTCTCCCATTGGTTTGTATTTTCTTGTTTTATAAGATACAAATCTTACCAAAACTCCTCATTCATTAAACATCCTTTGACAAAATAAAATGAAGTAGAATCAGTTGTTTGTATATTCTAAATTTAAAAATTTTTATCCATACTGGTAACTCTTGATGCTTTGAAAGACTGTTTTTTTTTTTTTTTTGGTTGTTGTTGTTTTGTTTTGTTTTGTTTTGTTTTTTGCTTTTTAGGGCCACACCTGTGGCATATGGAGGTTCCTAGGCTAGGGGTCGAATCAGAGCTACAGCTGCCAGCCTATGCCACAGCCATAGCAACGCCAGATCCGAGATGTCTGTGATCCACACCACAGCTCACAGCAATGCCTGATCCTTAACCCACTAAGCGAGGCCAGGGATCGAACCTGCACTCTCATGGTTCCTACTCAGATTCGTTTCTGCTGCACCAACATGGGAACTCCTGAAAGACTGTTAATACCAAATCTAGATCTTTGATATTTTTCTGCTCAGTCTGATTTTATATGTGTATAAAAGTAGTGCTTACTTTCCTTTAAGTGAGCTCTTTCCCTGTTAAAGTTCTAATGTTTGGACCCTTGTATGAACTGTACCACCATTTCCTGAACCTGTTCAGAATAAGTTTGTAAAACAGATTTTTAAAAATTTTAAATAATTGTGAAGTGTTTCATACATGTAGCCTTAGCTCCATATAAATTGCAGAAATAACTTACTGAACTCTCACAAAATATGTTGGAAGTCAACATTTCACATGGCAACAAAATTAATGACAAATTATGAATAGGAGGAACTACTGGTGTGCTGGAGTGGCTAATATTGGCCCAACCAGTTGATACATTTTCAGGAATCTTATGATTCACTTGATATCAAAGTTGGTAGTTTGAAATCAGCCGTGGTGGAAGTATTTATACCACAAAAATCAGCAAATGCTACAAATCAGAGTTTTGCCTCTTTGCCTTTGGTGGAACTGGTGAACATTTACCAACAGAGCACTGAATTAGTCCCATCATGGCCAACATCAAGCTACCAAGGTGAGGCCCCCAAAGCTTACACGAGGTTAAGAAGAGATGAACCACAGCACAAAGTTACGTAGTATTTCTGTCACGGAGATGCAGTAGACGTAAACAACCTCAAGGTGTCGGTAACAGTCAAGTGTCATGTGGTAACTAGAGGATGATGAGTTTTCAGTATGTATTACCTTTAAATAGTGTTCCGTTTAATTTTAAGCTTTCATATTAAGTTTTAGTAATTTTAACGGCCGACTTGCGGAATTCTTGAGAGTTTAGTGATTGGCTCTTGTAAACTTTTGCAAGTTGGTTTCAACACATCGTGAGAATATTTTTGCCACAAAGATTGGAAGATGGTACAAATCAGAGCATGCTTTCCCCTAGGAGTCCTTTGTTAAACATTTACCAACCTCCACTGGAGATAAACCCTACAGTGATGCAGAGGCCCTCCTTAAATCAGCAGAATTTTTAGGTGTTCAGTGATCCTGGGTCATTACCTGAAAAATAATACGAAAATTACTACATCTTGCACCTTGAACTACAAAGCAGTTAGCGTACTCCTGGTAGTCTCTTCACATCCTGGAAGGAGCGTATCCCACACCTGAGAACACTTTTTGTCCTGTATCCTGGATAACACGGAAGACCAGGCTGCTCTGGGACACTGAACAAGCACAGTCTGCCTATAACGGATCCAGGCCGTGGTGAAAGTGACTGTGCTTCTGGCGCCGTGTGACACAGCAGATACAAGATGTGGTATAAGACGGATCAGTGATGAGGATGAGTTCCGCAAAGGGTGGGGAGCACGTGCTTGGTCCTGCGGTCACCACATGGGCACCTCCTGGGGACTCTTCCTTACGGCGACGTTAGGTGAGCGAGTTCCGTGGTGACGGCCGGCTTCACCAAGGACATCCTCACATTCAATTGCATTGTTTTTACTGTGAGTGTGTGAGAGCTTTAGAGAAGTTCTTCAACACTTAGAATATTTCATTACCACTTGTGCTTGTCTCGTATTATACAAAATATATTTTTTGCTAGTTTAGGGCATAGAAAAAAAATCACAGTGACTGCTAGTATAATTTGATTTTTGCTAGCTACATGTAGTTTTAGCAAAACAATATCAACACAGTTGTTCCAGGATAAACTGTTGTACTTGAAAAAGTTATTCACCTTTTTGACTATTTTAGCACTACCTCTGTTTGTTGTCCAGTATTCATATAAGAGGTGTATGATAATTCTTATGTGTTGATTTTAGATAAATATAATGAAAATGCTGACACTAGCCTTATCTATAGGTTCATTCACTGTAAGGCAAAATTACAGTTTTAGGATATTAATTCAGTCTTTATGTTTGCCGCTAAGTCTTTAGTGAGTTACTTTATCACTGGAAACATGACAGCATTATGAAATCTCGGAGTGACTTTCCGTTGCAGCAGGCATTCAACAGGGTCAGCTGTACATTTTATTACTTTCTCAGCTATTTTGTGTTCTTCTTTAGTCAGTGTAATAACAATAACCCTGCAACCAGTGGCTTTGACATTTCTAGCTTGAAAAGCTAGTCCCGTTTGGGGCTTTCTAAAGGGTGCATCATGTCTACATTTAAAATACCCAGTTCTTTTTTCTTTATACGCTGAATGATTGGTCTCAAAATAATCTTGCTACTTAACTGGCACCACAGTACTGTTGGAAAATGTTCTGCCCCATATGACAGGATGAGGTAAATTATTAAAGCCAAGAGAGCCATATTTTGTCATATTTTTGTTTCTTATTTACAGTTTGACCCTGTTTCTTTGGAGTAGATTCTTCCCTTCCATGAGTCAGAGAATCTTCTGATAGGTCAGTTTCATCTTTTTAGTATCTTTAGACATAAATAGTACAGCTTAGGTTGAGAAAATGAGTATACTAAATGCCCCCTTTTAAAGCCAAAGATCTATCCTTAAATATAAGAAAATATACTCTAGTACATTTTATTTTTATGATAAAATAACTGATACACTTAATTCTAAATAATAGTAGTTTTGGATAAAGTGTACTTTTTATATTTCTATGTAGGTGCAGAGCAAACTTGGGGATTCAAAATGAGTATTTACTGGATGTTAATGAAGTTGCAGAGATTATAGCAGGTGTAAACAAAGATAGCAAATAAAAGTACTGTGGAAGTATTGAGAACAGAAATTAACCTCTGAAAATTCATATACTTATATCCTAAAGCTATGACCTTAAAACATATAGAAAATGCTAGAATACAAAGGGTGCATTCCATGAATTATGAGTACTATATACTCTCTAAAAAATACAACATATGCTTATGAGAAAATGAGAAATAGGCAAATAATGTTTTACTGTTATTACGAAAATAGTTTTTACCTGTGAGCCTTCTGAATGGTCTCGAGGCCAGAGGTCTCTGAACCACATGTTGATAATTGCTGCTAAAATGATCTGAAAATGATGAATTTGAATGCAAAGCTTTATTTCCAGCTATGGCTGAGTGAAGAAAGCAGCAAAATCTTTCCTCAAAAAGCAATTGTAAAGTGGATAGTAATAGAAGAAAACAGTCATTTTAGTCTTGGATATCTATCAAAGGCTACAACAATTCAAGAGGCATTTTTGATTTGAAAACAGACCCTCAGGTAAGAGTTGCAGGTGCTCGTCGTGTTCCAGCCTGCAGCTTCTTGCATTCCTCCCTGTCCCTCATTTTCTGCAGAAGTTCTCACTTTTCTGCTGCAGTTGAAGGACCCACTCATTGGAGGCCGCCCTCCATCCCTGACTCCTCATCCCCCACTGGAGCCGGGGGGTGGGGGGGAGCCCAGCTGCGCCAGCCTGGAATTTCAGTCAAGGTGGGGGTAGGTTCCTCCTGTGCAGTGGAGACTGGAGATGACCCCCGGCTCTTCACAGCTTCCGCTGGTCACCCTTGGGAAGAGCCCAGCAACGTGGAACGTGAGCAAACCTGAAAACGGCTTGCATTTTGGATGTGCTCCCCTTCTGATAGAGAGACCCATCAACAGTTGATGGAAGATGAGAAACTCCATGTCCGAAATTAGACAAAATGAATGAAACAGCTTCCTGGAAAGATGCAAATTACCAAAACTGATAGAACAACAAATAGAAAATCTGAACAGCCTTAGTAATTAAGCATGTTCTTATAACAAAAACTTGTTCCCAGATGGCTATACTGATGAATTGTATCGAACATTTTAAATGAAATAATACCGCTCCTTCACACACTCGTTCCGAAAATAGAGGAGGAGGAGAAACTGCCCAGCTCATTCGGAGTCCTGTCTTATCCCGATATAAAAACCAGACTGAGATAACACAGGAAAAGTATAAAGACCCTCATGAACATAGATGCAACAATCCTTAAATAAAACTAGGAAACCAAGCCCAGTAACATCTAAAAAGATGATGTAGTAGGACCCAGTAGGAATACCAGCTGGTTTAATATCAGAGAATCAATTCATATGTATTAAAGTTAAAAAGATGATCATCTCAATATAGAAAAAGCATTGGACAGACTCCAACATCCATTCATGATAAAAATTCTTAGAAAAGAACTGTTCACTTGAGCGATAGGATGCAAAACGTATCCAGATTTAAGTGGAAGAACTAAAGCTGTCTTTTTACCACAGATACATGGTCCTGTGTGTAAAAAATTTCAAGTATTCTACAAAAACTACCAAAATGAATGAGTGAGCAAGGTGTCAGGATACAAGGACCAAAATCCCAAAAAAAAAAAAACCAAATCAACATACCAAAATCAGTTCCACCTCTATATACTAGACAAGAACAATCAGAAAGAGATTAAAATAATTTCATAATAGCATCAACAATTAAAAAGCTTAGGAATGAATTTAGCAAAAGAAATGCAAAATTTGTACCCTGAAATCTATAAATCATGTTGAGAGTAATGAAAAAAATATATGCAAATGGAGATTTCTTGTTCACGAGTTGGAAGATTCAATATTACCAAGATAATAATTCTCCCAAAATTGACTGTAAATTTATTGCAATCCCCATCAAAATTCAAGAGGCCTTTTTTTTTTTTTTTTGGTAGAAATTGAGTAACTGATTGTAAAATGCAAAAAAAAAGACCCATAATAATTTTAAGTGAGGTTCAATGTAGAGTCAAAACTCACTATACAAATACATTATTTCAGACCCTGTGTTAACTGCTATAAAGATAGGCATGTAGATCAATGCAGCTTAATTCAGAGTCCAGAAATAAATCCCTACCTGGTCCAATGACGTTCAACAAAAATGCCTAGACAATTCATTGGGAGAAAAGATAGTGATTATAGAAGAGTTGGATATACACATGCAAAATATAAATACCCTTTACTCACACTGCAAATGAAAGCTAATATAATATGAGTCATATATCTAATTGTAAGAGCTAAAATTGTGAAATTTCTAGGAAAAAAAAAAAAACCAGGCTTAATCTCTGAAATGTACAAACAACTCATGCAACTCAGCAACAACAACAATAAAACAACCGAATTGAAAAATGGTTGTGGTTACCAAAGGGGGAGAGAGAGAGAGGGATGGATGGGAAGTTTGGGGCTAGTAGATGCCAACTATTACATTTAGAAGGAATAGACAACCAGGTTCTAGTGTACAGCACAGGGAACTATATCTAATTACCTGGGAGACCATGATGGGAAAGAATATAAAGAAGCATGTATGTATGTGTGTAACTAAGTCACTTGCTGTGCAGAAGAAAGTGGCACAACATCACAAATCAACTACAGTACAAAGAATAAGAAGAACTCTTGGAAATGCAGAGTTATCCGCTGTGACGCTAGAGATCAGTGGTTGCCTGGAGATGGGGGTTGGGAGGGATTACCAAGGGTCTGCGGAAACCCTTGGGGGGTGATTTATGTATTAATTATTTTAATTGTGTCAGCGGCTTCACATGTCTATATATATATATGTCCAAATTGATCTATTTTTTTCAATCTGAGCAGTTAATTGTATGTCAATTATACATGAATAAAACTTTTAGAAATATAAGTAATAACATTTCTTATTACTATTTTCCAATTTGAAAAAAGTCTCTTCCTTAACTTCTGAGCTTTATGCATTGTAGTCTTTGAAATAATTATTCATGTGGTTTGTATACATATACATCCTGTTTTGAGGTGGCCTATTTAAACTAAAGAAAACGTTGTTTCGTTTTAGATGACATTTTGTATATAGCCCAGAATTTGTTGATAAGACAGTTTTAGAATTTGTATAAAATCTTCAAAGCATGTTTTAAGGCAAAGATTTTTTAAAAATAGGTCCAAATAATAGGACTTAGTAGTGGAACATGCTAGTTCCCAGGAAGTATGTAGTTAAGTGTTTAATTGAAAAGTGAAGATGGAAAAAGAAAAACACTAAAAATCATTCAGTTATGCTTCTTGAGCTTCATGTTCTTTTTCTTTCCATGATGTTACATCTTAATCCAAAATTTTCTCAAGGATGACAGTTTCCCACAGAAATTTTGTTCCATGAACAGTGTTTGCTATTTTTGTTATGTTTTGCTTTTGTTATAGGACTGGGAGACTAACAGAAATCCCCTGGGCAGTGGATGCCCCCAGACGGGGAACAGAGAGGGAGTGTTCCTACTTCAGGCTGGCCAGCTTGCAGAGCAGGTGCTGGGACAGCGTGGTGGACACCAGTGCCCACAGTGTCTGTCTTCCAGGTGCATCATGAGAGCAGGAGTCTAAGGACACGTGCATATCAGGGGAGAAGGAACATTAATTTACACACACTGTATTATTTCGTCTTCACAGCATTTGTAAGGGGTAGGGGTCGGGAAGTTTGTTGGTTTCCAACATCCTTTCTCTTTCCACTGTACTACTCTGCCTTCTCCGCTCGAGAAGTGGGGTCTTTGGAGTCCAGCGGAATCTGTCTCTTCCCAGCAGAGCTTGGGCTTGCCTCGCCTGCAGGGCAGCGTAATAGGAACCATTCCTTTCTGCAACCCCCTACCAAAACTGGGAGCCTTGTGAGTTAGTGCTCAGCCAGTCTGGGCGCGGGCAAAGCATGTTGGAGAGACAGGACAGAATTTCAACCCCTGCAAGGGACAGAAATTCTAGGAAGGCAACAGGAGAGAAAGCTGCCGGTCAGCAGGGGTAGCAGAAGTTCAACCCACCGAACTCAGTCCAGGATCACCAGATGGCACTTGTCAGCAGCGTGGATTGCAGACCTCAACGGCTGCAGGAGCTGAGGCTGCTAATAGCTCCTGAGCCAGTGATCACTGATAAAAAGAAACCAGGATGGAGGCAGAGCTTCCAGGACAAAGGCGCCAGAGAAGAGTAACTTCGCCCTTTGAGGCAACATCCCGCATTTCTTAAGTAGGGTGGAAGCTGAAGGTATACGTGCCAGAGTGTTTATCACAGCATGCTTGAAGAAGCAAGGTCCTGAAATCAATGAAAAAGTAGGTAATATTGAGTAAATTGTGGTGTCGTTATTTCATGGAATATTGTTCATATTGAGATGGTTAGATCTCTTGCCTAGAGAATATCCACGAAATTCTAAGTGACAAAAAGTAAGTTGCAGTGCAGTGTTACAGTTCAGCTCCATTTTAGTGGAAAAAAACACAAGTGCTTCTATTATGTGGTTAAAATTTATATGAGAATGGAAAAGGGTGGGAAAAGACACCTCCCAGAGAGTTAGCGCTGGGAGCCCTGAGGGCAGACAGCATGGGATTGGAAAATAGGAGCGGTATATGTAATTTGTTTTACTGTATATTTTGTTATTGTTTTGTTGGTTATATATATACCACATGGATGCATTTTACATTTAGAACCATTTGAAGAACTTTATAAAATTCTTGTTGGCCGTGCCTGTGGCATACAGAAGTTCCCAGGCCAGGGATGGAACCCACTCCGTGGCTGTAACCAGAACCACAGCAGTTTCAAGCCAGATTCTTAACCCACTGAGCCATGAGGGAATATGTATATATTAGAATTTAAAATGATTATTACAGCAACCAACTTTTGAACCCAACCAGTTTATAGCTAGACAGTTACAAAATCAAACTGGAGCTCAGGTAACTCCTCTGAAATCCTAAGCAGAATTTGCAAATGTATGTCCGTTTTTCTAAGAAGGCCGGTGCTTTTCCTCAAAGGAGTTTAAGCTCCCCCGAATAGTCCCAGACATTCTTTCTCAAATCTGCATTTTAAGAGGTAGATTTAGGCATAACCACTTTAGGTGTGTTGGGGGCAGAAGTCAGACTCTCACCAGCTCTTCGCAGCCTGGTCTTCCACCTAGTTCTCTCAGGGTGTCTACACCCTCCCCCCAGTCTGCATGAGTAGATTCAGTTTGGAGTTAAGCACGTGCTGGTCCTGTGGGGAGAATAGGATTTGGATCCCTATGGAGGCTCTTAGGGCCCCAGCCTCAGGGATCATGGTTTTGCAAGGGTGGCTCTATCCCGCCTCATTCAAACTGCCAACTTCTTTGACTCCTTCAAAGACCCTTGGCTCTCGGGTCTTGTGCTCCCCAACTAACTGCCTGTGGCTGCAGACCGGCCAGCACCCGTTTCTTCAGGGCCTGTGGCTGCTCTGAGTCCCTTTGCTTACTCGAATCCTTGGTGTGGCGTTGGACCTCCCGCCGTCTCTGCCCTTTGGTCCTGGAGTCCCTCCAGAGTTTCCCCAGATATGATTCTCTTGATACCGTCTGTGAATGGGACTGGATCTAGCATTCTTCTGATTAGACTGGCTTAGGAGAGGCAACTGCAGTTCTGTGCGTGGCCTGGAAAGTTGCCCTGTGCCTCTCCCGTTTCTTGCCACCTCCCGAGACAGATAAAAGCAGGGGTCTGGAGTATCGTCATTGTTGGCTGGGAGCAGGCCTCTTTGTGGCAGTGGAAACCCAGAGCCAAGGAGTCTGGTGACTCAGATGACAGTTTGGACTGGCAGTAATAGGAAGAGACCCTAGTATTGACTAATTAATTCATTTAATGAATAGATAAGGAAAGCTAGGCCATGTCCAAGCAGGAAACTAGACCCAGGGAGATGGCTGTTTGTCATAAGGAACTTAGTTTATTTCAGGAAGGAAGGGGCCTGTTCCCATGCTGACTGATGGAGTGATTGGGAGGGAGGAGGGTCACGACGGGGAGAGGCGGAAGGGCGCTGGGGTCAAGGTCGTCCTTCAGCAGGTAGGAAGCCTCTGGTTTCATGGGGATGGACTATAGGCGCTCTGAGAGACTGGTTACTAGAAATTCCACAGTTTGTGAATTAAAATCTTTTAAGGGAGAATTCCTAGCTAAGTATTCAAATATTATTAATTTAAACCACTCATCCTACCAAGGAAAGGCTTTGCTTTTAAAATACCTGAAAAACTGCCGTGATGTCAAGTGAAACCAGAGATTAAGGATTTAAATTTATTAGCGCCAGAAATATATACACATATACACAGGTGTGCGTGCAAGATTATTTTCTTTAGTATTGCGTCTGACACTCGAACATTTGTGTGTGCATGCACCTGTGTGCACCTGTGTGTGTGTGTATGTGTAATTCATCAAATAATATCATTTGTCCAACTGATTTCTCTATAGCATATATGTGATGTAGCATAATAATCTGAGCATAACTATGTAGCATAATCATAAAATGATTGTTATACCTATATTTACTTAGATACAAATCTGTTAATAATATATATTTTAGTTTACAAATGCATGTTTGTAATTTTTATTTTTATTTATTTATTTGCTTTTTAGGGCCATACCCGTGGCATATGGAAATTCCCAGGCTAGGGGTCTAATCGGAGCTACAGTTCCTGGCTTTCGCCACAGCCACAGCAAAGCGATATCTGAGCCGTGTCTGCGACCTACACCACAGCTCACAGCAATGCCAGTTCCTTAACCCACTGAGCCAGGCCAGAGATCAAACCTGCAACCTCATGGTTCCAAGTTGGATTCATTTCTGCCTGGGCCATGACGAGAACTCTCAAAAGCATTTTAAATGTAGTTTATATAGAATTACACCATTTTTTGAAGTATGAATTATGCTTACAGTGCATTTGGGCATAGAAAAAATATGGAAGGAGACACCTAAAATTTTAACAATTTTTTTAAGATTTTTGTTTTTCAATTATAGTTTATTTTACAATGTTCTGTCAATTTTTGCTGTACAGCAAAGTGACTCAGTCATATATATCTATCTAGATAGACATATGTGTGTGTATATATATATGCTAAGAATGCATATACACACACACATACACACACACACACACACACACTGGGTCATTTAGCATATGTGTATATATATGCCTTCTTTTTCTCACATTATCCTCCGTCGTGTTCCCTCACAAGTGACTAGATGTGGTTCCCAGTGCTATCCAGCAGGATCTCATTGCTTACCTTCTCCAGATGTGACAGCTTGCATCTACTAACCCCAAACTCTCAGTCCACCTCTCCTCCTCCCCTCAGCAACCCCAAGTCTGTCCTCCGTGTCCATTAGTCTGTTTCTTTCCTATGGGTAGGTTCATTTGTGCCAAATATTAGATTCAAGAAGTAAGTAAGATCATGTGATATTTGTCCTTCTCTTTCTGACTTACTTCACTTAGTACGAGAGGCTCTAGTGCCATCCATGTTACTAGGCTTACGTGATTTAATTACTGTTTTCACTTAGTTCCTTTTCTAGTCTTTTCGCCCTTTATGTATTTCTGTAATAAAAGTTTGTGTTTATAAACATAGCTTCAAGGCATTAGAATATTATGATTTCCTCAGATATTTGCAGTGTACCTATCATAATCCCATAGATATAAAAATTTGTGTACAGGCCTAAGAAAGATTAGTCGAACCATTCCAAATAGATGTCGAAATACTGGACTATATAAACTTAATTTTACCCATTAACGTTTTCTTTTGCTTTAACTTGTTATATGCTTTTTTGTGGTATTTCGTATTTTCCAAAATAATTTATGTATTTAGACCTTTTTGCCGAGAACATTGAGGTCCCCGAATCTTTTAGCATTATTGTAACCAATCTGTAAGGAGATGGCATTTATTTTTACAAGGATCGTAAAAGTAAAATAATTCAAACAAGTTTTGGAAATGCTTCTCCAACACACACTAGGCAGGGAAGTTAGAAATGACTAAATGTCTGGGGAGGAGGACACCGTGGCTCTGGAGAGCGCGCGAGACGCTGGGGTGTGTGGAGCTGGGAGAATTCCTGGTGCTTATCTTGGACCTGTGTCAGGGTGCCTGCTGGCCGTGCCGCTCAGTGTTCATGGGTCCTCACTCCCGCTGCCGTTACGACGGTCTGTGTTCATAAGAGTTTGTACCTCCTCCAACTGCCAGCCATGTGCATCTCCAGACCACTGCCAGCCACACGCTTTTCAACAGTTGGTAGCCGTTTTTAAGCACCTGCCATAACCTGGGAGAAGGGGTGGCCCCTGCCCCCCCAGGATGGTCATGTCCCACCTTAGCTTTTAAGAAGCTTCACGTGCTAGAGATGATTCCGAAGTAAAATAAGGTAGACAATTTAGAAGCTCTCTAAATTGTGTCAAATAAACATGGACATGTGAGATACTTTTCTTTTGTTCCAAGCGTAGTCAGCTGATCTGTACTTAGTTTCTCCTTATTTGCCCAAGAGTGTGATGATTAAAGATGACTAGAAGTTTGAAAGAAATGGTTGTGTTGTAGCCATTTTCATTCACTCTTGAGGATAACAGTAGAATGAAATGAGAGTAATAATCTAACAGGAAATAAAATCTTTTCATTTCCTCATAAAATCCTGGGGAGATGTTGTTTTGTATGAATTTAATTTATTTGTCTACAAATATCAGGATTTAGTATTTTATTTTATTTTAATTTTATTTTCCTTTTTAGGGCCTCAAGTGTGGCATAGGGAAGTTTGAGGCTAGGGGTAGAATCAGAGCTGCAACAGCTGGCCTACATCACAGCCACAGCAAGGTGAGATCTGAGCCATGTCTGTGACCTACACCACAGCTCACAGCACTACTGGATCCTTAACCCACCGAGTGAGGCCGGGGATTGAACCCTCATCCTCATGGATGCTAGTCATTCCATTAACCGCTGAGCCATGGAACTCCCAGGATTTAGTATTTTATTATCATAGTGTTAAAATAAAACCACCTACCAAATTCCTTTGCCATTTTTTTCTTCTGCCTATATCATTAGTAAACGTACTTGCATTCGAAGGTGGCGATAAAGAAAATGATCATAATTTTAGTTGCCATTTTGGGCTCAATCCTCCATGTTATTTATTTATTTATTTATTTTTTAGGCTTTCTATTGTAATTTTTATTTTTTTTTACATAATGATTTTTATTTTTTTCGTTATAGCTGGTTTAGAGTGTTCTGTCAGTTTCCTGCTGTACAGCATGGTGACCCAGTTCCACATACATGTGTACATTCTTTTTTCTCCCATTATCAGTCTCCATCACGAGTGACCAGACATAGTTCCCAGTGCTACACAGCAGGATCGCATTGCCTATCCATTCCAAAAGCAGTAGTTTGCATCTGTTAGCCCCAAGTTCCCCATCCATCCCACTCCCTCCCCCCTCCCCTTGGCAACCACAAGCCTATTCTCCAAGTCCATGATTTCTTTTCTGTGGAGAGGTTCATTTGTACCATATGTTAGATTCCAGATATAAGTGATATCATATGGCATTTGTCTTTCTCTTTCTGACTTACTTCACTTAGTATGAGAGTCTCTAGTTCCATCCATGTTGCTGCAAACGGCATTATTTTGTGGTTTTTATGGTTGAGTAGGATTCCATTGTGTATATATATACACCACATCTTCCTAATCTAATCATCTGTCTGTGGACATTTAGGCTGTTTCCATGTCTTGGCTGTTGTGAATAGTTCTGCAATGAACATCAGGGGGCATGTGTCTTTTTCAAGGAACGTTTTGTCCAGATATATGCCCAAGAGTGGGATTGCCAGGTCGTATGGTAGTTCTGTGCATAGTTTTCTAAGATAACTCCATACTGTTTTCCATAGTGGTTGTACCAGCTTACATTCCCACCAACAGTGCAGGAGGGTTCCTCCATGTTTTTTTTTGTTTTGTTTTTTTTGTTTTGTTTTGTTTTTTTTTTGTCTTTTGTTGTTGTTGTTGTTGTTGTTGTTGTTGCTATTTCTTGGGCTGCTCCCGCGGCATATGGAGGTTCCCAGGCTAGGGGTTGAATCGGAGCTGTAGCCACCGGCCTACGCCAGAGCCACAGCAACGCGGGATCCGAGCCGCGTCTGCAACCTACACCACAGCTCACAGCAACGCCGGATCGTTAACCCACTGAGCAAGGGCAGGGACCGAACCCGCAACCCCATGGTTCCTAGTCGGATTTGTTAACCACTGCACCACGACGGGAACTCCCTCCACGTTGTTTTTAATCACAAGATCTGTGTTCCCATTTCTGCAGCCTTGAACCTCTGAAGTGTATGGTTGAGTGGTTTTATATTTTGAAACATTCATTTGATTTGTTCACTCATTTTTAACTATCATCGTATCAATATTTTTATGAAAATACTTTCTAGTAAATTAGAAGAGTTTATGATGTCACATGGATGAATTTTTTTACCTGTATCAGACAGTTGTTTTAATTTTATATTCAGTATAATAGTGGCTTCAGGTCTATTATGTAAGCTTTTGGTTTTATTTTATACTTTTGGTGCTGTGGTAGATATCAAATTATTGAATTAAATGTGTTCAGTTCATTGATGAAAGATTGTATATACCTTTTGATATTTTCAGGCCAAGAACATAGCGGGCATTGAATAAATATCATCAGTAACTTTAGAGTCATGGATAAATACGATCAAGTAGTTATTATTTTATCCAGTCATTCATTCCGCAGATGTTTACTGAATCGTCCACGTATCAGAAACAGCCCTAGGCACTGAAGACCCAAAATATTCTACAGGAGGTATTTTTGCCCTCACTGAACGCTCATTGTAGTGTGAGTGGAGGGAAGACAGGCAATAAAATAATAATTTTTAATTTTGACACTAATTTAACAGTAATTTTGGTTACTAATAAAATGCATATTAATTAAGGTTTGATTATAGATTATAGAAACCAATATTAGCTAGCTTAATCAGAAAGAAATGAATTGGGGAACTTAAAAATCACCCAAGGCCAGGGGAGGTTGGTTCCAGGGGGACTGACTGAGACTGGCTGGCTGCAGAGTTTCACCTCCTCAGCTGGGACCGGAAAAAGTGCTCCCTTGGCCCTAGGAGGCCCAGAGAGGCAGGAATCTGGTGGTTATGGACCCAGAGTGTCTCTGCTTTGATGGTCCCCAGGAAAGGGGACCCTCCCAGCCTGTCTGTCTCTCACTGAAGTCCGTTGTGCACTCATTCCCACCATAACAGTGCGTCTGCTGACATGCGAGGAAACCTGACAGTGTGTTTTTCAGCTTCCAGCCTGTGCAAAACAGGAAGGGGGTCTCAACAGACATGAAACTATGATATCTGCCACTGTATTTCTTTTATTCTGTTTCACATATTGGGTTATTCCGTGTAGTTTTATTTGGAAGTGAAAACCTGCCTTGTTAGAAAAAGTTTGGAAACTAGTGAGCGACATAAGCACCAACATTTAGACGGCAACTTTCAGCAGCAAACCCTGTAGAACTTCTGATAACAAGTAAATGGCACTGCCTGTCTGTAAGATGTTGATTTGAAGCCCCTAGAAACTGTTCTTGTGGCTGCACCTGTGCCGCAGAACCATGGCTAGTTTGCTTAGAGACTCAAGTCTGTTGCGGTCAGAGTAGAGATGAAGAATAGTCAGTCATTTGTTTCAGATAAATAATGCTGTTGTTTATTTTTAAATTCCAGATATTTAATACGACTATAGCTATGTTTGGTTGGTTTTTATTGGTGGTAATAGAAAGACATCCTATTACTGGTCTCTAATGCATTTTATTATTTTTATTGAAGTATTATCGTACAATATAGTGATTCACAATTTTAAAATTATACTCCATTTATAGTTGTCACAAACCATTGGTTATAGTCTCCATGTTTACAGTATATCCTTGAAGCTTATTTTATACCTAATAGTTTGTACCTCTAATGCATCTTAATTTAGGTATGTGACCTCTTGTCCCTATTTAGTGGCTGTCTATCTTCTCACATTTCCAAAGTAATATTCTAAATGATTATTTCTCCCTTGGTTATGTTTTCTCTATTGATCTCTAATTGATAGGACTCTAGAATTATTCTGTTATTAGTTCTCTTATCAATTTCCAGAGAACTACAGACACAATATTTTTGTTAATTCACCCTTTTCTGCAAAATGTTTAATTCATATTTATAATTGATTATAATTAATGGATGCTGAAGGATAGTGAATTTCATGACAATATTTTAGCCTTATTTGTGTAAGTAGAACGGCAAGATGGATTTGGATATGCAAAAGAACATATAATTTTATTTTCTTTATCTGATTTTATGCTCATGGATTAAATTTCCTATCGATAGAAAACATATCATCTCAGCAATTAAAGGTCTTAGTTACTTCTACTTTAAAATCAAGGAGTTCCCATTGTGGCACAGTGGAAATGAATCTGACTAGGATCCATGAGGATGCAGGTTCAATCCCTGGCCTCACTCAGTACATTAAGAATCTGGCATTGCTGTGAGCTGTGGTGTAGGTCACAGACATGGCTCGGATCCCGAGTTGTTGTGGCTGTGGTGTAGGCCGGCAGCTGTAGCTCCAACTAGACCCCTAGCCTGGGAACCTCCATATGCCATGGTTGTGGCCCTAAAAAATCAAAATAATAATAATAATAATAAAATAAAACCTACTTTTTCTGTATGAGCTTGGTCTCTTTGGGACACTTGGTATTCTCCATACTTAGTCTTAGGTACATACGTAGGACCAGCATTTTAGAAGCTATCAAACTCTTTTCCAAAGTGGCTGTGTAAGAGTTCCAGCTTTGGACTGCTTCTTCCTAAAGCTTCTTTCTTCCGTCAGACAGTGGGGCTCACGGGAAACTCGGGAAACAGGGCAGCTATGGTGAGCCAGCCTTTGACCTTTTAACACGGTCCTCCTGGGGTCTGTTGAGACCACTGCTTAGGCTTCACGGGCTGACAGAGTCCAGGGGCCTATTGATCCACGGTGTTCTGGGATGGGGGCTCTCGCCTGCTTGCCGGGCCCCCCTGTGCACTCTTTCTGGTGTCATCAGCCCCCGAAGTCTTGCCTGAAACCCACATTGAGTTCCCAGTGACCCAGGGCTGGAGCAGCTCTGACTCCCTTGGGGTGCTTGCCTCCCACCCCCAGCCCCTGCCCACGTTCTCGGTGTGGAGAGTGAAGCCCCACAACAGATTTGGGGCAGGTGAGGGAAAGGGATGATGTGGGTCAGGTTGCAGATTTTCAGTAAATACAGGGGATGACTTGGAGGTTGGTGACAGAGGGAAGAACCGAGGGAGTGCAGGACACGCTGAATCGTTTCCCAGCCAGCACTGAAGCGCAGGGCCAGGAGGACGTTCCGGAAGATGGCATCTTGAATGGAAACACAAGCCAAGAGTTCCTTCATGGCTCAGCAGGTTAAGGGTCCCATGTTGTCACTGCTGTGGTTCTGGTTACTGCTATGGCTCAGGTTCAATCCCTGGCCCAGGAACTTTTGTGCTCTCAGCCAAAACACAAGCAAAAAGAAATCCTAGCACTGGCTTCATAATTAGCTAAAGCCCAAGGGCAAGTCATATTTATTTCTCATTTTATTGGAGTATAGTTAACTTACAGTGTTGTATTAGTTTCAGGTGTACGGCAAAGTGAACCAGTTATGCATATAAATATGTATATTATTTTTTCCCATATAAGTTATTACATATTATTGAGTAGATTTCCTGTGCAATGCGGTAGCTTCTTGTTAATCGTCTATTTTATACTGTTGTGTGTATATGGTATTTCCACCGTCTCAAAACTCACAGATTTTGAAATGTTTGTTTCTCTTTTATAGATAACTTCTTTTGTATCAGTTTTAATAGATTCCACACATAAGTGATACATGATATTTGTCTTTCTCTTTCTGACTTACTTTACTTAGTAATAATCTCAAGGTCCATCCCCCGTTGCTACAAATGGCAACAAATGGCATTATTGCATTAGGTCCCACTGGCTTATTTTTGTTTTTATTTTTATTATTTTAGGAGGTGGATCAAATAAGATATTGCTGTGATTGATGTCAGAGAGTGTTCTACCTATGTTTTCCTCTAGGAGTTTTATAGTATCTGGCCTTATCCATGTTGAGCTTTTTTTGGTTTAGGTCCTTAATCCATGTTGAGCTTTTTTTGGAGTTGGTGTTAGAGGATCTTCTAAATTCATCATTTTACATGTAGCCGTCCCATTGTGCCAGCACCACTTATCAATATTGTCAAAATGACTATACTACTCAAGGCAATCTACAAATTCCATGCAACCCCTATCAAGTTACCAATGTCATTCTTCACAGAACTAGAACAAAATATTTTAAAATTTGTATGGAAACACAAGAGACCCAAAACATAATAGCCAAAGCAATATGACAGAAGAAAATTGGAGCTGGAGGAATCAAGCTCCCTGACTTCAGACTGTACTATAAAACTGCAGTAACCGAAACAGTAGGATACTGGCACCAAAACAGAAATATGCATCAGTGGAATGAGACAGAGCCCAGAAATAAACCCAAGCACTTGTAGTCAGGTAATCTATGACAAAGGAGGCACAAACATACAGTGAAAGAAAGACAGTCTCCTCCAGTCATAATTTTTTTGTTCAGTCAGCTTTAAGGTACAAATACATTCAGTAAAGATGATCAGTTTTAAGAATATAGGTCAGAGAGTTTTCATGCACGTATACAACCACGTCACAGTAACATTTCTGTCATCCCAGAAAGCCCCTGTGCCTCTTTACAGCTTATCCCCTCCCTCATCCCTCTTTGGTCTCTGGCAACCTCTTACCTGCTTTTGGTTCTGTTTAAGGGATTTCATATAAATGGAACCATACAGTATGTAGCATTTGTGTCTGGTTTCTCTTACTTAGCACACAGCTTTCCAGATTTGCCTGTGTTGTGGTGTGGATCAGTCTTTTGCTCATTTCTGTTGCTAGTAATATTCCATTATTTGGAGATACAACACTTTGAGCAATTCATAAGTTTCCAGTTACTTCACATTCTTTTTTTTTTTTTTTTTTTAGCTTTACCATTCTAATGGGTGTGTGGTGGTATCTCACTGCAGTTATAGTTTGCATTTCCCAAATAACTGAAGATGTTGAGTAATTTCATCCATGAGTTTATTTGCCACTTAAATATCTTCTTTAGTGAAGCATCTATTCAAATATTTTGTCCATGTTTAAATTGAGGATACTTGTCATCTTAATATTGAATAGTAATGTTACTTTGTGTATTCTGCATACACGTCCTTTATTAGATGTAGAATACTATGTATCTCCCAGTCTTTGGCTGTTCATTTTGTTTTCTTAACAGTGTCTTTGAAAGAGCTAGTGTGTTTAATTTTGATAAAATCTGTTTTATGATTTTTTTTCTTTATAGTTTTTTTCCTAGTCCAAGAAGTGTACTTAAGATTTTCTCTTTGTTTTATAGGTTTCACCCTTATGTATAGGTCTGTGATTAACTTGACATTAATTTTTATGTGTGATGTGAGATAATGGTCAAGATTTTTGTTTTGTTTTTCCATATGAATATCCATTTATTCCAGCAACATTTGTTAAAAAAATCATTATTCTTTCTCCAGTGAATAAGTTTGGTACCTTTGTTGAAAAATCACATATGCCTATATGTTTTCTATGGAGTCTCTATTTTGGTTCACTATCTGCATATGTATCATTAGGTTAATGCCATCACACTATTTTATTTTTGTTGCCAGCTTTCTTGAGGTGTAATTGACAAATTCATGTGGATTGACAGTGTGCAACGTCAACATGGCTAATAATCTGAGAAGTGCAAATAGAAACCACAGTGAGATGTCTACTCACACCTATTAGCACCTCTGTTATCAAAAGATAAGAGATTAAATGCTGCAGGATGTGGCAGAAAGTACCATCCAGTTTTGATTAATGCAACCTTATGGGGAGCCTTGGGATATAG
Source organism: Sus scrofa (assembly GCF_054392235.1). Classification (NCBI taxonomy): domain Eukaryota; kingdom Metazoa; phylum Chordata; class Mammalia; order Artiodactyla; family Suidae; genus Sus; species Sus scrofa. Next base: position 3,301,100 of record NC_139383.1, read on the forward strand.
TTTAATATCTACAACTTATTTTTCAAAATCGAATTGGCTTTTCTGGGTCATTTGTCTTACATAACAGGGTGTATTTCTCTATTTAGGATTTAAACCTCTCTGATCTTGCATCCTTTGACCTTACTAAATTGACTTAGTCATTCCAGTAGTGTGTGTGTGTGCACGTGTGTGTGCTCTTTGTTTTGTTTCACAGATTCCTTAGGACTGTCTGCTTAGGTTACCATGTAATCTGTGCATAAAGGCTTATTTTTTCCTTTCTGATCTGTTTACCATATATAATATTTAATATATAATATAAACTATATAACACACACACACTTGTTTGTCTTATTTTTCTGGCTAGAAAACTTGGTATAATGTTTAATAAGAATGGTGAGAACAGAATTCTTGCCTTGTTCCCCATCTTAGAGGCGGTAGACGCACTTAACCTTTCACCATTCGTTTTGGTAGTACCTGTAGATTTTTCGTAAATGCTCTTTATCAGGTTAAAAAAAGAAATCCCCCTAAATTCTTAATTTGCTGTAAACTGTTATCCTGAAAAGCATTGGCTTTTTTTTTTTTTTTCAAATATTTTATCTTTGGGGTTACCATCTTTTGCTGCCTGGCAGCCAGTGTCTAAAAACCTCTGTTTCATGTATTTTGCCTGATTTTCTGGTTGTTTATGACTGGAAGGCAATTTCCGTTGCACTAATCCTTTGTGAGAAAAAGTGGGATATTATTTTAAAACTATAACTCATGTCACCCATATCAGACTTCAAAGGAGAATGAGTGTTCAATGATTCATTGTTATAAGCTTCTGCTACTTTTAAATTAGTAGAAAGTCTTAATGCAGAATTATCTACAAGTCATTACTTCTTCACAGATACCAGAAAGGTTGAAGCAGTGGGACTGTAGTAACGAGAAAGAGACAATATGCTGAAAATTGCAGATAATTAAATTTGCCTTTCGGTTCTCATGTTTTTCGCTGGTACCTCAGCACATTATTTGCCTGGTTTCTCCATTTTATTTCCCTGGTGGTATCAATAATGAGAGACCACAGGTCCAATACACCTGCACACATCCATTCTCTGACATGCCGTACTTCATGTAGGACCGTCCTCTCTCTCAGGCTCCGCTGTCCTCTCCCTGCTCCCCTCTGCTCCCCTGGCCTGGGCAGACTCGGGCCCCGAGGGCGCGTCCTTCCTGGGCTGCAGCTGGGCTCAGGCAGAAGGAGGACTACACATAGCCTTCTCCTTTCTGCAGGTGTTGGTGATTTTTTTTTTTTTTAAATAAAGGGAGACTCTTTAAAAGTGATACCGTTTTCAGTATACACAGAAACAAAAAAAAGGAGCCAGTGTTCTAAACGTTCTCTGGGTACTGGACATTTGCAGCGTCCTGCAGGGTAAGTGGAACGAATGTGACCTCACGTCCCAGAAACTTAATGAAGCCTCTGCTTTAATTTTTCCTTTGAACAGTTTTAGATTAGAAGTTCAAAGATGTGCAAATTAAGTTTGTAGTCATTAGGCTGTTAGACAATAGTGACAAAACACATTTTCAAAAGTAAAGATTTGTGGACAGTGAGAAACTTTTGCAACACGTTTTCCAACTTATTTTTATTTGTATCATTATTACTGTCATTACGATTCAATTTTAAATTTCAGACATGTCAGGTAATGTGATATACTGCAAAAAAAAATTTATAGTTGAAACCAACTTGTGTGTGTGTATAATTTATAAAAGGTGTGTGTGTTTACACACATTTGTAGATTAAATACATATATATATTTTAGTTAACATAAGTTCATATGGTAATTTTGATTTTCTCTTACTCTTTTTAATTTAACCTAATCATGGACAACTTTTCATGTCAATAAATAAATATAAACCTTCATCATCACTTTTAGCGGCTGCAGTTTTGGGTCTTGTTGCATCTGTATTTTTTACCATAAGCCTTCTCAAATTCTTCTTTATAGTGGGAAGATTTTAAACTATCAACAAAGGAAAAATACTTAAGGATTATAGGAGTCAATCTTTAATGCTTAATTTAAAATGGATCATTTTTAGATCTCCTATAGTAATTAAACTTAGTTATTCTAATTTTTTCTCTTTTTCATATTTTGTTTTTCTTTCATGGCGTTTACTTTTTTCTATAGTTTTTACAGATCAAATAGTAAGAGTATTTGGTGATTTCTTAGTGATTCTAAAGAATATGAGTTTTAGTGGAATTTTTTAAAGTTCAGTGAATTTTATTAGATTTTTAGTTGTACAGTCGTCATCACGACCTAATCTTGGAACATTTCCACCCCAAATCCCCACTCCACCCTCACTCCCTGCAGCCTGTCCTCTTTGGAAACCATAAGTTTTGCAAAGTCTGTGAGTCTGTTTCTGTTCTGCAAATAAGTTCATTTGTATCCTTTTTTTAGATTCCTTATAGGAATGATCTCTTATGATGTTTGTCTTTCACTCTCTGAGTAACTCCACTTGGTCTGAGAATCTCTAGGTCCGTCCATGTTGCTGCAAATACAGCAACGTGGATGAGGAATTGTTCCATTCTTTTTTATGGCTGCGAGTAATATTCCAGTGTGTGTATGGACCACATCTTCTGGATCCACTCCTCTGTCGATGGACACTTAGGTTGCTTCCATGTCTTGGCTATTGTATAGAGGGCTGCAATGAACATTTTTGTCTACTCTCTGTTTCTGGAGATCTTACCTAAAACCTAAACAGCAGGGTAAATAAGAGTATTACAAACAGGCTCGGAAGTTTAAATCGATCATCATACTGTGAATTCCTTTAGGTTCTGCTTATATATTTGGATTCATTCCTGAAACCCCATTTCATATAAGACATATTGAAAGTGATCACAGAAAGCAAGGTATACACATGCACAGTTATAAAGATTTATAAAATATTCAAAATTAAGTGCTTACTGAAAGGTGCCGTTATGAGGAAATCCTCTAGGGGATAGTTTTGTTGCATGAGCTTTTCTTCTTAAAACTTTAAAAGATTATTAAAATGATGTTTCGATTGAAGACGTTTTTTCCTTTTAAAAAAATTTCTCTGACAATCATCAGTATTCCCTTTTTGAAATTACTTTAAAAAAATTCCTGGTTTATTCATCCCACTAGAAATTAAGTTCCGTGAGAACTAGGATAAACGCCTGGCACATAGTGGATCCATAATATATATTTGTTGAATAAACAAATGTTTACAGACCCTGATGCCACATAAAAATTAGTTTCTGCTGTTTTGAACATTTTTGTTGCTAATTTGATGCTCACGAATGACTCAAAACCTGGCATCCATGGCAATTTCCTTCTTTCCTGTGATTCCCTGTCCTTTCATTTTTAAGTGCGCTTCATTCCTGAACCACGTGAAATGCTGTTCCAGCAGCTCAGTCATGAGTGCTTGTTGGACGCGGACAGAGAAATTCCAGAGCTGTGAGTTCTTAAGACTCTAAGGTCTAAGTTGTGGTTCTTAACCTGTTACTTTGAAAATGACGATGTGGAAAAATTTACTTTGCAGTATCAAATTATATTGACAGGATGTTGTTTCACTTCGGACTTAGAAAATGGTAAAAGAAGTAGGACACCTCGCCCAAAGTGCAACAGCAGGTGACTGCCTGTATGGGCTTCACGGTCCATGTTCTGAGCCACTGGCTGTACTGTGTCTTGAATGCATTCCTCCCGTCCACCACCCCCCGCCCCCATGGGAAAGAAAGTGAATGAATTGTCTTCCACATTAAATTCTCCTTGGGCAGGAGAGTTCAACAAAATGAAAATTCCAAGTATAGGAAATAGGAAGCCAGCTTCCCTGATCCTAACAAACTCACTAGGCTCATGAATTTCCTAATCAATGCCATGTTCCCTAAATGTAATGGACTTGACATTCATTTAACAAAAATCATTTGACTTTTAAGTTGGAGGCATAGATAGAGGATACATTTCTAAATCTGCGTATATGGTGGAAAATCCAAAAATTAAGTTATAGGTAACATTTTTCTTTCAAATACTTTAAACTGTCCATAAAGAATTTAAAAAGTTGGTTTTTATAAATACCAATCAGTAGAGTATCAGTAGAGTATTTTATGTGTACTGAAGTGTGAGAAGCACTCAGCAAAACTAAAGAAAAAAGGAACATTTATTTACAGGTTTCTGGAAATTCGAGCTCTCCTTCCTTTGAATTGACTTCCTAGACATAGTGATGACTGGAGAGAGAGAGGCTGCAGAGGCCACAGCTTGGAGACCCCGGGCAGTCCCGCAGTGCACACGGCACTCCTGCTCACACAGCCGCTGCTGCCCATTGCGTCTGTTTTTACCCACCTTGACTTTTCGTGCCTGCTCATGAGTTTCTGAGGTTAAAAACTTTTGAAAAGTATAAACGTAGAAGCTTCTGCAACTTTTTAATCTGTTAATAAATTTGTTGTAATGATTAAATCAAATGGTCATGTCTTCAGGAAGGTTTAGAAAAGAATGAGAGGTTAGTAGTTATTTCCATGATGTTATTTCAGTGTATAAGATAAAGTAAATATTTTTTCCTATAACATGGTTACTGCCTTAGGGAAATCAGGTGCAATACTCAAAACATTATGTAACAATTATTAAAAAAAGTATGAGCAAGTATGTATTAATAGAATAATACGAAAAAGGGACCGTTTATTGAATAGCTCCTGTCTGATAGTTCCGAGCTGGATAATTTTTTAGAAGTTCACAGGTAAAGTCAAAATGCAGAAAGCTTTGAAGACTAATTTACTTTAGACTCTGAAGCATCCAAAGTCATGATGGATGGGATATTCTTGAAAGATATACTGGGTGGGTAAGTGGGTGTGCATGTGTGCCTCTGTGTGTGTGTGTGCCTCTGTGTATGTGTGTGTGTGTGTGTGTGTGCCTCTGTGTGTGTGTGTGTGTGTGCGCCTCTGTGTGTGTGTGTGTGTGTGTGTGTGTGTGCCTCTGTGTGTGTGCCTCTGTGTGTGTGTGTGAGTGTGTAGGCGTGATTGTCAGGGCAGGTGTTGGATTCAGGGACCAGCTTAGAAACTACTGGTTGTTTGGTGATTTGGGACTGGACTTGGTGTTATTTGTGGAAATGGAGGGTACGCAGTAAATCTGAGAAAGGTTAAAAAAAAAAAAAAAGAGGAAATAACAGGATTCAGTGGCTTCGTTAACAAGAATATTGAGGAGAAAGAAGAATCACACCCTTTCCGGACTTGGGGGACATGTTTTTGTCAGCGGTAAGATGGGTGAGGCTGTGCTTTGGCGTGATGTAGAATACATAAGAAATTTCGCATGTTAAGTGTGCACTGATGGGGGTGGTTGGGGTTTGATTGCTAAGCAAGACGTGCAGTAGTAGCAGCAGCATCGAATGAAAGGCTGCCCTCCCAGGGAGTGGCCTGGGGAGGCCCAGCTCCAGTCACCCTTCCTCTGGAACGGCCACATCAACACATTTCTCTGGGTCAAAACCAGTTACCAGGTACTCACAACCAGCGGACCAGATGTGGCCCGTTGGTTTCTTGTACCCTGCTGGTTACACAGGCGTAATCTTGCCATGTAGCCACCTCGCACGCGGGAGAACCCTTCAGATATTGATATTCACCTAGCTCAGGTAAATCCATCAGTCTCCTTTCACCAGTAAACAGTGCAACATGCTTGTACAAACAGCCCCACCACCCTGGGGTCCGTGGTACTGAAAAGTACTCTTAATAGGTAGGTTTCACGCTCTCACCAGGGGGCCTTGCAGACCTATGTCTTATTTCAGCAAATTAGAAATTCTGGAAATTACCCTCACAGCACAGACGTTAATGACTATTTGAGATATTTGTGTGACTGTTTTCATTTCGAATATTGCAAATATTACAAACCCTCTTCTAGGTACGTATATTTGATAAACCACAGTGTCGCCATATTTGCAGAAACTGCTATTTTAGAATCTCTACAAAGGTCATCTTGCAAATGACTAGCAAGCTGCCGTGTTATTTCATTTCCCTCCAAAATTAATAATGTACATCCAGCTCTAAATTTCCTATGTTTAACTTTTACTTTACAGTTTTAAAACCAAATTCTTAGATTTCAGAAGAGGCAGCATGGCATGTAACCTCTGAGTCTATTGAGAGCGAATGACATGCTCTCTATTTCAGAAACTACTCCATTTCTAATTGTGTTTTTTCTTCCTTCCTTCTGCATCTCCAGATGAATCGGCTCCTAAGGAAGTCAGCAGGGTAAGTAATGGGAATAGAATTTTTGTTACCACAATATAGGAAATATATTATTTGGTATATTTTCAGTGCTCTAACATGTTAAAGTGTTAGGAAATAATGGCAAGACTGAGTGCCTTCTTTAGAGTTTCACTCAGGCGGTGGTTTTCGTTTGTGTGGCATGAAGTCCACAGGGAGTGGGGTTGCAAACCCGAGACCTCCAACGGCGAGCAGCCAGCGGACATAGCTCTCCGGCCAGCACGTGCTTGTGGAGTTCTCCATTAGAATTCAGATTGGATTTCTGGCTGCTCTTGAAAAGCCCTAAGATCAGGTGGCACTGACTCTGAGTTCCCGTGTGGCATCGGGTTGCTCAGGCTTCGTCGCCTGCCATGCCTGCTGCCTGGCCAGCCCTGCCTTTGAGTGCAGGCACCTTCTGCAAGAAGAACGGAAGGTGACTCTTCATGAGTTGATCACCTGGCAGTCTTCAGTACTTTTAGAATATCAAAGGCACTGTTTTCCTGTCCACAGGAAACACTTGATGTCCAACTTAAGAGACAGCAAATTTAAAGGCCTTTTAGCATACCATGTTTAATGCTGCAAACTTCTAATTCTTTAATCACATATGAAATAGAATCCTAATTATATATCATGCTTATAGATAAAGATCTTAAAGTGTGGATTGAATATTGAAAATAATTCATCGGAATCGTGTCTGATGCAAACGTAGGTGAGAGATGACTCTTTGTCATAAGATATAAACTGAAGTACCATTAACAGGATCACGTATGCAGACAGAGTCCTTTCTTTTTGTTTATCTGAGGAAAGGAATCTCTAAAATGACCAGGGCCATTGCTGGACACTGGGCAGAATTCCCTCGGTCCATAGCAACCTGATAGACTCTTAAGGTTTCTCTAAATCTCTCTAAGGCTTCTCGCCATTCCTGGGGCCTTGCATGTGTCACATTTCCAGAGCTCACCGTTGGGTAGTCCTCAGGCTGTGGTAATCAGCGGGTGGAGGCATCAGCCGGAGCGCAGCAGGAGTGGTTAAGAAGCCGTGTTTGAGGATAAGAAGTGGACGTGGGCAGTCGTAGATCCTGGGTTGTTGATATTTGCCAAGCTGCTGTCTCTCATCTCTGAGGTTGTGTCCTGTGCTCATCAATATTCTTATTTGATGAACCCCGACTAAGGGCAGCTTACCTCAGTCTAACCTTTACAGCCCTCAGAAGACTGCAGACGCGGTCGTTGTTGAGGGCGGTGGGAAGCGAGACGCCCGAAGAGGTGGTTTCCGTCCCCCGTGCATCTTCCCTCACCCAGTTCTGTGGATGCAGAGATAGAGCCGTGCTTCTGACACCTCAGCGTCGTGACTCCATTCTCCTGTTTGCAGAGAGAGAGCTGTGCTTCTGATACCTTGTTTAGCCAGCGTGGTAACTCCGTTCTCTTTGTCTGCGGAGACTCCCCCTTTGCCTCCAGCATCCCTCAATGCAATGAAGATTTTGTACCAAAGTGTCTGTCATAAGTGACTGTCCCTGCAGCCCACCCTTCAAATATAAGCCGGTTTTGTTTGGCAGCAATAGCTGTAGAGACAGAGAGTAGCCTTTTTAATGGAACGCATTTCTGTGTACTTTAGTTGTGGAGACTGTCACAAGACATCGTGGTCGCAGACTGCCGCGTACCTCTTGCTGTGCCAGCACCTCCTCGAGTGGAGAGAGGGGTGGAGACAGTGCCACATAGCATCTTTAAGGCCCCTGGAACCGATGATGAACTATACATAGTGATTTTTTTGCTATTATTTTATAAGATTCTCTTATTTTATGCCTAATTTTGAAGAAAGTGCATCTCTAGTTGAGAAATGCTGAATATATGAACTGATAATCTGGAATAGTATCCATTGCCGGGACCTTTAAAAGTTTTCTTTTTCCCCCCAAAGATACCCCATATCTTGGTCAATGCTCACTTGACTGATACTTGGACTTTGCTTTAGAAAATAATATACTGCTGTTTTACGTGAAAATTAAGATGTAGAAATAACTAGTGCAACCTTTTGGTGGGTGGTGACTGGCCGCAGAGCGCATCCGTTGTCAGAAGGCGGCTCTGCAGTGAGGCAGGTGGCTATGCCAGGCAGCTCTGGTTATCGTGAGATACTTCCTCACTCAGCTAAACCGCCTCTCTTTCATCGCTGTCTGCTAGTGTTGTTTGGACTTGTGTAGCAACTCAAAACAAGGGCTGTCCTCCCTGTGCCATGTGAGAGCTCCTGAAACAGAGGGACTGTGCCCTGACTCCCAGTGAAGCAGACTCCCTTAAAATGATTCTTTCCCTGCATGCCTCCTCCGGATCTGGTTGTCATTCTCTGGACAAAGACTTCATCAGTGACACATGTTTAGAGGGTGGCAGCTATGACATGACATGACGGACCAGCTATGGCTTGACCCTGATAAGATGAGGGGCAGATCACCCTTGGAAGCTATGGATCTATAACAAGGGAGAAATAGCTTTTTGAAGAAACTGTAGGGCATTTCTCCTTATCAGTCTTTGAGTAAACTGAGATTTTTTTTTAACATGGGGTCAGATCAGACCTGTCGATCTTAAACCTTCTCCTTTCCCTCCTTCTTCCTCTCTCATTCCATCTCTGCACCCCCCCCCCGCCCCCCCGCCACCTCGTCCTTCCCCCTTACCTGTCATTCAATAGACAAATACCTATTCAGCATTTACATGCCAGGCATTGTTCTAGGTTCTAGGAATACACTGCACAAGGGTAGCTCAGTTCTCATGGGATCGAAGGGCATGGTGGAGACAGCTAAAAAATTATTTTTTAATTTATATGTCAGATGATGAGTCCTGTGATAAATACATGAAAGAATAAGCTGACAGAGAGTGGTGGTAGAGCAAGGGGACTTACTGGCTTATTGCACATATAGAGAGGTCGGGGGAGGGGGGTGTGATAAGGTGACCTTTGAGCAGGGACCTGAAGGGCGTCATAGGGTCAGCTGAAGGCGGACATTGCCGTAGGGGCCCTGAGGGAGACCAGCCGGGCAGTGGGGTGGGAAGTGTCACGACCACCGTACGTGTTTGCCCTGCGCTGAGAGGGGGGGGCGGAGGCGGTGATGGCTCGCAGGCTGGGCAGAGGTGGCCAGAGGTGCTGATGTGGCGCCCAGGACGGGCGGGTGTGCGCGGAGGAGCCCGCCGCGCTGCTGCTCGGCGTCCGTCACGAGTCGCCGCTCGTTGGGCCTGAGCGCCTTCGCGGGTGTGGGGGCGCCGCGGGAGGAACGGGCGTGGGTGCGGCTGGGAAACCCCGAGCTTGCTTTTGGACCCGTCGGCCCGGAGGTGACAGGCCGCGCAGTGAGCTGTTGAGAGCGCAGGGGTGCGTGTCGTCAGGCGGGGAGGAGAGCTGGGGCGGTGCGGGGTCCGAGGCGTGTGGGCGGCGTTCCACAGCGGGGACCCACGGAGGGGTGCCTCTCGGGGGTCTGGCTGCAGGACGGGGCTGAGCGCCGACGTCTGGACACGCCGGCTGTTGGGTGAAGGAGACAGAGCCCGTCGGCAAAGGAGAGTGAGCAGTGCAGCGGGGAGAAAGCTCCTCTGAAGGCAGATTCGTGTTGTAATTTTAATCGCAGGACTCCACACTGATTTAAGCTGCATTTGGTCTTGTTCCGACCCTTCCCAACCTTCTGGGGTGTCTCTGTTTTATTCTCTCATCTAACGTATTGTCTCTTTCTCTGTGTTGAGGCCACGAATGTGAGTAATTTTTCCAAGTTGTGTTCCTGTGCCCCCTTTTCAGTAATTTATTGGAAAATAAGTAGAACACTGCTACGTGTAGAAATGCCACCTGTGAGGTTAAGGTGAGGCCCTGCGTCCACACCTTGTTCGAATCGGTGCAGCGAGACCGGGCCGATGTTCTAATCCGACGCTGTCATTCAGTTGTCACGGGGTAAATGAGCCTCCACGCTGGTCTCTTCAAGGGCGAACCTGGACAGAAGGGCTGTCTGTCCTCGCAGCATGTGCACCAGCGCGGGGCAGAGTCAGTAAACACAGTGAGTTAGTAACGCGGTGCCCTGGGCTCAGTGGTGGTGAATGCTGTAGAGACAGCCAGGGCAGAGCACGCGGGCGTGTGAGTGTGCAGCCGGGGCCGACGGGCCAGCGGGACCCGGGAGAGACCAAGGGAGGCGAAGGGGGGAGCCGACTGAGAACCGGGGGACGACCCTTCCGGCAGAGGGCACAGCCACTGCGGAGGCCCGGAGGCGGGAAGGTGGGAGGCGCAGAGGGGCCCTCGGGGCCTGAGCTGGACGAGTGGAGGAAAGAGCCCTGGTCAGAGAGGCTGCGGAGGGACGGACGGGAGGCCTGTGCGGTCAGTCACAGCTCTGTCGTTTGCGTGCGGGTAGTCAGCGCCGTGCGTCCTTTGTTGTACTTCACTGGTGCTGTTGTTGCAAGTGGTTCCAGCTTATAAAGCAAAAAGATTTCCTACAAGAAAAGAGAGAAAGTATCCAGATAAGAGTATCTGGGTGCTGAGTGCTAGAATATGACAAATGTAGCCAGGTCTAGAATTCTCGGGTACCACCTTCGCTCCTCTAAATGCTGTAGATACGTTTCGTCATGTCCTAATTTTTTCTTTGTAAATGTTACTTTCTTCTCTGTGTACTTATAAAACGCTGCCATTTGCTTTTGGGAGTCATTAGTTTCGCTAGGTTCCGTGTAAATGTTTTAACTTTTGTTAATTTAGCCTGGCGTTCGGTGAGCTTTCTGTCATTTTTAAAGTCTTTTTTTGGTTCAGAATATTTGTTTCTTACTGCCTCAGTTCTGTCCCATTCATTTTATGCTTTTCAATGTCATCAAATATCCACATCTTTCATCGTCTCTCATTTATTTTCTCACTGTTCCTTCTAGAAGAACCATTCCGATTAACTCTGTGTCACTGACGTGACCTTCTACAGCACAACTGGTCTGTACTGTTTCTAATTCTGCGCAAATTCATGACTTTTTCATTAACCTTCGCTTCCATGTTTTGATGCTTTCTCATCATTTGTCTTAAGATCCTATTGATGATTCCCATTGGTCACTCTTCTGTAATTTTCCTGAGAGTGCAAAGCAGATGCTCTCCTGAAATTCATTTTGCCTATATCCTTCCTTCCAAGACACAAAATTAGCTTTATCCTAGGAATAATGGTATAATACCATAGTAACACCCTGTGTATTCGTAGTAAATTTTTCTTATTTTTTTAATGTTACTATATATTTTCAAGGGTTATTTTAAAATTTATTTTGAACATTTATCATTGAATGATAGAGGATTTGACATTTGTAGGTAGAAATCTCCTTGTCGCTGCTTACCGTGCATATAGGTCAGATCCTGTTCCGTCCTGTGTCGGAAGCCTTGCTGGTGAGGTTCAACACGCAGCCAGGGGGCCGAGGGGAGCAGTCACGACTGGAGGCTGGACATTCCCACAGGGAAATTTATCTCAGAGCTTTTTCTGCATTGATGGAAACAAACTGCAGTACTGGAGTTCAGATTTCGTTATCTCGTTTTCTCGTTACCCTGGCCTTGTATGGAGTGTGACCGTGTCCATTCTATTTAGTGATTCTGTTTGCTAAGTTGAAGGAACACTCGATTCTGTTAGTGAATCCTGAACCATCCCTGGATTTCTGTTTAGTGTGTTTGTAAACACAGGGCCTTGTTGCATAAATCATGGGAATTACGATCCAGCACTTGTCATACAAAATTGGGACCCTCTCATTGTCTTTCCCAGAGTATTTTTTATTAACTTTATGCCATGGTGCCATTTTCTTGGAAAAGGGGATTTTAATAAGCTCTTGGTGACTCTTTTCCATTTGGTTTCATTGCTATTACAGGTTTTACCTGCTATCTGAAGGTAGCACCTTCCTGTGAAAGCTTCCCTAAGCTGACGTGTCATCAAGCAAAGACACAGCTGCCTTAGGATGCACCTGGCTAGTGAATGCAAAGTCCAGATAAAGCACAGGCGTTCGCTAACACAGTCCGAAGCTCTGGTGGCTGGATGCTGAGTGCAGCTCCCTGTCCCTCCTCCTTCCCCGGAATGAGCACGGCAGGACCCCTCTCTCTGCTCAGGGTGCCCACTGCCTCTGTAACTGTTCCCTGCAAGACAAAGGCTCAGTGTGATTACCTTTAGCCTTTTTCTGCAAAAGCGAAAATCCTTGTCTGGTGTCTCTGGGTTAGCAAACAGGAACTAACATAGGTCTTTTGTAAGTGCAAAGCAAACTTTCAGGAAGTGGGGGATACCTGTACGTCCAGCGAAGTTGCCTGGAGATCTGTGGCAGGCACAGCCACAGTGGCTCAGTTTCTCTTTGTTTTTATTTTTCTTTATTTAATAAGGTGAGGGGGAAGAAGGTCACACAATGCCACCTTTTAAATAATTGGTTTTTTCAGGGATGGCTAGTCTTTTCTTCATATTTATAAAATACCTGTTACTGCTTTAAGAAATTTCTGAATTATCTGCTTATAGCTCTTGACGATACATTCTACATGTTAATTTTACCTTATGTGACAATCAGTTCTAGTGTAGGGAGCAGTATTGTCAGGAGCAGGGGGAGGCTTTGCTTAGGGCACAAAAAGTAAAATAAAAAAAAAATTTTTTTCCTTTCAGAAGAGTTTGAGAATAGAGGGGCTTTGCTGATGCTACAGTGGGTTCCGGGGCGAAGCAGGGAGAAGGGGGGTAGAAAGATGTCCCGGTTGGCCGGTGAGCCGGGTAGCTGAGGGCCTAGGTGATGGCTGTCCACGTGCAGGACTTGAGTTTTCCAAGATGAAGGAGAAGCACTGAAACAACAGTGGGGTGAAAACTTGTAAACTTGCCTGTGTGTTGTGTGTCTCTCTCTCACTGTCTCGCTCTGTCTCTGTTGTGCGTGCGTTATTTTGTTTTGGTTTCTCTTTCCTCATTTCGGTATCAGAGGTTTATTTCAACTTTATTATTTTTTATAGAGTCTCCTTTTGTCTTCAAGTTCCATTGAGATGTAATTGACACACAGCCCCGTGTAAGTTTACAGTGTGCACAGCGCAGTGATTTACATGCATCCTGAAGTGATTATCACAGGATAAGTTTAGCAGCCATCCATCATCTCATATAGGTACAGAATTCAAGAAATAGAAAAAAAAAAAAAACCAAAACACAACTTTTTCTTTTCTTGTGAAGAGAACTCAGAGTTTACTCATCTAACCATGTTCACATATAAAATACAACAATGTTATTATTTATCATGTCGTTTATTACCTCCCTAGTACTTATTTATGTCACACCCGGAAGTTTGGAAGTTTGGGAGGCCTTTGTCCAGCCCCTCCCGCCCCCGGCCCACACACACACCTCTGGTAACCACAGATCTGCCCTCTTTTTCTATGACTTTGTTTTTGAACTATAGCTGACCTACAGCAGTGTGTCAGCTCCTCTTCCACAACATACCGATTCAGTATTTCTATACATTTCAACCCGATAACCTTGAAAAGTCTAGTTATTGTATGTCCTCACACGTAGCTATTAAGTGGTTATTGATTGTATTTCATACCTGTTACTCATTTATTTTGAAACTAGAAGTTTGTACCTTTTAATCTCCCGCACCTCTTTCCACCCTTCTCCCTCCTCCCTTCTAGCAAACGCTTGTTTGTCCTCTGTATCTATAACTCTGTTTATGTTTCTGTTTGTTCATTTGTTCTGTTTTTTGTTTTTGTTTGTTTGTTTTGTTTTTTAAGTAAGGTTGATTCACGTTTCTTCAATTTCTGTTGTCCGGCAAAGTGACCCAGTCATGCACATTTCCCTGTGCTGTATACTGTGGGGCCCCATTGCCCATCCATTCCAAATGTTACAGTTTGTATCCACCAACCCCAAACTCCCCGTCCATCCCACTCCCTCCCTGCTGCCCCCTGGCAGCCGCAAGTCTGCTCTCCATGTCCGTGATCTGTTTCTGTTTTGTAAGGATGATCTTGCCATATTTTATTTTTTTTTATTTTTATTTTTTTTTGTCTTTTGTCTTTTTGTTGTTGTTGTTGTTATTGTTGCTATTTCTTGGGCCGCTCCCGCGGCATATGGAGGTTCCCAGGCTAGGGGTCCAATCGGAGCTGTAGCCACCGGCCTACGCCAGAGCCACAGCAACGCGGGATCCGAGCCGCGTCTGCAACCTACACCACAGCTCACGGCAACGCCGGATCGTTAACCCACTGAGCAAGGGCAGGGACCGAACCCACAACCTCATGGTTCTTAGTCGGATTCGTTAACCACTGCGCCACGACGGGAACTCCTATTTTAGATTCCACATATAAGTGATATCGTATGGTATTTGCCTTTCTCTTTAAGACTTACTTCACTCAGTATGAGAGTCTAGTTCCATCCATGTTGCAGCAAATGACATTATTTTGTGCTTTTTTATGGCTGACTTGTATATACGTACCACATATTCTTTTTTTTTTTTTTTTCTTTTTTCAACAAGTGGCCGCACCTGCGGCATATGGAAATTCCCAGGCCAGGGGTCGAGGCACAGCCACTGCAGAAGCAACACTGAGTAGTTATGTTGTGAGCCACACGGGAAGTCCCGTACCGCATAGTCTTAATCCATTCACCTGTCAATGGACATTTAGGTTGTTTCCATGTCCTGGCTATTGTGCATAGTGCTGCGATGAACATAGGGCTGCATATGTCTTTTTTTTTTTTTTTTTTAATGGTACTTTTTAAAAAATTTAATTTAATTTTATTTTTTTATTCTTTTAATATATTTTTTTATTTTCCCACTGTACAGCAAGGGGGTCAGGTTATCCTTACATGTATACATTACAATTCCATTTTTTCTCCCACCCTTTCTTCTGTTGCAACATGAGTATCTAGACATAGTTCTCAATGCTATTCAGCAGGATCTCCTTGTAAATCTATTCTAAGTTGTGTCTGATAAGCCCAAGCTCCCAATCCCCCCACTCCCTCCCCCTCCCATCAGGCAGCCACAAGTCTCTTCTCCAAGTCCATGATTTTCTTTTCTGAGGAGATGGTCATTTGTGCTGGATATTAGATTCCAGTTATAAGTGATATCATATGGTATTTGTCTTTGTCTTTCTGGCTCACTTCACTCAGGATGAGATTCTCTAGTTCCATCCATGTTGCTGCAAATGGCATTATGTCATTCTTTTTTATGGCTGAGTAGTATTCCATTGTGTATATATACCACATCTTCCGAATCCAATCATCTGTTGATGGACATTTAGGTTGTTTCCATGTCCTGGCTATTGTGAATAGTGCTGCAATGGACATGCGGGTGCACATGTCTCTTTTAAGTAGAGTTTTGTCCGGATAGATGCCCAAGAGTGGGATTGCAGGGTCATATGGAAGTTCTATGTATAGATTTCTAAGGTATCTCCAAACTGTTCTCCATAGTGGCTGTACCAGTTTCCATTCCCACCAGCAGTGCAGGAGGGTTCCCTTTTCTCCACAGCCCCTCCAGCACTTGTTATTTGTGAATTTATTAATGATGGCCATTCTGACTGGTGTGAGGTGATATCTCATGGTAGTTTTGATTTGCATTTCTCTTATAATCAACTCTGGTTTCTCTTCAGATACTCTGGTTTCTCTTCAGATCGTATAAATATTTTGCCTTTTACTGCATATGTCTTTTTGAATGAATCTTTTTTCTGGATATATGCCCAGAAGTGGGATTGTTTGGTTTTCTAAGGTATCTCCATTCTGTTTTCCATCATGGTTGTACCAATTTATATTCCCGCCAACAGTGAAGGAGGGTACCCTTTCTCTACACCCTCCTCAGCATTTGTCATTTGTTGACTTGTTAATGATGGCCATTCTGACTGGTGTGAGGTGATACCTCACTGTAGTTTTGATTTGCATTTCTCTAATCATTGAACATTTTTTTTCATGTGCCTGCTGGTCACCCATATGTCTTTGGAGAAATGTCTATTTAGGTCTTCCATCCATTTTTCAATTGGGTTGTTGAGTTGTTCTGTTATTTTAGATTCCATACATAGGTGAAATCATATGGTACTTGTCTTTCTCTCTCTGACTTATCTTGTTTAGCATAGTACCCTCTAGATCCACCCATGTTGTTATAAAAGGCAAAACCTCATTCTTTTTTATGGCTAACATTCCATTGTATATGTATACCTCATCTTCTTTATCCACTTAGCTATTAATGAGCACGGAGGTTGCTGCCATATCTTGACTTTTGTAAATAATGCTGCAGTAAACAAAGGGGTGCGTATACCTTTTCTAATTAGTGTTTCTGTTTTTGATTTGGATAAATAACCAGGAGTAGTATTGCTGAATCATGTGATAGTTCTATTTTTGCATTTTTGGCGGGGGGATCTCCACACTGTTTTCCATAGTGGCTGTATCAGTTTATATTCCTACCAGCAGTGCATGAGAGTTCCTTTTTCTTCCTAACATTTGCTATTTGTTGTCTTTTCAATTTAGTTCCATTGTGACAGGTATGAGGTGATATCTCATTGTGATTTCGATTTGCATTTCACTGATTAGTGATTTTTTTTTTGTTTATACAAGTTGGGTTGTATGAGTTCTTTGTATAGTCTGGATATTAACCCTTTATCAGATATATCATTTGTAAGTATCTTCTCACACTCAGTAGATGGCCTTTTTGTTTTTCTTATAATGTCCTTCACTGTGTAAAAGCTTTTTAGTTGGATATAGTCCCATTTGTCTATTTTTGCTTTTGTTTCCCTTGCCTGAGGAGACATATCCCAAAAAAATATTATGAATGCTGATTTCAAAGAGTGTACTGCCCATGCTTTCTTCTAGAAGTTTTATGGTTTCAGGTCTTACTCTTTATTTTTGTGCATGGTATGAAAGAATAGTTAATGTTTGGTTCTTTTGCATGTAGCTGTACAGTTTTCCCAACACCATTTTTTGAAGAGTCTGTCTTTTCCCCACTGTATATTCTTGCCTCCTTTTTCATAGACTAATTGCCCATGTAAGTGTGGGTTTATTTCCAGGTTCTCTTTTCTGTCCCGTTGATCTGTGTGTCTGGTTTTGTGCCAGTACCATACTGTTTTGATTACTGTAGTATTATAATATAGTTTGAAGTCAGGGCGTGTGATGCCTTCAGCTTTTTTTCTTCCTTTTCAAGATGGTTTTGTCTATCAGGTTCTTTTATGTTTCCATACAAATTTTAGAGTTATTTGGTCTAGCTCTGTGAAAAATATCATTGGTACTTTGATAGGGATTGCATTGAATCTGTACATTGCTTTGGGTAGGATGGTTATTTTAACGAAACCTAGTTCTTTCAATCTATGAACACAGTCTATGTTTCCATCTGTTTGTGTTGCCTTCAGTTTCTTTCATCAGTGTCTTAGTATTTTCTGAGTATAAGTCTTTTACCTCCTTAGATTTATTCCTAAGTATTTTATTCTTTTTGATGTGATGGTAAATGAGATTGTTTTCTTTCCCTTACTGAAATTTCATTGTTAGTGTATAGAAATGCAAGAGATTTTTGTATATTAATTTTGTATCCTGCAACCTTATTGACCTCATTGATGAGCTCTAGTTTTTTTTGTGGTGTCTTTAGAATTTTCTATGTATAATATGATGTCATCTGCAAACAGTGACAGTTTTACATCTTCCTTTTTAATTTGGATTCCTTTTATTTCTTTTTCTTGTCTGATTGCCATGGCTAGGACTTCCAGTACTATTTTGAGTAAGAGTGGTGAGAGTGGACGTCTTTGTCTTGTTCCTGATCCTAAAGGAAATGATTTTAGCTTTTCTCCATAGAGTCTATTTTTGTTTGGTTGAACTCATACTGTTTTGTAACAGTCAAAAGTTTGACTCTAAGATGTATTTCTAGATACTGATAATCACCAACAATGGAGTTAGGACCTCATTCAGCCTAAAAGGGCTTGAGTAAAATAGACTCTTTTACTTCTAAATGTATTTACTCCAGATTTGAACTGTGAAAGCAATGCTCAGTGTTACACAGAAAGAGGAAATCTAATTAATGTAAAAGTAAGTATTTGTAGTTCTTTCAGGAATATTTTGCAGGAGTTCCCTTCATGACTCGGGGTTTAACGAATCCGACTAGGATCCATAAGGTTGCAGGTTGCACTAATCCCTGGCCTCGCTCAGTGGGTTATGGATCCAGCATTCCCGTGAGCTATGGTGTAGGTTGCAGATGGCTCGGATCATGCGTTGCTGTGGCTGTGGTGTAGGCCAGCGGGTATAGCTCTAATTCAACCCCTAGCCTAAAAAAGAAAATTTCACCAAACAAACAAAAAAAAAAAAAAAAAGGAGAAAATTCCTACCTAAGATAAATTCCTACCTAGTATGTATTCAAAAGCTAAGAAAATAACTCATCTCAGTAAGAAAGCTTATTCCTAAAGCAAAAATTAGAGCATTATAAAAAACAGAAAAAAGTATTGACCAGTTTTACTGGTGCAAACGTAAGTGCAGAAATCAGTACCCACAGAAGTAAATAAATTCAGCAGCACTGTCCTTGCCAAGAGTGGTGGCAAGTAGAAACCAGTGCAGTTATCCTGGTAGGAGATGAAGATGGTTTGGACGAGGATGATGATAAACGGAAGTGGGGAGAAGTGCTTAGATTTGACAGGGCGAATTCTCATGCATTTTGAAGGTAGAGTTAACAAGAATTGCTGGTGAATTGGATGTTTGGTGTAACAAAAGAGGATGCAGGATTGTAGTGGTGTTTTGCCTGAGCAAGTGTAAGGATGGGCAGCTATTACCTGGATGGGAGTGTTTGCAGGAGAGAGAGGTCAAGGTGTGTGTGTGGAAGGGGGGGGTAGGGTCGCTATTAGGTGCTTAATCTTGGATGTGCTAAGTTTGAGGCACCTAATAGATTTCTCAATACAGATGTTAAGTAGTTGGTTGGCTATTTGAGTCTGGAATTTGGGGGATGATCTGAGTTAGAGATATAAATTTGAAAAGCCGTAGTAACATGGAAGATTTAAGAACCAGCAGCATGTAAGCTGGTGTGTAAAGTGGTGAGGCTAGACACGGTCACTGGGAAGGGAGCGTGGTTCGAGAAGAGAGGACACATCCAAAGGCCAGCCCTGGCACGTGACCTCTAGAATTCTAGGAAGACCTACAAAGACCGAAAAGAGGGGTCCTAGAGGCAGGAGGGAACTCAGAATGTGGGGGGAGAGTACGTCAAGAGAAAGAGAACAGTCCACTGGTGTGTTAAATGCTGCCCACATCTCAAGGGAACTGAGGCCCGAGAGGTCACCTTTGGACTTGGCAATGTGCACGTCGCTGGTGACTTCTGTAAGAGCTGTTTCTCTGCAGAGATTAGAGTGAGTTGGCGGGGGGGAAGAAATTGTAGGCGGTAGGCAATGGACATTTATATTATGGGACTTTGCCTTAAAAAAGAGAAATTGAATGGTAGAGAGAATTTTTTATTGAGATTTAGTTGACATATATACCATTTTGTTAGTTTAGGTGTGTGGCATAATAACCTGTTGATCAAACTAAGCATCTATGAGTCCAAGTCAAGACACAGAATTGAAAGTTTATTCAGCTGAATTGAATCAGTACCTTAGTCAACTTTCTCCATCGGGTTGTTTCCATGAAAGCATCTTAGAAGTACATTATTTGACATTCATCTCCATCTGTTTCCTCTGCCTTTCCTCGCATGATAGGACTTTTGTGAGTAGCAAAATGGCCATTAAGCTAGGAACAAATAGGAACTATGCCTGTTCTTCACATTTATGTGTAATGTGTTCATATATGATGGTTGGAGTGATCCGCTACGGTCTTTAATATTTGAGAATTAATATTACGTTGATATGGTGTAGTTATCGTAATAAAACATTTGCTCTTCTGATATTTATGCAATTGTCACTGCTAATCAAAGTAAACAGGGTGCACCAGCCCATCTGTTAGGTAAAGATTAGAGTCTGAAGCTCAATGTAAACAACAGCAACAACAACAAAATCATAGGTCATAGATTATCATAGAAGCCTATGTCGAAAGATATTTTAAAGAATGTATTTCAGTTTTCTTGGTACACAGATGAGAAGAGTGCAGAGACTCGAAAGGAATCTCATGATAAACTGTCCGTAACCCCAGATGTCTTCTTGTTCTCACTTGTGTGTGACAAGCCGTTTCCTATCCAGGAGATGGAAAACAGCTGGTCAGTGGTCTCAGCCCTGCCCTCTGGCCGTGCAATAGGGCTGCTTCTCACGATTACACTGTCGGAGAAAGGAGTCAGTCTGTATCTCATTTCTATAGGGACTCCTCTATCGAGTGGCTAAAAACCCACCTGAAATCTAGCTGAAGCGTCCCCTTCCCACAAGGAAGAGGATGTATTGAAAGAATGGATTGATTCCCGAAAAAGATATGCCTGCGGATAGACTTTTAGGCATGAAGGCTTTTGCATGGCTGGGTCCATGGGTTCAAAATCTGTCATTTTAATTCAGTCCCTATCTCTTGGCTTCAGTCTCAGATAAGCTCTTTCCCAGGACTCTGCTTGGGATGGGGGGTTACAGGACTGGTGGTTCTGATTAGTGGCGAGGAAGAGAGGGTTTATTAGAGTAGAATATTTTCTCTGGAAAGTTTCCCTGGAAAACTTGGAATAACCCAAATAGGATCTTTTTACAGATGATAAAGAAACAACATTCATGCTGTCATATTGTGTAGCCATCAGAATGTTCAGTGTTAGTGATTTTTACGCAGATTTTCACAATCACAGTGGTTAATTTCCCCTTCACCCTGGGCTCGGTTACCCAGCTAAATGACTTTAGACATTTGGGGAAAAGTAGGAGGAAACACTGAAAATTTGGGGCTGTGAATTAAAATACTCCCCCAAGGGGTACTGGTCTCCCAGGCTTTATCCAAGAGGTTCTGTGAGGTGGCTCAAGTCTGGAATTCGTTGTGGTACTCTGACTTTCTGTTGTAGTCAAGTCAGACTTTTGTTCACTTAAGCCGGAACTTTTCTCTTTAGATAGATGGCAAAACAGTAAGTTGTCCTCTTTATTTCAGTTCTGGAGACACTGTGATCAAGTGCTTGACCCAGTGTTAAAGTCCCTGTGGCCAGATCATTCTGGTTGCAGCTTCGGTTCTGTCCACTATGCTGACAGCACCGGCCTTGCCTCCAGGTATATCACGTGCTACCTCTGGTCCCCTGCTGCCGCACGAGCCCCTCTTGTCAGTGACTTCAGGACACGCACTTGGACGGCAGTGGTTCCCAGAGTCCTTCCTGGCCCACAACGCAGATCTCGTCACACAGGCCAGGGCAGCCATGGGAGTGTTCTTTCCATGGCCTTGATGAAGGGGGGGTGTCCAGGGGATCCAGCTGCGACCTGGGGAGACGGTCCTACAGAACAAATCCACTCTAGCACCCAGTCTCCCCCGATCAGGATATAAACCACGGAAGTTCTGGTGTTTCAGCTGCATTTAGTGTTGGCCATTGTGGGGGACAGATTTCAGCCGCTGAGCCCTGCACCCTGAACCCCGTACTTCTGCTTAGTGTGCACACATCCAGAAAATTTGCCTGGGCCAACATCCCCTTTATTCTACCCTGTTCCGGCACCCGTGAGAGCCGTCCTCACTCATTCCCCCGGTGTCTGTAGTACATGAGCTAAATCTCGTCTGTTCTTTTTGGTACATGTTGCATCTCTTGACAAGTCATTCCTGCTACTTCGTTTTCTGGGGCCTGCCTGGACTGGAGTCTGTTTATAGGTCAGAAGCAAAGAGGGTGGTGGATGATCAGCAGCGGGGCGGGGCGGGGGAAGGGGGTGCTGGGCAGGCCTCACTCAGACCGGCGAGCGCTAGGCTTCAGTGCAGTCTGTCCCTACATCTCATGACACCGAACGCTTCCTTCCCGACCGTCCTGTCTGAAAGGTGGCCCCTCCTCCAAAAGCGTCTACTGTCACCTTCCCAGCTTTTGCATAGCGCCATCACTTCTGTCACACCGCAGAGATCGTTCGTTCTCTTCTGACCAGCATGCAGGTCCCCTGAGGACTGGGACTTGATGTTGGCCGTGCCCTGGCATTGCTTGCGTGTGGGCGAGCGCCTGCGAAGCGTAGATTGGCGGGGTGGGCGGCGAGATGGACGGACCGGTTCATCCTTTCTCTGATGCGCTCGCTTCCCACCTGCTTCCTGAGGACGGCGCTCAACCGCAGCAGCGAGAACCGGGCCTTCCGGAGCCGCGGACGGCAGAGTGGGGCGGGGGCGGGGGCCCGAGAGGGTCCCCGAGGCGGACAGTGAGTGACTACGTCTTGCAGCGCGTGGAGGCCGCTCTGGGACAAGTCCCTTTTTCGCTGAGTGCAGTGGGAAACCCGGGGGTGCTCTCAGCCCCAGAGTGACGGAAGTTTATGTATTTTTCACGCTCACCATGGCTGCTGTTTGGAGAAGAGGCTGAGGCAGGCAGGCTTTGTGGCAGGGAGGATCGTTAGGACTGTTTTTTGGTCCTTTTTAGAAGACACAGTGGCAGCTCGTGCTGGGCGTCGCCAAGCCTTAGCCTCCATCTTCTTCCCGGCCCTTGGTCCCCCTGCCGTTGTCCCTGGCACCGCAGTGAAGCCTCGGGCCATGGACTTGCTGTAGGGCTGCTGTCATCACAGTGGTGGCTCCAGCGAGAGCCATCTACTCTTGTTCTGGTGACAAAACTGAGATCACACTAGAGTGGTGGCCACACAGATGCAAGAGAGCTCAGAGTTATAGGCCAACTTTGTCCCGCCCAGTGCTGTGTGGAAGGTTGACTTTTCTGACATCTTAGGACGTTTCGTTCACTTAGTAAACTTTTGAACTGTTTTTGCTGATCTAGTTGCCTGAGACATTGTACGTAAAGTTTCAGAAAGGAAATCGTAGTTCATCACATTTGATGTTTTAATATAAATAAGCATACATGGAGTCTGTAGATAATTCTAAGTGAGTCATAGCCATTTTAATTTTCAATATATTTTTCAGTAAATCATGCTTTTTAAACCATGATCTGTAAAAGCATAATGAACAGCTTATTATAGAATATAAAGGCATATATATTAACGGTATGTTTTACAAACTAAGGTGTTTTTATTTTATTATATTTAATTATGCCTCTTCTTTTATTTTTTAATTCAAAGTATCAAGATACAAATATGCAGGGAGTCGTATATGAACTAAACAGCTATATAGAACAACGGTTGGACACAGGAGGAGACAACCAGCTACTCCTCTATGAATTGAGTAGCATCATTAAAATTGGTAAGAAATGTTTTATATTCGTCCTAATAGAAAAATTAAGCCAAAGATAAGGTTAAATTATATTCTCTTCACTCATGTTACATAGGTGGGTATATGTACATCGTTCTTTTTGGTTGATGCTTATATTGGTTATTCGATATTATAAATATCACTTCTGTTTTTAAATACTTTAAAAATTAAATGTAAGGCTCAAATTTTAAAGTATTTTCTGAAAATCTGATATTTAAATTTGACAAATGTATTATTACATCATATATTATTGCATGCATTTGAGGATGTCACATCTTAAAAATTACAATAGTTAATGAAAAATAACGAAAATATTTTAATTATGGAATTGAGTAAAGCCGTAAATTATTTTGTTCAGTTTACTGCATGACCATTAATTATGCTAACGAATCCATTCACAAGACTCATATTTGAGGTCTCGCCTTAGAGAATTCATACATGTTATATTCTTCCATTGAGATTAGTTTCTTCCTTTTTTATTACTTTGGCAGCCACAAAAGCTGATGGATTTGCACTGTATTTCCTTGGCGAGTGCAATAATGTAAGTATCTACATTTAGACGTAGGTTCTCTACGTGAGAGAATGTTAAAACCTTTTTTAAAAGATGATCTACTGTGTTACAAACAACTTAATAGATGTGTTGTAATTAAGTACTTTCACGCTGGTTTCATATTTTGTTTCTATATGTGGTTGTTACCAACTGGGAATTTTACCAGCATGGCAACATTGAGGCATAAAATCTCATGTATTTGTGTTGTTTGGGTTTGGGTTTGTGGAATCCTAGTTTGTGAATGGCGTTTCTAGACGTACTGTTTTGTAGAGAAGTTGTTTCATCACTGCAGGCTGGGGTGTCGTGGACAGTATGTGCCCTTCTCTACAAGCACAATCTGCAGTGGAATAAAATGAGAAACAAAGGTTTGTGCAGTTTTTTGAGATTTTAAAAGATGTCTCTAAAGATGCAGAGGCGGGGTTGCTGAGTCTAGATTTCCTGATGTTGTGGTGGCCGTGGCTCAGACTG
This sequence comes from Sus scrofa, assembly GCF_054392235.1. Taxonomy (NCBI): domain Eukaryota; kingdom Metazoa; phylum Chordata; class Mammalia; order Artiodactyla; family Suidae; genus Sus; species Sus scrofa. The sequence goes on from NC_139383.1 coordinate 3,325,439, forward strand.
TTTCCCGCCGTGGGGCGGCTCAGGCGGACCTGGACCCTTTGTTTCTGGTTTGACGCCTAAAGCACAGCCCGCTGTCAAATGCACTTGCAGAGGTGCTTTCGAAAGTATTTTCAGACGTTCAGTTGCTGGCGTTGGATTTTTGTTATGATGTTAAATGTACATAACAATTTAGAAAAATAGTCTGAGCTGATAACACTTATATTCATAGCTTAAATATATGAAAGTAAGTTATAAATTACTTTGCAAACATTTACTGTGTATATCTTGTGTGTTAGGCATTGTTATCTGTGACTGGGGATGTGCTTTTGCAATGCGTTCTTGTGAGTCATCAGCATGCGTGCTGTTTATATTGCGTAAAATGTTAACAGCAACAGCGATACAGCACTCTGAGATTTTTAAGAGCCTTCGTGAGTAACCGAGTAGTGTGAAGCACGGCAGTATTTACTTAACTTAGGACCGATCACCTGCATTCCCCTGCCTTGTGCGGGTCTGCGGTGCGAGATTGAAAGCTCTTCAGGGCAAGACCTTTCCTCATTCACTTCTGCCTTCACCCAGCCCCTCTCCTAGCGCAACAGACAAGAACAGGGCTTATTAAATTGAATTACTCAGATGTTTGTCCTATTTCTAAATAAATACTTTACGTGATTACACATTGGTAGTATTTTAAAATGCCTAAGCTCCTCGAATAACAAATAGATCTCTTTCCTATTCATTCTAAAAATTTATTTCTAAAATTTGAGATTTTTATTTGAAAATTAAGAATTCCTTATAGGAAATCATTATGTAATTTGCAGTAACTTTTATGACTTCTGATATGTGTATTAGCGTGTGATTGCAGTAATCTCCGTCTCCTTCCTCCTTCCCTGACCTCTCCAAAAAACCCGCAGGGCTTGGCCACGGCAACCAGGTTAGCATCCTGTGACCCTTGACCTTCAGTCACAGCTCTTTGCGACCCAAACTGAGAGCTGTCAGAGTCTCTGCTGAAAACTTTGATTGCGGACTCAGCATTCCAGCTGTTTACCCGCAAAGGAATGATGTCAGCCCCAAACTGAGGCTGCTGCTGTGGGATGGCCCCTTCTCCTCCGAGGGAAGGAGAGGGGTCGGGGCAGTGGGGGCGGTCAGAGAGCGGCGGGCGGGCGGCCGGGGTCCACCGGCTCCGCCCTGTGGAGTGGCAAACAGTGCCCGACTCGTGGAGCTTGGATTTAGCTTCCCAGCCCCACGCTGTTCGTCACCGGGCTGCGCCTGTCGCCTTACTGTCTGCATGATGGTGACAGAGGAGAAGCTCTGGGGCAGTGACGTCCAGAGTGCAGTTCTCTGTGTGTCAGTCCTGATTCTTCTCGTCCCCTCATCGCGGGGATGGTGCGTGTCCCTCAGGCCTGGTCTGCTCTGCATTCCCAGCACCCCTGGTTCCCTCGAGGCTCAGGGGTCCCTCACTCCTCCTTCCTTCCCACCTCTCGGGGCTGGTCTGTCTTGTTCCACAGTGTAGCCCTGGGAACAGCGGGCGCGTAGCAAAACTTAGCCTTTTCTGACCTTCCTCAGTCGGGTTCCATGCTGTTCTGCTTTCTCGATGTCATGAACTTCTCCTCCGCAGAATTGAGCTGAATCTGTAATTACGCATTTAGCTGTGGCTTGTTTGGTTACTTGCTTACCTGGCATTCTCATTAGTGTGTGAGCTTCACGCAAGCAGAGACCTTGTTGGCCTGGGAGGCTCACGTTAGGAAACAGTCACTGTCCTTTGCTCTTGTTGGTGTCCTTTCCTGCGTCCACACAGGTGGCAAGGCCTTATTGCTTTCCCAAGCCAGCGGTTTCCCTGGATAGGAGGAGGACGTCTTGTCTGAAGCCTGAAGTGCCCTGACGTGTTCCTTTAGATGCATCTACGAAATCACCTGTTTCTTTGCTCCTCATTCCGTCTTGTATCTCCGCTCTGAACACTTGGAATCAGTTTTCTTCTATCTTTTAGAACTTCCCTTAGTGACAGTCTTCTGGTGGAAAACTCAGTTTTTGTTTGTCTGAATAGATCTTTATTTCACTGCTTCCTTGAAAGATATTTTTTGCTGATTCAGGTTGATAAACATTATCTCTCCATGTATTAACTATAATATAGTTACACTTTTCTGGGGTTTTGATCTATCTCAGCCCTTCTTCCTTTTTTTTTTTTTTGCTTTTTAGGGCCGCACTTATAGCATATGGAAGATCCCAGGCTAGGGGTCAAACTGGGTCTGTAGCCGCTGGCCTACACCACAGCCACAGCGACACTAGATCCAAGCCGTGTCTGCCACCTACACCACAGCCCACACCGGATCCTTAACCCAGTGAGCGAGGCCAGGGATTAAACCTGAATCCTCATGGATACTAGTCCGATTCTTAACCAGCTGAGCCACAACGGGAACTCCCTCTTCTGTATTCTTTCTGAAATTAGTTTCTTGGCTTTTGTTTCATCTGCCTTTTATAGATGGTGACTTTTATGCTCATGCCTTTTATTTATTTTTTAACTGTAAATCATGTTATTCTTTGGGCCGTTTTAAATGAATATTCTCAAGACTGTTGAAGTTATTTTCCTCTTTTATTCCTAGAGTTTGGATATTATTTGCTTTTGCCCATCACCTAAGGCATGACCAATGTAGGACTATTTTAATTGAAAAATGTAGTTGAGATTTTTTTTTTCAGACCAAAGAGTGGCATAGATTCAAGCCTCAAACCCACATGATGTACAGTTATTATTTTCTCTTGAATTTATTGCTGGAGGGAAAATAAAAACTGATGTAGTTTCCTTCCAGCAATAAATTCAAGAGAATCTGATTTCCTTGTAATCCCCTTGCGGCTGCAAGTGTGTTCATCCTTCCAAGATGAGATTGTACCTCTTTGCTGGTCCTGGCCGCATGTGGGGGTCTCCCATTAGACTTCCCACAGGTTTTATCTCATATTTCTTACTTGCCGTGGAGCTTTCCTGGGGGAAGGTCAGTACGGTTGACCCTTGAACAGCACAGGGTTAGGGACTGATCCTCCGTGCCGTTGAAAATCCACATATAAGTTCCCAATTGGCTCTCAGGTTCCAGATATCCACATCTGCAGATTCAATTAACCGTAAACGGGGTGGCTCCCCTGTGGTATTTATTGAAAAAAAATACCCACATCAGTGGACCCTCACAGCTCAAACCCACGTTGTTCAAGGGTCAACTGTATATCTAGGTCTTAGTTGATACTCTCAAGGAAAAAAAACCAGTTTGTGACTTGTTTCCTCGCAGGGCTCCATATCACTTCCTTTTAGATTTCCGTGGATGCCTTCCACCCTTCTCAGCCCAGCAATGCATTATTAAATATTTGTAAAATATGCTTTATCCATCTCTTAAATAATTTTAAAATTATTTTTTTCAGGAGTGTCAAATTATCTAATCTGCCATATTGCTGGCAACAGATGTTGACATGCTTCCAAAATGTAAGCTAATCGTATTGAAGAAGATACAACTTTTTTGCGCAGATGAGCAGATGCATGTATATTTTCATATATTTCTTCCTTTATACATGAAAGGTAGCATATTATAGATATTTATTAATGCTTTTAAAATTGTCTCTGGATTTTTAATCGTGGTTAGAAAGTGTTTCTTAATAACTCACTTCCAAAACAAAATGTATATACTTTAGTGACAGAATTAGAATAAAGCAACCCCAATAGACTGAGATATCCATAAATAACCAAGGATGAAGACTGACAAATTGGGAGGAATTATAGCACTCTTATAAAAGTATCGACTTTTTTCATAAGTGAGAGTCAGAAATAATTTAATTTCTGAAATTGATGCATTGAAAAATATAATTTAAGTGATATTTAAATATATTAAAAGTTACACTAATAGAACTTAAAACTAGTGAAATTTAAATTCGTAGTACCAGAGAGGAAACTTTTAAAGAAAACCGGAAGTTTAGGGGATGATAGGAAACAACCTAGATGGTATTAAAGCAATAAAAATAGAACATTAAAATATGATGATTGAACTCACTTTGAAGATACGTCAGAGAGAAAATTACAAGTAGAATAGGCCCAGCTATTAAAAGAAAAAATCATAAATCAGTTTTAAAAACTCCACAGCTTTCTTTTATTTTATACAAGCTCATGCAAATAAAGTGACTGCGGAATAATTGAAAGTAAAAAGGGAATTTCAGGTGGAGCAAATCTCTTCTGGAAAAATGCAGACAAGGGAGAGCAAGTGCCACAAGAGCAGTAACAAAATGGAATTTGGGGAATAAAAGCGTTAAATTGGAAGAGGCCACTTGATGTATGAAGGGTCTAGACTACAATGAAGGTAGAGCTGTTAGGAGGTTGATACGGTAAATATTTGGTGCACTGGATTTACAAATCAAGACAATCATATATCAATAAAAAAAGGTGAACAGCAAAATGCAGTAGTATTTTTTAATTACTGACAGATCAAAAATACAATTTAGAGGATATCGGTAATACTGTTAATTAGTTTTATCCAAAAAATGTATATTTAACTCAGCATATTATTTTAGGACTTACCAACTTGGGATTCCCTTTCTCCTTTGGGTTAGAACTTACTTTGATACGCTTAACTCGTTTAATAATTTGGATCCCCACAACGGCTAGAAACAAGGACATTAAACCTTGGAATCTAAACATAGACAATATTCCAAGTAACTTTAGACAAAGAAAAAATCAAATATAGTTAACAGAATATTTAGAGAAAATATTTATGCAAATGAATTAGAGTCTTGCTAAAGTTCTGGGAGAAGTTATTCACAGTGGAAAATTCACATCCTTAAATTATTCAACATTTTACATACATTTTTGAAGCATTGATAAATAAGAAAACAAAGTAAGTTGATTCACCAACCCAAGATGTTCGTATTGGGCACCAGGCGACGGTAGTGGTCTGGGTACCAGGAGACATTGTTCGCAACGAAGATCTCTGCCCCGCGGGTTGACCAGTTAGAGTCACGGTCGTAGAGAAAGAAAATCTGTACACACAAGGAAATCCAGGGACTCTAAGATAAGCCACTTGCTAACCTAGTTAACAAAGATAGAAAATACAATTGTGTGTGTTTAATAATTTAAAAACAGTATATCAATAGAGTAAAAATGACAGTTCATGAGAGAAACCAATGAACATGAACATCTAGATAAAATGGACAGTTTTTGAGGAAAGTACAATTGCTCCATTTACTACAAATGATGGTAGAAAACTAACAGACTAGTTAATGGAAGAAAGTGAAAGCAGAGTTGAAATCATGTTTTTTTAAAAAACCAGTAGGACATTTGTTTGACACTGTTCCCCAAGCACCAGCCTGGTTGAGGCAGTTGCTGAACCTGAGCGGAGAGATGAACCAGCATCCCCTCCGAAGCTCTGTGTCACATTCCTCTGGAGGCAGCCGTTTATCCAAGCGCATGTAAACAAAGTGACCGAGAGAATTCCTGTGCTGTCTGCACTGTTTCAGAGCTGGGGAAGAGAAAGAAAGTTTCCCAGTAGGTAGTGTAGTTTTCCAAAGAATTTAGATTCTGGGATTGGATTGCGTGAGTTCTGACTCCCCACTTTGGGACTTTGACGGCATTCTTAAACTTTCTAGACCTGGACTGGGTCTCCATTGGTGTTACTTCTCCAACGACCGTTGTAGACACCTGCTATGTACCAAAAACTGCGCCAAACCGCTGAGCATACAAAGATAAATAGGAAATCATTCCTACCTTTAAAGAATGGACAACCAGTTGGGGAAATGAAGAAATCCAAGAGTTCCCGCTGTGGCACAGTTGGTGGAGAATCTGGCTGCAGCAGCTCAGATTGCTGGGGAGGTGCCCTGGGATCCTGAATTTGGTGGGGCGGGGGTGGGGGGGTGCTAGGGTTGGTGACGTTAAGAAGAGCGTGCATGATGAGCGCTCTTTGAGCAGAGCTTGGAGGACCTCTTCTTTAGACGATGAGAAGGGAAAGTAAAGAAAGATGCAATTGGTGAGAAATCCGGAGTTGGGAAAGGGAGCAGTGTCTTTTTGTGACCTGACCAGTAGTGGTGTCTGACGCAGCATATGCAAGGTGCTCTTGAAATGTTTGTTGGACAAAACTGATTTTTCCATGATTCAGATTTTGCTTAATTCAACTTTTTAATACAGTTTTTCTCTGTCATATCTAGTCACATTCTCCATTTACTATGTAACATCTTTTATAATGTCATTACTGTCGTTTTTTTCCTGTGTTATCTGTGAGAGTAGCTGGTAAAAGCTGAAAACTTGGGGAACTCTAATTATATGTTAAACTTTCTAATTCATAAAGTAAGTTCATAGATAACTTTTTACATATTGTTTTTAGAAATAAATTTTGAGCCAGTAGTTTAGAGTAATTGCTTGGCTTTTTTCAGAGCACAATGAACTTTTGTAGGTTTATTTTTGAGAATTATGCAAAGTTAGTGACCTACTTCCAGTTCCACAGAACGTGGGGCTGGTTGCTCATGCCCTGTGCAGGGATCTGATTCATTTACATCCAGTGCCACCTAGTGTCTCTAAGAAAAAGAACTTCATGGTATGCCTGAATGATTTTTTTTTTCCTTCTTAAAAGGCGTCTCCAAGATTTAACTGGTTGTGCAGGGAAGCCTTAGCACAAAAGTGAAGTTTCATGAATGGAGTGACCTTTGAACTGTGTGGAAGGAAAGATAAGCACGAGTGTTTACCAAGTGAAGCAGACATCTCTTTCAGTGTCAATGAGTCAGTGTCCCAAGTCATCAAAAAATCCTGTTTTTTCAAAAAATTGTCATAGTCTATTCTATAGTTCATTTTCCACCAAACCTGTTTCTCAAAATTTGATTTTGTTAATAATTTGAGTGATTTTTTTTTATGCCTTCATTGAGCCAACTTATTCATTATGACTACTGGTACCAGTCTTCTCTAGTTGAAATGATCTGACTTCAGAAATATTTATGAAAATTTTCTGTTGTCACAAAAATGCGGGACATTTCATAGTGAGTTTCTTTGACATCCTGGGGAAGCTAATTCGTCCCCTACCACCGCATGGCCCCGGATGGATCTCCAGCTCCTTGGCCAGTCTCCTTGCTGCTGTTAGGAGAAGGGCCTACCCATCAAGTCACTTGGAGCCGTCATGTGGGAGGGAAGACACAGGGCCGGGTGTGCCCTGAGCGCAGCGAAGCTTTTCTCTGGAAGGAGTACAGGTGGTTGAGGTTTGAGACTTTTGCTTGTTTTTAGTGGGAGTTTTCATCTTTAGCCTTTAAAAAATGTTTGTGCTGACAAAAGTTTTCATAGATTTATACAGCATTAGAGCAGAAATTAGTTTTAGAGACTCAGTTCAAGCATGGATATTATACATTGTGAAGTATACATAGTAGTCTTAACATAGTCTAAAATATTACATATGAATGTCTGATAAGAGTTTTCATCCATCCACCTGTGAAAGTAGTGAGTATAACATTTTTTCATGTTATTAATCTGAAATCCCAGTCAAATTCTTATGTCAAAATTCATAATGATTGGCAGTAGAGGGGTGGGAGAGCGGGAGGAACACGCTCTTGGGTGTGAGGTAGGCTCACAGATGTATTGTACAGTATGGGGGGATATAGCCAATATCTTTAAAAACTATAAATGAAAAGAATCCTTTAACGTTATGTTAAAAATTTTGGAGTTCCTGCCGTGGCACAGTGGGTTAAGAGTCTGACTGCATTGGCTCCGGTCGCTGCAGAGGCAGGTTCCAACCCGAGCCTGGCACAGTGGGTTAAAGCATTGACGCAGTTGAAATGTGGGTCACAGCTGTGGCTGGGATTTGATCCCTGGCCCGGGAACTTCCATATCCTGCAGATACAGCCGTAAAAATAAATAAATAAATAAATAAATAAATAAATAAAGTGATATTAAGCATATAAAAATAGATCTTTAAAAAATTCATAGTGATTGCTTTTGAAAACCAAAGTCCCTATTACCCCCACATTTGTTAATGCAGGCCCTTCATCAATGCAAAATACAAAATGTGTCCTATAAATTTTGATAATTTTGAAGCATGAAGAACCAGAGCAAGACTTGCCTTGCCAGATCACCAAATTTTCTCTAAACGTACAGTAATTGAAACAGTGTGGTAGACAAATAAACCAAATGGTACAGAATTAGGAATTCAGAAACAGACCCCAGTGTACTGGAGCATCAGTGTGTGATGAGAAGATCCGTTCAGCCGGGGGGAGAAGGAGACTGTTCAGCACCCAACTGTTTGATCATTTCTGTGGAGTACGTAAAGGTAGATTTAAGAAACCTTTCTCCATTCCTGAACATGTATACAGTCGAGCCTCTAATTTAGAGGTTTATTGTAGACATTTTCTGTTTGCAATAATAGCTGCCTCTCAGCCCATTCACATACAAAGATCATACAGAACAAGCTATTACAGAACACGCAGTTCAAACCAGGGACTGATCTTTAGGTAGAAATGAATGTTATAAAGGGAACTACTGCAGAGGAGAATAATACGGAGGAAAAAAAAAAAAGAAAGCCACCCTAAAAGAGTAGGAAACGCCTGTATCGAGGCGAGAGATCAGAGCCATGAAAACATCAAGATCAGACGTCTGTCTCAGGTTGGGCCTCACTTCCCTCCCACCTGAGCTTCTGGCCCTCATGTGAGAACTTGTTCAGCATTGGTGAGCAGTTGCCCTCAGCTCTCATCTGTAAACATTTCTATTTGATAAACATGAACAAAAACCGTAAGCTAATTAGTAAAACAAGTATAAAAAGTTCCCACTGTAAAAAGTTATTTAAATTTTGGTGGTCATTTATTTTTTATAAGTTTTCTACATTCAATCAGTAGTTGCAAAATGTCTAAATCATTTGTTTTCAGCAAGTCTAATAGATAGAATCTCATTCCATATACCTCAGGTACAGTATTTGCTTGTCTGTTTCTTGAGCATCATACAGAAAACCTATATGAGGCAATAAATATTTTATAATATTAAATAAGTCATCTTTTAATAATATAGGAATATGTGAGCTATGTTATCATTATTCAATTATGAAATTAAGTATACCTTGAAGATACTGGATTTCCAGCTTTAGTGGACACATAGCAAAGTTATCCAAAAAAGGTATCTGCTGTATGTCTTCAAACAACAAAGAAATAACATCAACAACTATTTTTTTTAAAAAATTCAAAGCTTCTGTTGGGAGCTTGCTCCAGAGTTTGCTTTCTATTGCTGTCACCAGAAATTCTTCTTTAAGAGTTATCTAAAGGTCAACCTAAGTTCATTTCCTGCAGTTCTGACTTTGGTTGAGAAAAGAGCTGTTACTCAGCATCCTCCTTGTGTTTAACTTTCTCATGGTTTGGAAAAATCAGTGTCAGTTCTGACTTTTCCTCAGGCTCAATACACCGTATACTGTGCGTTTTTTTCCTCGCCATCATCTCTCTTCCTGTTCTGGGATCCTTCTGCTACTCTTCTCTCAATCTTAAGTCAAACTGGACTATTTTATGACGTAGATACTAAGTCTAATGAGTCCTATTTACTTCATTTATGTCGTATGTATATGGGTGCGTAATAGAGTAACTAAAAAATAGTGACTCTGCCTCTTTAAAAATAAATGAGGAACAATTGTCACTTGTCATATGTAGTTAAATTCTAAAAATCCTTTTAAAGTGTGTAACTTTTATTTAAACATTTTAAACTTAGGCCTTTTTGAAAGAAGCCTGTGTAAAACATTTTTCATAGGCATTGTATTAAATGGCAAATACCGCTTAAGCATAGTCCTAACTGATGTGGACATAACAATAAGTAAAAACGTACAAGCTAATTTGCAGTCTTTCGATAGCGACGACTTATTTAAAGCAGGTGGGGTGAGCCGGAGCTCTGCTCTCCTCCTCCCTGTGCCCAGGGCTGGACGCAGTCCGAGCTTATGGGGCTCACTCTTTTGTCACTGTAATGTTTTACTTGAAGAGAGGGTTCTTTGGCATTACAAAGCTGGAAAACCACAGTATCTAGTAAGTTAATATTACACATCCAAGTCGTTATCATCACCTAGAACTAGCCTAGCGCTGGTAAAGCGTTAACAGGCTTCTCTCAAGACGGGTGCCTGATACTTACTGCATTTCAGTTCCAGCAAATCCAATTTAAGAGAAAAGTGAAGTGTTGAGAGAATTTACCAAAACTTAGTATTTTTCAGATTGAGTATCTACTCATAATACACTTATGTCAAAATATTGCTCCCCCTGCCCAGATGATTTGTTTTGATTAGCAATTCTTGTTTAGCAGGAATTTATTTCAAAATATGCTTAGATTTAGTCAAAATAACTGATCGGATTGTTTAAATATTTACTTTTCAAATGTTACCCTCCCATCTACTCTTTTGAGAGGGAGCCGTACGCCCAGGTTTGTTCAATTTTGTGTGTGTAGGTACCAGGAAGAGCAGAGATTTTATTGATAGTATGCTGAATCTAATTTTATGAGCAGGCCAATTTAAGGAATGGAGTGGTTGAGTATTTTAAAAAGAAATAATATTCTGAGAAAGAAAGGGTTTTTTTTGTTTGTTTTGTCTTTTCGCATTTTCTAGGGCCACTCCCGAGGCATATGGAGGTTCCCAGGCTAGGGGTCGAATTGGAGCTGTAGCTGCTGGCCTACACCACAGCCACAGCAACGTAGGATCCAAGCTGCGTCTGCAACCTACACCACAGCTCATGGCAACACCGGATCCTTAACCCACTGAGCAAGGCCAGGGATCGAACCCAAAACCTCACGTTCCCAGTCGGATTTGTTAACCACTGAGCCACGATGGGAACTCCAGAGAAAGAAAGATTTTTAATAAAAATGAAAAACATGACCAAATCACTTGGACTTATAGTGACAGATGTGCACGCCCTGTCTGCAGGGAGCTGGGCGCCATGTGCGTCGGTTTCTTGTGTGGCAGTTTCTTAAGCCAAAGGACAACTTGCATTTTTTCATTTTATTATTTTCTGTGAATGCAAATTGGAGGCTGTCATCAGAGTTTCCCGTGTCTAGCCGTTCCTATAAGCGCTGTGTCTCGCCTCTCTGTTGTGCGCTCAGGAACAGGGGAGAGGGTTCCACCTTGGACCCCGGTGTGGCCACTGCTTTCCTCCTTTCATGTCTCTTCTTTCCTCGGCGCACAGATTTCTCGTGCTTGTTAGGTAATATCTAGGAGGACTTTTGTCCTGTGCTGAAGTACAGGGAGGCCGATGAAACATGTTCTTCTTCCTAGAGCCTTTGTGTATTTACCCCGCCTGGAATCAAGGAGGGAAAACCCAGGCTCATTCCTGCCGGGCCCATCGCCCAGGGCACCACCACCTCTGCCTACGTGGCCAAGTCTAGGAAAACACTGCTGGTGGAAGACATCCTTGGGGTAAGTGGCTTTTTACCCTTCGTGACATTCGGAACCTGAAGTATTTAATTAAGAATGATGACTTTTTTTTTTTTTTTTTTTTAGTCTTATGGAGGTTCCCAGGCTAGGGGGCAAATCGGAGCAGTAGATGCCAGCCTACACCACAGCCACCGCAACGAAGTATCCTTAACCCACTGAGCCGCGTCTGAGACCTACACTGCAGCTCATGGCAACACTGGAGCCTTAATTGCTGAGTGAGGCCAGAGATAAACCCATGTCCTCATGGGTACTAGTCAGATTCTTCACTGCTGGGCCACAACAGGAACTCCAACATATACTCTTGATGTTATAATTTAAGCCATTTTATAACAGCATTAAAGCAAGCTACAGATCATTAATGCATTTGTGTGTCAACTAATTCTTTGTACTCCAAAAGTAGTATGTTACACACCCCTAAGAGCTGGATGTGAGTAGTTCTCTCAACATTCGCCGGAATAGTTAAGCATACAAATATATTTTATATTCACATAAACTAAATGATCACTGTTTTATGTTTCGTAGCCAAGCAGGATATGTATGGATGAGTTAGCTATTACTGCGTGACAGACTAGCCCAGATTTAGTGGTGTCATGCAGCGACCACTCACTGCCTGTCAGGCTGTTCTGCTCATCTGGGCTGCCTCCCACGGGGCCTGCTCATGCATCTGAGATCAGCTGGCCATCACCTAGGAGCTGGCTGGTCTCAGGTGGCCTTCCTTCCTTCTCTGTGTGTCTCACGGCCCCTTCCAGCAAGCCTCCCCTGATGGTGGCAGGGGCCAGAGGGACGAAGAGGACGCATGTGAGTTTTCAAGCCTCCCCTTGCATCAGACTCCCTCCTCTCAGGTTAGCCAGTCTCAGGATGTGACCGAGGCCATGGGCGCAGAGAAATGAACTGGAGCCTGCAAGGCGGTCTTCCAGAGCACGTGTGACAGCACAGTGACGACGTGTCGTTTCGTGAGCTCAGACTTTAAAAGTGACAAGCCTACGAATGAGTCTGTAGGTCTCATGAATTTGCTCTGAGATGTGCTATGTTGGAGTCACCAAGTCTAGGTTTTAATTTTGGTTTTGCTATCAATTATCTATATGACCTCGAACAAATCAGGTTACTAGTTACTTTATCAAATACAGAAAAGAAAAATTACTTAAAAATGAAAGTTTCACAGTATAATTTGTATAGATAACAATATTGTATGTTATGTTTTTCTAATAGTGTTTAAAATTTTCTTAAATTTTTATCAAAGTGTAATTCATTTACAGTGCTGTGCCAATTTTTGCAGTAGAGGAAAATGACCCAGTCTCTCTCTCTCTCTCTCACACACACACACACATGATATATACATAACGTTTTTTATATTCTTTTCCATCGTGGTCTGTCACAGGAGGCTGGATATAGTTCCCTTTGCTCTTTAATAGGACCTTGTTGTCTGTCCATTCTAAGTGAAATAGTTTGCATCTACTAGCCGCAAACTCCCTGTCCATCCACCTCCCTCCCCACGTCCCCCTTGGCAACCACAAGCCTATTTTCCATATCTGTGAGTCTGTTTCCATTTTGTAGAAGGTTCATCTGTGCCATATTTTAGATCCCACCTGTAAGTGATATCATATGACATTTGTCTTTTTCTGTCTGACTTATTTACTTAGTATGAAAATCTCTAGTTGCATCCATGTTGCTGCAAATGGCATTATTCCATTCTTTTTTTGTGGCTGAGTAGTTCTCCATTGTGTGTATGTGTGTGTGTGTGGGTGTATGTGTATACACATTGTACAATTCCATATACATTGTGTGTGTGTATATATACCACATATGTATATACACACCACATCTTCTCAAGCCATCCCTTGATTAACATTTAGGTTGTTTCCATGTTTTAGCTATTGTGAATAGTGCCGCAGTGGTCAATAGCGGTGCATCTATCTTTTTCAATTATAGTTCTTTTTTTTTTTTTTTTTTTGTCTTTTTAGGGCTGCACTGGTGGCATGTGGAAGTTCCCAGGCTATTGCCTGAATCAGAGCTGTAGCCACTGGCCTATGCCACAGCCACAGCCACACCAGATCTGAGCCACCTCTGTGACCTACACCACAGCCCATGGCAACGCGATCCATAACCCACTGAGCGAGGCCAGGGATTGAACCTGCGTCCTCATGGATGCTAGTCAGATTCATTTCCGCTGAGGCACGCTGGGAACTCCCAGTCAATTACAGTTCTTTCTGGCTATACTCCCAGGAGTAGGATTGCTCATGGATCATATGTTAATTATGTTTTAGTTCGAGGAACCTACGTACGGTTTTCCATAGTGGTTGCACAGACTTCACTCACACCGGCAGTGTGGGAGGGCTCTCTTTTCTCCACACGCTCTCCAGCGTTTGTATGCTACACAGTTACAGACTTTCTAATGCTGGCCATTCTCCCATCCCGTGGTTGGCTTTTCTTTCTTTTCTTTTTTCTTTTCTTTCTTTCTTTCTTCTTTCCTTTCCTTTCCTTTCCTTTCCTTTCCTTTCCTTTCCTTTCCTTCTTTCTTTCTTTCTTTCCTTCTTTCTTTCTTTCTTTCTTTCTTTCTTTCTTTCTTTCTTTCTTTCTTTCTTTCTTTCTTTCTTTCTTTCTTAGTTTCCTTTTCTGTGCAAAAGCTTATAAGTTTGATTAAGTCCCATTTGTTTATTTTTGTTTTGGTCTCTATTGCCTAGCGAGTTGGATCTAATGAAACATTTGTATGGCTGATGTCAGAGAATGTTTTGCCTATGTTTTCTTCCAGGAATTTTATAGCGTCATGTACTATGTTTAAGTCTTTAAGCCATTTTAAGTTTATTTTTGTGCATGAAGTGAAGGTATTTTTTAATTTCATTGATTCACATGCAACTGTCCAACTTTCCTAGCATCACTTACTAAAGGGACAGTCTTTTTCCCACTTTATATTCTTGCCTCCTTTGTCAAAGATTAATTGAATGTAGGTGTCTGGGTTTATTTCTGGTCTCTGTTCTATTGATCCATGTCTGTTTTTATACCAATACCACACTCCTTTGGTTAATATAGGTTTGTAATATTACCTGAAGTCTGGAAGATTTAATGCCTCCTATTTGTTTTTGGGTTTTTGTTGTTGTTTTCCCCTCTGCTTTGCTTTGGCAATTCTGGATCTTTTATGGTTCCATATAAATTTTTGGATTGTTTTTTCTAGTTTTGTGGGAAATGTCATGGGTAATTTGATAGGGATTGCATTAAAACTGTAAATTGTTTTGGGCCATTTGAACAATAATAATTCTTCTAATCTAGGAGCATAGGATATCTTTCCATTTCTTTGAATTCTCTTTCATTTCTTTTATTCATGTCCTATAGTTTTTAGTACATAAATCTTTTACCACCTTGGTCAGGTTTATTCCTAGATTTTTTTTTTTGAGGGGATACTATTTTAAAAGGTTTTATTTTTTTAATTCCTTTTCTGTTATTTCATCATTGGTAATGCAACCAATTTCTGAATGTTAATCTTTTATCCTGTTACTTTGCTGAATTCTGTTATCAGATCAGGTAGTTTTTGTGTGGAGCCCTTAGGGTTTTCCATTTATAGTATCATGCCGTCATCATCATCATTTTGCCAACAATATTGTATTATAATCATCAAACTTTCTCAGAGACTAGATCTTAATCATCCCCACCACAAAAAGAAGAGATAAATATGTAGCTTGATAGAGGTACTAACTAATGCTACAGGTGCAATCCTATTACAATATATAAATGTATCAAATCAACATGTGGTGTATCTTAAGCTTCCATAGTATTATATGTCAAGTATATTTCATTTTAAGAAGTAAATGAAGTAAATGGTGTTTTGGTTTTGTTTTCGGTTTTTTTTTTTTTTTTTTTTTTTTTTTTTTTTTGTCTTTTGTCTTTTTTGGGTTGCACCCACAGCACATGGAGGTTCCCAGGCTAGGGGTCAAATCAGAGCTACAGCTGCTGGCCTACACCACAGCCACAGCAATGTGGGATCCGAGCCCTGTCTGCGACCTACACCACAGCTCATGGCAACACCAGATCCTTAACCCACTGAGTGAGGCCAGGGATCGAACCTGTGTCCTCATGGATGCTAGTCTGGTTTGTTATCCACTGAGCCGTGAGGGGAACTCCAAGAAGTAAATGTTAAAAGTAGATACTATGTAAGTTGTCATTTGAAAATGTTGTATTGTATGTGTATGCAAGCTTTTAAGAGATTTGTAAATTACAGGTATAGATTTGTACTATTCTTGGTTCATGAAAAGCTTCTTAGAGATAGCAGAAATGTAATAAATAGAATCAGTGTTTTGGTATTAATTCATTTGATCCCTGTATTCCTTTGAGTGATTTTACTAAGCTAGAAAATGAAGTTGAAGAGCTAATTTCATTTCTTATGATGGGTAATTGCTAATTATTGGATCATTTGAATACCTAACATGGGCCTTTGAGGTTTAGTTACAATGACTGTCATTAACATGCTTTTGTGTTATTCTAACCTTAAAAATAGAAGAGAAAAAATGTTTATATATAATTTCCTTCCTGTGGTATTTACATTTGGAGTTACTTTCACTTGTGGCATTATAACTGTAAAGCCCTTAGAGAGTTCTGGCTCATGAAAGGTAAGGAATAAATAAATGTTCACTATCATAATTACTTTATTATTGCATGAAGTTAATGTGTATTCATGCATTAATTAAATTCTACCATACAATGATAAAGAAATATTAAAGCAGTGTTTGGGTATAAGTTTTATGTTGCTAAAGATAAGCATTTTCTTTTCTTCTTTCTCTTTTTCTTTCTCTTTTTCTTTTTTTAAATGACTGCACCTGCAGCATATGGAAGTTCCCAGGCTGGGGATCACATTGGTGGTGCAGCTGCTGGCCTACACCACGGCCACAACAATACCAGATCCTCAACCCACTGAGTGAGGCCAGAGATCGAACCCACATCCCTCCTGGAGACTATGGCAGGTTCTTGACCCACTAAGCCGCAAGAGGGATTCTGTGTTTTCTTAAACTAGGCTTATAGTGGCCATTGTCCTTTGTCTTTCCTTTGAAAAGGAGTGCTTATTATTGATTACAAGTATTAGGTAATTTCTGATAGAATTATACCATCGTGATTCCATTTCTTTCACTGAATTGTATCTTTTTCCCCCTTTTTTTTTAGGATGAACGATTTCCACGAGGTACCGGACTGGAATCAGGGACTCGTATCCAGTCTGTTCTTTGTTTGCCAATTGTCACTGCGATCGGTGATTTGATCGGTATCCTTGAGCTGTACAGGCACTGGGGCAAAGAAGCCTTCTGCCTGAGTCATCAGGAGGTGAGGCCTGCACAGGATTTTTGGTTGTACCTGGTTCGTTGAGGACACTCATTGCTTGTTCAGTTAATGAATGAATGAATATTTAATGAGTGAGTATTTAAAGCCATACCTTTCTTAATAATATTTTGATACTAATGATTTTTAAAAACTTTTTTCTAAGGCAGGTGTTTAGAGAGGAAACTAACTATAGTGATTTATTTAGTAAGGATCTATTTTGACAACAAAAATAAAAATAAAATAAAATACCACATAGTAGGTTGGCGTTGGGGAGTTTTCACATTCTGGTTGACTTTCTGTCCTGTTAAAAAATGTCCTTATCCTAGAGATTGTCCTGACTGAGACGTCCAGCATCAAAAAATCCGTTGGGGAAGCAATAGCTTACGCTCACTGTTCCCTGAAACAGAATATGGCTCATTAATACTAAAACCGAATAGTACCTGATCTGTCTGGACATGGAGTGCTCGCCCAGGTGCCTCGGTGGCCTGCAGGCTGTCCACTTTCCCAGATGGCCCATCTTCTCCTCCTCCAGCCTCCTCCGCCCTGTAGCCACAAAGCCCTGAGCAAGCCTGGCCGGCTCCTAGACGGAGCCCGAGCCTCTGCTCTCCCTCTGCCTGGATGCCGTTAGTCTCCGTCCCCAACCCTGCCACCTCCTGCAGGGCTGTGCTCTAACGTCACCCCCCTGTCCCTGTGTGGGGCTCCTTTCCCTGTGTGGGGCCCCATTCCCTGTGTAGGCCCCTGTTCCTGTGTGGGCCCCTTCCCTGTGTGGGCCCCTTTCCCTGTGTGGGCCCCTGTCCCTGTGTGGGGCCCCTTCCCTGTGTGGGCCCCTGTCCCTGTGTGGGCCCCTGTCCCTGTGTGGGCCCCCTGTCCCTGTCTAGCCCCTGCCACCAGCCAACAGAGCGTGTTCTCCACTCATTTGCCTTCTTGCTTTTTTCTCCGCCCACAGTACACTCTAGGCTGTACTGCTGCTGGGGCTGTATCTCCCCCATCTGGAATAGTGCCTGGTACCTAGTAGCCCAGTAAATATCTGTTAGATGAATGAAAAATAAGAGAAATAGAATAGCTAGGCATTTGAGAATGTGTCAGCAAAGTTTTGGAAGTATTTCCTCATTTTAAAGTTGTCCTTAGAGTCCTTTATCACAGTATTTTTTTAAACTGAAAAATAATTATTTTAGGTTAAAAGTCATTGGATGATAGCTCTCTTGATCAATTTATTTTCATTTTTTTCCTCCCAAATTAAGAGGAACAAGAGAGCCTTAAGCTTAATTATAAAGGAGTGGAAAGTGTGAAAGAGAGATCTTGTACACATTTGACAGTCTGTGTTTGAGAAAATAGTCAGCCATGCCGTGACCTCACAAAATTCTGCGTCTATGTTTATGTTAGAGTTTTTGGCCAGAATGTCTGTGTGCGACTGATGAAAACTCACTTCATCCCTTCTTTTCAGGTCGCAACGGCAAATCTTGCCTGGGCTTCAGTAGCAATACATCAGGTGCAGGTGTGTGTCTGGGGTGTTTGCACAGGGGCTTCCTGAGAGCAAAGGGTGTTTGGAGTGCAGCTCTGAGGACAGATGGAGGTTAACAAGTGACCCAGTGCTTTAGTCTGAATGCTAGGCATTTTGTTGTTTCTAAACTGTTTGATCTATGCACTTACATTTACTTACTCCTCGCCTTAAATATCTTCCAATTATATGTTTATATATAATGTCAAAGCATTTATGTAGTAAATGGTATGTGTCCTATTGTAGTTTTTGTTTTCCACTGAAAGCCCAGGAACAATCTCCTACTGGCAGTAATATTGCAAATTTAATGACTCTATTTCCTAGATTAAAACATCCACCGAACTAAGTGGCAGGTGAAAACATTTGTCCTAAGCTGAAGGTGCCCGGTTCTCTTGAAAATGTGACCTGATTTAAAAGATCACGAAGTGCATAGAGTTTTAAACTCGGAAACATGGTGGCAGCAGACTTCTGCTCTGGATGAGCCACTTTCCTTTTTTTTCCTCCTCGTTAAGTCCATTTCGGCCACCTGGGGGTGGTGAGGAGCTGTGTGACAGGGAGAAGGGGTCTGTGTATTTTAGGATAACCGCTGTGAGCAGCAAGGACTTCTCGGACCTGGCGGTCCTGAACGTGGGTGGACTGTGTGCCCAGGTACAGTTTTTAAAGGATCAGAGTAGTGATTGGATTATGCCTTTTAAAAGAAATAAGGTGACTAGTATTCTGGAATCTCTCTTCTTAAACGAGCAGAGACCCCTTAAGATTAATAGCTTGTTGTTTTCTACGGCAGGTGTGCAGAGGTCTTGCCAAACAGACTGAGCTGAATGACTTTCTACTCGACGTATCGAAGTAAGTGTCCGTTTCCGGGGACGCGGCAGCTGCTGCTGCTCAGCGCTTGGGACGCAGGGCGGGCCTGACAGTGACAGACTGCGTCTGTCCGCTGCCGGCAGCAATCAGTCTGGATGGGGCAAGTAGTGTGGTGAGAAGGGCGGTCCCGTTTTGGACCCTGGCGCTCCGTTCTCATCGCGTTCACTTTGCAAGTGAAGGGGCGCACGTGTGTGTGTGTGTGTGTGATGGCCTTAACTCGGCCTGTGTTTCTAAAGAGACTCCCTGGAACGGGGCAGCGACTAGACCGAGAAATGCCCTGAGTGTTCCTGTTTCTGTGGGAGAAAACTGACAGCACTAGAAGAAGAGGAAATGTTCCAGTTTAGTATTTTCCAAAAAGTCCTCTCCGGCATTCTCTGCAAATGTCAATAAATTAAAACATATTATTAATATTTTAATTTTCCCATGTATGGTAGCTCAGATACCATTTTTGAGAAACTGTTCCATTTCCATGAGGTTTGACCTAGAAAAATTCCCTTGGGCTGGCAGTGGAAGCAATTAGGGATATTTATGAAATTGCAGGTTCATATTGGCTTTGCCTGCTGCAGGGCAGATCTTGGATCTGTCTGACCCATCTACTTAGTTGTTGAAATCTAAAAAATGCCCCGGGATTGGGAGCTTCGGGGTCCATCCTCTGACAGGTCACCTGCCAGAGTGACTGCCTGTCCCTCCCTGGCCTCCAGCGGCAGCCCTGAGTAACCTGCCCTCGCGCATGCACCCCCGGGCAGCACCTCTCACCCCCTCAGTCCTGAAGGGTCCTGAAGCTGCTGCTCCTGTTCTGACATGTCGGATTAGAGGGGTGTGGGGTTGCCTGAGTGCTCTCTTGATCCCCCAGGCCAACTGTCTTCTTTGAGATGGAGTTAAACAGCGTCTCTGGGACACGTGGCGTGACAACTTCGGGACACGAGGGAGGGAAGCTGTGCACCTTCTCTTGCTGATGTATTTGAGTCCTTTGCAAGAATCCCAAAGTCCAGTTCGAACATGCCCACATGACACCTTAAGTCTGTTCCCCAAGGGGAAGCCCGTTTACGACACCCTGGCCCTTGTAGTATGTTCCTC
The DNA here is from genome assembly GCF_054392235.1 of Sus scrofa. Classification (NCBI taxonomy): domain Eukaryota; kingdom Metazoa; phylum Chordata; class Mammalia; order Artiodactyla; family Suidae; genus Sus; species Sus scrofa. The sequence continues at coordinate 3,345,524 of NC_139383.1, forward strand.
TGGGGACAGTGTGAATAGGCATGTCACTGCCTTCAAGCCAGTGTCCCTTCTAAGAAAGGCATTGTTCATTACTGTAAGTTATCTTAATCCTGAATCATTGCTACATTTTCACAAATCAAAACTGAAAGCAGTGCCTTGCCAAGAGTCTATATTAAGAGCATTTCTTTATATATTCCTTGTCATACGTGCCTGTTGATTCTTGTGCTTCTCAAGTCTACATTTTAATGTGTGTATCATATGCCTCCACAGTAGTTACAAGTTCATAATGATGAATATATATTTTACTCTGTAAAGTTGTTAGATCCTTAGATACTCTGATATTTCTTCTCAAATGAATTTCACTGCTTTCTTAATACAGTTAAAGTACATTTTAGCTTTTGAGTTTTTAGTAATTACATTTTTATATTGGTGAGGTTTATCAAATTTAAAAATTTTAATTTTAGAGCAGAGTTATTAATGAGTTAGCAAATACGATGAAACCAATTTTATTTCTTCATAGGTTTAGTTAAATGCTACAGACTTTCTCTCTACCTTGAATACTTACTGATAAAATTTATTAATGCATTCTCTGGAATTAGAGTTCTTATACTAAAGTCAATGGTAAAGTTCCATTTGTCTCTTTAAAATAGTATTATTGGGGAGTTCCTGGTATGGCTTAGCGGTAACAAACCCAACTAGTATCCATGAGGATGCGGGTTTGATCCCTGGCCTCATTCAGTGGGTTAAGGATCTGGTGTGGCTGTGAGCTGTGGTGTAGGTCGCAGACACAGCTCTGATCTGGCATTGCTGTGGCTGTGGTGTAGGCTGGAAGCTGAGCTCTAATTCAGCCTCTAGCCTGGGGACTCCATATGCCACGTGGGCGGCCCTAAAAAGCAAAATAAAATAAAATAAAATAAAAGGTTGTTTCCACAAAAAGACAAAAATCAAACAACCTATATACCTATGTTTTTAATTTAAATGTAGATAAATGTGGGAAATGTATTCAAAGTTTAATACATTGTGTGTTCTGATAATAATGTTACTTAAAGTTTTTATGTTCCTTTTTTTCAGAACGTATTTTGATAACATAGTTGCAATAGATTCCCTACTTGAACACATAATGGTAGGTTGCCTTCTGTTTTGAAAATGATTTTATTTAACCAGTAGATTCATGTCCTAATATATTGTGGAACATTTTAATGTAAGAGACATACAAGCTGTTTTAAATATGATGAAAGGATGGTGCTTAGTGATCTGGGGGCGTTTCCTTGACTTATTTGTCACTTCTGTTAATTTTGGTGGGGTTTCGATTGAATGGTGTTTTGAAAAAATACCTCAGAGTTTTTCATTATTTAGTGGAGAGCCGATTTGGAAAAAGTCTCTTTTTATGATTTTTTTTCAGAAAACCTTTTGCATGTAGGCTACATTAGGAATTTCCAATGGATTCTCCCAAATTTTGGGTTTCGTGGTATTTAGTATTAGTCCTTAATTGTTTTCCTCTTCTAGAAGACTCACAGGCACTTGGAAGTAGAGGTCCCCCCATACTTAGTGTTGCTGTTTCAGTGCTTTGGAGGGACTCCGCCGAAGAGGTGGCCACCTTGTCCAGGAGTGAGAGTGGCACCCCTGGGTGGCCAGGCTGGCTTGCTTGGTGCCATTCATGCCTTGCTATATATTTTGATAAATGTTCTTTCTCCTTCGCATTTTCCTGGCCTTTCTCAAGATAAAGTAATTCTGTGCACTAAGAGCTTTTTTCATGTCCAGGTTTCATGACATGCCCTGCTCTGTTTCTCTTTGACATCATGGCAGGTACGGAGTGTGGTAGGCTCAGTGTCTTGTAGAAACAGAAAGTTTACTGAGGGGGTTATTTCTTTCAGCATATTCTTTATGTAATTAGTTATGTTGGTGATTTTACAGTTGACCCTTAAACTACACGGGCTTGACCAGGTCCACTTACACGTGGCTTTTTTTCAGTAGTTAATGCTATGCTACTACACGATCCACGGTTGTTGAATTCGCAGATGTGGAACCGTGGATACAGAGAAACAGTGTATGTGGAAGGCTGATGTAAGTTATTTGTGGATTTTTCATCATGCAGAGGCTTGGTTCCTCAACCCCCCACATTGCTCAAGGTGCAACTATTTGGACAAAAAAAGGAGAATGATTGATTGCATAGTAAAAATAATAATAATAATCTCTCTGGTTAGGACAAAATTAAAGGAATTTATAAAGCAATGAAAAGCATTAAGGACATAAAAATATATTGTTGTAATATGAACTGAAATAGAACTTGTACAAGGAGTACAGGAAACACTTATTGACCAGATCTTGTATCATTGATATTATTTTTAAAAAACAGTTTTCAGCAGTTTTCAAGACCATTCATCAACTTATAGACATGTGGATTCTTTGCATGTTTTGGCTAGTGTGAATAGTGCTTCTTTGAACATTTGGGTACAATTTTTTGTGTGTTGTTCTAATACCTGTTTTCAGCTGTTTGAGGTGAGAGTGAGAAATTGCTAGGTCATATGGTTAATCTATGGTTAAATTTTTGAGGAACTGCAAAACTGTTTTCCGTGGTGCTTGACCATTTTACATCCCTAACAGCACGCCCCGGATTCTAATCCCGCCGCGCCCGCGCTCTCACCGACACTGGTTATTTTCTCACTTTCTCATCACCGCCGTCGTGGTAAATGTGAGCTTCCATCTCAATGAGTTTTGATTAGCATTTCCCTGTGACTAATGATGTGAACGTCTTTTCATGTGAGGAGAGATTCAGCTTCATTGGCTGCTTTGCAGTTGAGTTTTTAGTGTTGAGTTCTAGGAGTTCTTCGTGTAGTTTAAGTACCACTCCCTTATCTGATGAATGATTGGCAGATATTTTCTCCCATCTGTGTATTTTCACTTTCTTGATGGTGTCTTTGGAAGCACAGAAGGTTTTAATTTTGATGAAGTCTAATTTATCTTTTGTATCTCTCGTTGCTCATGCTTTTTGTGTCGTATCTAAGACTCCATTGCCAAATCAGGTATCATGAAATTTTACTCCAGTATTTTCTTCTGAGAGTTTTATAACTTTAGCTTTTACATTTTGGCTTTTAAGGTTGTGTTAGTTAATTTTTGTTTATGGTGAAAGGGTCCAATGTCATTCTTTTACGTGTGGCTATCCCGTTTCACCAGCAAAATCTGTCGAAAAGCACTCTTATTTCCTCTTTACATAGTCCTGTCAGAGTCAATTGAGCAGAGACACATGCTTTTCTTTTTAGACTCTCACGTCTCTTCAGACAATACCATTCTGTCTTGGTTCCTGTTTCTTTATGGAAAGTTTTGAAATCAGGAAGTGTGAGTCCTCCACATTTATTCTTCACGTTCAAAATTTCTTGGCTGCTTTGGAGCCCTCACAATTCCGTATAAACTTTAGAAACCAGTTTGTCAATTTCTACAAATACTTCAGGTAGGATTCTGGTAAGGGATTTTGTTGGCTCTGTAGATCAGTTTGGGGACTATTGCCGCCTTAATGATATTAATCTTCCTGTACATCAGCGTGGAGTGTTTTCCATTTATTTAGACATTTCCAATTTTTTCAACACTATTTCATAAGTATTGCTCTTATTTTGGTAAAGCTATTCCTAGGTATTTTATTTTATTTTTTTACTTTATGTATTTATTTATTTTTGCTTTTTAGGGCCACACCAGTGGCATATGGAAGTTCCCAGGCTAGGGGTTGAATCAGAGCTACAGCTGCTGGCATATACCACAGCCACAGCAATGCCAAATCCAAGCCGTGTCTGTGACCTGCACTGCAGCTCACAGCATCGCCGGATCCTTAACCCACTTAGCAAGGCCAGGGATCGAACCCGCATCCTCATGGATCCTAGTTGGGTTCGTTAACCACTGAGCCATGAAGGGAACTCCCTATTTTTTAATGGTATTTTAGATGGAATTTTGTTCTTAATTTTATTTTCAGATTTTCCTTGAAAATGTATAGAAATAAAAATTTTTTTTGTATTTTGATCTTGTATCCTACAGCCTTGATGAACTCATTCTTTCCAGTAGTTTCTTAGTGGTTTCTTTAGGGTTTTCTCTATGTAAGGTCATGCCATCTACAATCAGTGATAGTTTTAGTTCCTTCTCTCCAGTCTGGAAGCCCTTTTTGCCTTCCTTGCGTGGTTGTCCTGACGAGATCCTCCAGCGCCGTGTTGACCTAGGGGATGTGATCGTGGGCATCCTTGTCTCGCTGCTGCTCTTGGAGCGCGTCCCGTCTCCAGCCTTTCCCCGTTAAGGGTGTGGATCATCTGCGGGCTTTTCCTGGTGGTCTTCCTTAGGGTGAGGAAGCTCCCCTATGTTTCTAGTTTTTCGGGTGTTTTACATAATAATCAGATGTTGGATTTTGTAGACATCCGTTTGCTCTGTATTTATTAAGATGATCATGTGTTTCTTGTTTTTTATTCTGTTCACCTATCATGTATTATATAAGGTGATTTTTGAAGACTAAACTAGCCTTGCATTCCTGTGATATATCCCTCTTCATCATGGCGTGTGATTTATATTGGAATTACCTTAAATTTAATAAAATCTTAAGTAGAGTTGATATTATTAACATATGGTCAGTCTTCTCATACAAATTTATTGTCTTATTTTCAAATTAAAAAATAATCTTTCAGTTGAATGGATTGACTTTGGTCTCTCATACTTGGTGAGTTGTTTTTCCAGTTTATAGTCTTGGATTTTCAAGAAAGAAAATAATTTATAATGCCTATGATGAGAGCAGTGGTTCAACTTTTCAAGTGTTTACACTGTTTATTTATTTTTAAAAAGTGTATTTGGTAGAGGAGTTTCTGTCATGGCTCAGTGGTTAATGAACCTGACTATCATCCTTGAGGACACGGGTTCGATCCCTGGCCTTGCTCAGTGGGTTAAGGATCTGGCGTTGCCGTGAGCTGTGGTGTAGGTCGCAGATGTGGCTCAGATCCCACGTCGCTGTGGCTCTTGCATGAGCTGGTGGCTACAGCTCTGATTCAACCCCTAACCTGGGAACCTCCATATGCAGCCAGTGCGGCCCTAAGAGACAAAAGAAAAAAATTATTTGGTAGAGCCTAAGAACATTGTTGAATGGAACTAGCGGGAGTGAATATAGCTTCCTTAATGGGAACTTCTCACATTTCATTGCTGTGTATATTTGTTGACGGTCCCCCAATAGATGCTCTTTATCAACGTAAAGCCTTTTCCTTCTATTCCTAATTAGCTTTGAGTTTGTATCAGATTGGGTGTGGAGTGTTATCAAAATTTTGTAAGCCATTATTGAAATTATGTAACTTTTTCCTTTAATTAATTAGAATAGGAAATCATATTAATTTATTACTGAATGATAAATGAGTCTTTCATTCCTGAGATAACCGACCCCTATTTAGTTGTAATCTTTACCCCTGAAGTGGTTGTTAGCATGTCTTTCTGACATAAGTAAGATTGCTCAGTGGTTTTCTTTTTTTCTGCCTTTGGGTAAAATTGGTGCTGGGGTTATACCATACTTATAAAATGGCTTGAGAAATGTTCCATTCTTTTGTATGGACTAAAATGGCCTAACTAATAAATGAATCATTCATTCTTTCAAGTTTGATATAAATCAGCTGCAAAACCATTGGAGTCTTTTTGGGGAATAGATTGTGTTTTCAGTTTCTTCCATGGTATTGATCTCTTCAGATTTTTATTCATTCATTTTTCTATATATTTCTTGGGTATTCCCAGGCTGGATGGCAGCTGGATTTCTAAAATGATGAGCAAATCCCTTCACAGTCTCTGTCCTCATGGAGCGTACAGTGTAGTAGGGAAGACAACACTAATCAAATACCATCATAAATGTAAATTTCAGGCATATTAGGGACCCTGAAGGAGCAGAACACGGTGCTGTGAGACCTTATGAGAAGAAGCTCATGACCTAGTCGAAGCCATGCAAGGGTTTCCTGAGGAGGTGACCCCAGGCCTGAAGGGTGCATGGGAGAGTTAAGGAGGCAAAGAGGAGGGATGGGTGCTTCAGAGGAGGAAGGACCAGAATGCTTCTGTGCAGAGGTGCCCTGGGCAGGGCCAAGTCGTTCAGACCTTGGAGGGAGTTTTGACTCTTAAAGTAGAGGGTATAAGATCAGATTTGTGTTTTGAAAAGATAACCCTGAATTAGAGGAGACAAAGAAGAGACTGAGGTTGGATTTTTTTTCTCAAAGTGTTTTTGAAAATATAGATGATTTTGTGAAGATACTGAATAATTCACATTTGAAATCATTTCAGCCTGATGCCTTTTATAGGAATAAAAGTTATGGGAATAATTTTTTTTTACAGTGAAAATTTCAGTTGTGTTTATGGTTCTGATCCCATTCACATTTTCCAGCTCCTTCTAAATTTATTTCCTTTTTCTAGAAAAGCATTTCATCCATGTTTTTACAACTATTCACATAAGTATGTGCCAAAGTGTTAAGCAACTAACCTGACCACTAAGGATGTAAATTTCTCTGTATATAATTTAATAATGCAGGGTCATCATTATTGTTTAATAATTCAAGATCTCCTGAGTTTGCAAAATGGTTGGCTCATTCTTCCGGGTTTGCCAACAACACAGCTCCGTCTCCCTCTTCCTCCCTTCGGGTTTTCCTCCTTCCTCAGATATCTGTGGGTAGTTCTTAGATGATGGAGATCTCACATGTTCTCATCTATGAGTTGGCGAGCTTGTTTGTGAAGGTCTCAATGGTAACGTTTTATGCTTCCTGGGCCATACTCTGTTGCAGCTACTCAGCTCTGCTCTCGTAGCAACTATAGACAGTACCTAAAGCATGGCTCTGCCCCGGTGAAACGGGAAACGGGACGTACAAACGCAGGCAGTGGGGTAGATTTAAATGGCTCCTGGATGTTAGCTGACCTCTCTCTACCCGAGGCCTTGTGCTGGGCATTTGGAATCCTGAGGGGGGAAGGGAGCAGTTTCTCCTGCCAGCGAACTCACAGCCCGGTGGAGGAGACAAGTAAACTGCAGGTTCTGACACTCATGACGCCCCACTGGCTTGTCCCCGGCCCGTAAGGCACAGCGAGGGGTTGTCGAGTGAATGCGGGTTCACGATAGCGGTAAAGATAGAGGTGTGCTCTGACGATGGAAAGGGTACCTCACCCACTCTGATTTCTTTTTCTTAAATCTGTAAGGTATTTTTACATGAGATTGTGTATTTTCCTCTGGCCACAAGGTGTCCTGTGTCCCTTTTGCATAGACTTTGTGATGGCTCTTTTTACTCTGAGAATTAATTCTCTTTCTCTGAACGATGTTTTCATGTCTATCGTCTGGAGGGTGGAAGTTGCCGGCATTCTAACTATATGCAGATACAGCATTTGCAACTTTAATCCCAACCCACTGGGGACAGTGAGATGTATTAGGCATTAAATAGACACTTGTTGAAGGATGTTGATGAACAAATGAGTGACGACGTGAATGCACAGTTTTCCATTCAGAAATGGAAAAATGTATCTGCTGTAAGAGCATAGGGCGTGGAAACAGCTGGCGTGCGTTCAAACACCAGCTCCACCGTTTACCCGCCGCGCGATGGTGGGTGAGTTCAGTTCGCCCTCTGTGCCTCGATTTTCCTAATGTGTAAAATGGAGACAGATTTCCCCTGAATTAATATTGTTATTGTGAGGATTAAATGGACGAATGCACATAAGTATATAAAAAGCACTCGGCACATAGTAAGCGCTTACTAATTATTACGCATTGTTAGCGCAGCAAATAAAATGCAGCTAATGAGAATACGAATATGGTGTGTCTCGTTAGAGGTTCTATTTCTCATTTTTTTATGTCTCGTTAGAGGTTCTATTTCTCATTTTTTTTATGTCTTGTTACATACAGGTTGTATTTCTCATTTTTGAAACTGGTACATTGTAAACACCAGCCAGTCAGAGTGGGTGCTGGCCTTGGAGCCAACAGAGGCCAGGCCTGAGGCACCAGGGAGGCTTGGAGAGGTTCTGGAAGAGGAGCCAGGGCGACAGACAGGCTCTCGCGAGTGAGGCCAGGGCCTGCTTTCCAGCCTTCCTGCAAGTGTTGCATTCCAGCTTCTGGCACCACAGCCTGGACGCAGGGCGGCTGCTCGTGTTAGCATGTTGACAATGACCTATAGTGTCATTTTTTTGTACTTATATACCCATTTCTATTTGATTATAATGCTAGTCTCCCACCCAGTCGCCACGTAGCAAGCTGAAATTCGTATTTATTTCCGAAGAAATAGACTCTTGACCCTCTCACTAGCTCACCCGGTTTTCTCGCTTGTCTGCAGATATATGCCAAAAACCTGGTGAACGCCGATCGCTGTGCGCTTTTCCAGGTGGACCATAAGAACAAGGAGCTGTACTCAGACCTTTTCGACATTGGGGAGGAGAAGGAAGGAAAGCCTGTCTTCAAGAAGACCAAAGAAATAAGGTACAGCCGGAAGTGGCATGTCCTTGCTGTGACCGCAGCCGTGCAGGTGTTCTGTTACCCACTTTTCTGTGCCTGTTCACAGGTGTGCTGACAGCACTTGTCATACTGTGATATCATTCCCACCAGGACCCGCCTCCTGAAGGTAGTACTTCTGGGAATGACATTGCAGTGCCAGCGAAACCGCGCCTAGGAAGCTTTAGCGTCACTCCTGGAAATGCCGTCTTCCGGAGGCGGTCCTTTTGGAAATCATGTTGGAAAAACTTACTAGTGCTCCCAGGTAGGTAAAGGTGCACCCTACCTGGAGTCTGCAGGGTTTCCTGTGTCTAGGAGCAGGTGTACTTTAAACACTTTCGCCCCCACGCTTCCCGACCTGTAGGGTTGTCTCAGCGTCCAGGCCGCAGTGGAAATGGACCTGCTGTGATTGATAACCTCAGCACATTACTCTGTAGTTGAGCGGCTGATTTAATCCATCCTAGAGCACATTCTTGCAGCATCTTGAAACGGAAGCCTTCTTTGCGCTCTGAGTGGCAGCTGTTGTCACTTAAGTGAACAGACTGGCGTTTGTTTGGCTGGTAGAGGAGTCATTCAGTCATAGCACAGCCTGAACACCACGAGGGGTCCTGGCACAGAACTGCTAAAAATCAAGCCGAACATTCGGAAGTTGAATTTTTTCAGATATTTGAGTTTCTTTTGCTCTGTCTTGATCAACTGCTTTTCCACATGTTGGCATTTATAACATTCTGGTAAAATACTGTTCCTTATGAGTAAGAATTGCGATCCCCTGGGCCGCTGTCATGGAGGGGGCCTTGCAGGTGTGAAGGAAACGTGGGCTGTAACCCTCCCTGGGCCTCACAGCTGCTCTCCCTTGGGTGGTCCCCTCCAGGGTCCGGGGTCATAGAACCTACAGTCCACACTCTCATAACTCTGACTCGTAGACACTATTTAGGATTTTTAAAAATTGTTTTGTTTTTTATTTGGTTTTTTAAGAGTTCAGTAAATCAGTATGGATATAGCCGTTTAGGTTAAGTCATTTCTCTTGCTGAAGGTTGGGGTGTTCCCTGACAGTGCTGGCCTTGACCTCATTTTGAAGATAGTATCATCGTGGAGCCCCTGCGGGGGTGTGGTTGGCTGTAGCTCTCCCGGCTGACTGGTGGATGCCAGCCATTTATGGAGGGGTGAGCCCCTCACTTGCGGCTTCCACTGGCCAAGATAGCAAACCACACAGAGCTACCCACGGACCCAGAAAATCGAGCATAAACCATGAAGCGCATTCTGATGCTCTGCTCAAGGCAGTCTAATTTGCTGTGTTCATTTTGTTCAAAGCACAAGAAAACCAGGACAAAAAACAAGCTTGCATTTTATGCAATGCAATGTTGGGTTCACTTTTTGGTGTTTTAAGAAAGTTAGTTCTGTTTGGTGTCAATTCTCCTTTGAATTTTTCTTAGGGAAAAATCCTTAGGGTGGAGTTGTATTTCAAGAGTGATTATTTTCTATAATGGCAAAAATGTAATATTATAAAAGTAATTTTGGGGCTATTGTGATTGTAAACATCTGAACTAAATTTTGAATGAGTGCCTTTATGATTATAATATTGCAATGAGAAAACTAAATTTGAGAAAATATGTATAAAAGAAAATGATAATATGAGATATCAAAACATTCAGTGTAATCAGATGATGCTTGTGTTTTGACAGTTTTTAAATGTAACAAATTAGAGAAGTAAAAATACTAGAAGTTACAGATTGTGCTATTTTGGTGCAGTACTTGTGTTGCAAATGCCTGAAAATTCAAGTCCTGTGTCTCAGGATCACACATGACCAGTAGGTTTGGTTGTGTATGTGGTCAAAAGCACACTGGTGTTGACCTGCCTTCTTGAGTTCATCGGGTCACTGAAATTTTTTTTTTTTTTTTTTTTTTTTGTCTTTTGTTGTTGTTGCTATTTCTTGGGCCGCTCCCGCGGCATATGGAGGTTCCCAGGCTAGGGGTCCAATCGGAGCTGTAGCCACCAGCCTGCGCCAGAGCCACAGCAACGCGGGATCCGAGCCACGTCTGCAACCTACACCACAGCTCACGGCAACGCCGGATCGTTAACCCACTGAGCAAGGGCAGGGACCGAACCCGCAACCTCATGGTTCCTAGTCGGATTCGTTAACCACTGCGCCACGACGGGAACTCCTGGGTCACTGAAATTTTAAGAATGCTGGCAAGTTGCTGAATCCCTGTGGGACTCAGTTCACAGTGACAATTGATTAAGAAAATTTATGCTAAAGCATCTTGTAAATTACAAGGTATTTTGCAAATAAAAATGGTCGTTATTGGTCATTGCAGAATGCTAGGTAATTTTTCAATTTCATTGTGCGATACAGTACTGATTTACTGCATTGTGAATTATGTCTTAAACCAAGGTTCTCAAGTGATTACTGCGCATTGTTTTTCTGCTTAACTTTTGTGTATTTTATGAGATGGTTGAGAGTATGTCAGTGTGCAGTGAATGCAAAAGCATTTAAAATAAAACACTCTTTTTATTCATTATTTGGTGGTAGTGAAATGTCTCACATGATTTTACAACGTCTGTATTTTAATTAGTGTGTCCCTCTCTTTTTTATCTGCAGATTTTCAATTGAGAAGGGCATTGCTGGTCAAGTGGCGAGAACGGGGGAAGTCCTCAACATTCCGGACGCCTATGCCGACCCGCGCTTCAACAGGTCAGAAGGCGTTTACGTCCCGCGTCAGTTTCTGCTCTCCCGTCCCACGTGGCTGGAACCTCTGAGGCGGAGCCCCGGTTCTCCACGTCCCCACTCAGTTAGCCTTCTCCTCCTTAGCATTGCTTTACATTGCACCAGCTCTGTAGGAGTCAGTGTTTTCAGATATTTATAAAATGGTGGATTCTGAACCATTAATCGTCTCCATCTCTCAGGGTTTAAAATATTCTCGGAAGTTCCCCTGCATCACAGCAGGTTAAGGGTCCAGCGTTGCCCCAGCTGTGGCACAGTGTTGGGTTCAAACCCTGGCCCAGGAACTTCCACATGCCGTGGGTGTGGCAAAAAAAAAAATTAATGTTATAAAAAAGAACGAAAAAGCCAGAGTTTACATTTACTAAGTTCTTTGTTTGTTATAGGTCATCATTTTGTCCTGAGCATATTCTCTAGAAAAGCCATACCTTCAAAGGTGCGACATACAGTAATGAAATAGCTATTTTGAACCCTGGTTCTGTCCTCTATTGGCTCTAGAATGACCTAGAGTATGTAAATTCATCTCTTTGAGCCTCAGCTGTTTTCTCAGCTTTAAAATGGGTATGATAATACTTATTTTGTAGGTTTTTTTTTAAGATTGGAGAAAGTATTCATAACAGGTCTGGCAACTTTACCTGATGCAAAGTAGGAACTCAATAAGTCATGGCCTTTATAGGAGATTATTAAAGTTGGATATTGGTTTTGCTTATAAAGATTTTTTCATTTTGAGTTTCTTTGAAGACCTGTGAACCAATTTATATAATTTGATCTTATTAAATCTCTTGAAATTGACAGTCTCAAGGTTGTTGCTCTGACTGTTGGGGATGATGGTTCAGATATTTTGACAGCAGTGTTCTCTGCCCTCCAGCAGTGGGTTTCTGCTAAGAGATCGGTAAATAGTTTTCTCAGGTGTCTGATTGGTTAATGTCAAATATGCATCACTGGTATATAAACACAGTTGTATCCCTGCTAACATTTTATCAGTAAATTAGGAACATGCTGAAAATCTCAATTTCTTTCTTAAAAAAACACTTATTATTTTATTATTGAAAATATTTATAGATCCTTATGCAAAGCATTTATGTAAAAATATATGGGTCAGCCATTAAGAACATGAAAAAGCAAGCAGCAGATTGGGAGAAAATATTTGCAAAATATATATCTGGCACAACATTTATATCCAGCATATATAAAAAACACTCCCAGCAAAATAATGATAACCCAGTTTAATAAATAGGATACAAGATTTTAACAGACACTTCACAAAAGAAGATTGATGAATGACATTAAACATATGAAAAAATGTTTGCTGTAAGGGATTTGACTATGAGATCCTGCTAAAGACCAACGTGAATGACTGAAATTCTTAAAAACTGGAGATAGCAAGGGTTGGCAAGCATGTGGAGAAGCGTGAACCCTCATCCCTTGCTGGTAGGGATGTATGTGGGTTCAAGTGTATGGAAAGCAGATTCGCGGTTTCTTGTAAAGTTCAGCACACAGAGCACTCAATCAGCTTCACTCCCACGTGTCTCCAAGGAAAAGAATACCTGTTCACACAAAGACTTGTTCACAAATCTTGAGAGTGGCATTATTCACATTTGCCAAAACCCAGCAGGTAATAAATAATAATGTCCATTAACTGGTGAATAGATAAAATAAATAACATTTCTATATCACAGAATGTTACTCAGCAATCAGAAGGGCTGGGAGTTCCCATTGTGGCTCAGTGGGTTATGACCCCGACTAGTATCCATGGTGATGTGGGTTCAATCCCCGACCCCGTTCAGTGGGTTAAGGATCCGGCATTGCCGTGAGGTGTGGTGTAGGGCGGTAGAGGTGGCTCAGATCCCACATTGCTATGGCTGTGGTGCAGGTTGGCAGATACAGCTTTTATTTGACCCCTAGCCTGAGAACTTCCATATGCTACAGGTGCGGCCCTAAAGAACCAAAAAAAAAAAAAAAGGCGGGGCAGGGGCTGAAGCATCGACAACGTGGGTGAATCTCTAAAACATCACCCAGAGTGAAGGGAGCCAGGCACAGAAGGCTCCCCTTTAACCAACTGCCTATAGTTGTACGCTTGCTTCTGTACAACCGAATCCTGTTTTTGAAAAAGATTTTCTCTAAATTAGGAGTCAGCAAACCTCCTCTTCTAAGGATCAGATAGAGAGTATTTTTGGCTTAGACGGCTGTAACATTTTTGTCACAAGTCCTCAGCATTCCCGTAGGGTGGTGGCCACCCTCGGAGAGGAATGGGGCGGTCTTGTTCCATTAATACCGTTTACGAGGCAGGAGAGGGCTGGCTTGCCCACAGTTTGTGGTTTGCTGACCCCTGCTCTGAATTGTTAAGGTGGCAACTGCCATTTAAGTTTGTTCAGCAAGTTAAAATCTCTCAAAAACATGACCAAGTTCAAAGGAGCATGTTATTTTACCAAATTTATTTTATTTTTCCTCTAAATCCACAGGTGTTTACTTTGTAATGTTGGATGCTTAAAACCAAATGATAGGCTGAAAGCCTCCTAGAGACTGTTCTGAAAAATTCCCTGGAAAGCAGAACAAATCGGTTAGAATATTTTCTAAAAGGTTGTAGTAAAACATTTGCAGATGCCACAGTCTTTGAATTTAGAAGCTGATGGTTCCATCACAGTTAATTGTACCAGAAGCCTGTAAGTTGCAAAGCTGAGTTGAGGTTTTTGGCAGAATGTGTGGCTGACTGTCTCCTGCCTGTTTCCCTGTCCCGTCGTTGCCCTGCTGCCCCCGCAGGGAGGTCGACCTGTACACGGGCTACACCACACGCAACATCCTGTGTATGCCCATCGTGAGCCGAGGCAGCGTGATCGGCGTGGTGCAGATGGTGAACAAGATCAGCGGCAGCGCCTTCTCCAAGACGGATGAGAACAACTTCAAAATGTTTGCCGTCTTCTGCGCTCTGGCCTTACACTGTGCCAATGTAAGTAGTCCTTGTTAAATACCCTTTTTTTTTTTACGACTCAGCACTAAATTTCATGACCTCCTAAATAAAGTAGTTGAAGTTTTCCGCTTCCTTTAGAAACCAAACACAGTGACTCCTGTCCTGATTGTGCGTATTTCAGGAAATAGCTGAAAATGCCTTGGAAGAAAAAAATCTCTAATATTTTGCCTTTGCTTCAGGGTGTGAATTTGTAAAAAGAAAACTGAAGTTAATGTGAGGTAACGTGCCCACGTGGAAGGCTTTCGTTTCCTGATATCCACGGATGTGCCCCGGGGGGGTGATCCAGACCCAGAGTGTTGTCGTTTGCACGAAGGGGAGTGATGACTCTTAGCACCACCCAGGAAGGTTTCCTTTGGGAGGCAAAGCCAGGCGGCCGCTCAGCACCTCTGTCCAGACCTCGCAGCGGCCCGGCCCTCCTGACCGAGTAGCACATGAAGCTCCATATGTTTCGTGAAGTCTCATTTAAAATAGTTGAATGTGTCGTCTTTCTTGACGTTTATATTTTAAATGAGTTAAATATTTCGTCTTCTATGAACTCTAGTCCTCCTGTAGTGACATGCCTGGAGTTTTGAAGTTAGGGAAAACTTGATTAACCTTTTCTAAAGCCAGATCAACATGAGTGGGAATCATCAGTTGAGTGAGTTAGAGGAATTGCCTTTTTTGGGAACAGAGCCGAGTTCCGCAGGAGCAACCGTATAACTAATGGAAACAGCTGACAGAGGACTGGGAACAACACCAGCAGAAGATAACCCTCTGGGGGCGAGGGATAACCATTCTCAGTTCCGCTGGTGCTCCTGGGGAGGGGCGCTGTCCCCTGCTCGCCCCGCCCTCGCAGGGACGCTTGCTGTTGCCCAGCCGTGGGAAACAAGCTAGCATGGCCGTCGGATCCCTTTTCCTGCAGACGTTCTCGGTACCACGGTGGCACCTCAAAAACACAAGCATCGACAGTATATGGTTTTGTGTGGTTTAAAAGTTTCAGAGACTATAATTTCCAGTATATTCTAAATATCGATTTTCACAATTTTAAAATATATTCAATTGGGATCTAGGTATTAGAACAATTTGACATCTATTATAGTCCATTTAAAAAATAAAGCGACGGGAAGTGCCAGTTGTGGCTCAGTGGTAATGAACCTGACTAGTGTCTGTGAGGACACAGGTTCGATCCCTGACCTCGCTCAGTGGGTTAAGGATTCAGCATTGCCATGAACTGTGGTGTAGGTCACAGATGCGGCTCAGATCTGGCATGGCTGTGGCTGTGGTGTAGGCTGGCAGCGACAGCTCCGATTCAACCTCCAGCCTGGGAACCTCCATATGCCGCACGTGCGGCCCTAAAATGCAAAAAAAAAATAAAAAAATAAAAAATAAATACAGTGCCAATTTAGCATTATTCTTTTCTCTCTTTGAACATGTATTTCTATTACCCCACAAAAGTTTATTATAATATAATATATTTAATGCTTTGAAGTGTTTTGTGGGAGTTCCCTGGCGGTCTATTGAATGGTTAAGACTTGGCGCTTTCACAGCTGCAGCCCGGGTTCAATCCCAGGTCCAGGAACTGAGATCCCACATCAAGCAGCTGCACCCCACAGCCAAAAAAAAAAAAAAGTGTTTTGTTAATTAAGATAAGATTTTAAAAGAAGCATGTATTGTAAATATTAAAAATTAATTTTGACCTATAGTAGCATATGTCATTATTAGTATATATATGACCAAAGCAATAATGTTATTAAATTTTGAGAAATAATTAGCAAAAATGGAAAGCACATGTTATTGGAAACATTATTTCTGAATGAGCTGGCTATGGTTTAAGATAAAAATGAAAAATAGTTAATATGTCCATTTATAAATTTTTCCTATCATTAGAATAAAACCAGGGTTGGCATAAGATTTTTACACTTTTTTACACTTTGTGTTTTTTTTGCAAAGTTGCAAAAATAATGTGAAGGATTCCCTTATGCCTTTATCCATGCTCCCCAAATATTAATATATCACCATTTTTGCTTTGATATTCTTACTTCCTTTCTCCTTTTCTCTCTCATTCATAGACATCATTTTTCGCTGATGTATTTGAGATGTTTCAGACCATATGTCTCATAACCCCGAAATACCTCAGTTTGTATTCTTTAAAAACAAGGACAGCTTTTTCTACTACATAATTAAAAAGAGGGAAATTCACATGGGTGCTGTATTAGTTAGGGCTGCCATGACAAATACCACGGGTGTCTTAAACAACAGAAGATCGCTCCGCCCCAGTTCTGCCTCCTGGAAGGTAAAGCTCAAGGTCGTTTGGCTTCTCCAGAGGCCTCTGCCCTTGACTCTCAGACGCCTGCCTCTCCCCGGGTCTCCATGTCGCCTTTATGTCTGTGCCGTGATCCCCTCTCCTCATAAGGACGCCTGGCATGTTGGATTAGGCCACCCGAGTGACCTCCTTACAGTCCCATCTCTGCGCGGTCGCATTCTAAGGTAACATGAATTCGGGGACACAGGTCTGCCCCTGGCAGGTACTGTACTGCTCTCGAATCTACGGACCTCTTCAGGCTTCTTTCATCGGGAATCATCCTTACTCTGCGTTTCATGACCTGGGCATTTGTGAAGTGCACAGGCTGGCTGCTCTGTAGAGTGTTGTTATTTTGGTTTTATCTGGTGCTTCCTCAGGATTGTATTAAAGTCATTATCTTGACAGGAATATCACAGAACGCTGTGCTCTCGTGGCATCCACTGTGGGCAGGACGCACCCCATCCCTGGGGGTGGTGCTCTGTCCCTCTGCTAAGGAGGCCTCTGCGGGCTCAGACGTTCTCCCCTCCCTTTTCTCTGTTTGAGAAGAGAGTTTCCACCTTAGCCCTGACATCGGTTGGCACTCTCCCTCCCCGCTCCTTCTCTCTCCCTCCCTCTCCGTCTCTCTCTCTCTCTCTCTGTCCATAACTCCTTCTAGCACCACAGGCTCCTTCCAGCCACTTCCTCTCCCTCTTGGAACTTTGTTCTTTGACACTGAGAAACGTGGCTCCCGCTCTTCCGCATCGGTTTCATTCCTCCTTGTCGCTTTTATTCCCATGGAAGCCATGAGAATTGCTTTCCTTAAGGAGCAGGTGGGAGCAGGAAGAGTTTTATTATAGCAATTACTCTTAATCTGAACCCCGCCTGAGCTCAGATGCCAAAAAAATAGTGATAATTCTATCATCAAAAATTGTTTTTAATGTCTGTCAGCTGAAAATGTATTTAAGTCCACCCTTGGTATCTTATGAAAGCGTTAGAAATCACTGTTAGACCTCACTAACATCAGCAGTGTAACTTGCCTCTTTGTTTTCAGACGTTTTTGTCTTAGAGCAATTTGAGAAAGGGGTTATTTGAAACAGGCAACGGGAAACTTTGCTTGTAGGTAAGAGAATGTGCGAAAGTTGAGGAGGTGGAAATGGATCTTCTTAAAATCTACCCAAATTTCCATGTACCACTTGAAGGATGACTGGCTACATCCAAGAATGCGTGCCTATCGGTCTAAACACCGGGGAGCTGATTCAGCCGTGTTGTTAGAGAAGCTGGTCTGGGGGATTCAGAGCCTTCTAACCCACCGATCGTTGCATCAGGAAGCCTGAGCTTTGCCAAAACTAAATGATCATACCAAGCTAAAACAAGAAAAAGAACACTCCTGAAAAGCCGTGAGGAAGTTAACAGGCGTCCTGTTTACATTATTTAGGGTAACGGTGGTGGAGTAATTACATAGTGGAACGGCCTTGTAATTTGTATGATGCTGTGAAACCCTCCAAAATGATTTCCACTGTCCGGCAGTGATGGTGGCGCATGTGCCACAGGGGTGGCAGGTCACCTGGTGGCCAGCTCTGGGCATAAAACTCTCCAGGGTTGAGCAGACCCAGAGCTGGTTGCCTTGAAGGTACCTGTTGAAATCCAAATAATTCCGCTTCAGCTCTCTGTGGAGTTGTTACCATTTTTGAACTGCAGTATTGCTTCTCCTCGTGAAAGCTTATGAAAAATTACATGGTTTTGAACAGTTTCTACAACTCAAGGAGAGTACCAGCTTTGGGGCTGCCTCCTCCGGCTCTGAGCTTCTCTCCACTTCTTCCCTGGCCCCCAGGCTGAGGGGGCTTGGTACTGGGTTAGTTCGTGACTGTTCCAATTCAGAAAAAAGACCAATTTACAGGTCTTTTCAAAGCAACACTTGCTTTGTTGAAGTGAACATCCTTCTGAAGACAAAAGAAGAAGAAAACGGCTCCTGGGTCATGTCAGTTTCACGAAGCCTGCGGTTGGCTTCTTTCCAGGGCGCTTCTCAGCACCTTCCAAAGCTGACCCGAGGCCTCTGGGGACCCAGGCCTGAACTCCGGTCCTCACGCCGGCACTCACTTGGTGCTTCGTGGAGCAAGTCCGCTTTGCAGTTCTGAGCATTTTTCCCCCAAGCAGCCTGTGAAGAAGATGAGGAAAAACCCTCGCAGTAGGCTTTGTCCCAGCGGTTCATCAAATTGGTGGCTCCCCGCCGCTCCCTCCGTGTTCCCCTTGTTTCTGGAGCTTCTCCATGAATACTGATCAGATCACAGTTATGAAGAAACCTTGTGCAGATTGCAAGCCTCGTCCTCGCTGGCTGCTGAGTCGGGTCAAATGAATTGGTCCTGGGAAATTCTGAAACTGAATGCGATAATGTAACAGCCTAGTTTATGGTTCAGCTCAGCGGTCCTGTTAGGTTGAAAGGCCTGTCCAGGAGGCACATAAACCCGCAGTGCGTCTTTCGTCTTCTTTGGTTCATCTGTAGTTAAGTTCTCCCTTTGTTGGATTAAAGGGACACGTCTCCGACAATATCTCTTTTTTATTTTTAACCGATAGTTGATAGTATGTCACTGGAACAGTAAACCGCTGTACAAGACCGAGAGGTTTTTTTAATTCATTTTTTTAAAGTTTTCTTGAAGTGTAGTTGATTTACAAGGCTGCGGTCATTGCTGCTGTACAGCAAAGCGGTTCAGGTGTACATGTCCACACGTCCATCTCCCTCAGATTCTTTTCCCACACAGATCGTTACAGAATACTGGGTGGCGTTCCCTGTGCTGTACTGCGGGTCCGTGATGGCCATTCATTCCATAGACCTCCGTGTCCGTATGCCAGTCCCAGACCCCTGTCCAGCCCCCCACCCAGAGCCTTTTAAAACGAAAAGTCAGTTGATTTACTCATGCATATTGTGATTTTAAAGAATCAATTTGATATGATATAATAAGCTAACAAGATACTAATACCTGTTATATCTTTGCCTAGAAAAAAGGAGTCCTTGGAGAAGAGACTTGTGGCTGCCTGATGGGAGGGGGAGGGAGTGGGAGGGATCGGGAGCTTGGGCTTATCAGACACAACTTAGAATAGATTTACAAGGAGATCCTGCTGAGTAGCATTGAGAACTATGTCTAGATACTCATGTTGCAACAGAAGAAAGGGTGGGGGGAAAAATGTAATTGCAATGTATACATGTAAGGATAACCTGACCCCCTTGCTGTACAGTGGGAAAATAAAAAAAAATATTAAAAAAAATAAAAATAAAAATAAATAAATTCAGCTATCACTGTAAAAAAAAAAAAAAAAGAAAAAGAAAAGAAAGAAAAAAGGAGTCCTTTAAAGCAGATTAGCTTTGTACATTTTGAGTAGAAAGAAATTTAGCATTAAAAGAGGATGGGAAAAAAATCGTTCCTAAAATGAAGCCATTTGGCTAGGGACAAATTTAATAAATGGCTCAACCTTTATTCATTCTTGAATTCAACAGCCAGCTATTAAGTACCACCTGTACTGGATGGTGAATATAAGATGGTTATAATATAAGAAGCACTCTTGTTTGATGTAACACCTACTCTGTTACAGGTACCGTTCCGGACACTTCACATACAAAAACTCATTTCATTAGTTCCGCAACAATCCTGAGTGAGGTTATTAAAAGCACCGCTTGAAATAGGAAAACATGGGCACGTGCAGTTTAAGTAATTTGTGAAAGGTTAACCCGGCAAGCATGTGGCAGAGCCACGGTCTGAATGCCTGTGTCTGGGAGCCCTCAATGAGCCACCCTTTGCTTCTTTTCAAGAAATTCAGCATCATCAGCACTTCTGCCTAGGATCTGGTCAAGGAAAAAAACCATTCCTTTGCATTTTGGTCCTGTGGTTTCCACAAATTAGAATAGCTTTGCAGGCAAAGAAGTCATGTGTCAAAGGCCATAATTTTGCAACAGTATATGTATGTATATATACACACATACATACATTTTTTAATTAAAAATAATCTACCAGGAGTTCCCTTCGTGGCTCAGCAGTTAACAAACGCAACGAGGATCCATGCGGATGCGGATTTGATCCCTGGCCTTTCTCAGTGGGTTAAGGATCTGGCCTTGCTGTGAGCTGTGGTGTAGGCTGGCAGCTGTAGCTCTGATTTGACCCCTAGCCTGGTAACTTCCATATGCTGCAGGTGCGGCCCTAAAAAACAAACAAACAAACAAAATATCTACCAACCCTGAACGCCTCTCCGCATCCATCCCGCTGCCTCCCTCTCCCCCCTTGGCAACCACGAGTCTGTTCTCTATGTCCTTGATTCTGTTTCTGTTTTGTGGATAGGTCCATCTGAGCCGTATTTTAGATTCCACATGTAAGTGATAGCATATGTCTTTGATATCTTTGGTATTTGTCTTTCTCTTTCTGATTTACTTCACTTAGTATGAGAATCTTTAGTGGCGTCCATGTTGCTGCAAATGGCATTAATTTGTCCCTTTTCATGACTGATGGCACGCCATTGTATATATGTCCACATCTTCTTCATCCATTCACCTGTCAGTGGACATCAATAGCATATTATTAATCGCCCAATTATTTTGTATCAACTCAGTTCTTAGGTAAATGTGTTGATTTAGCTTTGATCTCCTTTTTCTTGGATTTATTCATTCATCCATTAATATATTTATTTACTTGATTTTTGCTTATTTATTCAAATTCACCTGGATTTACTTCCCCTGTAGGAGCCTACGTGCCTAGGATGGTGTAACTTTCCAATTTAACCCAAGCGGTCATTGTTCCGGCCAGTTTTTTTGTTAGCTTATTCTTAAGTTGAAATTCTGGCAGGATGTCAGCAGTATAGGATTGGAAACTGCAACTGCATATGGTACAGTTTCAATTTTCACTCCTGGATGGATGTAGACGGCTTATATCCCACCCACACCCCCCAGAGATAGGCTCCTCCCTCCCTTATAGGGTCCTCAGCACAGAAGCCTCTCCCCTTATAGGTGCAGGGGCCCCTCTCTGCAGCCACAGCAGGTCTCTCATCCCACCCAGGCTTTCAAGTCCCAGAACCAGGAAGCACAGCCTCTGCTGGGTCTTATGTTCCTCTAGTCCCCACAGCGGCACTATTTTATGCTGCTAGAGGAATGGCATCAGGCGTCTTGTTCCTGGTTGTGGAGAGTGTGTCTGCACCTCAGGGTTTATCAAGAGGACCAAAGTGCTTTTCTTAATGACATCATCTAATACTACTGACAATCATATTGAAAGTTGGTACTTTAGCAAATGTTTTGTTGATTAAAAAATGTGAATGAATACACAATGGAATACTACTCAGCCATAAAAAAGGATGACATAATGCCATTTGCAGCAACATGGATGGAACTAGAGAATCTCATACTGAGTGAAATGAGCCAGAAAGACAAAGACAAATACCATATGATATCACTTATAACTGGAATCTAATATCCAGCACAAATGAACATCTCCTCAGAAAAGAAAATCATGGACTTGGAGAAGTGACTTGTGGTTGCCTGATGGGAGGGGGAGGGAGTGGGAGGGATCGGGAGCTTGGGCTTATCAGACACAACCTAGAATAGATTTATAAGGAGATCCTGCTGAATAGCATTGAGAACTATGTCTAGATACTCATGTCGCAACAGAAGAAAGGGTGGGGGAAAAAACTGTAACTGCAATGTATACATCTAAGGATGACCTGACCCCCTTGCTGTACAGTGGGAAAATAATAAAAAAAAAAAAATGTGAATGAGTAGACAGGGGAGAAGAGCCCACAGTTTGTAATAGCTGAATGTCTGTCATTACATCTTAAGCTTTCCCAGAAGTTCAGTACATGCATCTCGCGGATTACCTGTACCTGTTGGATTTCTGGTAAAGCCAGCTCGCCAAACAAACACTTATTTGTAGTGTTGCTCAGTTTCTGTGGAGTACAGACCCCTCCCACACCCTCAGGCTCTGTGTAGCACACTGAGTACAGGCAGGTGTGTGCACATGTGCATAATCACACCTGGAGGGCAGGAGAGCACAGCACTGCCCTCAAGAACCCGTCACCAAACCAGGACCTGAAGCGGCCAGACCGAGCGGCACCAGTGCTGGCGTCCCTGGAAGATGAGTGGAAGGTCACTGCCAGCCGCACTGAGGGCCTGACAGCCACTCGCCGGAGCTCCTCCCAGCCCCCTATGTGTGTTGTCCACTGAGCTCTGTGTCCTTCTTGGTCAGGGGCTGCGTACCCACCGTCCGTGCTGGGAGGCCTGGGCACAGGGAACTAGGTAACTCACCTCACGGTGCAGGTTAGCGGTGCTGGAGAGGAGAGGCAGCTAGACAGAGGATCCAGAGTCTGGTCCTTAGTTGTCTTACTTTTAAGGGACTCAGGCCAAGCGTGAGCATGATCAGTATCAGGGCCACCATTTCTGAGCCGAGTGATGGGGGTCGTGGAGATAGGCCGCAAGAGAAACGTTCTCAAGCGTCAGTGACTATTCTTGTTTGCCGATAAGTAGGGATGCCATTGCAAGTTATAAATGGCTGTATTTTTACCAAACGGTGAGTTTCCAGTTCATCTTTCATCTGTCTTTGTCTTTTTTCGGTATCCTAGTGCCTAAGACGGACATGCCGTCAAAATAAATGGCAGCTGCCTCCCTAGCAGTCTCTTCTGGCTGGACCGTGAGTCCAAGATTAACTCCTTAGTTGTCATGGACAAATAATTTTTGCAAAATCAGCTTTAAAAGTTAACATAGTCCTCTATCTTCATTAATAATTGGCAGTAGAATGAATAAGGTAAAATAATTTACTAAGAATATCACAGTATGTTATTTTCTACTATTCTAATGAAAGTCATTTAGGAGTTCCCGTGGCGCAGCAGAAACGAATCCGACTAGGAACCTTGAGGTTGTGGGTTTGATCCCTGGCCTTGCTCAGTGCGTTAAGGATCTGGTGCTGCCGTGAGCTGTGGTGTAGGTCACAGATGCAGCTCAGATTTGGCATTGCTGTGGCTGTGGCATAGTCAGTGCCTACATCTCTGATTAGATCCTTAGCCTGGGAATCTCCACATGCTGCGGGTGCGGCCCTAAAAAGACAAAAAGACCAAAAAAAAAAAAAAAAAAAAGTCATTTAGAAAAGAGACTAAAGTAGCTATAAAATTTGCCAGGACTAATTACTTTTGGCCATAAAGTTAAAATTCATGTTACTTACCTATGCTGATTATAAAATAAAATAAAAATAAGTAAATAAATTTAATAATGTATGTATTTTCAAGCATAAATTTGTTAAAGTTATAGATACGTTTATGAACAAAAGTAATAATTAAAAATGTAATGTATTCTTTTTTTGTGGGGGGTTGGGCGGCACCTGTGGCATATGGAGCTTCCCAAGCTAGGGGTCAAATCAGAGCTGCAGCTGCCGGCCTACACCACAGCCACAGCCATGTGGGATCTGAGCTGCATCTGCATCTACACCACAGCTCATAGCAATGCCAGAGCCTTAACCCACTGAGCGAGGCCAGGGATGGAACCCACATCCTCAGGGGTACTAGTCCATCACAACCCACTGAGCCATGATGGGAACTTCTAATTGGAGGCCACAGGCTTATAAAATGACAAAAATTACTTAAATATTTTTCTGAGAAGCACACGAAGTAATGTATGCTAAGCACTTAGGGTGCCGTCTGTCACAGAGCGGGCGCTCAACCGTGTGAACGGCTGTGATAGCAACCACTGCACTGGTGCCTCACGTCGTCGCTTTTACCAGCTCCTCCCTCGTGGAATGACTGAGCGGCAGGTGTTGCCCACCTGCAGTAAATCCTCAGTAATCCTGCTGCTTGTTCGCCCTCCTACCAGAACCTAACAGTATCATCTTGAGTGGAAGGCAAGTGACAGTCCATTGAGGGACAGGAGGAAAGTGCAAGGACGTCCCTGGAGATCTGTTTTTAGTAAATGACATTAAAGAAACCCCATTTTCTTGACTGTTCATCCGTGGACGGAGCTTTCATCAAGTTCAAGCGACAGGTGGTTGTGTCTCGGCCCGGATGCAGTGTCCTGTGAAATACGGCAGCCTGTCCAGCCTGCACCAGAAGCCCAGTCCAGACCCCTCCTCAGCTGTGGTCAGAGAGGGGTTACTTAAAGCGGCCCCAAACCCTCGACGGTTCTGGAGACAGCTTTACGCTGTACAGTCATTCCCGTTGCGCTGCTTGTGACAAAGTTCTTGGAGTAGTTGTTGAATTCATTGGTTATGTGTCCATATTTCTTTCACAAAAAAGATAAAAAC
Source organism: Sus scrofa (assembly GCF_054392235.1). Taxonomy (NCBI): domain Eukaryota; kingdom Metazoa; phylum Chordata; class Mammalia; order Artiodactyla; family Suidae; genus Sus; species Sus scrofa. Next base: position 3,370,155 of record NC_139383.1, read on the forward strand.
TCCAAATTTGCTGGTCTTTTCCGATGATGTTACTTAGAAGATATATTCAGAGAAATAACATCTAATTTGAACTTTCAAATTGCAAGTAACATTAACAGTGAATAGAGGGTAATTGTTTTCCAAATGAACTCATGCTGTGAAGAGAGCACTTTGCATCGTCATGTGACTATTTTGCGGAAATTTATGTCACAGACAAAATTACCACATACCTTTACAAAGACTGGAGCAAACTTATTTTTAAAAGCTTTACTGAGGTTCATAAATATACAATAAGCTGCACCCGTTTAGACTGTACAATTTGACAAGTGTCCATACCCACTTGAAACCATCACCACGTCGAGATGGCAGATGTATCCGTCACACCCACAAGTTTCCCTGTGAGCCTTTGTGATCCCTCCCGTGTAACCCCCCATCTCCTCTCCCCTTTCAGGTAGTCACTGATCTACTTTCTAAAAATTACTTTGCATTTTCTAGAATCATTTTATAGAACTGAAGTCATAAAATCTCTGTTCCTTTTTGTCTGGCTTTTTTCAATTAGCATAACTATTTTGAGACTCATCCCTGACACTGCATGTGTACATAGAGCATTCTTCTTTACTACCGACTATTCCATTGTGGGGATATACTATGAACTGTTTATTTTGCCACCTGCTGATGGACGTTTGAGTTATCGCTAGGTTTTGGCCGTTGCAAGTACAGCTGCAGTGAACATCTGTGCCCAGTCTCTGCATGAGCATGTGCTTTCCTCTTCTTTGAGTAAACACCTGGATGTGGAATGGCTGGGTCATGGTGGGACCATATTTACGAAACTGCCAAACTTCTTCCAAAGTGCTCGTGTGTGTTCCAGTTCCCCCGCATTTGCCATCTCTGTCTTCTTTGGTGAAGTATCTTCTCAAATCATTTGTTTGTGATTTTTTTTTTATTACTGAGTTTTGATAGGCCTTTATATATTCTAGATACAAGTCATTTACCAGATTGCTTATTGGCACATATTTTCTCCCAGTGTTTGGCTTGTCTTGTCATTCTCTTAACAGTCTCTATCTAAGAGCAGTTCATAATTTTGAAGAAGTCTAATTTATGAATTTTTCTATTTATGATGGTGTTGTTACTTAGCATTGTACCTAAGAAATATTTTCCTAACCTAACACCACAAAGATTTCCTCCTCTGTTGTCTCCTGGAAGTTTTCTAGTTTCAGGTTTCATTTAGGTGATGGCTTTTGAGTAAATGTTTACATATGGTGCAAAGTGAGTGTCAACATTCCTTGTGTATTTGCATCTGGTGTCCACCTGTCCCAGCACCTTTGTTGCGTGGATGCTTCCTTTGCCACCATCTTGCGTCTGTGCCTCTGTTGAAAACCAGCCGACCAGGTACACTTAGAAGAATGAAGTTCTGCTGAACTGACCCCGTATCATTTGAAGTGGGTTTCTTTATTCCTGGTATAGTCTTTGCTCTGAAATCCACTTTGTTTGATATTCATCCAGCCATTCTCATTTTCTCTGGACTGGTGTTAAGTGTTAAATATCTTTTCCAGCCTTTTGCTTTTACCCTTCCTGAGTCTTATTTTTAAGGTGGGATTCTTACCCAGCATGAGGTGGGTTTTGCTTTTCTATTCAGTCAGAAAATCTCTTCCTTTTAACGGGGTATTCAGACCAGGCGCATTTCATGTTTAGGTGTAAATTCACCACCCTGCTACTTGCTTTGTTTGTTCCACCTGTTCTTTATTTCCTTTCCCTCTTTATGTTCGTTTAAAGTGGAATGCTTTTTTAAAATGGTGCTTTGTGAAACAGCTTTCAACTTATTAAAATGTTCCCCTTGCAGAATTTCATTGAGTCATTGGTTTAGAACCTGTTTGGTAGGATGTGAAGATGCACCTGCTTGGTTTGCAAGGTTAGCTGATTGACATCAGGGAAGATGGAAAATTATCTGAATTTCAATCAGAAATATTAGTGATTAGGAAATACAACTGTAAGTGGGATGTTTAAGAATAGTCAATTTTGGAGTTCCCGTCGTGGCGCAGTGGTTAACGAATCCGACTGGGAACCATGAGGTTGCGGGTTCGGTCCCTGCCCTTGCTCAGTGGGTTAACGATCCGGCGTTGCCACGAGCTGTGCTGTAGGTTGCAGACGCGGCTCGGATCCCGAGTTGCTGTGGCTCTGGCGTAGGCCGATGGCTACAGCTCCGATTCAACCCCTAGCCTGGGAACCTCCATATGCCGCGGGAGCGGCCCAAGAAATAGCAACAACAACAACAACAACAAAAGACAAAAAGAGAAAAAAAAAAAAAAGAATAGTCAATTTTATGTATATTCCTTTTAGATCCGCATACTTTTTTGGCATGTTTTTCTCAAATAGTACAGCTATTTCGAAGTAAATAAACCTGTAAGGTCATGATCTCACAAAGTAATAAAGGAAAAAACTTGACAGTTGATAACATACAGTTACAGTGCTTCATTTTAAAATGTGTAATTGTTTAATAAGGACAGGAGGAGTCTTGTTCACTAAGTACATACAAACAAGTATTTAAAAATATATACTCTTTATTTTTATCTTTTAAAATTTCTATTTAAAAATAAAAAATGAAATTTCTATTTTAGTTTACGTTTTCATTTCATTTTTTATTTTTTAAATAGAAATTTTAAAAGATAAAAGTAAAAAGTATATATTTTTAAAATACTTGTTTTATAATATAAACAACGTATTAGCACAATATGTTGCATATAATTGTTAAAGGAATATACATTTCTTACGTATGCATCTCCAACTTTATTTTAGCAGTGAAGAACTTTACAATCAAACATTTTTCAAGCTCCATAGACTAGAGGATTTTGAGATCACCAGGAATTAAGCTAATTTTCTTTGGCTGCACCTGCGACTTGTGGAAGTTCTCAAGCCAGGGACCGAACCCATACCGCAGTTTTGACCTGCACCGCAGCTGGGGCAACACCAGAGCCTTAACCTGCTGAACCACAGGAGGACCTCCTAAGCTAAATATTTTTAACAGCAGACCTAGAAAAGATACCTTAACTCTTCACCTATTTAGTCTCTATCGTAATCTGCCGGGGCTGATACAGCAAAATATTGTGGACCAGGTAGCTCATGAACCATAGACATTTATTTCTGTTCTGGAGGCTGGGAGTCCAAGAATAAGGTGCCATCAGATAAATACCATGTACTCTCACTAAGCAGAGGTAATGTCTGATAAAAAGACATTTGAATGTAGAAAAATCTAATAAAATATGCACAAGACAAAAAAAAGACATTTGAGCCAGAATTTATGTCTTCTAAAAACGGTGACACAATTTTTAAAAGCTATTTGTGTTTTCAGAGTTTCAAATATGTTTACTGCATGTGAAAATACATAATAATAGTAGTTCATGGATAGTAATAGCTCTAATTCTTTTATACCAACTTCTGAACTTTAATGGCAAAATGACTTAAACATTATTGGTGTTTCCCGCCTTGATGTGCTTTCCAGATGTATCATAGAATCCGCCACTCGGAGTGCATTTACCGGGTCACCATGGAGAAGCTGTCCTACCACAGCATTTGCACCGCGGAAGAGTGGCAAGGCCTCATGCGCTTCAACCTTCCCGTCCGTCTTTGCAAGGAGATTGAATTGTAAGCGTTTGGTCTTAGCAGTTTCTTCAGGAAGAGATTTTAACTTTGATTGAATTTAAAATGAAATGGCTTACAGAATTGGAAACATAAATATCATATAACGTGTGGTTTCTTGTGTTGCCGTTTTCTTCCCCTTCTAAGGAAGGAAGGGCCAGGTCTTTTTATCTTAAAAAAAAAAAAAAAAAAAAAGTCTGGGAGTTCCCATTGTGGCTCAGTGGTTAACAAACCCAACTAGTATCCAGGAGGACGCAGGTTCGATCCCTGGCCTTGCTCAGTGGGTTAAGCATCCTGTGTTGCTGTGAGCTGTGGTGTAGGTCACAGATGCAGCTCGGGTCCTGTGTTGCTATGGCTGTGGGGTCTGGGAACCTCCATATGCTGCAGCTGTGGCCCTAAAAAGCCAAAAGCCAAACAAAATCTGAACACCATTTTGAAATGCCTTAACCAAAAAGTTAGCTTTTCTCGTTGGTCTTTTGCACACTTCGTACCATGTAAATGGCATTTGGTATCAGATATTTGAAAGTTCTCATTTCCGTGTAGTTTTAAATTTACAACTTGAATTTGAGGATTTAGTAATAAATAGTTCAACTTTCAGGCTTTGTTTCTAATCCTATGCTAATATATTTGTTATCGGTGCTTGGACTTGCTCTTTGGAAGTGCAAGCTAATAGTACTGAACTACAGAAAAAAATGTTTGAAAGTGATCCAGAGCCGATCTTTGTTTGTAATTGGAAGTAGAGTATTGTTACTCCGTTAAACAAGGAGGCCCTTAGACTAATGGGACTCCGAATACCCACATGGACTAGCAAGCATTCCCAGATCGAAAGCCGTACATGCCCCAAGGTCAAAAGATGGAAATGCTAAGGACAGCCACTCTGAACAGCTAATTAAGCTGCGGCCAATCAAGTAATGTCTCTTCTGTGCACCTTCTCTGTGGAAGTCTTTTGCCTGGTTCCTGTCCACAGAGCACTTCTAATCTCTCTAAGTTGATGCTGCCCTATTCAAATGGATTTTTGCTCAAATAGAAGATTTTTAATATGTCTCAGCTTATCTGCATATACATCGACTGTATTGTAATGTAATAAGAAATCTATGACTGTGGTCTTTGTACCTAGTTCCTGGCACAGAGCTCCTTTTACCTTTATAATTTCCCGAGTGAATTGGGTGAGAGATGGAGCTTTTGTTGTTCATATAAAACTTCTGTCAACCCCCTGAGAGTTTTTACTAGCACCTGACTCTGGGAGAATGAGAGCTGGTTGCTGGAGAGACCAGATTTGATTAGAGGCTGGGGATCAAGTTGATCACCAGCCACCAACGATTCAATCAACCATACCTCCGTAGAGGGCCCTCCAAAAGACCCTAACCAAGGTTGGTAAATGGTTCAGGTGCTAGGAAGGGCGGGGGAGGCCCTCCGAGGAGCCTGGGAGCTCCACAACCCTTCCCGCCATCTGGCCCCTCGCAGCATCCCCTCCACTCGCTGCCCCTGAGTTGCAGCCCTGGGAAGAAGCCTGGTAAACCGGTAAGAGTGAGGCAAGTGTCTCTGAGTTCTGGAGCTGTTCTCCTGTATGATCTGACCCAAGGAGCGGGTTGCGGGGACTTCTGATCTACAGCCCATAGCTTAGACGGGTCGGTGGCCTGGACTTGAGGTTGGCATCTAAAGTGGTGCCAGTCTTGTGGGGCTGAGCCCTTAACCTCTGGGGTCTGCATTAGTGTCAGAATTGAATCGATCATAGGAAATCAGTTGGGGTCTGCAGGAGAATCGCTTGGTGTGGAAATCTCACATATTTGGTGTCAAAAATGTTGTAACTGGAGGAAAATGGTTTCTTTAAATATTTTACCACTATGTTTATTTGGGCTAAATGTTAGTAACTAAATTAGCATATTGAAATAGGTACTAGTTTTGGATGTTGCTATTTATTAAATTTTTCTCTGGATTAACATAGGAGAGAGAATAATTTTCAACTCTGAAAAAAAGTCAGATAAGATTTCCCCCCTTATCTATGGGTTGTGTCGTATCTGTATAGTATATTCATAATGAAGGTCCTTGGTACGTTTTCATTGCTGTGATAACAACCACAACGTCCTTTTTTTTTCAGAGATTATTTAATAGACGATTAAGCAGTGGCTTACGTCTTGGACTAAGTTCCCCAGAGAATGTATGGAATTTCCTCTTGGAAATCTTTGAATGCAGCAGAGTTGTGTCTGAGAGCGCCGAACTTCCAGTATTCTTGTAGTTTCTTGATAGGCGAAAAGTTAAATTACTTTCTTTACTAGTTACTATGTTTGTCCTAATTAATTACATTTTCCAATAAACTATGCTGTCTTCTTATTTCAGGTTCCACTTCGACATTGGTCCTTTTGAAAACATGTGGCCTGGAATTTTTGTCTATATGGTTCATCGCTCCTGTGGGACAGCCTGGTATGTGTGACCCAGTAATATGACCTCTTTCTCCCCATACTTAAATGCCTCGCCACTTTCTTGGTGAAGAACTACCTTAAAATATGCCGTATATAAGTTGATTTTTCTAAATATTTAGATTTTAAAAGGCTAAGATGATTGGACAAATGCACAGCCTCTTTAAGATTCGCTCAGAGGCTGCCCCTTGGTTAGCAGCACCCGTTGCTCATAAGAATATACGCGTAACTGAAAGAGACTGGGGTTACTTTGTAACTGCGGTTACACTTCCATACGGTATTTAGGAGTGTTTGGGGATGTATGCATCCATTTAGCATCACCTTTCACCTTATGGACTCTATCAGTTACAGCAGATGTCAAAGAAGCAAGTCTCCTTTTCAGAATCTAGTGCTTTGTTGGTAAGAATGTTTTTCTTGCCCTTTTAATGCAAATCTCCCTCCTGTCACTGTGGCCTGTCCTAGAGATCTTTCATGACTTTATAGCTGTGGTTTTTTTTTCCTTAATATATACACCTTAAACACGTAGTTAAAATGCAAGGAATAATTTCCCTTTTCTCTTTTTTTCCTAATTTAATCATTAAGTGACTGTAGAAGCCCTTTGTTTCTTTAGAACTAAAGTGTTCCTTCTAGAGTGACATTTATAACTTATTATTTCAAATGGATGCACACAGGATAACTAATGTCATTTATTTCTCAGGCAGCAAAAAATGAGAGTTTGACCAGTTAAAACGCTTAAAATGACACCTTATACTTCAGAGACTTGAGAAAATTTTCAGTTGGGAAAAATAGAGGTTAAATGTATTTAGAGGCTGTATGAACTCTTTATCTCGTTGGTATTTCAGGGAGCCCTGTTTACATTGATATGCTTTTGTCTCAAGCTGCCTGAAATCCATCGAGAGAGTTGGCAGGGCTTTAACTAAGTCTGACCACGTGATAAATATACAAATGGGTAAGCACACAGTATAATGAAAATGTAGCTCATAATCTTCCGTGGACTTGTCAGGATGTGGACAAGGTCCTTTGCCCCAAATGAATCATCGGAGCGCCCCATCGTATCTGAGTGTGCTTTTTGGAAAAACTCAGCGGGAGATGCCCCTGAGCAGGAGGAAGCTCTGGGGGTGTCTGCCGCACACCAGGGGACGGGGCAGCGCCTGAACGGCGGGGAAGGGTGTGCGTTCCTGGAGGGTAATGAACAGCAGGCTGTTTCCGGGGGTTTGCTCCCCGGTGGGCCAGTTGCTTCATCAGAGCAGGTGCGTCAGGCTGTCTTCCTCGCCTAACTGGCCGCAGAAATAGCAGGGCAGAGCTGGGCGAGGCCCGTGCTCCTGCGTTCAGCCACGGAAACCTTCTCCCCGGGGGCAGGCGTGTGTCTAAACCAGAGGTGTCTCCTGCCCCGTCCCGGCGCGTCACCGGTTCTGTCGTGACGTTTTCTTTCCTTACAGCTTTGAGCTTGAAAAGCTGTGTCGTTTTATCATGTCTGTGAAGAAGAACTATCGTCGGGTTCCTTACCACAACTGGAAGCACGCGGTCACGGTGGCACACTGCATGTACGCCATCCTCCAGAACAACCACGGGCTCTTCACCGACCTCGAGGTGGGTGTGCCCTCCCTTGCCCATTTCAGACCGGAGTGGACGGAAACTCTCTGTCTGGAGCACATCTCTGATGGAGTTATGGGACGTGTTACTCCAGGACAGATCTTGGTTCAAGAAATTCATAGAAACATGCCTTTTAAATGACTCCACCCAAGCGTTTTGCCTATTATTTTGTTTAAGAAATGTAGATACAGAAATGGCAACTTCACCAAAATGTCCCGTGGCGGAACACTAATTTTGGTAGTCTGTCTTGCCTGTCGAAGCTGAAGTCTTCTGAAAGGTTGTAAACAAAGTGAATTGTTCTCTTTGCCCTTACGCCCTGGGTAAGGTAGACATTCCCTACTCATTTGAGAACTCAGAGCATTAAATACAACGAAAACATAAATGCCTATTTGAGCTCCTCTAGCATAAGGGGACAGGGCTCAGGAATGTCACAGTCATTTACCAGAGTGTGCATGCCTAGAGTTGGTGACACACCCAGAGAAGATCTGGGGACGCCTCGTCTGTTCCTGCACTCTGCCGTCAACCCCTTTCTTGAAGCCCACCCCAGTGCTGGGTGATGGGAGCGCCTTCACCCCAGTCCTGTTGGTCCCAGGTGGGCTGGCCTGACAGGCACGTGTGTCCTCTGCCCACAGGGTCCCAGGGGTGCCCGCGAAAGCCCCAACTCCAATCCCCGCTTCTCTCCTCCTTTGTAAAACTGGTGTCCTGCTTCAGGACATGTGACCCTGCAGAGAAAGGGAGCGGACACCTCTGTAACAAAGAAACTGTGTTTCGCCACAGGTCCCATTCACTCTAGAACCCAGTGCTCCTCGAAGGTCCAGCCCTGTCCTTTTTCCATCCTGTCAGACCAAATTCACAATTTGGGTGGGAAACTTTGAAGACAGCATTTTAGAAAACAAAAAATTTTAAAGGAGGAGTCAAAAATGTTCCTTTTTTATTAATAATTTTTAGGTGGGGCTTAGTCCAATAAATAATTTATTATTTGTCACACACACCCACAAAAAAAGATGAAATTTATTCTGATTTCATGTAAATTTTTCTAAACAATTTCCCATTCCATTGAACCCCCCCCTTTTTTTTTGAGAATTTCAGTATTTCTCCATTCAGTTCCTTTTAAGAAAGCAGTTTCATTATCTTCTTTGCTAAAAGATAGATAGCCTGTAAGTTTGAGAACTATGGAGACTATACTTTCAAATCACATTAAAATTTATATTCGAAAATGGAAAATTTTAAGGTAAATAAGAAAAATTGTTTCTTTATATTGACTCATTTAAGTTCCTGGTTCATTTCTAGAATCTCATTATGTTTCTCAAAAACTCAGGTCTTTTTAGCTAAAAATAATCCCCAAGGAGTTCCCGTCGTGGCGCAGTGGTTATCGAATCCAACTAGGAACCACGAGGTTGCGGGTTTGATCCCTGGCCTCGCTCAGTGGGTTAAGGATCCGGTGTTGCCGTGAGCTGTGGCGTAGGTTGCAGACGCAGCTCGGATCCTGAGTGGCTGTGGCTGTGGTGTAGGCCGGCAGCTACAGCTCTGATTAGACCCCTAGCCTGGGAACCTCCATACGCCATGGGAGCAGCCCTAGAAAAGGCAAAAAGACAAATAAATAAATAAATAAAATAAAAATAATCCCCAAATAACATACACAAATATTTACAATACATTTTATAACAAGGATATTTAGTCTATAATAGAGTGTTAGAAATTATTATTTGGTCTTGTTAAAGGAAAATGTTAACAGTAATATTTTGCAAATTATTTTCAGATGCTTGATTTTGACATTTAGCAAAACTATTGAACATCAATGAAAATGAAATCGATTTTAAAATTAGAAAGCTTTTATCCGTTGTGTAAGATTTTAAAACCTTGAGATTTCTTACCAGATTCATTATCGTTGACACAGCAGCATAAAATATGGGAACAGCCCCCAAATAAAATGACCCTCAGAATTCAGTTGTCTTAAGGCCTCTGAACACGTAGGACGGATCCCTTGCAAATGTCTTCAGTTGAGGGGCTGGTGTCTGGGAGACCCTTCAGCCCGAGAAAGCGGTACTGCTCAGGGCAGGGGACAGGGGTAGGGCGCACAGACGCAGATATACCTGGAGGGCTGTGTGCAGACCCCCCGCCCTCACCCCCTCTCCAGTGATTCACCCGGCTCCTCCCCGGAGCCCGTCCTTCCACCTGGCCTTGACTCCAGGACGTCTCCTGCGGGTCCTTCCTCCCTCTCGGACCCTGCGCACGTGGCCTGCGCTGTTACCTGCACCCGGGCCTCCCTCCCTCTGCCTCTCCTGAGCTCTGGGCCCTTCTTTGCCGCAGGCCCCGCAGGGTTGCTGTACTGGCTGCCTCCTGCTCCTCCCTCCTTTTTTCTCTGAAACCAGAAGATTCACTGGTCCAGGTGCCTTTCCGGGTCCGAGGGCCGGGGCTCAGTTTTCTTCTCTGAGCCGCTGCCCCCGCGGGGCTCCCGGGAGGGACCCCAGCACTTAGATTCCTGAGCTTGGCGCCGCCTGCTCCCCCTGCCCCGCGCCCATCTCGGGGACCAGGGCCCTGCAGTGCCCGAGGCGGAGAGCAGGGCAGCGGTGCTGCCTCCTCCCTGGCCACCCCGCTCCTTTTCTCACACCCAGCCTGTCCCAAAGTCCTGCAGAATCAGCTCAGAATCCTGTCTCCTGAGCCGCCGTGGCCCTGCCTCTGCTCTAAGCTTCTGTTACCTTTTGCCTGACTCACCAGAAGGCCTCCTTACTGGCCTCTCTTACCCTCCTGGAGTCTGCTCGCCACTGGGGCAGCCTGGGGATCTTCAAACATCACTCCTCTGCTGACAGCCCATCTCCGGTCCCTGGTTGGCACGTAATAGCAGACCTTCACCCGGTCCCTGGTTGGCATGTAATAGCAGACCTTCACCCGGCCCCGCCTGCCCTTCTTCTCTGCTCTCCTCTCCCCCCGGCCCTGCAGCGGGTGGCGCTGGCCCATCGCGGGGCTCTCGGGCAGGCTCCCCGTGAGGCCGCCTGTGCTCCCCGCCTCCGGGCACCTGCTTCTCCCCGCGCCTGCAGCTGTGCTCACTCCGCCTTCTCCAGGGGCCCGTCTAACTGCGGCCTTGGGCACACGACCCGCCTCGCCTCAGTCCTCTTCGCCTGTTCTGCGCTTTCTCTTTCTCAATACAATTTGCCATTTTTCACAGGCCTTACTTGTTATATCCTTTTTTTTATAATGACAACCACGTTGTTAAAATTTAACGTTGAATAGACTTTTGAATGAAGAACTGAAATGTTCCCTCCTTTTGCAGATTTGCTTTCTCTGTAATTCTTTGGAACATTTGCTTCAATTTGCTCTAATTCGATACCACCTACACTTTTCTCAGACTTGGACAGGAAAACTCGAGTCGTTTGATTGTCAGCTTCATAAGCGGAAAAACAAAGAAACTGATCTAAAAAAAAAAAAAAAAAAAAGGGAGTGAGGTTCTCTGGACCCGAGAGACTCACAAGGACCTTGGCCGTGTCAGTGACCGTGTCGCTGTGTGTGCGATGCGAGGCTGTAAGCGGCCTCAGGTCCCGTTTCTTTGTTTTGAACGTCTCTGTACTGTCCTGTCTCTTTAAGCGCAAAGGACTGCTAATCGCGTGTCTGTGCCACGACCTGGACCACAGGGGCTTCAGCAACAGCTACCTGCAGAAATTCGACCACCCCCTGGCCGCTCTCTACTCCACGTCCACCATGGAGCAGCACCACTTCTCCCAGACCGTGTCCATCCTCCAGGTGAGGCCACCCAGGGCCCCGCACGGCCGCCGCCTTCCAAGAGCGTCTCAGGGCTGATGAGAAAAACAGGGGTGCTCTCATGGCTTCCTTCAAAAACAGCAGCTGTATTTATCAGAGAATCTCTTACTCAGAGTCATCCTTAGATAATGATTTTTTTAAGAAAGACCTTTTTAAAGATTTATATATATTTTGCAGTCACGTTAGATTTTTAAGTGCATTATATCCTAAGTCAAAGTTTGTTTCACAGAGTTAATTTAACTTATGTGATTGTCATATTCTTGAACCAGAATGTGTTGGACAACAATCTTGAAAGTTAGGCAGGTAATATTTTAAGTGCATTGAAATTATTTTGCTTTTTCTCTTGCGTGGGTTTTTTTTTTTTTTTTTTTTTTTGTCTTATTTTTTAGGGCCGCACCTGCAGCATATGAACGTTCCCAGGCTAGGGATCAAATCGGAGCTGCAGCTGCCGGCCTACCCCACAGCTCACGGCAACGCCAGATCCTTAAGCCACTGAGGGAGGCCAGGGATGGAACCCACAACCTGGTGGATCCTGGTCGGGTTTGTTAACCGCTGCGCCGCAACAGGGTCTCCTCTCCGGTGTGTTTTTAAGTTTCATTTTATTGCTTTTAAGGTGTCGTTAGTGACTGATGTAGACACCGACAGTCACGTCACCGCCACACATGCTCCCTCGTCACTTAAACCCTTCTCCTCAAACTCACCCTAGCAAAGTGCCCGTTAGCTCACAATGGTCTGGTTTCCGTCACGGGTAATTGTTTAAGCTTAGATCTGAGTTTGACTTAAGAATAGTGGCCCCTATTTCTTCCTCTCCCTGTCAGCCTCTCAAAGTAGGAAGAGAAGTCTCCTTAGGCTTCTGATGACGTGTCTGCAGGAAGGAGTTTGCATTTCGGGTTGTGTACAGCAAAGCCCCGCAGCGACTTCAGCAGCCCCGGGCTGTTGGCACCTTGCAGAGCAGGAAGGTGTTTGCCCCTTGGTGCATTTTCCTCCCTCAGCAGCCCAGGCCGCCCTCCGACCACCGGGCTTGTTCTCCTCTCCACAGCTTCTCTCCTCCCTTGTCCTCACTGCCCCAGTGGTGGGTACCACGCTGCACTCCAGTCTTTCCCAAACCCGGCAAAGTTTACCTGTCGGGACCCTTTGCCTCAGGACCGCGCAGGTAAAGGAGGAGCTTAGGGCAGCGCAGGTGCTCCTCTGAGGCCCTGCTGGTCGGGAGGGAGAGGCCTGCTGGAGAGGAGCTGCTGCGGTCATCTCCAGGCTGCATCCAGCAGGGGCTGAGTGTCCCACCTGCTCACGGGCTGGTTCTGCCCCTGAAAGCCGTAGGTGGTCACCATCCCCGCGGGTCCCTTGGCACCAGTACCTTGTGTATGTTTGTAAGGCTGTGTGTATGGGTGGGTGGAGGTTGGATGGATGGACACATACATACGTACCCAGCAATTTAAGCTGGATGAAAAGGGTGTGTGTGTGGGGTGTGTATGTGTGTGTGTGGAATTTAGATGTGTGTACCCATATAGGTATGTGTGTGTGATATATACATACCCATGTGTATATACTTTGAAACGTGCTTTTTTGTAAACACTATAAAACTTCCTGACAGTTGTATCCACTTTGCCCTTGCTCATCACGTGAGGCTGCTTGTTGGTACAGGAAGACTGGCAAATGCCAGAGATGACATCAGGATGCTTCACTGGGAACAACAAGGACTCACTGAATCCCACGTGCATCCTCTGTCCTAAGTGAACTTGTACGTTTGACTATGACAACATTTCTGGCAGTTTCATCTGCAAACGAATTTTAATAGCCTTCGTTAAGTTTTTTTGGAAAACCTATTTTAAATATAATGGAATTGTTTTGAAAAAGGCCAGGATTGCAAAGAACGTTGCTGCTGGATGGAATAAAACATGGACTGTGTGATGCAGCCGTGATACAGAGCAGGTGGGGTGGAGAGCTTGGACCCAGCCAAGGGCGGCTTCCAGCCAGGCAGACTGCCCCACATGCTGCCTGCCATCCAGCACCAAGGAGGTGCCAGGGCTAGTCTTGTCTTCCAAACCCCCCACAAGGTGGGGGCTCCGTGTTACGTAACCACCGTCAGAGCATTGCCCCTGGAACTCAAGGCAGCGAGTTAAGTTCCATGAAGCTGTCGGCATCCACAGAGTTGCTGGAGGAGAGCTAGGTTCCAGGTCCTCGAGGAGGGATTTCAGCTCCTGGTGAGGCGAGGAAGAGGGCACATGGGTTCCTCTGTCCCTAGGGAAGGGAAGATACGCAGTAGATTTCCAGAACAGAAAGCTGGGTAGGAGAACCGGGCATGGCCGCAGATGCAGGGGACAAGCCCACCGGTTGAAAACGGAACTCGCATCTGGTTTGCCCTCCTGTGTGAGCTGTGACCGGGGAAGCAGCGGGGCCCATCTCCATGGCAGGGCGCTTCGGGAGGGTTTCCTTAGCTTTCTGTACGCTGCTCATTTTGCAGATGCTCATGATACTTCTCTGATAACAAAAGTGTAAGTCGCTGCCCCTCCAGTACCGACCCCTTCCTCGGGGGAGGAAGGGCTGTGTCCCACCTCTGCCCTCACGTGGATCTTCTCGCAGTGCCACCTGGCCCGCCCTCTGCATTCCCAGCTATCCCCGAGGCTGTGGTCCCCACACCTCTGTGTCTGATCCAGACACGGGGGCGCAGTAAGAGTCTGTTTCCAAACCCCTTGAACTGGGCATTCAGTGCAGCCAAAACGGTTCCCATGATCTTACACATTCTGTGGTGGCGCCTCTGTCACCCACGGAGGGGGTCAGTGACCCTGTCAGAGTCGTCCCCCGCCCCCACCCCACCTCCAGTCACCAGGTCCTGCCAGTTTTGTCAGGACACCTCCAGACTTGACCACCTGAGGGGACATCCCTGGGGAATAGTAAAAACGTCAACATCCAGGCCCTAGAACGGGACGGAACAATGTGTCGTCCCATCACACAGACCCCTCTGACGGCTCTGACCGTCCAGTGCTCACCGCAGCGACCGGCTTCCCCCCTGCCCTCTGCTCTCAGCCTGGCCTCTCAGAGAACGGAGACGATGGTTAGCGACTGCTCCTCCTCGGGCTCTGCAAAGCTGAGCACGTGTGTGTGGGGGTGTGTGTCACGGTCTTGTTAACCCGAATGCGGAGTTCCAGTGCGGTTGCCATGGTTACTTGTCTCTAATCTGGGCAACTGGGGGAGCATGGGGAAGAGTCCCCTGTGTGACCGTCAGCAAGCAGAGAACGAGAAAACGTTGACAAGCCAGCATCAGTCCAGTCGGGGCAGACACAGACCCCCTCGTGGTACAGGGGCATCGAGAGGCAGCTGGCGTTCACGCCAGCCTCCGCCTGGTCGCTGCGAGGAGGCAGAGGGCGGTTCCCCACTGAGTGGGCAGCGGGGAGGCGGTTAAGTCAGGAATGAAGGAAGGGGAGGGATCGGAGCATCGGAGAAAAGAGAAGCCACATTCGTATCTTTTGCTGAGCTGCTCACTGGCTCCACGCGGGGCGTCAGGACAGATCCCGAAGACTGGCCCGTGGCTGCGTATGGGAGCCTTCAGGAGAAAACAGACCAATTAGGAATAATTCTATTCATTGTTAAGAAAAATTTCTCATTGTTCCATTAATCTTAAATTATCTTTTTTTTTTTTTTTTTTACTCTTTAGGGCCACACCTGTGGCACACGGAGGTTCCCAGGCTAGGGGTCAAATTGGAGCTGTAGCTGCCAGCCTACACCACAGCCACAGCAATGCTAGATCCCTAACCCACTGAGCGAGGCCAGGGATCAAACCCGCATCCTCATGGATACTAGTCGGGTTTGTTATCCACTGAGCCATGAAGGGAACTCCCTAATCTTGAATTATCTAGTGGTTTTGAAATATGTTTGGATTTTTAAAAAGTTATGTTTATCCCAATACTTTGGGATCTCATGATATTTTTATTACCTTTTATAGCAGTAGCATTTTTGTGACACAGTAAAATCATTCTTCTAATTCATCTGAATGTTGTACTTATACTCAACACTGTCCCTGCTAATAAACTAAGTAAAATATATTAGTTTATTACAGAGTATTACAGAGGTTAGCTTAAATCTGTCCTTTTCTTTTCTTTTTTTCCCTTTGCCTTTTAGGGCCGCACCCGCAGCATGTGAAGGTTCCCAGGCTAGGGGTCGAATTGGAGCTGTGGCTGCCAGCCTGCACCAGAGCCACAGCAAGGCCATACCCGAGCTGTGTCTGCAACCTACACCACAGTTCACGGCAACACCGGATCCTTAACCCACTGAGCAAGGCCAGGGATCAAACCCACAGTCTCATGGTTCCTAGTCGGATTCGTTAACCTCTGAGCCACGACAGGAACTCCTAAATCTGCCTTTTTCTACAGACATTCTAAATAGATAGAGATGGTCTTTGGTGGTCAAATTCACTTCTGGGCACATCTGTGTGGTTGTTAGCTTGTTTCTCCCTCTGCCTTCACTCGACTGCAGAAGTTACACTGGAAGATTTTATCATCGTCGTCACAGAAATCATTTTCTCATTTACCAGGTATTTCCTATAAACCACACACTTAAGAATTGTGCTCTTATTAGTGCATTTGATCTTTATGCTATCCTGTGAGACAGATATTATTATTCATTTCCATTTTACAGATAAGAGCAATGAACATCAAACAGGTTCACTTGCTCATTGTCACACAGCCAGCACGTGGCAAAGGATATTTATTAAACATTAGAGTTTGACTCCAAAATATGTGTTCTTAATTACTCTACTCTTATGTTTCCTTGCATATGGCTTGATGCAGTAGGTGATTAAATATCAAAATAATATTCTGTCTCTTTTCGAGGCGTTGTCGTGAATGCTTGATGCAGTCAGTTGCGTCACTGACTTTTTTCATCCCAAAGCCCAAGAATGAGTCAGCCTCCTCTTGTCGCTTCCTGTGACAGTGATTCACAAGCCCATGGGGGCAGGATTGCTGGGGGTGAGGCCGGGGCTGGTTGGCGTGCAGATACTGACATCTGATCACCCAAGCCCTTCCAGAACAGTCTCTTTTGTAGAGCTAAGCAGCACAGGGCTTTGGGGAGAATTATTTATGATATTTTAAAAACTTGCTGAGGAAAGATGGTTTGTCTGCCGCGCTGCCTCTGTTCCCACCTACCTGCAAGCCACACTGTTGCCAGGGTGACTGTTCTGAAGCACAGACCTCAGCGTGTCCCCACCTTACAGAGCATCGGCGGCTCCTTGCTGCCTTCCACGTTGTAGTTCAGTTCTGCGTCCGGGCCCTTTTTGACACTTTTACTTTAGTTCTCACCAGGTCTCACCAGTTCTCTGTTGAATTGGCCTTCGCCCGTGTTTACGGTCCCCACCAAACACACGTGGTCTCTCGCTGCAGCTCCTCATCCTTCAGAATTTTTTCTTTTCAGGGCCACACCTGCGGCGTATGGATATTCCAGGGCTAGGGGTACAGTCGGAGCCACCTCTGCGACCTATGCCACAACCACAGCAACGCTGGATCCTTAACCCACGGAACGAGGCCAGGGATGGAACCCATATCTGCCTGGATACCAGTGGGATTTGTAACCTGCTGAGCCACAGTGGGAACTCCCCTTCAGAATTCTTGTCACCACTCAGGAGGAGCCTCCCACGTGTCCCCAGGGTCTTCACCTCCCTCATCGTGGAGACCCTTGCACGCTCTTTTTCTGTGTGCTTCTCTCTCCTGGTAGACCGCGCACTCCTTAAAAATGAATTTATGTGGCCTAGGGCTTTGGTAAAGTCCTAATACCCCTGCAGAAGTGAAACCCTACAGACTAGGTATCTGCTAGACGAGACACACACTCTTCACTTTGGGGTGGGAAGGATCCGGCCGTGGCCAGAAAGCAGGGCTCCAGCCGTGACTCGTGACTCGGGATGCCGAGAACCCACGGGACCCGCACACTGGAGAGCTCGAGGGCCTCGAAGACCGTCCCCTACGAGCGAGTCCTAGAGGAGTCTTTCAGGGTTAGGGCCCTTTCAGCGCGGTTGATGTGTGCTGATGTGTCACAAATCTCCGCTACTTAGAGCCTTTGCAAACAGAGCCCCACGTAAGCTCTCACAGACAGGAGAATTACATGCAGCCCACCCATTTGGGGGTTTTGTAAACATTTCTGGGTATAAAATGCTTGTTATTTTATGCTTGATTAATTCAAAATGGAATCAACTGCCTTGAATGAATACAGCTTCAAACAAGGTAAGCTGCACATTAGCTGTAATAAACTTATCAGTTGGTGTGTAACAGTATATTATTATTTTATGAGGTTTTATTAGGTTGTTAACTAATGTGAAATTGCAGCTTTCCAAATGTTTTACGCTGTGTCTCTGCTGTGCTTGGTTGCTGTGTCTCCCTTATTTTGCTTTGGTGGGAGCGAAGTGTCGATGAACACACACGTGTTGTCTTGAAGGGAAGGTGCCATGTGTTGTTTGTTTATGATGTATTCCCTTCACTCCGTAAGATGCTGAAGGAGGCAGGACGAGAGTCCTGGGTGCCGCTGTTCCGTTAGAAAGCTTCACTGCTGATCTTTCCTCGCCTAATGTTGTCCTTTAACATTGACAAGTAAGGAGGTGGCAGAAACACTGACTCTGAAATAGCCAGGAGAACGCGGCGGTCCTTTTAAGTGGGTCTTCATTCGTCTCAGGTCATGGACGCGTTTGAGCGACCGAGGAAAACCTGTGCGTGACACACGCTGCATACTATGTACAGTCCAGTGAATTCATCCCACTGCAGTCCCTAAGAGAATTTAGAGAATCCAGGCTAAGAAGTCCCTATTCCAGAGAGAGTAAAACATGGATTTCACAGCATGCCAGAGTAGTTTTCACACTCTAAATTGTTAGAGAGAATAAAGCATATAAATACTTAGCACACGTGATTCCTCTTCGGACCGCCTGCCAGCAGCCGACGTGTGTGTGAGTCCCAGCCAAACACGTCCAACAAACCATGTTTATGAGATGGGAGCGCTGGTCATAAGGCATTAGGGTTGAAGCAGAGGCCAGCTGCTTCACCTGCCTTATGATCAAAGCAAAGCAGATGTCATAGCAGGAGTCAGATTAAAGACGTCTGTCTTGTAAGCTTCTACAATAAAAGTGTCAAGTGGAAGCTGAAAGGGGCTGGAAAGTTCATTGAGTTCGCCCACCTTCCTGGTGCTGACACCCACCTCTGTCCCCATCAGTTGCCAACCGACTTCAGTCCGATGTCTCCAGGCTCAGCATCCCAAGCCCAGTTCACCTGGAAACTCTCAACATTTAGGGGGTTCTTCCTGTGCTCAGCTCAAGTCTGTCCTCTACCTCTCTGGCCCTGTTACACCTACGGGGTCTGCTTCAGAGGAAATCGCATTACTAAAACTGACTGAAGTAATCGCTTTATAAGTACTGCAGTTTTTCCTTAGTCAAGAGTTTTGTGAATATTTCAGCAAATACTTCATTTCAGTGAGATACCAAGGTTATTTCACTTTTATAGTTTGGAAGTGGAATCATGTGTTTGAAAGGGATTCATAACCTTAGAGCAGTCTACACATGGGAGTCCTCACTGCTGCCGTTGTCAGAAAAAGAACTGAGAACTGGAGTTCCCGTCGTGGCGCAGTGGTTAACGAATCCGACTAGGAACCATGAGGTTGCGGGTTCGGTCCCTGCCCTTGCTCAGTGGGTTAACGGTCTGGCGTTGCCGTGAGCTGTGGTGTAGGTTGCAGACGCGGCTCGGATCCCGCGTTGCAGTGGCTCTGGCGTAGGCCGGTGGCTACAGCTCCGATTCAACCCCTAGCCTGGGAACCTCCATATGCCGCGGGAGCGGCCCAAGAAATAGCAACAACACCACAAAAAAAAAAAAAAAAAAAAAAAAGAACTGAGAACTAACTCCGTTTGTTACATTTATCATAGGATAATTTAAATACAAATATAATGCCTTAAAAGAAATAATGCAGAAAGATTCTGATAATTGAAAATAAGTGGTACACAGCCCTATTTCGGAGCAATAGGAAACAGGCAGTATCTGCGGAGGTGTCTGACTTTCTAAAGAAACACACTTTAATAATTTCAAGTTTTCAATGTATTTTATCAGCTAAAAAAAAATGTAGCTTAAGTGCGAACAGTTAAAAGTCAATTTATAGTACAACTATGTTGACTAATAAATCATTAAAAAATAATTTGAACCCACAAATGCAATCACAGCCTTTTTTGTTTGAACAAAACTGACCCATTTTAATCTCAGTTACAAATAAAAACTTAAAATTCTGAGGAAGAAATTACTGTGAACACTTTTTTAAAGATTCAAATACAGAAGAATAATTCTGAGGCAACAGAATCCAAATGACCAGTGTCCGGTCTTGTTTGGGGGATGAGCTGCTGTGTGCAGCTCCCACCAGGACAGGAGAGACGAGGGCCTCGTGGTCTCTACAGCTCAGCGACTTGTGCTGTGTGTAAAGCACACTTGCCTGTAGAGAGTTTTTGAGATGCCTAAATTTTATTTCCAGGTCGAGGGACAGTTTCATCTGGGATAAGAAAAAGCAGGTTATTACTCATTAGGCTTGTGGAAGTAGACAAGGATATGGATGACTTTGTAAGCCCATTCATTTCCAGTATAATGTGAAAATTATTGAGGTTTTTAATTAGCTTAAAAGGAAAAGCTTTTTACTTATTTTATATGTTCCGGTCCTTTACTTACTTACTTAGAAGTATCCCAGAACTAGGTATATACTTATATTTAAATACTTGGGTATATGACATTTGAATGCTTTAAGTATATTTATATTTAAATACTTGGGTGGGCAATGATGTCATATAGTTTAAGTAGTTCATAGTCGGGGTTTCACTGTTGTGTCTTAAGAGAGAAATGAAAACATTCGTTTCACTAGTCACTTCCAACCGCCCTTTTGTTCCCCCCAAACCTGTCCTGACCACATGCCGCTGACTGACTGTGCTGTTTTAAGTAACTGAAAATTCCCACGATTGGCGCTTCAGCTTGCTGTTGCTGGTGTTTGTCTTTTTCCCTAGTTGGAAGGGCACAACATCTTCTCCACCCTGAGCTCCAGTGAGTACGAGCAGGTGCTTGAGATCATCCGCAAAGCCATCATTGCCACAGACCTCGCTTTGTACTTTGGAAACAGGAAACAGTTGGAGGAGATGTACCAGACCGGATCGCTAAACCTTAATAACCAGTCACATAGGTAAAAATAATTTTAAACGTTTAGAAGCCCGGGAAATGTTATCTGGATGCATTTGTATTTAAAAACAGGAATGAAATTCGGCGCAAATTTACATTTGAAAGAAGAAATGTAAGAAGAGGTATCCTTTCTTTGTTTTCCTTGCACTTTGTATTTGCTTGGGTGTCTCATTCCTTGACAAGATTGCTGGCAGTGTACCGTGAGGATGTAACGGAAATATGAATTATTGAGGTTTGTAAGTAACATATTGCTTAAATGTTCCGGCGGCACCAGGCTAAGGTAGTTCAAGTCCTTTTTTTCTGAGCCGTGACGTGCCTGGTGTCAGGTGTTTTCGCCCACCTGTCCCTTAGATCTCAGTCCATTGGCTACGGCGCCTCTTCCCCTTGCCAGTGGGTAGGTGGCTACCCCAACTTCTCTTGCTAGGACTTCCTTTTGCTGTTTTCACGTCTGACCAAGTCCATCCTCAGTAATGCCATCTTGGTCTTTAGATTTGGAGACACTTGTTTACCGGTTTTTTTCTAGTCTTGCTGACCTCGAGTCTTGGGTCCATGAGCCTCCTCTGAAGGTAATGACGATAACATCTCTTTCTAGGGGACTCTGCTTTCTGGTTCTTAGAAGCAATTCACTCCATTACCCCAAACTCACAGCAGTAGGCTTACAAATGACTGGAGAGAGATATGTCATGATGTCATCTGACACATATTTACATGTATTCTGCCTCCTCAAGAGTGTGATGTCTATAGAATGTAGTGATACCCGTGCCTTCATTTAATTAAACAGCAATTGTTTGTGATTCAATGTACCTACAAACAGGCAGATCCAGATTTTGTGGAGCTTGAAGCATATATAATGTGGGGACCTTTTTTTGAGGAAAGCACGCATCTTAATTCCACGTGGGGCGGTCTGGGCTCATGGCCAGGACCCTCCCAGGATGGCGGGAGGGGCCTGCGTCTCACAGGGCAGCACACGCTCTTCTGCCTGCAGCCCAAGTTTGCATGGGATTCACAGTGTTTATGTGTCTGTGCCTCTCATAGGTTTTGTGTGAAGTTCTTGTACTAAGGTCTGCAGAAACAGGTGTTTGTTCACAGTTCTTTTTCATAAGAATGGTATTTGTGAACAAACGCCTGTTTCTACAGATCTTAGTATAAGAACTTCGCAGCTGTAAGATTGGAGAAATGTGCCCTGGATTAAAGTACCCTTTGCCTTGCTGAAAAGTATGTGCATACTTTGTTTTTAGGTTATAAATGAGAGTCATGTAAGTAGTATCAAGTTTCTTGCGTATGTTTTTAGCAAATGGTTTCAGTAATAATATCATAAAATAGAAAATTAAAGATCTAAGTGCAAATAACATACTTGGTGCTCAGTGCATGTATACGAGTTAATGACATACACTGTATAGTTACGATGATTAAATCACTCTGGCAGTAAATAATTTTAAAAGTAATGCATATGTGGAGGTTCCCATTGTGGCTCAGTAGGTTAAGAACCTAACTAGCATCCATGAGGGTGCATGTTTGATCCCTGGCCCTGTTCAGTGGGTTAATGATCCTATGAGTTGTGGTATAGGTTGCAGACATGGCTCAGATCGGATCCCACATTTCTGAGGCTGCGGTGTAGGCCGACAGCTGCAGCTCCCATTCAGCCCCTGGTCTGGGAACTTCCATGTGCTGCAGGTGCAACTGTGAAAAGAAAAAAAAAAAGAAATGCATATTTGTTCTAACAATTCAAACAGTGCAGGAACATATACAAGAAAAACAAGAATATAGCCATCTAATGTATGAGGGCAGGGGGAGGATTCCTTCCAGGAGCCCCTGCGGAAACCAGAATTCCAGTGTTCAAGTCCTCATGTAAAATGGCCCAGGCTCCCTCCTCTCCACAGGTTTCTTACGGAGACCTGCTGTGTATAGATGCATAAATGTGCAGATATAAACCTAAATGTACCTACAGACCTTCCTCGGTGTCCACAGGGGACGGGTTCCAGGGTAGCACTCCCATAACCGAGTCAAAGGGTGCTCTAGTCCCCAGTTCCCTATGTGGCCCTGTATCCTCGGGTTAGGGTTAGATGCAGGCAAGTAGCACAGCATCTGAAGTTGGATGAATCTGCGGATGCAGAACCCGCAGAAGAGCGGGGCTGGCTGTATACCAGAGGCTTGCCTCTTTGTAAAAATCCTGTGCCTCGTATGGTGTGGCATACTAGGCAAAGGCTCGTTAACCCTCTCTATGGATCAGATGTTCCTAGAATTTCGCACTATAAGTAATTCTCTTACAAAGTCTTATCAACTGTCCTTTAAAGTATACATATCGTATCACATATGGCGCTAGAAATTTAGACACATGTTAAATTTTTGCAAAGACTGAAAATTCACACTTCTTCCAACATAGGAGTGAAACCCTGCTCTTTAAATATGCGATTCTCTGATAGCTCACCGCGTTCAAGATCCTTTCATGTTTGCTGACGGTTGTTCCTACCTCTGCTTGTCTATTCACGACTTCTGTGTATTGCTTGTTGAATTGTTTACATTTTTTATAAATCAGTTTGCTTTCTATACTATTGGTAAGATATTAAAATTTTCCCTGTTATATGGTACATTTTCTTTAGATGTTTTTCAAAAATTTTATTCTAACTTTTAGATAAATAAAACTTTAATTGCAGAGAAATTTACATTTTCATGAGGCCACATCTGTCGTTTGTTTTTATCAAATCTGTTTCCTTTCCTGTGAAGGCCAGCTTCCTTTATCCTCAAAGTAATATGAATACCAGTTAACACGTTCCTTGTGTATTTTTATAATTGTAATTTTCATATTATATGAATGCTTCTGGAGTTGTATTTTTATGAACACAACTTTGTTTCTTCTTGATCAACCATTTCATTAATAGTCCATTTATTCTACTGAATTGAAGGTGTTTTTGCTTTTTGCTTTTTAGGGACAAACAGGCAGCATATGGAAGTTCCCAGGCCTGGGGTCAAATTGGAGCTGCAGCTGCAGGCCTATGCCACAGCCACAGCAACATGGGATCCAAGCTGTGTCTGCAAGCCACACGACAGCTCATGACAATGCTGTATACTTAACCCACTGAATGAGGCCAGGGATCGAATGAGCATCCTCATGGATACTAGTTAGGTTCTTAACCCCCGAGCCACAATGGGAACTCCTGAATTGAAGTTTTCATATAAACTTGAATAATTCTTTGGACTCCTCAAGCCATTGAAATGCTAATTATCTAATCCTGAACTGTGACCATACTGTTTCGATTACTGTAACTATGTTGAAATTTACTATGCATACCTGGTAAGATAATCTTCATCTTTCACTTTCCAAAAATTTCATGGAAATTATTACTTAGTAAGTGTATTTTTTGTATTTTTATAAGAAAAATTTCAAACTTAAGAAAAATAGAAATTACACTGAGACGTATACTCATACCCACGTTTGAGACATTAACATTTAATATGCTTTTGCCTGTTTTCCACTCTGCTGCTTGCTTGTAAAACAAACAGTATGACTCTTTATCCCCTTCATTGTGACTACTTAAAAGAAAAAGAATATTCTATCAGATGTCTTTGCATTTAAAAATATCTGCATTGCAGTTTTGGTGGAGTTCCCATTGTGGCTTAGTGGTAACGAATCTGACTAGCATCCATGAGGACACAGGTTCAATCCCTGGCCCCGATCACTGGGTTAAGGACCCAGAATTGCCATGAGCTGTAGCGTAGGTCACAGACGTGGCTCAGATCTGGTGTTGAGAAGCTACGGTGTAGGGCCGGCATCCGCAGCTCCAATTTGACCCCTGGCTTGGGAACTTCCGTGTGCCGTGGGTATGGCCTTAAAAAGACAAAAAAAAAAAAAAAAAAAAAAGTGATTTTTTTATTGCAGTTATGTTGCATTTATTTCTTTGCTTGTAAGTGAGAGTGTATTGGTTTCTTATCCAGAAATCACTGACATGACTTTCTAGTCTTGAATAACTTTTTATGTAGTTTGTTTACACAGGTCCTATCACTTTTTCAGTAAAATTACACTGGTTGTTTATAGATTTTATCACTTGTGAATGTATTTTTTCCTGTTTTTAGTGGAAATAGAGTTTCCAGTATTAAAAAAGTTAAGAGTTTTTGGAGTTCCCATCATGGCTCAGTGGATAATGAACCTGACTAGCATCGATGAGGATGCGGGTTCGATCCCCTGGCCTCACTCAGTGGGTTAAGGACCCAGCGCTGCTGTGAGCTGTGGTGTAGGTCGCAGACGTGGCTCGGATCTGGCGTTGCTGTGGCTGTAGTGAAGGCTGGTGGATACAGCTCCAGTTCGACCCCTAGCCCAGGAACCTCCACATGCCGCCTGTGCGGCCCTAAAAGACAAAAAATAAAAATAAAAAATAAGAAGTAACGAATTTTTATATATTTCTCAATTTTGCTTCATGTATTTAGAAACTTCTTTATTAGGGGCTCATGCACCTGTATTTATTTATTTATTTTTTGCTTTTTAGGGCCACACCTGCAGCAGGTGGAGGTTCCCAGGCCAGGGGTCGAATCCGAGCTACAGCTGCCGGCCTCCACCACAGCCACAGCCG
The DNA here is from genome assembly GCF_054392235.1 of Sus scrofa. Taxonomy (NCBI): domain Eukaryota; kingdom Metazoa; phylum Chordata; class Mammalia; order Artiodactyla; family Suidae; genus Sus; species Sus scrofa. The sequence continues at coordinate 3,395,265 of NC_139383.1, forward strand.
CAGGGGATCCGAGCCGCGTCTGCTTGGGGACTGCCACCTTTGTGGTGCTTTTCTTTCCATTGTTTTGCTCCTCTACCTCCACGTGCTCCTGCAGACCAGTGCTGCTTCCTCACATACCCCACTTAGTAAGCGAGTCTCCAGGTCCATCCGTATTGCTTCAGTGGCGTTCATTCATTCATTTCCATGGCTGAGTAATATTCCAGTGTGTGTATGGACCACATCTTCTTCATCCACTCCTCTGTCGATGGACATTTAGGTTGCTTCCATGTCTTGACTGTTGTAAACAGTGCTACACTGAACATTGGGGTGCGTGTGTCTTTTTGGATTGTGGTTTTCTACAGAGAGCTGCCCAAGGGTGGGATTGCTGGGTCATATGGTAGTTCTATATTTATTTTTTTAAGGAACCGCCATGCTGTTCTCCATAGTGGTTGCACCAGCGTACAGTCCCACCAAGAGTATAGGAGGGTTCCCTTTCCTCCACTCTCTCTCCAGCATTTATTGTTAGACTTTTTGATGATGGCCATTCTGACTGGTGTGAGGCGATGCCTCATGTAGTTTTGATTTGTGACTGTCTATTAATTAGCAGTGTTAAGCATCTTCTCATGTGCTTTTTTGGCCACCTGTCTGTCTTCTTTGGAGAAATATCTCCTTAGATCTTCTGACCATTTTTAATTTTTTTATGTAAAGCTGTGTGAGATGTTTATATATTTTGGAGATTAATCCCTTGTCAGTTGCTTCATTATCAGAGATTTTTTTTCTCATTCTGTGGTTTGTCTTTGTTTTGTTAATGGTTTCCTTTGCCGTATAAAAGCTTTTAAGTTTAGATGTTCCTTTTTTCTTTTCTGATATTAGTAATTTACATTCTTTTTTCTTAGGCTGGCTACAACCTTATTGATTTTATTGATCTTTTCCAAGAACCAGGTTTTGATTTAGTTGATTTTCTCTATTGATTTATTGTTTTCAGTTTCACCATTTTCTGCTTTAATTTTATTTCTTTTCTTCTGCTTACTTTAGATTTAATTTGCTCTTCCTTTTCTAGTTATCTGAAGTAGAAACTTAGATTTTGAATTTTATATTTTTCTCTTCTCTTATATAGATTTAATGCTGTAAATTTCCTTCCAAATACTTCTTTCACTGCATCCCACAAATTTTGCTAATCTGCGTTTTCATGTTCATTTAGTTATAAATATTTTTAAAATTTATCCTATTACCTGTGTGTTATTTAGAAGTGTTTTTAATCTCAAAGTATTTGAGGACTTTCCAGCTATTTTATGTTATTTATACCTAGTTATTCCATTTTTATCTAAGAGCATGCATTGCATGATTTCTGTTCTTTTAAATTTGTTAAAAGGTGTGTTTTATGGTCTGGAATGTGGTCTTTCTCGCTGAGTGGTTCTTTTGAACTTGAAAAGAATGTGTTTGCTGCTGCTGGATGAAGTAATGTGTAGAAGTCAACTGTGTCCGGTTGTTTGGTGAAGTTTCTGAGTTCACATATGTCCTTACTGAGTTTCTGCCTGCTGAATCTGTCCATTTCTGATAGAGGGGTTGACGTCTCCAACAGTAGTCGTGGATTCATGTATTTTTCCTTGCCATTCTATCAGTTTTTGCCTCCCATATTTTGATGCTCTGATGCCAGGGAATGCAGGCTGAGGGTTGTTGTGTCTTCCTGGAGTACTGACCCTCTATCGTCACGAAATGCTCCTCCCTCTTGCTGACCCCTTTCCTTGCTCCGGCGTCTGTTCTGTTTGAAGTTAATAGAGCTACTCTCATTCTCTTGTGACTAATGTTAGCATGGGACATCATTCTCCATCCTTTAATTTATATGTGTCTTTATGTTTAAAAGATGTCTCTTACAGGCAACATATATCCAGGCCTTGATTTTTAATCCACTCTGATGATCTCTGCTTTTTAATTGGCGTATTTAGATCACTGACATTTAAAATGATATTGACATAGTTGCAGTGATATGGGCTATACTTGTTATTGTTGTTGTTGTTGTTGTTTTTTCTATTTTTTTGCACTTGTTCTCTGCTCCCAATTCTGTCTTCCTCTCTTTCCACCTTTTGTGGTTTTAAATTGATTATTTTATGATTCCACTTTCTCTTCTTAGCATATCATTTGCGCACCTAGAACAAAAGATTTTTTTTAGAACTTAAAGCCAGCAAGAACTTGAAATTTTTTTCAACCTCTTTAATCGTAAGGAAAAACCAAACAAAACCACAGTGATAGATACACCATCGCACATTCACTAGAATGGTCAGGATTGAAAAGACCAACAGTACCAAGTGCCGGCAAGAATGTGGAGGTGCTGAAAGACTAATATATTGCTGATGGGAATGTAAAATCTAAAACTGCTTCAGACAGTACTTTGAAAATTTCTTATAAAGCTAAACATACACTCATTCTGAGATTGCACTCAGGTTTCTCGAGAGAAACGAAAAACGTGTTCACACAAAGGCTGGGACAAGGATATTCATAGCAGCATTATTCATAATATATCCCAACTGGAAGCAGCCCACATGTCCAACAACAGGTGAATGGGTAGACCGTGTCTGGCATTTATGTAATGAAATATTCTACTATTCAGCAGTAAAAAACCTTAGAAACTGCAGATTTGTGTAGCCTCATGAATAAATCCCAGTCGTTACGCTGAGCAAAACAGTGTATACCGTATGAAAACATGTCTGTGAAGTTCTAGAACACGCCAAACAAATCAGTAGCGTTTGTGACTCTGATGGAATTCAGACTGGCTGCTGTTGGCGTCGGATGAGGGGTGTTGTCAGGAAAGATCACAAGGGGTTTCTGGATCATGAAACATCCTCGTCATCTTTGGTGTGGAAGTTTCAGACGGTGTACATTTTCAGAGTCATTGACCTCTATCTTTAAAATTTATGCATTTAATTCTATATAAGTTCCACTGAAATTAAAGTATAAAAATATGCAATCTAGGACTATGTATTTGGTGATAAAACATAAACAGACATTTTTGTTTCAAATGTTTTGTTCTTTTTTTTTTCTTTTTACGGCCACGCCTGTGGCATATGGAGGTTCCCTGGCCAGGAGTTGAATGGCAGCTGCAGCTGCTGGCCTTCACCACAGACATGGCAACACAGGAGCCCAGCCACATCTGCAGCCTACGCTGCCGCTTGTAGCAATGTGGGATCCTTAGATTGAACCCGCATCCTCAGAGACAGACACTGTGTCGAGTTCTTAACCCGCCGAGCCACAATAGGAGCTCCTCAAATGTTTTGCTCTTCAACGAGGGAGAGTATGTCATTATATCAGTATGCCTTTAAATTAAATCATCAAAAGAAATACATGGAGTTGCTCCTGGTTTACCACGTGAGAGCAGATCTCATTCCTTTGAGGTAATTAGGGGTTGGTGAGCTCACAGAAGCAGTCACAGACTTCTGCATGGCACGGAGCAAGCTTTTATCTGTTTTAGGATTATTGGTAAGGGCAGAATTCATGGATCTGACGTGGCTTTGTTGGCCTTTCGTAGATTCCCTCATGCGGATTCCGTGATGGTCTGTGTAAGGAATTGCATAGGCGAGGCACTCTGCGTCACCCTAGGAGATGGAAGACGTGGAGTTAGGTCACAGGGATGCCTTACAAAGGCTCGGAGGTACCCTCCTCGCTGTTGGAAACGCTTCATTTCTCTTCCTTTCCATCTTCGAGAACCTTCACCACACTGGAGTTAACACAGACATCAGTTCCCCCGTGACCAGGATGCCTGTTCTACCACCCCTTTCCTCGACGCGGGTTTGCTCCAGATGTTCCATGCATGTCATCATTTGTGTCTTGACAGCTGTTTCTCCAGGGGGAAGTGCAGTTTGCAGGCAGACTTGATCACAGCGGTGGAAGTGGATCCGCTGAGCACTGTGCAGGGCAGGCAGTATCCACTCCAGGTTGTGCTAGTTCTTGTGTCTTTCCCTTATGTTCCTGCTTAAGCTGTTCGTGCTCAAAAGAAACATGACCAGGAGTTCCCCTGGCGCAGGAACCATGAGGTTGCGGGTTCGATCCCTGGCCTCGCTCAGTGGGTTAAGGATCCAGCGTTGCCATGAGCTGTGGTATAGGTCGCAGACGAGGCTTGGATCCCACGTTGCCGTGGCTCTGTAGCCAGTGGCTACAGCTCCAATTCGACCCCTAGCCTGGGAACCTCCACGTGCCACACGAGTGGCCCTAGAAAAGGCAAAAAGAAAAAAAAAAAGGAAACATGACCAAATGCTCTCTTCCTGATTCCACTGGCCTTGAGCACTGATGTTACTCATTGGGCGGGTGCCCCCAGTGCTGGCTGTGCCATATTCGCGGTGGCCAGGGGTTCTCTGCATGTAGTTTGAAAAGGATGCTTCTTCAGAGCTGATTTCTCCGTGTTAGTTAATGTGTGGTCTGTTAGCTGGAAATATACTTTTAAATAAAGTTTATTCTGTTCCTTTACTGCTTATCTTTGCTTCGAAGTGTCGTATCTTTCTTTGTGAAATCTTGTTCTCTTTCGGGCTCTGCTCCAGCTGCCTTTTCCATTGCAGGGAGTTACTTCAGCCTAGTATTTCTTTTCCCCTCTTACATAAATAGCCAATTTAGTTTGGTTTGTTTTATACTTTAATAAATTAACTTATCTGATGTTGTTAGAATTTTTATAGATAAATATAGATGGAATTTCTTTGAAGATAATTTTTGGAGATATTAAAATTACTGTATTGGATAGTTGATAAATGGCCTCTCCCCTTACACTTGGAATTCATGCTAAAACACAAAAGATCATCATTCATCTGATGAAATCAGTGGCAAACTTTGGCCAAGGATGAGGTTGCTTCTTATCTAAAGACGTACATCCTTTACTTAAATTAAGAATAATTGTATTTCTAAATCTCGAGTAGGGAGATTAAAGTCATACTTCTAAGGGAGTTGCCGTGGGGCACAGAGGGTTAACGCATGTCTCATTGGGAAGCGACCTCCGGACTCAAACCAAGGATGGGCCAAGTGCAGCTTCGCTTTCACTGAAACATCTACGGCTCATTGTCTCCTTTTGCCTAAAAGTGAGCAGACCGTCTGCAGAACTCAGGGCATTCTTCTTGAATTACCGCAGGCTTATGAAAGGAGAATATATAGTCTTGCCTAAGGACTACTTTGGCAAACATTATAAAAGACCAGATGTGCTTTTCTAAGTTATAAAGTCAAGTAAAATATCTTCTCGGATATTAAAATGCCAATATGTGAATTGTGAATAGGTTTTATAATTTTATAATTTTTATTTCCATTTAGTTCATGTATTTTCTTTCTCGAACATGTATTTTAAAAGTCAGCTAATTTGTGGACCGTATCTGTTAAAAGCATTCGGAAATATACTAATGAAAAAGTTTATTCTCTTAACCTCAGGGAATATTTGTACCCTCCAAGCACGTTCCTCTGCCACACTTCTTCCGAACGCTTTCCCTAGTTTAGGATGAGGTGCACATCAAAGAAAGGGTGTGTTAAACACTTGGACGTTTCTTTAAACAGCGGGGAAACAGAGCTGGAGAAGAAGCACACTTTGGCGTGGCTCCTGCTCTGCACTTCGAGAGACCACACACGTGTCTGTGTGGTTTCCTCCAGCGTCGGTGAATTGGCCCCTGCGAGAGCAGCGAGTGTCTGAGGCTCCTTCTGCTCAGCATGCATTATGTTTCAGTGGAAGAACTTGAAATGTGGGGAGAGGTGAAATCACTGGCGTCTTCACTTGATTTAAGGTTACATGCAGAAGCCCAAGTTACTCTGCCAGGGTTCTCAACTCTGCGACTAACCCAAGGATTTTGTTAGGCAAATAAATTTAAAGTTAGAATTATGTTTTTAATAACGGCAGATCCTTCTGTGACACACATTTGCTCAAGACTGGGTCTCCGTTGACATCTAATTTCCTTTTCTCTCTTCTTAATGGCGCTTTTAAAAAGCAACCCAGGGTTCTCCAAAAAGAAGAACTGAGAGCTGACACTTAAAGTTGGTTTAGTGAGAGCCTCACTGTATCCTGCCCATGCTCACATCAAAGGTGATTATCTGTGTCTTTGGAAACAATAAGATGCTGGAAGCTTTTCTGTGGTTTTGGTTCTGCACTTGCTCAAATCATATTTTCAGAGAATCTGTAGCATCCTTAGTCCTGTTTAATGCTTAGTAAATTAACCAAAATAGATTGTATTATGAGAGAAGTTCACTGGTTATTATAGACATGCTTTAAGTTACTCGCTGCAGTGATTTAAAATTCCTTTAAAAGCTTTAAAACAAGGAAAAAAGAATTACAATGATAATTTAAGGGGAAAAGGATTTAACCTAGTCTCTTTTCAAATACTGGTTTTAAAATAAAACAGGAATTACAATAAGGCTACATGACAGTTTCTAAACAAAAACATCCGCTTACTCTCTCTCAGTGCTCCCTAATCACTTGGCACGACTCTACTCACTTGGCACGACTCTACTCAACTGCTATAACACTTAGAATTAAGATGCCTCGTAGTAGAAGTCTGGTCTTTGATCAGCTCTTTCTGTACGCGCACTCTAAGATAAGCAAGACATGCATTTCTTTTGTTTGTGTGTGTGTGCATGTGTGCATGACAGTTTTGAGCTGGCTCTGTGTCCCCAAAGATGAATGGCAGAGATTGTCTTAAATGAGGAGAAACGTTGGCTTTAAAACCACTTTTCTATTTCTGTGCCATATTGATGCATATGCGAATAAACAGGTGCAACTTGATATTTAAATAGTTTGCGTTTCAAAGGTACTTTTTCTGTGGGAACCACAGCTTCTTAGCTCTGGCCTCGTGTTCTCCCGTGTGCTAGGCAGCCTCTGTTTGGCCTCCAGATCTGCTCACCTCCTTTTCCATTTGGCCCTTGGGGGCAAGTCGCTCAGCCCCCCAGCCCCACCCTGCCCTTCCTCCAGCTACCATCTGGATTCTGCTGCCGGTGGTGTGGACGGAGAAGATCTGGCGTCTTTGTTCCCCTCGCTTCTTCCCTGCGGGCCCCTGGTTTGGTGGTTCTCCCAGGGGACGAGTTCAGCCCTTGCTCGCTGTCCTTGCCCCTCCACGCGTGGGTGGGGACCGGCCACTGTCTGGCCCTCAGTGCCTGGTCGTCCCTTGGTTCCTCCGTTGCTGCCCAGGCCTGTGTGAGCCATCCCTCGCTCCCTGGTCCAGTTCTCCTGCTGTGTCTTCTGCGTCCTGTTGGGATCCTGGCTGACACGCCCTGTACTGAAGCAGGTACAGTTCCTGTTTTACCACCGAGCTCTCTTTATTTTTCTTTTCACATTTAACGTGTTCGTCGGCATTTGGGGGCTGCAGTGAGGACAGCCCGGTGGACAGTGAGGGAGTTAGAGGCCCCGACCCTTCCGTCTCCAGCTCCCTGCGTCCCAGCTCTTCCCACCGTGAGGAATTGTAGTAATGATCACAGGAGGCTTCGCTCTTCATGTGTTTTCTTGGCGCCGCCTGAAATCTCTTCTAAAGCTGCTTACACGTTTCATGCGAATGAAGGGCGGCCTGGGGTAATTAACTGTGCAGAGTGTGTGGAATAAGATAGGGGCCCGGGGGCGGGGGCAGGAGGGGAGAGCTGGGGCTCATCGGAAATCCTGCAGGCTCTGGGGTTCCTTTTCTCTTCCTTTTGGAAAGTTCGGGAATGCTAGGATCTCCTGATGTGGGAAAAGAATTTTAAAATAGGGCAGCCCTGGGAAGGCAAAGCTAGCCACGGGCGACAGGTCACCTGTGACAGGTCTTGTGTTTGCAGTTCCTCCACCCGGTCTGTGGGGGTGGGGATGCTGGGGCAAAGCACGGGGGGGGGGGGGGAGACAGGGAGAAAGGTGACGTGTCCTTGTCGCTCCCGTGGGGTTCGCAGGTCTCACCCTGGCTCTTCCTCTAGGATCCTACCTTCCTCGTCTCCGCTAGCGTCACCTCAACTCGAGCTGCTGTCCTCCTGCGTGATCTCTTTAAAACGGGCATCGTGCCTCTCCTTCCTCACAGCCTCCAGCATCTGACCGTCCGGCTCGGAGTAAAAGTCAGCTCATCTTGTCTCTGGACTTCGCAGCACCCACGCTCCTCCTCGGACCCGCGTTTCTGCCAGACTGGCTTTCTAGCGGTTCCTCAAACACCACACATCTTAGGACTCTTGCACATACTGTCATCTCTCCTGGAATTCTCTTCCTGATCTTTGTCTTTCCGCCTCTTTTAAAATACGTTTTACGCAGACTCGTTGCATGAAAGTGTTACCTCATTTTCTCCTTCCGCCCGTGGGAACATGAGCCCCACAAGAGCAGGGTGTATTTTATTCCTTTCTATAACCATGCCTGATACCTGCGTTCAGAACCTTTAGGAATAAACGAATGCAGTCAGAGCCCCTGAAATTACTTGCCCAAGAACCGCTGCAATAGAGGCGTTGTGTCGGGTTCTTGCTCCGGTGTTTCAGTGATAAGGACACACAAGATCGTACCCAGGACAAGGTTGGCATGCAAACGCCATCTCTTTCACAGCTGGTTAAGAGAATGTGGTATGAACGAGGGCTTTATCCAGTTAGGGCCCTAGTCCATTCATGGAAAGAAATAAAACGGTTCCAATTAGGGTGAATGGTTCTGGACAACCATGACCATCAGCTGATTTGTCATTGAGAGTGAAAAATGAGTAACATTTATTTATTAAAAGCACTTAATACAAATTTTCTTATCTGTTTTATCTTTACTTGCTGGGTTGACAGTCAAATACTGTTACACTGTTTCGTCTAAGTAATTGTGACAGCAAAATCTAAATGACAACTAGGTTATAATCATTTACACCCTAGTCGTGGCAATGGAATCATATCCAGTGAGAAAACTGCTTCTACATGTTAACATGTTTTCCCATAGATCAATGAGGTAAGAAATCTTTTTTGAGATAAAGCTTATTCACATATTTAGCCAAAAGAAATAAATGTTGATTTTTTTCTGTGCATGTAGATTGAATAAGGTTGAATTATTTCCATCTCATGAAATAGTGATTTAACAAAACAACAGTTTTTTTTTTCATGTTCTATTTCTGTGTAAAGATATCTACCTGTCGAGCTCCAGATAGCACACGCGTTACTTTAGAAACCCAGATCCAGAAATAAATATTCTTCTTTTAAATCATGAAGTGCTTGGGAAACACGAGGCTTCCCAGTGGTTTGAAAGGATACGTATCTTCACCCGGTATCTGTTTGGGGTCACAGGATGGATACACATAAGTTCCACTGATGGCGTCGACGTTGTCTTGTCCCCCCGTTAGAGACGTGATATGCTTTTGACATGTGTCCCTAGGAGAAGTAAGGCTATAGAAGATCTCACTCGTAGGCTAATGGGCTAAAGGAAAATGGCTGATGAGAAACAAGCAAACCTTAGCAGTGACTGGCATCCAAGACATGGCTAATAGCAAAGCAGGGCCCTCAAACATCCAGGAGGCTTTGCTTCAGGGAACACCACTGCACCAGAAACTGCCAGGTGACAGGCAGCTGCTGTGTCCTGGGGGACACGCTCAGACCCAGGCAGCTCTGTGCCCGCAGACGGGGGCATCTGTGCACCCACGGGAAGCCAGGCTGCCTTAGCAGCAGTGGTTCCTCCTACTCCTTAGGGTTCAGGAGGAGCTGGAGCGATGATGTCTTCTCACTTGTTGTACAGTTCTGCACCTTTCTTGGCGATTTGCCTTTATTATTATGTAACTTGCTTTGCAAAAGTTGACGTCTGCGTATTAAGAGCTCCTGACAACTGGTACTCGGGGCACCTTGAGTATCGATTTCATTCGGGGTGACCCTGTGTCACTAGACCAAATCCATTAATTATAGGGGCTATGTCTGCTTGAATTTCTTTAAGCAATTTTTTTATTTTTCTTTAAGAGGAAAGATGAAACCAAAGTATATTTACGAAAAAAAAAAGTCAGACACAGAACACATAGTCGCGAGTGCAAAGCAATTGGAAACGCCTTTCAGTTGGGAGGTGAGAGCTTGTGCAGGGTTTGGAGATGTGGCTTTTCTCTCATCACACGTGGGGGGCTGGGAGAGAATTCTGGAAACGGGCGTCTGCTCTGGCCTTGTCCTGAGCTCCTTACACCTGCAAGAAATCCTTCCGTTTATTTGCCCCTCAGATTTTCCTTACATAAAATGAAAAGATCAGGACAGAGGGTTTTTTTTTTTTTTTTTTTTTTCCTTCAGAGTTTCTTCTCACTCTAAATTTCTAAAGTTATACGAAAGTGAAAATCTGGCTGACGGCGGTAAAACATCCCAGAGGATTTAGATGGTTTCAGGGCCATGCCCACGTTCCGTCTTATTTCAACAGAAACAAGAGGCAGCAGGAATGCATGATAAACTCTTCACGGAACTAGTGATACGACCGCTGGTGTTCTTACAACGGGAGCCACGCTGTTGTTTAATCCTCACTTTTTTGCCTGTTAGTTGTATCTGCCCTTTACCACTGTCCTTCCCCCATCAGGAAACAAGGCCCACTTTAGGCCTCACTGACTCCTGAAAATAAGTCTTTCTAGTTGTTATTATAAACAGACAAGTGCTGCGGTGACCAGTTTTATATTATTGTGTTCTAGAGACCGCGTCATTGGTTTGATGATGACTGCCTGTGATCTCTGTTCCGTGACAAAACTGTGGCCAGTAACAAAACTGACGGCAAATGATATATATGCGGAATTCTGGGCCGAGGTACGTCTTTGATTTTTATATGGACATAGATAACATCAAGAAATGAGAAAAAAAAATGGGAAATCAAATCTATGGATAATTTAGTAACAATGGCTTAGTTGCTAGTTACTTAAAAAACAACAACCCTGTTTAGCATTTATACAGATATAAAGTAAAAGCAGTCATTCTGTTACATCTGACTTGAATATGTAAGTTCTCTGTTGGCCACGGAAGCAGTCCAGGAACTGATGCACTGCGCGATGGGGCAGCACTTTTCCTTCATAAATAACTGATGGATTGTCATTCACTTTATGGGAGCCGCTGGCGAAAGACCTAAGAGGGACCCTCATATCATGGGCAGCATGTACCTATAGCCAGAAATTCGAGAGCCATCCGGTGCCCTAGAAACACGAGATCGTGTAAATATACAAAACAGTTCAACTGCAAATGATGAGTTGGAACAATTTGTGGGGTGTTAATTCAGGATATTCCTGACCTGTGAAACCACTATGTAAATGACTTCCGTGGAGACCTTTTCTTGGCCGAATTATCTAAATGACCAGAAATGTGTCTTACTCCTCAGTGCGCTCTCTGCGTTGCCCATGAGTGAGTAGAACACACTTGTCCTGTTCAAGCGCGTCCATCCACACATGCCTCCATTCCCGCAAGTGCAGAGATTCGTTTGTGTGAAAACCTGTAAGATGTCTGTGCAGGGCGTTTAGTTGGAAGAAGTGAAGGGAGGTTTGGAGGACTGAGAGTTTGGTGGCCGCTGGTTGAAACCCTACCCCTCACGCGCAGAGAAGGACCGAATAAAAGGTGAAAAGCAGGAGCGTGCTCGGCTCGGCGGCCGCGGAGGAAGGGGCTGCCCTGCGGGCTGAGTGAGGCCGCAGCCCGGGGTCGGTCCTCGGGGGGCGGTAGGTGCTGCTCCAGCACGCCTTCCGTTGTGTGCACGATCCTGCCCGGGCTTTTTCTCTATCTGGCGTGTGTCCAAATCCGGTTACTCTCAAGCACTTAGACGTACGGGCTGAGCTGTAACGTCTGACCTGATCATCGCAGGTCACTTGATTTGCGTGTGTGTCTACAAGCGGGCGTCTAGAGTACATTCTGTAACTCTCACGTCAGGACACTTGCGGGACGCTAGCTTATTGTTTTGCAAAGACTTTTATGTATTTAACTCTGATGTAGTTCACACTTTGACACTTATATTTGTGTTCTGAAATGGGAATCACGATGTGACAGCCGTGTAGACTCTCCCCTCTCTGTCCGCACTGGCTCAGCATCCACGGGGATGGGGGGGTGGCTTGAGCTCTCCGTAGGCTCAGAGGTGCGGCCTTCAGGCGCTGCCGGAGGCCCTGGGAGGAAACAGAAATGTCGTCACCAGGGCTCAAGAGCTGATTTCCTGGATGGACAAAAAGCCCACCCTCTCCTCCTCCCCGCCACCCCCTCCCCACTTCAGACCTTCACCGGGTCCTGCCTGGGTCGCTGCCACCGTCCAGCCGCGTTTTGCCGCTGGCGTTCAGAGTCGCCCTGGCGGCGGTGAAGAGCACGGTCTGGGGCCGCGCTGCCGGAGACCCAGCCCGGCTCTCCTCCTGGGAGAGCCGCCTCAGGCCCGTTGTCCGGCTCAGCCCTGTGCCTGGCTTGCCGCGGGGTCGGTTCTGGAGGACTCTGCCATCCTGATGGCAAGGGGTTCCCGCCCCCCAGTCTCTGTCTCTCCAGCTGCCCTGGGAAAGACAGACGTCATGAACGTGGCCCCTAAACGTGCAGGCCGTTCGGGGTCTCAGGCCTCTGGATCCCTTACTCGAGTCTGTCCTGCTGTCATCCGAGCCCCTGACTGTGCCCACACTTTCCTAGGCCTGGAGGGCCCTGTCCCCCTCGGCGCCCCCCCGACCGGCCAGTTTTCCTGCGCACAGACCCCGGTGGTTGTCCTCTTCAGCATGGATCCCTCTTCCTAGGCACATGCTCAAAGCCCTGCTTATTTAAAATCCTTTCATGGATTGGGCTTGCAGAATCTGTGAGCAGGGGGCCTGGTTATTTTCTTCCCCTCAGGACCGAAAAGGAAAAAAGTCTGAGAACCACTGCTGTCCCTACTTAAAGTGACAACACCAGAGCAAACGCTGTACGTCCAGTGCCTTCACCTAAAGACAGGGCTCTCCGAGCTGTCCGTCAGCATTCTCAGCAAGGGTTTAGTCGTTTGTTTCTTAGCAAATTTAGAATGGTTTTGGCTGTTCTGTGCTTCTCATTTCAGACAACAAGCATAATTAAAATAATCAAAATAATAACATAATTAGGAAATGTGAGAGAAGACCAGGGCCTTAGGGAAAAAAAAGAGGAAATGATAGGAAGACGATTTTAACAATCTTTAACCTTAAAAATAAATAAAAGGAGTAAGATTTTTTAAATCTGCCAAATGGGGTTGATGATACCTCATACTGTTCCATGAAGATTGAGTGAAATGATACTGGCGAGCTGCCCGGCCCAGAGCCCGTGATATCATGACTCTTTGCTAAACCTCTACGGTGGTCACCTTATGCTGACCTATGGCCACTTCTACTCTGTCTGAAGCGACGTGTTGTGGCAGGACTGTTTGTTTATCCTGGAAGTGCTGCTGTTCCTCTCCAAAGCCTCGCTTCCTCCCAGCTCCGCACACGGGAAAGGTCCTCTGAGACAGCTAGAGAAGGGCCTTGCGGTTATCTCATGGTTTGTCCTTGTTCACCCATGAACTGTACCTCCTCTCCTTATAACCTGTACCGGCTTCTGCGAAATGAAACCAGGAGAGACGGCTAGGTTTCTGGTAATTCAGTACAGGAAATAAGCATCAGGGCAAAACCAATAAAGCTAGATTATGTCTTTTTGTTTATTATTCTGACATTAGTTTGGCTCATTAGCCAGAAACATTATTCATCTTGAAGAACAGTAATGAGGAATGGGAACAACTCATTCCTATCAAAGTTTTATAACTTTGTAAAATTGAGAGAGCGTGGTTTTCCCTGTTTATCCCAGGGCGATGAGATGAAGAAGCTGGGAATACAGCCTATTCCCATGATGGACAGAGACAAGAAGGACGAAGTCCCACAAGGCCAGGTATGAACGGTGAGGTGCAGTCCAGCCGTTTCCAGCGGTCGGTCCTGACACAGTGAGTGGGAGAAGCATGCGCCGTCCTGCGGGACCTGGAGCCACTTGCCATCTCCTCCTTTGAACTGGACTTTGAGGGGTGGTCAGACCAATCTTAGCTGGAGTTAAAGAATTCACAGCTAGCCTTGTCATCGCCTCTTTCTGCAGATGAAATTACAGTAAATGACAGCTTTTTTTGTTCCTGGAAATAGAGGGGATGGATGAATTTCAATTGCTAATATTTTTGACAAGAAAATAGTCTGTCATCCAAGGGACCAAGGGTATTTTTGGAGACTAGTAATAGATTTTGATTAGGTCCACTCTTCCTAACGCAGTCACAGTATTTTAGTACAGGTTGAGTTTCGTCTCACGGTGAATTGGCATGAATTCTTCTCTTTTCGGGTCTTATTACATAATTTCTGTCCATTGTTGATGTTTTGAGAGCCCGTGCTCCTTGGTAGTTTTGCACGTGTGCACGCGTGGTGTGTGGCATTGTCCTTTGATTAGGGTCATTTTAAACTGTCAGTCTTCACGTAGTCATCAGGGTGTTGTGGACAAATAATTGTAACGTAGAGTTCAGTTTCGGACACATTTCAGAAAACCCACAAGATGACAGTTTGGGTAAGTTCTCAACTGTTCCTGCTGTACTTAAGGCTAATGTATTAACCCTTAGTTCAGAGGTGTGGGCAGCTCTAGAGGGCCCCGCCCAGCGGGAGGCGGCCCCAGCGAGAGGCTCCTCTCCTCCTTGCCCGCTGGGAGCAGTCACTAATCTCCTTCACCAGCTCTTCCCCCGGGAGCCTCGCTTCCCTTCTCCACTAACGGCAGCGACAGGCCTCCCATGCGTGCTGCACACTATTCTGTAGTTTGGTTTTATTTTAACATTGTTTGTGGAACTTTCCCGTGCGTGTAATCACCACTGTTCCTTCCTGTCTTGTGTCTGCCTTTCATGCCACCTTGTGAAGTCCTGCCCCACTCTGAGGTGACAGGAACATAGACCTGCGTCTTCTTCAGTTACTCGATACTTGATTTGTTCATGCATTTGGAAGAGGTGACTTAAGATGGGGAGCTGTCACCCCAACAGGACACACAGGAGAACTGGGACTGTCATCAGAGCCCGGGCTCCGTTTTCATGCTATCTCATTAAGAGACTAGTTTGTGTTTTGCCAACATTCCAGATCTGTTTACAGTATTAGAGAGTTTTAAACAAGTATTTCTGTGATCGGCTAGTATTTTACCACGTATGTTGCCTCTGACGTGATTACCGTGAAGTTATTCTTTGGTAATAATAAAAGACTCCACTTCCCAGTAATTAACCTCTTTCTGGAGATCTTCTGCCCCATGGCATCTGCTAAATATTAATAAGCAAGTCTCTGCCTGAGCTGCAAAGAGGGAGACACATAGGCTTTATTCTAGTGAGATTCCCGAGAGGACAGACTTTACAGCAGGAGAAGGCAGAGAGGAGCCAAGGAGATCTGATTCTTCGCTGCTCTCTGGTGGGATCTCACTGAAGTTCAGGTTTTCAAAGAAATTGGTAAGCCATGGTTTGGTGGCCACTTTATCTTGTGCGTGTTGTCACCCATTAGGGCAGTTACTTACACCAGACGGTGTGTTCTCTGGCTAATCATCCTGCAGGTTTTGGACACCTGGCCTTCAGTAGGTCTGTCTGAGCCAGCATCACTTATCTGCACAGCGGCCCAGAGTAATTCCTAACAAAATCTTCCTTAATATATTTTTGTTTTGTTTTGCGGTTTTTTGTTTGGGTTTTTTTTGGGGGGGAGGGGTGGCGTTTGGGCACGTGGAAGTTCCCAGACCAGGGGTGGAACCTGCACACACAACAGCAACCAGAGCCACAGCCCTGACAATGCCGATCCTTAACCACTGAGCCACCGGGGAACTTCCTGATACATTTTTTAAAGTATCATAGATTAAAAACTTCAAATTCTGACATATTGAGAGAACTGTTGCCTAAGAGAACTCTGGTAAAATCCATGAGACTTGCTGTAGGTCAAAAAAGGGAGGGAGGAGGGAGTTCCCGCTGTGACTCTGTGGGTTACCAACTGGACTAGTATCCATGAGGGTGCGGGTTCGATCCCTGGCCTTGTTCAGTGGGTTAAGGATGCCACGTTGCAGCGAGCTGTGGTGTAGGTTGCAGATGCGGCGGGGATCCCGCTTTGCTGGGGCTGTAGCATGAGCCCTTAGCCTGGGAACTTCTTTATGCCACAGATGCGGCCCTAAAGAGCAAAATATATATACATATATATGTACATGTATATATATATATATTTTTTTGTTGTTGGAAAAAAAAAGGGAGGGAGGAGATGAAGAAAATTTCAGGAAACCAAACAAGGTGCCAGAAGCGAGGATACCTGACAAACAAAACACCCAGCAGTGATTCCTGAGCATCGTGTTGGCACATGGTCGTCCAGGTGGAAGACCAGCTGCTTTGACTTGGAAATGCCTAACGCTTAACGTTCTAAATCTGACCAGAGATAAAGAACAGAACTTGAATTATAACTTGATTGATCTATGAATCCAATCCCGTTGAATGTTACCCTTGGGTTTTAGATTAGCTTCTTTTTACAATTAAACTGTTGTGTGTTTTACTCTGTGAATGCATCTTAATGAATTTTTTTTTTTTGTCTTTTTGCCATTTTGGGGGCTGCTTTCACGGCATGTGGAGGTTCCCAGGCTAGGGGTCGAATCGGAGCTGTAGCCGCCAGCCTACACCAGAGCCACAGCAACACCATATCTGAGCCGTGTCTGCGACCTACGCCACAGCTCACGGCAATACCGGATCCTTAACCCACAGAGCGAGGCCAGGGATTGAACCTGCAACCTCATGGTTCTTAGTCGGATTCCTTAACCACTGAGCCACGACGGGAACTCCTGCATCTTAATGAATTTGAACCGTCATCTACAGCAGTGTTCACTGAGCCCAATATTCCAGAGCAAAACTGGAACATTTAGGGGGTGGGGAGGCTTGAGCAGCGGAAAACTGACTTGTGAGGCACGCAGTGCGGGCCGCGTTGCTAACGTGCGGTTCTGTTTCTTGTCTGTGGCTTCTGCGCGGAGGCAGCTCGGATTCTACAACGCGGTAGCTATCCCCTGCTACACCACCCTCACCCAGATCTTCCCGCCCACAGAGCCGCTCCTGAAGGCCTGCAGGTACGTACGGTGCTCCAGCCTCGGGGGGTTGTGGGAAACGGCTGCGCCCTCTATGGAACCGCTGGCTTCACCTCGGCCTACGCGTGTCCTAACCGCCGTTCACAATAAGCAGGCTGTGTGTCTGCGTGTGGAACAAGTATGTGTTAAGAGGATGTGTTCATAAAGTCATTCATTCACCAAAAAGGAACAAGAAGGTGTTTGTTGGACGACTCAGTGCTCTCTTCAAAAAGGCACTGAGCCCTTTGGGGCTGCTGTTTGGAAAGGGGCCCAGCTGAAGCGCAGTGTATGGTTTTAACGGAGGAGGGGCCTCTCGTACAGGATCTTCTTTAAGCTTCTTTTTCCCCCAAAGAAATGCCCGCCATCCGTTGGTCTGTTCTAGCTCGGATCGCTCTGTGTTCTGTTACCACCTTTTCTGAGGGCTGAACTCAGCTAAGAACGTTGGCACATTTTAAGAGTTTCCTTTAGCTTTGAAAGGAAATTCCCTTTGAGGAAGACGAAAGGAGATGAGCAGACAGCCACGCCTGTTGATTCTCTGCAGGGGAACTGGCGCTGAGGGGCCCTTTGTAACCACTCGGCCAGAGCCTCCCTGGGGGCTGGAGCGGACACCGTCCAGGGCCCAGCAGACAGTGGACTGGATGGTCGTGAGCCAGACCAAGGCTTCAGAGTGCCCCATCCTCCGCTGTGGAAACCAGGAGCCAATTGTTTTAAGGAAAGCAAATAAGACTAACAAGCAAGAAGATTTTCCAAAGATCCCACTGTTTCCTGTTAGAGTGATTCTGCTTCTCTGCTCCTGTGGAGACGAACAGAACATCCCAGCTTCTCTTGTGGAGCCACCATGGCCTTAATGAGTAGTTTATTAAAATATGATCTGATTCCTTGAGGGCCGAGCCATGTGGACACTGGAGTGTGCGTGAGGATTCATTCTTGATTGGCTGGAGAAGTGCATGTCCCACCAAAAGGAAATGAGAATATTACATCAAAATCCAAACAGCTTGTTAAAAAAAAAAAAAATTACAGACATTAGTCGAAAGTCCTTTTCTGTCCAAAAATGCTCTGTGCTTTGCACTAAATATTTAGAACTGGCGGAAGGCGCGCTTGCCAGTGTTATCAAGCTCCAGCAGAGTTATTCTGCGGCCTCAGCAGCTTTGATGCATTTTTGCGTCAGGGTACTTGGCTAAACCACAAATCTCATAAGGCCATTTTAATCTTCTTAACACTTAAAAAATTCATCATGTACCATTTGTATCCAAGGCAACACAGCAAAGTTGGTGTGTGTCCTTTCTTCTTTGATTTAGAACATTTCTTTAGGTTCTGGGAAAATGGTGCCTGATGGTATAACAGCTAAAGTGTTAAATTTCTCAGGTTACATTTTAGGGGTTTATTTTGTCCACAAGTGTCTTAACAAGTCCACTTTGCATGAATTTTTTGTTTGCCAATGTCAAGGTCTCCGTCTGATTTTGACTTTATGAGAAAGCAAGACGCAAGATGGGAAAGGGGTGGTCTGTTTGTTTTTTATTTTTCATTATAGATGTGTGTGTGTGTGTGTGTGTGTGTCGTTGATTGACAGTGAGGTGTTCGTCTCGGCTACCTGGCGCAGTGATTGGGGTACAGATAGACTATTTTTACAGGCGTCTCCATTAGAGTGTATCACGGGAGAGTGAATATAGTCCCTGGGCTGCACAGGAGGGCCCTGTTGTTTATCCATCCTGCATGTAATCGTTTGCATCGACTAACCCCAAGCTTCCAGTCCATCCTGCCCCCGCCCCACGCCCTCCCGCCTGGCAACCGCGAGTAGTCTGTGTCTGTGAGCAGGTTTCTGTTTCGTAGGCAAGTTCATTTGGGTCATGTTTTAGGTTCCACATGTAAGTGAGATCACATGGTATCCGTCTGTCTCTTTCCGACGGACGTCACTTAGTACGGGCGTCTCTGGGTCCATCCTTGTTTCTGCAGTTGGCCTTATTCATTCATTCTTGCTTACGGCTGAGTGGTGTTCCCTCGCATGTATGTACCACGCCGTCTTTATCCATTCATCTGTGATGGACGCTGAGGTGGTTTCCTTGTCTTGGCTGTTGTAAGTAGTGCTGTAATGAACGCTGGGGTGTATTTATCTTTTCAAATTACAGTTTTCTCTGGTCATGTGCCCAGGAGTGGGATTGCTGGATCAGATGGTAGTTCCGTATTTAGTTTTCTGCGGAACCTCCATACTGTTCTTCATTTGAGGCTAGAATTCAGTCCCTGGAACACAAATACAACCATGTAACAAGGACATTTCAAACGTTCGTGTTTATGGTGACTTTTTAATATATGACACAGTGCTCAAAACAAGTCCCCTCCCCAGCTTCCAGTGTGGTGCGACAGGGACCCGGCTGCCAGGGGCAGGCGGCTTCTGCCCAGGGTGGGAGGCCTGGCCCCAGTGTCAGTGCCGAGGGTGCCTGCGGTCCCGGCCGTGGTTCCTCCCCTTCCTTGCATCCTGCGGTGCCTCAGCGGGAACCCGCTGGCTCGTTCCTCTTTTCAGTGGAATCCCAACCCATTACGAAGCGCTCTGTCCTGAGCAAGGGTTCCTCTTTGCCTTCGCAGCCTGGGCTGGTGGGACGAGGCCCCAGGCTTTGGGGCCGAGACGCTTCTGAGGGCACTGAACTGCCGTGCTGAGTCGGGGGACAGGCCGGGAGCCGCAGGCTGGTTATTATCAGAGCCACTGGAGTGAAGCAACGCCCAAAGCCACCATGCTGAGCTCTGCCGCTGGATGGCGTGCGTAGGGTTCGAGGGTCCAGAGGTCCGTTTTTAAACAGCCCCTGTCGCTGCATCTTTTCCCCAGGAATAACCTGAGCCAGTGGGAGAAGGTGATTCGTGGGGAGGAGAGCGCCGTGTGGATCTCCAGCCCGCCCGCGGCCCAGGGCACCTCGGAGAAGCTGCCCGTGAAGATTGATGACTGAGGCCGCGGACGCGCTGCCCCGCCCGCCAAGAGATGTTCATCCTGCTTCTTTGACTTTTCTTCCTTTTATTTTTGTGGGGGAACCTACACCTGGTAACTGGGATGCAAACCTCTTCAAGAAGGTACCACCAAGTACGTTTGCCCGCAGATGGCTCCCTGCCAGCCTCCTCTGGGACGCGTCAGAGACGGGGACCAGCCAGGACCACCCTGCAGCCAGAGATCGGCTGTCCTGGTGACTCCACTGCCTTGTGAACCGGCCTTTCTAATGGGCTGACATTGCTGAGGCCTTAACAGAAACGGACACTTATTCTGAAGGGGGTACTTTTCCACTGTGTCTGTCTTTCCAGTGAGGTGAAAATGGTACCGTTAGGATATTGTACGTTGGCTTTAACCCCAGTGTTGCTTTGAGGTTGTTGGTTATAAATAGGAACTTTTACACATTACCCCCGTGGATGTTCGTGTGTGACCTACTTGTGATGAGCGTGAATCGTGCAGACAGCCGCAGACAAGTGTCAGGGTTAGAGCAAGAAGTGGCTTTGTGCAAATCAGTGATGGAAATAGTCGGATGCTCGATTCAGAGCCGCATGAATGGAGGTTCGGTGGACTGACGCGTACCCGTTAAGTTTCTGCCAAAGGGCGTAGACGAGTAAATCGAACACTGAGGAAGCAGGTGTTCCGTCCCCTTGAGGAGCGCTGCATATAAACATCATCGGCACCTCGGCACTCCAAGGACCCGGTCGAAAATGGCAGAGAATGTTTTGGTTTTTTTCTTTATTGTAGTCTTGGCAAATTTCCGAAACCCTACGTAAAGAACAGAAGAGAAACAAAGCATAGGAGCTTTTCTCAAGGGACAAGTTTTAGGGACGCAAAAATGTGAATTTTTAATGATGATTCCTTTCATGTTTTCACTTGATGTTACTGCAACATTTTAGACACATTCAAAATGCAAGATTTAGTCTACAGATCACTTAATTAGAAGGCCATACATTTCCCTTAAAATCAAATTAAAACCATCAAATTCAAGCCTGGAATCTTGCCTTTGACCTGCCTGCCACACGCCTCCCGTCTGTCCCGCCCTCGCGCTGCTCCTCGGCCTTTCGGCCTTTCGCAGCTTCCTGCCCTCGGCAGGGGAGCAGGACTTGACGGGACCCGAGATCAAATATCTACATAGAGACCTGTGGCTGCAGTTTCTTTGGCATCATTTTTGGTAGGCTTGTATCACTCTACTATGTAAATGTTTAAAAAAATTATACAAAGGAATAGCCTGGACCCCTTCCTACAAGGATCATAAGCCAGTCACTTCTGATGCGTATTAACGCTCTCAAGATCTTTAGCACAACGACTCCGGCTTGATGACCGCGGAGGCTGCGCTCAGCCCCGCCCTGAAGGAATCGGAGCCTCGAGAAGGGCTAGGCTGACCCAGAACACAGGGCTTGTCCACTTGTCTCGGAGCAGGAAACTGGAATGTCACTTTTCATAGTCAGTTTTTAAAAATATTCTTTAACTTGTCCAATACTGTACACATTGTTGTTCATATGAGCTTGGTTTTTGCAAAAATTATTAAATCAGATGTTTCTACATACAATATGGTTTATTTGTGTGGTAGCAGCGTGATCTATACATAAACATTGCTCTGATTTTAAAATTAACACCACGTGTTCAGTTTCCCGGTGGGCTTCTGAAAGTTGCCGTCTTCCCTACACGGAGCTCCATCTGCTTGTGTGATTACAGAGCATGCAGTCAAATGAAATAACAGAGAGAGAATCCCACTGTGCCCCCCCCACATGGATGAATGCAGCTGTGCACACACGCGCACACAGATACACACGTATGGAGATACACACACACATGTGGTGTGAGCGAGACAAAGGGCGAGATATAAACACATCTTCCAAAAACAGAAATCATCCCCATTCTTCAAAAACTGATTTTTCACATGGGAACATGTGAGCTGTTTGATGCAGAGCTGGCTGGAAAATGCCCTTTTTCATGTTCGTGTATGCATAGAATTCTAAACAGTTGCACGCTTCCGAACTTTCTGCATCAGAACTGTCACTCAGGTCCTCTGACTGAACTTGGAGACTGAATTACAAGGGTCAAGGAAGCCTCACTTAAGACTGCTGTTTCAATAACAGGATTTTAAGAGAGTGCCTGAATCCTGCTGCTTGACGTAGAAAGCAGTCATGGGAGGGAGACTGTGCATTTGAAGGTTGCTGTTCTGACACGATGATTAGAGGAAAGGCTCTTATTTTGAGGTGGCCAGGGTGAAACTATGTGACCTGTACTTTGAGCGGCAGTTTCCCAAAGAAACGTGTTTGGATTGATTGGGTGGTTGATTTCTCTTGAAATAGTGTCATAATAGGAGCCACGTTTGAACAAAGAATTATTTCCTAAGGTAAACTGTTAACACTGCTTTTACCACGTGTAAGATTTCCTTAGGAATCAGAGTTACCTAAAACCAAAGGGCCCAGGATGCAGTGATATTTCCTTAGCAATCTCTTTTGAAAAACACACAGTTAGGAGTATTTTATGTCTCGGCAGATTTACTTGGCAGACGTGCCTTTGAGTTCCGTTTTGTCTTTTCCCCAGATCTTTTTTTTTTTTTTAAAGGGCAGGTGGTTTTTATTGCCAGGAGTTTTGAGGAGTTTTTCATTAAGGTGGGATTTTATATTGGGCCAGAGTTCCCCTGTTCAGTGTGAATTCGGTAACCAACTCTGAGTGTATGTGGAATGCTTGATTCGCAGAATTTTTTTACTGGTTGTGCTGATTTATAATAGATACAGTTTCACCATCAGATGCAGTTATTCCATTATTGTTCCAAAGATAGTGAATCTATTTTTTTAACTAGAAATTTTCTTGGAAATGCGTGCTAACAACATCATGAAATACTGAACTTGGACAGTGAAATAAAACCCTAAACACGCAAGCAAGCGTCCGATTAAGTAATAGTTAACTGTGAACTAAATCTTGAACACATGCGATGACTGTGGAAAGTAATTCTCTCAAGTGGCCCTTTTTCTGGGGCAGGAATCGGGATCCGTTTCCCAGCTTTGGTTGTTTCTGAGATGCACACGAGAAACCAATCCTGGAAGAGAGACCAGGTCTGAATTATTCAGACACAGCAGAGTCTTCCTTCCTGACGCTTCCCTCCGGGGAAAAACGTCTGTGCCAACTGGTTACAGTGCTGCTCGGAGGGACTTGTCCTTCCGGCAACAAAAACAGAGCTCATTCGGAACTAGATGTGTTCAGTGTAGGTTTCCTCTTTTTAGCATGCTTTTTAGAGGTTTTGTTTCCTTTATTTTATGCCGTCAACCCCAGCGAGTCTTGATTTACTGGTACAGTCACTCGCTCTGGATACGTCTGCACGTGATACCTACGGATACGTAAATCCTTAGCTTCCTGGCTTCTTTAATAGGTTTAGTTTTGAGTATTATGTTTCTGGCCGTTTAACTCAAAAGTTTGGTTTGAGTTTCAGTAGGACTAACATATTCACCAAACCTTGGTCTGTGCCTTCATTTTAAAAGCTGTCATTTTACTTCTTCATTCCTGAAGTCATCGCGTTGCGTTCGTAACTATAGTGAAAAACCCCTGCTCCATCTTACCGAGTTGGATGAATTAGGGTCATTCGTTCCTTAGCAGCTTTCTGTCCTTTATTTCATTCACATGCACCCTGCTGACCATAACCAGTGCACTGTTCAGATCCAGTCTTCTGCAAGAACTTCCAAGAACCGTGACACCATGATGTGATTTTGTTGGCATTTTCAGGTACATGTGCATGATTTAGATTTTGAAAATCACGTCTGTCTTTCTATATTTCAGATGTATTTGCTTTCTACACTTGGCTGATTTTATCCAGGGTTTAATTCTTTGACGACGTATTCATTTAGTCACTTTACCCCTTCTCTCATGAGTATGAATCTGATTTTAAAATCACTGTAAAAAGTAAACTCGCTGAGGACGCCGTCAGTGATTATTCGCGCCTGCTTGTCTGTGGCGCATGGCTGGTGCCGTTTTACCTTTTGCATCAGTATTTATCCTGCGACAGGTTTTGCCAGTTTCTTTAAACACTTCAGTTTAAATTAGTGATTCTCAGTGCAGTACTTACGCTTTTTGTTTTTATCTTTTTATATATATATATATACTGGATATTTTGGTTGTCTGAAGCATTAGATGCATTTATGTGATGATAAAACTAGCGGAAAAGGAAAAGTTTCAGTATTGTTCCGGTTCTAAATTTAAAAGATGGGACAAAGTGAAAGACTAATGTTTCCCAAGAAACACGTCTGGAATCCAAGGAAGCAGGAATTTCTGCCTTCACCCGAATTCTAAGCGTTTCCCTTCTCTGACCAACTGCGAAAGGCCAAGCTGTTCACACCCTGAGCGCTGCCCACTCGGCTGGGTCCAGGTTCGCGTCCCTCGGGGACCCAGGCAGAAACCATCGCGAACCAAGCTTGCCAAGTGGAGAAGTCGGTTTACACACGTCGTTTCAGCTGATGTTTCTGAGGAACTGTGCATGTGGGTTTTATTCCTACTGCAAGTTACATTTCCAGAGTGTTTTCTCTAAAATATCACCATGTCGTGGGCATTGCAGCTTCCCTTTTTTTTCTTTAGTCCCCAGCCCTGTGCTGTTTCTCATATAACCCTACGTAAATGACATATGGGAATATGCTTTTCCATGTGCTCTGTGGTATGATGTATATTCTATGTCTTCATTTTCTGTGCCCACTGAAGGTATAATGGATTTAATGGTAGAAGGTGTTTCCATGCGATGCCCCACCTGTTCACCAGACCCCACCCCGTGACCCATTTGCAAAAATGTGTGTGCCCCAAACACTGTGAAACAGCTACCAAAATTTGTAGGAATGCAGCATCTTGAACCTTTCTGGAAAGAAAAGGTAACTTTTTTTTTTTTAACAAGTCCTTAGGAACTAAAGGCCTCCTCTACCCTCGCCTCCCTCGCCTCGAAAGGCGTCTAAGAGCTCGCTGGTGATCACCTCCTTGCTGACCAGCAGTCCCTGGGGTGACACTCGGGCGACGAACTATCAAAATAAACAATAGGCTAATTTGTAGGGTCCACGGATCTGTATGCAAAGTTTGAATGGGCTCGCTTTTGGAAGGAGAAAGAATTTCAAGTTAACAGTATCCACCGTCATTACAGCTAATGAGTTATAAATTTAAAAATACTTTATATGTATGACATATAAAAACTTTGTAAAATGCTCAAGTGCAATAACTTAAAGAGGTCTTAACTTTGCATTTATAACTTATAAATATTGTACATGTGTGTAATTTTTTCACGTATTCATTTGCAGTCTTTGTATTTAAAAGAAATCTTTACTGTTATGATTGTATAATACCACAAATCATTTACTCTAACCTAGGCAAGTTGTAAATAAATTCATAATTCAAACAGCCAGTATATATGCATATATGGGTGTTACACATTGCAGAATCTCTGTTTTACTTACATGCTTAGAGCCGCAAGAAACCTTTGTTGATATGTAATTATACATTTACAGCATATATATATATATTGTATGATACATGAAATCTATTTAGAGATGTTCATAATTTTAACGGCTATCCTTTGGTGTGAATAATTGAATACAGAGTTTTTAAAAGATCACCTTTCACGCGTGTCGTTTATTCTCCTTTGTGGGGGAGTAAGAGAGCTTTTTGTGTCTTGAGAAAGAGGTGCCGTGGCCTCCTAGACGGTCACGTGCAGACGCTCCAGGCCTCGTCCGCAGCGACACTGAGTTCACCTCAGAGCAACGGGGTAGGTTTGCTTCCGCTCTTTTCCAGCAGAAGGGATGGGACAACCGAAAATATCACATGTTGTAGGAAGATTTACAAACGCGGTTGTGGAATGTTGAAGGTTCAAAGACCGGGGAAGAGAGGCCTCCTAGAAAGACTGATTATAAAACGCCTGCCCCTGGGTGCCCAGGCCGACCCTGAAACAGGCTCCCTGCTGTCGGCGGCCCAGGGACCGTCCAAGTTCACGAGGCCAAGGGCCGGCAGGACTCCGCGGGGCAGGCGTGTGCCCGGGTCCGTGCTGGGTGGGCTCTGCTAGCGAGGCCGTGTTCTAGACCACACCTCACACAATCTCTACACCGTGGGAAGGGTCCTCCCGGCTTCCCTCTAAAACTCAGCTTAAAGAAACTGCGTATTCGGCGCTCTCTGCTTGCCATCAGGCGGGCAGGCAGGTGATAAATGCTTAAGACCCAAAAGTTCAAGCTACATGGTCTCTCCAGACCCAACACAGTAGAGCCACCTTTGGAAACACGCAAAATAAATGCCTCCTGGAAGAAAGACCTGTCTCCCTGTTGAGTGTGGGCCTCCACGGCCTGGTTAATCAGACGAACGTGTAGAAAGGCCTCGAGGGCAGTTCTTCAGCACAGCAAACCCTTCCTGCCGGACAGCTTGCTGAGGGCACAGCGCTGAATATGCTACAGACAGGATGTTTTAAATATCCACTTCCCGTGAACTGCATCAAATGATTACTGTGTTAGAAACAAATTCCGGGGAGTTCCCATCGTGGCACAGTGGAAGCGACTCTGACTAGGAACCATGAGGTTGCGGGTTCGGTCCCTGGCCTCGCTCAGTGGGTTCAGGATCCGGTGCTGCCGTGAGCTGTGGTGTAGGTCACAGACATGGCTCGGATCCCACGTTGCTGTAGCTCCGACTGGACTCCTAGCCTGGAAACCTCCATATGCTGTGGGTGCAGCCCTAAAGACAAAAAACAAAACAAAACCAAAAAACAAATCCCTTGAGCTCCCGCATCCACACGCTCTCTCGCTCGCTGATCTTGCAGATGGGTGTCCTGTAAGCTGGTCTGAATTTGAACCCTTATCCTCATTACGTGGGTTTGCCTTTTCTTTTCTGTTCTTTTTTTTTTTTTTTTTTTTGCGTTTTAGGGCCTCACCTGCAGCTTATGTGGAGGTTCCCAGGCTAGGGGTGGAATCGGAGCTACAGCTGCAGGCCTGCACCACAGCCACAGCAACACCAGCTCCTGAACCCTCTGAGCGAGGCCAGGGAACAACCCCACAATCTCATGGTTCCTAGTCGGATTCGTTTCTGCTGCCCCACGACAGGAAGCCTTTTTTGGAGGGGGGCTGCCTTTTTCCTCAGCCTTACGGTATCCCAGAGCCGTGCAGAGAGCGGCAGTTCTCTGCCCCGTCCCCCCAAGGCCACAGGGACCCTAAAAAACAATGCTGACCAGACAAACATGGATCCAGCAGGTGCAGCGGGGTGCCTGTGGCCGGGGGACGAGGGCAGGACACGGCCTTCCTCTCCAAAGCCTCCTGTCACTTTGCTGTGACTGGCTGTGTCCTTGTCCCTTCCTGCGATTCCCGTCTCAGAGGCACAGTTCCAGGAGAGACAAAAGGGCAACGACATATTTCTTGGCTGAAGAATCCCACATATGGTACAAGAGAGTTTTTAAAATCTTCCAAGGGACACAGAGCTGATGTGGGTCTCGCGAGAGGAAGCCGAGCCTGAGCAAACAGACCCACAGACGCCGGTTCCCCGCGCGCCACCTCCCGCCTCCTCCCTCCGTCGCGCAGACGGAAGCCTCCCCCTCCCGCGCGGCAGGCTTGGATTTCTCCTCAATGGTGTGGACAGGGGAGACCACGAGGGGACAATAAACCCAGGAATTTATTTGAAACGTCAACCTCCAACTTTTTAGTTGGTGGTTGAATACGTTGAGATGACAGTGGCCTTGCTGACATCGTGTCATTCATTAGGTAGAACCCTTGCTCAGAAGGACTTTCCTGTACCATGTAAATGCTCGGCCACGAACAAGAAAGCCAAAGAGTGTAACATACAGAATGACCCCGATACGTTATTATACTAACACACGAAGGAAACATCATTTGCCTGCTCAGCCTCGCCTGAGCTGCAGAGGCCACACATCCACACACCTGTTCCCTAAGCCTTCCAGGTACCCGACTCTGTCCGTGTGAAGTCACCGGACTTTGGGCCCGACGGGCTCTGGCCCAGCTTTCCGCTAACTCTTGCTCATCTCTTACCTGTAGCTCCTGGGAGCTGGGCCCCCACCTTCACGCACTCCAGGGGCGGAGGGTACGTGGCCATCAGTCGACACCACCGCCGGTGTCTGGTGGCTGGAAGGGAAGCCCTGAAGTTGTTCTGAAATCTGGAGCTCTGTCGTTTCTATTCCAGCAGGTGGTCTCATGCCCCGCCTTGGTTCTCTGATGGGCAAGCCGTCCGGGGCGAGCCAAGTGTGAGACTGTGAGGGGGCCTCGCCTCAGAGAGAGGTGGGCCCACAGCAAAGGTTTGCCTTCACGTATTTTTAAGACTGGAAAAGCAGGAGCACAGAGGTTTTCAGGGGAAATGTTCCATCGGAGGGAGGGAGGGGGGCGAGGCGGGGGAGAGGGCTCACCTGTGGGGTGGGGGACCCCCAAAAGGCAACCACAGCCGTTAAAGGGAGACTTTCCTTCCACGGGCGTCAGCAGGGGCTGGGGCTCGGTGGGAGCTGTGCCCTGGCTGCGCTGCTGCCTCTGACTACCGCCCCGGCTCGTCTCAGCCCTGGCGACAGAGTCAGCCTTCTCCAAGGGACATTTGTGTAAAGGCCTTCAGCCTCGCCTTGCTGTCCGCGCGGCCCAACTGACACACCCCCGACGCCGCTCCCCGCGCACCTGCTGCTCTCAGCATCCCCAGGCGTCCACACGCCCCGGGGCTGCTCTGCCATTTCCCTCTGCCTGAAGCTCCCCAACCGCAGCTGTGTCCTGCCTCCAGAGCTGAGGAGGCCCAAAGGTGTTTAAAACGTCACTTCAACTTCACGCACTTTTAAAAATAATTTTCTGTCAATATATCCATTTGCCAACCTTTGGGGGGTCTTTAGTTATTTTGCACAATAAGTGCTCATTTATTTGTTAGCTGAAAACGCGGTACCTGAAAACCTGAAAATGTTTACTTTTGACCAGTACCTCTCCAGCGCCTGGTCTGCTCGGAGGCTCTGTCCCCGCCCCCCTCGCCCCGCTTCGCGCGGGGTCCTCCCACCGCCCCCTCCTCTGCGCGCCTCTCAGGGCTGCGTCTTACCCCTAGGCTGTCTGTCTCTCCTCCACTCAGCATCGGCAGGGAGTAAAGCGTGCGCTTCTGCGGCTTGGCGAAGCAAGAGCGCACGTACTTCCTCCTTCCTTTCTTTCTTTCTGGACGCGGGTGGACGGAGGACGCGCGGACAAAGGACCCGAGTCGGCTGCCAGCGCCTCGCCTTCGCTCAGCCGGGTTTCAAGATGTGCTCCAGCGCCACCTAGAGCTGACACACAAAATAGCACGGCCCTAACCGAAGTGGCTGCGGCAGGGGTTGCAGGGATTCCTTTGCAGACATCTGGCCTCAGGGAAGATCCCTGTGGTTTTGGCAGATGAGTCCATTGTGCTCTTAACGTGACACTTAAATACATTTCTGCTTCAAACAGTTTGTTGAAATATTTAGCAATCGGAGAGCCGCAGGTGGGCTTTTAAGGCTTGATATTGATCTGACCATTGACTTCCTGACTCTGGTGTGTATGGGGTGGATTAATTCGCTGCTGTATATGTGTCCATAAGAATTACCTTGGGGAGTTCTCATCGTGGCTCAGTGGTTAACGAATCCGACTAGGAACCCTGAGGATGAGGGTTGGATCCCTGGCCTCACTCAGTGGGTTGGGGATCTGGTGTTGCTGTGGCTTAGGCCGGTGGCTACAGCTCTGATTAGGCCCCTAGCCTGGGAACCTCCATATGCTGCAAGTGCGGCCCTGGAAAAGAAAAAAAGACAAAGAAAGAGAAAGAGAGAGAGAGAAAGAAAGAGAGAAAGAGAGAGAAAGAAAGAAAGGAAGGAAGGAAGGAAGAAAGAAAGGAAGAAAGAAAGAAAGAATTGACTTGGGAGAAACTTAGGTCTTGGGAACAAATGCATTATTTTCTCTGGTCTAAACAAGTCTCTGTTTCCATGTAGAATGAGCCCTAACCATTCCTGGGCCCAGGGGCAGCATGAGGGCTGTGCTGGCTGAGACCTGGAGGAGGCCAAACCCCTAGCCCCTGTGGTCACAGAGCCCTGTCCCTTCAGCCTGCCTGTGGAGGGAGACCGGGTACCTCTGTCACCTGCCTACCTGTTCAGAGTGGAGACAATGGGATGTCTGTCTATAAAAATAATTGGCCCTTTTACTAAATCACTAAATAGTTCTGAGCAGAAAGACTCACTCTATCATCTCCAAGAGGTGGTAATATAAAAACCTGGGTTGCCACACGTTTGCTCTTAATTTATAATTAACCGAAGGAGGGAACTTTTGTCTCCTGGGTCAGTGCTTGGCCACCCTTGTGTAAAGGGGGCATGTCCTGTCGGCACGTGGAGTTGTGGTCAGATGCCTGAGTACCGTGGACGTTGGAGAGAGATCAGGAAACACTTCTGCTCACTTTCTCCGGCTTAAATTCACACACACCTGATCAGGAAGCCATCTGAGCATGCCAGGAACATAACTTCATGGTTTCCAAAAGGTTTAGATTTAAAGGGTCTGGCCCACATCAGTGGAGAGAAAAGAAAAACGCCAGGTGCCCAGAGTCTGTCACAGGCACCAATTTCATCCTCATCACTCTCTGGGGTGAGTATTGTCACTTTGTCACCCAGAGCTGGTGAGCAGTGAGCGCTGCTCAGAGTCACCCCTCCCGAGAGCAGTGGCGGCAGCATTCCACGACGCTCAATTCTCTCTGGCTGGAAGAGATGGAAATAGAATTACAGTTTTCAAAGACAGGAACCCTCAGAGGGTTTTCGCTTTTCCTCCCTTGACACATAGGGTAGCCTGAGGAAGAAGCACAGATTCTGCAGCCGAAGTGTGCGTTTATTTACATGCTTCCACTCCTTGCTAACTGATCTCGGGCAAGTTACTTTACTTCACTTGATCTCAATTCCCTACGTAGAACTTTGTGGATAAAAACACTAAAATAACCAAATGATCACTTAGAGACAGGCACCTACGATGCTCTAGAACTCCAGGTCCAGTTGGCTGGGTTGTGCACTGTACAATTGGCACATCTCCTTAGAGGATGCCTAACCAAGGGACAGTTGCCTCTGGCTCCTTAGGCTTTGGAAAGGAATTAGAGCATGTAAGGTTATGTTGATGTTTTTCAAATCACAAAAAGTGTTTTATTTTCAAAAGAGAAACTAACCTGTAAATCTAGTTCTCCCTGTTTAAGAAGGCCAGAGGCAGGAGAGGGGGTCAGAAGGAGAACCTCCTTGGCAGGGCCAGGGCCTGGTTGCCCAGCAGCCAAAGAGCCGGGGGAGGGGCTCAGAGTGTTTGTCTGTCTCCACAGCAACTGCCAGGCGGGCTGCCGCTGCGGTGAGAGGGGGCTGATGGCTGAGGGCTCTGAGCCTGGATGTAAGTAGACGTCGCGGGTTTGGGGCTTGGGGTTTGATGTTCCTTGGTTGTCCGATTGCCTAGGAACCCGGCTTCTCTAACCCGGTGTGAGAAATGGAAACCTTTCTGGTGGCCGCAGCTCAGGTCCTGGGGCACCTCGGTCTAGGACTGGATGTGGGGACCGGAGCCTTCTCGGAAAATCCCATAACAACAGGCAAAGAAAGAGGTCAGAGGAGTGTGTGGGTCCGCTGGGAGGAGGAGGGATGGGAGAAATTTCTAGACACTGTTAGCTGTTCTTTTAAAAGAAAGCATTTCAGAACCTTTTCTTAGCAAATGGCCTGACCGCAATCAGCAACCACAAACCACCGGGCAACCACCTCACCGCCTACAAAGCGCCCGTCCCGCTCTTATTTCTTCTCTTGTTTCGGGAACCTGGGGTATTGTGATGTTACACCAGGCGGGGCGACTTTGGGACTTTCGCCTCTGAAGCCCTCACTCCCTGTCTCACCACACAGGGCATGAAAACACTGATGAGTCAGATGAATGTGGGGCAGAGAGAAAGCTTGTTGGACGGAACCAGGCTAAATTGCAAAATATTTTAGTGGGACTTCATTTCTTCCAAGTGCATTAGTCCTGGTCTCTTCCAAGGAAGAACCTGTATTCTTCCTCAGTACAGGTGTTCATATCTGACTCCCTCCATTTGCTCTATCCCCTGAGGGAGGGACCACAGCGTGTGGTCCAGAATAAAATTTTAAACTATTATTTACAATTCTGAAAAGATGACTTCCTTTCCACATTTATTCCCTAAACAAACAAAAAAAGTCCTGATCTTTTTCTGAAGATGCTGATGTGAATACAAGGCAGTTCCTTCCCCTGAGGAAGTTTCAGAGTCACGGCAGGTGTGTCACAGGCACATACAGGGAACGGCGCCAGCACCACCTGTAGGGTTCAGGAAAGGAAGAGTGAGTCTTGGGAGGAGTTTTGAGTTGCCCAGGCCTACAGGACGGGGCCAGACAGCGCAGGGGAGAGTCTGGGCGGGTGGAAGGACCTCCTGGAGGCTCTGTTAGGAGTTCCTGGGGCCATAAACACAGGGAGGGACTCGGGGTCTAAAGCCTGCTGCCCCAACCCTGACCTGGCCGGTTCCACCGCCGGCCCCCGGCAATGAGTTCAAGGGGTGGGGTCTGCCTGCTCTGTTCTCTGAATTCTTTTTTTTTATTGTTGTTGTTGTTTTTGTCTTTTTAGGGCCACACCTGTGGCATATGGAGGTTCCAGGCTAGGGGGCTAATCCAAGCTGCAGCTGCCTGCCTACATCACAGCCATAGCAATGCAGGATCCCAGCCACGTTTCGACCTGCAATGGTGGATCCTGAGAGGCCAGGGATTGAACCTGTGTCCTCATGGGTACTAGTCGGGTTCCTTACCACTGAGCCACAGTGGGAACTCCTGTTCTCTGTCTTCTTGCCGCTAACACATCCCGGAATGTTTGCTGACTTCAGGGTGGAGGTGGGGAGACAGCATGGCAAACACAGGTGGTGTAGAATGTTCTAGAAAGAGGCCAAGGAGATTCCTGAAGGGAGTCCAGGATTCCCAGAGATCAGAAAACACAGGGCAGTGATTTCTAGTAATTTTGATGTTAAAGACCTGTTGCTTCCGTCCCGAAAAAGATGAATTACTAAAAACAACACCCTGTGTTTAGAAAGGTCAAACGCTAACAATGCTTGAAATATGTATTTATTTATTTTTTCTTTTGTCTTTTGGGGGCTGCATCCGCAGCATATGGAGTTTCCCATGCGAGGGGTCCAATCAGAGCTACAGCTGCCGGCCTTCACCACAGCCACGGCAACTCAGGATCTGAGCCGCATCTGCGACCTTCACCACAGCTCATGGCAATGCCAGATCCTTAACCCACTGAGCCAGGCCAGGGATCGAACCTGCAACCTCATGGTTCCTAGGTGGATTCATTTCTGCTGTGCCACAATGGGAACTCCTGAAATATTTACTAAATCAAATCTAGTCCTGCAAACCTATTACTATGTCTTCCTTATCAGTATCTATTCAAGAGCTTGGTTTGGTTTTACTTGAAGCAAATTTATTCACTGATCATGAACCACATTTTAAATGAATTATTCCAGCTTTTTTTCTCCCTGCTGTCAGGATGAGATGGCAGGATATGCAAAACACAATGTTTACAGTTAGATAAATAATTAAAATATTCATTGCTGAGATGGGACTCTTGGTATCTGTCATAAGAACTTGGCAGAAGGAAATGGAATTTGGATTCTGAGTCCAGTGACACATGTCTTCCCAGAATCTCAGCAAAGCGAATTCTAAGTCAGAAAGTGATTGTGCTAATTAATTTGCTGGTGGCTCCAAATCCTTTTTGGACCTAGAATAAACAAAGGAAAAAACAAAAATTAAGTCGCCTCCTTCTCCCATTTTCCGAGAGGGTTGGCCTAATGTGAGCGATGGTGAATGTTATGTGTTAGGGTAGGTGGGCCACCGAGCTGGATATTTGATCAAACATCATTGTGGATATTTCTTTCAAAGGTTTTGTTTTTTTTTTTAATGAGATTAACATTTAAATAGCTAGCCTTTGAGTAAAGTAGGACCTGTGGGTGGGCCTTGTCTAATCAGTTGATGACCTGACTAGAGCAAAGACTGCCCCCCCCTTAAAGACTGACTTCCCTTTAGGAAGAGAAAAGTCCTCAGCAGAAGGCATTTGGGGGTGAGCTCTGTCCACGGCCTTCTATTTGCCCTGCACATTTTGGACTTGCTAGATGGCAGAACTGCATGACCAATCCCTTATAATAAATCTCTGTATATATTCATCCTACCGATTGTTTCTCTAGAGAAGCCCAACTGATGCATTTCTTTCTTTTTTTTTTTTAGTGCTTTCTTTACATTTTGGGGCCTTTGACGAAGTATAATGATTATGTCTTGAAAACTTGTTTGATGAATATTTTATCATTTCCTACTTGGTTTCTTTGAAGCACTAAGGGTCCTACTGCCAAAAGCATGTCCTCCAGTGTCCAACCACACGGGAGGGAGCGGATGACTGGCTTCCCCCCGGGACAGTGCAAAGGGAGCCTGGGCCCCGCTCGGTGCTGGCCTGGGGCGTGTGGAGCTCTGGGACCAGGAGTCCCTGCCCCCTGCTCTGTGTGTCCGGTACAGACCAGACTGAACTCGAGGACAATGCTCTGCAGCTGGACCGTGTCTCACGGGGCCAGTGACCCGCGGCAGGGAGGGTGTTGGGTGACGTCACCACATGAGCTCAGTCACAGGGGAGGGTCCCGAGGTCGAGGGCACAGCAAGTACGTGGAGGTCAAGGGCTCAGCAAGTATGCGGCGTGCGCTCGCTGGCTCAGGGATGGAGGGGGCCGAGTGGCCAGGAAGGTGGGCAGCCCTTCAGAGCTAAGAGTGACCCCAGCAATAGCCAGGTAGTGAGAGGGACCTCAGCCCTACGCCCACAAGGAACTGGATTCTGTCACAATAGGACTGAGGGCATATTTCCCCTCAAAGCCTCCAGGGACCCAGCCAAGCCCACACCAAAGGGCTGTGCTGTGGTACCCAGATCAGAGAGCCTGGCCATGCAGGTGGAAGCGCTGACCACGGAGGAGTGAGCAGCGCTGCCGGGTGTGGCTGGCTTGTCACACAGCAGGAGACGCTGTCGCACCTCCTCCCGTTCTCTGCATCCTTGGCGGAGACACAGGAAATGATGTGTCCTGCTTTGCTGTCCTGCTTTTAGACGTGGATCGGCCGGAGTGGCTGGGGCGTGGGTCCTAGAAGGTGCCGTGCTGGCTCCCTGGGAACAAGGGCAGAAGCCAAGAGTTAGGGGAAAACTGCTGTATTCAGAAACCAGCGCTGCCCCGTGTCAGGTGTCAGGACCTGCGCTGGTCCCATCACTGCCCTCAGCTTCCTTGTTACAGAAGGAGTCTAGTACAGATGGGGGTGTCCTGGGGCAAATTCTCGGTCATTGAGAGCTCAGGACAGGCCCTCGAGGGCGCAGGTGGGCCTGATTCGATGCCCTGTTGCTCCTGCCTTTCGCAGCTCGGGGCACAAGGTGGGTCTCAGAGGAAAGACTCTCTGCTCGTTTATTCCTCCAGCTTCTCACGGGGCTGACGGCTCCCTGACCAGCACAGCACACGGCCCGAGAAGGAAGCCCTCTTCTCATGTTGAATCTGGGCCTCCTGGCGTTCGACCAGAGCGCCTAGCGAGGAGGCCTCGTGCGAAAGTCCTTTGATAAAGATGGGCAGCATATACAGAGCCTCTGTTCCAGGCCACATGCTTTTTGCCACAGGCTGTGCTGTCTGGTTGTCAGTCAGCCCCGGATGAGTATCCCGATTGTGCAGAGGAAGAAAGTGGTTCAGAGAGGTTGTGTAAGAGCTTTGCACTCACGCAGCTAGGAAACGGGTTCAAAAGGCCGGGCTGGCCCACTAGCTTATGTCTGGGCCGAGTGCCCAAATGGACTCGTACCTCTGGGACCGTTTGTGGAGGGATTTGGGCTCCCTGTCACCGTCCCGCAGGTTTCACTCTATGGCTCATTATCTTCCTGCAAGTGGGGAGGGAAGGGGAAAGAGTGAGTGACCTGTCGGCCGAGGAGGGATTGGCCCAGACTCCTGGGACATTTCATTTTAAGGGAGAAAGGGAGACATCTGCCTATATCCCCTGGCAAGGCTGGCTTCAAGCATCATCACTAAGACTTACAACTATGCTTTCAGACTTTTCTTCCAGAGCCTCTGCTAATAGAGTAAGGAATCCCAGAGTTCCACTGTGGCTTAAGAACACATCATAGTCTCTCTGAGGATGCGGGTTCAATCCCTGGCCTCGCTCAGTGGGTGAATGATCTGGTGTTGCCGTGAGCTGTGGTGTAGGTCGCAGACACAGCTTGGGTCTGCGTGGCTGTGGTCTAGGCTGGCCGCTGCAGCTCCGATTCGACCCCAGCCAGGTGCCACAGGTACAGCCCTAACCTGGCCTTGCAGGGTCTTGGGCTTTCTGATGGGAGTCGCCCACCTGTACCCCCAGTGCCCTGGCTGCAGCCAGACTGGCCTGCACTGGCTTCCTCGCTGCATCTGGGGGCTCCTGCTCTGGGAACGGGATCTGACAGCTCAGCAAATGCGCAGCCGAGTCCTGGCCTCCTTGTGGAACTAAAAGTGGCATTTAATGGTCTTGTTTTCTCCGGCCAGTTTACCTGCGGTGGAAACACTGTGAGACGCCAGGTGTTAGGACCTTGTGCAACCTGAGGAAACTTCTGAACAAGCTCCAGGAAGGGCACAGAGAGGATGTCTACCTGTACACCTCCGGACACCTGAACCCCAACAAGCTCTACAGGCCCCCCGCGACCATCCTGTATCACTGGCCCAATGCCAACAGGCCCAAGGAGGAGAAAACCTTGGATGTGGAAAAGCCATCTGGTAAGAAGATCGAGAGCATGAAGGATGCTTTGGCTTATTTTACCGTCAACACAGCTCTGGGTCCCGATGACACCCAGAACACAGCACTCTTTAGGTACTTGAACCCTGGGGCACCCAGTTCCCACCCTTCGGAGGAGGACGTGATCCCCAAGGCGGCTCTGAGAAAGGAGGGGTCTCCGGATCGGCCGAAGAGGGAAGAGCTGCGGCTGCCGGACATGAGGGTTCTGAGGTTCAGAGCGGTCCAGTCCAGCCGCCAGTGCGTGTCGTCCGCATCAGGCCCGGACAGGTACCAGTACGTCAGCTCACACCTGGCTGGCATAACGAAAGCAGACAGTTACAGGAAGTTCCTGAGTTTCCAGAAACAAGTTCTTGCAAAGCAGGATCTCCTGGAGAACGATTTCACCGGGAGCAAGGCAGCCATGCGCCACGAGAAGAAGCTGGAGCAGGTGAGGGGGCAGCTCTTGATCCCGCGGGTACCTGAGCTACTTCCAGGGCTCTGACGACGGTGGGCGGAGCCTCGCCCTCCAATGCCTCATCCGCAGTTTCCAGGTAGAGTAGAAAAGGGCTGCCAGGGGCTGAGAAAACCGCCACGTGATGTGGCTGATAACAGGGCGGAATGACTGAAGGTTAAGTTTGGACACTGGTAGGTGGAAGGGATTTCGTGATTGACAGCGCTGGCTGCTGCATTGCAGTTGCGATCGACGCCTGTTTCCGGGGCAGCAGGAGTGTCTGAGAAGAGGTATTCCCGACGTGAAGGCAGGGCGAGGAGAGAGCTGAGCAGTGCAGGTCAGGTCCGCGTCGGGGTCAGGCACCTGCCGAAGGTGGTTTGACGTCACAAGAAGCGATTCCCTGAGCTGTCGGGGGTGGAGACTGGTACTTAGTGACGGGGGACCTGGCGCCGTAAGATGAGGATGCGGGAAAGCGTCTACGTGCGAAATCCCCAAAGCTGCTGAGGCTTTTTGGCTCAGAGGTCTGGTGGAAAGAGAGGGACCTTGAGGACGTTGTGGGGCAAAGTACATTCTTGACTGCAGAATGCAAGGAAAGAAATAAAGAAAAATCAGACTCACCAAACTTAGATCACCAGTAATCACTGGTCCCCCGCTCCAGTTCATTATCCAGCTCTGCTGAGGCGGATGCGTGGGCGGTGGGAGCTGTACCCCCTGATAGAAAGCCCCTTGGGGTGTCTGATTCCCCAAGCTGAGAAACTATGCCAAAAGGAAAATTAAGACGCCCTAAAAAGGGGTTGGTTCTCTTTTTCCTCCAGGAGCTCCAGAAAGTCTGTGTATGTGACCCTGGAGACCTCAACAGGCTGCACGTCTTTGGAGAAGTTTTTGAAGATATTTGCAATAGTTCTTTGATATTTGGTGACATCTTGAAAGAAATTAAGGTACTAGAAACCCTCTTTTCCCAGAAAACCACTGGCAGCCACGCATGGCCTTCTGCACACGTGAGCTCAAGCCTCACAGAAGTTCTGCCGCATGTCACGGTGTCTGTTCTATGCACGAGAAATATCGTTCATGGACTCACGGGAATGTGCCTTCAGCACACGAATCATAAATGGAACACGTGAAATAAACGGCTGGCTAGCTCATCTGCAAGCCCAGATTATTCTACTAAAGCTTCCTAAGTATATATAAGCTCTTACGAACTCACCTATGTATATAACACAGAAACTTCTATGGTTATGCATATGTAATTTTATGTGAATCTTTATCGAGCCGTAAATTTGTTGTGATTTCTTGGTGAAAGTAACCGTTACATCAAAGCTGAGTTGGAATTCAGTTGTTACAGAGTCTGTTACTGTCCAGTGTCCAAGGACAAGCCAGGCTCGTAAGCAGGGTGCCGTGGCCTGTCCTCCAGAGACGGTCCCCCTCCCTAGAGAGCCATCAAGGCAAGTCAGCAGGACCCAAGCCGCGGGGCTTCCGAGTGGCAGGAGGTCATGTGTCATCGATGTGACAGGGCGTTTTGTGGTTCTGTCCTGAGGTGATCAATAGTTAGTTCTCAAATACACTTTAAAGACGGCGAGATTTTGTACGTTTTAGGGTGTGTGCTGTGTAATATATCACAGGAGCATCTTATAGCTTTTAAATGAGCTGAATCGATACCCTTTAACAATTTTATTTACAGATGCCAAAAACTTGCAAGGTGCTGTAGTTTCATAACGTATTTCCACTGGAGCCTTCCTTCCTTCCTTCCTTCCCTTTCTTTCTTTCCCAGGAAGAATATGAACTCTACATGCTGTTACTTCTGAAGACCCAGCCCACAGAACAGAATAAGGTAACTGTCAATCGCGCAAGTCCTACGTCCGGCCTGTTTCTTCATTTCATCAAACTTCCTGAGCGCTGACAAACCGTCTGAATCCCCGAAGCCCCCTTTGTGCCCTTAGACTTTCCAGTGGCTGATACCTTTGTCAGGAGCGGGTTCTGTTCCCCTGAAGGACACGAGAGAAGGACTAGCCTTCAGGTAAAGACGTCCCCCAGGTAGCGGACTAGCCAACTAGCCTCCTGCGCAGGGCTCACAGGGTTGAGATCCAGGCGGGCGCTGGGCTGCCTTCCCTTCCGGAGAAGGTCAGGACGGGGAGGCAGGCGCATGTCTCGTTTTGGGCGACCTCCTCTGGCCACCAGTTCCCGGGGATCCCTGCAGGCTTGTCCTTCCGTAACCCAGTCCTCGTGGGTTTGCTTTGCTCGGATTCCGCCTCTCTCTCCTCGCTCCCTGCTGGGAGACCAGCGCCCTGACACGATGGTCCCGGCTCTGTGTGCAGCGCCTAGATCTTTCCCGTGGGTTCCAGGGGACAGGGCATCAGCCTCCCGCTGGAGGCTAACAGGTGTCTTAAGAAGGCGGGTCACAGACTTTAAAAGAGGGAGGTTGTCCTGGATTATCTGGGTGGGCTCGATCTAATCACTCGAGCCCCTAAAAGCAGGGAACTTTTTCTGGCTGGGGTCCAAAGGGCGAGGTGGCAGAAGATCCCTGATTCCAAGCCTGAGACGGATTCAGGTTGCCGGGGGCCCTGAGCTGGAGCGTCCAGGTGCAGAGACTGGAGCGAGGCCCCTGAGAGCTGGGAGCCAGCAAGGAGGGGGCACTTGGGTCCTCCAACCCCAGGGAACTGGCTTCTGCCAACGTCCTGCGAGATCCCTGAAGGAGTCTGGACCCAGAGCCTCTGGAAGGGAAGGCAGCTCAGCCCCCGCCTGGATGTCAACCCCGTGAGCCCTGAGCAGAGGCAGCCGAGTTCACCCCGCTTTCTGCTCTCCACGTCTCGGATAATAACTTTGTGTTAAGCCACTCAGTTTGTGGTAATTTTTTAGGACATCAATATAAAAGCAAGGAAACGGCCCACAAATATCTCCGGAGTGTCCAACACTGTTTTTTTTTTTTTTTTTTAATTAAAAAAAAATGTTATCGGGGTGTGGCTGATTTGCAGCGTTGTATCCAACGCTGTTTTTAAGTCGCCCTTGAACGTCTGCTCCCCCTGTGACCAGCACCCCCCGACTTGTGATTTCCTGATGAGACGAAATAGTGTCTCCAAAACTGTGCTCAGCTGGAGGCTGGGTGACCTCACTGGGAATTAGGGCTTGTGCAGGTGGAATCAGGCTAGGATGAGGTGTTTAGGATGGGTTCTCATCCAGTGACCAGGGCCCTGACCGGGTTGGATGCAGGTGCAGCCCGGAAGCTGGAGGCAGAGATGGACGGGCATCCCCGACCCTGAAGCGGCTGCACCGCGAATGGTTTGGGAGTAGAGAGGGCGCTGTGGGTAGTTACCGGGAAGCACCTCCAGTTGCCCTCCTCGGGCGGGAGAGTGAAGGATACTCTGAGAGGGCGGGCGTGCAGCCCCCATCAGCCGCCGCCACCTCATCTCACCGTGGCCACGGCCCAGGGTTCCCGCCAGGCTTGGGTCGCACCTGTGGATGCTCAGGAAGGAAAACGGACTGCAGGGCTGTCGTCATCAAGTGCGGAGCTAAGAGAATATAGCGCTATCCTAGGATGACTTTTGACATTTTGAGTTCAATGAATTTTTAAAAGCCTGTCTTATAAATTAGATGGACTATTTTTTCGGGCCGCACTTGTGGCATATAGAAGTTCCCAGGCTAGGGGTCCAATCCGAGCTACAGCTGCCGGCCTCCACCACAGCCACAGCAAGACCGGATCTGAACCATATCTACAAACTACACCACAGCTCATGGCCACACCAGATCCTTAACCCACTGAACAAGGCCAAGGACCGAACCAGCATCCTGATGGATACTAGGTGGCTTCTTAACCTGCTGAGCCACAATGGGAACTCCAAGAGAAAAGGGGTTTTTTTTTTTTTTTTTTTTTTTTTGGTAGGAATAAGAAAGTCTCCAGTTAGGGGGTCTATCCTGTTCCTTATTTTCTGAGGTTGAGTCACAAAGACACATATGCCCAAATCCCAATCAAACACCAGTATGAAAAAATCCCCAGGCTGTCTGCTTGGGCAGCCCATCACCTAAGGAGGCGAGACCTTTGTTTCACCACATTTGAGAAGCATCGCTTTACAATCATATATGTGTATATATATAAATTTTCTCATAAGAGGTTGGATGGAGTTCCCTGTGCGGTACAGCGGGCCCTCGTTGCTTACCCACTCGAAATGTCTTGGTTCGCATCTACCAGCCCCACCCTCTCCGACCACCCCCTCCCTCCCTCTTCCCTCCACGATGGCACATCTGTTCCCCAAGTCTGTGAGTCTGTTTGTAGAACTGAGTTAATATCGTTTCTTGCTAATTTAGCAGACATCATTGTAGCGCTGCTACTAATGTGCTTGAAACACTTTCTTCAGCATTTTCTTTCCCCCACCCAAAGAGGGAACCCCCCCCACCACTTTTAAAATTTCTTAGGAATAAAAACTTAAAATTAAAAATATATGTTTGGAGTTCCCATCTTGGTGCAGTGTTTAAAGGATCTGATGTTGCTGCAGCTGCTGCTCGGATTCAATCCCTGGGCTGGGAACATCCGTATCCTGCGGGTACAGCCATTAAAAAAAGAGATGTTTTACCCAGATCTCCACGTGACTAGCTGTCACTACTCCAACACATCCCTCCCTAATTACCTGTTTTCTTTTTTCTTTTTTTGCCTTTTCTAGGGCTGCTCCGTTGGCATATGGAGGTTCCCAGGCTAGGGGTCTAATTGGAGCTGTAGCCGCCGGCCTACACCACAGCCACAGCCACAGCCATGCGGGATCTGAGCCGTGTCTGCGACCTACACAACAGCTCATGGCAACACCGGATCCTTAACCCACTGAGCAAGGCCAGGGATTGAACCCGAAACCTCACGGTTCCTAATCGGATTCGTTAACCACTGAGCCATGATGGGAACTCTTTAATTACCTGTTTTCATTAGGATTTATATATATATATATATTTTTTTTTTTTTTTTGGTCTTTTTTGCCATTTCTTGGGCCACTCCCGTGGCATATGGAGATTCCCAGGCTAGGAGTCCAATCGGAGCCATAGCCAGCGACCTACGCCAGAGCCACAGCAACGCGGGATCCGAGCCGCATCTGCAACCTACACCACAGCTTACGGCAACACCGGCTCCTTAACCCACTGAGCAAGGCCAGGGATCGAACCCGCAACCTCACGGTTCCCAGTTGGATTCGTTAACCACTGCGCCACCATGGGAACTCCTCGTTAGGATTTATATTTTTGACTCATCACACCTTGAGGACACCACGACAACCAAGGAAGGAGAGGCTCACTCCTCTCCTGTGTTTGTCTCCCCGCTCCCGGCCGCGTCCTGCCCAGACTTTGCTGACACACCTCCAGGGGCTGGAGAAGAGGAGGGTGAGGACAGCGGACGTGGACCAGGCCCGCGAGGAGCTGAGGGCGCTCGTGGCCGCCGTCGAAGCCGCCCTGGACCGGAACGACAGGTGAAGGGCCACGGTCTGAGTCCCTCTGTGCGGGATGTCACGTCTTCCAGGAGGTGTTAACACCACGTGACAAGCGCATTTTTTCACTTTTCCGGCCCTGCTGGGTGTGGCACACGACCTTCAACACCAACCCCACCTCCCTGCCACTGCCACAGGCCATCCTGTGTGACGGGGACTCGGCTAAATCCGGCGATTCTGTGCGGGGAGTTGGGGGGGTTTCTGAGGGAGTCCCAGGTCATCTTCTATTGTCGCCTGAGGATTTATGGCTGGGTGGGAGAGCTGCAAAGTCAAGACACTTTTTATGAGTCCCCTTAGTATTATTTTTTTATTTTAAAATTTATATTTATTTATTTATTTGTTTTTGCTTTTTATGGCCACACCCGTGGCAAATGGAAGTTCCCAGGCTAGGGGTCGAATCAGAGCTACAGCAGCCAGCCCACACCACAGCCACAGCAATGCAGAATCCGAGCTGTGTCTGTGACCTGCAATAGTAACGAACCTGACTAGGATCCATGAGGATGCAGGTTCCATCCCTGGCCTCCCGCAGTGAGTTAAGGATCTGGCGTTGCCATGAGCTATGGTGTAGGTCACAGATGCAGCTCGGATCTGGCGTTGCTGTGGCTGAGGCACAGGCTGACAGCTGTAGCTCCGATTCAACCCCTAGCCTGGGAACCTCCATATGCCGAGGGTACGGCCCTAAAAAAAAAAAAAGACAAAAATAAATAAGTGAAGCCCAAGCACAGATGTCAACAACAAAAAAAGGGAGACGTGAAGCAAGATTTGACAACTGAGGAAAGAAAGTGAACAAGTCCAAATTACGTTATAGAAAAGGACAATACTAGGGCACGCCTACAGAAGGATAATTTTGAATGAAAACATAACAAGGGGCATTAGAAAAAAGCAGGAAACTATCAAGAGAATTAAAACGTGACACATAAAGAAAACGAGGCAGAGAAAAAGTGGTTGAACTGGAAGCCAGGCAAAGATCCAATTCAAATGTAGTTAAAGTCCCTGAGAAGAAAATCAAAGCAATGGAACAGAAATATAACTAAATTTACAAGTGTAATACATTAGGAGTTCCTGTTGTGGCTCAGCAGAAATGGACCAACTAGAATCCTTGAGGACACAGGTTGGATCCCTGGCCTTGCTCAGTGGGTTAGGGATCTGGTGTTGCCATGAGCTGTGGTGTAGGTTGCAGATGTGGCTTGCATCCTGCATTGCTGTGGCTGTGGTGTAGGCTGGCAGCTGCAGCTCAGTGTTGATCCCTAGCCTGGGAACTTCCAAATGCCGCAGGTTTGGCCCTTAAAAGCAAAAAAGCAAAAACAAAAACAAACCAAAAACCAAAACCAAAACCAAAACCAAAAAAAACGATAACACATGAAAAGTCTGAGAAACTAAACCCTCCGAAATAGGCATTGAAGAGGCTTCTCACCATTGTCATTAATCCGTTTCACCTTAGCTTGTTCAAATCAGAGTCACAATACCTTTCTGTCTCTTTTCATCTGTGATAAAATGAGCTAATGTGTATGAAAACCTCACGCTCTCAGGCCTCTTGTAGACAGGCCGTGCTAAAGTCACTTGCGGTATTGATGTTTTTAACCAAATGGAGGGATTTCCCT
The DNA here is from genome assembly GCF_054392235.1 of Sus scrofa. NCBI lineage: Eukaryota > Metazoa > Chordata > Mammalia > Artiodactyla > Suidae > Sus > Sus scrofa. The sequence goes on from NC_139383.1 coordinate 3,439,365, forward strand.
CGGTGAATGCCATACTCATTAGATGCCCTTTTCTCTCTAAATTTATAGGAAATGAGAGAGCTGATGTGGTCTCTTTTGAACAAGGAAGACGATACAAAGAGATAACAAAGGGGTTTTATTTTCCTTCTTAAAACTTCTGATATTTTCTTCTCAGTTGAAGTATAGGAGGCTTTGTAACTTGTCTCTACTGGCTGTGACCACAGTGCATAGGGGAGATGGAACGTCTATTCCAGCATCGGTAGGAGTCTTCTGTTATTGGTCTCATGATGTCTTTACTGGCCTCAGAGTGTAAGATGGGTTTCTTTGCTCCCTTGCCTCTTAAAATTCAAGCCACAAAATCCTATCAGCAACCACGCTAAGACCAGCTCCTTCGATGGGTGGCTCAGGCAGTCTCGGTGACCGGACTGACCCAGGCGCTCATTTCTTTGGAAAGCCTTAGGTCATCTGTTGTTGTTAGAAACTAACAAAGATGCGGTTTTATTTCTCCATATTTAAGACTGTGGTACCAAAGTGACCAAAGGGAGAGGAACACCCGGGATCTAATGCTCGGCTCTGCTTGTCATCACTCCCTAGACTCCGAAGTGACCTGGAGCTGGAGCGCGGCTTGCTGCAGTCCGCCAAGAACAGACCAGGCAAGTAACTGCGGGATGTGGACCATCCGGTGTGAGTTTTGCCTGGACCTTCGGGGGAGGAGGGATCTTCCAACCTGGTCCACCGTTCACGGCCTCCCGCTGTTAGTTGTTTGCAAGGGTTTTTCAGAGAGGTCATCACATTTCAGTCATTGCTTTTCCCATCAAGCCCGTTAAAAATACAGGGAGTCTTCATTTCCTCGGAAGCGGTTTCAATGACGCACTTTAAAGAGAGGAAGCCGTTGATCTTTGAGAGATTCCTTTAGGGCGAGGATGATCAGCCGTGTTGCTGTTGCTTTGGGCAGTTTGGTTGCTTAACGTCTCTGTAACCAGAGACAAGGTGTGCCTTTTATGGCCCTCCAAGGCCTGGGTGGCTTTTCGTGGAATGTTGAAGAAAGGCCAGAGCATCTGTGGAGAGAATTAGGTCCAGGTTTGACTAAGATATTTGGAAAGGACTCCAAGCAAATTGACCAAATGGTATAAACATGAGCGTCAGCTCCCTGGAGCAACGGCCGAAGGACTAACGTGTTTCTCCCGGAGAAAGAGTCTGGAAAGAAGGGGTTCGAGGGGGAAACGGTGAGCGCTGTCCAGGGCATCCTCGCTGGATGGAAACAGAGGAGGGGGTCGTGGCCTGTCGGTTCCAGGGTCACAGCAGTGAAGACCGTCCAGCCTGGTTGGAGTCTTCAGGTCTTTGTCCCTGGACAGAGCGGTCAGCTTTTTGGACGACGGCGTTCAGTCTGGGCTTGGGGTGCCCTCTCCTGCAGACAGGGCCTCACCTGCCCGTCGCAGCGTCCCAGGCACACGGCTGTCATTCTGACTGCTTCCCCCCAGCTGCCTGTCTGTCAAGTGGGGACAAGGACAGCGCTCCCATCTCGGGTCGCTGAGAGGACTGAACGTGACCGCCCAGGGGAGGCAAGAGCCCGGGGCCTGGCACAGCGGCAATCTCTGCTGCCCAGTCCTCCTCGGACCATTATTACTGGGACCGTTTATTTATATTATAAATAATATAATAATTGCGACCCTTACGTGCTGCATGAGTGTCCAAAATATCTTGAAATGAGACCCACAGTTTAGAGTGTGGTGAAATAACCAAACTCAGATTGATTAGATAGCTTGCTCTTTGATCCTGACTATTCACACTCGACTCAGACAAAGGGCATTTTTCCTCCAGGTCTGTGACCGACTCACCCTGGAGTCAGCGCTTTTTCCCTCTCAGCACGTGAGGGCGTTCCTACAGGTCGAACCTGCTTTGGGTTCTTAGGCGAACTTGGCCTCAGGAGCGTTTTGTTCTCCTTCTGCTGGTTCTTCTTCCTCCCACGTGACCACACCTGTGTCCTTTACCTGCTGGGCATCTTTCAATGACTTCCTGTGGCCTGAGTCCCCCCGGGGCCACGTCTCAGTCTGGGTGACCTTGTCTTGTGACCCTTCCAGGCCTCTGTGGTGGGTGGGTCTCACCTTGCTCACGCTCTTTTTTTCTCTTACTTTAAAAAAGTTTTAAAAAGTATTGAAATAGAGCGCTAGTTTCAGGTGTATAGCAAAGCGATTCAGCTATATAAACATATGTATATATATAATCTTTTAGATTCTTTTCCGTTATAGGCTATTTGAAGATAGTGAGTACAGTTCCTTGTGCCGTACAGAAGGTCCTTGGTATTTGTCTATTTTATGTATAATAGTGTGTTCACCCCAGTCTGGTAACTTATCTCTCCTCTCTCTTTCCCCTTTGGCAACCATACGTTTGTTTTCTGTCTGTGCATCTATTCCTGTTTTGTAAATAAGTTCATTTGCATCATTTTTATCAGTTTCCACATGTAAGTGATATCAGATGACATTTATCTTTCTCTGTCTGACTTGCTTCACTTAGTATCATCCTCGCTCGGTCCATCCATGTTGCTGCAAGTGGCACTGTTTCATTCCTTTTCATGGCCGAGTAATAGTCCATGGTACATATGTACCACATCTTCTTTATGCATCCCTCTTCGATGGATACTTAGGTTGCTTCCATGTCGCGGCTGTTGTAAATGGTGCTGCAATGAACTCTTGCTGGTTCCTCTCCTGACAGGTCATGGGATGGGACCACAGCTCCCTGGCCTTCTGTTTCTTGCCCACTCTTAAAACAGGCCACTATTAAAAAAAAAAAAAAATTAAGGCTTTATTGCTAAACAGTAACTAAATAAACTGGTAGAAACTCATAAAAATAATAACCAAGGAGTTCCTGTTTTGGCTCAGTGGTTAAGAACCCAGCTAGTGTCCATGAGGATACAGGTTCAATCCCTGCCCCCGATTAGTGGGTTAAAGATCCGATGTTGCTGTGAGCTGTGGTGTAGGTTGAAGATGGGGCTTGGATCCCGAGTTGCTGTGGCTGTGGTGTAGGCCCACAGCTGCAGCTCTGATTCCATGCCTAGCTTGAGAACTTCCATATGCTGCAGGTGCAGTCTTAAAAAGAAAAAACAAACACCCCCCCAAAACAAAACCCCAACATAATAAACAAGCAGAATTTACCAATTTTTCCAGGACTCTAGTAAACTTTTTCTTAACTTTTTTTCCAGGACTTCCTGCAGCTATGGAAGCTCTCATCAGAACCCAGAGGTGCTCTTTGAGATCAAAGCCCCTTAGTGGTGACTCTGTGTCTCCGCCTCCGTCCCCCTTAAATACGGTATTTGTTGGAGCCCAGCAGGCCTTTGGTTCTAAGTCTTTTCCCTGCTAAACGCCCTCTGTTAGGCTTAGGATCTGTATATGCAGCTGCCTCCTGGACACAGCGCATGAGTGTCAGCTCAGCACGTCCAAGGTTTAGCTCTCACTGTCTGGATTGGCACGTCCCTGAAAAAGTCAAAGGCTTTCACCCTCCTCGGCTCCTCCAGGTCAGCACAGCCTGTAGCCAGTGGCCAGGCTGGGATTCAAACCCAGCTCCTTCTCAGCCTCTCTGCTGGACTAAACTCATTATTCCCTCCCACCACCTTTGTTCTCAGCTGCGGCCAAGCTGGAACCCGGTGTGTTTTGCCATCTCTTCTCTACATCCCCGTCCAGCTCCTGTCTCGTTCCTAAATCGCTTCTGTCTCTCGGCACCTCCCTGATGCCACGGGCACTGTCCTGTTTGATTTGTTCCAGGGACTGCGGTAGCGTCCTACCTGGTCCTCCGGACGGGGCCTTGCCTTTCTCATGTCTGATCCCGTGGAAGGAACGACTGGTATCTGACGGCGTTTCTTCCCAGCAGAAAAGTGTTCAGCAGCTCTGACCGATTGGTTGGGGCCTTTGCGCATCTACTGCTGCTTCCTTTCTAGTGTGATTTCTTTTTCCTCTTTCTTCTTCTTCTTCTTTTTTTTTTTTAAGGCTGCACCTGTGGCATATGGAGGTGCCCAGGCTGGGGGTCCAATCGGAGCTGTAGCTGAGGCCCACACCACAGTCATAGCAACGCCAGATCTGAGCCGCATCTGTGGCCTACACCACAGCTCACAACAATGCCAGATCCTTAACCCACTGGGTGAGGCCAGGGATCGGACCAGCATCCTCAAGGACACTGTGCTGGGCTCTTAACCTGCTGAGCCACAGTGGGAACTCCCCTAGCGTTATTTCTTGCTGCCTCTCATCAGACGCTCAATGTTCTCGCCCTACTCAGTAGCTTTCCTTTTCCCAAATGTGCCAAATTCTGATCTTCCGCCCCCTCCCCAGCCCCGCCTTCTGTTGAACCCCTACTCATCCTTCTGGCTTCAACTTGGCCACGCTTCTCACCCTCGCATCTTCCCACACACTGAGGGTGTCAGGCCCTCAGTAAATACTTAGCAATTATATGAATGAATTCAAGGAGGAAAATCCCCATTCTTGCATCAGATAATTTTTATTGATTTGCTTCAAATTTGAGTTTCATTGTATTTGACAACTATATGCACCATTCACAATATTGTTAATAATTCATAATTGTATTAATAAGGGCTAAATATTAAACGTAGCAATACTTTGCTTTTTAAAAATATTCCAGAACCATCTGAGAAAAATGCGGACAAGGAGCCCCTTACTCTCATTGAGAAGGTCGAAAGAAAGAGGTGTGAAATACTCAATAAATGGGACGAAATCCAAGCTCTTGAAAGACAAATGAAAACAACTTTGGTTCACACTGGAATTCTGTGTATCACCGAGAATAAGATTAAAAGCTTAGAGGTATGCGGACGGTTTATTTGAATGTCTACACCGTTCTTTTGCTTGAAGACCTTCGCAAACATGTGAGGCGATTTGCTTTTGCAATAGGGAACAAAATAACACAAGATCTGGTCCAAATATATTTTGATTTCCAAACACTTATATTGAATGATTAGAATACTTAAGACATGTAGCTAAAACAACAACAACGAAGGTGATAAAAATTCTGTAGAGATGAGTTGTTCAGTTAGCTGGAAGGCAGGACTAGTTACTGTCACCAAGAATCTACTCTATTAGACTTTAGCAACGGTTGCTGACCATTTTCTTGATAAACAATGTAATATAAATTATGATTTATGTTTGAAATGCTACGATGCCCTACTGCTGAGGTTATAACATAAATTTTATTTGTGCAGAACCTGACTCAGTATAACTTCCACTTACAGGCTTTATTAGTGATATGTGTTTATTCTTTTGGGGGTTGTAGAATTACATGTGTTTTCCCAACCCTTTTTTTTTTTTTTGGCCTCTCCTGAGGCATGGGAAAGTCCCTGGGCCGGGGATCGAACCTGTGCCACAGCAGCGATCAGAGCCACGGCAGTGAAAATGCTGGGTCCCAAGCCACTGCCCTCAAGGTGCTCCCAACGTTACTTGTTTTTTAAGCCTCATTATTATTATTATTTTTAGGTCTGCACCGGCGGCCCATGGGAGTTCCCAGGTTAGGGGTCGAATCAGAGCTGCAGCTGCTGGCCTACACCACAGCCACAGCAACGCAGGATCCGAGCCTCGCCTGCGACCTACACCACAGCTCATGGCAATGCCAGATCCTTAACCCACTGAGCGAGGCCAGGGATCGAACCCAAGTCCTCATGGATTTTAGTTGGGTTTTTGAGTGCTGCGCCACCCCGGGAACTCCTAAGCCAAATAATAAAGTGCATAGGAAGTTGGTGGTCCCAGCCTGCTTTGATTTGCTTCCCTCTTTTAAAATAACATGTTCAGATTCCTTCTGTGTTCTCATTTTAGAGTCTGCTCCCCCCTTTTTTAAACTAATGTTCCGAGAAGACACACTCATTTGTAGCTGAATTTTTAAACAGCGACACTGTTATCGCTTCTGTGTTGTGAGCACGATAACACGCAAAATCATGTCACCTTTTCTTTCAAAATGAAAACCTCTTTCAATAGATTGAATCTAGGAACTAGAAGCTTTCCTATGATGGTTCCATATCCGTAATTTATGGTACTTTATTTATTATGTTTGTTTGGCTCCATAATTCAAATACCAGAAGGTACAATAAAAATTGCATTTATTAGCTTATTAAGTTGTTGATTTCTAGTTGTGGACTTGAAATGGTATTTCTAACCAGAAGAAGTTCAAAATTTACAATGTGCCAGATACTGCTGCAAACAATATAAAAAGACTATTTCATTTAATGTCCAGCAATCCTAAGAGACAGAGGTTATCATTAACCCTGTTTTTCCGGTGAGGAAACCGAGGCACCAATATGCTAAATAACTTGGCTGAGGTCCCACTGAGCGAGCAGCAGAATTAGGATTTACAGGCAGCGCAAGTTCTTAATTACTCATCATCCGCCTCCTGATACAATTGCTAATCCTTTTCAGTATGTGGCATCTCTGGAAGAGCAAGCCTTGGCACCTCCTCTCCGTCAGTATCTTGTTGACAGCTATTTGGATATTCTCATGTACAGAATTAACTAATTTTTCAGATGCAGCAATACTATTCCTGCTATTTCTATTGTGCTTATAGTGAGTGTATAGGCTCACTGGGGAAGAAGTGACAGCTTCACGATGGTAACATCCATACAGGATCATTTTATGTTTCATTTACTTTGATACATTGGTCTCACATATTTTTCTTTTACTTATTCTTGGGACTTTTTTTTTCTTTTTCTTTTGTCTTTTTAGGGCTGCACCCAAAGTATATGGAGGTTCCCAGGCTAGGGGTTGAATCAGAGCTGTAGCCGCCAGCCAATACCACAGCCACAGCAACACGGGACCCAAACTGCATCTGCAACCTACACCACATCTCACGGCAACGCCAGATCCTTAACCCACTGAGTGAGGCCAGGGATCAAACCCACCACCTCATGGTTCCTAGTCGGATTCGTTAACCACTGAGCCACGACGGGAACTCCTTTTTTCTTAACATTACAGATTATAAACTGTTATTGCAGGTATGTATGTGACCTAAGGACAGTTTTATGTTTATGCTGTATCCAGCCATCCTAAAAATTTCTGCTACTCTGGAATTTCCCTAGAATTCTCTAGATTTTTGCTACCTCCACCCTCACCTCCTGTAGTTTTTGATCCAGGGGCCAGAATCCTTCCCTCTTACTGCATCTCCTTCAAGTCATTTTTGTTTATCCATTGTTTTTAAATGGTGGGCTTTTGAATACTATTGAAATTACAAGAACAGCAATCACATAGTACTTTTCGTTCCTTAAGATGGGGGAAAAATATTTACCAAATATTCTTAGCCAAGTATCTTTCTTTTAAAACCGTTTTTTTTTTCTTTCAGACGGAAACTGTAAAATTGGAAACAGCAAATAAAATTTTAAAGAAGAAAATAGAAGTAAGCTTTTGTGAATCAGTGTTTTTCCATAGAAATGTTATTTCCTCTAGTAAGTTCTCGTACCATGTCCTAAACCAAACATGAAGATATATGCATAATCTTTCTAAAATGATAGCCTTCTGTAATGTTAGAAATATCTTGCTGCAGAGATGTTAGCTTAAAACTGGCCGGTGTAAGCTCTTGTATAAATGAAAAAAATTCTTTTTTTCAGTATTTGAATGCGTCAATCAGACGTGCCCATTTCTATAATCCTTCCACGCATAACAAGTAATTGTAATGAGTTTATTCTGTGACAGGGAATGTGATGAGCCAGTTTCCCCAAGGACTTTCAGGACAGCCCATCAAAATACATGGTTACAATTTGTTGCTTAATAGATTCTAGCGCTGCTTTGATTGCATGTGTACATCTCTCTGTGTTACATGGAGCATGAATTAGTATGCAAGGCCTGATTCTAGAGGTGATAAAGTGTTTGAATGTAATTGGCAACATTATTGCCGTTACACGTAACCAGTATCAGACCATCATACGTGGCCAAATGATTTTTAATTCTTTTAATTTATCGTCTTTTTTTTTTTGTTTAATTCTTGCTAGAATATTGAAAACTACGTGAATCAGAGCTTGGGGAAGAGCAAGTTGAATGAGGCGGAACAACAGTACGTATCGACGCCTTGATCAAAGCGCTGTTACATTCTGATGCGGTTCTCAAACCATCCATTTAAAACTAGATTACACGAGCCAGTATTTTTGAAGTACTGGCATTCCTGAGTGTAAACTTCACATATAGATGTTACATCCTTTCCTGTGCTCAAGGATACTTAGTTCAAGATTTAAATCTCCACTGTATATATTATTTAGCAATATAGAAATAAATTTTTTGGAAAAAGCTGAAGAGCTGAGGGTGACTGTTCATAGGCAGGAGTGGGGAAGGTGTGGAGGCAGGCTATGGCTTTTAGGGATATTCCATCTTTGAAAAAACCGAGACGTCTATTATTCGGAAATTTTTATTTTTATGTTTTTCCTTGTTTTTAGGGCTGAGCCAGCAGCACATGGAAGCTCCCAGGTTAGGGGTCGCATCAGAGCTACAGCTGCAGGCCTACCCCACAGCCACAGCACCACCAGATCCGAGCTGCCTTGCACTGCAGCTTGTGGCAACCCTGGATCCTTAACCCAGAATTGAACCTGTATCCTCATGGATACTATGTCGGGGTCTTAACCCCCTGAGCCACAATGGGAACTCCTGAACATTTTAATGTAAAAATAAAGTGGCTAATTGATATCATCTGCTGCATAAATTTGGACTTTCTATAGTTCATTTCCTTTGAGTTGGTACCACCATTCAGATCTCAGGCTGCGGAGAGGCTGGGAAAAAGCACTGATGGTTTAAGTCCGTATTTGCGATACGAGCTTACTGGTATCAACATGTAAAAAGACACTTAGTGGTAGGTCCCGGGACATCCTCAAGGAACCAGGGTTCTTTCATCTCCCTTCCCCGCTTCCCTGGAGGATCCCTTTCCTTCTCAGGCCTCAGCCTGGCCACCTTCAGGCACAGCGCCCACGTCACGCAGAAGAAGAAAGGGACAGTGAGGGACAAGTGGGGAAGAGCCCCTCGTTAGGAGGCGGTTAGATTGTATTTAGAAAGGAAAGCCCTACCCAGGGACTCCCACCCGCCTCTCCTGGCAGCACCACGTCCCAAGGCCCCTCTTAGCAGCAAAGGAGCCCAGAACAGAGACCATCCACCCCCAGCTGGCATGGTAGGGAAAATCACGAAGCAGAGGTGTTGGGGCTGCGGACTGAGCCACACAGGTAGATCCAGGTTTTGTGAGCTTTGCATTGTTATTTTTTCTTTATAGGGCCGCACCTCAGGAATGTGGAGGTTCCCAGGCTAGGGATCCAGCTGGAGCTGCAGCTGCCAGCCGACACCACAGCCACAGCAACACCGGATCCCAGCTGCCTCTGCGACCTACACCACGGCTTGCGGCAGCGCTGGATGCTTAACCCACTGAGTGAGGCCAGGGATCAAACCTGCCTCCTCAGGGACACTCCGTCAGGTTCTTAACCTGCTGAGACAGAGTAGGAACTCGGAGGCTTGTCTTATATTGGGTGTCCTCAAAGGAAGGGAATACAGAAGTACAAACACAGAAGTGGGAAGAGTCCTTCCACTGCCTCGACAATGACCGTGGCCTGACCTGGTGCTGAAACATCATCACTGTCAAGGTAAACCCACCTCCGCCGCCACGCTCTACACAGCCTGGAAAATGTTGCAGGAGACAGTACCCTAAGTAGCAAGAGGAGCTGGTTATAGTCAAGGCCAAAAGTCTGCCAGGAATACCTTTTCAGATGAAAGTATGGAGGGTTGCAAAGTCTTACTTTTAAGCTTTCATGTAAATGTGTCCTAACACAGACATTTATTTTGAAATTGTCTTTCATGCTTCATGTACTTTTCTGTAACCTATTGTATTCATTTGTTATGTATTTTAAGGAACCTTTGGAAATTTATCAATGAATTTGTAAAATTAAAAGAATGGGGTGAAAACGCTCAAGCGACTGGCAGAGTGACCTATGAAAGTTCACAGCCACCGTGGATACAGCGTGGGAGTTTGCAGAGGAATAAATGAATGAAGATACATTTCTTTGGGTTGGTTTAAATTTCCAATAAAATTAATATGGTATACGTTTCCTGCCCAAGATGTTGAAATAAATACGTGTATTCGTGCGATCAATTTTACTTTCCATGCATCTTCATATCCATCGTAGTTCTTAGAGGATTTTCTGCTTCCACTCAATAACTTTCTCCAGGGAGAAATACTTTCAGCTCTTTGAGAGTGTGGAAAGTAACATGATGTCCTTCCTATCAAAGGAAATCTCGGTGCCTCCATTTTGCTCTGGTTTCAGCTGAAAGGCCCTCCTGCAGCCCCCTCCTCTTTCCCGCTTCTCCCAGCACCAATGTGCTCCGAATGAGCCAACTGAGAAGAATGTGCGCCCTGACCCGACCCATGGGAAGGGGACAGGCCCCTCGCCTGCGTTAGGGTCAATAGGGAGGGTCCTTTCTTCTTTGCAGGGGCCTTTTGAGCACCTGTGCCCTTCTCAGAAGGAAAGAGCCTTGTCCAGATCTCCCCGTGTTCGTGTGTCTCACTTTCCGACACTGACCATCCGAGCCGTGTCCCCAAAAATAGGAACAGGAAATTCAGCCGGCCTACACCACAGCCACAGCAACACGGGATCCGAGCTGCCTCTGTGACCTACACCACAGCTTGCTGCCGTACAGATTAGACTCATTTCTTACTTGCCAATGCAAGTTTATACAAGGCATTGAACAACACGTAGTGTCGTCTCATCAATAGCCTTTTAATTACGTCGTCTGTACTCATCGTGGACGGCGCAGTGCTCGACCAGTGTTACGAGAGGACTGGCCCAGTGTCTTAGCAGATCACGTGTCTTGGGATCTTGAGGACAACCTTGCGATTTGAAATTTTTTTTAATCCCTCCCTTTGCCTATAACGTGGTCTGAGCCTTTAAGAATAAATGCGAGTCCAGATTCTTGGGACAAGCACACATAGGGCTGTTGTGAAGAGCAAGCGTACGTGGTGAGTACAAACAAGGGGGCTTAAATCCTGACCGGGTAGAGTAGAGTTTGAGGTGCAAGAGAGCGAGAAGCAGGGTTTGCTTTCTCTGGACCGGGAGGTTGGTATCGGGAAGGTGTGCTCCTCACAGCTCTCTTTCAGATCTTTCATGATGCAACAGTGGCCCCCCTGAAACTGAGCAATTTCACTGTATATAAAAGTAAGTTAGACTTTAGCAGTCTCTGTTGAGGTCCCTTTGTCCCAGTTGCTTTCTCTTGGTTATCTCTGTCTGGAATCTTTGGCGGCCCCATCGCATCCCATCACACGGGAGAGAATGAAAAGGCAAACTGGTGAGTTGATCTGCTTGAACTACGCATCAATAACAGCACGGGGATTCGAATCCAGAAGTGGCTTGCTCAGTTCCTACGCACTTATGACTGCGATGTGCCATGTTATCTGTACACACGGCCAGTCAAGATGTGGGGAAATGAATTTATGCAATGTCCAAAAGTGGCATAAAGACCACGAGAACTGAAAACAGACCAACACACAAAGCTGAATTTACTTGCTTATCAAGCAAGGCCATTCTCTCAAGAGAGAGGGTCCAGGAGGATCCGATTTGAAAGTGGGGGAGCTGGCTATGGGGCCAAGGGGTGTGTTACTCCACGTTAAGAGGGTCTTTGCATTAGGAACTGAATGGATTTGTGGGGGAGGAGAGGGGAGGGGCAGGGAAACCTTTTTTTCAATTGGCCGTCATTCTGGCTAATGCACCAAAACCACTGGTTTTGAAGAGATATAAAATGAACTCCACTATAGCCTTGTCAAGATCAAAGTCTTGGTGCAGGCACTTCCGTATGTATGCCCTTGGGACTGGTAAGTCTTTCTGTTAAAATAGTAATCTTACTCTTCTTCTCTTATTCAAGCAACACATTAGGTCAACATTTGAGTACGTTCTGGACAGTTTACTCATTGCTATAAGTATGGAAAAGAAGACACAGTCCCCAAACTTTGGGAGTTTATAGTTGGTGGCACAGATTTGTCAATAGGATAACAACAACAGAAAAAGTCTGAAAAAGCACAGTGAAAATAGAAATGCACTCCTACCCACTCCTGAAGCCAGTGTACGTCGATATGAACGATTTGGAATGTAATTTAGCAAGGAGTTGTGCTGGTCACTGAACAGCTAATATAGGACCAGGTGACATATTTGGGCCAGTGCAGGAGGGTTGTGATAACCTATTGCAAGAATGATGAGCTCTGAAAAGATCAGCTTATTTGTAAAATGACATAAAAGGGAATAATTCAGGGAAGTCAGAAATTTGGACTGCTCAAGATGGGATACATTGACTGCTTTGAGTCCAAAGGTGTAAGAGATGAGATTTTTCAAAATCTGTAACTCGATGCACTTTCTGAAGACAAAGAGTCCATCACAAGTGAAGCCTTTCCACTGGAGCCCCGTGGCCGCCAGGAAGCCATCTCTGAATTGAGAGGGAAGGGCAGCGAGAAAGAGAAAGTAAAGACACAGATCTGAGAGCATCTCCAGGCAGACAGCGGGCACGTGGAACTGACTGGAGGTAAACGGACGGGCATGTTCTGAGTTTCTAAGGGAGTTTTACTGCCAAGAAAGGCCCCTGCTGTCCAAAATCTCAAAAGACGTGTGGTCCCCTGAACTTCCACGAAGAGGTGCAGGAAGGAAGCCGAGAAAACTGTGCCCTCTGAGGAAGGATGCTCCCTGCAGCCCACTTCAAATGTGTCCAGGTGGGGAAGAGAGGACGGCCAGGCCAGTGACCAGGACAATGAACCAGAGAGCACCATCTGGACGCAGAGTCGGTCCTTAAACGGAGCACTTCACCCCACTGCTTGGTGGGGGCCCTTTCCGTGTCTTCTATTCCCCTGCCAATAGTAGACAAGATGTATACAATTTTTTTCTTTTTTTTTTAGGGCCACACCCGCAGCATATGGAAGCTCCCAGGCTAGGGGTCGAATTGGAGCTATGGCCGCTGGCCTACACCACAGCCACAGCAACGCGGGATCCGAGCCGCTCTGTGACCTACACCACAGTTCGAGGCAATGCCAGATCCTTAACCCACTGAGCAAGGCCAGGGATCAAACCCGCAACCTCATGGTTCCTAGTTAGATATGTTTCCACTGCGCCACGATGGGAACGCCTGACAAGATGTGTGCTATTAACGCTACTTTATTTCTTGAATTAAAACAGCAAGAGGAGTTCCCTGGTGACTCGGAGGGTTAAGGACCTTGTCACTGCTGTGGCTCCCGTTGCTGCTGTGGCTAGAGTTTGATCCCTGGCCCAGGAATTTCTGCATGCCACAGGCACAGCCAAAAGTAAACAAACCAAACAACCAAATCAAAAGCCAGCAAGAATGTTGAAATTATGTTTTAAGGCATGTGGCTGCTTGGGGGGGTTATGAAGTGTGTAATGGCGTGGGTCTTTTTATTGAAAGGGATCTGGCTGGTTGTCCCACGGGGCTAGTTGTTTGGAGCACAACCAGCTCCATTCGAAATTTGTGGGGGTGACAACTTGAAAATAGGTGGTGGCATTGGGAGGCGGAGGGGCTAGCAGGCACACCTCTCACGATTCTCAGCGCTGAGCAGAACCTCTGAGAAGCAGCGGCGGGGTCCTTCCTTCAGGAAAATCTCCCTCTGTCCCCATTTCCCAGATGAGAATACTGAGGCTCAGCTGTTGGCTGAGGGCCGAAGCATCGAGGTGGCCCATCTGTTTGAATCACCCACGTCCTCACCTGCTTGTGGAAATCGGGTCACAGGTCACCAGCGAGGTCCCCACTGTGACTTGCGCGGACAACAGACCTCGGCTTGGGCCGGGGACACAAAATGAAAACCTTTTCTTTGCCCTTGTCCTGGGCCGCAGGACACCTTCACGCCCGCCTCATCCGTGCGGCCCCCGTTTCTGCCATCGCTTCCCTCCCCCCAGGACCAGGGTTCCTCGGATGGGCGCCCTCTTCAGTTCCTGCCCCGGGCCACAAAAGCGTCCCCATCCGCATCCCTCCTGGCGTCCGCCTGGCCCTGACCCGGTACCCTGATCACCGCTAAGGGCCCAGCGCCGGCCTCGCGTCCCAAAGAGATGGAGCAGCGGCTGTCATGACCCCAGCCCGCAGATGGGGAAACCGAGGGACAGGCGGCAAGCCGCTCGCCCAGGGTCACGGACCCGCCAGAGGCCGAGCTGTGCAGTCTGGCTCCAGGCCCCGCTCCGAAGAGCTGGGGCAGAGGCGGAGCTCGTCCCTGCAGGTGGCCCGTCCGCCCTCGTCTTCACCTGCTGGCTCCTCCTCTGGACCCGCGACTCAGCTGTTAGGGGTATTTTTCCATCAGGTCCGCCCCATCAGGATAAAACCGTCGAAAGCTCCCTATTGAAGAAACGTACAAAGGAACAGCGCTGCTCTACCCCAAATCGCTGTTCCCGGCGAGCATCCTAAAGGAGCCTTTGCTCTCACTCTGAGCGCCTGTGAGCGGTCATCCCGCCCTGCGTGCTGGGTGAGGAGGGCCTGCGCCCTAGGGGCCAAGCGGGAGGCACGGCCGCAGCCGGGACCTACCCGTCTGGGTGGCAGGTGATAAGCACACACCAAGGGCCGCGTTTCTTTCTTTCTAAATAATTGCACATTTGGCTTCGAAACCCTTATGCATCCTGTAGAAAGTTAGCTCCTATCTGTTATTAGAGCTCGTTTCTCCAACTCCTCTTTGGTGGGTGTAAAGATCTTGAAGAGTGACTTTTTTTTTTTTTTCCTGAAAATTGGAGAAATAAAAAGACAATTTAAAAATTTATTTGGAAAAGCAAAGGACCAAGAATCCCTTACCCTGGTTTGGGTCGCTGCTGTGGCGAGGGTTCGATTAATCCCTGGCCTGGGAACACAGCCACTCTAACAGGTGTGTAGAGGTACCTCGATGTTGTTTTAATTCGCCTTTCCCTGACAGCAAATGCGACAGAGCATCTGCTCCTGTGTCATTTGCCATCTGTGTATCTTCGGTGAAGTATCTACTCAGATCCTTTGCCCATTTTCTATGTGGATGGTTCATTTTCTTATTGTTGAGTTTTAAAAGTTCTTTGCATTATTTTGGGTAACAGTCCTTTGTCAGACTTACCTTTTGCAAATATTTTCCCTCAGTCTGTGGCTTGCCTTCTCATTCTCTTGATAGTAACTCACCTTTACATAAAAATAAAACATCTGGAAAATCCTTGAAAAGCATCTTTACATAAAAATAAAACGGCTGGAAAAGATTTGCAAAGCCGGTAACACAATTCCACCTACTCTTAGGTTCCCCTACTTTGGAAAACAGGAAGTCGAGCTTTTCTGGGGCTGGAAGGGTAAAACTTCAGAATACATACATTATTTTCTGAGAGTATGTGCTCTCCAGAGTTTTACTGTTATGAAAATAATACTCCTCTTGACATTTTTGAAAATCCTCAACCACATAGAAAAGTAGGAAAATGTTCATCATTTATGCAAACTCAGAGGCTGTCAATGCTCCTATTTTGGATAGTTACTTATTCCTGCCCGTCTTGTCTCTTCTAATTTTTTGACACCTTCTTTTGCAAAAATAAATCACCTGGCCCCTTTCGCTTAAATTATTGTTTCATATGTTTTCCCACGTTACCCCTTTTCAATAATAATCAACAAATTAGCACCTTTTATTGGATAGTCCTTTCTTAAGAATGAAAAATAACTTTTCATCACATTACACACACACACACACACACACACACACACACACGCACACCCCAGATAAACTTACTGTACATTGAGACCAAATGACTTTGGACTTCTCTTCCAATTCTACACGTCAGTGCGTCCTAAATCAAGACCTTCCTGTTGAAAGATAAAGAACAAGAAAGCAATGAGATGAAGGGATTTGCCTGCGGTTCCTCAGCAAGTCCAGGGGATAATGAGAACTAAGGCTGAGATCGTCTAATCTTTCAGACGATTCCATCAGCACCTTGTCCGGCTCTAAGGAGATGGTCTGGGCAGTGTTTTCCAAAAGGGACCCGTTTCCTTTTTTGAGCATCTTTTTGGGACTTGATCTGCATCCTCAGGCTCCACCCGTGCCTCTGCAATGTGGGAAACAGAAAAAAGAGGCAGTTGAAGGAACAGGGAAACTGCTCAGGGAAAAGGTATTAATAGCAGCAGAATGTTTAAAATGATGATGTTTAAAATGATGATGTTTAAAATTGCACAGGATCTGAGAAGACTACCGCACACTTAATAATGTTTTATCACAAAGGATAATTCACCACTAGGTAAATATACCCAATTACTATGCGTTTCTATTAAAGAATTCTGAAATATATTTGTGGAAATATAAGTATATATCCCATTCATAATATGAATTAAAAATATTGACCAACTTGACAGAATAGCAATCATTTATTTTATTTTATTATTTTTATTTATTTATTTATTTTTTGGTCTTTTTGCCTTTTCTAGGGCTGCCTGAGGTATATAGAGGTTCTCAGGCTAGGGGTCGAATTGGAGCTGTAGCCGACGGCCTACACCACAGCCACAGCAATGCGGGATCCGAGCTGTGTCTGCAACCTACACCACAGCTCACAGCAACGCCGGATCCTTAACCTACTGAGTGAGACCAGGGATCGAACCCGCAACCTCATGGTTCCTAATCTGATTGGTTAACCACTGCGCCACGACGGAAACTCCAGAATAGCAATCATTTAAAATTAAACACCATTTTTTTTTTTGTGAACTATTTTTCTAAACTTAATTAATTTGGTCTTGCAATTAGTGAGTTCATTTAAACTTATTTACAATAGTTTTTATCTTTATTTATTTTTTAATTTTTTCTTTGTTTTTTTTAGGGCCACACCTGCGGCATTTGGAAGTTCCCAGGCTAGGGGTTGAATCGGAGCTGCAGCTGATGGCCTGCACCACAGCCACAGCAACCTGGGATCCAAGCTGCATCTATGACCTACACTACAGCTCCGGGCAAGCCAAACATTTAACCCACTGAGTAAGGCCAGGGATCAAACCTGCATCCTCATGGATACTAGTCGGGTTTGTAACCCACTGAGCCACAGCAGGAACTCTAGTCTTTATCTTCAGAATGCTGAACGTCTTAACTCGGATTAGATCCCATATGCTAATTTGCTCTAGATCCATTCGTAAATGTAAAATGAACTGGGAAGAGGAACGTTTTTGCAAGAGTAAACTATGATTTTTCACAGTCTCCATTGACTGTTATCATGAAGACTTGCTCTAAAATTATTACTTTATTATCCGAGTTCGCTCAGCTCTGGCTCTCAGCTCAGCCTTCTAGTTATAATATTTAAATGAATAGTATGTTTTATGTTCTAATATATACAAAATCCCTTAGATCTAGTTCATTCAAAATGTATTACTTTTGAAAGGATTTAATTTGGTCTACAGACGTGCATTTCTGCCATGTTTTCTTCTTGTGACAGTTACAGGATTTTAATTCCAAGATGAGTTTTTAAGTTCTGCTATCAGTGTGTGTTGTAGACTCGTTCTGGTACCTTTTGCGCCTGGAATAGTAGGAATCGGGGCAGTCCGGGAGCTTCCCCTTGTCCTCAGGGTGCAAGGCTGTCCTGAGCTGGAGACGGACAAGAAAGAGCACTGCCCTCTAAGAGGGGAGGGAATAACTATCAATTTTGTGGGTCCCCTCATAAAACACTGCTCTCCAAGACCCACCGCCTCTTTACTGATAACGCCCAGTTGCTAAGCTGTGGCTCTTTCCGCATCTCAGAATCTAGTCTTATTTGCAAGGGTGTGTTACAGTGCTTCTGTGAGCATTTAACTCATATGCACTAGAAGCCTCTGGAGGAACCCATTGCTGGCTCATCAATAACCTCATCAATCAATAGCCCCATCAATCAGACTCCCTTTTATCTTTAATCCCTCCTTTCTTGAATCTTTTCCCGTGACGAGTGAGCATGCCCACGTTATCCATGTTGCAAACAAACATCCAGCAAGAAAGAGTAACAGATTTTGCCCTTGATTTTACTCTTCTGCTTTCCGGGGCACCTACCCAGCTTCCATTATCTACTTTTGCCTCCCCGAAAGAATCCATGTTTTTAAATTGTGTTATTTTTATTTTTTTTTTCACACCGCCCACCTCTCCTCCGTCATAGCCCTTTTGATTGGTAGACCTGACCTTCATTCTACCCTCAGGTGTGGATCCCAAACTACCAAGTCAGTGGTTCTCAATTTTATCTGCACATCAGACTCCTCTGAGGGGGAAAAAATAATAGATGCCTGAGCCTCAACCTGAACCAATTAAGTTGAGAGGTTGGTGGGACCTGGGCGTTAGAGTCATAAATTTGTATGTTCCCCTGGTTCTTCTTCTTCTTTTTTTTTTTTGGGCCACATGTGCAGCATGTGGAAGTTCCCAGGCTAGGGGTGGAATTGGAGCTGCTGCTGCTGCCGCCGGCCTACACCACAGCCACAGCAGTGCCAGATCCAAGCCTTGTCTGTGATTTACACCACAGCTCACGGCAACATCAGATCCTCAACCCAGTGAGTGAGGCCAGGGATCAAACCCGTGTCCTCATGGATCCTCGTCGGGTTCATTACCACTGAGCCACAATGAGAACTCCAACCCCTGGTTCTTCTAAAGGACAGAGCTGGTTGTTCTGACGTCCTTTCCCCCCATTGTGTGGTCAGGACCTCGGGCTGCAGCAGGTGTAGGTCCCCCAGGTACTCTTACTGTCTAGGGGTGGGAACAAGACTGACCTGGGCCCAATCAGCTGAAAGGGAAGGATGCTACTGTGCGGTTGGGAGCAGGTCCTCTGGCCCCTTCAGGTCAGCACGGAGGTGCTGCCCAGCTGCTGCTGCCAGCTGACTGGCAACCTTGAGAAAGGGCATCGAGAAAGCAGGGTAGACACAAGGAGATGGCCCCCGGGGGAGGAGGGGGTGAACTGACCCTGACCGCACTCCCCAGGCCCCAGCTCTGTCTTCTCAGTGCCTTTTCTTCTTTGAGCCACAGCCGAGTCGGGCTGTGCTGCTGGGAGCTGTCTTCACCGTGCTGAAGGCCTCTGGCTTCTGACCTCCTCCCCTGATGAAAGGGCTTCAGCAGGTGTGGACACGGTTCTTGCTGAAGTGGGTGACGGTCATTGTTCCCCTGCTGGTCCGGTTTCACTCCCTCCATCGCAAGCACCTTTCCCCACCCTGCCCAGCATCCCACACCTTCCCGGCTTTGACTTCACAGGGAGGCGTCTCCGCTTATAACAGCTGCCCTTCCTTCGTGCTGCCATAAGTAGGGGCCACCTTTCAGGGTCGGCTCAGTGTGCCCCTCGTCTAGGAACCCATCCTTCACGCTGGCAGAGCGGGCTCAAAGCCTGTCCTGTGCACATGTCCTCAAACATGTGGCAACTTTCTGCTTATGGGTCAGGGTCCCCACAAGAGGGGCTGCTCCTGGAGGCAAGGAGCCGTAAGCCAGACCTGTGTCTTCAAGATTTTCTTAACGTGTGATGCGCTTTAGTGACGGCTGTGGGCTGCACTGCGTCCTCCCTGAAGATGCTGAATTCCTCACCACCCGGGCCTCCGGAGGCGACCTTATTTGGACCTACGGACTGTGCAGATGATTTAGTTCAGAGAAGGTCACTAGTAGCAGCAGGACTGTGTCCTTAGAAAGAGGGGAGTTGGACACAGACGGTACACAGGGACACCGTGTGAAGACTGGAGCTATGCTGTCACGAGCCAAGGACCGCCCCCCAGGAGAGGGGCCTGGACCAGAGGGAGAAGGGCTTTGCTGACTCCTTGATCTTGGCTTCTGCCTCCAGAGCTGTGAGGGCACGTGTCTCTATGGTGACAGCTACTCAGTCTGTGGTACTTTGGCTCAGAGCCGTAGGAAACCAATGCGGAGAGGAATCCTTGTGCATCTCTGGGCGGCTGAGTGAGCTAGTGAGCAAAGACGATAACCCTGAGCGGGAAAGAAGCTCTGCCCCCCAGCCAGGGCCACCCCAAAACCTGGGGGAGCGTGCTTTGTGCAGGGTGTGTTCCATGGCTCAAACTTGGACTAGTATGCTCCAAATGGTGTCAGTACTGGATGTGAGTTTTTATTTGTGACTTCACACTCCCTCTTTTTTAGTTAAGAAAATTCTTTCTGAACCAAAGTTTTATCTACAATTTCTTATTCTTTACTCTTAAGAATTTATGTTAAACTTTCCTAAAATGCAAGCAGTCGTATAAGCAATTGCATATTTAAAATTCATTTCAAGGTAATTCTTTGCTTCACTGTATTTTCCCTCTCAAATCCTCTCAGTTCGTTGAAAGTAATTCAGGTTTCGCCTCTCTCCAAACCATGCTTTCTAGACACTTCCCTATACTTTCAATACATAACATAACTCAGAGTTCTTGGCCAGAACAAAACAGCGGTTGAAATTTTCTTCAGACGGTAAAGTGAAACAGATTTCTCAAATCTCAAGGATTTTGCACCCAAAGAAAATTGGTACATGGTAAAATGGCTGAATATTTATTATCTAATTGTTTCAGTAACTATTAACTTCTGAGAACATTCCTCTTCACATTTAGCCTCGCTGGCTACTGCATTTTCTTTTCAATGTAAGGTTGAGGGTGTGACTTTTCATTTCATGCCTAAATCACGCGCTTTCAAGTTTCCTTGGCTCCTGCAGAAACATGGCTTTTGCAGCTAAGTTAACCCTCATGGTACATTTTCTGGAACTTTACAAAGGAGAACCCCCAAGTAGTTGATGGGAACGTCCCAACACTGAACAGAGGGAAAGGCAGGGGATGGTTCGGTCTCTGCCGGGCGGGGCCGGGGGCGGGGCCGGGGGCGGGGCCGGAAGGTTGGCCCTGTGTTTGTGCCCCGACATCCTCCCAGTCCCTCTTTCAAAACAGAGTGACAATACCCATCGCTCACGATAACTAGCTTGAGGGTCAAGTCCCACACCAGCCTTGCCTTGAGGATGTCAGGGACCCCAGGGATTCCCTTCCCAGGGACTCTCCCACAGGCCCCTGAGTGGGCGGTGGGTTACTGGGCGCCAGCCTCAGTGTCACAGGGTGGACACCTGTAACGCAGGACAGCCCTACTGAAGTGCACCGCAGGCCTGCTGTGGAGGCTGGGGTGCTCCGAGAGCCTGCCCCCCGGCCCAAAATGGTCCTGCTTAAGAGGACGAAGCTGACTTCCACCTTGCATGGGCTGAGAGTGGCTGCCGGGGGTTCTTGGTCACCCTGGGGTCCCAGCGTGGTCAGCAGACTCTGTGCCCAGAGAGTGACCTCCGGGTGGCGTGGGCGCAGAGCAATGCCAGGGCTTTCTGCCAAGCTGCAGGTGGCATCCAGGGTGGAATGAGGGTCAGTTCTGGTGACTTCATTGGTGGACAGTGGTGGTGGTTTGCTCCAGACACAGATATTTAGAGATATTTAAAAATAAGACATTTTATTTGCATATTTCTTAACTTCTTTCTTCTTAACGGATCTAAATGGTCGCCATCAAGCTCTAAGTCTTGCTCTTATATCCTCTTCCCTTCTTTACTTCTCTGAAGGAATCACTGTCAGAAAACTTGACTCTTGCTTTGCCGTCTGCTTGTTGTCCCATTTCTATACCCAAACCTCAGCTGTCTCCTTTTCTAGGGATCCTGGGGAGGGCGGAGGGGGAGTAGAATTTTGTATATCCTAGAGTTGAAATCCTTGCCACTTTCGGGAAGGTACTCATAAGTAAAGATATACATCCTAGAATTTTTCATAAATGGAAATATTTGGTTTAGGATGGATTTGGGATAGGAGATTTATAAAGAAAGCATAAACTATGAGCATGGTCAGTAATCATTAGAAAGCATCAAACGGATAAAACAGTCACCTTTTAATGGAAAGATTTCTAACTGTGGATTGTTTCCCTGACAAATTCCACACTCCTTCTGTCCTGTTCCCCCACATGCATCCTGCAGTGCGACCCCGCCTGCTGCGTTCCTTTCCTCCTGCCCCCCTCCCCTTCCACTGTCCAACATGCTACATCGTTTACTTACTCATTTTTCAGTCTCCTTTGCTAGAATTTAAGGTCCTTGAAGGCATGGGTATTTTTGTCTCCTTCTCTTCTGTTTACCAATGTAACTTAAACCCTTTAGAGGAGTTTAATAAATATTTGGTGAATGACTGAATTCGTTGTCAAGGGGTGCTTGATTTATTTGCAATAACATTTTTATTTAACTTTTTAAAACATTTTTATTTAAATAAAAGACCTTTCCTAACCTTGGCCAAACCAGAAAAAAATACTCTCTGACACATGGGCTCAAGATGGTGCCAAAACACAGAAGCTTCAAATAAGATTTCTTGAGAGGGCTAGTTTTTTTTTTTTTTTTTAATTTAAACCTCGTATAACTTAATTATAAACTCTTCTTGCAAAACACCATAATTGAATAAAATATTGATATGTGGAACGTGATTTTTCCTGGTAAAGCTATTCATCTAAGCAATCATTTTACTGGTTTAAAAAAATATATACTATTTGCAAACTCATTGTAGAATTTCTCAGATTACTTCTTTTTGGAAGGGAAAATGAACACATGTGGGAAATGATTAGATAGCTATGAAAAGACTGAATGAAGAAAGGAAAAGTATGAGCTGAAATTTAAGATGAGGCATATAATACAAGAACAATTTCAATTCACTTTCTTTTTTTTTAATAATTTTTTTTTATTTTCCCACTGTACAGCAAGGGGGTCAGGTTATCCTTACATGTATACATTACAATTACATTTTTCCCCCACCCTTTCTTCTGTTGCAACATGAGTATCTAGACATAGTTCTCAATGCTATTCAGCAGGATCTCCTTGAAAATCTATTCTAGGTTGTGTCTGATAAGCCCAAGCTCCTGATCCCTCCCACTCCCTCCCCCTCCCATCAGGCAGCCACAAGTCTTTTCTCCAAGTCCATGATTTTCTTTTCTGAGGAGATGTTCATTTGTGCTGGATATTAGATGCCAGTTATAAGTGATATCATATGGTATTTGTCTTTGTCTTTCTGGCTCATTTCACTCAGGATGAGATTCCCTAGTTCCATCCATGTTGCTGCAAATGGCATTATGTCCTTCTTTTTTATGGCTGAGTAGTATTCCATTGTGTATATATACCACCTCTTCCGAATCCAATCTTCTGATGATGGACATTTGGGTTGTTTCCATGTCCTGGCTATTGTGAATAGTGCTGCAATGAACATGCAGGTGCATGTGTCTCTTTTAAGTAGAGTTTTGTCCGGATAGATGCCCAAGAGTGGGATTGTGGGGTCATATGGAAGTTCTATGTATAGATTTCTAAGGTATCTCCAAACTGTTCTCCATAGTGGCTGTACCAGTTTACATTCCCACCAACAGTGCAGGAGGGTTCCCTTTTCTCCACAGCCCCTCCAGCACTTGTTATTTGTGGATTTATTAATGATGGCCATTCTGACTGGTGTGAGGTGATATCTCATGGTAGTTTTGATTTGCATTTCTCTTATAATCAGCGATGTTGAGCATTTTTTCATGTGTTTGTTGGCCATCTGCATATCTTCTTTGGAGAAATCAATTCACTTTCAAACCAACCGACTGATGCCTGGTCTGTGAGAAGCACTGAGTTAGTGCCCTTGGGGACATCAGGCAGAACCAGACAGTCCTTTTTGGCTTGAATCTTGTGAGGTGAAGTGGCCTGTGCCTCTTATTTGAAAGAGCAAAGAGAGAGAGAATATAAATTCAATTCTCAATATTCAATAGTTTAAGAAGTTTATGCATCCTTGGAAGACAATCTGGCAGCAAAAATGACAATTAGAGACAATTGAAATAAGGGTAATGTGGGGAAAAAATCTCTGTCCTATGTACCTTTGTGTATTTCCTGACAAGAAATCCTCTGTAATCTCCTGCATGGTTACTTTGCATATCATGCCTTTATGCTTGGTAGACTTCAAGAACTTCTTTTTGGAGTTCCCATTGTGGCTCAGTGGTCATGAACCCAACTAGTATCCATGAGGATGAGGATCTGATCTCTGGCCTTGCTTAGTGGGTAAAGTATCTGGCATTGTTGTGGCTGTGGTGTAGGCTGGCAGCTGCAACTCTGGTTTGACCCCTAGCCTGGGAGCTTCCATGTGCCACAGGTGTGGCCCTAAAAAGCAAAAAGAAAAAAGAAAGAAAGAAAGTTTCTTTTCCCCTGACTTTCAGCAGTTTGAGGATGGTGTCAAAGTTGGTGTGTGTGTCACTGCAGACTGGTACAGAGACTGAGCTCATCTGTGGGTCTGTAAGGCTTTGAGTGTGTGGGCCGTGGGGTCTGTCCAGCCACTGGCCAAGCTGCATTTAGGTTTTATCATTGTTCGGGTAGCACTCCCTGCACCATTAGCTTCAACTATCCAGTGTTGCTTTGTGTGCAGGTGGCGCCTGGTACCCTGAGGGCTTTTCCTCAGGTTTGTCTTCCATCTTCGGCATTTGATCTTCCAGTGCTCCGATGCCTGGGGGCTGGGTATCAGTTTCTGGGAGCTGATGTGACAAATGACCAAAGACTTAACGGCTAACAGCAACAGAAGTGTATTCTTTCATAGTTTTTGAGCCCAGAGGTCTGAAATCCAGGTGTCAGTAGGGCCGTGCTCCCACCAGTCTTCTAGGACAGCATCCTTCCTGGCCTCTTGCAGCTCCTGGTGGCCCCAGGTGTTCACTGGCTGGTGGCAGCATCTCTCCAATCCCTGCCTCTGTTACTGTGCTCACCACACAACAGGCCAATAAATTGAGAGATGGGTCATTTGGACAAGGAATAGCGACCTTATTCAGAAAGCCAGCAGATGGAGAAGGTGGTGGACTAATGTCCCAAAGACTCACCTTGCCTGGCTTTGGATGCTGGTTTCTTTTACAGAACAAGGAGGCAGAGGTTCTGTATTCTCAGGGTTGCCCACCCGTGCCTTTAGGAATGTTTACAATTTTTTGGTAAATTCTTGGTGTCTATTTTTCCAGCATTTCTTCCTCCTGTGATCAGCTACAACTGAGCCAGTGTCTATGGTGTCTTTTCCTTGGACGGTTGAGTTTTCCTCAGATTTTAAGTTACTTATTTGCTCCACAACCTTAGTTCTATAATGGGATACAATCATTATGTTTTTCAAGTTGTTGACTGAAAAAATATGTACAACCTAAAAATCGAGAGTTATGTTTTATTCCATGGACTAAATTGAGGACTTACACCCGAGAGGCAGCGTCTCAAGTATCCTAGAGAAAAATCACTCCAAGGAGGCCGGGGGGAGCTAGGATATTTAGGGGTTTTGCAACAAAAGGCAGGTAGTTGGAACAAAATGTTACTGTTTACAAAAGAAAACCAGACATCTCAAGTTAAGGAATAGAGCCCTTTTCTATGTATGGGAAGAGGCAGGGGTCTGGGCTCACTGAAATCATTCCTTTGACAAGCACCTCAGCTCTCTGGGGCCTGTATCCTCTGTCTTCACATCCTGAGGGCTCACCGTTGGGAGGGGCTGCAGGCTGCCAGATGCTGGATGGCAGGGGTTCTTTGTTTCCTTCCTGACGCTCCCTCAGGGCTCACCTGTTTGGAGGTGGCTACAATAGCCCCATGCCTCCGTCACTCTTTGTTTA
The DNA here is from genome assembly GCF_054392235.1 of Sus scrofa. Taxonomy (NCBI): domain Eukaryota; kingdom Metazoa; phylum Chordata; class Mammalia; order Artiodactyla; family Suidae; genus Sus; species Sus scrofa. The sequence continues at coordinate 3,464,829 of NC_139383.1, forward strand.
CTGACATAGGTGGCACAATTTTATGTCTCAAAGCTGTCTAGATTTTTCTTGTGGCTACAAGAGGAGGAAGGTTCTTTCCAGCTTTCTGCATCCTAGATATAAGGAGAACGCCTTCCTTTGGTCCTATTTCCAATGGTAAACCTGTCCTAAGAGCTTCTGATGTACTTTGTCAGTAGAGTAATTCGTGCTTACAGACAGAATCCTCAGGTGTTAGAAAATTTGACAGGCCTTTTGAAACATGTGTGAGTCTAAATATTATCTAGCACTGCTTTGGAATTCTATTTACTTTGAGATTTCTAAGAATTGGCTGGAACTTGGTTGTACTTGCAGGATGTGGCCTCCGTGAATAGCAAGCGTCCAGACTCGTTTCTCAGGTTTGTTGAACAGCCCCTAGAAATTGAGAGTGAGGGCAGATGCTGGCTAAGGAAGCAGGCAGCACTGGTCCCAGATAATAGCTTGGACTGATCTGCTCCTGAAAATCATCACTGTTGATGAGGCAGGAGAGAGATGGGCTCCCAACCAGCCACCTGTTTATATCTCAAATAACGACAGAAACAAGGTGAATAACTGGAATATGTCGTCTTCTGTGGACACTTTAAACAAAGGTCATGGCCAGGGCAGAGAGGGGCTAAGCCCTGCTTGGGCAAAAGATCAAGAGGTCACACACTTCTTATCTTTGGGGTCAGGGAGACCCCCAACGCCACATGAGCAGAAAGACCCCTCTGGGTCAGAAAGGCAGGTGATGCCAGGCCATAATAAATCCAGACAACCTTCCCAGCATGCCTTGCTTTGGAATCCAGCTTGACCAAAGGAGGCATATGCCCATCGGGGAGGGCTCTGGGTCTGGTCAGGTGTGAGAAATAAAATAAGATAATTGGCCAAAGGACAACAAAGGCCCAGAAGTGATTTAAATCGCTGTTCTGGTGCACTGCTCCTTTGGGTGTGTGTTACTGTTTTGCTTCTGCCTTGGGTAAAATAGGCTATTCGGGGTGCTCTCCCACACGCTGTACTCTGCTTCTAACAGTAAAAATTTGCCGGATCCTTAACCCGCTGAGCAAGGCCAGGGACCAAACCCACAGTCTCATGGTTCCTAGTCGGATTTGTTCATCACTGAGCCATGATGGGAACTCCTGTTTTTCTAGTTTTGCCTCCTTGAAACATTTTTGCTTTCAACTTTTTTGCCCTGGGCAAGAATTGGGACCATTCTGCTTTCAGCCTCTAGGTGCTCTAGTGGCCAGGATTCTTGGTTTTCACCCAGGCTGCCCAGATTCAATTCCTGAGCAGGGAATTAAGATCTTTGTTTGTTTGTTTGTTTTTTGGTTTGTGGTCGCTGGGGGGGGGGGAGGCCTGCACCTGTGTCTGACAGGGTTTCCCAGGCTGTGATGGAATCAGAGCTACATCTGCCAGCCACAGCCACAGCCACGCCAGATCCAAACTGTGTCTGTAACCTACACCACAGCTCACAGCAATGCCAGATCCTTAACCCACTGAGCAAGGCTAGGAATCGAACCTGCAACCTCAGGGTTACTAGTCATATTCGTTTCTGCTGCGCCATGGTGGGAACTCTGGAATTAAGATCTTGCTTCAAGGGAGTTCCCAACTAGTGTCCATGAGGATCTGAGTTCAATCCCTGGCCTCCCTCAGTGGGTTGGAGATCTAGTGTTGCCGTGAGCTGTGGTGTAGGTCTCAGACCCGGCTCAGGTCCCCTGTGGCTGTGGTGTAGGCCCCCAGCTGTGGCTCCAATTCAATCCCTAGCCCAGAAACTTCCATATGCTGCAGGTGCAGCCTTAAAAAGCAAAAGCAAACAAGAAAAATACTCTCTTCAAGCCATTACTCACTGCTGCCCCTCTGAGGTCACTGAGAGCTGTAGCTTGGAGCTGCTGCTGCCGTGGCTTTGGGGGGCTTATTCTTCCCCTACTGCATCATTATCACGCCCACCCCCACCCCGCCCCTTCCAGTTGGATGTTTTTATTCTCAAAGTCATTTCAAATAGTTAAAAGTATTTTCAGTTTTGCATTCCATTTACACATCATTTTTACTCAAGACTTTCTGTGGAGACACCCGAAGACATAAAACACATAAAGAAGTCTTTATAGCGAAAGTGTGAAATATTTATCTCAGATCTCACTTCCTATTCTGTCGTGCACGGGGTAATCTGTGTTGCCAACTGGAGTGCCAAAGTGGAATGAACAGGGAATAGAAGTAACTGTGCAGGGTGGCAGAGAATAAAGGAGCTTTTCCCTTTTTTAAAGGAACTGGGTATCTAGAAGTGTTATTGAAATGTTTGCGAGCTACGTGAAATATAATATCCAAGTTTTCCCTTAAGTAATTGTGTACTTTTGAAAAGCAATGCTATTTTATTTAAATTGGCTTAAGTCTCATAGATAAATGAAATACAGTTCGTAGACGTATGAGGGAGTAAGGATATTTATTGCTATTTAATTTTGTCAGGTTAGGAGTTAGAGAATTCAGCAGGAAGAAATAAACTTCACTCAGCAACTCATTTCAAAATTCATGGGATCTTTACATTATTTATTTTGCAACAACAATAAAACACTTTTATTAAAAGCTCAAGATGTTTCTATTTCCAGAAAAACATAAGTCTATTCTTAGGGCATTGTTCAAATATTTTCTCTATGCTACACACTGTGATGAATAAAGCTTAGCTCAGATCATCAAGTGGTTTCCATTCGAATATAAATGACCAAAATCAAAGCTACATTTTTTACACATTTTTCATTTCCTTCAATGGATAAAAGAAAGCGTTTTTATGGCGCTGCATTAATTCTTACAGCAAAAATGTCTTTGTGTTTTTATAATATTTTACCTGCTCAAATGGAAACTTTAGTAGTCGCTAGGGTCTTTCTTCAAATCAATTTGAGTTTTGAATTCGTTTGGATTGATTGAATTGACTGGTGGTTTTGACTCAAAACACAAAGATGAAAATCACTTTCTAGCTGATCCTTAGCTAAAAATTCAGTCATGCAAATGTTCAGGTAGATATTCTTCTCTAGCCCTTTAAAATATCATTACAGACCACTTAAAGTTTTTGCCCTTCTTTCCTATTGATCCATGGACTACTGCAGTGGTTTCAAGGTCAATTTACTAAATTAAGTGTACGGTGCATTTCATTTGTCCTCTCTTTAAAGTCATTAGATAAACCTGAATCTATTGGCTGTGAAGCCTCTGGTCAGGATATGTTCTGAGGGCAATTCTAGAGTTTCACCAACAGGGAATGTAGGACCATATTCGTTTTTAGAGAAAAGGTTTTAACCTAAAGACGGGAATGTGCACTGGGAGAATCCAAGAAGGCTTGCTCTAAGCTTTCCTCCTTGCCTGGCGAAGTCACAGGTGCGGAGTCCTCAAACACGGCCAGCGGCTTCCCATCACGGTCAGCTTGCAAGAAGTCAAGCTTTAGAGAAGAAGAGGCTCCATCTCGGTACGTTTCAAGCCAAAAATATCTGGTGATAATGTTCACACAAGAGGGTTCTGGCTTTTGGGTAAAGCAGCAGAAGCTGGGAGAACTGGTGCTGAGATCTCAGGATCAATCTGCTGTCCACTCTGTATCCTGTTCTTTCTGCCTGTGGACATTCTCATGTACCTTCCTTCCTGCCAGACAAGCCCTCTGCACGCTCCTTCTCAGGGAGATCCACTGCCCGCCTGCATCGGCATCTTCTTGGGTTCTGGAAAATTTGGATTCCCTGCTCCTAATTCAAAGCCACCAACTCAGAGTCTCTGAGGGTGAGGTCTGGGAATCTGTATATTTCACCCGCTTCCTGATGGAAGTGGCTCCTTCATTCCAGGCAGTGGGGGGGGGGTGTCGTTTCCATAGTTTTAAATCAGGGAATTAGTTGGGTTTCAAGGCTCCCCCATGTGATGCAGGCGCAGGTCAAGGAACGCTGACAGCCACCAGAAGCTGGGAGAGGTGAAGAATGGCTTTCTTCTAAAGGGTCTATAGGGAATACAGCCCTACCAGCGATGCCTTGACTTCAAGATGCTGGCATCCCGAATTGCTTGAGAATGACTGTTTGTCACTTTAAACTACCAAGTTTGTGGCAAATTGTTACAGCAGACACCAGGCTCTGGTGCAACTCTTTTCCACTGAATATCCAAAGATAACTTCCTGGGAATTTTAACCCTTGATGGATTAACTGGTATTAGATTCACCTTCTTACTCTAAAACACTGGAAGACCAGCAAAACAAGGAAAGAATGCTTTCAGACACTGGACAACAGGTAGTGCCGTACTGTGTCCCCGAGAGAAGAGAACACATGAGATGGAGACACAAAGGGGCTAGAATTTGCAGGACAGAGGACAGGAGAGTGGGCAGCTGTGCAGAGAACACCCTTGAGAAGTCTGCTTAAGGGACTCTTGGAATCTGATAGGTGCTTATCTGTGTGTCTGTGCTTGTAGGTGTGTAATGTACGTGTGTGGTGTGACACTGATCCTTAGGAACCAGGACAGGGCACACTGAGACCACAGTACGACCTTCCAGTGCACCTGCTCCATGGGCTGGAATGAGACAGACTGATACTGCTTGTTGTTGGCATCCGTGTGGTGCAACAGGTACAGTCGTACATCGCAGGTTGGACTATAAAATGATGCAACTGCCTCGGAACACAATCCGGCCGCTCCTTATGAAGTTATTACACACTCACGACACGACCGCGTGAATTCACTCCGAAGCATCCCAAGAGGAAGGAAAAAATTACATCCATGCAGAGACTTCTCTAAAAGATTTTTCAGACTGACTTTTTGTAATTTACCCAAACGGAAACAACCTAGACACCCCCAGATAATGAAAGAATAAACCAACTGTGGTCTATCCTTACAACAGAATTCCACCCAGCAATAAGGAGGATGAAGTTACTTGTACAGGCATCATGGGTAAATCTCACAATCGTCATGACGAGTGAAAGAAGTCAGGATGGAAAGTGAATATATTGTAGGATTCAATTTTTCAAAAATTCTAGACTTGGCATAACATCAAAGAAAGCAGATCTGTTGTTTAGGTGCTGGTGAGAGTGGGCTGGTTTGGCAAAAGGGCATGATGCCAGCGTTAAGGGAGATGGAAGTTTATATTTACCGTGGTGGTAGTGACTGCTTTGTTGGCCTCTGTCTGGGATTAGTCAACTCTTTCTCCAGAATTTTAATTACGGGTTCCAGGGAAGTGTTCAGTAAGCAGCAGGGCGATGGTTGAAGTTGGGGTAAGGTGAAGACCCCTGACACCCCCTCTTAGTTCATTTCTCTGGAATGTTCCATTTTGAACTACTGGCCCCCTCCTCGCACACGATAAAGACCAAGTTTGGGGAATGTTTTGAGCAGGAGATTTTCTCGGATCAGCCACGAGATGGCAGTGCAGCCCGCTGTACAACTTTTTTTTTTTTTTTTTTTTTGTCTTTTTGTCTTTTTGCTATTTCTTTGGGCCGCTCCCGCGGCATATGGAGGTTCCCAGGCTAGGGGTTGAATCGATGCTGTAGCCACCAGCCTACGCCAGAGCCACAGCAACGCGGGATCTGAGCCGCGTCTGCAACCGTTACACCACAGCTCGCGGCAACGCTGGATCCTTAACCCACTGAGCAAGGGCAGGGACCGAACCCTCAACCTTGTGGTTCCCAGTCGGATTCGTTAACCACTGCGCCACGACGGGAACTCCCGCTTTACAACATTTTTAAAGGCTCCATCCAAATCCAGCGGTGCTTAGACTGTTGTGGTGATTCTAACCGTGATGCTTTGGGCTTTGGGAGGGCGGACTTCCCTCCGAGGGAGGCTGCAGGCTGAGGGAGAAGAGGCCATCCTTTCAACCAGGGACTCTCAGCCGAGCCTGGTCCGTTGGAAGAGCTGTGCACAGAGAGTCCCTGTTACATTTTTATCCCCTCAGATGCTCAGGAAGCATCGATGGAGAGACAGGCTGGCCTCATCATGGCTGGGCAGCGCTTGTTTAGGAAGTCAGAAGGTTTGAGATGCATGTGATAATAATTTGATTCAATACACACCGAGCTTCTGCTCTCACGAGGTCTTCAGTGGCCAGGTATGACTACAATTCTACCTTGGAATGCTTCCGTCACGGGCCTGCTGTTCCAGAGAACTGTCCTTCACATCTGCTGTCCCCTCTGGAGGAGAAGGAAGGGCAGGCGGAGGAAGGGAAGAGGGCCACAGAAGCACATTTTTCCTCTGTGGGCGTAGGAACAAACTCTGGCCTCTTTCCTCCAGCTCATGCGGTCCCCAAGCCAGGAGTAATTTTACGTGGGACTAGGTCAGTCAGCTCCAGCCCAAATAGAAGACGTAATTAGAGGTTTAAAAAAAGAAACAGCAACAAGAGCAACAGCACATAATAAGGAACAAAAAATAATAAATACATATATATATATTTATGCTATAGACAGCAATGTATGTATGTATTTGTCACACATGTATGTATTTGTTATATCTTACTATCTGCATCTAGTACGATGCATAAAGAGAGCATGGCCACATGTTGCTGGTAAGAAGGTACATTAGTACAAGTATTTAGGAGAGCAGTTTGCAAAGCATATCAAAGCTTAAACAGAGGGCAAAAGTTTGAACGTTCACATCTAGAGATTTCTCTTATGAAAATGATCAGAGATGGGCATGCTTACATTGTAAGGGTGATGTTAAAAATCACAAAGTTTTTTTTTAAAAAAAGATGTGTATCAAATACATCCTGTTTTTTTATGCAATAGAATACTGGGAAGCAATTAAAAGTCATGTTTCAGAAGAATATGTAACCACTGAGAGTGTAAGATTCGTCTGGGGATGATGGCTGATACTTGAGGGTTTTAAAAAATCTTTTCTCTATTTTACAAATCTGTGGCAATAAAAAAAAAAAAGGCTTTGGCAAACATCTCAACCTGAATTAGATAAACTCTGATGCTTACCTTCCCAGGTCCAGAAATCAGACGTAAGCTTTCTGTGCATCGGAGTTGAATCCAGAAGACAAAAACATGATTAAATGAAAAACGGCCAAGAAAATTGTTTCTACCAATTTAAAACCTACTTAAAGATCATAAGAGATAGAAATCCTCAATGAGCATCACAGACTATTAGTGTTTTAAAGAAATTTTATGTCGTTCCATCGATTTTGATTATGTCTTTTAATTATTTAACCTGATAACAAGCAATGAAGTCTTTTATTTCCTCAAGTAGACGAGGCCTAACTGCCTATAAAGCAATTTAGTGTGTAAGATAACACATCCCAACAGCAGCTCAAGTGCTTCCTCTGGCATTTCCGTATCTCATTTACCTGCAATAGTTCGTTGCTTGTGTATTCTCTGGGCCTTTTATTTTCTCAAGTTTGGGGGAATTGGCTTGTCGTCTCATGACTTGGGAAGCTTCTAGAGAAAATAAGAGTTCATGGGTGCCCCCAGAGGCTTGGGTTGTGTGAAGACCAGTCACGGGTTGAGAACTGACTTTGGTTGACCTGCCGCCCGTGGGGCTGGGCCGGCTGCGGGCAGGGGTGGCCTCTGAGTGAGGAGCTGGGCCATAGAAGCTCTCTTCATCTTCGGCCTGAGATTCAAGACAGGCGTGGACACTTGTCTTCTTGTCTCCTCCTCCCTCAGACTCTTTGCTGCAATGACCATCTTAAGAATGTCTTAAGCAGAGTGATCAGAGAAAAGACATAACAGTGGGTGGATGGGGCAAAAGGCATATTGCAGAAATATAAATATTTATGGCTTTTTTGGTCATGGTTGTGACTCAGATGTTTTGTAATTTTGAATGTTTATTTGACCTTTTATATGGCCAGGAAAATCCCTCTTCTTTCTCCTTCTCCCTCTCCCCTCCCCTTCTTGTTCTCTCCCCCACACCGCCTCCTCCTGCTCCTTCTTCCTCTTCTTTTGCGTAGTTTTCTAGTAGAGAACTTCAAGTGTGTAAAGTCTCATTTACTGAATTTACATGTTTACAGTAACATTTTTAAAAAGAAACACAGCTCATGCTTTATCTCTCTTTCCATCACATATCCAAACCCATGCATACATGGGGGGTACATAGTCAATTATTTAGTCAACAGAACTTGCTTATTTGTCCTTCTCACACTGATAAAATTAGCCTGGGGAAACTTTGAAATGACTAAGAATAGTAAGAATGTAGCATATAGGCGTTCCTGTTGTGGCGCAGAGGTAACCCACCTGACCAGTATCCTTGAGGATGTGGGTTCGATCCCTGGCCTTACTCTGTGGGTTAAACATCTGGTGTTGCAGTGAGCTCGGAACCCGCGTTGCTGTGGTTGTGGTGTAGGCTGGCAGCTGCAGCTTTAATCTGGGAACTTCCATGTGCCGTGGGTGGGGCCCTAAAAAAAGTAGCATTTAAATGTTGTAAAAGTAGCAGCTATGGTGAGATAAAGCATAAGTATTAGCGGAGAAATGCTTTAAAAATCTTTGCTAAAAACCTTCGAATTTAGAAATTATACCTAAGAAAATTAGGTGTAAATTTAGGTACAATGTAAAAGTAGCTCAACTCTGCTCTCAGAAGATTTAAAACTAATGCTTATTATATTTAAGTTGAATGAAAAAAATACATTTCTTAAGTGAAAACACGTTTTTTTTTGCTCTGATAAATTGATGTATGGAATGTTTATTTTTCAAATGGACTTAAATATAAAACTCTAAAATTTTATTTTGGTTCATTTTCACCAGGAAGAGTTGCCTTGCAATTGACTGACTATTGATGTCATATATGCCGTGTGTTCTACAACTAAATGATAGAGATCAGAAGGACACTGTGCCTTGGGCATCGATGTGAAAAAAAAGGCAAATTGCGATAAAACCAAAATGTCATTCGTGGTTGATGATAACATTTATCCGTGAGAAAAGTCATGAAGCCGTGGGAAGTAAGTACATGAAAAGATGCTTGATGCTGTTAGATTTCACGGAAATGAGAATGAAAACCACTGTGAGACACACCTTACAGAATGTCTTGCCTTGAAAAGAACCATCATGCAAGTGTTGATAAGGATGTGGAGGCCCCGGAACTCTCAGGCACCGCTGGTGTGATTGTACAACCAGGGGTCAGGCACGGCTGGTGTGATTGTACAACCAGGGGTCAGGCACGGCTGGTGTGATTGTACAACCAGGGGTCAGGCACGGCTGGTGTGATTGTACAACCAGGGGTCACTCTGGGAAAGCATTTGGCAGCTTCGCAAAAGTTGGAGCGTATGCCTTCCGCGTGACCTCCTCTTGGGTATTTACTCTGGAGCCTTGAAAGCCCACGTCTATGCGAATATTTGTACACATGTTCACAGCAGTTTTATTTGCAATAGCCCCAAACGTATATATACTTAAATGACTATGAATAGATGAATGAATAAACAAAATTTGATATATCCCTACAATGGAATCCTATCCAACAATAAAAAGGAATGTGCTCTTGATACTGGCCACAAATGAAGGGAATCCTAAAATGAGGATGCTGAGTGAAAGAAGCAGAACAAAGAAAGGCTTTATTGCATGATGTCACTTATACACAGTTCTCTAAGCTGCAAACTCTTCTCTAATGACCGACAGTGAGTGAGCAGTTCTTGGGAAAGGGGGTGAAATGCAGGAGCGGAAGGAAGGACTTCAAAGGGGCAGAAGGAAACTTTTCATGTGGTTTTCATTTCCAATCCTTGTTGGTGGTACATAAACCTGTCAAAATTCTCAAATTGTACACTTTAACTATGCAGTGCTCTCTGTGTTAGATATAGCTCACCAAAGCTGGTAGAGATGCAAATAAACAAGTAATCTACTGGAGAATGTATTCTGCCTCCCCCAAGTAAAAAATAACAATCACTTTAGAAATTTACGGCAGGATAGAGTTCCCACTGCGGTGCAGCAGGTTTGGCTGCGTCTCTGGAGTGCTGGGGCACAGGTTCAATCCCCAGCCTGGCCCAGTTGGTTAAGGATCCCAGGAAGATTGTCGACTTTGGCTCAGATTTGATCCCTGGCCCAGGAACTCCATGTGCTGTGAGGTGGCCATAAAAGAAATAAACCATTTCTGGCATGACATTGTGCTGACCTAGAGTGATTTGCTCTCTGAGTTAGACCCACGGCCTGTTGAGCCTCCAGCCCCAGTGGCTCTGCGGCCCGCATGACTGATGTTTGCGAGGCATGATGCTCCTGATCAGATGCTTCAGGGGCAGTGATTGCACGTCCTGGTTCGCTGCTTATATTACTTTGTTCTTGGAGCCTAGTCAGTAATTCTGAATTGTTTGTTCCTCCCTGTGTGTACACACCACCCTCGCGGTTCTTCTAGTTTCTTTATGTGGTGTATGCACCGTGAGTTCTGCCTGCTCCCAGTCTCAGTGTTGATGTATTTTATTAATGCTTTGAGCAGTGCTTGTGGTGCAGGGTGACGTCCTGCCTCTGTGACACGTGTCCCGAGAGGCCCCAGGCTGACTGAGGTCTTTAAGCTGTAAGGATGACAGCATCTTACATGCTGCTCTAATTGCCTCCAGCTATGGGATTCTACACCTGCACTAAGCACACCTCTCAGGTTTTGGTGCATGGTGCCATACCCAGTAAATCCTTTAGGAAGCAGGTGCTGTGTGAGTGGGCTATCATGGGGAAGGGACTTCACTGGACTTTGTCCTGCTGGGGTGAGGGGACAGCCAGGCCCTGAGAATACGTCATGAATCGTTGTCTGTGGATCTCTGCCATATGGCGCCCTGCCAGCAGCTTCTCTGGGGGCAGGCAGACACCCGAGCCTGAGGGCTTCCCTAGACGGCCGCCTGACCTCTCAGACGTGCAGAAGGGCACCAGCTCTCCTGAGACCAGATTTTAGGTAAGGCAGACAGAGCAGAAAGGTTGAAAGGATGGAGAAAAAAAAATGACAGAATGGACCTAGTTTTGTTTTATTTTATTTTATTTTATTATTTTGTCTTTTTAGGGCTGCATCCACTGCATATGGAGATTCCCAGGCTAGGGGCCTAATTGGAGCTGTAGCTGCCGGCCTACACCACAGCCACAGCAACACCAGATCTGAGCTGTGTCTGCCACCTGCACCACAGCTCATGGCAATGCTGAGTCCTTAACCCACTGAGTGAGGCCAGGGATTGAACCCTCAACCTCAAGATTCCTAGTCGGATTCGTTTCTGCTGCACCATGACAGGAACTCAACCTAGTTATATTTTAAAGCAGGATCTAAACATTACAGTGTCTTAGGTGATATGAAAGAGGCATACTGTTATATTTAGGATGTAGCCTTTCAGTTACCTCGAGAGGGAGGAGCTGGAGCTGTGGCCTGTGTGATGGGTGGGCCTTGTCTGATCAGTTGAGGTTTCCCAGAGAAGAAGGAATTTGACCTCAGGATCCCAACATCTGCTCCTGCCTGGGTGTCCAGCCTGCCCACCTGCCCCTTGGATTTTGGAATTGCCAAGCCCCACAGTCTCACAAGCCTATTCCTTAAACTAAGTCTCTTTCTCTCTATCTCATGTTGGTTGTTTCTCTGGAGAACCCTGACTGATACCATGTGGGAGAAAAGCCTTTAAAAACAGCAGAGGACGTTTTGATAGTTTGCGGGTAGAAAATTTACTTTTGGAGATTTTGAGTCACTTGCATCCTTTATGCTGACTCCGGGGACAGAGGCCCAGGCTGGGTCTCCCCTGCCCCCTGGCAAGTCTCTGCCTGGCTTTCTGGAACCCATGGACTCTCCCTGCCATGGCCCTGAGGCTGGTGAGCAGAGGCATGATTTGGCTACACGTGTCTTTGGGGGCACTCCCCCCGCCCCCAATATTTAAAGAGCTTTCCTTGCAATCCTTGCAATTAGAATCTGCGACAATTCCGGATCCTGATGCAGCAGTGGGTGAGCTGTTGGGTTGGGTGGGTCTGTCCCAGGCATTCATTTTGGAGGAATGTGTCGCGAAGCTTCTCTCTAAAGGATCTACTGTCATACTGGCTTTTGCTGGAAGCAGGACATGGCACCAAAAGGACCCTTCTTCTGATGCCACATGAAATGCAGACTTCTTTCTGTTTTCTCAGCGCCTGGGGAGAGCCGGCACTGGGTACTCCCTCAGCCTTTGGATTCGGTGGTCTGGAGTCACTCTTGGTCCATATCCCTAAAGCTTTGATCTTTCCAGTTTCCACGCAAATTTTACATCTTTTCCGTACGCTTTGTTTTTCTCACTAAGGGCTAGATTCAGCCTTTGATAAATTCTCATTTGCAGAAGGGGAGCAGAAGGAGAAAGAAAGCACTGGGGCTCTTATTAAAAAAAAAAATCAGGTTTTACTCTGTCTCTTTATCATGTGATCATTTTGAAGTTTGAGGAGTCACACACACACACACACACACACACACACACACACACACACACGCACATTTCAAGCGTGAAAAGAACTTGAATTAAATCAGGCACCACGGGAAGGGATGGAACTCAGAGAGGCACTCTGAGGGCTGTGACAAGCCTTTTCTTTATTCTCTTGAGCTAATTGTGTCACTTGACACACTGCATCAGGCATCGTGAAATTCTGACAGGCTAATTTGAGCTTGTGGTTCCAATGAAATGTACATAAGGCACTTGTTATATTTAGTGACAATCAGTGTCATTTTCTGTTTAAAAGCCGTCCGCTGATTTGGTTGCCTCCGAGTGCAGGAGCCCTCTGGAGGGAGGTAAAGACCGAAGGCTGGACCCGATCTTGGCTGCTTAGAACGACCCTGGGGCAGGAACTGGGAGAACTCCCGGTAGTGACTCACTGGCGTTTGACAGGAAAATGGGCTCAGCCTTGTCTTTCACCTCTACCAGGCTGGATCTTACAGATTCTGAGCAGCAGCGATTCAAAGGGTGATTTCATTTAGTTCTAAGTCCGATGTGTGGCTCTAGGTGGAAATTTGAAGCTAATTCCATATGGATTTGAGGAAACCCTAAGTGTGAGAAAAAAATAAATACAAGGAGCAGGAGAACAGGATCTATTCCGCCAGTAGGTGGCAGTGCCCAGCCAAGCAGAGCGCGGCTTCCCGGCTGGCCTGTCACAGGGAGCGGAGCGTTGTATCAGATTTCCCTTTGGCGCAGAAGGTCAAGTCCAGGGTTGCAATAAAGGCCAGTGTGAGTCTTTGAAAATGCTGCATGCAGCCGGCAGCAACCAGAACTGACCCTTAAAAAAAAAACAACCTCAGGAACGAGGTGGCTAAAGAGAGTACCCAAGCAGTGTCCCCGCTGAAATAAAGTCTGAGGTCATGGGTCAAAAGAGGCACACAGATCTGGGCTGTTTAGTCCATAGAGTAGTCACTTTCATTAGGTGACGGGGAGTTTCATTTCACTGTAAAAAAAGAAAGTCACGGGAAAATAATTTTTTAGACTGCTTATCTCTCAGAAAGATGAAGAAGATATTCTAAATAATGCATGTCTTCTAAACCTTGTGCATCCCCCCCCCAGCCCCCCGCCCCCAAGGAATCTCAGGGCTGGAACAGCGAGGATTGGAGCAGGTCAAGGTAGTATGTAATTACAGTGCCAGATGGGAGACTGTTTCTGCCAACCACGATTCTAATTTAGTCCTTCCCTTTATCCAGCACTAAATTGACTCTACTTAATAGAGGCAGCCACACACTGCCAAGATCACCACTGCCTGTGGAGCATTCTGATTTGTACCTGACTTGTAACCTTTCAGAAAAGCCACAGTTTTAGATTGGATGAAAAACGAAATAGCAATATTATAAGAATAACTAAGTTCCAAAGAGACTGCAGAGGATTGAAACGGTAGAAACTAGACTGAATTGGTACCCGGATCCTGTCAAACCTTAACTGGGGGACGTGAGATGATGTCCCAGTTGGTAAAGCTGTGTTTCTAAGCTGTCGTTTCCTTAATGTCGAGCCCGGACTATCCCAGCAAGACTTTTTTGGCTCAAAAATCTTTATTGAGCCAATTTAGTTCCCCCTTACCGAGAATGATTATCAGCTAAAGCTGTCGTAACACCCTTTCCCCCAAATCGCTGTCGTTTCTGGGCAATGAAATATAATCAAGTCATAGGTGTGCTATTTTCTAAAACAGTGGTCCAGCCATGAGGACCTGGGGATCTGGCTTCTGTCCAGAGAGGTGTGTCACTTCCCTTTTGTTAGTGGGAAGTTATGGACAGAAACGTAGGAAAGAGGGCTTAAAAACTGGAGAGAGAAGGAGAGGGAGAGAGAGTGGGAGGGAGAGAGAGGAGGGAGGGAGAGAGAGGGGGAGGGAGAGAGAGGGGGAGGGAGAGAGGAACTGGGGAAGGAGAGAGGGGGAGGTAGAGAGGGAGAGAGGAGGGAGAGAGAGATGGGGGGAAGGGGAAAGAGAGGGAGAGGGAGGGGGAGGGAGAAAGACGGGGGATAGAGGGGAAGGGAGAGGGGGGAGGGAGAGAGGGAGGGAGAGAGAGAAGGGGGAAGGGGAGAGGGAGGGGGAGGGAGGGGAGGGGGAGGGAGAAAGACGGGGAGGGGGAGGAAGGGGAGGGGGAGGAAGAGGGGGGAGGAAGAGGGGGGAGGGGAGGAAGAGGGGGAGGGGAGGAAGAGGGGGAGGGGAGGGGGAGGGAGAGGGAGACGGGAGGGGGAAGGGGAGAGGGAGGGAGAGGGAGGGAGGGGGAGGGAGAAAGACGGGGAGGAGGAGGAAGGGGAGGGGGAGGAAGAGGGGCCAGGAAGAGGGGGAGGGAGGGGGGGAGGGAGGGGGGGAGGGGGAGGGAGAGGGGGGAGGGGGGAAGAGGGGGAAGTGGGGGGGAGAGAGAAATCTGGAGAATCCAAGTATGGTAGATAAACAGCTCTGCACTGAGCAACACAATTTTGTGAAGCGCTTATTTTATTGGGCTTATTTTATTCTTGCCAGAGTGACCAAGTCAGAGTCCTTTGGAGGCAATTATGGCAATTTTCCAAAGGGAATTTAGCCTTGGTCAATTTCGTAAACTCCAGTAGCTACATTCTTCATTATTACTCATTTGCCCTCACAAGTTAATGCTCCTTTGCTGCAAACCTCAGAATTCCCTCATTCCTAATGCATGCGACTACTGCTCCAGGCAAAGCTCTTACTTACCCTAACTTCCTCCGTGCAAAGAGCTGGACTCAGCGCGGGAAGCTCTGCCTTCATCCCAGGTCCATGTGTTTTGCTAGTTCCAGGTTCCTTTCCTAGTCTGGACCTGGCTTACTTCTGGAGCATCCTTTTCACGTTTCTGGACGCCCTGGGAAAGGAGAGGAGGCACCAGGCTCCCTGCTCTCCTCTGTGCTTCTAGAGGAGAGTGTGTGCCCTGATTCTTTAAAAGTACCTTCTTTTCTCAACCATCACCCTCTGATTACATTGCCCTCTTCAACCCCCTGGACCACTGCTCTTTGGCCTCTCTGGACATCTTACTCGGAAACAGCAGGGAATCTTCCCAGCTTATCACAGGACCAGTCGAGTGATGGCTAAGACACGGGTGGACGTCCCAGAACACAGCAGTGTGACACTCTGTTCTTGGAGGTGCCATGGACTCGTGCTTTCTCCCTTCAGCCAGTCATCTGTCCTCATTTCCAACTGTCATGGAGCAAGAAGCGTCCTCATTTCCAAGACTAACCTTCCACTCGGCATCTCCAGCCTCCTTCAAGATTTTACTCTTTAACATTTTCCTTTTGTCTCTTTTTAATCTCAGCATCCTCCCTCCCCCCTGCTCTGCAGGCATAGATATTTCCCATAACAACAAAAATGGGTAAATAGTTTTACAATCCCTAATGCCACAATAATGGTCTTTTCCCCTGGAAACCACCTCCAAAATCTCCATCCCTCCTCTGGATTTTGGCAGGAGTCATGTCATTGGTTTCTTGATTTCTATGTGTCCTCTTCTATATTCCCCACATAGCAGCATGAAAGGTTTCTTTTAAATGTAAATTCATCATGCCAACTTCTGGCTTAAAATATCTCAGGGTATTCCAATTACTCTTAGAACACAAACCAAGCTCCTTACCACAGGGCAGGAGACCCGTTCCCCAGGGAAGGTCTGGGCTGTGGCTGGCACTGCAACCTCGCATTGTGCTACTTCAATCTTGTTTGTCCCCTTGCAGTTGCCGCAGTCTGCTGTTACCATAACAACCCACTGAGGTCTACACACCACAGAGGCTTCGCAGTTGCTGTTCCCTCTCCTGGAATGCTCTTCCTCTAACTCTCCTTGCACTGCCTCCCAGCAATATTACAGAAACCTGCTGCTTTCTTTTCTGGTACTTAACATACTATGGAATTAGTAAGCTTGTTGAGCTTCTGTCTCTTCCAGTACAATGTAAGCTCCGTGAGGGCAGGAATGATTTCTATTTGGTTCACACTTGTATCACCTGCACCCACTTCTTCTTCTTCTTTCTTTCTTTCTTTCTTTTCTTTTCTTTTCTTTTTTTTTTTGCTTTTTAGGATTGCACCATGGCATATGGAGGTTCCCAGGCTAGGGGTCAAATCAGAGCTACAGCTGCTGGCCTACACCACAGCTACAGCAACACTGTGCTTAACCCACTGAGCGAGGCCAGGGATTGAACCTGCCACCTCATGGTTACTAGTAGGATTCATTTCTGCTGTGCCACAATGGGAACTCCTCTCCTGTGCCCTCTCAACATGGTTGTCTGGTATATTAAATACATCCAGTGACCATTGTTTTATCTAGGAATTAATAGAAGAATAGATGAATTAACCCTCTGACCTCAACTGGTCATCTTCTTTGTGGACATTTGTCCGCTAGGCTATCTCTATTATCATTCTATGAATTCTCACACTTCCCCATGTTATCGATTCAGTGGGAGCTGGTTTTGAAGAGACAGATCCCAGCTCATCTACTAAAATTACTCTAGCCCTTTTCTCTGAGGCAGAGTATGTTACCTTGTGCTGTTTACAAAAATGATAACTTTTGATGAAACATGCTCTCTTAACCAGATTATGAGCCTTGACAACAACAACAAAAAACATGTTTCATATCCTTTCAATTTCCTAGAGTTCTTTAGCACTGTTATGATTGACTGATAGATTTGAAAAGGAAGATGTTGAAAGAGACTTACTGAATGTCTAGAGTCCCATCAAGACGAAATAAGTCACAAAAGAATGACGTTCCTAATCTACACATTTTGCTCAAGGTTTCCTTCCACTGTGATGAAAAATGGGATATTTAAAGATACTAACTGATATAGAAAGTACTTCAATGGGAATGACAAATATGGGTGAAAATGTCATGTCATGTCAGTGGTTTCAGTGTTCCATCTTTTGGGGAGAAATTCTTCTTCCCTTTTAAAAAATCCCTCAGGTAGGATTGGAAGCTGCTTACCCAGGAAATCAATGGAGGGTAGTCAGTTAAGGAACCAGGCTGTTGCCAGTTTGGGATCAGGAGAGGTTCTCACGTGATTTCAGGCAGCCAGTTACACGTGGTCTACACGCGGTGGCTGAGGTGCTTGCTTGTGTGGCTATTGCACGGCTGCTGCAAATGAGCTCATCATACGCAATGGTGTGGATGTGGTGTGTGGTGTGAGTTCATACTATTGCAGCGATGTAGTGGCATGGATGTGCTTCACCTCAGTTCCGTTGCCTCCCACCGTTGGAGACAAAAGTTCTGAAGTTGATTCAACCAGCTTTGTGGTTTGGCTCTGATTTAACCAGGTGGAGTGATCTAAACCACTGGTTACCACGCTAGTGCCCAGGGGCTGTGCAATGTCTTCTAGTCAGTAGGTACTTGAGCAGGGTATCAAAGGCCAGTGTTATAAATTGAGGATTACAAGGTAATGAGGAAAGCATCATCTGGGACAAGGTAGAAATTGAGGGATAACTTGTAACCTGTTAGAGGATGAGTGCAATGAGAAAAACGCAGAAAACGTGGAGGAGGGTGGATTGCACATGGGAAACCAGAGAAGAGTCAGAGGGATGAAGGTTTTTGTTATACTGTAGCTCCGTGAAATGTGCATGTGAAACCAATATATTTTTCTCATTATTTTTACTTTTCAGGGTGGCGGCTATTTTGACGTGGAACATTGGGTAACATTATCTTGATTATCAGTCTGCATCTAACATGGAATAAAATTCTATAGCCTAAGTCCTTCTAATGAATCCACGAGTCTGGTACAGAAGAAAGTGGACAAGGATGCATTAAGGGGCAAAAAACCATCTTCAGATGAAAATGGGTATATTATTGATTTTCCAAGTTCTCCTCCCTGGTGGGAAGCCTGGAAAATTTGGTTGTATGTCCTGGGGGACCTGGATGGGTAGAAGGAACATCTTTGACCCCCAGCTGTGTAATTATGATCTGGAGGGACATTGAATTTGGGTTAAGATTGCCGTGGGCTGACCTTCCAGATGGACTGTCAAGCAAGCTGAGCCTGAGCATTAGTCAGAGGGTAAAGAGCCAAGAACTCTCACAGGCATGATGAGGGCAAGAGAAACAGGCAGACAGAAGGGAAGCCTTTTTAGCCTCAAAGACAGAGTGCACGTTCAGATCATGATGGTGCAATTGCAAAAGCTTCGGGTGGACCAGACTCTAGCAGGAGTCCATTGTCTTCTCTGATTTATTCTGGATAGCATGTCTTTAGGTATCTTTTGGCTATTGTCCATGTCATAGCTATCAACTGGCCTGTTTTCCTGAGTAGAAGCATTTGTTTCTTCTGGATAAGTGGCTGTACCGATAGGTGAAGAGGCTCATGTAATTACAATACACTATCCAGTCGCCTCAATATCTGGAATTGAGCAGTGAGTCAAGAATGGAGGTTGGGTAAGTTCAAAGCAGTCACCCCCTGACACTGTCCTGTCCTAGGATTCCAGTGGTGGAGCTCTCCCGCAGCTGTACCAACAGCTAAGTAGGAGCAAGTTTATTCTAGTAAAGGTGGAGCTCCTGGGATTGTTCTTTTCCAGTTTTCTCTTTTTCTCCTTGACACTGTGATGGCTAATTTTATGTGTTAACTGGACAGGACATGGGCTGCTCAGATATTTGGTCAGTCATTTTTCTGGTATATCTGTGAAGGACTTTCTGAAGGAGATTGACATTTGAATCTGAAGACTGAGTAAAGTTGCCCACCCATTCTGTGGGCAACTTCATCCCCGAAGCTGAATATCTGAAGAGAACAAAGCATTGACTCTTCAGCAAGAGGGAATTCCTCCTGCTTGACTATCTTTGAGCTGGGATGTTGCTTGTTTTTCTTTATCTTTAGACTTGATACTGTAGCAGGAGCAACTCAGGTTTTTCCTTCCCATGTAGGGAAAAACCCAGTTCTTCCCTACTCTGTGTTTCCTTTGCTACTCATAGAAAACCCTTGACTTCTGACACTTCTAGTTACAAAATGTGTAGAGGTTTTCCCCACCCCAAGCACATTTCTGTGACACCAGCTGGGTGTCCTACAGTTCAACTCCATTCTGACACTATCTGCCTGGGTAGAGCATCAGATCCTCCTGGTTAAGGGCTCAGGTTCAGGGCTCAGTCCCTCAGGACTGCCGTCCCCATCCTGAGTGCCCTTTGCAAGCCTAAATTATCACCTATGCTTCTGACCTACTGGCTATAGATCAGAGGTTCCAGGAATCCCCTCCTTGGGTTCGATTAATTTACTAGAGCATCTCATGGAACTCAGGGAAACACTTATGTTTACCTGTTTACTAAAGGATACAGATGAACAGCTAGATGGAGAGGTACCTCCCGTAAGATGAGGGAGGCTCTAGGCATAGGAACTTCTGTCCTCGTGGAGTTGGGGTGCATGGCTTTTCCTTTGTATGGAGACTTACCAACCTCCAAACTCCAATCTGTACTATTGGGAGTTTATGGAGGCTTCCTCGTGGTCAATTATTAACTCTATTCTAGCCCCCTTTTCCTCTTTGGAGGATGGAGGTGGGGTTGGAGCTGAACTTGCCAAGCTTCTAATCCTGGCTTTGTCTTTCTGGTGACTGGCCCCCATTGAGGATCCCACCCAGAGTCATCTCATTAGAACCGAAGATGCTCCTGATTCTCTAATCATTTAGAAATGTACAAAGATTTTACAAGCTCTCTGTCAAAGCCTGGGGCAGAGACTAAGGAATACACTTTCTATTCTCTTACAAACTGAAGTGTGGGGTCTTCCGAGGTGTCGAGTCTGCCAGCCTCTGGACTAGAGCCACGTCATCAGGATTACTGGGACTTTGGTGGTGACAAACCCCGTGGTGACCTCTCTTTTCACAGTGCACTTGACCCTTTAGCAATATCTGATACAATGGACAACTCTCCCCCGCCCCCATAGATCAGTGGTTCTCAACTGAGGGTGATTTTGTCCCCTAGCCATTGGTTGGTAATGTCAAGAGACATTTTTGTGGTCACAAATGGGGAGGTATAACTGGTATCTATTAAGGGGCAGAGACTAGGGATCCCCCCCCACAAAGAATTATCCAGCCCAACGTGTCAATATGACGATGCAGAGGTCACCTTTTGTTTGTAACTGCCTGCTGGTTTCGAGGGATGTTTCTGTCTCATTTGCTGTCTTGTCTTCCTGATAGCCTCTAAGTGTTAGAATTTTACAAGATTTGGTCTTGTATTCATTCTCTATTTACATTCTCTCTGTGGATCGTCAGATAGTTTTCCGTGTTTTAAAATACCATTAGAACACTGATTATTCCAGCTTTAAACACCTGATGGCCTCTAGACTCCTATATCTAATTGCTGACATCAAATCGCCATTTGAATTAATAATGGACATCAGAAACCTCATTTATCCAAAATGGAATTTGAATTGCTTCACCAAACTGGTTTCTTCTCCACTTTTCCACTTCTCTTTAGAGAGCACCAAGCCTACCTACTACATATAACTCTAGCTATCATGCTCGGTTCTTCTCCTTCCATAGCCCCTCACAGCTTACACAGTAGCAAGTCCTTTCAGCGCTATTTCTAGTTCCTGATTTAACCGAATTCTCACCAGCTCTCCAGCTGCTCAATGAAGACATCACCCAATAGTGCCTGTATTGCTGCAGTTACTTCTAAGTGACCCATCACTCTGCTTCTGCTTCTGCTCTTTGCAATCTATTACCTATATGGGATCCCTGAGTAACGTTGCAAAACCATAAATAGATTCCAGGAACTTATTCTGCGTTGAGTAAAAAGACCCCACCTCCTTCCTGTGCCCCGCACGTCCTGAGTAATCTGGCTTCTGCCCATCTTTCTCACTGGGTTTGCTGCCACAGCGGTTGTGATGCAGAGGGCGAGAATGGTGTCAAATACAGCCTCCCCAATTCATGACTTTTTGTGATATGGTTTTTTCTTTTTTCTTAGGGTTGCATTTATTTCATTTACTTAAATTTATTCTTAAGTATTTTATTTTGTTTGATGCTATTGTTTTTAAAAATTTTTTTTAGAATACAGTCGATTTACATTTTGCTGTACAGCCCAGTGATCCAGTCATACCTATATATACATTCTTTTTCTCATATTATCTTCCCTCATGGCATATCCCAAACCATGGGGTTTTGAAGCATCTCCCATCACACGATGAAGCCTGTTTCTCTCCCCCATGAATCAGGGTTGGCCTTGCGGTTATTTTTAACGAGTTGCAGCAGAAGAGACGGCGTGTCCGTTCTGAGTCCAGGCATCAGAAGGCCTAGTGAGCTTCTGCCAGCATCTTGAGTCACAGTCCAGATACCACGACACCTGCCTGCTGGCAAATGAGAAACCGTGAGGACAGGCTGTCACAGCTGAAGCTGTCCAAGATCAAGAAACCCCCAGCAGACCCAGAAGCTGACCAGCGAGGCATGAGTGAGCCTAGCTGGGAGCAGAAATCCAGTCTGTCTCAACTTGCCCAAACTGCTGACTCCTGGGAAGATGAGCCACATTAATAGTTGCGGTTTTTATTATAAACGGGATGGACAAAGAACAAAGTCCTGCTGTGCAGCGCAGGGAACTGTATTCAATATCCTGGGATAAACCATAATGGAAAAAATACGTAAAGGAATGTATACATATGTATGTATATGCAAATAATATATATCAATGTATATTTATGCATAACGGAATCGTTTCGCTCTACAGCAGAAATGAACACAACATTGTAAGTCAACTATACTTCATTTAAAAAAAATAGTTGCAGTTTTAAAGCACTGAAGTTTTTTGGGTGGTTTGATGTACAGTAATACGGGCTTTCTTCCCGTGCCTCCGACAAGCAAAACCAGTTTCCTCCTCTGGATGGTTGCGCTTGCTGGTCCCTCTGCCTGGAAAATGCTTCTCTTAGCTCTTTTTGGATGTAGCTACTTCTGAGTCTTTGTGATCAAGAGGAAATTCTTTAAAATTTCTGCGTGGGTCATCCTACTTAATGCGGACGGCGGTATTATTCACATTTTCCAGCAAGAAGATGGAAGTACCAAAAAGCTGCCTGCTAGTTTTCACAGGGAGCCAATGGGGTAACTGGGACTCAACCAGGAAAATGATGACTCCCAGAGTCCAGACTTTTAACCACTTTGCCATTTCCCTCCCTTTCTGTAGACATGGTAGAATATTAATAAATAATTTGTTAGGCAAAAAACGTGTAAGTAGGTGCATAAGGCGAATGTGTGGCAGAAATACAAGAGTGGACGTCTTCTTTTGGACTCCTCGTGCTGGGAGACAAAATCCCTTGCAAACGTTCGCTTTTTACATGTAAACATAAAGGGAACTGTGTTGGGAAATATTGACG
Source organism: Sus scrofa (assembly GCF_054392235.1). NCBI lineage: Eukaryota > Metazoa > Chordata > Mammalia > Artiodactyla > Suidae > Sus > Sus scrofa. Next base: position 3,487,375 of record NC_139383.1, read on the forward strand.
TTAACGATCATAAGAGGCTTACGACATCACCTGGGCTCTGAGTGATGAATCAAAAGGGAAATTTTTCTGACTCACGCTGGACGGCCCTTTCCTGGCTGAACAAAGGTTCTGGCAGACGCCCAGTGGACTGCAGATATTGATAAAGTTTCATGCACAGAAAAGACCTGCGGGGTTTACATCAAAGCTTTGGTGTTTTATTCTATTTAGACGCTCTTTTCTACGGGGTCCTGGCCCGGCTCAGACGCCAGAGTGAGGAAGGCGATACACCTCGCTCTTCCCTCTTTGGTCCTTTTCTTCTCTTAGCCCTGGTCCTGCCGCTGCCCCCAGGGCGAGCGGGGAGAAAGGCTGTGGGACGGCGAGGGTGTCACTGCAACCTGCTCCTGATGTTCCTGTAGACACTCAGTGTTGGCTCCATGTCACACAGCCTCTTTCCATTGGCGTCCCTTCTCCCCAACAAGCTCTTTTTCTGGGCTCCTTCCTGGCAGTTCCTGGGCTGCTTTCCATGGACAGCACCCTGGTCCACGGAGAGCACGTGGCCGGTCCTTCTCAGTGTGGCCATTGTTTCTCATTCACCTGTCTCAGGTGACTACAGCCAACCTCTTGCTTCTAGGCTTTTTCTAGAAAAAGGTCAGTTAGTCCCTAGGTCTCTTAAACTTCACGTGCTAATGTTATGCTGCCCTGTACCTGGCTTGAATTAGAGGAAAATCTGCCCTTCTCCGGGTGGGGGCAGAGTACTCTGAAAAACGCTTTCCAAGAAAACCCCCATTGTCAGTCTTCTGGCTTCCTAACCATTTTCCTGTGCACACCTGGGCAAGAACCTCACCTGGAGCTTTCCTAGTCTCGACCATGGCTTCTTTGCATTGGATGTGTATCTCCTTAGAACATGGGGATGTTTGAAACCCAGAGTCCTCAGCAGAAATTCGGACCAGAAAAGCCTAATTAACATGTTAAATAGCTTGGTGCCGTAAAGAGTAGCTTCGATCTGATCGCTGAGCCAACCAGTGTTTGGAGAGTTGACAGAATAGCCTGAATGGGTCAGGGTTACACCAGCTCTGAATAAGACATTTTCAGAACATGGGAAGGAGAATCTCCAAGCTGGTGGTGACAAGGCCAAGAAAGCCTATGATCAAACAGGTGCCCAGAATAAATATAATTCGTCTCATCTCCACAGCAATGACCTGTGATATTGTTATTCTCAGGTGAAGAAGCTTACAGCAGTTATATTATTTTTACCGTTTGCTCAGCAAAAGAGAAGGCACATGTTTAGATTGGTGACTGATGAAAATACTATCACAGTAAATATGTGTTTTGTTTTTTGCCAACAATTGGAGAAATGATTTTAATTACACTGCTTTGCTCACTATCTACATTCTAATGAGTAAAATGATAGTTAACTTTAATGTGACCTAGTATATGTTACCTGGTATAACTTCCATGTTTCATATCACATCGAATTCTCACCTACCAGGTGACTGACAGGAATTGAACACTCTAGTTAATTTCCATCCTTGTGTTGTTAAAAATTTTACCGGTCTGGGCCAGTAAAAATAAGAATTCACAGGAACATCCAAATATACTGTTTCTCCCAATCTTCTTTCAGATTCTTCAAAAATGGCCCCACTCTTGTCAACGCTACTGTCTTCTGTACACATCGATTGCTATGGTATTAACCTACGGTACCTAGACTCTCTGAGCAAATACTCGTTCGGATGAGGCAAAAACATTCAGTGTAAGATTCCGGGGAAGGCAGTCACACACGCTTTATCTGGATGCATGCAGACAATGTAAGTCAGAAGGTTGGGAAGTACTTTCATATCTCTGTAGGAGATAAGACACTTTTTTCTCACCTTCCAATTTATCACTGCCCATTGGAATGTTTACCCAGCGTCAGGAAAACAACCCACCATCTGTTTTCTACTCTAAGAGCCTGATAGACACAGGTGCCCAAGGAGCTCTCCTCTTGAAATGTAGCCCCATCGATATTACCTCTACTGTTTGTGGATCCTGTATCACTCGACGTAACAGCCTTGCCTGGGTTCTTAAAATATATGACATGACACGAGGAGGGTTTGGGTTGCAGCTATTTTGGACTGAATGGTGTTGGAGTCTAGCGAGGCTGAACCAGATTGTGACTCTTCCTGATGGGAGAAATGCAAATGCATTAGAGTCACGCCGTCAGCCTTTCATATCCGCACGAATGGGATGCAGAATTTAAACAAAAAACCATCACAGCAGCACTGTCAGCATTGATATCAGAGAAGCAGCTGTGCTAACACGCTGCACCCCCTCTCTCCCCAAACCTGTCGACATGTGAGATGTCAAAGGGTCACATTTGCTTACAGCTGTGATTCCCCGAGATCTTTCATCAGGATAACCAGCTTCTGGGTGCTGCCATCTGTCTTGATTTATCTCTGCAGAATGTCCAGCTTAGAAAAATGAAATGTCTGTATGAGTTAAGATTTTAGGATACTTGAAGCCAAGCTAGAATCTCTATCAATTAGGTTATTTTTTCCCACACCGTTGTCTCCCCTAGTGTAGCACCGTCAATATGAAGTGCACACCAACGCGGTAACGCTGAAAAGAGAAACCCATGGGACACTTTTTGATGTTTAGGAATAAGACAGACGTGACTTATCTTGGGGCAATTAATATTTCCCACGTGCACAACTTGCCAAAAAAGCAGCCGGTGTGTCTTGACTAAATGAGCGTGGATTCCCTTCCCAAAGGGAGCCAGGTCAAGGTCAGGAGTGAAAGCCATGTGGGGTCAGCAGTAGGACACAGCTGTCGAGATTTTTCCTCAAGGAGAAGACGCCAAGCGTGAATGCTAAAATGGAAACGTCATCAATAAAATTATTTGAACCAAAAAGGGACATGGTCACAAGAGCAAATGCTCCTTCTCTTACGAAAGCGTTTGAGGAGATGTCCAGAAGAGTTTTCTATCAATCACATGTCCTTGCTCAAGCAGCTGCAATGTTTACCAGCTACATCCTGAGCCCTCCTCATCCTGAGCTGGTTTTACTGCACATGATAATTTTGACGCAGTGTTTTCGTATCTATTGCCTGAGACACATTAAAAAATTTCTTATAGCCGCCACCAATATGAGGCAAAGGTAAAGCATTAGAGAAGAATTCGACCATTGCATGGGTCAAAGAGTGTTTACAGAAGAGTCTTTCAGGAACTCTTTTACGAGTATTTCTCCTTGCCCTTTCCTATTTCTAGGCTTCTTTCTTTTGCCACTGGACCAGCTCCAAGGGAAGGGAATGAATGTGATCTAAGATAGCACAGGACACACCAACACTTCAGCCTATGGTTCCCACTGTTTCTCTTGTTGAAAATAGTGCTGTTAGGTGTTCCCATCATGGCTCAGCAGTGAACGAACCCGATCATGAGGATACGGGTTTGATCCCTGGCTTTGCTCAGTGGGTTAAGGATCCTGCATTGCCATGAGCTGTGGTGTAGGTCACAGGTGTGGCTTGGATCCCGAGTTGCTGTGGCTGTGGTGTAGGCGGGCGGCTACAGCTCTGATTGAACCCTAGCCTGGGAACTTCCATAAGCTGCGGGTGTGGCCCTAAAAATAAAAGGCCAAAAAAAAAAAAAAAAAAAAGGAAAGAAAAGAAAGTAGTGCTATTATTTAAAGGTACTTACCATAGAGCCTATTATAACAAGTGGGCCATCTTTCTTAAAACACATCTTAACACAAAATAAGTATCCATCGCTTTGGAAAGCAAAGCGGTCGTAGAAGTTCCCAGGAGAGAGTGAGAGACGATTAGTCAGCTGTGAAAAGAAGGGTAGAGTCAGAAACAGCTTTTGGTTTTTGAGGAGAAAACATTTAGGGCATGCTCCAGTGTAAGGAGCCACGACGGGAAGGGAGTGGAAAACCCTTGTTAACTTTTTTCAAGAACATTCTTCCTATTTCTCAGTTTCTGCTATGGACAATTTTGGATAAGGACCACACATTCTAAAGGAAACAAATGATGAATTTAGAGGAGACTGGGTTAAACTACGACATGTTTGTATCTCTTCCGCTGGGCTTTTAGTGTCTAGACATGATCATAAGCAATACTGAAAAAATTATATTAAAAATATTGTTATTAGACTAATTGTGTTTTTCCAAATCGTTTTAATCATTTTAAACATCTAGCTTATTTTGAACTAAATCACCTTCATAACTGAGACTATGATGCTTTAAAAACAAAATCAAAGCTTATAATAGGACAACAAATAATAACTTTCTGCTCCCCTGTGACCTAGGATTATTTACCTGATTCACAAGAAAGAATTCAAATCTTAGCAAATTCAAAGAATTCAAATCTTATTTTATTTGTTGGATATTCCTCAACAAGCACAGGTCATTGGACCATTTCGATTTTTATGTTTTTGTGATTCCCATGATGTGATACTGAGAGGCCAGCTTTTTGATTGAATTATTTAATCCATTTGAATATAATGTTATTATTGATATAGTGTGATGTGCAGCTGCCATTTATGTTCTTCCGTATGTCTCACCTGCTTGTGTTCCTCTTTTCCTCATTTACTGTTTCCTGTGTCACATTTTAATTCCTTCAATGGTTTTTTTCACTGCACTTTTTCGAGTGAAATTCTTAGTGTTTGCTCTAGGGCTTTTACCATATAAGTGTTCAGTTATCAGAATTGACTGCAGATTTGCACTAACTTAATTCGGTGAGGTACAGAAACGTTACTCCTTTGTAGCTTCATCCCACCTTCCTTTTCCATGCTGTGATTGCTGTAAAAATGCAATTCTAAGCCTCCGTGGTTTCCAATATTTTTTTCCGCCCCTTTTCTCTTTCTTCTTGTGCTACTCCCATTGTGCATATGTTACATATTTTGTGGCTTTCCCACAGACCTCAGATATTCTGTTTTGTTTGTTTCAGCCTTTGTTGTCTTGGCTTTTCTGTTTTGGAGGATTCTATTGATACGTCATGTAGATAAGAGATTCTTTCCTCAGTTGTGTCCAGTCTGCTAGAAAGCCCATGAAAGGCACTTTTTACTTCTGTAACAGTGTTTCATTTCAGTTTTGTCTTACTAGGAGTCCCGTCTCTCCGTTTCTTGGAGCCCTTGGCATATTTTTAAATTTTTTTTATTTTTTTATTAAAGTATAGTTGATTTATAGTGTTGTGCCAATTTCTGCTGTACTGCGTAGTGACCTAGTCATATCTATATATTTTTATATAGTTATATATGGTTTTATATATGTATTCTTTTTCTCATACTATCTTCCATCATGTTCTATCCCAAGAGATTGGATACAGTTGCCTGTGCTGTACAGCAGGAGCTCATTGCTTATCCCTTCTAAGCGTCATTGTGTGCATCTACCAACCCCAGACTCCCCGTCCGTCCCACCCCTCCTCCCTCCCCCTTGGCAACCACAAGTCTGTTCTCCTTGGCATATTAATTACAGTTTTTTGGAATTCCTTATCCGATGATTCCATTATCCTCGCCGTCTCTGGTCCTGATTCTGGCTCTGTCTCTTCCAGTGGTGCTTTCTGCCTTTTGTTTGCCTTGTAGCTTTCCCTTTGTGGGTGGACACGAGTGGTAGGGTGAGCGGCACTGCTGTCAGCGGGCCCTGAGTAATGTGGGGTTGAGGGTGGGGGCTAGGGAAGTCCTTCTCTAGTCCCAGGTTACGATGATATCATCACGTTTGTTTGTGCTTATTTATGGCATTTAGAGGTAGGGGTCTTGAACATTTGGGGGTGATGCCCACGTTCTTTCGGATGACGCATGCGGCGTGCTTCCGTGGTCACTGGAAAGGGATTTTTCAGGGAGACTTTGTCGGAAAGGCTGTGTTGAAGGGGCAGTTGAGGACACAATGTCTTTGAGATGCTCAGGGGCAAACACCTTACAGGTATTTGGTACCCCAGTGGATACCTGAGTTGGGGAAATATATCTGAAACATACACCCCTTGGCAGTGGAGAGAGGAGAGTGATTGCTTTTGTGGAATGAAGATTCCATTGTAGAAAGGAAAGTTCAGTGTTTTGTTTGGATTTTGATGGAAAATCAACACTCTTCGGGTGCGATGCATCCGTGGTAGGCAGAATACGCCCCCTTGACAAATCGTTTATCAAGGGAGAGCTTCTTTTTGAGGCAAATCCAATATTTATTTATTTTGTACCTCACCTTGTTACTAAATGTATTTCAAGAGGCTTTCAAGGGTGAATAATAGGTGAGAATAGTAAGTGACTTGGTGACAACGTGAAGGAGGAAGAGGAGGGAGGGGAGGGGGATGGGAGCAAACTGCAGACAGGGATGGTGACAAGTGTGCACATTAAGACCTGCCCACATTCTCTGCCTGGGTCCGCAGGCATTCCGGTCATGCACGTGGCAAAGGCGATTTGTGTGTAGTCTCCGGGCAGAACTGGAACTGATCTGGGGCTAATATCAGGCAAGAATTCAGAGATTTTTCTAAAGAATTGCATTCTAGATAATGCAACATACAAAGTCCTTAATAATATCTTTGCCATCGTAGAGGAGTTTTATTACCAGGGGATGTTTTCCCCCCACTTGCAAAGATTCCCCCCACGTGGAGGAGGCTCAATTGCGGAAACACTCCTGGCCTCTGTCCATCCTCTCCTCTCCTTTGCGAGTTGATGCAAAGCAAGATGTGGCGTGAATAGCAAGCGGCTTCTCCTTTTCCTTGGGAGGGACATGTCTGCTAGGACGTAGGCTTTCCTTTACTCCCTCTTTTGGGGGATGCTCTACTGCCATCAGAATAATGGGAAATGATGCCAGTCCACTGTTGCCTGTGACTGGTTCTGTGAATGAATCCAAGTAATCCTATTGCCTGAAGATTCTTTTGTATCAGTTTATCAGTCAAAAAATAGTACGTTGGACTTCTACCCATTTGCTTATTTGCTATTTATTTCTCAATAGACTCAGCTCTCACATGGGGAAGAGATGTTTGTTTACTTAATGCAACCTTGAGAAATGCTATGATTTACACAGAGTTACTGATTTTAAAGATAATCAAGATAAGCTGATGGCATAAAAAGAAATTGCAACTTAGTATAATTAATTCTACAGTGGACACGTTCGATGATGGTACCGTATTTGGCTGGATTTTTTAGCTCTATATATTTTAGAATATCTAGAGAAAAATAGATGGTTTGCATGACCTTGAGTTTGTTGTGTTTGCTGAGAAATAGAAGAGCCACCTTTGTTTGGGCCAGGAGACCTTTATTGTGGTTTGACCTCTGCTGTTGGATTAATAGTTTTGACAAGTCCAACAACATCCTGGGAACTCATGCTTCTGCTCCTCTAAGGCTCTGCTTCCTAAACCTGCAGGCCATCATGCTTCCTCAAGAGCTGGTCCTGGGTCGTGGCGCAAGGATTCTGGGCCAGAGCGTCTTGTGTGCAGTACTTGAATCTGGATTTGATCAGCAGCGCCGGAGTGAAGGTCTTTCCCACTCTGAGAATCTGATTCTCTGAACTTTCCAACGGATGGATGGCATTTTCTATCTCATCCTTAGTTTGCCATCAACCACACCATTCTCAATGCCATCTTCACATTGTCTACAAGGAGTGGTGATATTGCACCTGCAGCAGGTTGTATGCAGCGGAGTGTGGCATCATGTTCTGAAATCATTCTTGATTTGAAGGCTCCAGAGGAAGCAGGGCTAAGAGGCTGGTCCATTTTGCCTGGTGCCAGGAGTGACACGCATCCTGTGGTTTTAGCGGCTAGTTGACAGATCTGGATTGTTGCGAACATGGCCCCGCTTGGTTCACTTCAGATCCCACATCACACATCTGTGCCTGGTGCTTTACAAGGAACAAGAGCTGCCCTTGCCTTGGGGCTGGGGCTTCCCAGTAGGGCTCCGCCAACGCGTCCTGTCAGCCCGCTGCTCCTAGACACGAAGAAGGAATCTTTTAGACAAAGTAGCTTGTCAATCTGCAGTTTGCAAATTTGCATAAATCGGGTTTCAATGTGATGTCTTGGAGCAGCCCCACGTATGCTTTGTCAGTGTGCTCTGCTCCTTTACAGAGAGGTGTTAGCATATTAATAATGTCACAGGGGCTACGCTTATTTCTAAACCAATAGGGCAGAGCTTCTGGAAATGGCACGGTTCAGGGTGGGAAGCACTAAAAAAGAGAAGAAATGGGATTTGCTGCTTTTTTTTTTTTTTTTTCGTCTGTGAAAGGGCAAGAGATGGGGTATTAGTTGTTGTCAGCTCTCAGACCCATCCCTGAGGTACTGTGCGAACCACACGTGATTGAGAAAGCAAGTGCCTTGGACAGTTTATTTAGTCAAATCTCTTCATTGCAAAAAATGAGGGATGTGGTCTTGAGAGATGCAAAGTGATTATCCCAAAATAACAAGCTAGCTGATAATAGATCCAAAAATATAGAATCATTTACATTGTGAAAAGAGTGACGAGATATATCCTTCCTGTCAATTTCCCACTTTCCCCATAAGTACTATTTTTTCATCTCTCAGCTGTCATATCATAAGTATATATTATCTGATGGTTTCCTAAATTATGCATCAAATGCATTACATTCTTGTAAATCATTTCCCTCCAGCTTATCAGAAGTGATACTCATGCCAGTGACTCAGCCAGTTTCTAAAACAGAGCCAATCGGGTTGACATGAGCTTTGCAAAATTTGGTTGACATGTAACTGCAAGGGGCTCAAAGACAAGAAAAGTTATAATATAAAGGAGCAGCCTGTAGTTTATTCAAATATGCATTTCTGGAAGGATACTGGGATTATCCATTTTTAAACAGGGAGAAGTGGGAAAAAAAAGACTGTGAAATGCTGACTGAGACTGAGTCTGGAACATTCACTTTGTGCAACATACAGCACAATATTTAGTTGTTTTAAAATAGTTAATACATGCTGAGGTTCCAACACATTATGTAGACGTTGCTAATTAAAGTTGGAGGCTCTGGAGACCAAATTAGTAGTCATTACAGAAAATAGAAAGCCCCAGAAATACATGTTCCTATTGACTATTTTTTTTCTCTCTTAAGGAGCTTGAATGGATTGAAACTGGCTGCAGTGAAACAGATCATGTTACCATCTTGCAATTCACAGTTCATGTGCTTTCATTCACGGAAGAAGAAATAGGATTACTGGGTTTGAAACAGAATTTGAGTAAAACTTGCCATCTTCAAATATTCAGTGTTAGTTTTTGGTTACAGATTGAAGGGAAGGGAATGTTTATATGTCATGTGTCAGAGCAAGTGAACGCCGGTGCTGGATCAGAGATGAGGAGGGGCTTGGGACCATTACCCTTGCAGGTGGCAAGCGGGATGATGGCCTCTTTGTGACATTCTAGAAGGAGAGTCTTCCTTCATAAACGCCTTGTACTGACCTGTTGAGTCATGAATTCGGTAGCCAGTAATACGATACTCTTGGGAGTAACAGGGCAGAACTTCGAAGGGGAAACGTCTCCATCGCCCTCGAATGGGCTCATTAACCCGCTCGTCACATGTTTCTTACCACCTGCCATGTAAGAATCTCTGTCAGGAGCTACAGGGCGTGCAAGAGTGAGTAAGGTATGAATGGTCTTTACACCCAAGATCAGAGCAAGTGGTTGTCTGAAAATATAAGACGTAGATCTCCTACTGCTTTCTCCACTCAAGATATCATGGACAGATGAATGGATTAAGAAGCTGTGGTACACGTGTATAGTGGAATATTATTCAGCGGCAAAACAGAATGAAATAATGCCATTTGCAGCAACGTGGATGGACCTAGAGATTATCATCCTAAAGTGAAATAAGCCAGACAGAAAAAGATAATTACATATGATATCGCTTATATGTGGAATCTAACTAAAAGGTATACAAAGAAACTTATTTACAAAATAGGAATAGAGTCATAGACATAGAAATCAAAATTAGGTTACCAAAGGGGAAAGGGACAAATTAGGAGTTTGGGATTAAGATACACACTGCTATATAAAGTAGATAACTAACCAGGACTCACTGCATAGCACAGGGAACCATATTCAGTAACTGGAATAAACTACAAGGGAAAAGAATCTGAAAATATACCTCAATCACTTTGTTGTTCACTTGAAACTAATACATTGCCAGTGATACTTCAATAAAAAAATTAAATAATATCAGCACATGGAGAAAATACATTTTCTTCCATCGCACCATGGGGTTCACCTCTTAAGGTATTGATTTTCAAACTTAACAGCTCCAGAGCTTGTGAAAATGATGATTCCCCCACCAATACCCCCTTCCCAAACAGGACACTCCTGGATGCTGTACCCAGAATGTGATTCTGAGGCAGGGCTTCAAACTTTGAGAGGAAAACCCTGTCTTAGAATGATGCGTTAACTCTTGTTTCTAGTCTAGGCATGGCCTGGAACAATTCTTAACCATCATGAGGTCATGCTAAGAGCCTCATCAAAGCACTAGCTTTGCTATGTTTTTTGGTATCTTAGATTCCATACATTCATAATGTTAAAAATTGGTGAAATTTTCTGTCTGTAAACATCAGTGTTGAATTGAGAAGACTCTGAAAAATCTTATAGCTTTTGTGTAAAAGAAGCCTTGTCACATTAATCGGATCTCTCTTTTGTGGCAGAGTGAAAATTCTGGTGAACTGGGAGGGAAGAGTTTTAATGCTAAGTTATAATGACCTAACTAGGTTTTATATCTGGAATATTTGTGTGGCAAGTCCTGGCAATAACAACAAAAGACAGACAGACAAGAAAAGCCCAAGACAGGGGATTCTACACCTATCATATCTATATCATATACCATAGCTACGCTAACCACTCTCCCAGGCCACCTTATTTTTTGTCTCAGGGTTACCTTTAAGCATTTTTGGTAGAATTTTATTTCAAATTTTTGTTGTTGTTGTTGTCTTTTTTGGACCCCACCCGCTGCATATGGAGGTTCCCAGGCTAGGGGTCAAATTGGAACCGTAGCGGCTGGCCTACACCACAGCTACAGTAATGCCAGATCCGAGCCGTGTCTTCAACCTACACCACAGCTCACAGCAATGCCGGATCCTTAATCCACTGAGCAAGGCCAGGGATTGAAACTGCATCCTCATACTAGTCAGATTCATTTCCGCTGAGCCACGACAGCAACTCCCATTTCAAATTTTTAAGAGAGAGTAGGAGGGTTGTTTTTTAAATTGTATTGGCGTATACTTGACTTTGAGTGTTGTGTTAGTTTCAGGCGTAAGGCAAGGTAAATCAATTATACATTTACATATCCATTCTTTTTCAGATTCTTTTCCCATATAGGTCATTACAGATTATTGAATAGATTTCCCCTGCATTACATTGGGTTCTTGTTGCCTGCCTATTTTATATACAGATATACAGAAGTGTGTGTGTGTAAATTCCAACCTGCTAATTTATCCCTCCGTGTTTCCCCTTCGGCCAACATAAGTTTGCCTTTGAAATCTTTATTTATTTATTTGTCTTTTTGCCATTTCTTGGGCCGCTCCCGTGGCATATGGAGGTTCCCAGGCTAGGGGTCTAATCAGAGCTGTAGCTGCCAGCCTACGCCAGAGCCACAGCAACACAGGATCCAAGCCGCGACTGTGACCTACACCACAGCTCACGGCAATGCCAGCTCCTTAACCCACTGAGCGAGGGCAGGGACCGAACCCGCAACCTCATGGTTCCTAGTCAGATTTGTTAACCACTGCGCCACGACGGGAACTCCGGCTTTGAAATCTTTGACTCTGTTTTGTAAGTTCTTTTGTAGCATTTTTATTAGATTCCACATATTACTGGTGTCATATGGCCCTTGTCTGATTTGCTTCACTTGGTATGATAATCTCTAGGTCCATCCATGTTATTGCGATTGGCATTATTTCACTTTTTTTATATCTGAAGAATACTGCATTGTGTATATGTACCGTGCCTTCTTTATCCAGCCTTGGTTGGTGGACGTTTAGGTAGCTTCCATGTCTCAGCCATTGTAAATTATGCTGCAGTGAAACTTGGGGTGAATTTTTATTTTCAACTTATGGTTTTCTCTGGATACGTGCCCGGGTGTGGGATTGTTGGATCCTGTGGTAGCTCCATATTGATCACTGTAAGAGTCCTCCATGCTGTTTTCCATGGCGGTTGTAATGATGCACGTTCCCACCAACAGTGCAGGAGGTTCTCTTTTCCCCACTTCCCAGGAGGGTTGCTTCCTGACTGAAGACTTAACCTAGTTTTAGTTCACCCCCAAACCTCAGTTCTCCTAGTCCATCAGCTTGTTTTTCAGAGAGGAGTCATCAAAGACAGGATTAAGCATAAAAATGGTAATTTGGGTGTCATGCAAATCCCGAGGTGAATCCCTTACCTAGTATTATCCACAGAAGGGGAATAACCTAGAATGAAGTCCAGTAGTCATCCGTTTAATCTAGGTCCATATCGTGGTGAATTTAATAATTCCTATTGCCTGGAATTTTATTTGGATGGCAAAATTCCATTATTATTGAATTTGTTCCGAAGTGTTTATTTAAAACCCATTTAAATGTGGGTTATTTTGAAAAGCAAGGTATCCTATTCAGAGAAACATATCAATTCATAATTTTTTTTTAATTTTTTGTCTTTTGTCTTTTTGTTGTTGTTGTTGTTGTTGCTATTTCTTGGGCCGCTCCTGCGGCATATGGAGGTTCCCAGGCTAGGGCTCTAATCAGAGCTGTAGCCACCGGCCTACGCCAGAGCCACAGCAACGCGGGATCCGAGCCGCGTCTGCAACCTACACCACAGCTCACGGCAACGCCAGATCATTAACCCACTGAGCAAGGGCAGGGACCAAACCCGCAACCTCATGGTTCCTAGTCGGATTCGTTAACCACTGCGCCACGACGGGAACTCCCAATTCATAATTTTTTAAAGAGCATTTTCATACACTAATTCAATTCCTTTGGTGCGGTAGCCACAGGCACCTGGAGGATGTAATTTTGTACTGTCTCTTAAGGCTTCAGCCCCAGGACTCCTGGATGTGGCAGAGGGTGAGTGAAGGGGAAGAGGTGAGCGCAGGTGGCCAGAGCGAGCGAGCGCCCCCCATCATGCGACTTGGTGACCACCTTCCTATCCACCCCACCCCCCACCTTGGGCAGCCTGGCATGTCAGATACCTGTTGCTTTTTAACAAATTACTCCAAACCCGAACAGCTAAGACAACAGCGTTCACGACCTCACACAATTTCTGAAGGTCAGGGTTCTGGGAATGGCTTAGCTGGGCGCTCCTGGTTCAGAGTTTCTTGTGAGGTTGCAGCCAATCCGTTGGCTGGGGCTTCAGGCATCAGAGGACCTGACGAGGCTGGACCAGCCTCACACGGCTGCTGGCGGGAGGTCTCTTTGAGGGGCTGCTGAGGACTTGACCACTGCCTTCCTGCAGAGTGCATGATATGAGAGAGAGAGAGAGAGAGAGAGAGAGAGAGAGAGAGAGGACTGAGAAAGATGGAGGCACAATGTGACATCATCATCTCAGAGGTGCCACACCATCACTTCTGGCATTTCTGCTGGTCACGGGGACCAACCCTGGCACGGTGGGAGACGTGGGATCGCTGGGGCCATCTTGGAGCTACTGTGCCTGGGAAAGGACTGAACAGGATCAAAGATCCTCTAGTTCCCTGACTCATGGATCTACGGATTTCTTTAGAAAGTGAGACCCATTCTGTTTCCCTATTTGGTCCCATTCAATGAAAGTAAGAAATGTTCCAGTAACCTCCTCTTTTGTAGCAAGGAGTTGATGCCAAAAGTGCCTTATAGTCTTCATGATGAACTAGAACATACTTTTGTAAACCTTGGCCTCTGTCCATGGCCCTTGGAGCCAAGTGAGTATGAAGTGCTGGAGCTTGAGAACGAGACAGGTGTTCTTCTGGGCTAGAGGCTGGGGTTAGGACTCCTGGGCAGAGAGCACGTAGGAGGCTAGAATCCTAGTGAAGATGAGACCACACCCACTGCATGGTGCTGAGTCCTGGATGCTACAGATGGCAGAGCAGAGCCAGTGGGAAGTGCAAGCAGGTGTGGACAGAAATAATCTTGCATGGAGACGTCTAGAGGATTTACAAGTGAGTCAAGGAGCCAGTGGCTCCAAATCATGCTTCTCAGAAGATTGACCTTGACTTGTGTGGGTGAGTCTGGGTGAAAATTGTGGGAGTTGTTCTTTCAGTTGTTTTCCCAAAGCACCTTTTCACCTGTTCACATAATTTCTGCTCTGGCTGGCATCCTGGCGCAGAGCAGGCTTCTGACATGTCACCAATCTAGGGCAATTGCATTTAATGAGATGGAGGCCCATTGTAGGACAAGATTAGTGAGTATGTAAGATTATATTCTGTCCTCAGGCTGTAAGAGGCTTACACTGCACTGGAGATCTGTGCAAATGTTATTAACTTCAGCTAATTAGCCCCCCTCTAAACCCGAGAAATCTGGATTCCAGAAGCAAGGCTGAGGACACTTGGACCGGTTTACTGAATTACAAAGCAGCTTATATTTGCCTGCGCTGGTGCTTGTTTAAATCCCTAAGTAGTGCAGGCTTTAGCCGAGGATATTCAGTCTGGCCTGAACAGAGCCACTGTCCACAAAAACCTTGGACTTATCCCCTGGGGTCGCTAGGGTGTGATTGTTGGCTATTATTGTTCAGATGGGGTCCACTCTGTCCAGGCCACTTCCTCTTTGGACACTGAAGAAAGGAAAACATTTATTAAACATGATGCAGCCTGTTTTGTGGATTAAGGATGGCAGAAGGGCTTCTTTCCAGGTGTCAGGTTTGCTTAAATGCCCCAGCTCCCCCAAACCAGGGTATGGGCCTGCTTTTCTTCTGTTTCCACCTGCCTGGAAGGTAACACTTACCCAGTGTCAAGTAACGGTTTCTTCCCATCAAATTCAGGGGCCCCCAGGTTCCCTTGAGCTTTCTGCCATCCCGTGGTTTTGCCCAGTGCGTAGAAGGGGTGCATGGTTCAGGCCTTCAGCCTTTGCTTAGGGGCATGTTCCAAATCCCTGTGAGAGGTAGGCTTAGCAGCTGGTTTCCGGTGTCTGTCCAGGGTCTCGTGTTCCAGTGTGTGCTGGAAAGGCGAGCTGCAGGTCACTTTCAGGATGGGTCCTGTAGGCTTGTGTGTCCCAGGGCCCCTGTCTGTGCTGAATGCTCTGCCACAGTGGCTATGGAGCAGACAGGGCTCTTTTCCTGATGGGGAAAATGGATTGAAACCAAGGCCTCTGCTGGGAAGGACTGTGGCACTGCCTAGGAGGCCACGGTAAGAACTTGCCCCGTGGTGCTGCTTTCGTCTTTAACGACTGTGTCTGTGTTCATCCCTCATAGACCAAGGGCCTGAAAGGAAGTTGAGAATGTTGTTTGTTTTGATTAATAAATTGATCTATATATTCAGCACATTTCCAACCAAAATCTTAACGCCTTTTCTTTTAGAACTAGACGGCACTTTTCCTGAAGTTCATCATGAACAGGTGCATGAAAATGCAGATATTTTTGTAAATTAATGAGGGGGTCGCTTGCCGTACAGGTGAGACATTGCAGTAATTGCCCAGGATGAGGTCCCTGGAAGGACTCACAGCCTCTACGGGGACACGGGACCCATGAGTAGAGAAAAAAGATGCAGCTCACAGGAGGATGTGCTGAGAGCCACAGTCAGGTGCAGCTGCAGGCCTGTGTCCCAGCCGCGGCAATGCTGTATCCCATTTGCATCAGTGACCTTCCTGGCAGCTTGTGGCAATGGCAGCTCCTTAACCCCCTGAGCGAGGCCAGGGATTGACCCTGCATCCTCACGGAGACATCGTTGGGTCCTTGACCAGCTGAGTTCAGACAACGGGAATGCCATACTTGGCGTATTTTAATAGTCAAGATATATTTGCTGCAGAAAAAGTATTTTTTTTGTGCATGCAGGCAAATGAGGACAGGAGAAAGATTTTGTCAGCAAAATGCACTCTTTTCCTGCTCTTTATGAATTAGAAGACTTCGTCAGTGATTGCTTTAAATTATAGGCTCCTAATCATACCGCTTAGCAGTCACAAAATTACCAAGTCCTTATCTGTTGCCCACTAATTTTCCACTTGTAATGTGTCCATCTTGGAATGAGAGGAGAACTGCACAATCTAAAATAGGAAGGATGGTGAGAAAAGCTGAAAATGGTCTCTGCCAAATGGGAATAAAGCCCCTCTCAGTTCATTTCTACGTCGTCTGTCTACATCACTGTCTGTCTTAAAGATTCGGCAGCAGCTGGGATATTTACAAAATCATGCTGATGTTTCAAAGTCAAGTACAGGGTGGCAGCAACACTGAACTTGATATCATAAAGTAAGAAGGTATTCAGTCTGAAATGATGATGGAGGTCTGACGGTTTCCCTCTTCGGAGCCCCTCTTGTTAGTGTGAACGAAACTCTTTAATATCATGTACATGTATAAAGTATTATTTATGAACAGTTAATCGTATCAGTTGAGCATTTACTGACGTTTTCTATATTGATTTCGCAAAGCAAAACAGGAAAACAAGAATGAAAGCCATGTGACGGTTAAAATAGAAACATGGAGAACCCACTTTATAAACTGAGACTTTAGGAAGAGTTCATGTTCTGAGCCTGATCAGAGGCAGTGGAGACTAATGCAAAAACCCTGGAAGGCACTCTGGACAGCTGGGCTTCGTGTAGGTTTTTTCCCTGCAGTTTTTTAACCCGTCTCGTTTGCCGCATTGGTGAAACGAGTGCGTTGGGTGATTAGCTCCGATGATGTGAAAACTCTCAGGGTTCAAACACTGCCTGATGTTTGCATGTCCTTGTGGTGTCACTAAAGTGTAGGGTTGTAAAAGCTTGATGAACTAAAGGAGCTGGATCCCACAGAACCACCGTTTAATTTTGTCCGACGCCACACTTCAGATGAAAACATACCGTTCTATAAAGCAACTCGCCATTTAACTACTGAAGAAACTAAGAAGGAGAATTTGAGTTTGTTAAGCTCACATAAGCAGTGACGGGCAGGGCTGGGATACAACCTAAGATCTGCTGTCTCCAGGAACAAAGCTGTTTCTCAAAATCTCTCACTGTGCATAATACAGAGACCTAGATTATGCTGACACTTTTTAATTGTTATTAAAATATAGTTGATTTACAATGTTGCATTCATTTCTGCGGTACAGCAAAGTGACTGTATGTATGTATACATATGTTATTTTTTGTATTCTTTTTCATTCCATACAGTAGGACTTTGTTGTCCATCTGTTATAAATGCAGTAGTTGTGCAACCCTAACCCTAACCCTAACCCTAACTCCCAAACTAGCCCCAAACTCCCAGTCCATTCCTCTCCCACACCCCTACTTTGGCAACCACAAGTCTGTTCTCTATGTCTGTGACTCTGTTTCTGTTTCATAGATACGTTCATTTGTGCCATATTTTAGAGCCCACCTACAAGTGATATCATCTGGCACGTGTCTTTCTTTTTCTGACTTACTTCACTTAGTATGAGAATCTCTGGTTGCATCCATGTTGCTGTGAAAGGCATTATTTCTTTTTGTATGGCTGAGGCAATATTAATGAATGTTATAACAATGTTTTTAATACAGAGTGGAAAGTAAGAAGACGTGCTGATGGGGTGTCTTATGCTGATATGTGAAATTATCTTTTATAGAAGGATTATTTTGGAAACTGGTATCATTTAAATCTGCCTGCCTTATGAACTTTTCACAATACACGAGTATAACCGATAACAGAAATAATATGGTTTTCCAAGTTCCTTGCTCATTGATATTTACTGACATAGTCCTGAACCCAGTATAACAAATAGATAGGTTCAGAGATAAGAAATACTCCATAAAGATGGAAACTGGAAGGTTTTTGGGTTTTGCTTTTTAGGGCCGCACCCGCAGCGCATGGAGGTTCCCAGGCTAGGAGTCAACTTGGAGCTATAGCTGCAGGCCTACACCACAGCCACAGCAACACCAGATCCCCAACCCACTGAGCAAGGCCAGGGATCGAACCTGCATCCTTGCGGATGCTAGTCAGATTTGTTAACCGCTGAGCCACAGCGGGAACTCTGGAAACTGGGAGTTTTTTAATGGGAGCTAGAATAGGGATGTCTTCTCATCCACCTATCACTGATAGTGGATTCTTGTAACAAAGTAAATGCAGCTTTAAAGTTTATTAAAAAAAAGAGAGAGAGAGAGAGATTTTATTACCAGCAAGAAAGGAAAATAGACATTGGGATAGAAATTGAAGTTCCAATGCACATCGAGTAAGGGTTCCTGAAAGAGATAATAAAGAAATGCGGAAGGTGGTTTTCTGGAATTAAAAAAAAAAAAGACGTGAAACCTCAGTATGAAAAGCACAGTAAGTGTCAGTAAGAACAAATAAGAACAAATTTATTCATAGCATATTGTAGGGAGACTATGGACCGTCAAATAAGAAAATAAATATCTAAAACTCTGCCAAAGGGAAAGACAGAATGTCTACAAAAAAATGACCTTTGAAAAGCTGCTCTTCAGGAGAAATGAATGTGCTGGAGTGATGGAATGGGCGAGCTATTGTGTTAGAGGGTCTGAACGGAAATCAGGAAAATGTGAAAGAAAAAGGCAAACACCATGTCAGCAATGAAAAAAAAAATTAGCTGGCTTAGCGTGAATCAGTGGAAATATAATAAGAAACTCTGAAGAAAGACAGAAAAACAACAAAGAGGATGAAAATGAAGCAAAAAAATGTAAAACATGCAGAGAGAAAGTGGCTGAAATAGAAGGCAGGAAAAATGGCCCCAAATAGATGAAATTGGAGTTCTTGAAGAAGTTAAAAAAAAAAAAATGGGGAGTTCCCGTCGTGGCGCAGTGGTTGGCGAATCCGACTGGGAACCATGAAGTTGCGGGTTCGGTCCCTGCCCTTGCTCAGTTGGTTAAGGATCCGGTGTTGCTGTGAGCTGTGGTGTAGGTTGCAGACGCGGCTCGGATCCTGCGTTGCCATGGGAGCGGCTCAAAGAAATAGCAAAGAGACAAAAAAAAAAAAAAAAAAGGGAAGAGGACCAATATTTAAAATAACAATCCAGGTAATTTTTTTTTTTAAAGTGAGGAAAGACTTAAATCTATTTATTGAAAGAGGACTTTGTTTTCCTGGGAAAATTAAACTGAAATGATCAAATCTGAGGTCTAGCTCATTAGAAGTGTTCACTGGACCCTCCGACAAGAAGTTACTTATGCGATTGGATGCATCAGGCATGTTTAGGGCAAGTGGTCCTCCAAGTAGAAGGCTTGAGGGCAGCGGTGCTGAAGCGCAGGAGCTCTGGGGGCAGAGTGCACACCTGGGCCACATGAGACCCAGCCCAGCCATGACCACCATCCAGTGAGGAAGCCGTACACGAACCCCCGCAGATCACTTATCCTGTGAATGGATGAGCTAAGGTTAAACAAGAATGCCATGTGTCCTGACAAAGGAGAAAGAAACATGTAAATAACGGCCAGCAGAGGAAAAATAGGGGAAAGTAGCATAGGATTACCGACTACTAAACAGAAATAGTATGTAAGCCTCACAGATCTGATAATGGTGGTTATACAACTATAAAAGATATAAGTATACATTTAACAACTAGAACTGAAGTTTCAGCCTTCCAAAAATGCCAAAGAAAGTTAAAATAGAATAACGGAGAAGACTCAGCATGTAAAGAAATAGTACATATGATATAATATACAGTTAGTATAACATAAAATTAGATGACACATCTGAGACCAATATATCCCTCATATCAATAAAAGGTGACTAGGCTTAACTCACCTATTAAAGCAAAATGATTTTCCCAGTAGCACATAAAATAAAACACCACACTATGCCATAAATAAAAATACACCTAAGACACATTGGTTCAAAAAGTTAAGAATAAGGGGATGAGGGACCATATAGCAGGCATGGAACAATGAGGAGATTGGGGTTACAGTTCTGATTTGGGATGAAGCGGAATTCAGGCAAAAGGGCATTAAAGGAGGATACTTTATGATGCAAAGAGTAACAATTCGTCACCAAGATATGGATGTCTATGCATTCAATAGCCACTACCTGCACCACGCAGAAAGGAGAGGGATGCAAGAAGAGAGAGACTCAAGCGCACTAATAGAAGAAAATGCCAACACACCGCGTAGTCAACGATAGGTCAAGTGCCCATGTAAGCAAGGGCATAAAGAGTCTACAAAACACGTGGAACAAAATAGACATTATGTTATATGCACATCTAATCTGTCTATACCTATATGTACATACATCCTGAAATAAACTGTACCTTCCTCACAACTGCACTTAGACCAGGTACAAAAACTGTATGTTGATCTATATCAGACACTAGGAAAGCATTCATAAATTCTATGTAGTAAATGCATTGCAAACAAAACTCTTTAATCAAAAAAAGTTTCCAAAATCCTAGGAATGTGAAAAGGAATCAAAATTCAATTCCTTAAATTCAATCTATCTGGAAATTTTTTCCATTAATCAGTTTTTCCATGATATCGCAATATTTGTCTCCAGAGTATTTTCATTGTATTTATTTTCAACATGTGTTGTTAGCATTTATTAAAGTGCTAATAATTTTTATGTTTGATAATTAAATGGAAACCCTCATATATTTAAATATTAATGAAGAACAATATTGGCATGTTATACCTAGAGGCATGCACGTTCAGTGTGCTCTGAAGTGTTTTCAGTAGAAAAAATAATAATGTATTGGGGAGATAAAAAAAATAAAATAGGAGTTCCTGTCGTGGTGCAGCGGAAATGAAACTGACTAGGAACCATGAGGGTGCAGGTTCGATTCCTGGTCTCACTCAGTAGTTTAAGGATCCGGGGTTGCCGTGAGCTGTGGTGTAGGTTGCAGACGTGGCTCTGATCTGGCGTTGCTGTGGCGGTGGCATAGGCCGGCAGCTCCAGCTCCGACTAGACCCCTAGCCTGGGAATCTCCATATGCCATTTAGGTGCGGCCCTAAAAAGACAATCAATCAATCAATCAATCAAATTAAATGTTTTATTTTTCATTCATTCATTCAAAAAAAAAAAAACCTTTGACTTTGTTTAGCTCTGTGTATGTCTCTATTTGGAAATTTAAAGCCTTCTCTTAAACAACTATGGGAAGAAGGGAAACGTGAATTGAAATTTCAGAATTTCTGGAAAAAAATACTAAGAACATATATATATACACATTACACATTAGAATCAATGGGATACATTTAAAGCAGTGACTAAGAGGAAAATTTATGGCTTCAAAGAGCTCTAGCAATGAAAACACAAAAGTGTAAATAAATGTATTTGCAATATAAAGTTATTCAAAATACGAGGTAAGCAGAACAAAAGCAGAGTAAGAAAATGATAAAGAAGGAATTAATGAGGTTTGGGGAAGAAAAATATTGGATAAAATGAATAATTCAAAGTCTTGGTTCTTTGAAGATATTTACAAAAAGAAGGGAAGAAAACAAATCCACTGACCAATTTCATCAAGAAAGACAGGAGAAAGCACAAATACACAAAATATCTATTGATACAGAAGGATTTGAAGAAACATAAAAACATTTTTATACCTCTGTGGAAATATGTTTGAAAATCTCAGTGAAATGAACAATTTCTTAGGAAAATAAAATTTGTCCAAGTTAATCCCAGTGGAAATAAAATGTTTTCTGTTCCCATAGAAGAAACAGAAAAGACATCAAAGCCACAAAATGTACCAGGCTCAGATGCTGTCGCTGGGGAATTCCACCAAGTTATGATATGACCAGATAATCTCAAAGTTAGAAAAATCGTAGAAAATGAATGAAAACCTGTAAATTCATTTTATGAATCAAGATTGCCACTGACACAGATACAACAAAACTATTGATCAATGTCACTTATGAATATTGATGCAAAAATGCTAATTATAGTATTAGTACCACATTTTTAAAAAAGTACATCATAACTAAGTGGTATGTATATCTGAATGCGGGTCTGATTTAGTATCAGGAACCTATAAATACAGTTCTCCAGGCTAACTAGTCTAAGAGAAAAAAATCATATGGTTATCTCCAAATGTGGTTAAAAGGTCTTTGGCAAAATTCAACACCCGTGTTACTAAAAATTTTCAAGACATGGATGTGGATGGATGCTTTCTTGACACCGTAGTACATAAACGCTTCAGCCTTAACATCAGACTATTAATGGGGAGACAGAGACATTCCCTTTATGCTCAGGAACAAGCCAAGAATATTAAGCAGGTTATGAGAAGCCACTGCAATTAAGAAAGCAAGAACAATTAGGGACATAAGACTTAGAAGAAAAGTAAAACCATTATTAATTGCTGATATGAAAGCATGCTCAGAAAGCCCCAGAGAAGCAATAACGAAACTAACTCAGACCATAAAAGAATTCATCAGGGTAGTAGGATATAAACTTTATGCACAAAAATCAATAGCCTTCATATACAGAAAAAATAACCAATTAGAGTAGAATGGAGGAGGAAACTCCATTTATAACAGCAACAAAAGATAACATACTTAGGGATAACTTTAATAATTTAAATGGATTAAATGCATCTATTAAAAGACAAATGGTCCCAGAATAGATCAGAGAAGGTCTAGTTCATAGAACTATCTATGTACCTAAAACACAGGGATAGAGAGGGGTCAAAACAGATACAGAAAGGAGAAAACAGAAACCACAGAGTTTTTATCTTAAAAAAGCTAGATTAGCTCTATCAGAGAAAAAGTTACGGAGAAAGGCATTGAGAAGAATAAAAGGAGGAGCTTTCTTAATAATCAAATCAGTATTTCCTCGGGAAGATATGAAAATCATGTCCATTATTCACCTAACCCCTTGGCCTCGAGATATTTAAATCAATAGAAAAGGGATGGATTATAAAACTCACTGACAGATTTGTTCTCACAGCAGAGATTTTAATGAAATGATGACGGAGGAAACTGACAGATCATTGGCTGTTGTATGTACTCCCTCAAGAAAAGAATTGCCAGAGGACGAGGCCCAGTTAGCTCAGGACAAGGACCACACTGACTAGTAAACACAGGATGGAAGGAGAGGTCACCGCACTGGTATTCGAAAACCTGAGAAACTAAAGCATTTTCAAATATCGGGCTGGAAAACCTTTACACGATGGCTAACACTCGGTGTTGGCCAGGTTACAGGAGTCATTTATTCTCATTCGCTGCCGGTCAGAATTTTAATACGTATCAATTTTTTTTTTTTTAAGTTTCTTTTATTTTTTATTTGTCTTTTTAGGGCCATACCCAGGCCTGTGGACGTTCCCAGGCTAGGGGTCGAATCAGAGCTACAGCTGCCAGCCTACGCCACAGCCACAGCCACGCAGGATCCGAGCCATGTCTGGGACTTACACCGCGGCTCACAGCAATGCTGGGTCCCCAACCCACTGAGTGAGGCCAGGGATTGAACCCATGTGCTCAAGGACACTAATCAGGCTCCTTACTGCTGAGCCATGACGGGAACTCCTGTATAATTAATCTCTTTTGAAAATCTGCATCACACTTAAAAAAGGTCACAGAACTGTGATTCTAATTCTACTTCCAACATTTACATGATGATAACAACACACTTGTGTTCAGCCCTTGTGACATGCCAGCGCTGTTCTAAAATCAAGTGTGACCTTGGCAGTGAGCTCCTGTCTGTCACCCAGCTCCTTTCTGAAGAGGCTGAAAGACACAGCTGGGGACTTTCTGCGCCAATGCAGGGCGAATGCGACCCACAGCCTCAGGCCTGTGCCACGGCCACAGCAATGCTGGATCTGAGCCTCATGTGTGAGCTTCGCCTCAGTTGGCAGCAACGCCGGATCCTGAACCCACCACACGAGGCAGGGGTGGAACCTGCATCCGTGAGGCTCCTCTGTGGGGTTCAAACCCAGCTGAGCCCCCACGGGAACTCTGGCTGTTGACCTTTTAAACTTAGTGGTGATCATTCCAATTCCTTACAATGAAAGTGGCCTTCCCTAGGTTTCAGTGGCAAAAACTGCGATAGTTGTTTTCAAAACATGTCACTTATAATCTAAAATAACTCAGTAATAATTTATTCAACAGGTATTCAGTCAGAACGTGTCAAACTCTCACTGGGGGAGGTGTCCTCTGTCAGGTCCCGGAGTTGACAAGATAACCAGGAATCTGCCCCTTTTTGCTAGAATCTTAATTTCCGGTCAGAGAGCCAGGCACTTCTGTAAATGATTTCGCTTCAGTGCAGATATGAGATAAATCAGTACAATATCGTACTGACGGCAAAGGAGGGGAGGAGCCAGTGCTACCTGTGAGGACTTTAAAAAAAAAAAAACCTCTGTGGAATAGCTTCGCGAAGAATCCAGGACTGGAGAGATTATTTAAAAGATGCCCAGAATTCAGGAGGACAATTCATACAGAAGAAAGACAAAGGACTGATTATTTTAGGGAGAAAAGAACCTCATTCACTCAGGGAGCTTTTAACTACCAGAATGAAAAGGTTGAAATAGAAAGCCGCTGAATATTTTATGACCATGGCGTGGCATTCTCGCCTCTGCATTTATGGCAGCAAGCCTGAGACTGGTGGCTGTCAATAGCACAGATTTGGAAAAGGCAAGGTGGTAAGAGAGGGGCTCTCGGTCCCAGTTATGAACTTGGGCAGGGACAGTACTAAGATCAGGGTGGTTGCGAGAAAATGGATTTAATGATTGCTCAGAGTGGCATTAGAGAGGCCTGGATGACATATCTGAATCCAAGTAGCTTGTCACACGTCTGTGGGGATCGTGTGGCGAATTCTACTTAGAAAATATTGTCTTGAAGGTTTGGAAGTCTTGCATCAAAATGTTAACCAGGCAAATCAAAACGTGGTCGTAGCACGCATACGACGGATCAAAGCTTCAGGGAGGGGTCTGCATTTCATCAGCTTCCTGGGCTAGTGGAAGCCTCCAGAGTGGACTGTATTGCCCAGAATTTGTGGAGGGAAAAGGAAGGAGAGTGACTATCCAGGTAGGTGACAGCTGGAACAGTGATGACAGCAACAACAGCAACTCAACCCCAATGTTTACTTTGGTGACAGTGAACTTCTAAGATGA
The DNA here is from genome assembly GCF_054392235.1 of Sus scrofa. Taxonomy (NCBI): domain Eukaryota; kingdom Metazoa; phylum Chordata; class Mammalia; order Artiodactyla; family Suidae; genus Sus; species Sus scrofa. The sequence goes on from NC_139383.1 coordinate 3,512,349, forward strand.
CCCGGAAGGACTCGCAGCTCCTGGTGTCATGTCTATTTTGGTCTAATAATGCCCTCCCCTCGCAGTCGTGTCCACCTGGAGCTTCATAATGTGTCCTTTTTTGGAAATAGGGTTTTGCAGATGTGATCAACTTATGGTAAGGCCATACTGGGATGGACGGGTCTATAAATCCAGGGACTGGTCCCCCATGAGGAGAGGGAGAATAAGAGACACAGATGCAGAGAGTCCAGCACCAAGGGAAGATACATCTGGAGACTGAGTGATGCATCCATGAGCCAGTGATGGCCAAGGATTCTCAGGAACCATTGGAAGTTAGAAGAGAAGCAGGAAGAGATTCTGTCTCCAGAAGAAAGCAACCTGAGACACCTTAATTTTGGACTTCTTGCCTCCAGAGTAGTGATAAAATGCTATTTTAAGTTGCCTGGTTTTGGTACTCTGTTACAGCAGCTCCAGGAAACTAATAAAGTCCCATGCTGTCCCCTCTCACGTGGGATGAGGCTGGCCTGCCTGACCAATGGGGCATTGCTAATCACGACTCACAGATTCCACCTTGCTCTCTCTTGGGGTGCCCTCTCTGGGAGAGGCTGACCGCTGTCTGAGGACACACAAGCAGCCCAGTGGAGAGGTCCTGAGGTGAGGCATTGCGGCCTCGGCCAGCCACCAGTCCTGGCGTGCTGGGTCTGGGGGAGGTGGGGGGGCACATGGGAGCAGATGTCCCAGCTCCAGCCAAGCCTTCAGATGACTGCAGCCTCAGCCAGCATCTTAACTGCAACCTGCGAGGGACCCTGAGCCAGACCACTTGGCTAAGCTGATCCCAGAAATGCTTGTCTTTTAAGCTGCTCATTTGGGGAGACAGCTTTTCACACACTAAAACAAAGTGAAAACTCATTTGGGGGTTTCCCCGAAGTGGGTTACAGGGAACGTGACCTTCACCGTTAAACTTGCAATTTACTTCAAGCTTGTGCAAAGCTCAGTTTCTGAAGGATTTTGCACGGCTCACTCAGCAATCACAGAATTTTTTTCAGACTAAAATCATGGTTTCCTGGGCAATACCCACCCCTCAGAAAGTGGCTTCTGACCCACCTGTTCTGGTCAGTTGCTTGTGGGTTACCCACGTTCATTCCCGGACATGCTTCTTTCAGCAGCAAAGCATCTAAATCATAGGTTTGGGGAGGAGTCTGCTACTTCATGCAGCTCCAGGTCACTCTGTTCAATGGAGGAGTCTTATTCTTCTTCTTGCTCAAGGCTCTAATTAGTCTTATTCTCTTCTTTTTGGGGCCAGAAGCACTTGGCTTTTTTGAACATAAAAATTCTTTATTTTCAGATGTCTGTGTTTCCTTCAATTTTTGCTTGAAAACCACTTATGTTTTGCCTAAGCTCAAGTCATTCGTTGCTAAGGGCAGCCCAGAGTAGCCCAAACACAGGGATGCTCTGACTCTGTCCACCTGACCCAGGTGTCCTGCCCACCGCCTTACCCTAGGAAGCGGTTTCACCCAATAGCTCACTGCAGCACGGCAAGGCTCCCCAGGGTCTCTAGGCATCTGCTGCCTGCCTCTACACAATGCACATATTTTAGGGTTTCATTCGGAAATCACCCTACTTCAAAACACCAATTTCAGTTGGTTTACCATAGGCTAATTGCTGTAGAAACCAAAGGCCCTAGTTCCACTGGTGTAAGAGATAGAACATTTATTTCCTACTCATCTTACATATGGGTCCACTTTAGAGCCACTAGATGGAAGGGGTTCCATTCCTTGTATTTTATTCAGGGACTCAGGCTGCCAAAGCATTATCATCTTCACGTCACCTGCCGGTGTTCAGCCGGCACACGTGTAAAGAATGTGTGGGATTATGCACAGGATATTTTTATGGGTCTGACTTGGAATATATACAGCTCTTTCCCACTGGCTGTAAATGTCGCCTCATTATGGCCAAAAATGCAAGAAAATAAGATTGACAGCCAGCAGTCTCTGCCACAGATACGGAATCTTGAGAAATACTATCACTTAAGGAATAATTATCAGAAGAAAGACAAGATGAAACTGAAAAGAAGCTATCAGAGTTTGAAGAGAACCAGCAGACTTCAGTGACAAAGACATAAATAAATAAGCAGCGACAAACAAGGACAGTGAGAGTTCCACGATGGAGGTTCAGCTTTTGTGTTTTAATATTGTAAATCTCTCCTGTCCCCACTTATATCTTCGGGGAAATATACTAGCACATTAGACATATATATATATATATATATATATATATGTGCATATATATGTGTGTGTGTATATACATATATGTGTGTGTGTGAGTGTGTGTGTTTAGAAATGGACTGGGTTTAAATGCTAGGCTTTTGCAGTAAATTAGATAGCAGATAGCTAGTTATACATATAGCATCTTTGATCTTCAAATTACATTGGAAATAAGGGGTGACATAAAGCATCAGCACATTAATATTATGTTCACACTGGTTTTAGAACAAGTGGACTTAGTTAAATTGACCGGTTCGCTGAAGAACAGAGGCTCTAAAGTCACACAGATGTGGGCTAGACTTCCAGTTCTGCTTTGCTCCAGCTCTGAGGCCCTCTTGGAGTCTCAGGGTCCCCATTTTTAAAATGAGAGTAGCAGCTATAGTGCTTATTTTGCACGGCTTTGATAGGACTGGTTAAAAGAGTAAATGGAAAGCAATAATCATAGTTCCTAGAACAAAACAAAATAGACAATAGCGGCCATTTTCATCCTTTTTAAAGACAGAGTCCAAGCCGGGAGTGATTGTAGCTGGAGCGCAGCCTCTGGGGGTTGCAGAGTTTACCAGCTTCCTTTGCCCGTAAGGAAGGTCCATGCAAGGGACCATGGTGGAAAAAGTAACCCCACTATGAGCAGGACTTTTGTGCTTTCATAATAAAGTAGAGATTTTCTGGGTGGAACATCCAAGCCATTAGAAGAAGCGTCTTTCTGTCCCTTTTTGATTTCGTCCCATGTAGAATTTCATCTTGTATTGAGCTCCTCTTCCCTGTAGGAAATGCCTCTCGCAACTGGGAGAAGATACTCTTCTCGTCCCTTTTTTGCTGACGCTGGGTTGCAAAGCCATGAAGTTGCCACGTGGTGGGATCCAGGAGACATTGCGCAGGGGAGAGGCCTTAAGGCTCGCATTGTGTCTAGGCTTCAGACTGGAGCGAAAACCGAGATTTCTTGACCTGACTTCTGTTACGAGACTGGGAGTGTTTTTAGGGGTTTGAGGCTGAGTTTCTAGTGATCCATAGCCTGTTCTTTTTCCTGGAGTGCCTCTTGTGACATGTGCCCATAGAAAACTAGCAGAGAATGGATGTTCAGAAATTCCGATTCCTGGTTCTCTTCCCAGAAGAGAGAGAATAATAGTGATAAGTGAACAACCAAAATAAGTAAATAAAGCTTCTGCCCTGAACTGTACTTTGTTCCCTTTCTCGGGCTATTTAAAAATATCTATATTCTATCTTCAATCTATTATCTATCTACTTACTGTCTATCTATCATCTACCCATCATCTACATGTCTGTCTGTCAGTCTATCTATCTGCCATCTGTCTATCAGCTACCTCTCATCCACCTATCTGTGTATCTAGCACCTACCATCATCTATCATCTATATATCCTACTCTAGTAAATGTTGGGAAACATTAATCATTTATAGCCTATAATTGGTGACTGCTTGATAAAGTACTCCTTTAAGTACTGTAAATGGTTCCAGAGTCTCTTCCTTATGTTTATGGATATCATATTGAGTACAGTGTGCTTAGGGCAATTTTTAAATAGTGATTCACGATTGGAATAAATCAATTATTGCACCCTTTTCTTATAATGATTTGTGCTTCCCTTATGTTTACGTGGTAACAGTTATATCTAACTCCGTACTGTACACTCAATAATATTTTGAAGTCTAAGTAACAATTAAAATACCAATTCTTTATGAGAGCATTAACTCATTCGTTTCTTTCTCAGTAGTGAAAATATTTTTACAATGTAACTTGTTTCTATTCTAATTTTAAAAGAAGGTTGATCTCATAATAGAGTCTATTAGAAATAGAAAAAATAAGGAAAATTTTATAAATTGTTACTGAAAACAATTATTAATACATTTTGTATTTATTATAGTAGTTTTTTTCCCTTGTAAATACGCATATATAAACTTATAGGGTGAAAACCTGCTTATACAAATATATATGTAGAGAGCAAAGTTGGAATGACTCTGTATGTGACATATTGTGTATAAAGGGCTATGAATCCTTTTTGGACTTAACATGATACAATGAGCATTTTTAAATATTAAGTAACTAGAAAACATTTCCTGAAAGAACTGCAGCTTCGTTTTGCATTTTAATCATTTTCCTATTATTGCTGCTTTAGTTTCCTATTATAAATAATGCTGTGAATGGTATTTATTATTACAACTTTTTATAATAAATTCCAGGAAGTAGTGTTACTGATTTAAAGAATACACTTTTTTTTTTTTTGTCTCTCTTTTTTTTAGGACTGCATGCCCAGCATATGGAGGTTCCCAGGCTAGGGGTCCAATCGGAGCTGTAGCTGCTGGCCTAGGCACAGCTACAGCAATGCAGTATCCGAGCCACATCAGCGACCTACACCACAGCTCACGGCAACACCGGGTCCTTAACCCAATGAGCAAGGCCAGATATTGAACCTGAGTCCTCATGGATGCTAGTCAGATTCGTTTCCACTGAGCTACAATGGAAATTCCAAGGATACACTCTTTAAAAAAAAATTTGAGTTCCTGTGGTAGCTCAATGGTTAACTAACCTGATAGTATCCATGAGGACGCTGGTTTGATCCCTGGCCTCGCTCAGTGGGTTAAGGATCCAGTGTTGCTGTGAGCTGTGGTGCAGGACACAGACACGGCTCAGATCCTGGCGTTGCCGTGGCTATGGTGCAGGTCAGCAGCTACAGCTCCAACTGGACCCCTAGCCTGGAAACCAGCATGTGCTTTGGCTGTGGTCCTAAAAAGGCAATCCGCACAGGAGTTCCCATTGTGGCTCAGCAGTAATAAATATGACTAGTAACCATGAGGATGCAGGTTTGATCCCTGACCTTGCTCAATGGGTTAAGGATCCAGTGTTGCCATGGCTGTGGTATAGGCTGGCAGCTATACTCTGATTCAACCCCTAGCCTGGGAACCGTGTGCCTTTAATGTGGCCCTTAAAAAAACAAATCTGCCCTGATTTGCACGCTCACATTGATGCATAATCACAAAATAACTATTTTTTACTCTAAATCTTTAGCAAGATTAGAGATGAATATAATGCATCATTGTTTCAAGCTGCATTTCTGAAATGACTAAGATGGAGTTTCCCCCATAGTTTTATCAGACATTTATTTTTTTTTCATAAGTTGTCTTTACTTGGCCTTTGCCCATGCATATTATTGATCTCAGAGAGACTAGATTTATAGCATCAAGAAAACAGGACCGTTCCGTCATTTTCATGTGTTGATTATTCACACAGAGTGCCCTTCCACCCTCGCCATTGTGTTTTCATCTCTATCATCTGCTTTGAGAACTCAAACTTCTATAACAAGGTAGAAAGTAGGTGGGGTTGTGGGGGGAATTGCTGGGGAATGGCTGGGAGAACTGTGGCCATGGCGGGGGGGTGGTGGTCGGGGAGAACTCTGGAGCAGTGCATGCTGGGATTCACGGTCAGCCTTGGCTTTCATTGGCTTTCATCGCCTTCCATCCATACCTCCCACTGTGGTCCGACAGAACCTGCCTGGGTGGAGGGCTGCTCAGCAGGAGGACAGAGGGAAAGAATCTCTGTCCATTAGCCTGTTTGCACCTGAATGTCTGAGGAGGAATTTTGACTGTCATCCGAGGAGATGGGGAATGGGTTCTGCCTGTGGGTAGAGAAGGGTTCTGTTGAGAGCTTGCCTTACCGCCACAACATCAAGTGTTCTTTGGAATACCAAAAGGGCAAGTGAATAACATCTGGAGTCACAGAGAGGATTCAACATACCTTTCAATTGTTTTATTATGTGAATAAGAAGAAACATGTAGAAAATTGCTTATCGTTCTTAAGAGGTGGTACGATGGAATGAACGCTTAAGAAACAGGGGCTGTATTACATTATGAGAGAATAAAGAGGATAAAAACAGAGTGGAATAAATATGCATGAATTTAGAAAGGACTGCCAGGAAACTTTAAAAATGTAATAGTGCATTGAAGTCAACATGGAGGGTTCATTTACAAGATGGTGACTGTATTTTGGAGTAAAAGGTGAGAAGAGACCCATTCCTAATCCTGCTAGGTACTTTTCTTTTCCTTTTAAAAAAACAGACTTTATTTCTTAGGGTAGTTTTAGGCTCATACGAAAATCGAGCAGAAGCTACAGAGAGATCTCTTATTCTTCCTCCCCCGCCCCCACTGCCTTCCCACGGCGGTATTTTTATTTTTAGTTACGAGAGCTTAGAAAGGTTCTGGAAGTATTGAGGAAGGATGAACATCTTACAATCTAAGGTGCAAAAACTTAAGTTAGCCTCCATCTTTTCCTCTGCATCTAGTTTCAGAAGGAAATTGCGCCATGGTGCCCTAGTCAACACTTATGAGATCAATGCCTACTCCCCGAGAAGCGTACGCCCGGAGAAGTTGTCTTTTTATGCAGAAAGGCATTAAAGACAATTTTAGATGTACGAGAACTAGGAAAATATACTGTAAAATTGCTATTCTCATGGCAAAAAGAAACCTTGGAAACATACCCAGATGCATTGAAGCTAGGACTTTAAGAGTAAAATATTCTTGGTTCCAAAGGGCTTGCTACTCTCTTCCTGGGGTTCACCCTAGACTCTGGGATCTAGTTGAACTGTGTGTTCTGACAGGAGCTTCAGGTAGACAGAACTAAGATGTGACTACACACCTGACTACCTATCTCATAAGAATCCCCTTTGCCAGCCGTGTTCTTCCCCTCACACTTGGAACCAGAATCTCCCACTCAACTTCGTGTCCACTTAATACGATGACTCTTTTCTCTCACTACTCACCGATTTTAGTAAAATGTTTCCCTAGTTTGAACTCTGAGATTGGAAAATTACTTATTAAAAGTAAATCTAATCTCAACGTCCCTTCAAAGTTGTGAAAGGCAACAAAATGGCCATATATAAAAGAATTTGAATAATGATTTAATTTTTCTTTAAATCTCATTGTGAGTGACTTATATATTGCATATTTTAAAGTTAGGGAATAAAAATAAACCACTTATTAGTAGATATTATTTATTTCCAAGCTGTCATCTGTTCGCTTTTCATCTATAACCTGTGCATACAGCAATGCTATCATTATAACTATATTAAACAAGAATTCTTGGCAAATATCCTAGAAGAAAATGCAAAAAATATTAGAAGTAATTATCTCTTTAAAGTTCTGAGGCTTTCTTTCTTTTCTTCTGACCTGTGTGTTTTCAAATTCACTTAATTGTCCTGAATTTTTAACTTGGAAGAAAACAAATATTTGATTTATAAAAGTTATGACAATATAATTTTAAAATGAATTCCATACTTTAAAAAGAAAAAGAATTAATACTCTGAACTTATGATGCAGATTTCGAGCAAGTTAAAGATTTGAAAGTATCATAGAGACATAAATTTGTGCAAAATCTCTGTCTACTTTTTAATAGTAAAAAATAAGCAAATATTTTGAGTAAAAATTTAAAAAATTGTATGTTTAAAGCATGGTACTTTACAAATTTAAAATGTTTTTAACTTAAAAAATCAATATAATTTATTTTGCGGTATAGATTAATATTTTAAAAATTAAACTTTGGAAGTTTTCAGACCTTTTAAAATATACTATCTTTCTCTTTCTCTCTTTCTTTCTTTCTTTCTTTCTTTCTTTCTTCTTTTCCTTCTGGCACTCTTATATGTATATGTCAGTACACTTGATAATCCATAAACATCTGAGACTGTTTATTTTTTCATATTATTTTTAATGTCTGTGATTAGGACTGGACAATACTACCTGGCTTATCACAAGTTTATTGATCTTTTTATTCTGCCAGCTCAAATCTGCTGTTAAGCCCCTCCAATGAATTTTTCAGTTATTTTTTTTTCAATACCTATTTCCACTTGGTAACCTTTTCTAATTTGTATCTCTTTTTGATATTTTATGTTTGCTATCATATTTCTTCTCATTCTTTAGACATGGTTTCCTTCATTTTTGAACATATTTATATGAGTTGATTTAACATCTTTGTCTTTGTCTAGTAAGCTTTTGTTTCATTTCCTGAGTTCCGAAAACGTGGATTTGCCATTTTTGCTGGTGTTGCCATTGACTTGGTGGAGCGACATATTTCCATAAAGTGGTCCTTTGCATCATAAGTGGCCATAACTCCACTGTTCTGGATGCGGCATCCCCCTCTCCTTATTCTTCTCACCTGGGACATGGAGGACATATCTGGAGGTGAATGGAATCTTGTCTTTTTGAACACAATGGTCTGACAGTAAGGAGAAGAGAGCAGGAAGATAAATGGAGTTTAACTTTTTCACATTGTTGAACCACTCTATCAGCCCTGGGATTCCATTTGTGGAAGAGAAAAAAAATCCCTTATTTTTTAAAACATTGTTTGATTATCATTATTATTATTGCTATTTCTTATAATTAAATACAAGTGCAGGAAACACTCATTTATGGATCTTTTTTTTTTCTTCTTATGGCCACACTTGTGGCTTATGGAAATTCCAGGCGAGGGGTAGAATCGGAGCTGCAGCTGCCGGCCTCTGCCGCAGGTTGCCCCAGTGCCAGATCCTTAACCCACTGAGAGAGGCCAGGAATCAAACTTGCATCCTTATAGACACTATGTCAGGTTCTTAACCTGTTGAGTCACAATGGGGACTCCTAATATATTATTTTTGAAAAGTATTAGTTGGTTGATAACCTCTAGAGTATGTGGCTAAATGTAGATAGGTTGGTTCACTAGGGAATGTTTCCTTTATGACTATTTATGGTAATTTATTGAATAGGTTTATTAGAGATAAAGGAATTCAATGGGCAGGGCAGAGCTGGAGGAGGAAAGTGTCAAAGCACAGCATGGAGGTGGCAGAGAGGCGGAGAAGTGCGGGGCTCGATAGGGGATGTTGAGGAAAGGCAGGTTCCATGATAGGAGCTGAATTAAGAAAGTTGTGTTGCAGTCAGATGTCAGAAGGCCTTCATGGTAGGTTAAGAAGTTTGGTCCCTCGAACATATGCAAATTGGTGGTGGAGTCTGTCTTTTCCCAGAAGTGAAGAAACGTCCTTACGGATACCTTTAGTCTTTGCTTTAAAAGAGTGAGAGCTACACACCACACTTTTTCCAGCCTGCCAGCTCTCAGCTGGCATGGAGAGATAGGACTGGTCCAATTTCAATTTCACTATCTCTTCGACAAACACATTAGAGCATGGCCAGCAATAAAAATGGAAAACTCATCCCACAGCTTGATAAATACCTCTTGAGAAATGCCCGTCTTCCTAGGGGCAGCTTCATCTCATAAGTGATGGGAGGCTAATGATAAGGACCACTCCACACGTGTGAATTGATGGGACATAGAAAGCATCAAATATTTACCTTCAGTTCTTCCCAATAACAGATTATTGTTTCACAGACTTTCTTCGCAAAAATAACTCTACATGTCACTTTAAAGCAAGACCACTGCATTAAAACTGTTTTACAATCTTTAGTAAAATCGGTAATATATAAATATGGAAAATATACGAGGGTCCAGTCTTCATATTATGAGAACTTTGGAAAACAGATCATACGAAAAAGTGATATTAACATGCAAATATCACTGCATATTGTTTGCTTATGTTACATGTGGCAGTAGCTATCAGAAGCCCCCCGAAGAGAGACTACTATTAATTAACTGAGCCTGATTTTAGATTTAATCCATGAAAGGTCCTTAATAAAATATTATTTTCATGTTATTAGCATCCCTATCTATAAACTTAGTGAAATTTGGCATCATTAAAGATGTATTCTTTCTGGTGTGAGCGTATCAAACCTCTATTTAGTTACATATTTAAAAAAAGAAAAAAAAAGAAGATTGAGATGAATTAATCCTCTGCCCATGTAGACAGTAAGGTTGACATTTGAGGGTCCCTCAAACTTGCTTTTATGTATGCTTTCACATCTCTCCCTCAACATTTAATCAGCTCACAACCTCACAGACTTTTATTTGCAAGCTCTAGTTGGATTGCATGACAGAAATAGTTATTTCCTATGATAACCTGCCTTGCTTTCTAACCAAGAATCTTCTGAAATAATCATTTCTCTCACTAAAAAAAAAAAGAAAAAAAAGAAAAAAAAAAGAAAATGTTGAGAGCTCTGAGTTTCCATCCTCTAGTCTCCACACATGCTACTTCTAAATACTTCTACTTCTGCTATGTTCAAAAGAGGTCTGGGAAGAACAGAAAATTAATATATTTTTTCTATTTAAATCTGAAAAAACTGTTTTCCTCGTGAGTAGTTTTAGATCATGCTGTCCAATAGAACTTTCTGCAGTGACCATTGAACACTTGGCATATGGGTAGCGCAACTGAGGACTTTTTACTTTTTTTAGTATTAAATAATTTAAAGTTAAACAGACCCACCATATGAGCGGCTATTGTACTGAACAGTGGGAGTCTAGATAAACCCAGTGGGCAGATCAAATTGCAATATCTATTCTTACTATGCTGAGGAAAGCAGTATTTAATTTCTCTTGAATGTACACTTCTTTCTGAGCTTCAGCTGAAGATCTCCAGGAAGAATGTCTCTCTAAATGGCTTTCAAACCACAGAGTTGGCTTGGTGTTCGTGTCTCAGCATTTTTGTCTTTTAGGCTAAGTTTTAGTGAGGTCTTCTTTACAGATAATGAAATACACCGATTTAAATTAAGATTCAAGGCATTTAGGTCTGTATTTACAATTGCGAACCACCACCACCAGAATGATGCCAGGAGGCATTTCCAGCACTTCCAGAATTTCCTTGGACTCCCTAACACCTGGCTCGTGGCAACAGGGCCACCCTTCCTGTAGTTATGCCTTTGCTATTCTCTTTGGTCTGACTGCGTCTCAGTAATGCTTTGGAGATTTATCCATGTCGTTATTGCAACAGGAATTTGTTCTGGTTTACTGCTGAGTGATACTCCGTTGTGCACACTGGCTGCTTTTTGTCTGTCCTTTCACCTGCTGATGGACTTTTGAATTGTTTACATATTTGATATTATGAATAAAGTCTGTGTGAAAATAATTTAAAAAATTTATTTTGGTAAGTTGGAGGGATTGCACGATTAAGTGACTGTTTACTGTTATAAGAAATCGACAAAGGGGTGGTACCATTTTGCATTCCCCCGGGAATGTGTGAGCTTTTTGACTGTTTCATATCTTTGCTGGTGTGTGGCATAGTCGGGTATTTTTCTTAAATCATTCTAGCGTATGTGCAGGGGTGTTGCATTGTGGTTTTAGGGTGCATTTACCTGGCCACTAATGATCTGGAGTATTGTTTCTCAATTTTATTATCCGTTGGTATTTCTTCTTCGGTAAAATGTCTGATGGAATCTTCCCCCATTTTCTCAGCTGGGTTTTTTGTTTTCTCATCATTAAGTCATAAGAGTTCTCTATATATTCTAGATACATCTTCTTAATTGGACATACTTTAAAAAAAAACATCCTTCCAGTATATGGATTCACATTTAAATTTTTAAGTGCCTCTTAAAGAGAAAACTTTATTTTTGAGTAGGTCCAATTTTTACTTTTTGTTTTATGGTTTGTTAATTTTGTGGAATATCTTAGAATTTTTTTGTCTATATAATAATTTTTTTTCCATTATAGCTGGTTTACAGTGTTCTGTCAATTTTCTATTGTACAGCATGGTGACCCTGTCACGCATACGTGTATACATTCTTTTAGAAATTATTTTTAATATTTTAATGAAAGTTTTATGAAATATATTCATTAAATATGGAGAAATTGATAACAATTTATAATAATCATAAATCTGTCCTCACTGACAAGAAACGTTCCAAGTAAAAAAGTATAACTTAAATTTTTTAATAATTTTAACCATTTTTTAAATTGAAATATAGTTAATTTACAATATTATGTAAATATTATGTTAGGTTCAGGTATATAGCAAAGTGATTCAGTTACATACATACATACACATATATATGTGTGTATATATATGTGTATGTATGTATGTGTGTATGTGTATATAAGAATATATATATTCTTTTTCAGATTCTTTTCCATTACAGGTTATAACAAGATATTGAATATAGTTCCCTGTGCTTTAGAAATCTGTTTATAATGCACGGTAATAATTTTCCTCTATTTCCTTCTCAGAATATTATATATTTAGCTCTGACATTTAGTTCTATGCTTTACTTGAATTCTACTTTTGTCGCAGTGTAATGTGAGAATTGAAGTCTATTTGTTCACTTTTTCCTTCCTGCCTTCCTTCCTTCCTCTTTCTGTTTTTGCATCTGTGTATCCAGATGTTTCAACACCAGTTGCTGAAAAGTTCTTTTGCTCGTTGGATGCCCTTGGCCACACTGCAAATTATGTGTTGACTGTATCCGTATGAGCCCATTTCTGGACTCTCTATTCTGTGTTAGCCTGCACACGCACCTCAGTATCTTCTAAAAGCTCCTGCTAAAATCAGCTGTGTGAATTATGCTGTGTGGAACTAAGAATGATGACTGAGAGGTACACTTTCCACCCAACTTATAAAATTTTACTCTAAAAAAAGCATTCATTTTGGCTTTTTGAGTAGTCCATATGACAGTGTAAAACTCTGGAGATATTAGAGATGCTTAGTGATAAAACGAGTTTTAGGAGAGGCATTTTCTTTTTTCCACCCTACTTGCCTTTAGAGCTGCTGATTCATCAGCAAGCCAGTCTTTGCTTTGTCCTTTGTCAGGTGGCTTCCTTCCCTGCTGAGTGGTCTGAGCCATTGTGCGCTTCTACCACATATAAGAGATGAGAAACCCTTTTGTGAGTCAGAGGAAATCTGGTGTCTGCCCTCTGCAGTGGGTTTGAAATCCTGAAGCTGGTTAAACTCACATAAAAGCTTAGAAAAATAATCTTAATTTTTTGTCACATCCTTAAGCTTATTTTTACCCTAGAAAACCATCTTTTATGAGAGATGAATTTTTTTTTTCAATTTGAAATTAATTTTATTTTTTAGTTTAAACTTTTTAAAATTAAAATCTAGTGGATTTAAGATGTGTCAAATTTGGCTGTAAGGAGAGATATGAAATTTTAGGCTAAAATTAACTGCTTGAAAACAGGGAAATGATGATGGTTTTTGCAGAGGACATTTATATCAGACAGCTCTTAATTCCTTTGTTACCAGAAAACACTGTGAAGCCCCTATCTTTTGGTTTCTCTGTTAGGTTATTCCACATGTTTCCTTTCTTACTTAAACAATTCAAACCTAGCCTCCCCTATTCTTATTTGAATATTTCATAACATCTAGTAATTTTGGCCCTAGGGTTAGGTAGAATCTACTATCTGGAATTTACTTTATCCTTTGACAATCTCTTATTCAGGGATACAAAATATACATTTGCCTGCCATATCCGTCTCATTAAGTTTCAGACATTCAGAAATGACGAGATGGGGCATTCTGGCACTTTAAACTTTGCATATGGATGAAGGTACACATTCTGAAATTTATTTGCCTCTTGCATCCATTTATAAACATATTAATTTTATCTTTTTTTTTTTGTCTTTTTGTGATTTCTTTCTCCTTTTTTCTTTCTTTTTTTTTTTTGTCTTTTTGCTATTTCTTTGGGCCGCTCCCGCAGCATGTGGAGGTTCCCAGGCTAGGGGTTGAATCAGAGCTGTAGCCACTGGCCTACGCCAGAGCCACAGCAACGCGGGATCCAAGCCGCGTCTGCAACCTACACCACAGCTCACAGCAACGCCGGATCCTCAACTCACTGAGCAAGGGCAGGGACCGAACCCTCAACCTCATGGTTCCTAGTCAGATTCATTAACCACTGCGCCACGACGGGAACTCCAATTTTATCTTTCCAGTTAGATCAAAACTATTAACATGTCAGTTCCTGGGTTTTAATCTATTTCTCTCTTTTTACCATTGAAGCAGAGTCTTGAGCATTCAGTTCATCTTGAATAAATGATTGCTGATTGATAAATGGAAGACATGGGCAATTATAGACTTTTTAGAGGGCTCCGAGACAAGACCAGAGCCTTGAGTGGAGCGTAATGTGATGAGTGTCTGCTCTATTCGCCTTGCTCCCTCAGAAGCACCATGTAGCATGTCATTAGCGACGGGATGGACAAGTTACTTGTTCTCTCTACATCTCAGTATCTTCCGAGGGGCTGAGTTTCCTCAGCTGTAAGGCCAGGTTGAAGGTCATAGCAATACTGACAGCACAGAACTATTTTGAGGATTAAAAGGGTAATTCACATTCAGTGCTTAGCCTGGTGCCTGGTACCAGGTTAAGTATTCAGAGCATTTTGGCAACATTGCTTTCTTCCAACAGCTTCCACTACCATAATATCCACTTCCTGCCTCTGAACCGACTTGACTTGGTTTGGTTACTCGCAGCTCTAAAATCTTCTGTGCTATCTTCTTATGTGATAGGAAAAAATTCTCTTATCGAGATTTCTTTCATTGTCTTTTACAATCTGGCCTCTGCTGTTTAATGCCTGTGAAAACCCTTGTTCACAGACCCTAGTTTCTGAACACTTTCAGAAAGTGGATGATTTCATGACAAAAATTATAGGGAGTAGAAAAAACTTGACCTACAATTTTGGTCTTTCTGGCTTTTTGTCTGTAATTTCCATTCTTCTTTCTACCTGAGCTCGAAGATGTAGCTTACATGTAAAATCCTCCAGGTAGCCTTTCTTGGTTCACCGGCCACAGGAGTTCTGCCTGTGTTAATCCTTACAGAATGTCTGGGATGCAATTCCCCCTGCGTTTAGACTCAGAATTTGGCATGTACTTCCGTTATAGCACACTTTAGATTTGCCTTCTATTGTAGTAATTTGTAAAAATCTCCCTGAGGCAAGAGACCTAATTTTCAAATAAATTTTCCCTGAAGCCATTAATACAGTAAGGCATGTAGCAGATCTTTGATGAGTAGGCTTAGGATAAACGAAGCATCCAGATTTCCGAATAGAGCAAATGACACCAAGAGTAACAAAATTTATGTCAATTAACCTGTTACTGTACTGTCATCCTCTCAGTGTGTAGACGGTTCAAAGTGATTCGTTTCCTAATGTAAATAGTTTGCTTAAACAACAGATCTCTTCTTGATTCCTCTCACTGGCTTCTCTCAGTAGGAAGAATATATGTCCATACACGTTTCATACATGCTGTACTTCTTACTAGGTGTAAAACTCAGCTGCTGTTTACATGTGATCATGCCTCTCATTAGGAAATAAAATCTTAAGGAAAGTCACCTTGAAATAAACCCACAAACTACACATAAATCAAATTCTCTTAGTAGGTCTTTCCTGCATAACATTTGGTTATTATTTGTAACAGAAATTTAGTTGCGTACGTCAGTCTTTTTACACATTTAGAGTATTCTGGCCTTATAGCTGTGTGTGCACACATACCTGAGTGTACTTGTGCTGTATCTTTAGGTTGATTGTCATTAGTTTCATTTAAAGATATTTAGTTCTTTAAAAACCTTCTTTTTTTGTCTTTTTGTCTTTTTGTCTTTGCTAGGGCTGCTCCTGTGGCACATGGAGGTTCCCAGGCTAGGGGTCTAATCAGAGCTGTAGCCATCGGCCTACACCACAGCCACTGCACCGCAGGATCCAAGCCACTGCAGGATTCGTTAACCACTGAGCCACGACAGGAACTCCAGTTCTTTAAAAACCTTAACTGGAGTTAGTTTCCCAAGTTTTTGCGATGTTTCATGTTACTGGACTCTAATCTAGGACTTAGATTTTGTTGCCAGTCTTTTAGATTTAAGCATTAGTTAAGAAGTCTAAGAGTTATCTTGACTTTGCATGGCCTGAGAGCATACTGAGAGATATAATTTATAGTTAAAAAAAAAAAAACAAGAAACAAGAAATAGGAGTTCCTGTCATGATGCAGTGGAAACATCTGACTAGGAACCATGAAGTTGTGGGTTCGATCCCTGGCCTCGCTCAGTGGGTTAAGGAGCCGGTGTTGAAGTGAGCTGTGGTGTAGTTTGCAGAAGTGGCTCGGATTTGCACTGCTGTGGCCCTGGCGTAGGCCAGTAGCAACAGCTTTGATTCAACCCCTAGCCTGGGAACCTCCATGTGCTGTGGGTGTAGCCCTAAAAAGGGCAAAAGACATAGGACAAAAAAAAAAAAAAAAAAAAAAAAAAAACAACCCAAACCAAAACCAAAAAGACAAAAAAAAGAAAAAAAAGAAGGTAGTGCTGAATAGAGGTATACCAAAGAGGTAATCCACTTATTACCAACTAAAATAATTTAATAAATTTATTTTCTTACAAGAAGTGACAAATTAAATGCTGACTAAAATTTGAATGTTTGCCTGGAAATAAACTTTGTTAAGGACTATAACCCTCGTGCCTTCGAGTGGCACTTTGCTAAATCCCCAGCATTAGGCTGGTGGCCCTGGGAACGTGGTGATGGCAGGGAGGTCTTACAGGCTGTGTTGAAGAAGGAAATTAGAGGAAAGCAACAACCGAGCTGAAAAATAAGCTGTTCCACAAATGGTGAGCAGTGGGAAGTAAATGATAAAAACTTTGTTCCCTGGAATGTGCTTTGACCAGAGAATGCATTTTTAAGGAGTTGGCATTGGGAACACAGTCTGAGGTGACAGTGGATGAGTCCGTAAGTTCACACTTTCAATTTCCTTTATTGATGTTTTCTATCTTGATGATATTTGCAAATTTTATCCTTTTGCAGAACAAATGGAAGAGTCCCTTGCGACCTACAGCTTACAGAATCGATCTCGTATACTGTTATAGTTTGTTTTGTCACATTTTAAATAAATTGCCATAATTTTCCCTTGTATATTAAGACTTTAGGTTGTTATGGTGCAAAGTTGGAGACTAGAGATAATATTTTGTCTTCTGTGTTTCCTCATTCTAGCCCCGTGTGTAATCATGACCACGGACCACACACTAATGGCCGTAGTGGATTCTAAGGTTTCTTTTATTTTTATTTTTCATGATGATCTTTATTTTTTCCATTATAGTTTGTTTACAGCGTTCTGTCGATTTTCTCCTGTACAGCAAAGTGAAAGTCACACACACACACACACACACACACACACACACACACATTCTTTTTCTCATGTCATCCTTCATCCGGCTCCATCACAAGTGACTGGATATAGTTCCCAGTGCTATCCAGCAGGATTTCATTGCTTGTCCACTCCAAATGCAGTAGTTTGCACCTGTTAACCCCAGATTCCTAGTCCATCCCACTCCCTCCCCCTCCCCCTTGGCAACCACAAGTCTGCTCTCCGTTTGTGTAAGGTTTCTTTTAACACAGAGATTTTAATGGTTTATATTTAATCTCTCCCTTGCCTAGGGAGATTAGATCAAAGTGTATTGAACACCATGTTTT
The DNA here is from genome assembly GCF_054392235.1 of Sus scrofa. Taxonomy (NCBI): domain Eukaryota; kingdom Metazoa; phylum Chordata; class Mammalia; order Artiodactyla; family Suidae; genus Sus; species Sus scrofa. The sequence continues at coordinate 3,529,876 of NC_139383.1, forward strand.
TTTTATGCACAGATTTCTAAAGAAATAAATTAGAAGTTGTACTTGATTAATGAAGAAAGAATTGAATTAAGAACTTTATTTTACCAAATAGCAGCTGTAAATGGGATTGCTTCTGTATTCATTGTAACTTCAGCTTATATCACTTGCCTCTTACATCTTTTATTATTCCATTCTTGAAATTCAATTTTCATGGACACATAGAGTTTTGAGTATTTTATGAAGAATTAATGAGGGATAGATTTCTTTGGGTTTTACAATTTAATTATGTTTTAAAATTCATCTAGTTACTGAAAGTCATTTGACATCGTAGTAAACTACTTGACTCTGAAAAATGTGTTTTGGAAAAAAAAGAAACATGGAAAGAACAAATTTTCAAATGGGAATTTTACATGAACATTTCATAAAATAAAAAGTAACTGCTTTTAGTCGGACCTTATTGGGTTCGACACTTCTATCCACATGCAGAGCCCTCTTGCCTCCAGACTGAGAAGCTTAAACACCGTCTCAACACTGGAAGGAAGAAGAAGCACTTAAAGAAATGGCCGAGTCTAGGTCTGAGGCCAGTATGCACTTTGGATATTTTGTTATTCCAAAAAGCAAGGACACCATTAAAGACAATTGGAGGAGACGTCTTTGAAGTTTTCCCATTGTTAGAATGAGGTTCTGTGCTTGGTCTTTAGTTCTGTTTGTCTCTGGCTGCAGGATATGAGAATCCTTTCAAATATTTTTGAAGTTCACTGACCTTCACATTATGCTCTCAATTGTGATGAACGGACCAGACATTGTCACTTTTCTCTTCAAGGAGTCCATGGCCCTTAACAGTGACCATTCCAATCTGCAGACCTTAAAATTCCCAATTCCTCCATGTTTTCTCAAACGCCAGCTGTATTGCGAGAGCCACATTTCCTTCTACGTTTAGCTGGACCCCCTTTTCACTGGTGGCCCCCTTAGCCATCACAGGTCTACTTGCGGGGCAGTGCACCACCTGCCACCAATCACAGGAACTTCTTTGCCTTCAGGTCTGCCAGGGACCCCCTTCCCGAATCCCATCCAAGCATCTGCTGCTGGGGTCCTCGACTGTCACCCGCCACCTTAAGCTGAGTTCTCTAAAAGCAGTTCCCAATCCAGTGTTCCCTGCATGCGATTTATTGCGTGAATGCTCCCGGGGGGAAAGCCCTGGGTTGTAAAGCAAGGGAGGGCAGGGGTGGAGCTGAGCAGGCTGGTCTCAGGTCAAGGCCAGTGTTGGCCTGACCCACAGAGGAGCATAATGCACACCAGGGGGTTACTTCTGCCCACCTGAAGCTAGTGAGCCAGGCTTCTGTGTCCGCATGTGGGTCGGTCATGGGCTTTAGGCCATCAAGTGGGAGATGGTGGGAGTGATTTCCCAGGCAAGCCCTGCCTGGTGTGGGTAGCTCTCCTGCGAAGGGAAAGAACTGTGAGCCCTCAGCACCTTCCCCCAGAGTTGCTGGCGGTGTTTGCTGGAGCAGTAGAGGTGACCTGGGAAGGCCAGCGCAACCTCATCCACAGCCAGGCAACGAAGAGCATGGGACAGAGAAAGAAACTCGTTAAATCCAGAATGTGGGTTTATCAATGTGCTGCAGCACAAACAACACAGGACAGCTGAAAAGACAGAGCCTTATTTCCTCATAGTTCTGGAGCCTCAAAGTCTGAGACCCAGGCGAGGTGTTGGCCAGCTTGCTTTCTTCTGAGACCTCTTCCCTAAGTTGTAGACAGCAGCCTTCTCCCTGTGTCCTCCTGGGCTTGTCTGTGCCCCTGTGTCCCAGTCTCTTCTTCAGATAAAGACACCAGTCAGATTGGGTTAAAGACCCACCCTGGGCACCTCATTACCCTAACTACCTCTTTAATGGCTCCGTCTCCAAATGCAGTGACATTCTGAGGTGCAGAGGGTTAGGGATTCAATATATAAATTTTGGGAGAACACAATTCAGTCCAAAAAATGTAAAATTCAACAGGACAAATAATCTGTGTTCAAATTGTTCAAAAGGGGTTGGGGGAGGGAACCTGTTATAGATGAAAAGACATCAACAAAGTATAAGATATGGGTCTTTTAGATCCCAACTCAAGTAAATCAACAATAAAAAGACATTTTTGAATGAATCTCGGAAAAACACATTGAGACTGAGTATTAAAAGGTATCAACAAATAATTTTCAATTTTCTTTTCTTTTCTTTTTTTTTTTTTTTGGCAGCTCCACGGCATATGGAGTTCCCAGCTAGGGATCAGATCCGAGCTGCAGTTACAACCTAAGCTGCAGCTGCTGCAATGCCAGATCCTTCATCCACTGTGCTGTGCCAGGGACCAAACCCTCGTCCCAGCACTCCCAAGAGGCTGCCAGTCCCTTTGTGCCACAGCAGGAACTTCAATTTTCCTGAGTGTACTAATGGTACTTTTGTTTTTATAAGAACGTTCTTACATGAAGCTAGGTACTGAGCATGTATACGTGAAATGCTTTGCTGGCGGGGGTTAGCTTTGCAGTAGCCTGGATGAGCTCCTCCACAAAAGAACAGCTGAAGGCATATGGATGAATGAATGAAGGTAAAACGTTAGATATTATTGCAACTGGGTGCTGGAAGTTTCATTACACCATTTTCTCTATTTGTTTTTTGCATTTACCAATGGTCATTACAATATTAGTTGAAAATAAACAAAAAATCATGTTCAAATTGTTCCATGAAACAGACCTGTTCCTTGTATGTTGAGGTCAGTAAGGTTTTCTATCACTCACCTAACAGATTCCTCACCCATCGACCTCTCAGGATACTCCTTTGGGGCAGCAGCTGTATAGTCCTGAATTTTTTTTTTTTTTTTTTTTTTTTTGCACTCTTTGACCCGTATCAGGCCCACATATGGTCTTTCAAGTCCTGATTTAAAACATTCTTCTGACTCTCTTTCTAACTCAGTCTTCCACCTCACCACGTGTTCACCGAACTCGCTGCTCTCACTATCTGCTACCATGTGTTAGCATTTTATTTGCTTTATCTTCCTTATTAAAGTGTGAGATCCCTGAGGGCAGGGAGCAAGTTGTATCTTTTACATCTGTTACATTTTTCACGGGGTTTTGAATAAAGTAAATGCTCATTGAATATGTGAATGAGCTACATCGAATGTCAGGTTCTTTCTCTTCTTCTCTTATAATTATAACTATTACTATGATTTTAGTTCCCATTAAATGTTATACATTAAATTTTTTTTGCCTGTCTCACTTAATTTGGGTAATTTCCAAGGATTTTTTTTCCTGAATAATTTTGACTTATAAATTTCTCATATCATATCTTATTTATCCATGTAGATATGATATAGATTTAGATAGAGCTATCATACATTTAAGAGGCACAGGAAAATAGTTGGCCTGGCTGACAGTGGAAATTCCTTCTGAATACTTTTAAAACATTCTTTTATTAAAAAGTGTTCTGATCGCCATACTGATGGATCACCAATATATGAGTGCTCATAAACATTTACAGGTTGAATTAGTATCTAGTTAAGACCCACACTTTAAAAAGGGGGTCTTTTTGACTCCATAGGGTAACAGTCTAAAGCGTAAAATTTCTTACACACTAGAAGTCAGGGAAATGCTTGGGTATCTCTCTGTCCGTCTTTGTCTCTCTCTCTCTCTGTCTTTCCCTCTCTGTCTTTAAATCTAGTCACAGGCAATGGAGTTCCCATCATGGCTCAGTGGAAACGAATCCGACTAGGAACCATGAGGATGCAGGTTCGATCCCTGGCCTCACTCAGTGGGTTAAGGATCCGGCATTGCCATGAGCTGTGGTGTAGGTTGCAGACCTGGCTCAGATCTGATGTTGCTATGGCTGTGGGGTAGGCCAGCATCTGTAGCTCCGACTGGACCCCTAGCCTGGGAACCTCCAGGCTTGGAAGATAAGGAGCAGATGCAGGTGACAATTGCTGAAGTGTTGGCCTATTGTTATGGCTGTTAATTCAGAAATACTCTTTTCATCCCAGTCATCTGTTAGGTGATGACAAACCACCTTGCCTACAAGTGCCAACCTGGCACATGCAGCTGTCTGGTTAAGGGGCCACCAACGTCAGTGACTGAAAATTTCCACTTAGGCAAAGAATGCTTGGTCCTGCTTGTTTGACCCTTTCTTACAAAAGAAAGGAGCAAAACTAGAGGCTAAACTGTCTTGATATAGTTTAAGATTTCACTTTGGGGAGTTCCCGTCATGGCTCAGTGGAAATGAATCTGACTATTATCCATGAGCATGCTGGTTTGATCCCTGGCCTTGCTCAGTGGGTTAAGGATCTGGTGTTGCCGTGAGCTGGGGTATAGGTTGCAGACGCAGCTCGGATCCCATGTTGCTGTGGCTGTGGTTGTGGCTGTGGCTGTGGCTCTGGCTGTGGCTGTGGCATGGGCCAGCAGCGGCAGCTCTAATTAGACCCCTGGCCTGGGAACTTCCATATGCTCCAGGTATGGCCCTAAAAAGTATGCGTGCATGTGCACACACACACATTTCACTTTGGAGTTTGGATTTCTTTTCCTGCAGACTTTCGTTTCCTTCTCCTTCCAGAATCTCTCTGTTGGCAGCCTGAATGTTGCTGAGCTTGTTGATGAAATTCAGCTTTTGCAAACCTAAGTCCCAGCTGGAAAAAAGATTCTTTGGCTTTTAGGCATTCCTTACTGTGATGCATGCTTTGTTTTTTCTCACAATTTCAGCGCTTACTCTGTTTTGACCCTTGTTTTAGTTCTTTGGTGGTAGCCTGGAAAAGCTAGCATGGCTAAGAAGAGTCATGTCCTAGAAAGATTAATTCACGAAATCAGTTGTAGTCATAGACAACCTACTGAAATTTTAAAAACCTCTAGGAAATAAAGACTACAGGTGACCCTTTCTGAAGTTTCAACAGAAGAGCCCCACGTTTTTATCAGTGCCACCTTATTCTTATTATTGCAACTATTTTTTGGCCTTTTAATTAAACAGCGAGGCAAAAAACCCAGCAATAACACCAGTTTGGGAAAAAGGCTTGAACATATGTTATCACATTAAACAAATTTCCAGTCCCTTTGACTTGCATTTCCTTTGAGGCCCCATTTTCTCTTTAGGTCCAATTGTGCTGTAACAGCAAGAACAAAACAAGGGAAAACAAAAGCAGCCTCGTTGTTTCCCAGCGTAGGACACACACGAGCCATATGGACCCCACACCGAAGTCCTGATATTAAATCTACGGCAGGGCAGTCACTTCTTATCTCCAGAAGATGAAGCAGATGGAGAAGCCGTTTCGCGTGGGTGAAAGGCTTGGATGCAAAGCGCCCATAACTGAAACAATAACGAAAGGGATTCCACAGAGGTAAACTCTGTTCAGGAGCAATTTTTCTTTCCTTTTATGATGTTACCAAGGAGGAACATTCACAGAAGTAAAGACAGGGCCGAGAAGAAAAGCAAATCAATCAATCAATCAATCAATAAAGAAATAAATAACGTTTCTATTGAAAGTGGTGAGCAATCAGCTGTGGATCAATGGGCTTTAGAAATTACAATGATTCTGGTGTTTCCATCGGAAAATGACCAGGAAGTCGACTACATATATGTATACGCATGTACATGTGTGTGCACATATATAATATATATAGATGGTTTTTATCATATTAAAAGAGGAAAGATTCCTTTTCTCCTCTTCCTTTAAAATAGTAAGCACACACGCGTGCACGTAACTGTGGAGGTCTGTGCACATACTTGCATATGCACACACGTGCGCACACACACACACACACACACACACACACACATCACCACACAAGCGCTGGTGGTCACAGCTCTCCAATGGCCTTAACGGATTGTACCGGATGGCGCAGTGTGGGAACAACCCTGCCAGTGCGGGGTTTGTGGTTCTGTCGTTGCTGCGCCAGAATGGAGAAAGGAGATCAAACGGGATGCAATTTGTTTCTACAAGAGGCACGGGGAGCTCTTTTGTAGGGTTGCTGGTGTATGACACAAATCGCCATACTTCATCGGATCAGCGTGTCATACACTGTTTAGGGGAAACACCTTTTCACATTTTGTGGTATCCTAACAGATCAGAGAGAGCTCAGCTTTTCTGAAAAGATTCCATTTTACAGTGGAAAGGGAGGTTGTGGGATGAAAGGAAGTGAAAATGACTGTGAAGACGCAGCAGGTGTGGAAAATATGTCTTCACAGGTTTCATTGGCATAAATTTCAAAATGCCACACAATGAAACTGAAGGCAGAGTTTTTTAGACGATCTTAATTCTGAAAGCCCTCAAGTCTTTGGATTCTACTTGAAGGCTATGCTGCCCTATTATCATTAGAACAATATTATTCTCATTGAAGTCTACTAATTTCTGATGCTGTGGTAGTTTACTATGGGTTAGCCTGGGGTAGGTTGTGTTTTAGCTTATTGGTTAGCCTTTTAGTTTACTATGGGTTAGCCTGGGGTAGGTTGTGTTTTAGCTTATTGGTTAGCCTTTTCCCGTCCATTTTTATTTTGCTCTGGCAGAGGTAAGAGTAGCCACATCCTCTACTATTAAGATGCAAACATCTATTTTTATGCAAATTTTCTCATCTAAGTGAAATTTCCCCCTGACAATGCTGGCTCATTATATAGGTTGCTAATAAATAGAAATTTATGCCTGGTATAATGGAAAGGAAGTCACAAAAAGGTCTTTGATCTCTGTGGAGCAAAGCAGATAAAATAGGATACTGCAATTAGCAGCTAATGTGAGCCCTGGAGAGGGATAAGGAGTGGAAAGAGTTATACGCATATTTCTTCCGGAAGGATTTTAGGAGAACCAGAGCAAAGAAGGATATTAAAGTGGTGAGATAATGGTTTCTTTTATATGTCTACCAGGATAACAGTGTCCATTGTTATCTGTGTAAAAAACATTCATTAAACATCTAATGACACACCAAAGGATAATAATACTCATTCAATATTTTAGCCCAGAAGTCATTTACAAAAGTTGTTAGTACCATAAAATTCACTTTGGAAAGTTAGACTCCATCAATATTTGCCAGAACAAGAATTCCATTAACTTAAAACAGTGTATTCCACTGTTTGAGGAGATGAACGTCAAATACTTTTTCTTTTTTTGGCCATGCCCATGGCACATGGAAGTTCCCAGGCCAGGGAGAGAACTTGTGCCAAGGCAGCAACCAGAGATGCTACAGTGAAAAGGTCAACTCCTTAACCTGCTGAGCCACAAGGGAACTCCCTGAAAGTCAGATTCTTTGTAGAACTTTGTGATGTTCTCATTGTCTCTGAAAACTATCATGTTGTTTATTTATTGAATTTCAAAGAAATCAATTTACTTGGAGGATTTTGATACCCAAACATGCTCTTGAAACAATAGGAAAGAACATCAATGTCATTAAACCAGACTTGGAATTGCTTGCCTACGAGAAGAAATCAGACAAGCCGTTCACTTGATAAATTTCTAAGATTATAAATTCATAGGAGCAATGTTAGGATTTTTCATTGCCAGATAACCAACCTCCAAAGTAGTGACAGGTCATAGGCATACAGAATGCTTGAGCACATGGGAACAAACCCGTGTATCCGCTACCCACCTGCCTTCCCTTCATCTGTGTAAGAGTCATTGCCTCTCATGCTTTTCCTCCCCGTAGGGAGCTGGGATGTTGGTGTCTGACATGATGGATTAGCACCACTTGTTTCCAATCTAACCCAAAAGGAATCATGTACCTACGCTTTGTATCTTATTTCTTTCCCTTGTTGTGATGCATGTAGGTTTCACTCCGGTGGTTTTGTGTAGAGGTAGTTTGTTCGCTTTTATTGCTTTGTAATACTCCATTCTACGCCACAACTTCTTACCACACATCAAAATTTATTTGTCATGAGAAAATACCACATAAACGCAATTTGAGGAATAGTCCACACGTCTTTCCCTGGACTTTCAGTGCATATGTACATGCACTGATATTGGGCATTTCCGTGAGAGTGGAATTGTTCTTCGTAAGCTACATATCCAAATCCCAGTCTCTCGTCCTGCTAATCTTAGCCATTCTGGTGCGTGTGTAGCAATAAATCGCTCATTGTGATTTTAACTGAAATTCCTTAAAGATTCATGACCTACCTACCACTTCCTCAGGCCTCTCCTTTGGGAAGCTCTTATTCAAGTGATTTGTCCATTCTTTCCATTTTGGGGGGTAATTGTCTCATTGATGGTGGGAGGCGTTTTCAGGTTCTGGGCTTGAGGACTGGTTGGCTATTTGTGCTATAGTAGCGCCCTCCATTTTCTGGCTTGCCTTTCTACCCTCTGCGTAATGTTACTGGATGAATTTTAAAAAGTTCTTAATTAAAATATGATCTCATTTATCCATCTTTTTCACTATGGGGACCACTTTGTGTTTTTCTTTAAGAAGCACCTGCTGGGATTGTAAATTGGTGCAACCACTGTGGAAAGCCGTATGGAGATTCCTCAGAAAACTAAACATAGAACTACCATTTGATCCAGCAATCCCACTCCTGGGCATCTATCCAGAGAAAACCATGACTTGCAGACACATGAACTCCGGATGTTCACTGCAGCACTATTTACAATAGCCAAGACATGGAAACAGCCTGAATGTCCATCAACAGAGGAGTGGATCCAGAAGATGTGGTACATATACACAATGGAATATTACTCAGCCATTAAAAAGAACAAAATACCGGCATTTTTTGCAACATGGATGGACCTAGAAACTATCATGCTAAGTGAAGTCAGCCATACAATGAGACACCAACATCAAATGCTTTCACTGACATGTGGAATCTGAAAAAAGGACAGACGGAACTTCTTTGCAGAACAGATGCTGACTCACAGACACTGAAAAACTTATGGTCTCCAGAGGAGACAGTTTGGGGGGTGGGGGGGATGTGCTTGGGCTGTGGGATGGAAATCCTGTGAAATCAGATTGTTATGATCATTATACAACTACAGATGTGATAAATTCATTTGAGTAATAAAAAAATAAAAATAAAAAAAAGAAGCACCTGCCTACCCTATATTTAAATTAAGTAAAATAAAGTAAACATAAACATCGAGTGATTCAGTTACAGGCGTCACGTTTCAGGTGCCCTCTTAAGTGGCGGGTGGCTGCCTGGCAGTAAGCATATCCACCAGCACAGAATGCTCTGTTGGACGGCACTTTTCCAGGAGCTCCGCTGCTTTACCTTTCACACTGAGAGCCGCAATCCCTAAGGTAGAGGTTTTTTCAGTGTGGTGTGAGGTAGGTATCATTGTGCTTGTTCACGGTATTGCTATCCCACGGACCCAGCACACTTCTTTGAGAAGACCGTTCATCCTCCACTGATCGACGGTGCAGACTTTGTCAGAATGCGGCGTCCACCTATGAGAGGCTCTGTTGGTGGATTCCTCCTATTTTATCTCTGCTTATGCATCTCTCTATCAGTAACATACTCCTTTAATTACTGTGGTTTATATAATTCTCAGTACCCAGGAGCTTGTCTTGAAATAATCTTGGCTGTTGGCTTCTGTATAAATTTTAGAAATGTCTTGTGAATTTCTTCCAAAGCATTAATTTTCTAGGGATTGTGTTTGGATTTCATGAGGTCTTTATAAGAGTGTGGGGAGAACCGAAAGAGGTGGGCTGTCTTTCCACTGAAATTTTTTTCTCTGTTATATTATTTTTTTGTATAGAAACCTGATTGCATGAGAGTGCTTTGCACATTTTTAAAAGAAACATGCCTCACTTTTAAAAATATTATATTAAGTACCGTAGTACTTTGTTCATTTGTCAAAAATTTAAAACAATTCTTGGAGTTCCCACTGTGGCCCTGGGGGTGAAGGATCTGGCTTTGTCTCTGTGGTGGCACAGGTTTGATCCCCAGGTCAGGAATGTCCATAGGATGTGGGTGCAGTAAAAAAAAAAAAAAAAATTAAAACAACTGTAAATCTATAGAAAATATGCAGATCAGTATAAGGCTTTTTGTCCCCTGAACCACCTGAGAGTGGTTTGCTCAGCTGAGGTTCCATTTCTCCTCCATACTTTAGGGTAAATTTCCTGTGAATGATGTCATTCTCTCCTTAACAATGATCAAAATCAGGAAATAAACATCAGTCTGGTAATATTTAGTACTTAGAATCTACTCAACTTTCTTTAACTGTCCCTATAACATCCTACCATGAGAAAGTACAGTTCAGAATTAGATACTACCTCTCGTTGCTGTGTCTCTTTAATCTACAGCCTGGGAAAACACCTCAATATTTGGCTTTTCATGAAGGTTTCAGGCCAGTTATTTTGTAGAATGTTCATCATTTGGGTTTGTCTGATGTCTCTTCGGGATTAGATTCAGGATTTGAATTTTGTTGGTACCAGTAGATTGCAGGTGTCAACCTGACTGAGCTAAGGGTTGTCCGGGGAGCTGATGCAACATGAATTCTGGCTGTGTCTGTGAGGGCGTTTATGGAACCATTTGATTCAGTAGATGGAGAAAAGGGATCTGCCCGCCCCAGGGCAGGTGGGCGTCGCCCACTCTGGTGGGACTGAACAGATCCAAAGGGCAAAGGAAGTGTCAACGCCTCTGAGGCTGTGGGAGGACACCCGCCTCCCCTGCCCTCAGACGCTGGGGCTCCTGGTTCTCAAGCCTATGGGAGTCCCACGTCCCATAGGTTAGTTCACACTGACCCCTCTAATTATAATCCAACACCAAAGGGTTAACTCCAGCTTTTATCTCTTTCCATGTATATTAATGCATTTTTTTTGGCATCCTTTCTCTCTCCTTTTTCCTTTCTCTCTCCTTTTTTTTGTCTTTTTAGGGCAGCACCTGTGGCATATGGAGGATCCTGGGCTAGGGATCAAATCGGAGTTGTAGCTGCCGGCCTACACCACAGCCGCAGCAACGTCAGATCCAATCCATGTCTGCGACCTACACCACAGCACATGGCAGTGCTGGATCCTTAACCCACCGAGCGAGGCCAGGGATCGAACCTGCATCTTCACGGATGCTAGTCAGATTTGTTTTTGCTGAGCCACAGCAGGAAGTCCTGCTCTTCCTCTCTTCAATTGGACTACTTATTTGGTCAGTCTCCCCATTTAACTAATCTTTCCTCTGCCTCACCTTCCTTTTTCATGGACACTCTCCTCCATCTGTTTAGGCTCAGACCCAGAGGCCAGATCTCTCAGCTGCCGTATTTCCTGCTCAGCCTGCTCAGCTGCTCAGGCTCCCACTTCCCAAGCTGTGTCACCCCGATTCTGCGGACACCCCGCTACTTGGTCTGAGCCCCGAGGGCAGTGCTCCTCTCATGTGGATCCTTTTCCTCGAGTGCTCTGGTCCCCAGACTCAGCACCAGCCCACCCCCACCCCTAAGCAGAGAGCTCCTTTTCTCTGCTCGGCATAACGCCGTTAGGGCTGAATTGTCCAGGAAGAGAAGGAAAGGAAAAAAGAGCGAGTCATCTGAATTTTGTTTTCTGGTTTTTGCTGGTATAATGAAGTGTCTGAATTTGGCATTTTGATTTAAAAAAATTTTGTATTTGTAGTAAGGTTGCTAGAAAGAGTAACCTTTCTAAATAGACCTATTGACGCTAGTGAATTATTTACAGATTCTAGTAAGTTTTCAGGACACGGGTATGTCTCTCCTAAATGATTTCAGGTTTAAGTCCTCCTTGCCATCCACACACTTTCCCTTCTATTTCCCCCTCATTGCATTGGTTCGGCTCCATGTATTATAATGATAGCAAGTATCATTTTACATATCACACCTCAGAGCCAAATCTATCAGCATCTTGCTGTGAATATATTTGCCTATCTATTTTATGGATATACTTTATCAGATTAATTTATTACCTCCTGTTTCCAGTTTGCCAAAGGATTTTTATCATTGAGACGTATTATGAAGATATTTTCTGTATTTATCAATTGAATTATATGCATTTACCCACTTACTGTATTGATCCAGAGAATTATATTGAGTGTCCCTTGATATTACAAAGACCCTGCTTTCGAAATCACTTCAATGTGTCTTACTGTGCTGTCCTTTTCTCTTTGCTACTTTATTTGGTTTGCTTGTTGTTCAGAATTTTTGCATCTATGCTCATGAGATGTTGGTCTGAGTTTCCTCTGTTGTGTGCTCTTAGAGTGTACTGTCAAGTCTCTGACCCCTTTCGCTTTCCTCTAGATGAGTCTGTATATGACTGTCATGATTTCTTCCTTAACATTTTGAAGAATTGATTAGTAAATCTCTCTGGGACTGGAGCTTTTTCCCAGGAGTTTTTAATTATAAGTTCACTTTATTCATAAAGCGAATGAATAAAAAAAAGTTTCTATTTTTATTTGACTATATCCTGAAAGTTTTGCTTTTTAGGCATTAATTAATTTTGCCTCAATTTTCAAGCTTTCAACATCTCACCGACCTACGGCTGATTTCCCTTGAGGCAACCAGGACCCTGAGTAGAATTTAAAAGGAAACCTTGACAACAAAAAGGAATTTGAAAACTCTGATATATTCTTTGTGATCTAAAAGGTTGCATGCATATGCAAGGCTGTGTGCATGACCAGGAAAGACACTGAGAAAGAGAAAGCACCAGTCATTCACCCCTGGCTGACCGTGAGGCTATGCACAGCAAGAAGCAAAAGTTAAGTTTGTCTTGTAAACAGCCTCAAGCTTGAAGGCACGTATTCTCACATAGATCCACTTAGTCGGCTAAGTAGAAGACAAATAGGAAAAGTAGAAGACAAATAGGAAAGGTATAAAAGGAAATCTCCCAACCAGTTATTGGTCAGCCACCAAATTATACCGAGCCAGGTGTCACCTGTAGGAAGTCAGTTTTAGAAATAAAAACAAGAATTTAAAAAAGGTCAGTGGAGGAGTTCCCATCGTGGCGCAGTGGTTAATGAATCCGACTAGGAACCATGAGGTTTCGGGTTCGATCCCTGGCCTTGCTCAGTGGGTTAAGGATCAGGTGTTGCCATGAGCTGTGCTGTAGGTCGCAGACACGGCTCGGATCCCGCATTGCTGTGGCTCTGGCGTAGGCCGGTGGCTGCAGCTCTGATTGGACCCCCAGCCTGGGAACCTCCATATGCCCCTGGAGCAGCCCTAGAAAAGGCAAAAAGACAAAATAAAATAAAATAAAATAAAAATAAAAATAAAACAAAAATAAAAAAGGTCAATGGAGAGCACTATGGTCATATATTTCAGTATACAGGATCTAGACAATGAGTGCACAAAAGTAGCTAAGCCAATAAGCTGCAATAAGGAAAATAAAGCCAACAACAAAAACAAATCTTGCGGGGCATAGGGAAGGAGTATAGGACTAGAATTGTTATAATGTGTTATCTAAAACATTCTGGTCTCAACCCTAAAGTCTGAGACCTACAAAGACATAAGAAAGCCTGCACATGACAGTGAAAGAGCAGTCAACAGAAAACATCCTGAAGGGGCTCAGATTTGGATGTAGTAAACAAAGAAGGTCTAAACAATTAAAGGAGACTATGATACAAATGGCTCACCAAACAGGAAGTATTAACAAAGAGATAGAAATGTGCCTTAATTTAAGCAGCTGCAACAGAAGACCCATAGAATTGGTAGCTTAAACAATAAAAATGTATTTCCCACAGTTCTGAAGGCTGGAAAGTCCAAGATCAGGATGCCTGGCAGCAGATCAGATACCTAGTGAGGATGCTTTTTCTGGTCAAAAATAAGGCAAAGAATCTTGAAAGCAGCAAGAGAGAAATGGATTACTAGAAACAAATGCTCCTCAATAAGGAGCATAAGAAACCTTGGAGCGGGATAAAATATTCAGTATGCTGGAAGGAAAAAGACCGTCAGTCAGGAATTCTATATCCAGCAAAACAAAGAAGACATTAAGACATTTTTAGATAAGTGAAAACTGAGAAAATGTATTTCTAGCAAGCTTCCCCTATAATAAATGCTAAAGTGAGTTCTTTAGGCTGAAATTACAGGATTCTAGGCAAAAACTCAATTCCACATGAGGAAGTAAAGATCATCAGTAAAGGTACATACGTAGACAAATATCGAAGACGGGATACATGAATTTTTTGTTTTGTTCTGTTTTTAAATAGTTGTTTTCCAATGAGATTGACAACCTTTAGCTAGACTGATCAAGAAAAGAAGAGAAAAAATTAAATTATTAAAATCAGGAGTAAAATATGGGACATCGTTACTGACCTCACAGAAATAAAAAAGGACTATAAGAAAATACTATGAACGAAGCATGCTGAAAAATTAGATAACTTGGATGAAAAGCCCAGGTTCTTAGAAAGACAAAGACACTTAAATTGGCTCAAAAAATGTAGGTGATCAGAAGAGACAAATCACAGAGAGATTGAATTAGAAAATAAAAATCTACAATAACAAAAAAGCCCAAGCCTAGATGACCTCACCGGTGAATTTTACCAGACATTTAAAGACTCAACACTAATCTTTCACCAACTTTACCTAAAATAGAAAAAGGAGAGAATACTTACCCTCTTTTTCTGTAAGGATAGTATTATTCCAATGTCAAATATAGGTAGATGTCACAATAGAAGAAAACAATAGATCAATATCACCTACGAATATGGACGCAACATTCCTGAACAATACAATGCAAACCAAGTCAAGCAGCATATAAAATGATTATAGGCCATAGCCAAGTGGGACTTATCATTGGGTAGGAAGATTGCTTCAACATCTGAAAATCAAGCAATGTAATATTAAGAGAACAATGGACAAAACCACATGGACATCTCAATAGACACAAGAAAATCATTTGACGAAAACCTAATATGCTTTTATGATAAATGCACTCAATAAACTAGGAATAGAGAGAATTTTCTTAACCTGATAAAGACATCTGGGGAAGTCTCACAACTAATATACTCAATGGAAAAACACTGAATGCTTTCCTCTAATACCAAGAATGAGACAAATATGCCTGCTCTCACTACTTCTATTCAACATTGCATTGAAGGTTCTGGTCAGTGCAATTAGGCAAGAAAAAGGAATAGGAATCATCAAGTTTATGCAGGAAGATGTATGACTCTCTGTATTTGTAGATTATATGATCTTGTGTATGGAAAATTTTAAGGATTCCACAGTAAAACTAGTAGAACTAATGAGGTCAGCAGTGTGCAAAGCAATTAAAATAAGTATCTATTCAGCAGGTATTTCTTCAAGGGAGATATGCAAGTGACTAATAAATGAAGAGAACATTACACAATATCATTAGTCATTGGGAGAAGGCAAGATAAAAATCACAACGTGATGATACATCATATACTTTACATAGGATGGCTACGATAAATAACGATAAAGAATAACACCTGGTGGCCAGGATGGGAAGAAATTCCAACCCTCATACACCGCTGGTGGGAATGCAAAATGTCCCAGCTCTTGGGAAAGTTATTTAGCAATTTTCAAAAGGACACGCATAGTTACCATAGGACCCTGAAACTGCACTTGTGGGTATATCACAAAAGGCAATATATCACATGATTCCACCTAAATGAAATGTCCAGAAGAGGCAAATACATAGGGAAAGTAAATTGGTGCTTTCCAGGGACTGGGGAACGGGGGGGGGCGGGGTTTGGGAGTGACTGATTTTTGAGGGATGAGATGATGAAACTACTCTAAAATCAGATATGGTGATGGCTGTACAGTTTTGTGAATCCAAGAAACCACTGAACTCTTTATTTTAAATGGGTGAATTTTATGATATATAAGCTATATCTCAATAAACCTGCTTAAAATGAAAATAAAATTAGAGCCTCTGGATTATGCGGTCTTCCATCATTTCTTTTTTGACAATATACACAGATTGTAAGGAATCACTCAAATTCTGCTGAGGATTATTTTTAGCTTTGTTATTTCAACTTTACTGACCTATTTCAGTTTTGCCCTTATTCCGAGAAGGTGGGCCTTCTGGTGTGTTTACTAACACTGCTCTGCCTTGGCCTGAACTTCAGCCTCTGGTGGCCTTCTGCTGGCATTCTACTCCTCTGTGCAGAACACGGCAAATGTTTTCAGTAAAAGCGATAGGGGTGAATGGGAGGCACCCCTCATTGTCCTTCTTTTCTTTCTTTTTTTAAAATTTTCCTTCCTTCCTTCCTTCTTTCCTTCCTTCTTTTCGTCTTTTTAGGGCCATACCCAACTGCATATGTAGGTTCCCAGCCTAGGAGTTGAATCACAGTTGTAGCCACCAGCCTACACCACAGCTACAGCAACATGGGATCCTAGCCATGTCTGCAACCTACACCACAGCTCACAGCAACACCAGATCCTTAACCCACTGAGCGAGGCCAGGGATGGAACCTGCATCCTCATGGATGCTAGTCAGATTCGTTTCCGCTGAGCCACGACGGGAACTCCTGTACTTCCTTTCTTAGAGGATCAGAACCTCTCAATCCTTGCCTATGTTGGCCACTCTTCAAAGTTTTTTAAAGTGTTATTTTCTGCAGTTTTCCAGATTTTAGGTATTTTTTTTTTTTTTTCCCTGCAGGAGAGAGAGTCAAAAACTGATGCTCTATGTTGAGAACTGAATATCCCCCTAAAAGGACTTAACATAGAGAATCTCAAGCCCGCCTCCGCAATAGATGTCTTTTGTTCTGCAAAATCAAGAGCACTGACTCCCTTCCCCATAGAGGAATGTAACTTTCAGAAACCACTGGGACCTCGTCTCCAACCAGGGGACCTGAGTGGGAGCTGCCAATCAGAGCACCTCACTCCCTAGGCCAGCCAATCAGAATTTTTCCCAGGTTGGAAGCCAAGAACCAGAGAGAAAAATATTTTCCTCTTCTGTGCAACTCTTTGAGGTGTGGGTCCAGGAGCTTCCAGAAAGTGCTGTTTCAGCCTTTGGGGAAAGAAAACTGTGAAAGGAAACAGTAGAGTTGCTGTGCAGAGAGGGGAAGCCATGGATGAAAGCGTCACAGATTCTCTGGTTCTTAATCTTCACTCGTTACGTTTTTTCTTGGATAGTTAAAGGAATAAATTTATTGTATTGCTGAAGCTAGGTTTTTTTTTTTGTTTGTTTTTTAATTCTGTCCTAAGAAGTGAACTCTTTGATCCGTGGAACACATAGTGATTGCTATTTCTTTTACACCCTGATTTTGGGAATGTATAGGTAAGTTTCTTTTCTCCCCACAGTTTGGGAATCATCAATATAAGTGTTAGGGAGAAACAGAGTATTATTTATCAAGAGAAACACAGGCCTAGATTTATGCCTCAGGTAGTTAGTTTGATTACCGAGCAGTAGGTGAAAGAGCAAGGAAAGAGTCAGAAGTCAGAAAAATAAATTGAAAAGCTCAAAGGAAAGGAAATGAATAGCAAACCATGAAAATTACGGAAGACATGGGAAACGAAAGACTGGTTAGAGAAGTACGTTGGAAGGAGAGCTGAAAAGATCTGGAGATAGATGGGAAAAGAAACATGGAGGAAGAAGCATTCAAAATTTTAGAAAATGCTAAAAATTATGATAGGAAGAGCAGCACAAAGGAAGAAGTCTTTTGTATGTGCTTTCTTGGGGCTCAGCCATTGAAAATATTGGTGAAACTTGCATTTTACCCTGTTGTTACAGGGCCTAAATACGGATTTAAGACGTCAGAAAAATCAGAAAGAACTGGTTCTTTACTCTTTCCCCTTTCTCAACTTTTTTTAATGGCCGCACCTGTGGCATGTGGAAGTTTCCAGGGCCAGGGACTGAATGGACTAGGGATTGAATCTGAGCTGTAGCTGCAATCTACACCACAGCTGAGGCAACACCAGATCCTTAACCCACTGGGTCAAACCTGCACCTCCGCAGAGACCTGAGCTGCTGCAGTGGAGTTCTTAACCCACTGTGCCACAGCCGGAACTCTGTGCATCATTTTTTCATCAGTCTACTGTACTGCTTTAGCTCACTCTAGGTTTTGCAATACGGAGATTATTATAGCCGCCAGCTTATCTGTAACTACAATAATGTAATGTTGGGAGTAATATTCAGATTGTTAGTAGATCAAAAGCAATTTTTTCAGAATACTATTCATCATGACGTGACTTCCTCCCTTTATTTAGAAAGAAGGAATGTCTCTTTTATTTCTGCATATCTTGGAAGGGACAAATTCCGTTTTTCATCATGGTTTAGATGATAAAAACAACAACAGCAAGTAACAACAAACAAACTAAACTATTTCTCGACACTAGCTCAGGGTTAGAACAATGACTAAGTTTGACGGAAAAATGACCCAGCTTCTTATCTGTAACAGTATCCAACACATTTTGACTCTTATTTTGTTATTTCTCTGTCATCTTCTCTGTGTCCTAGGAAATTGTATCCTCATGTTTTATTCCAACGAGAAGAAATATTTCCGGATGCATATGGCTGTGCTCTTGAACTTGTGACATTTAAAGGGCAACAGAATGCTAACATGACTAATAAAATAGAAAAATGGCTTTATAACAGGCCATATGAGGACCTTTGTTTCTCCTTAACTCATCTTATAAACTGGCTAAATCTGACAACTTAGTTTGTAAAGATCGAAATAGGGAAGCACCGTGGGTTCAAATGGAAATAACAGTAAAACAAAGACGTTTCTTCCCTTCCGAGAAACAGGTTGTCATGTTCTCCTTTTTTGGAAGGAAAAATCTATTGGGAAAGAGAGGAAGAGTCTGTTTCTGTGAAAGTGGTGGTCTATAATGATTTGTGAATTACTCCGGAAGGCAAGAGGTTGCAATACAAAGATAATCCTTCTTCGGTAATTGATTTTTGTACTTTCCTTTGGACGCACAAAATTGGTTCCAGGGCTGGCATATTACAATGTGCCAGCGAGCAAGAATATTGATAACTGTAGTCCCTGAACTCTGGAAGCTATCGGTTGCCATTTTTGCCCTTAAGGCTTACATTTAGCATAGGAAAACCAGGTCTCAGCAGCTGCAAGGACTGTGTTCAGAGCTGCAAATCGGGGCACTGGGTCCGTCAAATGTCAGTGTCCTTACGTGGGAACATGAGGGAGGATATTTGCAATGAGGATGCTCTAGAAATTCCAGGACATGCCATTACTCTGCTTAAAGGCTATTTTAAGGAGGAAAAAAACCCCCACACTTGTCCATTTATTCACTTGCTTATTAACTCAGTAAGCATTCTGTGCCATGTAATAGTCACCCAACACTAGGAAAAGGAGTTGGAGACAAAGCCATGAGCAAGAGCCAGTCTCTAACGTTAGAGGCTCACAGTGGCTCTTGAAAGGGGCCGTGAGAATCGGTAGGCCCTACTAATCCGACCTTTTGCCCCTTGGTTCTTCCATCTGAGGAGGACATTTGGGCATGTTTGCTATGCTATGGAAACCACCGCTGATTGTCAGTGGTTATAAGTGAGCCAGGGAACCTTCCAGCAGGGCAGAGCAGGGCAGGAAGACACAGAGCCTTTCCTGAGATGGCTACTCTGGTGCCACATAATTTCTTTATGCTCCTATCAGGCACTGTGGCTCCTTTTCACCACTGCCGGAGCTGCAGGAGGCTGCCCTTTGTGGGTGGAATCAGTGGCGTCCTGGCTGGGCCCGCTGGCTGATGAGACTCACCAGGAGGTGGGGGCTCAGTCCTGGCTCCACCTGCTAGTCATGGAGCCCTGGCTGCATCATGCTCTGTCTGGACAGCTACCTCTTACAGCTACTTTGCTCTCTCCAGGTTCGGGTAACTACTTCCTTCAGGTCCAGAGGGCAAAGACTTCCCACTCTTATAAGCCACAGGATGACTTACTGTTTCTTGTTGATTTCTTTCTTTCTTTTGTCTTTTTATGGCTGCACCAGTGGCACATGGAGGTTCCCAGGCTAGGTGTCGAATTGGAGCTGCAGCTGCAGCCCTACACCACATCCATGGCAACACCAGATCTGGAGCTGCTTCTTCGACCTACACTGCAGCTGGTTGCAACACAGGATTCTTAACCCACTGAGCAAGGCCAGGGATTGAATCTGCGTCCTCACAGACACCATGTTGTATTCTTAACTGCTGAACCACAAATGGAACTCCCTTGTATTCATTTCTTAAAACCCCAGTTTTATATCCACAGTTTTATAAAACCCACAGTTTTATAAATTGTCCCATTCTGGTGCTTCTCTGAGTCATCCTGTTTGAGTAGATTCTCTGTGGTGGAATTTGGATGTAGGCTCTAGTTGGTCTAATTTTTTTTTGAACATTCTAATTGGGTTGGGAGGGTCTTTAAATTTAAAAAAAAATATGCAATTTTTAAAGGTTACTTTCCATTTGCAGTTATTAGAAAATATTGGCTACACTCCCCAGGTTGTGCAATACGTCCCTGAGTATTGAGCCTCATAGTTTGTACTTCCCATCTCCCACCCTATACTGCCCCCTTGTCCCATCGCTAGTAACCACTAGTTTGAGCTCTATATCTGTGAGTCTGCTTCTTTTTTGTTACAGTCATTAGTTTGTTGCAGGTTTTAGATTCCACAGATAAGTGATATCATGAAATATTTGTCTTTTTCTGTCTGACATTTCACTTCGCGTAATGCCCTCAAAGTCCTTCCATGTTGCTGCAAATGGCAAAATTTCATTCTTTTTTATGACTGAGTAGTATTCCATTGCATATATATTAGTTGGTATCATTTCTGTATTCATTAGGAAAGGCTGATCTGTAATTAACAATCCACTACATTTTAAATAAGGAGAAAAATCATGTTAATAAAGTGTTTTGCAACTGGAGAGAGCCTTTGGTGTTGAATCTCCACGAAGCTTATTGAAGATCCTCTGATAAATCAAGAGTTAAAAATCTAACCATGTGACTGTTAGAAAAACAGGAAAGTCTTCTATTCTACGCTCAATTTGAAGTTAACTTTTCTATGTTCAATGAAATTTGAACGGATGAAGTAGTAGATCAAATGGATGTGTCCAGGTCAATTTTTCTATTACCTCTGCAATTGGAAGTCAGTCTTTTCACAAAAAGGCGGTTTAAAATGCTTCTCCCATCACTATGGAGTATCAAAGATGGATACTGGCAAAGGAGGAGCTGCTGGTTTGGAAGAAAGTACTGGCATGACGCAAAGAACTGCAGTTACAGACAATTGCTTCTGTTAAATAAACCAGAGAGTCTGAAGCCTGTAATCTTGATGAGGGGAGGCAGAGTCTTAGTTAAACTATCTTTAACAACTGTACATAGATACAGTGAGGCTAACAGCTTGTTAATGAGTTTAGCAGGAAGAACCCTAAGTAGGAAACAGACATGCCACTGTAAGAAAAGTCTGCTCCTGGGGAATATCCAAGAGAGGGCGCAAGAGTCTCCGTTCTGTTGGGAACACGGGTCAAGGACTAGTGAGGTGGTTAGGAGAAATCCCTGTACGGTACACCGTTTCACACGAGCACAAGCCTGCAGTTCACATTTTTTTTTTTTTTTTGTCTTTTTGTCTTTTTTTTTTCTTTTGTTGTTGTTGTTGTTGTTGTTGTTGCTATTTCTTGGGCCGCTCCCGCGGCATATGGAGGTTCCCAGGCCAGGGGTTGAATCGGAGCTGTAGCCACCAGCCTACGCCAGAGCCACAGCAACGCGGGATCCGAGCCGCGACTGCAACCCACACCACAGCTCATGGCAACGCCGGATCGTTAACCCACTGAGCAAGGGCAGGGACCGAACCCGCAACCTCATGGTTCCTAGTCGGATTCGTTAACCACTGCGCCATGACGGGAACTCCAGTTCACATTTTTAATTTCACTCTCAACTCTTCTCAATAACCACTTTTTCCATCTTTAGAAAAGTTGAAGAATCTGTCTAGATACGGCTACCTACACACCCACACCTATATCTAACTTTAGAAAGCAAATGCTGTGGCAAAGCACTGCTGAGGCATCTGCACGTTGCAGAAGGCGTCTGGCATTGTGTTCCTTACCGTGGAGGCAGGTCCCTACACGACCGTCCTCTTTTGTCCCAGCTGCACGCACCGGGAGCGGAGGAGAACCCCATCTGGGGTCCTAAGGGTCCTCTTGTGGGACTGGGAATTGTGACCAGCCCCGTTTGCTCTGTCTCAGAGTGTGGCTGGGTAGAAAGGAGGGTGGCCAGGGACAGGTGGGGCTTTAAATCACGGCAGCGTGACCACTGGGGCTTCAGGTACAGTGCATTGTCCTCCTTCTGCACAACCACCGGCTTTCATGTCATCCCAGGAGAAATGCACCTTCTTGACCGTGGGAGACTAAGGGGACAGTAACTTAGGAGTAGTTGAGGCAGGCAGACGGACAGCAGAGCCAGGGATATCCTCAAGCACTGGAGGTCTATCCCAGGGGGAGGGCCAGGGCCAGGGCCAGTGGATGCCAGGTAGTTGCAGGAAGAGCTGGGGGTGTAGATGTTCGAAGCAAGGCGGAATCCTAGTCCCTGAGGCCCAAGTGTCCTGGGAGGCTGGCACAAACCAGGATGTAGCCAAAAGGAAAAAGGCAGAAGCTGGGGTACCTAATCGGCTACAAGGTCTAAGCAGGACTTGGAGGTGAGCATGATGTGATGCTGACGGCTGGACTGTTAAGCTCCTCAGCTTTCTCTGAGTCAGGGATGGTGCAGAGACTGAGATGCATTGATGCTTCCATGCGTGTCCAATGTCTGGAGTCCGACAGAGCAGCCAGTGTGAAGCACAGAGAGCAACAGGTTGTGTTGACAAGCAGAGATGTTCCATGGAAGCACCTCGTCCTCCACCAATGACGCCACCTGCTATTTCCCTTTCTAGTTTGACAAGCACCTGTGCTCCGGTAGTTCTTGAAATAATTGTTTGTGAATCAGTTTTATTGCACGTCTTTCAAAGCAGACTAAATCAGTATTCTTTTGATTTGAAAATACAGGGTTTAAAAATAATCTTTGAAAAAGCGTTTAATTAAGCATGCAGTAGAGAATGAACAAGTGAAAATCTAGTGTTTCAACCAAATCTTACAGATATTTGTTGTTAAAATGAGACATCTCAAAGTGGCCCATTTCGCAGACCTTTAATTCTTTTAGTACCTTTAATCATTCCTTTTAAAACACTGGAAAAAGAAGAAACATGGTCAGGAAAATTGGAAAATAATGACGACTTTGTGAAAATAGCTGCTGTTGAAATTCAGGTATGCGTGCACTTAGATAATTCAAACGTGGTTCCAGATGGCATTAAATTAAAGGCAGTGCTGCCGCTGAATTAACGAAGAAACATATTCCACTCGGCAAGGGTATTTTTAGAGTTCAAAAATAGAGACCTGGGAAGGTATCCGAAGATCGGAAAATATGAAGTAAGGTACATCTTCTAAAAAGAGAAAGAATAACGTGGTAATTATCCTAAATGTATAATTCTTATTAATTTTAGAGGAAATAGTAAGATAAAATAGCTCAGGAACGCAGAGTCTTCGGGCGCATTTAAAACCAAGCGTCATGGGCTTTGAAAGGTTGAGGATGGTTCTTCCAGAGGGCGTTTCGTTTCCCTTTCTTCGTGGGTTGTGCTCTTTCCCACCCTGGATTCCCTTTCCCGTCTCACCTCTTGCTTCGCAGTTTCTGTTCCCTTGACTTCTGCTTCCCTGGGCTTCTTGCTCTCCTGCGGGCCTCTCTCTGGCTCCCCGCGCGAAGTCCTTCTCCCCGGGGCCGTGGGGGGGTGGTCAGGGCGAGACCCTGCGGGGCAGCCTGCGTGGGATGCCAGCGGGGCCCTCACTTTCCTGCCTTCCAGCACCTTCCCTCCCTACCCAGCCTTACATTCTACTTACTCTGGCTCCTCGGTACCTGCTGAGTATCAGCTGCAGTTTTCCTAACTCTGGGAATATAATTAACCAAAGGCATATCGACTATCTGCTCCAGTGAAGACACTGGGATGCCATGGAATGACCCGAAAGGCTACCTGCCCGGCTTCCTTCCGCCTTGCAGGAGCTCGCCGTCTCTGCCCTCCACACTCCACCCACTCCTGAGCCCAAACTGAGATCCCTTTTCTCATTTTCCCCATCACTCCACCTCCAGGAAGCCGCCCAGCTCCTCATTACAGGGTCTTCTCTTTACCTGGAGCCTGCAGCACAGCATTTCCGGAGCAAAGCCTGAAAAATGCTATTTCTTGGGAAATTTGATTGTTTTTTTTTTTTAATTAAAACGGTGTTATGTGGTCAGACACGTATGGGAGTTGCTAATTTAAATGAAGTTAATTTGGTTTCTTTACCACAGGATTTCCCGCAGCTTTTAATATCTTGATCTGCATTTGGAATCCTTGTGTTCGGGTTCCGGGGTGCAGACCTGGCATTGATATTTCAGGGTAGATCTCATTTCACAGAATAGCAAATGGGACTGAGGTTCCACGGAGCACAATTTGGAAAACTCACCTGAGGTACGTATTGTATCAGCTATTTATGTTATGTTTATAAGTCCATTTCTTCAATTAAATTGGCAGTTTCAAATTTTCGAACCCTATGCTTTATCCTTCTTTATTCGCCACACACCTGTGTGACACACTGTGGTTTGCTTTACACAAGACATGATTTCAAGCAAAACCCAAGCTACTGCTTATCAAGAACTTCTGTGCAAGGCGCAGTGTCTCGTGGGGACTACAGTGTGGCAACACTGCACGGTCTTCCTTCAATAATTAATGTTTTGCTTGTGTGACGTTTTAGAATTTACCTTGTGCTTTTAGATAAGGCATTTTATTTGAGCTTTTCGACAGTCTTGTGATGTTTGATAAGTGTTACTCATCCCACTTAGCGAGAGAGTAAACTGGGTTCCAAGAAAGTTCGATAACTTGAGAGATTCTTTGTGAAGGACCAGAGGCAGCCGCGGTGCCAGCACCTCTGCTTTTTGTGCAGGAGGCTGTCCACAGCACAAGAAGATTCCTGAAGCAGTGTCCACTCTGAAGGCATCAGAGAGTTGCCCAAACACACTTAACACAAATCACTACCATGCTGGTGTTCGCTGGAGTGTATATTGTAGAGGAGAGTACGCTTTCCCAAAACTTCGCACAACTTTGCCTGTCTTTGCACAACTAACAAGTTTGACGTGGAGTGATGGGCAATTATCCAAACAGACCTATGCCCACTCTAGGTGGTGTGATTTGGGACAAATTGCCATGTTTACTGGGACCTTCATACATAAGGTAGAAACCCAGCAACTTGTCTGCAAGCCAAGGAGGTAATTTTGTCTCTGTTGCCATGAAAACGTGACCACGTTTTGCCAGCATCACCGCTTTCACTGTTTAAAGGCACCTGAATAAGGAAGGCCCCTTAAATCTAAAGAAGAATGGAGCTGTCCATCCTGGAAAGGAATCTGAAGTGGGTGGTGAAATTATACACAGGTACTGGAGGGGAGCAAACTGAACAACATGGATTGGGAGTGGAACTTGTAATGATAATAAAAATACAATAAAAATGAAATCCGGACATATTGGAGGAGGTAGCAAAGTTGATATAGAAAATATTATAATTAAGTAGTGGCAGTACACAATATTTATGAAAAAGAAAAGATTATATTTACAAATGGCTTAAGGCTGTGAAAAGCAAGCAACAGACTATGAAAATTTTGTATTTATTGTGGTAATTGCAGTGTATTTTTGAATTATAGAGTTTTATAAACTTTAATAACTTGCCTTCATCTACTTTTATATTTTAATTTAAATATTTTAGAAATATTGCTTATAAAATTGTATTTTTAAATTTTAGGGGGGAGGTATGAAATTGTCTAGTATTTTCTAAAATTACCAGCTTTTTCAATTAGCAGTGCAGAAATAATGCACTTTTCCTGGGTAAGAGAAATAGTCATGCCTAAAAATTCTAGCAAGGATGAAGATTTCCAAGAGCTAGATGGAGGAAGGTGCTTACGAAATAAACTTTTAGGTTCTCTCAATATCTTTGAGTATGTTGCCATCCTTGTTTAAGGATCGTATTGAAAGGTGTTCCCCTCAGTTTCTGACGGGCCTTTCAACTGGGGTTTATAACCCATTTTCATAGTAATTGTTCCTTTGTGGGCACCCTGCTCATGATGTGTTTGGAGGAGACCTTGGAACTGGCTTTTAAGACAGCATATGGATGATATTCTTCTAAACCGCATATACCAGGCTGTACAGCAGATGGTGACAGCCAGGCCCAGTGTGGCTACTGTTGATGACATGGGGCAGGGGTAGCAAACTCCAGCCTGCAGCCCACATAGGGGCTGCTGCTGATTTGGGTAAATGAGGCTGTTTAGGAATGCAGCCATGCCCAGCCGTCTATGTATCGTCTGTGGTGGCTTTTGCACGGGGTAGGCAGAAGAGAGTGGTTGTGATGGATACCTCGGGGCCACGGAGCCTTGACTCTCGGGTCCTTTGCGCAAAGTTTGCCTGCTCTGACATAGAGGATGTGGGGTGGACAGCCAGTGGTTTCCCCCATCCAGTACCCAGTTACCCGTTTTCTGGTAACAGCTCCCGATTCCCCTTCAGGGAACGGACCTCCTATGTTCTCGATCCGAGTTCTTTGAGGTCCTGTCCTGCTCCAGCTTCAAGGGCCCAGCCTCTGCTGACCAAAGGCAGTCGCCGGCCGTGACCCGTTCAGGGATGGGTGCTTTCTTTTCTTCTGGCCAACTCAGGACCTTTGAGAAAGTTGTATTCTGCTAGGCGAGAGGGCTTATTTCTTCCTGGTTTGCTAAATTTATAGGAGATCAATCAACTGCCAAGTTGTGAGAGAGCCCGCCTAAGAAGGAAGGTCACCAAAGCAAAGCTGGTCAAATACTAAAGAGAAAAAGATGGAGACAGAAATAGAATGAAAATGAACTCCACCAGTATATGTACATCAATACCCATCTCTCTGTCTGTCTGTCTGTCTATCTATCTATCTGTCAACCACATTTGGGTAACATGGCTTGCTGCCTGGAATCTAGCTCTACCGGACCCCCCTGCAAAGTCAGACCCTGCTTTAGGGTGGGTTCTGATATTTCCAAAAGGAAGAATGCCAGTGGCTGCAACGCGTTCTCACAATGAAGTGGGGAGCAGGGAGTGGAGAGCGTGCTGAAGAAAGAATCTTCCAAAATCTGTAGAAAAGAGTCAAAAAGTCACTCTCTGGCAGAAGGAAAAAAGATGTCAGGCAGAGAGAAAATCACTTGTCGCCATACGCCTGTTTGCTTTGCGGGACGCAGAACAAATGGTGTGGGAATAGCTGGTTCACAGGAACCAGCGCTTTGGCTCATCTCCGAGAACATGACAGGCGCCTTGAGGTTGCCAGTTGAATTCAAAGGGCTTGAAGGAAGATGTTAAAACCAAGCCCTCCTCAAAGGCATTCTGCAAAGTGACAAGGGGGCCACAGATTTAGGGTTCCATTTATATGATGTGTCCTGAAAAGGCACGTGTATAGAGACAGCAGGTAGACTGACGGTTGCCTGCTCCTGGAGGTGGGGAAAGAGTAGCTGCAAATGGACTCAAGAGACCTTCCTGGAGGGATGGAATGTTCTCAGACTGATTTGTGGTGACACTTGTTTCACTCGGTAATGTTAATAAAAACCACTGAATTATACATCTGAAATGGATGAATTTTTAACATGTAAAATATACTTCAATAAGATTGTTTAAAAAAGAGGTACAGGGAGGTCCCATCACGGCTCAGTGGTAACAAACCCAACTAGCATCCATGAGGTCGAGGGTTCCGTCTGTGGCCTTGCTCAGTGGGTTAAGCATCTGGCATTGCTGTAAACTGTGGTGTAGGTCACAGAGGTGGCTCAGATCCTTCATTGCTGTGACTGTGGCTGTGGCTGTGGCTGTGGCCGGCAGCTGTAGCTCCAATTTGACCCCTCGCCTGTGAACTTCTATCCATGTGCCAGATGACACAAAAAGACAAAAAAGAAAAAGAAAAAAAAAAAGAAAAGAAAAAGAGGTACAAAAGGTAAAAATAGGATGAAAGTGAAATAAATAGCAATGCTTAAAACAGAGTTTTATTTAAAAATATTGTTCCTACTGAGTTGGTTTATGGTGTTGGTGATAATGTCACTTAGACCTAAATGCAATGTACGTACCTTGGTCAGATTCTGGTGAAGAAAGAAAATCATTTATACAAGACATTCTTGGGACAATTGGAGACATTCAAATATGGATTCCACAGAAAAGCATAATAGAAGTATTTTTAATTTTCTGAGATGCGATAATTATACCCTAATTTTACGGGCGAATATTCTTATTCTTAAGAGAGCATACTGACATATTCAGGGTAGCAGGATAATAATAATTTTAAAAGCCTGGCATTTACAATATTTCATTGTAGCTAATACTCCAGTTGTTGTAAGAAGCATCATTATTATTTATATGAGGGAGAGGGGAAAATGTTGCCAGTAAAAATGATACAACACTCCCACATTAAAACAAAACCTATCAATCAACCAAAGACAAAAAAAAAAAAAAAAAATACAAGCTCCTGAAGTAAAAAAACCCATAAACCAGATAAGGCATGAGAAACCACCAGGACAGAGCAATCTGAAGCCTCCTTCTTCTTTTATTTTTTTACACCTGCGGCATATGGAAGTGCCACAGCAACGCTGGATCTGAGCCACATCTGTGACCTACACCACAGCTTGCGGAAACTCAGGATCCCTGGCCCACTGAGTGAGGCTTGGGATCCCACAGAACCCGCATCCTTGTGGACGCGATATTGGGTGCTCAACCGGCTGAGCCACAGCAGGAACTCCTGAAACCTCCTACCTCTTCATCCATCCTGAATGAGGTAAACTACATGGAAAGCAGTGAGATCTGGTGGCTTTTGAGGGTTTCACCCCCCAGTGCCTTCCACTGATGTAATGTTTGTTTTATGTAGGGATGGTACTGACAGTCATTATTCAATAATGTTGTTTTAAGGGCAGAGTGAAAATGCTACGTTGCACAGCATGCGCTGACAGGGATGCGGGGAAGGTGGCCCACTCGTTAAAATCGACGCGATTACACGGGTGACTTGGATGTGCTGGGTGGATGCACCTGACATGCTGCCTACGCTGCGATGAGTGGAATCCAGACGTGGCCTCAGATTTCCAGAAATTCTCATTCTTGCGTGATGAGGAAGCGAGCCAGTCCAGCCAGAGGGAGAAGGAGGTCAGGCAGCCAAATCCTGCAGGTCCTGCTCTCACGGTCACTCTCGTGGGATGAACTAGATTCGGTTTAATATACGGTTATGAACGAATTAGTATAAAAGTCAAAAGAAAGGTGAACATATGGAAGAGAAAAAAGGTATTGGGAAGCTGTACAAAGAGAAGCACTAGTAGGGAAGCAGGAGTGCACGTTTGTGTTGGGAAGATGTTAGTTGAAGAGTGCCTATGTTTCAGTTTTGGAAAGAAGCAAATGAGGCTACGAGTAGTTTGTTGATCCTGAGGAACACACACACACACACACACACACACACACACACACACACACATTCCTTTTACCGGCAAACTGAACAAAATAAAATATTCCTGACTTTTTGACTAATGCAGATCTTCAGAGATACACCCTAAAAGGAGCTTGATGTTTCCCTCCTATTACGTATGACAATAATAACTGAATAATTGCATGTATGTGGCAGAGCTGAGCTAAGACCCAGGCTGCAGGGAGCTGAGACTTGACTGGGAACTAAACAAGTGGAGGAAGCAGATGCTTTGGAAGAAAAGCTCCCTTGAGAAGAGGAGGCCAGGGATGGGGAGGCAAAGAGAGCTACAGTCACTGCCACGGGCTGCGACGGGGACTTCAGGCGTTCAAAGTCTCCCAACTTCTTCCTGCACCTGACCCTGCCTGCAACACGTCCCCACCTCCCCACTTCCGGACCGATCAGTCAGCTGCTTAGACGGAGGCCGACACAAATGACAACCAGCGAGGTGGTCATAGCGCAGGGGTGTTTGTGAGGCTTTTCCCTGCTGAACGTGTGCCAGCCAAAGCCCGACTTCCTCTTAAATAGAATTAGCACCATGATCTCCTCAAACTCGAGGATGGCTCTCCGCCCCTTGCTGCATTCTTCATTCACTTTTCTTTCATAAATATCATATGGGTGTTTCAGCTTTGTAGTCACACTGGTAAAAACGCTCCTTTGAAGCAGAGAAATCTTTGAAAGTTTTTGTCTTACTCAGGTGTCTAGAATGCAGACCAAACAGAAAAGAGGCAAAATCTAAAGTTATTAGTCCTTCATTTTAATTAGCATGACCTAATAGTTTACATGTTTTATGTGTATCTGAAAAAATAGGCACTAGACAAATTCTTTGAATGTATTTTTGGAGTAAATAATAGATTACTTTTACTGTCTATATATTCTATACTAAGATTTAAAAACTGTAGTTTTGAGAGTGGCTCAGCAGAAACGAATCTGACTGGCATCCACGAGGACACAGGTTCAATCCCTGGCCTCTCTCAGTGGGTTAAGGATCTGGTGTCGCCGTGAGCTGTGGTGAAGATCACAGACTCGGCTCGGATCTGATGTTGCTGTGGCCGTAGTGTAAGCCAGTGGCTACAGCTCCAATTCATCCCCTAGCCTGGGAACCTCCATGTGCCATGGTGCAGCCCTAAAAAAGACAAAGAAAATAATAAATAAATAAATAAAAACTAGTTTTGAATAATGTACTTAAATTTACAGCATATAGGAGTTCCTCTCATGGTTCAGGGGAAATGAATCCAACTAGTATCCATGAGGATACAGGTTTGATCCTTGGCCTCTCACAGTGGGTTAAGGATTTAGAATTGCTGTGAGCTATGGTGTAGGTCACACATGAGGCTCAGATCCTGTGTTACTATGGCTGCGGCGTAGGCTGGCAGCTGTAGCTTCGATTTGACTTCTAGCCTGGGAGATTCCACATGCTGCGAGTGCAGCCCTAAAAAGCAAAGTAAATAAATAAATAAATAAAATTTTGCGACATATAAAAACTTCACAACTCATACTGCTATTTATTTCTCCAGGCTACTCAACATCAGTGCGTTTCGATCCTATCTTCCACTAATTGTCAGAATATCAGAACACCAAGGCATTCATTGCTTAGTCCTCAGTTTTTTTCTCAGGGGGTGTGCTCATTTTCTTATGAATTGATTAATGACTTCCTCCTGTCAGAATTTAATATGTACCTAGGTTCTAGAGAAGTAGAGAAGGAAAAGGGAGACGCAGACTCTGCTCACCTGCAGTTGACCATTTTACAAATGAGTACAATGGTGGCAGGTGTGATGGTGGCAAATAGAAGATAAGTGCAAGGTGTTTTGATGGGGTGTGATAGGGAGGGTCTTTCCTAGTCCAGAAGGTTTAAAAAGAGCCTTCCTGAGGAAGCACCACTGAGGCCCTTCGGAACGAGGAGCAGTGCATGACCAGGAGAAGAAGAAATGGAGACTCCTTTAGTAAGAGGTGGTCGTGGAGGTAGAGGACCCTGGCACATTTAGGGGCTGGAAAGAAGGCAGGTGTATCTGAGGCTTAACTACTCATCATTAGGGGCATGAAAGGAAGATGAAGAGGTAGGCAGGGGCCAGGACATTCAGGACGCTGATGCAGTTAAGAAGACAGGGTCTCGGGACAGTGACATCAGGTCTGCCTTAAATGATCACTCTGGCTGCCAGTGGAGAAGAGCTTTGGGAGTGCAGGGGAGTGACTGCAGGCAAGTGTTTGGGGACCATCCCAGAGATGCTAGTGAGATGATCAGGAGGTGGAACGGAGCTGTGAGCGGGGAGGATGAGAAGTTGATGGAGTGGGACAAGCTAGAGAGAAGTTCCATTTGTTGTGATAAATGAGAGAGAGGGTTGGGCCCGGCTCCCTGGTTTCTGGCTCAGAAGAGGGGCCTTGTGGGGCCAGGAGAGGGTGGGGGAGTGGCGGTCGGCAGAGGATAAGGCCAGAAGCAGTAATAACCTAAAACAGGTTTGGTCTCGGCAAACAACCAAATTATCTTATCCAATTAACAATGACAGTTGAGCCTATGATGTCATTTCCTTGACGACATTTCAGATGACTTTGGGCTCTATGTGCATGCAGTAGATCCTTCCAACTGTCCTGCTTTTTTAAGAAGACATATTTAAGAGATAAGGGGGTTATTTTCTCCATGGATTCTTATTTCCTCAGTGGTATGAGATGACTGGAAATGAGAGAAATAAGCAGATAAATTCAGTGATGATGAGTTCTTGCTGTTCGAATGGCTCTCTGATCTGTGCCAGAAAAAGATACGTAGCAATTTTGCCTCAGCTCACTCCAGGGTCCACAGTGTCAGTGAAATCCTCCCCTTCAAAACGATTTCAAAGACGTCTACCTGTTCCGAGGTTTCCTCAGCAGAGACTGTTGCAGGGAGGACATTCTGGGCTTGAGACAGTAAAGGAGGGACTGGACATGCATAGAAAATGGACTCAATACTTCTGTTCAAAAGAAGGATACAAGCCAAGACAATAAGACAATTTATTTAAAAAGAAACCTTGGAAGAAGTTTTCAGGGTTAGTGAAAAAAGAATCTGGCCGGGCATGGTCTCTAAAGTGAGGTGCTCATGTTCTCAGGGTACCGGGGATGTCCCGAAGGATGCAGAAGTGCCTTCAGCGATGCTGAGGAGGGAGCCCTTTGCTCATCCCTTGAATGCAACATGTGGATTCTTGGGAGGTACACCCAGTACCTTGCCCCTGCACACAGCTTGATGCCGCTCTTGGAAGCCCCCCACGGTTGTCAAAAAGTGGGACCTCAGAGCATACGGCTTATGTTTTAATTACCTGGAAACTCTTAAAGGTGACTCCTAGTTGATTTAAGTAACGAGAAAGCGGCATTTCATAAACATGTTAGTGTGCACTCCTCTCCATCACGAGGAAACATCATTACTGCCGTTATGCTCCCCCGTGTGAAAAAGTGTTGCTTTGGAATGTACAGCAGCTTTAAGCCAGTTAACCGAAGATCTGTGAGATGGTGGCTGGCAAAGAAAAATATCTGCAATAGCTGCCAATTATTGTGCTTTTACTTCTTTCAAAATGGGGCACCAATTGCCAATTCTCGAGATAGTGCCATTATCCAGTCGTGTCTTTTCCTTAAAACCTAAATATCGCAGCCTTTTCTAGTAAAGAAAACTCATTTTCTTTTCTTTACCAGCTCAATAAGAATGAATACTATGACTGTTTTTTAAAAGGTCTAAGAATGAAATATGTCTGCCGATGCTGCCTATGGAAAGATGCAGCTATTTCAAAATAAGGTTTATTATCTTTCAGAAGGGGAATAATACATTGTTTCTTCTTGGCTCATCCTGGGAGCAGTTTAGATTGGGTGTTAGATGGTGTTCTTTTCTGGGTTTCCTGGCAAAAAGAGATTTAAAATGAATATGACCCTGATGACCCGACATTGAAGTTTGGGCTCAATCTATGGAACTTAAATATTTTTGAAAATTATGAAATTTCATTAGGAAAAACAACAATGGCTATTGACCTCCTCCAGTGAAAATGTTTGTATGGATCAATGAAGATTTCTAAGATCTCTTAAAAATCTTTAAATTAGCACATATGGCTTCCTTCTTTAGAAATTTATTTTAGGCTATTACTTAACTGCAAAAATATGTTTTTTCTTTAAATTTATTTACTTATTTTTCCACTGTACAGCATGGAGGCCAAGTTACACTTACATGTATACATTTTTTTCCCACCCTTTGTTCTGTTGCAATATAAGTATCTAGACATAGTTCTCAATGCTTGGGTGGCTCAATAGCTTGGACAATCAACATGCCAGTTGCATCCGACAGGGCATCATGGTGATTTCACACACTCATCCATCCACCCACCCATCCACCCATCCCTCTATCCATTCATCCGTTTATGATGAATATATTTATTTAATGAGAGATTGTATTTAATGAGAGATTGTATGCATATATTTTTTGTTAGTTTCTGGGTGCAAAGAAAAATAAAACACATGTTTTATTTCTAGTTTGGTGGGGAGACAAACATAAACCAACAATCGTAATGCTATTTAATTCCAGAAAATTATGGGAAGTACCCAAGTCGGCAACAGGCAAACTTGAGAAGACCTTACTCTCCCTCTGGTCCTTTCCAAAAAATGACTGACGGACATGACCTTTTGCCCCCACTCTCCCCAAAATTTAAGTGTCTGTGTAGGACACACCCACTTCTGTGTCCTTAGATCCAGAGCTAAGACCAAACTTGAAGACTGCAGTGACTTGAGGGTTTCAATTCAGAGTTTGGATCACTGCTATTATTATAAATGAAAATCATAACAAAGCTGTAAAGCAGTGTATGGATCCAGAAAGAGATTTAACATTTAGCCTTAGCGATGACTCAGGCCTTGTACGAAATCTGTTTATAAAGGCTTATTTATGGTAATTGGCATTTTCAGACAGAGATTTCAATTGAAGATGCCTGGTATTAGGAAACAAAACTGTCAATCTTGCCGTCATAAGAGAACAAGACATTCAAAGATATGCCTTTAGAAAAGAAATTATATCCCCAAAGCAAAAATCTACAACTGTGAAATATATTCAATATTGGAAAACACTCTATAAAAGAACGCAGCATATTTCAAGCAGCATATTGTAACTGATGACTGTTAAAAGTGAGATGCACAGGAAAAAAATTTTTTTAGGATAAACATATGTTATTTTTCCAGGGCAAAGCATCCAATCTTCACTGCTTCATAGCCAATTCTGCCATTTCAGAGGCTTTCGGAGAGGATCTCATAAAAATCGATTATAAAATGGCAGTTCCATACTAAGCCTCAAGTCTTTAGCTTTTTGTTATAAATATTTATGCTGAAATGCAATTGATTACGCCTCATAAAACAGTAATAGTTACCCACATAAAATTCAGTTTCTGTGATTTTGCTTCATCATTGCTGATACATAATTATTGTACAGCAAGGCTTTATTTTTCTGGCTACAAAATTCCCCAAATTTGGAACCACAGTCCAAACTGCATTTATCCAGGAAAGTCACCTAAAAGAGTTATGGCTTAAGTTGACAATTCGATTGTCACATATGAATTCGTGTAACACAAATGTCACCATTCCTCCATTTGTTTTTACATCAGGTACACCCACCAAGGAGAGAAATATAACTCATGTTACCTTGTATTTTCTACTGCAGGAAAACTTTAATTAGGTATAAATGAGTTTGATCAATGAATAATTAACTTCTATTAAAGTTTAAGGAGATTGCCTGACCTGGCCATTCTATTCTGAATGTAATCTGGAAGAGGTGGGATAATTAGTGTTACAAGAATTGATGCCAGAGGCTGTCCTTCTCAGGCTTCCCACTGAACAGAGTTGAGTCAGCCGAAAAGTTAATTTTAGAGTCAACTTCCCAGGGCTCAACACAACCATCGTACACAATTTTACCGTGAATATAACCCATAAGAGGCTGAGCATGCTGGTGGCCCTGGGGGGCCACCAACCTGATGGAGTCATGGCGAGCCTTCGTGGAGCCTATATGATACCTGTTGGTTCCTGTTTCAATCCTGTGGAAGGAAGAGTGAGCATAAGCTTGGGGACATGCAGCGCAGGGCGGTGGACGGTTGTGGAGGAGACTCTCCTTGCGATGGTACGTGCGGGGGCAGGGTTCACTGCTCAGCGACATGTTTTATCTCTTGTTCTAGTTATCCTAGTTATCCTAGTTAACTACGTTAGAAAGCAGAGCGGTTACAATGTACCAGGTGATACAGAGGGTAAAGGTAAAAGTAAACTAAGGCGTGGATCCTTCCTCCCTTATCCTGTGTGCTTTACTGTTAATAATACAATAATTCTATCTGGGAGAAAGTGCAGTACAGAATTTCTAGAAGCCCTTTTAGTAGTGATTACTTTAAGTGTCAACTAGGTTTTATAGAAAAGTAATAACTCCAAAAAAAACCCCAAAACCTGCCGGTCATATTATTTTGAGGGCCGCAGAGTGACTGCTGCAGCGTTTATCCTGGTCTCTCCTGGTTCCTGAACTCTAACAAGTCAAATGTGTAGGAGTCACTTTGGCGGATGTCAGCAATGTTTCGAGGCGGTAGGTATCACTCATCAGCACCGCACTTTCTACTGCAAAGTCCTCATCAGCTGTACAACCAACGAGGCAGGTACCGTTACCCCACTTCGAGGCCAGGAAACTGAGCTGGGGAGGAGAGGAGGCAACACGTAGGAAGCTGCATCAAACCCAGGTGTGGGGTTCAAACTGGGTTTGCGCCAGGGAGCGTCTGACTCTCCACCTCCCTGCCCAGTGTGGGAGCAACTTAATGAAATAAAAGGAAATCTTAATGCCGGCCAACTCTTGATTCATCCTGGGCAAATAACGCTGTGTTAGATTCATTTCCTTTCTTTAAACCATTATGAAAGGAAAAAGAAAAACAGTTGTAATTGTAGGTAGCAGGAGGCAAGAATATGGAAAAAGTAAAAACACTGCAATACGTTGGAAAAATCCCCACATGCATAAAATATTAACTTTGATTATTATGGAGCCTATGCCTGAAATCATGCTCTACATAGACAAGAAATAGGCATTAGATTGAAACAGATCCAAAATCACAAATTAGCACAGAAGCTAGGAAAGTTACAGCTGGTCTGGCTTAAACGGGAGCTTTGTTAAATGTATGGAATCTTTCGAACCATCGTAAAGTCGCAGCAACAGGGCAAAGACCTCCTTTAACGCAACAAATGCGCTCCCTGAAAGGGGCGGTCCCTGCGGCCCTTGGGGGCGGGACTTCCCATCACGCCCCTTTGACATTGGGATGTTGTTTTCTCGAGTCACTGGGAACCACGTGGCTCGGGGCTCTGGGGCTAGGGTGTCAGGCCGTGGGAGGGTGGGTCCCCCCAGGCGCCTTGTTGGGTCTGGGTAGCTGTGAGGCCATGCCCCTGGGACAATTCGTAGCCTCTCTGTGGGGTGAGAGGGAGGCACGGCCAAATTGACCTGGTCAAGGTCACTCACTTTTGAGGCTGCTCCATGATCTTCTTCTGGGAGAGTTGGCCCAGCAGCCTGACCCAGAGGACCTGTGCAGGGAGGTGATGGTTGGACCCCTTCTAGGCCACTGGTGGGACTTGCCTCTCCCAGGTCCTGGGGCTGTGCCCACCTGGAGCTGGGGGGAGCACCACATGCCCCATAAAGGAACCTGACTCAGCCATGGCCATCGGCAGTCAGAAGGGGCCTGACCCTGTTGCAGTAGAACTTCCTGGACAGGGACCATCTTTCTCATTAGCCCTCAGAAGTTGCCAGCAGCCCAGGCCCTCCTGCCAGGCATTTACAGAGATTTGGCTAAGAACAGAGGGCTCCGGGTGTCAAGGGCTCATGGTTCAGGGCAAATCTTCACCAGCATCAGATGCAGGACATGGAAGGGAAATGCATCAGAAGTGACAAGGGAGGGGCCTGATTTGTGAAGCACTGCAGAGACCAGCCATCACGGAAGCCCGCTGCATGGAAAGGACTTCCTTGGCAGCACAGGCTTTTCCAGCACCGGGTCACTCATAAAGAGGGGAGCCACACAGACACCCGACTGTGCGGTGTTGGCCTTCCACAGTGTGCAGAGGCGTTGCCAGCCCCCTGAATATTGAGAGGCTTCTGCTCAATCTGCACTTGTCCAGCCCCAGAGAATCCTCCCTGGAGAAAGGCTGTGTGAATGGCCAGTGTGGAGACGCTCAGCCACAACCCCGGCCTTGCTCATTACAGAGAGTTCACACTGGAGAGAGGCAGTATGTTTGTCGTGAATAGGGCAAAGGCTTCATCTGCACATCCAGGTTCATTCAGGCCCAGGAAATCAGGGCCCCATGACCGCAGCAAATATGGGAAATCCTTCAGCTGCTGGTCTGGCCAATTTCAGCTGCAGCATTCACCCTGGAGAAAAGCTTTATGACTGCAGCACATTTGGGGAGTTCTTTAGCCATATCCACTCTCATTAAACATGGGGGAATCCCCACTGGAGTAATAACAACTTCTGAGCACGACAAATGTGGAAAGTTCTTTGAATATCTCATTAAACATGGAAGACCTCGCTCTGGTGAGTGGGCTTGTAAGTGCAGGGCTGTGGGGAAGCCTTTAGCACTGGCCTCCTCCTCCTTCGCCACCAGTTTCACCCCAGATGCAAACCCCCGGGGGTGCAGTGAATGTGGGATAGCAGTCACCAAAGGTCTAGGCTGATTAGAACCAGGATCTGAACAATCTATAATGTGCATTAGGCTAATATATATTCACTATAAATATCTATATATGTCCATGTACACGTGACGAAACATTTGCGTCATTAACTTCTTGTAATGAAGTGCTTTAGGCATGGGAATGTCTCTAACACCAGTGGTAGTTTTTCTCCAATAAACATGGTTAAGAAATGGACATATGTCAGTTTTCCAGAGTAAAAACACAAGTGGAGTGTGTTCTAGGCTTTTTAGAAGTGATATATAAAATACCATGATTTAAAAGTTGAAGTCCAGCTGTGGGAGGGGGAAGGGGGGAGGCCACATAAGGTCAGAAGAGTGCGCATACAGTGGCCCAGGTGAGTGAGGTTGTGGCAGAGGCATAGCAAAGGAGCATGAGGGAGGATGGAAGGCACGAGTAAATAAAAGGCGTGAAGGCAGATTCAGGAATGCAGAAGCAGAAACGTGATGGCTTCATGAAGCCCATGAGGTCTGCAGTCAAAGGACATTTAGAAGAAAAGAATGGATAGGACTTTAGAACAATCCAGGAGGAAGGACATGTATAAATAGCGAATAAAGTTTAGGGCGAGACTTAACATGTATCAAACTCCTTCCTTGGGAGCTTGATGAGTTATAACCAGGGCATGGAGAACGATGGGCTAAAATAATATTAATCACGTTAAGGCCATGAAATCTAAGGACAGAGACTATGTGACTTTGAAAACGGTAAAGGGTCTGTATTGTTTTCCTGTCCAAATTCGACCCAAAGCCTAAGAGAATGATGTGTAATGCCAGAAAGAGTAGGATTGAATGAGTTTCATTGAAGTTTTTCTAAGAGTAATTTATATGTGGCTGCCACTAACTGGATGCATGGTTTCTCAGCTATGATTTTTATATTGCTTTTTGGAACAGTATTATTTAGAATCACTTCTTGACCTTTCATCATCTTCAAGCTTATGCATTCACTATGCTCTGTGTAATTTTGATAAATTGTTTCGTAATTGTTCTGTCATTTCATGTCACTTCTCCCTGAGGATATTTAAAGCTCTTTGATGTTAGAGACTTTGTCCTCTTTTTTTTTTTTCGTATTTATAATCTATGTTTCCTTTTATCCAAACATATTTTCTTCCTCCACTTCTTCCCAACATGCAAGCACACACTCTGCACCTTGCGTACAGAAAACGATCTGTCAAGACTTGATTACGGACCAAAGATTTTGGCAAAACTAATTGACAGCTTTTCTTTGCATTAAAAGGACTTGACACTTTGTTTTTAAAAGTTACCCTTAAAGGGACTTCTGAATTATCTGCTGAAAAAGTTCAACATTTTAAATTGATAGCGTATTTACAAGGCATTTGGAAGGAGGACCGTGTTGGAAGGTCGCACACAAGGATTTACTTTTGGGCTGTGTCTCAGCTGTGTGACATTGGCAATTTATGTCATCGCCCCTGAAGTCAGTTTTCTCATCTGTAGAATGTGAGCCTCTCTTAGAGATCTCTGAAATATTTTATCTGTGATAAAAATGGCTTGTTTTCAAAAGGAAGTAATAGACAATAGATGAACGGCAGAGGGAAAGAATGCAATCAAATGCTAATAATGGCAGTTGGAAAATGGAAACAAGAAAATGGAACTCTGATTACTTTTTAGTTTTTCATCTCAGTCAGTTCTCTAGGGCTCCATGAATTTGTTTTCTGTCCTGCTTACTCCCCTTCCTTTGCTCTTACTTCTATCGAACTAATGATCTAATCCTCCAGGCTCACCACTCTTTCTCAAAGAGACCATGTTATTTGCTGCCCCTCTCGGCTCATAACTTGTTCACCAGGCAGCAGATTTTCTCCTATTTGGCCGTCATGATTTTCTCCTCATTTCACTTTGTTCACAGGCTTTCTTTGATATCTTAATTTGTATTTGCAGGGAGTATGGCTAAGAGTTTTGAATGTGGGGAAGCAAGAAATCAGAAGTATCCACCTGTGCATCTCCATGAATAGCTGTCCTGAGCACAACCAGGAGTCCTGAAAACCAAAGGCTTCCATGCAGGCTTGCTTCCTTGTACTAGGACATCTGAGGAAGACCAGGCAGTCCAGACGTCAGCCAGCTTCTCTAAGGGTCTTGAACATCCCTTCTCTCTGTCTCAGAAAGCGACTCAGAGACCGCTGGAACAATACTGGAGACGCTCATCTGGCTTAACCACTATTACCATCAGTCACTGCAGCAGCCCCTCCATCTCCTGTATTTCCTTCCTGAACCTTCTGCTTCCCTACTCCTTCTCCAGTTGTGCTGTTGTCCAGCTCCTTTCCCGGGAATGGCGCATGCTCAAAGAAATCCAGCTAGCTGCTGAACACGCTGTGTCTTTCTTCTTCACTTGATGTAACCGCAGCCGTTCCAGGGTGGCCCTGCCACTCTTTATTCCTCACTTTTATCTCTGTCCACTTCAGAAGGAGAGGTTGACCTTTTTCTTCAGCTCAATGTCTGTTTCTGGACTATTGCTCTTCCACCTTGCTTTGTACAAAAAAAGAGATGAAAAGAAAACAAGGAAATTAAACCCCCATCAAAAACAAGGCATTGAGAAAACTCAACTATTCTGAGTCATGTGCCATACACTTTCTGTTCTTCCTCCTCATAGATGTCCAGAAATCCACATCCCGTTATAACTAAGGGCAGGTTTTGAAGACAATCTCAAACCCTTTTCCCCACACACCTACGGTCAATTAATCTTCAACAAAGAAGCGGGACTATACAGTGGTGGAAAGATAGAATTTTCAGCACAAAGTCTTAGGGAAAGCTGGACAGCCACATGTAAATCGATGAAGTTAGAACACACCCTCACACCAAGCACAAAAAATAAACTCAAAACAGCCTCAAGACCTAAATATAAGACATCATGCCATAAAAATCCTGGAAGAGAACGTTAACAAAAACAGTCTCTGACATAAATGGTAGCAATGTAGCAATGTTTTCTTAGGTCAGTCTCCCAAGACAATAGAAATAAAAGCAAAAATAGGAAGTTCCCATTATGGCTCAGCAGTTAACGAACCCGACCAGCATCCACAAGGATGAGGATTCGATCCCTGGCCTAACTCATTGGGTTAAGGATCCGGCATTGCTGTGAGCTATGATGTAGGTCGCAGATGTGGCTTGGATCCCATGTTGCTGTGGCTGTGGTATAGGCTGGCGGCTATAGCTCTGATTAGACCCTAGGCTGGGAACCTCCATATGGAGTGGTTGCGGCCATAAAAAGACAAAGTAAATAAATAAACAAATGTAAAAATAAACAAATGGGACCTAATCAAACTTAAAAGCTTTTGCACAGCAAAGGAAACCAGAAACACAACAAAAAGACAACCCTCAGACTGGGAGAAAATATTTGCAAACAAATCTTGACAAAGGCTTAATTTCCAAAATGCACAGCAGCTCACATACAGCTCAATACAACAACAACAAAATCCAATCAAAAAGTGGGCAGACGACCTAAATAAACATTTCTCCAAAGATATACAGGTGGCCAACGGGCACATGAAAAGATGTTCAACATCATTAATTATTAGAGAAGTGCAAGTTGAAACTATAAAAAAGAATCACTTTACACTTGCCAGAATGGACATAATTAAAAAGTTAAAAAAATAGCAAATGCTGGAGAAGGTGTGAAGAAAAGGGAACTCTCTTCCACTGTTGGTGGGAATGTGAATTTGTGCAGCTACTGTGGATAACAGTATGGAGGTTCCTCAAAAAACAAAAAAAAAGAGTTGCTATATGATCCAGCAACTCCACTCCTAGACATACAGCCAGAGAAAATTTAATTTGAAAAGTTACATAAACCTCAATATTCATTGCAGCACTCTTTGCAATAGCCAACACATGGAAGCAACCTAAATGTCCACTGACAGAGGATTGGATAAGGAAGATGTGGTACATGCACAGAATGGGATATTACGCAGCCATAAAAATTAAAGTAACACCATTTGCAACATGGATGAGCCTAGAAATTATCATAGTAAGTGAAATAAGAGGGAGAAAGACAAATACTATACAGTAATACTTATCTTTGGAATCTAAAATACGACACAAATAACTTATTTACAAAACAGAAACAGACTCACAGGCATAGAGAACAAACCTGTGGTTGCCAGAGGGGAGGAGTTTGGGGAGGGATAAATTAGGCATTTTGGATTAGCACATACAATCTACTATATGCAAAAGAGATAATAACATCCTGCTGTAAAACACAGGGAACTATATTCAATCGCCTGTAATAAACCATAATGGAAAAAACGGAAAACTTTTCCGCCTGAGCCCTGCAGCCTGAGTGTCTCCACGTTCACACCAAAGACCTGATACGGTCAGTTCTACCTTCCGGGTTTCTAGACTACTGCACTCGTGCTGTGCTCACTTGACTTTCCCTTGCATGTTCAGATCTGTCACCTAGTCTCCCCCTGTAAAGTCGCTCATATAAATTCTCAGGACCTCCAGTCCTCTGTCCCCTCATTAATTCTTTACATCAGTTCCTCTCACATTTGTCTTCACTTCCTTTGCTAAATAGGACTTTGGGCCCCTTCTCCAATGCCTTGTCATGTAATTTAGCGCTCTTGTGTCATCTGATCTCCTGATCCCCTGCTCTCCTCTTTCAGCAGGGCATGGACTGTAGAAAGTGTGTGTGTGTGCGTGTGTGTGTGTGTGTGTGTGTGTGTGTGTGTTTTCCTGGGTAAATTTTACACCTATTCTTCACAGGATATATTTCAAAATTTTTATACTCTCCTCAGACTCTTTCTCCACTTGCTTCACCTTATACAGGGAAAATGCAACAACCTATTAATACTATAAATCCTTTTTTCTTGCCATCAAATTAAAATTTTGCTTTTGTCCCCCTCCTTTGTTCCTTCCCTTATGTGACAATAGCTGAGGCATTCCTTCTCCTGGCTGAAGCCTATCTCCTCTTTGTCTCTGGATCTAAATGCCTCTCTGTGCCCACCCCCAGGGACCCCACTCAGTGGGGGTTTCCTGCTCTTCTCTCTTATCTCCAGAGAAGAGCAGATTAGACCATTATCCAGCCTCTTCCTAGCGATGGGATAACTCTTATCAAGAGATTAACTAACAGGCAGAAGATGGCATTTGCACTCACTAATGTATCTTCATCATTTAAAAACTCAATCATGGGCTCCTCCCCCTCCTTCCCTGTTTGTCAGGAGTTGTCAATAAGCATTTTATGTCCAACCAAATCCCTCACTCTTTTTTCCCTCATTTAAGCAAATTCTGGCTTCCACATCCCCTTCCAACTCTCAGACCACATGCAATGGCAATTTTCATCCTTACCTTCCTTGGCAGGATTTGACAGTAACCTCTCCTTGCTCACATCCTGAAGTGCCCGGCACCCTAACTTTCAAGACACACGATCCTGGTTTTCTGCTTTCTCTTTCCTATCCTTCTAAGTCCTCTTTGCAGCGGTCACCTTCTCTGTCTGTCCTAGGCTCTCTTCCTTTTACTAGACACCTGTCCCTTGCCAGTCTCTTCTATATCATTATCCTAAATAACTGTTTCTGAGCTGATTTCTTCACATGTCCATTTTCTGCTCATACTGATTTTTCAGACCTATATGGTTGCTGGTTTACTGAATTTCCCCACTTGGCTGACACACAAATGGTGAGTTAA
The DNA here is from genome assembly GCF_054392235.1 of Sus scrofa. NCBI lineage: Eukaryota > Metazoa > Chordata > Mammalia > Artiodactyla > Suidae > Sus > Sus scrofa. Next base: position 3,573,430 of record NC_139383.1, read on the forward strand.
AGAAGCCGCTATACTCAACACCTGGCAACTACACTCTACCTCTTGCAGTGACAGCTTCTAACTCAAACTCCAAAATTCCAGCCTCAGATTATTCTCTACACTGCAAACAGAGTGATTGCTCTATGCAAATCTAGTTACGTTACTCTCTGCCTTAAAAAGCAATTTCCTATAACCCTGGAAACCCCTATTCCATTTCCATCCTCATACTCTGCATTCTTTCTTTTGCATATAAGCCTATATATAGATTGATCTATCCATCTATTTATCTATTCTCTTTTATTCGGTTCTTTTTTTTTTTTTTTTGGCCTTTGTCACGTCACATGGAGGGTACCAGGCTAGGGGTCCAATCAGAGCTACAGCTGCCGGCCTTCACCACAGCCACAGCCACAGCAATGGCAGAGCCTTAACCCACTGAGCGAAGCCAGGGATTGAACCTCATGGCTCCTAGTCGGATTCATTTCTGCTGTGCCACGACAGAAACTCCTCTACTCACTTTCTTAGCTGAGACATCACTTCCTTCAAGAAGCTAGTCCAGAACCTCCAAAGTGGAGGTTCTAGAGCACCTGTGCTCACCCCTATGGCAGTGCTTTTCATATTATAAATTCTCTTTCTTTGTCTGTGTCTCCTACAATATTGTAAGTTCCCCAAGGCCAAAAACTGTGTCCTGCTTACTCTTTTATGCGCAGGCTTTAGCACGTTGCCTGGATAGAATGGATACTTATTAAATATTTGTTGAATCGATTAATTATTACTCTCTTCCCATTATGTTATGATTGCTTGATCGCCCACAAGCCTTTTATTTTTTAATACACTTCATTAAATGTCTTCTTTGAGAAAGAGACTACCCGGGGCAGTAGTGGAATGTATCACTATGTGGAAAATGCTTCATGGCTCTGCCAAGCAGCGTTAAAATGGAGAAAGACACATGCTGAACGCACAGGAGATGAAAACAGTACGAAAAATAGGTTCAATAATATATAAGCAATAAAATCATTTTCTAAGACATCTGGTGACGTGATTGCAAGACTACTAAGCATAATGAAATAAACAAACAAAACCCAAAGACATGAATTGATTAATAGCGTTCATATGCGAACGCACTTTTGGGTTTGATCCGTGTTGAGGCAGGATGATGGTGGGGTGAGGACAGCTTCTGGGACAGGCACACCCGGGTTGGGATCACGCTGGCGTGCTTTAGCCATGTGACCTGGAAATGACACTGGACTTTCCAGATCCACGAAATGAAGTGGTATCAACTGGCTGTGACCCCAGAATTCATGCCTGGACTCCTCCTTCCACTGTGACGAGATGGGGAGGTGGAACTTCGGGAGGTGATTAGGTCATGAGCGTGGAACCTCATGAATGGGGTGAGTGCCTTTATTAAAGACCCCGAACGTGAAGACACAGAGATGAGAGGGCACCTGTGAGCTGGGCAGAGGGCCCTGAGCAGACTCCAAACCTACCAGCTCCTTGACCTCGGACGTCCAGCCTCCAGGCCTGCGAGAAACTCGTTTCTGTCGTTTCTGAACCACCTGTCTATGGCACTTCTGTTATAGCAACCCGAAGGGACTGACACATGGGGATGATGAAAACTTCCCCCCTAAAGCTCAGCAGCAACGGTGAGATGAGGTAATGTGTGTGAAACACCCACACCCCAGCCCATCTCAGTCCGCAGTGGTTCCTGTTGTCCTACACCCTGAGTGTCTTTGGGAGGCCAGCTGGCCACTCAGAAATAGAAATGGAAGCAAACAGTTACACAGAGGGAATGAGACAGGTCTAAGAAAGTAATGTGCTCCGTTCCCTGTGTATGTTAGCTCTTTCTGAAAAGGAATGAAGGAAATAATTCTGTTTGTGAGGAAGAATAGTCAATAGATCCACAGACTTTATCTCTTTAATGTGCACAGGCTTCCGCTGGAAAAAAGGACACACCCCCCTCACCAGGGGGTATAAGCACATGGAGTTCTTTTTTTAAAATGTGGTTTTTACACATGTCTATTAAAAGTCCAAAAATTTTTTTGTAATATATGCGCTCACTGCCTTGTGTATGTTAGTTCTTTCTGAAATGGAATGAAGGAAATAATTCTGTTTGCAAGGAAAAACAGTCAATAGACAAAATTTTGGCTTTTTAGTAAGCATATGCAAAAACCACATTTAAAAAAAAGAATTCTGTGTGCATATATCCCCGGTGAGGGGGGAGTGTCTTTTTTTCCAGTGGAAGCCTGTGAAAACTAAAGTGATAATGTCTGCGGATCTGTTTGCGTTGCTTGGAAGAAACTGCTTTAGAAACATGGTTTTGTTGTTGCTCTTTTTAAAAAAATCCTCCTTTTTAAAAAGATGGGAAAAATTTTTTAAAGTTGTATTACTTTACTTTGTCTTGAAGTCTTCTTATTCTTTCTCAGTAATTTTTTATATGGTTTACAAAGTTGGAAATGCCCATTCGGGTGAAATTCAAGAATTTGGTTTCTTCATGATCCTGTGAGTGGAATAGCCGCTGTGGAGTAGGTTAACTCCCAACTACTAATTAGCTTAGCAAGTGCTGAGTTCAGTAAGAAAGCAAATATTACCCACTGGCCAGAAGTACTTATTGTAAAAGTAAGGTGCGGAATTTACTTAGAACAAGGAAATTCTAGGATTTCCCATTGTGGTGCAGCCGGAACGAATCCCAGTAGTATCCATGAGGATGCGGGTTCGATCCCTGGCCTCACTTAGGGAGTAATGGATCTGGCGTTGCTTTGAACTATGGTGTAGGTTGCACCTGTGGCTCAGATCCCTCGTTGCTTTGGCTGTGGTGTAGGCCAGCAGCTGTAGCTCTGATTGGACCCCTAGCCTGGCAACCTCCATATGCCGAAGGTGTGAACCTAAAAAACAAAATAATGAAAGAAAGAAAAAGGAAATTCATTGTTGTGTTTGAAGGAAAAGTGTAAAATACCAAGGCTATTCATTGTCAATTTACCCTAAAGGGAAGCTGTGAGTCTTTAATTCTCATGTCTTTGAGAGTCACTTGGAAAACTTCTGTGTTATTGAAGAAGTCTTAAGAAAGACTGGGTGGCAATCTAGTCTTTAAATCACAACATCATAGAACCTGAAAGACATTATTATGGTCTTCTTTTCAAAAAGCATGTTATGGGTGTTTCGGAAGAATGATAATGGGTTTCCAAAACAAGAAAAGCAGTAACTGATTTTGGATCAAATACATTTTGTCATTTAGGTGTGTGTAACAAATAGTTGGTTCACTGAATTAATTAATCAACCGATTTTTTTTTTTTAAAAAGGCCATCAAATGAGTTACCTTAAACTCTTGCTAAAATGAGTCTACTCTGAACTGTATCCAGGCTACATAAACATAACCAGAAGTATGCCAAGACATGATTCCCACTCATGTATGTTTATATTATATACAATGTATATCAAAGTATATATTTACGGTCATGGCTTCCTAGGCAGATGCACAGGCAGGACTCTGACTTATCCGGACCAGCCCTTGTGCGTTTGGTTCTATAGAAATCAAACCATAGTGTTATGATGCCAACGTGCTCTTCCTGCTTGAAGGAGGTCCTGGAGCACAGCCCTATGGCCCTCCAGGACTGTCTCATTGATTTGATCATCTAATAAGTCTTCTTATTTAAACCGCAAGCCCGTGTGGCACTAGCTCCTTCTCTCCTTGGAACACGCATCCCCGGGAGATGCATTGCTGCTGCCCTTTTACGACTCTCGTCTCTCCCTCTTCCTGCCAGTTTATGACTCTGTCTTTCCTCAATGTGAGGCAAGTCATTGTCTGCATTTTTATGGGTCTCAAGCATGGATTTTTCACTCCTAATTAATTCGAGGGCAATCCTAGCTGAGTGCGAAGGCAATGATACCCTTGAAGAAGGGAAGGAGCCACTTTCCTTTCAGGTGGACTCTGGGAATGAAAGGATGCTTGGGGATAAGTTTTCAAATTGTTTTGCCACACGTAAGCACTGAGGTTACATCTTCGGGGAGAAAGGTGCTGCCGCTCTTCTCCTGTCTCCTTCACGTCGCCCTGTGAGCATCCTTTAACCGCAGCAAAGAGCTGTCATGCTTGCCTTTTAGAATGCCTCTTATTCTTTTATTTTTTTTTTCTGAGGCTGCTCCCAAGTGAGAACAATTATGTATGTCCTGTTTTCCTCTGGCTCTGAGGGAAATAAAAATCTGCTTTTCCTTCTGAGCTGGTGTAGCCGCTGTGCTGCCATTTCACTGACGAGCGTTTCTTCCTTACTGTCCTCTTCTCCAGAGCTCTGTGTTTATGGAAGACTCATTCTGATCCAAGACCGGTCCCGAATCAGATGAGTCTCGAGTAATTGGTTGCATCAATTTGAAATGTTCTATAGAAATTAATTATATAGGTATGTGCAAGCTTACACTCGAGTCGTGGTGAAAGAAGTGGCGAGGAGACTCACAACCCATAAACAGTCACGATTACACATCTCCATCTGCACCAGGAAAGAGGTTTTCACTCTAACCTTGAAGGCACATTGGGGAGCAATGCAAGCATTTTAGAGAGAGAAAGACTGATGGTATTTTCATTTGAAAAGAATGAGAAGTATCATGGAGACCGAGGCAAGAGAGAATTTCACAGAGAAGTAGATGCTATTTGTACGTAAGATAAGGGTTAACTATCTTCTGTATTTACAAAAAGGCAATTATATCATTAAGAGTATCTGCTTAGATGTAGATATGTTTTACTGGTATTTTAACCCTTAATTTCTATTTTATTCTAGGAAAGATTAATAGGAGGTTACTTAGAAACCAGATTGTGATATTGTGGATAAAGCACACAGCCCGCTGTGGCTCGGCAGGTTACGAACCCGACTGGTGTCCATGGGGGTGCAGTCCAGTCCCTGGCCTCGCTCAGTGGGTTAAGGATCCAGTGTTGCAGCAAGCTGTGGTGTAGGCTGCAGGTGTGGCTTGGATCCTTGGGTCGAGTATTGCTGTGGCTGTTGTAGGCCTACAGCTGTAGCTCTGATTCAACCCCTAGCCTGGGAACTTCCATATGCTACAGGTGCATCCTCAAAAAGAAAAAAATAAAATAAAACACACAGATGCAATTCAGTGGAAGCTCAGAAAATGATATGTGGTGTGTGTGTGTGTCCACTTCCCTTGTCTTGTGCTTCCACGTGGAGGAGTGTCTGAATCCTGTCCCACTCACTCACTCCCCCAGGTCGGGAGCCCCCGTCCTCCCCGGGGATTTCTGCTCTCTACTGCACCTGTCCTCTCTTTCTCTATGCAGCGTGCGGAGCTGTGGTGGTCCCCTGGGCCGGGGGTCCAGTAAGCCCCAGTGTCCTCACATCGAGCCACAGCCTCACCAGCTGTTCGAGAGTGAAGGCAGCGGGTGGACCTCCGTCGGACTCACTGTTCTGCGTTGTAGGTTTTAGAAGACAGTGGTTTATACGGACACACTCAGGCCATAAGATGTGGGGTCACTTGTGCTTTAAGGAAAATGGGGCTGCCTTAAGGGTCATTTTGCACCTGGAACCTCAGCCTCTTCATTCTGAGTTTCTCTCCCTGCACCCGTGGCTCCTCCTGGCCAGACCTCCCTGCCCCTGCCCTCTCCTTCTCACTCTCCCTTTCTTTTTTTTTTTTTTTTTTTGTCTTTTTGCCTTTTCTAGGGCCGCGCCTGCAGCATATAGAGGTTCTCAGGCTAGGGGTCCACTTGGAGCTGAAGCTGCCAACCTACGCCAGAGCCACAGCAACGCGGGATCCAAGCCATGTCTGCAACCTACACCACAGCTTGTGGCAATGCCCGATCCTTAACCCACTGAGCAAGGCCAGGGATCGAACCGGCAACCTCATGGTTCCCAGTCGGATTCATTAACCACTGCGCCACGACGGGAACACCCTCACTCTCCCTTTCTTATCTGTGTGAGTCACCAGCTTGGATTATCTCCGAGTCTTAACATCAGATACTCAAGCTGCCTGTCAAATTATGTCACACTATGTCCCAATTTCAATTTTGGAAAGCCTTTCTGAGCGTTGCCTTTCCCGCTGCTTTAGTTAGAAATTACGTTCATTTGCAAAAGGTAATCCCCTTAACAGTAGCTTTAAAAAAAGGTAGAAAGTTTCTTTGTCATGTATCAAGACAGGACCCAGGTCGGGATGGTGGCCCCATGTCCTCGAAGAACACAGCCCCCCCTTTCTTTCCCCCCAGCCGTTCCCCAACTGTTGCCTCCCAACTTCCCAAACCTGCCAAGAACAACTTCTGCTTAGATCTCAAAGGCTGTGGGCTGGTGTAAGAGTCTGGGGAGTGTAGTCCTTTTGCTGAGGAGGGTGGGGGGCAGGTAGATCTGGGGCAGAATCCAGCAGTCCCTGCAAAACCTGCACTCTGATCCTTCATTCGCACGGTAAACTGATGCCTTAAATACAGCACAGGTCTGCCCTGGGTGTTTCAGTTGTAACAGGAGCCAAGCATACAGGGTACAGGAACTAATGTACCTTTCTGATGGTTCGCTCTTAGCCAGCTTGTAGGGTCAGCCATCGGGGGGTTGTGGGACTTCTCCAGGGCCCTTGGCATCACATCATGTGAGCTGGTAATAACTATGAGACCATTGGTAGTTACCCTGCTCAGTATACTTGACCTAAGACAATGTAATTTTGACATGATAATAAAGATGTAAGATATTGCTCTGGTGTAATGATGTTATCATCAAAATGCAGAACCTGTAGAATATTTTAAGGGCCACTAGGACAGATTCTATTTCTCTTTTACTGTTCATTTTTCATGGCTATGTTCTGTTTTCTCAACCAAGAGATAGCAGGAAAAAAAAAAAAACCCGAAGGCAGGTAATTATGAAATCATTCATTCAAGTCCTTTTGCTTCTTTATGTCTTTGGTTATAAGAGGCATCCATGAACTCTTTTCCTGCCCCTGCTCCTTCTGCTTAAGATAATTCAGGAACACACTACACGGCTCAGGAAAACGTGCTTAGAAAGGCTGTAAGATGGTCACTATTTTGTTTGTTTGTTTGTTTCTGAGTTCCCTATACCACCCTCCTCTTATTACTGCGCACCGAATACTTCCCTTTGGGTTAGCAGTTGCTTTCCTTTAAAAATATTATTTTTCAAATTCAAGTATAGCTGATTTACAATTCTATACCAAAGTGACTGACTTACACATACATAAACATTTTTATTAATATCCTTTTCCATCTCGGTCTATCCCAGGGGATTGGATATAGTTCCCTGTGCTGTAACAGTAGGACCTTGAGCTTATCCATTCGTATCTACTAACCCCAAACTTGGAGTTCATCCTACCCCCCTCCCCCTTGGCAACCGCAAGTCTATTCTGTACGTCTGTGAGTCTGTTTCTTAACAGTCATGACCTTAACCATTCAGTAATTGTTTCACCTGTATCAAAGTTTACAGCCAACGAGTTAACATAGTTTTCTTCTGTGACAAATTAGGTACTGTCAGTTTTGCAGGATTCCCTGTATTTTTCATTTGGGTCTTGCTAGTGCTGTAGTGGGCACTGTTAAGTAACTTAGTATCCAACAGTCAATGACTGATGCTGTGGATGCCTGGGGCATGGGGATTATGAAAGGACTCAGGCAGTCACATGATTCAGTGCTGCCTACACAATGGAAAAGAAGTGAACAATGTATTATTGATGACTTAGGAAAAGTGTAAGAGGATCAAACATGCTTTTTCACTCTGCTATGCAGCTATAGTATTTGGGAGCTCAGATGGATGTATGAATACATAGAATTGATATATTTTTTTTTTGTCTTGTCTTTTGAGGGCCACACCCGTGGTGTATGGAGATTCCCAGGCTAGGGGGCTAATCGGAGCTGCAGCTGCTGGCCTCCGCCAGAGCCACAGCAATGCCAGATCCGAGCCTCGTCTTCAACATACACCACAACTCACGACAACACTGGATCCTTAACCCATTGAGCGAGGCCAGGGATCCAACTCGCAACTTCATTGTTCCTGGTCGGATTCGTTTCCACTGCACCGTGACGGGAACTCCCAGAATGGATATTTTTGACCTAGCCAACACTGTGTCTTCACTAGCAGCGAGGTAGACAGTGAGGTTACCAATATAATAATCTATATAATTGTATAAAATGCCATCTGTAAAAAATATACTGCAGTAATTTCCAATCAATGCTTTACATTTAAAATCTTAAATTGTCAGCAGCAATTCTTGGAATATTAATATTTCCATGCTCCCGAGTCCAGGGTCACACCAAGAACCCAACTCTTTGAGTTGGTGAGTCTATATCAGCTGATTCAGATCTACTTTCTTTCTTAGAACAGAACCAGAAAATTTTCTCACTTGTTTATGAGGCAGGGAAGAAAGAAAAGTTAGGAAAAACCAGGAATAAAACATCCATCCGTGAAGATAATGAGGACCAGTGAGATAACAGAGAAAAAAAATCAGAGGAAAGGACAGATTTTTGTCATCATTTGTACTTTCATATGCTCTTAATAGAATAGCATGGACTCATTCTAAAGTAGAGCATTCAATTGATATAATGCTGGTTGACATTAAATTCCATTTAATTATTTTTAGTGAATAACTCTTTCAAGCAAATACCTGAGATGAGAGGATTTTTTTTCTCTCCTATGTTTTGCGATGTGCCTTGTAAACACATTTCTGTCTAATTCTTCATATTTTTTTTCCCTGAAGATAAATCTTCATTCTTCGATTCATTTCTCATGTAATGAAAAGCAAATTTAGGGTTATTTATATCTGTGAATTACAGTGTTTTTCTTACCAAGTGGTAAACTTGGGTAATTTTGTATTGATTAAATGTATCCCCACAATTTATCTCTATTATTGAAAAGGTTGAAAGAACATTTATTACTTCATTCTTCAGCTGGGAAAATTAAGAGAAAAAAGGTCAAGTGAAATTAAAGAGCACATCGATGAAGCCAAAACAAAAGCTCAGGTCCCATAGAGCCCAATATCTTGCCAAAACAAATTTTGCTTAAATTTTGCTTCCATCTGCATCGTATCCAGATTTCATCAGATGGGTGCATGTCATTTCCCGTGATGTATTTGTTATGCTGAAATAAATGAGCTCAGAATGTTTTAATATCAACCATGACTCCAATAATCCCACCATTGTTCTCCATGCGGATTCCTTACTGCTTCTCTTCAGTTTAGTGATATAACTCGTTGATCTCATCTCTTCCTTTCCCAACCCATCTCATCAGAGTCCAGCTATGACAGGACCTGATGGCTCTAGGGAGATTCTCGCCGTAAATAGGTGACCACCTCTTTCCCTTTGGATGGTAGCTGACCCTGTAAAACCGGTCTTTCTCCTTCTCTAGACTTTCTGTTATATGGTCAAGGAGAAAGCACATGTTCGGGAATGGAGAGGCATTCCTTTAGCATGAGACCTGCGAAGTACAATAATGAGGCTCGGAGTGTGTTTTACGAGATGGGTTGTTCCTGAGGGAGGTCAGGCACAGTGTTGAGTGGACGCAACTTTCTCTGTCCATTGCTAGAAATAGCGGGCAGCTGGACAGCGTGATCATCTGGCAGGAGGCTAATGTATTCCTTTTAAATGTACAGTGTCTGGGGTCTCATGACTATTTTTCCACCCTTGTGATTCTGTGCCTTCATTTTGTTAATCCTCCATAGAGTCACTCATTGTTCAAGACTTATATGCTACGGAGTTCCCATCGTGGCGCAGTGGTTAACGAATCCGACTAGGAACCATGAGGTTGCGGGTTCGATCCCTGGCCTTGCTCAGTGGGTTAAGGATCTGGCGTTGCTGTGGCTGTGGTGTAGGCTGGCAGCAACAGCTCTGATTAGACCCCTAGCCTGGGAACCTCCATGTGCCGTGGGAGCGGCTCAAGAAAAGACAAAAAAAAAAAAAAAAAAAAAAGACTTATATACTATAAAGTTCTTTCAGAAGCCATACTCATAACTCATACTATTAATGAAGTTTCCATTTTTTGCCTACAGTTTAAAATATTTTGAGGACACTTTCAAGCAGATGAAACACACAGATCTGAAGGGTGCATTCAGATGGTTTTTGATTAATGTAAACACCCTTTCTGAGGTACAGAATATTTCCATTCTTCTCCACGGCTCATCCGCGGCCTTTTCCTTTCAGTTCCTCCCCAGGTGGCAATTAGTGTTCTGAGTTTTACCACCATACATCAACGTTGCTTGTTCAAGAACTTCATATAAATGGTACCGGATAATATGTACTTCTTGGAGACTAGCTTCTTTGCTCCATACAGTACTTGAAGTTCATTCATATGTGCCAGTAGTTCATGCTGCTTTAAGGCATTTTTTTTTTTTTTTTGTCTTTTTGCTATTTCTTTGGGCCACTCCCGCGGCATATGGAGGTTCCCAGGCTAGGGGTCGAATCGGAGCTGTAGCCACCGGCCTACGCCAGAGCCACAGCAACGCGGGATCCGAGCCGCGTCTGCAACCTACACCACAGCTCATGGCAACGCCGGATCGTTAACCCACTGAGCAAGGGCAGGGACCGAACCCGCAACCTCATGGTTCCTAGTCAGATTTGTTAACCACTGCGCCACGACGGGAACTCCAAGGCATTTTTTTAAAATCTGTTCTGCTGTCGATGGATGTTTAGACTCTGTCTAGACATTGCTATAAGGAATGTAGCTGCTACAGACATATATATATATATATATATATGTAAATATATATATATATATATGTAAATATATATATATAAAACATATGCTTTTATCATTATTGTTCTTCCTGTTTAGGGCCTCCAGAACAAGGTTGAATAGAAATGGTGAGAGAAGGTGTCATTTCTTTGTTCCCCATTTTAAGGAAAAAGCAGTGCTTTGCTAGCATGTCTCATGTTAACTATATTTTTAAGAATAATTTGTATTGATTCATGAAGGTTTCCTTTTATTCCTTTGTTCATAAAGAACTTTTACCAGAAAGTTGGCTATTGTCAAACATTTTTTACACATTAATTGAATGTATAATATAATTAATCTCATTATTCTGCTCATGGTGAGTTACACTGATGTGATGTTTATTCAATCGGCTTTACGTTTCCGAGATAAAACATACTTAGTCATGATGTATTGTCCTTTTTTATATATTTCTGGATTTTAGTTGATCATACATGTTAAGTTTTATTTCTGCGAAAATTCACCAGGGATACTAGTTTTTAGTTTCCATTTCTCATAATGTCTTTATCTGGTTTGCTTTGGTTATAAAAATGAATTGGCGATTTGTTTCGTTTTGTCTTCTCAAATTTCTGGAATGATTGGCAGTATTTATTTTTTCGTCTTTGAAATAATTTGCTGGTGAAACCAGCTAAGCCTGGAGCTTTCCTTGTGGAAAAGTTCTCCATAACGAGTTCAATTTCTTTTACGTATGAAAGGTTATTCAGATTTTCTATTTGTCTCAGTAAGTTTTTTGAAGTGATATTTTTCAGAAAAACGTGACCGTTTGCCTATGTCATTAAATTTATTGACAGAAAGCGTTTCGTTTGTTGCCACATTTACCTTTTAATGCTTCTAAGATCTGTAATATCTCATTTTTCACTATGATTTTGGTCGTTGGTGGGCTTTGGGTTTATGCCCATCCCTTACAGCAATTTCTACTCCTGCCTGGTGTGATTGATTTTGTTAAATTAATTCTTCCAGTGCATTTTGAACAGGGTCAGAGGGTATTGGCATTGAAAAGAGCCGTGTATCTTCCGTTAACCTGCAAGGGATTAAAGCAAATTCTGACTCCGCCTCTTACCAGTGTTGTGAGCTGAACAAGTTATACACCCTCAGTTTCCTCACGTGCAAAATGGAACAAGAACAGTAGGCCCTCCCTGATGTCTGATAATATCTGCCCCAAACTAAAATATTCTATGTAAACCCTTAACACACATCATGGCATGTAATGATAATGTTAAGAATTGCAATAAATATTTATTCCTGTCAGTATTTTATTCTATTACAATGCAAACATTTTGTCTTCTGAAAAATATTCTCATAGTTTAATATGCAGTCATGCACAAGGAGAAAGCATTCTGATAAATCATTTACAGATGTTCATCGAACCGCGGTTAAAATAATCCCTTTTTATGCTTTCAGACATATCAGATCTACTTGGTGCTTAAAACATCTTAATTTGTTCTGCATTAAAAATTCAACTTTAAGACTTCAGTGAAGACATAACTCAGGAAGACAAATCAATACGTACATGCTTAGTGTTAAGCACAACCAGGTTTCATATCACAAGGCAGATCAATTTAGTGCTAAGATCAGGAAATCCATGTCTCTCAGCACTGCACGTTTAATTGATAATGGCATCTGAAGTTAATGACTCTCGGCTTTTCAAATAAATGTGTACCATTTTCTTGAGTAATTTCTCGACACATGGGACGAGGCTAGCAGAATTGCATTCACTGGGTTTGAAAGACAATGTGACACATAATTCACGAAGAATATAATTTATTGAAAAAGAAAGCATTATGGTAAAAATATATTCATGAATCAGAAAAATTGATGATTTTTCAGGGGAAAGCATAAATATTTCCATTGACCACAGCATTTGTTGTGAACTTATATCAACTACGAAGTGACTTTTACTTGTTTTACTCCCTGGTCTATATTCTCTTGCAGTTTCACCGATTGGTCTAGGAACTTTATGGGAATTAGTGAACACTATGCTCAATTGATTCTGTCTTTGATCTTGCTAATCTTCATATCACAGAAATATGCCCAATGATTTCAGTGCATTTAATTCCTGGGAGAACCACCTAAGATCCTATCATAATAGGCGAACTAAATGAATGGGTAGATGGCATGACGTCTAGGAAAGAAGTCTATTGATTGTACAGCAGAGCCTCTCTATTCCTTCAGCTCTAGCGCATGTTATCAACTGATAATAATGCCATTGTGGGTTGTAAATCGATTTCTGAGGATGTTGCCTGAACCTGATCATCTCTGATTCAGCAGATAAAAAGCAGTTATAACCTGTACTACTGCTGGGCTGATTCAAGAAGCAAGGGCTTCTGGGAGCAAAATCGTCACTAAAATGATAATCCATTAGCTCCTCTGTTGGATTTGCCGCCGTTGGCATCCTGGCGGGGCTGCCCTCTCTGTAGACTTGCAAAGTTTTTTAATAGGAGGGATTTGTGGAGGTCCCCGCCGTGGCTTAGCACTAACGAACCCGACTAGTATCTATGGGGATGAGGGTTTGATCCTGGCCTCACTCAGTGGGTTTAGGATCCAGCGTTGCTGTGGCTGTGGTGTAGGCCGGCAGCTAAAGCTTTGATTTGACTCCTAGTTTGGGAATCTCCATAAAAAGACAAAAAAAAAAAAAAAAAGAGAGATTTGAGAGAGTTTAAGGAGAGACACTCCTCAGCCTGACATGTTTCATATTATGCCTCGAAGGCTTTTATTTATATCAACAAAAGCTAGATAGTATACATTTTACCTAGAATAAGAGACTCGGATTTAATACACCCAACTAAACACTCTTGAGAAAAAGACCTCTTATATTGTTTTTCCTTATTTCTCTCACTGATATCTGGGATTTGCTATCCCTTAATTTCTTTAGCAATTCACTGCTTAATAAATATGCCCTTTGGCATAGAAAAGGGATTTGGAGAACCATACGTAATTTTTAGGTTAATGTGTTCATATCATGTCTGAATGACATTGTAGAGACAGAAGTGCTTTTTTTTCCATCTCAGGATAGGAGTTTTTGATGCATATCTGTGTTGTCTGGGTGAAACTGCTTGGAGGTGGTAAGTGAACTGCATGAAGGCAAGCATGTAGAATTTAAAAAAACTTACCAATTAGTGTGTTCAGTAATGACCTGTCCAACTCTGGAATGGTTTGAAGATGTGCTGTTATACTAATGGTATGTACTGTTACCTCCAGGTTTGAGGGAAGGCTGGGTAATATCTGCTTATTTTTATAAGACACCCTGGCACTTCCTCTGTGTAACTGTTTATTTATAGAGAAACTAACTGGTAAAACTTGAAAGCGATCATAGGGCAACCTTTCCACTAAGTGTCTAGATTTCCAGCATTAGGTTGATGGCACTATTCCCCCATGGGGAACAATGCTTCTGGACCCGGGCAGGGACTCTAGGCAGTGCCCAGGGAGACACAGACCTGACACACCCTCAGTGTATTCATTCAACAATTATTGAAGTTCCCAATGTGGTTCAGCGGGTTACGAACCTGCTAGTATCCATTAAGATGCAAGTCGATCCCTGGCCTCGCTCAGTGGGTTAAGGATCCGGCGTTGCCCTGAGCTGTGGTGTAGGCCAGCAGCTGCAGCCCTGATTCAGTCCCTAGCCTGGGAATTTCCAAATGCCACAGATGCAGACCTAAAAAGAAAAATGAAAAACAAACAAAACAAAACAAAACAAAACAACCAACCAAACGAAACAAACAAAAAACAATTATTTCCTCATGCCCATCCTGGGCGGGATCATCTGCTCAGTCACAAGAATGAGGGGTGAAGGGGTAAGACAAGAATCCCTGACTTAAACAGGAGTTTCTGTTGTGGCTCAGTGGTAATAAACCTGACTCGTATCCATGAGGATGCAGGTTTGACCCCCTTGCTCAGTGAGTTAAGGGTCCAGTGTTGCCCTGACCTGTGGTGTAGGTTGCAGACGTGGCTCGGATGCCACGTTGCTGTGGCTGTGGTGTAGGCCTACAGCTGCAGCTCCGATTGGACTCAACCCCCAGCCTGGGAACTTCCATATGCTGCCAGTGCAGCCCTAAAAAGCAAAATAAAAAATTAATTAAAATAAAAATAATCCCTGACTTAGGAAGTTTATATCCTAGTGATGAAGTCAGGCAGGAAATACTGATAACATGATGAGGAGGAACAGGAAGCAGCTCTGGGAACGAAGAGTTGGCCAATCAGGTGGGGGTTGGGAGGAATCCCGGCTGTAAGCAGAGAGAATCTCAAACACCTCAGTGCATATTTACTGCCCTGTCAAACCAAACTTTTATTTAGGCAAATGGGGGCCTTCCCTGTCTAATTCCTCCTTCTCTTCCAGACTTCTTGTCATTGACTCCCACACTTTCAGACTTTGTTTTATCTTGTTTTATCTCTTCACAGAGCACGTTACAGAGTCTCTATTTAGTACTAATAATTCTCCGTCTTTAATGGGGTGCCAGGCTTCATAGCTTTTTTTGTAAATTATCATCATCATCATTGACATCATCTGCAATCAAGTTGCATCATGCAGGAGTTCCCGTCGTGGCGCAGTGGTTAACGAATCCGACTGGGAACCATGAGATTGTGGGTTTGATCCCTGGCCTTGCTCAGTGGGTTAAGGATCCGGCATTGCCATGAGCTGTGGTGTAGGTTGCAGACACGGCTCGGATCCCCCGTTGCTGTGGCTCTGGCATAGGCCAGCGGCACTGATTCGACCCCTAGCCTGGGAACCTCCATATGCTGTGGGAGCGGCCCTAGAAAATCCAAAAAAAAAAAAAGATGCATTATGCAGGCAGAGAAAATCAACTTGGGGCAGATTTTCTTTGTTAACAGTCACTTGAGAGTCCTCTCCAGGCAAATGCAGCTTGTGTGTGTGTGTGTGTGAGCACACACAAGTGTGTGTTGAGGTCGTATTTGGGGGAGCACTCTCTATCCTTTTCTCTAACTCCGAGAGAGGATAACAACACTTTAAAAAATGAGTTGAGGGTTATCAGCAGGAAAGAACCTAGTAGTATGTGCTAGAGTAGTAAGAGGTAAGAGCGGCTACAACAAATGACCCCGAACTTCCAGGGGTTTAATGCAGTAGGAGTTTGTTTCTTGCTCACTTAAAAGTCCAATGTTGAGGAGCTACCACGTGGTGCATCAGAAACGAATCCGACTAGTATCCATGAGGATGTGGGTTCCATCCCTGGCCTCGCTCAGTGGGTCGGGGATCCGGCGTTGCCGTGAGCTGTGGTGTGGGTCACAGACATGGCTCAGATTCCGTGTTGCTGTGGTTGTGGTATAGGCTGGCAGCTGTAGCTCTGTTTCTACCCCTAGCCTGGGAACTTCCATATGCTGTGGGTGTAGTCCTCAAAAAAAAAAAAAAAGAAAAGGAAAAAAGGGTCCAAGGCTGATGTTCCTGGTCAGACCGCAGTATTTCAGAGGCTGTGGCTCCTTCGGTCTTCCAGCTCCCTCTCACCTATAGGGCCCTTCCCTCAGCAGAAGGGAAAGGCAGGGTGAGGGGCACATCTCAGTTCTTCCAGCCTTGACCTGTCAGTGACAACTATCCTTTGGTCCACCTTCTGATGGGAAAAACTATGTCCTCAGCCACACTCCCCACCTGCCTCCCAGAGACAAAGGAAAGTCTGGGACTGTCACACAGGCTGCCACCAGTGCTTTCCTTTCAGTGACAATGCTCTGCTGTAAGGAGAGGAGTGCGAATTTGGGGGTTCCCTTAGCTCTCCTGTAGCACCAGGTATCTGTTTTTCTCTTCTTCCCAAGCAGAATATCCTTGTACATCCCCAGGGAGGCCATCCAGCATCCCATCCAGTCAGCACCTGTTGCAAAGACCAGACTCCATCACTTTCCAGAGACCCAAGTGTGGTTTCTCAGCATCTAGAAAGCCCTACCCCAAGGACAAGTCATGTGTGCCTCCCCAGAGCCGCAAGGATGTGACATAGGGACAGGCTAACTGCCACCTGATCTTCTGTGCAGAGAAGAATTGACTCATGGGAGACAAATTGTACTCACTGGACCATAGCCTTGAGGGACTAATGCTGGGTAAGCCCTGGGGAGACCCTACCACTGGCAATGAGCTACTTCTTTAATGAAATCCTGTTCTGCTCCCTGGGAGAAATTCTGTTACCCATTGTTCCCATCTTCATGGAGCTTCCATCCTAGTGGGGAAGACTAACCATATGCAAATATTATTTAAAATTCCATAGTATATTAGACGGGTAAGTGCTATAGGGATGAACAGAATTGATGGAGACACGGGATTCCATTTTTAGGTAGGACGGACTGTCTTTCAATGTAGATTTTATTAAAGTCCTGAAGGAACTTACGGAGACAGAGCCAGAGAGCCATGGTGATACCAGACGAAGGACCTTATTGAGAGGAGCTAGTGCTCCAGTGGTTGAGGTATGGCAATAAGTCCTGCATCTCGGGGGTGGAAAGATGGAGGGGAAGAGTCACAGGAAGGGAAATCCTAGAAGCAAGAAGAGGGCATAACATGTAAGCTCTACTCTGTTGTGCTCTCTGGACTTCAGATTTTCTTCTGAGGAAGTGGGATGCCCTGGGAAGTTGGGAACAAAGAGCAGCATAGTCACACTTGCTGTCACCCACTAGTTGCTGGATGGGAACAGAAGCAGACGCAAGGAGAGCTGAGGGGACACGCCACGGTCCAGGGTGGTCGCCACCAAGCTGTCCTGCACATCAGTCCATCCGGACCCAGTGTGCTTTGCAATGGTGAGAATTCCAAATGAATGACCGAACAACACTCTCTCTCCCACTTCTAAATTTCAGCGAATAACCCCGTCTCTCCGGCTACATCTCTTCATACGACTCTTCGTTTCTATTTGCCAACTAGTTTATGAAGATGTTTAGCAAAGAAAAGACCAAAGTAATTAGTCAGTGGACAGGTGGGCCCTGAATCAATGAAATACATTTAGTTCATTGAGTGTACTCATTTTATTTTTTGCAGGAGAAACCTAAACCGCAGGGGAATGTTGATTTTGACACAATTGGTTAGCTAACCTGAGAAATAAATTTTCCTGTTACACATTTAAAAAATGTTAATTGACTTGCTGGAAGTCAGACGATATAGCTGTATTTGTAAATTCCAACAAACATTTCTCTGTCACTTTCTGATGTTGATTTTTCCAAATTTAAAAAATTAAGGTATAATTTACATACAGTAATACCCACCCTTTTAGCGCAGGCTTTTTACAGAGTTTTGACTTGTAACTACCCCCACAATAAAGATTTTGAACTGTCCATCACTCTACAGAATTCCCTTCTGTCCCCGTGCAGTCAAGCCTTCTTCCAGCGACAGCTCTTTTCAACTGCTAATCTGTTTTCTGTCCCCATAGGTTTTCCTCTGTGAGAATGTCCTATAATGGGATAATGCTGTATTTAACCTTATCACTTTCTTCTTTTCAGTTTATTAGATTTGCCTAATTTATTTTGAACTTTAGTTTCAAGATGCACATAGGTGTGTGTTTTTAAAATAGACTCTATCAGAGCAATTTTAAATTTAGTAAAATTAAAGAGAAGATACAGAGAATTCCATAGACCTCTGCCCCCACGTATCCCCGACTGCCTCCTCTGTCAACATACCCCACTAGAGTGCTCATTTGTTATAATCAATAAACCCACGTTGGCACATCATTATCATACAAAGCCCATAATTTTTAGTAGGGTTCCCTCCTGGTGCTACACATTCGGTGGATTTGGTCAAATGTGTAATGAGATGTATCCATCATCTTGGTACCATGTAGTGAAGTTTCACTGACCTTAAAATCCTCTGCTCTATTCATCCCTTTACTTCTCTTCCAGCCTCTGACAATCACTGTTTTTTTGTTACCTCCGAAGTTTCACCTTTTCCAGAACGCCACGCAGTTGGAATCCTATGGTATGTGTCCTCTTCTGATTGGCTTTTCTTACTTAGCAATAGGCACGTGAGGTTCTTCCGTGTCTTTTCATGGCCTGATAGCTCATTTCGTTTTAGTCCTTAATCATACTGTTTGGATGGACGGCACTTTATCCTTTCCCCCCCCCGAAGGACGTCTTGGTTGCTTCCAAGTTTTGACAATTGTGAATAAAACTGCCATCAACATCCACATGCAGGCTTTTTTTGTGGTTACATGTCTTCAACCCATTTGTAAGAACATCCAGACATGATTACCGGATCACATGGTACAATGTGCTTAGATATTTTAAGGAAACCAGCAAACTCATTTCCAGGATGGCCGTACTCTTCTGCATTCCCGTTAACAGTGAGTGAGGGTTCTTGCTGCTCCACAGCTTTTCCAGCATTTGCTGTGGCCAGTGTTTTGGAGTTTGTCCTTTCCAATCAGCGTTCATGCCAATCACTGCTGTTTTAAGCTGTGATTCCCTAAGGACATATGACTTGAACATCTTTTCATGTACTTTTGAACCTTAACCTTGTATCCCATGACCTTGTTTTAATTGCTTATTATTTCCAGAAGATTTTGTGTGTGTGTGTGTGTGTGTGTGTGTGTGGTTGATTCTTTTGGATTTTTGTATAGGCTATCATATCATCTCTGAACAAAGACAATTTTATTTATTTCTTCTCAATCCCTGTACATTTTAATTCTTTTTCTTGTCTCCTTAGCTTAGCTAAGGCCTCTGGTACCATGCTGAAAAGCAGTGAAAGGGGACATCCTTGCATTGTACCCTATCTTAATGGGAAAGCTTCGAGTTTCTCCACATTAAATGCGAAGCTAGCTATAGCTTTTTTTTTTTTTTTTTTGCCTTTTCTAGGGCCACTCCCTCGGCATATGGGCATATGGAGGTTCCCAGACTGGGGGTCCAATCAGAGCTGTAGCCGCCGGCCTACACCACAGCCACAGCAACGAGGGATCCGAGCCGCGTCTGTGACCTACACCACAGCTCATCGCAACACCGGATCCTTAATCCACTGTGCAAGGCCAGGGATCGAACCCACAACCTCATGGTTCCTAGTCGGATTCGTTAACCACTGAGCCACGACGGGAACTCCATATTCCTTAAATGCTTGGTAGAATACATCTGTGGACCCACACAAGCCCAGTGTGTGGCTTAAGATAGACTATAGGCTTATTCAAATAGTCTGTTTCTTTTTACATGAGTTTTGGCAGGTTTCATCTTTCAAGCAATTGGTCCTTTCCATCGAGGTTATCAGATTTGCGTTTATGGAATTGTTCATAACATTTCTTTACTAACCTCTTTGTGTCAATATGAGCTGTCCCGATGCCTTATCTTTCATTTCTGATATGAGTAATTTGTGTCTTTTCTTAGCCATCCTGGCTACTGGGTAATCAGTTTTCTTGATTTCATTGCATAAGGTGGAGGCTTAGATTTTTGATTTTAGATCTTTCTTCTTTGCTAATATATCCATTCAATAGTGTAAATTGCTCTCTAAGCACTGCTTTTGCATTAACCCACACATTTTGAGAGGTTCTACTTTCATTTTCACCCAGTTAAAAAATGTTTTAATCTCTCTTGAGATAATTTTTCTTTGGCCCATGGGTTACAAAGACGTGTGTTGCTTAATCTTCAAGTATTTTGGGATTTCCCAAAGATCTTTCCCTTATTGACTTCCAGTTTAATTCTGGCATGATCTGAGAGTAGGCTGTGTGATTTCTGTCCCTTTAATTTTTTAAAGGTAAGTTTTGTGACCCAGGATGTGGTCTATCTTAGCGGATGTTCACTCTGAACTTGAGCACAATGTGTGTTGTGCCGGGGTTGGTTGGATAAAATAGTCCGTAGGTATCAGTCATATCCTGTTGCTTGGTGGTGCTGTTGAGGCAGCCGTGTCCTTTTGGACTCCTTGCCTGTGGATCTGTCCCTTTCTGACAGAAGGTGCTGACGTCTCAGGGGTAATAGTGGACTCATCCATTTCTCTTGCAGTTCTATCCAGTTTTGCCTCACATATTTTTACGCCCTGTTGTTATGTGCATGCATATTAAAGACTGTTATGTCTTCCTGGAAAATGGATTCCTTTATCATTATGTAATGTCTCTTTTTATCAGTAAATTTCCTTGCTCTGAAGTCTGCACTGTGTGAAATTAATATAGCTACACTTGCTTTCTTTTAATTAATGTCAGCATGGTATAACTTCCTCCATTCACCTACTTTTAACCCACATGTATTTTTATATTTAAAGAGAGTTTCTTTTACACAATGTACAGTTTTTTTGGTCCACTCAAACAATTACTTTTATTGTTTTATTTTAATTAATTAATTAATTATTTTAGGGCTGCACCTGCGGCCTATGGAAGTTCCCAGGCTAGGGGTCAAATTGGAGCTACAGCTGTTGGCCTACGCCACAGCCACAGCAACATGGGATCCAAGTCAATTCTGTGACCTACATCACAGCTCGTGGCAACGCCAGATCCTTAACCCACTGAGTGAGGCCAGGGATCGAACCGCAACCTCATGGTTCCTAGCTGGATTCATTTCCATTGCACCACGACAGGAACTCCCTCAAACAATAACTTTTAATCAGCGTATTTTACACCATTGACATTTAAAGTGATGTTCAGTTGACTTCAAAAGTAACAAATTGGAGAACTATCAATGGTCTTTAAATCCCTAAATATTTTACTTTCAGATTAAAAGACCTGGATTGTGGGTAGTAATTTGTTAGTATTTTTTTTTTTTTTTTTTTGCTAGGCTGAGGATTACTGTTTTCATTTTGAACATTTTCTTGTTAAATAGTCTTCACCACAAGGCACTGGTAAGTGTGAGTAAAGGCCCACTGACCTTTTGCCTTGAATTTAACTGGAATGTTTTAACTTATTAAAAATTCTTAGAATATCCATTTATTTCCTTATTAGGGAATTCAGGCAAATTTTGCAATGCTATGGATTGAACAAAGAGAAGTTTGGTTTTCGGGCAATTTCCTTCTCTTTGACTTCCTATGTTAAGATAGTAAGTAGGGAGTTCCCGTCATGGCTCGGAGGTGAACGGATCCAACTAGGAGCCATGAGGTTGCGGGTTTGCTCCTTGGCCTTGCTCAGTGGGTTAAGGATCCGGCATTGCTGTGAGCTGTGGTGTAGGCTGCAGATGTGGCTCGGATCCCACATTGCTGTGGCTGTGGTATAGACCGGCGGCTACAGCTCCGATTAGACCCCTAGCCTGGGAACCTCCATATGCCTCGGGAGTGGCCCTAGAAATGGCAAGAAGACCAAAAATAAATAAATAAATAAATAACAAGATAGTAAGTGAAAGTGCCCCTGGTGAGTCTTCGAGGTGCATGCATCTCTGGAATTTATGTCATGTGGAGGCTTCATATGAGAAATAAAATGTATGCATATATTGAAAAGGTGTTGAGTTCACCCTATCTTCCCCTGAACCACAGGCAGTGTTGTGTGGGTTAAAAGGAAGAGAAAGAGTTGGAGAATCCTTGTGGATTTTGCTCCATTTGGTGTGCACTGGAATCTCACAAAAAGAATGTTTCACTAAATAAGTTTAGAGTTTGTCTTCAATCTTTTATTTCTTTCTTTCATCTTTTTCAGGCAATCCCCAGGAAGATAAATGCTGTTGATTTAATTTTCTTTTAAGCTGCTGTAGACTGCAAGTATATGCATCCTTATTCCTGCGAGTGAATGACTGAACAGTTCTATTAATGAAACTATTAGATTTAGAGAGTTTATTGATTTCAGGTCTTGGAACAAGAATGATCAATACTCTGGTTTGGTACTTTAGTTCATTTAGATTCAAAAATTCCTAGAGATGGTAGGGGCTGAGGCTCTTCTTTTGAATTAAAGTCTATGATGGCTAAGTAATTTAACAAAAAGCTCATCTTTCCCTTCATGAAGGTGAGAGGACCATGTTAGAAGATCATTCTGGGCATGTGATTACTAAACACACACAGAGAGCTTTATTGATGTCAAGAATATGATAGCAGTATGTCTAGCTTCCTATAATTTGGGTCTTGAGATATTGTGCTTTGCAGTAATTGCCTCCTTCACGTGAATTATCTTGTTAATATTTTATTCAGCCTAATAAAATTGGTATATTCTCTAGTTTGATTTAAAATTGATCATCCAACCATCATTAGTAGAAAGAATTGATGAATTTTTTAGAAAATTGATCAACCTATATTGAATTTCGACAAAAAGCAGGGAGCTATCGTCAGAGGCATCTAGATTTGCTGCAAATCAGGTTATATTTACAAATGACTCTAAAAGATTTAAAGTGGAATTACATTGGAATTGCTAATTTCCATCTGAAATGGAAATGACTTCTGGCTTGGCAGTGTTGGACACCTGGCTCTTGTTTTTAGGAAATGTACCAAGTCAAACCAACCGGAGATGGGGCAGAACAAAACGCTGTGCTGGAGAAGGCCCAAGTAGAAGGGGTGCATCAGTCTCTAATTTACGGAGCTCTGCTCCTCTGAATGCCTCTAAGCCCTGGAAGAATGTTTAGGCATTTTAGCCCTGCCTGCATGCCAGCAGGCTGCAGTGGTCCAGCTGGCAGACGTGGGCGTGTAGACGGGTTAGTGTATAAACTTGCAGGTCCTCAGTGACTTCAGGGACCGCTCTAGGAGCCAGTGAAAAATGAAGGTGCCATCGGGTCAGCAGACTCCCTTCCGTGACCTGACATCCTGAGAGGGTCTTGAGGGAGCAGGTGATCAAGTGGAGGGTCCCTGCTGCTGCTGCTAATTTTCAGTAAGGTGTGAAACTCCTGAATATTTAAGGAGGAATTTGAGGTTTTTACCAGAAATTCGACCCACTCCGGGGAAAGCACAATTTTTTGAAATAGGTGTCCCTTGAGAAGACGATGCAGAAACGGATTTGCCTCCCCGACCTGTGATTTAGTTTAGGAGAGTAATAGTCCCCCCAAGATGAAGGCACGACTCCTGTCCTTGCCACTGGCTCAGGCTGCATGGTTGATACAGTGGCTGATTTCTGATCCCAAATCAGAAATTAGGGTTAGGGTTATGTTTAGGGCTTGCCTTTGGTTTAGGGTTAGGGTTAGGGTCAGGGCTTCCCTTTGGGTTAGGGTTAGGGTTAGGGTCAGGGCTTGCCTTTGGGTTAGGGTTAGGGTTAGGGTTAGGGTCAGGGTTAGGGTATGTGTTGGTTCACATCAGGAGACAACATATGTGTGAGAGGAACTGCTATTTCTTTGATGTGCCACATAAGGAAAGCTTGAAGGTGTGAGGAGGAGTTTCAGGGTGTTGGCTTAGAAGGCCCTGGTCTAATATCCAGACCTTGTCTCTCGGGCTCATTTACCAGGACCTCCATCACTAGGTTTGCCTAGTTTCCTTTCCAACTCACTCTTCAAGGCTGAGTTTACTGTGTTTGAGACGATCTGAAAATGTGCTTCTTAATGATGGCATGACATTCCTGGCAGAGCAGAACCAAGAGTAGGGAAGTCCTTTGCCCACCTAGGAGTATTTTCTTTTCCTGTGAGAAAGTTAGAGACGCATATGCATTGCAAGGGTACAGAAGAGCAGTCATCTCAATCTGAAATGACAATATGGTAACTGAATATGAGAAAATTAATCAAAGCCACCTCAAACAGCTGCCTGTCAGCTTAACCCTGTTACCAGTTGCCAGTTATTTTTTGTTTACTCCTAGAGTGATATGATATTTTCAATTCCATTGTTAATGCTTTGTTAGGAAAAAAGGATTTATTTTTAATGAAAACTGATATATTTAAGACCCTATAACATAATCTACTAATTTTGGATTTCCGAGCAGTTGGTTTTAGATTGAACAGAAGAGTATTTGCCAATATCTTTCTTGCTAGCACAAATAAATGCCTTTGATACCATGGATGCAATATGATTATAAAAGCTTCGTGGCAGCTGGTACTGCTATAGATGTATATTCGTGTTACTGTGGGGGAATACTGCTAGGTAGGCATACCCCACCCAACACAGTTGGGAATATATACTACGCTGGGAAAAATTTCCTGTGTGTCATTTCTGGAAGAATACCCCAAATCATTTAAGAAGAGTATAGAAATATAAAGGGACAGGTAGAATATATACGTGAATATCTAGTATTAATTCTGTCTTTTGATGTGAAATACAAGGAAATTGCTAGACAAGTTTGCTTTCAAGTGTTCATATTTCTTTTGTTGTGTTCTAGTTCCCTGATGCTCTTGGGTTCCAGTTTTAGGTCTTTTACAGTAATTTGAAAATTCCATGCAACATAAAGATCTAGGCTCGGATGGGTGTTTGGTGTGACTCTGAATGTCTGGAAGAACACAGGCAGTTTTAGTAGAATGTGGTGCTGCTCTTCCGCTAACGGTTGTTACATATCCAGGTGGGAATATGTGTGTATAATAGGAAGAAACTTATTTCCTAAAAAGACAATAAATCCCAATCTCTTGAGCAGAGGGAGGGTAAAATTGACTAAGCTCAGGTTATGGACTAATCAAGTGTGGAGCAAGAGGGGTGCCATCTAAGGATAACCACCCCCTCATAGAACTTATCCATGTCTTCAGGATGCCCTTCTGTGCACTCTGGGCACTCCTTGGTCTTACTGTCATGCCCAATGTGTTGCTAATGCTACTTCCCACTTGCCAACAATCCACACTGAATTCGTAGCATTTTGTCACTTTCTGCAAATATCTAAAGGATTTATTTACAGGTGATATGATGAAAATCACAACCTACACCTCCCAGGTATTTCAGTAGGACACTACTATCCGCAGATCTTCCAAGGATTGCTTTTGCTTTACCAGTAATTACCAAGACAGGTGAGATTTAAAGCGTCTATAGCAATAGCATCGCAAGAGTAGGATAGAAGTTTAGAAGCACTCTTACTGGAAATACTGTCATAAAATTATTAAATTTCTCATGAAGTAACACGGTATTTTTTGAACATACAATGTGATAAATTGATAATGCTTACCGTAAACTCTAGGGCAACCTCCATAAACTGAATGCGGAATCGCAGTGAAATAATTAGTGGTAAAGATAATTGGAATACCAAAAAATAGTTTAATTTAGCCGTGTGGAAGAACACAATGTCAATATACTAAAACCAACTGTATTTCTATCGACTAGCAAAAAATTAAAAATGAAAGGAAAGCACACTTTACAATAGAATAGAAATCATCAAATACTTAGAGATAAATTTTGGAAAAGCTATGTAAGCCTTCTATGCTACAAACTTTAAAATTAGCTAAGAAAAAATTTAAATAGAGAGTTATGCTGTGTCCATAGATTGGAAGATTCTATATTGTTTCAATATCTACATTGATCTATGAATAAATTGCAATACAACCCAAAATCCCAGCAGTATTTTTTTTCTAGACTATACGAAGCCAATTCTAGTAACATGTTTGGAAATGCAATGGGCCTGGACCAGACAAAACTGTATTGTAAAAAAGTGGAGAAGTTGTAATATTTAGCGTTGCTGACCTTGAAACTTGGTGAAAATCTATAGTAATCGAGGTCCCAGGCTACTGGTGAAAGGATAGATAAATAGATCAACATCACCCTATCGTTTTCTGAGTGTTTTTATCGTGAATATTGAGAATAGAAAATCCAGAAATAGCTCCTGTATGTGAGTGAAAGATACACCTTATCCCATGCTTTTAACATATCAAGATCTTCCATTTAAATATTTAGAAAACACAGAATTGTCCTGTTTTTAAATATAATCAAAGATTTCCTTTCAATTGTGTTTTTAACCCATTTACATTTAATAAAATTATCGACATTGTTGGGCTTAAATTGGTTGTCATAATATATTTTATTTTATTTTTTGTTACTATTAGCTGACCTATTTTTTTGTCCTCTTTTTCCATTTTCTTGTTTTATATTTTGGATTGAGTATATGGAGCAGTTCATTTCTACTTCCGCCATTATTTCATTAGTTATAAGGGTTTGTTTTGCATTGTTTCATGATTACAGTACAGGCTTTGAAGTTTATAATATGTATCTTTGAGGAATCAGGCTTTACCTTTAAATGATATTATATCACTTCACACTGGCTATAACGTTTCAGTTGTGTGCTTCCATTTTCCTGTTCCACCTCTTGTGTTCCCATTGTCATATATTTTACTGTAAGTATGTTATTAAGAATGTATATATTGCTATTTTTCTTTAGATCATCAAGTATGTTTTAATGAACAAAAAACTGAGAGAAGTACAGTTTGTATTTACTGCATATTTGCTATTTCCAGCATTTTTTATTCTATCGTATAGATTGACATTTGCATCTGGTATAATTTTTATCTTGTCTAGAGAACTTCCTTAATATTTCATGTCATATAGGTGTGTAGGCAACAGATTCTTCAAGCTTTTATTTGTATGAAAAAGAAATCTTCATTTTGTCTTTATTCTAGCAATACGTTTTTCCTGGGCGTGTAGACTTAATTTTATGGTTATTTTTTCCAGCACTTTAAAGGTTTTATTCCATTGCTTTTGACGTGCCTTGTTTCGAAAAATTTTGTGTTCATCCTTTGTTCCTCTATAATAGCACATCATTTTTTCTTTCTTTTTCTTTTCCTTTCTTTTTTTTTGGTTTATAGGGCCGCACTCTTGGCATATGGAGGTTCCCATGCTAGGGGTCTAATCCTATGCCAGAGCCACAGCAACTTGGGATCCAAGCTGCGTCTGCAACCTACACCACAGCCCACAGCAGTGCCGGATCCTTAACCCACTGAGCAAGGCCAGGGATTGAACCCTCAACCTCATGGTTCCTAGTTGGATTCGTTAATCACTGAACCACGACAGGAACTCCTAGCACATAATTTTTTCTGACTGCTTTTCATTTTTTTCTTCACTGATTTGTGTTTATTCTGCTTGAGGTTTTTTTGAGCTTTTTGAATCTGTAAGTCTAAAGTTTTCGTAAAACAGGCAGTATTTTTGGCTAGTATTATTTCCTCTGCCCCATTTTTCTCTCTTCTCTCTTTATAGGGTTCCACTTCATTTGCTTTATTTTATTTGACACATAACTATTATTGTTTTTAGCTTTTTTTCTTTTCATGTTGTATAATTTTTATTGCTGTATCTTTGAATCTACTGGTATTTTCTTTATCACTGTCTAGTCTGTTCTTAAGCCCAGCTTGTGATTTTTGTTTTTTCAGACTTGGTATTTTTCTTTCTGGAAAATTTTGATTCCTTTTCATGCTTTCATTTGTCTCTCTATTAAGTTCATGTTTTTCTTTACAATCTTTGGTATAGTAAGCACTTTATAATATTATTACTACTAGTAGTAGTAGTAGTAGTATTTTGTCTTTTTAGGGCTACACCCACAGCCTATGAAGAGTCCCAGGCTAGGGGTAGAATTGGAACTGTAGTCACTGGCCTACGCCACAACAACAGCAATGCCAGATCCAAGCCACGTCTGTGACCTACCCCACAGCTCACAGCAACACCAGATCCTTAACCCACTGTGCGAGGCCAGGCATCGAACCCGCATCCTCCTGGATGCTAGTCAGATTCATTTCTGCTGAGCCATGATGGGAACTTCAGCATTTTGTAATAGTTATTTTAAAGCCTTTTGTAACTTTCAAAATAAATTTTATTGGCGTATAGTTGACTTAAAGAGTGGTGTTAGTTTCAGGTGTACAGCAAAGCAAATCAGTTATTCATATGCATAGATCCATTCTTTTTTCAGATTCTTTTTGCTTTTAGGTTATTACACAGAGTTGAGTAGATTTCCCTGTACTCTGCAGTAGGTCCTTGGTACGTATTTATTTTATATGTAGTAGTGTGTATGTGTCAATCCCAACCCCTAAATTATTACTGCCCCCCCAGCATTTCCCCTTTGGTAACCATAAGTTTGGGTTCAAAATCTTTGACTCTGTTTCTGTTTTGTAGGTTCTTTTGTGTCACTTTTATTAGATTCCACATATTAGTCTTTTTCTGACTTACTTCACTTAGTATGATAATCTCTAGGTCCATCCATGTTGCTGCAGGTGGTATTATTTCATTCTTTTTACGGCTGAGTAATAGGCCATTGTGTATATGGACCACATCTTCTTTGTTCTAGTTCTGTGAAAAATGTCATGGGTAATTTGACAGAGATCAGATCACATTAAATCTGTCGATATTATTGGGTAGTATGTCCATTTTAACAGTATTAATTCTTTCAATCCAAGAGCATGGGCTATTGTTCCATTTCTTTGAATTATCCTCAGTTTCATTTATCGGTGATTTACAGCTCTCAACACATGTCTTTCATCTCTCTTTGGTCAGGTTTATTCCTAAGGTTTTCTTTTCTTTTCTTTTTTCTTTTGGATGTGATTTTAAAAGGGATGGTGTTTTTAGTTTCCTTGTCTGACATTTCATTGCTAGTGTAAAGAAATGAACCCATTTCTGTATGTTAATCTTGTGTTCTGCTACCTTGCTGAATTTATCAATTCTAGTAGTTTTTGTGTGGGGTCTTTAAAGTGTTTTTTATATATGGTATCATGTCATCTGCGTATAATGACAATTTTACCTCTTCTCGTCCAATTTGGATACAATTTATTTCTTTTTCTTGATGGACAAACTCATGCTATTTTTGAAATGAATCTGTGGATACTTCAAGTGTTCTTCCAAGAAAATTATGAAAGAATATTATGAGTTTTTTCATCATTCTTGTACACTTATCTATCACTTTTATTGTCACTTTAAAAACTTTGGTCTTAATGCAACTTTAGGCCTTAAAGTAATTTGAGCAGAATTAGTACTATTTTGCATTGTTTCATTATTTTAAAGGAAGCAATCTCCTCTTTTTCCTTTAAAATTTCTTGATAGACATTCTTAGTGTGTAATCAGTAGTGACTAGGAGTGGTGCTAGAAGTTGGAGCCTTCCCACCTGATATGGGGGCGAAGGAGATGAAACCCTAATGTTCCCATCCCATGTGGGGTGACAGTGGTGAAACCAAAAGCTTCCCATCCAATGTAGGGGCAAGAATGCTACAACCCCAATGGTCCTGCTTGTATGGTTCTTGTGAACCAAAATATTTTTACCCTACATGAAAAAGGAAGTTGGAACCCCAACTTTCCCACTCACAAAGGAGTGAGGGTGCTACAATCCCAATGTTTCCAGATGGTAAGGGGGGCCCTAGCATTCCCCCCAGATGTTGGGATGCTCCCATGCTCACTGTTTCTCTGGCTCCCCTCATGTGTCCTCAAGAATTTCCCAGTTCAGGTCTCTTCCTTACTCACCCTTTCCTCCTGCCCTTTTGCCATGAGACCTGAGCTGGGATCTGAAGGCTGGCCTTGCCTATCTGGGTCCCTCCCCGGCCCTCATCACAGTCCTTCCCCAGCAGGTCTCTCCCACCACTCATTCTTGCTTGATCTCTGATTCCAGACACTTCCTGCGCAGCACTGCTGCATCAATCAATCGTTGCTATCCTCCTCTCTTTCCGAAGGTAGAAAGAAACACAGCGGTGTTTTAGATCTCCTTTCATTGTGGTTTTTTATTTGTTGCTGCTGTCTTTCTTTCTCTGCTCATATTTAAGAGGAAATCCCTAAAAGGCCTCCTTAAAACGAGGTGTGCCTAGGCGAGTTTTGTTGAGGGGATGGCTCCCGTTTAGAGTCATCAGGTGGCAAAGCAGCTGACTTGCTGTGGGGGTAGGGTGGGGAGGGTTTTTTCTGTGGCTCTTACGTCTCTCTCGAGCAATCCTACAGTATCCTGTCCGTGGGTGACATGCAACAGGCAGCTAGTCTTCCGGGAGTTTGTCAGGGAAAGGTTTCAGAGTCTCCACAGTCTAATCAGAGAACTTAATCTCCCCGTTTTCAAC
This sequence comes from Sus scrofa, assembly GCF_054392235.1. Lineage (NCBI taxonomy): Eukaryota > Metazoa > Chordata > Mammalia > Artiodactyla > Suidae > Sus > Sus scrofa. Next base: position 3,603,762 of record NC_139383.1, read on the forward strand.
CTCTCGCCTCACCCTAGGCCTCAGCTATGCCTTGTTTCTCAAATCTCTGTCCTCCAAGTGGAGTTTTTATAGAAAATAACCCTCTAGGCTTGTGGATTGGAGGCTGGTGGTGCTGGTGTGTGCAGGACGGGGAGCTGGGATCCATCGCCTCTGGGTGGGGACCTCTGTCCTCCTCTGGGCTTTGAGCCCACCCCCTGCCTCCCTCCCACCAGGGCTGGGCTTTCTCCGGACATCCTGGCCATCTCGGCCAGTCTGCAGGCTTCTCCTGCTGACCCCCTTGTCCAAATCCGGTGAAGTGCTCTAACTCAGTTTTTGGGTTAAGAACTCTTTGATTCTGTTACTATAACATTTGCAAAATTGGATGGAGAGAGGGCAAATATCCATCATTTTAAACTAGAAACCTAATATTTAATTTCCACCAGTGATTTTCAGTCTTTTTTTTTTTAACTCCTCCTCCTCAGTGTTTATATTTTTTAAAAATTAATTTTATTAGCATATAGTTGATTTACAATGTTGTTTTGTTTCGTTTTGTTTTGTTTTGCTTTATACAGCCACACCCGTGGCATATGGAAGTTCCCAGGCTAGGGGTTGAATCAGAGCTATGGCTGCCAGCCTACACCACAGCCACAGCAACGCACCATCCAAGCCAAATCTGTAGCCTACAGCACAGTCACAGCAATGCTGGATCCTTAACCCACTGAGCAAGGCCAGGGATGGAACCCACATCCTCTTGGATCCTAGTCAGGTTTGTTACTGCTGAGCCACGGCAGGGACTCCAGTTTACAATGTTGTATTAGTTTCAGATGTACAGCAAAACGAATCTGTCATACATATACATATATCCGTTCTTTTTTCTCATATGGGTTTCTACCACCTATAGCGTAGTTTCTCCCGTGCCATACAGCAGGTTCTCATTAACCATCTACTTGATACAGTCGTGTGTGTATGTTATTTCCTCCCCTCCCAATTCCTCTGTTCCCCCAATGGTTTCACCTAGGGTAGCCATAAGATTGGTTTGAAAGTCTATGAGTTTGTTTTTGTCTTTTATTTATTTATTTATTTTGGTCTTTTTTTTTTTTAACCTTTTCTAGGGTCACTCCTACGGCATGTGGAGTGGCCCTAGAAAAGGTTAGGGGTCTAATCAGAACTGTAGCCACCGGTCTACGCCAGAGCCACAGCAACTCGGGATCCAAGCCATGTCTGCAACCTATACCACAGCTCCCGGCAACACCTGATCCTTAACCCACTAAGCAAGGCCAGGGATCGAACCCACAACCTCATGCTTCCTAGTTAGATTCGTTAATCACTGCACCACGACGGGAACTCCTGCTTTTGTCTTTTAAATGAGTTCTTTTGTATCATTCTTTATTAGACTCCACATATGAGAGGTGTCATATGATGAGAATGAAATAATGCTATTTGACGCTGCATGGATGGACCTGGAGATGATCATACTAAGTGAAGTAAGTCAGACAGAGGAAGACAAATACCAGCATCATTACTGAACTACTTTGTGCATTTACGTTGTGCCCCGTTCTGTACTCTAGATAGTTGTTTGTCTTATATACACTGCTTAACTGTTTTTTAAATTGCCAGGGACCAGATTTTGTAGTTTTAACTCTGCATAGAACCTTCACAGAGTAGAGAAGCAATAAAATATTTGTAAAGGTCAAGCATCCCAGGGTTGGATGACTCTGAGTGTATGTTGCAATTCTACTGAGGATGTTAACTATTCAAATCAAGTATTTTAAGTTCATATGTTAATTGTTACACTTATGTGGTATATATGAGTATATATACTCTGTTTTTTGTGTGTTTTTACATATAGCTAGATGATATAGACATACACATGGACACAAATGTGTGTGTATGTGTGTGTAGGTGTGCATGTGTGGGTGGGAGTGGGTGTGGATATAGAGAGAAAGAAAAAGAAAAGGAAATAAATTGAGAAAGGAGAGACAGTAGTTCAGGTAATATTCCAGTGATATTCTGATTTATTCTGACTCAGTAAAGTTGACTTTGATTTCAGAGCTATTATATAGATCCTATGCATGCATAATCTTATTCTTGAATACTTGAATCTGACTTCATCAGAAGTTTTTTTGTTTTTGTTTTTTGTTTTTGGCCACTCCTGCAGCATATGGAAGTTCCCAGGCCAGGGATCCAAGCAGAGTTGCAGTTCCAACCTGTCACCATAGCTGCTGCAATATCAAATCCTTAACCCACTGCGCCACAGCAGGAACACCCATCTGAAGTTTACAAAGTTTAAAATTTAATTTAGGAGTTCTGGGAATGGGAGGGTTTTCTCTGATTAAAATTTCATGTTTTCAAATCATAAATGGGAAGTGAGAGCTTATTTTCATTGAATATAGATCATAATTTTCAATTTACTTTTAGTAAGAGGATTTCTTCTCTCCCTTCCCTCCAAGGAAATGTCTTTAGAATTCTACAAACAGAAATCTCTTATAAAAAGTTTCTTACTAGAGGTAATTTTAATTTACCCCTTTAAAATAAATATGCTTTGTTTGATCAGTACATTATAGCAAAGTTAGAATATGCACAAATATCTTTGTGTTTCTCATTTTCATCCAGTTTGATTTCTCAAACGTCTTTGGTAAATTTATTGATAACTTGGTCTCATACAATTCCTATTCCTAAATTTGGAATACCCTACATATTATATGGCATTTAATATTTTTTGCAAGACTAAATTTTTCAGTTCCTAACATATTTGAGAAGTGTTTCGAATACAGAAACTCTCAACCTCTCTCTGATGCTTATGCTATGAGACATTTTTCCGTAATCTCAATACTAGAGGTACAATTTAAACTTGCATAGAGGTTAATATTATAGGGCTCTTGGGCCGTGAAACTGACAGTTTCCCGCACACTCGAATTCTGATTTTTCTTCACAAGGACCCTGCATTTTCATTAAGAGCTGATGCATATTTTAAAGATGTAAGTGAGTTGCCTCGGGCAGTGGCACAGAAAAATGGTTCTTTTCTGATTTCATCTTGTCTTCCCGTTCATTTCAACAAAGTTTCCCCCTCAGTCTGAGCATAATTTTGCCACAGCAAAATGCAGGGTGCAAAGTGAAGTCCAACAGTCGTGTTCTTTTCCTAAGATGACATGGAAATTCACTGGGTTGTTTGAAAGTTTAACTCAGTTATTTCACTAGTTTATGTAGACAATGAAAACTATAATTAAGCATAAAGATGGGGAACAATTCACATAGCATTATTGGAGTTCCCGTTGTGGCTCAGCAGTTAACAAACCTGACTAGTGTCCATGAGGATGCGAGTTTGATCTCTGGCCTCACTCAGTGGGTTCAGGATCTGGCATTATGGTCAGCTGTGGTGTAGGTCATAGATGCAGCTCGGATCCTGTGTTGCTGTGGCTGTGGTGTAGCTCCAATTTGACCCCTAGCCTGGGAACCTCCATATGCTGCAGGTGCAGCCCTAAAAAGACACACACACACACACACACACACACACACACACAAACAAATAGCACCCCTATATCCCTATTCACTGACTCCCTTTTCTTGTATAAATGTATTCCCATCTTCTCCAGCTCACAATACTTTACATCTTTGTTCTTTTATTTTCAGATTTTGGCTTATAATATATAATACTTTTCCAATTTTATTAAGAAATAATTGCCATATATCACAGCATAAATTTAAGGTATACAGCATGATGGTTTAATTTATATACATAGTGAAATGATTACCACACAAGTTTTAGCTAACATCCATATCATCATATAGACCCACTAAAAAGAAAAGGAAGAGGAAAAAGAAAGAGGGGAAAAAAAAACTCTTGTACTGGGAACTCATCGGACTTACCCTCTTAACAACTTTCCGGGAGATCCCAAAGCAGTGCCAGCTGTAGTCCTCGTGTTACAGTCACATCACAAGGACTTACCTATCATCCAACTGGAAACTCACACCGTTTGATTACCTTCTTCCAGTCCCACCCACCCTGTGCCCCTGGTAAACACGAGTCTGAGCGCTTTTTCTCTATGGTTTGTTTTATGAAATGTTTCCATTTTAGATTCCACATATAAATGAGCTCATTCAGTATGTGTTTCTCTGATGTATTTCACCTAGCATCATGCCTCCAAGGTCCATCCACATTGTCATCATGGTAAGATTTCCCCTTTTATTGCAAATGACATTCTGTTGTGTGGAATCTCTCTCTCTCTCTCTCTCTCTCTCTCTCACACACACACACACACACACACACACTGTGGTTTTAACTTGCATCTCCCTAATGACTAGTGATGTTGAGCATCTTTTATGTACCTCTCATGTACCATTCCTAGATCTTTGGAGAAGATTCTATTAAGGTCCTTTTCCCATGTTTAATTAGATTATCTGATGTTTTTGTTTGCTGTTGAATTGTATGAAGTTTTTAAAATATATTTCGAATATTAACCTCTTTTTGTATATATAATTTGAAAATATTTTACCATTCTGTAGGCTGTCTTTTCACTTTATTGATGATTTCTTCCATTGGGCAGAAGATTTCTAGTTTGAGGTAGTCCACTTGTTTTTTGATTTTGTCGCTTGTGTTTTAGGTGTTATAACCGCCCCCCCACCCCCCGCCGCAAAAGAAATATTATGTCTGGTAATTAGACTCCTGAAAACACGAAATTTATCATAAGGTCACAGCTGAAATTTGGCAGGGCACGGAATTCTGTACAAATCAGAGAGGTGTCAGAGTCTAGATTACAGAGACTTGCTGGGTGGCGCTATTATGAGAATTGCCATATTTAGCAAAGGAATTATAGCATACCTGGTAAATTTGAATTTCAGACAAACCACACATAATTGTGGAGTACAGTTTATTCCATTTGGTATTTGGGGTCCTTATCCAAAAAATACTAATGCCAAACATATATTCTTGTATAATTTATATACTCTTGTCCTTTTTGCTGTGACTATTTCTTAGCCTCTCCCTATTTTTGAGGACCTTAACAGTTTTGAATAGTATTGGTCAAGTATTTTGTAGACTGTCCCCCAACTGGGCTTTGTCGTGTGTTTTTCTCAGGGTGAGAGGGGAGTTGTGTGTTTTGGGGAGGAAGAGCCCAGAAGTAAAGCCCCAATCTCATCACAACGTAGCAACATAACATCAGTGTTGACCTTGATTGCTTAATAGAGGTAAGTGTTCTTTTGAAACACATACTCTATTTTGATCATTCTAAAAATAAAAATTTTCCTGGCATACTGCTTTTCATATTAATTAACACACCTACTGCACAACAACATTTATCAGTAGAGCTAAAGGCGAACAGGTCCAGCGATGGGGCACTGTCTAAATGGACTGCAAGAGATGTTCAGACAAGTGGGAAGTCAGCCACGAATTCACCACTTTGGCTGCTTTTTTTGCTTCTCTGGGAGAAATGAAGTACCTGAGGTTCCAGGCTGCCAGGTGCTCTCAGCAGGAGAGGAAGGACATGACGCAGAAAAGGGAGTTGGCTGGATCCTTCTCTGGATCAGAAGATGATCGTTGGTTGTATAGCTTACCCATCAAGGATATAGATTCAGGGAGATGAGATCAAGAGCCTGAAACACAGAGGTTTTCAGTCAATATCCTTCCCTTCAGCTGCAAGGGTGGGTAACACTTGCTGCCTTTTTCCTACCAGGGTGTCAGAAAGTCCCAGGAGCTCGCGCTTACCCAACCCCAGGTGGCCGAGAACAGGCAGATGGTAACATTGGACAGATGCTTACGGCCGTCAATTCTATGAGTCAGTCCTCTCTCTAAATATGAGGTCTTACAGCAGGGGGTAGCTTGGCTCTCTGGGGGAAAAAAAAAAAAAGGCTCATAAAAAGAAGGGGAAATGGTTAGTCAATGAAATGGAGTCAATAAATGGTTAATGCAAGAAAAAAATAAATAAAAAAAAAAAAGAAAGAGAAAACCTAAAGAGACACCGGTACCTGCGGAGGGTCTGAGAGCAACAGAATGATTCTGTGCTTAACTGTGTTACAGATGCTTGTCAGAGAGAAGCTGTTTGGCTGCAGAATTCCTCCTTTGTCTGAAGCTAAAGGCCCAGGGTTGAGTCTAGCACAATACGAAGCTATGGCACATAGAGTTTCACCCAGAGGCGCCTTAATGATGCCGAGAGCTCCCTGCAAATGAACACTTACTTGGTATAATTATCATATTCCTTTTTGTTCCTCTTCTAAAGCTGTACCTCTTAGAGCCGACCTGTGTGGACACATGTGCACACATACGCACGTGCGTCACTGAAATATTTGAAAGGAAATTTCCAGATTACATAGGATTTTACTGCCCTATAATTACTCTGTACCACTTAAAAATATGAACATTTTCTTACTGAGCCGTAGTGCTTCCATCACACTTATCAAAAATAACAATAATTCCTGGTAACATTTTGTCCTCATTTCACACTTGAGTTTCTCCGATTATCTCTGAAACAGAATTTAACAATCGGTGTATTTGAAGCAGACTTTTAGAAAGTTCCTTCAGGACATGTGTTTGTTCAGTCTCTCAAGTTTTTTACAGTATAATGCAATCACCCCATCATTTTTTGTTTTCATACCGTTGACTTGAAGTAGCTGGGTCCATTACCTTGCGGAAAGTAGCAGGTCCTCCACTTACTGATAATGTCCTGTAGTTCTTTATCTTGCTCTTCCATCTTCTGGATCACCTGTAAACGTAAAGCCAGCTCTAAGGGATTGGTTAGATCAAAGGCTAAATTATCAGAGGACAGAACTCCTCCTGGGTGGTGCTGCGAACTTAGCGTCAAGCCTGCCTGAGGCTCCCACCTACCGATGCCAAGATGGGCCATTGTATGCAACGGGGGCAGCCTGAACCCTCCATTGAAAAAAGTGGAGATCTTTTCGCCTATATGAATTATTTTGTTTAGATGTTGCAAAATGGTTTTTTCTTTATTTGCTCATTTCTGTCGTTATTAGCTGAAATTTTTCTCTAAAACACCTCTCATGAGCTGGACTTCTTTGATTACACTGAAGTACTTCTCCGATAAGAAGGACAGAAGTATGTTTAATCCTTTTCCTTTTGGAGGCAGCTTTCAGAGTGAGGCTGGGGCACGTAGCAGCCCTGTGATTCTCTGCCCTATTCCCCGGATCAGCATTCCTGCAGAATTTCCTCTTACTTCCTCCCAAGGGAAGCTGTCGCCTCTGTCCACCGCTGCTGAATAGAAATGCGGAGGCAGAGTTTGGGGTGAAGGAGAAAAAAATAGCTGCATGGGTTTGCCAGACAAAGGAGGGCCAGGGCAGGCTGCTGTGTTACAGACAGGGTCCCCCTTGGGGTAGACTGGAAGGTGGTGTTATAGTTTGGGAGTGGAAAACAGGGCTGTAGATAAGCATCAGGGTAGAGGCAAGCTTGGGTAGTTTTTCAAAGCTGGTGTTGAGTGGCCCCAGGACTGGTCGCGGTGGTCCTCCTTAATTCAGAAGGGAAGAATGCTCCATCAAGTAGTTCTTCCATTTGTTGGGGGTTTTAGTTCAGTAGAGAGACTCAAAGATACTGTTATGCAAATTCCTTAAGGAGGAACTGGACCCTACCCTGAGGCTGCGCTATTGTCTCTCAACTGCCCCTCCCTGATCTCCGCATCCCTCCCTTCCCTGATTAGCAATTGCCCTTTGGACCTCAGGGAAGGTCATGGAGGCGGAGGCTTATTCCCTAGAAACAAGAAATGGGGGACACAGAAAATCTTGTGTGCCCAGGAGCCCTGCTTGCTTACACAACTGCAGTTCTTGGTTTGACAACTGCCTCTGATGCCCAAACTCACTTGGCCCATCCACAGCCAACGCCCTCCTCCTCACACTTGAACTAGTACATGCCAGGAATAGATGACCAAAGACTCAAGATCCCCCAGTCCCAGGTGAGATACCTCTCAGGTGTTTGTTCTGTTACAGCAGCTGCCCAGCAGCCCTGCGCTGCAGCCTATCAGCTCTGGCAACAGCCCTGTGGCTGTAGTGTGTCAGCTCCTGCAGCCCTCTGGCTGCAGCGTATCAGCAATTTTACCCGGTGAGAAACCAAGCGAGCACTGGGAGAGTTGGAGAACTCAGGAGTCTGAGCCCTGAAGAGGGGTTTCACAAGGCTTTTTTGGGCTAGTTCTTCCGGGTTCGTGCTTGGCGGACCAGAGTGAGAACTGGCAAAGTAATAGGTGCAGGAGCAAGTTTTACAGATGTGTATGGGAGGGGTGGTCAGGGCAGTTGGCTGGACTTTGCTTAGTCATCGTGGCCGGGGTCTCGCCTTTCTACTTTTTTATCGGGACATTTTCTCCTACAGTTCTACGCAGGACTGCAGAGTCCTCCCTGAGATTGTAACCGAGCAGGAGACCCTGGGAGCTCTTCCCAGAGTGGACCGCCCCCACTCGCGGGCTCCACCTGCCTTTTGTCTATAGAGAAACTTCAGTCAAAAAACCAATATAATCAGGAGTTCCCGTTGTGGCACGGTGGTTAATGCATCCGACTAGGAACCATGAGGTTGCGGGTTCGGTCCCTGCCCTTGCTCGGTGGGTTAAGGATCCGGCGTGGCCGTGAGCTGTGGTGTAGGTTGCAGATGCGGCTCGGATCCCGCGTTGCTGTGGTTCTGGCGTAGGCTGGTGGCTACAGCTCCGATTCGACCCCTGGCCTGGGAACCTCCATATGCCGCAGGAGCGGCCCAAAGAAATAGCAAAAAGACAAAACAAACAAACAACCAAACAAAAAAAAAAACCCCAATATAATCAGAGAAGTGAAAAATACATATATATATATATACAGAAAAAAAGAAAACAGTAATAATAATTCAGCCATTCTACGAAGTCCGGGAACCTCAGTTCTTCAAAGACAAGGTCATGTTCTGAGCCATGACCCTGAATCTGCTTTGCAGGTGCTGAAGCCCCCACCGGGTAGAAGACATCAACTGCGTGCTGCCCCCAAGCACGGAGACCCCAGACCAGTTGGAACCAGAAGGTCCAATGATGCTGATTCCCAGGGACCTCGCTGCCCATCCATCAAGAAAAGGTCCCCGAGCTGATCATACCCAGCTCCTCAAACGCTGTAAGACTCCTCACTACCCACCCCAGCCCCGGGTATGGGGAGGTGGGGGGCAGGCACAATCCTTGAGGCTCTAGCTGCTGGGTTCCCCTCCTTGCCTGGCAATGAAAGCTACTTTTTCTGTTCCCTCCAACTCTGTGTTTCTTTTAGGCATCCGTGCACAGAGGCAGCCAACATTTCGACAAGATGGAGCCCCAGCTCATCGCTGGGACAGCTGGTTTAATACCACGCACTTTCTCCAGCTTTCCCCCTTTCTCCATCTCTCCTCCCCACTCTTCTGTGGGTGTTTCTAGGGGCTATTTTCTCAATGAATGGCATATGCTTGAGTCCTGTCCCGGGGCCCTTTTGTGGGAAACCCACACTTGAATGATGCCCCATTACTGTCAACGGCAGAGAGTACTTTTGGGGCCTTCTTCACGGCTTTTCTGTTGTTCTTTTGTCCAGTTCTTTCTCTTTGACTCTCCTTTAAGTAATAACACTCAATTTATGGGTTTTATATATTTTTTGTGTTTATTACTGTCATTTTGAAAATACTCAAATTGTCACATTTTTGGTCATGGGCAGCCTTTTTCGTGTTATCTCTTTAGTCCTTTCCTAGTACTGCTTTTTTTTTTTTTTTTTTTTTAAGATTTTATTTTCTAGAGAAATTTTAGGTTCGCAGCAAACTTGAGTAGCAGGTACAGTTTCGTGACTCCCTGTCCCACCCCAGGACACACGCTCTCCACAATTGACCAGTGGCTGCTACTGAGCAAAGTGCTCTAAACCTTTTTTTTTTTCTTATTTCAATATTGTGGAAGTCCTATTTGCAAACGTTTTTTTGTTGACTTAAAAAAAAAAAAAGCACAACCTGAAAGTTGAGAGCTAAATTTTATTTGGGGCAAAATTAGGACTTAAGCCCCAGAGACAGCATCTCAGATAGCCCTGAGAAATAGCTCCAAAGAGATGACAGGGGAGCTAGGATATATAGTTTTTGCTACAAAGGGAAAGAAGTTGGAACAAAGATTTACGGAACACCAGATTTGCAGAAAATCAGTTTCTTTGGGAAGAGGTGAAGGTCTGGGCTTACAGGAATCACTCCTTTGATATGCACCCCAGCTGCCGGCCAGTCTTCTTTGTTTCTCTCCTGAGTTCCTTCTGGGCTCCCAGCTCACCCTTGGGAGGGGCTGACTGTGACATCTTTTGTCTGCTTAACTACAGCCCAGGAGGCAGCATTTCAGATAGCTTTGAAATAGGCCCCCAAGAGAAAAGGGGAAATATCAAGATATAAATGATAAAGGTGAAGGGGGAGGTGCCTGCAGCCGGCACCCAATTCTAGAAGCTTGCTGCAGGTCTTTGTCAAGGTAACCACTAGTCCTGAGGAGCAGAGCCCACCGCGAACATCTTGAGTGTTTTTCTAGAAAAGAGGAGACACAAGAAATAGACTCATAAAATCCTCTCCTAAAAAATATCTACCTCACCGAACACCTGTTCTTCCAGTTTTTGCAGAGCACAGAGCGCATCCCTCCTGGTCTCCACCCTGAGCGCTGCTTAGGCAGAGCTGCACATCAGTGGCTCCTGATTGAATCTTTGTGGAGGCTGATGGCAAGTGCCAAGCCCCAGGTCTCAGTTTTAAGGCTATTTCTTTCTCTGTTTTCTAAGCGGTCCTTTACCGATCTCAAGGTCTTTACCCACCTACCCACCTAACTCAACTCTGTACTTACTTATTTACATATTTGCGTATATTGCTCTTAATAGCCAATATATCAAATATTATTAAGAACGCTGTGGTGTGTAATGTAGGTACGTACCATAAATGTACTCGTTTTAAATGTTTTTAGTTATTCTGGGTAAATTTGAGGAGTTGTGCATCCAACAGGGCAACCCATTTTTGGGCATTTCTGCCATTCTAAAACCATCCCTTTTCTACCTCCAGCCCCAGGTAACTACTAATCTGCTTTCTCATCCATAGGTTTGTGTTTTTGGACATTCGCATAAATAGGCAGAGTTCACAGTGCCCTTCAGGACCTCCAACCGCTGGTATTATACTGGTGACAAAAGGGAGGTTATTCAGGTGGGTGTAACCTCATGACGTTAAAGCGGTGGGTTTTCTTTGGTTGGGCTGAGAGACAGTCAGAGGAATGATTCAAAGCTCTAAGAGAATCTGATGAGCCTTTGCTGGCTTTGGAGATGGAGGAGGCTGCATGCAAGGACAGGACAGCAGCTTCTGGGAGCTGACAGCCAGCGAGGACCCAAGGAACCCTGTCTCATGGCTGCAAGGAGCTGGAATCTGCCCGCAGCTTGAAAGAGCTTGAAAGCAGATTCTCCCCAGAGGCTCCAGATAAGTACTCTGTCTGCCTGACAGGTTGACTTCCCAATAGAAGACCCAGCTTGTGGATTGACCCAGCTCTCAACCCACAAGTGTGAGATGGGTGAGTGTTGTGTCAGCTGCTGAGTGTGTGGTCACTTGCGATGCAGCACCAGAAAACCAACTCACATATCCAGTCTTTGGTTTGGCTTCTTTCCCTTATGTTGAGGCTCATCTCTGTTGTAGCAGGTATCAACATTTTATTCCTTTTTAATTGTTGGATAGTGTCTAGTACCATTTTAATAATTTTAATAGTGCTTAAAATAGACAAAGGAAAACACTTCAATGAATGTATATTTGTTGTGTTAACACATTCTGTTCAGAGAGGGGAGTATGGGCGAATTCACGTTCAACAAAGATAAATTTAGTTAGCTTTTTACACGTGTAGTTTCAGCTTTTAACTTTAGTCTGTGCTCAATCTCAATTTTTCTCATATATCAAGATTATCATGTACTGGTAAAGTCCTAACTAAAAAGTAGAAATAAAATTACATTTGAAGTAGTGACAGTGCCCTCTGACTTTGAAAAGTGTGGGGGAGGACATGGTTAGGAATATATATTTTACTGAAAAGACTTGAATCTGGTTGATAAAGTAAGATTTACTTTGTATTTTAAGGCTTTATGTTTTTACATCCTTTTAATAGGAAATTTAGGTCGATCTACCATTGTAGTGAACACAATCCAATTATACCAAAAAAAAAAAAAAAAAAAAAAAAAAAAAAAGGCACTGCACTGCTCTCCACACCATGTTTATCAAATTTTGTCCTGAGACTAAAAATGAGAGTCCTGCCTGTGGTCATGACTACAAGTCCTGCCTGTGGTCATGACTCTTTTGTCTCTTTCTGCAAAGGTACTTCAATTGTTTACACTGAGAGAAAAAATAGTTTAAGTTAGAAGCTGAGGCATCTCCCCCAATTAGGACATAAAATTTTTTCACCACCTTTTCTTTCCCTATTTAACTGTTTGATTTTTTATTGAAGATCAATGTAAGTATTAGTATAGTTGTGGGCTGAGTTTCTTTTTTTTTTTCCGTAATATATTTGTCTATCCCCATTTAAATCCCATGCATCTTAATATCTGTGGTTTATAGAATCAGTTGGTATAAATCATTCCCTATATTAACTCTTCTAACTTATAGTCATAGGATATGTTTTTCTTGATGCAGGATTTCTTTAATTTTGCTCAACAAGATTTTATGTTTCTCGGAGATTTTGAATATCTTTTGATGGATTTATTCTTAATCATTTTAAGTGTTTGATATTATTTAAATAACAGTGCTTTTAAATTTTTTCTTTTCCAATTGTTCATTGCTTATGAAAGGCCAGTCGAGTTAAAATCCCTCTCGTCCTGACTCGGAAGAGGCGACACCCCAAATCACTCACGAGAAGCGGTCTTGATGCAAACAGCAAGAGGATTTTTATTCCGAGCGCGCTGGGGCCCACAGTCGTACGCCACGCAGGGGTAGAGGACTGCGGCCCCGAGTGTGGAGTCGGGACAGCTTTTATGGGGTTCATAACAAAGCCCGCGCTTTTACAAACTAATCATTTTAAAATATCGCAAACCAGTCAATTCAAAACTTCGAGAGCCCGCGCTTTGTGGACCAATTAATTTTAAGTTGTTCTGGAGTTACATGTTTGTGCCTGTCTCTGGGTGGGGGAGACATATTGTCACCAAGATATATTTATCAGGATTTTCAACATTTTGTGGCACGCCCGATCTTACTGGGGTCGGTTAGGCGATTGACTTCTCCTCTTTTTATCTTATGCAAGCAGGTTTACAGAAGCCAAACAAGCAGTTAGGAGCAGTTTCAAGAAGTTTCAAGCATAGAGGCACATACTCAGGGGCCTGTTTTTCCCCTTCCACAAAGTTTTGTACAGAGCAGAAAGCAAGCCCTAAAACAGCAAAAAGTATGATCTTTTACCTATAGGGAACAGGGTCTGGAATTCGAGGGCATTTAGAGCTTCTTATTAACTTCCTGGGTTCTGGGAGAGTCAGGTTGCATTTTCATCCTTTCACTTACACATAAAATTACAGCGGACCTTTGCATATTGATCTTGTATCCTGTTACCTTGAAAATTTCACTTGATAGTTTTGTTGTTGTTTCTTTTGTAAATTCCTTTCAATTTTCTTTTTACACAAAGACACTTTCTGTGACTAAATACCATCTTCCTTTGTCTTTTCCAGTCTCTGTATATTCACCATTAAGATTATCCAAAAGTGGTACATTTGTGTACTGGGGATAGAAATGCTCTCGGATTTGGCCGGAGTGGTTGCAGCTCAACCTGGGAAACTGTACACGTTGTTTCCCTCACGAGGGAGCCCTTGTAGGGAGATCAGTGTTTCAGTGTTCTTAATACGAACACGCTGCGGAAGGGAGACATCAAGGAAAATGGCCACGCTACGTGGACGTGACATTTCTCAGCTAGGATATGGAGATCTTTTTGATTTCAAAGCCATTTTTCTTTAGAAACATTATGAATATTGAACTTGTGATTTGTCTTTTTTTTTTGTCTTTTTAGGTCCACACCTATGGCATGTGGAGGATCCCAGGCTAGGGGTCATATCAGACCTGTAGCCGCTGGTCTACGCCACAGCCACAGCAACGCCAGATCCGAGCAGCATCTGCAACCTACACCACAGCTCGTGGCAATGCCAGATCCTTAACCCACTGAGCAAGGCCAGGGATCAAACCTGCCTCTTCATGGGTGCCAGTAAGATTCATTTCAGCTGAGCCACGATGGGAACTCCAAACTTGTGATTTTTCTTAACAGCCATTTTTTTGAAAGTTGCCTGCACAGCGTGCATATTTGCTGTCTTCTATATTGCAGATTAAAAATTGAGAAAACAGAACAACCTATCATACTAACTAATGCATGATATTTGACAGCTGTAAATTCACCCAGGCAAATATCAACATTCCTTCATAGGCCTCATCTTTAAAGATTCCTGGTAAAGTCCTCTGACATGGATGAATAATTAATGAAACAGATACTGTATAGCAGTGCTAGACGGATCCTTAAATTCCAACCTACAATGTCAGAGCCGTGCACATCATGGGCAGGGAGCAACGATGCAATAACGGCACCAGGAGCCTGATAGGTTATTGCGCAATCTTTGTCCACCAATTTATTTTTTGATTTATGAAAAGGCGTTTATCAAATGCCCCTTGGGCATCCACTCAGCAGAGAGCATAAATTTAAAATACAATAAACCCTTCTTCCCTGTAACATTTTTTCTCTAACGTACTGAGAAAAGAAAATGCTACAGGGAAACAATTTAACAGAGGAAATCATATGAGCATTAGACAGAGTCATTAAGAGTTGTGCACTGGGAAATATAACTGGGTTTCCCCGAATATTTAATCAAAATTAATTAAAAAGAAATCTCTCACAGACGCTTATTGACTTTCTCTGTGTATGTCTAAATAGTGTTAGATCCTATGGCAAAACAAGACTTCACTGGCATCTCTGAAGAATGTATACCTCACTACTGATATTATGTATTTTGTTTTTGACACATGGGGTTGCATCATATATATGTATATACAATCACAGCTGATGATATAAACTGAGTTGTTATGAGATATGCAAAGATAAAAGTGTTCTTTATGATACTGCTTTTATAGTTGAAATTTCAACGGCAGTGACCTGTGAGTAGCTCTCTGCTTCTGAGATTGCCCTTGATGGGAAGGGGTGGGGGGCAAGGAGGGAGAGGAGAAGGGTCACGGAAATGAGGACTCGAGACTGTCCCTCTTCAGGACCATCCGGAGAGTGTGCTGAGCCAGTGGCCAGTGGCCAGTGGGATGTTGGAAAGTGAGATGGAATGTGGGAAGAGGGTGTTGGAGACCTAGTCAGTGTCAAGGGTCATGCTTGGTTCAGTTTATCTCCAGGGTTTCTCTATTTTGTGAACAAAGTAGAGGTAAGAGGACACTGATGTAGATGGATAGAGAGAACGGAATAATATTGTGGGTTTTCTTTTGCACCTTCCAAAGCCATTGGTGCATAAACGTTGTTTTCAGTGGTTGAAATCTAGTGAAGGTATTATGATTTACTTAACCACATTGGTGTGAATGGGTTTCCACAAATAATGTCAGAACTTCAACCAGAGAGGCCTGATGATGGAAGAGGTAAGAATTTTTTAGCGATCTCCTGTTGTTGTCAATTCCTAGCAAAAATAAATCACATTTAGAGGCAGTAGCTTGTGGCCTCTGACTTTGAAAAGTATGTAAGAATTTATTGTTAGATGGAGTTCCTGTCATGGCCCAGTGGTTAATGAACCCAACTAGCATCCATGAGGACACAGGTTCAATCCCTGGCCTCGCTCAGTGGGTTAAGGATCTGGCGTTGCCGTGAGCTGTGGCGTAGGTCGCAGCTGGGCTTGGATCTGGTTGTGGTGTAGGCAGGCAGCTACAGTTCCAGTTCGACTCCTAGCCTGGGATCCTCCGTATGCCACAGGTGTGGCCCTAAAAAGACAAAAAAAAAAAAAAAAGAAAGAAAGAAAAAAGAATTTATTATTAGAAATATGTACTTTATTGAAAAGACTTGGATCTGGGTTGATAAAATGCAACTTATTTGTATATTAAACTTTGACTTTATATCATTTGGATGGGAAATTTAGGATTGCTTTAAGAGTGTAGATAATACAATTAAATTATTTATGTAGAAAAGCAGTATTGTGCTTTTCCCCGTCAAATAGATACAATACTGCTCTTTACTATCATGATTACTAATTTCGTCCCTTGAGGCTAAAAAATAAAGATAGGCTGTTGGTAGTAAAGAGAAAATAGTTTTAAAAAAATATGGAAAATACTGAGTGAGGCCAGAAAAAGGAATATAGTTGAGGTTTAGTTTAGATTCATGTAAGAGTCTTGTCCGTGGTTGCCATACTGCATCTCTTTCTGAAAATGTATTTATTTCAATTATTTACCCTGATAGAACAATAAATAAATCTAAGAACAGTGATTTCTGGAGACAGGGTTTGGGTCTTTGTAATTGGAAAGGGCACCTACTGGCATGTAGTGGGTAAAGGGCAGGGACACTGAGAACGACCCACAGTGCACAGCACGCCTCCCCCGCCCCCCACAACAGAGACATACCTGACCTGAAATGTCAGAAGGGCTGAGGTGAGAAACCTGATGCAGAGGAAAACCAGTCTTTCCCTGACTTGCCCAAAGCTCTGTGTGGACCTGCATTGGGCCTCTGGGCCCAATGTCGCCCCCTTCACAAGTAGAGTTTGAAGGGCCCTTAGCACAGTTCTAACAAGTTCTAACCATTACCTCAGTACCTCTGAGCATCTCCAGATACTCTCCAGGCCCTTTGAGTGTTTCTGCGACAGGCAGTGACAGGATAAAGAGATCTTATCTAGGCCTGCACGCAGGGAAGTGCAGTTCCTGAGGGGGTTAAAGTATTCAGACCCCTGGCACTTAGCCGCATAGTGTTTCTTACACAGGTCATTTTAATCACTAACAAATGCAAAGATTTTCTTGCCGATGATACTACTGAGAAACACACAGCTTCACAGAGCCCAGCTGCCTCTTGAACACGTCTTGTGAAACATAAACTCCCACCTGAAGAAGATGAGTCACTGTCTCTGTGTGAAAACAGACATGTCTCCTGAAAATTACAGTTTGTGTGGGAAAGGAAACATTTCACCTCTTTGAGAGAGAAATGTTAAAAAATCAAGAAGATGTACACACATTTCTTCAATCTACTTTCTAAACTGAGGTTTGCCTTTTGACAGGCGAGGGATGAGGGAAAGCTCAGTGTGTGCAGGTCTGTGCATACACGTGTGTGTGTGTGTGTGTGTGTGTGTGTGTGTGAGTGTGCATGTGTAACGCTGTAGACTTCTCCAGAGGAACAACCCTGGTGTCCTGAAATTGAACGCGTGTGAAGAAGCACATGTGGATAATATGACAGTTCATGGAAAGCAAGGTTCCCACCTGGGAACATGTCCTTCCTTCCGTACCTGATCATCTCTGGGAATCGGGATTGAACAGAATGCGTCATTGTGAAGGAGAGCACGCGGACCCTTCGATTTTTCAGCTCCTCTGAGCCGCGATGTTAGTCGCGTAATGCTGCTTTACCTGCGGTCTTGCATCACAACCACACTTATTCGTTGTGAAGCGCCGGGTAGCTAGCAGGTTGTGTGAAAGCAGGGACTCTCGATTTACATGTCTTTTCTTCTCTGTTTCTAATACACCTAATGCAAGAGCCAGCACACAAGGGGCACTTGAAATGAACTTGGCCCCTAGTTATTGTCTACTTTGCACCAGTCGATATGCTAAGGTCTGGGGTCCCAGTGGTGGAGAAGACTGAACTGGCCCACGGCAAGGGTCCATAAACAAAACCAGCAATATGGTGACTGCTGCTTCTGACGTGGACCAAGTCTGCAGAAAAAGCTACAGCGGTTTACTTTAGAGCTAAACTTTGAGGCATGATTGGAACTTTTCTTGGGAGGGAAAGAAAGTGCAAGAAGACTTTAAGATATGAAAGATCATAGGTAGTTTATAGTGACAAAAATTAATTTGCTTTTCTAGAAGACTTTGCTTATTTTTTGTACATGTGAGTCAAGAAAAATATTCCTTCCTTCCTTCTATCCTTCCTTCTCTATCTTAGACTGCTTGAGCTGCCATAATAAAATACCTTATACTGGGTGGCTTAACTAACAGAAATTTATTTTGCACAGTTCTGCAATCTATGAGCACTGTTTTCCTGGTGTGCAGACAGCTCCCTTCTCATTGTGTCTTCACATGGAAAGAGACAAAGAGGGAAGCTCTCTGGTCTCTCTTCCTCTTCTTAAAAGGACCTTAATCTATCATGGGGGGGGGGGGGGGCTTCATCCTTATGAATTCACCTATTCCCAATTACCTCCCAATGGCACTACCTCCAGCTACCATCACTGGGGAAGAGCCCTTCCGCATATGAATTTTGAAGGAACGTGATATTCAGTCCATGACCTTATGTATCTGTCTTCTACTAGTTTATCAAGTATCTGTATATATTAGGCTGTTTGTGAACTCATTATGTAAACAAGAGTGAACTCTTTCTGATTTTTACACCTAATGAGGAAGGATTATATTAACAAACCGGTACTTTATAAGAGATATTCTGATTGCAGTTTCAAAGGCCAAGTCAAAAGGATAAGAGTTGCCCCTTTAATGTGCTGGACATGATGAAGATCCGAGAGGCAGAGCAGCAGAGATCGGAGGACGAAAGGATCGTGTAAAGGGAAATACAGAGATAAGACACATAAGAGCAACTGGTTAAATGAGTGTGGGGTACAGAGGAAGATGGAATAATCATGGATATTTCTAGATATCGTAACTGTGCAGCTGGTGCTGTCAGCAGGAGATCACGAACACAGAAGGAAATGTAAAGATACAGGCAGAAAAAAGGCAGCAACGGACATTACAGTGTGAAGGAGCATGGGATTTGAAAGTGCAAATTTAGGTGCAAACACAAGCTTTCTCATTACTGGGTGGGTCGCTTACTTCTCACTCTTCGGTAAAACTGGGATAACTGGGCATTTTTCTGACCTTGTTATAAGAATTACAGCATATAGCTTATATTGGTTATGAGTCATTTTCTTTGAAGAACTCTGCCTAGAACATAATAAACACACAATTAATGTTATTATTACATAACCTTTTTTCACTCATCATGATAAATACATTAATAAGTAACAGGTATATTGCTCTTTCTGTATAAAGACATATTCTCAGATCTTTCCAAATAACAATACATTGAGTTTTCAGCAATGGCCTCTGAGTAAGGTACTATTATTACTTGTATTTTAAAGATGAAGAACGTGAGACAGAGAAAAATCTAGTAAATATAACAGAAGAGGGGACATCACTAAATGAGCGGTTTTCACTCAGGAGTGAAATGGAGAAGATAATGTGACAGCAAAGGAAAAATCATCAGGAAAAAAGAGGTGATTCATTGCGTCGCATGCTGCAAACAGGTGAAACATGAAGGCAGGGAAGATGCCTGGCTGTGTGTTGAGACAGGTGCTCCAGCAGAGGCTGGGAAGGAAAGGCAGGCTGCAGGGGGACTGAAACACTCATGGAAAGGAAAGATGTGGAGACAGAAACTGGCTAAAGACCCGGTTAGTAGAGAAATGAAGGAAAGAGAAAAATGGGAGCTGGAGAAGGAGAATGAATGTGGGTGAAATAATAAATTTTAGGGAGTTCCCATCATGGCGCAGCGGAAACGAATCTGACTAGGAATCATGAGGTTGCAGGTTCCATCCCTGGCCTCGAGCAGTGGGTTAAGGATCTGGCCTTGGTGTAGGCCACAGATGCGGCTCGGATCTGGCGTTGCTGTGGCTGTGTTGTAGGCCAGCAGCTGTAGCTCTGATTAGAGCCCTAGCTTGGGAACCTCCACATGCTGTGGGTGCGGCCCAAAAAAGACAAAAAAAAAAAAAATTAATTTTCTTAAGAATTTCTCAGGTGGTCCTGTAATGAGTTCTCTTCAGTTGTCTTCATTTCATAAGTCAGGAAAATGAAACCAATGTGAGACAGCATCTGGCTTATCACAACATTGCAAATCCATTTATGGTGGAGTTTCTATTAATCTACAGACTTAAGATTTCTCAGGTCGCCCCACTGAGCCCCACGTCCTACCACTCTGTCTTTAACTGGAGTGAAAAATAAAAATGTCACCACTTAAGGCAATTATTGCTCATTTAATGTCTGTTGATGTCTGTAGAACCACTTTGCTAGCAAGGAATAGCGCAGTATGTGTGCTTTGCTTTCCAAAGCTATCACTTTCAAAATATTTCCCTGATGACATCTCTACACAAACTGCTTGTGTTTTCTTATTTATAGATATTTCAGTTAACTCTTGTTCTATATGCATTTAAACTGAAATTTCATAGAGTGATAGGACTTGGAATGAGCGTCGAGTGAGAAGTTTTCTGCCTTGGTATGTATGACTTGCCAACATGAAAAAGCAAGCCTTAGGTCTCAGTGAAGAGGTTGAGCCCTCTATTCAAGGTGTGCTGAGAGACTGGCACTGGTTTTGCCAAGGTTGGCTCATTAGTCACCCCCAGCGCACATGGAAGGTTCTGTTGACGAATTGGCCCTGAGAATTTTTGTGAGAGAGTCTTCAGTGTGGTGTTCGCTACTTTATCTTTATTTAAGGACTGGTATTTGATCCCTCTTTCAGAGACTAAGCCTGAGGAACCACTGCTGGCCAGCTGTCTTGGGAAGGTTGAATAAGGCAGGTAGCATGAGAAAGCTGCACTCCCACCAATGATGTACCTTTTCAGGGATTATGTATAGACTTTACGGGTAAATCCTGCTTGTTTGTACCACCTACAAGAAGGGGGCAAGAAGCAACATTAATTGAAGGCCAGGA
This sequence comes from Sus scrofa, assembly GCF_054392235.1. NCBI lineage: Eukaryota > Metazoa > Chordata > Mammalia > Artiodactyla > Suidae > Sus > Sus scrofa. The sequence continues at coordinate 3,624,497 of NC_139383.1, forward strand.
CAGGGGCGTGTTAAGCTGGAAAGAGGCACTGCTGAAAGTGCAGAAGCAGTCAACCTCAGGTGAACTGCACAAGCTTGAAAACTGGGTTACTTCCACGCACAACGCACCAGCTGCGACTATATCTGCACTAGGCAAGGAACGCTGTGTGTCCTCCAACCCGGTGATGTGATGGTGCTCAGGACAGCCGGCTGTGTGTGTCTCTTCTCTTCTCTGTATTCAGTGACGCACATGCTGATAGCACCGACCTGCCATCACAGGAGCCTCTCCACCACAGACATCAGCTAGCAACACAAATCACGATCTTACTCTTTGGAGAACTGATGGTTGAACATTTAACAGCATGCTGCTGATTTAAGCTCCCTTCTCCACCTTGGCTATAAAGGGGTCCAAACAAAAACAAAAACAAAAACAAAAAAAAAAAAAATAAACACACTGGAGAAGAGGTGGAGAAGAAAGGGTTCTTGTTTGTTTTTTAGGACTGCGCCTGCGGCATATGGAAGTTCCTAAGCTGAGAGTCTAATTAGAGCTATAGCTGATGGCCTACGCCACAGCCACAGCAACTCAGGATGTGAGCCGTGTCTGCGACCTACACCACAGCTCAGGGCAACTGTCAGATGTTTAACCCACTGAGCGGGGCCAGGGATCAAACTTGCACCCTCATGGATACTAGTCGGGTTCATAACCCACTGAGCCACAAAGAGATCTCCAAGGAAGGATTCTTCCCACAGGACTTTTAAGGCCAAGGTTGGCCTGAGATGGGAGAGACAGAGAAACTGAACAATGAGTGATTTGGGGGTTATGGACTGAGAGGGTGCTATTGAACTTAATAATAATAATAAAAAAACCTAGGAGAGATCCTAAAAACTAGGCGATCTGATAGAATTTCGTCAGCGGCGGGATAGGGAAACTGTTAGGGAGTGTTTAGTGAGTGTAGTAAGTAAAAAACAAGCATAGTTCGTGTTTTTATCTATTAAATGTATCTTTTTATACTGGTTACAGCTTCATGGAATTATCCCACAGCAGTTGAGTCAGACGTGCTGTGGTACTTTTGTGACTTAGAAATTACACAATTAAATATCTTATACATCAAAGGACCACGATTCTCCTTAGTTAATATGAAACAAATGCTCCCTATAGCTCTCCTCTGAAGTCTCAAAACAATCATTTCTCTAAGAGTCTGTGGTTTTAGAACCTTAAACTTAGAGAAACCTTAAAATAGTAATATGCCCATCAGGACTAAGTCTCTCTCTGCTTCATCAGTGAAAATAACTAAAATCAGGAAAAGCAGATACGGAGCTGTGCTTCCACTCTGCTTGTAGAAAGCTTCAAGGGAAGCCACTCCTATCCTAACGATGAGATAAAGTCAGAAAATCTGCAAACGATAAGATAACTTCCCTGGAGCCCATCTGAGAGCAACCACGTGTGCTGAATGATGCAGGGTCTGCTAAGACCTTCCAAGGAGATTAGGGACGGACGTGTGACCTGCTCCATCTTTAGCGGAGCATGGGAGGAAAGGGTGGCCTTTGTAAACAAGGTAAGAAGAACGCGGCTAGTTTTAACACATTCTTATAAGCCAAGTGTTGGCTTTCAACTGCTTGGAATAACTGGGATCCTGGACAGAAGAGGAGGCTACAGTCTTTCCCTTGTTTCCACCAGAGGGTCGGGGCTGGAGACGGCGCGGATCCTCCCTGTAGGAACCACCGCATGATTGGCTGCTGCCAGGGGGACTGGAAACATCACCCCCTTCTGGGGTCCCTTCTCTATGCGAGGTGAAAACCTATGGTAGCGGGTAGATAACCCTGCAGCCTCCGGCCCCTGCAAAGATAACTGCTTCAGGAAGAAGAGTACAAGCAAAACCCATCTGGGGAAGCTCGGTCCTCACCCCTGAGTGCCTAGGGCTTGCTCAAGACCGAAGTAGTTGAGAGGGGACTTCGAAAAGCTGATGATGGAGCGGAAACACTGAGAAAATTGTCTTCACCGCGGGGCACCGCCACGCACAAGGGAGCAGCAGTTCCCTGCGGCAGAAGTTGAAGCCTCTGCCTCACTGCAGGTGAAGAAAGTGGCAGAAGACCCCAGCTCGGCTCAGCCAGCCAGAATGAATCAACCTCCCCATGAGCGGCCTTGGAGGAGGAGGATGTGCCAGTTTAGGGGTGTAAACAAAACGACCCGGTCTCTACCATTTTATTCTATATTTAGAACGCCTTTTATTAAGCAGAAAATAATTTTAGTAGTTATAAGTTCAGTGTAAACTGGAATATTTTAAAATAGATTTGACACAGAAATTATTTAGAGCAGAAAACCACTGGCTTGTTCTTTCTGAGAGATAAGAATCTCTTATTTCTTGTTTGATAAATTCCTTTGTCTCAGCCTTCTGGGCATCTTAGGTGAACTGGGGCATTATGTTAGCATATGGTGTCCAAATTTCTTGAAATAAATACATGCTATATTAAAAAGTAAACAATTTTCTCCTTGCACAATGATCAGAAAAAGTTAACAATTGTCTATTATTACCAGATATAAGTAATTTTATGACAATTGTTATCAAATGAGCCTTTAACAGTATAGTGCCACATCATAAAACGGGCTCTTCTCTTTGCTGAATTGTGAGGTAGTTACAATTTGATAGGAAACCCTAACTTTAAAAAGTATATCATTTTCCTTCTCTTTTGAACTGGTTTTGAGTAATAGGATAGACCCTTTCTTTCAGTAGACAAAATTTATGATAATACTTTGTGGACACTTTAGTAGACTTGTGTTTGATCTTGGCAATAAATAGCAAATATGAAATTGACAGGAGGGTGAGGGCGGTGTTTGCTACTGGCACAGTCCTTATCTGTCGAGAACATTATTCTCAATCATAAAACAATAATAACCAGACGGCTTAAAATTAGGAACTTTCTTGAAGTGATTAGAGATCTGAAATCACAGGGAGAAGAACTAACCTCAAAGCTGGGGAGGGGCAGGGGTCTGCAGGGAGAAACAGACCCCAAATATTTGCTTACCTGGGACAGATATTACTGAAATACATTGTCAGAAATTCACAATGAATTCATTAAAGGAATAAACTCAACATAAAAAAGAAACAGTTTCCTCTCTACAGAATGATCAGACCAGGGTATCAATTTATTATTATTATTATTACTAGATACAGTATTATTTAGCTCTTGCCCAGAGCTGACAGTGGGCTAGCCTGAGAATGTGGGGGTCCTTTGGATCACAGGTGGCTTCACGCTTTTATAGGCTTTTCCTCAGGTATTTTCCCAAACTCTCACAGAGAACATCACAGAGAGTCCTGAGAAGGTTTCCCCACAGAGCTGATGGGGGATGGGAGTGGCAGCCACCACGTGCATCTCCCTTCTCAAGGAACAGAAGCTTTAGTCTAGGGGGAAAAGCCATGAAGCTGTTGGTGGAGGACATTGGTGGAAATCCCACTGACGATGGAAAGAGAAGGGAAAACGAAAGCTCTAAGCTTGGAGACGTGCACGGTAGCTCCACCACCAACCCTGGGCGAGCAGGGAGATACAAGCCAGCGGGAGGGCAAACATCCATCCAGCTCAGCTCTTGACTGTGTTTGCACAAACCTCCTCCTCTCCCAGTTCTAGAAGCTGGGCATGAGGGAAGATGTGCTCACGTCCAAAAACTTAAAAAAAAAGCTTCAGTGGCAGTTGCATACAGCATATTCATCTCACAATGAATACTTGAAGAAATAACAGACAGGACTTTGAAAATTGTTTACAGACACCAAACCACATAGCCAAGACTCCCAGCTGGAAAATACTCCACCAACAAACAAAACCAAAGTCAAAACAAAACAAAACCAAAAAACTAAGCAATAAAAAAGCTAGCGTAGCTATATTAATTTCCAGTGAAATTGTTAATGGAATGAGGAATATTTTCAGGGGTAGAGACAGAATTTCACAAGGACAAAGAAGTCAGCTATCCAGGAAACCAAAACAATTACAAGGCAAACCCGTACACTGGTGACTGAGCAGCCGTCTTTACGTAGTGCTTGTGTAAAGCACACGTGTTTGGGTGCACACCTCGAGCGTCGGCTCATTTCTGTTCCTTGATATCTCCATCACCCTTGTCCATGCAGTGCTGTGATCTACACCAATCTATTATGAAATATTTTCACCTTCACTACTTTATAAGCTACGCATTTTATTTAGTTATTTATTCATGCTTAATTCTCATATACTCCATAACATCTTCCATTTCTTCCGGGGGTATATTGTTCATGAGTGTTTTCAGAGAAGTGTTTTTATTTCATGCCAACATCTGAATGGTATTTTACTGGATGGAAAAGTCTCATTTGCTTCACACGGTATGTCTCTTTCATCTCTTTAAAGGACTATTTAATTGTCTTCCTGCAATTCCTAGTTCTGTTGAGACACCAACTAAGACTTCCTTTTTTGATGTTCAATTTTTAAAACCTTGAAGGCCTCGGTAGTCTCGTCTTTGATGTTTCAAAGTTTCATGCTACTACGTCTAGTGTGAATTTTTAAACTCCATCTATCCAGTACAGCTCTCTGTGCCTTCCTGTAATCTGTGGGCTTTCATCTCCCTTTCATTGGGGTTTGATAAATGTCCTCATTTATCATTTGTATCAGTTTCTCATTGCTGCTGTAACACACAACCACAAAATATAGTGGCTTACAACACACGCATTTGTTCTCTTACAGTTATGGAGATCAGAGTCTAAAATCAAGGTGTTGGAGGGACTGCGTTCCCTCTGGAGACTTCAGGGACTTTCCAGCCTCATTTCTTGGCACATGATTCCTTCTTCAGATAACTCCCGCCTCTTGTTTTCATCGTCACGCCCCTGCTGGATGCCCAGGCTGCCTCTGCCTCCTTCTTGTAAGGATGTGTGTGCTTATGTTCAGGTGCAAGCAGATAATCCAAGGTAATGACCTCCTCTTGAGATCTCTGGTTTCCTCATATCTGTGAGTCATTTTTGCCATGCTGGGTGACATTCTCAGGTTCTGAGGGTTAGGGATAGGAATGTCCTTTGGGGGATGGTTATTCAGCTGCAACATCGTTACTTCAAAGAGTTGCTTCTCTCTTTTGTTGTTGTTTGCTCTTTCCTGCTCTACTTCTAGAACAATTTTGCTTATGCTTCTCTTTTTATCCATGTCTTTAACCCCAAAGTATTGGCATCCAAGGGAGGCTAGGTTTCTCCTCCATCCGACCCTCCCAGTTTCAGGAAAATCTGTTTTCTCCTCCTCCTGCTTTCTCATCCCTGAGCTCTTCTCTCCCTCTCTGGGATACACAGAATCATCTCATTAAGGAATCTGGGTTTCCACCAAAAGAAAAGAAAGAGAAGGAAGAGGGAAGGAGGGAAGGATGGGAGAAAATCTTGATTCCAAGTACACTGTCTTTCTTGCCTGCCATAAATATTTCCCGAGACAAAGAAGCGTAGGGTCTGACCATCTGGCTGAAGTGGGAGGGAAGGAAAACAGGGAGAAAAGATACAAACAACTCACTGCAGTGGTAACTCAGAGTTGAGTGTAAATCTAGGTGTGGAGCTTAATGTGTAAAGCAAGGATGGTGATGCCTACCTCACAAGGCTGTAAAAATGTAATCAATGACCCTGAACGTGCCACGCAAATATGAGGTATTATGGTTTTCTACAGTTAGGAACCAAACAATGATTCAGTTCCTTTCTTCTTTGTTGTCTTTTTTTTCAGGTTGTTTTTGACTTGCGATATAGAAAACTGTGGCTGAATGAATGGAAAATGTATTTTTTTTTCTTTTAAAATTGAGGGGAACATCGTTCAAAAGCCATTTTTAAATTTTCATGAAATAGCAGTGGATTGACCTCCACTAGATTATTTTGCTGCAAAGCTATGTGAGACTAACCTCAATGAGGCAATTGATTTTTTCATGGTTCCTTATGAAGCCCGTTAGGCAGGTTTCACTGTAGAGTCCATTACTGCATGGAGAGCCATTGGCCCTTTTTATGACCGGCAATATAAAAGGTTCATTAGCTTCCTGCACCTTCACAATTCAGAGAGCTGGGGCTGAGGGCCAGGGCGAGCATTGGGCAGAGGTTTTTTCTTTCTGCTTATTAGCACCTTTTAATGGACAGTAAATCACCACCTTCGCTTGTCCGCCATGGAATCCTTTTCCAAGGAACAAACACACACACAGAGGACATTAGCGACCTGTTCTTTCCCTCCTTGGTGTGGGTGTTAAAAGTCCACGGCGGCAAAGGCAAGGAATGGATAGAGAGACGTGGAGGTCACTCTAGGTTTGGATTTTCATAGCTATTGTCTTTCCTCCTCTCCTTCATTCACATAGAACATGAACTGGTCAGTGACATTTTGCTCATTGATTTAGTGTAAGTATTTTCCAACTTAAGTGTACATATTTCTTATATTTTAAGCTAGCTTTTCCTAAGTAAAAGATACCTGGGGATAGATAGATGGCTGGCTGAATAGCTATAGATAGGTAGATAGATATTAAGCATTACTAGAAAGAAATATTAAGAGCTGAGAAGCTCTTTCTCTTCCTAACTTGCTAATCAAATATTTTTTGGGAAAGAACTAAAATCCACTACTAACATAGAGATCTAGTCTCCCAAATAGGTAAGTTCACAAAATGCTCAGATAGACTTCAGATGCCCTGAAACTCCCAAGGCAGGGACTCTGATTTTCTTCTTTCTTTCTTCCTTTCTTTCTTTCTTTCTTTCTTTCTTTCTTTCTTTCTTTCTTTCTTTCTTTCTTTCTTTCTTTCTTTCTTTCTTTCTTTCTTTCTTTCTTTCTTTCTTTCTTTTTCTTTCTTTCTTTCTCTTTCTTTCTTTCTTTCTTTCTTTCTTTCTTTCTTTCTTTCTTTCTTTCTTTCTTTCTTTCTTTCTTCCTCCCTCCCTCCCTCCCTCCCTCCCTCCTTCCTCCTTCCTTCCTTCCTTCCTTCCTTTCTTCCTTCCTTTCTTCCTTCTTTCTTTCTTTCTTTCTTTCTTTCTTTCTTTCTTTCTTTCTTTCTTTTCTTTGGGCTGTACCCAAGGCATATGGAAGTTCCCAGGCTAGGAGCTGAATGGGAGCTGTAGTCCCTGGCCTAAGCCACAGACACAGCAATTTGGGATCTGAGCCTAGTCTATGACCTAGACCACAACTCATAGCAATGCCGGATCCCTGAGCCACTGAGAGGCCAGGAATCAAACCTGCATCCTCAGGGATAGTGGTTGGATTCATTTCCACTACGCCATGATGGGAACTCCCTGATTTCTTAACTTTTACAGTACAGTTCAACATTTGATTCACTTTTATTTAATTAATTAATTTATTTATTTTGTCTTTTTGTCTTTTTAGGGCTGCACTGAGGCATATCCCAGGCTAGGGGTTGAATCAGAGCTATAGCCTCCAGCCTGCGCCAGAGCCACAGCAACATGGGATCTGAGCTGCATCTGCAACCTACACCACAGCTCACAGCAGCGCCAGATCCTTAACCCACTGAGCAAGGCCAGGGATCGAACCCCTGACCTCACGGTTCCTAGTCGGATTCATTTCTGCTGCACCACAACGGGAACACCTGATTCACTTATAAAATTTAGCAATTTGTTTATTATATAAGAAGCATATATTCTTTAGAAAAATATAAAATGCAGGATAATAAGAAACTGTAAAATTCTTTAATCTATACTGTATAGAATTTCAAACATTTCTATGCATATATTTACCTGTATATAAAATTTTTGCTTATTGTTCCATGTACACTAACAACAGAGTTTCTGATTAATGAATTTAGTCTAATCATCATTCTTAATGTGCACTATTAGAAAATTGTAGGAATTCACATGAAATTTTAATAAATGTCCTGCTATGCTCATCTTTATTTTTTCTGTCTCCTCCTCCTTTTCCTTATCATTTTGCTATTTAAATATGAGTGAAGTAAACATCCATCAAAAAGGCATTTTGCTAGTGTACAATGTGTGTGAATTCCAGCTTCATTCTGTAGGTAGTTGTGAGAACTTGGTGATGTTTCAGATCTGCTCTGAGCCTTTAGTTTCTTCATGTGCAAGTGAAGATAATTCTCATAAGGTTTTGTGACAATGAACTTAAATACCACTTGCGAAGTGTTTCGCACTGTTCTTGGAGTGTGTTAAATACATTGTTAATGGTAGCCTTTATGCATGGAGTCAATGCATAGTAATTGTGCATTTGTCTATTTCTTTGTAATTAATCCTTAGAAATAGAACTGCTGCTGTCCTACTAGGATTCTTACTTTCAAAAACCATTTGATGTACACTTAAGTTGTGTGCCAGAAATTTGCATGTAAATTTTCTCTTATTCTCACCAATATTAGGTATTTTCAATGACTAAAAGTTTAGTAAACGTTTGTTTCATTATTGATTTCTTTTTCTTTGGTTACCAGTGAGATTTCACTTTTTAACAACATTAATATGTTTCCTCAGCATCTATATTTCTTCTTTCGTGATTTGTCTATTAGCGTGTTAACCTGTTTTTCTGTTGATAACAATTTCTGTATGTCATAAGCATTGTAAATAAGATGCAATTTTTTTCTAGATGTTCATTTACTTTTCATCTTTACTAATATGTATATATATATATATATATATATATTTTTTTTTTTTTTTCAGGGCTACACAGGTTTGTCAAATCCATTAGTCTTTCTGTCTAAGATTTCTGCCTTTGGGGTCATAGTTGGAAAGTATTTCTCCATCCTCTAGTTAGAATTGTAAGGTACTCAGATTTGCTGGCTTGCTGTTTTATATTTATTTAGAATTGTCGGGGAATACCTGTTTTGTAAGAAGACTGCAAAAATGTTATACATATAAACCAACTACACTAAATATTGATGTGAGCCATCAAAGATTAGATTAGTTTTAGTCAAGAATTAGGGAGAAGCTGCCCAAATATCAGTATGAAAGCCGGTGCCTCCGTTATGGATGGACTCAAACATTTCCAAGAATCTGGTTGTACACATCCCAAATTAGAGTTTATCTAAATGGAAATAGGATAAAAAGATTAAGAACATTTCTTTAACCCCAGGATTATATAGATATTAATCCATATTTTCTCCCAAAATGTTGTTTTTAGTATACAATTCAATCTTTAATCATGTAAATATTTTCTTGATAAATCTAATAAAAAAATCCATAAATTTTATACTTTTTTAGTTGGTTACTTGGCTTAAATGCATTTTAAAATTATGATTTATCACTGAGTTGAGATGGCCCCTACTCACTTTTAATAGATATTATTTATTATTAATAATTTGATAGTTTTACTGTTACAAATTAGATATTATTTATTATGATTAGATGTTTTAAGTATTGCCTATATTTTAGATAGCACATTATGAAATATTTATTTAATTTTTTATTAATTAGATCTTGTAATATTACTTTAAAACAATATTAGATACTATTTTCCTTAAAGTAAAACACAATATTTTCCTCAGATCAATACTTTCTAACTTAAACTCTACTACACATTTCAATATTTTGCTTTTTTTCCTGCAAAATAGGTCAAAGAACATGTTGAATTGTAAAGTGTTTCAGCTTGTTAATGTTTAAGCTTTAAGCTATTAGTTTGTTTAGAAGACAGTGCACATTTCATAGAAAAAAAGTGGTTGTTTATTATATGAAACTAAGGATTTATAAGGCCTGTGACTTCTGAAAAAAAAAAAAGTTGTTTTTCTACTAAAGCAGCTTGCAAAGTGATGTTAAAACATCAGCACAAATAGCCAAATGGCACATTGAACTGCAAAATGCTGTTAGGAAAATGCATTCATCTCTCCCATTCCCTCTCTCACTCCTCCTCCCTCTGTATGGGGAACTGATGCAGTTATGGCAGAAGACACTCCAACTTACATTTACAGGTGTTGCCAGGCACAGTTCCTTGGTCTTGAGAGTCTTACTGTTTGCCCACCTGAGGCTGCCCCATCTATATTTATAGGATAAGTCTCACCTCCATTTCAAGCATGAATTTTTTTTTTAAATGGCCACACCCATGACATATGGAGGGTCCTAGGCCAGGGAATGAATCCAAAGTGAAGATGTGACCTAGGAAGCAGTTGTGGCAATGCTGGATCCTTTAACTCACTGTGCCAGGCTGGGGATTGAACCTGCACCTCCACAGCCACCTGAGCCACTGCAGTCAGGTTCTATCCCACTGTACCACAGCGGGAACTCTATCCAAGATGAATTTTAACCATTTGTGGAAGGCATTTATTATATCCAAGTTGCTTTGAGTGGAGCTGTACTTATTTACCCAATTCTGAGAAATTTCACTTCTATTTTCTTAAAATGACTCAGAAATTTTCCTGGTCTCTAAGTGCTTCTGTGATTTGGTTCTACCTCATTCTAGGTAAATGTTGTCCTTCTTACTACGACCCTTCCCTCTACCCCAGACTCAATTCTGTGCCAGACTCTAACCCAGCATGGGATCCTCTGGCTAGTCTTCCCTGATGCAATGGGTAGAATCACCTGCTGCCTAATGTCTATTCACTAAATAGTAAATTATGTTGGGATCTTTAACACTGACCAGGCTATCATTCCTATTTTGTTGGACTCTTTGGGTAGCTATTTTCTCAATGTGCCCTCACTCTTTTATCTTCAATGTGCATTGAACATCAATACATATCTTTACTAATTCATTTTTGTCCCTCCTAATCTTTCTTGTCCTGCCATAGTTAATACTGTTCTGCCTGATTCTGCATTACAATATGTCCATTTTAAACACTGCATCTTTAAATCTAGTTTTCATTTTTTGTAGATAATTTTTATTCCTCCAATACAGACTAATATTATAAAGATAAAATTGCATTCCTACTATCAGAAAGAAAGGGGAAGTCTTTTAGATAGTCACAGCAAGTGAAGATATGTGATTTTATGGTGTATTTTCCTTTTATAGCATTGACTAGTGAATTTAGAATGGCCTACAATGCATAGTAAAGTTAGAGCTAATTTCTAAATAAAAAATGGGACTACATAGAACTTTCTGCTTCATTTCTGACATGTAAAGTGTTACTGCTACCCTTATAATACAAAAAACCTGAGCAAACTGAATATTAAATACATTTCTTGATTCCTCAGAAAACTGAGATCACAGAGCAATCTGCTGCCCCAAAACCTGGAAAGACAGGAAAATCCACAGAGTTAAAGCTGAAATGTATTATTTATTTGGAGCAGAAACCTCTGGAGACATGAACTGGTAGAATATTTAAGGGAGATGGTAAATAAGAAACACTCTCAAAGGTTACAGCCCAGAGACACAGACACAGTGAGAAGCCAAGACTTATTCATACTGTCATGAAATGCCTCCCCTCTCCCACACCCTATCACCACACCAACAGAACTCCAGTAACGGTGGATTACAGCTGAAAGAGCTGTGAGGGGCAGACTGCCTCTGAGGAGAAGTATTTAGACAACCCCAGAATTAGCATAGAGAGAAAAACAGGGACACTAGAGGAACTTGAGGGCTTTGGCACCTACAACTCCAACAGAGATGAAACCGTCAAGCCCCCCGCCAGAGCATAAAACTTCACCCTAATGTCCATTTACATCAGGTCCTGTTATTTGGTACATTGTATCTGGATTTCAATGAGAAACTACAAGTCACCATAAAAGGTAAGGAAAAATATAGTCTAGGGCAAAACAAACATTAGACACATAGATGTTGGAACTATCAGACAAAAAATTTAATTTAACTAGGTTTAATATATTAGCTCTGGTGAAAAAAACAGGCAACATGTAAGAACAAACTAGTAAAATAAGCAGAAAGATGGGAAATCTAAGCAAACAAATCAAAAGTAAATTATAGAAATAAAAAAATGAGAGATAGGCTCATCAGTAGATTGGTCACGGCTGAGAAAAAAATTGTTGAGTTAAAAGATAAGTCAATGAAAAAAATTAAAACTATAAAGCAAAGAGAGAAAAACTTAAAACAAGAAGAAAATATCCCTGAAATTGTGGGAGAGTTTCAAAGTATATAGCATACCTAATTGGTATACCAAAAGAGAGAACATAGTAGGAAAAACTATTGGAAGTAATAATTGCAAATATTTTTCAAATTTAATAATAGACGACATAAAAAAGGAAAAGGAAACTGAAAGAACAACACAGAGCATAAAAATGTAATAAATTACACTTAGGCAGAGCATATTCAAACTCAAAAAAAACCAAAGACAAGGAAACAATCTTGAAGAAGCCAGGGAAAATAAAACATATTAAATATAAAAGGAGAAAGGAAATAATTATAGCAGAATTGTCATTAGAAACTCTATAAGCAAGAGGAGACTGGAGTCAAGTATTTAAAATGTTGAAAGAAGAAAACACATCACCAACCCTGAATTCTATATCCACCAAAATTTTTCTTCAAAAATGAGAGATAGAAAGATAAAGAATTTCTGAGAAAAACAAAAATTGAAAAAAATTCATCACCAGAATGAATTTTCTTTCATCACAATAAAATAAATATTAAAATAATATTTTCAAGGAGAAAATTTAATTTAGGTCATAAACTTGGATCTTCATAAGGAAAAGAAAAGCATCAGAGTAGCAATAAATGTCAGAAAAAAACCTTCATTTTTCTTATTTTTAATAATCAAATTCAATGATCCCAAAGTATTTGTTTAAGGTAATAATAGTAACAATTTATTGGGTGATTATAATATAGAATTAAATTGAATAAATGACTATAAAAGTATAATTTACACATTAAGAAAAAATGAGAAAAGAGAGAAAATGAAATCATATAAATTGCTCAATTAAAACTAATAAAAACAGAAAATAGGACAAAAAAACCAAAGTGCATTGAATGGAAAGCAGCAAGAAACATAGCAGGTATTAGTCCTACTACATCACTAATCATTTTAAATATGTATGGTCTAAATACCTCAATTAAAAGACAGAGACTATTAACAGTAGTGATTGAAGGAATGTACCTCAACATAATAAATGCAATATATGACAAACCCACAGCTAATATCATACTCGGTGGTGAAAAACAGAAAGCTTTTCTTCTAAGTTCAGGAACAAGACAGGGATGCTCAATCAAACCACTTCTACTTAATATAGTACTGGATATACTAGCTAGAGCAATTAGGCAAGAAAAAGAAATAAAAAATATCCAAACCAGAAAAGTAAACTTTTCTCTGTTTGCAGGTGAAATGATCTTATAAATAGAAAACCCTAAAGTTTCAACCAAAACCCTGTTAGAACTAGATAAACAAATTTAGTGATGTTGCAGGATACAAAATCAACATAAAAAATTGGATTTGTATATACTAACGGCAAACTATCTAAATAAGAAATTAAGAAAACAATCCCGTATACAGTAACATTGAAAATATTTAGGAATAAATTTAACAATGTAGGTGAAAGATTTGTGCTCTGAAAACTATATAACATTGATAAAGAAATTGAAGAAGTCATCAATAAATAGAAAGATTTCCCAAGTTCATTAGTTCATAAAATTACTATTGTCAGGAGTTCCCATCGTGGCGCAGTGGTTAACGAATCCGACTAGGAACCATGAGGTTGCGGGTTTGGTCCCTGGCCTTGCTCAGTGGGTTAAGGATTCGGCATTGCCCTGAGCTGTGGTGTAGGTTGCAGATGCGGCTTGGATCCCGCCTTGCTGTGGCTCTGGCATAGGCCTGTGGCTGCAGCTCTGATTCAGCCCCTAGCCTGGGAACCTCCATATGCCGCGGGAGCGGCCCAAGAAATAGCAAAAAAAAAAAAAAAAAATTACTATTGTCAAAATGTCCATACTACCAAAAGTGATTTATAAATTCAGTGCAATCTTTCTTAAAATTCCAATAGCATTTTCCTTAAAAATAGAAAAAAAGTCTAAAATTCATATGGAACCACACAAAAAGCCACCATAAATATCTGAAACAATCTTGAGAAAGAAGACCAAAACTGGAACATCATACTTGATTTCAAAATATATTACCAAGCTACAGTAGTCAGAAAGCATGGTACTGGCACTAGAGACATATGGAACAATGGGAAAGACTGGAGAGGCTTACTCCGTAGAAGTGAATCTATGTATTGATGGTGAATTGATTTTGGCCAAAAGTGTCAAAAACACATTCTGGGGAAAGGATGGTCTCTTCAAGAAACTGTGCTTGGAAAACTGACTTTCCACATACAGAACAATGAAATTAGACCTTGAATTTGATTCAAGTACAAAATCAACTAACAATGCAATAATTAAAGGTAAGACCTGCAACCATAAAACTATTACAAGAAAATACGGGAAAGAACCTTCATGATTTCGCTGGCTAGTTTTCTTTTTTTAAAATATGACTCCTTTAAGAACAGGCAACAAAAGCAAAAAATAGAAAAATAGAATTTCATCAGACTAAAATTCTGCATATCAAAGGAAACAATCAACAGAGAGGAAAGATAACTTATGGAGTGGGAGAAAATTTGTCAAACCACATATGGTAAGGGAGTAATACTCAAGATGTATGAGGAATGAATACAACCAAATAGCAAGGAAACAACGCTACCAAAAAATGGGTAAAGGACTTCAACAGGCATTCCCCAGAAAGAAGACATACAGATGGTCAAAAGATCTATGAAAAGATGTTCAGCATCATTAGTCATTAGAGAAATGCAAATAAAAAGCAAAGTGAGAGATGACCTCACACTGTTAGAATGACTGTTATCAAAAGGACCACAGATAGGTGTTGGCAGGATATGGAGAAAAGGAAACCCTTATCTGCTGCAGGTGGGAATATAAATTGGTTCCGACACTACGGAAAACAGTATGGAGAGTCCTCAAAAAATTAAAAATAGAGGAGTTCCCGTCGTGGCGCAGTGGTTAATGAATCCGACTAGGAACCATGAGGTTGCGGGTTCGGTCCCTGCCCTTGCTCAGTGGGTTAACGATCCGGTGTTGCCGTGAGCTGTGGTGTAGGTTGCAGACGCGGCTCGGATCCCGCGTTGCTGTGGCTCTGGTGTAGGCCGGTGGATACAGCTCCGATTGGACCCCTAGCCTGGGAACCTCCATATGCCGCGGGAGCGGCCCAAGAAATAGCAACAACAACAACAGCAGCAAAAAAAAAAAAAAAAAATTCTTAGAATACCCATTTATTTCCTTATTAGGGAATTCAGGCAAATTTTGCAATGCTATGGATTGAACAAAGAGAAGTTTGGTTTTCGGGCAATTTCCTTCTCTTTGATTTCCTATGTTAAGATAGTAAGTAGGGAGTTCCCGTCATGGCTCAGAGGTGAACGGATCCAACTAGGAGCCATGAGGTTGCGGGTTCGGTCCCTGCCCTTGCTCAGTGGGTTAACGATTCGGTGTTGCCGTGAGCTGTGGTGTAGGTTGCAGACGCGGCTTGGATCCCGCGTTGCTGTGGCTCTGGCGTAGGCTGGTGGCTACAGCTCCGATTCGACCCCTAGCCTGGGAACCTCCATATGCCGTGGGAGCGGCCCAAGAAATAGCAACAACAACAACAACAACAACAAAAAAAGACAAAAAGACAAAAAAAAAATTAAAAATAGAGCTACCATATGATCTAGCAATCCTGCTTATGGGTGTATATCCAAAGAAAATGTAATCACCATATCAAAGAGATATCTGCTTTCGTATGTTCATTGCAGTGTTATTCCTAATAGCGAAGATAGGAAAACAACTAGATCCATAGATTCAGTGCAACCCTAACCAAAATCCCAGCAAGTAATTTCATGGGTAGTAATAAAATCATTCTAAGATATAAGTGGAAAGACAAAAGACATTGTTAAGGAACGTAAGCTAGTCATAAAAAACATGACTATTTCATGATTCCATTTACATCTGGTATGTAAAGTAGTGTGTGCATGCCAGTGGTGGCGGAGGAAGGAAAAAACAGTTGTTCAAATGTTATAAAATTTCAGTTTTGCAAGATGAAAAAGCTCTAGAGATCTTCTGCCGGCCAGTACAGATATAATTAATGTCAGTGTGCTGCCCACTTAAAAATTAAGATGGTAAATTTTATGTCACAGGCTTTTAACAATAAAAGAAACTACAAAAGAATTTTGTTTGTTTTTTAGGGCCGCACCCTTGGCATATGGAGGTTCCCAGGTTAGGGGTCAAATTGAAGCTATAGCTGCCAGCCTATGCCATGGATTACACCACAGACACAGCAATGCCAGATCCGAACCACATCTGCAAACTACACTGAGCTCACGGCAATGCCGGATCCTTAACCCGCTCAATGAGGCCAGGGCCCAAACCCACATCCTTGTGGACACTAGTCGAATTTGTTCCCACTGCGCCACAATAGGAATTCCTACAAAAGAATTTATGTTTGTTTAAAGCTTGTTATTACACTAAACTTTGATATTATGGTAAATCTTTCTCTGTTGAGAGATTTTATCTTTGCAATAAAATACAAAGAGTACAACTTTAATAAAGTATTGGGAAATTGAACATTATTTTCTTTATTTAATTGACAAAATGTGATGTGTTCTAAACATATTATTTAAAAATAATATCATGTTGCCTAGAAGAAATTCATTGTAGGAAAAGCAATGTTATTAAAAAGTTGAAAATTAAGGGATGAAAAAGATATAATAGGAAAATAGTAAGAAAAAGAAAGTTATAGCAATTTTGCTATGATAGAGTATGCTACTTAATGCAAAACTACCCTGAGCAAGGATAGGGATATTTGTACTGGTAAAACTTAATTATCAGCCATGTACAGATATCATCATGAAATTGTATTACATCAAATTCATTAATCAAAAGAATTTAAATACATAAAATAATGACATTAAAACATTTACACATCTAGTGACCTAATGGCTTATTTATTAACTTGAAATAACTCATAGTTTTGGGTTTTCAAGACGGCTGTGGGGGAATAGCAAGTTTCTTAGAGCAGCCACTGTCCCGTGATGGAGTGTCAACGTTAATGACTGCTTGGTGGCTAGTTCCCCACTCAGGGATCAGTGACATTTTGGTGGCCTCATGGTTTTTGACTAAGCCCAGTTTGTCAGGTTTCCTGTTAATTCTGGAAGACACCTGGTGTTAATCAATAGATCCTTTTACTGCCTAAGACAAATCAACAGTAAACGAGAGGAAGACACGTATGTGAGTGGACATAAAATAACAGACGGAAAATAATCACGGATAAAGAATATTTGAACACATAAATTAACAAAGTTTACCATAAATCTATTTTCTATATAAATATATTTACAAATTTACCATTCACACAACCATTAAGAGTATGTATTATTTTTAAAATCACAGGGCATATCTAGCAAGAATAAACAAACAAAAAAGACATAATCACAGTATAAGGATATGTGAAGAAGATATAATTACAGATTCTATGGGCATTAAAAAGTTCCTAAGATGATACTGTGTGTAATTACATCACCAAAGTCTAAGGCTTAAAAGAGACGGACAAATTCTTCGTTCTGGATGACAGTACTGGTAAAATGTTTATCCTCCTTGCTCTGTCGTAAATTGGTTAAATGAAGGGATGCTGATAGCATTGAAATAGCCTCTGCAGTATTTCATCTCAGCATTGTGAGTTATTAGTAGCCTTCTTGAGATTTTCTTGATTTGTAGGAATTTCTCCAAACATTTTTTCTTGCAATTTTCTTTTTTAAGGTTAAAACCTTCTATTTTTACATCTAAGTGGATTCCTGTTCAGGTGAAATGCTTTTGAGTATCAACTGATATTATCACTTGGAATCAGTGTGTTTGATGACAACGTTTTAGCACCTCTTACATAAGATTTGAACGTGCACACATATAAACCATCGAAGGACAAATTTCCTCTCTGTGGGAAAATACCACATGTCCTCTCCTTTGAGACTGCTGGCTCACGTGTCTCAGTGTGGCGCCGTTGTAGCTGTTAAAATGTGTCCTCACAGATGTTCCCAGTAAGAGAGGCTGTGAGCCACAGGCACTTTATAAATGTGGTTATGGTAGCAATGGGGAGTAGCCATTCCGTCACTTGGGAAGCAGCAGGTTTTGATTTTCAGCTGAACCACTGTTTTCTTTTCTAGGATTTCCTTTTCGTCTTCCTCCTGCGATTCCATTACGCTTTCATCTGTGTTACATACAATATGATTGTACCATCAAGACAATTGCTTTTTATGAGATGGAAGGAGTTGTGTGGCGCCATCCTGACCCCACACTGGATTTACCTCGCTTTCTTATTTGAAAACTGCTTCCCTGGATTGTGAATCACGCACTCGCAGGTGCGGGGGCTGTGGATCCCTGCTGCGGTGTGTGCTTACAGATGGAGAAAGGCAAAGGGGCTGTCATCTACACATCAAAATAAAATGCAGAGTGCTTAGTTCATGAACGTTTCCCTGATACTTCTCTGATCAGGAGAATCCTAGGAATTTTCATGGAGAGTCATTCTCTGTTTTGGAAAAATCACCAAAGCAATGTAACAGTTTCTGTTTGAAACTTGAGAAAGCTGGATGATTCTCTTACTTCTGCCGTAGCTACCCTTTTGGGAAAAATGGGAAGTAACTTATTAATACAATGTTTTAGGAGTTCCCTGGTGCCTCAGTGGGTCAAGAATCCAGTCTTCTCACTGCTGTGGCTCTGTTCACTGCTAAGGCGTGGGTTGGATACCTGGCCAGGGAACTTCCAGATGCCTTGGGTGTGGCCAAAAAAATAAAAATAAAATAAAATCATGTTTTAGATTTGCTTTCCAGTCTTCTTTCTCTGAAGCCACAAGGGCACTCACATATCCATATACATAAGGTGTGCATGTGTCGGAGTATGTATCAGCAAAAAATAAAAAAAAGAACACCAAAATGTGATATAACACACAAACTTGTGTCTTCCTTGAGCAGAGGGTTCACTCCTTTTCCCTGTGTGGCTACAACTTCAGTGGCCCATGTCACATGATATGAAATAGTCTCTTTTTGAAGGACAATTGATTGTTTTTAACTGTCTTACTATTATAAACTACAATCTAAATAAATGAATGTTTTGAAGAGGACCTCAAATGTGTAATTCAGATGATCTTGCCCAGGTTGTGCTAAATTTGCCCAATTTACTGTCTCACTCACCCACTTAGAGGAGTGTCTACTCAGAAATTATACATATTCAGATATAAACTGATGCGGAGTTCCTGTCGTGGCTCCATGGAAACAAATTGGACTAGCATCCATGAGGATGCAGGTTGGATCCCTGGCCCTGCGCAGTGGGTTAAGGATCTGGCATTTCCCTGCCTGTGAGCTGTGGTCGCAGATGCATCTCGGATCCCGAATTGCTGTGGTTGTGGTGTAGGCCAGTAGCTACAGCTCCGATTTGACCCCTAGTCTGGGAACCTCCATATGCTGCGGGTGCAGCCCTAAAAAGACAAAAATCAATCAGTAAAATAAACTGCTGATATTTATTTGAGATTCCATTGACTATACATTCATAGGTGATAGGTATTGCTTGTGATATTATATCTACTTGAGTTTTTTTTACACTTTTTCAACATCCTTTTTGAGGTTTTAATATGTTTTCTTACTGGTTATTACTGGTATTTAGAAAAACGATCATTGTAATATAATTGTGAGATGTGACACCTTTCTAGTTTCTCTAACTTTTTCTAATAGTTTTTGATCTCTACATATACACACAAAACTAGTAGTTTATACATATTATCAGTATATTTCATTAATGTATTTTAATCATATTAATACACTCTACTGTAATATTTGTTTATATAATGAGATTTTTGTCACTTATAGTTTCTAAAATTTCTGTCTGTTGCTGATTTTATTGGTTAGTGTAACTAGAATTGAGTTAAAGAATATGGTAATACAGAATATTTGTGTGTCCATTCAAGTGTCATTGGCAATGCTTCCATCATCTTGACATTAAAGATATTCACAAATACAAAAGTACTTGAACATGAGTATATGTGGATATGTGTGTTTGTGTGAGTGTGTGAGAGAGAAAGAATGAATCTATTATAATTTTGGTTGTTTGCTTTTTTCTTGTCATTGATGTGCCATGTGTGTAGGAATTTTCTCAAATACCTTTGCCGTTTCTATTGTTTTATTGTCTTTCTTTTCCAACTTATTGATAAAAATACTCTATTAAACATTTTCCTAAAAATAAGGCATCATTGAATTTTAGGAATCTAGCTCATTTGGTCATGGTGAATTAATTTTAAAATTATGAAACATTTCATCATATATATATATATATATATATATATATTTTTTTTTTTTTTTTGCTTTTTAGGGCTCTATCCACCACATATGGAAGTTCCCTGGCTAGAGATAGAATTGGAGCTACAGCTGCAAGCCTACACCACAGCTCACAGCAACGCTGGATCCTTAACCTACTGAGCTGAGCCAGGCCAGGGATGGAAACTGCATCTTCATGCAAACTAGTCGGCCTCGTTACTTATGAGCCGCAATGGGAAATTCTTCATCATATGTTATTCATATTTTTTTCCTAAACAATACAAAATGAGGTTGGTTGAAGTATTCTGTTGATCGGCGATTTCTGGGGTCTGTGGGAGCTGCCTGCTTGTCCTAAAGAAGCATCAAAAGCTTTTTTTTCTATGACATGGAATATAGTCAGATTAGTAATGAAAAGAGGTACTGTTGAAAGTTTGAAATAATTTTTACGTGAAATCATTTGGATCTCATTCTTTGAAGAGAGAGATCTGTAACTTTTTCAATTGTTCACTTTTTCAATTCCTTACATTATTTAGCTTTGTTTAGACTTTCTTGTATCTCTAGGAGCAAACTGGATAAAATATTTTCCCGTAAATTATCTGTTTCATGTAGATTTTAATTTAATTTTAAATAAGTGCATCTATTTTAAGATTTTCTTTGTAGCTCTAATTATACTCCCTTTTACAGTCCCGATTTTTTGGATTTGTGCTTTCTACCTTTTAAAAATAATTGTTCTCAGCTGGTAGTTAATTCATACACTGCAATTTTTTGCCTGTTTTTTTTTTTTTTTCTTGCCTTTTTGGTTTTTCTCAGTTATTCTTGTTTTTTTATTGTAATGTTTTTCTTAAAAAAAAACCCGTCTTATGTGCTACATAATAAACACAATTTAAAAACAATCTCTATTTTTTTGTGTAATAATTTAAAACTAAGAATTTCCCTGTGATTTTATTTTAGAGATACTCAACAAACTTTGGTATACAAATATTTCATTATCAAGTAATAATACCTTATGTGCCTTCTTTAGTGAAAGCATTGTTTATTAGAGTTTAAACTTCCAGATAACTATTTTTATTCTATTTTCATCATTTTTTGATATAATTACCCATGGACAGAAAACACTATATCCTTTTTACATTTCACAACTTATTCGGCGTTATGACCACATCTTTTAAAAATTTTGACTAAATGCTTTATACAACTTGAAAATACATTTCTGTTAATATATGTGTGAATAAATGTCTACTAAAATAATCTTTTAAAATGTGTTATTTTGCGTCCTTATTTTTCTTTTTTTAAATTTTTGTGACCTTGCTGTTTCAGGGAAAGAAGAGTTGTGACTTGCTGCCTATGCTAGTAGTACCTATGCTGTGTATCCTGAAAGACATGGTTTGGGAGTTGAATTGCTGCCGTCTGCTGCTTAAACATTTGTATGTGAAACCTCACTGAACTCTGCCCACGTTGTCAAACATGCCTCCCCGATCTCAACACATTTTCCCGGTGGCAAATCTACTCAGCTTTCTTTCGGTGAACATTTTTTCCTGGAGATTTTCTGCTTTTGTGTGTGTGTGTGGGGGGAGTTCAATTTTTTTTGTGTTGGACATATAGTAAAATTTCGTTTCTTACCTCAGTCTTTGAGTCTTCTTTATTTTAAAACATGAATTTATTCTATATTTATTGATTGATATTGAATAGATGTTTGGACTTAATTCCAAGATCCAAAATTTGTGGTGTTTTTCATCACCTTACATTTCATTGGATTCCATATGGTTCAACATTACCCCACAAACGACCACTGATTTTCCATGTAAGGTCCTGGAGAATTAGAAGCATTATTTAACCATTTGAAATACTGGTTCTATACTTTCCTGTACTAGTACCTATGCTACGTATCTAGTAAGTTTGGGAATTTAAGAAGCAATAATTCAACCCCCTAAAATATGTGTAGTGCCCGGCTTTATTTAAAAAAGCACTGTTTGTGTTTATTTTAGTATTAGGTCCTTATCTACTCAATTTAATATCTGGGAAGAAAAAGAGGTCAGTTGAGTTGCCTGACTGTTCCTTCCACATCAAAGCATGTTACTGAGCCCATATTAAAAAAGTGGAAAATCACATTCTGAAAATTGATTTCCAAGATTATCAGTGTTATATGCTACTCATCAGGCTCCAAAGAAAAAAGTATGAATAATGGCCCAAAATTAGTTTCTGAGACTAGAACAGAAATGAAAAAAAAAAAAGTGTTTATTCCATAAGTAATTTGTGGTGTTTTTGGCAATTGATGGAAATTTCTTGTTATTAAACACTAATTAATTTGTCAGCTAGTTTACTTTATGGACTGGCTGGCTGTGCTTTTTTTTCTCATAAATATTTTATTACTTTGGTTAAGTAATTAAAGTTTCTTAAATAGCTTCTGTTTCTCTGTGTAGCTTATCTATGAATTTCAATGAACTTGGTGTGAATCTCTTTCAGAGAATCTATTTCTGAAAACCACAGGCTGCACTTGGGAGATGGCTTCTAAGTCTCCAAAGCCTTGTGTTCCTCTGCCATCCCACGCGCCCGCCTGCGAAGCTTGAAACCCCGGGTGGTGGGGCCTCCTGCAGATGCAGCTGGAAGGAGTGCCGGGAATCTGATGGAACCACCCTGGAAACTGCACAGAGGAAGCTTTCACATGTTCTGGGCGGGAAACAGACTCCGGGTAAAGCTCCGGTTGCCAAGGAGCTGCCTAGCGCATCGTCTGATCCTGCGCGGTGGAGAACAGCAGGGGACCCCACCCCTCAGGGGCCGAGCCCCCTCAGAATTTGCTTTTGCGTAATCGCCCCTTCTCTTGCTTAAATTTGCTAGTGGCACTTGAGAGCATTCGGATGGATTCTACAGATACATATCACTGCCGGGAACAGGTTATTTGGAGTAAAAAGACCTCCTTTTACTGAGAAGAGACGTTCGAGACAGGGCAAAAATTCCGGGATTTCGAGGAGCAAAGCCTTCTCCTAGACAGTGTCTCCTTTACCTGGAAAGTCACAGCTCATAGGAACCTCTGGGCCTTGTCACCGGATGATGGGCAGCAGCCGCTCCACCGTGTGCTTCTCCCTATAGCTTCCCCATAAACAGAAAGACCGTCGCGCGTAAGTTTCAGTGTCGTCTGGTCTCTCCGCTGTCCGGTGATGGGCAGTCTCGTTTGCGAGGCGGTGGCCGTAGCCAGACTTCACCCACCTTCTTCATTTCACCTCCCTGGTGTGGTTTTCTACCATCAAACCATCCTGGAGACTCTTTTAGAAGAAGGCTTTTTCGTTCTCATTTTGAAGGTGTATTTGTGCGTATGTGTGATTCTTTTATTCGTCCCCTTCAGAGTGGCTTCCTTTGTCTCCCTCTAGAATTTCTTCTCCTTGAAAATACACAGCATTTGCCACACCATTAAAACGGTATGGTCATCCCTTATAACTCCCGCTGAAAATGTACACAGGGTCAGTCGTTTGTAATTGCATTACCAGAGTGGCATTTTGCGTTATTTTAAATTTGCAATCGGAATAAAACCTCTACATCTGATTTTCCCATACCGCGGTTCTATTGAAGAGCAGGGGCACTGAGTTTTATGTAGAAAAGGAACAGTTAATTTTTCACACCTATCTTCCGTGGAATGTTTTGTTTCAAGAAAGAATGCTTCAAGCTTTTGAGACTGGTGTTTGATGTAACTGTACCCTCTTTATGGAAAGCCATAAGCGACATGGGGGGAGCAGAGTCCCCGGTGGTGTCTGTCACCAGCTGCACGTGGCTGCTTTATCACATCAGGGGCTTGGATGTAGGACTCCTGTGTTCTCAGATATACTGTACAGGCAGCAGCATTTTCTAGAGCACCGTACAGTAGCAACTACGAAAGGCAATACATTTCCGTAATGTTTGTCTGGTTGTATCACTTCTGTATTATTGTCGAAAGAAATTTTCTGATGTATGAAGCTTGTAATTTTTACAGGTAAATGAGTACAGTTATATTATTGCTGTGGTGATACCTGTTTGTATTTGGAAATGGTAAGTATGCACATGAGACAAGACTTCTGGTTTACTGCAGTGTTCAGCTGTAGTTTTACTTTTGTTCTCAAGGCATTAGAGTTTGCTTTCAACTTTGTGGACCTTAGCTCTGAGTGAATTTGCAGAGGTGGACGGATAGCTTATATTTATATGTTGCGAATACTCATACACTCAGCACTGAGATTGTGCTGCATTTTGCAAATGGTCAAATCTCTGTATGAAGGGCAAAAAAAAAAAAACAAAAAAAGAAAAAGAAAAAGTGGGCTTGAACCACCCTTTCCTTTACCTACCATCATGCCCGTTTCTTCCCTTTCTCTGGGTCTCTTTACTCAACCCAACATAGTGGCATCTGAGTAGATATCTTATCAGTGCCAAAGATAGTTATTTGTGTCCTTCACTTCTGTGAATAGATATCCGCTTCCATTCCATTTTTTACATGACACCTAATAACAGGTATGAAATTATAAAATAGCAAAATATAGTTAACACCATAATGGCATGAAACGTATTTTAAAACATCTTTCAAAATTCAAATAAAGCGGACACCATAGGCAATTGGAATTCAAGAACTGAAGTTGACCAATATATGAGATCATTTCCAGTAAAAAGTCACAAGTTGAACATGTGTATTAATAGAACGGACCTATTTATATACACATATTTCTATTTTTATTGATGATTGTGAATATTTGAAGTGAGGGAATGTTCCATGTCTGGAATGAAGCCCTTGGGCAAAGTCACTGTGTTTAACCACAGCCAACTCATTCCTGTGAATAATTGTAAACCTCCCATATATGTTTATCCTGAGACTGTTTTTATTTTTTTGTCTCTTTGTTTATGAATTATAACAATGGTAGTGACACCCTTCTGTGAGTTTATATTTTACCCATGGATTTTCAAAGTTCTGGGCAGTGAATAACTATTTATTTTATTTTCCAGAGATTTCTCATAAATATTCCACAAATAACATAATAATACTGTTATTTGCCAGCTAGGCAACTATTCTACAGCCCCATTTTTCTTTGGACTTTACCTAATTTTCTTCTTAGAGAAATCTGACTCCTGACCTTTATTGGCAGCCTATTTTTCATAGTCATTTAGGAAAACCTGAAAATTCCTTCAAAATACCAAAACTTCTAATCCAGAGGAATTAATGAATTTTCAGGTGAGCCGATATCCTGTTGCCTAACTTAAAAAAAAAGACAGATTTTTAAATAAACGTGAGAAATTATTTGTTAAATAATTGTTGCCTTCTACATATGCGATTGCGGTATTGTTATTTATGATGATATCTCTATCCACTAACCTCGGTGCCATTGTTTAGGGCATATTTATAACACCTCCAAAATTGTCTTTGGAGCCTGGAACACAGTTATCTGAATATTTTAAGTGGTAGTAAACTTGTGTGTATATGTATATGTGTGCATATAGCCCATCCATAGAGTGAAAAGAAAAAAATTCTTGGAAGTTAACCTGCAAAACAGTATTTAGGATTGGAAACGAGATATGCTTATAAAATAATGAAATTTATTTCATTTATGTCTTGTAAACTATTTCTGAAGTTAATTGTCCCAGTAAGTAGTAAAACCCCTTTGGACAATAGGCACTTCATTGTAACAAGTGCATAACCTTTTATAATGAATAGTTTAAACGGAGTTATAAGTGATAGAACATCAATTCAGGTTGGCTTAAATAAAAACATAATCCATTAGATTAAATAACCAAAGGGACTTTCTCCAGGCATGGTTTAACCCAGGGGTTCAAAAGTTACTTGCTCCTGTTCCTACCTCTCAATTATATTGACTTTGGTTTCTGACTCTGTTTAAGCCTTACAGTCAAAAGTTCAAGTTGAGTGAAGAAGCATTTTTTTTTTTTTTTGGTCTTTTCTAGGGCTGTTCCTGTAGCGTATCCTGTAGCGTATCAGGCTAGGGGTCTAACTGGACACCAGCCTACGCCAGAGCCATGGCAACTCGGGATCCAAGCCACGTCTGCGAACTACACCACAGCTCATGGCAATGCTGGATCCTTAACCCACTGAGCGAGGCCAGGGATCGAACCTGCAACGTCATGGTTCCTAGTTGGATTCGTTAACCATTGAGCCACTATGGGAACTCCAAATGAAGAAGCATTTGGCTTTTCCTGGTTGCTTCAGAAAAATCCCAAGCTTCACTCACTTGGGATGAGATTGGATCTCAGTTCCAGGGGTATGGAATTACCCTGTTTGACAGATACTGGGAGATGTATCTATCACCAGGTTGATTGGATGAGAGGAGTTCAATGTGGTACCAGCTAGACTGGTGCCACCCTTTCCATCCCTGGACTGGTGGTGGAGCCCTAACTCAATGCTCAGAGCAGAGGAACAAGGTACTTACTTGTTTCCTCTGAGCACATCACCATTAACTTAATCAAGGAAAATAGATGTTGAGCGGCTAGAACAGACAAATAGCTTAAAGCGTGATGCATTTGAAGCCACATTTTGTGGCTTATATTGCCAAAGAATATCTTCCAATTTATTGCAAAAGTAACGAGTCATGTAAAATTTACATATGAATATCTGTAATAAAAAGGGTAGACTTAAAATTAGTTTTATTTTAAGTATTAAGGAAATACATGGATTCAAGTTCATGCCATATGAAATTTTATTATTTCCTCTCTATCATACCTGTAGAAAAACTACAGATAAGGATCTGGTCTTACAATTTTTTTCTTTCTTAGGAAAACTCTACTTACCTGATCAATCTTTAGAGATTTCTTCCAGTATGAGTTGAGAATTAGTCTAATTTCTTAATAATAATTAATTTAGTGAAAAGCTGTAAGATATCCACATATTATTATGCTCTGGTCTTAAAGGTTTCACTCTTTTGGACTTTTCTTTCTCTTATCGCCTTTGTTCTTGTCTTTTTATCTGATAAGCGGTAGATGAATGCTTGGAGAATGTATGACTACCTAAGTGACAATTTAGTGTCCATTTCCTTTTTCCATATTGTACATTTCCATTCATTCCTTTGTGTGAGGGATAACGGACTACTCACTCTTTCTCTCTTTCCATTATAAAGCAGTAAAATAACACTTATTTTCTAATTTCTTGTTTTATCACTCCATTCAACCCACTATTGCATGACTGAAAATAACCAGCATTGGTGAGGATGTGGAGAAATTAGAACCCTCAGACATTGCTGATGGGGTTGTAGAAAGGTACAAATCTTTTGGAAGACAGTTTGGGAATTCCTTAAAATGTTAAATGCACCTCTACCATAGAATCCACCGAACCCATCCCTAGGTATTCACCCTAGAAAACTGAAAATATAGGTTCACATAAAATATATCTATGAAGAAGAAAAAACTTATACATCAACTGACAAATGGATAAATAAAGTGTGGTATATTCATAAAATGGAGTATTACGCAGCCATAAACGTGAATGAAATGTTGACACATGCTACAACACGGATGAACATTGAAAGGAGTCAGAAACAAGATAGTAAACACTGTACGATTCCATTTCTATGAAATTTCATAGTAAGAATGTCCATGGAGACAGAGCAGGTTAGTGGCTGCTAGTTATGGGAGGAGGAGAGAAGGAAAGTGACCGATAATTGGTACAGGATGGAATGTTCTGAAATTAGGTGGTGTCAACGGTTTCACACTTGTGTCTATCTTTCCCCTCTCCCCGACCGTACACTTTAAAAAGTGAATTTTCTGATTTGTGAAGTGTTTCTCAATAAAGCTTTTATTTAAAAAAATGAAGTTTCAACTATGTTACTGAAACACAGGAAAGTCTGTTATTTCACTTTATTTACCTGACCAATTTATTGGATTATGTGTTGATATAGCTGTGCTCTGATATCCACTTAGCATGTACATATTTATTAGTTTATACTCAGTAAGAAACTATATTATGTATAAAGTATATGTATTTAGCAGCAGCTCTATTAAAAATGATCCAACCTTATACTCGTGCCATCATGCCATACAGCGCTGTCATTTCCATCAGACTTAAATCCCACAAAATGAATAAACAGGCTAATGAGGACAGAACTGCTTACCTCACAGAGCTGTGCCATCTGTCTCTAAACTCCCATATTAGGTAAGGTTAGAAGGCATGAATTCCACACGGAAGATTGCTAACTTTGCCCCTTGACTGAACCAGATTTAATATTAGGTTCAAGAAAGAGTCCTTGGGTGTGAGAGTGCATGCCTCCCATTATGGGAATTAAAGGAGCAGCTCATAATAAATAGCTCGGTTATAATACGTAGGCAGAAAAGCCTTGTCACAAACACACTGGGACTCAGGAACCCTGGTCCATGATGCTTTCAGTCCAATTTCAGACACACTGACACATGCTCAGAAGGCAGACTGATTCATCTGGGATGCTTGTGGAATAAAGCAAGCATCTTGAGATTCTGGCCAAAGAAGGGCTCTCTTGAGAATTCAAAATCCCTTAAGAATACAGTTTAGAATCATGTCATTTGTCATATAAGGAGTATTGTCATTTATTTAATAGTGAAGACCCCATGTCTTCAGAACCAGAAGATCCTTGACAATATGCCAAGAAAAATGGTGATTCTGGAAATGGCACTCTGATATGCAATTCTGTACACTTTTGAATGGCTGCCACATGCAGCTCAGGTCTGGAATATACAATCAGCTATACCCAGCGCTGCTGTCCATCACGGAGCTCAGAGTCAAAAATGGCACGTATGTGACTACATAAGTAAGATGCACCGAGGCAAATGCTGTAACCAAAGATAACACCAAGAACATCTAAGGCATAACCAACCAACACTTGCCAGGTTTTAGGGAGAGATACCGGAAGACAAAGTACTATTGGCTATGAGCTTCATAAATCAGTGAATAATTAAAGTCAAGTTACAAGGGGCATTGTACATAACCCTGAGGTTTCTTTCACTTATTTTTGAAAAGAATGAACATCCATCTATAGTGTTTATAATGATGGAAAATTGCAATCACACAAAAGCAGAGACAAAGTTGCTGCTTACTTATGACAGCTACAGAAACTATCAACTCATGGTTAATCTTGTTTTGTCTATACACCCACACATTTTCTCCATTTCTAAGATTGTTTGGAAGAAAAGATGCAACGTAAGTTTGTTTCATCCATAAAATATTTCATTGCGTCCCTCTAAAAGATCAGGACTCTGAAGGAAGATAACAATATCATTATCTCACCCGAAACAATAGAAATAAATTTTAATATTAATAACCATCTAGTTGTTCAACTGTCTCATAGTTTTAAAATTTATGTTTGGGGAGTTCCCATGGTGGCACAGTGGTTAACGAATCCGACTAGTAACCATGAGGTTGTGGGTTTGATCCCTGGCCTGGCTCAATGGGTTAAGGAGCTGGCATTGCCATGAGCTGTGGTGTAGGTCGCAGACGCTGCTCGGATCCCGCGTTGCTGTGGCTCTGTCGTAGGCCGGCGGCTACAGCTCTGATTAAACTCCTAGCCTGGGAACTCCATATGCCATGGGAGCAGCCCTAGAAAAGGCAAAAAGACAAAATAAATAAATAGATAAATAAAATTTATGTTTGGAATTGGTATCAAGATAACATTCATACATTGACATTAGTGGATTTGACTTTTTTTTTTAGTATAGTTGGTTTACAGTGCTGTGCCAATTTCTGCTGTGCACATAGTGACCCTGTCATACATATATATATAGGTATATATACATCCTCTTAACTAATTTTTTATATAATCTTCTACCATGTTCTATCACAAGAGATTGGGTATAGTTCCCTGTGCTATAGAGCAGGACCTCATTGCTTATCCATTCGAAATGCAATAGTTTGCATCTACTCACCCCAAACTCTCAGTCCATCCCATTCCCTTCCCTTTACTCCTTTGGCAACCACAAGTCAGTTCTCTACGTCTGCACATCTGTTTCTGCTTTGTAGACAGGTTCATTTGTGCCATATTTTAGATTCCACATGTAAGTGATGGCATATGCTATTTGTCTTTCTTTTTCTGACTTACTTCACTTGGTACAAGACTCTCTTCAGCCTCTTTTAATCTACGTGAACAACGGACTCACTTCTTTCCTTGTGTTTTTATCTGTTGATGAAACTGTGTCCTTTGTCCTGCAGACTCTTGGGGGGAAATTGCTAACTGCACCCCTGTTGTGGCCTTGAATATGCTCATCTCTCCCTGAATCTCCTGTGACTTGGTGGTGAGATCTAAAGGCTTAACACGTCTTAGGGTGCTTGTCTGCTCCCTTCCATCAGGAAACAGGAATTGTTGCCTTTCTTTTGTGATGAGTATCGCTCGTGAGGATGTTTATAACCTTGGTCCACCGTTTCACTTGGCCTCATAAAAAGGTGATGATCCCGTCGTTAGTCCCATAGTCATTCTTCACTAATAAGCTGGGCACTACCAAGAGCAAATTCTCATCGTGTTTGGTTATGCTGTGATAAAACTCACAAAGGAAACAAGGTGAGTTTGACTCTTTTCTAGTTTTCACAATAATGAGTATGTTCTCTAGTATGCTGAAAAGAGAACCACAAGCCTTATTTACTCGTTTCCTTTAGAACTTTTAAGAATGAAGAGATCTAAGCATTGTGGTATTAAATCCACTGTGGTTTATTATACTTATTACTGTTCAGATTTTGACCGCTTTTCTGGCCAGTAAGAACCTCTTCAATTTGGCTGCTGGGTCCTTTTATAAACTTTTAAAATATAAACATAAAATGCATATAGAAAATGTACCTATCATTCAGTGTATATAGCTCAGTGGATTTTCACAAATTAGAACACCCAGATCAAGGATTAGAATGTTACCAGCAGGTGCTAAATAATAGGACTGAGGGAGAATGATGGAATATGATATTTCTGCTCATTTTATAAAACTTTCCATTGAATATAAAGGGGGATATGAGAAAAACCTTGTGGGACCAAATTGATTCATCTTTACTTGGTAGAACTGGGAGTCCTTCCATCAGAGAAATTTGATATTGGAATGTGTTGACAGATTTCTAAAAGAAATGCCTGACCTGGATTTGCAGATGAGCCACTTTTATGGAGTAAGTCCTTCTTCCATAACTTATCCTTATAAGAAGAGTTCCCCTCTACATAACTTATTCTTGACAAAATTTCTCTTCTGCTACCTGACTCATATCTCTCTTTTCTAATTTGAAGGAATGAGCCTGCATTTAGCTAATCAGCTAAGGAATTTTCAAATAGAAACAGGAGGTGAAAATGGGAAAAAATATTTATTAAATACTCTTACGTATCAGGTACTGCCTTTGGTAGTTGATGTAAGTATTACAACTAATCTTTACCTGAAGCCCTTAGGGAAATAATAGCCTTCGTTTTATAAATAGAAAAACTGAGCCTTTAAAAAAAAGAGAAGTGACTCAACAAGGTTACACAATAGGCAAGTGGCTGATCTCCAAAGAGAAAGCCTTTCTACTGCAACATACTTTCCTATCAAGGCAAACCTCTCTTCCTCTCCAACCTCAGGCTGCAAAGGGGAGACATTGTTCTAAGGCCTCTTAGTGTGGACTGGAAACGTACCCAACATGTTCTGATATGCCTCATTGATAAGAATCAGTGTGTCCACGAGAGCCAACTGTATTAAATTATCATGGCAAATTGTCTTTAGTGGCAGTAATCGCGGTATTAAATCCTCAGTACTCTATCCCAAGGTATCAGTACTTGTCTCTATCTGCACAGAGTCCTGAGAACGTAGGAAAGACACTGACGGAGCTCCGTTTATACTTATTCTGCCTACAGGGTAATCAGCACAAAGGGCTTTGAGGGTCCTCCATTAAGTAATGTCACAGAACGAATGCCAAGCAGGGTCCAGAAGGATGCTCCCATGTGGTATGCAGCATTCATCTGTCAGGATGCTCTTTCTCCTGGGGCTACTTGGCAGAAGTTAGAATCGCTGGGAACACTTTCTCTAGGATAATCTGGCTTTGGATTTTTATCACACAACTGGAATTTCCCTCAGGCTATATGGGGAAATAAATAATAATTCCTCTCAATTTTTGTTGTGGAGCCACCTATTTCTCCCATTCTCAGTTGCATCCAAAGGCAACTTGGTCAGAAGATACACAGTGGCGGTTGAAGTAACTGTTTGAAAAGAAGACAGGCAGGTTCTGTGTGCCCAAGGGGACTTCGATTCTGTATTCTTTATGGGATCTGTTCACCCCTGTAGTTTGCACCCCACAGTGATGGCGCCAGTTGTGCTTCCACATCAGTAAAGCACCGTTTGGTTGAAGATTTTGTCATCCATTGGCAATGTTGCTGTTAACTGATAAAGTAGAGTTTTTAATAACTGACTAAGAAATTGGTCAAAAATAGAATTTTGAATGCAGCATTCTGTTCCTTGAGGCTGATTTGTGGGTTCTTATTCACCAAAATGAATGAATGTAACAGAGAGGCCCTTGGAAGCAGGGGAGAGAAACGGAGCTTTCCTTCTCATTTTTAACATTCGAAGAAAACCTCTCCACACTACACACCAGTCTAAATGCGGCACAGACACAGGGCCCGCTGTCTGAGAGAACAGCTGCTGCCCAATCTCGCTATCCGGGGACGGAGAGCTAATACCTGGCTTAGCCCTTCTCTTCTGTTGTAATTCCATAACCGAAAACCAATGCAAAATGAGGAAATGGAATTGATGGGCCATTATCTCTTAGATCCAACTGATCTTCTTATTTTCATTCTTTCAAGATAATCTCTGTCATCATTGCATATCCTTGCAGAGTATGTTCAAAGGAAGAGAGAGTACCAGATAATCTAGGCAACTTGTGGCTGGATTATCATATCTTTAACAGAACACTGTGACACAACATTGTTTTGCTGGACTTAATTGCATGATACAGAGTTTGACAAGTTTATTTTTCATTTATCCTCACAGGAAAGCTAGAGTTGGGGCATTTGAACAGGAGAGAGTCTATAAACTCAGTGCCCTCTGTCTTTTCTGTGTGCCAGTGACCTTTCAGCAAATAAAGAAATGGGATTATCTCCTTCCTTCACTTTGTACGAAAACTTGGTCTCGAGAGATGTTGTAGATGAATTAATAGAGAGGCATGAGTGACTGAAAATTAGAGCCCACCTTTCAGAGTTGTTTTTGGTAAGTTCTTTTTGGTAAGTAAAGTAACTCGAATCTAAAAAGTATTTCCTAAAGAACTTGAGGAAGAGCCTATCCAGTTAAAGATACAGTTTAGTCAACAAATTGGTGCGTGTTTGCCCACTTAAAGGAAAAGTTACATTCCTAACATACATTTGTTCTGGTTTTGGTCTATAAAGGGTAAATTCTCCCAATGCTTTTGACTTTTGTGTTGGATTTTCCATTTCCTTTTCAACTCGGTTTAACACGAGGAAAATACAGGTCATTCTCTACTGATTTTTGAGCATGCAATCGTCTGTTGTCTGTCCTATGACTTGAAGTGTCATGAAGATTTTTAGATAATAGATCCCAGAGATTATTACATTTTCAAGCAGTGATGTTTATGATGTCTTGGGTCTTTAAAAATACTTAATAAAAGTTCTAACTCTACAAAATTATTATTCTAGGTATGGGTCATTAGTTTTGATCACCCAGTACAATAAATCACACTGCACAATTATCTCAAAGCAAAACACAAATGTTTGGTTCTTGGTACCATTGTTTTAGCTCTTGCTAGATTGCTAAGGTAATGATTGATGTCAGCTTATCAGTACTCATTTGACAAGCCTCAGAGTTAAATCACGTGGTGGAAGACGACCTCCAGCTAAGAGACTTGTTTCCCTTGTGATGTGATAGAGATTAAGCATTACATTATTGGAGACCTAGAGAAAGGCATACACCTGTACATTCCCTGTGTCCCTGGGTCATCATAATGACCTCAGAATTGGTCACTTTGAATTTCAAACCACAAATGATCCACTGCACCTTTGACTCCTCTTAAAGGAGAAGAGAGTGTCAGGATTCTCTTTCGTCATTCTGGTCTCAGCCAAAAATACCGTTCTCTCCTCAATATAGTCCGCTCTTCAACGTCTTTTTCTATTTTCAATTTCTCATAACAGCATGGTCCTATCTAAATTCATACCGTAATTTTTGTTTACTTTTTTACATCTGCTCAGCCCCAGCAGAATGCAAATTCTATGAGAAGAGGGTCTTTCTCTCTCTTATTCACTGTGGGGTGTGCAGGGTCTGGAGGAGAACAGGCACATGTTTGGACAGAAGGATGGACAGATGGATGGGTAGGCAGCTGGATTCCTACTAACTTACCTGCCTGGATTAAAAAAATGATAGTCTTTATTTTTACAGCAGTTTTATGGAAAAATTGAACAAGAACTACAGAGAGTTCTCATCTACTCTCTCTCTCCCTGCCCTCAGATTCACTATTAGCCACAGCTGGCCTTGATGTGGCAGATTTGTTATGATGGATGAACCAACATTGATACATTATTATTAACTAAGTTCATAGTTGGCAGTAGGGCTGACTCTGTGTCATACGGGCCTGTGTGTCTCACCAAATGCACAGTGTCATGTGTGTACCATTACAGGATCATACAGAAGAGCTTCATTGTGTTAAAATCTGTGTTCCCCCTCTTCATCCCTCACTCCCCTCCCTCAGCTCTCGGCAACCACCTATATTTTACCGTCTCCATAGCTTTAACTTTCCCACAATGTCATAGAGGTGGAATCATGGTTACATAGCCTCTATTTGATTTTGTTTGTTTTTTTTTTTGCTAATATTTCTCCTAAACTGTGGCTTGTAGTTTCGTTCTCATAGAAATATCTTTTGCAGGACACAAGTATTTTATTTTAATGAAGTCCAACTCATCAGTTTTTCTCCTGTAGATCATAATTTTGGTGCTGTATTTAAAAACTCAATGCCAAGCTCAAGCTATGAATACTTTTCTGTGTTGTCTTCTGGGAGTTTTATAGTTTTACATTTAGGTCTATGATCCATTTTGAGGTAATTTTTATGAAAAACATGAGGTCAGAGTCTAGATTCATTTTTTTTCCTCCATGCGGAGGTTCTGTTTCTTCAGCGCTATTATGGAAAGGCTATCCTTTCTCCATAGAATTTGTATTGCTCTGTAAAAGATCTCTTGATTATATTTGTGTGGAATTATTTCTTGTCTCTACTTTGTTTCATTTTTCTCTTTGTTTGTCTCTTTACCAGCACCATTCTGTATTGATTACCAAGCCATGATGTTTGATCAGACTTGAAGTCAGGTAAGGTCAGTTCCCTGATTTTGTTTTTCTCCTTCAATATTATGTTGGCCACTCCAGCCTTTTGCCTTTCAGTACAAACTTTAGAGTCAGTTTTTAAATATTGACAGTGTAACTTACGGAGAGTTGATTTGGATTTCATTGATTCATTGACACCATTGATTCATACATTATTATTATTTTTATTATTATTCATTTGCTTTATTGATTATTAACTTATTAATTGATTTCATCGACTGTTGATTATTGTTTTCCTATTCATGAACATGGGATATCTTTCTATTTATTAGGGTTTTATCTGTTTAGATCATATTTATTGTTTATTATTTGTATTGTTCAAAGATGGAAGTTTAGACAACTTAGCTGATATTGTTCTTCTCTAATCTATGCATTTGATGCTATAAATTTCCCTCTCAGCACTGCTTTGGCTGCACCCCATGGATTTTGAAAAGTTGTACTTTTATTTTCATTTAGTTTAAAATATTTTAAAATTATCTTTGAGGCTTCTCCCTTGACTCACTTGTTTTTTACAAGTGTATTGTTTAATTTCCAAATATTTTATATTTTCTGGCCATCTTTCTATTATCAATTTCTGCTTTAATTCCATTGCTCTGTGAAGACATACTTTGCATGATGTCTAGTCCTTTACATTTGTCAAAGTGTGTTTTATTACCCCACATCTGTCTATATTGGTCAATGTTCTCTGTGTGCTTAAGAAGAATGTATATTCTACTGTTGTTGGATGAAATAATCTATAATTGTCAACCAGATCCAGTTTATTGATGGCTTTTCAGTTCAGTTATATTTTTACAGATTTTCTGCCTGCAGGATCTGTCTATTACTGAAACAGGGGTGTTGAAATCTCCAGCTGTAATTGTGGATTCATATATTTCTCTTTGCAATTTTGTCCCCACTAACTTAATTAACTGTTAGGAGCATACATATTAAAGATTGTCATGTCCTCTTAGAGAACTGATCCTCTCATTGTTAAGAAATGATCTTGTTTATCACTGACAGTTTTCTTTGTTTTGAAATTTGCTTTGTCTGAAATTAATATAAATTTCCCATCTTTCTTTTGGTTAGTTTTAGGATGGTATAGTATTATCTATCTTTTTGCTTTTAATCTATCTGATTCTTTATATTTAAAGTGCATTTCTTCTAGACAATATCTAGTTGGTTCTTGTGTTTGTATTTATTCTGAAAGTCTTTGTGTTTTAATTGATGTATTTAGATAATTCACATTCAAAATTGATTATTGCTGTATTTGGATGCATATGCACCATAATTTTCTTTTCTGTTTAGGACCACACATGTGGTATATGGAAGTTCTCGGGCTAGAGGTTGAATTGGAACTTCAATTGCTGGCTTGTATCACAGCCACAGCAATGCCATTCCCAAGCTGCATCTGTGACCCACACCTCAGCTTGTGGCAATGCCAGATCTATAACCCACTGAGTGAGGCCAGGTTTCGAACCCACATTCTCACAGACACTATGTCAGCTTCTCAACTGGCTGAACCACAATGGGAACTCCAAATATCCACCATATTTTTAGCTGCTCTCTATTCATTGACTTTTTTCTTTTTTTGACTCTCACTCTTTTTCTGCCTTCTCTGATTTTAAGTGAGTATTTTATGTGATTCAATTTTCTCTGTTCTATTAACATGTCAATTATCTTCCTTTTTAACTTGTTTCGTGGTCACTTGAGTGTTTGCAATATACAATTACAAACAATCCAAGTCAATTTCAAATAACACTGTATAGCTTCATGTTTTAGTGCAATGCAGGGAGTGCCTTAGAGCATTCATAATTCCTCCATCCTACCCCTTACAACATTGCTGTCCTTCATTTCACTTATCTATAAGCTAAAATCTCTGAATACATTATTGCTATTTTATTAGAACAAACTGTTATCTGTTCAATAAGTTAAGAATAAGAAAAA
The DNA here is from genome assembly GCF_054392235.1 of Sus scrofa. Classification (NCBI taxonomy): domain Eukaryota; kingdom Metazoa; phylum Chordata; class Mammalia; order Artiodactyla; family Suidae; genus Sus; species Sus scrofa. Next base: position 3,661,764 of record NC_139383.1, read on the forward strand.
ATAAAATATTTATCTTCATTTATTCCTTATCTAATGTGCTTTCTTTTTAAATGCAGATCTGAGTTTCCAACCTATATTATGTTCTCTCTCTAAAAAACTTCTTTAACATTTTCTTTCAAGGCATGTCTACTGGAAATATATTCTCTCACTTTTTGTTTTCCTGGGAAAGTCTTTATTTCTCCTTCACTGGATACAGAAGTTGTGTTTTATTTCTTTCAACATTTAAAATATTACACTCAATTCTCTTCTTGATTGGATGGTTTCTGAAGAGAAGTCTAATGTAATTCTTATCTTTGTTCCTCTAAAGATAAGATTCCTCCCCACCCAGCTTCTTTCAAAAGTTTTGTCCTTGACTTAATTTTCTCTAGTTTGAATATGATATGCCCACGTGTAGATTTTTGGTATTCATCTTGCTAGGTATTCTCTGAGCTTCCTAGATATGTGGGTCGGTGTCTGTTATTGATTTTCCAAAATTCTTAGCCATTATTACTTCAAATATTACTTCCTTTCCCTTCTGGCTGTCTTCTTCTGGTATTCTTAGTATATGTGCATTATATCCTATAATTGGCCCACACTTCTTGGATATTCCGTTCCTTATTTCTCATCTTTTATCTTTTTGCATTTCAGTTGAGAACCTTCTGTTGACATATCTTCCAGGTCACTGATTCTTTCTTTGGCTATGTCCAGTCTACTTATAGGGCCAAAAAGGCAATTTTCATTTCTGTTATAGTGTTTTGATTTCTGGCATTTTATTTTGATTCTTCTTCGTTCTTATAGTTTCTTTCCTCTTGCTCATATTATCTGTATGTTCTTGTATATTGTTAACTTTCCATTAGAAGCCTTAGCATATTAATCATAGTTACCAAGTTTAATAATTCCCGAAACTTTGTGATATCTGAGCCTGGTTCTAAGTTTTGGTTTGTCTCTTCAGACTGTGCTTTTTTTTCTCTCTTGGCATGCCTTGTGATTTTTTTCATTGAAGGAGGACATGACACACAGGTAAAAGGAACCAGAGTAGACAGTCCTTTGGTGTGAGGTTTTATGTTTATCTAGCTAGAAGTTAGGCTTTGTTTAATATTTTCTTGGTAGTGTCTGTCTGGGGTTAAAATTTCCTTTAGTGTCTTTGTTTTTGTCTCCCTGTTTTCTCTGGGTGTCCCTGGAGCCTTCTAAAATAGGGTATGGGGCTTGAAGGTCTTTTAGCTGCAATCCCTTGTTACTATGTTGTAGCCTTATTGATGTGGAGGTAAGAGGTTGGAGGGGGAAGAATTAATTCTAGTCTTTTTATGAGCTTGAGTTGGGTATTTCACTTCTCCCAGATCAGATAGTTTTTAGAAAAACCCCAATAACCAAGGTTTTAGTAAAATCATCTCCCTTGAGGGCAGACCTTGTGAAGGAGAATAGAGAGTTTTGAACTTATTTCAAAACAGTCACTTTTCCTTACCCTCCGTAGGAAGCACTAGGGACTTTTTCTTGGGTCTTCACTCAAGACCATAGAAGCTCTGGAGGTAAAACTCAAGAATGTGTGGCGTCATCCAAAACTGAGGTCTTTAACTATCTGACTCCTTTACACCAACCTCCAGGATTTAATCAGTTAGGTCAAAGTATTTTTTTAAACACGTATGTGGCTTCACCTTTGGGCTTCTGCTCAGGGACGCCATAATTCTCTGTATGTCCTTGTCTGTCCTTCCAGTTTTGTCTGTAGCAGTTTGCCCTGCAATCTCAATTCTCTGATGGCTATTTTAAAAGTTGTTAATTTTCATTTGCTCAGCCTTTTTCTTGTTGCGGGGATGGGAGTGGTGACTTCTAAGATTTATGCCTTTCAGATGAGAAACCACTCAAACACTCTGCAAGGATTTTTTATGAGAATTAGGTAAGTACAAAGAATACTTGTCTTTACATTTTTAAAAATTATAGATAGATAGATAAATCCATGTGAGTATAGAGGTAGGATCTGTGGATGGACTGGAGCCAGATCTCATGTTTTCCTTTGACATGTTAAGTTGTGCTGAAAATCATGAAATACAGATCTGGAAAAGTTGCTATTTAATTTTCAATTACATGTCTACATTTATGAATTGAAATTAGATTATACTTACAAATATTATATACATATATAAGCTATATTCCTATATATTGACTGTGTATGATTCATAGGTAATATATCATATTAATACATAATTTCATGTATTTTATATATACAATGTTCACCATCTTCTGTAACATATACACAGTGTTTACTATGGCGGCCATACGTCGATAAACCTAGCCAGTATGCTGAGTTGAACGAGACAAGTGTAAAGCCCAGTTTCAGCCCTAAATCCCGTATCTTTATTAGTAAAGGACTATTTTGCACAAGTGGCCTAACCCGGCCTGGCACTCCTACTCTCCAAATCTGTCCTCAAGCAACTTTCGCGACTCTGCTTCTCACATGTTCTCCAGGGTGCATCCTTGAGACCAGTCCAAGGGCCTGGACGTCACCCTTCTCCTCCAGACCTCATGTGTGCTCCCCACCTCCGGGGACCCCCCCCCACCTCCAGTTCCCTCCTCTGCCTGAAAGCACCTCTTTCAGGAAGCAGCAAGAGTGCCTTCTCTCCCCAGCTGGGAAACTGTTTGTTTGTTCTGTTTTCTCCATTTCTTATACTCTTAAAACTTTTCATTTGCATGCTTTCCTTAGCACAGTCCCCTTCTTCATCGTGGGGCGATGGGAGTGTGCAGCAAAGCATGTGGCCTCTGAGCCCTCAGTCTGCTCATCAACCTTGTCACTCATCCCTTCCCTTGGGAGCCTAGACAGAGCCCTTCACCAGCGCCCAGCCTCGGGGCTCCTCATGGGCAGAATAGGGAAATCACAGGTCAGTGTTAGGAGCACAGTGATTCCACCTTGTACCTGGCACCTGGCAGGTGCTTGGAAATGTAAGTTAAGTAACAGCATAACTGTAACAATGTTGATAACTGCATAGTCAATGCTTCCTGTGTACTCACCAGCTCATCTCATCTTTACAGCTCCCCCAGGAGAAGGTGTGGCCTCATCAAGAAGAAGAAACCCGGGCACAGAAAGATTTAAGGATTTGCCCATGTCCCCTGGCAAAGAGGGCAGGTCAGCATCCACTCCCTCACAGTTAGGGGTGGAGCCTGCACTTTTAACGCCACCCAAGTGCGGCTCTCTTGCCCCCTCTGCCTGCCCTAAGCCACCATTAACCAGGTGGCCCCAGGAGAAGGGAGGGACTGGAGATTTGCTTTATCCCTGAGGTACAAATTAGGCAGCGATTCTGGGGCATAAAGAAAGAAAAGTGAGCCTGTTATCTTCCCGAATGTGGAGAGAGCTTTGCAGAGTTCTGCTGCTGCCAGAATGGTTCATATCTGGGTAGGGACCAGAGCAGGGCCATCCCCAGCCTGTCTCCGCCTGTTTGCAAGCAATTGAAAGCCACGGAACCTTATGATCCTGCACCCTCATCACAGCGTCCACGCCACAAGTGTGCCACTGTGTTAGTTGCTGAATTATTCTCTCAGGAGAGGGTAGTCTGGTGACTAAGTCCTTGCCCTTTAAATTTTCCTCTTTAACTCTTCAGCTGGAAGAAAGCTCAGTGCATCCATCTGTAATTCACTCTACTAGGCACTGGCTCTCCGCTGCTCTGGACACCTGAGCAAGAATTGTCCCACTCTTGTGAGTGACCAGGAGTGTCCATGGGACTCGTTATTCAGCCCCACGGGATGTTTGGTAATTGGGTCTTATCCTTCTCTCACACAGAAGGCATATCACTGATGTAACATTTTTATGACATTTATTTTAGAAACATGCGAATTTCTTTCGCTATATTTTATGTAATTCGGATGACAGAAAAAGCATATACTTATTCTGCTCTAATATAAATATCCACGGGCCAATAATCTGGGGAATTTCACATCAGAATAGAGAAACAAAATAAAGAAGTGAGCCTGCTAAGTATATTAGCAGAGTTATGCATAACTGGAAAGGGGGAAAGGTACCTCCAGGTATTTATAAACTTTTAAAACATTATTTCCCAGAAGAGCCCTTACCGCTGGCTTCTCTTTTACACAGAGAAAAACAGTGTTTATGCAGGAGCCTTCAGGGTTCCTTTTCTCTGCTCACCGCTGCAGGGGGGCATCGCAACATTAAAATATCTATGTGTCCCATTGAAAGACCCCAAATATATTCTTTCCTCTTCCTACCACAGCTGTGAATGCGGCTCAGGAAACTGGGAATTGCCGCTTCCCCCACTGTCATTAGTCTGCACACTTCAACCTTCCTGAGGTTTTCCATGCTCGTTATAGATGCCTTGCTTCCATTTCCCACGCAGTGAAATCAAGCCGCACACCCCAAAGGGCCGTGACCACAGCTCTCTGGTACTCAGCATCCTGGGCGTTCATTCCGCCAGCAATCCCACCTGCGTCGGTGAAATCGCTGAAGGCAGCGCTAATGAATGTCTCCTTGCTTGTCCCGAACTCTCCTCGCAGGATATCTGGCCTCGGAATCGACTTTCTGGTCTTGTACTTTTTTCGCAATCCAAATTAGCTTAATGCACGACAGCGATCTCAGACTAGAGGTAGCACTCAGACGGTGGGGAGAAATCAAATACCGAATCAATTCGGGGAAAAAAAATAGAAATAGCGCATGACATTTAATTCCAGCACCTTTGGGGCTGGAAAGGCAAAGAGGGAAGCAGCAGCCCTTCACTGCGGGATGGAAGTATGTGTACGGCCTCATCCGTAGTTGCTGGATGTTCCGTTCCCTGGGTTGTAACCAAATAATGTCATTGGCAAAATGCGAAGTGTTCATTTATTGACTGCATGGGGGGCAAAGAATATCATAAAGGAACAATTTAAATCATTACCTCAAATTTATCTCCAGTCTTTAAGTCTGTCTTGCTCTCATGTGTATATTATTTTAAATTATTTATTAGTTTAAATAAAGTAGCACATACCACTTGGGTTCAGAATATATTCCCCAGCGTTTCTGCCAGTCTTTGGCGTACCTGTTTCAGGAAATGAATCAGAACATCAAGAGAGGGCTACCTGACATGTCTGGGAAAGCCGTGACCTACAAGAACTGTTACCTTAATGAGCGAGCAGTCAGTCAATGATGCTGTGCGGAGGCTCAGCCTCGGTTCTCCTCGCGGCCAGCAGGTGGCAGCAGAGCCTCGGAGTCCACGGGGCCCTGGGCTTCGACGGCTGTGAGCACCCTCCTTCATTTCCATTCATCCTCACGTGTCAGGCTCCTCATAAGCGCTTTTGGTAGACTGCCCCTGACGTTGCATCACCGAATCCACAATCATATATTGCCAACATTTTCTCCTTTTTACGCTTATCAATGGCATTAATTCAGAGGAAACAGGGACCCCTGATAGCTGTGGGCAGCCCTCTGCAAAGAGGAGATATGGTAAGAGGCAGGCACACCACGGGGCAGCCAACTTGACTGAGATAAAGAAGCGGATTTGAAGGGAAAAGGGGACGCGCGCCCCCCAAATAATAGACACTTTGTATCTCTTCCCTTCCTGTGCTCTTCTTTAACACATTTTACTTGGCATTTGAAACATAGATTTCTGGTGAAAGATGCATACGTTTGCTTAGATGTCTAGTTGAATATTTTCGGACGTTTAATAAAAACCCCATCTGATGTAATATTTTCCATACGCTTTCCCCAGGATACACAACCAGAAATTGAGATCTAGGGCTGGATGTCACGTGGGAAAGATAGGTCCTGGAATGCTCCTTTCTCCGAGATCTGTGTGGTCACACAACTGCATAGCAGAGAATTTTCTCAAAAATGCCGCAATGTTATCAAAGTGAAGGTTATTGGCATACCACAGGTTTAATTAATTAGGGTTAAACGGATGCCATGTAAGGAGGAGAAAAGGACATTTCCCCCCCCCTCAAAGTCTCTAATTTCCGGGAAAGGAGAAGACTGTTTAGCTTATTAGGAATAGTGTTGTGATTTCCTCAGGCTCTAGGTGGTACTGCAGAATCACCTACTTTCTATACTATCGTTTATTACAATTCTTTTTTTTCTACTTTTGGGGGCGTCTGGAGTACTTATATTAGAAAATATATTGAAAGAGAATATATTTTTAAAAAGGCAATATTGTAAAAGAAGTCAGTGAGAAATTAGCAGCATCTGAAAATGAAGAGTTAGATGTGCCTGTTTGTGTTGAATTCCAGACTGCATACTTAGAATAATTTTCAGCTGAATCAGAACATTTGAGAAGTACTTTACGGTATTCTGATGCAGCATCTCTGAATTTTGCTAACTTGAAATGAGCTTTTCAAGAAACTTACCAGCAAGTGATGGAGTTCCCCTCATGGCTCAGTGGTTAACGAATCTGACTAGGAACCACAAAGTTACAGGTTCGATCCCTGGCCTTGCTCAGTGGGTTAAGGATCCGGCATTGCCGTGAGCTGTGGTGTAGGTTGCAGGTGAGGCTCAGATCCCGAGTTGCTGTGGCTCTGGCATAGGCTGGCGGCTACAGCTCTGAGTAGACCCCTAGCCTGGGAACCTCCATATGCCATGGGAGCGGCCCAAGAAATGGCAAAAATAAATAAATAAATAAATAAATAAATAAAAATAAAATAAAAAATAAAATAAAAAGAATCTCACCAGCAAGTGAAAGGAGATACTGTTTGTGGTGATGTAGGGACCATGCCTTTTTTTCCCAAGTTGCCGTCCTGAGGGTGTCCCTAGGTATCTGTCTGCACGTGTGCTGTGATTCCCTTTCGGTGAAGCAGCTCTTTGCCTGCGGTTCAGACACAGGTGTGGACACACAAGCCTACACACACCTGGACCAGGTGTCCTCAGACATGCAATGCCCTGTGTTCCATTTTAAAAGGGCGCTGTTTCCTTTCCAGAAAACAAAAGAGTTAAAAACATCTTTCTCCCTCTTGAGGTGTAGTGACTTGAGCAGAAAGAAAGCAGGAACTACAAAACTAAAAAGAGAGTGAGGTCTATTTACAAAAAAATTTCATGTGACTCTTGACAGAGATGTTCAGGCAGAAAAAATTTCTTCCCCATGAATTACACGGCAGCGGCCCTTGAAATAGCGTCTTCCTCCTTCAGGCCCGTGTGTGAGGACCGGTCAGCCGCTGCCATTAACCTCTTCGAGGCATCCTGAGCAGGTCTTTGCCGTGTGCTGTGAAAACTCCTTCTCCACCCTCTTGATTTCATTATTTCTAATCCACCTCCCCTGCACTCACCCTCCACCAACAGCAAGTTTTACCTTCATGATTTCCAACGTTTTCTTTTTTTTTTTTTTTCCTTTTCTTTTTTTTTGTCTTTTTGCCTTTTCTAGGGCTGCTTTCACAGCATATGGAGGTTCCCAGGCTAGGGCTCCAATCGGAGCTGTAGCCGCCGGCCTACGCCAGAGCCACAGCAACGCGGGATCCGAGCCGTGTCTGCACCTACACCACAGCTCACGGCAACACCGGATCCTTAACCCACTGAGCGAGGCCAGGGATGGAACCCGCAATCTCATGGTTCCTAGTCGGATTCGTTCACCACTGCGCCATGACGGGAACTCCCCAACACTTCCTTTAAGTTCAAGCGTCCCCTTTCCTGTCATGGTATAAACCCCTTCTTTTCAACACATACACAGGCACAAGCTGTCATTGGACCACTCACTGGGTACCAGGCCCTTTCGTGAAAACTGCATCCCTTGACCTAATTTTTAAAATTATTACTATTATTTTTAGCAGTCATATTTATTCTCTGTCAACAATAGAATTGCTGACTCAGCTGGTCTATCCCCTAATGTACTCCATGTCCGTCTTGTTTATGCTCTTCTCTGCAACTGAAATATCTTTTTCTGGGAGTTCCTGTTGTGGCTCAGTGGGTTAAGAACCCAACTAGTATCCACAAGGATGAGGGTTCAATCCCTGGCCAAACTCAGCGGGTTAAGGATTTGGTATTGCTGTGGCTGTGGCACAGGAGGCGACAGCTCCGATTTGAACTTCCATATGCCATAGGTGTGGACCTAAAAAAAAGAAATACCTTTTTCCCTTTGCTTATTTATTCCTATTGAGCCTATCTACCAGTTTGTGTCTCGTTACCAATTTTTTGTTTTTCCTATTTTATGCACTTGTTTTTTCCTGCATTATGGAAAAATTAGGAAAGACAGAGCCAAGCAAAAATACTAGTACATAGATCCTTACTGATGGATATTAACTTAGTTACTGTTTAGGAATTGGTTTTTTTCTTTATTGTGTTTTTTCCTTGACTTAACTCTAATCCACACATCATTCTTCCTCAGAAGATAGCATCCCCACCTTATCAATGAAGATACGGAGTTTCTGAAAGGCTAAGTGATTTGCCAGGGGCTCCAAACTACAAATAACAGAGACGTTAATGTCTAGTCCCATCCGATTCAGAATTCCTTGCTGTTAACAACTGCATTATAAAGCCTAATTGTACTGTATGCAAAAGGACAATATAAAAGCCCAACACGGGAGTTCCCACTGTGGTGCAGTGGAAACAAATCTGACTAGTATCCATGAGGACGTGGGTTTGATCCCCACTCAGTGGGTTAAGGATTCGGCATTGTTGCCATGAGCTGTGGTGTAGGTCACAGACATGTCTCGGATCTGGTGTTGCTGTGGCTGTGGCATAGGCCAGCAGCTGCAGCTCCAATTTGACCCCGAGCCTGGGAGCTTCCATGTGTAGCTGTACAAAGCCAAAAAAAAAAAAAAAAAAAAAAAAATTGCTACCAGTAATTCATTAATTAAAGACCCCTTGGGGGAGTTCCCATTGTGGCTCAGTGGTAATGAAACCAACTAGTATCCATCAGGATGCTGGTTTGATCCCTGGCCTCGCTCAGTGGATTAAGGATCCGAGTTGCTGCAAGCTGCAGCATAGAGATGGAGCTTGGATCCTGCATGGCTGTGGTGTAGGTGGGCAGCTTCAGCTCCGATTAGACCTGAGAACTTCAATATGCTATGGGTGTGGCCCCCCCAAAAAAACTCCTTGGGCACTCTCTGGGCACTGATTACTGTTTCCCAGAAGTCACAGCTTGGGGAAAAATTTGCATAAATGTATGACACAATATTCAGTGTCCAGTGTCCATTGGGAGAAGACCCTTGAAGAACCACAGAACGTTCTCGAAAGATGTGTCTACCCACCCAGAAGTTCCCTGGTGGCACTGCAGGGTTAAAGACTGGTGTTGTCACCGCAGTGGTTTGGGTCACTGTGGAGGCTTGGGTTGGATCCCTGGCCTAGGAACTTTCATATGCTGCCAGCATGGCAAAAAAAAAAAAAAGAAAGAAAAGAAAAGAAAAAGAGGCTTCTATCCTGATTTTCCCCTGCATTTCCTGATACAGCCAAACATAGAAAAGAGTGGCTGTAATAAACAAGAGGACAGGAATAGATTGTGATAAATCCAGGCTATCTTGCTCTTGTTTATGAAAACACAGTATGGTCAACCGACAACTAGTGTTTGTCCCTCTGGCTGAGCGGAAGGGGACCTTCCGTTTCCTAAGGCAAACACGTGCTGTGTCTTTGCCGTCTGGATTCCTAGCTCAGTCCAGAGGGCACGGTCACTGTGACTTGGGGACAGATACCAGAAGGAAGCCAGGGCCTCAGGGGAAACTTTGAATTTAAGGGAAGGTGACTACTGGGCAAAACCTTCAAACTTCAGGTCAGCTTTTGGCTCTTCTCTGAAGCGCCCCTGAGTATCACCTGGTAGTGCAGCGAGGGTGAGGGTGTGTGTGTGTGTGTGCGCGGAGATGCGCAGAATAGCTGGGTTTGTTACGGTGGCTGTAACACCCGTTTCCGTCCCTTCCAATCGGGACCATTTATCTCCTGCTCCCGGGATCCGTGTAGCTGCCGTGGATCCGCTGCAAACCCAGGAGCCCTGCTTGGAGCTGCTGCGCTCCCCCATCTTGAGGCCCCTGAAGCTTCTCCGCGGATGTGCCTTTGTCAGATCCAGTGACGTCCTGCTCATCTCCTGGCAGCCCCAAAACTGAGGAAGAGGGGGCATGGCCAGCGATGGCCAAGCGGGGAGACCAGTCTTACCCGGAGGGCGCAGATGGTTACAGTGATACCGACGCCCACCCCCACGTGGGTGACCACTCCCGCTGGGCCATCAGCCCCCCCAGCCCTGCCTGCGCATGACCCCCCCCGAGATGAGCCATTGCAACTTTATTAGACAGAGCCCTGCCCTGCTCATTGGAAACACGCAACGAGAGCTTATTTAATTGTACGGAACTGAACCTTATTTAATGAAAGCAAGCATATGATGAGAGAAACCAGTTGTCACCGTCAAAAGGGCTTTGGAGCAACGACCAGAAGATCCAACTCAGCAGCCCCCAACCCCACTTGGGAGCCCTGTGCTTTGTGGGTGCTTTTTAATGGATGTACCCCACTTTCCTCCTCTGGGAAATGGTCAGCAAGGCCAGTGTTTGAGGGTCAGTGCAAAGATTAAAGGCACAGGGAGCTCCACTCAACACTGTGTAATAACTTGCAGGCAAAAAGACTCTGAAAAGGAATGGCTATAGGTATATGTGTAACTGATTGACTTTGCTGTACTCCTGAAATTTATACAACTTTGTAAGTTCTCCATACTCCAATAAAAATTAAAAAAAAAAAATAAAAGAAAAGAAAGCAGTGCCTGCAAAGCCCTGTGTACTTGGGAAGGGCCGAGAGCATTTGCTAAATCCCTCTGTTCCAGCCGTGGAGAAGAGTGCCATGGGCAGGTCTGTGCCGTGTGCCTGCTTTGAAAATCCAGGTCACAACCCCTGTACGTGTGTCACCATCTGTGAAACACAGGAGGGCGCTTGGAATGTCACATGTCAGATGAGAGCGGGTGTGCTCGGGGTAGAATGGCCACAGACTAGAATGTCACAGGTCAGAATGTCATATATCAGATGAAAGAGCTGCAATGAACGTGCAGAACATATATGTATGTATGTATCAGAGAGCTTAGAGAAAAGATGTTCCCAAGTGAAGAAACATTTATTTTTCTTTCCATCCTGCCTAGAACCTTATGGTTTTAAACAACAATAATGGAAACACAAGGATTTGAGAAAAGATGGTGGGACGTCCCAGAAATAGCACCCCCCCCATAGTTACAATGTGGTTAGAGATCTCCACCCAAAGGGAAAATGCAGCCATTGGGGCCTGAACGCCCATTTCCCCCTGAAAACCTGGTTTTCTTCCACGGAGTGGCACTTATTCCAAGCCTGGGCAGCAAATTGTTACAGATTGCTTTGTGCTAATTTATGTTATCAGCTGTCAAGAGATCTGTGTTTGGTTTGAGGTCAAGTTTCGTTTATTATTTTGTTGGCAAGTATACATACAAAAGAGTGCACGGAACAATAGAATTCTACTTTCAGAAGTGAAATATTATCAGTATGGCCAAAGACCCCTTCCAAAATATTCATCTTTCCAAACATAGCTTCCAATCTCTTGTTCCAGAGGAAATAACTTTGAATTTGGTGTTCTCATACCCACCCTTTTCTTTTATAGTTTTATTTAAAAAACATATATATTGGAGTTCCCGTTGTGGCTCAGCAGTAATGAACCCAACTGGTATCCATGAGGACATGGGTTCGATCCCTGGCCCTGCTCAGTGGGTTAAGGATCTGTCGTTGCCATGAGCTATGGTGTAGGTTACAGATGTGGCTTCGATCCTGCAATGCCGTGGCTGTGGTGTAGGCAGGCAGCTGTACCTCTGATTGGACCCCTAGCTTAGGAACCTCCATATGCCTCAGGTGTGGCCCTAAAAAGACAGAAAAAAAAATGCATGTATCTTTAAACAGTGTATAGTATAGTCTTGTATATTTTAAATATTACATAATTGATATAAACTTTTTTTGATCACTGAGATAAAGCCATGTTGATTTTCATAGCTGTTGTTCTTACATTTTCGCTGTGGTGTAGTAGCTCATTTTGAGAAAATATCACAAAATATGTACCTTTTTTTTTTTTGGCTGTACCTGTGGCATGTGGAAGTTCAGGGACTGAACCCACGCCACAGTAGAGAACCGGGCCACCGCAGCGACGATGCCAGGTCCTTAACCCACTGAATCACAAGGGAACTCTGATACTCATTCTTTTGCCAGCAGGTAATTTTATCGTTTCCATGGGAAAAATTTTAACAGTCAGCATTCATTCTCTATGTGCATTGGTAAATATGTAGGATTTCTCTCAAGAATTAAAATTAAGGACTAGATTTTCTGAGCTATATGGTATTTGTTTCTTTAACTTAAATTCACATGGCCAACTAATTTCCAAGGAAATTGTACCGAGTCCTATGTCGCTCCCCATTCTTGATAACATTTAACATTTTAATTTGTGAGTAATAAGTTATGTTTTAAAAATAGTTCCTCTTGATCTAGACATTTTTTCATTGGCTTACTTTATATTTGCGTTGGTTTCCTTTTCCGTGAACTCTCTCTTTATTTTTTCCACCCATTTTTTATGTAGTCTCGGTTATCTTTTCCTTCTGACTTGTGACACCGCTGTTTACAATGTAGAATCTAGTTTTGTTTGTCAGTTATACGCATTGTAAACATCTTGTCCAAAAGCGAGTGTCGCCTTTCGATTTATGTGTTTTGACGTAAAACTTTTTAGTGTTCCTGAAACTGAATTTATCAGTCTCTATTGCGTAATATTTAACACACCATTTTTCACATTATCAAGACACTTTCTATAGTTCCTGCCAATGTTTTAACGTTTTTTTTTTTTCCTTTTCAAGTATTTAATCTTTTGTGTAGGGTGTTATGTACAAATCAAATGTACTCTCTCCCACTATAAAACAGCCAATTATCTTAGCATCATAATTGACACATCATTTGCATATCAATCTGGAATTCTATTTCAGTCAGTGTGAATTTTTCACATTCATAACCTTATAGAATCTTGATATTCGGTAGAACAAAAGCACTCGCATTTTTCTTCTTCAGAATGTTTTTGACTATTCTAAACTATTTCTTGTTCTGTGTAAACTCCAGACTCAGCTTGATAAGATCCATAATAAGTTTGTACATAACTTAAATTTACTGTGTAGAAATTATGAAATAGGGGAATGTGACAGTCCCTGTAACTCTTGTTTCTTTTTCTTGACTTTATGCACCAAGTAGGACTTTAGTAAAATGTTGAATAAACTTGGCTCTGGCATATCCTCCTGTCCTCTCCCTGGCCTTAGAAGAATTGTGTCATACTTTTCAGAGTTGTGCATCTTCTTCGCTGGAAGTTGTTTGTTTGCATTTTTGGAGTTACCTTTCCCAGCGTTAAAGGATATGGATTTACTCCTAGCTCAAGGGAACGCTGAGTTTTATCCGATGCTATTCATTGACCTTCTAGTTAGAAACAAACATTGAATTTCTGAATTTTCTAGTTTGAGCATGTATTCTCTTTTCATAAATTCCTAAGTTAGATTATATAACATTACATTTAGAAGTTTTGCATTTACAATAAGCATTCTGGTTATGATTTAATTTCCTACTTCATTTTGTCCATACCGGATTTAGTATTACAGCTTTTCTAACCTCACACATTGGAAATTCTTTTCTTTCTTTTTGTACCCTACATGGGCTTGTGTATTTGGGAATTAGTTGTGTCTCTAATGTTTAGTAAATTCTTTGTGAATTGACTGTTTATATCAATTGAGTTGAAGGTCAGAAATTAGTGTTTTTATTAAGTTTATGTAAAATTCTTGCCTGATGCACACTTCTTCATCCTTTTATTTTAGTATTCTTTCCTTCTTTCCTTCTTTCTTTCTTTCTTGGACCACAGGTGTGGCACATGGAAATTCCCAGGCTGGGGCTGAATTGGAGCTGCAGCTGCAGGCCTACTCACAGCCACAGCAACGTGGGATCTGAGCTGCCTCTGTGACCTACACCACAGCTCATGGCAATGCTGGATCCTTAATCCATTCACCAAGGCCAGGGGTTGAACTCACATCCTCATGGATACTAGTTAGGCTCTTAAACTGCTGAACCATAACGGGAACTCCTGTTTCCTTATGTTTTAGGTCCATCTCTTACACAGAGCGTAGGATTTGGAATTGTGGATTTTAATTGCATAATCTCTTACTCCTAGCAGTAGTACGCAGTCTCCTTTTTGTCGTGATAAGTCACGTATCTGGATTTCCTCTACTGTTTTGTTTTGGATTTTCTATTCTCCCTCTTTGCCTTTCTTGTGGTTCTTCTCCTTGTTTGAAGGCAGTTTGTGGATTCAGAATGCAGTGGAAGAAGGCTGTGCTTAGCATCTGGGTCACTGCTGTGGGTTTTAGAAATGTGTGCAGCTTCTCTGTGGCCAAGTGTCTTCACCTGCTAACTAGGAGTGTAACTGTGTATCCCACGGGCTGGTTGTAAGTACCAAACAAAATACATGTTGGAAAATGGCTCACACTGTTCAGTCTCATGGCAGGTGTCTTTTAATAAAATTTCCCTCTTTGCCTCTTGCACTTGGGAGGCATGGCTACATGGCGAATAATAAAACGATTGTCGTAGGTGAACAAACAGTTGTGTTCTGCATAGATCCCACTCTTCCCAATGATAACTGGAATAATAATACAAAGAAGGGTTCAGGAAGCCCTTAGCATGCCACGCTTGTGCACTTAATTCGTGCAATAATAAGATCTTGCTGGTTCCACCTAAATTTCCTTTTCCTAAACTCTCTTCCGCTGAAGGCTTAGAATTTGCTTTGTTTTGTCTAGACGCCCAAGCCCTCATGAAGGTTTCCTGCCTTCTTGCAACCGGATCACCCACGTCTAACATCACAGCTTGTCTATGAGCTGGAGAGTAGGGTTCAGTGTCCTGGTGCCGCTCCTGGAAGCCGCTGGTCTAAATCACATGCACTTGCCCAGCGCGTAGGCGATTATCTGCTGAGGACGTTTTAACTTGGACCTGCCACGGCGTCCTAATGGCTTTTCTGGGAGGTGAAGAGTCAATCACGATGCATTAGGATGGCTGTTTCTTCTCTCCCCACTGACGGCTAACACGTCTCTTGAGCCAGGGACCTGCTAAGTGGAGAAAGTAGAGCATCTCTGTTTTCAGACTTCCTGACCAGCTAGAGCCCCTGATGGGTGCAGAAATGAGAGAGGCTGTCATTTCACACCTTGGACTCAGGGATCACTGTGCTCCTGGGAGTGAAGCCGAGTCTTTCAGCTCTTGGCTAAAGGCAGGAACTAGCATGTGAAGATGCGTACCCGTAATATCATTTGCTCGTAGTTGCTCTTCTGAGCAGTAATTTCCTCAATCAGATCTCCTTTCTGGGATTAAAAAAAAATGAAATAAATATGAACTGATTTGCCTGATGCCAGCAAAGAAAGTATAAAGCCAGTAACTAGTCTGCAGATATGAGAAAGATAGCTCAACAGCCCAGTAAATTCGGTGCTTCATTATTTGTTATTCATCACATGAAAAAACACAAATGAAAAGACCTGACCTTTCCCAGGCAGTAGCACTGCTCTGACAATAGTCAATAGTCACAGCTAATAGTGGTGCAATTTAAGATCTGCCGTATAATGATACATTTGTAAACACTTTTTTTTCCTGGAGCAATGTGGGGAGCAATCTACTGGCAGCAGATATAAGAATAAAATATCTCCTTCCTGCTGGTTGTTATCCCTCTGCTATAATTAGAATTCATGGGAGATTCATCCAGGGAGAGACGAGGCCCGGAATTGGTTACAAGGGAGGAGAAGCGAGGGATGGAGACTGGGAGCTTATGCGCTCTGCACCCAGCCTTTCAGCAACCGAAAACCTGTGCTTCTGAAAACGTTGCGCTGCCTACAGGGCGGAGAGCGGAATCGGTGTCTGCGATGAAGGGATGTATAAAATAGATGCATGTTGGGAGAAACTGGCCTAGGTGATGGCGGTACAGTTAGAGATCTGGTCCATAGCCAGACTTCCTTTCAAGTCAAAGATATTATATCTCAGTTTATAATAACTCCTCATTACCCATCCTGCCTTTCAGTTCCTCCCTGTCTCTTTGTAGATATTCATGCAGAAGAAAGGAAATACCAATTTTTGTCATTTGCAAGGTGGGAACGTTATCAGCTCACTAATTTCTCCGTGGATCTAAACTGTCAGGCCCTCCTCGGGTACCTGCACATCTGGTACTTCATCAGGAAACTTGCCAAAACCATCAGAAATGCTTAACGCAGGGTTTAGGCCAAGTGCCTGCTATCAATTCGGATAGCAAAACAGAAAAATAAAAGGAAAGGGACAAGGCTAAATTGCTTCAGACATTTAATTATCCTCCTTCTGTCCATCCATATACACACTCAGGCACACGCGGCTCATTGGGCGCTTTAAACTCAAGTCAAATCAGAGTTCCCTGGTGGCTCAGCAGATTAAGGATCTGGGTTGTCACTGCTGTGGCCCAGGACCTTCCTCATGTGGTGGGTGCAGCCCCTCCCCCACCAAGAGGAGAACCAAATCAGATCCAAGCAAACTGTGCGGCGGATCCCCCCAGGAGCCCCACACCTCCCCAGGCTCCCAAACCCACAGTCATGGTCAGACCCTGGCAGGACCTGTGCTGTAGATGAAGAGGAACCCACTCTGGTCCTGCCAGGAAACAATCCCTGCCTAGTGGGAGAGACAAGCAAACAGAAAAGTCTCCTAGATGCTCAAGCAGACATCGCTAGTTCCTGTGGAATTTCACCTGCAGGATGAGGCAAGTAGGGCAGATGAGGCAGCTACTGAGCAGAGCCTTGTCTGCATTCCGCCAAAGCAGCTGCAATCGTCTGAAAAGACACCTGGGTTTGAAGAAGCAGCCAGGAGAGAGGAGGGAACGAGAAATTGCCCACTGCAGCTGAGCTTAGCCCAAGCATTGGATGTGGCCGGAGAGGGAGGCAGCCGGCCGATCGACGGGTTTCCACACACCCACCTGAGGCATCTGGTCTTTATTCCTACAGTGAAAAAAGAGCCACGGAAAGCTTTGGGCTTGCACGGCTTTTTGGCATTTTTGAAGTAGCCTCCAGTTCCTGACAATGGTGACGTGTCTGAAAAGACTGTGCGTTACTGGTTCTCTTTCCCTTCTGCCTCCCTTTCCACTTCTCTTGTGACTTGATTGGGGTTATCTCCAAAATCAAGCATCTATACTTAAAAATTTCTCTTAGATTCTACTTTGGGGAACCTAATCTATAGCAGTAAAGAAGGCAGTCAGAAAGCTTCTAAGATAAATTCTAAAGAGAAAGAATCCTGAAGTCCCCATCCTGGCTCAGCTGCAATGAATCCGACAAATATTCATGAGGATGAGGATTTGATCCCTGGCCTCGCTCAGTGAGCTGGGGTGTAGGTTGTCGACACGACTCAGGTCCTGCATTGCTCTGGCTGTGGTGTAGACCGGCAGCTGTAGCTCTGATTCTACCCCTTGCCTGGAAACATCCGTATGTGGCATGTGCAGCCCTAATAAGCAAAGTAATAATAATAATAATAATAATAAAGAAATAAAACCATAAAAATAAAATAAAGAGAAAGAATCCTGATGTTTGGATTCATAGAGTCAAGATTCTTAGAGTCAAGTGAAGGAACCAGGATGAACTCTGGAGGAGAAGGGGAAGAAGTGTAGGATGCGGAGTTAAGCCCAGCGGAGGCAGGACGAGGTGAACGAGTCAGGTCCTGAGATGGAACCAGAACACTGTGGGAACCAGAGTATCTGTTGCTCGGTACCCACACCACCTGACATGAGGACTCAGTGAGACGCAGGCTCTTCCAGGCTCCCTTCTGGGGATAGAGGAGGTATCTATCACTTCTTCACTCCTGGCCTAGGCCTTGCATTCTAGGAAAATGCATGGATGCAAACCCGCTTCTCCTTCATGAAGTGGGCAAAGTCAGTCTCCCTGAGTCCTGGTATTAGCTAGGCTGGCATGGCCCCTGTAGAGAGCAGTAGCCATGTGACACCCGCATTAAAAGGGAACAGGCAGGCTCCTAGGTGTGCTAGGGTTTTCTTCCTACAGGCAGGTAGAGCCTTGGCTGGCAATGCAGTCTTTGGGAATGATAGTGAGTACAGGCCAGAAAGTCCACCCCAAGGTACACAGACAAATATGTGACAATAAATGAGATTCACATGAAAATTTTAGGTGGTCAAATTTAAAAGTTTACTTGTCCTTCTGCGAAATGGATTGAGCAGCTGCCTTGCTTTTCCCCAGAAAACAGTATTTATACCCGGTAGAGAAGAACTGGCATTTTTCCAGCTCACAGCCGCATTTAGCAGCAATATTAATTTCATTTTCTTACAGTTGCAGCTGTGAACAACTAAAAAAGGTCATTTTTCTATACTTGAAATATAGAACACATATTAATTTTCCAGTAGATTAACTTAATGATCAAAACTGGAAAAGAAAAGAAAACACGTTTTGGAGAGGAGAGAAAGAAGACAGGCCTTTCCCTGCCCTGAAGGTACTTATTTACATAGTTTTCACCCTACAGATATTCCACGGTTCTCCCTTGATATCTGTATTCAGCCCTTGTACTCTATTACTGTCCGAGATGATTCAGAACCATGCTTTGCAACAGCGTACCCCCAGTGAGCAGGTGGAGGGCTGCAGAACAGAGCTCCTGTGACATGGGATATATCCCTGAGTACATCCCATGTACACTCTAGAAGCAGGGGTGTATCCCTAAGTATACCCCGTGTACACTCTAGAAGCAGGGTGTATCCCTAAGTATACCCTGTGTACACTCTAGAAGCAGGGGTGTATCCCTTGGTATATCCCTAAAGACAGTTGCTATCACTGGTTGTCACTTTTGCCTTTAAATCTCTAGTTACTTTATTTTCTTGATTCTCATACCGTGATCTGGGTCACCTGAATTATTTGAAACACTTTTGCCAACCTCTTTCACCTCGGCAAACTCTCTGCCAATGTTCCAGGATGCCCATGACATAAACATTTTTCCTAACCATGATCCTGAGAATGATCAAACAATGATGTAACTGTCTAGATCAAATTCACCACGTCATATTGTTTTTTAATTTCAACTGAAGAATCTGATCTCTTGGCAAACATATTACTCATTTGGGGAATTCGGTCCAACGGTTGAAAATATTTGTTGAGTACTTATGTTATCTCAGCTACTGCAGATTCAAATAAACACTAAAAACTGGAATGAAAGTATACTGCCTATCAAAAGAATCAGTGGCATGACTGGGAGATCTTTGCAATATCAAAAAGTTAGGCAAAAAGAACAGTGTTTTGGAAAACCAGGAGGTAGTCGTGTGAAGGACAACAGTCGCCAAGGTCCCTTAAAACCCTTCCTTGTCCCTGTTGTTCAGACAACTTCTGTCTTCCTTGTTTTAGTTTCCATTTGACTTATGACTGGCCAATACCTGCACTTGGTTTACTTGATTCTTTATTACGATAACAGAGAAAACAGAGAAAAGAAAGACTCTGTATTAAACCTGAAAACTAGGAGTAACATTTGCACACGTCTTTGCTTCATCATTTTCTGTGCTTGCTCTTCTTTTTGGCTTTCGAAATACTTACTACTTTTTCTCTTTCCTATCTTCCCCCAAATGCTGACTTTGCATTAGGAAGTTATTTTCTTTAATAGCATTGCCTCATTTATTTCTATACATTACATTCCCCTCAACTTTTTGTAACTGAGATGTGCATATTCTCTTCAGTTTACAACTGAACTCCACAGAGAAACTAAAACAAGCACTAAGACAGAATTTTTGGTGATTTCAAGTATGCCAGCATTTGATTCTAAATTCTTTCAGAGTTCTTTTTTGGTCAGTTTTGACAAAAAAAAAAAAATTCTTATGGGATTCTGACTGAATTTGCATTGATTCTGTTATTAATCATTTTGGTAAGAAAGTGACATCTTAACAATATTGAGTCTTCCAAGCCACAGATGTGGAATATTTTATTTAAGCCTTTAAAAATTTCTCTCAGCCAGGTTTTGTAATTTTGAGTATTCAGGTCTTCCATATTTTTGGTCTAAATTATTACTTAATTTTGCATGTTCATGATATAGCTGTGATTATTTTATTTATTTCAATTTCCATTTGTTAATTGCTAGTCTATGGAAATACACTGATTTTTACGTTAATTTTCTACTTAGTAAATGCACTAACTAGATCCAGTATTTTCTTTGTAGATTCTATCAGATTGCTTGTGTGATTGGTCTTGTGAATGCCCTTTATTTTTCTTGTCTGATTGCAGTGGCCAGAACTTTAGCACAACATGGAGTAGAAATTTCCAGAGAAGCCCATTTTTTCAAGAAACCTCCATATGCAGTCATACCACTGACTATGATGTTAGCTCAGGCTTTTTGTTGTTTGTTTGTTTGTTGCTTTTTAGGGATGCACCTGCAGCATATGGAAGTTCCCAGGCTAGGGGTTGAGTCAGAGCTGCAGCTGCTGGCCTACACCACAACCACAGCAACTCAGGACCTGAGCCATGTCTGCAACCTACACCACAGCTCATGGCAATTCCAGCTCCTCGACCTACTGAACGGGCACCAGAGATCAAACCCTCTGTCCTCATGGATGTTAGTCAGATTTGTTACCACTGAGCCACGATGGGAACGCCAGGATTTTTGCTGATGTCCTTTATCAGATTTAGGAAGTTCCCTTCTATTTCTATTTTTTCTGAGAGCCTTACCAGGAAAGGATGCTGGATTTTCATCATATATCTTTACTTGATCTACTGAGATAATTATGTGATTTTTCCTTTTTAGTTTTTTCATATGTTGATTGTATTAATCGATTTCTGAATATTAAATCAACTCTGCATTCCTGTGATGAACCATGCTGAGTTAAGATCTATTTTCCTTTTTATATGTTGGTGGATTAATTTGCTAAAAATTTGCTAAGAATCTCCATATTTATGTTCTGAGGGATATTCGACTGCATTTTTCTTATATTGATGTCTGTTACTGGTTTTAGTATCCAGTACCTGATTTTTAGCCTCACAGAATGATTTGGGAAGTGTTTTTTCTCTTTAATTTTCCTGAATGGTTCATGTTGGATATATTCTCCTACTAGGTGCATAAATATTTAGAGTTGTTTTGTCTTTTTGAATGAATTACTCTCTTTCTGTTATAAAATAACCTTCCTTCTTTCTGGTAATAGTTGCTATCTGAAATACTTATCTGGTATTAATACTTGTTAGTACTTCTCAGACTTCTTTTTGACTGAGGTTGACTGATATGTCTTCTTTCCTTTAACCAATTTTTATGTATTTAAAATACATTTATTGTAGGTGCCGTACAGTTGGGACTTGATTTTTCATCCAGTTTGATAATCTCTGTTTTGTAACTGGAATATTTATATCACTATATTTTATGTGACTATCATTATAGCTACAGTTAAGCCCATCATTTTTTATATTCTTAATTTATCATGTTTTTCCATATTCTTTATTTCTTATTTGGTTTGAGTATGGCCTTATGATTTGGCTTTATCTCCTTGTTGGTGTATTAGCTAAAAGTATTTGTTTTCTTATTTTACTTGTCACTATAGTATTTATAGTATATCTGAAAATGTCTTTATTTTCACTTTGTTTTCCATAGGTTTCTGGGGTGACAGATTTCTCTCCCAGTACTTTAGAGGTGCTGCCCCATTCTCTTCTCACTTGCATTGTTTCCAGTGAGACATTGCCTAGAGTCTTTAACTTGATGCTCTCTACATAATATCTCCTATAATATTTCCTCTGTTCATTTTAATCCTTTTAGATGATTCATTCCTCATCATGAGCTAATTTCTTATGAATGTGCACTGATTAGTACTCAGTTAAGTGTTTGAAGGGAAATCTCAGCACAATTCCGGGGGTCTTTCTCTCTCTTGGTCCTTCGCCCTGATTTCTCTATAGCTCTCTTCTCTCTGTCTCTCTGTCTCTTTCTCTGTGTCTTTCTTAGTCTCCCATCTCTACTATCTAATCCATTAGACTCCAGCCAGCTTGTTGCACAAAGTTCTGCTCTGTAGTGCCATCACGGAATCTACTAGGTTCTGCCCAGTTTCCCTTCCCTGTGGTGTGCCCTGAAAACCTTTTAAGGCATTAAGCTGTGGTAATTGTAGGGTTCACCTCATTTGTTTCCTATACAATCTCTGGAATCACTCTCTTGCATTTTCTTTGATTGATGCCCTGTGCCATGGAAAAGAAAAATCAACATTTCCTGTATTTTGTCTTTGTTTCTTGATTGAATCATGTGGGAAGGAGAGCATCTGTTCCCTGTGAGTCCATTCTGATCAGACACAACAGTGTCATTATAGTTAACTTTTATACTGCATTTAGAATGTGAAATATCTTGAGTCATTTGATGATTATGGAAGATTTTGCATTCCTTCAAATGATTTTTCTTTTGATTGATATGCATTGATTTCAACAGTTAATTGTGTTGTTGAACATACATCTTCCTTAGAATCTCCTGACTTCAATGAAAATAGCAGCTACTGGTCAAGAAAGAAACATCTATCATCTTTCTGAATTTCTCTTGGGAATACAGAACAAATTTATTGGAATTGAAAAAGAGTGCAGAATGTTTAACTGAAAGATACCTTCACTTAATTTTCAGTTGGACTTCAGAAAAATGTAAGGCCATTTTGGTTATCTATTTGCTGTATAATGAATGCCCCCAACACAGTAGCTTTAAAAAACAATTATTTTATTATCAAGTTCTGAATCTTAGATGCTAATAAATGGTTTTTATTAACATCGCTCCTGCAGCAGCAAAAAGTGGTTGGGCTGAGGTCATTTTGTCTCACTCACATGGCTGGAGGTTGATGCTGGGGGGCCCGGTATGTTGGAATACTGCATGTAAATAATCCATGCAGCCTTGGGAGTTCCCATCATGGCTGGGTGGTAATGAACCCTACTAGTATCCAGAAGGATACAGGTTCAATTCCTGGCCTTGTTCAGTGGGTTAAGGATCCTGTGTTGACATGAGCTGTGGTGTAGGTCACAGATGCGGCTCCATTTCAGCACCTAGCCTTGGAACTTCCATATGTCCTGGGTACCGCTATAAAAAAGGCAAAAAAAAAAAAAAAAAAAAAATCCATGCAGCCTCTCAACTCCTCATGGAACATTGAGTGGCCTTCAAGGATGAGTGTGTCAAGAGAGTGCAGCAGAAAAACTAATTGCCTAGTCCCCAAAGTCACTAAATGTCACTTTCACAGAGAACACAAGATTCAAATTGAACAAATTCTTGATGGCTGGCCCTAAGTCACATTGTGCAAAAGACCTGTGGACTCTCATGAACACTGGGTCCCTCTCCCAACCTCTCAAGGAGCACTGCACTTTCTCTCCAGCCCCCCGACTCCCATTTTTTTTTTTTGGTCTTTTTAGGGCTGCACCCAAGGCATATGGGAGTTCCCAGGCTAGAGGTCAAATCGGAGCTGCTGGAACTGCTGGTCTATACCACAGCCACAGCAATGCAGGATCTGAGCCATGTCTGTGACCTCCACCACAGCTCACTGCAATGCTGGATCCCTGGGTCCTTAGCACACTAAGCAGGGTGCCAGGGACTGAATCACATCCCCTTGGATACCGGTTGGGTTCGTTTACCATTGCACCACAATGGGAACTCCTGTCAAGCCCTCTTGTCACGCAGGGCTCTGCCTCCAGCCTCCTCCAGTGCTGTGTCTTGCTCAGCACTGAGGCTTTACCTCTCCAGCCTCCTCCAGTGCTGTGTCTTGCTCAGCACCTGGAAAACATGGGGCCTGTTTTCCCAGCCTCTGGAGGGCTGGGCAGCCTGGGGAACCCCACTGACAAGGTACCTCACTTTGCTTCCCCATCCAAGGGTATTATCACCTGGCTCTGCTTTTCCACAGGGTAGCTGGACCGCAGCTGGCCTCACCATGAGATGCGGTGAAGCAGGAGGCTGGCTTTTCCTCACTCAGGATCCTCGGACATTGTATGTCTTCTCTTTCTGTAATAAAGCCTTTCTTTAACCGTATTATGTGACTTTGCGAAATGTCCCAGTTCTTGATGCATAACTGACTTGACTTCAGAAGGAGAGCCTCATGGTAAAATCATAGGTTCTGCATCTCACCAGCTGCCTCCATGGTGAAAAACTAATGGAAATTATTTATTTTGTAATGTCACTTATATTTATTTGCTGGATCATTGACACTTGTGTAATTTAGAAGTACACCAGGAAGACTTGCCTGGCAGAATGTCGGCTCCACTGGAGCAGGGACAGTGCTTTGAACACCTCTCTGCTTAATGTGGTACCTGGCACAGAGCAGTGGCCCAATGCCTTTAGTTAAGTGACTGAATAAATACATATAGAGGAAATTATTGGTCAGTCTCACTGCCAAAATGCCTAATTGGACTGACCCTAGAGTCTACTTTGCATTACGTGAAAGGCCCTTAGTTAACTCAAATGATGTTGCAAACACATGTAATGTCTTATTGCTCCAAAGCTGACAATGTCCCAAAGTTTGTTGCACACAAATGCACCAAGCCTTTGTACAAAAGCTGGGAATGAAAACAATGTTTCAAAGTGGAAACATAATTTCTGTATATACGACAAGCAAAATATTAATACATTTAAGACAAGCAAAATATTAATACATTTAATATTTAAAACAGCTTCAGGAACCAGTGAGAAAAAAATACACCTTGATAGAAACAATGCCTTCAGGCTGTGAATAATCATTTCTCTGTAGAAGAAATATAAAAACTGATGAATGTATGCAAACATACAATATAGATGACCAGTCAAATCGAGAATGATAAAAAATGATAATACACATTATTGATGACTGTGAGTGAAAAACGCCATGTTACAAATTTCCAGGAAGAGAGAAAATCAATATAAGCCTTCTGGAGATCAATTTGGTAATATTTATTAACATTTTCTACAGAGCAACTCTGTTTATATAAAGACAGCCTGAAGAAATAGATGTATTTTTAGATTTTGAATTTTATTGATCAGAAAATTGAGATTATTTCAGTGTCTATCAAGATGAATGTTAAGAAATAACAGCAGAGGAGTGGCTTAGCTGGTTATTAACCCAACTAGTATCCATGAGGATGCAGGTTTGATCCCTGGCCTCGCTCAGTGGGTTAAGAATCTGGCATTGCCACGAGCTGTGGTGTAGGTCGCAGACCTGGCTCAGATCCCGCATTGCTGTGGCTGTGGCGTAGGCTGGCAGCTGCAGCTCTGATTCTACCTCCAGCCAGGGAGCTTCCATATGCCCCAGGTGTGGCCCTAAAAAGAAAGAAAGAAAAAAAGAAATAGCAGCACACTTATTCATGGAATATTAGGGGGTGAGTTAAAATATTGTAGAGTAATATTTCTTCACATACATTTTTGCTAAATAAAAGGCACACTGCAAAACACCGCATACTGTAGGATCTTCTTCTGAAAAAAATTCAAATGATGATAAATAGGAAAAGACAACATATTATCATAAATTGCAGAAGGAGAGTCTTCCTGATGGGCTTGTGGGCAATTTTTATTTTCTTACTATTGTCTTTCTGTATGTTCTCATTTATATGGTGTAAATGAATTAATTTTGTATTGGGAAAACAATCACAAGTAAAAACAAATAAACAAGACTGGGGTGGAACAGAGCCCGAGGCTATAATATCTACTTTGATAGTGGTCTCCTCACAACTGGAAGAGCAGGAAAGCCATCTGGAGCTGTGGCTTTGAAAACACGTGCACTGAAAATCTGAATGCTTGCTCAACCTCTCTTCAGTTTCGCTTGGATAACCTGTCTTGCTGTCTCCGTATAACCCCTGACTCCTCTCCAGTTAGGGAGGGACTAAAGAATTTGCCTATTTCCTTTTTCCTGTAAATGACTGCTAATTAGTTAACTCTTTCTTTCAACATGTAACCAATGATCTTTGAGGTTCTGCTGTTGTGTTGGGCATGTGGGGCATTTATGATAAACATAACTGGATAACCCAGTCTTGAATGCTTCGCATTTGTATCTCACCACAAGTCATTTTCAGGTGTCTTGACTATACGTTAAACCATATTTTAAACTATGATTCATTTAGCAGGCTAACCTCAAAATTGTCCTAATAAGTAGTTGCATTATTGCTTTCAATATATTGTTTCTTACCTTGGATAACATCTTTTTAAGGTAGATCCTCTAAAAGACTATTGATGAATGGGTATCCATGATACGTGTCATTAAACTATTATAGATCTTCCTACCTAATGAAGAGGAAACTTTTCAGGACACCTGCATTACCCTTATTTCATTCCTCATACATGCTACTTGGAATGATCTTCACATTTTCTATGTTGATAATTGGTGGAATCAGAGTGCATTTTCAAAAAATACAGAATAAAAATCATCACTATTGAAGGAATGAAATTGAAGCTATTATTTTTAAATAGAAGTGATCACATTATTTACAGATTTCAGGAGATAAAATACATGCCTGGGTAATAGGCAGGAGGGGAAAAAAGTACTTCGGACAACGATGGAAATACCAAGAATTACATTATTAGCCAAACCCTTTCCTGGGTATGAAATATAAAATTCGTCTAATATTCCCAGTTATCTTTCTGCATCTCTGGAAAAACCTCCTCTCTGGTTTATACAGTGAGGTGAAAATGTCCACAATCATATACCAGAAGTCTGATGCAAGCATATAAGATCAAAGATTTTCTTTCCTAAGCCAAGAAATAAAATGAAAGGAATCCGTCTGAGTTTCCTATTTAACCAAAGCAGCTAAGCAATGATTATGGCCAAAGGCTGTCTTCCTCTCTTTTTATATTCAAGAGATTTAAGTCACTATCTCTCTAATCATAGCACTGAGTACTGTAATAGACTTTTCTGAAAGAAGATAAAAAAATTTCCCTTACCTTTTTTATGATAAAAATTCAGTGCAATATGGAACTAGAAATGCTTTTCAAGCTCCCTGGAGAAGTCCATCCTCTGCAAAAGGGGAGTAATTTGACATGGCAGTAACATATTCTCTTGGTGGAGAAAAAAAATTGAGTCCTACGGTACCCTGTGTTGAAAACCATCTATGGCCGTCCACCAAATACACTGATGAATGATGATGCCAATTTAACACTCAGAAATCCACTGATTCACAATTTCTTTCTTTTTTTTTTTTTTTTTTTGTCTTTTGTCTTTTCGTTGTTGTTGTTGTTGCTATTTCTTGGGCCACGCCCGCGGCATATGGAGGTTCCCAGGCTAGGGGTCGAATCGGAGCTGTAGCCACCGGCCTACGCCAGAGCCACAGCAACGCGGGATCCGAGCTGCGTCTGCAACCTACACCACAGCTCACGGCAACGCCGGATCGTTAATCCACTGAGAAAGGGCAGGGACCGAACCTGCAACCTCATGGTTCCTAGTCAGATTAGTTAACCACTGCGCCACGACGGGAACTCCCACAATTTCTGAATTAGTTTGCAACAAATCTCTCTAGTTACATGTGTTTGAGGTATAAAGGAGAACTTTATTCACCACTCTGAGTTTATTAGAAAAGGGGGCTCAGACTGGAGAAGCAGATGCACTGGGCTTCTTAAAAGTGCAGGTGAATCAACAGTGGACTTCTGCTCCCACTCTTGTTGCCTCCCATAAAATCTGCACATGCTGTTCAGCTATGTCTAGTTACAAACTCTTTGCCCTGTGATTTCCATGCTGGGAAATAACATCCCAAGGCTCTCCATTTGTCAGGACCATGGCTAAGGGTGGGTCACAAGGATGAGATGCTTGATGGGGGAAGAAGCCAATGATGGAGGCAGACTGGGTGGAAACGGAAGAAGCTGATGGCCAAATCAGGGTGTAGACAATTAGGGGTCCTTGAGCTTGGCAAGCAATGGGCGCCAAAGTGAAGCAGAGCGTAGGTTTAATGGATTCACTTTGCTGACACCTGAGATGAATACAGCATTCTAAGTCAACTGCATGCCGATTAAAAAAAAAAAAAAAAAAAAAAAAGGCAAGCAGAGCAATGAGTCAAAAGCAAGGCAAACAACCTAGAGGCAACTGAGCAGTACAAGCCGTGGAGCCAAAGTCCAGAAGCAGACAGTCCTCAAAATCATAGCGTAGACAGAGAAGAATGAGCACCTGATAATTACACTGGTCGTCAAGGACCAGAGTTTGGAAACATCTGGACAGCGGCTAGTTTAACATCCAGGCAAACAATTCTGTCATCACTGAGGTCGGGTGAATTGTGAGGCTAGTGAACAAAAGATTATCCCCGTGGCAGCCCATCGTCATGGTCTAATGTCATTTTCTTAAAGGAGAGAAAAAAATGTCAAGTTATACCAGGAATTCAGTAGAGTGTTATGTCCTTCCTGGTTCAGTAAAAATGATTGTGATAATCGTTGTGAGTATAAGCAGAGGGAAGACCAGTTTTTCCTACTAATGGTGTTACAATCACATTCATTTGATACCGAAAGGCTTTAGACACTTGGTTATAAGATATTCTATAAGCATTATTTGTAGTAAAGTCTAAATCCTTTCAATATATGAAATAAATATGTGGAGGCATATCAAATTAAAATGTTTGCATTTAAACTAGGAGCCTTTTATGAGAGTCAGGGGAGAAATTTAAAAGATATAATTGGGTAATAATGCCTATACAGGCTGGGATGGAGAGATAAGAGAAACACCCTTTACACAGATGAGATGTACTCAATTATTTTCCTTAAGAGATTTTCTTTTACTTTTCTAATGAGTAATTTTCTCACTTGTTATAACTGCCAGTTTCTGGGGAAATGAATACTGGTTCATAAAGGAACAGGACCATTAGATGTTTCTCCCTGTAAAAATTGTTTCACAGAAGTATATGTAGGGAAAACCTGCATATTAAGCGAGATAAAATGTGTTTTCTCCTGTATTGTAAATTTTTTCATGTTAAATAAAGCCCGACCAGAGATTGGAAATAATTTTGTCCTCCATATAAAGGCCTAATAGTAGTGTTTAACTAATAACTCTTAGGGAGTTTCTGCTGTGGCACAGCAGGTTAAGAATCTGACTGCAGCAGCTTGGATTACTGCAAAGGCTCAGGTTTGATCCCTGGCTCAGCGCAGCAGGTTAAAGGATCCTGTGTTGCCACAACTCACAGCTGTGGCTTGGATTAATCCATGGCCTGGGAACTTCCATATGCTGCAGGTGTAGCCATAAATCAATCAATAAATCAATCAATAATTACTCTTAGCCTTCTCTAAATAGTTTGTTTTCAGGTAATACACTAGAGAGTTGTAGCTGAAGGGACTGATATTTCCTACCACCTCTCTCCACTTTGCCACTTGGAGCAGAGTTTCAGGTGCATGTTGCAGAATTTATTATCATTTGGGTCTGGGTTAGTTGTATAGGTTGCCTGAAGTTTTCACCCAAGTCAATGGTTAAAGCAGTTGAATGGGATAAGATCCAGATGTGTTTGAGAGAACCACCCAAGACTCTAAGAGTAAACTGGTTTCTCTTAATAGATAAAAAGGATTTGCCTTCAAGGTATTCCAGTGTTGCTGGTCAGAATCAGTGATGAAGATTAAAGAGAGTGGAGTTCCATCATAGCTCAGCTGTAACAAACCTGACTAGTATCCATGAGGACGCAGGTTTGATTCCTGGCTTCGCTCAGTGGGTTAAAGGATCCAGTGTTGCCGTGAGCTCTGGTGTAGGTCACAGACATGGCTCGGATCCCTTGTTGCTGTGGCTGTGGTGCAGGCCGGCAGCTACAGCTCTGATTGGACCCCTAGCCTGGGAACCTCCATATGCCACAGGTGCGGCCCTAAAAAGAAAAAGAAAAGAAAAGAAAAGAAAAGAAAAAAATTAAAGGAAGCAATGAATTTCTGAGTGAGAGGAGAGAAGAACACAATTGTGCTTCCTGATCTCTGTGTAGGGCAATTCAATCTTGCTTTGCTTTCTGTAAATTCCCCTAAGCTGTGTCATAGATGTTCACTGTGACAGAGACTTTAACCTCTTTATTTCTTTAGACACAAGAGCACCAGATGCCCCACTGTCAATCTTAGATTATCAGCTTCTCAAGGGCATGGCTCTGTTAGTTTAATTCACCTCAAGTCAAGCGTAGCATCGCTATGGAGAGAACTCAGCTCTCTGTCCTTTCTATGGGTGATTTTTACCTCTGTTATTCATTACACATCCATTCCTTCTCTTGTCTGAGCTTCAGGTTGGGGTGACACCTCTTTTACTCTTTGAAATACCACCAACAGGTTGTTTCCCTGAATGGCTGCATATATAACTGTTTCTCCAACACCTTGCACCCTTGCAGTTCCAGGAGATGGCCTCAAAACTCCCCCAGTGCATGACCTCTCACCGCCTAATGGTCTTTACCCTTGAAGTTGGGGCCATTCAGATTGGCTATTTTCATCCTGGGATGTTGTATATATCTGTACCTTTGTATTCAAAGGTGATAATAGTGGTGCCACCGAAGTCAAGAAGTTTTTCACCTTGACGGAGGTGCTTCAGTGTTGCCATTGGATTGTCACAGAAAATTTTGGGGCAGCACCATTCCCGCTGACAACTTCATCTTTAGATGTCCTGATCTGTCTGAAGGCTTTTCTTTAAAAGAGCACTTTTCCTATTGGAGCTGCTAACCAGAATGGTTTGAGGTCCAGGACAGCTTTCTAGCCCTCCACAGCCTTGCTACTCAAAGTCTGGTCTATGGTTTAGTGTCCTCAGCGTCACCTGGGAAGTTGTTAGAAATGCAGAAATCCAGGGCTCCAGGCTCACTCCAGATCTACCACATCAGAATCTGCATTACAGGAGCCTCGGGGATGTTATGCACCTAAAAATGAGAAGCAGGACTCTATACTTGGCCATGTTTTCTGAGGTTGTGATTTGCTAACTCTTTCTGCTTTTGATCCTTGGGATCAGATCCCCCCGCTTCAGCAGGCCCTGCGGAGGTGGCTATTAGGATCCACGTTGCCTCACTGAAAGGTTTATTTAATTGTAAATGCAGTATGACGGGGAAGAGGCTTTATTCCCCCAAAGGCTTCATATAATTACCAGTGACGAAAGACCCTTCCGAAGTGTGCCCGAACCCTGCCAGTGCTCTGACACCTCCATGTCCCGATGCTGTGGCTTCAACCTTTGGAGCAGGATGTTCAAAAATTCTTACTTAAGTGTTAGGATATACACCATTAAAAATGTCAGACAAATTTGCTGAATATTATAAAGTGAAGTGATTTTTGAATTAACTGGACTCTTGGGATAACATCGGGGTGAAAGTGAGGGGCTAAGACTGTATTCTTGGCCTCTCCTTCTTCTCTCCCTACAAAGTGCTTTCTGGTATGGAATTTCAAGGCTGCCTAGAAAGAGTAGAGTAAACACACCCCTGTTACATGAGAACCACCATTACTCATCCACTATTAATATTGCCTACGATCTTCATTTGACCAATGGCTTCTCAGTGTCCAAACCACAGATTCCTAAACTCTCCATCTTCAAGATCACGTGTGTATGGAGCAAAGTATAACCATGTTGATCCCATCAGAGATGCACGTCTCGTCTTTATCTCAGAATTGTCACTTAGCAATAGTATGCAATCACCAACATAAGCATCCAGAGTGAGTTCGGTGTGTTGTCTGTCCAGAACTCTGAAACGTAGGATAATCTGTAACTTGCTTTGTTTGGAGTCTAGTTGGATGGTTTCTCTCGTTCCCAGAGATAGATGATCTAACTTCCTATCTTTTATTTTTGAAGAGTTTGGCTTTATGCAAAGAACTGCCTATGATATGGAAGTTTAAGAAATCTTTCAGTGTCCTTTAATCCAGGAGTGGAGTCTCAAGCACTTTCACGCTAATCATCAATTAACTCATGGTTCTCAAATGATCATGAAACACTCATTATTAGTGAGCATTGTCTCGTACTGTGACACATTTATGGATGATCAATATCATTGGCCATTTCTGGATAGCTCTCTTCCATGTTGTTGGTATGGCCCATGGAACTTTACACGGCTAGGTTTCCCAGACATCTGAACATGTTCTCTGACAATTGGTTCTAGGTTTCTGGCTTCATTGTGGACGTGGATAGTTGACAAGAAGAATGGTGATCTACACAGTAGCTTTTCTTTAACCCTGGGTACCTATGGTCTGCAGTCATATATATGTAAATTTGTATGAAGATGGGATTTTATTAATTGAACAGCAGGGGGATAGCTATTACATTTCAGGTGCATTAAATAGTGTGAGTAACCATCCTGGGAGAACAGAGTTTGGCATATTCTAGGATTTTTTTTTTTTTAAAGGGCAGGTCCATCATGTATGAAATTCTGAAATGGTGGCCCTGCAGAAGCACATTGAGAGAGAGAGAGAGAGAGAGATGGAAATACTGATACAGACAGAGAAAGACATGGAGATTGAGACATAGACAGACATGCACAGAGGGAGAGGGAGAGATAGTAAGACAGAAAGAAAGTTTATGAGAAGAATCAGATGAAGTTGTAAGGGCTTAGATTACATAAGCCTTGTAGCTGTGCAGATGTTAGTGAGAAGTCAGGTTTTATCCTCAGTGTAGTGGTTTTAGGGCCGAAGAAATTTTACATTGTGATTATTATGTTTTGTACATTACAGGGATCATTCTGACTGCTTTGCAGAGAATAGATTGGTCAAAAAACAAGGATGGGATGGGGTCTGGTTAAATGACTATTGCATGAATCCGAGTCCATCAAAGAGTCTGTTGATTCTCTCTTGTTGGCTGTTATAACGCCAAGTGGGTAGATTTCAGTTACACTTCAGAGGCAGCCATGAAGCACTTGCCTTGAGGGAGAGAGGGGGAGGCACCAGCAGTGATTTCTGCCGGAACCACTCTGAAGTAGCGGATTAGCCCTGAGAGTTAAAGTGTGAGGATTCCATTGCTTTCAGGATATCTGTAAGATTGCTGGAAATACGTAAGCAAGTCAATAGACGTGGAGGTGTGAGGAGAAGAGGCATGTTGAGATCCATCAGGACACAAGACATTAGGCCATGTAAGATGATGTGCCAGGAATGAGCTCCAATTCCTGAACTGGAATTGGACAACAAGCTGGAGGAACAGGGGTGTTGAAAAGAAACCAAAAGTAAGTTATCCCTAAAGTCTGAAAAAGACCAGCTACAGAAGAGTAAGGAACCCCTTGATGTTACATCCTAAATGTCCAGAGAAGGGAGCGTTTCAAGAAAGAAGTAGTGGCAGTCAGAAAAGTCCTAAAAACTGTCCACTGGTTTTGCTGGGTGGACGTCTACTGAGTGCGTTGAAATGCAACTGGTCTTTGAAGAAGTAAAGGCAGGATTTCACACATGCACTTTTTTTCCTAAATAAAACTTGGACTATTGTGCAATTTGTTCAAGTCTCGCATCGTTGAGGCTTGTATAGGAATTTCCAGTTCCTTATTTGAGAATTTCAACAGATATCTTTTAAACCCTAGCATTTCTGGTGAAACTTGAATGGCATTGATAACATCCCTCGAAAGGGGGCAGAGGTCTCTTTGCTGCACCTCTGACAGACCACATTTGCAGGATATTACCCTTGAAGCCTCTCTGGGGTGTGGCTATCGGTCTCCTGAGCTTTGTGTTTCATGCTTGTTAGTTTGAGCTGAGAAGCCCAGTAGGATCTTTCCTGACAAGGAGCATCAGTGTTAAACAGACTTTCCTTTCTTTTCTCCATGTAACTCTCAATCTCAACCTCAAATGCCAGTTATGCGTAGAGGTTAATAAGGCTGAATGTGTTAATTATTGTGTAATCAACAACAGTCACTGAATAAAATAAAACATTTGCCTTGTCTGGCACACGGTGGGTGCTTAATAAATAGAATCCCTTAGTGATATTGCTACTGGAAATAAAGGTAAAAGCAAAGCCCTGATTTGATCATGTGCAGAAGAGAAGATAAACTTTTTTCTTTCCTTTTATCATTGCGGAAGTAGTGTTAGAACATTTGAAAGAATGAACTTGTCCCATGCCTATCCTCTTATGTCCCTGAACGAGACGGATCCATGATTCTAACAGAGATTCGTGTGTCTACACCTCTAAGCCCTTCACCAGTGACAGGGGGGTTGCAGAACAGATTCAGAGTCTTGGGTCATCTTTGGAAAGAAACCCAACTGACCTCTGCGCTGCCTGTGTTGACATTCCCAGGTCAAGGCTTGAAAACACCTTTGAGGCGATTACAACCATGACTCTGTCTTCTTTCTCTACACAATACAATGGTGAATATCCGAAGTTTATTGAGTTTCTGGTAAGTCTGATATTAAGAACAGTATTTATGGCATTCAGCACAGCGATTCCTTATTCTTTTCAAGTATACTCCCTCGAAGCAATTGTATTATTGCAAATATAGCACATTTACCTTCTCAGCTACTAAGCTAAGGCTTTAATCCAGATTAGAAACCAGAACACACAGCAAATGAAATCAGCTAAATCAATTTATCCTTAGCTACATTCTTTGAAAGGCATCTTAAGCTCTCAAAAGGATTCTCATGTTAAATAAAAAACCTGGGAACCCAGGTCAGTTTTGGGAATCAGAGCACATTTCACACAGGACATCCTTTTATTTAATATTGAATATGGCATCTTTATCGAGTGCTTGTTCCATGCATGGCTTTTTATCGAATGATAATATGTATTGTGTTATTTCGTCTAATGATTTCATAAGGCAAAACTATGTTTATGTCCAATGCACATAAGAGAAAAAGTAAAGGGCGCTGCCCACTTTCATATAACCGGGAAGAACCGTAACTAGACTTTAGAACCACGTCTGTCGATTCCAGGGACCACGTTCTGCTCCTGTGTTATATTGACACAAATGTTTGTTCTTCAACATTTTTACATCCCATGACTTTCACTTCTAGGTGTTCATACTATAGGAATAATTAGAGATGTATTCCAATGATTATCTTTAAGCAGGTGTGGTCTTGCCATTTAAAGTAACAGAATGTTAAAAGTCATCCAAGCATGCAAAAATAGATAATTAAATGAATAATACAAAGCTGTAGTATTTTATTTTATGGAGCCAATATACTTGAACTTTGAAAATTTTATCAAAAATATTTTCAATAAAATGCCAAGTGAAACCACGGAGCACATAAACACTGCCTACTGCACAAAGCATATACACATTTTGATACATACACACGCAATTATTTTGACACACTCTTACATGTACACAGTGGTTATTAGATTGTGACATTATGACATTTTTTTCATTGAATTCTTGCACTTGTACTTTCAAATTTTCTACCATGACTACGTATTGCTTTTAAAACGAGGCCATTATTGCACTAAAAATAGATACGTCTTTTTTTTTATATATTACATCTGTTGCTTAAAGTTATGAAAGAATCATTAAACAAGTTTTCCTTTAAGATAGAAATATAGCCATGCATTCACATAGGGCCCCCAGATTCCTGGGTTTTATCCAACTGAAATTCCTCCCTGGTTTCCTCCAAGTCCAGTTGGACCAACACGCTCTGCCTTTTCCTTGGTCCTCCGGGACCTCTGTGCTGTGCAGTCATCAAGGGTCAGTGGATTCACCTGGTCCGTGCTAGCGCTTCTAACTTCTTCATCCCAGCATCTGATTTCTTCTTTATTTTTAGCAAGTGCCATAGCAACCAAAGCATTTATAATAGTGTGTCTCAGGGCACGAATCAAATTCAATAACTTTTAAGTCAGACAAGGTGAAGTGTTCTGTCAAACTTGACCACTGTGAATTTTCCTAGACCCAACGCTGGTCAGGGAAAAAGATGTATTGATTACCTCCTCCTTACCTGGGAAGCCACTGGTCTTTGCGAAGCACATGCAGGAAGGCACTAGCGGACATGCAGCTCAAGCACCTGACAGGTATTGGATTCTTGGCAACTAATAGGTTCTTTGGGGACTCCCTCTGCTCCCCTGTTCCCACAGTGTATGTGTCCCAATTTTAAGTGCTGTAAGCTGTGAGGTGTCTTCGAGTTTGGCTCAACATATCTTAATGTAATTATTGAAGCTTATTTGATCAAACACAGAAATGACACACCTATGAACCTGTACGAAGAGACTTGAGGAAGCTGACTTTGGGGAGAACTAGAAGGTAACTTGCTCATCAGGGACAAGTGCCGAGCATTTCATCTGCATTCTTCCAGTCAAGTGTAAATCAACCCCATCTGTCAATGGCTATTTACTATTTTCCCTCCACCAGGCCCTATACCAGGGGCTGGAGGAACAAAGTGCTGGCTTCGAGGGGCCCTTAGACACTTCTTTTCATGAGCTGGAGTCTGGGAGTTATTTCTGCAAGTTTTTAAACTGTCACACAATCAGCTAGAGCTGTCCTTTCAAAGTGGTATCCACTTGCAGGTATACAAATATACAGACACCCAGATTTTTGCATCTGTGATGACATGGACACTGCCCGTGCTGCTTCCTTGTTTGACTCCTTTTTTTGGTTTGTTTTTGCCATCTCAATTCCCCAAAAATAAATAAAATAAAATAAAGTTGGTCTATTCCATAACGTCCTAATTACTATCCTTTCTCCAGCTTTGTTCTCTATGATAAATGCCTTACTGTGACGTCAGATGTTTTTTAAGAGGCCAACACATCTGATCTTGACTATTCTTGCGTGAAAATATCAAGTGACTTCCCACTGTCCAGAGCATGGACAAACTGCACTATTTCTTGAAATACATGTACATAATTCTGTGGGTCTATGCATGTTCACATGAGCAGACTTGAATAATTGTCATCCCCTGTGTACAGTTGTGGTCATAATTTAATCTAATATTTTGAATATTTTCCAGGTAATCTAATAATCTTTATTTATTTATTTTTTCTTTCTTTCTTTCTTTTGTCTTTTTGCCATTTCTTTTTTTTTTTTTTTTTTTTTTGTCTTTTGTTGTTGTTGTTGTTGTTGTTGCTATTTCTTCGGCCGCTCCCACGGCATATGGAGGTTCCCAGGCTAGGGGTTAAATCGGAGCTGTAGCCACCAGCCTGCGCTAGAGCCACAGCAACGCAGGATCCGAGCCGCGTCTGCAACCTACACCACAGCTCACGGCAACGCCGGATCGTTAACCCACTGAGCAAGGGCAGGGACCGAACCCGCAACCTCATGGTTCCTAGTCGGATTCGTTAACCACTGCGCCACGACGGGAACTCCTGTCTTTTTGCCATTTCTTGGGCTGCTCCCATGGCATATGGAGGTTCCCAAGCTAGGGGTCTAATCAGAGCTGTACCACCCGCCTACACCAGAGCCACAGCAACATAGGATCCGAGCAGCATCTGCAACCACCACAGCTCGCAGCAACGCTGGATTCGTAACCCACCGAGCGAGGCCAGGGATTGAACCCGCAACCTCATGGCTCCTAGTCGGACTCGTTTCCACTGCCCCAAGACAGGAACTCCCAATAATCTTTAAATATATAAGATTTTTAAACCAATGTGTGGTATTTTATCTGTACTGGTGCTATGATATATTAAATCAATCTGCCATCATTGGGCATTTAGTTTATTTCAATTTTAAACAGTGTAAATAATGAGGTATGAATGTCATTACATTAAAACGTAGAAATAAGAGAGAAATCTTACTTTAAATCTCTGGTCATTTGCCAGGATAGAATCAATGGAACAAAGAAAGTAATTATTCTGGTAGAATTCTGCATTTGTCAGTGTACATCTGAAGTCAACATTTAATGATAAGTGTGTTGTTCTTGCCCCTTGGAAGTTCTGATTCAGGAAATCAGCAGAGAAGCAATCACTTTCAAGTATAAAAACACATGTTTTGGGGCATGAAGGGGGAAGAAAATGGAGATTTTAGCATTTAATACAAAATCCTGAGGGAATATTAAAAGTCAGTTTGTCTACCTATGGTAGATAATGGAATAGAGTCTCAAACTGCTTTTTTTTCAAGGGAAATCACAGAATGAAAATTTTGAAT
Organism: Sus scrofa; assembly: GCF_054392235.1. Taxonomy (NCBI): domain Eukaryota; kingdom Metazoa; phylum Chordata; class Mammalia; order Artiodactyla; family Suidae; genus Sus; species Sus scrofa. Next base: position 3,699,476 of record NC_139383.1, read on the forward strand.
GTGCTATATCCTCAAATTATTTCTTTTTAGGGAAATCACAGAATGAGCATTTTTGGTGTCAGAAGGGTCTTTATGATTATAATATTTACTAGGAGAAACAGAAGCTCCACGAGCCTCACTTTTGCTACCTATGGAAGTAATATGCTAGCATTGCCTCGGTGCTGTGAGAATCCATTGCAGTGGTGCACGTGGAAGGAGCTGGTTTGGTGCGGATCCTGGTACATTGCAAATGCATAGTAAAGTTTCCTTTTTCTCTCTCCTTTCACGTTTTATTTCCCAAGCCCACAAGGAAAAGATTCAAAGAATTGTGTCTTTAGCTTCTAGTCTAGTCTGTCTTCCAGAAGAACGATAAAAAGATAATAAATGATGTCCTATAAGGGAATTAATGACAAAAATTCATTTATATCCATCTGTACCTGTCTGTATGCATCAACTTGGTCTTTTATTTTCTACTGTACAATGGAGAAAAAGAAAATTCACCAAGGAGTTCCTGCTGTGGCTCAATGGGTTGAGATATGAAAGTAGTGTCTGTGAGGATGTGGGTTCTATCCCTGGCCTCACTCTGTGGGTTAAGGACCTGGTGTTACTGCAAGCTGCAACACAGGTCGCAGATGTGGCTCAGATCCCATGTTGATGTGGCTGTGGCATAGGCCTCAGCTGCAGCTCTGATTTAACCCCTAGCCCAGGAACTCCCATATGCTATGCACATGTGGCCGGAAAAAAAAAAAGAAAAAATTCACTGAGTAGTTGTTACATTGTCGAAGACTCAGAGGCTAAATCTAAGATTTTTTAAATGTAATCTAGTATCGGTCAAGTAAGCAGAACAGAACATACTGTTCTAAAGCACATTCTTCCTGAGAAGTGAGTTGTGCACATGGCACCTGCTTGCTGATGAAAATGGGGACTACATTCTATGGCAAGTGACACGTGCTGAACAGGCACAGAAGTAAGGACAGATTTGCTGAGATGGAGCCATTGACCCATGAATTCTTGGGAAAGGAATGGAAGTAAGTACGTGGTGTGAACAGTTAAAAATAGTTATTTCTTTAGTTACTTGCAGGAAAGAAATGATAATAAGCTTATTTTTGTGAGTTCCTAGATATTGGAAAATTTACATATTGCATTGAACTAATTTTGCTAAGATTTCTGCTTTAAAGTTTAGTTTTAAAATACAGAAAATGTATCCACCACCACAAATCCTGCAAATCTCCCTTGCTTTTGTAATTTATCTTGAGCACTTTCCTTTTTTTTTTTTTTGGCTATTTTTTGTTTTTTGTTTTTTTCATAAGGGTAAACTCTTTCAAAGCCTCAAAACCTCATATTATTCTCCTGGAAGAAAAAAAATATAAATGAGCAACAAAGGCACAGTTTAGATCTTTATCCCATTTGTCCATGAAAGACAGAGACCATAAACAAGAGAACTTTGCAGATATGTGTAGCTTTCCTCAGTGATATATTTGTTCTCTACAATGTACAGACTCCTAGACAATGAATTTCAAGAAATGATACGTTTTCTAAGCTTGTTGCGTACACCCTTGACAGAAAAAAATTATTTGGTATTTTTTACTAAATTTCATGTCACATGTGCATCTGCACATTAACATATACCTAAATATAGGTATATGTGCCAGCTCACAAAAATGAAACCCTTACCTGGGATTGTGTTTACAACTCCATTGTCAACTAAGGCATCTGTTGCTCAAAGGAGGTGCCTTTAATTATAGTCATTACTGCCTGTCAATGAGAATTCAGGTACTTAAATTTAACAAGGAAATGAACTACAGACTTCAGCAAATTTCCCAGTAGGGACCAAGCTCAGTGAGCACTTTCATAAGAATGGCAGCTCTGTGAGAGGTACATGTTTGTAACAGCTTGTGTCCTGTGGATGTGGACTCTGATCTTGGTCAACAGGTGGGAGCAGTCTTGGTCAGCCAGGAACTGGTTCCAGGTTAACACTTTCTGTACTGCCCAGCCAGTTTCACCTCACTCTCTGTCTCATGATTTCTCAGCTGCACTTGAACTGGTTGATTCCTCATTCCTTCTTGAAACACATCCCTCTCTTGACCTTGAGAATGTTCTGTATTCCATCCACTAAGTATACCATTTTGCATTCCCATTGGCAATGTATAAGAATTTTATTTGCTCTTATCCGTACTTGGTTTTATCAATTTTCTATTTGTCATTCTATTAGCTGCTTAGCGGTTTCTTATTGTTTTAATTTGCACTTCCATAATAACTAAAGATGTAGGACACTTAAAAAATATTTTTTTTTGGTCCATGCCCGTGATGAGGAGGTTTCTGGCTAGGGTAGGACACGTTTTAATGTATTTATTTGCACCCATTTGTCATCTTGGTCAAAGTGTCTAGTGAAATATTTGGGACATTTAAAAATTGATTTGTTTGCCCATCGTTATGTTTTGACATATATCTTTATATATTAAATAGATACATATATTTGTGATTCAAGCCCTTTTTCAAATATATAATTTACAAACATTTTCTTCAAGTAGTGGGTATCTGTTAGTTCCTAAGAGTGATTCTCAAAAGTTCAATTTCTTAATTTTGATGAGGTTTAATTTATCAATACTGTATTTTATGGATCATATTTTTTGGTGCTGTGCCTAAGAAATCTTTGCCTAATCAAAAGACATAAAGATTTTCTTCTATAATTTCTCATAGAAAAGTTTGACATTTAGATTTATGATTCATTTTGTGTTAATTTTTTTTTATAGAATGCAAGTTATGGGCCAAGTTTTTTTTCTTTTTCTTATAGAAGTCTAACTCTTCTGGCACCATTTTTAAAGGAGAGTATACTCTCTCCATCGAATCGCCTTTGCACTTTTGTCTAAAAGCAACTGATGCTCTCTATGGTTCTATTTGTGGACTCTATTCAGCCCCATCAAACACACATATAAATACTTTCTTCAAATATACAGTGTATTAAATATTTTAGCTCTATAGTAGTTAAACCAGATGATGTAAGCTATCAAACTTTCTTCTTTTTCAAAATTGGCAATTCTAGTTTCTTTTTGCTTTTGTATAAAGTTTAGAAATTTTTGGTAATTTCTATAAAAATTTCTACTAGTAATTATCTTAAATTGTGTTGAATCTGTAGATAAGTGTTTGAAGTCTTGATGCTGTTATGATATTGAAACTTTTAATCAATGTGATTGATCTCTATTTACTTAGATGTTCTTTGATTTACTTCATCAGTGCTCTGTAGTTTTCAGTATATAGATTTTTCATATGTTTTAAAAGACATACAAAATGATTCATCATGTTTGGTCTATTTTAAATGACAATTTTAAAATTTAAATTTAAAATTGCTTGCTGCTAGCATGCTTTTTGAAAATTTACTTTATGGTCTGTGTGATCCTAAACTGAGTTCTTAGTTCTAGTAGTTTCTTTGTGAATATTAACTCAATCATGTTGGTTGCAAATAAGATGTTTTTGTTTCCTTCTTTCCAATCAGCATGCCTTTTGTTTCTTCTTTTCACCTTATTGCACCGCCCAGCACTTTCAATAATTTGCTGAGTAAGAGTTGTAAGTGGACAACCGTGCTTCTTTCATGTCTTAGGAGTAAAGCATTCAGTCTTTTGCTATAACAAATAATAGGATTTTTTGCAGCTTGCTCTTATCAGACTGCGAAGGTCTCTTTCTGGTCCTAGTGTGCTGAGAGTTTTAATCATTAATATAAAAAGCAGAGGAGAATTTCCAGGATGATGCTGAGAGGTGCTCCACCATTGAGAAGCAGGGAGAAGAAGATGCCAGAAAGAAAGGCATCTTAGCAGGAGCAGCCCCTCCAGTGAATGTTGTCAGTGAATCTCAGAGAAATGTGTTAATGAAGGTCGAGTGAGATGAAAAGGTGACACAATTTTGCAGCATTGGAGGTGATTTTTTAACCTTGGCAAGAGCAGTTTCAGAGGAGTGGTGGGAATGGGAGAAAGATTCGAGTGTTGCAAGAGTGAATGGAAGGTGTAAAGTAGACAACTGAAGACTTTACTTTTTTTTTACAGCCACACTTGTGGCACATGAAAGTTTCCAGGCCTATGGGTTGAATCATAGCTGCAGCTGCTGGCCTACACCAAGCTACAGCAGTACCTGATCAGCCACATCTGCAACCTAGGCTGCAGCTTGCAGCAATGCTGCGTCCTTAAGCCACTGGGTGATGCCAGGCATGGAACCCGCCTCCTGCATTGGGTCCTCAACCCACCGAGCCACAAGGGGAACTCCTGCAGACTCTTTTAATCTTTCTTTTCTGTAAAGAAGGTAGAGCAGTGGGTAGACTTCTTATGTTAATATACTCCAGTGTGCTTCTGCCCAAAGGACATGATCTGAGAAAGAATGTGGAATCGAAGCTAAGAGAAGAAATGGTGACACCTATAGAGGCAATGACCACAGATTCGTGAATAAAGTGACAGTGAAGGAGTTCAGAGCAAAGGTAGGAGGACTCGGTCTTTAAAAAGAGCAGAGACTTCCCTTCTGGCTCAATATATGTGACCAAGCGTTGTTATTCAACTCAACACAAAACAAAGAGCTCATGAGGGGAGAACGTCAAACCAAACGGGAAAAAATTGCCAAAATAGGGTACATAATCTACAAAAAATATAAATAGCTAATGGAACCATTTCTTAGGCAATAATATAATAATGAAAGTGACAACAATAATAATACATGATAAAATCTCTGGAGTGATTTGGGGTAGATGGCATAAACAAACGACCCCTTTCACTCTCACGGAATCTGCTGTAGAAGCCTGGCAGCCTGCACGGGCAGCTGTGGAGAATTTTGAGCTGTGCACACGGTCAGGTGGATCGGGGGATAACCAGGTTCCAAGTACAACTCAGCAGTGATGAGGTGACTTTTTCTCTGTAGCACCACCCCTCCTTGCCCCGCACGAAACAAAATTGACACCAAGAAGGGACCACGGGGTGCAGGCAAGGAGACCCCGGAAAGAGTCTAGTTCTTACCCATGGAGTGGAAAGGGCAACTTCTAAGGCTCAAAAGCATGGGAAAAAAACACATCCCACCAGGACGTGTTTCTTTTCATTTCCTCTTGCTGCTCGTGCCTCCGCCTCTGGGCTGTCCAGGCAGAGGGAGGGGTTTTCAGGAAAAAGGCGGTGAAAGTCAAACGCCCACCGTGGGTGGATCCCTGGCTGGAGAGGCCAGGGCTGCATCCTGGGCTTGCCTTCCTCTCCACGTGGCCTCTCGCTGCTCAGCTCCAGACACAGCGCAATCATGGAAGCGTCTGCCCTCTGTCTGGAGGATCGAAAAGGGAGCCCGGGGGGCAGGGGAAGGACTCGGGGAAGAACGGAAAGGGGAGGAGCTCAAGATCCTGGTCTTATGAGTATTTTTGTGCACCCTGGTTTCTCCCCGTCTCTGATCTTAGCTTGATTAGCAGAACAAGGAAGCCAAGAACTAGCAAGGGTGGACCTCTGGCCGGTCCCAGGCTGACCACTGGAGAGCACGCTGCAAGACAGCACTGTAGAGGCTTTGAAAACAGAGCTGGCATTTACTACAGCCCACAAAATTGTCAACATTCTCTACAGAATGTAAAAAAGACCCAGAATCTTATAATGGAAAATGCCTAAGATGCAAACCAATGGTCTCTGCTCACTCTGGGCAGTCAGAGAAATACACACATACACAGAGTCAGATGTACTGAATAATTACACATATATGTAATATACACTATATTTACTTTTCTATTATTTTTATACCACTTTTCTATTTTATCTTCTTATTACATGTTTTATATTTTTCTCATATAATATGTATGTGATTTTCCAGGGTTCACAGCTCATAAATTGGGGAGATATTACATGATTTATACAATAAATGTACCATGATAGTTACCACCATTTTTTTTTTCATTCTTCAGATGAATATTGAGGCCCATTTTAAAATAACTTGTCCATAGTCTCAAAACTGACAAGTATATTCTGGAATTTAACTCAGACCATCTGGCACCTGATTCCATCTTCTCAATCACTACACAATGTTGCTTCTCAAGGAAGCCAGTGAAAAGCTAAGACTGAAAATGCTGAAAGGAGACAGAAACAAGATAGTTTGTGGAAAGTTTTCCACTGACATAGAAAAGATTTTACTTAAATCGTTAGTGTTTCAAAAGACTGTTTTTTTGGAATATCCATACTGTCCTCCACAATGGTTGCACCAATTTACATTCCCCCCATCAGTGTGGGAGGGTTCCCTTTTCGCCACACCGTAGGATCCAGCAATCCCACTCCTGGGGACATATGCAGAGAAAACCATAATTCAAAAAGATACATGCACCCCAATATTCACTGCAGCACTATTTACAATAGGCAAGATATAGAAGCTCCCTAAATCTCCACAGAACGAGGAATGGACAAAGACTGTGTGGTAAATATATACAATGGAATATTACTCAGCTATAGACGGGAGAGAATAATGCCACTTGCAGCAACCCATGGATGGACCTAGCAATTATCATACTAAGTGAAGTAAATCAGAGAGAGAAAGACAAGTACCATACAATATCACTTTTTTTGTAGACTCTAATAAAATGATACAAAAGAAATTATTTATAAAACAGAAATAAACTCACGGATTTCAAAACTAATCTTCTGGTTCCCATAGGGGAACCCATTGTGGGGAGGGAGGAAGTGAAAGGGATGGGAAGAATATAAACACACTTACTGTATACAATAGATAATTGATATGAACCTACTGTATAGCACATGAAAAACTACTCAATAGTTTATAATAGCCTATATGAGAAAAAAAAGAAGGGATATATTTATATGTATAACTGATTCACTTTGCTATACACCTGAAAAAAATACAACATTGTAGATATTCCAAATATATTCCAATAAATTTTTTTTAAAAAGATGGTTGCACCCACAGCATATGGAAGTTTAAGCCTCCCTGTCTGTGGTACTTCTTATAGCAGGCTGAGCAAACCAGTACCCCCTTGGTGACAGATAGGAACCTGGAAGGAATTAGTGATGTTCATTTTAGGAGCCATGAAATGGCTATTTCTCTGCAAAGTCCAAATAAATACCAAGGGTCTTATATATGAAACAAACCTAAGGAGACTCTGAAAAGGTGGAGAACAGGAAAATGGGCCAGGACCTGGGGACCCAGGAAATAATTTGGTGGTGAGTTCTGTGGGTTTTTCCCCCCCACACATCGCCAAGAGATGGAGTTAGCAATGCAGCAACACCAGATGCAGACAGACACACACACACACACACACACACCCCAAGAAAAGTCAGCTTTTTCAGCCCACAGACTGTAAAGGGGGAGTGGGGCAGAGTGGTCCTGGCAGCCTGGGCACCTGTCTTCACTGAATCGGCAAAGATGTCCTGGCTGCAATATTTCACTATAGGTTTGCAAGCTGCCACCGTTGGAGAAAACTAGGTAGTGTGCAGGTGGGGTCGCTCTGTATTATTTCTTTAAACTGCATGCGATTGTAAAGTTATTTCCAAACAAATAAAAAATTCGATGAATAGGAGTTCCCACTGTGACTCAGCACGTTATGTATCTGACTAGCATCCATGAGGATGTGGGTTTGATCCTTGGCCTCGCTCAGTGGGTTAAGGATTCAGTGTTGCCATGAGCTGCTGTGAAGGTCACAGACATGGCTCAGATCCTGCATTTCTGTGACTGTGGTGCAGGCCCACAGCTGCAGCTCTCATTCGACCCCTAGCCTAGAAACTTCCATATGCAGCAAGTGCAGCCCCCCAAAAAAGGTGAAATAAATTAATAAATAAATAAATAAGCCAAGAATGACATAATGCCATTTGCAGCAACATGGGTAGAACTAGAGAATCTCATCCTGAGTGAAATGAGCCAGAAAGACAAAGACCAATACCATATGATATCACTTATAACTGGAATCTAATATCCAGCACAAATGAACATCTCCTCAGAAAAGAAAATCATGGACTTGGAAAAGAGACTTGTGGCTGCCTGATGGGAGGGGGAGGGAGTGGGAGGGATCGGGAGCTTGGGCTTATCAGACACAACCTAGAATAGATTTACAAGGAGATCCTGCTGAGTAGCATTGAGAACAATGTCTAGATACTCATGTTGCAACAGAACAAAGGGTGGGGGAAGAAATGTAATTGTAATGTATACATGTAAGGATAACCGGACCCCCTTGCTGTACAGTGGGAAAATAAAAAAATTAAAAAAAAATAAAAACTAAGTAACCTCCAAAATAAATAAATAAGTAAATAAGCCTGATGAATAAGAGAGTGAAGGAGAGAGAGAACCCCAAAGAGGAGAGTCGTCAACACAGTTGTTCCGCTTAATCATGCGTCCTCACAGCCTGACTTGCAACTTAGTCCAGTGGGAACTCTCACCAGCCCTCCCCACAGGACGTGAGCATGGACTCTGGGGCCAAACTGGGTGGGTCCAAGCCCCAGGTGCACGGACTCACCAGGCACATGACCTTGGTATCTCGCCCCTGTGTACTCCGCATCCTACGGGAATGCTCAGGGAACTGGCTTCTGCTTTAACTTTTCTTTCAGTCAGCTTTCTGAAGGCAGAGGGGTTATTTTCCCAGTGTCCTAACAAACACATCTTAGGAGCAAAAAAACATTGTGGGGGTTTTGGGGGATGCAAACTGTTCTATCTGGAATGGGTGGGCAGTGGGATCCTACTGGACCGCACAGGGAAATGTGTGTGATTGGGTGACTCTGCGGTACAACAGAACTTGATGAAACATTGTAAATCAACTATACTTTGATAATAATAAAAAAGAAAAAAGAAAAAATGGAAATAGGTTCTTAATTTCAAATAGTAGGATTTTTTTTCAAATAGTAGGATTCTTAAAAAATGAGTTGTTTTTCATCTGTTCATTTTATGTAACTCTAAAAGTCTCTTACTCCTAGTAGAATATAATTAATATGAAAAGTTCTTTATGTTTTGATGAATTCTTTTGTCATCTTATAAGCTGCAAAGAAATATGCAAAGTATTTTAAGATAAGCTATTAATATTTATTTTTCTTTTCTTTCTTTTTCTTTCTTTCTTTCTTTCTTTCTTTCTTTCTTTCTTTCTTTCTTTCTTTCTTTCTTTCCTTCCTTCCTTCCTTCCTTCCTTCCTTCCTTCCTTCCTTCCTTCCTTCCTTCCTTCCTTTCTTTTTGTCTTTTTAGAGCCACACCTGTGGCATATGGAGGTCCCAGGCTAGGGGTCAATGTGGAGCTGCAGCTGCCATCCCATGCCACAGCCACCACAACACCAGATTCTAGCCAAATCTGCAACCTGCCACGGCTTGCAGCAATGCCAGATCCTTTAACCCACTGAATGAGGCCAGGGATCGAACCCACATCCTCATGGGTACTAGTCGGGTTCTTAACCCACTGAGCCACAAAGAGAACTCCCAAGCTATTAATATTTCTAATAAAATATTTTACTTTCTATGTGGCCAAGATGTAATTCTAGTTGGTACAATTTACCTTACTCTTTATTCTTCTTAAAATTAGTGATGCTAGATTTACTTGCACTTACTGAGGATGGATACGGTAAGTATTGCAAAAAAAAGAACAGTTTTGTTTTGAAATTCATAATGTTTGAAAACATATGCATCAATTATATCTAAAATATATTTTTATGTAGTTTTATGATTAGCTAAGAATTTTATACCAGATAGATTTAGTTTTCTGATAGCAGGGCAAATGTAAAATTTCTCTCACAAGCTATTTGTGTGGTTTTCTCAATTTGCATTTGCTTATAAAAGTGTTTGGTTCATTTTGATGATGTTACTGAAAGATTTCTCATATGAAATTCAGTCTACTAACTCCAATTTAAACGTGTACAAAGTTTGACCTTGTTTAACCATTTTGCTCTGTTCGTAACTGGCAAATAATCTGAGCCACTGTTCCGAGACTTTATGTCTGGAAGTTAAATTGAAGTCAATGTGGGAAATAGTCTCTGAACATCCTCTGTCTACACAAAAGGGTCCTGGGTGCCACAGATACAAATATAGGGGGAAAACATACGTTTCCCAGTATCCTGGGGAATCCACACTGAAATGTAATCAGGTGGTTATAATACATACTGATAAGTGCTAATCGGGCAGAGGGAAAGCTACTATGAAACAAAGTAAGAATATTTAACCAGAATCTGGGAAAGTGAGGTTTAAAGCAATTCCTATCAGCTATGGACTGTATATGTTATCCTGGCAAAATGGTTGGGAGGAAATGGAGAGAGGAGTGTGCCAGGCAGAAGACATAACTGTGCTAAGGCTCAGGTGTGGAAAAAGAGCACCACACTTTCAGCTCGAGGATCTAAAAGTGATCCAGGAAAGCTGGAGTGAAGACGATGTGAATGAGTGATACGAGAGGAGGCAGAAGATGATGGAGAGCAGTGGGGGAGCTTTGGAGGCTTTTTAAAGGGGGGGACGTGGCTGGACCACATGAGCTTTGGCTTAGAAACACCACTCAGTGCACTGCTGGAGGGGAGAGTATGGCCACATCTCGGTAATGTCACACAGATTAAAACAGATTAAATCTTAGAGGGCTGACCTGTGAATAGTGGCACTGGGAATGGGGAGAAGTTGGTGAAAGTTAGAAAATAAGTTTAGTGCAAGTGGACATTGCTTCTCTGACAAATGATAGAGCAAATGTCAAGGGTGGCACACATTCCCGATTCCAGCGATGCTGTGGATTCTGGCTGTGCTTCTCCCGCTGGGGGCTGGGGTTCTTGCTCCTAGGTGGCTGCACATCAGGAGGAAACACATTCCGCCTCTGCCCGTGTTCAGATGCGGCCATGTGGCTACTTCTCAGCAGTGGGGGAGAAGTAGAGTTGATGTGAATCATTCCCAGGCTGAGGAAAAAAGAAGCAATCATGCCTTCTACTCTTCGTCTTCTCGTCCTGGATGGATAACGTGTCTGGGGTGACTGCGGCATAAAGGGGGCACATAAGATAGAGTCCCTCCCTCTTAGTTACTTTCCCTTAAGTTACTCTCTTCACTCTACTTAATTAACTCTTTAATTATACCAAAGAGTGCAAAAATGGGTACTCTGAAGTGAGATGCTGCATAACGGAAATGATCTTAGTGATAAGAAGGAGGACCATGGGGAAACTGATGTGGGTTGGAAAGAGGGGACTTTTATGCACAGTGGCAAAACATTTGGTAAAATGTCAACCATTGAAGCTTGAAACACAACCCACATGCCTACTGAAGTGTGGTCTGGGAGAATGGTTGGTAAGAGTGAAAATATGGTTATCATTTAATTTTACTTTTCGCTTTTAGTAAGACGTCGAAAGAAAGAGGTGAACCCAGGGAAAAATTGCTTAAGAGAATAAGTAAAATAAAGTTAATCCAAGACACTGGGGCTTTGAAGGGTTTGAAAATCCAGCTTCCTCCTGATCCCAATGGGCAGGGCAAAAGCTGAGAGAAAAGGACTGGGGGAAACAAATCTTCATTAAGGTTTAAAAGTTATTCATAGAGATTCATCCCTGAGAGTCTTCCCCTGCTTTACACCTAATTTTCAGGTAGTCTCAAGATAATTGATATTAAACTGAGAGAGAAAGTCTTGAGAGCAAGGGGAAAATTCAGGCTTCAAAGTCATGTCTAGTCGGGGAAAAATGCTGTGGCTACCGGCACATGTTGGCTGGAGGCAATAAACTGGGAACCTACTAAGTTTTAAAATAAGCCATCATGTTAGGAAGTGTAGAGCAATTCTTGGTCCCGCAGACCACATCGAGGGAAGGCCTGGGGAGGCTTTGCAGCACCAAGGCAGGTTTGAATCAACAGTGCCCCATCAGATTTGCCATGGAGAAGGACGAGCAGAAAGAATTCCCAGGAATGAGCTGGACAATGGAGGAAAATGGACAAACAATATTGAAGGTGAGTGGCTGGACTATTGATCCTAGGGTGACTAACCATCCTGATTGGCTGGCACTGTCTCAGGTCCAGGGAAACCAAAATGATTGGTCACCCTTCCCTTGTTCTAGAAATGAGTTTTCCCAGGTGAATCATATGATAGAACAAGGTGACCATGGAGTTGAAGACACAAGTGAAAGTATGGTTGTAGTGATGGATAGTGATTCCAAACCACCTGGGAAGGGAGGGATAGTAAGCAGGGGGAAAGTAGAGGGAATAAGGGACCAGAGGTCAAGATGAAGTCTGGGATCAGCCACAGTGGACATAAAATGTAAATATGACGGCAGAAGAGGTTGCCACCTATGCCACAACATCTTAGCCCATGTATGGCATGTGAATCAAATTAATTTAACTGATATAAGAATATCTCTGAGCAAGACAACTGATTTCAATTATGAAAATATGTTGATAAGCCATGTTGTTTGTTAAAGTGGTAATTATTGTCAGTGTGTGTTTGTGTGTTAGCCCTACTATATTATATGTTTCTCTAATTGTTTGCATATTACGTGACAATTTGACTCCTAAGAGGAAATATATCTAATTGTTATACTATTTAAGTGGTGAGTTGAAATTTATATCTATAAGTAAAGCGTATTCCAAATAATCATTCACTGAAGTGAAAACAATATTGACTAATGTGCTGGCAAATATTCAGGAGAAGAGAGCACACACACAACCACGTGCACATACACACACACCCACACACACACTTACTTTTTTCACATTCTTTTATGGATGCAAAAAGCTTTAAAGCTTAGTATAAGAAGTTACGAACATGGATGTTGATGAAAGCCGCCAGGTTCTTATGTGCTACTTACTGGTTTAACTCCAGGGTCTTATTTATATTGAGACAACAGTGCGGTGAGAGTCTTCGTGGGAAAGTGTAGAAAAACGAAGACGTTCATCCTGGTTGATATCTCGGCTTCGGTCCCACCATCACTCTTCATTGATACTAAATTAGAAGACAACTAGATGGGTTTGATCTACCTGAGACCTTCCTTCCTTAACAATTGGGTGGGTTGGGAAGAATTAGCTCTGAAAGAGTTACCTGAAAAAGATAAAGAGGAAGCAGAAATGGTTTTGGTTTTATTTTACTGTATTTATTTACAGTATAACTGGTATTGATATGTTTAGAAGAAGGCATGAGGATATTGAAGGTGAAATTTAGATCAGTTCAAGGTGTATAAAGTACAAGATTAGGAGTTCCCATTGTGGCTCAGCAGGTTAAGAACCCAGCACTGTCTCTGTGAGGATGCAAGTTCTATCCCTGACCTCACTCAGTGGGTTAAGGATCTGGCATTCTCTCAAGCTAGATCATAGATGAGGCTCAGATCTGGTGTTGCCATGGCTGTGGTGTAGGCCTCAGCTGTGGCTCCATTTAACCCCTATCCCAGGAACTTCCATATGCCACAGATGTGGTCAGATAAAGGAAAAAAAAGCAAGGTTACACATAATGTGCAAAGGACCAGTCTTACTGGTAAGCTGAGGGGTTGAACTTGGAGCTCAACTACAAGGCCTAGGCTCTTTCACATTTGTGTAAGACAGAAATAATCAGTTCCTATTGATACGAGACATTCTGGGCTGTTCAGAAACAAGCACTCATCCACCCTCCTATCCATGGTTATCTGTGTGATGACACACTTGAAGCGTTTTGTAAAAACCATGTGTAAGCGCCAAGTTTGAATGAAGGACTTTTCCTGATTGTTTAAATCTGAGCAAAGCAATAAAAAACTAGCTAAACAAGATACTTGTCTTAAGTTACCCTTTAATGAATTGTATACAAAGGATTTTGAGCACTAAATTAAGAAAAGCTTAACTTGTATAACAGAGTAGAGAGAACAGCTGGAAAGATGAAGCTCTACAGGATGGCAGAGGGTTGCTACACATAATGGATGCACCCTTGCAATGATTGTGAACTGGCTTGTAAAGAACACTCAAGATACTATTTAACTGATTCCTTGTCCCTTTTATTCATTGTTTAGAGTCATTGACGTTCATCAAGGTAAATCGGTGGCTAGCAGTTACCAGGAGGAAAATAGCAGTGCTGTGTATCAGGGTCCTGATTAAATGAATCAGGCAGCTTTCGACCCTGCAGAAAGTGGAGGAATATAGCATAAGCCTCATTAGGCATAACAGGTGAACAATCATGTTATTGTGGGCTTCATTACCTTCCATCATTTGCCTGTATTTTCACAGGGGATGAAGGTTATTAGATGACTGTCAAGGGAAATAGGACGTACCAGGGAGGGGAATCTATTTGATTGCATCTCTCTTATCATTTGGCCTTGATTACCGTAATTTGAACACCCACAATTATTAGAAATGCTAGAGATGAACCTTAGCAGAGTACACCATAGGAAGTTAGGGGCGAGATATTGGAAACTTTTGCATCTTTCATATTATTTGGCTCTGACTCACCCAACTGAATACTCACAATTACTAGAAATGCTGCAGAGGCAAAGTGCACAATAGGAGGTCTTGGCCAGTGTGTTGGAAACGTCCTTCCGAATTCCTCAGAGGTGTGAGGGTGATTTCTCCCTTCACAGTAGCAGAGAACAACGTCGTTCTGTTGTTGCTGTAATTGTTATTGGGGTGGTGGTTGTGGCTGTTGTTTAAAGGACCCCGCTAGGAACCAGGTACCCAAACCTCCTTGGCCTCACTGTCCCTAAAAACACCAACGCTTGAATCTACCTGCACTTGCCGCTCAGTGGAAAATATTTGCCCTCCTGGTTTGTAAAGATCCAAGGATCTTTGGACCCAGAGTTAAACGGACATTAACTGGCCACCTCACAATATATGTAACTAGGCACTGAGAATTTTTTATTTTATTATTAGAGCTGCAGCTGCAGGCCTATGCCCCAGCCCCAGCAACACAAGATCTGATAATTCAGAGAGAAAGAGAGAGACCACATTCACATGGCATTTATCACAGTTTATCTGCATAACTGTTCTAGTTGAATTTTTTATACAATCTCAATGTGCCTAATTTATACATTGAGCTTTATCATAGGTATGTATGTGTAGGAAAAGACACATAGTATCTGTTACATGGTATATATGTAGTGTATAGCACATGGGTTCTGTACTGTCCATGTGTATGCAGTGTATACATGTGTACTTACACATAAGTACATACATATATAGGTACATACAGGCTTATACATATATATCTACATGCATAGTACACATAGTATATAGCGCATGGGTTCTGCACTATCCATGTATATGTGTATGCATAGTATATATACATAGTATATGCACATGTACTTACACATAAATATACACATATATATTACTATGTACATACAGGTTTATGCATATATATGTATGTACATCGCATACACAGTATATAGCACATGGGTTCTGTGCTATCCAGTGTTTCAGGCATTCATTGAGGATCTTAAAACATATCCCCTGGGATAAAGGGGCGACTACTGTCCTTGCCTTTTTTTTGGACCAAACACCTTGCTAAATCTTGTATAAATGCCAGCAGAACCCAGTCCCTACTCTAAAGGATAAAATTGATCACAACCTTGTAAATTAACTGTATTTCAATAAAACTTTAAAAAAAGGATAAGGGATAATGAAGTAGGCACATCTACTTACCGAGGGAAGAGTAGCAACAAAAGTGAGCTGCTGATACTGGCAGACAGATAATTAAAGGGCTCTTTGTAGAGATGTGACGTTACTTCAGTTGAGGGAATAAAAACAAATACATCTGAGGGTTTTTTGTGAAGCTCTGGGTTCCCCTTCGAGCTGGCAGAGGCAGAGAGCACACCACCAAGGGTGTTCTACCCACCAAGGATACTTAGAAATACGCTTTCTGTGAGTTTCGTTTTTTATTTTCATGACGAACTTATATATCTTATTCTTCTAATTGACTCTATTTTCAGAACTAACGTATTGTGAAATGCTCCATTAGAAGTGCAGCATTGGCTCTGTGTAAGCCATAAATATAAGTCCAAGTTTTATCAGAAAAGGGGCAACTGAGTTAATCACCTTGTTTATCAATTTACTAAATTATCATCTTCATGAGGGCAGGCGGGAAAAGCTCGTTATTCATGGATATATCTCCCATGGCGTCTGCCACTGAGTATACTCCATTTGTCATTTTTGAGGAATAAAAATGAAATCAGAAATCATGCTTCTTGTAGAATCAGGCTTCCCATAATCTAAAAATTGGTAGGTTTTGAAAACTGTTCAAAACGAAGAATTCAAGGTGTTTTAATGACCTCCCATTGGAATACAATTCCTCATCTCACTGGGTAGGTTTCAGGCCTCCTCAGGGGAGGCCTTAATAATGTCAGCGTTCCCTGGTGCTCAGTGGGTTAAGGATCTGGAGATGTTACTGCTGTGGCTCTGGTTACAGATATGGCTCAGGTTCGATCCCTGGCCCAGGGACTTCTGCATGCCAAAAGTTTTGGGCATAGCCAAAAAAAATAAAAACCAATTAGCATGACCATTTGTCATGCTGTGTACGTAAGGCTCTGATGGATTTTTTAAAAGCCATTATTCTGTAATATGAATAATGATATCTGACATTTATTAAGTGCTTACTTTTTAACGGGAAATCTTCTGTTACATCACCTTTATTGTCTCAAATAATGTTTCCAGTCATCCTATCAAAGTCGTCTGTGGAGGTACAAAGATGTTACGTAGGACATGGAAGCAGCAACTAGCATAACCCAAGACTCTGCCATGCATTCTGAAATGAGGCTTGACACAGCTCAGGCCATTTGCAAGGTACCTGTTGGGAGAAAATCAAAACTCACAAAACCTTGCAAAATAAGATTTCCTCCTACTGCGAGGAGCTTGCACGCTAGGTAATCTACACACTGTTATCTTTCCAGTTATATTTTTGCACATAATCACATAGTACAATACGAATCTCTGACTTTTATGTTCAATGTTTTCAGCTTGGGGTGGGGAAGTGGAAGGTTTGGAGATGCTAAATGGAAAGAGCAGCGTACTGAGACCAGATGAGCAATTTAAGCGCTAAACATCATGCCATGGTCATCATGGCTTCATGGCCATTTCCCGCACGTTCAGGTTAAGTACTGAGGGATGCTGTTACATCAGCGAGGAGGATGCAGAGGAGAGCTTTGGAGGGCTCAGTTAACGCGAAATCTCAGCTAGCTCCTCTACCATCCTAAATAAGCACATAATCTAAGAAACAGGCACACTGTGCAGCTTCAGGGAAAGTTCTGGCAGCAAGGTCTCCAAACCCAGGATCCCTTTACTTAGGAATTTAGGCGCCACTGATGAGCCATAAGGAAAATGCGTAGCAATCTCCTGGGTTTCATTCTTCATCCATCCATCCCTTCCCCTCTGACACATGAGTGTGCACACACACAGCATACACCCCCCCCCCCACACACACGCCCCTTGCAGAGAATAGTGTGATACCACCGTAGAGAAGAATTAGGAATCTATTTCCAGGGACCCTCAGTCTGTTCTAGCCTATAGGAACAATCTTGACTTGCAAGCTGACAACTTGCATTTGTGAAAAATGCACTTTAAAGCACACACACCTTTAGGATTTTATGATTGTTTTATATTTAATGTTGCTGCTGTTCCACGAAGGCCGAATTGGACTTAGCCCTGCTTTCATTTAACAGACACACATTGCCGTTATTAGAAAACTGTATTGAAGAGACTGTACCTATCTGTTCCCACACACCTTTTTATACACCCTATTAAAATCCCGTCTTTGCCAATTATGTTTCTCTGAGCCTGGTTCTCAGGCATCCTTCATGTCACCTTGGTGCCTGTGGATGTAGCCCCAGTGCTGTCAGGTGGCATTTAAGTGACTCCTAATTTCATTTCTATATAGAGTCTTCCAAGGTCCCTGTCGTTAGACACGTCCGCCTGTGGAGCCTCCCGTTGGGCACATCCGGGTTATGTCACCATGACAGGTCACTGAGATCTGCCAGTACCACCCTGACAGTGGCCCTGCATTTTGCTTTTACGTTTGTTTTAACCTTAATGAAGTCTTGTGCTGGGGAGATCGACCAGCATAGCAATGAAGAATGAGTCACCACAGTGCTCTGCATCCAGGAAGAAATGTCAGCACTGCAGCTAATCTTCACCGCTTTTTATATCCGGGTGCCAGGTGGATTTTAAATTTCTTTAATAGACTTCCACTAACCAAGGTAGCATTCCGGTATCCCTTCTTCCTCAAAATCGCTGTCTCTTTCCTTTTCCTTCCCTTCTATTCAGACGAAAAAATAAAATAAAAGCCATCATTTTGAAGGTTATTTGTATTGACTTTTTTTTTTTGCTTTCCCAAGAAATCATGAAAAATATAATTGTGCATAAAAGGAGATATTTTTACTTACAGTGATCAGTTAGACACATTATTAATCCTTATTCTTTAGGGGAAATGCAAGAATTAATATAGACGAGATTAAAGCACACTGAGTTGTGAGGGCTTACATATTTCAGATGTTTGCTTATTGATACAGGTGTTCTTTTAAAACATTTCTGGGGGGGGGAACAGTTTCTATGGCAACCGCATCATATTTAAGACCAAAAAAAAAAAAAATGACTTTTACGTGATTGGATAGTTTCAATTTGTATTTAGATAATCCGAATACATTGCAACAAATGTAATCTGTGCTGGCACTATAATATTATTCAGTTCTTCTCTTTGTTTTTTGGTAACACATTTAAGTATGCCTCTCTGACTTAATGAAGGCTCAGGGTGCGGAATCCTTGAATGACACAGTTTTTTCTTTTTCTTGTTTTATTTCAAGGACCACATAGAATGACAGTTAACCATGAGTGCACAGAGATGCACTCATTTTTTTGGTCTTTTTTTAGGTGCAGCCCTAAAAAAAGACAAAACAAAACAAAACAAAACAAAAAACTATACGTTTTACTAGGCTTACCAGTGGCAATATAAGCTCTGGTTTAGTTTGCATCTTCTGCACTATTAGTGAAGTTTAATAACTTTTCATTACCGCAGACCTTGGAGGGATACTGTGGGTTTTGTTCCAGACTACCGTGAAGTGAACACACAGCAACGGGAGCCACGCAGAGGTTTCGGTTTCCCAGCACATATAAAAGTTGCGTTTACATTGTGGTGTTCCCTATCATGTGCAATAACACTGTGCCTACAACAAATGTGCATAGTTTAAATAAAAGTATTTCTAAAACAATGCGAACCATCATCTGATAACACAAGACCTTTAATTTATAAAAAACATGCTCTGGGAAGCACAAAAAAGTAAAGCGCAATGAAACGAGGCGCTTGCGTTGCCAAGGATTTTATTTCATTATTGCTGTATTCTTTTTCAAATTTTGGTGCTTATTATCTTTTTATATTTTTTTTTTGTCTTTTTGCCTTTTTTTTTTTTCTGGGGTCGCTCCTGCGGCATATGGAGGTTCCCAGGCTAGGGGTCGAATCGGAGCTATAGCCACCCTAAGCCACAGCCACAGCAACATGGGATCTGAGCCGCGTCTTCAACCTACACCACCGCTCATGGCAACGCTGGATCCTTAACCACTGAGCAAGGCCAGGGATCGAACCTGCAACCTCATGGTTCCTAGTCGGATTCGTTAACCACTGCGCCACGACGAGAACTCCGGGGTAATACAATTTTTAAATTATGTTTTACTGTACTCTTCATTATATCCACAGATGATATTCTCTACAGGTCTTGATTGTTTCAGTTTGCTTGTAAGTACATATAAATTACTTTTTTTTGGATCTTCCAAAGCCCTCTTTATTTATAAACTTTATAAAGTTAAAAGTAGGCGTTAACAATTATAAAGTATTCCTGAATGTTTTTATTTTTTTTGGGGGGGGGAATAGAACATGGAAGATATGTGAGAAAAAGAATATATATATATATATGTGACTGGGTCACTCTGCTGTACAGCAGAAACTGACACAACACTGTAAATCAACTATACTCTAATAAAAAAATAAAGTAAAAATTTAAATTGCTTACTTTGATGTAGGGTCTTCTTTGTAAGTCCTTTCCTCCCTGTGTTAGCTGGTCAGGCTGCTAGAACAGAACGCCAAGACTGGGTGCCTTCGAAACAAAAGAAACTTATTTCTCACAAAACTGAAGGCTGCACGTCTCAGATTAGGGAGCCAGTATGTTTGGGCTCGGATGAGGACACTCTTTGGGGCTGTAGACTTGTCGTTTTTACATGGTGGAAGGGCGAGGGAACTTTCTGGGGTCTCTCTCTCTCTCTCTCTCTTTTTTTTTTTTTTGCTTTTTAGGGCCACATCCATGGCATATGGAGGTTCCCAGGCTAGGGGTCGAATTGGAATCTGAGCTGCATCTGTGTCCTACTCCACAGCTCACAGCAATGTGGGATCCTTAGTCCACTGAGCAAGGCCAGGGATTGAACCTGCAACCCCATGGTTCCCAGTCAGATTCATTTGTGCTGCACCACGATGGAAACTCCCACTTTGGGGGTCTCTTTACTAAAGGCACGAAACTTACTCATGTGGATTTTGGTCTCATGACCTAACTGTCCCCTAATACCAAGCTACTGGGCAATAGGATTTCTAGGAATGAATTTTTCGCGGGGTGGGGGCGGCATGTTTAGACCACAGAACTCCCCTTTCAACTTCATGAATGAATATATATCTTCATTTATAAACCCTAAGTTATCGTTCATACTATTCGATTAATACAAATCCTACTCCATTTTAGTAATTTGAAATATAAAATCTGTTTTTGAGTCTTTGAAAGAAAAGCTCTACATTTGTTATTTTCTGCCATCCTCTTGACACTTCATGTAATACCAAAAACGTGAATCGTTTGCCTGTCATGTGATATTCTTTCCAGCTTGTAATTTGCCTTTTATTCACATTGATAATTTTCTAATAATATTCTAACTTAGTTTTTCACTTTCTAGTACCTCAGTCAGCAGTTTATGTCAAGAAATCTCAAATGATATTTTTATAAAAATCTTCCTTTTTTACCTAAATTTTTAGTGTATTTCTCATATATTCTTTTGAATTGATTTTGTATTAAAATGCACTTAATACCTGTGGATTTCTTAAAATATATATATGATATATAAATAAAATATAATATCTGTGCATTTGAAAAAAATCACTCAGAGTACATACTTGTGACCGTAACACAGAGATGATGACTAAATAATGGAGTTAGTTGGTGCCATGGTTTTTAGGTCATACGTGTGCAGTGTTGATTCATAGATCAGGCCCGCTCAGAAGCGGATATCTATTGATCTGCCATGTGGACCTTATCCCTGACCGTTCCTTTTTCTTCCAACTGCTAAATGAAGGGGCGATGGCACGGAAGATCTGCCTGCAGAATCTATGGGTGGAACCAAGCTAAGGGGGCTAGCAAATTTACTTTGGCAGTTAGATTTCAGAAGGTTTCCATAGACCATGTAATGAAGTGACAAAATGACACTTTTCTGATTCCGCTTCCATGAAACTGCTGGTTCTCCTTTCTCCGCAGCCCTCTCAGAAAAGAGGGCTGCAAAAACATGTAACGAGGGGAGTCAGGGAAACCGGAGGAGAGGGGAATGAGTGTCCACGGGTGTCTGACGCCTGTCTGAGAAGTGCGAAGGGGCAGGAGTGTGGGTGTCCACACGCTCAGGGGAGGGAGTGCCCCTGACCGTAGTAGGCCAACATGCTTGTTAGAGCTTCTTACTCACAAGAGGGAAGCCAAGTGACAGAGAACTTCCCTTCCACTAACCTTAGATCTTGCCCAGGTGAGATACTCAGAACGGTAAGGTGGCACAGTTGATGGGTGGACCACAGAAGGCTAAAGGATGCAGTCATGGACATAAACTGTCTGGGTAAAGGACCATGAAGTTGAGCATTTATTAGCCTGGGGAGGGCACTAAAAAAACTCACACATGTGTTAAAAGATCGATGATGCATCACATGTAGACAGAATCACCTTTGAATAATAACCAGGTCCCTGGAGTTCTCAGGATTGTACCAACAAAATTAAAATATTTCCTTCCCATTTATTCCTTCACTTCTTGCCCCCATCCCGGATCATAGAAGAATTGGAAAACAGTCCCAAATTGGGTGTGGAAGGCAGGCCTTATCACCCTTTCCTTAATAGCGGGAGTCCTACATTTGGGTAAGCCCAAGCCAACAAATTTCATTTCCAATTAACTTAGAATGTCTTCTTTTTTCTTATAAAGTTAAATATTTTACGTACGGAAAATTATGGAACTGAGACCATTTATGCAAGAATAAAAATGATTGGAAAACGTTCTACCACTAAAAAGTGAATTGAAAATTATTTTTCCTTGCCTAAATTTTATTCATGTGTAAGAAAAAACTTTTCCCACAGAGTAGGTTTGAATGCTCAGTGGGGAGAATAAAAGCAATTGTTTTCTGATCCCTTGGAGATCCTGCTTCTGCAAAATGATGTATGGAATTGTAGCCATGGACCCAAATCAAAAGAATACACTTCAGAAAGGAATTTTTTAAAGTGGGCCCACATTGCAAGGATCTTGATTATGGCTCATGGATGTGTCCACTTGTGGATAATTATTAAAGTGTATAATTATGATTTGTGTACCTTTCTGTTTATCTGATGAAATTTGATAAACAAATTATATGTTTTAGAAAATGTCTGTTTGACAAGTTTATCTGAAAATGATTTTTATGAATTTCCCCTTGGAAAGAGTAGCAGGGACTTAACTGACCACAAAGATTTGTACCTGGTGAAAGATGACAGCTCTAGGCTCCATGTAAGCAAGACAGTCACCAAGATCAAGGGACAGCTCAGATCCCTGTCTCAGGTAGTCATTCCCAATGCCTGGCAATGTCCACAAGTTTCACAATGGTTTTATATATTGAAAAGGGGTTTCTGTTCCAAAAAAAAGGAAAATATAAAGTCTCTAATTATGAATCTCCTAGGCATCCTTTACTAAATCATACCTGCTTAATAGCATTGAAATGCCAGGAGAATCTGCAGCAGAGTTAAGATATCTGTCCTCTTTTCTGGGCTGCTTCTCTTGCTTTTTCTTTTTCCCTCTCTGGGCAAATCAGTCCTCATTAAGTGAATCAGCTGTCCAGCCTGCTGGAGCATGGTTTATAGCCAACAAACAATGCACTGGGGGTATAGAAGGAAAAAGAAAAGGACAAAAGATTTCCTGAGAGGAAATCTGCTGGAACTTGGCTTAGTTTGTACCTTAAGACTATAATGCCATAAATGGCAATTCCATAGCTAACGACATACTTCATGATGAAAAGTTGAAAGCTTTCCATCGGAGATCAGGACCAAGACAGGAGTGCCCACTCTTGCCATTTCTATGTGATATAATTCTGGAAGTTTTAGCCAGAGAAATTAGGAAGAAAAAGAAAGAGAAAGAAAAAAAGAAAAAGGAAGGAAGGAGGGAAGGGAGGAAGGGATGGAGGAAGGGAAAAAGAAAGGAAGAAGGAGGGAGAGAGAAAGGGCACCCAAATTAGAAAGGAATAAGTAAAATTGTGTGCAGATGACATGATCTTATGTGTAGAAAATGTTGAAGACACCACCAAAAAACTATTGGAACTAGTCAACAAACTCAGTAAAGTCGTAGATACAAAATCAACCTACAAAAATCGGTTGTATTTCCATACATTCACAGCAAACTATACAAAAAAGAAATTGAGGAAACGGTTCCATTTACAATAGCATCAGAAGTAAATAAAATACATAAGAGTAAATTTAACAAACAAGGTGAATGATCTGATCTGTGCACTGAAAACTATAAGATATTAATGAAAGAAATTGAAGAAGGTACCCAAAAAAAAGGGGAAGGGAGATATTCATTCCAAGCACATTGATTGGAAGATTTAATACTGTCAAAATTGCCATCTATCCAAAGCAATCTACAGGTTCAGTGCAATACCTATTAGTATACCAATTGCATTGTTTCACAGAAATAGGGCAAATAATCTTAAAATTTTTGTGGATGAACAAAAGACCATGAACAGCCAAAGTAATTTTGAGAAAAAAAGAACAAAGTTAGAGGCCTCACACTATCTGATTTCAAAATATACTACAAATCTATAGTAAACAAAACAGCATGGTATTGTCATAAAAAAACAGACATACAGACCAGTGGAACAGAATGGAGGGTTCAGAAATAAAGCCATTCATTTACAGTCAATTGATTTTCAACAGAGTTGCCAAGAACACACAATGGAGGAAGGACAGTCTTCCATAAATGGTGTTAGGAAAACTGGTTTTCTCCGTGCAGGAGAATTAAATTGCATATAAATCACTACACATGCACACATGCACAACTCAGAATAAATAAAGACAAATATAAGATGTGAAATCATAAAACTATCAGAATAAAATGGAGAACAAGCTTCTTGACCTTGTTTTAGGCAATGGTATTTTTGTATATGACCCCAAAAGCTCATAAAAGGTAACGAAATCAAAAATAGACAAATGTGATTGTATCAAACTAAAAATATTTTCAACAGCAAAATAAGCAATCAAGGGAAGAGACAAGCTAAGAAATGGAATAGAACATTTGCAAGCCTAAAATGCAACATTCAAAAATACAATTAAGAAATGGGAAAAGGGTCTAAATAGACATTTCTCAAAAGAAAATACAAATAACCAAGAGATAAAAGATGCTCAACATCACTAATCATCAGGAAATGCAACTCCAAACTACAGTGAGATATCACTTTACATGTTTTAGAATGGCTATTATCAAAAAGACAAAAAAAAGAAGCATTGGCAAATATGTGGAGAAAAGGGAGCCTTATACACCGTTGGTGGGAATGTAAATGGAAAATAGTTGGAAGCCCCTCAAACAAATGTAAATAGAACTAC
Source organism: Sus scrofa (assembly GCF_054392235.1). Taxonomy (NCBI): domain Eukaryota; kingdom Metazoa; phylum Chordata; class Mammalia; order Artiodactyla; family Suidae; genus Sus; species Sus scrofa. The sequence goes on from NC_139383.1 coordinate 3,724,149, forward strand.
CATATGATCCAGCAACCCCTCTTTTGGGTCTATATCCAAGGGAAATGAAATCACTTACTCAAAGAGGTATCTGCATTACCATGTGCACTGCAGCCTTATTCACTGTAACCAAAATATAGAAACAATCTGTATCCTTTGATGGATGGATAACAATGTTCTTTTATATATACAAACACACACATATACACACACCTATATCTACACTATATTGTACATACAGATATAAACATATATACATATACACACATATGTATATGAATATGTATAATTGAGGGATATTTAGCTGTAAGAAGGAGAGAAATGATGCCATTTGCAATGACAGGTGAAACTGGGGGATATTATGCTCAATGAGATAAACCAGAAGGAAAAAGACAAATAGTGTATGATCTTACTTACATGTGAAATTAAAATAAAATTTAAACTCAGATGCAGAGACTGGAACAGTGGTTACCGGGGACGGGGGAGAAGTTAGTCAAAGTGGGCAAAATTACAGTTATGTAAAATGAATAAACCTGGAGATCTAACGTGCAAGATGATGGCTGTAGCTAAAAATATTGCATTGAATACGGAAATGGTCTAAGACAGAAAGGTTTGGGTGCACTCATCAAAAAACTCTATGGATATTTTAAAACATAAAGAATTTAGGAATTCCCATCATGGCTCAGTGGAAACGAATCTGACTGGCATCCATGAAGACTTGGGTTGGATCCCTGGCCTCGCTCAGTGGGTTAAGAATCTGGTGTTGCTGTGAGCTGTGGTGTAGGTTGCAGACTCAGCTTGGGTCCTGCATTGTTGTGGCTGTGGTGTAGGCCAACGGATACAGCTCTGATTGGACCCCTAGCCTGGGAACCTCCATATGCCGCCAAAAAAGGCAAATGATAAAAAAAAATAATAATAAAGAATTTATACATTATATATTTTAAAACATAAAAAATCCTTGAATTTCCAAGTGAAATCTAGATTTTTGGAAAATAATGATCCAGCAACATGAGCTTAAAAACTTCCAAGTTATTTATAGTGTTTTCCAATAAGATTTGTGGTGATGCAAACAAATGTATTTAAAAAAAAAACTGCAGAATGAGTCAATTTTTGAAAGATTTTTATATTTTCTAAATGACCAGAATCACGTTTGAAGGATCCATTGAAATTGCAAGATAGACGAGTATGATACCGATCAATAAATTGAAAGCTCATTGCTATTGGTTGAGATTCTATGTTGCAACTAAACTTTTACTTTTATTTATTTTTTAATGTTTTAAATTGTTTGTCTTTTCTAGGGCCACGCCCGTGGCATACGGAGGTTCCTGGGCTAGGTGTCTAATTGGAGCTGTAGCCATGGGCCTATGCCAGAACTACAGCAAGGTGGGATCCCAGCAGTGTCTGCAACCTACACCACAGGTCACAGCAACACCGGATCCTTAACCCGCTGAGCAAGGCCAGGGATCGAACCCGAAACCTCATGGTTCCTAGTCGGATTCACTAACCACTGAGCCATGATGGGAGCTCCCAACTAAACTTTTAAAACTACCATTTGTTGAATTTTAGTGTAATATCAAAGAAGACCCACTGTTGTCCAGAAAAGCTGCTAAAATATCCTTTCTTCTTTGAGCTATGGTATTTGCCTGAGATTACATTTTTTTTTTGTCTTTTTGCCTTTTCTAGGGCCGCTCCTGCGGCATATGGAGGTTCCCAGGCTAGGAGTCTAATCGGCGCTGTAGCCACCGGCCTACACCACAGCCACAGCAACTCGGGATCCAAACCAAACCGCCTCTGCGACCTACACCACAGCTCACAGCAATGCCAGATCCTCGACCCACTGAGCAAGGCCAGGGATCGAACCCACAAATTCATGGTTCCTAGTCGGATTCGTTAACCTACTGTGCCATGACGGGAACTTCCTGAGATTGCATTTTACTTAATAAACTTCAACTAAAACTACAGATTGCAGTAGATTAAGTACAGAAGCAGATGTAAATCCACCTGTCACCTATTATGCCAGATATTAACAGATTTCAACGGTAAATAAAACCACTCCTCTAACTGATTTTTTTCATTTTGAAAAATGTAATAATTTTTATAAAATATGTTGTTTGTGTTAAAAGACAATGAGTTAATTATGCTTATTTAAAAAAGATTAATAAGTATATTTTACAATCCTGTTTTTAATTTCTAATACAGTAAATATTGACAAATTTAATCCACAAAAACAGTAGCTTCTTGATATTCTCAATAACTTTTAAGAATGTAATGGAGTATTAAAACTGAAATATTTGAAAATAAAAATAATAACACCATGTTTCTCAAGCTAACTGAAAACTTAATAAGTTAGTCTAATATAAAACGAGAATGTTTGGCGTTCCCATTGTGGCACAGCAGAAATGAATCCAACTAGTAACCATGAGGTTTCAGGTTCCATCCCTAGCCTCACTCAGTGCGTTAAGGATCCAGTGTTGCCATAAGCTGTAGTGTAGGTAGCAGGCGTGGCTCAGATCCTGCATTGCTGTGGCTGTGGTGTAGCCTGGCAGCCATAGTTACGATTTGGCCTTTGCCTGGGAACCTCTATATGCTCCATATGCAGCCCTAAAAAGACAAAAAAAAAAAAAAAAGAGAGAGAGAATGTGTGTGTGTGTGTGTGTGTGTGTGTATACGATTGAGTCACTTTGCTGTACAGCAGAAATTGGCACAACATTGTAAATCAACTATATGTTAATAAAAAATTAAAAGAAAAAATAAGTTAGTCTCTCTTCCAGGACTACTTCTTAATCAGTCTTCTCAATTTTTTCCAAATGACCAACGATTTTATGTAAGTCAAGACCCAGCTTTTACGTCTTCTCTTGCAGGAAGCCTCCTAAGATTGATCTTCTTCCAAACAGTAAAAGGCATTTCTCTTATCTGAGTCTACATCACATTATTTATACATTAAAGAATAGTGCTTACAACGTATTTTAATTATTGCCATTCTTGACTGTCTGCTCCATAGGATGTAGCACTGTTAGCATGACCTCATTTTTCTTAACAACAGGATTTTAGATAGTTTCTATCACTGCATCATTAATACCTAACTCACAATCCTTGCATATGACGTGCACTTAAAAATATTTCATTAAAAAAAAGAATCTGATTTTTGTTGACTTTTTCAATAGTTTGAAAATGTTGATGGATATATTATACTTGAAATGTTTTTCCCTCATCAAAGTCTTATTCCCAGGGGACCATGCTTGTGTCAATGTTATCTATGGTAGTAAAAATGTGTCAAAGAGGCCTTGAATTTGAAACCTTGTATCCACTGAAATTTTCTGTAATATTGTGTAATAAGCAAAAACTTATTTTAGAACATCTTCACGGTACTACTGGTCAACCCTATATATATATATATATATATACATATATATATATATATATATATACATATATATATATACTGTTTTTCAACCCTATATCTGAAGGCCTATTCTGATAGTGAAGTGCATACATAGTACTTTGTCTTTTGGCCCTTGCTTATCTTCATCTACGTTTTTATTTTCCTTTTGCTAGTTTTTTTTTTTTTTTAATCTTACCATAAAGCAGCAGGAGCTAAGATACTGGGGGGGGGAATTTAAATGCCTTAATAAACAAATTATTCTTATCAAATTTGTTGCAGTGACATTAAGTGTCCATTGTATTGACAAATACCCAGAAGCTGCCATCTCAAAGAAGTCATCCTTTACTGAGTGCTTTAAAAAAATGTCAGTGCTGACAGCATACATAGCAGCTATTTAACAGAGCAGACACATATTCTTTGGAGTGCAACGGTAGCCTCAGCAGTGAGACCTGTCATATTTTAGGGTTCTGCCTCTTAGACGGCTACGTTTCTGGCCCCAAATGAATCATCCTGTCTCCTGTGGCTGCCTGGCACACTAATGCATGCCTGTGGCTTCAACTCTGTCTGAAGACTCGATGCCATATGTCACAGTGCCAGCTTTCAGCTCATGCTTCCTGAGGTGACCCTCCTTCATCTGAGAGGCTCAGGAGTTGCTCAAATGCCATGCCGTCAGTCACTCTGTAGACATGCCTGTTTCAGGAGGCTTGGCTCCATTGCTTCAAACCTCCTCATTATTGATCTCCTGTTGCCATTTGCTTCATGTGTAAGTGACTCTGATAGGACTTCTGAGGAAACTGAAGGTCAGATCCAGACAGATTCAAGTCTTGTAGTAAAAAAAAAAGGTTAAAAAGAGCACTTGTCTTTAGAAACTTGAGCTCTTGATAGTCCCTTGAAGTCTGGTTTCTCAAGAATGTTGGATGTTGGAGTTTCCTTGATAAACGTTTTTCATTTCTTAGGTCATCTGTTAAATGTCTGAAAGAAAAAAAAATAAAAGGATAACTTTGTAGCTGCTTTAAAATCACAGTATCAACAAACTTTAGTACTGAGAGAATTATGCCATTGACTCCAATCTCCTAGTCATAGAGAGAGAAGAGAGAGCCTGAGACAGAGACAGAGAGAGACAGAAGGATTGAGAATGTAGCATGGAAAATATGAACATAAGAGCTTCTAGACTCTCCATGAGATAATTTGATTTCTGAATTACAATCTCAGTGAGAAATTTCCAATTCTTACATTGTTAAAAAAATATAGCTCTGATATATTTCAAGTTCTACATGGTAAATTTCATGATTCTTATGGGGATATTTATAGAGTTTCTTCTCATGAGAAGTTTATGTTTCTTCTTGGATATTTGGGCACTGAATTAAACAAGGGGAAGTAATCAGAATTAAGATATTCTGAGTTACCGTCCCTTGTTCAGTTCGGTCTGTACTGGATTATGATTGTAGGCGTGTTGTTAGACAGCCTAGTTGAAGATCTGAAGCCTGGTTCCACTCCGTTCTGTTTAAGAAGTAGTTGATTTGTTTAACCAGTCTCAGTGTTTTCACATGTAAGCTTGAGCTACCACAGCCCCTCTCTCCTGATATTTTGGGATTTTGCCTTTTAAAAAGTATTAACCTTTAAAAATGTATGCATTATTTTATACATTTGTATAAAATCATCCATAATAATGGATGTAACACATTTAAGAAATTAATTTTAGCTCCAAATCCATGTCACAACATTTACCACTTGACTCAAGAGGTACCTGTACAATGTGGTATAAATACTACATAGGGATTCTATATGTTGTGTGTTGTTTCTAGAAAATTCTGTTGTGTTATCATTAGAAAGATTCCTATGTAACCTCTAAATGTACTCAAGTATTTATATGAAAATATCTAGAAGGACATAAAATTGTATTTTTATAGCTCTAGGACTGATGAGTCTGCCAATTTGTAAACCAGTGATTAATATAAAAAAGAAAGTCCAAGAGATAAGTGTTATATCGTGTTAGGGTATATGAAAATCTGATAAGTATAAATTTCAAGTTCCTAACAAAATTCATAAACTGCAGAAAAGTTCTCTTTTCCAATGTAATATATGCAAAAATCATATTTTAAGAACTTTTTATAAATGCTAGTTATTAGTTAAAATTTCAAAAATTTCCTGATGAAACCCTCCAAAACATCCCTTATAATTAGCTATCATCATAAAAATTACTAGTGTCCACAATATGTTACTGTCAAAAAAGTAATTTAAATAACTTTGTTAGAGGAATATTTAAGCGAAAATTTCTTCAACTTCCAGTTGGTGGGAAAACTGTTCATGTGTTTGGTCATGATTTTTTCCACAAGAACCAACTGGCTCCAATTTTTTCTTCCTTTTTTTTTCTTAGGTAATAAACACCTTTCCCATCTCCATATCTGGCCCTTTTAGCCTCTCTTGTACCTTGAAAAGACTGGAAACTAACAAGCGAACAAAAACAAACAGGACAAACATCCAACACACAACCGATGTGAATTCTAGAAGTAATTAGAGTAGTTTGGGTGCATCTGGTTCTATTTAATTTAGCTATTTAGCTATTTAATTCTGGACCTTGGAGTGATGTAATTTGAGCCAGAGCTAATGTGAACAAAGGGAATAATCCAGGAGAGGTAGCATCGGGAGTGGACCAAGGGAAAGAGCCCAGCGAGGTAGCAGGGCTTCTCTGGGTCCAAAGACAAAGTAAGGAATCCTTGTCCGTATTCCACTTCCTGAAGCTTTGACATCAAGTATCGCTAAGTCATTTGAATGAATGAACGACCGTGACTGCGAATTGGGAGAAAGCGACCACTTTCTCTCTCGAACAGCAGTGCCAGCCTATTATTTCCAGGTTGGACAGCCCCTAGATTTAAGCGGCATTTACATGTAAGACGAGGCCAGTGTTGAGGGATGTCTTTGGAATCTGGATCCAAACAATACAGTGCTCTTCGCTTTACGTAGAAGATATTTAGCCCTAGCCCACCGATCCTTTACTTGTACTTCAAGGTCCATTGGGTCGAATGTCGCCTGATTTACCCCCTCACCCTCTCATTCCTTTGGTAGTTCATTCACTCATCCAGCTGGTGAGTGACTTGAGGCAGCACCATCAGAATGGCCACAGCCTGAAGCTGTTGCTAAGAATTCACACAAGAAAGAAAGACAGCCCTTTTCCTCAAGGACTAGCAACAGTTAAAGCAGTCGGACAGGACTCTGGTTGCAAGAATCAGGTGTTGGTGGATGCAGTGCGGGCACAGAGGCAAGATGACCATATTGTCAGTTACACTCAGACTCCATCTCCTTGTTTTCCTGCATCCTGACTCGACTCCAGGGTACAGAGCCTTTACCAGGCTGTGTTTCCATCATCCTTCACTGGACAATTAACTTCTGGAGAACACAAACTACGTTGGGTCCTCTTTTTGTCATCTACACACTCAGCACAGCTCCTAAAACGTTTGGTAAATGTATGAATAAAGCAAAGGTCATTAGCCTCGGTGGCCTTCAGTTAACCTTCTATGCCTCTTGAAGGCAATATTCTCCAAATCTTCTCATCTCAGAATTGCTATACCTTTGGCAAGTGTGTGATGCAAACCTCTTCTTTCTAGAGCCAAAGTTCATTCACAATTTCCTCTCACCACAGCCCTGGAGTTATTCCCAATGAGGATCTTGTTTGATTACAGTTCCTATTGCCTCTAAACTGGGAGATCTCAAATTATGATAGAATTCAACATATGATGCAAACACATGCAGCCATGAAATACCTTTTTCTCTCGCCACTAAGTCACTGCTGCTAAATTTATCAACCTGCGGCTCTGCATCTGCCATCACGCAAAAACATAAAAGGCATCAGCAGCTATCTAACCCTATATTAGTTTCCTATTGCTGCTGTAAAAAATTTAAAAGTTATTCTTAGTGACTTTTAAACACACGGTGTTATTGTGATTCAGTTCTAGATCTCAAAGTTGGAAATGGCTCGCACTGGGTTGCAACCAAGGTCCTGGCAGGGCTGTATGCCTTTCCAGATGCTCTAGGAGTGAATCCATTTTCTAGCCTTTCCTACAGGGTGTCCGTATTTGGCGGCTGGTAGCCCCCTTCAATCTTCAAAGTCTCCAGTGGCTGCTTGAGTCTCACGATGCATCATTTTGACACACTTCTTCTGTCCTTCACTTACAAGGACCCATGAGATTACACAGAATCTGTCCAGATAATGCAGGATAACCTCCCCATTTCAAAGTCAGCTCTTCAGCAAATTAAATTCCATTCTCCATCTTAACTCACTTAACCATAGAACATAGCAAACTCACAGGTTCCCAGGATCAGAGGTGGACGTTTTTGAGGGGCCATGATTTTGCCTAATGCACCCCCTTAATGTACCTGCTTTAGCGCTCCCTCCTACAAAAGCCTGCCAGGATTCCCCTAAGGAATTCTCACCTGCTGCCGCATCACGCTGTCAAGAAGCAGAGAACAAATTCGTTCTTATGTCTAAAAGAACGTGGGTCTCTAATCATAGAATTTGATACAGTCTTTTATATCTGATACAGTCTTTTATATCTTCCCAAAAGGGAAGCATGAGTGTGCAAATGCTGGTGTAGGCGTCCCCAGGACGACCTCACATTCCCTACACTCTCCTTGGGAAAGTGGTTTTACGCTGCGCTTTGCTGAAGCTCAGGGGTCACGACTGGATTGCTGGCCTAAGAGCTTTTTGGTTTTTCTCAGTTCCCATAGAGACTGCCATCCTGTTCTTATGGGGCTCAGGGCCTCAGCTGCCTTCTGTCCTCACCACCCCACTGGAACTCTGTTAGCTTTCTTCCCAGCACTGCTCTCAGAACAAATGTGTCAGCACTTTGTAACAGATGGTTGCCTTCAACGGTGAACAGTCTCTTAATATATCACACAGGCTTCAAGAAACGCTGGGTGCACAGCTCAGAGACAGGCTGGCTGCACAATGAAGTACAGGCTGGGGGAAAACATTGGCTGCTATGGGAAACTTGGGGCAGAGGCTCTGTAAGGTGGCAGCGAAGCCCCTAGCCTACTGCTGTGCTTTCCTTTGCTGAACTCAGCCAGGAAAGTGGCACGTGTCCTAATGCAGTGAAGCCCCACTCCATCGCAGGGGCTTAGGTGGCTTAACTTACAGCTGACTAGAGACCCATGCTTCCACTCTCTGGCTCTCTGCCTTGGAACAAATCACTAAAACCTTTTAACTTAAGTTTATCTGAAAAGCAGTGATGACTGCCTTTTACAGTTTTTGAGAAGAAAGGCTGTTTAGAAAGTACTTTGAAGGTGGAAGAGCAAACAGACAAAAGGAATGATTTCCCATGGTTTCTGTTAACCATAATATTGCCAGGCTTAATGAAATTAATCTGAAGTTTGGTGTAAATTAGACATTAGTTCTCAACGGGGTCTTCAAAAGTTATTTGGAAATATGGGTTGTTTTGTGTTGTCGCAAAGAGTAGCAATACACTGAGTTTTAGTGGGCTGGACCCATGTGCTAAAATTTCTGGAACAGCTCCATACACTAAGCAGCTATTCAAAGCCCTTTCTCCTTGGCAATCAAGTATCCCCTAAGAACCCTGCAGAAGGATGAATGTCTGAGCCTGAACCTAACTGTCTTTTGAAACATAAAGTAGTTTCTGCTAGGCTGCAATATTAATGGAGTTATCCCGAAACAAATAGGAGTGTATTTTGTTTTGTTCAGACATTTACCAAAAGTTGTTTACAACTCTAGAAGGTCAACATATGTATCAATGTACAAGCCATGCCTCTTGTGGTACACGCCACCCATCCAACATATGTATCAACCTGTATTTGTAACCACAATAACTTCATTATATGAGTACCCTTATTTGTGTCTTCTTTAAAAAGTGAAAACTACAGAAAAAATGTGAACGCTAATTAATTGTGTTGTCCTCTCTTGAATAGAAATTTAAGTGGATGCAAGCATCAAGTATGTCATGATCTAGTGTATTTGCCCTCTAATCATTTACATAATAAAATGCGTTATTATAAATTACATTATTTTCATTTTTTCCAGTTATTTTAAAGATCAAATATTTGATCTTTTGTTTACTCAGGTGTGAATGCACATTATGCTATTCATTGTTTTTCAAGATTATAGGCTGATCATGTCATTTTTAATAATCATTTTAGAGAAGGAACAGATTATAACCCTGAAAGCAAGTAATTAGGAATTGGGCAGACCTAAGATTAAATATGATTTCTAAATCATAATAACTTTCTGATATCAACTGGTATTGATCTATTGATTCGCTTTTCCTTAAGATTACTGTGGCAACTGTGGCAATGAGATAAAAACTGTAATGTGCAGACATTTTTGTTTTAATGTAGTTGGAATCATCAATACATTTATTTATGTTTGCATTTATTGTCTTATTTAAGAAAATCATTCCTACTAGAAAGGGTTAAAGACATTCTCCTTTATTGTTTCAAAAATATTATGTTTTGCTATTCACATTTAAATTCATGATTCATATGCAATCCAATTTTTTTTGGCCATATGTTATTTGCACTATTTTTTTTTTGTCTTTTTGCTATTTCTTGGGCCACTCCCGCGGCATATGGAGGTTCCCAGGCTAGGGGTCTACTCGGAGCTGTAGCCGCCGGCCTACACCAGGGCCACAGCAACGCGGGATCCGAGCTGCATCTGCAACCTACACCACAGCTACGGCAACGCCGGATCATTAACCCACTGAGCATGGGCAGGGACCGAACCTGCAATCTCATGGTTCCTAGTCGGAATTGTTAACCACTGCACCACGACGGGAACTCCTATTTGCACTATTTTTAAAAAATTATTTTGAAAGAATTGTAGATTTATAGAACAGATACAAAATAGTACAGAAAATTCATTTATTGCCTTTTCCCAGCTGCTTCTAATGTTAATATTTTACATACCCACAGTATAATTTGAAAGAGCAGGACACTGATGTCAATACAACTCTAATAATTAAAGCAAGCGTTGTATTTGAATTTCAGTAGGCATATGGAATAAATTGCTTACCAGTTAAGACAGAGACCTGCTTCTTGCCTCTCACATAGATAAGTGACTGCTTTCCCCAGACTATGCACTGATGGTTTTCTCCATGGATGGGAAATGACCTGCTGATGCAGTTCAGACTATCATATATGCATGGATCTCTTTTGGGATCTCTTTTTTTTCCCCATTGGTCTTCTTGTCACTCCCTAAATCTTTATCACACAAAAAGTGTACTAGAGCTTTACAACCAGTATATATATAATATACTTAATATATATAATGTACTCACTATGTAAGATAAATCTTGTGTTCTTCAGGAGTGTCTTGCTTAATGCTGGCCCTTGATTCCTCCATATAATTTCGAAATGTGATGTGATGGATGTCTCTTTGGCTCCATATAAAGACAAATAGATGCACGTTGTTAAGAAGTTACATCTGCCTTCATCCACCAATTTTTTCTTAGACAACAAGCCTTAGAGTAAAGGTTGTAAAGCAAATCTGCAGGCCAAATCCGACCCACCACCTGTTTGAATAAATAAAGTTTCACTGGAACACAGCCTCATTCTTTGGTTTAAATATTGCCTATGGATGCTTTTACTCTGTAATAGCAGAGTTGAGCAGTTTTGACAGATACCATTATGGCCCTGAAAGCTTGAAACATTTAGTATTTGGTCCTCTATTGTAAAATTTTGGTCTTTTAGAAAAAAAAAATATGTATTTGGTTGTTCTCTTTACAAAAGCAGAAAGAAGATACCTTTTCTATATCTAAATTTGAAAAGGAACATCGTATTGCTATTTCCAAGGAAATTAAAAAGTCAGCTTTAATATAAACAGACCTATAAATTTTTACAAATTGAAAACTATTGGCAGTTTTCCTAAACTCCACATTAGGAAGAGAACCATTCCTTATAGTGCTGAAGCCCAGAAATCCCTTGTCACTATGTCTCAGGGATGGCTTCTGGGGGGGGGGGGGCCTCTTTCTTTCCAGCTGGTGGATGGTTGCCTTCGCACTGTGTCCTCACATGGTCTTGTCTTAGTGCTTAGAGAGCCCTCTTTTCTTCCCTCTTAGAAGCCCACCAATCATATAAGTTTACCAACTCTCCCATAGACTGGTACCAGGGCTTAGGACTTCAACACACAAATCTGAGGGGAACCCAATTCAGTCCATAGCAAGACTTTAATCTTTTGTTTTGTGAATTCCAATATCTTGAGAACTGGAAACTTGGAAAACAGAATCCATGTATTGTTATCTTTGAGCAAATTTTTGTTGCTAAATAACCCTGAAAGATGACACTGAAATCCCAACTCAAAGTCTTCCTGCAAAAGTAATGGGATGTTAAAAATAAATTTTTAAAAATATCCTAATAGGATGCCACTAATATCCCTTATCTAGATTGGCCATGGCTAAAGGGAAGACAAGGCTATAAGGAGAGTCAATAAAAAAGATGGTGTCAGATAAATATCTTTCAGAATCAAATATATCAGGAGGTCTTAGGGGACCATGCAGAAATTCTGTGGTGTAGGTGTCTCTCAGGTGTGTCCTCCTAGATGCTGATCTAGAGGAGTTATTTCCTGACATGGGGATGAGGGGGAGGGCAGAAGAATGAATCTAATCACATCATTAATGCAACCAGCATCCACATTTCTCCTGGGTCCAGATCTGTCGTGCCAAGAACCCCAGACATCACTGCCTTTGCAGCACTAGAGGCCAGTAAGGGAGGTTGTGGTTTCTGTTAAAAACACAACACAGAAACCTAGTTTGCACTAAGTGTGGCTGGGGAGCATGTCTCTGAAGCACTGAAACTTAAACTAAGACCCAAAGGATGAGAAAAAGTCATGTCATCATTTGCGGGAGTGTAGCCCAGGCAAATGGACCAGACTATCAGGGGCTTTGCTGGAAAAGTGTCTGGGATAGTTGAAATAGAAAGGGAAGTCTGTCAAATTATTAGAGAGGAAAAACATAATGATGATAAGTAATTTTGGAAACAGAGTCAAGGGCTAGATGATGGCTCATTTGGCCATACTTTGAACTTTGTATTTATTTATTTATTTATTTTGTCTTTTTAGGGCTGCACCCGTGGCATATGGAGGTTCCCAGGCTAGGGGTCTAATCAGAGCTGTAGCTGCCGGCCTATGCCAGAGCCACAGCAACTCAGGATCCCAGCTGCCTCTTCGACCTACACCATAGCTCATGGCAATGCCGGATCTTTAACCCACTGAGCAAGGCCAGGGATCGAACCCGCAACCTCATGGTTCCTAGTCGGTTTTGTTAACCACTGAGCCACGACGGGAACTCCTGGACTTTGTGTTTTAAAGAAATTAACTTTACTTATTTGTATTTAATAAAAATAAAAATAAAATCATTTGATATATATTGCACACACATACACACACACACAAAGAAAGTACCTTATGCAAACTTTGGAATATTTTAAGGAAAGGACTGCCATCAATCAATCCAGATGTTTAAACAGGCCTGAGTGTTGTACAGAGAGTGGATGTGAGGAAGAGGAGGGACATCAGGTGGAGTGATTCCATCTGTGACTTGCGCTAGGGTTTTTGCAATAAAGGAGTGAAATGGATATTTTTTGGAAACATCCTTGAAGTTACATCAATGGGATTTTTAGTGGCCAAGGACAGATAAATATCAGAAGTAATTCCCAGGTTTGGCTTTGGCTTGAGCAATTGGATCAATATAGGTGCTATATCACACACACACACACACACACACACACACACACACACACACACACACATATGGTTTTTAGGGCAGCAGGTGGGGCATATGCATCAGAGATGCAACTGCCAGCCTACACCAAAGCCACTGCAACGCAGGATCCAAGCTGCCTCTGTGACCTACACCACAGCTCACGGCCATGCTGGATCCTTGACCCACTGAGCAAGGCTGGAGATGGAGCCTGCATCCTCATGGATACTAGTCAGGTTCATTACTGCTGAGCCACTGACAGGAACTCCCTAGGTGCTATTTTTAGGTGAGTAAGATAAGGAGACACATCAAACTATGTAAGGAGAGCCTGACTTTGGCATAAGAGCTTCTTTCTTCAGGTACTTAACCAGCATCTAATTCCCTCGACTCATTGCTTATCTCATCCTCCAACATGAGATCCAGAGAAAAAAATCTAATCGCATGCAGTGAACCGTAACGGCGTATCCTCATGCCCAGTGTGGGCTGAGTGCATATCCTAGCCTCAATTCCAGGCCCCCCTGCTCAAAGATGAGCAAGCACAAAAACCAGTATGTGTCCTGTGAAATTATTTTGCAATACACAAGAATGAAACTATCACTTGATAAAAAGAAAAAAATTAGGTTTTAAACATTTTTAATTGAAAGAAACCCAGTTTGGGTCAAAATTGGTTTGAATTCCTTCAAAAATTAAAGAAAGATATAAACATTAGAAGAGGCAGTTTACAAATGCAGAAAAGTAAATCCAGAGTGTGATTATCATGTATGCCCGGAATTCAAAGGGGAAGAAAGAAATGTAAACATATAAAGACGACGGGTACAGAGGACAAATAATGGGGAGAAATAAAAAGTATAAAGACGAAAATAGAAAGGAAAAAGCCTTTTCCAGACAATGTGAGTTTACCTATAATATTCAGACAAATCAACTGAAAAACTATAGGTAAAAAAGGCCTGCATAATATCAAAATATAATTTTACACATCAATGAACCCAAAATTGAAAATAACAGGAGTAGAAATGGAAAAAGAAATAACATAAAAATAGAAAGTAACAATGCGAAATCAGAAGACAATTACGAAGACATACAGGTAGTCTGAATTACTAGGGGAACAGTGTCCAGGGCATAGAGTCTATATGGTGAATACACTGATTCTTCCAAATTAATCTGTACATACAGTGTGATTGCAAGCAAAGCTTTAACAGGATTTTTCACAGAACCAGCCAAATAATGCTAATGTGTATGTGTGTCTGTGTGTGTGTATATATATATACAAATATATGTATATATATATATATAATGTAATGAATAAATCAGTTAAAAAAAAACAATGTCTCCATTAAAACAGGCAAAAGAGGGAGTTCCTGCTGTGGCACAGTGGGTTAAGAATCTGACTATAGCAGCTCAGGTGGCTGTGTAGGTCTGGGTTCGATCCCTGGCCCAACGCAGTGGGTTAAGGTATCCAGCGCTGCTGTGGGTATGGCATAGGCCACAGCTGTGCCTCCGATTCAAACCCTGGCCCCCATAGCCCAGGAACTTCCATACACTGAGGGTGCGGCCATTAAAAAAAAAGGACGGGGGGAGTTCCCTTCATGGCTTAGTGGTAATGAACCTGACTAGTATCCATGAGGATGCGGGTTCAATCCCTGACTTCTCTCAGTGGGTTAAGGATCCGGCCTTGCTGAGACTGTGGTGCAGGCCAGCAGCTGCAGCTATGATTCGACCTAGCCTGGGAACTTCCATATGCGGCAGGTGCAGCCCTAAAAAACAAAACAAAAAAAAGCTGGAAAAAGACACGAACAAGTAATTCGTAAGTTACTATGATTAAGTCCAACCTTGTTAATTATCTAAGAAATGCAAATGAAAACCAAACAGGGAGCCATTTCCCTCTTTCAAGCTGGCAGAGGTAAATGGTAATGCATAGCGTTGGCAAGATAAACTCACGGACTGCTGATAGACAAGGAAAAAGGCTATGTCTGAATTTGTCAAAGGACATGGAAACAGTCAAATTCTGCGTACCTTTTGACCCGTCAATCTCTTGTCTACAAGTTTAAATCAAAGCAAAAAAAAAAAAAAAAAAAAAGCTGCGCGCCAAGATTAGTGGCAAGAATGAACAGCAATTCCTCTAATAGTGACAACTTTGAAAACAAAATTAAATGTAAAACCCTAGCTCTGTAGTTGAATGACTTTATACTTCCTTATAATGGCCTATTCTTTGTCCACCAAACCACAGCACTGAATTGCATTAAAAATGCTATTCTTTCATAATTTATATTTACTCAACATCTGCTTTGTGTCAGGGTCTTTTCTAGGCACCCATGGTAAAAACAGGTAAAGTTCCTAATCTCACAGTTTACCCTCTAGTGAGTTCAAGATAATTTCAGGTAACAAATGCTTTGATAAAAGTAAAGCAGGTTAATGGAATAGGGCAAAACAGATGAAGAAACAGTACATAGAGCATGATCTCATTTTAAGGGATAATTATATACATAGAAAAAGCTTTGCACATGTATAGTAGATTCTTTTATTTCTTTGTTTCCTATAATTAAAAAAGTATATATATTGCTCTCTTTATATGCTTGCTGATTAAAATTTAATCTAAAGAGTGGAAATATTTGAAATCGCTTTTAACTATTCCTTATGTCATTTTAATACTCTATAACTATTATCATTTCATATGTTTATTAATTATTACAAATTAAGGGAGTTCTCATTGTGGCTTAGCGGTAACAGAGTAAATTAGCATCCATGAGGATGTGGGTTTGATCCCTGGCCTCACTCGGTGGGTTAAGGATCTGGTGTCGCTGTCAGCTGTGGTGTAGGTCGCAGACGCAGCTCAGATCCTTCGATGCTGTGGCTGTGTCCCCTGCAGCTCCTGCTCCAATTTGATTCCTCGCCTGGGAACTTCCATATGCCACATATGGCCCTAAAAAGCAATTAATTAATTAATTAATTAAAACTCAGGCTTTGTAATGAAAAGTGACCTAAGTCATGTTTGGCTAAGCTGTATCTTTGTTCTTTTTTACCCAATTTAGGAAATTTTGTTAGGACACTATGGATTCACTACACACATTTTTGGATCCACTCACATAAATAATTTTGCAGCAGTGCAGTGATTGTCTGCACGTGTATGTGTCCCTTCCTTAGTGAAGTTCATCTTCCTTCCTGTTGTTCTCTCCTGCTTTATCATGCAGGGCATCTTCTGTCTCCCTCTGCCAGTGCATGGTGATCAGATAGCCACAACCAGAGGCATCAGCCTTTCTTTTCCTTTCCCTCAGCCCCAGGATCATGACACACTGTAAAGATAAGCAAGCACCACGTGGACGTGCAAGTGACCCTCAGACACCTGGGGCAGGAGATGCTGGACGAAGTCTCGAGTTTCCTGTTCTTTAGGTGGGCAGTTCTGGGAGAACCCCTGTATGATTCCCAGGGGCCCCCACAGAAATGCGCTATCACCTGCAGCAGATAGGGGTTCTGGACATTCCAGCCCTGTCTGTACTGGCAGTCCTCATCCTCCTTGTCTTCTCACCCCTCCTTAGACATGAACTCCCACAAGTCCAAGTTCATCCACGTCCTTCCCAGGCTCTGATTAAAGGGAGCTGCCTGACATACATACCTGTGGCTGTGGATTTTGTTGCAGTTGTTTGTTTTATAAAAATGAGCTATGTTCGAGAAATTGGTTATATCATGATTCTCTCATTTATTATTTTATTTACTTATTTTATTGTTTATTTTATTATTATTATTATTTTGATTTTTAGGGTCACACCTGTGGCCTAAGGAGATTGCCAGGCTAAGGGTTGAATGGGAGCTGTAGCTGCCAGCCTACACCACAGCCACAGCAACACAGGATCTGAGCCATGTCTGCCACCTACACCACAAGCAGAGCTCGCGGCAACCCTGTATCCTTAACCCACTGAGTGAGGCCAGGGATCCAACCTGCGTCGTCCTCAAGGATGCTGGTCAGATTCATTAACCACTGAGCCACCAGGGAACTCCATCTCATTCATTATTTTGCATGAAAATTCCTCCTGGTACGTTATTGCATATGAATGAATCTCGCTCTCATGTTTACTCTTTCCATCCCTCCCTGCCTCAGGATGTGTGTACACATGGCAAGATGTGTGTGTGTGTGTGTGTGTGTGTGTGTGTGTGTATAGTTTTGTTTATCCTTTTCCCACTTCAAATAAAGCTAGAAGGAATCTCTTGTATATTCTACTACTTGATTTCTAGGGGCTAAAATGAGGGGTGAAATTTCATTGTCAAAAGATATGTAAATACTTTTCTTTATGATTTTAATAAATGTTTTCAGATGTTCCTAAAAGACAGGTTTTCCATTTTCATTAGAAATGTAAAGTCTCCTTTACCGCACATATTGACTGGAAATTAACTTTATATCTTCCATGTTTTTAGGCTAATGTAAAGTGATATGTTGTTTCTTTTATTGACATTTGTCTATGAGTAAATTTGAACTTTTCACAGGTTTACATATGGGACCTCTGTTAATGATTATATTTAATTTTCTTTACATTATTTATTCCCTCCTTGCACATACTTCAAATTTCATTTTATACGATAATTAGTTATGCATGGCTATCTGCATAATAAAATTTTCCACCTCACGTATATGCTGCATTTTTCGTAACTTTTCCTATACAAAGTTTTAAACTTTTCTATAATCTAGTATGCTATTTTTATTTAAAAATTTATGAGTTTAAAACTTTGGTTAAAGAGATTTTTTTTGACCCTTATTTGTAGTTAGTAGGTTTCCTGTTAGCATCAGCTCCTTCCAGATATATATTTTTAAACATTCTGTTATCTAAAATTTATTTTAGTTTGTGGTCCAAGGTATGTGTGAGTGTGGAACCCCTTATTTTTGTCTTCTAGACAGACAGTTAACTGGGGTAATACCATTTATTAAATAAAACATTGATTTTTTTATTGGATTATACTAACACCTATTTCTATGTCTTGATACCAACTTTTGCTCCAGTGATTTATTTTTCTAATTTCATGTTTCAGTAATGATCAGTTAGCTTATGCTTATCCACAAACATCACCAAATGTCAGTGTTTTAAGCCAACAAACACTTATTTTTTTGTTCATTGTGCTTGTCCAATGCAGTTATTTTGAGATCCCTGGGGACTTAGCCTCCACTCACTCATGGGCTTCCACTGTGTTGTACCAAAGACAAGAGAGAAATGACCAAGCATTCACTTGTTTCTGCCTGGAAACACTACTGGGAACATCATATTGTGTTCATATTTCTTTTGTGTGTGTGTGTGTGTGTTTTCTAGGGCCACACCCGTGGCATATGGAGGTTCCCAGGCTAGGGGGCTAATCAGAGCTGTAGCTGCTGTCCTACACCAGAGCCACAGCAACTCGGGATCCAAACCGCCTCTGCGACCTACACCACAGCTCACGGCAATGCTGGATCCTTAACCCACTAAGCAAGGCCAGGGATTGAACCTTCAATCTCATGGTTCCTAGTCGGATTTGTTAACCCTTGAGCCACGATGGGAACTCCTGTGTTCATATTTCACTGGGCAAAGCAAGTCACAAGGCCATGTTGCTCCAAGATTGTAGGGAAGGAGAAGAGAGGATTAGTAGAGTAATTGTGAACAACCGTGATGTTTACCCTTATGCAAAATCGCCAGGTTGACTGCATTCCTGTCTGTGATACTGTGGACGGGTGTCCTTCATCCAATCCAGGTAAAAAAAATCCTCGGTGTTTATCTCTCCTACTGAACACATCACATTGTCTATGTTAGCTCTCCTTCTAATAATTTAATCAGACTGGGTCGATGTTCTATATTATCTTCCATATACTTTATTTATTATCTCTTCTTTCTACCGCCTTGCCTTTTATGCTGCATTAAGGATAATTTATTTTGATATATTATCCTATATATTAATGTCTTCTTCTGCTATGTCTATTTTTAAAGCACAGTCCTTGAGTTTTAATTTCATTTTTTAGCATTTTTCATTTGTAGGAGTTCTATTTGGTTCTTTTGCAAGCCTTATAAATCATTTTCAGTAAGTCCCAGGTTTTTAATTTATTTATTAATTTTACTTTTTTATTTTATTTACTAATATAAAGTATTTAATTTATATTTCAGTCCAGTACAGCAAGTTAAGGATATGGCATTGCTGCAGCTGTAGCATAGGTCACAGCTGTGGCTCAGATTCGGTCCCCGACCTTGGAACTTCCATGTGCCATGGGTGCAGCCAAAAAAAAAAAGGGATTTTTTTTCCATTTGCAGCAACATGGATGGATTTAGAGGGTATTATGCTAAGTGAAATAAGTCAGAAAGAAAAATACTGTATGATATCACTTACAGATGGAATCTGAAAAAATACAGTGAACTAGTGAATATAACAAAAAGAAGCATACACACAGATATAGAGCACAAACTAGTGGTTATCAGTGGGGGCAGGGGCAGCAGAGTAACAGGTACAAATTATTAGGTATGAGATTAGCTACAAGTATATACTGTCATCAAGGGGAGTATAACCAATATTTTATAATAACTATAGATATAATTTTAAAAATTGTGAATTACTATGTTGTATACCTGTAACTTATATAATATTGTACAGAGACTATAATTCAATAAAATGAGCAAACAAACAAAAAAATCCTGAAGGTTGAAGGGCTTCAGGTAATGGTAAGTGAAGTGATGGGCAAAATCATCCCAGAGGTAACAATTAGAAAACTACACACACACACACACACACACACACACACACACAAATTGCAATCATACTCATTTGCAAAAGATGATTTACAATTTTTTACAAATGGATTTTTGGACTCCTCTGTATTACCTAACCCTAAGATTAGATAATCTTATTTGAGCCTTCTAGATTTATTTTATCTTTTAACTACCTCCATGGCATGCAGAAGTTCCTGGGCCAGTGATCACACCTGAGCCACAGTTGTAACCAGAACCACAGCAGTGACAACATTGGATCCTTAACCCACTGAAACATGAGGGAACTCTTCCAATTACAATTTTTTAATCTTTCTTGTCTGAGGGCACTCTCAAATTGTTAGGAGGTTAAAATTTCCATTCTTACCAATTTGAGATGACAGAAGACAGAATTCTAAGCTGAAAGAGCAGTTAGAATTCTAAGAAGAAAATCCTGGAAGCAGAAAAACAGAAGACTGATATGACTATAAATCCTTCCTTCATGCTTATCATATGACACAGCTACATATATTCTAGAGAGAAGCCCAGGGGTCTTGGATGAAAAGGCAGTCTCTGGAGCTGTGAGAAGCAAGCAGAGATACCCTGTCAATATCAGCATACTCTTCAGCTTTAATCAGGGAAGGTAACTGCATAATAGAACAGCACAAGAGAATTGAGAAATCCTCCAATGTAGTGTTTAAACATCCACTTTTCAGATGAAGATTTTTGTATATTCAAAGATGCAGAATGGTGTGACCCCTTCTCAGGGAAGAAGGCAGTCAATAGACACTGACTCTGAGAGGATCCAGATATTGATTTAGCAGAAAAATATTTCAAAGCAGCTATTATAAATATGTTCAAAGAAAGAACATGGTTTCAATGAAGAAAGAGAGAATTTCAATGTAGAAATAGAAAGTATAGGAAATGAAAATTCCACAGAGTAAAGCATGATGATTGAAATAAAAAAAAATCACTAGACAGACTCAAAGGCAGATTGGAGATGACAGAAGAAATACTCGGTGAACTTGAAGATGGATCGATAGGCATTATCTTATCTGAAGAATAAAGGAAAAACAAGAGAGAAATGAACAGAGTCTCAGAGATCCGCAGCACTGTATCAGTGTTTTGATCTGAATGTAATTGAAGTCTCAGAAAGAAGAGAAACAGGGAAAGACAATATATGTGAAGACACAATGTTTAAGATGTTCTCACATTTACTGAAATCATTAACATACAGATGCATGAAACACAAAAACCTCCAAGCAAGATCAGCAAAGAGAAAACTTCACCTGGGCACAACATAACTGAAACATTAAAAACTTAAAAATATAAGAAAGTGAAAATAAGAGAAAAAGTGAAAAGTATTACATAAAGAGAAGCAAAATAGAATCTATCCTGAGTTCTTTTTTGAAAAAATGGGAGCCAGAAAGTATTGGAACAAGTACTCCAACTATTGAATGAAGAAAACAAGAACAAAAGTCTCAACTAAGAATTCTACCAGCAACTAAGATATCATGAAAAGAAATGAAGGAGAAAATATATTTGTTTGTTAATGAACTTTTCTTTTTTTGAACTGTTCTTTTTTAATTAAAAAAATTTTTTTATATAATGATTTTTAGTTTTTTCCACTGTAGCTAATTTACAGTGTTCTGTCAATTTTCCACTGTACAGCATGAGGACCCAGTTATACATACATGTATACATTCTTTTTTCTCACATTATCATGCTCCATCATAAGTGACCAGACATAGTTCCCAGTGCTACACACAGGATCTCATTGCTAATCCATTCCAAAGGCAATAGTCTGCACGATGGAATACTACTAGGCCATAAAAAGAACAAAATAATGCCATTTGCGCAACATGGATGGTACTAGAGACTCTCATATTGAGTGCAGCAAGAAAAAGACAAATGCCATATGATATCACTTATATCTGGAGTCTAATATATGGCACAAATGAACATTTCCACTGAAATGAAAATCATGGACTTGGAGAATAGACTTGTGGTTGCCAAGAGCCAGAGAGAGAGGACGGGATGGATGGGGTGCTTGGGGTTAATAGGTGAACTGTTCTTTCTTTAAATTAAAGTATAGTTGATTTCGAATGCTTCTTCAATTTCCATTGCACAGCAAAGTAACCCAATCAGACACAGTTCCCTGCGCCATATAGTAGGACACCATTGCCCATCCATTCCAAACGTGACAGTTTGCACACACCAACCCCAAACTCCCTGCCCATTCCACTCCTTCTCCTCTCTCTCCTGGGAACCACAAGCCTGCTCTCCTTGGCCATGATCTGTTTCTATTTTGCAGATAGGATCATCTGTGCCACATTTTAGATTCCAAGAATAAGTGATATTGTATGGTATTTATTTTTGGTATCGGGTAAACAAACATGAAGAGAATGTCACCAGCAGACTTGCGCTATAAGAAATGTCAAAGAGATCCTTCAAACCTGAAGGGAAATAATCCAAGATACCAAATCTGATCTGCAAGAAGGAGGAAAGGTAACGGGAGGCGAATATGTGCGCAAACAAGGAAGAATACGACATACACACGCACGTGCACACACATAAATTCAGGTATACACGCTCATGCTCATCTGCACACTCTGAGCGTTAATCACAGCAGCGGCCTCGGTTCAACTTGAGCTGACTTGCTGAAATAAGTGATTGTATAACACCAGCCTCTAATGAGGACATTGAATGAATTGATTAATTGAGTGTTGCTTTGTATGTAATAGGGGCCGGTTGGGGTGGTTCTGTAGTGGGATTCATGAATTGCTCTGGTCCAGGTAAGATGCACAGAACTCTCTGCCATGGGGGCTGGTCCGGCCCCCTGCTGAGCATCTGTTTTGAGGTACTTCATCCATGCACATATTAGTGATTCTGGCTTGGAACAAAAAGCACATCCAGTTGGGAGGCCCTGAAAAGAGAGGGCTGTGGGGGCACATGCTGGTCTGTAGGCAGCGAGACAACCT
Source organism: Sus scrofa (assembly GCF_054392235.1). Taxonomy (NCBI): domain Eukaryota; kingdom Metazoa; phylum Chordata; class Mammalia; order Artiodactyla; family Suidae; genus Sus; species Sus scrofa. The sequence continues at coordinate 3,746,878 of NC_139383.1, forward strand.
ATAGATATCTTTACTTCATCGCAGTTGCCGCCGTGTGTCTTTGCCTGATGTGAACTTCATTCATGGACTTTGTCCTCTGGAGTCTCCTGAGTCTTCTTTAGTAAATAAAGTTGAACACTAACTGAAGCCATTAGCATTTTCTCTACCTCATTAAAAGATATACTTGCCTGCTTAAAGCAAAAATAGTATCATTTTTTTATTCATTTATAATGTATATGGCAAATATGACAATAAGCAGGAAGGCTGAGAGTATTAAATAAAAATACAATGGATGGAAGTTTCTTATTTTATCCTAAGTTGTTAAATAATAATTCTAAGTCTACTGTGATAAATTAAATCTGCTTCTTGTAATCCCTAGAGAAACTACTAAAACATAATTGAAATAAATATACTAAAAAGCAAAGAGGGAAGAAAATTGAATCATAGAAAGTTTATTTGACAAAGAGTTCCCGTTGTGGCACAGTGGTTAACGAATCCGACTAGGAACCATGAGGTTGTGGGTTCAATCCCTGGCCTTGCTTAGTGGGTTAAGGATCTGGTATTGCTGTGAGCTGTGGTGTGGGTCGCAGATTTGGCTCGGATCCCAGGTTGCTGTGGCTCTAGTGTCGGCTGGCGGCTACAGCTCCAATTCAATCCCTAGCCTGGGAACCGCCACGTGCTGCAGGAGCGGCCCTAGAAAAGGCCAAAAAAAAAAAAAAAAAAAAAAGTTATTTGACAAAAAAAAAAAAAAAAAGGGAATGAAGGAAAGGAGGAAGAATAATAAACAGAGGAGGAAAATAGTGAACTCTTAGTAAAATGGCATACTTACATGCACCCATATCAATAGGGGGGTTGAATATAGACTGAGTAATCCATTCAAGACAGATTATCAGCCAACAGCTTGGGTTTGGTAAGGTTTGTTTTTTGGTTGCACCCATGAATGTGAATCCTGGCCAGGGATTGAACTGTGCCATAGCAATGACCCAAGCTGCTGCAGTGAAGATGCCAGATCCTTAACCTGCTGTGCCACAAGAGTACTGGCTGGGTTTGAAAAAAAGCCAATTCTATTCTGTGCACAAAAGAAATACTTAAAACACACAAAACTAAATATATTTGAAATATAATGTCAGAGGAGTCCCCACTGTGGCTCAGCCATTAAGGAACCTGACTAGGATCCATGAGGATGTGGGTTCTATCCCTGGCCTCCGTCCGTGGGTTAAAGATCCAGCATTTCCATGAGCGGTGGTGTAGATCACAGACACGGCTTGGATCCCAAGAGTTGCTGTGGCTGTGGCATAGGCTGCAGCTGTAGCTCCGATTCGACCCCTAGCCTGGGAACCTCCATATGCTGTGGGTGTGGCCCTAAAAAGAAAAAAAAAGTTAGAAAAATATACCCAGAAAACCAACAATGGTAGAGGAGAGACTATATAAATAAAAGACAAAACAAACTTCAAGATAGTATCATGAGAAAAAAGAGAGACCTTGAAATGATAATAATCAATAGGCATATGTCTAATTATTACAAAAAAAAGGGACAAAACTTAAGGGAGAAATAGACAAAGCCACAGGTATATTCGGAGATGTAAATAAGTATAGATGGAGATATTAATACACCTTTCAACTTATTGGAAAATTAAAAGGAATGACTCAATATGATTCAGATAGCAGATCTGAAAGGGCCACCTTATTCAAATTGACATTTCTGTAGCAGCTCAGTCGGCAGCAAAATGCGTTTGTGCGAGTGTGTGATAGTGTGTCATAGTTAGACATTATCAGTGTGTGCAAATGTTACTGCCATACTGCTGTTCCTCTTGAAGTTTCTCCTTCTGTGTTCACAGACCACTGTCTCTTCTGCATCATTGTTTTGTTTTTATTTTTGTTTTTTGTGACTAGTCTTCTTTCAAGCAATTTTCCGTGAACAATACAGTGTAAATTTTTGCACACTCTTAAGTTAGATTTTTCCTTCTATTCTGACAGTTGTATATGTGATTATTGATAGTCCATTGACTGAGAAGGGATGAAATGTATTTAAACAATGAATAAAATCAGCATTTCCTACAAGTAACTCTGCAGGTTTTGCCAGTTAATTATATAATCCTATTGAACTACAGAAAAATACGTATATTGCATGTAAGTTATTGATATGAGCTGAGATATTTACCTATTATAATAAGTATTCTAATCAAGTTTCTCATCCAGAATACAAGGAAATTTAATGCATTAACAAGAATTACTTTCTCTTTATTTAAATTTTTATTTGTATCACTGGCTACTGAAGACTTTCTATAGAAACACCTTGCATAAAGATTCATAGGACACACATTCAAACAAAGCCTACATTGTTGCTGCTTTTGCTGTAGAAAAATTCTAGGGAAAGTGCCAAGTTGACATGAATGTGAAAAGAATTATAGCAGGTGTAATACATGGCCATTTAAATAAATGGTATTGATCTCTGCTTATCGTAAACTGAAAAGCCCAAGAATTGCTGACATTCTCGCTATTGGCTTTTTTTCTCTCAAAATCTGTTCTAGAAGATAGCAATTTGTTATGACAACCTGCTCTATTCATAAGGACTGGAGAAAATCAGGCATTTGTCAATATGCATTCTGAGCAATGTGCTCAATGCAAGCAGCGTACTGTGGTGGAGAATTAGTCTACAAAATCAACTACATGATATACCCAGAACGTTACTGCATCTACACCTTTTTATAGAAAATGCAGAATGCAAGAAGAAACTGTGCTTTTCACTGAATAAAACATATATCCATTTTCTTTCTTCAATACATTAAATGCTGTTGTATTTTAGGAAGCATGCAATGTAAATGACAGTAAAACACAGGTACACGAATTCAAACAATCTCACCTTAATTATAATGAGTCGCTGAATTTTATGAGATACAATTTCTAAGAGTCCTTGGAGTCTATGATATTCTGAAATAAACAATCTCAGGGAATTAATCACGGAAGGAGGGTTTTCTCTCCCAGAGATGGCTTGTTCTAGGTCTGGTAAGTCTCCAGGACAGTTGGACTGCTCTAGGATGCTTCATTTAACACTTACTGATGGCCTCCTCCAGGGCAGTAATGGCGTCCAAGATCACTGCCCCCTGGGAGCAATCACCTGGAGAGGAGAACTTAGGTAGGTAGGAAGATCTAGCTGGGAGGGTCTCAGGACCCTTATCTGCCAGGGAAAGTCATGTGTACCTAACCAGCCCCCGCCCGGGTAGAGAGGACACTGGTTATTGGTAAACAGTAGTTGCCTACTTTCTTTTTTTAGTCTTTTGTATTTTCAGGGCCACATTTGCGGCATATGGAGGTTCCCAGGCTAGGAGTCAAAACGGAGCTACAGCTGCAGGCCTATGCCAGAAACACAGCAATGCCAGATCCAAGCCGCATCTGTGACCTACACCAGAGCTCACAGCAATGCCGGATCCTTAACCCACTGAGCGAGGCCAGGGATCGAACGTGCAACCTCATGGTTCCTAGTCAGATTTGTTTCTACTGTGCCACGATGGGAACTCCAGTTCTATGGTTCTGTGGGAACTGCTTTGTATGCTTCTCTTCTGAGTTGTTCTATCTCCCGAGGTCACCAGTAACCATGCCTCGTGGCCTGCAACACCATAGCACACAATAGACTTTATACTGGTTCTACTGAGATTCTGACACTGTGTTTACCACTCTGGATATATTATCTTCCTCGGTTCCTAAGTAAGTCTATGAGGCCAGGGTACTGACCTAAGAAAATGCCCATTATACAGATGGTGAAGCTTCCAAGTCACAGAACACGTGTAGTCAGGAGTCAAATTCACTTCTTATCCTGAAGCCTATTTCCCATGCAACTGTCTAACATTGGGATTTGTTTCCATTGGCTAATTCCTGTCTCAGTTTTTGTTTTGTTTTGTTTGTTCGGATTTTCTTTTGGCTGCAGGCGTGGCATGTGGAAGTTCCCAGGCCAGGGATTGAACCCTAGCCACTGCAGTGCCAACACCAGATCCTTAACCTGCTGCACTGCAAGAGAACTCTACAGATTTTCATTTCAAAACCTACCACAATAAATTGCTTATGAAATGAGATTTGAAGAAGAAGAGGAGGGAAGGAAGGGTTAGAGGCAGGTCTGTAACCCATCCTTTCTATCAGGGAACAAACAGGGTGAGAAGGAGAAAAAAGTGACTGGGAAATCTCATCTTAAACAAGCTGGGCCCACAGGCCAGAGTTCACCAACCTTTGGTGTAGAAGACTGTCCATGACACAGCATAGCAATTTTAGGGACAAGGAAATACCTTCAGTCATGAAACTTCAAGATTTGGTTCAAAAATTGCTCTAGTATTTGGAAAATTTCTTGCACACATAATTGATTCTAATTTTTATGATTGTTCATTCTACTTACACTTGCAAAAATGACGAACATTTCTCTACTTTCTTAAAATCACATACTTCATTTTTGTCTTTTCTAGGGCCACACGTCGGCATACGAAAGTTCCCAGGCTGGGGTCTAACTGGAGCTGTAGCCACTGGCCTGCGTCACAGCCACAGCAACGAGGGATCTGAGCGGTGTCTGTGACCTACACCACAGTTCACGGCAACACCGGATCCTTAACCCACTGAGTGAGGCCAGGGATGGAACCTGCAACCTCATGGTTTCTAGTTGGATTCCTTAGCCACTGAGCTACGACGGGAACTGCACGTATCTTTTTTTTTTTTTTTTTTAAATTACAAAAGGATCGCATACAAAAGAATAAAAAAGGAAACAAATCCATATGTCAGAGGTAAATATTCTTAACAAAGTGCTATATTGCTTTCAAAGCTTTCTAATGCATATTTTAAATCCTAATGCAGAGGCTTTTGACAGTGCAAGATCCACGTACCTGAGGATTTCAACGCTGTAATAACTGGAAGAAAGGTCTAAGTACAGCTTAGAAGGCACTGCGATTTAGGTCTGGTGGGGTGGGTCTGCCCTCTACTGTACCAGTGATGGACTCTGCATTTTAACGGATTTCTTCTTAAGTTTTATTTTTTTCCCTAAATTTCTGTTAATCAAATCAGATGTGGGTCAGACAAACTAACAGGCCGATCCCAGTGTTCAGGGTGGAATTTCTTTTTATGAAGCATCGCAGTGTTGGTCAAGTGAAATTCCCCACCGTGCACAGGGTCCTGGCTTGGGCTCTGTGTGAAGGGAAGTGGGCCACCAGCACGAAGCATTCCCAGTCAAGCAGCTGGTTGCCCCGTTATGATCACACTGTAAGGGAGAAGCCCCTTCTAATTTCTCTCTCAGGAGCTGAAATTGAATTAAACAAGGAATAGAGGTCACGGTCATAGCTCCTTATCACTAAGATCTTCATTTCAATGCAGGGGGCCTTGCGGTAAATGCATTTTCTTTTATCAGATCAAGTATTTTGCAATGCAATTCTGCACACTCAAGGAAGTGCCTTCGGGAAGGTGTGTTCTGAAAATTGCAAATATGTATTGTGTTTCTCAGATTCGGAATCTATTTGAGTAGTCACTTCAGTGCCTACTGGTTATGTGAAAGGCTGCACTTCTTGGCCGTTTGACAGGATAGGGTCAGCTGGTGATTTTTACATCTGCTGGTCTAAAAATGGACTGTTTAAAGGCGCTCTACATAAATTTCCCGGGTGTGCAAAAATGAGGGAATAATGCCAGAGGAAGTGCGACCAAATACTGCCAAGAAGCTAAAACAGACGGGGCTGCCAACAATATATTAGGCACAAATAACAAAGAAATATGGTGTGCATTGCTCTGGCCTGCCAGCGTCAAGCCGGCTCCCAAATTTCTGTCAAATTCTAACGTTGGCAAAGAGGAAGAAACACACAGAACAGATTGAAAGACCTGTTTGCCAGTCCAGCCGGCCGTCAAACCAAGTGAAAGGTAAGTGGGTCTGACAGAAAGTGGTCGAGAAGAAGAACTGCCGTTGACGGTAAGGAAGGTAGAGAGAAAAAAATAAAGAGAAGAAGCGAAGTGCAGAGGCGGCCGGTATGAGGTTCTTGATTGTTTTCTGTTACCGTATTTCCTGGCACTGACTGTTTACCGTCAGCATCCAAGCCAGAGAGGAAAGCTGAGTGTTTTAGCTCTCGGAAGCAGAAGGCTGTCTCTGTCAAATGGACTAAGCCTCAGAGGTGATGGGATGGAGAAGAAGGATGCGGGGGCAGCGCTCCTGCGATGCTGCCACTTCCCACAGCGAGAGGGCGCGTTACCCCTCCAAGCAGACGCGGCCCGTGTGCTCTCCGATGGATGGATCTTCGCAAAACAGCATTTTCCGGGCTCTAGTTCATTTGCAGCCTCCATGCAGAGTTCACATGGAAGGAAAATGGCATCGCCTTTCTGTCAGAGCGGTGACTGCAGAGCTGGAAGGAAACGTAGCTTTACGTTCTTTCAAAAGATGGGCTAATGGCTTGAGAAGGCAGCGATTTGTAATTTCTCTTTGTTTCCATAGTCCTGAAACATTGACTTCCATCTGATGGTCAGTGATGGGACAGGATGCCAAATAGTCCTGGCGGTTCTGGAGGCATAGTGCCTGTTTTATGGGGAGATTCTTAGGACCCATGAGCTGGTTTCTATATCCAGACTCAAGGTTTCCACTATTTTGATAATTTGACCAAGATTGGTCAAGAAGAGTGACCACTGCACAGAAAAAAATTGAATCCTAAGTTTAGATACAAGTTGGTAGTTTTAAAAATCTAAAACCTAAATCATCAGTTTAGATTGCTATTTTACCTGTGTAATTTGTAACTTTCATTTAAATGATTTTTCTCTCAGTGTCCTTGAATGTTATGGACTGAATGTCTGTGTGCCCTCAGATTCCTGTATAACCCCCATTGTGGTTTATTTGGAGATGGGCCTTTGCAAGGTGCTTAAGTCATGAGGGTGGGCCCTCATGATGGGATTTGTGTCCTGATAAAAGGGACCCTGTGCAGCTCCCTCACCCCTTTGGCCACATGAGGCCATAGAGAGAGACAGCCACCTACAAACTGGGAAGCATGCCCTCACCGAACAGTGGATCTCTAGGTGCCATAGCCTTGGACGTCCAGACCCCAGAACCTTGAAAAATAAAGTGCTATGGTTTAAAAGCTACTCAGTCCATGGTATTTGTTAGAGAAGCCCAAATAGACCAAGACATTTATTAAATATATATTTTTTTCTCTTTAGGGCTGCACCTGCAGCATAGGGAATTTCCCAGGCCAGGGGTCCAACTGGAGCTGCAGCTGGAGGCTTTCACCACAACCATAGCAATGCCAGATTCCAACTGCATCTGTGACCTATGCTGCAGCTTGCAGCAGTGCGGGATCCTTAACCCACCAATTGAGGCCAGGGATCAAACCCGCCTCCTCATGGGTACTAGTTGGGTTCTTAACCTGCTGAGCCACAATGGGAACTCCCAATTTAACACTTTTTTTTTTTTTTTTGGTCTTTTTGCCTTTTCTAGGGCCACTTCCATGGCATATGGAGTTCCCAGGCTAGGGGTCTAATCGGAGCCATAGCTGCTGGCCTACACCAGAGCCACAGCAACGTGAGATATGAGCCGCGTCTGCAAACTACACCACAGCTCATGGCAACGCTGGATCGTTAACCCACTGAACAAGGCCAGGGATCAAACCTGCAACCTCATGGTTCCTAGTCAGATTCGTTAACCACTGCGCCATGACGGGAACTCCATGATTTAACACTTTTGAGCTTTTCTGCTGCTGTCCTTATGTGAGAGTTCTTGAATAATTTATGCAAATAGACATCAGAGAACATGGAAAAAGCAGGAAGAACACTGAGTGAAACCCTGAGGACCCATGAGATAAAGGCAGTTCATAAGGGATGGACGGGAGACATCTGCTGCTTCCCCCAACCCACTCATCGAGAAAGTCAAGCCACTCTATGTGAGCGCCTTCAACTTCTCAGGCCCACGACATGTAACTCAAGCCATTGCTACCCCTTTCTCATGCCCGCAGTCTAGAATCACCTACCCTCCCCCATATCACCTCCTAGGCCCCATATCTCCTTGGCCCCATATCACCTCCTCTTTGGGAAGCTGCTCCAAGAAGCATGACCCCTCCTGTGCGTTTAGCTTCTTCCATCCCTGAGCCATCCTCCCACGTGGCGTAGGAACCACATCATTGCCCATCCAGAGCATTCTCGTTAGGCTCCGCCTCCGCTGCTCTCCGTGCTGCGTGTGCTGCTGCTGCTCATCCTCCCCCTTACAGTCGTCTGGTTCCCTGTCTTCCCAGATCTTCCGCTCTGGCCAGTTTCCCTGCCTCTGCCTCTCCTCCTCCTGGTCTGTTTCCTTCCTTCCTTCCTTCCCCCGCATGAAGAACCTTGTTCGCAGTCCCCTTCTCTTTCCATTCCTCCACACTGCCGCTGCTTTAGCTCCCAAGCACCACATCCTAGACGGTCCCCAAGCCATGAAGGGTGAGACCCAAAATGACCATCATCCAACTGTTAACGAATTGTCCCGCTCATGAGAATTCTGTAGTAGAACTTCATTCGTTAGTTATACTGCTAAGGAAAAGCAATGAAACCTGCAACATGACAGAGGCAACTGTCATATGCAAACATTTCTTACGGCGTAAAATGCCATCTCTGAGTTATTATGTTACAAAAATATTTTATGTCAATATTATAACAGGTTTCAGTGTTGAAAGTATATGCACATAGCATATTAAAATGATGTATGTTAGGCAATAACACAGCTATAGTAAATATTAACAGAATATGTAATATGGAGTGCTCTTCTCAAAATTTAGATGATGTTCTAGAAAGATTTTAGCGAACATCTCAAATATGGTGAAGATAATTTCAAATACTGCTGCTCACTCTTTCTTCTGAAAATGTAACATGTGGTCACACATTATTTACTGGAGAACACAGGTGCAATGACTATAATGAAGTATTGCTAGTATTCATTTATAAAGGTGGCCTGCCAAATTGATTAATACATAAAACACCAAGAAAAGTTGAAAAGTTTTCGTTCATTCATAGAAAAAGGACTATAGGGGTTTCCCTTGTGGCTCTGCAGAAATGAATCCAACTAGTATCCACGAGGATATGGGTTCGATCCCTGGCCTTGCTCAGTGGGTCGGGGAAATGGCGTTGCCATGAGCTGTGGTGTAGCCCATAGAAGCGGCTCAGATCCCACATTGCTGTGGCTGTGGCTGTGGCGCAGGCTGGCAGCTACAGCTCCAATTAGACCCCTAGCCTGGGAACCTCCATATGCTGTGGACGTGGCCTTAAAAAAAGGCACACACACAGAAAAAGTAAGGAACAAAAACTACAGATAGCCAATAAATGTAGAAAGAATCTCCATCTCCAGGAAAATCGAGGATGTGTCCCCTAAAAACAATGGGATTACGAGGATATTAGCTAAGACTTGAAAACCAAGCTGTGTAAAGCAGAATGTATGCTGTGGTGATGAATCCAGTGCATCTGGCCCTGCAATTACTCTTTTAGAACTATTTTCTCAGGAAAATATAGATGGTGTGTGCAAAGAGGCCTAGAGTTACGATGCTTACTGCAGCATTATCTGAAATAGTAAAGAAATGAAAACAACCGATGCATTCCATCATGATATTTTTTGAAACATTAGGAAGCTCCTGAAAATGTTATAGATGAATAAGAAAGAAGTATATTAATTGTATACACTCACGTGAAAAATGTTTCCAAGCTCTCTGCAATGGACTTTTATTATGTATAGAATGTTATTTAATATTCCATTGATTTTATTTTTTTATTTTTTAAAAATGATTTTTATTTTCCCCATAATAACTCATCTACAATCTTGTCAATTTTCTACTGTACGGCAAAGTGACCCAGTCACACATACATATATACATTCTTTTTCTCACATTCTCCTCCATCATAAGTGGAGATATAGTTCCCAGTGCTATACAGCAGGATCTCCTTGCTTATCCGTTGATTTTAGAACTCTCTCAAAATCTAGCACATCCTCAACGTACCATTTTCACTAATGAGTGAGGTATTGCATGCAAAGTACTTTCCCAGAACAATTTAGGCATTGAGATGTAGCTCATGAGAATAGTAATAGCAATATTTAAAGATTTGGTCCATTTTTTTTTCTTATAAATTTATTTATTTTGTGCAAGTGTTTGGAAAAAGAATGAGATTACCTTCATGGAGGGTCTGGGATACTATTAAACATTATTTAATGTTGGATATTTTTCTCAAAGTTACAAAGTTTTCTTCATCAAAGTAGCTACTCAGAATTTTATAAGCATTTAATGCTCTCAGCTTTTGTTTGATTGGCAACTATTGAGACACTTCCCAGTCCACTGAAATATCCCACAGCAACAATCATTTCATTCACTTGAACTTACTTGATACTTTGAATTGCATAGAATTACTATGGCAGGAAGAAGCGTTGTCCTAACGGAGCATGTGTGTTATGTTTTGTGTAACTGAATGTGCCAATATAGTTAACAAGTCTGAAATACAAATACTAATAACTATTTTAGTAAATCAAATGCCCTTTAATGTTTGGATGGGTGATATTATAATGTGATACATATGTAGGGCACAGGACATATAAAGATATTAACTGATATTAATATGTTTAAATATGAATATAACCTTAATAAATCATGAATTAATAATAGTATCTTTAAAAGTAGTATTTCCATCCTATCAGAATGTGATGGAGGTAGATACATGAGCAATGCTGTTAAATCCAATTTGATACAATGTATCAGATGAGTAGAAACATAAATTAAAGTCTGTAATAGAATCAGGTCCAAGATGCACATATATCTTTACCATGACTAACTGACTATGAATTTATATACCTGTTACATTTGGGGCTCTATCTCTCTCTCTCTGCGCACACATACACACACACACACACCACAATATTCTTTCGAAAACTATTCAGTTTGCCCTGTAAACTGAGACTTAGATTAAGGAATTGAACTAAAATCATTCAACAAGTGAAAGAATTGCTACAAAAACCTATTCGTTGCATTGCACATTTATCTGTTATTTTAGAATTGTGCTGAGAATACAGAAAGCACTCATGAAATATTTGTTGAAAGTATAAATAAAAAATTGTTAATTTTAATTTGCCCTTATTTGCCTTATTAGGGTTGTTGGAAAACTATTTGCTTCGGATTCTAGGGAGCCCTAGGGAACAAAAGTATTAATGGGTAAAATTCTTTAAGGCTGAATGTTATATACTTCATTTCTCATTTTTCCATCTGGTCCTAGGGAATTAAAACATTAATTATAAATATCCCTGACTTATTTATATATTTTTGGTTCCTAGAGATGGAATAATAATGATTCTTCCGTGTGAATCATGCTTTGGGATATTAATACAGTTCTCATGCCTCCCTCCAAAGCTATAAAAAAATCACTCAAAGATGGCAATTTGTTCCATAAATAATTCCAAATATTTGAGTGAAAATAACCCCAAGCTTTTATAAATAAGTGGTTGGATTACATGAAAGCAGTTGACAAAGCACTGATGCTTTCATTCTTATTTCAGACAAAAATATTAACGTTTAAAAAATAAAGAACTCAGTGAGTAACAATGTCTCAATTTAGATTTTCTATTAATTATGGCATTTGCTTAGACTGACTGAAAGATAATTTGGGGAATGCAAAGTGATAATCAATATCCAGAAAAATAGAACCTGCAGAATATTAAAAATGCTCTTTTTCCTGCTTGACCTAAGATCTAAAGTGTGGGCAGTTAACAGCTCTTTGATTTACAAAGAGCTTTAGTTCTGAGAACTGCTACTTCACAAATATATCACCAAGTGTATGCAATGCACACAGGATTTTTGTTTGAAGGCATCCATATAGAATACTGAAGAGAAGCATAGCCATCTACAACAAATTAAGGTGATTGGTTTGGCTGGCAGATGTGAGAGAACATCATTGCTCATTATGTGGTTGGCTTAATTGGTTTTCTCCTGGAATACAGAGACAATATTCTCTGAAGCTGCTCTACGCCGGGGACTTAAAAATCAAACCCTCTGAATGATTGCCTCATTGTTAGTATTTTTAAATAGTGGTTATATTCTGGGATTAGTTTATGATGAAACACTTGTTTGTCCTTTGCATGGAGATGAATGGAGGACTGCAAAGTTGATTTCTGAAGCATTAACCTCTCATTGAAGTGAGAGTCCAATGGTTTGAAAAATCAAATACTTATAATAGGAAATGGTATTTAATGAGAATATTCTCCTCTTTGAAGAATCATTTTTATTGCCATGTTATGTAGAGCAGAAAGGTCAAATGATGGATTTGAGTAAGTACTACAAATCTCAGTGATTTATAGAGAGAATATCTGCAAAATACAGTCAGACTTCCATGAGATTTATTTTAGTTGTGTAGAGAAAACAGTGATCAAAATCTCTGTTTAAAATAGCTTTAATATTTTTGCTCTGTAACGAGAAAATTAATAAACAGTGTTTGCCAAAGGACTACGAGCTACTATTTTTGGGATGATGGTTTAAATAGTAGCAAAAAAAATGTAGGTTATGGGAGAACAAGTTAATACACTTAAAAAATTATTTTACTTAATCTTTCTTAGAGTGTAGTTGATTTCCAGTGTCGTGTCATTTCTGCTGTACAACACAGTGACCCAGTTAAACACACACACACACACATTCTTTTTCTCATACTGTCTTTTATCACATTCTACCCCAAGAGACTGGATATAGCTCCCCCTGGGCTGTACAGTAGGACCCCATTGCTTATCCATTCTAAAAGTAATAGTTTGCTTCTACCAACCCAAATTCCCCATTCATCCCACTTCCTTCCCCTCCCCCTTGGCAAGCAAAAGCCTCTTCCCTATGTCTGTGAGTCTGTCTCTGTTTTGCAGATAGGTTCATTTGTGCCATATTTTAGATTCCACATATAAATAATAACATATGGTATTTGTCTTTCCCTTTCTGAAGAACAAATTAATGCATATTGAAGTGGTGTTTGGAAAGCAGCAACCTCTAAAACAGCCTCTCCTCAGTTCTCATCAGCAAGTGGATATAGATGCAGAACAAAGCGGGACCTCAGAAGAATACTGAAAACATAGACAAACCATACCCTGTGCTGAGAAACCAGGAGGAACTCCTGTGACCTGAGGGAAGCTGGGCTACTTCACAACCTGCCTCAAAACAGTAGGACTTTCAAAAGAAGATCAGTAATACAAAATGATTGCCTACACGATAAAAGAATTAAATAACAACTGAAATGTTTCCTGCTGCTCTGTGAAAAATAGCCCAAACAAAATTGGAATTCAGGACTTACAACCAAATAAACAAAAAAATCCTCTTTCTTCACCTGACTCTCTCTGAAACCTGACAAAGGCTATTCATGAGTATTATCTTCAGAAAATTTGCCATACACTCAGCCCAGGCAAACCCATAATTTCATTTTTTCCTTCCAGACGTAGACTCTTGAAATGCCATTAGATTTAGGGTGGTTTCAGGACCTCTAAAATGTAAACCAAACTAGCCTTTCTTGGTTATTTAAAGTTTGTCCCCTACCCCATAACCCAAGTTCAAACAAGGACTCTGAATATGAAATGAATAAACATAATCATATTTTCTAAGAGGGCAGGAGAGCTATATTTCTATCCTTGTACAATTCCATTGAGCACTGCTGGATCGGAAACATCTCAGTGACTTCCCATCTTATGAAACTGATAAACCACATTCAACGTCAAGAAGAAAATAAAAGCAAATAAAATATTGTATCATTTAGAAAGTCAACCACTAAAAGTTTATTTTGCATCTTATAGAACCTTATTCGTGTGAAATAATGAAGCATGTCTTACAATATACTACTCATATTTCCACACATCATTTGCCATTTGCAAAATGTTGAATTACAGCCTGAAAAATATTAATTTTATGTGCCCTCAATGCAGCTTGTTGAAATTGCTGGTCATTCAGGATAGCAACGTCCTTTTACACACATGACCAGAACAGTAATATTTGTTTTTCTTGAGCATGATCTGTTATGCAATATGTACTATTATGTAGATGGATTATTTACAACAAATCTACCTTAGATGAATAAGTAAATAAATCTCATTTCATTATGGATTAAAAATAAAAGAAAGGAGAGAGATACCCTATACAACATCAATCAAATGAAGCTAGATTTTCTATATTAGTAATAGACAAAGTAGATGTGTAGTAAAAAAAAAAATAATAGTACCAGTGGTAAAGACGTCAAATAATGATAAACATGCCAACAAAAAATAGATAACAGCGGAGCTTCCAAGCACAGGAAGCAAAAATTGATCAAAAAGTGATAAAAGTGAAAAAATATATTTCTTTTATTGCAGCCGTTGTTTTAAACCTTTTTATACCTTTTCTGTTTCTTTTGTACTTATTCTGTTTGAATTTGCTCTTTCCATTTGGACTGATATGGAATAGGAATTACATTGACAAAGGAAAGAGTTCACCTAATGTGGGTTTTTAAACAATTTATTTGCACATTGTTGAATAAAGACTTCTCTTATGATATTTAAAATTTCTCTTCATTTGCTAGTTATTTGCCCTTTGTCATTTCCTGTAATTTGGCATTTATTTGTGCTTCTAACCTTTTTATTAGTTGAGTTCAAGTTTGTGTGTTCTGTTGAGTTAAAAATAACTTGTGGAATTTTGTATCCTTTTGTTTTCTAATTAATGAATTTTCTTTGTATATGTATTCACTATTTTTATTTCCCTTGTTTTTTTTTTTTTTTTTTTTTTTTTGTAGATTTCAGAGTTGGATTTTGAGAGGCATTTTTTCTTCCTGACACCAACCAATCCTCCAAATCTGCAGACACCAACTGGGTGTCCCTCATGCCAGTTCAACTTGACACTAACTTCTTAGAGGTGGTGTCCAGTTCCACAGGTTAAGGGCTCGGTCCCACACACTGTCCCTGCCTCAGAGCTTGGTCAGAAGTACCGGATCCCAGGTCATCCATATTTCTGTCAGCGTGGCTACAAAGTTAGAGGTTCCTGCAGTGCCCCGCCTCAGACTTGATAATGTGCTAGAAAAATCCGCAGAAGTCTGAAAAGCATTTTATTTGCTTTCCCTGTTTTATTACACAGACTACAACCCAGGAACATCCAGATGGAAGAGATGGGGGGTGGGTAGTGAGGGGCACAGAGCCCTCTGCCAGCATCTTGATTTGTCCACCAACCCAGAAGCTCTTCTAACTCAGTTGCTTAAAGGTTTTTATGGAGGTTTAATTACATGGGTGATTAATTACATTGTCATAATTGATTGCATCATTGGCCTTTGGTGATTAGATTCACTCTCCAGCCCCCCTTTCCCCTCCCTGGAAGTTGGGGATGGGGCTGAAAATTCAAACCCTCCAATCATTCTTTGGTCTTTTTGGAGGCCAGCTCCCCCTCTGCAGCTATATCGAGTCACCAGCCACCAGTCGTCTCTTTAACACATAAAAGATGCTCTTCTCACTCCAGAGGTGCCACCCGTTTTAGGAGCTATGTGCCGAAACCAGGGATACAGACTATTTAATTTTTTATTATATCACATTTGTTAATGTAGGCAGAAGCATTTAAAGCTATAAACTTTCCCCTGATAGCTGGTTGAGTTGTATCCTGCACACTTAGATATATTTTTTAAATTTGCTTATTTTTTAATAAATTCTGAAGATTTGTCTGTATTTACCAAAAATCAGAAATTGGTTTAAATTATGCTGTAAATTTTTCAGATAGAAGTGTGCTTTTTTTCTTCATTACTTTTGGTCTTATTGACCTGCAGTTGACATTTTATTTATTTTATTACTGAGTATTTTTTTTTTTAAATGGCCAAAGCTATGGTCTATATTACCTGATCGTCTGACACATGAATAACTTTTTATCTGTATTATTTGGATTCAGAGTACAATATATAACATAAGGTCTATTGTACTGACTATGTTGTATCAATTTTTAAAATCACTTCCACTTTATTTTTTTTAATTGCCTTAGAATATGTGTTAAAGACTCCTTTTTTGGTCTATAATCACAAAAAATCAGCAAGGATACAAAGAATGAAATCAGAGGATCAAGGAATTGGATCTAATTTTTATTTACTCTGAACTACTGTACAAAAATAGTGGTCATAGTTTCATATCTTTTATGACTCTTGCACAGCATTTATTCTTTTTTTTTTTAATGGCTGCACTTGCAGCTCCTGGACTAGGGGCTGAATATGAGCTGTGGCTGAGGCCTATGCCACAGCTATGGCAACACCAAATCAGAGCCACATCCACAACTTATGCCGTGTGGCAGTGATGGATCCTTAACCCACTGATGGTGCCAGGGATTGAACCTGAATCCTCAAGGAGACTGTTTGGTCCTTTACCTGCTGAGCCACAGTGGGAACTCCTAAGGCAGAACAAGCACTGTATAAGAAAATAAAGTTCTAAACAAATGTCTTGTAAAATTAACAAATGAACAGGTATAAAGGATAATTCATCACAATTATATGGGGTTTATTCTAATTCTCTAACAAATAGATATCATTTATTAATGTTTTATCACTTTAAGCATAAAAATAGGAAAAAAAAATCAAATTCTTGTCTAGATGGATTCAGAGAAAGTATTTTTAAAATTTAATCTTTTTTTGATTAGGATTAATATTAAAATATCATTAAACTAGTTATTATTATTAAAATATTAATAAAAATAAATAAAATAATAATAAAAATATAAGGCAGCCATCAAGGGGGAGAAAATAAATTCACTATGCACAAGCAGCAAGGGACTCATTACTAGCATCCATAAAGAAGTCTAAAATAAATTACAATAAGATGAACAGTCCAGTAGGTGGACACATTATTTTTATAACAGTATATTTTCTTTCACTTTAGTTTCCTCGGCGTAAGTGTACGAAGTTTTTTTAAACTACTAATGCCTTTGATTCGCTAATTGTGAAATACGTATCATATACATATCATAATTATTGGGAAAGGAAACCAAAATACTCCTCCCTTTTCTAAAAATATATCTGTATGAGGTCATATTTTATTTATGTATATGTTAACCCAAGCAATATATAACAAAATACTGAATGCAGAAGCAGATATGACAAGCAGATAATGTCAAGATTAAATAAGCTTGCAAAAAAATGTAAAACCAAGCCCCCTTCCCAAAAATTATTCATCTTGAGAAACAATTAAAGGTCAAAAAATCGTATTATTTTTGTTAACAAATAATGGATTTATTGTTATTTTTATTTTGTTATTATTATTTTTATGGATGTACTCGCAACATACGGAAAGTCCCAGGCCAGGGATTGAAACCAAGCTACAGGTGTGAACTATGTCACTGCTCTGGGCCGGGAATGGAACCCGAACCTCTGCAATGGCATGAGATGCTGCAGATTCCTAACCCACTGAGTTGCTATTTTTAAAAGACGAAATACACAGTTTTTAAAAATTTTAAATTCTGATGTGGTAAAGTCTGCGGATATTTCTCACATAAACAGAAGTTCTCAGTGGACTCCATGTATGTTAATAACTCAGTGTAAGTTCTCAGTGGACTCAACGTTAACTTCCCTGTGACTGTGTTTCATGTGTGAAAGGTATTCATGCCTCTCTTGATGTGGTTTATTGTGAGGAAGAAACATATTTGATCTTGGCATAGCTTAAGCCCTCATTTTGTGTCTCTAATAATAATGAACTGTTTTAAGATTTGAAAAAAATTAAAATTCACTTTACTTTATATATATGCATAATATTGGTTAAAATAAGAATCATGAAAATACGGAGACTGAGGAAGAGAGGGAAAGAAAGACAGAAGGAGATTAAATTCTTGATTTCCAGTGTTAAAATGATCACTAAGAATAGGCTCATTTATTTCAGTAGGAATTGATTTCCCTAGTTGGAACAGTCTGATATCCAGGGAAAGGAGATTCAGTAGGTGTACTCTACAGGTAATATGGAAATCCAAGTTAGATTGTCTTTAACCAAAACTCCAGGTCAAGTGGTGACTTTCAATCTCCAATATCATGTTACTAATATAAATATCACAGTCAAAATGCTACGGATGTTGTGGAGAGTAAAAGGACTGTCATATAAAATTCCTTATAGCAAATAAACTTTATCTTGAGCAGTATAAGCAACATTATAATTGGGTTTCATGTTTTTGCCTTGATTTGAAGATAACTTTTTTCTACCATTAATATTCTGACTAAATGCCAAGAGTGTCCTTTTCAGGTTCAAGTAGGAAATTAATCAGGCACCTGATTTTCATTTTATGTGGTGATAGTTTCTAAAAATCTGAAATCATTAACTCTTCTTTTCTTAAAAAAATGTCTTTTGTACTAGAGGACTGTGCAAGGTAATTCTTAAATATTCCTAGTTTTCCAGATCTGTGATTTCCCTGCCCTTTGTTTTCTGAAGTGACTATATGTTTATAATAATATTAATTATATAATTTCTACAAATTAAATGTTATTTTTTTTACCAAAATTCTTTAGATATGTTAGCTTTCACAACCTAATCCACTCAGCCAACATTTCTTTTCAATTATCCAATGGCTGCTAAGATGTCATGTACAATTTTTTACTTAATTTTGAAACTGCCATTGAACATTTTTATGATTATAATAAAGCAAAGTGTAATTAGAATTGAGCTGGAGTTGTGTTTCCTTTGATATACTCTGTGTAACTTTCTTTGAAACAGGCTGACTTGATAGCATGTTCAAAGACAGAGTTTGTCCAATAAGAACCCAGAAAAAGTGACATATCTAAAACAAAAGTGTCCAAGGTGAAGGAAAAAAAAAAAAGGAAAAAAATAAATAAAGAAGAGAGAGTGAGCAAATGAAAAGGTTGTGAGGAGGGGATTCCAAAAATAATTCAAATATATTCTGTCCAGATAATTTTGTGATGTGGAAATATCATGTCTTAAGTTTATTTGGAAAGGAAAATGATGAGTGTTGAATTGTCATGTTTTATTATTAATTTGGTGGTATATGTTAGTAGCACACTTATGTATATCACAAATTACTTTCTCATTTGAACTTCACAGCAGCCCTCTGAGGGTTTGGGGAGGGGAGCAATTTGCACTTTAGGAATCCGTCAGAAAATTCAGTTAAATTACCCTCATTTGTCCACTTGTTGAATTGAACCAGGTATTTTTTCTCTGAGTATTTTCTCATTAGGATTTCTCCCTGTAGCCATGGGGAGAAAAAATAAATAAATAAAGGGAACAAGACAGCATTCTTGGAAAGGCTTGCCTGGGCATTCAGTCAGATACATTTGTTACAGTGTTGTGGTCGCATTATTTTATCAGCTCAAAGACAAACTCCATCAATATTGGCATTAGGACAAACGTAGAAGGTTCTCCAATAAGATATGGTGTTAGATTCTGAAGTTTTCCTTGAAAAACTCTACAGTTTATATACACTGAGTAAAAATTATGTATGAAAATATTTATGGATGTATAGTTTTAAGCTTTAAGCAATAATGTAATTTACAAATTCTAAAACCCCCTGCTTTGTAAATAAATAGATGTAAATGTAGCTAGGTAGCTGTGGTAGTGTGGTACAGCTAGGCACATTTGTGCATTTGTGCAGTATGCGCGGTACTTATTTCACTTTGGGCTATCACGGCAATAGTATTTCCTGACTTCTAGTATTTTTATCAATTCCTGCTCCAACCTGTGTCATAAGGCACTTACTACCCCTTACATAAACACATATGACACAACACAATGTTACAAAATTTAAATCAGAAGCATGGCAAGATCACGGAAGCAGGACTAAGGAGCTGTGGGAGTAAGATGACTAAGAAAAAGTCACAGGAGCTATGCTGTTCAAAACCTCTGTCTGGGAGTTCCCTTGTGGCTAAGTGGGTTAAGAACCCAACCAGTATCCATAAGGATGCATGTTCAATCCCTGGCCTAGCTTAGTGGGTTAAGGATCCAGCATTGCCACAAACTGGTGTAGATCACAGATGCAGCTCAGATCTCATGTTGCTGTGATGGTGGTGTAGGCCAGCAACATGGAACAAACAAGCATCTGGTCAGCCCTTCCTGCTTCTGAGCTGGCCATCATTAATTTCTCTGTCACTGTTTTTACTTGCAGAAACTGAGGGACTTTGGAGCTTGTTTTCCATCTGTTGCTGCCTCTGCTTGTGAACAGCAGCCTCTCTGGGGACCCGCGAGGTACCCTGTCCTCATGATTCTGGTGCAGGTGCGGGAGGGGTAAGGAGAGACAGGGTCCGGTTCTGCCTCCCTCCACCCTCCACCCTCCACCCGGGCGCCAAGTGAAATACTCTGTGTGAACCATAAAGTATTTCTTTCTGCGCAACTTGAACAATTTTATTCAACAACCACTGGCCCCCAAATTTATTTTCATCCTAAAAGCACTAATAATCTGGAATTACCTGAAATAACCATGGTAACATGTTCTGAAGCAATATACGTTTTGTTCAGATAACCGTAGAAATGCTACTAAAAGTGGGAATTCACTCTAATATCTTAGCATCTTACCATGACAATGATATGATGTGTATTTTTCCCAAAACGCAATTTTGGCTATAGTGGCCATCAAGAAGCTATTCAAAATTATTTAAAGCCTTCCAAAACGCACCTGTTAGAATTTAATTGCTAAGGTGGTTTCTTATTAATAATTTTCTGGGTGTGATGCCACACAAATATGAATTAAAATGTAAAATTTAATACCAACTACACACCCCACCCCCCCAAAATTGGAGCAAGTTTTAAATGAAGGAAAACCACGTACTTCTTCTTCTTCTTTTTTTTTTTTTTTTTGTCTTTTTGCCATTTCTTGGGCCGCTCCCGGACATATGGAGGTTCCCAGGCTAGGGGTCCAGTCAGAGCTACAACTGACAGCTTACACCACAGCCACAGCAATGAGGGATCCAAGCCGCGTGTGCGACCTACTCCACAGCTCATGGCAACACCAGATCCTTAACTCACTGAGCAAGGCCAGGGATCGAACCTGCAACCTCATGTTCCTAGTCAGATTCATTAACCACTGAGCCACGATGGGAACTCCTAGATAGCATTTTAATAACTTTAGTGAGACATAATTCACATATCATAAAATTCATTCACTGAGTGTAGAATTCAATGTTTTTTAGGGTATTCACAGAGTTGTGCAACCATGACAATATTTTTAGTTCTAGCACATTTTTGTGCACCTAAAGTAACCTCTTATTAATTAAAGTCACTCCTCATTCTCTTTCTCCCCCCTCACCTCCATGGTGTAGGCAACAACTAATCTTATTTCTGAATTTATATGTTGCTATCCTAGTGATGAAGCAAATACGGAAAATATTTGCAATTGAGAAATTTAAATAAATGGCTGTGGAAGCTCTTTAAACCAATCTTGCAAATTTTTATAAGTATTACATTATTTCTGTACCATAAAAAAGACATTTTTCACTTTCTTTTATTTTCATCCCTTCTCTTTTTTAAAAGAATTCATTTCCAGGGACCTCTGATGCAATGTGGATTATTTTGAAATTGATATATATTAAGCATATATGTATATAATTATATTCTGTGTTGGACATGTAGCCCTTAATTGATACTGTAGCTCACATACAGCCACAATATTTTGGCCCCACTCCCTCTAAGAAGGAGGGTCTGCCACTGTCCTTTAGATCCTGCCAGGCCTTGTGATTTGCTTTGAGGCACAGAATGCGGCAGAAGTTAAATTTTGGAAGTTTCAGAGCCTAGGACTCAAGAGCCTTCACCGTGTTTTTTATCTCTGAGAGTGTTGCTGCTGCCATGTGGGGAAGCCTGGGCTTCACTACGGAATAATAGCAGAGAGAAGAGAGATCCAGGCAACAGCCGACTCCAACAGCATGTATGTGAGGCTGGCATAGAACCCCATCCACAGTGCACAGCCAACTACCAGCTCATACAACCGTGTAAGTGAGCCCAGCAAGATCAGCAGAAACAGCATTGTTGTTTTGAGCCAATAGGTTTAGGAGTGATTTTTCATTTAGCTGTAAGTAACAGTACGCTATGGCTGTGTGTGTGTGTGTGTGTAGAATATAAGTTGTTTTCCTCAGCTAGTCTTTTCCCTATTCGTGCTTTTCCAGGAAATTTATATTTCTGTATCCCTGGTGAACCACCCACAGTGCCATTATGAATTGCCATTTTCAAAGCCTCTTCTTGACATCATCTCTAGTGAAAAAAGCCTGTCTTAG
Source organism: Sus scrofa (assembly GCF_054392235.1). Taxonomy (NCBI): domain Eukaryota; kingdom Metazoa; phylum Chordata; class Mammalia; order Artiodactyla; family Suidae; genus Sus; species Sus scrofa. Next base: position 3,768,997 of record NC_139383.1, read on the forward strand.
AGTTTTCTGTAACAAAAACTTTAGGGAACAGCAATACCATTTTTAATGAATAGTGATATATCCAAACTGTGTTGAAAGTCTGGAGGAGGTAGGGTAGCACAGCAGCAGAGCGGAGACCTGCGCCACAAAATCACTGGTTTCTCATATTCTCGTTGCTCCTTAGGGACAAGTGATTCCTGCATATTGAGCCCTGAAATCCATTGACCGTTACCACCAAAACAGTCCCTGGCCTGTTGTAAGCTGACAATAAATACCTGTTAAATGAGTCAGTAGTGACCCCACAGTATTAAATCCTTGGATGGATGGGGTGCTCAAAGTCTGAAGTCTGATTCTGAGTCCATGGCTCATGAAGACTCTGGATTTTGAGAACTGGCCTCTTTTGCCTATTTTTCTTACATTTATACTATAATGAATATTTTTTTTCAAAATTTAAGAAGCTTTTGAGATACAGGAATTTTGCAGTATCTGTACCACTCCTTGGTTCATGTCTTTACCAACGCATAGGTGTCCAATATGGATATTAGCCTGCTAACACGCCTAATCATCTGATATTGTGACAAACCTAAAAATCCAGAGAACAACATAACACCTTTAAACCTTTGTCCCAACATGGCTGAAAACCTTATTTACCACAAAAATAAAAGCAAATGCAATGGAAGGCTAGAGTTGGTGGTACACTTTGTTTATGGATCATCTATGAAGCTAGTAGCCATAGAACTATCAGGAAAATAACTGGGGCAGGGAACTGGTTTCCAAATCAGCTGATCTTTCCTGTAATTTCAGTATCTATATGCATAGCACCTCTTCCTGCCAGCAGACTATGACCAGTTCATGCTGTAGAGTGAGCTGAAATGTCTGGTGCTTTATTTTATGAAATAACAATTTAAATCTTGTATTTTACTTTTTATGTTTATCAGACTGTGAATGAAACTTTTTTTTCCCAGTTGATTTAGGGTGAAAAAACAAACAAAATAAGTCCTTGGAACTGGCTCTTTCTGGTGGTTCCCCTGCTGACCCGCGGCAATGGGTTGGGCTTGCCAGCTGCCACTTTGAAGCCTCAGATCACCCAGGGGATCAGGAAGCACTCTGAGTTTCTGTTATTTTTCAGGATGAATTTTATACCAAGATAGAGACAAAGACAAGCTTTACACTGCATGCATTTAATGCTTTTTATTTCTTCCAAAGTCATAAATGAGAGCAAGAAACAGCTCCTACTAGAAGTGGAGAAGACAGATATTAAATAAAATTAGGCCACAGCCAGTAGCCATAGCTTCCACACTAAATACAAAAGACTTTTCCTTTTTCGAGCATTATTCAGAAATCATTATTATAAGACTACAAAGTATTTTATCTTTTTCCTCTAATTTCCATACTGAAATGGTTCCAGGGAAATAATGTGCCCTCAATAAATGCTTATTTATTGAATACATGCAGATAATTCAGAAACTTGTTAAAACAATGGTATTTAAGAGAGAACACTGAATAACAAGGATAGCCTTTCAAATGATTGGTTAATCAATCACATTCATAACATGCCTTTAACTGAAATATTTTAGATAATTTCCAAAGACCTCAAAACTCTTAGGCCCCAGGTTTTTTTGTCTTAGATAAATCTTGCATAATAGCTGAAGTTCATACAATGTGTTTGTATTACTTGAGATTTGTTTGCCTCTCTATGTCAGTTAGTGCTTACTCTTCATCGATAACCACAGAAGAGTTCAACCCTCAATAGAACCCTCAACAGAAGGTTCAAGAGCAGAATGGAGAGGTGTTTTAGTCTACTCATGCTGTTAAAACACAGTACCACAGACTGGGTGACTTAAATAATAGAAATTTTTTTCTCACTGTTCTGGAGTTTGGAAATCCAAGATCAAGATTTCAGCTGACTTCCTTTATGGCAGGGCTTCTCTCTTTAGCTTGCAGAAAGCTGTCCTCTTGCTAGCTTCTCGCATGACCTGTTCTCTGTGCATAAGCACGAGGATGGCAAAAATAGAGGGACGGAGAGAAGGGAGGAGAATGTGCTCCCTGGTGTCACTTATAGTGATCTGGACCCCATCCTCATGACCTCATGTTACTTTAATTACTTCCCTAAAGACTTCATCTCCAAAGACAACCATGTGGAGGCTTGGGATTCAACAAATGAGAATTTTAAGGGGGCATACATATTCAACCTGTAAAAAGGGGATAGAGGAAACAACAGATGAACTTGAAGATCGAATATTAGAGATTACCTGATCTGAGCAACAGAATGAAAATGGGCCCAAAAAGGAACATCACATCTGGAATTCCTGTCATGGCTCGGTGGTTAACAAATCCGACTAGGAACCATGAGGTTTCAGGTTCAATCCCTGGCCTCGATCAGTGGGTTAAGGATCTGGCGTTGCCATGAGCTGTGGTGTAGGTTGCAGACAAGGCTCGGATCCTGCATGGCTGTGGCTCTGGCGTAGGCTGGCGGCCACAGCTCCAATTAGACCCCTAGCCTGGGAACCTCCATGTGCCGAGGGTGCGGCCCTAGAAAAGACGGAAAAAAAAAAAGGAACATCACATCAAGGATCCATGGGATTATAACAAAATATACATTTATGTCATCAAAATTCCAGAAGAAGAAGAGAAAGTGCAAGAGACTGAAAAATACTTAAAAATATAATGGCAGAAAACTTCTCACTTAAATATACTGAAAGACATAAAATTACAGATTCAAGAAGCTAAGTGAAACCTAAGCAAGACAAATTCAAAGAAATCCACGCAGAGATTTATTGCAGTCAAATATCTAAAATTGAAGACAAAGAAAAAAATCTTGAAATTAGTGAGTGAGTAACAACACTTTATTTACAGGGGAAACAAGTCAAAATAACAGCAGATTTCTCACCAGAAACCATAAAGATCTAAAGAAAATAGCACAAAAATTTTCAAATGCTGCTGAAAGGAAAGAACTATCAACCCAGAACACTATGCTCATTAAAAATGTCCTTAAGGACCAAAGGACTTAAGGACTGAAGACATTCTCAGATGAAAGAAAATAGAGAGAAAATTTCTGGTTAGAAGACCACACATAAAAAGATATCTAAAAGAAGTTTCTAATGTAAATAAGAGCTCTAAAAATATTTAGAACATTAAGAAGGAAAAAGATCATATTAAACCAAATACATAGGGATCTAAGTTATATAATGATGAGAGGGTCAATCAACCAGGAGTACAAAGTAAACCTAAACATGTATGTACCAAACAATATAGCTGTAAAATATGTAAAGTGAAAATTGATTGTACTGAAGAAAGAGACATATCCACAATTAAACAGCTACTCATGATAAAACCTCTTAGAAAAATAAGAGGGAAATTCTTTAACAATAAAATATTTGCAAAAATGCTACAGTTGATATTATACTTAATTATAAAACCTTGAACATTTTCTCCTAAGATCTCTGGAAGAAGACACAGATGCCTGTTATTACTTCTTTCTTTCAAAGTACTACCATTCTAGCTAGTTCTAACCAGTGAAAAGCAGTAAGAAAAATAAGTAAAAGGCATACAGATCTTAAAGGATGAAATAAAATTTCTTATTTTCAGATTGTATGATTATCTTTGCTGAGTAAAGCAATAGGTCTATAAAAATATAAATAGAACTTATATAAACTTTAGCAAGGTCTAGGATACAAAATAAACATTCACAGTTCAATTGTACTTTTTTTTATTACAGTATAGTTGATTTACAGTCTTGTGCTATTTTTGCTGTGCAATATAGTGACCCAGTCATACATATATAGACATCCTTTTAATCATATGATCTTCCATCATGTTCTACCACAAGAGATTGGATATAGTTCCCTGGGCTGTACATTAGGACCTAGGAATGAGCATGCAGACTTGAATTTGACTTAATACAATAATGCTAATTTATAGAATTAAATAATAAAATGGTAATTTAATAAATATATAGGACTTACATGCTAAATACTACACAGCACTAGATAAAGAAATCAAATATCTCAACAACCAGAGGACCACATCATGCTCACTGATTGGACTGTTATTCCCCCATAGTAACAGTCTTGGGTATTAACCCGCAAAACATATTCACACAAAAACCTGTACAGGAATGTTATAGCAACCTTATTCATGGCAGCCTCATACTGGAAACATCTGAGATGTCTTCAGTAGGTGAGTAGTTAAACAAACTATGATACAGAGTCCTCATGGAATACTACTCAGCAGTATAAAGGGAGAAAAAAAACCTACTGATACACCCAACAACACAGGTGAATCTCCATGCTGAGTAAAAAAGGAAATCCCCAAAGCTGATATACTTTATGATTCCATTTATGTAATATTCCATAGATGACAGAATTATACAAAGAATATTTGTGGCTACCAAGGGTTAAAGAGAGGAAATTGGAGGGTGGGAAGAAGTGGGTGTAACTGCAAAAGAGAAACATGAAGGATCCCTGAGGTGATGGAGATGTTCTTTGTCTTTACTTTATCCACAGCTATGTTCTGGTTGTGATGCTGCCCAATGCTGTAAGAGGTGCTACCCAGCTAATTAATCATATGATCTTCCATCATGTTCTACGCCAAGAGATTGGATATAGTTCCCTGCAGTGTACATTAGGACCTAGGAATGAGCATGCAGACTTGAATTTAAGACAATGCAATTGATGATAATTTACAGAATTAAATAATAAAATGCTTTTGGTTTGGTGGATGGTACATGGGACCTCTGTATTATTTTCTACAGCTTAATGCAAATCTATAATTACATCTACATAAGAATGTTAACTAAAAATATGATAAATGGACATAGGTTATGCTTGCACTTCTGACTGAGATGGAGAAGCAGGGATCAGATTTCCCCCCACCCCCACTTCTAGCAGATGAAATGTATCAAACTGTGGATGGCAAGACCAGGGATGTCAGACAGGAGAGGACAGCAAACCCTGAGTTAAGGGGAGTATAGGGAGGGAGCGCGCTGATTGCCCATCCTACTGCCTTGGGAGGGTTGCAAGCTACAGGGCCAGGAGGAGTGCCCAGGAGGAGCCCTGAGGAATTCCTGTGTTGTGAAGAGAGAGATGAGAGTCTCCGGAGGCTGATGACACTTGAGTTGGCAGGTTGGAGTCCCAGAGAAGAAAGAGCTCTAGTTTTTTACGGGGTTCCCATGGAGTACTCATCACAATCCCCACATGCAAGGAGACCACCTGTGGCCGGGGAAGGATGGTCCTAAGAATACTGACTCTTTCCATAAGCAGACTGGAAAACCTCAATGTCATGGGCATCCCTGTACACAGAAGGGCTGGCACAGTGGTGGGAAATTAGTAGCTAAATTAAGCCCTGAGAACATGTGTCTATAAACATCTTAAAGACCCCAAAGGATCAAACTCTTTCCATGAAACTGAACTACATTCCAGAATAAAGTTTTAGAATTTACAGAAATAAGAACAAATATCAAGCACAGGACAAGCTAAATTTCACAAACACTAGTATTCATTAAAAAACTATCACACATGCAAAAACCCCAGGAAAATGACTCATAGTAAGGCGGTAAATCAGTCAATAATCAAAACTGACCCAGCACTGATACAGATGTGAGAATTAGCAGACAGTTACTTTAAAACAGTTATTAGAGCACTATTTCCATATGCTCAAAACATTAAATGAAGACAATGAAGGTATAAAAAATACTCCCAATTCAAAATTTAGTGCGAAAAATCACAGTGTATGAGATCTATACTTTCCTGAGTGGAATTAAATGTGGATTACATTTTGCAAAAAAGAGATCAGTGAATGTGAAGACTGAGAAATAGAAACTATACAAAATGAAACAGAGAAAAGTTATTTTTGAAAATAAACAAAGCCCAATAAATGGGTCATATTCCCAAAGGAGTGAGTGGGGAAGACAATATTTGAAGAAATCGTTTCACATTAAATTTTCAAACTCAAATTTTTCAAATTTAGTATTTTGGGTTAAATTTTGTCAAGATGTAATGTAAATTGGACACCCACACTTCCAGAAGGCTACGAAAACTTACACACAAGCAATGGAAAGGAAACCCCAGCAATGAACATCACAGCCAAGTTGCTCAAAAGCAGCCAGATCAAGCTGAAATTAACCCTACCACCAGCATGTAGGTGTGTAAGTTGTCGATTACCTCCAAAGAAAGAACCCCCAAATCCGCAAACTTGGATCTGAACTTTACCTCACCATTATCGTAGGTCAGGGATCTGGTAACAGCTTTGTCAAAGCTTCTGGCTGCAATCAAGCCATTGACCAAGGCTGCAGCCACTTTATGCTCAACTAGAGTCCTGCCCCCTTGCCAGCCTCATGGGCTGTTGTCCTTAACACCCTTTGCTGGAAACCTAAGTGTCTTCCCAATGCACTCTTCTCTGGCAGCCCACGACAAGACAGGTGTTTTCTCCTAGAGCAGGTAAGAGGAAGAGTGAGGAAGCTCACCTGACAAGGAAGCCATGGTCTCCTTGTAATCTAATCTCGGAGGCGACATCCCATCACTTTTATCAATTTCTATTGTCAGAAAAGAGTATTAGGTCAATTCTACTCTAAAGAAGGAAGAGATTACATACAAGCATGAGTACCAGGCAGGTATCATGCAGGACCATTTTTTGTGGCTACCTTTCACAGTTGGCTCCAGGGGACTAGTACTTCATCGTGGGTATTACTGAGTCCGCTGTCCCTAAATGACAGCAAGCCCAAGGGAGACACTGAGGTACTCCTGGGATGGTGAACGAGCAAATGAAGTTTAATAACCTAGAGAATTTACAGTACAATTATGTGTACCAAAGCAAGGACCTTGACATTAGGATCCAGTGCCATCTCTATTAATAGTCAATAATGTGGGACAATTAATGGTTCAAGTTTCTACAGTAGACTTTAATTTTCAGAAACCAAGGGTTTCACTGCAGCTGAATTCATGAGTGGATGTGCTGAATTCTATTCATTTCACTTTTTAATTCTTATAATTAGATTTTTTCCCTTAAACCTTCCCATGGTGGCTTGTGCTTTTATGAAGAAAGAAACAAAAGGAAAATTCCTTTCATGGTCTTGGAATGGTTAAATTTAACTTTGATAATTCCTCCAGCATTTTACAAACTGCGTGTATTTATGTAGTAATGAAAAAATATAAATCCACACATATTTCACTGCAGGAGAAGTAAATGAAGCTCAGTCGTGGGAGGCTTGTCTTTAATCATGAAATGTGCAGCATTTGGCTGTAGTGAATTAGCCATTTGTCTCGTTAATGTAAATCCTCAAGAGCATTGAAGGCCCAGCAGAAAAAGCCACAGTTTACGTGTCCTCCAGGCTCCTGGGCATGAGTTACGTGCGGACACAGAAAGATCCCAGCACGTTGATGCCAGATCATATTTATGTCAGCGAAGTCCTGTCTTACATGATTCTCTTTATTCCAAAAAGCCCCACAAAAACATCCATCAGAAACACTGCCCATTTCAGCCATAGGACACCAGATAAGAGACCATAAACTTTCACTGTCCTGTGATTTATCTTCTGGTTTTGTTAGAGGCGTTGTCGACAGAGACAATTGTCCTGGTTTCCGAGACCCATGTGGTTTTTAACCAGGTTTCTGCATCTGTCTCTAGTGTCCTCACACTGAGTTTTATGGTCTAAGATGGCAAGAGAAAAAAGTCCATATCAGAAAATTCAGAGATGCAAACAACTAAAGAGCCCTTGGGGAGGATTTCCATCATAAATGTGGCCATTTTGATGAACTTGCTGCACCTGTTATTACTGCAAACTATTCATCACAGCAGGCTGGTCCTACATAAACGCCATCAGTAGTTGAGACAGCCTCGCTGGAGAGACAGCGGTAGCATTATCTTTGCAGCTGTGCATTACTCATGCTCGCTTCCTATTCTCATCTTGTCAGTTTGGAAATAATCACATCCTTGCCAGATAGGCTAGTATTTTCAGATCAGTTTAACCAGACTTGCCCTCTGATCTCATCCCTCAGCTGACACAGATGGGGCATGGTCACCAGCAGTATTAAATCCCACTTTACCTTTAATTTCGTTTCGCAAAAGAAATTGTACGTTTCTCATTTGTTTTTCCTACATTTCAAAGCGATGCCATTATCTACAATATCACCCCCCTGAAAAGTAGTAAGAGTTGAACTGTGTTCAAGGAAAGTCGCTTAAGGATTTTTAAGTACAGTGACCCAGAAAGGAGAGTGAGGGTTCATTGCCTTTAATTTTGATATTATAGAATTGAAAAAAAAAAATCTTTAGCCCTTCAACTCATAAGAAACACTGCGATTCCAATGCATTAAATATTTCTATTAAAAGTAAAAACCAGAGAGTGCATATGGAATTACAGAACATATATCTGATCGTGAAATCAAAATCACTTTCCAACCCTGAATCAACAGGAGATGCAAAAGAAGAAAATAAACAGCAAATATGAATTTGAACATGCTAAAATAATCACAAACTAAATGTTACAAGTGAAAAAAAAATAATTACAACAAATATAAGTGAGAAGGGACAATAAACTATTACAGAAAGATTCCATATCAGTAGATATGAAAAATACTAAAATTATTAGAAAGATATTAAAATAATTAGAGAAGAATTACTGATGATCAATACAATTATTTAAATTGTTCAGCTAAATAATTAAAGTAAAATTAAAATAAAAAATATGTCTTGCTCAAGACATCATAAAAATTTTGAATAGTAATATCCAATTTTAAAAAGGCTAGATTAATAAAAGAGGCTCTATCATATACTTTTTGAAAAATCAGACATTTGGGGGGTGGACAATTTAGAAGATGCTCTATCTTTCTTCTCTATCTCTTTCTTAAAATGTTCACCACCTCTTGGGAATAAATCTAAGTAAAACATGATGTAGGCAAAGATTTTGATTAAGAATGTTCATCTAAAATTATATATATAATACGAAAAATTTAGAAACAAAGTAAAATACCCACAGTCAAATTATCAATTTACAAATATTCACTTACAGCAAAATTATCAAATTATGACATATTATGATTATCCTAAGTCATATTTTCAAAGATTATTTAGTTATATAAGGAACTGATTATGATACTTTAAAAAGAACATTATAATCATATCTATATACAAATGTGTAAAAAATACATAAAACTAAATACATGTGTATACCTACAAATAATAAAAAGTATTTATACTATATAATAATGTAAATATATAATGTTGGATATACTTACAATAATATATTATGTAAATATATTTTATAACTATAATAAATAATTTTAAATTATACTGATTAATATAATTATTTATTGTTAATAAATATATATCAATGTGATTATATCTAACAATATATTTACATTATTATACATTATTATTACATTATAAATATAAAAAATAACAAAATTTTAACATGATTAATAAATTTGATAATACCTTGGCATATTATTTGCTTATTTGAAGTTGTGCTATAATTCCACAATAGTTTTGTGCAAAAAAATAAAGAAAAAAGATGTATACAATTAAAGAAAAACAAGTTTGCCTTACAAAGACACTTTTTCTTTGTTTCCTTTAATTTTCCATTTTATGTGTGTTTACAAGAAGCCCTCTGACAACTTGGCAGGGCACATTTCTAACAGTCAGTTCCAGGAGTCTGAGCCTGGAGACATGTATGACCACTTGATAAGACGAAAGAAACTAGGGGCGGCTCTTTGCACACGCTCCTGGGGTATAACTGGTACCAGCGCTTCCTCAAATGTCCTGCTTGCTTTCCGACTTTATGCACTCAGATGCAATGCACAAACATGCACACGGTACACCAGGACCTGTCTTTGCAGCTCGTAAGCCACTCTCAGTAGTCTTTGGGCTGTCTCTTGGCATGTTGCCTGTGAGATGACATGTTGGGATCAGAGGGGCCTTGTCTGCAGTGCAGTTCACAGAACTCACCCGGAATTGATCTGCACTCGGAAAAGTTTGAGTAATAACAAAAGCAGTGATGATTTTTTTGAATAAATTCCAGTCCCCCGGGAAGTGCTGCACATGGCATTTAAAAATTGTTTCCTGGCTTATGCTGCTTGGGGACAGAAAGCATCATTTTAAAAAGGTATCCATAGGTCCTGTGGCTGTTGTGAGCTCCTTATAACAGACTTCCATTCTTCCCATTAAATAGAAATGATCCACTCGTTCAATGAATGACAGTGGGCAAAGTCACTCAGAACTTTAAGCAGTAGAAGATATGCTTGGATGCGTGAGAAAGTTCAAAATCTAGAAAGACAGACAAGTGAGAAGTACACCCAAATTTAAAGTGCCTTTCTTCTCCATAGGGATTAATATCCTGACAACAGAAATGAAACAAACTGACATGTTGGGCTGGAGGTATCCACAAGAGATGGCCAGACTGCTGGCCGTAGGTGGCCAGCATCCCCCTGAGACCGCCTGCTCTCACCTGTCAGTCTATGTGTGTTTTAAGATGTTCCCAGGGGAGCAGTGACACTCAACCAGCGTCAATGGCACAAACACGCAGGCTCGGGGGTCCATGGAGAAATGAAAAGTTGCAAGACATTCTCTGCCTCTGGGTATTTACAACCTTATTGGAAGAACAGCAAAATTAAAGTAATTTTGTAACTTTTAGTTTATTTTCACTTCCAACTTGCTCTTACTAAGTGGGACACTGTGTGATGCTGGGTTATTTCATGTAGCACCTGGAAAAGAGTAATTATTAATAATTTGCTTATTTCATGACAAATCCCTTAATCTTATGAAGTTACTAATATAAATATTTTGAAGTTTCCATTTTTTTACACAATTACATATGGCTTATACAGCCAGTAACATGAGATTGAGATGTAGCCGGGCTCAGACACTCAGGCGCCTATCATGGACTAAGAGCCAGGATGTGGTGGGGAGGCAGACAGAAGCAGTAACCATGGCCTCTAGGACCAGGACAGCAGTGGCAGGTGAGTAGTGCTGGAAATGGCCAAGCATCACAGGCATCTGCAGGGTGTGGCCTGCTGTCCTCCTTGGATGGCTCACGTGCCAGGCTTTTTGCTACCTGGTCCTATTCATTATATGATCCTGGGTCACAAGTCTTTCTTAGCATTATGTAAGGTAGGTGATGAATTTCCACTTAAATTCATCAGAGTCTGGTTCTTCTTCTTAAAAAAAAAATCGTGGTGAGAAGAGACTTAGAAACATGGTCCAAGACACAGGCAAACGAACATGAGGATTGGCAATTCTGCCCATGCTTTAGAAACCCCTGTTCTTACTGGCTGGGGGAAGGCGTGCTCTCAAAACTTAGTGCTAAATGACAGCGTTATTGTGACCTGATGCTGTGTTTATAGGAACGATCACAGTGAAACAGCTCCTGTTGAAGAGGCAGGAACAGCAGGACTGGGGCCAGTGATGAAGTGGCTCTTCGGGACCTTAAGTCTAATTGGGGCACATTTTGCAAGACCCTAAATATCCTCTTCGGTCCATTTCAACTTCAAAATTATAAGGCTCTAAAATATAATTGTATACATAGAGCATGAGGCCTTGATCAGAAATTTTAGCGCAAACACTTCATTGACAGCCTCAGGCTGGTAGCATTGCTCTTCTTCCAGCAGCTCCCTCTAAGCCCCTGGGTGGGATCCTCTCTTGCCTCTTTCTAACTGCCGGTGGTGTCTGTAGCCCTGAGTGTTTGATTAGTGTTGTATCTCTCTAGTCTCTGCCCCCGTTGTCACATGATGCTCCACCTGTGTGTCATCGTGTATCTCTTCTTATAAGGACACCTGTCATACTGTATCAGGGCTCCCACTCCCCCCAGCGCCTCATCCTAACTCAACTGCAAAGACCCTTTCTCCAAATCAGGTCACCTCCCTGGTAATAGGCATTAAGACTTCAGCCTGTCTTTTTGGGGAAACGATGTAACCCATACATTGTCTCACCCAGGAGAGTGAAGATAAATATACTGTTCTGAGTGTGTATTAAGTTTTTCTCGACTCCTCATTTCCTTCCACTTGTAAAGAACTCAGCGTCTTGGGATCTATGTACGCTGCCAACTCTCTGCATGTTTGACTTGGGGATTCAAATACTTTCCCCACCTGTAGTAATCACTTATTCATACTTGAGAAAAAGCTGAAGGTGTTTTTGCAGCCAGGGGCACGTCCCTCATCCACCCACACGAAGAAACACATCTCTACTCTGCGCGCACCATTTCTCAGATCAGACCTCCTCCCTCTCCTGTCCTAGAAACAGAACCACACAGGCAAGGGACCTCCGTATCGTGTTGTCTATAAGGACATCTCCTGGACTAGTCGATTCATTTCCTTCCCTCCTCTCCTAGCCCCTCTAAATTCATCACCTCCCCTAACGTGGTGGAGGGAAAACATCTGGCGAGGAGTTAAAATGAACACAGTGATGGGAAGAGAAAAAATGATGTTTTAACTCTGCAGCCAAGGAACCTGTTCCTGTAAACAGCCCCCTTTCTTAGTCTAGCGCTTATGGGAATCTTCCGGACAGAGGAATTCACAGCAGCAAACTCACAGATCTGTCCCTCAGGCTGCAGACAAGAGATGTGTTTGCTTAGAGTGTTTGCGGAAGCTGAATAAGAGGCAGGATCTTTTCTTTATCCTCTGAATAGACACTGAGGAATCCAAGAATGTACAGGAGGAGAAAATGCCATCTTATTAGCAAGTTTTGCTCTTCCTATTTAACCAGCATCCGAGGTGCTCTGTGGAAAGGCATATAGATTATCATCTGGGGAGCTTTCCAAGCTGTCTACAAAAAGAAACGAAAGGAGGAGAAGACAACGAGCCAGATCAGGCTGGCCGTCTTAGCCCGGCAACCGCTTTTCATCCCTTAACCACACAGGGTCCGTGCTGAGACGAGATCCAGCAGTATCGCCAGGGTTCCTCGTAGACGATCAGGTTTCCAGACACTGCGTTTTCTTGGACCTCATCTCTCGTCAGTTGCCACCACTGGCTGAGTGTATAATGGAACTTTGAATCCGTTTGCTGTACTAATGGGGAGTGCACGTGAGTGATGGGACGGTCTCCCCAGAGGCCATGCATTTCTGCATCTGAGATTATCTGATCAAAGTAAAAAATACCTGCATGGTCACCCCTACTCCCTATGATCAATTGTAGCTAATGACACATTTCATGGCTTGTCTCCTGTCCTAAATATGGCAATAAATAACTGGACTAGGAACTGATTTAAAAGTCTCTGGAAAAGCATCAGCACAGAGTCCCTGTGAACTACTGTTTTAAGCCTCACGACAGAGGCTTTCTCTCAGTTTACTCCATGCCCCTTATGGTTTAAACAATTGCAGTTGCTACCTCCTTGGATCTTCAGCAAATATCCATAAATGCGGGATTGTTATCTGGTAAGAAATTGAGAATTAGAAGGATAAATCAGTTTGCTCAAAATTGAGCAAGACTAGAAATTCCTATCGTGGCTCAGCATGTTAAGAACCCGACAGAGTCTGCGTGAGGATGGAGGTTTGATCCCTGGACTTGCTCAGTGGGTTAAGGATCCAGCATTGCCTCGAGTAGCAGCATAGGTCACAGATGCGGCTCAAATACCATTTTGCTGTGTTTTACAAGAATCACAGAGAGACAATTTGGACTTGGATAGATCATCCCACAACCTGTAGTGCTATTTGGAATGGGGAGGTCGAGAATAGGAAAGCTCAGTGACCGCTGAGTGACACATTTATTTTTAGTTACAAGTGAATTTTCAATGGGCTTTTGATAATTGAAATCCCTTGGGACAAAAACTGGAAGTAGAAAAAAGAAATCTTCCATTATCTGAAATGCTTTTTTTTTTTTCTTTTCTTTTCTTTTCTTCCTTTCTTTTTTTTTTTTTTTTTTGTGGATGACCTGTGGGCCACTTTTTTGGTGTGTCTGAAAATAAGAGGGGGCTCTTCATAGAGCTGAGAGTGCAGCAATCATAGCGGGCTGCCTGAATAGATGTACTAAACCTTCGGGGCTGGAACAAGACAGGATGATGACTGAGACGTGGTCTGCAAGCTTGGGAGGTAGTTATTATGGGGCATGAAACTTGTACTTGGAAAGCCTGACTGTTTTATGTTGCCTGTCTTTTCTTGGCTGTATCCTCTTTATTCTCTCGCTCAGAGTTAGTTACAAATCTTTTGGAAAATTCCAACCTGTCTCAAATAGTCCAAAGAGCACTGTTAAAAAGAGTGTCTGCCTATATTTGGGAAGGCATTTTTGTTTTAAACAACTATAGTATGGATATCTGTTGGTAAAATAACTCCTATCTCCATGCTAAGATGAAATGCCTATTTTGCAGGCCAAAAAATAAGCTAAAAGTGATATATACACATACACTGAAAAGCCTTTGTTAATATTGTGATATGTTTTCTTCCAGGATCACGTCCATACAAGTTTAAATGTACTTATTTACGTAGATAGATACCGGCTAGATCACAGATTGAATTATACTGCACGGATTTTTGTGACCCTTTTTGCATAAACATATTTTAGGAAATCAATTTCAATAGCCTCAGAGAGGTTAGTCTTGTGCTTATAATCTATTCTAGTTGGCTGATACATCACCTTGTCTGATACAACTTTATAAGTAACACTGCAAGGAACAGAGATACATTTGTGCATACATTTATTTTATATTCTAAATAGATGGCTAAAAATTTCCCTGAACATCCTCAAATTCTCATTTTGTGATATCTAAGAAAACATCTTTTTTGAAATGCATGTTATTTTGTCATTATATTTTCAATATTCCCCTTTCTCCGTAGAGAGGGGCAAATTACCTTCTCTCATTATGCGCCTTGTTTAGTGCCGTGATTAACACATCTATTAACATGGTCAGAGTTGACGAAAATTGTTGGAAACTGCTGAACAGCGTGGTAACTGTTAATAGTTACCAACTGTTCTTGACGCATTTAGCTTAATTTGTATGGAAAAATGGTGCGTTCCACAGCCCTTGCCAATATGAAATTTTGCCAACAGTCACGATCTTTTCGCCTCAAGACCTGATTGATTCCCACCTTGGGGTCAGCTAGGATTTCTCCCTGTGCTTTAGTTTTTTATGGTTAGCGCCATCCTGGGGGCTTGCAGCTTTCCTCTGGAACATCTGGCACCAGCTACTGTCACATGCAGAACTCCTGACTCCATAGACCATTAGTTTTTGTGCAGAAATATGTGTGGATTTAGAAAAGGCACTCACGAGTGTCTGTAACAGAGGCCATGTGTCATCAATTGGAGCAAAGGGAGAAATTGGTTTTGCTCAGATCATTATAATTCCCCACATGGAACCTCCAACCTAAGATAAGCCAAGTACATATTGGGGCTTTGTGGCTAAGCGTCATTAGAAATTTCTACCAGATTCCTCTGAAGTGGATGCCATCACTTGCCCTCATCAGGTGAGGATTCCCCACGCCCCTTGAATAAATACCACATTCCTTAGGATTCCTTTTAGTGGAATGCAATCCTGCGACCAAGTGCAGGCTCACAAAACGAGGCTAGTGTTAGAGAGGAACAATGTAGACCCTTCTGGCTTTGGTGAGAGAGATTTATCTTCTGCCTGAGGGGTGGGGGGGTTACCAGGTCGGGAGTTTGGTTGGAATAACTGTGACCAACTCAACTCCACCACCCTCCCCGTTTGGAATAAGATGCTCACAGAGATAATGACCACTGCCCCTCTGTGGAGGTCTGCCTCTGGTCTGGGGTGAGGATCCCGTTTTGTCCATGACCTCCTGACCAACAGACACACAACTAGGCTTTTCTAGGCCATTAAAGCTACATTTGAGCTTCACTTTGCAACTCCTTCAAATTTTTTTCAAGTTATTCATAACCTTGGCATGGAATTAGGGTTTTCTCGGAGACCTGCGAGCATAGAAATCTTTGGCATTGTTCCTAAGACTCGGGAGGGGGGTTTATACATTTCCTCACCTTTCCTTCTTCCAAAGGCTGGAATGTATGTTGGTGGCTGGAGTTGATAAAACTCTTGGCCCATAAGGCAATAGCCGCAGTTTGAGCTTTGAAGGATAACAGGGTAGACCAACCAGGTGGAAGCTTCTTGTGGAATAGTCATACCAGACCTGGACTCCCTGTGTTTTCATGAGGTAGAAAAATGTTTTATTTTGATGAGCTAATGTTTTAATTTCTTCTCTCATTCAGAAATAAACCCAAGCCTGAAACAAAAGGAAAAGTTTCGTTGTGGATAAAGTCATATTGAGATTCCTATTATAAACCAAGAGGAGGTATTGAGTAGAGAGGTGGAAGTTCTAGGTAGGTAGTTCTATGCCTTTGGGCTTTTTCGCACATAGATGGTATTCAAAACCATGAGAGTGAGGGGAGCATCTTGGGGGTGAGCACAGAGAGGGAAGAAGCCTGAAGACTGCGCCTTGAGACACCCCAGTGTTCAAGCATAGAGCAATGAGCCAAGTCCCCACAAAAGCAGATGAAGACACGACTTGTTTATGTAACCAGTAAAGCAGAATCTTTCACTTTATTTAGAAATTCATGTTTAGCTACCTCCACTGTCTACAATATTTTGGTTTAAATTCACCTACCTTTAAAAAAAAAATTCCGGGAGCTCTAGTCATGGCACAGTGGTTAACAAATCCGACTAGTAACCATGAGGTTGCAGGTTCAGTCCCTGGCCTTGCACAGTGGATTAAGGATCTGGCATTGCCGTGAGCTGTGTTGTAGGCCACAGATGAGGCTTGGATCCCGAGTTGCTTTGGCTCTGGCTTAGGCCGGCATCTACAGCTCCGATTGGACCCCTAGCCTGGGAACCTCCATATGCCTTGGGAGTTGCTCTAGAAAAGGCAAAAAGACAAAAAGAAAAAAAAAAGAAAAAAGAAAAAAATTCCAATTTATGTCTATTCTATTCCAAGTGAAGGCAGGTAGCTGATTTTATCTATTAATACATCTGTCCTATATTTGAGAAGTTTTTTGGTTTGTTGTTGATATATTATTTTGGCTTCTGAAGCCACTCCACAGAGTAGGGTGTATTTAGCTAAGTTAAAGTCATATGGCCCAGGAAAGGCAATTTTGTGCATGTCATCCCCCCCACCCCCAAATAAAGGTTCTCATAGGTTTGAAAACAGAACTGTGGATGTGTAAGGCAGCATTTTTTATGATGAAAGAAATACCAGGCAATCTGAGTTTTTAGAACTGAGGGGGTATGGAGATGTGGGTGCAAATTAGGATGTGCTATGTGAGGGTGAATATCAAAAGCCTAGATACACACAGCACATCACGGACTGAAATCACACTATTCCTGATAGTTCCCAACCTTAAAAAAAAAAAAAAGCCCCAAAATACATAACTCAGAAGAACACAAGATTATTTGCTGATTAATTAATACTGTTGAGTGGTGCCAGGCCCAAGGTTGAGGGAATGAAAAGGACAGCAGGACCTCTGTTCCAAAGAGGCGTTCTGAAATTCAGACACAGAGACATTTGCTGCTTTGATATGTGGTTTCTAAGGACGATGTCTTTTTCCCCCTTTTGTCTACAGGAAGAGCAAAGAATGGAATTGGAATAGCCCCATGCAGACAAGGCCCAGGTAGAAGAGGGAAAGATGGCAATGCCAAGGTCTGCTACAACCCAGCCATGATTGTCGGCTGTAGTGCCGGAAGCACAGACAACAGAAGCAGATATAGACAAAGGGGATTGCATCAAACTGAAGATGTTCTGCCCCGCGATGGAAACAATCAACAGAGTTAAAAGGCAGCCTAATAAACAGAGAAAAATCTTTGCAAATTGTACGTCCGGTAATGTATGAGTATCCAAAATATAAGAGGAATCCCTATACTTTAATATCAAAAATCCAAAATTATCAGATTAAATAATGGGCAAAGTACTTGAACAGACATTTTCCTAAAAAGATATACGAGTAACTAAAGGTATATAAAAAAAATCATCAACATTGCTAATCATCAGGGAAAAGCAAATCAAAACCCCAATACATCATCACCTTATAGCTAGAATGGCTGTTATCAAAGAGACAAAAGTTAACAAGTAAGAATGTGTTTGTGCTTTGGTTTGTTTTTTCGAGTTCTCTATTCTGGAGGGAGAACATCAGAGTGGGAAAGGCAAGGTTGTCTAGTGTAGATTTGTATTGATCTGTGGCTCTACCAATTATCTCTGCTATGGCCTTGAGCGAGACATTGAACTGCCTAGTTCCTCATGTATAAAATGGGTACATAGTATCCACTCTGCAGGTAGGATAAAATGTACATAAGGTATAGAGGTCTAGAATAAATGTGGTGCTAGATAAAATGTAACTGATAAAAGTTATTGTTTATTGAATGCTTACTACGTGGCAGTTACTGTCTTAATAATTTACAAATATTTACTCTCTTATTCTTCATAACAACTCTCTCACATGCATACTGTTGTAATTGCCATTTTACAGAAGAAGAAATCGAGATTCATAGAGGAAATGCGACTTCCTTTTAACTATACAACTAAGGTGGTAAAATTGGTTTTCAAACTCAGGCAGTCTTTCAAAGTCTTTGAAATCTACCCATACTGTTAAGTTCTAGCATCTTTTTGGCTTCTATCATCTGTGCCTATGCCTGCCTTGGTTTCAAATTGCAGTAATCTAAAAGTCAGCAAGAAGACAAAGAGAGGAATTTGTGTTTATTCTCAAGGAAAAAAAGACTTTTAAGAATGCCAATGTGTTTTTATAATGTAAGACATTCAATGAGATGGGGTATACTCATAGTTTGAAAACTGCAAGTTTTATTTTAAGTCGTGAAACAGATGCATTTAAAATTTCAGACTTGGAAAATGAAACTTTGAAGCAGGGAAATTGTTCCTGTGTACAGCAATGAAAAGGAATCAGGGAGAGTTAAATAAAGCCGTGAAAAATTAAAAGTATAATGCTTAATGTTTGCGGGAGTAATCCTTAGCCTTCATGGTGTAAATACAGGCACAAAAAGCAAATCAGAATTATAGAAATGCAAAAGAAAGTATAGTCACTTTAGTAAAAAATAATCAGGTACTATGTTAATTTCACAGGCCAGCACAGAATTTCCAGAGAGTTCTTGAATTTTTAAAGATGTTTACAAGGAGGAGCTAAAAGGTCTAAAATCTGTATCCTCTTAGTATTCCACTGAGGCTGTGGGTGCATGAAATAACGAGTTAGAACTCTGCAGGAACTGCTTTGTGGCAATTGCGAAGCATAAAGCATATTTAATTAAATTAAGTAATCTCTATTTAGATGAAAATAAATCATTTTAGTGCTGACTGTTTTTAATGATTCAGGCTGTCACTCAAAAACAGACAGGAAGCTGATAAAGTACTTAGAACTCCACTTACAGTGCTTTTATAGCAAAACACTAATGGGATTTTTCTTGCCAGGGAAATGCCATATTTTATTAATAAATGATTCTGAAACACTCACAATAATTACTAACATATATCACAAAATTTTCTAAAAAGGTGGAAAAGATACTTTAAAGACATAAGCATGTTTAAAAGGATAAAAACACCTTTAGAGTATTTTAAAAATTAAGATTATTTAATCCACACATAGGCAAACTTCAGTATGAACATTGATAAGGACGAGAAGAGATCTTTACTAAAATCTCTCTTTTCATTGTGAGGTAACTAGACCTCTCTTTTGGTTTTCAGTAGTACTAGCAGCCATCAGGAAGGATTTGGGGCAGGTGGCAGAGTTAGAAGCCCCAGGAGTCAAATCTCCCCATCTACATAGCAGTTGCTCTGGCAGAGTCTGTCTCATGTAGGTACTTTGGCATGCTGGATTCTATTGAAGGCTTGCAAATTCCAGGGGAAGGTGGACCACAAATTATGATGTTTCTTTTAGCCCTTAGAACAGTAGCCGCTATCCTACTATCCTATCCATTCCCTACCATCCTATCCTATCCATTCCCATTCCCCACTCAGGGTGGGCAAATAGGATCCTGCCTCCTGAACATCACGGGATCATGGAACTGTGTTCTAATCACTGATTGCCTTCACTGATCACTGAAGTTCAAACAAAGGGGTGGGCAGCAATTGCTGTTGTATTTGCTGCCATTGTTGAAAATCCCTCCTATTTTGACTAAAGTGACTGCAAGGGGAATTAAAGGGCCAGTAACCTTTATTTTCTCCCATGGTTTTGCTCTCTGGGAAGCCAGACACTAAAGACTAAGACATTCAAAAGCCATTGCACATGTGAGGAAAATTAGAAATTAATCATGTTTGTCCAGGGAAAGGCACAGACTTAGTAAAAACCTGAGAAGACCTTAAGTTGATCCTTGGCACATAGACAGCCTAAACAATTAAAAAAAACAAAAACAAAAAAAAACAAATCAATGACAAAAGGAAGAAATCCCTGGGAAAGAGGGAGAAACTGATTTACAGTAATACACTGATAGATTCAAATGTCTAGTTTTGGACAAAAAATGAGAAATACAAAGAACCAAGAAAGTATGGCCTATTCAAAGGAGGAAAAAAACCAACAACAACAGAAAATATCTCTGAAAAATGACATAAAACAGATATATCAGACAAAGTCTGTAAAATATTTCTCTTAAAGATGCTCAAAGAACTAAAGCAAGACAGGAAGAAAGTCAAAAAAAATGTATAAATAAAGAGGAAGTATCAATAAGGTGACAACCTAAAAAAGAAATTCTGGAATTGAGAAGTACAATAACTAAAATAAAGAATTGGCTAGAGGGATTCAAAGCAAATTTGAAGAGAAATGATAAAGAATTAGTGAACTTGAAGATAGGACAATGGAAACTGAGTCTAAGAATCAGAAAAAGAAAAAGACTACTGTGTCCAGTGCCTAAGGAACCTATGGAATGGCACCAAAGTGGCCGACACATGTGTTGTGGAAGTTTCAAAAGGAAGAGAAAGGCAAAGGGGGAGAGAGAATATCAGAAGAAATAGTGGCTGTAAATTTCCCAAATTTGATGAAAGATATGAATATAAACATCCAAGAAGTGTAAAGAAATTCAAGGAAAATGAATTCCCCTCTCCTAAGTTCAGTGAAAGCCTTAAAAAGCAGTTGCCCACAGTCACAGCAGAAACAAGCAGCTCAGTAGCTTTCGGAAGGTGCAGAAAGTGACTGGAACCCCTGGGAAATGACAGTTTTTATATAACTGTCATTATGAGACCTTACTGGTATTTCCCTGGAAAAATCACAGTCACAAAGCCTCTCTTATTTGCCCTGACTTAGAGTCACCCTACGGGAATAGCCTTTCCCCAAGGGTGTTTGTTGTTAAAAATCAGCAGGAAATAACTAATACTGCAGCTGCCTGCATAGGTGATAACAACTGGGGAAACAAAGAGCTGGAAGAAAAATCTGAAAAGGAAACAGTGGCGAGTGAGAGGTCCATAGGGACTTTAGAAAAGCTCCGTGATAATCCTACCGATCTAGAAGGCTCTACACACTAGTTGGGCTTTGCACATGCCCAGGGCTGTATACGTTCTGAGTAAAAGCCTACGCAAGACCTCGGCTGTCACTTCTAGCTGCCCTTGAGGCTCTGCACAAGCAGGAAGTGAAAGCTAAGTCCGAATGGTAAAACGGCAGACCTGAGAATGGAAGGTGGATCCCAGCAGGTACACAGAACCTCTCAACAATAGCTGGATTTTGGCAACTTAAGGAATCCGTCTAATCATATGATAGGAAGAAATGCTATAAACTGCCACTTCACTAGTGAATTCTACCAAACAATTAAAGAAGAATTAGCATTAATCTTTCAAAAATTTCCAAAAGGAAAAAGAAAAAAACTTCAACTTATTTATGAGGCCAATGTTACCTTCATATCAAAGCCAAGCAAAGACATCACCAGGAAAGAAACTATAGACAGAAATATCTTCTGACTTACAATAACCTTCAACACAGTACCAGTGAACTGAACCCAGCGATGTATAAAATGGATATACCACAGCTTGGTGGTATTTTCCTAAGAACGCAAAGTAGTTTGAACATAGGAAAATCCATCAATGTGATTTTTCCTATTAATAAAGGACAGAATGGTGTAATTATCTAATAGATGAAAACAGACAAAATGCAACGCCCATTTGCGATTTGTAAAAAGTTATTATTTTGAACACACTGTTATCTGTTGGGTAAAGGCAAGAGTAAGAAAACCAGAGGACTGCGTTTACGTTCTCCAATGTTCTTCTTTTGTGCGAATCTGATCTCCTGACCTAACTTGTATTCGTTGTTTTGGAACTTTTCTGACGTTTCTTACAAGAGAGGTCTATTCACGACAAATTGCCTCAATTTTTGTTTTTCCCGAGGAATAACTTCACTACATACGTATTTCTAGATTGGTGGTTTTATCCTTCCACACTTTAAATATTTTAAATATTTTATTTCACCATTTTTTGCTTACGTGAATATTAAAGACAGGACTGATTTAATTCTTACATTTAGCATTCTATACAAGAGGTGTTTTTCCCCTATGGATTCTTTCAAGATGTTCTTTTTTATTTGGTTTTCTGGAGTTTATATACAGTATTTCTAGGTGTAAATTTTAAAATTTACTGAAGTACTTATCCTGAAGTTTCCACTGACATATCTTCAAGCTCACTGAGTCCTTCATGAGCCATGTCCTGTCTGCTACTGAACCCATCAAAGGCATTCTCCATTTTCTGCTGTATTGCTTCATATATCTAGAATTCCTTTTTATTGCTTTCTTATAGTTTCAATCTTTCCAGTTGCATTTGCCATCTCTTCTTGTGAGTTGTTCACTTTTTCATTAGAGCCCTTAGCATATTAGTCATAATTAAGTTCCTGTTCTGACAATTCCAAAATCCCTGCCATAACTGGGCCTGGCAGTGAGGATTGATTTGTCTCTTTAAGTTCTGGTTTTTGTCTTTTAATATGTCTTGTATTTTTTTGGTGAAAGCCAGGCATGATGGTTGGATTAAAGGAACTGAAGTAAATAGACTTTTACTGTAAGGTTTTGTGTTTATCTGGCCATTATTTAAACTGTGCTTACTCTTTGCTATTCTAAAATTCCCTTTTGTCTCCCCTGTCACCTTTGGGTTTCCCCAGAGACTTCTTCACTCATACACAAGACATGCCGTTCTTTCTATTGCATTCCCTTGGTAGCAGCTCCTGTGGCAATTTCTGCTTCCAGGCTTCTGCTTCAGTGATCTGCAGTTCTCTTGTCTGTCTGTCTCTCTACTCTTTCAGGAAGCAGCTTTTCCTGTGACCTCAGGTTTCTGACAGATCTAAGAAGAGCTGTTGATTTTCCATTTGATGAGCTTTTCCGTTGTGAGGATGGAAGTGACAACTCTCAGATTCTTACCTGCTGAATCAGAAGATCGATGCTTTTTGAGTCCTCTCCAACAGAGAGGATTAATAATTTATAAATCCCAAATTTGAATCCTATCTAAAAATCTTACAGTTAAATCAAACTTTTTAGTAGTGATTAGAGCACCTTCCCTTTTAATGTACATGCAGTTATCAAGAGAGAAGAAATGCAAGACTTTAATCCTTGTCACTATGATTCAACTTAATATATTCAAATCAGCTTTTCTTACTTCTTTATAACATACTCAAATATTCTGTTTCCATAGTATCCTCATTGTAAAATCATTTTAGGAATAATAGGAAAAATAGGAATAATAATTTAGGAAAAATAGGAGATGGGGTATAAATTTGTTAACATTTTTAAAGAGAGGCCCATATAGTTGTTGTGTGATAATTTTTAAATTTTTACATACTTTGAAATCCATATCTAAATGACATAAGTAATAAAAAATTTCAACCACAAATGCACAATGACATACGTTTCTATTTCAAAGGTGACAAAAATTGGAAGACAAAACTACCCTTGAATATATGTGTAAGTGTAGCTGATTTACTTTGCTGTGCAACTGAAAGTAACAGAACTTTGTAAGCCAACTATACTCCAATGAAATTTATAAATTAAAAAAGAAAACTGCCCTTGAGTTATTGAAATGATCAGCATATGTACCATGTGACATAGTTTAGGGGTACTTTAATGAAAATTACAAACTCACTCAAACCATTTGGAGAGTCAAAAATGACAGCTGTTGTAGTATTTATTTCTAGACTTTGGCAATTACAGGTAAATGAGTATATACATTCCTTTCCTTAAACCCTTACATTCAGATATTATTTTACAATGAAGGCAAGTTTTAGACTAAATTCTGCCAAATACAAAAACATATATCATCGAACAAATTGAAAGAGGTCATATTGTACATACAATTCTTCTTACGCCCTCTGACTGTCACTCTGCATGGAAGAGAGAATACCTTGGAAGCCTGCAATGATCGTTTGTTTTTTCTGTTGGAGGGCAGAGATCTCTGTGAAGTGAAGGGCCTCTGAGTCTGTATCTCAGCTTCTTGGTTGCTCTGATAGATGCTCAAACCTCAATCATGGATATAATCTGGAAAGTATTGATACATTCTTGCTCATCTTTAATAGTTTTATATTATCATTTTTCTAATAACATTTACTTCAGATATAACATATGGTTACTTGTTTATGTCTTTATTTTTAGTTTCCAGTGGACTGTAACAAATAAATCTCATTCTGATGCATTTGATTTCTGATTAGAGCACATCAACGCCTTGTCCAGTGGTCACTGGAGTAGATTCAATTTGAGCAAACACATCATTGTGCTTATAATGAGGTGTTTGATAACTACTCACTCTACAGAAGATATAATTTGGAATAGATCTGCATGATAGATGAGCAGAAGGGAGACACCAATAAAGACAAACGAAGTGGAGCTGCCCAGGGCAGGTCCTGAAGTGATGGGATGACATCTCTTACTGTCACCACTGCTATCACTCAATATGGTCACCAGTGCTGCTGGCACTGTTCCAGGCTGGCCCTTGGGATCATACTGTCCGTCACTGAGATGTCGTCACTGAGCTGAGCGAGGGCGTGTCATCCATAGTCTCATCTACTCCTGGCTGTCTCTAGTGCCCATAAGAGTTGTTGGACCACATTTACGCACCTGCCCAGGCAGAGCAATGGCAAAAGTGTGACGCTCAGGGTGGTTCCTATAGGAGGATATGGGATCTTCTCTGGGAAAAGGGAAGATCAAGGTTTGAGAGTGGGTGAGACAAAGAGTGTTTGGACAGCGTCTTCCTCTATTTTCTTCTCAAATGGGATTTTCAGCTAAGTAAAGTGGACTTCATATACTAGCTTTTGTAATTACTTAGTAAATGGTAAAGAGAAGGAAGCATTTAAAAAATAAATTGGGAGTTTCTGTCGTGGTGCAGCGGAAATGAATCTGACTAGGAACCATTGGTTGCGAGTTTGATCCCTGGTCCCACTCAGTGGGATAAGGATCTAGTGCTGCACTGAGCTGTGGTGTAGGTCACAGACACATCTTGGATCCTGTGTTGCTGTGGCTGTGGTGTAGGCTGTCAGCTGTAGCTTCGATTGGACCCCTAGCCTTGGAACCTCCATATGCCGCAGGTGTGGCCCTAAAAAGAAAAATAAATAAATAAATAAATAGATGAATAAATAAATAAAGTTGCACTATGGCTACAAATCTGTATTGAAAAGGATTATTTATTGGGGTCTTCTTTATGTGTTATTCAACTGTAAACTTCTGTCCTCCCACACAAACTGTGGGACACAATGAATCACACACAAAAATTTGTTGCACAAATAGATAATTTTTCAAATAATACATAGATACAGCTGGTAAAAATCATACTGCTGGTGGATGACTGGGTGATATTATTACACATAACATTTGTTATGTTGAACACTAAACTTGATACCAAATATATAAGTTAAATATTACAATTGTATTACATCCTTATTTGCAATATTTATATAAATTCTCTATTTATATAAAATTAGGTTTCTAATTTGTGATTTCTATTGCTCCGAGAAAAAAATTGTTAAAGTAATGTTTCTGGAAATAACTGACCTCTTACAGAAAATTGCCTACCTTGAATTCCAAAAAGTTAGATTCTTTTTAGTAAATAATATTTACCATTTGAAATAAAAATGAATTAAAACCTTAAATATTTCAAAATCTTGCACATGTTGTATTGATGGAGAATTTATTGGTTTTTTTAAAATTTTAATGTAAAATAAAGTAATTCTTGCTATAAAGCTTTGAAATACGCACACATACACACAAAGCTAAGGAGACAAAGTGATAAGAAACAGAGATAGTTTCTGAGTTACAAAGTTTTAAGGGAGATTTTAGCATAAAAAACACACAAGTGGGAGTTCCCGTCGTGGTGCAGTGGTTAACGAATCCGACTAGGAACCGTGAGGTTGCAGGTTCGGTCCCTGCCCTTGCTCAGTGGGTTAACGATCCGGCGTTGTGGTGAGCTGTGGTGTGGGTTGCAGACGCGGCTCGGATCCCGCGTTGCTGTGGCTCTGGCAGAGGCCGGTGGCTACAGCTCCGATTCGACCCCTAGCCTGGGAACTTCCATATGCCGTGGGAGCAGCCCAAAGAAATAGCAAAAAGACAAAAAGACAAAAAAAAAAAAAATACACAAGTGGCAATAAAACTTGCACTGATATTATTGATGTTGTAGGTAGAGGCAAGTTATCACTCCTGCTGCACAACTAGAGAAGCTAACACCGTTACAAAAAGATAGGCAAGCTGTAATTAACCACGGGGACTAGAAATACTATAATTCCAGGTAGAACAGTGTTCTGTTTAAGTAGACTGAGTCACTGGAAACTTTTACTTTCAGAGAACTTCTTGAATCAGGGAACAGGCTAAAAATCCAGCTTGCCACAGGCAGAATCACTAAGGAAACAAAAAATTTTGAAGTCCCTCTGGACTGACAGTGAATTGAAATTAGAGGAACTCCAAATGCATGATTTCATGGAATATCTGAAGAATGCTGAGACAATGGGAACCTTCGGAAGGGACTGAAAATGCAGATGAAATCGTCTGTAGGTTCACAATGTTTAGGAAACGAAATCTCAATGAAAAGACTGAACTTCAAGATATTTGGAACAAGAATTGGGCTGAAACTAACTAAAACCAAAATCTAACCTGGACACAACAAAATACATGAGTACATTGAGTTAATCCCTCATCAATCTTTCTAATGAACAAGTGAAAAGAAAACATACATAACACTTTTTTCTTCTCTACTGTCTATTGAAATGTATGATGCACTTTAAATAATACAAGAAATGCAGAGATGTAGGAAAACATAACGAATACCTAAGCAAGAAACAAGTAATAGAAGCCAGTCCACAGTTGACTTAGAAGTCAGCAGGTAATGACTTTAAAATAGTTAGTGTAGTTTTGTTACAACAGGGAGACAGATATAGAAAATAGATTAAAAATAGTTTAATAAGGTGTTGGAATTTATTAAAACAAGGCCAAAAGAGCACTCCAGAACTGAAAAATAAAACATAAAATTAAGAATTCACTGGGTGGTTTTAATAGTACCCTGGATACAACTTTAAGCAAAAGTAGTAAAACAAATGACATATCAATACAAAATACACAAATTAAAGTGCCAAAGGAGACGTAAAATAAAAATTAAAAAACAGAAGAAAGTATAAGAAATGGATAAGTGCTATTACATGGTCTCAGATGTGTTCAGTTGGAGGCTGAGAGCAAGACTAAAACAACAGCAAAAACTGAATACCTGATGGTTGAGAATTTTCCAAAAATGATCAAATATATCCATGTTAAACCCACAGAGAATAAATACGGTGAAAACACATATTATCTGGAAAAAGCAAACTTGTGGATAAAGGTGAAAGAATATTGACTGTTTCAACAAAAAAATGGCAACAGTATCTATTTGGATTTATAACAGCTGTAGAAATAAAACACATGACAATAATAACGCAATAATCCAAAAAAGGTGAAAATATTAAAACTATGTAAGACACTTGTAGTATTCTGGATATGGAAAAGACAGTGATTTAGGAAACGACTGAGTAAGTTAAAGTATAGATTTTATTGTCTCGACTCCAAACTAGGAAATAATAACACACAGTTTATGAAAACAACACTAATAGAAAAGATATACCGAGATGATTAAAAATACTTGAGTATTCAAAATAGTACGGGAAAGAAGGAATAAAGAAACAGAGTAAATAGGACAAATGCAAACACGATGAGATGAAAAACTTAAAGGTGACAATAATAATGTTAAATGGAAATGAACTACATACTTCACATTAGAAAATTAAGCATTATTCCCTCAACTGATGAATCTGTTTATTAATTTTGAATTTTAAACTTTAAACATTTTAAATATTTAAATTTTAAACATTAAATTTAAATTTTAAATATAAAGACTTTTAGTCTTTAAAACTGCTGGTTAAAATCAGAACTGTGTGAAACTTTAAAAACAGCGGTTTGATGAACTCGACATTTTGAGGTTATCCTCCAAAGAAAAAGCCCACTGGAGGAGCATGAGAGTGAGGACGTGGAAGACTGGGGAGAGAAGCCAGAAAATGCAGCGTCATGGTGGTTAGCAAAGGAGGGTGTTTGAGAAGGAACGGGATTCCACAAGTTTTGAATCCTGCTGTGACAAAGGTAACAGGGCAGGGACCACTGGATTTGAAATAATGGTCGGTTCTTTGTATCTTTATAAAGGGCATTCTTTGTGGACTTGGGGAGTAAACTATACGAGGAAATGGGAGAAAAAATGAGAGCTGAGGATGTAAAAAGCTTTAGAAATGTAATGTCGTTTTCGGAGTTTAGAAGTTATCTGTGCAGGAATAGAGCTAAGTGATACCATTCCAAGAGGGCCTGGGAGAGGGCAGAAGGGAAAAAGCACAGATAACCAGGGTGCAAGCAGATAATTTCCAGCAAAGCGAAAGCACTTGCGAAACCAGCACAGCGTGTTCAGACCTTTGCCGTCGAAAAAGCAAATAACAAACAACAACAAACAGCAAACAACAGAAACGTCTTTCCAGTTTTTTCCTCCCCGCCGCTTCTAACAAAAAGAAGCTGTCTCCATCACCTAGCTTGGCCTATCATTGAACTTCATATAAATGAAACCATACAGCATGTGTCCATTTGCATCTGTCTTCTCTCACTCATTCCTGTATTTGCGACACTTTTTCATGTCATTTAATAAAACGATCCATTCACTTTCATTGCTCTTCACTTTTTTTCAATATATCATATTTACTAAGACATTTGATAGACATTAGGTCATTTCCGCTTTTGTTAAATTATGAATAAGATGCTCTAATGTCCTCTAATACCTTTTCTTGTAGAAAAGTGCCTTCATTTTTCTTGGTTGAATATCGAGGTACAGAATTGCTGGTCCAAAGTTTGCCTATGTTTAGCTTTAATAGATACCGCCAAACTTTATTTCCAACACAGTTGTACCATTTTGCATTCCTATCAAGTATAGGAAGATTTCATCTGATTCACATTTTTGCTAAAACTTGGTAACATCTATCTTTTTTCATCTTCATGATTCTATAGATGTGTAGGGGTTAGGGGTTTCTTTCTGTGGTTTAAAGTTGTATTTTCCTGATGAATTATGAAGTTGAGTGGCCAACCATGATTTATTGTTCACTGGGAGAATTTCTGTTTCCTCACATCTCACCGAGGACAGTGCTTTTTCCAGGCCTTCCCACCATCGCCATAAATCAGGGGACCATGGAATGTGTGTGACCGTGTCCGAAGGTCCTTGCATTCCTCCGTTCTTTGTGTCTAGCCACAGGCCAGGTTACTCTTAAAATGACTGTAGCTGTGCAAGTCTTCATCTCCAGTAGTATAGGAAACTTTGCATTTCTGCTTCTTATCTTAGACCTCTGTATTTCCATAAAAATGTTGAAATTGGCTGGCCATTTTCCACACTCTTCTTGAGAAAAATCTGTTGGAATTTTTTTAATTGCTTTGAAATTATAAATCATGGGAACAATTGCATTTTTTACAACATTGACACTTCCGTGTGTTAAGTATATATATTCATACATTTACCTTCAGTTATCCTTAGTAATGATTGGTAAATTTCAAGGTAGAAGTTGTATATATCCTTTGCAGATTCATTGCGACATGGCATATTTTTTGTGATCCTGTTAATGGTATTGATTAATTTAAAAATTTATTTTATCCACATATATTGATTTAAATCTGTATTTCACTAAAATTTATTTGCTTGCTTGCTTACATGTAGAATTATATTTTTTATATTGAACTTGTATCCAGAGATATTTTTAAATTCACATATGAATTATTATAATTTATCAACAGTTCTATGAGTTCTATGTACACAAATATTTTATAGGCAAGTAATGACAATTTTCTTTTTTCACTTTCCATATCTTACCTTTTTGTTATTTTCTCTGACGTTGGATTTAATTTTCTTTCAGCTAGCAGGAATTGAGATGTTTGAGTTGGCGTTTCAGATTTCATGAGTGCTGGTTTATTTTCACGTGGCCCTTTCTTTCAGGGCAAAGCCACTCAGAGGTCTCAACTGAGAGCTTGGGTGTTTCCAAGGCCCCCTTTCTTTCAATCACTCTGAATGCCTATTTTTTTTTCCTAGTTCTGTGAGAATGTCAAAATCTCTGCCTAGGTTTCTTACCTCTTAGCAGCAGTTTTCTCCTTTGTTTCTCAACCTCTGACGCCTGAGCATTTTAGGATTTGGACATGGCCTCAAGGGCAGAAGCCTTGGAGAACACCTGTTCTGCATGTTGGTGGAGAGCTCTCCAATGGGAAAGAATAGGAGATGCTGTGTGAGCCAGCAGGTTTAGATGCTGTGCAAGCCAGTAGGTTTGTGGTTGCGCTGGAGACAAACCACGTGTTCCCAGTGAGTACAGCACTTTCAATAAAGGAAGGAGAAATCTTCAACTGAGGGGGAAGGACAAATTGGGTAGCAGATAAAGTAAAGGTTCAAGAGAGTCTGAACATAACAGAACAAACTCGAGAAGTAGTGATCTCTACAAGTGGGAAAGTGCACGTAATTTAAAAGGCTGGTGAATTGCCAGGAAGTTACATGACTTTTAAGGCAGTTTTCTCACCTGTTTTATTTATCCAGTCTATCTGGCAGGATTGATGTAGGCTCTTAAAACAATATCTGTAGGAATTCCCTGGTGGTTCAGTAGGTTAAGGATCTGGCATTGTCATTGCTGTGGCTCTGGTTACTGCTGTGGCATGGGTTCCATCCCTGGCCTGCCACCTTTCACATGCCACAGGTTTGCCAAAAACAAACAGACAATATCAAAACAAACAACATCTATAAAATGTCTTTAAAAGTTTGAGTGTTATAAAATATTAAGGTACAAATTAAAAAATCATGATTATTAAAAGAAAAAATGGGGCTTGGCAAATGTCAAAGGAAAAAGAATAGCGAGTAACACCTAAACTCTTACCTGTGTTTGGAAGATATATGGAGATTTGATCTAACGTCTATGTTTGGGAGAAACCCAATGTTCTGCCTTCCGTGAGGATGAAGGGGAGCCAGGGTGCTTACTGCAAGGGTCAAATTAGAGAGTTCTGCTGCATATTGGGAAAGGAGTTTCTTTGTTTGCTTTGCTTTTTAGGGCCACACCTGTGACTTGTGGCGGTTTCCAGACTAAGGGTTAGATTGGAGCTGCAGCTGCCAGCCTACACCACAGCCACAGCAGTGTGGGATCTGCGTCATACACCACTGCTCGAAGAAACGCCTGATCTTTAACCCAATGAGCAAGGCCAGGGATCAACCCTGCGTCCTTATGGTTCCTAGTTGGATTTGTTACCACTGAGCCACAATGGGAACTCCAGCAGGAGTTTTGAACCCTAAACACCTAGGTGATACAATTTTAGGAGACTTCCCGTTATTAATTTATTTTGTGTAGTTAGAGCATCTGAATATTCTGCATCTCTGGAGCAAATATGAGATGAAAAAACAAGCGTTAAGATTCATTATCATTATGATTGTTATTGTATGTTTTAATAAATGCAGACTCTCAACCCGACTGTCCCCAAAGGGGTTATGCAATCACTAGGCATTCAGCCAAACAGTCATGTATTATTCATGAGGCTGGTTTGTTTATTTTAAAAGAAATTTAAGAGCTGTTCCAATGGTTTACTTCATCCAAGCTCTGGATAACATCAGTGAACCTCTACTTTCATAGCATTTTACTTCATCTCGAAGGCTGAAGACATCTGGTCCTTACCCTCGCCAGGCTTCCGTTCCCGCACCTTGTCTGTGTGTTCTCACGGCAAAGGCATCATAGCCAAAAATGTTCACAACCTGTTCAATCACACTGAATACCAACCTTATGTCCAGGTCCCTACGCATAGCTCTACCACCTCAAGAATCACAGTAGACCTGTCTCTCCATGCAGCTTCTTAAACACGAGATCTGCAGCAGGAATCATAGGAGAATTCAGGATTTTCTAAAAGTTACCTGTTTATGGGCCAGGTATCCAGGCAATAGGACTTGCAGTGCCTTCAACAGTGTGTGTATGTGGCTGCGGAAGACGGGCTGGTTGAGTGGTTGTGTCACCCATCTGATAATGCATAAACTAGCACGTGCTTAGATAGGATTTATGGAGCACCCCCCCCCAATGTTTTGTGTTTCTGTTAAACTTCCAATAAGTTAATGAAGTAGAAAGTATTGCTTACTCCCATCAGTAAGTTTTAATTAGCTGAAGAAACAAGCCCTGTGCACATAAAGCAGTTTTAATAATGAAAATTCACATTGCATAGAAAATTGTTCACAAAGAACTTCAGTCTCATAGGAGTCTCGGAAAACTTTTGTAAGGTAGGATAAAACGGGGTCTATAATCTCTGTTTTAAGGGCGTGGCGATTCGGAGATACACATCCTGGGAAATGGCAGAGCTGGGTGGGGAGCACTTTAGGTCCTTGGGAGTGACGCCGCTCCCCCGGATTTGTGCAACAGAGAGGATGTGTCCGTGCCTGCCCAGAGCGGCCCATGCAAAGACCCAGGTGTGGGATGGAGGACTCGAAACACCAGAGTCTTGTGAAATGAGTCTGGACGTGAACTTAGGAGAGGGCGCAGGCATGGGAGAAACAGAAAAATGGAAGAGGATGTTCTGATTCAGGATAGTGTGCGCCTGATCTCCTACCCCAAACTCCATTTTCCGTGGATACCCCGGGGCTCTACCCCAGGAAGCAGACGTCTGGGTCTGGGGTGTAGTAGAGACAAAATTGGGAATGAAAACAGGGGTGAGTGTAAATAAATAGACAATAGGAGTGATTGCTGGGTTTGATTAGGAATTGGACACTGTCGAAAAGGTTTCAGTTTGACTCATTGAAAGGCTCATTTCATTTGGCAAAAGAATGGTTGATTTTAGGGTGTCTTACACAGATCATGACACATTATTTTTATGAGGTTAAAAAATATTTTTCAGTTCCCTTACTGAAAGAGCTGTGATTTCACTCATTCTAAGAAATATGAACCCCACTTTCTTCATATATTTAGATTAGAAAGATGCAGCTGGGCTTTAAAACGGGCCCCACGCATTTTTTTTCCTTCCATAATTTTGGCAACACTGTAGTACCCTACTCTCAAACCTTGGCCTCTTTCCTTATTTTAGCACAATGGAAGCTTTCACATGGCTTCCAAAAGGCTTATTCACAATTATGCAACCTTTTCTGGAAGCTTCCTCCAGAAAGCCGTGCAGAGTGATGCAGGCACCGCGTATGTGTGGGTTCCTGCCGAGAGGTAGCAATTTAGTGAAAGGAAGGAAGCCAGACCACGTCGTGCGAAAGATTTTCATGCGTGCGCCCAGCGTCCCGAGATGTCAACAACCCTGCTCATATCCTTCACATGAATGAAAACGCAGTTCCTTTAACTTTCTTCCTGCACTTAATGTTGAAAGCACACTCTTCATTTACACATCGACTCGATGTTGCACTTTTTTATCTTTTTTTTTCTCTTTTGAACCTAAGATGCTGGGTCAGAGAGAAATACGTTTAGTGTTTAAACTGAAAGAAAAAAAAAGGCAATTCTTGCAAATAACAATGAAATATCACATTTCCGCTCTAAAAGATTTAACATCATTCATTATTCGGAGGACTATATTTAAATGAGACTAGCAATGAAGCATGACGTAGTTAGTTTCCTGATACAGCAGCATTCGCTCTCTTACTGTTTGGGTAACAACCTCCCCGAAGTTGCATTCAGATGAAAAGTCCAACCCCTTTGGATTTGCTGGCTGTTTAATATAGTTCAATAATCGTGTAATTAGCTCATCTTCTCTCCCACATTCAGTATTTCCCTCCTAGCTACTCACTTTGTTTTTACTTCAGGGACTTTATGAAATTCTGTGCACAGAATTAATAAGTGGAATGATTTATCTCTTTGGTCTTTGGAAAAAGCTGTTCTGACTCAACACCTTTATCCACTGGCTCTACAGTCTGGGACAGTGAAGGGGCTGTGGTCTTAGTGGTCTGATTCCAGGAGTCATTAGCATGTGTAGTCCCCTCTTTCTTCTGCTGCTTTGTGATTCCTTAACCTGCAAGTATTGTATTTGAAGTCATTTCTAAAGAAACTTCCAGTCAAGGATGTTAAATTACTAATCAAAGAGTCATGATATGTAAAGTACAAAACTGGTGCAGATTTGAGACTGAGAAAAAAACAAGAGGATACTTTTGATGCTTTTCTTCAAGAGATAATGACAAAGGTAAAGTAAAAGCTTGAAAATTTTAAATGAAAATAAATGGCAATGTTCTCTCTCCCTCTTTCTCTCTCCTCCCTCCTTCCCTTCCACTTTTTCTTCCTTCCTTATTAATTTTATTATTTTCTTCCTTCTTTTTAAAATGTGTTTAGAGGCTGAGAAGTTAGGTAGGAAAGGTTATCACAAAGCTTTGCTGGAGACACACCTGGGAATGAGCAGCTCTTGCTGATTCAAGAAGATGGTTGAAGAGACAGATGGGTATTCCTCTGAGTGAGATGAGGGCCTCGACAGATAGAGACAATCTCCTAGTGATAAGAGAGGGGGCCTTGGTGACTCTGCCCATGATTGAGGCTACAAGCTATAACATTATGATTGAAGCACACAACCTACTAAAGAATTTAGAGGGAAAAATGCACTTAGATTTATCATGATTTTCCCCAAATCTGGGAAGTCAAACTAAGGAAAATGTAAAAATGAAATTGAAATAGGCCTCAGGTTAACTAAAAGAAGACCTTCGAAACAATTAAAACTGTTCCAAAAATGTACTGTATTGGCCTCTGCAATACCATGCTTTTCGTGAGTTGAGATGTTCAAATACAATTTATCATTGTTTGCTAGATTCATTTCAGGACAGACTCACACATTAGTTCTATGGTTACACAAAACTATCTAAAAGCTCTATTTATTACTTTATCAGTGGTTCTAAGCTGCCTTATTTTTTTGTTTACTTTCTAGCTGTTCAGATAAACAGATACTATCTTGCAAGTTTTATAAGATGAATGAATGGTGCCTGATTTCACCTCAGTGACACACTTTGCAGCCTGGAACATGACATATTTGGTGAGGCTTTCTTGGCCCAACAAGGAAGATAAAGAGACTACTTCTGAAAACTATACAAGGCCCAGAATAACTGAAAATGCAGATTTGACAACTCTGTCCATATTTAATTTCCAAACCAATGTAAAGAAAGAGGAAAAATTCTAATTCACCTCCTGTTATATTTTCATTTCTGTTCAGCTGTACTGCTATTTTATTTGTATTTTGTTTTTTCTTCGAAGTTGTTTTTCCCCAGCAGCATGTGTAAATTCCCAGGTCAGGGGTCAAACCCACACACCACAGCAGTGACCCAAACTGCTGCAGCGACCATGCGAGATACTTAACCCTCTGTGCCACAAGGGAACTCCCTCATGGGGTCCTCCTCTTTGACCTGATGGCTTATTTAGAAAAGTGTGTTTAATTTCTAAGGGTCTGGAGATTTTCAGATTGTCTTTTTATTATTACATATTTCTAGTTTGATTCTATTATGGTAGGAAAAGTTACCCGATGTGGCCTTAATTTCTTTGAAATGTGTTGAGGCTTTTTTTATAAACCAGAATATGATCTTTCTTGGTGAATGTTCCAGAGGTGCTTGAAATGAATGTATTTTCTGCTTTTGTTGAGTGGAGTGTTCTAGAAAGGTCAATGAGAACCTGTTGATGGATGGTTATTCACAGGCTATGGAAAACCTCTTTTTTAAACCTTTTGTCATGTTTTATATCTTAGCAAATATTTTAAATACTCATTCTTTAACTTTCATTTTAAAAATGCAAGATACATTGCATTCTCACATAGTTTAAAATAGCCTTAATTACAAGGAGTTCCCCTCGTGGCTCAGCAGTTAACAAACCTGACTAGCATCCATGAGGACACAGGTTTGATCCCTGACCTCATTCAGTGGGTTAAGGATCCAGAGTTGCCATGAGCTGTGGTGCAGGTCACAGACGTGGCTCAGATCCCACATTGCTGTGGCTGTGGTGTAGGCCAGCGGCTATGGCTCCGATTGGACCCCTAGCCTGGGACCCTCCATATGCCCCAGATGTGGCCCTAAAAAGACAAATAAAACAAAACAAAACAAAATAAAATAAAACAACCTTAACTACAGTGTAGAATCCTACACGGGTTTCCTTAGGTTTTCCCAAAGGAACTTCATAGTTGCTTGTAGGATTCCATTGCTGTGAACAAAAGATTCCATTACAAAGTGGTAAAATAAGTGTAGAATCAGGAGCTGCTAACACATTTCTTTACAACTTTTTCTGAACCATTAAATGCTAATATTACCATTAATATGAAGAGGTCCACCAAGGCTGTGTCTCTTCTTTTGTGGTGGTCACTGTAGGGCCAGTAACTTACCACTCACTTTGGAAGTGGTATCCCTTATGTCCAGTCTAATAGGTACCTACAGATGGCATCGGCAGGCAGGCTCCTTGTCTTTGTGGGGGGTGGGGTGGGGGGGGAGAGGATCTGGAAGGGCAAATGGGCAATGATGCTGTCCATGCCAGGTGAAGGATGAGGTGAACTCCTGCCTCTCGCCACGCCTTGATGAGGTAAGCTGGTGGCAGTAAATTTGTGTGGGCACTGCCTCACGATGGATCACCTCTAGGACCCGTGGTGCCCTCCGGTGTCTGAAAAGTGTCCTGCTCTCATGAGCCCATAGCCTCCAGATGGCTCTCTCCTGTCCTCTCACCCCAGTGGGCTTTCTTTCCTTTGTCAAGTGCCACAGGCCAAGAGCCAGCAAGAAAGCTCTGTGTTCTTTTTCCATCTTTTCCTCTTTTGCGTCAGGTGTGAGAGGTGGGAGGTGGGGAAAGAAATGAAAACATCAGGGAAGTCTCTCACTAAGACTAGAAGACTGGCTGCGACTCCACAGACCTGTACTGTGTCAGCTTTCTACACGTCTGATGCATTTGATGCATTTCGCACAGTACATACCAGCAATTGCCGCAGAAATACCTCACAGACAAGTGTCTCTGAACTCAGTGACATGTAAGTATAGCCCTTCTCCTCTTACTCTTGTGAGAAACGTGCAAACCTTTTGGCTGATCTAGAAAGTGCTTACCCAGTGAAGCTCTGCTTCAGAATGCTGGTTTCCTACACTTGGTTCCAGAGGTAACCAGCTCAGGTACGTTATTCAGGTGTTTGTTACCAGGTCTAGGTTGAAGATGCATCGGCGACCTGGGGTATATTTTCCCATTTTAAATTACTGGTGCAAGAGCAAAGCCACGCTACACAGCATTTTAGGGTCTCTGCTCACATCACATCCACAAATATTTCATTGACTGAAGCCAGGGACTTGACCGAGCACCCTGTCACGTGTTTAAGGAGCAGCATAGGTCTGGGAGAAGGTAGTGAGTACTGGCTGAGCACTGATCCAAATTATCACATCAGTTCAGAGACCCCACCCTCTTTTCAACACTTGTCTACTGTAACTCAGCAGATACAAACAGTGTACTTCAGAAGGATGAGAAGGAAGGTGATAATACCCTTAAATATGTAGAAAACGGGATAAGAAAGTTTCCTTGTGATGGATAAGATTTAAAGGAGAGACAGTAAATCCAAGATAAAGATGAAATAAGAATAAGGTGGGCAGGGAATTAGGGCAACAAGTTGATGCTCTTCCAAAATAAGTAAACAGGAGAGAGTGATAATCTGTTTTTTCTTTATTTTGACTGGTTATAAGTTAACTAGATTAGATGAGTTGACACTAGGAAAGCATCGTGGCTAGCCATAAAAAAGCCTCTTATGCAAAACTCATGTATGCCTAGCTTGTTCTCCTCTGGAATGTAATTTGACTTGTTTTTTTTTTAAGTGCCTTTAGTTTATTTCTTAAACTGAAATTTGTTGCTTGTGTGTTCAATATTTGATTGGATTTACTGCCTGAGGAAAAATAGATTATAAAAATAACATCTAGGTTGTAACATTTTAAAATTGTGGAAGGCAGTTAATTTTTTCCACTAAATGTCATATTTGGGTTGCTCAGATGGATGACTGAACTCACGAATCTACAAGCCTCTCCCACATATAATCTCTAGAGGGGGTGGAGGGGCATTTTTAGAATACTCAATCCAGAGTCACAAGGGGAAATGAGCTTGCTATTAGTGGGCCCCAAATTATAAGTACTCTCTGAAGGGTAAAAGGCAGCTAGAGAGGGCAGCAGGAGAGAGCTGGTCCAGAACAGGAACAGCTGATAGGCTGTTAGGTGAAGGTGTGGGAAGCACCAGGGAGCCCCTGGCAGGAGCTAGGTTGGGGAGCTATTGAAATTCCAGATGTGTGAGCACAAAATAAAAGCTAATAAATGTATATAATGATATGTATGACTTTGTTTCATAATTTTATATATACATGCATATGAACACGTCTAAGAAATTATGTTAGGGAAATTGAAAACTCATGTTTGAGAACCACAGAGTAGGACCTCCCTTAGGTTTTTTTTTAAAAAAAGTGATATGCTTTTAATTGAACATAAAATTAGAGGTAGCTTCATGGAGAAAAGATCTGGAATAGAGCATTTTGTGAATGAGTAGACTCAGACCTGAGAAGTCTAGGTTCAAGTAATAATTTCACGTTATCTGTATCATACGACTTGTTAACAATGAGTATCTTTGGATACAGTTCATGTAATTAAGAATATACACAAAAGAGTGATAAAATCAATACCAGTCACTAGAAAAATACTTAGAAAAATAGAAAAAGGAAAAAAGAGAATGAGCTTGCAAATATTCCTACTGCTGAAAACAGAGTCTATAAATACTTTGATATGATTTCTTGACTTTTTTGCAAATTTTATGACTCAGTTTGTTATAAAGCAGAGGGTTGTTTTTCTTTCTTTCTTTCTTTCTTTCTTTCTTTCTTTCTTTCTTTCTTTCTTCTTTCTTTCTTTCTTTCTTCTTTCTTTCTTTCTTCTTTCTTTCTTTCTTTCTTTCTTTCTTTCTTTCTTTCTTTCTTTCTTTCTTTCTTTCTTTCTTTCTTCCTTCTTTTCTTCTTTTTCTTTTTCTTTCCAATTTCCGCAACCTACCATGTTCATTGTTATATTTGCAGCTGCCTATTATTTATCCAAAACTTTCTGTTTGGCATGTCCTTTCCCAAAACATGCCTAATTCCATATTTTACCTATTTAACATTTATATTTAAAAATTTAATCCACAGTCTTCTTTGAAAACCAACCTACAATACATGGATTTATGTATAATACAAATATATGGTTTTGCCAGCAATTAATTTATGTACCTACGACCATGTCATTTAATTCTAAACGCTTGGTTTGTGTATGAGTTGTGTGTGTGTGTTGTCTTCACATGGAGGGAAGGTACTCTTCTCAGGACTTATTTTTAAGTTGTAGCACCCAGGAGTTACAGAGTGGACCATTCTTGAAAGCATGGAAAGAAGGGGCGGGGGCATAAATAAAGGAAAGAGAAATGGAAGGAAAGAGGTCATTTTAATAAAACAATTAGGTCCACATGGCTTCTCATGGAGGTCTGAGGACAATGGGGTCAAAAAGTACCTGAGGGATACTTTCAAGATGCATCTTCCCACCTCCTAATAACCAAATTCTTCTCTCAGTTACAAGATTTCCAAAAAATATAGCTGGTTAGTCATGCGACCGGGGATTCCAGCTGACTAGGTGGTGGTTTTCTAAATCCCAGCCTGTTTCTGTTAAGAACGGATCAACTTATGTAAGATCAACAGAGCAAACCCCAATCCAAGCACTGCTAACCAGAGACATTCTTCATTAAATGTTCTCTCAAACGGATGCATTTACAGGTTTTTAACAGACAAATGCTCCATACTGGGCCTTCACGGTGGCTCAGATATAACTGCCAATATGTGTATTAATCAGACTTTATTTTTTAGCAACTCAAGGCAGAACACTCTGGATATATCTTATGTGAGCTGATAGCTGCTCTGCCGTTTAAAAGGGTATGTTTTATTATGAACATATAGTAGAAAGTAAATATTCTTCTCATGACAATATAACACATCATTTCCTTGAAGATATGTATTTACATTAAGTACCTGGTTTATAAAAAGGATAATTTAGTTTTGGAGGAAGTCTTTTTTTTTTTTTTTTTTTTTTTTTTTGCTATTTCCTGGGCTGCTCCTGCCGCGGCGTATGGAGGTTCCCAGGCTAGGGGTCGAATCGGAGCTGTAGCCACCGGCCTACACCAGAGCCACAGCAACGTGGGATCTGAGCCACGTCTGCAACCTACACCACAGCTCACGGCAACGCCGGATCCTTAACCCACTGAGCAAGGGCAGGGACTGAACCTGCAACCTCATGGTTCCTAGTCAGATTCATTAACCACTGCGCCACGACGGGAACTCTCTGGAGGAAGTCTTAATGAGAGGAATGCAAGTCTTTCAAATTTGCCCTTTTTTAAGATTGTTTTGGATAGCCTATTCCTTGGAATTTCAATATAAATTTCAGAATCGGCCTGTAAATTTAAGGAAAAAGCCTGGTGGGATGATTGTTGGGTTTATATTGAATCTGTAAGTCAATCTGAAATAAAATGGTATCTTCAAATCCTGAGTTTTCCAACCCATGAGCATGGTTTTTCTGCTCATTAATTTTTCTTAGTTTATGTTTTGCTGTTTTCAGGACTTGAATGTTTTTAAAAAATTATTCATAAGTATTTAATATTTTTGATGCTATTATAAAAATATTTCGGAAATGTCATTTTCAGTTGTGTGTTGTTAGTATACAGTGTTATTGATTTCTGAGTTTTAATCTTTTTTTTTTCTGGTCTTTTGTCTTTTTAGGGCCATACCCACAACATATGGAAGTTCCCAGGCTAGGAGTTGAATCAGAGTTATAGCTGCTGGCCTATACCACAGCCACAGCAACACAGGCTCTGAGTCATGTTTGTGACCTACACCACAGCTCAGGGCAACACGGGATCCTTAAATCACTGAGTGAGGCCAGGGATCGAACCTGTGTCTTCATGGAGACTAGTCAGTTTCGTTAACCACTGAGCCATGACAGAAACTCCTGAGTTTTAATCTTACGCTTTGTAATTCAGTTAAATTTAGTTACTGATTTTTGCTACTATTTTATTGATTCCTCAGGAATATTTGTGTAAAACTATATATGTACTTATATATATGTATGTATATATATATATACACACACATATGCACACAGTTAAAATGTTCAAATAAAGGGTTTTCTTCTTCCTCCTTGAACTTTACCCATTTTATAGATTTCTCTTGCCTCATTACAATAAACTAGAGGTTGTAGTACCATGTCAAATTTCAAAACTAACCTTTAAACTCTACCAACAAAAGTAAAAGGGAAAGAAAAAGTGCTTGAGAATGCCCTCCTAAATTATTCTTCTTATAAACCAGGTACTTAATATAAATACATATCTTTAAGGAGATGATGTGTTATGTGGTCATGAGAAGAATGTTTACTTTCTAGTACATATTAATAATAAAATATACCCTTTTAAACAGCAGAGCAGCTATCAGCTCACCTAAGATATATCCAGAGTGTTCTGCCTTGAGTTGCTAAAAAATAAAGTC
Source organism: Sus scrofa (assembly GCF_054392235.1). NCBI lineage: Eukaryota > Metazoa > Chordata > Mammalia > Artiodactyla > Suidae > Sus > Sus scrofa. The sequence continues at coordinate 3,810,820 of NC_139383.1, forward strand.
TGATTAATACACATATTGGCAGTTATATCTGAGCCACCGTGAGGGCCCAGTATGGAGCATTTGTCTGTTAAAAACCTGTAAATGTACCCGTTTGAGAGAACATTTAATGAAGAATGTCTCTGGTTAGCGGTGCTTGGATTGGGTTTTGCTCTGTTGATCTTACATAAGTTGATCTGTTCTTAACAGAGACAGGCTGGGATTTAGAAAACTACCACCTAGTCAGCTGGAATCCCTGGTCGCATGACTAACCAGCTATATTTTTGAGGAAATTTTGTAACTGAGAGAAAAATTTAACAAAAATGTTTTTAATAATTCTGACATTAACATTACCTAAATTGCATATACTAACTGTATATGAAGTATTTTACATATACAGTTTTATACATTTTGTGTCTATTCATTGCCTCATATATATGTATTTGTATATGTACATTTATAGGGAAACAGATACAAAATATGTAGTGAGAAGCAAATATACTACCTAGTCTCAGATGATAGATGCTCTTCAGTGAAAAGTTAATTTTTTCCTTCCGCGTCTTTGGTTTCTGCTCTTTTTTTTAATTATTTTCTTCTTTCTACTTAGATTAATTTTTTCCTTCTAGTTACACTGTTTGCTGTGCTCCTCTTTTTCTAACCTTAAGGTAGGAATGTATTGAGTTTAGATGTTTATTTTTCTCAACTAGGTGCATTTAATGGTCTATGTTTCCCTGTAATCACCCCTTTAGTTATGTCTCACATTTGTAAGATGGTGCGTTTTTATTTTACTTTTATTTGGGATATTTCCTAGGTTTTTTGGTGGTTTCTTATTTGGCCCATAGTTGATTTAGAAGTGCGTCATTTAATTTCCAAATATTTCATATTTTTAACTGATTTCTTTCTCTCTCTTTTTTTTTTTTTTTTGTATTTTCAGGGCCACATGCATGGCAAATGGAGGGTCCCAGGCTAGGGGTTGCATCAGAGCTGTAGCTGTTGGCCTACACCACAGACACAGCAAGGCAGGATCCGTGGTGTAGCCGCATCTGTGACCTACAGCACAGCTCACAGCAACTCTGGATCCTTAACCCACTGAGCTAGGCCACGTATCGAACCTGCACCCTCATGGATGCTAGTCAGATTCGTTTCCACTGAGCCATGATGGGAACTCCTTAACTGATTTCTCAATTAATTACATTGCAGTGAGAGAACATCCTTTGTATGACCGAAATCTATTAAATTGAGACACACTTTATGGCCAAGGATATGATCAGACTTGGTGAAAATACCAAATACATTTGAAAATAATGTGTATTCTGTTGTTGGATATGGTGTCTACAATTGACAGGCAGGCATATGTTGGATAGTACTGTTCGGATTATATATGCCGTTCTATTTATTTTGTCTAGAGAAACAAGAGAAAACATTATTATAGCCAAAAGTTTTTTTTTTTTGTGGGAAAGATCAGCAAAATTGGTAAGCCTCAAACTACTCCTCACAAGATAAAAAGAAAGGTACCTAAAACACAAATATTAGGGGAAGAGATTTTCTTTATGCATTCAAAAAATAAAAATAAATTATTATCAGTAACTGTATTCCAACACAGATAAACAGGAGTTGTTTTTTAAAAAATGCTACTTATCAAAATGGACATAAAATCAAACAGAAAATTTGAATAGTGGTAAACCATTAAGTATTTAAATTTTCTATTAAAAATATTAAGCCTCTGAGATAGGGAACTATATTTACTAATTTTTTACAGTGCTTAGTAGTGGGATAGGCAGGCTTTAATAAATAATAAATACTCTTTTTAACATCAGCCAACAAACTAACCAACAAACAAAACAAAGCTAAACAAATTCAAACTTATCTCTTTCAGATAAAAGGAGAAGGAAGCACTTCCTATCACATTATGATATACATGCATACCTTTAATTCTAAAACATGATAGTGGCATTATAGGAAAATAAATTACATATCAGTATCCTTCATGAGAATAATTTAAAAATTTTTTGATAAAATGTTATCAAATAGACACGAAATATATAAAACTATATATGTAAAACTTCATCTATATTTAGTATATGTAATTTAGGTAATGTTAATGTCAGAATTATTTAAAACATTTTTGTTAAATTCTTCTCTCAGTTACAAAATTTCCACAAAAATATAGCTGGTTAGTCATGCGACCAGGGATTCCAGCTGACTAGGTGGTAGTTTTCTAAATCCCAGCCTGTCTCTGTTAAGAACGGATCAACTTATGTAAGATCAACAGAGCAAACCCCAATCCAAGCACTGCTAACCAGAGACATTCTTCATTAAATGTTCTCTCAAACGGGTACATTTACAGGTTTTTAACAGACAAATGCTCCATACTGGGCCTTCACGGTGGCTCAGATATAACTGCCAATATGTATATTAATCAGACTTTATTTTTTAGCAACTCAAGGCAGAACACTCTGGATATATCTTAGGTGAGCTGATAGCTGCTCTGCTGTTTAAAAGGGTATGTTTTATTATTAACAGATAGTAGAAAGTAAACATTCTTCTCATGACCACATAACACATCATTTCCTTAAAGATATGTATTTATATTAAGTACCTGGTTTGTAAAAAGAATAATTTAGGAGGGCATTCTCAAGCACTTTTTCTTTCTCTTTTACTTTTGATGGTGGAAGTAAAAGTCTAGTTTTGAAATTCGGCCTGAAGTGGGCTTTTGTTTTAGCTTTATTGCAAAATTGTTATATATTAGGTGTGTTTATTTTTTGTCTCTCTGGCAATGAAGTAGATCAGCAGTGCTTGGCCTCTGGGTAAGAAGAGACTATTGAGTTAGCCTTGGCTATAAATTGGTACCACTGGGATGGACAACTACTTGTATTATTGTATTATTTTTCACAAAACGCCATATTCTGAAATACTGCCCATTCATCAATCTAATAGCTCAGCAAGTATCTTCTGTCGTCTTTATTGTCTGGGTCAGTTAGTTCTGGAAGTTAGAGTGGTGATTATGAGGCCAGGGTTGTGGTTTTAATCCCTGTATGGGGCAGTTAGTGTCTCAGTTAGAAAAAAAGTCTCTGCACATAGCTACCACCTGCATGTCTCACCTTGCTGTCTCATAGTTGACACTAAAGATCATAAAAGTGATATGTCACCAGAATGGAGGTGACACAGTGCAATTCATAATTACTATTAGGAAAAAAAAGAAAAAAAAAACACCTCATGGTAAATATTCTTGCATACGTATTTCTTCATTTTTAAACAGGGAAGCTATACATTGAATTGAAGTTATTTATGTAAGCATTTAAGTATGTTTTCTTGTGTTAAACTAAAGTCAATTATTTCTTTTGAATTTGGAATATTGAAGGATAAAGCAGGTCAGTACTTGCACTTTGGAATCCTTTTAGAGCTTACTACGTGCCATGTGCAAATACATGCGCCCACAGGCTCAGAAATTCCTTTAGACTAATTCAAAACTATTATTTTCCAGTTTTCCGCAATTAGATTTGGTCTTTCTCACCTAGGTGCATTTATTAGCTATTTTTTACCTGTCTGGTTGGCCGAGACCTGGTGTACCCCAAGGTTAATCTTCCATCTTTCTAGTAATTGCACTTTGGTCTAATGATCCATGCTTTGGGGACACTGTCCTTGCAAGCCCTGCCTTTAGATTCCATTATCGGGGCGCGGGGGGGGACTGAGTTCTTCAGTCAAATCTTTCTCTATCCATTCCGTCAAAAATATTTGCTGACCATCTGCTTTCTTCACAATGATGTATAAATAGAGAATCAGGAGTTCCCGTCGTGGTGCAGTGGAAACAAATCTGACTAGGAACCATGAGGTTGCGGGTTTGATCCCTGGCCTTGCTCAGCGGGTTGGGAACTGGCATTGCCGTGAGCTGTGGTGCCGGTTGCAGATGTGGCTCGTATATGGTGTTGCTGTGGCTGTGGCATAGACCAGCAGCTATAGCTCCGATTAGACCCCCTAGCCTGGGAACCTCCATATGCCCTGGGTACGGCCCTAAAAAGCAAAAAAATAAAATTAAATAAATAAATAGAGAAACCAATAGTGAACTGCTTTATGAAACTTACCCTTTTGGTATAGGAAATAAGTGGTCATACTTCATTTTAGTTCAAGAAAGACCATGGGTATGGAAAAGCTACAAGCAATGCTGTTAAGATCCCTTCAAATCCTGTGCTATGCTAAGTGTTGAGTTCATTGCTTTGAATTTCATTCACAGTGCCCTTTAGTAGAAAGAGTATGGTATTTGGAGGCTGATACAATTACATTGAATTTTTCCTTGGCACTTCTGGTTATGTGACCTAAAGTAAGTTGCATGGCTTCCCAGAACTTCCAGTCCCACCTATAAATGGAAGGTAATAAGGTGATAACATATATCTTGAAGAGTTTTCGTGAGAATTAAAAATAATGTACATGAAAATAAGCACATTTGTAAGTAGATGTTCAGAAAATGTCAGATAAATGAATAGATAAATAGATAAGCCAATTATATGTTGCTTCTAGTGCAAATTTCATATTTCTTTAAAAGAATAACACAAATGTAAGATTATGACTTTTTTTTTTTTTTTTTTGCTTTTTAAGGGTGCACCTGCAGCACATGGAGGTTCCCAGGCTAGGGGTCTAACTGGAGCTGCAGCCACTGGCCTACGCCACAGCCAGAGCAATGCAGGATCTGAACTGTGTCTGCATCCTACACCACAGCTCATGGCAATGCCAGGTCTTTAACCCACGGAGTGAGGCCAGGGATCAAACCTGCGTCCTCATGGTTCCTAGTCGGGTTCATTAACCACTGAGCCACGATGGGATCTCCCCAGATTATGACATCCTTTATCTTTTAAAGCATACATTCTCTCATATTCTGCCAACTAAGGATCACAATTTATGTCTTCATAACCTTGTGAGTGGACTACAATAATAATAATACCTTTATTGCTCACCCCCTCCTCTATAGCTCTACTTATTTTTACTATTTTACCTTGAATATTTTCATACACATTTTATTTTTTTTAATTAATTTTTTTTTGTCTTTTTAGGGCCATATCCACCATAAATGGAGGTTTCCAGGCCAGGGGTCGAATCAGAGTTGTAGCCACTGACCTACGCCAGAGCCACAGCAATGCCAGATCTGAGCCACCTCTGTGACCTACACCACAGCTCATGGCAATGCCAGATCCTTAATCCATTGAGCAAGGCCAGGGATTGAACCTGTGTCCTCATGGATGCTAGATTTGTTTCCACTGAGCCATGACAGGAAGTCCCATTCATATTTTATATTTTGTCGCTTACCTGCTTTAAAATCATCAAAGGCCTATTATGGGCATCTATGGCTTGATTTTCTGGTCCTTATCCCCTGCTAGTCTTCTTTCTTACCAAACAAAACACCCCAGAACCCAACCACACAACCCATTTATTTGCAGTATATTCTAAATAAGCTCATGCATAGCACATGTAGATAAATGGAGTCAAAACACCAATAGTTGCTAATTTTATCATTTTTTCTCGCTTTATGGATATTTATTGACATATTGTGTAAATTTAAGGTGTACAGAGTAGTGATTTGATGTATGTATATATCGCAAAATTATTATCACACTAAGGGTTAGTTAACACATCCATCATCTCATATAGTTACTTTTTTTTTTCCTTTCTTGGTAAGGACATTTCAAATATATTCTCTTAGCCACTGTGAAGTATGCAATACAGTGCTGTTGACAATAACTCATCATGCTGGACCTTGCATCCCCAGAACTTGTCTTATCATTGGAAGTTTCTGCCTTGACTATCTTCATCCTTTTCCCCAGCCACTCCTCCCCTGCTCTTGGAAACACTGTTTTTATGAGTTTGGTTTTTTAGATTCCACATATAAGGGAGATCATTCCATATTTATCTTTCTCTGACTTATTTGATTTAGTACAATGCCTGCAGAGTTCATCCACGTTGTTGTAAATGCAGGTTTTTCTTCATGTTATAAGTGAGTAATATTCCATTGCATATATATATATATCCCACATTTTTTTAATCCATTCGTCTGTTGATGCCCATTTAGGTTGCTTTAATATCTTCACTGTTCTAAATAATGCCGTGAGTTGGGGGTGCAGCTGTCTATTCAAGACAGTGATTTCATGTCCTTTTAATATATATCCAGAAGTGGAAGTGTTGATCACACCGTAGTTCTATTTTTAACTTTTCGAGGCCCTTCCCCGGTGTCTTCCACAGTGGCTGAACCCATGCACGTTCTCACCAGCGGTGGTGTTCCCTTTTCTCCACATTCTCACCAGCACCTGTGATCCCTTGTTTTTGGCGATAGCCTTGCTAACAGGTGTGGAGTGATACCTCATTGTGACTTTGACTAGCATTTCCCCGACAGCTAGTGATGTGGAATGCTTTATCAGGTGCTTGTTGGCTATTTGAACATGTATTGAACAAGTTTCCATTAAGGTCCTATGCCCATTTTTAATTGGATCATTATTATTAGTGCTTTTGCTGTTATTGAGTCATATGAGTTCCTTATATATTTTAGATATTGACCCATTATCAGATATATGGTTTGAAAATATTTTTTCCCATTCCTTTTTGTTTTGGTGATAATTTATTTTGCTGTGCAAAAGAGTTTTAATTTCAGGTAACCCCACTTATTTTTGCTTTGTTGCTTTTGCTTTGGGTATCATTTCTGTAAAACTGTCACCAAGAGCCAATATAAAATAAATTTTCTTGTATTTTCTTCTAAGGATTTTACACTCTCATTTCTTATACCTTTTTTAAATTAAAAAAAAAAATGGCCATGGCATGTAGCATCCTGATGGGGAATCTCATTTCCCAGACCAGGAAGCGAAGCTGGGTTGCAGTAGTGAAAGTGCCGACCACCAGACCACCAGACCTCCAAGGAATTCCCTTCTATTTAAAATTTTAATTCTTTTTGAGTTACTCTTGTGAGTCATATAACATAAAGGTCCAGGTTCATTATTTTGCAAGTGGATATCCAGTTTCCCTAACACCATTTATTGAAGAAATTGTCTTTTCCCACACTGAGTATTCTGAGCTTCTGTTTCAAATATTAGTTGACTGTATAGGCATGGTTTCATTTCTGAGCTCTCAAATCTGTTCCATTGGTCCATGTGTCTATTTGTGGGCCAGTACCATACTGTTTTCGTTACTACAGTTTGGAATCAAGAATTGTAATGCTTCCACCTTTGTTCTAATTTATCAGCATTGCTTTGGCTCTTCTGGGTCTTTTGTGGTTCCTTACAAATTTTAGATTTTTTTTCCTATTTTGGTAAAAATAATTTCTACTCAAATCTTTATAGAGATCAGCTTGGATCTACAGATTACTTTGGGTCGTATACACATTTCTACATTAGTTCATCCAGTCCTTTCACATGGGGTATCTTTCCATCATGGCGTGCCTTCTTCAGTTTCTTTCATCACCTGTGCAAGTCTTTCCACTCCTTGCTAAAATTTATTTCTAAATATTTTATTTATTTTTGATACTATTGTATTATGATTTTTTAAAATTCTTTTCCAGATAATTCATTTTAGAAAGGCAACTGATTTTTTACCTCACACAACTTTACTGAATCTGTTTATTAATTCTATTCATTCTAACCGTTTTCTGGTGGCGTCTTTAGGATCATCTGCGTATAAGACCATATCATCTGCAAACAAAGACAGTTTTACTCACTCTTTTTTTATTTGGATGTATTTTTTTCCTTTTTCCTGCTTGATTGACTCGAACCTCCAGGGCTACGTGGACTAGGAAGAAGGACAGTCCACAGTTTCGTCTTGTTCCTGATATTAGAAGAAAGGTTTTCAACATGTTATCACTGCATATGATGTGAGCTGTGGACTTGTAATACATGGCCTTTATTGTGTTGAGAGGACTGAAATCGGGAATGACCTGTGGGAACTTGATGGCCTCACTCCCTGGAGTTTGTTTTTACCATTTGCTGAAGTCTACTAACATTGTTATCCATGCATAAAAAATCCGTTTTTTTTTTTCTTTTTGCTGCAGTCTTACTTTCCTGCTCCAACAACATATTTCAATTTATTTAAAAATATACATTTCCAAGTATATTTGTAGTGTGTATGCGGTAAAAATTTTAAAGAAAAGTTGGTGTTTTGACAGTTTTACCAGGACATTTTTAACACTTAAATTCAGGTCATAATGATAATTTAAAATGCCATTTTAAGACGATAATGAGGTTGCAGACGCAGTGCTTTCACTTTATGTATCCAACACGTTCATGCACATAAAAATTTAGGTAGACGGAGCCCATCGCCGTCAATAGAAGCTGTTTCTCTATCTCCTTATGTGCTTTTCTGAATACAACTCAGCCCTGCTTGGTCCCTGTAAGAGAGAAAAATACATCTGTCTTTTCTGCGTTTCTCCTCCTGCTCCGTGTCATTGTGACCTCTGCTGAGACACACCTCTCCCTGCATGTGTACTCTGTCACCGTCACCGTACTTGATTGTATAATTGTTCAGCACACATAAAGAACCAGCTTTGGAATGGTGACTAAAGCTGAACATTTTTCTGTAAAAGGCATTTTTTTTTTTTTTTTTGGTCTTCTTGCTATTTCTTTGGGCTGTTCCCGCGGCATATGGAGATTCCCAGGCTAGGGGTCCAATCGGAGCTGTAGCCACCGGCCTACGCCAGGGCCACAGCAACGCGGGATCCGAGCCGCGTCTGCAACCTACACCACAGCTCACCGCAACGCCGGATCCTTAACCCACTGAGCAAGGCCAGGGATCGAATCCGCAACCTCATGGTTCCCAGTCGGGTTTGTTAACCACTGCGCCACGACGACGGGAGCTCCGGCATGTGTATTAATGCATTCAGAGAAAGAAAATAAATACTACCTGTGGTCCTGTGGGGTGTGTCCTGGCGTTTTTATTGCCAGGAATTGGGAATAATCACGTCACTCAAAGGTGTCACAGGTATGAGTTGAGTTGGGAAGATTCTGTCAAATAGCTGTAAAAGCTGCTTCAGCATCATCCCACCTCATACAGATTTTTGTTGATGACAAATGTTATGTCCAGTTTGTTCTGGATTTCCTCCTTATTCTTCCCCTTTTAAAGTGAGCAAATAATAGGATGTGTATGCCTTCTCTTGGTAATGTGGTGAAGAGTATAGACTTAATTTGGAAGCCCAGGAGTTTGAGGTTGTTTCATATAGTAAGAGTTTGCATAGTATGATGGAAATATTGGAAAGAAGAAGGAAACTTTAAGGACACAAAGACTGACTGAATGGTTTTTTGTTTGTTTGTTTGTTTGTTTTTAATGATGATTAAGAAATACAGGAGTTCCCATTGTGGCTCAGTAGGGTAAGAGCCCAATTAGTATCCATGAGGATGTGGGTTGGGTCCCTGGCCTCACTCACTGGGTTAAGGAACCAGCATTGCCGCACGCTGCGGTGTAGGTTGCAGATGTGGCTCAGATCTGGTGTTGCTGTGGCTGTAGCATAGGTCAGCAGCTGTAGCTCTGATTCCACCCTAGCCTGGGGACTTCCATTTACCACAGGTGTGGACATTAAAAAAAAAAAAAAAAGAAAAGAAGAAGAAAAAGAAAGGAAGGAAGAAAGAAAGAAAGAAAGAAAGAAAGAAAGAAAGAAAGAAAGAAAGAAAGAAAGAAAGAAAGGAAAACAGTCCCCAAAGAGATACCTATGTACAAAAGAAACAAGAAAAATACTGCAGGAGACTTCTCATCAAAAGCAATGCTAGTTGAAAGACTGTGGATGAGCACGTTTATAGTAAAATAAAAGGAAAAACATTAGAATTATATTCCCAGTTGTTTTTGACATAAAGGTGAAGTTAATTTTTTAATATACAAAAGATGAAAAAATCCATCACCAGCAACCAAAGAAATATTAAAGGAAGTCATTCAGTCAAAATAAAATTATACCTGATGGAAATATGGAAGAGGAAACAGAGCATTAGAAATTGTAAGTGTGGGTAATAAAGACATATCTTGTTATTTTTGAATTTATTTAAAAGGTAATAGAAGTACTTCAAATTTTAATCTAAGGTCCTTTGAACAACTAGAAAGTGGAGGGAAAAAGAAACTCGAAACCAACAGAGGGAAGGAAATAATTTATAGCAGAGGTCAATGACATGGAAAATCAAAATAATGAAAAAATCAATCATACCGAAAGCTGCATTTTTGAAAATATCAATAAAATTGTGAACTTTTAGCAAAATTGACAAAGACGAAAAGAGGAGACAGATGGCTCATATTAGGAATCATGTACAAAGGAAATCATAAAACCTCAGAGACTTTAAAAGAATCACAAAGGAATACTAAGAACACATATACACATATGAATTTGACAACTTGGATAAAATGGATCTACTCCTTGACAGCTACACATTACCAGACTCCCCCAGGAAGATTTCATCCTACCAAACACGAGAGCAGAAATAACAGTTCTAGCACAGTCTCTGCCAGAGACAGAGCATGAATAACACTTCTCAACTAATATTACGACACTAGTTTGGGCCTGATATTAAAACCATACAAAAGGAAAACTACAGAATATAATCCTGCAAGAGCATAGACATAAAAAATCCTCAGCAAAATGTTAGCAAATCAAATCAGTTATAGATGTATAGCAGCTAGAGAGATATAGATTTATATTGGCAAAATTTAGATAGATAGATAGATAGATAGATAGATAGATAGAAATAGTATGCCACTAACGAGTCAGGTTTCTTCCAAAATGCAGAAATTTTCAACATTCAAATATCAGTTATATAACCCATTTTATCACCCCATCTAAGAAAAAAATCGCATATTAGTGTATCAATAAATAGAAAACCTTTGACAAATTATCCTCATCCTTAAGACTTTTCAGTGGCTTATGATTGCTTTTCGATGGAAAGAATGAATTCTCCCACATGTCTGGCAGTTTCGTGCCCTTGCTGGTGCCATGCACACTGGGTGTCATACCAGCCCTGCTCTCTGTCTCACATACACGCAGTGTACTAAGCTCTTTGGTTCTTAACCAGAACTCTCCTGGCTTTGAAAGGTCTTCTCCAGCTATTGAGAGGTAGACTCTAGGTTAAGTCTGTGTGTAGTTTTTAATCAGGGAGACTTTCTGAAAAGGCCAGTTTGAGTGAACTCTCACTCATTTACAGCTCTTTATCTTAAATTAGATGAGGATTGCATTCATCTGATAATTCACTGTTCATATACACAGGTGCTTGCCTTCTACTCTCTCTCTTTCGTCTAACTCATAATAGGTATCAGGAAATATTTAGTGGCGGAGTGAAGGACTCACTTTGTAATGACTTCGGCATTAGAAGTAGTTCATTACTGGGTATGTCATCAATTCTTATCAGGCAGAGTAAACATTTAGGAGAAAACATGCTAAAAGCAAGTATAATTCAATCAGCTTATTTTTCATTTACAGTAAATAGTTGTTACTTTAACTTTGTGGCCATATTACATATATTTATTCATTTTATTTATGAAGTGAACATTTATTGAGTTTCTAATATGTACCAGGCATGAGAGACAGAACAGTGAGTAAGACAGAACTTTCCAAATCTATGAAGCAAACAGGCTTGTGGATCTTGCTGTTTGTTTATTTAAGAAAGAAAATACAATGAATAAAACAAATATCTTCCTAGATAATGCTAGTTAATATAAAAGAACACGACTCACATATAATTAAAATACGAAAACCATTTAGAAAGGAAAGAAATGAAAAGTGAAAGAAATAAACTTACCCCAATTCCCAGTTTATTTCCCTAAAGACAATCACAGTTTTCATTTCCTTATGACTCTTCTTGGAAAAAAAAAAAAAAAACGCCTCCTATTTTCTTGCTTACTTAGGGAAAAGGGATGATAGTTATTTACCTGTGATTTTAACTAAAATCGTGACCTAGAAATTTTCCATGTTGACCCATGGATATTTATCATATTTTCATGGCAATTAAATATTATGCATACACCATAATCAGTTTAACTAGTCTCCTATTGAGTAGCTCCAATTTTTTATTTTTTCTATTATGAAAGCATTTTGTCAGCCACAAGTCTATTCTCCAAGTCCATGACAGTAGAAAAAAAAATAATGTGTTGGGGAAATTTTGAAAAAGCATTTTGTAATATCCTGTAATAAACAATTGATAAGTGAAAGATGTTGTTGACTATCTAATGTATTCCAAAAAAATGTTAAATACTATTCTGATCATGTGACCATATCATAAAGCAGCGTCTACTAGTTCAGTAACTATTACTCCATCTTGTATTGAAGGACCAGAAAGTCTGTCATAAGATGAAGAGCAAGCTAAGTAGTCACAAAATCACACTTATAAATTAATAAGTTTTTAACTATATTCTCCTTTTTTGGGAGCAGACATAAGAGCTTTTCCATAATAATACCTCTTCAAAAATAAATAGAAAATACTTTAAAAATGTGCATATATACAGGGGAAAATTCCTTCTGCATGTTTTGTTAAACTGGTGCAGTGGAAATTTCTTTAACCAGATATTCAGACTAAAACTCAGAATTTTCCATTGTCACGTCTCCAAAGTTCCTACCAAAGGCAGTTGATATAAGCATTACAGTGGCTTTGCTAACGGTAACATCCCCTGCTTTCAAGACAGTCCACGGACCACATCACACACAAGCACATTGACAAGGAAGTAAAAGCATTCATCTGAAACAGTCCACCAGATGCTTCCATGATATACCGTCAATGCGGTTCACTTAATTTTGTCAAAGCCTTTCTGACAGTGCAGTTGTTTTGTCTTGTAACTGTCAAAGATGCTTTTGTATTGGCAGGCTCAGCAGGTATCACTTTTGAGTCTCTTCTCTTTTTTTCCCTCCAAACTCATGTGATCACACAGATGCAGTGAAAGACTAATCAATAGATCAGCATAAGGTTCCAATGAGGAAAAACATGCATGCGCTAACTCATTTCGTTGTTTGAAAAAATATCCTTGGGAAACAACACACAAGAAGAGGTCTAGCACACTGTTGCTCACATTTCTTAATCTCTGTTTGTTTTTTTTCCCCCATGTGGTTAGGAATATGAGTTAAATATTTCTTTTTTATTTATTTGTTTTAAACCAGCGATTGTGTGACTAAATATGTTGTATTCTTTCCTTAAACCTGCAGGATTTCTGACCGAATATTTTGTTAAATGTTGAAAGCGATGTTCTCTGAAGCTGAAAACTTTAAAGCTCACACAGATCAATGTGTAGACATAGCTGAACCAACCATCAGACTTAAGTTGTGAAAGAGAAGAACTAACAGACTGAAATAGCAGTAATACAATAGTTCACCTGGATTTTGACTTAAAACAGCTTTGATGCAGAGTATGTCAGAAAGTTTCTTTCTCAAAAATAAGATTCACTCTCTTAAAGATTTGGCTTTGCAGAAACTTTTAAATTTGAAACAGTTTAAATTTAAGAGAAGTTGCAAAAAGTGTAGCATTTCCATATACCTTATACCAAGCTTCCTTCAATGGTAACATTGTACAAAGTCATGTTCCATTATCAGAAGTAGCCAGTGGACATCTGCACAACCCTGATGCATAGTCTTCTCTCCCAATCTGATACCTTGGCAGCTATGACGCTTTCTCCATAATTATGATTTTGACATTTAAAGACTTAAATGGGAAAGTATATAGACTATTTCAAGCAGGTTTACAGAGCTAGGGTTGACATGCCATCACATCCACTCATTTGGAGTCTAACATCCAATGCACTTGAGAATATTCATGGAGTTATGTAACATCACCACAAGCTATTTTTAAAACATTTTCAGCCCCCAAAGAAACACCACACCCATCATAGTCACTCCTCACTTCCCCCTACCCAAAAACTCACACAGCATTTAGATGGTCAAGAACCTACTTCCTACTTCCTGTCTCTAAAGATGTTTCTATTCTAGATTATTTCACATAAGTGGAATCATACACTATGTGATCTTCAGGAACTGGCTTCTTTCCCTTAAAATATAATGACATCAAAATTCATATGTTAGCATGTTGTAGAGTGTCCTTCCTTGTTTAATTTCTGAATAATATTCTGTTTATAGATATACCTTATTTTATTTATGGGTTCATCATTCAGTGGAAATTTAGGTTGTTTAGTTTTTGACTGTTATGAATAACACCACTCTAAACAATTATTTTCATGTTTGTTTGTAGATTACCTACCTATTGAATCAACTGGTAAGTCTGTATTTTATGGGCAGATCACATCTTGATCAGCTTTGTGCTGTTAAGTGTTTGGTAGAGATATTTTCGTTCTTCTATTATAAATACCCAGGAATGTAATTCCTAGGTCTTATAATATATGTTTCACTCTGGAGGAAATTGCTAAACTGTTTCCAGCAGAGCTATAAGGACTTCCCCTTCTCCCCAGATATGCAGAGAGATCTAGATGCTCCACATCCTCATCAGAATTTTGTGTTGTCGCTCCATGTATATTCGGATCATGTGTTGAATCGGTGGTATCTCAGTGTGGCTTTAATTTGCATTCCTAACAGACAAAGTCGTCAATAAGTTTCACATGAGTATTTGCTACTCCATATCCTCTTTCCTGATTTGTCTTTCAAAGCTTTTTCTAATGTTCTAACTGAACTATGTGTTTTCTTACCATAATATTTAGAGAATATTTTGTAGTTATGTGACTTGCTGATATTTTCTCCCAGTCTCTGGTTTACCTTTTGATCCCCTTAACAAGGTTTTTCACAAAGCAAATTTTTTTTTTTGTCTTTTTGCTATTTCTTTGGGCCGCTCCCGCGGCATATGGAGGTTCCCAGGCCAGGGGTTGAATCGGAGCAGTAGCCACCGGCCTATGCCAGAGCCACAGCAACACGGGATCCGAGCCGCGTCTGCAACCTACACCACAGCTCACGGCAATGCCGGATCGTTAACCCACTGAGCAAGGGCAGGGACCGAACCCGCAACCTCATGGTTCCTAGTCGGATTCGTTAACCACTGCGCCATGATGGAAACTCCGAAAGCAAATCATTTTAACTTTGGTGAAGGAAAATTTATTTGTTTTTAATGGATTGTGCTCTTGGTATCATGTCTGAGAACTCTGCCTAATCTTAGGTCACAATAATTGTCTACAATATTTTCCAAAATTACAATTATGCATTTTACATTTGGATCTCTATGTTAATTAAAAAAAAAAAAACTAAAACCAAAAACATGACTTCTAATGAAGATTGTTGTTGTTTGTTTGTCTATTTTAGCAGTCCATTTTTTCTGAGACGATTGTTTAACAGACTATACTTCTCCATTAAATTGCTTCTGCCACTTGGTTTAAAAATCACTTGAGTGTATTTGTGTTCAACTCTTTCCGCCTCCTGACAATGCTGAATTTTACTTGAGCCTTGTGATCCTGGAAAAGAGAAGAGGTTAAGAAAGTCCCTCAACTTTTTTGTTCCAGGAAGATGGATGTTTAACCTGAAATCAGACTATTTTCCAAGAGGACATCAAGGGAAGGGCATTCTGTGGGCTTGGGCTGAGTCAGCTAAAGTGCAAGAGAATCTTAACCAAGTCTGGTTCATGACCATTATCCATGGGGGCCCACGGTTCAGCTAATCATTTATAAAGAAAAGAATGGGAATTTGGAGTGTCTGTGTCGAGTCTTGTCAGAGGTAAACAGGGCAGGGTGGCATTTCTGAGGCTACCTAAGTCATATGGCAAATAACGTTCTCTCCAGAAAAGCCGCTGCTATGATTTGCATATGAAAAGCACTATTTTTCATAAGAAATGCGGTTATCATCAGAGATATGTGACAATTAAAAATTCTGAGTTCTAGCCCAAACTGTTAGTCAAAGGAAATTGTCATTGCTCCTATACCAGTTTGATGAAACACATAGAAGGAATTTTTCCCTATACATATGTACGGTATTGAAATATTGCCCCCTTTTTTGAAAGGGCATTCTTATAAAAAGGTTCTAAAGAAGGAGAAAATATGTCCTCTCCAAAAAAGGGAGAAAACAGTTAAAAACTAATTGCTTTTCAAGTGTAATTCAGTAACTACTCATTCCCTGTCTTATGAATGACCTTCAGGTCCTTTAATACTTTCAGAAATATGTTACTGTGTTACTGGATTCTGCTTGTGGAAAGGTCTAAGGATCATAATGGTATTTTTTTTCCTTTTTTCTTTTTAGGGCCGCATCTGTGGCACATGGAGATTCCCAGGCGAGGGGTCAAATGGTAGATACAGCTACTGGCCTACACCATGGCCACAGCAACATGGGATCCAAACTGAGTCTGAGACCCACACCACAGCTCACAGCAATGCCAGATCCCTGACCCACCAAGCAAGGGCAGGGATCGAACCCACATCCTCATGGATACTAGTTGGATTTGTTGCCATTGTGCCATGATGGGAACTCCCCACAATAGTATTAATAACATAATACCTACGATTTTTCTTTTGGAATAAACCCGATATTCTTCTATGGTATTCCTCACTGATGAAATATTTATTACTACATGTTACATATTTATCAAAGTGCTGTTATAATAGGACAAATAGAAAATTGGAGCTACTTAATAGGAGATTAGTTATATTAACTATGTTGTATCAGTAATATTGCATTGCCATGAAAATGAGATAGATATGCATATACTGATTGGAAAATTTCCATATCCTCATTTCGGTGAAAACAGAGGTGAGTAAGTATCATTCCTTTTCACTTAGTAAATAAGAATTTTTTTTTTTCAGAAAGAAAGAAAAGAGGGAGTTCCCGTCGTGGCGCAGTGGTTAACGAATCCTACTAGGAACCATGAGGTTGTGGGTTCGGTCCCTGCCCTTGCTCAGTGGGTTAAGGATCCGGCGTTGCCGTGAGCTGTGGTGTAGGTCGCAGATGCGGCTCGGATCCCGCGTTGCTGTGGCTCTGGCGTAGGCTGGCAGCTACAGCTCCGATACGACCCCTAGCCTGGGAACCTCCATATGCCGCGGGAGCGGCCCAAGAAATGGCAAAAAGACAAAAAAAAAAAAAAAAAAAAAAAAAAAAAAAAAAAAAAAAAAAAAAGAAAAGAAAGGCAGCAAATGAATGAGATTACCCAGAGATAAACAACCTTGTAGGAATGGACAAAGCTCAGGACTGGGCTATATAGAAAACTAGACACTAACAAATGAATTGGAGAAAGACCAGCCTACAAGGATCAGAGGAAAATTGTGAAAACATGGAACGTGAAATCCAAGACTAATGGTCGTTTCAAGAAGGAGGATATTTTCCTTGCTGTCGAGAGGTTTCAGAACCTGAGGGCACACAGTGGTCACTGGACTTACGTACGGAGAGGTCAGTGGAGTTACTGGCTATCAAACCTCCCTAGAGAATAAAATGGTAGTGAATCGGAGACTGATTCAGAGAAGAGGAATGGAAGGAGCGAGTGAAGGATGCTTTCAAAAGTCCGGTTGTTAAAGAATAAAAACTGGTAGGAAGGAAACTGGAGAGGAGGTAAAGACAAAAGAGGCTTGTTTGCTTTAGTGAGACATTCTAAAATATGTTTTCATGCTTAAAGGAGAGAAAACAGTAGAGAAAAGAGATTCATTCAGTGGAGAGAAACTGGGAGCCAACGTAGGAGGAATGGGGATGCGTGGGGGGGAAGAAAAATGCCACATCCACACCCTAGTCCCAGGAACCCAGGCCTCTGCGGCCTACACAACAAAGAGGGCTTTGCTGGCGGAGCTCTGCCAGGGATATGGGGATGAAGAGATCCTGCCAGACTATCTAGGTCAGTCTGATGTAAATAAGACTCCTTAGAAGTGAAAGAGGGAGGCAGGAGAGTCAGAATCAGAGGAGGAGATGTGACGGCAGAAGCAGAAGTGAGAACGGTGCCGTTCCTCTCTTTGAAGAGGAGAGGCAGCCAAGACCCAAGGCACAGGGGCCTCTCTAGCAGGTGGAAGAGGCGAGGAAACCGAGCCTAGGGCCTCAGGAAACGCCGCCCTGCTGACACCTTGACTTGAGCTCCTGGACTCGTTTTGGATTTCTGCCATCCCCAAGCCGTAGGAGGGTAACTCTGTGTTCTTTTAAGCCACTAAATTTGCATAATCTCTTTCGACAGCAATAGGAAGCTAATGCAGCTTCTCTCTGGTCTATCTCCCTAAAGCTTTCACATCTGAAATGTGTTTGTGGTGGTGGGAGATTATTGCTTATTGACTTTGTAGACTTAAAAAGTGTACAACGTGAGGGTTGTGAGTTAAGTTTTATTGGGGGTAGCATGAGGACTATAGCCTGGGAGGCAGCATCTCAGACAGCTCTGAGAAAACTGCTCTGAGGAGGCAAGGGGGGAGCTAGGATACACAGGAGTTTTGCAACAAAGGGCAGGGAGTCAAAACAAAACATTGCTGTTAATAAAAGAAAACCAGACATCTCACGTTAAGGACGTTAGTGTTTTCCATGTATGAGAAGATGCAGGGTCTGGGCTCACTGAAATCTTTCCTTTGATCAGCACCTCAGCTCCCTGGGGCCAACATCCTGTGTTTTTACATTCTGAGAAATCTCAGGGCTCACCATTGGTAGTGGCTGTGACATCTTTTATTTACTGACATTGCAGGCTACTTTTTAGTTCTCAACGTATTTATTCCAAAAATTTCATTGAAAGTGACATCTTGATTTCTATTGGCAAAATTGGCAAAATGGCCCATGTAATTAAAATGTTTAATAGTCAGGTATACAATGAGCGAAATAAGCTCTTATGTTTCCCTGTCTCTAATGTAACATTTCAATATTGTGAACAAACTTGATGTTTCATTTTCTTATCTCCTAAAGTTAATGTTAAAAAAAAATCTTGAGGAATTCATGATCATAGACTTATGAGGAAATTCACAGGAGTGATAGTTGACATGTTCCTGTGATGTATCAGATATCATGAGTGATCTTTGGAATACAGGTTTTGTTAAATCATCATATCTTACCCTTTCCGCCTACCGACAACCCCGCCCCTAACAGCAGTTGCCCTATGGGCCCATGGGAACTGTCCTGGTCTTCTCTGGTCTACAGCTTTTCCTGACACGATAACTGGGAAATAATTGTTCCCCTACCTGAAATTCCGTATGCTTCATTCATCCCAGTATCATCGAAAATTTGACAATGTTTCATCGTTGTTAACTTAAATTACTTTTTACCTAAAAGATGAATCAAGGGTAGGAATATTACATTACTGATTTTGTATTTCTAGCTCTCAGTACAGTACTGAACATCAAACTAAATACAAAGCCGTGTTTGCTATGACTTTACCATTCTTCTTATATCTGAGCTGTAGCTTATGTGACTCTCTGAGTTATGACAGTGGAAAACACGTGAAAAGCTGTCAGACTTGCCACATTTGTGTAGCTTTGATCGAGTTATTAAGTTTCTCTTTGGCCCAGTTTTTGCACCTTTAAGAGGAAGGTAAGAATAGTGACCTTATGTGGTCGCTTTAATATTACATAAAGCATTGCGTGTAAAACTCAGGACAGCTCTAACATAGTTAGCCTTCAGAAGTCAGCCAAAATCATAATCCTCCTGCAAGATCATAATCGAATAATGATGAATGTTGATGTTTTTATGCATTATTTTCTCAAGTGAAGTACTAAAGAACAGAGTACGTCGTATGACCTATCACTTGTTATATGAGATACCTAATGGAAGGCAATGAAGTATGAACACTTTAACCTGAAGAGGAATGTATTAAAAGGACATTAAGTGATTCATAAATCCTCTAGGAAATCTAGCAGAATTTGGAGGCTACACAGGGAGAAACAATCCTCAAGGGCAAGTCGGTGAAGTACTGGCTGGAGACGTAACTGTGCCACCAGATGCATCCCACCAACAGGGGACAACCCAATAGGTCTATCCTGCCGTGACTTCTGGCACTCCATGGCAGCCCATTACAAGAATGGGTCCTGTTGCTTACCACTGAAAGTGTGGGGCCAGCATGTCCGGTTGAGGGATTCTAGGTTACATGTCCTGCTTGCCTGCAGGAGAGCCTGAGAAATGAAACACTGGCATTTGTGGGTTTTATGGGGGGAGATGGAGTTCTGTTTCCTAGGATGGAATTCCCCAATTATGGGAAGGCAAATCCTAAGCTGAACAGCAAAAGTCAATGTCAAATCCTCTACGCCTTAGCACGTGTTAATACATGGCATTATGGTATTTCAAAGAAAGGACAGTTACATTTAAAAATATGCTATCCTGGGATATCCCGTTGTGGCTCAGTGGGTTAAGAACCTGACATGGTGTTCGTGAGGATACAGATTCGACTCCTGGACTCGCTCAGTGGGTGAAGGATCCGGTGTTGCCGCAAGCTGCAGCATATGTCGTCCTCACAGCTCGGATGTGTTGTCCGGGTTGCCATGGCTGTGGCGTAGGCCTCAGCTGCATCTCCGATTTGACCTCTAGCCTGGGAACTTCCATATGCTACAGGTGTGGCCCTAAAAAGAAAAACAGGAGTTCCCTTCATGGCTCAGTGGTTAACGAATCCTACTAAGAACCATGAGGTTGTGGGTTTGATCCCTGGCCTTGCTCAATGGGTTGAGGATCTGGTGTTGCTGTGAGCTGTGGTGTACGTCGCAGACGCAGCTTGGATCCGGCGTTGCTGTGGCTCTGGCGTAGGCCGGTGGCTACAGCTCCAATTAGACTCCTAGCCTGGGAACCTCCATATACTGCAGGAAGTGGCCCTAGAAAAGGCAAAAAGCCAAAAAAAAGAAAAAAAAAAAGAGAAAAGAAAAAGAAAAACAAATGCATATGAATAAAATTATACTATCTTGAGTTTAATCATATGGCAGGAATAACCCCTTGAAAGATCTTTTCATCAGTAGGTTATTCCCTCACCTTCCTTAACCCCTTCCTGCCTTTTGTGTTCACAGGCCTGGTTTTCTTTTCTTTTCTAAAATTTTTTAGAGCCGCACCCGCAGCTCATGACAATGTGGGATCTTTAATCCACTGAGTGTGGCCAGGGATTGAACCTGCCTGCCAGTTGGATTCGTTTCTGCTGTGCCACAGCGGGAACTCCCAGGCCTGGTTTTCTGTGCTCTTGGGAAGGAACGGTGATGTGGAGCATGCGTGATGGCTGCGAGAAGGGCATGGTGACTGCCAGGCTGCTTGTGGCAGGTGCGTGGCTTAGACGGCCGTACACTCCAGCCCAGGCAGATTCTAAAATCCCAGGGCGTAATCTTAAAACCAGTTCTGTATTCGGACTGTGCTTATTGTATTCTCTCCTTTGTTCTTACTCAAATTATCCCCAGATTTCACTCAGAACATAACCAGACCCTACCTGTGCTGTGCCTTCCACAGAAAATACACGGAGCCTCTCCCAACACAAGACAATCGAACAAAGCCGTCACTTGTACAGCTTTTTAAAGTAATTCTTTCAACTTTATCGCTTGCCTTTTGTATGTCCCAGGGGCATCTTCTCGAACGTTGTTCCAGAGAAATAATGTTTCTGGGTTGAACATGGTGAATGTGTAACTAGAGAAGATGTGAGATTCTTGACAAAAAGGATCTCTCATGAGTGTTTCACAAGTAATATAATGAATTCTCACTCTAGCCTCCATAAATAGTCAAGTTTTTTATTATGGTAAGGTATTCTAATTCACTCAGAGTTAGAATAACCAGAAGAAACACCATCTTTAAATATGTATGATTATGTGTGTATATAAATATTCATATTATACACTTTATTAGTTACACCCTATGTCACTAAGCCCAGGGGTACAGTAACATAATTTAAAATACACATTCCACATTTCAGTGTTTAAAACATTTAAAGTTATTGTGAAATATATATTAACTAGTCATGTTAATATACCTTTCTCTTGCAATAGCCATGTGTGTGCACATATACATAAAATATTAAAAATTTATTTTGCTAAATATATTATTTTCCTTATATGAGAATAAAACTGCTTTCTAGTCCATAAACATCCAGAATATATTATATGTCAATGAATGGTAGATTAAATTCATTTCTAATGAGGTAAAATTTAAGGCAAAGATTTAGAGATTCTTGCATACTATTCTGGCTAGAGGCAAAAATAAGTCATGAATCTATGGAACAAGGAAAGTCTGGAACGACTATTTCTCTGACAGTATATGCCAATTTCTGATGGCTGAAAAGACAGACTTAAGGAGCCCTTACAGGAGACCAGGGCGAGGTCCAAGTCCGCATGTGGGTGAGAGACCGCGGGGCAGAAAATCCTCGTGAACACAGGGCCTCGGACAGTAGCACCTTCAGGAGATTAGACAGGAAAAACCGAGAATTCACAGGAGAGCTAAGCATTTCGGTTACAGCCGTCTTGGGTTAATAGCACTGCTTCCCAGCGCCTTGAAGAAGAAAAAGGACAAAAGAGATTGTCTGCACATCCAGTACAGGGAAAGAGAGACACACACATTCAGAGGAAACACCTCCTGCATCTAAGCATCAAAGGTTCTGTACCCAGAAGGATGAAGCATAACATGCTCTCACACCAACTCTTCTAAACACAAAACGAAAGAAGCCTCAATTACTCGGATGTATCAGAAAAAGTTCACAGATCTAGACACACAACGACCATCACTATTAGAATCTAATATGTCAAATAAGTCTATGTGATACACTTAAAAAAATTGACAAAAATATAATGAAGGAGAAGAGAGTATAATACATGAGAACACATTTAAATATGAAATGAACAGGAACTCCAGAATGAAAAGTGTAATAGAAATGAAGTGGCTATGCAACAAACTAAACACGGCTTTAGAGAATTAGAAATAAATCTGAAAAAAAAATTATATAGATTGTTTGAGGAAATTATACAGTAAATGCTCCGTAGAAGAGAGGACACACGTTTTAAAGAGAAGTAAAATGAAGAATAGGGTAGTGTGAGCAGTTCCAGCACATTTAGAAATAATAGAGGATAAAGGAGGAGGACAAACCAGAAGCTGTGATTCACAACATTTCAGATTTGTTTAAATATACCAATTTGCGTATTTAGGAAATTCAGTAAGTCCCAGTCAGAACATATATATGTATGTGTGTATAAACTGTGCATAGCTATTATGTGTTTATCATAGTTATTATATGCAGTAATTTAAAATGTATAATTATGTATATAGTTATTTTTGGTGACAGTTGTTTTTTGCAAAGTTTTTTAAACAAGTTTGGAAGAACTTGACTCACAGTCAGACAAGTCTGACTATGCAAGCTGGCAAGTCTGTAATCTGCAGGGTGACCCAGAGGCTAGAAACTTAGGCAGAAGTTGCAGCTCTGGTCTTGAGATAGCATTTCTTCTTAGGTAAACCTTAGTAGTTGCTCTCAGGGCCTCTGACTGCCTGGATTCTGCCCACCAACCTTATTGAGGGTAGTCACCTTTACCTAAGGCCAACTGACAGTAGCTATAAAACACATCTACAAAATAGAAAAAAAAAAAAAAAAACAGAAGGAAACAAAAAATTTAAGATATCGGTCAAATTGATGTCTTGAGCAAGAATGAGCAAGGAAAAAAAAGATTCAAATTATTAAAATCAGGAATAAAAAAGGGAAAATTATAACGGACTTTATAGAAATAAACATCATATTGGAATACGCTGAACAATTTTATGTCCACAATTGATATAACATGGATGTAACAGACCAATTCCTAAAAAGATGTAAACTGCCAAGACTGACTTAGAAGATGTGGAAAACCTGAAAATATCTGTAACTGGTATACAGATTGAGTATTCAAAAAATACTCCCACAAAGGAAAATCCAGGTCCACATGGCCTTGCTGGTGAATTGTCATGATTGTTTAAAGAATTAACACTAATCTAAGAGGAAGAAACACTTGCTAACTCATTTTATGAGACCTGTCTTATCAGATAGCAAAATATTACAAGAATATTAACACAAAATACCTCAACAAATTTCTAGAGAAGTGAACCTAGCAGAGCAAAAGGATTATACAGCATGACCAAATGGAATTTACCACAGGATTCTAAGAATGGCTTAACATGCAAAAATCAATCAATAGAATATACCGTCCTAATAAGAAGGAAACAAACACACACTCTTAATAGACACAGAGAAACCATTTGACAAAATCCAGCACTTTTATGATAAAGATGCTGAAGAAAAACTAGGAACTGAAGCAGATTTCTTCAACTTAATGAAAGGATCTGCCAAAACAAAACAAAACATAACTTACTTTATACTTCATGGTAAATCGATGAGCAGAAGCCAGGCAAGGATGGGGTCTTAGTGCATCCAGGATGTTATAACAAACTACCACAGACTGCATGGCTTATAAACAGCGGAAGTGCATTTTGCCCAGGTCTGGAGCCTGGCTGTCCTAGGTCACTGTACTGGCAGATTCAGTGTCCAGTGTGAGCTGGCGTGTTGGTGAAGACAGATGCCTTCCTGCTGTGTCCTCGCAAAGCAGAATGGGGGCTGATCTCTCTGAGGTCTCTTTTATAAGGTCACTAATTCCATTCATGAGGGCTCTGCCACCATGACTTAAACACCACCCCCAAAGGCCCCACCCCCCAAATCCATCCCCTTGGAGGTTGGAATTTCAACATACGAATTTTTAAGGGGTACAAATATTCAGTCTATAGCAGGTTGAAAGAATTCCTGTTTCTAAAGTAGGTAAAGAGTAAAAATAGGAAGGGTATTATTGATTGGAATCTATAGGGCTTTTTACATTACTTCTCCCGCAAAAGAAAAGGATAGAGGCCGGTGTGGTTTACTGGCAAAGTGCTTAGAACTTGAAATTTAAGAGGTATTGGTTTAAAGCTTACTTCCTCTACCAAGTTTCACTCCTACCATTTCTGAGGCCCCCAAAGGGGGGCATATATATCTAAGTGTTAAAACATTGCAAATAAAGCTATAAGCATGTTAAATAAAATATGTTCTCTCCTCCTACCTTGACAAACTATTTTATAGCCATCTGGAAGGCTAGGGACCAAATTGAGACTCCTCGGAATTCTCCCTAAGTGTCTGACCTAACATTCCCTCTTCCAGCTTCCTCCTCTAGGCTGCATCACGAGGAGTCTGATGTGCACGTACATGGACCCCTGCACACCCCCAACCTGAGTCCCCTGAGAGGCTGGGCATTCTTGGACATGGGGAAAAGTATCCTGAGTGGCATGCTTAGCCTTGAGAGGAGAAAAGATCCCCGTTGGGGAGAGAAGCGACCTGTGACCACGTGGGCAGGGATTCAGGAGTCCAGGATCCTTGAGCGTGGTCTGCAGAGGTATGGAATAGCTCTCATGCATGCATCCCTTTGCTGCCCAGGCCCCCTTGCCTGTGCACAGAGGTGGGGTCAGAGAAGGGCCAGCGTGGGGCCACTTGAAGCACAGGCTCTTCTTTGTCTCCAGGGACAGTGCTGTCCCTTCCAATGACCTGTGTAATCTTAGCCATGTCTGTTATCCTCTGCTGTAGGATGGAGATAATACTTACCTCTTTGAATTACGAAAATTAAAGAGAAGATATTCTTCATATCCTGATACATGGAATAATATGGAATAATAAGAGTTATCTTTCTCTCTTCCTCCTTTCATTGTCACCTTAATTTCTTCCAGATTCCTCATTTATATAAGGTTAATATTAGTGCTTAACTTTCCGGATTGACATAATGAATACACCACATAATTTCATTGTCGGAAAATAAAATGTGACAATAAAATGATAAGGGGTCACCAAGTGGCATATATGACAGTCAATAGATAAGGCACTGAGTTGAAGAAAAAAACCTCTACCTGGGAAGGCACAAGTGGAATTTGTAAGCAGGTGGGCGTTTCTGGCAGGACCATCTTGATGGTCCCCTTTTCATACAAAATTTTCTCCATCAATTGACCTAGGAATTAATTCTTGCCTTGGTTTAACCCCACCAGATAATATACAAACCCAATTTGGAAAACTCACCGGAGACTTAGCACATAATCTCCAATAATATGTGTCAGGGAGATTTCTGCTGGTGCCAGTGCTCAGATGTTCTGCTCTTCTTTTGGCCAGCACAAGCAGATGGCATCTCTCATAGCAGTTGGCCTGGAGATGTAATTGGAGAAGAAATGCTATGTGCATGTAATTTGAAAGGTGTCTGGATCATGCCAAAACGGGTGTCATGGTGGGGTTTTGAAGCTTAGCAGGAGTGATCAACAGAGGGAAATATTCTACTTAACTGAGTCCTGAATAGTCTCTCTTATCCAGTTACAGTTCCCTGCCCACATGCATGTAAAACTATGAAACACTCTGATGTGTTTACAGCAGCTTTATTCAATCACCACTTCTGCTGCTGTACTCACCACACACCCCCGACAGCATCATTGAGGATTCAAGTTTATCGATAAGCAGATATCCGCCAGAATAGCCTAGAAAGTTTAGTAAAACCTGATTCATAAAAACGATCAGATACTAATGTTTTAACTGATATTTGGCATGAAGTGAAATAGAGTGACTGGATTTTGCATTGTTAATTTAAGGCATCATATTAGCTTTTGGAAAAGCCAGTGCATCTGATATAAAACTCATTTAGTTGAATCAATAAATTTTAATGAAGATCTTTATGCATGCAAATAGGAAAGGAATAAACTTTAACACAATTTTTACTTCATAACCAGCCAAGCCTTTCTCAACCACTATGTTTTTTGTCCTAATTCATTTTTATGAGAAAAATTGCCTTTCTCCTACCCCCAAGGTTTCTATATCATGAGAACATATTTGAGAATAGTAAGGATATATGGTCATGGCTTTCTTATTTTAGAAAGAATATGCCTAACATGTAACCCATGATTTTATGTGAAGAGAAATTTCACTGAGATAATTCAGTATATGATTTTTTCTTTATATTTTAGAAGAATAATCACTTAAATTGCAATGTAATAATAATTTAATAGATAAATATACAGCGGTCTTTGTGAAAAGTTATTTTACTTTATATAATATTCTTTTTTCTTTTTCTTTTTTTTTAAGGTCTCACCTGTAGCATATGGAAATTCCAAGCCTAGAATTTGAATTGGAGCTGCAGCTGAGGCCTATGCCACAGCCACAGCAACATCGGATCCAAGCTGCATCTGCAAACTGCACTGCAGTTTGGGGCCATGCCGGATACTTAACCCATTGTGTGAGGCCAGGGATCAAACCAGCATCCTTACAGAGACAGTGTCAGGTCCTTACCCTGCTGAGCCACAACAGGAACTCCTGTATATAATGCTCTTAAGAACACATGAAATTCAGTTAATTCAGGAAAATCATTTAAAGGCCCCTTTCACGATGCATTGTGCCATAGGCCTGTGTGTGCTCGTGTTGATGTGTGTGTGTGGAGAGAGAGGGCTAGAGAGAGGAGAGAGAGACATAAAGAGACAGATACAAACAGAAGTGAAAAAAGTGTTTTTTCTATACCTCGGAACCTCAGGAACGTAAACTTTTTTCTCCTTTTTTTTTTTTTTTTTTTTTTTGCATTTTAGGGGCCGCGCAGCTGGCGTATGGAAGTTCCCAGGCTAGAGGTTGAATGGGAGCTATAGCTGCCAGCCCACACCACAGCCACAGCAATGCAGGATCCGAGCTGTGTCTGCAAACTACACCACAGCTCACGGCAACACCGGATCCTTAACACTGAGCCAGGCCAGGGATCGAACCTGCATCCTCATGGATGCTAGTCTGGTTCGTTAACCACCGAGCCACGAAGGGAACTCTAGGAAAGTTACTGCAAGTCTTTGTTTTCCTGTAAGACAAAGGGAAGATACCTATTACTGGACCCACTAGTACTATTCTTTTCAACCCGTAAAGCAAAGCAGGTAAGTATAGTCAGAGGTGAATGCAGAAACCAGAATGAAGAGATGTTAAATTGGAAACAGAATACCTGATGATAGTTTATACGAGATACTTGATTCCTGCTCTTTTAAGTGACCCTCAGCCTTTCTATGTCAAGATTTTCTAGGAAAAGAAGGCGCTGTGGAAGCCAATAGGTAGTTGCATTCGCTTTTCGGCTTCAGGCTGACACAGCGGCAAACGTGTTCCATGTAGCTCCTCAGGGAGTGCTGCCCAGCTATGCAAATGAATTCCAAATGTGACCTGTGCCAGCATGCGGGGTGGTGACTGTGAGGGCTGAGTGACTGCCACCAGTCTCTGATGGATTGACTCAGACCACCAAGGAGCCAGGCCATTGATTTCCGCTCATCCTTCTCATCAGGGACCTCTCACTGGAAGGAAGGAAAGGAGGAGGAAGAAAGGAAAACAGAAAAGAGGTACCAAAAACCCAGGAAGTTAAAATGTGACTTTCCTTCCTCATCCCTCCTCCTCCCAAGGACTTTCACCCTCACGTCCCTCCCCTTCTCCACGCCACACGCTTTGCTCATGCACAACCAGATTAATAACTAGTCTTTACCTCTCCTCTGCCTTAGTTTTATGACTTGGTGGGGTGTTGCTTAATTGGTATTTGTGGCATATTCTTTAGAACTGACTAATGGGGAGTTCCCTTCGTGGCGCAGTGGTTAACGAATCCGACTAGGAACCATGAGGTTGCGGGTTCGGTCCCTGCCCTCACTCAGTGGGTTAAGGATCCGGCGTTGCCGTGAGCTGTGGTGTAGGTTGCAGACGCGGCTCGGATCCCGCGTTGCTGTGGCTCTGGCGTAGGCCGGTGGTTACAGCTCCAATTCAACCCCTGGCCTGGGAACCTCCATATGCCGCGGGAGCGGCCCAAGAAATAGCAACAACAACAACAAAAGACAAAAGACAAAAAGACAAAAAAAAAAAAAAAAAAAAAAGAACTGACTAATGGAAGAAGAGAGATAATGTAGAGTTTTTCTAGTATGATATAAATTCTAAACCATGTAGGCGGAAGATATAAAGTATCATGGGTACTCTTTCATTAAAAAATTCCAGTGTTCTGTTATTTTCCATTTTGTCAGGAGACCCTTGCTTTGGTGAAATAATCCCTTGTTCCTGCATTAAAACATTTGGGTGGGTGAGAAGTTACAGGAGAGTGGAGAGCTAAAGAGTGCTGTCTAAAAAGGAGATAGAATTAAGAAACCAAAAATGCCCCAAAGAGGTTCATGGATTTGCAGTTTAGAATGTAAAATGTTTTTATTCTCTTAATCTTCTCTGTCTGAACTGGTCTAGGTCGTTCTCCTTTATGAAAGCAGGTTTTTCATGGAGAAGAATCTTGCCCTCCAAGTAAGAGTTTAAGAGCTATCCTTCTTGTTTAAAAAGTTATGGGGAAGGCAATGAAGGGATGGTAAAAGCAGAGCAGATACACAAATAAGTTTCTATCTTTGTGGGTTCACATTTCAAGTCCATGACCTCTTCGAAATTCTCACCTGTGTTTGTTTAAAAATTCCTTTCTTCAGTTGCATTTAGTTTCTAAGAAGAATTTAATGGCAATATAGAAGACAGTGTATATGGTCAGAGATTTTTTTTTTTTTTTTTTTGGTCTTTTTAGGACCATACTTGTGGCATATGGAGGTTCCCGGGCTAGGGGTCGAATCAGAGCTATAGCCATGAGCCTATGCTGCAGCCACAGCAATGCAGGATCTGAGCCATGTTTGTAACCTACACCACAGCTCTCAGCAACCCTGGATCCTTAACCCACTGCACTAGGCCAGGTATCGAACCTGTGTCCTCATGGATGCTAGTCAGATTTGTTTCCACTGAGCCATGATGGGACCTCTTGTAGAATTTTTTAAAAAGAAAATTTTCATCCTTAGAAGAGACTCTGTAAGCAATAAAAGACATCAGAGTATAGATGAAATAAGGAAGTGGCTGTGAGATCCGCTTTTAAGAACTCAGAAAGATTTAAGGCAGTGGAGAGTAGAATGAGCTAGAATTGACAAAAGGGCTTCTAATGCATTATTCTACAACTGTCTCATACAAAGACCAATGTATAAAAGGATGTATCTCAACAGATTTATGAATGAGTCTTCTGGAGCATGGTTTAAGTCCCAATTATATTCATAGGAAACCAATAAAAGACTTAAGAAGGCTGTATTAAAGAAAATGCCACAACAAGCTCAGACTAAAGGGACCTGAAACAGTTTGTAGTAAAGGAGGGCTCTGAACTTCCAAATTTCTATGATGAGAAAGCATAATGATACCTTGGATTTTCTAGTCTGAAAGTTATTTCCTTCTTGGTTTTTGAAGTTTGATTTTTTTTTTTCCTGCATTACACAAGTTCAAAATCTTGAGATATGTTAAAAAGGGGAATTGTTATGTGTGTAATATAGGGGTTTTCTGGGAGTTCCCACTGTGGCTCAGTGATATTGAACCTGACAAGTATCCATGAAGATTCAGGTTTGATCTGTAGTCTCTCAGCGGGTTAAAGATCCAGTGCTGCTGTGAGCTGTAGTGTAGGTTGCAGACACAGCTTGGATCTGGCATTGCTGAGGCTGTGGCTGGCAGCTGCAGCTCTGATTCAACCCCTACCCTGGGAACTTCCCATATGCCACAGGTGCAGCCCTAAAAAGCAAAAAAGGAAAAAAGAAACCCATATATATATATATATGAGTCAGGGTTTTCTCTGACTCCTAAGTGCAAGTAGGAAGTAGGGAAAGTTGCAGACTGCTTTGACCTTATGGTACCCCAGGACCAGTATGTGCTCCCACACAGCATAAGCATGGTAAGAGTGTGCTAGAGTCCACACTAACAATGCAACTCCACTTTTCCTTGACCAGTGAGGTCACTGGGCCACGCCTAAGCATGAGATGGTGGAGAACTGCCACAAACTTGTGCCTGGAAAGAGACGAAAAGGAAATACTGGTGAGCAACCTTACTATCTGCCACCAATACATATGAGAAATAAAATGTCTTGTTTAATCAACAACGATTTTAATCTGCTGAAATGGATTATGCTATGCCAAGAACAACTCAAGCTTCCTCCAAAAATGAGATTTTACAAAGACCTTGAGAAATTTGTTATCAAGTTAATGACCTGAAAAATTAAGAAATTAAATAATGAAATTATTAATTTAATTAGTATAGACTTAAGATATTAGTATAATGTTAATAACTAAAACTAATGACTAATCCGAATCTTCATAGAATGAAACTGGTATAATTTTTGGACTAGATTAGAATTAAGCTAACCTCTCACCCAAATACTATAAAATATTCGATGATACAGAAGATGCTTAAGTGGATTACTGAAGGATGTTTTAAAAATATTTAAACAGTTTTGAACAGCTTATGTGATGGAGAGAAATAACAATAGTTTAGGAAAACAATTTGTCCCCATTTTTACCTGATGCAATATTGGAAAATATTGCTCTGGTTATTTAAAGACATAATAAGAACAATAATGCGATAGTAATAAATGGCAGTATGCACCATTTTAGGTAACAATTCACCTTGTCTTACTTTTAACTATACTAACAACATTTAGGTTTGAAAATACTGTAAGAGCACTTAATTTTACAGGAATACTAAAATTTTGGAGATATTTATTTAACTTCAGATAAATTTCCCCTGATATATAGAATAAATTTTAATTTGATAATATTTAAATTAATTACAATATTCATTTCAATGCATATAATTAAAGGTCCTTATTAAATTAAATGAGAGGTTATTTTCCATTATTAACTTATCAGACAAATTTTAAAAGTATAGCTTGCTCCAGATACTGGGGAAAAATGTTTGCAATTTGTGTATCATTTAAACAACTTTCATTTAGAATAACTCCTACTGCTCAATAATGGAAATAATTAAAAACTTAAAAAATTAATTAAAAATGGCAACAAATAGACACTTCACAAAGATGCTATAGGAATGACCAATAATCATATAAAAAGTGTTCAATATTATTGGTATTCTGTGAAAGGGAAAATAAAGTTTGTGAGATGCCATTTTACGGTCCAAAAGAATGCCAAAATTAAACCAAATGTTAGCAAGAATTTGGAGCAACTATGCCATGTGTGCATTTTTGGTGGGAATGCAAAATGGTATTGCAATCTGAAAAATTCTTATTAAGCTAAATATACACTTAAGTTATGACCCAACAATTTCGCTGTTAAATATCTGTTCAAGAGACATGAAAATATGCTTTTACCTAAAGACTCATGCAAGATTATTCATAACCACACTATTTATTATAACCCCAAACTGGAAACAACCCAAATTTTCATGAACAATAGAATGTTTTTTAAAAAGCCAACATACAATGGACCACTACTCCGTAATTTTTTTAAAAAAATGAACTGCTGGTATATGAATAATGTGGAGGAATCTAAAAAAAAAAGTTAAGCAAAAAGGTTAAATACTTATATAAAATTGTAGAACAAGCAAGATTAATTTGTAGTAATAAAATCTGAACAATCACTAGAATACTGAAGAGGAACGCAAAGAACACTTCTGAGGCTATAGACACGTTCTTTCTCTAATCTGAGTGATGCTAATGCATGCATTTGTCAACATGAATTAAATTTTACACTTCAGATGCGTGCATTGCACTATTTGTACACTTCACCTCAATTAAAACAATCTTGCAAAGTCAAGAATTATTGCTTACTTACATTTATTTGAATGTCTTTATATCTCTGATAGGTATTGGTTTATCTAACATGTTCTCCATTTCTACAATTTAACATAACAGTGATACTAAAATGCCGAGGGAGTTCCTGTTGTGGCTCAGTGGTTAACGAACCCGACTGGTATCCATGAGGATGCGGTTTGATCCCTGGCCTTGCTCAGTGGGTTAAGGATCCAGCGTTGCCATGAGCTGTGGTGTAGGGTGCAGACGCGGCTCGGATCCCGCGTTGCTGTGGCTCTGGCTAGGCTCATGGCTACAGCTCCGATTCGACCCCTAGCCTGGGAACCTCCATATGCCACAGGTACAGCCCTAAAAAGACAAAAAAAGACAAAAAATAAATTAAATAAAATGTTGAGGCCTAAGCATTTTAGGTATCAGAAACAAGAAGTAAAGAAAGTCATGGGACAGGCAAAGGCCATATTCAAAACATACAAGAAGCTCCTGTGCATGGATCATGATGAACAGAGAGGAGAGCTGATAAGGATGCAGGAGAGTAGTTAGGGACAGATATGCAAGGACTTCTAGGCTTCACAGCATGTGTAAAGATGTCCTGGTGGAGCTCCCTGGTAGTGCAACAGGTCAAGGATCTGGCATTGCCACCGCTGTGGCATGGACTCAATCCCTGGCCAAGGTACTTCCACATGCTGTAGGTGTGGCAAAAAGGAAAAAAAAAAAAAAAAAAAAAGAAGTTCCTGTTGTGGCTCAGCAAGTTAAGAACACAGCTAGTATCCATGAAGATGCAGATTTGATCCCTGGCCTTGCTTAGCGGGTTAAAGGATCTGGCATTGCTATAAGCTATGGTATAGGTTATATGTGCCTTGGATCTGGCATTGCTGTGGCTGTGGCTTGGATCTTGCATTGCTGTGGCTGTGGGATAGGCCAGCAGCTGCAACTCCAATTAGACTCCTACCCTGGGAACTTCCATATGCTGCTGGTGAGGCCCTAAAAAAAAGTCTTGGAGTTCCGTCATGGCTCAGCAGTTAACTAACCTGACTAGTATCCATGAGGATGTAGATTCATTCCCTGGCCTCGCTCAGTGGGTTTAGGATCCAGCATTGCTGTGACCTGTGGTGTAGGTCAAAGACGTGGCTCAGACCCCACATTTCTGTGGCTGTGGTGTAGCCGACAGTTTGGATTTGACCACTAGCTTGGGAACCTCCATATGCTGTGGGTGTGACCCTAAAAAGCAAAAAAAAAAAAAAAAAACCAAAAAACAAAACTTGGTAATGCTCATTATTTTTATTTGCCTTGTCTTCACCTGAAACAAAAGCCTATTTAGTTGGAAATTATAATTACCGTTTTGACACAGTTGGAAAAATGATTGAATGTAAAGACTTCCTTCTGATATTCCCTGGAATAATCCAGCACAAACAGTACATTACCTTGTATTTAAAATAGCAGTGTCACATTAAAGGAGAGTCCTTTGAGGAATTCCAGATGGTTTGTAAATGTTTGATTACAGTAGCTCTTTCTGAGGGTTAAAGACCTTCCTTTTTCAAAAGTTCTTGCACGAACACATGCACATACACCAAAATAGACACACACATCTAAATGTATTTATCTCATGAAATTCTTGGCAGACATCCAACAACCACAAATTGAATAGCTAGGTTTTTTTTGGAGCATGGAGGGTAAATGTAGGATGCATGTATATATGCTTTAAATAATACATTTTTATATTGATAAGAGGGGACTGTATTTCTTTGTACTTGTGCCTTTCTGAGTCTGTCTACATAATGACAATTAATACTTATATAGAGTTTTTTCTTTCTTTCTTTTGTGTGTGTGTATGTGTGTGCGCGCGCGCGCGTGCCAGGAACTCTTCTATGTGTTAACTAAAGCACACAATGGCCTTACGAAGTATTAAGATTTCCAGTTTAATAGATACAAGATATCTGGTTTTCATGCTTTTTTGATCTTAGTGGTATTGCTCCTTATTTTATTTTATTTTATTTTAATTTAATTTAATTTTATTTTATTTTACCTTTTGTCTTTTTAGTGCTGCACCTGTGGCATATGGAGGTTCCCAGGCAAGGGGTTGAACTGGAGCTGTAGCCGTTGGCCAACACCACAGCTGTAGCAACACGGGATCCGAGCCTACTCTACAACCTACTCCACAGCTCACAACAGCTCTGGATCCTTAACCCACTGAGCGAGGCCAGGGATCGAACCTACGTCCTCATGGATGCTAGTCAGATTCGTTTCTGCTGAGCCATGATAGGAACTCCCCTCCTTAATTTCTATATCTTCAACTTACTGGCAATTGCAAAATATTTTTTTTTTTTTTGGTTAGGTAGAGTCATTTACTTTTTTCACTTTATGCCTTTTTAATTTTTTAATTAAAATATGGTTGATTTACAATGTTCTGTCAGTTTCTGCTGTACAGCAAAGTGACCTGGCCATATATAGACATACTTTCTTTTTTGTTTTTGCACTATCTTCCATCACGTTCTAACCCAAGAGACTGGACAGAGTTCTCTGTGCTGTGCAGTATGATTACTTACCCATTCTAAATGTAATAGTTTGCATCTACCAACCCCAAACTCCCCATCCATGCCCTTCTCTCTCCTCTACCCCTTGGAAAACACAAGTCTGCTCTCCATGGCCATGATCTATTTCTGTTTTGTAGATAGGATCATTTGTGACATATTTTAGATTCCACACATAAGTGATACCATATGGTATTTGTCTTTATATTTCTGACTTACTTAGTATGAGAATCTCTAGTTTCATCCATGTTACTTCAAACAGCATTATTTCATCCTTTTTATGGCTGAGTAATATTCCATTATATATATATATATATATCACATCTTCTTAATCCACTCATTTGTTGATGAACATTTAGGTTATTTCCATGTCTTGGCTATTGTGAGTAGTGCTGCAATGAACATATGTGTACATGTATTTTTGAATGAAAGTTTTGTCCAGATATATTTCCAGCAGTGGGATTGTTGATGTTTTATATTTAGTTTTCTGACGTACCTCCATACTGTTTAAATTACAAATGACAATCTTCACAGAACTATAAAAATATTTTAAAATTTATATGGAAACCTTGAATAGCCAAAGCAATATTGAAAAAGCAAAACAGAACTGGAGGAATCAGGCTTCCTGACTTCAAACTATACTACAAAGCTACAGTCATGAAAACAGTATAGTACTGGCACAAAAACAGACACATAGATCAGTGGAACAGGATGGAACGCCCAGAAATTAATCCAAGCACCTATGGTCAGCTAATCTATGACAAAGGAGGCAAGAACATACAGCGGATAAAAGGTAGTTTCTTCAATAAATTGTGCTGGGAAAACTGGACAACTACATGTAAAATAATGAAATTAGAACATTCTCTAATACCATATGCAAAAATAAACTTAAAATATATTAAAACTCTAAATATAAGGCTGGGTACTATAAGACTCCTAGAGGAAAACATAGGCAGAACCCTCTTTGACATTGATCACAGCAACACTTTCTTTGACCCACCTTCTAGATTAATGACAATAAAAACAAAAATAAACCAGTGGGACCTAATTAAACTCAAAAGCTTATGCACAGCAAAGGGAACAATTAAAAAAAAAAGCTGAAAACAACCCACAGAATGGGAGAAAATCTTTGCAAACAATACAACAGACAAGGGCTTAATCTCCAAATTACACAAACAGCTCATACAACTCAAAAAGAAAAAAAAAAACCCAATAAAAAAATCGGCAGTACCTAAATAGACATTCCTCCAAATAAGACATATGGTTAGCCAGTAGGCATATGAAAAAAAAAATGCTCAACATCACTAATTATTAGAGAAATGCAAAACAAAACTATAATGAGGTACCACCACATTCTGGTCAGAATGGCCATCATTAACAAGTCAACATATAACAAATGCTGAGGAGGATGTAGAGAAAAGGGAACCCTTCTTCACTGTTGGTGGAAATATGAATTGGTACAACCAATGTGGAAAAAAGAGTCATTTTTCTAGTGAGATTCTTTCCCTCATTTATTTGGTTGCTCCCTGGTAGAGTTCATATAAGAAAGTCAATATAAATTCTCAATTTTAATGCAAATGAATTGTTTCTCTAGAATATTCAGAAGGTAATGAATTCATTTTATTTACTGTCATTTATCCTTTAAATATATTTAATGAGATAAAATCCCTTATACATATTATCGTTTATGGTAAGTCATATTGTTGGCAGTGAGTGCTTTTTCAAGCTGGCTCCTTACTCTTTTTGACATAAACCTAGTAATCTTTGATCATTTCCTTGTTTCATGTTCTTTCGGCACATTTCTTTCTCAAGATTTAAGTTAATCTGTTTCTTCAAGAAGCGCTGGTTTCTTTAAACAGAAAATGGCATTTCCAAGACGCAAATCTAAAATCTCTGGGCATATCTGCCTTTGTCTTTGGATTTCCATTAATTATAGGTTCTCCATTGGACTGAGCTTCAAGACAAAGCTCAGTTGAGTCTTTTATTTCAGGTCTTACAAGGTGCACTTGAGGGTCACTTGCATTATATTCTCATCTGGCTCAGATGGGAGAGGATCTGCTTCCAAGAACACCGGATTGTTGGCAGCATTCCATTCCTTGAGAGCTTTGACGTCTTGCTGGCTCTTGGCTCAGGGCTGCCTTCAGGTGCAGCACAGGTCCAGAGGCCCTTGAACTTGAGCTTCTCTATCTTACCTGCTTACTTCAAGACATCAGGGAGAGTCTGTAGAGGAAAATCTAGTATCAAAATGAGTCCTATATAATGACTTTAATCCTGGATGTGTGACATCCAATCTCATTTGTCATATTTTATTGGCTAAGAACATAACACAGGTCCAGTCCACAATCAAGGAGTGGACATTGCACTAGCATATGAACTCCAGGAGCTGGGGATCAAGGAGTATTCTAGAGTCGGGTTATGACATAGTCTAATGTATACATACACACAAACTCTGTTTCCTTAACACCTATTCCGTACCTTGTCAATTTACGCTTACATCACTAATCCTCAGGACTACACAGTTTCCATCTTGTATCTTCTATCTTCTGTCTGTTCCTCCTTTCCTTCACTGAGAATCCTGGTTGTCAGGGTCACAGGAGGTGATAGAAGTAGAATAGCTCATCACCGTATACACAAACATCTCAGAATAACAATGGCCATCCTATATCAGTAACCTTGCTAACTGAAGTAATTTATTTTTTATCCTCTATCTTCTTTCTCTCTCCATTTTTACATTTGCACTCTGTATTTAGATTATATACTTTTACGTACTTGAATCTCCTCCTTCTTGCCTTCATTTAATTTAGTTCTAAGGGCAAGTCGATACTTACTGCCATCCACAAGTCCTTATGTAGATGACTCTTTGGTCACTTTGATGTTCTATGCTCCTGCTTCAGTAGATTCTTCAACAGAGTCTCACATTATCTCTTATAGAAAACATGACCTTCTATCCTGAAAATTGGCGTACTTCTTAACCAGGCTGAGCTGAATTTTGTGTTTTTCTCATCAATTCTGTTTAGACTTAGGCAAGCCCTTTACATTTACAGAGGTAGGTATTTCCTCAGTTTAGGGGCATTTTCCTCTGTTCTTTGGATGATTCTTACTCATTTACCACAACTGCCTTTTTATCTTTGGGATCTTCAACTACCTACAGTCCTTAATATCTCCTAACAACTTCACAATTTTCATCACTTCGTATCTTTGCTCTGTGCAACAAAATATCGATTTCATGTGATTCTTGAGGCCCTGGCATGGGTATAAACAATGACCATCCCTGGCTGAGTATTTAGTTGATAAGTCAGGTTTGTTTTTATCTCCGTCATGACTTTTTTATGATCCTCCTGAATCTCCTTTTTCTTTTTTCATCTACTGAATGCATTGCCTCTGCTTTTTTTTTTTTTTTAATTTTTTGTACCAGCTTGGCAGAACCATGGTGCCCTGGTAAGTAGTCAAACATTAGTCTGAATGTTTCTGTGAGGGTGTTTTGAATGAGATTGACATTTAAATTAGTGAGATTTTAGAAAAGCAGACTGTTCTTTATAACATGTGCAGTCTCATTCCACGCGTTGAAGCCTTGACTACAAAAAAAGACTGATGTCCCCCCCGAGCAAGAGGGAATTCTGCCAGTCTGATGACTTCAGATCAGAACCACAGCATCAGCTCTCCCCAGGGTCTCTTGCCATGGATTCTGTTTCTCTGGATAACCTGATTGATACAATTTCCTATAGCGGCCATACTTTACTGACTTTGTATTTGTTCCAATCTTTTTCTTTCTCTCTTCCTGCTGTTGGGTCCTATTGGATGTGTTGTTATTTTTCCTTAGTGGCTCACTGGGGAACCTTCTGTCTGTTGCACTAACCAACGAACCCTAGGAGCGGAAGCCTCACAGGCATGAAAGGCAAAGAGTAAGACCCTCTAGCTTGAAAAGGTGGAAAGTGCAGGGCAACAAACACTGCTGAAACATCTGCAGAAAGTTTCACTCATTCCCTCCTTTTTTCCTCTTGGTCTTACAAAGTTCAGCCTAGTTGATCAGGAACTCCTTGGCCTTCCAAGGACAAGACTGTTTGGTCAGATTCAGGGGGTACCAATACAGACTCTGCACAGGGTTTGCATATTTCTGTGGCAGAAGCTTTTCCAAGCTCCCTGGTTTTGCACACCATATCTCAAATCTACCTTTGTGTTATCCAAGTTCTATAGATTTTAACATCCCTTAGAATCAAGATAAATTTGGTGGTCAAATTTGACAGAAGACAGGGAGGAAGCTGTATTCAAACTTTAGCCTGAAAAGTATTTCTTGCATTCTTTGAGTACATTAACCGATGTTTCCCTCCAAAATTTCTATTATTACAAAAGTATGCTCTAAGAAATAGAATGCCTTTTAGTGTTACTCATTCATCTTTCGTTCCATTATTAAGCAGACATACTGAAACACAGTACTACCACCTAAGCACTGTGTGAAACACAGTATAGAATAATAAGCAAGCAAGTTAACTAAGAGTTTTAAAACTGTCGTAAATCCTCTCAGAACGGTAAGCTCACATTTATGAGGAGATATAAATGATCTTTCTGAAAATATAAATGATCTTTCTGAAACTGATTTTTTTTTCCCAATCTTTCTATTTTGCATTGATCTCTCTCTCTCTCTCTCTCTCTCTCTCTCTCTCTCTCTCTCTATATATATATATATATATATATATATATATATATAGTCTTTTTAGGGCCACATCTGTGGCATATGGAGATTCTCAGGCTAGGGGTTGAATTGGAACTGCAACTGCTGGCTTACACCACAGCTACAGTAACATAGGATCTGATCCGCGTCTGTGACCTACGTTGAATCCTTAATCCACTGAGTGAGGCCAGGGATCGAACCTGTGTCCTCATGGGTATTAGTCAGGTTTGTTTCTGCTGAGCCACAACAGGGACTCCAGACTTACAAAATTTCTGTAAATTGTTTTTTTAAATTATCATCAAAAGAACATTTTTTTTTAATTTGGAAAATAGGCACAGAATATTTTTTAAAGTGAAGTTGGATGAAACACTGAAATTTATTCCAAATGTTAGTTTTGCTTTCTGGGAATCTGGAAAATAATATTAGGGAGTGATGAGGGTCTTTTTAGTGGACCAACACATGTTTAATATACTCATCATGAAATATACCATTCAGGTGAGGATAAAATACTGAGCTATAATCCAGACAGTGCTGGCTTAGAGAGTTGTGTTTGCTAAGTTTCCTAAGCAAGTGGAGTAGAAATAATTAGAACTATATAGGAATTGACCTGGAAATGCATTAAATCCAGGAGGTGGAGATGGGAACATGAGAGAAAGACTTAATACCTCACTGGAGAGAAGCTTTCTAATTATGTAAAATGTTTCTGTGGAAAATTTATTCCTTAAGGAAGTAACATGAGGTTCTGAAAC
Source organism: Sus scrofa (assembly GCF_054392235.1). Classification (NCBI taxonomy): domain Eukaryota; kingdom Metazoa; phylum Chordata; class Mammalia; order Artiodactyla; family Suidae; genus Sus; species Sus scrofa. Next base: position 3,851,151 of record NC_139383.1, read on the forward strand.
TGTGTTCCTGACACAGGCAAGGACATTTCTGTCAAAACTTCTATAACCAACAGGGATTGAGGTTACTAAGAAGCTGTACTACAACAAGCAGTATATTTAAGTAGATACTCTTTCGTTGGGTTTTTGAGATAGAAATTACAGAGAGGTGTGGGTGCATGATTTATCTTTATCTGTAAGGATGACACACAGATTCAAGGAGAAACCAGGCTTTCTGCCAGCTGTGGTTCTGAACCAAACCATTTTCAATATATATGACTATATTATGGATAATGTAATAAATTTGTCAGAAGGTAAATATGATTGTTAAAAGTAGATTTATAAGAATGATGAATTTATATGAGTTTCCTATCAGTAATCAAGATGTATGATGAGGTAGATAATTGGAAAACCAATTTTCAGAAAAATTTTTTTAATCTAATTTCAAGAAAGAATACAAAGAATTCAAAAATTTTTTAAAATTATTATTTTTTTTAAACTTAAAAATTGTCTGTAATAAATGGTACATAGTACATGGTCAAACGTTCAAGGCATTTCTCTAGTACTTTTGAAGGATAACAGTGTATACTTAGGTTTTTTGTCCCTATTTAATTCAATCCTCATCTGATTCTCCACATCATGATTTTCTGACCCCACTGTCGATAATAAGCTCTGCTGGCGAAAGGCTCCGAAAACCCTGTAAAGACAGAGCAGGACCTCAGCAGATTAAAATGTTCACTCTATCTCATGCTCTGAGTCTTTTGAGAAAGGGACTCAATGAAAATAAAATTTCCCCCCTTCCTTTTCTCCATAATGGTAAAAACACCACAATTATTTTTCCCATTCCATTGGTGTATATAACTACTTTCTTCATTAGCCTTGGTTAAGTCATCTGCTCAGGGATTTTCCTCACTATAACAAGTGTAAGAATCACAAAATGTTTCTCGATTTTGTGACTTATACATAGAGAGGGCTGATAGATTGACAGTACGAGGCAAAATGCACGTTGGATGTCGTGTGTATAGTGGCCTTATGACATTTCCCTGAGGAAGCAGGTTACACAGGACCACCTTAATCACAAACTGTATCAGGACTTGTTTCTAAGGAAACTTTTAGGTGCCAGATGACCATAAAATTGAACTGCTGTTACTAATCCTTTCAGATTAGAAAATGCTGCTTAAAATATAGAAACACACGTCATGTATTTGATGACTCATTTCAGCCACATGGTTATTGTCAATGTTTTAGAATTTCCCTGGCTTCTGAAATACTGCTGATATGGAAGTGAAAACCTGAGTGCATCTTCTGACTTTAGAGCTGGAGATTTTCTTAACTCCAGGAGAAACATGAGGAAACCACACTTGTACTCAGTTTGGTGAACACACACAACAGCAGAGTGCAGCTTGGGTTGCCCTGCACAGCAAGCTGGGATCTTTCATTTCATTTCCATGCATCATTTGCAAGTTGCTGCAGCGACTCCGCAAAATCAGCACCACCTCACCAGCTTAACATAAATTCAAAAGGAAGAAATATATTCTGTGGTATCTAGAATGTTTGTTTATGTCTATTGATTGCATTTAAAACGCAAGTCAATCAGGAAGGAAGATGATTACCTTGTGTAGGTGTTAAAAAAGTGTGCAGGCCTGCACAGAGAGGGTAGTGTCTCCCGAGCTCAGTTTACAGCAACAGTGTGACAAGATGTGCTTAGTATTCTAAACTTGAAACGTCAGGATCAGATTTACATCCTTTATGTAAATACATGTGAGTAAGCACATACCTATGAAACAATTGTGTATAAAGATTTTCATAATGAAACATTAAAGGTAAGAAGGAAAAGAAAGGCATTAAAACTATCTAGAACACCATAACACCATGCACAAAAATAAACTCAAAATGGCTTAAAGACTTAAACATAAGACAAAACATCATAAAACTCCTAGAAGAGAACATAGGCAAAACATATTCTGACATTAACCATACAAATGTTTTCTTAAGTCAGTCTCCCAAGGCAATAAATAAAAACAAAAATAAACCAATGCAACCTAATCAAACTTACAAGCTTTTGCACAGCAAAGGAAACCATAAAGAAAAAGAAGAAGAAGGAAAACACAAACTACAGAATGGGAGAAAATAGTTGCAAATGATGCCACCAACAAGGGCTTAATCTCCAAGTTATATGACAACTCCTATAACTCAACAGCGAAACATACAAACAAACCAATCGAAAAATGGGCAGAAGACCCAAACAGACATTCCTTCAAAGAAGATATAGGGATGGCCAATAGGCACATGAAAAAATGCTCAACATCACTAATTATTAGAAAAATGCAAATCAAAATTACAAGAGGTACCATGTCACACTGGTCAGAATGGCTATCACTAATAAGTCTACAAAGAGCAAATGCTGGAGAGGCTATGGAGAAAAGGAAACCCGCCTACACTGTTGGTAGGAATGTAAATTGGTGCAAACACTATGGAAAACAGTATAGGTATTCCTCAGAAAACTAAATATAAAAGTATCATATGATCCAGCAATCTGACTCCTGGGCATATATCCAGACAAAAATTTCATTCAAAAAGATACATGCACTCCCATGTTCATTGCAACACTATTCACAATAGCCAAGACATGGAAACAACCTAACTGTCCGTCAATAGATGAGTGGATTAAAAATACGAGGGACATATATATAATGGAATGCTGTTAAGCCAAAAGAATGAATTAACGACATTTGCAACAACATGAATGCAACTAGATATTCTCATACTAAATGAAGTAAGTTGAAGACAAATACAATATGATATCACTTACACATATGGAATCTAAATTACAGCATACGTGAACCTATCTACAGAACAGAAACAAGACTTATGGACATTGAGAACAGACTTGTGATTGCCAAGGGGGGAGGGGAGGGAGTGGGATGGACTGAGATTTTGAGGTTAGTAGATACAAACTATTACATTTTAGAATGGATAAGCCATGAGGTCCTGCTCTATAGCACAGGGAACTATATCCAGTCACTTGTGATAGAACATGATGAAAGATAACGTGAGAAAAAGAATGTGTGTGTATATACATATGTGTGTGTGTATATATGTATATGTTTGTGTGTATGTGTGTGTGTATATATATATATGTATATTTGGGTCACTTTGCTGTACAGCAGAAATTGACAGAACATTGGAAATCAACTCTAATAAAAAATTTAAAAAAAGAAAAAAAGCTGTCAAAGAATTTGAACAAACACCTAAAGAATGAAAAGAAACAAATGACAAAGTATTATGCGAAGTTGGTATATATCACTAGTCCTTAAGGTAATCAAATTTAAAATTACATTCATTATAATATTTTAAAAAGTTGACAATACTGATTGCTGGAGAGGATGTGGAACAATTAGGACTTGTTTAATGTTGTGTGGGGAGCAAAATGGTGCAGTCCCTTTGGAGAACAGTTTGGCAGTTTTTGACTGAGTGAAACAAAGTTGACAAATGACTCACTCCTAGGTTTTTATTCAAGATAAATATTCACATATATCTACATGAAGACCTGTGTGCAAGTCTTTCTAAAATCTTTATTAATGGTCACCATTAAAGGTTAACAATCCACATTTTTATGGTGAGTCAGTGACAAGGTAAGTCACTTGTGATGGATTTATATGATGGAATATTACTCAGCAATATAGTAGAAGAAATCCCTGATACACATGACCACATAAATGAATCTTAAAAGTGCTGTGCTAAATGAAAAAGCCCTATACCAAACAAAAAAGGACTATATACTCAATTATTTCATTTATGTAGGACATTTTGGAAAAGAAAACAGGACAAAACCAGATTCAGGGTCTGGGAGGGGATTAACTGCAGAGGAATGTGATAAAACTTTACTGGGTAGAGGAAATACACTGTTTCTTTAATAAACTGCTGTAATTTGACAGTGTCTGCTTGTCAGGTCTCATAGAACTATAAAAAGTGTAAATTTTGTTACATGTGAAATGTACTTCAATTAACCTAATGTAAATGCACACACTAAGTCAGTGTTTCTCAAATGTGCATTTAAATCTGCAAGGATCTTGTTAAAAATACATGTGATTCTAAAGCAGTAGTTTTGGGGTGTGGCCTGAGAGTCACATTTCTAACAAGTTCTCTTTTTAAAAATTTTTTTATTGTTATTTCCCCAATACAATTTTTTTTCTACTATACAGCATGGTGACACAGTTACACATACACATACACATTTTTTTTTCCTCCCATTATCATGCTCCATCATAAGTGACTAGACATAGTTCTCAGTGCTACACAGCAGGATCTCCCATTGCTAATCCATTCCAAAGGCAACATTTTCTAACAAGTTCTTCATTGATAGCCAATGCTGGGACGCTGAGCAGCACCCTAGTACAAATCAGATGGCACTGTATCTATGGAGTTCAAACCATTAAAAGATAATTGGCAAAAATTGTAGCCCATAATTTGTAAAATACCTTGACATTTTTGGAGGTTGAAAAATCTTCTCCAAGGGCCCTATTTAGGTCAAACTTTTTAATGAAATACAGTCTGGGAGGGACGACTTCTATGTTCAGCCAGACAAAGACCCAGGAAATTCAAACCACTTGATCTTGCTTTCTCAATGTCAACAGCACCCGATTTTCCAAGATTTGGTTTTGTAAAATTTTGTCCACAAATCTACTCTCATTACATGATATAGTAAATGCAAGATTAATTTTTTTTCATACCTGAGCCTTTGGAAGCTATGTGATATTTTTAGTAAGAGTTGAATTTGGGATTGGCTAGGTACGTCACTAAGTTGGTCAGTGATTATGATTCAACCCTTGCTCTATGTTAAGACTCCAAGGAAAGTTTTTATATTAGTGCTCCCTTCTAAATTAAGCTATAGGAAATTAAGAAGATGCTTCTTTTTGTCCACTAATGGAATACAGATTTTACAATATCAAATCATATTCCCTTTTAAATTCTCCTTGATTTAGTAGTTTGCAAAATGATACCTTTGCAAATTAACATACTAGACAACAGCATGTAAATGGCTTGGCATAATTTACACCATAGTTTTATGTAATTAAAAAATCAATAAAGATATGGTCAAATGTTTGTGTGATGTTGGAAAGATATTTTCTTCCTGGAAGGGTAGTTATGAATGCATCATATCCTAAATACTTTATTTTCATGGTTATGAGACTTTATGATAAAGAGACATTTAAAGATACTCCTTATCTTGTCCTTTTATCAATGGTAAAGATGGAAGCGAGGAATTCATATAAACAAAAAAGACATTTGAGGACAATGCAAAAGGCTAATTCCTTTATTTGTGGCCGTCTTTTCTATTTCATATTCTCCAAAGTGATCCTTTCTTATTGCAACAGCTCCTTATAGGATAAATGTGTTGCTTCATCATTCTGGTGTTGATATTTAAAATATGTTCCAGTTTTCCTCTCTTCATCTTCAAGTGTGTTCTGTAACAATAATCCAGAATTTCCAGGAACATATTCACAAGTTCTGTTTTCAGTCTCCTCAATGATCTGATAATTGGTGTTTAATCTCCTAAGATGCAATCCAATGTAGAAAAAGCAGGAAGAACTCAGAAAAGAATTTTATTTTACAGAATAAAACATTTCAGTCCTTTCATGTACATAACTTTGTTGTGATTCAGTCACTGTAAGTTTATTTACTCATCGATTTATTCATTCATTAGAAATGTATGTGGTGATATGCTAGGTTTATAAGAGATATAAAAGAGAATTTGTCACCACTCCTGGTACCAAGAGATCACAGTAATTAAGAAAAAGAAGTTATATTATGGAAGTAAGAAATATGGCATAGAATGTGATTTGTGTAACCTTACTCTCTTAAGGTTGAGTGTCATGATAATTCAGATATTGGGAGATTATTTTTAGGAAGGAATTAATTTTATTCTCTTACATTAAGATCATCATTCAATTTAAGTTTGAGCCATTATATATGCATATTATATGTAATATATATGCAGATATATACATATTTTTTTTAAAGCAGTAAGCTCTTTTTGTTCTTGTAATAGATTATTAAAACTGGAACTTTTGTTGTAAGGGGGAAAACATCTTTTAAAGTATATTGTAGTGTATTGGGTGTTGGTGTTTTTTATAATTATAATTTCCAAGTATATCAATGAGTAGAGAACATTTATTCAATGAAATACTAAATTTTACTTTGTATAATACTTTCACTTGATCAGTAATGAGATGTTATCAAGGCTAATATTTGCACTGGTCCTAATATACTCTTGAAATTTATATTCCTCAGTCCAGACAAACGAAACCAACTGTATTGAGGAGTTATATGTGTGTCCACGTATCAAGATAGGTAGTTTTACATTTTTTTCTTCTCAAAAACTTGCAAAGTAGATAGTATCAGCCCCAATATTATAGAATAAATAGTCACATTTTAGATGAGTTGAATCATTGACTTTGTCATATGATTAGTAAATTTCAGATCCTGTTCTGACATGACTTTAGACAGACATGGGTTAAATATTCTATGGTTTTTAGGTGCTGTTTTCATGTTCATGCTTACCAAGACTGCTCATCTTGCCAGAATGACTTGGGAACTGTAAAATATGTGACCAGAGAAGAGAGCATTTAGACGTGTTTCTCCATCACAATGGTTGTGATGATCAGCATCTATTTGTAACTGAGAGGCTTAGAGAAAGCACACGGAACCGACATCCCTCATTCTCTGGAGTTCCTGGTGAGGACGTCATCACCCGGCCTTTTCCAAAAGATACATCTGAAACTCACATACCCACCAAAGTTACCTGGGAGGGCTTGATTCAGATTCTATCCTAAAGCAGCTCTAATGAAAAATTGCTGTGAAGTATTGAATGCCCAAATTTTGCTTTTAAGTTTGAATGTTAGTTGTGAAAATAGAAGGAAATGTAGTAGAATACATAAATAAATAGAATAAATGTAGGATAGCCTCAGGTTCTGCTTTCTTTACTGCATTAGGATAATGAAGTTACTGTCTATGTTTCTGGAAAATGGATGATGACATTCACTATTGATCTCTGGCTGGTTGAGAACAATATTATAATAATCCATACCAGTCAGCTTGACCTTTTACTGACTTGGCCTTTCCCTTGAGTGGGACGAAAAGGAAGACTAAAATAAGGGTGTCTCCATGCATGAAGTACACATACAACTTGTCACATCCCTGGACTTTATTATTATTTATCATTAAAGCACAGTGATCCATCAAGCCTTTAATCTCATTAGAGATCTGCAAATCAGGAGGACTGACCACAGAGAAGCTTCCTAGGATCTGCGCAGCAGTGAACTTGAAACAATTTTCCAAGGTCTTTATAAGAATATGGGTCTTAAAGTGGAATTTTCTGAGTTGTCCTAAACAATCTCCTTGTGCTCCTGGGAGGATTAAATGTGGTACTTTTTGCTTTATGACCTTTTAAGTATTTGTCTTTACAAACCAAAATTCTATGCAAATATACGGTTGCTTTTTATTGATTAGTTGTGTTTTTTTTCTTACGTTAAAAAAAGTCTTGTGCTTTTAAAACTTCTTAAAAAGTATTTTTAATGTCTATATAATAATCCACTAATGGAAATGTCACAGATTTTATAACATTATATTTGTTAGAGACATTAGTAGTTCTAGATTACTTATATAAATATTACAGTTGACTTTTTTTTAACAGAAATCTTCGCCTGCAAACTCATGACTAAATATCTGGTTCTTTCCAATTTCTATCCTACTATGTTTAGCTTGCATGATTTTCTAAAATCAGACTCTGCCAAAGAAAACCAAAATGCAAAACCGTGTAATAAATTATTTGGAAGTCTGAGGAATTTGTTCTCTAGTAACTCAATAAATTTCCAACTGGAAAAAAAAAAAGGAAAATGGGTCTTAAAAGCAATAAAAGGGCTACAAGTATCTGTCACAGCTCAAATATCACCTCTGTAAATGTTCCTGGGATCCTCCCACTTACAATCGATTTCTCCTTCCTACACACTGTGCCTCTATTACAGGTCATAGATTATAACCAGAGAATATTAGACCTGCAAAGGTACTTAGAATTAAGTGACAACTAATGACATAAAGCTCATTAGAGGGACAGAGACCTTTTTAGAACATCTGTGTCCCCCAATGGAATATGGATACTGGGCATTAAACCTGGTCCTTCCAGCTACATCTGTAACCTGCACTTCACATCACAGAATATTAGTGAATAAAATGGTCCAGCGAGAAAAGCAGGTCATGGAAAGAACAGGGAAGTGCCCAATAGTGAGCAGCATTTCATGCTCTGAAATGGGTAAAGAGGCAATTGAAGGAGGAGGTGCGATTCTACAGACACACAGGTGATGCAGCATAGAAAAGAGATAGCTGGCTAGCTATTGGAGAAAGGGTTTTGTTTTGCATAAAAGAAGCAATAGATTTTCTGGGGGCTCAGGGTTTTTTTTTGGGTCTTTTGTCTTTTTAGGGCTGCACCGTGGTATGTGGAGGTTCCCAGGCTGGGGGTCTAATTGGAGCTACAGCTGCCAGCCTATACCAGAGCCACAGCAATGCCAGATCTGAGCCACATCTGTGACCTATGCCACAACTCAGGGCAATGGCACTGGATCCTTAACCCACTGAGCAAGGCCAGGGATCGAACCTCCAACCTCATTGTTCCTAGTCAGATTCATTCCACTGCGCCATGATGGGAACCCTGGGCTCGGGGTTTTTTAATTTAAAATTTTTTAAATAGCTCCATCTCCATACTCATGATGACAGTAGTTGCTCATTTTTCTAGTTTCTAAACTCCACATCTTCTTGATTATTGCCGTTTTTGAGTCATAAAGATGTCATATGCATGAACAGAGCAGATCCTATAATAAATATTAAGTAGTATTGCACAGGGTTTGAAAGAGTAGAAGTTCGTGCCAGCAGGCAGGGTTCAAATCCAGGTTCCCTGGATAACTTACTCTGTAATTTGGGCCTGTCATATCGTATCTTTAAGCTTCATTGGTAAATGAGAAGAACAGTAATGTCTACTAGACAAGTAAATGTTAGAGCAACAATTTCTATGAGAAAATTTTCAATGTTGTACATTGGTCAAAAATTAAATGACACCAAAAGCAAGATCCACAAAATAAAAACAAAGTGAGTTTCATGAAGATTTAAATTTTTGCACTTCAAAAGACACTACTGAAAGTGAAGAGGCAAATCACATGCAGGAAGAAAACACTTACAAGGAATTTATCTGGTAAGTAACTGGTATCCAGACTATATAACACATGTAAACAAGTCAATAATAAAAAAAGACAAATAATTCAATTAAAAATGGGAAAAATATTTGAGTGGCTAATCATTCATGGAAATGTGTTCAAATGTGTTTGCAGGGAAATGCAAATCAAATAAGATATTGCTTCATTTACTAGGAGGACTACAATAAAAAAAGACCAAAAATGCCTACTGCTGCTGAGGACAAGGGAAAACGGGAAACTCTTCCAGGTAGAAATATACAATGTTACAGCTGCTTTGGAAACAGTGAGGCGGTTTCTTAAAATGTTACACAAAAATAATCACAAGACCAAGCAACTCCACTCCTAAGAATCTACCCAAAAGAAATGAAAATATATGTCCATGAGAAGAAATTCAGCAGCATTATTCATTATAGCCCCAACCTGGAATAATCTAAATATCCATCAACTGTTGAATTGATAAACAAAAATATGGTATATCCATAGAATTGCCTATTATTCAGTCATAAAGCAAAAACAGTTATTTCTCCATGCTATAAGATGGATCAACCTGAAAACTGTTATGATAAATGAAAGTGATGGAAGCAATAAATAAATGGATCATATGAATCAGTTTGTATGAAATATATAGAAAATGCAAATTTATAGAGACAGAATTCAGGTCAGTGCTTGCCTTGGACTTAGATTGATAGTAGATCACAACTGAAAATAGATTCAAAGGAGCTTTTGAAATGTTCTAAAACTATTGTGGTAATGTTTGAACACACTATAATTTTACTAAAATCATTTAATACTACACATAAAATGGGGGAATTTTACACTATGTAATATATTTCTCAACAAAACTCTAAAATATACATTAATAAGAGTAAAAGATACTTCAAAAAAGATGATTTACTCCTAAATATCTATTAAATTTCCTAAAAATAAGCACATGCTATAACAAAATACTATTGACTTTATGGAGATCTTACATTATGAGATTGCATGTAACTGCACAGCTTCATTGTATGTTACATAGAAGGTATTTAATAAATGTTAGATGTAGATAACTGTTATTTTAAAACTATTCTAATAATCATTTGATATGCATATATGTACAAGCATGTTTATATCCACTTAATATACCGAAATACGTTCCATTTGATTGAATTATTTCTCTTAGCTTAAAGCTAGATCTTTCTTTTTCTTTTTCTTTCTTTCTTTCTTTTTTTTTCTTTTTTCTTTTTCTTTTTTTTTTTTTTTTTTTTTTTTTTTTTTTGTCTTTTCTAGGGCCGCACCTGTGGCATGTGGAGATTCCCAGGCTAGGAGTCTAATTGGAGCTATAGCCGCTGCCTACACCAGAGCCACAGCAAAACAGGGTCTGAGCTGCGTCTGCAACCTACACCACAGCTCGCGGCAATGCCAGATCCTTACCCACTGAGCGAGGCCAGGGATCCAACCCGCATCCTCATGGATCCTAGTCGGTTTTGTTAACCACTGAGCCACAGAGGGAACTCCTGGGGATTTTTCAATCAGCATCAATTTCAGGAGATTTATCCATTTTGTGCATGGGTTGATGGATTTTTTTCTTCTTATTGCCAAGAATTTTTAACAGTATGAATATACCAGAGTTCATTTAACCCTTCATCCAGTGAAGGATACTTGGATTATTCCCAGATATTTAACTATTAAAAGTAAAGGTGCTATAAATATTCGCACAAGTTAATAAGTGACCCTAAATCATTTCTCTGAGATAAATGCTCAGGGAATTCAATTGCTGGGTTTTATGGTAGTTGCATGTTAATTTTTAAAGAAACCGCCATGCAGTTCTTCAGAGTAGCTGAAGAATATTACAGTTCCACCAGGGATGTATCAGTGGTCCATTTTTGCTAGAATTTGATGTTGTCATTGTCTTTTTTTTTTTTAAGCTACCCTGATAGTTAAGTAGTGAAACTAATTTTGTTTTTGATTTATATCTGCAATAAATAATGATGTTGAACATATTTTAACATGCTTTTGTGCCACATGTATATTATCTTCAGTGAACTATCTCTTCATATTTTTTGCCTATTGGATTTTTTGTCTTTTTCACATTTGAGTTTTTAAAGTTCTTTATGTATTCTCGATACTAGTCCTTTGTTAGATGTGTGGTTTGGGTTTGCAAATATTTTCTTCTACTCTATAATTTGTTTTTCCTCCTCTTAACAAGATACGAAAGTTTTAAATTTTGATAAAGTAAAATTTGTCATTTTTTCCTCTTTTTTTGGATTGTGCGTCTGGCGAAAAGTCTAATAAATCTTCCTAGCTCCATATCTAGAAGATTTCTCTTACCATTTGTTTTTCTAAAAGATTTATGTTGTGTTTTACGTCTATGATATGTTTTGTCTTAGTTTTTGTATAATATGTGATTTCAGATTTTTCAGGTAAAGTTTCATTTATTTTGTCTATGGATATACAATTGCTCCACAACCATTTGTTGAGAAGACTATTTTCCTTCCCTTGAACTGCTTTCGTTTTTGTCCCAGAATCAGTAGGGCATTTTGTGTCACTCCATTTCATTGGTCTGTGTTTATGACTCCTCCAATGCTACAGTCTTTTTTCTTTTTCTCTGGCCACTCCCATAGCATGCAGAAGTTCCCAGGCTAGGGAACCTGATAGATAGAACCTGAGCCACAGTAGTGACCAGGCCGAATCCTACAGTGCTAGGCCTCCAGGGAGCTCCTACAATACCACATTCTTGATTAATATGGCTATATAAGAAGTCTTGAAATTTGGTGGACTGATTTCTTCCACTTTTTTCTTTTCTTTTCAAATTATTGCTATTATAGTTCCTATGACTTTCCATAAAAATGCTATAAAAATATTTTCTATACATGTAAAAGATTTGGTAATATTTTGATGAGAATTTTGTTAAGCCAATGTATTATTTTTGGTAGAATTTAACATCTGTAATTTTTGAGTCTTTCATTCCATGAACATGGTACTTTTTTCTTTATATTCAGATCTTTTATTTCTTGAACACTGTGTAGTTTTCAGCATTCAAGTTCTGCATATGTTTTGTTAGATTTACATCTAAGTATTACATTTTTGAGTGAGAGTAAATGGTGTTTTATATTTAATTTCAGTGCCCAGTTTTGTTAGTTTATAGAAATACAAAGTGATTTTTAAATGCTTTTTTTGTATCTTGAAACCTTGATGAACTTACTTTATCATTCTGGAACTTTCTTTTTGTAGATTTCTTGGAATTTTTTACATAATCCATCATTATATACAAGACAGATAAATTTTTTGTCTTTCCAATTGTGGCTGAAATGTGGCCTCTGTACACCAGCACCAGTTACGTCTTGGAGACAGTTTTGGGTGTAACACAGAGGACAGCTTTATTGCTTTGCCAGGCAAAGGAGTCCATGACAGGCTAATGCCGCAAAACTCTGTCCTGTCTTGAGAGGGGATAGCAAGCTGTTTTATATAGTGAGCTCAGAAAACAGGGTTATTAATTAATATGTCTATATTATTCTCCATCTATAGATCATTTCAGAGTCATCAAGTCTGGCGTCACTTGGTCTGGTGATGGTTTCTGGGTGTCTTTGGTGTTATCCTTCCTTGATCTTCTCCCTGGAATGAAGACTGCTTACAAGGAAGCGTGTTAGGAGTGCTCCAATTACAGAAGAAAACACTAGGTGCAATATAACTCCAACCAGAAAGTAAACATTAGCAATAAGTTAGGGAGCCAAGGCAAAGCATAAGGTAATGGAGACTGTTTTAAATAGTTTTTAGCTGTGCCAGTATTTCCTAATCACTAACTCTTGAGTAAGCCTTTTAGAAATGAGAGGAGGCTTGGGAGGCTAAAGGAAAAAATTTAATTCAAAACACAAGGTCTTAGGGGCTTGTACATGGTTTCACAATCTGTATAGTTTTTATTTCCTTCTTTAGCCATAATGCATTAGATTAGATCTTAGATTAATGATTAGATCTTCCAGCACTATGCTGAATTAAGTTTGCAATTCACATACTTGACATATTGACTATTTTAGCATAAAGACATAAAGATTTTCACCTTTAAGTATAATCTTAGCTTTTGGATTTTTGTAGATTTTTTTCAGCTGAAAAACTTTCCTTTCATTCCTATTTTTCTGAATGTTTTTACCATGAATGAATATTGAATTCTGTCAAATGCTTCTTCTCAATCGTTACGATTATTTGATTTTCTTGTGTAGCCTGTTTACATGGTGAAATATATTGAATATCCAACCATCCTTGAATTCCTAAAATAAACCCTACTTGGTCATGATGTGTAATTTGTTCCAGATATTATGGAATTCAATATTTTGTTAAGGAATTTTCATTAAAAAGTCAAAAGGTTTTTTAAGGTAAATTTCTTTTTTTTTGTGATTTCTTTGTCTTTTCTTGGTACTGGGATAATATTGGCTTTGAAAAATGAATTTTGTAACATTCTTTCTTCTTTTGGAAGCAATTTAAAGAATTGTGTCAATTCTTTAAAAATTTAGTAGACTTTTCCTGTGAACTAATCTGATCCTTAAGATCTTTATTTTAGGGGGAGTTTTAAGATTAAAAATCAATTTACTTGGCAATTATAGGGATATTTAAAAAGTCTTTCTTATATTGAGTGATTTGTGCTAGTTTTTATTTTCCATGTACTTGGTGCATTTTGTTTAAGTTATCAAATATTTGTGTATAGAGCTGTTCATAGTATTCCCTTACCTTTTGATGTATACTTGGTCTGTACTGGTATTGCAGGAGTAACAGTCTAGGTTCCCTACTTTGCCTTTACAGGCATGGGTGGGAGTGTGGTCACATTATTTTCTGTGGCATTTGGCTGTAATAAAGAGGTTGTTATTTAAGTTTTCTGCCTTACTCAGCTGTCTCTTTCCTAACCCACTGGTTATGGAAAGCAGGTGTGGGGGAAAGCTTACTTTTGTCTGTGTTCATTGGTGATTCTGTTTCTAACTTTTTCAGTTCCAAGTTTGGGATATATGAGACAAAAATAAAATCCACAGAACTACCCATTGTGTCAGGACTTCCAAGGTCCCAGGTAAGTCTATCTTCTTCTCTCTGCCTTTCAGAAATTGATGTTTGTCTTAGCTATGGTATTCGTGGGAGGAGTGGATAATAGCACACTACTCTAACTTCTCAGAAGTGGAATTTTCTATCTTGTTTTTTAATCAGTGATGGTGTAAGTGTCACTTATTTAATCATTTATACCCAGTGTTTGTATCATCTCTGAAACAGTCCCCTGACTGGCTTATGATTGACTATCATTATTCACAAAGAATTTGTTATATCTTTGAGTAATCCTTTACTAGAGTGTTCTTCCATATGTTATTAAAATTTTTAACCAAGAGGATTTTTTTTTCATATTTAGGAAAAAAGAAAAAAAGTCTTAGCTAATCTCATCCTTTGTCGCTGCAAATTTAAAATTAGAAATTTTCAGAGTTCGCTTGTGGCTCAGTGGGTAAGATCCAGCATTGTCACTGCAGTGGCCCAGGTCACTGCTGAGATGTGGGTTTGATCCCTGGCCTGAGAACTTTCATAAGCTGTGGGTGTGGCCAAAAAAAAAAAAAAAAGAAAAGAAAAATATATAGGGTTAAATTCTACTGTACAAAACTACTTAACATAAAGTGTATTCTTAAGTAGTTGAAGCTAGCTTCTTACTGTATTTTTCAGAGTGAAGTATTCTTTTGTAATCTTTAATCATGGAAGAAACATTTCAGTGGTCATCTCTTGTTTTTCTTTTTTTGTTTTTCTTTTTCTTTTTTTTGCTGTGCCTCAATGACAGGCCAGCTATATAATCTGGACATACGTAGTGTCAAGTGAC
Organism: Sus scrofa; assembly: GCF_054392235.1. Taxonomy (NCBI): domain Eukaryota; kingdom Metazoa; phylum Chordata; class Mammalia; order Artiodactyla; family Suidae; genus Sus; species Sus scrofa. The sequence continues at coordinate 3,866,187 of NC_139383.1, forward strand.
AAATTATTTTATTCATGACTTCATTAATCAAGTGAAAGTATATATTTTGCTTGCTCTAATAGCATTGTATGCTTATTGTAACGTGTTGTTAATTTACTGTAAACTGTGCTGTCTTCCAATACATCTTTCTGTCTGTAGTCTACTCTACAGTCTTATCCAAGGCTAAGTGTATGTATACATTTGTTATCAACTTTTCAATCATTCAGAAATAAAAATTACAATTTTTGGTAGCCTGGCACCAGTGCTAGTTGCAAACACGGAATCGAAAGCTAGAAGCTATCATTGTTTATCTATTTTTATTCTTTTTTTTTTTTTTGCCTTTCCTAATAGTGACTAACTCTGTCAGAGTGGGTTTTATTTGTAAACCAGAGAACAAACAAAAATAGGTTCTACATACTTGAATAGGTACAGAGAAATACATTTCACATTAAGAAATGTGTAGCTCTCTGAATTCTTACAATAAAGGCTTGACACTAGTTTACATAAGTCATGCAGAAATCAGGAACAGAAAATGTCACATTAAAATGACACTTTATTTTATGTAGCTTTTAAATTCAAAATTTAACCCAAGGTTAATACAAATTAACAGGGTTCCAGGTAGGAAAAAGAAAAGGTGATTATGTAGTTGCAAAGGACAAGCAGTTCTTTTATACTGGTAATCTCAAAATGGGTGGAAAGTAGTTGAACTAAGCAAAGGAAGTTGTCCTAGATCACACTGAATGCTAAAGGGAAACTTTTTAAAAACCCAACTTTAAGAGCTAGTGTTAGGTAAGCAGACAGGATCATGGAAAAATGGAGATAAAGGCAATAAAGGCTGATATGATGGGAAAGCCACTGACAACAATTAGGAAAGATTCGAACTTTAGTTAAAAGGACATAAATAAGGAAATGTTTCCCCCTTCTTCCTTGCCACCAATTTGACATTTCACACACACATTGATTTCTAGCAATAAACATGGAGTTACATCTGTCCATCTCCATCTGGACCTTGTGTGGCACTGTCACAGGTGACTCGTGGTTAGTCACACAGAGGGTAATGAGGAACCTCAGCACACTTTCATCCTCGCTTTCCAGGTAGAAGGCCACTTGCTATTTCTTTTTTCCCCTAGAGTTGGACTAGAATTGTACCATCCAAACCAGTAGTGTAGGTGTTTGGTATGAATTTTAGGAAGGGGTGTCTTAACCAAGAGGTTTGGGGATGAAGGAGGGAGTGTTTCTACGTTCTTCAGATTTTTGCACAGACATTTTAGAAGTGGTTGTGTCATCTCAAGAATAAAATGTGACTGTGTGTAGGCTACTTTGCAGCAGGGCCAAGAAGGAAAGGACTAGAGGACAGGAGATCCCGTTCAAATCAGAAACAAGATAGAATGGACCTCAAAAAGAGATGTTTTGTTAATTCCACTTAAAGAAGAGGGGACTCCCATTTTATACTTTAGATCCTGTAGCCTGGTGCAATTTTTTTTTTTTTTTTGTCAAAGACACTCTGGTTATTGTTCTTTCAATACAGAAATAATTTTGTAATCAATACAGAACTTAATAGAACCTAGAGCAAGACGAACACATTATACTTTCACAAACAAGTCCACCTGCTGATCATCTACTGCTCCCCTGGCACCGCATTCATCTCCATCACACTCCATGGCTTGGGACCGTTCCCAGGCTCTGGAAGAAGACCAGAGGTAGAAAAGCCAGGTGCTACCTGAGAAACCCTCACTCACAGGATGTAGCAGCTTCTGGCACAAGTCTATCTGTTTTGAGCTTTATTCTTTTTTTTAATCCCACCTAAGAATATTGACACAAATAGTGAATAAACAGTCTACAACAAAAATAGAAAAGTTTTACGCAAGCCAAACTGAGGACTATAGCCTGGGAGGCACAGGTTTAGGAAATACTTCAGCCATGTTCCACCAGACTGCAGCTGGTTCCCTCTCTAAGAGAGGATCTTGGTTGTCAGCCAAGGCTTCACGGAGCTTCATGGGGCTCTTTCTTTTCAGGGAATCCTTCTTTCCAGAATCTGCCCCTCAAAACACAGACCCCAAAGCTTCCCTGAACACCATTCTCTGTCTCAAGTCAGAGAGAGCTTTCGTAGCTGCTCCCTGCAGCACTGTCTTCGACCATGTCTTAGAGTCCCATCGTGGCGCAGCAGAAACGAATCCGACTAGAACGATGAGATTGTGGGTTTGATCCCTAGCCTTACTCAGTGGGTTAAGGATCCAGTGTTGCAGTGAGCTGTGGTGTTAACTCACAGACGTGGTTTGGATCTGGCATTGCTGTAGCTCTGGCGTAGGCCAGCAGTTGTAGCTCTGATTGGACCCCTAGCCTGGGGACCTCCATATGCCACAAGTGTGGCCCTAAAAATACAAAATACAAAAGACACACACACACAAAGAGCATGTCTAGCAGAAAGCCAGGCCATGGGAGGGCTCACCTTGGTGGTCTCCCTTTTCTCAGGGTTGCGCTCTTTCCCACCTGTGGTCCAACATCTGAAATTGTTGTTTCATGTATGTTGGCCAGTTTTCTAGTTGTTAATGACAACTGAGCCATCAGTTGTCCTCTCATACTGTATCCAAATTTGTGAAATCTGCATGGATTTTCTTCCTCTCCTATGGGCCTTGAAATTATAATTCACACTTACTAAGCACTTGCTACATCTGTACTTCACATATAAAATGGATATTAGTATTTTTGATATTAGTATTTTTAATTTATTAATGAAGAGCTCAGGCAAAAATGACACGACTTGGGTCATACAGCTAATGAGCTTTCCAGCCAGGATTCAAAAGTGTGATGGTTTAACACCAACGTAAGCTTGTTTTTTGGGTTTTTTTTTTTAATTTTTTTTTTTTGTCTTTTGTTGTTGTTGTTGTTGTTGCTATTTCTTGGGCCGCTCCCGCGGCATATGGAGGTTCCCAGGCTAGGGGTTGAATCGGAGCTGCAGCCACCGTCCTATGCCAGAGCCACAGCAACGCGGGATCCGAGCCGCGTCTGCAACCTACACCACAGCTCACGGCAACGCCGGATCGTTAACCCACTGAGCAAGGGCAGGGACCCAACCCGCAACCTCATGGTTCCTAGTCGGATTCGTTAACCACTGCGCCACGACGGGAACTCCCCATAAGCTTGTTTTTTTAACATCCATAATATAATAACCTAACTCCTAAAATGAAATAGCACCTGATGCAAATGGCTTAAAGGTCCATGTTCAAAAACATACAACTTCACAACGAAGACTCTGCAAACTGAAAATATTTTGGACACAGAAAGAATGGTAGCAATCTTGAGGACAAGGACGACTCGTGAACGAGGCTTCTGAAAGGTGCATACGCTTTTATTGATGACACAGTCTGAGATATAAGTACATATAAGGGAGCATTCTCTGATCTGGAATACTGTCCAGTGAACCCATGTATGCGCCATTGTTCATTTAGTGTCTGTGGTGGTAGGCTCAGGGAAGTAAAACATAAGCCCTACTCTGGAAAAGGATGACAACTCACAGCAGCATTACCTAGCCCTCTTTAAATTTATCACCAGGATTCCCAAGCGGTTCCTCCTTATTGCCTGACAGTCCTATAAATTTATATAAATTACACTCCTGCTCTCTGACACGTCTATTTTACATCTCCTCTTTCCCTCTCAAATGTCCAACATTCCTGCTTCCACTTCACCATTAGCTCATGACATTTCATCTAATTTTACTTAGAAAATAGAAGTCACAGGAAAATAAAGAGCCTATCGCTCTTGCAACTGAGGCGCTCTGCTTTCCTTCTTGTTAAACTGGATGAACTACTCGGGTGCATTTCAAACTATTCTATTTTTGCTCTGCATTCCATCCCTTCTTGCCTCCCCCAGCACTTTAGTCTTGCAATTATCCCTTCTCCCCTTTACGTCATTATTTCCCCCCCCCACTAGAATATATTTAGCCAACACTCATGTGCTTCTTAAAGAAACATTATAAATATGAAGACTTTTTTTGATCTCAGAATGTGCTTCAACTTCTATAACCTATTCCTCTTTGAGGCATAGCTCCCTAGTAGCAATTTTTTCTCCTGCCTCCACTTCTTCAGCTCTCTTTACCTACACCCTTTGGGCTTCCAGCTGTCCCACTCCATAAACCTGCTCATGTCAAAGGCACCAATAACCTGCATCATTCCATATCCAGGCAGCAAGTTGCATCATTTCTTCATGATTCACTTGTTCTTGAAACACTTTATTCACAGACATGCTCCCAGAGCACCAAACATCCTGGCTTTTCCTCTCTTTTCTCTGTTTTCATTCTTATTTACTGGATCATCCTTTTCTTGCCGTCTGAATGCTAAGTTTCTTGGCATCTCTATTCTGTATACACAGGTACTACCTGGGATAACTGTCACATTTCCATTGCCAGCTCAATCTCTACCATGCCTCAAGTGCTTCAGCCCAGTCTGTCCTTTCTGGTCCTTCATAGGCCAATCAAAGTTAACACGCCCACAGAATGTTTCGTCACTGCACCATTCTGTCCTCCAGCTTCCCCATCAAGTAAATGTCACCTACATCTATTCAACTTCTAAGGTCCCACATCTAGACATCATACTTCATTTTCTATCAATCATCAAATGCCATCAGCTCTTCCTTCAAAATATTTCCTGGACCTGATCACGTCCAGTCGTTCTCATTACTGATATTTTACTGCAAGTCACCAAGACTCTCAACTCGGCTCTTATTCTCTTGTTCTCTTTGCTTTCAGCTCTGATTTTCTAAAAACATTTTCTTCATGCAGCACATGAAGTAATCTTTCCAAAAATTAAACCAGGCCATGCTACTTCATTGCAGAGAACACTTCATATTTCTAACACACATGAAATTAAGTCCAAACTCCTCTGAGTCCTGGTCCCTGTCCACACTGTGGGTCCATTTCTCACCACATTTGCTTGAGAGAGTTTCTTCAACCTGCTGTGACAATCTTGTTTGGAAATTGCCAACCCTGTCCCTGCACTGGGGCTTTGGCACAGGCTCCGCTCCTGCCTGGAAGGTACTGTCTAAGATATTTGCATGGCTTCTGCTTTGTTCTTGTAGCAATCTGCTCCCGTGTGATTCCCTGGCTTGGTGACTTCTCAGGACGCAGGTAAAACATTCCCATAACCACACTTGCCCCACCCCTCATCACAGTGCCCTGATTTATATTTTCTTAGCCTTCGTCACTACATGGAATTATATTACAAGTCTATTTGTGTAGTTTTTTACTGTTGTCAACCCATGAGGAAAAGGACACGGTTTTCTCGACTGCTGGTTCGATCTTCTGCCGCAAGCCCCCAGGGCTGGACTCCAGGGCTTATCCTGACAGTCCTCAGCACTAGATCTGCTACCTGCAGCCCTGCCACACCGCCTTCTGCAGAGGTCTCCACCACTCCGTCAGCATCGCCAGAAGGGTCTCACCACCTCTGCTTCTTTCCGTCACTGGCTCCGAATGCGAGGCTAGCGGGGCACGTGTTGTTTGTGCCCATGCTGGTTGTAAAGAAGGCTGGAAAGCAAGGTTCTGAACATTTTAGGTTCCAGAAAGAAAGGCAGCCTCTGCTTAGCCACAAGATCCACGTAAGGAAGAATCTCTGCAGCCTCAGACGATGGTTCATTTGCTCTCCTGCCAGTGGGTGAGCTGAGGAGAGCATGCTGAATTTGTTTTGCAGTTAACTTAGAGGTCAGGAAGAGAAAACAAGAGAGAGTTCTGTCAATGAAGACAGAGAGAGGAAAGATTCTTAAAACTTATAAGGAGCAATTACTTTCACAGAATTGCTCACAGAAGGAGTAATAAGAAACCAAAGTAGTGTTCACTGAATTTAGCTGTCTGACCACTTACGATCCGGGTAATCAAAGTTGCCATAGAGCAGCAAAAGCAGGTACATACGAGAGATTGCAGTGTGATAAAGAGGAAATGCAATAAATATGTATGGATTTTTTATTTATAAAGCTTTAGTGAGGGAAGAGAGAAAAAGGACAGTAACTAGATGATGAGGAGGAGAGTCTGCGGAAGGTTTTATTTAATGACAGGAGAGATGTAACTATTTACTGTGGGGAACAGAGTAAGAGCCAGCAGAGACAGATTCTAGATCCGGCGGAAGAGCTATTATAGCATCTAATGTTCTAATAAGCCCCCGGAGGAACTATGAAGGGCTTATTTTAACACACATAAAGATTAGCTCATGACTAGAGGAAATTATATCTTCCACTGAAACTTCTCTGAAAGAGAATAAAGATAGATTTCATTAGGCTCCATATAGAGACAGGTTTTCGAAGTGAAAGGGGAAAAAATGGAGTGCAGTGTTTTTACTTCCTCCACCCCTGGCCTCTGTTCTGTTTGCTGTAGCAGACATTCCCTTCTGAGGATTTTAGGAGAGAGAGAAATAAGCGACCAGGCACACAGAAAAGAAGAGCAATTCAGTTTTGAGAAATCCTCAGAGATTGAAGACTATGAGTTCATAGTGGTTCCATTCTGTGATTTTTTTCATTGTTAAGCAGCCTTGTTAGAGGACTAAAAGGATGGTTTTTTCTTTTTTAAGATTCATGGTTGGGATGTTGATAGATATAGGTCGCACAAGAGAAGAGGTTATCAGAATTAAAATATTGATAATATGATTTCAGCACTTGATCCTGAGGTCTAAATTGATCAGGAATGAATCCATACTTTGTGAAGCTGGAATGGAGCTACAGTTTGGAGTCAGAATGGAGAAAGAAAGAAGATGGGAGATCCCGCGATGGAGAACAGCGACCAGGGTAGAAGAGGAGGGGACAGTTAGTACAGATTTGCCGAGACATTCACGCTCGCGGAATTTAAGACTGCAGGGAGGCGGTGAATCTGGGTTGAGAGATGCTCACAAGTATGGGCACCTACTCACATGACTGGAGTCAGACCCTGTGTCCCAATTTAGAAGGTTGGGGGTTCTTTGTTTGTTCATTTTTTAAGTAGAGAATGGTGTCCAGCGGGCAGAGTTCAGAGGGTTGGCGAACGTAAGAGGTGAGAAGTTGAGTCCTGAAGAAAAAGCTCAGAGAAACATAGAAATGGAAAAGCAATGAACCACAGAAGATGGCAGTTGACAAGGGATTGTATTTAACTGATGCCAAAGTGACTCAGGAAAAAGAATGGTAAGATTATCTAGCTTCTAGTTCCAAGTAGAGATTTGGTGGAAATAATTTTAATTTTAGTATTAATTGTCTCCTACAGGAGCTTGAAGGATATTTCTTATTTTTCAAAAAAAAAATTTATGAACATCAGAGAAACTTTCAACAGCTTCGAAAACAGTGGAATAGGGGGTTTCCAAGATGCATTACACAGTTTTAGAGACAGTCTAGAGCAGTGGGTAAGGGCATTTCTCAAGCTACCATCCATGAGCTGAAATGGCTTTGGTCTGGGAAACACAGCAGTATTATAAGGTTTTCTTTTTGAGAGTTGGGTGCGGAAGCGGGAACAGCAGTTTCTTCTCTTCCCTTTGGAAGCCAGCACGCTGTCCAGATGCATCACTGCATTCTACACTGACTCGTGTAATTACACTTACCTTGCTTGTCATTGCTTTTCGAGAACTTGATTTTGCAGATCACTTACCAGTTAAGAGCAGATGACTTTGACTCAAATGAAAGTTCTAAAACTTTAAAAATTTCCTCACATAACCATGACATATTTGTAGTTTTACTACTAACTCATCTAATATTAAAAAAATCCAATGTTTAAAATACACTGAAATATGTTATTGAAATATAGCCAAACGCTATTTTTCCCAGGAGTTATTATTTGTAATCTGATTTTTCCCTGACTTAAAGAACACATGTAACACTGCTTAAAAAATTTTAAGAACAGAGTGCAGTTGAATGCATAATGTACTAGTCCAATACAGATGTTGCAGTGAAGTAATATTTCAATAAAATCTACGCCCAGAAAAGGAATCTAGCGTGTACAGAAGCAGATGAGACTGATATTATTATGTTACCTATGGGGGTATTTTCCTTCTAATAGGCAAGTTATATAAACATTTAGTTTGAGAAATGGAATTGCATAGGGTTCCTATTCCTGAGATAAATGTATATGATTGGGAGAACATTATCCAGAAAGATCATAAAATGCCCCATTTAAGGACCAGTGAGTGTGTGTGAGTATTTTGACTGCCCAGGAAATACAAGGTGTCTCAGTCCACTCAAGCTGTTATAACAAAATGCCATGGACTGGGTTTCTTGCTTATAAACAACAAAATCTATTTTGAACAGTTCCAGAGATCTTCATAGCAGGCATGCCGCAAGGGGGCTTTGCAGAGGGGCCCTGCAGCTGTGTGCAAGAGGGCCTGGAGTTGGTGGCGGGGGGGACGGTTGGCGGGTGGGAAGTAGCTGTGTGTGGACCCCTGAGCCCAGGAGGCTGCAGAAAGGCCACATGAGGTCTCTGGTTTCCATGCAGTGGGGTGACTGCAAGATTGCATGGAGAGGCCCTCTGGGCCCTGGCTCAGCAGGCTCCAACATCCTCCCACCCACCACACACGCAGAACAGTGGAGGCCCCCCTCATCCCGCACTAGCTCTCCTGCGCCCTCTGTTGGCCCCAATCTCACTTGGAAGGAGAATTTTTTCACTTGAAATAAGGATCACAGACCATCTATCAAAGGGAGCACTTGGAGGTGAGAGACAGTACATTGATAACTAACATCCTTACTCAGGTAAAACCTGCATGTCAACGTATGTCTTTGCCATTGATAATTTTATAGGATTATTATTTACTCTCACAAAGGATGACTTGCCTAACAAAGAAATTGCAATAGAAATTTTCCTAAAGTCAAGCTAACTGATTGGATTTTGAAAGGAATTTGATTCACAGAAGCTTGGTTCATGCACACGGTTCCTGGAACACTTCCATCTCTGATCAACTTACTTGTAAATTTTATGGGTATCTGTTTTATATGCAGCAAAATAGGGATGATGATTTCATGTCTGCTTGTCTGTGTCACAGATTGGAGAGTCAGATGAACTAATACGAAAACTGAGTCAGGAACTATCAGATGGTATTATCAGCCCCCTTTCTCTGCAAACCCGGTTCATCCCTGATAAGCCCACCAGCCCCCTTCAGCTTTTCAAAGATCAATTAGAAGTAGATGTCTCTTGTCTGAATCCTTCTCTGACTTCAGTGATGATTACAATATTGTGCATTCTTAACCTCCTTTTTCCAAAAAAGAGGATTTTGTGTTATTTCATGCAGAATATTGAAGGTTCCATTGAAAATGGGGACTCTGTCGAACAGAGATGGCAGTGCAACAAAGTGCCAATGTTTTGAGAGAACCTGAGTCTAACCCTGTGCCTTATTGGTTTTTCTTTGATAATGTGAGGAACTTGGCCACAAGCAAAATTAAAAACTGCAGCTAACAAGTGGCCAAGGAGCTGCTCTTGTGGTTAAAGCCGCGTGGTAGCTACTTTAGTTTCTGCAGCAAAGGAGGGCGACATCTAGTTAAGGACACACTTGCACATTGCACAGATCACTGTAATACAGGGCGTATAAAATAATCCAAAAAATAGGGGCTAAGGGAAAACTGGTTCTGAATGGTCAGGGAGAAGACTGTGGCCTCTGTTAATGGCTGCGTCTTTTGCGACTGGCCTTTCTGTCTCTCTCTTCTCATGTTGGAGAGAAACAATTGTTGCTCAGAAAGAAGATACTAAAATTTACTCTGACTTATTTTGAGAACATACAAGTTGAGAAGAAGAATCGTCTAAAGAAATAGCCATCAGGAGTTTCCATCATGGCTCAGTGGTGATGAACCTGACCAGTAGCCATGAGGACGTTGGTTTGATCCCTGACCTTGCTCAGAGGGTTAAGGATCTGGCATTACTATGGCTGTGGCATAGCCCTAGCCTGCAAATATCCAAATGCCCTGTGTGTGGCCCTAAAAAGACCAAAAACAAAAACAAAAAAAAAAAAAAGAGAGAGAGAGAGAAAAAAAAAATACCCATCACACTGAAATATTTGCAGTTTGCCACTCATATATTTTTCAAGTTCTTGAATTAATAGGAATTTGAGGTCTAGGGCCATAGGCCAGTGCTGAGAGGGCTCTGGGGGGATTGTGAATGAAGCCCAACCCCAACTGTACCCCACTTTCCACTGTGTTTTCTTTATTCATTTTTAAAATATAGCACTCTCTAGGGATAAGCTATTCTTCTAAAGTTAGATATTCCAAATAAAGACTGTAAAGCTGTCACACAGGTACCCCAATTCACAGGCAAAATGTGGGGGGAGCCCAGAGTAGATGTTAATACTTGATAAATTATGCAAGTGTTTTATTAGTGAAATTTGAATAGAATTATTTGTATGAAATCTGCCCAGCTGGCTTCTTGCAGTTTTGATTGCATTGATTATATTATATTTGTGCCATATTATTAAGAGGTGTGGAAATTTCCAGGCTAGAGGTGGGGTCACAGCTGCAGCTGGAGCCTACGCTACAGCCACAGCAACACCAGATTTGAACAACATCTGTAACCTATACCACAGCTTAAGGGAATGCCAGATCCTTAATCCACTGAGTGAGGCCAGGGGTCAAACGTGCATCTTCGCAGACACTATGTCAGGTCTGGCTCCTTAATCCTCTGAGCCACAAAGGGAAGTCCAAGGCTTCTTAAGAGATTGAATATTCTTTTTTAAATGTTAGCATTTCAAATATTCAATAAGGAAGTGAAAGAAAAATCATAAATATGAATTCAAATAAAAAGTGGCTACAAACATAAGGTGAGTGTGTGTGTGAGTGTGTGTGTGTATGTGTATGTGTGCTGTGAGCTAAAACAGATCGATAATTACTGCATGTCGTGGAATGCGTCCACAGAGGAGAGTTCATTCTTTGCATCTGAAATGAATTTGTTCCTGTGGGCCTTTTGTAGGACCTCTTAGGCATGTCGTGGCCACTCTGATGATCACTCACTGGTCCTGCCCTCCCCAAGAACTGTGCAAGACCAGGATAAGTGATGGGAGAGCCTGGAGAAGAACCAAGGAGGCAGCTCCATACCTGGTTCTACTGTAACCTTTTCATAATGAGCGCTATCACTTAGCTTTTCTGGACTGTTGTTTACTCATCTAAAAAACAAAGTCTTAGAATTTGATAATCTTTGTGTCCTTTTCAATGCTGACACTAAGACCAACCGCTTTTTAGGTTAAGAGGGAAAAAAGCAAAGGCGTTTATCTCCGCATTTTACCAAATATGTCATTGTATTTTCCTCTTCCACTAGAGAAGAAAACATGTATATATATGTGTGTGTGTGTATAAATATGCATATATTTCAGGCGTAGTTTCGAATCATTTAAAGTGCTGTGTAGACCTACTAAAGTTATTGGCAGGGGGCAGTGGTAATGACAGTGTGTGATCAAGTTTTTTTCAGCCTGCATTCTCTTCTTGGACTTGGACTTGTCTCCTAGCATAAGTGGTGGAAAAATAGATACATCTCCAGAAGTTTTGCTGTTAAAAGGCTTTCCTTTTAGGTATGAATTAAAAGAAAACATAAAAGAAAGAAAAATTATACTCTAATCCACACAAACTTTTACAGCAAAACATGCTACCAAACCTGAAATATCATCAGCATCCAGGAAAAATAGTTAATTTGAGTGAGGCTATTAATCTCTAGCATGTCATCTATGTACTTCCTGGCATTTGGCTGCATTCTGTCATTTTAGCACATTTTACCACTGTGACATGTTCAACCCCATCTATTCTCATTTTCTCCTGGTTATAACATTAAATTATAGCTGCTCTTTCCCAATCATATCTCTGCTTCCCCAGAGAGATGGAGTCATTCTATATAGCCCTTGGATTCTGAGAATTCCAAAGCACAGCTATTACATCCAGAATTAAAAGCAGCTCTTTTCTGTTAAAAAAAAGCAATGGGTAATGCTTTTTGAGTCACTTTCTTCCTTTTAGGGGTGTGATTATTGGGAATTGAAAGTCTGGAGCCTAGAAACTCTTATATTTACATTATATTTGATTTGTATAAAGTAATTAAAAGCTTTTACTCTTATAGAACAAATAGAAATAATGCTGATTATCTTTATTTATAGTATCCTAAGTGACAGAAACTGGTAGAAAAGTTGTGACATTTTTCTGTAATACTCAACCATTCTTAGATTCAATACTACGAGATAAGTATTTGTACTCTCATTTTAGAGATGAGATTTAAAGAGATTAAATGATTGCCCAAAGTCTCATAGTTACTTAGTATCAAGGTTAGGATTTAAGTTCAGTTTGAATGGGAACTGAAATATCTGTGCTCTTAAGCACCCGTGAACTTTTCACATCAGAACAAAGCAAACCAGAATAAATTAAAAAAAAAAAATACAAGAACCGTTTAAATACAGTAACAATTTTTGGGATAGCTGCATTGTAATGGTTCTCCAACTGCAATATATCAGAATTTAGAGTTCTTGGAAATGGGTCTCCATTTAATGAACAAATGTTTGCATGTCTGCATTTTAATGTAATTAAGCAAATCTGTACTGGACACCTGCTATGTTCAAGACAGCCCACCAGAGCCTAAACAGCAAAGTCAGTAAGGCAGTTTCCACCCTCCAGGAAATGTGGTTCTTCTGTTCACTGTGATCTGACAGTTAGGACTGGTATAAAAGACATGCAAATAAAACATTTCATAGGTGAAGAGAATGAAGTGTTATATTCAGACTAAAAGAAAGGACGGTTTTATAAAGGAAGCAACATTTCAAGCTGAGCCTTGACAGTTATAGACCCTTTGGTTTGGTTAATTTTAGATGTGATCTTTTCAAGCCTAAAGAAACAGTGGACTGTAGGAGTTCCCGTTGTGGCTCAGTGGTTAACAAATCCAACTAGGAACCATGAGGTTGCAGGTTCGATCCATGGCCTTGCTTGGTGGGTTAAGGATCCGGTGTTGCCATGAGCTCTGGTGTAGATCGTAGATGTGGCTCAGATCCTGAGTTGCTGTGGCTGTGGCGTAGGCTGGCGGCTACAGCTCCTATTACACCCCTAGCCTGGGAACCTCCATATACCGTGGATGCAGCCCTAAAAAAAGACAAAAAAAAAAAAAAGAAAGAAAGAAAGAAAGAAAGAAAGAAACGGTGGACTGTAGAAGAGGCACTGTATTGTAGTAGGTCTCTGGATCCACACCCTGCCTAAGCCCTTAGTGGTTGTTCAGCCTTTGATGAGCTGGCTAACCTTGCTCCATTTATTTGTCTAATCTACAAAGTGGGAATAATAAATCTGCCCACCTCACCCACCTCTCAGTGAAGTAGGAATTTCACAAGCGCTTGTCCCAAACAGTATTTGTAAAGCACCATTTCTGCAGGTTGAATTAGTCTGGCCGTTCAGTTCCTAATCTGGAAATATAGATTAGGTTCAATGATTTTAAAATACTGAATTTTAAACCTTGACAATAATAAATATTTGTGGGATAAATGGATACATGAGTTTACCTTCTTCCAGCTGATTTTTTCAGGTAAGGATTCTAGGACATAGCTGTGATTATAAACCTGGTTGCTCAGGCCACAAATTTCTAGGATTCACATGAATAACTGGAATATGCAAAGTCCTGACTGACTCACTTATTTGCAATAAAAATTGTTAATAGATTCTAACCAAAATCTTGGGATATATAGGATTGCAACGTACAAAATTAGTAAACATTGTAGATAGCTCAATTTGAAAAGGCCTTAAAAATGAGGTTTTACATGCTAACAAAGAATACCTCTTACTCTCAGGAATACAGGGTGTAATGCCTTAATAGGACTCAAAGATGTAGTGTGTTAACTGGACTGACACATTTAAGAATGAAAAAAAATAAAGAGCAAAATACAGCTAACTTCTGATAGAATGACAAAGTTAACTGATTAAAGGCATATCGCAAGGATACACAAAGTGTGATGAGCACATGAAAAGACACTCAACACCATTAGCTCTCAGGAAATGCAAATCCAAACCATAATGAGAGGCCACATCACACCAGTTAGGGCAACTGGCATCTCCTAGAGAATAGGAGATGCTGGCCAGGATGTAAACAATTGGGACACTTCCTTTTTTTTTTTGGTCCACCAACAGATAAGTGTATAAATGAAATATGGTCTGTCTACATAGCAGAATGTTGTTGATCAACAAGAAGAAATGGATCACTGGTGCAGGCTACAACTAACATGAGCCTGGAAAACATGATGCTAAGTGAAATAAGCCAGGCATAAACTACCACATGTTGTCGTGTGATTCTGTTAATACGGTATGTCCAGAATTAGCAAATCTGTAGGGATAGTAACAGATTAGTAGTTTTCTATGGCTGGGTAGGTTGGAGGGAAAAGAAGAGTGACTGCTGATAGGTATGAGGTTTCTTTTGGGAGGGTGAAGAAGATATTTTAGTTTGTAGAGGTGATGGTTTCACAAATCTGTGACACACTAAAAAAAAAAACATGGAATTGCACACTTTCAACAGATGATTTAGAAATGTCATGATGATATTATAAATATGAAGATATAAATGCAACCAAAGAAGAAAGCATATTTTGGTTGTGTGTATATATGTGTAAGGTATGGAGGGCAATGGGGAGAAAAGAAAGAAAGAAAAAGAAAAAAGAAAGAGAGGAAGGAAGTAGAAGAAAGGAAGAATGAAAAAGAGCAAGAGAGAAAGGAAGAGGAAAGAAAGAAAAGAGAAAGAAAGATAGAAAGAAGAAAGAAAGAGAGTTAGTTCCAGTGGAAACCAGGAAAAACATCAGAAAAGCCTGATGAAAGTCTCATGCAGGGTTTTATTTCAGTGTTCAACAGGAAAAGGACACTGTGCTGTCACCCTTTCTAAAGAGTCTTCATATTTTTTTCATCAAAACTCTTCTGCTATAGAGAAGAAACTTTTCATAGCTGTGGCTCTAAAATGGTATTTTGAACTAAGAAAGAAGCAGACGTGGGTCAAAGATAAATGTCCCGAAATTGTGATGGAAAGAGCACAGTGAAATCTTGCTCCCACTCCTTTTCCTTTGTTTCTGGGAGCATGGTGACTCAGACCAGGGCTGGGTTAGAACTGTCAGGCAAGCACCCTATCATTGCCCTTTTCCAAACCTAATTGTTCTCTCTCCTGAATCCATGAGAGACAGTCAGAAACACAGCCACAGATGAGGGAGCCAAAATAGCCTGTAATTGCTACTCCTAAAACAATGCAGCCTCTGAAAAAGAAACCCTGGGAGTTAATTAAAAGTTGTGGAAATGTCTTTATGGTGCTGGTGTCGCTATACGTCGCTGATGATTGCATTTCCAGAAGGGCTCAGGCACAAGAGAGGATTGCTGGGTGGGCCGTGGAAAGCTGTGGGCTTTCTTTAGAAAAAAAGTTATAGAAGTAAAATCCACAAGTTGTCTACATCGGAACTCAAGAGACTTTAATCAACTGTGTTGGTGCTTTTTTCCCCCAATTTGTTATTATTTTATTTTGATATTTAAAACTTAACAAAATAACATCGTTAAAAACAGAATTGCTGACACACAGGGGAAAGAAAGTTTTATAGAGTTTTGGATACAATAAAATGTATCTTATGAAACCACATTGAACTCAGATAAACTTGGAGAGAGTGAATGCTCTTGAGTTGGACAATGACTGCCTAGCATCACTTCTCTAAAGTTCAATGCCAGAGTCAAGGCTAGTGATTTTTAAAACTAGTTCCATGGTATTCCCTTCCCTGGGCTGCCTATGGATTAGTGCAGTGTGGTGAAAGGGCTCTAAATAAAAGCAGGAGATCTGAATCTGTGACCTTGAAGAAGGGCCCAAAGCCTCAGGGCTCCAGTTTCTCCCTGAAGCTAGGGCTTTGGATCCACACTGTTCAGGCTGCCTTCTGTTCTAGTGGTCTCTGCTTCTGGATTAGTGCAATAAAACCAGTCAGCGGAGACAAGCAACCTTTTCTCATTGGGGAAATAATAAAGATTCACTTATATGCAGATCCCAAGATACCATTTACAAAAGACCGCTTGTGACTTTTTAAATTTTTTTCAGTGTTTTGTTTTGTTTTGTTTTTTTTTTGTCTAGTCTCTGCAGAAGTTCAGGTCCTGTGACTTTATCTTCCAACAGTAATGCAGATAATGTAATACCCTGAGTTTACTGATACATAGAAGAAGGGGGGAAATTCTAGGTCTAGAATGTAGTATGTACATGTTTGTAGTTTTTAAACCTCTTTGAGCTGCTTGCTGCTTTTTTCTCTTCTACTTCCTTTTAGAAGAACCATCCAATGACCACTACATACCATCCTCTCACAGACTCACAGGTCAATGATTATTTTCATCCCTAAGACTGCCTTCCAGAAACTGAGCTGGATAGAATTAAGCACACAAAGAGGACTTTCTTCATGACCACTGCAATAGGGGAGTGAGATTAAACTCTCCTCTTGCTGAAATAAAAAGCAGGAGGGTTTCTAAGGTGGGCCGGGCAGGTGGAAAAGGAAACACTGGAGGATGACGAGGGGAGGTTGGCTAGTGCGATCCAGCATCAGTGTCTGCAAACCAGCTCTTTTGGAAGAGATGCCTGTCCTCTCGGAGAGACAGGCTGTGGAAGCTCTATCTTGCTTAAGAATTACCTTAAGGAGATAATTCCCAGGCCTTTGAGAAAAGCAACCCTGGGTTTTAAAACGGGCAGGATGCCAGGAGAAGTTTTGCGTCTCAAAGTAGTAGAGAAAGAATTTACAATCACAGGTTTTCTAAAGGAAATGCTTTAAGAAAAGGGAGGCTGGGATAGGGTGGGGGTTGACCTGATTAAAGTTGAGTCAAGCTCAGGAGAACCTTAAGCTATCTTAGTCAAGATAAAAAGTGCTCTGAGAACTCAGAGAAAGTAGCTACTGGCTGAAGGCCAAAGAGCAGACATTCCTAGCTACCTTTAGCCTTATTGTCAAAATTGGCCTACTCTGATGTTAGCGTTTTTTTTTTTTTTTTGAAGTCATATCTTTCAGCTAAACAACCTTTAGAGTGCGAATTTTACTATATTATACAGCTGTTTTAATGTTTGATATAGAAGGATGATATGGGTTTCTTCCATTTTTATAGTAAAATAGATAATGCAAGAATATACACAGCACGTACCTGTCAGACTCTTCGTCTAGTCCCACACCTTGGAAGATGGGGAGGTACCTGTGCCTCACTGGAGAAGTTTCACTTGGTAATAGTATCTTTGGTTTTAAATGTAAGAAGATGATTTTCAAGAATTTTATGTAATTTACACATATTTTAATATTTGTATTTTTATTTGCAAAATAAAGTACTTTTATCAAGTAAATAAAAACCTTTAATGCATATTTATTTGTCCATTCAGAGAGGACTTCTCTTTGTATCTCAGAGGGTTAAGAACCATGAGGATACAGGTTCCATCCCTGGCCTTGCTCAGTGGGCTAAGGATCTGGCATTACAAGCAGTGGTGGTAGGTCATAGATGCAGCTCCGATCTGGTGTTGCCGTGGCTGTGGCATAGGCCTCAGCTGCAGCTCTGATTCAACCCCTAGCCTGGGAACCTCCATATGCCATGGGTGCAGCCATAAAATAAATAAATAAATGGCTAATACAACCTGTCCTTGACAATATCCATACCTTCCAGATTAGTGTCACCTATGTTATTAATAACTAAAGAAAATTCCTTCACATTCAGGCCTCTTCGTGCCCTCGTGGGAATCAAAGATTTTTGCCTCAGCAATTTACCTTTCCTACATTAATTCATTTATTTGGTAAATGTTTCTTGAACATTAATTATGTACTGGTTATAACGTGAAGTACTTAAGATAAATAAGGCCCCAACTTTCAAGAAGCTTATAGCAGGGTAGTTAAAAAATGTTTAATTTCCTAATTGGCAGAAAGAACTCTTGCTTATTATAACAATATTCAAATAGAGTCACATGCCTGAGAATTCAGTGTGCCAAATGTTATTTGCCTGTTACTTGAATTTATACATGGGTTTCTTTATCTGGCATATTTAAGGTTCAGCAGTGCAAAGTTGAAAATATATAATAAAAAAGTAACATTATACAATAGTTATAGAGTAATGAACAATATTAAAAATTCAGCCCATTTGTTCTAAGGAAGAAATAAGAATTAATCTCTAACACAGCTCTCTAGAATCACATTAATCCTGTTCTCCAGTGAATGCATTTATTTGAATATATGCTTTTAAAAGGCCACACATTTTCCAAGAGTTAGAGGAAAATTGTAAGAAAATCTCCTGTTTTGCTTGATTTCTCCATTATGATGTACTTTACACAATTAGCCCATTGGAGAAAAGGGTTTTAATTGATGAAAATACTAACTTCAGTGGTAAGTTTTCTTGGGGGAATAGGCCGTTGGCTGATCAGTAAACCAAACCCCTCAACAACCAGTAGGCCCTTCAGCTGATAGAGGATTCAGATTGTTCTGTGGCATTGGTTAATATTCTTAGGATTGGGTCCTTCTGGTAAATATTCCCCCAGATGACTCAACTTTCTGTTTCACCCAGTGGAACAGAGAAAGTATCAAAATGTAGATTCTACATCCCATTTCACATTTACTAAATCTCATGGTATGTCAGCATGAAAGGACTCTGAGTGCATTTTATATTTAATGGCAGCTGTACTCTTCTCTGGTGAGCTGACCGGGCAGTGCGACTGCAGAAAAAAATTTACTGACTATTTAGAATTCTGCCAATGATAAGTATGTGCGATCTTCCAAGTTGTGGCTGCAAGAAAATCCCATTATCTGATTATGCAGCTAAGCAAAGCTAAACTACAAGATAAGCATCATATCAAAAATACGAAACAGAATTTTGCCAGAGTTTAGCAGTGAGAAATACCGAGTATGAAAATCCGGTATTTTTTTTTTTTTTCAAGAATACAAATTTCATCAGAGAATATCCCATAGTTCTTCAATCTGAAAAGGGAGATGGTGTTATTTATACTATTTGGACAAACCAGTAAAGTAACCTTTGGAAATGGGATGGCAGGTGCCTTTAAGAGCTGACTGAGTCGGTCCCTAAAAATAGTTTACCAGGCAACAGAGTTGAAGTGTCAGGGAAATGCTCTCTAATGCGTTAGAGAGTCTATTCCTATGGCACTTACTCTAGCCAAAGTAATAAATATAAAATGGTAATTTTTCTCCATGAGCTGTTCTTGTTGCTCCCACATGATTTCATTCCCACCCAGGAGTCATAGAACACTGCCAGCCAGCAGGCTCCTGGGTTCATGGAAGAAGACAAGTGCTTCTGAGGCTTTGGTTAAATGCACTCCAAAGAAGTTAACAATTACAATTAATCCCTCTGTTACCTGGGCACTGCCTGTCTCTAGTTCCCAAGTGTGAGTATCAATGGGGTGTTTCAAGTGCATCCAGGAATTTTAGACTGCAACAATAGAGTTCTGGAAAACCCTTTTATAACCACTCAGACCCTTCCTTTCCTGTCCCCCCCCCTCTCTATCCTGGCAGGGAAAATGCTGATCCAGCAAGAATTTCTGTGTCAGTCCTGCCCATTTAAATAACACAACCTATATTATGGAGAAACACACATTTCCACAAATGAGTCATACATGGGAAGGGACTTGAGATAAAAGATGAATTCCAAAAATTAAACTATTAAAGGAGGTTTAAAAAATTAAGATCTGTGGGCGTCATAAAATCAGAACCATCATAACCTCTTTGCAGATAATTCCTTTTCTGGAAACTATCCAGAGTTGTTATTTAATGTGAACATGTACTACTGACTCCTTTTTTTTTTTGTAATAAAGAAAAAGGGAAGGAAATAAGGCATTGGTATTTTGTATAATTGAATTCGTAATAGACTCAGAGTTTGAAAATCTGAATCTTGCTGTCATCATCATTATTTTTTTTCTAGCCGTCTTAGCTTGTCCCTTATTAGCCTTCTATGTGCTTGTTTTCTTACTAGTAGTAAGAAATATAATCAGATATGGATATCGTATTAAAGATGAAAAGATTATCCAAAAGTCAATTAACTTAAATACAACCAATATATAAGGAAACATAAATCTCTATTTTTGATCTCCAATTTTTGTCCTAAATACTCTCAAAGAGAGGGATTCTACTTCTGGATAGAATTAGTAAGGCTGGAAAGAGTGTCTACCTAAATGGGAAAAAAAAGCCAGAAAAAATTAAAAATCATAATGCTTCTTTAGCCCAAAAGAGAGCTGTGATAGCAGGGCTATTAAGGAAATCCAGTGAAACTCAGGCCCCTTCAAGGAGACGGGAGAAACGCTTACTGACCTGTGGCAAAACAAGAGAGGAACTGGTGCCAGAGGCCCTGCAACGGGTGACAATTCGGATAAACTTGTTTAAAAGTTGTCAAATGTCAAAATTGGGTGGATTAGTTTGGGCCACTCTAAGTACCACAGACTGAAAGGCTTGAAAGAATACCAATTTATCACTGCTCTGGAGGCTGGAATTCAGAGGTCAAGGTGCCAGCAAGATCAGTTCTGGTGAGAGCCCACTTTGGGGGATTGCAAGCTGCTCTCTTTCCCTTGAGTCCTTAGAAGGGTGGGGGCTTTTGTGGTCTCATTTTTGGGGGCTAATTCCACTCATGAGGTCTCTACCCTCACGACCTCATTACCTCCTCAAGGTCTTGCTGTCTATTACCATCGTGTTAGGGTTAGGGTTTCAACAGAGGGGTTTGAGGGACGCCAACATTCAGTCTACTGGTCGTTGCAGGGGGCTAATGTGAGGATGCAGAAACACGGGGAGTTTCAGACCTAGGGGATCTACTCGCAGAATCTCCCCCCGGGTCTCTACTAGACTGCGGGGGACCCGCCCTGGCGGTCAAGGGATTTCCCCAAGAGGAGGGGTGGCAGCGCAGGAAGAGTAACGGAGACTCAGACACTCTCCAGGAGTGCCCAAGCAGTCTCAAATTTATTGGTGAACAGCAGCAGCTTATATAGGGAAAAAACTTAAAACTTACATCAGCAAAAAAAATCAATATCTCCTAACTGTTCCAGGGTTGCAGATTAAGTGTACAGATAGAAAAAGGCACCTGGATCCGGGAAAGTACACCCTAAACCCGTTGCAGAGTAAACAAGCAGAAAGCTAGAGGCACATACAGATCACAAACAACCTTATAAATGTCGCATACACCTCATTGTCCTTTAACACAAATGTCTCTTTGCTACCCAGCAACAATCTTACTTTAACTTCTAACATTATGATAGATTTTTATACTTATACAATAAAGTAATAATAATCATCAATTCCTAATGCCTACATACTATATTGTAAAAACTAAATAATCGTGCTGCCTAAATAAAGCATGCCAATATTATCTAAGATCATCATATGAAAAAACAGGAACCTCCCCAGAAGCTATTATTTTGGAAGTAGACAGCACGGAGCCATAGCTCCAAAGATAAACTAAAGGCTAACAAGCAAAAATAGGTTGAAGCTTAATTAGAGAATAATAAATTCCTTTCTTAAGGCAAAAAGAACACAGAGTTAAGGCACAGTAAGCAAGGCATGGATCAATTACTCAAAACAAAAAAGCAGAAGCCAAAGGTATGTGTCTCCAGGCACTGGTCTCTAATGCCTGGTGGATATGCTGTTTTGCAGAGCCTTCTTCAGAATCTCCTGGACTTCGCCATCATGCAGATTCCTTTCTTCAGAGTCCCCTGGACTTTGTCATCCGGTGGATTCCATTCTTAAAACTCGGCTCCCAGCTCTAGACAGGCTGATGGCAGTGATGGGATCTTAAGCAAACTTCCAATGACCTTTAGAGAGAACAAGAAGCGTAGGTGTGGCACTTGAGAACATCCTTTTGGGTTTACTGTCTTTCTCACCCTTTCCGAGTGCTGTTGGTAATCTCCTTTCAATTGAGCTTCACTCTTTTTCTGTTTGAGCTCCTGATCTAATTGGCTTTTCCCACCACAATTCCTAGGTTTTTGAATGGAGAACGCCAGCCCTTGATTTAGTCTCCAGTTCCATGTCAGGCTCTGCTGTAGTTTCCCATTTGTTTGGAATCCTTTTCCACATTCCCTGTTGAGAAGTGTCCATGGCATCTGCAGGTCCCCATTCATTTGAAATCAGCCTACAGTCCCCATTCTTTGAGGGCTGCTGGCTCAGTTCTTTCCCTCAGCCTAAAATTCCCTGGGGTTTGGTGGTGGTTACAGACAGGGTTGGGCTAGGTCCAACTTAAGAACTGGACTGGAAAATATAAAAAATTATTAAAAAAAAAACTAACAAAGTATATGGTATGGCACCAATTAAATACTTGTGTAAAATTAAAAAAAAAAAAAAAAAAAGAACTGGACTGGGTCTAGAATCAAACAGGGTCCAATCTGAAATCCAGACTTGGTTTGGGATTGGATCAGACTGGGTCCAACAGGACCTGAATTGGGTCTCCTGTGAGGCTTCAGGTGGATATTAAATAAAGGCCAGTTACTAGTGGGACTCTCTGAAGAAAAATAAATGGCAAACTTTGGTGGTCAAGATGAGCATTTAAAGACTGTGAGAGTGATTTCTTCATCCCAACCCCAATCCACATTCCATCTAGGAATTAGAATCAAAAGCCTTGTTGAAAGAAACAGGATTCTTTATATCCAAAGAGTTGTATGAATCACGTCCAGAACACCTGTTTATTTCATGTTTAGTATCTCTAGTCCCAGAAGGGGAAGTTGGAACTCAGTTACCTAAGATCACTGAACAAGATACTTGACTTAAAATATTCATTGACTCCTTCTTTTTTCTTTGATTGATTTGGGTCTTGGGGACTATGGCTCCAAAGTATACTCCAAACATTGGGAATTATCCTGCTTACTGTTATTATAATAAATCTCCCTGGTTTTCATCCTCTCAAAAGCTTCAAATGCAGGTTTACATGTGCTGACCAGCAGAGAGATTGTCTTCCTAAGGCTGGAACATCAGAAGAGAAGAGAAGGATGAAACCAACTTAAGGATGATGAACCTGGAACCGTGACCTGTGAATGTCACAGGGAGTAAGAAAAAACGTCACAGCAAAGACCAACGAAGCTGCAGAACAGCAGCTGAGTGATGCTAACCCCTTAAGTTTTGATCACATCCCTCAGTTTCAGTGAGAGTCTGATCAAAAGAGGATATTATCAAAGAAAAAATCCGTGGGACCAAATTGATGTCCTTGACCCCAGATCTAGATTTAATACCTAACCTAATTGTGGTTTTGACCTTCCCCAGAAATGCCATCTTTTTTTTTTTTTTGTCTTTTTGCTATTTCTTGGGCCTCTCCCGCAGCATATGAAGGTTCCCAGGCTAGGGGTCTAATCAGAGCTGTAGCCACTGGCCTACACCAGAGCCACAGCAACGTGGGATCGAGCTGCGTCTGTGACCTACACCACAGCTCACGGCAACACTGGATCCTTAACCCACTGAGCAAGGGCAGGGACTGAACCCACAACCTCATGGTTGCCAGTCGGATTCGTTAACCACTGCGCCACGACGGGAACTTCCCCAGAAATGTCATCTTAATCGACCAGTTTGGTGTTTTTCTGGTCAACTCCAAGGATGTAATCTACATGATAAAGAACTTTCTATTCCCCCCCCCAAAGAAGATGACTCCCCCTAATCACCATTCCATGTCGTTTGCTAATGGCTTCTTTGCCCCACCATCCTCCCTATAAAACCTTACGTTTTGTACAGAGCTCCCAGGAGCACTCTTCTAGTTGGTGGGATGCTGCTCAATTCATGCATCATTGAATAAAGTCAATAGTATCTTCATACTTTTCTAGTTGAATTTTGGGTTAAGATTAATGAAATACCACTACACTACACACCTTTAGAATTCAGATCACAGAGAATGATAATATTGAGTGTTGGAAATACTGTGGAACAATTCACTTGCATTGCTGGTGGGAATGCAAAATACTAGAGCCAGTTTGAAAGAGAGTTTGGTAGTTTCTTATGAAGATAAATATAGACTTTCCATACAATCCACAATTCTGCTTCTAGATAGTTCTCCAAGATACATAAGAATATATATTTATACATAAACCTGTACATGAATGTTTATAGTGGCTCTATTCATAGTCACCAAAAATTGGAAACAACACATATGTCCCTTTACTGATGAATGGATAATCACCCAGACAATGAAACATCACTCAGCAGTAAAAACAGACTACTGATACACACAACAGAGCTGGATATCAAATATGTTATTTTATGCAATGTCAAATGCAAAATATTTCATACTGTATGAATCTATGTGTAAAACAATCTGAAAAGGGCAAAGCTATAGAAAAAGAAGAGTCAGACAACAAAGCAGTGGTTGCTCGGGACTTGGGGTGGGGAGATAGTGACCCTGAAGGAGTGCAGAGGAGACTTTCAGCTGATGGATAGTTCTATACAGTTGGCCCTTCATAGTCTCAGGTTCTGCATCCAGGAATTCAGCCATCCACAGATCATGTACTATACTAGCTACATCTGTGGATATGGGCGTGCATACTATGGACTTGAGCATCCATAGGTTTTGGTACCTGAAGAGGGTCCTGGAATCAGTCACCCACAGATTATGGGGATGGTTGTATCTTGATTGTGGTGGTGGTGGTTACAGGGATATGTGTGTTTTCCAAAGCTCATAGCACTATACTCAGAAAAAGATAAAATTTATTGTTTGCAAAAGTGACCTCAATAAACCTGACTTTAAAAAAGAATGAGGCACCTGTGTTTTCCTAGAGGAAATTTAAAAAAAAAAAAAAAAAAAAAAAAAAAAAAAAGCCCAGAGTTCAGAGAATAGACAGTATAATAGGGGGTAGGGGTTTAAGGGAAAGATCTCCCATGGTCTTTAGAGTGGTCAAAGTCGTAAGGGTAGGCTTTATTTGATTGGATAGGTGTTCTTAGAAAAGGCATAGACACAAGCAAAGCATGCACATAGAAAAAAACACGGAGGACCCAGTAAGAAGCGGGTTATCTACAAGCCCGAGATACGCCTCAGGCTGAGAAACCAACCCTGCCAACATGTTGATCTTGGACCCACAGACTCCAGAACTGTGATAAATAAGTTTCTGCTGCTTAAGCCACCCATTCTGTGGATTTTTTTTAATGGCAATCTTAACAGACTAATAGATACATAGTACACAGATACATAATACATAGATACTACACTAGATACACAGATATGTAATCATACGTAGTTATCTTTGCATTGTTAATCTGAAAATTCCTGAGATAACCTGTAAGGCCTGAAATCCAGTAATTGCTATAATATATTACATAATATTAGCAGGATCAGTATTATTGATTTAGTTATTGATACTGAAGTTTAGGAATATAGGCTTGGTCAGATTATAAAAGACCTTGAACATCACCTAATAATTTATATTATTTTCAGGGGCGAGTAGTGAATCATCAAAGACCCATGAGCCGGGAAAGTGACATAATCAGAGTTGTACTTTAGAAAAATTAGTAATATCTAGGAGTTACAGTTTAAAAAGTTTTGCACCTGGGAAAGCAGTTTGACAGCAAGAGAAAAAGAAGAGTTCTAGACAATGCTGAGTTTTCAAGGCTAGTTTATAGGGATTGTAATGAGAATGACAGTCTCCATAAAGAAGTCGCAGGCACATGAGGACAAAGCTAGGGTGAAGTGGAAGACGCTCTTGTCTACGGATGTGGCAGACCGCAGCTTGTTGCTGTTGTGGATTAACTGATTATAAGCTTTCAAATATTAGCATATTACAGCAGGATCCTTATTTTTTTAGAGGGCACAAAAATGCCAAAAGGAGCGGTGGTTTATAATGTTTTGCACCTCTCACAGTAGTAGCAGGATGAATACGACAAATAAGATCAATTCCGTGTGCCAGGTGGCCAAAAGAGAAAGGAAATCTCAGGCTTCCTGACTTGACAATGCCAAGAGCTTTGAGCAGGAACAAGCTGCATCGGACACTTTTTAACTGTGCAGAGTTGATGAGAAGAACTCAGAGAACAGAGCTGTTGGAGCCAACAGCAAATACATGAGGGTTGTAACTGTGGTGGGAAGCAGAGCAGCAGTCTGGGCAGAGGAGCCTGGCAACACGGCTGCCAACCTCTGTGCTTATCCTGATCTGAAAATCAGTCCTCCTGCAGGATGCAGGAGGATGACTGCTCCTTGGCAGGGAGGGGAGAAAGTAACGTGGCCCTGGGTACCTGGAGAGGCAGGCTGCTTCTGCTGAGTGCTGAGTCCTCAATTCCCCCTGAGATGCAGCAGCTGCTCCATGCACTCCCAGAAAGACCCTTCTGCACTCCCCATGTGAGTAGAAGCACAAAATGAAGATGGCAAATTTCATCACCATTCTGGTAGAAGAGCTTTTTTTAAAGGGCCCCTGGTGTCCAGCCGTCTCTTCCATCTTGTGATGATTGGCCTGACACTTTGTGGCTATTTCTGTGCTCTTTGGTCAGGAGAGCCTTCCTGCTGTGACTAGAATAGCTAAAGGGCTTGCAGATCTGGGGGCACAGAGTTGCTAGCACAGGCTGGGAGCAGACTGCCTGACACTCCTTCCATATGGTAGGTGATTTCAGCACTAACAGTGTAAGACTGGGAGGATGCAGGGCCACCCTGAGTGGAACTCTAGGTGCAATTTTAACCTAAGGCATCCACCAGACTACTTATGAGAAGTCTTCACAAAATGCAAAATTATCCTCTCTCCCTCCCTCTGGGGAAGGTGATGTCAAGATCCGAGCTCCCGGAAGAAAATCAAGAGACCTCAGTGGTGTAAAGAGCAGATAATTAATTAGACCCTTAATGACAGAGAATCTACTGCTATTTTCTGTGTAACCTGGGGCATTTGAGTTAGAGTATGCCTATTACCTAAAACATTTCCAGATTGGTTTGGAAAGAATTCAGCCTCCTCTGGCGTGCTCTTAGCATTCTTTCTTAACTTGGCTTAGAAAAGAGAAAAAAAAAATGGAGAAAATGCTTCTTAATTACTCATTGCTTTATTATGTTCTCTAGGACTGTGGACTGGACCTAACTAATTCATTTTGCCTTCCTTTGTATGAGATGGGTTAGGAGGGAGCATCAGAAGAGTGGTAAAGATTCAATAGTATAACCTTTTAATATACTGTGGTGTAAACAATTGACCGTAAAAAAAAAATCTACTGATGACTTCCTCTGCTTCAAGTTCACCCAGCTCTGCTGCTTTCTCTGCCTTCTACTTACTTGCCTTCCCTCGACCTCCTGCTCAGGAACAGACATGTTTTACACGGCCCACGGCCACTCTGGGGAAGGTTTCAGACCCATCATTCAACAGTCTCTAGGTCTGTGAAATTCTTCCTTGCTTCAGTCACCAAATTCCCACCACAACACTCATTCTTCTTGGTCCATAGCTTTCTCCACATCCACTCGATGCCCCCTCGCATGTTCATGTTACTGAAAGCCCCCGTACTCATCTATAACTGCAGGTGCTTGATAAGCTGCTCAAACACAAGGGCCTCCCTTTACGCATCCCTGAAATGGGGAATTGAGTATTACGCTTCTTGCACCCTGATATGACTATGACATAGTGAATATTATTATTAATATTACCCTTTTCCCATTATCTTCATCACTATCATCATTGTCATCCCGAGTCAATTTACATTTGTATTTCTAATCCTTCAAACACCATGGTCTGAAAATTTCTCTGTCTCCTTATTAATCATGAATGTGCTTCAACTCATCATTTATCTTAAAATGCGAATAGCAACAATGACTCCGTATATCTTGTGAAGTTATTTAGAAACTAAGAAGAGATACATTTTTTAGACTCGCCTGGTATATTCTTAGATACTGCCACTATTGTTATTACTATAACTAAGTATTATAAATACCTCTGTTTCTCCAGGCCACTGCAGTCTTTTATTTTTATTTTTTAATTGACATGTAACATTATATTCGTTTCAGGTGTATGTAATGACTTGATACTTGCATGCAATGCAAAAATGATCCCCACAATAAACTAGTTACTATTCATCATACTACAAAGGCAGTAAAAGTTTATTTTTCCTATGCTGAAAACCTTCAAGATCTTCTTTTTAGCAACTTTCAAATATGCGATACAATATTATTGACTGTAGTTATTACACTGTACATTACACCCGTATGACTCTCTTAAAAATTAGAAGTTTGTACTTTTGATTGCTTTCATCCATTTTGCTCAGCTTCCAATTCCCCTCCTCTTATGCTAAGTGAACTAAGTCAGACAGAGAAAGACAAATACTCTATGGATTCACTTATATGTGGAATCTAAAACACAGCACTAATGAACAAACAAAAACAAAGCAAAATTCACTGCAGTCTTAATAGAAATCATCAAGATCTCCTAAATGCTTATTTCTAGGACTTCCAAACATTCTTTCTTATCAGCATGAGGTGGTATAAAAAAGAGAGAGAAAACATGGATTCTATGGATAACTAAAAGTCTACCTCATCACAAATGCAGGCATTGTAGAGCAGGAAAAATCCTCAGCCCATATCCTTCCTTCTTGACCATTGTTCAAGTAAAAAAGAAAGTGTTTTAACCTCCCCTAAGCACATGAAAACTGTAACGTAACGACAGTCAAAACGCGTTCTCTGCTAGCTTGTCTTTCTTCATTATACCAGATAGGAGATGAAAATACATGAAGTAATTTTGAAAGGCAGATGTGGGTAATATTTTTGGATAAGATCATCTCACACTTTTTGAAAAAATATGTTTCTTAATTTTTAACTGAAAATATTGATATAACAAAAAATGGTTTAACAGATTTGTGGAAGAAAATATGTGCAGCCTCACAATATAAATAAGTGTAGGTTATGAATAACTAAAAGGTGCTTTTCCTTCTTGCCTTTCAGAAATGTGAATGTTTTATTCTCTCTGATGGTAATATACCGTTACCACCATTAACATCCAAATGATTATAAAAGGTGTCTTTTGGATTTCATTTACAATTCAAGTAACTTTCTCTCTTCACTTTTTAGGCAAAAGATACTGTCAGGAATTACTCAATGTTCCCAAATTTGATTGTTTTCTTATATTGTAAGCTGTCAAAGTGAACCACATCGCTTCAGAGAAGCAACTTCAATTTGGAGGTAATATCTCTGTATTACACGCACACAGTGATTCTACTGGGAGAATGTGTGTGGACATTCCCTGAACTGTGTAATTAAGATATAATGAATTTTGTATTTTCATAAAGTCAAAGGAAAAGAATACCTCTCCCTTTTTACTTTTTATTTAATTAAATTCTCTCCACGTTGCCTATTTATTCTGTAATCTAAATGTCAATTCTTCCCCCAGAGGTAAAGATGAAATTCATAGATGGCCATATTCTACACCCAGGAGCAAACCAATACTCTTCCTATAAATGTTTGCATTTCCAGGTGCTTGAAATCCCCTGGTCACTTCTGGCTCCTGGCTCTAGTTTCCAGAGTGCAGTCTGTGGTTTTCCTCAAGTGCTTTGGGCATTGAACCTATTTTTCAATAAAACAGATTGAAATCCACACTTTCATCCGCATATAAATAAGCACAAGCAAATAAGCAAACAAAACTTTTCTGTGTAAGGGAGGATAACATATTTATCTGAAAATTGGTAGGGAAGAGGGATCAGAGATCTTAAATCACAGCCGACAAGCAAATTAATAAACAGAGAGCTCGATTACATAGAGTTGGGAGACCAGAAGAGGGCGCTCTGTGATGATGATGATGGTGATTGCAGAGACCAGATGGTAAGATGCCTCTTCTTCCCTGCAAAGCTAAGCCAATGCAAAGCCCTCTGAACTTCCTTTTCTCTCTAGCCAAGCATTCTCCTTACCCTGCCATGCTGGGACTTGCATCTGGCTCGCACTGTGGTTGCACACTCCCAAATGCTCGGCTGATCCCAGATAAGCTCATCTGCTGGAGAACTATCTGGCAGTCTATTTGTTTCAGGTCAACAAGTCAAACCAACTTAAAGTAGCATATAGAACTTTATAGAACTTTTGTTTATATATATATATATTTTTTTTTTCTTTTCTTTTCTTTTTTTTTGTGCTAACAGTTACCAGCCTTCCGTCAAGTGTTTTGGCTCCTCACCTCCTCCTCTTTGGTTTTTCTCTCTCCTCTTTTTTTCCTGGATGCACCATCAGATCCCCTCTCACCATTAAGAAGGAACACTTTTATTCACTTTTTAAACTCTCAACCTCTCCCCTTTTTAAAGTGGCAAGTTGTGTTCTCTAAAAAGTTGGTTTGTTCATTGTACAACAGCCAATCATTGCTCCTTTACCCCCCCCCCAAAAAAAGACAGCTAAAGTGAAGGTAACTGTAAACCTTTGATTAAACTTCTACTGTAGACAGTAACTTCTCTCTTCCTCCTGGTGGGCAGGGGACGGGAAGATGGGGGCAGGTGTTCGCACTGCTCAAAGCTACAAGGACAATTGTGCAATGAAGAGCTCAGACGGTTGTGACAGAATATTTTTCTTAAAGAATAACGTGAAAATTTCATTCTTTAAAAAATATTGATGGATCACAGATATTGCTGAGGCACTCCTCCAGGGCATGGAGGTGACTGCAGGGAAAGTTTTCAGAAAGGGAGGACAGCAAATAAAAGTCTGGGACAGGTGTGCACCTGGTAAGTTGAAACCCACAGATGTGTGGGTGGAGCTGAGTGAGGGCAGGAGGATATAGTAAGAATTAGGTCGGTGCATTAATCATCTCAGGTTTTCATAACTGAGAACCACAGACCAGGAGCTTAAATTACAGAAATCCATTTCCTCCCAGTTCTGGGGGCTGGAAGTCCAACATCAAGATGCTCTCTGGGTTGGTTTCTGGGTAGAGCTCTCTTCCTGGCCACCTCTGGTTTCCTCTGTGTTCTCACATGGCTTTTCCTCTGAGCAGCAGAGAGAGGGAGAAAGTCCTGGTATTTCTTCCTCTTTTGATAAGGACCCCAGCCACAGACGATTAAGACACCATCCTTACGACCCACGTATTTATCTCCTTCTCTGAGGCTGTATCTCCAGGTCTTGTCACATTGGGGGTTAGGGCTTTGACAGATGAGCTTTGGGGAACACAATTCAGTCCACATGCATCAGACATAGTGGGACCAAGTAATGCATGACCCATGACTTTTAGTCCTAGGCAGATGGAAAGTCACTGAAGGGTTCTGAGCAGAGGAGAAACACAATCTGATGACCTCACTATGGACCACTCTGGTTTTGCTGTGAAAAATGAACAGTGGGTAAGGTGGAAGGAGCTGAGACACCGCAGCAGCTACATGAGAGTTCAGGAGGAAGATAAAGGTGGACTGCCCCAGGGTTATAAACATAGTCTCCTCCAAAAAGATGGTTGAGGAGAGTTGCTAATGGGCTGGATTGGGACGTGAGGAAAGAGAGGAGTCAGGGAAGGCTCTGAGTTGGGATCTGGGCACCTCAAAGGAGGCACACAGGTGCAGTGCTTCAGGAGCATTCGATTTGAAGGGAAAGAGCGTCTGGAGTTTGGTTTGGAACATGCAAAGTAGTGCTGTCTCCTCCAGATCTATGTGAAAGTGATCTGTGGGTAATCAGATATGCGGCTCTGCAGTTCAGGCTACATTCTGAGAATAAAAATATAAATTTGGGGTTTGCTGGTTTACAGTTGATATTGAAGCCATGAGATAAGATGAGATCACCAAGGGCTGAGGATAAAGGGCTACATTAACATGGCCTCGTGTCAAGATCTGGTTCATTTTGGCCACGTGGGGGTTGCTACTCTTCTCAGCAAGGCCTGTTTCAGTGGAGCAGTGGGGGAAAAGCCTGATTGCAGCAGCAGGAGAGAATGAGAAAAAAGAAAGACTTACAGCAGGAGCCCTGCTCCAAGGGAAACTGAAAGTTGAAGCAGTCCATGGGAAAAATGTGAAGTGAAGCAAGAGACTATTTCTGTTTCTTCGTTCTATAAGACAAGCATTGCTGCAGAAAAATTGAAGGACAGGGACAGGGGTGATCTCCGGGTTGAGGGCTCCTTAACAAAGGAGGGGACCGCAGGGGGCAGGTTTGCTGTGGCCTCAGTTCATCCCAATTACAGGAGGCAGAACCGTGGGTATGGTCAGGATGCCGACTGGCGGAAGAAGATGCGTGTTCATGGAAATTCTCTTCTGGCAGCTTCTAAACTCTCAGTGAAAAAGGAAAAGCTCAGAAGCCGAGAGGAGAACAAAGACGTATTGAAGGACCGAGGAGGAAGGGAATGGAATGGAGTGGGCAACCAGAAGAGTTGGGGAGTGACCGAAAAATTAGAAAAAATTAGGTCTTTCCCTTTAGACTTGACTAAGCTAAAAATATTAGCTCTTCTGAGAATTCAAGAATCAAGTAATTCACTTGCTATGTAAACAGTTCAAGAGAAGATAAATTTATTCTATGACATTGGTTTAAACCTGTTGCAAAACCCCACCAAGTATTTGTGTATTTATATTTTCAAACTAAGCATATTGAAATAATAGAAATAAAACTCTGCATAAAATAGAAACAAATTGAATCCTGTGTTAAAAAAAAAGTAAGCACTGTAATCAGGTAGGCTTTATCTTATGAATACTACCATGCTAAATGGTAGCAAACCTACTTACGTAAGTCATTGGCGCAAAAGATCCATGATTATTCATCAAAAGATAGGTATAAAAAGTTTTGAAAAAGTTTGTTAAAACTCCTGTTTCCCAAATAGATTAGGATATGGGGGCTATAATGTTATTATTGAATTTAACTCAATTACCTCCTGATAAGAATACTAATTCTACATGTCATCAATATGTTTATAGTAGTTGAGTCTTTGTAGCCTACTAGTTGTCAAATTTCTGATCTATTTTTGGGAAAAAAAGTGTACTCTCTAATCATAGGATAAAAGATTGAAAATATCAATTACACCAGTTTTGCTTACCATCTTGTTTGACTCTTAAAATTCTTATTTTTTTGCCTGCTTGATTGATCATTTTAACATTTCTATGATACATTCTCTAATTATGGTCCAAACTCATCAGTGTTACTTAAAATTTTAATTTTTAAATTAGGTTTTTTGCTGGATTGGAACAAGTGTAGAATTTTTTATATCTTCCCAATGAATTGTACCTTTGATTAAGTGATGATTATATTTCATGTTTTTGGCCTTAAACTATTCAATTTTAATATTACTGTACTAGTAATTATTATTAATTAATAGATTACTACTTTTCTGGTTTTTTTAATTTTTTTTTTTTTTTCCTTTTTAGGCCTCACCTACAGCATATGGCATATGGAAGTTCCCAGGCTAGGGGTCGAATTGGAGCTGTAGCCACCGGCCTATGTCATAGTCACAGCAAAGCAGGATCTGAACCACATCTGCAACCTACACCATAGCTCACAGGCAACACCGGGTTTCCAACACACTGAGCGAGGACAGGGATTGAACTCACATCCTCATGGATACTAGACCGATTCGTTTCCACTGCAGCACAACGAGGACTCCTCTAAATTTTTTTTTTTTCAAATTTTTAAACCATTGGGTTTTTGGTCTTTCTAAAAAATACCCACGTTACACTTAAATATATATATATTGCTAAAATATAATAGTAGGCTATATGAATTTTTTAATTTATTAGATGATGCCATTTTCCCCCAAGTATCTGTGTATCTGTGTCAATTTCTTTCCCTAGGATCAGTTTATAAGTGTCTACAACCTGCTCAACATTTAAGATTTCCAATTTTTAAGACTGTATCTATCATGTAGATAGAAAATACTGTCTCCAAAATTTAATTCATTTATTTTTAATCAATGAGTTGGCCTTGTTTTTGCTTGTACATTTGCCAACGTTATATATTCGCTTGTGAAATGCTTCTGCATTTTTTGGCCCATTTTTCTAATTGATTATTGGTTGCTATTTGCTTATTAAATTAACAATACGTAGGAACTCTTTATATATTCTGGATACAAATCACTGTCGATTTTATCTGTGGTGAACATATTCTCCCTGTTTTTGATTAGTTCTCCACCTTTTCAAAGTGTCTTTTAATGAAGAGAGCTTCTGAATTCCAAGGCAACCATACTATTACCTTTTTCAATTTTGGTTTCTGCTTGGTCTGTATTATTCCGCAAATTTCTCCTCACCTGTAGGTAAAAGTGATATTCATTATTATTTTTAATAGAATTGTTTTCTTTCTACATTTAAATTTTAATTTACCTAGAAATATTTGTACATGATATGGTTAGGATCCAATTTAACTTTTTCTCCCAATTCAGATAACCAACAATTTCAGCACCATTTGTTAAATAGTTTTGCCTTTCTCCACTCACCTGCAATGTGGAAACATGGCCTTTGTCAAATATCACATTATATATATATATGTACATATATATATACACACATGTACATATGTATAAATACATAAGATGCATGCTATCCTACATGATATTTACATATATATAATATTTGTACACTCTCTTCTTATGTTTGTCCTGGCAGAGGTCAGAGATGAGACAGTAGTTAACATTAGCTTAATTTGAACATGTCTCTGAAACTCTCAATAAAGCACTTAATAACCTGGAAGGAGAGCACATTTTCAAAATTTGATGAAGATATTCACCTGAAATCAACTGCCCTCATTATTTATAATAGTAGCTCTAGCATCAAAGTTAAAGCTAAACTCAAACAAACAAACAAAAAACAGCCAGTTTACACCAGGTGATATTAGAGAATTATTATTAAGGTTTCTAAGATGTGTGGTTACATGTATATAATAGAATGTCATACGTAATCCAAAGTCATGTAGAATTAATTCTAAAGTAATTCATTGGGAATGAAATGAAGCAGGATTAGCCAATGTTAATTGTTAGAAACTAAGTAGCAGAGGGTTATAATTCTGTTCTCTACTCTTGTGTATGTTTGAAAAAATTAAATAAAAAAATTAACTACATCAAAAAAATGATACATTTGCTTATCATCACTACTATTATTGGTTTTGCTGCATTTCAAAGTTAATTACAGTTGGTGTGTTTTAAACAAGTCCTCAGACTTGAAGGACAGCTTCTGGTTGCTAGGTGCTCTACTATTTGCTATGCAATTTCCTAAACTCCTAATTGTAGCTACTTTTTCTAGTTTTTTGAGGAATTTATAAATTTAAGTAGTTACAGTAGAAAATGTGTGGGGTCAGGAGAGAGGAGCTGTATCCTGTGTGGATTTGGACCGTCTAGTGTAGCTCTCTGGCTAGAAATGTTGGGGTGTTCACCGGGGCTCCCTGAGCTTCCCACAGATATCTCGCCTTTTCCAGACCAGTGTTGCCACTGAACCAACAGTGATTCTTATTAGGACAGCAAGATATCCTTCAGCAACAACCAACAGAAACTTTGAAAAAATAAAGGTTTATTACCTACAGGACCTGAAAATTATAACAGCACACCTGGGCCACACAGTGAGGTTTTGGGAAGAAGAGAGGGTGGGGGAGAGAGAGAGGGAGAGAGGAAAGAGACTTGGGGTTCTGCTTTTAATGCGGTCGAGGTTGGGGGTCTAGGGATTTGTGGTGCTCACCCTTTCTTTTATAATGTTAAAACATAAATGTGAGAATTTGAAGCCTAGGAACAGAAAAAAAAAAAAAAAGTGGCCCAAATGGTCAGTTATCAAAATCAACCACGATCCATAAAACAAAAGAGCATCCTCAATGGTGTGGTGTTATGGCTGGCCTGGTGTTTATCTGAGATTGTTTTCTTTGAAGAAGATGCCTTTTTGAAGTGGATTCCTCATCCATCAAAGCTTAAGCCAGGCACTTGCATTACAGAAGGAGAAGCCAAATATCAGGCCTCACACTACAAGCTGTTTTGCTCTTATTTTTGAAAAACAGTGCTTTAAGTATCTGAACCAGAGAGCCGGCTTTGGGACCAGTATTCCCAGCGCTCACGGTCAGTGGAGGCATTTCTTCAGGGTGTGAGCTCTGGGTCTCTTGGTAAAGGGAAATCTCTGGGCCAAGTAACCACGGCGTGCAAACAGTGTGGTACCTTTTCTCTGCAGGGAGTTCCTTACGGAGGGAACACAGCCAGGGACTGAGAGCTCCGGGCTTCACATCTGCCTCTGCCTTTACCCGAGGCAGGTCCCCAGCCACGCTGCCCCCCAACTCCAGACCCTGCTCTTTACTCTTCCCGTGGGTCCGCCTTTCCAGCTGTTGTCCTGCCACTTCAACAGAAGGACGGCCTCCAGCATGGGTTGTGTGCGTACCTGCTAGCAAAGAAACCTCTCCACTTTCTCATACCCAAAGCTCTCTTTTCCCCTCATTTTGAAGGTTATTTTTCCTGGACATAAAATTCTGAGGTGGTAGTTTCTGTTCTTGTTTCCAGCACTTTAAAGTGCCACTGATGGAGTTCCCCTCGTGGCTCCATGGTTAACGAACTGAACCTGACTAGGATCCATGGGGACACAGGATTGATCCCTGACCTCGCTCAGTGGGTTAAATATCCCAAGTTGCCGTGAGCTGTGGTGTAGGTCACCGATGTGACTTGGATCCCTTGTTGCTGCGGCTGTGGCCTAGGCCAGCCGATACAGCTCCAATTGAACCCCTAGCCTGGGAACCTCCATATGCTGCAGGGGTTCCCCTAAAAAGACAAAAGACTAAATAAATAAATAAATAAATAAAATGCCACTGATATCTCACTGGATGCCCAGCTTCTTTTTTTCTCTTGTGGGTTTAAAATTTTCCCTTTGTGCTTGGTTTTGTTATAGCAGGCAGATTGGAGACATGGGCAAGAGACAGACTGGCACAGAGCAAATGGTAGGAAAGCAGGCATTTTGTAAACAATGGGCAAAGAAAAGCAGGAACCTCCAGTCTGACAGAAAACCACATATTTCGGGGTGATAAGGGTTCTGGGGGCAGGCAAAGAAAGATGGGGAGATGCAGGAATTTTTGCTCACTGTACCCTCATTACAATAAAATTAGCTCTGCAGATAAGAATTTCCCATCTTGCACCACAGCTATGACATTTCCCATCAAGCCTAAATAAGGACAAAAATCCCTCCTCTCAAGACGGTGGAACTGAGATGGTAATCATGGAATATGACCCCCAAACGCCTCTCCCCACAGTGAATATTCTGCCCATTAATTTATATACCCCACATAATCCACTTGCCAAAGAAACTCTGGGCAGCAGCTCACCTAAGTCAGCCCGCTGTCACCTGGAGTGTATGATTGCTTAACAAACCTCACTTGGCTTTCTTGATCTCCCCGTCTGTCCCCGACTTCTTTCTGTGACAAGAACCTACTTTCCAGGAACAGTTTGAGTATGAATGACTCAGGTGCTTTTCTTTTCTCTGCTTGGGGTTGCTGAGGTTTTAGGACTCTAGGAGGATGGTTGGTTTTCATCAGTTTGGGGGAATGTTCATCCTTTATATATTTTAAAAGTTTAATTTAATTTTTGTTGTGTCCACACTTGCAGTATATGTAGTTCCTGGGACAGGGACAAATTCAAGCTGCAGCTGCAAGCTACACTGCAGCTGCAGCAGTGCTGGATCCCTTAACCCATCTTACTGGGCTGGGGATCAAACCGGCACCACCCCAGTGACCCCAGCTGCTGCAGTGGGATTCTTCACCCAGTGGGCCAAAGCAGGTCTCCTTCCTTTATATTTTTAGGTACTTTTTCTGCTCATTCTCACCATCTTCTTCTGGACCTTGAACGGCATGTACACCTGAAGGTGTGAGATTACTCATAAATTCCTTGGGGCTCTCTTCATTCTTCTCTCAATCTTTTTTTCTCTGATTTCTTGAGCTTAAAACATGTCTACAGATCAGTCTTTGAGGCACGTGACCATTTCTTTCACCATGTCCAGTCTGTTAATGAGCCCATTCAGTGAGTTT
Source organism: Sus scrofa (assembly GCF_054392235.1). Lineage (NCBI taxonomy): Eukaryota > Metazoa > Chordata > Mammalia > Artiodactyla > Suidae > Sus > Sus scrofa. The sequence goes on from NC_139383.1 coordinate 3,903,852, forward strand.
TCACTGTACATATTGAACATTTAATTTTAATTTTAATTTTTTGTCTATATTTTAAATTTATTTAACATTGTATCATGTATATTTAAAAGAGACGTTTTGATCATGAATTGCTGAGTCTAAAAATAACCAGTTGACCAACAAAGAATCTAAACTTCAAGCCCCTGAAGTCAATGATCATGTCTTAATTTTAAATTTTTAGACTCAGCATTTAATTCTTCTAAAATTTTTCAGTTATATGATGAAATTTCTCATTTACTCCTTAAGATAATGTGTCTTTAATTTTCTGACTACATTTGTAGTGCTTGTATTATAGTCTTTGCCTAACTCATCTCGTGGCTGCTTTTGATTTTGTCCTCTGCTTTCATTCTTCATTGGGAATATACATATATACAACGTATACACATAGTTTACAGACACGCACACATATGTATGTATTCAAACACACATATATTACATCCAGTATTATTTTGTTGTCTGCCAGACATTGTGGATGACTTTCTGGAGACCCCGAGATTTTTACCTTCCTCATAAGTTGGCTGCTGTTTTGCTTTAGTGGGTAGTTTAGTGACTGACTGCTCGCTCTGACTGTGTGGGCTTCCTCTTATGCTTTGTGAGGGGGTTGTTTTTTAGACCCCAGGTGTTGCTAACCCCTTTCGCACGGCAGGGTTCCCTCCCCACCCCTCTCTTCCCTCTGGAGCTTTACAGTTGTGAGGTGGGTCCAGAACAGGCTTTACTCAGGGCGAGGTTCCTGCTCGCAAGATAGGGCCTGAGTGGCATTTCAGCAGAACGCTCCTGATGCTGTAGAGAAGTTAGTGACATTTGTCCGCCCTGGTGGGGGCTGAAGGCCAGCGTCCTCATCACTGCCTGAACCCTGCTGTTTCTGTTCTGCTTCAGCCTGCGGCGGCCTTGCTCTGGTGGGCCTCTGGTATTCCGTCCTGTACAAGTGCAACCCAGACCTCGAGAAAATATCTAAGGTAAACTGACACCCGACAAGGATTTGTGGGTCCTCAGTCTATACGCCCCCCTCTGCTCAGACCCTAACCTGCTTCCTCAGCTTTGTGGCCTTATCTAGACTCCAGCTCATTACGTTACGTGTGGGAAGGTGTCCCCAGGCAGAGAGCTGGGCTAATTGGGAAGCTCATCCCAAGCGTTTCCCTTTATTTCAGGAGATTTCACTCATGTATGGCCCATATCCCAGGATGGAAATAATTGCTCATAGATTTTGTGCACTTAGAGTCCGATTTTTGATGGGAGGGCTAGACCAGTCCCTGTCCCATCCTTGTAATTGTTGGCTGTATACGAGATTATTTCAGTGGGCTAGCAAAAAGAAGCAAAGGAATGGCTGTGAGAAGTTAATACAATTACCGTTTATTTGGAATAGTAATATTGTTTTGCCCATGTATCAAAAAAGTCTACTAAAATAATAATAGAATATTTTAATTGACTGCTTACAAAATAAGTTTATGAAATTAATAGGCTTCTCATATGCAAGCAAAGAACATCTGGAAGTAAAGCGTTAATGAGGACGAGCCATTCAGAGTCACAACGGGAAGTCTAAATTAAATACCATCAAATCCCAGCCGCTGTGGAGTACTTGTTTACAAAAGTAATATAAGCCCTTTTAGGGAAAAAGAAAAATGGTCAGAAAATTGAATAGAGAAGTCAATGATTTATTCAGGCACTTTCTCCTTGATGGGGGCTAGCATATCCGAGCTTCCTTGTATGGATATTCCCAAACCCTCATGTATTTCTACTTATACATTTAATTAGATGAGAACAAAACTCATATGCAAACTAATAGTGTTTCATTCCCCCAAGAGTACTTACTTGTATGTCAATAAAATTTGACCACCTCAAAAATGGTGAGGATACCCATGTGTGGCTCTACAGCTTATTTAACCAACCCTCATTGATCATTTTGATAATTGTTTTGATAGCTGTCCATTTTTCATTTTATTTTACGGCCACACCTGTGACACATGGAAGTTCCTGGGCCAGGGACGGAATCCAAGCCATAGCTGTGACCTACCCCACAGCCGTGGCAATGCTGGGTCCTTGAACACACTGAACCTGGCCAGGAATGAAACCTGAATCTCCAAGCGACCTGAGCTGCAGTAGTCAGATTCTTAACCCACTGCAACACAGTGGGAAATCCTCATAGTCATAAATTTTCAACAAGAAAACTCAGGGATGCAATGATATCAAATCTGCGGTATTGTTCACCCAAATTTTCGCACTCTTCCTCATTCTAGGCACAGAGCAGAATGTCATTGCTTTGTCCCACGAGCAGGGTCCAGAGCTGGACATGCTGTCTGCTAGTGGGCATGCTGTCTGCTACTTTCAGGCCACAGCATCTTACGTTTATGTTCACTGCCCAGTTACATTCCTCAAGGGTGGCCTTTTCCACGGCTGTGGAGACAACGGCATCTGAGATTAGGGCTTCGGAGTGTGGATGAACCAGGCAGAGCCCTCATCTCCCAACAATGTTCACATAACACGAGCCCAGGGTAAACTTTGTCTTTTTTTAGACACTGAGAGATGTGCTGTCTTTTACTGCAGCATAGTCCAGTCAACCTGTTCTATTCCAGCTGATGCAAATATTAATCCATCTATTCATTCCCTAGGCCAAATATGCTTGGGATTGAATCCTGCATCAGAGGCTGTATTCGTTTTATAGTTTGATAGAGTCAAATTATCTCTCTAAGTATGCATGGTAAAACATTATTTACGTGTAGCTATCAATATTGGAAGACCCCAGAAAAAGGGATTTTTTAAAAAAATGAATCATTCTTAAAAATTATATTTTAGAACTGGAGGAAATTTCTTTTGCATTTAATATGTAGAGATGATGTAACCTAACCAAGACTACTCTAGTTTGTAACTCTGTGAAACAGACGGCTACAGGTCCCAATGGATGGGCGGAAAATAGCTCACTCAAGGGTTATTTCATGTGGGGAAAATCTCATAAATCACATGGAAGAAAGATCATTTACTATTGATGGGGAGATACTTTAGAGGTATTGACTGAAACAAAAACGTGAGCAAATGGCATCTCAATAGCAAGCAGATGACACCAAGAGCTCTTTTCAAGAGTCCTAACACATTACTTTTTTCTTTGCCTGAAGATGCTATAAAAGCAAATCTTTCTGGGAAGTGATTTTTGCCACAGCATTACCTGAAGGTAATTAAAGAATTTAATGTAAATTAAAAAATCTCTATTTGCTCTTATCTCTTTTTTTATCAATTTTAAGTAAATATATAAAGTTTATGTTCTAAGATTAGGTGGAAAAATATGGACATGTATTCATTACATTTCTATAATTAAATATTTTTACTGTTTTTCATTGCCCTATATATATTGTAATGTATACCTATGTATATCTATAAAAACTGTTATATGTACACATATAAAAAACTGTTACAAAAGTTAATCCACTCTTTCATTAAAGAATATGTAACAGAAAAGCATGTCATAAAACATGAATGCTTTTAAGTTTCTTTTTTCCCCATATTTTAAATTTCGTACTCTTTATTATACCATAGGAACTAAGACATTGTTTTCCATTATTGCTTTCAATTTTAGACTTCTAAGTTCCAGGAACAGAGCAGGCCAAATTGTGCTTTCGGAGGGCAGTCGTCATCTTCTGAGCCCATGTGGTCCACATCAGCTGACGGAGGTTCTCAGGACCCTGGCTGCCTCCTGGAAGGATCCAGCTCCCCAGGCAGAGGCTGAAATGTCATGCACTCGATTTCCGGACCTCTAACCCATCCAAATCGTTGGTGTGTGACCTAATCCTGACCACTTGGATCTTTAGGAGCGTTTTCTGGGGGACTCTAGGAAGGGGTTTTCCTTCCCAAAATATATTACCTTGGCTGGATATTTTGCTCACCTTGATGCCTGAAACTCAAAGAACAAGCACAGCATGAATCTGGTAAATTGACAACGTCGCAGAAATATGCAAAGAGACTGAGTCTTTGATACCATGATGGAGCACTTGTAATAACTCTGAAACTACTAATTTCAGGGCTTTGTACTGATTGAAACAATAAATATCTCTACTGTCTAAACCAGCCTTAGTCAGGCATCTGTCATTTGACACTGGAGGCACCTTAACTGAGAAATTCATCAGTCTGTGTGTTTCATTGTCAGCAATCTGATAATCAAACAAATAGACCTCATGTTTACTTTCTTTTGTAATTTTTAAGTTACTAGTGGTATATGCAAATATATGTATTATTAATGGAGTATATTATATTCATACATACATATAAATTTATTATTATTATTAGTTTCTTTTTAGGGCCACACCCACGTCATATGGAGGTTCCCAGGCTAGGGGTTGAATCCAAGCTATAGCTACCGGCCTACACCACAGCCACAGCAATGCCAGATCTGAGCCACGTCTGTGACTTATAACACAGCTCACAGCAATTCTGGATACTTAACCCACTGAGCGAGGCCAGGGATCAAACCTGGGTTCTCATGGATGCTAGTCAGATTTGTTTCCACTGAGCCATGATGGGAACGCCCTAAATTTATTGTATTACATGTATATTTCATATACGTTCAAAATTATTTAAATATATTTAAACATATTACTAATTCAATATACACCCAAATTATTTCCTTTCCTAATTTGTGCTTATTTATTTCTTTATTGTCTTCTATTTTTACATTAAAATCTCTATCTACCAGGAATTGAATTTGGTAAAAATAAATAAATAAATACAATCCAATTTCTAGCTCTCTAATGTTTCCAAATGGCTTGCCAATTGCCACAATATCACTTATCAAATATCTATTATTTCCAAACTTATTGGGAATTTCTTATGACATTACAAGATTTTGATCCATAGTTTGGTGAATTTTTGTTTTTCTGCTCTGAATTATGAATCTGTCTTTCCATTCAAGCATATTTAATGTACAGTTTTTATTATTGTATTTTATATTAAGATGATAAACTGGCACATAAATATGTATTTTCCTATGATTATTTTAAATACATATCTGTTGAATATATAGTAATCTATGAGTATAATTATAATATATACTATATATAATCATGTATTATGTAATACATATTTATAAAATTTTATATTAATTCTTATGAATAATCTAAAAAAGCAAGGGGAGGTGGATAATAAATCCATTTAAAAAACTGAAAAATCAAAAAAGGGAATTATCAGATACACTGCGTGGAGTTGTGTCTCCCAAAGTTACCTATCAGGTCCTAATTCCTGTATCCTGTGACCCTTCCCTTATATGGTAAAAAAAACTTGTAAATGGAATTAAATTAAGAATTTTGGGATGATATTATCCTGGATTACCAGGATGGGTCCTGAATGCAATCACAGGTATCCTTTTTCCCTCCAGCTATATTGAAGTATGATTGACAAGTAAAAACTGTATATATTTAGGCTGTGCAGCATGATGTATGATTTTTATGGTGCACAGTATCATGACTTCACAGATATATACATACATATCATGAACTGACTACCATACTATCAGGTTAATTAACCCATATATCGCCTCACATAGTTAACTTCTTTTTGTGTGTATAGTGAGAATATCTATATCTCTCTTCTGAGCAAATTTTAAGGATACAATATGTTATTATTAGCTATAGTCAGAATTATCCATCTTACACCTGAGGAATATATCCTTTGAGCACCGTCTCTCCCCTCTTCCTCACCTCCCCACCCTATCCCTGGCCACCACCATTCTATCCTCTGGTTCTATTAGTTCAGCTTTTTTAGATTCTACATATAGGTAAGATCATGCTATTTTTTTCTGTATCTAGTTTATTTTACTTAGACTGATGTTAACTACTGCAGAGCTATTGTAGCATTAAAATGCACTTTAGTAATCACGGGGCAATTTTTTCCTTATTTCTCTCTTTTATAGTTACCTTTTTTTACTGTTTAAAAATATACCACAAAATTATTTTATTTAGTTACGAAAACATCTCCATTGAATTATCATCATCTGTTATCATGCCTATTTTTTTTCCTTAAAATCCTTTCAGATTGCCATTTAGTCTGTATTTCAAGTCTGCCTATATTACTCTATTTCTTCTAGTAATATTTGGTCCTTTGCTGTTACTCTTTCCAACAAGTCCTCAAATGAAATATGTTAATTACATGGTATCACTCAAACTTGTAACACTGTATACACATTGATGTACAAACATGTGACCAAAACTGTTATTTAATGTCAGTTATTCAACATGAATACCCTGAAAACATTTTTAACTAAAAGGCTTATATCGATATTATCTGTACTCGATAATGTATTGAATTTATTTTATACAAGGAAAATATTAATTATATTGAATATTATATAATTATACAATTATACTACTTCAAAATTAATTACACAATGCATTGATTTCTAGTGATTCAACTTTAATTAAATCTAAAATACATATATATTTTTTCTTTTTCAGCCACACTTGTGGCATACGGAAGCTCCTGAGCCAGGGGTTGAATCTGAGTCACAGCTGTGACAATGCTGGATCCTTAAACCCTTTCTGAGCCACAGTGGGAACACTAAAAATATTCTTTTTTAATATAATTTATTATTAATATTTATGCCTCCACAGTGGGAACATAGGAGATATAGAATTCTAGATATTTAAGTAATTTATTTTAAACTTCATTTAAGTTTTTATAAGAATATGTGTCAGTCTATTTGATGATATGATAATGATTTTAAAAATCAATTCTGTATCTGTTACCTCTTCTGTGGTAGCTGAGCCTCACTTCATTGGCCAATAATAGGAACTGACTCAGAGTAAGGAAGAAAAAGGTGAAGAGGAAGGAGAAAGAAAAAGAGAGGGAGGAGAGAGGTTTTGCAGGAGGGTCAATATGACAAAATCAATGTGTTTTCACCAGGGTCACTGCCACTTGAAAAGAAAGAAGTAGGGGTGACTTCATCCTTCAAGAATGCTAGCTTAAACTGGCACTGTTCTTTGCTAAAGGAATTCGCGACATTCAAGGTAGCAAAAGCTAATCTAGGGCAAAAGAGAGCATAAAAATATCTTTACAAATTAATAGTAGTCAAATATTTTTGGATAAATTTATATCTACAAATTTTGATGTAGGGAAAACTTAATTTGATGAAGTAATGGTCTCCCCAAAACACAGCGGCAAAAGCTGTAATTGCTAAAAATTTAACAAGTGCAAAATTAGCAAGAGGGGGAACCAGTGAAGGCAGTTGAAGTTGGTCCAGAGGAAGATGATGGTAATGAGGATGTTGTTAGTGAGAGAAGGAAAATGGCAAATAGAATTGGGAGACTTCGTGATGGAATAGATGCTGAGGATGAGGCAGAGACACCCTGCAGATAGATGGTTGGGTAGGCAATGGTGCTATTGGAGAAACATCAGCATTAACCATCAATAGTTTGCCAGTTTCACCTTTGTTTTTATTTTTGTTCCTTTTGTTTGGTGTTGGATAAAAGGTTTTAAAAATTTGTAACTGCATTATTTCTCAAATGAGTAGAGAAGAGGTATCTGATCTAATAAGTATTTCTGGGACAATTGCTTGATTATTTCATGATGGAAAAAATAACTCGGCCATGCATTTTACATAAAAAGTAAAGTTTTTAAGTTAAAGAATTAAATGTAAAAGGTGAAAATAAAAAAAGGATGGTCAGAAAGCGAAAGACAAATACCATATGATATCATGTATGTCTGGAATCTAATATACAGCACAAATGAACATTTCCACAGAAAGAAAATCATGGACTTGCAGAAAAGACTTGTGGCTGCCAAGGGGGAGGGGGAGGGAGTGGGGTGGATTGGGAATCTGGGGTTCACAGATGCACACTATGGCCTTTGGAATGGACTAGCAATGAGATCCTGCTGTGTAGCACTGGGAGCTATGTCTGGTCACTTATGGAGCATGATAATGTGAGAAAATAGAATGTGTACATGTATGTGTAACTGGGTCACAATGCTGTACAGTAGGAAAAAAAGATTATATTGGGGAAATAACAAAACTAAATAAATAAAATGAAAAAAAAGAGTAGTAATGCATTTTGTTGCACAAGCACATAAAGAAGAACTTGAAAAGCTAATATTCATGAACATTAAAGTTCTCTATATTTCAAAAGAATAAAAATGTAAAGCAAGCGTAAATTGTAAAAATTACTATAATATGTAATGTCTGTATATGTATATATACACATATATTTTATGTGTATATATATATTTTAACAGGAAAAGAGCAGGGCACGAACATGTAATATAAAAGAAATATTATAATGGTTGAAAATATATAAAATATTTAACCAGATGGCTAATTTTAAAAAAGCAGAGAGTAAAGTTCCACTTTACCATTTATCAAAATGTTTTTAGTGATAGTATCAAGCATAAGGAAGGCATATAGAAAAGACATATTTTTACATTTTCAAGCAGATGGTGTGCAGTATAAATTGGTACAATATCTCCAGGACAATTAATAATATTTACCAAATGCTTTAAAATTATTAATAAAAATTCTATACTTGAAATTTATCTAAGGAAACATTAAGAATATATGCAAAATTTTTCTACGTATAAGTTAATCATAATTGTATGAAAAATTTTTGTAAAATGGAAACAAACAAACCAATAATGCTTAGTTACTCAAATAATTTTATCTCTATGATGGACTAGAAAATAGAAATTGAAAAATGCATTTGAGGGATATATAAAGAAATTGGGAAGTATTCATAGGTTGTAAGTTGTTTGTGGAGAAAAAAATGAATCTGGAGTTCCCGTTGTGGTGCAGTGGAAACAAATCTGACTAGGAACCATGAGGTTTTTGGGTTCGATCCCTGGCCTCGCTCAGTGGGTTAAGGATCCGGCACTGCCGTGAGCTGTGCTGTAGGTTGCAGACATGGCTGGGATCTGGCATTGCTGTGGCTCTGGCATAGGCTGGCAGCAACAGCTCTGATTAGACCCCTAGCCTGGGAACCTCCATATGCCATGGGTGTGGCCCTAAAAAGACAAAAGACAAAAAAAAATGAATCTCATATTCTGAAAAAGAGTGTATGTATTATATGTTATTCAAAGATATTAGAATAGTCTGCCTCTGATTTTAAGATGAGATGAATATAAAACAAATAGCAATATGAAAAAAACAGAAGGATGTTGTTTTTCCATGTGTAACTAAAGCATGACTTGTAACTTTCTTCTTAAAACTATGTTATCCAAAATTTCCAAATTTATATACATACATATATATTAGTTTGTCCTGAACTTGGGTGGTGATTGATGTAGGAAACTTTTTTGTGTATGAGATGCCTATTCCTAGACGTAGGATAACTTCTGCTAATGTAGTATTCCCAAAAATGCTGAAAGGAGGATTTTTTTTTCCTCTTTGCCTAAAATATTTGCCTACCCAATTCCTGGAATAGATGACTAGGTTGTGTTTATCTTCCAATTGATCTCTTAGTCACTGCTATTGGCAAGGTATTTATTGGGCTCTTAATCTGGAATCAGTACATGGTAACTCTATGAAGTTGAATAAAATATAAAGGGTCCTTGTGTTAACAGATATTACTAGCAATCATACAGGGATATCTTGTCATTATTCATGCTGAAATTAGAAGTTCTTAAAGCACTTTTCCTCCAAAAAGATAAATGAATCTTGACAACCCCTTCTCTGCATAAACGCCCCTGAGATGAGCATTAGGCATGTCCTGGAGAAGTGATCTGTGCTGTCTTTGACAGCGTGGTCTCTGGTGACTTCCTGCTCTGCTCTGTGACATCGGACAAGTTCCTAAACCAATCCTTCAAGTGCGTAGTCAGTCTCAGTAAGAGTTAGCCAGAGTCGTTCCTTGTTTCATTTCAAAAACACTAATGTAATTTTCGTTCAGTCCAGGCATTGTTTGAAAATCTCTCCAAATATCATCTCAAGTAATGCTCACAACTCTGTGATGTAATTGCTATTATTCTATCCACTTTTATGGATGCAGAAAATGAGAATGAGAAAATAAGAAAGGCGGGTGATATGCCCACACTCAGACACTGAGGAAGAATCCTTGTTGCCATGACATAAAGTACCCAGTAATCCACTCTACAGGGGAAACAATATTAAGGAAAGGCTTCACCAAGAAATCATCCTTCAGTTGAGAATCAAAGTGAAGGCTATAGTTCCCTAGGTGGAAGTGATCTGAGACAGATTAGCCACATGGAACAGAATTATCATTAGGGAAAGATGCCCTTCTCTTTCTTCTTACTGCATTCTTAGTTCTCTCTTATCTTTTTCATGAGGGAATATTAATATACCTACACTTTGTTTCCAATTATATCCATGTTCATATGGCAGAAGTAAATTAAATGCAGAATGTTGGATATTACAATTATGTTAGAACCAGTGACATTGCCTCCAAGTCAGCCTCTTCCTGTGTTTCATATCACGGTGAAGGGCACCAGCATCTCCTGTGCTCCCCAAGCCAGAAGGCACGTGGTACCACCCTTAGCTTTTCTCCATCCTTCATACTCTGCATCCAATCCGTCACCCAGGTCCTATTGATTCTACCTCCCAAATGCTTCTCAAGTCCATCCACTTCAATCATGTTCAAGAGTGCCAGCCTGGTCTAATTGTTATAGATGGTGCTGGAGAGGGACTCAGGCTCTTACTGACTGACCTTGATGTCCTGCAATGAGCCAGCAGCTCACCTTGGAAGGAATGCTCTCTCAGACCCTGCTGAAATGTCTGCCTTGTTAGGATTAGAGTGGCTTTAGGTACTTTAAATGCTCTGTTTTCACCTAAAAGATGTGAGATGGTCATTTCATTGCCTAACCAGTTATAATCACTTTTACACATTATGATCTCATGGATTTCCTTTCGTTTTGGTCTCTGTTATTTGCAGTGAATATTTCTTTGAATGAGAGTTTACATATAGTCACTTCTAGAGCAGCACAAACCAACGTCTGTCTTCCTTGATCGACTTTGTTTCTAAGGAATTTGGAAAGAAATATGCTTTCCACTTTGTGAGGAGCGTCTTTGCATAGCATAACCTGGCCTTACCTTGAAGATTATGGAGGGTACACTACCTCATTGGTTCACTTCACCGAGCCTCAGAGGGCAGCAAATCAATTTTTCAAGGCTCCTACTGGTTTGACTTGCTGGGGATATGCATGATGCCTCTTGTTTTTCTGAATCTTACCTGACAGCCCAGTGATCCAAAAGGGAAGCAGGAGGATGTGTAAGCCAGGCTATTCTCAGGTCTGCATAAGGTACAGCTGCCGGGTACAGGGCAGCAGCCGTCTGGCTCTGCTTTCCACCTCCTCTCCCCTGGCCGCAGAGCATCCCCTGAGACATAATCAGACTGATTAGCTCTGAATCCAAGAGTCCCGTTGTCCTGAATTGACAGCTCTGGTTTTTGTGATAACAATAAACCTGGGCATAACGACACGAATTTTGAAAAGAAAACTACCGGCCTACCCTTCTCTGACAATCAGACAGCATCTCCATGACTCCCAGGTACTGCTGTGGAGGGTTTTCCAGATTGGTGAATAACCCAAAATGACCTACTACAAATTCCGCAGGCAAACTTACCTTCATGCTTTCCCTCCCCCCGCTGCTGCAGCTGGCCTTCATTTGCATCCAGAATTTACCTTCCTTTCTCTTTCCTGAGTCTAGCCCTGCTTCTCTTTAAGGACTTGGTTGTTAAAAATTAAATTTGCCAGACATGTCGTATTTTAAATTTATACCAGAGCGCCTTAAGAAAACGCTTTCCGCTTGCCTGAGCACGAGGAGGGCAGAGCTCTTCCATGCCGCCTCCTTCAGACCTTTGCCTTCCCTCCTGGGTTTTATGACGAGACCCCTGGTTTCTGTTGGAAGCTGTGAAAATTCTGGTATAAATGCCATCCCCCAGGAGAATGTCTTCCTTAGTTATAGACCTGTCACATGAAGACAGAAGCCCTCCTTGGCCAAACCTGTGGTTGCATGATTGATGCCTCACCCCTTAACTTTCCATTTCAGGGTTCCCTGCAGGAGTGATAGCGTAAGAGCAGGCATCCCAGCCTCACCTGGCTTATGCCCCTGGACCCTTTTCCCCACACGAGGCATCAGGTAGTAGGGCATCCAAAGGGCAAAGGGGTGGGTGGATGACCACAGGGGAAAGGGGTCATTCAGGGCACTCAATGACAAACTGTATCTCCTCAGCAGCACCTCTGACATCGTGTCCATTTTTAGCAAGTAAACAAAACACATCGCGATTAAAGACTAACTTCTCCTGCGCAGGCAGCCAGAAAATGAAAGAGTTCAGTATTTCAGCTTCTCATGGAGAAGTATTTCCAGCTGGACACTCTCTTATTTATTCACTGTTTACACCACCCTTTCTCTCCTCTGCTGACATGAATCTGAGTTGGTTCCAGGTTTGAGTCACGGGCAGGTTCAGGATGGCACACAGGTGTCCACGGTCTGTGGGTGTCTACAAAGAAGGTTGTGTATGTTGGACTGTCTTAAATACAGGCTGCTTTTCTCAATGACCACAGAGGATTTAGAGCGGGGGGTAAAATTGTCACTATTTATTAATCAGTAAATTAGTGCTGAAGCTCAATGAATCTATATGAAAGCAGCATCTGTAACTGACATGCATATATTCTTTAAGAGGAGATCTGGGGTTATTTGTGGGACCAAATGGTTGGTTGATTCCAGCAACGATGCCCTAAATAAAGGCCACCCAATTTTACACGAGGACTTTAGCTAGAGAACCAACATTTTCATTGGAATTTAGAGCTTACCCAGATGAGAGATGCAGGTACTTAAATTTAACTCTAATACAAGGAGATATAACCAAATTTAATATGTTAAAAGGTAGATACACTTTCATTTTTCTTATTTTATTCTACAGCTGCATGCAAAGCAATGAAACCCTCACACTATGCACAAAAATAAACTCAAAACGGCTGAAAGACTTAAATATATGACAGGACACCATCAAACTCCTAGAAGAAAACATAGGCAAAACACTCTCTGACATCAACATCATGAATATTTTCTCAGGTCAGTCTCCCAAAGCAATAGAAATTAGAGCAAAAATAAACCCATGGGACCTCATCAAACTGAAAAGCTTTTGCACAGCAAAGGAAACCAAAAAGAAAACAAAAAGACAACTTACAGAATGGGAGAAAATAGTTTCAAATGATGCAACTGACAAGGGCTTAATCTCTAGAATATATAAACAACTTAAACAACCCAACAGCAAAAAGGCCAATCAATCAATGGAAAAATGGGCAAAAGACCTGAATAGACATTTCTCCAAGGAAGATATGCAGATGGCCAGCAAACAATGAAAAAATGCTCAACGTCGTTGATTATAAGAGAAATGCAAATCAAAACTACCATGAGATACCACCTCACACCAGTCAGAATGGCCATCATTAATAAATCCACAAATAACAAGTGCTGGAGGGGCTGTGGAGAAAAGGGAACCCTCCTGCACTGCTGGTGGGAATGTAAACTGGTACAGCCACAGTACCAGTGGAGAACAGTTTGGAGATACCTTAGAAATCTATACATAGAACTTCCATATGACCCTGCAATCCCACTCTTGGGCATCTATCCGGACAAAACTCTACTTAAAAGAGACACATGCACCCGCATGTTCATTGCAGCACTATGCACAATAGCCAGGACATGGAAACAACCCAAATGTCCATCGACAGATGATTGGATTCGGAAGATGTGGTATATATACACAATGGAATACTACTCAGCCATAAAAAAGAATGACATAATGCCATTTGCAGCAACATGGATGGAACTAGAGAATCTCATCCTGAGTGAAATGAGCCAGAAAGACAAAGACAAATACCATATGATATCACTTATAACTGGAATCTAATATCCAGCACAAATGAACATCTCCTCAGAAGAGAAAATCATGGACTTGGAGAAGAGACTTGTGGCTGCCTGATGGGAGGGGGAGGGAGTGGGAGGGATCGGGAGCTTGGGCTTATCAGACACAACCTAGAATAGATTTATAAGGAGATCCTGCTGAATAGCATTGAGAACTTTCTCTAGATACTCATGTTGCAACAGAACAAAGGGTGGGGGAAAAATGTAATTGTAATGTATACATGTAAGGATAAATTGATCCCCTTGCTGTACAGCAAGAAAATTAAAAAAAAATAAAAATAAGAAAATAAAGTGTGTTGAAATTTTTTGTGACCTCGCCTCTTATTTCCTTCTAACTTTTTTTTTACACATAATGATTTTTATTTTTTTCCATTATAGCTGGTTCACAGTGTTCCGTCAATTTTCCACTGTACAGCATGGTGACCCAGTTACACATACATGTGTACATTCTTTTTTCTCACATTATCTTGCTCCATCCCAAGTATCTGGTTTGATCAGTATATCAAATGAGAGAAGTCTATACTCCTAAGTTTTACCTGAGTTGGATATTTAAAACCCAACTCAGATACTTAGACTCTTGAAAAAGATGATGTATGGAGCAATGACACAAGAAATCTTAGTAGAATCAAGCGTCCACAACAAGGAATCACAGATGCTCAATTGGTTGACTGTAATTGACTGAACTGCAAAAGCAGCTAATACAGGCCTACTTCTCTATATGGGACTGATTTAAGCTTGAAAGTTTGATTTGTCTTTAAATTTTACATTTAGTACTTCATCTTTTTGGACTCACATAGTAAAATTAGAATTAGTTTTACCACAAATTATTTTGTATCCATTAAAACTCAAAAATGCTCAAGAACAATTATACATCATAAAATATCTATTTAAAGAAAGTGATATTATTATTAAAAACCACACTGATAATTAAAACGCATGAGAAATTTAAATGCTGAGAAAAGTTGAGATGATCATTTGGTAAAGTGATACAATAACAAGATGAGAATCAATGTCTTCCTGTTTTAGGCATAATGGTAGATGAAGATGCAGGTATGCATAATAGGAGATATCTTTGGGCTCGTCTCTTGCTTTATTGTGTATCAACAAGTCTGTCTCCCTCTCCCTTCCTTTTGAGACGTGTTTTCTACTTATTGCTCCCCTTGTTTTGGTAAAGCATTAAGTAATCTCTTAACATATCATTGCTTATACACCTTCTTATTGGTAAGTCGCTTAGTGTTTTCAATAATTCGAGAAGCAATAGATTATAAAAATCCAGAAAATGAATCTACTTCTTAACTCTTGAGGCTATCTTGTTGGCCTCGAACATAAAGGACGAAGCCTAGTGCCAAGGAATGCCAGCAACCTTTAGAATCTGGAAAATGCAAGGAAATGAATTCTTCCCTAATACTTCCAGAAGGAACAGAGCCAGCAGGGACCTTGACTTTTTAGCCTAGTAGAACTGATTTTTGGACCACTGACTTTAGAACTGTGAGAATAAATCTGTGTTGTTTTAAGCTAAAAGTTTGTGATAACTTCTTCTAGAAGCAATAGTAAATTAGCAGCAATAGGAAACTGATAACAATTATTTGTTGAGAAAACGTAAACGTCTGTCAAATTTTGTGATTACTCCATTTAAAAATGACAAGTGCTTCTTCCTACCTTCTATGTCTTATTTTCATGCTTTATTTTTCTCCTATCACTCATCACTAATGGACATTGTTTATTCTCTTATTCCCCCATCCCACTAGAATTTATGTATCCATGAGAACAGAAATGTTATTTAGTTACTATCGCTTTTCAGCACCTAGAAGTGTACCAGACTCCTGCTTGCTCAGACCATTTTTATTCTTTTTCTTAAAGTTTTATTGAAGTAAAGTTGATATACAAGTCTGTGATAACTTCTGCTGAACGACAAGGTGATTCAGTTATACAGGTACACATATCCATTCTCTCTGAGATTCTTTTCTCATGTAGGTTATCACAGAATATTGGGTAGAATTCTCTGTGCTATACAGGTCTTCACTGGCCAATCATTCCATATACCTCAGTGTGCATATGCCACTTCCTAAACTCTGTCCATCCCCCACCCCCACCTCCTGTCCCCTTTGGTAATCATGTTTTTCAAAGTCTTGAGTCTGTTTCTGTTCTCCAAATAAGTTCATTTGTATCCTTTTTTTAGTTTCCACATGTAAGTGATATCATATGATGTTTGTTTTTCACTGTCTGACTAACTTCACTTAGTATGATGATTTCTAGGTCCATCCATGTTGCTGAAAATGACATTATTTCATTCTTTTTTATGACTGAGTAATATTCCGCTTTATATAAGTACCACATCTTCTTTATCCATTCTTCTGTCAATGGACATTTTGGTTGCTTCCATGTCTTGGTATTGTAAATAGCCTGCTTCTGTGAACACTGAGGTGCGTCTATCTATTTGAATTATGGTTTTCTCTGGATAGGTGCCCAGGAGTGTTTATTCTATGAATAATAAAACTAGAAGGAGAAGGAAATTCTGGACTATAAGTACATTGAGTGGAGAGACATTGCTTTGCCTTCGTCTATGCTGCTGCCTCTCTTTATCACTAACCATTGTTACTTTTCTGGGCTCTGCAGTCTTCTGTTTGTATCTTCATAAATGGCACTTGGCACATCACTCTATATTTAGTTGTTATAGTCTCTCTTCACATTAATTCTGGAAGAGCAGGGCCACTGTAAGGTTTGTACTACACATCCAAGCACAAGTTCAGGTACACAGCAGGGTTTCCAGGTGTGGCTAACAGGTCCAAAGTCAAGACTGTTAGCACTCTTACTGAAAAGGCCGCACATCTGCTGAAAGGGTCCCCTCACCCTAGCAAACGAGTATAGGTTCTACCAATTCCTGGCCATAATATCCCCGACAACATGCTAAAACTTTCTGGGCCATCTTTGCATTTAGCTAGAACATGAACCTTACCTCACAGGATTATTTCAAGGTTCAATTGTGTATTTATATATAATAGTCACACTTATTACCATATAAATATATGTATTTCTCTGTGAATTATAAAACATTATAATGTTATAAGCTTATAATATCCCCAGATCAAGTAGGAGATAATTTGGTGTCTGATGAGGAATGACTCTTTTTTATAGAAATATTTCTATGTTCTTAACCAAACACACCCACGACTTCTACTATAAATTAATGACAAGCAAGTCTAGATCTTCACCCCTGAGTTTTGTCTTCAGCTCAGGAGTAGACATGCTACTTCCATTACTGGATGGAACTGTGAGAGTGTGCATGGTTGAAATACAGCGCATTTTCATCCATCAGTTCAGCACACATATTGGACAAATCTTCACTGTGTGACGACAGTGCTCCAGGGCACGTGTTGTGGGAGATAAAATGTCCTCTCAGCGGAGTGCCATGGCCACTTGAACTTGAAAGCATCAGCCAGTCGCTGTGTGGAGGATGACTTTAAGGGCCAAGGCAGAGTTGTGAAGATCCACTGGTGGCTCTCCTCTTACCCAAGGAAGGAGCGACGGCCCCGCTAACCAAAAGCATCTTTACTGTGGATTTGCTGGAGTTCACTGTGCCTGAGAACCAGAAAACAAAGTATTCAGATTGCAGTGTGGGTGACTGGGGTTTAGTCAACGCTGCCATGATGGAAATGCAGGGGAAGGCACTGGTTTAGAGGGCAGATCATTGGTTTAATACAAGACAAGCTGTTTTGGCCGGTTGACTTGAGGCATCGCAGGACCAGGTACAAAGATCCCCTTGTATTTGGACAGTGGATAAATGACAGGGCTTTTAGTTTTTTTTCTGAAGCACTGCTGGGATAAATTGTATCAGCAGGCCCCTGGATTTGATGAGTAGGGTAGATGTTTCCTTCTGTCACATTGAAACACCCACGTGTTAGAGGATAAAATTGGTGAAGTGATCTTATCCCCTTGAGTGATTTGTTAGAATACGTTTAGTGCCCAGTGGCAGATTTTCATCTTTCTAGTTAATGAAGAAACGTAAGCATTAACACTCCCGAAGGGACTTTCCAACAACTCTGATAAGCGCGAACATAACTGCCCTTTATGAAACACTGCAAACGGAACCATCACAACACACTGCTTTGAAAAAGTGTGTCGTACATTGATTTTTTTAGCTACCCTTGGATCTTCATTATCACACATTGTAGATGCTTTTTCTGAAATCACATGCCGTTTTCCTGGGCTAAATGTATTTTACAGAGGAGCTGAGACAGATCTGATGTGACAAGCACTGTTTTGCAATTACTGTGTGTCTCTCACACTGACCTCCTCCAACTCATACTCAAGACATTCTTGTGCATGTAGCATTATTGGCGATTATTTTTAGATGAGAAAACTAAATCGATGAGTGAAGTGACAATCAGGTAAGAGTACTGACTATGAAGCCCAAAGACTTACGTTTAAATAAAGCCTTAAGAAAATCATTTAATATCTTTGCACCACAATTTACTCATTGATTAAGTAACTACCAGTACAACAGGAATATTTTCAAAGTATTATTTATTTAGCGAATGCTGTTAATTAGCGCTTAATAACTAATGCATAACAAATACTGGTCCCCTTCTCTTCCCACAACTTATCCTATGCTGCTTATTTCACTTAAAAAACACTAAAAACCAAAAATAAATTAAACAGGAAATGTCTGCTTCTGATAGTAACAGAGCAGAATAAAAGTAGATCTGTACAACTACCCAGAATAACAAAAAATCTTGGAAGATACACAAGTCTACTGAATATATATACAGTTGATTTTCATTATTCACGGTAGTCGGTTTCCAGCTCATGAACCCCTGAACTAGTTACTACTGAACAATTTCTTCTAGGGGGAAACTCAGCGTCCGTTTCCTTCAAGCCTCTGGTCATGATTTTTTGTCCGCTGGTCAATCCATAACCTTGTTGTATATATATTTCTACTAGATACGGTTTATTTAGCCTGTGTTATTGATCATTAGCATTGACGTCATGCTTGACTGCACTTTAACTACAACTCATTTCTGAAAGAAGCTTCTCTCTAACATGTATTTTCTCTACAAGGCACATCAGAGCCTTTGGGTGCTTTGCCAACACTTCACTATCATCGTTAACTACAAAATCATCAAAAAGAGCCCCAAACTCAAAAAAAAGGTAAAAATAGACCACAAAAAGGCCACTTCTTTATAGCAAATGAGCTGAAAACAAAAAGGTAGCCATTGCCTCGTACAGCCTTAGCTGGGAATATGTATCCAGGTGACTCCATTTCTTTTTTTACTATCCTATAGATGTTTGCAAATGATCATGCAATCACTGTAGGTATTAATTTTTGAGTTACACATAAATTTTAGCAAGGAAGTGAATTTGTAAATATTGAATCTACAAACAGTGAGGATCAGCTGTACAATGTAAATATTTCACATCCAGGAAAAGTATTTTTCAAAACTAAAAGAATAAAAGGCATCATCAGACAAACAAAATCTGGAAGAATTTATCAGTAGCAGAACTAACTGCAATAAATACCAAAGGGAGTTCTTT
The DNA here is from genome assembly GCF_054392235.1 of Sus scrofa. Taxonomy (NCBI): domain Eukaryota; kingdom Metazoa; phylum Chordata; class Mammalia; order Artiodactyla; family Suidae; genus Sus; species Sus scrofa. Next base: position 3,923,245 of record NC_139383.1, read on the forward strand.
AGGCTGAATAAAAATAATTACACTATGAAGTGTGTGAAGTACAGAACCACAGGGATAAATCTAAAATGATTAATATTTGGTGACTTTAAAAATGGAAGAAGTAAAGGCATGCTCATGCATAAAATTATTTAACTTAATTATCATCTGTCATATACATGTTCAATTTTTAACAAGTTATTATGTGGAATACAAAAAAGTAATAAAGTACAATCAGAAAAAAATATCAGAAACAGACTGAAAACTTAGAAATATGGATTTAAAAATAATTATGATTGTTACATTAAAGAGTAATGGAAATGTTAGACAGTGCAGGATCAGGTGGGTAATTTGAGCAGAGATTTAATCTAAAAATAAAATCAAATTGAAAGTCTGGGCATCAAAAATAGAGTAGCAGAGATGAAGAAAATATTCAATTGGGTCTTCAGTAGATTCCACACAACCTAGGAAAAAGTCAGTGAACCTGAACACATGAATAGAAATTACCTAAAGTGAAATCCAAAAGGAAAAAAAATTAAAAATAAAAAGACAGAACTTCTTAGGGCTATGAGAGAAAAATAGACTCACATACATGTGCAATTGACCCTTGAAAAACAGGGTGTTAAGGGGGTCAACCCCCATGCAGATGAAAATTTGTATATAAATTTATAGTCCATATTCACAGTTCTATATCCACAGATTAACCAACCACAGATCATATAGTATATGGTATGTATATATTGAAATAATCCACAGATAACTGGACCAGTGCACTTCAAACCCATGTTTTTCAAGGGTCAATTGTGATAGGAATCCCAGCAGAAGAAGAAAAAGAGAGAAAATATTTGAAGATTTAATGCCCAGAATTTTCCAAAGTTAGTGACAAACCTCAAACCATAGATCCAAGAAAACAAGAGAACACAAAGCAGAGTAGGAAGCTTGCAAACAGGTATATCATATTCACATCACTGAAAACCAAAGAAAAGGAGAAAACCTTCAAGGAAGTCAGAAGTTTGGAGCAGCAGGAGGGGTCACCTTATCTACACAGGACTTAAGATGTTTTGTAAGAAACTATGGATTGAGGACAACCATGGAAGGGGGTCTTTAAAGTGGTAGCCACAACAGAAATGGCCAACTGAGAATTCTACACCCAAAGAGATGAAAAGGGGACCTGGGGGATATGCTATTTTAAGGTCCTTGTATCACATGTGAAATGGCATATTATTATTTGATGGTGGACTCCATTTATTTTAAAATGCAAGTCATAAGCCCTAGGGAATCTGCTAAAATGTTTTTAAAAGATTTATAAATAATAAGTCAATAGAATAGATAAATATATATTCATAAAGCTGCTCAATTAAAAACAAAAATCTAAAATAGAAAAAAAATAGAACAAATAGGAAGTAGATAAATAGTTGATTGTAATTCAACTATACCAATAGCGACTTTAAATGTGAGTGATCTAAATACACCACTTAAAACACAGAGGTTGTCATCTTGTATAAAAAAGTAACACCTACACATAGTTTTTCTACTATATAAAGAAAGGAACCTATTTTCTTTAAGAAGGTTAAAATTAAAATAATAAAGTAAGATAATATAATATGAACTATTTAACCAAATGATATTTCAACAAAGTAAAATTCAAGACAAGGAGGATTATTAGATATAAAGAAGGACACAGCATAATGATAAAAAAAAAGCAATTATCTAAGAAGATGTTCTAATTACCAATGTGTTTGTACCTAACAACAGAGCTTCTCTTTTATAAAAGCTCATCACTTCTAGGATCTTAGTTTTGTATATTTTTTTAAATGTTTGTTACCCTAAGTTTTTAAAATGGGTTGCTTCATTGATTAATGTTAAGTTTTAATGCTACTTTATACATTCTATATACAAGTCCTTTATCAGAAATTTGGTTTGCAAATATTTTCTCCCAGTCTTTTTAATTTCTGTGTCTTGAACATAATACTCATTTTTAATAAAGTCCAATATCTGTTTTTCCATTTATGAACTTGCTTTTGTTGTAGTATCTAAAAATTATTTTCCAGGCATTATCACTGTGGTGCAGTGGGTTAAGAATCTGAATGCAGGAGTTCCCGTCGTGGCGCAGTGGTTAACGAATCCGACTAGGAACCATGAGGTTGCGGGTTCGGTCCCTGCCCTTGCTCAGTGGGTTAACGATCCGGCGTTGCCGTGAGCTGTGGTGTAGGTTGCAGACGCGGCTCGGATCCCGTGTTGCTGTGGCTCTGGCGTAGGCCGGTGGCTACAGCTCCGATTCAACCCCTAGCCTGGGAACCTCCATATGCCGCCGGAGCGGCCCAAGAAATAGCAACAATAACAACAACAACAACAACAACAACAACAACAACAAAAAAGAATCTGAATGCAGGAGCTTGGGTTTCTGTAGAGGCTTGGGTTCAATTCCCAGCTGGTGGAGTGGGTTAAATGATCTGATGTTGCCACACATGTAGCATAGGTTTCAGCTGCCCGTTGGATTGGATCCCTGTTTCAGGAAATTCTATATGCTATGGTGCAGTCATAAAAAATAAAAATCTGTTCTCAAAACCCAAAGTTATGAATATTTTCATGTTTTATATTTTCTTGCAAAAGGTTGTATACTTTTGCATTTTATATTTAATACTATGATTGATTTTGAATTATTTTTTAATGAGATATGAGGTATGTGTCAAATTTTCTTTTTTGGCATAGGCATGCCCTGGGGAGCAGCGGAAGGAGGTGGAATCACCATAATGTTGGAAAGGAGAAACTATTCACATTTTTAATGACTGCTTCACAGCTAATGGAATGTCGGCCTCTTGAGGAGCCACAGTCAGATCAGGTCAGCCACTTCCTGTCAATCATTTTCTATGGACCCAAGTTGAGGTTACAGGGCAATTGTGCTGAATCCAGATCAAGTCAGCTCAGGGTATTCCCCTAAGGGGAATACAACATTCCTGAAGTCTAAAGCAGCAGTGCATGGAAGATTGCAGACTGGGGGAGAAAGTGTAGGAAGAAATGATTTTAAGCAAGAACCTCCCCTCCTGCAAATCACGTTCTGCTGATGGCTAGGGGAGGACATGGAAGCTGCAGAGGAGACCCTTTGCAGGAAAGCTGGAGATGAGACAGGACTGCCGACAGCCCTATAGACACACCCAGGGTTCTTACAAACAGAAATTATCATTCCGCAGATGCTGTGCACAGAAACAGAGGACATAATGAAATCCCTCCAATGCATCCTGGGTCTTCACCATGAGACTCATGGTGAGGACCCAGCATTTGGAAACCTGGGGAAGACCCTGCGTTTGGAAGCCTACGCTCTTTGGTGGTGGGCATAGAGGAATCCCTGCAGTGCAACAACCCTCTGCAGGTAGAACACAAGCAAATCCTCTGAGGCACACCAGGCCTTTGCTGGGGCTTCAGCTGTAGTCCAGTGAAAAATAGGGGCAGGGGAGAAGGTGGAGGAGATCTCCCTAGGCAGAGCCTTGTTCGGGAAGCATGACAAAGAAACGAGGAGTCCAGAACCTTGGACAGCCGCCAAACTCCCAGAGGACCTCGGGTCATTCTAGGGCTGAAATCACTGAGTGGTAAATTATATCAGTGGAGTTTAGACACGCCATACCCAGAAATGGGAAACATAGCTAAGTGATTGAAAAAGAAATTCAGAGGGAGTAGAAGTCAGTCAGGAACTCAGAACCTTGGCTACTTTGGCTGATTTGGTGAAAATGAAACTAGCTGAAAATGTCTGCAATGCTGTCAGGTCTTGAAAGCTACAGCTGATGACATCATCTGTAAAGGGCATGGATGTGACGCAAGAGGGGACCTGGGCTTGGCTGGAATATGATGCCTATCTGAGCAATAAACACAAAGAGAATACACATGTCCCTGAATTGTTGAATATTCAATCTAAGGGAAAATAGCTTGTTTATGAGTATCCATCACTTCTTAATAGAACACTACTGAAATTTTTCAGGGCATTTGACACTGGTGGTCAAAGAGCTTTTTTTTTTTTTGTGTGTGTGTGTGTGTGTGTGTGTGTGTGTGTGTTAGATTTTGCTTAATGGGAAGTATCTTAATTATTGCAAAGGTCAGTCAATTAGCTACACAATTTTCAGAACGTGGGAGGTAGACAAACTCCCAACTGGTGAGCTAGATGGGGAGGGCACATAAAATATATCTTGAAAAATAAATATTTTCCATCCTAGGTGTTCCCTTGTGGCACACCAGGTTAAGAAACCAGCATATACATATATATAATATCTTCCATCCTCACTTTTAAACACTAAATGGAATACCCTCTCTGAGGCTGCTGGACCTATAAATGGGGTTTAATTGTAGGGAATATAAAATCATAAAAAAGAACAAAATAATGCCATTTGCAGGAATATGGATGGACCCAGAGATCATTGTATGAAGTGAAATAAGTCAGACAAGGAAAGACTTATGTGTGGAACCTAATAAAAATGATCCAAATCAAATCACAGAATGCCAATCTTTTTAGCTTGTGGCACAGCTTGAATTTTTAACACCATAGTGGGCACAGCTTTCACCATTAAAAGCATGATTTGGGGGGAGTTATTTAGGGTCTACTATTAATCTCCAGGAGCTATTGACGTTTCCCCCAGTCCATTAAGAACTATTACATAAGGGGTTTGCATGTACTAATACACTGCATCTAATACATCCTTAAAGTCAAAACTTCTTGATGGCCCTAGGTATATCAAACTGCTTTAAGTTAGCCTCTCCAGATGGGTTAGGTTTCCCTCTAGCACAGCTAATTAGAACAGGATAAAGAGATTTATACCACATCCTCTTTCCCCCCAGTGGTTTATATAAAGAGAAACCTTCCATCCAGACCTCACATCTAGTCCTACAATACGTTCTGGTAGGGAGGATACACATCCTCATACCACATACTCCTAACTTAATTAAATTCCCTTTGGCCTTTCTTTGGAAGGATTTAGTTTGACGGTACATACTGCACCACTCTTCAGACGTCCCAATAAGGTTTCTTTACCACCCCCTGAGACTTTCCTCAAATCAAAGCAAATGGTCTCAGGTCTTCTTCTGGGAGTTGCCCCAAGAAATTTTGTCATTTTTTCACTCAGAAACAAAATAATTTTCTTTACCTTACACTTGTTAAGATCATCCTTAGATGGGAAGGGTTACGGATTTGTTTTTGTGTCATCCTTAGATTTTTGCATTTATCAAAGCTAGGATAAACTATACAAATCTGTCGCAGTTTATTTTCCAGTTGGGCTGATGATCGAACAGCCAGAACTCCCAGTCTCTTATGGTGTTTATTACTCATAGGGCAAACACTTGCTAAATGTGCCTGTTAAGAGTCTTTGGTCCATAAAACTATGATATATTTGAGGATGACTACCTATGTGACAGTACCTTGGAGACCTCAAAGTTTTGGGAGCACAAAATATATACTCAAGTTGCCTCCAAACAGTAAACACTCAATTGCAGCATTTTTGTTGAGTAAACACGCATTGGTAGAAATGCTTTAAAGGTCTTGGGAAAACTTAGTGTAGATTTAGTGGTCCTAGGAAAAGCTTAAGTTCTCGTTAATGCGGAGAAAACGCTGAGGGAAAAGACGTACTCTCCCATATTGCCTGCTTAGAAGAGATATTATTTCAGGAGGAAGGAAAAGAATGGTAAGTATCCTAGTGAAAAAGACTTAGAAAAATAGTTAAACCCAGAAGATACCTAGGTAGTATGATGCTGGGAAAAGATGATAAAGTATATTCCCTACCACTGATCCAGGCACAGCCATTATGCATGTTCTTCCAGATGAAAATAGAGGTCATACTATGAAATGGACTGGCATCTTGGCAGTGTGTGGTAGGCAGGATTCTGGAGGCACCTCAAGCTCTTTGCCTCCGCCCAGTATTCTTATACCTTGGTTATTCACGCAGACACTAATCTGGATACTTCTATGCAGGTTTTGCAGGTATAATTAAAAGTCCCAACTCAGTTGACCCTAAGACAGAGAGATTATCCAGATGGACTTGACCTAACAGTATGAGCTTTTGAAACGTTGGAAGGAGGCAGATGGCAGACTTTTGCTGCCCTCCTGGAAGAGACCAAATAGCTGTGCCATGAGCTGCTTGTGGACAGAAAGGTCTCCAGAGGCTGAGAACAGCCAGAAAGAAAACAGGGGCCTTAGCTGTACAACTGAAGAAATAAATTCTGCCAACACCAGTGGGCTTGCAAATGGACCCAGAGCCTCAGATGAACACATATTGATTTCAGCCTGCAGAGTGGAGCCAAGGATTCCACGAACTTGGGAAAAGACTGCTTGGTGATCTTGTTCTTTGGCTCCCCTAAGATCAGAGATCTGGTATGAGGCCAGTGGTAACACCTGAGGAAGAAACACATGCTGTGCATTGAGAAAGGAGCCTAAGCTGGACAATCAGGCCCTCTCTCATCTCTCTTTGTACCTCCCTTCCCCTGCTGTTCTCATCATTTATCTTTATTAATGCTGTACACGAAGGTACTCTGTGTGCCCCTGTAGCCCTTGAGTGTCCTGACTCTGTGTGATCAAGCTCTGGTAGTCGAGGTGGTATGGCATAGGCTATGGGGCAGACATAGCCATAGTGGGGGCACAGATTAGAGCCCGGAAACAGACCCACACGTGAGGTACTTAACTTACGACAACAGTATCAATATAAGTCCACGGGGAAAGGATGTCATTTCAAGAAATGATGCATTCATATGGGAAAAGTAATATTGATTCACTCCTTACACTAAACACAAACACAAAGTCTAAATGGATCGTTAGTCCAAGGGTGAAAGTTAATGACCAAAACGGCTTTTAGAAAGAAGCTCAGTTTTCATGGTCTTAGGTAAGCATATCTCTCAGGTAGAACCCCTGCCTTTGAGAAAAGAGTTGATAAATTGGGTTCCATTAAAACTAAGAACTTCCATTCTTCAAACGACACTGCTATTCAAATAAAAATGCCCGGAACAAATCGGAAGATATTTGTAATACAAAAAATGAATGCTGTCCAGAACAGAGATGAGCTCCTACAAATCAATAGGAAAGAGATGGATTACTCAATAGAAAAATGAATCCAAGTAATTAATAAACACTTTTCAATATAGAATATGTAAATGGTAATAATATGCATAAGGGAAAGAGGCCTCAACCTCAAGAGATACCAGAGAAAGGCAAATATATTATTGCCACACATGGTTAAGATTTTTATAAGATCGTCAATAGCATTACATGTTGAAAAGGATGTGGAGCTTGTGAAATTACGCTCTACTGTTGGTAGGAGTATAAATAGGTAAAATCACTCTAGAAAACCATTTTTTTTCAGCATGTAATTTACTCCAAATATCTTAGCACCATGTTTTAGCATTTATATTTTTGCTTTATGCCCAATGACCATATATGAGCAGCAATTCAAAAATTATCCTAATAGTGTTATTTGTAAGATTCCCCAAGCTAGAAATTACCCAGTGCCCACCAAGTCTAGAAGAATGAGTAGATAAACTATGGAATGCCCATACAATATAACCCATACCATGCAACAGTGCCATAATATACTACAGTATACATGGCTCTTGCAATTGTAATGTTGAATATAATACCAAAACACCAAAAAGTATGCAGTGCAATTCCTTCTGTACAAAAACCAAAAGGAGGCAAAACTAATCAGTGGTGGCAAAACTTAGGGAAACGGTTACTTCTGGAGGAGGGAGTGGGTGGTGACTAGGAGGGCACACGACCATGAGCTCTGCGGTGCTCATGTTTTCTTTCTTGATTGTGTCAGTGTTTAAAAAGTGTCTTGAACTGTACTGGAGTTTTGTACTTTGTATTAGACACACATTAATAAAAACATATTTAAAATAAGATGTAGTACATACACACAATGGAATATTACTCAACCATTAAAAGGAAAGAAATAACGGCATTTGTAGCAATGTTGATGGACCTAGAAATTACCATGCTAAGTGAAGTCAGCCAGACAGTGAGACACCAACATCATATGCTATCGCTTACATGTGGAATCTAAAAAAAGGACACAATGAATTTCTTTGCAGAAGAGATACTGACTCAGAGACTTTGAAAAAATTATGGTTTCCAAATGAGACAGGTTGGGGGGTGGGGTGAGGAGCCTGGGGTTTGGGGTGGAAATGATATAAAATTGGGTTGTGATGATTGCTGTACAACTATAAATGGAATAAAATTCATTGAGTAATTAAAAAAAAAGAAGACGTGTTCCTCTTCAGCTGTGGCCCATGAGTACGTGGAGGCTGAGACGAGTTCAGCGATCTCTGAAGGTCTCTCCAATCTGCACACTACATGTTTCTTTAGAAAAGATGTATATTTTGTATGTCTGGTATTGTTTTTGTTTATGAAGAATTATGTCTGTTTAATAAACTTGAATAAAATATTAGCCCTTTAAAATGAAAAAAATAAAATAAAATATACACAAACAATAGTCTGCAAAAATAAAATGCTTTAATATTTCTAAAGTGAAATTTTAGGTTTTTGTTTCCTGATCGGACAGCTTCCTCAGCAAAATTAGGATTCTTTGACTCTATGTCTCTAACCGAATATAATAAAATGAAATAAAATAGCCTGGCCTTGTTTTCCAATTAGAGACATATACATATGTCAACACTTTGAAACTTTAGTAGCAAGTTGACAGAGTACTTTTGTGTCTGTTGAATCTAAGACAAAATATGGGGTAGCACTTTGTCTTAAAAATCAACCTCAGGGAGTTCCCGTCGTGGCGCAGTGGTTAACGAATCCGACTAGGAACCATGAGGTTGCGGGTTCGGTCCCTGCCCTTGCTCAGTGGGTTAACGATCCGGCGTTGCCGTGAGCTGTGGTGTAGGTTGCAGACGCGGCTCGGATCTCGCGTTGCTGTGGCTCTGGCGTAGGCCGGTGGCTACAGCTCCGATTCAACCCCTAGCCTGGGAACCTCCATATGCCGCCGGGAGCGGCCCAAGAAATAGCAACAACAACAACAACAAAAGACAAAAAAAAAAAAAAAAAAAATCAACCTCAAAAAATCAACAAAATGCACAGAGAATCAGAGGACAGTTTGATGATTTTGACAAATATTTATATCCCCACCACGCATGGATGAACCTTAAAAAAATTAAGCTGAGTAAAAGAAGACACAAAAGAATAGATAGTACAATTTGATTTCAGATTATTTTAAAGCTTAATTTGGGAAATCATCAAAAAATTATAGGTCAAACAACAGGTGGCTTATTACCTGGAAGACTTCTGGCATTCTCACGGAACTTTCCTCCCAGAACACGCTGTCCTTTGCATGATTCCTGGCTCTGTGTATGCCCCCTGGAACTGCCTCAATACCATCCTCCCCTAGGTTGCGATGAAAGAATGATAGTATCTAGAAGTTTAAAGAATCCTCAAGTTTATTTTAAATTTCTCTCCCTTGAGCCATCATAGCACATTTTACACACCATTATAGCACACATTTGTGTTTTCCATACAGTGTGAGCTGACAAAAGAGTAGGTACCATCTTATGTAACTGTGTTCACATCACCGTGAGGGCACGATGCCTGGTAGAGCTCCATCAGTGTCTGGGTGAGGCCTGGGTACGTGAAAGCAAAAATCTGCAAAACAACCATAGCAGATCAGTGTCTCATGTTTGCCGAACACCTAAATGAGCACGGAACCTGTCCTTGCCAAGCATTACCTAATTTCTTTCTCCATACATAGAGTGAACAATTTTTTGAGTTTCCTATACAGCATAGCCTTCAGCTTCCCTTTAATATCTCATGTATAAAGTTACAACCACCATCCAAGCTCTTACAGAATTTGTTAGTTTTTGAATGCAAAATTCCAATATTTTTTCATGGGAGAATATCTTGGGGAAAATTAAGAAATGAATAAAGGAGAAAGGAGTTCCCGTCATGGCACAGTGGTTAACGAATCTGACTAGGAACCACAAGGTTGCATGTTCGGTTCCTGGCCTTGCTCAGTGGGTTAAGGATCTGGTGTTGCCAGGAGCTGTGGTGTCAGTCACAGACGCGGCTCTGATCCCGCGTTGCTGTGGCTGTGGCACAGGCCAGTGGCTACAGCTCTGATTAGACCCCTAGCCTAGGAACCTCCATATGCCGAGGAAGCAGCCCTAGAAAAGGCAAAAAGACAAAAAGACAAAAAAAAAAAAAAAAAAAGAAATGAATAAAAATGGAAATAATATTATTTGTAGTCCTCACATCCCGGTAGAATTATTGTCCAGAGATTCCTATGCCATGACTATTTTCCCTGAACTATAGATAGGGTCTACCCTCATAATTACATAATTTGATGTTCCAACCTGTATTCAGGTCATCCATATGGTTTCTCGCTATTGTTTTTGCCTATAAATATCACTCCAAGTCTTGACTCTTTCCCCTACAAGTCCACTGTTTGCATCCTTCTTTATGCTGCTGCTAACTGTGGGCTGTTGGTCAGTCTAGGCCACAGAAGTTGCCAGGCTGCTCCCTTCCAGAAACCCTACTCTGACCACTTTGGGAGAAATTTTGGTACTTGAGACGGGATAGACTTTGCACTGCTGCAGCGCCCAGCAGCAGACGCCCTAAATGAGAGCAGAATATAAGAACACAGGAAATTGGAGATACTGTTGGAGGCAGGAAATTTGGGTCTAGGGAGAGAAGAGGGGGCAGTAAAAGGGCAAAGACAGGCAAATGGGTGACTTGGTGGGGTGGGTGGGTTGGTTTAGGAAGAAGGGATGAGAGCACTGGGCATCAGCTGAGTAAACTCACGATGAAGGGATGAGCCGGGAGGGCAGAGAGGCCATTGACAGCGCACGTTGCTGCAGGCGTGGCTCCACCGGGTGTGTTTCCACGTAGACTGAATGATAATGACAACCATGAAATGTGCTCTTTCAGTTGCAAACATAGACTGGAAGCCAGACTGTGATTTGGATCCTGATTTCATGTCTTTCTAGTCATGTGACTTTAGGCAACTTCCTCGATTTCTCTGTGCTTAGTTTTCTCATGCATACAATTGGAGCAATATCAGAACTGACTTCATAGTTATTGCAAGGAATACATAAGTGAATATACAAAGGATTTATAACAGTGTCCTGCATCTATCTATAGTTAGAATATTATGAGCGATAGCTTAATATTATAAAAGAATGTTGATTTGGACATTTAGTTAATTTAGAAGGCTATTAAATCTAACATAAAGACACTATAAAAGAGAGGTTTACCTATTTAATGCTCTCTGTTAATCACAGCTCCTCTTCTACTCGTTTCATGAAAGCACTTGTAGTTGAACCATCATCAAAAGCAAGCATTTGCAGGAAAATAAACCAGTTTTTTTTTTTTTTTTTCTGATGCTCAAATCGGAGAGACCACCTCAAGAAATCTGCTTGGTTTGTTATCATCAGTAGTTGCTCAGGTGGTGGTTGTGCCCTGTGGTTAATAGTCAGGGCTCTGCAGGCTGGTCTCACCCTTAGACACACATCCACTCGAATTTTCTTTCACTCCTTGGGCATGGACTGCACAAAAGCAGAACTACTGTGAGAGGTCCCCTGGAAGCAAATGCTAGGTCAGAAGATCCAATGTTAGGGCAGGTTCGACTAAGAAAAAGTAAAGTTTAAATTTCTTGCAGGAAATTGTAGAAAACACTATGAAATGTTAACAAATAAAACAGGAGTTCTCTTGTGGGCTAAGGATCCAGTGCAGTCACTGCAGTGGCTTGGGTCACTGTTGCGGCACGGGATCTGATTCCTGGCCTGGGATCTTCCATATGCCATGGGTGCAGCCCCAAACAAAGAGACAAATAAAACAAATTACTGAAAGATTTCTGCTTTTTGCAACATTATTTTTTAAATTCGTATGTGTAATGGGGTCACCATGCTGTATAGTAGAAAAAAAAAAAAAACTGAATTGGGGAAATAACAATAAATAAAATTTTTAAAAAAGAAAAGCAGGAGTTCCCGTCGTGGCGCAGTGGTTAACAAATCCGACTAGGAACCATGAGGTTGCGGGTTCGGTCCCTGCCCTTGCTCAGTAGGTTAAGGATCCGGCGTTGCCGTGAGCTGTGGTGTAGGTTGCAGACGCGGCTCGGATCCCGCGTTGCTGTGGCTCTGGCGTAGGCCGGTGGCTACAGCTCCGATTTGACCCCTACCCCTAGCCTGGGACCCTCCATATGCCGCGGGAGCGGCCCAAGAAATAGCAACAACAACAACAACAACAACAAAAAAAGACAAAAGACAAAAGACAAAAAAAAAAAAAAAAAAAGAAAAGCAAAAAATATTGAGTTAAAAATAGGTATTTGTGTTAGCCTGGGAAGTTGTCTTTTCTAATAGATCAATCTGTGACTTGCAGGCAGACTGTCCCCGCACGGCTTACCACCTTCACGTGGCCGTGGGTTAATAAGGATCATGTAAGCTTGACTTGCTGTTCATACTAACCTCTTAGTTCCCACAGACCCCAGTTTCAGGGCACTTTCTTTTGAAAAATAAAAATGTTTTAAGAGGCTCCTATTTTAGTTGTCTTTCTATTGTATTTGCAATATTCACTAGTTCATATGGTCATGAAATGTTTGGATTTTCAAAGAAAATTAAAAGCATTAATTTAAAAAATGTGAGCCCACTTAAGAATGAAAAAAAAACAATAATATTCAAGTCATAAATTCCTACATCATTGGTCTTCCATCTGCCTCCTCTTTGTTTCTGCTGTGTTCCCCCCTTCTTTGGACTGTGACTCTGCTTTACTGGTGGCGTAATTCCCGTGCAGAATTAAACCCTTTGCTACCAATCCCTGTTCAGTAATGAGTCACGTTTAAAATTAAAAAGGAAAGCTCTTTTTACCTGTCTAAAAGAATCAGGATAGTTCCGGGGTTTTGACGTATATACATGAAATGTGGGAGGTGGTGAATTAAACATAATTTCAGGAGACATGCAGAAATGGTTACGGAGAGAACATATACTTAAAGTACCTTATCGGAGGCAGTGCAATATTAATACCCCTTACTGTGAATTTTCTCCGCATTTTTCTGTCCCCTTTCAACCCAGCAAACCTGTAGATGTTGAAAGAAAAGGTTTTTGCTCAGTTCAAGAGTCAGAACCTTATGAAGTTTCAAAATTGAAAAAATCTTTTGGGAGACAAAAAAAAGTGGCTTACGTGTATACTTTCTAGAGTGTCTTTTTGGAACGGTATTTGAAATTCAAGAGGCAAGATCAGAGGGCTTCCTTCTCAGACACGGGAAACTTGTTACAGTGCGGTGACCATAACCATTTCCCAGCTTAGGCATCAAGGTGCGAGGCTGGGCATCCAAGCCATCCAGGGGTCCAAACTCCCACGGCCCTGAAGATAGGGGAACTCCATTTAGGCAAGTCCCCTTTCTATTTGTCTTCCTCCTCCAAACCCTTTTCTCCAGCTGTAAGTTGGGCCAACTCTATTCTGCAGCCCCCATGGAAAAAGCAAATTGTTCCTGTCGGAAGCAAAAGTGGAAGAAACAGCCTTTGTTGCTTCACAAACCCTACTGAATAAATGTCTACGATCTCCTGAGTGAGGTCCTGAGGTGGGCGCAGACCACATGCAGAGGTGTGTGGTGCTGCTGCCTGCTCTGCCAGCCCCATCCCTGCTCTGCCATGGAGGCCATGAAGGCAGGCAGAGTCGGGGGTAAGAAAGGATGAGGGGACAAACTGGTAAGAGACTCTGCTGAGTAAGCACCTTCCGCCCCTCCAGGGCCTCCCGGTGGCCCCTCTGCAGGGAGTGGGATTTGGTGAGAAGAGAAGGGATAAACTCACCAGTGTTTGCTTATTGGGAAAAGAGAAGATTATCAGTTCCCTTGTAGTTGGATGGAGACATGCTAGCAACTCTTGCCAAGAATAATAAGTGGAGGCGATGTCAGACATTCTTTTCTGAGGCAAATAAGGCCCAATATGACCCCCTCGCCTCTCTGTCCTCTGCCACAGCCCAGTGTGATGTCCTGGTGATGGATGTCCCACCCCCTGGCCCTGAAGCACCACCTCTCACCTCCCCTTCCCTACTGCAACCTAGATTCCCTGAGTGAGAAATTAAGTGCTATGGAGACAGACACTGAACTGAGGGCTGTTCAGAACCATTGCGTACACATAGCCTTTCCTGAGGAAGACAGCTGGTAAGAATAAAGACCCCTCCTGCTAGGGTCTGGGCGAAGGGTACAAACACTCACAAATAGTCTGTGATCTGGGGAGTCCTGGCTTGGAGCCCTGGCTGACAGTTTTCACCAATCAAGTAGGATTACTTGAAATCATCAATAGTTAATATGCAAGATGAGATTCAATTCATGAGAGAGGTTTATAAAAGTGTTCAAAAGATAACTGTAGAAAGACTGAGTGTTGGCTACACAGTTACGTTGCAGCAATCATAGTGTGAGACTCTTAATGACTTAGAATTTGTTTTCTCAGTTTTACTCCTGGGTGGCTGGTAGACTGGGCTGGAAGCTGCTGAGATGGAAAGGCAGAGGTAGTCCCAACGCCTGGCCGAGCTTCCAGGTGATATCATGAGCGCACTGGAAGAGCAGAAGGGCAGAGGAGCTGTAGGAGCCAAAACAAATTAAACAGTGCACAGAGCCTCCTGCTGGCTGCAGAAGAGAACAGGGTCTCCCAAAGGCAGAAAAATGGCACTGAAAACAACTCCACAGACTCGGACGGGCACTAATTACTCCGCGAAGAGATTCAAATATTCAGCCGTTTTGCAAAGAGCAGCATGAGGTACCTGTGGACGTGGTGAGAGTAGGGAAATATTAATAAGTGGGTATTTTTTCCAGAGACTTGGAATCCAGTCTTGCATGTGCACGGTGCTTTAATATGTACAAAAGTGGCTCTCAAGGTCACTATCATAATTGATGCTTGCCACAGTCTCACAACATGGGTACTAGTGTGACTCCACTTCTATCAGGGGTGTCACAGAGATGCTTAGATGTGGAGTAGCTTGTGACATTCACACACTGAGCTGTTACTTAGGTCGAGGTTTTAAAATTTCTAAGTCTGTCTCTTCATTTAATAATTCATACCAACTTTTCCTCATTAAAGATATGCATTGATTTTACGTAAAAAAAAATTGCTTGCCTAGACGTGATTAGAATAATTAGAAACTACATTCCACAAATTTTTATTTACTGCTATATAGATGTAATATTTAAAATTAAAATATTAAATCATTTTCATTGAAGTAAGTATTATGCTGTCTGGATTGCCTATGAACAGTTTTAAAGCACTTTATAGATGATAATGGAACTTGGTATAAAATGCTGATTAAAGAGAAGCATAGAAAATTTTTCATGCATTACATATCTCCATAACATATGATGAAGCACATGCTCTATTAATTTATTATGGAAGGAGTAGTCACAATTAATCAGATATTATAAAGTGAGTTTCCTTAATCTATGCTGTGGTACTATTTTATTTTATATAACATTATTCATGCAAATGGTATAAATTGCCTTAGAGAGTTAAACAACAGCTATAGACCATAATGACAAATAAGAGGAGAGGAAAATATTAATGAGTAGAAGAAAGTGAGAAAAGATACATGATCAAATGAGAACAGAGAAGGGATTGAAAGCATAATCTAAAGTCTTGCAGGAATGGATTGGTTGTTTCTAGGGAGAACATTTACATCATGCTCCCAGAACATCTACCAGCCAGCGGTCTGAATAATATTTCACTTTAGTAAGAATAACGAAGATGCAGCACAGTGCAGCTATTTTAAAGGCAGATGGAGAAAATTCAAACTCTAGTGAAGAGAAAAAAACATTATTTTTTTTCATGGAAAAACTTGAGATTCTGAAATTCTCTAGCACATAGTAACCTACAGCACATCCCTTTCATCCTATTAACTAAAATCCCAGGACAGGTTTTTCTAAAACCAAAGCAGTTATTATTAATTTCTTTGAGAGGTAGTGTTCAGAAAATGTTGAGCTTAAGGAAAAAGTGCTATGAACACAGATATTCCCTGAAAAGGGAAGCACAAGCACAATCTATTCATATTCCTGGATCTGTGATAGGTTGACCATTCACTGGATGCAGAAGAATGTCACCAAGACGCTTGGGACCATTGAGGGAGAAACGCTGCCATGGAAAATTATTCAAATACCAAGACAAGAGGCTTCTGTTTTACCAAGATAGGAATCAGTGATTTCTCCTTCTCAAAATGTCAAATGCAGGTAATAATCTCGCTAAACCTGAGTAACGCTGATTCTAAAAATGATATAGATATTCATATGTGACAGTTGGAAAATTGTCTTAATACTGTGTAGTCGGAATCAGCACAGAGCTGAAGGGCTGGGTGCATGGCCTCTGTATGAGCTGGTGAGACTAGACTCAGCATAGAGGACAAGAAAAAAAAAAAAAAAAGGAAAGGAAGAACAATTTATTGGTCACAAATTCAGAGCAAACATGGCATACTGCAAGAGACCATCCCAACTTTATAACACGTGGACAATTCTGCAAGGAAGTAATTAGATGTAATTAACAGAGACAAGATTCTTGGTAGAATAGAAGGACTTGAGCTCACCTTCTTTCTGAAAACACCAAAATGTCAACTAACTGCTGAACAACCAGCAGCAAAAGAAACTGGAAGCTGCCAAAAAAAGACACCTCACACCCAAAGACAAAGAAGTCACATTAAGATGGTAGGAGAGGTTTTTTCATGATATAAGCAATCCCATACCTGCCAGGTGGGTGACCCACAGCTTGGAAAATAACTATACTGCAGAGGCTCTCCCACAAAAGTGAGGGTTCCAAACTCCACATAAGGTTCCCCAGTATGGGGGTCTAGCATGGGGAGGAGGAGCCCCTGAAACTTTTCATGTTAAGGCCAGTGGGCTTTGAGTGCAAGAGCTCCATAGGACTGGGTGAAATACAGACTCCACTCTTGGAAGGTGCACACAGGGTTTCAAGTGTGCTGAGCCCTAGGGCAAAGCAAGGACTCCATAAAAATCTGTATCAGGGTATTCCCTGAGGGTCTGGGCGGGTCTCTTGTGGGGGCAGCTTTGGCTTGCTGTGAAAGGACATTGGAGGCAGAAGTCTTGGGAATAATTATCAGTGTGAACTCCCCTGGATGCTGCCATTTCAGAAAAATTTGGCTCTACTCATCAGTGCTGAGAAGCCCTAGGCCAAACAACCAGGAGGGTGGGAATGCAGCCCTACCCATCAGCAAAAAGACTGCTCAAAGTTCTCTCAGGCACACAGCAACTTCTAATCACAACCAGAGAAAAAGCCCCACCCACCAGAAGGAAAGACACTTCCACGTACCAGTGGGCAGGCACCTGTCCCAGTCATAAAACAGAATTTGCAGCAACATGGATGGACCTAGAGATGATCCCACTAAGTGAAGTTAGTCAGATAATTAAAGAAAAACATCATATAATATCATTTATTTGTGGAAATTAAAAAAGGATACAGGGAGTTCCTGTCTTGGCTCAGAGGTTAATGAATCCGACTAGAAACCATGAGGTTGCCGGTTCTATCCCTGGCCTCGCTCAGCGGCTTAACGCTTGGCATTGCTGTGAGCTGTGGTGTAGGCTGGCGGCTACAGCTCCGATTAGACCCCTAGCCTGGGAACCTCCATATGACGCAGGTGTGGGACGCAGAAAAGACAAAAAGACCCCCCCCCCCAAATGGATACAGATGAACTTACTGAAGAATAGAAGCAGACTTACATACTTCAAAAACAAACTTCTGGTTACCAAAGAGGACAGATTTGGTGGGAGGGATGGACTGGGGCTTGAGATTGGTCAATGCACACTGTGGTGTAAGGAAAGACTGGCCAGCAGGGATGTACTGTATAGCACAGGGAACTCTACCCAATATCTTGTGATAAACTATATGGGGAAAGAATGAATGTGGATACATATGTAACTGAATCACTTTGTTGTATAGCAGAAATTAACACAGTCTTGTAAATCAACTATACTTCAATAAAACTTTTAAAAATAGGGAAAAGCATTAGCACAGATGTGAGCACTTGTAAATCCATGAATATTTCTATAAACCTAAAGGATAATTCTACCAAATCAATTTATTTTTGTCCTTACCTTTAAGCTGAAAGATGGCTGTATAATCAAGGATGAGACAGCAGGAAAATGGCAACTACCACCACTTAAGGAACAACAAAGCAAAAATAAATAAATAAATAAAATATGAAAAGGAACAAAAATTTAAATAAAGGGTAAAATAAGAAATGAGTAGAAAGTATCTGTTGGAGATGTTCTCTTAGTCCAATAACCTCAAAAGTCATTTTATAAACACTGGGTCGCATGATATATGATTTTTTTCCCCCTTATCCAATGAATTCTGTTTTTGTGAACTTATCAGCCAAACCATGTCTTTTCCAGAACATTTTTCTGCTTCTTGATGTTGTTGCTGCACATCTATTCATTTCCCACAGGAAATAAAGATAGTGTGGAATTCACTAAAGACAAGAAGTGTGGCTCCCAGGGAGCAGAAGCAGTGGTGAACGAAATCAAAAATTTTGTGGACACTGGGGGAAATGGTGTAGCAGACTAAGGGTCAGCAGAGCCAACGGAGGCCAATTTTAGATAAATAAAATCAAGAAATAATATAGAAAAGAAACGATGTTAGTTAAAATTACTGAAGGTAGTTTGCATTGTGCTACATTCCTGAATGACTGTTTTATCCCAGCAAAGATGTGAATGGGTGTATAGTCCACATAAAGACTTAATGATGCACAAAATCTACCATAGAAATTCAGGAGGGCAACGACCTGAGTGATTGGGGCACTGGGCAATTTAACAAGAATTAATAATCACAAATTGAAGGACAACCTTAGCGAGGAAGTCAATTGAAATTTGCTATCAGGAACATATGTGGTCATCTTCACCTGGCATAGTAATCAGAGTACCAGAAAGGTGCTCCAGCTGAGCACTGCAACCTGTGCAGCAGACAGAGGCTCCCAAACACCCACCCTTGCTGTTCTTCTCCATCACAATCATTTCAGTCCAGAATGAACTGCTTATTTTTTTTTAATGGCCAACTCAAACCAAGATACAATGACTTATTTCTAACACTTGTTAGAAATTATACACTTTTTAGTTATCTGAACTCCTCTTCCTTCCTAAGAGAATTCTTTTTTTTCCTCATGTACCTGCCTCTTATCCTTGTCGTGTGCCTCAGGAGAGGCTGAGCCACCAACTTCTAGGAATTGACCGAGTTGGATTCAGGATGATCCTATTCCTGATAGTGATTGGGTCGCAGAGTCTAGAGGACTAGGCTCTAGACAAAGACACCAGAAGAGAACTCTGTCGGGAAATTCCTGGCAGAGATTCCCAAGCGTAAGAGAAGTTTACAAGAAGGGATGGCCTTTGTGCTCCTTCTGCACATTTAGCATCCGCAGCACCGGACGTGGATGGAGCCCTCCTGGTCCTTGCCCATCCTGAGGATGGCTCTGTGGACTGAGGCAAAGAACACGGGTTCTTGAGACGCCATGGATCCTGCGTCATCTCTGGGCTTCTTGGTCGGAGGTATAACAAGTCCTTTCTTTCTCTCAAGTCGTTGAGTGGATTTGTGCTCCTTCAGCCAAATATATCTTTTTGAATATTCAGGAAGAATTAGTTGGACATAGAGTAGCTATGCCTCATTATATTCAAAGGATTCCTTTGCACTTCCTGAATAATTCACTACAGGGGTGAAAAAATTGATTAGGCCCCCAATTCACTGAATTTTTACTACTATTTCGCTTGAAACAAAATTGTCATGTAAAAAAGGAAGGACATTTATTTTAGTTTTACTCTTTGTGTATCCTGCACTTTTGAAGATAAACATTATGTAGGCAAATGTGACTTTATGGCACTTACACAAATACGTGTATTGATCCCCAGCTATGTAGTACATGGCACTTTGCTTGATGTAATCTTGGAGAGAGAAAGTAAAGGTGAAAAAGGTCTACTCCCAGATTCACAAAACTTAGAGGTTAGCCAATTTTTGATCCCTTCTAGATGCTGTGCTTTTCCTGATCACAGCTAAGCTGACTATACTAACTTCCTCACTTATTAACTGCCAGGTTGGACCACTTCACTGGAGCATCTGGATACACAGGGATACGCATATCTTCTCCAGCTCAGCAGTTTCAGCCTCTAGTGAGTGTTCACCACAAAGTGGCTACTCACAAATATCTGTGGTTAATGAATAAATAATCACCACCCTCCTTAAAGTCACCTCGAAACCTGGCCTCCAGCCCAGGTTTCCATGTAGCAGATCACAAACAGACATGTGGAGTCATGTGACCATGCAACCACTAGGTAGTATAAATACAGGTCTTAGAGAAGAAGTACTAACTTCTGCAGAAGAGCAAAGTCCATGTTCTTGGAAACTGCCTGCCACAAATGACCTTCTGCCTCCTGTCTCTGGCAGAAACACACCATTCATGCATGCCAGCGTGCCTTTCCATAATTTATCATTTGTAAATAATTTAGCGGATTCTTTGTTAACCAGCATATTAACACATGTAATTAAAACCAAGTTTACAATCACACTCGCTGAGGGTACACAAAGATTATTACTGGGCTTTCGAAATGTCAGCCAACAAAAATCTGAATTAATTATCTGCCTTCCTCTATGCATGCAGTTTGTGGCTAGCATTGCACTTTCTCTGTGATGTTCAACTCTTCTAAGCTGCATCAAGGAACTCATTATCCTAAAGTTGAAAATTTGTAAGACAGCTTCCTTTTCCAGGCCAGTCAGTTTGTACTGACTGGGATTTCTACCAGCAGTGAATATTTTGTTTAATAAGCATCCTAATTAGTAAATGATGGGAAGATATTTTATTTCCTGGTAAGATGCCAGCCCTGATAGCCAAACAGGCACAGGGCATCAACATGAACTTCGTCAGTGACCGGAGAGTACAGCCGGGGACCTGTGTTTAGAAAGGGACCTGAGTTTGACATACTCAGTTTCCCCCTCCCAGCTTTCCTGCAAAGCTCATTGTAGCATAGTCCATAGTCATTGTCACACCCTGATTCAGACTGTGGGTTTGATAAACATGGGTGTGGGATCCTGGCTTTTCCTCTGTCAAGGGAGCTTGATCCCTCACTAAGTTTCTCTGTTTCAATGTGTCACCAGTGAAATGAGGATGATGGTAATATCTTCATCACTAAGACTACTAAGTATATATCACATGGGAAGCCCAATATAAGAGTTTCCTATTAGGAAGAGCAGGACCACAGACCTGGATAGATGGGTAGAATTAACATTTACTGTTCATGCAATAGGAGGAAGTTACCTAATCTATTTAAGCTTCAGTCTTTTTGTCAGTGAAATAGAGTGACTGTGTTTCATGGGACTGTTTTGAAACTAATTTAAACACTGTATATAAAATAATTTGAATACACTTTATGTTAAGTACATGAAAACTGCTGTTTGGGTTTCTTAGCTCTTTGGATTTTTTTTAATACGCACTGTGTATTATTTCCTCCTGCTTCTTTGCTGTTATATTATTTCACCTATCTCCACGGTGACTGCTTCATAACATTGGGATTTTACTAAATGGAAACGAATGGACCTATCATTACCTTTAGGCAATCTGTGGACTAGACCTCTGTGTAAAGAAAGAGCCGTGGGAACAATGGTATTATTTCTTACACACCTGGCCAGTCTCCAAGGAATTCGCTTCTTTTAGACATGAACTTTCTCCAGACTGGAAATCTCTGGTGCTAAAATTAGCTGAGAGCCACCGTTATGCTAACTCTCCAATAGTCAGAAAATCACTGCTCTGAACTTTCATATCTCCTCCTGCAAAGGGTGGATGAGAACTGGGGAAGGTTCTTGTTTCCACCAAACATTGACAGAGGCATACACCAAGGAAAGTGTGCAAAATGCTGCTGGCTGCTTAGAAAAAATAAACACAGAAAAGCATTTTCTTGTTTATCTCGCATTTACCTATGTAAATTTTAACCAGACTGATTTACATAAATGATGGAAATTGAGACTTTTTAAAATTGTACCTCAGACACATAGAATTTTGTAAATCAAAACCCCTGCTTTGCATTTTTTTTCACATTTTCATGATTCATCTGTGCATTAAACAAATTTTAACTTTACTTTTAAAATATAATCAACTCCAATGAAACCACCACTAAAAACAGTTATTAAAATAGTTGCCATCAATTATTAAGGAAACTTTTAAAGATATGCAGTAAATGTACCAAAAAGAAGAGGAGTGCCTTTCCAAAGAATCTCTGATGTCATGGAGCATGTCAAGTGCTTTAAAAAAACTCTTTCTCTACTCCTCACTGAGACTTCAGTTAAACATGAGGAAATGATCACAAACATATATGTTTGTTTTGTGGGGGAGAGTGACAAAAAATTGAAAAAGAAAATTTATCAGTTAAATTTAAACAAATGTTTCTAGAAACATGATCCACAGACCAATTAGAACAATTTAAAATAGGGAGTTCCTGCAATGGTGCAGTGGGTTAAGAATCTGACTATAGCATCTCAGGTAGCTGCAGAGGTGTGGGTTTGATTCCCTGCCAGGTGCAGTGGGTTAAAGGATCCAGCTTTGCTGCAGCTGTGGCAAGGATTGCAGCTGCATCTCAGATTCAGTCCTGGCTCGGGAACTTCCATGTGCCATGGGTGTGGCCATTAAAAAAAACAAAGTTCTAAAATATGCATTAGAAATGACATTGACCCATCCTCCTGTTATCAAATGAGAATCTTTGTACATAGAGCAAGTTAAATTGTGTTTTGAGTTTTGTTTGCTTCTTTGCTATGTTCCGTCCTATTTTTACTAAGCCCCAGGGTTTTTTATTCACTGTCAATTGAGAAACACATTGAAGACGTGAGGACCACCTAGGCTGACTGCTGCTTCAACTGTGACAACACTAATGCCTAAAACTAAGGATGTTTTAAGAAATGTGGAGGTCAGCCAAGAGATGCCCTTTGGAAGTGAGTGCCTTGAAAAAACCGAGTACCAGGTAACACAGGGGAAGATCACCAAAACCTAAGAATAAGACCAGGGTATTCCTAATTTTCAAATGTTGAAAGTTACTGCTCAATAAAAACATGCGTCCAACTCAAATATGATACTATGCCATATGGAAGTTTCTGGGCCAGGAATCGAATCTGAGCTGCAGCTGCAATCCGTGCCACAGTTACGGCAAAGCTGGATTCTTTAGCCTACTGAGTTTGGCTGGGGATCAAACCCTCACCTCTGCAGCTACCTTGTAAGTATGTTTTCAGTTGGCATTTTTACCTTAGAGTTGGGAGAAATGTATGACTTCTGAAAGAATGTACAGTAAAGAAGCTTCTAGACTTGGTTCACCTGAAAAGTAATCTTTACACAATTTATCTGAATTTAAAAAATTTTATCATAAAAGATATTTCTTTGGGCTACCAGAAGACAATAAGTAACTTCTGGTACTTTTAAAGGCTTCTTCATTATAAGAGTAAATTCAATTTAGATTACCAATACACCCTTCTTTCTTGCTTAGAAAATTATTTGTGTTACGTAAAAACTATTAAAGTAAAACAAATATACCACAAAATCATGTAGAAATGAAGCAGATGAGTTATTTCACAGTGTGATTATACCTGAGCAGATTTTCCAGGGTGAAAGGAGTATTAAGAAGACAGTGTGTCTTCCTGTTTTTCAGAAATATTATACCTCTATCTTTGACAAGGTACAGGAAGCCAACTTTTTTCACTGATTATACTTATAAAAGTCTGTATTTAGATGTTATAAAACATTATTTTTGACACATTTGACTATTTTTAATTCCTATTTTTGTTTTATTATTTATTTATTTGTTTATTTACTTTTTAGGGCTGCACCCACAGCATATAGAAGTTCCCAGGCTAGGGGTCGAATTGGAGTTGCAGCTGCTGGGCTACACCACAGCCACAGCCATGCAGGATTCGAGACGTGGCTGCGACCTACACCACAGCTCATGACAGTGTGGATCCCTGATCCACTGAGTGAGGCCTCAGTTAGAACCTGCATCCTCAGGGATACTCGTGGGATTTGTTTCCACTGAGACATGACAGAAACTTCCTGTAAGTTTATTTTAATTTAGGTAAAAAATATATAGCAGCATCAAACTCTTCAAAGAAGGAGCCATATTTTAAAAATAGGCACATATATGTATATACACATCTATACATCTACATATGTATATATGTATATATATATACATATAAAATTGCTTTTATGTTGAAATAATTTAAAAAGCTCAAATTAGAAATGTTTACTTAGCATGATGACCTCAACTTTCAACCATTCTGTCACTATTGACAAGATTCCCTCCTTTTTTGTGGCTGAATAATATTCCACTGTGCATGTGCATATACACGTCCTTCTTTAGCTGAACTCACAGAAACATAGAGCATGGTAATGATTAACCAGGTCTGGAACATGTAGGAAATGGGGGTGGGTGTCAGTCAAAGGAAACAAACTTCCACTGATAAGATAAACAAGTTCTGAAAAATCACAGGTATAGCAGGGTGATTGTAGATCATAACACTGTAATAGACACTTGAAAGTTGGAGTTCCCATCGTGGCGCAGTGGTTAACGAAGCCGACTAGGAACCATGAGGTTGCGGGTTCGATCCCTGCCCTTGCTCAGTGGGTTAACGATCCGGCGTTGCCGCAAGCTGTGGTGTAGGTTGCAGACGCGGCTCGGATTCTGCGTTGCTGTGGCTCTGGCATAGGCTGGCAGCTATAGCTCCGATTCAACCCCTAGCCTGGGAACCTCCATATGCCGTGACAGCGGCCCACGAAATAGCAAAAAGACAAAAAAAAAAAAAAAAAAAAGTTGCTAAGAGAGAGTCAGTGGATCTTAAATGTCTTCACCACAAAAAAGAAATGGTAACTATGTGACATGAGGAAGGAGTTAGCCAACCTATGGTGGCAACTGTTTTGCAATATGTAAGTGTATCAAGCCAAGAGAATGCATGTCTTAAATTTACAAAATTTCGTACGTCAGTTATCTCTCAATAAAGCTGGGGAAAATAAATATTTTTAAATTAAGTTCATATAATTATCCTCTAAAATAATTAACTAAACAATTAATATAAAATTGTAAAAGCCATTTTATAAGCTTAATTTAAAGTTTGAGCATAATTGGTAAATTTTTATTTATCAAGTGATTTCATTCTTAAAACTTTCAGGGATATTTATATTAACATAAGGATACAATTGTACTTAAAACAAATATCTTGGTTTTTAAATTGTGATGGTGCTGTAACGTAAATAATTTAAGCACTTTTAATTGTCTCACTGATGGAAACTTTTGTTCATTATTTTTAGAACTGCAAACAAGTAGTTTGAATAGCTGACATGGTCAAAGAGGTTTAATTGTAGAATTTTCAAAGATTTTACTTGCATTGTATGTACTTATCAAATTATCTCCACATAAAGAACACTAATATAAGAGTCACATAGATATCTTACCATTCATTCATGGGTAAATGCTCACCCAATAAATACTAATTGAGCACATACTATTCACCAAGATTTGGGCTAGATTTTAGAGTAATGGTGAAAAGCTAACAAAATGAATGAATCTTGAGAAAGTAGGTAGAAAGATGACAGATAGATAGATAGGAATATGTTCTAAATACTTTTTATATACACATATATAACACAAATTACTCATATAATCCTCCGACAACATGAAGTGGGCAATGTCATTTCTCTTTTTACAGAAGATGAGAAAAGAGAAATAACTTGCTTAGTTAATATTTTCATTATCACTCTGTGTACTGGCTCTCTAAACACAGCCTTTTTCCTGGGATCCAGTATTGACAAATAATATTTAGTAAATAAATGAAAAAGTAAGACTGAAAACAAAATAAGAAACATTTCAGATGTCAAGTGAAGAGAGATTTAAGTGAGAGGACAAGAAAGATAGAGGGAATTACTTTAAAACAGGAATAAAAGGTTAATATGTGTGAATGAATTTGTTTAGAAACAGAGAACAGCCGTTGGAATGTAGCAAGAGAAGAGTCCAGTTGACTAAAGTACAAAATTGTTCTGAGTCTTAATGTAAGAGGTTTCAATTTAATGTAAGTGGCTATTGTGAGCCCTCAAGGGCTCTTAGAAAGATGGTGATGATTAATCCTGGGCAGGAGAAGATAAGTCTTAATGTTAGTATAGAACTGATCAAAGTGGGTGAGGCGAGAACCGAAGGGCCAGGTCAGGAATAGTGGCTGATGTGCAGAATTCTCTCTGTGTCACAGCCAAGGAGACAGAGAACCAGAATCATGCCAGGAGAGTGACCACAACTGGAAACGGACTGCATGGAAGGGATGTTTGATTAAAAGAAACAGGTGTGAAATGACCCTCCCCAAGGTAAAGAATTATGAGGGCTCGTATATGAGCAATATCTTCAGCTGTCTTAGATGAGAACCACAGAAACCTGAGTATTGCAAAAACAAGTTATGTTTGTGAAAAAAATGATATCAAGTTCAAACTTTTTTTTAAGGTGCAGACAGACTGCTATTGTTTAGAGATATTTGCCCAAAATACTGTCCCTCTAACAGGGCATCTTAGGGTAGGCCATCGAATTACATGAGTTGTTGGGGCTATCTTTATAGGAAAGACCTAAAGGAGAAAACAATTATGAACCAGAAATTACTAGGAAAAACCACTACAGACATGTGGACCTTCGACCTCCGTTCAGGTTCCTTCCCCGGTGTCCATAGCAACAGGCATTTCACAGGAAGTGCAAACAGACACATAGAGGAATCAAAGCCTCCAGAACTTTTGCAAGGCAAGGTGTTTATATTCAGTGCCAGTGCCTTTTAGCTAAATAAGCCGTCCACCAGGGATCATAAAAAACAAAACATAAATACAGTGTGCCAATCCCAGGAAAACATTTAAAAGCTTATTATGGGAGGGTGTTAACAAAAATGTTCCTAAATCTCTTCTGAAAAATTGTGAAAATACATAGCATAATGATGGTAGGCCAGCACTTCCCAAGATTACATCTAGAAGAAAACTACAAAAACTGACACCATTGGGTATGAAAAAGAAACACAGTTTATCAAATAATACAGCACACACAAACACACAAAAATGTGGAAACTCAGATGATGATGCAGTCTCATTTTGTGTAAGAGGAGGCATCACGTTTCATAGATTAGTTTGGGATAACCGGTTATTTGGAAAAAAAGTAAGCTAGATCTCTACTTATTACTAAATCAAACAGCATTCAAGTTTGATTATGAATTTAAATGTAAAAAATAAAACAGCGACAGTTGAAGAAAAAAGTGCGAATTTTTTATCACTGTGATGTGCAAAAGTATAAACAAAAGCCAAAGGCCAAAACAGAGAAATTGATACATTTAATTTAATAAATACTTAAAGTTATTAAATATAAAAGTTAATGTGATAATTTAAGTGAAATGTCCTTTGACAAACTAAGGATATAGCTCATAACCTAAACATGCTAGTGAGCACTGAATTTCTCAATTTATAAAGAGTAAAGGGTATATGTGTGTGTGTGTGTGTGTGTGTGTGTGTATAAAGATGAAGTGATGAATAACTCAGTAGGAAAGCTACTTATATGACTAGACAATTTATAGAAAAAAACACAAGTCAAGAATAAATAAGTTTTTTTTGAGTTCCCTTTGTGGCACAGTGGAAACAAATCTGACTCGAGTCCATGAGGGTGTGGGTTCGATCTCTGGCCTTTCTCAGTGGGTGGGAGATCCTGTGTTGCCGTGAGCTGCGGTGTATGTTGCAGATGTGGCTCAGATCCTGCTGTTTCTATGGCGTAGGCTGGCAGCTGTAGCTCCAATTGGACCCCTAGCCTGGTAGCCTGGAGTTTCCATATGCTGCAGGTGCAGCCCTAAAAAGAAAAAAAAAAGAGTTGATGTGACTCGAAATAAAATAAATGCTAGTCAAAATGATAAATATTTCAGATGGCAAAAATATTAGGAATAATAAAATTAGCAAACTGATGATAAATATGACCCCCACACAGTAGCATTTTACATTAGGAACCCATGAAATCCTCCCAACCCCTCTGTGAGATAAGGAACCTGGACAGCTTCTCAAAGTGAGTAAGTACAGGAGCTGTGATTCAGATTCAACCAGAACTGGCTCCAGAGTTCACTCTTCACAGATACGCAGAGAAAATTAAGAGTGTTTTCCTTACTTTTTGTTTGCTTGGATACAAGGGGAGAAGTACAAACTCTCAAAACAGGCTGGTGGGAGTGTTAAGCTTTCTGGAGACGATTTTGGCTGGATTTGTATCATTTAATCCCAGTGGTTTTATTGCCAAGAAATCATTCCTCTCTAGTCACTTACATAAATTCCCATTATCTTGGAAATGAACTAAAGTTTCATTTGGTTTGTAAGAGCAAAACATAGGTCAAGTGCACCATTGGCCAGTTGGAAAGCTGATTGAAAAATGAATTATCACAACCCTCCATACTTTTAATCAGCTTATTGTATGAGAATCACAGAATTTTATTTCAAAATAGGTAAGAAAATTAGAAGGAAGAATTATAGGTCTGTTTAACCTACAGATGCAGATATAAATAAAAGACTGTTGGTTCAAATCCAACAGGGTAGGAGATTAATAAATCATGACCAAGTAATGTTTATTCAAGAATGGAGAAATAGTTCAGTAATAAATAATCTATCAATGCAACTTACAGACTTAAAGGAGAAATTATATAATTGTCTCAGTAGATTCAGAGAAAGTATTTGGTCATATTCAGAATCTATTTATGAGTTTAAAAAGCCCTCAGTATAGTAGGAATAAAAGAGAATTTTCTTAACTTGCTAAAAGTTGCATATCAAAAATCTATAGCAAGCATTATTCTTCATGGAGGAATTACAGACTCATTTCCTCCAAAAGGCAGAACAAGACAAGCATGTGTATTTACAATGCTGCTGTTCAACAGAGAGCCCTAGAGATCCTAGCCAATGTTGTAGGGGAGGAAAAAGGAAAGAAAAAATAAGCAGTGTAGTGATTTTCAGGTAAGAGAAAAGCAAATACTGTTATTTGCCTATGATTTTCTCATCTATGTATGCAACAGACAATCATCATACACACTTATAGTTAATGAGAGAGTTCAACATATTTATTGAGTAAATGAACAAATTCTGAAAATCAGCATAATTTGTCTGTAGTGAAATAATAGAAAATAAAATATTTATGATAAACATGTAAGAAAATGCCTTATGAGGATTACATATAAACTAAGGTATAAAAGAAGATCTGAGTAAGGCATCAGGAAATATCTAAATAAATCAGCGAGATGACATACTATATAAATATTGATTTACTCCAAAATAATTTAGACACTCAATACTATTTAATTAAAATTTCAGCTGGGGAGTTCCTGTCGCAGCTCGGTGGGTTACAAACCCAACTAATATCCATGAGGATGTGGGTTCAATTCCTGGCCTTGCTCAGTGGGTTATGGAACTTCCACATGCTGCAGGTGCATCCCTAAAAAGAGAAAAAAAAGAAAAAGAAAAATTTCAGCGGGAATGTTTTGGAGGAATTCAAGAATCTTAATTTAAAAATTACATGGGTGGTGTTCCCGTTGTGGCGCAGCAGATTAAGAACCCGACGTAATGTCTGTGAGGATGTGGGTTCAATCCCTGGCCTGGCTCAGTGCCTTAAGGATCTGACATTCTGGAAAGCTACGGTGTAGGTTGCAGATGCAGCTCAGATCTGGTGTTGCCCTGGCTGTGGTATAGGCCTGCAGCTGCGTGCAGCTCTGATTCAACCCCTAGCCCGGGAACTTACATATGCTGCAGGTATAGCCATAAAACAAAAACCTATATGGGGGAATAAAGAACCAAAGATAGCTAAGAAACCTGGAAATTGTTAAAATATCAGAAATAACTCTCATAATTAAAATGCCATTTTATGTAGGGAGGGATTTTTGCTTTTTTGTTCTCTGCAAAATCTCTATTATTTAGGATCACACCTGTCACATAACAGACACTCAGCAGATACTTGTTGAATGAGGGCAGGTTGCAAACAGCATGCTACATAATAGATTGCACTCAGTTCTGGGAGTATGGCAGGGATGATGAATGGTCCCTGACTCCATGGAGATTAGAGACCTGAAAGATATATCAACTTTACACAAGCCAACGATCAGATAAGTTTTGTGAGGTCTATCTAAAGGGAAGAATGGGGTACAATGAGTTCTCATAAAATGTGAAGCTAACATGCTGTGTCCTCTGAGATTGGCACTGGTAAACGGTGGATGGACATTGCTAACAAACCTTTCTTTCTTTACCACTTAGCATGGGGAAGGCTCTCGATGGGCACCTTTGCACAAAACTTAGAGAGAAGTTATAGGTTAGGAAATATTAACTGATAATATCCAGTTAAGCCACAAATCAGACTGTTTCTTTTAAAAGTTATATGTAATTTTAAAGAGCATCCCATAACTATCTCAGACTCCTAGGTCTCAAGGTGCATATGTAAACAAATGAAAATAAATCAAACAAGTTATTTTTAACATCAAAAGTTGTTTGGAATTCCACACGTGTAATGTCCAAATTTTGCTATTTTGACTTTTAAGAGAACACTTAGGTGACATTATTCAAATTAGTATTTCAAAACTGTTGATCCAAACATAAACGAGTTCTATGATTAGATTTCAGTTAATATAAAAGTTAGATTGACGTTAGGAGAAAAAAATGAACTAAGAAACAAAGGCATACATTTTTCATGAAAGCATAGTCAGATATTGCCTTTATTTTCCTAAGAAAAATACCTGTGGTAAGCTACAATGTTAAACCTATGAGTCTGGGATCACAATCTTTCCTAAACAAGATAACGTCACCAAGTAGCCACTTGAAGGATGCTCCCGAAAGTGAGGACAAGACTCATCACCAGGCTCCATGATATCTGGCTAATAATCTCTAGAACAATCTATGCCTTCTTCAAGTTTGATAATTCGCAATGAAGGAATTCATAATTGGGAGAAAGACTGTAACTACTGCCTGTGGAAGATGCTAAGAGCACTGCATCCTAGACTTGGTGCTGTTACTTTGCAATGGTAATACTTTGAAAAGTCTCAGTACAGCCATGAACCTAGCCCAAGTTTTAAATATTAAGAAAAATGTTCATCCTTCCCTACCACCCAAATCAACACCCTGTGAACAACACTCACTATAAATCCGCTCGTCCCCTTTCCCACAATAGAGATAGTGGAGATTTTGGTTTGACTTTGGGGCTTTTCACTTAAGAACTTTCAGATGCATGTCTATTGAGAAGGTCTTTATATACTTCCCCCTGCAAGTTTATAACAGGTTTTCCTTTATTATGCCATTTGAAAAATTAATTATGCAATAATATTGTAACCTGAAAAAGCAGAAGACTTTATATTTGGAGTGGAAGCTGAGTGCCTAGGTGAAAGATAAAATGAATAGTCAGCCCAGCTTGTTACATCCATGCTCTCTTTAGAATATGACGGTATTCTTCTGATGTCTCTTTATAACCATCGCTGGGATTTATGGCAGTTAAAGCATTATCTAAATGAGCAGACGAAAAAAATAAAGTGAAAGTCTCTTACATGACTAACTGTAAAATATCATAAAACAAATAAATTAATTCAATTGCACGCTCCAAATGACATTTTCAGAGCATTGCTTTTGCTTAATGTCTTTCTGAAAGAAGAATTGCTAGGCTCTGTAGAAAGGAGAGCATTTTGAAGACTATTCTTTGATAATTGTCACTGATATGTTTCCAATTTACAAAATGCTCTGCCTGGAAATGAAGAGCACCCTTTGCTGTTCTGTGGGTGGCAGAAAATGCTTTATTTGGGCTATAATTTCTGAAGTAGTGAAAGTTTATCTGAATCATTTGTAATCACAGAGAAGGCGGAATGTCTGACACAGGCAGGGAATGGAGCAACTGTACATGGGAAATTCCAAGAAGGTTCGAATTTTTTAATCTCAAAGAATAATCTCATATTTCTTATCAGCAGAGAATGAATTAGCAGCAGGTCACTCCAGCTGAAGGTAAAGGGACACACTATCAGATGAGAGGCAATTTCAAGGGTGGTGAATCCCACCATTGAGAGATTTTAGCAGCAAATCTTCTCATACTGTGGTGTG
Organism: Sus scrofa; assembly: GCF_054392235.1. NCBI lineage: Eukaryota > Metazoa > Chordata > Mammalia > Artiodactyla > Suidae > Sus > Sus scrofa. Next base: position 3,955,283 of record NC_139383.1, read on the forward strand.
TTTCAAGAGGAGACTGTTAATGGGAGGAGAATTGCCTAGGTCAGCAGGCTGAGGCATAATGGGTTGGCGCCATTCTCCAGGGTACCGTTGTCTTCCATCCAAGCCTCTAAAGAAAGACATCCAGATATAAGACAGGTGCAAACCCATGTTGGGGGGTTCCCCACACTCCCGAGTCCCAGGCGGGTGAGGGGTGAGGCTCCTGTGTTTTCTGAGAGCCAGACTAGAAACCAAAGGCTTGGCGCTCCTGATTTGAGTCAAACCTGGGCACCCGCATTTGTTGTGGGGCTGAGAGTGATAATGGGGCAGGACTACTTTAGCAGTTTTCCTCTCCTTGAAATCTTCTAAGGAAACCTGGCCACTTAGGCCATTGGCAGAATGGAAATAACAACAACAACAACAAAATCAACTTGTTATTTCAATAATTATGTATTGAGCAGCTATTATGTGTTTGGCACTGTTCTGGATTTATGACTGTAACAGGGAACAGAATACATGAAGAATCTGCTTTCTTGGATCTTACCTTTGAATTGAGAATGACCGAAAATAAACACTAGAAACCAGGAAGCAAAATAGAATTCCAGATGATGACGGTAGATGGTGGCGTGTGGCTGGGCCCGGGAGTATGACACAGGTCATTCAGGGAAGGCTTCTCGGAGGCGGTGATATTGCACTGAGACTGAATGATGAGAATGAACAAGCTGTGCCTTGGTGACAGGGAAGGGCCTTCTGTGGAAAGAGAGCAGAGAGGGCAGAGACACGGAGGCAGAAGCAAGGCTGACATGTTTGAGAGACATAAAGGCCAGTGTGAGTGGTGGGCAGTGGGTTCCGGAGGGCTGCAGAAAGGCACAGTCTTGCTGTGCACGTGCTAGGTGATGCAGATTTTAGCATGCTAAGGAGGGAAACAGGAACACTGGAGGGTTCCAGGTGGAGGAGCAAAATGACCTCCTCAAGACAGTGAAAAGATCCGTCAGGCTGTGATGTGGAAATTGGATAGTAATGTGAAAAGAATAGACCACTTCCACCGCGACTGTAACAAATTAATACAAGCTCAATGGTTTCAAATACACACCAGTGCCTCCCTTGTAATTCTGGAAGTCAGAAGTCCAGCATCAGTCCTCCTGGGACAAAGCCGTGGTGTTAGCTGGGCCACCTCCCTCCTGGAGGCTCTAGAGAGGGATTTAGTTTTTTCCAGGATGAATGCTGTCTCTCTCCCCTGGCTTGTGACCCTGTGTCCCTTGTCCTTTATTTTTCCCTCTGCTTCCATTAGTCCTTCTCTTTCTTCTCACTCTGATTTCCTGCCTGTGTCTCATAAGGGCCCTCATGACACCTTGGGACACTTGATAAACCAGAATGCCCTCCCCATCTTCAGGTCCTTTCGCTTTATAAAGAGTGGCATCCAGGGTTTCAGGGCATCCTTGTGTACAGCCCTTCCTCAGCCTTCTGTGTGGGAAAGGATTCCTGTAGGGGTCTTTACGACATAACAAGGCTGGTGGCAGCAAAGAGTGAATTAGAGAGATCTGGGATATGTGTTTTTTGGAGGTGACAGGAGTCGCTATTGGAATGGATATGGAGGTATAAAGAAAAACAAGAAATAAAATATCCACAGACTGTCTGCTGCTCTGCCTTAAACATCTCACTTGAGAGAACTCTCTGCTCCCATGTGCCTGGACAGCTGAGTCGGGCCCAGGAGGCACCTAAAAGTCATGCCCACATGCCCACATGCATGCTGCCTTTCTACTCTAAGCGTGTGAATCTGTCGTTGGTCTGACTCCTAGGTTACCTTAGACTGAAATTATTGTGGGACAACAGAAAAATAAATGAAGTTCCAGATATAATTTTCTTTGGCTAATTTGAAGGACAATGACCACTGACTGCACTGAGAGGTGAACTAATTAATTCCCACATTAATTTGCACTCATTCAACAACTACTTAGAATTCTACTTGTGCCATAAACAATTCTAGGGACAGGGAATAGGATAATAAACAAAACAGGTAAAGCAGTTGCTCTTACGGAGTAAGGGAGATATGGGTCAGTACTTGTTCAAGGAATTATTTAATTATGCATGTGATTGGTGCTGCAAAAGAGAAATAAAAGATGCCATCAGAAAGTTAGAGAGGGGAACCAGTCCCATAGACCCCTTATCCTGAGGACAGCAGAGTGAACTATAAACCTCTAAAACCATTAAAATTACCTGCAGATTTACCCAGGTCAGCAAGTGCCCTCCTGGGAGAGGTAATTGCAGAGCGCCCTCTATCTCTGTGGGCTCCATCTTCGCTTAAACATTGATGCTATGACATTACTTTGCCAGATTCTGTGCTATTTGAAAGATATTTTTAAAATATTTACCCATCTCCTTTTAAAGGGGGTGGATTTATCCAAATAAAACTTGAAGAATTATGAGAAATAGAAGGCTATGGTCAAGCATAAAAGAGGCAGAACCCATGTAGCTCAGACAAGTTCTCCTGAGAGGCAGATTGTAGAGATGAGTAATTAGCCATGCCCGTGGATGATGGAATCAGATTTGTATTTTAAAAAGATCATCTTGGGAGTTCCTTGGTGGCTCAGTGAATTACTGAGGCCTCTGTGTTGTCACTGTTGTGGCTCTGGGTACTGTGACGTGGGTTGGATTCCTAGCCTGGGAACGTCTGCATGTCACAGAAGGCAAAAAAGAAAAAGATCATTTCAGATGTGATGTAGAAAGTATACTGGAACGGGGCAGAAGTGTCTTGGTCAAACCAGGGAGGAGAATCTTGCAGTAATCAGGTTAGAGGCAATGTTGCCTTTGACTAAAAAAGCAACAATGAGCTGGAAGTGAGGGAGGTGGCAATAAGATGTTTTAGATATGGAGAATTTGTAGGTGTCTTTAACATTTTCTAGTTTTTTGTAGCATATTCTAGAGTTCAGAACAAATGTAAGGACATCACGTTTTTTGGCTTTTTTTTTTTTAGAAGCAAGCCCTTAACTTATTTTTAACTATCTTCTTTTCTAAGTATAACTAACACTGATTTTAGTGGTTTTATTCCAAGAAAGTTGTGCTTTCACCATCCCAAAGTCTAGTTAAAGTCAAACCCCTGAAGTCAGAAGTAACAACAAAAATGGTACATAAAATATTTTTGCTAACTTAAGAAAGGAGTAGATACACTTGAATTTCTTCTTGGTGTAGCATCACATCTGGAGTTCCACACTTGAAAACAGATTGCCTTTTCACACATAAAAAAAGAGTAAGATTTCTTCTGTTTCAATTTTCTTGCATTTGCTTATGTTATTTTAGTCATTTAAATTATACTAGACTGTTATAAAAAATATAGAAAATTAAACCCTTCTGGCATCTAATATAGCAAGCGAAATAGATTTAGATGACTAAACTTTTGAATGATTTTTAGGTATCTGATTGGAGGGTGTATTTTATCAAGATGTTACCTTTCAACAAACATTGACACCTTTCTATCCCAAATCTCTTGACGTAATTGAAAATATATTGCAAATCTGGAAAAAAGAAAGTAGTATAATTAGCGAACTAGGAATTCTGAGTAATGTCTCAAAGATAGAAAGCAAAATAACCAGGCTGGAGGAGAAATGGAAATTGAGAAGCTACAGCTCAATAAGCTCTTGGGAAAACACTCCAGTAAAACCAGGGGAACTAATTGAAGGATGAATCAATAAAAGAGCCAAAGGGAGAGGAAAGCATTTGGGAAATTACATGGACTTGCTGTAAAAACCACATTTAGTTCAGCAGGAACAGTGGGTCTATGGCCTTGAACTGGGAATGAGCAGCAGAGCCACTTCCCACATGGCTGTGTACACTAAAGTGGGTGGTTAGATGGAGAGATTTTAGAGCTTGAGAAAAATGTAAGAGAGTGGAGCTTGAAGGATTTCTAGACTGCAGGAAAGGAGAGCCGAGGAAGAAGAAAGGGAGGAGTATACAGCTCCATATGAATATTCAGTTCTTAGAGGCAATAACAAAATCCTCTCTAATTGTACGATAGATTGGGCAAACATGAGTAAGAGGATGAGTTATTGGTATAGTACAATAAGAGCTTATTCACGGAGTTCCCCTCATGGTTCAGCAGAAACAAATCTGACTAGTATCCAGGAGGACGTGGGTTCGATCCCTGGCCTCGCTCAGTGGGTAAGGATCCAGCATTGCAGTGATCTGTGGTGTAGGTCACAGATGCAGCTCAAATCCTGCATTGCTGTGGCTGTGGCTTTGGCTGGCAGCTGTAGCTCCAATTCAACCCCTAGCTTGGGAACTTCCATATACTGCAGGTGAGGCCCCCCCCAAAAAAGAGCTTATTCACCCCCACCACACACACACAAACACACACACACACACACACACACACTCCAATACAGGGTATGTAATTAACCAAGAATAAAAGTATTTTATAAGAAGCTTGGAAATTATAAAAAAGTTAATTATATATTAGGCTGCAAAGAGTTTCAGTAAGTCAAAAAATCGTAAATAACATTTTCTAAACACAGTATTATAATCTAATTAATATTACGACAAAAATGTATAGGTTGACATGCATTTATTATAAAATAAAAAGGTTGAAAATAATTGAACTACATATTCAAATAATGAATATAAAAACATAATTTAACTGTAGAATTAATGAATTAATAAAAATTGAATAATAAAGTAATTAAATGCAAAGCACAATAGTTTACCTGATTGATGAATCTAAAAACTGGCTCTTTGAAAATAATCAATTAAAAAAAACTTAGTGTGACAATACAGCTATACACAGTGCATGCAGAATGAGAAAAAAGACATGAAAGTGACTGAAAAATATAAGAAAATACTATGTATTACTTTAAAACATATTGAAAATATAGAAAAATTAAAATTATCCAATATTATTCAAGAAAGAATGGGAACTGTAAGCAGTAATATCACCTATTACAAATGTTTCTATATGTGTATATCTTAAAATATACTATTATTTATTACAATAATGGTATTTGACTCAAAATATTGATCAATAACTTAGAAAAAATAAATACAGAAATAGATCCATATATATGATTAAGGTGACATTTCAAATCAGAATTCCTTGGGAAAAAATGGATCTCTACAACTTAAAAAAATTATATGCTTTCTCTTATCTTGTACAAAAATTAATTTTATTGCTTAAAATATATTAAGTTTTTAACATTTATACATATGTTAGAAAAACATGAGACTACTTTTTGCGACATTGATGTTGGGCCGCTCAGCCTTGGAAGGCACAAATCTCAGAAGCAGAAGAGTTTGAATGGTTTGATTACATACAAATTAACAACGTATTTCACGGAAACTAACATAAATAAAAGATAAGTGAATTATTAGGGAAAAGGGTTAGAGCTTATATGACTAGGAAAATATTAGTAGCAGCAAGGATTAAAGAAGTTATCCAAATTATAAAAAAGTAGAAAATACGGACATGAAATCTGTGTTGTCCATTACGACACTTTTTAGAATGAGCAGAAATAGCAGACAATATAAATATTGATCTAGAAAGATTTTTTTTTTTTTGCCTTTGGTCTTTTTAGGGCTGCACCCGTGGCATATGGAGGTTCCCAGGCTAGGGGTCTAATTGGAGCTGCAGCCGCTGGCCTATGCCAGAGCCGCAGCAATGCAGCATCGGAGACGTGTCTGCAACTTACACCACAGCTCATGGCAACGCCGGATACTTAACCCACTGAGTGAGGCCAGGGATCGAACCTGCAACCTCATGTTCCTAGTTGGATTCGTTTCTTCTGTGCCATGACAGGAATTCTGGATTTTTTTTTTTTTTTAATTACATCGTGACTGTTCCAAAAACTATCACGGAAAAGCCACGAGTTACTTATAATTTTTCTTATTGCAAATATCTTTGTACAAACATGTCAGGGCATATGACTTATTTTTGTGAATATATCTATTTGGTAGGTCAAGGATTACCCACATATTAAAAGTTCTAATTCAAATATATAGATGGTTTTTCAGAAATAAACTTGGTAAGTGATATTCCTACCAGCGGCATCAGGACCAAGCACATAATGTTCCCTTTAACTGACATGTCAAAATTTCATGTGCTAATATTTTTAATTTTGAAAATGTCCTATTCAGTTTCTTTCAACTAATACCTTTTGCTCATGTACCCTTTTGTTCATTTTGAATTATTCCCTTCTGAGGAATATCAGGAGTATAATGACTGGGTCGAAGGTTAAGAGTTTTGTGTCTCTTGCTACACATCACTGTATTGTTTTCCAAAACATTTCAGCACAGTTTTTAACCCAACATCAGTTGTCTTAGCATTGGTTGCCAAGTTTTCTGCTTTACAAAATCAGCTTTATTTAAAAAAAGTGTGTATATAATAAAAATAACATCTGGTGAATTTGGGATATTAGGAAAATTCAATAAAAAAGATAAATAATCTTGCTACTCTTTAGGGATAACCTCTCTGATGCTTAGTTAACACAGTTTCAGGTGTTTTGGCACAGGGACCAGAGCGGGAGTATATGTGCATTTTTTTCCTCAGAAGTGAAGATTGTCCAGCAGAGACTATAGTGGACTCTTAAATATGTAATGCAGTGTAAATATTTTTGCATTTTAGACACTCATCTATATTTACAACTTAACTCGATGTTCTACCTGTATAAGTATTTTACTTAATAGGTTACATAATTTAGAAAATTAGTGTCAACATTTGTTTCTTGGGTGGCATCTTCTTATAAAAACAAAAACAAAAACAAAAGAATAAGAAAAATTTAGTGAATCAAGTTCATGATTTATTGGGAGCAGGAAGTATGTGGGAAACCTCTGTACCTTCTGTTCAATTTTTCTGTGAACTAGAACTGCTCTAAAAAATAAGGTCTATCAAAAAACAAATTAATGACATTATGTAGCCATTAGAGGAATAAATATCAAAATTATGCCTCATTGAATGAAATATTTCTAATAGAATATTATAGTATTAGCATAGAATAACTAAACTAAGTTGCTTGTGCATTCTGCTTTCCCTCATTTTAAGCTATGAATACCTCTGTAAAGCCAAAAACCTAGAAAAATAAAAAATGCATTTTGTAAATATGAACTGTGTTTTGAATTGTAAGATTTCTGTATTTTATATCCTGTTCATCCATTCATCCACCAATGGAATCAGTGGAATATTATTCAGCCATAGAAAGAATGATTATTTTGCCATGCGAAACAACATGGGTGAATCTGGAGGGTGTTATGGTCAGAGAAATAAGTCAGAGAATCACAGTACCCTCTGATCCCACTTATATGTGGGATTAAAAACCACCACCATCGCCACCACCAAACTTGCAGGTACCAGATTGGTGGCTGACAGAGGAAGGGCATGGAGGGTATGAGACAGAGGGGAAGAGGTTCAAAAGGGAGTCGCTTCCAGTTATAAAATAGTTAAGTTATGGAGATACAGCATGGTGACTATAGTTAGAAATGCTGCATTGTGTATTTTGAAAGTTGCCACGAAAGTAGATGTTGAAAGCACTCATCACACACTCACAAAAAATATCTGTAACTATTGGTAACGACAAGTGTTAGTTAACGGACTGTGGAGATAATTTCACAACATATACAGATCTTTAATCATTACATTGTACAACACCTGAAACCAGCATAATGTTATATGTCAAGTTTACCTGAATAGAAATAATAAATAGTTATCTCATAAATGTAGTATATTCTGCTTAAATAAATAGCTTTAAAAATCACTCTCTAATAATATTTAACTGTTTACAACCCCTATGCTACCTGCCTTGGAATTGCATTATATTTAACATTTATTAGAAGCCTTTTCTTAGGCAATTTTATTTTTTTCACTATTTTAGACTTTGGTTTAATTCTGAAATATTTCAGAAGATGAATTCCTGAACCAAACGGCTTCTCATTAGCTTCACAAATTTGAATACAGGCATGACATTTACATGCAGAATTTTGGAACCAGGAGCGATTAGTGATTCAACAAGTAGAGTGCTGTTTTATCTATTCTACGGAAGGACAGTCTGAAAAGGCTAGAAAACTCCTAAATCAAAAACCTGCTCTCAATCTAAAGTCAATTGATTTAGGAGTTCTCGTCGTGGCGCAGTGGTTAACGAATCCGACTAGGAACCATGAGGTTGCGGGTTCGGTCCCTGCCCTTGCTCAGTGGGTTGACGATCCGGCGTTGCCATGAGCTGTGGTGCAGGTTGCAGACGCGGCTCAGATCCCGCATTGCTGTGGATCTGGTGTAGGCTGGTGTCTACGGCTCCGATTAGACCCCTAGCCTGGGAATCTCCATATGCCACGGGAGCGGCCCAAGAAATAGCAAAAAGACAAAATAAATAAATAAATAAATAAATAAAATAAAAAATCAAATCAAATCAATTGATTTAGAAAACTCCTAAATCAGTAAAGCTACTATTGGATTTTAGAAACCAATACAAAAAGATTGTTCTCTATAGCAATTTATTATACATCATCACTAGGCATATATACCAACAGAAGGCTCTGTTTTGTGGCTTCTAATACGTTAAGGCAACTTTCCAGGTTGCTGATCTAAATTTTTTGTTCTGCAGTAATTTTGAAATCCTTTTGTTCTGTCACAGGGCCTAGCCATGGGGTCAGGTGTGAATCAAGAGATTGGAGATGTACAAAAGTAACCAATATTCCATTCTTAAATCTTAGTTTATTGCACACAATTCGTGCATAAGTTAGTCAAAGTTGTAGAACCAGAAAATGCGGTAACAAACCACTCCAAGGAGAAGTCCAGGAAGGAGGCTTCTTCACGGGAGCTGTATCTCTGCTCCAGCAACAGGCTGCAGGACACGTGTGAGCGGGAAGATGCCCTCTGTTCCCACGGGGCCTCTGGCAGCATCTGTCCGGAACAGCACTAAGCAGCACTGAGTTGGGTCCTCCAGCAAAGAGCATATGAGTCTCTTAGCTCAGGGACCTCGTTCTTTTATTATTATTATTATTATTATTATCTCTTTAGGGCCACACCCATGGCATATGGAGGTTCCCACGCTAGAGGTCTATTCAGAGTAGTAGCCACTGGCGTACACCACTGCCACAGGAATGTGAGATCCAAGCCTCATCTGTGACCTACACCACAGCTTAAAGCAATGCCAGATCCTTAACCCACTGAGCAAGGCCAGGGATCAAACCCACGTCCCCATGGATACTAGTCAGGTTCATAACCACTGAACCACAATGGGAACTCTGCATTCTTTTTTAAAAAAATTATTGGAATATAGTTGATTTACAATGTTTTTTAGCTTCAGGTTACAGCAACATGATTCAGTTGTACATATACATATATCCATTCTTTTTCAGGTTATTGTCCCATATAGGTTATTACAGAATATTGAGTAGAGTTCCCTGTTGGCTATAGCAGGTCTTGGTTGTTATCTATTTTATATATATGTTAACCTCAAACTCCTATTTACCCACCCCCTATCAGTGGTCTCATTTTAAAGAGTCTGTCAGTAGGAGGTAAGGGTTATATCCCAGAGGGTCTTGTCTCTATCAGTTGCTCTTTCTGTCCCCGTAAAGTCTTTCGATGGATGTTAACAAATAAATTTCTAATCTAAAGTAACTCTTATGATCTATCACATGAAGATTGGCTATCCTATAGCCAACGTTTCAAAACAACTGCTATGGAAGACCACATTGGCCGCTGTGACGCCATCCTGAACCACCTGACTTACCTGGAATCCTGAGTTTCACACAAGATGAGTAGGACTAGTAACACTTAGTTAATTGATTAAGAGCAATTATTTAATAATTCGAGTGAGATATTCATTAATTGAAAAAAACCGCATTGTATTACATTCAGAGGAATGATCCCAGCAGCTTAATATGTATTTCAAGATCAGACCCATAAGCAGAAGACAGTTGGAGCGAATGTAACTTTCTCAGACCATCTCCTAAAATTGCTACGACACGAGATCGAGTCTGCCATGTGAAACGCAGAGGCATGCCCCTTGGTGACTCTCATCTTCAGGATCAGTGTCAGCCACCCTCAAAGTCCCACTCACCCCTGTAAATGGTGTTTGTTAATTAATAAAACTGAAATGAGTTCATTGATCCCATTATGACCTACTTTGCCTACATATCCTGAGTATAGCCTAGAGGGAAGGTGACCTACCATGAATCAAAAAAGATTGTGCACTTATTGATGGCAAGGTCTGACTGCTGCAAAGTGTTCCAGTATGTTCTAATACTGTGGGAACTTACCTAGCCCACCCTTAGAATTCATCCTTTTTAATTACATGCATCTCTTAAATTGATAGTATGCTACATTTCTGATACATTTAATGAAGAAACACAGTCAGTATTAAAATCTGTTCTGTGAAGAAGGTGGAATCAGAAGACTTTTCAATTCAATGCCAGATAGTAAGTTAGAGACAGACCATGTTCCTGCTTGAGTAGAACTTTCATGTTCCCTTCTTAAGTATGTCACATTTAATTTTCTCTTCAGTCAGTCCATTTCCTAATGTAGAAAATAAAAGGTCAGAATGCATTTTTTATTTGACAGAAGGCATTATATTTCTTGAAGTCAGGTCCCCAAAACTGAAAAATGAGAACACCAAGAGTGCCAGACTACAGTTTACATTTTTCCTATTTAAAGGAAAATTCGAACTTTTTTTCCCCACGAAATTGCAGCATTGAAAATAAACTCCGATGTCATCTAATTGTGAAAGCTGTGCTTAGTATTTTTTTTTGTACCAGATATAACCATTTTTAAATACTTGGCTATATTTTTTCCTTATTGATTTTGGCGCATTATAAATATTTGGGGATATACTCAATATATAATGCTAAGGAAAAAAGGAGTTTAGATGTTCTTTGATAATAGCGATGCTTGAGCTCGGCAAGGCTGGGTACCAGTGTCCTGGGTCACCTCACTACGTAGAGCAGAGCTGTTGTTAGGGCTTTTAGACTCGTTCAGGCTTGGAGTGTGGCTGACAGGTCTAATTGAGTTCTCAGTCTCATGTGGAAAACTGTCTTGATGAGGATTAGTTAATCAAATGTGTAGAAAGTTTTTTTATTTACATGTTCTAGAGAAAAATAAACTACATGGCATGGCCCCTATCTACCAGCAATTTGAAATTCCATGAGTAGGTAGATTAGGTGCTATTCATTGGTAAGAAAAAGATTATACCATATAAATAAACATTATACTGTGCCTGGTACAGCGCATTTGGTAATGGAGTAGCTATTCCTAATTCCACCTCCCTTGCTGTCTCTTATCACAGGAGCTGAAAAGTCCTGCTTGCTTACCAACCTTTATATGGGGAAATGTATTCTATGGATTTAATAAATACTTTCAACTTTTTAATAAAGTAAATAGACTTAATGAATCTTTTCTCCTCTTCTTGAACTGACAATAGAAGCAAGGTTAAGAGCTAAGACAGCCATTTGTGACCATGACTTGGGGGAGGCAGGGTGAAGAAAATATCAAAAATGTAAACCCAAGACCACTGAAACTATGGTTATACCAGGAAGGGAGGTGAGCAGAATATTTTGTCAAGTCACTGTTTATAGATTTCTGTTGTTTTTACATTCCGATGTAACATAGATTTTATATCAGAATGAACCCTGACTGATCCAATACTGATAATATTAGATGTTTCTGGTTTGATACAGACTCTACAAACAATTATTTGTGTTAGCAATATTACATATCTGTGGAGTGGCCTATATACAAGTAATCAAATCAACGCTTAAAGCACAAGCTATTTTCCCTGCTTCTTTACTCACTACAAGGTAATTTACATGACGTAAAATGAACAAACCTTGTATTCGACTCAATGACATATGTGTGTAGACCTATATATACGCCAACCCCATAAATATAAAGAGCTTTCCTGTCATTACCGAAAGCTCCTCATGTTGCTTCTTAATCAATACCCACCAACGCTCAGAGGTCATCACTCATCTGACCTCCATCGCTGTCTTCCTTTAAATTCATTTTAGAGTTGCTATACCAGAGTGTCACACAAAGGAACAAACCAGGCAACCACCAGTGCCTCAGATGCTGAGAAACTGTCCTTTCCTTTATCCCTTTTAGGCTCTAGTCACATTACTGGGTTCTTCTGGGCTACTTCTGGTAGTTTCTTCTGTAACGCCAATAAACAGCTTGGGGAGTTCCCGTCATGGCTCAGTGGAAACAAATACAACTAGGAACCATGAGGTTGCGGGTTTGATCCCTGGCCTTGCTCAGTGGGTTAAGGATCCAGTGTTGCCGTGAGCGGTGGAGTAGTTCGCAGACACAGCTCGGATCCCACGTTGCTGTCACCATGGTGTAGGCTGGTGGCTACAGCTCCGATTCAGCCCCTAGCCGGGGAACCTCCATACGCCGCAGGTGCAGCCCTAGAAAAGGCAAAAAGACAAAAAATAAATAAATAAATACAATAGACGGCTTGTATTAAAATCAAGACTGAATTAACATTTATTATCTTTATCTAACCAATGTTACTAATATTACTTTAGCCTTTCTATACTTTGTTTCAATATTTAAATATATTTTAAAACTTTTTTCTAATACTTATATTGAGGAAATATCAATATCCCTAACCTTTCTTTATTTTGCTCCCTCATGCCATTGTTACATTTTTATTAGTTATGGTTTGTTTTTACGTTGTGGAAGTTAGCTTTTAGTTTATAACCATAATTGTTTTAGTCTTATCCATAGCTTAACTCTTAAAATTGAAAACCCATAAAACAGGATTTACAGAATAATGGTTATATAATTTTTCTCAATTCCAAGATATACATTATGCTAGAATTCTGTTTCACCTCCAGACTAATCACTGAAAAACATTTCAAATAGTAAGGTAGGTCAGTTGTTCGAAATCATATCACATTTTAGGGTACATCCTGTTTCAATAAGCATTTTTGTTTATTTCCCTTACAGTCACTTTAGTTTTTCTTATGGTGATTGCCTTCTTATAATCACTTCTTAAATCATTTCAATCCCTGAAAAACTTTGGAATTTGCTGAAAACAGCTTTCTGGTCTAACACACAGTCACTTTTGGAAAGCGTTCTAAGTCTACCCGAGTAGACTTTGTGCCACAGTACACATGTCAGTTAGGACACATTTGGTAACTGTGTTATTCAGATATTTAATACTCTTCCTAATTAATATCTGTCTGCTGGTTTTGCAAATTACTAACACAAATAACTTTAAATCTTCTGCTATAAATTGTGTGTAATTTTAATCCAATAGTTTCCTAGCTTTATGTGTAATTCTAATAGAATGTGAAAATACATAAAGCTAGGAAATTACTGAATGAAAGTACACAATTCTTACAGAAGATTTAAGTTTACTTGTGTCGGTAGTTATATTTTCCTAGTAAAACGACCATTACATCATTTTGCGAGACCCTTTTAATCACTGGAGATAATTCCTGCTTGAAAGTCTAGTGTGATTGATAGCAGTACAAGTATTTAAACTTTCTTTTGATTACCATTTGCATGGTGTATCTTTTGTTTTCCATTTTGTAAACTTTCAACCATTTTGCGTCCTTATATTTAGGGTTTATCTCTTAAAGCAGTACGTGGCTGACTCACAATTTTATTCCTGTATCCCTTTGGATTCCTTCTTGCACATTGCACCAGCAAGCTCTGGCTGTCTCAACCTCATTAAACTCACTGCTGAGTACAAGTTCCAGTCAAGCACCTCAGCTGAATGAAGGAATGGGATGTGTCCAGAACATCCTGCAGGTGTGTCCCTAAGAGTGAATTCAGCCTTATCTAGTATTGTCTTCCTCCCTCTTTGGCCTGACACTGTACAATCCAAACACCTGCTAGGATGCTGAGCTCCTGGCTACCATTCTCTTACGTTGCCTGCCCAAGGGAAGTTACCACAGGGGTTTCAGACACAAAGGGCCAACTGCTTCCACTGGCAAAAGAGACAGTATGTCTTGAAAATACAGTATAGTCAATTTACTCAGGTTCAAACATGTATTCCTATTCCACCAAAGATGCTCTTTCACAGGAGGACATTGGCAAGACTGAAGTCAGCTGCTGTTGCACTTTAGCCACTCATGTTATTAAATGTTGTGTTTGATTTCAGCAGCATCAGCCATTTGGATAGAATTAATAAGAGATACTTTTAGGGCTGTGATGGAAACTTGTTGGCTCTCAGACCTTTACTCAAGCTAATACCTGAAAGTCTGAGTTTGTCATATTCTATTTGCAGTCACCCAAGTGCATGCAGAAGAATGCATCCCACACTTTTTATAGTCATCACTATAGCCATGACAGTCAAGTGTTGCAGCCTCTTGGGGACCTAAGGCATTTTCTGAGGCTGTCTCTCTATCACAATTAACCTTGGGTGATAACTTGATTAATTATGATGCCAGTGTGTAGCATGGACTACTAGCTTCCTATTTCCCAAAGAACTCTGCATTCATCCTAAGACCATGGCCAAACCAATTCTGAAATTCCCTCTATTTGATCAATCACATGAGACAGCCTCTGATACTTATTCAGTATTAGTGAGGATCCAATAAGGAGAGAAAACCCAAAAAGTAAAATGTACATGGAGATCATACCATAAGGTATTACTAACAGGAAATTGAAATAACTGTGTATTGGCCAGTCAGGGATAAAAGACTAGTATATGCAGCAGCTACCATGCCCAAGGCTAAGCACGAGAATCAAGACTGCCTCCACCAGGGCTGAGACCTGGACCTCACTCTGAGGGTGCTGCTGTAGAGAGTGGGTGCTGGAGAAGTTCTATAGGTGTGCTATGGTGGGACTCTGCAGACATGCTTCTGGAATCCTGGGGATCCACATGCAGGCGATGCCACGCCCCCAAACTCTCTGAAAACTGCCCAGAAGATCCCTGGGGGGATGTCTAAGAGAGGGGCATGCTGACATTGGCTTAACACTGGAGAGGGAGTGCAATGAAAATGAGGTGTAAGGAGGTGCCCGATCTCTGAACACCACTGAAGGAGGCTTGAGGGCCATGTGCAAAGAGTGGTGCCAGGAGGTGCCTTGCAGATGGCACCCAGCTACCAAGTTCCTGAGGGGTGCTGGCAGAAGCTGCCATGAGAAGATGCCAGGTGCTGCTGGCCCCCTGGTACTGAAGGAAACTCCACACATACTTCAAGAGATGGACATAGAGGCAGCCCAGAACCAGAAGGAGATAAGCCCTTCCTCCTTCAATGTCTCTGCTCTCTACTGACCAAGGATAACCTCTGCAAGCTAGCAAAGAAAAAATATTAGAAGAACCCAGGTATAGTAAATCAACTATACTTTAATTAAAAAAAATTAAAAAGAACACAACTACATATTTTTTCCAAAATGTGCAGTGAAGGATGGAGTTAGAGCTGAGAAGTAATAAACTGATAATAGTCACAAAGATGAAGACTTAAAAAACAAAAATTAAGATCATCTATTAGAAGTTAAAGATAACAGAGGATGAGCCCGAAAGAACCCATCAAATAAGCAGTGAAAAAAATAAGCTAAGGAACTGCTTAAGTGAACACACACACACGAGTATCCCTAGACACTACACAGAAAATTTTCAAGCATTAAGTATTCAAAAAAAAATCCTTAAGCTCTCCAAAAATAAAATTATAGATCACCTATGAATAAATAACTGTCAGATTGTCATTAGGCATCCTGTCAGTAAGGATAGATGTAAATACAGAATAGAGAAATATCTTTAAAATGTGAGATAATAAGCCTCATCCAGGCTCTTATCTATGTGAGAGTGATGTAACATTTTTAGACATGAAAAGATAGTCATCTTGCTTTATGTAGATTATTTTTCAAAAAAAAAAACCTGTGGAAGACATATTTTTGCAAGAACAGTAAATTACTCTGGAAGAACAGATATTGCTAATGGCATCAATAATAGGAAAGAAAATAATAAAATAAAAATTGAATAAAAAGTAAGATTTAAAATTAATAAATTACATTATTGACCAAAATTGTACATTGTCTCATCTTAGAAGAAATGATGAAGGAACCTAAAATGGTGGAAAACATGTGAAGGTATATCTCTTGATTAACTCAATACCGTTAGAAATTTGAAGTTTTAAGGAAATGTTAAGATTTTCAATGTAACCTCCCAGAATTAAGGTGGATTGTCTAATGATAACTGTTTACCTATAAAATGGGTGATAGAAACCTTGACAACTCCAACAAATATCATTTAATGGGGGAAAGTAAACAAACGTAAAACTTGGTCAATAGATCACATAAAACATACAGCAAGAATATCTACATATATATGCATATGTATAATAACAATAAATATGAATGGATTAAAGTCATTTGCTAAAGATAGATTCTCAGAAAAGTCTTTCCAAATGAAGCACATCATTGAATCCATAAATAAAGGAATTGGTAAAAGGTACTGGCCAAATGCCAGCACATTTACAATGGTAATAAACAACAAAAAATAATTAAAGGTGAAAATTGTGTACGACGAGGAAAGTTTACGTTGTCGAATGGTGCAATGCCTCCAGATTCAACAGTCATGAATTTTAGGCACCTAAAATATAGCTTCGACATATGTGAAACAAAAACTGATAAGGTTCAAGGAGAATATGGCTCCTTTACTTACAGGATATATTTATAACATACATCTTTCAGAAATTAGAAGACCCTACAGGGGAAAAGGCACAAATACAGAAGACTTAAATTTTATATTCGAGTACCTTTATTTATGTATAATTGTAAGAGCAAAAAGGAATAGAAACATCTAGATATAGCTATTGTCTCATAATATGTATCATCAAAATAGTGTTGGTTATCTCAAAGTTACTAACATTTCATTGCAAAATTTTCAAAAAATCCACTCGTAACACATGTATTAAAATTTAACAACAAAAATGGTTAAGAATAAAGTAAGCATGTGTATACTAAAACTTTGAACAAAATCAAGCAGAGTTCAGACTGCTCCATTTGTCTACTGGAGTCTTTTGATTTTTCATAATAATTTATGTATGTTTATTGATGATGATTTCCAATGTTGAATAAACACCTCATGTTATCTGTGCATGCGTGTGTGTGTGTGTAGCCCAAGCATAATTCAAAAGCTTCCTGATAACATCAATATGCAATCAAGTTTGAGCAACATCAGTGGAACATTTTTTACAAAGTATGTTATAGCTGAATCAAGTGTAAGCACTAGAATAGACAGAGCCATTCTTGAAAGAACCTCAAAATTTAGGTTCTAGCCATTCGAATGCCACTAACTTAAAAAGGAAATGACTTGATTTCTCTTCTTTAGTGTCTGCTTTTATGGATCTGGAGTAACAATAGCTGACATACTTATCTTAGAGAGTTACCTTGGGAATCAGATATAATATTCTATGTGCAAGTACCTAAAGATTATAAAACAGTCCAGCTTTATTGCATTGCTATTAAGTAATCCAATTTTATGGCCTAATTTAAACAAGGGAATTGCTTTAGAAAGAATTATCCCCTAAATTGTTCATATATTTTAATACAAATAATACAAAGATGCAGGATGCATATTTTTCCTAATCAATTTGTAATTAAAATTACAGATAAACTTAACATGGTATGTTAATGAAATAGTAAATAGCTGAAATTGCCGATAACTAATCAGCTGAAACACCTTTTGCCAGATGGAAATTTTTCCACCTGTATAACAGAATATAACTGCTCGAGAAAAAGGGTGGTGGCTTGGCTTTCCTTAAAATTTTAGAGAGGAACATTTTTAGACAGATTCGCAGACACCGTTTAGTGTTCCAAGGCACTTCCTTAAGACCATGAGACGGACGTCTAGCAGTGCAGGAGAGAATGGAAGAACAATCCATTCACTCATTCATTATACTGCCTGGTGCTTCTTTTTTCTTTTTTTTTTTTCTTTTTTGTCTTTTTGCTATTTCTTGGGCCGCTCCCGTGGCACATGGAGGTTCCCAGGCTAGGGGTCCAATCGGAGCTGTAGCCACCGGCCTACGCCAGAGCCACAGCAATGCGGGATCCAAGCCGCGTCTGCAACCTACACAACAGGTCACAGCAACGCCGGATCCTTAACCCACTGAGCAAGGGCAGGGACCGAACCCGCAACCTCATGGTTCCTAGTTGGATTCGTTAACCACTGTACCACGACGGGAACTCCATGCCTGGTGCTTCTTTCTTCAGGCATGTGAACTCCGCTCAGATGACAATGTCAAATCATCCCTCATTTGCAAAAGAGTTCAAAATTTCCACCCTCGCTATCGATTGATATAAACATTCTACATCCATGCACTCTTGAGAAGCCTAATTGAGACAAGTGATCTGAGGCTTCTGAAGTGTCATATTTTTGAGTAAAATAAGAAAGAAAAAGGATTTGCAACCAGAACTTTTGTCCCTGTTGGCCTCCCACCAGTGCCCCAGGCGCCGAGGCTGTGGCAATGTTGAGGTCTGTTCTCTTGTGCCAGCTTGGCTTAAAATGTCTCCTGAGAATGAGTTCTGAGCAAGTTTCTATGTCACTTACAGTTCAAATAAATCCATGTTCTCAATATGACCAGCATAGTTTATAATCACATATAGTATGTATAGCAATATTATGTCACATTATAACTAAATACTATCAAAACATATCATGAAAAAACACATAGATTTAATAATCACTTGAAGCACAAGCCATGTTTTACATACATACATATATATATATATATATATATATATATATATATACACAAGCCATGTTTTACATACATACACACACACATACACAGTACTTGTAATGGGGAAGTATTATATCAAGGTCACCTTAAAACCTGCTGAAAAGGTTGCCTTACTTTTTATGAGTTTTGTGGTTTTTGTTTTTTCTTTTCAGCCACACCCGGCATATGGAAGTTCCTGGGCCAGGGATCGAATTGGAGCCACAGCTGTGATTTATGCCACAGCTGTTAACGCCAGATTCTTAGTCCACTGTACCAGGCTTGGGATCAAACCTGTGCCTCCTCAGAGACAACACTGGATCATTAACCCACTGACCCACAGTGGGAACTCCACTTTTTCTGAGTTTTATCTTACTTTCTGTATAGTGGGGATCTCATCTTTTTATCTTAATATCCTGTGTCTACTTCAAATTGATCTCCTATTAATCTACAAACTTAAATTCCTCATCTTAGATGCATACATTGGCCATAAACTTTTATTTGAAAAAATTAAATTTTTTGTGGTATGATGTATGGAGCAACTATGACATACTGGAAAGACACACTGAAGTTGTTTCCGCCTCAATAATCAGGGCTTTCTATAAAGCATTGCCTCCCAAGGGAGCAGAAAGGAGCAGCCACTCTAGCAGTCAGGTGTGTCAGACAGTTTTGAAATGTATGCATGAATATAGAAAGCAACCCAAATGAAATCACAGGCAAAGTTCCTTGTAATATTAAGAACCCTCATAAGAACTCCTGTAATGTTTATTGCCTTCTATGAGCCAGGATTTGCACAAAACATTTTATGTGCAGGGTACATCTCATTTGATCTTGAGAGCTGGTGTAAAACCCATTTGGCAGTTGGTGATCTGAGACAGAGTGAGCTTAGTGCACTTAGCCAAAGTCACGCTGGTGTATGTCTTGGGGTTGAGGGTCAAATTCTTGCTTTTGATCACTCTTATATAACTTTTTAAATAGAAGCAAATAGCAGTTACCATTGTGGCTCAGCAGTGAGGAACCCAATTAGTATCTATAAGGATGTGGGTTGAATCCCCAGCCTTGCTCCAGTGGTTTAAGGATTCTGCATTGCCGTGAGCTGTGGTGTGCATTGCAGACGCTGCTCAGATCCCACATTGCTCTGGCTGTGGTGTAGGCCAGTACCTGCAGCTCTGATTCAACCTCTTGGAAATTCCATATGCTGCACATGTGGCCCTGAAAAGCAAATAATAATAATAATAATAATAATAATAACAACAACAATGATAAAGAGGAACAAATAACGTGCGTTTTATAAGTGGAAAATTAAAACTATCTAATTGGACCATGAATTTCAGTTATTTATCCACCCCCCCCAGCAAAGGTAAGACATGAGTCAGTAGGGCATGAGTAGTGTGAGAGGCGCATGAATGTGACACAGATAAGAGAATGAGCTAGTCAAAAAAGATGGCATAGATGAAGGCATCCTAACTATATCCATCTTGGTCATTTTTAGTTTAGAGAAGATCAGGTTCTTGTAGCATCATGATAGTTCCATCTCTGCACGAATTATGCTTCCAATGAACATTTTGAAAATGTTACAATTTCATAATTGCATCTTTCATCTCAG
The DNA here is from genome assembly GCF_054392235.1 of Sus scrofa. Taxonomy (NCBI): domain Eukaryota; kingdom Metazoa; phylum Chordata; class Mammalia; order Artiodactyla; family Suidae; genus Sus; species Sus scrofa. Next base: position 3,975,507 of record NC_139383.1, read on the forward strand.
ATTCTGATTTTATATAATATGTAATTCAAATTTTATATACATACACAAATGTTTATATGTCTAGATTGTTTATTAAATTATAGGTAATCTTTGTGACATAGAGTGAATTCTGTTCTTTTTATTTTTATAGTTTCCATTCATGTATTACCAAAAAATGTAAATTAAATGAACCTAATTCATAATTAGTATAAAGACTATGATGGCCATGTTAACAGAATATATAATGCAAGATGCCTGTATTATTTGAACTCATAATTTGAATTGCAATATAATAATGTACATTTTTTCCCCAGAATTTACCATCTGAATTGAACACTCACTATGACAAATATGCATACTCAGATCAGGGGAATTTTAAGATGTGTATAAGTCTTGATGGGAAGATATACAATGAATCAAGGTCATGGCTTTGCATTTGTTTATATTAAAATACAGCTAGTTCTCCTCATTTTTAGACATGTTTTGCATTATCTATAACATCTTCTCTACATTATTAAAAGAAAATATCTTCTAAAATAGCGGCATGATCTCTCAGGGAAGCAGGGAAATTGTTAGGCTTAGTGAAAGCTTTGCATCAAAAGACAATTTGAAAGAGACAGAGTGACTGAAAGAGGTGAATGCTGAAAAGTCATAAGCCTTGCCATGCATATTTCCGCATAAGTCATATAGAGGATTTCAAAGCATGAAAGAAGTTTAGCAGGATTGTGTAAGTTTTGTGAATAATGGAAAGCTTTAAGATGTCATACAATGTTGTAATAAATAGAGAAATACCTTTCACAATGTAATGGTGGCTTCAATCAGCCTGGACATCATGGAGACCGCATGGATACCATGGGAAACATTCATCTCCATCGATGTTCTGATAAAGTAGATGGAATGAAGAAGGTGATTTGGTGTATTTTAGGCAAAGCTAGGATGTGTGGAGACATTTTAAAATTGTAAAAATGAATAATTTGAAGATCACTTGTAATTAATTTGCAACAGTTTTCTTCAGTGAGTTGCAATAATCTATTGACAACATAATTTTCTTGCAAAGCAAAACCCTAATCTGAATGAAATTGGGTATTTTCCTAAACAAATGTTATTTAACAAATGTTGGAGGGGGTGTGGAGAAAAGGGAACCCTCCTGCACTGTTGGCTGGAATTTAAGCTGGTACAACCACTATGGAGAACAGTATGGAGGTACCTTAGAAAACTATACATAGAACTACCATATGACCCAACAATCCCACTCTTGGGAATACATCAGGACAAAACTTTCCTTAAAAAAGACACATGCACCCAGATGTTCATTGCAGCACTATTCACAATAGCCAAGACATGGAAACAACCCAAATGTCCAGTGACAGATGATTGGGTTAGGAAGAAGTGGTATATATACACAATGAAATAATACTCAGCCATAAAAAAGAACAAAATAATGCCATTTGCATCAACATAGATGGAGACTCTCATCCTCAGTGAAGTAAGTCAGAAGGAGAAAGACAAATACCATATGATATCACATAACTGGAATCTAATATACAGCACAAATGAAACTTACCACAGAAAAGAAAATCATTGACTTAGAGAATATACTTGTGGTTGCCAAGGTGGGGGAGGGAGTGGGATGGATTGGGAGCTTGGGGTTAATAGATGCAGGCTATTGCCTTTGGAGTTGATTAGCAAGGAGATCCTGCCATGTAGCACTGGGAACTATGTCTGGTCACTTATGATGGAACATGATAATGTGAGGAAATAGAATGTATACATGTATGTGTAGCTGGGTCACCATGCTGTACAGTAGAAAAAAAATCATGTATTGGGGAAATAAAAATAACTAAAAATTAAAAAATTTTAAAAAACCACAAATGTTATTTAGTACATTCACTTCAAGAAGATGAAAACAAAAAAAGAAATAGGACATAAGACATTCAAAAAATCAGCTCATGCTATGTACAGATAGGGATTGTGGGCAGGATGCTTCAGCTGAAATCTTTCTTGGTGTATCAGGTCAAAAACCTAAGGTCTGTTTAGGTCTTCTGCTCATTTTTTGTTTGCGTTGTTTATTCTTTTGTTGTTGAGTTGTATGAGCTGTGTATTTTGGCGATTAGGCCCTTATCAGTTGCATCATTTGCAAAGATTTTCTCCCATTCTGTGGGTTGTCTTTTCATTAAAAAAAAAAATTCCTTTGCTGTGCAAAAGTTTCTGAGTTAATTAAGTCCCATTGGTTTATTTTTGCTTTTATTATCATTATTCTAGGAGGTGGATAAGCAATGTCATGCTACTGTACAGTACAGGAAATTACATCCAATCTCCTGCCTGGGTCACTATGCTATATATCAGAAATTGGCACACCATTGTAAGTCAACTGTATTTTAATTTAAAAAATGTATTTTAAAAAAGGTCAACCAGTGGTCTTTGCATTGGCCACTCCCACCGTGTTGTTGCTGCTGCCTGTGGAACCAAGGACTCACTAGTGACTCCCAGACCTTGTCTATGCAGTCTCTGGTGCAGGTACCTACTCTTGCTAAAGCAGATTGCACTCCTTTGTTTATGGGTTTTCAGAAAATCTTTGATGGTGAGAAAATGAAGTCATTAACCAGTTTTGAAAATAAAGTATTATAACAATAAATAGAATAAGGAATAAACTAAACCTCCATTTTTGTCCCAATTTCAGAACTTCTGAGGAAGTGAAGAATAAAGCACAAACAGTATTGTAAGAGTGGCTATTAAACAATCTTAAGCAATATATAGGAATGGATTTATTCTCAAGTAGCTCTTTAATTTAATGTCTTATCATTGTCCAGAAAATAAAAAAAGATCACAGATATTCATTGGATAATTATTACTTTAAATTCTTTATATTTTTATTTTCCATAAAGAAAGAAATATTTTGATTAGTAATTATACACACATTAGAAAGTTTAAGACACTTTAGAAAAACAGACAGGTTTTTTTTTCATGTGTTGCAAATGAATTGTTTTTCCATTTAAATTAACCTTATTGAAGACTTCTACTACATATGGTACTTGTTGTGCTTCCTGAATTTGAGTGAGTGATTGCTTCCCCATGATAGGGAAGTTTTCGGCTATTATCTCTTGGAATATTTCTTCTGTCTCCTCTCTCTCCTCTCCTTCTGGTGCCCCTATAATACGGATGTTGGTGCATTTCACGTTGTCCCAGAGATCTCTGAGACTCTGTTCATTCCTTTTCAGTCTTTTTTCTCTTTTCTGTTCCCCATCCGTAATTTCCACTAATCTGTCCTCCACCTCGCTTACTCGTTCTTCTGCCTCCTGTATTCTGTTGTTAGCTGCTTCTAGTGAATTTTGTATGTCAGTTATTGTATTTTGCATCTCTTCTTGTTTAAGTTTTATATCTTGTATATCTTTGCTTAGTGTTTCCTGTAAATTATCCATCTTTGCCTCCAGTTTATTTCCAATGTCTTGCATCATCTTTAGCATCAACAGTCTAAAGTCTTTTTCCTGGAGGTTGAGAATCTCCTCCTCACTTAGCTGATTTTCTGGGGTTTCTCCTTTCTCCCTCAACTGGGTTATAGTTCTCTATCTTTTCATTTTGATAGGTTTTTGGTGTGGTGACCTTCTTACAGATAATACAGTTGTAGCCTCTCTTACTTCTGGTGTCTGCCCCCCTTGTGGCTAAAGTCAGTATGGGGGCTTGCTGTAGGCTTCCTGATGGGAGGGGCTGATGCCTGCCTCCTGGTAGGAGGAGCCGATTCTAATCCTTCAGGTGGGTGGGGCTTAGTTTCTGGATGGGATTAGAGGCATCTGTGTGCCTGAGGGGTCTTTAGGCAGCCTGTTTACTGAGGGGCGGGGCTGTGATCCCACCTGGGTTGTTGTTTGCCCTGGGGCTTCTCAGCTGCTGACTGACGGGTGGGGCCAGATTTTCCCAAAATGGCCCCCTCCAGAGAAAGGCATGGCTGCTGAATATTCCTGAGAGCTTTGCTTCCAATTTCCTTCCCTCAGAACAAGCCACATTCACCCCTGTTTTCCCAGGATGTCCTCCAAGAACTGTGGTCCGGTTTGACCCAGATTCCCTTGGAGACTTTGCTTTGCCCTGGGACCCAGAGCGTGTGAAAGTCTGTGTGCGCCTTTTAAGAATGGGGTCTAGGAGTTCCCGTCGTGGCGCAGTGGTTAACGAATCCGACTAGGAACCATGAGGTCGCGGGTTCGATCCCTGCCCTTGCTCAGTGGGTTAACGATCCGGCGTTGCCGTGAGCTGTGGTGTAGGTTGCAGACGCGGCTCGGATCCTGCGTTGCTGTGGCTCTGGCGTAGGCCGGTGGCTACAGCTCCGATTAGAACCCTAGCCTGGGAACCTCCATATGCCGCGGGAGCGGCCCAAGAAATAGCAACAACAACAACAACAACAACAAAAGACAAAAAGACAAAAGACAACAAAAAAAAAAAAAAAAAAAAAAGAATGGGGTCTCTGTTTCCGCCAGTCCCGTGGATCTCCTGTGCACAAGCCCCACTGGCCTTCAATGCCAGATGCTCCGGGGCTCTTTCTCCCCGTGCCAGATCCCCACACATGAGAGTTTGATATGTGGCTCCGAACTCTCACTCCTGTAGGTGAGTCTCTGTGAACCAGTTAGTTTCCAGTCTGTGGGGCTTCCTACCTGGGAGGTATGGGGTTGTTTATATCACGAAATTGCCCCTCCTACCTCTTGATGTGTCCTCCTCTTTTTCTTCTGGAGTAGGGTATCTTTTTTAAGGTTTCCGGTCCATTTGGGTGAAGAGTGCTCAGTCTCTAGTTGTGAATTTTGTTGTTTTTAGGAGAGAAGTTGAGCTTCAGTACTTCTATTCTGCCATATTAATCCTGTCTCCTGAAGACTTCTATTACATAAAGATTCACTATACAATAAATATTTGCAAAAATATTAGGTTCAGGTAAGTAACTGTATTAGATCCTCTTTAATCGTATTGAAATTAATCACTTCCATAACCATTCAGCTCAATTTCTCAAAAACAATCTTTGAATGTACAGAATTCACTGATGGTTGTGCTGGAATTAGAAGTTAAAAGTGAAATTCAATTTATTTTAAAAAATTTTATCGTGTTTTCACTAAAAGCGGTTACTAAAGCAAAGGAATATTAAGTTTCTAATCCAAGTCCATACAGTTAATAAGGACCAAGATAGAAATGGAATTTAGATTAGATGATTTCTAACTCAGTGCTCTTAATAATCAGTCCTTGAGAATTGTTTATCTAACTGAGAAAGTAAATTGCAACTAAGAAAAGGTATTGCTGCCCTTTGTAATTGCATGGTGGCCCATTGAGGTCAGTGCCTTTGGAAGTCATTGAAATCCATAGTGTGTTTATGTTACAGTTTGGGAATACCTAGATAAGAAGAAGATACTGAATAGTTTTGTTATGCAACCCAAGAAAACAAAGTTGTCTCAATCTCACAATTTAGTGCCCAACTGAGACCCAGGGAGATATTGAGAAAACTCAGCTGTCAGTAGGAGATCAGAGAATTGTGCTTATATATTAATGTTTTCGCTATATAAATGCAAATAACATAATGCCTCCTCAGATAGTTACATGTATTTGGATGCATTTACAGTTGTCTAGGACAGACTGTTTAATGAAGTTTACACAGACAGGTGATAACATAAACATCAATGTTAAAGATTTTAAAGACATTTGCGGTAACTCGGGATAACAATTTTCTTTTCATTCCAAGTACTTGCTTTGAACCTGTGCCCCTTTGGGGGGGGGGTGGTTACTTGTTGGCATCTTGCTTCTTACTATAAGCCTATTCACTTTTTCTGATCTTTCTGACACATTTTATGACATTCAGGTAATGCTTAAAACAGATGTACACAAAAATATATTCTAAGGCAGGAACTGATGGAATTGACCTCCTTCGATTGAATATTTCAATTGCAGCACCATTTTGGAATAAACAGTATGTTAAAAAAGTAATGGACATTAAAAGTGTGGATTAAAAGTGGAATTAAAAAAAATGTGAAACTCAAAAACATTACAGAAAAGTGCCTCCTGACCTCACTGGCCTTGCTTCACAGTGGTCATTGCAGGTAAACGCTTTGTGTACATCTTTCAAAATTCATGGCATTCTCCCTGTCCAACATTTTGTACACCAATGCGTTAGATACTGTGCTGCAGCTTGTTTTGTTTTATTGGGGTTTTTTTGTTTGTTTTCTTATGGGGAGGGTTCATATGTGTGCTATTTTTGTTGTACCTCAAAACCTCTTTTGAAGACAAATTAGTGTATGTTCACCTGCAGCAATTATAATATCTTTAGAGATTATTGCAACACATTTTGACTTACTTTCCTTCAGATGTACTTCCTTTGCTATGGATATTTGGCCCTGGGTTACTTTTATTTTGTTGTTCTCTATGTATTATAAGGATAGAAAATCTTTAAATTCAACTTGAGTCACTTTAAGCCTACAATAATATCAATACATAAAATTTCAGAGCCACATATATTCTTACTTCTGGTTTTCAGTGCAATTATCACAGACAGGTGATACGACTATCAGACTACTGTGGTTTTCCAAGATGATTTGAAAGAAAAGACATCTGATCTGAAATCTAGAGGACTCAAGTTCTTAGCCCTCTCATTAAATGATCTTTGTGAACTTAGGCCTTGAATATCTCATGCGTAAATTAATGGTGTTGGGCTAGTTGAGTCCTAAAATATTATTCTACGATTGTGCTTCACACAGCTCATCATTAATTTTCTCTCATTTTAAAAGTAATTCTTTTGCAGATGGTCTTCTGTGGTACCAGATTGTATATAATTTTCTTTACTAAGGCATTCTGATTGTTGAACAAGAATGTAATATTATGTATTCAAATAGATAAGCTTATTCAAAAATACATATGCCATAAAGATTTAGATTCATTATCTTTACATTCAGAATGTTCTTCTCTCTAAAGCAACAGAAGAGGTTTGGTCGACTGGAGTATATTCTATATATACCTAAATCTTCCTGAAAATAAGGTGAGCAAAGTTTAACAAAAATAGTATTTTATTTCATCACCGCCAGAACTTTCAGGGCCGTCCTTACCATAGTGATCATTCAGTGTGATGTCCAGGGCTTCCTGCGATCTTCTCTCAGGAGCTCCCTTCAGCAGCAGAACATGCCTTGCTCATAAGTTTGACACCTTACTGAAACTGGAAAAGCTGCTATGCTATATAAGCTGATCTTAAATAAGAAAGCATTACTTAAGCTTTCATTATTCATTTATATATCACAGATGTTTTTGAATGGGTTAAGCAGTAAGAAACAAAAATACACATTCTCATTGGTTTTATCAGCTATAGAGTATTCCTAGGAATGCTTTTAAAATACGCCAGAATCTGGATAAATTCAAAGGGGAAAATTATGAGTTTGGGGCCTCTTTGAGGGTCTCCTTTGGGATGAGGCAGAAACAACTTTATCTACTCTACTTATTAGTTACCCATTTATCTACAATGCCAGTTGGTAATTCCCAGGAGTCAAGAATCCCTGCACTACATCTATTCTGGATATCATGCCAGCTGCTCACAGGATGGAATGCATGATATATTAGCCAAGAAATGTTGTGTGAAAAAAAGAATGATGAACGCAGCTGCTTAGCAAAAAGTGTTGGAACTGATTTTATCTGAATCGTCCTAATTTTCACACAAAATTAATATAATCTAGCAAACCCAACTCAAGCTTGTCCTGTGTACCAAGCCCTTTAGCAAGCACTGTGGTTAGGAAAAACCTAAATAGAACATTACCCATCCACAAAGGAGATTACAGTCAAGTAAGACACCATTTTGTAATCCGACATAAAAGGCACTTAGAGAAATACCTGATAACAGAGAGAGGTAAATCCTTTGGATGTCACAATGTGTCAGATGCCTGTAACTAAACACATCGTGTAAGAAAGTGTTTGTATGTTTTTCAAACAATTCATAGTGGAGGAGGAACTTAAGCATCCCCGGTGCTAATGTTATTGTGTATTTGGTTGTATTTATTTTGCAGCATGGTATCAGTGTATTTTCTGTCTTTGAATATCAGGAAACTAAGTATAAGCATTGAAGAATGACTTTTTCCAAGAAAACTATCATTGAGAACCATTAATCCTAATTGCACCTCACCTCCAAACTGTGAAAGTAAGTGATAACTGGGGTTGGTTATTTATGTCTAGTTACTTTACCATAATATGAAATGCAGTATGATTTATATATCTGTCTTTCCCTTCAAAAGAATTGCCTATTTCCTTTTTTCTCTATGAAGGATATTTAAGGTGATGAAAAAAATATTAAAATGTATTTATCACTCAGATTCAGAATTATCGTTTCTTTTATATCTCAGATTTGGCCCTTCAAGATTTACAATGTTGCCCCTATCAAACATGGCTTATATTAAAAAGTAAAGAAGGATATATCTAGAACTAGATCTAGATCCATATTTGTATACACCACAGGATTTATAGTAGAGCTAGATCTAATTATGGATATATACTATCTACAGATATAATCATATCTAGGTGTATGTAATGGAAATCTAGATGATTGAAAGTTTTCAGGGAAGTGAGCATTTTTAGATATGGGATTCAAAGCAGGGAGACTCCAGTAGTTGTAAGCATGGTGTAAAGAAGCTGAGAAGCTATTAAGGAAATATGGCAATCTCTTGTGGCTTAGAGGACAAATGTTGGAATTCAAGGTTCACCAAGTATAAAAGTATGCTGAATAGCCCAGGCTTTTATTTGGAATTACCAATACTTATACACTAAGAGCAATTTTCAGCCTGACATTGACAGGTCATAATAACTAAAGTCAAACACTAAATACATTCAGTTTCCGTTAACATTAAAATTATCTGCTCTTGTCTTTGTTGCCTGCCAGAAGCATATCTAAAATATCTCTGGGGAAAACTTTAAAGTATCTATGTATGCTATCATGCATAATGTCTGATTTCAATGAAAAATAATCAGGCATTCAAGAAGACAAGGTTTAAAACATTGCCACTACATATATACAGATGATAGAAATACACTAAGAAATAAAGTTTTCAAACAAGGGCATTATAATAAGTATGCTCAATATGTTAAGAATTAAGTAACAGGATAAAGAATCGTGGCATAGTATAGGAAATTAAATAACATGCTCAAATGTAAATTCTCAATACAAAAAATTGTAATCACTCTCTCCTGCCCCAGAGCCTTGTTACAACTGGAATTAAGTGAAGGGAGGCTGAGAAAACTCAATGACTTAGATGAGCTCACAGGACCTGTCCAACAGAGGAGCTTGTCTAAAGAACCAAGAAAACGTTTGCCACTCTCCCATGAGCTTAGCAACAAATAATTCAGTCTACAGTGGAGGACTGTGGAGAGGGATCCCTTCTGTGATCGAAGCTTGTGAACATGGCTGAAATATGAGGGTTGAGTGTGAACCCATAGGAAATCTCTTCACCACTGAAGACTCCACAGTACATGCAAGGTGACTTAAACCACCATTTGAGATGTGCTACTCTAAAAGCAGTTATAGTAGAAACAAAACCCAAACTCAACAGAGTTAGTGACTGGATTAATGAGGTAAAGGACTGAGATTAAGGACACTTTGTATCAATATCTTCTATTCTTCTATACCTAGTGTTGGCATCAGATTAAAATTTATAACACCAAAACAGAGAAAAAGAAATAAAAAGAAACATTGTCAAAAGATAAAACCACCAATAAAACAAGATCTAGAAATGAGAAAGATGCTGGAACCATCTGACAGAAAATAGCTAAGGTTAATATGATTAAGAAAACCTAGTAGAAAAGGTGAACAATATTTACTAAAAAAGACATTTTATTTAAAAAAAATTTTAAAAAGTATAATGGAAAAACGAAGTAAAATGCTAAAAAACACAATATCTGAAATTATGAATCTTTTTGTCAACTTGGTAGTAAACTAGAAAAAGCTAAATAATAATAAAGTCAATCAGAGATAGGTCAATGTATTTTACCCAAACTAAAGTGAAGAAAGATAAAAGATAAGGCTAAAATGTAAGGAAGAAGGAGAAGGAGGAGGAAGAAATTCTACCAAAGGACATCAGAAAAATAACAGAGTCTAAAATATGTATAATTAGTCCCCTTTGCCCCAAAGGGAGAAAGATATAATGGGGCATGTATAACAAATAAAGAAATAATAGATAACATTCCAAATTAATGAAGGATAACAAATCATAAATCCAAGAATCACAGAATTTCCCTGGCCAATGGAATATTTAGGGGAAAAAAATCAGAAAAAGAAAAATCTAGGCATAATAACCAAATTTTGGGAACCAATGGTAAAATGATAATAATCAGAAATGAAGCCAGATATATGCACACTGTGGTATATGTAATGACTGGCCAATGGGGACCTGCTGTATAGCACAGGGAACTCTACCCAATATTCTGTGATGATCTAAATGGGAAAAGAATCTAAAAAAGAATGGACATGTGTATATGTATAAAAGAATCAATTTGTTGTGAAGCAGAAATTACCACAACCTTGAAAATCAGGTATACTTCAATAAAACTTTGAAAAATGAGAAAAATTAAAAGGTGAAACAAACAAAAAAAGCAGCAAAAGAAAAAGGAATCATGACATTAAAAGAACCAAACACAGAGTTCCCATCATGGCACAAAGGAAGCAAATCCTACTAGGAACCATGAGGTTGCAGGCTTGATCTCTGGCCTTGCTCAGTGGGTTAAGAATCCAGCATTGCTATGAGCTGTGGTGTAGGTCACAGACATGGCTCAGATACTTTGTTGTTGTCTGAGACTCTGGAAATCAGAGGACAGTGGAGTTGATATCTTTTAAGTACTTAAAGGTTAAGCCTAACAACCAGTAATTCTTCACCAGTGAAAATATCTTTACAGTATTTGCTGACACTCTTCTATAAAGAATAGAAGTAAACACATGAAAACCTGTTCAGCATGACTAAGTCCTTAGGAAAATAAAAATCAAATTCCCAATGGGATATTACTACACACTCAAGATAAAGGCTAACATTAAACAAACAAAAACCAAGATTTTCCACTATGGCAAAAATGGGATCAATGGCATCTCTGCAGCACCAGGATGCAGGTTCAATCCCTGGCCCAGGCACAGTGGGTTACAGGATCTCGCACTGCCACAGTGTAGGTTTCAGCTGTGGCTCAGAGTTGATCCCTGGCCTGGGAACTCAAATTTGAACACCTGCCATGCAGTGTCCAAGAAAGAAAAACTAACAAACATATGTACGTATATAAGAAACAACCAAGTTTATTTTTGTTATAGCACCAAGTGATGGTAAGGCACAAAATAACTGGAATTCTTATATATTTTTGGGGGAAATGCAAAATAGTGAAGCCATATTGAGACACATGCAATTAATGTTTAACCAGTATTGTTACCTTTAGATATTTACCTAAGAGAAATAAAAAAATATATATCTGCAAAAAAATCGGTACACATGTTTATAAGAGCTATATTTAAAATAGCTAAAAATAATACAAATATTCACTCAGTTGTGGGTAGACAAATTATGGTATATAATTGCTAAAAATAACACAATTTTCCATTAATTTATAGATATGGTGGTATATCCATACAAAGAACTAAAACTCAACACTTAAAAGTAACAAATTCAATATAAAATACATAAGCTACAAGAGTATATTTACAACACACAGAATATAGCCAATATTTTATAATAATTTTAAGTGGGGTATAATCTAATAAAACATTAAATCACTACATTGTACTCTTGAAACTAATATTATAAATCAACTACACTTCAATAAAACAGCAACAAATTACTAAAGCATACAAAAAAGAAGAGGGAGTTCCCCTCATGGCGCAATGGAAACAAATCTGACTAGGAACCATGAGGTTGCGTGTTTGACCCCTGGCCTCGCTCAGTGGGTTAAGGATCTAGCATGGCTATGAGCTGTGGTGTAGGCCACAGACTTGGCTCAGATCTGGCATTGCTGTGGCTGTGGCATAAACTGGCAGCTGTAGCTCCAATTAGACCCCTAGCCTGGGAACCTCTATATGTCCTGGGTGCGGCCCTAAAAAGCAAAAAGAAAAAGGAAAAAAAGAAAAGAATGGATCTCAATAGCATTTTATAGACACAAAAAACCTACCAAGTATTTGATTCCACTTAAATGACATTTTGAACAAGCAAATCTATAACAACAAAAGTCAGATATGTGGTTGCCAGGGACTAGGTGTTAGAGGGGAGGGGATGGGCCTCAGGGAGTATGGTAGGCTAAGGAATGGCCCCAAATATGTCCACTTCCTAAATCCCAGAACTGTGAATGATACCTTGTAGAGTGGAAGGGACTTTGCAAATGTCATGAAATGAAGAATCTTGAGATGAAAAGATTATCCAGAATTATCAAGAAGGGCCAACTCATCAATCACAAAGGTCTTCTTTGGGGGTATGTCAGAGGAGTCACAGTCGGAGAAGGCAATTTGGTAAAGGAAGCAGGGTCTGGAGTGATGCAGCCATGAGCCAGGGAGCCAAGGAATGCCGGAAATCCCAGGGAGCTTGAAGAAGGAAGGAAAGTGTTCTCCCCTGGAGAAGGAAATACTCTGCTGACACCTTGATTTTAGCTCCTGAGGACTCTTCTGGTTTCTGGCCTCCAAGACTGTGAGAGGATAAACATGCCTTTTTAAAGCACTGATATTGTGATGTGTTACAGAAGCAAGAGGAAACTAATATGTTCTGTCTTCAGAACACTTTCTAAATAGATGAATATGTGTATTGTGATGGAAGAGCATGACTATAAATATTAATACTCATTAAACTGAACAACTAAAAAAAGGAATTTTGCTTTATGAAATAATACCAAATTAATCTAACGCAAGGAAAATATGGAAAAAGACATACCACATAAACTATAATCATAATTGTTTGAGTATCTATAGTAACATCAAAATAAGCAAACTTCTGAACAAAGAATACTTCTAAAAATAGAGAGATATGGAGTTCCCCCAGTGATGCAGCAGTAACAAACCTAACACCCATGAGGACACAGGTTCAACCTCTGGCCTTGCTCAGTGGGTTAAGGATCTGGTGTTGCCCGTGAGTTGAGGTGTAGGTTGCAGACATGACTCAGATCTGGCATTGCTGTGGCTATGATGTAGGCTAGCAGCTGTGGCTCTGATTCACCCCTAGTATGGGAAATCCCATATGCCATGTGTTTGGCCTTAAAATGAACAATCAAAAATAGAGGGATGTTTTACAATGCTAAAGTGGTCAATATATTTAAAGGAAATAAATATCCTTAAAGTATATGAAACTAACTAAAAAGCTCAAAAATATATGAAGCAAAATCTAACAGACTGTTAGCATCCATTTTGAAAAAAAGTCATGAATTAAAAAGAAGTAAGGAAAATTAGAATATTTTGGAATTGAATAAAAATAAATCTACCATACCAAAACCTTTAGATGTACTTTAAGGTTAATTTATTGCTTTATAAAATTATATTAAGAATGAAGGGAGTTCCTTTCATAGCTCAGCGGTTAATGAGCTCAACTAGGATACATGAGGATGTGGGTTCGATCCCTGGCCTTGCTCAGTGGGTTTGGGATCCCGTGTTGCTGTGGCTGTGGTGTAGGCCAGTAGCTGTATCTCCAATTTGACGCCTAGCCTGGGAATTTCCATATGTGACAAGTGCATCCCTAAAAAGCAAAAAAAAAAAAAAAAAAAAAAACAAAGAACAAAAACACATTTTCTTTTTTTCTTTTTTATTTTTTTTGTCTTGCCAAAACAATAGAGAATTTATTAATTGTAGTGTTATTAAATAGTGGTGTAATTTTACAGAAAACACATTTTAAAGCAAAAATATATACAATCTTCCACAGTTAGAAGGTGAGAAAGAACAGCAAATTGAAACTAAAGTAAATAGAAGTTTAGATATAACAAAAATAACAGCTGAAAATATTGAAATAGTAAATAAATAATAAAAGTAAATCAATGAAACCAAAAATAAATTTGTGTAGAATATCAATACATAAATAAAACTTTAGTGAGAACACCAAGAGTAAAAATGAGAAAAAATTAACAATATTAAGGATGAGATAAATATAATAATTCATGCATTAATAGAATAATAAGAATTAATGGAATAATCAGAGAATATTACAGTCACAAATAGAATAATAAAAGAATATTATTTTTAAAATTTTATGCAAGAAATCTGAGCACACTGATGAAATAGAAAACTTACCCAAAAAACTCAAGAAGAAAGAGAAAACTTGAATATCCTTATATATATTTAAAACATTAAAAATAAAATTTAAAATTCTTGTGATAAAGAAAATTTCAGGGCTCCATAGTTTCCCTGGTGATTTCTATCAATCGTTTAAAAGAAAATAAAGTCAATGCTATAGAAAATCTTTCAGAAAATAGGAGAGTTATAACCACACAGAGTATTGAGGTCAGCATTGCCATAAAACTATAAATATACAAGACACTGCAAGCAGGAAACTACAAATCCGAATTTTCATAAATATATACAAAAAACCCTCAGCAAGATATGATATGAGCAAACTGATCCCTGTTATTTATTACAGGGACAAAACATCATGACCAAGTTCAAGTTAGATCCATCTAACATTACAATCTAGACTCTATCCTAGATAGGTCAAAGGCAGTTGAATATAAAATTAAATTTACCTCAAGTGAAAATTAAATATTCAATGTCACAGTCATGCAGCCAAATCTAATTGCCACCCAGCAAAACAATGTGGATTAGAAAACTGAATTTTGGTTAACCCCCCATAATTTTGTTCCCCGTCATCTCTGACTTTTTCAGCCATTTGTATTGCCCATCTATAACTCTTCACCATTAGGAATTTGTTCAGGAGAAGACAAACCACTACTCAAAAGCCCAGCTTCCATGACCCTGGCCATCTCCTCTTGGGCGCGAGCTGGACGTCATAATTCTGGAGTGGGCTGAAGAGTGCAGATAACAGGAGCAGTCTTCACATGTTGTAATAATGTCCTTGACAAGCATGCCTCAGCAGGTTTAATAGAACTTTTGTTCTCATCATTCAATACCAGCTTTAAAAGAAGGTTTAGATCTCTGTTTTGAAGCCAAGATATCACCAATCAAAAGAGCTTTTGATTTTGATCTTCTGAAACTCAGAGCCTATTGAATTTTGCTCTCTATATGGGATTATTTTTATATTTGATCAATGCATTTTACATTATAGCGTAACCTCTAGAAAAGTTATTGCTTCTGACATTATATTGCTTCTTTATTTTGTTCTAAGTTTGAGAAAAATGGAAAAGATTTCCTTCTAAGTAGAAATGATTCACCAGTCTAAATTCTTTGAATATATTTGTTCAACCAGTTTTGTGTTAATATACATATATATAAAATACACACATATATATATATACAGATATATATTCAATTTGATATACGAAGACATCTTGAGGCTAAATGGCTTATTAAAATTTAGATTAAACCATATCAGCCACAGTAAGGAAATGGATAAGTTACATCAACAATTCTTGCCCAAAATACGCATCTCCTAATTGTTACTGTAGGATTTCCACAGTGAACTTCATATTACAAATTATGAAAGTGTTTATTTTGCCTGGATTCTGAAAAATTTGGGGAGTTCCTCTCATTTGTTGTGGACTATTCCAAAGACACTAAAATTTTCAAATGAAAATACAGCTTGGAATGATTCGAAATTCATCAGTGTTCAGTTATATGCATGTTAGGTAAATACAGAAAGATTATCCTTTTGTTTTAATTTTGCTATGAAATTAAAATAGCTGCCTTTAACACTTCCCAGGGAGATGTCAATTGCTGTGTGATCAATCTTTTAGCTGGTTCCACCATTGCTTTGCCTCTTATTCCACATTCTTGTTCTATTGTTTTATAGAGTCTAGTTCTCTCTCATCATTCTTGGGGTTTACTGGAAAGTGTCAGCCAACTGGCTTTCTGTGAAAATCAATGTTGCAGTCACAGCTGAAGCCAGAAAACTGGTTGGGAGGAGAGCATGCCCATGGGCTGAAGACAGAATCCTCTCAAAGGAGGCAGATTCCCATGGAGACAGTGTCCTCTTCTCCCCATGTGACCCGCTGTGTCATCAGAGAATGTGTGACATGATCGGCATTTGCCCTAGATTCGACTATTGCTGAAAAATAGCTCTGCCACAGAGCAGAGAGTGTACAATAGAATGTGGTATTTGCAGTTGGCATTTGACTTTGTTCTCTTGTTATTTTATGTGTCAGATTTAATCATTCTCCGGTACTTTGCAAGTAGGGTAACCACAAGTGATTGATTTTACCAGCCTCTCATATCATATGTCACATTAATACTGGTTTTTACCACCATATGAAAAGTTCCCAGAAAGTTTTATATATACACAAGTTCATTATCTGGGGCTATGTGTATTTTTAAATGATAATCCAAGGTACTTGGCTTCAAACAAATTGTTCCCAATATTCCTGGGTGTATTTGGAATATTCATCAGCTACATTCTTTTCTTAATATTTTTTAAAGTGTAGTTTATAATGTGCCAATTTCTGCTGTACAGCAGTGATCTGTAAGTAGATATTATTTTTCTCGCATTAGTTACATTTTCTTAAACTTAAGAATCTGGAACTGCACTGTCCAATATGGTAGCCAGTATCTACCTGTGATATTTAAATTTAAATTAGTTAGAATTAAATAAGTTAAAATTCAGTTTCTCAGTATCCACATGTGAATAGCAGCCACTCTATTGAAAATAATATTTATATCACCGTGAAATGTTCTCTGGTGCAATACTGGTCTAGAACATATCTTGCTATGTAGAAATTAATGGGGCATATTCTCATCTTATTATTTATTTTAATTGTTAAAAAAATGAACTGTATCCTTGCCCTTGGAATCAGTTCTCTTTAGCTAAGTTTGTTCCTCTATATGATACAGTGAAAAGATATGAAAGCAGAAGAACTGGTTTCAGGTCAATACTTCCCACTTGAAAAACTCTCTTAACCTGTCTGACCCTCACTTCTGTCTAAAGAATTAATGGTATCCCCCCTGCCTTCTTAAATAGGATCCTCAGGAAGACTTAAGTATGCTGAGTCCTAAATAATAATCAGTGATGAAGAAGAGGAAGCTAAAAGCACAGAGCCCTGACTGTAGAACACTACAAGACTAGCTGGGGTATTGATTCTCCAGGCAGTTATCTGGCAATGCAATTTCCCTTTCCAACTGGAACCAAAACCTCTCCTTGTTTGTTACAGACTTGATCCTCAAGGTGTCTGATCCTTTTCATTGAGGCATCTCCAAGCAGAGGAAAAATGGCATCATGATCTTAAGTGATCCGTCTGTTAGGATCAGCCGCATCCAGTGGTAAACAAAAGGACAGTCCCACGTGGAATGCTGGAGTCACGGTCAAGTGCACTGCTGCCAAACAGGTCTAGTTTGTATCAGTAGGTATCAGTCAGAAATCTAGGCACACATATATAGAGAGCAAAAATAAAGGTAGTAGAAAAGGAGTGCATTTCTGGAGACGTAGTTCCAAAGATAACTCAGGCATGGCAGAAAATTTTATCTATATTTTGCATATGTGCCATCCACCCAAGGTGGCTACATCCTCTGTACATCCTCTGCCGGTCCCTGCTTCATCTACTCCTACTCATATGACTGACCTTCCCTCTTAATCATAACACCTAATTAGAAAATGCCTACATATGTGCTCCCAGCCCCAGCTAGTGATTCTTTACGTATGTAAATATTGTCACTCCAGGAACTTGCTTCAGGCATGTAAGATCCTCTTATTCATTAAACCATTGATGGCTCTGTTGCTGAT
The DNA here is from genome assembly GCF_054392235.1 of Sus scrofa. NCBI lineage: Eukaryota > Metazoa > Chordata > Mammalia > Artiodactyla > Suidae > Sus > Sus scrofa. The sequence goes on from NC_139383.1 coordinate 3,993,293, forward strand.
CCCAGGCTCTTTCTTAGGTCTTGAGGCTGGGCAAGCCCAGGGTTTGCAGCCTGTGATGTGCAGTCCAACAGCATGCAAGTAATGTGTGTGTGTGTGTGTGTGTGTGTGTGTGTGTGTGTGTGTGTGTATGCACAGTTCATATATACAGTCAAAAATCTTTAAGAATTTTAAATAAAGAAGTAATAATAAATTTACAGAAGACTTTTTAGGGTTTGTGATACGCTAATATGCTCTATCTCTAAGAAAAGGAAAATATATATATTGTTTTCCAATATTTTTGGAATCCTCTTTTATCACAGTGATTCATAGCACATACCTTGAGACACAGTAGCACTTATTCAAAACAATAGGCTAATTTCTTGTGAAGTTCTATTATTATTGAGGTTTTTCAAATAAGTATTCAATGATTCATTCATCAAACAATTAATCTAACAAATATGCATTTTGCTTTCTTCCAGGCATTACTTTATTATCTGGAACAACAGTAAAGAAAACAAACTAGACATATGACAAAACATAAGAGAAATTTAGTTGGTAGCTAAGCCAAGCATGGTTTATATTCCTCAATCTCAAATTTAAGGAATATGGATCATTATCATTAAGGTAATCCCAAGCCAGTAAAGCAAGGGAAAATATTATTAAAAAATTTAAAAAATAAATATATGCTGGAAATATGAATCTATTGAGACTGAACAATTCATCTAACATATTCCCACATGTAAAGATGAAATTAACATACCTCATGGCAATACTATAATTTCCTAAATAGTAAACAACCTGGACTGACTTAAACATCTTTAAATTATATAATTTAAAAAAAGAAAAAATGAACTTACTATGTAAGAGGAAGCCAAGGGGTTAACCAAGATAGTTTTCTTGAACTCTGACCACGATAATTTGCCCACTGCCAGTGTGCAAATAAGAGAGAGACAGGTAGAAACATTATCAAAATAAAGGCAAAGAAAAGGTACAATAGGGGAATCATTATCGGGTACAAGTAGAATGCTGGTTCGAAAGAATGCAATAGACCAAACCAAGAAAATGGAAATCTAGTTACTTCACAGCTATTCAAAGAAAGATGAGGAGTTCCTGTTGTGGCTCAGTGGGTTAAGGACCCAATATTATCTCTGTGAGAGTGTGGGTTCAATCCCTGGTCTGCTCAGTGAGTTAAAGATCCCCAGTTGCTGCAAGCTCCAGCTTAGCTTGCAGAGGCAGCTCAGATCAGGTGTTGTTATGGCCGTGATGTTGGCTGCAGGTGGAGCTCTGATTCGACCCCTAGCCTGGGAACTTCCATAAGCAGCAGGTGTAGCCATAAAAAGAAAAAATAAAAAGATGAGATACACATTACCCCTTGAAGGTGGTAGAACAGAACATAAAACCAAAGAAAATAAAATAAAAACTACTTAGCAATCTATAGTAATAAAAAATGGAGCGGAAAGAGAAAGATAATTGAAGGGAAAGAGGGAACACAGTAGCAAGGAAAACATGAAGCCAGAAAGAAAGGTATTTTATTTTATTAGAAACAGACAGAGATCAGACGAGATTGGGCACGTTCAGGGACCTAATCAAACTGACAAGCTTTTGCACAGCAAAGGAAACCAAAAAGAAAACAAAAAGACAACTTACAGAATGGAAGAAAATAGTTTCAAATGATGCAACGGACAAGGGCTTAATCTCTAGAATATACAAGCAACTTACACAACTCAACAGCAAAAAAGCCAACAACCCAAGAGAAAAATGGGCAAGAGACCTGAATACACATTTTTCCAAGGAAGATGTACAGATGGCCAACAAACACATGAAAAAATGCTCAACATCACTGATTATTAGAGAAATGCAAATCAAAACTACCACGAGATACCACCTCGCACCAGTCAGAATGGCCATCATTAATAAGTCCACAAATAACAAATGCTGGAGGGGCTGTGGAGAAAAGGGAACCCTCCTGCACTGTTGGTGGGAATGTAAGCTGGTTCAACCACTGTGGAAAACAGTATGGAGGTACCTTAGAAATCTATACATGGAACTACCATATGAATCAGCAATCCCACACCCGGGCATATATCCGGACAAAACTTTCCTTAAAAAAGACACATGTACCCGCATGTTCATTGCAGCACTATTCGCAGTAGCCAGGACATGGAAACAACCCAAATTTCCAGTGACAGATGATTGGATTAGGAAGAAGTGGTATATATACACAATGGAATACTACTCAGCCATAAAAAAGAATGAAATAATGCCATTTGCAGCAACATGGATGGAACTAGAGATTCTCATACTGAGTGAAGTTAAGTCAGAAAGAGAAAGACAAATACCCTATGATATCACTTATATCTGGACTCTAGGAAGTTCCCGTCATGGCTCAGTGGTTAACGAATCCGACTAGGAACCATGAGGTTGAGGGTTCGATCCCTGGCCTTGCTCATTGGGTTAAGGATTAAGCATTGCTGTGAGCTGTGGTGTAGGTTGCAGACACGGCTTGGATCCCGAGTTGCTGTGGCTCTGGTGTAGTCCAGTGGCTACAGCTCTGATTCAACCCCTAGCCTGGGAACCATCATATGCCACAGAAGCAGCCCAGGAAATGGCAAAAAGACAAAAATAAATAAATAAATAAATAAATCTGGACTCTAATATACAGCTCAAATGAACCTTTCCACAGAAAAGAAAATCATGGACTTGGAGAATAGACTTGTGGTTGCCAAGAGGGAGAGGGAGGGAGTGGGGTAGATGGGGAGCTTGGGGTTAATAGATGCAGGATGTTGCCTTTGGAATGGATTAGCAATGGGATCTTGCTGTGTAGCACTGAGAACTATGTCTGGTCACTTATGATGGAGCATGATAATGGGAGAAAAAAGAATGTATACATGTATGTGTAACTGGGTCACTGTGCTGTACAGTAGGAAAAAAATTGTATTGGGGAAATAATTTAAAAAAACAAAGAAAAAAAAGACAGAAAGGGAAGGAAAGATATATTTATGTACATATATATGTACATAAACATTTAGAATAAATTTTAAGGCAGATGCACCTATAAAATGCATTTTTAATAATAAAGCTACATATCTGGGTATAATAAACATAGAGATTAATACAATTTGTTTAATTCTCAAACAATTCACAGTTTTGTTGAAATTTCCATCAAAATCTCTATGAAGATTTTTTTGTTGTTTAGTTTAGTGTTTTTTTTTTTTTTTTTTTCTTGTCTGTGCCCAGGGCATGTGGAAGTTCCCAGGCCAGGGATCAAACCCACACCACAGCAGTGAAAATTACAGATCCTTAACACACTGAGCCACCAGGGAACTCCCAATGTTGTTATTTAGTTTTGGAACTTGATGTAAAGTTTAAAATTAATTAAAAAGAATAAAAAGTCAACAACAGTTTTTCTTTTTCTTATTATTATAATAAGGAACAAGGTATGGGGACATTCCTTTCAAACAAAAAATATTATAGTTTTTATTATATATAAGTAGAGTCTTGATGAAATTGCCAAGAATGTTAATGCAAACACAATACACAAACTGTTAACAGTTTAAGGACATACAATGTGATAAATGTGAAAATAAATCACTGGGAAAATGAAGGCTTAATTTGTAAATATATTAGTCAAATTATGATTCATTTGAAGTAAAATTAACCCTTAAGTTGCAACGGAGATAAAATATACTAAAAAATATGTGCTAATAAAACACCTCAAAACAACTAAAAGATACAGATACTTTGGGTTTAAGAATAGAGGACTTTCAAAGTAAAAATAATGAAATAACATTTTAAAAAGGAATACACATTATTTTGAGTCTCTAGATATTTCTTTAGCACAAAAATTAAGAAGGAAAAAAGAGGGATATATTTCAGCATATCTCTGAAACTGCCTAATGCAACAGAAAATGATAAAAGTTAATTGTATTGGGGGAAAAAATTGGCTTGATTCAAATATGAAACATTTTGCCAGAGATGAGGAGATCTCCTTATCTGAGACATCACCTTTAGAAGCTATAGCTACCTCATTACCTGAATGAAACATCCCAGGGGAAGTAAAATTGCTGATAAGAGGGAGGTTTTCCTTAGTCTAGGGTGACTTAGTAGCGATTAACTGAAAGAACAACAAACAAACAGAAATAAACAAAACAACCCGCAAACCTACAGTTCTTTATTCTTTTCCAAGCTTGCAAAGTCCTTCTATCAGCAAATGCTAATTAGATAATAGACTCAAATAACTTGTAACTAAAAATGAAGTTTTTAAATATAGTAGAAAAGAGTTGAGACAATGGTCATTTTTATCTTATTGTTTTGTTTTGAACTCTTCAATGTTTTCCCCAAGCCGTTCAGTGGTACTCTTAATCCTATGTGACTGGTATCCTTGTAAGCGGAGACAGACATAGAGAAGACGGTCATGTGAAGACGGCGACAGAGGTTAGAGGGGTGCACCTGCCATCCAAGATGATGAAGCCCAAGGGTGGCCAGTAGTGATGAGAGGCTAGGCAAAGTGATGCAGGTTCCTCCCTCAGATCCTTCAGAGCAGGAACCAGCCCCACTAAGGCTCTGTATTTCAAACTTTGAATGTCCAGAATTTGAGACAATAGAATTCTGTTGTTTCAAGTCATGCAGGTTTTGGTTTTGTGACTTTTTCCTCCTCATTCTCTTTTGTATGAAACTAATCCAGAACTGACCCAGCCATCATAGGAAACTAATACAAATACAGGAATATCTTCCCCCTGAGTAAAAAAGACCCAACAGAATTGTGCTGGATGGATAAACCCTTTCAGTGTCTCGATCAGCTGTACCTCTGTAGAGGAAAGTATCCTTGCTCCTTCAGCCCCATCTTGAATGTTTATGATGATTCTGAGCTCACCACTGTTTGAGGCATGCTGTGAGTACATGTTTTGAATTATGCAGATTTTCTGATATTTGCACCCATTTGCTCCTCTGTGTTTTGGAGTTACAGAGCATACATTTACCATCCAGCAACATTATAGTTCTTAAAATATTTGAAAGGGCACATTACCTATGCCCTAAATCTTTTCTTTTTCTCATAACTCTAGGAATATAAAGGACTGAAATATTTGTAGTCATATATTAAGAAATGTAACTCACTCTATCGTTATTACAAGTGCATGCTCAGGCACACACAATAGACACACACACACCCACCCACTCACACACACACACACACACACACACCCCTCTTTGTAAAGCAGTTATGGGGAGAAGAAATCCATTCAATCTTAACAAGAGAAATGATAAAATATGAAGGTATAACATGAAAAAGTTTAAGTCAAAAAAAATTCTTGAAGAACTTTCTCAGTTACAAGAAGCTACTGTTAGCCTGTGAATGTCCTGGAGTCAAGATTAAGACAAACTTTTGAATATCTCTTTGTGAATACAGTGGCTTGAACTGAACAAGCTCTCCATAAAAACTTGTTCAAATTGCCTTATAATTTGGGTCATAGTAGGGAAAAAAGAAATGCAAAGTTGTATTTTCCCTTTCTCTTGTAGGGTTATTTGTTAGAATCCATAAAAAATGAAAAAATTGGAGTTCCCGTCAGGGCTCAGTGGTTAAGGAACCCACTTAACCACTGAGGAGATGGGTCCAATCCCTGGCCTTGCTCAGTGGTTTAAGGACCCAGCATTGCCTTGAGCTGTGGTGTAGGTCACAGATGCACCTCAGATCCTGCACTGTTGTGGCTGTGGTATAGGCTAGCAGCTACAGCTCCGATTTGACCCCTAGCCTGAGAACTTCCATATGCTGAGGGTGCGGCCCTAAAAAAGACACACGCACACAAAAAGAATTAAAAAATCATTCAAGAATTAAGAAAGCAATATAAAATATATAATAGTTTTTTAAAATGATTTTTATTTTTTCCATTATGGTTGGTTTACAGTGTTCTGTCAATTTTCTTCTGTACAGCAAAGTGACCCAGCTACACGTACATATATACATGATTTTTCTCACATTATCCTCCATTATGCTCCATCATAAGTGACTAGATATTGTTCCCAGTGCTATACAGCAGGATCTCATTGCTTATCGATTCCAAAGGCAATGGTTTGCATCTATTAACCCTAGATTCTCAGTCCATCCCACTCCCTCCCTCTACCCTTTGGCAACCACAAGTCTGTTCTCCATCCAGGTCAATGAGTTTCTTTTCTCTAGAAAGTTTCATTTGTGCCATGTATTAGATTCCAGATATAAGTGATATCATATGGTATTTGCCTTTCTCCTTCTGACTGAACTTAGTATGAGAGTCTCTAGTTCCATCCATGTTGCTGCAAATTGCATTATTTTGTTCTTTGTTCTTTTTTATGGCTGAGTAGTATTCTATTGTATATACATACCACATCTTCTTAATACATTCATCTGTTGATGGACATTTAAGTTGTTTCCCTATCTTATCTATTGTGAATAGTGTTTCAGTGAACATACAGGTGCGTGTGTCTTTTTCAAGGAAAGTTTCATCCAGATATATGCCCAGGAGTGGGATTGCTGTGTCATACGGTAGTTCTATATTTAGTTTTCTGAGGTATCTCCATACAGTTTTCCATAGTGATTGTTCCAATTTACATTCCCACCAACAATGTAGGAGGGTTCCATGTTCTCCACACTCTCTCCAGCATTTGTTATTTGTGGACTTATTAATGATGGCCATTCTGACTGGGGTGAGGTAGCACCTCATAGTAGTTTTGATTTGCATTTCTCTAATAATCTGTGATACTGAGCATTTCTTCATGTGCTTGTTGGCCATATGTATATCTTCTTTGGAGAAATGTCTCTTCAGGTCTTTTGCCCATTTTTCATTTGGGTTGTTGCCTTTTTTGCTGGTGAGTTGTATAAGTTGTTTGTACATTTTAGAGATTAAGCCTTTGTCAGCTGCGTAGTTTGAAACTATTTTCTCCCATTCCATAGGTTGCCTTTTTTTTTTTATGGTTTCCTTTGCTGTGCAAAAGCTTATTAGTGTGATTAGGTCCCATTAGTTTATTTTTGCTCTTATTTCTGCTGCCTTGGGAGACTGACCTGAGAAAACATTTGTAAGATTGATGTCAGAGAATGTTTTGCCTATGCTCTCTTTTAGGATTTTTATGGTGTCTTGTCTTACATTTTAGTCTTTAAGCCATTTTGAGTTTATTTTTGAGTATAGTGTGAGGGCATGTTCCAGTTTCATTGATTTACATGTGGCTATCCAGTTTTCCCAGCATCACTTGCTGAAAAGACTGTCTTTTTCCCATTTTATATTCTTGCCTCCTTTGTCCAAGATTAATTGACCATGGATGTCTGGGTTTATTTCTGGGTTCTCTATTATGTTCCATTGGTCTGTATGTCTGTTTTGATACCAGTACCACACTGACTTGATTACTGTAGCATTAGCATAATTTTGAAAAATAATGACATAAAGGCTCAATATAACACTGAGTGAAAAATACAAATAACACTGTGTATTATTGTCCTTACTTTCTAGAAGAATTATACATACATATTACAAACCCTCTGTATGGCTGGAAGACAACACACCAAAATATCAAAAAGTTCTGAGTGAAGGTGATGGGATGGTGACAACACTTCTTTCCATTCACTCTTGTCTTTATTTTGTATATTTTCTCTACTGAACTTGTGTTGGTTTACAATCAGTGATGGGATTTTTATGGCCTTTCTCTATATCCTGTAGTTCATAAACTTCAGAAGGAGAAAAATAACATGCTCAAGAGCAAGCCCCAGGGCATCTGTCAAGAAAAAGGAATGTTTCTCTTCATAGCTGATGTACCAGGAGCTGGAGCACCTGGGAGTGAGAGGAAGAGGCAGCGAAATGGCTCTGGGTGAGAAACGTCTGCACTGTGAGGATTGGGGGGAATGGGGGCTTTAGGGGGAGATCGTGGGAGGAAAAGAGGGGTTGATGAAACAGTGGCAGCTCAGCCTGGAAGCAGAATCAGTGAGCAGCCCCTGTAAGAGGAAGCCAGAAAGGGCCTCGGAGATGCAGTGGCCCTGAGACTCAGGCGTGATGGTGCTGAGCTGCAAGGCCCATGACCCCACTCCCAAGCTGCCTTGCTCCTCAAAGTCAAGGTGGTGGCACTCTAGCAACCGTGCAGGTGTTCAGTGCCTGACCACTCAAGAAAAAATGGTCAACACTTGTAGGAGATGAACTGCCAAAGTGAAAATTCTGTAAAAGCAGAAAATGAGACACACGGATGTCTGGGAGACAGCAGTTGGCTCACTTGCCTGGCCCTCAGCCCCTGCCTGGATTTAGGGAACACCAGGAAGATCCCTCACCCCACCTGGGGTCTCCGTGAGAACAGGCATGGGATTTACCTGCCTTCTCAGGGTGCTGACACGTCCAATAGAGGACTCAAAGACTGATGGAAACCGATGTGTGATAAATGGTTTACAGAAGCACATCCTGGGCACCACCGCGAATTAGGTTCTGTGCCAGGGATGGCAGGAACAAAAGGGAAACGTAACATATTTCCAGTGGACAAATTCCTTACAGGCGGGTAGAGGCAATAACAAGAACCTTTTTAGTTACGTGGGCACAGCCACCGTAAGCCACCTTCAGGAGCAAGGCTCGTGCTGTCAGGATACAGCTTCTCTGAGCTTACTTTAAAAGGTACCATCTCCTAAAAGTCTTCAAAAGGCATCCCTGCTGCTTCTGCCTTGTTTATAGATCACCTCCCTCTTCCTCTGAGGGTAGACGTCTTTTGGTCCTGCCTGGCAATTTGATGACATTAGGAAAGGCATTTAATGCCTGCTAGAACTATGGGAGCTGTTAGGCTAATTTTCCAGAGGACAAGCTGAACCTGGGGGCTCCTTTGCACATCTTCATAGGCTGCAGATGCAAATACTGTCCTCACCTCCCCTGAGACTCTGTTGAGTCCTCGTCGGCACAGGCAGGGGGAGGCCTGGAGCTCAGGCACCACAGGCTCTCCCGGGCACAGGGCGAGAGGACTTATCCCCTGGCTCCTCTGTGCAGAAGACGCTTCTGAGCCCTCACGCAGCGGTAACATTTAACCCGTGTGATCGCAGCTGCCAACCCTGTGGCAGGTTTCAAATGGAGAGGGACTGATCGTGAGGATAAGAAGGCCGACTTCAATTGGAAAGTCTCTTTTCATTAAAAAAAAATAGTGCAGCGTGCAGAAACGTCAGGCAGCAAAGGATGCTTTCCGTACGGGTCCTCTCTTCCCAGGCTTTTTCCCTCCCGGATGCTAATAGGAAAAGAAAATGGCAGCGATGAAGCAACCCTTTCCGTGATAATGGGAATGAGATCTGGGAACTGTTATAAAATTAACCTTCTTGATAAGAAAGAAGGAAAGCTAATTTTGTTACTCTTGTTTTATTAAAATTGTGTAACTTTTGAACCTCTAGTAAATTTTTCAAGTTTAAATAAAATGCTTGTTCTACGTAAATGTGCAGAGTAAGAGAGAGTTAATTAATATAATCAGAGCGAGAGAGACAGAGGCCACTGACAGTTCTTATTACTCATGGGCCAGTTAAGTCAGTGAAAAGCTTTCTGAGAAAATTCAATCTAATGTTGCATTCATTACTTGATTATCTAAAAATAGAGTTCCTTAGATTAAAAATGGGGCTGTTTCAAGGACATTTGGCCTCACACAGAGGGGAAAAAAAAAGCCTAAAAGTAAAAGAATAAATAAGAAAGGGTTATTTGCCCTGAACAGTTACTGTAACAAAAATAGCTCAAGTCGCATCAAAACTGTCTTTCAAAAAACAACAGCAACAAAAGCAGTCTTTCAACTCTAATCAGATAACCAAGAGTAGATATTGATACCTTTGCTGGGTATTTTAAGAGCTCTTCTCAGCCTCTGTCTATAGATCTGCTGTGAAGTGTGCCACAAATAATTTGTTGATGTGTTGTCAAAACCAGATATTTGGCAGCGACTGATGGATGTACTCATACATTAGAGCAGATTCAGATGTTTAAACGATCTCATGCACATTCTGGAAAGCCTCCTGAGATAAGAGCACGTGTGTGAGGTTAGCACCAGACTGGCCAGGAATTGCCCTGGAGAGTCACCTGGACCAGGGCGCCTTCCTCAGAGGTATGCTGATGGGAGATTAGATGTTACTGCCCTTGATTCATTTACCTGGAAAACGATTCTTTTCCATTTGGCAGTGTGGGAATGCTTTCTGCAATGGGAAACTCAGATTCAACATCTCGCATCTTTAACATTCTGGAGGGAACAGAGAGGCCCCTGATAGGAAATCTCTCATTGCTGGCATCCACGGAACACACAAATATTCACAGGATGTCTAGTGTGTGTTAGTGTGTTATGCAATCTCCTAGGCACTTATACACATCGCTTTTAGTCTAAGAGCTGAACCTTGCCCACTTGAAACAGCTATGTTTTGTAATGAAGACAGACCAACATAAACAACACAAACCAGGTAACTGCCTAAAAAACAGCAGCCAAAATATGTTAGAACTGCGGGTGAGTGTTAATAAAGGAACACCAGAGGCCTGGAGATGGAGAGAAATACACACGCAATTTGGTAGTTTGGGCATTTTCTCTGGGAGGTGACCCTTCATCCAGTGGGAGTTGTCTGTGAGACGGTTTGGGGGTGATGTCCAGTAGACAACAGAATACGCAAATCTGGAACTGCCAACACACAAAGGATAATCAGTCCCATGGACAAATAGGTATCTACCTGGAGATTAAACATAAAAACAGCTGAGAAATAGGTCCAGGATTGAACTCCACAAAACACCACCATTTAAAGGATAGTGATTGGCAGACAAGGGTGAGAAGAAAATACACAAAGAGGTAAGAGGAAAAAATAGATGACTGTGACGTCTCGGAAACACCGAGAAGAGATTGGCTGTCAGGGTAGAAGGGAGCGCAGCTGAGTCTTCTGAGAGAGCAGAGCAAAGCCGGTCAAAGTACCAACCAGATGTCATCCATGGAGGATGTGTTCCCCGCAGATGTGTGCTTGTGTGTGTGCACGAATTATACATATGTACGCATGTGTGTGGTATGTGGTATATGTGTGCACCTGTGTGTGTGGTTTCGGAATGAGAGTTGAGCAGAGAAGGTGAGTACAGGAAACCAAGGTGAACATTTGGCTGTGAAAGTAAGCAGGAAAATGGGTAGTGACTGCACACGGATTTGGCCAGAAGGAGGCATTTTACTTAAGGTGGGGCATAACCGTGACATTTCGTACAGAGATGCAGAAACTGATGGTGTCAGAGATACAGAGGCTATTTGAACATGAGAAGAGGTTGGGGAGGATGGGGGTGGGGCACCCTCGAAGGGCTTGATCTTTCCAGGAGGTGTGGTTCTCCATTTAATAAGTAGCAGAAGAGAACAGCTTGGCATATGGGCAGGGGGAGTGTCGATTTGTGGGTGGAAGTAAGAAGGCGTTATCCTCCAGTGCCTGCTATTTCTCTGCTGAGCATGTTGTGTTGTGTGGAGTGTAAGCTTTGAGGCTTGAGGAATCCTTGCAGCCTGTGGGAGCACAAAATAATCAAAACATATTGAAAGTTTACCGAGCATACTTGAGTTCCCATTTCAGGCTGTAAATCATAATTTACAGCCCTATTAATATGCATAAATGCATAGTTTTCTCTGCAATGCTGCAGCTCCCAAGAAAGTGAATAGTTTGGTCTTACCAAGAATAGAGATCTTTTTAAAAAAAAGTAGTGATGGAAATCTTGTGATTTCCTGAAAAATTAAAAACTGCATCTTGAAGAAAGGAATAAAATGGAGATTTTGCCAAGTGTCGTGTTGAGGAATGTGCCTCTAATGAGTGGCAGACGTAAGTTGTAATGCTGCCTCTGAGTCGGGGCTCGTGGAGGTGGCAAGGGAGGGTCTTGGCTGTAAAGGAAGGACCATGGAGACAGAGATACAGTGCAAATCCCATTAAGTTGTTGATTGAAAACAAAGTATTCAAAACTGGATGAGGACACAGAGAGGGAAAGACATAGAAAACCTGAGGTCTTTTCTCATGAAACAATGAACAGGTTGGAAGGGGTTGGTTTCTTACGTAACTGAAGTACAGGTAAGCAAGGGGCTGTCCTTAGGGGCTGACTAGTGCTTAGCTGAAAGCTTTTTTTTTCCCTGACAGGTCTCATGTAAATTCATCTTTCTCCTCGTAAATTGAGCTGAAATAGCAATAGCTGGAATAGCAGTGGGGTGCAGAGTTTGATAGTTTCTTTCCACTGGATGAACAGAAGAGATTTGGAGAGATTTTATGCTCCGTGTTTATTCTAAGTGATCTCTGGAGCTGAAGCCTACCCTGCTTTTTATGCTTCTAAATCCTACCTCAAGGAAAGGGAGAGGAAGTCTGTGACTTTAGATAGGAGACCTAAAGGTAGCTAACTGATTAGGAAGGGCTGACTTGACCCAGAGACTAACCAGCAGGGACCAGGATGTTGAATAATTATTTGTACTATGTGGTGAACTGAGAAGAAAGTCTTCAGGACATGCAAGGGTTGAATCTATTCCACTCAAAACTTACACACACCTAATGGCCCTTTCCACGTTGGTGCTTTGGTCTCCTCTCAAGAATGAATCTCAAACCAAGCGATGTGTTCCCTCCACACCTCCCACCTCCGATTTCACATTTACTGGCCTCAGAATGACTTTACTCCAACCTCCCAAAGGCACAGCTTTCAGATGGTAACATTATGTCCGGCCTCACTACCCCAGCAGATTGTGCCAACATTGCATTAATTCCTTCTTTTTTTTTTTTTCTCAAATTTCCCCATTTTTTTCACTCCTATTGCGGGATTTTTTAATACGTTTCCTAATAATCAGTTTGTTTCCTTATTACCCTCTATACCAATACTGGCTGGATTTTTCAAACCTGAATTTCATCATGTGAGTCCTGTGCCCCAGAAAACTTCAGGATACCTACTTGTCCACAGGATAGAGTCAAATCTTCTTAGATTGGAATATTAGGTCTATCGTCTTCCCATTTTCAAACGAATATCCTACTAGTTCCAAAAAGAACCCTCAGATCTGCCCAGGCTTGCTTTCCTATCCACAGACCATGCCATGATTTTTTTTCTTTATTAAAAATCTCTCCTTGCCTGCCTTTCCCCAGCAAAGCAACCCTCCTGGTCTTCCCCATTGACTCGGATTTTAATCGCACACGAAAGGCTGGGCTCCAACCCTCCATGAAAACTTTTTTGAATATTCTTGTAAAGAGGGTCTCTTTCTGCCTCCAGTTGCTTTCACATACAGTAGGTTTCTTTTACATAATACTGTACCATCTATGGATTGTATTAATTTTCCTCATATGTACATCTGTTTTAAAACCAGATGTGAAGCTTCAGCATATTAGGGGTTGCCTCTTTGGAGTTTAAAATACGAGCTTCTATTTTTTCCTCTTTACAGCTCCGTTGACGTAGAGTTGATTTACAGTGCTGTGACCATTTCTGCTGTACTGCAAAGTGACTGGGTTGGACATATACACTCATCCATTCTCTTCCAGATTTTTTCCCATGTAGATAATCACAGAATATTGGGTAGATATTTTTACAAGCAACTGAACTCTCCTTTTGCAATACATAGGTGAGACCAAAGTGTTAAGTCTCAACAAAAAAGATACCAGTAAAAAATGTGGTCCCTTAACAAGAGACTTTAAGGAAAGCTGTCCTCAGACCCTGAGATGCTCATTTGTCAAGTGGTTTCTTGGTACTGATATTCCCACATGCTCTTCCTTTTCAGATTTATCCTTTCACTGCATCATGTGAAATGATGAGGTCGCTTTATTTTTTTGTTGGTGGATCTGGAACAACAAAAACTTTAAAACCACATAGGCTGTAAAGGAAGAGCTGGCAAACTTTTGCAAAATGTCCAACAGCTGCCACACAAAGAATATAGGAAAGAATAAAAGTTAGAAAGTTGAGAGGATGAATCCAATCATCTTGGACCTTCTGTTCCATGTTAACAATCAGAATGTTTAGCAGAACTCAGTTTTCATAAGTTAATGGAATGTCTCACTGTGATTGTGATGAAAATTACTATATCCACGAGTCTTAATTGTACTACACTAAAACTGAATAAATGCCCTGCGTAATATTATACTTGAAATGTCATGCACATAGGCTTAATTTGCCGAATGTTAAAATCTTACTGAACTAAATCTTATGCATAAGGGTGTAAAACAAACAAAAAAACCTCAGGCAGTGTATTAATAAAGTTGGAAATATTCATTCTGCAGCTAAGTACAGAGTTTGCCATAATTAATATTTATGATCCTAAATAACTAAAAATTTTATTTCCTTTTATTTTCCTACGCACTGTAATTTAAAAATTATATCGTTCTAATAATTCTTTCCCTGCTCGTTGACATTCTAGGGGCATATGCTAATTCCCTGCAAATCTGCTTCTCAGATGGGTTTCTCAACTGTGTCAGTTTGGTTGAGTGACGGCATATATATATGTGTGTGCAATGGTGAGTTTATCATAGAAAAGATATGGCAGGGAGATTTAAGACAGGACTTCTTAGAAGGGAAAATAAAGCACCCAGGAAGGGGAACTTCTAACATTGATTAGAGAGGTGCATAATTAAAAATGGGTAGATTTATAAAAGGGTTCCTAACGTCTCTAAATTATTTTGTCTCCTGACTGGGAGAAATTTTGTTATAACTTTAGTGAATAAAATACATACTTGGATATTAAAAAAAAAAAGGACTTCTTGACTAACTGCAAACAAGAGGTACTCAAAGCTGTACTTTTGGAGTATAGTATTTAACATAATTAGAAAAAAAGAGGGGATATGAAATATTCTACAGTCACTCTTAATTAGTTTGAACCAAATTAAATATTTCACGTGTAGAATTCAAATGACCATATCCTCACAGCTGAGATACCCACTAAAACAATCTCCAACGTAAAACAGTTTGTATAACACAATTAGAAAGCATTGGACTCTTTTTTTTCTTAATAATGTTTGTGTATTTATTTATTTATTTGTTTATTTTTGTCTTTTTAAGGCAGTACCTGCAACTTCCAGAAGTTCCCAGGCTAAGGGTTGATTCGGAGCTACGCTTCTGGCCTACACCATAGCCACAATAAAGCCAGATCCGAGCTGCATCTGTGACCTACACCCCAGCTCATGGCATTGCCAGATCCTTAACCCACTGAGCATGACCAAGGATCGAACCCGCTACTATGCCTTTATGGCTCTTCCGTGCCTTTTCATGGCTTGATAGGTTATTTCTCTTTATTTCTCAATGAGAGTCCCTTGTCTAAATGCACCATAGGTTTTATTTATTTATTTATTTATTTTTATTTTTTTTAATCCATTCACCTCCTGAAGGACATCTTGGTTCCTTCCAAATTCTGGCAGTTAACGGCTCTTTTCTTAATTATTCATCACTTTTTCTGAAATATTATTCTCTCCTTTATTAATACTATTATCATTATTGTAATACCTTTCAAATCTCAGCATTTAGTTATGAGAGCATTATAACTTCAAGGTATTGCAAGAAAAATTATCAAATAGCAACAAGAACCTTCCAAAAACAAAACGTCCCAAACAAAATTAATTATTTTATTCACTTCAAACCCAAAGCCAAGTCTTTTTTGCTGAGTTTATCTTATTTAATTGCATTATCTTTGCCTCTCTCTCTTCCAGTCTGGAAGGTGGCAGTCATCAGCAGCCATTCCATATTCTTTCTCCCCTCTCGTATGTGAGTATCATCAAGTACCACAAACATTTCAGAATTATCCTGGGATGTTTTCCTCTCCTCTAGTAAATCAGCAACTCTAGTTACGAACTCTTTCATAGCTTACTTGGGTGATTTCAATCACTTCTAACTAGAATCTCTCCTTTTCGTTGTTACTTTTTCTAGTCAATCTTCTAGTTGACTTACTGCTTTATTTTATAAAACACAACTATGACCATAAAATTTCTCAACCTTGGTAAATTTGAGGGTTCCGAGCATGAGATCCTTTACTAGCTATTTGTAATGACCTTTCATAGACTCAGTCCTGACCTCTCCTCCCCTGGACGCCTTCTAATCTATAGTCATGCTATGTATTATTCCCTGAACGTGGCATATTAGTTAGTGCCTCCAAATGTTGCCATTTCTTTCCTTCTTAAATACTCTTTTGCTCCTTCTCTGTTTGATAAACTCCTACTCATTGTTAATAGCTCACCTAATATGTGTCTTCTGGGAAACTACCCATTACTCACCTAGGTTTTCTCTTTCTTAATGCTCCCACGTGACTTTTTCCTCTATATTAGTGCCCATTTCATTGTATTAGAAGTATTTATCCACATACCTCTAACTGCTATTGCCTGTGAGCGTGTATGTTCACTGATCAGTTTGGTAATTTTCTGAGGATGTTCCAGTGCTCACTAAATGCAGGATAGTAAATAATAAGTTAAAAGAAATGGATAAAAATTAAGAAGAAAAAGTTCCGAGACACACATCACAGAGCACCTCAGACCCAGGCCAAGTATTTCCATATTGTTATAGGCAGTAGTGTGTCATTGTAGAAAATATTGGGTCTTTGAGCAGAAAAATTGCTGTCATTGTGCCAATTGCATAACATGTCATTGGTGGACAGGAAGAGAGAGATTTGGAGAAGAGAAAACCACTTTTTTTTAATTGGGTCATTTATTGACTCATAAAACTGGAAGTCCAAAGGCAATCTAACTAGCATTAGGTACAAGGGATCCAAGGACTCAAACATTGTTAATAGGAATCCTTCTCTTTATCTCTCATTTCAGATGCTTTTCTCAGTCTTGGAGTTCCCCCCCCTTTTGGCTGCCCTGTAGCATATGGAGTTCCTAAGCCAGAGAGCAGATCAATTCTGAACTGCAGCTATAGCAATGCCAGATCTCTAACCCACTGTGCCGGGCTGGGGATTGAACTTGTAATCTAGTGCTCCAGAGGCACTGCCAATTCTGTTGCACCACAGCAGGAACTCCCAGAAAACCACTTTGATAGATATTTAATGCAAAACACTTTAACTATTTAAAGAATAAAAAAAGAAAGATTGCTTTGAGAAAAACACCTTTTGTAAACACATTCATTACAATGGTTGAATGATGATTGGACTCATACAGGTATATTTTATGGTTTGGAATATGCTGTTACTATGCTAAGCACAGCAGGATGAGCAAACAGTTGAATACATGGGTCCTGTCCAGGTGCACTAGCGTCCAGAGTTTTCCTGTTCCTGCGTTAAACACAATGGAATAAACAGAGAAAGAGAGGGTACAATGATGGCTAGTTTTATGGGTCAGCTTGATCGGGTGATGGCCAAGTTGGTAAAGACAGTCAGAGAGCTGGTAAAATATCATTTCTGGGTGTGTTTGTGAGAGTGTTTCAGAAAGAGGATGGCTTTTAAATATATAGATGCAAGTGGGTTGGCAACGTCTCATCTGCTGAGGGCTTGAACAGAAACAAAGACAGAGGAAGGGCAAATTTATTTCCTCTGCTTCAGCTGGGACCTCAATTTTTCTCCTGCCCTGGGACATCGGTGCTCCTGGACCTCAGGCCTTTGCGCTCAGACTGAGACATACAGCATCGGCCCCCTTGGTCTCAGGTCTTTGGGCTTCGGTTAGAACCACACCACACACCAACATTCCTGGGCCCCCAGCTTACAGTCAACAGATCATAGGAATTCTCAGCCTCCATAATGCATGAGCCAATCCTTCAGAATAAAGCTCTTTCTGTGTATTTTTCTATCTTTCTATCTATATCCTATAAATTATTTCTTTCTGAATAAGCCTGAATAATAAAGGAACAATGTCTGAAGTGCTATTGAAGCGTGCGCGCGCGCACACACACACACACGCACACGCAAAATTTATCTAAATTTGACTATGGGTACAGGTTAGATAGTTGGGCACCAAATCATTTTAGTCAATGACTGCTTGCTCACATTTCAAGAGCAAAACTTTAACTTGCAAACTAAGCAAAAATAAGCAGTTTCAAATATGCATCTCAAGATGAATATAATGAAAGTCTAAAGAGTTCCTATCTGTTTGTGTCTTTCTGCAAGGAAAGGCATTGGGAATTGTGCTCGTGCTCAAGTAATAACAGATTGTCATCTTGGTGCATCTGGATCCCTCATAAGATCCCATTCATGGAACTCAGATTCTTTTGAAAAAGATGCTGATTTTGTAATCGTCTTCTAAAATGTGTAGCACTTCTTTCATTTGAGCTTCATTACATTTTTCTGCATTCCTTTTAGATTTGTAAGTGAAGGTCTGAGCATGATTTTTATGAAGGCAGGTATGGTACAGTAGTTATATATTCTTAAAAATCACACTGTTCATACACAATACTTAAATCAAAGCATTAGATTTGTAGATTTGTAGTTTTAAACAGCCGGTACAAATCAAGTTCCTAGAAATGAAGACCTAGGTCTAAAATACCTGAAAATCACAAAAGATGTTGATGCCATCAAATTAAACAGAGGAAGAGTTTATCTATAGAAGCACTGTGGGTGGATTTTCTAAAGACATACATTTGTGGGTTTTCCCCATAGAGGCAGGTAGAGAGATGGAAGGTGTAAGAAAAATAATAATATTAAAATCATTTGATTTGGGGGAGGAAAGATAATTTTAACACCTAGAGGTTTCATAAGTTTCTTTACCGTCCATCTGTTTTCTACCCAATAGGTTTGTATTTAGAATTCTTATTCCGCCTCATTTCCCACGAGCACCAGTGCTATGCACAAGAGTGGTTAAGACAGGGCTACCTATGTTCTAGAGAGTCAGCGAGGATGCTCTGATCTGCTCTTAGAGTGAACCAAGCACACAGAGAGGGTGACTGGGAATGGATTAGCCAGGCTGTCAACTGGTGGAGCTTCATAACTTAAAGGAACTACCCTGAATGATTATAGAAACCAAATGTAAAACAGGCACAGAAAGAAACTAGAATGCAGTGGCACTCTTCCAGCCTTATTGGGTTATTGATTTTGTTTGTCATCCTAGTTTATTCTGGGAATGTGTCTTAAACCCATAGTCACTTGGGAGAGAGTGGGAGTGTTATTTATTTTAAATAATGAAAAAAATGTAGAAAATTTATAAATCTATCCTATGGAGTAGGGCTTATTTCAGTATAACTAGAACTAAGAAGACTTTCTCGCTGAACTTTATTTGAACCTCAAAGAATGTGGAATTAATTTACATTTCATTATAGGCTATAATTCCCTCAGCACATTACAAGGCGGTTCCAGAATGAACAAACTATGTATATCCTTGGGCTGCTGCAAGATCCTGTGAGCACCAATCCTAAAAACCCAACCAGAAAGGTCAAACCTGAATTGTTTAATCAATAAGAACCTTACTCTCTACGTTGGGAGAGAGTGAGCATTCTGCCAAGAAGAATATTTCAAAATCAACTACTGGGTACTTCCCATTGCAATGGCATTACTTCTGACCCTCCACCCCCCCCAAAATAAAAACCAGCAATAGATTAGAATATGTACTGGTTCATCATCTAGCAACTATTTCATTAGCAAAGTAAAAGAAATTTGAGTTGCCAATAAAATAATACTATTAATTTTATTCACATATCTCTTATGCTCCCACTACCTGTAATCTTAAACTCTCACAGAACTGCTATGTCTGTAATTTTACTTGGTTTCTTCTTAAGAATGTACTGTGCTTAAAGATTTCCCGTAGCTATTTACATTTCCACAGTATTTCTAGGTTTACTGTTTTCTTTACCTCCAAGGAGTCTCCAAATCAGGTCTTAATATCCTAAATTATAGATGACAACAACTAATACGATATAGGACTAACTGCTATTTTCAGGGACAGGAAAAAAATATTAAATTATAATTTGGGCAAATGACCTGACAAGACATGTTTCCACGTACCTCCATCTCTGAAAATCCTGAGTTCCTCTTCCTTAACCCTGCTTTTAAGAGTTCTAAAATATCTCTTCAGGCAATTGACTTGAAGCTGCATTTGTATAAACATACTTTTTATTTCACAAATGGTCCCAGGTCAGAAGGTTTGCACTCTCAGGTAAGGAACTGGAAATTGTATTATACACTGAGAGACAACCACATCAACATCCTAATTTGGTAACACTTATAACTCCAGGGAATTCAACTTAAGTGTGAACATTGGTTTCAAGCCACAAAGGCAACACTTTAGCTATCAGCAATGATGCTTGAGAGATCATGTGTAAAAAACTAATCAATACGATGTCCTTTCTTTCTGTGGTACGTCCTCCTTTCAAAAGATAACCCGGTGATAGCTCATCCCATAAGCTATTCCACAGTGGGACTGTGACGCTTCTCCCGTTAAGAGGAGGGTCTATGCCGTCTGTCTTCAATCTGGGCTTACAGCGCACTTGAACAAATAGCTTATGGCAGAAGTGATGGTGAATTGCTCCTGAGGCTATGTCAGAAAATGGGAAACACTACAGCATCTACAGCATCTACCCTGGTGTTTGAATTCTCCTTATGGTGCACTAAATCAAATGGTAGGAAGTCTGAGTCCTCTGAAGCCACTCAGCAGCAAGGAAACCCAAACACGCTCATGCAGACAAACCATCTAGAAAAGTCCTGAGAGTTTCTGGAAGAAGAGAGAGGGAGATAGAGTTGGAGAGAGAGATGTGTGGCCAGCTTCCAAATTGCTCCAGCTCCACCCACAGTCTTACTCTAAATCCATGAAAGAGCCCAAATCACTATGAAAAGGAAGCAGGGTAAGAAAACTACCCAGTTACTTCCTTAGAAAAGGAGCATTCCAAAGGAGAAATCAAAGACCCAGAGAATCAATCCTAGAGGGCAATACTGGACACTAAGCGACTGAGTACAAGATAAATTTGGGCCCCCACTCAACCCACGGACCACCACTGTCATAACAGAGCTCAGGATTTTCCTTGCTGCCTTTCTCTGTAAGGGGGGAGGGGTAGAATCATCTCTAAAGTTAGTGCCCACTCAGCAATGAGAGGATTCAGGATGATACGCATCATTTGAGTAGTCAAAACACACTTAGGGAAAACACTATCAAAAGTTTACAGTGTTTCTTACATACTGAACATATATTAATTATAAAATACCAGTTAAAATATGAAATAATCTTACTTTAATTCCACTATTCAGAGATCTCAATTGCTGACAGCATAATCCAATATAAGTAGTTTGGGGAAAATTCTTTTTAAATAAGACATATTTTGAGGAGCTAAGAAAACTGTTGTGCTTTATTATTTGAGAGCTACAGAAGCTCTAGAGGTAGCCTCTTGATATATTTTTTCTAATTAGGTCTATTTCCTTAGTACATAGGTCAAGAAGCCAATATGGGATTTCCACAGTTGTTAGCTACATTTATAGCAATTATATACTCATAAACTGGGGAGATGATCACAGGTTCTCTACAATAAGTTTTGAAAGAAGGATTGTGAGTCCTCCAATTTTATCTTTTCATAAGATAATTTTGGATATCCTATGTTATTGCATTTCCTTATAGGATTAGTTTGCCAATTTCTGTGAAAAAAACAAACAAACAAACAAACAGGCTGGGATTTCCACGAGAACTGCATTGAATTGCAGGTAAATTTGATAGAAAATTGCCATTTAATAGTTAGTTCTTTTTGATCTATGAACTTGGGATGTCTTCATTTATTTAGATCTTTCGTTTCAACCATATTTTATAGTCTTCAGAGCATATATATGAAATTTTTGGGTTAAACTTATCCAAGTATTTTGTTTGTAATGTACTGCAAATTGTTTTGCTAATTTTACCTTCATGTTGTTCATTGCTAATGTATATAAATACAATTAACTTTTATAAAATGATCTTTATCCTGAAACAATGCTGACATTATTAACTCTTTTAGTCACATCATTTCAAAGCCCATTGTGGACCTCTCAATTGACAGATCTTTCTTTTAATTTTTTGCCCCAGGGCTCTGATTTGCCCAAGCTGGTATTGTAGCTTCAGCCATCTGTGATGGTAAACAGTTGTTGCTGATTGTTTTCCCAAAGACCTGTGGATAAAGTTTTTCTTGAAAAGAAAGTTCTGAGTCAATTCAAGTAACCGTAATGGAGAGTTCTCTCAAGAAGCTCTTAAAATTCATGATTTTGCCTGTTAACAATCACTGAGCTTGCTTTCTTTCAAGAGAATTGACAGGCAATAAAGCAAACATGTATAATAAAATATAAGCAATACAAAAAATCATAGCCATATATAGCAAGGGATAATGTATTAGTTTAGGGTGGAGATTAAAAGATGTTAAGAAAATTTTCATAGAAAATATGTAATTAAAGCAGATTTCTGAAAAATGAGAGAGAGTAATCTTGGCAATGCATATGAAGAGTATTTGTTAGGCAGAACCCAAGGACCTAAATGTAAAAGAATTATTTATTATGTATGGAAAGTACAAAGCAGAAGGAAGTAGCCAGGGATTGAGGTAGAGACTGGGGTAGACATTGAGGTAGAGACTGGGGTAGAGATTGGGGTAGAGATTGGGATAGAGACTAGGGTAGAGATTGGGGTAGAGACTGGGGTAGAGACTGGGGTAGAGATTGGGGTAGAGATTGAGGTAGAGACTGGGGTAGAGATTGGGGTAGAGATTGGGATAGAGATTGAAGTAGAGATTGGGGTAGAGACTGAGGTGGAAGGGGCAGAGGAAGCCTGAAGTGACTCAAAGTCTTTAGAGGAGCAGCTTAGGGTACAAATTGGGCAAGCCTGCATATGGAAGAGTGAAAGTATAAAAGGAGGTATGATCAGTAATGCTAATGGAAAATAGCACCGGCCAAAGTAATGAATCTAAAATGAGGATGTAGAGGAGTGGACAAATTCAGAGAAGTGCAGTCAGAGAACCTGTTGATGAGTAGACAGACAAGGACAGAGAAAAGGTAAAACTGAGTCCCAGGGTTTTGCTTTGCAAAAATTGAGTTGAGGATTATTTAAATCACAGGAAGGCAGAGTTTCATTTTTAAGGAAATATTGTAAGTTTATCCTCTAATATGCATGAGCATTGGTACATGTGAAGTATCCAAATTCAGATAGCCATTGAGGATTTCGACAAATGAATTGGGATCTCAGAAAAGTGACTTGGACCACTAATAAAAATTTAAGAAGTATTAGCGAGAAATTTGTCACTGAAACCATGAGTTTGGGTGAGATGGTGCAGGGAGTGAAAAAGAGAATATTCAGATCTTAACACTGACATCTAGAGGCAGAGCTGGGGCAAGAAGACTGAAAGGGCAATGAGAGCCGTGTTCAAAGATGAATGGGGTCAGCCGGGAGAGTGGGGCATCATGGGAGCCAAGGATGCTCAGAGGTAGAAACCGGACGGCACGGGATGCTCCTGGGGGTAAGACAGATCAGGATTGAAGGTTGTCTTTTGGATTAAAGGTTGTTGGTAATTTGGCGAGAATACTTTTGATGGAACTGCGGGCATCGAAGATAAATGTCGTTGTGAGTGCATTGTAAAGATGTGGAAAGGACAATCATAGACAAATCTCCTAAGAAGCTCTGCTGTGGAGAGAAGGAGAGGACCGCAGACAACCGGAGGGAGAAACCTCAGCATTACACCAGCTCAGAGGTTATTTTCTTCTTCCTCTCTTCCTTTTGGAAACGTGCTGTTTGGGTTGTTCTTTAAGCTTGAGGGGATTCGAATATATTTAAAAGTTGATAGGAACTAGTAGAGAGAGAACTTGAAACTGAAAATGCTGGGAAGAAATTAGTTGACAAGAGGAAGGCAGAGACCATGGCTAATGGTCTTTGCATGCCCTGTGCTCTTCACCTGAGCTGATGTATCGGAAACAGAGAAAGCAATGGGACAAAATCCACCCATAGCCCAGTCCACAGTCAGTTACAACTGGTTTAACCAAAGTCAGTTGCTCAATTCACCCCAAATCTGGGTTTTCTTAGTTCAGAGTTCCCCTAAGGGAAAGAAAATGCCTAATTCCCAGGCTCCAGTAGCACTTAGCCTTTGTTCTTAAAAGACACGTATGGTGAGTGAGCAGGTGCTTTTGTTTTGCCACCCGGGTATCATTTTTGTTAGAATATATTTATAAACCAGGGCCAGCAGATTCCTGATGTAAACTTAAAGCTTCATTAGAATCTAACTTTCTACCTTAGGACTCAACCCCCAGGAGTTTGAAGAAGCAGGTATCTATCATTTTTCTTGTACTCACAGATAATCTGGCTTATTTTCTGATACTAGTATTTTTATATGTAATCCATTCTTACCATTCTGTAAGTCTTACCTATTCTTCAAGACGTACCTTGACATACAGAGTAGCTCTTTATTACATCTAGGTATCAAAGACAGCTTAAACCACAGGCGGCTACGTCAGGTCCTGCTGCATGAACACCTTTTGTGGAATGACCCTAACCAGTCACATCCCATCTATTCCTCCCACCTCCGTCTGAGTCGGTCTGTGAGTCTTCAAGTCTCTCAGCTCTTGATCTTTTAGGCTCTGAAGTAAAGTGAGTAGAAAGCTATCTATCCCTGTGAAAATGTCTAATTAGCAACATTCTCAGCACATCACAGAATGAAAGCAACAATCGGTGTAGGGCTACTTATGTCAGCGTCTGGGTGAGCAAATTCACCCAGGAAACCATGGATCCCCTGCAGGCTAAAGCCTCATCCAGACTGTGACTTCCATGGGAGACATTCTGCGGGGTGTGCAGAGGACAAAGAAGCCTGGAAAGAAGAAAATGAGACAGCAACCAGAAAGGAGAGAGGCGTACTGAAGCTGCTTAACAGCCCAGTGACAGAACATTTTTTAAAAAATGTTTTAGGAAGAAAGCTGAGTCTTAGAAAGGAACTTTCTTGCATAGCTTAAATGGAATGTCAGAAAAGGCCCGGAAATGTTTGTAGCAGTGTCAAAATATGCAGTGAATGAATCGAGAGCACACCAAAAACAGGACAGAATTTCTCAGAATGATGTAATGGTTCTGCCTCTTCCTGTAATCCTTAGACCTTGTGAGAGATTGCTGAGCAAAAACAAGTGACATTCTTGGTGTCTTGCTTTGAAATCACTCAGCCTAGGAGATAATTATGATAATGCCCGGAATAGCTTTCTCTTCTGCCAACTTTCCTTTTCATCAATCTCACCATTGTTTTCCCCAACAACATGATGGGTAGTAATAGGAGGCCTCATTCTCTCTCTCTCTTCTTAATACCATTAATGCTCACTGAACTGCGTTTAATTACGGAAATGTATATTGATACGCAGAGCATAATCAGGTCAGGACTGGAGCTGAAATTGATTGAGGACAGCTCTTTCACACTTATTTCAATTTATGAATGCTCAGACGCAGACAGATAGTGAAAAGGGTTTAATTTCCATTTGTGTTGTTTGCACATTCTTTATAATGTAAGCATTAATTGAACATGCTCAGTGTCAGTGTGGAGCAATCAAGCATATCCATTTTTCATAAATGAAGGTCACAGGTCAATCTTGAGCAAGTTCCAAGCAATCTAGTTATAGAAATGTATTTATATTTGATCAGTTATGATAGGAAAGACTAGAGATCTGCAAAATTAACAACAGGAAAGCAGTGCAGCCTCCACTCTGGAATGGCACCTTCTGGAAAGCAATCACTAAAGATTTGCTATCCTTTGCCTCGAAATGTGGCTTTGGAGTTTGTCATGTGCTTCTGAGATGCCTTTTATTTTGCTTGGGGGATGCTGATCACGGCAAACAATGAGTTCAGACTGCTGAGCGTGGGGGAAGGGATTGCTAGCTAAGATTTAATTTGGTGAAGGGAATGTTGCTGACATAAATCCACAAAGCATTCTACCCATGTAATCCATTTACATTTCCATGAGCACTGTGCTAGGCACAGTTTTGGTAAATTGGATAAAGTAATTTCCAGATGGACACACAGCTATTTTTCTCAAATATATGAAGATGTCAGATTTTCTTTAAAATGATGGATCTATCATACCCTTTTGTCATTATATATTTTTCCTTCTCGAAAATAACATTTGCTCTGGATTAGACTATTTTGTTCATTTCTGGGGTTTTAGACTAGGACTATAACTTAAAATTCATACATTTCTTGAAACATAATCCAAGTTCCCATATCTTGATCCAATAATCCTGTAATAAAAATATGCCACACTTGTTGCTATTGCAAAATTTCAATGAGCACAATTTCTCATATCTAGAATGATATCGCCCACATATTAAGCTCACAATAACAGGAAAAGGAAGCAGAGGGTGTTTTCTGAAATTCATCTTCTCCCCTGAGAGTAAGAGTTTTAGCCACATAAGCAAACTATCTGTTTGTTCTTCATCAGCAAATGGAATTGTGCTTATTGCCTCAGAGACATTAAAATATTTACTCCTTCTGGCATCTCATTTTGTCCCAAGAATTTTCAAGAGTTTAATGTCCAGGGGTCTTGTATTTTATATTTTGTCCCTAAGCAGTGTGTGGCCAAATAGGTGTTATACCATTAAAATCTGTGTGTGACTTCAAGTGTTCAATCCTTAATGACCTAGTTGAAAAGTTAGAAAGAATGATGATTTTGATCACAAAAGCTCTTCTATGCCACACCTGGTATTTTCATCTTTCTTGACCTGGAAAACAATGACAACTATAGGAAAACATTTAGAAAAAATAGAATCAGACAAATATTTTAAATGTCACCTGCTAGTTTGATTAGAGAAATCAATAAAAGGAAAATAAAAGAAATGAATCACACACTTAAGAAATACATAAATACTTATAAAACTTGTATTCCAAGCTGATGTTTCACCATGTGGAAATTAAGTGAACAATTCATGCCTTTAAAAATACCCCTAAAATGGGATCCAAAAGGAAAACATTTAGATTGATGGGAAATTTTCTTTAAAGAGTGTATTTGTGGGAATGAAAGCCTTTGGGGCCCCATTCCCTAGCCTAAAACAGAACTGAAAAGAGGGCAAATACCTTAAAATTCTGCAAAAACAAAAACTGCTGTTGGAACCATCATCAGAGGAAGAGATAGAATGATGTGTTTCTCAGGCTGTCCCTCAGCTAAACGTCAGCTGCTTTTTGTATTTAGCCATATGAACAACATGGAAAATCTCTGACCTCCTTTTCTCATGTGGATTTCTGCAACTAATTAATCTTTGTTCAAGATTTCAAGGAATAAGATGTGGTAGCAGGTACTAAAGGAAACATGAATATAAATGTTGTTGAGAGGTTAGGGGAAAAGCCCTAGAGACGGGAAAAAAAAAACAGATGACCTTATTTGTCCAGTCTCAAAGAGAAACAAAAATGCACCATGGATGTGTCTCTACTGTCTGTCAGCCCGAGCTGCTCCTCTGAGAAAGAAGAAATCCTTAATCTGAAAGATTTCGGGGGGAACCATCGTGACAGATTCTAATTGGAAAGTCCTTCATGGGGAACAACCTCCACAATGCCTCTAAACGTTTTAGACAGGAAAAAAAAATGTTGTGGATTATATCTTCTTGAGCAAATGGAGTAATGGGAGGAAATTGTGGGAAGGAAATATATGAGCATTGTCCTCAGAGGAACCATTAAAAGCCTACGAATGTAGACGTGTCCTTCTAGGCTGCTTTTGGATCCGAAAGAATGACGTGTCTCTTCACATAGTGGTATGTGATACAGTTTCAGAAGTACAGAGCCCTGCAGGTAGGCAATGTTTTCTCAGAATAAAAGAAAAACAAAAATGATGTTATATGAAAATGATAACACAAATGACAGAAAAGGTAATGCTTTTACGATTAAAATTTTAACTATTTTTTTTTTCCATTCTGGTGGGAAAATAAGCAGGGAAAAAAAAAACAACACACAAACAGAACAGATTTAGTAGGTCTTTGTAGCTGGTCCTGTGCAATGAAGTTAATGAGTCTTACTGGATGTTTCTCATTAAATTTTGAAATAATTGATCAATATAAACTATTTGCCTTTCCAAGCTATGAAATTCCTAGAATTTGCTTATCTTTCTTTTACTTTCTAGCCGTTAATTCCCTACAGAAAAAGAGGGATTATCAGTTAAAGCCAGAATTCTGTTTTCCTAATGTATGTGACATTTTGTGTGCTCTTTTTGGACAAAAGACAACTGATCTTTATAGGAGTCACTTAAACTCATAATTTTCTATAGAAATATTCCAAAAGAGCATGTAACTTTATTTCTAAAATACAGGCAGCAACCAAACTGAAGAAATTACCAATAGATTGCTAAGTTTTATTAAGCCCAAAGAAAGATAATGAAAGATTTATTTTTCAAAAATTCTGAATCATATTTGTAACTTCTAACCTACTAACTCAGGGATTTGAAAACTGGCCTGTGGCCCAAATCTGGCCATTGACTTAGTTTGTAAATAAAGTTTTATTGGAACACAGCCATGCCTGTTCAGATACTCACTGGCTGCTCTTGTCATACAATGGCAGAATTGTATAATTTTAACAGTGGCCATCTAGATTTCAAAGGCAAAAATATTTCTATCTGGCTCTTTCCAGAAAAAGTTTTTTGTCCTCTATTAATGCAAAGGTTTTTTGCCGGATTAAATTTGAAAGGTATGGAATTTCTGATTTTTTTCACTCCCTTAGTCCATCTTGACACTGCACTGAGGACTAATTTTGAGTGAAGTTCCCTATGTGTACATGACACAATTCTTATATATCCCTGAGAACTTCTCCATGAGGGAGATATTTATAATCTTAATTTTTTTAATAAAATAAACTCAGATAATTTAGGAAGATTTCCCTGTTACACAACTAACAGCAGGAATATTTTCTGGTATTTTCAGTGAATCAATACTCAGTTCATAGAAGAACTGACTTTCTGAGGTCAAATTCTTCCCACCCTTTTCAGTTGCTTTTTGTTTGTTTTGTTTTCTTTATTCTCTGGAGCTTCATTGTGAACATTGAGCATTCATTTTGACTATTCCATCTATTTTTAGATAAACCATAACCTCCTATTTTAACCCCTTTTCTGTGTACAGAGATTATTAATGTGCAAGTGTGAATCAATTTTGCATGTTTTCTTACTTCCCTGTGTGGATATGAATAAGTTTATAGTTATTATCTTTCCAATGTTTTCTTCATCAACTCCTTTTTGTGCATGTGCATCTTCTCACAGTTTGGATGTTAATATTTCTCATCATTCCCAATTTTTTAACAATGCCTCATTGTTGTCAAATGACATAATTCTATGAAGGAACATTCGTAAACATCAAACTATTATTGAATGTCTACAGCATGTAAGATCCCTTGCTAAGGACTCTGGACAAATGAGTACCTTCCCAAGGTATGCACAGCCTGATGAGGGGGCAGGAATCTAAACAGATCACCCCAGCACCATATGGGAATGCTCTAGTTAAACTAGGTACAGGATCCACTAGGACCACAGATACTGGGACTCCTGCCTGCTGAGGTTATTGCAGGGGAGTAGGGAGGGCTTCTTGGATGAGGCAATAGGCAAGTGCATTCTTCAGTAATAAGGAAGAGAGGCCGAGGCAGACAAGGGAAATGGTGATGGGGGAGTGATGGGGTGGGGACTCAGGATGGAGCAGTTTGACATACAGAGATCCATATATAAGAGCAAAATAGAAAGTAAGTTCTGTCTACATTCTCTTCGCTTTGA
The DNA here is from genome assembly GCF_054392235.1 of Sus scrofa. Taxonomy (NCBI): domain Eukaryota; kingdom Metazoa; phylum Chordata; class Mammalia; order Artiodactyla; family Suidae; genus Sus; species Sus scrofa. The sequence continues at coordinate 4,022,779 of NC_139383.1, forward strand.
AAGCCAGAGTCTGCGCCCCAGACGCTGTTAAAAAGAGTGGTCGTGTGTGTACCAGAGTGATTTTCTGACCATGAGGATACAGGAGGGTGTTTTTCTCTTTTAAGGAAACAGGAGTGATAGAGAATTAGAAAGAGAATGGTTTTTCCTCAGAGTGACAAGATGCTGCTTAGTGCCTCAAATCTGAATCCCTTCCAAAGCTATTTAGTACCACACGTGATAGTGGTCTCCTACTTTGTGAAATCCGAAGTCAGGGATTCTGCTTTCGTTTCCCCTGGGAAGGGAAGACAAAGGCGAAATGCAGAGATAGCTAGGGAGGGACAACTGAACGCCAGGGTTAGGGCTGAAGGTACAAGTTTTAGGAATTAGGTTTATAGTTGGGGCAAGGCTGCCCACAAGTCTCCCTGCTGCCCCCTGTCTCCCCTCTCACACACAGAAATGTCTTTGAAGTCATGAGGAGTCAGCATTCCCCTTCACCCCTGGTCTGAATACACCTGGTTCTTTAGCAGTAGGGGTTTTAGAAACCTTGATTCTGAACCCCTCAGGTATGTAGTCTCCTTCTCACTGTCTCCTCCTCTTCCAGCATCACCACCACCCTTCCCTACATCCTCTCACACTCAACTCAACCCGTCTTGCTCCTAGAGACAGCTGAGCCTGTAACCCATGGCTTAGTGAATGGACCTGAAAGAGCCTCAGAAGATTCTCAGGGTCCCAGCACACAAGGGTTCCAAAGAAATGATTCATGAAATCCTAAAGGGAGGGACTGATTTGAGATTATGCTTCTGCCACCAATCATAACACATAGGAGAAGTAAAATGTTTAGTTTGTTCAGGGACACTGGAACACCTTACTGTTATATTCCACACGGTCTGGGGAGGTGTGACCTGTGAGTAAGAAAGTGACTAGTCACTAATTGCAGAGCAGATGTTGAAGGCCTATTTTAAAAGAGATGGGACTGAAAGACAGGGCAGGTCCTGTACTCAGACTCAAGTCAGTGAGGCCAGGGTGAGTGTTGTCTAGTCACCATGTTTTTTGTTTTTTGTTTTTCATTCAATTAAAAATTAATTCTTGAGAACCAGATGCTGATGGGAACACAGACTGTGAGCAGCTGCCAAGATCCCAGAGTGAACAGAGATTGGCCAGCAGCCCAGGGAATGGAGCCCACATGAGGACAGCTGTGCCAGCTTCTGATTCTCAGCAGGGACCACAAGATTCTTGTCTGGCTGATCCATCATCTCCAATGCCTGGAACATCCCCAACTGGACACCTGATATATGTTCAACAAGTATTTAATTTGGACAGAAAGAATAGTCAACTGTGAGGAAAAGTTAGGATACTTAATGTTTTAAAACATGATGCTATTAACCAAATATTTGGAGGTAGAGGTGAGCGTAACAAAATCTATTCAAACCCTAGAAGAAAAAGTCTTACTCAATTGATCTTCTTGAGAGACCTTCCAGGATCTCCCCCTTATTTGAAATTGCATTCCCCTCTTTCCTCCTGTTCCATTACTAATCCCTAATAACCCCAATCAACTTCTTCCTTATCCATCTCTTCCTTTTCTTTTCCTTATTGTCCTGTCTCTCTCTCTGCTAAGATGTCATCTACACTTTGCAAGTGTATTAGCCAGCAAAGGCTGTGGAAAGGAGTAGCACAAACATCTCAGGATCTTTCCACTCAAGTTTCTTTTCCTGTAGGAAAATCAAATAAGGAGACTGTGATCCTTAATGTCAACCAGAGATGCAAACAAATGGGGGCTCAATCCTGACCACACTGCCCTGACCTCAGATGCCATGGGCGGGAGAATGCAGTGAACCAGTCAGTCACAGTGCAGTGGGAAGTGTGATTTGCCTACAAGGAAGAGCAGTAAGTGCTTATGAACAGTGAAGCAACCTCCCACACAGCAGGAACGGGTATCTTTTGTGCATTCATTTATCTTAAGAACATACAACAATAGCTTGGGTGAGACAGGTGCTCAATAACTATTTGTTTCTGATTTGTTTCCAAATGTGCAATTTCTACAGCTCTCTGTGCCAAAGCAAAAAGCTTTTTTTTTTTTTTTTTTTTTTTGCATTCTGGGGGCAGTGTGTATGCCTGCTATTGTTCATCTGTGGTAAAGCTGCCATAGGAAAATATAATATGTGAGAAGATTTATTGTGTTATATATTACACATCCCAGGCTTCATTACCTAAGGAGAAAAGGTAATAAAATCACTTTCCTCTTAAGATTTAAAATGTTATAATTGTTCCTATCTTATAAATGAACTGGAAGTCCAATTTTTTCCCCAGGATCCTACCCCCCAAAAAAATCCCAAGTATTACTTCTACTGATTCACCAATCCTTTTATTTTATTTTATTTTATTTTTATTTTTTAGGGCTGCACATGCAGTGTATGGAAGTTCCCTGGTTGGGGGTCGAATCAGACCTGTATCTGCTGGCCTGCACCACAGCCACAACAGCTCAGGATCCGAGCTGCATCTGTGACCTACATCACAGCTCACAGCAATGCCAGATCCTTAACTCACTGAGCAAGGCCAGGGACCAAACCTGCATCCCCATGGATACTAGTCGGGTTCTTAACCCACTGAGCCACAACCAGAACTCCTGAATTCATTTTTGAGCACCAGCCGGCGTCAATCAATGAAGCATGAACTAGGGCTCCCGTGATGGGTCAGCTCAGCCAACGACATGGCCAGCCTCCTCTAGCATTTCTCCTACTCACTTGACACTGGCTATGGACTCTGGAGTCATAACAACTGTGCTGAAGTAGGGCACTTTCCTCAGACAGGGTCTGGCCAGCTGCTGGTTCCCATGGACAATACATCCTGCTCTTTACCTGATCACTTTTGCAGATGCTGCCATCTCCTCCAGATTCAAACTGAGATCATTTTCCTTTTCAAGTCCATGTTCAGTTAGGAGCACCCTACAGCACATAGTATGAAAGTCAAGTTTCACAGTTTTTAGTGCTCCACAGGGTACTTTTGCACACCTTTTCTCCAGGACAAACCCAAACACAGCATTAAAAGACCAAATAGAGTCAGGGTCCTTCATCAATAAACAACAAAGTGCAAAGAAGCAATTTCCCTGTCCCCAGCCCCTTCCTGGATTCTGGTTCTTGTTCCCCATCATATAGCTTTCATTGGAGCTCCTGGCCCTTCAATGTGTCCTAGTGTTTAAACACAAGGTGAAGGCATTAGTGTCACCTTCACTCTGCTCTCACATGAATCTGTTGCTCTCAGGGAGGCAGGACGAGAAGGGAGGGAAATGTTGGGTTGGAGAGCCATTTGCCACGTGCACTCACTGTTCATAGACCACAGGTCCCTGATAAGTAAGATATCTCAAATCTTCACCACCAAAAGGAACATTCAATTCCATCTTCCCAAAACAAGGAGTCATCTTCTGCAAAGTAGGATGACAATTCATGACCAAGAAGGCAGAAGCTGCTTAAAAATTTTTAACTGGCAATTTTCTAGCTTCAAAAATCTGAAGATCCAGTCTCTACTGATACCTCGTACATGTTCCCACCTCCCGGGACCACTTCTGACAAGTTCTGCCAACAGTTTCTACCTGTGAGGGGTCATGGAAGATGATATAGAAATTTCTATATATTGGAATGAAACAAAACCAGGTAATAAATTGAGATAACAGGTAATAGTTTGAGAAACAATAATTTGTTTCTGACTTCTAGAAAACCACTTCTGACCTAAGAATGTGTTTTCTTGTTTCTTCTTCTGTTGAAGGAAAGAAGGAATCTGAACATCTCTGAGGTTTCATTTCTCTTCCATTTTATCATTCTACTATTCTTTATGAATAATATGCAGAGGTACACCTTGAAAAGCATGATTTAAGTGCTGTTATTCTTTTTCCGTCTTTGTTCATGATCTAAGTTTTCTTTGAATGTGGCATTCAAGGTGAAGAAGATGAGCCGTCTATAAAGTAATTCCACGATTGCAAAGAAGAAAATGAAAACACTAATGCTGTATATGAGAGGAACGGGAAGAGCTTTTTGTGTCCTATAAGATGTTCCAATGCTATTGGCAACTCAGAAAGAATGAAAAGAGTCGTTAGATGTGCAATGCACAAAATTCTGTCATATTAAAGCAGATAGCTCATCTTTCAATCCATGTGATTTTCAGTGATATGTAGGCACAGGTTGCAGTAACTTCAATTGAATTCTAAATGGGGAAGACTAAGTTAATTAACTAAAGCCTTTGAAATTGTCTAAAAAGAATTATTTTCTTGCAATTCTCCCTTGCCAAGAAAATACAGAAAAAAATATTGAAGCCATGGTAAAGTGTGTTTTATTTGAATTTTCTCATTAGTGCCTGGATTTCTTCTGAGAGGATGGGAAATGTGATCCATTATTTCTCTCACTTTCGCTGTTAGCGAGAAGTTTCATTGTTTTAAATACTGTATTTAAGATTTAGTTCTCAGTGTATTTGATTGAATTATTGTCAAATATTTTTGAAGTACTTTATTTCCTATTTCCAAAGATAGAATCATTTACATACATGTGTAGAAACTAGGGCTTTAGTTTGTTTCTCATAAGCATTTAAATATAGGACGGTGAATATACAGAATACCCAAAGTTTACAAAGCAAAATTTGTTATTACAGTGATATAATAATCAATATCATAAGATTGTATTGTAATATAATTCAATAAGCTTAGATTCGTCTAGTGACAAAAAAGACCAAATTAAAATCATTTTAAAGTATTTTTTGAATTTGGATTGTTCTAAATCTTTAAAACATTCTGCCTTTTTTCCCCTATGTGTAATAAATAAAAAGTGTGTGAATCACATTTCTGACTTAAGACATATCTAATATGTAAAGAACTCTCGATCTCAACAACAGAAAAACAAAGAATGCAATTAAATAAATTAAATAGATACCTCATCCAAGAAGGCATATTAATGATAACTAGTCATATAGGAATATTCCACAATATTAGCACTAAAGAAATACAAATCAAAATTAAAATAAGATATCACTAAACATCAATGAGAATATTTACTTTTGGCGTTCCTGTCATGACTCAGTGGAAATGAATCTGACTAGTATCCATGAGGACACAGGTTTGATCCCTGGTCTTGCTCAGTGGGTTAAGGATCTGGCGTTGCCATGAGCTGTGGTGTATGTCGCAGAAACGGCTCGGATCTGGCATTGCTGTGGCTGTGGTGTAGGCCAGCAGCTACAGCTCCAATTCAGTCCCTAGCCTGGGAATCTCCATATGCCACAGGTATGGCCCTATAAAGACCAAAAAAAAAAAAAAAAAAGAAAGAAAGAAAAAGAATATTTATTGCTAAAAACACCTGCCGATATGAGTATGCAGAACAACTAGACCTCAATAGTGTGGCTTGTGGTATACAAGGCATTGCTGCACAATTTTTGTAAATGTTTGCAAACCAAAGTGCAATTCAATAGAAACTTTTTTAAGGGAATAAAAATTTGCTTTACTTATATTTAATACGCAAATAATTGTCATAATATAAGATTTAAGGAATAAGGTCAAAGCTTTAATGGTGATAAAAACTAAACAAAATGGGCAAAATGCTTCAAATGACAGCATCTCTAACAAGGTGGATGAGACGTCAGGAAAAATTCTTCGGGGCTCAAGAGCATAATGTGTTTTCTGTTGTGGGCCTTTTTACATGCATACTCTCATGTGGGGTAGGGGATGCATCAGATTGTAGAAGTCATGTTTTTATACACTTGCCATTAAAATATGAGTTCATATGAAAGCCAAGGAAAAAAGTGTACATCTCTTTTGGTAATATCAATTTACTTGTTTCCTTTAACTTTATAGGCCAGTTTTCCTATAGGACTGCTGTATCACTAATAATACAAGTTCACATGATTCATCAAATATTATTTGGTTTTTGTAAGTCATCATGACCCACACGAGATGTTATTCTGAGACTTTTATAGTGAAATCTCATATAATGTTGAATTGACTTAAATTGCTTTAATTCATATAGTTCACAAAATTTACTTTGCCGTATAAAACTATAAATAAATTTCCAGAGAAGAATGTTTATGTGCAAATATATTTTAAAAAGTAAATTAATTTCCACAATTATCCCCCTCTGAACAATGAATAGTTCATTGTTTGAAGATACCATTATTTAAATCATCCTTCTTGTTTCTTACATCAGCACACCCCTAAAAAATAAAAGTAAATAAAAAATTTTAAAAGTGCAACAAATAAAATATTGGTCTTTTAAATATAAACATTCAAAAATATTTCCTAATACCCAGTGCTATTTCTCCTTTTTAAACATGTCTATGAACATGTATATGATAAAGAAAGGGATTTATCATAACAAAAGTTAAATTAAAAAGCTGAAAAAAATTGCTCAATCCCTGACAATTCAAGAATGTTGTTGGATATCTATGTACTATTTAAAAGTACCAGTGAATACATTTATGAATTATGCTTCTAATGGAATAAAATGAAGAAGGTAGTAATTAGAGGACTGAGTGTTTGCCAATAAGATTTGGCTGACATCAAATTAAGTATGAATACATAAGAAGTTAGTGTCATAATGACAGAATGCTATTTTTTGAAGGTAGTCACCTCCTTTTTCAAAATCAGGACAAAACACAAACTGCTCTAGCAAATTAAGGTCCCAAGATTTCTTAATAGCAAGAAATGGCTAATTCAGTAGCCAATATATTTTTAAAATTTGTTCTTGGAGTTTCTATTGTGGCTCAGTGGTAACAAATCCAACTAGTATCCATGAGGACATGGGTTCAATCCCTGGTCTCGCTCAGTGGGTTAAGGATCTGGCATTGCCGTGAGCTATGACATAGGTTGGAGACGTAGCTTGGATCTGGCGGTTCTGTGTCTATGGCGTAGGCTGGCAGCTGCAGCTCCGATTCAGCCCCTAGCCTGGGAACTTCCATATGCCACAGGTGTAGCACTAAAAAGCAATAGCAGTAATAAAATAAAATGTGTTCTTTTGTTAATTATTACAAATCACACCGTGGACTCCCTGCTTTTTTTGAATATCATATGAGACCACCTACATTTCCTTTGAATCTAATGTCAGTTCATTCCATTTCCCCATTTTTAAAGTTGTGCAGAAATGTTTTTCTTTAGTTTTCATATATATATTACCAGTATAGAAATATCACTTGTTTTGTGGGATCTTTAGAAATAAGCATTTTTATTCTATTTTTTATATGTTGTAATAGTTGTGAAAACCATCGTGGGATCTCTTGTCCAGGGCTTTTCAGATTTAATGAAGAGACTTAGATGGAACATAGTACATTATCTCTCTCTATATGTACTTTGAACATTGATTTCGTGAGAAATGTGGCATTCATCTAAGATACACATGCTATAGCACACCAGGGTTTAATTCAGAATAAAAATTAAAAGATACTTTAGCAATAAATTAGAATTCCCTTCGTGGTGCAGTGGGAACAAATCTGACTAGGAACCATGAGGTTGTGGATTTGATCCCTGGCCTTGCTTAGTGGGTTAAGGATCTGGCATTGCTGTGGCTGTGGTGTAGGCCATTCGTTATAGCTCCAATTAGACCCCTAGCCTGGGAACCTCTATATGCCACAGGTGTGGCCCTAAAAATAAAAAAAATAAAAAAAAGATATTTTAGTAATAAATTGATGTGAAGAGGTAGCTGAAATTTAAAATTGAAATAAGAAAGAAGCAAAAACACTAGAGAAGAGATTAAAAACCTTTAAAAATTCATAATCTCAAGTATGGGAAAAACAAAACCTTAAAAATTTGAACAAGCTGATAAAATCAAACTCCAAAGGAATTTAAGTTGAGGTGTGTCTGACAGAACAATTCTTATGCCAGACTTACTTTTGAAGAGGCTAAAAATGTGGAACTGTGTCAAACCCATCACTTTTAATGTGAGACAATTTCCTCAGAATAGTTGCCATTTTGGTATTACTGTACTTATACACTATAAAGGTGATATTGCATGGTTCCACTTTTATTTAGGATGCGGAAAGCTGCAATAAAACATTCTTCTCATCCTAACAATGGGTAGCAGGAAGATAAACTACAGATTACAACTGTTTTCAGTCCCTCAGCGAGCTCAAGTCATAAAGCATTCAAGTGGACTGAATCCCAACATGTGACGAACCCCTCAGAGGACAGAAGGAAATATGTGTTGTTTCATCTCTGGTGGAGCATGAAAGGAAGTGGTAGCAAAACCCATAATGTCAGGCAACAAAAATATTCTCCAGCGTTAACAGAGTATGCGCCTGTGTGACAGTTTAGAATCTGAGAGAATCCCACCCCCATTGCATATGCACAAAGATGGTAACCAACTGCATGCAAAGAGACAAAGCAAAACTCTACACATATGAACATTTGTCTCAGGAAGCAAATACCATCTACTGCTGGAGAAAGCCAGGAGATGCTTGGATAGCAGCTGCTGAAAGAGAGTGAAAAACCCGCCCATTTCTGTCTTGCAAGTACACAAATAAAATTGACTTGATACTAAGGGAAGTTGAGGAAACCTTCTCATGAATACGGTCCTGCATTGACGTAGAAGAGAGGCTGGCTGAGACTGGAGAGGGACAAAAAGCTATCTTGTGCTCACAACTCCCACTGAGAGTTCCCTGTGGCTGAGCAGGTTAAGAATCTGGTGGGTTAAGGATCTGGCGTTGCTGGTGTGGTCACTGCTGTGGCTCTGGTTACAGTTTTGGTGCAAGTTTGATCCCTGGCCCAGGAACTTCCACATGCCATGCGTGCTGCCCCAAATAAATGGATGAATGAATAAATAAATAAATTAATTAAAAAAACTAAAGTTCCCTCTGACACAAAGCAGAATTTTGTAACCTTGTGGAAAAGGGGATGGAATTGTGAGAAAGCCCTACTTCTGAAGCTCAGATGCAAAAGGACACACCTGACATTGACCAAGGGTGATGGACAAGATCTACATTTACCGGGGGGAGAAAAGCAAAACAATGGAACCAAAAATTATCCCCATTAAAGCTTTGTATGTGTAATAAGCACCAGTGGTTTACTGTGGGAAATGTTTAAGAGCAGCTGGAGACTTTCAGCACTGAGAGAGGGAGAAGCTATGAAAAGGCGGCAGGTGGATGTGCTCAAAAAAAAAAAAAAAAAAAAACTGCCAGAGATAAAGAATTTCTTTGACGGGAATGCTGAAAGACAACACACAGCAGAAGCAAAAACTGATGAAGTTAAAGACAGGTCAATAGAAATTTTCCAATTGAAACACAAAGAGAAAAGAAATGAGAAAAACAATCTAAAAATCTCTGTGCAAACACTTAGTATGTATTTAACTGGAATTTCAAAAAGAGAAATGGGAGAAAATGAGAAGAAATATTGAGAGAGATGGGCTAAGACATTTAGAGTTAATGAAAAGCAATCACAGTACCAAAAATCTCAAAAACCTCTAGCAGAATTTTTAAAATATCAAGCTCATCAAAGTCAAACTATTAGAAATTAAAGATAAAGGAAAAAAATTTGATAGCAACAGAGATAAAAGATAAAAACATAGATATGGAGAAACAAAGAGGAGAGTAAGAGTAGGCACCTCATCAGAAATTACACGTTTCAGAAGACAGTAGAGCCATTCAACCCAAGTTCTGACTGAAAACTTCAAATTGTTCACCACATCCTGTAAAAATACCTTTTGAATGTGAAGGCAAAGCCTTTTTCAGAAAATCAAAACTTGCCATAGATTATACTATAAGAAATATAATTCCTCAGAAAGAATACGATACCTGATAGAAAATTGGGGAAAAACCGCCAGAAATAGTAAATACATAGATAAATATCAAAGATTTTTTTTCTTATTTGTAAAATCTTTAAAAGAATTTAGATGTATGACAAAAAAATAAATTAAGGAAGTGGAAAAGGAAGTGTATACATTTGAATGTTTCTTTTGATCTACGTCAGGAGGTATGTGTGTATGTCAAGATTGATTGTCAAAAAGATAGAAGTCAAAAATAACATAAAGAATTTAAGGAGGGGGAGGGAGTGGGATGGATAGGGAGCTTGGGGTTGATAGATGCAAACTATTGCTTTTGGAGTGGATTAGCCATGAGATCCTGCCGTGTAGCACTGGGAAGCATGTCTAGTCACTTATGATGGAGAATGATAATGTGAGAAAAAAGAATGTATACATGTATATGTAACTGGGTGACCATGCTGTATAGTAGAAAAGAAGTTGTATCGGGGAAATAACAATTTAAAAAAAGAATTTAAGGTGATACAATTAAACATAATGAGTTATCTTTAAGAGCAAGTAACAACAAAATATCTATGCAATAAATTTGAAATTTGATAACTATAGGCATATAACTGAAAATATAACAAAATTGATGTGTAAGAAAAATAAAGCCAAATAAAGCTATAACAATTTAAGAAATTAAAGTATTATCCAAAAGCTCACTTACTGAAAGTGCAAACATTAAATCTAGTTCTACAGGTAACTTCTACTAAAATTTCATGAAAAATAAAATTTCAATATTGTACAAATTCCCTGAGAAGAGGGAAAATATATTTCCTAAATAATTTAAAGAATCTAAAATAGTTTTAGGAGTACAATTGGTCAAAGGCAGTTAAAAACAGTACTACCTGCAAATTTCAATTTCATATATATGTAAATACTTAAAACAATATTGCCTGGTAATACATGGTAAAGTATTATAAATTACATACATTATGACCAAGTTGAATTTATTTTACGAATGCAAGGGTTTTTTTGATATTTTAAAATATTTTAAAAATTCCTCACTTATAAGATTAAAAGGGGAAAGAAATTGCATGATAATCTAGTTGAATTTTGAAAAATTAATAAAAGCCATTTACAAATAAAATCTCTTAGCTAACTAGTGATTAAAAAAGAAGTAAATTGTACCTTCAAAAATCTGGTAACGTTACTTTTGTAGTTAAGTTACAGAAATATTCCTTTTAAAAAATCAGAAATAAGATCAAATTTCTTGTTATCACCTCTTAACATTCACAATATGTTGGAGGTATTAACAACTGCTGAGAAAAAAAAAGAATGAAATAAATTTATAGGAATCAGGGATAAGAAATAAAATTGTCATTATATATAGATAATATGAATCCTTAGTGTTTACATTTAAGAAGCCCAGGATTTTCCAAACAATAATTTTTAGATTTAATGAATTTAACAAGGTGTCTGAATATGAGCACAATATAAATCCAATTTTATTACTATACTCTGCATATAGTTTTTAAATAATTATAAACTAAAAACAAATATCATTTACAGTAACAATAAAAATATTTAGTAGCTAGAAATAAGTCTTAAAAAGGCATACATTTTCTTTAAGAAAAAAATAAAATAAGAATGAAGAAGGAGTTATCAAAAAAATTGACAATAAATTGACATAACATGTATACATCTTAAAATTGTAAAGATGTAAATTTTCTGCAAGCTGCAGATTCAATGCAGTTCCGTACATGATTCCAAAAGGATTTCCAATAAAATGTATTAAGCTCATAGTTAAATTAAAACAGAGTTTAAGTAGAAAAATAGCCAAAAATTGGAGGAAAAAAATAGATTGTTTAAATATCAAGTATTTAGTTTAAAATAAAACTATAGACAGTAAAGCCGTATACTATAGGCCTACGTATAAAGAGACTAGTGGAATAAAGTTAAGTGCCCAGAAATAGGGAAGAGTTCATCCAGAACAAGGGAAATACTCAGTCCTGGAAGAGTACACCCGTGATTTCAACAGTAAAGGAAATGCGTTATTACTCAGTTTTATTTTGTTGGGTTTTCTATGTTACTATGTGTTTTACTTATGTAATAGTACATTACAAACACAAAACCCAATTATTTAATTTTAGCGTCTTTATATTTAAGAAAATTTTATCAGAGGAAAAGCAAGCTACTAGTTTCCGGAAGGCTGGACATTTCTGGTTGTCCAGAAACCCAGACTATCACCTTGTCAGAAGTTTTATTTAACCCATAAGACATTGAAACATTTATACTTGCCATTTTAACTTCATAATCATAAGAGCCCCACAGAAATTCAGGCAGTTTTATTTTTATTATGCAAAGTTGGATAGAAGTTTTTAAGTAAATTACAAAGCAATTAAAGTTCCATAAATACAAAGAAAATTCAGAGTATTTCTCAATGGTTCACAATATTTGATCCTGGACTCCTCAGAATCCTCCCATGTTGATTATAATTGGTGTCTTAAATATGTTTTCAATCTTTTAAAGAGCCAAGAAGAGAATACAAATTTCTCAGCATTAAGATTGCATAGACTAATTAAAATTTCTTCTTCCTTGTTTTGTCTATTACTGTGTCAATTCAGTGAGAGTAACTCACGATGTTCATGCTAATTAGCAACTTTAATTGGAAATTATAAATGTCTCTTTGACAATGAGCAATTATTTCATAAATGTAATCTATTTAGTAATCAGCATATTTTATACCAGAGGGTCCAGAAGAGACTATTGATTAAAAGTTTGTTTGATGCTATCAGTTTTGAGAATCATTGACCCATCAATCATCGGACACAACTCTGCAGTAAATAGCAAGACAATTAGGAAAATATTCATAGCTTCCAGCAGGAACAACTTGAGAGAATTTATTTTCAAATTTTCCTGCCTTTTCACAGGAAAACATGAAAGACAAGGGAACAAAGCATCAAGAACAAACAAGGAAAGAAGAACAAACAAGAAAAGGCATGTTTACAAAACCTGGAGCTCTGCCTTTATTTAGAACTGCTATAAGCTGGGCTAAGCTTGAACAAAGGGCAAGTGTCTGGAGACAGAGGAAAGTGTAAAAGTGGTTAGAGCCCTCCAGGTGACAGCTCAAAAGGTGAACAAAAACACAACTCCTGTGGCACACGAATCACCTCGGGAGGTGGATGCTACTCCATCTGTAACAGTGACCAGTGAAAGGGTAAGCACGCAGGGCTGATGGTGCTCCAAAATGTGTAAGATTCCAAGAGAAAAAGTAGGAAAAGATACACAGGATTTCAGCATTTTTAAAAACAATAATTCTCCCCGAGGAACAAAAGTTCCTGCCTCTGGAGGGAAGGAAATAAGCCCCAGCCACAGAGTAGATATACATGAAGACCCACGGCAACCCGCGGAAGGCAAACGAAAACGTTCCCTTCTCCTGGGGAAGCATAGCCAATCATCTAGAACCCAGACAATCGGAGATCCCCCATCACTGGGCGGGAAGTAGGATCACTTAGAAAGCTCTGTTCCTGAAACCCCCAGGCACAGGATGCAAAAATCTGAACCAGGAAAACAGAGTCCCCTGACCCCATCACCAAGGCAAACAAGCACCAAGTAACCAAAAACTTCTATTGCTAAAGGAGAGGAAGGAATAAGAAACTAGATCCCCTCTGAGTTATAAGTTTGAAAGCAAGACTTAAAGCTATAGTTGGAGAGGAATATTGAGGTAAAACACTCTGGAAAACGATCCAGAACTTTAGCCCAAGGTAACAATGGGGGAATTTGAAGTCGGTGGTACACTAAAGGCAGACCTGGAAATAACACCTTCCAAACTCAGATGAACTCCTGACTAGATTTATTCAATCTTCTGTTACCACCAAAGATGGTATAGCTGAAAACAAGCATGTCTATGTCTGGGCACAAATACTATTCACCATAGTCTCTATTATACTCTCACATACACTCTGAATACCAATCAAAAAATATGGGATCAGTAAAAAGGTTTCCAATGGACTAGCCGACAAAATCAGACACAGAAATGATGTGGGTATTGAAATTAGCAGTAAGGAATTCAAAATAACTATGAAAAATCTGCTCATAGTGGAAAAGTAGACGACATGCATGAACAGATGGAAATTCTAAGAGAGAGGTAGGAACAAAAAGAGTCAAGTGGAAATGTAATGTGTATGAGTTTCTTATTGCTATTGCAAATTATTGAGAAATTGATAAGAGAACAAAAATTTGTTATCTTACAGTTCTGCATGTCAGATCCAAAATAAGTACATGGGCAAAAATCAAGATATTGATGGAGCTGCCTTCCCTTCTGGAGGCTCTAGGGTGAGAATTCGTGTCCCTGGCCTTTGCAGTTTGCGGAGATGGACAGCAGTCCCTGGTGCTTTGCTCTTTATTTTCAAAGTCAGCAGTGGCCAACTGAGTCTAATATTACATTACTCTGACACTGACTCTTCCTCCATATTCCATGCTGAAAGACCTTTTGGTCAACAAAGGTAATCCAGGATAATCGCTCTCTATTTTAAATTCTATTGGGATTTAAAATTATTACCAACTTTAATCCCATCTTCAAACTCAATCCTCATTTCCCATGTGAATATTTCTGCTTCTGCTACCTCAGAATCATATGTTCAAATTCTAACCCCCAGAGTGATGGTATGAGAAGTTGGGAAACTTGGAAGATAATTATATCATGAGGGCGAAGGCCTCAGGCATGGGATTAGCATTCTTATAAAGGAGAACACAGGAAGCTCCCAGGCCAGGATCCAATAGGAGCCACAGCCACAGCAAGTCAGGGTCCAAGCCTCCTCTGTGACCTATACCACAGCTCACGGCAACGCCGGATCCCTAACCCACTGAGCAAGGCCATGGGTCTTGGTCGAGTTCTCAAGTTCGTTAACCACTGAGCCACAAAGGGAACTCCTCTTTTGCATTCTTGCTATTTTGCCTGCTACATTGGACAACCAACATTCGGCTAGGTTTACTAAACAGAAGATAATTCATTACAGTAGGTTGAAAACCACTCACATAGAGGAAAAAATGGAAATAAATAAAACAAAGCTTTCAGAGGACAAAAGCAAAACAGTAAAACCTGAACTATTATTTCTCATTTTTGTTATGCAGATTTTTTTTTTCTGGATAAACAGCCTAATGTCATATAACTAAATCTCTAAGTAATGAAATTTTTAGTTATGAAATAATGCTCTATACAGAATTTTTGTACTAAACATGTTGATTTCATTACGACTAATAAGCAAAATAATGTGTTTTGTTTTCAAGTGAGCTTTTGCGATTAAAATCTGAGTTTCTTTCTGAAAGTGTTATTCCATAGGTATTTTAAGTTTTATGCAAAGGGAAGCCTTCTGATTCTGAAGTAGGTGAATATTATTATTTCATGATTTTGTTATTTTGTCTTGGGTGGAGCTCCTTTGAAAATAGTGTATGAGAAATAAAATGGTCTGCAAAAACTGTAAAAAAAAAAAAAAGAACACAAAAAGCTCCTTGAACCCTTCAAATACACAAGGACATAGTGAGGAGATGACCATCTATGAACCAAAAAATATGCCCTCACAAAAGGATGGATTTGCCAGTGTCTTTTTTTGGGGGGGGGGCTTTGCTTTTTGCTTATTAGGGCTACAGGTGCAGCACGTGGAAGTTCCCAGGCTAGGGGTCGAATTAGAGCTACAGCTGCCGGCCAATGCCATAGCCAGAGCAATGTGGGATCTGAGCCATGTTTGTGACCTATGCTACAGCTGATAGCAATGCTGGATCCTTAATCCCCTGAGCAAGGCCAGGGATCTAACCCACATCCTCATGGATACTCATCAGATTCGTCTCTGCTGCACAACAATGGGAACTCCCAATTTGCCAGTGTCTTGATCTTGGATTTCCCAACCCCCAGAATTGTGAGATATATTTCTGTTGTTTCCGAACCACCTAGTCTATTGTGTTTGAGCAGCCTGAACAGAATAAGATACCATGGAATATTACATACTTACAGATCAGAATGTGGCTACATTTAGGGGACATTATTCTGACTACCACACAGGGAATAAGGAACATGATAATAGAGATAAAGTGTGCCTTTGATGAGTTCATCAGTAGATATGACACAACTGAAGAAAGTACCAGTGAATTTAAAGAATGTCTAAAGGAAATTGCCCAGTTGAAACACTAATGGAAAAGAAGAGTATGTGTGTTTGGGGAGAATGTGGGGGGGAGGGAGGGGGGAAATTAACAGAGCTTAAAGCATCAATAAACTGTGGGACAATATCAAAATGTGTAATATGCGTAATTTATTTGTAATTGCAATCCCAGATAAAGAGGGAAGTTTGGATGTACCAGAAGAGATAACAGCTGAGAATTTCCAAATATGCTAGAAATATTAAAAAAAAAATTCAAGACGTACATAATATCAAGCAAGATAAATATGAAATGAAAAAGAAAATAAAGTTTCTGGACA
The DNA here is from genome assembly GCF_054392235.1 of Sus scrofa. Taxonomy (NCBI): domain Eukaryota; kingdom Metazoa; phylum Chordata; class Mammalia; order Artiodactyla; family Suidae; genus Sus; species Sus scrofa. The sequence goes on from NC_139383.1 coordinate 4,038,931, forward strand.
CTTAATATTCAAATTTCTAAGTTTTCCAAATTCACACATTACAATAACTAATGATAAAAAGTAAAGCAAACTTTCTATCATAAATTATACAAGCCAGAAGAAAATGGTATGTCATTTTTAAGAGCCAAAAGAAAAATGTAATCGTCAATCCAGAATTCTATACCCAGTCAATTGCATTTCAAAAAGTTGAGGACAGTAAAGACATTTTCAGATAAGTAAGACCGAAGAATTCATAAATTAAACCTTCACTGTAAAACATATTAAAGAAATTTCTTGAGGCAGAAGGAATTTTATATAAACAAATTTTGATCTACAGAAAAGCAGAGATGATTCCCAGAAATGTTGAATGAATGTATACAATATTTCTCTTTTCTTAATTAACTATAAAAAAGTATTTACTATCTAAAAAAATGGTAGCAATGAATTTTTAGTCAATAGTATGAATAACGTAAAATATGACAAAAATAACAAAGATGAAAGGGAGAGGTGTTCCTGTTGTGGTGCAGAGGAAATGAATCCAACTAGTAACCACGAGGTTGCGTGTTTGATCCCTGGCCTCACTCAGTAGATTAAGGATCCGGCGTTGCCATGAGCTGTGATGTAGGTGGTAGACATGGCTTGGATCTGGCATTGCTGTGGCTGTGGTGTAGGCTGACAGCTATAGCTCCAATTTGAGCCCTAGCCTGGGAGCCTCCATATGCCACACGTGTAGCCCTAAAAAGCCAAAATATAAATAAATAAATAAATAAATAAATAAATAAAAGTGAGAAATAACTATATGATTGCATGGTGCTGACATGACATGGGTAGCTATTCATAACTATTTGAACATAGGATGTGGTTAATTAAATCTGTATTGTAACACTAGGACAAACATTTTAAAAAGCCAGAATTGCAAAGAGTGGTGTCTTATAAAAATAAGATAGTCTTGGAGATAAAACCAATTATTTAAAAAATACTCCTTGTTTCTTTCAGCCAGAAAATATCCTACTTGACAACATGGTTACAAAAATGATTATGGGAGTTCCCTGGTGGCTCAGTAGGTTAAGGATTCAGCAGTGTCATTCCTGTGGCTCTGGTTACTGCTGTGGTGGGGGTTCGATCCCTGGCTCAGGAACTTCCTCATGCCATGGGTATGGCCAAAAAAATAATAAAATAAAATAAGACAAAAATAATGAAATGAATATGAAAAAAATGAAAGAATAGAGTTTATTTCCCTGGGGTGGCCACAGAAGCAGCAAATAGAATAGCTGTGAAATTTATGATAAACTTGCACTCCATTTTTGACTCTTTTCACGTTGACTGTGAGCTCTTGCTCTATTAATATTTGTATTCTCAGCACCAAGAATAGTTTCTGGCTCATAGAATCTACCTGATAAATTAATGAGCTGTTACAGTCTAAAATTTAACACCTTCAAGCTTTCTCCTCACTCTACCATTTGACATGTTCTTTCCAGAATCCCTCACTTTCTATTATATGATTGTATGTTTTCTCTGGACTGGAGAATTAACAGTTATATCTCTGTTCATTGAGTCATACTGTGTCATTACTCGTTCCTAAATATTTCCGAGAGAGGTTACTAATGCAGATAAAATTTGATTAATTTGTCCAGGAATAAAGAGGAAAAGCCATAGTAGACCAATCGACAAAATATCCCTTCAGAGGACCCATAACATTAAGAAACAATAAAAAGTAAAGTGCTTAAATTTTCCATTAGAAACTATAATACCAGCATTGAAAATATCCATCCTCAAAAGTGATTTGTTGCATAAAGGTTTACATGCAAATTCTATATCATTATTTAAAAGAATTGCTAGATTTGTATAAAAATCATTTGGGTAATCTTATTATAGGAAAAAATATACTGGCAGTACTGCATCTCAGAACCATAACTCTTGCCAGGAATGTACATTAATCAGAATTCCCGCAAGTTGCAAAATAGTAGAAAAATGCTTCCCAGACTTTGACTGTCTCAAGAATTCTTGAGCAGAATTGTGAAGCAGCTGAATAATCATTGAAGAGAATGGAAGAGAGGCCTGGCATGTGGCAAGTAAAAAGACTGTGACTCAGAGATAAAGACCTTGCAGAGTCTGAGTTCACAGAATGATTTTATTAGTTGGAAAGTATTAGTTAGGACTCTTTTCTCATTGAAACAAATAAACCAATTAAAGTTGATTTAAGCCTTCATTGAGGAAGGACAGCCATCAAGGACTCGTTTGTTCTCCTCCCACTCTCAGCTGCATTCTCTTGTTACCTGCTCTTTTTGCTCTCACTGTTCTCCAATCTGCAGGACAATTCTTGGCCCTGAAATATGCCATATGCTGAGGGCAATTTGAATCCCATGGAAAGACTCTCTCCTTCGGGTGCAATCGCAGATTGCCCTACAGAGAGTAGAATTTTCCTCAGATTCCACAACGGGTCGTCTCTTGGCAGGAGACTTGCCATGAGGAATGGAGGGCTTAACACACAGAGTCCCATTTTACAAAATGGCTCAGAGACCTGCTGTGGGAAGTGAGGGGCAAGGTGAAGAGGGGTAAGGTGGAGTGGCGTGACTCACTACTAAACTTGGTGTCATCTGTGTTCTGCTGTGCAGCGACTCAGGCTGACCGTCACTGGCTGAAGTGACAAAGGGACGAGGTGAGGATGCCGCTGGAGAGATGGCGTGAGGAGTATTGTCAGGGAGGCAGGGACCCTTCCCCCAAAGGTCCCTTCTTTTTCTTTTTCCTCCAAAATGACTATCCAAATTAAGTAGTCCTGGAAAGGATACCCCTGGCACTCTAAATGGTGTTTGCATTTTCAGAATTTTAATTTAGGTGTTTGCAACATGGCTCAATGATCAGAAACAGACAGACCCAAATACAGATCCTGAAATTCCCACTAACTTGTTATGTGAACAAGAATGGGATTGAGCCTCTGTCAGTTTCTGCTTCTAATCTAAAAATGGGGGCTATTAAAGACTAATATTATCTATTTGAATAATATTATCTATTTGAAGCCCTCTGCCCAGTGCCTGGCGTGTGGCAAATGCTTCCATCCCTCTTACTTTAATGAGTGCTGGACTACCAATTTAGGAAATTATGGCTTTTATTTCTCTGTATGTTGTTGTGCATTATTAATTATGGTTTGGAAAACGCTCAAATTTACATTACCCCTAATTATGTTAACAGCTGAACCTGGAAAATTATGCCAATAACTGAATGACCCATTTTGGATGACCTGTCATGCGAACTAGTAAATTGGGTGAGCAAGCATAAAAGAATCAAGGCATCTGCAATTACGTGGTCCAATCCGTGCCAGCCAAAGGAGATGTATGAACAGTTACTAAGGGAACTGAGGTACTCAAAACTCAGTACACTCTGCTCTTGTTGGAATGTCTCTCTCCCTTTCTTTCTTCCTTCTTTCTTTTTCTTTTCAGGAAACAATAGCTTTAGAGGCTTAATTATTACATTGCAGGGTGACGGCCTCGGGTGTTTTGTCAGCCTTCCATAGTGTTCCCAAGAGCAGGGGGTATTGGAGAAGAGCTAGGATTTGTTTTATTTTTACTTCATTTGATGTGCAAATAGTGTGTGCTTTAAAAAAAAAAAAAAGAAAGAAAAGATGTGATTAAAATGGGTGTTTTGTCCAAATAGGAGGATATCACTGTGATTCCTATCCAGGAAAGCAAACCTTTCCAAGCCCATAAACAACCTACAATGTATCTATATCAACAGCTATTGTGACCTCTTTCAAAGTGGAAAAAAATCTATTGCCCTAGAAATTTTTTATTGATAGGAAGAAAGTGATCCCGAGGTTTTACGCTGAGAGTGGAAGGAGAGTTAGGGCTAGCCCAGGGCTGTGAGGCCACCCAGACAGGAGACATTATCATGTCAGTGATGTGCAAATGACTTCCAGGAGAAAAGCAAAGATCTTAGAGTTTCAATGAGAACAGCTTTCCTTCTCCAGTCTGGAGGCTGGAAGATTATTGGAGGTAGGCCTTCTGCAAATTTCTCCCAGATTTTTTTTTTTTTTTTTTTTTTTTTTTTGCTTTTTAGGGCCTCAGCTGCTGCCTCCACCACAGCAACTCGAGATCTGAGCCATGCCTGCGACCTATACCACAGCTCAGGGCAACACCGGATCCTTAACCCACTGAGTGAGGCCAGGGATCAAACCCGCAATCTCATGGTCCCTAGTCGGGTTGCTTTCTGCTGCGCCATGAGGGGGACTCCATTTTCCTATTTTTTTACTGATATCCCAGGGGTCTCTCACATCAATCCCTTAAAACAGAGACCGGATAAATCATTTCCCCGTGTGCATTTCACTAGTGCTCAGGAAATAATGAGCCAGGTGACCGCTGATTCATAAACTGAGAATTTTTGAATGGTCTTAATTAGCACTTGTTTTAATTGAAAACACACCTCAGATGGACCTCCATATCATCTCTGAGTGGCATTTCTAAAACTACCTGTTCAACTATCCGACTATCAGAGTGAGTTTCTAAAATGAGGAAAAACAGTTTCAAACTGTTGATAAATCTAGTATAGACAAACTCAAACCCACATATAATAGAGGTTTTTATGATAGATGTTCCACAAATAAATCCGACCTTTGATTGCAGGTCAAGTACTATCAGTGATGCCTTCCTTACAGCCATTAGCATAAAAAGCAAAACTGCTTTTTGCTTTTGACATGTATTCTGATGACAATCCAGTTTACAACAGTCATTACGCTAGAGTTTAGGCCTTGGGGAACTATTGAGCCAACCATGGCCATGAGCTGTCTGTGTGTCTGCCTATTTCTGTTGTGGAAACACTGCCCTTTATGTATCATCTATAGCTGCTTTCACAGAAAAATGGCAAAGTTGAATAGCTGCAACAGAGACTAACAGGCCCTTTAAGAAAAAGTTTGCCAACTCCAGCACAGCAAAGATGGGTTATTTTTTTTAAATTCACATCCTTATAATATTACTTGAATCTTCAAATTAGCATTAACACTGAGTCCAAAACTTTGTCCTTGGAACCATAAGTCTGATGAATATCTGTTGAGATAAATGTCATAAATATATCCCACTAATTGCTTTTCAGTCAACAGTGCCTAGCACTTCCTATCACACTCCTGGAAAAGTGGACCGCAGCAAAAGCATCTCTTTACTTTTAAATTGCACTCAATTAATTGCAATGATGTCTAATCTAGTCCTGAAAAAGCTCAAGATGCTATCAAGTGAGTGAAAAATATAGTTTTCCTTAATTCTTTATTTCTTAGGACCTTCTGTGAATAAGTGTGTTATAAGTTTAATTGGTTTAATTACGCTGAACAAAATCTATAAGGAATATGGTAAAGGCAATTAAAATTTAATCAGTTTATGTAGAACAGATAGAATCCAGGTTCTTCAAGCCAAATAAGCTCAAAATAATACCATTGACCCTCTCAGGACATGAAAGGGTTTCTATATAATGTGGGCAATTATATTCTCAGTTAATGTGCATAAATGAGAAAATAGGAAAAAGTGTGCTGATTAAATCATTCAATTCAACTAGCCTGTGTAGCTCAGGGAAATCATTAAAAATGGAACTGGCTGTTGAATAATGACATATACTTAACACTCTTAGAGGACTTATATTTTTTTCACCTTATTGCACACGTTGGTGAAAGTCAGCTTATCTAAGGAGCAAGCAATTTTAAATATATGACTTTCTAAAGGATTAAATTAAGATTTCACCTGTATATTTACTTGCATACAGATGATTAGGAGACTCAAATTATAAATTATTTTTGATTTTTCCAACAAGTTAAATGTGTTCATTTGTTGAATTTTATACTCTATGAATGAATGAAGAATGTATACAAATTAAAAAACAGACCCATATTTGAAAAGTATAACCATAAATAAATTCCTTAACTTTCTCTAAGCATTGATTAACTACTAGATAATTATTTTAAAAAAAGAAGTCACCTTAAATCAGGCATCAGAATAAATAGTTGGGATATAACTATGTTTTGACCTGGACCAAATCACTAGTGATAATTATAAGAATTATTTTTCTTATTATTTCTTTTATTATGTTTTTAAAGTAATGTTAAAGTAATATGTGAGTTGGAAAAATTAAAAGCAGAGATATATTGATAAATCGACTCTTTCTTCCTCCTAATGCCACTACCATGAGGCACTCATTGAAAACAGTTTGATTTATTTTTTGCACAGCTTTGCCTAAGCCAATGGTTCTTAAAGAGGTTCACAGAGTCCTGGGGTTCCCTGAGGAACAGTGCACAAAGTCAAAACTGCTTTTAAAACAATATTGAGATGTCATTTGACTTCTTGCTGGGTTGCCATTTGCAATGATGATGGAAAAGCAATAGTGGGTAAAACTGCTGGTGGCTTAGCATGAATCAAGGCAGTGGCACCAAAGTGAGCCCACAGTCACTGAGTATTTTTCATGGCAACAGCCATGGGAAGAGAAATAATTCTCATCTAAGAACATTCTCACTGGAGCAGTAAAAATTATTAATTTATATTAAACTTCAACCCTTATTTACATGTTTTTAAAAATATTCTGCATGAGGAAATGGGGCTTATGCATAAAGTACGGCTGGTACATGCGGAAGGATGGTTATCCCCAGGAAAAGCACTTGTGTCATCATTTCATTTGCAAAATGAACTACTTGCTTTTTTCACATACATCATTTTTATTTGAAAGACTGACAAGCTGTAATTACTTAGATATGAGTGTTTGACAGATAAATTGTTGAAAAAAATGAGAAAAGTGAGCCTGTTACATTCAGGAAAACAACTGACAGCATTTGTAGCTAATGATAAAATTCAAGTTTAAAGTAAAATTGCAAATTCTGGAAAAATTATATCCACCACTTGTGAGCTCAGCAGCTTCCCTATATTCACAGGGCTTTCTGATGAATCTGGAGGTGATATTAATTCATCTGAGCTCTTTGATACTATGTAATAAAATTTGGCTTCTTTTACAAGATCTATAGTATTCAGTAAACCACTAACTTTCAAGTGACCATGGTGTGATGGTACAAAGTTACACATGGGTAAAGCATCCCTTGAAAATATAAGTATGACCAATGGATTTTAATGTAACCGAGTATAAAAAAAATTCATTGAGATAAGAAGGTGACTCAAAAAAAACCAAAGAAGAACATATATTGTGAAAAAAATTAACAATGGAAACATAGTAAAAAGACAATAGAACTCTTCAATCTTAAATCAGTTATAAAAAAATATTCATGTTTATCATAAAAAGACCTCAAGAAAGTAAGATATATACTGGAAATTAAAAGTAAACCAGAAGAATAAGGAAATAATGGAAAAGAGATGTTTAAAGTCATTATAGGAATGAAAACTGCTGTGGAAGTGAGAAAAATATCATAATTATGCCAGGAGTATGGTAAGTTAGAGAAGCAAGTGCTACAGAAGGACAATGAATATATACATAAAATGATTTTCAACATGGTGGTTGGATGTTAAGACTAGAGTACAAGACATAATAGTAGGAAACTTTCATGCTATAAAAAGAGACAAATCCTATGTGATCCATTTAAAAAAAAAAAAAACAGAGACAAATCTGTAGATGGAAGAGGCAAAGCTGGTCCTAGAGGAGAAAATAATACCAAAAAAAAAAAAAAAAGATCAGCAGGGCGATGTAGGGAAGTTCTGACCTCCATCACAAAAGAATTATAGTAATAACCACACCAAAAAAGAATTCATTAAAAAAGTGATTGGAAGAATTTATACCAGTCAAGTTACCCTTTTTTTTATATATATTTTTAAAAAATTTTTTGGCCATACCCATGGCATTCAGAAGTTCCCAGGCCAGGGATCGAACCTGTGCCGTGGCAGTGACCTGAGCTGCTGCAGTGACAGGTACCACATCCTTAATCCACTGCACCACCAGAAAACTCCTTAAGATACCTTTTAAATAAAAGGCAACTTGCAGCTTGCCTAATGCTTTAGTATCTTCTGAGTTTCAAATAATGATCTTGATAATAGCTAATGTTTATCAATATTTGTGTGGTGACATATGTTATGTGATATGACTTCTTAAATGACAGACCTCTTCCTTAAAATTTAAATAAATAAACTCAATGAAGCCTCACAAAACCTGTAGGACGTAGGTACTTCCAAGTCTCTACATTGCAGGTGAGGAAATAAAAGGTGAAGGAATAAACCACAGATGTGGGGTCAACTTCATATGGCTAAAATATCATATGGCTAAAAAAATTGGCAAATGAGTGCTTCAAACTAAGGCAAATGATAACAGAAGTTGTGATATACCCACTTGGTTAGTTGGCATGATCTTATGCGATACCTTTCAAATGGTGCGGCCATGTTTTGTTTCTTAATGAACAATCCTATTGCAGGTCTTATCTTCTTAATGTGGAGACAGTGTTACATCTGGGAAATCGCAGATTCAAAAGAGGTACACCAAACGTATCCTCGGGTGGGGAATTCAGACCCAAGGCTGCCCTCAGGGCCAATATTTCTTCTCTAAAACGGATACTATCCCTAGACTGAGAATCTTCAGAAGCTACCATTCTGTAGCCAACCTGAACTAAGTGAGTGCCTCAGTGTCCATGAGGGAAAGAGCAGGAAAGCACAGGCAGTCGTCTACGTGACTGGCCTTTATGGCCCTGAGGAGGCCAAGTACGTTCTCCGGTGCGGTCAGTCAGTTGTCAACAAATATTCAGTGGTTACCAGCTTTTGCCTGGAGTGGTTCCATGCTCTAGAAAAAAGAAAAAAGAAAAAAAGAAAATCTTGATGAGATGAGAATGACTGGCCCTGTGAGCTAACATTCTACGTTCCTCTTTTCCTGTAGATACCAATTTTCTCCCACATCAAATGATTTGACCTTCACAGATACAAAGTAATTGTTATAAGATCCATGAGGATAGACTATGTACTGAAATGGTGGCCGTAGAGCATATTTGAAAAAGCATTTTAGCATCATTATTTTCTTCATTTCTTGGATGAGAAAGTTGAGACTTGAACAAAGAGGCTGTTATTTATCTCAAAGTACACAGTTTGGCTTTTCACAGTGCCAAACCAACATCAGACCGGTCTTCCTCAGGCAATGTATTGAAAAATGATGCCAGTATTTTCAGTGAGAAATGATGGGGATTTAGATGAAGGTGGTGACAGATAAGAGATATCTTTTACTGGGAAAATTAAGAGGACTGTTGGTTGTGGTAGATGCTATTTTGGTGCCCCAAATTCTACGTGTGGTGCTGGAGAACACATCTTCCTGTTGCTGTGAGGGTGCTACCAACTCACAGCTAGAAGCCCTGCCATAAGAATTCATTCTGTGGATGGGAACAGTCGCTCCTAGGAAGTTATATCCGTGGGATGGGAACAGCCCCTCCTAGGAAGTTATATGTTCCACTCCACTCAAGTTGGCTGTCAGTGACTCACCAACTTCTACAAGGTACAAATGCTTGCTAGGGTTACCAACTGTCCCAGTTTGCTTGGGAATGGGGAGGTTTCTGGGACCCTGAATTTCCAGTGCTCATACTGGGAAAACTGACATGGTTGGTCATCCTACCTTTAATTCAAGGGGAACCAACTCTGCAGTGAAGGTTATATTAGAGGTTATAAAGAGCCTCAGCATCAGGCTGAGATTAGACTTTTGTCAGTTTTATCCCTAAATAATTCATATTTAGAATTAAATTTAAATTTAATTTAAATGTTCTTAAAATTTAAATGTTCTAGTTTACTGCAATTATACAGAAATACAATTCATTTTTGTCCCTTGATCTCTCTGGTACCATTTTAATTCTGCCTGAAGGACTGTCTAACTACACTACTTCCTACACTGTGGTTTTCCGGTGATGAATAATTTCACCTTTTCTATGTTTGAAAGATTTTTCACTTTGATTTTTGAGAAATATTTTCATGGGCTCTGAAATTCACATTGACAAGATTTTCTTTCAGTTCTTCAAAGATGTTCCACTGGCTTCTCACTCACATTATTTCTGGCAAGAAATTGATTTTTCATCTTTATCTCTGTTCCACTCTATTCCTCTGTATGTAATGTGTCACTTTTCTCTGGTTTCTTTTTATTAATTTTCAATTAATAGGATTTAGTCTTTTGATTATGTACCTTGGTTTAATGTTTATATTTTTGTGCTTGAGTTTTCTTCAGCTTCTTGAATTTGAATATAACATTTATTTAAATATAGAAGGCACTACATATATATGTATAAATATATAAATTTCGATCAAATTTATATTTTTTTCCACTATTGAATTCTTACATAATTTTGGGTTCTATCTTTTCCTTTGCAGAGTCAAATTAAAGAGGCTCCTTTGCAGAGTCATATATCCTGTTCAAAGTTATTCCACAGCCCATTGAAGCTCTGTACAATTTTTTTAAATTACTTTTCCTCTGTATTTTACTTTGGATAATTTCTATTTCTGTGTCTCAAATGCAATAATCCTTTCTCCAACAATGTCTAAACATTGTGAATCCCATCCAGTGTGTTTTTTATCTCACGCACTATAGTTTTTATTACTAGAAATTCAAATTTGATCTTTTTTTTTTTTCTTTCTTTTTAGGGCTGCACCTGTGGCATTTGGAAGTTCCCAGGCTAGGAGTTGAATCAGAGCTGCATCTGCAACCTGGGCCACAGCTTGTGGCAATGCTGGAATCCTTAACCCACTGAGTGAGGCCAAGGATCGAACTTGCATCCTTATGAATACCAGTCGACTTCTTAAACCCACGGAGCCACAATGGGAACTCCCAGTTTTGATTTTTGTCACATTTACCATATTTCTACCTTTTAAAAATATATGGTATATGATTCTAGGAACGATTTGATCCTTTTATTTTTATTTTATTTTATTTTATTTTATTTTATTTGTCTTTTGTCTTTTTAGGGCCACACCTGCGGCATATGGAGGTTCCCAGGCTAGGGGTCTAATCAGAGCTGTTCCTGCCGGCCTACGCCAGAGCCGTAGCAACGCCAGATCAGAGCCGTGCCTGCGACTTACACCATAGCTCACGGCAACGCCAGATCCTTAACCCACTGAGCAAGGGCAGGGATCGAACGCGCAACCTCATGGTTCCTAGTTGTATTTGTTTCCGCTGTGCCATGACGGAAACTCCTATTTGATCCTTTTTAGATGTTGCTTATGAAATTTGTTTAGTGGGATCAGAGCAGAGTTTAGTGTCGTGTTAATCATTCCCTTCTACTTATACAAAACCTTAGTTTTCCACTTGAGCCCCATAAACTATGAGTTTCCATGGTTTCTGACACAGGAACTATTCCCAGCCTTGTTTGCGTGCAGACTATTAATTCCTCTAATCTTTTAGGATGATTTTTCTTAGGTCTTGAGTATTTTCTTACACACGTGCGGTGATTAGCACTTTGCTGAATATACAAATGGGATTCTCTGAAGATCACTGGAGTTCTTTCTCTGTTATAGCACTTACCTCTCTGCTAATCTGATCTCTTTGAACTCTCAGCCTTGTCTTCTCTATGTAGGAAGTCAACAGGCTCATCCCGATTTCTGCTATGCCATGCCTGAAACTTGTTCAAGGCAGTAGTCTGGACAATTATTGAGTTTTATTGAGTAAATTCTAAGTGATTTTTGTTGGCTATATAGTATACCTGGTCCCAGATTGATGGAAAGAAAGATAGAATTTCAGGTTCAATTTCAAGTAAATTTCCTCCAGTATGTTCACTTAATTTCATTCCATGTCCAAAACAACCCACATGATGAATTTTGGGGGAGAGCCATGAGGGCAGGCAAGTAGAGTCCAGTTGAAATATTATTACTAGGAGAAAGTAGAACTCTAGCTTTTTTCCCAGGGTCCTCATCACACCATTTCAATTCCAAGTGGCCCATAGGAAACTCTGAATTCTCCATATCAATCTTTAAAATCCTAACTTTATATAGCAGATGGGAAAGCAAGAATTCTTCATCAAGTCCATCTGGAATAGAGGAGCGCTATATATGACTAAGGAAGAATTTTTTGTGGATTTGACAGAGATATTCTAAGGAAATTCTAGAAAAATGAAAGGAAAGTAAGCATAGCACCAAGCAGATGTCTGGCCATTCAAATGCATCCTGTCTTAATTGTTGGTAGAGAGAAAGGTTGCCTATGTTCTTATATTTTCTTATACTGGCTATGAAGCCTAACTATCAACTAATGCCTGGCAGAAAAGCACAGAAACAATCAACATTTATCTCACACTCAGTATTTAACTGAGTAAAGAATTTCTCTTTAGAGGAGCTCAAGTCATGTTCTAAAAACCATGATGTTGCCCAGTATGGATAGAGCTAATTTGAATGGAGTGAGAAAAGAAAAACTGTAGACTTTTACTAACTGGGCAGAGAAAACTAAATTTCCCTGATTGTAAGGATTGTAAAATCATAGGAGAGATTATCCAGGTTGGTGGTGCAATTGCTTTTCCTAGAGAGAACTTTCAAAATAGACCCGTCACCCAAGTATTCTGAACAATTAAGGTGCAGGTGCAGCCATACCTGCAGAGCAGTGTGAATACAAGGAGCCCAAAGAGAGCATCCTTAAAGGGTCAGCAGTTGGTCTTTGATGTTGGATTGAACTTTTCCACCACTGGCACATTTTATAACAAGAATGGAAATCCATTTGAATAATTCAAGACAAGCTTGTATGTCTACAGCTAATCAACAAAAAGGGAGTTGAATGACTAAGCCAACTTTTGATTGCAAACAAGAGAAAAAAATAGGACACAGCTGGTCTCTGGGAAAGTGTAATTTACAGTAGAGAGACCATTTGCTGTACGGAAAGAACTTGATAATGGCCCTTGCAGGTATATTTTCTACAGGGCCCCTTAAAGCAAAGGAGCAACTTGCAGATGACAGTCTATGAAAAGAGAACTCAACACTGTTCTTTCAAGTACAGTAGTTGTTTACCACATTTTAGAAATCCACAGGTAGCCTGGAATAAGGTACAGCTTGAATGTCTCAGTGGAACGGCTTGGATTTTCACTTAGGGGATAAGACATTTATAAGGCAAAAGAAACTCTCAAGGGGACCTGCCAATGTTCCTTAATGAGGGCAATGAACCAAAAAATATATTTGTAATTTTGCTACAGCCTTAACTGATTTAGAAAGTAGAATACAGATTTTGAGTTAATAAAATTAGGGACAGATTGCATATGTGGAGAATTTCAATGGCATCGCTGGCCCTCTTCAGCGAGAATCACCGAGAGAGATCCAAAGTCTGTGGAGAGAACGTAGGCTTGCATGGATAGGTCTAAGCTATTCTGGGTTTCAGGGTGTTGGCTCCTCCCGGAGGCTAATGTGTCATGTTGAACTGTGCCAGGTGGTTTGGGATGGAAGAGGTATTTTAGAGATAAAACAGTGTTTTCACAGTATGAGCTGTTTAACTGAGACAAATTTATCCTTTTTCAAATGTTTGCAACTTGAATTCAACAATTGGTTTGAAACTTTAAAATTGGAAGGTTGGAACTCATGGTACAATCAGTAAAATCATAAAATTTTGAAATAAGAAAAAAACCAAAGACACAATTGACTTCAAAGATTTCATTTTATGGATGTGGAAACAAAAGCACTGAAAGTTTAATAACTTGTCTCAGTAAGACATACATATTAGGTACCGAATCAATGTTTTGGCTACATAACCACCCACATGATAAGGTTGTGGAGAGAGAAGCAGGTGTAAGTGAGTAAATCATAGTTGAGTCACTCCTATTATGAGAAATTGGAACTCTAGCTTTTTGTGCAGACACAGTATTGCATCCAGTGCAGTCCCAGGTGGTTCTTGGGAACTCTGTTCTACATACCAAACCTCCAGTGTTCTCAAGGACCTGCCTGAAGCAAAGTACTCTAAAATCTCCATTCCTGTGTTCTAGCAATTCTCCAGGACCTGAAAAGGGCCAGGAAGGAATGACTTTAGGCACCAGTGGGCCCTATAGTCTTCATTGTAAGAACTCAATTCTGCCACTACAGTGTGAAAGGCACCACAAATAGCACACCAAGCAACGAGCATGGCTGTACTTCCATACAGCCTTATTTATGGGCATTGAAATTTGAGTTCTATATCATTTTCTGTTTTTTTTAAATTTTTATTTATTTATAATAATTTTTATTTTTTCCACCATAGCTGGTTTACTGTGTTCCGTCAGTTTTCTACTGTACAGCAAGGTACCCAGGTAAACATACATGTGTATATTCTTTTTTCTTACATTAGCATGCTTCATCATTTTCATGTATAATAAAATATTCTCTTGATTTTTGTCAATGATTAAAAATTGTAAAACACATTCTTAGCTTTTTTTTTTTTTTTTTCTGTTTCTTTTTATGGCCACACCTGCAGCATTTGGAAGTTTCCAGGCCAGAGGTCAAATTAGAGCTGCAGCTGCAGGCCTACATCACAGCCATGGCAACACTGGATCTGAGCTGTATCTGTGACCTATGCCACAGCCTCAGGCAATGCCAGATCCTTAACCCACTGAGTGAGGCCAGTGATCAAACCCATATCCTCATCCTCACAGAGACAAGGTCAAGTCCTTAGCCACTGAGTTGCAGAGGGAATTCCAACACATTCTTACCTTAGGAGCTGTACAAACTTAGACGGTGTCAGGATTTGGGCCATGGCTGTAGTTTGCTGATTCCTATTCTAGGAGGTGGTGAGGATCATGTTGATAAAAACGCAAAAAGATCACGATTCAGAAACAGAATGGAAAGTTCAAAGCACACTTTAGGCCACCCGGGGTGGATGTAAATCCCTGGCCCAAGGCCAAGCCTCAGGAAGAGACAATCTGAGCTAAGAGGATCCTAGATTCCTTTGGAACGACTTTGAAACTGGGATGGAAAATACTGCCAGAACACCTGCTGCAGCTCATCCTCTCAGGGGCCAACTCTAAGAGAGCCTTCTTTGAAGTACTCAAAGGACTCTGCAAAAATGCAAGGACATTAACGAATGGGGGCTGGAAGCGGAGTAACAAGTTAGTTATAAGGATCTCTTTGTCTCTTCCACGTCAAGATGTGGAGAGGCGTGATGTGCAACTAAGAACAGAGAGTGAGCGAAGAAGAAACACCTGAACACTGGAAAGACCGGCAGTGGGAGGCAGAGGGAGCTGTCCACAGTGATTCCCAGGCTAGGAGTAGGGAGACATGTTCCAGGGACCTCACAGTGGAATTGATACAAACCGCAGTTGTACCTCAAGAGAAAAAAAAATTTTCATGCAATTAAAAGGAAGAGATTAATTAGTGCAAGCTCTCGATATTTAAGAGTTCCATATCTGCTCTAGATAGAAATTTTATGATGCACCATATAAGAGATGGGGGCGGCAGGGGGCAGGTGGTACAAAGTGCCAAACTCAATTTCCTCAATTCATTTCCTTCTTAACTTGAAAATTTCTCAAGTGCTGCACAATCTAATAGAACTTTTAACCATCTTTGGTTTTGTCAGAAAATGCTCTTCTCTTTCCTTTTTAACTAGATGACAGGGACCAATTAAATTAATGAGCCTCACAAAAGTATTTCCCTTGGCAAGTGGCAGGCTGTATTAATGTTTGCACAGTGCAGTTTTTGAGCTATAAGCCTCTATGTTAAGCGGCAACATTGCACAAGATACTTCACTGCTGTTGATGTCTACATATGGATATAGATGCGTATATGCATTATACCTAGAGTATATGTATATGTATATAACTATAATATGTATTATATATGTATCAGAATCAGATTTAATTTTCCATAGCTATGCATAATGCAAATATAGAGACTATGAAAAAATGGCACACACTGAATAATGTCTTCTTGTGAGTCATATCATTCAGTCAAATCTTTCTTTTTTAAAAATGTAACAGTCTCTCGATGATCATTTTCTCTACAATTAGTTATCTAATAATGACAAGTAAAATTTCCCAGACGATCACAGGAATGTAAAAGATGATAAAAACATGTCTATTCACATTGCTTGAATATGTTTCTGCTTTGATAGTGGTCCAATTAAATGCTTATTATAATCTCTCTAATATCATATTTACACATGCTGTCAATTGGAGAATAAAGACAGAGGGAAATAACAAAATTTCAATGATCAGGAAGAAGCCTTCATATTTATTCTGGACAAAAGGAAGAGAAATATATGCTCTGTTTTGTGATCCCTTCAAAATAGCACAATGTTCTTGCCACTTATAAGCACAATATATACATTTTGGGAACTGGCTGAAGAACTGTAATTCTTTAACTAAGTGTAGTTTTTCCTAAAGTAGGTTGCAATGTGGTTAAATGTCCATGCTACTTGGAAGAAAACATCAACATACAGATCCCTTGATTTGTTTCAGCATGTGTGTTCTTACCATATACCTATATTTTAAAATAATACCTTTTAAATCAGGATTCACACGTGAAACTAACTAGAGCCTATACAATTAAAGAGCTCTTTCTCACAAGAGAAGCATTTGATAGAAATATTCAATTCAATGTATTCTCTGTAGGAAATTATTACATTCATTGAACAAAAGTAGCACAATTGAATAAAAATATTTTTTAATTTAATATCAAATCTTTGAATTTGTAGACAGATGGAAAAAAGCTAACTGACTGGAGTGACCATGAGCCAATACCTCAAAAATTACTTGCCTTTTGAATTTGTTATAAATGCAAAAATTCACTGAGTACCTACAAGGAAACCGGAGGTAATTTCAACATTCCAGTGAAATTCCAGTTTAGATAAACTGATTATTTAAATAGAATATACACATTTTAGAATTGTGTGGTGTTTCTATTAAACACTTGGGTTTTATTACTGCCATGGGTACTTTTATCTTTATAGTTACAATGTAATATAACTTATTTGATAGTCTTACATTGAAAGATACAGGTTTATCTGGAAAATGTCTTGGATAAGAAACGCATTCTTTTGCAAAAAGAGCAACTAAGAATTGGTACATAAGTTGTTGCCTGGTGTACAATCCCCAAGAAGGACTTTATTCATATTAGTGCTTGAAATATGTAAACATCACACTTCTACTTCCATTTACATGTTTAATATACTCTGCTCTGAAACAAATTTACTAAACCTGCAAAAGTGTATAGTTCTCTATTGGCTCAGTGTATTTCTAAGAACACGAAGTAGTAGTTTTGAGCTAAATCATATTAGGCAACAGATAAACATATACAGGATGTGTGTGCTCAAAATAAATACATTTAGAGTTCTACTCTTGGTCAAGAGATAGCAAGATAATCAAGAATTAGACTTCCATCATTGACATTTAGAAACTGAAAATACAGAAACAACGATTTTCATACAGATGGAACTCTGACTGTGATCCCTGGAAAAAAGGAGACATCACTCAGGTTTTGTGCCAAGAAACAATTTCCAAAATGTAGCAGAGGAACCCCAAACAGAACCTGACAGCCCTATCAGATGCAAGAGGACAGACATTAGAGTTTGAGGACACTGGGAGTCTAGAAGTTTTTTGGCAAATATCAAAAAGGAAAGAATTCAGGGAGATACCTAGAAATCTGTACAGCCTGAGTGAGTCTTTGGCTAAATATCAGTCTCTATGTGTATATGGTGGAGCTCTGGAGCTGGGCCGGAAAAACTTCTGAGTTGAATGAATGAACAAACAAATGAATAAATAAATAAGTAAATTCTAGAAAGCCGTAATAAGAACTGCTTTCATAATTTACATAGGTTAACTATCATGAGAATTCTTTCCTGCAGATTCATACATTTGTATGAAATGCAAAGAACCAATAAACTTGAAGGGAAACAAAGCTGTTATCTTAATAAATAAAGAACATGATATCTGGTATCAGACATCAAGGCAATGGCCAAGACAGTATTTTATCGATGCAATGATAGATAAATGGACCAACAGGAAATTTAGAAAAAGCTTGTAGTCTTGAATTTTGACGAAGATGAAAATAGAGTAAAGTTTGGAAGGCATAGCTTTGCAGTAAGCTTTTCTGGAACACTTGAACAGCCATGTGGGTAAAATGAACCTTAATCCCTATCTCACAGCATACACCAAAATCAATTCCAGAATGATTGTACTTCTAATAGATGAATAAATAAAGCATTAAAGCTTCTAAACTATTTTTATAGAATGGTAGCATGTTTATGTGAGTGTAGGATAAGCAAAATGTCCATAAACAGGACATTTTAGGATAAAAGGAAAAAACAAAGATAATTTAGCCTACACTAAAATTAAGAGTATTGATGAGAAGACAGCCTTAGAAGAATACAATGGTGAGACACAACCTGTGAGAAGATATCAGTGATACATATATTTAGTAAATAGCTTTTGCCCAGAATATATCAAGACAACTTTTGCACAATAAAAGAAAGGTAGGCAACTCAATAGAAAAAAAAAAAAAACAAACGAACAAATGAAAAACATGTGAGATAACAATTTTCAAAGGACAGAATCCTAAATAGGAAACAATAGACAATACTAAGCACTGACTAGGTTACGGATCAACTGAAATCGTCATGGCTGATGGTGGACATGTAAATACTATAACTCCTTTGGAGTATTTTTGGCAACGTCTGCTAAAAGGGTATTCATTTACCTTATCATCAATTCCACTTCTATTGTATATACATAAAAGAATAAGTATATATGTTCCTGGTGTTCATAGCAACACAAATTATAACAAAAAGAGTGTAAATAACTCAACTATCCATCAACCATAGAATATATAAATATAATTTATTTATAGTAAAATGATTAGCTTGATTCTTGGTTCTAATATATAACAATTCTTTGAAATTGGGCACTTTAAATTATCTATGTATCAATTCTATATCTGTAAAATCGTCACCATATTTGTCTGGGTGGATTGTTGAGATTTAAAAAAATAATAATGTGTGAAAGACACCTGTAAAACAGCACACCTGGAATATAGCATTATCTTTAGCCCCCCTCCCCCCACACTCCCAGCAACATTTCTAACATTCACGTGACCAAATGTATCTCTTTCCTTTTGCTTATATTCTGGTTTATCTAGTAGAAGAAATCATAGTTGGCATTTTAAATTTAAACATTTAAAATATTTCCGACTAGTTTGTACATGATTTGCTTGTGTTTATTTTCTTTCTATTTCTGCCTTGCTAGATCGTCAACATTTTTCAAATGTGCTCATTTCTTTTTCTTCAGAGCTATCCTGCCATTTGCTGCCCTTTCTCCTGTTCAGATATAACAGGGAATTTCAATTGCAGCACCCAATTCTTTATTCTTGAACATTTTATTAATAACTTTGATGTTGAGTAGGAGGGGAAGATGTTAGATTAACATATCAGAAGAGGAAATCTTCTCTTCAAATATGCATCATAAAAGACATAAGAGAGAAGATTCCCTCCCCCCCATTAACCCTCCCACCCCTCCTCCTTAAGTGTTGCTCATGTTAATTTGCTAATAATACCAGTGTCTGGAGAAATCTACTAGCAGTTGACAGTTTGGTGGGGAGTTTCACCTATGACCGGAGAAAATGGCCTGTAAAGATGGAACTGACATCTTGCCACAAAATCCTACCGTTTAAGGATTTTTCAGTTTAAAAAATACACACACAAATTTTACTGACTTTTCTTAGAATTTGACTATGCATAAAAGATAAAATAATAACTTACATGAATCTGGCAAAATTGCTATTATTAGTGCCTCAATTTCCACCATAGCACCAGCTACCTCCAAAGAGCTGGTTATCTGCAGCAGGAGTATCACACATTTGGCAAGGGGAGGGTGGATAAGATAGGCTGGTACTAAGGTCATGACTTTATTTTTATGACTGTTTTATTTTTTACAATTTTATTCATGTACAATAGATATGCAATAAATGGCACATGTTTAAGTGGACAATCTGATGAGTTTTGCCGTATGTATACACTTGCAAAACCATCAAAGCTTTAAGAGAAACATCTCCAACATCTTTAAAAGTTTTGTCCTCTCCTAATCCAATTCATTAACCTTCCCTGACTCCTAGCAGGTAAGTACTGACCCACTCTCTCTCCTTGTAGATTCAATTCACATTTTCTAGGTTATATAAATGAAATCATACAATAAGTAAAATTTTTAGCCTGGATTCTTTCACTGTACATAATTATTGAATTTCATTTATTGTTGCTTGCATCAAGTTCATTCTTTTCTACCATCTAGTACTTACTCCATTGTGTACTAGACATTGTATTCCATTATTCCATTGATACAGCAATATTTGCTTATCCAATCACTTGTATAAGGGTATTCAGCTGTTTCTATTTTTAGTTATTATGACTAAAAGTACTATGAACATTCTTGTACAAATTTTATACGGACGTATGTTTCAGTTCTCCTGGGTAAAACTTCAGAATCGAATTGTTGAATTGTATAATAGATATATGGTTAACTTTATGAGACTGTCAGTGACGGTATCATTTTCATTCTCTCCAGTAATATGTGACCTACCTCTTTGCCATCACCTGGTATGGTCAGTCTTTTAATTTTAGCTATTCAGAGGATATTTAATGATAATCTCAATATTTTTATTTGCATTTCCCTAAAGATCAGTGATATTAAGAAAATTTTCATGTGCTATGATCCATCCATAAATGTTCTTCTATGAAATGTTTATTCAAGTGTTTACATGTTTTTTCTTTATTATTCTTAACTTTATGGATTTTCTTCCTCAAAAAAATACAATTTCATTGAAAACACTATGGCAAATAAAATATATCTCATGACCTAAGAATGACTCCTGTAAACAGAAGTCACAGAGTGGAAATATAACCTCATTTAAAACTCAGTGGACTACAGAAAATTTCTCCACAGTGCCACAGTAAATAATCTTTGAAATTAATAAGAAAAAACAATGTCAGGTTATTTTGCAATGCAGTTAGCTTACATTTTAACATTCTGTTTTCTCACCCCTTACTCTCCTTTCTGGCCCATCTCAAATCTCCTTTAGCACTATTGTCCGGAGTCCTTTTTTGGACTTAGAAAGTTCATAAATTTAATTATATTCTTAATTTACCTATTTGATTAAATACTTTTATTTTGGAGCAATTTTAGATTTATAGAAAATTTGCAAATATAATACAGATAATTCCCACAGATCCCTCACTAAAGTTTCAACTAACATTATCAATTACATTACTTATTATAACTAAAAAAAATATGATGCATTACTAATAATTAAACTACAGACATCTTTTGAATTTTGTCAGGTTTCCCACTAATGTCCTTTTGCTATTTCAGTATTAAACCCAGGATATCACACTGTATTTATTTAACACCATGTATCCTTAGTTCCTTTTGGTCTGTAGTAGTTTCTCGCCCTTTTCTTTCACAACCTGGATGGTCCTAAAGAATATTCACCAGGTATTTTATAAAATGTTATCAGTTATGGTTTTGTCTGGTATTTTCTTCATGACTAGACTGGGACTATAGACTCTAGAGACAAATACAATTAAAATGCCCTTCTGATCATATTCTATCAGAGCTGCCTAATACCAACATGAGTTGTTACTGAGTATAAGCGTTGATCATTTAAGATCAGAACTACTGCTTCCCTTTTCCTTACTCTAGTCTTTGACAATGAATCATTATGTCCAGCTCACCTTCAAAAGTAGGTTTTCACATTTTTAAATATTAGGGTGTATAATAGTGTTTCCTTGTGCATAGGTAGCATATGGCCCCATTTTGAATGAACAACACCAGTTTATTATCTCACAGTTTTCAGTGTTTGAGAGTGGTTTAGTCAAGTCCTCTGCTCTCAATAGATGCATAAGACTGAAATCAAGGTGTCCTCAGTGCTGTGGAATCATCTAGAGCTTAGTGCCTGTTCCGAGCTCACTCAGATAGTTGGCAGAATTCAGTTCATTATGGTTGTAGGACTAACATCCCCAGATTCTCATGGGGCTGTTGGCCAGAGATTGCCCTGAGCTCTGAGGCTGCCCTCGAAACTTGGCTCCGTGGCCCCTCCATGGCCGCTCACAACATGGTGGTCTGCTTTCTTCTAGGTCAGCAGACCACCTGCTCCTACAATTTAGGTCATTCAGGACAATCTCCCTTTTGGATTAACTCAAAGTCAACTGATTAGTTACTAATCACCACATGCACAGGTTCTGCCTACACTTGGAGTGGAATATGCCGAGTGTGCATACACAGAGGAGAGGGAATCTATTCCGCCATATCATTACACTTATAACAAGTTGTCTTCCTGTTATTAAATTGTAAGACTTCTTTATCTACTCCAGATACAAATCCTCCATCTGATATGTGTTTTGCAAATATTTTCTCCCAGTCTGAGGCTTGCATTTTTATTTCTGTAGCAATGTCTTTTGAAGAGCAAAAATATTTGTCCTACCCGAATTCATTAAAATTTTCTTGTGTTTTCTCCCAGAAATTCCAAAAATGCCAAGGCAATTAAATGAGGAAAGGAAACTCTTTCAATGAATAATACTACAACAAATGGGTGCTAGTTTTTTGTTTTGTTTTGTTTTAAAAAAAAAAAACTCATCCTTTACCATGCAACTTTTACAGAATTTAAATCAAAATTAACCATAGACTGAAATGCAGAACATAAATCTTTTGACTTCTTTATTGAAAACGTGAACATTATTTGTCATAAGCTGAATACAAAAATATAACAATTATTTTTGTTATACCTTCTATCATAACAAAAAACCTCACTCCTTAATATTTCATAGCAAACGTTTGCTCAGTGCCAACTTTGTGTCAGATACTGGTAAGAGGGTATTGAGGAAAAAATAAATAACCTGCATTCAGTGAAATCTTTAAGATTAGGGAAGAGACAAATATTAATCAAATAATCAAATAGATAAGTATAATAATGAAAAATAAATCTATTAAAATTGCTTATGCATTTGCCTTTTATTTTTCATACACAAGAGAAGTTTTTTTCTAACAGTTATGGAAGCTAAAAGTCTGAGATCAAGGTGACCGCATAGTTGGTTCTGATGAGAGCTCTCTTTCTGGCTTGCATATGGCTTTTAGTTGTATCTTCTCATGGCTTTTCCTCTGTACATGCAGGTACAGAGAGAGTGAGCTCTCTGGTATCTCTTCTCATAAAGACACAAATTCTATTAGATCAGGCCCCACTCTCATAGCCTCTTTAAACCTTAATTACTTCTTTAGAGATCTCTCTTTAAAATACAGCCATGCTGGGGTTTAGGGTTTCAGTAGGTGACTGAGGGGCCAGAGCAGGGTACAAACATTCAGTCCATACAGTGTCAGGGCACATCATTTTAATCATGGTCGGAGGGACACAGAAGTCATGTTGGAAATACTCAGCTCATCTGTGAAACAGATTGGATACTATACAGAAGTGCTCATTGGCAATTTCAGCAAAGTTTTAGCGATGATTATGATTGCCATTGAAAATATGTATTATACCTAGTGTGATGGACTGCATTTTCAGTTTGTGGGTGTTTTGCCTTTTGACACAACAATCTCAGGAATTTATCCAAAGATATACTGGTAAGAACCAGAAATTCCACCTTTCACCTTCCAGTTGAGCTAACACTATCAGGTAACAATGATAGCATCTGGACAATTTTTTTTAATGATGTGAGAGGACTAGAGAATGACCAGATAGTGGACATCAAATTGAGATCTCTTTTATTGTCTTTCGTCTGCAGAACACCCCGCTGTAACTGATGTTGTTTACTTCACCAGCCTCCTTTTTATAAGCAATTGTTTTTTTTTTACTTTTGTCATTTGCTATAACAAAAAAAATTCTATAATGAAGAGCCTTGTGAATGTGTCATTTGACACTTTTGCCAGATAATCTTTAAAGACCATTAATGATTCACCATTAAGTATAATGTCGTCTATAGGATTTTGTGTGTGCATGTGTGTGTGTATGACATTTATGAGGTAGAATAAGTTCTTTCTATGACTAATTTGTTGAGACTTTTTTCCAAGAATGAATGTTTAATTTTATATCCATCTATTAGGAAAAATAGCACAAAAATATTATTGAAATTTTAATGTGAACTCAAAACCAGATAAAGACCTAATTAAAATTTTGATCATTAAACTGTGTCTATATAAAAACGTTTTTGTTCTCATCTAATGCATACTAACATATTTGGAGATTAAGTGGATGCAGTGCCTATAAATCGTAAAATTCATTTAGCAGTCTTCATTTTGTACTAACAGTATCAGTATTCTTGAAATAATTCTTTTATGGTAAAACAAAGATGCAACTTGGAAATATTGGTGGAAATAATGATTAGCAAGGTGATAGAAAATAGATAAAATCAAAGAAGGAAGCACAGTCTCAGAATTGGACAACCTAGCATGAACTTACAAATTCTGCTGTTGAAATCTGAACTGAAAAGGCATAAAAGCAGAGACAACAAGCGTGTCTGGCGCTGAGACCATGGTCTCTCGATGACACTTTCCATTAGAGGGAACCAGAAGTGTTTGAAGGAATGTCTGATTTCTCATCTGAGGAAAATACAGGAGGAAGCTGGAAATTCTCTCAGAAACAAGAAAGGAGGGAATGATTAATGGGATCATGTCAAAGGACAAAGGGAGAAAACAGAATTTCTGCCTCCAAATGGCTGAAGCTGAGGCCATCTGAACACTAATAATGCTCACTATTGCAGGTTGTTAGGGCAACAACTCATTATTCAGGAAAGCAGATAAAGGGAAATAATTAAGCATTTAACTCTTATTTCCAGTAAAAACTATTTTCAGCATAACCAGTTGTAAATAAGGACAGTTGGTTTTTGTTTTCTTTACAGAATCTAAAGCTAAAAACTAAAAAGCTTCTTCACAGCAAATGAAACCATGAACAAAATGAAAAGGCAACTTACTGAATGGGAGAAAATATTTACAAGTCATATGTCTGATAAGAGATTAATATCTAAAATGTAGGGAAAATTTCACGTAACTCAACAGCGAAAAACCAAACAATCCAGAGGATTTAAATAGACATTTTGAAAATGGACAGAGGATCTAAATAGACATTTTTCCAAAGAAGGCATACAGACGGTCAGCAGGTACATGAAAATGTTCTTAACGTCCCTACTCATCAGAGGAATGCAAATCAAAATTGCAGTGAAATACTGCTGCACACCTGCCAGAATGGCTGTCATTGATAAGACAAGAAATAGCAAGTATTGGAGAAGGTGTGGAGAAAAGGAAACTCTGAGTACTGTTAGTAAGAGCGCAAATTGGTGCAGTCACTATGAAAAATGGTATGAAAGTTCCTCAAAAAAGTAGAAATAGCACTACCATATTATCCAACGATTTCACCTTGGGGTGTTTATCCAAATAAAATAAAAGCACTAATTCATAAAGATACATGCACCCTAATGTTCATTGCTACATTACTTACAGTAGCCAAGTAACCTACATATTCATACATGAATGGGTAAAGCAAACATGTCTTATGCATGTTTTACACACACACACACACTGGAATATTATTCAGCTATAAAAAAGAAGGAAATCTTGCCATTTGTGACAACATAGATGGACCTTGACAGCTAAGTTAAACAGGTCATAGACAATTGCTGCATAATATCATTTGGATGTGAAATCTTAAGAATAAATAAAACAAAGCCCTGAACTTACAGATACAGAGGACAGATTTGGTGGTTGCTAAAAGTGGAGGGTGGGGTTTAGGTCACATAGATGAAGGTCATCAGAAGGTACAGGTTTTCAGTTACTAAACAAGTGAGTCCTGAGGATGTGATGTGCAGTATAACACTATATTGTAGATTTCAAAGTTACTAGGAGAGGTATTCATTTTTCTTTCTTTCTTTTTTTTTTTTTTTTTGCTTTTAAGGGTCTCCCTCCCTACTGGAGGCATATGCAAGTTTCCAGGCTAAAGGTCCACTCGGATCTGCAGCTGTAGGTCTGTGCCACAGAAAGCAACAGCAGCATGGGATCTGAGCTGCATCTGTAACCCACAACACAGCTCACGGCAATGCCTGATCCTTAACCCACTGAGCGAAGCCAGGGATTGAATCCACACTACATGGATACTAGTTGGGTTAGTTACTGCTGAGCCACAAAGGGATCTCCCAGGAGAGGCATCCTTAAAAGTACTCATCACAAGGAAAAACAAGCCAAAAAAACCTGTAACTATGTGTGGTGATGGTTGTTAACTAGAATTATTGTGGTGATCATTTCACAATGTATACAAATACAGAATCATTCTGTGGTGCACCTAAGACTAATATGAGGTTATATGTCAATTATACCTCAATAAAGTAAATAATAAAGATAGAGTCTATCTCCTTGGACAGGCAAACATCTGCCGTACGTTGGCGGAAATATTCAAAATATGAACAACCAATGCTGCCTAGGTTCTTTCTATTTCTCTGGCTCTTGATAGTTTAAGTCCTGCAGGGACTCCTGTCTACATAAATGGGTATGTGAGGCAAGAAATGGTGGTCACTGATGGCCAGTCAGGGCCTCCTCAGCTATGTTATTCTCAGTGATTTGCCTGTCACCAGAGGCACAACCTCTCCCACTGAGGTCTGTGTCCACTCTGCCCAAGTGAGGGCAGACACACAGGTCAGGGCTGGCATCCTGTCCCCACCCCCACAGTGTCCTCCAGAGCTCTCTATGGCCTTGGAGAGGAAGTGAGCAGGTGGATAAGAAGAACAAGCTGAGCTCCTCTCTGTGGGGTTAGCTGAAACCCACCATGAGCTGGGAGGCAATATCCCCAACACCCACAATCAGAACAGACTCAGGTGCTTAGGCAGAAAAAGCAAGGAGTAGAGAGAGGCAAACATCTCCTTTTGGGCATTCTTGGTATCCCCTCCAGTGGGCTGGCAGGATACCCTCCTCAGAAGGTTGAGGTAGGGATAGAGAAAGAGGAGTGGCTTCCTACAGCCCACTGCATCAGGAATAAAATGGATCAGAGAGCTCGTGGAAGTCCCTGCGCTGCCTGGCATTAACTCCTTAGTTTCTGGATCAAGAGAAATCTGGGAGGAAAGGATATTTAAACCACTTTGGAAAGATTTGAGTATTTTAACAGTGGTATGGTGAGTGCTTAGTGGGTTCAACGCCTCTGACCTCTGAAAGCGCTCGCTGGAGTCTCAAGCTATGTTTCTCTATTTGCTTCTGGGTCCCATACAGTAAGGACAGTTGAGCAGACACCCCCTTTCCCCATGAAACAGCCTTCCACCCATCCTCACACCCTGTGCTCCTCTCAGATGCCCAGGGGAGCAGGCTGAGCTCAGCCCTGCCGACAAGCAGGATTCAGGACAGCCTTGAGGTGGCAGTAAGTAGCTAGACCTCAGGGCTAAGCTAAAATCTCCCACAATTTACCAGAATCTCTAATTTTTTCAATAATCGTGTACCTGCTCCAGGCATTAACAAAGCAACTGCTATGATCTTATTTATCCATAAATTATGAATTCATTAGAATCCAAGGCAAAGACGTGTCATCAACCCAACCTACAGCAATATCCACATTCACAGAGTCCCCCAATTTATTTACAAATGGCAGCTTCAGAATTCATTTCAGGGTATGTACATCCATCTAAAACAAGTATTATGTCCAGGATTTGTACGAGCCTATGGAGTGGGGAGTGTATTTAGATACAAACAGGAGGAGAGAACAATATGTGCATCACATCTTTGTTCTTAGGTATTTTTTCATTGCATTTGCCAAAATGTTCTTGTCATAAGATTAGGAGTCAATTGACCTAAATTTCAGGGTACTAACAATTCCTGCTAAGGACATCCACCGCAGCCCTGAGCAGCGTGCCGAACCTCACGGAGCTGTGTTTACCTCTACATCGGCTAAAGGGTTTGAACTAGAACCCATCAGAGCAGAGGTTGTGGTCTTCGTGCCTTCCAGGCTCTACGCAAAAAGTGCCAGGGGCAAACTTCACCCCCTGCTTTGATATCTGTCCACTGCAGCCAAAGTTTCTTCTGTACAAGGGTGACAATGCCAATACAGACCCTTAGAAACAGGCCAAGATGGGCATTTCAAAGCCAAGAGCCACAAGAATGTCCAGGCAGTGAGAAAGGGGCAGAAGGCCAGCTTCGGAGGGCATGATGTGACAGAAGGGACAAAGAGCAGCATTCAGTGTGTTGGGAGCTTTCAGGAGTGTTGCAGAGATCCAGCTATACATTTGCAGGTCGAGTGTCCCAGTAAAACTGATCTGTAGTATTTCTGACTGATGCTGAACTAGAAGACAATAACTAAACAACAGCAACAAAATGTCTTCTTTTGATTGTCTAAGTAGGGGATTAAGAAAAGGACTATGAGAAAGGAATGGTCCTGTGTCTTTCAAGCTGAAATAAACTGCTAGTGTCCCACACACTACTAATAAATAGCCATCATAAAAGAAAGGTTGTGGTTCAAAATGTTTGGAAAGTTTTGACTAAGCGTAATGAGGAGTTCATAGACTCTTTACATGTGCTCACATGCATGGTAATTCTCCAAGAATATGTGGTGTTTCCCAATCTAATTTACCTGGAGGATTTCTTTTCAGAACACCCATAAGCATCTCATTGGGCATTTGTGGTCTGTGCCCCTCAGTTTGAGAAACTTCAGTGTCATGCTGTTTACATTTCAATGGATGCCAAGAAATAAGGCCAGTGAGAATGGTTCCACTTCCTGTTTGGCAATAAACCCGCTCCAAAGTGACTTCTGAAGGGGCAAAGCTAAAGCAGAGAAAAAGGCCCCTGGGTGAACTGAGGCAGTGCCTCAGCTGGAAAAAACTCCAGACTGATATAAGTTGTTCCCAAATCATTGTAACTGACAGCACATTTTAGGAGCATTTATACCAAGTGCTCAGATATCTCCTTATCTGCAAGGAGCCGAGAAAGCCTGTGGGAAAGTCCTTGCACTCTGACAGTCTGGGATGAGATCGGGGAACAAAGATGGCAGGATGGGACAAGGGGACACCACGGTGTGTGAGAGACAACAAGAAAGGGTGAGCTGCCTGCCAGGGAGCATGTGGTCCTGATGGGGGGCTCTGGGTTAGCCCTTCCTCCACCTTCTGGAATTCCCTTTAGCTCCTAGAAGGAAATCTCCATGCAATGAGTGGACGGGCGGGGAGGTGAGAAGGAAACCAAGATCCAAGGAGCTTTGCCAGAACCCTCAATAAAGACAACTTAAGTCCAGAGAGAGAAGAAACATCAGCAACCAGGAAGCAGGAATCATGGAAACAGGCAGGTGAGCAGCTTCTCATCAATGAGAGCATATCAGAGGTCTTTTGGGTGGAAACTCATGTAAGTGAATGGCCCCAGTCACCATGTGCGTCTGAGGAATGGCAGAGGAGGACAGCAGGAGGTGAGATGCCGTGTAGACCAGGTAGGGACTCCCAGTGAATGCAATCCATGCACTCCCATCACAACACAGACATGTGTTTGAAGAGATGGGTTCTTGACTTGAGGCTCATGAAAGTTGAAGCTAAAGAGATCTGTGGAAGACTCCTGAGGGTGTTGAGAAATGACTGGGTTTCAGGCACAAGCAAATGGAGATGCAGACCTTTGGAGACTGTTGAACTGTCACCCGTGGAGCTGCTGCCATATTTGTAATTCTTAGAGACAGAGACATTCAAAATAGTCTCCTGCAATAAAATAGAAAAATTAATAATTAGAAAGGTGCCATTTACAATAGCTATAAATATTTTAAAGTAACCTGAAATAATTTTTTAATGCAAGTCTTTTTAAAGGAAATTTTAATACTCGTTTGAAATTCATTTAAAAATATCTAATTAAAGATAGACTTACCGTATCATTGCATATAAAGCCTATCATAAAAAATTCATTTCTCCCCAACTTGATCCATTACTCCAATAAAAATTTCAGTAGAGGATTTTGTGTAATTGAATAAGCTGAAAAAATGGTCAAAGTTAGCAAGATATTTCTGAAGAAGAGAATGTGAAGTACAGCTTGCTGATAAGGTAAGCATGGAAATTTATCTTTTTGTGGTTTTAATGTACATTTCTCTGATTACTAAAGAAGTTGAACAAATATTCATATTTTTGCTCTTTTTTGTTTTTCTCCTGTGAGATGCCTGCAAGTGATTATTATTTTTTTTTTTTCAACTGGATGATTTGCTTTTTCTTTCTAATCCATAGAAATCCTTTTTAATGTTCTGGATTTTATTTTATTTTATTTTTTTTTGTCTTTCTTTTGTCTTTTGGTTGTTGTTGTTGTTGTTGCTATTTCTTGGGCCGCTCCAGCGGCATATGGAGGTTCCCAGGCTAGGGGTTGAATCGGAGCTGTAGCCACCGGCCTACGCCAGAGCCACAGCAACGCAGGATCCGAGCCGCGTCTGCAACCTACACCACAGCTCACGGCAACGCCGGATCGTTAACCCACTGAGCAGGGGCAGGGACCGAACCCGCAACCTCATGGTTCCTAGTCGGATTCGTTAACCACTGCGCCACGACGGGAACTCCTGGATTTTATTTTTTTCTGTTATATTTAGGTAAATATTTTCTGTTAGTTTGCGGCTTATTCTCTAACTCTTTTCATGGTGTCTTTTGATGTGCAATTGATATAGTGGGATTATCTTGCCTTAATTCTGGTGCTTTCGAAATGTGTTTTCTTAGCATATGATCATAGATATTTTCCTATGTTGTATTTTACATTTTGAAAATCTTTTAAATGTTAAGCTGTTAATACATATGGAATTGACTTTTGTTTATGATGTAAGGTAAAAATCACAATTTCATTTTTCCATATAGATACTAATTTTTCAGCATTATTTATTGAATATGCCTCCTTTCTGCCTCAAGTGTCTCTAACATATTAGTATGGATCTACTTCTGAACTGTTTCAGATATAGTTCTGCCTTATATCTATTTCTGCGTAAATATAGTAATGTATTAATTTGCATGTGTTTTAAAAATGTGACTACAACAAAGCTTTAAATTACTCATGTGGTTTCCACTGTATTTCCATTTTATAGTGCTGATGTAGATAGCCATAGAAACCACCTCTTCCTCCCCAAACCTTAAGATACTAATTCCTTGTTGTTGTCCTCCTGGGACTTCATGAACTGTGTTAAATAGATGTAGTAAGAGCAGACAATCTGTTGTCCCTGACTATATGGAAATATACTTAATATGCTTAAGATTTCACCGTTAAATAAGATGTAGTTGCAGGATAGTTTTATGTACCCTTTGTCAGGGATAAGATTTTACTTCTATTCCTGAATTATTAGGAGCTATCTGTTTTGTTTTAAATCATTAGTGTATATCTTAAAGCATCTAATTTTTTTCTGCATTAAGATGATACATTTTATTAATTTTTTTCCCCTAAAATGTTGAACCAACCTATTCCTAACATTCATTCAACTTGGTCAAAATGCATTGGCTTTTTAATAAATTCTCAGATTTTATTTATTCAACTGTTTTTAAAGTTTGGTATTTATGCTCATAAGCGAGTGAGTTTAGCCCGAAATTTTAAGTGGTGCTGTCCTCTGGATTGTACGCAGGCAGTCAGGCCCACACAGATACGCCCACAGATGATGACGTTTCCTTTGTTTTACAAAGTGAATATCCGTTTATAATTATTCCCATATTTAACTTTTCCTTGGCTCAAAGTTCTTCATTATGCCTCAGGCTTTCCCTCTGGGATAGTTTTCCTCTTCTGAAAGCAAATCTTTTACAATTTTTCAAAGAAGGACTAGTACAGTTTTATTTTATTTTATTTTTTTTTTTAAAGATTTAGCTTGAAAATAACTTTTGCTTTGACTCATGAGAGATAAATTTATTACATTTAGATCTGAGTTGAGCTCTATTTACTGTCAAAAAAAATGCTACTTTTGGCTTCTGTTGCTCCTGGCTGCTGTCAGTTTTGTCGTCCATTTTTGCCAGGTGACTTGTTTTTTCTCTGATTCCTTTTAAGATCCTCTTTTGTCTTTGGTGTTCAGCTGCTTGATTATGACATATGTAGGTACACATCTTGAATTTTCGTCTTTTATCTTATTAAAAATGATCATCCTGTATCTCAACCCTTTCTTCAGTCCTTCGTTTATTATCTCTAGTTTCTTTTTTCTAGATCTCCAATAAGACATATATTTAATCTTATTGTTCTATCATCCACATCCCTAAAATATTCTCTTTTTTGTTTTGTCTTTCTTCCTAACAATGGACTTATTCTGATTCATTTCTTGAGTTTAATACATCAAGCCTTTCCTCTGGTTTGCTTGATATGCTATTTAGTCTCTCCACTGAATTTCTAATTTAGGGTATATGCATGCATGTATAATTTATTTGAGAAGTTATATTTATTTCTTTATTAATTATACCTGCTGACTTAAGATAGTAATTTATCATTTATTCTGTTTTTATCCCCTTCTTTATCCCTTATAAATATTTAAATCTTTATTACATATTTTCTATTGGATAAATCCTATTATCTACCACAAGTGCTACTTGGGGATCTGATTCAGTTCAGACTTGTATTTGAAAAAAGATGTTTTAAATTTTATCTCATATGTTTAGATGTTAGGATCCACTATGGCTTTCTTCACCATATTCTTAAAAATAAAAGTTTCTTCCATAACTTTTAAATAAATTTTATTTTAATAAAATACTAGCTTTGTAACAGAAACTTCATAAAATACTTAAAAGTATCATCCAACCCATAAAAAACATATTTTACATGCTTGTTTCAATGCTTTTTCTTTAAATATTTACATATTTGATCTCAAAGTAAGCACTATTAAATGAAATGGCGACATCTAATGACTCAATGACAAATGAAAAGAGTGAAGCTGCTTTTCAATATTCTGGAAGTACCAAATGCCCAATGTAAATGTGAGAAAACAACCCCCTTTTGTTTTTACTCACATACATATTTCAACCCTTTCTTTAAAGGATTCTGTCTTCAAGAAAAAATTTCTTAGGGCCCCCATGGGAAGCAATATCTGGAAATTTCTGGAGACACAGATTAGATTTTTTGTACAGAGATTCCATGATTACCTACAGGGATTACAGTACTTTAACAAAGTGTGAAACACAGACGTGAGCTAGTAGAAAAGCAGACCGTAACTCACATTCAGTGTCATTTTAAAGTACGAGGAAAAGATAATCTTAGCTCAGGTTAGATATTAGTCACAGCTCATATCCTGCCTTTGGTCCAACTGTCTGTAATAGAATTAGGGCATATTTGAATCTTAGAAAATACAGAGATAAGTAAGAGCAAGAGCACTGCAGATGCGGTCTCAGGAAGAAGGGCGTTCTCAGAGTTCCCTTGTGGCTCAGTGGGTTAAGGATCTGGCATTGTCACTGCAGCAGCTTGGGTTGTAGGACCTTCTACATGCTGTGAATGCAGCCAGCCAAAAAAAAAAAAAAAAAAAAAAATGAAGGAGGATCTCACTGTTAAATGTCGGAACAGAGGCACCTGCTCTACATTAAGTCACAAATCCTTCACTGAAAGAAGGTCAGTCCTGCATAGTAAAATTTCCCAGAAAGTGAGGCATTTATTTTCTTCCTTACGTTAGTATTTTTTGACCAGAAATCCTGACCATTCTGGGAACTCCCATTTCACAATTTAAATATTGTACCAGTAATTTTAAACACCATGAGTTCTGTTAATAATTTTTTCACTAGTCTTACTGAGAAAGTGTGTAGATACATTTTAGATAAAATGCAGCCTGTGTTACGGCTTCACCAAGCCAAACAAACAGATATAAACAAAATGTAAATTAAGGATGACTTTCATTATGAATTTTAATCCCAGGGAGCCTTCTAAGCTACTGTTAAAAGCTACTGTTTTTCCATTTAAATTCTTCACTCTGTGTCAGTTTTAGTATATCGTCTCCATGCTGACACAACAAATGTTCTCTCGTCGCTAATGGTTAGTTGTAGTCTTATCCCTAAAGAAATTCTAAAAAGTTATACACTGTGAGCAAAGAGAATCCGCTGGCTTTTGGAGACAGTAAGTAGTTGATTTTCCAAAGACCCGATAAATCTGGTGAAACAGAAAAAGGTGTTCCATTTTTATTTAACTACATTCATGCCCTTTAGAACTCTGTTCCCTGGTATGCCATCAAGTGTGGAGGTATATATCAGAAATCCAGGGGAAAACGTCTGTTTCTTATGTGCACAATTTCTGAGTAATGGGGGGCAGGACGTTGAGGGAAAGAGCAGGGCGGAATCGACAAACCCACTCAGGGTTCGGAAATACTAATGGGAAGTCTTTGGTATTAGAAGATGGTCTTGGGAACAGAAGAAGAAGGACTTGCCATTTATTTCTTACTCCTCCTGAAGTTTTCTCTATAAATTAAAATATTAAAAAGTAACTATTTGAGATTAAATAACCACACGTATCTATACATCGAAATCAATACATGTAGAGGTTAGATAGCAAACCTGCAAGTGAGCATGAGATGCTTTTTTTTTAATCCCCATAAAGTTTAAAGTTTATGGATTGAACTGCTGTTCAGAGATCCCTGATAACATCACACAGGAAACACAAACAAATATCTTCTGAGTCAGGGCAGGAAGGGAACATTTTCCAAGGCAGAAAAGAGTCTATAGTTCTTTCTCAGTTTAGCAAAGAATAGGTTTCTATATTTCCCACTCTGTCACCCGTGAAAAGCATTTATGGACATTTGAGAGAAGCACATTTTTAAAAGGCATTTCCAGAATCCCGTTACATTAAGGGAGTTGCACTTCTGGCTTGTCAGCATCATGGACACAGAATCGGGCAAAAGGAAACAAATATAATTCCTAAAGCATTTGAAATAAAGTTTGAGAACTTGTTTTTATATAAGACATGTTACTTGGAAGAGAAATTAGAATACACATACAAATGAAACATGAAAAAAATCAGTCAGTTGTTATTCTACCACTTAGATAAAACCATTGTTGCTATTTTGATGTGTCTTATTCCAGACCTTTATAATCATCCATCAAGATATTTAAATATCTACATATAATCTCTACCTATCTACCTATCATAAAATAAGAACACATTAGATATTCTGCTTTATAGCCTCTTTTTAAACTTGAAAATATATAACACATACCCACTGTTTTCCGAGAAATAAATGCATGATTTTTCTCATCATTTAATCATAAGATATTATTGCATTTTATGGTATCTATCTATATATATGTATATCATACATATATACATCTATAGAGATATAAACAGAGATAGATGAGAAATATTTTACGTAGTAGAAGTTTTTTATTTAATAGTAATTTGTATTTTCACAGACCCAGACTTAGGGTTCAAAGAGTTCAGATGCAGATATATTTAAGGTCAGGCAGTAGACTAATGGAAAAGATAGTTTAAGAAAATAAAAATTGCTTAGGGTTATATGAGGTTAGATTAGTATTAAAAAGTTATCTCAGTATTAACTTTCAACTTATACAGCAAGGCTTTTACATTGACGGTAAAATAAAAAAGAGCCAGAAGAGAGCACCAATTTTTTTTTGTTTTTTTTTTTTAAACTAATTTTTTCCTTTGTGGAATGTGAAGTTTTAGATGTGGAGACATCTATATAATATACCTCTTTTTATCTGCTGTCAAAAATCCATAAATAGCGAACTTAAAACCATTAGATGAATAAAATAGTAGTTAGCAAAACTTTGTTGTGTCCATAGGAACAGTATGACAGCTGGGAGCCTCCAATTCCAGAATTGACAGGAAGCTCATGATATGAAGGGCGAGGTATTATAAGACGGCTCACAAAGTAAAAAGATCAAGTTGCTCAACAATTGTAGTGATTGGTTATTAAAATGGGGGTTTCCAGAGTGGGCAGGGAATTATTTAAAAAGGATTATTATCTTCCATTTTAGGAAGATGAATTAAGTTTATTTCATGATTATCAGAGCTATTTCCAAGAAAAGACCTAAGTTAAGTTTTGTTTATGTTCATGAAATAAGTAGGTTTAGGTTGTCCCTTTGGGGGATTTTCAAGCCTGGTCACAATTTTATTTTATTTTAACCTTATCTGCTTTTCTACCTGCCCATACATGCTCTAAACTTTGGGAGACATTTAATTTGTTTTTATATTTTCACCTGAGTCTCTCCATGGATTGCTGCTCAGGCCATGGACTGAACCTGTGCCACAGCAATGACCCAAGCCACAGTAGCAACAATGCCAAGTTCTGAACTTCTACGGCACCAGGGAATCCTGAAAATATTTTTCTAAACAAAAAAGAGAAATTAAAAATACATTTAGGAAATAATTAGCATGTTGTTTCTGGCCTCATTCATGTAATAGAATACTTAACAAACTATGAAGATATTCTGTTTTCTAGCTCTTCATTAAATCTCTGTTCATTAAGACAATATGTGTGGCATATTGTCTTCTCTAAAGATCCTTGTACCTAAACACCCATCCACAGATAGATAGATAAAGACGACGTGGCATAAACATGTAATGGAATACTACTCAGCTGTGAAAAAGAATGAAAAATGCCATTGCAGCATTATTTCATGGATGGGCTTAGAGATGACCATGATAAGTAAAAAAAGGCCACAGGAGAAAGGAAGTGTTGTATGATATCACTTACATGTGGAAACTAAGAATGACGGAAATGAACTTCCACCAAACAGAAACAGACTGACAGACATCAAGGACAGTCTTGTGGTTGTCAGGGTGGGGGAAGGGTAGACTGGGAGTTTGGTGTTAGCAGATACAAACTTATATACAGAATGGATAAACAACGGGGACCTCCTCTACGGCACAGGAATTTATACTCAATACCCTATAACAAACCATAATGGGAAAAAAAAAAGACGTTGAAAAACAAAAGCAAAAGCAAAAGCAAAGGTCCTTATAAAAATACACTGCATGAGTATCTGGAATCTTGCATGTCCCGGAGAAGAGATGAGATATATCTCCTTTCCTTGAAACTGGGTTGGCCTTCGTGACTGCCTTGAACTGCAGAGGACATCAGAATGGACACTAAGTGGAGTCTGAGACTAGGCGGTAAAAGTGCCGTGCACCTCACTCTCTTAGGATGTTCGCCTCCAGAGTCCATCAACCGTGCAGCCAAAAAATAAACAAGCTAATTAAAAAGTACTTTCTTTGTGAAAAAATGAAATCACTATTTGAAACTTAGATGCAAAATTTAAAGTGATCTGAAATTTAAAATTGTTTGGTAGCTATTAGCTTTGTATAGATTTTTAGAGACCTGAAAGCATGAAGCATTGTTTTTAAAACTTTTGCTCAGTGCCTAGTTTAGAGGCACATACTGACAGCTACTAAAGGAACTCTTTCATGGATCAGAAGGATTCCTATTAGGAGTCAAGTGCCCTGTTACAATCTACATGCAACAACACTATGACTTGTGAGTGGATTTCTGCAACCTGCAGGTTACTTACCCACATAGAAAATAATACGAAGTTCCCGTCGTGGCGCAGCGGAAACTAATCCAACTGGGAACCATGAGGTTGCAGGTTCAAGCTCTGGCCTCGCTCAGTAGGTTAAGGATCCAGCATTGCTGAAAGTTGTGGTGTAGGTCACAGATGCAGCTTGGATCTGGTGTTGCTGTGGCTGGGCGCAAGCTGGTAGCTGCAGCTCTGATTAGACCCCTAGCCTGGGAACCTCCACATGCCTCGGGTGCGGCCCTAAAAAGACGAAAGACAAAAAAAAAAAGGAAATAATACTAAATTCCTAATTAATGAAAGGTTTACAGGTGAGCTTTTTATGATTTTGACTCCCTAGAAAAAAGGATTGGGATATAAGTGCAAGAATTTCTGGCCAATCATAGAGTGTTTTCTTTCTTTTTTTTTTTTTTTTTAATTGAGAAAGAGCCCAAGTACTTATGTGTTGTGCCAGCTTCAATAAGCACCAAGCCTCTGGAATGACTTTCTACCCCAGACCCCTTCAAACAAGGCATAGTTGGTTGAAGAACCTGCCACTCTTCTGACAGATATTGAATAGCATGTTTTTTAAGTTGTTTCTATTACCTTCTAAACAGACTGTTTTTAAATAAACACTTGGTATTTTTCTTTCTTTTTTTTTTTTTTTCCTGTCTTTTGTCTTTTTAGGGCTGTACCCACGGCATATGGAGATTCCCAGGCTAGGGGTCTAATCAGAGCTATAGCTGCCAGCCTACACCATAGCCACAGCAACGCGGGATCCGAGCCACGTCTGTGACCTACGCCACAGCTCACGGCAACGCCACATCCTTAACCCACTGAGCGAGGCCAGGGATCGAACCCACAACCTCATGGTTCCTAGTCGGGTTGTTTCCGCTGCACCACGATGGGAACTCCAGCGCTTGGTATTTTTCAATAGTTCTTCCTTATGCCCCTCCCAATTGAGTTGCTAAAGACCACTTGTCTGAAGTGAATTTCTTTCTTTAAAATGAAAACATTATACTCCCTCCTCAGAAAAATCTAACATACTAACATTAAACTATGGCTTTTCATTCTCCATTTCCTACTCAGTATCTTTGTTGAGAAAGAGAATGTAGTCCTTTTTCTTAAACTGCCACTAGTGCTGACAATAGACGGTCCTTTGCCATTTATTTTTTTAAGAGAGTGATAATTTTTGAGTGCTGTTTCATTTCTCATGGAATTCTTGCTTTGTCATAATTTTACATGTCCAATGAGAGATGCTGTTTTATGAATGTTATGTAGTTCCTTTTGAACTCTGGTCGCTACTGATTTTCCTTCTTTCTTCATTATCTTCATTTTAAGGGTGCTGGTTGCAATGGGCTGAACAGAATCAAAGAAGCTGAATCTTTCCCTAATGAAATGTTTTAGGATCTATGGAACCTTTTGACATTTTCTTTTCTTTTCTTTTTTGCACTTGTTCTTTAGCCTTCTGATGTTTTTCTCTTGGTAATGACCAAATAACAGCCATTCCATGAATGGTCTGCTTTCCAAATACACATGGGAAACATTCTAGTGTCTGATGGGCTATTTTGCGGTCCTGAAAATATGTAATGACTCGCTTCTAATTTTGGAAACACAATCTATGCCATCATGTCACCGGAAGGCAACATTATGAGCTATGTTGAAACCATGAAGCATTCCATTATAATGGAGATGTAACTTGGGAATACTGGAGAGGATGCAGTTAATAAAAATGTGGTAATAAATGTAATGAATATGAAAGTGCCTTATAAACTATTGAGTGCTGTATAAATATCAGCTTGCCTGATGACAATAAAAATTAATAGTTTCGATTAAGAAGCTCCCTCTCAAAGGAGACATTTACCACAGGGGGATACATGCATATAAAATGAAAAGAGTTCTAATGGAAGACATCCTAGTTTATCATTATTTTTACATGAGAATGAAGTGAGTATTTGCCTGTAATTAGTGCTTTTTACAAGTGGGATGTGATAAGGGATGATCACAAAGCAATTTTTAATTTCTCTCACCCGTCCTTTAAACCTTCCTGATGGGATAATGTTAAGTATGTCCGTTTGCAATTCTGGTCGGTACTAGATAACAAATAGCTCTTAGAATTGAAGTCACACAAGCTGTATGAGCCCTTTAATTAATCAATAATAATGAAAACTCCAGGAGTTCCCATCATGACTCAGCAGAAGTGAATCTGACTGGCATCCATGAAGACGCAGGTTTGATCCTTAGCCTTGCTCAGTGGGTTAAGGATCCAGAGTTGCCACGAACTGTGGTGTAGGTCGCAGATGCAGCTTGGATCTCATGTTGCTGTGGCTGTGGGGTAGGCCAGCAGCTATAGCTCTGATTTGACTCCTCGCCTGGGAACCTCCATATGCCATGGGTGCAACTCTAAAAAGACAGAAGAGAAAAAAAACCCTCCAAATTTCCTTACTCACCAAATCTGCCTTCTTGCCCCTGTCAAGCTGGCTTCAAGCTGGAGCCCTGCAGAGGTTGGTGTGAAATGCCAGCTCTCCCTTTTCTATACCGTGGCAGTTCCTGCCTTCTGCCAGCTAGGCAGCCATTGGCTCTTTCAGGACTGAAGTGGAAAGAAAAGGAAAAGTATAAAAAATATTATGTATCTGCAAAGTTCTGCTGTATTGTTTTATTTATTTATTTATTTATTTTTATTGCTCAAATGAATTTATCACATCTGTAGTTGTATAATGATCATAACAATCTGATTTCACAGCATTTCCATCCCACAGCCCAAGCACATCCCCCAACCCCCCAAACTGTCTCCTCCGGAGATCATAAGTTTTTCATTGTCTGTGAGTCAGCATCTATTCTGCAAAGAAGTTCCGTCTGTCCTTTTTTCAGATTCCACATGTCAGTGAAAGCATTTGATGTTGGTGTCTCATTGTATGGCTGACTTCACTTAGCATGATAGTTTCTAGGTCCATCCATGTTGCTAAAAATGCTGGTATTTCGTTCTTTTTGATGGCTGAGTAATATTCCATTGTGTATATGTACCACCTCTTCTTGATCCACTCTTCTGTCGATGGACATTTAGGTTGTTTCCATGTCTTAGCTATTGTAAATAGTGCTGCAATGAACATTGGAGTACATGTGTCTTTGCGAGTCATGGTTTTCTCTGGATAAATGCCCAGGAGTGGGATTGCTGGATCAAATGGTAGTTCTATGTTTAGTTTTCTGAGGAATCTCCATACTGCTTTCCACAGTGGTTGCACCAATTTACAATCCCACTAACAGTGTAATAGGGTTCCTTTTTCTCCACACCCTCTCCAGCACTTATTGTTTGTCGACTTTTGGATGATGGCCATTCTGGCTGGTGTAAGGTGGTACCTCAGAGTGGTTTTGATTTGCATTTCTCTAATAATGAGTGATGCTGAACATCTTTTCATGTGTTTCTCGGCCATCTGTATGTCTTTTTTGGAGAACTGTCTGTTTAGATCTTCCACCCATTTATTGATGGGGTTGTTTGTTTTTTTGGTATGGAGCTGCAGAAGGTGTTTATAAATTTTGGAGATTAATCCCTTGTCAGTCGATACATTTGCAAAGATTTTCTCCCATTCTGTGGGTTGTCTTTTTGTGTTGTTTAGGGTTTCCTTTGCTGTGCAGAAACTTTGAAGTTTGAGTAGGTCCCATTTGTTTATTTTTCTTTTTATTGTCAATACTCTGATAGGTGGATCTGAGAAGATGTTGCTGTCGTTTATGTCAGAGAGTGTTTGGCCTATGTTTTCCTCTAGGAGTTTGATAGTGTCTGGTCTAGGTCTTTAATCCATTTGGAGTTTATGTTTGTGTATGGTGTTAGGGAGTGTTCTAATTTCATTCATTTCCATATGGCTGTCCAGTTTCCCCAGCACCACTTATTGAACAAGCTGACCTTTCTCCATTGTATAGTCTTGCTTCCTTTGTCATAGATTAGTTGGCTGTAACTACATGGGTTTAATTCTGGGCTTTCTATCCTGTTCCACTGATCTATATGTCTGTCTTTGTGCCAGTACCATGCAGTTTTGACAACTGTTGCTTTGTAGTATAGTCTGAAGTCTGGGAACCTGATTCCTCCAGCTCCATTTTTCTTTTTCAGGATGTCATTGGCTATTCTGGGTCTTTTGTTCTTCCAAACAAACTTTAAAATATTTTGTTCAAGTTCTGTGAAAAATGTCCTTGGGAATTTGATAGGGATTGCATTGACTCTGTAGATTGCCTCAGGTAGTATAGTCATTTTGATAATATTAACTCTTCCAATCCACAAGCATGGTATATCTTCCAATCTATTTGTGTCATCTTTGATTTCTTTCATCAGTGGCTTGTAGTTTTCAGAGTACAGGTCTTTTGTTTCTTTGGGTAGGTTTACTCCTAGGTATTTTATTTTTTTGGATGTGATGGTAAATGGGATTGCTTCTCTAATTTCCTTTTCTGCTTTTTCATTGTTAGTATATAGAAACGCTATCGATTTCTGTGTATTGATTTTGTATCCTGCAACTTTGCCAAATTCATGGATAAGCTCTAACAGTTTTCTGGTAGAGTCTTTAGGATTCTCTAGGTATAGTATCATGTCATCTGCAAATAGTAATAGTTTTACTTCTTCCTTTCCAATTTGGATTCCTTTTATTTCTTTTACTTCTCTGATTGCTGTGGCTAGGACTTTCAGAACTATGTTGAAGAGTAGTGGCGAGAGTGGACATCCTTGTCGTGTTCCTGATCTCAGTGGGAATTCTTTCAGCTTTTCACCATTGAAAATAATGTTTGCTGTGGGTTTGTCATATATGGCCTTTATCATGTTGCGGTAGGTTCCCGTTATGCCCACTTTCTGAAGGGTTTTTATCAGAAATGGGTGTTGGATTTTGTCAAAGGCTTTTTCCGTGTCTATTGAGAGGATCATATGGTTTTTATTCTTCAATTTGTTAATGTGGTGTATCACACTAATGGATTTGCGGATACTGAAGAACCCTTGCATCCCTGGGATAAATCCCACTTGATCATGATGTACAATCCTTTTAATGTATTGTTGGATGCGGTTT
Organism: Sus scrofa; assembly: GCF_054392235.1. NCBI lineage: Eukaryota > Metazoa > Chordata > Mammalia > Artiodactyla > Suidae > Sus > Sus scrofa. Next base: position 4,081,188 of record NC_139383.1, read on the forward strand.
GAGTATTTTGTTGAGGATTTTTGCATCAATGTTCATCAGTGATATTGGCCTGTAGTTTTCTTTTTTTGTGGAGTCTTTGTCTGGTTTTGGTACCAGGGTGATGGTGGCCTCATAGAATGAGTTTGGGAGTATCCCTTTCTCTGCAATTTTTTGAAATAGTTTCAGAAGGATAGGTGTTAGCGCTTCTCTAAATGTTTGATAGAATTAGCCTGTGAAGCCATCTGGTCCTGGACTTTTGTTTGTTGGAAGTTTTTTAATCACAGTTTCAATTTCAGTTCTTATGATGGGTCCATTCATCTTTTCTATTTCATCTTGGTTTAGTCTTGGAAGATTGTATTTTTCTAAGAATTTGTCCATTTCTTCTAGGTTTTCCATTTTATTGGCATATAGTTGCATATAGTAGTCTCTTATGATCCCTTGTATTTCTGTGATGTCTGTTGTTACTTCTCCTTTTTCATTTCTAATTTTATTGATTTGAGTCCTCTCTCTTTTTTGCTTGATAAGTCTAGCTAGGGGTTTATCAATTTTGTTGATCTTTTCAAAGAACCAGCTTTTTGTTTCATTGATCTTTTCTATGGTTTTCTTTGTTTCTATTTCATTGATTTCTGCTCTGATCTTTATGATTTCTTTCCTTCTACTAACTTTAGGTCTTGTCTGTTCTTCTCTCTCAAGCTGCTTTAGATGTAAAGTTAGCTTGTTTATTTGGGCTTTTTCTTGTTTCCTGAGGTGGGCTTGTATTGCTATAAACTTTCCTCTTAGAATGGCTTTTGCTGCATCCCATAGGTTTTGGAGTGTCGTATCTTCATTGTCATTTGCTGCTAGGTATTTTTTAATTTCGTCTTTGATTTCTTCAGTGATCCATTTGTTGTTTAGTAGCATGTTGTTGAGTCTCCACGTGTTTGTGTTTTTTGCAGTTTTTTTCTTGTTGTTGATTTCCAGTCGTATAGCATTGTGGTCAGAAAAGATGCTTGATATGATTTCAATTTTCTTAAAGTTACTGAGGTTGGATTTGTAGCCCAGGATATGGTCAATCTTAGAGAATGTTCCATGTGCACTTGAGAAGAACGTGTATTCTTTTGCTTTTGGATGAAATGTCCTATAAATATCTCTTAAGTCCATCTGGTTTAATGCTTCATTCAGGGCCTGTGTTTCCTTATTGATTTTCTGTCTGGTTGATCTGTCCATTGCTGTGAGTGGGGTGTTATAGTCCCCCACTATGATTGTGTTATTGTCGATTTCTCCTTTTAAGGTTGTTAGCAGTTGCCTTATATATTGTGGTGAACCTGTGTCGGGTGCGTAGATATTTAAAATTGTTATAACATCTTCTTGGATTGATCCTTTGATCATTATGTAATGACCTTCTTTGTCCTGTAAGATATCCTTCATTTTAAAGTGTATTTTGTCTGTTATGAGTATCGCTACTCCAGCTTTCTTTTGATCCCCGTTTGCATGAAATATTTTCTTCCATCCTCTCACTTTCAATTTGTATGTGTCCCTAGAAGTGAAGTGGGTCTCTTGAAGATAGCATATATATGGGTCTTGTTTTTGTATCCATTCAGCCAGTCTATGTCTTTTGGTTGGGGCGTTTAGTCCATTCACATTTAAGGTAATTATTGATATGTATGTTCTTATTGCCATTTTATTAATTACTTTGGATTTGTTTTTGCTGCTCTTTTTCCTTTCCTTCTTCTCTTGTTCTTTTCTGCCTATAGAAGTCCCTTTAGTATTTGTTGTAAGGCTGGTTTAGTGTTGCTTAATTCTCTCAGCTTTTGCTTATCTGAGAAGGTTTTGATTTCTCCTTAAAATCTGAATGAGAGCCTTGCTGGGTAGAGTAATCTTGGTTGGAGGTTTTTTCCTTTCATCACGTTGAGTATATCATGCCACTCCCTTCTGGCCTTCAGAGTTTCTGTTGAAAAATCTGCTGATAGCCTTATCGTGGTTCCCTTGTATGTTGTTTCTTTTCCCTAGCAGCTTTTAAGATTTTCTCTTTGTCTTTAATTTTGGTCAGTTTGATTAGTTTGTGTCTCGGGGTGTTCCTCCTTGGGTTTATTTTGCATGGTACTTGTTGTGCTTCCTGGATTTGAGTGAGTGATTCCTTCCCCATGTTAGGGAAGTTTTCGGCTATTATCTCTTGGAATATTTTTTCTGTCTCCTTCTCTCTCTCTTCTCCTTCTAGCACCCCTATAATATGGATGTTGGTGCATTTAACATTGTCCCAGAGTTCTCTGAGACTCTCTTCATTTTCAATCTTTTTCCTCTTTTTTGTTCTGCATCCGTAATTTCCACTAATCTGTCCTCCACCTCGCTTATTTGTTCTTCTGCCTCCTGTATTCTGCTGTTAGCTGCTTCTAGTGATTTTTGTATTTCAGTTATTGTATTTTGCATCTCTTCTTGTTTAAGTTTTATATCTTGTATCTCTTTGCTTAGTGTTTCCTATAAGTTATCCATCTTTGCCTCCAGTTTATTTCCAATGTCTTGTAATCTTCTTCATCATCAACAGTCTAAAGTCTTTTTCCTGGAGGCTAAGAATCTCCTCCTCACTTAGCTGTTTTTCTGGGGTTTTTTCTTTCATCTGAGTTATAGTTCTCTGTCTTTTCATTTTTATAGGTTTTTGGTGTGGTGACCTTCTTACAGATAATAGAGTTGTAGCCTCTCTTACTTCTGGTGTCTGCCCCCCTTGTGGCTGAAGTCAGTATGGGGGCTTGCTGTAGGCTTCCTGCTGGGAGGGGCTGATGCTTGCCCCCTGGTAGGAGGAGCCGATTCTAATCCTTCAGGTGGGTGGGGCTTAGTCTATGGATGGGATTAGAGGCAGCTATGTGCCTGAGGGGTCTTTAGGTAGCCTGTTTACTGAGGGGTGGGGCTGTGATCCCACCTGAGTTGTTGTTTGCCCTGGGGCTTCTCAGCTGCTGACTGACGGGTGGGGCCAGATTTTCCCCAAATGGCCCCCTCCAGAGAAAGGCATGGCTGCTGAATATTCCGGAGAGGTTTGCTTTCAATGTCCTTCCCTCAGAACAAGCCACATTCACCCCTGTTTTCCCAGGATGTCCTCCAAGAACTGCGGTCAGGTTTGACCATGGAGACTTTGCTTTGCCCTGGGACCAGTGCACATGAAAGTCTGTGTGTGCCTTTTAAGAATGGGGTCTCTATTTCCCCTAGTCCCATGGAGCTCCTGTGCACAAGCCCCACTGGCCTTCCATGACAGATGCTCCAGGGCTCTTTCTCCCTGTGCCAGATACCCACACGTGAGAGTTTGATGTGTGGCTCCAAACTCTCACTCCTGTAGGTGAGTCTCTGTGAACCAGTTAGTTTCCAGTCTGTGGAGCTTCCCACCCCAGAGGTATGGGGTTGTTTATATCATGAAATCGCCCCTCCTACCTCTTGATGTGACCTCCTCTTTTTCTTCTGGAGTAGGGTATCTTTTTTAAGGTTTCTGGTCCATTTTGGTGAAGTGTGCTCAGTCTTTAGTTGTGAATTTTGTTGTTTTTAGGAGAGAAGTTGAGTTTCAGTCCTTCTATTCTGCCATCTTAATCCCGTCCTGTTCTGCTGTATTGTAAGTGAACGTTCAATCCTGAGAAACGTTCTACTGAAAACCTGCAACTGTGCTTCCTGTGGTGTGAAGGCCACACCTCTTAGGGCTGACCCTTTCCTAGTCCCTTGACCTCTGGTGTTTTCTTCTTAGGTTCTACAGTTATTAAGGAGACAAGTTCAACCCATGGACCCACCGCTGGTAGAAGTGCAGATCACTCCCCCTTCTGCCATTTTTATTCTGTGGTTACAAGCTAGTTAGTTGGTCATTCTCTTGTTTTGGAGTTTTCCCAAGCATAATTCAGATACCATTTTACTGTGTCCACAAATACGTAACCTACAGACCCTGGACTGGCCCTCAGCAGGCTTGAGGTGATGAAGGGAAGGGGAAATCACTGTCTTCCCCGCCATCATTAGAAAAGAGGGGTCATGACAAATAACTCTATCAAAACGAATTACTTTACCGGATTCTACAGACATCTTCTCTCATCGAGAAGTCAGTAACATAAAAAGAGATGGAACTATTGACACGGATTTAACATGTAGAAAAAAATGTGGACTCCATTGTGACAGTTTTTAGCTAAATCAGATGTAAAAGATGTTTTTTGAAGTAAATGAAGACATTCAAAGAATGTATATACGTTAAGTGAAATGAAAATTTTTTGAAATGGAAAGTCAGTGATTGAAAAAAGGTACAAAATACAATATGCAGTGTGATCTCATATAATTTAAAAATTGCATACTTATGGGGAAGAATACACATGTATATAGTATGTATTATAGTATAAACAATAGTGATATTCACATCATTGAAATATAATATTTATTTTATTTTTATTTTATTTTATCTTATTTTATTTTATTTTATTTTAGGGCCACATCTGCAGCATATGAAGGTTCCCAGACTAGGGGTCTAATTGGAACTACAGCTGTCAGCCTACGTCACAGCCACAGTCACACCAGATCTGAGCTGCGTCTGCGACCTACACCACAGCTCATGGCCACACCAGATCCCCTCCACTGAGCAAGTCCAGGGATCAAACCCGCAATCTCATGGTTCCTAGTTGGATTTGTTTCCACTGCACCATGATGGGAATTATGAAATATAATATTTATTTTGTCATTCTTTCTTACCCTTATTTTCTGATTTTCAATAGTATGTTTGAATTAACCTCTGTTATGCAACAATTTGTGAAAGAAAGAAAGGAGAAAATTTCTGTGCAAGAAGAGTTTTCTTCCCAGGTTTCTCCAACTTTGTAAATACTCATTTATGGTAAGTTGAGTCAAATGCTTAAGAAAATAAAAGACTGGTTGGGTCTCCTCTTGGCCAAAATCTCCATAAATAACCTAATACCTCACATTCAATTTCGCTGCAGTGGAGTCGTACCTGGTACCACCGTTTCTTCATTTCCTTTGTTTGCTGAAACTAAGGCAAATGCATTTCCATTTTAGCATCCTATTACGTGCACCATTTGTTTGCTTGAAAACAGAGAGCTTCTCAGGAACATATAGACATGCCCAGATGGGTCTAATCTTTGTTCTATCTTGTCTATTGCTAAAGCACCATTGCTTAGGCACAGCCAGAGAGTATTACTATCCCCCGATGTCCAGTGGGCAGTGATGGCATGTCCACTGACAACATGAAGCCTATAGGTAGCCACCACAGAAAGAATTAAAAAGAAAAGACTAATAAAGCCTGCAGTGTCTTTCCATTACGACAAGAAGAAATCCACATTTATACCAGGGCCCTCAAAGCTCCACCTTCTTTCTGCCTATTGTGATCTCCCAGATCTTCGATGGCTGAATTTTCCACAGGATTCATATTTCAGCTCCATGTCATATCCTCAAAGAGGAGTTTAACAACTCTATCCACTGCTTTTTGTTTGTCCACATGCAGAAACTCCTGGGCCAGGGATCAAACCCAAGCCACAATGGTGACAATGCCAAATCCTTAACCACTAGGCCACCAGAGAACTGCCTCTATCCATTGTCTACCCATAATCCCCTCTCTACAACCCTAGCCTCTTCACTTCAGTACCTAGAATCACATCATTGGTATTTTTTTGAACTATTTGATTATTTATTACATTTATTGCTGGTCACCTTCATGCTCCCTGAGGTCAGGGACTAGGGCTCTCTCTTGGTTTATGATGCATTCCTCATAGCTATTCAGTATTTGGCACATACTAGTTGCTTGATAAATATTTGTCAAATAAGCAAATCGATGCCATAGATACATGGGTTCTGTATGCTGACTATAGACAAACCGTAAGTAGGTTATTGAGTTCAGCCAAGAGCTAAAGCCAAAGATAATTTGTTAAGAAATACCACTACCAACAAGCATTTGAAAATATATCCAGGAGTTCCCATCGTGGCTCAGTGGTCAATGAATCCGACTAGGAACCATGAGGTTGCGGGTTTGGTCCCTGCCCTTGCTCAGCGGGTTAAGGATCCGGCATTGCCGTGAGCTGTGGTGTAGGTTGCAGACGCGGCTCGGATCCAGCGTTGCTGTGGCTCTGGCATAGGCTGGCGGCTACAGCTCCGATTAGACCCCTAGCCTGGGAACCTCCATATGCCGTGGGAGTGGCCCAAGAAATAGCAAAAAAGACAAAAAAAAAATATATCAAAATATGAAAATGAAATCTATGAAAAAAGAATAAATGACCCCCCCCCAGGGTTTTTAAAAAAAGGTTACATTTTTGAGAAATTGGTATTGTCAAGCGCTTAATGGAAGTGGGTATCCATACTCACGTTACAGTGAAGGACGTGCACACTGGTATGACGTCTCTCTTGAGGAACTTTGAACAGTGTGCTAGGATGCACAGAGCTCAGCAGTCCCCACCCTGGGATATCTTAGGAAGAAAATATCACAAGTGGGATATAGTCAGAGGATTAGCCATGGCTGCTTTCAGAAACGTGAAAAGTTCACGTGTAGTTATTCCATCAATACAGAACTGTTTTAACCGAAGCACAGTACAGATGTAAAATGGAATAGTATGCAGCCACTGAAATGTTGAAGCAGAAGAATTAACTATGGTTATTTTTAGTGGTAGGGTTTAAAGTTATTTTTTACTTGATTGGCTATTTTATATTTAATACTTCTGTTTTAAAAAATAATATAGTATCAATAAAAATTGCACTTTCTTTTTCTTTCTTTCTTTTTTTTGCTTTGTTATAGGGCTGCACCTGTGGCATATGGAAGTTCCCAGGCTAGGGGTCAAATTGGAGCTACAGCTGCCAGTCTACACCACAGCCATGCAAGATCCGAGCTGCATCTATGACCTACACCTCAGCTCACGGCAATGCCAGATCTTTAACCCACTGAGAGAGGCCAAGGATTGGACCCACATCCTCATGGATCCTAATCGGGTTCATTGCCACTGAGCCACAGCTGGAATTCCAAAAAATCGCACTTTCAAACCTTTCAAAACTCTGGCGTACTACACTAGGTAGAGTATTTGTAACAGTCCGACACAGTGTTCAATGATGTAAAAATAATGAAGAGCCTTACTTCACAGTTTCTTCAGCTGTGGATGTAGCTTTAACCTTGAATTAATTGAATTTTAGAATTGAATCTGTGTATATTCCATGAGGCTAATATGAATTTTATGTCTGCTATTCAGGGCTGTAGTTTCTTTTATTGTGCTTTTGGCAGTCTAAGCAATAATTAGAGATATCTCTTGAAGAAACCTTTGAACTCCTGCCTGGATTTATACTACTATTCATGTTGATCCAGAATTCTTTTGAATAGTTTTGTACCGTGATTAACTGGAATAAAAGATGAATCACTGCATAACACAAACTGCACAAATGAGGCTATATATTTTCAGGAATAAGTAGTCTCCATTACATTGTGATTTGAAGATAGCTATTTAGCCTCTACCCTCATGTTTAGTTTCAAAACAAGAATATTTAACTTATGTCAAGAATCTAGAGGTTCTTGGCTCCTAGTTTTTCCCTTTGAATGGCTTGTAAACTGACTTAGCAGAATGAACATCAACATTAAAAATATTGACCCTGAGATACAAAAAAAAAGCATATTCAACAATAGATTTACAACTAGCATAACTTAGAATTTAAAAGTGAAATAAAGAGTATTCAGTGTGAGTCACTGAGAAAACTTACCCCATAGTTTCCTCTCCTAGAAGACATTCGTTAGCACTTTCTGTACAATTTCCAAGACGTTCTGTGGATATTTTGTCTTATTGTGATATAACAAGGTAGCTTTTCCATACAAAGGTTTTTGTCTTAATATATTCCTCTCTTTGAACACTAGATGGTTTTACTGCTATAGCTAGGGACTTGCCTTTTCTTTCTAGTGGCAGCAGCTGAGTCGCTGTGTATTTTAACAGTGTATTTCAACACAATTAGGTGTAGCCTAGACTCACAAAAACTCACCTAGTTCTGATATCTTTCTATCAAATGGAAAGAAGACATAAAACAAGTCATGGTGAAGACCAGCCAGATAATTATATTAGTTATCTTCCGTATTCATCCAACTAACCAAAACAAAGTAATTTTTTTTTTTTTTTTCTTTTTAGGGCCGTACCTGCAGCACATGGAATTTCCCAAGCCAGGGATAGAATGGGACCTGTGGCTGCCAGCCTAACGCATAACCACAGCAACGCAGGATCCGAGCCGCATCTGTGAACTACACCACAGCTCATGGCAATGCCAGATGTTTAACCCACCGAGGGAGGCTGGGATCAAGCCCACATCCTCATGGATACTAGGCAGGTTCATAACCCACTGAGCCAAAACAGGAACTCCCCAAAGTAATTTTAATAAACCTTCTACTCAGAAGGTCCACTGATGTTTCTCTCATTCTCTCCTTGTTTTAAAATTGAATCGTTGTTTCCTTTCAACCATTCCACCGACTTAGGTAACATTTCTTGATAAAAACCTTTGCTTGGCCTGGATGCTTCTTCGACTGTATCATACAATGTCACTCATCTTGGAAATGCCAAAGAGAATAATAAATGCTTCTGCTCTCTCACTGCTCTCTGTTAGATAACTAACGCACTCTTAAAGACAAAGTATAATGGAATTTCCCTACTTCATTCTATTGGATCTCCCTCCGATATGGCTATCAGTCTGGGTTCTTTAACACACACACCACGGATTACTCAAAATTCTTTCCTTATTTATCCTGCTTGTCTCTCTTACTTGCCTTCTTTCTGCCCACCAAAGACATTCATCTCTCAAAGCTGAAACTGAGTAACTTGTTACCCAATACTGGTATAATGACCCGTTTTCTAGTCTCTCAAACTTAAACTACTGTCTTCTACTCTTTCATAATTTTCATGTATTCATCTTGGACTGTTGCCAATTATTTCTCCATTGTATCTTTCGTGCATTTTGTTTCTTTTTTTATTTCTATGTCCACTAGCTGTCTTTACACATTTATGGTCTTGTATAGAGTTCTGGTCAGAGAAATTTGAATATGACACAGATTCTTTAATCAAATATTCACATTATATTATATAAGTCTCCAATCTGCTACTGCTCTCTTCTTCCTAGATACCTTACAGTCATCCACTTAGGTAGCTCTACAACTGCGTTTAAAAAAAAAAAAACTCTCAATGATGATTTACAGTTTATTGAAAAAAATTAAGCTGTCTAGCCTAGTGTAGTATTTAATGCCTTTTATGAATAGATTTCTGGATTTTGGTAACGTTTTAACAGAGTCTGTTCTTCAGCCAAGACATTCTCCAGCAAGTCTAGCAGACTTCATTGTAATACTTCAGCTCCATCTGATAGGTAGATAGACAGATAGATATATAGACATATATTGATAGAAAGATAGATAGATAGATAGATAGATAGATAGATAGATAGATAGACAGACAGATAGCTAGATAGCTGTCTGGAAAGTAGGCTGTCTTCTATCTAACATGCTTAACTTTTGTAAAGAACTAATTCAAGGCTGAATTTCATCTAATAAATAGACTTTATTTTATTAAAAATATTGTTGGAAATTGTTCATACACAGGATACTGACAAAGTCATTATTACATATAATACAGTTTTAGTACTAATAAATATTTCTATGAAAAGTATAACATCATTTGTTATTAGTAAGACCTGGTCTATAGATGCAGCTCGGATCCCACATTGCTGTGGCTCTGGTATAGGCAGGAGGCTACAGCTCCCATTCGACCCCTAGCCTGGGAACCTCCGTATGCCACAGGAGTGGCCCAAGAAAATGGCAAAAAGACAAAAAAAAAAAAAGGCCTGGTCTAGAGAAGTCCTTCCCAAACTTTTGACATCATCATACACATAGGAAAAATACTTATAGGATACCTTGGTGTAAACAGAACCCTGCACATCCAGAGGCAACAAGCCTAGAAGTTCCAGCAATCCACGTCACATGTGGACATCTGAAGAGCTGGGGAGATGAATACCTTGAGTATTCATGTACATACTCATGGCACATTCTGTACTTCTTGATACTGCTTGGAAAGCTGTGATACAGGATACCCCAAGAGAATCAATCTCTTAACTTGAATAGTCATGGAAGCAGGATTTAAATATCCTTGAAGTAGTTTTTGCTGTTTAGCTTTTCATTTTATTTCATTTTTGGCCACACCCACAGCATTTCTAGGCCAGTGATTGAAGTCAAGCTACAGCTGCAAAAACTTCAGATCCTTAACCCACTGCACCAGGCTGGGGACCCAATCAGCACTTCCGCAGTGACCTGAGCTGCTTCAGTCAGATCCTTAATCTGCTGTGTGCGACTCTGTGTTTAGCTTTTTAAATGGTATAGAGGAGTTCCCGTTGTGGCGCAGTGGTTAGCCAATCCGACTAGGAACCATGAGGTTGCAGGTTCAATCCCTGCCCTTGCTCAGTGGGTTAAGGATCCGGCGTTGCCATGAGCTGTGGTGTAGGTTGCAGACGTGGCTCGGATCCTGTGTTGCTGTGGCTCTGGCGTAGGCCGGCGGCTACAGCTCTGATTCAACCCCTAACCTGGGAACCTCCATATGCCATGGGAGCAGCCCAAGAAATGGCAAAAAGACAAAAAAATAAATAAATAGCATAGAAAGAAGAGGAAACCTCTGGTGCGTAAATGTTCAGAGTAAATAAAAACTAAAGTACGTTTACAAAGAAGAGAGAAATGTTCTCGACCAGAGAAAATTTGATGGCAAATCATTCATATCTGATTATATTGAATGCTATATTTAATGTAGTCTTAGAATTCTTATTTTTAACTTTTGGTCTTTAATTTGAATTTTTAAATGTTGCATAAGGTTAATCGTTAATATGATTTCTTCCTTCTTTTTACACTACTTACTCCTTTCCCAGCATCTCATGATTAGTAGCTTATTGGGTATTTTCTATCATAATATATCAGAGGAAGGGAATATAAAACGTTGAACAGAGGCCATTAAAGTACTGAACATCATTTCAGTAAATCTATACTAAATAACTGGACACACAAATAAATGAATGAATAATCAATGACGAATGATAATAAAAACAAGGTTTTCATTTGGAAAAGCCAAGCTTTGCTGAGATAGAAAAAAATGCCAATTTCAAGAAGAAAATTCTCACAAAACTGCACAGAACATATAAATAGGACATAGGGTTTTAAAAAAGGTAAAATTTATCTTCTCACCAAAAGAGAAAGACGTTTCACAAGCAAAGGGAAGAGGAAGATGGGAGAAGGCAGGCTGGGCCTGGGCCCGGTCTGGCTTCCAGAGAAAGAATCCGTCCAGTTCTTCACATTCCTGGGATTACTAGGTCCTGCCTACGAAGCAGCCTTGGGAGGGGAGTGTTATATTTACTCTGATAGAGATCCAGATGGACTAATGAAAAATTCAAGCACAACGGGGACTTCTCACCTATGACAGCATGTATGTGGGGAGGCTACAAGCCTTGAAAGGAAGTCCTAGGTCCTGGATGCCACTTAAGCCATAAAAGGAGGCGAGAGCGACGGGGCTGGGAGACTGAAGTAGGGCCTGTGTGAAAGCCAGGCCAGGACCACGGACAGCAACACCAGGGTCTCCGTCTTCCCAGGAACAGTAAGCAAGACTTCGGGGACTGCCTGTTTATGACACACAGCACAAAGATCGCTGGGACGAGCTTCCCAGCCAGAAGGTCAGCCAGGACAAAAGATGGCTTATGGATAAGTGCCAATCTTCCCAGTCGTAAGGACAATATGTAGATCAACCAGAAATGTATCATCCAGAGAGGAGTGAGGAACAGCGGGAAGAGAAGTCTGACTTTGTTTATCCAGTAGAGCCCAATTTTAAAAGTGGTGATGGCTGGAGTTCCTGTGGTGGCTCAATGGTTAGCGAATCTGACTGGGAACCATGAGGTTGCAGGTTCAATCCCTGGCCTCACTCAGTGGATTAAGGATCTGGTGTTGCCGTGAGCTGTGTCTCGGATCCTGTGTTGGCCGGCTCTGGCTTAGGCTGGCGGCTAATAGCTATGATTCGACCCTAGCCTGGGAACCTCCATATGCTCTGGGTGCAGCCCTAGAAAAAACAAAAAATAAAAAAATGAAAGTGGTAATGACTGAGTCACCCTGATTTTATCATATTACGTTTTTCAATGACTGTGTGGAAACGAGTCAAACTATTTCTATGAATTGTAATTCTTCTATAAACAAATAAAAATTAGATTATTAATTCATTGTTTACTAGTTTACACTTGTTATGATATGTTTCAGAGTCCATCTTCTTATGGAAGGAATAAAAAGTCAGTGAATTTAAATCACTGGAAAAAATACAGGAGTTATATAATCCAAGTTCAAATTTGAATTCCTCTGTTCACTAGCTATGTGACTTTTGTTGTATAAATTCTCATGGGTCTCACATTTCTGCATGTCTTATGAGCCGAGGCACTGCCTTCTGTGTTCTGTACTTTCCTTTCAAGTATGTTTATAGACTAAACAACCTTGAAAGATAGAGATGGTATCTTTCTCCAAGGCAAAGGACAGGTTTCCTTCCTATTATAGAAGATTTGGGTTTCCAAGCTCAGGGTTCCCATCTTATAATGCCTTTCCCTGCATGTGAAATGGTCACCTGTTTTTATACATGCTTGCCTTGCTAGAATTAGGGCTCAGGGAAATATGTTTCCTGACACACAAATATAAATACTGATATTCTGGTTACTGCTTTCACTGTGAGTGATAAAGTCCTTTGTCTCTAATCTGGGACTCTCATGTCTTCTGTCAGTATCTGAAATATGGGCAGGATCATTTGTTAACATGTATGACCTTGAGCCTGATTTTTCTCATCTGTTAAATAAAGGTAGTACCTCATTCTTTGCAAGATTATTGTGGAAATGAAAGAAGGTAATGCAAATAACATATAACATACTGATCAAGAGCTTGGACCTTGAAGTCTAATAGCCTGGGTTTAAATTCCAGCTCTACTACTTACCAACTAAATGACTTTGGGCAAGATACTTTGTCTCTGTCTTTCAAGTAAGTCATCCATAAGATATGAATGGGTAATAAGATTACCAACCTCATAGTGTTTTGAGTACTAAAATCTCTGAGAATATTTCCTGATACATACTATGCACCATATCAGTGTTTAAAAGAACTGACCAAAGAAATTTGTACCTAGCTGGTCTGCAGTAAATGGTAAATTAAAGAGGGACAGACAGGAAGTAGACAGATGCATAGATACATCATGCACATCTGGCCACAGGTGTGTACGTAGACTAGATATTTGAGTTGTCCATGAATGATAGATAGATTCCAGATATATAAAGAATAGGAAGCTTGTGCAATCCAGAAAAATGCTCTAGCACTGACATTAAAAATTTGGAGCAAGAAGAGACAATAGTAAGTTGCAGCTAGTATGCCTTTTTGTATACCTTTCCTATCAGGCCCCATATAAAACACACAGTAGGTGTTAAATAGCGTTGTTGACTAACTAGAAGATTAAGGTCCTTAAATAATTATCACGCCTGGTGAATGTTTAAGTTAGAATTTAATATGAATGAGTTCAATGTGCATTGATTTTTCAAAGATCTTCCAACTCCACTGGTTGGCAATACAGCACTTGGTGCTATTTAAGGCCAAAAAACAGAACTCTGAACAGTACTTCTTTAAATGCAAATGCGTAATCACTCTCTCTTCAGTCCATTGAATTCAGAGGTTTATTGGGCACTTTCTCTCTTGCATTGATTCGGCACTAATGATGTGCTTCAATCTTAGCTTATTCTACTTTTCTCTAAGAGAACATAGTGATAACCTTAGTTTTTCTGTAATCTCTTTCATTTCTTAAAATTCTTTGCTTCACTATTTTTTTGTTCCGGTTTTATGTTATGAACATCAGGAGGTAGCCACAATGGAGAAATACATTTTCTAACAGCTGTGAACGTTATCCTAGATACATACACTTCCCTAAAGAAATTAAACCATCTGGGTATTTTTCCAAATGCATTGAATTTATTGGAAAAAAAAAAAAACCATGATGCCATCTTACTGGGAGAAGAGGAAAAGAATAAGTCTTTATAATAAATTGCAAACTGATGTTAAATTTTAACAATCCAGAGTAATTTTGCACACTGGGAGAAAATAACTGATTTTTCATGTTTGCCCTTCCAATTTGTTTTGCTCATCTGTTTGAAGATTGGAACAATCTGAAGAATTCTAAAGGAAGTATTTACAAGTGGTAAATGTCATAATCATAGCACTCTATGCCATCCTGGCAGCATTAGACCGTTCTGTTTTTTGGCTGCCTTATCTATCCCACTTTATAGATAATGGTGTATGTATATATTGTGCACAAATATTGTGTATATATTATATATATTGTGTATATATATATTTATCTTATATATATGTGTGTCAACTTCATCAATTGAAATATCAGTAGCAGCATAACAAATAAGTATCTTCAAGAAGAAAAATGAAACAGCTGACTGCATGAAAAGTTGGCGTTCCAGACAACACCGGCAGTTAGAAAGCGTCTGTCCCTAGGGTACCATTGCCGTCCTAGGTCATAGTTCATGGAACATATTTTTATACTTTTTATAGTGAATTGCATGGAATGACATCAAAAGCCTTCACTCTGTCCTTTGGCTTTACACAAGCTTCAGAAACGGTGAAGATTCTGTAGGGTATGAGGGGCATTTGATTTTCTTAACCAATTAACCCTGAAATTCTCCTGTACTGTTATGTGTCCTGCCAAAGTTGGCTCAGTCTATTTCTCATACTATATTGAGTGAAATAAATGTGTAGCTGTTTGCCCGATGTGGGGCTGCTCAGTCATGGAGAGAGGGGAGATAGTACGGGGCAGAGGAAAAAAACGCCTTTTCTCCTCTGGAGTACTATTGGGATTTTGAGCATGATTCTCTTTGTGAATTTCCGAACACTGTTCTGAGGTTTAGGAATGATCACTTTTCTGGCCTTCACCACCACATGCATACAGTGTCCCTTGGGCTCTGTGACAACCAGAGAGGTCACTGTTGCATTTCCAAACCCATACCTGGGCAAGGTGGCAGTAGCATACCCATATCTGGCTGAGAACCCCTGGGTCTTGGCTGATTTGACCCACCACCCCCACCAGCACCAAGAGTTGCAGCTATAGAATAAAGAACAGAAAGACGATGTTTCGTCCAAAGGCTAGATTGGATCGAGTGTACTTAGACATATAGGATGTGTTTAGTTCTTCAAAAATATATTTTTTTTAAGTTAAAAGAGGTGCCCTACCATTTTAAGGCCAGGTTCTAAACCATGTGCTTCAAGCCCACCACCAGCTACATAATTTGCAGGGCTCAGGGCAAACTGAAGATCGGAGGCTCCTTATTTAAAAAGCAGGGGGTGAAAAATGTAATTAAAGGTGTTGAAATGAAGAATTTGTTCTTTGAAAATATTTTCTTACTTACAAAGCATAATAGGGTAATATGATACATGAATACAAATTGTAAAAAAAATTCTGTTTGTAATTTATATAATACAAAAATACTTTATTAATGTGATATATTTAATTGATCCTAAGATTTTTCTGGCTTCCATTTCTGCAAATGTATTCATTAGGTCATCAAGATTTATACTTTTGGCAACATCATTAAAACTCCAGCCAACTGCTACTTTTATCACTATCATATTACAGAGCCTTTAAAGAAATTGGATGTCTGACAGGTAATTGGTACTGATGAAGTATCATTTATATAAAATACCATTGCATATTATTGTGTATGCAAGATAGAACTGGACTTCATTAAGGTCCCTGGCTCTCATTCTATTTGTTTCCTTTTTAAACTATTTTATCTGAGTAGAAATTAGGGAACCTCCTTTCAAGTGCTGTAGAGAGACTAGCAGAGGCGTTACTTACTGCAAATCTGAGGAGCCTCATCACTCTTAATTGAAAGCTACACTAGTAGCTTTTGGCAAGCGTAAAATTACGAATCTCTGTCAAAAGTTTTAAGAAGCTGATGGAGCTATTTTATTGAACATTTCTTTGTGCATAATGAGTCTCTTCTCTCTTACTACTTTTAAGATTATCTATTTTTGACTTTGAAATTTGGATTGAGAAATCTCCAGATGTAGCTAAGTTTATTGAGCTTCTTGGATATGAAGATTCACATTTTTCATCACATTTGGGAAGTTTTTGTCATTAATAAAAATCAATATATTTCTCAAATATTATTTTTGATTTTATTTCCCATTCCTTCCCATCTGGGAATCCCACTATACAATATGTTGGTGCATTTGATTTTGCCCCACAACTCTTAGCTCTGTTCATTTTTCTTCATTCTTTTCCTTTGTGTTCCTTAAAATGGATAAACTCAATTGAGCTATCATCAGGTTTGTTGATTCTTTCTTCTGTCTGATGCAATCTATTTTTGAGCCCTTGTAATGAATCTTTCAGTTATTATACCTTTCGACTCCAGAAATTTGATTTAGCTCTTTTCAAAAATAATTTCATTGTTTATAGTCTTAATTTAGTGAAACTTCATTCTTGCATTTTCTTTTTTTTTTTTTTTCAGACGTGGTTTACTTTAGTATTTTGAGCACATTTAAAATCACTGACTTAGGAGTTTCTGTCATGGCTCAGTGGAAATGAATCTGACTAGTATCCATGAGGATGCAGGTTTGATCCCTGGTGTTGCTCAGTGGGTTAAGGATCTGGTGTTGCCCTGAGCTGTGGTGCATACATGGCTCAGATTCTGTGTTGCTGTGTCTGTGGTGTAGGCCATCAGCTCTGATTCAACCCCTATTCTGAGAGCTTCCATGTGCCATGGGTGTGGCCCTAAAAAGAAAAAAAATGTTGACCTAAAGTCCAACATCTAGGCTTCCTCAAGGACAGTTTCTGCTGATTGCTTTTTTTCCTACTTATGGTCCATATGTTCTGGGGTTTCCTTTCCTGCCTCATTTTTTTTAAATTGAAAAATAGATATTTTAAATAACATGATATGGAAAATATGGAAGTCAAATTCTCACATCTTCCCAGAGTTTTTCATTTTAGCTCTTTGTTGTAATTTTTATTGCTTTAGAGAATGTTATGAAGTATCTAAATCTGTCTTCTTTGTCATGTGTGACCCTGACATCTCTGTTCATTTAGCTTAGTGGTCAGTTAGACAGAGATTTCCTCAAATGCTTATGTCCAATAAGTTGACTATTATTTATCAAGCATCTCTGTGTTGGTGCTGGGGCATGTCTTTAAGGCTTAGCCTAGAAGTCTATAACTCTACCTTAGCCTTTTCTCCCTGCCTGTGCAGTGTTAAGATCAACCACAGGTAGGAGCTTGTATCCTTCTCAAGACTTGCCTTAGCACATGCACTCTCTGTGTGTCAACACAGCCCTGGCTATGCACATAGCCTTCTAGATGTTCAGAGTACTTTTAGCACTTATCAAAGTCCCTAAGGACATTTCCCTTCTGAACGTTCCCTTGTAAGTTTTTTGGTTCATTTGTTTCCCTCAACTATTTACCACCTCAAGCAGGTGTGAACTTAATCAACTGCCCATTTTTGTTCTGTTCATTTTGATTTTTTCCTGACATTTGTCTCCTGAGAAAATGTTTCACTGGGAGAGCTACAAGGCAAGTCAGACATAGTCTTGCAGGTGGAGTTTTCCAGGGAACCATGAGTTAGGTCAGATAAGGATGTTTTCCTGGGAACTGGACTTTTAAAAAGTTCCAGCCCTATTCCAGCCCCTTTAATGGCTGTTAGTTTAATGATTTTCACCTTAAATTCAGGCTATTATTTTTCTGGGATGCCACAGAAATGGAGAGTGGTAAATAGGACTAGGGCATATTAAAATGCCACAAACCCAATTGTTTTTACCAAGATTCAGCCATCAGGTCCTGATGTGGCCCCTGCTCTTCTTATGTCTATGGTCATAGCTATTGGTAGGATCTCTTTTTCCAGGGTTACCCATCAGCCAAACTGTTCAGATTCCCTTCATACAGATCCCTTCTTAGACTAGACTTGAAGGGAAATTGGCCTGAAATCTTCTTGAGCAAGAGATGTCAAATTTGACAGACTGTTGAGGGGAAAGAGAACTTATGAGAAGAAACTGAAGAGATGGTTAATGGTGGACATGTTTGGATTATGCCTCTGATTCAGGGACAGTGCGATGGTAGGGTCTCAAAAGGAAACAGAGGTGTCTTAACTCAAGTGAGTGTCAACTAAGTAACATTGATAAAAGGACCTATGCACAAAGATGCACAGGGGGTGCAGGGAACTCTCAATGGCTGATGCAACAGCACCGGACTACACACCAGTGGAGTAGCAGATTTTGGAGCCTAGGAGACGAGCAGTAACTAGAACCTGGAGACAACCCAGAGGGGGAGACAAGTGCAGAGAAGCCACTTGGAGAAGAGGTTGAGCATTGAGGCAATTAAGCCTCTCAATTCTTTCATCAATCATGTGCAATATATTAAATAATAATGTATTTTATGCATGGTTCTGAATTAAGAGTCAGAAGGAGCCCAAGGAGTCTCCTGGGGCAGAACACAGGGTGGATCTGGGGGCCAGAGGAAGACATGACTGGACAGAACAGCAGCCCATGCCTTGGTGCCTGGGTTAGATTCTTAGGGCAACTATAACAAAATACTGCAATCTGGGTGTCTTAAAATAACATGGATTACTTTGTCAAAGTTCTGGAGACTAGAAATCTCAAATCAAGCTTTTGACAAGGCCATGGCCCCTCCAAACCCTGTCTCTCCCTGGCTTCAGGTAGTTTGCTGACAATCTTTGGCATTCCGTGGTTTGAGGAGACCTCACTCCATCTTCATATGGCAACCTCCCTGTGTTTCTCTCTCTGCACGTGCCTTTGTTGTAGTAAGGACACCAGTCATATCAGATTAAAGGGTGACCCTACTCAAGGATGACCTCAGCTTAACTAATTACATCTGTAGGGACCCTACTTCCAAATAAGGTCACATTCCAATCTGAACACATTTTTTTTCAGAGGGACACATTTCAATTTATAATACAGCCGATGGGAAAGAGAAAGGACTCTTATACAAAATTCAGTTAGATGAAAACTATTGCATTTAGAACGGATAAGCAATAAGGCCCTGGTGTATAGCAAGGGAATTATATTCAGTCTCTTGAGACAGAACATGATGGAAGATGGTATGAAAAAAAGAATGTGTATAAACGAATGACTGGGTCACTTTGTTGTACAGCAGAAATGGTCACAACACTGTAAATTAACTAAACTTTAATAAAAAAAAAAACAAGAAAAGTCAACATTAACCTTAAAAAGTTGGATTAGGATAGAAAAATGAAAGAAACAATAATATGAACATACGCTAAGAGACTCAGTCACCTTAGAAAAAAATATGAAAGAATGACATTAGAAAGAGTTGCGAGCATTATAATACCTGCACATGGGATTGTTCATAATATTCAGACTGAATGTGAGACACAAACTATATTTTTATGGCTAGCAGGGTTGAGGTCCATATAACCTGATAAGTGATAAATTAAATAATATCAATTTGCTTCTGTCATAGTTGCAACAACAACTGTTCAATTATAAAAGTTGAAAGTTAAATTCTATGACAGTATACCTGCTTTCTCTTTTATACTTACATGATATGACTACAACAAAAGATGACAAGCTTAGAAGATACTTCAAAGGGGTTGTTGCTACACATGAGAGTCAACCCATGTCACTCTGTTCCACTTCTGTGACATACCGATTTGGAAACTGTATCATACATATCATTTAGCTTCACAATTGTGTTGCTTGATTCATTTTCATGGATATCTTTGTCTCTGTAGCTAAAAATGATCAGATACAGCCCTTGGTTTTGTTGTTACAGCTGTTTTAAGAGGCAATTTGGATCACTGTAGAGTCAGTGTAATTGCTTGTAAGAAACTTACAAGCAATCCAGAAAACGTAGTAAAATCCCACTACAGATTATCTGAAGATTGTCATGGACCACTGCCTCTGCGGGAACTGTTGAGTGTATCTGCTGCAGCCAGATGTTTATGTTTTCATAACATTAAGCTATGGGAAGTAATTTCCCTATATGGGGCAGGGGCAGAGCCCTAAGCATAAATTATACCCACACACATTTCCATAGCTCACAACATTATTTGAAAAATAGCATTGAGAACTATGTCTAGATACTCATGTTGCAACAAAAGAAAGGGTGGGGAAAAAACTGTAATTGTAATGTATACATACATGTAAGGACAACCTGACCCCCTTGCTGTACAGTGGGAAAATAAAAAAAAAAAAAAAAAAAAAAAAGAGTTTAAAAAAAGAAAAAGAAAAAAGAAAACCATTTGGGGAGCTGAATTACTAGCCTTCAAATTTCCCTCGTTTTTCTAAGAAAGGAAAAATAACTTAGCAACATCTTTGGGGTCTGTTTTGCCTTCTGTAAATCCTACAAATTACACTTTCAGAGAATTTTCTGGGCTTAGAGTCATTAAGCAAGTAGGGACCTAGTCTTTTGGGAAACAAAAATGTACATGTCCTTAGACAGGAAGGTGCTCTGACCAAAAACACACATCTGCTGCACTAATTTGATGAGTACTTTTATCTTCAGGCATCCAAGGTCCAGTTTTGTTTTTATCTAGCCATCGTACAAGGCATAAAAGAATAAAAGCGGTCATTGCTGAGTCAATCAATTAATGAGGTCCTACTCTACAGCCCAGGGAACTATATCCAATCTCCTGGGATAGAAGATGATGGAAGAGAGTATGAGAAAAAGAATGTGTGTATATGTATGACTAGGTCACTTTACTGCAGAAACTGGCACTCCGTTGTAAATCACCTATACTTTAATAAAAAGTAAACAAAATTAAACTATTAAATGAACGAATAAATAAACTGATTTAAAATGATGGAGTGTGTTTGCAGCAGTAAAGAAGCAGCGGGATCGCCTTTGTCACTCCGAGCGGGTGAATCCTGTCGTCCGTGGGAAGGATACTGAGGGTTTTGCAGAGTTCCCAAAGGCAATGTGGGGTCCGTCTGGAAAGAGATCCTCAATTAGTGCCTCGGGCTTGAATAGCACCATTCCATTTAGGTACAGTTTTCAGTCCAGAGAAATAGAATGTGCAACTAATAAAAAGTAATTAGATTAACTTCCATGTGGGTAGAAGAATTCCATGTTCTCCCTGGGAAATCTGAGCACTTCGATTATTCCCTAACGCGTTAGAAGCAGAGAGGAAATGAACAGGGAGAACCTGTGGTCCCTGAGCCTCACATCCAGAAAGGAAACTGACAGGTAAAAATCTCAGCTATCACAAGATACAGGAAAGGCTGTTAGAATACAGAGGAAGGAGGCAGTTTTTAACTGAGAAAACCCAGGGTAGCTGTGTCCTGAGGAGGAATCTTGAAGTGGGTCCTGAAAGAAGAATAAAATGTCAACATGAAGAGAGGAAAACGTGGACTCTGGGTTAGGGGAGTTTTACGAACAGACAAGGCAGTGTGGATATCGCTCTACCTGTTTACAGGCCTTGAGATCAGGGTCAGTAAATTTTTCCTGGAAAGGGCTCTTAAGTCCACTTCTTTGGGGTTAGCTTTCCTTCTATAAATCCTACGAGTGGTCTATCTTTTTTTTTTTTTTTTAGGACCACACTCATAGCATGCGGAGTTTCCCAGGCTAGGGGTCCAATGAGAGCTGTAGCCACTGGCCTACACCACAGCCACAGCAACATCAGATCCGAACCACATCTGCAACCCACACCACAGCTCACAGCAATGCTGGATATACTTAACCCACTGAGCAAGGTCAGGGATCAAACCCTCAACCTCATGGTTCCTAGTCAGATTCATTTCTGCTGCACCACAACAGGAGCTCCCACGAGTGGTCTCTTCATAATTACTCAACTATGCCCTGGCAATGGGAAAGCAGCTTAGACAGTACAAAAATAATAGATGTGATTGTGTTCCAAAAAGACTTTAATAGGAGTTCCCTGGTGGCGCATTTGGTTAAGGATCCTGTGTTGTCACTATTCTGCTTTGGGTCACTGCTGCAGCGTGGTTTCCATCCCTGGCCCTAAAATTTCTGCATGTGGTGGGTGCCATCAAAAAAAAAAAAATACATTATAAAACAGATGTCATGTAGCCATAGTATTCTATCTATAAGTTCCATGAGGACAGGGATTTTTGTCTATCTTATTTGCTAATTTATTCTAAACATTTAGACAGTGCCTGACACATAGGGCCTGATCACCAATTTTTATTGAGATATAATTGATATATAATGTTATATAAGCTTCAGATATAATCAACATAATGACTAGATATTTGTATATACTGTGAAATGGTTACCACAAGTCTAGTTAACACTTGTTAAATGAAAGAAATAGAACAAGAATATGGATGAATAAAATAGGATTACATCTAAGAACCATTGACTGTCATTCTGAGATGTGGTTTTATACCGTAGGTAACAAGAAACTACTGAAGGTTTTCCATAGTGTGATTATTGTCTGTATTTCAGGAAGGCATCTGGCAGATAAGTTTGACGGATTGAAAAGCAAAGATATTTGAAGCAGAAAAATAGGTTGCATGTCACAATATGTGTAAGGAGAAGACATTCTGAACTGAAACCTGGAGTGTTGGGCATAAGTAAAATACAGATTTTAGAGAATTAACCTGTAGGACTCAGCCATGGGCTGAAGATTACAAGGAAGGATTTAAAATGATTCTTGGCAACTAGGAGAAGTCTGGCTGGCCCATTCTATATTTCACAGAAGACCGAATACTTTTAAGGAAGAGAAAAAAAAAAGTCAAGTGAAGGTTAATGTGATGTATTCACTTGAGAATGTCTTGTCCGGTAGATCGTCAGAAAGCTGATTAGTTACAAAGTTCTTCTCTTGAATAAGAATGAAATGTAGCAGCCTTTCTCCTGTGATTATCAGTGAGTTCCTCTGCCTATAGTAGACTTTCTGCAAGGCATTTAGAGAATGGTACCCAAACTTCCACTTGGGTAACACAGGTCAAAAAGGAAACACATAAAATAAGAGCCAGGGGCATTTTTAAAATCATTTCTACCTGTCAGACCTTGTCGTCATATCCAGTTATCCATCGGATGCCTCCTTCATTTAAAAGCCTTGTTTTGTTTTTCAAAAGCAGTGATAAAAATATCAATTGGCTGGAGTTTTCATGAAGTTTACATTTATGAAACAGGACATGCTTTGACATTTGAAGTCATAAGCTGGACCAAAAATAAAGTTTCACATTCTTTACCATATGGATCATCTGTGCAGAGGCTAACGAAAAATGTCACTGATAAGTGCCTCGTGCCCAAGAAGGAGTCCTCAGGGGGCCAGAAAGTACATGTTGTTGCAGTTTTATTTATGATTCTATTTCCAAAACATTGTTCTCTGTCATCACAATTGCAAGAAGAAACACTGATGAGAGCCACAACGGAATTAGGTCAGGAATTAAAGCATGAATTTGGTCCTATAGAAGTCAAAAAAAGGATAACTTAGAAATTTAAGATTCAATGCCCCTGATGCTTCCAGAAGACCAGGGCATGACTTTCACAATTGTTTGTTCTTTTCTCTCAACTTTCGTCATCAAAATGTTCCTAAATATTTTATTTTATAGAGAAAAATCATAAATTCAAATTGCTACAGTGGCCAATCAGATGGTGTCAATGTGGCCGAAGGGAGTCAAAAGTAACAAAATGACACTGGAGGTCAGAGTGAAAAACACACGTCCCTGTGAAAAACAGAGGGATGGGAAACGGCAATTCATTCGAGCAAAACATAGCTTTGTGTGCCTAGCTTTTACAGTTCTTATGCAAGGCAAGGCAAATACATGTTTTATCCAAAATCTATGGATGTTTAAATACTGTCAGTTAATTGATGTTTTAATGCGTTGGATAAAAAAATATATATATTAGGGTGTGTCCCCAGTTTGCTGTCTCCAGATTTGAATCATTTTCTTGAGAGAAATCCTTGATGAATTATTTCATGATTGATCACCAATATGTATTGTTTTGAGCAAATGTATTTATAAAATTTTCATAGGACCTGATTCAGGGGAGAACAGAAAATTATCATGATACAGTAAAGAACAGAGAATTTTATTGAATTAACTACATGTTATGTGTTTAGGTGCTCTAGATATATAACAAACACTTTTAAGAGCAGCCTTGCTAGTAGGGAACAATTAGATGAAGAAATTAAGGCATAAAGAGATTATATAACTTGCACAGCTTGAAAGTGGCAAATTTCCAAGCTGAATGTCGGTGGAATAAGTCCAGGTTCTGAGTTCTGGTTATTGCACATTCTGGCACATATTCATCCTGGGGTGGCAGAAAGTCACTCCTCCTATCCGATCTCAGTTTTCTTATGACTAAAGTAGGAGCTTACAACAAACTACCCCATGTGGTTGTTGTGAGGATAAAAGCAGATTATGAAATGAGGTTCTTACATACTACCAGTTGTTATTTAAACATAAATTGTTATGAGCAATTTGGTATAAGTCTTTCAGCATTGCTAAGGCCAAAGCCTGTGTAACCGTGCTTTATTAAAACAGCTAGTATCATCTTTGTAATGAAGCAGCCAAAGCATGGCATCATAGCTGGAGAATAGTCCTTCAATGTTTGACTTGATCTTCCTGCCCTGCTGGCATCTTTACACTATTAAATGTTTTAAAATAGGTGCTGAATACATAGAGAAATTGAATGTAACTGATTGTGTGGGTACAGTGACACATGAAAAGCATAACAGTTTTTGCTGAGTGAGCCTTCACCACACTGGTACTACCTGCTATTTGAGTTACCAACGACTAAAGAAGTGCCAGGATGCCATCTGCAGTTTTAATGCCCTCACTCAAGAGCTTGAATCTAACATCTTACTGTATATATCAGAATCACCTTTACAAGCTGGCAATCTGTAGATCTCCAGTAATTATTCCTGCTACAATGTATTACATGTCTAACCACGCTGATTTGCCTTAAAGAGAAAACCGAATCACTAATCAATAGGAAGTAGCTAAGGTGCTATTATTCTTACTGCTTTCTGAGCATTGTATTTTACCAAGGACTAAAGAGGAAGGGATAAAATGAACAACTGAACATCTAACTCTACTCAATGTGCTAAAACTCAACTGTATCAATTATAGAGCAAATACCAGGAAAGGATGAGGATATCTTTTAATGAGCTTCTGATGTCTCAGCCTGAGGAAACAGACCATTTAAATAGAGTCAGTTTGGTGAGACAGCTAGGCTGACAAAATACCCAAATGGTTATCTTGTCATCCAAGACAACTTGCCAGATGTCGGGGCGTAGCAGGAGGACTCCCCCTGGCAGGGAGAGAGTTGTCGAAGAATTGGCCCCTGAGAGTCTGCCCAGCAGCACCCCGGAGAATGACCATCGTAAGTAAGCTAATAATGTAAACGACTTAGCTCAGTGCCATGCAATCAACATTAGCTGTGGTTCTTATTAACTCAAGAAGCTAGAGGCATAGACCACATCATCTGAAAAACAAAAATAACATTTAGTCATAAGGCCAGGTTTTGAGCTAAGTGATGGTCAGGAAGGGACATTGTGACATTGTGACATTGTGGAATATGAACAATTATTTTATTTCTAAAAAACTCACTCACTTTTTTTGGAGTGAGTTAAAAATAGTGCTAAACCATCCTTTTGGTTCAGATAATGCATGTTTTATATTCTCTGTCGCATATTGTGAAAATGGCCAGGATAAGTTACCTTCCTGCATCTACACCTTTTGTAATGTGCCTAATCCCGTCTGCCTCCACCAACAAGCAGTTTCCCCTTTCCCCCTTAAATCTGGTTTACTATTTTGGAGATTCATTCTTAAGAGGCTGGTACATTCCACTCCCTCTCCTGGAAACTCACTTCTGCCCCATGAGCAGGCACCACTGACTCTGAAACCAGTTATCCCAGCTGAGGATGCAACTGACCAGCCAACCTGCTGGTTGACCTTAAATGCATAAAAAAGTTCAGCCCAGGCTAGAAGAACAATTCAACTGAGTCCAGTCCAGACCTGTGAGCTACATAAATGCTTGTCAACTTAAACCACTAAGATTTAAGATGGTTTCTTTCTCAACAAAAGCTAACTGATGAGTTCTCAGCCTGGAAAAGGCAATGAAATGAGGTTTACACTCCAGAATAGACCAAGTCTACTGACAAACCATCGTGTTCCATAGTGAGTGACAGTCAGCACTAGTAGACACTGCCCAAGAATTGCCTCTTAATTTTAAAGGAACACTTTAATCATAACCTTATGTTTTGATCCCAGGTGTGTCAATTACTGGCTAAGAGACAAAGACGTTCTGATAATGTTGGATAGAGAGGCTGCCGATTTCTTCACTCCGAAGCCTTGGACGTTCTTAGAGACAGACATATTTCGAGTTACTGTCATATCTTGGTGGGAGCAGTGACCCTTAAAATGATAACTAAAGATGATGCTAGGGTCATTGATTTGAAAAGTGAGACTTTATGTGGTTCTCAGTGTGCATCCCTCCCCTTCAGAGGCACTGGGAATAGGGGAAGAGTCAAATCAATAGGAAAACACAGTACATTTCTGAGTATACAGTGAGGTTTCTATTCTTACTGAATTTAACTATAGGGAAAGTTTGTTAAGGCTGCCATAACAAAGCACCCCAGATAGTTGTTTCTGCCAGTTCTGGAGACTCGTGGTCCGAGAACCAAGCATCATCAGGGTGGGTTCTTTCTCAGGCCTCTCTCCTTGACTTGAAGACGGCGTCTTCTCCCTGGGTCTTCACATACTTTTCCATCTGTAAGCATCTATTAAATGTTCTTTAATATGAAGATGCCAGTCAACTGCATTAAAGCCCACCCTAGCGATTTCATTTTAAATCTAAACCCCTTTAAAGACCACGTCTCCCAAACAGTCACATCCTGAGATTCTGAGGGTAAAACTTCAACATCAAAATTTTGAGGGGTACAGGGCAAACGTAAAAAACAAACAAGCAAACAACAAACCCCTGACAACGTAAATATTAAATGCAGAGCAGAAAACGCTAACAAGAATGAAATGGTCTAAAACTTCACAATGGGCAGCTTGTTCTTGTATTTTTGAATATCTTTCAGCAATCCTAGGCCCTTGGCATTTTCCTAAAAGTTTTAGATCACTTCTATTTTAGAGTCAACTTCTGTGAACATGCCTGCTGGCACTTTGTTTGAATTTAACATTGAATCTTTGGACCAGTCTGGGGAGAACTGACCTCCTAACAATACTGAGTCCTCTAATCCATGATCATGGTATATCTTTCCATTTAATTAGAACTTCTTTAATTTCTCTCAGCAATGTTTTGTAGTTTTCCATGTATAGATTTTACATGTAACGTATTGTTTCATTAATCTCTAAGTATTTTATGTTTTTCGCTGTTACCATAAATCATAGAGATATTACTATTTTTATATATTCATGTTGTAGTCTTCATGTCTGGTAAGTTCACTTACTATTTCTAGTAGACTTTAACAAGTTCTTTAGGGGAGTTCCCATCATGGCTCAGTGGTAATGAACTCAACTAGTATCCATGAGAATATGGTTTCCAGCCCTGGCCTTGCTCAGTGGATTAAGGATCTGGCATTGCCTTGAGCTGTGCTGTAGGTTGCAGACGTGGCCCAGATCCCGTGTTGCTGTGGCTATGGTGCAGGCTGGCAGCTGTAGCTCAGACTCGACCCCTAGCCTGGGAACTTCCATATGCTGTGGGTGTGGCCCTAAATAGACAAAAAAAAAAGTTCAGTCCACAGCAGTTGGATTCTTAACCCACTCTGCCACAGCGGGAACTCCTGATTTTAAATCTCACATGAAGATGCAAAACACCCTGAAAAGCTAACACAACACTGAAGGAGAAAAGAATCGGAGGGCTGAGACTGCTTCAAGACTTACCGGAAAGCTGCAGTAATCAAGATGTGCAACATTAGGGAAAGAATACACGCATAAGAATTTAGATCTTTAGAGCCATTTCAGATTCACAGCAAAACTTAGAGAAAGTTGCAGGGGTTTCCCACGTACCTCTCCCACATGCAGAGTCTCCCCCATTAAGCATCCCTCACCAGATCAATTATGTATCTTACTTGATTAACCTACATTGATACATCATTATAAAGCTAAGTCCACAGTCTGTGTTATGGCTTATTTTTGGTACATTCTAGGGTTGGATAAATAGGTAATAAAATCTATCTATTATTATAGTATCTCACAGGATGTTTTCACTGCCCTAAGAATCCCCTGTGATTTGCCCATTTATTCATTCTTGTCCTCCCACTCCACAACAATTCATCTTTTTTGTTTTCAACACTTTCATCATTAATTATGGTGTTTGTTGTAGAATGTTTTGGGGTTTGTTTTGGGGTTTTGATATATTTTTTTAAATCAAAGTTGAGGAAGTTCCTTCTATCCCAAGTGTGCTGAAAGGTTTGTTTCAGCATCAGTGTTGAAAAAGCACACTTTCCTCCATTGCACTGCCTCTGCTCCTTTGCCCACAGCCAGTTGAGTATATTCCTATGATTCCATTCCATTGCTGTTCTATTCATTTATGTGTCTATTCTTTTTCTAATATTATATACCTTGATTACTGTAGCTTTCCAGTAAGTCTTGAAGTAGCGGAGTCTCAGCCTTCCAATTCTTTTCTCCTTCAGTGTTGTGTTAACTTTTCAGGGTGTTTTGCAACTTCATATAAGATTTAAAATCAGGAGTTCCCGCTGTGGCAGAGTGGGTTAAGAATCCAACTGCAGTGGCTTGAGTCATTGCAGAGGTGCAGGTTTGATCCCTGGACCAGCACAGTGGGTTAAGGATTTGGCATTGCTGCATCTGTGGCATAGGTCATAACTACAGCTTGGATTCAATCCCTGGCCCAGAAATTTCCATTTGCCACAGGTGCAGCCATAAGATAGATAGATAGATAGATAGATAGATAGATACATACATACATACATACATACATACATACATACATAGGTAGATATAGACATAGAGATATAGATATATCTATATAGATATATACATATATTTAAAATTGTTTGTCAACATCCACAAAATAATTTGATGGATTTCAACTGGGATTGTATTGCATCAGTAGATCATTTAGGGAAGAAGTGATATCTTGCCAATAGTGAATCCTTCTATCAATGAATATGGAATATATATTCATGTACTTAGTTATTATTTGATATTTGCTATCACAGATTAAAAATATATTTAGTTTTCCACATACAGATCTTGAATATATTTTGGAAGGCTTATTTCTAATTATTTTTGAGAGGTGCTAATACATGATATCGTGTTTTTAATTCTTAACTCCACCAGATTTTTTTGGGTACACAGGAAAGCATTCTGCAACCCTGTTATAATTTATTAGTTCTAGGAGATTTTTGTTGTTTTTGATTTTTTTTCAACTTTTCTCATTGATGATCGTGTCATCTGAAGCAAAGAGAGTTTTGTTTCTTCCTTCCCAACAGGTATACATTTTATTTCCTTCTCTCATCTTATTGCATTAGCCAGGACTGCCAGTATGATGTTGAAAAGCAGTAGTGAGAGGAAACTCTTCCCTTTGTCCTGATCTTAGTGGAAAAGTACAAGTTTCTCACCATTAAATTGATGCTAGATTATCATTTTTTTTCCAAAATACACAGAATGTGTTAAAAGAAGGGCTTTCCCCCTTTTAAACTCCTAAGTCTCATAAATTTAGGTTTTAGAATTATTTAACAGCTTAAATATTCTTACTTGGTCTTTGTTTATTTTTTAGCACAGGAGTCTGATTTAAAAACCTTAAGGCAGAGGAAGGAAGTTATGTCAATGCACTAGGCTGAGCATTGTATAATTATCATTTTTCAGGCTAAACTGTGATAGAATATTATGATATCTGGTCTGCCTCTTTCTTACAGGGCCTAAAGTAAAGCATAAGTATTTTCATTAGTATTGTCATTCAGCTCACTCATATCTATATTTATGGAGCCCTTATGATATTGCAGATGGTTATTTTAAATAAATAAGACACAGCTGGCCCTTAATGAGCTTTTGGACTTATGGGGAAGACAAAGACATTAAAAACAACAAAGAAACTGGTGAAGAAAGTGTGGTGGGGTAGATAAAGAAGAACTGAAAATGCCTTGGCACACTTCCTATTAATAAGTGGAAATCTATTTCCCTTTCCACGGATTCTGAGTTGCTCAGGATCTACTAGGTGCCTAGTAAAACAGTGATGTGGCTCTGTGTCAGTTTTGAAGCTTAGACCTTAAAAGCATGAGAACTTCCACCTCTGTCCCTCGGTCAACTTGCTGTTGGAATCCAGCTGTCATGCCATAACAAAGAACAAAGAGATCCTTGAGAGATGCATCTGGAAAACAAAGCAAAACAAAACAAGACCTGAAACAAAGACTCAGCTGAGATTTCAGACACCATCTAGCATTACCTCACCAGCCGTGTGAGGAAGGCTGTATCGGAAATGAGTTCCATGGTGAAGTGGAGAGAAGCCATTCCAGCTGAGCTCTGCCCACATCACAGATCATGGGCACAATAAGTGCTTGCCATGGTTTTAAGCTATAGACCAGAGGAGCTATAAAGTTCTATGAAGAAAATATTCTGGCAACCGTAAGAGCAAAGAAGAGGAAACATCTGACTTCTTATGCTCTCTGAAGTTTTAGGGAAAAGTACAAATGTGTGTATATATGTAAATAGATACATACATGTGTGTGTATATATATAAACTTTATTAAAAGATAAAAACTCAGATTATAAGAATATCACTGTATCATTGAATAGATGTTTGGAAAAAACATGGGTTTTTAAATAGATCCTAAACGTTTTGGCATGCCTACATGAATCCAGATTGTTATTTTGTTTTTCAAATTCTTTTTACTCTCACTTGTGTCGACTTTTTTTTGAATCATAATATCCTAAGACTATTATGAAACTTCATAGATATAAATTTCCTGTTGTTATATAACTTACCTATAAATTACAATTTTTTATTATTATAACTACATTTCTCACCTTGATAACTATGTTTTTAATTGGATTTCCCTATTTTTTCATTCCTTTTCCCAAGAACTTATCTCTTGAAAGCAAAATATTGTTGGATTTCATTTGTTTGTAATTTGATAGTGTATCTTTACATAGTCATTTATTCATTTGCACTTGTTCCAATTAATAGATTAAGTTTTGTGTTTTCTTCTGTCTCATTAAATAGGTAAAAAGTGCCTCCCTTTAGTTTTATTTCAAATAATCTGAGAGGAACTAGACATAGTCCACAGCAAACTTTTAATATTTTATGATGTAAATTACTACATAAAAAATTGACATAGAACTGACATGAATTCACATTAATCTCTGATATTTGTCAAGTTTTTAGAGTTTAAAAGTGCTGTCATAGATATTATCTCTTGTCATTCTTATTGTTATTTTGTCTGCATTTTACACTTGATGAATTCAAGGTTTCAAGAGGTTTATTGATGTGTTAAAGTCAGACAGCCAATGTTGATGAAGTAGAGAACCGAATACTTTTGTTTTGGTTAGGTTTGTGTGTGTTTTTTTGTTTGTTTGTTTGTTTGTTTGTTTTAAAGAAAAGCCCGAACACTTTCATTCTTTCCACTTTACCATAATCAGAGGCAGGTATTGGGTCAGAGACAGATTTGGTCCCCAGTCCTGCCACTCCTGTGCCATGGGCTCTCTTCCCCTAACATCTGTTGTCTCTTATCACTCCCTGACCTTCGTTATAACCTTGCCCAGTTTGGCTCAGCCGGTCACTTCTCTCCCTCTCTGAGTGTAGCTGCTGTTCGCAAAATATGTCTCCTCCTCAGCTTCTGAGCACTGAGTGTGCTATGTCTTTGAGTTCAAGTTCTAACTGTGCTGGTGGATGCCTGTCCAGGTGCAGGACTTCCTGGGACCAGGTAAGTCAGCCTGTCTGAAGAGGTCCCTCTAATATAAGAATACTGCTTGTCTACAGGTGTGAATCACTTTCTCTATGATCAGATTGGTAATAATCAAGACAATATTTTCTTCTCCAAATTATCTAACTGATTCATTCAGAAGTTAGGCAAAAAGAAGGGCACTCTTTTGGGGAACCCTCTTGAACCTCAAGAAATGATGTGTGGAATAATACAAATCCTCTTAATTTAAATTTTGTGAGGAAAATGGTCTACAGTAGACTTAAACTACTGTAGCACTATTTATAGAGTCTGCCATCAAAAATGTTTGCTCTGCGAAGACTTTCCTCCACTGGCTCAAAAGTAGGTTAGCAAAAGCTCACAGTGATTGAAATAATTTGAGGGGAGGAAGATTATATTTAAATGATCCTTAAAACAAAGGCAATCCATTAAGTCAGCTAAAGCAATTTAAGGAAGAATTTTGAGGATGAGATATTATAATACCGGCATATGAATATTCTACTCTGTCATCTAAATTTCTATTTCAGGTCGGAATTTAAAAGCAGAGTTTTCTGAAAATAAAATACACACACTAATACATTCTTGTATTCCCAAATTATTATATAGAAAAGCAAAATAGAAATGTCTACATTCAGCAGATATTTAACCAGTGTCAAATTATATGTAACAAACTGAAAAAGGAACACAAAATAAAACAGGTATGAACTCTGACCTCAAAGAATATATTCACTAAGAGAGGAACTATAGCAAAGTACATATAATTCTAAAATACAGGGTAATCATGTGTGTTGCCTTTAAAATGGATGAGGTGTCCTGGGGATTTAGAGAAAGGGGTGCAGCTCCCGTTCCTGGCAGAGGTTAGGCAAAGGGGAGAGGAGGTAGCCCCGGAGCCAAGCCCTGGAGAATAGCTGAGATGCTATGAGGTGGACAGTGGGTAGGAGTCCAAAGGAAAATCTTTAAGTCAGAGTGAACAGCATTAATACAAGGACAAAGAACTTTTTTGTTAGTTTCCAATAAGGTGAAACAAAGCTTAACAGTGGCTCTCAGTATGTGAAAGTATGGCCGAGTGTGTGAGGTTAGGAACCAAGACCGCAAGGGCCCCACTTCTGCAGAGCCTGGTGTTCATGGGGGGATGAGAAAGGAGGTTTAGGTGGGCAGATCTGAGCCAGTTCACTGAGGACTTTGAATATCGAGTTTAAACCTTCGGACTGCATCTTCTGTTCTGCATGCACAGGGAGCGCTATTGAGTGTTTTTGAGCAGGTTCATGGCGGAAGTCGGTGTCGTTCCTAAACAAAGAAACAAAAGATACATATACCCTATGTTCATTGCAGCACTGTTTACAATACTCACAATTGCCCAGACATGCAAACTGCCTCAATGTCCACTGACAGATGAATGGAGTAAGAAGATGGGGTACATACATGCAATGGATTACCACTCAGCCATGAAAAAAAGAACAAATTAATGCCATTTGCAGCAACATGGATGCACCTAGAGATTCTCATACTAGGTGAAATAAGTCAGAATAAGAAAGACAAATACCGTATGATATTACCTATATGTGGAATCTAAAATATGGCACGAATAAACCTATCTACAAAACAGAAACAGACTCACAGACATAGAGAACAGACTTGGGGTTGCCAAAGGGGAAGGAGAGGGAGTGGGATGGACAGGGAGTTTGGGATTAGTAGACAAATGATTACATTTAGAATGGATAAGCAATGGGGTCCTACTGCACAGCACAGGGAACTATACAATCTCTTGGGATAGAACATGATGGTCAATGGTATGAGATACACACATACACACCTACGACTGGGTCACTTTGGTGATAGAACATGATGGACAAGAGTATGAGAAAAGAGTGTATATATATATATATATACACACATACACACCTACGACTGGGTCACTTTGGTGATAAAACATGATGGACAAGAGTATGAGAAAAGAGTGTATATATATATATATATATATATATATATATACACACACACATACATACCTATGATTGGGCCACTTTGGTGATAGAACATGATGGACAAGAGTATGAGAAAAGAGTGTATATATATATATATATATATATATATATATACACACATACATACCTATGATTGGGTCACTTTGGTGATAGAACATGATGGACAAGAGTATGAGAAAAGAGTGTATATATATATATATATATATATATATATACACACACACATACATACCTATGATTGGGCCACTTTGGTGATAGAACATGATGGACAAGAGTATGAGAAAAGAGTGTATATATATATATATATATATATATATATACACACACATACATACCTACGATTGGGTCACTTTGGTGATAGAACATGATGGACAAGAGTATGAGAAAAGAGTGTATATATATATATATATATATATATATATATATATATACACACATACATACCTACGATTGGGTCACTTTGGTGATAGAACATGATGGACAAGAGTATGAGAAAAGAGTGTATATATATATATATATACACACATACATACCTACGATTGGGTCACTTTGGTGATAGAACATGATGGACAAGAGTATGAGAAAAGAGTGTATATATATATATATATATATATATATACACACATACATACCTATGATTGGGCCACTTTGGTGATAGAACATGATGGACAAGAGTATGAGAAAAGAGTGTATATATATATATATATATACACACATACATACCTATGATTGGGCCACTTTGGTGATAGAACATGATGGACAAGAGTATGAGAAAAGAGTGTATATATATATATACACACACATACACACGTACGATTGGGTCACTTTGCTGTACACTGGCAATTGGCATAACACCATACATCAACTATACTTTAATAAAAATAAAATGAAAATAATCAAATGGTCGTTTTAAAGTACTAAAATGATTAACTAACAAGAGGGCATACAAAATAAGTCAGAGGTTGGGGAGGCTGCAGGAAAGGCTATAGTAATTATCAAAGCTGCTTATGCAGGCAGAAATGCTTCTGTCGTTAGTCACTGGATTGATAAGAAGAGGACAGAAGTGAGAGGTTTTATAGAATGATGTAAAGAGGAACCAACAATCGACAAGAGAAGGAGTCTGTGGGAGAAGGAGCTGATGGGGAGAGAAAAGGTTTCTCTCTCTGAATATGTTACCAATGGTTGACCTTCTCTCTTCCCAGCATGTAACCTGACAGCTGAAATAGAAGCTCTGAATGTTCTTTCTAGATTAATTAAATGCCACTTTGGCCCCTAATTTTAAGAGGCCCGAGGGCATCTAGCATCATTCGCATTTCCAGAGGGGAAGAAGTCTAGTGCCTCCCGGGGGTCCAGCATCACCTACCGGCCTGGCATCCATCCTTCTCAGCAAGGGCTCTGCTCTCCTGCACCTGCTTCCTTTTCTAGTTCAGACAGACTGGGTTTTCTCAGAGACGGCAAGAATCAGGATACATCCTGCACTTCCATTTTCCCTAAGGGTAACTGTACTTCATGTCTTTTTTATAGGTGTCTCATAACATCAGATACCTTCCAGGTGGACCTTGTTGGGAGCATGGAAACCTATGGACTCTTCGCACTGTATTTCCCTAAGCAAATTTGTCAGGCACAGTGGTTCACCGCTTGATAAAGCTGCTAGTGCATTTGTCACTACCAAGTAGCAAATTAGTTCATTGTTTGTTTTCCAAAGTAGGCAAACTGCAACAAACAGTCACAGTACATGGACGGAATGCGAGCCTTACCACGGAAAGCATGTTTAAAAAGATAAAAAAAGAGTATCCTGGTCAAGGAACATTCTCCAACTGTGCTTCGGAAAAAACAAGGGAAGACAGCAAGTGTAAAACTCATAAACGTCCGGCCCACGAACTGAATCCAGCCTGCTCATTTTGGTCACTGACTTTCATTTTTCTAGGTTTCCCAACAGCAAATTAATGGGTAAGGATTACTGTTAATAACGGGGTGAGGTAGAAATCAATCATTATTATTAACTTGAGTTTACGGCGCATAATTCTCAGACCCAAAGAGGTTACGTAATTGTCACAACTCACAGTGGCAATGTTCACATCTCCTGATTTATTTTTAAAGAATCTAAAAGTTTATTCTTTAATTCTTCTCTTCTTTTCATGGCCTGTCAGCTCACATCAGTTGTTATTTTCCTCCACCTTTCCAAAGACTCCTCACAAAAAGGAAAATTGCATCACCTGCATTTTCAAAAAGGCATAGAGGGAGGGAATCTGCAGTTTCTTCGTTATATCATGACGTGAGAGGTGATGTGCCAAGGCCGAGTGCAGGTGTTTATACAAGATAGAGAGACCTGGAACCTGGGTGTCTAGAATGGTCTTCTTTTTACAGCAGAGAGTGGGAGCACATGTTACTTACATGACAGAACCCTCCCTGGGTTACTCCAAGGGCAGAGTCCTTCAGATAATAGCATGTGTGGTCCCATTATCTCTGAAGGGACTGGTATAAAAGCTGCAATTTATTTTAAAAAATGAATAAATACTTACAATGAGCTGGGCACAATGCCCAGTGGAAAAGTACACCCAGTCCTATCAAAAGGAGACAGTTTATGCTCATGGGCCAGTATTCTCTCTCTCTCTCTCCACTCAAGTGATGAAGGGGGATAATTTGTGCTCTTCAGGAACCTCGTGGTACTGGGAACAAAAATGTCTTTAAAAGGAGAATTTCTTCATAAAGGAAAATAAGGTTCAACTTTGAATGACTTTCTGGATTTTCTTAACCCTCTCTTAGATGGAGGGAAAAGGGAAAGTAGGTGAAATATAAAGAAAAATAGAGAATTTTTTTCTGATCTAGGCAATGATGAATTAACATTTGTGGTTAGCGGTGGACATATTTTTTTTTCAGAAGCTTTTGGCTTTTCCCCAGTATTTTTTAATAGAAATTCAGGTTATTCATGTGACCAGAGTGACCTCATCTCTAGAGCAAGCTCTTCCTGTTGAAATAGTTGACAATTTGGTTTATCTCAGACTTTTAATACAATTACTTTTAATTTTGCGGGCATGGTAGGGATTGATGCATGACGGTCCAAAGCAAGCTTTGTTTTACCACTGAGACGCATGAATCAAGCAACAGGACGACTGTCTGTGGCCGTTCTTGCTGCAGCAGAGAAGGATGAAAGGTGACTTTGGCTCGCGGACAATCCGTCTTGAAACCTCCAGCCCTCAGCCGGCGGAGCGCTCTCATCAATAGACGTCTGCGCTCCAATTGGGTGTGTGGGTGGCAAGCGCCGACACCTCATTTTGATGAAAGGACCCTACAATGCCATTACCAAGAGTGACGTTTTAATAGCAGTCAGACACATCACTCTTATCTAAAAAGTCACCAAGCTTCCATCAGCGGTGCGTCACCTCCCTTAGGAGTGTATACCAGACATTGTCTGTGCTAAAGCCAGTGAGGCTTCCTTAAAATTGGGACCAAAATGCATGTTTTAACATCTGGCAGCTGCTGACTTTGATCGAGTCTCCTGTCTGTGCTTATCTTGTCACAGGAACAGATTTTCTGGCTTGTATAGGGTGACAGTGCCCATCAGTCATGGGCCTGGGTTTCTTGGCTTTGCAGTGCATGATGGTTGCATGAAAATCCATTCATAGAAGCCTGGATGGTGGGAGACAGGGACACTTAGTCAGCAGTGAGACCGGAAAGACTTTGTGGGAATACACGTTTTTGATAAATCCATCGACTCTTGTGACACAGAAGAAGGCGTGGAGATTTGGCACTTTTTGTAGAATTAGGCTACTCAGGATTTGAGGGAAAATCAGAAACAAAATCAATTTATGATGGTTAGGCTAAGGTCAAAGCATTAAAAAATAGATCATATTGACTTTTTGGTCCTAAATTCAGAGAATGAGTCGGAGGAAAGATGTAAGTGTATCTCTTTTTCACTTGGAAAGGAATATGTATAACTTAGAGTGGACGCCATAGAAGAATTACGTTATTATGCCTTTCATCAAGGACACAAAGACACTGAAATGAAGTAAACAGGATACACATAAAGCTTGAAAATCATGAAAAGTCATGAAGAGTACAAAAACCTAAAACCTTACCATCACCAAGAATTTCCTGAGCATCCAATAGGTTTAAGACATCATCCTGCGTCTTTTCCGGGAAACATAACGTGAGGGAGGGCGAAGCTTCCAGGGTCATGAAAGCCTGAGACGGAGTTCCAGCCGTGCTCTCCCTAAAGTTAGCACATAATGACATTACCCCTGAACTTAGATCCCCCCGTGTAGGAACTGACCATTACATTTACTATTAGGGTTGTGTGGGGAGTTAAAGCAATCTATTAATCATTTACTCTATAAATTCAACAAATACTTACAGAGCATGGTCTCTGCATTTGGTCTGCTTGAGGAATTCAGAAGCACATGGTTAATAAAAGAGGCAAAACTCCCTACCCTCAAAGGGCTGAAATTCTGGTGGGAAAGATGGACAGAAGCAACGTCAAGTTGTCCAGGGAAGGCATAGTCAGCCGTGAATAAGGCTAACTGCCGAAATGGGTAGGTATCGAGGGATAGAAAATGTGAGGTGCTGTGAAATTTTGTGTAGGGTAGCCTCACAGAAACTGAAATTGGGATAAAGGAATAAAGGCAGTGAGCATGTGAGTCGTGCAGATACCTGGGGGAAGGCTGTGGAGGGCAAGTTAAAATGAAGGATGCTGGAATTTTCATTGTGGCTCAGTGGGGTTAAGAACCCGACATCGTGTCACTGAGGATGTGGGTTCAATCCCTGACCTCCCTCAGTGGGTTAAGTCTCTGGCATTGCCACACACTGTGGCGTAGGTTGCAGACACAGCTCAGATCTGGTGCTGCTGTGGCTGTGGTGTAGGCCGGCAGCTGCAGCCTTGATTCCACCCCCAGTCTGGAAACTTCTATATGCCACAGGCATGGCAGTAAAAAAATAAAATATAAAATAAAAGGGTGTCTAATTAAATCTGAATTTCATAAAAACAATACGTCATTATTTTAGTGCAGGAACATACCACGTGGAGGGTAGCAGATTGTCTCGTGTGAAGGTACAAGTATGCCACTCCAAAAGGCGCCACTTGGATGTAGGATGATTTTGAGCTAAAACACCTTAAAAACAGTAGACATAAGCTGAGCATTCTAATCTCCCATATTCTTCCTGAAAACCGGAAATAAACACTTCCATCTGAAAGACAACCTCCCTTGCTAGGAGAGAAGAAATATTCTTTGTCTGGGAGTCAAAGCTGAGAGAATTCTGAACCTTGTTAAGATGATTCTTGTGTTTGTTTAGCCGTCCCATATATTTTAGGTATTTTTCCCAAATTGCCTCTCTTTGTTCAACCTGGTATAAAAGTATTTACATTTTGCCGTTTTGTTTGTTTGTTTGTTTGTTTGTCTTTAGTTCCTTTCGAGTGTTCCCATGCCATAGAATGTGGGGAGCCGAGAAGATACAAGGAGCCGAGGAAGGGAGCTTGCCTGAACGGTGCAATTCTGAGGGCAGGCTCCTAATCAGAAAAAGGGGCCTGCCTGAACGGTGCAATTCCGAGGGCAGATTCCTAAACAAGGAGATGGCTGCCTGTACAGCACAATTCCGAGGACAGGCCCCAGAAGACAATAAGGATCGCCTGCTGACACTGGTGGGGAACCGAATTTTCCAGGAAACAATTTCCATTTTGCGCTGCTGAGTGGGGATTTTTCCATGGATGACTTAGTCTTTTCTGCTATTCCCTTGTTATTCAGTTTTCCTCAGTCTTTCCTGATTATTTACTTATTATTCTTATTTCCCATTCTTATTTTCCTGTGGTGATTTGTGATTTAACAAAGTTACAACAATACTATAATAAGAATTTCATCCTAAAGGACTTTTCCTTATTTAAATCAAACTTAATTAAAACATAGTGTTTATCTACTAACCAGTTATACAGTAAACTTTAGAGTTAGGATTTTAATGAGGTTCGTAGAAGTTGGACATATATTATTCTTGATCAAAAGAAACCCAGCTGTGAGTTTTGTCCTTGAGGTTAGAAACTTTTAGTGGTAGCTGGCTAAGTTGATTTGTATTTTCTCACACTGTCTCCCTGCCAAGGACACTTTGAAGATAGACACTAGTCTGAAGACAGGATTTTTTTGTGTTTGTAACTTCTTCAGCTTGTGGGACTTGGCTGGCCATGAGATGGTTTGTGCTGAGTCTCCTCTTTCCCACATGATATGTTTGTGTCTGTTTGTCCTTGAATTGCACTCACTAAATTTAATTAGGCTAAAGATTTTAAGACATGGTGTACGGCTACTGTACCATGTGATCAAAAAACAAAGCCTAATAGTTAACCAATGTACTTTTAACACTGTGATGTAATCTGTAGTGAAAAACTGTCTGTATAATCAACCACTTATGCCAATAAAGTTTGAGCAGTCCAGCTCCCTGAAAGAAGGGACAAAGAGGCTCTCTCTGTGTCTTTCACCAACGCTGCCCATCTCCGATCGGGAAAGTGGGCACTCCCTGGCCGCCGGAGCTGGCCTCCGGCGATAGAAAATTGTATAAAAATGTGTGTGCTTCTCCCTTATTACTGTCTTGTGTCAGTTTAATTCTCAGGCTCAGTAAAAAACCTAGGGGAGGAGAGGTAAAAGTTTGCCTCCTTACACATGTACGTTTGGGATATATTTACAATGAAAGAAAATGCTTTCCTCATTTATGCAAAATTCAGTTTAACTGGATGCTTTGTATTTTATTTAGCATTTCTATTCATCTATGATTAAAAAGTACATGTAAAACCTATTTGTATTATTTGGACTACATGACTCTGATAATTAGTTTCTTCTATTGATTCTGCAACTTCTCAACCAATATCTCTTAAAATATCACCTTCTTCCAAGTTTCCCTGTGCTTTTCTTCTAGAGTTCCGAGTGAGTATCAGGATTTTTTGTGTTTTTTTGTTTTTGTTTCTAAGGCACACCTGCGGCATATGGAGATATGGAGATTCCTAGGCTAGGGGCCTAATCAGAGCTGTAGCACCTGGCCTACGCCACAACCACAGCAACACCAGATCCGAGCCATGTCCGTGATCTCCACCGCAGCTCACAGCAACACCAGATCCTTAACCCACTGAGCAAGGCCGGGGATCGAACCCGCAACCTCATGGTTCCTAGTCGGATTCGTTTCCCGCTGAGCCACATCGGGAACTCCAAGTATCAGGATTTTTCACTCTTTCCTTCAGGCACTCTAACTTTGCTTTTACCTGTTTGTTTCTCTGGGAGTTCTATTCTTGGTAATTTTTCTGTCTCCTTTGATTTCATTAATCCTTTCTTAATAACCTAAATTATTACCTGCCTGCCTGTTGAATTTTCAGTTTTACATGATATTTTTCATGTCCAGACTTTCCACAACGATATAGATGCAGAGGATAACATAACATGGAAGCAAATTGCAGAATACGTATATCCGTTTATATAAAACTTCAAGGCAAGCAAAACCAAGCTCCAGGGTGAGAGGGAAGGAGCTGCAGAGGGGCTGTTCAGAACCATCCTGTGTCCCCAGTTATTCTCTATTTCTTATGCTGGTGAGAGAGCAGACCAGGGCCCACAAACCCATTCTTCCTTCCAGTTTACACATATGCTCGATTATTACATATCTCTTCACTGTTTGCTTCAACCAATCTATATGTTTTTATGGTTACACCCATGGCATATGGAAGTTCCTGGGCGAAGGACTGAATCCAAGCCACAACTGCAGCAGTGTCAGGTCTTGTAATCCACTCTGCCAGGCTGGGGATTGAACTCACCCCTCTGCAGCAACCTGAGCTGCTACCTTCGGATTCGTAACACACTGTGTCACAGCAGGAACTCCTCAACCAATATTTTTAAGAGTGAATATACAGGGAAGTGAGGCAATAATGAGCTTATTTTGGTTGTGAAGGGGAAAATATCTCTCAGAACTTAGGTATAGGGAATGCTGAAATAATGGGAGGCTTTTCTTTTCTTTCTTTATCATTGTCGTGGGAAAGACTGTGGCTCATTACTGAAGATAAGGATCCAGTAAAGGGTTTTAAGATGCAAAAGAGAGAGGAGATATTCAATAACACTAAGGTCCTGGGAAGATAAAAACAGCAGATAATTCAAAGCACACTGTGGGGGTGGTT
Organism: Sus scrofa; assembly: GCF_054392235.1. Taxonomy (NCBI): domain Eukaryota; kingdom Metazoa; phylum Chordata; class Mammalia; order Artiodactyla; family Suidae; genus Sus; species Sus scrofa. Next base: position 4,123,098 of record NC_139383.1, read on the forward strand.
GTGTTGAGAATGAAGGAGTCAATTCTGTTAGGAGGGGATGGGCTGTGGTGCAGACAAGTGGTATGAGCTACAAAACTTTATAGTTCAGCAGATTTAAGGAGCTGGTGAGAAATAGACTTGGCAAAGAGTGACAGCACTGGACCACATCTTGAGGGATGTAGAAAAGGATCAGCTGGGTTTCCACGAGACACAGAATTGGAAGGAACGCCAGTGGAGGTGAGTGTGCTTGATGATGGTGAGAAGAGGTCCTGTGGGTCAAGTAGGAGACTGAGGAGGAACCTGGGAAATTAGCAATGGACATGACCATTGTGTGTGTGGGGGGAGAGAGGTCAGGAGACCATCAACATGAGAACAGGAACATGGGAACGTGGCTGCCATAAATTCCAAAACAAGGATTACCTCTGGGGAAAGGTAAGTGTAGGCTACTGTGTTAGAGATCCTTCCTTTTATTAAAATTAAAAATAATCTCTAGCAAACATGGGGAGGAAAGACATCCTTTCTTTAAATACGGATAATGAAAGTGAGTTATTCCTTATATTATTCTTTATCCTTTGAGGTATGCTTGAAATGTTTCAAGTGAAACATCTTGAATATTATCTTTGTTTTCTAAAAATAAAATGGTGCAAACATTTTGCATTGGAAAAACCCACTAAGTTGAAGAAATTGCACAAAAGTCAGAATGCCTGGTGTCTTTTCCACCCTCATACCCCCACCATGTCCAAGGATGCAGAATTTAAATATCATGAGGCTTTGGCCACAAGCTCCTCACCTGTTTAAGTGAAAACTATTCCATTTGAACCTTGGCTTCCAGAAAAAGAAGGGTAAATGACTCAACTGCTGTAATGATCATTCTTAATAAATAGTAATAAGCTGCTTGGGTGAAGTTTTCAACAGCCTTTCACATAAAATGGACCTTGAAAAAATGAAAATGATGGAAACGAAGGAGAGTTATCAATACCTTGATGCAGGGAACTGGGAGAATTACTTTTAAAAGCCCCCAATTCTGAAAAGCATTCAAGTGTGCCTATCGACCTGTCTGATAAATTACATGTAGTCTGCCCCCTCTTGCTCTTCCAGAAGCCCCCAGACACCTAGGAATGTAATTCTTAAAAAGTGGCACATGAGAGAGAGGTGACACCGTGGTCTTAGCCTGGGTGCTGATTTAGGGTGGATGGATCCCATATCCCTTTGTTTCTCAGAAGTTCCCCTGTACGGTATTGCATGTGGTGGTGACAACCGTCAGTCTGAGCCACTTCATGCTAAATTTAACACAGGAGTTGCGGAATTCTCTTGGGGCAGTTATTGACATCTGAAAGAGTCATCTCTCCCTTTGGGATATTTTTCTCTACCAGTATTATGAAGCGAGTCTGCTCTTGGCGTTGTTAAACCCAAGAGGAAGGGGATTTAACTGCACTTGATAATTACATTAAAAAGTCTAATGGATAAGTTAGTGGCACAAAAATAACAGAAATTTACCATTCTTTATTCACTGAAAGAAAATAAAAGCAGTCGTTGGCTTTGCCATTCAAGGTTTGCATCCAAGCCCAGGGAGAGCCTCTTGTACACAGGCACACCCTTCAGCAGTCCTCCAGGTGTGGGCAGAGCTCCTAAGGGGAGGTGGTGTGGACACGGCCCCTGAGGATGTGCACATCTTAAGGAGAGTTACGGAGTCAGGGAGAAATCTCATTCTTATCTTCTCTCTCTACGACCAAAGTGAGAAGACAGGCAGATGGGGAAGACAGGCTAAAGTTCCTAAAGGACATTAATAGCTGCTAACTCTCCAGACCCTGAGTGATGGGGTTTCACTTCAACCTGGGATGTAAAAGTCACAGGAAAAATAGGACTCCCACCCTCGTAATCACCCAAAGATGATCGTCTACAAAATCCTAATTTTCTTGAGTCTATCAGAAAACTGAGGCCACAAGGCGACCAAATGAACTGAATTCCCCAAAATAACAGGCACCCCCACCCCACCTGTGAGAAGAAAGGGGACATACAAACCACTTCTCCTTTGTTGAATGTGGAAGAGGTAGGTGGCTGCCACAGAAGTGGGTAGAAAGAAAACAGTCCGGATTTTCGTGAATTTAACAATGTCCAGACATGGACAAATAGAGTTTAGAATAATTGGAAACCAGCAGTTTAGGGGTCAGTAAACTTTTCTTAAAGGACCATATAGTAAATTTGCAAGATCTAAGGTCTGTGTTCCAACTATGAAGCTCAACAATTGTGCCAAAGTAGCAACAGACAACACGTAAATGAATGAGTGTGCTGTGTTTCCACAAATTGTTATCAGCAAAAACAGGCTGCAGCCCATGGGTAATACGTGACTGATTCCTAGTCAAGTGACTCCAAGTGTCTTAGGTAGACTCCAATCTGGTATCATCCTACTTTCTTCGGCTGCCTGGGATGTAGAGCAGTGCTGGTGAGCAGAAGCTGGCCTCAGCAATTTGCATGAAAATTAAAGAATCTAAGTCAAGTTCCCTTCTTTAAGAAGCCTTCTAATTTATGCTGACACTAAGCAGGGTTCCAGACAAACGAGCCTACCTCAGTTTGCTTAGACTGAGCCCACAGGCTGCATGGTATAAACAACACATATTAACGTGGCACATTCTGGCAAGTCTGAGATCCTGACAGAAGCATATGCGGTTCCTAGTGAGACCTTCCTCCTGGAGATGTGCAGTAGGTCCTCACTGAAAAATAAAGGTGTGCTTCTTGTTCATTATACAGTTGTAAGTGATTCCAAACAGGCAGGTGGAAGATTGGGGTACTGAGAAGAGTTCTATCTAGGGAATCATGCATTGACCAGGACTCAAGGTCTGTTGATCTAGGGCGTGGGGTCTGAGGTCATCTGTGTTTTTGTTGGTTTTGGTTTTTTTTAGTTCAGATTAAATGCATCTTCTTTTCCTTTTTTTCATTTTATATGATTATTTTTTATTTTTTTCCACTATAGCTGGTTTATGGTGTGTTTTCCGTGTGGTTAAGGGATGGGGAAAGATCAGGACGGGGTAGGTGTGGGGAAATGGAAGTTTAGTTCAGGCCTCTGCTTACTATCTGCCCAAGCTTATAATTAAGGCATTTGTCACAAAATCCTAAAGGCTTTTCCAAGCCCACTGGAGTTGCCAGAATTCAGGTCCTTCCAGTTGCAGAGCTGAAGCCCTCAGCTCTAAGAAGCCACCTGTCATTCTCTGCCAGGTGTCCCTCTACACAATATGGTAGTATATTTCCTCTGGGCAAATGGGATAAGGTCTCTCCCACTCTGAATCTCCCTTAAGAGAAAGCCTGAAAAAGGAAAGAAAGAAAGAAAGAAAGAAAGAAAGAAAGAAAGAAAGAAAGAAAGAAAGAAAGAAAGAAAGAAAGAAAGAAAGAATTCTCTCTGTCCTCCCCCCACCCCCTCAAAAGAGAATGCCTTTTCTTGAGAGAGCCGTTTCAAGAGAGAAAGACTCTCTTGAAGTGGTCTACCTCGTTAAGTTACCCATCCAGGCTCCTCTCCCTTGTGGTTAATCCAAAGTTTGTTAACTAGACATCTGAATTACTTCTACAAAATGTATCCATCTTTGCCATTGGATAGTCCCATTCATAGGAGGCAAATCCCATCATATTCCCAATCCTGCGAGTGTACAGGTAGACGTCCTGCGGGCTATCGTAGAATTCTGTCAACCAAAATTTGGAATTAAAAGAAAAACTGTGCACCTAAGAATCTTAAATTGAAAAGCCCAGGGATGAAGTTCAACAATGAAGCCAGAAATTATTTTTTTGGAAGTCCTTTAGAGAGTGATGGGAGTTTTTTAAGCCTTCTCTGATCTGTGGATTACGGACTGTGTCATGCTTTAACAAGTTTGCAACTTTTAACTTGGCTCTTTCTGCAGTATCGGGTAACCTCAAGTGTGGTGAGATTAATAGAAAACAGGAAGGCGATATGGAACAGAAAAATAGCATTGTTTCAACCAGGACTTCCCTCTCCTTGTCTGACATTTGTTATCATCATTGTAGAGCCCTCTGAATAACAAACGATGTGGAGCTGCTCAAAAGCCCAGGAAAACTCGGACCCCTAATTTCCGAATCATGTTGGGATTCTGTTACCAATTATTTCTACATCAAATAGTTGCTTTGTCTTTCCTTGAATTTTCACATTATACATTACTATCATTGCCAGGCCCTTGCCTCTTTGCAGACTGTTAAGAGCAGCTGCCTATAAACACTGTAATGAAGTTACGTTAATGTAGAAAACTGGAAAAAATTATGGTGACAAGTGTCATATGCCAAGAACGACAGAAATACTGTCTTTAAAAGGTAACTATGAGTTTGATACGGAATTGACTCCTCCATGCACACCAGGATTGGGCTCATGAAGACATTTGTTTGGGGCCAGTCTAAAAACCATCAGAGCTAAGAGTCCGGTAGTCAGACTCCAAAACCTGTGCTCATATTAAGAGACATAATTTTTCCTTATTGTACTTTACAGATGCATAAAGCTGAGCCCCAGGCTTGGTGCAGAAGAGAGCATAAAATAGGAGGAGGAAATCCGGAGGACACTGGAGTGATGGCAGATATCAAAGAAGAGAAGTGGCCAGGGAAAGATAGCCCTAATTCAATTCTTAATAGGATTTTTATTTAAAAAAATTATATTTACAGAACAATTTCAAAAAATAGTACAGAGTTCCCATATATCCCACACCTCGTTTGACTTATAATTAGTATATTACTAATATTAAGAAGGACATATAAATTAATAATAGAAATGATAGTAAAATTATCAAAGCGTACATGTATCATATGTTTATAATTAATGGATCAATATATTGATACAGTACTAGTAACCAAGGTCCACAGTATACTCATATTTCCTCAACTTTTACCTCTCAGCCTTTTCTATTCCAGAATCCCATTCAAGATACCACATTTCAAGAGGTGTCACATCTCCCTAGGTTGCTCTTAACTGTGGCAGTTTCTCAGACTCGCTTTGTTTTTGATAATGGTAATGGCTTTAAGGTGTACTGATGAGATATTTTGTGGAATGTCCTTCTGCTAGAATTTGTCTAAAGTTTTTCTCACGGTATGAATATGGTTACGGGGTTTAGGGAGAAAGGTCACAGAGGTAAAGTGCCACTTCCACCACCTCTCATCAAAGATGCTTATTAACCACAGGATGTATGACGGCAGATGTTCACCTTCATCACTTGGCTGATGCACTGCCAAGTTCTCCACTGTGGAGTTCTTCCCTTCCCCCTCTTTCCACACTGTCCTCTTCGGCAGGAACTCACTGCAAAACCCACACTGAAGGAGCAGGGAGTTTGGCTCCAGCTCAAAGGGTAGCGTATCAGCACACCCACGTAACTGTTTCAGGATTCTTCTGCACGGGAAAATTCGTCTCTGCTGTCCCATTTATTTATTTATTATGTCATTTATTTATACCAGTATAGACATTTATTTTACATGTTGGGCCAATGCTACTCGATTTATTTTCTTTCTCAAATTGTTCCAGATTTGTCCACTGGGAGTTCTTTCAGACGGTACTGGTGTATCTTTGATATACACCTTTGTGTTAGTCGTTTTTGTTATGTTTGTCTTCAGCACATTCTTGCATATGACACCACAGGAGACTTCAGGCTCATATTAGATATTTCCTGCCCCAGTCCTAGCATCATCAATTTCTCCAAGAAGCCTGGGTTCCTTTTATTAGATCGAGGTGATAGAGACCAAGACTTGAGTGCTAGGTGTGCTCACTGTTACTCGGATGCCATTACTTCAGGTCTTTTTCCCTGACAGAGGAAGAAAACATATGTACGTATACTAATCTACATATATTCTCACACCTATACATATGTCTATACATAATCAGCTAGACCTATCTTAGGCTAAACATGATTTCATATTGATGTTTCCAACTCTAACCCACCTTCACATGGATAATTCCAGCTTCCTTTCCTTTTGTATCTGTAAATTTCCACTCTGACACTGATAAATTTGGCTTCAATCATCTATCAATCACTTACTTAATTGTTCAATTGTAGTATGCATGTACAGTAGTATCTGAATTTTTAACCAGTACTCCATGGAATATAGCTTTATCAGCTAGAGTACAGTATACATACATACTTTATATACATAATTTATTTTCCCTTTAGTTTTATAGACTTGACTAATTTCCCAAGGTTTTTGGGTCAGCGCCTTTCTCCCCATACCTTTCAGTGAGGTTATTTTAGACATTGTTGTACAGTCAGGTTCTTTTGCCATATTCTGACCTCTATCTCGAGATTCTATAATTTCCTAAATATTTTTTTCATTGCACACATTAAATTTTATTCTTTTGCTGTGAAGTTCTATAGGTTTGGACACATGCATAGTGTTGATTACCTATCATCACTGTATGATACAAAATAGTTTCACTATCATTTCCCTAAATCTCCTATGCTTCAAATATTCAACTTCCCCTACCCCCAAACATATGGCAACTAGTGACTTTTTACCATTACTATAGTTTTTCCCTTTCCAGAATTTCATATAATTGGAATCATGAAATCTGTGGCATTTTGGAAAAAAAAAAAAAAAGATTTAGTTCGGGGTACAATTTTACAGATCCTTGAACCGATAGGACGTAGTGTTCAATATGCCCACGCACCCCATCCCCATCCGTGGACACAGTTTCCATATTGTTAGCATCTTGCATTAGTGCAGCACCTTTGTTTTCCTCTTTCAACCAGTATTACTAACTACAGTCCATACCTTACATTTACTTTTCATTTTTTATGTTGTACAACTCTGTGGATTTTGACAGATGCATAAAGACATATGTTACCATCAGAGGATAATTTCGTCTCCCCCCAAATCAGCTATTCTCTCCCCATGCCTTGAACCCTTGGTGAACACTAATCTTTTTACAGTCTCTGCAGAGCTGTCTTTTTCAAAATGTCACATTGTTGGAATTGTAGAATGTGTTCCCTTTTCACACCGGTTTCTTTCACTTATTAATATGTGCTCGAGGTCCCTCCATGTCTTTCCGTGGTTTAATATTTCATTTCCCTTTTTCACTGACTAATATTTCCTTGTATGGATACACCACAGTTTGCACATCATTTTTTCTACTGAAGAATTACTATGGTTTTTTCCAGTTTGGGTTGATTATGAATAAAACTTCTATAAATTTTGGCATTAAAAAGTTTGTGTGACTCTCTTTTCATATCAGTTCGTGTAAATTACAAGGAGCCTGCTTTCTGAATTATGTAAGAGCATGTTTAGTCTTGTAAGATACTGCCAAGTTGTTTTCCATAGTGGTTGAACAATTTTGCATTAATACCAGCAAGGAATGAGTGTGCCTGCTGCTCTGAACCCTTATCAACAATTAAGAGGTCAATGTTCCAGATTTGGCCATCCTAATAAGTGTGTAGTAGTCTCTTGTTTTAGGTTGCAGTTCCCTAATGACAAATCGTGGTTGAGCATTTTTCATAAGTGCATTTGCCATCTGTAAATCTAAACTTTGGCAAGGTGTCTTTTCACCTATGTTTTAACCAATTTGTTCACTTTGTTATTGTTGAGTTTTAGTATTTGTATGTTTTGGATACGTGTTCTTCATCAGATATGTGTTTTGCAGATATTTTCTTCCAACCTGCAGCTTGCCTCTTCATTCTCTTAACAGTGTTTTTGTCCAATAAGAAGTTTTTAAATTTAATAAAGTCCAAATTATCAATTCTGTTTCTTTCATGGATGATACTTTTGCTGTCATATGTAAAGGAGATATTCATCAGCAGAATGAGGTCACTTAGATTTCCTTCCAGAAGCGTTAATGTTTTGTCTAATTCAATGCTTTAATCATGTACAGTGCTTCACTGTAAACATCCTCTTGTGTCACAGGAACTTCAGCACAAATTTGTTATTATACGCATATTAGTAGTTTAGAACTCTATACAAGAGCTTGAGCCCTTAATGCAAGGTAACATATATGGAAACCCAACATCATGTGCTTGTAGAAATTACCTAAATACAGACCAAATGTAACAGAAACAATAACTCAAAATCAGAAGTGCCTAGGGACCACACAAACTTTTCTAAGAATCCTCAGAAATCCCAAGACCCCATTATGTCTCCCCTTGTATGAGGAATGGACATTCGAGCCAATTTAATTTGAATCTCAAAGGACAAAGAGACACTGACATTTAAGTTAGAGTAGTAAATGGACCTTCTCTTTCTCATAGTTATTGTTACCAAAAAAAGACTCTTGTGAAGAGTTTCTAGAAAGATTTCCTTTATCTTACTGAATTAGAAACCCACGTAGAGAAACTGAGTAGGTGAGCTAGGGGTGTAAGAAACCACAGGAGGGCCAATATCGTGCCTTATTCATCACTGCATGGCATAGGATAGGCACCAGACAATTGTTTGGTAAATGCCCGTTTCTCGAATACATCTATTTTAAAGAAATTGTTCCCATAGAACAGACCTTCAGTAACAGAACAAAAAAGAATCTTGGATACATCTTACGGCAATTCTCTTGGAAACATAACGGTTTTCAATAACAATGTAATTTTATCTACCAGTAAAATTATTAGATCACAATTACCAGTGAACTTTAGCTGCCTTAGAAAGATCAAATCCTAATGTGTTTTAATGGTGTCTTTAAGATTATTTCAGATCTTTATTCCTGTAGGAAATGTTTTCCCTAATTCTACAGCAAGAACTCCATCCGTCAGCACACACCTAGCTCAGCCCTACTGCCCACAAACCTATTTATCTTTCAAGCACCTCTCCGGAAGCAAACTCAAGGCCCACTTACGGACAGGACGTATTCAAACAGAAGACGTTAACAGAGATGAACGCGGTCCTGGTGGTTCACTGACAATACGTGCTATGATGCAAAGAACACATACCTTACATTTCCAGAGCCTGCGTGCAAAACACTCTCACACAAATTCCCTCATTTATCCTCCTAGTTGAAGGAGGAAAAGCAAACGCTTTCCTATTTTTAAAGATTAGGAAACAAACACAATGGAGATAAATTGGCCTGATCAAGGTCACCCAACTGACGAATCTGAGAACAGAATCTCTAGCCTACATCTATTTTTTTCCACGATATCCCTCTGCTTCAAACAAAAACGAATTACCAAGGGCTTTGGGTCAGAAACGCTGCACATTTAGGACATTTATCCTCAATTCCAGTTAAGTCATTTGGCAGAGTTTCCTACACTCATTCTCTTCAGAGGTGGTTCTGTACTTTTTTGAAAGGAATCAATAATAATTTAAATTATGGCAAAACTATTTGTAGAATGCCGCTTTACTAGGCAGCATGAAAGGCTCAAAATTCTTCAGTACTAGAAAAATGTTTGAGATTCATACACACAGCAAAATATTCTACAGAACAATAATTAATAGCATCATGACAATGTGTCATGTTTTATTAGTTAAAAACTATTTTGACTTGCTTTAATACCCAGTTTTATATATACTGAGGGGTGGAATGATTCATAATGCCATTTTACTATTAAACTACCCAAGTTTCACTTCATATTTTAAACTAAACAATTAATTTTGTCCATGCGTACACTCTCTGAACAGACTGACATGAATTTGTCATTTATTCTAATTATGCATGCAAAATAAGTTTCAGACAGCAACATAGTTGAGCTGTGTGCTTGCTATTTAATATTTATAGGGCTCCAGCAATGATTAAGCAGCATCTACAACAAAATCCCTGTTCCTCCAGGCATGTAAATTCTAGTGTTTTGATGGACTTTGCAGTCAAGATACTTGTTTCATACTGACCAGCAGATTATCTCTGTGAATCTGCAAACCATGCTGCTGGGCCGCAAGGTCATCAATTTACTCCTCTTGTTACACAATTAATTTTGCTTTATGTTATAGCCAGTAACTGCCCAAGTAACTCCAGTCGACCATCTGAAAAACACGGGCCCTCTGTTGCAGGTGGAGGCAAGATGGATGATGAAGTATGAATGAATCAGGACGAATTCGGTTTCACTACTGGAAAAGGAACTCAAACAACTCACAAATTTATAGCATGACTTTGAAAATCCAAGCATTCTAAAAGAATCTCATGCCCTGCCTTTGTTGGTCTCCAAGTTCATGACAAGTATTCTAGCACTGAAATGTTTATTTTTTATTGGCATCAAGCTCAATTCAGTTGCTACCTTAATGGAGAACAATTACTAAATGCCTTTAGAGAAGATTGAGAAACATGTGTGTCCTCTTGCCTTGCAACCTGCCTGTCCAGGATGTCTTTGAGAACATCCTTGATGGATGAGACAGTCTAGAGGGGGAAGATGGCCAACTGAGGCACCCAGAACAGACCTACTAGGGAAGGGACTGGTTTCAAATGAAGATAATAAGGGTTGGGGTAGATAAATGATCATGCACCTGTCAAGGAAATAGTCTGAAGAGGGAGGGAGGAGGCAGGGAGAGAGGCAGGGGAAGACTGAATTTGAAATAGAGCATAGAGTAATTCAGAATGGCATACATGGCCAGGGAGACTGAGCAGACTTAGCAAGGAGGGGAGTACCACTATAAAAGAAGATGGAAAAAAGTTAATTCTTGTAACGTTTCTTCAAGCTAATCATTTAGGGACTGTGGGTGGGTTATATTATAATAGGGAAGTGGTGTCAAAGAAACAAGCATCATAATAGTTGAGGAGGTAAAGCTTAAAATAGGGATAGAGATGAAACAAAGCAGAAAATAGTACAAAGTTACAATTTTTGATCGCCCCTTTGTAGTCTTCACATCTAAATTCCAAATTTATCTTTCTATGTCAAGCAAGACAGAGAGAGAGAGAGTGAACATTTAGTGACTGGAAAGATCATACCTTTTTAAAGCATTAAATTCACTCTGGTATTTTAATGCTACATTACCAAGTCAGGGTCATGGTTTTACAGCAATTATGATGGTTATAATAATGTGTGTGAGAGAGAGGCAGACAGACAGACAGTCAGATAGACAGGCAAATGGAGGTGGCATAGAGAGAAGAAGGTGAGAAATCTTCTTTCTCCTCTCAACAAGGAGAGGACTCTCGTATGATTGAGTCCGATTCCAAAATACAGACCTGCCCACATATTTTAATTGGCAGAATTACTCCACTAAAGAATGGGAACCTCTCTTCCCTTTCTTCTGATTATGTCTAGGTTGGTAAGGTGCCTGAGGCTTGCCTTATTTCCCTCTCTAGCTCTTTTCTTCTACATGATGGGATTCTGGTAGGAAAAAGGGGATGTCCCACTTCAGCTTAGAGCTTATTTTCCATGTTCCAGCTTAGTCTGCGAAAGTCTTACATCAAATATCAGTTAGTGGCCCAGCAAATAATGCATTCAAAATAGCATTTCCCTTTTACCAGCAGTCCCTGAAGGAAAGGGAGATTCTGGACAGATACTCTCCAAAGGTACCTTAAAACTCTCTCCAGAAAATTTCCCCCATAAAAAGTCATCTTCCTCCTACACTTAGAGATGGTAGTGAGATAGCTGGTAAATTAGAATTAAATATTCTTCAAAGATATATATGTGTGTGTGTGTGTGTGTGTGTGTGTGTGTGTGTGTGTGTATCCTCCAACAACCAGGAAAAATTATACGTGAAAGTGAATATATTTGGGGTCTGTAAAGTGGTAATTGACCACTGAAAATGGAGAGGAAAGTGCACGCCCAGGAGAACATGGTCAGTTTATGAAGGTCTCACTTCAGAGGTGTGGATGGATGGTAGGGAAAGAGAATTGAGGGACCTGGACCAGTATGTCTTGGAAGGACTGACAGAACAGAGAAGGAAGGCAGCAAAAAGACAATGGTTTTTATAAAGGATACAAATCCATATTCCCAAGGAATAATATAAGTCCATTTATGATGGAAAAAGATACAACTAAAGGATTATTTCCTTATCAAAAATCTGGATCCCTACAGAGGAAGCTGGGTGAAACTGAAACATTCCTCAATGTACAGCAAGTGGAGGAGAGAAGGAGGGTTAATTTTAAAAAGATTATCTGAGACCAGCTGCTTACAATACAACAGACTTGCTGTGAGGGCACTTGGTCAGGATTGTGTAACACAAACACTGAAGCATGGAATGCCTCCTCTCTCCCAGGATGCATTGTTCCCAGCTCCCAGAACCTGAGCAGGACCAGCCCTGTTCCTCAATCTCCCGGTCTGTGAGCATCACCTCGAAGATGTGACCCTTGAGGACCTTCCCAGGGCTGTGAAAAAGGACTGGGTTTTGCCTTTTTGTTTTGCCTTTTCCAGGGCTGCTCCCATGGCACATGGAAGTTCCCAGACTAGGGGTCTAATCAGAGCTGTAGCTGCCAGTCTACACCAGATCCACAGCAACACGGGATCTGAGCCACATCTGCGACCTACACCACAGCTCATGGCCACGCCAGATCCTTAACCCACTGAGCAAAGTCAGGGATCGAACCCCAAACCTCATGGTTCCTAGTCGGATTTGTTAACCACTGAGCCACGAAGGGAACTCCAGGACTTCCAGGCTCTGTCTCTGGAAGACTGACCAGTAACAGATCAATGCTGAAACTACATGGGGCCATTTTAATATTCCCACATGGATACAATAAGCAGAGCAAGTCCCTCTGCAGACAAAGAGAAAAATCAAACAAATATGCACAGTGAGGCAAAAATGAAAGTAATTTTGATCTTATTTGACACCTTAATTTTGTCCTGGGGTCCATCAACTTTTCTCTCAACTTTCGTTTAAGATGGGGGTCCGTCCACTTTTCTCTCAACTTTAGCTTAAGATGGCTCATATCTATTTGTGATCCTTTCAACCAAAACAGTTCTAATTAATGATGGAACATGATGCAGGATCTTCTCAAGAAGCTCTAAACCTCAGCATTCTTTCCTTTGCTGCTCAATACAATCGTGCAATCATGAGACCATCATTTCTCGTCAAACCACAGAGCTCACCACATCTGGGTGGGGAGGTCACAACTCGAGTCAATAGTTAGAAATTTTTCTATGGATCTTTCCAAAGCAATGAGAACAGTTTTTTGTGTGACTTAGGGGAATGATTTCATTGCCTGGAACTTGGTCATCTTTAAGTAAAGGATTTCTCTGGAAGTGAGAACTGTTATATCAGCAAATCAGCATTAACTCACTAACAAAAAAAATCCTTCTGAGACAAACCCAAAGGGCTAAAGGTTTTCCCTTGACTTAGAGGTTTCTGGATACATTAGTGTTTCTGAGTGACCAGCAGCAAAAGATGGATCCCAGCATACGGGTTGGGTGGACTTTGAATCCTAGCACTCTGATGCTCTAAATGCTCCTCTTGAAATTAGCTTTAGGTCAATAACCATCCCATGTCAAAATGAATAAATGCTTTCTTGGTAATGCTTACATTTGATTTTAGTTCTTTTAAAAAAATTATTCAAATAACTACTTAAAAACTTCCACAATTCAGAACTTCTATGTATTACTGAAAATTGTTCCGTTTTCCTTTTCCAACTTCACCCTGTTCCAAATAGCGGTGCCTTGTAATGTTGATTTAGTAATAAATGTACTATTTTATGCCATTTGACTCTTTATACTCAAAATGTCCAGATATAAGGAGAAAAATAATCACTACAGGACTTCAAATAAATCCTCCATGAGTAGATTTTCCTGTGTCAATGAATATAGAAAGAGCTGCCCTATTGTTTTGCAAACAGTGAATCTTCTCTAGCCTATAAATAATGGAAAGGAAAATCTCTGAAAGGATTTTCTAATTCGGTTGGCTTCAGGCTAACTACCCAGCATGCCTTCTTGTTTACAACTGCAAGTACAAATGTATGATTTTTCCCCTTTTCACTCAAAACATTAGCTTTTTGGCTTATGGAATTAACCTCTGCCATGCATCTATGCTGTTTGCTTGCTGTTGCTATTTTAAACACTGAATCTGTTTTGCACTTTTTACCATAAGGCTCTTAGAGTGTTATATAAACTGCTACTCCACGAATTCTCCTCTTAGCTCACATAAGGTAAACGTTAAATCCTCATCCAAATTTACTGACAGACAAACTAGAAGCTGCATATTCTGCTAGAACTCTTTAGAACACAGGTAACTGTGTCTCTAGCTTTGGAAACACTCTTGATAATATGACCATATGACACACATGCCTCTGATACTTTGTCTTGACCTCCTCCCTCGCCCATCACCTCCCCAGGAGTTCTCCTCCCCAGGGTGTTTTCAAATACAAGTCAGTCAGAGTTCACACTCCAACCACCTCCCTATCCAGCTCTCACACTTCAGCCCCTGCCTTGTTCAGGTCCAGATACCAGACAACTAAGGACAGCTGCTGTGCCCCACAGCCTGCTGAATTTATTCAAACTAGCCAGTCCTAAAGCCGCGGCCCTTGCTTCACCTGTCCGTCCTAAAGAAATCACAATAAGGGCTCTTGCTCAGAGTTTCTGCCCTCTCCCTGCCCTACGGCGGACCCAGGGGCTAACCACTGCAGCCCCCATGCCCTCTCCTCTTGGGAACTGGGGGTAGTAATAAACCACCTTTTCAACAGAAATTGTTTCCTCATCTGTTGCCCTTACTATACCTCAAATTTCCTGTTAATATGCTATATTTTATTTTATATATTTTTTGCTTTTTAGGTCACACCCACGGCATACGGAGGTTCCCAGGCTAGGGGGCCAATTGGAGATAAAGCTGCCAACCTATACCACAGCCATCGGAACTCAGGATCTGAGCTGCATCTGCGACCTACACCACAGCTCACAGCAACGCTGGATCCTTAACCCACTGAGTGAGGCCAGGGATTGAACCCACAACCCTATGGTTCCTAGTCAGATTCGTTTCTGCTGTGCCACGACGGGAACTGCAATATACTATATTTTAAAATAGCAACCTAATTAGAGACAAAAGTCTCTCTATTTCTACTCCCTTATTGCCTTTCTCTGTAATAGATTTTTTTACTTGAATTATTTGAATTATATGATTCCTATTAACCCATCATTATGTCTACATAGGGCATGGTACAAAATACTATGCCAATCCTGAGATTTAGTTGTTCCCCAAAGCCAAGAGATAGAACCAAACAACTCTTTCTACATAGCTTTTACTTCTTAGATTCTGAGACTTCAGACAGAAAAATATGCTGATATCACTAATTGCAAGGCTAAAATAACTCTCTTCACTTTGCTATCCCTTCTCTATCTCCATTTGTTTGGGTCTTATGTAAATTTGGCTGAAAGAAATCTGATGTAATTGCTGTGGCTAGTCTAGGAGGAGGGAAAAGAGTAAATGCAGACAAAATGGAATAGCTTTGAGTTAATATTTTTTAGAAACTATCTGTGGGTTTTTTTGGTGCCCCTACTAACATAGATTGAATATTGCTCAATTATTTCGATGGCAGTCTAATTCTTCAAGCCCAAGTGCATTTAGAAATGAGATGAGATAGTTTCTAAAGTCCTATTCTGCTCTAGTAACCTTGTGTAATCTTATGAGGAGCAAATGGCCTCAGAGGTCTTGTTGAGACTTAAACCACTCAGAACATTTAGTTCACAGTGGAATAAAGAACATATCTTCTCCACTACGGTCGCTGATCATTTTGTGATGTGTTTCCTATGGAATTTTATGTTTCTTTCACTTACACTGAATGCTTACTCATTATGAGAAGAGGCATATGTGAAAATGCCCTGCAATAAATCACTTCTTCTGAACATTGAGACTAAGCCAACATAATTGTGAACACTCAGAGTGATATTTCAAAAATAAGGGTTAATTATTTTGCTGTAGATTTTCATAAAGCTCATGTATTTTTATAATATCTTTCATTTGTCTTTGTCAGCACTGTTTTGAATAATCTAAATAACTTGAAAGGCATATCAGCAGGTGATTCTCTGAATGTTACCTCAATAACTTTCATCTACTCACCCTTAAAAAACTGCAACAAATGCTTCTTAATTATTAGAGAGGTGGGTGGTAGAATGTAAATAGTAAGCATGAGATCTCAGAGAAAAATAAACTGTTTATTTAAAACTGGTTATTGGGTTAAGACACAGGGAAATGAGATCCCCGTTTTCCATGGTGTTTCGGGACAGGAAAGCAGCAGCCTTTGGTATTCAGGGGAAAAAGGCCTGGTCAAGAGTTGATCATTAATTTGTCAGAAGTTTGCAAGCCTACTGCTTAACAGAAACTTCTTAGTAAATTACGTAAATGTACAATCAAATAAATTATATTAAATGCAAAATCAATACTCATCTTACTTTGTGCTATTTATCAACGACCTTCTTCAAGTTGTCAATGCCTATTGTCTCTGTGTGGTGGGAATACTGACGAACTGTGTGCTACCACAAGTCTCTTCCATTCTGTCTTCAGGAAAGTCATGTTGGCAGCTTGACATCAGCTGTGGTGGGGACATTCACACCACAAAAAACAGGGCTGGATTTGATGTTTCATTGATTGTTTAGACACAAGAAAATGTTGAAAAACACATTTGGCACAGCAAATGAAACCACTGACAAAACAAAAATACAACTTAATGAATGAGAGAAAATATGTTCAAATGGTATGTCTGATAACAGGTTAATAGCCAAAATATATATATAAACAGCTATTACAACTCAGTATCCAAAAAAAAAAAAACCACAATAAATATGGACAGAAGATCTGAACAGACATTTTTCCAAAGAGAACCATGAGATGGTCAACAGGCACATGAAAAGATGCTCAATGTAGTTAACCGTCAGAGAAACACAAATTAAAACAACAACGAGATATCACCTCACAACTACCAGAATGACTATCACCAAAAAGAACACAAATAACAAATGTTGGGAAGGATGTGGAGAAAAGAGAATATTTGTACACTGTTGGTGGAAGGTAAATTGGTACAACTACTACGGAAAACACTAGGGAGTGTTCTCAAATAGCTAAAAATAGAGCTACCATATGACCTGGCATTTCCATTCCTGGGTATATATAAAAATGAAAATACTAATTCAAAACAATTCATGCATTCCGATGTTCAAAGAAGCATTATTTAAAATTGCTAGAGTTCCCGTTGTGGCACAGCAGAAATGAATCTATCTAGTATCCATGAGGACACAGATTCAATCCCTGGCCTTGCTCAGTGGGTTTGGGATCTGGTGTTGCTGTGAGCTGTGGGGGGTTTGCAGATGTGGCTCGGATCCCATGTTGCTGTGGCTGTGGCATAGGCCAGCGGTTGTGGCTCCAATTTGACCCCTAGCTTGGGAACTTCCATATGGGGTGGATGTGACCCCCCCAAAAAAGCAATAATAATAATAATAATAATAATAATAATAAAATTGCCAAAATATGGAAGTAATTTGTGTCCCTCAACAAATGAATGGATAAAGGACACACACACACACACACACACTAGAATAATACTTAGCCATAAAGAATTTTGCTATTTGCAACAACATAGATGGATTTGGAGGCATAATATCAAAATGGAAGATGTCAGAGAATGACAAATCCTATGCGATATCACTTACATGAAAAATCCAAAAAGTAAAACACACTAAAACAGACTCAGATATAGAAAACAAACTCGTGGTTACCAGTGGGGAGAGGGACAGGGGGAGGAGCAAGATAGGCATAAGAGACTAAGAGCTACAAACTATTAGGTATAAAATAAATGCTATGAGGCTGTGATGTACAGCACAGGGAATATAGCAGTATTTTATAACCATAAATGGAGTATAGCCTTTAAAAATAGTTAATAACCATGCTGCATAATTTTAACTTATGTAATACTGTACATGAGCTATACTTTAATTAGAAAAGCAGATTATACTTAAAAGTACTTTGTGTCTATAATTATTATGTTATAAATGACACAAAAAATAGAATATTGTTCCAATATTCAAAACTATTTTCCAATTCAGAAAATGTCGCATATTATTGATGAACTAGTGAAGTTCTTTGTGCGTCTTTGTTGTTTCACATTCACCTCGCTCATTAATGCAAACAAAAATCATAACAAAATTCATTTTATGACTATGCTTGGTAGGCAATTTGTAACCATAGGTTGGCCATGGAAACAGTTTTTCAAAAATCAGTGGAAGCAATCTGTGATATTCAAATTGCTCCATGAAATGTATAGTAGTGTGTTACATATTATATTTTTAAATTGTTTGCTACACAACTTTGTTATCATTTTTTAAAAATTCTCACTTCCTCTGAGACACACCTGGATAATAACTTAAGTGCTCTTAGGTAGCTACTTGAATTTGTGTTACTTTCCAGAATATCCACAAACCTAGGAAAAGCATTTCTTGCTGCTTGGATGGTGAAGCAGTAAGGTCTTAACGTACTAAGACCCTGCAACACTGCCAGTGGGAAGTGGATAAGCAGGAAGAGACTAGTAATACCCACCTGCTATGTGTTCCAATGTATTTGCCCCCAAAATTCCTAATAGGACTGAGGTGGAAACAGAACTGAAACAGATGGAACATAACTCTAGATGACATCTTCTTGTCCTGAGTTCCTTGAGAGGTGGCTGTAACCCTCTCTGTGCCCCTAGGTTTCTTGCAAGCTTGAGAGAGAAAGCAAATCTTTCCCAGAATTGCACCTGCACAAACTTCCACCACTGGTCTGTAAGGAATCCCACGAACTACCCCTGTCCTTGCACATGTGGAAAGGCCTGCACCCCCTGTACTCTTCTATAATAACCAAACTCAGAGCCACGTTGCCATCTAGGATGGGACCAGCGGAGGCAGCCTTGGTGTGAGTCTCTTCAAAAAACATCTTGACCCAGCTTTCCGGGGCCTTCAGGAAACCCTAGTCTTCATGACATGCTCCCCAGGTAACTCATAGAGACAGTGCTAGAGGCCAATGCATTCATTGTTTCCACTCTCTCCTGTCCTATTTCTTCAGTGCTGTAAAGCACCCAGCATCTAGGGTTTGAGCAGCGGGCACTGTGGTAATTCGCTGATGCCCAAGCGGCTTAGATGCTCTGCTTTTGTTTTTCGGGTAGACAATTTATTGAGTTGCAGTGAGAATGACCTCTGTTCGGATGAATTGATTATGTTGACATTTGGTATTTAAAGAGAACAAAGGTGTACGGAGAAACTGGACAACAAGGGGAAGAAAAAGCTACAGAATACAGCAATCGCTGAAGATCAGCATTTTCTGCCAGGACAGCCTCACGGCTTTCAAGGATTTCTACAGTTAGGCGAACGTGACAACCACTGCCCTACGGAACATGGATTTCTACAGTGAGGACGTAGACATTAGTTTGCTGTATGCTACTGAGAATCACCCCCATCCATAAAACCATACACACATATAAATGTTTTTTCAATAATTTTACGGAGGAAGTTAAAATGAAAATTTATTACTCAAAGGAAATGGTGCTTAAATATGTATACATGTGTGTATATACCTCTCTAAGTATTTATTAGGAACAAATTACTAACATAAAATAAATCACTAACAAGAAATATGTACAAATAAATATAATTTTTTATAAATATATAACCAGGAACAGTTAAAAATTTTAGAGAGAAATTAACTGTTTTGTTCTAAAATCTAAATTCATTGCTTTGAAAAAAATATGTCCCTTATTGCCAGAGAATTATCTGTAGAAATTGTTGCAAAGAAAATCAGTGTCCCTGCATATAAACTGGAATAAGAACCCTCTCAGATTCCCTCCAATTCTAAGATTCTGGGATTTGATGAAACGCCCCATGATCTTCCTACTTAGCCTCTGATGCTTCAGGGTTCCTTATGTAAAAGTATCCAGTGCTTTATTGGATCTGGATAACACTGAATAGTAAGGGTGGACTTTTCATCTACCTAGGTTTCTCAAAGCCCCATGTTCACTTTAATAAAGCCAAGACCTACGGACGCAACTTACGACACACTGCAACTGGCAGGCAAGGCTGAGTGTGAGTTGCTCTCCAGAGCAGCCATGCCTCAGCCTTCCAGGCTTTCGAGCAGGAAATGTGCTCACATCCAGAAGGATGATGTCAGGGGGGAAAGAACCTGTGCTTTTCCAGTCACACTCTTTCCTTTGAAGCAGAAGATATTGACGAAGGTGGTTTTGCTCCTTTTTGCTTTTGTAGTTAAGAGCCCAAGATTAATTTCATTTTCTCTCTTTATTTGGAAAATGTTAACAGAGTAAAAATTTTGGTTTCCAATTTGCAAAGAGGCCATTATTGATAGAATTGAATTTGACTAAAATTCTCAGGTTTTTAGAAATTATCACAAATCCCCCAAATTCTAAAGCAAATATTTTTGGGTCACCAGATCAGAGAAACAAGCGTCTTTCTTTATTGCCACTACCCACATGTTTTCCTGTCCTGCAAATGTATAAACCCTACAACTAAAGATCATCCATCTGGCCTAACATCTGCTTAGCGCCTCTTCCAAAATCCAAAACCGGACTAGGAATTTGAGAACAGCAGCGTAGTTTAGGCAAGCAGAGAACTTCCCAAGGTGGGGAAGGGGATGCGGGTTATACTGCTAATGGGGATAAGAGTGAGGCCCTCTAGCGTAACAATGGAGAGTAATAGCATCCCTGAGTGATACCTAGAAGTGAAAGTGGCATTGCCCATCAAGGTAATGCTGCATATCCCTGTTGTCCTTTAAAGGTGTGTATGCCTGTGTGCAGAACTAAATACTGGGAACTACACTTTGTCTGTCTTACATTAGCGCAGGTTAAACTTAATATGCATTTACAGTGTTAGCAACAGAGGCTGTTTATATTACACCAGTAACGCAACCCCACCATGCATCTAGTGTCTAAAAATTAACTTGTGAGAGTGTTCGGGTGAAGACGAATGGAACTAATTTGCCCGTATTTTTTATCTATGAATGCTGGTGGACATTTAACTTGAGCATGCATGATAATCTCCTATCACAAAAAAAAAAAAAATGTTGGTATCTATCATCAAAATTCCTAGAAGAAAAAATTGTCTGTCCACTAATGAGTACTTTACACTATGGAATGGGAAGATTTGAACAGAGGGGCTTTACAAAATAGAAAACAGAGTCAGCTCTGCGTCCACCCAGATTAACCAAGACCGCAAGAATTGTACGTATTTATGAAAAGTTTGGTCAAGTCTTAGGCTTATTTGTTTTTAATTTACTGTTGAATTTTGCTAACTTTTTAAAGGAATCTCTAGATATGAAGCCAAAAACAGATATCACTACTTTACAAGTTGATTATAAACAAGGACAGTTTGCTCCATAACCAGACATACTATTCGGTAACTTCTTAAAAAAATTATACCTGATTTAATTATACCTTATTTCATGTAACGCTCAAAAACTGAGAAAATTTCTTGTGCAGTTGTTTTACAGATAAACACAGTGTGAGAGAAATGAGGTGTGCTATCCTGATCTGTGTGGCGGCTCACTAAGATCCGAATCCACAGCGTGGGTCCTCTGACCCTGAGCTCTTCCAGTGATAACACAGGGGCCTCCTCACAGGAAGTCCTCTGGGCAGGTATTCCCTGAAACAGTGTTTTGTGGTACACCAAATAAAGAGACAGAACATGCGCTGAATATCTGATAAAGAAAATTGTGAAAATGTGAAAGTGGATAATACCTGTTAGTAACAAAGGCAAATGAAAAACTTTCTTATAAAACTTTAAAGGGATAAAAATTAAAAAAAATTACACATTATTGCATAGCTCAATTGCCTTGCAGCAAAATGTGTTTGCTTATGGAGGCTTTCTGCACTCCGATTGTGAAACAGCAGCAGACAGAATGCAAGCTTGGGAGGGATGCTGGGTGAGGCACCCCACTTTAGTTTCCTCATCACAGGCCCCCAGTTCCAGAATTCTTCCATGTTGACATTATAAGAAAGATTGAATAACCCAAGTCATGGAAGCCAAAAAACCTGTACACTCGCTAAAATCTTCAGCAGCTCCCAGCATCTATATAATCATCTTGGGCTTGAGTCCACCTGCACCCCCTCCCCCACCACCATTGGTAAAAAGAAGAAACTTTGTAGATCCCTGTAGATTCTGAAACTGTGACATTATGATTGTTACACACAAGAACTGGAATTCTCCATAGCTCTGAAGTCTTAGTCCCTGGGGCCACCAGAGGGCTTCTTCTCAGGGCTCCACGGCCATTGACAGGGATGCAGACCTCACGGCACACGGCCACCAGGGACATCTTTCTCTGTATGATGCAAGCCTAACCATGCTAGCACTATAAATCTTCTGTTATCTACCCATTATTATCAAGATAACAGGAGAACAAACTCCTTAGCCCAGTGTTACGTGTATTCCTTTGCCCTTGGATCTCAGTGTCAACCACCAGTCTCTCCTCCTCACACTTATAGGCTGGTCATGATCACCAGCTGATGTCGTCACTCTCCAATATATTTTCAGTTATGTCCAAGGTAGGAACCTGTGCTGACATCTAGGTCTGCAGTCACACCCTCCTGTATCCGGGACCTAAGCACCTCTCCTTTGGAACAGGTTAAGAGAATGAGGTTTGGGTTCTGTAAGACCTTGTCTTAATTCCCAACTTCACCACTTACAACCTGGGCATGCCAGTCAATCTTAATAAGCTTTCTCCCCTTTACATTTAACTCAATGACGTGTCGTTGAGAATAAGTTTCATAATGAATGGAAGGGATCTAACTCAATCTCCAGCACAAAGTAATTACTCAGTAAGTATTATTATTATTGTGTTGGACCTGCTGGAGCCTTTCCTCCTCCAGAATATTTCCCTACATGTCTCGTTTCTCCTCAAACCCTGGTCTGCCCATCCCACAGAGGAACACGGGGCTGGAAGCCTGGTGGCTCTTCACTGGCTGAGCTGCGACAGTGTCTCATTTACTGAGCTCTCCAGGCCAGGAGAGGATGTCCCTCCTCTTCTCTTGGGCTCTGTCATCACCGCAGGGCTTGAGAGATCCCCCTCTGGCCTCCTGACTCTATATTTTTTTGTCTTTTTAGGGCCACACCTGCAGCAAATAGAAGTTCCCAGGCTAGAGGTCAAATTGAAGCTGCAGCTTCTGGCCTGTACCACAGCTGCAACAATGCCAGATCTGAGCTGCATCTGCAACCTACACCACAGCTCACAGCAATGATGGATCCTAACCCACTGAGCAGGGCCAGGGATCGATCCTGTGTCTTCATGGATGCTAGGCAGATTGGTTTTCTGCTGAGCCACAATGGGAACTCCTCCCAACTCTATTTTGACTGAGGTTTTTGTTTATTAATTTTTACAATGTATATGCTGACATTGGAAGAAAATATTGCACAACTTTTGAACATATCAAAGTATTTTAAATACATTTTTAAAAAGTCATAACTTTTTCTAAAGTTTCTTTCTTTTTCTTCCTTCACCTTTGTACTAAATTCTTAGAGTTAAAGCTCAGTAAAAACTTACTTTCCCAAGACCTGAACTATCTTACTATTTCAATTTCTTCCCTTTATTCGAGTTAGTTATACTTATTTCTCCTCTTCCTACTTTCTTGTAAATTCTCAGAAAATAGCAACTAAGTTTTTATACAATTCTCTACCCTTCACAATTTTTTGCACAGTATCATTCTCAGTGAAATATTTGTTAAATGACTTATTGACAGATTGAATAAAAGACAAATGGTTGAAATGTTATATATTAGAAAAAAGACAGTGTTTGTCTATAATTAGGTGATAGATAAGTAATAGCATTCACTTATCTCTTGCAAAAATCTTTGAATTAAAAGTTGTACAAAAAGTAAAACTTACAACATATTTTTTTTCTGCCTACAGAATGAATAGCAAACTACCATGTTCTTTTACCATAAAAAATATCCATCATGTAACTGCGGGAATCGACTTTTGTCTTTCCAGGGTCTCCAGTATATAGGTTGCATGCTGAGGAATTTTTTTTCTTGATTTTTATCATGGCTTTCCTGTTAGGCACCAAGTGGAATCTTTATAGACAAAGCATTTAGTTTTTGTTCTTTGAGAACATGTCTGCAGCAGCTATTCTTAGAAACCTTTGTGGGAGGCCAAGATCTACCTCTGTGTAGAGTGAGTCACCGCTGCTTCGCTAATTATGCATTATTCCTACTGTAGGTTATGAGTCTAAATATCTACAAAACCAAATCCAAGGAACCTGGAGGCTAATTGGGCTGAAAACATCCTTTTGCTCCAGCCGGAAGGCAGGAGATAGGCAGTCAATTAAGCTCTAATGGGCAAACCCAGCAACCGCTGCTCCCCTCTCCCCACAACAACCAAGCTCAACATGCCAGCTTCAAAACAGTGTGCACCAATTGCATGCCCATTTAACTCCCAGAAGCAATTTCCTGGTAAGTTCTGCTGCTCTATTGTTGGGCTTTCCTTTTCAAAAATATTAGTTAATGGTGTTGCTTTCAAGAAATACTGTTTGTGAGGCACCGCAATGGCTCCTGGGGTGACCAAGAGCTCTTGCCTCACAGAAACCTACCCTCTAATGAGGACGAAACAGACCTAGACACATAATTAAAAAGAGCTTCTGATGAAGGATGGGAGACAAAACAGAGACGTGCTTGCAATAGTCTAAGCTTTCAAGTCCATGTTGGAACTCTGGGGTTAGGGCAAGCGCCTCCTTTAATTTCCTTTCCAGGGTCTCACTTGTATTACAGGACAATAGGAAACTTCAGACAGAGAGTTGTTTTATGCCCCCTTCATCTAAGTTTCCTGGTAATTCCAGAAGGTGTTAAAAAAACATCTAAGTTTCCTGGTAATTCCAGAAGGTGTTAAAAAGCCACAGGATAGACACAGGACACTAAATTTACCTAATGGATACTTGAAACAGTCTTGTGTGGAGACCAACCAGTATATTTATCCAACACACATTTACAGGGTAGCTGCAATGTTCCATGTGTCTTCTAGGCATTGGGGATTGAGCACTGAACTCAATCAGCAATGACCCTACCATTCGTTAGGAGGGGCAATAAATGAATAAATAAGGGAATATTCAATACTTCAGAAGGAGAGTGTCATGGAACACAACAGGGAAAGATATAGCAAGCAAGTAGGGTGACCAGCCATGTGGTTTGGCTGGGACTGAGGGGTTTCCAGGACTTGGGACTTTCAGAGCTAAAACTGGAAAGCCCTGGTCACTGGGGAGGAGTTTGTCACCCTAGGTATGGGGGACATGGAGGGATCAAAGAGGATTCTAAGGGTCTGGACCAGTATGAGGATGAACTTGACCTTGAACAGAC
This sequence comes from Sus scrofa, assembly GCF_054392235.1. Classification (NCBI taxonomy): domain Eukaryota; kingdom Metazoa; phylum Chordata; class Mammalia; order Artiodactyla; family Suidae; genus Sus; species Sus scrofa. The sequence continues at coordinate 4,148,188 of NC_139383.1, forward strand.
GTGGAGAAGACCAGAAAGTTACAGAAATGGTAGGAGAAGGAGTAGAACCAGGAGGACTTTTGAGACATATTAAGTTTGGATGCTCATTAAACACCCAGTGAATCTATTGGGTTGGTAGTTAGATACAAGTCTGAATTTCAGGGGAAAAATGAGGGCAAAAGAAATAAATGTGGGAGTCATTACAATATAAATACATAGCATTTATTGCATTAAAGCCATTCAACTGAATGAAATCACTCAGGGGGTGTAGTTACAGGATCAGTCTGAAGCTTGAGACCTGGGGCCCTCCAACACTGAGAAGTTAGAGATGGAGCCAAATGGAGCAGCCAGTGAGCAAGAGAAGAACCAGAAGACAGAAGAGCGCCAGAGTCCAAGAGGAAAGAGGAAGAAGAGTTTCAAGTAGTAAGGGGATGGCTTTTCTCCAACTGCAAATAATTTAAGTAATAACAGAAGTTGAGAACAGACCCCTCCGCTGTGTCACCATGACAGTTATGGATGACTAAGGCTCTTATCAAGAATCAGAAGAGAGGAACTGGGGATACTGAATTTATCTTTTTTGTAGTTTTTTAAATTAAATTATAGTTGACTTACAATGCCGTGGCAATTTCTGTTCCATCAGGGTCTATCCCAAGAGATTGGATATCGTTCCCCGTGTGATACAGTAGGACCTCATTGCTTATCCATTCTAAATGTCATAGTTTACATCTACTAACCCCAAACTCCCGGTCCATCCCTTTCCCTTCCCCTCCCCCTCGGCAACCACAAGTCTGTTCTCTACAGGAGGCAGTGAGTTTAGTTAATCCTTCGGAAGAGCTTGTGATAAAGACATGGTGGTTGGAGAGGAAAGAAAGGTCCTAAAAGGTTTGTTTTCTTTCTTTGAAGGATGGGCAAAAAAGCAGCAGTTTACCTGCTAATAAGAATGATCCAGGAGAGGAGGAAATAAGGTAGAGCAAAAGAGAAAGAGCGGTTTGCAGAAGAGACTTTTCTTTTCCTTGTCTTTTTGCTATTTCTTGGGCCGCTCCCTCGGCATATGGAGGTTCCCAGGCTAGGGGTCTAATTGGAGCTGTAGCCACCAGCCTACACCACAGCCACAGCAAGGCGGGATCTGAGCCGCGTCTGCGACCTACGCCACAGCTCACGCCAACGCCGGAACCTTAACCCACTGAGCAAGGCCAGAGACCGAACCCACAACCTCATGGTTCCTAGTCGGATTCATTAACCACTGCGCCACGACAGGAACTCCAGCAAAAGAGATTCCTGAATGAGTCAGAAGGACAATGATGCAGTGCACAAAGGAGGGTGATTCTGGATGGGAGAAGCAGAAATATCACCTGGGAGTGAGGATATGTCAGAAGTTTGAGGAGAGATAAAGTATGAGAGATATCTGAGGAATGCCTTATGGAGATATAGGGAGACTGCCAGCAAGCACTAAGGTCAGTCATAATTTAAAATAACATCAGTCAACGTGGTTGCATTTTACAGCTGCATCTGGCTTTATAGATGCAAGTGTGGAGTAGGCAGAGGATTGCATTTAATCACAGCTGGTGTTTTGCTAGACTAGACTCTAGTTCTTAAGCACTGAGGGGAGTATACAGTACACTCATCATAATGACGGGCTGCGGAACCAAAGATTTCAGGGGGGGGGGTCTCCGTTGTTAGAAGGTCCCAGTTGTTAGACTTGGGGTCATCGAAGGGCCTAACTGAAAAGACAGACATTGTTTACTGTCAGTAGGATGCCTGTAGATGAGGTTGTGGGAGGTATAGGAGAAGATATTCAATGTAACAGTGAAATGCACAGTCGACCACAGGGGGATGGATGGAGACAAGGTCAATAGAAATGAGAGAAATCGAACTGAGTGGCCAGAATATCAGAAGTGTCACGTGTGAGTGTTTCCAAATTTCAGTTTATAATCATTAGTGGGCTATGACGTAAATTAAATGGGTACTGACACATAATTTTTGAACTAGAAGAAGGAGTCTAGTGAGAAGAGAAGAGAAGAGGAGAGAAGCGAAGAGAAAATACCGGAGTTCATTGCACGTAGTATGAATAAATATTGTTTTCTGAAATGCATGTAAGCACATGAGTGCACAACTCAGTCATAACTTATTACTTACTGATTACATTCTGGGTGTCTCTGCAGTGATATTTGAGAGCCATTGCTCTGTGTGATTATCAAAATAATCATAATAATGGCAGGAGCAGTGCTGAAAAAGCATTGATGATTGAGTCAGAGTCTTCATGGAATGATGGATGGTGACCCGAGGTTCTGTGCTGACTATGTCAGGAAAAGATCCTGTATCACGGGGCCATAGAGGGAGGAGGGAACATGACCTCGAGTTGGCAGGATGACCAAGGAGAGTATCTTCCTCCACTACAGGCACAGTGGTGAGCAGTTTGGGAGGGAAATCAGCTGGTGCTGGAGCGGGTTGCAGGGGACACATCCTCAGGACAGAGCTGGTATTATACAGGGGGTTGCAAATACATGTGCCTTTGCAAGAAAAACATAGGAGACATCAAGGCAACTTGTCCCTTAAAGGTGGAAGATTTTGCAGCTTCCCCCTTGGGTTGATAGTGGCATTGCTCTCTCTTCCTTGCTCTTGGGCACATTTCATATTCCACGCATCACTGTGAGAAGCACTGACCTGAGGGAAAGTGAACTAATATGTTTTGAGTGCCCACTAAGTGCTTAGTAGTCATTATTTTTATTCTCAGAAAAGTAATATAGGAATTTCTGTCAGGGCTCAGTGGTTGATGAACCCAACAAGCATCCATGAGGATGAGGGTTCAATTCCTGACCTCCATCAGTGGATAAGGATCCAGTGTTGCTATGAACTGTGGTGTAGTTCACAGACATGACTCAGATCCTGCATTGCTGTGGCTCTGGTGTAGGCTGGCAGCTACAGCTCTGAATGGACCCCTAGTCTGGGAACCTCCATATGCCATGGGTGTGGCCCTAAAAGACAAAAAAAGACAAAAAAAAAGTATTATGCCCTAGGTATTGTTCTAGTTTTAGAGATGAAGAGACTGAGACACAGAACTGTCATTTCCTGATTGTATGTAAGCAGTAGCAGAGGCCCAGTTAGAACGCACCCTGGCTGACCTCAGCACCCAGGGTGTCTTTACTACACCGCCTTGTGGATCTGAAATGTCTCCTGCACACCCATCTGCAACAGAGCCCTGAAGGGAGCTCTGTGAGTGGTGAGTGCTCAACTGGTTTTTCTCACGGTGCACAGCAGTATCTTTTTTTAATTCTTTTTTTTTTTTTCCTTTTTGGCAATACCCATGGCATGTGAAAGTTCTCAGGCCAGGAATAAAATCTGAGCTACAGCTGTGACCTATGCCACATCTGGGGCAGCTCCTTAACCTGCTGTGATACAGTGGGAAGTTCTCAACATCTTATTATTAGGAGTCAGATGTGTTCATCCAGGTCAGGTATTAATTTATCACAGTTTGTGTAATTGTTATCTATCTGGATGTTAGGGAGAAGACAAAAGGGCTCACCAAGGATGACTAAGTACAAATAGCATGCTTTTCATTGTATATATTGATAAGCCACCTGTAAAGTCTCTATAGTATTTGCTCATACCTTCTCACGTTTATTATCAGCACATAACTGATGGTAGCTGGTGACTGAGTCCTACTCCATGGGGAGGAAAGGAGAATAACCAAGAAGCAATCTGGGTCCAGTGTCATGCTGCCCAGTGCCGTATTAAGAAGCCTCAAGTAAGAGTCAGGAGTATCTCATCCACTTTTACCTTCGGAAATGTTAGATTTCTGGTGTAATGTCCAAATAAATGGGGGCTAAGAAAAAGACACATAATAACCTAATTTAGAACTCAAATCCAATTCTTCAGTAGACAAAGTGGTTTCCTGGTCACTGGATGTGTTTGTATGTGTGTGTGTTTAATTTGATTCAATTTTCTCCATCAGCATCCAACGACGGAAGTTGTTTATTATGTTGCTGAAGGATCAGAAAAAGTGGGGATTGCATCAATCAAGGGTTGGAGAATTACCAAGTGGGTGTGATAATTGAGGGTAAAGGCAAGACAGTGATTGAAGCAGAGCCTCCTAAGTCCCAAGGCTACATGTGGAAAAAGTTACTAAGGAGAGAGATATGGGGAATAGATTGGGATGCTCAAAAACCTTTATATCTTTGGCAATGGGAGCTTGAAGACTGCAGTAAATTTTCTTAGTAGAAAGCGTAGGCAATGGGGAAAAGATCTAAAATGTTTATACAGAAATATTTTAGAAACATGAATGAAATAGTAATGAAAACATGATTATGATAAAAAAAAAACAGAATAAAGACTATGTATAGAATTCTGTTTCTAGCCATTTGGTGGAGAGGTTAGAGAAACCTCTCCTGGTATGTCATGTATCCAAATACATCACTAAGACATAGACAAGTGGGAATTTTTCTCGGGATCTAGACACTTAAGGAAAAGTAAAATAGAAGTAAGAGAGTACTACAACCAGGATTTTTCCTACTTGATCTGCTGAACTTAGGGAACGAGTTTTAACAAGTCCCTACAACAGGGAGGGTGAACAAAACCTGAGATTTAGACAAAGTAGGAAGTCAACTTAGAAACATTCTTTATGGCCAGGACTCTTGAAAATAGAACTTCATTGGGTAAGCTTGTTAGACAAGTGAGAGACAAGTAGGCTTTCTCACCTCGACTATAGACAGGAAGAGAGTTGTTCCAGGAGCTCCTCCTAGAAAACACTGTCTGTTATCCACAGACAAGAGAGTCCTTGCAGAAGTTCAGTTTTCCAGAGAAGTTACAGCACACCAGGGCAAAAACATGTGGGTTAGGATGCACTGGAAATGTGCATTATCCTTCTTCCAAGACCACAGCTTAGGGCCAAGACAGATCTTCTCAGCCTGTGATCTCTCAGAGGGGGAATTGAGAGCATATTAGTGATTCCTGGATTTCTGGCCATGTAGGACATAGTTAAAGAGACCCATTTCTCTCTTACTCCATCCAGAATACTGCCTCATGAGTTGTATGACTCAGGGTCAAGAGAGACTAGCAGAGTAGCAGATAGGTCACTTGAAGAGCTTCAAAAAACACAAATCTTACTAACTGCATCAGGGATTTCATAAAGAAGCTTGTTTGTCAAATGCTGGGGGTGCCTTGCCCAGAGATCCTCCAACTGACCTGTGGGCACCCTGAGTGCTCTGTGCACCTCACACACACACACCCAAGTCTGACTTTCTGTGTGCATGCTTGACAGCAGTAGCAAGAGCAAGTTTTGGCAGAGAGCTAGGAAGTATGAGCAGAAAGTTAGCCCTAATCTGCAGTTTAGCATGAGACCATAAACTTGATCTTTATCACCACCTTTGAGGAAACAAAAGAGAGTTCGTCAGTTCTTGGTCTGGTGTGTTTCAGGATTGCGAACAGGAATGCAAGCTTAATAATTTTGCCTCAAGGGGAGATAAGAAGTGTGGAGCAGGTGGGTATCCATAAAAGATCTGAGAAATTCTCTGGAATCTTAGGAGGGAGGATGGAAATTATTTCTTTCCCAAAACTAGCTCATAAAGACTGGACTAGATGATTACTATTTCAAGTGTAAAGATGGCAACACAAAACTTCAAGGAATATGAAAAAAAAATCAAGGAAATATTACACTACTAAATATTCATGATTACTTGATAAAAAAGTTCAAAATGACCATTTTAAGGAAATGCAATGTTACAAGAAAGCACAGAAAGACAATTCAACAATATCAGTAAAATAATACATAGAAAAAAAGAGACATTGAACGAAGTAATAGATTTTATAAGGAAGAACCAAACAAAAATTCTAGAGCTGAACAATACAAAGAATGAAACAAAAATATGTGAATCAAGTCTATAAACAACAGAATGGATCAAGCAGAAGAAAGGACCCATGAGATAGAAGATAGAAACTTTAAAGTCATTCAGTCAGAGGAGAAAGAAGAAAAAGAATGGAAGAGAGTAAAGAAAACCTATGTGATCTATGAGAAACAATCAAAGGAACCAATTTGTGAATTACTTGAGTTCCAAAAGTAGAAGAGAAGGAGAAAAGGGAGAAAGTTTATTTAAAGAAATCCATGTTTGAGAATGTCCCAACTCTGAGAGTTTTGGATTCACGAAGCTTGTAAATCATCAGACTCAATTTAGAGATGCTATCCAAGACACATTATAGTAAAACTGTCAAAAATGAAAAACAAATTGAGAGTCTTGAAAGCAGAAAGAGAATAATAATAGTGTCTCCATTTGAATTTAAAAATATAAGGAATGGGAGTTCCCATTGTGGCTCAGTGCTTAATGAACCCAACTAGTATCCATGAGGATGCAGGTTAGACCCCTGGCCTCACTCAGTGGATTAAGGATCCGGCATTGCCATGAGCTGTTTCGTAAGTTGCAGATGTGGCTTGGATCCTGTGTTGCTGTGGCTGTGGTGTAGGCTGGTAGCTACAGCTCCAATTCAATCCCTAGCCTCAGAACATCCACATGCTGTGGGTGCAGCCCTAAAAAGACAAAAGACTTTATTTTTCTTTTTTCTTTTTTGAGATCCTACCTTTCTAGTCTTTTAGGTATTAGCATAAGCTTTATTTTATGAAATGATGATGATAGTAAGTGGGTAGTTTTTTGGTTTGGTTTGGTTTTTACTGCTGCCCCTGAAACATATGGAAGTTCCTGGGATGGGGTTAAATCAGAGCTGTAGCTGCAGCCTACATTACAACCATGGCAACAGTAGATCCTCAACCTGCTGAGCTAGGCCAGGGATCAAACCTTCGTCCTCACAGAGTCAATGCTGGGTCCTTAACCCACTGAGCCACAGTGGGAACTCCATATATCATGGTTGTTTTTACAAGGACTTTCTTAATAATATGAATAATGGGAGTTTTGTATTATATTTTTAATTTTATGGGTCCCTGAAAGTGAAAAATTGGGACCCAAAATCTGTATTTTAATCATGATACTTATTACCACAAATCCTAGTAACGTAAACATTTCTCTCCCCCAAGAGTTATGGAACCCCTTGAAGATGCAAATTGTGACCTATTCATGCAAGATCTGAGTGGATGCCTAATACCAGACATGCAAAACAATATACTTTCCAAAGGGATGATACCAAACATCTTCCTTTGTTGACTCATTCAGGGGATTTTGTTCCATCTAATGAAGAACACTGCATAACTAGGAAGAGGGCATAATGTAAGTTACTGGGGAAAAGAGTTCTCCGTTGGCTTGGACAATTGAAACACTGATGAGTGGCTTGCACTATACATGAGACTCCACTGTAGAATCAAACACTGGCCACAGAGTGAATTATATTTGTCCTGTCTTGTTTGAGACCCTGTCTCCCAAAATTGTCCATAGCATACCTCCTGGGGTACCACTGACGCTTCTCCAGATCATCCTCACGTCTTTCTCAGGAAAGCTCACCCGCTCAGCAGCTGGGACTGCATGAACTGATTACCATGGAGGGAGTGAGCTGATATCTCTTGGAATTTGTGCTCCTGGCACAAGGAGGCTACCAAACACACCGGTAACCTTCCTCCGAGTGGATTCCTGTGCTGCTGGGCATCTTGACAGGCAAAACTTTTGCAGGTAGGGATGAGACATCCTTTGGACATCATTCTTTGAAGGCAGTAGGCAGCCTTCTATTCCTTCAAGCCATCATCCATACCCTACTTTCTCTTAAATCTTTCTATAGATACCCTGCATTGTCTAAATCCATAATCGGATGCTGTGAAGAACCTTGACTTGTGAGGTGATATTGCTGTTCTGTTATTTGTGGTGAAAACACCTCCAATCCACGGGGGTCAATAAGAAACATATATTTACAACAAAGAACTATGAAGATGCACCTGCTTTGCTTATGTGTACTTCATAGATTGCATGAAGTGAGACATTCTCTCTAAAAGCTTCTGTCTCTTCCTGAGCAAAGAAAATCAGATCTCCTATCGTGACATCAGTTCTGGTACATTCTCGCCCACACTTTGCTCACAGTCTTCAAGACTGCAGCTCCTGACGGGGTTCCCAGATGGCCGCATCCTCTCCCACGCTATGGGTGGGATGGCAATGGCCCCCAGCCAGATGGGTTCCAGTGTGTCTGAAAGCCATGCTTCTTACCTTCTGTCTAGATTGGTGTAGCATTTCATCATTTTCCTACTTCTTAAATTTTTGTTTCTCAATAAGTAATTCCATTCACATGGTTAACATATCAAATGTATATAAAGGTATACAATGAAGTTTCCTTTCTGCCTTGTCTCCTACTTGCTAATTCCCCAAACTCCTCCATAGGTAACCATGGTTACTAGTTTTTTAAAGCAGGTAACAAGCCATACAAATGCATATACCCCTTCTCTTTAGACACCTAGTGACCCCAAATCTGTGCACCTTGCTTTATTCAAGTAAGGATATGGAAATGAAACAGTAGCAGAGAAATCTAGGAATCCAGCAAAGTGTATGCTCCCCTTTGAGAGTAAGTAGTTATAGCTCAAAGCAGTGGCTCAGGCAGGAGCAGGCATTTACAGCCTTGGTTTGATTGAGAGATGGCTGTTAGCCTAGGCCGTTCAAGTAAAATGTGAGAAGTCATGCTCACTTCCAGATTCAGAGTCTTAAGAAGCAGGTTGAGGTTCATCATTCTCTGTTCCATTCCATCAGCTGGATGCAGACAGCAGGCAGGCTTTCCAGAGGAGGGAGACCGGCAAGGAAAGGAAAAACATGAGGGTCTTTAGATTATCTTCGTTAAAGGAAATAAAAATGAACTTTGGGAGCCAAGGCCTCAAAACCACCTTGTAGAGGAGAACGACCTGCCAATAAGGAGAGTGAGAAATAAACTCCAGTCATATGAACACCTGTGGGTTTATTTTTTACAGCAGTCTAGCCTACCTTCTGCAGCACATAAATCATACCATATCGGTACATAAAGAACTTTCCTTGTTTGTGTTTTTACAGTTGTTCACCATTCCTTAACTTTGGACTACCCCTATTTGGGATATTTTTAGTTGTTTCTAGCCTTTTTTGCCATTACAGACGATGCTACTGAGGAGAAAGATGCACATGGATCATCTCCCATGTGAATTATCTTTTAAAGAAATGTTCCATTTTGAAATTGAAAGTGTATTTTAGTATTTATTTTCAATATGGTTGTCAAATAAGACCTCTTCCCTACTAGAATTAACACAAAACACTGCACATATCTAACAACTGAAGAACTGAGAGGTAATCTTACCCAGACTCATCTTCCTTGTTTTGAAGGTCACTTAACCATTGGCCTCAAGTGTTTAGATTAGAAATGAACCATCTTTAAAGATGGATGAATTGGAAAGTCACCTGTTTTATTATAAATTAGCTCATCCTTGCTTACTCAGGACCCTAATTCACTCTTACTTTACAAATGTTCTGAAATTAATTGATCCTGCCGCACATTTAAAAATTGAAAGTGGAAGAAAAAAATGGAAGCAAGGGGGGATTGCTGTGAGCAGAAAGACAGGTGGTAGAGAGAGGCCAGAATACTGAAAATCAGACACGAGGTCTCACAAGCATAGATAAGCCTCTTCAAGTCAGAACTCAAGTAGGATGGTTCTTGAGGGCCCAGCAACATAAAGGATACTCAAAGTTAGGACTCTAAGACATGAAGGAGTCACTGAACCATTTTGTAGGCTATTTGAAAACAAAATAAAAAATGTGTACTATTTGAATGAATATTACCAAACTAAGCCATGAGCCTTGATGGCCGTGCAGAAAGTATGCGTGTATGAAACCGTCCATATCCTACCAATGTGAAAGAAACAAAGCAGTGGGCCAGAAGATTTCAGGTCCTAGTAAGTCAGAATGCTAGGAGGCATGGCAAGAGGTAAGTTACCCAAACTATTAAGAAAAGAGGCTTGGAGGAAAATCTCTTTGAATGGCAAGAGAGTATGAAGTTTCTAGTAAAAGGTAAATAGCTTTCTGACATTTGTATGCTTCCAGGTGTCTTGTTGTGGTGTGGCCTGTGTAATATCCTTAAACGTGCCCTTCTGACTCCCACCTGAAATAAATGATGTCTCCAGTGCAGGACTGTCCTGGCTCATTCATCAAGAGTAGTATTTAGTGGGAACTGTATGTCAAGCAGAAGAGGCTCATTAAAGCAACGGAAGGTTAGAAATTCAGGTTCAGAACTGTGGCCTTGTCCTTAGGCTGCTGTGTCCCTTGAGTTGCCAATTATTTTGTTACACCTCCAACCTGCTGGCTCCTGTACTAAGCACAGATTAAGCTGGTTCACTTCTGGAAGGGCAGACCTTGAAGGAAGGTCCACTCCTGCCACTGATAATCAGGGGCGGGTGCTTGTTCTTCAGGGTCACTGCGAAGTGGACGTCCAGCTTGGAAGCCTACGAGGGCTGCAGGAGGAAAGCTGTCTGGATTTAAGATGCAGTAAAGGTCCCCAGCCAGTCTTTACGCAAGGAAGGCATTAGTTTTAGTTCTGTCTCTTTTGAGGCAACTGTGTTCTTTATTTCCTCTACACTGTTATGAGAATGCAATATCCTTCTCCACTCTGGGTCCCTGATTGCTGTTTAATATTGCATGGGAAACAGCTGCCACTTCTCTCCTCCTCCCCGTCAAGTGGGTTATGAAGACCCTCAATGCCTGCAGTGAAGTGAGGAGACTTTTGGGTGAGTAGTGCCCCATAAAGGACAAAATTATTAAAATGGCAATAAACAGAGTTCTGTTCTCACTGAGACTGTAATAGGTCCTCGAATTTTGCAAAGAAACAGATGGGCTAGAACTCTTTCCTTGATCTGGAATTAACAAATTCGACTTTCTGATTATGCTAATCTGAGGAGAGTTTAGCATAGAGCATATGTGTTTGGAGTCAGGATATTTCTTATTTACAAGCAAAACTAAATATAATTTCTCCTTCCCACTTTTCGAGGCCATTTTTGCAGGTTTTAAAAACTTGTTTGGGGACCTTGAGAAAGCATCCAGCTCTGTCTTGTCTCAAATACCAGGATTAGGCCCACGTTTGTTTCACACCATTATCACATTTGTATAAACATATTTATTGCGACCATTCCTTTAAGAATCACGCTGTAGAATCAGGTCTTCTGCCCCCAACCATCGCCCTTATCCTCCAACTCAAAACCTACAAAATAATGTTTTCTTTATCACCACCTTCCAAGTGAACACATGATGCTCAATGGTTTATGAAGCATTTTCCTCCCCCCCCCCCCTTTTTAAAAGACTTAATTTTTTAGAGTATTTTAAGGTTTACAACGAGATTGAGAGAAAGGTGTAGATATGACTGCCACTGCTCTATATGCCAGCAGAAAGATACATTTGTAAATCCTGAATGAACCTGCATTCATGTATCTTAATCATCCGATATCCATAACCTATCTTAGGAGTCACTGTGGTGTTACCCATTCTGTGGTTTTGTCAGAAGCATCATGATGTTGAGCCATCATTATATCACAGAGTATTTTCATTGCTCTAAACCCTCTGTGCTTCGTCTAATCATCTCTTTCCACTGAACCCTTGGCAAACACAGCTCATCTTATCTCCATAGTTTTACCCTTTCCAGAATGTCATATACTTGGAATCATGTAATATGTAGATTTTTCAGATAGACTTCTTTCACTTAATAACATATATTTAACTCTCCACTATTTTTTTTTCATGTCTTGAGAGTTCACTTCTTTCTAGTACTGAATAGTATTCTATTGTCTGGCTGTACCAAGGTTTATCCATTCGCCTGCTGAAGGACATCTTGGTTGCTTCTAAGATTTGGGAATTATGAATAAAGCTGTTCTAAACATCCACATGCAGGTGTTTAAATGAACATAAGTTTTTCACTCCTTTGGGTAAATATCCAGGAGTGTGATTTCTGGATCTTATAGCAAGAGTATGCTTAGTTTTTAAAGAAACCATCAAACTGTCTTCCAAAGCAGTTGTGTCATTACACATTCCCATCAGCAATGAATTACAGTTTGTGTGCTTCATATTCTTGCCAGTACTTTGAGTTGTGGTGTTCTGGATTTTGGTCATTCTATTAAGTGTGTATATTAACCTGTACCTGCAACTTTGTTATATCTCTTACTAGTTCCAGAAGTTTTGGCTTGATTTTTTAAAAAAGATTTTCTAGGAGGAGATCCTGTCATGGCACAGCAGAAATGACTTCCACTAGGAACCATGAGGTCGCGGGTTTGATCCCTGACCTTGCTCAGTGGGTTAGGGATTTGGCATTGCCGTGGGCTGTGGTGAAGTTTGTAGAGGCGGCTCAGATCTGGCATTGCTGTGGCTGTGGTATAGGCTGGCAGCAACAGCTCTGATTAGACCCCTAGACTGGGCACCTCCATATGCTTCAGGTGTGGCCCTAAAAAGACAAAAGACAAAATAAATAAGTAAATAAACAAATAAAAATAAAAAAGATTTTCTACTTAGATCACCATGTCATCTGCAAACAAAGACAATTTCTTGTCTTCTTTCCCAATCTATATAGATTTTCTTTTCTTCTTACCTTATTGCATCAGCAAGGACTTCTAGTATGACGTTGAAAAGGAATGGTTACAAGGGACATCCTTGATTTGTATCTGATCTTTGTGAGAAATTTTCAGGTTTCTCATCACTAAGCGTGATGTTAACTAAAGGTTACTTTTTTGTACATAGTCTTACCAAATCAAAAAATTTCCCTTTATTCCAAGTTTACTAAGTTTTTATTGTAAATGGGTGTCAGATTTTGTCAAATTCTTTTTTTCTGAATCTATTAATATGACAATGTGATTTTTATTTTTAGTCTATTGGTTCAATTATTGTCATCTCAATAATTTATTTTTAGTTGTTGAATCACCTTTGTATAATTGGGATAAATACCCCTTGTTTGGATTTGGTTTGCTAATATTTTGTTGAGGACGTTATGTCTATGTTTGTGAGAGATACTGGTCTGTAATTTTCTTTTTTTTTTTTCATCTTTTTGCCATTTCTTGGGCCGTTTCCGCAGCATATGGAGGATCCCAGGCTAAGGGTCCAATCAGAGCTGTAGCTTCCAGCCTACGCCAGAGCCACAGCAACGCAGGATCCCAGCTGCATCTGCAACCTACACCACAGCTCACAGCAATGCCGGATCGTTAACCCACTGAGCAAGGGCAGGTATGGAACCCGCAAACTCATGGTTCCTAGTTGGATTCATTAACCACGGTGCCATGACGGGAACTCCGTAATTTTCTTTTCTTGTAACTTAATTGCCTGATTTGGTGTTAGGACAATGCTAGACTCAGAGAATGAGTTTGGAAGTTTTTCCTTTGCTTCTAGCCTCTGAAAGAGATTGTAGGTATTTGGTATAACTTCTTTCTTATATCTTTGTATAACACACCAGTTAACTCATAAGGACCTGTTGCCTTCAGTCTTGGAAGGTTATTAATCATTTATTTAATTCCTTTGATAGATATAGGACTATTCAGATCATTGTGTAAGTTGTGTAAGTTTTGGAAAACTCTATCTTTCAAGGAATTGGTCCATTCCATCTAGTTATCAGATTCGTTGGCATTAAGTTGCTCACACTATCCCTTGATTATCATTTTAATATCCACAGGTTTTGTAGTAATGTTCTCTCTCTCATTTCTGATATTAGTAACAAGCATCCTCTCTGATTTTTTCAGAGTTAGCCTGGTTTATTAAATTTACTAGGTGAAGCATTTTTTCATGAACCATTTTTTTCTAACTTTATTTACTAACATAAATAGGCTTGAACCATGTCTTCACCTCAGAAATCCAGGTTCTGCTGGATCAAGTAAGGTATGTGCTAAGGTCCTTAGGCTCTTGTGCTTAATACAATGTACCAATTCCCCTGAGAAAGCAGTTTTCAAATTTTGGCCCAAGAATCACCTTCATCAATATCACCTAGTAAGCTGAGGGTGAGGCGATTAGGTAAAGCATTTTATTCTTACTGCAGCCAGATACCAAGTATTAGATTATCCTCAGACGGGACAGGGACTCAAAGCCTTTTCCAGAGTGGCATTTGGCACACTAAAACGTGCCTTACCTATTGTTCACAAATATGATGACTATGTAAATTAGGTCTTTTCTCTCTTCACGCTTGTCTTTTAATCACTGGATTGGAATTTTAAAACATACGTGGGAAACATAATGATAGTCCTTAGAACTTTCCAATATGAGTACTTAAGAGGAAAAGTTTATTAAAAATTGCATGTATCTTCCATTATGGAAGACGACAGGAGAAAAGGAATGTATGTATATGTATAACTGGGTCACTATGCTGTACAGCAGAAATTGACACAATGCTGTACATCAACTATACCTTAAAATGATAAAATTCAAAAAAGGAAGGTTAGTTTAGTAACTAATTCAGTATACAGTGTGGTATAGAGAGTATACATGTTTTAGGAGGTCCAGAGTGAGAGGACTTGCTCTCATTTTTTTGTTGTTCAGAAACTTATTAGCATAAGAAAAGGATTAAAAGTAGACTTTGAGAGAATGGGTTGACTTGAGATCAAGATGAGGAAAAAGAAAGACTTAAGTAAAAATGAAAACAAGGCAAGTTCACAGATCAGTCAGTGGTGTGCTAAGAATGCAGTCTTCTGCAAATTTAGGTGATAAATAGTATCATTCTCTTTATCAAATTTTCAGATAATATAAAACTTGCCAAAAGCCAATCTGCTTTTTCATTTTTAATTTTTTTCCTGTTTTAGTTAGATCCAGTTGGCATACAACATTGTTCATGTTTAAGTTGTATAACAAGGTTAGATAGCACCTCTGTCACCTCACATAGTTCCTCGTGTGTGTAAGAGCACTTAAGAGCTACTCTCTTAGCAGCTTTCAAATATACAATACAACATAATAGTCTGCATGCTGTACATTGAATCCACAGGGCTTTTTTATTTTACAGCTAGAAGTTTAAACACCTTGACCACTTTCATCCATCACCCATCACCCGCTAGTTTGTTTTTATTATCACTAAAAGCATATAATTCTAAACAATTTCTGTGGTAAAATAGTTAATACCTTAAAACATTGTTGGTCTAAAATTCTATTACTGTTAAGCTTTAATAAACTATATGTAAGCCTCGAAGGAACATTTTAAAATTACCAACCCTTATCATGAGTTGTATCTGACGTGATAGTTATTTCCAAGAACTCAGACCTATATATCTTTTTGGAGAGTGAGTTTGCAAAGTTTGGAGATCAAATAAGTTTGCTTTGTGCAGAGTTCATATCTGCAGATCCTGTGGTAATACATGCACCTGTGTTTAAAAGGTAAATCTGAAATAGAAAATGATAGCACAATGCTTGTAAAAAAATAAAGCTACAGAACTTGAATTATTCCAATTTTTAAATTTTGTGCATTGCACTTAAAATGTAAAACAGTGAAACAGTACAAACTGGGAGGAGTTTTATTTTTGTTTGGCAAGTGTAAACTTCAGTTAACACATGAAATATTTTGGTAATTTTGAGTAGTATTGGTCTGGAATAAAGTCCAGTGACACACAAATTTTCCTCTTTTTTTTGTCTTTTTTTTTTTTTTCGCCTTTTTTAGGGCTGTACCCACAGCATATGGAGGTTCCCAGGCTAGGGGTCGAATCGGAGCTGAAGCCGCCAGCCTATGCCAGAGACACAGCAATGTGGGATCCAAGCCACGTCTGCAACCTACACCACAGCTCACGGCAACGCCAGATCCTTAACCTACCGAGCAAGGCCAGGGATCCAACCTGCAACCTCATGATTCCTAGTCGGATTCATTAACTACTGAACCACGATGGGACTCCCAAATTTTCTTAAACTTAAAAATCAGTGAACTGAGATTAAAGGAAAAACTACAGCAAAATGTAATGAAGTGAACATAGTAAAGAAATCAAATTTTGAAGAAGAATACCAGAAGGAATGATCAAAAATGCTAACCTTAGTTGGCCATAGAAAACTTAAAAGTTAATACTTAATGACATTTATGGTTTCTAGCAAGAAATTGACACTTGTACAAAGCAGTCAATAAAATAATGCCAATATTTGCTTTCATTCTACCATTTTCTCTGATTTGAGGAGAAATTTTTTAAAATTTTAACAAAAAAATGTAAATTATAATAGAGTATCTGGTAAAGGTATTTATGGTGGTATTATTGACATGCAACATCATATTAATTTCAAGTATACATCATAATTTGATATCTGTATGTATTGTGAAATTTCAACATAATAAATCTAGTTAACATTCTTCACCATACATAGTTAGAAATTTTTTCTTCTTGTTACGAGGACTTTCAAGATTTACTCTCTTAGCAAATCTAAATATGCAATGCGTATTAGCTATAATCACCCTGTTGTACCTTACAGTCTCATGACAAATGTATCGTGTAATTGGAAATCTATACCTTTCCACTCTCTTAGCTCATTTCACCCACCACTTGAATCTTCACCCCTGGAAACCTCTAATTTATTCTATATCTGTAAGCTTCATCATTTTTTTATTATATTTTTTAAGATTCCGCATATAAGTAAGATCATATTCATCTTTCTCCTTCTGATTTATTTCACTTAGCAAACTGCCTGAGGTCCATCCATACTGTCTCAAAGAGGCAATCTTTGTTTACGGCTAAATGATATTTCACTGTATATGTATACATCTATATGCATATATATATATATCATGTCTTCTTTATATATTCAATAGATACTATTGTTGTTTTGGGTTACTGTAAATAATGTTACAGTGAACATGGATGTACATGTATCTTTTCAAAAACCATTTTTTGTTTTCTTGGGATAAATACTCAGAAATGCTGGATCATACAGTACTCTTATTTTTAATTGTTTGAGGAATCTCCATATTGTTTTCCATAGTGTAGTAAAGTTCTTCTGTGTGACTTTTTTTTCCTACAGAAATATTTAAAAGCTGCAAGAATCAAACCTGAAGAAATAAAGACATGGACAGTATTTTAATTTCTGGAATTCATTGTATAACAGGGCTTTTATGAATCTATCAAACATTTCGTTAGGCTAAAGAACTTTTGCAGTATCTCTTACTTCATGTGAAAGAAACTTTTCAAAATTAAAGTTTAAAAGTATTCTTTGATCAGCTATTAATGAAGATAAATGAACAGATCTGGTTTTACTCTCTGTTGAACATGAACATGCAAAGCAAACCAATTTGATAGTCATTGACAAATTGGCAGAAGTTAATGTTTGAAATATAAAATGCAATTCTAAATTTTTTTTCTGACAAATTGGCAGAAGTTAATGTTCAAAAGTAGGAATTGTAATTTCATATTTTTTTCTGTGACAAATATGGTTATTATTTCCTTGCATTATTCCACTTATGTATATTCCTGAGCAATATGCACTATAGTTTGTATATTTTAAAGTTTTCTGTGTCTTGTATCACACCATACATATTCGAAAACTGTGTTTATTTCTTTAATGTTGTGTTTATGAGTCATCTATGTTGATATATGTAGTGTTTGTTCATTTGTTTTCACCACTCTATTATGTTCCATGGCATGAATACATATTTTTATGCATCTTCCTGTGGGTGAATATTTATGTTGTTTCCAAACTGCTGATGTCATCCCCCTAAGTTCATACCCCAAACACTATGAGCAGCAAAACTCAGCTAAAGAGTATACATGTGTTAAACTTCATTAGATATGCTGTATCATTTTTCAAAATACTTACACAAATACATATTCCCACAAGCAATGAGTCAAAGTTGCCACTGCAGCCAGTTTTTAACTTTTCAAGTATGTGGGCAAAAATGTTTTATCGGACTTCCTACCAAGGCTCAGTGGTAACAAACCTGACTAGTGTCCATGAGGATGAAGGTTCGATCCCTGGCCTCACTCAGTAGGTTGAGGATCTGGCATTGCCACAAGCTGCAGCGTAGATCTCAGATGCTCTCAGATTCTTGCTGTGGCTGTGGTGTAGGCTGGCAGTTGCAGCTCCAGTTCAACCCCTAGCCTGGGAACTTCCATATGCTGCAGGTGCAGCCCTAAAAATAAAAGACCAAAAAAAAAAAAAAGTTTTACCAAGGTGGTTTGATTTTATTTCCCTGATTACCAGTGAGGTCAAACATCTTTTCATATATATACATTTTGTGTGTGTGTGTATTCAGTTTCTCAAGCCCTCATTCTACAAATCTCACTGCTGCTTCTCCACATCCTCTATCAACCATTATGCTTGATATTATAATTGTACAAATTGACATTTTATTTATTTGATGACTGTTTTGCTTATCAATGACCAGTAACACTTAAAATGAGAATAACTTATTTGGCATTAATGTTATTTTAACTCACCAGGAAGTTACTAGTTTTGTAATTCTTCACACAGATATTCACTATTAGATTTAGTACATATCTGTATCTTTCTCTATTTAGAATGGAATTCAGTATATCACAATTTTTTGTTAAAGCAAAAATATTGACAGTTGTTTATTTTTTGCCATATTCTTCAGTGATACAGAGAGATGTATCATCACCTTTGGATACAAAAATAATTCCACCAAAAACAACTGAACAGTTTAAATACACAGGAGAATTGTGCAAACTACAAGTCCATGGGCAGATGTCTGTTCTGTGTTCTCCGAAATTCAAACTTCTGACCCTGGCCTGTAGGTCTCACTTCCCTGATCCCACCTCCTTCTTAGCTCCCCTTCCTCACTTGAAGGATGCAGTCCCTCTCTTAGAAATACGCAGCTCACGCCTGCCCCCAGGGTCCTGCACTAAGACTCCCCTCTCAGAGCTCCCCTTGTGGCTTAGCTGGTTAATAACCCTACACAGTGTCCATGAGCATACAGATCTGAGCCCTGGCCTCGCTCTGTGGGTTAAGGATCTGGCATTGCCACAAGCTGCAATATAGGTCACAGATGCTGCTCAGATCCAGTGTTGTTGTGGCTGTGGCATAGGCTGGCAGCTGCAGCTCCAATTCAACCCCTTGCCGGGGAACTTCCATATGCTGCAGGTGTGGCCCTAAAAAGAAAACGAAATAAATAAATGAAGACTTCCCTCTTCCCGAAAACCCCCCACTCTCTAGTCTCTAACACATTCTTAGTATTTTCTTCACAATACTTTTTCCTCATCTGATTTGGTCACTTTTTACTTTTTATTATCCATTTCCCTGTACAAGAATACCACTCCAAGAGAGCCCCTGTGTACCCCCGTGTCTGGAACAGTGCCTGGCATGCCGCACACATTAAACCAACTTTGAAGGTTTACTCGTTCAAGGTCGTGTTAGAGGCCGTGCACTTCTCACATTGTTAAAATCCATACAAAGCTAGGAAAGTGTACTAGCAGCAATCACAGCATTGTCTTGTTGGCTTTTATGACTAATGCAAATGCAGTTCAATTTACTTCCTATATTAGGAGTGCCAGACCTTGGCTTTTACATTGAAGAATGTTTCTACGAGGCTAGACTAATTGAAGGGCATTTGAAATACAAACACTTGACTATAGTTTTGTATATGGAGAAGAAACGGGCCTATGACAATAAAGCAGACTAGCCATTTCAGTAGTTTTCTTATCTGATAATGATGCTTCAGCACAGCTACTCAGGTGTTGCCTGCAGGAAATGTAGCCCAAAGTCACAATTATTCAACAAATAATATTCAACTAATTATCCTAGCTCAGTCTAAAATGCAGATGATACAACAATTCTGGGTACAAAAATCATCTTCAAGGCTGCTTTCTATTCATATTGCTAAAGAAACTATTTAACCGGAGACCTGGAAGAAGGTGAGTGTATTGGGTCTTTGAATACTATACATAAATAAAACAAAAAGTACCATTAGATATTGATTCTTTATTTGAATGCTTTTTAGAATATGAAAACAGTCAGCCTCTTGTTTTAAATGGTACACATTAATGCGTTAATAACATGACTCTAATATGCTATAGAATCGAACCACATTTTTTAGTTCAACTAATTCCAAAAAAAACCATACTCATAATTTAGAGAGCTGAGTGTTGATTCTTATCTTTGCAAACACTTTATTCCAGATGTGACTAATTAGTAGTATAAACAAGTTTGCTTGGGGAATGTTTATATTATTTAGGAAAAAGCATAATTAGGAAGGAAGCTATAAGAACCATATCTCTGGGAAAAGTTGCAGATTTCAGTGATTAGCACTGATTCTGAACATCCTCTAAAGACCTTTTAGGGGGATCATCTATTAATACTCTTCTTTGCGCATCTTACTGTTAATGTGCTAATATGTAAGTATTTCCGTGGTGCTTATTCTTATAAACACACAGTGGTGTATAATTTTTGTTTAATATCACCAATAACACCGCACAATTATCAACAAGGAACTGAATCAAGATCATTTTTTCTACTAAACTAACTAGACTTCTAACTACAAAATCTGAAATATTTTTATACAGGTTTCTGAAGGCCTCGCCTGCATGGATAGTTCTTCTTTTTTTCTTTTTTCTTTTCTTTAGCTATGGCCATGGCATATGGAAGTTCCCAGCCCAGAAATCAATTCTGAGCCACAGCTGCGACCTACACCACAGCTGTGGCAATGACAGATCCTAACCCACCGTGCCACAGTGGGAACTCTTTGCATGTGTATTTTGCTGTCCACCTAAACTCACAAGAAATTGGAGTCTCTTGATATTGCCTGTATTATTATTTTAAAAGCATAAAATTGGTTGTTTAATCATGCCAACTTAGCCAATGTCATTTGAGTATAGAGATAATCACTTTCATCTCTAATGAAGGAATTATTCAGACCAAATGGAAGTTCCCTCACTGAGAGCATCTCATTTTTATTTCATGTAATCAACTTTGTAAAATTGGAGATTACAATCTACTGGAGCAAGTAGGTGGACTATAGGACCACTATAGGTGGACTTTAGGTAGCTATGTCTTCTAAAGTGAGTTCTTTAAGGGCTTTTCTCTATTCCACGAACATATCTAGCCCACTGAACTGGAGCTGATTGGGTCATTGATGCAATTTCAGTGCACAATTAAAAAACGACTTTTCACCAAAGTATTGTTGACCAAACCCTAGAAAGAACACAAGCTTAAGGATATAACTAAAGGAAACCTTGTTTCTAATTAACAGCTAATACGTATTTTGGATTAGACACAGAAATGACCAAAAAAAAAAAAAAAAAATCCTGCCATGTCTTACACACCCCTCCCTAAAGACAAGTGTATCCCAGATAGAATCCTTATGTCTTCAGCCAAGGCTGTGGAGTTTGTTTTTGTTTCAGTTCAAAGTCGCTTTCATCAATCACACTAAGAATTTACTAAAATTCTGAGCAAGTTGGCGAGGTTACCTATTCCAAAATTTCAAACTAATAAACTATGTTGTTTTAGCTGATTATGCTTTTGGAAAGAAAAAATAATGCCTCCACATGCAGACAATTACAGAAAAATTAAAGGAGACAGATATTATATTATTTGAATGTGCAGTTTAAAGATACATATTGAAAGTTACAGCCCATTAATGTAAATTATTTTGCAGTGAAAATATCCAATTATCTCTTGAAGATAACAAATATAAATGTAAATGTTTCAACCTCATCTTAATAACCTGCCGGGAGAGAAGCTGTACCATTAGAAATCCACGATTTGCCCCAAAGTCGAATTGTTTATGAGATGCACCCTCGGAGCCTCTGCTGTGAGGCTCCTGGGTGCCTCTCTTACGGATCAAGGGAAGGAAATGTATTCAATTTTTTGCTGAAATTATATTTTCATAAGAGTGATCATTTGGGGTGATTAATAATGGCAGGGATTTTTCTTTATTTGCAACAGACGTGGTTCTCAGTAAAATGCATCCCCAGTTGTACATATGCATAAAATAACTTCAAGGACTATTTTCACCACTGGTTTCAGGTCGGAATTGTTAGCCTTTCTGTAGTTAAAGGTAAAGAAACTATTACAAGCTTCAGATATAAAATATATACTGAAAGGGATGATTTTGCAGCACAAATAAGAATTTGGACACCTTTTAGAGGTTGTGACTTGCCTGCGTTTCCTTTATATAGGCATTTTCAGACAAGGTGCTGTGTTTATTTCTGCTGATACATGTCAGTGTTCTGCTGTGGACATTACAGCAAAAAAAAACCAAATATCAAGAATGCTAAAGTCCTGGATATATAGCCATGATCTCAAAACCCCCATTTTGTTATGAAAATCTCTGACTCTTACCAGGTGAGAATCCTGAAAATAAGGGCTTCTCCTTTTTTTTTTTTTTCCTTTGTCTTTTTAGGGCTGCACCCAAGGCATATGGAGGTTCCCAGACTAGGGGTCCAATCAGAGATACAGCTGCTAGCCTACACCACAGCCATAGCACTGCCAGATCTGAGCCACAATCTACACCTCAGCTCACAGCAATGCCAGACCCTTAACCCACTGAAGGAGGCCAGGGATTGAACCTACAACCTCACAGTTCCTAGTCGGATTCATTTTTGCTGCACCACAATGGGAACTCCAGGGCTTCTATTCTAATGAAAATAGAGAAACTTTCCACAGAAGCGAAAGAAACTGGGTATTTGGTTTACGTTCCCTTCCTCTGCCCCCTCTTAATATTACACTCTTTTATTTAATTAATGGAAAAACAAAACGTTAACATGTATTTTCACAATACCGTTCTTCAGAGCCTTTCCGGGGTCT
Source organism: Sus scrofa (assembly GCF_054392235.1). Taxonomy (NCBI): domain Eukaryota; kingdom Metazoa; phylum Chordata; class Mammalia; order Artiodactyla; family Suidae; genus Sus; species Sus scrofa. Next base: position 4,170,771 of record NC_139383.1, read on the forward strand.
TCACATGAACACAGAGACCCTGGATTGACATGTGCCAAGCTCCTGATTTGAGTTTCTCTAGACAGAAAGACCCAGCGTTCTTTCTTCCGAGATGACCATGCGAATAGGAGTCCATTGTAAAGATGCCCCAGGGAAAACAACTTCATCTGCACAGGTGAACCAGACAGGAAAGTCACACGGTCACATGAAAACTAAAATATCATTGAGAGAGCTGATCGGGGATTTAAGACACAGCTTCATGAACCACATTATTGTCAACCTGGTTCTGGTTTCTGACATTAAGATAATTTAACTACTGTCTCTTTCTTCCTACTGTTTCATCTACTGCTTACCAGTTAGTTCTCCCTGTAGAGGGCTAATCTGACAGATCTGATAGGTAACTAATACATAGGGCACAGGATTCATCCTAGGCTGTCTTTGGGTCAGAAATGCATCTCTTGTCCATTTGACTTCAGCCAGTGCAATCACAGATGGATTCAGAACACATGGATTCATGGCTTATCGTTCTTAAGAAGATAGCTGAATAGAATCCTCTCCAAATATTACTAAAGTTTCAAATGATTCTTATTTCTGGCATACTTAGTATTTCCCCAAAGATTACTGACTATAAAGTACTTTACAGCTCATTATGATTTGAATCAACATCTCTGGTCTTTTAACTTTCCATATAATCCCCATGTCCTCCCACACTGAAATAATTTTAAAAGGTCCCATGTTTTCTGATCGCTCTGTTTTTATGGACATGCTACCTTTGCCTGGAATAGCTTTCATCCACTCTTTGACTTGGCTAAGTTCTATTCCTTTTTCAAGATTCAGTGCAAGCACTAAAAACAGGTATACCTTGTCTTCTGCCTGTCCAACAACTCTTCCTCCTTCTTTTGGTATATTTTTTTTTTTCTTTGAGAAGCACTGTTCTTTTACTTTCAGCCCACATTGTTTGGATACAAAGGCTGAGAAGATAATATTAATCAATCAGTAATTTTTATTCTCATAGCCATGTGTCTGGATCAAGAATGGACATGTAGCACAAGAAGTTGCAGTCCTCTGGGGCCATTTTACAGAATTATTGGGAAAGAAATTGTGTTTGCTTGCATGCTTTCATCGGGTCGATTAAGTGATAAATAGTAAGCCCGGAGTTTCTAGTGTCGATACTTGTTACCACGTGGGGATAACCAATGTATGAGAAAGCCAACATGTTCATAATTAGGGCTGAAAGAGGGAAAGAGGACTCTAGCAACATTTACGGAGCACCTGGATCAAACTGTAACTGAATGGATAGTGCTGCTGGAATTCTAACTAATACAAGTCATTCGAGCCAGATGCATTTTTGTAGCACATAGTACACTGTATTACATGTTTTTTGTTGTTGTTGTTGTTTTTTCCTACACTAGCCTGTGAGCTCATGAAAGGCTGGAACTGTGTCTCATCGTTACGTAGCCAATGCCTGATGCATTGTATGTTATATCACTGTCATTAATTAAATATTTGCTGAACAAATGAAACAAAGATGGATAAAATTTTTAGTAGTTTGACTAAATTTCTAGCTGGTAAAACTTTATTTCTTAATCAAACTTAAGATTTTTCTCTCTTCAATGTTTTTTTCTACGAAAAAAAAAAAATCCAATGAATTTAACACTGTGACTTTTCAGTAGAATACAGGTGTCATTTTTAAAGCTTCAGTCTATAGATCCCATTTCAATGGTTCAACAACAGTGAACAATTTAATAGAGAGGAAAACGAGGCTGATGAGGGAATCAAGGTCCAGATCACAGAGGGTCTCGATTTCTATGCAAAGCAGTTTGCATTTTATGCTGGCAGGCACATTGGAGCCACTGAGGAGTATCCATCCAAGAGTCACCTTTTGGAAAGATCTTCGCTGCAGGTCCAGGATGTGGGGAAAGAACCAAGAGATCCCCTGATTGAGAGGAGCCGCAGCCCAGCTGAGCGTAACCGTCCAAACCCCAGCAGTGGCAGAGAGAACAAGAAAGTAAGACACGTAAGGAAACAGACCCTGAAACGAGGGACTGCGTGGAGGGATGCAAAGAGAGATCAAAGATGATCTCAGGTTTCTGGCAAGGATGATAGGCATTCATTAAAACAACAGAGACGTTAATAAGATAAGAAATTCACTTGATTTTTGGACAAATCAATAAAAAAAATTTAGGGAGAAAGAACTTGCCAAAAACATTCTATGGGCTTCATTTATCTTTGCCCTCTTCTGGCAGCAGCTCTTTAACTGGCACCTTGAGCCAGGCAGCTGGTTCTTCTGCCTTGAGGATGTTCTGTCCATGTGACCCCCTCCTGTCCAGGGCCCAAAGGCAGGGATCCCCTCTGCTGACCTGGGCTTACAACATCCTCTGAAACAGGTGTTCCCGGCAAGCTTCTGGAAGTTTCTCCCAGGCCCAGGCATTAAGGAAGCTCGTATCTGGCCTATGCAGTGTTGGAACCTGCACGGTAAGGTGCATCCTTGCACTCCACTTTGAGGTGCTCTTTTTTGTACGGCTTCTTTAAAAAGTTGAAAGAATGTTGAAAAGTGTTTTATTCCTGAAGTCTCCTTACTTCCCAATGAGCGTCTAGTATTGTAATACTTTCCCTCTTGCTGTTCAGTCACAGCCACTCAGCACCAGGGTGGGAATGCAGTAGACAGACAGACTGAAAGAAAGCCTTCCTCAGGGTGGGTGCTGGGCCAGCTGGAATCCCAGTTGCATCTGATGGCTTGAATCTGATTTCTTCCCCTTTCACCAATAGATGTCCCTGTAGCAAATGAAAGAATTTTGAAAGGAGTCCAGGGGTGTAATTAAGTGAGACAATACAGATGCCAGAATTTAAACACTGCCAGTTTTATGTAATTTAATTAATACTGTGGAGAGGGGAAAAAAACAAAACAAAAAAAAAAAACTTGCCTCTGCAGTGTTTTGTGAAGGAAAGAGCTTCTGACTAAAGGGCATCGTTCTGATAGAAACTGGAGAAATAAAGAGTAGGTCCATAGATGGCTCTATTCGATTAGAAAGAACAACCACATGCAGAGTCCTGTTTATTATTTCATGTCTGACATTTAGGAGTCCGTGTAATGTAATAATCTATAGAAATTCCAACAGCATGCCAAGTGTCCTTACAAGCGTACCTGTCTCTTCAGACAGCCTTCTTAGACATCCATGACTTACAGCACCTGTTTCCTTCACGGACAGGCTGGACTTCATAAGGGGGCTTCTCTCGCACAAGAGAATGGAAGAAGGAAATTTTGAAGTGAAAGAAGGATTCTTTTGCTTAAAAATACAAATATGTTGGTATTGTTATTACCGGCTTTTACTTACCTTCTCTTCAGCCAGAACTTTTTGATAAATATATATTCCATTTTTCCTTAGAGAAGCAGTGGATAATGCTTTCAATACAGACTCAAAATCAATTTTGGTAATAACTATGGGTGTAGCTCACAGCTCCCTAAATGAAAATCAGGTAACATGAAAAAAGAAAGCAAGCCTGTGATCAGCAAAACACTCAAGGAAGATCCTGTCGTCTCAGGTGGCACCTCATTTACAGCAGATGGATTTCAAATGAGGGAAAACTATTGGAAATTTCAAAGAGTTGGGGGTTTTAAATTTGTCTTTATTTAAAATGTTCCTTTTTTCTCTTTGTCCTTCATAGTTCTTTTCAAAACTTTCATCCACGGCACTCCATAAACATTGTGTTCTGGAAATAAAAAATAGGATACTAAGTGAAAACAAGGAAAAATGAAGGGATGTGACGACGATGGTCGGAGGCTGCCATTCATCCTGTGTGCGAAAATTAGTCCTAACTCTGAACACACCACCTAAGGTTGTTTCTGTCGCTCTTCATCATACAGGATCGTCGATAAATGAAATAGTCAGATTAACGTTTTTAATTAGAATACAGATTTCATAGAATCAAGATAAGATGTTTTTGTACGGCTTTTTTAAAAAGTTGAAAGAATGTTGAAAAGTGTTTTATTCCTGAAGTCTCCTATTAATCTGTTTTTGGTAGTTCAATATATGCATGCCACATAATTCAAGTGTAAGTCCATTAAGACGTGTCCCCTCGCCTTTAACTAAGGGTCATTGTACTCAATCATGCTGAAGGTAGCGAAATTTCAGAAAATTGAATCGCTGGCTGAAGGTGGTGACCACGGCATGAACAGAGTCACTGGATAGTCCCCCTCTCGGTGGACGTTTGGTTTATTTGCTACTGAGTAACAAACTTCTCCTGAAACTTTGTGGCTTCAAATGACAACCGTTTCATCTGCTCACAATTCTGTGCATTAGATGAGGCTCTGCCTGGTCCTGCTTTTGCTCCATGGGACACCAGCCAGGATCACAGAATTACAATCAGGTGGCTTCATTGCCATGTCACTGCCATGTGTCCCCGTGGAGGGGAGGCTGCAGGGCAGACACCTCCTCCTCTCTCCACTCGACCAACTTGGGCCTCATGACACATCTGCCAGATCCTCTGAGAGGGTTTCAAGAGATGCTAAGCCAGAAGCTTCAAATGAAGGCCCAGCTGTGACAGTTATAAGGCATCCTTCCACTGCATCCTCCAGGACAAATGAAGACAAAAGCCAGGTCAGATTCAAGGGGAGGAAAATAGACCCTACTGATCAACTGGAGGAGTAGCAAGGACTTGCCGTCATCTGTAACCTGCCAGAAACTGTCCTCTGGCCACAAATGACTTCTGTTCTCTGACATGCAAAATACACTTTTCAGAGTGCCTGTTGTGGCGCAGCAGAAACGAATCTGACTAGGAATCATGAAGTTACAGGTTCGATCCCTGGCCTTGCTCAGCAGGTTAAGGATCCGCCGTGAGCTGTGGTGTAGGTCACCGACGCGGCTCGGATCCTGCGTTGCTGTTGCTGTGGCTGTGGTGTAGGCTGGCGGCTGTAGCTCTGATTTCACCCCTTGCCTGGGAATCTCCATATGGCACAGGTGTGGCCCTAAAAAGAAAAAAAATATATACTTTTCCCTCCCAAGAGCCCATAATGCCCATCCCATCATGGCATCAGGCCCTAATGCAATGACCAGGATCTAATCTTCTGAGCCACGCACAGGTACTTATAAGACTTCTCTCACAAGGCTCCTCAGATAAGGAGACTGACCCATGAATAAAAAAAAATAAAAAAAAAAAAGAGAGAGAGAGAGAGAGGCAAGACAAAATATACATGGAGGGACAAACAAGCACAGAATGACTGCAGTCAGCACTCCAGTCAAAGAGGGACAATGGGAAGCACGGACTCAGTGAAGTGGTTCTGACACCCAGCCGTGCAGGAGCTCAATTCTTCCTGCTCTGGAGGAGGACCTAGACCTTGCTGAAAGGATAATTACTCAGCATCTGGCTTCTCCCTTTGGACTGTGGGCTCCACCATCTCACTCTTCCTTCCTTTTCTATAAGAAATGGTCTATGCTTTGACAGGGTAGTTTTCTGCCTGCCCTTAGACTATTAGGGAAAAAAGAGACCTCTCCCCATTTTGTACTTTTGGCCCCAAAATACACAGCTTCCTAAACAACTTGGTGGGATGCCGGTGTATAAAATTCTTAATCCAGCCCCTTGGACAGATGCCACGCCCACATTTTTCTCTGATACAGGCTCCTCCTGACCTGGCCTGTGTGTCAAGGAGCTGGGAGAAAATGCTATTAAGATTCTTAATGAAGTTATGTCCAGCTTAGAAGGAGTAACAAGCACCTCGTAAAACGCTTAGACCCTAACAAATTGTTCTGTGCCCACACGCCCTTGACTGGACTTGGACCCTGAGGTCCTGTGTTCCTGGCAACATCTGTCTTTGATCTTCGCCTGAGTCCCCTTTCACCTTGAGAACTGTGCGCCCCATGGACAGGCTAGAAAGGAGGAATAGTTTTGTTTTCCAATTTAGCACTTCCAGAGTTGGAAGGTTTCCCTTGAATTCTGCTTTAAAAAGCAAACAGTTCCTTTTTAAATCCATCTCTCTCCCCACACTTTATCACCGGGAGTTAAAAGAAGCCTATCGGCACTTTCAACATCCTGCCTGGAAATCTCCTCTAGGTCCACAGGTCCACCAGGCGCATGTTCTATCGTCTGTGTTCCTGCAAGTACCAGGTTGCCCAATGTTTGTCCACAGCAGATCAGAGGTCACCACTCTTCCAGGCTTGAATGGCAGGTCTCTGCTCTAACACGTCCCACTACCTTTCCCCAAAGCCAATACCATCTGTTTTAGGTGTTTGCTGCTGAAAGATCCCACCTCTATTTTTTTTTAATTTATTATTTATTCATTTATTTATTTATTTATTTATTTATTTTTAGATGCAGATGATTGCCTTTGGAATGGATCCCACTTCTAATACCATATTTTGTTTTAATTTTTTTCTTTTTAAAAAAATTTTATTATAGCTGACTTACAATGTAATGTTAGCTTCAGGTGTCCAGCAAAGGGAATATTATACATATGCATATATCCATTCGTTCTTGGATTTTTTCCCGTAGAGGTTATTGCACGGTACTGAGTAGATGTCCCTGTGTGATACCGCAGGTCCTTGTCACTTGTGTATTTTATGGTAGTGGGTACACATTAGCCCCAATCTCCTACTTTATCCCTGCCCGCGACATTTCCCCTTTGATAACCATAAGTTTGTTACGGTTTCAATTTTTCTACTGCTTTCAACAACGTACCTCAAAACATAGCTTCAACAGCAACAATTTATTATAAGTTGTAATTTTTCAGGTGACCAGAGGGTTTCTCTCACTTTAGTAGTGTCATAAGGAGTGCTGGGATGGCAGAAGTTTCCAGAATGTACTCACTCACTCGCTTCTGGCAAAGGCAGGGGCTGGGGCCTTTGGTGCTTTTCCATGAGAGCTTCTCCCCGTGGCAGCTCGAGCTCCATCACAACATTGCGGCTGGGTGTCCATGAAAGATATCCCAAAATGTGAAGGTTGAAGCCTGAGGGCTCACAAGGCCCAGCCTCAGAAGATACATAGCACCATTCCCACACAATTCCATGGAGAACAGTCCAGAGGCAGCCTAGGATCAAGGGAGGTAAAAAGAGTCTACCTCTTACAGTGGAAATGGCAAATTCAAACTGCAAAAACACATGTGGACTGGAAGATATGGCCCAGTCGTCTTTGGAAACACCCAGGGGTGTTGGGATGGGATGAATGTATTTTACACGTGAGAAGGACATGGATTTGGGGAGGACAGAGAGAATTGTGTCACTCTCCAAAATCTATATGTTGAAGTTCTAACTTCCAGGACCTCGGAATGGGACCTTATTGGGAAGTGGGGTCACTGAAGATGTCATTAGTTAAGATGGGGTCAAACTAGAGTGGTGTGGCCTCCTACTCCAAAAGTGCTGTCCTTAGGAAAAGGGGAAATGTGGACACAGACATGAACACGGGGAATACGCCCTTTTAAGGTGAAGGCAGAGATCCGACAACAGCAGCAGAAACAAAGGAATGCTGAGGTTCCCCAGCAAACCACAAGCTAGCCTGGGAGAGGCTGGGACCGACTGCCTTCAAAGCCCTCAGAAGGTACCAATTGTAGGAACTGCTAAAGAGCACACATGCCTGCTGTGCAAGGCACCTGAGCTGTGGCCTATTTTTAAGTAACCTAGGAAATTCAGGCCAGTGGCTGTGGGATTTTTGTGGAGCACCTACCCTGGCTGATAAAACAAAATTAGCGAAATTCCCTTCATCTGGGATGCATCGAATTCTTCAACAGCAACAGGTTAATAGATGTAGCAGTGTCTTCATAGAAATACAAACACTCTATTTCTTTTTTAATGTGGTTTCCACCACCTTTTGGCACAGAATCTTGTGTCATGTTATAATCAGGAACAAGCCATGTGTGTGAGTGACACGGGTATGTGTGACGTGGGTGTGCTGTGTGTATATCTTCTAGTTTCCTCTCAGACCACAAAACAGAGGCATTATCAGGAAACTGGAAAAGCTTCTTTCCTTGGCACAACCGGTATTTTAATGTTAGAACTGTACACAAAGTTTAGACGAGTGCTAAATTTCAGCTACCTTTTCTATGGAGGAAACCCCTCCAGAAAGCCAGAATTAGCCACATAGATGCCATTCATACCCAAGTCTGCAGACTCACAGGTCACTGTCAATTTTGCAAAGTTGACAGGTTTTTTGGGGGAGGTGGTTGTCTTTTTGCCTTTTCTAGGGCCACACCCATGGCATATAGAGATTCCCAGGCTAGGGGTCTAATCGGAGCTGTAGCCGCCAGCCTACGCCAGAGCCACAGCAACGCAGGATCTGAACCATGTCTTCAACCTACACCACAGCTCACAGCAACACCAGATCCTCAACCCATTGAGAAAGGCCAGGGATCGAACCCACAACCTCAGGGTTCCTAGTCAGATTTGTTAACCACTGAGCCATGACAGGAACTCCAATTTCTTGACTGTTTTATTCTGGTTTCCCAGGCAGCCACTTTGCTGGTTCACCAAGTGATGCTGCTACCCAGCGCCAGGCCAACAGACCAAAACTCCAGTATAGAAGCTGGAATATGCATGAGGAGATGATGAAGACAGATCTGTCTACGGAGGATTGAAATGCGAGCATCTGCTGTGATGGCACTAAAAAGAATTAGACTCATCAACCACAGTGATTCATAATGATAGCTGTGTTTGCTCTCGGAATATTAAGGGAATCAACCATCTACTTAATTGCCAAAAAGGACTCTCTCTCTTTTTTTTAAACTATACAACATCTCTCTCTCATTCTCTCAATATATAGATTTTTATATAGATAGATATCCCAAAATGGCCTCGCTGGCTCAAGCATAAAAGTAGCAAAGAAAAATTAAAATGAGCTAATACCTTTGATTAATGCTATGTTCTGGGACTGAACTTAGGAGCATAAATATCCCTTTATAAGTAATACTGTCTGCAAATAAGATCAAATCAAATTTCAAGGCACTTTGTTAATGAAAAGTATTGATTTTTATAGCATTGGGGCTAAACCCTTGCCAAGTTTCAATCACTTTGATGTCTCTGTTAGGAATGAGGCTTCATCCTTGAATATACAGATGCCCTTCTCTTTTTCCTCCTCCTCCCAGGCTTTAGGCCTCATGGCTTTTCCCTTCACATTCCTTTCCTTGTTGATCTAATAAAGTCCTACAATGTCAGTTATCCAGCAGATGACTCCCAAGTTATTGTCTTAACTACTGATACCTCCCTTTCAACGTCCTTGTCCAAATAGCATATTTTTTCTTTTCTTTCTTTCTTTCTTTCTTTTTTTTTTTTTTTTTTTGTCTTTTCTAGGGCTGCTCCAGCAGCATATGGAGGTTCCCAGGCTAGGGGTCAAAACAAAGCTGTAGCTGCTGGCCAGAACCACAGCAACTCGGCATCCGAGCCACGTCTGCAACCTACACCACAGCTCACAGCAACGCCGGATCGTTAACCCTCCAAGCAAGGTCAGGGAAGGAACCTGCAACCTCATGGTTCCTAGTTGGATTCGTTTTAACAATTGTGCCATGACGGGAATTCCAATAACATATCTCTCCTACCTTGTCTGCCCCCTGAGGGCTTCTTGCACTTTCCTCTCTCTCCTTTCCGTTCAACTAATTTGAAGCCTCCACTCTGCTCTCCCACATTTCACCATCCTTAAAAATATGGGGCTGAAGAGCCTGGTCATCCATCCTTCCCAAGCCCTTCCTGGTCCACGAAGACTTACATGCTCCTTCCATGCACATCAGCTACTCACACAAAGCCTCACCCTGCTCCATCCCAGGCAGCAGAATTCGATGACCAAACATGGTCTTTTGAAAGGGCACCCGAGGTGGGACAAGATAGGTGAGGTAGTTTGAGAGAGGTAGGCACAGCCCAGCCCAGATCAACTTGAGCAATTATCAGGGTGACATTTGCCTCTGAAAGATCACACACACCACCTTAGACTCAGCTTCACCACTCAATGAAACATTAATCATGTACCACCATGTGACCCCTCATGTTTTATTGAAAATTCCTATTTAAATCTAGTGTTTTTACTTGGCTGCAGTATGTTTATATTTGGTCTCCCCAGCTTAAGTTATTGCTCGCTAAAGAAAAGATGATGGCAGTTTTCTGACACCCCTAAGAGGGTGGAGACCTGTTGAACCAGTAAAATAATGAAGATTCACCCAAAAGATTCTCTCTTTAAACAGCTGTGGCTTTGATTGATTTAACCAACCACTAGAACCTCTTAATTGATTTGCAATTATAACTCAAATGGAAATATTTCCTTAGTTGAAGTGAGTAATGGAGACAAGGAAAAAAAAATGAAATGGAAAAACTATCATTTGTGGGTTTTTGAGCTGAAATGTTCAATGAGTGTGTTGGAACCAGGGACTTCTTGTCATAACAGAAAAACACATGGGTTTAGAATAGCCCAGAATCTGAGATACCCGCATATGGATCTGCTTTTGACATCATACGACAAGGATATTGATTTAACCTTACTTCCAGAGGATAACGTGATTTCTAAAGAAAGCACCCTTTGAAAATGGTAATTTTTATTTGAAATGTATAGAGGTATCTTGCTTGACAAATAGTAGTGTCCTTCAATGCTACAACAGTTGAGGCCCAGAAACAAATAAAAAAGTTATTAATCAGCACAAAACAAAGACGTCGTCTCCTGAGAGAGACCTTGTCCAGAAATGCCTGTGCTAGGCTACAGGTGCCATTTCTTTCCCAGCGTCATGAGGGTAAACCCTCTCAACACGGATGTGGAAGCCAATTACTTGCTTCCCACATGGTGGCTTTTTCCATCCCACAGATATATGTGGTTCAGTCAATTTAACAAAATGAGTTATATTATACGGTCAATATAGTAATAGCCTAGCATAAATTAATCATTATTGATATCCCTTGGCTGAATAATAAGAAACAGGGAACAGAAAGTAAAAGTGAATAAAACCAAAGGCTTTTAAAAAGGCTAGAGAAAGCAGGAGTGGGCCGGGAGGTCGTAACCAAACCAAAGTCACTGAAGTTTCTAAATCGGAAAAGGGTCCTGCTTCTATTTCTACACCCGCTGATGGACCCCACGGATACTGGATGAAATGGGCTGGGGGCCTCAGGACTCTACTCAGCGTAAGTACTATGTATGCAGCTGCCAGACCCTTTGAGGCAAAGTCCCATCTCTGCTACTTGAGAAGATGTGTGCTTATTGAGCAGCTATGTGGTGAATGTGGATAACTTGGTTCCTTTTTTTCACACCCCGTTAGGCTGGAATTCCCACTGTAATTACAGGTGAGGATTGTAGCCATGACTGGGCGGAGGCTAGGCCACCCTCCTGGAGCCCTCGCTCGGATTGCAGAGGCTCGTCGGATATCAGGGACGCCTGTGCAGAGGTAAATCTCACAGACACGTGGCCCGTTTGCCGCCTGAGGCAGAGGGACTACACCTTCCATTTTAACTCTCATAAAACATGTTTTGGGACCTACACATTTTTGATGCATAAATCTTGGACACTGAAAGTTCAATCTTGTTCTCTTGACTCTGGAGTTATTTCAGGCCATATGCCACTGCCAATATTTCCAGGACAACAAATGATGTGAGCAAAAGGGGAGAGGGAGGGAGGGGGGCAGTAGGTCACACAAGCAAAAAGAGAGGATTTTCTACCTGAAATGCTTTGCTTTCATGTCAGGGATTAATTGCTCTAAAAACCAAAAAAAAAAAAAAAAAAAAAAGGCCAAAAGCAAAGCCAAACAACAAACAACACAAACAACGACAATAGCAACAATGAAAAATGCCCAAAGACAGAAACCACAAGATGAGGGAATCATGAAGTAACTGGAAACCACCGACGATGGCGCCGGCGCGCTTTTCCACAGCAGCAACGTTGCTGTTTTTCTTGTTGAAGCTCTCCTGGAAAATCTCCAGGAGCACTAGCTCACCACCTCCCCAGTCAGCTCATTCCCACTCACAACTATGTTCCGTCTTCTAAAAATATCCTCCTTTTGTTGAGACAAAATCTTCCCCTCTTCAACTTTTACTTCTCCAAAAAATGGGACGAAAGTCTTCGTGAGACTGTGACACAGTCTTGAAAACTCAAAAACAAAGTTTGGTGGTAAGAAAATAGGAGGACATGGCCCACGTCCGCAGAGCTAAACGACTTAGCTGTTTGGCCTGGGAAAGTCCCTCACGAGGAGTGCTGATGTCTCCTACTGAGGACTGATACCCCTGTGAACGGGCTGCTCTCAGAAATGAAGGCTGTGGAAGAAGCATCTTCCATGAGGCATGTTTTGTAAAAGAGGGAAATGCCTGGGCACATTGAGCAAACCCACGAGTTCGGGAACAAGAGGTGGGATGATTTTTAGCTTTCTTACACACACGGCTTATTAGCTAGTCCCTGCAGAAGTGACTTCCCTTGATCTACATATTAGAATAATATTGTTTCAGACTTTGAAGCTCACCAGAAAAACTGGTCTTCAGCCCAACTCCCTTCAAAGTGTCTTTTCTCTCCTTCCAGATCTCGGTACTTCCTTTCACGGCTCCCACTTCGTAGTACAAAACACGTACCCATAAAGACATACCCAAGAGGCCGGCCACAAGTACAAATTCCCTCAAAAACCAATTGGGAAGGGGCTAAAGATAAGAGGCAGCGTCTAGCAAATGTCTTTTATTCTGGCTGTCCGATTTTCATTAGTCCTGCCAAGATTTGGGTTAAAGTGTTATCCCTTTATGGCCACTGCTCATCTGCAGAGCTCTGTGAAAGGATGACGGAGACGAATTCTCATTGACTCCTTCTAAAACATGCGAGGCCTGGAGTCTCAGCCCTCGTAATATATCCTCTAGCGCAACTTGTGTAGGTTTGCAAATAGAAAGGTGGGAAACAAGGTTCGTGAATAAGTTAGATTACCATGTCCTAGCCTGGTCCTGGGACCAGCCGATCAGCACCCGTGGGAACTCCTGAGGAAGGCAGGATCTCGCTCCCTTGACCCGCCCTTGATCTCCAGCATCAGAAACTGGGGGTGGAGCAATGGGAGTTTTAAAGGCTCTGCAGGAGGTTCCACTGCACGCTCAAGCTTGAAAACCACTGCTCTGGGCCACAGGGAAAGAGCCAAAAGTTTTCATGGGAAGAGTCTGGACTAACCTTTCCCTCAAAGGCAGGAGTTTTGCAATTCACAACAGCCCAGGACGTTCCAAAGGAGGGGGCTGAAATTAAAAGTTGGAAACCTCACTGCCAAGTGCCGAACTTTAAATTTAAATTTTCCATCTTAATTTTATGGTAACAAAGCTTGCTGCCCTGGGAATAATAGGATGTAGTTAACTGCCCTCCATGATAATATTTCATCCGGGCTTGATGGGGTAATTTGAAAATATCATTAAAGAGACAAGTTGTACAATTGAGGATGGCAAAAGTGTGATTATCTTTGGAGATTAAATCCCCAAACATCATGGGCCATCTAAATGTGTGTCTCATCAATTTAAAATTCTTGGCTAATAGCTGCATTTCTCAAATACTGTTCCGGATACATTGGCGTGTATATGTCCACACACACTTTTTTTAAAAGGGCTTTGAAAGTATCCAAAAATCTTGAGTATTTTTGAAAACCATTGTCTGATTCAGTTATCTTCCAATGTGAATATAGCTTCTTTCCTTACTACACTCCGACATAACTAATAGCAGAAAAAGAAGACAACATGGGAGAGAAGAAGGATGGGGAGAAGGCAAAAAAAGGAAGCAGTCTAAAAAATACAAAACAAAAAGGAGGCAAAATTCGCCTGAACTCCCATAATTTCAGGAGAAGCACGGTCCCTCGCTGTTCACGTCTCCCAGACAGAGGCCTGATAAATAGATTGGTGATGCATGAGTAACAGCAAGGCTACAAAATAGGTCTCATCCTGAACACGCTGTTCTCCAATGTGCTTTACTTGTCAATACACGTCAGAGACATTCTTCAGGTGAATAACCGTGTCTGCATCATCATTTTTTATGTTACCGGATGTGCCACTTTTGTATGTGGCGTATGTGCTACGTTTTTCATTTTTGGCTGCTATAGACGATGTTGTTCCAGCCATGCCCAGACACTGTGACATACTAAGGCGCTGGTCTTGGGAAATACCACTAGAAATGTGACACTCAGGTCAAATGATTTGTCACATTTAAATTTTGAGGCACGATAAACATTTTTTTGGTAAGGTGTAACCATATCCACCCGCTCCAATAATGCAAGCAGGACCACATCCTTCTAAACCTGCAGTTATGTTTGGTTCTACCGGTGTCTTAAATTTTCATTAATCAGATGAGCAAGATAATCTGTTTCCTTGGTTTTTATATTAATATTTTATCTCCCTATCTTATTGAAATGTCTTACTCTTTCTGGTAGTTTGTTGGCTGATATCCTGTTTTCCAGCTACACAGTCATATAATCTACAGATAGAGAAAGAGAAGCCTATGACTTTCTGGTATCTACACTTGTTAATTTGAACTTTTGTCTAATTTCCATATTTATTTTCCTTATTCCTAGTTTTAACTGGAATGCTGTTAGTGTTTTAAAGTTTTTCCTCATGCTGGCTTTCGATTCAGCTATGCTGCTTTTAATATGTGTTACCTTTGATTTCTTCTTTTATCATTTTAAAAAGTATCGTATTTTTTAAACATGGAGTAAGACAAAATTTTTTTTGAATTCAACTTTAGTATTTATTGGAGTAAATATAAGATTTTAAGGTTAATTTTATTAATTAATATTATAAAAATGAAAAAGCCACTTGTTAGAATAATATTTGATTTTCATTTACTGCCAACTTTTTAAAAATACTAAATTAGGGATTTTTATTTCAAATTATACATATATATATATAATGGTTCATAGTTTTTGAGGGAGTACTCACTAGGTAAAGATTTGTAATTTGGTATTTTGTTGAATTTATAAAAATAAATGAGTTATCTTTTCTCTCTGCAAAAGCTTATATAGGAGATATTTATTATTTGAAAATCCGAAAAAAAAATCACCTGTGAAACCCTCTGAACGTGGGACGTTTTTCAGAAACGCAGGCTCCTCAACAATGTTTTTAATCTCTTCGGTGCAGTTTGACTTGCCTGGATTTTCTTCTTCTTAAATCAATGTGAATTATTTATATTTTCTGAAATACTTTTACTGCAGATTTTAGCTTAAAATAGTACATTGCCCTTCCTTGCACTCTGGCAGTTCTCTCTAATATTTATCATTTATCACTTTTTATTGTTTTCTTCTTTTGTTTCCACTAAAGAATCATATTTTTAATATGTGTATCCATTTTGCCATATTTTTACATTTTAACTCACTGACTTTCCCCTTTATTATTATAAATAACTTATTAACATTTTCCTCTTTAGGGCCACACATGCAGCATATGGAAGTTCCTGGGCAAGAGTCAGCCCAGAGCTGCAGCTGCAGGTCTATGCCACAACCAAATGTAAGCTGCATCTGTGGTGACATCGGATCTTAACCCACTGAGCAAGGCCAGGTATAGAACCCAATGTCGGGGAGTTCCTGTGGTGGCGCAGCAGAAATGAATCTGACTAGTATCCATGAGGATGCAGGTTTGATCCCTGGCCTCACTCAGTGGGTTAAGAATCCTGCATTGCTGTGAGCTGTGGTGTGGGTCACAGACACGGCTTGGCTCTCGTGTCGCCGTGGCCAGTGGCTGCAGCTTCAACTTGACCCCCATCCTGGGAACCTCCATATGCCACAGGTGCGGTCCTAAAAAATGTCAGGTTCTTAACCTACTGAACCAAAACAAGTTACAACCAAAAAGTTGTAAATAACTTTTTTTTCTGCTTAGGTTCCCCTGAGGACAGCTGTGAGTATGTGCTATAATTTTATATTTTCTATTACAATTACTTTCTATATTATCTGTTATTGCAATTGTATTTCCCTTGTGCAGTTTGCTTTCTGTTCTGTTTTCTTCTGAGAATTTCATCATGCTCAAGAGTCCAGGAAGTTTTCGTTGTTTCTTCTTTTGGTAATTATTTGGAGACTTAATTCACTGTAGTCTTGCTAGACACCTGGTCCCAGCCCCTCGAGAGACTCCCATTCCCTTCTTCTCATTTCCTCCTGGTCACTTCATGTCCTCCAAGGGATCAATAAAGAGATTCCTGGGCAAGGAGGAGACCCAGTCAAGTCGGACAACTGACCCTTTGGGCTGGCCCTGGAACTGGGGGTGCCGTGGGTCAAAGAAGAGAGGTGGAAAGCGCTTTAGCTGAAGTCTGTCCTGGGCCCCTCCCCACATGTCCCTGGACCACCCCATCCTGGCCTCGTCCAGCACTGCCTTGCTCAACACAGCCCCACCTCCACACCCAGAGCTCTTCTGGCTTCTGTCTTTTTCAGAAGGAGTCTTCAGTTCCTTCTCTGCTATTTTTGTGCTGTTTATCCATTTTCTCACCCCTCATTCATGCCTCGTCCTTCTGATTGGGCCACTGTGCATAATACTCCACCAGAAGTGCTTGTTTGTTTCTGCTTGGTCTAGCTTTACAAACACGTTTTTTTGTTTGTTTTTTTTGTTTGTTTTTGTTTTTTTTTTCCCCTGTACAGCAAGGGGATCAATTTATCCTTACATGTATACATTACAATTACATTTTTCCCCCACCCTTTCTTCTGTTGCAACATGAGTATCTAGACAAAGTTCTCAATGCTACTCAGCAGGATCTCCTTGTAAATCTATTCCAAGTTGTGTCTGATAAGCCCAAGCTCCCGATCCCTCCCACTCCCTCCCCCTACCATCAGGCAGCCACAAGTCTTTTCTCCAAGTCCATGATTTTCTGAAGAGATGTTCATTTGTGCTGGATATTAGATTCCAGTTATGTGATATCGTATGTTATTTGTCTTTGTCTTTCTGGCTCATTTCACTCAGGATGAGATTCTCTAGTTCCATCCATGTTGTTGCAAATGGCATTATGTCATCCTTTTTTATGTCTGAGTAGTATTCCATTGTGTATATATACCACATCTTCCGAATCCAATCATCTGTCGATGGACATTTGGATTGTTTCCATGTCCTGGCTATTGTGAATAGTGCTGCAATGAACATGAGGGTGCATGTGTCTCTTTTAAGTAGAGTTTTGTCTGGATATATACATAAACATAAAATGGGAAAAAGAAAGTCTATTCAGCAAGCATTGCTGGGAATCCTGAACAGCTGCATGCAAAGCAATGAAACTAGAACACACCCTCACACCATGCACAAAAATAAACTCCAAATGGCTGAAAGACTTCAATATACGACAGGACACCATCAAACTCCTAGAAGAAAACATAGGCAAAACACTCTCTGACATCAACATCATGAATATTTTCTCAGGTCAGTCTCCCAAAGCAATAGAAATTAGAGCAAAAATAAACCCATGGGACCTCATCAAACTGAAAAGCTTTTGCACAGCGAAGGAAACCAAAAAGAAAACAAAAAGACAACTTTCAAAATGGGAGAAAATGGTTTCAAATGATGCAACCGACAAGGGCTTAATCTCTAGAATATACAAACAACTTATACAACCCAACAGCAAAAAGGCCAATCAATCAATGGAAAAATGGGCAAAAGACCTGAATAGACATTTCTCCAAGGAAGATATACAGATGGCCAGGAAACACATGAAAAAATGCCCAACGTCATTGATTATAAGAGAAATGCAAATCAAAACTACCATGAGATACCACCTCACACCAGTCAGAATGGCCATCATTAATAAATCCACAAATAACAAGTGCCGGAGGGGCTGTGGAGAAAAGGGAACCCTCCTGCACTGTTGGTGGGAATGTAAACTGGTACAGCCACTATGGAGAACAGTTTGGAGATACCTTAGAAATCTATACATAGAACTTCCATATGACCCCACAATCCCACTCTTGGGCATATATCTGGACAAAAAACCACGTTTTTAATTTTCAAAATACATAAGTCGGAATTTCATCGTGGCTCAGTGGTCAACCAATCCAACTAGGAACCATGAGGTTGCAGGTTCCATCCCTGGCCTCATTCAGTCGGTTAAGGAGCCAGCATTGGGGTGAGCTGTGGTGTAGGCTGCAGACGCGGCTCAGATCCCGCATTGCTGTGGCTCTGGCATAGGTCGGCAACTACAGCTCCGATTTGACCTCTAGCCTGGGAACCTCCATATGCCATGGGTGCCACCCTAGAAAAGGCAAAATGAATAAATAAATAAATACCTAAGTCACTGTGACTCAGATTGTTGATGGTGGGAAATAAGTTCACATCTATTTAAATGTGTACATATTTCTCATTCTTTTCTAGAATTTAAATTTGTTAAGAAGTTTATGATTATGCTTTTTTTTTTTACATTTGTAAATAACTTGCTTCTTTTGTCATGGGGTTTGTGGGGTTCTTTCTGCAATCTTCAAATCCAAAAGCTTCACATGGCATGTCTTCCTGGTATTGAAGAATTATATCACATTATTAGGGAACAAGATAAGTTCCTTTGACAAAGAAATGTCCCTTTATTTTAGAAGTGTTTTTTTCCCCTCATATATGTTGGCATATCTTTTGTTTTATCATTGAATATGGATGACTGCCTATTGATCACTCGAAGTATCATTATTTAAATCTCTATTGCCTTCATTCTTCTAACAATCAGCATTTCTTTGCATGTTGTGTGATTTTTTGGTCAGGAGAACTCTCCTCTACCAATCTGGCCTTCTGTTGGTTTCACTATTTACCATTTCTAATTCATTTTTAATTCCATAATATTGTTATGTTCTGCATAATTTCATAACTCAGTTATGCCAGACCTTAAAAAAATATTATTCTGCTGGCATCTAATTTCTTTAAAAATCTGTTGTAAGTAAATGTTTTCCCCATTTTCTGGGAAAGGTGTTACTTCAGCTCTCATTGGTAGATCTTACTGATATTTTTCTTTTCAGTATAGAATATTTTAACCTGCCCCATATCTTTTTACTTTTGAGTTTTGTTTTGTTTACTCACTTTTGATGGGAGAGTTCCAGTGGTTCCTGATATTTGCCCAAACATAGTACAAGGACAAGCTTCATGAAGCTCCTGTTTTCACTAGGCACCATTTGGGTCTTCCTTTGAGCTCTTGTCGGAAGACCAGACACTGATGTTGTGTATTTTCTCTCCAGCTGTGCAGTTGCCTGAGGGACTGAAAAATCGCCGAAGGCCTGGAGACAGCTGGGGCATGAAAGGCTTTGTTTTGTGCTTTTTGTCAAAATTATCAGAACCTCTGCTCCATAAGTCAGCTCCCAGATGAGGGGATGGCTTCTTCCAGAAAGCCCATCGCATTTGAACGGGTTGCTCTGTTCTGAGATGGGAAGCTAATGATGATAAAACAAATGAGAGCGATTCTTTCTCCAGCCACCTTTGAAGCTGCAAGGAAGTTCACTGCAGCCCTTACCTCTCTTCTTAGGGAAGACACGTCAGAGGGAAGACCACTCTGCCATGCTTTGGGGCTGTGTTTGCATTTGCTCTTTCTTAGCCTACATACTACTGACTGAATCTGTTTTCTTCCCCCCATTGCTGCTACCAACATGCACAAGGAAATTCCTCAACCTGAGCTGCCCTCATCCCATCACCTACACACCCCCACCCTTCTAGCCAGGGAGACACGGGGCTTTCTCAGACACACTGCAGTCACCACTTGTGTGTCCAGAATATGCTCCACTTTGTCCCAACTGTGTGCTCTGAGGTTTTCAGTTTGAGCAAGGAATTTTGGTCGTCTTAGCTCTTCATATTACTTTCTGAGGGTATTATTCTTGTGGGTTGAAAAGAAGAGCCAGAGGGGTTTGTAAACATATGCTTTAGGTGACCTCTTCTCCAGAAGTTCCTGTCATATTCATCTAAATTAACTCAGTGCAAGCAGATTGGATTCCGTAATATGTAATTTGAATATATATGCATGACCATACTAATGACACATCTCCAGGGGTCCTTGAACGTAAATCTGTGACATCTCTGGAAAGTCTTTTCAGAAAGAGCTGGAGAAGAATTCATTTGGCTGATAATCTAAAATTTAACAGGGGAAAACAAAGGTTGCTTTTTATTTAAAATCATGCAGTCATAGACACTACTCTCATGTTTATCAAATAATGTCTAATAATTATACTCAGATAATTGGATTTGTTTTCAGGACTTGGGTTGAAGGTTTGAAATATGTGCTTGTGAAAATAATTGGAATTTTTCCTAATACGGGATTTAGCCTTAATTATGTACATATATTTACATCGTTCTTATCATTGCTAACAACACGGGGACCTGTCATGTTCTGCTTGTGCAGAAAGAGGCAGAACAAAGAGTAGAAAATCAGCTAGTGCTGGAGTTCGCGTTGTGGCTCAGCAGGTTAAGAACCTGACTAGTACCTATGAAGATGTGGGTTTGATCCCTGGCCTTGCTCAGTGGGTTAAGGATCTGGGTTAAGGAACCACTGTGTAGATCACAGATGCAGCTTGAATCCATGCTGCTGTGGCTCTGATTTGACCCATAGCCTGGGAACTTCCATATGCATCAGGTGTGGCATTAAAAAAAAAAAAAGAAGAAGAAGAAGAAAGAAAGAAAAAAAGAAAAAAAAAGAAAATTAGCCAATGCTTTTTCACTCCCTGCCCTTCAAGACAAAGTTACCAACTTGAAAGGTGACAGGGTAGCTTAGGTTTTATATAAGCCTTTCTAGTCATCACTTTGATATATAACTGTGCTTTAAAAATGCAAAATAATTACCTAATTACACAGGCCATCAAAGGGATGTATTTGCCTGGTTTTTGTCAAATTGTTAAGCAAACATTCTCTCAAAAACCCAATCAGCCTTCCAAAATTCTTCTCCCAGGTTCTGTCCAAATTCCCCAGGTATGTCAAATTCAGTAAAATGAGCAAATGAATGCCTTCTTCTGTCTCTCAATTTTGAGGTTGGAATAGACAGGTTTTAATAGGGTCATTCATTTGGTATGCTCTGGGAAGTCACTGTAATTGGGGCTACTTCTCAGGGACCGCAGCCAGCAGCCCAAAGAGCATTATAAGCAGAAATATTCAGGTGAGAAGGATGTTCAGAGGTACCAACACTGTCCTCCAGGTGCAACACCCAGCTGTCCTTTCCTGCTCTGGAATCCAGGTAGTGGACAAACTCTGTCTCCCCAAACTTCGGCTTCTCAAACCCAGAGGAGATAATGCTTATCTCATAGAAATGGTATGACTATAAATTACCTGAGCTTTAGAAAAGATGTTGGATTCAATCAGAACCTAGAACTCAATTAGGTGGTTTTTATTGCTGGCCTTATGTCTACTATATCAAAGCCAGAAGTGGGGATGCTTAGAAGCTGCTACATTTAAGGGCTTATGTGACAGGTCTATGCTAAGCCGAGTATGTAATATGATGAATTGAGATCTGTGAAACTGTACACAAGCATCTTCTTTCCCTTCTAAGTCCTCAGCTGATTTTTGAAATCAGTGGGCTCTGCATGCACTGAGAATCTCAGTGAACATGGAGGCATAGGGCTTTCCTCCTGTCTCACTTCCTGAGTGGATGCATCCAGATGAAAACTGAGATTTCAAAAACACCAACCAAAATTGTAAACCTATCTCTTTTAAGGATCTTTTTCGGCAGGATGTCATTGCCACTTCCATTTATAGGATGCCTTGTAATTTTAAAACTTTGTCATGTCAATGTATCATTGTCCTGTATCCACGCACGCGTGTGTGTGTGTGTGTGTGTGTGTGTGTGTGTACGTCCTAATACAACCTGGGCCTGGACAGGGCTGGTATTGTCACTCCAATAAATGAGTGAAGGAACTTAAGCCAAGACCTCCTGGCCAAGTACATGGGAAGTTTGAGAAAACATTCTCCTTGACTGTAAGTTTATGCCGCATTCCATCAAAGCTCACAATCTTTCCTAGTTTGAATGCCCACATCTATAAAAGCTTCCCAAACAGCTTCTCAATACTAAGAGGAAAAAATGTAATCTATAACCTCTCTCTTTTGATCTCGCCTAATACTCTTCCTTAAATACCAAGGTATTAACAGATAAACCATGTGGAAATGGGTAAGTAGATGAATTGCTTTTTGTACTGCATTACACGATGGATTGGAATGGATTAACATTTCATCATTCATCTTCTCTTGCTTCCAAACCCCAGTGTTATTTTTACTATTTTATTTAAGCCAAGTGGATATGCTTACATGACTTATGCTCGTCAGCTATGAAATCCATTTGCTTTATCCATTATACTTTCAGAGTGATTGATGCAGTACAAACACATAATAAAAACTAGTAATTACACAGAAAAAATATCCCCTGCCCAGTTAAGGCTAACTTATGGTGGAATGCAGGGCACACATTTTAACCATCTTGCTCATACATTTTTTGATTAACATGTTAGAATCCCCAGGGCTTTTTCAGGACAGCAGTATGATTTGATTGGCTGTTTGAGGTGCATGCTCAGCCTTGAACGAGGCCATCTGTGTTCACGCTGGGCTCCATATTGACTCCTCTCCCGGGCTTTTCATTGAATAAGTAATGCATGGGGGAGCATCCTCCAGAGTCCTTTAGGCAAAATGACTTCTTCAATGTATCAAGGAAAAAGTGTGGGCAGTTACCTGTGGTACCTTGGGAATAAAGATAGTGTGAAGAAATCAATGCATATCACACTGCTGGATATAAGCGCATCTCTTTTAGATTTTTAGAAGTTACTTTCAGCTTTGAAAGTGGAGAGAGAATAGGTATTGCCTCTATTTTCAGTGTTTCCTTTTAAAATTCCCCATAGATTAATGAGTCATGCAAAAAAAATATTTTTTCTAAGAATGAAAGTGGACAATAGCAAACGTTTACATGTTGGCACCCTGATTTATTATTGATGAGAAGATAGTTTTAGGTAAACTTGTAGTTTTTGAACAATAGTGCATAAAGAGGGGAATTCAACCAAATTCAGACTTAAGAAATGTAATAAGGAGTTCCCATCGTGGCTCAGCAGTTAATGATCCCCAACCACTATCCACGAGGATGCGGGTTCGATCCCTGGCCTCGCTCAGTGGGTTAAGGATCTGGCATTGCTGTGAGCTGTGGTGTAGGTCACAGATGCAGCTCTGATCTGGCGTTGCTGTGGGTATGGTGTAGGCCAGCAGCTATAGCTCCGATTGGACCCCTAGCCTAGGAACCTCCATATGCCCGGGTGCAGCCATAAAAAGACAAAAGGCAAAGAAAGAAAGAAAGAAAGAAAGAAAGAAAGAAAGAAAGAAAGAAAGAAAGAAAGAAAGAAAGAAAGAAAGACATGTAATGAGAATGATTGTAAGTGCTTAGAGGTCTGGACAAGGGGCTCCAGCGCCATGTCACACAAGCCATACTGGAGCAAGAACACGTAAAAATAAATGAAACTCCACGTCACCGTTATTATCATCTAATTTCTTTTCTATGCGTCCTCTTGACTTAGACCTGAAGGTTTCCTGGCTCCTAAAGTCTGTCAACTATTAGTTTCCAGATGGGAAGAAGCATCCAAGCTGATTCTCTATGGAAGAACAGAAGCAGCCTCTGCTTCATCTTTGTCTTTTATGTCCATTCGGCGTACATGGGTGCCACGGCTCAAGCCCTGTTGTTGTGTTTCTTTATAGAACTTCTTAGATTTCCGAGGGGAAGTTTGAAAACTCCTATGTGGATGGGGGTCTTAAATTTACCCCCAGTAACTGCTCTGCTACCAAGGGAGAGAGGGAGGGAGAGGATCCAGGGAGTGACAGTGTGAGTGGGGGTGGCAGGGATTGGTGCGGTGGGGTACAATTTCTCTTGTTTTTGTACTGTTATGTGTCAGTTCATTCCATATTTATTTTAATTTGGGCATCCTTTTTCTTAAGAAAATGACTTCCAATTTCTGAAGTTCCTGAGAAACCACTCCCAAGGTAAACAAAACAAAACAAAAAAGTTTCTTCTTTCTTAAGTGCAATGCACTTTCAAGTATGTTATAGTTTGGTAGACTTGACACTCAAGCAGCAGTATCTCTCCTTCATAAATATTAATTTCACGCATTTGCAAAAGGTGCGTATTTGAGGACGCGCTGGTCCATTTTTGAAGCAGCCAGCATCAGCAGGAGGAAATCACCTGTGTCTAAAAATATAACCTCTGTTAACTGGCACAGGTTCGGTAGCAAAACGGGGACAACAATTTCGTTTTATTCCTACCTGAAGATTTCCAAGGCGTGAGCATTTCTTTAGCAACGTTATAATGAGCCACAACTGCTACCCTTGTGCCCAAACGGTGGGTCTCCGTGGCACCTGGAAACGAAGGCACAGCGACCGCAAGCTCCCCAAAGGAAGAGGAGGTCTATCGGAGTTCTTTGTGAAACTATGCCTACTCTCTTTCCCTCTCTCTCGCTGAACGCTGAAGAGGCAGAACAAACGGAAGAGAGGACAATGGTTAATTGGCAGAAACCAAAGATCCCAGGTACCATCTTCGCTGTCGTTAAAACACAAGAAGTGGAGTTCTGCGCTCACAAAAGCATTAGCCTCCGGCCTTGAATTTGCAAAAGCACTAAAAAGAGAAGTCACTATTTTACTGCCATTGATCCAGTGCACGTAGAGATTCAGAGTTCCTGCCAGATTTATTATAAATGGGTAAGTCACCAGTAGCTAAGTGGAGAATGCTCTCTTGCACTAACTTAGCATATGTGACTATCACAAGTAGACTTCGTTCGTCTTTTAATGCTTTGTCCAGAAATACAACTTCTCATTAGAAATTGTATAAATTTCACTACACGGAAAAATAGCCAAAACAGTTACATATGAAGTACGTGTAAAATGCTGGTGAGTTGTCATCCATGGAATAACCTAGACATCAATATTGTTTTCCAGGTTGGCTATGTCTGCAGTTAGGCAGGTTTGCTGGGTCTGCTTATGAAGGTTACTCCTTTTTTTTTAATAATCTGGTCTTTTAATTCACCAATAGTTAGACTCAGATAAAATAGAGATTCCCACATTTTAGGAGTGGTATACAGTTTGAAGTCAGAGGACTCTTAAAAACCAGGAGTTCCCTGGTTGCTCAGCAGGTTAAAGATCTGGCATTGTCACGGCTATGTGTCTGGTCACTGCTGTGGCTTGGGTTTTGATCCCTGGCCCAGAAGCCTGTGCATGCTGTCGACATGGCCAAAAAGAGAACAAAGGAAAGGAAAACCAAAGACAGTACTGCCACTAGTCCCTTTCAAGATCTATATGACCGGCACAAATAAATAAGCGGAAGGAAAACAAGCACTCAACTCTAAGTAAATGTCACAAATATTACACAACTATTAAAATGAATATAACCACATTTCTATCCGTTAACTTGAGGAATATTTAAATGATTCAATTTGTATTATTTATTGAGGAAAGTGAGATGCTGAGAAGGGCACGTAACTACTGAGAAGGGCACGTAATTTACCCTGTTGGGATAAGGCACTGATCTTCACCCCAGCTGTGTATTTGCCCGTTTGCACTTGAGGATGTGAGCAGGAAGCAAATTGAGCAGACAAAGGGTTCACGTCCATGTGCTGAAGGGCCACCTGGGCAGGGAGCTGAGTGAAGAGAGGAAGCAATGAAAGGAAACAACGCAGGAAGAGTAAGGTGCAAAAGGCCAGGAAGCACACACGATGCAATAATGCATCTGTAAAATTAAATTTGCATGCACATACTCATGAGAGATGTATGAGAATGTATTTGCCAAAATACTAATGGTAGCGATTTCAGTGTGGCAAATACTTGGGTGATGTTTCTCTCTTTTGATAGTTTTCTGTGTTTTTTTTTTAAATGAGGATGCAGGAGTTCTTTTGTGGCACAGTGGATTAAGGATCTGGCATTGTCACTGCAGCAGGTCCAAACCTAGCCCAGGCACTTTGACACTCTGTGGGCATGGCAATAAATAAATAATAAATAAATAACATGAGTATGCATTATGTATTAAATACAAGTTTATTTCACTATGATAAAATAATTTACTATTTTTTAGCAAAATTCTGCTGAGTGAGCATCTTTGTAAATGTAATACATAATCAAATATGTGAAAATTTAAAGAAATCATTCTATAGCCAAAAATAGTCACACTTTTAGTACAAATATTCAGAAGTCTTCAAACCCATATAGCGCAAGGGATTTCCCAAGAGATATGTCTAAAGTATATGCTTAATATCTGATTATTTTGGTCAGAGAAGGTCAAACTGTTTTTTATAACAAACCAAAATATGAAGATGGCACATATGTCTGTGCCCATACATGGTGTTCTGTAAAAGAAGCCATAAAATGCATGCATGCAAAGGTATGCAATTTGTACATATAAGCATGCATACATACATGCATGTACACAGGAAGGAAAGCATACCCATAGACATGCATGCAAATTGATGTGCTCACATGTGTGTGTACAGAGACATGATGGCACATGCCTATATGCATGTGCGCACACTGCACAGACACACACATGAATACAGATACCTAGGCGTACACACGTACAGGGAGACTTACATGTATACACATATATCTGCAGGCATATATGTGGTCCAAAAAAAATCTTGCCCCAAAACCAGGACCACAGGACTTTAAATCTTCATTTCTTGGATAAGTTTCTGAATTTTCATGGGTCTCAGTTTCTTTACGTATAAACTGAAGGTAGATACAAGGTCAATGGTTTTCAAACCCAGCCTTTTCATACAAGTACTTAAGGAGTTTTAGAAATGTGTCATCTAAGCAAAGCGACTATTTTCAAAAATGGAAAAAATGAAAACTGTATATACAAAAAGGTACTATTCTTTTATAATTTAGCACAATTAAGACAACTAATTTATCAACCTGTACTGAGCAATTAGTTTGGTTTTTATAGGGATCAGGAACACAGTTTTTCTGAATATTTACGTGTGAATATATTTGAAGATTCTTACACTTATGTAACTGTTAGAACGTCTATAGCCCCACACTAATTTTTTTTCCTCTTTGTTATTTCAGTCTTCAAACAAAAATTCATGAAGATCCACTTCACCTTCCATGGTTGAGGGCACTATTGAATGTTCCCACACCCACAACAAGGAGTTGTGTAAAATCAGTAAATACAATATGTGTACCATCTTCAAGATTTTAGATCTTGAGATAAATGTGGATACTTCAAATATGGATTTTAATAAACTAAATAGCATACCTTCAATTTGTTAAATTATTAGCACATTTGGAAATTCAGCTCAAGCATTAGTAACAAAATGAAACTTCTTAAGTTGCATAACAAATCAAATAAATATGAATAAATTCAACTTTCAGTAATTATTGCAACATAGGCACTAAGGTATCTGTGATTTTAAAAACAAGATCACTAAATGCCTCAAAATGTTGTAAAGTACCTTAAAGGGAAGTTTCCACCAAATAATAGGAATGTTTTAACTGATTAAAGAGCTTAGCCTTTGACTTTTTCCAATTTGAACGTTTTCCAATTCAGGGATTCATTTTCCAGATACTTTAGTTCATTGCTCTGAGATGCACTTTTCTTTCTCAAATTGGATGACTTTTGTCCCCGGGGTAGGTCTCCCAGTTGAGGGCGCTGTCCCATAGCAGTCACCCTGACATGTGTTGTGACAACGTCCATTGCCTGGTCATGCTTGTGTCATTTCACTGGTGCTCACCAGTATTTCTAGCTTTTCTTACTTCCTTGGACAAATAGAATGATTAAACCTTATGGCTCCTCTGAAGTTAGGGGTAGGTATGAGGCATACTTGGCCCAGTGGGATATCAGGAGAAGGATTATGTGCCAGCTTCAGGTACAAGCACATTTTCATGCTTTTCTAGCACAAACCTCATGTGCTCAGTGGCCAGCATCACCTATGCAGAGGAAATCCACAGTGCATTTGAGCAACTTTGAAGAGAAAATGGCTTCGCATGAATAATAAATCCTAGAATTCTCTCTCTACAAAGCTTCTGGGTTAACCCATTGGGCACACAGTTTCAGAACTAGTTAATTTTACTGCCTTATTAAAGTTAATAATGAGACCAACATGACTGGGAAAGAGAGGAAAGTGAAGAGAAAAAGGGATAATGAAGAAAACCACGGTTTTTCAGAGTAGAATTAGATATTGAAGTCATGGAATACTGTTTCCCTGGAGTTTCAGACTCAACAAGTGTATTTGTTAAATTCCTATGATGTGTGAGGTACTGGATTGGATTATAGGAATATCGTAGTGAGAAAGATAGACACAGTGGGTTTCCTTACAGAGCAGAGAGCTTATCAGGAAGGATGGATTAATCAGGGATAATGACCACACGTGGCCTCGCCTGCTGTTAGGGGATGTGATGAGATGAGTGCATAAGAGAGAAAGAAGCAATTAGGCAGAGACCTTAGGAAGAGAACCTGGATATCAAAGGGGAATAGAGAGACTATTTTCATCAATACTAAAGTAGTCACATGAGTACACAGGAAGGGAACATGGCACACTCAGGCACCAGACTGCTGCACCCCAGAGTGTAGGGCAGACACAGGGAGATGTTAGTGGCTCAGCTGTGCAGAGAGAAACCTGGTTTAGATGCAAATGACTCAGGTACGTCTTGCGTTATACTTTTTAAAGCTACCTTGAGTTTCAGATTTCAAAGGGAAAAGTATGTGAACCACATTTTAAAAGGAGAAAAATGTATCACTCTAGGGAAATTCTCAAAGACTAGTGAGAAAGTAAGTTCTAAAGTTTCCTGTAATCTACACAGAATGAAAGCATATAGGGTCCAAAGCTGAGGATGGTAGGGTTTTTCAGTAACTCACAGTCAGAGGTGTACTAGGCTGAAGTGGCAGTGTTCTGCCCACCTTCATGCCAATTATCTTAAATTTCGGACACAGCTGGGTGCCGTAATTCTAGGAATTTTTTTTAAAGTAAGATATAGTGACTGTACAACAGAACCATAGTTTCTAAACCTGATGAGACAGCAACTTCTGCATGGTCTGAAATACACTTTAAATGGTTGTGTGTTAATTACCTCTTGCATATTAGTAAATGAATATCTCAGAATCTGGACTGCACCACTTAAAAATTAAGAACTGTAACTTCTTCTGTATATTTCTGTCATTGCCAGAATATCCTTAAAATCATGAGCCACTAGAAAATGTGAACTAACTCCGCATAATTCTTTCTGTAAATTTTGACATGACATTAAAAACTTAATGATCACTTCCTGAGAATAGACAATGAAATTAGTGCTAAAATCATGACAAATCTGAACCACAGCTACTGAAAATAAGCTACGTGCAGCAAATAATAAGTGTAAAAGAGATCAGCAGATCTGTATGAAGTTACTAACAACATAATTAGCAAATAATGGAGACAATTATCAATTTTAAACTTTAGTCAGAAGAGTTTTCATACATATTCTGCAAAGTAGACATCAGCTCAACATTCAGCATAACCCTTACTTCTTTATTTAGTTTTTCATGTACTTATATTTTAAAAGAGATTGTCTCCATTATTTAACGCAGTCAGATTAACATGTCTCAAAAAAGGAAGTCCATCCAAACACTGGAGGAATTCATTCAAAGTGGAAATTCTGGGATCTCAATTCAAAATGGAACTTAGTGAATAGACTTTTCTCCAAAGAAGATATACAGGTGGACAACAGGCACATGAAAAAACGCTTGACATCGCTAATTATTAGAGAAATGCAAATCGCAACCACAATGAGATACCACCTCACACCAGTCAGAATGTCCATCATTAATAAGTCTACAAATAGCAAATGCTGGAGGGGGTATGGAGAAAAGGGAACCCTCCTCCACTGTTGGTGGGAATGTAAGCTGGAGGTACCTCAGAGAACTAAATATAGAACTATGATATGATCCAGCAATCCCACTCCTGGGCATATATCTGGACAAAACTTTCCTTGAAAAAGACACATGCACCCCTATGTTCACTGCAGCACCATTCACAATAGCCAAGACATGGAAACCACCTAGATGTCCATCCATGAATGATTTCACTTATATCTGGAATCTAATATAGGGCAAAAATGAACCTTTCTAGAGAAAAGAAACTCATGGACTTGGAGAACAGACTTGTGGTTGCCAAGGGGGAGGGGAAAGAAGTGGGATGGACTGGGAACTTGGGGTTAACAGATGCAAACGCTTGTATTAGGAGTAGGAAAGCAATGAGATCCTGCTGTACAGCACAGAAACTGTATCTGGTCACTTGTAATGGAACATGATGGAGCGTAATGTGAGAAAAAATATATATATTTATAGCTGGGTCACTTTGCTGTACCGCAGAAATTGACAAAACACTGTAAATCAACTATAATGGAAGAAATAAAAATCTTAAAAAAAATGGCACTGAGTTCTATTTTTCATATGTCTTCCTGGTAGAATATATGCAGATTTTTTAAAAAAGAAAATACTAAAACTGTTCAAATAGATAAGTATGTCAATAAGGGGCCTGAAATTTGGGGTATTATCAGGACTGTTCTTGAAGAAAACCCATTCCCTCATGTAACCTCCTTTCTGGAGTAAATTGAACTGTTTCAGGAGCTTCTGACATGAGTGCCAAAGACTATTTGATAAATAAAGTTGTTCTTCTTGGAGAAGAGATGGCTCCTGGACCCCATGAAAGACAAGGCCTGAGAGAGACAAAGGGCAGAGTTTGAGGAAAAGCAATGCTCCAGTCCTGAATCAGAGCCTCCTTGCCCTGGTGAGTTTGTAATTCCTTGGACAGAATTCCGCCCAGAGGTGTGGAACTTGCAAGCCAAATCTGAGTCACTATACAAGAAAGACAACAAAGTGAACACCAGATACCACTTCAAGAACTCAAAGTAAAATTATAAATATCCTTAAAGGCATAAGGGAAGACAGCTGTATTTTAAAGCAGAAATAAGAGACCACATGGGAAAATAATTAGTATGAAAAAGAAGAATAATTTAGATAGAAAACATATTGATGACGGAAGTAGTAGATAGGTAGAACCAAAAAT
This sequence comes from Sus scrofa, assembly GCF_054392235.1. NCBI lineage: Eukaryota > Metazoa > Chordata > Mammalia > Artiodactyla > Suidae > Sus > Sus scrofa. The sequence goes on from NC_139383.1 coordinate 4,201,600, forward strand.
GAGATATAAGCCTGGAAATTCAGAGAACCACACCAGGATGCAGTAAGACAGAAAACAATAGACACCATAGAGAAAAGCTAAGATGCGTGGGGGCTTGAAACAGATTTACCAAATCAGGATATTAGGAACTTGAGAAGGAGAAAAAAACAAAGGAAAAAAAATAGACAAAGGAATAGTGACAAAAGCTTTTCCCAGAATTAAAATTTCAGATTTCAAGACTTATCGAGTTTTAAACAGGACAAATAAGGAAGGCTCACATTTAGATATCATAGTAAAATTTAAGAGCAACAAAGATTTTAAAAATCTGAATCTATCCAGAGGAAAATTAGATAGATTTTGTACACACATACACACACACACACACATTTATACATACATTCACATAGTTACAAAAGAACAGAATTCTGTTTGACACCAAACTGCCCTCAGCCACACTAGATGCAAGAAAATAATACAGCAGTATTTTCAAAAAGTTGCAGGAGAGAAAAAAATGATGGAAATTATGTTGAGTAACTCTGAGGACGTATTCTCTCAGTCAAGTTCCTCTCCTTCACCTCCACATCCAATCCTATGTCAAATTCCTTGATTCCGCCTTCAGAAATCTCTTAAATGTAATATTCCTGTTCTATTTCCAGTGCCCGGACCCTATTTTATACCCAGATAAGGGATCCTCTGAACAATGCATTGCAAAGGTCTCTACCTGATTCTCTTGGGTCCAGCCTCAAGGAGTCAACACTGAGCCCAGCTAACTTTGTCATGTAATATCTGATTCCCAACAGGATTATGAACCCCAAATGATAAAAACTCAACTTAATTTTTTGATTTCCTAAAGTGAATGAATCCCCTCTGTATTTTAGCATCATCGGTGCTCAACAAATTTACGGAAATGCTTTTGCATGGCGACATCTTCAAGAAAGACACCAGGAATCTTCCTATTGGCATCCATCTCCATTAAGCCCTCTGCAAAGATAAGAGCATTTCTGTGATAAACAAGGCCCAGTGCAGTGGCAACAGGAAGATCTGCTGGGGTGGTCACTCATTTGCATGCAGGGGACATGAGAATGTGGCAAAGGAGATGTTGTAAATCACCCGAGAGCTCCGTGACGGGGCCTCTCGGAAGGCCTGGCTCAGAATTATTAATTAAAGCTTCCTCAAGGCTGGTTTGTTTGCACATCAGTTGAGCTAAGCCACACTGGTATCCCTGTAAATAATAAGACAGCCCTATTAGGCCTAGTCATTAATTAAGTGTCTTTGCTGTGAATAAACAGTGAAATCTTTCAGTCTGAGAGGGCCTATGGCGCAGTGATAAATATGCAGCTGTTGACACTCGTGGAGCACAGCTTGACATCTTTATCCGTTAACCAGAGCTCCCTCCCCAGGGACACAAGGCTCATGTCACAGGGAAGAAGACACTTCTGCTCTTGGCCCCAAACTTACATAATATGCAAGTTTACAAACAATCCGAGTTGAGGATAAACAAAGGGAGAGAGGGTCCAAACCTTTAACTATGACCCATGAGAGTCATATCTAATCGCCCGAGACACTGGCCTGCTCCTAGGACATACAACCATTTAGTGCTCTGTTTATATGAAATTATTCATCTGCTATTTTTAAAATATCATTTAGGGTCCAACTGCAGACACTTTCAAAGCTCTGAGCTATTTTCTAACTTTTTTTTTCTTTTATAGTTTCAGCAAATGTCCTTAAATGGATGAAGGAAACTGATATTCATCATGTTTACGCCATTTGAAAAATACTCCTCTCTGCTTCAAATACTCATAAATTTCCTCTCACTCTTCTGTCTCTGCAAGTGCTTTGTAAACTGTGAAATACTTACCGCACAGAAGGGATTAACTCTTTTCCATTGCAATTTCCCAATGAAGCTGTAATTACTCATAGGGGTTAGATAACATTGACGGGGAACCTAGCAGGCTTCTAGAACTGAGGGATGCTCAAATTCTCCCCCAAACCACCTCTATCCTGAGACTTCCCGAGGAAGTTGTAGGCAAGAGCCAGCACAATGGTGGAGGGGCAACATCATGTTAATCATTCTCCGAGGCCGGCTGCTGCAGGCAGAGCCACAGGAAACATTTGCTAAGGGCCTGACCAGCAAGGTCTTCCTCTCGAAATCTCTGGGCTGTGCTGGAGAAAGCAGGCAGCCGAAGGTGGGAAGGGCAAAGACCCCCCCACCTACCATTCTCTAGGGTGGAGTAGATGGCGAGCAGAGGAGAGGTCCAGCCATCCAGGCCTCCAAGGGTTTGTCCACCCCCAGGGCCAGGGAAGGAAGCTCAGGGGCAGAAGATCTGAACATCCCTGATTCTCTTACCCTTGGCCTTGGCACCATCTGCATGGAAGTTTCTGCCTGACCAGATTAGTAGCAGTTCCCGACTTGGGGGAGAGACGATTATGGGTGGGTGAGCTGGGCCTGATACAGCTAGCTTTGCTCAGAGTTGCTGCATTCATTTTTCTTGCTTCACTCAGCTCAGTGATCCCTGAAGATAAATCCCACATTCCGTTCATCCTACACCCATTATGGACACTTGCATGGGCTTCACCTGTACTGGTGTGCAGTGCCTGCCGCATGAGTAGGTGAGTCACAATAGGACAACAGCATTCTTTGTGTATGGGGACACCGGACAATCAACTGGGAAACAGGGAGATCTGAAGGGAACTTTCTCAGGCTCAGCTAAAGTGACCGTTCAGGCTCTCCTAGAGTGATATTATGAGAATCCTTGGTTCTGATTTGAGCCACCTAATAAGTAAAAGGAAAGCTCATTGTACTGAGGGCCAGGAGACTTTTATTACTAAACTTTTATTACTAGACTTTTATTACATGCCTTGGTGAGAGTGTCACTGTCCTGGAGAAGAGCTCAGGGCATGAATGAGGCCCCATCATGAGCCAGGAACTTTGCTAATTCTTGATGAAAATGCAGCCACAGAACATACTTCTACTCTCCAGCAGTGTATGGTTTAAGTGTGGAGAGACTTGTATGAGACAAAACAACCCACATCTCATTGCAGAGCATGTCCAGGGACAGTGCGAGCAGAGCAGAGCTAGCATTTTCTTTTGACTGAAGTGGCCTGAGATGTTTATGGTGTAATTAGTTGGGTATTTAAGGATTCTGTCATATTGAGAAGACGGGGTGAAATTCTAATTAGGGTGAGAAGCAATACAAATAGTGAACAGAATTTGAATGCAAATTAGAGAAAAAGAAAGAAAAAGAAAATACCAACTTCCCTGAATGCAGAAAAAAGGACCAGATAAAGGTGTAAAAAGTCTAAACTGAGCTTAGATTGAAGAAGGCCTTGAATGTCAGGCTAAGGCATTTGGAATTACAAATTAGCAGTAAAAAGGCATCATGGAAGAATTTGATGTGAAGGAAGTGATTTGAGTAAAGTTGGCAGTAGTGTGTCAAACGAGCCAGAAGAGAGAAAGATTGAGCTAAGGAGGTGGATCCAAAATCATTACAACAATCCCAACTGCAAGCTGATTACAGCAAAAGTCAAGTTCATGGTAAGAGAGTTTAAAGAAGTTATGATGTCTGGAGTTCCCATCGTGGCCCAGTGGTTAACGAATCCAACTAGGAACCGTGAGGTTGCGGGTTTGATCCCTGGCCTTTCTCAGTGGGTTAAGGATCCAGCATTGCCATGAGCTGTGGTGTAGGTAGCAGACCTGGCTCGGATCCCACATTGCTGTGGCTGTGGTGTAGGCTGGCGGCTACAGCTCCGATTTGACCCCTAGCCTGGGAACCTCCATATGCCGCAGGAGTGGCCCAAGAAAATAGCAATACAAACAAAAAAAAAGGAAGTTACGATCTCTGAGACATTAAGAGGAAAGAATCCTTGGCTGGGAGGGTGAGGAGCAAAGCCTAAACAGAAGGGTCTGGGGTTCCCTGATTCTGGAAGGTAAGATGACCTGAGCCCAGGTCTGATGTGTTCACAGGTGGCATCCTCTGGGCACATGTTAAAAAGCCTGTTCCTGGGACAATTACCCTGCTGATACACATTTGGTGGTTTTGGGATGGAGCCCAGAAATATGCATTTTAACAAATATTACTGAGTGACACTTGGAGAAATTTGAGCTTAACTTGTAAGTAATAAAAAATAAATTATATACTCAGGAATCTCAATTCTGCCTCTTGTTGAAACAGAGTCTCCAGGCTGGGACTTGAATTCCAGACTTTTCTGTCTTCTACATCCAAATCAAATCCTTCTGCCCCTTGGTCAGGGCCAACCTTGCCATTGTTTCAGAGTGGCCACCGACTAGACTCTCCTAAGAAGCATTTGTTTTCACCCTCATAAAGAACCAAACTTTTGCCTTGCCTGCTCCTCTCCGCTTTCCTGTGAGAGGCCTTACAGTTACAGAGAAGGAAACTGAGGACTAGAAACGGCTTTTAACTTGGACGACCTTAAACTTACCACTAGAGTGTGTTGGCCAAAGGAGTAACACTATTGACAGGGCCTTTCTGAAGACAAGAGCCCTGTTTCCTGACCCAGGGGTGCCAGAGACCAGGGGTTATGGAGCCTATGGCATTCTCCATGCCCTGCTGGGCACCCACAAGGCCATCATGCCTGAGACTTTGGCCACAAATACTGGTTCACTGCAAATATCTAACGCTAAGAGAGCAGTTGAGAGAATTCAAGTGTTAAAAATTCCACTTAAACTGAATTTTTAAGAGAAGAAAAATGAAACAAACAAACAAACAAACACCCAGACAAAAACAGACCGAGAAATGCCAGCCAAGAGCAATGAACGAAATGCTTTTGTGGTCTGGAAGGAGTTGACCTCTCAGCTTCTCTTAAGGACTCACGTTAAAACCTGGCCTTTACCCAGTGTTGGAGCCCTCCTTGCAGAATCTTGTCAGGAGCCTACTCCTGCTTCACTGAGACTCACAGCACTCACACCTCCTCTCTAGTGACCACGTGATCCTAATGATGATAAAACAACAGTGATACTAGCTCTTATTTATTGAACACTTCATATTGTCCAGGCCATTTGTTCAGCACTTGTCATCCTTGGGTGGAAAAAGATGAAAAAGGTGAGGTTGTTAGTTTGTCATTTTTATAAGCAAATAAACACAGAGAGGTCACATATGTTCCTTAAATTCAAGAGAATTTGAGTCCAGGCCTTTCTGGCTTCAAAGCCTGCTTCTTACCTATTACTTGGAAACAGACATGAGGTGGACAAGCTGAATACCTCTATTTATACCGTATGGATGACAGAGGTGAATAAGAAGGATGGCTGGTTAATAGGAATTTTGTACTTGACCAAGAAAATTAAAAAAAAAGACAATTCAAGTGTGTATGGAAGTTTTACTCATACTTTAATTTTGTCAATGACTGTATAATGACCCGATATTTTACTGTCATTTTAGTGGAATTAAACTTGAAAAGTTCCATTTTATGTGCTGTATCTCATTATGCTACAATGACAGTCACCCCTTGACTGCAGCTGCTGGCACGAACTTTCCACCCCCATGAAGAGGGAACCTCAGGAAGAACACAGCTCCTCAACCTGGCCAGCCAGGTCAACCTTCATTTGCCAAATACTTCAGGACAACTGCACTGTATTTTGCCCTAAGACCTCCTCATTGCTAAGATCAAGGAGTTCAAGACCAAAATTTCCACGACCATCCAAGACATCAGTGCATAGCCATCCTATCTGCAAATTCTTCTTGATGCACTTCCTTCTAGCTGACTTCTGCTGTACCCCACCCTTTTGTATTTTGTCCTTCTTGTGGTTAGATGAAAGCTGTTCACCAGTCTTCTATAATTACAAGAATCAAAGAAAATATTTTTCACTGTGCCAAACCCTATGACAGGGTGACATTCCTTTTCCCTAAAGCTGGACATGTCCATGCAGAGATGCCTGAAGTCTCCACCTGAAGATGGGACCTAAGATTTCAAGCACTTTGAAAAATATACCACCAGGCTTTTTTTTTTTTAATGTGCACATATCCATTTTCTCCCAGGCACCTGTCTATGCAGAGTCCGTGTTCCACATCTGAAATGGAAGCTCTAATCCCTAGAATCTTCTCATGGAAAGCCATGCACATTTTCAGAGAGAAACAGAGCTGACCTCAAAATGCTCTTATTTGTTTGTGCAAATAGGTTTCTTCTTCACGTGTCCCTGCAACGGTTGGTAGTCCAAGACAACAAAGACACCTACCCTTCTTGAGCACTGAGATTAGCAGAGCTTTTTCTGCAGGCAGCACCCTGGCAGGTAACCAGCAGTCTGTTACAGCTGAGAGTATTTAGTCTGCAGAGTTCTCCATTCACAGGACGGATATTGGAGGCAACTAGGTGTCACAGCAAAGTCAGACAGTTTATGAACTCTTCTTTTTGAAAGACACAGTTTCTTCCCGAGGAATATATAGTGCATAGAATAAGAGCCAGGCTTCCTTTGCCGTTTATTTGGGCTCACATTTCACATCTCAAAATGCAGGAAGAAAGGGTTTCCAATGTTATTTGACCCAATCTTTCCTTCAATTCTCCTGGCATTTACCTCTCTTGTGTATGAAAAGCTTCCTTTGAAGTCAGAACTCCAGGCGAGGAGGAAGAAGAAATTTGTCAAGAGAATTGAATTTGGAAAGATTAAAATGTAGAGTTTTAATATAGCTGTAGCTGACACATGTCAAGGAGATAAAAGGAAGATTTTGAATTCTAAGAGCAGTGCCAGAACTATGAAGCACTACTTTAAAAATACATATTATTTTGATTGAAATTTTTAGGGAAAAAGTCAATATAATCAACCACTCTTGTAAATGGATGCATTGAAAGAATGCACCTGGCCCTAGAGTGTTCATTTTTAAAATAATAATTTTAAAAAAGCAATAACAAGGCTTCATGAAACACATTTCTGATATGTTTTCTAACAGCGACATTTCTAAGGGTACTTAACCTAGAGACTCTTCTTTTTCCAATTTTATCTGGAGGTATTCTCATACAAACACCTTTATTATAAACTCTAAATGAAAGCTGATAAGTTATCCCCATTTACCAATACAGTTGCCATAGGATATTGGAGTCTAAGAGGTTTGAATGAGTGAAAATTTGGAAGTGGTTAGTTAATCTCCATCCAAAAAGAACAATTACATTAAAAATTCACCCTTATGTAGAAAGAACAATAAAATTTTGGGAGATTCACATCGACATTTATTTACCCCTTCCCACTAGTATTGCCTCTCACACTCAACTCTCACTACAGAATGTGTTTGTAAGAGTCTTGCCATCAAGTAAAAATCTCTTCAAGAGTCTGCTGGAAAACCATTGCAACAACACTAGTCAGCTTGCGTTCCCCAAACCTAAGGTAATCCTGAGGTGTTTGAGGACAGATTTGCCCTGGATTTTCTGATTTGTGTAATTATAAGGAAAGTTCAAATTCTAGAAAGAAAAATTTAGAATTGTAAGTAATATGTTTATTATCATTATTATTCACCTTGAAATAGCCATCAGAAGAATGAAGTTCAGGCTCAATAAATATTTTTTCTGCTACTTCGTCAGCTAGCTGCTTTATAAATTATAATTGCTAGATTAAAACCTGAAGGTAATTTTTCTTAATTTACTCTCAGGAAACAAACAACAGAGATGTAAGTCACCCTCTCCCTTTCTCATCGTACATGTTTGTAAAAGATTTCAGCAGAGAAATGATTTTAGGGAAAAGTAATGGATTCTATTTTTCCTGGCAGAGTTTGGGACGACTGTGAGGCATTCAGATAGACACAGCCCCCTTGAAATCGGCTGGTGTAGCCTGAAGCTCAGTAAAGCAGGGCAGAGTAGGTATGTGGGTTCCAGATTCCTGAGCATTGATGGCGACTGAAACTGTAGGAATAGATGGCATCACCCAGCCAAACAGTATAAACAGAGAAGACATGAGATTCTCATCCCACCTAGAGCTGGTCAGAGGGGAGAAGCCGGGAAAGGAGAGTGGGAAGGAAAGAGCTACGCCACAGTGTCAAGGAAGAGGAGGGCAGCAAATAGGAGAAAATATCCTTTTATGTCTAAAGCTCCTGGAAAGTCAAATAAGATGAGCAGTGAAAATCGACTATTGAATTGAGAACTGACCATTGAAATAATAATTAAAAACCCCACATCATTTGTGGCAAATGATTTGGTGAAAGCAAAGCCATAATCTCTGGCTTAGGCAGAGATTGGGACAGGAGGAAGTGGAAACAAGAAGTGTAAAGGGCTCTTTTTAGATTTTTGACTATCAAGAGGAAGAGAGAGAGCAGATGTTTGAGGGGATGTGGTGATCAAGGGATGTTCAATGGTGTTTGTTACAAAGATCAACAAACATAAAGACGATCTAAGTTCTGAGATCCTTTGAGAAGACACAAGAGATGGGGTTCAGAGGTGGAATGTCTGGCCATGCACTTTGCAAAATGGGAGCAATGTTATCATTCCTACTTTACAGGAAAGCAAGCAGACAACAACAAAAGAATCGTGCTCCAGAGAGAGTCAAGCATGCATTCAATTTCTAGTACCACCTCCCACTAGCTATGTCCATGGGAGAGTTTCTTTATTTTGAGTAAACATAGCTACTATAAGGAGATGGGGAGGGATGTGTACGGGGCAAGTAGGAAGTGCCAGTAGAACAGTTCTTTGCGCACAGGGAGCACTCTGGATGCTGCCGTGGTGCTGGTGGAACAGTGCTTTGGGACTGTGGTTGTCATGACTGTGGTTGTGGGGTGAGGTACAGAGTTATCAAGTCACAGAACCAACCTATACCTAAGTTATGACTCCAGATTCAGCATTTGATACCACCATGCACACAAGAAAAATCAGAAAACATTTCGAAGTGAAGTAAAATGAAAATACATCAGGTCAACATTTGCGGAATGCAACAAAAACAGTGCTTAGAGAGACATTAATAGCATTGAATGCATATGTTAAAAAAGAAAAAAAATGAAACCAATAATGTACATGTCCATCTTAGGAAACCAGAAAAAGAAGAGTAAATTACATCCTAAATAAGCAAAATAAAGTAAACAACAAGATCTTATTATGGAAATGGAAGTGGGAATCAATGAAATTGAAAGACAGAAGAACAATAGAGAAAAATCAATGAAACCAAAAGCTGTTATTTAAAAAAAAAATCAATAAAATTATATGCTTCTTTACCTTGGCTAACAAAGGAAAAAAGAAAACATACCAATATCAGAAACAAAAGAAGGGCCATCACTACAGGCCCAATAGACATAAACTGGATGACAAAGGGATATCAAAAACAACTCTATACCCACAGATTTGATAACATATGAAATGGACCAATATCTTGAAAGGTACCACTTTTCACCTGTCGCAATGATTCCACAGCTTGTGTCTGTTCTTCTCTGGGTTTTGTCTAACCTCTATGCTGGATCCTCTTTCTTACCTTCCATTTAGAAATGTAGATTTTTTTCTAATGCTTGGTTCAGTAACAACTACTTAGTGAGGTATGTTTATATGTTTTTCCAGTGAATGAGTTTCCTCAGGTTTCCATCCTTGGCCCTTTCCTTGTCTCTTTAAGTAAGGCCTTACTTATCTCACTATCAGAATTTTAACTGTCGGCTCAAAAGAGAGACTGTGTCTGCATATAACCATGTCTTCAGTAACTAAGTCCCCAGGTTCATGTTTCCAACTGCCTGAAGCTTACTTCTAACCCAAATTATCCACAGCTACCTCAACTTAAGCTAAAACCTAGGGAGTTCCCACTGCGGCACAGTGGGTTAAGGATCTGGGCCTTGTCTCTGCAGCAGCTCAAGTCACTGCTGAGGCTCAGGTTCAGTCCCTGGCCTGGGAACTTCCATATGCCACAGGAGTAGCCCTAAAAATCAAAAAAAAAAAAAAAAAGCACATCCACTTGACTTCGAATGTGCCAATGCCTGTGACTCTTGGAAAGAGTCAGGCAGTTAATTTTGTCTTTACTTTTTTTTTTTTTTTTTTTTTTGTCTTTTTAGGGCTGCACCCAAGGCATATGGAAGTTCCCAGGCTGGGGGTTGAATTGCAGCTAAGCCACAGCCACAGCAACACCAGATCCAAGCCGTGTCTGCAACCTACACCACAGCTCACAGCAATGCCAGATCCTCAAGCCACTAAGCAAGGCTAGGGATCAAACCTGTGTCCTCATGGATGCTCGTCAGATTCTTTTCCCCTGAGCCACGCCACAACTCCAATTTTGTCTTTACTTTGAGTGCATGGTTTTTTTTTCACATGTGAAAGCGCTGACCAGAGATTTTTATGCTTTCTCAGTGAAAGTTTGATCTCCTCTTCCCCCATCACAACCCCAACAGCCAAGTCATTTTGATTTCCCCCAAAGTCATAAGGAGAAGACACATATTATTTATGTTCAGCTGAATCCCAACTAATATTTGTGCCCTTGACTTCCATTGGGCATTACTGGCTCGGAGTCTGTTGGAGGGAAGAGAAGGGGGTAAAGTTATTTATTCCTCCAGGTGTTCACAGAGTGGCAGGGCTGCCATGCTCTGGTTGGAACCCTTTGCTGAAGAGGGAAGCTCCTCTTTTGATGACTCACATGTGCCACCCCCCTCCCTCCAGGTGTCAGTAACCACTTCTCTTCACTCCTCTGTCCTGGGCGATTGTGGTTCTGCTCCCCAGTACTGGCCCTAGAGGACTACACAATTCTTCGTGATTTTACAACCCTCCCTCTACACCTTTGAAAACAGTCCCTTTACCAAGCATTTCTCATATACCAAATTTGATTGTGCTATATGCTTCCTGCATGGACTCAGATGGATTCGACCACTGGCAATATGGCCTTATGCCATTTACTTAAAGTCTATCAACCTCAGGGTCTGTATGGGTAGAATAGGAGTCATATTACCTATTTTCTAGGAGTTCTGTGAAAAATAGAAGAAATAACAAGTCATTCTGAAAGCAGGAAACCTAAACCCATATAAGTAAAATATGATAAATACAGTAGTACAGAAGCAAACGTTTGCATAGACAAAACGAGAAATTCAAAAGGCACAGTGGAGAACATGTTTGCCATATATGCAATAAACACATTTTTAAATATATGATGAGCTCTTATATAAGTCAGTGTAAAAAACTAGAAAAGGAGTCCAATAGAAAAATGACTAAACGTAGTCAGTAAGAGAGAAAAGTATACAAATGAATTTAACATTTTTAAAGGAGGTTTGACTATACATCTAGTAAAAAGAATTGCCAATTAAAATCAAAGTGAGATTTTCTTTTTATCCATCAAAATGAAAAAGATCAAGAAATAAGACAATACATTTTACTGAAGAGGGTGTTGGGAGATCTGAACCTTCAGACACCACTGACAGGAATATAAACTTGTATTGCCACTTTGGAGTGAAATTTAACAGTATCTAATAAAACTAAAAAGTGCACACATCCTCCCGGCCAGCAACTCTACCTTCAAAAATTAATTTTCTAGCTGTTCTTACATAAGCAAACAAGGATGTGAGTATGGAGTTATTCATTACAGCATCACTTACAAATTCAAAAGATGAGAAACATCCTCTGTTTCCATTAATAGGGGCCAGTGTAGAGCTCTGACTCCAGAGCCCAGCTAAGTTGAAACTAGTTTTCCCAGCCTATCTCTTGTAAAGCTTCTGGATCAAGATTTACCTGGAGAAGGATGCAAGGTGAGCAGAGCAGAAGTACAGCACATACTGGGTTTGAAGGCAGGTGTAGGGCAGGTGTCTACTCATCCCACGTGCATGCTGCTCACTGACTTAAAGATACAGCAGCAATGATGCAACTCCTGCAGATGCTGCCTTTTTGCATCCTGGCCAGGGGTAGGTTTGGTTCAGCTTATCCTGCAGTTCCCCTGAAAGGTCAACAATAGAGATGGTGAGAGAAAGACATGGTTTCACTTTATCTTCACGACTTCCAGATTGTTCTTAATGCAGCCTTGAAATTTTATGGTCAACCATCAACCCTCCTGACTTCAGACTGGGAACAATTTGCAGAGCCCACAGACTCATAGGCTGCCTAGACAGCCCCCTGGGCTAATCCCTCTGGATCACTTAGAGTGGCCCTGATTCTCTCTTGAACTCCAACTGGTACAATCTATTGGGTAAATCATGAGTCAAGAATCCAGCATTGCCACAAGCTGTGGCATAGATTGCAGATGCAGCTCAGATCTGGCTGTGTTGCCGTGGCTGCAGTGTAGGCCTATAGCTGCAGGTCTGATTTGACCCCTAGCCCAGGAACTTCTATATGCCACAGGTTCAATTGTTAAAAAAAAAATGAGAAATTGCACATTCACTCAACATTAATACATACATATACTGCTTATCATGGACTATCATTGGAAAGACACATTAAAAAAAAAAGCAACTCTCCTCTGGGGAAAAGAACTGGGAGCGTGAGATTTCACTGTTTATTTTCTGTTCAGTTTGGTTTTTTCCATGATCTTGTGTTAATTTCTTAAATAATAATGACATTATTATTTAATGAAAACGGAAACAACTCACTGACATCTCCCTGCCTAAGTCCCCTGAACATAAGCAGCGCTCAGTAAACATTAGTTTCCTTGCACTTCCCAAGGGGTATCTCTCAGCTCGGCATCTATATAGATTCATCCTTGTTCCCTTCCTCAGTGAGACAAGATGATGCTGTGAGCGGTGTCACCGACATCATGAACAGAACAGCCTGGGAAATGAGTAGGTGTTCATTTGCTTTATTCAGTCTGAGCGCCAATGGCACAGCTAAAAATAAGGGCATTGCCGCACATGAGTTTAGTTGTTGGAATAGAAAGGAAAGAGATATTCAATAGCCTATTGTTGAAGAAAGGAAGGAAGGGAAGATTCATTAAGTCTAACCAGAGTGATGGGTGGGGAGAAATATTCCCTATGGCTGCCAGTCTTCTGTATTCTACATCTGTTTCCTGAAAAGAGGAAGTATGGACACATTATGTGACATTTTGAAGTGCCTGTAACGGAATAAAAATCTCAAATGCAAACAAGAAACCTACTTTATAGCACAGGAAAATCTACTCAATAGTTTGTAATAACCTGTACGAGAAGAAATAATGGATGTATATACGTAACTAATTCACTTTGCTGTGTACATGAAACTAATCCAACACTGTAAACCAACTATACTCCCATAATTTTTTTTAAATCTCAAATGCTGAATTCTGTTTTATTTACACCTAAAACATTTATGAATATTTGTATATGTATCAGTGTGTGTGTGTGTATATACATATATAGTGTGTGTGTGTGTGTGTGTGCGTGCACGCACGCACATTCCTAGAGCCTTAGGAATACATTTTCAAAAATAAAAATAAGAAGTTCCTCTGATGTCACATTGAGGAGGATATGCAATCTGGTTTAATGTATACTGGCAAGAAATATTTACGGCAGATTATAAATTTTGTGAAATATTCACACACAAACATAAAGTCCTCTGGTAAAAATGTAACTTTAAAAACTCGTTTCTTTGAACAAGGCATATTTTTGGCTAACGGGTTGTAGGAATAAAAGTCATATCTTATGGGCTGCAGGCAGAGAAAACTCAGCTATCCTCCTATACCCTGATAGCTTCAGAAGCAAGCCCGCTCTTTTCAAATCACTCCCTCTGAGCTGTCCCAGCGGGATTTCAGCAACAGGACCTTAGTTCAGCAGAGGCGCCCCCTCCTCTCTCCACTGGGACATTCTCTGCCCTTGAGAGTGGGATGATGTTTGAAGGGAAAAAGTACCAAAGAATGCCCTGGAAAGAAGGAAGGACAGACGGAGGAGGGGAAGACTTTGCCCACAGAAGCAGATTAATCTCTGGCAAAATTACCAGCAATCACAAAAGGCCACTGTATTGCCTTCCTATCTGTTTTCAAGGCTTCAGCTTCAGCCCAGTCTTGACCCACAGCTGCAAAGTGAATAACAGAGGGTGATGCTCCAAACACGGAGCAAAATCCTCTAAACCATTGATAATACCACTCCTGTTCTCTGTCTGAGCAAAGTACACAGTGGCCTTTCACTGCAGAATATCTCACTGGAACAGCACTTCATATTTAGGATGGAATTGATGCATAGTCCACACTCACCTCTGTAGACATCAAAACAACGACCCCCTGAAAACAATTAAAGCACACTGATACGTAATTGCCATTCTTTTTAGGCCAGTGTGTTTTTTTTTCTCTGATGATGAGACCTGGCAGATTAGACACGGAGCTTTTCAAGGGGGGGGTTCTCTTTTTTAAACGTCAATTGGTCAGAGAGCATTTGCCCTGCTGTGATGCCTACTCATCTCTCATCACTCATAAACATCACAGTTACTATTCCCAGGCATTTACAGACCACCTATCCTCCCCAGTCAGCTTATGGCCGGTTTTACAGATGAATTAGAAGCAGCATAATGTGGATCACTTCATATAGCACCCAAGTGCAGTCACCTCAAGGGGAAACTCAGGAACGTCTCCATAAATCAGGATAACACTAGGTGAAGGTCTAACACCAACTATGAAGAATGGCTCATTTGCTGGAAGCCATAGGGAATAGCAGGTAAGCAGAGGACATTTCCGTCCCCTGGCTACAAGGTCAATGTGGCCTCATTGGCTGAGGTGAGAGGTTAATGAATCTTGCTTCCAGATGGTACTGCTGCCCTAGGGCTCACACACAGCGTTTTATCTTCTGGAAGGAGACTAATCAAGTCAGGGCAAGGGTTTCCCAGCATCTCCGTGTCTTGCCAGCAAGGCAGGGCCGGCCAGGGAGAGGGAGCCTGAGCTCAGACGATACTACAAAAAGACCTTCTTCTTCTTTGCTTTTAATGGTTGCACCCAGGGCATACGGAAGTTCCCCAGCCAGGGACTGAATCCAAGCTACGGCTGCAACCTATGCCACAGCTGCAGCAACGCCAGATCCTTTAATCCACTGGCATCACACCACCCCCCACAGTGACCCAAGCCACTGCAGCTGGATTCTTATACCACCGCACCACAGTGGTAACTCCACAACGAAAGGATCTCTGATGCTCACAGATTCATCAGGACGCAGGCAGCTGCACGCTGGTGTTCTCTTCTGCAACAAGAGTGTTTTTCTACAGGATCCAAAAGCACCAACCACATTGTTCTTGTGCAGAACCCTCTCCTTGTCCAGCTCCTCGGCCCAGGGCGCCTCACATGGGTGCTACCTGTGTAACTTGGAGAGTATTTGCTGTTCTTATTAAAATCACTTCTCCAGATGCTGTCCGGAGATGCTCTACCAGATCTCCGCATTTCCTGCAAGCCCCACTGATGCCCCTAGAGCAGCGTTTGAGAAGAACTCAGAATCTCCTATCAGATTGTTTTTTTTTATTGAAGTATAGCTGATTTAGAGCATTGTGTTCCTCCTGTCAGTCTAGCTTTGGAGAGACAAAGAAGCAATCTACTCCACCTTGTCCATGGCTATTAGAAGTGAATTTCCCCAGGGAAGTTATGAGAGATACCAATTTTTAATCGGACTTGTGCTTGATAGTTCCTATATTTAGTTATAGACTTTCCTCAGTGGGATTAGGTGACTTTTGCTAAGAAATCTCAGCTTTTCACAGCACATGTATGGTGATGGTAAGGGGTGGTAGCACATACACAAGGTAAACACATAGCTGAGAAAACACCCTGGACACTTTAAAGGTAGCTGTGTTTGTATCCCACCACCAGCTCAATGCTGGTCAAATTCAGGGTGCATGTATTCTCTTGTAAGCATGCAGATTCCAACAGTCTATCTGGGATAAGGCCTGAGGTTCTGCATTGCTAATAAGCATCAAGGTGACACCTGCCGCAAGCTGGTGGGTCACCCCTACAATGGCAGAGTTAGCTTACCTTTACCTTTCAAACCTCAACTCTGAAGCACTTTTCGCAGCCAAGACGCTTGCAAGGAAATTCTCCTGGTAAGAATTCCTCGCAGTTTGTGATCAGATATAATGAGAGCAGAGCCCTTCGATGGCAGCTCCGCCACCCAGGGAGAAGCCTGATTTTCACTGAAGAAGTGAAATCTGTCACAGCCAAGCTGCCCTCCCTCTGCCCTTTGTGTTTTGCACTGGTCCTCGGGCCTGGCTCCGAGCAGAAAGCAAAGTTTCAATTTGTGTTCAAACCTGAAAGCTAATTCTCCTGATTATAGTGACAACTACGAAGCCAAAGCAAAGGGGGCTGGGAGCCCCACAGAGCAGTGATCGGGAGTGGGTTTTGCAGAGAGCAATGTCTTTGATAGTGCACACACTGAACTGCGGCGTGGGCACAGGAGTCCTGGAGCCCGCGCAGGAGGCGCAGGTGTTCAGAGTCTCGGGGGAGGGGAGAGGGACCCTGGAAAGAGGCTGGTAAGCTCTAACCCATCTGAGAAAAACGAGCCTGCAGCCTGGGGCTGTCATGAGAAATCCAGCTCTGACACTTGCTGGGGAAGGTCCTCCGAGGTAGCAATAAACTGGGCTTTGTATTGAAAGCTCTGGCGAAGCAGCAGAAATCAACGCAAACCAGAACCACTCAGAAGTCCCAGCTTAGGGTCCTCGTCCCTTGTTTTAGGGTTTCTTCACAGATCACAATTGCTTAACTGCCATCTATGTCAGAAGAAAGGACCCTGTCTTTGAATCTGGGATAAATTATTTCAATTCTGATCAAGTTGTTCAGGCGGGACAGGGAGTTCTCGGGCGGGGGGGCGCATGAGAAATGTGCGGTCCTGGCAGAGAGGGCTGGGCTGGGCTGCGGAAGTGGGCGCTGGCCATTAATGCCTTTCTGCGCTTCTCTTCATTTTCATGTCTTCTGGGCAGGGGACACTGTGCTGAGGCAGAAATAAAGCCATGAGCTCCTCAAGGGCATCCAGGTGACTTTCCGCCTGTTTCTCCAGTGTGCAGTGTAATCTATTGAAGATAATGGAGTCAAACAGCTTTCACCAAACTGGAAAAAAAAAATAGTTCGCATGATGCGTTCATTACGTGCCAGGTGCCGCACTAAATTGTGTTATCCAAGTGTTGGGGGGGGGTAATCCCAAAGATACAGCTATTCTTCCTGGGGATTTTTAACTGAGCGGTCAGGGTCCATTATGAAGTCTCCTGCAAAGATTTCATTAGCACTCAGAGAGCACTGGGTTGGTGTAGGCTCTCCCAAGAGGGCTGGGCTAGATTTCCAAGAGGATCTGGTTACGAGAACACTCTCAGGAGAGGAGTCACCTCTCAGTTCCTGCTATGATGGTGTTGAGTCGATGTTTGTCCTGAGATGCCAGCATATTATCCCCCTAGATGCCAGGCTGAAAAAAAAAAAAAAAAGGTGCCGTGGGTGTTTCTGCAATTTGAAGAAACTCACCTTTCTGGGTGTAGCATTACTAAGAATTGGAAGTGGCAAAAGGGTACATAACTTGCCTTTCTGATAAAGTCTATATATCTTGAAAGGTTTTTGCCTTCCCTTCCATGAAAATGCCCATATGTTCAAGCATGTATGTTAAGAAGGCTTAAACCAGAGTCCAGCTCTTAAAAATGGAAACCAGAAATAATGGCCCAAGATTAATTACTCCTGAAGCTGCAGTTTTAGGGCAGAGCTCCTTAAGATCTTCCTCCTCGGAGATTCAGTCCCATTGCAAAAGCCTTTTATTGATGTGCACTGCTAAGAACCATCAGAGAAAGTCTTGTTTACGGCCTCAGAAGCGCCTAGCAACTGCCTTCGTCCCAGAACTCAAAGAGAGAGCTAAACAGCCATGCAGTTTATGTATAAGAATGAAATTAGCCTGAATTATTTTCTTAATGGGAAGGAAACAGGAAAGCTAAAGCTCTCCCCTGCTGTAGCAAACCAGAGTGTCGGGGGTGATAAACAGCCTTTCTCCCACAATTTACTTTGCTCAAATGCAAAGTTTTTTTCTTATCTCTCAAGATTCCCCCAGAAGAATTCTGTAGTTTTGCTGCAAATACCATTTGCATTTGCTCATGGAATCACTCTCGTTTCCTGCAGCAGAGTTTCAAAGGATCCTCATGTAGTGCAGGAGCTAATGACTGTACTCCCAGGGAGGCTGCTTAGAAAATGTTTTCCCTTCAATGACTTGCAAAAGCACACAGCCTCCCACTTGGACAAGTCTCAAAAGTGATAATTAGAGCAACAGGCATATTCGTATGACAAGGAGGTATACCTCAATGATGGGTGTTCCAAATTACTGGGTTTCAACAGGAAAAATTCAGTGTGGTCATGGGAAAGCATTTACCTGCATAAGACAAGGCCAACCTGGAATTCAAGGGGGAAATCAAAGAGCTTTCTGGAATGCTTTGGAACTCTGGTCTTTCCGTCCAACAGCTCATGTTTTGGAGAAGCAGCACAAGATAATAGAAAAGGTGTTTTCAATTGCAGAGACAGAGTTGAAACTTATTCTATGCTCTATAGTTTTCTAGCATTACATCCTCACAAAAGTCATCTTACCTCTCTCAGGCTCTGTAACTTCATCCGTAAAATGAAGGTAATAACATCTTTAACATCTATCTCACTGAGATGATTAAATGAGACACAAAATAAAAGTTTCTTAAACAGTAGTCTCAGAGGAAGTCCCCTTTGCTCTCCACATCTAGAACTCTTCATAATTATTTTAAATTATTAAAAAAAAAACAGGGAAGTGAGACATAAATGAAGGAATATTAATTAAAGGCCATATTAATTCAAGGTCAGTGGAAGTATGCCATTAAAAAGAATCTACCTTTGCCTAATGATGTAAATGATGGAGAATTCAAGAGAAACACCAGATGTGACATTTTTGGGAAACTTGATGTTTGTTTGTTTGTTTGTTTTTTGACATTTTTATAGCTGAATATTATCCTAGAGATGATCAAGTGGGAATGTTTCCCTTTGCCAAAGTGAAACCTTAAGTTCTGCAAGATTGAGCCTGAGCACTCAGACATTGTCGCAAGCAGTGGTAGGATGTGGGGTGAAGTCCAGTGTCTCTGATTCACATGTAGTGTCATCTCTGCTAGTACTTTTGCTCACTGACTCCCATAGCACATGGCTTTGATATAAATGATCCTATGAGTCCCATGAATCAAGAAGGAGCCTTGGATTAGATTAGGTAAAGCCACCCATGACAGACATTGCTAACCTAGCATAGCACAATTCTATTGGGATCCCACTTGATGTCATAACCTGCTTCAACACAGAGCTTAACTGACACTATCATAAGCAATTGTGCAAATGAAACCTACTTGCTGTTCATAGATGAAGTGAGCTGAAAGGTCCCATTCCTATGGCTGATTTTGGAGAATTCACTACTGCTGCTTTTCCTTTCCTTGTGGCCTGTTTTAATCACCATTTCTTTACAGGGCAGCTCCTGCAAGGATGGTTATGACTGGATTAATGTGGGGGGGAAGCCTTATCCAAGTTCTCCCAAATCTGTGTTTTCATCTGTGATTCATTTGTTTCTGCCTAAGAAAACCCTTTTGAGATGATATAGCCCCAAAAGTGAAAACAAGGAAATCACATAAAAACACTTATGTAATCATCTTTTAGGTAGATATCTGATTTCCATCAAGACTTTTGAATATGGATAGTGGCTCAATGTTCTTCCAGTATGTTGTCCTGATTTCTCAAGGATCTGACCGCCTAAGTTTGGGACATCCATTTCTAGAAAACATTCTAAAACATTGCCCTGTGAAAGACTTTCAGATAAGAAGAGCTCTCTCTGGGTATTGTAACAGAAAGGAGTGCAGAAATGGGAAGGAAAATCTGATAGGGCTACAAACTGATCAATATGTGAAGCAGAGTCAAATTGTCTTGGGGGAGAGTCCTACAGAATGGTTGTGTCCCAGGAGGTTTCTAAGCTAGAATCCATAGCTTTTCTCTTTATCGATGAGTTGGGCTTCACCACATAACCACTACAGAGGAGATGAGCCATAAAGGTAAAAAATGTGCCTTCTGATCCCCAAGGTCTAGCTTTGGACCTCATATCATCAGATGACACCAACACTCACTTCCCTGGAAGCCTCTGTTGTACCCCAAGGACTCTCTCCCCTTCCTCAACAGCTTGGCTCCAGGCTCATCATTCCCTGAGCACAATTCCTGCTTTAATGCTTTGATAGTCACCTGGAAGGTCCTGCAGTAGCCCAGTCTCTCAATCCTGCAACCTCTTCTCCAACGACCTTCATTACGGCATGCCAGCCAACTCGGTTCCATTGCCAAACCCCAGATGTTGTCACGACGACAGCAGCAACCATTCTACATTCTAACTATCAAGCATCCTGCTCCCCACCCCCACCTCCAACTTTTTCAAGTTAGTCTTTACACTAGAAGGGATACTAGCTCATGTGTTCATTTCTGCCAACCAGGACCCACAATCCATTTTCATCTTTCCTCTGACTCTCACCCACTATGCATCCTTTCTTTCCTGCTCAATTTTAAGTGCATAAGCAATTATTATAATCACTTGAATTCACCTTCAGTCCCCTTCTTCTCTAGAATAAAACAAACCATGGTTAAGCCCAACTTGTGCCTTATGGCACCTGTACTTCGGCAATTGAACACGGCTGGAGAAAAACATATTTCTATGCTGACTAATATTTTAAGTCCATAATCACTAAACATGGATGAGCTCTTAATAAAGGCTGACCATCACATTATATTTCTTATCCATTGCCTCCTCTTCCAAATTAATATTTCATATCTCCTTAACTTGCACTCCCTTGCTCTCACACCCTCCTTCTTATCCGATAGTCTTAATTCTTTTTTAAATTTGTATTAGAGCCAGGTTGACTTACAGTGTTGTGTCAATTTCTGCTTTACAGCAGAGTGACTCAGCCAGACACACATACACATGCTTTTTCTCATAGTGTCTTCCACCGTGTTCCATCCCAAAAGACGGGATATAGTTCCCAGTGTTATACAGTGGGACCTCATTGCTTATGCCTTCTAAATGTCATAGTTTGCCTCTACCAACCCCAAACTCCCTGTCCATCCCCCCCCCACAATGTGTTCTCTATGTCTGAGTCTTGTTTCGGTTCTGTAGATAGGTTTGTGCCATGCTTTAGATTCCACATGTGTGATATCACATGGTATTTGTCTTTCTCCTTCTAACTTCACTTAGTTTTTCAATGAAAAAATTGACTCGGGGAGGATTGCCACATGTTCCACTATCGCATGGCCTCCCCTCTCTCCACAGGCATCGTGCTATAGTGGTTTAGGGGTCCAGACTCAAGCTAAACTGCCTACTTAAATCCTGCCTCTAGTAGATGGGAGAGTCTTGCTCTAATTACATAATCACATTGTGCTTAATTCTCATTCGTGAAATAGAGATAATAGTATCATCCGCTTTGGGGGTAGACATTGAAAATAAAAGGAGTTAACATATGCAAAGCACATCAACAGGGCCTGGCACATAGCACACACCACATGTCTTTGCTGTGATTCTCCTTTCCATCCACTCTGTCTCTGCCCCTGTTCTTGTGGGTGAACAATCACCTCGCTTCCAGCAAAGGGCCACCCCTCTCCCTAGGCACTGGATCTCACCCTCTCTCTCCTATGCAAGGACATTGCTCCAGCAACACACCTCCTGCTTTTTTCCCCAAAATATGTAAAAAAATGTTATTTTCCTATCTCCCAAACCTTCCTAACCCTTACATCTCCAGCTGCTGTATTATTTTCTCCTTCCACTTACAACCAGACCACTATTTAAAGAGCTGTCTATCCAGATGATCGGATTAAGAAGATAAGGTATATATACACAATGGAATACTACACAGCCATAAAAAAGAACAAAATAGTGCCATTTGCAGCAATGTAGATGGAACTAGAGACTCTCATACTAAGTGAAGTCAGTCAGAAAGAAAAAGACAAATACCATATTATATCACTTATATCTAGAATCTAATATAGAGCACAAATGAACCTTTCCACAGAAAAGAAAATC
Organism: Sus scrofa; assembly: GCF_054392235.1. NCBI lineage: Eukaryota > Metazoa > Chordata > Mammalia > Artiodactyla > Suidae > Sus > Sus scrofa. Next base: position 4,223,406 of record NC_139383.1, read on the forward strand.
ATGGACATGGAGAACAGACTTGTGATTGCCAAGGAGGAGGGGAGGGAATGGGATGGACTGAGAATTTGGGATTAATAGATGCAAACTATTGCCTTTGGAACTGGGTAAGCAATGAGATTCTGCTGTGTAGCACTGGAAACTATATCTAGTCACTTATGATGGAGCATGATAATGTGAGAAAAAAAGAATGTATACATGTATGTGTAGCTGGGTCACTTTGCTGTACAGTAGAAAATTGACAGAATACTGTAAACCAGCTATAATGGAAAAAATAAAAATCATTATAAAATTAAAAAAAAAAGAGTTGCTTATCTCTTCTCCTCAATTCTTACTCTCCGCAATACCCACCTCAAACAGACATTGGCCATGACAATGCTACCAAACTGTTTTGTCAAGGGCACCAGAGCCCCGTGTAATAGTTTATTCCCTTGCTTTTAGGACACCGCAACCTCCTGCATCCTCCCCGCCATTTCGGCTGTTCTTTGCTGGACATCTTTGTTAATGCCTCCTTATTTCCTTGAGCTGTTAATGCTGGGACCTTAGGGCTCAGCCCCCAACTCTCTTGTATTTGCGCTCATTTTCTTGCAATCTCATCCGGGCTCGTGGCCTCAAACATCACCTACATGATGTTCCTATCTGTTGACGTCTCCAGTCTGGACCTCCTTCCAATCCCCTAAATTCCAACCACGTCTACCCCACAGTCCCACTCCAGCCAGACCAGCTGGGAGCAGAACTCTTCCCTGTTCCCCGCATCTCCACCCCATTCCTTGGCATTAGCACATGGCAATTCCTTCTTCCAGGTTCTCAAGGTGCAAATATCAGAGCCAACCCTGACCCCTCTGTTTCTTTCACATCCCTCATCTTACCCATCAGGAAACCGTGTCCATTTTACATTCAACAAATCTTTGGAATCTGCCCAGTTCTCATCCCTCTCACTTCTCCCTCTTTAGCCTAAGCCATCAGAATCGCTTTCCTGGGGATTGCAATGTCCACCTCCCTGGGCGTCCTGTGTTCAGCTTATTTTCAAAAGAGTTTCAGAGGAGTCATGATCCATTGCATTTTGGAGTGTGTCACTGCTTAAAGCTCTCTAGTGGTTTCCTGCATCACTTGGACCAAAAGCCAAATGACTGTGGCACAGGAGACCCCAATGTCTCTTTCTACATGTCTGCCCTCGTTTTCCACACCCTCCCTCTCTCTTAGCCCGTTTATGCCATGCTGCACATTTCTGATTTAATGCTTTTGCAGGGGCTCTCCTCTCGGCCTGGAATTCCTTCCACTGGTGTCTGGTGTCGCCCTGACTCTTCCCTCTCCCCAGAGGTACAGGTAGATTAAGACACTACTAAGACTAATATTAAAAAGTCAGTCTTAATTTAATTTTTAACTTTCTTTTTTTGGGGGGGTTGCACCTGTTGCACATGGAAGCTCCGAGGCTAGGGATCAAATTGGAGCTCCAGCTGCCGGCCTACACCACAGCCACAACAATGTGGGATCCTTAACCCACTGAGTGAGTTATGTCAGGTTCTTAACCTGCTGAGCCACAAGGGAACTCCTTAACTTTCCTTTTAAACTCAAATTATTTTAATCTGTTCAGATTAAAAATTGTGTTTACCATTTTTAAAAACACCACCTTTCAATTTTTATCTGCAGGATCATTATGATCTTAGAAACTGTAAGAGGATGACAATTAAAAAGCTCATAATAAATGCTCTGCTCGAGTGCAGAAGGTCCGTAAGAAGTGCATGAGACCTTCCAGTGAGAAGATAGCCTTTGAACTTTTAAAAAGGCTGCAAAGTGCTTATCTGCTGATGAAGAAAATGGGATGACCTTCCTTTCAAATTAATGGCAAGCAAAGGCTTCCTTCTTCCACACAGATCTGACTTCTCCTTGAAAATCCATAACCAACTAGCAAGGAAGCCAGAGGATGAGAATTACGGATCCACCCAATTAGAGATTCAGTACCGGTCAAGATTTGCAAGAATTTCTGGCAGAACCTTGAAACACAATTCCTACCACGTGTGACACAAGTACAAGCTTCACTGAAACTAGCATCAGTAATCAAGATTGAAATATTAAATTATGACTTGGGGCTGAACACAGACTCTATACATTTTATTACTTTGGGAGATGCACATGCACATTAATATTTCCAAGTCCTTTTCCAATAGTTCCCAGCAATGAGAAACATATAAGATCAAAATAACTATGACATGGGATATTTCTGGTTGATGGAAGCAACAGGATCTTTCTTAACTTGCCATCCAGGCATGGACCATTCATCTCCATTAGAAATATGAGCTGGGATAATGAGATGTCCCCACAATGAGATGTGCACGGAGTAAATCACATTCAAGATGCAATTTGAATTGAATGCCTGGTTCATAAAATAAACAAAGCATCGTAAAAAGTTTAATGGTACACAGTGAATCCAGAAAATGCAAAAAGGGCCAAATCACTGTTTGAATCCAAGGAGAGCATTCTTCTATTCACCCCAGCTCGGTATCAGCAGAGCTGAGGTCATGGCGGTACCTCTGAGTCTCACTGGAAGATGGACTATCTCTGAGTTTGCTGGGCCACTTCTGATTGCTTTTTCCTGTCAGTTTTCAAATCATTTTACCACATACTCGAGCTTCAAAGTCAATGTTTCCATACTGATTAGGGATCTATTCATTCTGGCACAAAGCCTGGGATTTCAAAGGAAGGGACTTTATTACTCAAGACAGAGATTCCTGAAGAACCGTTCCTGTGCTACCATTTGGACAGGAAAGAATCCTCCCTCTCCCTGTTTGCTTAGGTGAACTGCAGGGCCTGTAGGATCCTTTAACCATTGTGCAGGAATTGTACTCTTGAACCAAGCTAGAGATGCATCTTGTTTTTGTGTTGTTTTGTTTTGTTTTTTGCTGCAGTATCATCAGGAAAAAAACAAAATATGGGCTTTTAAAATTGTGTCTGCCATCATGGACTGCTACGTACCTGCGCAGAAGAAAGCCATGCAAACCCTGGGTACAGATGATACTGAGGAATTTCACTCTAAGTGCAACACCACGAGTAGAGCGTCAAGCTTTGTAATCTTAGGATTTGAATGTCAAGATTTGACCAGCACATACCCTATGGACATGAATATGGTATATAAATTTTAGGGCTTCAATTTTCTTACCTATAAAATGAGGTTTATAGTAACTGCCTCCTAGGATTGCCATAGAGATGAAAGGGCAAGGTAGTTAAAGGAGCTAGTACTGTGCTTTAGATATAATTCTCTAGATGGTGAACAATAATCGGTATTAAAATACACACAGGACACATTTATACATTTTTCAGGCATAATTTGGAAGCCGTGTGTGTGTGTGTGAAATCATCTTTTAGAATTCAGAGATCATATAGATTCTGATTGATATTCCTAGGCTTGCAAGAAAGAAGTATTTTCCACACAGAAAACCTGAAGCATACAGAAGTGACTTTTCCCATATTACAAAAAGCAGGTTTCCTTTTAAAGATTTTACTAATACAATGAGGTCTGAGGTTGAAGCTGTAGAAACTATAACTTCTATCACAACAGAGCAGATGTGCTGGGGTTGCTGTTTCTCTCTGTCGGGGGCCAGGGGGTCGGTCCTCTTTTTGATGACATGTCACCCTTCTGATTTGCTGAGATCCAGAACCTGTCAAGCTCCTTCCTGAAAGAAAGTGCACCAGTTGGCACCACAGTGAGAAGACTGGGAAAGATCAGCCGGAGCCAGCCTAACTGGATGGCACTACACATGCACAATCCTTAAACTGTTAGTTGAGTCTTTTTCTCTATAAACGCAAGAAGCTTCGGAAGGCGTCTTCAGTCTTGGCAATAGGGGCTTCTGTGAGTCCGTGTCCTCCTCAAGCTTCCTCCCTGGCTGTGCGCCCTGGAAAACTCTGGGGCGTCCTGGCTGTGTCCCACTCGCCCTCCCCCTGACGCTTCAGTGTTTCTACTGAAATCCCTCTATTTAAAGGTAAGATAATCAGCTTTTGTTCCATTGGCTTGGATCAAAGACAATCTCTGAGCGAAAAAACAAAGCCTGGCTACGCTGGGGGCGGCCCGCCTCTGTGCTTGCTGGCAAAGAAAAGGCCTGGGGTTTATTCCTTTCCCAGGACTGGAAATTCTCATGCCCTGGAAACCCCAGCAGCAGAACCTAAAGCGTTTCCCAAAAACAAACATCCCCATTATGCAGGGGACAGGGCCTTGGCAGGCCCCTCCAAACCACTGCACTCGGGCACCCGCCCTCCGAAGAGCGCAGACAATCCCTTGTCCCGCCCGTGGGGCCAGGATTGGGCTTCACATCAGGAAGTGCTCCTTCAGCCCCCCTCCCCAGGGCCCCTCCGTCAAAGCCTTCTTTCTCCATTTAAAGCTTTCCTAGTTGTATTATCTGACTCCTCTAGAGAGGTGGCCTGCTTGCCTTGCCCACTGCGCTGCGGAGCCCCAAGCTGCGCTCTGCCAGCCGCGTGCAGAGAAGGGGCGGATGGAAGGACACTGTTCCTAACAGCGCGGGTACTGAGGAGGCGCCTTGGCTGAAGGCAGCCAATGCTAAACTCAAGGAGGTGGTGCGTAGGTACGCGTGAGACTAGCAAACACAGAGGTAACGTCCGCAAACCACTGCAAAGGCCCGCTCATAAAAACCCCACGGTGGTTACATATTTCCTAAATGTATAAAATGAGAGAACTGAGGAGATAATTTGGTGGCCTCAAGCTTTCCGGAGCATTTCCGGTTTGTTAACTCGGTCCTTAAATGAGAACCGAGTTCCATCCCTTTTGGGTTAAAAGGAGCGTGAAACCCCTTTTTGCACCCCCACCCCCACCCCAGGGATTTCTGAGAGACACCTTGTAGCCACGTCCACCAGCCAGGCACCCTTGTCTCCCGCCCCAAAGATGGCTTGGGAAGACTGTTAGCTTTCGTGACTTCCTTTCTCCTGTGTCGAAGGGAAGGAGAGCGAAAAGTCTACAGAATTTCTTAAGAAAAGGAGCATCAAAGTGTTTTCCTGTCCTAAACTGTATTCTGCAAATCCACTCACTGCTGATGAGCACTTGAAGTGAGATTTTCTAGAATCATTTATGGTCCTAGATCTTCCTTATCAGAGGAAGCCAGGTGCTGATCACCGACCCACTAAAACCCTCATTAGAACCCTCCCCCGTCACCAGTTCCTCTGAAGCTCCCCATCTTTGCTGGCCCCTCCCCCGCCAATGAAAGCTCTGATTTTCTCAAAGAAAACAAGTGCTCCATTCTGTGTTGTGCCTCATTTAAAAATAAGATTTAAAGACTTCCTCTTCCGTTCAGCCCCTTTCGCCCCATTCAGCTCCTGGCATCTGCTCCTTCCTTTAGTCTGGGAACACAAAGATTCTCCTTTGCTCTCTTGGAATCTTTTCACATTTTTCTAACTCCATTGAAAACACCCAACATACACACCACATACATACATACAAACATACATACATACAAACAAATGGGGGGGGAATAACAGAAAAAGAGAGGAGAGACAGAATCAGAGAGAAAGGCAGAAAGAAAGAACACACTGGCATGATGCACGTTTCCATAAAAACTAGTGGTCATAGTCTTAATCACTCAACCTTCCTGTTTTACCCGGCAATCGCTACGTTTGCCAAACGAGCATAAATGTCACGTCTACTTAAACGTGTACAACAGCCCACACCCTGTAAAGTAAGAATCTTTTTGCTCTAAGGTATTTTTTTTAAGAAATCAACTTATTATTTACACCAAATAAAGTAGACTCAATAGACTCTTATACACAATCAATGAATATGTTCTAAACTTTCAGAGAGACATTTCTAAACTGTCTCCTCAATAATTTCTGCATGGTTTTCAGTCAATCAAAGCAGGTAACAGGCAGTACCTTCACCAGGATCATTTAGTTAAGATGAACATTTTGAAGGAAATTTTTAGCAGTCTGTAGAAAACTTTTATGGACACTTAGAATGCCCCAAATGGTAAGTGGTTAGGAAATCAACCTAGATTTTTTTTTTTTTCTTTTCTTTTTAGGGCAGCACCCCTGGCATATGGAAGTTCACAGCTAGGGGCTGAATCTAACTGCAGCTGCCGGCCTGCACCACAGCTCACAGCAATGCTGCATCCTTAAGCCACCAGGGATTGAACCCACACCCTCATGGATACTAATCAGATTTGAAACCTGTTGAGCCACAGCAGGAACTCCCTCAACCCAGATCTTTTGATTTCACTGCTTTTTCTTTCCCCCTACAGGATCTGGCTGTTCTGTTTCTGACTCTCCTGTTGAAATCAAGGTTGGAACACATTTGCTAAAATGTAACCAGAGTGTTTGTTCCTTTGCTCATTCCTACCCATAAATTAGAAGAATTAAAAACAGCCAATGGCCTGAGACTTTGAGAAGTCCACATAATCTGAGGACAGGCCAGATTCAATCCCCTGCTGGTACAAGCTATCTTCCCCAAGTAAATTTCCAGAGACAAATAGATACTCCTCCTCTGCCCAGGTTCTTTTTTGTCAGTTCTGATTTGTCACTAGATTCTCAGGAGACAAAATTAGCATATTACTCAAAACTGAAATATTTCCATTTTTCTTGAAATAGTCACAGCACCAAGAGACCTCAAATTTAATTTGATTCCTCCTGATTACAGAAAATCACTCTTTCTCCATGACCTAGTACATGTGCAAGGAATGAAGGGACAAGAGAAATTCGTTTTTAATTTGGAAAGTTCAGAATAGACAAATCGACCAAGGGAACAGACATCATGTACAGGTGACTGATTTCAAACAAAAGCATTGAGGGAAGCTCTCATTAACAAATAGCTCTGCCTGGAACACAAAATGGGTTTGAAGAGCATACATGAAACTCGATTCCTGATGGATTTCCGATCTAATAGGAAGAGGTAAATAATAGAGCTTTGAAGGAAAAGGTAGAGTTTTGGTGACATTGAATTAGAAAAAAAAAAATGTTTAAACAGTACACAGGTAATAACAATAGAAGAAAAGTTGGTAAAAATATTTCAAGTTAAAATTAACCAGCTCTCTTCCTCAAGAGACACCATCATGAGAATGGTGGCACATTCTGAATACAAATGTCTGACAAAGGATTTGCATCTAGAATATGTAAAGAGCTTCTGCAAATCAATTAAAAAAATACTTCCAGCCCAATGGAAAAAAAAAATGAGTAAAAGAAATAAACAAATTCTTCACAAAAGAGGACATCCAAATGGCCAATAAGCAAATGAAAAGGTCATAAATTTTACCAGTGTCAACAAAACCATTAATCAATAGTCAGTTTAAGAAAGAAAGAAAAGGAGAGAGGATTAAGATGGCAGAATAGAAGGACTGGAACTCAACTTCTCTCCTAAAAACAACAAAATTCACAACTAAAAGCTGAGCAATCTCCACCCAAATGGACTGGGAACCTTAAAAAAGATACCCTACTTCAGAAGAAAAAGAGGAGGCCACATCAAGAGGTTGGAGGGGTGATTTCATGATATAAACAACCCCATACCTCCCAGGTTGGAAGCTCCACAGACTGAAAACTAACTGGTTCACAGAGACTCACCTACAGGAGTGAGAGTTCTGGGCTCCACATCAAACCCTCACGTGCTGGGATCTGGCACTGGGAGAAAGAGCCCCTGGAGCATCTGGCATTGAAGGCCAGTGGAGCTTGTGCACAGGAGCTCCACAGGACTGGGGGAAACCGAGACCCCATTCTTAAAAGGCACACACGGACTTTCACGTGCACTGGGTCCCAGGGCAGAGCGAGGTCTCCATAGGAATCTGGGTTAAACCTGACTGCAGTTCTTGGAGGACATCCTGGGAAAACAGGGGTGAATGTGGCTTGTTGGGAGGGAAGGACATTGAAAGCAAAGCTCTCGGGAATATTCAGCAGCTGCCTTTCTCTGGAGGTGGCCATGTTGGCAAAATCTGGCCCCACCCGTCAGCATCAGCTGAGAAGCTCCAGGGCAAACAACAATCCAGGTGGGATCACAGCCCCACCCCTCAGTAAACAGGCTGCCTAAAGACCCCTCAGGCACACAGATGCCTCTAATCCCATCCAGAGATAATCCCCACCCACCAGAGGGATTAGAATCAGCTCCACCTACCAGTGGGCAGGCATCAGCCCCTCCCATCAGGAAGCCTACAGCAAGCCCCCCATTCCGACTTCAGCCACGAGGGGGGCAGACACCAGAAGTAAGAGAGGCTACAACTGTATTATCTGTAAGAAGGTCACCACACCAAAAACCTATCAAAATGAAAAGACGGAGAACTATAACTCAGATGAGGGAGAAAGGAAAAAAACCAGAAAATCAGCTAAGTGATCAGGAGATTCACAGCATCCAGGAAAAAGACTTTAGACTGTTGATGCCAAAGATGATGCAAGACATTGGAAATAAACTGCAAGCAAAGATGGATAACTTACAGGAAACACTAAGCAAAGAGATACAAGATATAAAACTTAAATAAGAAGAGATGCAAAATACAATAAATGAAATAAAAAATTCACTAGAAGCAGCTAACAGCAGAATACAGGAGGCAGAAGAACGAATAATCAAGGTGGAGGACAAATTAGTGGAAATTACGGATGCGGAACAGAAAAGAGGAAAAAAGATTGAAAACAAATGAAGAGAGTCTCAGAGAACTCTGGGACAATGTTAAACACACCAACATCCATATTATAGGGGTGCCAGAAGGAGAAGAGAGAGAGAAGGAGACAGAAAAAAATATTCCAAGAGATAATAACTGAAAACTTCCCTCACATGGGAAAGGAACCACTCACTCAAATCCTGGAAGCACAACAAGTACCATATAAAATAAACCCAAGGAGGAATACACCAAGACACGTATTAATCAAACTGACCAAAATTAAAGACAAAGAGAAAATCTTGAACGCAGCTAGGGAAAAGAAACAAGTAACATACAAGGGAACCCCGATAAGGTTATCAGCAGATTTTTCAGCAGAAACTCTGCAGGCCAGAAGGGAGTGTCATGATATACTTAACGTGATGAAAGGAAAAAACCTCCAACCAAGATTACTTTACCCAGCAAGGCTCTCATTCAGATAAGCAAAAGTTGAGAGAATTCAGCAATACTAAACCAGCTTTGCAACAAATACTAAAGAAACTTCTCTAGGCAGAAAAGAAAACACAGCAACAGGAAACGAAAATGCCACAAATGACAAGGCTCACCAGTAAAGGTATATATACAGTAAAGATATGAAATCATCCATGCACAATTATACCACCACAATCAGAAATCAGGAGAAGAGGTGGGTACAAATGCAGGATACTGGAGATGAACTTGTAATTAAGAGAACAACAACTTAAAACAATCTCATATACATATAGACTCTTATATCAAACCAAAATCTACAACTGATACACAAACAAGGAATCTCTGGAGAAGAAGTATATCTCATAGTAAATAAGTACGTAATCCACCATGAAGGGGGTCATTTGACATCATTCTTGGAATGCTGACGTCTTCTTAGATCTGATTCTGATTTCCTCTCCATCAAAGAATTTATGATAATTATAATTAAATAATGCAACTGTACAATTAAATAATACAGTTCTGCAATTGTATTATTAATAACCATTTCTCTCCATGGTACATTATAAGGCCTATAATGTCTTGTTTATCACATCACCTAGAATGGTATAATGCCTATACTGAAGAATCAATAAGACATAACAAATTGTGAGGACATATTTATATAGTTATACTGTTTTTTAACCAATTTATGCATTTTATATTTTACTTATTTTCAGAGGGTGTATTATTTTTGTTATTCTTACAGTTGTTATTCCTTTTATTATGCTATATAAAATATTTAATGGTAAATAAGGCTTTCTTTGTAAATTTTAGTTGCATAATATACACAATTTCAATATAATGCTAATTTTTAAGGAAAAATTGAAATGTAATAGATAATAGTAAATAGTAAAGATGAAAGCCATACAAAATGGGATAAATCATAGAATAAATTTCCTATCTGTCTCAGCATATTTTCCATTCCACTTCTCCATAGGGAGACACTTAATCTGTTTCTTGAGATCCGTGATATAATAATCTGTCTGAATGTAATTGTGTTTAAATATATGTATTTTATTCTGTAAAAAAAAAATATTCTGTGATAATCTGTGTGGGAAAAGAATGTGAAAGGGAATGGATGTATGTACATGTATAACTGAATCTCTTTGTTGTACAGCAGAAATTATCACAACCTTGTAAATAAACTATACTTCAATAAAATTTTTTTAATGAAAAAAAAAGAAAGAAAGAAAAGGAGTTCCCATTGCGGTGCAGTGGTTAACGAATCTGACTATGAACCATGAGGTTGCGGGTTTGATCCCTGGCCTTGCTCAGTGGTTTAAGGATCCAGCATTGCCATGAGCTGTGGTGTAGGTTGCAAACACAGCTTGGATCCCACTTTGCTGTGTCTATGGTATAGGCCAGCGGCTGCAGCTCCAATTGGATCCCTGGCCTAGGAACCTCCATGTGCCACTGGTGCAGCCCTAGGAAAAAAAAAAAAAAAGAAAGAAAACATTTTGGCCAAATTAAGGAATGTACTCCAAGAGGCAGTCTCTCAGAGATCTCTGAGAGCTGTTCCAAAGAGGTGAGGGGAAGCCAGTATGTACTGACTTTGCTGAATGGGTGAGTGCCATCAAGCACGCATCTCAGTAGAAGGTCACTGCTGGCCACAGGAACAGACCTCTCAGGTGATGGCTTCTCTGCTTTTCTAAGTATGGGAAGATGCAAGAACCCAGGTTCATAACAAATTTCTCCTAAGAATATCTAACTCTCTGAGGACTGGTCCTTCCAGTTCCCCCAGAGCTCCAAGTGCCCCCATCCTGATTTTTATCCTGCATTCCTTTCAAGGTTACCACAGGGCAGTGACCACAGTGGCCAAAGCCTTGGTTCTTGTAGAGCTAGACAGTGGGCAATATTCTTTATTGTACAATCCCTTCCCTTTCTGTCCTAATTTCAACCAAGTTTTGGGAGGCCTCTCATCATCAGTTTTTCCCATGGCATGAGGAATGCTCATCCCCAGCTCAGGCAAGGATTTTGCTGAGAGACAAGTCCATGTGCTGTTTCTGGCCTAGAGCCTGTTCACAGTAGCCAGAGCCTGGCTTCTTAGTTGGTTGTAGTCCAGGAAGCAATTCCCTCTTGTTGCTTCTTCCCCAATCATTTCGATCAATCATTTTAAGTTGCCTAATCATCCTTAGTTTGATCTGAGTCTCAGTCACACATTTGGTAATGCAAGAACCAACAATCTTGTAAAATAGGCAGAATATAAGTAATATAGCTCATAACATTTTAAAAAAAAGTCGTAAGCCAGTATTTAAGCTAAAAACTTCCATTAGGGGTGGCCCAGCATCTGCTCAGGTTGTCTAACCAGTCTTCTCTGCACCAAGCACCCTCTTCAAGAGGAATGATGTGCTGGCACTGGACATAAAATTCGCTGAAGACGTCTACATGATCAAGGCTGGTGGTGGGGGATCGTGACCCCTACAGGACTGAGAAATGAATGTTATATTTGAAGGAGTTACACGGCTGCTGCCAGAAGGATAAACATTTATCTTTATAGTTGAGCAGGCATTTCTGCAATGGGGAGGTCTGGTTAATATAAAATGCAGATGCATAAGGCACAGTAGGTAGGAGGGAGGAGGCTAAGGGACAAAGAAAATGTTGTGCTTAAATTTTTCTTGTTTTGCCTTAACATGCGAGTTTTCATTTCATCATCGGTCAGCATGGAAATGCAAATCAAAGCCACAGTGCTATAGGGCTGCATAACCAAAAGAATGGCTAAAATAAACAGATGCAAATACCAGTGTTGGCAAAGACTTGGAGTGACTGGAACTCTGGTATATATATATACGGCTTACACGAGGGTGAAACGACACAACCACGTTGAAAAAAATCTAGCAGTTTTCTATAAACTCAATATGCAACTTCCCTATAACCCATCAATTGTACTCTAGGACTTTATATGCAACAGAAATGCATGCATACATTCACTAAAAGTCTTGAAGTAGAATTTTCACAACAATGCTTCTCATCATAGCCCCAAACTGGCAAGTATCCAAAAGGTCATCAACCATAGAGTAGGTAAAGAAATTGTGGTGCATACATACACTTATTGGAACATTATGCAGGATTGGAAATAAACAAGATTCAACGACATGCAACCCTATGAATAAAACATAACATTACAGAAAAGGGGAAAACACTGAAGGCTACACACCGTAACTACTTATGTAAAGTAATAAATCAAGCACACTACTCTATGTTGATGGGAGTAAGAATGCAGCCAGTTGCCCTTGGTGGGAGGGCCAGTAGAGTCTGGAAGGGAGTCAGGGATGTTTCTGGGAGGCAGTCAGTGGTTGGTTTTCTTAGCTGGATGCTAGTTATGCAGGTGTGTTTAATTTATGGGCATTCACTGAAATAGCTATATATGATGCTTTTTGAAAGTACAATGTTCCCATTTAAAGTAAAGGCCAGGAAAAGGAAAAGATTCAGTCTCAATACTGTAATGAACCCTGTTATTTCCAGAGTTATAAGACAGTTACAGTCACATTTCATTGTGCTTTTAAGCTTCATAATAGACTTGATTGAAGGGGAGGCATTTCCAGAGAAATCCCTTGTGACCCAGCTGAAGAGGGTTCCTTCTCGCGATGGGGGCAGCAGATGGCTGTGTCCTCAGCCTTACCTTCGCAGTGCATGTTGGCCTCACCTCTACAGCAGCATGGGCATTCCTCTGCCTTGGCCTCAGTCAGATGTTGAAGGCACTTTGGCCACCCTTGTTACAGACCTAAGTGTCAGACCCTAATTGCTCCCAGGAGCTTCCCTGAGGACGATAGACTTAGCTCCCTCACCCATCATGTGAGCTTAGGGGTGGCTGCCTGCTCATGCTCATCTCACTACCCCACGTCCCTACCCAGGTAGCCATCACCTCACGAATCTACTTCTTGTACGCTAGGCTGAGGATATGCTCCAGGTAGGAAGGCAAATTAATACCAAAACCAAAGCTTAACTTTTTTACACTCAACCACTAACCAGATGTGAAAACAGTAGGAAGTGACAGCTGAGATGAAGAGGGAAATAGGTCAGATAAGAAACTAAAGCGTGAATCACGGTCCACGCAAGAGGCAGATAGGAGCAAAATAGACTTCGGAAAACCCAGCTGATGTTATGAGAGAATTTGTAAAGCTTTCTCACAGTTCGGGAAAAGAGACGGGAGATTCCACTTAAGGATGAGGGGTGTTCCCAAGGAATGCAGAGCAACTTGGACCAGAGCAATAACCACATAAATTACCAAAGAAAATGCTTAGAGATGAAAATGCAAGAGAAATGGAGATAAATTGAGATACTTATTTGAATGGAAAAGAAAGCTGTTTCTTCCCATTCTGGCACATTCTATGATTCGTAAGGATGAATAAAAAAGTGTTACAAACACCTAGGAAAAAGCAAACAAACAAAAAGCTTTGCTCCAAATGGAAAAGAAAAAGAATTTTTTTACAAGATGAAATGCGAGAAGAGATCTTATGACTTGCCAGGCAAATGTTTGTCAGTAAAAGTTCGTGAAGCAGAAATGTTTTTACTCCAGTTATCATATATGTGAAAAGGCAACAGAAACCTTTTCCTCACAAGTGCCTTGGGTCACAGATATTCAACAGATATACTATTCCTGGGTAACCTATTGAAGAAAAACTCCAGTAACCGGGCAAAAAAATATGAAAATTCGAGTTCCTGAGTTCCTGCTGTGGCACAGAAGGTTAAGGATCCAGCATTGTCTCTGCAGGGGTTCAGGTTGACGCTGAGGTATGGCTTGGATCCCCAGTCTAGCACAGTGGGTTAAGGATCCTGCATTGCTACAGCTGTGCTGTAGATCAGAACCGTGGCTCCGATTCAACCCCCTAGCCCGGGAACTTCCATATGCTACAGGTGCATCCTGTGTACATATATATGTAAATTGAGAACACAAAAGTGGAGAAGTCATTGAATGAAAGCAGAGGTCCACTTTCCTGCTGAAGTGTCGGTGTGTAATGAGCAAGTTGTGACAAATGGCCAGAGTAGAAATCCACTTAAGAAAACAGGAAATGCTGCAGGAAAGTGGAAAGATTCCTATGGTTTTGGCACCTGGCTAAGCATTGAGTGTAAATTCTCTTTCTGAAGAAAGGAAGATTCTGATGGCCTCACAGAGCCGCACTTGTGAGGACAATTGGAGGAGATTGACAGGTAGAGAGCTGAAGTCAGCAAAGGGTGCAAAGTTGGAAGGCTCATTCTGCTGCCTCTAGTTGCTGCTATCTTGGGAAAATCCCTTAATCATGCTAACTTTCAGGTTATTTTATCCACAAAAGGGGTATAATATGAACACCTCTCTGGTGGTTTTGTCATTAGCATAACTGAGATGATTCACTTAAAATATCCAGTGAGCTCGTTTTAGAACGTCAGCCATTTCCTTTGCTGGTGGGGCTAAGGGTCTCCTGCTTACTGCACGCTCTGAGGAAGACCAAGGTCTCAGGCTCTGCTCTAAACAGGTGGGAACACCTGGAGAGGCCATCCTTCAGTGAGGCATCATCAGCCCTACAGTTGGAGGAAATCCCCCCAGACTCTGGTAGCACACTGGGTATTTCAGTTTCAGCACTATTGTGAGTTTTTGCCCATGTTTTCAGGGATATTTTCGTAGGTACATCACTGAATGTGTAACGGCTTGCTGCGCGATGTCATTTTAAACCATTCAAAGCAGACATCTCAAACAAAAATAAGAAACCAGAAACAAAGTAGAATCAGGACAAAGGGAACTGCATGGAACACAGATTACAAAGGCATCCATCAATTCTGAAAATTGTTTTGTCTACGAAAAAATTAATCAACAGCCAACCTAAGAAGAAAGGGAATTTTTTATTCACGCCAAACTGAGGATTATAACCTAAGAGGCAGTCTCTCAGAGATCTCTGAGAGCTGTTCCAAAGAGGTGAGGGGAAGCCAGTATGTACTGACTTTGCTGAAGGGGTAAGTGCCATCAAGCACGCATCTCAGTAGAAGGTCGCTGCTGGCCACAGGAACAGACCTCTCAGGCGATGGCTTCTCTGCTTTTCTAAGTATGGGATGGTGCAAGAACCCAGGTTCATAACGAATTTCTCCTAAGAATATCTAACTCTCTGAGGACTGGTCCTTCCAGTTCCCCCAGAGCTCCAAGTGCCCCATCCTGATCTTTATCCTGCATTCCTTTCAAGGTTACCACAGGGCAGTGACGACAGTGGCCAAAGCCTTGGTTCTTGTAGAGCTAGACAGTGGGCAATATTCTTTATTGTACAATCCCTTCCCTTTCTGTCCTAATTTCAACCAAGTTTTGGGAGGCCTCTCATCATCAGTTTTTCCCATGGCATGAGGAATGCTCATCCCCAGCTCAGGCAAGGATTTCGTTGAGAGACCCCTCCACATGCTGTTACTGACCTAGACCCTGTTAACAGTAGCCCAGAGCCTGTGGATCATCTGTCTTCCTAGTCTGTTATGGTCCAGGAAATTGCTCCCTCTTGTTGCTTCTTCCCAAAACTAAAGTTACACTAATTAAAGTCATTGATGCTATAGGACCATATATTTGATTGAGCCTTTCAAGTCACCTAATTATCCTTAATTTTATCTGAGTCTCAGTCACATATTTGGTAATGCAAGAACCAACGATGTTGCTGAACAGGCAGAATACAAGTAATGCAGCTAGTGACATTAATAAGGGAATAAGTAAGTGTTTAAGCTAAGAGTTTCCTTTAGGATGGCCCCGTGTCTCCTCAGGTTATCCAGCCAGTCTGTTCTGCATCAGTCAGTCTCTTCAAGGGAAAAGCTATATTGATGTTGGACCTGCACATACAAGGCTGGTTAGTGGTGCGGGATCGTGACCCCATACAGGACTGAGAAAGGAGTGATATCTTCTAAGAGTTGGTTGCATGGCTGGCACCAGGAGGAGACAATTTTCTCATTATGGCTGAGCTGATATTTCTGTCACTGGGGAGGGCTGGTTAATGCAAAAGGCAGATTTGCAGAGCACACTAGGAGGGAGGGAGGAGGCTAAAGGGCAGAGAAGATTGTATGTTTAATTTTTTCTTATTTTACCTTAACATGTGAATTTCTTACTTCATCAACTTTCAAGTGATAATTAATGCAAGGAAAATCAAAATATTACTATCTGACACTGAATCCATGATGATATTACCATGGTGACATTTTGTAAAACTTACAAGGAGCAGGATGAAATCTCATTTTTCAGAAGCATGTGCCAAATGATACATCATCTAAATTAAAATCCGTTACTGAAAAATAAACTATGGAAAATAATATGATAAAATGCACGTTAGAAAAGGATGTTCCAAGTTAGACATAATACCCAAATCAATTCCAACAAGAAAATTTTAGATATTCCAGAACTCCTACAAATCTATTATCCATGCTAGAATTATCACCAATTAAACATATGATAAGTTTAGACCACTTTGGCCATGAAATATATAATAAATCATTTCAAATATACATAAAATGTTGTTCTGTAATATCATATTAATGATTGTTATAAAAGCTGGTATTTTAATGTTAAATTTTTATGCTATAACTTTATTTCTCCTTAATACATTAATTTTTGAGTTCATATTATATGTCCTTGGAACAAGTAATTTTAAAATGTCTTTTTTTTTTAATGGTTTGTGATCCTTTAGAAATATAATTCAGCTCATAATTGAATGAAATTATTCATTCATGGTTTTTAAGAACCAGTATGTGGGAAAAATCACAATAAAACTAGGTTGGAGCATTTATTTATACTGTTTTAAAATTATCCTTAAAATGTGGTACAAAATATAAATGTTTCATTTTAATTTTTCTAAGTGCCCTAAGAAGAACTTATCAATTAATAATGACCCATTTATGATCCCTGAATTTAAGGCCATCGTGGATAGTTCTGCACTACTTAAGGTCACAGAGTTAAGAGGTTTCCAAATGAAACCTGCTTCGTGAAATTCTTCTCCATTTAGGGATATTGGTATAAAGATAAGTAACTCTTTTAAGCACCTATATTGACATTTCACGTTTGGAGATGAAGAAAAATGCCTCTATCTTATTTTATTTTCCAGTGTTTCTTATGTTCAATGTCATTATATTGATATATATATATATGTGTGTATACATATATATATATATATATATATATTCACAAAAGATTGTGTTAGAACGAGCTATAAAATGTGTTAGAGAATTTGGAGAGGCTGAGATAGACATTTGGAGATCACTGAAATAAGGTCTAAAGTTAATCTTGAAATGCTTCCAAGAAAAAGGAAATTCTGACTTTTTTTAAATTTAATTAACCCATTTCTACAATAGGAAAGAAGCAAGACTTGGTTGAAAGACCTTCGTGAAGTGCAAATCTAATGAGAGAAGAGGCATTTCATGCCCCCGGAGTCTCAGAGTTCGCTGCTCTTCCATCCGCTTCACCCTCTAATCACCACCAAACAGTCCTTGGAAGGAACTAAAGGAGCTGCTTTGTCTTTGGGTCATCCCTACTTTCCCCTTCCAGGGTTTTCTGTTTTACTGTTTTTAAGCCAGAGCAGGCTGATACAAATACTCTCTTAGAGCATTAAAACACAGTGGGCTAGGAATGGTGCAGAATATTTCAGGCATTACCTCACTTGTTCCTACAGCATCACTGTAAGGCAATGTCATTGCGAATGGCAATGATTTCCCCGACCTTCTCCCAACAAACGAAGTTTTGCTCTCTGTGATGATATCTGTGGATTTACACATAGTACCTTGGAAAAACATGAGAGCAATTATGTGTCATGTGCCTCTAAGTCACCACCAGATGACAAATTCTGATCCTTGATGGCAGAAACCCCTGCCAACATTTCCATGTGAATCTGTGTATCTAGAGAAAATTAATTCTTTATTGTTTAAATTGGATTCTTATGACTAATTCTCCATCATTACCAAGACTTAAAATAAAATTCAGAGGCATTTTTCAAAATATCTTTAAATACCAATCTCAAATAAGAGCAGTTGGTTTTATAACACTTTAATACACTTTCTGAGATTCAGTCACAGAATAGCTTTGACTTAAAATAAAATTGCTTTTCTTATCTGAAGCCTTCTGTGAAGCTTGAACCTAGTATGTCAGTGTGTGCTTCCACCTGTAATGAAGACTTTTACAGCTTGCCTCCAGATCATGCACACATCAAAAATTACAGCCTTTCTTGTCACCGAGTCACGGAATTTTTCAGATACAGTGTATCTAAATGAAGCTACCTCTATCTGTTACAATTATTGATCCAAGCTAGAATCCCTGCTTCTGATCTTTAACTAAACAACTCACTTATTAGCTGTGTTACTTACCATCTTCACGCACCATGATTCTAGGTACTTTATCCAGTTTGGGGAAGAATTAAATAAGTAACACATGAAAAACTTGTAACCTGCATACAGCAAGCCCTCAATAACTTCACTGGTCTCAGTATTATTCCTAGTGTCATTACTACCATATGTGTAATATAACCCCATGCTAAGAGATAGAAGATTCTCTTTCTGTTAATATCATGGTGACACAAAATGAAATGAAATTTAAGCAAAGATAAGATTTGTAGGTTAAATAGTAAAGTACCCATTTTCACATTGCTTTTAAACTCCTACAAAATCTTTTCTTTTTCCCTTTCAAGACAGGAAAATAAAAATGTTAAAACTGAAAGAGCCTAATGAACCTTCATTTTACCATTGATAAATACTCAAGGAATGAAAAATAATCATCTTAATTTTAAGAAGCTGGAAGTTTTCCTCTGGCCTTCAGACACACCCGATCCCAGCTTGCATCTTGTTGCCCCTTCTGCCTTCCTTCTGTGCTTCCTCCATCACACCCGGGCTGCAGCCCCTCTTCTTCTCTAACACACAGAAGAAACAAAACACGGCATGGACACTTTCAAAGTCTTCCTAGATCCAATTCGAAATTTTCCAAAGTGATATTTTTGGACATTTTAAGTATTAGCCAAATTGTCTTTATAGCAATCATCAATCTGACAAGATGTGAAAAGACAGCATCTCTGGGTCTGTTTCAAGGCTGTGCACCCGCTGGAGCTCCCTCCCTTCCCAGGCTTCCGGAACACTCTTTTGGCAGAACACAGTTCAGTTTCTAATGTCATGTTGAAAGGCTGTGCCTTTGTCTCTTTTGCCTTTAACTTAAGTCTGAATCATTTCATTCAATTTGGGTTGATTTTTAATGCTTCTCTATCCTCCTTAACAAATTAAAAGTTAAGAGTCTGCTTATGTTAAAGATACAGTTTTTATAGTAATGACATGTGGGAGGCTTTGAGAACTCATCCAGCTTATGGGACACTTATTGCCAAGCAGATTCCTCAAGCCAGTATACTAAGACAAGAACCCTTAAATATGGAAAGGTTTTTTGTTTTTGTTTAAAGTAGGGGATGTTAAAAACCCCATCAAGAAAGAGGACTGTGGTTAGGAACACAAAGTTCAACACCAAGCTGCCCAGATGACGAGTGGGTGAACTTGAGCAAGTGACATGTCTATGCCTCAGTTTCCTTCCCTACGAAGTATTGTTATCTACCTCCCAGGCTTGGGGAGGAATCCAATGAGCCGCTGTATCAAAGGTACTTAGAAGAGCGTCTGGTGCATAGTAAGTACTACAGTAACTGGTAGTCATTATTATTACTCCAAAGAGCAGAGACTGTGCCACGAACTGATGCTGACATAGTTTGAGTTTATTAAGATGAGTGGACAAGTATGAAA
The DNA here is from genome assembly GCF_054392235.1 of Sus scrofa. Lineage (NCBI taxonomy): Eukaryota > Metazoa > Chordata > Mammalia > Artiodactyla > Suidae > Sus > Sus scrofa. The sequence continues at coordinate 4,243,172 of NC_139383.1, forward strand.
ACACCTCAATCAGGAGGCAACAGTATTCAAATTCAGAAAGTTGGTAACTCCTGGGTCTTTCTTATGTGTTTCATGACACAGAACTCCAATACATGTACAGACCTCTCAGTAGAGGCAAACTGATTTTCTGGAAAAAAATGTTAATCTTCTCACAGGCTACCTGGTTGCCTACCTATAGGAGATGGTATACACATTTTTAAAGTTTTTTTTAATTCCCCAATACATTATCTACTCAGCCATAAAAAAAAAGAACAAAATAATGCCATTTGCAGCAACATGGATGGAACTAGAGAATCTCATACTGAGTGCAGTAAGTCAGAAAGAGAAAGACAAATACCATATGGTGTACACCTTTTTCAGAGAAAGCCAGAATCTACAGTTCTATCCCAAAAATTGACAACAATGGATCTTCAAACACATGAAGGTGGCAGAGTCCATTTTTCTTCTTCATTCTTTTGGATTCTTCATTCCTTCGTAATTTCTCACAATAATTGTTTTAGACTTTCAGTGTATAGCTTTTGCATACCTTTATTAGATATAATGCCAGTTTGACTTTTGAATGGCATTTTAAATGGTATCATTTGAAATTTTTCAGTGTTCCTGGCATATATACAAAATTGAATTTTGTATATATTGAAATTGAATTTTGTATAGTGACATCATATCCAACAACCTTATTGAGTTCATTTTTAAAGTTCTAGTGATTTACCTGTTCCCTTTTTATGACTTCATTTTTCTTTTCTTGACTAATTCCAATGTCTAGGACCTCCAATGCAATTCCAAATACCACTGAACCCAGATATTTCTTTCTGAGAAGTTTAAATCACATATTCATCTTAATTAATACATACAGAATTATCGAAATAAAAATGTACTTGTTCTTGTTTCAGCCTTGTATTTTATGTTTCCAAAGAATTTTGTTCATTTCAGTGAAATTTTCAAGTTTACTGACAAAAGCTTTATTTATTACATCCTCAGCATGTTTTAAAACCTGAAGTATTTACAGTGTTAAACAATATTTTATTTCTAACAGTGGTAATTTGTATATTAGGTTTTTTTAAAGGGAGCCCTGTGCATTATTTTAATCTTTGGTGGATTGTTTATTTTCTCTATTGTATTGAGGGTTTTTATTTTGTTCCTTTTTTTTCTTAACATTCTTTTATTTCTTCTATTTTATTCAGGTGTAATTTTCTGTTCTTTTTCTAATTTTTGAAGGCAAATACTTACAGCATAAATATGCAGACCTTCTTTTTTCCTCATACATGTTTTAAAAAATACAAAAATTCCTTTTAATAGCCACTTATATGCATCCTATAAGTTATTACATGTGCTATTTTCTTTAGCATTCCTCTCAAAATACTTTCAAATTTTCATTGACTATTTCGCTCACCACTTATTTAATAATTTATTGTCTAATATCAGGGTTTTTAACTGCGTATTTTATTATTTTTATGCTATTGATTTATAGCTTAATTCCACTGTAGTCAGAGAACATAACTATGACTGATTTCAATATTCTAAAGTGTCAAACCTTTGTTATGACCAATAATAGATATTTTGATAATTGTCACTTCTCAAAAATTTTTGTCACTTGAAGGCTTAGGGTTACATAATGTTAATTTGTAGTTTATTGTGTTGAACAGAACTTCTGACATACTGATCTTTTGTCAGGTGTGTAACCTGCTTCAAAAAACATGCGATAACCTTTCTATTATGGTTGTGACTGTGTCTATCTTGACTCAGTTGTATCAATTTTTGCCTTATGTATTTTAAAGCTATGTTTTGAGGAGCATAGAAATTTAAGATTCATGTATTTCCCTGGTGAATCGATCCCACTGTGATCTGTAATCATGCTTCTCACCTCAGATTTTATCTCTGATATTAGTATAGTTAAGCCAACTTTATTTTTCTGGGAAACTTTTATGTTTCCATGTTTAAATCCATCTTATAAACAGTATATAAGATATTTTGCTATTTTACTTAATGTAACAAACTGGAGTCTTTAGTGCATTTATGTGTATTAAAATTGCTGATATATTTGACTTGGAATTTTCCATCTTCTAATTTCTTTCTTCAGTGTCTCATTTTTTTGTTGTTCCTTTTCATGTCCTATCTTCTTTGCAAATACTAAATTCTTCCTCATTGTATTTTTTGTATTAGCCTACATGGAATTTCACTGCATTAGTCTGTGCCTTGTTTATATTTTATACATCACTACTACTGTTTTAGTGGCCATTCTAGTCAATATTTGACTTAATACAGTCCGATAGATATTATTCTTTGAGACAGTGAAGTGGGGCCTTGGAATAGTTTACTCTGCTTATTCTTCCTCCTACTTTAAAAAAAATCATTCGGTGTGATTATACTTATATATTATAAAAAATAAAAAGATGTATTTGTGGCTTAGTTTCACTAATTTTAATTTTTATATGGCCACATATTTATCCTGTTCTCTGCTCTTTATTAATTTCTACATTTCTGTTTCCTTCTGTATTCATTCATTCCTGCTAAAACATTCCTGAATGTATTTATTTGTTGGTCTTTTCATGCTTTTTTAAATATTTGATTTTGTCAATATTAGTTTGTTTAAAAATTAGTTCACTTTAATTTTGAAGAAATGTAATTATAAATTGGTATTTATTATCTTTTAGCATTTAAAATGCCTTTCCATTTTTTGATTATCACTCCCATTATTTTTATCAAAAACTCAGCTGTTAATTTTTGTTCCTTTGAAGGTAATATTTCCTTTTCTCCCCTTTGGGTGCATTTTTAATCCCCCCCCTTTCCCCTGTTTTTCATTAATCCAGCTTCAGATATATAGGGCTTCTTGAATCTGCGACCTTAAGAGCTTTAGAAAATTCTCACCCGTCATATCTTCAAATATTTCTTCTGCCTCATCCTCTCTACTCTCTTGGTACCCCAATTAAATGGATGTTAGACTTTTTTCCACTATGTCCCATGTGTCTATTACTTTCTATTCTATACTGTGGATCTTTTATATTGAGCTCCCTACTTTGACATATATATATTTTTTCTATTGACCCATCTTTTTGTTTACTATTCCTGTCCTCGGTTAATTTAATTTTTATTAAGTACAGTTATTTAACAGCTTGATTTCAAGTTATTTTTCACATGTTTACAGTCTCTGAGTCAACCAGCGCTTATGAGTTTACTACCAGGAAATTCAATATTCAATATTTTTTGTACAGCTGAAATTTTCTGGTAAAATAATATATTTTTTTACATTTTTCCTCTGGTTTATAAAATAAATAAAACACAGTTATTTTGAAGTTATTATATGGCAATTCTAAAATCTGGATTACTGGTACATGTGTTTCCATTTGTTTTGTTGTTTTAACTTGATTTTAAATAATTTAGTCTTATTTCTTTGCATGACTGTTAACGTTTGATGACCCCTGTGACATTGTGTATAAAAATTGTAGGGCCACATAATTATGTTTTTCTCCACATAGCTTCACTCCCCCCCCCTTCTCTCTAGCCAACGGAATAGGGGCCAATTACCTTGATCTAATCAAGAACTAAACAGATGAGAGTTAGGTTTATGCCTTTGTAAAGTTCTCCTCAGTCTGGTTTTTTCATTTCCAGTTTTAGGCACAGCCCTGTAAGAATTCTAATGAGATCATGAATGCTGACCACAACTCTTCTCCACTGGTGGGTCTTGATGGCTAATCTTTATCTTCAGGTAATGACAGGATTGTAGAAAACTCTGTTCCAGGATTTAGAGATGTCGTCATAAAATTCTTAGTCCTTGCTAGGTGTGGCTTCGAGGGAAAAGCAGGTGTCAGGTTCTTTGATCTTTTACTTACATTAGGATCCTGGAACCTTATATCTCTATTAATTTTTTTTTCTCTCAAACACCATAAAATTGTCAGTGCCTCTGCTGGTTTCTTTGTTTTCTGCTTGCCACCTTCTGCTATAGCACCTTGATTCTCAGAAACATTTCTGACACTACAGTCAGCAAATACCCCAAGGAAAACAGTGGTTGTAAAATGCTGGCTTACTTCCTGGTAGTAAACGCATAAGTGCTGGCTGACTCAGAGACTGTAAAACACCTTCAAGTAGAAGATTTTGTGTTCTTTTTGACTTGTCTACTTGTCAGTGAAAATTGTGGTCTACTGCAAGTCTGAGTCAGAAGAGAACGTCTAATTTTCCAATTTTTTTTTCTTTTTAAATCTGGAAGTTATGTAATGAAATGGGGTCACAGAAAGAGTATCAACACTGCATAAGAATTTCAGCAATTTCACCTTCCGTTTAGTAAAAAAAAAAAAAAAAAAAAAAAAATCCTTTTGTGTTTACCCGCTATTTTATTCTTTTTAAAGTTTCTGTTTAATGCCATAATTCAACTAAAGACATAAAAGATACGAGTCGTATCATAGGGTTTGTCTCTTGTAGTTAAACTTTCTCCACATCAATAGTACATGTAGTTTTGCATGTATTAGGCTAGTTGAATTTTATTTTATTTTATTTTATTTATTTTTTTGTCTTTTTGCTATTTCTTGGGCTGCTCCTGCAGCATATGGAGATTCCCAGACTAGGGGTCAGATCCAAGCTGTAGCCACTGGCCTACGCCAGAGCCACAGCAACGCGGGATCCGAGCCGCGTCTGCAACCTACACCACAGCTCACGGCAACGCCGGACCGTTAACCCACTGAGCAAGCGCAGAGACCGAACCCGCAACCTCTTGGTTCCTAGTCGGATTCGTTAACCACTGCGCCACGACGGGAACTCCAGGCTAGTTGAATTTTAAATTTTTAAACTAATTTTACATAGTGTTTTGCTTTCAGGAAATGAACACACACAACACTGAACAAAGTTCCCCAAAGGTCATTAAATAATCATAAAATTTCAAAGAAAAGTCTCAACGGGTGTCAGAGAGTACAGAATTGCACCTACCATAGGCATTATTTACAACATAGCTAACTTGAAACATGTGTATTTGAAACAGTATATCGACTATTCAAAACTAAAGACTGAACGCATTCAATATTTAAAAAGAATAGCTACACATGAAGTTCAATTTTTCCCCCAGATGCTACCAGACTCGGAGAAATTGCATACAAGAGGATGTCTCTTTATGAGAACATGCATAAAGATAATTATTAGTAAACATTATCCACAGCAGGATATGAGTAATTTTCAATGTGTTATCATTGGAAACTATAGTTACATCGTACACATTTCATTAGTCAAGAGAACTTTCTTTTGTTGCTGCTCAGGCCATCCCTCCTGATCAAGAGGCCTGGACACCAATGCTGGATACTTTTAAGGAAAACTTCAGATTGTAATCATTGTGAGGTGAAATATTAGTGGAATTAAACCCCATTAGTTCCCTGAGCATGCCCACTTTTAATAAAAGTAAACAATCATTAATCATAAGCCCAGTGTAAAGTTATGCAGGGTGATTTCACTATCTGTATTTCACCCTGGCCATGGCTGCCAATCACATATGAGACCATCTCTCGGGATGGAGTGATAGCTGGAGAACCACCACCATCAGCATCACAAAATACCTGCATTCAGTGCACAGGGATAACCAATTACCGGCACCGTACATGTGCACCTGGATGAAGAGAAAGCTTGCAGTCCATTGGGAGGAGGGCAGGGAAGGAGAAAGGGCTTAAGTTTCTAGGAATGTCTCAAGAAGTGATGCTGAAATGTAATGGGAGACACAGAAGTGATTTTGAATTTTTAGTAACTGTGTTAAAAAGTAAAAAAAAAAAAAAAAGGTAAAAATTAACTTCAATAATGTCCTTTATTTATGCCAATATGTCAAAATGTTTTCATTTCCACCTGTAATCAATAAAAAAGTTATTGATGTATTTTATATTCTTTCTCCATAGTAGCATTTTAATACCATCGTGTACTTGACATTCTGACAATGCTCTCACTCAACAGCTACATTTCATGCCTATCTACCCTATCAGACAGTAGATGTAGATATAGATATAGATATATGGGTATATATAGTCACAGAGTTCCTTGTAAGAAGTATAGACATCTATAGATTGCAGCCTTTGGAATAACAGCTAATGGCTATAGCTGGGAAGCATGATTAACAAATTGTAAGTTATCCAGCTTTTTATAGTTTTAATAAGCATGTTCATTTTCTGATTGTTAATACCTTTAATACGTGAAGCATTGTAAAGAGTTAAATATACAAAATAATCCTATATATTGTTGATAACAAAACATTTACTTAAAGCATGAAAATATGGATGTAAAGAATACATAAAATTTCAAAATGGGACCAGTTCTAGGAAAAGAAATATTATTACATGAGGAACATGAGAAGCTGTTCATTTGTGACTTAAACTTTTAAAATAACTTTTTTTTTTCAAAGGAAACTATGGTGTATTTCACATTTCTTAAGGTCCTAAGTCTTTCATTAGAGTTTAGGAGCAAACTTTTGTTTTTCTTCATGGAAAAAAATATCTCTTATTAAGGCATAAAGTAAAACACCCAAAAATTTACATTTAGTTGAGTGACTCAAAATGTGAAAATCTGAAAAGTTTCAAAAGAAAAAAATCTACACATTCCATCCTTTCTGGTAGCTAGAGAGGCCAAATATACTAAATGAAACAGAAAAGCAAATGTGCCCCCATCCTGCTGTACAGTTGCAATTACAGCAAAACACTGAATTACAGAGATCTGAATAGGGCCAGGCCACCTGGTCACATACCAGGTACAAATTCTGAATTATTTTCTTCATCAGCACCCGTGTAATCTGAATTAATTTTAAGCAGTTTTATTTCCAAGTGTGTTGGTGTTCCCCTTATACAGAATTTATTCTCTTGGCAAAAGACATTCTAAGAAGGCAGAGGTAAAAGATAACAGATAATGGCAGCACCTGTTATCAGTGTCTTGTTCAGTGGCTGAAAAATTATAGAAAATTAAAGAAAAGATTAAGGAAGAATCATAGCACTCCTCCAAAAGAGAGAAAAACAACTTTTAACATCTATTGCCTTTGCTCTTATTCACGGAAATAGAATTGCATATATGTAAATTACCTTTGCAAATAGTTCTGTTAGTAAGTGTCTTCCCAATATTATCAAAGATACCTGAGTAGAAATCAGTCATGTTTCCTTTTTAAAAATTAGTGCTGAGAATTTCCATGGTGGCTCAGGATCTGGCACTGCCACTGTTGTGGCTCAGGTTACTGCTGTGGCACAGGTTTGATCCTTGGCCAGGAACTTTTGCATGCCATAGGTGCAGCCCAAAGGAAAAAAAAAAAATTAGTGCCGAAAGCTCAGGCCTTCTCTTCTCTCACCTCATCTTAAACACATAGTATCTTCAACACCTTCAATACTGAAAAATCCTATAAAAATAGTTTTGAAAGTCAAGAAGTAGATGGAGGGAAGGTGTTGGCACTAACTGTGAGGACTCAAGGAATCTTGAGTGATGTGGGCATTTATTGACTTATATTCAAATACAGTGCATAGTTATTCTGCCAAATGATTCAGTCTCAGTAGTCAAAATGTTCATAAACCAAGTAAATAATTGCCTTTGTTTTAATTCATTTGACATCATAAACAATCTTTTCCAGTAACAATTTATGAGCTAAAGTATCCCTGCGTTATTTTACCTTACCGTGACCATTCCTCAGAGGGAGACAGGCTGAGTATCAGGAGAGGAAAATTAATGCTAGAGAGTGCAAAAGACACCCACATTCAAATGGAGGGCAAAAGGCAGTGTGCAGGTGGGCTGGAAGATAGTGACGTGACTGCCTCTTCTCATTTTTTACCTGGGTAACTTTAATTTGTTCTTTGGCACAAGGTCAGATTTCTGTGTATAACTTCTGCTCAAGGAAAAGAAAGCTCTCCTATTTTCTTGCTCCTGCATCGCATGAGTCCCTTTGAGGTGGCATGAATAAAAATATATACATTAACCACACAAGCAGGGCCCCCTTCTCTCTCTCAGCAGAAGCCCCTACTTGTCCAAAGAAATACTAATTCTAATCTCATTCCAATGGTGAAGAAAGAAAGAAAAGAACTGTGCATCCCATCAAAGTAACGGCTTGTTGGGGCATCTGGGAAACCTCAGGAGGAGGAATAGAACTGAATGTGCCTGGAATAGACCGAGCGAGGTTATCGGGTAGCTCTGCCAATAGCACCACCATCTATCGGAGCTTGGCATGGGGAGGATGAGCCTCCTGGGACATAGAAGGGGGAACATCAGAGACTAATGTTAAAAAAATAATTGACAGTGAGATAGAGTTCATCAGGAAGTAGTTTTCCGGGGAATAAATCCACACACTCTTCCTTTCATGGACCTGAGGAATTAGTAATCCCCAAACTAGACAGCTATAAAAATAGATGTGAAATCATCCTTCCCCGCCCCCGCCCCACCCCGGCATCTTGCTTTTGCGAATCTAGAAGTAAGACTAAAGAAAACAACCTTTGGATAATTTTAATAACCAATAGCTAAATGTCCCCACTCTCCTTTGCTGATTTTTGTCTTTTTTTTTCCCCCTGGCCAGGCAGTGTACCCAATTATTTTGTTTTACTCATTGAGCATCTAGGTCATTTTTTTGTCTTTTTAGAACTGCGCCCACGGCATATGGAAGTTCCCAGGCTAGGGGTCGAATCGGAGCTATAGCCATTGGCCTATACCACAGCCACAGCAATGCAGGATCTACAGGATCTGAGTTGTGTCTGCGACCTACACAATAGCTCAGGGCAATGCTGGATCCTTAACCCACTGAGCAAGGCCAGGGACTGAACTTGAGTCTGCATGAATACTAGTCAGATTCACTTCCACTGAGCCATGATGACAACTCCTCCTTTGCCGACTTTTATAGCAGAGTTTCTTCCTCTTTATTTTCTCAACACTTACTATAAGAATGGCAGACTTGAGAATGACCTCCCATTGGGTGCTAAGTTCTTTCCGTCCATTTTGTGTTCAGCTAAATGAATAGGAAGCAGTGTTTCTTTCATTTCTTTTATTGCATATCCAAAATGCACTTTTCAGTAGAGAAGGTGGGACAATGGAGGAAGTTTTCTTTTCCACTGGGGATCAGTTAATGTTAGTATTTCAGAAGATTGTACAGTGTTTTAGAAGAAAGCAAAGCCTGGATGATTCGTAATAAGAGAGAAATCAATTAGTTGGTGCTCTAACAAACCAAGAGTCATGGTAAGCTGCTTTTGTAGAAGAACCATGGGAATAATTGATTTAAGGGAATGCAACTGTCCACAAGTAAAAGTGTGATTATTTTGTCTGGACTTCCAGTTGAGGACCAATTTACATCAGCAAACTAATTATTTTTTTCTTGAGTCTTTAACAAGTTTCTGGGTGTATTAAAACCATGAAATGGAACCTTGTGTAAAGCATAAATATTGATCTCTGTTTCAATGGCAGCAAATACACTCTGGGGATTGAGAATAAAAACAGTTCAGAACGGAATTGGTCAGGACCCTCCCAGAGTAAGGACTGAGACGGCAGCTCAGCGCCATCTTGGCCATGAGAGATTTTTCACTTAGGTATTGTTAAGATTCCTATGTCTCTCAAAATTGTAGGATTGTGAAGAAATCTAGCTCCCTCCCTGAAGATTAGACTGGAAAAAGACAGAAGAGCTGTGTTTGGGATCATCTGTCATGAGCCACGATGAGCGAAGCATTGAGGATATCTGAGGCATGATGTGTGTGGGAGGAGTTTAGGTTTACTAAACTTTAGGTTTCTGAACATAATGACCTAGATACTGGAGTTCCCCTCATGGCCCAGCACAAACGATTCTGACCGGCATCCGTGAGGACGCAGGTGCAACCCCCAGCCTCACTCAGTGCATTAAGGATCTGGCATTACCATGAGCTCTGGTGTTGGTCACAGAGGTGGCTCAGATCTGACGTTGCTGTGGTGTAGGCCAGCGGCTACAGCTCCAATTCACCCCTAGCCTGGGGATTCCCATATGCTGTGGGTGCAGCCCTAAAAAGAAAAAAAAAAAAAAAGACCTAGATACTCAATGAATAAAACAAAATAATTGGGTGCACTCTCTGCCCCACCCCCAGCAACATTTCAGAAAGGCAATGATGGACAAAGGGAAACTCTAGATATACTACGTAGAAGGAACTGGGGTACCAGTCTGGTTCTAGGGACAAAAGCGAAATTTGGTGACAGCATGCTTTGCATGGTACATACACAACATGCATTCAGATTGTCTGTTGATGGTGGCTTTGAGGTGAAGAGGTACTTTGCCAATGTTTCATGTGTCAGCCACCTGCAGGAACCTAAAATTGACTATCTAGAATTGACGGTGACCTTCATAACCTAATTTCAATTTGTGGATGGGAAAATTCCCCCAGGGAAAGCGCAAGAAGCAAGCCAACCAGCAGCAGACTTGGTCTCAACTCCAGGTGTCCTCCCCACCTTAGGGACCTCCCCACAAGGCAGAGCAGGGTTTTGCCTCCGCCATCTGTCTGTCATCTGCAGTGTTTCTGGATGTTTCAGAGCAAAGTTATAGCCTTGTAGTGCATTTGGTCCTATCCAAATGCCCATGATCAACTTGGGCCTGTGCCAAATGGTTTTGGACAGGATTAAGATCAAGGGTTTTGGCATGGACCAAATATCTTCTGGACGGAGTATCTGCTAACCAGGTGACAGAGGGAGTGAAAGACATGCCAACTTTGTATGAATCAATTATGCTTTCTGGAGAATGATCAGTCTTTCCCCAGGACTGGCTACATAACTGGTGAGGCTCAGTACGCAGTAGAAGTGAGGAAACCCTTGTTTCGAAGACTCTGGAAGAAAACGTGCCATGAGAAGTACCAAACATAAACTTGTGTCCTTTCCTCAACGACCCTATGGACTAGCCATTACATTCATTTTGTTTGTTTCCAATGACATTGTAAGTAAACTTACACGTGTTTTCATTGTTAACACAGACTTTACCATTTGTCTCTAATCACATGATGTCAGTTTTAAAATGAACCCGTCTACAAAACAGGAACAGACTCACGGACACAGAGAACAGACTTATGGTTGCCAAGGGGGGAGAGGGAGGGAGTGGGATGGGCTGGGAGTTTGGGGTTAGTAGATGCAAACTATTACTTTTAGAATGGATAAGCAATGAGGTCCTACTGTACAGCACAGGGAACTCTATCCAATCTCTTGGGATAGAATATGGTGGAAAATAATTTGAGGAAAAAGAATGTATATGCGTGTATGACTGGGTCACTCTGCTGTACAGAAGAAATTGGCACAACATTGTAAATCAGCCATACTTTAATTTAAAAAACGAATATCACAATAAAGCAAGTCATATCAAAAGGAGAATACAAGCTCATTTAAGTTTTATGCAGAATCATCAAAACTGCACATTTGTGTTTCATAGCATGTACCTACATATGCACTTAAAAGAGAGGAAACGCTTCACAAAATGAACTGAACTGTGTTTAATTCACTTACTAGTGCATATTCTGCCCACACCCTCTGCATTTGGCCAACCGGTGAGTAAGGAAGGATGGAAAGGAAAAGGAACCAGGGGCCACCTTTTCTTTTCCTTCTCTGTCATCATTGGCAGCTGATGCATTTGGCTAACACAGGAAAACAACACTAGCAGAAGGGAATATGATAGGGTTCCCTGGCTGTCCTTGTTCTAAAAATGCCATTCTTTCTTTATGTTCTCAAAACAAGTTCTAGTTCAGAAAGAAAGTGTGGTCTCTGGGGGCTGACAGTGCCCCTTACACATTCACAGACTTCACAGGCTGATCTTGTACTTGCTTTGGGTCTCTCTGAACTCCCACACGTAGTAGGGCCACAGGAGTTCCGATAGCACGTTACAAATGCCATATGCAAGTGAAGGGGTGAGGCATGGCTGGTGGGAACACATTTCACCTGTGCCACCTCTGCTTGGAACAGAGCAGGACCCCATGGTCCCTCCCCGCCCATGTCCTCTGGCTGCCTTTTGTCTGCAGGAAAACTGTAGTCAAAGAATAAGTTTAATCAGAGAAATGAGAAAATGCAGAAGCAAAGAAAGCTGTCAAACAAGAGCAAATAATAATAGTTTAGTCATTAAGCAAAGTCAAGGATGTTTAGTTCCTCTTCAAGGCTTTTGATCATATTCTGAGCCGTGTCCTATGAGCTGTTCTGTAGATACTGGGACCCCCACTAGCGGAAGAAGTTAACTGCATGATAACCAGACCGTAGCCAGCACATAAGCCGCCACAATTCCAAGAACTGGCCTCAAAGAAATGGGAATTAACCGACCCTGGAACTGAAGACCAACAGTACTGGAAACGACCAAGACGACGCTGGTCAGACACCGCAGGACCAGCTCAAGAGGACTGTCAGAGCTGACTGTGCTGTTCCTGCCTATAGCCCCTCCCTCTCCCTATCTGTCTTGCCCAACAATTGTCAGTGGGGGAGTCGACCCTGTGGCGAGAAGTCCACCCTTCATCTTCCACCTCACCCCCCTCCGTTGCTGGCATCTGAAATAAAGCAAACTTTCCTCCCCACCAACCTTGCCTCCTTACTGGCTTTAAAGTGGCAAGCATCCCGAACACAAGTTCAAAGACAAACTTGTTAAGACTTTCAGACAGCAACAGCAGAGCATTACACTAAGCGATGTGTAACGCTCCCTTCTGAGGAGTTAGGGGTGGGAGGGTGGGGGAGTCTGTGCTACTGCACGTGTCACACGCCCACGGAGACAGCTCTAATCTCCTTACAGAATGTTCAGGTGGGCTGTGTCTAAAGTTGCAAACAAAGCTTAGACATCACTGTGTCTTCAGTGGTGAAGTAAACCCAGTTTATTCAAACTGAAGAAATGTCTACATGCTGGGGCATTAGCATGTGGACATCAAGCATTAGAGGACTCTGCCCAGCCATCCAATAAACAGATGCTAGTATTTCCTATCACATTAAAATGCTAAGATATAATTAGGCTCAGATTCCCTCCTATTAAGAGGAGACCCTAGAGATCAAAGCCCATTTGGGGGCACGAAAGGGAACCCAAGGTGATCAAAAGCTTTGCCCAGAGTCATCAGCGATGGATGAGGAAAGCACTCCTTCAATGTCCTGGTCCACACCTCACTGCCTGCTTTAGGGCATTCTTTTATTCATGAGGGGTGACAAATGCTCTTGGGAAGCTGACTTAAGGTATGACTAAGACATGATCTTTGGCCTTTGGTTCTGTGAAAATTAAAGTTGAAGGGTAACCTATGTAAACCATCCAATTTAGAATGAAAGTAATTCTCTCAGAATTTGCTGGGTGTGGTCATCTTAAGTGAAAATACGTGAAGTCTCTTGCTTTAGCAGTTTAGTTTTATTATATTCTTTTAATATGTCATCCTCCTAGAATTATTTTTGGTATTTGCATTTTTTCAGATTTTAAAAGGAAGTGCAGAGGGCTGACGTTGAAATTTTTATAGAAGATAATTTGTCAATAACTCTAGAAAGGAAGACGTTTTTGTCTGCGTGTTACTAATATAATACTTGGTGTTGGGTTAGGAGAACCCTAATAATTAATAATCAAAGCTTCACTGAAGTAAACCAATACCCACCCCACCAAAATACATGTGTATCTAAATATTTACTATCAGTTTGATATCCATAGAATACTGATTAAAATCTAAACATGAAGAAGGAAGTTCAGAATCAAGTAAGTTTACAGGAAAGATAAAAAGCCATATCCTCTTCTATTCTAGTGTAACACAATTCAACCAAATGTCAAAGCCAAGCAAACGGGAGTTCCCGTGGTGGCTCAGCAGTAACAAATCCAATTAGGGTCCATGAGGATGCAGGTTTGATATTTGGCCTTACTCAGTAGGTTAAGGATCTGGTGTTGCCAAGAGCTATGGTGTAGGTCACAGATGTGGCTCAGATTCCAAGTTGCTGAAGCTGTGATGTAGGTTAGCAGATAGCTCAGACTCAACCCCTAGCTTGGGAACCTCCATATGCCTCAGGTGTGGCCCAAAAAAAAGACCAAAAAAAGAAAAAAGAAAAAGAAAAAATCAAACTGTTAACTAGAATGGGAATAAATTGGAGAACAAATCAAATTTAAGGCTAAAGCTGTGTAAAATAAAACATAAAGTTGATCCTATAACACATTGTCAGGACAAGAGGAATTTTTGAAATTGAAAATTTGAGTGATTTCATTTTTTTTCCAGATAGAGATGTGGATTTTTGAGCTATCTAGTCCCAACAAAGTTCTAGGGCAAAATATTTCCTATGTCAAGGTCAAGAAATGTTTTTGTCAAGGCCACGTGTGTTTCCTGAGAAGGTGGTGCCCTGTCCACATAGTGAAGGGAGAGGAGACTCTTCCCATGTTCTTAGCCCACAGAGAGAACCCTGTCTTCTGGAGGACCCGTGGGGAAGGTATGAGCAGAAGGTGATGGGGAACTCATACTTGGAGCAAGCAGAAGACAAGCCAACACAGCTCCTCCATCCGGGGGATACCACATGCCTACTTGAATGGCAAGTCACTGTCTGCAGGTGTTGGTTTGGTCCCACTGGTGCTCTTTGTCATGGGAGTTCTTAGCATCTCTGCATAGCCACCAGTGCCCTGGCTAAGATGTTACACCTTCTCTTTCAAGATGGTACCCTAGCCCAATCTCCTTCCCAAGACGGCATCTGGGAGAGAAGTGTGTGTATGACCTAAGGTCCCTCAGACCCCTGGGAGGCCAGGAGCTGCCTCTGGCCCCACTGGTCATCCCAAGAACCTCTCTTACCTGCCTGTGGCTATTCTCTGAGGGCATCAGAAAACAGTCAGTGTCTAGTGAACTCAGACACTGTCTTCAAGGAAGCTCAGTCAGAACCCAGTGGTTCTTCCGACGTTCTGAGGGTTGGCTCCAGCACCCTGTGGTTTGATCCTGGTTTCCTGTCAGCAGGGCTGGGGGCCCTGCAGTGACTCCTGCAGCCTCACCACCTCACAGCTGGCCTCCCTCATCAGGGAACCCCACCGGGAGGCTCCTGCCAATTCTCAGGTACCTTCTCTCTCACCTAAGGACACCTTTCCAGTTTCACTGGGAGACTGAGGTCACCAAGGGTAAATTCAGATCCTGGGGCAATAAACCTCCACTTTCCTCGGGCAGGAAGCCCCATAGCCACCGTAAGGCTCTGAAATGTGTACATTTCATATAAAAAGAGTAAAGACATAGTTCACTGGCATCTCACCAGCATTATTCTTTGTAATAAATGAACCACGATGCACCTGAACAACTGCAGAATCTTCAGTGCGAAGCAGAGCATTTCTTCTGGCAGCAGTTGAGCAGGAAGCGCAGGAGCAGAGGTGGGCACCAAGCAGAGGCTCCAGAGCAGGGGACGAGTTGAGAATACCAGATTAGAGGGGTAGCGGGTCATCCCATCTCAGATGCCAAGTACCCTCATGATTGTCATCATTTTTTATTTTAAAATCCAATCCCTCAAGTGTTTAGTCACAGTTTTACCCTTTACCTGCATCTGGTGTTCTGTAAAGGCAGCCACTGGGAGCTGGACTGTGTTGCAGCCACTGGAGACTTGAAAAGCCCAGAAATGCCCTTCAAGTGAGAGAATAGATGACTTCACATTGAGAATGATTCTGAGTCACCATTGCCCATGGGATCATAAACCAAAGAAGAGAACAAGAAACCAGGTGGGGTGACGTCTTGGAGAAGGGATGGTGACGCAAACCAGCACGGACCTGACCCTGTGCCTGCATCCTGGGAAGAGTTCAGGTACTTTCGAGGGAGGAAGAAAGAGCTGAAGAATTGGAGGGAGCAGTGGAAGCGTCCTCTTGTGAGGCGATCCTGTGAGGTGAAGGGGGAAAACAAGAGGTGAAAACTACAGTTTTCTGTGATGACAGTTGCCATTGTTGGAGGAGGAAGACTTGGAAGAATGTGCAGAATGTGTGATGGTACCACAAGGTGGGGGAAAGTGTAGGAGAGATGGGACCATGTCCGGGCAAGAGTCTGGGGGGCAGGAAGGGAAGTGGGTTCCAAAGCCAAGGCTGAGAAACTGCTCTTGAACGAGGAGTAGTGGGTGCTGGTGAACTTAGGACAAGAAGGTGTGGCGGTGGGTGTTGTCAAGGTGGGCAGCTCCGGAAGGGCACCCACTCTCTGTCTTGGGAGTCATGGTGCTTCATGGGTCTGCGAAGGGCCAAGCTGCCAGAGGCACCCCCTCCCCAGCTCCCATTTAATGCTCTGCGGTCACCATCTTGAAAGCCTTCGTCGTTTTATCCGGGCACCGTGTTCTGTCAGCGAGGTCTGATGGGACCATGGGGCAGGCATGTGGACACACAATGTGCGTGGCCATCCCCCGTTAGCGAAGAGCATTCCTGACGACCCAGGGCCCAGAACTCAGGCACACCCACCATGTGTGGGATCAAGGGAGGCGAGTTGCATACGCCACTGAGGGAACAGGCACTGAGCCCCCCGGCCACGCTGGTCTTTCAAACCAGAACTCACGTTGAAGAAAGGCAAGGGCATTGTGAGAAGCAGGACCGCCTGCCACCTCCTTTCTCACCTGTGTTGTTTCCCTGTATCAGCAAACGACTTACGCTGAAAACGATGGCAGAGAAGGAAGGAAAGAGAAAGCAACTCAAGCCTCCTTTTCCTCTCAGTTCTGCTCCCTCACCAAGAAGCCAGCGAAGAGAGCATGGGAGAACACACATATATACCAAGAAGTGAAATAAAATCAAGTAAATTCCGTGCAGGGTCTCCGCAGTGGAGGGAGGAGCTTATGCTCAGAGCAGTAAGCACGCGCAGCTTCTGCGAGACCACAGGCAAGTTAAATGCTCTTGTGAGTAACACTGTGACTGCAAAAGATAAAGATGAACAGTAAAATCCATGCTAGTGATTTCAGATATTTTTTTCACTTAGAGGGCCATCAAATAGCAAGTTAAAAAGCCCCATACATTGAGAGACTACAGAGAAAAGAAAAAACAAAAACAAAAACAAAAACACATTGCTTTTCATTACTTCCCTGGCACATTTTCCTGATTCTTGGTGGTGGTGGTGGTGGTTGTAGGCGGTCCACAAAGGACTGGAATGGCCCTGGCCACTGATCGGATGCTGAGGCAGAAGAGGGAGTCAGTGTGTGAGAGTTGGTTTAAAGAAGGCACTGAAGACTTAATGCTGCTGCTGGGAATACTACAACAGCTATAATACAACAAAACGGCAGAAAATGAACAGCACCGTGGGGGGTGGAACCCGGCTGGACCAGGTTGAGGACCCAGTGTCCAGGCAGTGTGATCCTCCAGCTGGGCTCCCCGCCCCGTCCGATTGGATAAGGGGGTGGTTAGATGGAGGCAAGTGCAGCAAAGGAGGTGAAAGCCCTGAGCGCTGATCAAGTGACTCAGTGTTGCAACATCACTACAGGCAGGAGAGAGATGGCGAGTGCAGGGGAGGTGGCCTATGAGAAAACAGAGGAGAGAGGGGTCTTGATTCTCCCTTAGGCTGTAAACTGGGGTGCTGAAAGGACTTTTCCCGTGATCTGCATGTCCTCTGAGGCCCAAAGCCTAGAACCAGAGTGTTCAGTGCAGACAGCGGCTAAAGGGGACCAAACATCTGTCAGGGGCTCTCAGAGAGTTGACCCTCTCCCCAAACAGTGAAAGTCCCTGGACCCCAGGGCCATTGTCCCTTCATCCCAAGGTTCTATTAGGGCATTCAAATTGGATCAGAAGAGGTTAGAGAGTGAGATTGTATTTAGGAGGAGTTGTGGTCCTCTCCTGGCCACCCCCTGAAACCCAAGGGGCCCTCAGGAATCCCCCAGAGAGCCCGGTGCACTGGAGGCACCATGGGACTGACCAAATCCAAGGCAAGGAGCAGCCTGGACCCCCTGAGTGAGGAGAGGGGCTGCCATTCACCTAGAGCTGGGTGAGGACAGACAGCCCCAAAGCTTGAGCCATTTTCAAAGAAATGGCACCTAAAGGGACCATCCTTCAGCCAAGGCGACTCCCAAAGAACAGAGCCTGTGTATATGGGACACTGGGAACCAGGGACTGGGAAAAAGCCAACCGTGGTTCCCTGTCCCCAAGTGTGGCCCCTGCTGGGCTTGCGGCAGAGGTGTCTGAGTAGGAATGTAATGAACGCCTTTACTGAACGCCTTTGCTGACCCAGGCACTGCTCAAGAGGCAAGAGGTACAGCAGTAAACGAAGTGCCCATCTCATTTCAGTGAGGAAGACAGACGGCAAACAGACGTAAAGCATGCTGCCAGGTGCTGGTAAAAAAAATCAGGATCTGAGTGAGAGTTGATTGTGGCGTGAGCCCTGAGGGTTGGTTTTTCTTTTCGTAAAGAAAGTGCCTGACTTACACTTTGACTCCCTTCTTCAGTGAAGCCTCTTGAGCAAACACACCGCTAGTCACGCTGCTAGATAGACTTAGGACGCCCCACCTCAAGAGGCTCCTTTGTTTTAGAGATGCTGGTTAATTTAGATAACTGGCCATCCTGATCGCTTGCTTCCAATTCTTTCTTTCTTCCTTCCTTCCCTCCTTCCTTCCTTCCTTTCTTTCTTCCTTTCTTCCACCCTCATGTTTTAAATTCACCAATATAGACTGAGCCTGGGAAAGCCTATACCCCCACCCCAATCTCAAATGAGATAAAAGCTGAACCCCAGGCCCTGCGAGCTTGCTTCCTTGCTGTCTCTGTCTCTCTCACTCTCTCTCTCTCTCTGTCCATCTCTCTCTTTCCTTTTCTCTTTTTCATTTAGCTGTGTGCCCCCTGGTGTGCCTTGCATGCTCCAGGGTCTATAAATAAATAAATGTCTTTTCTTCTGATGGTTATTACTGAAGGCCATCTTACAATCCTAATAAAAGCCATAAGGGTTGGTCCAGTCATGACACTGGCTGGAAAGGGGAGATGTCTGTGGGAAGTTTGTGGGCCCAGGTGAGTGCCCCCAGGAGTTTCTAGCCATTGTGTTACGATACATAGGCTGAGACCTGCAGGAAACCATGGTCAGGAAAGCATCTCTGAGACGGTAACAGGTGAGCAGAGACTAGATAAGCTGAGGGCATTGCATTGTGCTGTCTGGGAAACCATTCCAGGTGGAGCGACAGACCCGGAGACCAAAGCATGCTCCAAGAATGTCAGGAGAAGCAAGGAAGCAGCGAAACAAGTGGGAAGTGAGGAGAGGGAGAAGGCAGAGGATGAGATCTTACAGGACCTGACAGAGAGCATCTTGCTTTTAGTTGCCCAGCTAACAATTAGGGCATTTTTGAGGGTCTGCTCCCATGGCATATGGCAGCTCCCAGACTAGGATCAAATCTGAACCTCAGTGGCGACCTATACCACAGCCGGGGCAATGATGGATCCTTAATCCACTTTGCTGAGCCAGGGATCAAAACCACACCACCGCAGAGACAAAGCCGGATCCTTAACCGACCGCACCAGGGTGGGAACTCCAGTCATGGTATTTTTGATAGGTACAAACCTATTTCTCAGAAACACCATCAGGGATGTGCAGAGAGCGATACATTAAGCATACGTAAATTTCACTGCGTTTGAGGGAGGAACCTCTGTGTTAGAGTTTCTATTCGTGGTCATGAAAAAGCTTGGGAACCAGGGAGCTGAAGGTTGCCCAACACTGTGACTACAGTCAGTGCCACTGGCGGGATGGCTTAAAGATGGCAAAGACAGGGAACTCCCCGGTGGCCTGGTGGTTGAGGGTCTGGTGCTGCCACTGCCGTAGCTCCAGTGACTGCTGCGGCCATGGATCAATCCCTCATCTGGGAATGTCAAATGCCACAGGCACAGCCAAAATGAATGGTTAAAGTGGAAACTATGTTATATTTTACCACCATCAAAGACAAGAAAGCTTGAAATTAGGCAATAATGTTGAACTTAGACTAACGTTTAGCAATAGAGAAAGCCAATGAAAGCTAAGAACAGCAGAACTTTTCCGTATCAGCACCCAGAGCTGGTGAAATAAGTGCCCACGGACTGGGCAGCTTAAATAACAGAAATTTATTGTCTCACAGTTCTGGAGGCCAAAACCAAAATGAAGGTTTCTGCAGGTTTGTTCCTTCCCACATCTGTGAAGAAGGATGGGTCCTAGGCTCTCTCCTTGGCTGGCGTGTGGTGATGCAGACACAGCGATGGAGCCTGCGGTTTGGAATGGAGCACTGCCACTTCTGCGCTGCAGGGATTCAGTCTCTCTGGCCTGCTTTCCCATGTGTTTAAGTGGCTTAGAGGCTGGTTGTGAGCATGAAGCCATGCACTGTCCCGGGCCCTGTGGGGAGCTCCCTGTCCTGCCTGGAGCCCCCTGTGCCCTTCCCACCAGGTTCCTCTGCCTTTTTGTGCTGCAGTGTCTGAACACCCATGCATTTCTTTGTTCAGCTCCGTCTCACACCTGGATGTCACACAGGTTTTTGGAAGCCTTGGAAGCACTTACCATTTTACCTGCTGACTCAGGCTGGGCAGCGGTCTCCTTGCAGATGTGAACACGGTTTGAGAGAAGAATAAAGAGATTCAGACGTGAGCCCTGCCTCCACTTCCCACTAACCATGAACTCTGAGCCACCTTCTGTTTCCTAAGAGAAGTGGAGCAAAGGTCCTCTAAACTCCCTCCTAAAGTGAGCATCTCGTGACCGTAAACATTTAGAAAGATTTCCTCACATCCTCAGGAACAGCCAAAGGGTAAGGCGGTCGGAGGGAGAGAGAGGCTTATGTGTGATTTAGCCATCAGCACGCAATTCTAAATTAGAGCAGACAGCCTCACACACATTTCCTTGTTTTCAGTATGCCTTTTTCCACTTTGTAAACCACTCTACGTTCTCCATTCTGATAATTCAATACTTGTGAAGAGAAATTTCTCATTTTTCAAAAATGACATTCTGGTTCCTAATACCCTCAGCAGCCCTGACAACATCTGCCAAATTCTTTCCTCCACCTTTCATCCAGAGCTTCAGTCACCATGTCAAGTGGCATGGCAGGGATTGCTCTAGGAATCATAGCTCCGTAAGGAAATACGCCCAGTATCTTCCGAACTCTGCACTGTGCCCTGAGGCTGTTTGTCCCCAGCACTCTCTGCCGACTCCAAGTCTACGTTTGCTTGGCCTGGTTCAGCGGTCACGTCTTCCCCACATCCTCTCTGCTGCTATATTTCTTCTCGTTCTTCATTCTTTGAACCCTTCCATAGAAATGTCTATTTTATTTGAAATTCCCTCCATACATAAGTGTGTGGCATGAATTCTCAGAATAGAATTATATAATCTTTGAAGTGAAAATGCCCTTAATCTGCAACCAAGGAGTTCCCGTCGTGGCTCAGTGGTTAATGAATCCAACTAGGAACCATGAGGTTGCGGGTTCGACCTCTGGCCTCGCTCAGTGGGTTAAGGATCCGGTGTTGCTGTGAGCTGTGGTGTAGGTCGCAGATGTGGCTTGGATCCTGCATTACTGTGGCTCTGGTCTAGGCTGGCAGACACAGCTCCAATTGGACCCCTAGCCTGGGAACCTCCATATGCCGTGGGTGTGGCCCTAGAAAAGACAAAAAGACTAAAAAAAAAAAAAAAATCTGCACCCAATTTTTGGCGTGGTATATAAATTCATTTACGAAATCCCGGTTACTTTCATTCATTCACTCATTAATTCATGTATTTATATTCTCTTTGAACGTTCTAGCAAACCATTCATTCATTCATTAAAAAAAAAACTGAATTGAATTATTGCTATGGCCCAATGTGTCAGAAAGTAAAGGATAAGACGAAATTACTATCCTCAAGACAACTGCCATCTATCGACAGAAATACCTAAGTCAATGATTTCAGTGCAATAGGCTAAGATACATGTGAGAAAGTTTGCATCTTTTCCAATATTGATATCGACTTTTGTCAACAGAGGTAAGACTCGGCAGTGACTCCATTTCTTCACCTAAACATCACTGTCTCTTCTTAGCAAACACAAAACACAATTATGCACAAATCAACAAAACCAATTTTGCTGCTGCCTTTAAGAAAAAAAGTAAACCAAAGGTAATGTAAAACCTGCCTATTCAATGCAAGAAAAATATTATCATATAATCATGTCTTGGGCAACATAGCTCAAGATGATTTTTAATTTCTTAAAAGGAGATTAAAAATAAAATTAAGCACTTTCTGGTAATTAAATTTTCTCAAGCAGGCCACGGTCTCATTACTACTGTACGAGGCAGCCCATCCAGTCAAGGACAGCTTTAATTGCGAGAACATCCTTCTTTCCTGTAATGAATTGAAATCAATTCTCTAGAACTCTCCCCACTGATACAAGTCCTGCCCTCTGGTGCTCTCAGAATGAGTCTAATTCATCTTCCGTATGGCGGCCCTTGAAGTATTTCACGGCAGCTGTCACCCTGTACTAGTCTTTCCAATGTCCAGTTATCATAACCAGTCCTGTGCATCATCAGCAGCTAGTTCCCAGATCAGCAGAAACTAGCTAGGGACTCTACTTAACTGACAAAGCCCAATGAAAGGCGTTCTTCACTCTCTGAATCTACCAATGAAAGTGAGCACAACCTCATTCTCACGTGCGCTCTAACCAAGGTCAGGCCGGGTGGAAGCTTCAACGCTTTTTTACTGATCCCGCAATTTAACTTGTCTCATCTTTTTTGCAGTTTATTTTTTTAACTTGATACAATTTTACATTTATCCTACTAAATCCATCTTTTTAGATTTAGCACAATTTCTAAATTTGTTAGCTCTTTGAAAGTCTTGACTCTAATAGTCAATATATTCATGCTGGATTCACGATAACCCTATTTTCGATAAGTGCTTGTTCTAAGTCTTCCTCCAAGTGACTGAACATTTTAGATCAAGTATGAAGTTATATCAGAAATCCCTCTGGTGCCTTTAAGGTCCAGAGTAGAAACACCTGCATGGCTAATCCCTCCTCTGCTGTCCTCTGAGCTCTGTGGGACTCATTCGCAGGCTCACCTTCTCTCCTTCTGCTGTTCCCCATCCCTCTGACCCCCCCACAACCCCCAACACATACACGTGAACACCACGGTCCTCTGACTCTGTTAGACTTAGTTGCACTAATGTAAAGACAATGATGCATAGCACTGGTTGTGACAGCTCAGCTGGGAAGACTACATACGGAGATGAAGCTTTGGAGCTAGAAATACCTTGGTTCAAATTCCAGCCCAGCAACTCATCAGCTGGGCACATCACCCAACTCTCTGAGTGTTTCCTCTTCTGTAAAACGAGAATAACACCAACCTTGAAGGGTTACTGTGAGGGTTAGAAAAAAATTTTGTAAAGGGTTCCATGTATAGGCAGCTAGTAAATTTAAATGGCGATAGTGACAGTGGTGGTCTCACAGTCATAGTAATAGTAGTCCTAGTAGTAGCAATAGTAGTAGTATTGATAGTAGTAGCAGCAGCAGCAGCAGAGCAGTAGTAGTAGTGATAGTAGTAGTAGAAAAAGTAGTAATAATAGTAGCAGTAGCAATAGCAATAGCAATATTTGAGTAGCAGTAGTGGTAACAGCAGTAGCAGTAGCAGAGTAGTAGCATTGATAGTAGTAGTGACAGCAATAGTAGCATTAGCAATAGTGGTGGTAGCAGTAACAGTAGCAGTAGCTGTAGTAGTCACAGTTGTTATTACCTTATTAAACAGCCATGTTCCAAAGACCAGCACATTTTAGTGCTTTAGTCCTGAGCTTCCTACAAGCACTTCACACCCATGGCTTGTCCAGCTTTCTGTCCCACCCAGTACCAGGTTGGATTGTGAGGGAAAAAAACAAAACTACTATTTTACTTTGAAGTATCCAACATAACTTAGTTGTCTCATGAGCTCACCTTCTGCAAAGGCTGAATGTTTACGTGCCCTCGCAAATTCATATGTTGTGAAACCTTAGCCCCAGGGTGGTGGTAATAGCAAGTGGGCCTTTGAGGGGTGCTTAGGTCTCAGGGGTGGAGCCCTCATGGGGTTAGCACCCTGGAAAAACTCTCTTTTCACCATGTGAGGACACGAGAAGATGCTTGCCTACCCCTCGAGAGAGTCCTCTCTAGAATCCAGCCAGGTAGGCCCCCTTGTCTAGGACTTCCAGGTTGCAGAACCATGAGAATAGGTTTATGTTGTCTCTAAGCCATGAGTCAATGGTACTTTGTTAGGACATCCTAAATGGCTGAACTAATAACTCAGGCTCAAGTTTGCTTCTTTGGCAATGAACGCATAACCAGTAAGATAGTCAGTAGTAACCTCTGATCACTCTCTTGAGATTTACGTTTAAGGTGCGTCCCCACTAGTCAGTCAGAAGCTTCAGCTCATATTAACTTTGCTTCTGTTATAACCCATTCTGGTCATTTGTCATTAGTCACAGAAGGAGGGAAGTTCTGAACAAAAAATAAACAAACAAAAAATAAAGGAGAGTTTGACCAAAAAAAAAAACTTTAAATAATCAATCAAAAATGCATGATCGAAACTTGGATAAGGGCTTGGGGATTATGCGTCCCTGAACACAAATAAAATAAACTTATCCATGACCAGGGAGCAACTCCTCGTTTCCAGGACAGAAGAGAAGCGGGGTTTCTGAGAAAAGCCATTCTACTGGGATGAGCAAAAGAGTGATGTTGGCAAATGGACTTGGGGCTTTTCCTCCTCTTGAGATTTTCCCATCATGGAAGAAATGAGACAGAGCTGCCCGAAGTGAGAAAGAACCGGAGAAGAGGGCTAATTCCCATCAGAGAAATGGAAAAGGAGGATGAAAGAGAGAAAGGACTTAGGAGAGGAGGCTGAAGAGGAAGAAAGAAAAGAGCCATCTCATCTCTGCACGGATGGGGCCTTTCAGACTCTGGGCTGACTGTCAGAGCAGATGCTGGGAAGAGAGCCTCTGGGGACCGTTTTCCCCAAGTGCGTCTTTCTTTGATATAATACATTGCAAGTAAGAGGAGCAAGAGGTCTTCACCAAGAATTTTTTGAGGTAGAAATCCAGGAATATCTGACTAGCAGATAAAAAAATAACACTCTCACAAGTTATAATACAGGCAAATATCTCTCCAGACACTCATGCAAACAAGAAAATAACAGAAGAAAATCTCCAAGCTTAAAAACCAGACTTCATGGAAAAACTAAAGCAGGAATGAATTAAATGTGATATTTTTTCACCCATATCGCCTTAATTTTAGGAGACTTTGTAGCATAACACCTTTCCTTGGAAAGAATCAAAGACAAAACATAGGCTATTAATGGGTGCCTTGAGGACTTAGAAAGAGTTAAAATCCTCCTCTTAACTTCTAACCAAACACAACATAGCTTGTCACTGACTCTTCTTTTCCTAACTTGTATCTATCCTTACAATGTTATGTTTTCAACAAATTCTGCTTAAGCGTTCACCCCTTGCTGACCCACAAACCACTGTGACTTTCAGTTCATTAGTAACGAGGGTTTTTCATCAGCAGTGAAGAAAACACCTCGAGTGGATCAGCTGTAGGATCCACTGCCTTATTAGACAAAGCCTCTCAAGGGGACCTTAAAATACCAAGATTCAACTGGCTCTCAAAATTTAAAAATGAAGATTCAAGAGAAAATTGAGCTCTTAGGCATGTCGGCACTTTCAGGTAATCACAGCCCCTTGAGTAGCCTTCATCTTTCATGCATCTTAACTGGAGGTGCGACTCTGAGCTGAGACACAGAAATTTTGTTTGCATAAGGTAGCTGGATGGTTAGGGATTACCTGCTATATTCAAAGCCCCATGGGGAGGTCCCCTTGTGGCTCAGTATGTTAAGGAACCGGAGTTGCTGCCGAGGATGTCGCAAATGCGCCCCAGATCCCATGTTGCTGTGGCTGTGGCATAGGCCAGCAGCTGCAGCTCTGATTGCTCCCTAGCCCAGGAACTTCTACATGCTGTAGGTGCAGCCACATTTTAAAAAAGCTTTATGGGAGGTAATGGAGGAGGTGAGATTCTGCCCAATGATGACTGAGCCCTCTTTCCTGGGACCTAGGTTTGAAGGAGAGGTTCAAATACAATTCACAGGTATCTACTCAAGGCTCACAACATACAAGATAAGAAACAAGGACTTTTAGTAGATGAGAAGGGAGTGCAGGAAGGTCTCCTCTTGGTTGGTCTGCGGACAGATGTAAGGCAAGTAATTAAATGATAGTTGAAGTGACATGGAAAAATTCTATGGGTTATCCTGTGGCTAAACCACTGAACCACTGAAAGATCTCTACTTTTTCAGAGGCGGGGAGGGGGGCACATGACTGCCATCAACATCTCAGGATTCCTTCCAGGAGGAAATGTTCATTTATATTTTTTGTGCATAAAATAAAGGCTCCAGGAGTTCCCATCGTGACTCAGTGGTTAGCGAACCTCACTAGCATCCATGAGGACAAGGGTTCAATCCCTGGCCTCGCTCAGTGGGTTAAGGATCCAGCATTCCTATGAGCTGTGGTGTAGTTCAGAGACAAGGCTCGGATCCCACGTTCCTGTGGCTCTGACGTAGGCTGGCAGCTACAGTTCCGATTGGACCCCTAGCCTGGGAACCTCCATATGCCGTGGGTACTGCCCTAAAAAGATAAAAAGACCAAAAATAAATAAATAAACAAACAAATAAAAGGTCCAAATGAGAAAAGGCAAAGGTGGGAAATAGCAGAGATAAGGAGGAGTCGGGAGGACCTGCTCTTTCCTCTGATCTTGAGAAGATAGATCTTATTTCCTCCTGGTGGAGGGATGGTCCCTGCCTGAGATTGGGAGGGTGAAATTAAGGAAATTCGGTATCTTTCTACAGTTCCTTGAGCCAGGTCTATTTCATATGGCTCGTACCGATTGCCCTGGTAACAGATCCTGAATTCAGTTTTTCTCATCACAGGAAGATATTTAGCTCCTGATAAGAGATAATTTAACAAAAGGAGCTGGGGGAATTCTAGAAGTTGAAGGTTTCCTACTCAAGCACAAACCTGATAAACAAAAGTGGCATTTTACAGTTCAAAGCTCAGATGGAAAAGGCTCAGAGAATAATTCACCTTGTGACCTGCAAACTTCCCGACTCTGCAAATAAAATATTGCATGAGATTGTCTCCAGATGTGGGTGCACGCGTGGTCTGACCCAGAAGCTGAAGCAGTTTCCCCAAGTCAGTGAGACCCTGGTCCACAGCCTGGGCCCGGGTCATCCAGAGCACTACACCGGAGCGTTGTGACCAGATGACAGCTATGGCCAAGCACCCAGCCGCCCACCTGCGCACTGGCTGTTTTCAACAATGCGATTCTTTCCCAGAGGAGGCTAGGCTGACAGTCCTCGCTCCCCGAGCAGCACCTGTGCTCAGACTACCAGTGAGAGGCTCACACCAGCCAGGTCTCTAACGGGACACTCAGCTCTCTAAGCAGAAGCCACGCTGGTTCCCACAGGCTTGCTTTCCTGTGAAGAGAACCATTTCCACAGCCTGCTTCCTGGGCCACCTGCTCCTCCCTCTGCCTGCGGTCTGCAGCCTGTCCTCCCACAGAGAACCAGTGCATCGCTCTAAGGACGAGTGAGCCTCCGCCCACAGCCGCTGCATGTGCTCCAGGCCTTTCCGTGCTCCCTCCAGGAGGCTGGAGCACTCCACAGTTCCTCCCCTCAGGCCTCCCTCCACCCACACTTCTGGGACCCATGCTTGCGTCCAGTCTTGTCTCCTTGGGCTCCTGTTTCTAATGCCTCAGAGTCTTTCCCTAAAAATTCTGCAAGCTCGCTCCTTCCATTCCCTCTCTCTGTGCTCAACAGTCACCTCCAGGAGGCCCCAGGTATCAGACTTTATTTCACCAAGTACCCCACCCCTCCCACCACCTCATCCCCGCCTCGCACAACCACCATTTGGCATAGTAGGTTTTTCACTTGTTTCCTGCCTCTCCGCCTGTCTAAGCTCTACAAAGGCAAGGGTTTCTGTTCCCTGTTATGTTTTGGGTTCTCCAGAGCCTGACCCATCAGGGTTTTGTAAATCTTTGTGGACCAAAGAATCCCTCTTGATTTTTTTTATTTTCCCACTGTACAGCAAGGGGGTCAGGTTATCCTTACATGTATACATTACAATTACAGTTTTTCCCTCACCCTTTCTTCTGTTGCACCATGAGTATCTAGACATAGTTCTCAATGCTATTCAGCAGGATCTCCTTGTAAATCTATTCTAAGTTCTGTCTGATAAGCCCAAGCTCCCGATCCATCCCACTCCCTCCCTCTCCCATCAGGCAGCCACAAGTCTCTTCTCCAAGTCCATGATTTTCTTTTCTGAGGAGATGTTCATTTGTGCTGGATATTAGATTCCAGTTATAAGTGATATCATATGGTATTTGTCTTTGTCTTTCTGGCTCATTTCACTCAGGATGAGATTCTCTAGTTCCATCCATGTTGCTACAAATGGCATTATGTCATCCTTTTTTATGGCTGAGTAGTATTCCATTGTGTATATATACCACATCTTCCAAATCCAATCATCTGTCGATGGACATTTGGGTTGTTTCCATGTCCTGGCTATTGTGAATAGTGCTGCAATGAACATGCGGGTGCATGTGTCTCTTTTAAGTAGAGCTTTGTCCGGATAGATGCCCAAGAGTGGGATTGCAGGGTCATATGGAAGTTCTATGTATATATTTCTAAGGTATCTCCAAACTGTTCTCCATAGTGGCTGTACCAGTTTACATTCCCACCAACAGTGCAGGAGGGTTCCCTTTTCTCCACAGCCCCTCCAGCACTTGTTATTTGTGGATTTATTAATGATGGCCATTCTGACTGGTGTGAGGTGGTACCTCATGGTGGTTTTGATTTGCATTTCTCTAATAATTAGTGATGTTGAGCATTTTTTCATGTGTTTGTTGGCCATCTGTATATTTTCTTGGAGAAATGTCTATTCAGGTCTTTTGCCCATTTTTCCATTGATTGATTGGTTTTTTTGCTGTTGAGTTGTATAAGTTGCTTATATATTCTAGAGATTAAGCCCTTGTCAGTTGCATCATTTGAAACTATTTTCTCCCATTCTGTAAGTTGTCTTTTTGTTTTCCTTTGGGTTTCCTTTGCTGTGCAAAAGCTTTTCAGTTTGATGAGGTCCCATGGGTTTATTTTTGCTCTAGTTTCTATTGCTTTGGGAGACTGACCTGAGAAAATATTCATGAGGTTGATGTCAGAGAGTGTTTTGCCTATGTTTTCTTCTAGGAGTTTGATGGTGTCCTGTCGTATATTTAAGTCTTTCAGCCATTTGGAGTTTATTTTTGTGCATGGTGTGAGGGTGTGTTCTAGTTTCATTGCTTTGCATGCAGCTGTCCAGGTTTCCCAGCAATGCTTGCTGAATAGACTTTCTTTTTCCCATTTTATGTTCTTGCCTCCCTTGTCAAAGATTAATTGACCATAGGTGTCAGGGTTTATTTCCGGATTCTCTATTCTGTTCCATTGGTCTGTCTGTCTGTTTTGGTACCAATACCACACTGTTTTGATGACTGTGGCTTTGTAGTATTTCTTGAAGTCTGGGAGAGTTATGCCTCCTGCTTGGTTTTTGTTTCTCAGGATTGCTTTGGCGATTCTGGGTCTTTTGTTGTTCCATATAAATGTAAAGAAATGGAAAGATATTCCATGTTCCTGGATTGGGAAAATCAATATTGTAAAAATGGCCATACTACCCAAAGCAATCTACAGATTCAATGCAATCCCTATCAAATTACCCATGACATTTTTCACAGAACTAGAACAAACAATCCTCTTGATTTCTAAAGAAGGCGACCCATTTCAAATATTCTTTATTCAAAGAGCAAATTGAATCCAACTTACAGGTATACCAACAGATTTAAATTCTTCCATTAAAAGTTCTTTTGCAACTTAAATCATTTCAGCAGGAGAGAGCAAAATTATTTTAATAAAACAAGAAAGGCTTTCTTCCCTCGCCCAAAGGACCCTTCCAGTTTCTGTCTCTGCCTCAGGTGGAGATAAGCAGACTCCTGTATGTTTGCACATCTGCTGTAGGTGGGTGCCTGGTGGGGAGTGGGGGTTGGTGAAGAAGGGGGTGGGAGAAACTCAGGCCACCTGCCAGGAAGAAATGAAGTCATCTCAGAGGAGGAGGCATTTTGCATGTTTCTCTGCCTGTAAGAGGACACCTAAGATTCACAAAAGGTGCCAATCATGATCCCGGTACCGAATCTAAAGAAAAAATAACTGTAGACGCTATTAAATGGTGTATTTAATGCACAGAGTGTATTAAGTGGTGGTGGATGCCAACCACGAGGTAGCGAAATAGGCACTAACAAGAGGCTAGTGATTTGGGCAGAACAGGTACAGGAGAAAACACCTCATGTGATCACTTAAGATGCCCAGCTGTCATTTATTATGTCGCGTCTGCTGTGAGATGAACACTGCCCCAGGTGATGTCTGTAACTGTCCCTGAAACTACCGATAATCACTTCCAAAGAGGTGGGAGATTGCACCTTTACCAAGAACTGCCATTGGCTCCTCTAGGGCAGGGAGGTCTGATGTGGCTCCACCTGGTGAGGAGGCAGCAGGTGCTCCCCTGCGGCTTAGGAAGGAGGAACACTCGCCCCCCGCCCCCATCCCCCCCAGTACAGAGGGAAGAGATGAGTGTTCACATTGAACTGCATCTCTCTTCATTCACCGAGTGATTCGGAAACGTCTCCTCGACATGACACCAGCCAGGGGGACACACTAAAGGACAGGAGGCGTCCCAGACGACCAGAAACACATCGTTTGAGAGGACAAGACGTATCCGCGTGGAACAGTGAACAGAAGAAGTCGGCGCCTGGTAAAACACTCCAGGAAAAAGCGGTAGAGGTTAGGGTTGCTGCCTGAGCTACACCAACCACGCTTCTAATGGGGGTCACAGCTGACTGCTCGCTGTTCGCTCCTCTCTCAGATTAAATTCTGCTTATGTATTAGGATGAAACATTTCTTTTTTTTCTTCCTTTTTTGGGGCCACACCTGTGGCACATGGACGTTCCCAGGCTAGGGGTCCAATTGGAGCTGCAGCTGCTGGCCTACACCACAGCCACAGCCATGCGGGATCCGAGCCTCATCTGAGACCGACACCACAGCTCACGGCAACGCTGGACCCTTAACCCACTGAGCGAGGCCAGGAATCGAACCTGCATCCTCATTGATGCCAGTTGGGATCGTTAACCACTGAGCCACAACAGGAACTCCAGGGTGAAACCTAATTCTTAGCTCACACAATCAGATGCCTTTTTTAAATTTTTTGGCCACACCCATGGGATGCTGAAGTTCCCAGGCCAGGGATGGAACCTGCACCACAGCAGCAACCCAAACTGCCACAATAACACAGCGTCCTTAACCAGCTGTGCCACGCAAGAGAATTCCACAATCAGATGTCTTTTTAAGTCCACTCCTTGTGTGTAGAGGTGTTGAGAATATTACCTGAATGGCCACAGGTAACATGTGCACAGAGGAAAGACCAGGTGAGAACACAGGGAGAGGGCTGGCATAGGCAAGCCAAGGAGAGAGGCTTCAGAAGGAACCAACCTGCAGGCACCATGATCCCCCGCTGCCAAGGCTGTGAAAGTAAATTCCCCTCGTTTAAGCCACCCCCTCACCCTGCCTCCATCTGCAGGACTTTGCTGTGGCAGCCCTCACAAACTAAATGCAGAACCACTGTCATCTCCCCCTACAAATGTCCAGCCTGAGATTATGATCAAACAGCTAGTGAGCTGCCGAGAACCCAGACTCCTTCCTGTTACTCACTGCTGCTCATTCTTTCCTCCAACAAAAATGCGTGGAGGGCCAGGGAACAGCAGACACCCAGACACACACAGACAGTCGCTGGCACCCTGGACCTCACGTCTCTCTGGGAGAAGAACACACCATAGCTCGGGTTGCGGGTGGAAGCCACAGCCAAGAGGGTGCCAACAAGCAGCAGAGGTCTTGCTGGGCAGAGGGTGCGGCAGAGCAGCCTCGCAGGGGTGAGGCACGCCCTGAACCTGTGAGAGGGTCACAAGTTGTTCTCTGCTTTGCACCACAGTGCGTGAAGACGGGGGAGGCAGGAACCGGAGTTGTTTCGACGTCCTCAACGGATCACATCAGGGTGGTGGTAAGGGGGACACTTTCATGGAGTTGAACTCTCCTGACGTAGAACTACTTTAGGGTATTTTCAGATTTTTAGACACGCTTGGCTGTGTCACAGTGTATTTCCCATACATGTGAGTATGCAATCTCAGTGTAATAAATAGAGCAAGGATGCAATGTCCGTGCACATCCTCAGATATAATCTATACCTGAAGAAACGCCATGACTGTGGTCCCACGTACATAAACATTCATTTGGCAGTCTGTACAAAGATTGCTGGCTGTATTTGTTTTCACCTGCACCATCTTTGTCCTGGGTAACTGAAATAACTTCTTAACTGGTCTTTCTTCCGACCCGAAAAACAGAGGGAACGTCTTGGAGCAAATTATGGTCAAACAGCCAGTAAGCGATCAGGACATGTCTTTTCTGGAAGTCCTGGGACAGAGACTAAAATCCACACATATGTGACCTTGAATCTTAGAATATTCAACAGCCAGCTGTTGGGGCCACCTCTCCACTAATGACCTTCCAAGATTCAGGGTCACATAAATGTAGGTTTTAGACCTACATCTTCCTCCTGCCCTTTGGCTTCACTTTGTACAACTTTCCCCTGCCTGCCTCTTCTTCTTTGAAATGCCAGTCTGCTGATGCCATCAGGACCATTGCCAGAATGTTCTATCTCAGCTTTCACCATAATCCAATCCAAACGTCACCTCCTCAGTGAAGCCTTCCCTGATTACGCCACCCAAAGCAGTTCCCTGCCCAGGGCCAGCGTCCTGTGTGTGGGACCAGCGCGGGTACAGGAGCCCCAGGCTCGGAAGGGCCTGTGCTCAGCTTAGGGTTCGATGCGGCCGTCTTGAAATCCATGAGAGCTTTTGAACAAGGGCCTACATTGTTCTTTTTTGACAGCAGGTCCTGAAAACTCTGTTGCCAGTTCCTCCTGTGCTCCAGGTTGCATCATCCCATTCAGTTTTCTATGTTGGCACTTCCATTATTCAAAGTGATCCCTTTGTTAATCTGTTTACTGACCTTTCCCTTCTCCAAGACGTGAGCTCCAGCAGAGCAGTAACTTTGCCAGCCTGGCTCAGTCCCGTGCCTCCAGCCCCTGGCACAGGGCCAGACAGAGGTTGAGTCTCAGTAAGCACAGAGTGAATTAATGACTCAGGCAGAGCACTAAAAATACAGCCGGGAGTCCGAAAAACATGGAAAGAAGTCAATGCTAGCTGGGCTTTGTGCCACGGCTTCAGACTCATTTCCCCACTGATGTGCGATCCTGACTAATGACTTGTGCGTATGACCCCTGAGAGTCAACCCCTCACCACAGGTGAAGATCCAGAATAAGACGTAAACACTGAGGGCTAGCCTGCCCCACCAGGGGTCTCATCCAAGCACTGCTTCCAGCCACCCCCGCTCCCGGCGTCGTGGAATCCCAGTGGTGTCCAGAGGGGTCCTTCCTCCTGCCTTTGTGGGCCTCCAGGAAGTGACCTCAGCCCTGCTCCAGCCCTGGACCAGGCTGGCCTGGCCGCGGCAGCCTTCCTAGGTGGAATGTTGGGACAAAGGGAAGTTCTACCGGGGCCTCCTGAGAACGTCCTTCCCAGATGTTCGGAAGGGCTCCTGCGAGGTACTCTCCGCCTCTGCACACTGTCTGCCCTAAAACGGGCCTCAGAACCATTAAATCCTAGCTCCCCACCAGCCCAGGGGTAAAAGCATCAGTGGAAGAGAGGCCAGTGGAGGAAAGGCAGGGCCAGGAGCTGCCTGCTGTTGGAGACACTGAGCAAACTTGAAACCTGCCAAGTGCAGAGGACTAATTTCCCGCTTAAGCTGGTTTGTTCCAGTTCTCTGTTATTTGGAGGCTGCAGCGTCTGAACTGCTTTGTAATTATCGCTTTTCTACAGAAAGAGAACATCAGTGAAATAGGTCTTCATTTGCATTTGCCATATACCCTCTCCTATGTTCAAGAATATGCAGTATTTGGAGTTCCTGCTGTGGTTCAGCGGTACATGCCCGACGAGTATCCATGAGGATGCAGGTTCCATCTCTGGCCTCACTCAGTGGGTTAAGGATCCGGCATTGTGGTGTGCTGTGGAGTAGCTTACAGACGCAGCTTGGATCTGGTGTTGCTGTGGCTGTGGTATAGGCCAGCAGCTACAGCTCCTATCCTACCCCTCACCTGGGAAATTCCATATGCCATGGGTGTGGCCAAAAAAAAGTATTCAGTAATGAAATTTACTTTTCCAAAAATTTCACTATATTCATGTTTGAAAACAGAGAC
Source organism: Sus scrofa (assembly GCF_054392235.1). NCBI lineage: Eukaryota > Metazoa > Chordata > Mammalia > Artiodactyla > Suidae > Sus > Sus scrofa. Next base: position 4,277,326 of record NC_139383.1, read on the forward strand.
TTTAGCCTTTTATTGTACGTCTGCACATAATGACCATCAAGACGGATCTTACATCAGAGGGTCTCTGTCAAGAAGCCAGGACTGACTGGTTGTGCTTAGACAATGAACTCTGTGTCTGGGATCACAGCCCAGCCCCACCCCCTCCTCACCTGGGACCAAGTCAAAGGTCATGAGTTCTCCACGCCTCCCTGGCTCCTGGGCTATGATAGGAACAATTGCACTAACCCTGACCTTGGAAGCTGATTATGAGGATTCAGTAAACTGGGGCCATGCCTGGTGTGAGGTTCACTGGTTCAGAGACACTCCTTGTCGCCGATGCATCCACCAAGAAAGAAGAAGGTACATAGTCAGTCTCTACCCACGAGATCGTAATCACCTTTGGGAGATGATCATTGTTTGCAGAAAGACTCAAGGCGCAGATTAGCATGAACTGCAAGCGCAGTGGATGTGAGAAGAGGAAGCACCTGCCAGGGCAGAGGCAGAAAGAGCTTCTGGTGGAGATGGGCAGAGGTGGGCGGGGAGAGGACGACCTGGACCTGCGAGGGGACCCTGATGCCGCCCACGGAAGCCAAACAGGAGGCACAGAGGAGGGAAAACTCAGGGCCTCCATGGTCGTTGGCGGGAGTGGTGTGGAGGGCCTTACACCAAAGGGTTTAGCAAAGCGGAGTAAGAAGGCACCTAAGAGAGGCAGGAATGGGAACTTCACAAAAGAGTCAGCCTTGGAACGGTCTCCAGAAGGCAACAAGGAAACAAAGCAAAAAGCTTCAAAGAACATTTCGTTTAATTTTGAGACAGATAAAAAGAAAAAAATAATAAGGATGAGAGGATAGAATCCCAAAGGCAAAAAGACCATTAAAGAGATATTTCAATGTCCTGGTTTGAGAGAGTGAACGTGGACTGATAGGGAGTTCGGTACAAGGATGATAAAGACGGTGATAAAACATTTCCACCTTCTCTCCCTCTCCCATGCTCATCTTCAAACTAACGGCTAATACTTTTCACTCTAGGGGTTAGACGAAAACACAAAATTTGAGAAAACGTCAATGTTAGAAAAAAAATAGGAAAAGAAAAAAAGTCGGCTTAGAGCTCTTCCAACCACAAGAGGGCGCTCCCGGACCCAGGAGCAGAGCTGGGGGGGACTGAGCCCGGATCATTAACGGAACTAGCGGGAGGGCTGCCCAGAAGTCCGGTCTGAAAGGGGTTACCTGGGCAGTTACAACGTGGAGACAGCCTCTGGCCTTTACCTGTGCCCTGTGACATCCACATGATCAATCCTAAGACCCGGAAAGGCACTGAAGGCTTACAAACTTAAGTACTCCCACTCTCGGTAGCAAGTCAGGATTCAGCCTCTCCAGTAAGTGGCGGATGCCCCGCAGGCAAAGCAGGAATGTCCTGATGGATCCCCAAGATTGCAGCATAGGATGCTTTCCTCCTGGGAGCTCCACTCAGCAAGGGGATTCCTCCCTACGGCAGCTGGTGACACAGGTCCGGCCCGACCTCCATTGCCCGACGTGCCCAACCAACTGGGAGAGCGCCAGGGTGCCCAAGATTAAAAATAGGATGTTGCCGTGGAGCGCTGGACAGGCTGGCAGATGACACAGGGCCTTGGGAGAGCCTGGAGCCCTGCCCAGAGGCCGTCCTCGCCCTCTGCCGGCCTCGACAAGGGGAGGGGAGTTGGAGCTTCACAGGGAGTCCTGCCAGGAAAGGGCCGCGAGGCAGGGGAAGGGTGGGGAAATCATTTTCCTGTGAGTCAAAGGACAACAGCTGTCACCACGGAGGGAGAAGAGGTGGAACACTGGGTCCAAGCCTTCTCTGGAGCAGTGGCAGCTGAGTCAAAACAAGCAGTCAGAAACATGAGGCCCTTAAAAATACAGTAATTCATGCTACATCAAAGCAGTGATTAGCACAGCTTCCTGGCTGTCTCTCTGTTTATTTATGGTACATTACACATTTTAATGCTATTTTCATAAGGTATTTCAGCTGCCACGGTGCCATATTTGGGAGACAAAAGTGCCTAAGAAGTGCTGCAATTATCGGGCACCCACCCCCAGCCATCCATGAGTCTGGTGTCAACCACAATGACCACTACTTCCCCAAAGGAGAAACAGAAGAGAGAGTGTCCCCATGCAGCCTGCAGGAAGACAGGATGGAAGAGGACGCGGGAGCTGGGAAGAGGGGAGGGCACAAAGGCCAAGTTCATCTTGATTCGTCTCTTGTGGGGAAAGAGGTCAACTTTGAAGTCTTCCTTGAGATACTTCTTTTATTAGGTCATAGGACCCAGTCATCTGTTGGGGATTGCTCACCCAACTCTGGAAGCCAACAGCCCTCTCCGCAAACCAGCTTTATTTTAAATACACTTGAGTTCATGCCAGTGTCCGGGTGGGAGCTGGGAAAAGTGAAAAGCTGCTGGAAATTTCCTCACTCCTCCCCGTGACTTTCTTTCTTTTAAAGAAGGGTGGGGCGAGCATGAGTCCACTTAGGGAACAGCTCCATTCACCTCATATCAAATAGACAAGAGGCATCCCTCCCGCAGGTAAATTTAGTAACCGTTTCCTCCAAGTCTGACTTCTCCTTACGATCAACCCCCGAAAAATGCAAGTCGGTGAATGTGTGCCATGGAATATGTCATCTCGGTGTTCAGAGATAAAGCGGGGGGGACAAATAAGAGAAGGTCGGGACAGCGAAGGAAAAAGACTCAGCCCTCACTGGCCCTGGGTCGGGTAACTCAGGAGAGCCGACGGGCGCCTGAGCTGAACCTTCACAACCCACCACGTGGATGCCCAAGAGGCTGCTTTCCGACGGATGAAGGTTCAATGTCATGTCAAGACAGCACTGCATTCAGTGTCGAAGTTTCTATTGAAAACTGATTCCTTTGCCGATGTTGTTAATGTTTATGAAATGCTGGAGACGGGCGAGCTTCCAAAAGCAATTCATAGCCGGTTTCCCTGATTTTATGTCTGAGGCCACTGTCCTGTGGCCCTTCCCTGGATTTATCTTTAGGGCCCTTGGATTTATCTGAGGACTGGTCTCCTCACAAAAGTTTCCAACACCAGTGCCAACAGTCTCGGGTGTTGGAACTGGGTGTCTAGGAACTGGCTTCAGCCTGAAACGCATCTCACACAGACCACTTAAGAGCCATCTCAAGATAACTCCGGTCAGAATTTAACCAGCCACCTACAAATAAAGCACATCCCATGACTCTACTCTGAAGGCATTTGATTCTCCAAAGCCTCTTATTTCCAACAGTTGCATCAGCTGTAAACATACACCACACACTGGTGTTTGGTGAGTCAGGCCTCAGCAAAGAGCAGTGTCTTTTTCTGTATTTCTAAAGTTAAATTAGTTTGACTTTGAAGCATAAACTCACCAAAACAAAAGCTCAGGGACGTGTAGGTTTTGGTTGCTCTCCTAATCCTAATAATAACAGCCAACATTTAATAAGTGTCAGGCACGGCCTGTTCTAAGCAGCATCCAAGTGGGGTTTCAGTTAAGCCTCAGAAGCGCTCTCAGGTAGGAACATTGAGCCGAGAGACAGTGGCCCAGTAATTTGCTGAAGACCGTGTGGCAGTAAACAGGGGAGCCAGAAGCTGAGCCCGGACAGGCTGCGGGAGGGCCCCTGTTATCCACCGTGCGCTCCTCCCTGGCGGAGGTCCCCACGGGTCGCCTCTTTATGCATGAGGGCACGGCCCCGCTTCCTTGACAAGACAAACTGATTTCAAGAGAAAGCAAGTCCTTTTCTACCTCTTAGCAAGTTAAGGCAGCTCAGGAGCCAGGACATTCCTTGTTCAACTTGGGGATTGTCATTGTTGCTGTGTCATCTCCATTTGTTTCATGGGTGGTGCTGCTTCTGCCCGAAACCGGAGCACTATGTGGGTTAAAATGTGCTCCCAAACGTTGATGTCAGATTCACACCACGGCATCAAAGACCAGAGCCGGGGAGGGTGTGGGTGCTGGTTCAGGTCCTGGTGCGGGAGGCGTCTGCTCTCCACCGTCTGCGTCCAGAAGTCTCATCGAAGCCAGGAAACACCGGTTACCGTGTGGAACGCAGGAATCCACGGTGAGTTCCCTGGCAGGAAAGGCCTTCTAAGCAGAGAAGTAGAAGGCATTTCCTCCAAAGTACCAGGGCTCCCAGGAAGCCTCTGGAGCTTCGTGCTGTTGGGATAAAGGGGGCCAAGGTGTAGGAGGCATTGCCGGGCCCCCTGGATGGTGCAGGGGTCGGGGGAAAAGCGGTGGGTTATTGATCTCACACACGCCTGAAGCTAGGAAGCCAGGTCCTGGGTGGGTCCCACCGTGGGTCCCACCCGCCACTAGGGGGAGCCAGGGTTACGGGTGTCCGCCGGTTCTTAAGGTCACCAGACAGAGGAGAAATTCACTGCCACACAGCTGTCGTCACACCTTCACACATTCACACACAGCAAAGCCAACTCTGTTCCGTCTTTATGTGTGGGAGAGAGAGCGGTACGCGGGGGAGGATCCAGGACCCATCACCTCCGCAAGGGCAGCCCGCCTGGGGGGTCCATGCGAGCCAAACACCAGGGGCATGGCCTGTGGATTCCAGGAGGGCCGTTGCTCCCAGAGAGGGCGGAGGCTCACTTCTAAGTGGCAGACAGACCAGCAGGCACACGGCAGTGAGGGACCTCGAGCTCGTAACTCAGCCACAACTAGGTCACCAGGAGCTCCAGGCTCCCCCACGAGGCAGGCAGCACTCAACTCCGGGAGTCTCTTAAATGACACTCAAGCCAAACTTCAGCACATTGGGTCAGAGCAGAAGAAGTCCAGTTTGGAGGCCCTGCATCACCAAGTGTCAGCAGGAGAAAGGACCTCAGAGGTCACATGGTTCAGCCCCTCTGGCGACTGGCCTGGCTCCCACTTTCTCTACGGGAAAGTGCTGACACGGCTTCCTAAGCCTTAATTACACGCTGTACTCATCTCTTTAGTCAAAGAAAAGCAGAATGTAAACTCAAAACCATATTGACAGTATTGACCTACTATGGCCCCAAATGAGCTATACTTCTGCCTGCCAATGTGACAGAAACCCCCCAAGAGAAAGACACAATTCTTTGTGTCCTTGACAGACAGCATCAATTTCTGCAGCAGGCACCTTCCCCTCTAGCAGATTTAGGATACTAAAGAAAACTGGAGCCTCTGAGAATACCTTGGGGGGAAAACACTCCTGCCCTTCTCAATATTTTTGTAAGCACATGTAGGTGCGTAAGCTGCTCTGAATGCAAACCCCTAACAGACCTGTTGTAAACGCAGATCTGTACATACGTCCGGATCAGCCCAAGCGCACATCAGAAAAACAAGCTGGCTGTCCTCCCTTCCCCTCCCTCTGTAGGAATTTGGCTTGAGATGAAGGTTTGATCTTTTAGTAATAACATTCTCAGTGTCCAACTGAGTGCAGCCAAGGGAAATAAACACAACGGCTTCTGAACCTGGTTTTGCTATAGATTGACACGGCCGCTGACAAAGGATTAACCTCTTGTTGCCTCAGGCCCCTACCCTGCAAAAGATGCCCCATATTTTCAACCTGATCAACTGCAATTCATTAATACTTTATGGCCACAGAGCATAGTATGATGTTGTGACTGTCTCACCAAGGTTATGCTCTTTCACCATCGGTGCTATTTTGGTCCTACTCATGCTTCCAGCTTTCACAGTTATATGGAAACTAAATACCCCTTCAAGGGGAAGGGGAAGAAGGATGTGCACACAGAAGAAAACCAATCTCACAGACCAGGCCTTTGGGGGCCTTGGAGAGTTTGAGGAGGCAGATATTCTGAGTTGTCTGAGTTGTCAAAAAGAGCTGGTTTCCGGCTTCTGGCTGTTACGTCCAGCGTAGCCCAGTAGTAGCAATACTGTCTTTGTTATTTGTGTTTTTTGTTTGTTTTCTTTTCTATCCTTTTTTTTTTCTTTCTTTTCCTTTTACATTTTTTTTTTTTGGCGGGGGGTAGGGGGGCCATGCCTCTGGTATGTAGAAGTTCCTGGACCAGGGATCAAACCTAAGCCACAGCAGCAACCTGAGCCCTAAGCTGCTGTAGTGACAATGCAGGATCCTCAACCTTCAGCACCACAAGAGAACTCCACCCTCTAAGTTTTATTTAGGGTCACTTTTGGTGCCTGTGGCTTCAGTCTTTCACCATCAGAAGTGATTCAGGATTAAGTATCTCCAGCACTGTCCAAGAACAATGTTCCACCTTACAAAGTAACTCGGAAGGCAAGCAGAAACGGACAAATTCACACCGTCTCCTTGAGATGGTTTGCTGAACCCGCCCAAGACAGAGGCTCTTAACTAAGGTTGGAATGAAACAGATTCATAACCACCTGTCATAGGGGAAATCATTGCCTGGAAAAAAAAAATTTCTAGAATTCTTAGGTTATCTATACATTCCAGAAATAATGCATATTTACCTAAAATCTATCAACTCTTTACATTTAGATGAAAACTTAGTGGATTTATTAGGTAGGGATATACCAGCTGCTGTTAAAAATAATCCTTCCAAATTTCATTGGCTCAAGCCCAGCCTTTATATCAATTCAGTGGGTGAGTTCTGGGGCTATGAGCAGGGTTCGAGGTCTCAGGCTCCTTCCTACAACACCGAGTCCTTCACTAAGGCCTTGGAGTCTGTAGCCTCCAGACAGCAGAGGGAGAAAGAAAGGTTGAAGAAGACTTACTGGCTTCCTGATTACTGTGGGGAAGAGATGCTAAACATCACTGGTGTTCATATTCCAATGCACAGAAAACTGGTCACTGAACCCCAGTTCTACTCAAGGGGGGCTGAGAATTGTAGTCCCCAGCTGGGCAGCCATTTGTTTCTCAGTGACTAGTCTCTACCATGGACAGAAGGGGCCAGCTTTTGGTGGCTGGGTGGCAGTCTCTGCCGCATAGACATCTCGTGTTGGGGTTGACCCCCATGCAAGGACCTCTGCAGTAGCATACAAGACAACGCCATCAGTCAATGTCTTGGGAGTCCTGCCAGGGACCAAGAGCTCCCTACTCGCCAAGGGAATCGGTTTAATTTTTTTGGACAGAACTAACCAATGACAAGAAAGCTCTTACATTGAGTTGTGATAGTTTGTTATGCAATTTCCACCTGCCGGTCTTAGCTCTACCCTTCTAGCATCACACAGAGGAAGTCTACTTCATCTTCCACTTGACAGACCATCAAAGTAAAGATCCACCATGTCTCCCTGAAGTGATTAATTTTCAAAGCACCCCCAGCTGATTGATTTTCATTTCACTTATTGTACGGGTCACCCTTCTTGGGGAATCCACATGACTCTTTTTGGCCTTCTGACAAGATGCAGCTCAGAACAGAAAACAGTCCATCAGGTGAGCAGAGGGAACATAAGGGGGCTCTGTGAGAAAGACTCAGCACATCTTATTCTGGAAGCTGCTATGCTGGAAAAAACATGCTTGGGCTCCTTTCCTGCTTTCTCATCATCTGGAAGGTGGACGTGGGATGACGGCAGGCAGTACAGGTACAGGGGTATAGCTCTGGAGGGAGAGAAACCCTGCTGCTCCATCGCTTCCCCCTGGCTGGGTTCTCGAATAGGGAGGGAGTTTCCTGCGGAGGCTCTTTTCAGATCAATGCTGTTTAAAGCTTAAAAAGAAAAATATGGCCTAAGTAAAATGATAGTAAAGAAGCTCAAGATAAGACAGCCTTTTGTGCGGGTCTTATATCACATCAGCCATGCTTTAGAGCAGTCCTGGAGGTGAGCATCAATTAGACACAGAATCTTTTTTAAAAAATTAATAAAGTTTAGATTAAATACTAAAGAGGAAAGTTGTAGTCCATTCTTCCTGGACAAAGGCTCAGAAAAACAAGGTTGCTTACTCTTTCCTCCCCTGAGGCTGGCATGGGAAAAGAGCTTCTATAAAAATGTTTTGAAATTCTTAAAAAATATTTTGAAAGTAATTTTTACAATTAAAACTTGTATTATGGGAGAGAATATTTTACACCGATGGGGCCATTTGGTAAAAATGATCCAGAAAAGCAATTTGTCTCTATTATATTTTATTTTGCTCTATTTTGATAGGAAAAAGGAAGGGTGGAATGGTAAGCAACCTTTTAATACAGTTTAGAAACTTAATGTGGAAAGGGCACTAATATTGTAATTACTAGTTTTCTTTTATCAGCGCCAGTTCTCTTTGTTGCTCTTGCTATTTAAAGTTACTGTTCATACACTGTGGCTAATTCCCTTTGTTAAATTTCACAGTGAATGCAGCTTCCTGAATATTTGTTATTGCAGTCCTATGGATGTACGCTTCTCAGATAAAGGAAGAACCGGGTGCATCCATCTGTGCACAAATTAAAAATGAGTTTAACCCCATGGTTTCCGTGACCCTGTCCCTTGGGGCAGAGTGTACCCTATGCTTTGGACTAACGAGATGTAAAATGGTAGGAACACCTGTGTTGTATTTTTAATGGCATTTAATGGTACATCAAAAATGTCTTCCATATGATCCTGTACGTATTCAAAGAGGAACCAGGAGGTGAGGGCACCCTCCATGCCCAGGGGCTGGCGTAGAGGGAGGTGGAGTCTGGAGAAGGAGAGAAAACAGTGACAGTCTTCTAACATTGAAATGTCTGTTTTCAGTATGCAAGCTATTCACCCTCCGAGGTTCTGGTTTATTTGCAGCTGGGTGGGAGTTTGGGCATCACAGTCACACCACCTCCCTGAAGAGAGACTCAAGAAGGAAGGAAAGAGGGGAGCCGCCGAGGCAGGCTGCTAGGGAGGGTCTACAGGCCACAGCAGGACAGGGGAGCCTCTTTCTAGTGCCTGACCAGAGCCGCTGGGGAGGAAGAAGTGGAGGCCCTTTTGGTTTCTGTGATAATCCTTCTCTACCTCTCGCCTTTCAACAGGACTGCCACTGGCAAGAGCCCATCTTCAGGGAAAGCGTGCACATTCGGTTTTCTCTCTTCTGTTCCTCCTCTTGTAATTCTGAGAGAGAGAGAGAGAGAGAGAGAATAAGAAAATAATGGACATTTCTCTCTGTCCCTTTCAGTCTAATATCGGAAAGAGAAAAAGGGAAAGGTCTACCACCCACAGGAATAGATTTTGCTTTGTCACTGGGGATTATAACATTTATTTATTCATTCAACGGGTATTTGTTGAATGTCTGCCATGCGCCAGGCTCTATTCTAGGCTTGGGGGAGAGGAGTGAACAAGTCAGAGAAGGTCTCAGCTTTCAAGGAGCTACAGTCAGGTGAGGTGAGACGGCAATAAAGGAGAAAACAGGTGGAAGCGATGCATAGGAGGGAGACGAAGCAGGGAAGTGAGTGACAGACTGTGAGAGCATGTTTGAGTGGCTGGCTGGGGGAAAGACAATGATATCTGATTGGAAGCCAGAGTGATGTGACGACTTGGAGCGCATGTTCCAGGCTGAGGGAAGAGCAAGTGCAAGGGGCGCCAAGAAAGGCCATCCTCTCTTCTGGTGGACACTCCAAGAAGTCAGCGTGGCGGGTTGTGGGCCCGGGGAGAGACTGCAGATGCGAGCCTCAGCAGAGCCAGGTCAAGCCCCTGACTTGGATTTTATCCTAAGTGCACTGGTAAATCAGGGAGGGCTTTATTTACCTATGCGTTGTTTGAAAACGATGGATGAATTTAAATATACTCAAAAACAGAGAGGAGAGCATCATGGATCTCATCCAGACATCACCAGCTTCCATCATCCACACCCTCCTTATGTCCAAGCCCCACTCGATTTTCCCATCCTGACCACATTTTAATGCAACTCCAGATATCACTGCATTTCTCCCATAAATATGTCAGCATGTATCAAATAAGAATAGGGCATCAAATAAATATTACCAAAGAGTGTGTGCTTAAACATTGAATGTGTGAATATTCTTTTATTTTGTTTGAATTAGAATCCAAATAAGGTTCATATATTGAAACTGGTTAGTACTTCACTTAAATCTCATTTAACTCATTAGTTTCCTTTCGTGAGAGGATTTAAAGGCAGCGTATCAGGATTTGTCACTTTTTAAAAGACTTTTCTAGTTCCATGTGGATAGCAGTGAGCAGGAGGGCAAGAAGGAAGAAGAGGAAGTGCTTAGGAGTCAGTGCAGTGGTCCAGAGGGAAAGGACGGTGCTAGGGGGGTGGATGAGATGGAAAGAATTTGGATAAATATGGGGTTTGTTCATTTATTACCTCATTTTCCAGTTAGAGCTTACTGGATGTATTTTTTACATATAGCCATACGAATCTGCAGAGTATGCAGGCATGCATGTATGAATGATGGACAAATTTATGCATTAAATCTATACAATTAATGCACTCACATGTCTAGTATGGGGTGTGCCTAAACAATCAGTAAAGGAGTCTAAAAAAAGGGGGTCTTGAATTCACAAAAATAATGTCCTTTTTCATATTACCTCCACACTCCTTTAAATAAGGTTACTAAAATTGCCCTATTTGATTTTAAGATGATTCACTTGAAATTATCACATTATTTCAAAGTAACAGTGCAACTTAGATATTAATTATCCTTCCCAGAGAGAGAATAAAGCACGTGGGTTTATCATTGAGTCCTGTGGCTGAAGAAGACCTGAGAGATTAACTGGGAACAAATCGAAGACCCTAAACTGAGATTCCCAGCGGTGCAGGCAGAGCAGATGGCCCAGAATTTGCGCTTGCGCACTGCCTGCTGCTCCCCACATCTGCCCCGACTATTCCTGAGCGCCTGTCCCTCCTGTCTTCACTCGTAATTGCTGTGTGCTGGCTCTGCCTGGAATCACCTTCCGCTTTCCTCTCCCGAACTGTGTCTCCCAGCCCTCCTGTAGAGTCCTCAGTGTGGGGCTGAGAAACGCTATTACTCTCTCATTGTTTTGTATTTCTTTTACCCACAGGTCACTTTTGTTTTATATTCAGGGTCCATTTGATGGAACGTCTTGCAGCACCTGGGAACTTCATTTATAAAGTCCCTCAAGCATATCACCTCGGTGCACCTCAAGTCTGCATTTTATGTCTGGCTGTTGTTTAGAGCTTTAAAAATGAAGGGGGTGGGAGTGGGGGTGGAGAGAGAGGGTGAAAGAAAACACAGCAGGGAATCATCACAACTTCCATTCCTTATTTTCGTTATCAGCATTAAATGTCAACCAAATCTGAAAGGCTCTCGGGTGCCTGAGAAAACCGGCCAGCACTTGGTTGTTTCGATTCTGTGCGTACGAATTGCTCTTCGCCCTCCACGGTGACTCGGGAGTTCTTGTTTCACATCAGCTGACCTTACTCCTGGGGTGTCAAGAGTGTGAATGTAGCTGAAGATACAGCGAAAGATACAGCTGTATACCTGTATACCTGAATACAGCTGAAGCTACAGGAGGAGGAGATGCAGCTGCCTCTCAGAGGTGATTGATGCACTTGACATTGGGTTAGGACCTAGGATTCATGTGTGGTCACAGACGCCAGATGGATAAATACATACTGCTCCCCAATTTAAGCTGTTAACTTAGTTTTTTAATTAATTTGAGGAGCATTGTGGCTCTGTCTACACAACACCAAAACCTCCCAATGAAAGTTGAAAAATGCAATTTAAAATTCCAATGTTTGTGCTGCAAAGAAACAACTCAATGTCTCATATTTAGGTAAGTGCAGAGGAGAAAGCTCTACTTCAGTTTGACCCGAATGGCGTCTCCTTTTATGTAGAAGGCACTAAAGGTAAGCTGAGTTGAATCAAACCATTGTTGATAGGACTCTGCACACCCCGGGCACTGGGTGGCCGGATACCCTGTAGATCAACTGTTCAATGCAGACTCTGTTCCCTATGTTTTTCTCCGTAGCGTTGCCTCAACCAGCACAACCCTTTTAAGTGTCCCAGGATGGACACTTCATACTCTCAAGGCATCATTTTTTGAAAGAGTAGGATGTTAGTAATGATGATTTCAGATGTTGAACACTGTATTTTGTGCCCACCACTGTGCTCAACTTTCAGTACGAGTTATCTCACTTAACCCCTTCGACCACCAGTGAGATCACCCAAATTTAACACATGAGATATATGTCACTCAGGAAGTTTAAATGACTCGTGCGGTGTCACCGAAGCATGTCTCCTGCACGGCCTGTATTCTCACATTACTCAATCTTCTGGAAAATTAGACCCACTTTCCGCCAAGTTGTCTCGGCCGTTTGAGTAAAGTTCTGTGTGGGGGGAGGGGGCGGTGAACACACGTGGGGAGATTGTTTGAGTGAACTCATTTTCTTTTGTTCGATTTCCAACTCTATGCATAATAGCATTTCCTTTTTCTGCAGGAAAGTAGAACCTCTGAAAGAACCAGGAGACAGCTCCTTTGCAGTGCTTCCTTTTGGGGAAACAGGAAGCACTGGAGAGGCATGAGGAAGCCTGCCAGCTAGAGATTTCTCGAGTTGAAAGGGTAAGCCCCCGAGCCCAGCATGGAGCCCGGAGACTGGAGCTTAGAAGTTGATAGGAAATGGATGCCGGAACTTTTGTGTTTCCCTTCCTTTAAGTCCTGACAACAGAGACGCTTGGTAAACACCAAATGGCTGAATTTTAGAGAAACCCACGCTCGTAAATGCTGCAGAGCTCTCCACACCATCCCAGAGCCAAAGGCCAGCTCACTGCTGATTCAGTGGAGAAGGGCTCAAGGGTCGTCAGAGATACCCATCCCTGTGCTTAGTCTCCCGAGTGGCATTCACTGAGAATCTTTCCTTTTTCGTGACGTCATTGAGAGCAAGGAACCAGATGTCCATCTGGGTTACTTAAGCTAAGTTTGGGTGGAAAGAGAAGGTGAGATTGAGCAGAATGTTACAAAACAACATGCAGGGAATTCCCGTCGTGGCACAGTGGTTAATGAATCCGACTAGGAACCATAAGGTTTCGGGTTCGATCCCTGCCCTTGCTCAGTGGGTCAACAATCCAGCATTGCCGTGAGCTGTGGTGTAGGTTGCAGACGCGGCTCGGATCCCACGTTGCTGTGGCTCTGGCATAGGCTGGCAGCTACAGCTCCAATTAGACCCCTAGTCTGGGAACCTCCCATATGCCGTGGGAGCGGCCCAAGAAATGGCAAAAAGACCAAAAAAAAAAAAATGCAAATAAAATAGAAAAGGCAAGTTTATAAAGGATATGGAAGAGGAAAATACCTACTCAAGAACTTAAAATGCAGAGTTCCCATCGTGGCTCAGTGGTTAACGAATCTGGCTAGGAACCATGAGGTTGCAGGTTCGATCCCTGCCCTTGCTCAGTGGGTTGAGAATCCGGCGTTGCTGTGAGCTGTGGTGTAGGTTGCAGACGCAGCTCGGATCCCACGTTGCTGTGGCTCTGGCGTAGGCCAGTGGCTACAGTTCTGATTGGACCCCTAGCCTGGGAACCCCCATATGCTTCGGGAGCAGCCCTAGAAAAGGCGAAAAGGCAAAAAGACAAAAAAAAAAAAAAGTTAAAATGCATGCAACCCGCAGGAACTTGTTTCAGTGAGTGAACAATGAGCTTCAGTTGTTTTCAGGGCAGCCTGGGGAATTTCTGGCTAATGAATACCGGACTGGAGAATAATACCCACTGAGGGTATTATTATACCCTCAGGGTATTATTATACCTTGTCCAGAACTGACCTGCATGTTTCAATACTGACCAGTGTGGACACCCATGAACCCCGACCCCCGGGTTTCTGCCCCCGCCATAAGGGCCCATGACAAGCCCACCAATGACACGTGCATTCTTAAATGGATCCTTTCCAGATCTTAAAGCGCGGATCCCTCTGAAACATTTTGCACTGTTGGGCATCCCTGTATTCGTAGAATATCCCCGTCTTAGGCCCTGGTCTTCATGAGCACCCAGTTTTCCTCTACTTTTCTGGCCACATCTTCACCTACAGGCTTTTCTCTCACTTTCCATTTCCAACTTGGTTTGGGGATGCGGGGCAGGGTTGTATCTGGGCTTTTTCTTTTCTAACTTCCAGAGATATATAAACTCTTAGCTTTAATATTTGCTCACAATGGCTACTGCTTCATGTTAAGTTTCAACTCTATATATCTAAAAGTCTTCTAGAATCTTCTGCCTAGAAATCCCACTGGCATCGCACATTTGGCAAGCTCAGAACCAAACTCTTTATCTCCTCTGTTCTGCCATCCTCCATCTCAGAGCAGCATCGTCACCCACCCCTTCGTCTATGTGATGAGCCCAGGAGCCATCCATCCGCAAGCCCCAACCTCGTTTCCACCCCCAGTAAATTACCAAGCATTGTCTTCTCTTGCTTCTAAATAGCTCTAAAATCTGTCACCTTTTCCAAGCCTTCTATCAGGAAGTGCTGTGGAGTGATCTTATTTCGGTGAACAGATGGACATGTGACTAAGATCAGATCATGACCTGTCACAAACTCCAGCTCAGTGCACAATGGGGGCCCTGAGGCCAAGGCCAAGTGATTCAGTTCCAATCCCTGCGTGGTTTTGTTCCCCGACAAAGCTACTGTCTGAACTGGCAAGAACATGTTTCCTCATGTGCTAAAACTTCTCTGAGGCTCTGACTACTGGAAGATCAAAAAGCAAATATTGTGTGGGTCTGCATGCATGTAAATATACATTCAGAATGTGCGGTTTTCCCCTACTTTTGTATACCGTACTTTCTCCCTTCCGTAATACCACTTCATGAAGCGCGTCTCCGTCTCCGCCTGCAGACCAGATTTCCACTGGTGACCCCCTAGTCTGTCCCCCTTCTTCCATTTTACTACTAATGTCCATTTTCATCTGAAACAGGTCAAGAAAGTGAATTTATGTTTGATAAAAAGAAAGATCATAGATAGATGATAGATAGGTAGGTACATAGGCAGATAGATAGAGACAAGATAGAAAGGAAGAAAAGCTTTTCTCAGGAAGACAGAACTGATATGCTTAGACTGTTTTTGACTAGCAAGGATATTATGAACTCAGTTTCAATGACTAGATTCAGAAGCAGAAAGATAAACAACAACGAGAAAAAATCATCTCAGCTATTAAAACAACACAACTAGAGAGATATGAAATCTTGAAAACGGATGGAGAAAGGAAGTATGAAGGATCATTGATAAAGGAGGCGAAGCTCTAGGATATCCAGGGTAGGGGAGGGAAATGAGCAGAGCAGCCAGACAAGAATGGCTAATATCTTATTACCTTTTGGGCACAAACCACTGCATTTTAGGTGTTTTGTTTTTTTGTTTTTTTGTTTTTTTTTTCCCTTAATATGTCCTCCCACAAGATACACAAAATAAGATATATTTCTTGGCGGAGTTTGTAAACTTTAATTTTTTCCACTCTGTTCTGAAGACTTTTCCCCTCTGCTGTAAAGCTAATGAACGTGAATATGTTTTTATTGATGTGTGTTCTCCAAGAAGGATATGTGATAATCTTCATTAGCCTTACAGCAAAAATTAGCAATAGCAAATACCAGTGTATTCTGGGGAATTAAGATATTTGCATGGGTGTGATCCTGTGGTATGAAATGTGTGAAACTTCATTCTATATGTATGGCTGGGATTTCAAAATTAAAATTCATTTAGATGTCTTGGATCTCTGTTAGGTAAGTGTCCAATTTAGAAACAGAAATTCTGAAGGAAAAGCGAACAAAGATTTGGTTATCATTGACCCTGGGTCTGACGGTGGTTTGGCTGCAACATAAGCCCCTCTTGTCCCTGAAGCTCCGGCCACCTGCCAGAACACCCATGTGCCATGTCCACATACTCACTGGTTAAAGGTTCAACAAAGCAGGCATTACGATGTAATGGATGGAGGGAAACATAAGAAGATTTCCCCTAGTTTGGTCACTATTCATTTTCTTTCTATTTTTACAAGAGAGAAATGAGTCCGTTAATTCTTTTCATCCTGAAAGGATATCAAAGTTTAACACATCTTTAGTGTCAAACAGTGACAATCTTCTTCGAAATTCTCTAGGGAGTGTGGAGTGCTGCTGTGCTAATAGTTCCTCAATTATGTGGATTTCTGAAGTTGCTTTGGCTGTTAAAGAAGATACTTCGTGATTAGTTCAGCTATTCTGAAGGGCTTTTTCCTGCCATACAGAGCTGTCATCCTGCACCAGGAGTGAAGAAGGCTTGGTTAGAACTTCCCGGCTCATCAGCATCATGAGGGATCCTCAAAAGATACTGTTCCGTGTATTCCGGTGGCATTCCCACGGTAGATCTAAAACAGTTTCCGAATTAACTCCCCATGCCACAGTAAGAATCGTGCTTCTGAATAAAGAATTGGGGATGTGCGAGTTCCCGAGGTGGCTCGGCGGCAGAGAACCCAGCTAATATCCGTGAGGACTCAGGTTCAGTCCTTGGCCTCACACAGTTAAGACGCTGATATTGTCGTGAGCTGTGGTGTAGGTCGCAGACACAGCTGGGATCTGGTGTTGCTGTGGCTGTGGTGGAGGCCGGCAGCTGCAGATTCAATTTGACCCCCAGCCTGAGAACTTCCATATGCCACAGGTGGGCCCCTAAAAAAAAAACAAAAAAAAAAAGCATAGAGGATGTGCTGGCAGCGCCCCCCCTTCCCACACCCAGGACTGAGGGAGTACAGTCAACACTGTTCCTAAGTGGCCTGGAAGTCTCCTCCTTTGCTCTCAGTGAAGATGGGTTTTAAATGGTTTATACATATAGATTTATTTTAAGAATTTGTCTCATGCCATTTGGGGCTTGAAAGTCTAAAATTTGTAAGACCAACCAACAGGATAGAAACTCGGGTAGAATGTGATACTACAATCTTGAGACAGAATTTCTTCTTTTCTGGGAAACCTCAGTTTTTGCTCTCAAGGCCTTCAGCTGACGAGGTGAGGCCACCCACATTATCCAGAATAATCTCCTTTACCTAATGTTAATTAACTGTATTTTTATACAGTTTTAAAGGTTATTTTCCATTTACACTTATTACAAAATATTGACTATATCCCTTCTGATGTACAGCAACTTTTTAAGTGAAGTTAGTTGACTGTAGATGTTAACCACATCCACAAAATACTTTCACAGCAACATCTGGATTTTGTTTAAGTAACTGGGCACTAGAGACAGGCCAAATTAAAAATTAAATTAAACCACACTCATACTTGCGTCTTATTTCTCTTTTTGATCATCTTCTCTTATCGTTTTATTTCCTTCTCTCTCTTAATTTGATTGTCTGTCTTAATTTTTTCTTCATTGGCCTTTATTAAATTTTTAGCTGTATCTGCTCATCTCCCAGCACCTTGTAATTTGGCTTTCATTTCTTTATGTGACTGCCATTTTCTTCTCTTCTTTCCCTGAGTTCTACTAACTTCTGTTCTATTTCTTTTTGTTGTGTTTCCCAGTTCTACTTTTAATTATTAAATTTTTGAACTAAGATGCTTTCTTTGATCACAGCAACCTCAGGGTACAATTTTTTTTTTTTTTTTTTGCCTTCCTTATTAATTCAAGAACTTTCACTTTTTCCATTAAAGGAAATACTGTTAGGCTTTGGCGTATCTGAATTGCCAGCAGCACTTCTCTGTGCTTTGGGGACTTTATTAAGGAACATTAGGGTCATTTGAACACAAGCACTGTGATACTGTGACAGTCAATCTGATACTCATGCCACGAACTAAGTACTAACTTGTGGGACACGCCAGACAAAAGGAGGATTCAAGTCCCCAGAGGACTCAGCGGGACAGTGCGTGATTTCATCACGCTGCTCGGAACCGGGGCGCCCAATTTAAAACTGTTTATTTCTGGAATTTTCCATGTCATGGAAATGGTAACTGAACACTTGAGCACGGAATCGTGATGGCGGCATTGCCATCTTGGAAAATCTGGAAGATGAAATTGCAGAGCAGTAAACACCATCGTTTGCCCGCAAATCTGAAAGCGAAGAGAAACAAAGTCCTCACGCAAATTCCGAGCACATTGCCAGCCTCTGCTAGTGGTTATTATGCTGCAAAGGAGACCAGAGAGACAGCATGAAACATGAAAAGATTCCCCAAGGTGATCTTGCCGGCTCAGGGATGGACGGGTCCGAGCGAAATTTTTATCTTCTCTGCTCTAAGTCCTATAGAGTCTCGCGTTGAACAGCAAAGCCATCAAGCTAATAAAGAATCTATTATCTCCCTTCCCTCCTCTTACTTTTATTCCTCTTCCCCTCCCACAACACACCTCTCTCCTCAGGACTGGCGTCCGGTTCTCAATAGCGGCAGTGGCTGCGTCTTAATGAAAAAAGATGGATAAAATATTACCATAACCTCAGAGGCAGAAGCAAAGCCCTTATTAGAATTCGGACCTACAGCTGGAACTTCCAGCGTGGGGCGGGAGATAAAGTTCACCATTGTTAGCTCACAAGTGCCTCAGACTTCCTGGCAACTGCCGTGAATTACTGAGTCATTTATGCAGGCCTTCAGAAACAGTCCACTGTCTCCCAACAAAAAAGGCATTCAGGAAGGGAGCAATGGTCCTGGAGAGCCGGCTTTAGCACGGTGAATGGACTCCGGGCCCCCCAAGTCAATGGCCTCTGTGGGAAAGGCCCTGATGTCACCGCGAATGCATTTTCAGGGTTCTGCCCTGCTTTCCCCTGCTCTCTCCCCTTCTTGGGTGCTGCCCTGTGTTCTTTTTCTCCTCTTTCTCACTCTGGCTGCCTCCCTCCTGCTTCTTTGAGGCCATTATATTTTTTTCAAAGTTTAGAACTCAAACCCAGCAAAGGTTGCAGACCACATGACTGCCATGGCAACACATGGGGGCTTTGGCACTTCAGATTTTGCATAAAAAGTGGAAAATGTTTGAAAGGGAGGGCAAGAATGAAAGGGGGAAGGAAGCCAGTAGGTCCCACATGGGGGTGGTGTCGGCTGGGAAAGGACAGAGCCAATGGGAAGGAGGCCTGTGGGGCTTGAGAAGGAAATTTATAATCCTTTGCATTCAAAACTTAGAGAGAAAGACAGAAAGAAAGAGAGATAGAAAAGAAAGGAAGAAAAGATAAAGCTCTGTGCTTCTGATGGACGGAGAAATGTAGAAGGAGAATGACAGAATTTCCGCAAGAAATGAGGTCGTGCTTTTGAAAACGTACCCAATTACATGGTTTAGGGGAAACTTTCAAAACGCTGCCTGGCTCCTCAAAAAGAAAGTCAGAAAGGAGAGGAGAAGTCTCATACAATGTGTGACCTGGATGGAAAGAAAGCAGAAAACAAGCTGGCGTATTTTCAAGAACACCCAAGGCTCTGATGTCCCCTGGTGTCAAAGGGCTATGGACATAAACGCTAAGTTGTCTAGTTCTGTTCTGAATTCTGCTTCTTGAAGGACCTGAGCTCTCACATATGGTATCAGGAGTGTCTGACAAAACAGGTGGTTAGCTGAGGTCTGGAGACCAAATCACGCAATGCCTGGCTGACACGCAAGATCCTGTCCCGAGTGAAAGGAAAGGGATGTACTCCTAGCACAAAGTGGCAGCCTAGTTACCAAGTGTCTCACCCAAGAGGACATGAGGAAGTGTCCTGATGGGGGAGGGTCCTTGATGGTGTGATGATTCAGGCATTTGGAGTCAGTAAAGGGAAGGGCATTTAAAAAGACCTGACTTGGCTGGTTTTTATTCAGTTGCAAAGATGCCCTAGAGGTGACAGTGAAAAAATGAGGGGAGTTAACAACAATTAAAGGCTAAGCATGAGAGTCAGTCTGCCCCTTTGGTAGCTCCCTAAGAGGCTCTGAGACAGAAAAGAAGGCATGGCTGAGAAGCAGACTCAGAGTTGCTGGAGCTTAGAGCTGCAGAAATGTTTAAATACTCACATAAGTCAAGTCTGTGATGCTAAGGGAGATGTCCCAGACCAAAACTGGAGGATCCTGAAACATGAGACGGGCATCCGAGTGGGTGGCCTGAGCATTTTCGCACTGCCAAAGCCTTGAGATCTCAGAGCTTGCAGTGTTTGTGCCCGCTCCCTGCTGAGAGCTAGCACACTGTCAGGTAGGAACACATTGCAGAGGCCTCTCCCTGCAAAGCTGTACAGGCTCTGGTCCCATAGGAGTTGACCCCACCACCTGGTCTGACTGCTCAGTTGATACCAGCAAAACCTGCCTTGGAATGAGACCTGTGGGAGCAACACAAGCAGAACCCATAGGCATGAGTGAGCTGCATGAGCCTTTTGGGTGTGAGTTTGCCTTTCTTGTCCACAGAGCCTCGGCAGCACTGGCCCCTGCCCAGAGAACAGGGTGTGGAAATTAGCCCATGACCAGGGAATCCTTTGGCCATGTCATATGCCACATGGTTCAGAGGCAGTCAGCCTCCAGGGGCCTGGAGCAGCCTACAGAAGGCCCAGCATAGGGCAGCTTGGAGGCCATGCTCTGGGGGAACACAGCCTGCATACTACTCAGGACTTTCCATGTGATGAGGGGGTCTCTGAAAGGAGGAAGACATGGGTCAGGGAACCAAGGGGTGGACGCGGTCATGGACGCACTGGTATGATTCCATATGTCCCACAAACGGAATCTGTACTTCCATCGCTGCAACTCTGGGATCTTCAGGTTGGAAGGTCCTAGTTGCCTTTGCCAGGGAGCATAGAAGAGGTTCCACTGAACCACAGGTGTGCGTATCACCTGGATACATGGACTTCTGAGGCCCAAGGACCAGCAGGGAGAAGTGGAGTTGCCTTTGGGATGAGGAAATTGATCCTGATCAGCCCAGGAAGCTGAGACTGCTTCTCCACAGTAGGGCAGGGAAGAGTTGGCTGTCTCCTGCTGTCCTCTTGTCCAGCTAGAGCCGTGAATGGACACAGGTAACTACTTGGCCAGAGAAGGGCTCAAATCCCTCAGGAATGAAGGTGTTAGTCATCCTACCAGGTCGGTCACCAAAAGGGTGGTGTCCTCCCAAAGAGCTTATTAAAGTCCTAACCCCTGATGCCTGGGGAGGTGCCTTTGGAAACAGAGATTTGAGAGAGGTAAGCCAGTTAAAATGAGCTCATACTGAATTGGGGTTGATCTTAATCCGGTACAGTAGGCGTCCTGATAAGAAGAGGAGAAAAGAAACAGACCATGTGGAAACAGAGGCAGCAGAGATGGGAGTGATGCTCCCACAAGCCAAGAAGTGCCCAGGGGTCCAGAAGCTGGAAGATGCAGGAAGGATACCCCCTTTAAAGGCTTCAGAGGAGGACTGTCCAGCTGACACGCTGATTTTGGAATTAGAACCTCCACAACCAGAGGGAATTCCTATTGTTTTAGGCCATCCAGTTTGTGATACTTCATTTCAGCACCCATGGGACTCTTTTCTTTGTTGTTTTAAATGTAATCATTTTTTATGGCTGCACCTGCGGCATGATGGAAGTTCCCAAGCTAGGGAAGACTGGGGAGGGGGGCCTTGAGGACAAGGAGCTGCCCCAAGACAAAGGGCACTTTGTCATATTGGACCCCCAATTCTAAGTGCCCTTCCTCACAGGGACAGTGAAAGGTCCTTCCCAGACATGCATGAGAAGTGGATCTGTGCTCAGGGAGGGGCCCCCCCACCCCACGCAAGTATTGGTGGAATCCAGGAACACAGTTGATGGTTACCTCCAGCTGTTGCACCTTCAGATCTGCCACATGACCACACCAAGGCCATGTGTCCTGGGCTACCAGCAGACAATGATAGGACATGGCCAGGCACCCCGACAAGGGCACTTCTGCCACCACAGGCTTCCTCTTCCCTGGTGCTCCACCTCCACCCGGGGACTCACCGTGGCCACGGAGCTTTTTTCAGACTGTGCTGTGTCTGAAGCTCTTCCACTCACTTTTCTTCCTCCCTCTTCTCTGACGGATGTCAAAGCTATAATATTGTCAGAAGTTCTCACCTCCTCCTGCCTCCTCCCCTACCCTTTGCAGACACTCCCATGAAAATCTCCTGTGGAAGTGATGCTCTCTTGGTGTTTGCTTCTCAGAGAACCTGAATTAATACAGGGCAAAGCTTCTAAAATACTGTCACTCAGAAAAAGATCTCTTTGTAAATCAAATTCCTTGTGAGCTTCATAAAAGCAGATCTGCTCATCTCTTTTCATTTACTTACTCAAGATACACAAAAATAGATAACACTCCAGGGCTCAGAACATTAAGAAATGAGCACCACCGGATTAATGAGCTGTGCCCACCTTCTGAGTTTCCTTGATTAGTCCTGACTATTAACCAGATTCCACAATATAATTGGGCAGCTTCCAACTGGGGCTGAAACTAGAGATTCCTCAGGAACTGTGGTCACTCACTGGCTTCTAGGATTCTTTATTATCCTAGTGTAGTGTGTATCAGTTCAGGAAAGTAAAGGCAAAAACAAAAAAAGAGAGTGAGAGTGATGGCACTCAGTTTGCATTCTTTTAATTATCTGAAGTTGTCAAGAAGCAGCAAGCACCATACCTCCATGGGCTGCTTAATTGACATAGAAATGTCCACAACCAACTTTCTGGTTTCTTGTTTTCTGGTGACATGTTATACTGCATGATGAAAATTTGAGTAAAGCAGCATTCCTCTCCCCTCTCTGCTCATCTAAACCTCACAGAGGGAAGATTACTGTGGGCTTAGGAAAGCCTTGTGCTTCAAACCTGGAAACCATGATGCTAAAAATCCATTTGCAAACCCCATGAAAACTCTTTTGGGGACTGGGGGAGCCAGAAAACAATCACAGCGAGTGATAATGAAGACAGGTGATGATGACCATAATCCCATCACTGCTACAAAGAACGAATGTTGACGAAGCCCCTTCCCACTAAATACACAGGTCTTGGGGCTCCCAGGGAATGTGTGGGGGCCTCGGTGGGCTCATCCTCCTATCGGGGCAGATGGCATAGCAGATCCACGTAGACCACACATGCACGTGCCCAAGAAGAAACATCAGAATAACAAAGAGGAAGAGAGCTGTGTGCCAAACAGAAGATTTTGGTATAGGCCTTGAAAAAGAGTAGGGGTTTGATAGCAAAATAAGAAGAGTATTCCTGCATCCAGGTGGAACGCTCACTAATGCCAACAAGAAAAGAGAAAGCACGTTTTAGGACAGGAAGCCTGTTGGTTACAAGGGGCTTCATACAAAGGGATACTTATGGGTCAAATTAGAAAAAGAAGTGGAAGCAGATCAAGAGTCCTACAAACTTCAGACTTTATGTAAATCAAATATCTTTTAAAGGAAATCATGTGGTCAGAACAGAATGGGGCATTTTAAGTTGGTCAGTTCCTTAAATTTGCAATTGTTTGCT
Organism: Sus scrofa; assembly: GCF_054392235.1. NCBI lineage: Eukaryota > Metazoa > Chordata > Mammalia > Artiodactyla > Suidae > Sus > Sus scrofa. Next base: position 4,300,443 of record NC_139383.1, read on the forward strand.
TGTTTATTTACTTACACTTTTTATTTATTTGTTTATCTGTTTTTATTTCTGTGCTGGCACACTCAAAATCTATTCAGCAAGCTTGCCCAACGAGCTACACAAAAGCTGCCGGCTCCTCTCCATCAACACACTTCAAGCAACTATGTCAGAGCCAGGAGTGAGGAAAAGTTTGGTTTGGTTTGGTTTCCATTTTCATGTATTTAGAAAGGAGCATTATGGACATATTCTTCATTTCAATAAATGCCCTTGTTTTATGAAACCTACATCTACCTTTATTTTCAAGTTCTCCCCCATCATAATTTTCATTTCTTTATAATCTTAATTCACTTCAATCTTATTCTTCTAAATTTAAGTGTGTGGATGTATACACACAGATACAAATATACTCACATATTTTCTCTTTGGGGGTCACCACCATGTATAAAATAATAAACGGCAAGGATATAGGGTACAACAGAGCAAATATAGCCAATATTTTATAGTAACTATAAACAGAATATAACCTTTAAAAGTTGTGAATCTCCATATTGCACACCTGAAATTTATGTAATACTGTACATCAAATAAATCAGTCAACAAATAAAATGTGTGTGGAAAGGCAAAGGCAAATTTTACCAAAGGAAAGTGGAAGGAATCAATCCACCCAATCTGAAGACCTGCTAAATGGCTACAGCAATCACGACGGAACCTGGACACAGGGATCAATGAAACAGAATGGAAACAGAAACAGAGACACACAAATGTGCCCAACTGACTTTTTACGAGAGCACAGAGGCAATAGATGGACGGTTAGTCTTGTCTTTCCTGGAACAGCTGGATAACCATAAGCCAAAAAATAATAAATTTCAATTTAAAACTCACACCATACATAAAAACTAACTTAAAATGGATCATTAGTGGAAATGGTAAGTGGAAAACTATAAAACTTTTAAAAGAGTGAAAAAATCTTTAGGACCCAAGGCTACATGAAAAGTTATTTAACCTTAGCATCTAAACCACACACTGTAACAGAAAAAAAAAAAAAAAGTGTACCTGATCTAAATTAAAACTTTTGATCTGCAAACCGTCATTTTAAGAGTATCAAAAGACATGCTACTGACTAGCAAAAAATATTTTCTCAAACCACGTATCGGACAAAGGACCCCTATCTATAATATATAAAAAGCTCTCAAAGCTCAGCAGTAAACAAACACTCCAGTTAGAATACGGGCACAAAACATGACCGGATATTTCACAGAAGAAGGAATGTAGATCACAAGCACATGAAAAGATGCTCCGTGCATTAGCCATTAGGGAAATGCAAATTAAAGCAAGTAAGATATCTCTGCATACCTATCAGAATGGCTGAAAGGATGATGATAATAATAACAATAATAATAAAACACCAAGAGTCCATCAACGGATTGTATACAGCAGCCCCAAACTGGAAACAACCCCGATGTGCTTCAACAGGTGAATAGTTAAACAAGCAGTGGTCTGTCCACACCATGAAATCCTACTCAGCAGTAAAAAGAAACGCACTGTTGATGAGAACCACGACTTGAATGAACCTCCAGAGAACTGTGCTCAGTGAAAAAAGCCAGTCCCAAAAGATTACACGGTGCAGGAGTCCCTTTGTAGAACATTCTTGAGATGAGGAACATGTTGATGATGGCAGGTTTTAGGGACACGGTTTGTGGGAGAGGTAATTGCAGCTATAAAAGGGTAGCAGGGGAGAGCCTGGTACTGATGAAATAGGTCTGTGTCTTGATTGGTGGTTGCGCAGATCTGCACATGTGGTAAAACTGCATAGAACTAAATGCACACACACACACACACACACACACACACAGCACACATACAAATGTGTGCATTCATTTGTGTGATACAGCACTGTAGTTATGCAAGATGTTATCACTGGGGGAAGCTGGATGAAGGGCATACGGGGCCACTCTGTACTATTCTTGGAACTTGGTGTGAATCTGCAATCATTTCCAAAGGAAAAGTCTTCAAAACACTTGGCCGCCTCCTTGGCTAAGGAGGAGTGGGGTGCCCTTCTGTGCACATCCAACAAGCACTTTAGGTGACGCTGATGACCAGGCATGTCCTGAAAGCCCTGCTTTAGCCTCTCCTAATCCTTCACTTTGGACTTTCTGGCAGGACTGTCAAATTTGGCCAGGATGCTGAGTCTATGCATTACAGTATGACACACAGGGTCATTTTTTCTCATAAACAAGTATGTCAGCTTCATCCTAATGAGAAGAAAGTGTTAGTAGGGCCATGTCTTGTCCAACACCTTGGATCTGGGAAAAGAGTAAAGTGGTCCTTTTATTTAACTGCAAGATGCTCCCCATTAAAACCTTAGAAACACTGTTTTACAGACTTCTTGCTATGGTGTTTTATGGTATACAAAGTCTTAATAAACTTTCTTGACTTCTATTCCTGGCTGAAAGACACCAATCACCTCTTGGATATCTGTCTGTAGTTGAGAAGTCTGTCTTTTGAAAGAGTCTATGGGATTTAAATTTTAGGAGCTACTCTTCCACTCACCTCCCAAAATCCATAATGCAAAGGGAGGGTTATAACACTCAAGGCACTCACACACTGTATCTCATTGGGATTAGAAGCTTGTGGAAGCGATTCACTCACTGGTGAAGCACAAGGCTCATGGGGAGCGATGTGAGTCCAGTCTGCGGGAGCTGGAAGAGTGCGGCACAGCCTGGCATCCTGACCCGGCCCAGCGGCAGCTCCGAGCTCTGCCTGCAGGTTCATGCATTTGATTGCCGTCATCTCTCCTCTTCCACGGACTGGGAGCCCCACGAAGACAGGGGCTGGTGGATAAGACAATTCCTGTCACCATCCCCATATCCAGCAGGGTGGATATCATAGGTATCAACACTCCACTCTGCTTTCACATGCGTATAAATGGAAAAGAATGGAAAGTGTGTGTGTGTGTGTGTGTGGAAAAGCATTTCCAAGGATAAACCCAGAGAAAGACTGGAAGGACATGTGATCTTATATTCATTCTCGTTGAAAGCACCCCTAGTGTTATGCCCTCCTGTACTGCACTAGAGCCGAAACGTTCCTTGAGATTCCACCCTGTAGAAGATACTCAGATTTCATTCTCAAAAAAAAAGTCTCCTTTGCGGTTTTGTTCTGTTTTCTAACAGCACAAATGTAGTCATATCTACATGCTTAAATATGGCTTGTTATTTCATTGTTCACATCTGATTGTGAAGCAGGATTAGACAAGCTATTAAAAAAATGTGGTCTCAAGAAGTGATGTGAAATTGTACCAACACAAATTTCAAGAGAAAACTGGCGACACACTCAACGCACAACCCCATCTGCATACAGCCAAGTGTCTAAATTTAGCTAAGAGCCACTCTTCACTTGTGTATTTTAACAAGTACACCTACCTTTACAAAGGGCAGTAAGAAAGGTAAATTAAAGTCTTTTAATAACTAAGCCGTATATTTCTAAGACATGAGTTCTCAGGACCTCACATAAGAAAACACTTCCTCAATACGTCTTTTTTGTTTGTTTGTTTGCTTTTTAGGGCTACTCCTCTGTCATATGCAAGTTCCCAGGCTAGGGGTCGAATTAGAGCTACAGCTGCAGGCCTACACCACAGCAATGCCGGATCCTTAACCTTGAGCAAGGCCAGGGATTGAACCCACGTCCTCATGGATACTCATCGGGTTCGTTACTGCTCAGCCACGACGGGAACCCCTCAACACCTCTTTTAAATTGATAAATTCACCAAACTTCTCAGATCAAAAATGTTCTAAGCAAAAGCTTGTTTCTGGCACCTGAGCTTCTAAAAAATTTAATCGATACAATTTCCTGAATATATCAAGACAATTTTTCCTTTGGGACACAAATAAGATGTTACATATATTTCTTTTAAACTTTTCTTTCTTGCTTTCCATCTTGTTCTTTAGCCAACAGAGAAGAAAGGCATAGGAGTCTTTCCAAAATCACTTGTCTTTTCACCACAACTAGATAAGGCCCACAGGTCACTTTTAAAATACCAGCTCACTGGTGGTAAGTGCCAGTGAGATGTGCAGTTTGGCTCCGCGACTACTTCTGCAAAATTAAGCTAATTCTTTGAAAATTAGATATCAAGTGTTTCTTAACAGGGTACAATGAATAAAACAAGCCGTTTGTCCAGTGATTCCTTCCTGCTTCCAGAAAAGAATCAAAGTATTTTAAAGAGAGAGCTCTAATCCTCTTGGGCCTCGTGTAAAAAGCCCCCTGCAGCCAATAAAGGGTTACTGACCCAGAACAAATGCATTCATAAGCTTTAATAATTACATTTGGGTCATTTTCTTTTAAAGCATGAAACAAGAGCTCTGTCCCGCCAGCACCTCCTTGGCCCACCAGCCATCTGCGAATGCGCTCAGAAGTTTTTCATCTTGAACAGAAAAGTGTCATCTGTCTCTTTTTAAACCCAGGTGTCATCTTCTTCCCTCCTCAGTGCTCCAGGCCAACAAAGCTTCTGAGCATCCCTTCTGCAGATGCCTGGGAGATTTCATGCGGATGAACACTAGGAAAGGAGCTTCTGTGGCGCTGGTGTCCACCGCCTCTCAGTTAAACGACTCAGGAAGACGCTGCAGAAACCAGAGGCCCAGGTCCATCCGTGCGCAGTGAAACGGCTGACGCGAAGGCGTAAATCACCAAGCACCGGGTGGGAGATGCCAGGGAGTGACATCATTTAATTGGGTTGGACGATTATCGAAGGTCTGCGTTACACACGCTGGATGAAGTCACCAGAACGCTCTGCTCGGGGACAGAGAAAGCCGGAGGTCAGAGAAAGGAATCCTTGGCAAGGGCGCGGGATGGAAGGTTGCTTAGCAAGGAAGAGGCGGGTCTGCGTCGGTGTCTGGACGTGCAGATGCAATGCCCTGCACACGCTGTGTTCTCCTGGACCACCTGTGGTCGGGGACCTGGCTGTCCTCGAGATCGGAAGCTGCACTTCCTCGTGGGAACGCGGGGTGTTCCCCGGTACAGCCCCGGGGCTCCCTCCAAACCACAGTCCGAGAAAAATAAAAATGGAGAAAGGGAGCATAATGACGAGATACTGTAAAAAAAATCTATGTGAAAATATTTTTACAGCCTTAGCAGCAGCCCCTTTTAAGAAGAGGAAGTGAGGAGATGCTGTTTTTTTCCACAGGCCTTTACGTGGTAATATTTTCTCCATTTCTCAAAAGGCAAATATTCACTTAGTGGGGTCTTGTAAAATAGAAATAAAATGTCTAATAATGAAGTAAATGAATTATATACGTAGTGTATGTATATATGTATATACAAAAACACACACATATACGAAAGGGTACAGAAAATAGGTTAAATGAATTTTGCAAAGGGTATTATTATTTTCACCTTTAAATCCTCCAAATGTGTATCAATACGAGGGAATTCCTCCGTAACCACCGGTTATCCACTTCAGTACATTAACACCGATACAACACTTAACTCCATTTTTCTGAAATGCACCCAGTAACGTCCTTTACAATTGTTCTCTCCCGGACAAGACCCGTCCCGAATCAGGCATTAAAGAAGGTGTCTTCACTTCCATTACATCTAGACAATTTCCTCCGCCTTTTGTCGTGACTTTGGTCTTTTTTTACCACGGTGCCCCTGCTCCCTTCTTAAGCAGAACGTTCTTCCCGTCATGGGGGATGTTTCCTTGGCCCTGGAGGCAGGACGTGCCTTCTCTGCCAGGACACTACCGAGGGGCTGCTGTGTCCTTCTCAGGGTGTCGCCCCTGGAGGCACATGGCTCCATCTGCGTCCCTCACCCGTGGTGCTAACTGTGGTCACTCGGCCAACATGGAGTCCAGTTTCTCCACTGCATCATTATCCTTTTTTGAAACATAGAAGGGTGCTCTGGGGAGATACTTTGAGGCTCCTCGTCAAAATCCCCCCACCTTTGCCATCTGTTGATGATTCTTGACTGATCCAAGTTTTATTCGGATGTTTGAAAAATGTTAACTTTCCAACTCCAGCACTGTTTCCTCATTTACTAGTTGGCACATGGCGTTCTACTCCTGGGAGGGTGGAACGCTTCTTGCTTATTAATTGGTTTACCTACTGATGTATCTTTTCTTTACTCATATGCACTCATGATTTTGTGCACAAGGTCGCATAAGGTTCTGAAAGAAATTCATTGTATCTTTCTGTTTTAGATGTCATCACATGATTAAATCATGTACACACATAGAGATAGCTATATGATGCGTGTGTGTGTGTGTGTGCGCGCGCGCGCGTGCACCTGTGTACGTGTGTGCATCACCTCAATGACCACAAAAGAATACAAAAACAGTATATGTCTCGCTGACAGTATCATAAAACCACTACTCAGAGCCCACTGATGATCTGAATGGCATTCTACTGATTTTGAAAATGTATGTCAGCATTAAGTAAGACACTTTTGACTAGTATCAGCCTGGACAATTTCTAGTCTACTCAAAATACACGGAACTGTGGTAAAATGAACAGGTTGCCTGTCTCCCACAGTGACCTATGGAGGATGCTTCCGAGGAAGACATTAAATCCCCATAATTGTTATTTAGCATTTATTTGGCACCGTGAACGTACACTGAGCAGAGTGACAAATAAAGCTGAGCTAGCTCATAACACTCAGACCCCAGGAGCTCAGAGCCATGAAGGAAGAGGCCTAATTGGGCCGTGCTGCGAGGGCCATGGGGAGAGATTCCTTGACAGGTTTGCTGCTTTCATAACACATTTAGGAGACGGTAGGTGAAGTTAGCCTTTTATAAACTACTCCATGGCATAATTGTGGAAATAACATAAACAGAAAAGGGATTGACCAGCATCCTACTGAGAAAGGTAGCCTGTACTACGAAGTTACCCTCAGAGGTTCAAAGCCTCCTGACTGATGCCCTGTTCTGCCCCTGTGCCCTGGCGGGTGGGCTGAGCTGAGCGTATTGTTAGTTTGATGTATCTAACTATGCAGTAGGCCAGACCTCTGCCTTGATGAACAGATGTGGAGCAAAGACTTGGAAAGCAGGCCCTGACACACACCCATGACCGAGTTAATAGGTGTGGGGGGCTCCCTGACCTCCTTCCAGGATCGCTTCCGAGAGTTCTTCACCATCTCTGCGTGAAACTGGCTTTCCATGAGCTTCTCCAGGCAGCCTTTCCTATCAAACATGAAGACCCAACAGATTTCTTCAAGCGACCAGACTTTCATCCTGAATTTCACCCCTAAACTTTCCAATCAAGTACCACATATTTCTGTAATAAAGGTGAAAAGCTGCTCGTTAATATTCCTATCCATATTACCTTTTTACTCAAACAAAACAAAACAATAAACAGAGAAAAGTTATCCTATATACCTCCTATGTTTCTCATTTCGTTAAAATTTTGAGATAACAAGAATGAGCTGAGAGGCTAGAAGTCCTGGGGGTGCCTGAGTCCACTGAATATGGGGTGCCCAAATTTCCAGTTTATAAGTCTTCTCTCATCTTGAATATGCAGATATGCAGACACTGCCCTGGGGAATTTCTCACTGCCCAAGCCCCTCTTCCTCAGACCAGACACCCTGCCTCCAGACTCATCTCCAAATTCATGCTGAAGTCAAGACAGAGAAGTTTGGCAATTCCTCCTCCCCACCCCCAAATTCCAAGTCCTTCTTCTAAGGAAGGGTCTCTCTACTGTAGGTGTTCACTCTTTAATGGGCAAGACCACACAGACTCCAGCAGACACCACAAAACTACAGTATTTCCTTCAGTGTAGACAGCTGTTTAGAGTGGCCACGAGCCTTCAGTCAGTTTTTTCAAGGGAAGGGAACTGATTCTTTTTTTAATGTTAGGATCTGGCATTTCCACAAGCTGCAGCATAGGTCAAAGATGCAGCTCTGGTCTGGTGTTGTCATGATTATTGTGTAGATTGTAGCTGCAGCTCCAATTTGACCCCTAGCCTGGGAACTTCCATATGCCACCAGTGCAGCCCTAAGAAAAGAAAAGAAAAAAAAAATGTTATCCCACTGTATGATGAACACACAGCAACTCTGGTTTTCTTTCCCCCCTTTTTTTTTTGAATTTTTTTATTATTATATTTATAGTTCTACAACTATCATCACAATTCGATTATAGAATATTTCCATCCCAAACCCCCATTCTTTTAGCTTAAGATTCTCTCTTATTTTAAAAGCATTCTTACATATGGGTTGTCCTATTGAATGTGTTCTGGGGGGACTTAGAGATGTTCAGAGAGGTATCTTTGGTACTCACCAAGCTTAAAGAATAATTCAATATACTTAGTTATACCATAAAATTACATTTGCCTCCTAAATATTCTTACTTAAAAAAAAGAATTAGAATCCCTCTCATCATCGTGTCTTCCACTAAAAAGACTCTTTCTCTTATAAAATGGATCAATTTTCTAGCCCTACTTTTCTGGTATATCTATTGCCTTTAGAATCTTCTCCTTTCTTCTCAAGCAGCAGCATCAAGTGCTACATGGATACTATTAGAAAAATGTTAGTGCTTAAAATTGCATATCCATGTGGATGTTTAAAAACATAATCTGTATGCGATTTGAGAAAAAAATCCAAAGAGAAGTCATAAAATTAAAAGCTGTTTTCATCCCCTCCCACTCACAAATACACAATTCTACCGCTTAAGAACTATGATTATAGACCAACTTTCCTTGGACTCTTAAGCTTAAGGCTCTGCTGCTAATTTTAAAAAGAAATCAGAAGTATATCTGAAATACATAGGATATAGATAGTTCTTAGTCCTTAGGGATAAAATAAGAATAGAAATAGACACTTCAATACAAATTTCAGACCAATATTCAAAATATATTATTCATTATTCAATATTCAATATTCAAAATATATTATTCATTTTTTATTAAATGACTGATATTCTCAAATCACTGTTTAATTGGACTTCCATCTGTAGCAGATGAGATACCCTGGGTGACCTTGATCTTTTTGTTAAGACAATTAAAATACTGAAAGATAGATGATGAGAGATAGGTGATATTATGTCACACTGTTGAGCTGGCATAGAAGAAGGACTCGGCAGAGCTCTAAATGAAAATGAGGGCAAAAACGTGGGGAATAAGCAAGAACCAAAGTTGGCTTTGCCTGGGGATTTCATCGGGAACCTGCAGGCCTTGGGCCTCTGCTTCATGTGAGAGAAAAGAGAAAGTGTAGACTTGCCCAATGTGCAGCGTCTCGACGGACACTCTCCTCATAAAGCTGAGATCCTCACGGAATAAAGCCACGGTCCAGAAAGGAAATTGCTTGACTGCAATTTTGGTGCTGTCCAGATGAAGGAGAAACCTCCCTGAGGTATTTGTAACTTCCCACAACTTATAGCCCAAAGTCATAATATCTGAGTGGAAGGAAGGAAGGAAGGAAGGAAGGAAGGAAGAACTTGAAGTTTTTCCAGGTTGGCAGGGTATCAGCCCACCGGCAGAAGCATATCCAAATCCTAGCTAAGTGCAACCGGGTATGAAATATTTCCACATGGAAATTCAGGAAAAAGAGTTGATATTTACATAAATCTGAAACTCAGAAGGAAACAAGGCACCATGTATAAGAGCCAGCTGACATAGCAGACAGCAAAAGAGAATCCATAAGGGTAAAGAATGGTCAGGATCAGCATATGATATATGTAGACATGAGAGCTTGAAAGCATGAGAAAGCAGAAAGAGTATATTTAAACGTGTGAAAAATTTTAAAAGAATGACCTCACAATTTTATCTTCCACAAATGACCCTCAAATTAAAGAGGGAAATTGACAGAACACTGTAAACTAGCTATAATGGGAAAAAAATAAAAATCATTATATTAATTAATTAATTGATTAGAAAGCTGGCTAAAGAAAGTTAAAAAAAAATTAGTGAACTGGCAGGTGGAACTAAAGAAATGGTCCAGAAGGCAGCCACAGAGAAAAAGAGATGAGAACCATGACAGAGAGGTTGAGCCACAGAAAAGAAAGTGAAAACTTTTAATTTTGTCTAACTAAAGTTCCAGAAGAAGAAAGTAAAGGGGAAGAGTCACTATTTAAAAAGCAGTAACAGTGGCTGAAAATTTTCTGGAATTGTGATATAGCAACTCTTAAAGCCAGGAAGACTATGGAGTTTCAGTCGACATGAATAAAATTCATACTTATTATTATGAAACTGCAGAACAGCAAAGAGCTGGGGAGAGAGACAAAGAACTGGCCCCCAGGCTGATGAATGAGTCCTCAACAGTGTGAGCAGAAGCCATAAGGCAGCGTAATTAACATCTTCAAAGTGCTGATAGAAAATAATTGTCAATCTAAATTGCCATCTCTTTCGAGAAGGAGGGGAAAATAAAGACATATTCAGACAAGTCAAAATTGAGTTTGTCACCAGCAGACTCTCAGTAACGGACATTCTCAAGGATTTCCATGAGGCAGAAAGAAAGCGACTTCAGATGGAAAGTCTGGGATGTGTTAGTGAATGATCACATAACAGGATTGAGCCCTTGTTGATCAGAACCTAAAGCATCCCCCCTGGACAGCTGACCTGCTGAGGGTGGTTCTGAGCATGAAAGAGCTTGAAAAGTTGAACAGTCTGTGGCACCTGGAATGGCCTATCTGTGTATTCGGAGGAGGAAAATAGCTTACACGTGAGAGCAGTCAGCTACAAAGAGCCCTCAGCAGACACCGTAATGGATGTCTAATGGGCGTCTTAACCAAAGGGGACAGGTCGGGGGAATGGGCTGGAGGGGTGAGGATGGCACATGCACACTGCCAGGGGGGACCTGCTGTAAAGCACAGGGAACTCTACCCATATTCTGTGATCATCAATATGGGGAAAGAATCTGAAAAAGAAGGATGGATGCACATGTATAACTGAATTACTTTGTTGTACAGCAAAAATTATCACAACATTGTAAATCAACTACACTTCAACAAAACTTTAAAAATGAAAAATAAAGTGATCGTGCTAATGATGCTAAAAATAGATAAATAAATACTGTTCTAGTAGCCCACACGGCATTCAATTCAGGAATATATTCAAATAAAGCAAAGAGACACTTTTTTGCTTGTGTAAAAGGTGAACATGTCCTAAATCAATTTTTTCTCTCAAGGAAACTCTATGTAATTAGAGGTAAACTCTATGCTTTCATTGTGTCTCCAAAAAAACAACAACAAAAAAATGATATTCCATAACCAAATTACTGATGTGCCTTTCAAACCTGAAAACCTACTCCATATACTCCCATATTTGTCAGTTGGCAAGTTTATTCCTTTAGTTGTTCAGTAATTCTTAACTCTTCCTCTTCCTCTTGTCTCTGACATTCTACCAGGAAATCTCCTTAACTGTGTCTCCCCAAGTTACCAGGAGCTGGACCGTTTACCACCAGCTTTTCAGCATCATGACCATCTCTCACCAGGTGCTGATGGTGTGTGTCTATGGTCTCGCGCATCCTTGCTCCACCCACACCATCTATGGCAAATATCGCAGCAAATATATTTATGATGTTTTTACAGTTTAAGGCAGGCCCTCTTTTATTAGACTTTCTGGCTCCTCCACATTCTACTCTTTAGAAGGCCAAGTCCCTCAAGAACCCCAGGTCCTGAAGCATCCCTCCTGACCCCCTCTCCCAGGTCACTGACCTCACACATTCCACACCAGCTGCCTTGCATCCGTGATGTTTCTGAACATCGTGTTGGCGCGATCCCAACTAAAAGACTAACTATTGCCTCTTTCTGGGAATTTTTCCGCAGACCTCTCATTGACTGCAGATATATTTCTGATTATCTAAATGAAAGTCGCAACACCTCCCCAGAACTGACTCTCCCTTCTTTTCACTATTTCCCCCATGATACTTAGCACTATTGCAGTCCTATAAATTTTAGCTATTTAAGATGCTGATTGGTTGTTTTCTTTTTTAAATTTCTTATTAAATTTGCAAGGTTGATTTGCAATGTTGTGCCCTTTCTTCTGTACAGCAGAGTGTCTCAGACGAGTATGTATATACATTTTTTCTCATATTATCCCCCATCATGTTTTACCCCAAGAGATTGGATATAGTTCCCTGCACTGTACACCAGGACCATTGCTTATCCTTCTAAATGGAACTGTTTGCATCTACTGACCCCAAATTCCCGGTCCCTCCCTCTTCCTCCCCTCTCCCTCCCCCTTGGCAACCACAAGTCTGTCCTCCTTGTCTGTGATTCTGTTTCTGTTCTGTAGATAGGTTCATTTGTGATATAATTTAGACTCCACATAAAATTGGTTTCATTTTCTATTTTCAGCGTTACTAAATATAGTTCTTTAAGTCTGGGGCTTTGTTAATTTTGTTTGCTGGCATATGTGAAGCTGTGGCTGAATATTTGTTAAGTGAATGAAAAGTTACAACCATTCAACTTAAGATCAAGACAAAAATAAGTAAATGAAGCAAAGTAGATAAATAAAGAAATTGAAGATAAAACAAATAAAAGCAACCAAACAATTATATTTAGAAAATATGATTATCTACAGAAGTCTCAATAAATCTATGGGTAAATTATTACAATCAATAAGAGAATTTGGATCTAGATGAGATCAATATACAAAGATGTTGCCTTCTATTCGACAGCAACAGTTATGTAAACAATTGCAAAGAAGATATCATTTTGAATAGAAAGGAAAAACTTTAAAATGTTTATATTCCACTCATTTATACTAGCTCACCAAAGATGTGTAAGAAATTAAAAAAAAAGATATTTAAGGAAAATCTACATAAAAAAAGGATGATGGAATTTTTAAATAAAAACTCAATGTTAAATATATATCAATGCTACACAAATTGATTTATAGGTTCGATGTAATTCCAACAAATTTCCAAGCAGTTTTCACAAACTTTATAAGCTATTTCTAAAATTTAGAAGGAAGACGAACGGCAAGGACCACCAATGGTGTTTTGAAGACATCTAAGGTGGAAATAACCGCTCTACTGGGTAACAAGGTTGTTGTAGAGTACCATAATCAAGCTACAAATCTTCAACAAAGTAATACAACCAAGGTGTATCGTAGGAGTTCCCATCGTGGCTCAGGGGAAACGAACCTGACTCATATTCATGAGGCCAGGTTCAACCCGGCCTCCCTCAGTGGGTTAAGGATCCGGAGCTGACGTGAGATGTGGTGTAGGTTTCAGGAGCGGGTCGGATCCCGTGTTACTGTGGCTGCGGTGTAGGCTGGCAGCTATACCTCGGATTGGACTCCTAGCCTGGGAACTTCCAAATGCCACAGGGACTGTCCTAAAAGGACCAAAATAACAAAAGGGGGGGTGTATTGTCAAATAGTTGTCATCACAGCAGAAGAATAGAAGTAAAGCTAAAGGAAATTTTTAGTAATTCTGTGTACTCTATTATGCCATCTTTTTGTGCTTCGTAATATGCATGTTCTGAAAAGCCAATTGTATAAAATTTAGAATGCTTTTAGATTACAAAACTGGCATGGAATGAGGATGTTTCCTTATGGGGTTTGACTTGATTCTGTGGCTTTCCTTACAAATCCAAAATGACATGCTAATCTCAGCGCATGTCCACAGATTAAATACAGATGGAAATATCCCCTCTGACGTCCACCTTTGGGGTTTGCATTCTTTTTGGAGCATTCACTAAAACAAAGTTTTATATGAAATGAGAATAATTCTGGATTCTAAACATGAAAATCTCTATCAGAGGTAATCTAGTCAACTAGAGATAAACACGCACCTGTGCAGTTTTCCAAGGTGTGTATCACTCTTCTAATCCCAACTACAAGAACTCTGTGTTATCATGGAATCTTGCTCATGTAAACTGGACAACAGTGAGACTAGCAGTTTCTCAAATTCAAGACCCTTATTCTCAAATGCCAACATAAGTGTCAAAAAGACTAAAATGTGAACAAAACATGGACAAGCATATAAAATAGGTAAAATGAAAATATATCCTAATATTTACTTTATGCAAAACATGCTATTGCTATATGTTATATATGCTCTTTCTAGAAATTAAAAATTAAATTACAGGACACAACCATTAAAAAGTTTACTTTTTTTTAGCCAATTACAATTCTTCTTCATCATTAACTGACAAGATATGTAAGTAATTTTAGGATTCAAGATTGATCTCTGAAACAATATTGGATAAAATGGCAAAAGTATTAACTCTATGAAATATTGTACTTGCTAATCGATTTACCTATGTTCTCCTAGAGCAAATGGCATAATAGAGTTGCAAATTGTATTACAAGTAGATTTTCTCCAAATAATCACTCAGTTCCATGCCCCCAACTAAATAATCCTAAGATGTTTGCATTCAATTATTTAGAAAATAATAATTATGACAATTATAGTATTTCCTGAGGGACCAATAATATGGCAAATTAAATCTAGTGAAATAGAAATATGTCACCATTGTCTTTTAATACTGGTGAACTGGATCGGGGAAAACAGAAGCTATTATTCAGTAAGTAAGTAAGTATGGTCTTATTGTTTGCACTCAGCAGTAACCAGATAGATGTGTCCGGGGCTGTTTAACAAGGTTCCTGGTAATTCCAAAGCAAAGAATTAATGAGGAGATTTGTGTGAAACAGGAGCTGACCCTGAATAAAACAATCTTATTTTCAGCTTCAACATAACAACATAGTGTTGCTTAAATATGCTTGTGGATTTATTCAACTTTGTTATCCTTGTTCCATGAAAATGAAAGCAGAGGGAAATGGTGTGATTTTTTAAACCATGAAAACAAACTAAAATGTTTCTTATCTCAGGAGTCTGTGCTTCAGGCATCTCCTCTCCAAGTCTGTATCAAGTTAAACTGAAAAGAAAGCAGCTTATGTAGACTACTCATAACCAAATGGACCCAAACCAAGTAGACTATCCCAAATCTTTGCAATGTACCAAATCTAGATGATTTGGGGACCAACTGAAGGACCGTGGTCAACACCACCCAGCCTCAACCTCGCCTGGTTGACACGAGTAGTGGATATCCTGGCGGCCAGTCATCCTGGGACATGGTGGATCCAGGGCAGGAGACGAGTAGGCACACTAGGGAGAGGGGATGTCCTGCTCTTCATGCAGCCATCTGGGGAGGGGTGTTGAACCAGGACTTGAGGCAGGAGGCGCCTGGGGTGGTTTTGGTGGTGCAGGCAAGCTTTTCTTGACTATGGCATCAAAAGCCAAACAGCCTAACGAAGTTTCAGGCTTCCACGGAACAGGAAGTGAAAGACCCAAGAGGGCAGGGTTGGGGTCAGTTTCTAGAGCAACAAGCACCCAGAGCTTGGGTGTCTTACAACCTCTGGTTTGGAAGCATCAGCAGGATGCACCAGCCAGGTCCCCCAGGCTCACCCTCCCTTTAGAGTAAGCAGCACAGGCAGCAAAGGAAACAGCTCCACACCAAGACAAGATGGCTAAAGGTGATGTGGTAAAAACAAAGAAAGCTTGGCTGGAAACACTACTCATTCCCTGGGAATCTGAAATATTTGAAGGACACTTTCTGGTGGAGTGCTTGTAAAACTAGCATCTGAAAAAAACCACTAAAGCTAGTGGGATTTTATACATCAGTAAGCTGGGTCTAAAAATAGGAAACTCAAACTCTACTTCCTATTTACAGTAGATGGAAGGGTTTGGGCTACACAAGGAAAGTAATAGTTACCTACAGGTTTCAGGCAAGGATTATATAAAACCGTTTTTAAGCTGACTGGTATGAACTAGATGGTCAAAGATTGGTTGTCACTTATAGCCCTCACCCCATTCCTCCCTTTATGCAATTACACCTTTTCATAATTTTCTAGAAAGGAAAATGTGAATATTCTTTCTGTTCCAGAGCATAATTTGATTAGGTCCTGGGTCAGTAAGCTTCCTGGGAAAATTGTTTCCTCCAAGACTCAAAGATATTTGAAGCACCTTGAGTAGAAGATGAAATCTTGTCATTTCATACCAGGAGTGCTTACCTGCACTCATCTTTTTATTGTTTGTCTATAAGGTGTCTTTATATTAAATTACATTAACATATTAATTTGATAATATTAAATTATATTAACTCTTTGAATGTTGTAATAAGAGGCAATAATTTCCATGAGTTTATATACATTATCATACGGTAGAACCTAAGATGTAAATTTTGTAAAAATTGAGGCTTTTGGAGTTCCCGTCGTGGCTCAGTGGTTGATGAATCTGACTAGGAACCATGAGGTTGCGGGTTCCATCCCTAGCCTTGCTCAGTGGGTTAAGGATCCAGCATTGCTGTGAGTTGTGGTGTAGGTTGCAGACATGGCTCGGATCCTGTGTTGCTGTGGCTGTGGTGTAGGCCGGCAGCTACAGCTCCGATTCAACCTCTAGCCTGGGAACCTCTATATGCTGTGGGTGCGGCCCTAGAAAAGGCACAAAGACAAAAAAAAAAAAAAAAAAAAAAAAAAAAATTGAGGCTTTGGCTACCAGAAAGAATAGAGTTTAAAGGGTGGTATTGTTAAACCTTTTTTAGGCAGGAGAAGGGAAGGGAGCGAGATGCTCTTACATGAACCATTTGCGTGTGGAACTATCATGCTCTGAATAAGGTCAGTCAAGTTGTCTTGTCCTTCAAGCTCACCTCAGTGCAACTTACGGAACAAGCGGAAAGCCCACCTCGCACCAGCTGTGGCTTTCTTGTTTCTGTTTATGTAGCTTGGAGATTTAAATGATGGTAGAGATGTGTGAATAGGTGTAAATTCTTAATTTTTCCAGCTGTGTTTCATTATTCCTCTACATGAAGTAAGTACATTCTATTTCCCACCAAATATGTTGAGATCTGGCTTTTATGAATTGAACTTTGAATTTTTTTAAATTGTCGATACATCTATAGTTATAAGAAAAATACATGTTCTCTTTACCTGGTTCCCCCAGTGGCGACATCTTGCAAATATTGACGTTGCTGCAGTAAAGATACAGCACATTTCCATCACCACAAGCACTTCTCCTGTTGGTATCCTTCTCTCCCTTTCTCCTCCGTCCTTAACTCCTCGCAACTGGAAATATTCTGTTTCTATAGTTGTGTTGTTTCAAGAATGTTATAGAAACAGAATCATAAACAGAATCATATAGTATAACTTTTTGAGACTGACTTTATTTCTGTAACATAATCCTCTGGAGATTCATTAAAGCTGTTCATTTATCAATCTGTAAGTTTTCATGTATTAGTAGTTCACTCCCTTTTATTGCTGACTGTTACTCCATGTTTCGGATGGTGTGAAGTTGGTTTAAATATTCACCCATGGACAAAGATCTCAGGTTTCCAGTTTGAGGCTGTTATGGCTAGAGCTATGATGAGGATTTGCAGGCAAGTTTTGTGTGAACATAAGTCTTTATTTCTCTAGGATAACTCCTGGGTCATATGTCATTTGCATGTTCTGCTATTTAGAAAATTGCCGCAGTCTTTTCCAAACTGGTTGTAATATTTCACATGTGTTCCTACCTAGCAATGTGTGAGTGATCCTCTTCCTGGCAACCATGTGAGGTTGTCACTATTTTTTATTTTAAACATTCTGATAAGCGTGTAGTATACTGCACTCTATTTTTTATCAAAGTATAGTTGATTTAAAATGTTCCTTCAATTTCTGCTGTGCAGCAAAGTTACCCAGCCTTACATACACATGCATTCTTTTTTTTTTTCATACTATCTTCTATCATGTTCTAACCCAAGAGACTGGACACAATCCCTTGTACTGTACAGTATGACCACATTACTTTTCTGTTCTAAATGTAGTGGTTTACATCTACCAACTCCTAAGTCCCCGTCCACACCCTTCTCTCCCCAATACCCCCTGGAGAACACAAGTCTTCTCTCCATCTGTTTGTTTGGAGATAGGATCATTTGTGTCATAATTTAGATCCCACATATAAGTGATATCATATGGTATTTGTCTTTTTTTTCTGACTTACTTCACTCAGTGTGAGCATCTCTAGTTCAATCCATGTTGTTTCAAATGGCGTTATTTTTTTTTTCTGTCCTGGCTATTGTGAACAGTGCTGCAATGAACATAGGGGTGCATGTATCTTTTTTAGTGAAAGTTTTTCTGGATATATGCCCAGGAGTGGGATGGCTAAGTCATATGGTTGTTATATATTTAGTTTTCTGAGGAACTTCCATACTGTTTTCCATAGTGGTTGTACTAATTTACATTTACACCAATGATGAAGGAGGGTTCCCTTTTCTCCACATCCTCTCCAGCAGTTGTTATTTGTTGACTTGTTAATGATGGCCATTCTGACTGATGTGAGGTACTTCATTGTAGTTTTGATTTACATTTTTCTAATAATTAGTGATGTTGAGCATTTTTTTCCATGTGCCTGCTGGCCATCTGTATGTCTTCTTTGAAGAAATGTCTGTTTTGGTTTTCTGTCCATTTTTCGATTGGGTTGTCTTTTTGTTGTTGAGTTGTGTGAGTTGTTTGTATATTTTGGAGGTTAAGCCCTTGTCAGTTGCAGCATTTGCAAAGATTTTCTCCCATTCTGTGGGTCATCTTTTTGTTTTGTTAGTGGTTTCTTTTGCCATGTAAAAGCTTTTGAGTATAATTAGGTCCCATTGGTCTATATTGTCAATGTTCGAGAAGGTGGATCAAGCAAGATGTTGCTGTCATTTATGTCAAACAGCATTTTGCCTCTGTTTTTCTCTAGGAGTTTTTTTTTTTATTATCTGGCCTTACATTTAGGTCTTTAATCTATTTTGAGTTTATTTTTGTGTATGGTGTTAGAGACTGTTCTAATTTCATTCCTTTACATGTAGCTGTCCAGTTTTCCCAGCACCACTTATTGAAGAGATTGCCTTTGCCTCCTTTGCCATAGATTAGTTTACCATAGCATCTTGGATTTATTTCTGGGCTTTATATCCTGTTCCATTGATCTATATTTCTGTTTTTTGTGCCAGTTTTAAACTTTAGTTTTCTGGAAGATAATATATAGAATTCTTTAATTCTTCCTTAAACATTTGGTAGAATTCTCTAGTAAATTCAATTAAGTTTGCAGATCTCTTTTCTCAAGAGTTGTTCAATAACAAATTCAACTTTCATAATAATTACACAGATATTTTGATTATATATTTCATATTGAGTGAGTTGAGGTAGTTTGGTTTTTGTTTTTTTTTGTTTGTTTTTTGTTTTTTTCAAGAAATTGGTTCATCTAAGTTGTAAAATATATGTGTGTAGAGTTTTTCATGGTATTCTATTATTACCTTCTGATATCTGCAGTAGTAGTAGTGATACCTACCGTTTTATTTCTGATATAGGTAAATTGTGTCTTCTCTCTTTTTTCCCTTGTAAATCTTGCTAGATATCTTAAATTATAGTGATAGTTATAAAGAACATATTTTTGGGTAATTGATTTCTCTGTTGCTTTTCTGTTTTTGATTTCATTCATTTTTATTCTTATCATTTACTGATTCTTTCTGATTGCTATGAGTTTACTATTTTCTTTTCATTTTAAGTTCTTAAGTTCAATATACTATTTAATTGAGACTTTATCTTTTTTCCTAATGTAAGCATTTATTGCTGTTAATTTTCCTCTCAACACTACTTTAGCTGTCTCTCACAATTTTTAAAATGTATTTTTATTTAATTCAGTTCAACATATTTTTAAAATTTCCCTTGATATTCCCTCTTTGGCCTATGGATTATTTAGGAAAAAAAAGTTATTTAATTCCAAGTGTTTACTGTTAGTTTTCTGTTATTGATTTTGTAGTTTGATTCCATTGTGGTACTTCCAGTTTCAGTTCTTATATACGAAGAGTCTGGAAGTCATTATTCCCTTCCTTACAATTAAAAAAAAAAAAAAAGAAAGAAAGAAAAAAAAAACTTAACAAATTGAAAATCAATGGCATTTCTTGGACACATCAGTAAATTGAGTTTACAGGGCAATTCACTTCCCTAAAACCTGAAGAGGCATACAAAGCCAGAAGTGACAGTCAAGATGTACTTATACAGAGGAGAAGCTGCTGGAGTCATGAACTGGTAGGGAGATTTAAATAGTGATTTTGATGAACTTCTGAAGGCCAAGTGTGAAGAAAGAGAATGAGAAAGTCTGAAGTGTGCACTCTTGGGGGTGGGATGTGCTTTCATGGGTTTTATCTTCAGGAACCTCACCAGGTTCTCAAGATAAGGAATCAAAAATTCCCCTCTGGGATCTTGCAGAGGGTGAGAAAAATAACCGTAGTGAAATACACCCAGAGCATTCTCTGCAACAGAGGCCAGTTCTAGGATAAAAATCTTTCCTAATTCCTCACCCACCTTGGGGAAGAGCATTTCCCAACTCTAGCCCTTTCTAATCGTCCTGTACTACTCATGAGGGAAGATCAAAGCCAAGAAAAATGTGAAGTTTGTGACTTAGGGTCAGGACCCTACTGAAGGACTAAGACTCAAGCATAAGATTATAGAACATATTCACCCTCACCATATGGCCGCACCAGCAGGGCTGCAAGGTAATAGCAGTTGCTTAAAATGGAGAGAGCTGCTAAACTCTACCTAAGGAAAATTTCTTAGGAAATCTCAAAGACAATAGGGTAGATGAAAACAAAGATACTAAAGGAATTAGAAGGTTCTCAAATATTCTCTCTTTGCTTTAGCCATGTTATGTCTAAGCTAATGGAGCTCTCTTCCTTCCTCTTTACCAGGCTAGCTCTCCTGATTATTCAGCACTAATTTAAATCACTTCTTCACGACAAGTATGTGAGTACAAGGCATCCTGAAATGTACCACAAAACTGCATAAATCCCTGATCACCAAGGTAAGGTTAGGTCACTCCTTGTGTGTTTGGTGTCTACTGCCTATGCCAGACTTGCACTTTATTGCTCTTGATTACTTAGGTACTTGGCACTCTTCATTTCTAACCCTAAGTTCATTAATAGTAGGGACTCATGTGGTTCACCACTACGTGTGCCTGCCACTCACAGTTGCTGGCACATAATAGCGTCTTAATAAAATATACTGAATTCAAAGAAAATGGAGGCTGTCTGCACATAGAAGCAGGGTTGAGATATAATAATCACTGGATCCTTACTCTCAGATTCCAAGAAATTAGACGTCGAACTACACTGAGACCTGTAGCTCTTAGGACAGAGTGTTATTCTTTCAGTAGAAGATATCCCTCACTTTCCCTCTTAAAATACCCCCGGCTGGGTTTTAGAAATATTTCTCTTTGGCAGTATGGAGAATGGGCTAGAATGCCCTCTTTTCTCCAGGCGGCTTGTCTCCTTAGAAAAGAGAACATGACCTGCAGTATCTCTGAGCCTAGGAAACCATGAGGAAAGGAGAAATTCAAGTTCCAGCTCCCTTAGGAAAATCTCAGGGAAGCTGCTGATTAGGATCAGTTTGGGTCACATAACAATTCCTGAACTAATTATTGTGGTAAAAGTTAAGTCAGAAGGGGGACTAGA
This sequence comes from Sus scrofa, assembly GCF_054392235.1. Lineage (NCBI taxonomy): Eukaryota > Metazoa > Chordata > Mammalia > Artiodactyla > Suidae > Sus > Sus scrofa. The sequence goes on from NC_139383.1 coordinate 4,321,807, forward strand.
ACTGGAACAAATACACGTGGATGGGGAAGGCTCCTGTCTGGGGAGAGGTCGCAGAGGAATCCCAACAAGGCCAACCAGTAACTGTTTATTACACTGGCTTCACCTTCTCACATCCCACCTTGATTCTTAGCAACTTACGACTTCTGTGTTGTTGGGATAAGGAGGGACATTGGGAAACATATAGTAGTTGAAACAACTTCCTTCATATTTATGGGGCTCCAAGGTTGAGAAAAAGATTTAATTGTCCCTAAGAAATGTAGTCAGGTACAAGATTTTCCAAAATATATAAACAAATTCATTCATTTAATCAATTTTATTATGTTCCAGAAACAGAAATCTTACCTAGAACTTTGACTTGTCAGTATTATATATCAATTAACACAATTAAATATTTAGAGTCTTAAGTCATTTCCCAGGTAATCTAGTCCTAACTGTACCTTATGTAGTAATTACTTCTATCTTTTCTGTAACATTGATCTCAGCTTATATTTGAATACTTTCTGTGATGAGAAACTCAGTACTTTGCAAACAAAGAGAAGACAAAGCCATTCCATTATAAGACAACTACAATTATTAGGGATACATTGCTTATGATATATCTAAATTTTCTCCTCTCACTATCACTATCTATTGCTCTCTATTTTATCCTCTGCAATGTTATAGAATAAATCTATTTCATCATCCATATGATGACATTTTGACTATCTGAAGACAGATACCTTGTGCCCTCATCATATTCTCTTTTTCAGGTAAAAACATCCCCATGTCTTATTATTATGAAATCATATTGAAAGCTTATGATTAGAAAAGTAGCTTATAGTCTTGACATAACCATATGAATTTTAAAAATGTTTTGGTTAGCCTTTGTTATTTTCATTATTCATGAGTCACTCTTAAAGTCATGCAATGCACTGATTTATCATTTTTAGAGAATGATTTTATCTGAGTTGCAAAAGCACATCTTTTGGCCAATAAGTGCTCCTACCTTTTCACACAGAAGGATAAATGTATACATCATTTTCTGTTTGGGGATTTGAAGGTTAGGATATTTCCAGAATCATCCCTTGAAACTGTTAAATGCCTATTCTACATACAGTAAATGTGTTAGTTTAATTCTGTCTGAGTAAAAGATTGGTCATTGTTCATGTCCCTAGTGCTTGTATTGGTTCACACATCACATCAACCCTGGAAAAGTAATTACCTTTCCTTAGGCCAACAAAACTTGATAAATTGTAAAAGCCTTCCAGTGGAAGTCTTCCCATCACCTAGTGGCAGTCATAAATCAACTAGGCAATCCCATCCAGAAGTTACTTCATTACTGAGTGTGTACTGAGAAAATGACTTTCTATATTAGCATTGCTTACTTAGGAGGTAATGGATATTACTGTAATATGAAAAACTTGACCTTAAAGTACTATTGCCTCCCTTGATGTATAATTGGCATTTAAAACATAATAATTTTGAACAATATATTTGGAACTGTTTTACTTCAATATGGATGCTGATAAAAGCATTTTTCCCAGCCCTTGTGGTTTCAAAGCTCAAGCACGACCCCTTACTTGGAGTCTGTGGCTGCAGGAAGTCTTCCTTGCATGTGGGCTTCTACAGTCATGTGTTCTGTGCTATCCTGCTCATGGCTTCTGTGCCCCAAAGCTCCTGGCTCCTTGACCTCCTTCTCTGCTTCTTGCACGCCTACAAAAATCTCATCCTGTTTTTTTTCTGAATGTCTTCCTATTGATTTTTTTTAACAAAACTCAGAATTATTGCTGTGTTCTCAAAGACCCTACATGATCTAACTCTACTTTTATCTTCAAGGTAACTCTCTCACTAGAGTATCGTAGGGGTGAAATGTCTACCTCATCGCAGCATTTCAGAGAGCAAATGAGATCAATGAAACTTAGCACTGGTGAGTAAACCTTCATTAAGCAGCTTCTCCACTTCACAGTTATGACTTTCCCTGCACATCCTCTGGTCTCTGGAGGTGAGTAACTAAGTTCACTCCACACTCTGGCGAAGAGAAGTTCAGTCCAACTCCAGGATGGGAGGGTCTACGCTATTGTTTGCAATTCTTCTGTAGGAAATGTTTGTCCCTCCCTATTTATTTTTTTAATTGAATGATTTCTTTATAGACTCACGGATATTTGTTTTACTATTTGGATATTACCTAAGACTTTTTAAATTTTTTGATGCTCAGATTATACCAGCTTTGGCAATTGGAAGCTCTGTCAAGTTATTTCTACCCACGTTAGTTTGGTTATCTATCTTCTTTAAGCCTCGGTGAAAAAACATGTATCGTAAATATAGGCTCCCTGTCTATGGCTTGTGTTTATTTACACTCTTATATTTGATCTACAAAAGGCCTTGATTTTAATTAATCCAAATGTATAAAATTATTTAAGGGTTTTTTTTTATTTGAATTCAGAAAACTAGGACTAGAAGGAACCTTCTGTAATCTATTGAAGGATATCTACAAAGAAAATCAATAATTTTCATACTTGATAGTTAAATATTGAAAACTTTCTGCCGGGGAGTTCCTGCCGTGACTCAGTGGAAATGAATCTGACTAGTATCCATGAGGATACAGGTTCAATCCCTGGCCTTGCTCAGTGGGTGAAGGATCCAGTGTTGCCTTAAGCTGTGGTGTAGGTCAGAGATGAAGCTTGGATCCAGTGTTGCTGTGGTTGTGGCATAGGCCAGCAGCTGTAGCTCTGATTTGATCTCCAGCCTGAGAACTTCCACATGCCACGGGTGTGGCCCTAAAAAGCAAAACAGAGACAAAAACAAAAAAACCCACAAGCCTTCTGCCAGGGTCAAGGACAAGAAAAGGATGCCTACCATCACTGCTTACATTGAACAGTGTACTGCATCCTGGCTAGCAGAAAAAGAAAGAAAAGATCACAGTTGAAAAGAAAACAATAGTATACATTATTCACAGAGGACATGTTTATGCATGTAGAAAATTAAAAGAATCTATAAAAAATAAAAATAACGAATGCATGCAACAATGCTGATTAATAGGTCAATATATAACAATCAAATTTATTTCTATCTAGTAATGAAAATCATGTGGAAAAGAAAAATTTAAACACCACTTATGATAGAATAAAAAATTAAATCATCAAAATAAAAATGTCCATAACATCTGCACTGAACCCTTAAAAATACAACTAAGAGAAATGGAAGATTACCTAAACAAATAGAAGAACGTACCATGTTTATTGATTGAATAACTCAATATTGTCAAAAGAAAATCATTCAAATTGGGTTGTGATGATGGTGGCACAGTTTAAAATATAATAAAATTCATTAAATTATGAAAAGAAAATCAATTATCCCATTGATTCAAAGAGTCAGTGCAATCCCAATCAAAATCCTGAAGGAATACAGGGTGGTGCTGGGTGAATGTAGATATGAAGACCCCTGAAATAGGGCAGAGAGTACAGAAGAGTCCCAGACACAGCCACCAGCTCTATGACAAAGTGAAGACCCCTGAAATAGGGCAGAGAGTACAGAAGAGTCCCAGACACAGCCACCAGCTCTATGACAAAGTGAAGACCCCTGAAATAGGCAGAGAGTACAGAAGAGTCCCAGACACAGCCACCAGCTCTATGACAAAGTGAAGACCCCTGAAATAGGCAGAGAGTACAGAAGAGTCCCAGACACAGCCACCAGCTCTATGACAAAGTGAAGACCCCTGAAATAGGCAGAGAGTACAGAAGAGTCCCAGACACAGCCACCAGCTCTATGACAAAGTGAAGACCCCTGAAATAGGCAGAGAGTACAGAAGAGTCCCAGACACAGCCACCAGCTCTATGACAAAATGAAAACCCCTGAAATAGGCAGAGAGTACAGAAGAGTCCCAGACACAGCCACCAGCTCTATGACAAAGTGAAGACCCCTGAAATAGGGCAGAGAGTACCGAAGAGTCCCAGACACAGCCACCAGCTCTATGACAAAGGTTCCATTGCCATTCATTCAGGAAAAGATGATATTTTCAATTAATATAGTAACCCATTAATTAGGTGTGATTAAAAAAACCTTGATCTCTCCATCTAATACCATGCACAAAGTTAACTTGAAAAAATGATAATCTAAATAGAAAAGCTAAAACAAAAATGTTTTTAGGGGGAAAGAAAACAGAATAGCATCATGATTTGAGGAAAGAAAAAATTTTTATTAAGCAGCACTCCAAAAGCAGTAGCCATGAAATTAAAAGATTTTTTTTTCCTGAAAAAATACTTGTAAATATTTACTTCTGAGTATTTTCCTGAATTTTCTCAATGATCTATCACACACCTATTTTTGGCAATTCTTTTTCCATTTCCTTATAACTCAACCCTTTTCCTTAAAATTATAAAATGAAGTTGACTAAATATTACTTAATATCTTTCTCCTCTAGTACACTAGCATTCCAATATATTGAAGAAAAGCATTTTCCCCCAGGTATTTAATTTTTAAAATATAAGATTACAAAATGATATTTAAGTAACCATTTCAGTTTTCTCCTGATTTTGAATAACTAAAACCCCTCTGCATAAGAGCCATACTTGTCAACTGCCAGCAAATTTACTGATTACCAGGTCAAAGACCATTTTCTGTTGCATATTTCTTTTCCATGTAAGATGTTCTCAATATTAAGATAGCAGTGCAGCTACTGAAATGCCCAACTATACCCTAATGATGGAGTGAACAGTGCTATTTAAGACATATGTTCTACAGAGTCTGGTTATAAAATACTGTGGGTCCATAACCATCACCATTTGAAGAGTTAAATCACTTTATCTAAGCAGTTTCTTCCTTTTGCTCTCATATGTAATTGATTTAGAGTAACTGGAAAAATGCTTTTAAGATTTGGTGAGGTGAGTATACAAAAAGCAATTCTAAAAACTGTAATATGTATATATATATATGTATGTATAATTATATAATTTGTATAATACATGTATAGTCTCAGCTGTTTATATCTATAAATCTATATACAAAAAACGGATATAGAAAGAATGGAAGAGAGAAATCTGTTTAACTTTGCTCCCTGGCATTTGAATATAGTCAATGAAATAGGCACTCTACTGAATGATTCTGATACACAATCATGGACGCTAATACCTGTATATACCTATACAAACTACAAAACTCTGAAGACTAAAATTTTATTTCTGTCTTTTTAGGGCCGCACTTGCTGCATATGGAAGTTCCCAGGCTAGAGGTCCAGTCAGAGCTACAGCTGCCAGCCTACCCCACAGCCACAGCAACATAGGATCCAAGCCATGTCTGCAACCTACGCCACATCTCATGGCACTGCCAGATCCTTAACCCACTGAGCAAGGCTAGGGAGAACCCACAACCTCATGGTTCCTCATCGGATTCGTTTCTGCTGCGCCATGACGGGAACTCCTGAAGACTAATATTTTATACTTGTTTTCAGTGGGGGTGTGCATGTGCATTAAAGGAAGTAGATGGCTTAATGGGTTTGAAAAAGATGTTGGAAGAGTATTCATATTTAGAAAAAATATATAAATGTTATTCATTGATTAGTCCCAATGACAAAGCAATACATGTTCAATGGAGAATTTAAAAAAATATAGAAGAGTGAAAAAGGAACTATCATTCTATCTTCCAGAGGGTAACTACCAGTATGTTATATATCCTTCAAGTCTTTCTATCTCTGATCTTAAATTGAAAGATAAAAATTATTATTACATGAAATTTGGTAGGTAAAAAATAGGTATGTTAAGTCTCTGGGGGAAAAGGAGAATTAGGGGCAATCTGTGAAATTCCATTCAGGGATAAACTGAGTAGTATTATAAGCCATTTTCATTTTCCATAAAAGAAAACACCTCATTTATTGCAGTTTGGAACTCATTTGCATTTGAAATTGCACAATGATGGAAACTGAATTATTCAAACTTAATTTTTATGAATCATTTCAAGATGATGTCAAGTCTTTTCAACAGAAAAAAAAAAAAAAAAGCAATCCTTGTGTTGGTGTCCTAGCACGTCTGCTTCTTCTGACACCTTTGGGACCCTTTCATCGTGCCTCTACTTCTTCAAAGAATTCTTCTCTGTGAGATCCCAGCTCCTGCTCTGGGTCCCCAGCCAGGAGATCCAAGAATCCACCTGGAGGCCCTTCGACCTCTTATTTTCTGAGATGTGAACACACCTACTTCCCCACTCCATGGAGGATCCAGAGTTATTTCACTCTACGCGCTCAGGTTCTGCTCACCACCTGTTTGTGGAAGCCATTGGGAATTAGCAGAAGACTGAGTCCAAGTTCACTGCCCCCATTCTTCCCCGCAAGCTCTAACCTGAAAACAAGAAGCCCATCATCCTTAATTGACTCAGCATGTCCATGTGTCCCAGGGACCTCCCGAAACCGGTATTCTTCTCTACAATAACAATAACACGATTCTTCAGGCTTGGCTTTTCCCAATTCTCATAGTTCCAGGTTCCATACATGAATTTGGGATTGCAGTTTTGAATAAATAAGTCAGGACACCTTTTTTCTGCTTCAGTGGTAACTTCACGCAAGATAATTTCAAACAGCTGCCTTCTCACTGAAGAAGGCAAACAGCCACAGCTCTTTCTGATCCTAGAGTTGCATCCTCTTCATACTTGCTCATACCTGCTCATACCACTTTCTTTTTTGTTTTTCCATTTTCATCTTTGATGACAACAGCTGCTGATAATGCAAACATTGAGGTAACTATCAGCAAATGAATGCCAACAAGTGCTCTTTTAAACAGGACCCATCTTCTCACTTCATTCAGTGTTTTATTTAAGAGTTTTGTTAGGACCCCTTCTGGCAGAAATGCCTAATCAGGGTGTGCGGAGTATCAACAGTTTTACCTCGTGTCCACCCCACTCTCATGCCCACCGCCTAATCCTTCTGCTCTCTTGGGAATGTGCCTGGTATCATCCATCAATCCCTCCTCTTCTGGAGGAGAGTTCCCCTATTTCAAGTGTCAGGTCCCATCTGCCACTGTTGGCCACCTTTGTGAGTTTGAAACTGCTGGGAAATAGAGCAGAAAAGCCAGGCAGAATACATTAAAATGGAAAGCCCTTGGGGTCATCCCTCACCTGGGCCTGTAACAGCTGATGATCCAAAAAAGTTTTCTTTACAAAATATGAACCACAATATGCCAATGACACTTTGCATGACACATGTAATACAGGGAGGATGCCTGCAGATTGCAGACATGAACCCTGTCAGAACCTTTGAACTCAGTCAAGAGATGTGACCAAAATGTGGGGGACCTAATCTTGGCTCGAGGCCTGGATCCCTGTCACAGTGACACCATGGGCAAATGAACTAGGATGGGAAATTTTGTCAGACACATTTAATTTCCCCTAGGATAACGGATGGCTTACGGTGGCTTCAGGCCAGACTCCTGGGGCCTTCAGAGAGTTGTAGGCTGTGCGGCATTTGATGACACCAATACTCCAGGCTCTGTGGGTTGAAACTATGACTCTCTCAATAAATTTTCCTTTCTTCTCTCTCAGCTACGTGGGAAGAATGTTTGAAAGGCTGTGTTTTTAGGTGTGTACCATCTGGATGCAAGAAAACGTAGTTGCCAACATCGGGGGGCACAGCTACCTCTCATTAGGAACACCTGTTAGTAATAACTAAGCACATGAAGGTGAAAATGAGAAGACAAAAGAATTCATAAGTTCCTAATAGGATCCATGCTTGTTTTAATTCCAGTCTGTTACAAAAATGATTTGAAGTGATTTACATTATTACATAAATAAACCGTAGCCAGTTTTTTAAAATGTAGACAAAAGATAAAGGAGAAATACAAGTAGGGAAAAAAGTGAAGCCAATGAACCATGTCCTCAAAAACATCTCTATAAGAAACGCAAAAATAGCTGGTCAATATTTCTTCTAAAACCTACTGATTCAGACCAAAGTCATGACACAAAAGTACCACTTGATAAAAACCAGTCAGCTATGAGCTAACACAATGCAACTGAGATGCCAATATGCTTGGTGCAGTCAAGAAAAAAATGTAGACTATCCAGAAGAATAAAGAGCCACTCAGCTCAAACAAGGACCAGGTAATGCTATCACCTAACTAGCGCCTTTTATAATGAAGTCCTCAGAGCAGACACACAAATGCGCGCGCACACACACACACACACACACACACAGGATGATGTCATAGGCTTGGGAGACCACCCTTCAGACAAGGAAACAGTTTCACATCTGTGACTGTCCTGTAGGGTAACTTCTAAGACTCAGGAATTTACAAAGCAGAATAAGAAAACATAGAAAAAGAAAGATGTGTGAATCATGAGAAGCCTGGAGAACCAATTAAACTCGAGTTTCATGTTTTAAGTAAAATAAAAATAATTATCTGTGAATGTTATTGATTACAGACCTTTATAAAAATACATTTGGAGCAAATATTTGTGTCCCACAGTATATACAGTGGAGCTGAACTGCTAAAACAGAACCATTCTTAGCTAACCTCCATCTAACTGACTCACCAGAAACCAGTGCTCTCAATTTCACTGTAAAAACATTCTGATTGATGTCTGTGGTATACTTGAACAGCTCATGGCTCTATTATCTTCTCTCCAGTTGAACTGTTTACTCTAAAGAGTTCATTGTGTGTGTTCTCAAACCTGATTACACTAGTTCAAGTTGTAATTGCAATCACTTGAATAAATATTACAAAAATCAATAATATATGAGCGCAAAAAGAAAGATTTCAATGAAAACTGAAGTGAATACTCTAGAAAGTACTACAAAGTTGAGTTGCTAAAAATAATTCTTCTCAAATAAAGTATGGGAAAGGCAATTGTGAAATATCAGGGGAAGAAAAAAAAACCTCAAAGGCTTCTGTGCTCAGAATAGATCACTAAGGTCTTGAATTCTCTTTAAGAAAAGTAGAAGTGGAAATTGTTAATAATGCACTGTGACTTCAGTTTATGCAAAAAAAAAAAGAAAAGAAAAGAAAAGAAAGGCATGACGCCAATCAATGGCTGCTGGCCCAAGTCTGTATCTGAACAAAATCGCTTAGTTTGAGTTGTTCTTCAGCATTTTTTTCATAATTCCCATTTGCGGTCCCACCACAGTTGTCTCACATCTCTACCTGTCTACCTACACCTAAGGAACAGGTTTCTCCCAAAGTTGAGATCACCACCTACTTCCAGGTAATTTTGCCCACACAGAGCTGGCTTTCTGGGTGTTGATCAAAACAGTTGTACAGGATTACGTGCCAAGAAGAGCCCTATGATTGGTTTGATGCTTGTTGCCTTGCCTGGAAATAACCTTATTTTGAGCTTGAATTTTGCAAGTCAAGTCAAATGGTACAGCAGAAGGGAGGCTGTGAGCCAGCAGCAACCTGCGCTTGCGCAGATCAAGTGCATGCGCGCGCACACACACACACACACACACACACACACGCACACGCACACGACCAGTGCAGTTGACCAATCACACGGGAACCTGAACTGGAGCAATATGGGACGTTGTGGAGCCTTGAGGAGACAGCTAGGTCAGGATCTTCGGTCAGATTTGTGGCAGAAATGGCAGTGGCAGCAACAGCTGTGGGTGAGGGAGGTGCTGCACATGGGGGTACCTCCCGGACAAGTGGGGAGTGGGGGGCAGATGCCCATCTCTGTCTGTAGCCAGTCCCTGCAACGTTGGTGCAATCATCCGCTTTCCAGCTTGAGCACCTGGACAGGAACTATGAGCACTCAAGCAGCCACGTCTGTCAGTAAATTATTACAAAATAAAACCGTACAGGTGGACATCACCATAATGCATAGCAGGAAGTTACCAAAATCCTTTAAAGAATTTAGGATCTCTGGTCTTGAAAACTAGTACTTTACAAAGCGAGCATCCACAGGCTTATAAGTAGAAATTAAATTTAAAGATCATTACATTCTATGGGAAAAAAAACTATTTTATATGAAGCTTCTGATAAACAAGTTATTAATAAGGGAGACAAATACTTCTTCCCTGTAATTGAAGCTGTAGTAATAATAAAATGCATAAACAGGCATTTTGAATTATATACAAATAATGAAGTCACTTTCAGTTTCTTCACAGAAATTACAGAAAATGTCAGAAGACACATTAAATTGGCATTTCATAAATTTGCACAGATTGGTACGAAGAGCTAAATCTTTTTAGAAAATTTATTCAGGAGTTCCCCTCATGGCTCAGTGTGTTAAGAACCTGACCCGGTGTCCATGGGGGATGAGGGTTCAATCCTTGGCCTCACTCAGTGGGTTAGGGGTTGGCCCTGTGGTTGAGGTCACAGATGCAGCCCAGATTCCACATTGCTGTGGCTAAGGCATAGGCTTGCAGCTGCAGCTCCAATTTGACCCCTAGCCTGGGAACTTTCATATGCTGCACACGTGGCAGAAAGAAAGAGAGAAAGGAAGAAGAAAAGAAGGAAGGAGGGAGGGAAGTAAGGAAAGAAGGAAGGAAGGGCCTCATAATTTACATACCTAGACCTACCCATAAAATTTCCCTTTTTAATTTCTGAGTACTGCTTGAAATCTTCTGGCCACAGTTTCTCTCCAAAAAAAAAAAAAAAAAAAAAAACCAAACAAAAAAAAAACAAAGTAGCTTATTAGTAATGTTTGACCAGTTTTATTAGAAAGGAATCTTGGTACTTTAAAGTATCTGTCTTCAGAAATGGAGGAATTTTTGTTTGAAATAATGGACTTTTTTCAACAGTTTCTCATTTCTTAAAGACCATGGATCTATCTTTGGAAGTTTTCCCTCTTCAGCCATCAATTGGCAGTAACTTCCTGAACAGTGTCCATTGTTTTGGGTGAGGAGAGGAGCTACGTATTACTGATATAAAGACCCTTGGGAAGAAAGCTTTTAAAAAAATTGTGTATCGTGAAAGAGTTCTTCAGATTCCTGTGGGAAAAAGAAAATTAGCCAAAGTGCCTTACTGAGGCCACAAGAAGTTTCCCAAGTATTGAGCCTTTTGTCTACATGTGAACCTGTAAGAAGTACTGTTTTGTTAGAGCCAAAAAGAAAAGTGCTAATCCGATAAAGGAACTAAAAATACTAAATCCCGTCAGCTTCCCAGGACCTCTTAAAAAAAAAAATAAAAAGTGTTGATTGACAGAGTGAACAGCTAATTTCATATGGAAAAAAAAAAAATGAAACACAAAGTCAGCCCAGTCTTTCTTGGGCTCTGAGGCCACGAGAAGTAGCATCACCTCTCCAATGATGCATAGCTCAGGACAGGGTGCGCCTTCTTCCTGCATTGCTGGGGACAGAGCTGTCTCGGGGTGGGGTGGCCTGTCTGGGACACCCAACATAATTTTCAGACCCCAAGTAGAAACCTAGTCTCGAATCTCCATTGGAGGCCACAAGCAGTAAAAACTGCCTTATTGCAGTTCTTCCTTTGAGTAATAAATAAGCGATGAAAAAGGAAGTAGACTTATTTCTAAGATTTGAACTTCTGTTCATAACTGGGATGAGAGAATCCCTCACATAACTAATACCATCAATGTCAGATTATTTACCTTGATGACTTTTTCCCAGTTAAAACTCGTACTTGTTCTAAGTCAGGAGAAAGAAATCCAAGTTATAGCTGCCATTTTTCTTTTACCAACTAAAACTGCATTATTTATTGAACACTCTTAGTAGGCTCTAATCTGAGCATTTGAAATACGTTCTCTTATTTGATCTTTCTAATCACCCACTAAGTTTGCGGCTGTTATCAACTCTACTACAATTAAAAAAAAAAAAAAGATAATCACACAAAAGATTTTCACACATCACTGTGTGAAAAAAAAAAAAAAAAGTTTATGACTCTTATTCTTCCCAGTTGTTCCCAACTTGTGGAAGAAGAACACCGCAATCAGGCTTAATGGATATCATGTCTAGTCTTTTATCTGAACAACTTCCAAAGGGATCCTAGGTTTTTTACCCACCATTTACCCCATATAACTGGGGTGTCTCCCTCTTGATGCCACACAGAGGAAGCTCTGACACCTCCGAAGAGGCGTACCCATGGCCAACCTGCTGTTAGCCCCTCAGATTGTAACCATGCTCATTTCTACCCTCTATAACCCAGGGTGGAAATGAGGCACCTGGAATATCCCTGGAAGAGGAATTTCATTCAGGAAGGAACATCTTTCTTTGTCCCAGAATTTCACACTGTGCAATTCTGGCCACCTGCAGCCTTCACACCTCCTTACCCGCATCAAATTTTGTTCAGTTTTCCTCCAGTTGTACGACTCAGCCTTCCAACTGGTCACTCTTACTTTCCCTCCTGCTCTGTATAGACTTTTCCTTGCTTAGTGGCCAGAGAGAGCCTTTAAAGTACGTTGATTCACAGTACTTCCTTGCCATAATCGTCTAAGGGCTTCCTGTGAGTGGTGGAATAACTCCAAAGCCAAAACCTTCCCGTGACCTGCAAGATCCACCATGGATTGACCCCTGGGGAGCACTTTTACATAACTTCCTGCTGCTTCTTCCTAATCCTGTGGGTTCCATCCTTCCGCTGATGCAGCATGCCAGGCACCTCTCTCCCCAGGATGTGCACACTTGCAGTTTCCTCTCTGGAGGGCATCTTTCTTGCGTATTTGCGTGACTTCTCCCTTCACTCCATTCACGTCTCTACTCACTATCACCTCCTCAGAACCAATTTCTGAGCATCTCCAGTAACTCTGTACCTCCTGTCCTGTTTTATATTTCTGCCTACAGCTTACCACTACCTATGATCTTACTATATTGTTTTGCTAAGTTATTATCTGTCTCCCCAACCAGCATGTAAGCTCCATTGTGGCAGCATTCTGATTTTGAGAATATTTGAAAGCTCTCAGGTGTTTCAAATGCAGCCAGGTTTGAGAACTATTTCTATAAAGGGAAGCAGGGAATTCAGTCTTGCTTTGAGCAATTATTCCTACAGAAACTTGCTGGCAGGAAAGGGAAGTCAGAGATCCCAGGCAGCTTGTGGTCTTCATAGTTAAAAAGCTGTTGTCACTGAGACTTTGGGTGATCAGTCCGCTTAGAATTGGACCCAAATCAACAAAGAGATACAGGAAGTAAGGCCCAAAAAGAAAGAAGGCAAGATTAAGGCAAAATGCCCAAGCCTGGATCAAACTGGGCTGACGTAAGGGAACCAAGAACGAGGCAGGAACAAGGGGAAGTTTGCATCCAGGTGGCAAATGGGCACATAAAGGCAGACAAATCATCTCTAGAAATGCACCTAGTTTCTGCCCTCACCTGCTGACAGAACCCAAGACTTATAAAGCAATGTTCTCTAAGGGAATCCAAAGTCAAGTATCGGTCTTTCTTATGAGCTCGGGTTCTGGAGTCCCACCCTCAGAAATTCTGATTCAGTGACTCGAGGATGAGACCAGTACTCTGCAGCTTTGTCAGTGCCTGGTGTTAGCTGAGGTGTGTGGTTTCTGGGGGTGTACTTAGAGGACTCCCACCCTCAGGGACATCTGATGGTTGGGGCTGGAAGCTACCAAAGGCATCCCTCACTGCATGCAGCTGAGTAGGAGCTCAGAAGTTGGTCCAGCCTTGTAGATCTGAGGCTGACTCCAGTCCACAGCTGGAAAGTTATCTAGGGATGTCTCATGAGCTTCAGCCATGACTGTTCTTCCCACTCCAGACTTCTGCAAGCTAGTGCCAGTGCCAATCTGAAGCTCCCTGCCCATGCTTGGCATGGGCAAGTGGACGCAGATCTCCCACAAGAAGTAAGAGAAGAGAAAACTACCCCTGCTGAGATTGTGCCACCTTGATGAGTGGCCTCACCACCTTCTGATAGGCTCAAAAGAGTACAAACGACACTGAGTCCCTTCCTCCACGCAAATCACCCCCGGCCTCATGTCTGTCTACCACGTAACCTTCAAAATATTCAAATACGAGTGGCATCTTTAAGGCATGGGGCCACCTAGAAGGGAAAGGGACATGAGTATACCTGGTCTTGGCAGGAGGCACCCAGAGAAAGGTGATAGTGGACTGAACATCGGTGAAACATTCTCCCTAAATGAGGAGTGAACTGTACATTCATGCACGAGAGACATTGTCTGTGAGGCTGTGCCCAAGGCAGACATTCGCACCAGAGGCAGGACCTGTTCAGATCAGCTAGAAAATGCATGAGCTAATAGGACCACCAGAGCCATGTATGGCATCGCAAACATCCCTTTCAGGGGGATGATCACAGCCTGGACATTGTTAGTGCCGAGCTTCCCACTTCCCAGTTATCTCTGCGCACACACGGGCACCAGCAGAACCCTCCAGGTGGCCCTTCTGGTGTTTTCTTCACTCTCACCTCAACCTGAAGTTGAAAGAGCTTGGGTCAAGCCTTTAGGTCCATCCCTGTCCACCCACTCTCAGACCAACTCCCTCCTGATAGAACCTCTCTCACCTCACTAGGGCCCTACAGAGCATCCAGCATCCAGCAGCAATGAAGCACCTGGCACATGGGGACAGAAAGGAGGTGGGACCCTGTTACCCTTTCAGCTCTACCCAGAACCACCTAACGTAACCCTAGTCCACTTAACATAACCCTAGCTCAGGATCGGTTCCTTTAGGAAAACAGGCTACTTTGTTTCTTTTCTTTTCTTTTTTTTTTTTTTTTTTTTTTTTGTCTTTTTCTTTTTAGGGCCGCACCTGCGGCAAATGGAGGTTCCCAGGCTAAGGGTCGAATTGGAACCACAGCAATGCCAGATCTGAGCCGCATCTGCGTCCTACACCACAGCTCACAGCAATGCCGGATCCTTAACCCACTGAGCGAGGCCAGGGATCAAACCCGCACCCTCATGGTTCCTAGTTGGATTCATTTCCACTGCGCCATAAGAGGACCTCCTGGTCTCATTTTTAAAATAAGCTTTTTTCTGAACAGGGTCAGGTCGGCTGGCTCTGTGTCTGTGGTGGGGGAGGGTGCTGATCCCTTCATGTCTGAGACGCTCACCCGAGCTCCTGTGCCATCCCGTGAAACACATGACAAAATCTAGTTCCCATCTCCTTAAAAGGCTCACAGTCTTTTCCTGGACTCCAAAGATAAACCCCCTTGGAGTCTTTCACAGTCTCCTTTTCCTCTTATTTCCTTGTTATCTAGGGATTGCAGAGTCTTTGGGCTGTCATTACTAAATTCAGCACAGGATTTCACCTGATTTTCATCTTAAACTCCTCAAACAGCTTTATCTGTACAGAGAGATTGTATGAAAATGATATAAAAGATGTCAAGATCATTTGCTGATCAAGGAGGTAATTTGCTAAAAGTGGACGTCTCTAAAATCTTTCCCTCGGTTCCTAGTTTAAGAAAACCCCTCGGCTTTTCTTTCTGAGCAAAAGCTACCAACACTTATCAAAAGCCAATTTATTTTCAGAGTGTGATAATTTCTGAACCATAATGACAATAGTTTCCTTCCTGCAAACTGTGCTTCTGCTTAGCCTGGAGTCATGTCCCATGTATCGGGGCCTCAAAGGAGGTAGACTAGAAAGCTATGCAATATTCTGCGAGACACATGGTGAATTTGACCTGGTTTTGGGGAGAACACATGCCTTGTATTTAACTGTCTCACGCATAGGCACATAGGTAGAAGCATGTTTCAATATTGAGAGTTTATCTTAACTAATAACTGGCTTTCTGACAGCATTTTTATTAAAATCAGTAAATAGATTACATACATTAACACAGGGAAAACATCCTTCTGGGGCCGAGCACACAGTAAGTGCTGAGTTAACATGCATTCCCCTTCCATTTTCTTATAGTTGGCTTCAGTTCTATTTGGTATATGTATTTGATACGTTTCTGCTCTCGGAGAATTCAGGTTCCTGCTTTGTAGTTTCGATAATTAAATTTTGAGGGAAGATATACACAAAGCTACTAGCTGTTATTATTACTATCATCATCTTCTTCTTCGTCTTCCTTTAAGTGTGTATCCTAAAACATTTCTCAATGTAAACTGGAAATCTTCTGGCAGAGCTTCCTTTTTCCTTTTTATAAAGCCTTGGGTAGAGGTTTTAATCAATACCAAAAACGAAATCTCAGCTTTCTGAAGGCCTTGATATTTTAGGACTCTGACAAATTCACCACATTCCTACAGCTTGTTCTCTTCCTCAACATTATTCAGAGATGCCAATTAGTTTCCTCTGAAATCTGGCTGTCTGATAGAAACTTGTGGATATCTGAGTTTCCCTGATGACCCTCTGAAT
This sequence comes from Sus scrofa, assembly GCF_054392235.1. Lineage (NCBI taxonomy): Eukaryota > Metazoa > Chordata > Mammalia > Artiodactyla > Suidae > Sus > Sus scrofa. The sequence goes on from NC_139383.1 coordinate 4,337,960, forward strand.
TTCTTTGCATCACACAAGGAGATTAAATAAAGCCTCCGGAGGATCAGAGCTACCTTGAGCTTTTGGTCAACCAAGAAGGTGTTCTCCTGGGAACCCATTAAAGGACTGGAGTGTTTAAGTGCAGAGTTCAGCTGCCTGATGAGGAATGGCAGTTACTTCCGGGCACAACAGTGCTTGCCCTGTAATCTGAATTCTGTCCTACAGGGATAGCCGTTGTCCTGCAGCCTCATCTCATTGCTCCCCTGCATCTCCTAGAAGCTGTGTTTGCCTTCAGCATCTCTCTGGACCAATTTAAAGGCTGACATTGTGACTCTTCCTTTTGTCTTTCCAAGTCATAATTTTCAAAGCCACTTATTTCATGTTGCATTTGACATGAAAAGAAAAGCAAATGCTATTTAAAATACTTGTTGAGCAGGTAATAAAATCTGTGACTCATTAAATCCATACATGATCTTTCAAAGCTTTCCTGAGTCTGAACAGTGACTACAGTAAAACCACCTGACTGTCTTTAACTACCCTTGACTGTTGTAATAGTGCAAGGCACTCCTCAGATTTCCTGATTACATTATGCAGAAAGATTGCATCAAATGCATCCTGTATTTTTGGATACCTCTTAAGCTCTAAAATGGTGACACCTTCAATCATGTGACAAGAACTTGCATCTTGTGTGTTACCCACAAAACAGTCACAACAATTACAAAGTGCTCATCATGGGTAGGTGGGAACTGGAGATTCCTTTGCTGGCTGGTATGGCTTTGGAAATCAGCTCTGCTTTCTCAGCCTTGTCCTTAATCCCTCCTGACAGTTTTCATGACTGGTAGTAAGTCACCACAGCCCACCTTCACCCCATGATAAGGATCCTTCCTTGGCTTTGCCACTGTTTCACTACAGACAGGAGAGAGCATGCTACAGTTTCAAAAACTAGACATACAGAAAGTTTGGGAAATCCAGCCTTCAGAGACAGGTCTTACTCATTCCTTCATGCTTTTAGTGTGCACCTCCAAAGGAACCAGCCTATTTCCTAGTCCAGAGTCATTCTTCCTGACACCTCCCAAATACTGAGTTTACTCTTTCCTAGTTTAAATTTATACTCTGTCAGTGGCCCAAGAAATCTATGCTCACATTTGAAGCCAATCTCTTCTGGATTCTCCTTCTTCATATCATTTTCAAAACCCCACATCATGAGGCATCTAGTGAGTGCTCAGTACATCTTTGTTGAGTGAGTAAGGACCTAAAAAGAAGGATTGGGTTGGTTATATGCCTTGAGGAAGCTAAAATTCTCCTTTTCATACAAGATGCCAACAGAGACTAATACCATGGATGACTCTAAATGATACAAGATGTCGAGGAAGAAAAAGATCAAAGAGAGTGAGGACCTCTGGAAAGGTCTTATAAAAAAGGAGCAGATTTAAATAGAATTTGATCATATTTTGATAAGGATATAAGAATAAAGGGAAAAACAGGTCAAGAACCACAGAGAAACAGAAAATAGTTTAAAACTAATTATTTAACTTACTAGGTTTCTAACTTTGGTAACAAGCTCCCTTATCCTCATTTTTATCATCTCTTAAATAAAAACAACAGTGCTTACTTACATTGCGGGTAGTTGTGAGTAGTTAATAAGATAATTTATGTAAGATTTAACACAAGGGCTGGTAATAATAATAAATCATAACTATTACTGTTGTCACTGCTTTTGCTTTTATTGACAGTGATGGTATTCAGACAAGGAACACAACCAGTCTGATGGATTAGATGTTTCAAATAGACTGCCGAGGTAAATAAAAGCAGTGAAGTAGCATGAATGTGAGGGTGCTTGAGTGGGGTCATGAATTCAGAAAATTGATCATGTAAGCAAGGACTTACTATATATTCCCAAAAAAGAAACAAATACTGCATTCACCTTGTTGTTGTTTTTTTTTTTTTTAAGAGTGAACTTAATGGCATTGAATATAGGAAAAAATTTCACATTATCTGAATATCTGCTAAGTGGCTGGTGCTTTAACATACACTATCATATTTATTTTCTTATGAGATGGTTAGCTAGAATAAGTGCTAGAATTAAAATATGTGTAACTGGGTCACCATGCGGTACAGCAGGGAAAAAAAAGGTATTGGGGAAATAACAATTGATTACAATTAAAAAATAAAAAAATAAAAGTAAAAAGATTTAAACAAAAAATAAAAATAAAGAAATAAAGGAAAATCGAAGCAAGCACAATCCCCATCCCAATGTCTTTCTAAAATTCAATGCCGCCTTCTTAGCTGAAGGTCACTTATCAGATTAAAACTTGTGTCAGTTCATAATAACCAAGAACTGGGATCAGTCAGCAGTTGATTCACAGGACAATTCATAGGCCAAGTTGTTTTTTCATAAATAACATTCTGTTGGAACACAGCCACAACCCCTTTGTATCTATGGCTACTTTTGCTCTCGAATTGAACAGTTGCAACAGTCACAAATCAGCAAAGCTTAAAAGTTTACTAATCAACCCTTTACAACAAAGTTTGCCTACCCTGGGTTAAAGTACGGTCACACTCCCATCTCACCTCATCTGCACCTTCTCTTACTCAATCCAAGCACATTTTCTCATCTGTTTCACATTAATTCACTGTAAAAATGCTTGAGACCTCCACGTTGATATCAACATAAAATCCAGCACTTCCTGGGTAATAATCAAGGCTTTCATGGTGTCTCTATTTACCTTTTAGTCTTCTTCCACAGTCCCCTCCTTCACATGACTTTCTCACCCGCAGCCTTAGTTCTAATTTAGTTCCTCACTACCCACAAGGTACTCATCCCATTTCTTCCTGGTACTGTTCTCTCTTTCCTTCAAAGTCCAGATTAAATGTCATTCCTTCCAACCAACCCAGCTGCCCCACCTCTTCGTTAGTCAGTATCCAATTTTCCTTCTTCCCAATTCAAACATCTTTGTTTTATACTTATTTTTACAAGTCTCATTTCCCCTGTTAGAAAGTAAGCTCCTTGAGGGCAGATCATTTTTACCACCTATATATTAAGTACTTTATAGGTACATAACACATTTTTAAATGTATGTACTTCAGATACTAAGTAATATGTATATTAACATAAATATACAATACAAAGATTTTCACATTCCTAAGCTTTATTCACTATTTCCTCTGCACCCAAGACTAGGAAAATTTAAATCCAGCTTCTTGGTACATTTTAACTTGTCTAGAATTTTCCTCACTATCTTCATATGGGAAAATTTATCTTTAAAACTCACTCATTGAACAGGACCAGGTTGCCTGATGTCTTTTCCAAATAATAGTAAAGATGACAAAAATGAGGTCATAAGTCATGGAGAAAATTTCTTCTACAAAGCTGGGATAACTTCTCATCCTTAATAGTAATCCACTACTTTTTTTTTTTTTTTTTGGCTTTTTAAGGTCACACTGGTGGCACATGGAAGTTCCCAGGCTAGGGATCGAATCAGAACTGTAGCTGCCAGCCTACACCACAGCCACAGGCACAGCAACACCAGATCCAAGCTGCGTCTGCGACCTACACCACAGCTCAAGGCAACACCTGATCCTTAACCCACTGCCTGAGGCCAGGGGTTGAACCTGCGTCCTCATGGATTCCAGTCAGATTCATTTTTGCTGAGCCACAATAAGAACTCCAATAGTACCCATTCTTGACTAGCATCTAGAGTCAATCATCCTTTATTAAAAATATTATTAGCACAAATGAAAAATATATTGACAAACTCATATTTAATCATCTCTCACTTTCATGGCATTTTATTTATCACTTTTCTAATTGCATTCTGTTTATGACCTTACTTTCTTCATCTGAAATTTCTAAAATTTCACTTGCTTGTTATGATTTTGCTATTTACAACTACTGAAAACTAAATGTGTCATATTCATTCAGATTCTCACAGTGCCCAAAGGCTTCATATGAAATGTTTATACATTAGTAAACAATGTATTTTTAGTAAAAATGTATATATCCAAATACCCAGAAAAGTAGAATTTTAAAAGTATTTAGCAAGAAAATCTGCTTGTCTCTTCTAGTTCTGCTGGCAAGAACATAAAAATACATTCCTTATTCTTAAACACATACACACACATAAGTAGGCCTTTTGGATCAGGAAACTATGGGGAAAGGTGTCGAAAGACTTCTGGAGACTTGGAAGACGGTCTCCCTACACCATTATGAGAGTCACCTCTATGTGTCCGCCTGACTAAGCCAAGAGATACCCAGATAGATATCTTGCTAAACATTATTTCTGGAGGTATCTGTGAGGGTATTTCTGGAAGAAATTAGTATTTGAATTGATGAACTAAGCAAAGCAGATGGCCCTCCCCTGTGGATGGGACTCCTCCAATCCTCTTGAAGGGCCTGAAGAGGATAAAAACACAGGGGTGCTTGAGAAGACTCTCTGCCTGACTGCTCAGGGTACTTAGACCTCCTGCCCTCGGTGCACCTGGTGGTCAGGCCTTCAGACTTGACGTGGAATCTGTACCAATAGCTCTCTGTCTTAGGGGCCTTTGGGTCTCCAGCTTGAAGATGGCAGATCATGGGACTTCTCAGCCTCCATAATCATATGAGCTGATTCTTATAATAAATGTCTTTGGACATATAGATAGATATGTAGATAGATAGATAGATAATGTAGATAGGTAGGTAGATGATAGAGAGATATGTGAATAGATAGACTTACATAGGTAGGTAAGTAGCTAGGTAGATAGATATCCTACTGATTCTGTTTCTCTGGAGAATCCTAATATACCCATAACTTCCAGGACCACTGGAAAGATGTAGATCTATTGCATAGAAGCCCAATGAACCTACTGTGATACCCTGACTCTTCTTTTGAGGTTGGACCTTGTTAGATTATCTCTATTGATGAGACCTCCAAGACAAAAAGGAGACAAAGGGGTAAAATTTAGGAACTTTACAAGATCTTGGCGTGGGCGCCAGTCTCACTCTGGAGGAGGGCTGCAATAATCACTCAGTGTGAGGCTGAGGCTGAAACTCCCACTGGTGTGGACACCCTGTAATCCTGGACATGTCTTGAGGTAGTGCAGTAAAGGTCAGCAGCACTGGGAGTCCAGACCAGTTGCGGCACAGAGTGAATCTATGGGACATGACTCAGCCTACTCTCTCCTTGTCAAACCTGTGCACAGAGAAGCTACTGCTTGACCTGAGATGGCCAGTGAGGTCACTCCTCATGGTCTCCCCACAATGGAACGTATAGAAGCCAGATTGGCCAGGTCTTTTCTAGGTCAACAGTGGCAGAAATTACAAATGAAGAAGACTGAGCTGCTCCATGATGGCTTAAGCAAGCCTCTGGTTTTCCATACTGCAGGCATTAAGCACCCAGTTCTGACCTTGCACCAAACAACTACCTTGAAGACGGGACCAGAGAAGGAGGGAGCAAAAGAGAACCCCAAAGAGAAGGAAGCCAACCTTACCGTGGGTGAGATGGACCCGAAGACTCATTTAATTTGAATACTAGATGCTGAATATACTCATCAGAGCTCAAAGTGAGGTGTATTTTCCCTAAAGTAAGTATTTTCTCTAAAACTAAGTATTTTACCTGTAGTAAAAACAATATAATTGTTCTTGGCACAAAGCCAACAATTTTAGTGATGACCCCATGAGGTACCGTTTTGGGATCACCAAGAATGTCTCACCACTTAATGGAATATTACATCCATCCTCCTGGTTGATTACTGATCATTGAATGTACACCATTAGGTCTATATTACATTAGAAATCATTATTCCCAGGTTAATTAGTACTTTGTGATTTACAAACTTTCAAACTCAGTCGCCAAAAAAATCCCAGGGAGAGTATACTTTCATCCCATCATACAGCTGAGTTGGCTAAAGCTCATTCTTCCAGGGTCAGTTCCAGAAGTGGCAGAGCCAGGGCCAAACTCCCTTCCAGTGCTTGGGCTATGCTTGAATATTCTCAGGGGCTCTGACAAATGAAAAGTGGAAAGGTATATAAACCATAACACAGTGCATTTTGGACTATCAACTAAAAATATTTTTTAACAAAGGCATAAAAGAAAGACCTGGAAGAGTGGGCAGGTATGAGTGGGCACTGAAAGCCAAGCATGAGGAAAAGATGGCAGAACTGAAAGTTTAGACAGCAGCAACTATGAATTTCACATAAGCAGGGACCTCTGAAAAGAACCTGGCTGAGAGAAGAGAAGACTCTTTTCCCATCTTTTATGGAACATTTTTTTCCACCTTGGACAACTACACAAATAAGTCCTTAAATAGATAAATAAATAAGGAAAGAACAATTAGTGAACCTCAGACTTTCATTTAGGGCTAAGAGGCTTCCTTCATTTTAACCAATATCTCCATTTTTATCTGTCAGCATTCAGAAAAAGATTATCTATTCAAAAACAGCTGCCATCCAATTAACACATGGGTCCAAGTAATAAATCATATCACAGATTTTAGTGACAACCCGTAGGACATTATCTTTCCAATGACACTTCTCATGACCTTTCACTCCAAATGGTTTAAAAGAGGTTCAAGTACAGCAATTCTGAAGCTGCCACAGTTCCAGTGCATGACACTTCCTGGCAAATCAAGGGAGTGCCAAGCACAATATGGAAAGGGCACACTCATTGGAAACACAATTACTGTTGATTAAGTATCATCCAACATCTCGTGTAGACACAGTCTATTTTTAACATGCATATTTAAAATCCAATTGAACTGGATTTCCTTTCTCAAGAGTTCATTATTCCTATGCTTTTTTCCCCAAAGAAAAAATCAAATGTTCTATAATGCATTTTGTGTAGAACACTGTTTTAACACCATAGAAAATTCCGTTAAATGTCAGAAGAATTTAAAGCCTCGTTGTTGAAAATCACAGGCTCAGGATGTTACGAGTATTTAGATCTTTGGAAAGTTTAATAACCAATGAGTGTGAAAATCTTTTGCAAGTCCCTATTTGGCTGTGGAAAAAGATACAATCACTAGTTTATTAAAAGAAACCAGTAATTATGCATGTGAAACAAGGGAAAGATTTGGAACGCTTTTACTTGGGTGCCATATAAGCATTTATTCCCATGCATTCTCATATATTTCAAGAATATCTGCATTTATTTTCATTCATTCATTCATTCATTCAACTAAATAGTAATCTCTGCAGGATTGTTAAAATAATTTGGTATCTTGCATTCTCCCGTGAGTACTTAAGATATTCAAAGAAGAAGAGAGGCAGAATTTTTAACCTGGAGGTGGAGACTTTGAAGGAGTTCAACAGTTAAACACACACACGCATGCATACACTTGCACACATGTACACATAAACCCACATGTGTGCACACAGAGAGACACATGCCATGCAGTTATCTAACACTGAAAACAGAAGTCTTGGAAAACGTTTTTACCTCTAGATACACACTAGATTATTTTCAGTACATTCCTATCCCTAACAAGTATTCATGCGTCCTTTAAAGAAGGCTCTAAACCTAGCTACTGCCTTTCCCAGACCTGCACTAGTTATGGTTCTAGATGTGCGAAACCTGACAGCACAGATAGTAAAATATTTATCAAAGCGCTATTGCTTAAGCTGAACGATTAGTCTCAAAATTAATAAAACTAAAAAGCTAGAAAAGAATATAATATGGGGAAAAGGTATTTGAACTCCATACAGAAGATGCTATGGAAACTTACAAAACATAACATAATGAAAACCTGGTGTTCATATGAATTTAAATATCATTACATATGTAAATAGATATAAATATATGTATATAAACAATGTATGAGTATATGTATATGTATATACGTGTGTGTGTTCGTGTGTGTGTGAGGGAGATTTCTATTTGCCAGCCCCTCAACAGGGCATAAAGACTAGAGAAATAAACATGAATATTCCTGCCCTCATAGAGCTCATGATCCACTGGACGCATAAATAAACTACTAAACACAGCACAGAGAATAATCCTGCTGTAAACTTTAGCCAAGAGTCACAACTTTTCTATAGAAAGCTTTATAAAAGTGGTAAATGTTTAATTTTGTAGACGAGAAGATGTGGTAGGTTCAACTAGAGTAAACAGGTCAGAAAAGGTCTGTTGCTTGAACCATTAGAGAGATTTTCAATTGTGTGCAAAGGTACATATTTCAATTTATTTCTTGAGTGAAATACATAATAAAAGGCTTAGGTAAAAGGAATAAAAACTCAGTTCATACAAGGACTTCTTGCTTGATGTTTCTCAAATCTCTGTTCTTACTCCCTGAAAAATCACTGATACATTTGACTGTAAAATATAAAGCACATAAGTTTTTAGAATTAATTTAGCAAATATATGACCTTTGGGAGGTACCTCTCTCACTCCTTCTTTGATGTGAAAGATACAACAACAATTCTAAATGACGAGATAGCTTTGAGAATTGAGATAAAATATGTAAAGGGCCTAGCATAAGGCTTGATACCTACAATACACAAAACAAATGTTAGTTCATTACTTCTCTAAATATTAGTTCCCTGAGAGCTTTGGTACAGGAAGTTCTTAGCCTAATTTTCCGAACATATCGTAAAGCACTAGAACATAATGATATTTGAAGACATGACTTTGACGTTCAAGATTCAGACTACTCTAATAAAAGAAAATTCTCCAAGTTACGATTTTGTAAATCTGCTTTGCCATAGTCCCCAGAGCAATTAAATAAAACAAATCTTAGCTGGTTTAATCACAGCTGAAAGTATGTTCATTTGGGACCAAGAAAGCACGTGAGCGATGGTGCCGTATGTTCGCACTCTCTGCACGTCGTGGGTCTAACAGTTACATTTCCAACGTTAGCTGTCAGGTGGAACCAAGCTCCTCATACACGTTTTTAACAACCCTGCTTCTTCCGGGTGCTGTGCCAGCTCCTCCCTCCTGTGGCTCCGTAAGATTTGGCCCGATGTGTTGTATGTACATCGTCGCCACTCGATAAAGAGCTATAATGAGGCTTTCCTCGATCACGCGTGTAGGGACGGGGGAAGGGACCTTCCTGCACACCTGCACCATTAGCTGCTCACTGGCTGGGGCCACGCTAATCTCAGAGTGAGACCAACAAGGCTGGCTTTCTCCCTCTATCTTTGGAGCCAGGCAGGCCCCCTCCCTTCTGAGACAGTCAGCGGCTTGTCCCCCACCTGTTCCGCAGCTTCAGGCCTCTACTCTGCCCAGGGAGGCGAGGGAGGGAGGGAGGGGAGTGGGGATTCTGAGCCAAGGTCGCCTCCAAGGGTAGATTGGGCTCCACGTGCATGGACGTGAAAATCCGACGATGTACAATCGGGTTCTGCCCTCACCTCCTCCGCCAAAGGAGCACAGCGCACCTCTCCCGCAGATGGGCTGGGCTTTAATGAGACACTGGCGTCAGAATGCCTGCCTCTACACACAGGTGTTTGACCTCGCAAACATGGGAGTGTCCTGCCTCAGTAAACAGAATCTTCTACCCCATAGTCATGAGTTAGAAACTCGCATTTCGAAAGGAGGGTCTTCCAAATAGGAGAGGATAATGTAAGGGCAGGACAAACAAGATCATGAAATCATCCAGGTCTGCTCTGGTTTCACCAGCCCTCATAAATATTGTCTACAGTGTTTCTCAGGCAATAAGAAACCCGCTAAACACAGAGCTAAAACTGAGATGCAAGCCTCTTTCATGAAGGCAGAGTCAACCCAATATGACAAGTAGTTCTTAAAACGTTATTGAGTCCCTATCATATGATTTTTCTACTCAGTCTGTTCATAACTAATATATCCCCAATTTAACACTTCTGTCTTGCCAGATAATTTAAGCATTCGCACTACTAAATGCATCTTAATTTGCCCTCTTTCCCACTAGCAATTAAAATGTGGCTATGGATGTAGTGTTTCCCCACAATGAAGTTGAACCTGAAGAAGAAAGGTCTTTCTTCTCACACCATAACCACTTTCACTGATGAATTTCATCAGCTATGTAGGCAACTGCATAATTTGCAAAAAAGAGTATGTTTTTGGAAATAGAGGTTCTTCCCCTAAAGCTCTATTTCCCAAATTCCTGGACACTTTTGTCAGCCTATTTTTTCCCCCACAAACTGACTCAGTATAAGATTTAATATGGTTCATTCCTTTCATTCACTCATCACCCATTCACCTATTCATTCATTCACTCATTCAACCAATATTGAGTATGGATTTATAGGCAGGTTCTCAGGGAGTGCTGGCATCAGAGAAACAGGATCTGACTCCTATGGAGTTGACAGTCTGTGGCTCCATGTTGTCAGTGGGGAGATTTCAGAGGCCACCAGGTGACTCTGGTAGCCTGTCAGGGAGATGGCAGAGCAGACCTGCAGAGCACACACACTAGGAAGCTAGAGCGATGTTCAAGCAGGAGTTCCACCACGGCCTTGGGAACTCTGGACATTATTTTACCCTCTGATCCTTACTTACCTGGTGGATAATTATAGAACCTTCATAGGGTTGAGGGGAAGAGAAATGAAATAATACAAGTGAAGCCACCAGCACCAAGCATGTATGCTCAATACATGTTAGCTACTATTATTTTGTCTAGATTTTTTTTTTTCAGCTGATGACTTGATTTTTTTTTTTAGACCCAGTACTGGGATGACAAACTGCCAGCCTCCAGCCAGCTGCCACTGCTCATAGCAGGCATACATGCCACACTTCGATGCTATAACACTGATTAAAAATAGATTTTCATTCCCCACAGGACAAAGCTAAATCTGTGCACCTGTGCTTTCCCATTTCACTAGGTAAACCCTGTCAGCTACCTGACAATATGCCCTTCAAAAAAGTTTGAGTCCCTTCGTGGGCTCACCCAGGTCTGAATGACCAAAGGAATGCAGAATCATTCCCCCTGGAGCAGGGAACCTTGCTCATTAGGCAAAAGTTATGAAATCACATTTACCACGATTGTCATAAACCTATTTTATTAGTTCTAAGAAATCAATTGCAATTTTTTAAAAGCCTCCGAAGAAAGACAAGAGAGCTGCCTGGTATCCAAGGTTTTCCTAATACAAACTCTTTGGGGTCAGGGAGGGGAGGGGTGTGGTGGGGTGGAATAGGGTAGGGTGGGGTGGGGTGGAGCTGGGGCACTTTTGGCTCAGACCGAAGGCATTCCAGCCCTGCCCCAGGCTCTCGGACACTGGGTTCTTTCTTCTAAAATTAGACCGTCCTTGGCATTTCTGGGCATTAATGCCCTGCACTGTGTCTCTTGCCTGTGAATTCTGGGTGTGTTTATCTTAACTCACGGAGACAATTTAAAAATCTTAACTTGTAATAGCGTTGTCAGATTCAGCCTAACGATTAGCGGTAGGGAAATATTTCAATGATATTTCTATGGTTCATTAGGAGCCAAATATTCCAAACTTTCCAACTGGATTCCAAACGCCCTGAGAAGGAATAGAGCCTTTTTCAACTTTTGACCCCACAGAAACGTGCATGCCACCTGGGAATACACCATAATGAATGGCTGAACAGAAAAACGCACGGCAAATCCATCCGCCCCTGGTCCTCACTGCTCCCCAGGCCGCAGTAGAACCGTATGCTGATGCCTGGGTACACTCTGAACAGCTGCCGGCGGATACTCTGAACTGGGGACTCGGGAGCTTGTGGGGAAGCAAGACAGGCCACGTGGGTCCCTTCAGAGCTAATCCCTAATCTCGGGATGTATGGATAACGGAGTAGGAGGCAGGCTGGACCTTCAGGCCCAGGAAGACGCCCCCAGGCTCTTGCCTTTTCCATCGCCCTTTCCTTCTTCCCCACACTCCTCCCCTCCTCTGGCCAGGCCCCGCCCCTTCCCCAAAGCCCCTCCTCTCTGTCCTCCACGCCCCTCCCTTCCCTCGCCACGCCCCTCCCTTCCCTCGCCACGCCCCTCCCTTCCCTCGCCACGCCCCTCCCTTCCCTCGCCACGCCCCTAAAAGTGAATCCGTCTCCTTCACAGCCTCTAAGGAACCAGAAATACAGATATTTCCATCCTCCATCTTCTCCTTTTCCTCTCCCTTTCTCTCAGAAACCCCTTCTAATCCCGCAAATTAAACTTCCACATTAATGGCATGACTAATGGCACCAGTTCTGGTGGTAGACTGCTCTACCACATTTTAAGGTCGAACCAAGGGCAAGTTATTTCAACTCTCTGTCTCAGTTGTTTAATCGTTGGTCTAGGCATAATCACTGTAAATCAACGACCTTTTAATTTAAAAAATTAAACTAGCGATAATCACAGGTCCTCTTTACACGGGGCCATTGTGTGGATTAAATGAGTGGATACAGGCACGGTTCTGAGAAAAATGTTAGTATAAATATTAGCCACTGTTTGAAGTACTGCTACTGTTATTTCTGAAGGCAGAGGACTCCCAAATCCTCACCTACACCAAAAGTCACACCATCGTCTCAAAGTCCAAATGTCTCAGTCTGCACCCATTACATTCGCCCACCTCGACCCTGCTCTTTTGTGTCTATTCCCCACCTCAGTGACAGCATCCTCATCACGCGTCCACCTAAGCCAGAGGCCAAGGAGTGCGTGTGACGGCAGTCCTCCTCCCTCAGCTTCCTGTGGAGGAACCCCTGACTTTCCTGAGCTCTCCCCCGGACCCCTGGACCCCCTGGCCCCCCGGCCCCCCGGCCCCTTGTGGGTGTCACCACGACCACCCAACCATGACCATGACCACAACCGCCACCAGGAGTCTCCCTCCCACAGATCTGGGCCACCTCCAGCCTCTCCCTGCCTCCAAAAGCAGGCGTGACCTGCGAATCATGGATTAATCACGTTCGTGGGAAAGTGTCAGCACACCTAGGACAGTCCTGTGCCTGTGGCAGGGCAGATGGGGACCAATGCAGTTGGGGAGATCAAAGCTCTTGATGTGTCTTAAGCTGAGAGGAAGCCCCACAAAAGTTTTCTGTATTCATCTTCATGAAATTATATGTATGCACTTATAAATATCTAAATTTTAGTTTAAAAATCAGTTTTTAAAAACCTTGAACTTGGTGCAATGCCTGTGGAAGGATTTAAACCTGACTCAAAGCTCTCCACAATCTGAATCAGATAACCTCGCAGCCTTTACCCTATGGTAGAGGTGACACTCCTTGCTTCCTCCAACTATGAAGCAAAGGGGAGAGGCTGAGGGCTGGAAGGGAGCCAGGAAGGCAGGCGCAGGGCCCTGTGATAAGCAGATCTCTCCCGCTTCTGCCAGGAGGAGGCACCCTGCTGTCAGTTGCTCCCCTGTCCTCTACCCAGCACATCAGGGAAATGCAGGACTCTCCAGTTCTTTATGTTCAATGGAAATGGTCAACTTAATCGCCACCCCAAGAGTGAGCCTGTGATCCTTACAGAGCCTGGCAGAGCAGGGGCAGAGACCACGCCCCACAGGGGTCAGGTTCAAATCCCTCCTGCCTCTCTGCTCCCCAAACCGCTCCTCTGCTGAACTTCTCAGGAAGCTCCCAGGCTGGAGTCTCCTCCCCTCTCTGCTTTCATGGGTGTGTGTGGCAGCCGGGGGGACGGGGAATCTCCTCTTCTCCCCCCCACCCATCCCCCCCCAGCAGCAAAGCTCTCCTGATCTTCTCGTTACTTTCACAGACCCTGGGAAATCTCACGTCCTGCTTCAAACATCTGATCCCAGTTGGTCTTTCTAACACCATGATCTCCTTCCGGGAATTCTGAGGAGTACAGCAGTGTTCTTGATCATGTTAGGAGAGCGCGTCTCCCTCGAATACGTTTGGCCCGGTTATACCTTTCCCTTCCCTCCCAGGACATGAGCAGAACATTACAATGTCAAGAGCGTGTTGTCATCGGACCAGGGGAGGTGTTTTCTCTGAGAGTGGTTCCCACCCACAAGGTGTCCGTATGAACAGTGAGATTTTCCCCAGGCTCTGAGCATTCCCTGTGTTGTTCCCTCTGTCTGGAATATCTCTCTCCTTCTTTATCACCTGGTTAATTCCTATTCTTTCTACTATCTTATTTTCATTTATTGTTAGTCCCTCTCCAGAACTTCTCTTGAGAAATATTTACTCCCCCAAGGACCACCACCATGGAGTTGCCCAGGTTGCTCACTGCACAAAGCAGGTGGGTGCCAGTCCTACAGTCATTCACTTTGGAATCTAGCTGACTTATGCCCTCTGGGGTAGTGGCAGGGTGCAACCTATGTGACCTAATACTCGTTCTTTTTTCTTCCTCAGCAAAGCACTCTCCTATTTTTGTGTAATTTCTTCTTTCCACTTGCCATTCTCCTACTGAATTCTGTGTCTCTAAGGAGCAGGGAACATGCTTTCTTTGAGTCTGTCCAAAGCTTAACACACTTCCAGGCACAAGCGGCTCTCTGTAAATAAATAAGTGAACTAATTGGTTGGTTAATTCTAAACAGATCATAAATGCTCCACTTGTTTCTCAACCACACTGATCACTCCAGGAAGATTATTAAGCAATTGTTTTGCATACTGCAATAAGACAGACGGAGAGAGGAGAGAGAAGGACAGACAGAGAGACTGCTCAAATAAAAACATGGGGAAAGACGGTGTGTAATGTGAGTAGATCCTAATGAAGAAAGTCTCCCAACCACCATGTCTGATTCTGATCAAACCTGAGGTTCTCTACACACCTGCACGACTAGAGGATGAGAAGATCCAAGTAAGGTAAGCAGATAAAGAACTGCCAAGATGTGCTTTGGGGGGAAATGTTCCCATTACTGCACTTTACCCTGGAAAAGGTCAAAGGAACCCGTCTGCGCAGAGGCATTCTAACAAGAATGTCCTGCCTTTTTATTTGCAAAGAGAAAGCTGCTGACTGCAGCTCAGTCCCAGGGCGAGTCTGAGCTCTGGGCTGAGTGCACGCTCATGATGGATTTGAGCCTCTTGCAGGTGGCCAGGCTAGGAATTAGCAAATGACTGACCCAGCTGAGAAAAGTGTCTAGTTTAAAAAAAAAAAACCTTAAATATTATTCGCCTATTTTCAGTGGGCTTCAGGTTGTCAAAATGTAGATCAATCAAGCCTCCCCTCAATGTTCCAAATTTCAATTCGTCACACGTTGCTGCTGAGTGAGGGGAAGGTCGCCCCAGACTGTGCCCCCACGAAATAAATAGTGCCCGCGCTGGCCTGCGCTCTGGGGTCATTCTGCCTTTTTCCCACCGTATTGTTTCGATTCAAATTATTTCTAGAAACAAGATAATTGTCTCTCGGCTACATAATTCCCCGGAATTCTCCCAGGGCGCTGCTGCTGGGGAGCCAGGATGCTGTTAGCATCTCTAGACAGGGACCCTGTCCCCCGGGTCTCTCCAGCTCCTGGGAATACAGATCTGTTTTTCAACGGAGAATTCTTCTCCGTTTTAGGGGAAGACGGGAGGAAAACTTTAGCATATTTACAATAGTCAAAAATAGAGAGGTGGACGAAAAGAATTCTGTTAAAGGAAGAATAAACCGAATTCTGAAACATCTTTCTGTAGATAATCTTGCTAACAAGCCGAGAGCCTGAGTTTTAAGATCACTCATGTAAAAGCCTCCCAGGATGTCTTCCCTGATTAAGGATGTGTGAGGGTTATTGAGTTTTGAATTAGATGCACTTTAATAAAACAGTAGAATGTTCTTATCTGATTGCACCTGTATTGATTGTGTTAAAGAGGTCTATCCTTGGATCAGGGTCAATGATTTTACATAAACTTACTAGGGACTCAGGCTGGTATTAGTTTTTGGATTCTTGTAGGCTATCCAATTTGCTGGATTTCAGTAATCTAAAGAACATGACAGCATGCCTCTTGCTGAAAAAATATTTTTCTTTTTGTCTGTATTATATTTTGCTTAATCTCTTTCTGACTACATTCTCAACTGAGGTATTAAAAAAAAATTGCCTTAAATAACAGAATTTATTTCAACTGTTTTTGTACAAATAAAGAAGTCTTTTGTACAAATAAAAGTGCACAGCTAAAAATCACAAAGGAAATCTAATTACGTATCTAATTAAATGGAATGCACATTTCACAATTAAAATGCACATATGTGTTCAATTGATATACATTCAACAGGATGTTTCAAATTGCTAGTTGTATTGTTTCTGATGCCTTCTGGAAAACCAGTACACCCAAGTAAACTCATGGCCAACCCCATACCTGCTAGTACCGTACACCTCAGTTCTGCAAGGAAATGAGCTGAAGTTTGGAATGTATTCAGCTGCCATGTCTGTGATGTTGTAAACAATATTATATATTGTGAGGGTATAAATAAGAACATCTTTGAAGTTTTTCCTGAGCTGTAGAGATGTTCTTTGAACAAGCATTTTGGATTTTACAAATTAAGCAAAACAAACCTCTCAACATTAGAATTCATTAATTCTTTCACTCAGCTTTTTTTTTTTTTTTTTTTTTGGTTTGATTTTAGATCTTACTCTACCCTGGCACCATTCTAGGAATTGAAGATATGATGGTAGACAAGACACATGGGGTCCCTGCCTTTATGGAGCCGAGAAGCCAGTGCAGATGACAGACAGTAATGGGTGAACAAAGAGGAACATATGAATTCACACGAGATGGAGAAAATTGTGCCCAGTGGAGCTGTGGAAAGGTTGGATAGAGGGTGGGGATTACCAGACAATAAGAGGATGGTGGCCCTCTTAGCGGAGATAAAAGATCAGCAGCAATATGAACAAGGAGAAGGAGAGGAAACACTGGAGGATTTCTAGGGAGAAAAATCAGCAAGTGCTGAAATCGATGTGGCCATGAGTTTGGTGTCTTAGAAACTGCACGGCTAGAAAGGAATGAGCAAGGACATGATGAAGATGAACTAGAGGGTTCTTTGGGGGCCAGATCATGAAGTACCGGGAAAGACATGGCAAAGACCTTTGATTTTATTTTTAACTGTTATGGGAAGCTAGTGAATCATTTAAATGGAGGAGTAACATTCTGATTTGTCAGTTAAAATATCACACTGGCTACTGTTAGGAGAATAGATTGGTGAGGGGCATAAGTAGAAACAGTCAGGCAAATACAAGATGTGTTGAGCAATGTTCATACCTACCCAAATCACGTCTCCTTTCTTACACAGTAAAAAATTCAGTGCTTCTTCTGGTCAGTCCTGTGACTGCCTAGAAAAGGGTATTTAATCTTCTGTCCTTCAAGAAGGAGTCGCTGGTGGGGTGTAATCAGAAGCTGGAGAGGGAGTCAGAGTCCCGTTGGCCCTTGCTCTTTCCTCCTGTCTGTGGTCAGGGGTGTGAACATGATGGCCAACCAGTGATATCGGCGTCTTGGGCCATGGGGTTACTCTAGGAATGCAGAGCAAGAAGGTAGAAGGATGGGATTCTGTGTGGAAGAATACAGGCAAACCTCACTTCATTGGGCTTTGCTTTATCTTGCTTCAAACATATTGCACTTTATACAAATTGAAGTTTTGCAACAACCCTGCATTGGGCAAGACTATTGGGTGACATTTATTCAACAGCATTTGCTCACTTCATGTCTCTATGTCACATTTTGATAATTTAAAAATATTCCAAGCTTTTTCATTATTATTATATTTGTTTTGGTGATTTGTGATCAGCCATCTTTGATGTTACTGTTGTAATACTTTTGGTATTTTTAGCAACAAAGTATTTTTAACTAAGATATATACATTGCTTCTTAGACATAATGCTATTGCACACTTAAGAGACTACACTGTAGTATCAACATAACTTTTTTATGCACTGGGAAACCAGAACTTTCATGTGACTCGCTTTATTGCATATTCGCTTTATTGTAATGGTCTGGAAAAGAACCCACACTGCCTTGGATGAAAACCTGTAAATTTCTGTTTTGTTTAAGCCACTGACATTTGGGGGTTTAGGTTAGGCAAATCTAACTCCAACTAATTCGGTAGACAACCATGGCTTAATGAGACCCCAAAAATGTTTGACTTGGGTATAGTGTAGAAGGTGGGATTTGTTGGGTAGCAAAGTATATTTTTAAAGTGGAATCATGAGTATTTACTGATCTGAATTTTCTGGATGAATGTGGAAGATGAGAGAAAGAGAGGAACCAAGGATGGCTTCCAGGATTTTTGCCTTGGTAACTGGAAAGTGGATAATAAAACAAGCTCCTGGTGTAGGATTACAAGGGGGCAGAGTTCTAATGAAAACATTAGTAACTTCTCTATAAATTATGTCTATTTTTTCAATGTAAAGAAGTAGGGTCTTCAGCTGAGAGTGGTAGTAGAGGAGCTGTTGAACACATAAGGAGGGAGAGAAAGTGTGAATGGGCTTTGAGAGAGGAGGTGAGCCAAGAGCTGTCTTACCATTGCTGACCAGCCCTGAAAACTCATTAACATTTGCAATAAGAATTTTAAAGTAGGAGTTCCCTTGGTGGTGCAGTGGCTAACGAACCCAACTAGGAACCATGAGGTTGCGGGTTCGATCCCTGCCCTTGCTCAATGGGTTAAGGATCTGGCGTTGCCGTGAGCTGTGGTGTAGGTTTCAGATGAGGCTCAGATCCTGCATTGCTGTGGCTCTGGTGTAGGCTGGTGGCTACACCTCCAATTTGATCCCTAGCCTGGGAACCTCCATATGCCGCGGGAGCAGCCCAAGAAATAGCAAAAAAGACAAAAAAAAAAAAAAAAAGAATTTTAAAGTAATACAATTTTTCCAGCACAGGCAGCATTATTAGATAATCTCTCCCAGACCACATTCAACTGGTCAGGTATGGGCATATAATTAAGAGTTGGATTTGACCAAAATAGTGGTACAATAGAGGGGCAGAGGGGCAGGGGCCCTGAGGATGTAGCTAGGGAGTCACCATAGTAACAGACCATGAAATCTAAGCTGGCTGGGCAGGGGGTAGGAGGTGCAGGGAGGGATGGACATTGACAAAGGGGTAGGACAAATGAATTGGAGGTCTCAGTGTAGTTGAAGTCATATTGGTGAAGTACCAGATTAAGTGTGCTGGAAAAATGAAAGGTTGGGTCAGATAATGCTTTAATTAAAGATACTGTAGGGAGTGCGATACTGGTAATGATACGTACTAGGAAATCATCATGGAAGTGGACAGCAGAAGTGGAGGAGGGACTTTTTATTAGAGGTCAGGGAATCAAGGAATAGGAGGTAGGGTGTCTGATGATCCTGTACCTGGGTGTGCAAGCCACCAGGAAGGATGGTCAGTGCACTGGTGGACAGAGAGAGTCACTGGACTGCCCAGAAGAATGGTAGAGGACTTTATCTAAGAAGGGGGGACATTTGGAATGATATGATTGTGTTTATTTTAAGAGTGCTGGTGGGTCATCTGCTGTTTATGTTATGTAAGAGAAACAGACAGTCGTCTGGAAAACAGGCAGGACACCACCCCATCTCCATGCCTTGCAGGGTGCGTCTTCCTGAAGTTAGCCGTCACTTGAGAGGCTTGCAGAGGATATCCTGTCTTCAGCAGGTGGTTGGCTCTGTGTGAGAGCCAGAAGGTAATGCACTGATTTAGCAGATTCCACACACAACAAAGTGTGACAGAAACATGGTGAAAAAAGAAGGAAAGAAAAGCAAACTGAGAATACACTTGTAGACCAAGACCTGTAACACTCTTCAGATTTGAACTCGAGCGAAGCATCTTTAGTGTGGAGGGTGGGGTTGGGGAACGTGGGAAGGAGAACTCTTCCTCTCATAGCCTCAAGAGTAAGTGCAGCTGATTGTGGAAACCCCAAGGAGAATTCAGTCCCATTGCCTTGAATTGTGGAGACTGGACAAACTTGGCCAGGCTGTCACTGTTTCACTACCCCTAAGCCTTCCCTGGACTTGAGAAAAAGTCAGGGGATTGTCCCATGTGCATTGTAGAATTTTAGGAAATTTCCAGAGACACAGAGTGGTGTACCCTTTAGCTTTAATTCTTGAAATATGGAGCTAGATGTGCTCAGATGTTCTTTCTAAACCTAGTAATCTGTAACTTCAAGCTATTCTTGAAGTTTAAGACATACACATGAGTATTTAGAAAGAGAAATTCTAGGACCCCCAAAGTGTTGACACCATCCCTTTCTGGTCTGTACACACACACCTATCTCATTACCCCTCAGCCTAATTTGCATCTATCATTCAAACCTCATCAAGCCCCCTCTTTCATGCTCTCTTTGTAGCCTCCTTGCTCATCCCTACTGAGCACTTACAAGATTATGTAATTTGCCTCTGTTCTTGTCTTCTCACTAGACTTGAAGACAGGAGCTGCTTTTTATCATTGTGTTCCCAGAACTCAGTAAGTGGTAGGTGCTTGATAAATGTTTATTGGATTAAAATTAATGAATAGGGAGTTCCCTGGTAGCCCAGCAGCTAAGGATTTGGCATTGTCACTGTTATGGCTTGAGTTTGATCCCTGGCCTGAGAACTTCCCCATGCCATGGGCTCAGCCAAAACAAAACCAAACCAAAGCAAAACAATGAATGAAGAAACAGATGCCCTAAGACCCATCACAAAGTAAGAGGCACCATTTTGTTTCATAATTCCTAGTTCCCCCTCATTCTAAATGGGGCCCCCCAATTTTTCTTCTCTTTGGCCTTGTAAACCAAGCCACTTTGTGGAAGCTATGAAAAAGGCTGCAGTGGAGGTCATGGTTGTGGCCACGTATTCGATACTGGGGTGTCCCTTTCCGAGTTGGAGGTGGCCATGAGACTATCCATCCATCCAACGATGGACTCTGATGTAGTGCAAGACACAGACATTTGTCCATTGGGTAGTTTGTGGCCTCCACACTCTGCCTGCCTTAAAGAATCAAAGGCTGAAAAATAGGTTCATTCTAATGAATCCACTTACATGTCTCAAGTATGTTCTTGAATAGATTCTTCCAAAACAAAACCAAAGAGCACCTAAGTGTAGCAAAGAAGCAGAACAGGACAGAAACAATACCAACGATCAAAGCCCTGCTCATACTGTAGTTGCCCCTCACTAATGCCTTTTTCCTGAGTCGCTGTCATTTTATACTGCAGCCACACAAACAAGAGCTTCTGTGCACTCAAGGCAAAGACCACACACGTGAAACCAAATAGTCCTACAGCTGGAGGAGCTTTTACCTGGTCTCTGTAGGTAACAACTCAATCGACTTTCAGAAGCCACTTTTATCCCAACTCTCATATCCCTTGAATCGGGGAAGAAGTTGAGGGTACAGTTTAAGTAATGCACAAAGGATTAGGGAAAAAATAATTGCATGAGAACAGGACAAAAGAAGGAGTTTCATTTCCTGCTTTCATTGCCATCATGAGACAACAGAGAGCCTGAAAGCACTTGGTTATAGGCTCATGTCATGCTCCAAAGCCACATACAGACAGCAACAAAAATCCCATAGCCGAGAATCTGCTGATGAAAGTCAGACACCCTGACCGGCGTGATTCTTGTGCCAACTATACATTTGGGAGCTAACTTGGAAAGCATGAGCAGAACAGCCAAGGTTCAGTGCAGGCTGGCTTAGCATCTACAGATGGAAGTCGTGGGAGCTATTACAGTCCACCTCCATGACTGGTCCTGCCTCAGCCAGGGACCCATGGCCAACACAGCCTGCCAGTGGAAAGCAAGACTACCTGTTCTAAGATCAAATAATAATGTGAGCACACAGAAGTGCCTTCAGGGATGTGGGTAAAGATGGGAGCCAGACTCTGTCCTGGGAGTGATAAAGTCCTTGGTCCCGAGGAGTAGCTGTCAGCTGTGAACAGTTGCTACAGACAGTTAGGCCGAGGAAACACAAATATCCCTCTTGCGTCTAAATTTTGGGTCCTGAGACCAGATGCAAGAAGTACTTGGGGAACTCCCGCTGACCCATGCCCCAGTTTTTTCTTGGTTCATGGCAAAGTCAGAAAAATAACGACAGTGTAAAATCCTTTCTGTAAGGCTAAATACAGTCATAACATGTTGTTCTACTTTTTCTAATCAACCTTCTTTCCTTTTTTTTTTTTTTTTTAGTGCTAAAATGCCTTATCTCTTACATGATTATAACATGTACGAGGTGAGCATCATATATATTTGGTTTGATTTATGTCCTCATTGGCACAGATAAAAGGTGGGTCACCATGCTGGACCTCCACTTTCCTTTTCTTTTGTTTTTTGTTGCCACCACAGAGATCACACCAGATCCTTAATCCACTGTGCCAAAAGGGAACTCTGAGTTCCACTTTTTCTGGAGGATTTTACTAGGCAGGAGACCACTCACCAAGGGGATTAGAAGCAGATACTCCAGAGCGCAGTCTTGACTCTTGCATGAAAAGCTTGCGGCATGTCCATTCCAAAGGCAATAGTCTGCATCTGCTAACCCCAAGCACCCATCCATCCCACTCCCTCCCCTACCCCCTTGAAGATCCTGCTGCATAGCACTGCGAACTACGTCTAGTCACTTATGATGGAGCATGATAATGTGAGAAAAAAGATTGTATATTTGTATGTGTAACTGGGTCACCATGCTGTGCAGTAGAAAATTGACAGGACATTGTAAACTAGCTATAATGAAAAAAATAAAAATAATAAATAAATTTTTTTAAAAATGTGCAGCATGGTGTTCCAGGTGTGGCTCAGCAGTGACGAACCCGACTAGCATCCATGAGGATGCAGGTGAGACCCCTGGCCTCGCTCAGTGGGTTAAGGATCTGGTGTTACCATGAGCTGTGGTATAGGTGGCAGACATAGTTCAGATCTTGTGTTGCTGGGGCTGTGGCTGTGGCTGTGGCAGACCCCTGGCCTGGGAACTTTCATATGCTGCAGGTTCGGTCCTCAAAATAAATAAATAAATAATTGCGGCAGCCAGATTAAACCCAAGAGCCTGGAGGAGAGGTGGCTGCACGCATCCTGGACATCCTCTTTGATCGCCTCCCTCACAAGTCGTAACTCGGCAGAACTCAAAGGGCTTCTCAAACTGTGTGGCAGGCAGGGTATCCTTCAAGCTGTGCCATCAGCAGAGGAGGATGGAAACTAAAGGTCAGGGACCGGTCTGGTCCCTCTCTCCTTCCTAGAATGTAAGTCATCCCAAGATACGGTTCTCAGAGCAGAGCACCAAAGACACACTCTGCTCGTTGCTCATAAAAGCAGGGCACGGAGTGATTCATGATTAGTGTCATTTCAGAATATGATCTAAAGCCTCCCTCTCTCTGGAAGCCTCTTTTCAGGCATCCTTTCTCATTGGTCTTTTGGAACATTATGGCCTCATCCACCCCAGCACTTTCTTTTTTCTTTTTTAAACTTCCTGACCCATGGCACCTTATTTCTCCAATTGGAATCAGTTACAGTAGAGAAGCTTATAGAGAGACCACAGGATGTAGCAGAGAGAACATTGATCTTGTCCTAACAATGAATTCTTTGAAACTAGGCTCTTTGGAGGCTTTCATTTCTGTTGAAATTATGTCTAATATCTCTTCCAGCTCTAAACATCTGATCAAGGATGATTCAGAGGTAAATGTTTTCTTTAACCATAATCACAAGAATTCTCCCAGAATTCGTGAGGTAAACCCCTCCATCCCTCATGTCTGGTTGGAATCCCATTCATCCACTTTTTCAGTCATCTGTTCATTCACACAGTCAATCATTTTCTATTTATCAAATATAATTGAAAAATTACCACCTATTTTTCTCCACGTGTGTGGACGGAAAAGTAACGGCTGCTTTCCGGGCACACAAGGCTAGTTTTCTCTTCTCTAAAGTCTTCATTTGCTTTCCCCCTTTGGGCTTCATTTGGAATTCTAGTGTGAAATTTGTAATACTGTGTTGTTTTCATGGTTTATTCACCTTCCTCCATGACTGTATGTGAGCTCATTGGAAGTGGAATTTGTTCTTACCCATGTCAAATGCCTACACACCTAGCATGGTGTGTAGCAACCTCAATAATTCCTCATAAAGGATTTTCTAAATTCTGGGCATTGCCCTGGTCGATGTACATGTATTATGTCATTTCTGGCAATGACCCTGTCAATGACTTAGTGATATTATTCCCACCATACAGATAAGAAACTGAGGCTCAAAGAGTTGTGAATTGACCAAGTTCACACAGATGATAAGAGGTACAGCTGGGACTCAGGTCCAGTAGATTGGTTCCCAATTCCATGCAATAAATATTACATTATAGGACCTCACTATTTGTTGAATAAATTGAAGAATTCATTTTACCTATTGGCTTCACCAGAGTGTTTGGATGACATAAAATGCAATCATTATATCAAATATGTATACACACCCAAAGCAGAAACTTTGCAATGATCTTCGGATTCTAAGATCCCGTTTTTATGCACAATTTAAAAAGCTTATATCTCTATTTATTGTATAATATCCCATTTTATATTAATTACATAACTCTTTGGGAACATTCCATGATAAATTCCTCCACTGAACTGAACATATTTCTTATCTCCTGAGCCCTATTCTAATTCTCCTTCCAAATCAGTCTGCTAAGTTTAACTTGTAAATACATTTACTTGAATAGTTCAGGTTTTAGTCAGAGAAAGATAAATGGCAATTAGGTTGAAAATTCATGGTTTTGGAAATGAGAAATAAATCTCAAGGTGTAGCCTTGACTGAAAATATTTCAATGAATAAATGGACAAATTAAAAAATGTGCTTTCAACCTTTATTATTCACTGAATATTGACTAAATAAATGCTGAACTGTGGGCTGTTCACAGATTAATTTGCCAGTTCAATGTGCAAATGCCTCTGAGGTTTCCTCAAGCTGGACTCAGTCCTCAGTTAATTTCATTACAGCTTGAAGAGACTAGATAAAATGGAAGATGAATGATATTTGAAATTAGTATTTCCCCCTTCAGGGCTAATCTACAAATCAGATATTATCAATTTTTTATCCTGTTCCCAAATCAAATAATTTCAGAGACTCTACACTGGCTGCGTTGGAAAGAAAAATCCCCTGTGAGCTGAGACTCACAGCTGTGGTTTCCTTGCTTCTTCCTCAGCTTAGAAGCAGAGTCATTAATTTGGACTTAGATTCCAGCCTGGCTCCCATGGGGGGCCGGAGGGTGGGGGGAGAGCTTGGCAACTTCCCCCGGGCCTGGAGGAGTCAGGCCTAAATACATCGGCCCTTCTTTTTCAAAGATACAATAGGAACTTGTGAAGATTCTTCTTTTATTGGTCATTTCATTTTCCTCTCTTTAAAGACATTCTTTAGTGATGTGGTTCTCTTAGCATCTTAAATATCTCTTGGGCTGTTACAAAGACGCCATTCAGGGCTTGGCAGGAGCAAAGCTCTGTGGTATCACAAACACAGGAACTGGGAAGCTACAGCCTGTTCCCAGGGAGGGACTTGGAGCCACAGAGAGTTGGCAGAGGGCAGCCACTGCTCTGAGCAGAAGATGGCATGAATGCATTTGAGACAAAGGACCAAGGGAGGCTGGACCCATTAGCCACTGAGGATAAAAAGCTATAATCAACGAAGCCACCTCCTCCTGTTCTCTTTCATTCCTCCCTTTTCTAATCTCCCTGCCCGCGTTATTGAATGAGCCGCCCATTGTATATTGTAGAAATTCTATAAAATATAGGAAAGTGACTTTACAGAGAATATGAGGTGTAACTTGGCAGGTCACCCACCACAGTAGCTGCTTTTATTGGCAAAGTAGGCTAAGAGGTGAATATGCATTCAATCTAATGAAAAACTGAGTTTTATTTCCAGATGACATATGCTTGAGACCTAAAATACTGTGTATAATTCACCAATGGTAGTATCATTGCAGTAGTATGCATGAGCTTGACTCCCTCCCAGAACAAACAAAAGACGTTAAGAAGGCTGAATGAGCCATCTTGATCAAAACATCAAGAATTAAAAAAAAAAAAAGATTTACTTTGTCCACACTATCAGTAAATGAACTTCGAAGTCTTCAGTGATCAGGAAACCACTACAGTATTTAAATCATCCACCAAGAGAGTACTATAACAAAATCTGCCTCCCTGTTTCTAAAACAAAGCTATTGGGAGCCTGAATGCCCCTTTGTATTGCATCGTTGTTACTGTACATTACATATTGTTCTCAGTTAATACAGCTGGTTTAAAGCACTATTACAGTAACTAGCACTAGGGCCATTCAATTACGCTTATTCAATAATGAAGAATCCCTAGCATTTTTCCTATAGGATAAAAGAAAACTGTAGAAACCTTTTCCTCTAATGGCAATACTCAACAAAAGACCATTCCCTTTGAAAGTCCAATTTAATTACGGTCTTTGCAAAGCAGTAGGCATTTTGGTATTCCACTTAAATCCAATAACCGTGGCAGTGTGACTTATGAACAATATTGGTAAAGCCTAGAAAACTGGCATTAAAATCCCCCAATTTTCATTTGCTCATTTCAAACAAGGTTCTTGATAAGCATGATGGTGTCTTTCTCCTCCTCCAACTAGTGTGGCCCAAATGCCTTTCTAGGCATACCCTTGCATTTACAGCTTCCATAAAATCTCTCCTGAGGCTGTTTCACATCCAGAGAGGCCCCAAAAAGGTGTCTGTGCCTTTACCTGAAGACGGTCTCTAGGACTTGATTGGGACAGTTCACCGTGGTCTGATGACGGAGTGTCTGTTGTGTGCAGCTCACTCAGGAAGTCCTGAAACTCCTGACTGAGATGGTTTTCAGTTATCCTGCCCCCCACCACCCCAAGGTACTCTTGCCACCTCCATTCAAATGTCCCTCACCCATGGGGCACTAATTCCCCACAGTATGGTAATCAGTGTGACAAAAGATCAGCAGGAGAATTCCCATCCTCCTTCTCTTACTCTGTGTGACCTCAAGAAAGAGAATTAGTCTCTCTGATTTTCAGTTCCTCATCATTAAAATGGATCCATCAGAACCCATTACTCATATCACAGGGCCATTCTGAGATTTAATGAAGATCATGGAGGAGTTCCCATTGTGGCTCAGTAGGTTAAGAGACGGGCTAGTATCCATGAGGATGCGGGTTGGATCCCTGGCCTTGCTCAGTGGGTTAAAGATACGGCATGGCCATGAGCTGTGGTGTAGGTCACACACTCAACTCAAATCTGGTGTTGCCATGGCTGTGGTGCAGGCTGGCAGCTGCAGCTACATTTAGACCCTTAGCCGGAATTTTCATATGTCATAGGCATGGCCCTAAAAAGAAAAAATAAATAAAAAGAAGAAGGTGACGTATCTCAAGCTCTCAACAGAGCACCTGATACAGAGAAAATGTGAGTAGCTGTTATTTGGAGATTTGGGAGACAAGGACAAAAAGCCAGGAAAAAGCTAGGAAAGTCAACAGGAAGAAAATGATGAGTGAGCCAAAAGGTGGAAATAGATGAAAATGCAATTACAAAGTTTTATCTTGTCATCAGCTGGTCATTCTGCTCTGTGAAAAGCCGTGAGGAAGGGCTCCTCTCCTTCAACATTGTCACAATCCGTGTTCCAGGACAGTGCCTTGGATCCCTCTGGAACAACATGGAATATAAATACACAATGAAACGCTTGCTGTTGAGAAGGCATGTCTATCATCTAGGAAGAAGAGTCACTTGCAGGTCTTCAGTCCCTGCTAGGTACACTTTGCACACACTTTCATAGTTGTGACAAGAAGTGGGCAGCCCTAGCTCAAGGTAATTGGCCAGAGGTAATGTATGCTGGTCTGAGCATTGTACAAGGAGCATTGCAGAGACCAGCCCCTGCCTTATAAATACATACACTTCAAGGAGAACGACAGGGGCAGAGACAGACGGCCAATGGAAGACTACAGCGCAGAGCCAGCATGAGACTGACAAGGAATGTGTGTGATGGGGAGATTCAGTGTCAGCGTATTTCAAGCCAGGGAGCCTGTATAACCAAATGCATGGCCAAAGGATTGGATAGCCAGACTGGATAAAAGCTAGAGAAAGAGAAGACTCAAATTTTCTCATGAACCCTAGAAGGCTCTATGCATATGATGTCAACACTGAGAGTGTTGGGAAGAAGACGAAGTATGGGCCAGAGTAAAACCTGGTATACTACCAACAGTCCTTCACTCTCAAGGAACTGGGGCAAGAATACGACTGCGGTGTGGTAGGATGCACTGGTGTTCACCAGCCTTGCCCTCTCCACTGGGTTTGAGCTCAGGTGTAGTGGAAAATCCATCAAGGCCAGCTGGA
Source organism: Sus scrofa (assembly GCF_054392235.1). Taxonomy (NCBI): domain Eukaryota; kingdom Metazoa; phylum Chordata; class Mammalia; order Artiodactyla; family Suidae; genus Sus; species Sus scrofa. The sequence continues at coordinate 4,365,967 of NC_139383.1, forward strand.
CCCATTTAAAGAACTGCACAGACCAGGAACTGAACAGGAAATAAAAAGTGTGGAAATTCAAGCACGATTGATAAAGCCATCACTGTTTTATACCTAAATCTTCCACTAAAATACTCTGATTTTGGACTCAGACCTAATCATGGACCATTTTCGTCTGGTCTTAGAGGAACAATATGTGTAGAGGGTCCTGGACTCTCTCTGCAGGTACTACAGGTGTTCTGAGGTAACTCTGCCTCCCCAGAAGCTTTGCTATGCAGAAGACTCTTCTGATGTTGGCACAAACTGCCTGGAGGCCAGTCCTTACTCTGGGATCTATCCTCTCAACCCAGGTAGGTGGAGGAACTGGAGTAGAGAATAAAGGCTTCTGAGAGTTTCTACTCTTCAGGCAGCAGCAGAGCGTTCACTCCCCTTCCTGGATTCATTGAGCCAGGTGCAGCCTTCTGCTACCTTAAGCTGGAGAAACTTTTCAAAACCTCAACTTTTTCCCATGGACTGAAACGAGGAGGCAGGTATCCATGCCAGAATCGTGATGCCACAGCAGCAAATCTCCTAGCGGTACCTTGGGTTGATGGCCGTAATACGTGTATTCATTGGTTCTCTTGGCTATCCAATGTTTATATCCAACAGGCACCAGGTAAAGGAAAGCAGGGTGTGGAGTAGATGCCGATGAGCGGGCACTTGCTCAAAATAGGGAATTTTTATTCTCTGAGGTGCTCACCTCTGGCAGCGATGTGCATGAGTCCTTATAATTAAATTGGCCTCACAAATAAATGGCCTGGTAGATGTCTTTATGTTTATAAAGAGCTGAAACTTTTCCTAGGAGAGAATTCCCATTTCTTCAATGTGTCATCGAAGTCAGAAGCTTGTCAAGGAAAGTTAGTTTATTTTGAATAAAAAGAAGCATTCACCCTAATTAATCCATAGATTCTATCAATTATGCTCCTTCTCTTGTGAACACACATTTTATGGTTGGAAAATTTCCTCTTAATATTTCTGCTCAGAAAAACCCCTTTATTGCACAACGGGGAAAGTGCTTTTCAGCTGTAACACTCTTGTTTCCTAGCTATCTCTAGACTTAAGAGCCAGATTTAATTTACACCCCCTCTCCCATATTAATACATACCTAATTACATTTTGGTGTCGATGGAAGCAAATGTCAGCCTCCTTCTGACTGTCAAATAATTTCCAATTAATCAGGTGGCAAAAGACTATTGCAAGAACACAAGTCTAAAACAAACTGAAAATAAGATGATGACTAAATAAGAGGGTGCCAGTAAGACGATAGAAGTCTTATGCAGGTTCAACCACTGCCGTAGCTCTTAGAGTTGGAAGGTAGCAACCTGAAAATCCACCCTGTCTGGCCCCGTCTTGGGCATGTGGGGTGATTTGCCTCACTGAGCACATTCCTAGTCATCCCGTCCCAGTCTGATCAGGTGCTGGTTCTCTCTCTCTCACTCAGAATTACAAACACGGCATTCCCAGGGACAGTAACCCTGCATGGTCCCGGTACCTATGAAACTTTTTCTCTAATAAATGGGATTTTTCACTATTTTAAATTTGTACATTGCCAGTCCTATGGCAAGTATGTCCTTCCGCACTGATTTTTTTTCAAGGACATTTTATCATTAATTCTCATGTCAGATTTCTGAATGTGGATGCCAAACAGAGGAGCAAAAGCTGAGCAGTTATGAGTGATAGTAGGTCAGGAATTCCTTGCACCCACCCCTCATCTCTGTTCACACTGGCTCAGCACCTGGAATAGCTCCCTCCCTACCTGTGGGTCAAGCATTAGGTGCCTAGGAAAGTACAGCTCGAGTCATCCCCACGTCCCTGGAGTGAAGGCTGATTGCAGCCCCTTCGCCTCCCTCTGTTCTCAGCCCACTCTATCTGGATTTGAAATTATCCTCAGAGCACACCTTTGCTGTCTTCTTTGGTTCATGGATACCGCACTTACAGGTACACCTCGACCCCTGCCCTCTGCCCTGGCCACGCTGGCCACCCAAGGATCAGGTCTTGACCTCACAAACTCCAGGATCCAGGATGTTAGCACACTGTCGTAGTAATAAGTAGAAAAGGAAGATGAGACGGATACCAGATTCTCCTCACTGAGCCGTTTCTTACACTGCACCGTTATCCTATTTCCCCAGGAATGTTTTGTGGAATATTCCCCTACTTTGTGCCTGTGGCATAGACATTATGTTTTAGGCACTTTCCATTACAGTCATGGCCCTCATTCTCATCACTCCCTGTGCACCTCCTATTCCGACTCGGCTAAGCACATGTCATACACTCTTGTATTTCATTTTAATTAGGTTTTGCTGAGTCGGCATTTTTACCCCCAATGTACAGAGCAGGAAGCAGGGGCTCAGACAGGCTCCATGATGAGCCCATCCAGTTATCAGCAGGGCAGGGGCTGACTCTGAGGAGAAGTGCTTTGCCTCCCGGCCAGGGATCAACTCCCAAACCAACCGTTATCTCCAGGACCTTGCTCTAGTAATTACATATGCTCTTTCATCTTCCTTCTTTATCTATACCACTTTTCTCTCTGCCTACAAATAGGCTTAATTATACTGGGGGAAAAGAAACTTCTTTGGATCCTGTCACTCCCCTTTTCTTTTTTCTTTCAAGGCCAAACTTCTTTGAAGAGCGTTGGAAAACTCCTGCTCCCACTTCCACCACCTGCTTGCTTCCTCCTCAACGCTTGACTAAAGCCACTGTCTTGGAGATCAGTCCTGACCTTGTAATCATCGATTGCTCCATCAGTTTCTTTGACTTGGTTCTCTTTTCCTGCTTTAAGCACATTTGTGTTGGACTTCCCTGCTTCCTCACCCTCCATGTCAATCACCAAGCCCTTTAAAGTTTACTTTCATTTTTCTTGTATTTAATCTTGTATTTCCTCCCCATAGTCCCATTCTCATTATTGAGGCTCTCACTATCTTTCACCAGGATTATACCAACACGGTGTCACTTGTCTCTCTACCATTTCATCCATTTCCTTGAGAAATACCAACCCTGATGATGTTACTTTTCCACTCGTGCCTTCATCACCCTCTTCTCCTTCTTGATGCCCAATTATCCCATCTCCATAAAGCTCCCAGTGCGAGACCTGAATTTAGAGCATCTTTCATTCCTCTAGGTCCTAATCCCAGAACTCCAGCAAGAGAGTGCCACAGACAAAGCCCTGCTGGAAACTGCATCACACAAAATCCCCTTTTGAACCTTCCTCAATTGGTTGGCCATGCAGTGCTGTTTATTCCACCTAGACCCTGTAAGGGGAAATGTTTGAAGTCCATAAAATCTTGAAATATATGTATAAGATGAGTCATTCATTCATGCAACAATCTCTGTTCTACAATTACAGAATCATAGGGAACACTCCCCAAAAATTAAAAGGGCACTTTAGGTCAAATTAAACACTACTTTTGCAACTGATAGCCTAAGAATTAGAAATCCTGAAATCGATTTTTTTTAAGGTCAAGACAAAATTACATAAATTCATAACATAAATTTCAAAGGGGCAGTGGGTATGATGAGCCACTACACTCTGTGTGGCCCACTTGGCCTGTGCCTGTCCCACTCCTCTTCAATCCCTTTGTTCTGAGTTTCCACAGCACTGAGAGCTCAATGCAAATAGGTTATCACTTAATTACACATTGTCTTGAATTGTTTAATGTTGTATCATGGATGTCCATTCTATGACCTCAGCTCAGCTATAAAGCCCTGGAGTTCATGGACATGTCCACTTTTTTTCAATGTCCCCTACAAATCCTATTATTATAGCCATCCAAACATTTTAAAATAAATCATTTTAATCAATCCTCAAAAATTTGAGATTTATGCCATTTCAGCCAACCATGTACTTAACATTTAAAAGGATGTTCAGGAGTTCCCGTGGTGGCTCAGCAGGTTAAGAACGCAACACAGTGTCTGTGAGGATGTGGGTTCTATCCCTGGCCTCAGTCTCTAAGGATCCAGTGTTGCCACAAGCTGTGGCATAGTTTACAGATGAGGCTTGGATCCATTGTTGCCATGGTTGTGGCACAGGCCTGAAGCTGCAGCTCTGATTCAACCCCTAGCCTGGGAATTTCCATTTGCCACAGGTGCAGCCAAAAAGAGAAATAAGAAAAAAAAAGGGTGTTGACATCACTTTCTAGGCAGATCAACAGGGTGCATGGATTATGGTCTGACCAATTATATTATTTCTTGTTTATGGAGTGAAGTATAATTCATTCTCCCTGAACTGACCCATTTAGAGCTGTTTACAAATGTTTCAAGCCAAGCACACATAGATACAGACAAAATCGTTATTAAAATTTCCTAACAAACCAAGAGAAGTCTTTGGTAATAATTTTTAATATTAAGGTTACACAACTATGTGCAACATTAAATTTGAAAATATTATTTTCCTTAAAGCCTGATTTTTTAATAAGAACAGATATTCACTTATTTTTCTGTATTATGCATCTTCTATAACCTAATCTATAATTTGTATATACTTAAAAGCCCACATCAATTGTCATTTTTTTCAGTGATCATTGGACTTGTGTAAATTCTCCATTACAACAAGACTTATAGTAAATAGGTACTTCTTGACATTATTAAGCTTGAACATTGAAGAGATGCAAAAGAAGCTGAAGGGACTCATCCATTTTCTACAAAATTTCTAAATACTCATCTCGTACCCAAACATCCAAGTTGAATGGTTATAGTCTTTTGCTCTACTGACAGCGTTATTCTGTGTGGAATTATAAATGGAAAACTTAAGAGATTCTGTAAAAATGTTGGATTAAGCAGATCCATTGTCTCCAAGCTGGGATACAGTGGATCCTTCCAGACACTGGTGAAGTGAATGTGGGTTTGTGCAACCACGCGTACTGGACAGAAGAGGAAACCACAGAAGTTGGGGTAAGATGCCGTGGCTCTGCCTCCCTCCTCCCCTTATGCAGCTGATCCATCTCCTCCAGAGAAGATTCTCTTTTAGGCATAATTCAGAGTTTCTTTGTAGACAGAAAAATATCTCAGAACAACATTTTAGGCCATACAGTGAGGAAGTGGCCACTAAACACCACGGGCCACGTAGCACAGTCTTGACCCCTCAGAATTTAGCTCTTGGTCAGCTAAGCATTGGAATCACAAAGAATTGTTCAGTCTTAAACTAACAGTGCCATTTTCATATCTCTAACAAGTCTGCATGCTTAAAATTCCAAAAGCTTAGAAAGTATTAAATGTCTGGACTCTACCACAACTTCTGCTTGTTTTTTGTTTTCATTATTTTTACTTTGAAAAAATAGAAGCTTAAGCCTTAAAGGAGAAATGGTGAAAAAGATCTAAGCACTTGAAAAACACAGTCAAGGTAGAAGATAGTCATACTTTCCTTAGCTGTACCTACAGCAAAGCTATTGCTTTTCTTCTCATCTTCCCTCTCCTCCTTCACACCAAGAGCTTTCACGGGAGGTTTGATTGATTCAAAGAACCACATGTAGAAGATGTTCCCCCAGCAAAGCCATCTGCTAAGCAGTCAGACTCCCCCAGGCCTTTGCTTGAAGCAAATATGACACAGCACCTCCAGGCAAATTGCATGACCCAGATGCCAATGGGTTCGCGTTCTTGAATCACTTCTGTGTGAGGAGGATTTTAATCTTGGCCATCATAAACATGGCTTCTGATTTACTTCAATAGTAAGGCAGTTTTCCTTTTTGTCAAATACTAGGGGTCACATTCTTTGGCTAAACTCTCCCTCTCCTGGAAAGCGATGCCATTTCCCATCATATCATATGGTAACCTTTCTTTGCTCTTTGCTTGTACTCAATACACAATATCTTGAAAGGCACTTAGAGGATTTCTTTGACCTGGTATAGAAATAGCTCCACGTATATGAAAACATAAAATAAAACAGCCTCCAGTTTCTGGGTAGCCCCTGTGTTCATGCTGAACTGAAGTCCAAGAACAGTACAGCTAGAAGCCATACTAAGCTGCTTCTAGGGAAAATGTTATTTCACAAAAAATCAGGCATCTAGCTATTCTGTATTAATGAATGCCTTCTGTATGTTTCCTTAGATAAAGCTACGATTCACCCAGCAGATGCACATAAAGTAGCTCAAAGTTCAGAAAATGACAAGGAAAAACATTTAAAAATACAAACACAGATTGATTATCCTTAAACTGCTGATTTCCAAGCCCCTATCCCCCACACCCCAATCCCTCTCAACCATGTGGAGCAAAATAACTCCTTGCATTTTCTGACGAAGGCGGTTCCATTTGGAAAGCTTGCCAGCCGGGATGTTTTAAAATGTTGCTGAATGATTAAACACAAATCCTTAAACGGAGAGAGCTGGTTTGTATTAAATATCCTAGAGCAGTGCTGTCTGCCCACACTTGTGCCCTGTCTGGCTGCTGGCTGATAAACGTTGTGGCTTTAAGATATTGCTTATTAGCATGCCTGTATATTTCTACCTCACACAGTCACCCAAGGGTGATTGCTATCTGTTAATTGAATTCTGTGCCAGCAACTGTGTCTTTGTGTGCTTGCCATTATAATTTCAAGGATTGTAACTTCATTTCCTATTTACAAATAATAGCGATAAAAATATAAAGTGACGTATTTTTGCATTCCCAAGTTGGGGTGTATGTGTGCCCAAGTATGTAGTCATATGTGTGCATGTGTATGTATATGTGTACAATACATACATATATTTACACACATATGTATATATATTTGCATTTTTTAGGGAAAGGCACTTAAAGTCACAGTATATTATAGAAAAACACAATTTTATAACCCAAGAATTTCTGTATAGGGACACACATATTCAACCACTTGACAGTCTTCTGCTACTGCACATGGCTGGTCAGTCTACCAGATAGACGCAGGTATGTTTCTTTGTGCACCATAATCAAAACTGACATGGTGGGCAGCATAACCAGGGGAGAGTTATAAAACGGTTCATTTATAAACCTGTCTTTTTTGGGAGCATAGCAGAATAAGCCACAGTGATCTCGTTAGCCCCTTTTGGATGTCTGTCTCTGAATCAGGCATTGCTTGATGTGAACCTCTGGTGAAGAGGAATATTGGACCCTGGATCAATGGCTGAGGTGAATAAGGTGAGAGGATGCGGCCATGGACAGCTTAGAGTCAACGATTTCAACTTCTCTGGTGATGACCTGACCTAAATTTCCTCTCATTCGCTCCAACTTTCAAAGGATGAGTTAATATCCCAAAGCATGGCTGAAGTTTTAAGTCTTCCCCTAGCAAAGTAATCTGCCCAATGATGTGTTCTGTTGGTCACTGGTAAGAAAAAAAGTCCTGACCAACCTGATCCAGAAATGCATTCTGGACGTTACTACAGCCCAAATGCCTTCACCAAATCATACAGTAGATATCTCCCAGTTCATGGAAGACATGAACTAGGGTGGAGTCATTGATTCCTGGCTATTCTAACACCTGCCTTTAGTGGAACCCTGTTTACGTTTCCATGACTCCTAACTGGGGGTGAAACTTTCTCCTTTAGAAGTGCCACTGGATGTGGTAAGGCATGATACAGCCCCAGGCCAAAATGCCACATGAGGTTAGCGTTGTCATGAGATTTCTGGTATCTCAAAATATTTGGACTAAAATGATGGTGCATCTTTACTCATAGCCTGAAAACGCCAAAATAGCAACAAATAAACAAAAGATTAATCAAATGAATGGACACAGCTTTCTAAGGAACCTACTTTGATCTGGAGATACTTTCTACTTTCATAGAAACTTCTACTCTTGTCACTGAGCTTGCATCAGTCTGGAGAGTCATGGCAGAGTAGGAAAGGCTTGTCTTTCTATGCCTCACCAAGTCCTAGCTTCCTCTCTGCCCACATCCTAGAAGCCCTGAGACGTCACACAGCCTGAGTTCATGCTAAGCTTCCTACTGGAGTGAAGTACTCCAGACACAAGATTACTCATTTACAGCATATAGTACTTTCCCCACAAACAAAACAATTTAAAAGTCCCTTTTTTGACTGCAAATGATTTTTTTTTTTTTTTTAGGTATTGGAGAAACTATCATTTACTTTTTTCAACTCGATTTGAACAAAAGTTGAAACCCTGCTTTGTTAACGTACTGATTTTCAAACTATAGAAAAGACAGGGAAAAAAAAGACATAAAATCAGGCCGATAGGAGTGTTTGGGGAGAATGAAGTGGGAGTGATGGAAAAACAGGAAGAGGACAAGTGTGTAAAAAAAGTGAGTGTCATAAATTTGAAAAAAAAAATCTAATGGTGTTGAAAGGAGGAAAAGATCATCTTACACGTGGTGTCCACAGAATGGCAAAGAATTTATGGAGAGTGTGGAGGGTGCATCTTGAAAGATACTTAGTCCGTTTCTGTTCCACGAATAAGTTAATTTGTATCCTTTCTGTAGATTCCACATACAAGTGGTATCGCATGATGTTGGTCTTTCACTGTCTAACGTCACTTAGTAGGATAATTTCTAGGTCCATCCATGTGCTATAAATGGCAGAAACAGACCCATAGACTTTGAAAACAAACTTACAGTTATCACGGGACAGGGGGTGGTGGGGGGATGGACTAGGGGTTTAGGGTTGGCATAAGCACACTGAAGTATATACCTGCTGTATAGCACAGAGAGCTCTACCCAATATTCTGTGATAATCTATGTGGGAAAAGGATCAGAAAGATGATGGGTGTGTGCACATGTATAGCAGAATTACTTTGTTGTATGGCAGAAACTATCACAGCCTTGTAAGTCAACACTACTTCAATAAACTTTTAAAAAATGGGAAAAAAGAAAAATATTTAGGATTTTGAAATCTGACCAACCGCTTGAGCAGACAATCCAAGCTAATGAAACAATGTGTGGAAAGACTCGATAAGCAAAAACTCTGGGTGTGTCGGCACTTGGGTTTGCCTGTGGTCTACATGCAGAAAAAGAGTGAGATGGCCCCTGAAATAGAGGATGAGCTGTATCATGCAGGGCTCCAGCTGACAGTCTGTGGAGGTGAATCAGACAATGAGTAATAACAAGCCCCTGACAGTGGTTGAGCTGTTCCCGGAGACTCTCCGACTACAGCTGTGCTTTGAGAACAGCAGTCTACAATGTGTGAAGGAGAGGCGGGGTTGAGACAGAGAGGAAACAGAATTACAAGCAGGGATTTATTAGAACAGAAACAGAGGTATGCTCTTAACTAGAGTCCTGATAATGCTGCATAACAAACTACCATGAAAGTTAGCAGCAGCATACATAAATAAGCTTTTATTTAGGTCACAGATCTGCAGGTTGGCTGGGCTTCCACCTGGCTTCCATCCCTCTCCTAGGACCAGCGGGCTGCCCTATGCCCTCCTTTGTCTGGCAAGGGCAGATGCACAGTGACTGACACACAAGAGCACAAGCACAGCTGTGTAAGCACATTCCAAACTCTGTACAGTCAGAGCTGTTCATATCCTATTGGCTCAGTACGTCACCTGGTCAAGCCTCGAGTGAAGAGCAAGCTCATCCACCACTCGCACGGGAATGAGCATGAGAGGGTGAAGCGTCTGCATGATCGTCTAATCCACCATGATGGAATCAAGCCAAAAAGGAGACACTGGCAATGGTAAAGCGGAGACAAGGGGGAGGAGTATTACAGAGCAAAACCTCAAAAGTCACCCTCATGTCACATAGGGGTAGGATAAATGACAGAGTACAAAGAGATCAATTTCACGTTTCAGACCTGAGAAGTTATGGTGATGACGAGGAAGACAGCCTAATACTGTAAAGAAGTAAAATTTGGGGAGGAACATAAGCAGTTTCCTTTTAGATGCACTGAAAGTAAAGTGTCAGGAGAGCATTGCATGGGTGTCCAGCTGTTCCTATAGAACTGGAACTCCCATAAAAGACCTGTCAAAGGAGAAAGACAAGTACCATGTGCGATCACTAAAACGTGGAATCAAACTTTAAAACGATGTGAAAGAACTTATTCACAAAACAGAAACAGACTCAAAGATTTTGAAGCCAATCTTTTGGTCACCAAGGGGGAAAGGTTGGGGGGAGGGATGGATTTCGAGGTGGGGATTGGCTTATACACACTGCAATAAACAAAGCTGATCAGTAATAAGGACCTACTATATAGCTTAGGGAAATATATTCAATACTCCGTGACAGCCTATATGGGGACAGAATCTGAAAAAGAGTAAATATATATGTATATGTATGCCTGGTTTACTTTGCTGCACACTTGAAACTAACACATTTAAGTCCCCTGCAATCCAATAAAATTTATTTTAAAAAAAAGACATGTCAAGAGAAAGCTGTGTGTGTTGTCTTCATAGAGGTCGGACCCAAGGAGTGAATAAGATCTTCAAGAAAAACATCATTCTTAGAAAAAAAGAGGAAGGGCCCCATTGCAAGGCCTCTGAGAGCTGTGCCCATCACTCACACAGACCCCACATAACAGGTAGTCTCTGATGGTTCTTTCTCCCTGTCGTCCACATCCAGTGACCTTCAAAATTCTAAACACTCTTTTGCTAGAGTGTTCATCCAACTTTGTCTAATTTTTATTTCCACTGCCATCTTACAGATTGATATGACAGTCATATATCTTGTACCTTGTAGGAAGCTTAAAATATAGATTTGGAACCTAAAGAGTTTAAAGTAGAAAGAGCAAAGCTAGAGAGACAGATACAGGAGTTGAATGTCCAGAGTTGGGAGAGTCAAAGTACCAGGAATTGTTTGAGATCATGAAGAGAATAAAATAAATGGAGTGAGGAAAAGAAAGCTGCGGGATGAGTTCCTGCAGATCAGAAGTGTATAGAGGAAGAGGAGTGAGTGTGGGATGCAGCCAGAGAAGACGGGGAGGTGGGGCTGTGTGAGGTCAAGAGAAATCTAAGAATGCAGCTTTTGCACAGGTCAAATGCGACGGAGGAATAGAGAAGAGTGAGGTCTGGAGAGAAGACCTGATAAGGCAAATAGGAAGCCCTGACGACCTGGGAGAGACTCAGTAAAGGTAAGAGCCAGATGCCAAGGAAGTGAGGCACACATGGGAGAAAAGGGATGTGGACCACATTCCTAAGTTTGCTCATAAGGCTAGAAAAGACACTGAGGGACCCAGGGGAAAAAAAGGCAGGAAGCCATTAATCTGCGGAGAGCTTTCCAATTTTTGAGCAATAAAATAATCCCATTATTCTCCAGTATGATCTTTGCATTTGAAGAATATTTAGTTTTTTAGTTAACTGCAGAAGGGTGGATATTGGAGAGAAGAAGCATTTTAGTCCTTTCCTTATGCCTCATTATCCAGGCTCCCCCTCTTCACATAAGCAACCCCACCCTTCCAACAATCAACCCATCTCTAAAAAAGAGTTTGAGATTTGGCTGGCTTTCCAAAACAAGCAAAACCCCCATCAAAAAATATTTTTTATTTTCTATTTCCTTGGGGATGACACGCTTCTGATTCGATTACCCCGTGCTACAAATTGTACTTCGTCCATAAACTTTCAGGCACCAACTTCTACCAACTTGCTGGATGAATTTCAGAGCAGTCTTTCTTACGACACACAAATCAGATGCTATAGGTTGTCAGGGCAACTCAAGTTGATTGTTTTTCCCTATAGTTGAGTTCTAGGGCAACTGGAACATGCCAATCAAGAGCAGAGGATAGTTAAGTTTAAGTGTATTAAATATATTATCAAATGCACCTGTTTAGTAAGGCCTGAAAGTTTCCTGTAGAAGGTATCAATTATTAAGAGATATAGCTGCCTGAGAAGCCAGACTGATGGGGAAAGGTGTAGGGGTGTGTGTGTGTGTGTGTGTGTGTGTGTGTGTGTGTGTGTGTGTTTGGGAGAGTGTAGGGAGGCTATCACTTTTAAAGTGGCACACCTCCTTCATCTTCTCCATAGAGATGATAACCCCAGTTATCATTTTTGAGAATTTACTATGTGAATCTTCTACAAATGTCATCTCACTCCAGTAGTTTAGCTTTCTGGTAAACTGCTAATATTTTTGAGTCCCCAGAGAAAAATGCCCATCTTCTCTGGGACATTTATACTGCTCCTTGCTGTCACTTCATGCCTTTCTCTTCAATATATCTTTTCTAGAGCTGGCTTAGATATAAGGAGATGTTTCCACTTTGATGACAATCTATGGTTATTTTTTGGTACAATCCAAAAGACTTAAAATCAGAGAATATTGGAATGCCAAAGAACTCAGGAGACCTTTTACTCCTCCCCTTGTTTCATTGATAAAAGAACCAAGGCTCTCAGAGACTGAGTTGTGAGGCCTGTGGGACAAGAACTCCAGTTTCCAGGACCTAAATCTAGCACTGGACATGTGAGCTGTTCATCCCACCACAGCAGTTCCAACACCCACTTGACCTTCTACTTGTCCAGACCCCATCTGATTCGAGTCAGCAGCTGGACTTCGCAAAGCTGATGTCACTGTGGCAGGCCTGAGTACGTGAAAAACATCCAACACGAAGGTGGGCAATTCTCAAGAATGAGTGCTATCAACCTCACTTGCCTCAGTGACAGGATTAGCAATGATTTGCGAACCAAGCTGCTAGCCTTGGTTTACCAGCACAGTTGCTGGGCTCCAGGAGCTTAAGTAAGCCACTCCAAACAGACTCAGCACTAAAATGACCTGAGCCAGAACACAATGCACAGCCCATGAACACAATTAACTCTCTCTGCGGCCAAAATTTCCACCCTGTTGGAATAGGAGAGCTTTCCCAACTGGAGGATAAGCAAAGCCAAGGATGGTTAGCTAGGGGTCTATCAGCATACTTCTTCCCATCTGGAAGGATCTACTAGTTATATGTACTAAAAATGTGAGCAGTATTATTTTTTTCACATTCAAAAGTTAAATGTGATTTGATTTAGATTTTAATATTTATGTCTTCCTTTTTACTAAACATGCCAACACAATAGTCAACATTAAGGCATCATCTTAGTTTAGTGATTGAGTGAAAGTTTCTATGAAAATACATATCCAAGTATTTCCTAAATATGTATTTACATAGTGAGCTGTTTAAATGCAAGGGATTATAAGATATGCAATTGCAAACGGTGTATATGTGAAATTCCACAAAAATGTCCACTGTTACTTATATGTGATTCATAATTTAGCCAAAGCATATTTCTAAGTTTTTATACAATAAAAGATGATACACCATACTCATAAACATTTTTCAAATCATTAGATCAGCAAAGTGAAGGAGTTAAAATGTAACATGACAGGTTTGGAAAGTTATTAAGTGTCCATTATAAACTTTTTTCCTGAATTATGTAGTGCATAACAACCAGAGGAATATGTTTTACAATCATCAAGATCAATTCTATTACCATAAAACCCATAAGAAGTGATTTCACACTTTTTTGGTAAATTCTGACAAATTATATAATGCATAGTTTTTGTACAGAAATAGTCAAAACCATATTTCAATTCTCAATAGCTGTCAGGTTTTTAAGCTAACCAATCAAAATACATGCTCACAAAATATTGTTTAAAATCAAGTTTTCAGGGCCAGTTCAGTAGTGCAGTTAAAACTGAATTAATTCATCCTTCTTCTATATATTCCAACTTTTTCCCCCACCTTGCTTTGTTTTTTTTCTATTTTTTTTTTTTTCTGGAAGCGAAAATGGGAGAAGGATAAAGAAGCAAAGACAGTGAGAGGGAACACTTTCCTTTTGTGACAAACTATAAAAGACGGAGGCAGAGAGGGCAAGGTGAAGAAGAGTTTGTAGCATTTGGCTGTAGCACAACCAAACCTAGACTTCGTGCCTGCTGCATACTATTTACTGTCCCGAAAAACCACTGTTGGACACAAATAGCTGAGATCAGTTGAGCTCAGAGCCAATGGGTGACACTGTAACTGTCATCAATGGAAAGGATGTGGAAAATGTTTAGACAGAAAAGTATCTGTTATCTGCTGGTAGACTTCTTCCCTTTCCCTCCTTCAAGATGACATGAAATATAATGTAGCTAGGAGTTCCCATCGTGGTGCAGTGGTTAACGAATCCGACTGGGAGCCATGAGGTTGCAGGTTCGATCCCTGGCCTTGCTCAGTGGGTTGAGGATCCTGCTTTGCCGTGAGCTGTGGGGTAGGTCGCAGACGTGGCTTGGATCTGGCATTGCTGTGGCTCCGGAGTAGGCGGGCAGCTACAGCTCTGATTGGACCCCTAGCCTGGGAACCTCCATGTGCCATGGGAAGCAGCCCTAGAAAAGGAAAAAAAAGATAAAAAAAAAAAGTAGCTAAAATGTATTTTGTACCTATTATATGCTTTGTTTCATAGTAAGCATATATATTAATAGGTTTGGTATCTAATATATGTATACCATAAATAGCGATGTAGACAAAGAGAGAGATAATTATGTCATTAAAAGCCCCCATGGCCCTGTCAGTTTGGTGATGTGAGTTTTATTCTTCATCACAAAGAATCATAAGCATATATAAATTAAGAAACTTGCCCATGGTCACACAGCTAACACATGGGATTAAAAAGCAGGATTTGTACTCAGTTCTATTTAACTTAAATCCCAGGTTTCCCCCCTTCTTGAGCACTGCGTCTCAGGTGACTGCTCCCCCAAGCCAAGCTTTCATGATCTTCTGGTCATGAAATATATTTGCGAGAGTATATTTCAAATAGGCTCTAAGGCGACTGGGACAGGAAACAACCCTTCAGGTAGAAAAGGGTTAAACTAGCTCTTTCCAGCGTAAGTGACAAAATGTCAACTCAGATCAACTTAAGGAAGGCAGTAACAGCAACCAGAGCCACAAGAATCATAACGACAGCAACAAAATGTTACCTATGGACTCACGTCCATGGCATTTTGGGGTATGTTGCCAGCCTCAAGCCCACCTGAATCCAGGCACACACACATATTTCATGAGGATTCAGTTTCCTTCTCTATGAGCTGGTCTCATTTTCTTCTCTTTCAGAAAGGCGTTTCCTGCGGCACAAAAACATGCACTCTGAGAGGGCCCAGGTCACAACCTCCTAGCTCCATGACCTGAAAGGAAGTCCCCTTTCTTTGAATGCCTTATTAAAACACACACACACACACACACACACACCCCCTAGGAAATGACTCCAATTGGCCCAACAGGAATGGCATCGTTACTTCTGATCCATTGACTGTCCTCAGCAGGAAATGGGTTTCTCCATGGGCCAGCTGTGGGTGGTAAGCTCATCCCTGTGACCCTAATAAGAATCCCCTGATCAGAGCAGGGCAGGACTAGTTCCCCACTGGAACTCTACATTCTGGACCGGAATAAATCAGCAAAGATCCACTCCACGAGGTCTTGGTCATACGTCCTAGATCTAAGCCCTGTAATGAGTGTGGATGATCAGCTAAAGTTGATCTCAGGTCTCTGCAGTCAACAGAACATCACGTTACTTGAATGAAATGACTCCAGTACAGATCCAGGACGGGAATAGACTGTTTCCTGTCCCAGAAGAAGGAACTGGCTGGACAAACTTTTGGAGAGCCAAACTTTAGAGCTCTCTTTTAGCAAGCACTCATTTACACACACACACACACACACACACACACACATCTATTGAAATGGAGGATGTTGATATTTTATTACATGAAAAGGCAGCATACAAACAGAACAAATGGTGGGGGCTCCCACCCCTACCTTGTGTTAGAATCACCTGGGAGTTTTATTTTTATTTAGTTGAAAATTCAGTGATGCCTAATATTTAATTGTCACTGAGTCTGCAGAGCTGTGCAGTCTTCTATTATTTGAAAACTTTGGTAAAATGCTATTGTACCAAAACAAACAAAAAGTTGACCTGAAATAACCAAACTGCTGAACAGAACACAGCATGATGCTTTTTTCCCTCTGTGTAGGCCACCGTGTACAATATTTCAAAGGCCAAACCCAATTAAAATTATAACTGGCCTGGAAGTTTTTCATTACTTCCCAATGCCTACCTTATTCAAGAGTCTTTCTATAAAGAACTCAAGAACCACAGGAGGGACTTCAAATGAATGGAAGACAGCAGCACCTCATCTGCTGTGTAGTCCTGAGAATTTCATATGGTGCCAGCACCACATCTGGGGGGAGGAGGCCTTCCTCTGCAGGTGAAGGGAAAGCCTGGAAAAACAGCTGCCTTAGACAAGGACCGAAGACCTGGTCAGTCAGGATTTTAGGGTAGTTTCCCCTAAAAAGTAGCAGAACTATGAAATTCCAATATTTGTAAACCAGAAACACACAAACACACATGTATGTATACATACATAATATACATTTATACATATAATATATATATGTATATGAATTATAATATGTATATAATATATATATCCACACAGATAATATAACTATATACACATATGTATACATTATACATAATACAGTACTGTGTTATGTATAATGCATAAATACATGTGTGTTTGTACATTATCTGTGTGGATATGTAAATTATATACACATTATAATATGTATACGTATTATTATATCACACATACATAATACAAATATAAGTATGAGGCTCCATTTGCAGTTTACAATGCCCAACTCTAAGGTGAATGCTCTGAGACTAGGAAATTCCCTCCCACTGTGCAAACTGGAAGTGTCTTTTCCACAGTTACCTGAAGAAGAGATAACATGATTAACAGGGTCCACTCCCTTCTAATGCGTTTAGCACTTCAATCACTTAACTGACACACTTAAAGGGATGAAAACATCGCTATACAAGGCCTTTTGTTCTGTAAGTTAAAACAATGGCCTACCGGTTTCCCTATTAAAATTCAAATTAGCAAAGACAAAATGCAAAAGAAGCACACAAAGCTTTTAAAAACTTTTTGAAAGATTTTTAAGGAAGAAAATTATGAAAACAACAAACAAAAAGTGACCACAAGAGGCACTTCTTCCAGCACCAGCACATAACAGTATTTTCACAGCAACCTCTTCTTATAGGAAGCTCTAAGCTTTCAACGGGTTCATTTTTACCCATCTGTGTCTGAGGATGTCATTTGCCACATCTGAGTGCATATATTTTGTTCTGGACCCATAAGCCCCAGAGAAGAGCCACTCTCTTTTTCATGGAAATTCTTCCCCAATGGATGTTTGTTCTTTTCTTGCAAAGTAATTTTACACTGCCAGTGGTGTTGGCAATAATATATTAAAAGTCAAATTTATGTCAACATTCCCAGATCTACCATCAGATGTTGCTATTAACATTGACTTCAAAATCATTAAGAAATTTCCATCATGTAAATTAATTATCAGAATTGTATTGTCATGAATACATAATGGCATTATTCATGCAAATAATTAAAAATATGCTTCCTGAAAACAAATTACAATAATGGAATAAAATGTCATTATTGTGGCTTCTTGAAAATCCATTAGGCTTGGTTTTAGGCACTGGAGTCGTGGAGCTTATCATAAATAAGGAGAACAAGATGTGGGCATGTTGCTAACGTTCCTGACGTCAAAAGGGAGACTGAGAGCAAGACAGCAGAGGACGGGATCATGGTGATGACCAGGCAACCCTCCTATGGCACCTCTTTACTGTACAATTATCTCCACAATTACTGTTAAAAAGGAGACAGCTTATTTCACTGGAGCCAATTTCGCATCTCAAAGGACTTCTCACATAAAAAGGTTGCAGTTATTAAAACACTGATGTTGTTCTAGAACACAGCAGAAAATAAAATAATTAACCTGAGTTCTCACAGGTTATCTCATGCCTCCCACAAAAACGTAATTACTACCCGTCGGAGAGCAGAGAGAGAGAGCTTGGTTATGGAATTCGCAGAGGTCTGCAAACTTTCCCAACGAGAGAGAGACAAGGTGATGATAGGAACTAAGTTCCTCTTGGGGGGGGAAATATGTCTACCCTGTCGAACTGGCATGACTAGCAACGTGCACAGCAGAGCATTTAGTTCAGTGGGCATTTCCCATTAATGAAGAAGGTTTAAGTCAGTGATAACCCTATTTGGGAGGCCAAGTGAGCAGTAGCAATGAAACTGTCACCAAACAGATCCTATTCGCCCTCTATCTCCTGGCCAGATTTTCTAAAGAATTGTTTGTCTACAGAAGAATTAGAATCTTGTCCAAATCCATGTATAATATGAGGCTCTAATTCAGAGGATACAAGCAAAAATTCACAAGCATGACTTGCAATTAAACCATACAAAAATAGGCCAAAAAAGGGGGGGTGGGGAGTTAAGGAGTTCTCTCATGTCTCAGTGGGTTAAGGATCCAGCATCGTCACTGCTGTAGCTCAGGTTACAGCTATGGCTCAGGTTTGATCCCCAGCCTGGAAACTTCTGTATACAGTGGGTGTAGCAAAAAAGAAAAAGAAAAGAAAAGAAAAAATGGAAGATATCAACCATTTAAAACATGTAGTGATACAGTTATCAGCAGAATAAGTGGCAATGGTGGATGGAGAAAAAGGAACTTTCAAACTTTCAGTTCCCTAGAAAGTTGTTTTGCTAGAAAATAGAAAGCTAATGTTTGATGGAGTTTGCCTAATGAGGCATTCAAGCTTCCATCACTGCTGGAAGCCCAGGTCCTGCTGTTGTTAATGGGAAAACACATCAAACCTGTACCTTTAACTTGATGCCATATTAATAAGGTTCCATCCTGGGGCAGCTCAATGATAATACATCATGTGTTGTAAGTATAGTGTTTCTGCAAAGCCATTACTTGTATATAACTCACGTGAAGACTGCAATTTTAAAATAGCATGTTTTACAAAACCAAACCAAAACTAATGTAAATAAATACCTTTCATTCTTTGTCTTTCAAAAGGACCATCTATAAACTAAATGCCCAATTAGGATTCACGATGTCCATCAAACGCAAATCAACCAAAGACTCTGAATGTGTCCTCAGAAGGGAATATTCAGGCTGTGGCCAGTTGGAAGGAAGAGGGAACTCTTTGCTATGTCCTCAAGATGGACAGTCTCCTGGAGGGAGGAATATTTGAATTTCCCAAATGCTTAATAAAGAACTATTAATGGAATCTTGTTCAGAACTGGAAAGCCTAGTCTTTCACCACAGAAACTCACAAGAGTCACAAGAATAAAAGTCTGGATCCTTAGAAAAGTTGCAGTGTTAATTATGGCGGCCCACCTAATTTAGAAGTAAGAACGTCTCCCTCTCAGAAGTTACCTCTAAGCAAAAATTATTATGCATGGAACCTTCCCTGAAAAAATAAATATTCCCAGAGTTCCCGTCATGGCTCAGCAGTAATGAAGCCGAATAGTATCCATGAGGATGTGGATTCAATGGATTTTGGCCTCACTCAGTGGGTTAAGCATCCAGAGTAGCTGTGAGCTTTGGTGTAGGTCACAGACGCAGCTCAGAGCCCTTGTTGCTGCAGCTGTGGTGTAGGCTGGCAGCCGCAGCTCCAATTTAACTCCTAGCCCAGGAACTTCCATATGCCACACTTGCGGCCCTAAAAAGACAAATAAATAAATAAATATTTCCTATAAAATATTGTCTCCCTCCCTCCACTACTTGCAACACTAATTCCCCACTCTATTTTTAAGAAACCCAGTTTTAACATCATCTAGAAACAAAAGAAGAAAGAAAGAAAGAAGGAAAGAAGGAAGGAAGGAAGGAAGGAAGGAAGGAAGGAAGGAAGGAAGGAAAGAAAGAAAGAAAGAAAGAAAGAAAGAAAGAAAGAAAGAAAGAAAGAAAGAAGAAAAGGATGAAAGAAAATACACATTTGTCTTTCTTCCTAGTAGTCCATACTTCTAGTTTGAACAAGAATAAATGATATCATCATCATTATTACTTAGCAAGAAGAATAAATAAATGACCCCCAGCCCCTGTAAGTCACCAGCCCTTGATCATACACCAGGTTGTCTGCTAGAGGAAGATGAATTTCAGTCTTCCCACTCCCCGGTCCATCTGCAGAGTACAGTGACAAAGTGAGGGATGACTGGGGTCCATAAGCAAATTTTGTCACAATCACCTCCCAAGGTGGAGAAGGGGGCGTGGTTGTGTTACCTCCCCGGCAGGAAGATGAGGATGAGAACCAAACAAGGGAGTGGACAAGGAGACCACGACCAGCTCCAAAGGGACATGGCAGAACCTTGACCGCTCAAGTCAAGCAGCAGGCGCCCGGGCCTCACAGAGCAAGGTGTGAGACTGGGACTTGCAGCCCGAAGCCTGGCCGCTGGAGAGTGCACTCCAGCAGGAGAGGGATGAGCAGAACACGCCCCTTCCCCAAGGACTGGGACAGGCAGAAACAGGGAGCCGACCACTGTTCAAAGGGGTACCTGTCAGGGCCCTGAACTGGGATGGAGAAACCCTGGGCAGCGATAGGATTCAGGGAGAGGGGTGTGGGCTGCATCCTGCCACCATGGATGCACAAAAACGATGCAGACTAGAGGAGGGCCTTGAGTCTCTGAAGCATCCACAGGCAGGCCCAAGGCCAAGTCCACCCACAGTCAAATATGCTGGGAAGCAGAGAGGCAGGGAGTGCCACTGGCCTGCCTACTCATTATTTGGGGCAAAGGCACGTGGAAACCCACAGTCAGCATCTTGTCTTTGCCAGCACAGTGCATGGGGGCAAGCAGGAGCACAAGCTGATAGGTTCAGATTGATGACCATACTATACAGCCAGTTCGTTAAGCCTTGGCCATTTGCCTGAAAGCGGGGCGGTGTCAATCCCCCAAGAGCAGTCCTTGCTCACTGGTGTGCTGCCTCGGAGCTGCGACCCCAGTGTGGTACCCCATGAGAAGCGCCTGAGCACTCACACCAGCCAGCCAGCCCTTTCCTCTACTATAAACATGTAACTCCTGTTGGAGATACCAGAATAAATATTTGCAGTGTTCCCTGACCAAATGCACCAGGAAACAGTCTTCTTTCAGATAAACAAAAACTTGATCTCCACTCCAGCTTCTCTCTTTCCTCCAAGGATTCAGTTAGCACTGAGTTTGGCTGGAGAATCTGCGGTTGACCAAATATAGATACTTCCTTAATGTCACTAAATCTCTTTGGTAAAACCACTTTTTTAGGGGGGATTACAAACATAATAACAATCACCCAAATTCCCATCAATCAAATGAATAAATAGAGCACTGTCTTATCTACTTTTAGACTTTTCTTCTACATGTGTACTTTAAAAAATAAATGAGCAGTAGATTCCCATAATCCTCCCTTCAAAATGAAGATGATACTGGAGTTCTTGCCGTGGTGAAATGGGATGGGCAGCTTTTCTACAGCACTGGATGCAGGTTCGATCCCTGGCCTCAGACAATAGGCTAAGGATCTAGTGTTGCTGCAGCTGCGGCTAGGATCTGATCCCTGGTTTAGGAACTCCATAAGCCATGGGATGGCCAAAAAATTTAAAAAGGAAGACAACATTCCAGGTGAAGCTAAATCACTTTATCTCTGCCCCAGTCCCACCCCTCTCCCTATTTCTGGAGGAAGGCACCACAGGCCTTAACAATGCGCTTTCCAAATTATCTATAAACCCTTGAGTTTAAGCAGATGCAAACCCAGATCTGGTCATACTACATCCAGTTGCCACAAGCTCCCCCTCATCTTGCCCCTGTCTGCCTAAACCTTTTACTTCCTCCTAAAACCATCCTCCCCACTTGTCTGATTGACCAAAGAAGCTCTTTTTGTTCTTCCCACGTATCAGCATGACTGCTGCAGCACTCCCGTTGCAGTGACTGGCATTGTTTCTCTTCATCATCCTTGCTTTAGTCAAATCATCTTTCGAGGCTTCCTCAACTGAGCATGAACCTCCATCCCCCCCCCAAAAGAAAACACTCACCAGAACACCTGCTGTGAAGAAACGTCCGTGTTCTTTATTGCCCTGTGACAGCATGAGAGACGTGTAGTAGGACTGTCACACTGCAAAGACCAAGGGATGATCGCTGGGCACAGGAAAGGAATCACAAAAGAAATGACATCCTGAAACTGACATTCCATGAATTCATGCCATTGTTCATTAAACATGTAGATCTTTGAGGTCAAAAAAAAGCAGACACTCACCTTGGAGGTATGATACTCAAGACATCTGCTCCACTGAAACTATCTCCTTTCCTGCCCTGGGACTAAGGCTATGGCTGGCTTGGATTCCTTGCCACCAGTCACTCAGAGATGTTTCTTAATGTGAAAATATGTAAGTATGTTATCTAAGGAGACAACAATTAGATTAGTGCCATAGCAGAGAATGCTACAGTAGAGAGTAGTAGAGAATAAATAGAAAGATTACTTGTGTTGAGATGAGAAGAAAAGCCAGCTGTACTTGGAGCCCGCACCTCTGGAAGGGAGGCCACATCTCAGACACCAGATCAAGGGTGGAGGTGTGATTCCTGGAGGCTGTGTGGAGGTGAGTGAGCCATCCTGGAAAGGTTCTTGAATTAAAAAGTGAGGCTCCAGCTCCCCTTGACCAGGGGAAAAGGAGGAATACAGCAGGAGGGTGACTTGTGTGCAGCAAACTATCCAAGTATTTTCCAAATAAATCACCCTCAAGCCTTCTCCGTGGGGCAGCGGTTTGCCTTCCCACTGGTCTGACTTGCCTTGAGGATGGAGCCACTGGTGTAAATAACCCACCAGGCTTCTTTTCTCCTCTTGACTGCAAGCTTTTTGCCGTCAGCGGCTCAACTATGGTCTCAGTCAAGGACCTTCTGGTTGCAAGTGAAGAGAGAAGTACTTCAGAATAGTCTAAGATACAAGAGGAATTTATTAGAAATGATATAGACTATCTCTCAGGACCTAAAGGCAGGCATGCTTCACTCATGCATAGACTATTTCTCAGGACCTAAAGGCAGGCATGCTTCACTCATGCATACTATGTACTTATGGGAGGATGACAGAGAGAAAGTTGCCGATATTCAATCATTTTTCACCTTAAAAAATAGTAATTTCAGTGATGCAAAAAGACCTACAAAACAGAAACAGACTCAAAGATTTAGAAAACAAATTTATGGCTACCAAAGGAGACATGTGAGGGGGTTATAAATTAGGAGTTGGGATTAAAATACACACACTGCTAAATATAAAATAGATAGGTAACAAGGACCTACTGGATAGCACAGGGAAATGTAGTCAAAACTCTATAATAAGCTACCTGAGAATAGAATCAAAAAGAATGGATAAATGTATATGTATAACCAATTCACTTTGCTGTACACCTGAAACTAACACATCATAAGTCAACTCTACTCCAATAAAATTTTTAAAAAAGAGTAATTTCGTAAGGCACAATGTATCTACCTTTCCTTCAATTCCCTTCCCCCCACCCCCTCCCACCCCTCCTCTTTGGAAGATCATGAGATCTCCACTTAAGAGGAAACATCAACTGTTGGAATCAGCACATCTGAATTCCACCTATGAGACCATCTTACTGCCACAGCCTCAACCCTGTAGTCAGAGGTTAGGATTAGAGACAGCAAACATGGTCGCCAGTGGTTTTTTTCTTTAGTATGTGTGTGCACATGTGTGTATGCATGTGCACACGTGTGCACATGCATGTGCATGCCAGAGCACGAGTTTATGGAGGGGATGGAGGGACCGCCAAGGTCAGGGTGCCAAGAAAAATGCTGGTGGATTGGGACACCACGCTGGGGTAAGTGTTTGTCTACTTATTATTCTCCAAACACTCAGACCCTGATAGGAACCTAATAAAAGGGGTTCAGTGATGAAGGCAAAGTTTCAGTCCCGTTCTTACACCACGGACCCTGTGAATGGCTGCATTATCGCCCAGCACCTCCCACGACGCTCCAGCTTACCGGACAAAGCCCAAATTCCCGACCCTGCTGTGTGAGGTGTTATTCCACCTGTCTCCACCCCCACCCTAACCCCACCACCCATCTCTCCCCCCAAGTGCATCCTCTTGTCTTTGCCCGGCTGGATTCATTTGCTTCAGTCACAGCTCCTGAATCTCAGGGCAGGTCTTCGCTGATTCCAGTTACCCAAGAGATGTCTTCTTCCTCTTTACCCACTCTGCTAATTCTACTCCTTCAAATTCCATTTAATCCCACCCTTCTCCATGAAGACGCTTCTCATCTGTGAAATAGGGACAGCAAGGCCTAATTCATAGAGGAAACACACACAAAGTACAGTATCTGGCAGTGAGAACCATGTTAGTATTAGTCTTCTATCAATATTATCCAATGATTGTGCTAATACGGCTCTCTCATGATTTCCTCTTATTTCCTCTTCCATACCCTTCTCTGTCCTCCAGCATCTTAAAGCTCACGCTGGCTTTGATTCTGCCATGCACTGCCTGGCATTGTTATCCCTCTGTTTGACGTCTGGAGGTTGTGTCTTCCCAAGCCTGTGTTCTTCTGAAAACAGACCCCTGCACTGTGTCTCATTTCCTCCCGCTGGACGAGTTGGAAGAGGCACTCAATTTGGAGAATAAATGAAAAAAAAAAAAGAAGAGTGAATAAATAATTAATTTTAGAATACCAGATTTTGCATATTTTATAGGAAGAAAACACTAAAGGGTAACTAAGACAAATTCCTGATGGGAAAAAGAGAGTGCAGGTAAACAGCAGAGGCCGAGTACATTGTCATTCATTTTCACTTGGAATCTTCTATTCAGAGCGTTGCCAGACATGGGCTGAAAAGAGCTAGCTGTACCCAGGGCAGATAACTCAATGAAGTATTTTAGTCACATTTTATAATGAGGATGAGCCTCTCCGGAGCCATCTTTTTGCCAAGCTGAGACCCAGCAAAATGATCAGAAGGCAGGAAACCAGCAGTGCGGGAAATTCAGAGTATAAAACAAGCCTTGGAGTTTAACTAGACAACGCGATCAATGCAAGGCAGACAGACGAGAGCGCCTTGTAACTGTGTCCTGGCAACTTGAAGGGAATAGCCGGAGACTCTGGGAAGTGGCCTCTTTTAGAGGGCTGTTCCCCTGGATGGACA
Organism: Sus scrofa; assembly: GCF_054392235.1. Classification (NCBI taxonomy): domain Eukaryota; kingdom Metazoa; phylum Chordata; class Mammalia; order Artiodactyla; family Suidae; genus Sus; species Sus scrofa. The sequence goes on from NC_139383.1 coordinate 4,390,795, forward strand.
CCTTCTTTCTGGGGCACTGAGAAATTAGAATTGATTTACATCGCTCCAATAAGGTTCTGCAAAAAATCTGTGGGGCAAATTCATTCTGTATACATCCGCACACAGGCAGCATCTACACATGTGACTGACAAAAGACGCAGTGCCTTCATCTGGGAAAGTAGTTCTGCTTTAAATATGTGTATTAGTAACATAAAATATTAAGCTACTTAGTCCCGAATTCCCTGATTGCAAGAAAGTAGTAACAGGAGATTCATTTTCTAACCGCTAATGCCCCATCCTCGTCCTTCTGGAAATATTAGTCAACTAAACTACCATAAGCAGAGAAAATGGGGAAGAGAAACAAGGAACTTTCCGGAATATTTGTATTCAGCAGAGTGAGATTTATGCATGAGATGCAAATTACTATGTGTTATTTACACATCTGAAGAAAAACAAATCTTGAATGTAAATGTTTAGAGGGCATATTATTTTTAAATATGAAAGTGGTAAAAAAAAATTATTAGAGTGTTTGCAACTCCCACTCTGTTAAAAAGACATTCAAATGAGTTTTTAAAGAACTTTTGTCAGAATTACAGAAACTATACACCAACAAGGCATCTGAAAAACAAAAAAAGCACAAAATACTGGCTGTGTGTACTCCTGCAAATCCTTTAGAATAATTAGTTGCATTTTCAAGCCATTTCAGGCTTCGTCCCCTCTACAAACATTTTGCTATTGATTAAATATCAAACGTGTAACTTTCAGCCATTTACTTTCAAACCCTCATTGTTTCTGTTGGAATTTAAATAAATAGGGCACTGCCTTCCCTAGCTCCCTTGGTCTGATCTCTTTTATAGACTTAATTAAAAAAAAAAAAAAAGAGGTGAAACAAGTCAAGGAGGTGGAGTAGATGGAGTCTCACTGGCCTAATTCTCTGAATCACAGGTATCATAAAAGATATTTGTATATTTGAGAAATTACACAAATACCAAACTCTGGGCTATGCAGGGCAGGGTTTACCTACAGACAACAGGATAATCACTTGTACTTAGCACTTACTATGTCAGGTCTCTGTTCTAAGTCTTTTACGTATAATTTTATTTAATTCTCACCACAATCACATCAGGTACTATCACAGTAGCCCCACTGCCACCCCTTATCCATAGGAGAGCTAAGTCCCAAGACCAGTGGAAGCCTGAAAATTGAGCTAGTAGTACCAAACCCTATAGATACTGTGTTTTCTACACGTACATGAATATGATAAAGATTAATGTATACATCAGGCACAGTAAGAGAATATCTGAATTGCCAGCATCAGTACCTTTCTCTTAGGGCCATCAAGGAAAATGAGGGTTACTTGAACACAGTTACCATCATGCAGACACGGTGCAGGTGACCACTAAGTGACGAACCCACAGGACATGCTAGACAAAGGGATGATTCCTGTCCCTGGGCGGGAACCACCAGGAAGTGCCAGGTTTCATCAGGCTGCTCAGAAGGGCTCGCAATTTAAAACTTAGGACCGCAGGTGGCTGAACCCGTGAATAAGAGGGAATAAGGGGATTACGGTTTTCGGACAGATGAGGAAACTGAGACTCTGGAAGTTAGTAACGTTTCCAAGAGGGCACGGCTGGTGAGTGTGCAACCAGAACCTGCCGTGAACGTAATGCCACAATGAAAAGCAAGCCTACACTTGAGATTTGGGGCGGGGGCACCTCACATGCTGTCACAGCCCCCAGGAGAGATAGATGCAGCCTTGCCTTCAGAAAGGCTGCTCCTTAAAGACAAAGACCAGGCGCTGGCCTGAGGACTTTAATCTTTCCAACAGCCCTGTGAGGCCAGTTTAGGAGATGGCATCCAGAGGCCACAGGTTCAAGGTCACAGCTAGAAGTCCGAGGAGTGGGATTCAAACCCAAGTCCTCTAACTCCAAGCCCACATCTTTAACCTGAATTCCTTCCCACATTGTTTTCTTCCTGATTGAAGCGGCGTCCCAACATACTGATGAAAGACCAACTAGTAACAGGTGGAGTAATCCACAGAGGTCTGCAAAAAGCACCGCCTAGTATAGAAAGAGGCTCTCTCACTATACACTCAAATTTCTTGCCCACTTTTAAAATTGTTCTTCATTATTGAATTTTGAGAGTTCTTAATATGTTCTAGGTATAAATCTTTTATCCCTTATAAACCTTGTAAAAAATTTCCCTCAGTCTATGGCTGTCTCTTTACAGTTTTTGAACGTCTGTCATGGAGCTGACTTCACGTTTCCATCTCTCAAGCATCATTGCTCTTTCTCCCTTGAAGTTCAGTGTTTTGAAAACTAATGTTACCTATGTTTTGTCCAGTTCTATGCCTTTTTTCAGATAACAGACAATTATTTCAAATGCATACCATATTACCTAGAAACTAAAAGTTGACATGTACATTTGGTTTGAGATTACCAAAACGTGCATTTGTTTAAAAGTATTGCCTGATTTTAACAGGTTTTTGAAATAATATACACATAAGTATATATTTTATTCAAAAGGTATTTAGAGAATAATTACTGTCATGTGGGAATCTGAATTTTTTTTTTTGAACTTTGAGTTTTCCAAGTCAATTCTACTCCAGTAAATTTATTTTTTAATTTTTTTTAAAAAGGGGGTTTTCAAATTTTTAAAAAAGTTCCTTTGAAAAAGTTAGGAAACCTCAAGACCAAGGACTAGCCAAGATGCAAGAAACCTTAAAAGTGGTTATACTTAAGCAATTACTACCTTGGGATAAATTAGCTTCTAAGAGAATGCTTTAAGTTAGTTGTTTCACAAAAACAAAGAAAAAGTTCAAAATTCAGAGGTTATTAACTAGTGACCCGAGAATAAATTCTGTCCTCAGACATCTTTTTTTGTAGCCTACATGGGGCATTTGAAATTTTGAAATCATCATCAGTGGTTATAAATTGAGAAACTTCAGAAAAAAGTCCAAATTTCTGGCTTTTCTTGAACATTTCTGGCAACAATCAAGCAAGAAGTGGTCAAGCTTTTGTGCCATATTTTAGATTCCACATATGAATCATATCATATGGTATTTGTCTTTCTCTGACTTACTTGGCTCAGTATGAGAATCCCTAGTTGCATCCATGTTGCTGGAGATGGCATTATTTTTTGTGCTTTTATGGCTGAATAGTATTCCATTGTATATATGCACCACATTTAGAATGGATACGGAAGCGTTCCCATTGTGGCACAGCAGAAATAAATCCAACTAGGAACCATGAGGTTGCAGGTTGGATCCCTGGCCTCGATCAGCTGGTCAAGGATCCAGCATTGCTGTGAGCTGTGGTGTAGGTCAAAGACTCGACTCAGATCTGGTGTTGCTGTGGCTGTGGTGTAGGCCAGCAGCTGTAGCTCCAATTAGACCCCTAGCCTGGAAACCTCCATATGCCATGGGTGTAGCCCTAAAAAGACAAAAAGACAAAAAAAAAAAAAATAGAATGGATAAGCAATGAGATCCTACTGTACAGCAAAGGAAACTTTATCCGATCTCTTTGGATAGACCATGATGGAAAGTAGTATAAGAAAAAGAACGTAAATATGCGTGTGACTGGGTCACTGTGCTGTACAATAGAATTTGACACAACACTGTAAAGCAACTATACTCATAAAATTTTTTAAAAAGTTAAAAAAAAAGAAGTGGTCAAGCAGCTTCCTGTTTTCTCTCAGAATCCACATTAGATGGACACTCATGTTCAGTTGTGCAAGGACATGACTCTGAAACTCTCTGGCTCCTGCCCTTTGCACACCCACCAAGTCCCTGGGAGAGGCTGGAGGGTTTATGTGGGTGAGCAAAGAGTGCGTAGAGGGACCAGGGCTGGGGCTGAGGGCAAGGACCAGGCAGGGGAAGTCCAGGCAGTGCTCAACTGCCCTCTAGCTTGGGACCATCCTTGGGGACCAGAGTGCAGAGAAGCCCCAGGACTCTGCTTCCTGGGAAGCGTTGGGACCAGCACCCAGCCTGACCCTCTGGAGGTGAGGTTACCTCTCCATAGAAGCAGTTTCTGTACTGGTGTCCAAGTGCTGCCTTTACAAATCGCCACAAACTGAATAGTTTGAAACAGAAATTTATCCTTTCAGAGTTCAGAAAGTCGACGTCTGAAGTCAAAATTTTGGCAGGGTCATTTTCCTCTAGAGCTCTGAGGGAGAATCACTCTGATGGCTGCAGGCAATTGCTGACCTTTCTGGCGTGTAGCTGCGTACGGTCAGGGCACCCAGGATTGCTCTTCCCCTCTCTGTACGTGCCCTGCTCGACCAGTGCCTGCTTCACCCACACCTGCTCAACAGGCTGACCTTCCGACACACTTGCCCCGGCCCAGCTCGTGAGGACTTAGAGAGCATCTCCACCCTGATGGCTTATCAAAGTGGGGGGGTCGGGGGGGAGGGCTCTGCTGCTTTCCCTGGTAACTGAGGAGCCAAACTGACATCAATTCCCCCATTCCTGGCAACCCCCCCACCCCAGGAGGGAAGACGGCTGCCATGTCCTGCCCAGCTTCCGCCGCACATGATGGTATTGCTCCAGAACTTGGCTTCAGACCTGTACGCGCCCCCATCCATCAAGCCACCCAGCTCTACGGCTGACTCCAGGCTCTGTAGTAGTCTAGGGCAAGTTTGGGACTTGCAGGCTGTGGGGTGCAGCCCAAGAAGATTCATCACTCTAACCTCTGTTTCCACCTGTTTCTTTGCATGGCCTTCTCTGTATAGCTGTGTCCCAAATGTTCTCCTTCTTTCTTTTATAAAGACACCAGTAATTGGATTTGAGGCTCATCCTAAATCCAGAATAATCTCATCTCCAGATCCTAATCATAATTACATCTGCCAAGACCCTATTTCCAAATAAGGTCAAGCTCACAAGTAGGGGAGTTGGGACCTAGACACACCTTGCGAGCTATCTGTAATTCAATCCACTAGAGTTTCTTTTTTTAAAAAAAAAAAAAAAAAAGGATGATAGTAGGTGTTACTAAACTCCTCCTGCTTGATTTTTTCACTTAATACTAGTACATAGTGAGATTTCTATTTTCATATTAATTAATGCTTACTTTGGGTTTGGTTTTGCCAAATAAGAACAAGGGCTGCAATAAACATTTTTGTTAACATGGTCTTACCGTCTGATACTTTGTTTCTATGGAATAGGTTCTTGCACATGGCACTGCCATGTTAAGGATATTAGTTTGAGTTAACAGAACTTTCCAGATTGCTTTCCAAGAAGGATGAAACAATTCAAATTTCCACTAAAAATTTGAGGGTACAGTTTTCTCATATTGCAGCCAGATTTTTAAAAATGTTCCAATCTGGTGTGTACAAAGAGGGATCTATTACTTTGAATTTCTCCAACTAGGAGGGAGTTTGAATATCTTATTGTGTGTTTGTAGTCTATATGGATTTGCTGATCGATTGTTTGTCATTGTCCTTTGCTTATCTTCTGCTGGATTATTTGCGTTGTTATCAATTTATAAATGTTCTTATATATATTTGTAGATTTTAACTGTTTATCTCCCTTCTAACATAAGCTTTCAACTGCCCTACAGTGCAGTGTTTTTCTTCAGCCTCTTTCATTTGTCAGTGGACTGTGTGACTATATGTGTGGTGTCTTTGTCTGACAAAGAATGTTTTAAGTAGCCAAATATGTTAAATATGTTTATTATTTCCTTTATGGCTTCTGGATTTCCTGCCTTGCTTATAAAGACCCAATCACTTTCAAGTTTTAACATATTACCTGTCTAATTTTTGTTTTATGATTTTTACCTTTAAATTCCTATCTTTAAGTATTCAATCCATTTAGTATTTTGCGTATCTTGAGAAAGAATCCAAGCTAATGTCATTTTGGACAGAATCACTTGTACCGGCACTTTTAGTAAGAGAGTCCCCCCATCCCACTGAATTCACTCTTTTGTCAAGTTTCCATGATATAGTGGGATCTCTTTCTAGGATTTCACTATTGCTCCACTTCTTAGAATATGAAGAACTTGGATATTGTAGATATGCACTCATATCACCAGGAAGAATAAATTTATCTCTTCTTTATAAGATTCTATTTGCTTTCCTTATTAGGTTTCTTAAAAACGTCAATTATATCAATAGTATTGTTGCCAGAACTCAGCCTCTGTCCACTGGTGCTGAATAGAAACTCAGAGACAGAGTTTCGGGTGAAGGAGAAAGGGGTAGCTTTTGTTGTTTGCCAGGCAGAGGAGGCCACAGCAGGCTAATGTCCCAACAACTGTGCCCTCCTGAGGGAAAAAATAGGCCAGTGTCTTACAGTTCTGGGGTGGAAAATGGGGCCACAGATAAGGATCAGGGCGGATGCAAGCTTGCGTTCTTCTTCAAACCTGTGTTAGGAGGTGGTCCTTGAGATTATCACACTGTGAATTCTTTCTGGAATGCAGAATACTTCATCAAATAAACATCTTCCACTTGTCGGGGTATTAGTTTTGCAGAAAAGTGCAAAGATATTGTTAAACGTATCCCTTGAGGAGGAACCAGGACCCTGCCCCCAAGTCTGCACTATTATTTTTTGACGGCTCCTCCCTGGTCTCTGCATCCCCTCCCTTCCCTGATTAACAACTGTTTGAACCTGCCCTTTGGAACTCAGGGAAGGTCCTGGAGGCTTAAGGAAGCCTGTTTCCTACAAAAAAAGAATAGGGAGATGGGGGCCACAGGAAGCCTTCTGTGCCCAGGAGGGCCCTCCTTGGTTTCAATAAAAGTAAGTATCCTTACCTTGTTCCCAGTTTTGTGGAAATTAGTTTAGCATTCATCATTTAGAATAACACCTCCTGTTGACTTTTTACAAATTGTCTCTTTCAAGTTTAAATTATTTCCTCTTAATTCTAACTTACCCAGATATTTTATTAGGAATATCTGCTCAATTCATCAAATGTCTTTTTAGGATGTAACATTTTTTTCTCCTTGGACTGGATGATGGAGTGAATCATGTAAAGAGATGTCCTGATAGCAAATTATTCCTACATTCCAGAAATAATGTCTATTTAAATATATGTAACCTGGGAGACGCATTTTTGGATTTTGGTTGCCAATTTTTATTTTAGAATTTTTGCATCTGCAGTTATAACAGGGATGGTTGTTGTAACAGGTTGGCATTTTGAGGCCCTCTTCGTTGACCTCTGACATGTAAGTAGGTCATCAGTGGGTTGGGCTCAGCTTGGCCCATGGTCTGTGCTCATGACCCCTGACAGCTGTGTGTGGTTGCTGGTTGGGGGGAGTCTGCCCTTTCCCCCTGGCCCCCATGCCAATCCTCCCACATACCCTTAATCCCTGCAAACCCCCAAAGTCCCCACACTGACACACACAGACCAGGCTTTTGTGTGTCAGATGACGTCATGGTTATGGATGTGTCAGGAAGTGGCTACAAAACCATGGAAATACACTCTAATGAAAACAGAATAGACACTGATCCAGGAGGAATTACAAAGATAGATCAGCCAGTGTGTGATCACGGACCGTGTTCTAAAGAAGCTCGAGGGTGGACCGTGGAGTGTATTGAATCTGTGATATGCCTCTTCCCACTCTGTAGATGAGAAGTCCTGATTTCACATTCTCCTAACACTGCATTGCCCAATCCCTAAGCACCCTGGGGACCTCCTGGGGGCAGGCTGTGAGCTCATCTCTTCACAGATATTCTCAGCACCTTCCCAAATCCTTCCTCCAGTGGGTAAGAAGCAGTGCAGCAACCCACGACATTCTAAATACCTTTTGTACCCAGGAGGCTAGAACATGCTGACGGAGGCACCGAAGCCCAGGGGGAGTGGCCTGGCTCCCCCTTCCCGGGCAGGCCCATGAGGCCACAGCATCTCATCAGCCTTGACCCTGTGTTTGCTTTATTGAACAGCCTGGGGTGATGGTGCAGCAACACAAACATGCCAGGCTCTCTCTCTCTCTGAAAAAGAGCCTTCTCCCCTGGCCTGGAATGTGGAAGACAAACACTGTCCCATGTTTCCCAACTAATGAGGATTCCTGGAATGTGTGAGCTATGGCAACGCGCTACCAAGGACTCCATTTGGGAAGGCCCCCCGCAATTAAACGAATTCTTAGATTGCTCGAGGACAGAACTGCGACCTTGCCTTCAAAGGGAGCAAGAGAGAGATGGCATCAAGCAGGGCCTGTCAGAGGGACGTGACTTCCTATTCCAAATGCTAAGAAAACTACTCATGAAGATTTAGCTACATGCAATTGCAATTGGCTCAAAGGGACAAAAGTGCCCTACATTTCACAGTGTCCATCTGTCAGGCTGGTCATTCCAACATCATAAACTCCTTGGAAGGGGTGGGATGGTCACTATGGAAAGACACAGACTGCTAAGGGGACCCTGAATGCATGCAGTTAAAGCCCGGACCCCCACAACAGCAGCCACTCCCTGCCCCACGGCCCTACGGAGAACGTCCCTTCTCCCCCTAAACATTCTTCTTCCTGATGAACAAAGGAACTCGATGTTCCGTGTACACCAGCCTCTGGAGTCTGCTTTTTTGGCGGTGGCAGAAGACCCAGCTCCCATCTGGGCATCAGGAGGAGGATGTGTAACGGCCTGTGCTCTCACCCTGTCTCCCTGTGCACCCAGCGCTGTATCTCACTGCAGGGGGTGTAAAGGCTCCCGACTGTGCAAAAGGCAGCACCATCCAGGCAGGGGCACATTCTGAGAGCATTTCAGAAAATGGAATTCTGCAGAGCCTCTCCCCAGAAACTGGGCTAATGCTGCCCTGAGAAACGAGAGCCGCCCTGGCCCATGGAGCCAGGAGGAGTCAGGCCCCTGGGGGGCAGGGCGTGGGGTTTGAGGGGCTCTGCTGCAGATTCAAGGTGCAACGTGGACAAGACCCACCTGGAGGTGAGTTCTGAATTACCTGACACACCTTAAGTCACAACAGGAATCCTGAAAGAAACACCCTTCTGAGCAGAGGATAGCTTCAGGCAGTTTAAACACATAGCAGATGGGTTTGCTTTAGTATTTTTAATTAAAAATCACATTCATTGTTTTTTTCATTACTCTAGCGATACATGTTTGAGAAAATAAAGATAAGCAAAATTTCTTTGAAAAATTAAAAGGTATTCATTCTCTCATCACACATAGACAGCTCCTGCAAATGCTTTCTGTGCATTTTTATTTCCAAAACACACACTGCCTTGATATATTCATCTATTTTTCACACAAATGGACTCCTATTGTCATATTCCTTTGTACCTCCTTCTTCTTTTAATAATATATTGCAAACCAATTTCCATGTCATAAAGAATTCTTGGAGACTATCATTTTAACAATAATTCATTTTGCTATTATTTAATGGCAATGCATTTTATTTCATTCTTTTTCTATTACAGGGTTATGTTTCATTTTTAATTTCGATAAACTGCTAGTTTTTTTTTTTCCAAATACTTTCCTTGGTTTTGTTTATTCAATATAGACACTGGGTAACTGGCTGAGTTCGGCTCTGAGGATGTTCGGGGGGAACAGAACAGGCATGGCCCCCTCCCCCAAGGAAATGTGTCTGAAGGAAGAGGCGCCCATCCGGCAAGCATTTTACAAGTTAAGGCATGGAGTTCCTGTCGTGGCTCAGTGGTTAACAAAACCAGCTAGTATGCATGAGGACGCGGGTTCAATCCCTGCCCTCACTCAGTGGGTTACTGTGAGCTGTGGTATAGGTTGCAGATGCAGCTCAGATCCTGTGTTGCTGTGGCTGTGGTGTAGGCTGGCAGCTACAGCTCCAATTAGACCCCTAACCTCCATATGCTTCAGGTGCAGCTCTGAAAAAAAAAAAAGCCCCAAAAAATTTAAGACTTGTGGTTGCTGGGGGGAGGGACTGAGATGAGCAGGGAGTTGGGGTTGGTAGATGCAAACTGTTACATTCGGAATGGATAAGCAATGCGGTCCTACTGCACGGCTTAGGAACTCTGTCCAGTCTCTTGGGTCAGAACATGATGAAAGATAGTGTGAAAAACAGACAAACAGTGCATATATGTATGACTGGGTCACTTTGATTCACCGCAGAGATTAAAAAGACATTGTAAATTAGTATACTTCAATAAAAAAAATTTAACTCCAAACTAAAGATAAAATTAGAAAAGTTAGTAGGTATCTTGGAGGAAGAGAAGGGCAGGCAGTCGGTGAGAATGCTATTTGACTAGAAGCCTTGATGGGGTAACCATGCTGTGAGGAGGGGTCACTCCTTCAGGGGACAGTGTGTGGGGCACCAGGAGGAGTGAGGACAGAGGGCAGGACGCCTGCAGGGCGAGGCTTCGAAGAGGAAGCCCAGCGAGCCTTGCAGGGGAGACACAGCTTGACTGTGGGTGCAGAGGGCGGGGGCGGGGGGGGAGTGGGCACTGCAGTTTGCACAGAGACGATTGGAGTCAGAGCTGGAAGATTAAGTGGGCGTCCACGAGAGGAGGGGACAAGAGTGACACAGGGTGTGCCTGAGATGGCCCTGAGTCGGCCTGGAGTGGAGCAAGAGACACTTGCTTCCTGTTTGAACCATGGGATCGTTGCAACATTCAGAAAACACTGAAGAAAAGAACAAAAGCAAACATCACCTAGGTGTCCAGGACTGAAAATAACTTCTAAGCTAATTTTGCATTCCTTTCCAGAGCGGTTTATGCTGATGTTTACGTATAAATATGTTTATTATTTTTATAATAAAATGAGATCCTCTATATATCATACATACATAGTAAGTTTTCTACTTGGTATGTTGCGAATACATTTCTATAGTGATAAATATAGAATTATAAATCTGGACATGTCATGCTGAAAGTTCATCCTTTTAATTAATTCAAAGTAATTAAGTAAGATATAAAAACGTAGGTAAGGGGAATTCCTGCTGCGGTGCAGTAGGTTAGGGATCCAGCATTGCCACAGCTGTGCCATAGGTCGCAGCTTCGGCTCAGATTTGACCCTTGGCCAGGCAACTTCCATATGCCCAGGATGTGGCCAAAAAATGAACAGTAACTATGTTTCCTTTTTCATATAAGTAATGATACCTTCATACCCATTACTTAGATCAAGAAAGAGAATGTGTCCAGACTTCATACCTTCTTGACCTTTTTCCTAACATTATCACTTCTTTCCTCTTCAAAGACAACTATCCTGACTTCTAATAGTTTGGATTGACTTCTTTTGAGCTTTATAAACATGCAGTGATTTTTAATAAATGTATAATAGTGTTATTATATAGTAATATATAATTTTATAATGATTAAACTGATGAAGTATGCTAATTAATGTATTTATACAGTTATATTTCATTGTAACATATTTTAATTATATAGATGATGTATTATTTTGCCTGCTATTTTCACCAAATTTTATGATTTTGAGATCCACTTATGTGATTGCAAGTAACTACAATTTGTTCATTTTTATTGTGCTATAGTATTCTATGGCATAGATGCATCTTTTCACATATGAATGATGATTTACTTAGCATAAATCTGAGGAAGTGGGTTGGAAAGCCCCAAACCCAAATATTAAGATATTTACTGGCCATTTCTAGTTACTGTCCAGAAAAAAATACACCAATTTACTCTTCCGTCAACCATGCAGAAGTGGCCCCAATTCTCACCCCATGGCCAACATTGGGTATTGTCTTTATTTTTTAATTTTTTCCAACCTAATACACAACTAAAACATTTATTGCATTATAACTCCCTTCAAATCACATTTCGTTAGGCATTTGCACAAATGCATAATATATTTATTAAAACTGTTCTGCAGGCTTTTCCCCTTAATAAGATACCATGAACTTTTTTCTGTATACCTAAATCCACAGCTATGCCCTCATCTTTAACTAACACATTATCATCTATAATATGGATATGCTAAAACTTACAAACTGAGAGTTCAGTCTGTGAAAGATTTTGTTTTTGTTTTTGTTTCAACAAACTCGTTGTCATAGCATTCTTTAATTCTCATGGAAATTCTATGAATCGAGGTCTGTTATCACACACATTTTAACAGCAAGGAAACTAGGGCACAGAGAGATTATGTAATAATTTGCCTAAGACTAAACAGCTCAAAAGATTTGGAACCAAAATTTAAACCTAGGCGGTCCTGGTTACAACCGCCATGGTTTTAATACCCTGAATCCTGACTCTTTTAAGTAATCATCGCACTTTACTCTCCTTTAGAACAAAAGGCGTGGTCTGTTCGCACTGCACCTTTGTAGCCTCTTGACTGCTATAATTGTCTAATAAATCTAATGAAATACCATGTAAATGAGTGAAAACAAAAGTTAATCACTGCTTGATTTCAAAATGTAGTGCTTTGGTTTTCTACAATGTTCACACTGATAACAGTTGTTTTCTATAAACAAATTCACGTAATCACTTTTGTTTTATTTCTTAAGCTTTATATTATGAATCTTTATGGACCCAAAGAACAGAAATCCCAATGCTTTTAGATGCCAGCTTCTATTGGGGAAATTCCACTTCAGTTAAGAGGAGTTAGCAGAGTTCCTGCCATGGCAGAGTGGGTTAAGAATCTGACTGCAGAGGCTCTGGTCGCCCTGGAGGTGCAGGTTCGATCACCAGCCCCCTAGACCGGCACAGGGGCTTAAAGGATCCAGCATTGCCACAGCTACAGCGTAGGTTGCAGCTGTGGCTTGGATTCAATCCGTTGCCTGGGAACTTCCGTATTTGCAGCAAAAAATAAAATAAAATAAAATAAAATAAAACAAAATAAAATAAAACAAAATAAAATAAAACAAAATAAAATAAAATAAAAAGGGAGTCACCAGTTCACTAGCAAATGGTGGCTTTGGATTTGCTGCTCCCCCTGTTGCAAAACTAGTGGCGTTGCCAGTTCTGGATGATAAAGTAGATGAGCTTATGCATTGTCCAAGTAATTTCAGAATAACTTGGCAGTTTTTCCAGAACTGCTTGATAGCTGGCTTATCCTTCAACGTGTGTCTGGCTTTGAAAAGTGACATCGGGATAGAAGATAAGAGAAGGGATCAATGACTTCGCTCAGGTTTATTGAACATCTGAGAGACATGAAAAGACGTCTGTGAAAGTGACCAACACAATGCAACTGTTAACTAGGGGTTAAAAATGGTGTATTCCGCCAACCTCTTTCAACACAGCAGTAACCTAAATTGCTGTTTTCAAAAGCCAGTGCCTTTCCCTGCTCAACCCAATAGCTGTCACATGATTAATGTGCTGGTGTCTTATTAACTGCTCCGTTACAGAAGCTGTCCAATTCACAGCCACCCTCGCTGCAGAGACCTTTTTGTAAAAACCTAGTTGAAATCATGCTGTTCTGACTGCAGGCTACTGCACCTTCCTCCAAAACATCATAAAGAGCAAAGAATTACTGTTTCCAGTAATCCAGGCCATAAATCAACCCGGTCTGAGGATGGGAAAAAAAAAAAAAAAAAAAAAAAGAGTGCTTCCTGCATTCATATTCAAAAGCCTATCTGTATAACAGCATATCTGGGAAAACAGCAGAGGACCTGCGTGTGTGCGTGTGTGTGTGTGTGTGTGTGTGTGTGTGTGGTGAACAGAGGGGAGGGGAAGATTCGGGGGCTCAGAGGACAAAAGGAGCCCGAGCACCTGTTAAATAATTCCAAAGACTTCGATCTTATCAGGCACTTCCTTGCTGGAACAATATTTTAAGATTGTTAAAAATTGCCACCTTATCTGTTTGGCGCTATCCCCCACTGCTTAACTTATCTGGGCCCAGCTGTTTGAGAAAAATGCAGTGTGGCATGACCTTGATTTCTTAGCACCTGACCTTAATATCTAATCAGCTGTACGTCTCAGGGAAGCCATCCAGAGATGTCACCTAGCCACCCCCCTCCCCGCAGCCCGTGATTCAAAGGAAGTTTGCTTCCTCTCCTCTTGGAGAGCCCCTGCCCTTCCAATCTGTGTGCTGGGTCCTTCAGGGGTTACGGGTGCTACTTTACAATCTTGGATGCCCTTTCGGTAGAAAATAATTTGGAAGCCTTTAGGTCAGTCGTAAAAAATGATCTGATTCATTCTGAGACTTCTGCGGGGGAGCCTCGATTTGGGTCTAGAAAAACATTAACCACTCGTGGCTGCTGTAGTATTTAGAAAACACAAACCCTCCCCCCTCTGCAACAGCCGGTTTGAAAGTCATACAATCCAAAGTACTGAACACACACACACATGATACACACTCATGCATAATACACACACACATGTGCACACACATACATATATACACACACACATGCAGGCACATAGGAACTCTGTGTTATTTTTAAAGATTTTTTTTAAGAAGCTTCTTGAGTGTGGCTTAGTGGCCCCACAACCAAGTGAAGTCTTAAAATTCTGGAATGATATAAAGAGATGCCAGTTATTAAAGTGCCATTATATTAAAAGGGACATAAAAGGGCCGGAATTTTTTCTCTCTCAGCAACTTAGGAATCGAATTTGTTTCGTTGACAAAGCAATAGACTTTTCTGCCAGCCTGGCGGGCTCAACCTAGAACCTGGAAATCAAGCTGTTTTCTCTCTGGTTCTGACACTGTCACCAGGAATAGTGTTCCGCCATCACGACGCCGCCACCCCCCATCTCAGACCCAGCAAGAGGAGCCCTGATGACTCTTTTCCTGTCACTATTTGGTTGATTCACACAGTTGGCTGCAATCACACAGAACCCTGGTGGATTAATTCTTGAGGAAGCTCATGTTCTATACAGTAAGTTGTAATGTTGGCTCTGAACTTGAGACAGCAAAACAAGGGGAGAGCCAAGACCTGTCAGCTTTTCTCACCTGCCAGTCTCCCCATAAAACTGGGCTTGGGGCTGGTTGGGGAGCAGGGGGGCTCCATGGGAAACGGCCCTGCTGGCAAAGGAGCCCCTGGACAGGAGTCTCTCCTCTACCCGAATCACGAGTCCCCAGGCCACACAGCTCTGTCCAGGGATTTGTGTTTCTGGTGCTGTCCTTTGTTGTCAGGTCCCAGAGGGGAGATGGGGCTGCAATCCTTCCTGTGACAGAGGCCCTGATCCCCTGCCCTGTGGGAAGACACCCCTGCCGAAGGGGAGACCCTGGGCTCCTGTGGCCGACCTCCCAAAAGAGCATCTCCAGGGCTGAGCAGGGCTTCTGGAAGCTGCGGGATTCCCAGCCCCAGGCCCTGTGCCATGGGCCCTGGTGCACAGGGCACCTTAAGCTGTTACCCACTGTGCTCCCCCAGCACCCCCCCTCCCATGCTCTGGCAGCTCTGAAAACCCTGGATCAGGTTTCCATCTGCCCTGACCTTGGCCTCCCTGCACAGCTCACACGTCAGGCTCCACGGAGGAAGTGACCTTGGAGGCCAGAGAGTGTCGACATGCAGCCCTGAACACTGAGTGTCAGCTGGGGAAGAAACGCGCAAGCGACCAGCTAGGCCTGGGCATCATGGCTTTGCAGGAACTTCCTGATGTTTCTTGGAACTTATATCATCTGCTCTGCTCCCGGAGTCTGGGAACCCTGGTCCATTCCCCTTACCAACAAAAGGACTCCTGGTGCTTGCCGTCTGCTTGCAGTGCTGAGGCCACGTTCCAAGAGCTTCTGCACGCTTGTGTGCGACTTGAGCCTTGGTTTTTAGCTGTGTTTGCCCTCCCTCCTTCCTGACTTTCACAGCCCCCCTCCTCACATTTTCCCTGTAAACCTAAGCCCCCTCCCTGGTGATAAAGCAAAGATAGCTGGATGATCTCTGACCTGTTGAAATCTTAGATTTCCCGTTGAAATCTTTCCCTTGTGGCTCAGCGGGGAAACAAAACCCACCAGTATCCATGGGGATGCAGGTTCAATCCCCGGTCTCACTCAGTGGGCTGAGGATCTGGCCACAACCTGCGCTCTAGGTGGCAGGTGAGACTATAGAAGTGACCAGCAGCTGCAGTTCTGATTGGACCCTTAGCCTGGCAACTTCCATATGCTGCATGTGCGGCTCTGGAACAAAAAATAATTCCCCATGACTTCTTTCTTGCTTCCTTTTTTTTACGGCCACAACTACTGCATATGGAAGTTTCCAGGCTTGGGGTAGAATCAGAGCTACATCTGCTGGCCTACCCCACAGCCACAGCAATGTGGCATCTGAACCACATCTGCGACCTACATCACAGCTCACAGCAACACCAGATCCTCAACCCACTGAGCAAAGCCAGGGATTGAACCCAAGTCTTCATGGATACTAGTCAGGGCCATTAACACTGAGCCACCACAGTGGCTCTTTCCCGTTAAAATCTTAGTGAGGAATTTTTACGTGTTAGAGGCAGGTCTTCAGAACTCTTCTAAGTATGATGAGGCCTCCAGATCTGAGGGAAACAGCTCTGCCACCACTGCCAGGGCCCTCTCCACCCACCAGCCTCAGACCCACACCAGGCCAGCGCCCTGTGAGTGCCACTATCCGGGGAGGCCCAGTGTGGAGTCTCAGGCCAGATAAGACTGGGGAGGAGAGCAAAACCAGTGCCCTACCCAAGCCCAGATGCTCACACACAGCATCTCTTCTCCAGGCAGAGACGATACACCCAGGAGAGCAGCAAAGCCTGTCCTCAGAGGCTGAGGATGCATAGCAGGCTCCAGCACCTTCTTCCAGGAGTGAGACAGAGAACTAGGCAGGACATTATCAAAGGGGGGGGGAACCTCCCAAATAAAAGTTGAACTTCAGGCTAAAATGTCCAATTGCAGATGGAAGATTGCAGGACCCACTGGAGCAGACAGGAGCGGTGCCCCTCCTGGAGAAAATCAGGTGGGGAGACGGCCCACCCCATGTGCTAGAGTGGTGGTGACTGGATCGGCGTGTCAGTGTCCATTCCTGGAGGACCATGCATGCGGAGCCCTAAACAACCCCAGGGAGCTCGCTGTCCTGCTCTGACTTTGTATTAATCTCTGGCTCTGGCTGGTCCCAGGGTGTCACAGGCACTATAATTAGATTTTGGAAACGTGTCGGGGAAAAGGAAATGGTGTCATTAAGGTGACCTATCAGACGCCAGCCTCTTCCTCTAGAAAGAAGCCAAGTGCACAGCATGCGGGTTCACACACGGCCCTTCAAGGGCAGAGGTGTCAGGACGGTGACTGCAAGATTGCAAAGCCCATCTGTAAGGGAGCCTATTTTCCACATCAAAATCAATCCGGCAAGGCTGTTAGCTGAAAGTGCACATCTGGAGGCGTGCGGGCAACTTTTGGGTGAAGGGCAGAGCACTCAGAAACTTGACTTCCACTTGGGCTGCCCAATCCCATCTTCGGAGGTAGAGCTAGGAGTTGACACAGAAAGGAAAATTCACTGTAAACTTGAACTGGAGGATCTCACCTGAATAATCAAGCCAACAGGTGATACGGGGCTTCTGGAAGCTGATTTGGTTGGCCAAGATGAGCTATGGTACAGCAAGGCTCCCAAGCACTCTGGATATTTCCCCCGAGGATTTGCTTTATCCCTGAAGGCTAGCTTTTCACCTCCACTTCCAAGAGAGAGAAGAGGGATTGAGAGAAGTTGAACCACCAAGTCTATGCTCTGCCTCCCTACAACTTAGGTCCACAGCCCTCAGTCCTTGCATGTTGTTTCTGAGGTTCAAATCCCAGGTCCTCCTCACATGAGCTGTGTTACTTCAGTCAAGTTACCTAACCTCTCTGTGGCAGGCCATCGCAGTCTCGGCCCCCTCATGGGTCCAGGCCGCTCTCTTACCAGCTCCCTAGAGAGTGCCCCCTCTCACTGAGTCTGGGCTTGTCCATGGGATGAAGTTGGCCAATAAGATAACAACAGAAGTGACACAGCTGAGACCTTAGAAACTCCTGTTCACTAGGCAGGGCCCTCTCTTGCTGCCATCCTGCTGGAAGTTGCAACAAGCCCAGTCACCTTGTCACCCATCCTCCATGGACAGGTGCAGGAGGTCATTCTGGCCAGAATACAGAGCACAGCCACCCAAGTGGGCCACAGGCTCATGGGCTCAATCAACAGCCCTCACGTGAAGCCACATTGTGGAGAGGTCTGTCTGTTATACAGCAACCGGTAACTGATGTATCTCCTAAGCCTCAGTTCTTCATTGCCAACATGCGGACAGTGAAAATACAGTCACCATCCCCCACCCCTGCTTATCTGCAGATCTATGGGTTTCGGTTGACAGTGGTCAACTGGGGTTTAAAATATTAAATAAAAAATTCCAAAAATGAACAAGTCAGAAGTTTCAAACTGTGTGCTTTTCTGAGTTGCTTGATGAAGTCCTATCCTGCCAGCTCTGCCTTGCCCAGGACCTGATTCATCCCTTTGTCCACCACGTCCTGCCTGTGAGTCACTTAGTAGCCCTCAGTTATCAGATAGACCACTGAGGGATCACAGAGCTTGTGTGCAAGTGACCCATATTTTTCTTAATTATGGTCCCAAAGTGCCAGAGGAGTGATGCTGGAAATTCGGATCCACCAAAGAGAAGCTGGAAAGTGCTTCCTTTAAGTGAAAAGTACTCAACTTCATAAGGAAAGGAAAAGAATCCAATGCTGAGGCTGCTAAGATCGAAGGTAAGACTGAATCTTCTGTCCATAATATCGTGAGGAAGGAAAAAGAAATTCCAGCTATATTTGCTGTTGGACCTCAAACTAAAAGTTATGACCACAGAGCATGATAAGTGCTTGATAAAGATGGAAAAGGCATTAAAGTTGTGCTGTAAGATAGTCTGAGAGCGAGAGAAAGACTACATTTATAGAAATTTTAATACAGTATATTGTTACAAGTGTTATATTTCATTATTAGTTTCCGTTGTTAATCTCTCACTTTGCCTGATTCATAAATTTAACTTTATCTCAGGTGTGTCTCTAGGGAGAAAACATGCTATGCATGCAGGCTGGTGCTACTCACAGTTCCAGGTGTCCACTGGGGCCTTGGAAAGGAAGCCCCACAGGTAAGGGGGGAACTGACCTCTGAGGGCAGGTGCGAGGGTGAAGGAAGGCAAGACTAAGCCATGTCAGCCGTCACTGGTAACTTGCATCTTATTACTACAGTTTCAAAAAGAAATAATCCTTTTTCTAAATTTTCAATTTTCAAAAACAAATTATTGCCACTTAGGAATATTGCCAGCTACAATATTTTAAAAATTTGTCAGGGCAAAGAAAGTCTGGGCAGGGAGAACTTTTATCATCATTTCTTCCATCCTCTTGTCGCTGGTGACAACAAAATGACTCACTAGCATCTAAGGGGAGTGTTTGGTGCAACTTGTAAACATCCTGAAACACGACTGTAAGAAAGTCGTATGTAATTTATTGCTGATCAGGTTATCCAAAATACGGACTCTCCTCAAATGTGTCCCAGAGGAGACCACCAATGACACTTCATTATCCACACCCCAAGAGTTCCCATCATGGCTCAGCAGTAATGACCGACGTGTATCCATGAGGACACAGGTTCGATCCCTGGCCTCACTCAGTGGGTCATGGATCCAGTATTGCTATGAGCCGTGGAGGAGGTCGCAGACATGGCTTGGATCCTACGTTGCTGTTGCTGTGGCTGTGGCATAGGCAGGCAGCTATAGCTCTGATTCGACCCCTAGCCTGAGAACTTCCATATGCTCTGGATGTGGCTCTAAAAAGACACACACACACACAAATTATCCACACCCCAGCTCTGAGCAGGTTGGGGAAACCAACCATTTATTCTAACAGGATGGTTCTGGGACAAAGCCTGGAAGAGCAGATGATGGGGGATAAACAACAGAAGACCCGTCTGGGCTAATCAGTGAACGGCACCAAACGGACCTTGAAGTGAGCCATGTTTAGGTCTCTGAAAAGCAGGGAAGGGTCAAAGGGCTGACACACCTACATGCTGGGCTTTGGAGTGTAGGATGAGGTTCACACTCTGCCTCTTTAATCATCCCCCACAAGACCCCTCACTCCATGTTCCAAACAACCACGAGGTACTAGGA
This sequence comes from Sus scrofa, assembly GCF_054392235.1. Lineage (NCBI taxonomy): Eukaryota > Metazoa > Chordata > Mammalia > Artiodactyla > Suidae > Sus > Sus scrofa. The sequence goes on from NC_139383.1 coordinate 4,410,640, forward strand.
GCTGGTTCCACCCCAAAATGAGTATGTGGCAGGGTTTGAATTCAGACTTTCTGCCTCCAAATTCAGAATTCTCTCCACTTCTTCCATGCTATACAGAAAGAGGAACCAGAAGGAGTTATGATTAGGTGGAGAGAGAAACAGCAGCAAACACAGGGGTCTCCTGAGGCAAAGCCTTTAAAACTTGTAGGGTGGGTGGCAGGAAGGGGAGAGAGAATTTAGCACCCCCCAAAAAGAATAGAAGACCCAGTTCAGTCCCTGACATTCACTGAGAAGCAAGGAAACAGAATCTCAAACAGAACAACAAAGAACAGACATAATTGCCAGGATGAAGCTTAGGCTGCGGGGATTATCTTTTTGGTATTAAAAGAAGCTGATAAATTTCCACCCTCCTCCCCTCCATGAGGATTATTGCAAGAGCCACTGGAAAGATCTGCTATTTTACAGAAAAACGGGTTTTTGAACATGTTAGTCAGATTGAAGGGCTAAATCTCTTGAGTGTATGACTTGAACTTCTGTTGGGATGACATTTTTATTCATTCAGGAAGCATTAACTAAACACTTGCTAAGAATAACACACATGATACGGGAATGTCAAGAAAACTCAAAACTGTGCTTCCAAGGTCTTTGCAAGGTTGGAAGATAAGAGCACAGAAGTGAGTCATAGTCCAGATTGAGTGCCACTGAATACAGTGCCACTGAACACAGTAAGTGGATCAGACCTGGGGCTTCGTGGAGAAGCCATGAAGGGAGGGAGGGGTGTGAGCACCATGTTTGTGGGGCACCATGTTTGCAGGGGGAGGGCCTGGGAGAGGCTGGGATAGAGCAGGAAGCTCCTCCAGTGAGAAGGCCTGATCTCCCAGACCAAGACGTCCTGTTCTTGTGTCAAGTGTGGCCAGGTCACTAGACCCCTTTGTGACAGCTCTAAGGGGCAGCAGCAGAGAGTGACTTAAGGCTTCAGTGTTGTTCTGCAGGGAGAGTGCCAGGTATCTGCCCAGGTGTGTGAACGAACCGCCATGCGAACATGAGAAGATTTAGACTAGTTGACCATAAAAAGAATTGCCTGTAGCATTACTTTCCCTCATCTCAGAATAAAAGTAATTTTTAGAAAATCTAATGCCCTCACTTTTCAAAATCAGCAAATAGAAACAGGACTCCAGTTGAGTTCAAATTTCAGATAGATAGTGGACCATTTTTTGGTAGATGTATGTCCCAAGTATTGCCAGGCATTCTGGGTTTGTCTGGGAGTCCTACTTGGAAGGAATAGGGAGAAGCAGGCATCATTCTAGGACTTGTGGAATGATGCCTTTCATTTACAAGTGTGCAGAGCACAGAGACGCCTGCAGTACCATAAGTGTGCACAGCAGCTGTGGGCCTACAAAGAATTTTCTGTTCTTGCTCACATACATCATATTTAAAGTGACTAGAAGTTTTCTATTTGAAGGACTCAAATACATTTGCAGAATAAAGAATACTTCTGAAGCAATTATCTAATAAATGTTAGTGCCTTTAATTTAAACCAAATATTTGTATACTGCATTTTTCTAAAGGAAAAACACATGGAAGGATAGGTTTTTGAAGAGTCTGGATTTAAAGCCCTGGAGGGAATTCCATGGAGCTTTTGGAAAGTCCTGATAGCCCCCTCTGGGAGCTTTAGGTGGACTCCTCTGGTCACAGAAGGACAGATGGTCAGTTTCTCTCTTGCCCAGATATTCTGAGGAGGAAGCTGGAGCTGGCGATCTCTGACCCAGAATCAGCAGGGTTACAGCAGAATTTGCTAACAACTTCAGGATGCAGCATTGAGATGGAAGATTTAGGAATGGAGAATTAATTTTCTCTCCCTCCTGAGTAAAGCAGCTCTCTTCCTAAAGCCAAGAATCTTTACAGAATGAATGTACCAAATGGAAACAATCCAGTAAGCACTTCATGACCCTAATAATTCTGACCACGTTGTTATGCCACATTTTGCAGTGGCCTAAATTAAACAGAAGAGAATCCACGTGACGCTGTGCTCCAGAGAACAAGGCTGGGGCTGTGCCAGTGGACCAGGGGCGGGGGGCGGGGGGTGGAGGCATTCTCTTCTAGAAGCTAACAAGAATAGAAAGGCTCCTGGAGTCTGAACTAAGAACAGTTTACTGGGTGTGAGCATTTTAGGTGATAGGATAAGTAGTCAGGGGCCTCAGAGACACAGAAGATCTGCATTAGACAAGAACACTTGCTTATTCAAAGGTAATCTAAACAATCAGAACTTTGGAAATATTTCAAACCGGGCATCCTGCAAAATTAAAAATTTCTCATTCCATTTTGTGTTTTCTGGTAAGGATCCCTTTTGCTCTGTCACAGTTACAAAATGATCAGTTTATGATCCCAAAGGAATATTTTTAAAGTAGGAGACTTCAAGAGAAAACCATATAATCCTAATAAAAATAAGATACCTTACTTTTCTGATTTTATGGGAAGGGTTTGTTCTCATAATATCTGTATATGACCAGGTCACTTTTTTTCCAATACAGAATCAATACTTCATTTGCCTACATTTGCCTCTTAAGTCCTATTTAAAAAAAAAAAAACCAAAAACAAAAACTGCCAGTTGTTAAAACAAAGCATGTATATAGAAGCTAAGGAAAGCTAATCTCTATAATGTATGAATGAACCTAGGTCTAAACAAAGATATTGATAAGATTAGGACAAACACTCAAGATGAATTCAGTTCAAGATGAATTTTTAAAAAGGAATCACTAAGTGCTGTATCTCTCAGCACAGTTAAAAACAACAGTAAAAAAATATTGATAAGAAGTAGGCTTCAATTTTATATACTCTGGTAAATTTAGAATAAAATTGAAGTAAAATATTCTTCAAAACAGAACTCTTAGAAGAAAAGAGTAGATTTCCTACACTGATAGTCTACAAAGCACTTCCAAAAATATTCATAAAGTGTCACACCATAAAGGTCCAACAAATTTAGGGAAAATTCTGTGTGTTGTTTGAAATAATCTTTTCCTCTTAAAGGCTCTGAGAAGTTCTGCAAGAAAGAATCATGTTTTATTGTATTTAATTCACCATTTTCAAAACGTTCTTAAGGATAAGACACCATTTTCTTCCTGCATCCCTGAAGAATATTCCTCAAGAAATACTAATCTGAGAAACAGTCTGATTTAAAGAGATCGGAGTCTCTGTGTTTATCACCCAAACCTTCAAAAGGACATGACGAGCTATTGAAAAACATTCCTTGAGATATTAACTCTTGCTGTTAGTCAAAAGCATGTCATCCATTTTTTTTCACAGCATAGGTTATAATTTGACCTCCTGGTCTCCCAGTTCTCTAGAGACCCTCACGTTTTCCTTGGCAATCCAGTCCCCAGAAATTCCAGCAGGGGGCTCTGTCTGCTAGTGCTGACCCTGAAGGACCTGAAGGCGGTTCAAGGTTAAGATGTCTCAACGACTAACAAGCTGGAAATGTCATCTGGCCTGTTAGGACACAGCATTACAAAAGTATGATCATGGTTCAAGAATGTTGCCATGAGAGAAAACAGTGCTCAGAATTTTATTATTAGGTGTTGCCATGTGTACATTTTCAAATATAGCTAAGAGATCCCAACAGGGGAAAAAACAGAAACCAAGGAGTATTTTTATAAAATAAAATATAAAATAATTATGACTTATACTGAAAACAATTTCAAAAACTTAAAAGTTTCCCTACGCGATTGGCAACTCAAGGATGCTAGAGTTCTATCAAAAATAGTGCAGGAAAAAAACCCAAACTGTGAAAGTAAAACTGAAAGTCCGTGGCATAAGTGACTCATACTGAGATGGACAAATACAACCCTTTAAAAATAATCTCCCCAAAGGAAGGAAGCACAAGGGTACATTGGCGAAGTTCACGTCCGTAATCTAGGTTATTTTCTCTTTTCCCATCTTGCCCTCCCCATCTTCCCCCTCAAAAAAGTGTTTTAAATACTTACAAATTAGGTTATAAAGAGATAAAAAAACTTTTGATTCTAACGGAAAGCAGCACCACTTTAGCCAGAATAGTGGGAAAGATGACAAATAAAGTACCCTGACAAGAGGGTCAGAAATAAAAAATAGACTAAGTGGACACACAAAGCTTTTCACTCTTGCCTTAGGCACCAGAGAGGGTGGCTGCTTGGAGGGGTGTTTATTTCCACTGGGAAAGAAATCTGTAGCACGGCAGGTGCAAGTGGCTAATAAATTATGACATTTGCAGGAGGGTGGAACAATTTATTCCTTCCCAAGCCTCAGGAGAGTTTGTGTGTAAAACACCCTCACATGTACACACACACACACACACACACACACACACAAAACATTTCACCAGTCAAGCAGTCAAACCTTTACCATTCCTTTAGTGAAACGCCAAAACTCTCTCTGTAAAGAAACTATATATGAGACAAGGGCACTGCACTCTCATTTTCCCATAAATGTGGATGCTTCTGAGAATGAGATGGTTTTCATCCAGCATTGTGATTTCGTTATAAGTCAGTGTCATGTAAAGATGTTTCTCCCACATACTCTATACTCTCCTGGATTTCATTTTGTCCCAGGGAAGTGCTTGTTGGAATGAATGCTACATGTATACTGTAAACTGTGTGCCAAAGGCAGACTGGGGAAAAAAACAGCATAACTTAAGAAAATAATAACATTTTCCCACAAAGGGACCTTTCCCTTTCACCTTTCACTGGAAAACGTGGCCATGGGGAGAGGGTTCCACTGCTCTGAGCCTTCCTCACCCAAGGAAGGTTGGCTGTTTCCAGCAGCCAGCATGAGGATCTGGGTGGAATAACAGCGCCCTGATGAAAGCGAGGAGACAGAGCCACAGAGTCATCAGAAACCCACATCTGCCACCCCCCAGACCCACAGCCCATCCAACCCAGCACGGAGGGCTCGGAGACCAAATCCGATTCTCTGGAGTTTAGGTCAAAGAGTTAGTGGCAACTAAGAGCTAAAAGCAAATTTCTCCATAGACGCAGACCACCCCAGAGTTTTCAGACAGAAGTGTCCTAAATATCTAGCAACACGGAGCTCCTGTTGTGGCTCAGTGGTAATGAACCTGACTAGTATCCACGAGGACACAGGTTCAATCCCTGGCCTCACTCAGTGGGTTAAGGATCCATGTTGCCATGAGCTATGATGTAGGTTGCAGACACAGCTCAGATCCCGTGTTGCTGTGGCTGTGGCTGTAGCTCCGATTCAGCCCCAAGCCAGGGAACTTCCGTATGCTAACGGTATGGTCCCCCCAAAAAGAAAAATATGTAAATACAGATATTCTGGCAAATATTTAATATTAATCCAGGGAATAAAATTGCGATTTGTAGACTTTTCCAACATCTGTAGTATAAACACTCCAACGTGGCCAATTTCAAACTCCATGTGAGGTCACTGAGTACAGAGTTGGGAAGAAATACCTAACTTGACCATTGGAGCGGGTGGGAGTGCCCTCCACACAGCCCAAAAGGCCCAGAGAAGGTTAGGCCACTAAGATTTCCAGCGGGCTCCAGACACCAAGGTCAGGGAACTTGCTTAAAACACAAAAATAATTCGGTCTAGGAATCTTTGGCCTCATGCTGGAATTGCTCCTCTTTATCATGAATTAGAATGTGTTTAAACCGATTTCGAAACAGCATCTTGATGTTCGTTAAATCCCACAAACAAAACTATTTTGCCTTTAAAAAATAGTTTTAACGGTCTTTAAAAAAAAAAAAAGCTTTTCCAATGCAAACCGTAGACAGTCTCGCTCAGTCATTTTCACAAGGATTTCGCTAAAGGCGCTATTTAGGAATATGAAAAAGACAGCCCAGCCATTTATACCTGTGCATTTTGGGGTCATGGGCATAATTTGGGCAAGTATTTGCATCATTTTTTGCCCCACCCCTCTGCCCTGCTCCCTGATTTATAACTTCACCTTTTCCCCCTGTGATTTGCTCTCATGGATCAGAAATTTTACAGACTAAAAGGCTGGGAGACATGGGTGCTGAACAGTAGGTGGTGGGGCAGGCAAATCAGTAGGAACCACCAGAAGCTTCCGGAAGCCCTGCCTACTTACCAAAAACAGTGAGCTGGTCTAAGGTACATTTTACTGCCATGGAAAGATGAGATTTCTTCTCATGACCCGAAGCCTTAGAGCTCTTACATGGCCATGAACTTCAAAGCATTTGCATTTCTTAAGGCTCTTATGTGCTTAAATATGGGCCCTACTGAGGATGAAATATAAGGGTAATAAGAAAGAGGCATCATGAATAAAAATATCTATGGCTCTAAAGTACAATGTCATACCATTGGTTTTGCCCAATAGATCTGGATATTATACTTTATTTTTTACTTTTGAACAATATTCACCAATGACATGGAAATTTATAATAAGCCACCTTCAAATGATGAGCGTCTTGGATGAGGAAAGCCAAAAAAAATTTCTAGTTCTCAATTCATCACTTTACTATTCATGTTATTTCTGGGTTTATTTCATTACTCCAAAAAGTAGAGTGAATGGAAATAACTCAGCTGTTTTCATCTTTGTACCTCCGAGGATGTCTTAGGCTCTTGAATACATTCTGTGCTCAGAAAACAATCTCTAAGGTTGCAAATGTTCTGAACATGCTGAAGTGATCCATTCTTTTTTTCAATCAGTAAGGAACTGATATAGACCAATTTTATGAATTTTAACAATGTCATTTAGAACAAAATATAAATGTGATAGAGACCGAAAGATTTTTGCATAATCAATGTGCTCTGCTCAATAACTCCAAGAAAATGGAAAACTGGTCATAAAAAGGGCAAAATGAACTCCATAAAAATACAAAATAAAGCTGTAACCATATCAGCACTGAGGAATTAGTGAAGGTAATTACATCGTGTGAACATTCTTCAAAGGGAACAAAAGAAGCAAATCAGGGACTCAAAAAACTTGACACGCATTTAAAGAGAAACACTGCATTTAGATAATTAGATGAGTGTATTTGGGAAACATCTTTGTTTTGCTCTTTTTTTAAGCTAAAATTTGAAACATCAGTAAAAATACAAATGAAAGGTGGGCCAAAGGAGTCCAACTGTACCACTGTATACTAAAGAAGTTTCCAATAGCCTATAAAAAAATTAAGGAAAACTTAAAAAGAAATGCCAGAGTTCCTGTTGCAGCCCAGCACTTTAAGAACCCAACTAGTATCCATGAGGATGTGGGTTTGATCCCTGGGCTCGCTCAGTGGTTTAAAGATCTGGCATTGCTGCAACTTGTGGCGTAGTCCACAGGTGCTCCTCGGATCCCGAGTTGCCATGGCTGTGGTCTAGGCCAGCACCTGCAGCTCCAACTCTACCTCTGGCCTGGGGACTTCCATATGCTGCAGGTGCAGCCCTAAAAAGAGGAAAAAAAGAAAAAGAAATGCCAAGAGGGTTTGCAGTTACTGTGCTGCCTGTTGGGAGCAACTCTCAGTGGCCAGAGCATGTGCTAGAATCAACTATAGCCACAGACACAGCTCTTCTCAGGGTTTCCACCTTAAGAAATAAATCAGAGACTAGAAGCTTTGCCCAAACGACTTCTCTCTCTTTTTTAAGTGCATAAGGCCAGTCGCACATCTTTAAAGATGCACTAGGAGAGGAACCCATCACAACCAAGGGAATATCACTGACCATACATGTTGAAAGAAGCTGGACTTGCTGTAGTAGCTTCTGTTCTGTTAAACGCTTTGGGATGCCTGACAGTTTATGTAAATGCAATTTGTTAAACAATTCTGAAGGGAAAAAAAAAAGAAAAAAAAAGAAAAACCTGTCAGCTAATAGCCCATAGTGCTTTGTATTCCTTAAGGCTGCAAACCAACCACAAGATCTTGAAAATTCAAACAATCCAGAAACAGAATTAAAACGTAATTGCTAATAATATCTGTTTGGTGTATGTGAAGGGTGGATGTTGGGGGTTGGGAGCCAGGGGGCACCATCAGAGAGACCTCTGCAAGTCCAGGTTAAAACTGAGCACAAGCTAGACCTCTGTTAGAGAGGTAAGTGGTTACCCAAGTCACAGCAGTAAACCAGCGCACACAGAAGGGTCTGCATGGATTCTAGAGTTAATGGAACACATAGGAACTTGGAATAATGTCCAGATATGATTTTTTCCTACTCACCACTACAGGGAATTACAGTAATGGTAGAGGACCAAGGCTTTGTCTTCTGTGCTGGCAGAAAGGAATATACAGTGAGCTAGGGGTTGGAAGGATTTGGCCAGTTGAGGATGTGATGGACTACAAGGATCTGATTTCACGTAGCTGATTTGGTACCTACCAAATACAGTGTTTTCTGGCATTGTCAAGGTGATGATGTATCACTACGTCAATAGCCTTCAAACCGGCCTCCCAGATTCAAACACTATTCTCCTCCAAACTCCTTGCATTCTGCCCCACAGATGTGTTTCTGGAATGCCCGCTCTGGTCATGCTACTTTCCCACATAAACACCTCGGATGATTCAAGACTTCAGTCTATGGAAATAAATATAAAGCTGAAGGTAATTTACCAGCTGGCTACAATCAACCACCCCAGGGCAGATGTCATGCCCCCACCCTATCACCAGTTCATTCCGTCTCCTTGGGACACTCTCCTTCACCTTGTCTACACAGCCAGCTATCTTCCACTGGTTACTTCCAACCAGGCTCCTCAGGGAGAGTTAATTCTCCCTCTTCCTGGTTTCAAGAGCATTTTACTTGTATTGAGTTTAGAAAGTGTCATATTGCATTAAAGTTTAAAATGTATTATATTGTATTGTTTGTCTTATGCCTCTGTTGCCAGTTAGGTCATGGTCTCTTAAGTTTTGGAGGCAAGTTCTTTCTTTCGGTACCCAGCAGCCCACTGGCATGAGCACTTGGTCAGTAATTGTTAGTGGAATAAATGGGAGTTGTACAAGTTAACAAGTTTGATTAGTTAAAGTTAGTGATCTTCCATTTTACAGGCTTAAAAATAGGGACACAATGCTTAGACTCACCCAGGGAGTGGGAGTGAGCAGCCATTCCATTCAGTGATAGACCCAGACACATTATATATTTTGTCAAGGGCTCCTGAACTCCCGACTTCCCTTTGGTAAGCAGGATAATACATCAACAAGACTCGCATTAGAAAAACTTTCATTTGCAAAATTCATAGCATAGACATTGTTACTGGGCTCATTTTTTACACGAGAAAAGCATTAGGACACCAAAAGCTAGACTAATTTACGGGACTTTCTTGGTGAATTAACAACAGAGCCACAGTGAGGAGCCAAGATTTACTGAACCCCCGAGTTAATCTTAGTCCACGGAAGCATTTGGTGTCTCACTCAGGGCAGACCTAAAGAAGAAGGATGAGGTTGAGATAGCACCTCCTCTGTTCCCAGCCTTTGGCAGTAGGGTTTGCTAGACTCTACCACTTCCTGCAGGGGAATGAGTCACCCATGGCCATTTCGTGTGTTCCCTGGATCTCTGGCTGGTTGAAAGCGAGCATATGGCAACTGGCCATGACATCATCTTTGGGTGTGAAACAGAGTGAAGCCAATGGATAGAGCATGAAACCCAGAATTCTAACCTCTGCTGTAAAACTGTACTTAGTTCCAACGCATAGGGATCTTTCCTGAGCACGGGATGCCTGGAGAATTACATTTTACAGGGGAGAAAAATAAAACTTTCAAGTTATGCATCGAATGTGACAACCTTCAGTACATTTGGATGTTTCTAAGAAATGTTCCCTAAATTACATTTGGATTTTCTGCATGCTGAGGGAAACAATGTGCATGTCATCAACAGATACAGGAAAATTCCAAGCCGGGTAAGAAAAACTTCATAAACACTCGGTCCGCCAAATTGTATGCTTAGGTATCAGAGAAATAACAGCTCTCTAACGGTTCTGCATCTGTATTGCTGGTAGGTCCAATCAAGGATGGGTATGGAGCTTTCACTAACGAGAAAGATGAAAAGGGCAGGCAGATTTGGGAATGGGAATATGCATAAATAACTACACAAGAAAAAAATAGGGGGAAAATGCAGAGGGATACCTCAATCCATGTGAAATCAGTTCTCTTTTAAGTTTAAATTTCCGTAGAAACTCTATGCCGGGTAAACACACATATACACACACTCCTAGGGGGAAGTCCTGCTCCCGAAATGATATCGCTGAGGGACTGGGGCAAGTCACAGCCTCTGAGCCTGGCTCCTCATTTACAAAATAAGGATAATGATGTCTTCTCCACAGGCCCGCACACGACTATTAAAATGAATAAGTACATGAAAATCTATTACGATTTGGAAAAGCTTCTTATGGACAGGCAATAAAAACAACAAAATATGTTGTGAGTCCAAAAACGTAAAAATCTAGTGAGAAGCAAACAAATGAAAAGGTGCATATGATCCTTCTTAAGTGTGATTTATTTTTTTTTTAAATAGGGGCCTATCATTTTTCTAGTTTTTCTTTTTTTAAATGGTCATACTTGCAGCATATGGAAGTTCCTGGGCTAGGGGTTGACTTGGAGCTGTAGCTGTTGGTCTACACCACAGCCACAGCAACACCAGATGTGAGCCACATGGGCCACCTACACCACGGTTCACTGCAATGCCTAATCCTTAATCCACTGAGCAAGGCCAGGGATTCAACCTGCATCTTCACAACAGACACTGTGTTGGTTCTTAATCCTCTGAGCCACGATGAGAATTCTCATTTGCTTTTTTTTTTTTTTAGGGCTGCACCCACAGTATGTGGAGGTTCCCAGGCTAGGGGTCCAATCAGAGTTGTAGATGCAGGCCTACACCACAGCCACAGCAACGCCAGATCCGAGCCACATCTGTGACCTACACCACAGCTCACAGCAACACCAGATCCTTAACCCACTGAGCAAGGCCAGAGATTGAACCCTCATCTTCATGGATGCTAGTCAGGTTCATTAAGCCACGACGGGAACTCCTGAGAATTCTCATTTTCTAATCTTAAAGAGGACTCTATTCGTAGAAAAAAAAAAAAAAACTATAATATTGCTGTTTATATACAAAATAAACCCCTTGGTTACTTGACACCTGTCCTTACCTGGCAAGCTTGCCCTGAGTCTCCAACCAACTCAGACCCACGTGCTCCTCCCCACACCTGGAGCCCCTCGGAAGCATCACTGTCCAGCCTCCAGGGAACCACAAAACCTCCCTGTCCAAGGCCAAGAGCGCTGCTTAGGGAAGGAGCTTTGGGAAGAGTTTATAGTGGCCTTTCTCCATATTAAGTCACTCTCCTGTGTTCGTTTTCCTTCTTTCCATTCTCACATTTTCATTGCACTTTTGGTGAACTTACTCCCTCATTTCCTTTGTATTTCCACTCCTCTCACGGTTACTGTGTTCTCTTTCTGGGGTCTCTTTCCCTTCCTCTCCCCGCTGCCTCCTTCCTCTCTTTCTCTTCCTTCGCACTCATCTTCTCCCAGGCAACGCAGGCGCAGTGGTTGCCTCCCTACTTTTAGATGCCCACGAAATGTGTTTCTTTCTTTTAGAACCAGAAGAGAAAGGGAATCGTTAAAGAAGCAAGATTAACCAAGCCATCCTTACATAGACAGAGTCATGCAGTAGACTTCTCAGTGATTATGTCTGTGGAAGAACACATAGTCTCCAGGGCCCGTGGAAGTCATCCTGAGGCCCTTCTCCTCCTCTCCTGAAATTTATTAGCACTTTAGCTTTACTTTTTTTTCTTTGGCCACACCCATGGCACGTGGAACTTCCTGGGCCAAGGATTAAACCCACGAACATCCGTGACTCAAGCTGCTTTATCCTTACCACACTGGATAAACTGGATCCTTGACCCACTGCACCACAAAGGGACCCCTGGCTTTACTTACCTAGTAAACTCCACTTCACCATTTCTCAAAGTTTTCCCAACAACGAAGTCAGCAGCTGACTTTTCCAGCAGCTCCCATGGCACTTTGAACACGTAGATCCATTACTGCCATCACTACCCTAACAGCCACTATCTTTTGAGGAGCCTCTGTGGACTTCGCGCACTTCCCATCCTGAACCTATGAACCTTCTGCAGGGGATGAATCAGTGTTTCCTACACTACCTAACCAGCCACTGGATCGGGAAATCATTGGTGACTTACCCTGCACCTACATGTTACTTCTCATTCACGAAAATGTACTCACACCACCCACCCACCATCCAAGCAGGGCAGGAGGCCCCCAGAGATGGAGGTCGGTCATGGCCAGGTCAGAAATGAGGGGTAGGTGCTGAACCAGTCAGCAGAGCTGCTCCCTGGTGGAGACGCAGTAAGATGCCCAGGATCAGCTCATGGCTCTGGATGAGGCAGCTGAAATTGTGAAGATGTGGGTGGATTAGGCCTGCGGATCCCACATACCTGTTGGTGAACAGACACTTCCTTCCACTGCCAGATTCGGAGTCACTAGTAGCACTAAACGACTATCTAGTCACACCCATAACAAGCCAGTGGATTATCCACCATCACGAACGTCTGGCTGGGGGGTGGGGGGGGAGCAGAAGTCCCAGAGGGAAAAAAGGCCCCGAATCACACGGTCATTGCAAGACCTCAGTGTTTATGCAAGTAGACGGAGGGATGTTTACAGACGAAGGGAAGAAACGGAGCAAAGGCAGGAGACTGCGGGTCCCCATTCCCCACACAGCCGACGTGTATGCAAAGCCCCCTTTTCAGGGCTGGAATCATATTTCTTAGTGTCTCATTATTGCAGCCGGACACGGTGTAAAACACCCCAGGTTCCTCTGGGTTGGATAACACACAAAGTGTGCATGACATTACTGCTGAAAAGAACTAAATCAGGAGGTAGAACTCTCAAACGCCAGCAAATGTCTTGGTAGGTGGGTGATTCGAAACCTTCCAGGGAAAGAACCGGGCCTTGGCTCGATCGGGACCCATGTGAGTTTGCGTCTGTGGGAGAAAACAGTGGCGCCTGAAAACATTCGACTTGGAAAAAAAAAGAAAGTGCTGTTTTCCCTCTAGAACTTTCAGTTCTCCTGGTGCCTTTTGTTGCTGTAAAATTACATTCATTAGCAAAACCCCTAGGCAAGCAGCCTGGGCTGAGCGGCAGCTGGAAAGGATATGCCGCAGCACGAGACTCAAAGGGATCGAACGTGTGGCATGACCCCACGGCCTCAAAAAGCCGAGGGGCTCCGCAGCCCCACCAGCCGGGCCTGCACCTCGGGGGGTGTCCCTGCGGCCCCACCGCCGACTCTGGCGGGCCAGGCCGACCGGACTCCCTCTCAGCCCTGTCCATTCACTCCAACTCTGCCACCCAGAGTGTGACGCTGCCCGGACAAGTTTGAAAGTCAAAATCGGAACAAGTGAAAGTAAATGAAGAGCCTGGCCTTGCTCTTCTACCTACCGAAGACCCAAAGGACCGACCGTGGGGCTCTTCCCTTTATTTGGCAAACTCCCAACTCGGAGCCCTTGGATGGGAGAAACAAAGGGAGGTGGAACAGGAAGTGCTGGCCCCACCCCCAGGCGCTTTCCTAGGGGACACCTGGGGAAGGGGACCGTGTGGCTCACAGGCGCCCAGGGACAGAATCCGTCCCATCCTTGGTCCAGGGCTGGACCACCACCAGCGGCCCGCCCAGCCCTGTCCTTCTTCAGGGTTGACGCCGCATAGGCTGGTCCACCCCACCTGGTTGGAAAAGACGGGTTTGACTTGTTCTGCTCTCTCACCTCTTCCAGCGACACACACGCCCACGGCCGGTCCAAGCCCTAGAGAGCCTCATCCAGGCCCCAGGAGGACTCAGAAATGACCTGCAGCTTAAATGTAAACGAACGTTGACCCAGTGCCCCCAGGGTGTCTTTTAATTAGGCTGAAGATTTCAATTTTGAGGTTGAGCTTTTAAATTTTGTGGGCTGGACAAAGAAAAAGGCGTGTCTGGGAGAATTAACACAAAAGCGTCATCACTGACAGCGCATTGGAAGATGTCATCAAATGATGAGTGTTTCCTTTTCTCTCAGGTGTGTTTTCAAAACTTTCTAAGGTCACTTTTTATGACCAGCCTAGAAATAAAAAACTTGCCTGTGCAATGTAATTCTTAAGATAAATATTTTATTTTTATTATTATTATTATTATTGCTTAGCTCTGAGCAAGAAATCTCCCATGAATTTTTGAACGTAATAATACGTATGTAATAACCAAAACACTCTTCTGTTACACAAACCTAAACCATATGAAGAGAAGATACCTTGCTCTGCAACAGAAACACGAGACTTTTTCCAACCCATCAGGATATGAGTAAGAAAATTTGGGACTACATTCTTCATATTTACCAAGAAATGAAATTGACACGCTAGCGGTAACTAGTATGAGACATCTTGTCCCTCAGGACAGAACCTGCTTCATCTGTGTCTCCTGGTCTCTCACTGATGGCTCCTGGCAGGATGCCCTACACGTAACAAGTATTCACTGAAGATGACAATTTGTATCTGCCCTCGAGACTGAGACAAGATCCCTGCCTGGCTGATATTACTGGCCTTGTGCCACACAGACCACAAATGCAAGCAGCAGGTGGCTTTGGGTGGCAATAAAATGAATTGTGTGAGGTCGCCAGTTGGGAAACCGTGGCAGAGCCCCTCTCCTTCCCAAACTGCGCCCACCTGTGAGCAACGAAGGAAGGCAGGCTCCCCAGAAGATCTGACACCTGACAAACCTGCACTTCAATCGGCTGGGGTGTCTAATTAGAATCCCAGAGGCAAAGGACTTTCAAACAAAACATTTCACAATGCAAAGATGCAACTCTACCCCCTTATATGTTTAAACTATTTCACTGGGGAGAAGGTGTAAAAGGAATTTTCATAAGGGCATTTAGTCTCTGATTCTTAAATATTTCAAATATGGGAATTGTGCCCAATACATTTTGGCAGTTCTGACGGGAATTTAAAAATCTTATTTTTTATAAGGAGATTATTTTGTTAGAGACTATTACACAATTTCCCTTTCCCTTTAGAAAGCTCCACTGTTTATGGATGTTAGCTAAGCACCATTAACCCAAAAAGTTACCTGTGCTTTTTTTTTTTTTTCTAGTAAAGATAAAAACATCCTGTTACTGGTTTGAAACTCTTTAACAACAGGACAACAGAGACCCCAGACCTCTCTCTTCTGCAGCATCTTAATGAAATCTAACTGGAAAATGATAAAGCAACAGAAATCCCAGGCTTTGAGAGTTTTTTTTCTTTAATTGCCAATTTTCCCCTTGCACTGAGGCATTAATCCTTGAAGAATAGAAGTAGACTTGCCAATAACCCAGCAGAGAAGGGTCCTGGGAGTGAGAAAAGGAAGGAAGCTCATAATTGTGGGAGAACTCCCTCCCTCTCCCCAGAAACCGCTATTGAATCTTGTAGGCCCTCCCACCCTGCCTCCCCCAGGATCTGGAAGCTGGCCCGGATCAGCATTGGTATTCAAATTAGTCTGCCAGTCTCAGGCTGGCAAGGCTCTTGGTGGCCTGTCAGTACAGGGCTTGAAGAAAAGGTACCAGATCTCAGATTCGGGGAGATCCAGCCAGATTTCAAGCCCTCCCGGAATATATGTCATCAGCCTGTAAAACCAGCTGCCTTGAGGTGGGAAACGCTTTCTTCTCCATGGTCTTTAATTTTATTAAAACAAAAATACCCAGAAGACAATGCATTTCCAACAGAGATTTAACAAGAAACAGGAAGGGGCTGCAGAGTCAAGCTACTCCTTCAGCTCAACACTGGTTTCTATGGGAACAAGAGCGGCTTTGTGTGGCTTGAGCAAGTCCCCACTCCCCCCTGCCTTTCATGCCAGGGCCTAGTGCCCTGGGATTGTATTTGTGTGGTCAACTTTTCTTCTGCGTCGCTCACTCTCCCTGCCCCCTTCGGTCCCCAGCAACAACACCCATCACCACGGAAGCAAAAAGAAAAGACGACCTCATTGCTTCTGAGCAGAATGAAATCACGAAGCACAAACGTGTCCGGGGACTGAGAGCCGACATTCTGCCCACAGGACCAGGGCCATCATGTCCTTTTTCATCCCTGCCTCAAGCAGCTTATGACTACGATGTTTTAACTCTTCTCGTGATACGCAATTACATATCCCTCTCAAGTTGAATTCTCACATGCATAAAATGCTGTGGGCACACTGGAAAATTATAGAAAAGCAGTAACAGTGATCACCTCAGTGGAAAATGACTGGAGAAGTGTGGTTCAAAGCTAACTGAACTCAGTTTTAAAAAAAAAAAAATTGTCATGGCCGCACCCGAGGCACATGGAAATTCCCCAGGCTGAGAATCAAACCCAAGCCTCCCCAGAAACTCAAGCCACTACAGTTGGCTTCTTAACCAACTGCACCACAGCAGGAACTCCAACTCAGTAAACTGTTAAATGTTGATGTTTTCTGTTTGTTTGCAAGTGCACTTGTGTGTTATGGGGCCAGGGGAGAGAGAAACTTTTAGAAGGTCCTGCATCTGCCTCCCTTGCATAAGGGGGGTTGACCAGTGCTCAGACTGCAAGGCCAGGTAAAACTTAAAGTCCGTCTTCTCTATTTGACTGAGTATCTTTAATTTGGCACTTTTCTCCTAATTCATTCCGACTTTTAAATTAAAAAAGGGAAATATTTATGAATCTATTACTCAGAAGCTGCCATGCAAAACAGTTGAGCACATAAATCCTCATCATTTTGCTAAGTGTCAGGATTTTTTTTTATTAAAGGAAAAGCATATTTCTTAACATTGTTCATAAATCACCACTAAAATATTTCGTGCTACAAGCTCCTTAGCTTTCAAAGACACTCTTTCCTTTAAAAGCTTACAGAGTGCTTCAAAGTCTACCTCTGGCAAAGCCCAGTGCTCTTCACAGGTCAGCTTCAGATTCAAAGACATTTCTGTCTTATTTGTAAGTATTTATTTAGGAGATCTGCAATTCATTCTCTTCTGCAAGATGAAATGTCAATTTTCATCATTTAGATTCAAACTCGTGAAAAAAAAGTTTAACCTATTTATGTATAATGGAGTCACAATCTTACAGTTTTGAAAGGTATCTTGAGACATAGGACATGAAAGGAGTTATTAAAGATTGAGGGCCATTTCAAGCCCTAGTGAATATGAAATATGATTTGTTCCTAAAAGCCAGAAATCATCCTCCAATCCCTCTCCCTCACTCACCTTCTTCATGAATACAACACCTCTTTATCACAAAGATGTTAGGACACTGACAGTCTACGTGGGTGTGTCCTCTCCCACAAAACTGTGCGGGATTCACTGAAAACATCACTTCCCAAAACAGACCGAAGCTCCTGGAGGGGTTGATTCGCTTCCCACACTTAACTCATACCCTCTTTTCTCTTCTTTTCCTTTCTTTTGTTTTCTTTCCTTTCTTCTTTTGCTTTCTTTTCTCATCTCTTTTCGTTCTCTGAGAACCTTCCCGGACAGAAGTGTTCAAAGTCAAGATGCCTTGAAGACCAGAGATGGCTTTATTATTGTTAGTGAGGTTTCTGCTCTGTCCCTACATCCATGGGGAATTAACAGCTGTGTCCACTATTCCTCTATCCCGTGTACGTTTCCCATCTCTAGTCAAGAACACAAAATGTGACATCACCCACCTGCTTCCCCTACACCAGGCTCCCCTTAACTTTGTTCCTACAGCCACTGAGAGGTGAGTGAGATGGCATGGCCTGGTGCATTCCATGCTGGTGGAGGAGGGCAAGTCAGCACAGAATTACATGATTATTCGTTAAAATACAGTTGGGTTAAGCCCCTGCTTTGCTCAGGGGCCTGGGGAAGGGTGCTCCATCTTCCTTCCATTCTGAAGGACAGAAACCCCTCCAGATTAGAACACCTAGTGTTCTGGGACCCCTCCTTTCCTTATCCCTCAGGCCCTACCCTTCCCTGTTCAAGGCTGGCTGCCTTGCTCTGGCTGCTTTTTAGCCCTGGCTCCATTCCTTCTCCTTGAAACATCAGTAGGTCTCTGGAAGTCCTGAAGAGATTTTCACCAGGCTTTATTTCATCCTCTATTTACCTTCTGTAATCACATACCATCAAAATCAACCAGAGAAAGGTCATAGCCACCATATAATTTCTCAGATTCATGAGGTCTCTGCGTGGAAAGCCGCCTACGCCTCTCTCTCCCCTTTTCCCATCTCTCATCTTTTCTCCAGTGGGCAGCCTGCAAGTTTCTCTGACTATTCCCTCTTTTCCTTCATCTGCCTCTGTGGTCTAAAAGCCCCTTCCACCAGGGTACCAAATCCACTCTCCTGAAGGTCTCCACAGGCAGCTCAAACAGCTGTAGCCTCTTTCCTCTGTTCCTCTCCATTTTCTATCTGAAAAGTTTTGCTTTCCTGTTCCCAAGATGTGGACACTTTATGCTGCTCCTCCCACCTCTTTCCCTCACCCTGTTTCCTTTCCTAAATCTTGACACTCTGCCTTCCGGTTTCCTTACTTTTCCCTCTGTCCTCATCTCTCCTCATTTCATTTCACCTCCAATGCCAAATCAGTTAACAAATCTTATCTTTTCTTAAGCATCTACCTCGTCCCTTCCATGACACACCAGTGTCTGCTCCTGCATATCAGATACTTGTCACCCCACCTGGGTTACCATAATGACCTCCTAATAGGCGGATTCTAAATCCAAAGTTCAATTGGGTTCCCAGAAAGAGAGTGACTGGAAAACTGCAGGAATACATGGTACTCAAGCATGGAGACCATCTTACTCAGCTTTGAGTTTCCCATGATGCCTAGCATGTCACAGATCCGCACATAATCTGGGGGATCCTATGTTTAGGGAACTCTAAAAGATGTTCATTCTTTCATTCAGAAACATCTACTGCCTCACTATTAAGCCACAGAGACACATCAGCAAAGTATACACACAGAGGTCTCTGCACTTCTGGTAATGCCATTCTAGCAGAGGCAAAGACATTGGGCCAATATTCAATAAAATTATCAATTACAACTAAAATACAAGAAGAAGCAGAGGCTGAATGACAACTGTGCTCATCTGGGGCCGGGGGCACAAAAAGGAAGCCAGAGATGGGACTGAGAGGACCCAAGAGGTGGGAACATTGGAGCAGTACAGGCAGGGATGGAAAGCAGAAAACAGAGGTGCTGAAGGACTGCTGGTAAGGCTGGAGTGTAGTGAGAAAGGGAAGTGTCACACAGCAGGACTCCGAGGAGCCTTCCAAGGACAGACCTTCCTCCACCTTCCTCTTGTTTGTAGAAAAACCATAGCCTCCTCAGGCTTCCCTGAGTCCCAAATAATAAAGTTCATCCAAGAAGTGAGAAAATGCACAAATGAAAATAGTCAAGAAAATCAAAATAATAATAGTTTAGCCATAAACAAAGTCAAGGACATTTAGTTCCTCCTCAGGGGATATAGTAATATTCTGAGCCATGTCCTTTGGGCTGTTTTGCAGATACTGGAACCCCCACCAGATGGAAAAATTAACTGCATGCTGCCCATGAACATGCTGAAACTAGAAGGTTCATGATGTTAACTTCTGGTTATCTCACCACCAACCAATCAGAAGAATGCCCATGAGCTGATCACACAGCCTGCAACCCTCTCCCTCATCCTGTCTTTAAAAACCTCCCCTTGGGAGTTCCCAGTGTGGCTCAATGAGTAAAGGACCCAACATTGTCTCTGAGGATATGGGTTCCCTGTCCTGACTCAGTGGGTTAAGGATTCCACATTGCCATAAGCTGCAGTATAGGTCAAAGATGCAGCTCAGATCCACAGCTATCTACTGTGGCTACATAGTTCCCACTCCAAGCCTGGGAACTTCCATACACTGCATGTACAGCCATAGAAAGAAAAAATAAAATAAAAATAAAAAATTTTCCTTGAACCCCATTGAGAAGTTTGGGTCTTTTGAGCATCGGCCACTCAGACTCCTAGTTTGGTCCTGCAGTAAACACTGCACTGTCTTTCATCCCAACCCAGTGTCAGTAGATTGGCTTTGCTGTGAGCTGGTGAGTGGACCCAAGTTTGGTTCAGTAACAGAAGAAGTAGTGCAAGATGAAAGAACTTAGGTCACTTAAGGCCAAGTCATCCACGATAAGAACAATGGGCTTTATCTAGAACAGAGGGATGCCATTACACAAAAAACATAGGTGGTACTTTTCAAGCTTCTTCTCATCCATTTTGGGAAAGTCACACAACTTCTCCATTCTTGTTGCAATAACATTAGAACTTTTAGAATAAGTGTAATTGATATTAAGGGTGGATGGTTGGAATGGAAATGGTTGAAATGGGAAAACATTTTACTTCCCTATAGTTGGGAGAGGCATAGCAATAGCAGGACTAAAATCACAGAGAGCCAGGAGAGAAGGGAGAGAGGCCAGCATCCCACTTGCACTACGTGACAAGACATAAATAGCCAACGATGACAAGATCATCTGTCTTTGGAAGCATTCAACTTGAACATCTTCAGGCGTGTAGTGCAACAGTATGACCTCAACCCTGAGAAAATCTTCTCCTGCAGGACCTTGGGGAAATGCTCTTTTCAAGGGAGAGCTTCTTGAAACTTTGTAAACATCTTCTAATCAGGATGGCAGCAAAACTTAGCAAGCTAGCAGCCCCCAGAGCTTTCTAACAATACGTTGCATTCAGTTAACACTGAAGGGACGTGTCTAAGAACTCTTTGAAATGCAGCCACCACTTGTCTTCCTTTTTTCTGTGATGGTGACCTCAAAAATAGGTATAATTTTATAAATAAGAAAACAGTTCTTCTTTATGGCTAACATCTGCAACTGCCATCGATAAATTAACACATATAAGACGGCAAGGTTTTATTTTGACCTTTTCACTGAAGTAACTTGAAGTTAATTTGTTTTTATAAGCATCTAAAACACAGTTACTGCTATTCTAATATTTGGCTTTTAATGATCAAAGACAATCTCACCCATTAGTCAAAATGCCCTCTATCTCCATGGTCCCTTTTAGGTTTGATTGTCCCCAAGATAACTTCTTCATCATTTAATTAACCAGAATTATCAAGGTAAGTGTAATATTTAAATTCATGCTCACTGAAAATAATGTAACAAAAAGGATTTTTTGCTAAATATGGCTTCCATGTTATCAAATTAGATGAGCATTTACCATTACTTTAATTTTTAAGTACTTTAAAGTTTCAAGAATATTTCCACTTATATTCACTGACTTTATTTGGTTCATGACTCATTTATTGGGCAAAGCAATACAACTTGTAGTCTGAGAAACTTTTTAAACTTCAAACTGCCATTATAGAAAGAAAAAGTGATAGTACCTTAAACAAGGTGGAACTTTATTTCTCTTTCATATAATCATTGGATGAAAATTGGATGAAAGTAACTGGGCTGGAAGGAAGCCCTTCCTTCTGCTTTGTTTCTCCATCCTAAAGTGTTGTGCTCAGCTACATTCAAAGTTGACTTATCCCACATCTATGTTTCAGGGAGCAGAATGGGACAGGACGCAAGAAAGGACATTCTCATCCATTCCTTTAAGGTCACCATCTGGAAGTTTTACATATCATTCTGCACATTCTGTTGGCCAAGACTTAGCCTTATAGCCAGAATTAGCTGCAAAGGAATCTGGGAAATGTGGTCTAGCTGGGCAACAACACACCCAGCTAAAAATTCTACTACTAATACAAGATGGAAAGATTGGAATTATCAGATAGAACTAGCAATCTATACATTTTTTTTAACCTTTCAACTTCTGGCAGCAAAATAAGATTTTACAGCAAGACCATGAACTCAAGAACAAACTACTGTTGAGAAAAAATATATATAATACCTCATTTCCCCTTTTAACATGTCAATAACCAAACCTGGAGGACTCACTCAAACCATTCTCTCCTACAGCAGAAGGGGCTCCCTTTTCAGTGAGGAGGATGAGACTTGTTCATATATTACTGATAGAAAATGATACAAGGCAAGAAAAAGAAAAGACTGATACTGTTACAGTCTATATACTGTTACAGTACATAGTGAGAAGGACATGGAGAGGAAGGAAGAGAGTACAGAGTCAAAGGCATAAATCTCCAGGCAGTACCCTGAAAGAAGGGGAAGTTTCAGAAGAATGGGATTCACGGAGAGCTGGGGAGGCTCACGCTGCCGTCTCCATGTGCTCAGTTCCCCTCTGGGGGAGAGGATTTCTTACAGGCTTCTCTTTATCAGTCTGAAGTTGTTGGTGCAATAGGATTTCAGAGGGAAGCCTTGAAGTAAAGCTCTCCAGGTCTATTCCTATCTCCTTTATGTTATGAGTGCTGACTTGAGAGTCAGCATATAATCCATGTGATGGCCAAGGCTGGGCTAGGTGTCCCCACCATGATGTCTGGGGGTCACAGGTTGGGTCAGAAGAAGGAAGTGGCTGAGACACAGGAAGCCAAGCTGAAGCTGAGTAAGCCAGCTCTGTTCAAACCAAAATAAAGACCACCAGGGTGTATTTGTATATTTTTTAAATGTCATGGACAGAAAATACATTAGAATTTTCTCCCAGACATTTTCTTCATAGTAGAAGAGAAAAGGGATTTTTAAAACAAACAAACAGATCTTTGTTCTGAACAAAAGTGTATACAGTAGTTTCATATGATACATTCAACAAGGTAAATGGGAACGGTTGCCAAACTTTTATGAAGACAGAGGATTCCACCCATCAGTTCCCAAGATCTTATAGTGAAACTATTTCCTTGCCTGACTAAAAACAAAAAAACCCAAAGGGAAACAAAGGAAAATATTAAAACAAGAGCAATTAAAAACAATGCACTTTTTCAAATGTAATTTGGTTTTCAAATCATAGCTATTAAACACTTGCATACTTTGATGTGTTTTTTTTTTTTTTTCCTTCCAAAATTTCTTACCTTTTGGAGTTCCCATCTTGGCTCAGCAGAAACGAATCTGACTAGTATCCGTGAGGACTCAGGTTTGATCCCTGGCCTTGCTCAGTGGGTTAGGGATCCGGCATTGCTGTGAGCTGTGGTGTAGGTTCCCGACATGGCACATGGGTCAGATTTGACATTGCTGTGGCTGTGGTGGCCAACAGCTACAGCTCCGATTTGAACCTTAGCCTTGGAACCTCCATATGCTGCAAGTGTGGCCCTAAAAAAGCAAAAAATAAAAATTAAAAAAAAATCTTACTTTTCAATGTACACAAACAAATTCCAATGAAAGGTATATAAAAACATCTCTTTTAGTTTTTGCTTAAGGAGAAGTGAAATCTTACAGGGGTAGATCCTGCCCCATCATTATCTTGTGTCACTATTGCGTCTTCAGTCTCTCTATTTCTCTACAAAGAGCTCAAGTCTCATGTCTCTAGAACACAATATTTCCCTTGATGTTGCTCTACCTGCAAGAAATAACTTCCCTTCCCCCTTCCTCTCACAACCAAACTTGCTGAATAATCTATCCAGGAGTTTTAAAGTTCTCACCTTATCCAAACGACACTTTCAGGCTCCTATCCCATCTCAATACATATGAGTATTACTCCATTTAAAGCTCTTTCAATATTTTCTTTGTTGATTTCTAAATGAACAAATTCCACAACTTCTTTGAAGGTATCATTTTCCCTAAATTTAGTTGTTTTGGATGCAACAGACCAAACCCTTTCTTGAGAGTCTCTGACCTACATTCTCTTTGCTCTCCTCCAGTGTTTCCACATACTCTTCCTCCTGCTCCATCCTCTGCTGTTTGTGTAGAATTCTGCAAGGACATCTTGGATGGTTTTCCTGCATCTCTTTTTACACTTTCGCTTCTGTGATTCATTGAGTCCATTTGCAGACATCATTCTAGGACCTAGAGTCTAGAGTGTGCACCCGGAAGGAGGTTTGTGGAATCATGGGGACAAGTACGTTCCGTGTCACTGCTCTCCCAAGTTGCAGCAGCTTATATTCTCATCAGCAGTGTCTGAGGGTGCCCTGCTACTCCAGTTCTTCCTACACAAATCAGTAGGAAGGGCTGTCAAATGACATCTCACTCTTATTAAAATCAAATTGTTAAACATCCTTCCATATTTTATTGACCGTTTGAGTCTTCTCTTCTTAAACTTCCTGTTAAAATAATTTTCTGAACTTTCCATTGGTTCATTGGACATTTTTATTGAATTATTGAGTTTCACTGTACATTCTGGGTACTAATTCTTTGTGACTTCTATGCAGTTTTAAATATCTTCTGCCAGTCTTTTCTTTCTTTCTTTTTTTTTTTTTTTTGGCCACACCTGCTGCCAAAAGAAATTCCTTCTCCAGGAATCAAATCCAAGCCACACCTGAGCCATGGCAGTGATAGTGCTGGATCCTTAACCTGCTGTGCTACAGAAGAATTCCTCTTTTCAATTTTTTAACACCTGTCTTACATGTCTTAATTTTAATATTGTTAATTTTATCAGTCTTTTCTTTTAAAGGTATGCTTTAAGGGTATGCCTAGGATATTATACAATTAAGTAATAGTAACAATACTTAAGAAATTGTTTTTTACCATAAGACCAAACCAAAATACATGTTTTTCTGTTATCTTCTAAAACTTTTACTGTCAGAGATCTTTCATTCACCATCTTTAGCTGATCCTGTTGAACAGTGGGAGATACAAAAGCAATCTAGATTTTTAAAATAGAAAAATAAGTGTTCATTCCACGACGAGGGAGTAACGTCTTTTCCCTACTGATTTATGATGCTGTTGCTGACTATTTGCACGTATGTGTAACGAATGGTGGGATCCTCGGCTCCCTTCCGCTCTTGTCCTCTTCCTCCCACCAACATCAGACATCATCCTCACACCGTCTTTCGACTGCTGCTCACCTTGGAGTCTTTCTTGTATGAGCACATCTTCCCCGTGACTTTATCTGAGGGAGACTCCAGTGACCTTAGATGAGAGTATGTAACACAACCCTTGGAGTTCCCATTGTGGCTCAGCGGTAAGGAACCCGACTAGTATCCATGAGGATGTCGATTCAGTCCCTGGCCTCGCTCGGTGGGTTAAGGATCCGGCATTTCAGTAGGTCACAGACGCGGCTCAGATCTGGCGTTGCTGTGGCTGTGGTGTAGCATGGCAGCTGCAGCTCTGATTTGACCCCTAGCCTGGGAACTTCCACATGCTGCATGTGCAGCCCTAAAAAGACAAACAAACAAACAAAAAATACAACCCTCATGTGCTTAATTTTACTGGGTGCCTCAGAATTATTACCAGCCTAGAATCACTTTTTACAATTATTTTTTGGCTTGTGGGCTCCAGAACCATATGGGTAGCATATATTTCAACCTCAGAAGTAGTATGAGGCTGCTACTGTGGTTATAAAATCTTAGAGACTTTTTTTTCTCTTTGCAGAACAAGAAGAAACATAAGCTGGTAGTCTCCCTCCCTTGTGGGCACACAGTTAGATTGACAACGTCCACTCTTGGTGCTGCTCTTTGAGGACCCCTGTGTTGTGTCCATGGTCCTACTTCATTCATTAGTTTCCTCAGATTATGGCCTCATAAGCCCAGCTCTGTAATTAAATATACAAGTGCAAAGATTATCTGGGTGTTACTGAAGGAGGATTTTTAGATTATTTAGCCCAAAATTTGGCAAATAGGAAAGTTAAGTGGCTCCTCCTATATCTGTAACAATGTGAGCCACACTTCCCCATGATGGTATCTCGAACTTCCTGATTTAACTTCAGCAAGATGACCTGCAAGCACTTCAATGAAACTTTTCATTTTTCTTCCAAAATAAAGTTCTATCAATGATATCACTGTCTTCTCCTACTTCTACTCATAGGTTCAAAGCCTCCACTTCAAGAATTCCTGCTGTGGTGCAATGGGATCAGTGGTGTCTCTGCAGTGCCAGGACACAGGTCTTAGATCCTGTGCAGTGTATTAAAGCATCCTGCATTGCCACAGTGTGGCATAGACCACAACTGTGGCACAGATCTGATCCCTGGCCCATGAACTCCGTATGCCACTTCAGTGCATTTTATTGTATGTAAATTTTATTTTAAAAAACGTGGAAAAATTGTTATCTTTATGTCTTCCTTCCTTGCCTCCAAAACCAATAAATAGCTGATTTGTGTTTAATGGAACCCTGGAATGCCCGCTGTCATTGCTTCTTTCCAGCTCCGATGCAATGGCTCCCAGTGACTCTTTGGGGGCTTCTCTCCAGACCACTCTAACAGGCTCCATCTAAGGTGCTTCCCTTCTTCCAGCCCTTTCATTCCACATCCAGATGAACCTTCCCCAAGTGGAGTTTAGATCCTGCTATTACCCTACCCCCCAAACATTAAACTTCTCTATAGTTGGTGGATAAAATCCAAAGTCTTCAGCCTAGAATTGAAAGCCCTCCTTGACTGGACCCCCAGCCTGCCCCCTAGTCGATCCCCCCCATCTTCCCGCCTCATGGTAACAGCCTCCATGCGCAAACTTAATTTTCCACATCTTCCTACCCCTGGAGTGAGAGGGAAGGGAGGAGCCCTGGAGGAAGAATGTTTGGCTTCAGGTTCTGGCTTCACCACTGACACGAAATTTTTCTATCTAAGCCTCATCAGGATGTATTTTGAAGCTACGGCAGATATAACATGCTGATGGATTGAAAATGGGATATAAGAAAAATAACGCCAAGGTTTACAGCCTGAGCCTTGGGCAGAATGGAAGCCCCATGAGTTCCGTGAAAAGGGTGGAAAGAGGCAGGAGCAGGGCAGGATTAGGAGTTCAGGGTTGAACACGTGACGTCAGGTGTCTATCAGTACACATCCTTAGCGACAGAGCTTAGCTGCCATCTCCTTGGATGGCGTCAGGAACTCCCCCTTGAACAGTGGTGTCCACCTCTGCTTTTCCTCCCCTGCAGGACAGTCAGAGTACCTGTCACTCCCCTCCTCCCACATCCATCTTACTAATAAGAGGTGCGAGTCTGAATCACCTCCCTTCCGCCACCTCAACCGTGGATCAGTAACTATGTTACCCAGAGAAGCTCGAAAATATTTCTGAATGGAAATGAAAACGTACATGGAAATGTTCCTTTTGTTTTGGACCGTGAATATCCATAAATCACTTCAAACCAGTGAGAAAAAGTCATTCTCAAGGACTTCTGACAACCCAACAATGAGCACACCTCCTTATCTGATAGATAGAAAAGTTCCTTCTAGAAAAAGCACATCTAAGCCTGCCTAGCATTTTTCAGCATCTCTTATAAGAACCCCTGATTGTAGATAATGATAGTGAAGAAATCTGTTTCCAACCTCAGTGCTAAATAACCTTTAATAGGAACTCATGGCCATTTGCCATTCATCTAACATACACAACATATTTACCAAGCAACTAGAGAGAAGAGCATGCATTTAAAAGTACGTATTGCTGGGAGTTCCAGTGCAGTCAGCAGTAACAAACCCTACTAGTATCCATGGGGAAGTGGGTTCCATCCCTGGCCTCGATGCGATCAATGGGTTAAGGATCCAGTGTTGTCATGAGCTGCGGTGTAGGTTACAGACTTGGTTCAGGTCTTATGTTGCTGTGGCTATAGCGCAGGCCAGCAGCTACAGCTCTGATTTGACCCCTAGCCTGGGAACTTCCATATGCCACAGGTGTGGCCCTAAAAAAACAAACCAACAAAAAAAGTACATATTACTGAAGGGTACTAAACTTTGGCGTTTTAGCAGCATACAAGTATGTGATGGGTCCAGAGGAAAATTGGACTTCCCATCAGAAAACCTCTCCTCTGTCGTCTCACTATGACTATACCACAGTCTTGTTTCTGCAGGAAAATATTTCATTAGTAAAAATGTTAACATTTCCTGCTGAGCTCCCATGAGTCTTTGGCCATCTGATGCTCTTAGGAAAGGAAAAAGAGGTGATCATGCTAAGTGAAGTTAGACAGTGAAAGAGAAACATCATATCACTTCTATGTATAACCTAAAAAAAAAAACAAACCATACAAATGAACTTCTTTACAAAACAGAAACAGACTCACAGACTTTGAAAACAAACTTGTGGTAACCAAAGGGAACAGGTGGGGGGGGGATGGACTGGGGGTTTGTGATTGGCAGGTGTACACTCTGCTCTATGGAATGACTGGCCAACAGGAACCTGCTGTATAGCACAGGAAACTCTACCCAATACTCCGCAATAATCTATGTGGGAAAAGAACCTGAAAAAGAATGGACATGTGTATATATATAACTATATCACTGTGTAACACAGAAGAAATTATCACAATATTATAAATCAACTACACATCAATCAAACTTTAACAAATGGCAGAAAAAAAGAAAAAGAGAAAAGGAGTTCTGAATCGGCAAGAGAGAAGGGCCTCTGGACCAATCATCCCAGGGCTGCTGGCCCCACGGGCAGGTAGGAGTTCCCGATACAGCAGACTGCACTCTAAGAAGGCACCCCACCTCCACCCCCGACAGGAGGGGAGGTCTGTCTGCTCGCTTAATTGAGGGATTGGTTATTTAAAGTTTTCTGGAACACAGCAGGGTGACCTAGAGTTCTGCTGTAAATATCAGGCATCCTCAGGATGCCCTTGGGACATTCCCAAAAGTGCACCATGTCTGCAGGCCCCACCCCAGACCTTCGATCCAGAATCCTGGGGTGGGGGTGGGGGCTGGCCAGGGAGCCCCTCTGCTGAGACCTGCCCTGAGGCTTTGTGGCTTTATGTAGGACAGCTCTGTATTCAAATCCTAACTCCACCACCTAATAATGGGGAGGTTGCAACATGGTCCTGAACCTCTAGGAATCAGATTTGGTTTTTGTTTTGTTGTTGTTTTATGGCCATACCCACTGCGTATGGAAGTTCCCGGGCCAGGGGTTGAATCTGAACCACAGCTGCGACCAGAGCCGACAGCTACTACAGTCAGATTCTTAACCCATAGCAGGAGCTCCATGGAATCAGTTTTGTCACCTGCGTAAGGGTTATGACATCTACGACGCTGTGCTGGAAATCGATGATGATGAACTTAAAGGGCCCAGCACTGCGCGTGACAGCCAGTGCTCAATACAAGTAGCTCCGTGCAGGCAGTGCTTGTTTTATTGAGATTCTCTTGACTGTGCATCCAGGACATTGCCTTTTTTTACAAATTGAAACTTTGTAGCAGCCCTGCCAGGAGCCAATCTATCCCAGCCATTATTCAGTTTGTTCACTTTGTGTCTCTGGGTCAGATTGTGGGAATTCTCACAATCTTTCAAACCCTCACCAGCAAAAGGACATCAACTCATTAAAGGCTCAAATGACGGTTAGCACTTTCTAGCAATAAAGTATTTATAATGGAGGTATGTAAATTATTTTTAAGGACATAGTGTTATTGGAGTTCCTGTGGTGGCTCAACAGTAATGAACCCGACTAGTATCCATGAGGATACAGGTTCGATCTCTGGCCTTGCTCAATGTGCTAAGGATCTAGCATTGCTGCAAGCTGTGGTGTAGGTCACAGATGCATCTCAGATCTGGTGTTGCTGTGGCTGTGATGTAGGCCAGCAGCTGAAGCTCCAATTCAACCCCTAGCCTGGGAACTTCCATGTGCCATGGGTGTGGCCCTGAAAAGATTTAAAAAAAAAAAAAAAAGGCATAATGCTATTGCACACTTGATAGAGGACAGTACAGTGTAAACATGACCTTATATGCACTGGGAAACCGAAACTGTCATGTGACTTGCTTTATTGTGATATTTGCTTTACGGTGGTGGTCTGGAACTGAGCCCCCAGTCTCCCAGACGTGCCTGTGTGGAGCTTGACTATGGATCATCTGCATATTTTGATGACAGAGCCAGAGTGCGTTTCATTCTTCTGTCTGCTTTGCCCCAAACACTCCAGCCAGTCCGTCCTGTTCCCTTAACTCAAGTCCCCAAAACCAGTTCCCACTGGGATCTTGGGTATAGATCTCTGTTCTCACTGCCGGCTTCTTCTCTCTTTCTCTGGAATTTCATGCATCCCCTATGAGGGCCCCTCACCCCAACCCCCACCCCTCCCCACACACATTGGACCATGAAAGCACCGTCTATGACATTACAGATGCCTGGAGTCCTCCCAGGGCTTTTCTGATGCCCTACTGCTTACATTGCATTGATTTATTTCCTTCTTGTTGACGTCTCCCCATGGGGCTCTTGTCTGTCTTATGCTCTGCTCGAGCCCCAATATCTGAGACGGGAGCAGACTCAGCATTTGCTGACTCAATGAATAACCTTGAAAATCAAGTATTACTCAACAGTAATAAATTCATATGGTCCTTAGGCTCATATCTCAAGTGGTGAAAATCAAAAGCCTGAATTACAAATTACGAAGATAGTATATTTCTCCATAAACTTAAAGAGAGAAGTAAGCCACGGTGTGCAACTCGGCCCAGCCCCTCTGCCAACAGCAGGAAGCCCACACGGCAGGGAGGCTCAAAAGCCAGAAGAAGAAGACGTGAAAGGGTAATACTTCCTTCACTTCCTTCTTTCCTCTTCAGGGTCCCTGGGATATTCTTCTTCTCCCATGGCCATCACTTTTTTGTAAACTAGAGCAGTGACAAAGGGTCCAAAAATGGCAGAACAGCGCCCACTGCGGTAGAGACTGTGACCAGGATGGGCGCATGGGAAGGGGCCTCTGCTGCCCATCCAGGCCCAGCTGCAGCCTTCCAGGCGCCTGGCTCTGGAAATCAGAGTTCCCAAGAACAGTAGCTAAAGCTAACACAGCCAGGTCGCTTGGAGAGAGCTGAAATTCTTCTGGAAACAGCAGTTCCCCGTGGCTCTGTGTCAACTGGGAGACCCAGATGGTCCACGGCATTCGTGTCCCTAGACCTGGCCTCCTTGCGGTCTACCCTGCACTCCGCCTGGTGGAACGAGGGGTGAAAGGACCGTCACTGTGGCCCAAAAGCAGTGCTAGAGTCCCTCTGTCTCTCTTTGTTCCCCTGTCTCTCTCATTTGCTTAGCTGTATTTGTACATTTTGAGTAAACCAGCTAAGCAGAAAGCCCTTCCCCTTTAGAAGGCGCTTTCCGTGACCACGTTTCCATGGAGCGTCAGGTAGGCGGGGAGCCCAGGAAGCCCTCACGGCTTCTTCATCAAGGGAAAACTTTCAGCACCACGTCTCTTATGGTGTGAAGCAGCTTTATACTTTTGTTTCAGCTTTTCTCTTTTTAATTGACTTTTTGTCAATTTAATTCTTTAGTAGCTATTTTTTTCTAAGTACAAGACAAACTTTCCTGAATGCATTCTTTTTCTCCATTGATTGGCTTTTCTGGAAAGATTTCCTGTCTTTTCAACAGGCTGTGTACCTAATTTTTTTCTTTTATATTTTTCCTTTATGTTTTTTTCTCTGGTTCATTATAAAATTTTTGTTTCTTTCATTGGCTTTGTTAGTGTCTGGTTTTAAAGCATTTCTTGGGTTTCTGAAAGAAATAAACCTGAATTAACATCACATAGAATTTGGTTTCTAATTATATATCATAGCAAGGAAGCATATGATAAATGTGGATTTGGCACCTTCAGGAATAGAAAGGTTGGGCCATGTACAATGCATATTTCTTGTGAATTAGCCTATTATGTTTTGAATGCTGGAGATAAAGCCAGCCAGAACTTAAATTCCACCATGGAAGTATGTTCTTTTTCAGGTGGCTGTCAGGAGGGTACAGGTTGGGGTGGAGGTGCCAGAAGAAAGAACATGGGCAGTGTAAACCCCCGGCCCTAACGTATGAAACTGGTGCTAGTGTATGTGACTGATCCGACGTATACGACCGTCCCTAATGTGTATGACTAATCCTATACCCAATTCCAAAAGCAGATAAAGAAGGCTCTCACTGCAAAATAAATAAACCTCACAGAAGGAAACCCCTAACTGCCCCTACTCAAGGGCCACTGCAGAAGGTTCTGCACAGCCTCAGGACATAAACAAGTGAAGGTTTTTAAATTCCTTCCAAAGGAGAATAA
Organism: Sus scrofa; assembly: GCF_054392235.1. Lineage (NCBI taxonomy): Eukaryota > Metazoa > Chordata > Mammalia > Artiodactyla > Suidae > Sus > Sus scrofa. The sequence continues at coordinate 4,442,421 of NC_139383.1, forward strand.
ATAAGCTAAGGGGTCACCGTCTAGAACTTAGGAAGACCTTTTAAAAATGGAGGTGGAGCAGAATTATTCCGTAACCCTCAAAGGCAGATCCTGCCCCTGGACTAGCTGTCCTTCTGTGCGGCATTTTCTGTGTCGGGGGACAGCCCTTCCTTCTAGCAAAGTCAGCTGCCTTGGGCACCAAGGGACTCAACAGTGATGAAAACTGCCCAGCAGGCAAACCCCAAAGCCATGTTTCCTGCCAGCCCACAGTGGCCGGGACAAAGACAACTGCAGACCAAGTCTCCCCCACTTACTCCTAAAGACCCAGCCCCATTCTCTAAGGAACACCCCCACTGACAATGACCTTTTACTACCATCACCTCTCACAGGCTGGGGATGCTCAGGGCATGTGTCCTGTGAGTCTCCTCCAGACCTGGAAACAGAAGAAATTCAATTTTCCCCAAGAGATGACTTCAGTGTGTGAAATGCTCATGGCTCACTGTATCAAATCCCATTTCAAAAAGCAAAATACCCTCTATTTGTACTTTCCAGAGGTAACAAAAACTGATATAGTTGGGCTGCCAGGACAACACACAAAACATTTCATAAAAGACATGTAATTATGGCAAAATGAAACTATGGTTCCACAGATTAAGCCAGCTGCTTGGCATTGCAGATCAGCTAGGCTTCCAAGAGAATTTCTTTCTTTCTTTTTTTTTCTTTTTTTTTTTTTTGATTTAAATATCTTTATTTTATTTTTTTAAATTTTTTTTTATTTCCCTAATACTTTTTTTTTCTACTGTACAGCATGGTGACCCAATTACACATACATGTATACATTCTTTTTTCTCCCGTTATCATGCTCCAAGAGAATTTCCTATAGAATAAAATAAGAAAAGTTTCTGAGGCGGTACAAGGCATAATTTCTAGAGAAAAGATTTGTGGTTTACAGTATTTCATTTTGGTATTGTTAGAATTATTTGTCAATGGCCTATGTTCCAATAAAGCAAAGTATATGTTTAATTCAATCCAACCCAGCAGGCAATTCTCAAGGGCCTACTTTGTTTCAGGTTCTAAGGTAGGAAGTTTACCCCTGTTAGCCGATCTTCCATGGACAAAAATGGTGGGCACCGGCCTGATTTTTCACATACAAAGACATGGCTCAGAGACGCTAATACCTTGTCCAAAGTCACACAGTCATTACTCAGGCCAGCTTGTGTTTGCCTCTGGCTCTCTTGGAGCCTATGTGGGTCATGCTATTAACCTGTAACTCTTCTTGGACCTCACCCTTCACTCCAAGAACTCATAGAGAAAGGGGAACAGGAAACTATTTTTTAAGTGACTCAAGTGATTTTTATAATTTTAATGATAGAAAGTCACATCAAGTACTGTGAAAGCACAAAGGAGAGATGCATTAATATATACTTAAAAGCAATCTAGTCATTGCAATCAGAAGCACTCCAGCATATCCCTGCAGAGGAGATTGTTTTTTGTTGTTCTTATTAGTATTTAGTTTTTACTTTGCTTTGCGTTTTGCAAAAGGGAAAGAAACATAATTCACCCTGTGGGTTGGCTGAGGCCACCTAAAAGGCATTTGAAGACAGCCTAACTCCACTCCATCCGTGCCTCCATGGGGCCATTTGAGAATTTTAACTGCCACATCAATGTGCATAATTCACCAGTGGGAAAGAAGAGACATAATGAAGCGTTCAAAAAACCTTCCCCATAAATGCATGAAATTATCCAGCTGCTCAAGACTCAAAGATGCTTAAGCTCTGTTCCAAAAAAGTAAAATAAAAATAAAACAGTGGTGCAAAGTTTGTTTTGAAATAATGTCAAGACTCTTACCACTGCACTATCATTAATAACATAGTTGTTATTTTTTTAATACTTCAGAGGTAAAGCTCCCAAAGCAGTCAAGTGTCAGACAGGAAACTGAGGTGAGGCATGTAACAGATATAATTGAGCATCTTCTACTACTCTGGGATATAAGAAAATTAAGATGCAAATATAGATCAGTAAAGCTGATAGAGCAACACCAGAACAGGTAAGTTGCAAGGTCTTATTCAGCAGGACGCTGATAAGAATTTAAAAGAAAAACAAAGGAGGAGGAGGAGAGAGCCCATGTGTTCGACTGAGGCGGGATGTGAACGTGAGCCCAGCCTGGCAGCAGCACAGGATGACCAGTCCACGGTCCAGAGTTCAGAGCAGGATGCAGGGTGTCTCCGGGCCCATAGGCCTGTGGGCACCATCAGCCCACACTCAGCCTCTCATCTTCCTCATACTCTTGACTGTTTCTATGCTTGGGGTCCATTTGGCCTCACGCATTACACCTTCAGAAAACCCTAATTCTGTCTCTTTGTTTTCCTTCCCAAATGGAGGATCATTTTTCCTGCTTCTCTCCATCTCCATTTGAGGCCTACTTTACTCTTTTTTTCTTTCATTTTCTCGACAGTAATCAGACTCCCCTTGCTCAAGCACACCTCTTTTATCTAAGCAGCCTGACTTTCTTTTCTCTCAGACCTGTGGTGATCAAGGCTGGAAGCCAAAATGTTGCATCTAATGTACAAGGTAATATTTTAGCCAGCTTTTACGGAAATGCTGAAAATCAATGCAGCACAAAAATCACCCTTGTAAATGAACGCAAGGCAGGCTCAGTCTGGCTTACACCACTCTGGCGTATGTTCCACACAGAAGAGGAGCAAGAGAAAGAGGGAGAGAAATGTTCTGATATCACTAATGTTTCCACTGATTTGTTATTATCTACTGAGCCTTTTCTCAACCCTTTTTAAGGCTATTTGGACAAATAATAAGATGCATAATACTATTGGCAGAAGGAATATCCCCAAGTCATATTTCATCTCAACTAAAACGGGTGATGGTTTCAGTGGAATCCCATTGGCCTCTCCTAGGACCACAAGGTCTTTCACTGGTCAGCTTACTTAGATCCAAACCAAGGAGCTGGGAGAGTTCTGAAATGAGGGTATTGGTGTATTTATGAGTGCAAACCACATCCTGCATTTGAATGAGCTTCAAAGGAGCTGGAAGCCACAAGTTTCCAAAGAAGTCCATTCAAATGAGTTTTGTTGTTTGTGACACGTGACACCAGGGGCTTTTTCTGCTTGAGCCAGAGGCAGGAGTGTGAGGGTGCAGGCAGAATGGGGACCCAGCATTGGCTTTGGAATGATCAGGAAAACCATGAGAGGACTCCAGGGCAGGTCCAGGAGAAGAACCCTCGTGTTCTCTAAGAAACCTGCCAATAAAGAGAGAGGCAATTTCCTGTGCCTGGGATTCTGAAGTGAGAGAAGAGTCCAAAACCTTCAAAATGCTGGTTAACGGACTGCACTCCACGTATTTCCAATTAGTCACCCATCGGCGGGGCTGGGGATGGTGAGAGGAATGGCTGTTAGTTAGGAATTGCAAACATCTACAACTAGGTACACCCAAATACATGAACCTAAACACATGGGGTGCGTGCCACATACACTAGACATCCACAAGTGGGCTGCCTGCACCGTGTGGCAGCCCCAGTAGCTCTCTGGGGCCCCTGTCTCTTGCTCTGTCCTTCTCCAGGTGCAGCTGCGACCAGAGCTACATTGTACCTTCTGCCAGTGCCTTCGCGGATCCCTCAAAAACAAATGAACAAAATATTATGACCTCATTGGTATAAAGACAGACACATGAACATGATGTTAAAACATCCTCAGCTTAAAAGGTTTTTTTCCTTCTGACATTAAAAGGCATTACAACTTCTTCATGGGTCCCTAAATTATGGTGGACACTCGGCACTGCACCCACTGTACCTCATGCATATCAGCCCTGGATCCTGCCATTGCCTCTGTATTCCAGGCAGGAAAGAAGGCAGGAAAGGAGCCAGATGTCATTATGCACGTTCCTGGAAGACCCTACTGGATTGGCCAGAGCTTAGTCACATGACCACCCATAGCAGTAAAGGAGTCTGGGAAATAGAGTTCTTTTTCCAAGTGCCCAATATGAGAAAGACGGCTGGTAGAATCTGCCAAAATGGCCAATTCCACGCAGCTGAATCTCTCTCTTAAATGATCAGAAGTGGGACAAAGCAAGGAATGAATGGCTAGTAAAAGTGTAATTTGCCAGAGATAGTATTTGAGATTTCTCTCAAGGCAGCCCGTACAGAAAAAAACAAAACAACGCAGCCCCTCCCCCACCTGTTTGCTTGTGTCTAAAATCCCTGAACAAGAACTTTATTTGAGCCTAAGCTTCAGTACGTGTCATTTTCCCTCATCATAACTGTCCATCTTCTATGGCTTAATTATGGCTCTCATAATCCTCTTCCTCCTTCATTTTAAAATCCAATTCTAATAAATTCTCCCAAAGAATGCCTCCCTAACCTGCAGCACCCACCCAGCCCCCACTGCACCCCACCAAGCACTGGGCAGGGAAATGCTAGTAAAACATTTGTTTTCAAACCCATCCTTAGCATTCCTGAAGAGTTGTGGAGTGAATAAATGAATGGTGTCTTTTGATGAATTATGTTTCCTACCATCAGCCACCGACTCTCTGAGCACAGTCTGGTTCTCGGATAAGCCTACATCTGATCCACAACATCTAAGAGTGGTTGGCACAGGGCAGGTACTGCACAAATGGCCGCTGAACAGAAAGGCAACTTTCCAACATCTTAATAATTAAAAATTTGCTCTGCTGAAATGTCTGCTAGGCCCAAATGCTGTTGTTCCCTGCCAGCTGTCAGTGCCTTGCTCCAGGAAGAAGGCAAGGAGGAGGCAGTTTCACCTGGGGAGCAGGCTGGGCCGTGGAAGTCCCGTGAGGAGCTTCAGCGTGCTTCTACCACTTCTGGCAACTTAAGGCTCTTTGGAATGAAGGTGAAACAGAAAAACAGCAAAGTGGGGATTTTAAAGCTCTATAAATTTAAAGTGCAAATTATCATCTTGTTCGAAACATGTATGTAATTTTTTTCTGGACCACCTTTAGAAGAGACCCTACTTTCACTCTACAGAAGACAGCGACAAGGATAAGCCAACCACACATTTAACAAAATGTATTTACAAACAAGGTAAATTAAGCACCTAGCGAGGAGCCCAGCTCATGCAGCCAAGTGCCTGAGTGAATAAATGGTAATTAACCAATCCATAAAGTAATTTTTCACTTTTTCAAAATAACTCACAATTAGATTCTTTCATCAGGCCACTTTAACATAATTTAAGTGACTTTATTTTAAAAATCCAATTTATGCTGAATTTTCAAGAGAAAACCTGGTTCTTAAAGCCAATTTTGACTTCAGGTGTATCTATTAATTTAAGTATATCTAACACAGAACCCTAGTTAGGTTTTAATGCCAGGGTGATGAACTGAGGGATGGTGGTTCTGACCAGTTCCAAAGCCCAGGTGGTGGGTAGGGATGGAGAAAGCTGACCTGTGCAAGGAATGAAGACAGCATCAAGTAACAGGGAAGGTGTGTATTGAAAGAAGAGGCAGAAAATCAGAAATAGAAAACAAAGAAAAGCAGAGGATTCCACGTTACCCACAGGGGTCAAAAGAAGTTACATCCTAATCAAGTGTGAAAGACTTTATTAAACTAAAAGTGCTCAAGAAATGTATGCATAAAATACTCTTGCTTCTTAGAAATAGGCATGAGCAAGTCCAGCCATTATTTACAATGTCTATAAAATTTTACTTCGGGACAAACAAAACCTTAATTCTTATGAACAGAGGTAAAAGTCCCCCTCTTTGGGGTAAGAATGCCATTTCCTTCTTGAGAATGGCTGGCATGTATGGGAAGCTCCTAAACTTCTCAACTAAGGTCAAAGGGCAGACTCTATACCTGAAATTACAAGGTGTGCTTTATCTGTCAAGGTCTCATTTCAGGGGGATGGTGGAGATTTCTATTTAGAATTGCCAATTCAACAAAACTCAGTCACTTGCAGTTTAACCAAGTCTCTTTTGAAGAAACAGCTGACTTAAAATCACTCCCTCTTTTCCCCATCATTTCTTCCAACATCTCATCTTATTCCCCAGAGGCTTAAATGTGGTCCCTGGGCCTCCCTTCTCCTCACATATTCCTTCTCCCTCCCCCACTGGTGCCCCTGGACTGCTAATGCTGATCCATGGCACCTGTGAGGTCCCATTTGACCCTTCCCATGCCTGGGTGTTCTTCTCTGGCACCTTGTCCAAACTCTCCATCCCTGTCCTGACTCCAGTCTATTCCCATCCACCTGCTGGCCTCCTCAGAACAATTCTTACCCTCTCCTGGGGAGGGGGATGTTTGGGACTTCCAAAGGCATCCCTTGAACTGTGCTAGGATGGTGCAGAAACCGGCCGGCCTTCCAGAGGGCCCCTTGGGAATTGTTAACTTGTTGTCTGAACTAAAGTGCTGTAGTTCCAGGGCTCTTCTGAACACAGAGATTCTGGAGAAGAACATTCACCTTCTCAGCCACATCCTGGTGAGGCAGGTGTGACCTTACTGCTCTTGAGTCCCCCCACAATGTCAGTCTGGCCTCTGTTCTCCCCTGGGGTGTGGCGGATAAGGAGTAAAAGGGAAACTTTCTTGAGGTCTTCTTCCCGCCAATGCCACCACACCAGCCCACTTCAGAATCCATCTTTCTTTTGAGGGAGGAAAAATGACTGCAATGTCATCTCATTTGCCTTTTTCCTTTCGAGCATTGAGTATGTATTCTCTGCATAGCATTCTAAGCCTAGTTCTTGATGTTCAAATCTCACCTGCTTTAGTCCACCAAAATCTTTTATTTTTTTCTCAATGAAGTCTTGTTCTTATAAATCAAAGTCAGTTTGGCTTTCAAGCTGTTGTTTCTGCTACTTGTCTAAAAAAAAATATCCAGGCTGTATCTCCCTGTTTTTGAGACCAAGAAAGTCATCACCATATGAAGCTGGGTCAAGATGGAAGGTGAAAAGAAGGAAACACTAATACCTCATATCAAATTAATGTCACAAATTAAATATGGAAGTCAGGACCCAGTTAGCCATGATCCAATTAAGGTCCTCTAATTCAGATATTGCTGCATATGTTTAAAAAAATCCAAAAGCGGAGATGACAAGTATAATTGGCTTGTCTTAGTAATTGTAGCAGGGACGGTCTGGTAATTCATAAATTCATTGCATTATAAAATGCTCTGCCAAACACATGCCACTCCCAGCAACGCTGTTAGGTTTTGAGCTCTTTCAAGGCAAAGGCCGTGCCTTGTAATTTCTTTTTTTTTTTTAATACCTCAGAGCAACTCTCAGAGGACTAGGAGCCCAATAGATGCCCCACAATTTCTCCTCTGCCCAGAGCTGATGAATGTAACCCTGGTCATTTTTCTCCCTCAAAGCAGAGAACCACGCAAATGAAACTGGGGCCGACCAGCTGAGAGGAGGTAGTGTTAAGGGGACGGAAAAGGTTCTATTATTCAATATCCAGTGAGGGGCTTGTATCCAGGATCCCTGCAGGCACCTGAAGCAGTGTGCTAAGCCATCTCCGCAGGAAAGATGGAAGATCACTGTATTAGGAGGTGACCCTGCCATTTATGATTCAAAGTGGGAAATATTTTAAGGAAAAAGAGAGCACTATAACTAATTAACCTATCTCGCACACACTGTGATGTGTGGTCACCCTGGAATTAGGAGATTTTAAGACACAATAGAATCACAGAACGTTAAAGATGGAAAGTTCTTAGAAAATCATGTAGTTCAGTACTCAGGGGGAAGAAAATCTATTCCTCAGAACAAGAGGTATTATTCTGAAAAGTTGGTTTTGTTAATACTGAGAAACACACACACACACAGAAGCTTTTTTGCCAAATAAATTTGGTGCATACACTTAGAGATTCATCATGTACAGTAAACATTGGGGAAATTCTTCCATAAACAAACCTCATTTAAAATAGCGTTCCCTCAAATATTTGTATACCAATATCTTCCACCTTTTTTGTTTTGTTTTAGTAATGTGCTTATTGCTACCTTGCAGAGAGAAACATGCATCTTCTTCCAATTTAATAGGCAAGGAAGAATCTCAAGTAGATTAAGTAATGTGTCAAAGGTCATGTAATTTGGCAGGACTGAAATATTGATGGAGTATTAACAGTAGCAGTAATAGAAGTAATCATCGCAGTAGTAACATCAATGGTGGTAGTAAAGGTAGTAACAGAAGGAGTAACCACAGCAGTAACATCAGTGACGGTAGTAGTAGTAGCAGTAACAGAACGAGTAATCACAGCAGTAACATCAATGGTGGTAGTAAAAGTAGTAATAGAAGGAGTAATCACAGCAGTAACATCAATGGCGGTAGTAATAGTAGTAGTAACAGAAGGAGTAATCACAGCGGTAACATCAATGGTGGTAGTAAAAGTCGTAATAGAAGGAGTAATCACAGCAGTAACATCAGTGACAGTAGTAATAGTAGTAGTAACAGGAGTAATCACAGCAGTAACATCAATGGCGGTAGTAATAGTGGTGTAGCATCAAACTGCTGGTTACTGTAGTGGTGGTAATAGTAGGAGGAGGAGTAGCAGCAGTAATAGCAGCAGCAGTAGTAGTGGCAGTAAAAGCAGTAGAAGTAGGAGTAATAAGAGCAGTAGTCATAGCTATGATTTTTTGAGCATTTTCTATTAGGCACATGGTAAAAATTCAAAACAGTATTGTTTACCAGTCTCCCCAGCCAGCAGGTAAGTTCAGCAAGGGCAATTTTTTCACCATTGTATCCTCCATACTTGAGCCTGGTGCCTGGCATAAAGTATGTACTTCATAAATATTTATAGACTGAATAAATGCTTAAAAACCATCCATTTCAAGCTAAGAAAGAACTTCTCCAGAGCATCAGAATGTTCCTTTATTATTATCAGAAAAACAAAACTCAAGATTTTTTCCCCTTTCTTTCCTCAAAGGCAGAAACACAATGCAGTAAATGTGCCCAGCAGCTCTGTGAATGTTCTTGGGTTCCTGGAAGCAGAATCAGGAATGCAGTTTCTCAGGCAAATGAGCAAAGACGCATCATACTGGTTTGGCAAATCACTCTGAACTCAAGCACCACTTGCAGAAGTAAAACCTGAGCAGGCTTTTGTATTCATCAGGGTGGCACACTTAAAAGATCCCCATTGCAAAGTCATTCTGCTAACAGTAATCCAAAAAAAAAAAAGAAAGAAAGAAAAAAGAAAAAAAGAGGTAACAGCAGATGTAGGCAGGGAGGAAGGAAACTGGTCTACAAAATGAGGGGAATTACCTGTAATAAAGGAAATTATAGGTTTTAATGAGCCTGCCGGGAGCCACTTGGTAATCACTATTTAGTAAAAAGAAAAATAAACAAAGGGGAGAGTGATCAACGTTATAAAGTAAGAAAATTTCTCCATAAACTTCTCATCTTGCATCCTAGGGCATCCTTTGAGGAACTGTGTCTTTTTCTCTCTGCTTCAAGTTCTTTATTCCAAGGAGGCTAGTTGTCATTTTCAGTCTAAAGGAAAAGTTGAGAGGACACGGTGAAATGATGGTTGTCTGGAAATACGCAAAGGGCTCTCACGAGAAGGGAGGAGCAAGGGAGGAGCAGGAAGCCACGGCTCCGAATTTTCTCATAATTGGAGCTGAGCAATAATGGGGGGCTGTTTTCCTCAAATATGTGTATATAAGCTGGGGCGTTACAGCCCTGGATGTGTCTGGACAGAGCTGGGGCCACCATCTGTCAGGGGAGACTTTCCTGGGGACAAGTTGGCATCTAAGTGCCCCTTAATTCCTGAGACCTCCTTCCAGACTCTTGGTGGGATGGGACCCAGAAGATCTTTCCTACTATTTCAGCCCCAGTGCAGGGCATTTGGTGAATGTTGCCCACCAGGGGTGGCTCATTTCAAGGGGCTATTGGTCCCAGTGTAGCCCCTGGGAAGAACAATCTCTATCAGCCTGCCATTTGCTCAAGGCACCAGAGAAGGCAGGAGGTGAGTGTCCCAAGGAGACAGCCCTTTATCACCTCTTTCTACCCAAAGTGCTAGAAATATGCTTTCTCCGCCGCCTGCCAATTTTCCAGGCAGCCCTCAGGAACAACTGAGGATTTGAGCAGGTCTGATTGAGAGCCACACTGAGTCCCTTATCACTGTGTACCTCCTTTTAAACGCTACTTACAGAACTCCTTTTTTTTTTTTTTTTTTTTTTACAGAAAGAAACTTATATTGACGATACAACTGAGATATCCTTTTGAATTTGACTAGAGATTTTCATATTAAGTGAAGAAAGAGAAAGACAAATACCATATGATACCAGTTATATATGGAATCTAAAATATGACACAAATGAACCTATCTACAAAACAGAAATAGACTCATGGACATAAAGAACAGACTTGTGGTTGCCAAGGGAGAGGGGGGAGGAAGCGGGATGGATGGGGAGTTTGGGGTTGACAGATGCACATGATGACACTTAGAATGGATAAGCAATGAGATCCTACTGTATAGCACAGGGAACTACATCCAATCTCTTGGGGTAGAACACGATGGATGGAAGATAACATGAGAAAAAGAATATATATACACACATATATATGTATATATGACTGGGTCTTTCTGCCATATAGCAGAAATTGATACATTATAAATCAACTATAATCTAATAAAAAATTTAAAAATACACTTAAAAAATACAAAAAGAACTCTTATAAACTAATAGGTAAAATACAGATGACCAAACAGGAAAAAAAAAAAAAAGACATCTTAGAATAGGACAAATAATTGATCCATAAGTAAATAAAATGTCCTTAGCCCCTCAGTCCTCAAAGAAATACGGATTAAAACTACAAGGTACTATTATAATCACCAGAAATAAAATTAAAAAGGCTGGTGATAGAAAGACTTGGTAGGAATGTGGGACAACAGGGACTCACATATTGCTGGTGTGTTTCTTTGTACAATCCCGCTGGGAAACCGTCCAGCAGTATCTGCTGAGACTGAACACACACACACCTTCTGACCCAGAGATTATACTACTAGGTACATATAGAAGATACATTTCTGTGCACCCAAAGACCTGTACAAGAGTCTTCAGAGCAGTGTCATTTATGACAGCTAACAATTAGAATACCACTAAAATATCCATTAACAAGAGAATGAATAATCAAGATTGGTATGCCCAAAAATGAAGTACTAAACAGCAATGAAATAAACTACAACTACATGCAGTAGCTTGGATGGGTCTCCTAATCTAAAAAAAGAAAAAAAAAAAATAGTAGGAGCTCCCGTCATGGCTCAGTGGTTAACAAACCCAACTAGCACCCATGAGGACGTGGGTTCGCTCAGTGGGTTAAGGATCTGGCATTGCCATGAGCTGTGGTATAGGTTGTAGATGCAGCTCAGATCCTGCGTTGCTGTGGCTGTGGTGTAGGCCAGCAGCTACAGCTTCAATTTGACCCCTAGGCTGGGAACCTCCATATGTTGCTGGTGTGGCCCTAAAAGACGAAAAGACCAAAAAAAAAAAAAAGTATATCCTGCGTGATTCCATTTGTATCATGTTCAACAACAGGCAAAGCTAACCTATTAGAACTGAAGACAGCAGTTGCCTTTGGAGTGGCGACAGTGATTGAGATATGCACAAGGAGAGCTTCCGTGGTGCTGGTAGTATTTTACGCCTTGTCTTGGGCTGCAGTCAAACAGATGTGGTCCCTTGTAAAAAGCTACAGTTATAATCTGTGCACCCTTTTGTATGTCATACATCAATAAAATTCGTTAAATACATTATTAGATTGAAAAATCATAACTTTTAACTTTTTCAGGTTATTTTTACTTAGCTCAATACCTCAGTATTCTAAAATTCAAATTGACTTAAATGTAAATTCTAGGAAAGGGGAGGAACTCAGATCACGGACAAGAAGAAATTGGTGCCCTCCAGAACCAAAGTAAAACCTGGTATTAAAACTGGGGAGACATTCCAATCGGAGCCATGAAGTAATCATGGAACCTCGACTTTGAGGACACTAATGCTGACTGCTTAGATGGAGGGAAATGTGTTGGTATGGCTTCCAAGAATTCATTCATTTCAGGCAAAATTATTCCCACCCATACACTCTTCTGGCCGATGCACACACACATGCTAAATGACAAAGTCACAGAGCTCAGGATCTGCTTGTGCATTTGCCTTGTGCAACCATATAGAACATGCTCCTTCTTGAAGCTGTTCTTTCTTGGACAAAGATGTTAGGGTTTATTGCCATTGAAAATCTAGTACAGATCCATCACCTACTGCGCTTTGCATACCATAGTGTGGCATAAAGACAAAGCTCAAAACTCAACATATTGTTTTGTGAATTAAACCAAACTGATACAAATTCATTTTAAAATATCTCCATTCTTCGTTTTATAATCTTCCCTTTCAATCACAACTTGTTACACACTCATGTAATATGTTTCATTTAGCAGTCAACCTGGTCTGTCTCTTCTAGTGCCAAAATCTGAAACAATTTTCTTTAAGTTCTAATTCAGAAAAAAAAAAAATAGAGTTTTCTTTGTAAAAACAAAGAGCAAAAGTACTGAGAAACACTGAACTGGCAGGTGAAATGAGAACTGTGTATGTGTTATTCTGACGGTAAACTACAGCCGCATTTCACGGGTATGTAAGGGTTTACATTTAGATATCTATATGCTTATCTGTCTATCTCTATTTATCTATCAATCTATCCATCTATCTATATCTCTACATACCATCTACTATCACGGTCTTGAACAAATGTCAAATCCCCACTCACCAGAGACTTGAAACCAGCACTGTGGGGTCCTCAGGGAAATTTCTGACCCAGGCAGGTCTGAATTTCCCATTTCTTCTCTGACGAGCTGTGCCTCACACTGCCAGGTCCACACTACCTTCATTGGTATGCATGGTTTTTTCTTTGTAGACAGAATTTCAAGCTTCCTGAATGAACCTGCTGGAAGGTCATGTCTTATCGGCACATTTCAGGAGATTCGCTTTCCTTGAATATTTGCCCTCTGGAAACAACAATTCTCTCTTCAGTTTTGAATGTGTAGCCTACCCCCACTCACCAATGATGAAACCTGTGGAGCTTTATAAAGAGGAATAGGGCTTCTTAGTCGAGTACTTATAAAGAGTCCCATATTCTGCAGAAACCATAACTTCTATATTTCTATATTTCCCATTTCAAGTGGTTATCTGCCTATTTTCCTTTTTCCCCCAGAAGAGAGCTACCTGAGCTACCTGGGGTTTTGCTGTTTAACTACTGGTAACTTTCATTTAGACCAGACCTTAGGGCACACACTGTTCCAGCGGTAAAAGATATTCTTTTTTTTTTTTTTTTTTTTTTTTTTTAGAGCTTCACATGCAACATATTGAAGTTCACAGGCTAGGGGTCGAATTGGAGTTGCAGCTGCACTACAGCCATAGCAACGAGGGATCAGAGCCGCGCCTGTGACCTCCTCCAGCACAGCTCATGGCAACACTGGATCCTTAACCCACTGATAAAGGCCACATTCTCATGGATACTAGTCAGGTTCATAATTCCCTGAACCACAGTGGGAACTCACAGGTAAAGGATATTCTTTTCTTTGCGGGGGGGTCTTTTTAGGGCTGCACCTTCAGCATATGGAGGTTCCCAGGCTAGGGGTGGAATTGGAGCTGTAGCCACTGGCCTATGCCACAGCCACAGCAACGCCAGATCTGAACTGTGCTTGCAGCCTACACCACAGCTCACAGCAACGCCGGATCCTTAACCCACTGAGCCCCACTAAACGAGGCCAGGGATCGAACCTGCATCCTCCTGGATATTAGTCAGATTTGTTTCTGCTGAGCTGTGAAGGGAACTCCCAAGGATATTTTTGAGCAAAGGATTAAGACCCTGTCCTTTCTGTCCTGCAGTTTTGTTCACTTTCACAACTCAGGGCAATTCTTCCTATTTTTTTTTTTCTGGGTTTTGAGTTCCTTGAGAATAGTTCTCCACATCTGACTCATTAAATATTCGTCCAAGCAAGTTTTACATAAGTTTTCTATAAATATCTCTTCAATAAATTTTTAAAAATCATTGCATGAATAAATATTTTAAATATTTTTGGGCTTCCCATCTTAAAAACCTTTTTAAAAAATAGTAGATAAGTCATTTTGCACCGCAGCTCCTTTCCACTATAACATCCTGGATCTTTGTTAATTCCATGTGTACAATAATTCATGTCTTTAAAATTAACCATTTACCAACACGACCAATTCACATTAAAAAGCCAGTTAGAATCCTCAAAATTTAATAGAAGGGAAGTAACAGCAGAGCTATATAACAAGACTATCCTCCTGCAAATTATAGACAATTGTAGAGAGGGAGTTCCTACAGTGGCTCAGCAGAAACAAATCCGAATAGTATCCATGAGGATGCAGGTTCGATCCCTGGCCTCACTCAGTTGGTTAAGGATCCGGTGTTGCTGTGAGCTGTGGTGTAGATCACACATGCGGCTCAGATCCCACATTGCTGTGGCTGTGGTGTAGGCCAGTGGCTACAGCTCTAATTCCACTCCTAGCCTGGGAACTTTCATATTCCACAGGTGTAGCCCTAAAAAAAAAACAAAAGAAAAAAGAAAAAAAAAAAGAAAAGAAAGAAAATGTAGACAAATTTTTTTTTTAAAGACTGAGGCACTAAGAATAACCAAAAATAGACATTAATTGGAGTGGAGTCTATCCTGGAAAGATCGACAATGAGGTCTGTGAGTTTGCAGCTTTTTGATTGAGAGGATGCCCTAATCCACGCATCTTATGCAGTAGAAATCACAGCCTCACTAAAGTGTCAGAGGACAGAGGAAACAGAGAAGAGCACCTGCAAACACGGGTGGAAATCCTGGAAGACAGAGAGATGCAGAGGGAGTTAACCCTGCCTCCTCAGTCATGTACATGTAGACACCCCAGAAATTACACAGCAAAGATTTCAGCTTATTCCCGCTGCAAGGAGATGGAGTTTGGAGTTTGATGCCAGATGAAGCTGACTACCATGAGAACAAGATAAAACACTCTTCAGAGGAATAGAACAGAATCTATACTCTATAACATTATCATGTCAGAAATTCACTTAAAAACACTAGAAATATGAAGAGAGAGAAAAATTGACCAAAACTGAAGAGCAAAAGCCATCAAAAAATCACCCTGAATGACATAGTTGTTGCAATTAGCAAAGATTTTTAAGCAATTACCGAATATATATTCAGGGACTCAAAGAAAGTATTCTTACAATGAATTAACAGATGGGTAATCTCAGGAGAGAAATAGACACCATTTAAAAAAAAGTCTGAAAATTCCAAAAAGAAAGCTGCACAGAGATATTTACAACAGCTTTATTTACAATTGCCAAAACTTGGAAGTAACCAAGATGTCCTTCAGGAGGTGATGGACAAACAAACTGTGGTAATCCAGACAATGGAATATTATTTAATGGTGAAAACTAATGAGCTATTAAAGTGGGATAAGACAGGGTGGAAACTTACATGCATATAACTAAGTGAAAGAAGTCAATCTGAAAATCTACATACATTATGATTCCAACCATGAAGACAGTAGAAAGTTCAGTAGTTACCATAGGCTGGAGGAGAGGGGCAGGACTGAACAGGTGGAGCAGGAAGGATTTTAGGGTAGTGAAAATACTCTGCATAATTCTGTAATGATGGATGCACATCATAATACGTTTGTGGAAATGCATAGAATACACAACACTGAGAGTGAACTCTAATGTGAACTGTGGACCTTGGGTGGTTGTGATGTGTCAGTTGTAACAAATGTCCCATGCTGGTGGGGGACTTTGATAACAGAGAGGCTATGCATGTCTCTGGGCAGAGAGAGGGTAGGAAACCTTTCAACCTTTCCCTCGATTTTGCTGGGAACCTAAAATTGATTTTAAAAAACAATGTCTCTAAAAATTGCAGATTCTAGAGATAAAAAAATACAAATAAATTGAAATTTGTATGTGTATGGTTTAATAACAGATTAAAAATGGTGGAAGACTTAGTGAACTTAAAGACAGATTAAAAGAGTGAGGTCCCTTTGTGGCTCAGTGGTTAACAAACCCGACTAGGATCCATGAAGATACAGGTTCAGTCCCTGGCCTCACTCAGTGGGTAAGGATCCAGCATTGCTGGGAGCTGTGGTATAGGTCACAGATGTGGCTCAGATTCCACATTGCTGTGGCTGTGGCATAGGCCAGTGGCTGTAGCTCCAATTGGACCCTTAGCCTCCTGGGGACTTCCATATGCCACAAGTGTGGCCCTAAAAAGAAAAAGGAAAAAAAAAACATAGATGGAATGAAATTCTCAGTCTGCAGTCTGAAGAAATGAGGGGAAAATGATTGAAGAAACAAGAATAGAGCCTCAGAGATCTATTGGAAACTAACATATATACATAAAATACGTATAATTGGAGTCCAAAAGGAGAGAACAGAGAATGAGGGCAGAAGAAAATAATGGAAAAAATAATGACAGAAAACCTCTCAAATTTGGTTAAAAAATAAAATAAATTACCAGAAGGGCCCATGCCGATTTACTCAAGAAGTTGTAGTAGTGAAAAGTCATGGTTTTAGTACCCATCAAAGCCCCCAAAATATTTGAGACATTTCAGCTCTATAGACAAAATAACTAGTTTTATCTTAAATTTGAAATGGATTTTGTCTTATTAATGTGAAGTCAAAATTACTTTTTAAGGTTTTAAATTATCGTTTGCACCCCTGATCAAAAAAAATGATTTCTGTTAAGTGAGCACAATGCTTGAAATATTGTTTGCTTGTGGCATGTTTTTGGCCACACATGGTATTTCTATTCAGACTTGCATTTTTTGGTACTAGCCCGTCCAGACTTCCTCAGTGCTCTCATACTTCAGTACTGTTTTATGGCAAGCAGCATTTTCATGCTCTGTTGTATAGTACTAGTAACTTTTTTAGCTCAACAACGAAATAACCCATTTTACTATGTTTCTCCTGCCTGGCGAATAGCTATTTATTTCTTAATAAAATATTATAGTGTGTTCTCTCTGAGATTATTTAAGACTCAGATGAGACACAGAACAATAAAATAAAGCCTTAAAAACTCTATTCTCAGGATTTCAGCAGCTGAATTAGATAAAATGACTCTTCTCTTTAAATCTTCAACATAATTTTTTCCTAACATGTGGTTTCATATTTTTCAAGGGACTGTGCCTCACACATATTGTCACGATGTAAAAGGAAATAGTCAACATACTTGGAAATGACGTTCCTTAGGCTATAAAAAGCGAATTAGAAATACTTGCAGACCAAAAAAGAAAGAGAGTGCTCTGAAGGTAAATAAAAATATTAACAATATTCAATTTAACTCAATAAACATTTATTGAGAGCCTACAGTGTTCCGGGGGTTATGTTGGTTTAGTTATTAAAAGACATTTTACAACTGGTATTTGTTTCAATACAGCATGATTTTATACACGTCTTTTTAAATCTTATCCAAGCAGACTAATGAAAACACTAGCAAGATTCAAAAGAAGATCTCAAGAAGAAAGTAGGCAATTGCCAGCTAATAATTTCACTAATTGAAGACATGAAACTTGGCTGTTTGAAATACCATCCATAAGCTACAGATTTAATTCAGAGGTCTTCACCTATGAGCCAGGAGCGGGCAGTAGCATTGGCTTGGATAAATGAGCTGTTGGCATTTTTTTGCCATCTTTTGTTTTTTAATTTTTCATTTTCTTCCCAAATCCCAGGGTCATGCCCCCTGGTGATTCATGTAATTAAACAACTGCAACAAAAAGCTGAAGAAGAAAGTGAGGAATCAAAGTTTCAGGCAGATAACAAAAGAAAAAATTACTACCTACAGCAGAACGGTTAAATGCTGGGGTTGAGCATGAGACTGATGGGTGGAAATCCGTTCAGTTAAGAAGATTTTGCAGAGTGTGAGGTGTACAGCCGGCCCCAAAGGCCATGTGAAGATTGCCTCAGAACACGATGAGGGTCTGGGGTGGGGGGAGGGGATCCATCACCTTCACCAGGAAGACTCCATCAGGCGACTCTCCCACCCAGAATAACCGTTTATCTTGTTAGTGCACAAGATACATTGCATGTTGCCCAGCCTCAGTGTATTCCTTAAACATTTGAATCCAAAGGGTAATTGTTTTATTGGCCTTTTGATAGCCCATTTTGGGGTCACTCAGCCTAAGTGACAGCTGAGCGAGCACATAAAAGGAACAGCTGACTCAGGTGCTTGGGGGATCAGAGCAGATTTCTGAAAACAAGTAAATTTAAGAAGAAAAGGAAGAAATGAGCAGGAATTACATACACCAGAGGAGGAGAGACTATTTCAGGCAAAGGGAAAATGGGAGGAAGCATGCCCTATTCAAGATGAAAAACAAAAATTCATTGTGCCTGGGGCTCTAAGGGAGGAGATAGAAGAATAAACTGGGGTAGGACTTGCAGGCAGAGTAAGTGCTGTCCGACACTTTGGGGCAGGAGGGACAGGAACAACAGAATGGCCTTCGTCTGACCAGATCTGCACTTTAAAAGACCTCTCTGACTGCAATGTCGAGTATGTTATGAAACGTCAAGGCCAGATATAGCACAGCAGTTACAGGGTCACAAATGAGGAAACTTTCCATAATCTCTCTGAGGCATGAGGCTGGCAAGGACTGGGAATAACAGCAGTGGAGAGGGAGGAGGGAGCTAGGAGGAATTTGCACGTCAGCCACACAGGCTCGGCAAGTGAGGGAGGGAAAGAGTGACAGCAGAGGCCATGACCAGGACACATGGCAAAAAGCACATCCACCCGCTGACCGCAGGAGGAGGACCAGGTTGATGTGGAAGAGAGGCTGGAGCTTGGGCTTGCGGTCAAGTAGGAAACACACACAAAAGTAACAAAAGAGTAAATGACGAGGGTCACTGGTAGGGTGTGGTGAGTGGGACTCACTGTAAAGCAGAGATACCCGGCATCAGTCAGAGCTGGAAGCCAGGCGTTGTCATTCAGAAAGAAGCAAACTCAAGAGCAGATGGTGTCGTCACTGAGGGACCGGGGAGAACAGCTCAAGAAGGGGTCCTAAGGCAAAGGACAAAGAATCCATCAAAGGAACTAGCGGAAGGCGAGAAAGTAAGGACATTGTGTCAAGGCCCCCCCAAAAGAAGAGGCTTTCCAGAGGAGTAAGGATGAATAGCTCTGGTTTCTGCGCACACGTCTTGGGAATCAGGCACACCCCTCAGTCCTTCCTCCAAGGCACTAGTGCAAATGCCAACAACAAATGACCAAGAACAAACCCTGGTCCCAACCTTTCAGTTTGTTCATCACTGAGGCACCAGATGGAAACTGCCAGAAGCCATCCCCAACCTTCACTTCTTTATATGCCCACAAGGTTTTCATGTGCATTTGCTAAATTCCCTGGAAAGATCTAGCAGCACGGTACTTCTCTCATTTCTCAGACTGGCCTGTACTTCTAGTAACACTGCCACCTGTTCAAAGATGAAGGAGGCAAATTTGACGTGACCTGTTTCTTTGATCCCACCGTGGATGCAGGTAGGACCTTCTCTGGCCAACTGGAAGCCTGGGAATCATTTTAACATGGGTGTCACTAGACTCCCCAAACATGCCCAGCCCACAGTTCTCTAAACCCCATCAGCACCAGAGGATGAGGCACAAGTTGGTGCCTGCAGAGGGTTTAGGACTTCCCCCTTTATGGTACACACATCAACCAAGACTTGTGTGGCAGGAAGCACGGACTTTAAAGCCAGAGGTGAGTTGAAATCCTGGCCCTGCCTTTAAGTGTCACCCAGAGTGAGCTGTGGCTCATTGGAACATTTTCTCATTCATTGCATGAAGATAAAACTCTCCCGGAGTTGCAATGAGGACTAGGTAATGTCATGTGCACAGGGCTTCCCACATTGCTAGCACAGAACAGGCACTGAAAAAACACCAACTTTCCCTTGACCGTGGCCCCTTGAAACAAACCTAGATTTCTCTATGGTCCTAGATCCTAAAGGAAAGAGGTGGTTTCTCCCTGGTTCTATCAATCTCACATTCTTGTTACCAAGATCAAACTCATGTACTTATACAAAATGCACCGAGTTGAGAAGGACCACTGATGAGGTCCACAGTTGCAAAAAGAAAAGAACAGACATTTTACTATCAGGAAATAAAAGGAGGATGATGATGGCAGCAAACAAGGGATAAAGGACAAGGTTGATATTTTTCATAAAGGGAAACAGAATTCTGGCAAAGAACTGTGATGCACGCAAGGAGAATAACATGGGGGGATGTCACGATAGGCAGACAGGTGATGGCACTAAAAGTATGTCTGTGAGAGAGAAGAGCAAATTGCAAAGGGGCAGAGAAAAGAAAGTCAGGGGACTTCCAGAGCCTTACCAACTCCTCAGCATCTCGAGGCTCTGAATCGCAGAGGTCACACTGGCATAGTTACAGAACATCTGCATGGCAGCATCCAAAGGCTTGTAAGGTGACGACCTTACCACCCCAATGCTTACAGATAGGGCTGGATAAATAAGATACACTCACAAAAATAACAAAGTGCTCTATGACAAGAGTCACCGGTAGGATGTAGTGAGTGAGGCTTCTGGTGTCAGGGAGCTGAGTGTGAGTCTTGGTCCTGGTGCAGACTGGGGGTGGAAGCCGGCTTCTTAACCAGTTCCTCAATGAGTTACCTCACCTCTCTGGGCCTCAAGTTCCCCATAATTGAGTAATGAAGTTTTGGACACATGGCTAGGAAGAGAGAAAAGCCAAGTATAAGTGGCAGCTCTCTCAATGGCTTTGGGTAATTTGATTCACCCCCAAAAATGATTTCTTCCATCTACAAAGCTGGAAGTGTAGAAAAAAAGGCAAAAGCCCCATTGATCCTAAAAACCCACAAATGATGCAAAGGAGGAGAAATCTAATTCAGAGCAGGCGGTGTTCCCACGAGTGGCATTCCAGCAGACTTCTTGGCAGGCAAGGTCTTGGAGACATGATGTTTGTTCGTATGTGCATTACTTCAGCATCAGGGAGTGATCCAGAAAGAGAGCTGGGAGGTAAGGCTGAAAATGTAGGTGGCAGTTAACTGGGAAACACTGCAAACAATATATCACAGACATAGAACTTATCCACAGGAAAGAGGGAGCCACTGACTCTTGAGACAGAGACGGAACAGGGTTGACTTGACATTTCAGGATTTTTCCGGGGATGGTTTGTGGAAAAGATTGGTCAGAGATACAGATTCTAAAGAAAATGAATTCGGAGGCAAGTGTAAACCTTCAGACCCCAAATAATAAAGCTCTGAACTAAGGCAGGGGCGACGGGCACAGGAAAGACTGCAGAGTTCCAGCACCCAAGCCTGAGCAAGGCCTGGGAAGCTGCCCATCCAGGGGGTGCCGGCCCCCAGCCTGAGCATCTATGCGGATGGGACCTTCATCTGCGAATCTGGACAGAACTGTATGCGCTGGACTTGGCTGATGGATGACAAACAACAATAGGTATGTCATCACTCCCCTTCTGTTCCCGTCTTAAAATAAACCGTGATCTACTAGTCACAGCTGCACTTGCACAAAGAAACCCTCCTCTTCGACTTCAAAGGGAAACAGCTGAGAAGGAGAAAGCAAACAAAACTGCAAGATCTGAGATTTCATCTGGCGTGAGAATGGTTTTTGCAAAAACCGTCTCTTACCCTGAACTGTTTCCTGTCCCATTTGAGAGCATCCACATGGGTGACTGGGCTGGGGGCGGGGGTGGGGGGGACGCCTCCACAGGCAGCAGCTCCTCCTCCCAGACCCCTGTCTGCGCGGCAAAACCAAACACTGATGCCATTCTAATATCTGTTAAAGATAAACACTGGGGGAAAAAAGCAGTGTAATTTGTGGGAAAGTTGAAGACTTAGATGCTTGAAGGTCACGGGCTTTGCAAAGGAAGTCACAGGATGCTACTTTTCAAAGGTCAACAGGAAAAATATAAGATTCTCCTCTTGGCCTTCTCTGGCTCCAGAGTAATCAAATGCTGCAAACATCAATAAATTCTTGGGACAGCTTTTGACGGAGAATGTAAACCTTAATGTTATCTGATATTTGGGTGGTACGAACTGGAGCGAATTGCAGAAAGTCTGATCCTGGGCCAGGCATCAGAGCAACAGATCTAATTGGTACCACACGCATCTGTCCATCAGCTGTGCTCTTGGTGCAGTGGTGGAGAGATGAATTATCATTTGGATTTTTTATTTTTTAATCCCAAAATGAAAGAGGGAAACAGAAGGGAAAGTAGTCAAGTGGGGGTCAGCTGAGGGAAACCGGCTGGAAACGTGGGTGGGGATTCCATGCTGGAGATGACCTCTCATGGAGGCTGCAGAGGGGCCTTCAGAGCCACCCCCTGCCTCCAAGGCAGAGAGGCCTCCTTGCTCCCCAGTGCCTCCTGCCTCCATCCTGTCTGTTGTTGATGCCAAAAATTCAGGCTTCTGTGATCGAGAGGGATTGATAAAGACCAGTGACCAAAGGCCAATGAATACCTTCTCTTTTCTTTTGCAACAGTTCTCACTTTTGTGACGCTTTCCTAGCCAGGCTCCCACTTACAGATTCTCTCCCCTCCGAACCTGAATTTGTTTGTGCGTTTGTTTGTTTGTTATTTTATTTTTTGGCTGTGCCGGAGATCGAACCCACACCACAGCAGGGACGATGCCAGGTACTCAACTGCTAGGCCACCAGGGACCTCCTCCTGAGTTCCCTTTTCTCCACCAGTGAGGGGCCTGGGCTTTGGGATTTGTTTCCACTTCCCCAGGGGCTGCTCAGGGACATCCAGGGTTTAGAGAAGGCTTCACACCTCTAAAGCGTGAGAGAAAAGGGGCTTCTGCTACAGTCGTTCCCCCCAGAGACCACAAATCGGAGCGTTAATATTTACGCTGGCCCTGGCATGTTGGGTATGAGTGATGCCCGTGGGATGTCCTGAATTATTCAGAGACCATCTTCTGCTGCTGCTGAACGATTTCCAGCCCCTCCTTTTCCCACCATCACCACCAACCTTTTCCTTTCAAGAGAGACGAATGAAAGCATCTGCAAATGCTTCAAAGGGGCAAACTCTCCAGCCAACGCATGACGCCATGACTGAATTCAAAAGGTCCTGGGAAGAGGCAAAAACCACAGATTTGAAGGGGAATTTCTCATGAGGTGAAATCTTAGAGGCATGTGGTGAAATCTTCTGATGTAAACTCTTCAAAAGATTAAAGTGTTCAATCTCCCCCTGGCAGGGTGAGATGAGCTGCCAGAAGCCCAGAGCGAAGGGGGGAAAAATGGTCTTTGTGATAGAAAAGCTGTTTGATCAATTACCAGATATAATGGGTCCAATTTTTCCACCCTTAGATCAGGAAAATAAGAAACTTTAATGCTATTAGTGGAACAGTGGCCAAAAGAAGTAATGACAATATATAGAAGGAAAGAGAAACAGAATGGGAAAAGAATCTTCTCGTGAAACATACCTCTTCTAAAAGCTCTGCAAGACCCATTTTCCCCTCCTGGAAGTGGGGTGAGAGGTTAAAGAGATAGCGACGGTGTACTTAGACTAAAAAGCTTTCCATTAACGCTGTTCATAAATTTTAATGCTTCAAATGAGGACAAATTAAGGTTATCCAAAAAAAAAAAAAGTCACTCATTTCCAGTGTACGTTTTTTTGGACCATTAAAAAAAAAAAAAAAAAAAAAAAAAAGAACGTATAAGGTCTTCAGCAAGGCAGCTTTCTCTCCACGTTTGACTCAGGGGAAACAAGCAAGTGTGATTACAATTACTTCAAGCAATTCCAAGACATCGTTGCCCTGACACATGAAGCAACGACTGCTGTTCCTCCAGGACTCCGCCACAGATCCAAATGCACGCGCTAAGTCCGAACCTGCGGTCTGTTCCTGCACCTCCGTGTCCAGGAAATACTCTGCAGAGAACACGGCCAAATACTGCAGTACGTTCTCTCAATCCGTTCAGGCCTTGTTCATCAAGCAGGAGCTGCTGAGGAGTGAGGTTTGGGGGAAAGAGAAAGTGTCTGTCACATAGGGTGGGGGGGGTAGCCTCACATTCTGTCGTTGGTTCAAATTCTTCCTTCCCTAGTCTGAATGGTAGTAGTTATGTCTCCTATATTGGAAACAGATGGAACTACTGGGAAGTCACGCATAAATTTTGATCGTTAATGTTAGCTACTTACATCCAGACCATGGAAACAAACATTTTTACAACTTCTCTGTTGTATAAGAAAGTTGAGGGCTCAAAACTCTTGCTGAGCATTTAGATGCCTACATTTGGGGAGGTGTCTGGGTGCTCTTCGCTTTGTGATTTTGCAACTACCATCATGGCTTAAGTGGCTAAGAGTGTAGCCTGCAGAGTAAGGCAGAATGGTTCAGTCCTATCTCTGTCATGTCCTGCTTGTAGGATCTCAGGGAAATTATTTAACCCTGTTAAATGTCAGTTTTCTCATCTATAAAATGGGAATAATAAGAAGAATATTTCTGAGATCAGAAATTCAGTGTTACTCTTATGCTTCCTTTGCCTTTAAAAAAAATGTCTAGAACTAGGTGTAGCATGAACAGATAAATTCTGATTAGGGTTAATTTCAGGAAAGGCACATCCTTTTCATGCACAGTAACTACTCAATTAACATTGGTTATCACAGTTATTATCTAGGTTAGATGAGGAGAGAGTAAAAGTATCTTTAGTCTTTGCATGATAAGCACGTTAATTTCCTGAAAGGAACTACTTTTACCAAAGAAGCAAATTCAGTAACCTTATTCTGGCTGTCAACTATGGTCCAGCGTGGTTATTACTACAAGTTGCGACAGAGCCATGCATTAAATGAGATAATCTATGTGTTAACACAGAGCCTCAGTAAACACTGACTGGTGTTTTCATCCAGTCTTGTCACCATCTTCACCTAAGGCTGGAGCTTGGAGGATGCATAGAGATCTCACTGGGTTCAAATTTCTTTCTTTCACAGGGAAGGAAGCTTATCTAGAGTGGCCTAGAGCTTCACCACCAGTCCTGGACACTTGCTCTGGGGATTCCGGCCCCTGTGATCCCAACCAGGCAGGTGCAACTTAGAACGTGCTGTGCATAAAGAAGTATGCCCCAAGGGTGGCTGTGGGGCAGATTTAAGATCTCAGGGTCATCATAAGATGTCAGAATAAGAAAGACTTTTAAATATCACTAATCCAACACCTTCTGTTTCCATTGGTGGTAATGATATTCAGGGGGCCTCAGTGATCATTTAGGACTCCACAGCTGGTCCCTGAGGCATAAATCCCATCATAGGTACCCAGTAATCAGCTCTATTTATAAATTTTGCTGAACCTACTCACTGCTGAGAGCTTGCAGTCTAAAATGGACCAAGAGCAAGAGCACCAAAACATAAGAAAATGCACGAACTGAGAGAGCAGGTATGTACGTGTGAGGCTACAGCACAAGCAGCTCTAGGACGTATAACTGAATTTCCACTGCCATAATCCGGGTGAGAAGTGACAGGGCTGTAACAAAGGCCATTCCACTTGGACAGAAAAGGGATCAATATGCAGAGAAATGCAAGAAGCAGAACAAGGGGATATGCTATGCTCCTAGGGCTGCTGTAACAACCCCCAAACTGGGAGGCTTAAAATAATCAAAAATTGTGCTCTCACAGTTATGAAGGCCACAAGTCCAAAATCAAGGTGTCAGCAGGGCCATGCTCACTCTGAAGGCTCTAGGACAGGAATCCTGCCTTGCCCCTCCTGCTTCCAGTGGTGTCTGACAATGCTTGGCACTCCTTGGCTTAGAGCTGCTTCTCTCCAATGAATTAGGTTCATCTCGGCTTTGTCAGAGGATTGACCCCCCCCACCTCAAAATACAAACTCACGACAAATAAAATTTTCGAAGGAATGAAGACCGCATTTACAACCTAAAATTTTTTAAAGGCTTATTTCTGTAAAGCCAAGGCCATCTTTGGAATAGTAGGTTAACTATCAATTATCTGCATTGTTATGAATGCCAGGTACTGCCAAGGTGCTTTGTACCCACCATCT
The DNA here is from genome assembly GCF_054392235.1 of Sus scrofa. Taxonomy (NCBI): domain Eukaryota; kingdom Metazoa; phylum Chordata; class Mammalia; order Artiodactyla; family Suidae; genus Sus; species Sus scrofa. Next base: position 4,468,341 of record NC_139383.1, read on the forward strand.
CACGTGTCTCAACAGTCCTGGGAGGTTTGCACTTTCATTTCTGATGTGTAGATGAGAGAAGTAAGCCTCAGAGATTATGTGGGGGAAATGCACAGTCCTAGGTCCACTGTGGAAGGAATGAAATAGTCTCCAGTCATGGGACTCATGGATTTGCGATCTTATCATTGTGGCTGAAATATCAGCTGCCTCTGAATACAAATGCCAAATAGAAATGTGGACACAGAGTTGGAGGAAACAGAAAAATTGCCAGGCAAACAGGGGAACACAGCAGGCTAGAGTCTCGAGTACTGTTCCCCCCACCACGCCCGCCCCCCAGAGGGGGCAGTGAGAAGCCTTACAGTGCTGAGGAGCTGGGCATATGATCAGCTCATGGACACTTTCCTGATTGGTGGGTGGTGAGACCATTGGAAGTCAGTGTCATCAACCTTCTGGTTCCAACCCGTCTGGGTCTATGTGCTTGTGGGCAACACACAATGGACGTCTTCCACCTGCTGGGGCTTTGGCACCTGCAAAATAGCTCCAAGGTGATGCCTCAGAATATAATCTGTAGTCTTTAAAGAACTGAAGGTCCTTGGCTTTGTTGAATGGCTAAATTATTATTACTGTTTTCTTTTTTCTCTGTATTTTTTTCACTTCCCCGATTAAATTGGTTCTTTGACCAAAGTTTTTCTACAGAGAAAAGGCAGGTGAAAGACATGGGGAGGGGGCGTTCTTGTCTGGGAGGGCCTCCCAGGTTCCTGCTTGATCCCACTGGCTCCCGAGGCCCTCTGAGGGCATGGCTGAGCTGGAGAACACAGTTTTGGTCGTGTCGTTAAACTAGGTGTAAATTAATTGCTGAGATCAGCCCACTAAATTACCAGCTAAAATGTGACTCAGTCTCCGTTTCTCTACTCTCTACTTTAAAAGAAAAAGTTTTATTGAAGTAGATTTGATTTACAAGGTTGTGATAATTTCTGCTGTACAATGAAGTGATTCAGTTATACATATACACACATCCATTCTTTTGAAATTCTTTCCCCGCACATCACAGAATGCTGGGTAGAGTTCCCTGTGCTATACAGCAGGTCCCCACTGGCCCCTCATTCCATAGACCTCATGTGACAGTCCCTAACCCCCAGTCCATCTCTCCCTGCACACACCTGACCCTTTGGTAACTATGAGTTTTTCAAATACTGTGAGCCCATTTCTGTTCTGCAAATAAGTTCATCTGCATCCTTTTTTAGATTCCACATATAAGTGAGATCATAGGATGTTACTCTCTACTTTTTAACTCTGCCCTTATATGTAGTATTGGTTTTATCTTTAAAAATAAAATCTATTAAAGAAACATTCAGACAATGGGAAAGAGCTTTTAAAAATGAAAATTGTGCTATTATATATAAATGAAACATGCTTGACCAAAACAGAAAAGAATGCCATTGTTGTCCTGAAGCTAAAATGAGACATGGCCCACAAAGAAGACAGCACATGAAAGGCCCAGCCAGTGGTCGGGCAGCCATAGGACATCTTACCAAGAGTGTGGGCTTTGAAATCCCGCAGACATAAATGCAAATTCTGATTCCATGACTTAAATCAGGACCGTTGGTGAAATTTCCTGCCTTGCAATATTGTTCAAAAATCAAAATTGTAACCTATGTCCAAAGCCCTCGTTACAGTCTTTGGAACATAACTGTGCTCAGACATAATATGAAGTTCTCTCCCACACACTCTCAACAGTCCACCACATCTCTCTGCTTCTCTTTCCTCTTCGCTCAGACCACCTTCCCACTGTGCAAAGCATCGCCGTCCTTTCTACAGGTGCCTGTTTTGCCAAATCCCTGAAGTCACACAGCCCTTTGGGTCTGCTGATCTATAACCTTTCTAGCCTGGGATGGGAAGGAGGATTTCTGAAGATTTCTCCTCCTTTCCTACAGATTATTTAAATATATTAAAATTAATTCTTTTGGGTTTTTTCCTCTAATGGACATGTTAGAGTTTGACTTTCCAAACTAAAGTATACCTGTGATGATCGGGTTTGCGTCTTTTCCCGACAGATTTTCAAACTTAACCCTGTGGTCAGGAGCATCTAGATGTTCATGCCTGAATATGCACTGTATAGATCCCCTTTGCCACCAAACCGAGGAAAGCCAAGACCAGGTATGGTAACCATGGGTCCCAAATTTGCCAAGACAGACTCACTATTGGGTCATCTGGTTCTTTTCTACAGTTGACGGCATTAAATACATAACAATGGGAATTAGGAATTACACCTTTATGTGATTTTTATACAAATCATTCATCTACTTCTTATGTTAGGAAACTATACTGTTTTTATTGTAATCTAGTTATGCAAGATGTTAACACTGGCAGAGGCTGGGTGAAGGACTCCCATGTATTTCTTTGCATCTTCCAGTGAATTTATAATTATTTCAAAATAAAGCTTGGAAAATATACTTCTTTAACAAAAACTCCCACACCACATCAGGGGAGTTATTAAAGGAAGATGTCCATTCAAAAAAAGAGGGAGTTCCTGCTGTGGCACAACAGGAATGGTGGCAGCTTGGGAGTGCTGGGAGACAGGTTCCATCCCAAGCCGGCACAGTGGGTTAAGGATCCAGTGTCACCACAGCTGTGGCTTAGGTCGCAACTTCGGCTTGGATCTGATCCCTGGCCTTGGAACTCCGTATGCTGTGAGGGGGCCAAAAAAGAAAGAAATGATATTATTTTTATTTTTATAATGTATGAATTCATTCATAGTAGAGTCTTAAAGGGGTATAAACGTAGATAATGATTCTTGATATACAATGAATCTAAATTGAAATGAATAAAATTATATAAAATTGAACTATCTTGGCTAATCTGGGACAGATGGGCACAATAAATATAGTTTCCTTACTTTGTGTACTTAGGAAGTCGTCAGATTATGATCTCACATGAATTACAGGAAATTACCAGGAGCGAAATTATAGAATAATTGTACAGAGAAACTCCCTTGTTTAGACATAACGAGAATATGTTAACAACAAAAAAAAAAATAGCATTGATGGCAGAATCATTTAAATAAATTCATCCAAAACAGACTACTCAGTGTTCATAAGATCAACAAGAAGGCTATGCATAGTAACTGCTGCTTAGGGCTTTAGTTATTTAAGCTGATGCTGGGTATACTGAAAATAACCCAATTTGCAAATAAGAGAAGACCACAAACGGGCAGAAATAAATTATAAAACAGAAAGCCCTCTTGTGTTAAAATGTTTGAAAGACTAGCTTTACAGACCAGCATCCAGGCCAACAAAGATGGAACAGAAACCTAACTTACATCACCAAATCCTAAACTGACTGGTTTCACCTCTGCCAAAGGTTATTCTTCTCTGGGACATTTAGCACTTTCCACTTTGAAATAAGTAGATGCTAAATAGTTTCATCAACAAGTGCATTTTTATCAACCCACTTAATAAATGGTACCCCTAGAGCTGTCTATCCAGGAAAGCACCCTCTGCAGACATCTCGAGTCCTGAGTGCTGACACCCAGGACTTACAACAGAGTTCTGTGTGCCAGGCTCCACACTCAGTGCTGTACAGGTAAATCCGTTCCCTGGGCCATGGTGTAAATTCTTCCACCATAGCCAATTTCAAGCTACTAACTGTTTAACAGAGGCCTCTCTAAATGAGCGTAAGCTGACTCCAGCACACAACTATTAAGTTATTGTATTAATCGTGAAACAATCATGCAGGTAATGATTACTGACCTCATTTTATAGATGAAAAAAAACCAAGGCTTGGAGAAATGAACTATGTTGGCCAAGATAACACAGGTGATAAAATGCCCAAGCTGGGATTTAAGTACAGGTTTGCCTAAATTCACACTATTATTCCACAAGAGATGTTTTGCTGTACAAAATAAATAGTATTTATATAGACAAACCATAAAAATAAATAGTGTTTAAATAGACAAACCATAAAAATCATTTAAGAGCTCATAGGCAGGTGTATATCAGTCCATGCCCCTTCATCATCCCCGCCTCTTCCCCACGTTACACGTGTACATCGCCCCAGGAGCTGTGCAGTGGGAAAAACCAGAGACCCTCCAGTAGGCACTGACCCCACGTTCTATTGCCATCAGATGAGATTTGTTATATTGTCTTCTTCTCTATGACACCTATATTAGGAGATGCCTCTTCAGCACAGTGCAAGGTCAACTGTTCTAAGAAAACAGAAGGAAACTGGACTGCTTACTACATAGTGACTAGAAACTTAGGGCTAAACATTCCTTTCTTAATCAGTGAAGCATGAGTCAGGGTTCTCACAGCTTCCACCTCCTTGTGTCTCAGGCCAGTCTGACCACCTCCAACCCATAAAGTTTCCTTCACCTGCTGTCCCCACCAGCATCTGAGTTCTGATTGGGAGATTGAGTCCTTGCTTGGATTCTTGGCATAATTTATTTCCAGAACACCTTCCCAAGCCCTGGCTATAGCTGCTTAAATAGATGGCTCTAGGGGCCTTTTCCTGATTTCAAGCCCTTCATAAAGATTTCTCTGGAGCCAGACAGCGGTCTAGCTTCCACCAAATTGTCTCATATTACCAGTGCCTCTAGGCATCCAGCAAACGGTCCTGTCAGATCAAGGGTCTGCCTGCTCACTGAGCCTCATTAAAAATATCAGCACAAGCAGAGTTAGCTTGTGTTGCTGAAACACAGACTCCATGGGAAAAAACATGAGAGAGTGGCTTAAACTCACATTTAATTGAATTTCTTCATCTGTGAAATGGAAGCTTTTAAAACACATACTTTATAAGGTTATAAGGAGAATCACACAAAATATTTATTTGAAAGAAATATAAAATGTGTTTTATGATACAATCTAATGAAGGATAAGCTGCATTGCTATTTCTAAGCAACTGAGAAGATTGCATTTCAAAACAAGATGTGAAAAGTGGTTTTCTCTGCAATGATCGCCATTGAATCACATGCTTTACAATCTCTATGTCCCATGAAGTCTCAGAACCATCTGTTGGGCAAACCCTGATTGGACACACCAGTATGGCAGGCACGGAGCTGACTGAGATGTGCTCCCTTCCTCTGCAGAGCTTACTACCTAGCGGGCAGTCTGCCTGGGAAACCCTCCTCACTCTAGTTAGAGAGAGGCCATGGCCCTGAAGGAACCAGGGCAGGAAAGCCAGACCAGTGGTTAGGGAGATGCTCCTGCTCTGAGCTTTGAAGAAGGAAAAGGAAACAGCCCTAGGCTTTGGGGACGGCCAGAATCGCCATGGAGTTTTGTCACGCACACTTGCTAAGATTCAACCCAGATATTTTGTAGGGCTGGATATTCGGATATTTATAATCTCCAGAGGTGATTCAATACAGAGGGAACCAAGACCTGTATTTCTCTGATTTTTTTTAAATCAGAATGTTAGAAACTACATTTACATCTATGAAACATGTTAGAGTTCATCCTTGATATTTGAGGACTTTGTTGATATCTGAACTGTAGAAATGATGCTATCATTGCTTCAGGCCATATCTTTCTTTACTCCATTTCTTCATTTTAATTAATTAACTTATTTTCTTTTTAGGGCCTAACCTGCGGTACATGGATGTTCCCTGGCTAGAGGTATGCCACAGCCACAGCCAGAACTGAGCTGCAGCTTGTGGCAATGCTGGATCCTTAACCTACTGAGTGAGACCAGTAACTGAACTCGCATCCTCAAAGAAACTGTGTTGTGTTCTTAACCCACTGAGCCACAATGCGAATTCCTTCATATTTCACTTTTGAGCTCTTTTCAAAATTAGTTGAGTTTGATTTTTAAAAAACTTAGCACTGGAGTTCCCGTCGTGGCACAGTGGTTAACAAATCCGACTAGGAACCATGAGGTTGCGGGTTCAATTCCTGCCCTTGCTTAGTGGGGTTAACGATCCAGCGTTGCCGTGAGCTGTGGTGTAGGTTGCAGATGCGGCTCGGATCCCGAGTTGCTCTGGCTGTGGTATAGACTGGTGGCTACGGCTCCAATTCGACCCCCAGCCTGGGAACCTCCATATGCCGTGGGAGCGGCCCAAGAAATAGCAAAAAGACAAAAAACAAAAAACAAAAAAACTTAGCACTGTTTAATCCCATCCTATTTTTCCATTTCTCTTAAACTCAAGCTCATAATTTAGTCCAACCACATCTTCCCTGAGCTCTGAAGCTTCGGAACAGTATTATATAGGTCTCTCTCTTTATTAATGCAGATAGTAGGAAACTGTAGAAAAGAGTTCCAGTCAAAACATCACCTAATAAACAATTCAGAGACTCTGAAAGCTCCCTACAGAATTCCATCATAACAGTGGCCGTAAAAATAACATTTCATCCCCAGATCAGGCTATGTGTTTATTCAGCCAACAAAACACGGAATGTCATCCGAAATGGCAGCATCTGGCGACTCCTATATCTTGATGTATCTCCACTCATTTAATGTGTGACAGCTTGAGAAATGGAATAAAATACTAGATACTAGAGGTAGCAGACAAGTGACATATTACCTTCACAGAACCTCAGAAAGTCCATCTGCTCATTCTACTGATGAGGAACTGAGAGGAACAAAAGTAAGGGATTTAATTGACAATTCACATTAGGGCAAAGCCAACACCAGAATTTTTGTCTTTTTCTGTCCAAAACCCAACGTACCCTGGCACTTGATAATTTAGTCATATTTTTATGGTGAAATAAACCGTGATTTCTTAATGCATGAAAATGTATGGCCAAAAATAAACCACTTTTTGCTCAAAAAATAAATTGTGTGCAAAAAAATGCATATAAGCTATGCAAACAATTATACATGCAAGGATATCTATGAGCAGCAATCTGGCAGGAAATAGAAATTATTTAAATTCAAAGTTTTCAAGTAGACATTTACAACCTAGTAGAGACTCTTGTCAGTGCTGTGTATGGACGTCCAGAGTTCAGATGCAAAGAATGAGGAAAAATGGTCTCCAAATGAGCTTTAAACTAAAAACACGAGCGTGGAATGAACCAAAACAGAACTATGCAAAAAAAAATCCTGCTAAAGAAAAAGGAGAAGGAGACCAAGGGAAGGAGAAAGGAAGGAAGGAGAAGAGAGGGAGGGAGGGGGAGTAAAACCTGAAGGAAGAGAGAAAGGTTCAAATGCGTCAGCAAAATTCGGCCCCGTCTTATTAAATATACAAAAATATCTAGAGTTGACAATAAACTTCATTAACTTCAATCCCTATGGCAAGACTTTGCACAGCGTCAGGTTTTCTTAGGTTAATGTCGTGAAACTTTTGACTCATTTTTCTAGCTGACTTTCCCTCTGAATCTGGGAGCACCCAGCTGCAGGATTTGTCTTGTCATGAGCTGTGCTCACAGGGCAAGAGGGCTGGTCATGCAAGGCCAGGTATTCTGGAACCTGGGATGAATCGTTGACCATTTTTTTTTATTGTGAGATGCTAGAATAATGAAAAGTTTATAGATACAATATAACAAACCCAGATACCCAACACCACATTTAAGTCAGACCATGCTTACATTAGCTTCAGATGTCTTTTCCGATAATGAAGATAATTAAACACCGTAGTTTGAGTCAGATCTGTCTCCCCTTCCAAGCAATTTTTCCTCCTCCCTCTCTAGAGAGAATAAATTGTTCTGACTTTGAGGTTTGTTATTCCCATACATTTTTTAATTTAATTTTTATTTTACACTGGAGTATAGTTGTTTGATAGTGTTGCGTACAGCAAAATGAATCCGTTATACATATACATACATATGTTTTTTTTTCTGGTCCTTTTACCATATAGGTTACTATAGATATTGAGTAGAATCCCCTGTGCTATACAGTGGGTCCTTGTGATTATCTATTGTAAATATAGCAGTGTGCATATGTTAATCCCAAACATTTTTAATATTAGAATTATTCATATGTGGTATAGATCCATAAAACTCATAGTGATATTTGACATGTGGTAAGCTCTAAAGACATCATATTATGTGGCAAATGTTCTGCCACAACATTATCTGGTGTAGAGACTGTTTGTGTGCCAGCACACCAGGTGTTTGATCCTTCCAGACTGGGGTCTGACCCCAGACCCTATGATCATGAAGTAGCTGTGATGGCCTTAGGGAGTTGGAACCCCCAGGAGACACAGTCTGACTGAGCTCAAGCCTGAGTACTATCTTTCTTTTTTTTTTTTTAATGATGATTTTTATTCTTTCCATTATAGTTGGTTTACAGTACCGAGTCCTATCTTGATTTTCTTCACAGGAGGAAGAACTCATGTGCGTGACCTCTTTTTTTTTTTTTTTGGCTACACCCAGCACATGTGGCAGTTCCTGGGCCAGGGATGGAACCTGCACCACGGCAGCTACCTGAGCCACTGCAGTGACAACACCAGATTCTGAACCCACTGGGCCACCAGGGAACTCCATCATGTGCATGATTTTAAAAATGAAATAGCTGCATGAACATATGTAGCTTGCAGACTGTTGTAAAGAACCAAATCCTGTGATTACTCAGCATAATGTGCAGTTGGAAAATGTATCTCTCTGTACCTTAGTACCACTAGGAAAAACACTATACACTGAAAAAGAAAATACTGCATGCTGTGATTGATAAAATGGAAAATACCTTATTTTATAGGACGTGTCCTTGTATTCGAAATGATGCTTTTTCTTTACATATTCCATATGAAAATGCCAACGATGGGCTTTTGAAAATGGAGCCATATTAAGAGCTTTATCTGATGTCTTGACCCTCTGGTCTCTGGTTACTGTAATTCTAGCAAGGAACCTCTGCCTAGGTAACTGACTGTTTAGGTCACCGAGATGGGGATTTCGTCTTTGAGGAAATGGAATACCTAATTACAGACCTATCTGACCTCGAGGAAACTTGTCAAAAGTTTTAATTTGATCTGATCAGCCTGAGGCAGAGAATCAAGTTTGGGCCAATTTTTAACTGGACTTTTCTGTTACGAAAACACAGAACTAAATGAGTCTGTTTACCTCGTCTCTCCTTCACCCACTCTCCCCAGTTTAACTGGAAGTAAGAGAAGCTGTGTCTGAGGCATTACATTCCAAATTCTTTTTAAATCTGTCTTGTCTGCTCAGGAGAGGTCAACAGACTGGCTTTGGAAATTTCGTGGTCTGTCTCCTGTAGTCCTATTCAAATACACTATGATATCTCAAAGACAAGGTTGTTTGACCTTATAACATTTCTAAAGGTGTATTATTTTTATTGTGTGTGTATATGCATGTATATATATATACACTTATATATATGGCATATGCACATAAAGAATCAAAGAGTCCTCAAATTTGTTGGGAAGAGCAGCAATGCTCCCCACCTCCATTTTCCCTATCTCCCAGGAAACTGCGTTCCGTCTATTTACTAAGTCTTTTGATATCTAACTCCATGTCTCCTAGTTATAAGTTGATATTGCTGTGTCTCCACCACACATACATATTAGTTTTAGTATCAGTGAATTTCTACCATAAACATGAACAGTTTGCTCTTGTTTCCCCTCCCTTTTTACCACCGTCAGCATATACCGCTCCAGGGAAGCCCTTACTCCCAACGACAGGATCCTCTTGAGTCAACATTCTGGGGAGCTCACCCACCACATGAAAGGTCCCCCAGGACTTGTGCAACTCGCTGACACTGCTCAGGCCCCTCTACGTTTCTCTCCCTTTCATCCCCATCCTCCTAATACAGATGCATTCATTTTTCTTATATCATTAGTAAGTAAAGCATTTACATCATTCCATCTCTATATTAGTTACATAGTATAATGGGATATTTATTCCCTGTACTTTTCAAAGATTGAACTAATCATTACCTTGATTTTGTTTTTTGCCTCCTTTCCCATGTACTTACCAATAGTCCAACTTGACTTTCCACCCCTTGTCAAAACCAGTTCTTAATGCACCCAGATGTACCAGCTATTCTATCAATTTCATCTCCTTGAGATGTTCTCTCCTCTTCCTTCACCAGGTTGGGCTCGTGACCTCATGCCAGCTGCATGAATGTGGCATTGCCATTGTCGTGCCTTCATCCTGGAGGCCTGTCTTGCCTCTCTCCTACCAGCATTCCCTGTTTCCTTGATCCCCAATCTGCTCGTTGCTTGGTTTCCCTCCTCGGTTCGATGGAGGAAGCCATCCAGTGGCTTCCTGAGACAGGTTGTGTGGAAGGTAAACTTTTGAGAAATTGCCTGGCTGAAAACATCTTCCTTCCGCACCCACACTTGTTTAAGAGCTGAGCCAAGAATAATATCCCAAGTTGGAGACCGTTGTTCCTGAGAGTTTGGAAGCCATGCTCCATTGTCTCCCAACCTCCAAGGCAGCTATTCAGTCCAAAGCTGCCCTGCTCCCTGATCCTGTGGTTGATCTCTTTATTTCTCTCTCAGAAGCTGAATTTTCTTTGTCCCAAATATTCCCAAATATAATCATGATACACTTTGGTGTGGGTCCGTTTTAATTCACGGTGCTAAGATTTTTAATTGGCCTTTCAATATGGAAATCCCCACCTTCGTTTCTGAGATCGTATGTTTTCTTGATTTGTTTCATGATGATTTCTTTTTTAAAAAATTTTATTAAAGTATAGTTGATTTGCAGTGTTCTGTCGGTTTCTGCTGATCATCAAAATGACCCAGTCCTACACATGTATACATTCTTTTTCTCGTATTATCTTCCATCGTGTTCTACCACAAGTGATTGGATCTCGTCCTCTGTGCTATACAGAAGAACCTTATTGTCTATCATTCTCTTTCTTAGTTTTCATCTTTTTCTAAGGGCCACACCCGCGGCACATGGAGGTTTCCAGGCCAGGGGTCAAATCGGGTTACAGCTGATGGCCTACACCACAGCCACAGCAACACAGGATCCGAGGCTTGTCTGTGATCTACACCACAGCTCAAGGCAACACCGGATCCTTAACCCACTGAGTGAGGCCAGGGATCAAACCTGCCTCCTCATGGATGCTAGTCAGATTCGTTTCTGCTGCGCCACGACAGGAGCTCCTGTCATTCGAAATGTAAGAGTTTTCACCTACTAACCTCAAACTTGAAGTCCTTCCCCCTCCCCCTTGGAAACCACAAGTCTGTTCTCTAAGTCTGGGAGTCTGTTTCTGTTTCATAGATTGGTTCATCTGTGCCATGTTTTAGATACCACATATAAGTGATACCATGTGGTATTTGTCTTTCTCTTTCTGACTTACTTCATTTAGTATGAGAATCTCTAGTTGCATCCATGTTGCTGCACATGGCATTATTTCATTCTTTTTAGGGCTGAGTAAGTATTCCACTGTGTATATGTATCACATTTAAAGATGAGTTCTGTGTCCTCCCCTCCCTGTCCTCTCTTTCCAGAACCTCTAATATATAGAGGTTTGACTTCCTGGATTGAGCTTCTGATTCTATTGTATTTTTTTCCCCTACTCTCTATCACCTTGTCTTTTTATTTCATTTTCTGGGATATTTGCTCCACTTTATCTTCCATCCTCTCAACACTTTGTTACAAGCATATTTTAACTTCCAGGATCATTTTGAATTCTCTGGATGTGCCTTTTTTATAGCTCATTCTTCTTCTTGAGTGGGTGCAATTTTTTTTATCATTATGCAGAAGATATTCATGAATTTAAGTATATTCTTTCTTCAGAATTTATGTTTCCTTAAATTTTTTTTGTTCATGTGCTTATCTTGGTTTCTAGCTGTCATAATACAGGCTTTCTTAAGACATCTTATAATCCCTAGTTGTCTGCTCATTTTTAAGTTGGGGATCTAAAACCTGGGTAGGAGCCCTCAGTGTATACACAACCAGGCTTGTACATTGGGCTTGTTCATTGAGGAAACTTTTATGTAAGCATCTTTCAGTCTTTCCTTATGGGCTGATCAGATTTTCCACTGAAAAATCTTCTGTACTACAAGTTGCAAGACTGGCATCTATTGTCATTCTGGAAGACAAGTGGGGGAACGGCCTGGAGCTCTGTACTTTAATATAATTCTCCTATTTTTACTAACACCCAAGCCCTCCTCTGTGATCCATTCCTGAGAACCCAAAGATCCTCTGTTGTAAGCTTTCCAGGCAACACCTTTCCCCACCAATGTTCCTTGGGTTCCAGGGGGAACCTGAGAATCCTGTCCTTTTCCAAACAGACTTTCAAACAACCAGTCCTCCAGATTTTTCTCCTGCCTTGGCTCCCTTTCCAGAGACCCCCTAAAGTCTCTTCTCCCTAAGAGTCTGGTGATCCTGTGTTGTAAAGCAGAGAGTACCTGATTTTCCCAACTGCTGGTTTAGGATTCAGTTTTTCCCGTTTCTGCTACCATTCATCCATGTGTTTTCATCTTCCACAGTGTGTGACTTTCTTTCTGTCTCCCTCATTTGTCCTCATGCATTTATGCTTTATCATTTTGGTCAACTTGCTGTCAATTATGCATTTAACAACACCCACATAAATAATAATGTGTCGGTTTTGACTTTATAGTGTTCTTATTACAAAATTACACTCCCCCAAAGATAACAAATCAATTTCATAGCCAGTGTTCACGCAGCAGCAGACAATTTATCCTGACACTTGTTACCTTCTGGCTATAGTTCCCAGTCGTGCCAGATGCTGAAGAGCGTGTCTATGGACGGTGTGCAGTCAAACTCACTGAGATTCCAAGTGCATGTCCGCCGTGGTTCAGGGCATCACTGAATCCCTCCATGAGCAAAATAATGACACCTCCCACTTTTATGTCTGTTAAGTTCTTACCAGTACTAAAGTAAAAAATTAATTCACTATGAAGTTGCCCTTTTCAAGATGTTATTGGATTTGCCCACAGTCAGAAAGAAAGTCAAAAGATTGGAGATTATGTGAATGAAAAAAACACAATAAAGCAAAGCAAACATGATAGGTGATTACAATTACCCAGTTACATCAGCACCAATGATGAAGGGACCATGACACCTCCCTGCCCAGGCTTCTCGGAGCTTTGCGGAAGGACCAATAGGTGCTAAGAAGTCTGGATCTCAGCCCTGTTCTAGAAATGACCCAGAAACATAGAAACTGGAGCAAAAAAACCCAGCCCTTTTGATGAAATACAGGATTCAGAGGTAGGAGGGTTGATCATCTCATCTGAGGGACATGTCAGCTTTAACTAGAAGAGGAAGAAGAAAAGGCAGAAAGAAAAAATTATCCATGAAAATTTAACATTCTCATTTCCTGAAGCCTAGAAAACTCTAGCAACTTAAGAGATAACTAGGATTGAAGAAGTGGTACAAAAAGCTGATTACCTGATTCTTTCCACATAGATTCCTTTAAATGTCAAGATACATGCAATTATTTTCCCTAGTGAAATTTGAAATAGTGTATTTTTTAGACTATGTCATTAACAATTAACAACACCAAGTCTCTAAAAAGCCAGTGACAAATGATTCTTCTATTTCATTTTATTCTTTAGCTATGTCCATTACCAAGGTTCTTTTATACGGCATAAAACTGACTTGAAGTTTTTGATGGCATCATCTAAATCAATTATTGGTGGGGTGAGGAAGGAGATGTTACTGAAACACACAGACAAGAGAGGAACTGTGTGCTGGAAATCAGCAGAACTACCTCAGTCACCATGCTCACAGCCTCTCTGACTGCCTGCATGTGCTCCATGCCTCTGTGGCTTTCACATGTCAGAAATTAAGGAGCGGTCATTGTATACATTCAACAGTGAGGTTTTGCAAGGATGCATTCTTAAATATACATGTACTGCACAAACTTTCAAGAAACAATGATTGAGAAACACCATGTGATGTGGATTCAAAAGTAGTAAGATAACACAATCCTTGACTTCATAGATTTACAAACTAGTGAGGGATGCAAATATGTGATGTGACCTGCAGAGGACAAAGAGCTCTGTACGCACACAGGAAAGGCATTTGGCTAGGAAAAGGGTCTGGAGAACTTCCTCAGTGAAGACTATCTAAGCCAAATGGGAAGAGTGGGTGGGAAGGTGCCAGGAAAGAAATGTGGGAAAATCTATATACCAGGCAGTGTGAACCACATGTGCAAGTGCCTGTGGATAAGCTATCAGGGGGCTGAGGTGGGCAAGTAAATTAGGGTACATCTTTCTTAAAAACTGATGTTAAGTAGGCTTAAAGGATATAGAAGTAACCATGAAACAAAGTGAACAAATACTTACAAGACATATTAAGGAGGTGCTCTAACCCTAACTCTATGTATACAATGTTTTCAATTTAACCCTTAAAACAACAAAGGAAACTATCTATGTATCTATGTGTCTATCATCTATTGTCTATCTATCTGTTCATCTATCATCTGTCTATCATCTACCTATCAATCTATCTGTCTGTCATCTACCTATCATCTTTATGTCTGTCTATCTATCATCTGTCTACCAGGACAGACATGAGAGACATGAGACATGGTCCTTTTGGCGCATGATTATATCCCCAAGGCTTAGAGCAGTGATTGGCACATCCTGGGTGTACTTTTGCTGAATGGGGGAACTCTGTGTATTTAGTTGTGGAATGTATGGCCTGACCAGACTTGTGTTTCAGAAAGACGTTGCAGCTGAACATGGGGAGCATGAGCAGGGCAGGGAGATCAGTGTGGCAGCTCATCCATATGCAGATAAGGGGCGATGGGGCGACAGATCTGCAAGCATAGTGGGAGATGTTACTACATCCCTTTCCTTTCCTAATAGGAAAAGTGTACCTATCACAAAGTTAATACCATATAGGCTTGAACACCACCATTAGCAAGTTGACCTAGCAGCTACATAGAGATTTTTGGATTTGACAATTGCAGAATGCACATTCCTTTCAAGAATAAATAAAACATTTTTAAAAATAGACCATATCCCACCTCATGAAGCAGATCCAAAATTCATAGGATTAAAAATCATACAGTTGCTTATGGTCTCATAATGAGATAATTAATTTAAAAATCAGGAGCAAAAAGATAATAAGAAAACTCCCAACTTTTAGAAATTGAGAAAAATCCTCCAAATAACACATTTGTTACAATAGAAAATATATTCAACTAAAATTGAAAAGATTATATTCTAAAAATTATGAGAGTCAAAGTTATGCTTAGAAGGTAAATGTAAGATTAGAATATTAAGGAGAAAAAGAAAAGCCAATAAAAGTCAGGAGCTATGCAGCCATCTCAAGGAAGTTAGACAAACACAGAATATACACACCAGATAGATGATATTTTCATCAAGCAGAAAATACAGGGTTTGTGGATGGAAATGGGCCATGAGGGGGCCTCAGACAGTATTCAATTTCTGGGCCTGGATTATGCTTACAAATACATTCACTTTGTGACCATTTATTTAGCTTTGCTTTTGTTTTATACGCTTTGTTGTATGTAGGTTATGTTTTCACAATAAAATTGGTTTAAACATTTGTATCTACAAGGAAACAAATAGAGATGATGGTTATCCAAACACATAGGGAAAAGGGGAGAAGAATTAAGCAGGATTAATAAATGATAAAGAACTAAGATGCGTTGGACTTGGATTCTGGTGCTTCTTTTCAGAGGGGACTGGAGGAAGAGCAGTTTGGGACCCACTGGTTTAGGAAATCTGTGGGGTTTTCTCCAGGTGAAGACACTCCGTCCTCGGTGAGCCCGAAATGGGGATCTGAGAGTCAGCGGTACAGTGCAGAAGATCACAGAAGTCAGGGAAAGAAGAGACGAGAAGGTTGGATGGAACTTGGGGGCACATGTGCATTCAAGAGAGAGGCAGAGGCACCTCCAGACTCTCAGCAAGAGAACCAGGGGGAAATGGGCTCATGGAACCCAACAAAAGCAAGCGACTCAAGAATTCAAAATGGTCAGCCGTGTCTGATGCTGCCAGGAGGGAAAAGGGAGATCAAGATGCAAAAGCACCCTCTGCACCAGGAACAAAGGGGAATGAGCCCCGGGAGGAGAACCTCTTTCTTCCCTCGCCCAGGAGTGAGGGGGAAAGTGGAAGATGTGTACACAGGAAAGTTTGTTCATGGTGTGGTCAGAAGAGTTTGAGATTCAGGTGGCCTCAGTTTTCCCCAGGAGGTAGGAATGAGGGGAGGAGTGAGGTTTAAGGGTGTGAAGAAACATAGAGAGAAGGACAAATGGCACAGCTGATGGTGAAACATGGTCAGACAAGGTCTCTGGTATTGTAGGTTCTGGACCAATGGATTTAGTGGTGTGTTTCATCATTAGTGGAGATTATTTCAGATACTTCGGTGTGAAATTACTACAATTTTCATCTTTAATTTTCTTAGGATATTATTTTTGAATCGAAGTTCCTTCTCTCTTATGTTTGACTCCCCTGCTCATTTTCACCCTCTGGCAGAGTCTGATTCTGGATGCAGTTGGGAACCCTGGGGATAATGAAAAACCTTGCACCTCAACATGAAAATGATTATTTATGTGGGCAGTGACCCCAAAAACAATGCAAGAAAGAAAAAAATTGAATGTTACTGGAATGCCATTTTTATGTATACATTCTTTTTTTTTTTTTTTTTTTTTTTTTTTTTTGTCTTTTTGCCATTTCTTGGGCCGCTCCCACGGCATATGGAGGTTCCCAGGCTAGGGGGCTAATCGGAGCTGTAGCTACCAGCCTACGCTAGAGCCAGAGCAATGCAGGATCCGAGCTGTGTCTGCGATCTACACCATAGCTCATGGCAACGCCCGATCGTTAACCACACCATAGCTCATGGCAACGCCCGATCGTTAACCCACTGAGCAAGGGCAGGGATCGAACCCACAACCTCACGGTTCCTAGTCGGATTCGTTAACCACTGCGCCACGACAGGAACTCCTGTATACATTCTGATGTATGTATACATATATAATAATTTTGCTGAAAGGAACTCAGGCTTTAAAGTTATTTATATACCTTGAATAAAATCCAAGACTGGTCATATAACAGTAGGTTCCCATTTTCTAAAAATAGGGAAATAATATCTACCTTTTAAAGTGAGTGTAAAGAGTAAACAATACAAAATCTTGAGCAATGTCACTGTATGGTAATAGCATACCCAGCAATTTAGTTATTTATAAGCAAGCTAGACTAGTTTATAGTTAAATCATCACCAGTATCATCACATCATTCTTGCTGGCATTTTACTCTGCTATAAATCTAAGTTTTTATGCCAATTGTATCAGTAACTAGCTGTGTGACCCTTGGGCAAATTGTGTCACCTCTTTGGGTCTTTTTAATTTATTTAACATAAATAAGGCTGGTCTGAATAGAAAAAATTCTTATTCTAAGGATTGTCAGACATAGAAATTTTGCTATTAATTTCCAACAAGAATTCTTTAATATTTAATCAAGTATTGCTAATTTTGACAATTCAGTAACTTTCTCAACATGAAATTTTGGATAGAAATGACTATAAATTTCTCTCTATTATCATTTTCCAAATGTACAGTATAGAAACTATGCAAATCTTTACTTCCAGGTCAAGCCTTACTTTTTTTGCTTTGTTTTAATATAACTTTCTGTGACTTCTGAAAGTAGAAAAAGAACAGGTTAGTGTTCACATCAGCACAGGCAAAAACACAAGAAAAAAAAGAGTCTTTCTAAATCCAAAGGACAAAATGTATGCTTCTATACATTACTTTTGGAAAGTTATCTCTTTAAACTGAAATACACATTCTTAACTATGAGTCACTTGTGTGTCTAAATCTGTTTATCTGGTTGTGAAAATGGTCAAACATCCAAAGTGATCCCAATTCCTGGCATCATATATTTGCTGCTATACTTTCAACAAAATAAAATACCTAAATACCCCTCTATACAGTCTATTATTATGAATGCTCATAAAATGTTATTTGGGGAAAGGCAAAAGTTGCAGAATCACACATTTGCTATAATCCACACATATACACGCTGTTTAATGCTCATTCAAGAATATCAAGAGGAATTCACCCTAACTACCAATATCGCTGTGTCTGAAATGAGCAAAGGGAAAGGAACAGGAATTTGAAGAAACTGTCCCTTTTTACTTCACACGTTTTATATAAACTTTCCACTTCAGGGAAGAGTAGAACTAACTTAAAAACTGAGTGTTAGGGAGTTCCTGTTGTGGCACAGCGGAAACGAATCCGACTAGGTACCATGAGGTTGTGGGTTCAATCCCTGGCCTCGCTCAGTGGGTTGGGGATCTGGCATTGCGTGAGCTGTGGTGTAGGCCAGCAGCTATAGCTCCAAGTAGACCCCTAGCCTGGGAACATCCATGTGCCATAAGTGCAGCCCTAAAAATACAAAAAAAAAAAAAATAGTGTTAATTAGGAGATTACCAAAGCAGAAATTCTGTCAGAGGAAAAACAAACAAGAGCAACAAGCTAAATAATTACTTTTCAAACTTCCAAAGATGAACAAATTATAGGTAGTAATAAAAGGGTCATGACTCACAATATGCCGGCACCTTGTTACCAGTTTTCAACCTATGACTACAGATAAATGTCAGTGTCCTTCCCCACCTACTATCTGCTAAAATTTTCAAAGAATTTGCAGTCTTCAAATTTCAAGGTGCTCTGTCCCTCTAAAGAGAAATTTCTTCAAGAGGAAAGCCATCTAGTTCCACTCTAAGAAATGCTACCCAGTAAATTATATTTGAGAAAATTTACTTTGTTTTATTATTAATAACTTTTGTACAAATATAAGGTTTGCCTTTTTTTTCCCATAAGTATTTTTCCCTGCAAGGAAATGAAAAGCAGACTCTTCAAACAAAATGCAGGATATGTTTGCTTAAAACAACAAACGCAGGAGAAAACTATAGCCCCTCCAGCCCTCCAAATCTCCAAATTTAGTGGTTAAATGTATCCAGTACTGTTTACATAGATCTGAACCTCAAACCAGAAATGGTGTCACATACAAAAGTTAAAGCCAAAATATCATTGCCAGGATCACTCACCAGTGGGTAGATTAAATAGGACATCCTACGATTTTGTTTTCTCGTAAAGGAAACCTCAAACAAGAAAGGCAGAGAGTATGCAAAGAAACCATACGCTTCATTTTTTTTTTCTGAAACATTATAACAGAGATGCTTTCTTTCGTATTTTTATCCAAATCGCTACTTCAAAGGTGCAAATATTCAGATATGAGAATTAGCCAGGTTTGCGAAAACTTAAACACAGAATTTCCCTTTGAGGATCAGCTCTGGGTGAAGCTTCCTTGAACATCTGCACATCATTTTCTTTTCCAGTTCATAAATCTCACAAACGGTGATCATCATAACTTTTACCTGAAGAAATCCTGCTCCCAGCCCCAGTGACTCCCACTGTCCTGAGCGCGTGAAGCCAAGACCCTTGCCTGACCTCCCCAGCTCTGCAGGAGCTACAGGACCCACCACTCTGGGCGCCTGGCCTCACCCTTACACAGCCAGCCTTCATGTTCAAAAGGAACAGGCAGGGAGAGCTTCATACGATAAGTCTGCATAGAAGCCCCGTGAACTTTTATCACTGGAGCTGGGTTTTTATTTTCCAGTGAAAACGACTCTTTCACCTGGTCTCTGTGCTTACGAATGTAAGGCCAAGATATATATCTTCATTACCAAGACACAGTTGAGTAAAGCAATATAACTGACAGGAATTCCTGTCTGGGAGATCTATCATGGGGTTTTTTGGGAGTCTACAGATTAATATCAATAAAGGTTATGGATATTAATATCCCCAGGGTGTTGGAGCAGCTGTTGCCTCAGACTGCTGTCCCAGTCCAGTCAAGAACCCTGCCTATTTATGTTTCGCTTGAAGAAGGTCCAAAGATGGCAGCACAGATGAGCTACTCTGAGCTAGACTAGCTCGAATCTCAGGCTGCATTGACCCCATCCCCCTACAGAAGAAGCAGTGTATGGTAAGCCAAGCTTCAGTCATAATCTGCTTTGGTCTTTAGTGCCCTGTCCCTCCTTTGAGACCCCCAGCTGCCTTGCCCCGTCACATTCTCTCTGGCCAGTCTCCTCTTATCTTCCCAGCTCTCGAAGAACTGTCTCCAAGGGAAACACCTTCCCAAGACCAGTTCCTCAACCACAAAGCCTTTCTTTGCATTGGTTAGACCCCTGGAACTTTATTGATTAGTCTCCACTTCTCAAGATATTCCTTTTTCCTACCCACACCCAGTAGTCTCTACTTATCAAAATATTCCAGACCTTCCCACACCCAGACTTTAAGCCTCATTAAACCACCTCAACATCCAGGAAGACCTCACATCAGCAGAGCACTTTGCTGTTTACCAAACAAAAGGATGTGTCTCACAGTGCCTGGCGTGGTCCTTCTCTCTACAAGCAAATGTGTTTTTGTGCATTCTCGTGCTTAAGCTTCAGGAGTATGCAGTGAGTTTGGTGTAACTGGTCCCCCTTTATTCATGTAATCATAAAATAATAGCTAATATTTCTTAGCTAAGAATAACGCTAAGAGTGCCAGACATTGTTTAAGCACTTTACGAGTTAGCTCATTTAGTCTTCATAATGCCATGGTGGTAGTTAGATTATTGTCTCCATTTTACAGATGAGGAAACAGAGGTGTGGAGAGCTAAGTAGTTTGCCCACATTTATACAACTAGAAGATGACAAAACCAGCATTTGAATCTGCTGTGGTCCTCTCCCTACGGGCTTAGTGCCCCATCCCCTGTGCAACGGCTAACAGAAGAAACTCTAGCCAGCTAGGAGGCTGGGAGCAGAAGGGGCTTATCCAGAACCAAGCTGGGAAAAGCAGGCTGGCCTTCTCACTCAAGCACCTCACTCAAAGCATCAAGTGCATCTCCTTTCTGGCTCCTGGTCATATTTCCCTCAGGGAAGCTGCATGCCCTGTCCATCCCTTAGCCTGCTGGTCTCAGCTGTCAGTGGACCTTGATATGACAGAGGCTATTCATAGCTGCAGCAACTGGGATGAGAAAAATGGGGACATACACTCACGCATCCTGATAACTTACCACCACAATGCCTGGGGGTTCACTGGTATTAGGTGGAAGGATATGAAAATGCTCACCTTTGACAAGTTTTGACTCTCAAAGGCAGCAGTTCTATAAGGCTCAACTTAGGCATTGGTGCTCAGCCCAGGGAGTGGGTCTGGGCAAGCTGGAGCAAAGAGGTCACCAACATCCTCAAAACCCAGAGCAGAAGCAGCAGCAGTGCACATGGAAACTCTCAGAGAGGCACACCTGTCCTGATAATGTGCCTGGTTTGCAGAATAATCCTACACCCCCAGTGCCACTGGGAAAAAAAGAAAACTACCCAACCTTCTGTCGAGGAAGGGTGGATGCCCTGTCCATCCTTTAGCCTGCTGGTCTCAGCTGTCAGCAGACCTCGATGTGACAGAGGCTGTTCTTCTTCTGAAGAAGAACTGCTCCAAGGAAGAGACGGGGAAGCCTCTGGCAGCCACCCCACAGGGTGGCAGGCAGGGTGTCCCTGCCTCCTGTGCATAAAGAGGACAAGGACCTCCCTCCAACTTTGGAATCACGTTCTCCAAGTTCCTGCCTCTCTGTTCAACAGTCTCTTGACAGGTAATGGGTACAGCGTGTCACGGCTGATCAAGACACCATCATAGCAAGTTCCCCAGCATTTAAAGCCAAAATAGCATTGAGAAGCTTCATGCTGCAGTCAAATCCAGGAGTAAAAAGCAAACCTCCCAGAGCAATCTGATGGATTAATGGAGGACATGAATTGTGGCTTAGCTTTGGGATACTAGGTAGTTAACAAATATCACCATTAATTGATGGGAATGAAATTATGGGGACTGGATGTAAGATGGAATCAGAAAGAAGAATTTAGTGTGAAATGGGTGCTTAAACAGTTTCGATAAATCAAAGAAATAAACCAAGAAGAAACACCACCAACAGTTCAAGCAACCCCATTAATAGGGAATGAAGTACTAGAAGCCAGGATAATTGAGTTATCCTAGAGAGAAAATCACATGCAAGGATGAATTCACGGCTCTGCCCTGTCTGATAGAGTGAAAAATACAAGGATGCTTTTAAACAAATATAAATACGGAGAGCGAGCAAATATTAGTGATGGGAGGGTGGAGCTATTCTTAGGGAAGCATATCTCCCCTTATGGAAGATGCCATGACCCAAGGTGATTCTCTGAGGTAAGGAACAGTCATATTGCTGTTACTTAACTGACAAAGTGGAAATAAATTAACCAAGAAACCACACTCTCAGGGATATCGAATAATGTCCTATCAGTGACTTCTTTGGGGAGCAAAGATAAGTCCCTGTAAAAACACAAAAGATGAAGAAGGAGAAGGAGGAGAAGACGAAAAAGGAGGAGAAAAAGTTAGTGAGAATATCAGCTTCCTGGGGGCCTCCATTGGCTGGGTTGGGGATGGATCGACAGCCCAAGGCTACTACTCAGGCTGTCTCAGAGATGCCACTTGCTCATGTGAGAGTCATACGGACAGGGCTCTAAAAACATGCAACATTGGACATGAGGTCCAGAGGCATTTTCTGCTCTAGAAATGGAAGACCAGACCAATATGGTAGCAAAGGTCACATAACAATAAAACCCTGCACGTGGCTCATCGGATCTGGTTACACCCTGACTGTGAGATACACACCAGAATTTGAAGACTCGGTACAAACAGAAAGAGTTAAAAGATCTCAATCATACACTCTTATACCGATTAGGGTTTAAGTGATAGTATTTTGAATACATGGAGTTAAGTGAAATATATTATTAAAATTAACATCACCTGTTTCTTTTTGCTCTTTTAATGTGAAAGGTAGAAAATATAAAATGCTAGATGCGGCTCTGTCCCTAGGAGACACTGTGAATCTAGAAAGAGAATATGGTAAGTGAGCCAGGGCTACACCACAGCCCCAGCAATGCAGGATCCCAGCCTTGTCTGTGACCTACACCACAGCTCACAGCAACACCGGATCCTTAACCCGGTGAGTGAAGCCAGGAATCACACGCAAATCCTCATAGATCCCAGTCGAGTGCTTAACCTGCTGAGCCCCAGCAGGAACTCTGACCCAGGATGCTTCTTCCGCAAAATTATTCCCCATTTGTAGGGTTTTCACCACGGTTGGTCTTTTGGAACAGAAGCCAAGACGAAGTAGGACTGGGTGCATGCTGTGTGTCCTGTGTGACCCTGCAGAGCCCAGGAGCCCAGGGTGACCATCCACCTGGCCAGGGAGTGGACGTGATGGGAAGAAAGTCAAAGCCACCAGGAGGAGAAAGGGCGTTGGTCAAAATCTCAACCAACACACTCTTCACCCACTTTGTGTGAGTAACCTTGGCAAAACATACAAAATGAGAGACAAATGGGTGCTCTTTTTGTTAAAATAAATCTTAATCATGGTACAGGAAAAATATACTTCCAATGTCTGTACCTAAGAGTGGCAGAGATCTGCTCGTTAGTAACTCAGTGAAATCACACTCATTCAAACTTTTAAAAATGCCATTTCACAGCTTACGGATAATACAATTATCGTGACTTA
This sequence comes from Sus scrofa, assembly GCF_054392235.1. Taxonomy (NCBI): domain Eukaryota; kingdom Metazoa; phylum Chordata; class Mammalia; order Artiodactyla; family Suidae; genus Sus; species Sus scrofa. The sequence continues at coordinate 4,491,724 of NC_139383.1, forward strand.
GTTTGGGGGGGTTTCATTTTTTTAAGTTTTGTTAAAGTATAGTTGATTTGCATTGAGGTTTTTAAAGTGTTGTCCCGCAGCACTTCCTACCCGCCGTGTTCCCTGCATGGGTACTGCGTAAAAACATTAAAACGTTCGCTGCCCTTGGTAGCTGAAACATTCCGCAGGTAAGCTTGATGCACCCACTCAGCAGAAAGGCGGCCTTGGCGCTGACCGTTTCTGATTGAACACATGTTCCGGGTGATCAAAGTCGTATTCGATCGAGCTGTATCTGCTTGTCTAATTGTTTCTTGTTTATCGGATTACAGCTTTCCAGCAGCGGCAGAATCGCCACCAATGTGGACGTCCTTTTGACGGTGGCAGAGCAAGTGGATACATTCTCACAGCGCAGAAATTTCCCTCTAGACCAGAAATGGGGATTTTGCAGGGTGGTGAATCGGCTTCAGATCTCTCAGCACCAAGGGGTTTGTCTAATAAGAGTGCTTAGCAAACCAAAGGGAAGATGATTGCAGAGTGATGAAATATTCACGACGACAAAATAGCTACACAGAGAAAGCCATCAGGCCTGCCAGATAACTGGGTATTTTTCTCCAGGCCTCTCAGGACAGCGCGATCTGGAGGAAGCTGCCGCCCACCCTGGATGCAGATAAACCGAGCGCAGATGCCTCCCTGGGGGACCCCCCTGGCTCTGGCTCAGCGCCCTGGGGAAGGCGGGCTTCTTTTCAGATCCCGCCGCCCAGGGAGTGCGGTACAATTAGGCTCCCTGTACAACCAAACGAGGCCTCAGCTCCCCGCTGCCCGGTCATGTTCTGTGAAGAGCAGATAGGGCTGCTCATGGAGGAACACGGCCATAAATCATTCAGTGTCAGAGCCTTTTCAAGTTAAATCCCTCCGCTCCGGAGCCCACTGCTCACGAAGGTTCCGGGAGCCTCAATTATGGAAATGCCTCGCAATGAAGATTAGAGGTGCATTTGGTTATTCATTCACTTCCCATTCCTGAAGTGCAATAGCTCTATTTCGGGAATCGGTTTGCAGCCTACCATCCACTGTCTGGTGTAATTTTCTAACACGAAGAGACTTTCAAAAATGCATCTATGCCATATATATCTGCGCGTGAGTGTGTGTGGAATTTCACCTAGGAATGAACCAGTTGGAAATAGTTTTAATTACCACTGAATACAACACTGCAAAGTCACTTGGCTTCAAATAGAATTCCAATGTCGTGGGCTAGCGAGGCGCCCAAGAATGAAACCACTGCATAGCATTTTGTCAACGTCGTCAAAAGTGGGGTTTAAAATCCCTGCATCCTAATCCTTGCAGCTTTGTGTGCCTCATAAACCCATTCTGTAATGAGCATTTTATTTAAGCCATTTTTAGAGATTAGAAAAGAGTTTATTTCCTTCTACTTTTCATTTACGTTCCTCTTAATCCCTTCATTCTATAAACTTAATTGCTATTTTGCTAGTCCCCAAGCAGCTAACCTAAGCCTTCTTTAAGCATTTCTTAGTAATTTTCCTTCAGTTATTTACCACATTTCTCTTGAGTCAGCTGAATGAAACTTTCGGGATATTTCTGGGGTGAATAAAACTTTCAGATGAGGCATTTGCTTTTTTTGCTACAATTAAACACATTTTCTTTTCCATTCTTTCCCTCTTCTGGGGGGGACTTCAGAGATGTGACAGAATGATTGATACCAGTCATTAGTCATGTTTTTTCTTCCCCCCTTTATCTTGGTCAAAACACTCAACATTACATTTGGTGGAAAAACAAATGAGCACCCGATGCAGGCACCACCGTTTCCCCGCATCCTGACAGATTTGGATTCTGATCAAGATATCTCAGTATCCTCTTCTTCAGTCTGGAGCCCACACCCAGGCTGCTATCTGCTTCATCCTCTTAGCCAGCTTTAATCTTCCACACACACCTGTGACAGCAGCAGCAGCGTAATAAAATAAACAAGTAAATAAATAAACTGGAAACAGCTCCCTGAGGATATGACCTCAGTAATATAATTTCATCCAAGGAAAAGACTGCAGAGAATAGCTCGATTATTTACCTATTTATTCTCTGTGAGTAAAAATAGTAGCAAATGTGGTGAGTGGGCCAGAAGTTTTCCTGAGTCTTCATAGTCTTGACTGAGTTTCCGTGAGGAATGGGTGTATATCTGCATATATTTATTTTAACTCTGTTTAGCAAAATGGACGTCCTTGCAATCAGGTCTTCAAAAGAGGGACAAAAATGGATTTGGCCAGTAATTTAGTGGCTGGCTTGATGCTCAAGAACCATGTGGGAATCAGATGTAGACAGAGGCAACAGAAGCAATGCATTTCTCACAGGAGAGCATCAGCGCCCTAGCTTCACTTTCCTATCTGTGCTTCAGGGTAAAGCATTTCTCACCTCAGCCCCTGCAGGCTGTGTCCCTGCCACAGAAAATACCACGGACCTTTTTTTTTAATTTAATTTTTTTTTTTGTCTTTTTGCGTTTTCTAGGGCCGCTCCTGCAGCATATAGAGGTTCCCAGGCTAGGGGTCCAATCGGAGGTGTAGCCGCCAGCCTACACCAGAGCCACAGCAACACGGGATCCGAGCCGTGTCTGCAACCTACACCACAGCTCACAGCAACACCGGATACTTAACCCACTGAGGGAGGCCAGGGATCGAACCTGCAACCTCATGGTTCTTAGATTAGTTAACCACTGCGCCACGACGGGAACTCCGCCATTGACCTTTCTTTCGAGGTCACATTGTACAGGATTCCATGTTTATTTTCTCGTTTGATGCTGTAACCCATGACCACCAAGAGTTTTAATGAGCAAGGTTGCCATTATTATCCTAGGTATTATCCAAGAGAAAACCAAGTCTTGTGGAGCTCATGTGGCATATCCAGTGCCTCACAGCTAACGCTGGGCTACACACACTTGATGACAATTTTTATTCTGAATTTGATCTTCCTTCAACAGCACTGTAGCCACCTCCAACACGTATTTCTTAGTCTTGATCTTTTTTTGAAAAAGTTGGAATTCCAACATGGGACCCAAGGTTAAGTCAACCTATGTTGACTTTGCCCCTGTTTTTACCATATGGTGGATCAGGGATCTGAACAAGTAACAAAGAATCTCTATCAAAGACTTGGTAAGGACATAAAACCCAGTCCATGGTGTTGAAACAAGCCCAGTAAAATCTTATACTGTCTACTTACTTAAGGATATGAAGAGTTGGAAAAGGACAGAGTTTGTTCACAGGTCTTGCTGTTAGAATTGGCAACCCTGTCATATTCCATAGGCAACTAACTTGAGTAAGATCGGTTCTCCAAGGTAATGAGTTTTTTGTTTTGGGGGGGTTGGTGATTTTTGTTGTCTTTTGTTTTTCTTTGCATTTTAGGGCCACACCCGTAGCACATGGAGGTTCCCAGGCTAGGGGTGGAATGGGAGCTACAGCTGTGACCTACACTACAGCTCACAGCAACGCCAGATCCTTAACCCACTGAGCAAGGTCGGGGATCAAACCCGCAACCTCAAGATTCCTAGTTGGATTCGTTTCTGCTGTGCCACAACAGGAAATCCGGTAATGAGTATTTGATGTCTCAATGAAATTGATCAATGCCTCTGTTAGAAACTCAAATGGAAATTACTTGATAAGTAACATGGGATAAATACCTGTTTATTTGCTTTTCTCCCCCCTCTATTTGCTTATTTTTTAAGTGGAAGGGGTAGGCTAGGCACTCAGGCTACAAATAATCTTCCGAAGAATTCCTGTCTCAAGAACTTCACTGGGTCTTGTGTTTCCCCATCAAAATAAGACAATAATGCCAGTGAGTGTGCTTGGTGAATAGTAAAGACCCTCGAAAACATGAACAGAATTGTTATTCTCATCAGTAATTTTATATTATCTTTCAGATAGAGTAGCAAAGCATAATTATGGTTTAATGTTGCATATTTACTGCCAGCAACTGCTACAGTATTAGCCATGCTTCCAGTGTAAAAAAAAAGTCGGCAATGAAATCTAAACCATCAGTGTGTGGGAGTGGAGTGTCTTCATCGCAGAGAGAAGGTGCGTGTTCCTAAGGGTCCTTATCATCGAATCTTCCCTGGACCTCTACACGTCACAGTCCGGCCGAAAGGAGAGGAAAGCCAGGGGCAGCGTATGGAGAAAAGGAGCCCCAGACAAAGGCACAGAGACCCCATCTGCATATCCATTGATCTTAAATCCTGTATCTTAAGCCCTGTGTCTTAAACCCCATAGCATCTGCGCTCATATTTCCAAATGGCTCCTTGTTCATGTTCACATGACATTTATTTTCTCCTTGAAATCCCAAACAGGAAATGTTAGCAATTGACCAAAAGAAACAACCAAACAACAGGAACAGCAGCAACGAGGGAAACGTGCAATGTGTTTGGTTCTTCGAGACCGCATTTAAAAAGCAAGCTCCCTATTTTCGGAGAATGTGAGGCCATGGTCTGGTGTGTGAATCTTAACGGTTCATACGCATGAGGACATGGAGTTCAATAAATGCCAGTCTTCACAGTAACCATAGTGATATTGTTGCTACTGCTAATAATAACAGATAAGAAAAAAGACCCAATACCAACTTCCGAGATGGGAAACTTAAGCCCTCTCCCCCCGCAAAAGCATATGGCAGGAGTTCCCACCGTGGCTCGGCAGACTAAGAACCGGACATAGTTTTCATGAGGATGTAGGTTGGATCCCTGGACTCACTCAAGGGGTTAAGGATCCAGTGTTGCTGCAAGCTGCAGCATAGGCCACAGATGTGACTCAGATCTGGGGTTGCCATGGCTGTGGTGTAGGCCTGCCGCTGCAGCTCCCATTGGATGCCTCGCCTGGGAACCGAAATATGCCACAGGTACAGCTGATTAAAAACAAAAAAGGTAAGTGAGCCACAGTGGGTTCTAGAACCAATCTTAGAGTCAGGTTCTCTGAACATCTGGCGAGAAGCTGTCCCAAGAGAACAGGCCATTTCTCAAGGAGGTAATGACAGCCAGAGGGCTGTCCGCTCCAATGTAATAATTCTAGACACATTCTACTTTGCAAATTCCTTTAAAATATGTGTATATTTAATGTGGACATAAAAAAATCAATGTTTGGGCTTCAGCCCTATTCACACCTTGATGTAGTTTATAACAGAGCAGGCAGCAGTAAAATTAAAAATGTTAACTTCCTAACAATGCTTTTTGTTGTTTTACGTTTGACGTAACTGACCAAATGGGACATGCTCACTTTTAATGCGGTTTTATTTATTTTTCTTACACTATTTCTTTAGCACTTTTTCTTCTCACATGACACAGTAATACATAATTCAGAGCTTTTATGCCTCTCTGCTCCGTCCGTGTGATTTCTTATGCTATTGAGCCGCTCTATTTACAAGCAAATGGCCAAAATGTCTTTGATTATTCATTCTGGGGCGGGGCAGGAGGGTGCATTTTTAAAAGCTGCTGGGAATTTTAACCTCTGAAATCCCAAACTGCTTTTCCGTGCTCCAGAGATTTGTCTGAGCTCTGGCCTGGCTAGGAACAATCCATGTCCTGCTGGGCGGTCCTGTGCTCTGTCTGAATGGTGACCCTGGGACGTCCATGGGGGTAAGGCCCCCGTGATGGGGGGACAGACACTTACTAACCCCATGGGTGTCACACCCACAGTCTCAGGGCTTTCACCCCCAGTCTTCACAGCCATTTTTGTTTGTTTGCTCCTGCGTCTTCTCCTCTGATTTTGTTGCTAACTTCTGTTATTTTATGTTTTCAATTAAATTTATTTTTGTTTTAGGGTAGAGTTGATTTACAGATTTGAGTCAATTTCTACTGTACAGCAAAGTGACCCAGTCCTACATATATACACATTTTTTTTCTCGTACTATTTCCGTCGTGGTCTATTCCAAAAGGATATAGTTCCCTGTGCGGTACAGTAGGACCTCATTGCTTATCCATTCTAAATGCAATAGTTTGGGGGAGTTGCCATCGTGACTCAGTGGCTAATGAATCCAACTAAGAACTATGAGGTTGCAGGTTCGATCCCTGGCCTTGCTCAGTGGGTTAAGGATCTGGCATTGCCGTGAGCTGTGGTGTGGGTTGCAGACGTGGCTAGGATCCCACGTTGTTGTGGCTCTGGTGTAGGCTGGCGGCTATAGCTCCAATTCGACCCCTAGCCTGGGAACCTCCATGTGCTGCAGGAGTGGCCCTAGAAATGGCAAAAAGACAATAAATAAATAAATAAATAAATAAATAAATAAATAAATAAATAAATAAATAAAATGCAATAGTTTGTGTCTACCAACCCCAAACTCCCATCCATCCCATTGCTGCTAACCCTTGTCATTCTGGAAGCATAGCTGCGCCTGGGAATTAAGAAATTCCAGGATAACTGAAGCCGAGGCGCCCTCACCCCCCGCACTTTCCCCCCACCCCCACGCTCAGGCTCAGCATCTCACATCCCCTCGGCATCTCTCAAAGGCTCTACTGGTGCTTCTATCTGAGCTTCTGGGATGAGAAGATCCTGTCAGCAGAGGAGTGAAATCATACAGCATAATTATAAGATTTAGGGGCTGAAAGGGGCTTTGGAGGCCACCAAGTTTTATTTTAGATGAGAAAGCAGAGAAATCACACCATGAGCAAAGGTCACGGAACTGGTGAGTGACAAGAGGTCACCTTGAACAGGAGGCCTCGGCTTCCCGAACATGGTCCCTCCGCTCCCACCCATGAACTTGCCCAGTTACACACGGGTCTGTCTGTGTGTGTCTGTACCTTAAGCCCACCTGCCCCGTGCCTCCCAGGACCTGGCCTCAGTCCATCCAGTGCCTGAAAGGTGCGCCATCCCAGGCACCAGCTTGCACCTCGCTGGACTCCCCTGGGCTGCTTCTGAAAGCTTTTTCCCTCTGCACCAGACTTTCCACAATCAGAAAAAGCCCAAGAGAAGAACAAGGAACGAGGAATGACAAGGATGATGGTGGAAACTGCCAAGAAGCTCACCTATCTCCATCTATTCTCTCCTACCTTGTTTAATATTCCTTCCCCACCTTGTGTGTTCTCACACTGGTCCATTGCAGACGCCCCCTTGTCAAGAGGACCTGGGCAGAGCCAATCTCAGCACAGGCCCTGAGGACACACAGGAGTGGATGTCAGAGCAGAAAGGAGCTAATGTGCTGACAAACGCGATGAGAGAGGCAGGTGAAGCCCAGGACAGCCAGGTCCTGATGCATCTGTCCTGCAAGACAGCTGCACACCTGCTCTTTCGTCCTCCCTCTCCTGCCTCCCCTGCCTTTCTCTCTCTTCCCTCCTTCCTCACATCCTTTACACCCCTCCTTCCTTTCTTCTTTTCTCTGTTTTCCCTCCCTTCCTCCCTCCCTTCCTTTCCTTTCTCTTTCCTTCCTTTCTTTCTTTCCTTCCTTCTTTCTCCCTTTCCACCTTCCTTTTCCTTTTTTGCCAGACAAGAAGTGGCCAACAATTCCTAGCATCTCATGGAAACTTTACCTAAAACAAAGATGTCATTCACCCATCACTTATTCACTTTTTCATTCCCCAACACTTGTTATGTTTCCAGAGGCACTTGGCTGGATTCAAAGGCTACAGAGGTTAATGGAACCCAGCGCCCACCCCAGCCGAGCCCTTGAACGTCTAGCCTTCTTGGGACAGACCCGCCCGGCAAATGTGAAGATCCGGACTGGGACAGCTGTCCATTCAAGTCACCTTCTCACCACACTCTGGAGACCTCCTCACTCAGAACAGTGGGGGCTGACAACCACGGAATTGACAGCCAGGTCCCAAAGCATGAGGGGCCGAGTTGCCTCCCACTCCCCTGAGGGTCCAAGGGCACCACAGCTCAGGCTGCAGGTGGCAGGGGGCCATCTCTGACCTCTGTGTGCCAAGAGAGTGCTGAGTAAAACACCCGAAATGATCCACCACTTTCCAAAGTGCAGTCACTGCCTTAGTAAGTATGAGGCTGCTTTGATGAAGCCATAATTTTTTTTTTCCCAATGATCAAAACAGCTAAGAAATCAGGCAGCACTTGCTCTGTGCCAGGTACTCTTCCAAGCCCAGCGGATGAATCAGTCCACTTAAATCTCACATCAATCCTGTGAGTTAAGTTTTTGATTATCCATGGGGTTGACTGAATGTGTCCCCCAAATTCATATGTTGACACCTCAGCTCCCTCATCTTCAAAACCCATCTCAGTGGGTATTAGGGCCTCAGCCTATGACATGTGTAGGGAGTGGGGGACAGGGGATACAGTTCAGTCTTTCATGGTTCCATCTAGATCATATTTTAAAACAGAGTTCTGTTACTTGAAATTTTTGAAAATCAGCTCTGAGCTGTATTCTTCCAGTAATTAAAAACTGCATTTTTCTCGAGTGTTAAGGTGGAACTTACAGATGACGTGTCTATCTCCATGTACCTTTCGGGTAAACATGAATGTTACAGTTGGGGAAGAAAACATTAACTGCTACTTCTTTTCTGGTAGAGGAAATTCACGATAGTAATGCTTACGAAAGCCTTTAATTACTGTGCCTTTAAGCATCACTAACTTTGAACAGCCTAAAATACAAAACCAAGGAACCGTGGCCCCCTCACAGCCTGGGATCTGGATGGAGGGGGCCAAATGCACAAACACATTCACTGCTAGTACACGTGTGACCACATACACACCAGTCAAGAGAAACGACCAAACAGTGGATAAAAATTAGTTCTATCACAGTGTGTGGTGAGCACCCAAAAACCCCTCGTCATATAGACACAGAGAAGTTTCGTAAACAAGCTTTAAGATTTTCCTCACAATTTTGTTCTGAACTTAAGCGGATCCCTTTTCAGTTCAGAACTGGGTGAATACCAACAAAGGAGTAAGGTCCAGGGGCCACATTTCCAGTCCTAAGACTCCTGGACCGCTGGCACCCACCACTATCACAGGGTGGATGTGGTGACTAAGGCCTCCTGTGTTTTGGCCTCCAAATTCCGACAGAAAAGGATCTGCCCTCAGCAAAATGATGGAACCTGAAATCTCCTGCAGCCAGACATGAAACAAAACCATGTTTGGATGCTTGCCTTTCACAGCCCCATAGAGAGAGAGAGGCAGGGTTATTCTTTTTATAAGTGACCCTGAAATGGAAGAGCTTGGGTGTCAGCCTCAGAACTTGAAAACTTTGAGAGTTTATAAAATTGCAGCATCACAGCTTGGTTTTGCGACCACTCAGAGACCCATCTTTCCATCTCTGTGGGGGAATAAAGCAATCTTTATTTAATTTTAGTGCCGCCAACCAACGAGGGCCTCTCCACCGTTTCTCTTGTTCAGCACTAGGTGTATAGCTCCACGGAGAATAAGGTACAGCCCACGGAACTCAAATCAGGAGGTTAATTCAGTTACGTCTTTCAGTGTTTCAAAAATACAATTTCCACTTACTATGTAATTTATGTTGCCTGTCCTCTGTACCCGGACTTCAGCTATCTGCCTGTTTCTCACGTGGTCCCAGATTACATACTCTCACATACACGGTGACTTTCTCCTCTTACTTTGCTCTCATCGTGCAGTCTTCTCTACGAGCCTCTTATATTGTGATAATTAAGATTTAGGCCCCATCTCCATTAAAAGCACACTCTTCCAAGGGTTTATAATCATGTCTTAAAACTTTACCCATAACTAAAGAAAGTGAAACTCTTTCCTACACAGCTTTGTGGACTGAGAAGAGTCTAGGACAAAGCGTCCACTGCTTCTAGTGGCACATGTCAACTGGCTGGACCAACCCCCCTCTGCAACCTGGAGATGGGGGCCCAGCGCAGCGGCGGTCGTCTTTGGATTTACTCTGAGGGATAATCCACCTAGAACCTCGGCGGGGGGGGGGCAGGGGCAGATGCGTGCTTTCCTGTGACCTACAGGAAAGGGAGGGAGCATCGTATATGGAAGTTCCAAAGCAAGACAGAGGTGCAGAAATTGTGAAAAAAGAATCTCAATACCTGAAACAAGCCCTCAGAGAGGCTTCATTGCAATGTAAACTCGATTTTTTTTTTTTTTTTTTTTTTTTTTTTTTAGGCTGTGTAGCATAGACAGCTTGCTAGATGATAGCCTCTCCAAGCAAAATCCTGAAATGTCTGTATGGGATGTGTGAGGGGAGAGGAAGAAAAATAGGAGAGCAATGACAAGAGAAACACAACCTCTTCATCAGTGCAGCACCAGGAAGGAAACATCTTCACAACTGATTAAAATATGCACTTTTCTTTCAAATTACTCAGTTGCTATCTCAGAGGACGTCTTGGAAGAGTCTATCTGATATTCAAAGCAAGATCAGAGAAGAGAAGGATGGGTTCAAACTCAAAAGATCCTGTGAAAACCCAGAGCCCACCGTGGGTCCAAAGAAAAGCACACACACAAGACTTCTTCCTTTTCGTTAATTTTGTGAAATGGCTGTAGTCCTTTGACACACACAAAAAGTCAAGAGGAGTTCCCGTCGTGGCGCAGTGGTTAACGAATCCGACTAGGAACCATGAGGTTGCGGGTTCGGTCCCTGCCCTTGCTCAGTGGGTTAACAATCCGGCGTTGCCGTGGGCTGTGGTGTAGGTTGCAGACACGGCTCGGATCCCGCGTTGCTGTGGCTCTGGCGTAGGCTGGTGGCTACAGCTCCGATTCAACCCCTAGCCTGGGAACCTCCATATGCTGCGGGAGTGGCCCAAGAAATAGCAACAACAACAACAACAAAAGACAAAAGACAAAAGACAAAAAAAAAAAAAAAAAAAAGTCAAGAATATTCCTCCGCCTAGAGAATTTCAGCTTCTCCCCCACCAGTAAATAACATCGTGGAAGGTCTCAACTCGAAATTTGGTATTTAAGTGTAGACATACTTTCTACTTAAGCTTGTGAAGAAAGGGTCATAAAGATAGGAAATTACATGGAAAATGGAACACGAAAACTTACTATGAAGCATAGCAATTAAGACAGTGTGGTGGTGATGAAAAAATACACAAGTACATCAGCGGAATAGAATAGAAAGCGCAGACACAGAACGACACGAATATAGTCAAATGATCTTCCATTAAGGAGCAAAGGCTATAACGTGGAGCAAAAACAGTATCTTCAGCAAATGGTCCTGGAACCAACGGACCTCTGCACACAAAAGATGGATCTAGACACAGACCTTACAGCATCCTCGGACACAAACTCCAATTTGGCACTGTCTCTGGGTCAGAGACCTAAACGATAAACTCCTAGAAGATAATATAGGAGAAAACCTAGAGGACCTCGGTGTGGTGAGACTTTGCAAACACAATACCGAAGGCACAGTCTGTGAAAGAAAGAATGAATAGGCTGGACGTCGTTAAAATTAAAACCTTCTGCTCTGTGAAAGACAATGTCAAGAGGCTGAGAAGATAAGCCACGGATGGGGAGGAAATATTTGCAAAAGACACATCTCATAAAGCAGTAATTCAAAATATGCAAAGAACTCCTAAAATTCAACAATAAGGAAGCAAACAATCCAATTGAAAAATGGGCCAAAAACCTTAACAGACATCTCACCGAAAAGGATACACAGATGATAAACAGCCTGTGAACAGAGATAGAGAGTTCCTGCTGTGGCACAATGGGAACCCGTGGAGGCTTGGGAGCCTTGGGACAGTGTGTTAAGGATCCAACATGCTGCAGCTGCAGCTTAGGTCACAACTGTGGCTTGGATCTGATCCCTGGCCCAGGAATTCCACATGCCCTGGGCGGGAGGTAGAAGAAGAAATAAACTGGTAGGAAAGATCTGGCCACAGCCTCCCCCTCTGTAGAGGCATTGTTCTGAACATTTCCACACAACCACACTAGGCAGAAGACAGCCAAGTATTACGGACAAGGAAACTGAGGCCTGAAGAGCTGCCACTTCTATTAAGAGCCCTGTGGGTGGATCTGAACCCAGACAGCCCTAACCACATCCAGCCCTAACCACATCCAGCCCTAACCTCACTCCCTTAGAGCTGGGAGACAACGTGATTAGGACGGGGAGGGCTGGGGGTATCCTGAGGTCCTATTTCATGGGATGGACTTGCACAGAGGTCTGAATGGGGGCCCTGGGAAACAGCATGACCTTGGGGAGTCCCCTGCTGGCAGGGCGGCTGGAGGATTTGTGACACAAGGTATAAATGTCAGGTAAATAGTAGGACGTGTTTTTGTTTTCAAAGAAATTAAAGTTGGGTGGAAAGAGGACAGGACTAACCTTTCTTCAGTGATCCTGAGTCCATCCTACCTGGGGGGAGGGGGTTCTGTAGGCTAAGGCAGGATGCGGCTGCCCTCAGGAGCAGGACGGGGCAGAGGTCCTGGCCCCTAGGTTCTAGCCTCTGCCTCTGCCTCTGCCTCTGCCTAAGGCTTCAGCCAGGAAATCTTTCCAAAGGAGACTTAATGTTCCAAAGACCAGGCCTGAGACAGAGACAGAGGTGTTTCTATGCCAGAGTGCTGGGGGACAGGCTAAGAGAGTGAAAATCTCAGCTAAAAACCTCTAAAACATGGGGAGCAGTGAGGGGGCCACTGGGTTACACACAAGTATTTCTGGCCGTCCTCTGACAGAAACGGTGGAACGTTGAAAACCCCATCTCTTGTTAGGAAACTCGGAAAAACAGCTCAGAGTTGACAGAAGCACATGTGCGTCCCCTGTTTAATTTTCCTAACCCAGGCAAACACGCAGCATAACTGGGACTCAGGGCTGCACGTTCGGGCCACACTTCGCTTCACAAAACTGAACACCTCGCCTGTGATCTAGATGGTGGCGCTAGACAGGAACTGCTTTGGGCTGTCCATTCTGTCTGGTGGGGGGCACTGTCACAGCTGAAGGTCAGCCCCAGGAATGAGTGTGCAACCTAGGCCTGGCCATCTCGCCTCTCCATCCTACTGCCCAATGAAGTGCCACCAAGGGGTAGACACGTGGCCCCAGCAGTTTGCCTGGGCTTCCCATGTAAATATTATAGGTCTCATGCTTTCCTCTTGCCATTTCATTGGCTGAACTTAGAGAAGGTGGCTCTAGGATTGTGATGGCTTTTGCAGAATGGAGCCAAAAGGAACCCATCAAGAGTCAAGAGCTGGACTGCCGTGGGTGCTTCTGCATCGGGCCCTGGATTTGGGACTTTTCCTGCCTTTCTGGGCAAGGCTTGCCTCCCTTCCATGCCCAGAAACTCAATCCATTCCCTTTGGTGTTCAGGCCAACTGACTGCTTAAGTTAGCCCGGAATCAGAGCACTCACTCTGGTCACCAGTCTCCTCTCAGTCCCTGTGGGAAGGCACTTAACTCAACTAAGGGTTTGGAACTAAAATGCAGAAAGAAGCAGAGAACACGTCTGGTCTCTGGTGCAATAGTATCAGAGGGGCCATTTGTGACACTAATGTGAAAAGACTCTGCAGGATAAACGTTGAAGGAGTTTGTGAGTGAGAAATACTGGATACTTGATGCTGTTGAGGTGACAATGGGAGTGGCCCCTGGACGGTGATCAGGACCTTGCTTCAGCAGAGGTGCAAGGAGGAGACGCACGTTGTCAAGGAAGCAATTGATGCCACTGGGTTTGGGGAGGGGGGGTTCTTCTTTGTGGTTAGTTTCCTTTGCCAGGGACAAAGATTTTTGTATAGTAAGAAGTGCAAAGAAGGCTTTTCTTGGAACCAATCTCTGAGTGAATTTTTTTTAGATGTACACACATTACTCAGGTCATCAGGAGAGAGGTTCCTGATCAGATCTGTTCTTATTCTTCCGTACTGTTCTGCACTCAGCCTGACACCCTGATGAGCAAAGTTCCCAACAACATAAATAAGCTGAAAAGTAGGCCCGGCACGGAGGTGATCTGACCGTGGCTGGGCCACCGTGGATGGGCCTGTGGTTACTGGCAGGTCTGGATCACCGGCTGGCTGTCCAGTGTATGACCCAGCAGCATAGGGACCGATGTTCAGGAGAAGTCCTCACAAATTAGCACCCTCTTCCCCAATCCCATGCCCAGCTGGCGTATTTATGACCACACCTCTCCCCCGACAGTAAACAGAGCAGCTGGATGCTTTGAAAAGTGGTCCACTGTGGATCCAGAAGCAACGAAATCTCAGGAACAAGTCAGGGATGCCACCTAAACGGATCATCCTGGAACCATCACTGCGTTGTTATTTAGTTAGTAAAACATGGCTAGCACCACCAGCTCTCCAGGATTCTACCTTTGCTGGAAGTGATTATCAGTGGACACAGATATTTTAAGATCAGCCTTGGTCCAAGACTGAGAGGTTTCCTGGATGTGGGACTTTTAGTGCAAACCCTAGAGTTCTGTACAAACCAGAACAGCTCTTCACCCTGCATATTAAACAGAAGAGCTGGGAAAGGGGGTATACCCTTAAATTTTTCAATTTTGCTTGAGTTTTTCAACTCACTGCAGTTGGTTAAGTGTAAATATTAACATCTCCCAGCTTTCTGGGGTCTTTTAGCTCTAGACTTAATTCTCCTGAAGACTGGGGTCTGGTTGGACAAAAGATTACAAAAATAGCAAGATGCTTGGACAGTTCTCAGCTCTGCTACAAAGTAAACAACTTCTGAAGGAAATGGGACTCAGGGCAGGCTCCCTAAGATGGCTAGTCTGAGCTAGAGCGGCCATGTGCGTTTTCCACTTTCGTGATATGCAAATGTATTATTTTCAGGTATGTACGTTTCCAGGAGGTTAATGTGGACCACTCAGATTTCTGGAGTGAATTGCTTCTATAAATAAAATGATGTGGTTTTGGCAAAGCAGTTGTTTTTTTAGGAAACAGATCCTTATGAAATACTTGGGAGAGCTTGAAAAAAGTTTGAGTATTTAGTCACCAAGGAAAGAGGTCGTGTAACAGGGGTCTGCAGGTCGTGACGCAAAGGCCGTGGATGATGTCCTGGGAATTCCCCAGGGAAAGAATCTCCTACCCCAGGCAGCCTGGCACCTTCAGCCCTTTCCCCATGAGCTGGTCTGAAACTGGATCCAAGGATGTGAAGCTGCCCAGGCCATCCTGAGTCCTAAAAGCAGGTCTCAGCAGATGCTGGGGACACAGAATTGCAGCGACCCCAAAGATGTGTGGGATGCTGATGGTTTGGAGGAGAGGATGGCGTTACTCATCTGAGAAACAATCTTTTAACAAGAATTTCAACCAATGAGCAGTGTGACAGTCTGGACTAGCTTCCAAGCCATCAGACTGGAATGATAATTGGTCTGTTGGAAGGTCAAACCTCTCCAAGGGAAGTCCCAGTTTTAGGCTGTGCCCCTCTGATGCCTCTAGAACAGCGGGCCCACCCTGCCAAGCTCCAGTCCATCTCATAACTCAGCTGCTCTCTGGGGCTCTGGAGAAGTGGCTCTGTGTATTTATTTCTAGCATTAGAAACTGAGCCATGCTCTAATTTAAAGTGTTTTATCATGTCCATCAAAGAAAAAGAATTTCCCTCTGTAACTTCTAAGAGGATCCTGGGAGAACAAATAAGTTCTTATTGTATTAAAGATTAGGAATGGATAGCATTATCTTGAATAACAATTGATTCATAGTTTGAGTCTGTGACCCCCCAGTCACATGCCTTTCTACTGGCCTGCTGGTCGGGAAACGAAGTGCAGCTGGAGGGTAGACGGAAAACAGTTGCTGAGAAACCTGTCATGTGAAACGTAACCTCTTGGATGACTGTCCATGGGAAGTGCTTGTTGCCCTTGGACCAGCAGCAGTGGCTTCACCTGAGCGTTGAGGAGAGACGGAGACCTTGGGGCCCGCCATCCAGACCTGCTGAGCCCCAGCTTCTCTGCTGGTGATTCATCCGGTGTCCGCGTTAGAGAAGCATAGGATGGGAAAGTAAACAGTTCGCCCCAGACCCACATCTGCTACCCTGGATGTCACCAGGCAACAGGGCCGCGTCCCTGTCTCAGCCAGTCGTGGCCACAGCAATGGGCCATTTGCCAAGAGGTAATGCAGATGAATGTGCAAGAAGCCTTGTTTCCCCAAATGCTGCACCAGCGCTTGGTTGTAAAGACCACGAGTCACGATTTACTTAGCAGTTCATTTGATTCATTCAAGGTTTAAGGGCAGGAAGAGATTCTATTTGAACCAGGATGTCAGAGGTGAGAGAAAGAGGCAGAGCCCATTCTTATTTAGGCCACAGAAACCCAAGCCAAGTAATCACCTCTGGGTTCTCAGGTGTATAAAACACAGCATTTGTATCTCGGAAAGGCACTCTTAACGTGCCTTCCTTTACAGATAGGGTATCCAGGGAACTATTTGAAAATGACACATCATTACCATTTAAATCTTTCTTGGTAACTGGATTTCCTGTCCCCCTTCATTCATCATTGTTTCATTCCCCAAACCTGATGACTTATCCTCAGATCTGCGGCTTAGACCTGATGGCGCGGCTGGAATCGAAGAGCCTTCCTAGTCCTCCGAGACCCGGTTGGCTCCTGCGTGTGCTCCATCCCCAAGCATCCCGACAAGGGAGCTCAACCAAGCGGGGGTAGAGGAGAAGCTACAAATGCTTTGGAACATATTTACACTTGTTCTCATTTACACTGTGCACATTCAAACATCCATCTGCCTCCCTGCAGTTTAACCTTGAGAAGAAAACACTTTCAGTAGCGTAAAAATATCTATTGTTCCTAGTTGGGATGAATTTTTTTTCTCCCATTAAAAAGAGCCGTTCATCATAACTCCATCCTCTGTTAGTGGGAGTATTAATGCCTTAGCTTTTTCTGTAAATTGCCAAACTTAGTGGGCAATTTTCCTGAATGAAAATAAGCAAAATTTCTCTCGGATTTACATCTTTCTTTCCAATCTATTTATACATCGATGCACACCGTTTAGTATTTTCCTGAAGAAAGAAGAAGAAGAGCCAGAGGTAGCAGAAGAGCTGGCTGTAAATATCTATTTCGGCTGAAGTGAAAGTCTGGGACATTATGTCATTTTCTTCACTATATGGAGCCCCCATTAGTCTTTCTAAAAAAAAGGGGAGCTCCATGTATTGGAGACAAATTTTGCTGCACTCTGAATGATATGTGTGCTTTTTATGTTTATGAAACTACCATCCCACGAAAAATAGCAGCCTAATATTTTGACATGAAGGTCATTTGAAAGTTTTACTGCCTGCAAGCGTGATCCATTTTGGTGACAAAAAGCTCTCTCAGGGCTCTTAAAGATGCCCCCGCCTGCTCGACTTGCTCTGAGTCTGGCATTTTTGTCCCTCCCTCTTCACTGCCTCCCACCAGACTAATTATCAACTCATTAAGGCTGTCCTAATGAATTATGTTACAGTATTAAGAAAGGGTCTGGGACAAATGTCAGTGTCGGGGTGGGGGGAGGAGCAGGCACTGGAGCCTGGGGGGGTGTCACCAACTCTGTCCACTGCTGCAGAAATCAGTGTGACCCCACCAAGCCTACACAGAAAACTCATGAATATTTCAGCTGCTGTGAAGTTCGGACCAATGTAAACATGCTTCTGGGAGCGGTTGGTGCCCCAGGGCTCCCTGGCTTTGCAGAAGCAGAAACTCTCCCCAAGGCGACGCTGAACACCCGTCTCCAAGTGGTCGGAAAGGGTGGGGGCAGGAAAAGGGACTCAGGAGGCCAGAGCAGGGCAGGGAGCTCTCTGCTGAGATGACAAACCCCACCAGAGAAAAAAAACACACCTGCAATTACAATTTTACTATGCATTTATTTTATTCTTATTTTATTCATTCGGGTGTTCCAGAGAACAAAATAAGATGCCCTGTTTTTCCTCAACCTTCAGGACACAGAAATCATTGCTGCCCTGAGAACAAAGACGGCCCTTTACGCTTCACTTCTCCCCAGCATTAGCAATCGCAAAATGATGCAGACAGCGGCTCCAAACTAAATCAGATCCTACAACCAAGTCGAAAACCAAATTACAGAAGAGCAAAGTGCAGCAATACATTTTAAAATGCCAAATGTATTTTAAAGGGCTTGGCTTTTTGTTTTCTCCTGCGTTCTGAATTGTGTCACTGATACTGATCATAAGGCTATTGTTTTCTTATTTCAATAAGAGCCCACCTCTCAATCGCAAGTCTTCTGTGCACTACACATGTCAAGGAAAGAAACACCAAGCTTATAAATCACACCACAAGCATCTGACTTTTTTTTTTTTAGCTTGCAATTATACAGAGGTTGCTTTTCTTTCCGTAGCTTCCCAGAGCACCACTGGCTGAGCCAGCTGAGCGGCCACACACAGGGGCCACTTCAGCCTCTAATGAAAGACAATCACCCAGGAGTTGGAGTATGAAGCTAATTAATTATCATATTTGGCAAAGAACCCTTTGTAGCTATGCAGACGATAGCGGTGATGAATATCACTCTGTCTATGGACTTTTAAAATGATGGTTTTTAGCAGTATATGAGGCTCTCCTCAGACAACACAATCGCAGAAATTCACATGGGGTGAAAAAATGTTTAATTTCACCAGTAATGCCCATCCTAACAGATCCATTCCCTCTAAGCAAGTGTAAATCTGTGTCCAGCTCTGAGCTGACATTTCCATGTAGATCCTCAAAGCTGTTAAGCACCAGAGGTCATTTAAGTGACGTCTTGAATAAAGAATATGGCTCAGAGAAGCAGCCCTGGCAGATCAGGACCAGTCCACGAAGGACACTCACCCACCTGCCCTCGGCTGCCTTCCCCATTCCGCTGATTCACTCTGCACAGGGGTTCTCTAGAACACGTAACTTCTTCGTTCTTCCTGTTTATTTTTCTTTTTTTCCTTTTTTTTTTTTTTTTTTTTTTTTTTGTCTTTTTAGGGCCGCATCAGTGGCATATGGAGGTTCCCAGGCTAGGGGTCTAGTCAGAGTTGTAGCCGCCAGCCTACGCCAGAGCCACAGCCACGCCAGATCCAAGCGGAGTCTGAAGCCTACACCACAGCTCACAGCAATGCCAGATCCTTAACCCACTGAGCGAGGCCAAGGATGGAACCTGCAACCTCATGGTTCCTAGTTGGATTCATTAACCACTGAGCCATGACAGGAACTCCTGTTTTTCTTTTATGACAGCCTATATAATACAAGAACTTATAGGCTGATGATAGCGGAAACAGACTTTAAATGTGGCGAGGGAAATATCTAACTGTTGGGTCAAGAGAGGACAGGGGACGTTAAAACAGACACGTGTGAGAACTCAGCGCCTTAGCCATGCGTTAATTCACCCATACGGTGCTGGGAGAACTTTTCCTGGAAATACCCAAATGATAAGGTGGCAACCAACCCCATGCTTAAAATAGGCTTGTGTAACCCTCCCTAGGAAAATACTTAAACTCACTGAGCAACTACTACACTACGCACCAGGCAGCAGGCTGTGAAGATTCATTTGATGGGCCCAACAGCCTAAAACTGTGGGCATTGTTGCCCCTTTACAGAAAGGGAAACTGAGGCCTAGGAAGGCTAAGTCCCCGCCTGAGGCTACAGTGCTAAGGGGAGGCCTGCCTGATGCTAGACACCGCAGTGGGTTTTTTGTTTTAATTTTGTGCTATTGCCGTAAGAACATGGAACACATATCTGTTCTCGAAGAATTTTTCAGTGGACAGTAGCTTAGTGGGGACCAGAGGTACAATGTGACGTAGCAGATAGCCAGACCTTATGCATCTTGCAGAACTGAAGTTTTATGCTCACACTCCTACTCCGCATTCCCCACCCCCCAGTCCTCGCAACCACCACACCACCCTTGAGTCTACGCATTTACCTATTTTAAAGACCTCATATAAGTGGAATCGGGCATAACTAGTCATTCTCTGACAGGCCTAAATCACTCTGCACAATGTCCTCGGGGTTCATCCATGCTGTTGCATGTGGTGGAACTGAATTCCCTTTTACGGCTGAAGAATATTTCCTTCTATGTACACCCTGCATCTTCCTTATCAGTTCATCCATTGACTGACATGAGCTGTGTCCATGTCTTGGCTGCAGCAAACAATGCTGCATGAACATCAGGGTGCAGGAGGCTCGTTACAACCCTGATTTCAAGGCTTTGAGCTATATATCCAGAGATGGGATCGCTGGATCCTACAGCACCTCTCGGCTGAGTTGTTGGAGCAACTTCCCTACTGTTTTCCACAGCAGTTGCACCACTTGCATTCCCGCCAACAGCGTGCAAGGGCTCCCTTTTCTCCATATCCTCGACAAGGTGTGTCTTTGTTTTGTTTGCGGATAGACGTCACCTCTCAGTGTCCCTGGTGCCGACTGCCTCAGATCACACCAGATGCCAAGCCCGCGTTCCCTCCCATACCAGTAAGTGATTTGGTCAGTGATGACTTGTGCGCAGCATCAGGTCAGGTAAGCTTGCCGGTGTGGCCCTGGACAAGAGTTAGACTTTATGAAGGCAAATCAGGACAGCAGAGTAGCTCTGCCCCTGTAGAGAGAAGAGCTGGGTACTCCCCAGAGAGCCGGGAACAGGACAGACCTGAAGAACAGCATCTCCTGTGAAGGGAGAAATGCAGACTTCCTCACCCCGTCTGTGGTTGCCTCCGACAGTGGCTCAGTTGGTTGGGGACAGGCTGACAGTTTTGTTTGGGGTCCGGTTTTTCTGTTTGGTTGTTTCTTCAACTGAGCGGGAGGAACAAAAGGAGAAGAGAGGCTTTGCTTGGTCCCTTTGAGAGGGAGAGGAGGCCGCGCTGGAGAGTGACAGTATCTCCTGGGGGCATCTCGCGTCCCCCGCCCACCAGCCGCCTGGCAGCTGGGGAGATACATTTAGATAGAGCAGCCACAATCTCCGATAACAAGCCCCTCAAATGTCAGGAGGCACAAAGGCCGGCATTGATTGTGCTGCACAGCCCGCCTCCCCTTTCTTCAGCTCTCCACTGCTTTTTCCCATTCCTTTTTCACACGGCAGAGCCTCTGGTGGGGACAATCTGCCCGTGGAAAAGCCCATTGTGCCTGAACATGCCATTGAGTTATTTCTAAGTGGAACTTATCAACATGTCTCCAGATCCAGCTCCTTCCTCTGCTCCCTCTGAGCCCAGCTCTTGCTCCCTCTTGCTCCCTCTGAGCCCAGCTCTTGCTCCCTCCCAGGTCTGGGGCTGGACAGGAGGATCCCCTGCAGCAAACCCCAGACAGAAGGGAGGTAGAGGCCTGGAGCCCAGCCCAGTGTGAGAAAACTGGGCAGAAGCCCCAGGACATCCACTGTGGGCTGGCGGCTATCAAGTGTCAGAGAGATGCTCAGTGCTAATAAACCGGTCCTCCCTTCCCGCTGCTCAGAGAATCTTTTCTGTGCAAGGAGCTCCCTTTCAAGTCCCTTTGAAGACATATGAAAGGATAGGAGAAGGGAATGAGGGGGCGTGAATACCAATAGCAGGACCAGCCCTAGGACATGACCCAGGCCAACCTTCAAATTCTCTTCTCTCTGGTGGCCTGGGACCCCACCATCAGAGCCACCTAGAAATGGCCAGAGGTGTTGATAACTAGGAGTTCTCTTTTGGAGCAGTGGGTTGGGGATCCAGCATTATCTCTGTAGCACATTGGGTTGCTGGCCCAGGAACTTTCACATGCCCTGGCAGGTGGCAGGGGGAAGTGAGAAAGAATGCCCCCCCAAAAAAGATATTGGTAATTATGCAAATGCGAATACCGCAAGGAGGAGCCATGTATCAGAGAGTAACAAGTTCAGCAACAGTGGATGGTTTCCATTTTAATTCTGTTTCTGTCCTTTTGAGCATCTTACATGCTGCAGAGAGTTAAGTGGAGTCATTCCAGAATTGTTTTGTGGAAATAAATGCCTTGCACGTGGAATGTTTGCTCATCTATTGCTGGTTTGTCTTGGTTCCCGATCTTGACATATATTCTGGGGACACAAGAGGCTCCGTGGAAGATAAATTATAACATGCATTATTATTTTGCTTTTAATAGCTACTGGTAAGTAATAGAACACTATATTCTGGTTCGCTGTGCTTAAAATAGTTGCTTTGGAACAAGAACAGGAATTTGACATCAAAAAACAACTGGAAGATTCCAGTAGTAAGAGTTCACTCTAGAAACAAAAAAGACAGAGCAAGGCACCAAGTAAATCAGCATTTAAAGAATACAAATATTTTAAAAATAACAACAAAGAGCAGGTGTGGTAGGCAGAATAACAGCCCCAGAGATGAACACAACCCAATGCCCTGCGAATATGTTAGGCTACTTGGCCAAGAGGAATTAAGGTGGCAAATGAACTAGAGGTAGCTAATCAGTTGACCTTAAAGCTAATTCTGGATTATGCAGGCTTGTTAACGGAATCAAAAGTTCCTTGCAAATGGAAGACAGGGTCAGAAAGGTAGGCCAGAGCCATGGAGAGAGGGCACCTGCAGAAGCTGGCAAAGGTTTAAGAGAACAGATTCTCCCAGAGTCTCCAGAAGGCACCAGCCCTGCCGACATCTTGGTTTGAGCACTGGGAAACCTGTGTTAGATTTCTAACTCACAGGACTGTAGGACAACACATTTATTTGTGGGAATTAGTTGTAGCAGCTGTAGGAAACTAACACAAAAGAAAAAGCTAAAGAACTATTACTTATTGAGCACTTACTATGTGCCAAACCCTGGGCTAAGTAGTTTTCTTGCATTTCCTCCCTCTGTTCCCAGGACACTCCTATGACGTGAATGCTGCTATTGTTCCATAGGATGAATAAACTGGAGTTTAAAAGGTTAAAAGGTCTGACTTCAAATCTCCATCCCCTACCCACCACTGCTCGTCCACAAAGAAACCTCCACCTTTCTGCTCTACCAAAGAAAATAATATTTATTGCACTTGTAGAATTATGGCACACTTTAACCAGAGCCATCAGTCATTGTTGAGAGAAACCAACTGTACAAATGAAATCAGGAACCTGGTGAACACGTCTCTGAGTTATTGAAAAGCCATGTCAGTTGTCTCAACCATGCGATATTGGAGATTTCCACCCTGAGTCTGTGGAATTGCCTTGAATGCAGCATTCCCAGTGAATTCTTCCAACAGTACTTTCTGACTGAACCAAATTTGACGTTTATAAATGGCCCAAGAAAAGCATCTCTCTAATGATCCCACATCACTGCATATCACGAAATCAAATGTGATGTTCCTAACAGAAATGCCATCTCCAACATGAAGGCAGGTGACTCCTTCCGAGAGTCTCTAGAGTGCAGGTCAAGGAGGTGAGGCCTTGCTATGGACAGTCACACCCAAGCAGTTTGCTCCTTCAAGGAGAAAGCAGCTTCTGCAAGAAGTAGCAACTTTTCCAGAATGCGTACTCTTCAAAATCCTTCAGAAAAAAAATTCCAAGCACATGTCTTTAGGATATCTTGATTCTTTAACAATAACACAGCAAAAGGAAGATACTTTACTGTGTCACACAGTCAACTATGCGACAAAGAGGTGTGCTTCCCTCCCAGAGTGTGGTGTTGCAAGGAAATGAATTTTCCAGGTACTCTTGCATCTAGATGGAGCCATGATACTAACTTATTAAGGGGGATTGTGAGCAGAATCTCTTGTCTTTTCTGGGATGAATTAGGAGGCTAATGTGCTTTCACTACGTCTTTGTTTCCTTTCCACAGTAAACACCAAAGCCGCCACATCTAGAAAACAATAGAGCCACAAGATGTAAGGGCCCTGGATCCCTGAATCACTGTATGGAAGACCATTGGCTGAGCACAATGCTGGACTCATATAAGCAATAAATTCAAGTGTGGTAAGCCACTGAAATTGCAGGGTTTATTCTGTTAAACCTCTTACTGCTAGCTGGTGGTGTTATCTAATTAAAATATACATTCAGAGTTCCTATCATGGCTCAGTGGTTAACAAATCCAACTAGGAACCATGAGGTTGCGGGTTCAATTCCTGACCTTGCTCAGTGGGTTAAGGATCTGGCGTTGCCATGAGCTGTGGTGTAGGTCACAGACACAGCTTGGATCCCAAGTTGCTGTGGCTGTGGCATAGGCTGGCGGCTATGGCTCTTATTAGACCCCTAGCCTGGGAACCTCCACATGCCATGGGAGCAGCCCTAGAAAAGGCAAAAAGACAAAAAAATAAATAAATAAATAAAAATAAAAATAAAAATAAATAAATTAAATTAAATATACATTCAAAAAGTCCAGAGAAGCATGTCTTGCGGTTTGGGGCAGCAATTCTGATAAGTACCTGGGAGGGTAACATGGGGCCATTTCCATGAATGGTATGTGGCAATAAAGAATCCTTCGTGGTAAGCCTTTTGCCAAAATTATCAAGTTCACCAAGCTTTCAAGTTCAAAGTTGTGTGCATTGGCCTGGAATTGATCCTGACATTGGAAAAGACTCTGAAGGTACATATGGAATGCCTCACTCTGAGAATCAGTGTTGATTTTGCAGGACCTTTTCAAGGAAAGAACATCTAATTTGTAGAACATACTGCCTAAAAATGGCTCCATATCCTTCTAAGTCCAACTCAGAAACATGTCACAGGAAAATGTAGTATTGCATGTGTGATTTGCACCATAGAAAGGGAAAGAAACTAATAATTCTTCAGTGGAACTTCACAGACATTAGCTGAACTTCAGAATATTGTTGGGGATGGGGGTTTTAGGGAGTTACCACTGCACCAGAACACCTTCAAGCCATGTATGAGGCTTAAAAGATAACAGAGGCAATTAAGACACCCAAAGAGCCTTGTTGAAGGACTTGGAGCACTAGCTTTTAGACTTCTAGCATGAACCACGATGAGGGAGAGACACTCAGCCCTCCCTCACCTGGAAGCCTTTTCTACAAGCTCGAACCCCATCTCACACCCCCATAGGAGCATCTGGTTCTCCTGCTGTCTGCAATGCAGAGTGGAGTCAGCCAACCCTACATCAGTCTCATCCCTGAGGTGCCATTCCAGACAGACAAGGGAGTGAAAGCCTTGGAAAGATTCCCCATATAGGACTCCACAGATAATTCCAGCTCCCCCAGCCCAGCTCCCCAGTTTCCACCTTTGTGTCTCAGATCCGGCATTGCCATGGCTGTGGTGCAGAGTGATGGTTGCAGCTCTGATTCAGCCCCTAGCCCAGGAACTTCCACATGCTGCAGGTGTGGCCCTAAAAAGAAAAAGAATCCCAAGTCCTTTCGGTACTTCCCCATGGATATGCTGCATCGAGCCTTGTGCAGGTTGAATTCTTAAATCTGTACAATTCAAGGGAAGGCTGATTATGTTTCTCACCAGTAGTTTATAGATTTTGGAAATGAATGATCTTTTATACTTTAAAAAGAACTTTGCTCTTTGAGGGAAATCATTTTGATAATTCTCTTTAATAAGAATTGTCCATAGATCCGTCCGCATTGAAAGTGGCAGTTCAAGACAGAAAGGAGTGGCGCTTTCATTCCCATCTGTGGTTTCTTTAAACACACCCCATCCCTCCCAGAGAACTGCCCATTGCATTCCCTTGGCTGTCCAGGGCTGCTGCAGCCTGCCGGTTCTAGTTCTAGCGGCAAAGCCTGTGAAGTCTGGCCATGCCCCCTCAGCCCGCCTTCATTCTTCTGTCTAAACCCCTGCCCCAGAAACTGTGTCAGGTGGTTTAAGGAAAAGTGCATCATGCTTTTCGCATGTGTGGACACTGACTAGACACGGCCGCACCCCAGCATTAGTGACATACGTGGATTAAGGACCCACAATGTTCAGAGGTTCAACGCTGGGACTATGCTGGGCCCTGGAAAAGGTGTGAGCTTCAAACCAGGTAGGCCCTCCAGTTCAGTCTGTGGGGCAGCTCCGCCCTTGCTGCGGGAGATAGACAGAGGAAGGAGAAAGTAAGTTTCAGTCAGTTGGTACAGTCAAGATTTATCACTAAATGAAAAGGAGAAAAAGCCAAGATCCATAAGTCTCCTTGTTCCAAGAGAACTAGGAGTTAGTACTTGGTGAGCAGTTTTAATGAAGAGGCTGCTGTGGCCTGGTGACACCCTCCAGCACCTGGCTCTGGGCTCCCCACTGTCCAGCCCAGCCTCACGGAGCCTGCATCATGGACCTCATTTGGACCAAGCTTAGCCTCTGCAGTTGGTTGAGGCAGGTCCCGCCAAGGAAGGAATGCGCCTCTTTTTAAAAGTAAACCACCTGTAGAATGTTCGGTCTCCACTGAGGAATATCTTCATTTCACTTCCTTCCTCCTGCACAGCGGGGATGTCTGTTTCTGGAGGCCCAGTTCTCAAAGGGCTGCCCTGTGGAAGTCACAGGGACGGCCTCTTCCCTTGGCCGTGAGCTCTGGGCCTCATGTTCAGAAGAAGGAGAGGAGCTGAGTGGGGAGGATTAGCAAGGCCAGCACCGTGGGTGGTGGCCGGGGAGGCCCAGAGGCGGCAGCCTGCAGCTCTGCTCACACAGGGCTCACCACCGAGCAGGCCTCTGGACAGCCAACCACAGTTTTGCATCCAAGGATTATCCCAGGCCTGATGGAACACCATGAGGCTGCACGAAGCCACTTGGAAGAAGATGAATGTGTCACGAAAAGAAAAAACAGTTTGCAGCCCAACCAGTAAATACAGGTATAGAAAAGAGGTAGGGGAGGGCCGTTGAGTTTTGTTCAACCTAGGAAAAACTAACACGTCAAAATCCAGCTCTACTAAGCCATTTGGGCTAACTATTTACCTTCACTCAATACTCACTTTCTTACCTAGAAGATGGGGCTAGTGGTGTAATTATAATACTTACCCCAGAGAGTTGTTATGTGAATTGAGAGAATTTGGGTTCAATAAATACTTAGCATAATACTTGGAAAGGAATAGGCATCCATTAAACATTAGACAAGCTTTATGTGTCCAATATTCATCTGCTTATTTATTCATTCCACAAAGGGATGGGAATTAAATAAGGAAAGATGTGCCAAAAGCCATATAAACATCCCCCACACACAGTAGGTATGAAACACAGTATATTTGTCCTCTGCTCTTCACAGTTAGAAAACTAAGATCCAGAGGTACCAAGCCCATCTTCTATTCAATGTTGCTGCTCAGCTGTCTCTATATCAAGCAAGTCCCCTGCAGGAAGAAATTGAAAGTGAGAGAGAGAGAGAGAAACCTAAGAATCCCATATCTGCTTTAATTGATTCACTTCAGGTCAAATTCAAGGAGCAGGGCCATAAGTGGAAGTCCATTTAGCTGACTTGAAAGCTCTGTTCTTGACCTCAGAGGACTCCGAGGTCTTTGAACTCATCTGAGTTTTTAAGTCTTTGGCCAGAAAGGAAAATTTCTCAGCTGCTTTTTCATGCCTTCAAAATGAATTAATTTTCTAAATGGAAAATTGAAGTAATTAGGTTATAGATTGAGTGACATTTACTAAGGTGAAAAGCAGGGAAATTTTTATATCCTTTATTAAACAGTTATTAGATGTATTAAGCAATATGGAGTAATTACTTTTATTCCCCCAAATGTGATTATTCTTTTCATGCCAAGGCAAGCTCAGACTCCCAGGATCCAATAGACCATGACTATTCACAAAAGCACCTTGTCGCATCTTCAGCCTTGTTCCCAGGACCAGTGGCTGGTGGGGCCGTGGCTGAAGGAGAGACACAGAACTAGGACGGTGTTCAACTTTCTTCACCAACTTGGACCCGCCTTTCTCAGGAACGTTTCATTTTATCTACCAACCTGTCCAGTGAGGAAATGTATGCATTGATTCAAAACTATTTGTAATAGCATCAACCATGCATGAGACACTGTTCCAAGGTCTACAGCAGTGAGCATAACAAACTTCTCATCTCCATGGAATTTGCATTCTAGAAGGGGAAGCCAGACAGAAAAGGAAGTGGGATCCATAGTAGGTTAGAGGATCACCTGGAGAAAAGAAAGTCCTAGAAAAAAAAGTGATGTTTACATAAACAGTTGGTGGAGGGGAGGGCACCAGCCACATGGCTAAGTGTGGAAGAATTTTTCAGGAGGAAGAACTGTCATGGGCAAAGGTCTGACATGCCCGCGGTTTCTGGAAGCGGGAGTGACCCAAGTGACTGATTCGGGGATGGCTCAGAAGGGGGTCCGAGAGGTGGGGGAGGGCCGTCGCCATGACGATTTTGACTCCTATTCTGAGGGAGACCATAAGCCACTGCGAGATCATGAACAGGGATGTTCCATTAGGAGAGCACACAGGGGAGTTTCTGCTGTGGCACAGTGGGTTAAGAATCTGACTGCAGCAGCTTGAGTCACTGTGGAGGCACGGGTCCAATCCCTGGCCTGAGAATTTCCACATGCCATGGATGCAGCCATAAAGAGAGAGAGAGAGAGAAAGAAAAAGAAAACACACAGATGCCTGTAAGAGAGCAAAGAAGTATTACTTCTCCAATGAGCCTTGCTTCCTAGTGCCATCTCCTAAATAACAAATGACACTTTTGTCTTAAATGTGTAGCTTCCCACTCCCTGATCTCAATTGTTTGGGGGTCTTGACAAGGCAGGAGAGAATGGGAATAGTACCTGGCACAGGATTAGATCTATTTTTAGGATATTGATTGATTCAGAGCCCAGAGACAAACTCCTGTGTCTTCTGATACAGAACTGTGACTTGAGCAGTTCTGTTCATCTTCCTGAGCCTCAGTCTTTCTATTCGTGAGATGAGTGATTGTGAAGATCTCATAAAGTAATAATGCATATAAAACATTGGACAGAAACTCAGTACTCAAAAAAACAGGAGCTATTTTTATTTAAGGGAAGACGTCTTATTTCTAAGTACAATTCCCTCTCTAATTCTGTCTTGGGCTTTCTTCCTACCTGGACAAGCATCCTTGGCTCCCACCTTGGAACCCACTTGCTCCATCCTGCTCTCTTGCCAGGTTCTGTTTAGGCTCCCATCTCCCCAAAGCCAAAGTGGGTCCTCAACTCCCTTTCGATGGGGAGTTCTCACTGAGTAGTGCACTAGATTTTAGTGGGCAGATGCCAGGGACACTGCTAACAGGACAGCCCTACAAAAGAGAAGTATCTGGCCTTGTATGGCAGTAGTGCTGCAGCTGAGAAAGCCCGAAGCTGAGAATACAGTATGAGTGATATTACCCTTCCTTTCATGAGTATATATGTGTCTATATAATATGTATTTACCAGATGCTTTTGGAAGGGCTAATCTTAACTAAACGTTAGGAAGAAAGCCCTTTACACAAATGTATATTCGTGTGTTCCTGACTAATAATTCATTAACCCTTCAAAAGGCATTGGGTAGTTTTTAGGGTCCAGTGGCCACCCAAACGATTCAACAGTTGTGGACATATGGATTTGAAACAGTGTGAGATCATAGGATGGAAGAACTCAGGCTAATATTAACCAGGAATCAGCCTTCAGGTGCCAGCTACTTCAAGATCTTAGCATTTCCCAATCTCCTACTCCTGAAAGCAGAGATTCTCTGAGAGTTTTGCGTGTAACTTCCAGGCTTGTTGGCCAGTATCATCCATGTTAGCCCTGTTCTGTGCAGGCCGAACTTCTGCATCAGGCACGGGGACAGACACG
This sequence comes from Sus scrofa, assembly GCF_054392235.1. NCBI lineage: Eukaryota > Metazoa > Chordata > Mammalia > Artiodactyla > Suidae > Sus > Sus scrofa. The sequence goes on from NC_139383.1 coordinate 4,521,059, forward strand.
GACCTAAGAAACTTGTCCTCACCCTCCTGCAGTGACTGAGGACAGAGGAGGACCAGCCACATGCTACAGGGTGTGCCTTGTGCCTTGTGTGGGATGGAGTTACTCGGATTCCTGTGAATAGCCCAGAAAACCATGTTTGTCCCCCACTCTGCCAAACACAAAAGGCCAGAATTGTCCCTAGATTCCTCAGCATGAGACTCTTGTCATGAATTTAGAAGGACCCCTTCACCAGGCAGACTGGGTACAACTCTCAGATCCGTCATCTGACACTGCCATTTTGGATGAGTTATCTAATCCTTCAAGTGTTAAGTATCCTGTTCTCTAAAATGGGCAAGGAATGGTCACTGCCTCCTTGGAAGTGTAACTGGGATCAGATGGGTACCAGCTGAACCCAACTCCCTGCGCTCATGAAGGGGTTCAACACACATAAGATGAACTGGAGTCTCTGTTGTTGGTGCTGTAACCACCTCCAGGGGAAGCAAGACCTCAAGTCCTTTCCAAGGGAGCACCCTTGGGTGCCCCATGCTAGAACGGGTGAACCACCGTCTGCTCCTCCACCCACATTGCCCATCATCACACAATCACACGTCCTCCAGCCAGTCCATCCCGAGCAGAGGCATCTCCTCAATGTTCTCCAGCACCAGCCTGCCCTGACCCCACCCTCCCCGTCTGATGATTTTCCTAAGAGACAAAAAGAAACCATTGTTTCTAAAAGGCGAGAATTCCAGTGGTCAGATGACAGTGAGGCAAACGTTCTGTCTCCTTCCAGCACTTTTGTAAGACTTGTCAGTCATTGTCCACCAACATCTTAGAATAACCGAAGGCTCACCGCCCCCACCCCTACCCATCTTGGTCCCCCTGCACCTGCAGCTGTCATCCTCCACCACAGCCAATCCCCGCCGCAAAGCCAAGATTTACTGCCTCTTTTCTGCTCCTTTAAAAAATGTGCTGTAAGTGAAAACCTTGAGGCATTAAGAAGAGAAAAAAATCAATCCTACAGCATGTTTAAGCAGAGTAAATTCTATAGGAAGCCTTAAAATAAGGACTGCATCAAGGGAAATGGTTTTATCATTGGCATCTTGGTAGCAGATAAAATTATAGCACTGGAAACTTGACAATGGAGTAATACAAAGGAAATTAGGAGAAGGGAGGGAAAAAAAAAACCCTGCTTTTAATCTATGCTGTGTTTTTCAGAGGTCCTTAGGATCAGCTGCCCTGCAGAGCCATTTGAGACTTGCCTGGTAGAAGGCAACTTCGAGCAGCAAGGTTCAAGTTCTAGCAAACTTGCGTGCCAGTTGGCTGTGCTAAAGCCTGTTTCCAGCCAGGAGGGTGCTGCCCCTGGTGTGGTGTTTCACAGAAGGGGCTCAGGGGAGCACCGGACAGTGTCAGAGCATGCCCTCCCTCTCCTAACTGCCCGGCTGTATAGTGCCCCCGCCCTGAGAACCCAGGATGTCTGCCTTCCATGTTCCTGCCTGCGGGCATTCCCCTCCTCGTCCCTTCAAGCAAGACAGGGAAGCTGAGCTGATGTCAGGTCTTGTCACTTCGACAGAGCACAGACACCCTGCGGTGATGTCACCAGCCACGGCTGTTCGGAGATGTCAGCTACCAGCAGCCCAATTCATCAGAAGACTGGAAATATGACAGTCCTTGGAGATACATGGAGAGACAAGCAGAGCCAACTTGGGTTTGTCAAATTAAGAAAAATAGAAGCGGGAGGACTGTTTCCATAGCAAGTCCTATGAGTTTTGAATTGGGAAGAAAGAGTAGCCGCAGCTTTAGATAGAATTGCTAGCCAACACTCTCAGATCTAAGCAGTGGCATACTCTGATGGCCTCACTCTCTGTCTCCCACCTCATTCCAGCTCAGAATCTATAAAGCCCTAACTCGGGCCAAGGTCAGAACATTTTTCTTGAAACCAGGAGCTAGATCACAGGGCATTTCATGAAGTATTTTAATCAGCCCTAAAATACTGTGCAATCCTATGACAGCAAGAACAGGCTCAATTAAGCAATATTCCTGGAGCACCCCTTCTCTGTGTAATTCCCCCTGGGTGCTGTGAGAGTAGCAGGTTAAGAAACACTTCACTCATGTCATTAGGACTCACATCGTTTGTGCCATTAAGACTCTTAAACTCTATTGGAATAATTAGACACAGACATAAATGACCATGAAATATGGAGCTAAGTGTAAGTGTCATTAAGAAGCAGAAGATGCTGCAGGATTCATAGAAGGAAAGAGCTCACATCAGGTTAAGGACTGAGAAAGGTCTCCAAGGACAGAAATTTAGAAATTATCTCAAAAACAGAAAAGATGAATGAATTCCAGCCAGAGGGAACCACATCAATAAAGGCACAGTCATAAGAAAATGCAGGTAGAATGGGAATTTATCCACCTCGTCATTTGTTAAGTCAACATTCATCATGGACCTGTTATGTGCCAGGCACAGCTCCAGGCATCAGAAGCAGAGAAATGAATGAAGCAGACACTTCTAGAGCCTAGAGACGAGTCACACACCCATTGCTTTAAACATACCACAGAGTAATAAGTGACAGTCAGAATGGGGAGGGGAGCCTGATATTCAAAGGGAGGTTCCCAGGCTAGGGGTCTAATTCAAATGGAGATCTGCGAACTATGGAGCCAACCACAGGGAGGAAGGATTCCTGGTGGAGAAAAGAGCTGGCAGGAAGACCCAAGGTGGAAGTGACCTTGACTGCTTGCGGAAGGCAGGGGGGGAGGCTCCAGGTGAGGACAGGGACAAGGCAGCACAGTGAGCTATGAAAGTCAGGGTGCAAAGTTTGGGTCTGTTTGAGGTGAGCTGGGAGGTCTGTGGAGTGTTCCAAGCAGGCAGTGACGTGATCAGATTCCCATTTTGGAGCGAGGATGCTTGGTGCCCTGTGGTCAGGACTAGGATGGCAGCAGGACTTGCTAAAAGAAGAGAGAGCTGTTAATGGCATGTTGAGGTGAAGCAGGGTTGGGAACAGAGAAGAGAAGTCAATTTTTAACCATATTCACTAAGTTCTCGTGGACCGCATTTGCTGATGGCGTGATGGTCTGATCCCTGAAGAAAAGAGAAGAATGAAAGAAAATTCCCAGACTTTTTCCATAAGGAACTGGTGGGTCTAATTTATGAGATGAGGATGGCTGTGTGAGGTTAAATTTAGGGGGAATATTCTATTTTGTCCAAATTAAGTCTGAGATTACTGTAAATATTCATGATGAAACTCCAAGAATGCCAAGAAGAAATACACACACACACACACACACACACACACACACACACACACACACACACACAGTTTGTTTTGAAAGAGAAATAGAAAAATAAGGCAGTAACTGGAAGAAGATGTAAACCTTTTTGTCTTAAGGCCAGAAATATGGAAATATTTTCATATAATTTTCTCTACCCCAGTACAGTGGATAAACCAGAAATATAGGTAACGACTCATAGCCATTTCTGATACAAAAAGGACATAGAACAATTATCTGTAATAAACCCAAAAAATGAAAATTAAAAGAAGAATAATATTTTTCACCCAACAGAGTGGAAAAAATGAAAAAAAATAGGTAACACCAAATGCTGATGCAGATGTGGGGAAATGAACTTGCTCAGGCACTTTTGGAAGAAACATAAGTTAGGACAAGATTTTTTCCTTCTAACTTTGTATATTTCAGTACAATCACATTCATATAATGAGGAAGATTGCTTTTCAAGTTTAATATTCGAAATTAAAGATAAATATTAGAAAATTAGACAAGAAGCCACAAAAAGAATACAATTCAGGAAGTTCCCTGGTGGCTTAGTAGTTAAGGATCCAGCACTGTCACTGATATGGCTTGGGTCACTGCTATGGTGCAGGTTGAATCCCTGGCCCAGGAACTTCTGTCGGGCATGGGCTCAGCCAAAAAGAAATGAGTAGGATCAAGAACACTGAACAAGTACCTTCTCTGTGCTAGTGGGGTGTGGAGAAATGGTCATCCCCACACCCTAATAATGGGGCATCCTCCCCCATTTCCCTTGGCAATATGGACTGATGTCTTTGCAGTATTTATACACTTAGATACACTAAATATGCTACCAGGAATCTATCCTCAGGGACCACTCAGATACCCAAAGATTTTTAGAGAAGGCTGCTCTTTGCCACCCTAGTTATAATAGTGAAAATTTTAAGGAAATGTATTCTTTGATATTAATCATTTTATAACTCACATCCAAATATACAATAGACCCTAAAGCAGCATTGTAAAGCACATTTATCAAGAGGGCTGAGTGATATGGGAAAATGCTTTTCATCCCCAGCACCTATTGTAAACATCTCTTCACACAGCATAATCTCTGTTTTACACACACTGAGATGCATATATCCATTAGCATTAGGAAAAACTCATCCAAAAAGTCAACTGTGTTTGATTTTTTTTATAATTCTGGCTTTTCCTAAATGTTCTTCGTGAGCATTCCTTTATGATCAGATTTTAATAAGAAATAATAAGTTAACACACCTGTTTGTCCCAAAGCTCACTGGATTTTATTTTGTCTTTTGGCTCAACTTGAAAGGCCTTTAAAAATAACTAAAGGGAAAATTACGTCCACAAAGCAGCCGCATCTCACACATCCCTCACTGCCCACTTTTTACACATCCCCACTCATCTTATCGAGGTTGAGATGCATTAATGTCTGGGGTCCCTGGTCCCTGAGAGATATATGAGCCCAAGCTCTGGGCAGCATCTGTTAGTACAACAGAGGGTCATTCCTCAGCAAAAATTGAAATGGATGTTATTTACGCTAACAAAAGCTGATTACATTATAGGTGTATAAATCATGTGCATACATGTGGAACCAAAGAGTCCAAGCAGCAGCGGGTCAAAGTCCATGTGCCTGACACTTTGGGCATCTTCATCCTAAACCCCTCGTGCAAATCTAGTTCCAGCAAAAGTCAAATCATGCATATGACCCATACCAATTCCTACCCAACTTATCCCACAGTCCAGAAAAGTTCACATGGCCCAGGTGTGTCATGGATGCTGCTAGAAGCTCAGATGGCTACAAGGGGCACTTCCAACAACCTCAGCCTCAGCCAGAGCAACTAACCCACAGCAGCTACCTTAAATCTGCTCAACTCACCTAGAAACCCTCCTTGAAAAGCCCCCAGCTGGGCTGACAGTGACAGCATTGCACAAGCTCCATCTTCTCTGAATTCATATTCTTAAGTTCAACAAAGTCATACAGGAAGTTCCTTGTGGAGCAGTGGATTAAGGATCCTGTGTTGCCTCAACTGGGCACAGGTTCAATCCTTGGCCCAGGAACTTTCATATGCTATGGATGTGGCCAAAAATAAAATAAAACAATAACAGAGTCATACTATCAGTTCATGTTAAAAAGTTACCAGGAGCTCCTGTCATGGCTCAGCAGTAACGAACAAGACTAGAATCCATGAGGATGCAAGTATGATCCCCGGCCTCACTCAGTGGGTTAAGGATCCAGTGTTGCTGTGACCTGTGGTGCAGTTCAGATCTTGCGTTGCTGTGGCTGTGGCGTAGGCTGACAGCCATAGCTCCAATTGGACTCCTAGCCTGGGAACTCCCATATGCCGGAGGTACAACCCTAGAAATCAAAAAAAAGTAACCCAGTATCAGCTAGTAACTAAGCACTTGACATAGTTTATAGTTTCATCACTAAATCAGTCCTATGAGAAAGAGAGCTTCTACTATCCCCACTTTACAGAAGAGGAATTGGGACTCTTTTTAAAAGTGCCGAGTCACACAGCTTGTAGATGGTGGGGCTGGGATTGGAATCCAGGTGATCTGGCAACAAGTCCTTACAAACACCTGCCATGGATGGTATTTACCACTTGAGTTTTACCTGTGCCAGTGTCACGGGACTATTGTGATGACAATATGTAGAGTGGCACATATTAATGTAAGCTCTTAGCCATGGTTATCAAGTCTCCAGGAAGAGGCTTCAGGAAGAGAGAAGGAAAAACAAAGCTTTCCAGGGACTTCTGTGACTAACCAGTTATTCCTCTGTGCTACCGTCACCTCCCTCTCAATGGAAGGTGACGTCTGAACCACTTTGCCAAAGCGGGAGCCGCCGTCTTCGTGGTCCTTCAAGCTTTGATGGCCCAGAGAAGGGAGAATCCAGAGAGAGTCTGGGTGGGTGCTCAAGGTGACCTTGAGAGCAGTGCCCTGGGCAGCTGCTCCAGGCTGGCCGAGCGCGATAATGATTCCTGCCCTTACTGTCTTCACACACTAATCAGAATTAATTGGTGAAAACCATTTTAAACTCGAGGTCCTCTACATATTAGTGCTTAATTACAATACATCATTTGCTCGAAACAAGTACTTGGACCCTGGAGATGAATCCTCTCCCTTTATCCCTTTAATGAGGATTCCATCCTGGACTTGAGCTCAATCACAGCTCCTTGAAATTTAAGGAAAATAACCTCTCTTTTTCTCCCTTGTTTCTCAAACAAATGGATTGAATAGAAGGATAAAAGAGCCATTTTTATTTTTATTTATGTATTTTTGCTTTTTAGGGCCGCACCCACGGCACATGGAGGTTCCCAGGCTAGGGGTCGAATCAGAGCGACAGCTGCCAGCCTGCACCACATCCACAGCAACACAGGATCCAAGCCTCCTCTACAACCTAGACCACAGCTCACAGCGACACCAGATCCTTAACCTACTGAGAGAGGCCAGGGATTGAACCCACAACCTCATGGTTACCTAGTCGGATTTGTTAACGGCTGAGCCACGAAGGGAACACCTAAAAGAGCCATTTTTATTTTTTTTTTAAATTTTTTTATTTTTATTTTTATTTTATTTTCCCACTGTACAGCAAGGGGGTCAGGTTATCCTTACATGTATACATTACAATTACAGTTTTTCCCCCACCATTTCTTCTGTTGCAACATGAGTATCTAGACATAGTTCTCAATGCTATTCAGCGGGATCTCCTTGTAAATCTATTCTAGGTTGTGTCTGATAAGCCCAAGCTCCCGACCCCTCCCACTCCCTCCCCCTCCCATCAGGCAACCACAAGTCTCTTCTCCAAGTCCATGATTTTCTCTTCTGAGGAGATGTTCATTTGTGCTGGATATTAGATTCCAGTTATAAGTGATATCATATGGTATTTGTCTTTGTCTTTCTGGCTCATTTCACTCAGGATGAGATTCTCTAGTTCCATCCATGTTGCTGCAAATGGCATGATGTCATCTTTTTTATGGCTGAGTAGTATTCCATTGTGTATATATACCACATCTTCCGAATCCAATCCTCTGTCGATGGACATTTGGATTGTTTCCATGTCCTGGCTATTGTGAATAGTGCTGCAATGAACATGCGGGTGCATGTGTCTAAAAGAGCCATTTTTAAAGTGCGGATTTTTTTCTTCCTTTGCAAGCACTATAAGATGCCTCATCTCATGGGGCAGATACTGCTGTGCAGTCCCATCACGCACCACGGCATTCCAGGACATTCCAGTCTCTTCCATCAGGGTCATATGATGGTTTGGTTGTGGACTTGCTACACATCACAGAAGCCACCTGCTGCCAAACCATCTTCAATCATGCGCTCCAGGACAAACACCCATTTGCACATTTCCCACCCCTCCAGCAACACGTGATGTCCCTGAAACCTCAGATGTTCCCTCTCATTGCTGCCTCTTCAGCCTGACTCCCAGCATCTCATTCTCAGCAATGAACAGACTATGGTTCTAATGGCTTCAAAAACGAAACCCCGGAGTTCCCGTCGTGACTCAGTGGTTAACGAATCCAATTAGGAACCATGAGGTTGCGGGTTCAATCCCTGCCCTTGCTCAGTGGGTTGAGGGTCCAGCGTTGCCATGAGCTGTGGTGTGGATTACAGATGCGGCTCAGATCCTGCATTGCTGTGGCTCTGGCGCAGGCCAGTGGCTGCAGCTCCAATTCGACCCCTAGCCTGGGAACTTCCATGTGCCACAGGAGCCGCCCAAGAAATGGCAAAAAGGCAAAAAAAAAAGAAAGAAAGCCCTAGCAAAGAACTCATTCTTTTCCAAAAAAAATCCGACTGTGTTCCCTTTGGCTGATCTCAAACACCTGAGTACATCTACCTGGTTTTTATGACAACTGATCTAGAGAAGACCTGGGTGACTCCCACCCAGGCACCCTCCCCCACCCGGCCCAAGTTTCTTTTAAATCATGGAAACTATCACCATGTCTTAAACTATAAGTCATGGAAACTATAACTATCACCTTATAAAGGTTTTGAAAAGTATATGTCTTCCTCATCTCTGAGCCATTACAAAAATCATACAACCAATCGCTTGGCATTTGCCCTAGACCCTAAACTTGGAGGCCTTCCGGTCTTGATGAAAACCTTTAGTGGGTCCCCTTAGGAGCATCCCTCCCCTCTGGGATTACCCCAGGCTCTGCTGCCACGTCCGCTCCCTCCTGAGCTGGCCAGCACACTCCTCCACCAGAAGCTTCCAGGAAGTTGCCAGCAGACAACCCGAGATTCAAGGACGCCTGAAGGTTAGAGCATTAACACGCATCCACATTTCCCAGATGGGGGAGTAATGCAGAAATAATAAGAATCGTCCCCGGAATACAGGATGAGTCAGGAGGCTCCAGGAATAGCCTGCAGCTTTCCATCTCCTGTTACCGCTCAGCATCACCACTAGAAGCTTCTGTGAGGGCACAGTGACCTCACACGTGTTCTCAGCCCAAAAATATTTGTCTTGAATCCTTTTCCAAATTTCAAACTGTAATAAACTCAAGTTGAAATCTTTTTTTCCCTTCAATTTTACAACCAAAAATCAGTGTTAAAATCCTACTTAAAATGTGTGTTTATGACTTTGTAACTTTCTTTGGGGCTGAGAGTCATAAATCCAGATACTAAAGGCCTTTCTTTCTGGCCCAATTTATGAGAACACTAAAGGAAGTCTGGAAAGTTGTGCATTACGTTGGCAGAGGCAAACTCTACTGAAGAGCCATCAGCTGTTATATTTGACACAGAAGAAGGGAAAACTTTCAAAGGCCTGGAAATGAAGGAGGAAGGGGGAGCGGATGAAGGCCCACCCCAGTAGTCATTACAGACCCGTCAAAGTTTGATGTGCCAATAAGTATTAGAATTTAGAGAAAACTAATTCAAAAAGATACATGCACAATACATGCACCCCAAGTTCACTGCAGCCCTTTTTTACAACAGCCAAGACAGAGAAGCAACCTAAATGTTCATCAAGAGAGGAATAGATAAAGAAGGTACCTATATACAATGGAATACTACCCGGCCATTAAAAAGGTGGAAATGATGCCATTTGCAGCAACATAGATGAACTTAGAGATTATGATGTTGAGTGAAGTCAGTCAGTCAGAGAAAGACAAATATCACATGATAGCACATACGTGGAATTTTAAAGAATGATATAAATAAACTTATCTGCAGAAGATAAACAGACTCACAGACTTTGAAAAGAAACTTATGGTTACCAGGAACTTCCCGTCATGGCTCAGCAGAAACGAATCTGACTAGTATCCATGAGGATGCAGATTCAACCCCTGGCCTCACTCAGTGGGTTAAGGATCTGGCATTGCCGTGAGCTATGGTGTAGGTCGCAGATGCAGCTAGGATCTGGCATTGCTGTGGCTCTGGTGTAGGCCAGCAGCTGTATTTCTGATTGGACCCCTAACCTGGGAACCTCCATATGCTGTGGGTGTGGCCCTAAAAGACAAAAAACAAACCAACAAAACTTATGGTTACCAAAGGAGACAGGTCAGGGGAGGGATGGATTGGGGGGTTGGGATTGGCACATGCACATTGTGGTCTATGGAATGATTGGCCAATGGGGAATTATTGTCTAGCCCAGGGAACTCTACCCAATATTCTGTGATCATCTATGTGGGAAAAGAATCTGAAAAAGAATGGATGTGTGTATATGTATAACTGAATCACTTTGTCATGCAGCAGAAAATATCACATCCTTGTACCTTAATAAAACAAAAAGTGAAAAAAAGTATTAGAATTTATTCCACATAAGGATTCTTTTGCAAATGCATACTAAGAATCATGATTATAAAAGTAGGAGAAAATCCTATCTGACCCATGAGCCTTCTCTGACAGTAATGGGCCCCAGAAGTAGGAGAAAATCCTATCTGACCCATGAGCCGTCTCTGACAGTAATGGGCCCCAAAGATACGGGTTGAGCAATGGACACAATCTGTCAGGGCTCAGTAAGAAGGTTAATTTTGGAAACAGAGAAGGGAAATCCTCTAGGAGATTCCGAAAGGCCCTCATGAGCCCTTGGGGATGCTGCCAAGTTACTGTGTCTGATGGAATGAAGGGAGGAGGCCCTTCCACGGTTCTCACCAGGATTTCCTGGTCAAATGTATGCTCAGGATGAGGAATTGAGGGTGTGTTTCTAAAAGAGGATGAGCTTTCTAGAACACAAGAAAGATTTCAAAGTGACCTTGGTATATCAGCCAATACCATGATGAAACTTAATACTAACACAATTCTGTGTAAAAAGAAAGGCTTTAGCATGTTACATCACCAGTTCTATCAAAAGAAGATATACAAATGTAACTTGTCCACTTTAAAGTATATAAAGTAAATTAAAATAATAAAATGTTGCCAGGAAGAGTTCCAAGGTCATCTTCTTAGGTCGTTGGCCCACCAACACTTCAAAGGAAAGGGAGGGAAGATTCCAAAATGCCAAGGTAGGTATTTTGAAGGCTTCCTTTGCTCAAAATTAAGCATTCTTTCTGAAGTTTCTTTTGCCATGTTGATTTCTATAACAAAATACATCGTTATAAATAATGCAAAGACAAATGTCACTCTAGCCCCAATGAATTCTTTCAAATTCCTAACTACTGTAATATGAATCAATGTGTTTCCTTAGTTCAAACAGCCTTTCCTAAAAGTGTGTTCTAGTGGAAATCTAGTCCGAAGAAATTCTATGAAAAAGTCTCCAAAGACAAATGCAATAATAATAATAAATGATAATAATCTTAGTAACAGCAACTGACATGCACGCACACACATGCACACACATACACACAACTGTATAGCAGGCACTGTTCTAAGAGCCAGTACCTTTGGGAAGCCTTGCACACTACATCTCCTCTTATCCAAATACAACCTGTCCTGACATTTTCCACTCTGACAGGTCCTATAGCAAAGGAACCTATTCAACTCTGTTTAATCATCCTAAATTAATTTGACAGTGGCACCCTGTTTCTGCATAACATCTATTAATAACAGTTGTGAAACGCTGAGACATATTCATTAATCCATTCCACAAATAGTCACCGAATGCCATTTTTTTTTGCCAAGCACTGAACTAAGCAAATATTAGAAACAGAGAAAAGAGTAGATAACTGAAGATTCAAGAAAGAAACACATTGAAAGACCAAACCGATAAAGCTTATAATGTGATCTTATTTTTCCAGGAAACAAGAGCATGCAGATTGATGGTTTGCGAAGGTCGTAAAGTCGGGCGCTGGGATGGCCAGCCTGAGCCTGTGTGGCATCTGCAGTCTATTCAGCTAATTTGTAGACAGACAGAAGAATTTGAAAAGCCCTATCCCTCAAGATCAAGTTTATTTTAATTATCTCTGAGGACCCTAAATAATGTAAATCTGCATCAAATGCAAAGGAAATTTGTTCAGCTATAGGGAAAACTTCTTGTCTAAATGATTAAGTGCTAGCACAGGCCACTAAGAGGAGTTATAGTCCTTGAAATCTCCACTAATAGGATTTATTGCCGTCTTTACCGTGGGCCAGCTAGCACTGCGGCAGGCAGGGCTTGAACTAGTACACCTCTGGAACGTTATCCCAGACCCCAGTTAACCATGACAATAGAGGGCAGCAGAATAGTAATAAAAAGTCTACGTGTGTGTGCACGCATGTTTGTATGTGCATATGCACTGGATAGAAGGGGAAAAATGCCCTGGGAAGACCAGCTCAACATTACATGTCAAAGCCAAGAGCATCTCCCTGCCTTTCTTCAGGGATGCAGCGCATAGGAAAAGGGAAATGTAGACAATAATTGCCATATGCCTGGGTTTATACATTGGATAAAATTTGCACACTTTATTGTATCTATTACCCAAACTACAGCAATTTCCATTTCCCCAAAGCAATAATTGAGAAAGTTAATTTATAGTAAGAATCAAAATGTCAGGATCCCCATTCTTTTAAAAGGCTTCAAAGCTCTTAGGTTCTTCACTGAGAATCCTTTGTTGTGTTAAATCTCAACAATTATGGACAATCATTCAGGCCTCCCCTCTGGCTTAAACGCCACACTCTGGAGTCCACTGAACTCTTGAGATTTGACTCAATGCGGACCTCAAGAGGATGATGGGGTATGTATTTGGGAAAAAGCCATCACAACAGCCCTTATAAATGCCAACCCTGGTGCAAAGCCCCTGAGATCAAGTGTTCTGGATCGTGAACAGGGGGCTGAACACACTGCTAAGGGTAGAGTTAGCACCACAGCAAGCAGATGAGAAAACCACTAGGATGTCATGTGTCTTTACAAAATAAAACAACCAGGACATGGTGACTCTGCAAGGCTAAATAACTGCCCTAGGTGTATTTTTTTTTCTTCTTTTTTTTGGCCATGCTCTTGGGATACAGAAGTTCCCTCGGCCAGGTATCAACCTTCACCACAGCAATAACTCAAGCCGCTGCAGTGTTAATGCCAGATCCTTAACCCACCCTTGGCATGCCTTGGCCAGGGACCAAACCCACACCATAGCAGTGACAGTGTCAGGTCCTTAACCCACTGAGCCTCCGGGGAACTCTGTCCTGTTCAATCTTTAAATATTGAGACTAGGTAGTGGTTTGGCCTCAAAGTCTCCTTACCCCTCACCAGAACTCTAATATACACAGCTCACACACATTCCCAGAATCCACTAGATGGCTGTTGTCATCTAATTTTAGCCGAGTACCACCTGCATCAGAGTATCAGGGGAGCACCTGTGCAATTTGCCCAGATCCTAGAGTGTCTGTCCACAAATAATTCCTTTTGACACCAGTGTAGGGTACTAGATCTTCCTATACCATAGACACTATTTTCTATTCTCACTTAGGGCTCAGAAGAACATGATTTGCCTGAATAAATCTCAACTCACGTAATTGTTAACTATCTTATATGATGTATACATCTAAAAAAATGTTTGGTTGGTAATTCTGCTGAAAATCACGCTTTGGAATTTTAATAGCCCTGATGTTCCATCCCTGGAATAAATTCCGGAAATTTCAGACTTAGCTGCCAACACTACCAAAGCTGGTCTTGGAAAGTCAGTCCTCAGTTTATAAAAGAAGCGCTCTCATGGGACCTGCAGAGTTCAAGGGACCAGTTTTCATTTGGCTGTTGCATTTTTTGGCATCTGCTCTCTTCAGTCTTCAGAGGACATAGGAAGTAACCTATACTCCATTGCACATCTCCTCCCCCTGCCCCCAGGGAGCTCATGCTCCTGGTAAGACTGTGTTTTGTTGGATACTTTAAGACAGAGAAGGAGAGAAAATAGTTTGTATAAAGAGAAGTGAATTTCCAGATCATTCGTGCTTAGGGGACATTTCCTCCCCTGCTCCATTGCCAATCCCCCCATATCAGAACCTCCCCAGCTCTCCTTTAAACCCAGGCAGAAGATTCTACGTCACTGTCCTCTCTTGCTAACTGAATGCACACTTTACAATCCACCAATCTGTAAAAGCCACTAAATGGCTGCAAGTTTTGAGATTTGTAGAATTCTTACTTCTTACCACTGGAAATCTAAACAGGTCTTAAGAAAAACATCTCCAGTTTTTAGTACCATTTTTCTAATTGTCGATGACAGTTTCATCATCTCCTTCTCATCTTTTATCTTCACAAGGTGTCTCTCTTCAAAATCTAAGCCTCCCAGGGTAAAAAACAAGGCCCACACGAAAGTGCCTTTTAACGAAAAAATATGACCTAATTGTTACATCAGATAAACTTGATGTGTGAAATCTGATTCACACAGTCTCTGCAGAAGTTTTGATGTCTGGAAATCATTTTGGAGAAACTGGAAAAACTTAAACAAAAATCCTAGGAAACCCAATGACTTCTAACCAGGAAATGAATTGTGGTTAAAGATGTTTGGGGGTGGAGGGAAGAGAGACGCAAAGCTAAAAGCTGAATTATTGTAACAATGGGTTAGAGAATTACCAAAGATACTTGAATGTCACACAGTGTGAGCTATGTGTGTGCTAACTGTTTATATTTGTATTAGTGCCCTGTTCTTCCTTGTTCTTGAGCAGAACTTTGTGTTTCACCAGGCATGGTCTTATCAAGTGAAGAAGAAACAGAATAGGAACTTTCCTTCTGTCAAATAGAGTGAATTCAATTTCTAAATGTTCCTGGGTTATTTTTATAGAGCTCGCATGCTTTTCCTCTTATTAGCTTGGATCTTGCAGATAATTTATTTAAGACACTTAACTGGTCCCTTATGGCTGGAGTCCATTTTAATCTCTAAATTGACCACTCTTCTCAATTTAATTTAAGAATGAAGAGGCTAGATGTGTCAGACTGGAGTAGTGACCTCATCCACTAACCTTGGCCTTTGGTGGGGGGGCTCTTCTAGCAAAGTGGCTCCTAGGGGGTGTCCTTGACCCTGCGCCTCAGAGTCAATCCCACAGAGCATGTCTAACAGATATGTGAGCCCCAGTGTCTGGTGATGACATTGGTGAGACCTGAGGCATGTACTCACTCCAGTCACCCAGAATGATGTCACAGAAACTTCGACACAATGAAGCAACCACTGTATGTGAAGCAATGTGCTAGCAACTCCAGAGAACACAGGAGAAAAATCAAAATTCCACTACCTACCAACTGTTTACAGTGTGAAAAGGGAACAAGACCTTGACAAGTTAATGTTAATAAATCAAAGTATGATCATTTTAAGTATACAAATAACCAAAACTGATTCATAGGGGGAGAAAAAAAATAATCCCAACAGAAAGGACAGAAGAGGTCTCTTTGGGGCGAGACGTTACAACCCAGAACATCAGGTCTCCTCTCTCTCTCCACGGGACCCAGGTGGTAGACAATGAGAGACACCAGGCTTGGGGACACCGTATCTTCTCCACTGTGGCTCAGAATGGGTTTGGGTGATGTCACATGTGCACCCAAGGAGGGATGCAAAAGCTTGCTCAGACGTATAGAAGATAAAATCAGTTCTTCATGACAAGCAGACTCTTGTCCACCCCTAGAGACTGATACTTCTTCACCTCTTTATCACCAGAGGCTTGTAAATAATTATCCAACTAGTCCTCATACCTCAGGGATAGGTAAAACAAACTTAGCAAATATCAACATCTCTTGTATTAAATTACAAAAGACCTATTACACAAGTAATATCTGTTTGTAATGTAATTGCCTATTCTTTGTCTTGAAGTTATTTTGATTAATATATTCTTCTGATTATACATGCTAATGCACAATATTAGTAAAATGCATTAAAAGTGTAACAAAATAAATTAAATCACCTGCAATCTCTCCACTCTAAAATTATCATCCTTTTATGTTACGGTGTATTTTCTTCTAGCCTTCCCTTATGAAATATGAATTATGTTGACATCACATAAATGATTCTCAGTAAGTACTGCTGGAGGTTTACATTTAGCAATTCCGCATTTCATGGTTTTAAACTTGAAAATGTAGCAGGATATACATGTCCATCAGGAAGAAAACCACATAGAGATGAAATGAAACACAAAATATTTAATTTACGACATATGATATTTTTTATCAGCAAATATGATAACAATAAAATTCTTAGGATACTAATAACAAAGTAGCTCTTAAGTAACTACTAGGATTTATAACTAGAAAGTGAATGGGATGCAGGAGTGAATTTCTTTGTTTTAAAGAAACATTTCCTGCAAAGCAAAACCAGGAGTCCCACACTAAAGAATAGATCCTTCCCCACGAAGTGTTGGAGAGGAACTGAGAGCCTTTCTGAGGTCAGAGCTTCAGACAACAGGCCTGACTCTGCCAGAGCTGACCTCCCCTCTTCTCATTAAGGAAGCTGAGTTCTGGGTGAGTGATCAGGTGAGAACTCAGAGGGGGCTCCATGCACAAGCCAAGCATACTCGCCTCCTATTTCTCAGCCCTCGGATGGCCTGGGGAGCACGCCACCTCCAAGAACTCCTTCCTGGTGAGTTGGGGCTCATTCTGGACCTCCCTGGGTTCTTCCAGGACGGCCCCCCAGGCTGCCTTCCACCAGGTGCCTGTTAACCCACCATCAGCAGAGCAGTGGGGAGACGCGGCCAGGACGAGATAGTCCCTCTGACTCTCCAGCTCACGCATCAGCTGGCATGGCGGCTTCCAGGCCAGCCAATCACAGCGCAGCTCAGTCCTCACTGGGTGGATGGTTAACCTTCTGTGTCAACTTGACTAGGCCATGGTACCCAGAGGATGGATCAGACATGGTCTGGATGGCGCTGGGAAGACACTCTTCGGAAGAGATGAGCATTAAAACCGGCAGACCTGGAGTAGAGCACATTACTCCCCGTGGCATGGGTGGGCCTTATCCAAGCAGCTGAAGGGCTTAAAAGGAGCGACTAACCTGCCGGAAGAGAGGATTCTGCTTCCAGATGGCTTTTGGACTCCAGCCGCCCCTTGGTTCTTTGCGGTTTCTGATCTGCTGGCCTCCCCTGTAGAGTGCAACCTGACAGGCCTGTAATCTATGTGCCAATTCCTCCTTCCGTCCCCCTCCCCCTCCCCTCCTTCTCCTTCCTTCCTCCTCCTCCTTTTTCTCTCTCTCAACATGTGTGTCTATGTGTCAAATTTAAAACCAAGAAATATAGGAGTTCCCTTCACCATTCAGAGGTGAACGAACCCAACTAGTATCCATGAGGACACAGGTTCCATCCCTGGCCTCATCCAGAGGGTTAAGGATCCTGCGTTGCCGTGAGCTGTGGTGTAGGCTGCAGGCATGGCTCCCATCCTGCATTGCTGTGGCTGTGCCTCTGATTTGACCCCTAGCCTGGAAACCTCCCTGTGCTGCTGGTATGGCCCTAAAAAGACTAAATAAATTAATTAAATAAAATAAAACCATGAGATATAAAATTGTTAAATGTAAACTTCCAGCAGGATTTGTACAGAACTATTTATGTGACACCAAAATTAATTTTTCCTAAGTAAAGACCGGAAGAAAAATACGCTGTAACCTGAAAGGATGGTGATCTCGGTGGAGAGGCCACAGACCATTTATTTAGTTAGTTATACTTTCACGCTATGTTACCAGTACTGTACTTTAGCATGGATTACGCTTACGACCAGAAGACTCTATTAATAAAACTAATTTTTAAGGGTAAAGAATACATCCTGTTGGTTCTGTTCCTCTGGAGAACCTGACTCCTAAACATCCCCAGAAGAGCATTTCCTGCCACTTTTTTGTGCTCAAACTGCCCTAGCATAATTCCCACTGTTCCCAGCAGAACCCACAAAGCAGATGGGGCTTGACTGGGATAAACAGCACAAATACTATCATTTCCATGTCATTGCTGATAAGAATCGGGTTTGTGAAGTTTGAATGACCCCCCTGCCCCCGGGGCCCTAGATACGTGGCTGGGGAGCATGATCTCCCCCCCACCCCTGCCACTGCCAGAGCTCCCGTAGCATCACAGGACCTAGACCATAGCAGTCGCTACGTCCACCACGAGCAGGACCTGAAGGCACATGCCCACTCCCCTGCCAAGTGTGCTACATGCCCAAGCCCACTCTGCTATCCCTCCCAGCAGGGTGAGAGCCTGGGGACCCCAAAGCAAAGAAGCACTGTTCTTGGAAATGCCGTCAAAGGTATCCCTTGAAATGGTTTACAAAGGAATCTCCTCTTTGCCGGGGAGGGAAAGATTGCTGGGCAGCTAGAGTTGGTTCATGTGCTCCAGGACGGAGTGGTCAGATTTCCTAACACCTAACCCCACCCCCCACCCCATCCTCTGCCTCTATCCTGGGCCGTATTACCTCAAATTCCAGAGTGGAAATAAAAGTTGAAAAGAAATTCGGAGCAAAGTCACAGGCAAAGACAAAAACCATCAACATCCTTGTTCCCACAGATTCAATCACTAGTGCAAAACCCTCAAGAAGCTTCAGAAATTTAAATCAGACTGCGCACAATTAATGACCAGAAACTTCAATTTCATGTTAATTAGTTTTAATTAAAAATTTTTCTCTCTGCTTATCTACAAGGGCTTATTGTCAGTGTCCCAGGAATCTAATCTTGGAAATCCCTGCATTGCATGCTTGACCTTTGCAGCTGAACAATAAAACAATTCTCTGAGTGATACCTGAGTGGCCCTTTCAGGGCAAGAAGCACACTGGCAATAAGGCAGGAAGAGGGACACAGAGCAGACGCTGTAAGTTACACACAACGATGATGCCCCAGAGGCAAGAAATTCATTTCAGATTATCAAGGCATTAGTCAAATTTCTCATCCTAACACTGCATTAATCACTGCCCCAACCTTCCCAAGGTGACCTCTGTAATGTGGTCGGAGCCCCAGAAATCCAGAGATTGGAGGATTACGAATGAACCTGCTCCCACCTCGATCAAGTTCTGTAATGTCCCGCCCTTCAAGAAAATGAGGAAGGGAAGCATCTGTTTCTTGGCGTCTGGGTAGCAGAGAGCTGCTTGGTAAAGTTAAAGGATGAGGGAATCTGTTCCTTTGGGGAGAAGAGCTTGGAAAGGAATTGATCAGGAAACACCCCATCTCTTCCTGCTGCACTCATCAACCAAAGACGGCAAATAAACAAAAAATGCTTCGCCAAACAAACATACCCTCAGCCACGACTCTCACTTTAGAAACATCATTATTTGTGAAATTTTCTTTCATATCCATCCCGAGGAGGCACAGAAAGAAGCATCCATCTGAAGCCTCTGACATAATTGGGAATGTTAACAGCCAATTTTCTCAAACACGACACAACTCTCGTCTGTCTCCAGAAACACAAATACTCCTCTTTGCTTCTAATCAAAGCTCTCTCTTAGGGTTTATCTGCATCCATTTTATTTTATTGTATTTTTGAGTGTTCTGTCAACTCAGCCTTACCAGGGGAACCAGTCCCCCCACCACCACCCCCAGCAGCCAAGTAATGATTCTTAGGAGGTAACAGCTGTGGGCTGATAGATCCTCTCTATTTCTGTGGAAGCTACAGTTGTTTGGAAGGTCAGTCATCAAATGGGACTCATTTTTCACTGGAGACAAAGGCGGTGCCAAGGTCTTTTCAATTTGGATGGAATTAGGCTAGTTTTGCAGAAGCAACCACATGGGCACTGGAGCAGTTTTCCTTTTTAAAAAAATATGGTAGAAGATTTGTATCTTTAAAACTTCATGAAACATTGATCAAGCAGTGCAGTTTTAATGAGATTTGTAAAACAAATGATAAAGCAAAAGTTATGGCTGTTTGTAGGAGAAAAAAAAAGATCCTTATCAAGGAGATCTTATTATTTCAAAATTTACTCTTTACACTGGAATTATTATAATTAATGAGCCATTAGAACTATAAGGTTAGAGAGAGAGGTTGCAGAAAGGGTAATAAAGTAGCACTTTTTACTGTGTATTTGCTAATTCAAGACAATTCAAGGAAACATGACATAATCACTGTTAACAGTTTGAAGCTATTGATAAATCATAGAAATAGGCTCATAATACAAATGCTGCTTTGATTATAGATAGTTTTCTTTTTCTTTTGACAGGTGACTTTGTTGCCTGTTTGTTTTGTTTTTTTCTTATTCCTCTTCCTTTTTTCAGATAACCAGTTTTTACAGACTGCCATAATTCTATTCATAGCTTGCTTCATGGGTTGGATAATCATGGCATATAAATACACACACACACATAATGTTTTATTTAATTAATGCCTTATACAAATGTAAACCTTTTCTCTGCATCTGCTTCTGTTCTTATCACATCCAGGATTCCCTCCATTCACTGCAATAGAACCCCTTTCCTATAAGAGCTGCATCATATCCCATGGCATGGAAGTTCTGTCAAATACTGACTCCCCAAAATATCACCAAGCCAGCCAGTTGCTCATCCACAGCTGAGTTTATTGCTTAGCAGCGGTCAAGGAGAGCCACCATTCAGCAGAGCCGTGGCAGTGCCTCGGAGAGTGAAGGGCAAGTCAAGTCAGTGGTTGAGATTTTGGAGTCTGGTTTAAGGTGCATCTTTCAATTTGGAGGCCGGGTTAGGTTTAGCAAGTAAGGATAGTGCAATTAGAATAGCCTATTTCTAGTTCTGATAAAAAACAAAAACTTATGTTTTTGCAGCTTTATTGGAGCATAATTGACATACAATAAACTGTACATCTTTCAATTGGACACTTTGTAAGTTTTGATATAGGTATAAACTCATGATACCAACTCCACAAGCCAGGTAATAAATGTATCAGTCACCCCCCAAATTCTCATCACGCTACTTTATGATCCTTCCCTCGTACCCTCCTCCTGACTCTGCCCCTCCCCGGGACTCCACCCAGGGCACCCACCAATCCGCTTGCAGTCACTGTAGATTCTAGAGTTTTACATAAATAGAATTATGCTGTATGTACTCATCTGGTATCTTTCACCTAGCAAAATTATTTCAAGATTCTTTTTTGTTGCATCTATCAATAGTTAATTCCCTTTATTGTTGAAAATATTCCTTTGTAAAAAAATATCACCATTGGAGTTCCCGTCATGGCGCAGTGGTTAACGTATCCAACTAGGAACGACGAGGCTGCAGGTTTGATCCCTGGCCTTGCTCAGTGGGTTAAGGATCTGGTGTTGCTGTGAGCTGTGGTGTAGGTCACAGACGCAGCTTGGATCCTGTGTTGCTGTGGCTCTGGTGTAGGCCAGCGGCTACAGCTCTGATTAGACCCCTAGCCTGGGAACTTCCATATGCCACAGGAGCGGCCCTAGAAAAGGAAAAAAAAAAAAAAAAAAAAAACCTGCCGTTATCGAAAATATATATATATATATATCACCATGTATCTATCTGTTAAAGGATATTTGGGTTGTTTATAGTCTGGGGCTATTACAAATAAAGTAGCTATTAAACATTTGTGTACAAGTCTCTGTAGGGACATATGCTTCCATTCCTTTTGGATAAATACCTAGTTGTGCAATGGCTGGACAGTGTGGTTGATATTTACCTTCTGAAGAAACTGCCCAAATGGTTTCCAAAATTGCATCATTTTTTTTTTCCCAGCAGTAGTGTACAAAGTTGCCAGTTTCTCTGCATCTTCGCCAACCCTTGGTAGCCTTAGTCCTTTTTAAGTTATCCATTCTAATAGGTGATGACATCTCATTGTGGTGCTTCCTTAATGACTAAGAGCTCTGAACATTATGCTGTCATAGAGTAGAGTATTCTATAAACGCTAATCAGGTCCTGTTGATTGCTAGCGCTCTTCTTTATTTTTTTGCTGATTTTCTGCTATTTGCTCTATGAACTTTGAGAGATGGCTATTGGAATGTTCAGCTATAATTATATATTTGCTATTTCTTTTTGCAGTTACTTCAATTTACAGTTCATATATTCTGAAGCTTTGTTATTGGGGACAAAAACACAAGTTTCAGGTTCGTTTGACTGAGAGTCCCCTTCATCGCAAGGGGGAGAGGAAATGACCTTCTTTAACCTTGGTGATGTTCTTTGATATACTTGATAATATAGATGTTGTGGCTTTCTTTTGACTGGTCTTAGCTTATGATATTTTTTTCCATACTTGTACATTTGATCTATTTGTGGCTTTGAATTTAAAGTCTATTTCTTGTAAACATACAATTTGGCTTTCTTTTTCATTAGATTCAATGATCTCTGTCTTTTAACTCGGGTGTTTAAACCTTTACATGTAAAGTGATTATTGATAGCATTAGGGTTTAATCTATCATTTTGCTCATATTTGTTCTTACTGCCTTTTTCATCTTTTTCTGCCTTCTTTTGAATTAACTGAATCTTTTTTAAATTCAATTTTATCTCTTTTGTTGGCTCACTAGCTATTATTCTTTGTCATGTTGTTTTAGGGTTTACAGTATACAACTTTAATTTATCAGTCTATTTCCAAATGACAGTGCACATTTCTGTAATATAAGAAACTTTGGTTTCTCTCTTCCCAGCTTCATTCTCTTATTTTAACACATTTTACTTTTTCATATTATACACCCCATGTTATTATTTTGAAGCTGTTAAGTGTCTTCTAAAGAGATGTTAATAATAAAAATTCTCATGTTTTTAATCCATATATGCGTCATTCCTGAGTTCTTCTTCTTCCTTTGTGTAGATCCAGATTCTCAACCAGTATTACCTTCCTTCTGCTTTGAAGGGTTTCCTTTAAATTTCTCATACTGTTAGCCTTCTGGTGGTGAATTCCTTCCAGTTCTGTGTATCTGAAAATATTGTTATTTACCCTTTTTTTTTTTGAAAGATATTTTTGTTGAGTGTAGATTTCTAAGTTAATGGCGTTTTGCTCTCAGGACTTTAAAGACATTGCTCCAATGTTTTTCATTTGCATCATTTCCAGGGAGAGGTGTGCTGTTTTCCTATCTTTGTTCTTCTATGCAGATCAGATTACTTTTTTCTGGCTGCTTCTAAGTTTTCTTTTTTAGTGCTGGCTTTCAGCAATTCAAATACGATGTGCCTTTGTGTCATTTCCTTCATGTTGTGATTCTTGAATCTGCGTGTTCATAGTTTTTTATCACAAGCAATCATTATTCCTTCATTTTTTTTTCTCTTGCTCAAACACCATTGGCGATTCCAACTAAGTATTATAATACTTGAAGTTTATTCATAGTTCACTAATGCTCTTTTCATTTAAATATTTTCCCTGTGTTTTGTTTTGTATAGTTTCTATTACTGTGTCTTTAAGTGCATGAATCTTTTCTTCTGCCATGTCTAATCTGTTGTGGATTCAATGCAGTGTGTTTTTATTGCAGACATTGTCATTTCTATCTCAACAATTTCAATTTAGGTCTTTTCTGTATCTCCATGTCTCCACTTAAATTTTTGGAAATACAGGATACTGTTATTGTTGTTGTTGTTGTTGTTATTATTATTATTATTATTATTATTATTTTAGGGCTGCCCTTGCAGCATTTGGAAGTTCCCAGGCTAGGGGTTGAATTGGAGCTACAGCTACTGGTCTACACCACAACAACTCAGGATCTGAGCCGCATCTGCATCCTACACCACAGCTCACGGCAGTGCCAGATCCTTGACCCACTGAGTGAGGCCAGGGATTGAGCCCATATCCTCATGGATACCAGTCGGGTTCAGTACCATTGAGCCATGATGGGAACTCCCATATAATAACTTTTAATATATTTTTCCTGCTAATTCTAACATCTTGATCAGTTCTGGACCAGTTTTAATTTCATGTATATTTTCCCACTATGGATCATGTTTTCCTCTTCTTTATATGCCTGATATTGCAAATTTTACTTTGAGCGCAGAATATTTTTTAATTCCTATAAATATTCTTGAGTTTTGTTCTGTGATGCAGTTAAATTCCTTACAATTTGATCTTCTCAGAGCTTGCAAATTTATGACTTGTTAAGCTTGTCTGGAAAAGGGCTCTGGCTGGGGCTCATTACTCCCTGCCACAGAGGTACAACCTTTCTAAGTAGTCAACCCAATGCCCCATGAATCGAGCTTGCCAGTATGGCTGGTGTTCAATAGTTTGCCCACACCTGTATGCTGATATGTACTTTTCTGATTCTCTGTAACCATCAGGGTTTTCTCACTTCATAGCTTTCTACTTTCTAGTGTTCTGCCATCTAGCTGCTTTGATCTCCCCAGATTCTCTGTTCCAGCTTCTTGACTTGGAGAGTCTGCTGTGCCACAATCTGGAAATTCTCTCAAGGCAATAAGCTGAGCAGTTACATCATTTTGTTTTGCCCACATTTCTCAAGGGTCATTGTGCTTGTTGCCTGATATCCATGGCCTGAAAATACCATTGTGTCATATGTTTTGCTTTGTTTTGTTGGTTGTTTCATTGTTTCAGGAAGGAGAATCAATCTGGTTCCTATCATTCCTGAAGAGGGGTGCTCTGTATCATAATTTATGACTGACGGTCACAGGAAAGCAATGATATTGAAGCCAGAAGCTCTGGAAATAAAATGAAGTTTGATTCTTTCCAGTAAATATTTTTTTATGTCTTTCAGAAAGTTATTTGTACTCTGGGAAAAAAGTTCCATGAAATAATAAAAATATGTTAATAAAGACAGTATAATAGTAAATTCATGTTAAGCCAGCAAGTAAATCATGTGGGTATAGAGATGCTTCTGTTTCTGTGTCACCCATGATGTCATTTTTCCACCTGAGCTGAAGGAGGGACCTTTAAGGATCATACCCAAGGGCATGATTGATTCATATATTTATCACTCTTTGAGATGTTTGACTGCATATAAGGCTTCTGGGCATGGTTGGGTCAACTTCCATAAAACGTCCGATTTTCCTGCTCTTCTTGCTGGATGATGGTTTGTTGGGTCATTTGAGGTACA
Organism: Sus scrofa; assembly: GCF_054392235.1. Lineage (NCBI taxonomy): Eukaryota > Metazoa > Chordata > Mammalia > Artiodactyla > Suidae > Sus > Sus scrofa. The sequence goes on from NC_139383.1 coordinate 4,545,534, forward strand.
GCAGCTGCACAGCAGCACTTAAGACTCTGGAGATCACACATTTGTACACTACAACACAGAAAAACACCAAAAGAAGGATTATTACCAGATTTGTATTCTCTTTCTCAGCAAGGAGCTGAGAGTGACCAGGTTAAACCAAGATCAAATTCTCCATCTGAAGAGCTTGCAGAATCAAATACAGGGTTATTAGCAAAATTACATAAAATGCTATGATTGATTCGTTTGCATTCCAAGTCATTTCATTAATATTAAAGAATCCAGCAAAGTCTTCACAGATATAAATAGAACATTCTGCTCCTCTGCCCTATTTCATGAATCTCTCAAGAAAGGATTTATATGGCCTTGGTGGAACCATCTATTCTGTCTACTAGTCCTTAAATCATGGCATGAAAGAGTCTCTTTAATTTCTTGGCCTTTTGTAAAACATAAAACATGAAATTAAGCCACTTGGAGAAGAAAACAATCCATAATTCTTGAGTGATTAGTTTGGCTTCTTAAATCAAGGTCCAGTTCTTTCCTTCTTGAGTCAAATTATCACATGATCTATTTTCCTAGAGGAGAAACTGTTGAATCAGTGAATGACTGAATGCTAAGTACTACCATGAAGGCAGGTATCAATTTACCAAAGTAGCAAGTATCAATCCCATTTTCAGATAACAGCCAGTATGCTTTTGTGTCACACATCCCATGCCGGTCACTGGGGAACACTCAATGATCAGTTTTTGGCCAAAATACCCTTGTCGGATTGTCAAATTATGTTATGATGTTTTGATACCACTCACCCAAGAATAGTTCAATGTCAGGCAAAAATATTTTTAGCATCCAAATAATTAAGTAACTCTAAAGCAGACAAAAAGTACTGTACTTTACTTGCAAGATCTGTGAAGGAGATACAGCCCTTAAATGCATACCCTATTCCTCTTCCCATTCTATCGCTACAAAAGTTCGGTTACTAAAGCGAACTCCCACAAAAGGTCCCCAAGGACTGTTTTGTGGAGGTATGAACCTCTTTTTCTAGATACGCAAGCTAAGCCTTTTTAAAATATATATTTCTAGTTATTGTGGTGGTTGCCAAATAAAAAGTCACCTAAAGGTGAGTTCAGGTACCCAGAAAGCCAACTGATTGATTATCAAAGGCAAATGTATAAAAATCCAACACTTGGTTTGGTTGTATGTTTTAGCAAGTAAGGTACAGCCAGATACTGGGCCCATACCAAGAGGTGACTAAAAGTGGCAAGGGCAACATTAATAATGGAGGCTTATAGGAAACAGGTCGAAGCAGCTTTAACCCAGCTAGAGAATGAAGAAGAAAGAAGACAGCTGGGAAAATTTAAAACAAAAGAATTCGGATCAGAGCATGACAGCCTGTAGTCTTCTTCTGTGGACTTTGGGTGGAAGATGTCTCCATCTCATGCAGTCATCCGCTTGGTCCAAAGTTCTGGTAGAAGATGTCCCTTTCAGAGGACCATCTGCTTCTTGGGGGTTTCTAAGAAGCCTCAGCTTAGGTCTCCCACAGAGAAAGTCTTCCAGTGAGTTGATAGTTTTTTCCTCTTTAATGAAGACACATGAATCCAAGAATCATCCCCTGGAATGTTACTGCTGTTGCAGTTAATAGTACTTGATACCATCCTTTCACTGGGGTTTGGGGGTTAGCGTCATCTAATGTCTCTTCCAGAAAGCTGGGTGTCAGTAATATAAAGTTTACTTAGGAGAATGTTGAGGAAGTCTCCTTGTACCTGTTGAAACAGCTGGATGAATTACATGAGTTCCTGCAAAATTTGACTATGTCTGCTCGCAGTAGTGTAGAGCTTAGAATTAGAAGCCATATTTACAAATACCTGGACCAGGCTGTTACTCATTCATGGACAGAGTCAATGACTCTTGGAGGCAGCTGTCACTAAAGTCAATGGCAATCTCTTAGATCATGAAAATTCTAGAGCCCCTGAGAATTCCGCTAATTTGAATTTTAAAATTCTTTTTGTTCTCTCTTCTTTTCTTCAAGATTCTTTTGTTTCTTCCTTCCTTCCTTTCTTCCTTTCCTGGAGATTGGAGTAAAGTGGCAGGGCTTTGCAAAGCTCTTTGATAATAGTGCCAGTAAAATGGAATTCCTGGTCACTTGAGAAATAAGTTCCTGGTTGGGAAAAAAAAATTCTGCTATATGAATTATAGTATTTCAGCAAAAAAAAAAAAAAAAAAAAAGATTTCAGTCCCTCCCTCCTAAACATAAACAATGTTCAAAGGATAAAGTAAAAATTCACTGCAAAGGGCAGTTTTGTGAAATCCATTTGGAGGTGAGCAAAGGGGCCCTGAGGTTTGCGCTCTTGCCCCTGTCCCAACTTTACCCACATTTACAGTTTTACCGAGCTTCTGCCACATGCCTGAGCGACCCCCAACCATCCTTAACAATTTTAGTAACTTTTCCCCATCAGTGCTGATGGGGTGCATTAGCTACTTTTCCATCCTGTGGTGGATAATTTTATGCAAGATTTTGAAAGGTTCCATTTGAGGTCTTCTTACTTTGGAGCTGATCTCTTATACTCCATTACAGTGTCTTTGCATCTCTCCAAAGACTTGGTTTCTTGGTGTGTTATGAGGTTGGAATCAGTGGGGGCTGCCTGTCTAATAACCAGCCAGGGCACAGCATTTAGCTTCATGGGAACTCTTTTGTAAGAGAAGCTCCTTTCTAACAGCCTCAGAGCACTCAGAGACTCTTTGAATCCCTGACCACTCTTAATTGGGTTCCCACTCGGGTCAAGAATCCTCTTTGTTTACCAAGCAGTCAGAACATAGATTATCCTACAAGTACGGCTACTTCTAGGGTATCTACCAACCTTGTTGTCTCCATTCTGCCCCTCTGGGTGATGTGAGATTTGTTTCATCTTCATTCATCTGACAGTTTCCTGTTATCAGTCTTAAGAAATGACCCATCAACAACCCATCAACAAGTCTGCAGTTGCTGTGGGCTTCTCAAATATATTTGGGGAAGAGGTAGTTTGCCCATGGAGATTAGGAAGTCATGGGTTTCTCCTTCAAGGTGATGAGAGAAAAGCAGTAGGATTCGAAGTATGAATGAATGGAAATCAGGAGAAAACAGGAAAAAAAAGAATTTCCTAAGCTATAAATTTACTGCTAAGAAACATCACATTAGCAACAAAGAATCTACACTGTAAAGACCAACAAAATCAGAGAAGACCCCAAAGCCAGGCTAGTGAAGTTTCCACCAGTCTAGCTTCTGCAGCTGAGAGACTTGGTTAACAGGTCAAGAGAAACGCTCCCATGGTTCCTGTGGAGCAGAGTCAGAACAGGATGGGCTTTGTCTCTCATGCAAAAATACGTAAAAATGACGCCATAGGCACTGAGAGGGAGGTTGATGGAGGCTAATTTGACTCACAGAAAGCATGTTAATGTTTAGGATTAGCCAGGACTTGGTTAGGTCACATTGCGGTGTGCCGATTTCAGAAAACTTGGGAAACCACTGTCGGCAGCAACAAGTGAAATTCAGCAAACTTCTGAATTGTGTCTTAGCGACTGGCGTGGGAAAGTTTAGAAGGTTCTATAGTCTGTGATGATAAGGGATTGACCTCCTTAGAGTCAAGCATGTCCTCAGAAATGAAGTTGACTGTAACAATATTGTAACTTCTCTTTGTACAGCTTCTGCCCTTTCTGAGCTAGAACACAGAGTAGATAGATGTAAACTGTCTTAAAAGCTTACCAGTTTACCTCCTCTTTCAAACACAATAAAAGGTCGTCTACATATAAGACAGGAATAGAAACAAAGGGAAATGTAAAGTCCTTGAGGTCCTAATTGAGAAAAACCTGCAACACTTCAGTAAATCCTTGGGACAAGAGTGTAGATATACTGTCGATTGTCCCGAGAGAAGCAAACAAATACTGTGTTGATGGATGGGAACACTGAAAGCCAATACAATGGACAGCTATAAAAGACACATTCTCAGTAGGCAGCACACACACACTAGTATTAGGATTTGGTACTATAGGGAGGGTCCAGAGGTTCTAAACAAATTTACCTCTCTGCACAGCACTGGTTGTTGGTTTTGTCTTAGTTTAGGTTGGTTTCTGCTTGTTGCTGTTGTTGTCTTCTGCTGTCTTGTTTCACCAGGAAGATTGGACTGGGTACAGGGGCAGGTACAAGGTATGACAAATCCTCTCCCCATTAGACTTTTGACTATTGATTTTGGTCCTGCTTTAGTTTCTGGCTTAAGAGGGTATTGTATGAGTTTGAATAGAGAATCACTCCATTTTATTTTTTTAATTTTTTTAGCTCTTACAAGTCAATTCCTTCATCAATGTCCTTTCTTTCTTTCTTTTTTTTTTTTTTTTTTTTTTTTGTCTTTTTTACTATTTCTTTGGGCCGCTCCCACGGCATATGGAGGTTCCCAGGCTAGGGGTCGAATCGGAGCTGTAGCCACCGGCCTATGCCAGAGCCACAGCAATGCGGGATCCAAGCCGCATCTGCAACCTACACCACAGCTCACGGCAACGCCAGACCGTTAACCCACTGAGCAAGGGCAGGGACCGAACCTGCAACCTCATGGTTCCTAGTCGGATTCGTTAACCACTGCGCCACGACGGGAACTCCCAATGTCCTTTCTGTATATGTATCTACAAGTATCTTTAAGAAGTCTTATTCCCTCTGACTTTTTTCAAAATTGAGATATAATTCACGTATCACAAAACTTATCATTTTCAAGTATACATTTCAATGGTTTTAGTATGTTCACTATGCTCTAAGACCATCACTACTATCTAATTTTATGACTTCTCCAAAAAGAAATCCCACACCTATTAACAGTCAGTCCCAAGCCCCCTCTCCACTCACCCTCCGGCAAACACTAATCAACTTTCCATCTCTTTGGATCTTCTGGTCCTGAACATCTCACATAAATGGGGTCATATAATATGTGATCATTTGTGTCTGGCTTTGTTCACACAGCTTAATGTTTTCATCATCAGGACTTATGCTGTCAATGTCATAACATACATCATGCCTTCATTCCTTTCTATGGCTGAAAAAGATTCCATTGTACGGATATACCACTCTGTTACCCATTCATCAGTTGATGGGCACTTGGGCCAGGTTTTTAGCTTTCATAAATAATGCTGCTAATGACCATTTACATACAAGTTTATGTGTGAACATATTTTCAAACACTGATTATACACCTAGGAATAGAACTTGTGTCATACAGTAATGCTATGTTCAACTTTTTCAGGAACTGCTAAACTTCTTACTGTGCCTGAATCATTTTACATTCCTAGAGGAACATGTGAGGGTTCCAACTGCTCTACATCTTCACCAACACTTGCTATTGTCTGATGCTGACAGTGATGACAATGATGACACGGCGGTGGCCACCCTAGTGAGTGTAACATGACATCATTGTGGTTCTAATTGTCATCTCCCTAATGACTCATGATACCAAACTTATTGTTTCATGGGTTTATTTGCCATGACCATATCATCTTTAGAAAAACATCTGTCCAAATCCTTTGCCTGGTTTTTATTTGGGTTGTCTTTTTATTCTTAGAAGGATAGTTTATATGTTCCAAATACTAGATCCTTAGCAAATATACAGATTTACAAATATTTTCTCATTCTGTGAATTTTTTTCCCTTCCCTTACCAAGAAGTTCACAAAAAAAAAAAAAAAAGATATCTGGAAGTCTGGAAGTCTTCCCTATGATGCAAGTTTGCTTGTCTTCAGAAATTCTAGAAGCATGGTCTCTTATAAAATATTGTAATAAAATTCATTAATCAAAACAATAGTAATTTTTCCATGTGAAATGTCAACTGTTATCTAAGCTTTAGCATTAAAAGAAAGGTGAAAGAGGTGAAGGATTACAATAAATAATGATTTTGCATGTTGAAGAAATAGAAGGCATGTGATTAGACAATCTAACTATACATAGACCCTTTTAGTTCACTTCATTAAACAGCCATATAAGAGACTAAAGGATTCTATTAACTTCCCTTATGCTAAATGAAAATTTCAAGAACCAATTATTCCTGTGTCTAATGAGTAACACCATAAAATCAGCCAAGCCGTACATGAGGCTTTAAACTCTGTCCCATGGTTGGTCCAAGCTAAAAACCACTCAAGCCTTCAAATTAGGTTGAAAGACTCAACACTGAGATGAGAACGAAGGGCCCTGGGGCATCTGGCAGAAAGAGGTGGACGCTTGCCTCTGACCAGTGAAAATGCACCTCATTTTACACAGCAATTTTGCTCCCCAAGTTATATGTAAATTGTGCTGTTTTCAAATCTATTTTATATACACTGGAAGTTTTGCTATTTAAAATTATATTGCAGTGAGTCCTTTTAAAAATAATGAACACTTTGTGAATAATAGTTGCCCTTCAGCTAATCTGTACCATACATTTGGATTTTCAAATACTACATTTTATTAAAATAGGGCACACCATGCAATGAGATGACAGCTGGACAAAATAGATTCTTCTGCAAAGATAGAAAACAAGAGATCAGTATGTACTAGGGCATAGCCCTGGTTTCTGCATTTGGAGGAATGTGTTGGGTCTGGAAAGAATCCAGAGATGAGCAGCTACAGCGATGGAGTTAATGGAAACCAAGACCCTTGAGGAAATGTTAGAAGGCTCAAGCTTACTTAACTTGGAACAGAGGAAGGTTCTCTAAGGTCCTCCTTGTTCACTGTCTTCAAAAATATGCAACAAAAGGAAAAGGTTTACAGTAAAATGTGAAGTAAACAAAGTGAATATAAAATATCATCGTGACTATGTAAGAATAAGTATAAATAAGAGCAAAGAATGCAAAGAAAATGCAATGATGAAAGCAGTGGATACACTGGGGAGGTATGGATAAAATGTGTTTCTGTTTAAAACTCCCTTTAATGTTATTATAAATTACAGTATTATTTTATTATAATTGCATTGTGTAATATCATAATTTATATAATGTAATACAGTAATAGTGTAATAATGTTATATTTAACCTACATAATTTAGAGAGGAAAAGTGAGGCAGCTTAGATAAATGTGAATAAGCAGCTTGGACAAGAAAATTCAAGAGGAAAAAAGAAAAATTATTATCTTCAAATCATCTCCCTTCCTGACTCTTTTATGCTGCTGCCTCCACTCCTTTAGCCTCAAGGATCACTGGGTTACTGGGTCAGCTGGGAATATTATGTGCTTTGATTTATCGCTTGATTCAACAAAGATTAGGTGATCACCTCCTATACACCAGACTCGTGCTAGTGACTAGGGAGGCAACTGGAGTAAAACCCCACCTTCCCGCCCTCCCTAACCACACTTAGGAGGTGATTATCCTGAAGCATGATACAGGCAGAGAGGACAGCAGACAGAGACATTATCACAGAGGGGCGACGAGCCTATACTTGTGGGGTTGAAGAAGGCTTTTGGATGGAAATGACACTGCAGCGAGGGGAGACTCAAAACAAGAACAACTGGAATGTTGGAGGAACTGAGGTTGTAGAAGAGAGAGTGGTGACACCCCTGGAGAAGAGGGAAGCTGCTTGGCAGTGCAGGGCATTGTCAGCCACAGTACAGAGTTCGACCCTGAACAAGCTCTTGGAGGGTTCTGAGCAGGAGAACGACATGGTAAGAGCTGACTTTCAGAAAGATGAGTCCAATGGCTCAGCAGAGAACAGAGGAGAGAAATACTGGTGACAGGTGAAGAAGACATTCCAGCAAATGCCCCAAAGATATTTTTAGCAGAAGGGGCTAGAGAGAAGGTGCCAGAATGAAGAGGAACCTGAGAGGTAGAAAATTGGATTTGGGAAACGGTTGATTGCGGAGAAGAAAGCAGGAATCCAGGAAGTTCGCACACTCTTGGGAAACAGGCAGAGAGCTGAGCTCCTTAAACTCAAGAAGGGCTCGTGACGATGCCCTGGCTAGAAGATGAGGGCAGGAAAGAAGGATACTTTGAGAAGCTGGTGGAGAAGCATGAGTTCAGGGAGGCTGTAGGTATGAACAAGCATGTGGGAGTGGGAAGCAGGAAACCAAATTCAAGCTTTGCCTCCTTCACCAATCGCACATCTGTCCTCCACAGGAGCTCGTACTACCTAGGCCACACCAGCCTCAAGAAGGCAACACAGGGGACCAGAGTGCAAGAGCCATCCGAGGACTGGGTTCTTAGCCCCCCAGGTTGGGCTGACAGCCCTACGCGCTGTCTTTCCTCTACAAAGGCTCACGAGCCCCTTCAGGGGATTAAAATGCTCCCTCTGCGTCCTTTAGGGACAGTTTTCACTTTCGCGCCTGTGTTTGATGCCTACTCCGTTCAAGGGCCTGGAGATGCAGAGATAACTGTCAACCAGCCTCTGTCCCTAAGGAGTCCCTGGTCTAGGAGGAGGCCTGGACCCATAGGGTAACACCACCACCCGGGAGATGGGATGCCAGTGAAGGTCCAAGGGATGGAATTGCCCAAGACAAGTCTTCAAGGGCAGTCTGACAGGCATGACAGAGCAGCGGGGAAAAGGCTCCCAGGCCAAAGCTGCAGCCTGCAGAGCCCTGGGAGCCGGAGCACCGGAAGTGCGTATGGAGATGCGTAGGTGAGATCAGCTCATCCGTAAGTTGGAGCAGGAGGAGCAGGGAGTGTTGAGAAATGAGAAGGGGAAACTGAGCAAAGGGCAGGGCAAGGATGTCCTTGAACTTCCCCGAGGCTGCTGGAAGTCCAGTCCACCTTCGGGAGGAACGGAAGTTTTCTAGTAACGCAGTATGTTCAGATGAGCATCTTTAGAGGTTGCTGACACTTTTTCTATTTCGGCAGATAGTCAGACATAAAGGTATTGGTTAAGATTATAGCCTGTTTTTACAATATGGCAAAGGCCTTTGTTGCTTCTAGGAATGACCATAAAGAGGTATTATGAAATAACTTTTTCTAGACTTTTATTTCGTGATTATAGCCAATGGCTAACGTGTACAAGCCTCATTCTAAAGGTACAGATTGGAGTTGATGAAACCTTCATCTTCCACACCAGATCACCGCTGCTTCCAGAGTCTTGTGAGTCCTTTCAAAGAAAGAGTCAATTTCCCCCCTCCACTCCACCTCCCTCACACACACACACTCTCTTAGGCAGATGATAACACACAGAAAATGCTGCTCTGTCATTTCATGTGAACTTCCTTGGAGATCATACATACAAGCTGCTCAGTTCTGTTAAACAAATACTAAATTTTCTCTTATGTGGATGTATCATAATTCATTGAGCCAGGTCCCTATTTTTCTATTGACAGACCCCCAGTCTGACAACACTCTTGCTACCTACCATAAAAAAAAAAAAAAAAGTGTTGCAGTAAATGTCCTTGCATGTGTGGTTTTTTGCATAAGTATGAGAATATGTGTAGGATAAATTCCTAAAAGTTGCAACTACTAAACTATTAGTTCCTAAAATGCATGCGTATTTTTTATGTTGATAGATGTTGCCTGTTTGTCCTTTATAAGGCTTATAAAAATAAATACTCCAGAGTTCCCATCGTGGCACAGCGGAAACGAATCCAACTAGGAACCATGAGGATGTGGGTTCGATTCCCGGCCTCACTCAGTACATTAAGAATCTGGCATTGCTGTGAGCTGTGGTGTAGGTCGCAGACACAGCTCAGATCCCATGTTGCTGTGGCTGTGGTGTAGGCCAACAGCTGTAGCTCCAACTAGACCCCTAGCCTGGGAACCTCCATATGCTGCGGGTTCGGCCCTAAAAAGACAACAAGACCAAAAATAAATAAATAAATAAATAAATAAAGATACCCCCCAAAGCAATTAGTGCCAGTTTCTCTGTATCATTGCCAATTTGAAAAATGTTACTTCATTTTAGATTTAATTGGAATATTTCTGATACGTGAGGTTGAACATCTTTTTTTCTGTTTAAGGGCTACTTGATTTTTCTTCACTATGACAGATTATAACCTTGACCCATTTTTCCAAAGGATTGTTGATAATTTTCTTATAGATTTGTAGGGATTTGTAGGGGTTCTTCATGTATTAAAGAAATTAAGTTCTTGTGAAATATTGCAATCATTTTTAATTTTTATTTCATTTGTGATGTTCTTGCCGTGCACAATTTTCTTTAGTTTTAAGTAACCAGTCTGGGGTCAAATTTATAGAATTTTCCTGTGCTGACATTATTTTTTTTAATTTTTCCATGTCATCGTCTAACAACTTTAGTAATTTTATTATTGCACATACAAGTTCACTAGGAACTTATTTGGATGGCAAATAGGAAATTCAACTTTCATTTTTTCCAGATGTTGTACTGTAATTGTTCCAATGCTCTTTTATTGAATAACAGCATTTTCTCCACTGATTTGAAATCCCACTTTTATAATAAATACCTAGAATGCTTGGGGCTATTGTGGTCACATTGATCTATTTATACAGTAACCATATTATTACGGTTAACAAGTCTTCTCAAAATCTATCTGATTTAGATAAGAAGCCTTCCACTTAACAAACACATACTCAAAATGTATTGACTGTTAGATATTGCACAGTGCTGTGGGTATTACCTGCTCAGATACTTCAAGAACTATGCTTCTGCTACCTCAGATGGGACTAAGGGGATTGATTATTGGATGGGCTTTGCTTTTAGCTGGTAAATCCTGAGATAACAGGAGACCTTTGCATTGGTGTCCAAAGTCACACCCCCCAGAAGTCAACAGCTGAATTTCAGTAAGTCCATATATGATCAAAATCCTGTCCTAGAGCCAGCAATTCACTTTGGTTTGAAATCTAAGCCGCAGGCAACAGCTGTTTCTGAGCCTTACGCAAGCACAGAGACTTACTCACAGTGACCTTCACAGCTGGGAGTTTCAAATAGACTATTCTTTCAAACCAGTTGTTCCCTGAAACATTTGTCCCGTCTGCCCAGGGTTTTCCAGAGTTGGACCAGAATTGCTGGAGTCCTTCTGTTGTTACACCCTGCAGCCCAGGCCAGCTGCCAGCCCAGGGCCATCAGTGAATCTGAGGCCTGGCCCACATGGTATCAACTTACTTGCAGCTGTTCTTACCAGAGCCCAGTAGGCCCCCAGCATAATTCCCCTAAGTATTTAAAAAAAAAAAAAAAAAAAAAAAAGGCTTTCTTTCTATGACTTTGTGGGAACATGCACTAGGCTATTTGCTTTCTTATGGACAATGCTGAACACAGGGAGATAAACTCAGAGTCCAACCAGACCACACAAAATTAATTGATCATTAAGGTGAAAGTTTCACATGAGGTGGGGAAATAACATGCTTTTACAAAATATCGTGTGTTTAAGGATCTGGAAGGGTTTGCAAGTATTAAACATTCTTCCACTTTACTACACCCACGGAGACGGAATGGCTAGACGATGCGAACATTCCCTTTTGAAAAACAAAGAAACAGGGTGATTGATGACCTCAGGTGGAAAAGAGCAAAGCAAAGGATATTATGCAAGTATTTTTGGACAATCAGCTATTTCAACACAAAGGGAGAGAGGTTTTTGATTAGGCGAGCCCTGATAATTAAGGGTGACCCTCACTGAGGGAAATTTATTCAGTTTATCCAATAGTCAAGAATGAAAAGCCATCTCACCTGAGAAGGTGCAGCGTAAGCAAAATGAGGCTTTTCACGGAACCTCCAAATTGGGAACACAATTTTGACAAACTTAATTTGATGAGAACCTCATATAATATGCATTTTCTTCTCATGCATGTGTTTTTGTCAAACTCTTAGAAGATACTATTATTTTTAGAGTATTACTCACTCTTTATATCTCTTAAAGGTTAAAACAATGTAAAGAAGCCTCTCAATGTCAAATGCCTTTTTCAGTTGAAAAAAATCCCAAGGCATCTAAGAGAGTCACTAAAATGCATGAATGTGCTTGGAGCGAAAACAAAACCAACATGAATGGAACACCAGAAAAGACGAGAGGGTACTTCAAATTATTTCTGAAACTAATAGGCATGATGACCTAATGGAAAGTACTTTTATTGACCTCAACTCAGCATTGGACCTTAGGAACCAAATTAGGAGCCAATTCCCTCAATAAACTGCTAATTATTTTTGAAAGAGGAAGTGTGAGAGTTGCAAATGGCTCAGCGCCACACGAGTCAGTGTCTTTCGTTCAGATTTTCTGAGAAAAAAGTAAAAACCATCCTTTTGATACTAGTATCTTTGGGGACTATCATTGGACAAAGATGTCCTCTGTCTTGGTGTAAAATCCTAGCAATCGCTTTTTCCCTTTACATGTGAAAGTGTATAAGATAAAGATTTGCACTTGATCTGTCAAATGGTACCTTTCCATTCCTAAGGCAAGAGTATGGAGGACAAACTATTTACTCTGTCTTGGCACATAGTAGGGCCTTCATATGTGGTTGTTGGGGGTGGCTTCATGATGAGGATGGAACAGCAGAGCTGTTTCAAGCTCAGCTTTGGAAACACAAGAGGGAAGCCCTCATGCTGAAAGCTGGTGGTCCCACTGGTCCCCACTTCCTGGTATCCATGCCCTTGGTCATCCTTCCCCCCTGGGGGTGGCTGGACCTGCTGAATGGCCTCTAACAAACAGGACGTGGTAGAGGCGATGAGACATCCAGTCTGAGGTCGGAGCAACAGAAAAATCTCATTTTATTCCTGTTCAAACAAACAATGGCAGTGTTTTTCAAGATAGGTAATAGAAGATGGACAGATGAGAGAGAGAGAATAGTCTGTAGCCACCAACAATGAAATGCAAATATAACATAGACAGACATAGAGCAATAGCATTTTGGGAGCCAGAAGCATCCCTAGGTTTCATCAAGTCTCTGCCCCATCCCACCAGATTCAATTTCACAGGTGAGAAAGCTGAGCCTGTGCATACTTAACTGTCCTGTGCACGCTGAAGGTGACGGGTGGACCCTAAAAATCTCTTCCCTTCACCTGCCATGGGATTTTTCCCACTGCTCTCAATCGGTTCGCTCTCTTTCTTAGATAGACTGAGGTCTTAGGTTGGCTATTTTTATACCCTCATCATTGCAATACTTCAGTTCCTACTTCTAATTCTTTCTGTACAAAATTATCTCATGCTTCCTTATCATCCACTCTTCCACCCACAAAGCTAACTTTTAAACATTTCATGGGCACCTCCCAGGAGCTGATTAGCCTTTGCTAACTGTACATCACTGTTTCTCAGACAGGATGCACATCCCGTGGGTAGGGTTCCTGGCTCCAGCTGGCTGTTATTCCCTTCCAAAATTTCCTAGAACAGAAGGGACTAGATAAAGTGTTCGATAGGCTATCTCTCCACACACAGAGCGCTCCCACCCACTCCTGGTCCAGCCAAGCACTGTGTTGCCTACCTCTGTCCTCATCCAGCTTGCTCTTCTTATCCCATCACCACCTCCTTCCCCACCCTCCTCTGCTTCCTCATATACTTACAGGTCTAAGGGGCCCCAGGAAGTTGTCATACGAAAGAGTTTGAAATGCGTCACCGTGTTGCTCCAGGTTTCGCTCTACCTTTAAACATGATTCCTTTCGATCCTTTTCTTTTTACTCACATTCTCTACATGTGGTCTAATTCTTCCCTTTGCACACCATCATAGCTGACTGGTATAGCTTCACGTCCATGCTGTCTCTTGCACAGAGATGCAGCATTTGGTTGCAGGGACAGCTGGATATGGCAGCCAGGGACATGCTTCTTATAGAGGCTTCTATTAACTCACCCTAATGGCTTAGTGGACTTGGCAAAACTGCCTGAGAACTGGGTGTCCCAAGAGCTTCTGAAAAAATATTGACATACATCTGAAAAAATGCTCTACTGAGCATAGGGAGGAAAATAGACAATAATCTACTGCCCAGCCTGAAAATCTGGGAGGTTGAGGAAAGAACTTATTTCTCAAATAAGACCTTTCCCACCGTACACGCTGAATTTAGGAACACAAAGTCCCTATAGCTGGAATAAAGAGTCCACCCTTTCTACTCTGAACCAAGAACCAGAAAAGTTTATGTGTAAAGCCCCAGATGGTAAAGATTTTTGATTTTGTGGGCTGTGAGGTCTCCATCGCAACTAGTAGATTCTATTGTTGTAGGAGGAGGCAGCCGTCCACCACTCGTAAACAAATGGGCCTGCCTGTGTCCTGATAAACTTTATTTACAGAAGCAGGCAGTGGTCAGATTTAGCCTGTAGGCTGCAGATTGCAGACCCCTGCTTGAAACCAATTCCATAGTATAATCAGTGGGAGTTACAGCCTCGAGAGAGCTGCTCTGTGTTACTGAACACGGTTTGCATAGGTACCAAGAACACACTTACCCACATGTGTGGATGGAGTTTCAGTCTCACGGATAAGACCCCATTTAAATTATGGGAGATTAAGTTTGAAAAGACTATCAAAAGAGCAGTGGAAGTGTCCATGTATGGCTCAGCGGGTTACAAACCTGACTAATACCCATGAGGATGCAGGTTCCATCCCTGGCCTCGTTCAGGGGGTTAAGGATTTGGCATTGCTGTGAGTTATGGTGTAGTTTGCAGATGAGGCTCAGATCCCACGTGGCTGTGGCTGTGGCGTAGGCTGGCAGCTGCAACTCCAATTCGACCCCTAGCCTGGGAACTTCCATATGCCTCAAGTGTAACCCGAAAAAGAAAAAGAGAGAGAGAGAGAACAAAGGAGGAAAGACTCAGCACAGAATCCGAGTTGTATAAATACCACCCAAACCACTATGTCAACACCCTGTTGAACTTGGATTAGAGAAGTATTCATTAGGAGATGGCTGATAACCTCGTAAAAGGATGATTTATAGTAAGAGACAAAGAATGTGTGTGTGTGTGTATACGTATATATACGTATGACCAGGTCATTTTGCTGAATAGCAGAAATTGACAGAACATTGTAAATCAACTATACTTTAATAAAAAATTTAAAAAATAAAGAATCATAGGAGTTCCCGTCTTGGTTCAGTGGTTAACAAACCCGACTAGTATCCATGAGGACATGGGTTTGATCCCTGGCCTCACTCAGTGGGTAAAGGATCTGGCATTGCCATGAGCTATGGTGTAGGCTGCAGATTCAGCTTGGATCTCACGTTGCTGTGCCTGTGGCATAGGCTGGCAGCTGCAGCTCCAATTCAACCCCTAGCCTGGGAACCTCCACATTGCTGCAAGTGCGGCCCTAAAAAGACAAAAGACAAAAAAATAAAATAAAATAAAATAAGAAAGAGAGACATAAACATGAAAGCTGCCCTCAATGATAAAAATCCAAATAGTTGAAAACAAATAAGAGATAGCTAGATGCCTGGAAACACTGAATTCACATCTCTGGGGCTGCTTCCCCAGATCACATAATTCCAGAAGGCTGTTCTCTCACCCTCCTCCCTGTCATCATCTTCGTCCTCATCCTTATCCTCCTTCTCATTACCACTTTCAAGCTCTTCTTCCTTGTCAGCAATATTTCTAAGTTAGCCTCTGTTAGAACATTATGCTCTGCATTTGACACGTAGTGTTTGCTTCATCTTCACAACATCCTTTGAGACAGGGATATAGAATATCAGTCTCATTCCGGAGACTTGGAAGCCGTAGAGACCCAGTGGTTATACCCTGGCATAACTAGAAAGTTGCAAAGCCCAGATTCAAATCCAGGCTTCCGCCATCTCTTAACAAGGAAAACGAAAATGCTGCCCCTTCCCTTTGCGCTGCTCATGTGATTGCTGCGCAGGGATGCTCATGACTAAAATCCCTATTACCATCTGGGCCCATCGTGAGCATTTTATTGGTACCACAAATAGCTGTAGATTTAAAAGGACACCAGCAACTTCACCTTTGCCGATCCCCTTCTGCAGAGGTGAAGGGTTAACAAGCTCACCCGTGGTGCCCAGGGCGGAAGCATTTAGTGAACAGCTGGGAAGACCTCACGCCCTTCCGCCTTTAATGCATATGTATGACATCACCCTCGCTGGCCTGCTGCATTTGTTTTTGTGCGGGTTTTTTCCTCCACAAGGAGACTGTGGAAGGAGCCACCTGGAGGGCACAGAGGCTTCAGCTGAACTGTCTTCTTGGAAATAGCCCTGGTACAAGACGGAGTTTGCCCCTAAGGTGTTACAAAGACGGGGTTCTTCACAGACCACCAGAAATAAAGTTCACTTTAAAACAAAAATTGCAAAAAGATTATCCATCACCTGAAACTGACAGTGGGCTAGGTTTCCTCAGTCAAGCAAAATGATTATGGATGCTATCGATCTTTCTTGTGGCTACTGATGGTTGCAGGTGGATCGTGGAGGGAGCAACCTGGAAACACACCTTGTTTGTCTTAAGGGGGCTTTTATTCTTCTGTGATGCCTCTTGAATAGTAGGGTCCTGGCTACATTTCCTAGAGGATGGGCCTCTTCTCATCCAGCTGGACCTGCCACCCTGGACATAGCTTCCAGGCTCTGTTTTCTGAGTTCCCCCAAAGTCCAGGATGATGCTTTAAGGGCCTGAGTGAGCTTGGCAGCGAATTAAGAGAGCAAACCTGAATATAGAAGTAGCGTGCTGGCTTCTTACATAGATAATCACTACTCTACACAACAGCTCTACCTATGACTGCCCCAAACTAAAGAGGAAATGCCACAAAAAAATATATATATATCTTTCCGGGCAAGACAAATGGAAGATGTAAAACCCATTCCAAGTACAACCAGGTTCACGAACCAATGTAGTTTTGTCCTTTTCATTTGCTCTCAGAAAAATGAGCATAACCAAGCCCACCCCCTTCCTTGGGTTTTCAGTGTAAACTCCTTCACTGCATGCGAATTGCTCTATGTGGTCCAAATATGCAATTTGCAAAGACTTGAATGCGAAAATTAGTGTCAGAAAAATTCTAGATTTGTGACCTGAAATATAAAGATTTACAAGTATGGAATAACTGAAGGGCTGGATTTACAGCAGGTGGCTGCTTAGTTTTAGAAGACTTTGGGCCGAATTTCTGTTAAGAAGAGGGGAAAAGTGCCATTTAAGTACTGTGAAAAAGTAGTCTGATAGACCTAAACCACAAGAGCATTCTCACATATATTATGAATTTGAGCTTGAAATTATAAATCGTAGAGTCAGGGCAGATCTGCTTCTCTGCCCACCCTTTTATCACCAGTGCCTAGCACAGTGACTGGCCTTCGCAGAA
This sequence comes from Sus scrofa, assembly GCF_054392235.1. Classification (NCBI taxonomy): domain Eukaryota; kingdom Metazoa; phylum Chordata; class Mammalia; order Artiodactyla; family Suidae; genus Sus; species Sus scrofa. The sequence continues at coordinate 4,562,625 of NC_139383.1, forward strand.
GTGCAGTAAATATCCTTTAACGTAAGAACATGAAAGAAAGTGACAAAAAAGAGAGAAGGAAAGAAAGAAGAGGGAAAGAAACTAGTTAAGTTGAAATTGTCATGTGTTCAAACAACTAAAAATTACTAAATGAAGTAAGTCAGAGAAAGACAAATATCATATGGCATCACTTACATGGATAATCTAGGGGGGAAAATGAATACAAGTGAACTTATTTGCAGAACAGAAACAGACTCACAGATTTGGAAAGCAAACTTATGGTTACCAAAGAGGACGGGCTGCAGGGGAGGGAGGGACTGGGCGTTTGAGACTGGCATATGCACACTGTGGTATATGGAATGCCTGGCCCACAGGGACCTACTGTGTAGCGCAGCACAGGGAAATTACCCAGTATTCTGAGATGATCTATATGGGGGAAGAATCTGATAAGGAATCTGAAAAAGACTGGATCACTTCGTTAGACAGCAGAAATTATCACAACTCTGCAAATCAACTGTACTTCAATAAAACTTAAAAAAATACATCAAACCACACAGTGTACGACACATAAAGGACACAATTCTGTCATATGCTTCACAATAAAGTACAAACAGGTACGGGTAGAGAGAATTTTACATAGAAACTTGGTCATTGAGACTGGCATAAATACCAGTATGTTCAAGAATCTGCTGCCTTCCCCACCCACAGTCCAGCCCCCCAGGCAGAAGAATCATGACTTTGTGATCTGCTTCAGCCTAATGAGAACATGAAAAGAACATTGGAGAACAGTGTATTCATCAGAAACTCTCAAGAAGATCCACTAATAGCCTTCCCAGATGGAGGAACTGGAGACTTCTTTCTTTCCTTTTCTAGGATAGAAAATTGCAAATACAAAAGTAGATAGAATCATATAATGAATCCCTAGGTGTTCATTGTCCAGCTTTAACAATGATCACTGGGTGGAAAAGCTTACTGCATCTCTAACCCTGCCCACCCTCCCTAATTTAGTACAATGGCATGGCACCAAGGTGGTGCCTTTTTGGAGTTCCTTGGTCGCTCAGCAGGTTAAGGATCCAGTGTTGTCACTGCCGGGACTCAGGTTCAATCCCTGGCTAGGCAACGTTCACATGCCAGCAGGCACAGCCCCCCTCCCCACCTAAAAAAGTGATGCCCTTTCTTCCCCTCTAGCCAGACCCCGTCTATGCGTGTAGCTTCCTCCTGGCCTCTCACTAAGGCTCTGGGCTCACCATGTGATTTACCTTGTCCATTGGGATGCTAGTGAAATTCTAGTAAATGTGACACAAGCAAATTGCTGGTGCAATCAAGCTCGCTCCCACTCTCGGGCTCTGCCACCACCAAGAGAATGTATTTGAGCTGGCCTGCTGAGGGAGAGCCATGTGGTCACTCTAGCTGTCCTATCCAAGGCCATTCTAGATCAGCAGGCAGCCACCTGACTCTCATCTCAGCAAATCAAGCTGAACTCTTACTGCAGAATGTCACCGATGTTTAATACAGCTAACTAGAGCACGCACCAATCTCCAAAATGCAAGCGTTTTGTTTTCTTTTGTTTTTGTCTTTGTTTTTTGGCCACACCCACAGCATAAGGAAGTTCCTGGGCCAGGGACGGAATCCTGGCCATAGCTGCAATCTATGCCACAGCGGTGGCAATGCTGGATCCTTACTCTGCACCACAGTGCAAAGTCTGGCATTTCGTTTTTGTAATGTGACCACAACACTGTTATCATGTACTTAACACCAAGTCCGTTTTCACTGTGTATTGAACACCGTCAATACTCACATTTCCAGTTATAAGTATCACAGTGTTTTCTAAACTGGTTGTTTGAATCAGGATTCAAATGTGGTTCACACATTGTGTTTGTCCTATGCAGGACCTTAAGCTCTTCAATCCCTAGATCCCTCACACATGTACACACACACTCTCTATTTTTTATTCACTGTGTTTGGGGAATAAATCAGCTTCTTCTGAAGAGCTTCCACATAACAAGTCTTGTTTATTACACTCTGATGACTGTCACTTAGGTGATTCTGCCCTAAGAATTTCCTAATCTCCTAGGATTAATCAGATTCATCTCTCTCTCTCTCCCTCACAAAGCACCTTCACAGCTGGTGGCATTTTCTTCCATCGAGCACATGTCTGATCATCTTTAGGTGATGCATCTGCCATCACTGAATATTGCCTGGACCTATTCAAACTTGAAAACTGGTAATATTCTAATCCTATGGTTTTTGTCAGCTGCAATACTTCAATAAAAATGCTTTTCTCCTCATCTATACCTTGGGTACCCAGAGTACAATTTTTATAGGAAAGGCAGAATAAAGTCTTGATTCTTATTTATTATTTTTTGAAATAAAGTTTGGGTTTTTTGCACCTTCCAGTGGTGACCAACTAATTGTTTTATTTTTTTTTTCATCACTACAAGCTCATTGATATAATTACATTTAATGTGCATTGGTCCATTGCAGATGTTATTAGTATTGATGCTCAGAATATCCAATTTTTTGCTGATGGGAGCTTCTTCAAGTTACCTCCTTGGTTCTTTCAAGGATAGAACATGATAATGTGGATTTTGATGGTGAAGTCCATCTTACATCTTTTCTCCCACTGCTCCGCTCGACCTGGAATCAGCCTTTCCTCTAAAGATCCATGGTTTCTTTTAAAGAAAAAATGTATTTAGAGACCACAATCTGGACTGTTAAGGTGTTCAGTGCTGCTAGATTGGTTGTTGTTTCTGGGTCTTTTCAGTCAATGAAGCCAAGAGAAAAATAGTTTTTAAAAAGATAAAACCCATCATGAGTTAATGCTAATATTCCAAATCAAATTAAGGACTCCAGGGTTTTTGCTTCACTCCTTCAGATTCATGCTTTCTTTTTTTCACTACCATTTTTTGTTGTTGTACTCAGTGATACTGGGAATGATTCAACATCACGTAATTAATTACTTGTTTTATCCATATCACACAGAACAGACTCTAAATTATGACACTAACATAATTAGTGGCAATATGATTGTTGAAAACAGCATATAATTTTAGAAATTCTTTTTGTCCTGCGTGTATATATGTACATTGAAGACTTAAAATTGAATGACATTTTAAATCACTTAATAGCTTCTGTTGTGTGGTTATGCCACCAAATGGCTAATTTAGGTTAACTTTTATTTTGATTTCCAGGAGGTTTTGTTTTTCCAGTTTAATTTTGTGTCTTAGTTTTGTAAAATATTTATATTTACAGAATCAACCGAGTAAAATAAGATTAGAATAAGTCTAATGAAGTTGCTTTTTATAAAACACTAAGTACCTGAGTTCCTGAAAATGAAAACCATTTAATGCCTGTGTATCAGTATGCAAGGATATTTCAATGGTAGTGTTTTTTATCTTTTGTCATTTACTTTCACATAATTGTACCGTGGTAACCAGACACTGTATGATGACAGCAGGGTGTTTGAAATCTACTGAGAATTTCTTTCTGTCCTATTATGCAAGCCATTTTGCTGACTCTCCCATGCATAATTTAAGGATGTATATTCTCTAGATGTAGGTGCCGTGTTCCATCGATGGACATTAGTTCATGCAGACCAGCTGTGTTCTTTAGCTCTATTCATTTTCATCTACTTTGCCCATCAGTAACTGAGGGTGTATTGCATACACACATAGTAGTGGTGAGTGTGTCCATTTCTTGTAGATTTGCTATAGTTTGCTGTATGTATTTTATGTCTGTTTTATTAAAGCCATGCAAGTCTAAAGTTGATCCTCCTGATAAATTGGAAATTTTATCATTATGCAATAATTCTCCTTGTTTGAGGATATATTTTTGTCTGATATAAACATATTACATTAACAATTTTCCTTCAGTTAGCATTTGCCTGTATATAATTTTATGTCTTTTATTTTTGAGACTTTCCATGTTTTTGCATTTTAGAACTTTTTTTGTAAGTAGTATACATTTTAGTAGTTAAATTTTTTCTTTTCTTAATTACATTTGTCATATAATTTATGAGGCTAATCCATTTATATTATGATTATTGATAAATCACAAATGCTACCTGCCACCTAATTGCAGGCTATTTGCCTTATTTTATCCCTTTTTTCTTATTTCATTCTTATATAAATTTTAAAATCTCTTTGGCTATCTTTAAATTTCCAATGTGTCTTTGGTATTCTATAATAACTATGTGTAAATTTTCTTTCATCTTTATTTTTTGGTGTACAGTTTTCTTTCAATATCTGAATTTCTTTCATGAATTCTGGGAAAGTATTAGTCATCATTTTTTCAACATTGTCTTTTGTCAATTCTATTTCTCCTTCAGACTAATTAGAAATAAGTTATCTCTTTTCATTCTATTTTCCAATCTCTTTTCATTCTATTTTCCATATTTCTTAATCTCTTTCAAAATGTCCCTATTCTTATTATATGTTACATCCTAGGTAATTTCTTCAGGTCTATCTTCTAGTTCATGAATTGTTTCTTCATGTATGTCTCAATTTCTCTTTAAGTCATTCAGGTTTGCAATTTTAAGGTTTGTATTTTTTGTTGTTTATTTGGCCACACCATGGCATTTAGAAATTCCCAGACCAGGGATCAAACACATGCCACAGCAGTGACCCTAGCTGCTGCAGTGACAATGCCAGATCCTTAACACACTGAGCCAGAAGGAACTCCAAGATTTATGTTTTTTATTCCTATAAGTTCCATATGGTTCTTTTTGTTTTTCAGATATGATCAATTCATTTTGTAACTTTTAGTTTATGCTCAACTTTACTGTATATTTTTTAATTTATTTTAACCATTTAACTTGTAACTATTTTGTATTCTATATATCATAATACTAATGTTTTAAAACTTGCGGTTTTACCTATGGTTATTTATTGGTTTGGCTTTTTTATAGCAGTTTATACATCTTCTGCAGGACATTATTTATTTGCAAACCCACATTTTATTAAACTTAATCTGCAGTGATTCCAGGACCTAACCTGGTGATACTCTCCCCTAAAGGAGATTTCTGCTGACTTATCCCAAGGGCCCAGGGGCAGTACTTAACCTGTGGCCACACTAGTTCTTATTAAGAGAACTCGACTAATGTGGGAGTTTGGGGTGTTATTTTTCCAACTTTCACAGTCTCAGATCTTTTCTCTCCATGGTGGTGCTGATTTAGACACTTGATCTCAAAGCTACCTCCCAAACTTTTGTTTATTTTTCACTATGGTCTTAGATCCCTTTTCTTTCAGTTTTTTCAATCTTAATCTTATCTATATCTGAATAAAGATTGAGATCTAGTGAGCTCAGGGATACATCAAAAGTTATCTTTATTGTCGTAAATCCAAGATCCAGTTTTTTACATCAGACATTTCTTGCAGGAGATCAAATCTGCAAAATGAGGCTTTGACTGTGAAAATTAAATTATTGGAAAGATATCCAAATCTCAGGTTACCCCATTTTGGTTTACACAGAAATATACAAATAATTGAAACCAAAAAAATCATTATAATAAAAATGAGTGGAGTTTATTCACTAGTCTATTCCTTTTTTTTCCCTTTTTTTTTTTTTTTTTAATTCTCAGAGCTATCAAGATACCATGGGGATAGAACTGTTTCCTAACCAGGAACATGCTGCTGTACATAGTTGCATAAGCAAAAAGCCAGAAAAAAATGTTAACCTTACTATACTCTTAAGTTTAGGAAACACTTTAAATCAAAACCTACATTAATGTTACTGAGATTAAATGGTAGTTATTGATTTAGGGTTTACACAGTGCTTTGATATCATCAGTATCTTACTGGATCATCACAACTTTTTGAAAGAGTGAACAGTTTTTATCCTCAGCTTATAGATGAAAACTTTGAAAGTCAATGAGATCAAGTGATTCGCAGAAGGTCGCACAGTGATAGAGTTGGGACATGAAGTCAAGATGACTCACTCCATTTCCTGGATTCTTTCCACCACATCGTCTTAGAGAACTTTTTAAATGTTACTTGAGCTAACCTAGATGGGAGATTATCCTGTCCTTTAGGAACTCAGGATTAAAAAAGAAAAAAAGGATAATGGAATGATAAATATATGTGTATGCATAAAGTTTATTTTTTCATATATATATATATATATACATATATATATATATATAAAATTACCTACTCCACCATGAAAACTGCAAAACAAATCATAGGTGGATGTTGCCATCACTTTTTATTAATACTCTAAGTAAAAGCAAAGCAATGAAACTGGGCAGGTTTATTCAATATTAAAACATCATACAATATTAAACATTAAACAATATTAAAACATTAATACGGCAGCAGAATCTGACACCATTCTTAGCTTTTGAGCTCTATCCCATAGGTTTTATTATGAATTATGGAGAGAAGATAATAGATATCGCACGTATAAGAAGGCCTCAGTCAGTAGACAAAGACTGGAAGGTTCCCAAGCCCTAACTGGTGTATCTCAAGAGACTATTTGAACCCATGGTCTTTGTTTCTTCCTCCGTCTCAAACCCTAGAGGAAGCTGAGGGCCCTGCTGTGCACCTTCCAGTTGACTCTGGGAAAATAAAACTTAGCCGGGCCCAGAGTCCCCTTTCTCATTGCCTCCTTATCCCCAAGGCTAAATGAGGTCCCCAGTGAGGCTCTCACAGTACAACCTGGAACCTCTAAATCACTCTGAGGCTCAGGGAATGCATCTGCATCAAATGCTGGAAGTCCAGCCAACTTCACCAGAGACTTTGGCCCATGAACAACAAACAAGGAGCATCATAACGCCATTTAAAAATTAAAAAACAAAAAAACGAAACACCTAACTGATGCTTATTTCCACTGGGGGAGACTAAAGTGGCCAGTGCTGAAAAGACAACACAGCACAGGACTCTAGCAAGTACTCCACTGTTCAGCTTCCTTCTTTAGATGGAGTCCTCATCTGGGGAATCAGTATTTACCTTGGTAAAACTTAGCTAACTTACATAGTAGGCTCAGAGCTTGCTGGGCCCCGGGGAGACTTGTCTGACACCAATTAGCTGACAACTTCCACCTGAAGAATATCATCCTCAGACACAAGTGGTAGAAAAGCAAAGATTTCCCCCGATGTTATGGTGTGAGTCCTGGGACCCACTGGACCAGAACACTAACTGATCAGCAATGGCACCGGCTTCAGAGTTACTTAGAGAATGTTATGAAAAGAACGTTGACAACTGCTTGTGCCATCGTGTACTCATTCGGAGCTCTCGAAGCTACTGTTTGGATTCCTAGGATCCCTGAATTCTAAAGGCACCTTTGCTATAAATTCCTGCAAATAGCTTGAATGACTTTTGCTAGGCATGTCTATACTTATAGCAGTGGCCATACTACATTAAAACATACTGCAAAATATACTGAAATATTGAAAAAATAAAAAAGTACTTCTTTATGGATCTATCATCTACTCTGTGGTTCACAAATTTAGTATCAATAAAGAAAGATTGTCAGCTGTCCAGAAACTCACGTGTGGTTAACCATCCCCTAGTCCAGTGAGCTTCCCGTAGGATCGTCGTCCATGCCTCGGAGGAGTTAAACATGGTAGAAATTCAGTGGTGCACAGATACACCCCCTACCCTGTGCGAAACTGTACGATGTGTTCCAAGAATGAGCCCCAACGTCACGTATATTTATGCCATGGATAAACAGGGACTGAATTTTGATAATTTGGCCCCGTGTCCCTGCAAATTGCTCCTTCTTTGTCATTCATAATGTCACAGCTGTTCTTGTCAGAAAGAGGACAAAGAACAGAAAGACAACCATTTACTCTTCGTTTCTTGCTCTTCCTTTTAAAAAAGGAAAGAAGAAAAGGGGCCTGTTTCTTTTTGTAAGTTTGTTCAGGTGCTCTTGGCCGTGACATGATACGCTCTCATGTCAGCCTGGTCCTTGACAGCACACGGCCATACAGAATGACCTAAAGCAAAGGTCCACCCCCTCACCCTTTAATGGAGATGATCTGGACGCTACCCACCTCGAAGTGACGCACCTGACGCAGGCTGGTCAAGTGACTTTTTACAATTCTGCCAGCTTGAGCTAAACAGGGTCAAGCAGAGTAGATCTTGGGCTGTTATTGGCTGTATGTGAGCAAGCCCGGGAGTCTGAAATGCTCTTGCTTTTCCCAACCTTTCCGGATCTGCACTTTGGAGCAAGATTTCATCTTTGCTTCCCCCTCCCCCACAAGCTTCACCTTGCTCCCTCCGAGCGCCTGTTCTGTCCCTGCTTCCTCAAGGAACCACTGCTGATGAGAGAGACTTCAGAACCCCTTGAACAACTAAACAATCTCATCCCACCCTTCCTGAAGCCAAGAAGGATGTTTGCGAAAACCCAAACAGTCTGGGGAGGTGTCAGGAAGCGAACCAAGGAAGGCATGCTGTTTATAGGCCAGAAATATTGCAGAGATTTTATTCTGGTTTGGTTGTTTGGATTGAAAAGGGAATTCAGCCCCTCCCAGGGAAACGCTGACAGTTACAGGCTATCATTCAGAGAGACTCCCTTCGTCATGTCTGGCCGCAAGCCTCAGGGGGCTCCAGAGAGGAGACAAATGATGAAAGGGTGGCAGAAATAATTGCTTACCTAGTATAGGGTAAAAGAGAAAGAAGGGAAATTTTAGAATAGACTCCACAAACTCTCTCACATATTGGGACTTGCCAAATGCTTGGCCTACTCAGATACTGGAGACTTACTTATTTTGGAAATGTTATAAAGCTTTCCTTGCCAGAAAACAAGGAAATATGCTATTGAAAACAATGCGGGCAGCATTTGGCAGCGTATGAGAGACAGAGAAGCCCAAGAAATAGTCCAAGAACACTGAAGCTTTCTTGATTAAAGAGTGGATGACAGAGTTATATTCACTTTGTGGGATAAAATAGAGAAGTACCTTATGGAGATGAGACACTGGATTTTAGACATTTTAGAGCTAAATGAGGCCTCAAACATCATCTAGGAGAACTCTCAGGTGTTCCATGTTCATTATGCAGTGAAAATAGATCATCCCATTTAAACAATCCAATACTCCAAGGGTTAGGTTAAGTGCAGCTGAGGGACTCAGAAGTCAAGAGGAAAGATCCTTGTTTCCTGTGCACAGACAGCAACGAATGCTGCAGGGGGAGATCCGTCAGGTGTCGGGGGAAAAGGAGGAGGAAGATGGGGCCATAGAATCACAGAGTTGGGGAATTAACCAGGATAAATTTTACGAAGGGTCACTGAAGATGAGCATTGAGTTTAGGGTCCTTTATTTCTACTAAAGTTACTTATTATGAAATCATTACAGAGAGGTTTCAAAAAACTTTAACATCTCCACGACTGTACCTACCTGCCTACTGTCTTCAAAGGAAAGACTTTGTCTATCAGAACCAAAGATGACTTTCAGCATTATTAAGAATTCAGTCTGAAGAAATCATTATCTTGGAGTTCCCGTTACGGCTCAGTGGGTTAAGAACCCGACTAGTAACCATGAGAACATGGGTTCGATCCCTGGCCTTGCTCTAGTGGGTGAAGGATCCAGCATTGCTGTGAGTTGTGGCATAGGTCATGGATGCGGCTCGGGTCTGTCGTTGCAATCATCATCTTAAGTGTAAGACACAAGTGTGCCTTCCAGGGTCCAAGGCGTGTGGTCACCTGTGCCCAGACGTGGGGTCGCCCATGCCTTCCGCTTCACAGGAGAGCTGATGCTCCCCTTATAGTCCTACTTCAAGTCACGTGCTCCAGCCACCCTTCACCCCAGCCATCTTCCCCACGTTACCAGAGCCTGCTGGACCCTTAAAATTGAAGATCTTCCCAGGAACGTGAGATTGTCAGAGAAAGAGAGATACAACTGCATTGTTATCCACACCTCAGCCTTCATTCTAGGCCAAACCTGCTGAAAAAGGAATAAAGGGCTCTGCATTCCTCTCAACCTTGGCCATCTCACCTGGGACCCCTTGCTTTTCATAACAAGGCGAGCTCCTGGGGTTCTACTTTTTGGTTTCAAAGAGAAAAGTAAGAGAAGGAAATATCCAGCCCAAAATAGCTGATACCACTGTGAAATATTGTTCTATAGGAATAAAATACCTTGAGTTTTTTTTTAATATTCAATAGGGTCTTACAAAATGGTGTCAAATAATCCTTGAACCTATTGAGGCCAAAGCACATCTAAACAGTTGGGCCTTAGAATATTTTGTAGACTAAAATAATTCCCCCTTCAACACTATGCTAGTTCTGCTTCTTTAAACTGGGTTCAGAGAATGGTGTTTTTTTTTCTCCTCTAAGCATTATTAGTTTCTCAAGTCTCACAACAGTCAACTCAGAAAAAAAAAGTCATCGGTTTCAACGTCATAAAGAGTAAACTTTATGAACTAGTAATGCATCATCAGCTCATCACTAAATCATAACCAAAAGAACATTAATGAGCTTCACTTTCCACAGCTTCCTAGGACAGTGACACCTCTTGGGATGTGACAAGTTCATATCAGTGGTATTCAACTTCTGCAGAGTGTTGCATTAAAAACAATGAATTCCCAGAGTTCCCATTGTGTTGCAGTGGAAACAAATCCAACTAGGAACCATGAGGCTGTGGGTTTGATCCCTGGCCTTGCTCAGTGGGTTAAGGATCCAGCATTGCCTAGAGCTGTGGCACAGGTCACAGAAGCAGCTTGGATCCGGCGTTGCTGTGGCTGTGGTGTAGGCTGGCAGCTACAACTCTGATTAGACCCCTAGCCTGGGAACCTCCATATGCCATGGGTGCAGCCCTAAAAAGACATAAGACAAAAAAAAAAAAAAAAAGAATTCCCTACACATCAAAATGTTCACACATCAATAAGTTGACAAAGTCTCTTTATACCTTACAGTTGTTATGGGCTAGATGGTATTCCCCCAAAATTCATGTGCTGAAGCCCTAAACCCCAGTTCATCGCATGGAGATGGAGTCTTTACAGAGGTGATTAAGTTAATGTGAGGCCTTCAGGGTGGGCCGTCACTCAACATGACCGACGTCCTTCTAGGAGGAGATAAAGATACAGATGGAGAGAGACAGCAGACACCATGCCCTGGAGAAGGACCCTGTGTAGAGGCAGCAACAAGACGGCCATCTGTGAGCCACAGAGAGAGGCCTCAGAGGAAACCCACCTGCCAGCACCTTGATCTTGGACTTCCAGCCTCCAGAACTCTGAGAAAATAAATGTCTATTGTTTTAGACACCTGGCCTGTGGTATTTTGTTATGACAGCTGGAGGTATTTTGTTATGACATCTCCTGTATGTAAGAAGAATGTTTGGAAATGTTCAGATTCTGTCAGTCAAATTCAATAAGATGGTTGCACCTCACTGATTTTATTTTGCCAGATTGTTTCATGTTCATCCTTAAGAATGAATAGACCTCCCAACTATAGTCTGGCCTGGAAATGTAGAAAAGTGCTGTTAACTGGAATTCTCAAGGAAAATGGAGGCAGGAAGCTAATTTAACTCTCAACTTAGATTAAAATTCAAATGAGAGAAATTGAGCCCCAAGTACCTCATTCCTCTTTTCCCCTTTGTCTCTCTTCCTTTCTTCCTACGTGTTCTGATCTGCAAAATGAATGTTACAAACCCTACTTCAAAGCCATGAGAAGAATGGGCGAATTAATTTACTTGAGTGCTTTCCAAGTGACAGGAACAGAGTACAGTGGGGGGGATGGGGGCCCAAGAGAAGGAGGAGGTGGAAAAGGAGAGTTCATACTTACGGAGCTCTTCCTCCATGTCCAATACTGCCCTAAGTACTTCATATACATTACCTCACTGAACCTGGTAATAAGCCCGTGGGGTAAGTAGTGTTGATTTTATTTTACAAACGCATTTACTGGTACTCGGAAGGGCTAACTGGCTGCCAATTCACACTGCTAGCAAACAAAAAAATCTGGGGGTTGGGAACCCAAGTTCTAAACCACCATGGGCTGCCCAAAGTTTGGATTTTCCTGTTCAAGCTAATAAATTCATGCTATCTTGCCTAGTAATTTGATATTCACATTCATACACAATAGAGATGGAAGTTATGAATGTATGAGTATGTGAGGCCTTTTTCTTTTATTGAAAGGCAAATAGCAGCTGGCAGAAGAAAAGAATTTAAAAAAAAGCAGGAAGGCAGAGGGAAAGAGTAGCCGTCCAAGTCAGTGAAGCACTGCATTGGCAAGTATCAGATGGTGCAGAATTTTGAGGGATTGGGGATGAAAAACAAAGACAAGAGTTTCAAGGAGCAGCTGCTCTGTGCAGAGGGTACAAGTAGTGGCAGGAATAGGGAAAATAAATTTAAGAGTTTTTTTTTCCCCTATGCATTGAGAATCTACCATCTACTTACCCTTCTCCCCAATATTTTTTAACAAAGTTAAATAGTTGAATTACTCTAAAATTCCTTTTATATTTGAGCTGATAATGAGAAATCATTGGCCACATAGCTCCCAGTTATGCTTAGTAACATTTTCCACATTATTTTCCAGGTTTGGTGTTCTAAATCCAAGTTGGTATCCTTCACTGTGCTTTGTTTTCTATTTGTCACCCTCCATCTGACCAAGAGTGTGCTTTGACTCACAGGCTTTACCAGCACAAAATTATTAGAAGAATGATGGGAAGACACAGAAATGGAAGGACCCAAGGCATGCTGAGCCTCTGCCAAGCATCCAAATGTAGGAAGGACCTTTCATCCATCAGCAGAACTTAGGTCATGCTTGGTAGCAAACGGCACCAAATTTCCAGTGCCTAACAAAACCAAACCTTGATTTTTACTCCCTCAAAGTCTAACAGACTATATGAAGGATGATTCTCCTACAAGAGGTGACACAGAATTCAGGACTCTTCAATCTGTGGCATGTGGGTGCAAACACAAACTTTCAGAGTGAGCCAAGACAGGGGAAGAAGATATGGCAGGCGGTTCACTGGTACTGCCATCCACTGCACAGGTGAGACTGACTGCACGAATGGCCTGAACCCAGCCAGAATGCAGACTGGGTCTTGAACTCACGTGCCGGGGCTCAACCCAGCAAAAAACCAGATTGGGACTTGAACACTCATGCCCGGGACTCGAACCCAGCCAAAACCCAGACTGGGACTTGAACCCACATGCCTGGGACTTGACCCAGCCAGAACCCAGACTGAGACTCGAACACACATGCCCAGGACTTGACCCAGCCAGAACCCAGATTGGGACTGAACCCACATGCCCGGGACTCGAACACAGCCAAAACCCAGATTGGTACTTGAACACACATGCCCGGGACTCAAACCCAACCAGAACCCAGACTGGCACTTGAACCCACATGCCTGGGACTTGACCCAGCCAGAACCCTGATAGAGACCTGAACCCACATGCCTGTGACTTGACCCAGCCAGAACCCAGATTGGGACTTGAACTCACATTCCAGGACTCGAACCCAACCTAAACCCAGAATGGCACTTGAACCCAACCTAAACCCAGATTCGCACTTGAACCCACATGCCCGGGACTTGAACCCAGCCAGAACCCAGACTGGGACTTGAACCCACATGCCCGGGACTCGAACACAGCCAGAACCCAGATTGGGACTCGAACCCACATGCCCGGGACTCGAACCCAACCAGAACACAGATTGGGACTTGAACACATATGCCCGGGACTCGAACCCAACCAGAACCCAGATTGAGATTGAACACACATGCCCGGGACTCGAACCCAACCAGAACCCAGATTGGGACTTGAACACACATGCCCGGGACTCGAACCCAGTCAGAACCCAGATTGGGACTCGAACACACATGCTCGGGACTCGAACCCAACCAGAACCCAGATTGAGACTCAACCCACATGCCCGGGACTCGAACCCACATGCCCGGGACTCGAACCCAACCAGAACCCAGATTGGGACTCGAACACACATTCCCGGGACTCGAACCCAGTCAGAACCCAGATTGGGACTCGAGCACACATGCCTGGGACTTGAACCCAGCCAGAACCCAGATTGGGACTCGAACACACATGCCCGGGACTCGAACCCAGTCAGAACCCAGATTGGGACTTGAACACATATGCCCGGGACTCGAACCCAACCAGAACCCAGATTGAGACTCGAACACACATGCCAGGACTTGAACCCAGCCAGAACCAAGATTGGGACTTGAACACACATGCCCGGGACTCGAACCCAACCAGAACAAGATTGGCACTCAAACCCATATGCCCGGGACTCGAAACCAGCCAGAACCCAGATTGGGACTTGAACACACATGCCAGGACTCGAACCCAACCTAAATCCAGATTGAGACTCGAACCCACATGCCCGGGACTTGAACCCAACCAGAACACAGATTGGGACTTGAACACACATGACCTGGACTCGAACCCAACCAGAACCCAGATTGAGACTCGAACCCACATGCCAGGACTCGAAACCAACCTAAATCCAGATTGAGACTCGAACCCACATGCCCGGGACTTGAACCCAACCAGAACACAGATTGGGACTGGAACACACATGCCCGGGACTCAAACCCAACCAGAACCCAGATTGAGACTCAACCCACATGCCCGGGACTCGAACCCACATGCCTGGGACTCGAACCCAGTCAGAACCCAGATTGGGACTTGAACACGCATGCCCGGGACTCGAACCCAACCAGAACCCAGATTGGGACTCGAACACACATGCCCGGGACTCGAACCCAGGCAGAACCCAGATTGAGACTCAACCCACATGCCCGGGACTCGAACCCACATGCCTGGGACTCGAACCCAGTCAGAACCCAGATTGGGACTCGAACACACATGCCCGGGACTCGAACCCAGTCAGAACCCAGATTGAGACTCGAACACACATGCCCGGGACTCGAACCCAACCAGAACCCAGATTGAGACTCAACACACATGCCCGGGACTCGAACCCAGCCAGAACCCAGATTGGGACTCGAACACACATGCCCGGGACTCGAACCCAGCCAGAACCCAGATTGGGACTCGAACACACATGCCCGGGACTCGAACCCAGCCAGAACCCAGATTGGGACTCGAACACACATGCCCAGGACTCGAACCCATCCTAAACCCAGATTGGCACTTGAACCCAACCTAAACCCAGATTCGCACTTGAACCAACATGCCCGGGACTTGAACCCAGCCAGAACCCAGATTGGGACTCGAGCACACATGCCCGGGACTCGAACCCAACCAGAACCCAGATTGGGACTTGAACACACATGTCCGGGACTCGGACCCAGCCAGAACCCAGATTGGGAATCGAACACACATGCCCGGGACTCGAACCCAACCAGAACCCAGATTGGGACTTGAACCCACATGCCCGGGACTCGATCCCAACCAGAACCCAGATTGGGACTCGAACACACATGCCCGGGACTCGAACCCAACCAGAACCCAGATTGGGACTTGAACCCACATGCCCGGGACTCAAACCCAATCAGAACACAGATTGGGACTCGAGCACACATGCCCGGGACTCGAACCCAACCAGAACCCAGATTGAGACTCGAACACACATGCCCGGGACTCGAACCCAACCAGAACCCAGATTGAGACTCAACCCACATGCCCGGGACTCGAACCCACATGCCCGGGACTCGAACCCAACCAGAACCCAGATTGGGACTCGAACACACATTCCCGGGACTCGAACCCAGTCAGAACCCAGATTGGGACTCGAGCACACATGCCTGGGACTTGAACCCAGCCAGAACCCAGATTGGGACTCGAACACACATGCCCGGGACTCGAACCCAGTCAGAACCCAGATTGGGACTTGAACACATATGCCCGGGACTCGAACCCAACCAGAACCCAGATTGAGACTCGAACACACATGCCAGGACTTGAACCCAGCCAGAACCAAGATTGGGACTTGAACACACATGCCCGGGACTCGAACCCAACCAGAACAAGATTGGCACTCAAACCCATATGCCCGGGACTCGAAACCAGCCAGAACCCAGATTGGGACTTGAACACACATGCCAGGACTCGAACCCAACCTAAATCCAGATTGAGACTCGAACCCACATGCCCGGGACTTGAACCCAACCAGAACACAGATTGGGACTTGAACACACATGACCTGGACTCGAACCCAACCAGAACCCAGATTGAGACTCGAACCCACATGCCAGGACTCGAAACCAACCTAAATCCAGATTGAGACTCGAACCCACATGCCCGGGACTTGAACCCAACCAGAACACAGATTGGGACTGGAACACACATGCCCGGGACTCAAACCCAACCAGAACCCAGATTGAGACTTGAACACACATGCCCGGGACTCGAACCCAACCAGAACCCAGATTGGGACTTGAACACACATGCCCGGGACTCAAACCCAATCAGAACACAGATTGGACTTGAATACACATGCCCGGGTCTCGAACCCAACCAGAACCCAGATTGGGACTGGAACACACATGCCCGGGACTCGAACCCAACCAGAACCCAGATTGAGACTTGAACACACATGCCCGGGACTCGAACCCAACCAGAACCCAGATTGGGACTCGAACACACATGCCCGGGACTCGAACCCAGCCAGAACCCAGATTGGGACTCGAACACACATGCCCGGGACTCGAACCCAGCCAGAACCCAGATTGGGACTCGAACACACATGCCCAGGACTCGAACCCATCCTAAACCCAGATTGGCACTTGAACCCAACCTAAACCCAGATTCGCACTTGAACCAACATGCCCGGGACTTGAACCCAGCCAGAACCCAGATTGGGACTCGAGCACACATGCCCGGGACTCGAACCCAACCAGAACCCAGATTGGGACTTGAACACACATGTCCGGGACTCGGACCCAGCCAGAACCCAGATTGGGAATCGAACACACATGCCCGGGACTCGAACCCAACCAGAACCCAGATTGGGACTTGAACCCACATGCCCGGGACTCGATCCCAACCAGAACCCAGATTGGGACTCGAACACACATGCCCGGGACTCGAACCCAACCAGAACCCAGATTGGGACTTGAACCCACATGCCCGGGACTCAAACCCAATCAGAACACAGATTGGGACTCGAGCACACATGCCCGGGACTCGAACCCAACCAGAACCCAGATTGAGACTCGAACACACATGCCCGGGACTCGAACCCAACCAGAACCCAGATTGGGACTTGAACACGCATGCCCGGGACTCGAACCCAACCAGAACCCAGATTGGGACTCGAACACACATGCCCGGGACTCGAACCCAGGCAGAACCCAGATTGAGACTCAACCCACATGCCCGGGACTCGAACCCACATGCCTGGGACTCGAACCCAGTCAGAACCCAGATTGGGACTCGAACACACATTCCCGGGACTCGAACCCAGTCAGAACCCAGATTGAGACTCGAACACACATGCCCGGGACTCGAACCCAACCAGAACCCAGATTGAGACTCAACCCACATGCCCGGGACTCGAACCCACATGCCCGGGACTCGAACCCAACCAGAACCCAGACTGGGACTCGAACACACATTCCCGGGACTCGAACCCAGTCAGAACCCAGATTGAGACTCGAACACACATGCCCGGGACTCGAACCCAACCTAAACCCAGATTCGCACTTGAACCCACATGCCCGGGACTTGAACCCAGCCAGAACCCAGATTGGGACTTGAACCCACATGCCCGGGACTCGAACCCAGCCAGAACCCAGATTGGGACTTGAACACACATTCCCGGGACTTGAACCCAATCAGAACACAGATTGGACTTGAATACACATACCCGGGTCTCCAACCCAACCAGAACCCAGATTGGGACTGGAACACACATGCCCGGGACTCAAACTCAGCCAGAACCCAGATTGGGACTCGAACACACATGCCCGGGACTCGAACCCAACCTAAACCTAGATTGGGACTTGAACACACATGCCCGGAACTCGAACCCAGCCAGAACCCAGATTGGGACTCGAAAACACATGCCCAGGACTCAAACCCAACCAGAACCCAGATTGAGACTCAACCCACATGCCCGGGACTCGAACCCACATGCCCGGAACTCGAACCCAGTCAGAACCCAGATTGGGACTCGAACACGCATGCCCGGGACTCGAACCCAACCAGAACCCAGATTGAGACTCAACCCACATGCCCGGGACTCGAACCCACATGCCTGGGACTCGAACCCAGTCAGAACCCAGATTGGGACTTGAACACGCATGCCCGGGACTCGAACCCAACCAGAACCCAGATTGGGACTCGAACACACATGCCCGGGACTCGAACCCAGGCAGAACCCAGATTGAGACTCAACCCACATGCCCGGGACTCGAACCCACATGCCTGGGACTCGAACCCAGTCAGAACCCAGATTGGGACTCGAACACACATTCCCGGGACTCGAACCCAGTCAGAACCCAGATTGAGACTCGAACACACATGCCCGGGACTCGAACCCAACCAGAACCCAGATTGAGACTCAACACACATGCCCGGGACTCGAACCCAGCCAGAACCCAGATTGGGACTTGAACACACATGCCCGGGACTCGAACCCAACCAGAACCCAGATTGAGACTTGAACCCACATGTCAGGACTCGAACCCAGTCAGAACCCAGATTGGGACTTGAACACACATGCCCGGGACTCGAACCCAACCAGAACCCAGATTGAGACTTGAACACACATGTCAGGACTCGAACCCAGCCAAAAACCATATTGGGATTTGAACCCACATGCCTGGGGCTTGAACCCACATGCCAGGACTCGAACACAATCTAAAGTCAGATTGTGGCTCAAACCCACATTTTTAAATTCGAGTTACTCACCCTGTGTCCGGACTCACTGAGGTTCAGGTTCTTTATGTCTCTGAGCAGACGAATTCAGCGAGAGACAGAGTGACAGGCCAGAAACAGATTTAACCGGATAGGACGCTTGTGAGAAATGCAAGCGGGAAGGCGAAGAAGCGCTGCCTGAGGATCCAGTGCGCCACAGTTTTATCACCCAGGGGCGGGGCTTTAGAAAGGCCCGCCTCTTCATTTCCGGGAGTAGCAGCTCCTCCTGAGTATCCAGTGAGTTGTGTATTCAGATCAGCTGAGGGGTGGTCTTCAAACTTTTGCCGTTGATCTGAATCTGAATGCAGGCCTCACCCATCCCCTATCCAAAGACCTGAGGCAATCTCCCATCTCCAGGAGTTAAGCAAGCTGTCTTATTCTGATGGTTTTCTTGAACTTAACAACAATCTCCCAATATCCCCCAGGTTTCCCTCTTTATCAAGGATCCCCTATTCGGACTTCTACAACCACCTGTGCCTAGTCTATCCCTATCACAGGGGCTGAGACGGTAGTCTTCCTGGTACTGGAAGGGGGAAGAAACTGGGATTTGTGTTGGAAGCTAGTCGTGCCCGCCATAAAGGTGGTAGAGCCCACAGAGGTACTAGGTTTACCGTTTGAAGGAAAAGCTACTGAATCGGCCTCAATGGTTCATTCACAGTAACAGGTGTATGGGATAGAACATAAGTTCAATTAACTGGGAGATTAAGGCCTTCCTGGCACAGCTGCAAGAAAGGCTATTTTTCCAACACCCAAAGGGGCAGCGATGGCAAATGTACTTGGACTTGCTCAAGGCCCTGACGGGTCGCTGGGGACCTTGGCAGCTACTGCAAGGCTGGAGGACAAGCCGGTGCTGAAGTTGCTTCAATAGCTTGCCTTCTGCTTTAAGCTCAAGAAAATCACAGGACATCCCAGGAGACGGCCCAGAGACAGAATTTTGAGTCGTCGCTGTTTGATCCTGCCAATGGAACGGCTCAGGCATGGAAAGTCCTAGCATCTGAGAAATGTTGCTGTCTCAGGGAGGCAATAAAATCTCTCATGCGGGCTTATCCAGGGCCTCAAAGCACAAAACCTGGCCCGCTTTGGCTAGAGCAGACAGATGAGGTTTCCGGGGGCTGGGGAGCAAGTCCTTCACAGAGAGGCACGGCTGTCCCGCCCATGGAGAACCCTGGAGTTGGAGAGAGGGGACGGTTTCTCTTTACGGCGAAACATTCACCAGGGCACCTCCACTAGCTCTTTCCTTGAGAGATGGAGGAAAGATACTGATTTACTCTCAGGGCTCTTTGGACTCGATTTGATGTGTTTCGATTGACTGAGCAGAGGCTGGGCCATGTGGAGCACTGGTATACTTTGGGTGCGTGCACTTTCTCGTCTATAATGAATTACCAGCATGTAAAAGCACCACTTTCACAAGACATGTGAGTCAGCTCAGGCTAACGTAACAGGGGCCTGAGACTGAGCAGCTTAAACAACAAACACTTCCCGCACTCCTGAGACTGGAAGTTCAAGATTGGGGTGACTATAATGTTGGGTCCTGGTGACTGCCACTTCCTGGCTTGCAGACACCCCACTTCCCATGTGTCCTCACTGGGTGGAGAGGGAGGGGCAATCTCTCTGGCCTCTTCTTCCTCCTGGCCTCATCTAACCTAATCCCCTCCCAAAGCCCACATCTTCAAGTACCAGCACCTGGGGAGGCAGGGCGCCAATGTCTGAATTTAGGAGGCACACAGTTCAGTCCATGGCACGAATTATCTTCATCCCATGGCTTCAGGGACATCCTGCCTGCTGGTGGCACCACAGTGAGGCACATTCTGGACCCTCTCCCCCCCAGGAGCCTTTTCATCCTATGCACCTGCGAATCCCTTCCCCAAAGTGTCTGTATTCATCTAAAATCTGCTCAATTTAAAAGTCAAAGCCTGGGAGTTCCCTTTGCGGCTCAGCAGTTAACGGACATGACTAGGATGCATGAAGATGCGGGTTCAATCCCTGGCCGTGCTCAGTAGGTTAAGGATCCTGCACTGCCGTGAGCTGTGGTGTAGGTCACAGACTTGGCTCGGGTCCTGCACTGCTGTGGCTGTGGCATAGGCCCGTGGCTCCAGCTCCAATTTGACCCCTAGCTTGGGAACCTGCATATGCCACAGGTGTGGCCCTAAAAAGCCAAATAAAATTAAAAAATAAATAAAGTAAAAAAGCCAACGCGTGCTCTGGCTTTGTTTTTCTACAAATGAATGTTCATTCTCCAGCTCTTTAAATTCCTACCATGGAATGAAACGCCCACCTAAAAAGTTTGTAGTCATCAAACAAATACATAGCACCCAAGGCTTTTACGGGTGCGATTCTGGTGTCTGAGGATTCAACTGTCCCCAGAAGAACAGCCCTGTCCTTGCGGGGCTCTCATTCCAGCAGAGGGAGGGAATGGCTGAACGGCAGGTACACACAGACCACTACAGATGATGAGGGGATTGATGCAACACGTAAGGAAGAGCAGCAGGGCGCCTGCTCCCTTCAACGTGTACGTCAAGGAAGGCTCCCCGGCATTTGTTGTACAGCAGAAACAATCACAACGCCGTAAATCAACTATACTTCAAGAAAACCTTTAAAAATGCGAACAATTTTAAAATTTTAAAAGAGAAAACTCAACGTGAATACAACCACAGAGAGGTAACTTTCCGGCAGTTGAGGTATTTTAGGTTGTATTTCTAGAACATGTTGGAAAAAAGGGACACTTACACGCTAACACCTCTCATACGCACAGGGCTGAGAAAGTGGCGCCTGGCTCAAGGTCAGGCTGATGGCGTGTAGGGTAATTAACACCAAGCCATCTGGGGAGAGGCACCCAAGGCGTCCCCATCTCAGCCCCTGTGATGGGTGGTCTTCATCTCCATCCCAAAGGCACCTTTTTCTCTTTCTCTGCAGGAGTCACTGAGCCTCTGGAAGATGCCTTTAGAAGCACGCAAACTGAAAGTAAATGTTTACTGGGGAGCACGCTGGTTTTTCCCTCCATCAGTCATTTATGGGACAAATATTTACGCAGCATCTACCATGCGCCAGGCTCAGGGAAGGAGCCTTGGGATGTTTCAGTGAGCAGAAGCGTAAGGGGCCTGCAGCCGAGGTCACAGCCCGGAAGGAGGGACCGTCAAAGGAACAGAAGTAAAGGACAGCAGAAAACGACACAGAACCAGAGAGAACAAGGGAGTCACCGTGGGGCGAGGCCCTCAGCTTGAAAGATCAGAGCGGTGTCGTCTGAAGAACCACGTCTTTACTGACCCAAAGGAGGAGAAACGAGGGGAAACGAGGAGAAGCAGAGTGGGGGTCGGGGGAAGCCAAGTCAGCCCAGAATTTATGTACAAAGGGCCTCGAGGTGGCAAACGGCCCAGGACCCACCCCCATCTGTTCTGGGCTAAACTGTGGCCCCTGCAAACGCCTATGTTGGGACCCTGAACCCGGGAGCCTCAGAAGGCAGCTGTATCTGGAGGCGAGGCCTTTAGAGAGGGGTTAAGGTAAAGGAGGCCCTTAGGATGGGCTCTAACACCACGTGACTGTGTCCTTATAGGAGGAAATTCGAGGAGAAGGCAGCTGTCCACAAGCCGAGGACAGAGCCTCAGAAGGAAGCAATTCTGCTAACACCCCGACCTCAGACATCCAGCCTCTAGAACTGGAGGCGCTCAGTTGCTGCTGTCTAGGTCCCCAGACTGGGTACTTTGTTTCAACAGTCCTGGCACACTAACACCCCATCTCACTCTGCTTATCAGCAAACCCCTGAGGCACTGCCTCCTCTTCCTCGCCTCAGGCTCTCTCCTCACTCCAGACGCCTTCCGGTCCTCACTTCTCTGCACACCTCAGCGTCGTCTGATAAGGGCACCACCTTGTTTCTGTTGGCGCATGATTTCCCCGGCTTCTGTGTTTCCCCTTTCCTGGGCTTCCTCCTGCCTTCCTGCCCTTGACTTCTTCTGGGTCTTCCCACTCTTCTGACCTTCAAGGGTGAACTTCCCTAAAGCTCAACTCTCTGCTCTCCTCTGTCCCCCCACACTCCCACCCCGTGGTAGACGGGGTCCCTGGACATGACGCTTAGTACATAGGAGCCCATAAGGGTTTGGGAGAATGGACAGCGTTGACCCGTGCATGGTTAAGGAGACCGCTGTGCATGTAGTACATAAAATAAAAGTCAGTATGGGAGTTGAGTTCAGGGACAACAGTGAGACTTAGACACATGTGATGGCCACGAAGATGGAGAGAAAGAACTAAAAGTGACACACACATAAGAGTGACGTAATGTATTTAGAAGCTGAAATCCTCAAGACTCGAGCGGAAGGGAGGAAGAGAAAGATACCGTGTTTCTGAGGTTTCTGGGAACAAGACAGATAAAGGTGCATTTTACTGAAGCAGTAAATCAGGAGGAAGAATGCGTTTGGGGGCAGAGCACAGGTTCAGTTTTGAACATGACGAAGTACCCTTAAGGTAGGCGAGTGGAAATGTCAAGTGGGCAGTTAGACAACATGCATCTGAATTCAAAGAAACCACTGACCTAGAAATTTGAATTTAAGGATCATTGTAATACCAATGGTGCTTAGAGGTGGCAACAGTCATGAGATGGGTGAGTTCTCCCTGCAAAGTGGGGCATGAAGGGAAGGAGACATGAGAGAAAAATCTGTAAGCAGCACCAAGAGGCAGAAGCCTGGGAGAAGAGGGTGAGCTGGCAAAGCAGCCTGAAAAGAACCAGAGGAATGGAGAAGGTGGGCAGGGGAAGCCTGGTGTCAAGAGAATCAGTGAGAAGAAAAAAAGCAGGACCAGTTACATCAAATGCTGCTAAGAGAATGCTAACGATGGGCAGAGGACCCAAACAGGTGCTTCTCGGAGAAAGAAGATACACAAGTAACCATCAAGCACGTGAAAATATGCTCAATGTCACTAACCATTAGGAAAATGCAAATAAAAACCACAGTGAGCTACAATCTCTCATCCAATTAGGATGGCTATTATTTAATAAATAAATAAATAAATAACCGTTGGCAAAGATGTAGAGAAATTGGAACCCTGTGCACCAATGCTGATGCGTCTATGGAGAAGAGAATGGACATTCCTCAAAAAATTAAAAATCAAACCACCATATGATTCAGTGAGTCTGCTTCTGAGCAGAATACCCAAAAAAACTGAAAAGACATTCTTGGGAAGGTGTTTATGAATTATGCTCATAGAAGCTTTATTCATGATAGCAAAAAGCAGCCCAAGCATACATCAGTAGATGAATGCATAAATGAAATAAGGCTATGGAATACTATTCAGTCTTAAATGGGAAGGAAACTCTAATCCATGCTGCAAGATGGTGAACTTTGAAGACACAATGCTAAATAAACTAAGCCAGTCACAAAAGGACAAAAACAGCGTGATGGCATTTATATGAGGGACCCAGGGCAGTCAAGTTCATAGAGACACAGTCAAGATGGCAATCCACGGGCTGAAGGCAGGGGGATGGGTACAGAGTTTCCCTAAAGTGGGAGCAGCCGCTGGAGCCAGAGAGAAGGCGAATCAGTGATGCTGCAATGACACTGTGCCATCAAGTGGCCGTGATGCTGTGGGGTAGGGTCACTGGGACAGTGAGGGTCAAAATTCTCGGGTCCAGGCCACCACATGTCCCCTGGGGGCACCCAGGTGTGTGGCAGAACCAGAGTGGAAAAGAAGATAGCAAACCAGGTGATAGTCTTCATTTGTCGGGGGGAGGAAAAGGGGGTGCTTTTTAAAGCTTTATCCATCACATTGGCTGTTTTGGATTGAAGGGTGGTCCCCCAAAAAACACTGAAGTCCTAACCTTCAGAACCTAACCTAACTCAGAAGAGGACCTTATTTAGAGACCGATCACCGCACATGTCACTGGTTATGAGTGCATGACCCGCGTCCTTATTGGGACACATAACACACACGGGGTAAATGAACACCCTTTGAAAATGAAGACAGGAGTTCCCTTTGTGGCTCAGCAGTAACAAACCCAACTAGTATCCATGAGAATAATCCCTGGCCAAGAGCTGGAATTTAAATCCAGGTCTCTCTGACTCCAGCGTCCAGTCCTCACCACAGCCCACTCCGAGGCCACCTCCCCGGGACCTCCTAGAGGTGACATGGAAATGAGGCCTTTCTTGTGCTCTGTTGCTGCTCCTCACCCATGGCTTCCTCACCCTCACGCTTGGGTCCCTTGTCTCCTGCTCTGTCCCCTCTCTTTCTTGCCTTACTTGTCACCTCCCTCTAACTCCCTCTAACCCTAACTCCCTGGAGGGCTCTGAGCCCACGGGGATACGGCCCCTGTCTAGCCCAGCAGTCTCTTTTCCCTTTTCTGGCAAGCGGCCCTCTGCCCCTCTGTCCCCTTCCCCACATGACCTGCGATCTCCAGCCTCTGGGCCTTTGCATACACGGGGCTCCGCCCTGCCTCGCCCTCACCTTTGCTGGAGGAAAGCCGGTCGCTCTCCCCACAGTGGGTGGACGTCCACCTGACAGGGCCCCTGCCATGTCCCCCCCGGGTCTTCTCACCCACTCACGTTCAAAAGCGTGTGGTGATCACCCCTCTCTCGGGCTCTGGGCTGAGACACAGCTCTGACGTGTGGAACTCAAGTTCCGGTGAGAGAAGTGGCAGCGGACAGACTCACAGCACCGCCCCGGGGCAGGACAATACTTGTATATTGAGTTCAATGAATTCCACTCTTGGCGTTGCCAAAACTCGGCCTCTGCTCACCAGTGCCGAATAGCAATGCAGAGACAGCGTTCTGAGCAGAGGAGAAAAAATAGCTGTATTGCTTTGCCAGGCCAAGGAGGGTCAGGGTAGGCCAGTGCCTTAAAGACTGTGCCCCCCTTGGGAGAGATGGGGGTGGTTTTACAGTTTGGGGAGTGAAAAACAGGCCCATTGGTAGGGATCAGAGGAGAGGAGAGCTTGCGTTGTTTTTCAAAGCTGGTGTTCAGGTGGCCCCAGGACTGGCTGTGATGATCCTTCTGGAATGAGCACTGTTTCATCCACATCTTCCACTTGTTGGGGATTGCAGCTCCGAGGAAGAGCTCAAAGACGATGTTACGTGTGTTCCTTGAAGAGGCATCAGGACCCTGCTCGGAGGCTGCACCATCGGCTCTTGACGGCTCCACCCCGTCTCTGCAGCCACTCCCTTCCCTGATGAGCAACTGCTCGGTCCTGCTTTTTGGAACTCAGGGAAGGTCCTGGAGGCTGAAGCCCATTCCCCAAGAACAAGAAATGGGGGGCACAGGAAATCTTGTATGCCCAGGAGCCCCACAGGGCCCTGCTCAATTTCCTTGGAGAGACATTTAACTTTATAAAGAAAACCTAGATTCCTTTCCAAAGCTGGTGTCTCATGCTTGGAAGCTAACGCCAGGGAATTACTCCTTCTGAGAAGTACGCAAAGGCCACGTCTAACTTTCAGGTGTGTCATGAAATGGGCTTGGACCACGTGTGTGCTGGGTACAAGCTTTTCCTCTAGATTCCCTACAAAGGTAGCAGGCTGGCAGTGTGGGCCCAGTGTTACCATATTCAGGGCAGGGGCCCAAAACTTGGAATGCCCAGAGGAACAGGTCAAGTTGACACCCCAGCATAAGGCGTGGGGGTGGAGGATGGGGGGAGTCAGCCCCACTGAAGGCCGGCCTCCCCATTTCCACAGGAAAGCACAGGCCCACGTGGGCAGAGAGACCCGTACTTACAGAGAAGACGGAAACCTGAATTTTTTACATGCTACCTCCAGACACTTGAGTGGGACAAGTGCCTACACATTAGAATAGAGTTCTGGCCCGAATTTGGCCGCAGCCGTCAGTTTCCTCCGCTGGCGGATCTTCTCCACCCTCCTTCTCTGTTTTCTCTACAATCCGTCCTTCTGGGGCTGCGGAGGCAGCAGCTTGTTTCAGTTATTTACCAACATTTGAGTCCTTGGAAACACTCAAAGGGTGAAGAGACTGGAGCTGGACATCCATGGTGTCCAGTGGTGATGGCCGATGAGCTGCTCCTGCCGGCCACACACTTGGACCAGGACTGCAGCACAGGGAGAGGCTCGGGAAGAGGAAGGCTCGGTAAGAAAGGTGAGGAGGGGGGGTAGAGGGAAAGGAGGGGAGGGAGGGGAGGAGATGGGGGAGGAGGGGGAAAGGGGGGGAGGAGCAGAGGAGGGGGAGGGCAGGGGGAGGGAGGGGGAGGGGAGAAGGTGAGGGGGAGGGAAGAGGGGAGGAAGGTGGGAAAGGGGGGAGGGGGAGGGGGGAGGGGGCGGTGCTGTTCCGCTCTGCACTTTCCACGGAGGTGACCGCAGCCGAGCAGCAACGTGGTAAATGAGGTTGACAATGTGTGAAGCGGAAAATGTCACCAGCAGAAGAGAGTCACGGTGAACTTTAGTTTTGATTTAAATTAATGGGAACTCAAGGAGAGAAAATCCTTCCAAAAACAGGGGCAAGGTTGCGAGCGTGGGCCCGGCGCCCCGCGTCTGCTGGGGCTGATAGATCCACTTCTCTGCGCCGCCTGCTTCGTCGCAGGCGATGCTGAAATATTTAGACACATAAATACTCCAATTATAGGGCTGTCATCCGCCGACCCAGCTTTGGGTTCCACTCTAACGAACTCATTTTCCCCTTCCCATTCTTTGCAGACACGGCCTGCAGAGCACAGGGCTGGGAGACAATTTCGGCCACGTGGGCTGGGGGTGGAGCTTCCTGCAGTTTGGGGGGATACTGGGGGGCAGTGGGAATAAGCAAACCATTCTTGGCAAGGTCTTGATGTGAACTACACACACAATGAGGGGGAAAGCCCCAGAGACAATTAAGGGCAGAATTGCTTCCAAAGGAAACCAACCACAGCTTCTTAGGAACAAGTGCGAGAACCTTCCTGGGGCAGCCCTGGGGGGTCGGGAGCTGGCCCGGTCAAATGGTCAGATGAGGGGAAGGCAGGGGAGCAAGGAGGTGGTGCTTGATGGTCCCGCCCCACCACGTCCCTGTCCTCTCTGACACCGGCGACACCTACAACCCTAAAAGAACAGATGCAGAAGTGGAAGCCACCTTCTCAGTTGAAATCAATCTGCCCAAAAAAATCCCCCCAAAAATCAGGCTCAAACGATTCGCAACGTGAATGACCTTACGGGAGGTCTTGGGAAGGGAGGCAGGCAGGGGACCTTGAATCATGATCCAAAGAGAAGCGCTGCTCGAGTAGAAAGCCATTGGATGCGAGGACAAGAGGGACAGCGAGGCGGTTCCCGCAGGAATGATCTCCCGCGTTTGGGCCGCCGGGACAGCGGTTAGAGAGCAGATTCCCATCGTCTTTAGAACCCAAAGGAGTAAAGAGGCTGAGGAGGAACTGCCAGGAGTGCCAGCATCCTTAAATAAGAGCTGGAAATGTAATGGGAACAGAGGGGATCCTAAGTGGCTCATCCGGGCTGTTGTGCAATATTGTGTGTTAAATATACACCAAGGGGGCGGGGCGGAACAGGGACAACTGTGCATAGAACTAGAAATGATTCTGCATTAAATTCCAGACGTAAACACTGCCTCGGTATCCTATGTGCTAACCTTTGGGTTTACTTTGAGACGAATGACAGTATTTTTAAAAGGTAATATATTAAAGTTCATTGCAACTCTATTTGAATTCTGGGAACAGTGCCTCTGTGCACAGGAGATGGAAACCACAGCGGGTGAGCTCCTCCAGAGTGCCAACCTCTGCATTTCAAAGCCAATGTCTGTTGCCTTTTCATGTGTGGGGTTCATTTTCCCAACCAGACCACAAGTTCTTTAAGACAGAGGAGAACCCCACGCCTCCGAACGCCTTCCACCCCCTTGCTCGTTAGTCACTCTCTGAGCAGGGGCAACCACCTGATCCCTTTCCAGTCCTGATGGTTAAGAAATGGCCATTTTGATGTCTGAGAAGATGAGTATGTTCAGTCAGTAGCAAGAACACACACATACGTGTGTTTGAAAGTGAGAAGGTATTCTGAGCACTGGATTTTTTTTTTTTTTTTTTTTTTGCAAATTTTTTTGGCCACACCCTTGGCATGCAAAAGTTCCAGGACCAGGGATCAAACCTGAGCCATACCAGTGACAACATCAGACCTTAGTCCACTGCGCCACCAGGGAACTCCATGAGAGCTGGATATTAATAACAATTAACTGTCCTGTGAGCCATGCTGTCCAAGGCCATTTCAAGTGGGGTCTATAAGGAGGTCCACCGTAAAGAGAAAGCACTCGTTGGGGAACTCCCTGGTGAGCTCTTTCACTGCTGGGGCAGAGTTTGATTCCTGCTCTGGGAACTAAGATCCCACATCTAACTGCTGCTCTCTGCAGCCAAAAGAAAAAATGTTTTCTTTTTTAAAAAGGCATTAGCATTTACCTT
Source organism: Sus scrofa (assembly GCF_054392235.1). NCBI lineage: Eukaryota > Metazoa > Chordata > Mammalia > Artiodactyla > Suidae > Sus > Sus scrofa. The sequence continues at coordinate 4,591,722 of NC_139383.1, forward strand.
GTCATGCCCTAGCCCTCTCCTGCCCTGCCCAGAGTGACAAGCTAATCCAGCCCATGGCTCGATAGTGGGCTGGCTCTGCTTGAGAGGCTGAAAGGACCGTGCCCCCTCCACCACCCTCCTCTCCCCACTTTCTCTCACAGGTCAATGGACCTAAAGCATGTGAAGGTTTCATGTGGAAATAGCATCCAGCCAGGCAGGATCTGGTCTCTGGGGTGGCCCTAAGGGACTCATGCAGGACATCGCTTTCCCTAGATTTTAACGTCAAAGCTCCCCAAATTTACAGACTGGAACAGGCAGCTCTTCAAATCTTTAAAACACCACGGTCATGGAGTTCCCATCATGGCTCAGTGGGTTAAGAACCCAACTAGTATCCATGAGATGTGCGTCCCATCCCTGGCCTCGCTCAGTGGGTTAAGGACCCAGCGTTGCCGTGAGCTGTGGTGTAGGTCACAGACATGGCTTGACTCTGGCATTGCTGTGGCTGTGGTGTAGGCCGGCAGCTGTAGCTCTGATTCAACCCCTAGCCTGAGAACTTCCATATGCCACAGATGTGGCCCTAAAAAGACAAAAAAATAAATAAAAAATGAAACACCCCCATCATGAATCAACCTTTCATCTCTGGAACCAAAATATCCCTGCTTTGTCTCTTTAGAGATATTGAGAATATGCAAGGTTTGGGTTTTTTGTATTTTTAAGTTTTTAGGGGAACCATAAGACTGATTGTTTTGCTTGGAAATTTCTTGATTGCTTTAAGGACTGTTCCTTTTTTTTTTTGAATCACTAATTTAAATTTTTATTGAATTACAGTTGATTTACAGTATTGTAGTAATTTCTGCTGTACAGCAAAATGATTCAGTTATACTAATACATATCCTTTTCTTCCCAGGTTTTTCCCATATAGGTTATTACAGAATATTGGGTACAATTCTCTGTGCTATACAGCAGGTCCTCGTTGATGATCCATTCCATATACAGTATGCCAATGTGCCAGTCCCATACCCCCAATTAAGTCGTCAGTTTTAGACATTATCATGGACTTTCTGACAGGTGAAAACAAAACTCTTACACTACTTACACCATACTTTGCTTCATTTCCCCAGTATGGTTACATCTGACATTTTTTTTTTTATTTTCCCACTGTACAGCAAGGGGGTCAGGTTATCCTTACATGTATACATTGCAATTACAGTTTTTCCCCACCCTTTGTTCTGTTGCAACATGAGTATCTAGACAAAGTTCTCAATGCTACTCAGCAGGATCTCCTTGAAAATCTATTCTAGGTTGTGTCTGATAAGCCCAAGCTCCCGATCCCTCCCACTCCCTCCCCCTCCCATCAGGCAACCACAAGTCTCTTCTCCAAGTCCATGATTTTCTTTTCTGAGGAGATGTTCATTTGTGCTGGATATTAGATTCCAGTTATAAGTGATACCATATGGTATTTGTCTTTGTCTTTCTGGCTCATTTCACTCAGTGTGAGATTCTCTAGTTCCATCCATGTTGCTGCAAATGGCATTATGTCATTCTTTTTTATGGCTGAGTAGTATTCCATTGTGTATATATACCACCACTTCCGAATCCAATCATCTGTCGATGGACATTTGGATTGTTTCCATGTCCTGGCTATTTTGAATAGGGCTGCAATGAACATGCGGGTGCATGTGTCTCTTTTAAGTAGAGTTTTGTCCGGATAGATGCCCAAGAGTGGGATTGCAGGGTCATATGGAAGTTCTATGTATAGATTTCTAAGGTATCTCCAAACTGTTCTCCATAGTGGCTGTACCAGTTTCCATTCCCACCAGCAGTGCAGGAGGGTTCCCTTTTCTCCACAGCCCCTCCAGCACTTGTTATTTGTGGATTTATTAATGATGGCCATTCTGACTGGTGTGAGGTGGTATCTCATGGTAGTTTTGATTTGTATTTCTCTTATAATCAGCGATGTTGAGCATTTTTTCATGTGTTTGTTGGCCGTCTGTATATCTTCCTTGGAGAAATGTCTATTCAGGTCTTTTGCCCATTTTTCCATTGATTGATTGGCTTTTTTGCTGTTGGGTTGTATAAGTTGTTTATATATTCTAGAGATTAAGGTACGGGCTATTCCTAATGGCAGACTCTATGAAGACAGCAGTTTTCTGTTTTCCTTCCCATATGATGAGGCAGCCCCTTCTGGTCCTGCCTCTGATACCCTCTTTCTGGGCGGGACTCCCCTGAGAGACAGGGGTCCAGGGACACACATCCCAAAAGACAAAACTGCCGCACAGGACCCTTATTAACTCTCAGTGTATTTTCCAGCACTAAATGAATGTTCCATCGAGAGAAGCAACTTTCAAAATTCAATTTGCATGCAGGACTCATACAGACCTTTAGAACAAGAAGAATTTTTGGATCTGGCCTCGTCTGTACCTGACTTCCAGGTATTTCAGATGAGCCGTGACCAGCACAGCGACAACCCCCCCACATTGACTAATTCCCATGCAGGTCCCCACAGTGCCAGCAGGTTGTCCTGCGGAAAGAAGCCAACACCCCAAAACCTCAGAAAAGGGGAAATGGAGAAAGAAGCAAAATAGAAATATGTCCAAATGAAGCAGACAATGTTAACCATTATTTATTGAACACCATCCATGTGCCAGGCACTGAGTTCTGGATATAATACCTTTAATAATGAAATCTCCATGCCAGCTTATTATCCATGTCACCTAAATTTTATGAGTGATGACACCAAGGCTCAAAGAGGTCACAATGACAGGTCTACCAGGTGGCAGAGCCAAGATCCCTGCCGGGTTTTTTGCATTATGTCACATAATTTTCCTTGAGGCCAAAAGCCCAGAGCCCCAAAGTGAAGGTCACGTGTACCTGGCTTCTGCCCTGTCGTCACCTTCAGGGTCATTGGAAATTTAATCAGAAGAGTCAGTCTCTTTGCCTGGTGAGAACTTGCCAGCACAAAAGCAGGAAGCCAATAGAGCAGACATGGCAGTCACCCTCTAGGTGGAACTATTCCCCCCACAGCAGCTGCTCCAGCATAGGCAGTGCCCACCCCCAAGGCAGCTGTGCACCTGAGGGGGCCTGGGCCCCCTGCCAGCACACACCAGCCCAAGGATGTTCGCTGTGCTACCAAAAGAAGAAAACACCTTCACACCTTCTCAAGTGTCAACTCTGGGTCTGAAGTCTCTGGCACATCTCCCAAGTTTTAAAATTAAATACACGTGAAATGCTTACAAAACATAGCCCATTAAAAGCTAGCTTTTAGTCACATCACTTTGAGGTGACTCTATGTCCAGCGTCATCAAGGTCAAACACGGCTGATTTAAATCCCACCTACCGCCACAACTGGTAAGACCTTATTAACGCCTGCTCTATTCGTTTGGAAGTTGTTGGTACAGGTATACACCTAATGCGGAGGCGGGGGGGGAGGGGGCAGGATAACATTCGCCCTAGAACTGGCTTTGAAAAATGAATTTGCTAAGCAGGCAGAATAATTAGAATTGCACGGAACATGCTCATGGTGAATACACGTGTTCACTCACTCTCCGAATTAAAGAGCAGCCTACAGACGTCCACCTCTTCTTTTCTTGCTCTGCTATTAGAAGGCTCTGCAAGCAAAAAAGAAAAAGAAAAAAAAAAAAAAAAAAAAAAAAAAGCAGTTCCCGTCGTGGCACAGTGGTTAACAAATCCGACTAGGAACCATGAGGATGCGGGTTCGGTCCCTGCCCTTGCTCAGTGGGTTAACGATCCGGCGTTGCCGTGAGCTGTGCTGTAGGTTGCAGACGCGGCTCGGATCCCGCGTTGCTGTGGCTCTGGCGTAGGCCAGCGGCTACAGCTCCTATTGGACCCCTAGCCTGGGAACCGCCATATGCCGCGGGAGCAGCCCAAGAAATAGCAAAAAAGAAAAAAAAAAAAAAAAAGAAGGCTCTGCATTCTTCACAACAACACCGAATTTTATTTCTTTATGAACTTACAAATATAGATTCTTTGCTTCCTTCTCTATTTCTCCTTTTCCGAGGTACTGGCCGTTTTTGTTTTTGAAACCTAGGAGAGGATTTGTTTCAAAAGGAAGTTGAAGCATTGAGACAAGGCCGTGCTGGCTGAGCGAGGCATTGGCAGAGGATGATAAAGAGCGGGATGCAGCCAGGTAGGAAGGGGGACAGAGGCACGGGCTCAGCATCTGCCCATGGAGCTTGGTCACAGCCCCTCAGGGACCAGGGCTGGCAGCTCCCAGCCTGTGTGCGGTACAGACTCTCTTTGGTCCAGACTGCTGGAAAATGCCCACCGAGTTTCTACCAGCTGCTCAGAGCTCCTTTCTGGGCTGTGGGTTGGATGACATGTCCTTAACTGTTTTAGCAAACATAGGGTGAGGACCACACTGTTTGGCTGAAATATTAAATTTCAGGGGGAAAAGTGGATAGAGGAGGAATTATTTGAAGCCTTCCTCAAAGGCCTCTAATCACCATGATCCCAAAGCATCATAAACACAAACTAAACCTGGGGCATCAGAGGAGACAATATTTTTGGACTAACCTCTCCCCATCTTCAGGCATGACGAGCTGCCCAATAAAACAGCCAATTGAAGACATTTCTATGGACTGACTGTGATTACTTTTCAAATCCACCTTTGCCACACACGCCTTGTCGATGGCGGTATATATTAGGGCCTTTTCGGGTGTCTTTAAGGAAATGAAACCATCCCAGAGCTGGTCTCTGAAAACTCTCAGGAACAGAGGCACGTGCTTCCCGCAGTTTCCCTGAGGGTCCCGTGGGCTCTCACACACGGCGTCTCTGTTCTCTTCTGAGCTGCCTCCATTCTCCTTTCACCCAATGGTGTCCTCAGAATTTGCAGCATCCAAGAGGGTACCCCAAGTCAGAGTCTCAACCCCCAAATTCACAGGTCAAAGTCCTAACCTCCTTGCCTTGTATCAGAATGTGGCTTTATTTAAAAATAGGATCTCTAAAAAGGTCATGAATTTAAAATGAGGCCATTAGGGTAGGTGCTAATCCAGTATAATCAGTGCCTTTGTCAGAAGAAGGCTAAGGCTGCATACAAGCAGGGAGGGATGACCAGGTGGAGACACAGAAAGAAGGCCAAGGAGAGAGGCGTCAGGAGAAACCAACCCTGCTGACCCCTTGATTGTGGACTTCCAGCCCCCAAAGCTTTAGAACAGGAATTTTTCTCGTTTAAGCCACCTGGTCTGTGGTACTTTATATGATTTCCTGCTTCTTAAGGCTGAGACGGCCGGGAGTTGGATGGGTACGTTGTTGCTATGGCCATCCTATTTTAGTCAGGATTAAATTTCAGGTGTTTATACCCCCTGTAAAAAAAAAAGAACTGTGTGAAAGTAGAAGGGGCTGAGGGGAGGGGTCCATGGGGAATCACTGTTTAAAGGGGACAGAGTTTCAGTTTGGGTGATGAAAATGTTCTGGAGCTGGGTGTTCCCATCATGGCTCAAAGGAAACGAATCTGACCGGTATCTATGAAGACACAGGTTCAATCCCTGGCCTTGCTCAGTGGGTTAAGGATCTGGTGTTGCCATGAGCTGTGGTGTAGGTCGCAGACACGGCTCCAATCTGGCATTGCTGTGACTGTGGCGTATGCCAGCAGCTACAGCTCCAGTTCAACCCCTTAGCCTGGGAAACTCCATCTGCCATGGGTGCGGCCCTAAAAATACAGATATATATACAGATATGTGTTCTTGAGCTGGAAGGTGGCACACTATTGTGAATGTGCTTAATACCACTGAACTGGACACTACATTTTAAGCAAGTTATTTGGCATATGTTCTTTTTACGTAAGCTAAAGAATGATATTGGATGAAAATAAGTCTCTAAATATAAAAGAACTATTCTAATGACTATTAAAGTAAAAATCCTGGGTGATTAGAGAGCATGACTACATAGTTCAATTGGTAATGTTTGTTTTAGAGCATAAAGGATCTTCTCAACAGTTTGTAAGAATCGATATGGGGGAAAGTATGGTTATATTTATATTTATGACTAATTCACTCTGCTGTACACCTGAAACTAACCGTATTACAACATCGTAAGTCAACTATACTCCAACAAAATTAAATGCTTAAAAAAACGGTCATAGTGGCAAATGTGATGCTATGTATATTCTACCACCATAAAAATAAGTAAAACAAAGTAAGCATGGACGGAGTTTGCAATCCAGAGCAGACGAAACTTCTGCTCTGAGGCCATCACATTTAGCCGGCTGCATTGGAGCAGCCCCTTCATACTACGTGTGAGAAAGTATTCATCTAATCCGGCAGAGGGCTACTCTTGCAGACGTAAGTACCATCTGCTGAAAGATGAGCTCCAAGCTAATTACAAGGAGCCCCAGGGCCATCAAAGGACACCAGAGAGCACATACTCAAGGGATCCTGAGATGGACTCAAGAAAACCCAAAGAGTGCCTGCAAGTGCCACCGACTCCATTCTGACCCAGACTCCTCCTGTCAGATTCAGTCAGAAATGATGCCCAGATCATTTGAAGCAGGCACCAAATGGTTTCACTTATTTCCCTGAGTTCAGGATACCAAGGCAATAATTTTCGCTTATATGAATGTTATACGTTTCTCACTAATATCCACCTTAATTGTTTTTCTAGTTTAGGATCCCAGGACTCTTCCTATTGGTAAATTGAAATTGGACAGCAAATAAAAAAATGGCTGCTTCCCTGATTCATTTGGAATCTTGAATGTAAAATAGCCTAATTCTCTCCTTCATACTCTTAGGTTGTAGAGGTTCAGATAACGTGTCAAATGTATTCTATGCACAGATAGCCAGAAATAAAAGAGAGAAAAATCAATCTCTCTTCCTCCTTGAATTCCAGTCCCAGCCACAGAAACAGCGGAGAGGGAGCCTTGAAGCGGGAGGAAGGTGGTGAGCCTGCCCCGGGGGCTCCGGTGCGACAGGAACAGGAAGGCCTTCTGGGGCAGAATCATCCAGAAGGGCTAGGGAGGTGGACCTGGGTGCAACCACAGCTCAAGGGGAAGGCGCTCCTGCAAGGGACAGTGTTTTCAAATGAAAACATCGATGCCAGTGGAAGTGACAAGAATTTGCCATCCCAGGCCCTGCAGTGTCCCAGTTGCTCACGTAAATATGTTTGTGAATGGGCCGCTGTGTGTAAATGAATCTTGTGTCTATTTCCCACATGATACGCAGAATTATATTTGTACGATTTGATGGGGTTGGATTTCTTGCTGGAAGTTGGTGCTGCTCTGTCTTATTTTAAAAGGCATTTCTCATTTACAACCCCAAGGCCCCTTTCAGGGAGCACTGACATCCCTCTACTGTCGCCAGCTGAGTGACAGAGCAATCAGGGTTCTCCAGATGCCCAAGCAGGAACAACCAACAACCCCAACTCCGCTGGAGCCTTGAGTCACAGGCCGTGGGAAGCATCCTTCAGAAGGAGGTTCACATGAGCATCTCGGGGAACTGTCACAAGTCGTGACTGTCTTCCTGTTCCTCAGCCTCCGTCTTGAATAGAAACCCCCAGACCACCTAGAAAGGAAACCCGTCACAGCAAAAGATCTGAGCGCTAACAAGCCTTCTGAGATCTGAGTGGCCTGGGGCCTGCAAACGTCCCCGGAGCTCTCGGCTGGCACTCAGACTCAGAGCTGCGTGGCGAGCAGCCCACAGGAAGAAGGAGCCAGCTGGCTGATGGCCACATTGCAGCTGAAGGCCAGAGGGGCTCTGGGAGGGGTTCTGGGAGGGCCCCGTGTCCCAAAGACCATGGAGAGGGCCTGATGGGCTCAGGCTGGAGCCCTTGGCTGGGCTACGATCTGAGAAGCATCAGTCTGGTCCTTCCAGCTCAGCATCCCTGATGACAGAGCTTACACTGCATCAAAAGTAGGATGAAGTACTTAGAAATAGTAATACACAGAGTTGTCACAACATAGAGATCAAGTACTCTCAAATGAAGTGCCAGAGTGTCACAATTTTTTATGAAAAGTTAGCAATGTGGAGTTCCCATTGTGGCACAGCAGGTTGCGAACCTGACATGGTGTCCGTGAGGATGGAAGTTCGATTCCTGGCCTCGTTCAGTGGGTTAAGGATCCCAGCTGCAGGGTAGGTCACAGATGAGGCTCGCATTCATTGTTGCTAAGGCTGTGGCTTAGGCCAGCAGCTGCAGCTCTGATTGAACCCCCCTGGCCTGGGAACTTCCATATGCTATAGGTGCAGCCCTAAAAACAGAAAGAAATATAGAAGGAAGGAAGGAAGGAAGGAAGGAAGCGAGGGAGGAAGGAAGGGAAAAGAAAAGGAAAATTAGCAATATGTATTAGCTGGAAAAAGCTTTCATGTGTTCTAGCATTTGACCCAGTAAACCCACTTCTTGGAATTTATCCTAAAGGAAAGCTGAAGACTCCTACTGAGCATATGTGCAAGCATGTCATTAGGTCATAATTATAATGCTGCAAGTTCAGAAACAACCTAAGAAGTAAAATAATATGCTGCCATTAAAAATCAAGGTCTTAAAAACTATTTAAAGGTGTGAAAAATTGCTCATGACCCAAAAAAATTAAACTGAAAAATATGAAACTGTGGATACAGTATGGCCCTAACTCTTTATAAATGTTGACTACCCCCCTAATGACACACTTACACACACAACTAGAAAGAGAAAGGCAAATACTACATGCTATCTCTTGAATGTCTTGAATGCGGTTTCTAAAATATGACATAAATGAACTTCCACAAAATAGACATAGACTCACAGACATAGAGAACAGACTTGTGGCTGCCAAGGAGAAGGAAGAGTTGGGGAAAGAAGGATTGGGAGTTTGGGTTTAGCAGATGCAAACTATTATCTACAGGATGGATAAACAACGAGGTCCTGCTACAGCACAGGGAACTATATTCAATATTCTGTGATAAACCGTAATGGGAAATATATTAAAAAGGAATGTAGATATGCATAACTGACTTACTTTGCTGTACAGTAGAAGTTTGTTTTCTTTTTTAAATTTAATTTTATTGGAGTGTAGCTGATTTACAGTGTTGTGTTCATTTCAGGTAAACAGCAAAGTGAATCAGTCATACATATAAATATATCCATTATTTTTTCCCATGTAGGTTACTGCAAACTATTGAGTAGATTTTCCTGTGCTATACAGTAGGTTCTCATTAATCATCTATTTTATACAGTAGTGCATATATGTTATTTCCCCCTCCACAGTAGAAATTAACAGAATATTGTAAATCAACCATACTTCAGTTAAAATAAATAAATCAATTACCCTTCATCCAAAAAAAAAAAAGACAGACACAACTAGAAATCAGAGAGGAAGGACACATAGAAAACTGTTAATGGTGTCTCTGGGTAGGTGGATTATAGACAAATTTTTTCTTAATATTCCCTAAAATTGCTGGTGTGTTTCATCTCACTTTAGTAATGGGACTGGGGAAGGGCTGCTGTGGAAAAGCGGGAAAATGGGTGGACCGACCGTCCCAAACTCAGAGAGAGCTTTGTCCGCACCTGAACACAGGGAAACACCCTCTCCCCAGCCCTCTCCCTTCCCACCTCTGCTTCAAGCTCTCAGAAGTCATACCCAGCAACCCCCGACCCAGGAGGTCAGGAGGTAGACTCCACAGGTCCCCCTCGGTCTGTCCTCTGGTCGCACATCCTCGGACTTGGAAGGGCCCCTGCCGTGAGCCAGCCTCAGGCAGAGAGGGAGGAGGGCAAGTGCGTGTGGAGGGCACACCTGTGAACTGCAAGCCGACGTGGTCCCCTTCCCTCCCCACGCAGGCAAGGACGTCGCTTCCCAGAAGGGAGCCGCCCTGGAGTCCGCTCTCCCGCCTCCTGCTCCATCCCAGTTCTCTCCTCCCCACACGAAGGAGAGACGAGAGGTGACGGCCCCCAGGCTTCTGTGTGCGTGCAGGGTCCAGGGGCCCGGGCAGGGTCTGCCTCCTTCAGGTTCTGCTGTCCACCGTGTGCCCCCAGATGGTGCTCTCAGGCGTTCTCCATCGCAGGGCAAGGTGGTGGCATGCTCCTCGGGTACCAGGTCTAAGCTATGGTGTCCAACCCAGCTTTCCATTAATACAGTTCATAGTCTGAGCGGTGACCAGCTCATCTCTCCACGTGTACACACATGCACCAGTCAGAACCGCCAAGGGGGAATGAGTTAGAGGGTTCGAGCAGTAGTTTCCATCCCACACAGCCAACATTCATATATATACACACAAATACATAAATATACACATAAACACACACGTATACACACATAGATACGCACACAGACACACGTATACACATATAGATACGCACACAGACACACGTATACACATATAGATACGCACACAGACACATGTATACACATAGATACGCACACATACACATGTATACATACATAGATACACATATACACACATATACACACATATACACACCTACATGTATACATACACATATATATTCGAGAATTTTTTAAAATAGGATTTTGACTAAATGATGTTTAAATATACCCAGATATTCTTTGTGCACCAGGCTAGTAACATTTCTGACAAAAAGAAATCTGGAAAGCCTCTTTGCAGTGGGCGCAGAAGGTTTCTGGAACATCTGATGGCTGCTAACAAATAGCCTTTTAGCGAATTAAGTGTAAATGAATCAGAAGCTTATGGATCGTGTTTTAGCTGAAACAAACAAAGGATCTAAAATTTATAAGAAAAGGTGCTTGGCAAACTCATTATAGTTTGTTGAACCCAAGCATTTGAAAAATAGTTTGATTAGTTTGCCAACTCCAAACCCTGCCAATTTTCTACTGTCCCTAAGTATTTACCAGCATTTTTCCAGATTTAATTTCCTATCCATATTTCTAAATGTTCTTGGCCGCTCTGCTGGTAATTATTTGGAGTGCTTTGTACACACAAGGATAGTACGCCTCACTCTTTGCAAATCAATTCAATGTCATACTAACTTTAGATGATTTTACAGTTCACAAAATTCATTTAATCTTCCCAGGCTTACCCCTGGATCGCTCCATTCTAGCCCTCCTTCCATGGATAAAAAAATGAAGGCTCAGAGAGGTGGTGACTTCATCACCACTACTGGGTCAGAAAAATGCAGAACGAGGATTAAAATCCAGGACTCCTGATCCCAAATCTACACCATGGGAATCAAGAGCACGCTGTGCTCTTAGCCTGTTCTCGACTCACTCTTGCTCGGAGGGAGATCTGTGAGATCTCTCTGGAGAACAGGTGCAGCAGACACAAAACAGGCGAGGCCTCCCCAGGGTCAGGAGAGAACAGTCAGGTAGCCGGCCTGGACCAGTGAGCACCACTCTCCGCCCCTGCTTGCATCTGTACCGCCTTGGCCTCCCCGAGACATGTTCTCTCTCCCTGGACGCTTTCAGATAGGATGACTCATCATTCCGAAAGGAGCATAACAGAAAGGCTTCCAGTACAAGGACACACCTGCGGAGAAAGCCAACCAAAACGCCCGCTACGAATTGACCAAATGGCCGCATTAGTGAGAGTGTGTGTGCCACTTCAGTCAGTCGGCCCCATGAATCACCCAGTCCTGTTCACCAAGGAGATGATAAAGAGATGGCTTGTCTGTCTCAGCACCTCCTGACTGTGTATCCAGGCGCTTAATTCATGTTCTGTTTACACCCCACTTCCTGCTCATTAATAAAGATGCTTAATAGAACTGAATTCCCAGTCCATCTCCCGGCGTAACACCTTGCTGAGTGTGCCACCCCCCCCCAACGCCTCCCCCTCCAAGCACACACTCCAGGGATCTCAGGCCCTAAGAGATTTTGTATTTAAAATCCCCAAAGTGTCTGTTCCGTGTCCTGACATGGGAAATGGGACATGCCCGGGCTGTGTGGGGCCCTGGACAGCCTGCCCACTGCCGGGAGTCATTTCGCCTGAGGGACCAAGGAGCCACTGAAAGTGACCCTGCAACAGACCACACCCCCTTGGGACAGGGGCCCTTTGAGTCCAACCCAGGAGCTCTGCCCCCACCTGCTCCACCTTTAAGAACTCCATAGCCATCTTAGGTCAAGAGAAGATCTGAGTAAACGTGGGAAAATGGTAAAGACGGCGGGATCCAAGGCAGCATGACCTTGACCCTGAAGGAGGAAGGTTCACGTACTCTCCAAGGGCCATGGGGGCACAGTGCCTGGGGCGGGGGGTGGCCCTGGGAGATCTGGGCCAGGGGGGCTGCCTCCTGAACAGGAACCATCTCTCCCCCTCATTCTCACCACGGGCTTTAAGACAAGGACACTGAAGTTCAAGGAAAGTGGAAGAGCTTATCCAAGGTCCCCGTTTGGCCTCCTGAAACCATAGGCTGTAGGTATTTAAGGTACCTGGAGAGCATAACCTCCTCAGTTCTGCCCAAGAGCTAAGCTGGGTGAACAGTGACGAAGGAAAGCTCACGTGTCCAGGGTTGGCCTGTTTCCAGAAGGTGATTACTGCGGGCACTTACGCATCGAATGGACAACTCTGAGCCTCAGCTACGCGTGAGGGCCGAGGCTAAGAGCTGGAGACTGAAAAGAAGGCAATTCTTGCGTCAAAGAGCCTGCACTGTGACTGGGGAAGAGAAGTATCACAAAATATAACCCGGGGCCACGTGGACGCCCCCCACACCTGGCTCGTGTGATCAGCCTTCTCTCCACCTCAACAGGCAGTGGGGTCCCTGTGTGGTCGGGGGACCACAAAGTGCTGTCCTAGCATCTGAGGGGTCCAGATGGTGGGAAATTTGGCCCGAAAGGCAAAGTATGATTCTTGGAAGAGACTTGAACAGAATCCTTCCTGCGTCTGGAATATTACAGCTTGTAAGCACGCTTGTCCATCCCCCTTAATTCTTGCTTAAAACTGCAATCTTTGGCCTGTTACCACTGATTTCAAGCCCAGTTACCACGTGAATTTGTTTCCCAGGACAATCGAGCCTGGGGGAGGCCAGGGTCAGGGAGAACGGACCAGGCCTTGATTCCCGCTTCGGAATCACCAAAAAGAAACTTAAACCGAGGCAGGATGGCCGGCCCCTCCCGGATCACCAAGAGGTTAGAAGGAAATTCTTCTTCAAGGTCAGGGCCTCAGGGCTGGCTGCTCTCCTGAAGGGCCTTCTGGACAAAAGGGCAGGAGGGTGCGGCTCACCATGGGAACCTGGGAGGCGGGCCTGGGCCGTGCCCTGGATTGTTCTAGATCATCTCCCAGTCCCGCCTTGCTCTGTCCACACCAACCCCGGCCACGCTGCGTGTGCCGGTTTCTGAGGAAGTGAGGCTGCTTTTAGGACCCTGTCCTGGTGAGATGCGTGCCTGTCGTGGACACTGCTTCACGAGCCGCTGTTCTCAGCTGGGCTTTCACCTGACTGTATCTCCCGAAAATGGTCCTTGGGTGCCCAGCCCAGGGGTGTCTGCCTTTCCTCTCCCAGCAGACATGCCCCAGCGAGAGGAAAGCCCAGCTCCCTCCACCCTGAGCAGATTCTGGGACCCCAGGCCTCCTCGCATCTTCCCTTCTCCCTCATCCAGCCCAGGGCCTGATCCAAGGCTGTCTGGAATGTCACCCCCTCACCTCCGAGCATCCCCCGTCCTTCCCAAGTCATGAGCCCTGACATCAGCAGCGAATGTGGACGGGGACACAAGAGGCCACTGGTCCATCACTGGGCAGCTGTGAACACCCAGTCTGCAGGGACTGCCAGGGGGCAGGTCTGCCCTTTGCTCGGGGTCTGCGATGCCACCTTCTTCAGTGGCACATTGAGGCAAACTCACCGGTGCCTTGGAAAGACTGTGTCTGGGGGAGCCCATGGAAATGTAATAAACCCATCAAAAGGAGGGCCCACAGCCTCCCTCCACTCCTGGCTCGAGCAGCTGAGGGCTCTGTCATTGGCCCTGCCCTGGACCAATCAGAGGGGCTTACCTGTGATGTACTGAAAGCAGCATGTGGACCTGCCCACCTGTCTGGAGACAAGAAGCCCCCATGAAAAGACAGCCGTGCTAACGTCCCCTCATGTACCACAGCCTCTGTCACCTCCGCTGACGTCACTGAGCTGATTCCACAGGAATTGGTGATGAGAGGAACTCGCCATCAATGTCCTCACTTGAGGGAGTTCCTGTCGTGGCCCAGTGGAGACAAGTCCGACTAGGAACCATGAGGTTGCTAGTTCAATCCCTGGCCTCACTAGGTGGGTTGAGGATCCGGCTTTGCTGTGAGCTATGGGGTAGGTCTCAGGCATGGCTCGGATCTGGCATTGCTGTGGCTGTGGCGTAGGCCTGCAGCTACAGCTCCAATTCGACCCCTAGCCTGGGAACCTCTGTATGCCTCGGGTATGGCCCTAGAAAGATAAAAGACAAAAAAAATAAAAAATCTTCTCTTGAAATGGCCTTTAGTCCTTTCTGGGAAAAAGAAGCACAGGAGATAAAAGAAAGAACATTTCCAATCTGTGCTACTTTATATTTTTTTCTCTCTCTCTCTCTTTTAGGGCCACACTCACAGCATATGGAAGTTCCCAGGCTAGGGGTTGAACCAGAGCTACAGCCGCTGGCCTACACCCCCGCCACAGCAACACAGGATCCAAGCCACGTCTGTGACCTACACCACAGCTTACAGCAATGCCAGATCCTTAACCCACTGAGTGAGGCCAGGGACCAACCCTGCATCCTCATGGATACTAGTTGGATTCATTTCCTCTGCACCACAACTGGAGCTCCCTTGTGTCTCATTTTTGACGTTGTGTTGACGTGTAGTTGGTCTGCAGTGTTGTGATCATCTCTGCTACAACAAAGTGATCCAGTTATTCATGCACACTCATCCATTCACTTTCAGATTCTTCTCCCACACAGATCACCAGAGTGTGGAGTAGAGGTCCCTGCGCTGCACGGCAGGTCCCCGTTGGCCAATCACTCCCTAGACCTCAGTGTGCACGTGGAAATCCCTAAGCCTTGTCCCTTCCCCCACCCCCACCTGTTCCCTTTGGTCACCATGGGTTTTTCCAAGTCAATCTGTGCTATTTCAAAGCCTCCGTGTTTAAGGACACTCCGGTTCCTCAAGTGTCCTTAGAGGCAGCAAATCAGTAGCACCAGCTTCTAGAGGCCAGAGCTCCGTGGAGACGCAAGACCCCTTTCAGGAAAAGTGTGTCCATGTCAGGGTTTTCACTGAAAGGATTTCTTTTAAAGGAACATAGAATGGAGGAAAAAGAACCTGCAGGGGAGGAAAGAGGCAAGGCCCCTCATTCCCCAAGATCACCGACTCCCCAGATACAAACTCAAATGTATACATGGCCTCTGAGCAAAGGCTTCCAAACTGAAAGTGCAAACACACAAGAAACTTTCTCTGAGATGTTTCTGAACTCAGAAAAATGGGAAGGTCACCAGGTCCCCAAGGGGAAGTTCAAATCCTAAAAGGTCTCATTCCTTCCTTGCACGACTTGGTTTGCATTTCCCACTTGATGGAAGAGCTCTCGTGCTGACGAGGGGCCAGTAGGCTCAGCACCAAGGGTGACTGCTCTGTGACAGCTCGCCCAGCCTGCGAAATTAGTGAGCTCTACATCTTACTTACAAATGAAAAAAAAAAAAAAAAAAAAGGGCAAAGCACGCTTCTGATTGGAGACCGGAGCTGATGGGAACTGATAAATTGCTTCCTGTCCCACTGGGTGAGGCATCTACCAAATTTTAGATTTCAATTGTATGAGAAATTACTTCTGCAATTCAGTCAGCAAGAGCACATATACCCATGTTTTTGTAATCTTATCAGAGTGTGACAAAAATCAGAAAATTCATAGCAGCGGCAACACATGAATGCACAAGTTATAAGAAGCCCTGATGGAGTTCCCATCATGGTTCAGCTGAAAGAAATCTGACCAGTATCCATGAGGGCGTAGGTTTGATCCCTGGCCTCACTCAGTGGGTTAAGGATCCAGTGTTGCCATAAACTGTGGTGTAGGTCACAGATGTGGCTTAGATCTGATGTTGCTGTGGCTGTGATGTAGGCCAGTGGCTACAGCTCCAATTCGACTCCTAGCCTGGGAACCTCCAGTGCAGCCCTAAAAAGACAAAAGAAAAAAAAAAAAAAAAAAAAAGAAAGTAGAAGCAGAAGCAGCAGCCCTGGTTAGAGAATTGCAATGTGTGAGTGCAGCCTGCATATTTGCAGGGCTCAGCTGAGAGCACAGGATGTTCAGACCGCTGCAAGGTGGATCCCAAGATTCTGTTCATTTTCCTGCCTAAAAGATCCTACAGGACGTTTTCTCTCTGGACAGCACAGTCCCATTCCCCAGAGTGCTCAGGGGAGCCCTCGGCTTAGGGTTCCAGTCTTTCAAAGTTGTTCCGAGGCTTTGTGTTTAGGAGAGGGGAATTCCCAGGTCAAGTCCTAGGATGGATTTTGCATCGATAGCATTGCAGGAAATGTGAACCCCTGCCCTCCTCCCCAGGAGGCCCTCCTGCTCTGCTAGGACTCAGTGTCGCACAGAGGCCAGAAGGTGAGACAGGATCCAGCATCCCAGCATCACGCCCTTCCCCAAAGTGCTGACACCAGACGCCCACACCTGCAACCACACAGGTTGAGTGCCCAGGGTGTGCGGTGTTTCTAGGGACTGACGGCCAAGTGAGGAAGTAAACAACAAGGCGAAATACTGATAGGCACCGTTAAGGGAGACTTACACGCATCAGGGCTCCTTCGAACTCTTACCTACACTAACTCAATCAGCCATCCCACAGCCTTTCGAGACAGCAAATGTCGGCATTTCCATTTTACAGATGGGGAAACTGAGGCGGAGGAGACCCGGGAGCTGCCAGAAGTCACCCAGGTGGAAAGAAGCAGAGCTGGGATAGGAGCCATGCCCACAACCTGCACACCTGTTCCGGACAGCCAGCTCGGCCACAAGTGTCACTCATCTAGTGTATTCTGCTTCTCTCCTGTGGTCACTTTCTGATTCTTTATTTTTTTTTAAGGAATTTGAACTATTTATTTATTTATTTTTAAAGCTGCACCTACAGCATATGGAAGTTCTGAGGCTAGGGGTTGAATTGGAGCCGCACCTGCAACCTACACCACGGCTTGTGGCAATGCTGGATCTTTAACCCACTGCGCAAGGCCAGGGATCAAACCCATATCCTCACAGACACTATGTTGGGTTCTTAACCCACCGAGCCACAACGGGAACTCCACTTTCTGGTTCTTAGTTAAGGGTCAGAAACAGCATACGGCCGATGGGTCATGCCAGCCTCCAAAGAGGACACTGACCCTGGAAGGCTGGACCTGGAAGGGGCTCATAGAGAGCTGTGCCTGAGAGAAAAGCACCTCCCGGGGGCTGGGCGCCGTGGCATCAGCTCACCTGGCCTGCCAGACACGGACCTGCTCTGCTGAAGGCCGGGAAGGGGAGACTCCCGAAAACCCGCTTAGCAGGTGAACATCCCAAGAACCAGCCCCACTGCCCAGGCGGGGCTGCAGTCCATACTGATGCCAACATTTCCAAAAGTGTCTGTGTCTCCTGATCTGAGACTCTGCCCTTGAATCTTCGTGCAAATGAGATCTTTCACGTTGTCTCTGAGTCGGTACGAAATCAAGAAGAAGATTATTTTTCTTCCATGGTTCAAAGCTCGAAAATTAAACTCTGAGTTGATACACTCAAAAAACACGACAAAAATGTTTAAGGAGAGAGATTCAGACAAAATGTTCAAGGGTGTCACCGTTTCTAGACACACACAGTTGCCACATTTGGACGGGGCCAGATCATTAGGGGGCTCTCACTTCTGTGAAAGACACCAAGGCCCAAGGTTTAAAGTCCATCCTCCCAGCTAGAAAGGAGCAAGCCCAGACTCTGAACTCGTCTTCTGCACAAATCCAAGGTTACCTCGACTCTCACCACGTATACTGTGTGCTTGTGAAACTGGAGAAATCTGAACAAGGTCAACAGATTGCACCAATATCAGTTTCATAGGTGAAGTGCAGTTCTACAAGGTGTTCGAACCACATAACATTGAGGGAAATGGGTAAGGGGTATCCATATTTCTCTGTATTCTCTCTGACAATTAAATGAAAATCTACAATGACCTCAAAATACAAAGTTTTAAAAATGGCCAAAATCCAGGATATTGACAATCCCAAGTGCTGGTGAGGGTGTGAAGCAACAGAAACTCTCAGACATTGCTGCTGGGGACGCGAAATGGTGCAGTCACCTTGGACAGCAACGCTAAGGAGCTGCAGCCAGTGGTGGACCTCGGGCTGGAGATCTGGGCTGAGGGAGGTTAGAAGGAAAGCCCCAGGCCCTCTGCCTACTTTGTGGCGAAGGAAGGAAATTAATTCACTCAGGCACCCTCATGCATAGATAAATAAATTCATAAATAAACAATACTAAAACCTTTGCTCTGAAGCACACAGCATTTGGTTTCACTTGGAAGGCGCCAAGCATCCTGGCTAAGGGCCAGGAGCTATGGACCAATCTCAGGGTTCCTTTTCCCCACTGCCCACATCTAATTGATGAGCAAACCTGCCAATGCTTCCCGTTTAATTACTCACCTCTTCCTCTCCTCCCGCTGCCTCTGCCTTGGCTCAGCCCTCTGGTCTCCTCTGTGCTTGATGAGCTGAAGTCCCGCAGGATCCTCAGGAGGGAGCCGGCCTGTGTGTGTCAGACCGTCTGGCCCAACGCTGGATGTGAAACTATATGTATATATATATATGCTACTGGCATGCCACCTGGGACACATGGCCTGAGCCTGTTTCCTCATCTGGGGATGGGGGTGATGATGATGTGACAGTGACTCTGCCTCTCAGGGCGTCTGCGGGCCTGGTCCTCACACAGCACCTAGAGGCCGGCATGTAAAAGGCACGCGTGTCAGCTGGGATGGCCCTCGGCCTCTGCACCTTCACCTGCAGGGTCAACTCTGAGCGATGCAGTCCCCGCCAGAGGCCCTGCCAGAGGCCCCACTGCTTCCAAGACTAAGTCAAATCCCTGGAGGGCCCTCCAGCCTCCCCACCCTCCTCCCAGCCAGATCCCCTCCCAGAGCTGGCTGGCTCTGCCCATTTCTCAGCTTCCCACCCCTATCAGATCTGCTTCCATCCCTGCCACTCAAACTCAGCTGGGACACTCAGCAGTCTGCCTCTGGCTGGCCCCACTTCCCACCCATGTTCAGCCAGCCCCGGCCTATGATGTCCACCACACTGGCCTCTGTCCCTCAGAGGCCCCAGGACCGGAGCTGCTTCCCCCTTCTGGCCCCAGGAGGCTTCACCGTGCACGTCTTTCCATTCATCCCCTCCGACAATGACTCCTCGCTGGCAGCGCCACCGGACTGGACGCTTAGCTGGTGGGACGTGGAAGAAGACAGAGCAATGCGTGGGCCCCTAGCAGCTGCGGCAACAAGTCACCACCCACGCGGCGGCTTGAAACAACACACCGGTGTTACCTAGCGATTCTGGAGGTAGAGGCCCACTTGGTCTCGCTGGGCTTAAACCACCCGTGGGCAAGGCTGAGCTCCCTCCCAGACGCCCGCAGTCCTAGGCTCGTGGGCCCTTTCCCACCACCCCACGCTTGCTCCCACCCGGCGTCTCCTTCATGCCCCGGACCCTCCTCTCCCTCTTGGCAGGACCGTTGCGAGTACATTGGGCACCAGAATGATCCAGGACAAGCTCCCCATCGCCCGTCCCTGCACCGTCACACCCGCAAAGTCCCTTTACCACGTGGGATGACGACGTCGTCGCAGTTCTGGGGACCAGGGCGAGCACAGTTCCGGGGGCCACTCTTCCTCTCGGAATGGGCAGCCCCACAGGGGCGTGGACATTTTCTCAGGCCCCGCCGGGCATCCAGCCCCCACCAAGGCCACCACAGCCCCGGCTGCCTTCACAGGTGCCTGAGCCCAACGCCCACGCTGCGAGCTCACGGTGAGCTCTGCAAAGGGCACCGGCCGTTTCACCTCCGCTCATTCCTGCACCCGCCGCCCAGGCCCTGAGAACGATTAGACCCCAACTCAGGGAACAGATTTATCTTCCACTGGGGATAGGCCATCAAAAGCTCTTCTGATAGAACTCATTTAAGAGAGGGCGAGAACACTCCCCAAGGACAATTAATATGGTCTCCGTCTTCCAGTAATTTCCAGCAGGTGCCAAAGCCAAAGGCACAGACCCTCCTTCCCTGCAGCAGGGAGGGAGCCGGCTGGTCACCTTCAGTGACACATTTTGAATGGAAAGGCTGCATCCTAGTTTCCACTGGTTCAGATAGTAAATTCTGCAAAACCCTTTTGATCTTTCCGGTTCTGTTGGATTCTTCCCACCCAGAGTCCACGTACAGCCTGGTATCTTGGCGGATCCACAATTATGCAAAAGAAGGGCTTATTCCAGCTATTACGAACAAGGCGAGAGAGGCACCCAGGGATTCGGTCTGGCTTTTAGGAAAGCCGTCAGTGGCCACTGGACCACCGAAGGGATGTTACAGTTGGATGGTCTGATGGGGCTCCCCCTGGTCCTCATAAAAAAATCTCCAAAAAGCAAAATGCAAGAGGAGGAGGAGAGAGAGTTGGAGAAGAAGAGAAGACTCATATTTCCGCTTCAGAGGCTTCAAGGGCCCAAACCCTGGCATCTGATCTACAGCCTTGGTCCTTACGGGTCTAGGAAGCACAGGAACCAGGAGCCTCAGTGAGTCTGTGCATCTTTGGCTCTGCCCTCCCAGGCCTGAACTCTGGGGCTCAAGACCTTCCTACAGCCCCATCCAAGAGGTAGCGGGCATTAGATCTCCCTTCTCTGGGAAATAAAGTGCCTCAGAGAGGTGGCCGGCGCAGCCTTGCCTGTCCCGGCCTGCTCTCATCTTCCTCCCTCCACCCACGTGGGTGCCCCCAGGTGACCCCCTGCTACTGAAATCCTGACTAGGATGACTCTGGGCTCCTCTGTCCTTTCCTTAGGTTCATTTCATTCTTGGAAAGAAAGTCGACAGCATGCAAAAGCGTGTCCTTATCCGACTGGTGTCCTTAGACCCCAACCTTAGGGGACCCTGGCCATCAGGACTCTGTGCTCAAGCAGGAAGAGCTGAGCCATCGCCGGCCTGGCAGTGACCACCTTCTCTGTGGCCTGTGGACGTCAGGCCTTCCCACCAAGTCCGAATCCAGCCCAAGCCTGGTCTCAGTCTAAACCTGATATGCCATGGGGCCTGGTTTGGATCCAGAAAATCCTCCAGACCTGCAAGCAGATCCTCGATCACTTGGAAGGAGGCGCACCGTGGGGTTTCTCCACAGCAGCTCTGCTGACATCTCGGGCCAGGTCCTTCCCCGAGGGAGCGTTCTGTGCACCCGTAGGGTATTCTGAGCACCCTGGTGTCCACACTCTAGATGCTGGTGGCATCCCCTCCCCCAGTGCAGTGGCAGCCCCCAGGCAACTCAGATGTCCCCTGGGGGCAAAAGGCCCCAGCTCAGAACAACAGATTTAGGGGAAAGCGAATGGGAAACGATGCTTGCTAAGAGCATAGACCCAGCCAGCGTGTCTAGAGCTTAAGGATGTGGGTTCGGGGCTATTCCTGAGTCTGGAGCTTCTACAGTCATTGAGTGAGGTGAGGGAGGAGGGGAGGGGGGCCCAGAAGAAGAATCCAAATGGAGGAGCTGGGGGGTCCAGGAAGGCACCATCCCACCCCTACAATCCAGTCCACTATGCTGTGGTCACACCCACCACACACCCCGCAGGGAGGAGTCCCTATCAGGGCAGGAAAGCCACTTGAATAGATGCCCTGGGCAAAGATACTGGCTACTGCAGCCTTATTGCTAACAGCAGACCGGAAACCAGGCAGATGCCTGTCCACAGGGCACTGGTTGAGAAAACCACACATACACACACACACAGAGCAGCGTTCTGTGACATCATTTAAAAAGTGCCCCAGATCTGTCGGTGCTGATAGAGAATGGGTCTGAGACAGATGTGAGCGGAGCCAGACGTGATGCCCACGGTGCCCCTCCATCTCCAGGACGGGAAACTGAGTCCGAGAACTCGAGTGTGCAGAGACCCTCGCCTTTCACCGCAGTTGCTTTGGGAGTAGTTTTGAGGGCCTCCAGCAGAAAGGAGGCCATTGCCAGTGTATGTGCACTCATTCCTATTCTGAATATTTTACTGCATACACACATACCTTTTCAATGCAATAAAATGTATTTAATTTTAAAATGTAGATGCATTTTTTTACATATAGATACACAACTACGTTGGACCTTACAAATCAAAAAATAAGAGCAATCTTGGTGGAAGAATTAAGATGCTAAGGAGCCCCTTACAATTTTTTCTGAGTTCTTATACCAACCTGAATCATTCGGAACAAAGACATACACCCACAAACTAGGAAAGTGATCCAGATCTTTAAAAAGAAAATGCTTCAAGGTGACCCAGAGAAAGGCAATTTTGCTCAAAGTAGTTGGCAACCAAGCACGGTTGGCACAGCCCTGAGGTCTTTTGCCTTTAAATTTAATGTACTTTTTAAGTCCTCGGTGCATGCTAATTCTTGATAAACATAGTTGAAACAGTTGGTGAGTTTTTATGTGACTATTATATTCTCATGAATGCTTATTCAGGATTAATCCACGATGACACAATAAACTAGGAGATCTGCTAACATCCTCAGACCAGAGGAGTGATTTCTACAGAACACCTGAACACCCTCTGCTGGAGGCGGGTCAGACAAAGAAGAGACTGATAAGATTAGCAGATCTCGGAGTTCCCATCATGGCGCAGTAGTTAACAAATCCCATTAAGAACCATGAGGTTTCAGGTTTGATCCCTGGCCTCGGTCAGTGGGTTAAGGATCCAGCATTGCCATGAGCTGTGTTGCAGTGAGCTGTGGTGTAGGTCACAGACACGGCTCGGATTCCGAAATGCTGTGGCTGTGGTGTAGGCCAGCGGCTACAGCTCCATCTAGACCCCTAGCCTGGGAACCTCCATATGCTGCAGGAGCGGCCCTAGAAAAGACAAAAAAAAAAAAAGATTTAGCACATCATGATAAGCCCAACGATTACCACCGTCAACTGATTTGTTTTTAGTTCAGGGAGTGACATAATTGTGTAACTAGCTGCTGTCCTTCTTGATTCAATCTCAGTTTCTTCTGAAGTATCAAAATGGAACTCTCTTATATTCTGAGCCTACGCATAAGCCCTTGGGCCAATGCCAAATCAATGAGTCAGAGCTAAGATGGTAAATGATTGCTAACAACTAATAGAAATAAAAGGAAGCCTAGTCAAGCATATCTCTATGGACGTAATAGTAGGTGCTTTATCAAGCATCTGGATAACTTTTTAAGTGGAACCTAAATAAGAAAAAGTCACGAGATTTTAACAAAACGATCAGCTCTTTGAACATAAAGCCATATATGGTAATGTGTGCTGAAGAACTTTATTGTTTGTTTTGGGAAAGGGAGGGGCCTCTGCTCTGGAGGTTTTTTATTTTGAACTCATGCCCCGTAACCACCTAATATTATGAGACAAGGGGATCTGCCTTTGATACTCAGAATCTTGGCAGTGGGTATGGGCTGATTAACAGAAAATTTGCCAGTTTCTACTCCTGTGCATGGACATTTAATCTCATGGAATATTTGCCAGGCTGTGGCACTCAAAGGATTATTCTGTGTAAGCCTATCCGCTCAGAACACACAGTGCAAAGCTTCACTCATCAAGCTTCCTCTGCAGTCGGCACAACCACAGGCTTTTCATCCCCTGTCAGAATAGGGTGTATCATTCCTGTGCTTTTTGTGTTTTTTTTTTTTTCTTTTTGGGACCTCACCCAAGGCATGTGGAAGTTCCCAGGCCAAGGACGAACCTGAGCGCCGCAGTGACAAGGCTGGGTCCTTAACCCACTGCACCACAGCGGAATTCCTTGTTCCTATTTTTCAGATGAGGAAACCAAGGTTCCAAGTGGCTCCCCAAGATCACACAGGGCCGGGAAACCAATCCCACTAAACCAGTCCTGCTGCCAGCACAGGTCTATGCATCGAGCCGGTCACTCAGCCACCACATGAAGCCTTTCAGGGGGACGGGGCCATCCTGTCCTGGCAGCCTTGGGGCTGAGGACCCTGGAGGCCCCTTGTTTTAAGACCCATTTGCCGGCACTTCTCCGTCCCCCTGCCATCCCTGGCAGCATTTGATTTGCCAAGAAGAGGAAGAAAGCCAAGCAGGTAGAAACAGAATACCGTGAAGATTCTGGTCTGGCCCCTTGCTGACACCCTTCGGTCCCTTCAGAGAAACCACAGCCGGGGGCAGGACGTGAGAGCTGCGACCTCTCAAGTCCCAAGGGTGAGAAGTCGAGGCATCTGGGGTGACACGAGCTTTCTCTTCCAGCGTTTCAGCCTGTGTCATGAGCAGGATGGCCAGAATTCTCTACAATGACACGGTTGCCGTAGGAAAAATGAGGCCATTTAAAAAGTCAGCTGAATAAACTGATAAGCCCACTGGGCTGCAACCATAGGACAGATCACAAGTTGGCCAAAGTCTTCCCTGGAGGGAAAGTCAGAAGAAATATGGTGAACACAGGACCCTCTGAGTTCAGTCTGGGAAGAAAACTGTCTTATAAGGAAAGGGAACAAGGAAAACTAAAGCTGGCCTCATCCTTTGCGTTCCCCATTAGCCAGCACCCTCCTGGCAGGACCCATCAATTTAACTCTGGGATGTCTGGAATCCAGCCAAGACATGCACAGCCCCATATGCTCCCAAAATGCCGACCAGCATCTCTGGGGAGCCGCCACAGGCTCGAGGGCTGAGTCTCAGCCGACTGCTCTGCAGGCCCAGTCTCTCTAATTTATTACTTTATTTTGAGAAATCTCCTCCCTGCACTTGCCGTCCCAGCCCAGTGTTGCTGGAGTGGCCAGGCTCACTGCCCACCTGCATAATTGGTTTCCTTGGTCCTATTGGCTCTCACCTGGCCAGATCTCCACCCACCACATCTGTCACATCCAAGCTGTCAAAGCAGGAGCCACACTGCTCGGCCGCCATCCTTCTCGTGCCCAGGGTACCCTCAGCCCTTGACCAGAGCCAAGGAGATGCAGTTTCGGTGAGAAGGCAGAAGGCAGCAGCATCTCCAGGGAAGACGGATGTGACCTGTGCGTCCCCCCACCCCGCACACATGCACACACATGTGCACAGTGAATTGCACATGTGTGTGCACACAGGCACATATGCACATAAGCATGTGTTTGCACACAGTACACGCACACATATGCGCACACACAGCATGTACATAGAGACACCACACACATCACAGCCACTGTTGCTGAAACTTGGCTTCTGTCCACTGGTACTGAATAGAAACTCAGAGACAGAGTTTGGGGTAAAGGAGAAAAAGAGAGCTTTCATTGCTTTGCCAGGCGAGGGAGGCCACAGCAGGCTCAGGCCTTAAAGACTGTGCCCCCCATTGGGAAGAACTGGGGAGTTTTATGGGAAAAGGGAGAAAACCAGGTTTTCAGATAGGCATCAGGATGGACGCGAACATGCGTTCTTCTGTCTTTGGGGGAATCTTAGTCATCAGAGCGGAGCCAGGAGGTCTCGGCCTGAGCACGAAGGTGGGCTTCTGGGTTGTTGCCCAGAAGACAGTACATTGATCAGAGATTACAGCAAACTGGGAAAGTCCTAAAAAATATCATGTGCTAATAATCTTTAACCCACAGGCAATTATGCTCGGGGTGCCTCATCTTCAGCTTATGGGTGACTGTGTTTAGAGTGCAATTAAGCCAGGGAGAAGGGCCCGGAAAGACTCTAAGCTGTTCACTTTTTAAGTATTCACTTCTACAAGACGCAGAAGGAATGTCACTTTTCTCTTAGGTGTATAAGATGCCTACATCGTTATGTGTGTCCCTTGAGGGGGAACCAGGACCCTGTCCTCCCTGTCTCTGCATCCCCCCCTTCCCTGATCGGCAGCTGTCTGCCCCTTGGAACTGAGGGAAGGCTCCGGAGGCTGAATGAGGCCCATTTCCTAAAAACAAGACATGAGGGACACAGAAAGGCTTTTGTGCCCAAGAACCCCCCCAGCACCCTGCTCGGTTTCAGCAGCACTTGCCCATATGTACTGGTGGGCACATACAGAAGCACACACATACACACATGTGCAAACACAAGCACACAATATTCACCACACACAGGGACACACACACTCCCCGTTCTAAATCAAGCCTGGCAAGCCTACACGTGGCTCCAACCTAAACCGACCCTGCCCTGAGGCCCCCCCATCTGGCTGGCGATGTCCAGGCAGCTGCCCTCCTAGACAAAAGTCTAGGATTTATTGTCCAGGGAGTATTGAACACAACTGGCCTTTTCCCCAGCATTGAGGTTACTTGAATTTTTCCCAGGAGGTTCAGAATGGGTAGAATAAATGAATCAATGAATCAATCCAGTAGCACAAACTCTGGCAAGTTGTTTAACCTCTACTTCAATTTCCCACCTGTAAATGGGAGAGGGACCCCCGTTTCTCTGTGTACCAAGTAGACAACAGGAAGGTGGCAGGCAGCGACATCTGCCACTGAAGTCCTAGTGACCATCTGATGCCTTACTGTGGACAAGGTCTCTGTGACAGCTCTGGGCCAGGTGCTCTGGGTACAAAGGAAATGATGGCTGGAGTCATGTTACCGTCACATAAGAGGCATTAGTTACTGGAACAGGGCAAAAATGTGTGCAGCAAGCAGAACAGACCACAGCAGACCCTCCACCGTACACCAGAAGGTTCCAGGCACCAGCCCTTCCCCAGCACACGCTTCCCCAGCCCCAGAGCCGCAGCCTCTGCCATTCTTAGCTGCCCAGATCTGTCCCTGGGGCCCTGTCTCTTCGCCAAGGCCACCGTCGTAGGAGGGTGTGAGTGGGAGAAAGGCCAAGAAGAACCCACTCACCTGCCAAACCTAAGGAGGGACAAGTGCAGCTTTGGTGAAGTCTGAGTCTTCCACCATTTGTGGGAAGCTCTCTTTTTTTTTTTTTTTTTTGTCTTTTTGCTATTTCTTTGGGCCGCTCCCGCGGCATATGGAGGTTCCCAGGCTAGGGGTCGAATCGGAGCTGTAGCCACTGGCCTACGCCAGAGCCACAGCAACGCGGGATCCGAGCCGCGTCTGCAACCTATACCACAGCTCACGGCAACGCCGGATCGTTAACCCACTGAGCAAGGCCAGGGATCGAACCCGCAACCTCATGGTTCCTAGTCGGATTCGTTAACCACTGCGCCACGACGGGAACTCCTGTGGGAAGCTCTTTAAGGAAAAGAGCACAAAGGATAAACATAGAGTTAGGGATGAATATGGAGATTTATTTATAATGAGAAGAGAAACAAGAGCCCATCTCTGGTGCTTGGAGCTTCTTTCTTCTGCAACGTCCTGAGCCAAGTGGCCCCTGACACTCCCGCAAAGGCTCCCTGACTGTGACCCAGCTTCCCTCGACACCCGCAACCCTCCACCGGGCCCGGCTGGCATTTACGCGGCCAGTCACTCTTCCATCAGCGTCCTCATGGTCTGTCCCACTCTGTGCATCTTGCAGGGACTAGGACGCTGTTCTGCCTCCACTTCGCCAACCGCTCTACAATTATCCAAGGATTTTGAGGGTCTGCCTGGGGGCTTGAGGGGAGGAAATGAAGTCAAAACTCAGCTGACCTGCTTTTTATTAAGTGAGCCAGATCCTCAAAATAATCCCACAAGAGCCTTTCTAAATTCTGAAAGGCAAGTGAAATAATTGCCGGATTAGTACTTAATATTTATTCCAATTAACATATTGGTTTTCGATAGCGTGTGCGAGCCAGGCGGTGGAGTGGCTCCCTGGGGGGGGCCAGGCTCTCCTCTGCTCTGCCTGCGGGTGTGTGCCCCCCCCAACACCTTCCTCTGTCAGTTGACAGCCCGTGGGCCCTGCGAGGACCACTCTCTTCTGTCTCTCCGTCCACCTGCACGTATGATCCACATAGCTCCCCATGGACCATGGTTTGTCCTCAAGTGTCAGGAATGTATGCTACAGACCTCATCCAGTTTGCCAAGACTAGAGTGGTGGGTGAAATGCCACATCCCCTCCGCTAAGCCTCACTCTGGGCATGCCTGGGACAAACGCCCACCTCTGCCTCACCTCTCATTCCTGCGCTGTGCAGACTCACCCTTGTCACTCAGCAGACGGGGGTCCCTCCCCTGAAACCTTGTGGCTCTTACTTCCACCCCCTCATGGTGACTTTCATCACAGCCACGTGGACACATCATTCACCCAGCCTCACTAGATTGCCAGCTTTGCAAAATCAAGTGTCCCCAAATACTTGGAACTGGGGGGGGGCGCGGGGGGGTGGAGCGGGGAAGGGGCAATGAGTGATAAAGTAAACACCTTTTTTATACACAAGAACCTGATATACTTTTTATTTGGAAAACGACAATATTTTGAAGATGATTGATGAAAAATATGTCCTTTTTCAGAGCGACACTGGACGTCCGAGGAGCCAACGTGTTCTTGGAAGAGCTGTTCACCCTTCTGGTGCCGAGGGTCCCTCGGCAGGAAAACAAGGGTAATCATAGCGCAGCCTCTCGGGGTTAACAAGCGTCCCATGGCTTAGGTGAGCTTAAATGGGCACCTGGGGGCCCTCGTAAAAAAGAAGCTAATTATTGTGGCGGGTCACAGGGAAGAAACACTGTCTGCCCCATCTTGCCTGTAGCGAGAGAGTTACATTGACTTTGGGGACAAAGCTGCTGGGAAGCGAGGCTCCTGGAAGGGGCAGTCTTCACGCAGCCCAGACGCACCACCCTCCTCGCAGCCTCCCCCAGCTAAGCGGCCTCCAAGCCTAAAGCTCACCCCCTCCCACCCCCCATCCTTTCTATATACAGCTATTTAAAACAAAACAAAAAACAACTCTTCACTAACGAGTTTTTGGGGGAAATAATAAAGTAGAACTTTAATACTAAAAGCCTTTTACAGCTGAGAATAACGACCCCCTGTCATTTTGCTAAATCCTTTGCTGAAGGCCTCAGATTTTCTAAAGTGACTTAGCACCCCACCTTGACAACTGCTGATAAATTTGAGAAGGGAAAGATGAATTTGGGGCCAGTGAAGGACATCGTCTGGTGTCCAGCATGTTGACAGTCGCGTGCCTGTCACTGATCTTTGCATCTATCGTTACATAATATCACATAACTGCTATAACACCAGTGAGTCCGTGAGCAGGGAAAGCCACAATGACCCTGTCTCACAGTTCAGAAGAGCTTGCAGATTCTCGCACCTTTGTTGGTTTACAACTTTCTAAGTCAATGTGTTTCGAAAGAAATCATATGCATCAGTGTTGGGGGGCAGAGTATGTTGGTCTGAGACTATTTCCTATTTTGTGTTTTATTTTGAAAATATTTAAAAGTTGTGTATTGTCTGGATCATGTGATGTAGGTGAATGTCCCTGAACGGTCCTGCCGTGTGTTTAAGCCCGGGGACCACCTCAACCTGCCTTGCCTTTGATGTGCTGGCACGCATATTTTTAAATGCTGCTTTTAGGTTGCTGTCCCCTCCTGCAAAAATCCCATAATCTTCCAAGTGAGCTCGTGTTGAGGGGTTTTTAACTTTTTTTTTTTTTTAATTGGGCATCACCAGAAGGCATATGGAAGCTCCTGGGCCAGGGATCAAATCCGAGCTGCAGATGCAACCTATGAGCTCAAATCTGAGCTGCCACAGCTGTGGCAATGCCAGATCCTTTACCCATTGTGCTGGGCTGGGGATTGAACCTGTGCCTCAGCAGCTACCAGAGCCATTGTAGACACAATCCTGGATCCTCAACCCACTGCACCACAGCAGGAACCTCTCTTTTTAACCAGTCTTAAACTTTCTCTTCAGCAATGATAATTTATAATCAAGAAAGAAGCATTTTTCAAATACTGCAAGTTTGATTTCTCAAATTATTTAATACATTTCATTTGACGTTATGAAATCCAAGAGGGAGTGATGTATAACATCTCAGAGAGAGAGCAAGGGATAGTGGTTAAACATTGTGTTCGCTGGATTCAGATCCTAGCACTGCCAGGATTGGATGAGGTACTTAACCTGTCTGTGCCTCAGTTTTCTTGACTCTAAAATGGGTCTAATCTACATTTGGTAAACATTACTTTCCGAAAGATCTCTAGTTCTCCTCTTCTTCCAGGTACACATCCCCTTGACTCTAGCTGCGGTCGTGTGAATGCTTTGGTCAA
The DNA here is from genome assembly GCF_054392235.1 of Sus scrofa. NCBI lineage: Eukaryota > Metazoa > Chordata > Mammalia > Artiodactyla > Suidae > Sus > Sus scrofa. Next base: position 4,621,761 of record NC_139383.1, read on the forward strand.
TGAAATACCAGGGAAAGTGATATGACTTTGGGGGAGAAATATTTAAGAGCTAGTGCTCCAAGCTTTTCTCCAGGTTTTCTTCCCCTGAAGAAACGACCATGGAAAGTGGGAACAGCCTCATAAATGACTTGACATGCATAAGAGATAGATATCACTTGAGTGAAGCCACTGAGATTTTGGTGTTGCTTGTTACTGCAGCATACACTAGCCTGTTCTGACCTATACATTTCCCCACAGGGTGTGACACAAATCCAGTACTGTACCTAAACACTTAAAAAACGCCTAGCTCATAAAAGCCATAGAAACATTTGCCAAAATTTCTCTGTTGCAGTTATTCCAACATGCATATTTTTTCACATTTCACATCTTGTCATTGATGGCATCTCCTATATATTTTATTTTATAATGATTTTTTTTCCATTATAGTTGGTTTACGGTGTTCTTTCAATTTTCTACTGTACAGCAAGGTGACCCAGCTACACATACACATACACATTCTGCATCTCCTATATTAATGGACAGCATCGTTTCTTTCTAAATGGTCCACGAGGGAATGGTGCCTCTTAGGTCCGATGAGGTAAAAAGTTATGATGATGATATTTTTTAGGGGGTAGTGAGAAAAGAAGAGAGGCCAAGTTTTAATATGTAAGTAGTACTTTCCCACCTCATGGTACAGATAAAGGTTTTGCAATAGTTAGAGGAGAGTGGGGGAGAATGGAGTTGTCATGGAAAACACAGCAATAACGTGCTAAATTTAGCATAGGGACCACACGTATAAGTATGATACTTGGGGTATTATTTGGATTCAATCTTGGTACAGACCAACAGCTAACCATTCATTTGTAGTGAGGATAACAACATATATGCAAGAAAGGAATTTTGGTAAATGCTTTTAAAATTGTTTAGTATCAGAAGTTCCCATTGTGGCTCAACAGTAACAAACCTAACATCCATAAGGACATGGGTTTGATCCTTGGCCCCACTCAGTGGGTTTAAAATCTGGCATTGCCGTGAGCTGTGGTGTAGGCCAGCAGCTGTAGCTCTGATTCGACCCTTAGCCTGGAAACTTCCATGTGCCTTGGGTGTGGCCCTAAAAATTTTATTTGGTATCATATTTGGGGCACACTAATAAATCGATTCTCTTATCGGAATAAGAGATGGACCGTAAAAAGCAAATTCATTAGGTTTCTTCCAGCAAAGCATCCATCATCACAATAAATTAATGCTATACTGAGTTTTTTTTTATTTTTATAATTTTGGCTGTATTGAACTTGTAACTGTCTTAGCTTTATAGTTGCTTAAGAACTAGAAGTACACATTTTCGCTTAGCTTTATAGGTGCAGTTATTCACGTAATGGAATACTAAACATAATTAAGTCAAAACAGGGGGTCTTCGAAAAGGGGTTCATACATTGTTTAATTGGGGGGAACATGGCCCGAACCATGCAGCCATCCAGTTGTCAGGTTTCGGACAATGCCCCTGAACTATTTTCTGTCAAAGAAGTCCTCACATATGTGCAGACGGAAAGAAATCTGATTTGCCAGGAGCCGGCAAGTTCAAAGAAACGTCTGCATCCTCCACTCTCCATCTTCAGCCTCCCCAGATGCATGCAGGTTCTCGCCTCTTCTCGGTGTGAAGAGCAGTCTCAGTGGGCAGGAGGGAAGAGCAGAGACCACAGGCCATGCGGGACTCAGGTCCTCGGCTCCAGGAAAGGGAGAGAGATGGTGCGAGATTAGCCTGTTCCACAAGCTCACTGAGCCGTGGGGTCACTTACAGAGTCAGCCTCCGTCTGCCGCCGCCCAGGACGAGCAGACCTCCAGGCTAATCGGCACACCCAGCTGAGGCCCTCCTCCTGTCGGGACTCCTGTCTCGACTGCCAGGGCCACCAGAGGCTGGTGCTGTTCTTGTCACCAGCAGCAGAACATCTGGCCCCACACCCACAGCACCTGGCTGCCCTTCTCGCCACTGGCACCAGCATTTCCCTCCAAGCCGTGCTGTCCACTTTGCTTGGCTGGTTTCATAATGAAAAACAAGGAAACGCGTGTTCTTTTTGTCTCTTGATTGGCATGTGGACCTTAACTGAGCTCTTTAATGAATGAATTAATGATTTGGAAACCTTGATAAGAAATGGAGTCATCTTGGCTTCTTGGGAAAATATATTGTCCAACGGAAAGACTGAGAAACCATTCAAATTTGATTATCTGACTCTCTGAACCAACATATGGGATAAAAAGAGCACCACCACTCTTAAGAGATTTTAGGAATGGGCTCATCTTCTCCAAGGTGTACAGATTAGGTGGCTCAGAGCTGGAAGTGACCTGCGAGTGTTCTGGTCCTACCCCCCCCCCCACCTCCGGCCTGATGTTACAGAAGAGTCAGGCCCAGAGAGGGGAGTCACGCTTCTTCCCAGGCCATGGAGCAAGGGACAGCCAGGGAGGCAGGAGCAGGGCTCTGGATCCAGTGCAGACACTTTCCTGGCTTGCAGACAGTTCACTATAGCATGTCACTTCGCTTCCCACTCAGCAGCCGGTGGTTCAGCACCTGCACATGACAGAGAGGTCGCCCCAGATCTGGTTCATTTGATGCGCCAAGGAAACCCACTCTTTGGCAATGTCTATCAGATGAACTCAGAGCACAGGGTCAAGCCCTGAACTAAGAGAAATGGTGGACTCGCTGAAACACACCCTGTGAACGTGCAAGAATGAGGTTAGAGTGTTGTTGGGCTGAACGGTGTCCCCAAGAGATGTGTTGCAGTTTTAACTTCCAGTAACTCTGAGTGTGAGCTTATTTGGAAATCATCTCTGCAGATGTAACCCAGTCAAGATGCTGCTGGTAAGGTGGCTCCTGATCCCCTCTGACTGATATCTGCCAAGAAGAAAAGAGATGCAGAGCCAACACACACAGAGGAAAGTTGGTCCAGAGACACCCAGGGAGAAGCCGTGTGAGATCAGAGGAGAGACGGGGTGATGCGTCTACCAGCCAAGGAACATGGAGAGTCTCTGTACCCACCAGACCTGGAAGAGGCAGAAGAATGTTCCCTGAAGACTTCAGAGGGCACACGGCCCTGCTGACCTTCACTTTGGCCTCCAGAACTTCGAGAGAATAAACTTGTGGTGCTTCACCACAGCAGCCCTGGGGAACTAACACAGGTGGTAAACGCTCTTTTTTTTTTTTTTCCAAACAACTCAGTGCTCACTTGTGTAGTGGTGATTTTAGATTTTATTTTTTTTCCAGGGCCACAACTGCAGCATATGGAAGTACCCAGGCTAGGGGTTGAATCAGAGCTATAGCTGCTGGCTTACACCACAGACACAGCAACCCCAGATCCGAGCTGCATCTGCAACCTACACCACAGGCTCACAGCAACGCCAGACCCTTAACCCACCGAGTGAGGCCAGGGATTGAACCTTCATCCTCATGGATACTAGTCAGATTCTTAATCTGCTGAGCCATAATGGGAACTCCTGATTTTAGACTTTTAAATTCAAAGGTACTGCCAAAATTTTCTGGTCTTTGAAAGTATCCTGCAAACATGAAATACTAGAGAACAGCTGCCCAGATGTTTTCATTTCCCTCAGATGCTTACATTCCTGCTAATCACTAGCCGCACCTCTCTAGACCCCACCACTGCTCCTCCTCCTTCCCCACTGAACAAAGTGGCTCCTGGCTCTCTGCCCCCCTGAGTGACAGATAGAGGCAGGTGACAATGATGGCTGCCTGTGGCCTGATTCTACTGCTTGTTTGTGCGCAACCACACACAGGTCGCTCTCTCACACATTCATTCAGCAATGAACTACCGAGCCCTTGCCAGATGGCAGGCGTGGCTAGAGCCTGGGGACGCTGCAGTGAGCATCAGGGTGACAGCCTTTGCCAGGGAGCTTGAATCAGAGATTAGACAGAGAAAGAGATATGAGACAGTGAGATGAGATAAATGATAGAGAGAGAGATTTTGAGATGCAAATGAGAAAAATTTCAGGGCAGGCAAAAATAAAAGGCAGTGATGTGATGTGACTGCCAGGTGGATATCTTATTTTGTCTGGTCAGGAAGATCCCTGAGGAGGCGACTGGAGCTGAGGTCTGGATGCTTAAGTCCATTGTAGCCACAGAAACAGCGGGCACGGCATCCCAGCAGGGAGAACAACTCGTGCAAAGACCCCACATAGAGATCACACGGTGGGTGCAGTGCCCGGCACCATCCCCCAGCCCCTGGACACCCTGGCACCCCCCCCCCGATGTTATACAGCCAGGTCACTTGCTTCGGGCACCCGTGCACAATTGACCCCGTCCCCCTCCCACTTCTGCCCACGTCACGGGAGCCACAAGGAGATGCTGGGTTCCCAGTGCCTGATTGAAGCAGAGCCCCCTGGATGCCAGGGGTTGGGACACCTGTGTTCTCTCATCCAAGAGGAAAATAGTTCTGTTGTTTTACACCATTAAGGTTTGGGATCCATCCATGAGCATAGCCGCAGTGGATCCACAGGCGGCTGGGGCGACAGGCTCGAGGGCCAGAGGGCAGGCCCAGAGTGTCTGGAGTGAAGTGCCAACCAGGGAGGTGGAGGTGGCAGGAGCAGGTCAGAGGAGCCCGCGTGGACCAGCCACGGGGTGCGCTTTCTTTTCAGAGCTCTGTGAGGCTGCACACAAGTTTTCAGCATGAGAGTGAACTGTGAGAGAGAAAATAAGCAGATAATCGGAGAGAGAGGAGTTCCCATCATGGCTCAGTGGAAAGGAATCTGACTAGCATCCATGGGGATGCAGGTTCAATCCCTGACCTCGCTCAGTGGGTGAAGGATCCGGCGTTGCTGTGGCTGTGGTGTAGGTCGGTGTCTACAGCTCTGATTCAACCTCTAGCCTGGGAATCTCCATATGCCACAGGTGCGGCCCCCTCAAAAAATAGGAGGGAGAGAAGCCTAAGAGGACGGCCTGAGAGCATGACCCCTGAGGTCATGGCTACTCCCCAGCTCTGGCCCTGGAAGAGGGCACTTCTGTGCCAGGCATGATTCACCTTTATAATAAGAAGAATATCATATGTCCATGTCACAAGGGACTTTCGAGGAGCAAAGGACTTAACGCATGCAAGGGGCGTGGCCAGGTTTCAAGCCCAAGGTCAGGGCTCAGAGAGGCGAAGGTCACCACCACCCACATCACTGGAGACCAGCCGTCCCCTCCCCAGCCAGTCCCAGAGCTGACGCCAGGGGGTCATGGCCAGCGTCTGAACTCTGCTCCAACGGGGCCCCCAAGTGCAGGTGCACAGGTGCACAGGTGCACAGGTGGGGAGTCAGGCCTTTGAAAATTCATCAGTAAATTTAGGAGAGACTTGGAAGCCACCAGAGGTGCTGAGAAGGGACCCAGTTCTGAGCCTGGAGAGGTGAGGATGGAACAGGCAGAGGGGCGGAGACTGGCTTTGGTAAATGAGTTAAACAGGAGCCCCGTATCCTTTTTCATTCATCAGTTTTTGTGAGCGCAAACCTTCAAAGGACAAAACATAATTAGGGAGTTCATTAAACCTCCACTAAAGAGATCAAAAAAGTGAAGGAACACTGCCCATAAGGGCTTTGGACACCGAGTTCTCCTGAAGCACCAAAGGCTTGATTAGCTGCAGAGTCAGTCTATCCCAGAGGGACTTTCATTCCAAGAATGGCTCAGACCTGCTGAGAAGGGGCCCAATTATGCCACAAGGGAGAGGGTCAGCAAAAACGGTGATTATCAAGGAAAAAAGATAATAAAACACAGCTCAACGCCCTCCAGGCAAATATCAACACATTAATTTGGGGGCCTCTAAATTGCAAATCCTCTTAGTAAGTAAACATTATAAATTCATGACTATTGTGCACTGCCTTTTAAACGTGCTTTAATTTTTTCAGCATCTTTAGAAATCACCCTGCCTGGTCCTGGGCGACCACAAAGGCTCAGGCACTCAGGGTTTCCCCAAGAAAGGACGCCTCTGCCTGCAAACCAGCAGCTTCAAAGGGCAGCAGACACCAAACACACCAAACACAGCGTTCAACAAACACTGACCCTGCTGGCTTCAGGGGGCTCCCCATAGGAGACGTGTGTCCTAGGCCCTAAGCGTGCATGCTGTTCATTGGCAGGTGGCAGGATCAATGAAGAGGGCGCAGGATCTACTGGGGGACGCTATGCCTCCCAGGCCCCAGAGCCGCAGGACGCCTTACAGAAGTCAGAGTCCTCTGTCTTTTTCCTCCTTCCTGGGCTCTGCAAGGGGCCCCGCCATTGATCCCCCTAGGGGGCTGCAGACCCAGCACCGCCCCCCCTGGCTCTGTCCCCTTGTCGTCTGTCCTGTGCTCCTTCTGCCAGAGCCGCTCTTGATTCTCACCATTGACATTCCCAGCCCCCAACCCAGTGTCCCGTGCCAACCCTGTCCCCTGTTCCTCTGCTGCACCTCCAGGGGCGGGCGTCCCCCTCCCCCCAGAACTCACTAGCCTGAGGCCAGACTGAGGCCTTGGCCCCCCTTTACTGCCCCCAGGCCCTGCTGCGAAGGATGGTTTCTAGGAGAAAGGGTGGAGGGAGGGATTGAGGGAGGGCGAGGAGAAAGGAGGGGACAAGTGGTGGTGGGGGGGCAGGACCAGGACAGTGGGTGGGGAATCCCATCAACATGATGGAGGGAGGGGAAAAGCAAAAGGAGTCGGGGGAGGGGAAGAGGGGGACAGAGAGGCGTGGGAAGAGGGGGACAGAGAGGCGTGGGAAGAGGACTGGTGAGGGCGGGGGGCGGGGGGGGGGGAGGGATGTAAGGAACTGAACACCGCAAAGCCACCAACAGGGACCTGAGGACAAAGAATTGGGTTCTCCCCCGACTTCACTAAAATTCAGAGGCCACAGCCCTGAGGCAGGGGTTTTGCAGTTGCCCAGAACGCCAGGCATCTTCTGAGGGGGAAGGGATTTCAAGGGCACCCAAGGATTATAAATGTCTTGGGTTTTTTGTTTGGTTTTTGGTGGTTTTTGTTTGTTTTAATTTTATAGCCACACCCATGCATATGGAAGTTCCTCAGCCAGGGACTGAGTCCAAGCCACAGATGAGGCAACACTGGATCATTTAACCCACTGCACTAGGCGGAGGATCCAACCCACGCCTCCTTGGCAGTGACCCCAGCTGCTGCAGCCAGGTTCTTAACATACTAGGCTACAGTGGGAACTCCCAAGGAGGATAAGCCACACTGAGGACTAACCCCCAGGACCTGCGCCCCAGACCAGAAGCCAGGCTCAGGAGCTAGGCCTCCCTCCCTCCGGAGACCTGCCAGCACCCAGGCCTGCAGATGATGAGCTGGGGAAAATGATGGAATCTTGTTCCCATGAGCGTGTTCTCCAGCTGATGGCTCAATCCTGTCCCCAAACCCAGAGTGGCCACGTGTGGCCACGACAGAACAGCCCACAGCCAGAAGATCAGAAAAACGCTGTATTTTTCCCTATCCAAAATCTGATTTTTTTAAGACCAAATCAGCTGTAAGCCAGGAAAGAAAGATCATGCAAGAGGTCAGTGGCTGAAAACTACCCATACAAGCCCTCTCTGTCCTCCTGAAATAAAGGCCAGGAAGACCTTCTCTCTCCTGCCCCGGGCCTCTCCCTCCCTTTAGATGTAAATTTTCCACGACTGCCCTATTGCACGGGTGTCTCTGCGTTGGTGGGTCTCCTCCGCCAGAGAACAGATTCCTGCGAACAAAGAGTCTGATTCATTTTCATTTGCTCCACAAAATTTGAGCCTCTGCACATAGTAGGCGCCCAAAGAGCTACTGAATTGTACAGAAGCAAACCAGATTGAACCGAATCGGAGCCTTGTCTAACCCTCTCTGGGAGCCCCCGAGACGCTGACACAAAGTCGGGGGTCGCCCTTTCCAACAAGGTGGCACAGTGCAGGGGCAGGAGCCCTCGGGTTTGATAACACCCTCCAAGCAGCTGCAAAGAGCAGAGGAGGCAGCGTCCCTGCCTCCCAGCTGTAGGTCGGCTGGAGTTGCCAAGCAGGATGTGGGCACACGGAGCAGCTGTGTTTCGGACACTCTGCGGCAGACGTACAATTTTCCCCGCAGCCCTGCCACAGAATTCCTTTCATTTCCAAACTCGTGATGTACATTAAAGGGTGGCCAAAGAGAACTTTGAAATCTGGCCTTCATCATTGCGGTCTTGTGCCAGTTCTTCCAAACCCTTTTTTTGTTGTTGTTGTTGTTACTTCTGAGCATCACTTTGCTGCCAGAAAAAGGATGTTTGCTTCAGAAATACTACAAAACTCAGAACTGGCAAGTGCAAATGGCTCTAAATTTAGGAAATATTATTCACCCAACCCATGTGCAAATAATATTTCTCTTCCCACCCTTCCAAGGCCTGCCTTGGCCCAGAAGTCAGAGTTTAGCGGAACCTCGCTCCCCCAAGCCTGTCCTGGGGCATGGGGTTGGGGGGCTGTGGGGGAGGGAGACAGGTGCTGCGCGCAGGCGCACTGCGCATGCGGCAGGGCCGCCCGGTCCCCAGCAGTGAACTGTGGCGGTGTCCCACTCTTTTGGCAAAAGCAGAGCTGCGGTGGGTGGAGAAGAGGAAAACATCTGCCTTCCTCATCTGGCGTTCAACGTACGGCTTCCCTGAAGGACTCGGAGGGGAGAACAGAGCGTTCTAACTGGCTGGACACTCCTGCGTGGGCGGGCGGTGTGGAAAGCTCGTTTGTCCTGGGGTGCAGGGCATGAAGCCCTCGGACAACCGATCAGCAGGGCCAGATCTTGCCCTTGACCTCTCCCCCCACAATCCCCAAAGGTTGTGAGCATTGCTTTCACCCTCGGTGTCAACACCGTGGCGAACGCAGCCCGAATGCGCATGCTCTGTGCGCAGCAGGTGGAAGTTTCCCAAAGGACACACAGGGCACTTGAGCGCGACTTAAGTAATGCCAGGAAGGAAAGAACCAGGGGGTCTTGGGCTTTGTGTGCCTTATGGTCGATCATGACTTTGAAGCCTGAAGGCGTCTTGTTTCCTCCATCACATGCTGCTCCCCCCTTTCAGATGACAGTTCATCTCATTTTGGTTCCTCTGACCATTACTCATTTTGGCCGTCCTTCCAGATGCTCCGAGAGCCGCTCCAAGGTCATCCATCGCCAGGATGCTAGGGGCTGGTGTTACAAGGGGCTCTGATCCGCAGGTTAAGGCACAGGCAGAAAGTTCCGCGTGAAGTTAGTCAGTCAACGTTGGCAAGTAGCCAAGATGGGGGGAGGGGCGTCGGTACAGATAAGCCAGCTTCCCCCAGCCTGCTGCCGGGAGAGACTGGGTTCACACTCGGGGCAGTTTTCCCTTCAAGGAGTAAGAAAGAGGACTTGCTATTCTTGAGCTGATTGAAGTTTTAATTTAAAAAAAAATTAAAAGGCTTGTATGAAAGCAGGAAATAGGACAGGAAGTCCTAGAAGTAACCAAACTAATCAGGGTAGCCCCTCCTCGGCTACAACCAAGGTCTCCTGTGGTCCAGAGGCCACCCGCCCTCCCCACCCTGAGGTGGGCGTATGCCTGTGAATCACGTGATGTAGGGAGGCACAGATTCCTGGCAGGGTCTGCCGCTGTGCGTCTGAGCACAGCCCAGGATTCTGTTTGTGTGTTTGATAATCTCCAGGTGATCTGGATACACAGCCAGATTTAGACTTATCTCCAGAACTCAGACTTGCTGATTTTCTTCCCATATCTATGAAATGCAAATGTTGGGTTTTTGTTATTAAAAAAAAAAAAGGATTGAAAATCGATTATAAAACTCAAGGAAAATGTTCCGGGCTATTTAAATACAAGTTTTACTTGAGTATTATTTTGGCGTTCATTTTGTGGGCCATACCAGTTTGTGAACATTCTATAAGGTTTTCATAAGGCATTTTATATTCATAATCAAGTTTTGAGAGGGCCCCTGTAGCTAATATGTCTCAAAATCAGTTTTATTTATTTGTGGGAAGTGATGCTTAGGAGCCACTGGCTTGGACAGCTAGCTCCCAATGCTGCTAAATTTCAATGACCTGTTGATAGAGTCTTTCCCTAACCTCCAGCCTGTGTGTTTTTGTGTTATTCTGAAGAGCTGTGGAAGAGCGCTAGTCTGGGGGGGACATCCAGCCAGGATCATAGTTCATGGGCAGCCCTTTTTTTTTTTTCTCTTTGTCTTTTTCGTCTTCTTAGGGCTGCACTTGAGGCATATGGAGGTTCCCAGGCAAGGGGTCCAATAGGAGCTGTAGCCACCAGCCTACGCCACAGCCACAGCAAAACCAGATCCTTAACGCACTGAGCGAGGCCAGGGATGGAACCTGCATCCTCATGGATGCTAATCGGGTTTGTTAACCACTGAGCCACAACGGGAACTCCATGGGCAGCCCTTTAATGTCTATACTTCCTGCACGATGAAGAGCAGTCCCATTCAGCTCTGTTACTTCAGCAGGACTGGGCCCTGGGCACCTGGTGGTCCTGGACTCTGAGTTCCGCTTCCAGGTTCAGACCCAGGCGAGGAAGAGCCCCTTGCTGGCAGGGGGTGGGAGGTTTGCGGGATCCTTTGCGAAGCTGGTTATGTACTCCCTGCTGCCCTTAGACCTGCCTGGGTGCTGTCAGAGCTGGACTGGAGGGAGTGGCACTGAAGAGAGAGAAGTCACGGGGGGGGGGATGGAGGGGAGTGTGTGACCCTGGGAACAGTGAGTCACGCCATCTCTACCAACCAGAAGCTTCCTCTGAAGGAAGGAGTTCCTGTTGTGGCTCAGCGGGTTAAGAACTAGACTAGTGTCTAGGAGAATTTGGGTCCAATCCCTGGCCTTGAGAAGTGTGTTAAGGATCCAGCATCTCCATGAGCTGTGGGGTAGGTCGCAGAAGTGGCTCAGATCCGGCATTGCTGTGGTGGTGGTGTAGGCCAGCATGCAGCTGATTCAACCCCTAGACTGGGAACCGCCATATGCCACAGGTGCGGCCCTAAAAAGAAAATTTCAAAGGAGAGGACCCCTGAGCCGACTGGCCTCCCCCAGGTGTCCTGAGGATCTAGGGGGTGGGGTGTGTGCCATCACGCCACAGCAGTGCGTCCCTCCCTTCCGTCAGCCAGCCACCCTGGCCTCTCTCCTTGGTGTCCCCAGCGCGGGGTCACCTCTTGGGCAGCTGTAGAGAACATTTTCTCCCCGTGGCTACCCGTCAATTACCCATCTGCTGAAAGGAGAGACATCTCTGGAGACTTCTTGCTGGAGCAGAGAGCAGGGCCCACAGGGTGAGCAGACCACGCTCCCAGGAGAGGGAGAGAGGAGGCAGGCCAGGGTCCTTTCTTCCTGGTGGGCTCACTGTGGCACCAAAGGGCAGTCACACCCATGCCACCTCCTGGCATCTTCCTCCCTCCGAAGCTCAGGCAGAGGGTGTGGGGGTAACAACAGGTCCTGCACCCAGGAGCGTGGCTGGTACCCCTGCCCACTCCCCGCCCTTTGGAACCCCTCAGTCAGAGGACCCCCAAAGTCTCAAAGTCATGCGTGTCAAACATCATGAAGCTTCTAAAAAGAGGCTTGAGGGTATTTATCCAACCCATCAATTAAACTGATTTTGAGACAAATTGGGTCTCATGACCCTCCCTTTAAGATCTGATGATGAAGATAAAATACTGAAACTGTATATGACATCGGTGAACTTGTATGGCAGGTAAGATGAATCTCTAAATAGTAGGTAGTAAACCTTCTATTTAAATAGCATGGGCTTTTGGGGTTTTTGTATTTTATAATCATTTTTCTTTCCACTCTTCTTATAGGGACAACCCAGCATTACCGTGGTATGATGTGGGTATGATGGAAATCCTAAGGGAAGGGGATGAGAAATCAGCTTTCACACCTCCAGGCCAAGGAACAGTTTGCTGGGCACAGTATGAACGCCACTGTGCCCAGCAAACCCACCCACTGGTGGTCCAAGACCCCCCGCTCCACCAGGCCCTTTTAGATGGGGAGAGCAGGTGTAAAATCCCAGAGAATTCTTCCAGTCTTGCAAGTTCACCATCGCCCTTTACACGAGGAAAGTGAAGGTCGGCTTTCTGAAGAGCCCTCGAACCACAAGACCAGGCCCCAGATGCAAATAAAACAGATGTCAGCTCTGGGAAACCAGAGCGATGCGTCATCACCCTACCTCCCCATCCGACCTCCTCCCCTTGCACCTTGCTTTCTCGGCCTCTCGCCATTTGTTCTGGGGGTAAAGTTCCAGGACCTGTGCCTTGGCTTGAGGACTCAGATGCCAGGGGACATTCTGCCTGGGAGGGTTGGGAGTGGGCACAGCCCGTCTCTGTTTCTGTGATCCTGTGGCACTGGGGTAGGTTTCCTGTCTATGAATGATCTAGAAGACAGGTTTTCTTAATTTCTGCACCTTGTGTCAATCCGCGTTCACTCACGCAGCTTCCGAGAACAAATATCCGTGACTATCCATGACCCTGAGATGTCTGCATCCCTTAGGTGGCCGTCGGCAGTGGTGCTGCTGGGGGAATGCTTTGGACCAGGCTTCATAGCCTCGTTCACAGACAAGTCCAGATTTTCTGGAATAACTATTTCCATTTCTATCTGAGGCCCTCTTGTTTGGAAAAGTCACAGCCTCCTGGAAATGAAAGAGGAAAAGCTAAGGGGAAGCATGGAGCTGGGGAAATTCTTACAAATAAAAATCGTAGAGCAGAAGCGTTTTGCTTCCTTTCGGAATAGAATCACTCCGTCACGAGGGCACATTGCCGCCGGTGGTTCGGAATCAGCCACCGTGCCAGTCATTTGCCAAATCTAAGCCAAACCAGCTCTACCTCAGCTGTCCTTGGTCACACGCTACCTCCTTGTCTGCCACCAACCTTGAGATTTGATTTCCTTCTCCTCTTCTGTGCCTTTGTGTCAGGAAAGACTGGGAGTGGGGCCGGTGTGTCGCTCTGGCTGTCCTGTCCTATTTACGGAGAAATCATGCTGTGAGCCCTTCCCAGGAGGCTGAGCCTCGCCCGGCCTTCCTGAGATGCTGTCTCTGCCTCTCGGCAAAAACAGGTGTGCCAACCTCAGCTCACCTTTGAAAATCCACTCTGCTTGGGGGTCATACCTGTCACAAATGGGGTCCACTCCAAGGGCACCGTCAGAAATACCCTCTCTTTCTTTTCTCACTCCTCGCCTCCAGCCCTCTGCTAACACCTTCTAAACATGGCCACCAACCTTCCAAACAGCTGCTTTTAATGCTCTCTCTACGTCATAAATGCTTCAGCTTAAATTATCACATGGCCTCCCCATGGGCTCAGGATATATACATCTGACTCTCTGGCCATGGCGTTTACGAATGTCTCCTGATGTACCTGAATTCTAGAGTTATGGGAGAGAGGAGCTAGAAAAGTAAAGGATATAGCTAAACCAATTTATAGGCAGAGGGGGAAAAAAATGCAACCCAGGCAGAAGAAAACAGCCTTCTCTTCCCATGAATGTCAAGCAAATAGGAACCTCCAGCAAGCAGTTTGGAATTTGCATCCATACCGTGCGCTTATATCCCAATTATTCATCACCATGGGAACCAGGGATTTTTGACTGACATGTTTAATATAATAAAGACACAAAAGGAAGGCAAAAATTGCCAAGATACAGCTCTCCTCTGGGTGTGGGTTCTTTTCTACGTGGAGATTTAATGAGTGTCAGCTTTCCAGGGTGGTTTGTATGTAGTTTATCCCCCATCCCATCACCAGACCTTAGCTTAGTGGTCCTTAAACCAACAGGCTTCAGAATTATCTGAAAGCCTCAGCGGGCCTGGGGCGGGGCCCAAGAACCTGCATTTCTAACAGGGGCTGCGGATGCAGCTGACTGGGGACCGCACTGCTGCTTGGGGGCAAAGAGAAGGGCCGCTAGGAGATCCTTCACTTTAACCATCACGCCAAACCACTGCTGCAGACTTTCCTGAGGAGTCCCCACTTGTGTGTTCGCATCCTTGTTCAAAACCCTAGAATTCAAGTGAACAAAACAGCATCGCAGCCGAGGAGAATGTTCTGACAACATTCTAAACGATCTCAAATAGACCTACCACACATTTAATTTAGGTTTAACAGGAGAGTTTCACATGTTAATTAAACACCAACTGATCACGAAAGGCATTCCCACTGAGAATTAACTATGTAACAGGCACAGACTCATGACATAACTGCTAAATCTAGTACTTAACGAGTAATAACAGGCTGTCTCATTAGAGAGAAATCAAATGGCGATGGAAGAAGCCGTTTTTATGGCTGAGTATTTTGCACCGTTAGACGCGTTGACACATAGCAACAGACAGACTTGATTGGAGAGACATTTTTCAAACTCTTGTCTGATTCCTGCCCCATTCAAGTTGCTTGTGAGTGGCTCTCTCCCTTACTCTTCCTGCCTTGTTCACACATATCCTAAAGCGAGATGCATCCAAACCCAACCTTGATGTCTAGCCTCCGAGCACCAAAGAGGAAAAGCTCCAACAATACTGAGTCGATTCTGTTGAGTCTGCTGCGTTTCATGGGCTACATGAACTCCAGATTGTGACAGCCATTGTCCAATGAGGGGAACCAGGGCTCAGATGGTTTAGGGAGTTGACCAAGACCTCATATGAGTCAAAGGAGGAGCTAAGATAAAACCTGATATCCTAACCCCAAAGTGGTTAGGCTGAATCACTAAAGCTCTATGGAACGTGGAAAAACTTAAGAGTCTGTAAAATCTTGAACATATTTTGCTAAAGACTTCTATGTGGTAGGTAACAGAACAGTCTTGTATGGTACATAATAGAATGTAAATACGAAAAGAATTGGGGCTCAGTGGGGTGGAGAGATTTGCATGAGTTCACAGAGCAAGTACCCAGAAACCGAGATTCGAACTCTACCGCAAAGGCCCCTCTCAACTCCATCATTTCTTCCAGGCGATGGATGAGAATGCTCCACGCAGCAAGTGAAGAGGCGTTTACTAGATGCCCCCACTATGTGCTAAATGCTGATAAAATATATCTGCAGATAACCATTATGACGGTGACCTTGACTGGTGAGCTATTTTGAGAGCGTGAAGATGGCCACGTAATCTCTTTGACACTTTCCCCACGGAGAGAAGGGAGCTGTTTCCCCTCCTATAGGCTTTAGGCTAGTCTCTGACTGCTTTGACCAAGAGGGTAGGGAGAAAATGACACCAGGCCCGTTCAGGACATAGCCTTCAAAGGGACTGCCAGCCATCACCTCGGCCTCCTGGAATCCTGAGCTGCCATGTTAAAGGCTGAAAATTCTGCTTTAGAGGGTTTACAGGGAGGCCCTGAGATGCCCGGGGAAGGAGAGGGACTCGGTGAAGTCCAGCCTTCCCCCTGTTCCTGCTAGGGTGCCAGATTCCTGGGAGAAGCTGTCTTGGACTCCCAGGGCAGCCTAGCTACCAGCTAAATAATAGCAAGTCCTCTCGGAATTCCTGTTGTGGCTCAGTGGAAAAAAGCCCGACTACTATCCATGAAGATGCGGGTTGAGCATCCAGCATAGCTGTGAGCTGTGGTGTAAGTTGCTGATGCAGCTTGGATCCTGAGCTGCTGTGGCTGTGGCGTAGGCTGGAAGGTAGCTCTGATTCAACCCCTAGCCTGGGAATTTCCATATGTCGCAACTGCAGCCCTAAAAATAAATTCATTCATTCATCTCAATCAATGCAACACAGAATGGAAGAACCCTCCAGCTGAGTTCTGCTCAAATTCCTCACTCCCCAAATATGACATGTAATAAAACTGTTCATGTTCTAAGTTGCTACGTTTGGGGTTAGCTTGTCAGGCAGCCACTGGGTATTAGGAAGCAAACAAAAGAAACTTGTTACCTAGAAGGAGTGTGCTGCTGAGACAAGAAAGTTAGAGCATGCGGCCTGGGTTTGGGACCTGCTGGTGGAGAGAGAGCTCTGGAAGGCTTCAGAGGGTCTCTAGGTGGACAGGAAGGACAGTGACAAACAGTTACAGGAGGGGAGGAGAAGATGGCACGTGTCACGCAGGGGCAAACTGTTTAACAAAACCGTCCCTTGCAGTAATGGGAAAAGGGAAAGCTCTGTCTATAAATTCCTGAATTGGGCTGAGGCACGTTCTCTGCAGCATGTAGAACCCTTCCTCATCTGCCGAAGGATGAAATTCAGGAAGACAAAGATGAACCAGAGAGGGAACGGCTCATTTTTATTCAGCAGAGTATAGAAGAAATATAAAGGAGCCAGGGCTTGCTAGGTTTGAAAATAAAACTTTCTTATCCTTAGCCTCTTTCTCCCAGCCAAAGATTCTTAAAGGAGAAAAAAAAAAAAAAAAAAATGGCTTCCAGGCAAAGACCAAATCCAGGGTGTTAGTGCAAGATTCTTTGTTAAGACCTCGGAAGATGGACAATGGTGTCTCATCGATGGTTTGAGACAGATGCACGTCCCGCTAGGGGTGTCCAAGGCAGGCCTCCAAGAACTTCTCTGTTAAAAAAGATGGCTTCTAAGAATCTTAAGAGTGTGTTTCCAGAGCGAAAGATAAAGAGGGTCCTTCATCAGTCCGGGACTTCTGTGGCTATGGAGAAGGAGAGGCGCCCAGGAGAGCCCAGCCTGCCAGCTGGCCTTGCAGGTCTCATGTGCAGGGGTCAAGCCATCTCACACCATCCAGACCCGCCTACATGCCTCCTATGACCAGCAAGGGAGTCCAGGCAACCCTGCAGGAAGCAGAAGGTTTGCTGAGCCATAGTCCAAATTCCTGATCCACAGAATTGTGAAATACCATAAAATCATTAATATTTTAAGCCACTAATTCTAAAAGTCACTCATTATGCATCAAACGACGATTCTTACGGCATGAATTTTCACAGTAAATGAGATAAGCCCTCCAAAACATCAAACGGTAATTTGTATTATCACCTTCTGTGTGCTCGGAACTGGAGCAGGTCCCACCAAGATATGACCGCTGCTAACCAGCTAATAACCAGATTCAAGAGTTTGTTATACTTTCTGTAGCAACAGATACCACTGGCTTCATCTTCCTTATGAAACTCCTCTCTCGACTTCAGCTACATGAAAGACTCACAAGTCCCTCAACTCCACTTTTGTAAATAACTTTCTTTTGTCCCTTTCTATTTCTACTTCCACCACTCTAGTTTGAGCCATTCTTCTTTCTTTTCTTTTTTTTTTTCTTTTTACCTCCACACCTGTGGCGTATGGACGTTCCCAGGCTAGATATCAAATTGGAGCTGTGGCTGCTGGCCTACATCACAGCCCCAGCAACACCAGATCTGACCTATGCCACAGCTTGCAGCAATGCTAAATCCTTACCCCACTAAGTGAGGCCAGGGATCAACCCACATCCTTACAGACACTCTGCCAGGTTCTCAACCTGCTGAGCTGCAATGGGAACTCCACCTTGAGCCATTCTATCTCTTACCTGGACTGTGGTTACTGCTTTCTCTAATTGTGATAATTGTAGTATCTCTACATCCAGAACATTCCAAACCTCACGCCAGATTAATCTTCCAAAGTCCAACTCTGATCATATCCAGTCTTACGTCCCACTAAATGTAAACTGTTCATCAGTCAAAATATACTACTATCCTTCAAACAGATGGACCTTGAATCTTTCCATACTTCATTCCTTCTTGCAGAAAACATCTTTTTCTCACCCAACATCCATCCCAGCCTTAGAAAATCAGTGCCAATCTGATCCAATCCTTAAACTGCCATCGCACTGCTATTTTCCTCTTGGAGGAAATTTCGGTCTCTCAGCCTCCATGATGCTTTGCTCACATCTGCCCACTGACTAATTCATAGATTTGTCCTCTACCAGATTACATGCTTCCCAAGGCTGGGAACTATTCCCATCAATAGGATACAAAAAAATGGTAGCTGAACAGAATGAGGAAAGTGGACCTTACGCACCCACAAAAAAAGGTATATCCAACAAAAAGACAAGAGTAATGCAATGAGCAAGTAGAGAACAAAATAGACAGTTTACAGTGAACTTCTAGATTGTACAATACAGATCCTGAAGGCTTCAGGGCTTTGGCAAAGTGGGGGAGCAAACATTGAGTGTTGGAGTCATCAAGCAAAACTTGATTGATGAGGCCAAATGTGCACCTGCACCTTAAGGTGGGAGAAGGAGTAGAGAGGAAGGAGACCGTTTTAGGCAAAGAATCAAATGAGCAGGAAGAGAGGTGAGATAAAGGATACGCCCACGGAAGAGTGAAGAGGTGGGCTTCTGGTAATTACCCAGGGAACTCAATTATTTCAGTTAATTCTCTAAGGCCAAGATATCCTCCTAAACTAAGAAATCCCTATTCTTATCCAAATCAGAGTCTTGTTTTTGTTTTTTTGCCTTTTCTAGAGCCGCTCCCATGGCACGTGGAGGTTCCCAGACTAGGGGTCTAATCGGAGCTGTAGCTGCCAGCCTACACCACAGCTCACAGCAATGCCGTCTCCTTAACCCACTGAGCAAGGCCAGGGATGGAACCTACAACCTCATGGTTCCTAGTAGGATTGGTTAACCACTGAGCCACGACGGGAACGCCCAAATCAGAGTCTTAAGGTCACTTTATCTTTGTCTATAAAACCATAAAAATATTTCCCAAACCAAAAACTGGGACATGGAAGAGTAAAATACTTAAATCCAACACTGTTGAAGAAAACCAAGGGAATATTATTACCCCATGTACTGAAGTTTTAGGCAAGTATTTCTCCAACGGGTAAGAATCACATATGGGAGATTGAGCACTCCCATAGGAATATCCACTGCAAAGAACATGAGCTGGAGGCCACCAGCACCCCAATCTCTTCTCAGTTTGAAGAGCCAGTGTCATTCATTCCATGAGCAGAAGGGTACCTGGAAAGGAAGGGTAAGTGTTTGACCTAGACCACCATGCTCGTCCGTATTAAAGTCTGCTTTCCCAGGTACCCAGCATCATGCTCCTGGCCACTCCTGTGGTGGGGTAGCATTTGAGCAGCTCTTCAGGCATTAGCAGTGAACATCCCCTGTCATAACTGCCACAGTGATCACAGTAGCAGGTGCTCAGGTGCCTCAAGACCCAGCAACCTGGATCCCTGAGCCCCCAGGCAGAAGACACCTGCCCTGGAGAGTCATCTAGACCGGTAGACCCTGTGCGCAAGAAATCAACGTGTTTGTTTAGCCACCGAGATTTGGAGACTTTGCTGCCTGTCCTGACTAATTCGTAAGTACTTATGTATGCGTCCTATACAGAGTGTATACTCATTTCAGAGATGGTGGATCTGTGACTCTGAGAGTTTTGAATTGCCCAAGACCCCATTATCTGGAATAGAAAAAAAATTTTAGGATGCAAAACTAGCTGTCTGACTCTGAATTCCAAGAGGTTTTCACTTGCCTTGTCCTTTCTCCCAGAAAAATTAAATCCTCCACAAGCCATGGGTAATACCAAGAAGAGGCTGGTACACATATACAGTGGCGTATTAGTCAGCCTCACACAGCCCATCACCAAGCTGCCTCTGTTCATCCTATAGATTAAGGGAGACATAAATAGGACCTTTTCCCTATGAGGGCAGTCCAGGGGGTCGAGGCAGAAATCTGAGCCACAAGAAGTCAAAAGGTTCATTGTAGTTTTGACACCTGATTGCATGTGACACAGGTCCAGCCATAGTAGCTCTGCTTCAAGGACATGGGGCAAGTGCCGTGAGCCATGTAATGGGGGTTTCCCCTTACAGCATTGTGAGAACACTGAGAAGGAACCTTGTCCTTTTTGCTAAGAAATCCAGATGCTCCATTGGGTTTAACATCAGGGTGTGTAAGAACCTCTGTCCAACGGTCCTCCAGCATAATGCCTGGGACAGCAAACTAAGGCGCGTTCTCAACCCCACAGGGGCCTGACCCAGGCTCCAGGAGTGCCGTCTGCAGCCTCGAGGAGGGAGAAAGCGTGGAAGACAGCTGCAACCACGCAGGACCAGAAATGAGTCATCTTCCAAACCAACTCTGCCTTTCATGTTGGTCTCTAGCTCAAAAGAATAAGCAAACAACACCCAAAAAGTCTCAATACCCCAGAAGATGATTTGCTCTTTATTTCTTCTCCAAACAGAGCGATCCCTTCCCACTGGCATGTTCCATCTAAGCTCCTTAAGTTGCGAGGGACAAAGATGTTCCCCAAGAGGAACCACTAAGGAGGCATTTGCCTGAGTGATGAGAGGCCCCTCGCTGAGGCCTAGAACTACCGTCATAATCCGGTAGCCGCGGTCCGGCTGGAGGACGGGGAGGGTCATGACGCACAGCGGACCCAGGACACGCACCCCCGCCTCCCCCCACATCGGCAGTCCCAGAAACACCTGCGCCTCGGTCTTCTCTTTCTCCTGGCAGTACTTTCTTCCTTTCTAGTTCAAGCTCTTAAGAAAGAAGGAATTTGAGCCAACCGGCACATCATTCACGAGGTGGCACCTGTGTGGCCAGCCCGTGGGTGAGGACCAGCTATCCTGAGTGTTGGGTGTGTGTTGGGGGGGTTACCAGGGGGATGTGAGTGCTGGGGGAGGGGGGTTAACTAGGTAGAAGGAGCCGTAAGAACTGACCTAAAAAGCCTCATCACAGATGTTGGGGAAACTTTTTTCAACAGCAATATGCATTGCATAATTTTAGACCAACTTACTAACATGTTTCTTCCCCAATTCCAATGTCCATCTATCAGTTTATCTCCTAAATATGTAAGGCCTGCTTTGTCCTGGAAAACAAGTCCCCTAGAAGCTTATTTTTACATATTTGGAAAATCCTCTAGTTATAGAGATGTAAGGCCGTTTCCCTAAGGACCTTTTATTGCCTGATAATACCTCACACTGTGCAAAACTGGAGGCATTGGAGCATGGTCCATGCTGTCTGAGGACCCGGACCCTCCTGGAGGAAGGGGGGCAAGGAGGCCCTTGCAGTTCTGTGCTTTGTTAAGCTCTGTGACAGTCTGATACTGCAGGTCACAGTCTCCACTGAAAGTAGTTGATACCTAAGACAGATGTGAGACCCCGTAAGGGAAGAAGACAACCGGCCTGCTGCCCTAATGCAAAGCAAGAGTCTAAGATTTCAGGGCTTGGGGCTAAATCTGAAAGCCCCTGGAGGTGGTTTGGGAGCAGTGGCTGCAAGTGAGGGTGGACTGAAATGCCATGACATCCAAGAGCAAGGTGCCCAGGGAGCCCACACTGGACCAAGGGGGCGGCTCTACCAGCTACAGGTATGCAGGCACCAAAGCCACCACCCCCATCGCTTCTGAACGGAGTCCGACCCCCAGGTCACTGGGAATTTTCAGGGAGGGGAAGAAAGACCTAGAAAGGGAGATGGTGGGCAAGTAGGACCTTCAGCAACTCTCCAAAAAGTGAAAGAAATATGACCATAGTTTTACTCCAAGTTACTAAAGCATGTCGTTCTGGCTATAAATACCTACGTGTATGTCATATGACTTTTAAAACCAAAATTCCATGCACACTTTTCAGAGAAGGGCTAAGCAAACACGGTACTTCGCAGAATGCTGATGGAAGCATTGGCTCTTTCTGCCCAGGATGTTGAATGCGCAGGGACCACGGAAGCCCCACCCAGCTCCCTCCTCTGACACCAAACCCTGAGGTTCACTTGGTTCAACCAACCAATGCAACATTGTCATTATCTGTCCGTAAGTCTGTTTCCCCCACTAAACTGTGAGCCCTTCCTGGCACACTTAATAGGTAAAATAAAAAAATTATCTGATTGACATTTTACAGAATTGAATACAGCTTTCCATTCTAGAGGACAGATGACACTGCGCCAGGTTCGACTATTATTTTACTTCCCATGGACTCCTTCAAGCCTTCGGAGCAAATTTGATGTTTTTTCAGCAGAAGCCCCTAAATATGAAACTAGCAGCTGTTCACAAGAGCAGAGTTGATCGTCCCTCGGTCACCAACCACGTGACTCTCATGGAGATGGGACTCTGGTTCTCAGGATAGATGATGTTTATTAAATGCCCGCTACATGTCAGGCTGCAAAGGACAACCAAACACCTGCAGGACACAAGGAGGAAATGCGGGTGCTGAGAGGCTGAGGGCCCCCAGCAACACGGAGCAGCGAGGGACACAGCCCGGCTCCCCCCCACTCCTTCAGAGTCACTCTCCTTCCCCTGCTCCCCTTCAGGCGAGCAGGTGGACAACCTTGAGAAGCCACCTCTGGACACAGGTAAGCTCTTCCTGTTTGAAATTCCACTGTCTGGAAGGACCCAGATTAACCCTGTGTGTGAATTCAGAACATGCCGACCGTTTGCTCCATCCTGAGCTTGGGGCGTGTTCTGGCGTGTGGCCCTTCCCCAGGGCCTTTCATGTAGAGCCTTCTCCATGCCTCGTGCATTGCTGGGAACTTTCTTTCCTAACAACCCTGTCTGAGGCAGTCATGTCCACCCTAGAACAATGGGATAAAAAAAGGTGCATGAGCTCTTTCCTCTTCACTCCTGCTGCCAAGCACGCATTTCCCAGGCCCAGCCCAGTGTTCCCAGCCAGCAACCAAAGCAGACTTTTTAAAGGCTGGGTGTGAGCCCCCCCCCCCACCACAGGAAGAAAACCGGGTGGTCTTTGATTCATTCACCAGGGCTGGTCCGCCCTCCTCCCCCGAAGGCACTTGTACTTTGAACAGTCCCTGAAGCTCCTGAGGTCTCTGTTTCCCACCCCCAACCTGGGGAAACACTCTATTGAAGGGGAGAAGCATGTGGGGTTGCTTGACTTTCTTCAGCTCCCCACCCTGTGCCTCAAAATTCAAAAAGAAACATAAGTAGGAGTTCCTGTTGTAGCTCAGTGGGTTAAGAACCCAACGTAGTGTCCATTAGAATGCATGTTTGATCCCTGGCTTCACTCAGTGGGTTAAGGATCCAGGATTGCCACAAGCTGCAGCATAGGTTGCAGATGTGGCTTGGATCCTGCATTGCTGTGGCTGTGGCGTAGGCCAGAAGCCACTGCTCCTATTCAACCCCTAGCCCAGGAAATTCCATATGGTACTGGTGGGGCCGTTGAAAGAAAGAGAAAGAGAGAGAAAGAAAAGCAATCTTCTCCTCTCAAAGTGTTGCCCTTAAGAACCCAAGCTTGACCAATCTCTGAAGTGCTGGTGGCCCTCAAAACAAATGAAATGTTTTCATATAAAAATGGTTTGAATAGAAAAATTGAAGAGTGAGCCCCAAAGTATGGAGTGAACACATTTATCAGCTTCTTTCTTGGAGGTCTCCTCTGCTCTTAGAACATTATGAGAAATCATTTCTTTCTCTGATGATCAAACAAGTCAGAGGTTGTCCTTAAGAAAGATCAAAATGAATTAGGCTTTAAAATGACCACAATGGGACTTCCCTTGTGGCTCACAGCATAACTACACAGCATTGCTTCTATAGTGGCTGTGGCTCGACCCCAGCTCGGGAACTTCCATATGCCACAGGTGCAGCCACTTGTTTAAAATGATATAAAATAAAATAAAGAATTTAACTCAAAATCCCATCTTCAGCTGTTCAATGTACACACATGCACATACAATCCCACACGGACATGCATCTGTGCAGGGTAAACAGAAGGATAGATGGTATTTGATTTCTTGTACTTGGTGAGAAAACCACTGAATTCAAGTTAAAATTGAATTTCACCAACACCATCTTCTCCCTCAAACTCCAAGTAGTTTATTTGGAACTGGTCCGGTGGGGGCCCTTCCTTCCCATGAACTCGAACTCAAGGAGGACCCACACAAGGCATCCCCACATGGAATATACAGGATGCAGTAAACGTCACACGTGATGCCATGTCCAGACCTGTCCTCCTCTGAGTCCTGACAGAGCAGCCGCGTGTGTAGACACGGAGCCAGCACACCCTTCCAGCCCCTGAGTCGGGATGCGGCCCCCAGCGGCTCTGTGCTGGGACACGATGGGAGCAGAGCTGCTGCCGGCACTGTGGGCCCCGCCAGCCTGATGGAGCCCCTGCTTTCTGAACAACCCCACGCCGCCGCCTGCTCTTTCCCAGGACAGAATCACCACGGGAATACGCTCTGAATTGTATCCCAGTCATTTCCCGGAGGCAGCTTTTGCATGTTTGAGAAAAGAGAAAAAAAGGCAGAAGAGAGAGAGTAATTAGAATATTCCCCTGATGAAATGTCCGTTAATTTGGGGCCTGGATATTCTGAAGAAAGTCTTCTCTGATCCAGTTATTCCTACAAACACACAATAATCCTTGCTGACTGTGTGTGCACTGTATGCATGAATTACCAATGAGTGGTTGTGCTCAGCCAACACACACACTCACACTCACATACTCACACTCATTCTTTCCAAAATGTGTGGCTATGCAGCATATTTTAATTTAGGAGGGAACTATGTAAACATTGCAGTGAAAGGGGAAACACTTTTAAAGTTGATTCTTAGCATGAATAGCATTAGTTAGCATAACCCTAATGTTTGGAGCTGTGTTGTCTCGTAGGTTTAAAAGCACTTGTCAACACCCCCGTGGGGAAAGCAAATGTCCTGACCACCAAAGCGGAAAAGCAATCCCGTTCAACGTGGCCCAAGACCACGTCAACGCTTTGTGCCCACAAATGAATACGCCTAGGCTGGCATCGCCCTCAACGATCACAGACGCAAGACTGGCCACTACCCTTGAACTGCTCCCAGTCTGCTGCAGAGAGGGGGTGGAATTCCCTATAATGCCAAGATGAATGTTCTAGGTGCTGGAAATCATGGGCCGTGTGCCAGGGCTGCTGGAGCCCAGAAAAGGAAGTGCTGGTTCTGTCGGTGTCACATCAGAGCCAAACCTTGGAGAGAGGTAGCCGTGAGGGATGCTGGAGAGCCTCTAAGGGAGCAGAGAGTCTAGGCACCACAGCCCAGGACAGCTGTAGGTAAACTAGAGCACCAAGTAGGCATCCTGCTAGGTCTCGGTCAGGGTCCAGCCAGGGGAGCAGAACCAGTGTGAGAGACATACACAATGGCAAGGAGATCACAGCAGGATGAGCTCCATGGGAAAGACGGGCAAATTTCTACTTTCTCTGGGCAGCCCCGGCCCTGTTTTCAAACGAACTGACCTGGACCTACAGATTCTCCCAGGGCATTTATTTTACTTAAAGTCAACCAAGTAAGGACTTAATAACTCCTTTCCAATCCAGCCGCACCTAGACAGTGTTCGACTGGATAACTGGGACTGCAGCCTCACCAGCTCAACACCTCACCATATGGGCTCATTCCTGCTAACGTCATCAAGAGGCGGAGGCACAGACTGCCTGGGGCTGAACCTGGGCTCCGGCCCTCACTGCTGGAGCTGTGTCTACAGACACGTTATTCAAAGGCTCAGTGCCTCAGTTTCCCCACTTTAAAATGATGCTGACGGATGCTTTATAGATGTATTACAAGGATTAAATTAGCTGTCACAGAAACTGCTTAGACCAATAAGCACTCAGTAAGTGCTACCTATTGTTATAATGATTGTTACTATTGTTTAAGATGTATATGTGTGATGGTGCATGTGGTTAATAGCCACAAGCTACTTTAGCAAGTTGGCCGCAGAGGCAGGCTTAGAAGTGAGGCTCTGAGAATCCAATTCTTTGGTAGCTATTTATTTAGCATCTGTTGTACTTGGCAGTGTGTGAATTTAAAAAAGTATAAATAGAAAGTCCATCCTTGTTGAAATGACATTCTAGCTGAAAATCTGCAACAGAAAAACAGTAGCCAACGAAGTATCTACATGTCAAAAGAAGGGAAGAGAAAATGGTACTTGGATAGCTCAAGTGGGGAGAGATCACTTTCCTTGGGTCGGTCTTGGGAGATGCCTGGGAAGGGTGAAATTTGTTCTGGGGCTTGAAGAACAGGCTTGGAGAGATGGAGAAGAGAACGAACGTGGGGGGGTGGGGGTAGCAGAGAGCTGCACTGTGAAAATCACAAAGGCCAGGAAGAGGACAATGGCACTTGGTCAACAAGAAAGTCCCCAAAGTTCAAGCCTTCGACTCTAGGAACTAGATAGTATTGCTGCCATCAGGAAAAAACTAATTTACTGCCTTCGATCTTTGTCTTTGCATAGAAACCCCACAGCACGGTTTCATGAGCTTAATGCCACATCCAGAGATTAAAATACCTTTGTTCAGAGGTTCCTGTCAGCAGAAACGAATCCCACTAGGAACCATGAGGTTGTGGGTTCAATCCCTGGCCTCACTCAGTGGGTTAAGAATCTGGCATTGCCATGAGTTGTGGTGTGGGTCCCAGATGCAGCTTGGATCTGGGGTTGCTGTGGCTGTGGCGTAGGCCAGCAGCTGTAGCTCCAATTCGGCCCTTAGCCTGGGACCCTCCATATGCCACAGGTATGGCCCTAAAATGCAAAAAATTAAAATAAAATAAAATAAAATACCTTGGTTCAGGATTATTCCTTGCATGGAGTTACATTTCTCCTGGTGTTTCTCCAGTGCTAGGCTTTCAATGAAGCAAGAGTTACTGCAGCTGATGCCTTATATTAAAAAAAAAAAAATTCCCAGTCTGGCACAGCTGAAGGGTTTTATTTCACAAAATCTATAACCAGAAAACATTGGTTTTGCCTTTTGTACTAGAGATGTGATGGAATTAAAGGATTCAAGATTACAAAGCCTTCATGAATAATTTAAAATCTTCAGTTCCCGTTGTATTCACTCACCGTCTATGTGCCAATATTGGGTGCTGACATTTGAAGAAGGTTTAATGGTGCCGAGTGCTCTTTCATTCAGCATCATCTTCGGCCATACACACGTGCACATGCGCCTCTTAGCTGTTCTGTGCCACTTTAGGTCTGAAATCTCAGAATTCATTTTCAATATGATGGGGTCCTTACTATTTATTGTAACAAACCCTTTTTATTTATTTATTTTTTGTCTTTTGTCTTTTTAGGGCTGTACCCATGGCATACGGAGGTTCCCAGGCTAGGGGTCAAATCGGAGCTGTAGCTGCCGGCCTATGCCAGAGCACAGCAACACCAGAGCTGAGCTGTGTCTGTGACCTACACCATAGCTCACGGCCACACCGGATCCTTAACCCACTGAGGGAGGCCAGGGATCAAACCTGCAACCTCATGGTTCCTAGTCGGATTTGTTTCCACTGCGCCAGGACAAAACTCCACAAACACTTTTTTTTTTTTTTTTTCACTATTTCTTGGGCCGCTCCTGTGGCATATGGAGGTTCCCAGGCTAGGGGTCCAATCGGAGCTATAGCCACCGGCCTACGCCAGAGCCACAGCAACGCGGGATCCGAGCCGCGTCTGCAACCTACACCACAGCTCACGGCAACACCGGATCGTTAACCCACTGAGCAAGGGCAGGGACCGAACCCACAACCTCATGGTTCCTAGTCGGATTCATTAACCACTGTGCCACGACGGGAACTCCCACACTTATTAAGTGGCATTTACTTAGCACATCCCAAACCGTAACTCATGTTTGTCCTCAAAACACATCTATTAGGTAGGAACCACAATGAGGCTCCTTTTGGAAATGAGGTAATAAAAGCACTGGAGGTGGAGTCACTTCTCCAAGCCACGCCCCTGGGAGAGGTGGAACTCGTACTCAGATGCAGGCTCTCTAGGCTGCAGAGTCTGTACTCTTAACCCTTGCAGCACCTGTCATATTGGTCATTAGAAGAGTAATAGAGGCTTCCAAGGGGGTTCTATGGCAGTTCCACTACATGCCCAAGGAAGGTCAAGACCCTGGGTGGATCTCTGCCCAGTTGGGCAAGCCTGTTCTCAGCTTGAATCCCAACTAGCAGTGATTCTCCCCATCAACCTGTGAGTAAAAAAAAAAAAAATGTTCTCCATTTACCCCAGCATGGCAACAGCAAGACACAAAACACAACAAGGAGACACTGCCAAGCGCTGGATTGGATCTATAGCCCCCTGCAGAGAAAAAGGGAGTCCCAGGGCTGAAAGGAAGTAGTGGGGCAATTCACAGCCTGTATCAGGAACAACCGTAAGAATACCACCAAGAGATGTTTAGTGCTCTGCATAAATGTTGACTATTGACCAATGCATACTCTGATTTTTCCCTAAAAGGATATGAAGGTCCTTGGGCAAAAAAAGTGACCCTCCAAGGGCAGATCTGCATGGCACACAGAGTAGAGGGTCACCTTAATCAAGACCACACAACAAAAAGAATAGGAAGGCATGTACCCTTGCCCAGCCTGGCTATGACTTTCCCCGGTTCCTTTGCGTATAGGATTTGGGAGTTTACACCAGACTTGTGCTACATATGACCTGTTGCCCAGGAGGCCTTGTTATCATTACAGTTGGTATAGGAAGAAAAGCTGGCACAGTGAATTCACATAAAACAGAAACCAGTATTTCATAGAGATTAAAAAAAAATAGACTAGATTGGAGTTTGACATGAAAACCAGAAAAACAAATTTGTTTTATTTATATTTAACATCATTTCTGCTTCTCATTAAAACAAACAAGCATCAAGTGTTGATGGGGAGAGATGTCACAACATAATAACCTCTTCACACATTCAGAAGTGGCGATTTTGCAAGAGTCAGGGAACTTCACTGTTTCCAAGTGTCTCTCATGATCTTTTAAGACATGTACCTGTCACTGTCCTTGGCAGTTCTTCATTTATTAGCTGAAATACTTCTACTAGAGGCTCGCTCTTTAAGGTTCATCACAAGACTGGAATAGCTCCCCAACCTCACTTTCATCGACTTCAAACAATAATGTCTCTATGGTAAGAGGCCCCAGTTTCATTTTGCAAATGTTTTGAACGCAGGACAGTATCTGATGCAATAAAGACCATGACAAAATAAGGAAGGCAGTTTCCACGCGAGGACTGGTCATTCTTCTGTTGGTGAGTGACTGTTTTTACGTTACGATGACTTTTCGTTTCTCCAAGCAGCCTTGCAGCTGAGGAAACCAAATTGATCAGGTGGAGGACAGGGCCCTCCTGCTGTGATGCTCTTTCATAGAATCCTTTTTATTTTCACCAGGAGGACTACAATTAAAGGCTCTTGGGAATTTATAGTCTAAGTATATGGATCAAGTGAACCAGTAGCTCTCTAGCACCTGCCATCGTATTTTTATATACTGATATCCAACACTATATACTCAAAAGCCTCCAAATACAAAACTATTACAGCTGATGTATATGTGTCTATATATGTGTAATATTCATTTTAAATATGTTTATAGCTAGCTTGTAGGAACTTAAAATTATCACATGCCAAAAATAATGATAAATCTTACTGAATAGACATTGGTAAGCAAAGGCTAGGACTGGAAGATACTTCGCTAATCTCTGGGGCCGTGTAGGAAAAATAATGGCACTTCTAGGATCTACATAAGGCATTGAATCAGAGCAATCCTACCACATAATGTATACCAGGACCCTCCGAAAAGAATACCCCCAAGAAGGAGACAGTATGAAAAGACTGCTTCAACACTGGTGCTGAATAGAGGGGGGAGAATTCCACCGTGAGGATTCTGAACCATACGTGGGGCCAGAATCACACTACCTGTGTAGTTCCCTGAAGCCCTGGAGTTTGTGTCCACAGGAACAGGGCAAGAACCTTAACTCTAGACCTCAAAGAATTCCTAAACATAAATTTCCAAGGAATGTATTTCACAATGCAAAATCAGGCAATTCATTCAAGAATATAAGCCATAAGCCACCATGAAAAAAAATCAACAGAAGCAATAAATATCAAAAGTAAGCCCACAAAAAAGCAAATCCTCAAAGAAACAGAATTTAGAATTACCAAATACAGTATATAAAATACATGTCTACTATGTTTGAAAAAATTGGAGAAGATATCAAACTCGATGCAAAACTACCAAAATATTAAAATTTGAAAAAACAATAAATAAATTTTCTAAAATTGGGGAAAAAAAACACAGCAAAGTTAGAAATGCAAAGGATAGATTTTAAGAGGAGATTAGACATATTTGAAGAGCGAGTTAATGAACTGGAATATATATTTGAACAATTATCACAGAATGAAACACAGAAATATAAAGAGAGAAAACAAATATTAATGAGGAGTTGAGAGATACTGGTCATAGAACCTACCATACATCCAACCGAATCTTCTGAAAGAGATAATACAGTGGGGAAGAACTGTGTGAAGAGATGAGCATTGAGAATTTTTTCCAAATTAACAATAAACATAAATCTTCAGATTCAAGAATCCCAACAAATTTTGAGTAGGAAAATATATCTAAAATATTAAGAACAATGGTATATTAATTAGGAGGGGCAATTAAAATTAAGTCATTCTAAGGTTCTTGTAGTCTTTAGAAAGCAAGTAAATACATTAACTGACTTTCGATTTCATCAACTTTATATTTTAACTTTTTTAGGGAAACCCCTAGAAGGTAGTATGTCACTTCTGACAAGCAGAGGAAAAAATACATAATAAAGAGGAAAATCCCTGTCAATCCAAAAGTAGCAAGGAAGAAGAAAAATACTGAAATGCATACACACACACAAAGAAACTATTCAGTACTCAGGCAAACCCAGGAATATGCATCAAGGTTCAAGGGAACTCACTCAAGGTGTTTTAAGCTAAAGATTTTAGTGCAAGGAATTAGGGCCTAAATATTGCTGGAGGGTCTGAAAGAACTTTTCCAGCTTGAACTTGTGGGTATGACTCCAATAACAATTTAGAAGTACCCCAAGAGGAGACACTTCTTCTGAAGTTACCACTGGAGCAGCAAAGTCAAGAATACTCTTCCACAGCTGCCATAAAAGGATCAGGAAGCCGATGTCACAGCCACAACCACAGCGGCCTCCTGTAACCCAGGACACGGACTTTGGACCACCGCTACACACAAACACAAAAACAGACAAAAGGAGGCATGAAAATTGCCTCTGCTTCTCTAACACCTTCCAAATTTCACATCAGGGCATCTAATTAGAAGAGAGTCTGTCTCTCTAAAAGAATGGGGGTGGGTTGAAAGGGCCAATCTACACGCAAATTCCTCACCTAACACATCTGTCAGCACTTACTTCCATTGAGTTGTAACTGCCTCTCACACACAAACACTGAAAACGCTTAAAATTAGATGAGTGATCTCCCCAAAGTCGCAAGAATCAAGAGAGAACAATTTGTTTAAATTCCATTTTGCCGTTGAATAAGACGAGGTGCCCATTGGCACAAAAATGATCCTCATTACATCAGCTGGATCAATACTGAAACTGCAGATAATACATGTGGAGAATTATAAATGTTCTACGGGCAAGTGATAGTTTTTTAGAAAAGTGATAGATTTTTGTTAAACTCTTGAAAGGCGGTTGGATGTGCCAGCTGAAGTTTGAAGAGGTCAGTGAAGTTGCCTGGGAGTTTGTATAAGCTAAGAAAAGGAAAGCAAATCTCTTCCCGAAATCTTCCTTTGGTTCAAGAGCCTACCAAGAGGATATCTAACCTGAAAGGACACATGGGTTGCAGGTCATAATTCGCATACCACACACTAGATATACAGCACTGAAACATAACATACATACATATGTTGTTGCATATATATATGTTGCATGTATGCAGGCATCCTTTGTATTGGTTTTTTGTTGCTATATAGCCAATTACAACAAATTTAGTGGTTTAAATTAATTCACATTAATATCTCATAGTTCCTGTGGATCAGGAATCCAGGCACAGCTTACCTTGATTCTCAGCTCAGGATCTTAGAAAGTTGGAATCACACTGTGGGCCAGGCCTTGGTTTCTTTGCCAAGTTCACATGGTTGTTGGCAGAACCCACTTCACTGAAGCCACAGAACTCATGGCAGCTTGCTTCTTCAAGGCCGGCAGGAGAGATTGTCTCTGACCTCTTCAGTCTCTGACCTCTTCAATTTCTTTACACGTCTCACCTGATTAGGTGAGGCCCACACATATATCTCCCTTTTGCTTAATTTAAAGTAGACTGATTAGGAACCTTAACTACATCTGAAAAATCCCTTCACTTTTGCCATATTTTACTTATTGAAAGCAAGTAAAATTCCCTCAAGAGGAGGATATTGTACAAGGGTGTAGGTCACTGGGTTCATCTTTGTATTCTGCCCACGACAGCTTTCAGTTGGCAAAAGAGCCAGGAAGCCTCTGCATGTCTTCCACGCTGTGTCTATGGCTAATGTTGCATTGCAGTGTGGGAATAAGGTGTCAGTCTCTCAGAGAATATTTCTTACTGTTGCTCTGTCTCCTGACCTTTTTAGTATTTATTCAACAAACATTTCCTCCTGCCCATAGCATATTAACTACTGTGCTAAGGGCTGGTAGGCAAAAATGAATAAGCAATGGTCCTTGTCCATGAGGACATCGCAGCTCTGACCCCCTTATCCTATCAGCTGCACAAGAGCACAGTCAAGTGGGTCTTTTGTCAGTCAACCCACTAGTCAAATGGTTTGCTGTATTGCTTGACGTTTTTCTGCTAAAACCTTTCTCTAGCATGATGACAGAGATGGTTGTTAAGCCTAATTTTATTATGAGCATGAATGTGGGCGCCTGAGGCCAGTGCCCCAAACCAGGTGCTTCAGGAAACCATTCTTACCTGCTCTGTGTTCAGTGAAAAGAATAATGATCTATTTCAAACCAAGTGCTCAAAGGTTCACAGCCTTTCTCTTCTAAACATCATCAAGAATAAGAGGAAACCGGCTTCAAAGGCAAATTGTGAGCATGTCAGGAAAAACCGCGAGTTTTCTCACCGGTGTTCAAGCCAAGTTATAACACAAAGCTGATAAGTCTGCATTCTGGATTAGTCGCCCACACCTGGGAGCCCACTGCGCACAAAGGATTTCTGCAGTTAGCCATCTGGGATTCAGGAGCCTGGGCCAACGGCCATGTGCCCGGTAATTCTCTATCAATTCACCTGAGTTTGAATCTCAAGTTGCCACACATATTGTCTTGTGCAAGAGTACAAGTGAACCTTGCAGTCAAAAGCAGACCAATGGTCCTGGAGCCTGGCTCTCCCGTGAGACAGCAGCATGGGGGGTGTGGAGGAGAAGGCTTCTTCAGGGTGTTGTCCAAAAACAATGAATCACTTTGGTGCTGCCCAACTTTGCATCCAGCATGAGTAAATAAAATAAATTGCTTGGTAACAACCATTGCTTCAAAAGAAAGTGGCTGTTTGTATTTTCTCTAAATGTTCCATTACCCTAGAGAGGGGGCAAAGGATCAGAGCTGTCAGCTGCCAGAAGACGAATGGTTCAAAGCTGCCACCACCTCTTATGCCCAGTCTTACAATTATAATAAATGATATGTAAATAACAGAGCATAATATAAGCTATTCAGAAAGTTGTATATATAATATAAAAATACATAGTAAATACATGATTATATCTTTATGTAATGTATGATGTGTAGTAGTAGCGCGATAGCAGTTTTAATAATAAATAAGCTGAGGGAAGAAGAAAGCTAAAAGAGAAAGGTCTCTAGCGTATTTAAGTTCCATAAATACCCTGCTCTGTGGATCAGAATGTTTCTTCACTTGCCCAGAGTGCCATGCAGTTATGGACTCTGATCTGGTGTCCCCTAAGAATATAATCTGATCTATGACATTAACAGAGCAATGGTAGCAGTCATGAGAAAAACATAAAAAAAGAAAGAAGGAAGGAGGGGAGGGAAAGAAAGAGAAAAGGAAGGAGGGAAGGAATGAAAGAGAAAGAAAGAAAGAAAGAAAGAAAGAAAGAAAGAAAGAAAGAAAGAAAGAAAGGAAGGAAGGAAGGAAGGAAAGAAAGAAAGAAAAAGAAAAAGGAAGGAAGAAAAGAAAGAAAGAAAGAAAGAAAGAAAGAAAGAAAGAAAGAAAGAGAAAGAAAGAAAGAAAGGAAGAAAGAAAGAAAGAAAGAAAGGAAGAAAGAAAGAAAGAAAAAGAAAGAAAGAAAGAAAGAAAAAGGAAGGAAGGAAGAGCTCCCATTGTCGGGCAGCGGAAACGGATCCGACTAGAGCCATGAGGCTGCGGCTTCGATCCCTGGCCTCTCTCAGTGGGTTAAGTATCTGGCACTGCCGTGAGCTTTGGTGTAGGTCGCAGACACAGCTCGGATCCCGAGTTGCTGTGGCTGTGGTGTAGGCCAGCAGCTACAGCTCCGATGAGACCCCTAGCCTGGGAACCTCCATATGCCACAGGTGCGGCCCTAAAAAGACAAAAGCCAGAAGAAAAGAAAAAAAGAAAGAAAAGAAAAGAAGGAGGGCGGGCGGGAGGAAAGAAGAGAACTCTTACCTAACTGCTTGGAACCACGCCGCCAGGCCACTGCACCAAACTCCTTCAAGGACGTCGCCTACGATTCCTTTTCTCATTTCCTGCAATTGAAGCCCACTTCCGCTTTGGATGACAGTAACCTAACGCACCACTCTCCGGGGAGCACAGAGTGTTCTGTGAGTTCAGCATCACGTTCCCTACCCATCCAACAGTACGATCGGCACTTTATCACCACCGCTGTGGCCCGTAACACTCGTCACACTCTTGTTGGAGGAGGAAACGGAGAACTCGGAGATCAGGTTCCTCTGCAGAATCCCGCCTTGCTCTCCTCTAACTCCTCACCCCCACTTCCTCTCCAGCAAGCCCTTCCTTCTCCCTCCCTTAGTAGCAGTCAATCACACACACGCCGCTCTTCCCAGCTTGGAGTAGAACTTAGCGACTGCCGCAGGGCCCTTGCTGTGCACACCTGTAAGGCCCAGTACCTAGAAGCTTAGCTGGAGAGCATGAGTGAAAATCACTGCATTCAAGTGATAGCATGAGATTTTGCAAGGCTACAGATATGATATTAATTATTTACCAAAACGAGGACTTGCACCTGCATTGAAATGTAACTGTATCAAAGAAAATTTATAACAGAGATGACTTTAACTCCTTCATGACAAATTGTTGTTTCTTACAACAATTATGTGAAGAGATGCTCCCTCAAGCGATAAATGCTTATGTTTAACTCAGCTCCCATTTTCCATCCTAACCAGGCTCCTCCGTAATAAAACCAAAACCCCTCTGACATGTTTGCAGAGCACTTTATCCAAAGAGTCCCAAAGGCTTTTACAGATTTCATTCCATCAGAGGAAAGGGAGTAAATTATTCACTTTATAGCGAGCTGTGAATAATGTTCCCTGGCTTCTTCAGTCAGCTACCTCTAACAGGCAGAAACTAAATCAGGCTTCTCCAGCCATTTACAGGCCATCCTCCGTCCGTCCGTAAGCTTGGTGAGACCCAGGGTGGCTACATCTAGTCTCTCTCCATCCGTCTTTCACCTTTTCACTCTGGTTTTCACTCAGCAAGTCAAAATGTGGAAAAAAGATAATGAGAACATTTCAAAAACGTAAAAATCAGTGCACTAAATCGTCCCCCGTTACTCTGAAATGTTAATGTCATTTCCAAGAACAAACTTCCATCTTTTTTTTAAAATAAATTTGATTAGAGTTGACTTAGAAAGTTGTGTTAGTTTCAGGTGTACAGCAAAGCAAATCAGTTACTCTTAGAGATAATATCTATTCCTTTACAGATTTTTTTCCATGTAGGTTATAACACAGTATTGAGTAGATTACCTTGTGCTACACAGTAAGTCCTTGTTACCTGTCTATTTTATATATGGTCGTGTATATATGTCAATCCCAACCTCCTAACTTATTTTTTTTTATTAAAGTATAGTTGATTTTGGAGTTTCCGTCATGGCTCAGTGGGTAACGAATCCGACTAGGAACCATGAGGTTGCAGGTTCAATCCCTGGCTTCACTCAGTGGGTTAAGGATCCGGCGTTGCTGTGAGCTGTGGTGTAGGTCACAGATGCAACTTGGATCTGGCATTGCTGTGGCTGTGGCATAGCCCGGCAGCTACAGCTCCAATTAGACCCCAAGCCTGGGAACCTCTATGTGCCACGGGTGCGGCCCTGAAAAGACAAAAGACAAAAGACAAAAAGAAAAGTATTATTGATTTACAGTGTTGTGCCAATTTCTGCTGTACAGCATACTGACCCAGTCATACATACACATTCTTTTTCTCATACTATCTTCCATCATGTTCTATCCCAAGAGATTGGATACAGTTGCCTGTGCTGTACAGTAGGTCCTCATTGCTTATCCATTCTAAATGTCAGAGTTTGCATCTACCAACCTCAAACTACCCATCCTTCCCCCCCCCACTCAGCCATACAAAAGAACAAAATATGGCATTTGCATCTCATGCCAAGTGAAGTAAGTCAGAAAGAGGACAAATACCATATGATATCACTTCTATGTGGAAATTAAAATATGGCACAAATGAACCTATCCCTTCCATCTTAAAACCAGATACTATCTAAATATAAATTGTAGCAGCTACCAGAAAATTATCAATAAAACACTAAAGAAGACAGAAAAACAACTACAAGCAATTCCTGTCCAGGAACCAGTGAGACAGCCCATAATCCATTCTTAGAGGACAACATGCTTTTTCTCAGTGAAGGAACCAAAATCATCCCATTTTTGTTCGAGGAAAATAAAGGGGAAGGAAATACATCATTTGACTGTGTTAGGTTCTGCAAAATTCAACAATTTGAAATTTGGAATCACTCAATCAACCGACATTAATCAAGCACTGTGTAGCCCTGATAAGGGCATAAAGAAGCACAGACCCTACCTCGAAGGTGACCCACTGAGCATAGCTTTATGTTTTCTATCACTGACCTGGACTTAGCTGGTCATTACCTTTTTTTTTTTTTTTTTTTTTTTTTTTTTGTCTTTTTGCCATTTCTTGGGCCGCTCCCATAGCATATGGAGGTTCCCAGGCGAGGGGTCAAATTGGAGCTGTAGCCACCGGCCTACACCAGAGCCACAGCAACGAGAGATCCGAGCCACATCTGCAACCTACACCACAGCTCATGGCAACGCCAGATCTTTAACCCACTGGGTGAGGCCAGGGATCAAACCCACAACCACATGGTTCCTAGTTGGATTCGTTAACCACTGCGCCACGACGGGAACCCCAACCTTGAAAGAAGTAACCACAGAATTCTTAATTTATCACTGGGAACATACACACCCCCAAATATTTTTGTTAATGTTAACATTACGAACACCATGGTAATAAATATGTGCAGAACTGCAAACAAACTGCTTTATAGATTAAGAATCAATGCACTAAATGTTTCAGCTTCACTCTAGTATCTAATCAATCCAGGAGCAGCTTATTGCTGTGTAGATGCCAAATCAATAAAAAATACACCTTAAAAATACCTATAAAATAGAATGCTACAGAGCAGATACAATGGGACAGCAAGAAGCAATTACACTAAACAATTATATAGCATAATACCATCAGCAAGCCGTTATCTTAACTGCCCGTGAAAAATTATGGGATGTTTGAAGTTAACTTGATTTCCTATTATGTCTTTCTCAAAATCCAATATTAAGGAGAATATTTGCAGTCCTGTATTCACATATCCTGGTACCGTCAGTCACTTCAGTGCTAAACAGGACTAAGGCAGTGATTCAAAAATTGTATCCAAGCACGAGCTCCTTTGGGTTCCAAAGAGGACGCTGCTGGGGGCTGCAGAAAGACCATGTCCCCATTTCCAAAGAAGCAGTCTGTGCTCCTAGGCCCACCCGCTCGCATCCTTTCATGGGACTCTATTACTCTTCCTTGTCCCTGCCTTAGCACACGTGGGAGGAAAGCAGTGTTTCCCCACAGGTGTACATGCTGTCGACTTTGTGCTTTCTTTGTCACCAGAACTTGTGTAGCTGAAGATTCCCAATGGAACCTGCCCCACCCCCACCCCCTCAGCATCTGGTCAGAATATATATCCCTTCCGTGGCGGCAGGCATATCCCCAGGCCCAAAACCCAGCTCATGCGGCCAGAAGACAGGAACAGAAAAAGAAGAGAGGAAGGGAAGAGATGAAACAAAGGAAAGAAACATAGAGAAACATATGAGAAACATAGAGAAACATGAGAAACATATGAGAAACATGAGAAACATAGAGAAACATAGAGAAATAAAGACAGGAGAAGAAACGAAAAAATAAAATGAAAGGAAATAAGACCCGAGAGTTTGAACATCATTTTAATCCGTATCAGGAGCTCTGAACACCCATTTTAAGGTCACTACTTGATATCGATGAGACTCTAAATGGTATGGGCTCAAGTTCCGAAGGCTTTATCTTTAAAAGGGCCACAGCCAAGTCTAAAAGTGATTGAATCATTTGTAAGACTAGCTACCCGATGGCATGAAGAAAGGGTGAAAAAAATAGTTCAGTGTAGCCTGAAGAAAATAACTCATAGAGGAAAAGGATCCGTGCCCCAAATACTTAAACAGGTGTCACATAAAGAGGGATGAGACTCATTCTCCAAGGACCCACAGCCAGAACAGTGGGAGCTCCTGGAAGAGATTGTTCCCAGTGTAAAGAAGGATTTCCTAGACCCTGGGCCCCCCGGTACAGGAATAAGCCATCTCAGGCCCTAGAGAGGTCACGTCACTGAAGACAGCCAAAACCAGACTACCAGGCAAACGCAGAGAAGCTCACCCTTCAGAGGCGTTTGATGACTCCTATCGTCAGTCTACACCCTAGGCTCTTGAAAGGGAATGGCGCCATGCGCCAGGACCACTGCTGGCAAAAGAGCATCTTAGACAGAAAATATCCTGGCTGCTCTAGGAAGGAGAACCTTCCAGAACTTAACAGCAGGTAACTGCTCCGAAAGCCAAGGAACAATCACACCAGGGGAATCCGAGGACTTGTGCCCTTATTAAGCTAATGAGTAGCAAAACGCATGTCCAGCGGGTGAAATAGCACATGACCCACCTGCTAAACACGGCTGAGAATATTCTAAGAAGGAACTAACCAAGCCAGAGTTGCCATAGTAAAGTGAAAAGGTATGTTTTTAAAAGAGATCTTTTATATGCATTCTTCCTCTTTTGTTTGGGTTTTGTTTTTTTGTGTTTCATTTTTGTTCTATAAACTATTACAGTATATTTGAAGCTAAAATAGATGGTTTTACATTTTATCATGGTTAAATAACCATTTCATGTGAATAAGGCTGTAACATTTCACTGGTTTTGTGTGGGCTTTGTTTTCACACCCTGCCTAAAGCGTTAGCACAGTACTGCTGCCCAGAAAAGTGACTCCAGTGACTGGGAAGGAGAAAACCAGAAGTCTCGCCAGGTTCAGGACCGCAAACTACACCTGATGGGAGCTTTGCAGAGGTGGCAGCAGGTGCTCAGACCTCACCCCATTAACAGTTCAATAATCTGCACTCACATATGTCATTTTGTTCCATTCTCACCCCAGCAGAGCCTCCCGGTGAACTCGGTGTTTCCCCGCGGGAACCCACCTGCCCTGCTGAGCATAGATTTTGGCAGGACAGGGTCTCAGGTTATTCTGGGATTAACGTGATGTTATGCTCAACCCACACAGCTCAGCTGAGGGCCAGACTCACACAGGGAACCAGGCTGATAGGGCAGCCACTGCAGGGAACACAGCCAGTGGCAGAGGCCAAGGGAGGAAGAGGAGACTCACTTCCGCTTGCAGGTCACTGGTCAGAGCAAGTCATGTGGCCACTCCCATTTCACGTGGCTGGGCCCGCATGTGGCCACGCCCCTTGAATGTCACTGGTCAGAATGAGTCATGTGGCCACACTCCTTGCATGTCATTGGTCAGAGTGAGTCACATGGCCACACCTGACTTCAATGCGAGCAAAGATTAGGGGTCCAAAGTTAAGGGAAACAGCCTGTGAGCAGCCCTAAGAGTCGCCACCAGGACTGAGTGCTTCTAACCTAAGTGGCCTGAAGTGTGTGTGAAACTAAGGGGAGATGCAAATTTCCAGGAATCACCACCAGGAATGTAGAGCCTGACGCTGACTACCCTGCAGACCCGGCTAGATCAGGGCTTTTCAATGGAACCACCTAGAGCCCCTTAAAGAAGAGTAATCACACAGCCCCCAGTAAGGTCCGATGAGTGGAATCCTAGGTTGTGGTTTCTAGGGGAAACATTGAACCCACCTGAACCAATGGCCTCTTAAGACCCTTTCCCGCCCCACCTTCCCCAAGACATCCCTTCTAAGATGGCCTGTTGTCTAGATTTAGAAAGGAGCCTGTGCCCAAAATTTGCTGGTGCATCTAACCCCCAGGGCTGAGTCCGTCAGAGCATTATTACAGCACGGCCTCCAGAATATTTATAGTCCACATTTAAATGTTAGCTGAGCCATGATGGCTTTGAGAGGGTAAAGCAGTTAAGAGCAGGGGAAAGTTGGCATTTGGATGCAGCCTAGGCTTCCTGTGCCTTCTCGGGCGTGGTAGCAGTTCATGTGCAAACATCTTAAAGGTAATCATCCGAATGAGACATCTTCCTCATTAGGGTCTCTCATTAACTGAGGAAAGAAAAGCATGTGAAGCATCTTTATTTTTTTCTCCTGGAGGTGGCTGGAATTTCAATCTTCTCCAAGTAAATGTGGACCCATTAGGTTGTTTTATAAAAGAATGCTTTGTTTTTATAATTCTTGCTACAGCAACTTCTCCTTTTCATTTCTATCTCTTTTTACTGGAGGACCCCTGGAGAAAGTAGTTTGGGGCGCTTCATCCTTATTAGATGCAGATCAAGCAGATCCTGTTCACTTGGTTTCAGCTTTTCTTTCATGGCATCAGGGGCAGGATATTATTTGCAAGCAGCCAAGGTAATTACCATCCAGCAGGGTCCAATTGTTT
The DNA here is from genome assembly GCF_054392235.1 of Sus scrofa. Classification (NCBI taxonomy): domain Eukaryota; kingdom Metazoa; phylum Chordata; class Mammalia; order Artiodactyla; family Suidae; genus Sus; species Sus scrofa. Next base: position 4,662,256 of record NC_139383.1, read on the forward strand.
TCAATTAAAAGCTTTACTGCAGTCTTTAGTTTTTAATACCATTGTGGCCATCTGCTTTCACTGAAGATCTACCAGCCAAAAGCCCAGGCCACATCTTAATGCCATTAACTCCTGAGAACCACTTTCCTCCAAAATGAAAAAACTCAATAGTCCAGGGAAGAGATGGCAATGGCCTGTGGATCTTTGGTGGCCTGGGGAAAGCAGCAGTGTAGGACTCCAGAAGGTCACTCTCAGAGAGACAGGCACCTCCTCTTCTTGCCTGAAGTGCTAGGTAAATTGTTTTAATTCTTCACTTTATTTCAACAGGCAATGCTCAGCTTTCACTGCCCTGCTTCCCCGTTTCCAGCCAGTCTCCGTATTCTAAAACTCTTGCATTCAAACTCTCTGTCTGTAATTGCACCAGATGTATCCTTTGGGTGAGGATATTTCCCATTTTTGTTTTCAATTACAACTCTGATTAGGTCACCCTGACCTGACTCAAAATCTAGGTGGGGGTCCATTGTAAATAGCCACCATGTTTACCAAGAGAGACTCACGTTGTGATAGAAGGTATTTTAACTGTTTTTATAGCTTAGAGCCTGGACTCCATTTCAGAGGCTGCAAAGTTAGCAGAAGTTAACTTGGGTGTTTTATGGACTTCTCAAGGGTGGCAGCCCAAGGGCCAGACTTAAAGTTTCCAGCACACATTTAGCTCACTCTTGGTGATATAAACTGCAGATTGGCTCCACAAAATCCATTCACACAGCTCCATTTCCTTGCCTTCCTCTATAACACAGGCTCTTTTGCAGCTCACAGCCCTGGCCAATAAGACAGACGTGCAAGTCACAGACGAGATTCCTTCCCAAATAAAAAGGCACAGCCTTAGCAAAGAGAAACCACAGACATTTTGATTCCTTTCCCCTTGTCTTTTCTCTGTATGTATTTTGGCCTGGGAGTCTGAAGAAGCAGCCAGCATCTCACAAAGCTGAATTAGCAAATGCGAAACCAAAGGCATAAATACTAAGGATGGTCAAGCAGAAATTCAGAAGGAACCTGAGTCCTGAATGGCACAGGACTAGCCCTAGACTGCTGGTACCCAGACTTCTGATATGCGAGGCATAAAAATCACAAGCTATTTCAGACCCAGCAGTAGGATCTGCTGTTATTTGGGGAGGAAAAAACGCTTTCCTAGCTAAGAGAGCAATCGAACCAAGAAAATAGTCGCAAAAGGGTCTGAGGAGACCAGAGTAGCCTCTGGGTCCAGACCAAGAAAATATTTCCATTTTGAAGCAGCAAATGTAATCTCTTAATTCTCAAAACTGTAAAGTGAAGGGGAAAAAAAGTCTTGAAGGAATTAGCCAAACTGAAAGAATTTAGGTTTGCAAAATTAGAAAGCCATGTGTAGTAGTTGTTGCTGTTCTCCAAATATTTCTGGATTTCCTTCTTTCAGGAACATGATAAGAATATGCTTCCATGCCCCTTTTGACAGGATGCAAAACCATATGATTTTCTTTGGCCATTGAAAGGAGAATTCAAATGAAGGGTCATTCCGAAACTGAAGATTTAAGAACCAGGGTGCATTCTGACAAGTTCTCTTCATCTCATTGAGATTATAAGGAAACACAGGTCAAAATGAATCTTCTTGTCAACTTGGGTCCCCAAAGGTCTACCATGAGCAGTGCCCCCTGCCGACCCACACTGGACATGCAGCTTCAGTGAGGAAGCAACCTGTACTGTAGATGTTAAGAGTTGGCTGCTACAGCACCATAACCTGTCCCATGGGACCACGACTCCATGCTAACAAACACACTCTAAATAATGCAGACATATCCAGTTGGAGAAAAAGACCTCTGAAATGACTGAAAATTTGCTCAGGAATTTTTTAAGCAGATACACCAAGGAATGTCGTGAAGAGTGAAAGACAAGGGCAGTGGGTCCCAAACTTTCGCGTACGTCACAGTCACTTGGGCATTTCTTTATATACAGAGTTGATTTACAACGTTCCATCAATTTCTGCTGTACAGCAAAGTGACACAGTTATACATATATATACATTCACTTGGGGCATTTCTAATAATCCTGATTCCCAGGTCGATAGCCACACAAATTAAACCAGAATGTCCAGGGGTGAGAGCCAAGCATTGGAATGTTATAAAGATCCCAAGTAATTCCCACGTGCAAGAAAATTTGGGAACCAGTCCACCAAAGTCTTTTTATCTTAATTTTTTAAAAAAATTTTTATCTTTCCATTTCTTTACATCTTCTTTGATTTCTTTGATTAAAGTTTTATAGTTCTCGGCATATAGGTCCTTTACCTCCTTGGTCAGGTGTATTCCGAGGTATTTGATTTTGTGAGGTGCAATTTTAAAAGGTATCATATTTTTGTATTCCTTTTCTAATATTTCATTACTGGTATACAGAAATGCAACTGACTTCTGAATGTTAATCTTATATCCTGCTACTTTGCTGAATTTATTAATCAGTTCAAGTAGTTTTGGGGTTGAGTCCTTAGGGTTTTCTATGTATAGTATCATGTCATCTGCATACAGTGACAGTTTGATCTCTTCTCTTCCTATATGGATGCCTTTGATTTCTTTTGTTTGTCTAATTGCTGTGGCTAGGACTTCCAAAACTATGTTGAAGAGCAGTGGTGAGAGTGGGCATTCCTGTCTTGTTCCAGATTTGAGTGAGAAGGCTTTCAGTTTTTCCCCATTGAGTATTATATTTGCTGTGGGTTTATCATAAGTGGCTTTGATTATATTCAGGAATGTTCCCTCTATACCCACTTTGGCGAGGGTCTTGATCATGAATGGATGTTGGACTTTGTCAAATGCTTTTTCTGCATCTATTGAGATGATCATATGATTTTTGACTTTTTTTTGTTAATGTGGTGTATGATGTTGATTGATTTGCATATGTTGAACCATCTTTGTGAATCTGGGATGAACCCTACCTGGTCATGGTGTATACTTTTTTTGATATGTTGTTGGATTTGGTTGGCTAAGATTTTGTTGAGAATTTTTGCATCTATATTCATCAATGATATTGGGCGATAGTTTTCTTTTTTGGTGGTATCTCTGTCTGGTTTTGGAATGAGGGTGATGGTGGCATCACAGAATGTCTTTGGGAGTATTCCTTCTTCTTCAACCTTAAAATTTTATTTAAGTATTGTTTACTTACAATGCTGCTATACAGCAAAGTAATTATCTATTCTCTTTCAGATTCTTTTCCCATATAGGTTACTATAAAATATTAAGCATAGTTTCCTGTGCTATACCGTAGGCCCTTATTTTTTTATCTGCTTTATATATAGTAGGGTTTATATCTTAATCCCAAACTCTTCCCTGGATTTTCCCCTTTGGTAACCACAAGTTTGTTTTCTATGTCTATGAGTCTGTTTCTGCTCTGTAAATAAGTTCATTTGTGTCACTTTTTTTTAGATTCTACATATAAGTGGTATCTCATATGATATTTGTCTTTATCCAGCTTATGATAATGTCTGGGTCCATCCACGTTGCTGCACATGGCATTATTTCATTCCCTTTTTGGCTGATAAATATTCCATTAATGTAAATATACATCTCGATCCATTCATCTGTCATTGGACATTTAGGTTGCTTCTATGTCTTGGCTATAGTAAATAGAGCTGCAGTGAACATTGGGGTGCATGTATCTTTTCAAATTAGAGTTTTCTCTGGATATATGCCCAGGTGTGGGCTTGCTGGATCATGTGGTAATTACAGTTTTTGTTTTTTAAGGAACCTCCATACTGTTCTTCATAGTGTCTGCACCAATTTACATTCCCACCAACACTGTGGGGGATTCCCTTTTCTCCACACCCTTTCCAATATTCATTATTTGTGGACTTTTTGATGGTGGCCATTCCGACTGGTGTGAGCTGATAGAAAGAAAGAAAGAAAGAAAGAAAGAAAGAAAGAAAGAAAGAAAGAAAGAAAGAAAGAAAGAAAGAAAGAAAGAAAGAAACTTCCAGTGAGCATAAAATATTTATGTCAGGGAAGACAAAGAGCGATGGCGGCCATGCTAGAAAAGGAAGGGTCAAGCCAATGATCCAACTGGGAGGGCAAATCGCAGTTTATGCACCTGGCACAGGTAGGAAGGGCGGAAACTCTGCTCCCCAACACCCCTGTACTGCCTGCTCCGTACGCATTTAAGGGAACCCCGTCTGTGGCCTTAGTTACCTAACATCTCAAGGAGTCAACTCTTCAGCACAATATGAGCATCTTTGGAATTTTTTTGTGAAAGACAAGTTTCCCAAACATGCATGCCCCACTGTCCTCCCCAGGCTCCTGGGCTTCCGATATTATCTGAGAGTTCTGGTAGTTTCTCTACGGTTCAGGTCTCAGTCTAGGCTTCAGAAAGGAGAGGAGTAGGTGACACCCTGCACCCAACAGTTAGTCTCAGCTGCAAAGCCCTGCCCTAGCCTGCAGTGTGCCTCTGCCTTCATGCAAAATGACATTGGAAATCTCATCATACTGAATTGCTCTTTCTAGAAATGAACAAAGAAAGGAATTAGATATTTGAAAGTTCTCCATGCACCGCTTGCACCTCAAAGACCCCCAAACTATTTTTATAAGGCTTATGACAAATCTGAGTGAGGTCAGCCCAACCTGGAAAATCCCTAGGAGCCCTTCAGATGCCTGTTCCTGCTGGGCTTAACTACACACCGCGCATTCCACCCGGTCCTTCGACCTCTGCCCAGACTTCCCACCCCCACGCCCAGCAGTCTTTCCTGTTGGGCCTCTGGAGTTATTCAAGAACCCGAGCACGTAGCAGAGCCATCACGATGCTCTCTCCTCAGCTGGCTTGGCTAATGGCCACTTCCTGCGGTTGTCAAATGAAAAGAGAAAAACTAGCATATCCCCAATGACTTACTGTATCGCTTCCCGTATCTGACTCTCTGGCAGCCGGCATCACTTAACATCACTCATAAATTAAGAGCCTTTTGCGTGGGTGCCGCAGCTGAGCCCTCCACCCCGTTTTGCTGATTATAAGGAAACTTTGCCAGGACTTCCATTATGAATAGTCATTTCCTAAAATGTAGCTCCAACAGCACCGACATCTAATCATGCCTTAAATGAATGAGCAGAGGCTGTACACGCACCCTGGACACCTCTGAGCTCATCCTGAAGATTAAAGGGACGTCTTCAGTGTTCCCCCGGCGCACACGACACCCACGAAGTCAGCTTCACCTTGACCCCCTCAGCCTTCTCCCTCGCACCCCTCTTGGCCTCCAGCCTCCGGGACATCCCCCACACGCCTCCGCATTTCTAGGCTTGCCCAGTTTCTCCTCCCGCCATGCCCTGGCCTGTGACAGGAGTCCAAGTGAGCTCCGGCTCTTGCGCTTTGCCGGACTCCTCGGCTGCCCCGTGGTGCTGAGGCTGGACCGTTCCATCCGCGCCCCTTCAGCCTCCCGCGCAGGTGCCCAGGGTGGTGGGCTACACGGTGCTGATGTTAGCAAACATTCCTTTTCCACCCTGACGGATGCTGGGGACCAGGGGAAGACTCTCCTGCTGCCATAAATGGTGTGTGTGTGTGTGTCTGTCTTGTACATTTGTTTTGTTTCTTCAGTATAGAATTGTGAGTGGCACTAGAGTTGGAGTCAGATGGCCCAGTTTTCATGCTGGCTTTGCTTTACCCACGGTGTGGCCTCTGCAGCCCTTTGGGGAAGTGTGCTGTGTTTGGGCAAATCGCAGTGTCTCTGACCTGCAGCTTCCCTGTTTGTAAAGTGGGAATAATACCAAAATCCATACTTGCACGATTGTCTTGAGAGTCGGTGAGACACCGCGTGTGAAAATACAACATGAAAATACATTAGCTGTCCTTGTTGCTAAAAATTGTAAGAAAGGACTAAGCAGCCCAGTTTTAACCAGGACTTCAGTATGTCTGAGCCACATGTCCTTAAACAAGATACTTTATACTTGGGGGTCTTTACAGGACTCCTGGCTTATTCCTAAGTTTGCTGTGAAGATCTAGATGAGAGGATGTGGGGGAGTTCCCACTGTGGCTCAGTGGGTTAGGAGCCCAACTAGTATCCGTGACAATGTAGATTCCATCCCCAGCCTCGCTCAGTGAGTTACGGATCCGGTGTTGCTCTGAGCTGCGTTGTAGGTCGCAGGCGTGACTCAGATCTGGCATGGCTGTGGCTGGGGTGTAGACCAGCAGCTCTATCTCCGATTCAACCACTAGTCTGGGAACTTCCAAATGCCACAGTTGTGGTCCTAAAAAGCAAAATAATAATAATAATAAAAGTAAAAAAAAGTTTAAAAAAGATAAGAAATACATGCCGCAGTACTTGGCAAAAAGTAAGAGCTTAGTAAATGACAACTGCTTTTATTTTACTTCTTATTATTTGAATAGGACACGTAGATAAACGGCTTGGCCAAGAAAAATAAATGAGGTACTATTTTTTATATTTTATGAGTCTCGAAAAGAAAAGATCAGGGAAGCAGGCTTTTCACATTTCCAAAATGACTTTGATTCCAAAATAAAGACCAGCACTTGATAGCTCTGGAGTATTGTCTAGCGGATTTGGAAACTCTGGAAAAAAAAAAAAAATGAGAACAGCTGACACACTACAGCTTAAATATAATCAGTCACTGAAATTGCTCTGCAATTTGTTTCAGTGTTTTTCTGTGGATTTCTTTTTTTAACCATACATGTGTCCTAAATATATAATTATATGGCAGAATATAATAGCTCATTTAGAGTTATTGAGGTCTATTATGTAATCCAATAGGAGCATGGGGCGGGGTTTGGAGAAGAGTGATGGTTATTAACTTGGAGGAGTTTCAAATACAAGCCTGGAGAGTTGTTAATAGATGGTCTTCGTATCCGTCTTCTAGTCTTTGCCCGTCTCCCCAGAGACAGATCATTTCCTTGCCCCAAACTAAACTGTTTTAAATTGATGTGATATAGTCATTCAAAAGATCAAAGAAGCTTCCATGTAAAATTTCTTGAGAGCAGGGTATAATTTTGGGTCTGTGTGTGTATGTGTCTCTGTGCGCGTGTGTCTGGAGTGTGTGTGTCCAAAATGCGGAAACCTGTGTCTTGGACATAACAGACACTGAATTTTTCAAAGAATAAACAAGCGAGGCAAACTACCCCTCCCCAGACACCTGCCCTTTGCCCCCGTATGTGAAATGTGTGCACGTGTCTAACTCTTAAGCAAGAAAAGAAACACACTTTTCCTGCCACCCTTACTCGGACTGCAAATAGAATTGGCCAGAACCATGATCTTGCAGCAGAGTTAATCACTTTGCCAATATATCCCCGCTGATTAACAGATGGATTCAAGGCAGCCTTTTTGTCGATTTCCATTCCTATTGGATCGTTTCTCTCCCTTCAAGATAAATTAGGGCATTGGAGACCATATACTCAAAATCCACTGTCTAACTTGTTTTTAATCCCAAGAACAACCAAGACCTATGAAAGCTTGAATATGCCTTAAACGATTGGCTCCTAAGAGCTGGGGACAGAACCACCTTCCACGTCATCCCTCCTCTGCGTGTTTGAGAGCTCACGGGGTTCTGAGCGGTCAGGTGAGGGGGGTCCAGTCTGCTTATTTAAGCCAATTCAGAGTACCTGGTCAATCTTTAACTTCCTGCTCTTAAGACTGAAGAACCATGTTCCAATCAAAACACATTCTTCCATCTGAGAGGCAGCTCCATTACTTTAATAGAAAACTGCCACCCACGGAGGCCAGTAGAGCACATAAATGACGCTCATGGGTGGACCGGAAGGCTGCACGGGCTGCTCCAGAATGTCTGTGGTTGATGTCACAGGCAGAACGTCTTCATCAGGCCTGGTTCCCACCTTCCAAAGATTCCAGTATCTCCAAGGATGCTCCTTAAGGAGTCAGTCTTCTCTCTGGCATTCAAAGGAACCTTCTGGAACTTTCAGATATCTGTGACCAGTGAAGGGCTTGAGCAGCCATCACAGTGTAATTCCATGTTGGATGTGGTACCCTAAGTATTTTCAACCAAAAATTTGATTCTGAAATCTAACTTTCAAGGTCTGGTATACTTCAGGGTTCAATTCAGGTCCAGTCCTGGCCCAACACTCCTGGCTACTTAGCATCCACTGTCCCCCAGGAAGCCAAGAAAACTCTGCATGGACTATAGCCTGAAGGTTCACTGAAAAGGAGCCATCCTGCTACCAGGGATGGGTGTGGATCTCTGTCTGGTGGAGGAGCCCAGAAACCATGAGGAATGTAGGTGTCGCATGGAGGCCATAGGTCTAGATGGGAGTGTTCGTCTCTGTGCAGGTGGAAGGGTCCCACAGTAGGAGGAAGAGAAGTCATCTCAACCCAGCGGGGGGCAGGACTCAGGATACAGTGGGGTTAGCACGGACCTCCCTGATGGCTCAGCAAAGGGAGCAAGCTGAAGTGCGTAAGGGATGATGGAACGAAAGCGTCTTGGTGAGAAAGATCTTCGAGGCTTCAGAGTCTTTCCGTGACTTCCTCAGAACACCCAGTGTTGATGTGAGTCCAGCTATGGTGAGCTGTCACTCTGTCCCCACGGTGGCACTTTGACACCATTGTCCTTCCCTTCCACCATGTCCCGCTCGCAAAGTTTCTCCTTTCTCTCCAAAGTAAAGCCAGAGCTGGCCGCTTCTCTCTGACAGATGACCCCACCTCACATTCCCAGGGCTCAGCGGGATTTGATGATAAGGTGCTACAGCCTTTTCTGATTCGTCCTCAGCAGCCATCCAGACCAGCTTCTCACCCCAGAAGAATGGACCAGGAGGGGTAGGTGGCCACATAGTCCTGGATCCTACCACCCCAACCCCAACAAGGCTCCCAGTCTTTGTTGTTGCAGTTTTCCCGCCAGCAACACCTCTCTTGTTTTCTCCACCCAAATCTTACCATCGCCCATGGCTCCACTCACACCTACCCCTCCTCCTTGTTGAACCCGAGCAGGTGGGACTGCTCATTCCCCTGAATTTCTACAAGCGCTACTGTCTATGAAAAGGGAATGACCAGCTTACCCTATAAACTGGGGTGCCGACTGTACTCTAGACGCTTCTCCAAGTGCTCTGGGCGAAGAAGGAATGTAATGCTCCTTGTCGGTACCGTTCATCACCTCCATCCACAGTAAAGGAAACTGAGCCACAGAGAGGACAGTTAACCTGCCTGGGTCGCTGCTAATTAGTCACCAAGTGGGGACAAACCCCATCACGTGGGCCCTAGAGCTTGCCTCTGCACCCCAACCCAGAACATCGCCTGAGGCCTTGCTCTCGCCTATCATTTTCACCAGACACACAGTCTGGCAAAGCCTTGCCTCAGTTTTTGGTTTTGTGGTTTAATGTGCCCATGTCATCGCTCCAACCAGACTCCAGTTCCGTGGGGCCAGGATGCAGGCTTTAGAATGAAACCACGTTTTCCCGCCTTGGGGCGTTTGAAGGACCTTAGTTAAGCCGTCTCTCTGTTTTGTTTTAAATCCACAGCATAACCAATGTTTCTGTTTAAGGGTTCCTGAAATATGTCACTCCTAAGGCTGGGAGTCAACAGTGAAATGGCTCAGGGATCCAGCTCAGGGCCATGGAACCTGCATGTCTGCTGTGAGCTGGTGGTGCCTCCTGCCACGGACGTGGATTTGGACCCTGATTTGAACCCTTGGCACATATACACATGCCTTCCTGACAAACGGCTTTCCACCAGAGCAGAGGATTGAGCTTCTGGAGTTGCAAGACCTTCCTGTCTTGAAAGAAAAGTCAATCTGCCCAAGAATAAAGACCGGGTCAGATCCAGTCTAAAGCCTGTTGGCCAGGGTTGAAGCTGATGGTGCACAAATGAAAGTGCTGTGTCTCCACAGCTCCAGAGGCTGAGGCTCGGAGGACCTGATCTGTGCCGAGGAAACCTGGTCCTTGAGCAGAACTGAGCAGTGCCAGAACCCACGGTGGCCCACAGAGCGATGGCTGGAACTCTCAGCCCTTTGGGGCGGGGGGCGGGGTGGGGAGCAGGGAGGGAGCCTGTCCCGCCATTGATGCTACAGACCCCTGCCCTGCAGCCGCCTCCATTTACCACATTTATTTGATGCTGTCAGGACAGCAGCAAGAAACACTGGTCCTGCAGCCAAGATCATCCCACCTCAGGCCTGGCTCCCACCTTGCCCTCTGCTTGACATTGGCTTCACGATTGAATTTACCTTTTCCTCTTCACCTTCCTCTCTCTTGTTTTCCTGGATCCCTATTGGATTGAGCAGCTGAATTTTCATTACTCAAGTCAGAGGTCTGAGGAAAGTATACGAGCTTTGAATTCCTGCCAGCAGGGCCATATCTGTTCTAGTTTGTTCGCCATAAAATCATGAATCAGCCTGACTCATGCTGTCGTGCTCCAGTTACAACGGGCATTAGCGATGGGAGGAGATTTGGAGATATGGAGAGGAGCTTATTTTTCTGCTAAGCTTCACTCACCCTCAAGGACAAAAACAGATCTGCGCCCAGCTTCTTCTTGGCCTGAGCCCATGAGAAACAAACTGACACAGGGCGAAAAAAGAGGCTTCAGAGGCTTCAGAGCCAGCTGCCTCTTGGGGGAGTTTCGAGCACCCTCACTGGAGCCCAGAGAGGACGCGTCAGTGGTACCAGGGAGCATTTAAACCCTCCTGTGTCTCCAGCAACTCTTCCCAAACCCCTCCAGGCAGCACAGCACCTAAGTACAAACACTGTATGACTATGAGACAGTTTCAAAATAAGTTTCCTCGATTCTTCCTGCTCTCAGTACCACCCCCCCCCCACCGACCCCCCCCCACCACCACCCTGGAATAGAACTTCTGGAGCTGCAACAGGACGATGCCTTTTTCACTTCAGGCTCCCACTAACCCGTGTTCCCAGCACCTCCCGGTAGCCAGAGCATGATCCACTGAGACATGTTGTCACTCGCTGCCCCTTTCAGCAAAGCTTTACAAAACAGAGACAAGGAACCAGGGATGGGCAAGAACTCAGCTGCAGCCCGCAATCTGGATTCAGTAAGGGTCAGGTCCCTTGCAGCTTTGAAGAGTTGAAAATGCCAAAGGCTTCTGCGACCCGAGATGAAGCTGCGGTAGCAGGTGGCCCTATAGAGAGAGAGCCTCGACGGAACAGAAGACTGCGACCCCAATCCTGATTCAATTACCTCTCCTTAAGGGCTCCCAGGCAGAGCAGGGGAGCCAGCCCAGCAGGCAGAGTCACAGAAAGGGTGCTGCCTTCCAACCAAGCCCTTTTCTTTTCAGACGTTCTCAAGGAGGAAGGAGGAGGGAGGGGGTAAGCAAAGATATCAAGCTGACAACTGTCCAAACGCAATCCCTGGCTATTGGCTCGTGCATGCTGGACAGAGGAAGTGGACTGGAAGATTTGTAAGTCTCTGAGTGAATCCCATTGCCACAGAAACCCAACTGTGACCATTCAGCCAGTTCAAAATCCTCTTTTAAATTTTTTATTAAAGTGTAGTTGATTTACAATGGTCCTTCAGTTTCTGCTGTACAGCAAAGTGACCCAGCCATATATATATATATATATATATAATATATACACATATATATACACATATATATACACATTCTGTTTTTCATTCTCTCTTCCAGCATGTTCTAACCCAAGAGACTGTACACGGTTCCCTGTGCTGTACAGGAGGATTCTCCAAACCTGTGGGAAGTGGACCACAAAGCCACTGGTCTTTCAAAAGGACACTGTCTGCAGTATCCACTTTATATGTGGCCTTGGAGGATAAAGGGCAAAATTGAACCACCCAGAGAGCCCAGTGGGCGAAGGAGCCGGTTCCTTCCAGAGAGCAGAACCAGCTGTGGCCAAGGGCCAGCCCACACTTTGTCTCCAGCAGAATTGAGCATCGCAATGGATCAGTAATTCTTGTGGGTTTCCTCAGTCTTCCTTTGTCCAGTGGGAGTTGTCCCTAAGGTTATTCTGCCTATACATCCTGCTTATAGAGGGCTTTGAGCAGAAGGGCTGGATGCCATAAGTGGGTTGGAGTTGCAGGTTCTCTTTCTTAAGAAGGTGCGAATGTGTTCTGTATGGAGACAAAAAGAAAGTACATGGATATTTGAGTTACCAAAAGGGAGGATTATGACAGAGACTCTTAGCTCCAAGGTAATATCTGTTCTTCCCTTTTCCACAGAAATAGAAGCCATGAAACATGCTTCAAAGTTAAGGACCACACTTTCCAGCCCCTTGTAGTTAGATGTCACCAGGTAACTAAGCTCTGGCCAAGAGTACATAAACAGAAATGATGTACAAAACACCCAAAGTGTGTTCCCACCCCCTACCCCCCACCCCGTCATCTTCCATTTCGTCCTCTGCAAGAGCTGGAATGTGCACACAGAGATGAAACAGTTTGGATCTTGCACAAGAGAGCAATGCTGTAGAGACAGTAGAGCTGTGGAGTAGAAGGAAACTGGGTGCCTGACATCTCAGAACATGACAACAGCCCTGGACCTCTTATGCTGGGCTGTCATATGGCAGAGAAGTGACTTGTGTGTGCTACTGTGTCTTACTTCAGCAGCCAAATTTGTTCTACCTAATAGAGTCATAAAATTGAGTAAATCTCCAAAAGGTAGAGACAGAAGGAAGGAGGGGGAAAGGACACAGGTACAAGTAAATTGGAGGCGAGGCTACAAGATTCAACCTCCAAAGAAAAGATCCAGAGAGACAGAATAGAGGCAATGCTGGAGAGGAACTCATCGCCAAGATAATTCAAGAAAATGTTTTCAAAAAGTGGACGTGGGTTTACAGGTGGAAAGGACCACTGAATGCCCAGCAGCACGGTCAAGACAGATTCGCCCCAAGGCCCATCACTGTAAAATGATGCCCCTGGGGACAAAGACAATTTTCTATAACTTTTTCAGAAGAAAAAGCAGGTATCAAACAAAGGATAAAAAATCAACATGTCGTCAAACATCTCACCATCAGTATTGTAAGCTGAAGGGAATCCTTCACCATTTTCATGGAAAACTACTTCTAACCTCTAATTTGGCAGCCAGCCAGAGTGATAACGAAGCACCCGGGTAGAACAAAGATATTTCCAGAAAAGCCTGTTCTCTGCAATACACCACCTACTACCTTTTCTCCAGAAGTAACAGAAGGATGTTCTCCATGAAGTAAGGATTAAAGTCCAAAGCAAAAGATGTAGCTGGAGATCCAAACCATCAAGAAGCATGTGATGCCCCAGCGGTGACAAAGGGCAATTCAAAATCCAGAGCTTGGTGGCTGAACTGAAGGACACCAGTCTGGACTGGGCAGTTCAGACGTTTCCAGAGATGTGCTGAAGATTAAAGTCATGAACCACCTCATGTGTTCGAAGATAGTGAGCAGTTTATACAACTAAAAGAGCGTTTGGGCTTAACTAGCAACATAGAATAGTAAGCAAAAGTTAAAAAAAACAAGAGCTTGAAGGTACATGCGTGTGTGGTGGGCTTGGCCTGGGGAGTGTGAAAAAATAAATAAATCCTAATCTTCATTAAATAATGCTAAAAACTAAAATAAAATGAGACATACTAATACAAGCTGTTTTTAGAGAAAGAGAAACAAAAGCAAATAAAAGAATCCGCTGAAAGAATTGAAAGCGGTTGTTTCTGGGGAAAGGAAGACGAGAAGTTTTATTATCTGACTCTATGCATACATATGACTGACTTTTTTTTAATGGGAAAGAAAAGATGAAAGTGGAAGGAAAGGAAAAAAATAAGAAAAAGAAGAAAAAAGAGAGAAGAGAAAGAGAAGTGACGTCAGCATCAGGGTGAGAGTGGCGTCTGGGGAGGGTCAGAGAGGGAGGAGGCAGACCAGGAGACCAGCACAAACCCTCCCTCCATTCCTAACAGAGAAATCCAGAACGTGCAAGGATGCTTTGGAGGTGAGTCGGGGTGGGAAGTGAGGGATGGGGGACTGCTGGACTCTGTGAAGTGGGAAATTGGCATCTGGGTAGGTGAGAAGGAGGCCAATGGAAGAGGCCAACTCAGGTTGTGAACAAGGCTGTCATTAATTCAACATTTGGGGGCAGTCAATATCTAAAAATAACTTCAACATTTATATTTGGTCCCAAGTATACCTGCTTATGAAAACTTTATTTTCATGGATTGTGGCTCTAGCCTCAAAGGTCATCGGTTCACTTTTTGAAAAATGGAATGAACGTGGAAACAGATTCAAACACATGCTATTGAGAGTGACTCAGATTTCAAATGCAGAGTTGCGTGGATTAGGAAGATTCCATCTTGGCCGCCTTTCTATTCATTTCAAAGGAATTTCTTTAGGGAAATAAGAAGTAAGTTTTTTTCTGAAAATGAAAGAAAAGTATATTACTGCTTAATGTACCATGATTCTAATTAATAGCATAGTAAATGTTCAAAAAATGGGTTTGAATTTATATTCAAAGGTAAATTACCAGAAATTCTCGTCTTCAAAGTAGCATCTGTTTTGGAACGGATCCATTTTATTTAATAGACTTCATATATATTTTAAGTGTGGAAGCTAAGATTTTATTATATTTCTCTGCTGTGGCAGAACCACCTTCTGACGTAAGAAAATAGGCTTTGAGAAGATACACCTAAAATAAAAAGACAAAGGATTCAGCACGATTTTTTTTTAATCATTATGCATTCATACAGATGACAGCCAGTATTTCTTGAAATGACGTGTTTCTACTTTAATATGCTCAGCTTTCCAACACAAGCCTGTGGTAAAGGGTCGTAACTGATCCTGCTGAAAGCAGTAGGTCAGAGTGGGCGTATTAAACCAGCAGGGAAGCAATGAGAGCCCAGAGAACAAGGGGAAGGGCAGCCACTCATTGGATGCCTGGGCTGTCAGTTAACCACTGTGGCGAAGCAACAACGTGCACTGGGAGAGACACAAAAACACTTTTCTGTAATATTAATTTACTCACGCTCAGGGAGGCATGCACAAACTCTGCTGTTTAGGGACCACAGTGCTATCACAGAGAATTCTTGAACTGGTCTTGAATGCAGGTTTACCATTCGATTTTAGTTTTGAATTTACAAAGACTGTTTAAAGGAAATCATCAAGAATGGCTTTTGAATGTTATAAAATGTATCCTTGCAGAATATAGATAATGATATGGTTATTCCTTTCGATTGGTTAATGAATTACATAATTAGCTCTCCTAATGTCTAATTATTCTATGCTCTCAGAACAAACCCTATGTCATTGTGATTATACTTTAAAGAGGCTATATTGATGTAAACCAGCTATAATGGAAAAAATAAAAATCATTAAAATAAAAAAATTCAAAAAATAAAAAATAGACTATATTGAAATGACTCAATATATTTTTATTCATAAGAAATACTCATCTGTAGATGTTGTTTCTGTTGTTGTTACTGATATGCCATTCTGTCAGGTTTTAGTACCAAGGTTCAACTCCCTTCATAAAATAAACTGGAAATTTTTCCATCTTATTCCATGCTCTGAAACGCTTTAATAGTATAACAGTTACCCACATGAACTTGTGATGGTATTATAGAATTGGTCCATAAAACTATGTAAGCACTTTGGGAGACAGAGTTTTTGTTGTGTTGTTTTAAGTTGTGTTTTCCATTAGCCCTTGGTTTTCTGGTCTAATTAGGTATTTAAATTCATTAATTTTTAAAGGCCATTATTTTTGTAATTTTTATTTTTCTATAAAGTCATCCATTTCATCCAGTTTTTTTTTTTTTAACTCTTTACCTATAAAGATGTACCTACCACGTGCATTAGTCAGGGTTCTCCAGAGAAAGAGAACAAATAGGAGGCATATTTTTATATAATAAGCGAGATTTGCTTTGAGAAACTGGCTCATGCAATTGTGAGGACAGAAAATCTGAAATCTGAAGTCCACAAGGTAGACAGACAGGCAGACTGGGAAATCTCAGTATTTGTTCTCAAGGCCTTCAATTGATTGGAAGAGGCCCACTCACATTAGTAAAAATAATCTTCTTAAAGTCAACTGATTACACATGTCAATCACATCCACAAAATACCTTCAGAGCAACATCTAGACTGGTATTTGACCAAATGACAGATCACTGTAGCTTAGTCGATACATAAATTAAACCATCACGTAAATTTATATCACTGATATTTTTTCTTTTTTCTACTATAGTTGTTTTAATGCGTTGTGCCAATTTCTGCTGTACAGCAAAGTGACCCGATCATACATATATATACATTCTTTTTCTGGTATTATCTTCAATCATAGTCTACTCCAAGAGATTGGATATAGTGTCCTGTGCTATACATTAAGACCTCATGGCTTATGTATTCTAAATGTCATAGTTTGCATCTATTAACCCCAAACTTCCCATCCATCCCACTCCCTTCCCTCCTCCCCCGACTTGGCAACCATAAGTCTTTTCTCTATGTCTGTGGGTCTGTTTCTGTTTCAAGTTGGTTTGTGCCGTATTTTAGATTCCACAATAAGTGATATCATATGATGTTTGTATTTCTCTTTCTGACTTAATTCACTTAGTATGAGAAAGATATACCATGCTCTTGGATTTGAAGAATCAATATTATCAAAATGACTATACTACCCAAGGCAATCTACAGACTCAATGCAAATTCTATCAAATTACCAATGACATTCTTCACAGAACTAGAACAAAATGTTTCAAAATTTATATGGAAACACAAAAGAGCCCAAAGAGCCAAAGTAATATTGAAAAGAAAAACAGAACTAGAGGAACCAGGCTCCTTGGTTTCAGAGTATACTACAAAGCTACAATAATCAAAATGGCATGGTACTGGCACAAAAACAGAAATAGATCAATGGAACAAGATAGAAAGGCCAGAAATAAACCCAAGCACCTATGGTCAACAAATCTAAGACAAAGGAGGCAAGAACATAGAGTGGAGGAAAGATAGTCTCTTCAATAAGTGGTGCTGAGAAAACTGGACAACTGCATGTAAAAAAATGAAATTAGAACATTTTCTGACACCATACACAAAAATAAACTCAAAATTGATTAAAGACCTAAATATATCATTCTTTTAAGGAGATTTTTCCTCCTGATTTTAACATGGCAAAAATGAGGATACTGCCTGAGTCCATATGAAGATCAGAGCTGGATCATGTGAATTTCTGCCAGCTTTGAATGGGACCAGGAAAAAGAAAGAGCTCTGGTCATAGCTGTGATTCAAGCAGCCCTGCCATTTGGGCCATGTGGTCTTGTAGACCCTAGTGTGTTGGAGGCACTGGTGAAATTATGCCATATCAAGTCTGGGGCCACCCCTGGGAGAGTCACAGTGTAGTCTCCTGGGGTTCTGGAAAAAAGGCATGCCACCTGCAGCAGAGATTCATGAGTCTTTCAAAAAGCAACTCCTGATGTTCTGCAGAGTCATGGTAGGAACAGAATGCCCAGCAGGGGACACTAGGTAACCATGTGACCAGCTTGCCCATGAGGAGCTAGGGCCTTTTAGACTCATCAAATGCAAGCAAGCAGGCCCAGCAACTATCTACTGTAAGATGGAAGCAGCACATGTGGGTTCCAACAAGAATCAGCCCAGAGGCCACAGGAGAGCTGTATGAGGAGGTCACCCAGACTCCAATGGCACCCACCACAGTCACACCAGCACCTATTCCTCAGGTCATGCCTGTGGCCATAGGGAGTGGTTCTGTTTGACCAGGAGAAGGGCCTTGGTCTGTGGTTGAGTCAGCTGGGGAGGTGGATGCATGACAATGATCAGGCAAGTCTTTAAAACATACTGTTGAGGAAAACTCTCCTGATGGTCACAGGACGCTCCACCTGCGAGTCCCCAGCGAGGCAGCAGCACGTTTACTCCCATTCATGACCGCCGTCATCGGGACTCCTGCCAGACACTGGTGGTCCTCCACCCTGGTTGCACATTGGATTCACTTGGGGAGCTTAAGTAAATTAAGAGGTAAATAAATAATTAAACAGGCCAACAAAATCAGGATACCCAAAGGTGTGCATGCCTAGGAGAATTCCCCCGGGGTTCCAACCAGCAGCCACACGGGGATTCCCTAGGGGTCACCTCGTACCAACCCCCATGGCCTGCCGACCAGCCCTTGGGAGAAATGGGGTGGAGAAGGGATGGGAAGAAGCCATCTGCTGACAGCTGAGCCCTCGTCTCCTCTGCCTTCTCTTCTCCATGCTGATGAGCGCTGCTCCCCTCCTCCAGGGGGCTCAATCCTTAGCCTGTGTCAGAAAGACCTGGAGAGCTTGTCGAACAGAGTGCTGGTCCCTCCTTCGGGTTCTGATTCTGGAGACATGGGGTAAATGTGCGTTTCTAACGCGGTCTCGGGGATGCTGAGGATGCTGGTCTGCAGACCACATTTTGCCTTTCCTCGGGGTTCTTATTTTCCAAATTTAGGCCTCCTTTGTGACCTCCTTCTGACCTCTCCCATGGACTCTTCAATGAAATGCTATTTGCAAAGCATGTTTTCCACCGACTGCCCAGCACAGAGCATAAAAGAAGGATTACTCTGCAGTTTTGCTGCGTCAGCCTGCTTTGACTATCCCTCAGTGCCGCGCCTGCTCTGGCTTCCACACGGTGTCTGTGCTGCACGGTCAGCTTCATCCACCACGACCCTTGGACATACAATGGAACATCCTTCTGCATCTCCCACACAGGCCCAAGGACACACACACACACACACACACACACACACAACTCCTAAATGTTCTCCTGACACAAGAAGAGTTTTTTCATATTTTCCCGCTAGGGAACTTATTTTATTCATAACCATATGATGAAAAATATGAAACACATATTCTTTCCAGACAAGGTAGAATAATAAATGACTTCTGATCCCTTGAATTAAACTGCATTGAAATAAGTTGCTTGGAATCCATGAGCGAGCTCCCCATACACCGATGTCTTCATCTTGTTTTCTTTGCCTTCGTGGGAAGAGTCTTCGCTTTCATAAAATCAAGCCTCTAACTATATTCCAAGTGGTAAGTAGGATTCTTCTGGTTTCAGGAATGCCGTATCAGGGCAGTTCCGACTCCGCTCTGAATTAAACATAACCAACCCTTGGTGATCCATTTCTCAAATCTGGTTCCTCCGCCTCTCAGGCTTTTAACTGCTTTGTAAGCTGTTCTCCCCTGTGGGCCTGCCAAAGTCAGTCCCGCATGCGAAGTTCTGTGCTCGGCAGGCCTGGTAAGGCTTTCAGGGAGACGACCTCCTCTCACACACTCAGGCTGGAGGCTGTTTTGCTGTTTGCAGGCGGTGGTTTTCACGAAGGTAATCGGCATCTTGTTTTGCTTTGTTTTCTTAGGCCCACACCTGCAGCACATGAAAGCTCCCGGGCTCAGGGTCAAATCAGAGCTGCATCCGCCGGCCTACACCACAGCCACACAGCAACACCAGATCTGAGCCGCGTCTGTGACCTGCACCACAGCTCACGGCGACGCCAGATCCTTTAACCCACTGAGCGAGGCCAGGGGTCGAACCTGCATCCTCATGGATACTAGTAGGGTTCTTAACCCGCTGAGCCAAAACAGAAACACCAGATAATGGGCATCTTATTCAAAGACCTGGGAACATAGGTTTTTCAAGTCTTCCCCCAACCACAGCGTGACTTCAGGACATCAGTGATGACCCTTGCTCTTTGGCCTGGCGGAACCTGGGGAAAGGCCTCAGGCCAGAGGAGGCAAAGGAAAACAGCACCTCTCAGCCTCACAAGGCCTGTGAAGAGTACATTCTCTGCGAGGAGTTTAAGGCTCGTGGGATGGGTTACCTCAACGAAGTACGCTGAATCCAAGGACCCAGAGCGAAGAATGCCAATAATTAGAGGCCTCCCCCTGCAAATCAGAATCTTCTCCTCTCATCTTTCGTCTGATTGAGCTCAGTTAGCTGACCCCAAAGGCTGCATATACTGCTAGCTCTCATTTTTTTTTTAACATAGGTTTCATTTTATACATTCTAAGCTGCTGTGTTAATAATAAAAGTACCCATGTGGATAGTACAAGGGTTGAAAATTCAGATGTTAGCAGTTCCCGTCATGGCGCAGCAGAAATCAATCCAACCAGGAACCATGAGGTTTCGGGTTCAATCCCTGGCCTCGATCAGTGGGTTAAGGATCCGGTGTTGCCATGAGCTGTGGTGTAGGTCGCAGATGCGGCTCAGATCCCCCATGGCTGTAGCTGTGGCGTAGGCCAGCAGCCCTAGCTCTGACTGAACCCCTAGCATGGGAACTTCCATATGCGGGGGTGGGGGTGGGGTGTGGCCCTTAAAAGCAAAAGCAAAAGCCAAAAAAGTGGAAAGGTAAGAAGCAAAGGTGGCCCGGCCACCGCTGGCGAGGCCTACAGGCACCTCCCCAGGACGCTGTGGGCTGTGGGCAGAGCAGTGGTGAAATCACGGCCCTGAGGGTGTGTCTAGCCACCTTCACATATCCATGAAATCAGGCTAAATTGAATGGCAAGTACAGCTTTAAAATGGAAAAAATAAAATCATTTGCTGCCAGAGAAGGGAAGCCAGGAAACCATGACCTTCTTTCTAGAGAGGAGTCTAAGGCAATGCTTCTCGAACTTGGAAAGAATTTAAGAACCACCTAGGGTGGGGGTGGGGGTTTTGGTTGCTTATCTCCAGGTCCAAGGTAGGGCCAGGACCATGCATTTTGACGGAGCTCCAGGGGGAATCCTTACACGGACATAGATGTCCTCGAGTTGGAACTTTCTACAGCTACCCCTGTGGGTGATGCGCAGTTTGTGTGTGCAACGCTGTGAACCGCACCCCACCCACTGCAGTAGTTCTCAGACTGCAGCTCTCATCAGAATCACCTGGAACATTCGCACAACACAGATCACTGGGCCCCCACTGGAGGATCTGACTCAGGACATCTGATACACAGGCCCCCAAATTTGCGCCACTAAGACTAAGGGCTGGGTAATTCTTTGGCCGAGCTTTGCAGGATGGTTAGCAGTGGCAGCAGCCTTGAAACCATGAGTTAAATCCATTTCACCTGCTTCAGAAATCAGGGTTGTTTTAAGACTCCCCTGTCCTCCAGCAGCACCTGTGCCGAAACACTACAATGTTTGCCCAAGTTGTTTCCCAGGAAGTTGGAATTAGTCACATCTGATTCAAACTGAGCTGGGGGAGGCTGGTTAAGACCACCCACCCTCCAGCTGGGCACGTGGGGGTCTGCTCAGCCGTCTTTCTGACGTCAGAGGGCAGAAAACTCCACCCTCGGATCGCGCTGAGCGCCGCTGTTTTCAACATGCAGAGGCTGAGGGTTTAGTTGTGCCTGCGCAGAGTGGCCATGCGGGCCTCTCCATCCCAACCCCGCTCCCCACGTGACCACGCGCCTCTCGCGCTCCATCCCATCAACCCCCGCTCGTCCCGTAAACACCTGAGCCCCTTGCCTTTGGGGAGGCTGACTTGAAGCCGCTTCTCCATCTCCTCCCTCAGCTGCCGTGGCAATGAACCCTCTTTGCTGAAAACCTTGGCTACGTGTTGGGCAAAACCAACCTAGTACCTGGTAACGCCCTGACTTATGACAACCAAAGATGTCTCCAGGCTTCACCACATGCCCCCCATGGTCCGAACATTCTCTCCGCCACCACCCAGTTGAGAACAGCGGCTCTAAGGGAATCAGGCACTTCCTAAGGTAAGTAAGTCGGTCTGGGCTTCTTGGCAGTGAGGTTACGCGTCTCCAGCACCTGTTTTGGGAACACTTCCTGTCTGCTCGCTTCTTCTCGCGCCTGCCCGGTGCCCGAGCTGCGCTCCCCTCCAACCTCCATGCCCGGGAAGCACAGAGCTCCCCCTCACTGCCAGATCTTGTTTTCCCCAACACTCTTCATCACAAGAATCAGCCGATCTTGTTCAACACAGATTCCCAGGCCTCCCTCTGCACGTTCTGTCTCCGGGCTGGGGAGTGGGGGGCTGGCCCTGGAAACCTGTGTGTTACAAATGTCCCTGGTGCTGCTGACATCCTAAAATCTCGGAGGTTCTGCCTGGTGTTTCTCAAACTTCACTGAGCAACCATATCCCTTGGGGGTTTTGCTAAATAACAGATTTTGATTTGATTCAGTCGGTCTGGGGTGGGGCCTGTGATTCCACATTTCTGAGCAGCTCTCAGGGAGGCCAGCGGGCCAAAGGGCCTACAGACCACCCCTGAGCAGCAAAATCCTAAAGGACCAAACAGGCTATTAAACACATCAGATTTGAGATCATGGTGCCAAAACTCGGCCTCTGTCTGCTGTTGCCAAATAGAAACGTGGAGTTGGGTGAAGGAGAGAGAGCTTTATTGCTTTGCCAGGCAAGGGGTGGGAGGGGCACAGCAGGCTAATAATGCCTTAAAGACTGTGCCCTCCTTGGAAGGGGTTAGGATGTGGTTTTATAGTTTAGGGAGTGGAATAAGGATTAGGGCTGTAGATAAGGACCAAGGTAGAGCCAAGCGTGCATTGTCTTTCCGAGCGGGTGTTTAGTGGCCCCAGGACTGGTTCTGGTGGTCCTCCTTCTTCCCGGAATGAAGACTGCTCCACCAAGAAGTTCTTCCATTTGCTGGGGGTTTGGTTCTGCAGAAAGCGTCTAACATATTGTTCTATAGATTCCCAGAGGAGGAGCCAGGACCCTGCCCCCAAGGCTGCACTATTGTCTCTTGACTCTTCCTCCCTGGTCTCTGCATCCCCTCCCTTCCCTGATTGGCAGCTGCCATTCGGGAAGGTCCTGGAGGCTGAAGCTTATTCCCTAAAAACAAGAAATGAAGGACAGGGAAAGCCTTCTGTGCCTAGGAGCCCACGGGGCACTAACTCGGTTACACTAATGTCGGGGTAGAGGGGCAGTCAGGGGAGTGAGAAGTGTTTCTGAACAACAGACTTACAGAGGAGGCGCCAGTGTTCCCGGGGCTTCGGTGGCCCTTCTGTATCTCAGGAAATTTTTTAGGAGTTTTGTCTATGCTCCATCTGCCACCACGTTACTCTAGGCCAGGTCCCCTCCCTTTCATGCTTTCCCATCATCACAGCCCCAGGTGTGCTCTGCTCTCTGGCTGCCCTTCCACCACCAACCCCCACTCTACACACAAGGCACCTCCCCTTCTCTTCCCTCTGTTCCCCTTGGCTGACTCCTTTTGAATCAGAACCTGCTGGCCTGGGTTCCTTGAGCTTGTCCACTGACAGGTGCCATCAGTGTTTCCTTAAACCAAAGCCCAGCGTTCCTTCCATGAGAAATCCTTTGTTCCTTAGTGGGGTCAGCATATCCGGGGGCCTTGTCAGAAAGTCTGGGGGTGGCCCCACCATCAGTGTCTTAACAGGTGACTCTGATGCACCCTGAGGCCAGGGAACGACTGTTCTGGAGCCTGACCAGCGTTTAAACAGATCGTCGCTCCCATCTGCGGGGTAAACGTTGGGGCTGTGTCACACCTGACAATGAAGTCACAGCTTCTGGGTGGCTTGCTCGATTCCAAGAGCTAGCAAAGATTAAGCCATTTGAATAGTTCTGCAGGTTATGCACCTCCTCACGAGGTGCAGGTTCCATTTACAAATGCAGGCGAATCTGGAAGCAGAGGTTGTCCCTTTGATTTATACCTGTAATGACATGCCTAAATTATTTATGTAATAAGACCCCATCGGTTGTAGGCGCACTGAGGTGAGCCTGTGCAGGCAACTGCTCTCCTTCCTGAAAATAAACCGTGTCAAAATAGAAGAATGCGATATTTTCTTAAGAGGGAAACGATGATGTGATTTGCAAATGCCATGCTTTCTGGGCATGAGTAATATTCTCATTATTCATAATCTACCAGCCAACCTGGAATCTAGGAGCTATTTTAAAGGCAAACAAGGTGAGAGCCTGTATCTAAACATGCCAAACACATCGGGTCTTTCTTTCTGAATTATTTAGACTTGATCACCCACACATGCTGGTGGTTTCATGTTGGCATTAATTACCCTGTTGAATCACCTCCCCGCGCAGAGCACCGGCTGCAGAAACACGGCAGGGGTTGATTTCTGAATCAGTTGTGCTCTAAATGAGCAGAGCACACCTAAGAACAAGGGAGGGAAAAAAGGATAAAACTGTCATCTGGAGGCCTGGGGAGAATCTAGGAAAATGCAAAGCCATGGATACTTGGGTTTCCGTTGGCATCTACTGGGACCGCCCCACAGTCAGGGCGTCAGGCTGGTTCCTCCATGGAGCGGGCTGGCGTGATGGACGGGCACACATCTGGTGGATATGGTTTCTGTGAAAACGCCCAGCGGTGGACTGTCCTTTCCTGTCACTTAAAAGATGATTTTGGAATATGGAACCTGGGTCCGTTATTTTCCCTGGCTCTCCTGATTTACCCAGTTCTTCCCTTTCACCTCAATTGAATTGCAAATAAATTCTGCAGGACCAATAAGAGAGGAACTCTTGCCTCTTTACCCTCCCCCCCCCCGCCCCCGTTTCAAGGCAGGAATGTGAACGCCAGGCCTTCCAGGCTGCGGAGGGGCAGAGAAATTGGCTTTGCTGCACATGCAAGTCGAAATGCATGGAGGGAGGGCCCCATCGGGGTGAGAAGAAACTGGGCGGACGACAGCTTGCAGCCTGTGATGGGCCCTTCCGAAGTCTGGGCACAAGGCTGCTGAAACACGGAATCTGGAGGGTGGGGACTCTTGAGTGGTCTGCAAACCTCCACCCTGGTGCATATGTCCCTTCGGTGTGATGGGGCCTGTGGGTGCCACGGGATATCTCTGTGGTTAGGTCACCCATCTCCTGCCTTTGCAGGAGCCGGACCCAATCAGAGGGGCCTTTGAAAGAAGGTGACGCTCTAAGACTCGCTCTTGAGGGCCTGCGACAAGGCAGACGTCCATGCCGTGAGCCCACAGGGCCTCAAGGAGTAGAGAGCAGCCACAGAAAAGGACTTCTGCCAAGGACACGTGAGCTTGGAAGAGGACCCCAAGCCTGGACAAGACCCAGCCCCCGCCCACACCTTGACTTCAGCCTCTGGAGACCACCCCAGTTGAGAACTGAGAATTCAGACCACCACGCCCTGACCTTGAGGGCACAGAAACTATCAGGTGAGGACTTGTTTTCGATGCTCAGTGTGTGGTAATTTGTTATAACAGGAAACTGGAACAGATGCATAACAGTATTTGGAGCATATTAGTGGGGTGCAGAGTGCTGTGAGTCTGTTGATCCCAGACTCCTGTGTAAACAAGAGTTCCTTTTCCTTGTCTATGAGCCTGTTTCTGTCTTTTTAAATAAGCTCATTTGTATCACATTTATAGGTTCTGCATTTAAGAGACATCGTAAGTATTTGCCTTTAACTTCTCTTAGGATAAGAATCTCTAGGTCCATCCATGTGCTGCAAATGGCATTACGTCATTCTTTTTTTATGGCTGATAACATTCCTTGTGTGTGTGTATGTGTGCATGCGCGCAAAAGATCACATCTTTATTCATTCATCTGTTGATAGATGCTTCGGTTGCTTCCATTCCTGGCTACTGTAAATGGTGCTGCTGTGAACATTGGAGTACATACATCTTTTTGAATTCGAGCTTTCATCTTTTTCCAGATATGTGCCCAGGAATGGCATTGGTGGATCATATGGTAGCTCTCTTTTTAGTTTCTTAAGGAATCTCCATACTGTTCTCCATAGCAGCTGCACCAGTTTGCATTCCCATCAGCAGTGTGGGAGGGGTCCCTTTTCTCTGCACCCTCTCTTGCATTTGTTGTTTATAGACTTAGTGATGGCCATTCTGTTCGGCGGGAGGTGATACCTCATTGTAGTGTTGATTTGCATCTCTCTAGTAATTAGAAATGTTGTGTCTTTTCTTGTACCTGTTGACCATGTCCAAAGTCTTTCTTCTTTGGAGAAATGTCTGCTTAGGTCTTCTGCCCATTTTTTGCCTGCGTTGTTTTTTTTATGTGGAGCTGTATGAACTGTTTGTATATTTTGGAAATTAAGCCCTTATTGGTCACACTGATTGCACATATTTTATCTCATTCTGTAGATTGTCTTGTCTTTTTGTTTATGGTTTCCTTTGCCGTGCAAAAGCTTGGAATTTTGATTAGGGTCCATTTCTTTACTTTTGCTTTTATTTATTTTGTCTCGGAGACTGACCTAAGAACATTGCTACAATTTATGTCAGAGAATGTTTTGCCTATGTTCTCTTCTAGGAGTTTTATAGTGTCGTGTTTTTCAGCCACTTTGAGTTTATTTTAGTGTAAGGTATGAGGGTGTGTTCCAACTTTATTGATTTACATGCAGCTGTCCAGCTTTCCCCACACCACTTTCTAAAGAGACTCTTTTCTCCGTTGTAAGTTCTTGCCTCCTTTGTCAAAGCTTAATTGACCACCCGTATGTGGGTTTATTTCTAGGCTCTCTATCCTGATCCATTGATCCATCTGTCTGCTTGGGGGCCAGCACCATGCTGTTTTGGTTACTGGCTTTGTAGAGTTGTCTCATGTCTGGGAGGGTTATGCCTCCAGCTTTGTTCTTTTTCCTCAGGATTGCTTTGGTGATTAGTGGTCTTTTGTGGTTCCATAAATTTTATGATCATTCTAGTTCTGTGAAAACTGTTATGGGTAATTTGATAGGATCACATTAAATCTGTAGATTGCCTTGGATAGTATGGCCATGAGTACGATATTAATTCTTTAAATCCAGCAGCAAAGGATTCCTTTTTTTTTCTTCTTTTCTAGGGCTGCACCTGTGGCATATGGAAGTTCCCAGGCTAGGGGTTGAATTGAGCTACAGCTGCCAGCCTGCACCACAGCAATGCAGGATCTAAGCCTCGTCTGCAACCTACACCACAGCTCACAGCCACACCAGATCCTTAACCCACTAGGCAAGGCCAGGGATCGAACTCACATCCTCATGGATGCTAGTCGGGTTTGTTTCCTCTGCCTCTCTCATCTTTTCTTGATAGCAGATCCAAGCCCCCCTGTGTGGTCCCCACCCAGGATCAGGTTAGTTTTGGTTCTCTCCAGAGCCATCACCCAGGTTTGAACAGACACCCGGGGCTGGTGCTTGGGGTCCCCTGTTTCCCCGGCTTTCTGCTCCGGCCTCCACACACCACCTGTTAATGAGATCCCTCTCTTGGGGACCCAAAGAGTCAGCTTCCCCACCGCTGACTTCACCAAAACCTACAACGTGTTGGAACTTCTTGGGTCCTCAAGATACCGAAACTACAGGTAACCCAGATTCCCTGAGCGTCCAAATAAACACTCTCATAAGCTGCTTGTGTATAAAGGATGGAGGTGTACACTCTGCAGAAAGTCAACGGACGCCTCTCCATCGAAGTCCCAAAGTGAGGCTCAGCTGCCCCAGCTCTCCCACAGCACCCAGGCTACCGTCCCTTTCTCATGTAGAGAAGTTTTCTTACCTTGGCACCTCTGCTCTCTTTCTGCCCCAGAGCAGCTCTCAAAGCCTCATCCATCCCCACCGCCACCCGACTCCCTAAAAGGATAGTCCCTCCTTGAGGGAAATTCTCTCGACTGCTCAACACATTGGAAGCATGTTATGTTCCCCAAAGACGTGGAGGTAGAGCCCCAAATCTGTCACTGCAGTCGTAGTAAAGCCACTTAGCTTAGCATCTGCTGCCTAGCAACGACCCCAGAACTCACAACTTAAAACAACACTGATTTATTGTGGTTCACATGTCCATGAAATCTGACGGGGCTGCTTCTCCACTGGCCTCCCGTGGGCTCACACAGCGGCACCGAGCTGCAACTGGGTGTTGGCCTGGAAGGGCCTCGGTGGCCTCACCACCCAGCCTGGTGCTTGCGTGGCTTCGGGCTGGACACCCAGTTCTCTGCATGTGACCACCTCTCTGTCACATTAGGCAGTGTCTTCCCAGGACCCCTGCGGCCCTTTTCTGAGAGTGGGAGCAGCACTGTCTCACAAGCCAGAGCATGTCTGTCCCACTGAATTCTACTGGTCAGAGCATGTCATCACAGGGCCAGCCTAGGCTGGGGGAGCATAGGGGACAGGGGCCTTTAGGTCCTGACAGAGAGAAAAACAAACACTTTGCAGAGAGGCAGCTCTGCCCGGGTGGAAGTCTGGTTACTCCATGTTTTCTTACTTATTTTTATTAGATCGTATTTTGCAATCCCCCTCCCCATCTGGCCTTTCTCTTGCTCCCTCTCCCTGACCCACATCTCACATGTGCGCGTGCACACACACACACAATTCCTAGGGCCCTGGATCCTCAAGCTCTTTGCCCTTGGTCGTTGGCCTGCACTTGTCTTAAACGTACAGACTGCAAGGGCTCTGGGCTCCCAAACTGGCTAGGCTTGCCCAGCACATCTAAACCCAAGAAGTGGGCTCTATTTTGTCCCAAACTGGGTCACCCCGTCCTCACACATGGAGCAGCTTCTTAAGCAGCCCCGGGAAAAGGTCTCTGCAAACCCAGGCTCTGCTGTGACCCACTTCCTCATGGACCCCAAGGCCCCCCGGGCACTGGACGTGCTGGCCTTTTCTTCCTACGCAGGGAGGATGCGGACACCAAAGGCCAGTAGGATATGGGCTCTGAAGGCCGCGGGGGCCAGACAGCGCGGTGGTGGAACTTGGCCAGATGGGCAGCAGAGAGAACCAAGCCAAAGACAGAGCATGAGGGAGGGCGGCAGGCAGATGGGACGCCGAGGTATCAACCACATTCAGGAGGTGCTGGGGGCCTCAGAGCGGACCCTGCAGCCTGGCAGCAACGCCAGGCCAGGAATGAGCCCAGATGGCTCGGTCCACAGAGAGGAGTGTGTGCACACGGCCCCTGGGAGCACCGCGCCTCACCTGTGTGATGGAGAGTCCCATGAAGAAGCCAAGTATGAAAAACAAATCACAGTCTCCAGCGGAAGCACCGCACACTTAACACTGTCTCCTTGATGAAAATGAGCCATTAAAAAAGGGGACTTCGGAGCCCGATGACTTGGTTGAAATATCCGTGCTAATTAACTTGATGGATTTCAGCTTTTCTCCGCACGGTGTAGACAGAGGCCCACTCAAAAAATATAAGACCCCTTGGACCCAAAGAGAAGCCCAGCGGTGCAAAGCCTTTAGCCTATGTCCTTTCAAAGACTACAGCTTCCTTAAGAGCGAATATCCCGGGGACTCACCTCAGCCCGTCTGGGCACACGGAATTGCCACGGCTGAAAAAACCAGCAGAGAAGCAAAAAAGACTTCTCACCAATTTAAGAGAGAAGGGTGGCAAAATTATGAGGGATGAGGAGGGAAGAAGAGAGTCTTTTTCAAACAGGCAATTTAGCAATTACATTTTGGGGAAATTTTTTTTTAAAGCAGCTTGGTACATTTCTATTTTTAAAATAATGACATATACTTGATCAAAATTTCTAAAACGCTCTTTCCGGCAAATTGCACAGATAATTAAGTCTCATTTCAACGATGTTTGAAATAATAGCAATAAGTTTTTATGGGCTCTGGTATTCCATCCATACTGAAAATTTCCTTTAAATTTTATTTTAATGCAGAGTTTTCTCATCTCTGTGACTTTTTATGAGTTTACTTAACTAAGGGTATGTCTACATAGGCAAAGTGGGGAAAAGGAAAGTGGACTAACTCCGTATTTTCAAAATAGATGGAATTACATATGGTACTGCTTTAGTTCACTGTTTTTCCTTCAGTATTGATGTTGCTACTTCCCCTGCCTCCAGTTTGAGAATGGATGGATCATAGTTTTCTCCCGTACTTGTAATGTGGATTGAGAGTTATAGGAAATACATCATGTGACAAACTACTCCCCACTCTAAGTGAGAGTCGGGTGGGGAAGGTTGTAGCCCGTTGTTAGATTAAATGGACCCTAGACAAAGCGCGGCTGAACAATACCTCAGTGCCAGGGCCAAGCAGAGCTCGCAGCCACACCTCTCTCAAAATAGCACAGAGAAATTCATGTCTGTGACTTCTGACCCACCCAACTGCTCAGGCACCTTGAGGGAGAAGGGCAGCCTCCCAAAGGCACACGCCGAGGGCAAAACTTCTGCTGGGACCCGCACTGAATTTTGAACCCAGCGCTCTTCACTGTGGGCCAAGAAGCAGATGGGGTATAGTCAAAGGGTGCCAGCGGCTCCTGGCATCCACAAAGAAACACACCCCTGTTACCTAAAGGCCAGCTGTAATTAAACATGAATTCCTCTAATACTACTCTTGCATCTTATTTCAGGAGTCGGCACACTTTTGCTATAAAAGGCCATGTAGTAAATACCTGGGGATTTGTGGGCTGTGAGGTCTCTGTTGCAACTATTCAGAACTGCTGTTTGAACACCAAAGCAACCACAGACAGTACACAAACGTGGGTGGCTGTCTCTCAGTTTTATTCACAAAAATACGAGGTGGGTCAGGTTCGGCCCACGTGCTGCTGTTGCCAGGCCCTGCGCTGTTTGGCATCTGTGGACCCAGAATGGTGACGCTGCCACCTAGGCCACGCTTGTTACAAACCAGAGAGTGTAAGGATCGGCTACCCACAGAGTGAAATATTTATGTACTTGCATTTGTATTTCAACACCCACCTGCTTCCCGGGAAGGATTTAGAAAGGCTTCCAGTAAATTCCCATTTGGAAACGTACGAAGAAGACGGGACCTGATCTGGATCCGGGCTAGTGGACGATACGGAACTCATCTGGTGAGTTTCCCACACAGGCAGAGGTTGTATGTGATCAGATGTCAAACGAGGGGTGATGGGCCCTGAGCCTCCCGGGGGGCCGAGCAGAAACGTAAAATTCCTCCTGGTCCGTCAGACACGTCCTGACATAAAGGACGTCGTCGTGTGTGGACAGGGCCCTTGGCAGGGGGCAGTCCTTTCTGTGCAGGAGCCAGCTAATTGAGGGCATTCCTCTCTTCCCGCCCCCAGAATGGGACCTGAGGATTAGCACCTCCCAGCTTTGCAGACCCACCGTCTCCCCTGAAAAAGACTGAGGGGTGGCGAGTGTGTGTTCCACGTAATAACCGTGGAACCTCTCTCGGGAGCACCGCATTATGTCAGGACGCTGAAGATGGGCAAACAGCACATTCTTCCAATTGAAAACGAGCACGCACACGTTCTAAAATCAGAGTGGGTGCAAATGCTGGCTTGTGAGCCTTGAGGAAGCTACGTAACCTCTCTGAGACTTAGTTCACTCATCTGTAAAGCGGGCTTGATAACAGCACCTCCTGGGGTTGGTGTGAGGGTTAAACCCTCTGTGTCGGTGACAGGGCTGCCTCTCTGAGGACCAGCACCTTCACGCCTGCATCTCCCGGGCTCTCCCTGCTCCTGATGACAGTGGGGGCACTTTCCTGCTGGTGTTTCCAATATCCAGATGCTGGGCACAGCAAGCTGCTCGCCCCACCTCCACTTCATCCCTTAATTTCCTCCCAGGAACATTCCTGAGTTGGCTTTGAAGGGTCACTGGCCCCCCCGGGCTGGTCTGGCAAGGATGGATCAGGCGGTAAGGATCCAGGGCTGCCTGGCTCCCAGCAGCAGAGACGTTAAGAAAATGGTTCAGTGTCACACTTGACATTTCAAAAGATGTGATCAGATCTGAATTATCTTCCATGTTGAAGGAGAAATTAAATAATTCATAACACTAAACCACTCTTGTTTGAACAAACATTGCTTGTCAGAAGTACAGTGCTGTCGGTGGTAGGTCATGAATTTGCATTTATAGCAACTAAGCCTTTTTTTTTTTTTTAACAAATATCATGTTCTTATAGAACCTGCATTTAAAAAAAAAATTTAAAAAAAAAGACTTTCTGGGACTTCCTGCTGTGCCCTGGCAGATGAAAAGCCCAACTAGTATCCATGAGGATGTGGGCTTGACCCCTGGCCTCGCTCAGTGGGTTAAGTATCCGTGAGCTGTGGTGTAGGTCGCAGATGTGGCTTGGATCTGGTGTTGCTGTAGCTGTGGTGTAGGCCGGCAGCTGCAGTTCTGATTCACCCACTAGCCTGGGAACTTCCATGTGCCACGGGTGGGGCCCTAAAAAATAAATAAATAAAAATGAAAGTGAAAAAAGACTGTCTCAACGTAAACCACTTGTTTTTAGACTTAATTATTCAATTCCTTCATATTTAATTATTCACAGATTACCTATTGATTGCCTGCTGTGGTCAAGTCCCTTCCTTCAGAAGTTCGTAGCCCAGGAAAGGGATAGAAAGGGTTTGCCAGTGGTTGTGATTTAAGGCAGGGGAGTCAGCCCGACACGGGAGGCTGGAGCTCGAGAAGGAGAAAGCCGAGGCTTGCAGGGCCATCCCTGCAGGGAGAACCCGGGCAGCTTCCTTCCTCTCCCTCAGTTTTATCTTCCTCATCTGCACGGCGCTCGTCAGAACACCGGCCCCGTGGGCCTGACCCCTGAGGTTCACTGAGGTGTTGCATCAAAGGGCCTCCATCGGATCGATCGACGAACAAAATGATGGCAACGGGTGAAAAGCCGCCCTGTTTAAAGACCACAGAGCAAACACAACGTAAGAAAGTCACTGTCCACAGAATTGTGTCGTGTGATTCTTCTCCCAGAATCAAAACCCGAATTCTGATTTGAGCATTTACGTTGAAGTGCAGTGGTGACATTTACCTCACAAACCTGGAGTGGCCGGTTCTCGTGATGTGCAGTTAGGAATGTGTGGACACAGGATGGCTGCTGACGGAAATGCCCACAGCTGGGGTACGAGGCTCCCAGCCAAGTCCCCCCAACACCAAGCCTTCAGCCAAGAGCAGGTGGGTGCTCTGGGGGCCGCAGGTGGGGCTTCTGCGAAAACGGCCTGGGGCCTGGGGGCACCGGAGCCGCCACCCCATCTCCGCAGGCCTGTTTCTACCTCTTCACGCCTCACGAGCGTGTCCCCCCCGAATCCAGGGGCCCGGGGGAGAAACCCACATGCCTGGGGTCACCTCTCTCTGCGCAAGGGCTGTGCCGCCACCATTCCTGGCGCATCTTCTGGTTTCTGCCCCAGCCCTTAGCAGTCCCGTCACTCCGACGTGTCCTCATCCCAGTTCTCATCAAACCCCGGCAAGACTGGGGACCACAGCTTCCTCCTTGTGGTTACACCCACTGGATGGTAACCAGTGTGCATTCGCACACCGGCTCACACACGCACTCACACTTATGTCCACACTCACACTTGTGTCCACGCTCCCACACTGGCTCACACACGCACTGTCACACTTATGTCCACACTCTCCTCACACTCACACTTGTGTCCACGCTCCCACACTGGCTCACACACGCACTCTCACACTTAGGTCCACACTCTCACACTCACACTTGTGTCCACGCTCCCACACTGGCTCACACATGCACTCTCACACTTAGGTTCACACTCCCTCTCATGTACATTCACTCACTCCCTTACACACGCTTGTACACATACCCTCACACACATTCCCACTTCCTCACACGCTCGCTCTCACTGATACTCACAGTCACTCCTGTTTGCTCACACACATGCTCACGCTCTCATTCACTCGTGGGCACATTCTTGCACAATCACACACTCATGCACACCCACAGGCACACGCAGCCCGGGTGAGCGCCCCCCCTCCAACGCTCCACCACCCAGACCCCAGCACCCAGTCAGGCAGCGGGTAGGGAGGTCAGACTGGTGAGGCCGCAGCCACGACGGCAGAAGAAGGAGCTTCTCTGTCTTTTGAATTTTGGAAGCTCGTCCCAGAGGAAAGGCCAGTGGCCTCGACCAGGGACACCAGGTGTGTGGAGACACACGAGGGCTCCGGGCGGCGCTGTCCACCAGCGCAGACAGCGCCTCCCCGGTGCGACAACCGAGGGGCCCCGAGACGCGGCAGCAGCCGGAGAGGCTCCGTCTCGCACCCCAGGGCCGCCGGGCCCCGAGGCGGAGCTCCCACGGCGGGAACGCCTGTGGGGCTCTGGCGAGGTGGCGGCTCCAGGGGAGAAGGGGCTGCACCCTCGGGCGGCCCAAAGCCGCGGCGGAGCAGCAGGATGTTCTCACGAAAGGGCCAGGCCCTGAAAGAGCTTCACAGGCAAAACTGGGAGCTCTCTCATGCGCCCCAACCCCGGGACACAGCAGAGCAGCGAGCCCGTTGGGGATGCGGGTATGGACAGGGACAAAGGCGTGAGCCGCCCCCTGCCCCCGGGAGGCTCGCGCCCACCTGCCCCTGAGCCTCAGGTGCAGCCTGGAGAAAAGGTGAGAGATTTAGAAACAGACTGAGGTGTAGAAACACAGACGTGACCTAAGTTTCAGCAAAAGGAGGTTACTTCATCATCTGAGTTTGTGATCTGACATTGGAAACCCCAGCATCCACTCTGTGGTCACTGACTCTCGTGAAAACAAAGCAGAGGAGGAGGGGAGGGGACGTGCTAAGTACCCCAGGCTCCGCCCACAGCCCAGGACGTGCGATGTGGGGGCCAGTAGCCTCGCCGGTGCCTGGGAAAAGCCAGCAGAGGGGAAAGCGATTTGCAATTGGTGATGCCCCTTTATCGAGAGACCATATTCAGGGTGTTGCTGGATCTAAAGCTCTGTCCCAAATCCCAGAATCTGCAAAGACCCACCTCCTCCCTCCTTCCTGCCTTAACTATCAAAAACATCCTTTTGCCCCAAACATCCTTTCCATCCTCCCAGAAAATGACATGGGCTCCCTTCCAGTACCTCTGCTTCTGCACCATGAATGGACCGGGATTGGTGGAACGTTCTCATGAACAGAAAGCAGAAGGTATGGGATGTCACCTCTGAGGCTGGGTTATGAGGTCCGTGGCTTCTGTCTTCCAGGCCCTGTCACGCTCCCTCTGAGGGACACCAGTGGTCCCATCCTTGGGCTGCTCCAGGGAGGCACACGTGGCAAGGAGCTGAGGACAGCCTCCAGCCATTAGCCAGTGAGAACGAATCCTCCCAGCTCAGAAATGGACCCTCCCCCAGCTGAGCCTCCGGATGAGACAGCAGCCCCAGCTGACACCTTATGGCAGCCACGTGGGTGACTCAGAGAGCCAAGCTGCACCCAATTCCCAACCTGCAGAAACTCTGAGAAGGTAAATGTCATTTAAACCCAGTAAGTTTGAGGTAATTGGTTATACAGCAACAGATAACTAAGACACTGCCTATATGCTCTTTTCTTTCAATATAATCTCAAATTTTCCCTAGGATGAGGAAGAATTTATTCATTCAATTTTTACTCAGTAAGAAATATTATGAGCTGCTCATAAAAAACAAAGCTAAATTTAGCCGCTACCATTTAAATCATCTTTTTCATTTTCTACCTTGCTTATAACAGGACCTGACAACACTTTCCTTACCTCTTAAGTTTTTACATTTTTAATTCTTAAAAAAGGAAAGGAAAAAAAGCAAAGCTAAGATATTCACTCAGCAAAAAGTATTCATGCTCTTTAAATAGAGAACAACATGCTCCCTCAATCTCAATTTCTAGCCTCTTGCTCTATCAAGTGTTGCAAAATTACATTTTTCCCTACATTACCTGGAAAGATTGTTCCTTTTCATATCTAAGGCACTAGCTGCTCTGGCAGTGCAATCACTGTGCAAAATATAAAGAACTGTTATTTGGTAAATTAATGCTTTGGTTACCGTGAGTGTATTGTGGGATCATGACATTTTTCTCATCCTGCCCCATGGGGCGGCTGCATCGAACACCACCAGATATCTCAGCTGATTTCAGCCAAGTCAAGACTGCTCTAAGTAGCATCTTTACTGTTTCTACTGGAGGCTTCTACAGACAAAACATAAGTCATAAGCAGCGTTCATAAAAGAAGGCGTTGAATCAGACTGGGTCTCCACCCACAAAACAAATTGGAAAACTGAAGCAACTATCTGGATAGTTCAGGCATCTTCTCCACCATCTACTTGGGCTGAAAATATCTCGACCATTGACATAAAAATATGCAGGAGGGGAGTTTTCATTAGTTAAGCATCCTGTGGTCCTGAATCCCTCTGCTGGCCAAGCCAGACCCTTCTCCCTGGGGGAGTGAGGGAAGGGACCCTTTTGTCTGGACCCTACTGGGCGTATTTAGTTGGCATGACCTTCCTCACCTCGAGCT
The DNA here is from genome assembly GCF_054392235.1 of Sus scrofa. Lineage (NCBI taxonomy): Eukaryota > Metazoa > Chordata > Mammalia > Artiodactyla > Suidae > Sus > Sus scrofa. The sequence goes on from NC_139383.1 coordinate 4,698,104, forward strand.
GAGTCCTCTGATCACAGTGCTCTCTGCCCAGCTCTTTGTCCAGCCTGCCAGTCACTTCACCTGGCCCAGAGAGGCCACCTGATCCCTTCTATACATGGCTCACCTGTGCTACCTGGTTTCCCTGTACCCTGCTTGCCCTCTGGGCCCCCATCCCCTCCTGAAATTATGTGTTTACTCACTCATTTGCAAGTTATTTTCCTATTGGAATGTGAACTCCAGGAAGGCAGGGTCTGTGACTCCTTCACGTGAAAATGCCCAGCACAGAGTCATCACGTCAGGATAATGAATGAGTGAATTGAATCAGGTTGCTGATAAAAAAAAAATAAGCATCTGAAAAAGAAAAAAAAAAGGCACAATTATTGCACCAGCAACCCAAGGAACTGGATTATGAGGATATAAAAGAAGGAAGATCTTTTTAAAAAATGGAAACATGGAAAGAAAAATGCTGGCTTATTCTACAGTGCAAGGCATTAGAGGAAGCGTTATTGGATTATTTTCAGGAGCAGTGTTTGGGGCGGGGGGGGGGGCCGTGGCTCAGCCACCTGCAGGGCAGACCCTCACACACATGAGAAGAATGAAGCCACCCACTGGGATCACCGCGTCCACCAGCCCGGCTCTATGTCAGCCCCTCCTGTCTCAACACTTAAAGGCATGGCCCCGAAGACCCAAGACAAATGCACCCTTCGCCACTGGTGAAAAATGCATATTCCGTGTTCTGCAAGGTGATGATAACCTGGTAACTGAGGGGTAATGAGAGCCATGCTATAATTGAGCCTAAATGGCAACTGCGGTGAAATGACAGGGAACCGGCCTCGTTACAGGACAGCAGCGTGCTCAGCTCAGGTTCCGTCGCTGACACTGCGCCAGGAACCCTCTAATGATGATGTATTTCGCTGCTTCCTGTTCCTGCAGAAGCCACTGGATCTGTAGAGAACAGAAAACAGATGGATGGCTTGGCCCGGAATGTGGCTGCAGTGGAATCAAGTAGACAGACGTCATTTTTTCTTTTCAGGACAATGTGCCTGGGCAATGGGAGTGTGAAGGTCCGTGCTGCCCCCAGCTCCACCCACCGCTAGGACTCAAGTTGGGTCCTAGTGATGGAAGCCTGTGGTTTCCTGTGGTTTCTGCTTTGGGTTCTTAAGCAGAGCTTTGCCTGGACCTTCTGCTTGTTCACTTTCCTGCTTGTCAGCATTTCCTCTTCCACCGGCCTCTTGTCCCAATGCTGCTCCTTTCTCCTTCTTCTCCCACAGATGCCATGATGACAAAACCAAGTCCTAAGCAATTCAGAGCCAGAGCATGGACAACCAACAAGAAAGGGTTCTGCATCCTCTGACAGCCAACAAGCCCACAAAGGCCAGAGTGCTCCTGCGCCTACCCCCCGAGAGGACCCAAGGCCCGGGTTCTCTGGACGGAGGCTTAGGATAACCTCACAGCTGAGTACATGGCCAGAAGGCAATTCAGTTGACCAAAGGAAGAAATGATTTATTGGAAAGGAGTTCAATTGTGGTATATAATCAAAACAATTAGTTGGCCAAGAAACAAAGTAATATGTAATGTAATTTACTGGAATAAAGAGAGAGTTAGGTGATTCTAGATAGGCACTTCTTCTCACCAAGCTCAGTGGTTTTCCAGCCACTCCCTCCACATAGGTTGGCAGGTTGTCACAGCACCGTGTAGACAGGAACTGGGTGAGCAAGGGGATTAGACTCTAAACAGTAATGACACTGCAGTGTAATTGCCCCCTTCCTCTCACAGGCTCCTTAGGGCCCAGCCCAGAGCCTAGAAGGTAGAAAATGATGTATTAGTTTCTTATTACTACTATGACAAATCACCACAAACATAACTGACTTTAAAAAGCACAAATTTCTCATCTTATAGTTTTGGAGATTGGAAGCCTGACACACCTGTCACTGGGCTGAAATCAAGACCCTGGTAGGGTATGACTGCTTCTGAAAGCTCTAGCGGAGAAACTATTTCCTTGGTTTTTCCAGCCTCTAGAGGCTGCCCATATTCCTTGGTTCACAGCCCCTTTCCCAGCTTCAAAGCCAGCGAGGGCTCATGAGTCTTTCTCACATCCTGTCACTTGACCCTGACTCTTCCACTGCCCTCTTTCACTTAAAGAAAATGTGATTGATTACATTGGGTCCCCACCTGTATAAACTAGCATAATCTCCCTATTTTAAAGTTGGCTCACTGCCAACCTTAATTCCCAGACCTCTTTGTGTGACTATTGTTTTACATACTACAGTGCTTAAAAGATATGTTTAGTGAGTGTTGAGTCAATGAATAACTCTGATTATTTAGGACAGCCACATGGCCAGTGGATAACTATTCCATCCTCAAAGCATTTCATATTTTAAAAAAGAAAAAAGTCATCTAAAATATTGTCCATTTCTATCTACATCACTCCCAAAGGTAAAGAGTGGCAACTTTCAACCATACTCAAAATGTGATCAGTGATTAACTGTATCATCAATGACCAAATGGGCAATGCCTCAGACTAAGGGCACAGCATTGTCTAGTCTGGAAGAAAGTGACAGGAAATGACTTTGGTTAGGTTCTTGGATTCCACTTAATAGAAGCCATAAAATTTTTGATATTTTTTAAATTCTGGTTTTGTTGGATCTGCTCAATAAGCTCTGGAAGCTACCTACAATTACATGACAAACACCAGTGCTAGGAAGAAGACTTAGATGAGGCATCAGGCTCATGGCTGCTGGTGGCCCTGAAGAGAAGATTTTGGATTTTTTTTTAACACCAAAAAAGCTTTTTAAAATTGTTATTATACTTAATTTACAGTGTTCTGTCAATTTCTGCGCTACATCAAAGTGACCCAGTGACCCAGACATTCTTTTTCTCATCTTCCATCTTGTTCCATCGCAAGTGATTAGATATAGTTCCCTGTGCTATACAGCAGGACCTCATTGCTTATCCACTTCAAATGCTGTAGTTTGCATCTGCTAACCCCAAACTCCCAGTCCATCCCACTCTTTCCCCCTCCCCCTTGGCAACCACAAGTCTGTTGTCCATGTCCATGAGTTTGTTTCTTTTCTATAGTTTCATTTTGTGCCATATTTTAGATTCCACATATAAGTGTTATCAGATGGTATTTGTCTTTCTCCCTCTGACTTACTTAGTATGAGAATCTCTAGGTCCATCTATGTTGCTGCAAATGGCATTATTTTGTTCTTTTAATGGCTGAGTAGTATTGCATTGTGTATATGTACCACATCTTCTTAATCTGTTCATCTGTTGATGGACATTTAGGTTGTTTCCATGCCTTGGCTATTATGAATAGTGATGCAGTAAACATAGGGGTGCATGCATCTTTTTGAATGCAAATCAAAACTGCAATGAGGTACCACCTCACACCAGTTAGAATGTCAACATTAGTAAGTCTACAAACAATAAATGCTGGAGAGGGTATAGAGAAAAGGGAATCCTCCTACACCATTGGGGGGAATGTAAGTTAGTACAATCACTGTGGAAAAAGGTATGGAGGTGCCTCAGAAAACTAAATATAGAACTACCATATGATCCAGCAATCTCACTTCTGGGCATATATGCAGACAAAACTTTCATTCAAAAAGATTTAAAAAAAAAAAAGTTGTTTCTCCAGGGCAAAAGGCAGGATCTCATCAAGTATGCTCCAAGTACCCACAACTTCCTACTTTTCCCTTGAAAGGTGGTATTTCTCCTAGCCAGGCAGTCTGCTCTTGCTCCTGGGAGCCTGGGGACGCAGATACTCAGAGGGCGCTGTCCATTTCAGCACCATACAGGAAGGTGAGCCTCCTTCTGCCCTCTCTCTGGGGGCTCTTGCTGCTTCTCAGGCATTTTCAGGGCAGAAGAACCATGACTGTGGAGTGAGGCTCTTCCTTCAGGCATGCCCTAAGCCAGGGTGGGGCCACACTCAGGTTAGTCTCTCATGCCGTGAAGATTTGCTTCTACATCTTCCTGGAGGATCTGAGCATGGCTGCCCACACCACATGAAGAGGTCTCGGGGCAGTTGGGAAGGTTTCAACTTCTTTTGCAAGAAGGAGAGGGCTTGCAGCCTCCCTGTGGTTCCAAAGACCCCTGCAACCTAATTATATTTAACTTTTTGCATCCCGACGAAGTAGACAGCCCCACTCATGACCTTTGCATTATAACTTAAAATCATTATAAAGAGAAAACAAGGTAATATCAACTTGTTAGAGGTATGCAAAATATTTTTAAAGCAGAAGATTCAAATTCATTATTACTATAATTGACTATGATTTAATGGATGTTTACAATATGCCAGGAAGTATACCAGATCCTGTAAAAACACTTTACCACATCTAATTATCATTACAGCTTCAGAGAAAGATTTCCTACAAATGAAAGTAGTGAAGTTCAGAAAAGTGATATAACTTCCCAGGTGGTTGCAATACCTGTTTTTACTATTCAAATATGTAGAGCTATTTCTAAGTACCTAAATATCTGTTTTCCTGTTGATCTAATATGCTATTTTTAAAATATGAAGTGTGAATCATTTATGTCTCGAGATGTTCAAGAGACTTAGATGTCACATTAGAATTTCTAATCAAACCAAAGTATACTTGCTAAAGCATTTTAACCACGCCCTTCTTGTTAGATTCCTCCATGACAGCTTAACGATTTTTAGTTCCAATATCTCATGTTACAAACATGGTTGAACCTCTTTTCTCTTGTTTATCATTCATTGACATTTACCCCAGAGCCATCCACTTCTAGAAGCCCTGTTTGTGGGGAGAGGATTGAGGAGAAATGGGAGCTTTAAGAAAAACTGGAGAAAAGTGGGGGAACTCTGAGTTCCTCTAATTCCCGGGCCCTGAGCTGACCACCCCCGTCACTAAGCTGCTTACCCCTCTCCTCTCTTCCTCTCTTTCCCTCTTTCCTGAGCCAAAAGTCATTCATGGAGAGCCAGGTCTCCCTCCCCTAGGCTTCGTCATTTTTAACAAGACCTTCTGGATACTGAGAGGCTAAGCCAGAAAGAAGACGCATCTCTGGACCTTGGCCCTCCCTCAGGTAGAGCTTAAACAAAAGGCTCCTGTGATGAGATATTATACAATGTCATGGGAATGTAGGCATTTTCAACTCCTCAGAATTTCATTCACTAAACATTTCAGATAGCTCACATCGCAGGGCCTGAACCTCTGCTCTGGTACCTGCTGCAAAGCAGAAGAACCGCCCTGATATCCAGAAGCTGGCCTGGCACTGTCATCTGGACGGCAGTGCTGCTGCAAGCTGGCCTGGCAGGCTCTGGTGTTCTCCTGGTGAACACAAACAACTTCACCAAATGTCACAACAGCCAAGGCTACTTTGTGACCATGATGAAGATTAAGACAAGAATAAGATGGAGTTCCCGCCGTGGCTCAGCGGAAACAAACCCAACCGGGATCCATGAGGAATGCCAGTTTGATCCCTGTCCTCGGTGTCATCCGGCATTGCTGTGAGCTGTGGTATAGGTCACAGATGAGGCTTGGATCCTGCGTTGCTGTGGTTATGGTGTAGGCTGGTGGCTGCAGCTCCAACTTGACCCCTCATCCAGGAATCCTCCATATGCCACAGGTACAGCCCTAAAAAGGAAAAAAAAAAAAAAAAAAAAAACAAAGAATAAGACCACAAATTATCACATCTCAACAGAGACAAACCATGCACATTGTCCAAGCCACAGACTACGAGGCGTCCCCCAACCCCAGCTGACGTGAGTGATGGTGCTTCTCCACCAGCTACAGCCTAGCCTTGACCCAGTCTCCCTCTTTAGATAAGAGTTATTGTGAGACCCAGAGAATTACCACCACTTACTGACATCATCCAACTCAGAGCAAAGCTGAAATCCTCCCCGTCACCCAAAAAAAGTCCAAATCCTATAAGTCCTCCTTAACACCCTCCTCCTGCGACTCCTTACAGGTCCCAGTGGTGGACATTGCCCTTCCCTGCAACAGGTGATCAGCCCAACTCGTTCAGACACAGCTGTGTGTTCATGATGATCTGTGGCTGGAGGGAGGTGAAGGGAGGAAGCAACGACACCATGAAATGTTGGTCAGTAGGTCTAATTGGCAGTGGTAGAATCCTAGAAGGGCAGCAATTCTTCAAAGAAAAATAGCAACTATGTATATACAGGTAATTATTCGGTTCTGAAGCCTCTGTTAACCTCTGGATTCCACCATTTCCTCACCATCAAAGACGTGGAAGGGATAAAAGGGAATAGAAACAGTTTTCCTCCTTAAAAAGGACAGTGTGCTCTGACAGAAAAGTGGACGGGAGATATGAAAGGTCAGTTCATTGGAAAGGAACACGAAGGATACCCTTGGAAAAAGACGCTCAACCTTGCTCATCATAAGAGAATCGCACATTGAAACTACAGTGAGGTGCCATTTTTCATCAATTAGATGAGCAAAATCCAAAACTCCGACCCCACGTAGGGAAACAGGCACTTGCATATGCTGCTGGTGGAAGTGGAAATGATTCAGTCCCGACAGAGATTTGGCGAGAGTTGACAAAAGTACATGTGCATTACCTTTTTGAACCATCAGTTCCATATTTAGGACCTGGTACCAAGGAGTCACTGAAGAAAGTTCAAAATGACATATTCACAAGACTTTTTTACTTAGCACAGCTCATAATAGCACAGACTGTTACCAACCTAAATGTCTGCCAATAGAGAATGAGGCTGATTGAACTTGAGGACAGCAGAATATGTGTAGACGTAAAAGGAATAGAGAACATCCCTCCATGGTTATGAGGTGATCTATAGGACTCGTGGCTAAGTTTGAAAAAACAAGCTGTAGAATAGCATCACTTGCTTGCTACCTTGTATGATCAAAAGAGAAGGGAGGTGGAGTTCCCATCCTAGCCCAGTGGTAATGAACCCAGCCGGTAACCGAGAGGATGCAGGTTTGATCCCTGGCACTGCCGTGAGCTGTGCAGCTGCAGCTCCAATTCTACCCCTAGCCTGGGAACTTCCATTGTTGCAAGTATGGCCCTAAAAAGAAAAAGAGTAAGGGGGCCACAGTCAGAAGCTAGAGCTTGTTGGACACACCTGACTCAATGGTTTTGCCTTTAAATCTATAAAACAATGTTTTAAAATTTTTAAAAAGCAAAACTAATTTAGAAAGAAAAACATCTTTCAAAAAACTGAAAATAAACTGAAAGAATATCCAGCTGGGAAGTTCCCTTCATGGTGCAGCAGAAACGAATCCACCTAGGAACCATTAGATTGCAGGTTTGATCCCTGGCCTTGCTCAGTGGGTTAAGGATCCAGCGTTGCCATGAGCTGTGGTGCAGGTTGCAGATGCAGCTGAGATCCCCAGTGGCTGTGGCTGTGGCTGTGGTGTAGGCTGGTAGCTATAGCTCCTATTAGACCCCTAGCCTGGGAACCTCCAAATGCTGTGGGTGTGGCCCTAAAAAGAAAAGAAAAAAATATATATCCAGCTGGTATCTCATCCACACAGAAGAATTCTTATAATAGCCCTAAAGCACACCATTTGGATGGTATATCTTTAATGGGATGTATTCTAAGGCCCATAACATCTGCAAGTCATCCTAAATTTCTATCTCTAGCTTTTGTTATATCATTATTATTTTGAAAAACGTAATGGGGATAAGACAAATAATGATTGTTAGCAACACTAGGGAAGAGGTTTTCAGTGTAAGAAAAATTATATACTTGTCTTTTAAGTGTTGCCTAAATCTTGTGTTCATACCCAATTATTTCCTTAGAATAATTTCTTAGAAGTAAAATTACTGTACACATAATATTTAGGTTTTTAAAAACATATTGACAGAGTTCCTGTCATGGCTCATCAGTAACGACCCCAGCTAGGATCCATGAGGATGCAGGTTCGATCCCTGGCCTCACTCAGTGGGATAAGCACCAGCGTTGCCGTGAGCTGTGGTGTAGGTGGAAGACACAGCTCAGATCTGGCGTTGCTGTGGCTGTGGCGTAGGCTGGCAGCTGTAGGTCTGATTTGACCCCTACCCTGGGAACTTCTATATGCCACACCTGTGGCCCTAAAAAGCAAAAACAAACAAACAAAAACCCATGTTGACAAAACAGCCTGCAGGGAGTTCTCAACAAATTTTAAAAAGAGTGGTGTTTTTTAACTACTAAATGTGGTTGTTTCCCACTGCCTCTTCAACACGATGTGCTATTGTCTTTTTCTACTGGTTTCTAACATGATAGTTGAAAACCAGTAGCTTGTAGCTGTTTTAGTTTTATTTCTTAGATTGCTAGCGAAGTAAAAAGTTCTTCATGTGTGTGTGTCTGCTCAGTATCCTGTGTTTGTAAATTGTCTGTTCATATCTCTTGTCCACTTTTTCCTTCTACATGTGTTGACCTTTATATTTATTTTATCAATCCATTATATTCTTGACCTTTAAGCTGCCCTGAATGCTTTGAAGAAGCAGACAATATAAGAACAAAGAAATAAGGAAAACATTGTTGTTAAGTAAACATGGCTTGAAAAACGCTTGTATGTGGTTAGGGTTGGGGGAGGAGCTACGGGGCCTTTGGAGGATGCAGAGATGGCCTGTGTGGCGTCATGACCCCAAGGAAACTTATGGTCCAGAAGTGGGGGGTGAGACATGCACGTGCAAACTACATCACAAGAAAGAAAGGAAGGCCCCCAAGAAAGAGGTAATAACCTACTGTATAAATTCAGAGAAGGCAGAGGCCACTTTTCACAAGGCAGATAAAGCATAAGCTTAGAGGAGAAAGTGACAGTTACTCTTTGCTGTGGATAATGACTAAAATTCCGATATGTGGATTTGGAGGAAAAGGCACTTCACATAGCACATGCACATGCACAAGACCAGAGGTACAAACCATGGGCATGATTATGAAAAAGGAAATATTTCTGCTTACTGCAGTACAAATGGGGACCATAAATTATGGCAGTGAAGGCTGTAGTTTTCCATTGAACCCAGCACATGTAGACCCTTGAAGGGCTATGGGATATGTGATTTGGAATCCATCCTGTATCAGCCATCGGTGAGCCTTTGATGGTTTTAGTTGGAGGGGAGGTGCTACAATCAAAAGGATGAACCTTTGAAGGATTAGCCCAGCAGCCTGAGAGTGAAGTACCTGGTCAAGGGACATTGTTGGGAAGTTGCGGAAATGGCCAGGTAAGAGGTGGCAGGGACCAGAACTGGGGTACCAACCTGGGAAAATGAGGCAAGAGAGCAGGCAGAAGAGATTATATCTATCAGACATGGCAGGGAAAAAATTGGTAGAGCAAGTTTCCAGAAGAGACGGCCAAAGCTTTGATTAATGGTGAGAAGAGAGGGCTTAGCCTGGTAGAAAAGGAAGGACACATCTTTGACTGGGGTGTGAAGGAGGAGGTGAAGACAGGAAGGAAATGGAGAATACAGAATTTGGAAAAAAAAATGGCCTCAAGTGTTTGGAAGGTGGTTTAGCAATGCAGAAGGTAGGACATTCTTTCCCCAGAAATAAGCACTTGCACAGGAGTTTGAGGAGGATTGTGGATTTGTAATTCACTCCGTAGGACCTATGAGAAGAAGTCATTCAAGATGAGTATAAGTCTATCCCAGCAGTTCTGAGAGCTGACCAAGCACTACTGCATGAGTTTGAGGTGATGGCAGTCTTCCTACATGTACATCTTTCTCTACAAACCGCAGCAGCAGAGAGAAAGTGATATGAGATTGATTAATGGATCCGTTGAGATTGATTAATGGATCGGTTGAAGGGAAGCAATGCAGTCATTGCTTCAGTGCTTATCAAGCTCTTGGAAGAGGACTGCTGTGAACGGTAGCACCATCCTACGAACCACCTATGCCAGGCTGAGGACCCAGGGGCAGACCAAACATACATATTCTCTGCACTCACTGGTGTGATGCAGGAAAGGACAGGGAGGAAGAGGAATCGGAGACACCTGGGGAGCATATTTGAAGGGTTGACGGAGGGGTCCAGTGGCAGGCAGGCTGGTGAGGACCAAAACAGCCTGGATCTGTGACTCCTTCTCCACCGGCCTGTGCCACACCTGCGTTCTCTGTATCTGCAGTCATGTGACCTAATCACCGTGCTGTACTTCGATCCCCAGAACTTAGTCATCTTATAACCGCAAGTTTGACCAACGTTTTCTCTTTTCCCCCACGCTCCATCCACTGGTAACCACCAGCCTCCACTTCTATGATTTCAGGGACAGGGATGCTCGTATAAGTGATATCATGTGCTGTTTCTCGTTGTCTGACTTATTTCACTTAGCACCATGCCCTCGAGGTCCATCCGTGTTGTCGCCAATGGTAGGACTTCCTTCTTTCTTGTGGCCGAATGATATCCCACTGCAAGTATTTGACGTATTCATCTGTTCAGGGACACTTGGGTTATTTCCGTATCTTAGCTATTGCAAATGTCATAACCATGGGAGTGCAGATATCTCACAGAGATCCCACTTTTTTTTCTTCAGATATATGTCCAGAAGTGGGATTGCTGGATCATAGGTGGTTCTATTTTTAATTTATTGAGGAACCTCCATACTGTTTTCTATAGTGGCTGCAACAAGTTACATCCCCACCAGAAGAGCTGAAGTGTTCTCTTTTCTCCAGACTCCAGCCAACACTTGTTAACCCTTGTCATCTCTTTTCTTTTTGATGGCAGCCCTTGTAACAGGAGTGAGATGATATCTCATTGTGGTTTGATTTGCAGTTTCGGGTGATTAGTGATGTGGAGCCTTTTTTCCTGTACTTGTTGGCCGTTTGTATGTCTTCTTTGGAAAAAAAAAATGTCTATTCAGCTCTCCACCCATTTTAACTGGATAATGATGATGATGGTGATGGTTTTTGCTATTGAGTTGTATAGGATAATCTCATCTTAGCATCATTAACTTAATTACATCGTCAAAGACCATCTTTCCAAATAAGATCACATTCGCAGGCTTCAGGGGTTAGAACATGAACATGGTTTTTTGTTTTTTTTTTGCTTTTTGTAGGGCCACACCCATGGCATATGAAGGTTCCCAGACTAAGAGTCTAATCCAAGCTACCAGCCTCCAGCCTACACCACATCCACCGCAACATGGGATCTGAGCCTCATCTGCAACCTACACCACAGCTCACGGCAATACAGGATCTTTAACCCACTGAGCATGGTCAGGGATCGAACCCACATCCTCATGGATACTAGTTGGATTCGGTTCCACTGCACCATGACGGGAACTCCACAACATGAACAGTTTCTGAGGACCAGATAGGAGACTTGGCTGCAAGTGACAGAAATCACAGCTCAAAGCAAGGAACTTAGTTCACATGACTGCAGGTCTAGAGAACCCAGGGGGAGCACAGGCTGGTGGAGCAGGACTCACAGATCCTAGGGTTTTTCCCCTCTCCACTCTCCTGTTCTAGCCTCAGCTTCTTCTCAAGGCTTGCTGTACAACGGTGACAGTCATCCTCAGGGCATCGTGTTCTCATTCATGGCCAGCAGAAGAGAGCAAGAAAAATCCTCCTCCAAACCTCAGGTAAATGTCTGCTTCAGCCAAATTAGATCAGGGCCCTACTGAACCATGGTAGTTGTCAGAAGATGTCCATGTCCCCTTGGCTAATGTAAACTTCAGACCTCACCCTGGATTTGGAGATTTGCTAAATGTCTTCTGAACTCTATGGCTACGTGGAAGAGGCAGGAAAATCTGAACAAAGTCAAGACACAGAAAGGAGAAAGTAGGAGTTCCCATTGTGGCTCAACAGGTGAAGAATCCAACTAGTGGAGTCCCCGTCGTGGCTCAGTGGAAATAAATCTGACAAGTATCTGAGGACACAGGTTTGATCCTCACTCAGTGGATTAAGAGCTGTGGTGTAGGTCTCAGATGCGGCTGAGATCTGATGTTGCTGTGGCTGTGGTGTAGGCCGGTGGCTACAGCTCTGATTTGACCCCTAGCCTGGGAACCTCCATATGCTGCGGGTGTGGCCCTAAAAAGACAAAGGCGGGGAGGGAGGGAAGAAGAAGGGGAGAGAGGGAGGGAGGGAGGGAAGAAGGAAGGAAGGAGGCCTTGGGTAAGAAACTAATAGCTACAGCTACATTAGAATGCTTAATAGTAACACTATTTGAAAGGAGGGTGACCTAACTGAGGCCTGTGGTACCTCTGGGGCCACGTGGATCCTTCCTGGTTCTCTTGTCGGGTACTAGAATTTGGCTTGGTCCTGTGATGAGCTACAAGATCCAAAACCACTTGTGATAACATTTTGAGTTACTCCTGTCACTGATCTGCCTCTGTGAGAAGAGGTAAAAAAGTGGGAGAAACCTGTCTTCCCTCTGTTGCTGTACCATTTCCTCAGTTGTGTAAAGCAAAGACAAGGCTTCTGCCCTCTGTGACTGGCATCCACTGCTGATCGTGTCTGCAGACAATACCCTGGTCTCCAGTAAGAAGAGCACATGCCACAGTTAAGGTTTGCTTTGGAGATACCCGAAAACTTCTGCAGGGCACGAGTCACAACCGTTTCGTAAGGATTTTACTAGTTCAAATGGGGTCTTGGGATCTATGAATCTCAAAGCATCTCTCAAAATCCCACTGTGAATCTGGTTCATGACTTTGATTTCCCATCTGTGAGATTACCTTCAAAATCACAAGGAGAGGATGGGTCAAAGAGAAAGATCACCAAATCAGAAAAAGAAAGGTTTTTCCCATGCCTCTTCTTTTTTTTTTTTCCCACCACACCCACAGCATTTGGACGTTCTCAGGCCAGGGATCAAACCTGCACTGCAGTTGTGACCTGAGCCACAGCTTCTATGGTAACACTGGATCCCTAACCCCTGTGGCACAGGGAAATTCCTCCATCCATTCTTTCTCTCTCTCTCTCTCTCTTTTTTTTTTTTTTTTTTTTTTTGCCTTTTAGGGATGCACCCATGGCATATGGAGGTTCCCAGGGTAGGAGGTAAATCAGAGCTGCAGCCGCCAAGGCTACACCACAGCCACAGCAAAGCCAGATCTGAGCTGTGTCTGCAACCTACACCACAGCTCACAGCAACACCAGATCCCTGGCCCACTGAGTGAGGCCAGGAACCAAACCCGTGTTCTCATGAATCTTAGTCAGGTTCGTTTCCACTGAGCCACGACGGGAACTCCCTCTCATTCTTTTTAAAATGGAATTTCTAAGCTCTATGCTTGGAAAATTTAGGAAATACGGACGTGTAAGAAGAAATTGAAATGTGAGTCCATCATCCATAAAAAACGAAAGCACATTAGCATATTGGTGTATATCTTTCTAATGATATTTATATGGATAAAAGTCCTCTAGACAACTGGACAGCTAGAGGTATAGATAGGCGGATAGCTTGGTAGATGCTCTATTTAAATAATATAGTGAGACTTCTCCTATTTATCTATTTATTTAATTTTATGGCGGCAGCCTCAGCATCCAGGAAGCTCCCAGGCCAGGGATTGAATCTGAGCCACAGCTGCAGCCTGTGTAACCTACACATAGGAAGCAATGCCATTTCCTTCTTTATCTGCTGTACCAGGCTGGGGATTCAAACTTGCGCCTCCGAAGCGACCCAAGCCACTGCAGTCCAGTTCTTAACCCACTACACTATGGCAGGAACTCCTCCCAGGCCTTTAAATTGAGAACATGGCTTTTACCTTGGAGAATTTTTGTCATTTTTATTTCGATAAAATGTCAAACTTGGAGGACAGTTGCAAGACTAGTAGTTCAAACATGCCTGTGTCTTTTACTCAGATTAATCAAATTAGCCAGTTATTAACATTTTATCTCCATTGCTATTTGTGTCCTCAGTTTCTCTCCCCTCATATATATATGTTCTTTGATATTCAACATATGTGTTTTATATCTGTTTTGTTATATTTCCTCTATATAAAATGCAGACTATATATGAAATAACAAAACAATGTGTAGATTATATAATCTATAGTTATCTATAAACATAAGATAAATAGATAATATAGGTAACATAAATACATACATATATACCCTTCATATATTTTTTTCTCTACATCATCTGAGAGTAGGTTGCAAATAGCATGCTCCTTTATCCCCCAATACTTTAACAGGTTTATTCACTAAGAATAAGAACATTCTCTTGCCAAAACACAGTGTATTTATCAAAACCCAAGAATTGAACATTGATACAAATACTATTATCTAATCCACAGTCCACTTTTAAATTCCTCCAATTATCTGAATATTGTATTTATACTCTTTCTCTTTTCACAGTCCATCATCCAATCCAGAATCATACACTGGGAGAATAATTCCACAGATGCCTAATACCCCACCATATGGATTTCTGTATTTTACTAACTCTTACTATTGAATGTTTACATTTGACTAATTTTTCTTTTCTATAAGTAATGCTACTGTGAATATCTTTGCTCTTAAATCTTTGTCCTATCCCCTCTAGATAATTACCTTATAATAAATTAATAGGTTCAACCATGTGAAATTGCCACTTCTTTAGGTCAAAATGATCAAGTATTGATTATTTCATTTGTTCCAACTTAATAGAAAAGTGGGATTACTCAGGCAAAGGAAATTATGAAGGCATATGGCAAGTTCTATTGAATTGCCCTCTTAAAAGATTACATTTTGAATTTCATAGACTGTGAGTGCCTGATTCTTTTCATTCTCATCAGCACTGACTATTGATATATTGAAATCATGGTTAGTTCGGTGGGAGAAAATCACGTCGTTGTTTTAATTTACATTTGTTTTAAAAACAAGAGTGTTTAAATGTTTAAGATCTTTGACCATTTGTATTTTTTGTTTTGTGAATTTGCTATTTTTCCATTTGTTTACTGGTGTTTTTATCATCACAAAATTTACTCTTTAACTGTTGACCCAATTTGTCTTTTGATTTCATTGTGCTTATTTTACTTTTTTATTTCTTTATATATATATTTTTTCTAATGTACAGCATGGTGACCCAGTTACACATACATGTATACATTCTTTTTTCTCGCATTATGTGTTCCATCATAATTGACTAGAGTTCCCAGTGCTGCACAGCAGGATCCCGTTGCTAATCCATCCCGAAGGCAACATCCTGCATCTATTGACCCCAAGCTCCCAGTCCCTCCCACTCCCTCCCCTTCCCCCTTGGCAACCACAAGTATATTCTCCAAGCCCATGATTTTCTTTTCTGTGGAAAGGTTCATTTGTGCCATATATTAGATTACAGATATATGTGATATAGTATTTGTCTTTCTCTTTCTGACTTACTTCACTCAGAATGAGAGTCTCTAGTTCCATCCATGTTGCTGCAAATAGCATTATTTTGTTCTTTTTCATGGCTGAGTAGTATTCCATTGCGTATATATACCACATCTTCCTGATCCAATCATCTGTCAGTGGACATTTGGGTTGATTCCATGTCTTGGCTATTGTGAATAGTGCTGCAAGTAACATGCAGGTGCTTGTGTCTTTTTTAAGCAGATTTTGTCCAGATATATGCATGATTTTGGTGCATGGTCATATGGTAGTTCTATGTATAATTTTCTAAGGTACCTCCATACTCTTCTCCATAGTGGTTGTACCAGCTTACATTCCCACCAACAGGGCAAAAGAGTTCCCTTTTCTCCACACTCCCTCCAGCATTAGTTATTTTGGACTTATGAATGATGGCCATTCTGACTGGTGTGAGGTGGTATCTCATGGTAGTTTTGATTTGCATTTCTCTAATAATCAGTGATGTTGAGCATTGTTTCAAGTCCTTGTTGGCCATCTGTATTTCTTCCTTGGAGAAAAGTCTATTCAGGTCCTTTGCCCATCTTTCAGTTGGGTTTTTGGGTTTTTTGCTCTTGTTTGTATATGTATAAGTTTGTATATTCTAGAGATTAAGCCCTTGTCGGTTGCATCATTTGAAACTATTTTCTCCCATTCTGTAAGTTGTCTTTTTGTTTTCTTTTTGGTTTCCTTTGCTGTGCAAAAGCTTGTCAGTTTGATTAGGTCCCACTGGTTTATTTTTGCTCTTATTTCTGTTGCTTAGGGAGACTGACCTGAGAAAACATTTGTAAGGTTGATGTCAGAGAATGTTTTGCCTATGTTCTCTTCTAGGAGTTTGATGGTGTCTTGTCTTATATTTAAGTCTTTCAGACATTTCGAGTTTATTTTGGTGCACGGTGTGAGGGTGTGTTCTAGTTTCATTGATTTGCATGCAGCTGTCCCACTGTTATTCAACATAACATTGGAAGTCCTAGCCACAGCAATCAGACAAACAAAAGAAATAAAAGGCATCCAAATAGGAAGAGAAGAGGTAAAACTATCACTGTATGCAGATGACATGATATTATATATAGAAAACCCTAAGACCTCCACCCAAAAACTACTTGAACTGATCAACAAATTC
Organism: Sus scrofa; assembly: GCF_054392235.1. Taxonomy (NCBI): domain Eukaryota; kingdom Metazoa; phylum Chordata; class Mammalia; order Artiodactyla; family Suidae; genus Sus; species Sus scrofa. Next base: position 4,714,419 of record NC_139383.1, read on the forward strand.
AGCAAAATAGGATATAAGATTAACATTCAGAAATCAGTCACATTTCTGTATACTAATAATGAAATATTAGAAAAGGAAAACAGAAATGCAATACCTTTTTAAATTGCACCTCAAAAAATCAAATACCTGGGAATACACCTGACCAAGGAGGTAAAGGACTTATATGCCGAGAACTATAAAGCAATCAAGGAAATTAAAGAAGGTGTAAAGAAATGGAAAGATACTCCATGCTCCTGGGTTGGGAGAATTAATATTGTAAAAATGGCCACACTACCCAAAGCAATCTACAGATTCAATGCAGTCCCTATCAAATTACCCATGGCATTTTTCACAGAACTAGAACAGACAATCCAAAAATTTATATGGAACCACAAAAGACTCAGAATTGCCAAAGCAATCCTGAAGAACAACAAACAAGCAGGAGGCATCTCTCTCCCAGACTTCAGGCAATGTTACAAAGCCACAGTAATCAAAACAGTGTGGTACTAGTACCAAAACAGACAGACAGACCAATGGAACAGAATAGAGAACTCAGAAATAAACCCAGACACCTTTGGTCAATTAATCTTTGACAAAGGAGGAAAGAGTATAAAATGGGAAAAAGACAGCTTTTCAGCAAATATTGCCAGTAAACCTGGACAGCTGCTTATTTTACTTTTTGATGATTTTATCTATATATAGTCAAACCTTTATTTCCTTAATGATTAGATAAATATTTACCTACTTCCCTTTATTTTATATTTTTTAAATGTTGAACTGTTTTCCCATATTCAACTTATTTTAGAGTATGTTCTGCCTGGTGTGAACTATGCATTTAATGTATTTTTTTCTAGCAGTTAACAAACTTGCCACTGCACTCATTAGAGTATATTTCCCAATTGATCTGAAATATCAAATGATCTGAAAGGCAGTATGTATCCCAATTTATCTTGAAGTGTTCAGTTCTCACACTGATGGTATTGAAATATTCCATTATGTGGGCCCTTTTATGTGATCTATGCCATACTGTTTTGATGCCATTCGGCTTTGATTTTATTATTTATTTTAGCAACTCTCTCTTGGAAGAAAGAATCTCCTTTTCAAAATTTCTTTGAATATTTTTCTTTCTTAGAATTATCTTATCAATTTGCTAAAGAATCCATTGTAATCAATTTATAAAATTAGTACAATTTAGTAAAAACCATAGTAAATTGATAAACTAATTTGAGGCAAATAGTTTTTTCAACTTTCTGTTGCCATGCATATATATATATATATATATATATATATATATATATATACACACACACACATTTTTAATTTCAGTAATATTTTATGACCTTCAGAAAAGTATTTCAGTTGTGTGTGTATATATACACATACATATACATACATATATCTTATATTTGTTAACTTGTCCTAATTCATTTTATAATTGCATTCTATTATGAATAGCAAAATTATGGAATTTGTGTATGGAAACTAAATTGATTTGCTTCTGGGTGAGCACTCATAGACATTACTGCTGAAACTTTCTCAGTAACTGCCAACCAGCAGCTTCCAATAAGCTCTAGCATGATAGACAAAATCTCATGGAGAAACGTGCCATCAGCCAGCCTGGACTCTGGGTGATGCATTGAGCCTCAGCCTCACAGGAGATGCTGCCAACCAGGTGTCACAGGTGTGACTTGGAGACCATTGCAAAGCTCAGCTTGTGGCCGCTGCAATTCTGGCTGCACAGATTTACTCTCCTGGCGTTGCAAAACAGCTCTCCAAAGAGGAAGCCAATATAAACACACAGAGCTAGAGAGGTGAGGCGATGGAGTGTTCTGTGCTTCCTGCCAGTGAGCTGAAATGGCTCCAGGCACATTGTTCATTTCCCATACAGAAACTGTAGCTCCATAAAAGTCAGTGTTTAGAAGCTTAAACACAACAATCTCTTATTCTTGCAACTAAACTCTGTGGTTTCAAGGTAAAGAGGCTCGAGAAGCTCAGCTAAAAGGTAACCATTTTGTGGAGTTCCCGTTGTGGCTCAGCAGTAAAAAACCCAACTAGTATTCGTGAGAACGTGGGTTCAATCCCTGGCCCCTCTCAGTGGGTTAAGGATCCAGCATTGCCGCGAGCTGTGTTGCAGGTCGAAGACGCAACTCGGATCTGGCATTGCTGTGGCTGTGGCTGTGGCCGGCAGCTGAGGCTCCGACTGGACTCTTAGCCTGGGAACTTTCATATGCCATGGGTGCAGCCCTAAAAATAAAAGGTAATCATTTTATGGATGTACCTGAGCAATAACAGCCTCGGCCACACAGGGAGTTAAGGGCAGCCCTGCTCTGGGCGCACAGTGCGGCAGACCTGGAGGAGGCAGGCAATGTCCACACTGCCTGTGTGTCTGTATTAGCATCTCTTGTCGCACCTCACACCCTTGCGGCGTGGCAAGGCTCTCTGAAGCCCACGGGGGCCTGTCCTATTTTCTGTCACCCATTGCTTTCCCTTGAGGGGGGACTACGGGGTCAAGGTCACGACAGAAACACACGGAGCTCTCCAAACACCTTGAAACAAGAGATCAGAGCTTTTACATGTGTGCTTAAAATCCACAGCCACCCTTACATGGGTCCCTTCCATGAACCACGTGTGTGGTGTCAACAACCCACACTTGGGAGCAACGAACAGAGCTCCACTCACCTGTATGGTTGTGAATCTTATGTCAGCATGACCAGGTGTCGGCTGTTCAGTCAGCTGTGAGTCTAGGCGTGACTGTGCGGGAGTTTCTGGAAGAGCAGACTGAGTAAAGTGGATCTTCCTTGGAGCGGGTGGGCCCTTCCAGTCCTCAGCCAGGGGAGAGAGAACTCCCTCTCTCTGCCTGTGAGCTGGGGTGTGTCTCCCGCTGCCCCTTGGACTAGAATCACTCCAGGTCTCCTCCTCCCCTTGGACCAGAATCACACCGGGTCTCCTGCTGCCCTTGGACTAGACTCACACCGGGTCTCCTCCTGTCCTTGGACTGGGCTCACACCGGGTCTCCTGCTGCCCTTGGACTGGCCTCACACTGGGTCTTCTGCCCATGGACTGGGCTCACGCCATGAGTGTTCCTGGTCCTTAGCCTTTCTCCACACCTGGCTCACCACTGGATCTCCACTCTCTGGCCTCCAAACACACAACCTGTTCTCCTGGGCCTCCAGCTCCATCACGGGGCATAGCCTCCGTAATTGTGTGATTTGGTTCCTTATGACAGATTTAATGGCTCTGTTTCTCTGGAGAACCTTGACTAAGACACAACCCAAAAAACACAACACAGCCCCAAATGGAGCCTAAGTGAGGTACATGCAGGAGGGAATCCCATAAAATATAAGCTCTCAAACAGAAGTTACACACGGCACAAGGAAATCAGTGGATGAAGAAACCCAATGTGAAACAGACCAAACAAATCAGAGAGCAAACTGCCAGAGGGTAACAGAAGAGGTGAATGAAATTGTGAAATTAAGATATTTGCAGATACATGCAGTTACAAATTATCACTCTTAGAAGTGTGAACTCCTGTGTGAGGGTGGTAGAACTTTTGCTGGCATTCCATTGCAGTGCAGTGGGCGAAGGGTCCAGCATTATCACTGCGGTGGCTCGGGTCACTGTTGTGGTGTGGTTTTGATCCCTGACCCAGGAACTTCCACACGCACAAGTGCTTTAAAAAGAGAGAAAGAGGGAGAGAGAGAGAGAAAAAAAAAAAACCTTTACTGAAAGAAATACCAAAGGATGTACTTCAGGAAGAAAACAGTGAACCCAAAGAATGGGTGAATGAAATCATAAAGCAAGCATGTTAGCAAATCTAATTAAGTAGGGACTTAACTTTACATATGTTTAAAAATCTTAGCATCTACAGCAATTCGGAGCTAAAATTCCAGAGAAGCATATGGGATTCGAGGATTTCACTTCTAAGGAATATTAAAGATTGAATGTTACAACTTGGGTACATATGTGGTTTTTTCTTTTTCTAGAGAGGAAATCCATAGCTTCCATCAGACTCTCAAAGGGGCTGGGACCCCAAAAGAAAGTGAAGATCCATTGTCCTGGGGCTTGAGGTCATGCACGACACAGCCCAGTCCAGACTTCTCGGAGCCGCCTCAGACTCAGAAGACACTCCAGTCCTCACGCCCCTTCCTCCTGGTGTCTCCTCAGGGTCATCCAGCTTGAAGGGGTGGAGAGAGCCTACACCTGTGACAAGGACAAGTCATGGTCTGTGTGAGGCCATGTGACTGACCACAACCTGAGCCCAAACCCTAAAAGGAGCTAAAAATGAAAAAATTAGTCCAACAAATAATTTCATCCAGTTCCTTTCAAACAGGTGGTGAGATTTTTCTCTGTAACCAATACCATACATAATTTTGCAGGAAATAATTCTCAGCCTCAGGTTCCTATGGCCAAAAGGATTCCGAACTATGGTAAAATTAAAATAGATGAAGAGAGACTGGGGTCTCTGCTGGCACAATACGAGCAGGCTCCTTCAGCAAATTTGCTCACTACTAACTGAACCAAGTGGAAATATATCAAATCTGCGGACATTCAGCAACCTCATCAACCTAGAGCTAAATTTCTGCAGCAAGAAACAGCTGCTAAGAGAGTTCAAACTATGCAATGACCACTTCGCTTTATTTCCTGTTGAACTGATTGATTTTTCAATGGAACTACAAGTCGTGGCGAGTTTGATGGCAGCAATCATTGTTCGGCATTCTCTGCCGGCCCCTCTCCGCTGCAGGAGAGAATTCTGACCCTGTAGCTGGGCTCAGCCCTGCAACCAGCTTTGCCCCCTGACTTCAGTGGCTGTGATGCAAGCAGAAGCCTTGCATCCATTGGTTTATTTGCTTCACATGCTCTGCTGATTGGCCAGAATAATGTCTTCTGCTGCCTGGCCCAGCCCAGCCCACTGTGCAGAACTGAAGTAAACACGAGCTGCTGGAAACTGGTGGTGAGGGAGCCTTCTTACGCTTCTTTATTATGGCTGCAACTGGTGAAGAAATTCCTGTTTGCTTCTCTTGCAAATCAAAAAAGTCACCCCAGCTAAGAAACACCTTTGAAAATCTGGGCTTTGACACGTGGGTTATTTTAGAGTTGTTTGCTCTCAAAACAGGAGAGATTGTCATCTGCCTGAAAACCAGATTCAGAGCAATACTAAACACGAAACCTTTGTAAACACCCAGCACAGATTTATAATTGATGGAGTATGCTCCTGGGACTCCGACAGGTTCTAGAGCATTCAGTTACAAAGGACCCTTTCAGTTTGCTGACTTTTAAAGATAAAAGGGATACATGTACCCATATGTTCATTGCAGCACTATTCACAATATCCAAGATATGGAAATGACCTAAATGTCCATTGGCAGATGAATGGATTAAGATGTGGTACATAGATACAACAGAGTACTACTCAGCCATAAAAAAGGACAAAATGAGGCCATTCGCAGCAACATGGATGCAACTAGAGATTCTTATGCTGAGTGAAGTTAAGTCAGAAAAAGAAAGACAAATACCATATGATAGCACTTAAATGTGGAATATAAAATATGGCACAAATGAACCCATCTGCAAAACAGAAACAGATCACAAACAGACTTGTTGCCAAGGAGGTGAGGTGGACGGGGAGTTGGGGTTGAGATGCAAACCATGGCATTTAGAATGGATAAACAGTGGGGTCCTACTGTACAGCACAGGCAACTGTATCCAATCTCTTGGGATAGAACATGATGGAAGAGAGTAGGAGAAAAAGAATGTGTGTATATGTATGAGTGGGTCACTAGGCAGTACAGCAGAAATTGACCCAACACTGTAAATCAACTCTAATAAAATAAAGTTGATGTACCCTTTCTTATTTTTTGTGGTGTGACCTCAGGGAATTTTATTTCATTGATTATACAACACACATTTTCCCTCTACATTTCATTAGGTGCCTTTTCAAGTGTTTGAGAGCTGATGTGGAAATCAGTCAATCACAATTTTCTGAATTAAAATATGACAGAATAAAAATTTTACATTTGAAAAATTTTATGTATTTTACAATGCTTAAATTCATTAGCAATGGTTGATTATTGCATCTTTAAAAATTGCTTCATGTGTGAGGAAGGAGGTAAAGATATTTGCTTTTAGGGAACAAAACAGAGTCGAGGGAAAAATCCAGTGCCTTTCCTCAGCAAAGGTCCTACCATCCCAGGCCTAGTGGAAAAAGAGCTACCTCATCACTGGAACAAGTTTCATCAGAAGGATTCCTGTCTATCACTGGGTCATAAAGCCAAGCTGCAAGTCTATTATCTCCCAGTGCCTGGGCAAGCTCCATATGAAGAAATAAGGATGGTTACAGCAAACAGTAAGGCAGTCTTCCAAGGCCAAGGCTAACAGCTAGCTGCCACTGTTACAACCGGCTCACACGGTTGGATGATGTAGACAGTGAGTTTGGTTCCAGGCTTCAGAGGCTGACCTGCTCTGACTGGAATGTAGGCAAGTCACTTAAGGCCTCTACACCTGAGCTTCAGTCCCCGGTCAGCAACGACCGCGTGACGTGGGACATGAGCAGAACATAAGGACGACCTCAGGCCGGCCACCGGACCTGCTGCCTTGGAAACCGGTTTAACGATGAATCCAGGTGATGCTGATGCCACTAGACGTGGAGGCCGGAGTGTGGACAAAGCCCTGTGCTGGAGCCAGGGGAGCCCTCGGCCCCCTGTCCCGGGGAGAAACATCCAATCCATCTTGAGCGTTTGTTGGGTTTGTTCCGGCGAAATGTGGGGTTATACGTATTATTATCATTCTCATCATCATTACTATTCTCTCACAGCAGCAACCTGAGCCTGGACTAAGGGAAGCATAAACCCGCCCACCTGCTCACGAGCAGCTTACACACAGCGGAGCCCTGGACCAGGGGCACCTCTCTTAAGTGTGACGCGCGTTCACCTCCCAGCTCCACACTCGAAATCCGTCTCATTCCAATGCCGACACATTTTCTTCCAAGTGAAGACAAGAACGGTTTTCTATTAACTCATTGGAACACCTGTGGGATGCTCCTTTTCTCTTGCCCTCTCTCATCCCCTCCCCTGGGGCGGATTTTTGGACAAAAATTCTAGAGATTCCTCAGCCCCAAGTGAGTAGCAGGTGGGTGTCAGGATTCACAGGAAGCGATTCTGCACCCTTCATTCCATGAATTGGATCGATAAACTGAAAAATAACAGCTTTCATCCACTTTTCTTTCCAAAAAAATTTTTTTGCAGAAGCGTCTCTCTCCTCCATCCTTCCTTCCATCACCTCCAGCCCACCTGGAAAGGCCAGTGGGGACGGCCTGGGCACCCGGAGCAGCTAGGTGGGCACCTCGCAAAGCCCATGACCAAAGGCTTCACGGAGCGAGCCCTGCAAATCACCAGGGCCCATGCAGAGCAGACAGCCAGCAGCGGCATCAGAGCAGGGAGAACAGGTTCGCAAAGGGGCTTGTTTCTGTGTTTCATTCTTGCATGTGACATCCTGATTATTAAAGATTTGCAAAAAGCACAGAGCATGAAATGCAGTGAGAGAGGCCGCCATCCTGCTTGGCTGCCTGCCCCCTGGGGAGCACCTACAGGACAGGTGGGAGCAGCACAGCTCCACCATGAAGCCACCCACACCTGCGGCCCACTGCACCTGCGCTCCACCTGCACCTGTGGCCACCACACCTGTGATCCCCCTGCACCTGTGCCGCCAGCTCTTTGCAGAACGCTGGGGGTGCGGATTCCAGAAGTAAGGACCGAATGTGCTTCCTAGAAACTGAATTAGCCTCAGTACATTTCATCTCTATGAAGTGTCTATACAACATGCAAACTGGATGTCAGAGGCTTTAAGCAAACCTAGCGTTTTGCTTTTGTTCTAAGTGGAGACTGCAAGAAACTATAAAGGTTCAAAAGGGCTGTATCCTCTCCTTGTGACTGTGTACAGATCAGTCCCAGAAAAGCGGGGCTCCAGGTGAGGTCTCACACTCAGCCTTCCTCGTCCTGGGCCCTGAGTCTCCATGTCAGGCTGGATGCTCCAGCAGAACCAGACATCCCTATCCCTCAGGGGCCAGGGAACATTCCACAACACAGCCCAGGATGAACAGCCCAGCAGGGCTGCCCCAGGAGGCTCCCAGCAGCCCTCAGCAGCTCCGCCCTCAGCCTCCAGCTGTGTGACCTGTGATGCCACCCTCTGGGACCCCCATCAGTGACGCCATCCTCTGTGACGCGCCTTAGAAGAGATCGGGAGATGGAGGGAGTGAAGGACGGAGGGGGCGGGAGTGAGGAGGGGAGGCACCCTCCTCCTCCCTCTGCATCCCGGAAGCACGCGGTCAGGTGTCACCTTGGGCACCGGTCTCCTGTTCTCCCACCTCTCACTCCCATCAGTGTTAATGGTGACGGCCCCCCACCCCCAAGCCGGGGAGGAGGGGGTAAAGGCCCCGGAAGAGGAGCAGAGACCGTCACAAGATTTACGGTTCAGATGGAGGTTATGAAACTGAGACCCGTGTGGTGGTGTGAAAACAGGCCAAAAGGCCATCAGCACCCTCCGCAGCGCTGAATAAGATGCCCCAGGCGTCACCTCTGTGGGGCGCTGTGCACAGAGGGTCCCGCCTCCAAAGCTTGCTGACTGGTTTGGTCCACGCCACCGCCTCCCTCCACCCTTGTCAAAGAACCAATGGGACAGGAGGAAACGAATGCAGCTCGGAACAAAGGAAGCACAGCTCCTCACTGAGTCTGGAAATTAAGACCATGGAACTTACCCTGTTTTGCTTTAATTAAACGCGCTTTTAAAAATATAAGTATCAGCCACATGCTATATGGGTGATCAAAAGATCCCTGCTAATGTTAATATAGAAAAGGAAATATACATATCTTTCTCCGCCTCCTATTAACTAAATCACGGAAGCATTTATATGACCAAAGCAATAAAAGAGGGAAAGGAGATGGAATCAGAGAGAAACCTATAAAGATGATTAAGCTTTGCTGAAAGAAGAGCCAGTAATGGAATCCACGGCTCTGCTACTAAGTGCAGCTTGACAGCATCTTTCTCAGATTCCAGTACTTACTAGAATAATAACTCTGCTATTGATTATATTTAATTATTAAACCCTTTTCCCCAAATGAAATGCAAACTAGTTTTCTGGATGACAGGATGTTATTAACTTATGCATCTTAATAATCTTGGTGACTATTGTGCCTGAAAGTGGAAAAATGATTTGGCTTTTATAGTAAAGCAACACCAAGAAGACAAAATGCCAAACAGGTGACTCAAAATCTACACATTAAAACAGAGGATGCTGTTTCAAAGCAATGTTATCCTGTGATCGAAGCTTCAAAATGGGAATGTTCAAAATCTGGTCATGCAAACAAAGGCCCGTTGGAGGCAGTCAGATGGCCGCCACCTGGGCAAATTTGCAGCCGGGCAGTGGCGCCAGGCTGGACCGGCCCCACCGCGCCCCCCTGCAGCGTTTCCCCACCTCAGCCTCCTCCTGCCTCCTAAACTCTGCTCAGAGGAAAGACAGGTCAACTTATCCACCCCAAGAATGTAACAGCAGCAGAGATAAGGCTCAAAATATGTCCTCTCCCCCGGGGGAATTTGCATCTTAATGAAAGACTAAACTTTTACTCCACAGCAATGGATCCTACAGGAGAATTTCAGAAAAATGTTAGTGGAATGGTTATAGGGGTCAAGAGGAAGGGACCGGGCAGAATCTGCATGGTCCATCTAGGACTTCTGCTTCCTGGAGGTCACCCCAGCATCCACTGTCTCCCCTGGACCTGGGAAGGGAAAAGAGTCAGAGACAGTGCAGGTTAATTTTTATCTCAACCACACTTTCACCAATGGGTTTAACTCACACCCAAAACATTTTGGCTGCACTGATGCGAATTAATGTAAGTTAATAGTAAAAGGATTATGACACAAACAGGAGGGCTGAGGCTTGGATTAAAAAAACTAATTGGGATCTTATTATTCTCTGATATACCAAAAAAAAAGCATTTGAAGTGTATCAGGATATAGTCTGGTCTAGAACAGTCCCAGAACAACCATACAGAATTACCTAGAACTTTCATTTATGCTTTTAAATATTCAGGGAAAGTCTCATACATCATTTTCACCATAACAATGGCCCCATGATTCCCACAGGGCTCGTCAGTCGCTGCAACTTTAAGATGCCTGTTTCTCAGTGTTTTATTCAATTAACTTCATAAGCTTTCATTTGGCTTCATAGCAACGGCATTAATGAAATGAGAGTTTGTGCCCAGATATCATTTGTCTGCTTCCTGCCCAGACATTGTGCTTTTGCATCAGCCCTTTTTAGAGGCAGTCACTCTTCAGACACTAAGGCAAAATCCTCATTAATGTTATTGCTTTAAGTAATGCTGCAGGGGGTGCTGGGGTCCACGTCACCCCCCCAGCTCACCAAGTCCCTGCAAGGGTAAGTGAGCTGCCAGCCAGTATGCAGTGAAAATAGTGACGGTTTTCTTGGCTCCTGCTGGACAGGGAGCCAAGCTCTCAGAGTGGATGGAGCTGGGCTCTGCCCACCACCCACAAAGTGTGTCCAAGCTCATCATCTCCTGGATGTAAGTAGACTTTCAGTAGGTCACACCTGTCTGCCCACCTCCCCAGCCCTCACTTCCCAAACTTAATCTGTAACCCCTTTATAAGACGCAACTCTGCTGGCATCACCTTATGTGGCTCTCACATAAGGTGGTGCCAGCCAGTGGCTGTGGTCTCCTAACAGCAGTGTTACTACCGACGCCCACTGAGAGGAGCAAAAGCAATTTGGGGGGCTCCAGGAGACCTCTAAAGATGATCTCACTTTCTCACCTGTGCAGGTGTTCTTACACCTGCGGTAAGCAGTCTGGGCTCTTTCGCAGGGAGAAACAATCAAGCAGTCATGCGCGGGGGACACATTTGAACCCATGCTGCTCGCCCGCAGTTCCCGGATGTGAGGACACGGGACGCAGCCAAACAAGGTCCCTGCCCCCAGGATGCTGATGTTCCAGTGGGAAGACGTGGTGGTGAACTAGGAAATCAGTAGTGAGATGATTTCAGCTAGAGGTAAGTGTCCTGACAGGTAAGCCTGGTGATGGGGTGGGCTTGCTTCAAGGCTACCTTAGCTACCAGGAAAGAGGAGACAGTAGATCTCAGACTAATGGCCAGGAGGGGCCACAGGAGCGTGTGGAGGAAGTTCTGGTCAAGGCCCTTGGTTGCAAAAGTCCCCAGGTGGGGGTGGAACAATGGAGCCACAGCAGGAGCTAAGGGGTGGGGAGCCTGGTGAGCAAGAGGAACGTGGGCCCAGGTGGGCTCTGTGGGGACCCAAGGAGTCCCAGGTAGGGCTGGTAGAGTCCCAGGTGAGGTCCCAGCAAGAGCCTGTCTTTGTTATTCCTATTCCGAGTGTTACAGGAAGCTGGCAGAGGGTCGAAAGCAGGAGATTCACCTGGTTCCATTTGTTTCTAGAAAGATTTGGGTTTGGGATTAAAAATGTTCAATAAGAGTGCAGACAGGTGAGGAGGACAGAAACTGGAATCCATCTGGACCCCGGCTGCCCCCCCCCCCCAACGCTGCCTCCAGGTACAGAGCAGGGGGAACCACCTGCTCAGGGGCGATTCCAAATGACACACATGAGAGTTAGTTGTTTCACAGCCACTTCAGTCTGATGCCCACAGGTCCAGAGAGAGAGAGAGCCAGCAGGCAGAAGGTGGGCAAGCAGCGCTGGAGGGGGCACAGCCAGAAGCTCCCCACAGACCTCCTCCCACCGGGACTGGGGATCTCCTCGCTGGGACGTCACACCCTGACTCTGAAAAGGTCGATACCAAGAGGAGAACTCAGAGGCTGCCTGCTCTCTGCGTAACGAACAGAAAAAGAAGTAGGAAAGAATTCAGCATATGAGCAAAAAAGCGGTGGTTCCTTATCAGAAGTCGGAAAGGGTCTCCCATCAGCTCTAGAACCTGCTACATCCCTTTATTTCTACTGGATACCAGGGTGGACTTAAAAAACATGCTCAACCCGAATGAAAATGAATGTATTTTGCATGTGAGAAGGATGCGAATTTGGGGGTGCCCGTGTTGTAATGCTAGGGACTGAATCATGTACCCCCCCCCCATATTCATAGGTTGAAGCTTAACATCCAGTGTGACTGTATCTGGAGATAGGCCTTTAGGATGTAATTAAATTAAATGAGGTCATAACTGTGGACCCCAATCCAGTAGGATTTGTGGTCTTATAAGAAGAGAGGAGTTCCCGTTGTGGTTCGGTGGAAATGAACCTGACTAGTATCTATGAGGATGTGGGTTCCATCCCTGGCCCTGCTCAGTGGGTTAAGGATCCGCCATGAGCCGTGGTGTAGATCGCAGAAGCGGCTCTGATCAGACATGGCTGTGGCTGTGGCTGTGGTGTAGGCTGGCAGCTGCAGCTCCAATCTGACCCTTAGCCTGGGAATTTCTGTATGCCGCACCTGAGGCCATAAAAAAAAAAAAAAAAAAAAAAAAAGTGGTGATGGCTGCCTACAAGCCAAGAGGCCTCAGAATAAAACCTATGTTGCTAGCACCTTGATAACTTCCAGCCTCCAGAACTGTAAGAAAATAAATTTCTTTTGTTTGATCCAAAAAACAAAAACAAAAACAAACCATGCACAACCTAAAACTTGAGAGTTAGGTTTTATTTGGGGCAAAATAAGGATGATAGTCTGGGAGGCAGCATTTCAGAGAGCTCTGAAAAAAACACTCCAAAGAAGCAGGGGGAGGCCAGTATACATGTGATTTTGGTGAGGGGGAAGAACAAGGTCACTGCTCATCTCATGATGGTCACCACTTGTCACAAGGAGCAGATGTCACCATGAAGGGTTTTAGTGTTTCTCCAGATATGAGGAGATGCAAGAATTGGGCTCATAAAATCTTCTCCCAACAACATCTAACTCTCGGAAGACCTGTTCTGCCAAATTTCCCAGAGCACAGAGGGCCTCCCCTCTGGTCTCTACCCTGAGCTCCTTCCAGGGGGTGTTGCGGGTCAGCAGCTGCAGTGGCTCAGGATCAATCCGTGTAGAGGCAGACGGCTAGGGCCACATTCAGCTCACACTCATCTCTCTCCAGCGCCCCCGCCCTGGGGCAACCTTTCCAGGAACCAGGCACAGAGGGCCTGAGAGGTGGAAAGCCGAGGCCGAGGGGCAGGACCCTGCTCACGCTCTTCCTCTTTCCATGGGGGGCGGGAAGTGTTGAGAAGGGGCTGCCCAGTGCCCTGTGTGCATGGGGGGGGTTGCTCCCACCACCTCTGTTCCGGCCTGTGGTGACTCATGCGGGGCTGCTGGCCAGTGCTGACCAGCCAGGCTTCACTAGAGCCGCTGTGCGGCCACATGCATGGGGTCCAAGGTGTCCCACCCCCTTCAGACAGGACCCGCACTCCTACGGCTGCTGCATTCTCTCCTCCTCCCCCTCCCTCCCTCTCTTTCTGCAACAGGAACTCCATCCAAGCTGCCAGCCCTCCCTGCACCAGTGGATTGGACGATGAACTGACATTTTCTAAACAGCCTTTGCTCCACCCTTGATTAGAAACTATCTTTAATTGAAACACCGCATCAGAATTCTGAGCCAATTTCACCCCGGCTCTCCTAAGTGCTTTGTACAAAACATTAACTCTAGAATCTTATTACACATTGGCAACTCCTGTGACAAACATAAATGATAATTTCGCTCTAATGCTTTCTCGAGCAAGCCATATTTTTAAAGGCTCATGGATAATAGTAACTTATTGAGGGGCATGGCTAAGTGTTGGATTTATCTGTTTATTTTTACACAGAGTTAGAGCTGGAACAGCAGCGGGCTAAACAAATCATAATAGAGCACAGTTCTGACAGGTCCAGGCGATGTTCACCTGGAAACCGGCCTTGTCCTTAGGGACCAGCAGCAGGTGGGTGGATAAAGCAACTCTGGAAAAGAAGCAAAGTCAGGTTCTGAATCCTGTTGCCAATTTGCTCACTGAGGGACGCCTCAGAGGATTTCCAGCACTTCGGGGTTAGGGACGAGCCGCGTGGAAAGGGGATCTGGAGTTCTTTGGCGTCGCAGGCTTGGGGAGCAGTCACTGGGGGTTAGATCTTGTGCGTTGCTTCGGACTAGTCATGCTTCCCTAGCTGTGTCCACGAGGCACCACCCCCAACTGGAAAACCCTATTTGGTACCCATGACCTCATGCCTCCAGCCTCCAGTGGCTGGACCAGCAGAAGGCTCTTGACTTGGACCAAGAGTGGCTAATGCTCAAGCTCTTTGGAAGCTGAGGCATGACCTGCAAACCTAAAGCTCTACTCCAACAGGGGCAGGCTGTACCAAACAGATGCTTGATGTGAACCTGTGATGGAGGAGACACAGACTCAGCCAGGCCACGGTAGAGTCAGTGGGCCCTGACAATGAGGTGGAGAGGTCCAGAGGCAGGGAATGGGCCATGGGAGTGGAAAACAGGCTGAAGTTTAGAGAAAACCCAATCTGGCTTCTGAGGAAGCCTGAATTTGAGGTGGGGATAGAACAGGTGCTGTGAGAAAGCGGTGGCGTGAAAAGCGACATTGTATTCATGGGAAGACAATTTCCTTAGATCCAAAACAGCCTCCTGCCCCCAGGTCCAGGGGTCCCAGCATCAGTGTTCCCACGGGGGGGATTTTCATACAATTTTGCCATCCTCATTCCAAATACAGCCCTGTAAGATACTACTCCCCTGCAAGGGAGACCAAGTGAGAGCAATAGTAGACGGAGGCATCATTCAAATGTAATTTGAAAAACTAAAAGTTATCAAAACAGCCGTTACAGCAATTGGTGTGGGGGGCAGGGGCGGAATTTCCCAGGCTCATGAACTCACACCTTTGGGAGTCTCTTCTCTAGAAAGCCTTCAGGGAACCTCTTCCACCTGCCCTGTCCCTCTCCAGCCCCCCCCCACCCCCCACCCCTGCCCTTCCTTCGCTCCATCTCATCCTGGACACATCCCTCTTCATGCATTCAGCACTGAGTTTGGGACTCTTCCCCTGTATCCTTTGAGTTTCTCGAAGACACAAAACCAGGTCTTGTTTAACCCCACCTTCTGCAATAGAACAGCAGAAAGCTCCAGCACCGCAGTGTGCTATAGGTGGAAGCTTGGAAAAACAACACCAGAAAGCTGGTTTCTAGCAATTTTTTTTTTTTTAACATTCCTCCCAACATGTGCCATGCATAATTTATGAAACATTTTTAGCAAAAGGCAAAGTTCCTTTCTTGCCCTTTGTTGATGAAACTTTAGCTTCTTGAGGTTCCAAAGGTTGTAACTTTTAACAGGACAATTTCCCACTTCAAATGTTAGAAATGGTGTAGGTTCCAAACCAAATTAAAACCTCACCAAGGATGTTTGAATTTAGTAATTGCCACCTTTGGAATAATAATAAAAAGGATGTATACTTTGTCAAATTACTAAGCTTCTAAATTTTTCTTTTTCTAAGTTACTAATTTTTTTTTTCTTTTGAGCTGCACCTGCACCATACAGAAGTTCCCAAGCCAGGAATCGAATCCCAGGCATGGCTGCAACCTATGCCACAGCTACGGCAACATCAGTCCTTAACCCGCTGTGCTGGGCTGGGTATCAACCTACGCCACCACATAGATAACACCAGATCCTTAACCCACTGCACTGTAGTGGGAACTCCATAATTTACTAATTTTTTTCTTAAATATACTGACGCTAAATTTCTTTCTTAGCCTTTATCTTCTTTTCAGTGGGTCTAATTAAAAACAGTTAAAAGTATGGAGTTGCCCATCGTGGCTCAGTGGTTAATGAATCCGACTAGGAACCAATGAGGTTGTGGGTTCAATCCCTGGTCTTGCTCAGTGGGTTAAGGATCCCGCGTTCCCGTGAGCTGTGGTGTAGGCTGGCAGCTACAGCTCCGATTTGACCCCTGGCCTAGGAACCTCCATATGCCGCGAGTGTGGCCCTAGAAAAGGCAAAAAGAGAAAGAAAAAAAAAGTAGATTTGATTCAGATTCAGTATTGTTAGCAATACTGATGCTTGTGTATTTCCGCCTCTTTATTGAGACTGACGAACATGCAGCATTGTATATGTATATAATGTAATGATTTGATATACATATGTATCGCAGAACATGTACCACAATAAAGTTTAACACGTTCATCACATCACATAGTTAACCTTTTCGTGTGTGATGAAAATGTAGGGTCTACCGTCTTAGCAACTTCCAGGTATACAACACCAGTTAACTATAGTCGCCATGCTGTGCTTGCATCCCCGCGGCTTATTCACCTTATAACCAGAAGTTTGCATCCGTTGGCCACCTTCATCCAATTTTCCCACCCCATCCTCCTGCCCTTGGCAACCACCCGTCTACACTGCATATCTATGTTTTGGGGTTGTTGTTGTTTTTAAAGATTGCACATATAGGAGTTCCTATTGTGGCGCCGCAGAAATGAATCCGACGAGGAACCGTGAGGTTGTGGGTTCAATCCCTGGTCTTGCTCAGTGGGTTAAGGATCCCGCGTTCCCGTGAGCTGTGGTGTAGGCTGGCAGCTACAGCTCCGATTTGACCCCTAGCCTGGGAATCTCCATATACCGTGGGTGCAGCCCTCAAAAAAGACAAAAGACAAAAAAAAAAAAAAAAGATTGGGCATATAAGTGAGAGCATGCAATATTTTATTTCTCTGACTTAGTTCACTTAACATAATACTTTCAAGATGCATCCGTGTTGTAGCAAATGGCGGGATTTCCTTCTTTCTCGTGGCTGAAGATTATTCCATTGTATGTAGAGTAGATACTGTTTCTTCTTTATCCAGTCATCTGTCAAGGGACACTTCATATTTCGGCTCTTATGACTGATGCTACAGTGAACTTGAGGATGCGGCTATCTATCTCTTTAAGACGGAGGTTTCATTTTCTTCGGATGTCATTATGGTGGTTTTATTCTTAATTTTTTGAGGAACCTCCACACGGTTTCCTACGGTAGCTGCACCAGTTTACATTCCCACCAACAGTGTGCAAGGCTTCCCTTTCATCCTCCCCAGCATTTGTTATCTCTTGCCTTTTTGATGCTAGCCGTCCTAACAGGTGTAGGGTGATGTCTCATTGTGGTTCTGGCGCATGTCCCTGATGATTAGTGATGCTGAGCAACTTTTCATGGACACGTTGGCCATCTGTATTTCTTGGGAAAAATGCCTATTCCATTCCTTTGCCCACGTTTTAATTGGATTATTTGGGGGGGGGGTTGCTGTTGAGCTGTATGACTTCCTTATGTATTTCGGATATTAACTTCTTATCAGATGTATGATTTGCAAATATTTTCTTTGATTCAGTAGGTTGCCTTTTAATTTTGTTGATGTTTTCCTTTGCTGTTTAGAAGCTTTGTCATTTGATACAGTCCGACCTGTTTATTTTTGCTTCTATAGCTTGTGCTTTTGGTGTCATATCCAAAAAAATCACTGCCAAAACCAATGTCAGGAAGCTTTTCCCTACATTTTATTCAAGGAGTTTTATGGCTTCAGGTCTTACATTTAAGTCTTTAATCAATTTCAAGTTAATTTTGTGAGTTGTATGATCTTCTTTATTAGAAACATAAGAGAAAAAAGGAACCATAGGAGTTCCCACTGTAGTGCAGTGGATTAAGAATCAGACTGCAGTGGCTCAGATCACTGCAGAGGTGCAGGCTTGATCCCTAGCCTGGCACAGTGTGTTAAATGACCCAGCGTTCCCATCTGCAGCTGTGGTGTAGGTGGCAGCTGTGACTCAGATTCAATCCCTGGCCTGGGACCTTCCGTATGTGGCAGATGTGGCCATTAAAAAGAAAAGAAAAAAAAAAGGAACTACATAGATAGACATTACATATGCTGTTAGATGCCAATATTAAATAACTGAGCAGCCTTGACCTACACAAGCCAAGAAGCAACTTCACACCAGAAAGTTCATTCTGAACTTTCAACCTTGTCACTTTCACCAACCACTTCTCTCTGCCCATGTAAGGAGTGCCCAGGCATGGGTCTACCTCTCCACCCCTTCCTTCATTACTCATCCTGTTTCTTACCTTCTTCCCCAGCCCATCCACCGACTGTTGTCCTCCTCCTTCCCTTCTGTTGGGTCACCTGGGTCCCCATTCCAC
The DNA here is from genome assembly GCF_054392235.1 of Sus scrofa. Taxonomy (NCBI): domain Eukaryota; kingdom Metazoa; phylum Chordata; class Mammalia; order Artiodactyla; family Suidae; genus Sus; species Sus scrofa. Next base: position 4,732,497 of record NC_139383.1, read on the forward strand.
TGCAGGCCACCTCTCTATGTCAGGATGGCAACTAGATTTTCAACTGGCATGTCGGCTCTAGTGGGTGACTGGAGCACCATACGAGGATTCTGATGTCCTGCCAGAATTCCATGGGGAAGATGCCATTGCAGTCACATATGCAGTCCTATGATGCCCATAAACTAGAATTGGTTCATTGGTGCCCTCCACGAGAATACAGTCAGTCTCAAGTGTGAGAGAAAGATAAGAGGAAGGAAAGGAAATAGTTATTCTTAAAACCCTTTAGGAATTAAAGAAAAGAAGAAAGCTCACATAGTAACCTTACTCTAGGTTCCAGAAAATTTGAATTTCAAGAGGATAAAAATAGGTATTATGTCTAATTTCAGCTCATTTCTCTCCAAGGGAGTCTCTCTCTCTCTCTCTCGAAGAATTTTATTTTAGGTGTTGCTTTTTTTCTCAAAACTATCTTTAAAAGTTATCTGGCTTCCTTAAGTATCTTCCCAGCACCTAGCAATGGCAGGCATTGTATGAAGCCTCTGACTGTCAGGTTGATAGACTGTTCAATGAACACCAGATCAGGAGGGGAAAGAAAAAAAAAAGATTTTGAGTCTATAATGAAGAGAGAGTAGCAGGCTTCTGTTCTAAAAAGGCAGCACCTCGGGAGTGTTTTAAGAATGAAAATCCCCATCTATGTCCTCACTTGCTTTTCTGTTCCCAACAAGGGAACTGAAACTCGGACTTGAGAAATAAAATCAAATTTTGAAATGATTTCTTATGAAATAACTTTGCCTGCCCAGACACATGAACAGATTGACTCGCTTAAACTCTTCCTTGAAAATTGCTGTTTCCATTTCTGCCTCCTCTTTCTCTGCCTCCTCTTCTTCTACTTCCTCCTTTATGATTTTATGTCAGATATTGTTTTATCTTTAAAAGTTGCTTGTTTACACAAACACACAATTTGCAAAAATATACCAATGCTTGGTCTTTTTTTTTTTTTTTTTTTGCTTTCCCTGTCCTTTCTCTTTTCCCTCCTTGGTAGACAGAAAAATGTGTCCTCCCAAAGATGTCCACAACTTAAACCCCCCAAACTTGCATGTTACATGACAAAAAGGACTTTGAAAGGGTGATCAATTAAGGACCTTGAGATGGGGAGACTTTTGGATTATCCAAGAGGGCATAGTGTAATCACCAGGATCTTTGTAAGAAAGAGGCAAGAGGGTCAGTGTCAGAGAGAAAATGTGACGATGGAAGGAAGTTAGAGAAGAAAGAAGTTGCGCTTCTGGCTTTGCAGGTGGAGGGAGGCCATGAACCAAGACATGTCGGCCACCTGCACACGATAGAAAAATCAAGGACATGAATTCTTTTCCCGGAGCTACAGACTGAGAGTAGGCATGTGGTCTGCCTTCCAGGTTCCTGCAGGAGTAGTTTTCCCAAATGTTTTGCTGTAGCATAAACAAGCCACCAGCTCTTTAGGGATCTGTCTCCTCAAATTACCTCTTGACAGAGAGCAGTCAGTCAACCCTGAACACTCACCTTGTGAACCAGAAGTAAACATCCACCTAATATGAGCCATTAGAATTCCTGGTTTCTTTTTTTATAGCAGCTCCTGCTACCCCAACACACACAGAAATTGTGACCTTGCGGTGACGTATACAGGAAAAGAGAGATAGTGGCACGGGGTCAGGTTAGAGATGGCAAGGAGGTCGACGTGGCAAGCTGGGGTCTAGGGGTGAGGAAGGCGTCTCCCCCACTGGTGGCAACAGTATTAGGGATTTTTAGATATTTTCCTCAGTATTCAGATAATATACTCACACATATCTATGACATGCGCACACCTGGGCATAGATGATGAAGGGTTTGGTTATTGGTTTTTTTAATCAAAGGGAACTCATAGAGCATTTCTCTTCCCACGCTCAACAATATGCTATGAAATCACTGCAACTCCGTATATTCCAATTCATTATTTTTGTAACAGCTGCATAATATTCCAAATGGTTGTACTGTAACTTAATCCTTTCCCTGACTCTGCATCTTCATAGGCATTGTCACTCTGACCACGATGCTGTGATAAGTAACTTTGACAAGTATTCATGCAGGCTGATGCTTTGTTTCCATGAGATAAGCTCTCAGGAGTGGAACTGCTGGGTTAAAGGGTCAGTGTGTTTTCATTTTAACAAATATTCCCAATTTGTTTTCCAAAACAGTTGTCGACTTTTTCCCACCAGCCCTGCCTGGTAATGGCCCCCTGGCCTCACATGCTCACTTGCAGTTTTTTGGTTTTTTTCTTGCCCACCTCCCTGGTAGTTGAGAAACAGCATGGAACTGGGCTGCCGTCTTACTCTGACAAAATTTTGCCAGAAAGGTTGACCATCTTCTCGTATTATTGTCCTTTTGGATTTTCTTTTTTGTAAATTGCCTCTCCAAATCTCTCACCCATTTTTAATGGGGTTGTTTACACCCATCTTGACAATTAGTAAAAATTCTCTGCATATTACAGAGATTAAACTCTTTCCTCAGCAATGCCTGTATTTTCATTCCTTTTTAGGCGTGCTTATTTTTTCTTTTCCCATTGAAAGAAAAAAAAATTTTTTTTTCTTTTTAGGGCCACACCTGTAGCATATGGAAATTCCCAGGCTAGGGAGTGAATCGGAGCTACAGCTGGTGGCCTTCACCACAGCCACAGCAATGCCAGATCCCAGCTGAGTTTGTGACCTACACCACAGCTCACGGCAACACCAGATCCGTAACCCACTGAGCAAGGCCAGGGATTGAACCTGAGTCCTCTTGGGTCCTAGTTGGGTTCACTAACCGCTGAGCCACCAAAGGAATTCCCCCACAGAAAAATTTCTAAGTTCTATATAGTCACATAAATCTATTATTTGTTTCAAGGTTGCCAGATAAGAATCTCTCTCATTCCTAGACTGTTAATGTAATGTTTATTTTTCTTGAAAAACTATTATTTTTTACTATTTTTATTTTTTCTTAATTTTCAATTGAATATTTAATTCACCCAGAATTTATTTTTATATAATGTATGATAAGAATCTTGTATATTTCATTTATCTTTATTTTCTCACAAACAGATGGGTGGGTATGCCAGAACAATATATATTAAATAATCAATTCTTTGCTCACTGAATTGAAATACCACTTTGTCATATACCAAATTATCTTTTTTTTTTTTTTTTTTTTTAGTCTTTTTGCCTTTTCTAGGGCTGCTCCTGCAGCATATGGAGGTTCCCAGGTTAGGGGTCTAATCGGAGCTGTAGCCGCCGGCCTACACCAGAGCCACAGCAACGCGGGATCCGGGCCGCCTCTGTGACCTACACCACAGCTCACAGCAATGCCGGATCCTTAACCCACTGAGCAAGGCCAGGGGTCGAACCCGCAACTTCATGGTTCCTAGTCGGATTGTTAACCACTGCGCCACGACGGGAACTCCCTACCAAATCCTCCCATATTTGAGATCTACTTCTGCAGGTGCTATGCCTTCCGCTGATATCTGCGTCTGTTCTAAGCACCTCTCAAACCGATCTGAGCACAGAGGTTTTCTAACCCTGCTGCCTGGTGAGTTGTCCTTCCTCACTCTTCTTCTTTCTCCGGAATATGCTCAGGTCTAGATCTCTCCCATATAAACATTCGGGCCACTTTACACAGTTAAAAAGCTACACACGGTTTTTTGAATTATACTTTTAAAATATCTCTTCTATTTTATTGTTTTATATCTTTGTACCTATCAGTTAGACAAACGTTAGGTCTCTTTGAAACTGAAGGTAATCAACCGATCCATTAGATCTGTAACCTGCCTCACTTTGGGTTGTTGATGCAAAAAAACCTGCTTGTCCTCCAGGCGTCAAGAGGCTATTTGCCTGAGCTGCTGTTCGGGGACTTGGAGTCAGCTGCGTCCAGTTCCAGCTGGAGTCTGTTAGGAATGGTTGGGACCACAGACGCTCTAACTGGGCATGCGTGTCTCCTCGGTGCCCTTTGGACGTCAGAGTGCCGGAAACTCCCCCAGGAAAATGCTAACGCGTGTCCCGTGAGGGTGCCGGTAGCTTGGCTGCGCCTGCGCAGAACCACAGTTCTCACACCTTTTTCTTATTGCCAGTCACCTTTCCCCAGGCTCCCCACACTCCCCCAAGCCGCCCACGACGCGCACATCTCCCCACACTGCTCATGCTGCTTACGCGTCCCAAGCCCCTACTCTCCCCAGGGACCCCAGCACCCCAAGCCTCAGCTTCATCTGATAAGTATCCTGCGCTCGTAGTTTGGGGAGCTGGGTTTGAATTCGTCCCCCTTAGCATCTCCAGCGGCTGCCTTTTAAGTACACTTGTTCTCTGCTGGAAACATTAGCGTCTCACGATTTGGCCTTGGGGGAAGGGACCTGGTTCGGTAATATTTTTACTTGACTTAGTCTCTCTTTTCTGCCTAGTTCCTTTAAGCAGTTGTGTGTGTGTGTGTGTTACATTTTATTTGTTCATTTCATGAGCTCGCTCTCTTATTCTTGTTTCTATGGTATTCATTCTCCTTTGTGTACCTTGCAATATGAAATGATTTTCCATTTTTTCTAGAATGTCCCCTGAGTTCCATTCATCTCTGAATTTTTAAAAATTGTGATGTTCTTTCAGAGTTGCGATTGCTTTGTAGGATTGTTTTTCTCTTAAAATTCACTTTGAAATGTTGTATGTCAATTATCCTCTGCTTTGTGAATTCTTCGCTCTTTCTGTGGTTGATTTTTTTCCTTCTGCTGAGAAGCTTTCATTTTCCCTTTTATTTTTTCATACAGTATCTTTCAATGAATACAGATGTTTCACTTTTCATTTTTGTTTGAGTTGAATTTTATTGGACAGGTTCTTAAAAGGAAAACTCACATCAGCTGAAGGACTCCTTCTATTGGTTGCTCAGCGAAAGGGCTACCTCGTGTGTTGCTAACAGCTTCTTTAATTGAGGCAGCTCTGTTCCCCATAAGTTTTTTCTAGATCTTTTTTTTTTTTTCCTCTCTCCCCAGAAGTGAGCCCTTGTTCACTTCTGTCACCCCATAGTGGCTCCCCAAATTGATCACACTGATTTCTATGGGTATTTTTTCCCCCTAAAGCTTACTGATTTTTTGGAGTTTACAGATCTCCTCCATCTTAACAGTTTTACTGAAAGGTGCATATTATTAGGGTTGTCATACATTTTCCTTGTTGCTCTGACGGTTTTGGGAGGTGGAGAAACATGAAGATACAGTTGCCTCCATACTTCTGCTAGAACCTGCTCAGTCATTTAGCCCTTCTTGTTTTGTAATATAAACTTCCAAAGCTATATGTTTCCCTCCATTTACTGCTTTGGCTATATCATATACATTTTCATGTATGGTACTTCTGTTACCCATATTGATTATACTGATTTCTATGGGTTTTTTTTCCCCTAAAACTTACGGATTTTTTTTTTTTTTGGAGTTTACAGATTTCCTCCATCTTAAAAATACACATCATTGACTGTATACTGTGTTCAAGCAAAAGTCTTCAAAAGGTTTTGAAAGTCTTCAAAAGATTAATAAAGACTCTGCTGTTTGTTTACAGTACAAACTAGAAATCAAGAACAAAAATATAACCAGAAATTTCCCATATGTTTGGAAATTCAGAAACACATTACTGACACCATGGATCAAATAAAATATAATAATGAAAGACCATCTTTTGAATGAATGATAACAGAATTACCATATATCACAATGTGTATGATATAGCCAAAGCAGTAAATGGAGGGAAACATATAGCTTTGGAAATTTATATTATAAAACAAGAAGGGCCAGTATTTTTAGTCAAACTTTAAGCAATATTTAAATAATATTCTACCTACTTTCTATATCCCTACTTCTGTGTACCTGTTTCTGTTAATGAGACAACTACCATTAAAATCCATTCTGAATGTGGCTTGGCTAAATTCTCAAGATGTGATAATTTTTTATTTTAATGTATCTACTTCAAATTTTTATTTATTTTTTATTTGCTTGTTTACGGCCACACCTGGCATTTGGAGGTTCCCAGGCCAGGGGTCGAATTGGAGCTACAGCTGCTGGCCTGTACCACAGCCACAACAACACAGGATCCAAGCTGCATCTGCAACCTACAGCACAGCTCATGGCAATGTTGGATCCTTAACCCACTGAGTGAGGCCAGGGATCAAACCTGCATCCTCACAGATACTAGTTGGGTTCATTACCTACTGAGCAACAGTGGGAACTCCCTGCCTCAAATTTTAAAATCATTAAAAATTGCCAAATTAAACATCTTATATTATCTCTAATATATCTTTTTGTCCTAAGTCAATTTTGTCTTATATTCCTGTAGAAACACCTACCTTCGTATGCTTAGAATTTTTCCAGTATATACTTTTCCATCCTCTAATTTTCAATCTCTTTGTTGCCTTTATTTTGGATATGTCTGTTGTAAACAACATGTAGCTAGATTTTTTTTTAAATCCCATATAATACTCTTTTGCATTGTCATTGGAGTTTTTAGTTCATTTATAATTTATTATAAGTGATACGTTTACACTTTTATCTACTTCCTTATTTTGTACCTTTTCTTATACAGACTCCCCGCCACTTTTTTTGGCCTTTTTTAGATCATTTTCCTCTCCCTGTGTTTTTCCTCCTCAGAATGGAAGTTATTATTTTGTAACTCTTCTCTTAGTGGTTGCCCATCATGTCTTCTCATGTCTGCATAAACAAACGCTGTCTTCTCTGAAGAAACCCTGTTATCCTGCCTTCGCAGAGACAAGACTGTGTCTAGCACCCTTCCTTTCAGTCTCATGTAAGGAGACTTGAAGGTAGAAGTGGCCATGGGACTTGCTTTGGCTACAAAGAGGTGAAGGAGGTTGTATGTGGTTAAGAACCAGTGAGTGATTCCCTTTCTTCTTTTCCCTCTGCTGTTATGAATATGGAAAGATGTGTCAAGATGGAGACTCTGTTACCTTGGGTCCTTGAGGGCTTGTGATTGAGCATGTACTGACCAGCATGTGGCCAGGTGGTATAAGGGAAAATAACGATTTATTGTGTCCTGACCCTGACATTTCAAGGCTGCTTGTTATTGTAGGAAAACCCAGCCTAGACTTTAAAAATGTTTGTATTGTGGTACAGTTGCTTCAGTTACGGGTATATAACATAGCAATTCCAATTTTTAAAGGCTATATTCCATTTAGAGTTATTATAAGATATTGGCTGTATTCCCTGTGTTAGACTATATATCCTCGTTGCTTATCTGTTTTATCCACAGTGGTCAGTACTTCTTAATTCCCTACCTCTGTATTGCCCCTCCCCCTTCCCTCTACCCACTGGTAATGCCAGTTTGTTCTCTATATCTGTCAGCCTGTTTTTTTTGTTGTTGTTGTTATCTTCACTAGTTTTATTTTCTAGATTCTACATATAAGCGATAGCATATAGTATTTGTCTTCGTCTGACTTAATTCACTTAGCTTAATACCCGCCAAGTCCATCTATATATTGCTGCAGATGGCAAAATTTCATTCTTTTTTATGTTGAGTAGTGTTCCTCTGTGTGTGTGTGTGTGTACATACCATATCTTCTCTGTTCATTCATCTGTGGATGGACACTTAGGTTGCTTCCGTATCTTGGCAGTTGTAAATAATGCTGCTATGAATGTTGAGTTCCATATATCTTTTTGAATTAGTGTTTTTATTGTTTTGGATAAATACTCAGGAGTGGGATTGCTGGGTCATGTGGTAGAAGTCTTTGAGAAACCTCCATACTGTTTTACGTAGTGGCTATACCAATTTTCATTCCTACTGATAGTGTACAGGGGTTCCCTTTTTGCCATGTCCTTGCCAACATTCGTTATTTGTGGTCTTTTTGATGATACCCATTCCAACAGGTGTGCAGTGACAGCTCATTGTTTTAATTTGCATTTCTCTAATTAACGATGTTGAGCATCTTTTCATGTCCTGTTGGCCATCTGTATGTTTGCTTTGGAAAAATTTCTACTCAAGTCTTCTGCCCATATTTTAATTGGGTTGTTTGTTTTTTTGCTGTTGAGTTTTATGAGCTGTTTATATATTTTGAATATTAACCCCTTATCAGTCATATCATTTGCAAATATTTCCTCCCATTCAGTAGACTGTCTTTTTGTTTTGTTGATGGTTTCCTTTGCTGGGCAAAAGCTTTTAAATTTAATTAGGTCTCTTTTTTTTGCTTTTGCTTTTATTTCCTTTGCTTTAGAAGAATGATCCAAAAAAAATATTGCTGTGATTTAAGCCAGTGTGTTCTGCCTGTGTTTCTTTCTAGGAGTTTTATAGTGTCCAGTCTTATATTTAGGTCTTTAATCTATTTTTTAGTTAATTTTTGTACATGGTATAAGAGAATGTTCTAATTCCATTCTTTTACATGTGGCGTCCAGTTTTCCCAGCACTGCTTATTGAAGAGACTGTCATTTCTCTACAGTATATTCTTGCCTCCTTTCTTGTAGATTAATCGAGCATAAATATGTGGGTTTATTTAGTTGTTTTTGTAGCTGCAGCATACAGATGTTCCTGAGCCAGGGATCAAGTTGGAGCTGCAGCTGCCAGCCTACACCACAGCCATGGCAAAACCACATCCAAGCCACATCTGCAACCTACACTGCAGCTTGCAGCAATGCAAGATCCTTAACCCACTGAGTGAGGTCAGGGTGGAACCCACATCCTCAAAGGTGCTATGTTGGGTTCTTAACCTACTGAGCTGCAGTGGGGAACTCCTCCATGGGTTTATTTCTGGGCTCTCCATTTCTGTTCCACTGATTTGCTTGTCTCGTTTTACACCAATACCATGGTGTTTTGGTTACTATAACTTTGTGGTATAGACTGAGGTCTGGGAGGGAATACTTCCAGCTTTTGTTCTTCTTTTCCTCAGGGTTGTTTTGGCAATTCAGGATCTTTTGTGGTTCCATATAAATTTTGTGATTATTCCTTCCAGTTCTGTGAAAAATGCCCTTGGTATTTTGATAGAGGTTGCATTGAATCTGTAGATTGCCTTGGATAGCATGGTCATTTTAACAATATTAATTCCTCCAATCCATGAACACAAAATATCTTTCCATCTCTTTGTATTGCCTTCAGTTTCTTTCCATTTTATGAGTACAGGCCATTTTACTTCCTTAGGAAAGTTTAGTCCTAGGTATTTTAATCTTTTTGATGCAATTGTAAATGGGATTTTTCCTTGATTTATCTTTCTGTAGTTTGTTAGTGTATAGAAGTGCATCAAATTACTGTGTATCCTGCAACTTTACCAAATCCATTGAATTCTTGTAGTTTTTTGGTGACATCTTTAGAATTTTCTATGAAGAGTATCATATCATCTGCATGACTGTTTTACTTCTCCTTTACAAATTTGGATTCTTTTTCTTGTCTGATTTGCTGTGGCTGGGACTTCAATACTGTGTTGACTGCAGGTGGTGAGTGGGCATCCTTGTGTTGTTTCTTATCTTAGAGAAAATGCTTTCAGCTTTTCACCATTGAGTATGATGATAGTTGTGGGCTTGTCATATATAAACTTTATTATGTTGATGTATATCCATATTCTGGAAAGATTTTATCTTATATGGATGTTGAAATTTGTGAAAAGCCTTTTCTACATCTATTGAGATGATCATATGGGTTTTATTCTTCAATTTGTGAACATCGTATATCACGTTGAATTTTGCAGATAGTGAAAAATCCTTGCTTCTCTGGAATAAGTCACTTACCATCATAAGGTGTGATCACTTTGATGTTTTTTGGATTTGGTTTGCCACTGTATCATTGAGGAGTTTTGGATCTGTATTCATCAGTAATACTGGCCTGTAGTTTTCTTTTTTGGTGACATCTTTGTCTAGTTTTGATATCAGGGTGATGCTGGCCTTGTAAGATGAGCCTCTGAAAATTGAAATTGTTTGAGAAAGATAAGTGTTAAGTCTTCTCTAAGTATTTGGTAGAATTCACTTGTGAAGGCATCTGTTCCTGAACTTTTGTTTAAGGTGTTTTTTTTTTTTTAATTATGAATTCAGTTTCATTACTGGTAATTGGTCTGTTCATATTTTCTATTCCTTGTTCAGGGTTAGGAGATTGTAGATTTCAGGGAATTTCTCCATTTCTCCTAGGTTGTCTATTTTATTGGCCGGAATATATTGGCTGGAATATATCTTATCCTTTGCATTTCTGTGGTAATTAGAATTTCTTTTTCATTTCTGATTTTATTGATTTGGGCTCTCTTTTTCTTGATGAGTCTGGCTAAAGGTTTATATCAGTTTTGCTTATTTCTTCAAAAAGCCAGCTCTTAGTTTCATTGATCTTTTCTATTATTTTAGTCTCTATTTCATTTATTTGTGCTATGATCTTCATGATTTTTTTCATTCTATGTAGGGATTTTGTTGTTGTGTTTTATAATTTATTTTTAGTAATAAGTTTAGCCTGTTTATTTGATATTTTTCCTGTTTCCTGAAGTAAACCTGCTTTTGCTGTCCCACCCTGCAAGAGTTTGGATTATTGTGTTTTCATTTTCCTTTGTGTGCAAATATTTTTTGATTTCTTCTTTGATTTCTTCAGTGATTTATTGATTATTTAATAGCATATTACTTAGCCTCCATATGTTTTCTCCAGTTTTTTTGCAGGTTTGTTTTTGTTTTTTTGTGGTTTTTTTGTAATTGATTCTTAGTCTTATTATGACCAGAGGGAGTTCCTATTGTGGCTCAGCAGTAATGAACCCTACTAGGATCCATGAGGATGCAGGTTCGACCCCTGGCCTTGCTCAGTGGGTTAAGGATCCAGCACTGCTATGAGCTGTGGTGTAGCTCGCAGATGCAGCTCAGATCCCATGTTGCTGTGGTTGTGGTGTAGGCCAGTACCTGCAGCTCTGATTCAGCCCCTAGCCTGGGAATTTCCATATACCGTGGGTACAACCCTCAAAAAAACAAAAATAAAATAAAATATCTCGATATGATTTCAATTTTGTTAAATTTTCAGAGGCTTTCTTTTTTTTTTTTGTCTTTTTTTTTTTTTTTTTTGTCTTTTTACCTTTTTCTAGGGCTGCTCCCACGGCATATGGAGTTCCCAGGCTAGGGGTCTAATCAGAACTGTAGCCATGGGTCTATACCAGAGCCACAGCAACGCAGGATCTACAACCTACACCACAGCTCACAGCAATGCCGGATTGTTAACCCACTGAGCAAGGCCAGGGATCAAACCTGCACCTTCATGGTTCCCAGTCGGATTCGTTAACCACTGCACCACAACGGGAACTCCCAGAGGCTTTCTTTGTGGCATACATGTGATCTGTCCTGGAGAATATTCTATGTGAACTTGAACGTGTGTTCTGCTGCTTTTGGATGGAGTGTTCTATATATATATACATACATACATATATATATACATTTATATTTATGAAGTTTATCTGATCTGATGTGTCATTTAAGGCCAGTGTTTCCTTACATTATTATTTTTTTTGGATGATCTGTTCATTGATGTGAGTGGGTTGTTAATGTCCCTTACTGTTATTGGGTTAATATTTGCTTTATGTATTGAGGTGCTCCTTTGTTGGATACATATATAGATGTATTTATAATTGTTTTATCTTCTCCTTAGATTGATCTCTTTTTCATTATGTAATGTCCTTCTTTGTCTCTTGTTAAAGTCTTTATTTTAAAGTCGACTTTGTCTGCTGTAAGTATTGTTGCCCTGTCTTTCTTTTGATTTTGATGGAATGCACTCTGTCACACTTTCACTTTCAGTCTGTGCATCTTTATCTCTGAAGTGAGTCTCATAGGCAGCATATATACAGACCTTGTTTTTTTAATCTATTCAGCCACTGTTAACCTTTTGTCTGGCACATTTAGTCCTTTTACATTTAGTTATTGATATATATGTTCTTATTGTCATTTCGTGTATCTTGGAGTTTTGTAGGGTTTTTTTTTCCCTTATTTTGTTTTCTTCGCGTGTGATTGAATGGCTTGTTTTAGTGTTGTTTGTATTCCTTTTCCTTTTCTGTGTATCTTCTGTAGATTTTTGATTTGTCATTACTATGAGGTTTGTATGCAGCAGTCTGTGTGTATACATGATTGTTTTAAGTTACTGATCTCTTGATTTCAAAATCATTTTAACAACCCTGTGTTTGTACTCTCCTCCTCCTCTCACAATCACTATTTTGGATATCATATTTTACATTTTAATTGTTTTGTATATCCTTCACTGATATTATGAGTATAGACGGTTTTCCTACTTTTGTCTTTTAACCTTCCTATTAGCTTTGTGCATGAGTCATTTCCTATCTTTATTATGTGTTTGCCTTTACTCTGCCATCTTGCACCTGCCCTGAATGAGTCAATATTTTAACTCCAGTCACCCCTTTCTAATTTGATTTTATCTTGCTTTTTGATAAGCCTCAAAATATTATCTTGCACAAAGTTTATTTAGACTCACACACATATGTATAAGTTGTTATCTTATATTTTCACATCAGATACTTCATCAAGAATACTTCTGTTTGAAATATGTCAGTTAAAATTCCTTTTAGCATAGGTCTGCCAGAAAACTTTCGGTTAATGTTAAAATATATTTTGTACTTATTCTTGAAATATTTTCACTGAAACTTCGTCTAGGTGTGGATTTCTTTTTAGTCACTAATCTTCTTGAACTTACGATTTTGTTTTTCATCACATCTGGAAAGTTCTCACTGTCTCTTCACTTATTAACTTTGCCTAATGGTTCGTTCTTCCTCTGGAACCCTTGTTAATATGTATTGGATGTCACTCCGTCCTTCGTCTTTTCCAGCATCTCGTTCATATTGCCTCTCTGTGATACCTCTAGATATCTTCTAAATTTTCTCTTCAGCTGTATCTAATCTTTCAAACCCATGCATTAGGATTTTACTTTCAATTATTAATTTTTTCACTAATAGACATTGTTTGTCTTTTACAGGTTTTTGGTCATTCTTTCTAATAAGTTTCTTATTGTTTGCAAGTATTTTCAAGTTGGTCTTTTGATTCCTTAAATGTATTAGACATAGAAATTTTATAGTCTGTATTTGGTACCTCTCATACTTTTAAGTTTTTGTGACTCTATTTCTGCTGTATCTGTATTTGTACTTATATCTTCACATACTTATATGAGTTTTCACTCATGATGCTTTATTTCCTTATTTGTTTGTTTGTTCTTTTTTTTTTTTTTTTTTTTTTTTTTTTTTTTTTTTTTTTTTTTTGTAATTGTATATGTTGGAATAGTCTGAGGCCTGGGATGAAGGGAGACTTTTTCAGAGACGATTTATGTTTGTCTCTGGAGAATTTAAACTAAATCTCTGGCTTGAGATTGTTTTTAGTCCATCAAGAAGGCTAGAAATCAGGCTGAAAATTGCTGTGAAAGCACCTCATGATAAAACTTTTCTCTTCCTCCACCAGGCAGACTCAGAGGTGCATGAGGGCACTTGTCCTCATGGTCCCCTGTATGTCTCTGTGGACAGGTTCTTTCTAATCTACCCTTGTACTAAAGAGTCCCACCTCTCTGGGGGGGGTCTCTTATTAGACTCCCCACCTTGGGCTGGCCCCAGGTCTTGCATGCTGTACTCTGTGCCTCACAAAATAATAGAATTGAGACTTGGTTTTCCTGGCTTAGCAAATATCCCCTTAGCGAGAGCTGACCTCCATGCTCCAATTACTTCTTTAGGTTCATGCCATCATCTAAATTTTGATGCCTGGCTCTTTTGCTATTTTGTTGGTTTAAAAGTTTTTGATAATATATTTTATACGAATTTTCATGTATTTGAATACCCAGTCTGCAATATTACCAGATTCAGTTTAGAACAATCATTCATTATCTTCTATATATGTACGTGTGTGTGTGTGTGTGTGTGTGTGTATACATTTTTTTTTTTTCATTTTTGGCTGCCCCATAGCATATAGAGCTCCTGGGCCAGGGATCATATCCGAGCCACAGTCTTGACTTAAGCCACAGCTGCAGCAATGCAGGATCTTTAAGCCACTGTGCCAGTCCAGGGATTAAACCTACATCCCAGAGCTCCCAAGACACCACCAATCCCATTGTGCCACAGTGGGATTACCATTCATTATCTTTTTTTTATTTTTTATTTTTTTGTCTTTTTGCCTTTTCTAGGGTCGCTCCCACGGCATATGGAGGTTCTCAGGCTAGGGGCCTAATCAGAGCTATAGCTGCCAGCCTACACCAGAGCCACAGCAACACGGGATCCAAGCCGCGTCTGCAACCTACACCACAGCTCATGGCAATGCCAGATCCTTAACTCACTGAGCAAGGCCAGGGATTGAACCTGCAACCTCATGGTTCTTAGTCGGATTTGTTAACCACTGTGCCACGATGGGAACTCCCACCATTCATTATCTTTTAGTCTCATAGTTAGTTCTAGGTGCTGAGATACCAGATGCATAAGATGTGGTTCCCATCTCAAGGTCATCATGAGATGGTGGTAGACAGAGTGTAAGAAGTACTACAGACATTTCCAGAGTGCTTATGGGAGCCCTCAGGTACTTGGAAGGGGTGACTAACCCATTTGGCAGGTCAGAGAAGACCTTCTGATGGAGTGCTGAAACGCAGAGTCATTCAGCAAAAGCAGCAAGCGAATAATGGTGTTCAGAGGAAATAGCAAGTGGAAGGGTTAATGCTTGGAGGTGAAGGAGCACATCTGTTTGCATAACATTCTCTCAGGTAGGACAAGCATTCAGAGCATGAGGGGCAGAGAGGCAGGGAGAGACGAAGGTGGGAAGGTGAGCACGGAGGACGGGAGAGTGTTGCCAGGACGCTGGAGTAAGATGATTGGCTGTGTGTTCAGTGACTTGAAGCCCTTCAAGAATGAGTTTTGGGAAGAACCATACATATGGTTTATCTCACCAGAGTGCTTTTACTTTGGTGAGGGAGGCAGGTGTGCTGAGGTGATTTGGAGAAGACTGTATTACACTTGTGGGTGTTTTGAGGAAGGGGTGCTGGATTCTGGTGACTGAGGAGGCTGGAATAGAAATGGAGGCATAGAGTGGGGATAAAGCTGATTAAAGTAGCTGCTAAAGGGATATGAATTTTATGTGAAAGAGAGAAATATCTCAAAGGGGGTATCTGGAGGAATCACTGCCCTGAGCATAGCACTCCCTGAGTAACAATAGCTTGTCCATGGAGTTAAGTGGTAACTGGCACGTCAGGGCTTGTAGAAGGGAGAATAATACAAAACAGAATATTTCTGGACTCCCAGATTCCAAAAGAAAATGAGGGATGAGTGGGAAAGCCCAGGCATGAGCATTCTCTGGTTTGGAAGGGCTTCTGGGCCGTGGGCAGGATCAGCTGGAGACAGGAGGTCGGAAGCAGAGGAGCCATCCAAGGGTGGTCTCTGTGGTGGTCCCTCTACATGTGCCATCAACGTGGCGGCCATGCGTGGGCAGGAGGAGGACAGAGGATGACACAGAAGCAGGGAGACCCTGGAAGAAAGGCGTCCAGGCTGACTTCCGTGTCCGAAGCAGGGAGACCCTGGAAGAAAGGCGTCCAGGCTGACTTCCGTGTCCGAAGCAGGGAGACCCTGGAAGAAAGGCGTCCAGGCTGACTTCCGTGTCCGAAGCAGGGAGACCCTGGAAGAAAGGCGTCCAGGCTGACTTCCGTGTCCGTGGGCAAGAGGTGGATGGTGAGATAGACACATCTGAAAGGGAAGATTTGGGTTCCAGGTTGGACCTGTTGGGTCTTAGCATCTTCTTCTGTAGCTCTGAGTACATCCACCACAAGGGCAGGGAAGTATATTGAATTTGATTCTAAATAGTGGATAAGAATTTAAAGTGGAAATAATCTTTGGTGAAATGATGTGTAATTGTGAGCAGTGTCCACAACTTAAGTTCATGCCCACTAAGCTCAAGTTCATTCCTGCCCCAGAGGTTTTACGGGTCCAGATGGAAGAGGCTGTCCCATTACGTGGTGCTTTGAAATCCATGCCATGCAAATGGAACTTCCCTAAAAGACTCTGAGTGAAAAAATGAGGTGGCCAGCATGTCGCACATAGAAGCTGACCTTCTGCATTGTCCCAGCTTTATTCCCAATTCAATTTCACTATTCTAGTCAGTTCACCTATGGCATCATTCTCACATCACCGTTATTTTAAAAACAGGGTTTCCAACCTCAGAAATCCATTTGTTTGAGCAATGCCTACTGTGGTTATGTATTTATACAATCCTGTCCCTGCCACACTACAACTAAGCTCCTATCCTGACTTTCTTTTGGAATCTGGAGCCTGGAAAGCTGCTACAATGCCAGTGACAAGACTCTGGCTTTCTGACAAGCATTCTAGTCTGCTCCAAGAAAAAAATATTTCTAGCCTTTACTTAACTATAGAAATTGTGATAGGTAAAACCCAAGAATGTAAGCGTTTACAGGTTAAAAACAAACAAAACAAAACCAATCTTGCCTCCTCCTTTCCCTCCCATTTCTCTCTAACTGCCCTGTTAGAAGGCTGCTTTGATCCTCTTTGTCATCAGTTCTAATAGGACTCTCCTGTGACCCCCTGAGGGGCCCAGGCTCGACCCTCCACCTCCCCATAACTCTGACTTGCTCTCTGGGTTCTATAAGAGCAGATCTATGTAGCATTCCACGGAGTGATTTAGTTATGACATTTTCTATCATATCTTTCAGAGGGGCCAGTTTCTTGCAAAGCAAAGCTGTCCTTCCATAGGTAACCCAGGGGCCTAAGCTACTCAGTGATGTAAGCATGCCCCATGCCTGGTCACACCTGAACCGAGCCGATGCTGCTTTCAAAGACTGCACCCGGATCCTGCTGTGTAGCAGTGGGAACTATGTCTAGTCACTTATGATGGAGCATGATAATGTGAGAAAAAATAATGTATACATGTATGTGTAACTGGGTCACCATGCTGTACAATAGGAAAAAAAATAATGTATTGCGGAAATAATGTGTATGTATGTATGTGTGTATATACATATATATATATATATATATAGAGAGAGAGAGAGAGAGAGAGAGAGAGAGAGAGAGAGAGAAAGAGGAAAAGAAAGAGAGAAAGAAAGAAATATCTGCCTCCTGGCTGGTCCCTGCGGAAATAGCAAAATTTGTACTACAGTCAGTAGCCTGGCGAGTGGGTGGTGCTCAGATGGGATTGCTTCCCTCAATGACGAAGGGCGATTGGCCTGGCCAAGCTCCCCCCTAGTCACCAGGAGAGGACTGTCTCCAGGCTGCAGGCACCCCAGTCTTGGACAGTGACAGCGCCTGTCACTTCCTAAGAAAGCCCTTGATGGGTCTTGGAGACCCCATAAAGGGGTGGGGGCTTCCTTTGCAGGAACATGGGCAAAATGATCAGGGGGCCTCCTTCATCTCCGTCTGCTTGTTAGTTCTTTGCTTGCATTTCATCACCTTCAGGGTTTAAAAGAATAAACATTCAGTAAGTTTTATGGTCAGTGAAAAGGAACGTTCAGATGTCTGGTCATTGCAGGTCATGGGTGAGCAGAGAACAAGAAGGTTTATAACACATCTCTATGAAAGATCCTTCTTGTCATTCTTCCGTTTACTTTTCAGGGCCACACCCGCAGCATATGGAAGTTCCCAGGGTAGGCGTTGAATCGGAGCTGCAGCTGCCAGCCTACACCACAGCCACAGTAACACAGGATCCAAGCCGCGTCTATAGCTTACTCCACAGCTCACAGCAACGCCGGTCCCTGACCCACTGAGTGAAGCCAGGGATCAAACCCACATCCTCATGAACACTGTGTCAGGTCCTTAACTCACCGAGCCACAGCAGGAACTCCTCTATGAAGGATTCTTAGTGAAGGGTGGGGGGCTGTGGCACTAGGCTGGCATCCGGTGTGCTGCTTTGTGGTTTCCCACCAAATTGTTTACATGTATGTGATCCTCCGAATAGTCATACAGTTAATAAAAGGAACCAGCTGGGAATAAACATCCCCACCTGATTACTGGGGGACGTGTAGGCATTATTGATCTTTGAAATTCTCTGGTCATGGAAACTGAAGTTGAATGTTCAAAATAGAATTTGTCATAAGGCTACGAAGTTTAAATATCCTTGTTTAAGATGACTTTTCCAGCAATCGCAGTTGTATATGCCAGTTACAATTGTGGGAGCAGTCTACCTAGATTTTATTTGAAAACTCCAGTTTGGTTCTTAAATGTGTAAACTGTTTTAATCGTGTAGAAAATGTGCAAAAAAATCTTGCTTAGTGTTGCCAAGAGCACCTGGACACCTGGTCTAAGCACACACATTTCTTTAGGAAGGCATGTTTCCTATAATAATATATATAATAATAATATAATAATAATATAGGCGTATTTGCTATAATGAGGAAATATCCCTGCTTGGTGACTCCAGGTAGCCCAAATATATGTCTTTAGTGCTGTGCCAGGAAAAACGTGAGACAGTAAGGACAAGTACTGGCTGAAGATGCCCAGCCCCAGGCAGTGCGCTGAGAAGGTTACACTGAGTAGCTCCTTGAATCCTCTGAAGAGCCCTGTGAGGTGGCCGTGGCCTCCTCATTTTAGGGATGAGAAGTTTGAGACGCGAGACTTCAATAACCTGTCCAGAATCACCAGAGGTAGAAAGTAGCCGTGAACGCAGATAACCTCTGTTATGCTGATAAGTGGATGGACTTCGGTGTGAGAAAGATGTTTTGTTTTTTGTTTTTTTTGTTTTTTTTTATTTTACTTATGTATTTATTTATTTATTTTTGTCTTTTTGCCATTTCAAGGGCCGCTCCCGCAGCATATGGAGGCTCCCAGGCTAGGGGTCAAATCAGAGCTATAGCCACCGGCCTATGCCAGAGCCACAGCAACACGGGATCCGAGCCGCATCTGCAACCCACACCACAGCTCATAGCAACACCGGATCCTTAACCCACTGAGCAAGGGCAGGGATCGAACCCACAGCCTCATGGTTCCTAGTCGGATTCATTAACCACTGCACCATGATGGGAACTCCAGAAAGATGTTTTGTAAAACCTGAGTGAGTGATGCATGATTCTAATTGGAAATTCTGAGTGGAGTTCCCATTGTGGCTCAGCAGGTTAAGAACCTGATGTCGTCTCTGTGAGGATGAGGGTTCAGTCCCTGGCCTTGCTCAGTGGGTTAAAGATCCAGCGTTGCTGCGAGCTGTGTCATAGGTTGCAGATACGGCAGGGAGCCGGTGTGGCTGTGGCTGGGGAGTTGACCAGCAGCTGCAGCTCTGCTTCGGCCCCTAGCCCGGGACCTTCCGTCTGTTGTAGGTGCAGCCCGAAAAAGAAAAAAAGGCAATTCTGAGTGATTGACAAGGACTTTCTAATCTTTCTCCGAAATTCACGTATATTTTTTGAAAGTAGTCGTGAGCTCAGTCTTGTCCTGTTGGGAGGGGAGGAAGGGGCTGCTCTTGGGCCGGAGAAGAACAGCCCATTTCTTTCTATCCCCACCTGGGCTGTGGCTCGTGTCACTGGCATGACGGACCACACACACAACGTCGGGGGGAACACGGGTGACGCCTCAGGTCTTCAAGGCCGTGGTTTTCAAGGTCTGTTCCCAGGTCCCCTTGAGGCAGGTCTGTGACACACACAGAGCTTTGGCTGCTGACACGGGCAGCAGACGCGTGTTTAACCTCCAATCCCTCTGCAGCGGTACCTCCGAGGGCCACACAGCCCTCATGCCTTGCACGTGCGGGAAAGTCAGTTTATGGCAGGTAAGGGAGAAGATTCCAGTCGCTAGAAGGCACGCCCCGTGGGTGACAGGAGCCCAGGGGCCAGGCCTGGGGGCCTCCCGCCGCCTCGGAACCAGGAGCAGGCCACCGTCACGAAGAGAAGTGGAGGGCAGGTACGCCAGTTACGGTGCACGCCTCCCAGAGGGAAGCCCAAGGACCAGCTTTTCTCCCAAACCCCAGTTCCTGTTCCCAGGGCTTCCCGAGGGCTGAGGGTCCCGCCGCCTCCCCGCTGCGGATGCTCATCAGGCGCCTGGCGCTGACCCGGGCACTGCCGTCGGCCCTGGGCTTCCCCATCACCAGAAAGAGCTTAAAACTAGGTTATGTCCACTCTCCCAGTCCTGCTCCAAGTCTGTACCTTCCGAGGATGTGGCAGTGAAAGTCCGTCAAGGTTGACGGATTCCTGTTGTTAAAACAGTTGCAGAATTCCCTTCAGAAGCCCAGATAGTCATGTTTTAAGGCAAAACTTGCCAGGCACTTGTGTGGCGAGCGTTATTCTGTGTATTGTCTCAAATGTTAGCAGTGGGTGATTTTTTTAAGACTTTGTTATAGGGAATGAGGTGTTTGAACTCAGTCGTAATTGTTGCTGTCAATGATTTTTAGGTTAGATAAACAAGATTTTGTAGACCAGGCTCCATTCGATGTGGCATGGTGTTTTAATGGTAGCTGTTTCAGTTCGGCATGAATGGGCAGCTCTTGCGTTTGGAGGAGCCCACAGCCGATGTAAGAGCTTGTCCAGGGCACCAGGCCCAAGCAGCTGATGGTTTTCCCATGAAAGCGTTAGCATGGATGTCTCTCCAAGAAATGCATTGTCTCCGTCTACAGGACATTTCCCGCTCAAGCACCCTGCGGGTCGTGATGCCGAACCCTGTGACCCACCGAGAACGAGATTCTGTGGGAAGAGAGTCAGATCGTGCTAACTTCAAGGAAATGGAAATCTCACAGAATCACATGGTCCCCCCGAGTCAGAGTGCTCGGCGGGGGAGGGGCGGGGGTTGATCCTGAATCATTGAAACCAAGTGGAAGTTGTCAGTAAACAATTCCCACCTCTTCACAAGGAGATGTGTGGACCAGGGGTTCAGACAATTAGTTGATCTCGAGTATGTGACCATTCGGTGCAGGTCAAGGTGAGAATCAAGCTCGTTTTTATTATACTCAGACTTTGCTACGTCTGCGGTACGCTTTCCTCACCGTGTACAGTGGTATAAATTAATTTCCCGGGGTCGGATCTTGGTAGGATATTCTGCTGTGGCTCAAAGTAAGAGACCAGTGATTTATGCATAGAACTTAGAGACTGGATTCCAGGGAGACCAGAAATCCTGTCTTACAGATGACAGCTTACGTCTTGGTCGGAAAAATAAACAGATTACAACAATTTTTGGTGATAGGAAGCAGAGATAAATTTCACATAGTGAAATGTGACACTTGCAGTGTCCTAAGTAGAAGGTAATAGGTAAGTTGACAACTCTCCTTTTTTGGTTTGTTTTTTGGTCTTAGGGCCAAACCCACGGCATATGGAGGTTCCCAGGCTAGGGGCTGAATTGGAGCTGCAGCCACTGGCCTACAACTACAGCCACGGCAACGCCAGATCCGAGCCGTGTCTGTGGCTCACGGCAACCCTGGATCCTTAACCCACTGAGGAGCGAGGCCAGTGCGTCCTCATGGATGCACATTCGTTTCCACTGAGTCACGCGGGGAACTCCCCGATTCTGGTTTTCAAATTGTTTTCTCAACGCCTTTCAACTCGGGGCTCTCACATTTCACGTCACGTTGTTTCTTCCCGCAGGGGACCAGGCTCTGCTTTACCCCATCCCCCACCCTGGGTGTGAACGCATCTGAAATATTGTCCTCGCAGCCGGTGACTTCTGAACCTGTGTCTCGTGGTTCAGGCCACTGGTGGTTTCATCCGCTGCTCCCACTCCCCTGGTCCCTTACTTCCTAAGTGTACCGCAACTGGGTAATTTGGGTGCCCTGTTCTGGGGAGGCAACCTGACCCCCAGGGTTTGGGGGCAAAAGCCAGGCCTCCTGACACCCCGCTTTCTCCTCCTCCACCCCCCCCCCAGCTTTGTGGAGGAAGGTGGGGTGGTCTCTAGGATGGTGTCAGACAAGATGAAGAGAAATCTGCCAGTTGCGGAATAGTTTGGCCGAAAGCATAAAGTTGGAGGGACTCTGGGATAAGTGAGAGGCAGGCAGGAGGGTAGAGCTGCTGCTTCAGGAATCCAGACACGAGTGGACGGGGGCTCATCGGCAGGACCGGTCCCTCCGACGCCACTGTCGAGCGCCTCTCACGTGCCCAGCACGTTTGGGAAGTGGGAATAGGCTAGTGGCTTAAACCGTCCCAGTGTGGACCTGCTTCTCACTTGGCCCTTCTGCACTTAGATTCTGTACGTTGTCTGTCTTGGTGGAGTTCCATGAGACACGTGTTTGGAAAACGCGCATCTCTGGGTTCTGTTGTGCTTTTAGCAGATGCCACCTGAAAGGGTAAATAGATCGAAATGAGGGGCTTTCCTTCCCATGCAGATGGTTCTGTCCATGAACCCCCTGAGAAAACTGCGCTTTTACATTTGGATGGTTCTGCCCTGAAAGGTGCCCCTCCTCAGCACGTGGCAGGGGTTTGAAACAGCAGAAGAGTCCCCTCCTAGCTCTGTCACCCCTGTATGGGGACATAGGGGTATCATTTCTGGGTCTCTCGGTTTCCTCCTCTGTGAGCTGTGAGGTGTTTGTCTGCGCTTTTACTTCTCAGGGACTTTGATCAGTTTTTTTTTCTGGTTCTCATTTTTATTTGTAATGCTTGTTATAAAAGATGCTCAGCCACCTCTCAGGTAAGGGAACTGGAATCAACTGCTTTCCGGATCCCGCTGGTCCCTCAGGAACTTAGGTGTAGGTTTCAAGTGATGAACGAGGAGAGTCCTGCAGATCGGGACACGAGGAGGGAGCAGAGCCTGCTGCAGACGGAAGAGACGGCACAGTCTTGGCGCTGCCGGCATCGTCCACACTCAGGCTCAGGTGTGTTTGGATCCTGTGGTCACCACCTCCTCCCTGGCTCCAGGCCCTCACCGACATTCCCCGTCTCGGGGCCAAAGCCTGTCCCTTGCATTCACAGTTCTCTGGGCACAGCTTTGGCAACAGGGCATAGGGTGGCATGTATTCACTCAGCAAATATTTGTTGAGCACGTACGTTCCAATGACAATTAACTGCGGAGATAGAAACTGAAGGTAGGACCTCCTCAGGGCCCCAAGCGTGAAGACCCCTCTCGTGGGATGGATTGTCACTCATCTCTGAGGCTGCTTTCAAAGCACAGAGCCGGCGAAAGGACTAACAGTCCCAAGAAAGAATAACTTTATTCAAAAAGGATGTAGACCACTAAGATTAAATGCCAGGCTGCCGATGGTGGGTAAGATTCGCTTCTCAGACTAGGCCCATAGTAAGAGGATGAAAGGAGAAATGTTTAATTTCAGTGCTGTTACTACCATATCCCAGGGAGCAAGAGCGAGTTCAGAGCTGGTTAAGGGAGTTAGTGGTACTAGGGCCACGGCATCCTACCCGGCTGGGGCTGGGGCTGTCACACTAGGTCTTGGCTTTGGACCCCGATGGGAGCCCTAGCTAGATTCCCTAGACCTGAGCTGATGGTCTGAGCCTACGAAATGCCTTTCCCAACCTGGATGAGGTCCGACGGGATATTTCCCTGAAGACTGGACAGCTGAAATGAAGTGGCTGTTTAAAGATAATTTTGTGGAATGATAGTAAGATAGGCTCTAGGACATGGGTTACTTCTCATGTGACTGCCCCAGGGAGCAAGACTCTCTACTAGAATCTGGCCATCTTTCCCATAAACCTATGCTTTGCTCCCATCTTCAGAAGAAAGAATTGTAAATTTGCTACATGCTCTGCATAGAATTGGGGCTTGTAGCGCTCTTGTTCTGTAGGTTGGATAATTTTGATTATTCAGTGAATTTGTCTTCCCTCGTCCTAGGCTGTGAGCGGTTTAAAGCAAGAACTGTATCTTCCCTCTCTGTCTAACAGAGGACACAGGCATAGCATTCAGCATAATCATCTCAGCACATAAATACTTTTTGTTATGAGTAAAATGGCTTAGTAATTTGGAGTTCTTCTTTCACTTATATTTGTAGTTTAAATAAACAGCATGAATTCCAAATTGGATTTGTCTATTGAAACAATGTAATTGACCAGTCTCAAAATGCATATATACATATATATGTATATATACTATATCTCCTTAATCATCCTCCTCCTATTAAACTCTGAAAGAAAAATGATACAGCTACTTTGGAAGACAGTTTGGCAATTTATTACAAAACTCAGCATCCCCTTACCCTATGGTCCAGCAGTTGTGCTCTTCTGGCATTTACCCAAAGGAACTGAACAGTTATGTCCACACAAAAACCTGCACACAAATGCTGATAGAAGTTTTGTTCATGGAGTTCCCATCGTGGCTCAATGGTTAATGAATCCGACTAGGAACCGTGAGGTTGCGGGTTCGATCCCTGGCCTTGCTCAGTGGGTTGAGGATGTGGCGTTGCCGTGAGCTGTGGTGTGGGTCGCAGACGCGGCTCGGATCCCACGTTGCCACGGCTCTGGCGTAGGCTGGTGGCTACAGCTCCGATTCGACCCCTAGCCTGGGAACCTCCATATGCTGCGGGAGCAGCTCAAGAAATGGCAAAAAGACAAAAAAAAAAAAAAAAGTTTTATTCATAATTGCCAAAACATGGAAGCAACCAAGAAGTCCTTCAGTTACTTAAGGAATAAATGGTGGTACATTCAGACAATGGAATGTTATTCAGAGCTAAAAAAATGAGGCATCACATCACAAAAAGACCTGGAGGAACTCAGTG
Source organism: Sus scrofa (assembly GCF_054392235.1). Taxonomy (NCBI): domain Eukaryota; kingdom Metazoa; phylum Chordata; class Mammalia; order Artiodactyla; family Suidae; genus Sus; species Sus scrofa. The sequence goes on from NC_139383.1 coordinate 4,757,011, forward strand.
CATATTATAAGTGAAAGAAGCCAGTCTGACAAGGCTCGATACTGTAATCCAACTATAAGATGCTCTGGAAAAGGCAGAACAAGACAGTAAAAAATCAGTGGTTGCCAGGGTTGGGGTTGGGATGAACAGGCGGTGCACAGAGGACTTTTAAGGCAGTGAAAACACTCTTACGCTACCTCAGTGGTGGATACATGTCGTTACATGTTTGTCCAAACTCATAGTACAGTGTCAAGGGTGAGCTGCAGTGTAATCCACTTTGGTGATGGTGACGTCACTGTAGGTTTGTGGCTTGTAATAAACGTTCCCTATGGTGTGAGGTGTAGAAAGTGGGGGAGGCCACGCGCGGGGAAGGATTGGGGATGTAGGAAATCTCTGTACTGTCTGCTCAAGTTTGCTGTGAGCCTAAAACGCCCCTAAAAAGTAGTCTATTAAAAACAGAGCAAGAGGAGTTCCCACTGTGGCACAGCGGAAACGAATCCAACTAGTATCCATGAGGACGAAGGTTTGATCCCTCGCCTCCCACAGTGGGTGGGGATCCAGTGTTGCCATAAGCTGTGGTGTAGGTTGCAGGCATGGCCTGGATCCTGAGTTGCTGTGGCTTTGGTGTCGGCTGAGAGCTGTAGCTCCAATTCGACCCCTGGCCTGGGAACTTCCATGTGCCATGGGTTCAGCCCTAAAAGGCAAAAAAAAAAAAAAAAAAAAAAAAAAACAAAAACAAAAACTTTTGACAGAATTACTGGTGCTTTAAATTAATAACATAAAATGATCTCTTATTTATTTGTGATGTTCCCTATGATGGAAGGAACCGTGGAAAAATAACTGATCAAGCAACCTCAATGAAAATACTCGTCTCTGTAAACACACATATTCCAACTTCACTTGGTATGGTATAATGTAAATGTAAAATTGAAATCTTCATTTGGATATTGGATATGCAGTTTTCATCTTCCTTTCAACAAAGCGTGTAAACTCTTAAGGAGCAGCCTATATGGACACTTGGATATTTTCAGCAAAAGAAGTCCACAGTGCCACTGTGGAAAGCAAGCTTATATTGCTTTGAAAAACAAACAAAAAAACCACAATATAAACATGATACACTTATCTCTCTGGTTTTTAATGGGGCCTCACAAATATTTTATTTTTTTATTTTTTATTTTATTTTTTTGTCTTTTTTTGCTATTTCTTGGGCCGCTCCAGCAGCATATGGAGGTTCCCAGGCTAGGGGTCAAATCGGAGCTGTAGCCACCGGTCTGCGCCAGAGCCACAGCAACTCGGGATCTGAGCTGCGTCTGCAACCTACACCACAGCTCATGGCAACGCCGGATCGTTAACCCACTGAGCAAGGGCAGGGACCGAACCCGCAACCTCATGGTTCCTAGTCGGATTCGTTAACCACTGCGCCATGACGGGAACTCCCTCACAAATATTTTAAAGATTTCGTAGAACTGCTTTGTTTGAAGGGCATATCTTAAGAGTGGTAGGGGAAAAAAAAATAATGTTTTGTTTTAGAAAGAGGCTAAAAGCTATGGCTCATCACTGCTGTGGCTTGGGTTCCATCCTTGGCCCAGGAACTTCTGTAGGCTGTGGGTGCAGCTAAAAAAAGAGGGGGGGGGGGCTAAAAATTACTTGTGCAATAAATGCTGTCTTCTATTGAAACTTTCTTTCTTTGCTCTCTCCCCAGAGCACGTATTGAGGCTTCTGACGAATGAGAATAACAATAGTAAAATCTCCCAGGCTGGTCACTAAGGGAGCATTTTTGAAAGCACATTGCTACTCGAAGTGTGTGGGTTCCTCTTGGTTTCTGATTTTAAACTATCAATCTATTTTATTACCTGGCTTAATAGTATTTGGGTAACATAAGTTTGGGGCACAGCAGTTTAGTTGTAAAGCATTCCGCTCTGCAGAAATAGTTATTTTTGTTCACTGTATGTTACTGACTTTATTAGATCATGTACTGATGTTGCATCTAATCAACAGTATGTATCCAGTGCAGTTAACACTCCAAAGTTGACTGTGGCGCTAACGAGCCATCAGTGTGAGTAACGCAGAGTACAAGGCAGGTATGATTCCTGATGGCATCTTTTCTAGTGTCTTTAATATTTGTTTTTTAAAGCCATTGGTAAATGATTGGGTACTCCAACAGTGCTTTTCTAATGTAAAACCCAATGACTTTCCCCATTTCCTTTACTTTAATTTCATTTCAGCAAATCTACAGAGCCCCTACTCTTAAGAAATGTCCATCGATAATCTGATAGGTAGTAACTGAGACGGAAAAGGAGAGGCAAGAGTGCCTCCCGTGCATAAAGCCTCCATCCAGGCTGCTGAGTACCCTGGGCTAGATCCCCGGCTAGCAAGATACAGGCGCAGCGTGCATTGCTCTCATCACCTTTGGGCCAGCAGAATCACAAATGAAAAAATGCTTAAATGGGAGTTGGTGTGGTAACCTACTCCATTTTTCACGTTTGTATTGTTTAAATTTACATTTTTTTTTTTTTTTCTGTTTTTCCTTTCAGTTAGCTTTGCTCAGTGTGGTCTTGAAGGAAGCAGTGCATTTGAACTGAGGGGAAAGAGGGGTAAGGAAAGGCTGGGCTTCCCGACGCTTCTCTTGCTGACACTCACTCTTCCTGAGCAAAGTTCTCTGCGTATTTACTCCAGTGTGGAGTTGTGCAGAACAAACATATGTGTTCTAATAAGTTAAAAAGTTATAGCTCCTGGTGGGTACTTCTCTTCAGTTTTCGTTCAGATACAATCTATACTTTGACGCAGTACCTTTTCTTTGCTGTAAATTCTCTAGGATGGCGTTAAGTGTGGAGGTGGAGCATCTTTAGTAGAGGATAACAAGCAACTTAGAAGAATTGGGGTTAATGCCTCTCAGAAGCAGTCAAGGTATTTACAAGGCTTTCTTGGTATTTATTAGTACAGGAGTCTGTCCACATCAGTGATGCTTTCCTTGAAGAGTACAGAAATCTCTTTGTTTAGACTTATATAGAATTGAATGAAAATACAATCTATGCCCTTTGGAAGACAGAGAAGTAATAAACCACATTTTTTCTTATGCGTCTCCCCATGCCAGGATGCTCTTATTATAAGCACCAAGAGCAACAACAGATATTTAATTCATTTTAAAACCAACACTGAGACTTGGTGAAGACGGACTATCAGATGTGCTATCAAGCTTCCCCAGTTAATTTTTTTCTTTGACTTAAAAACCCATTTTCCTGCTGTCAGCACCCCCAAACTGATGCTTGAATAATAGTTTAGGGTGGGGCATTTGTACATTGGACTTGTTAATCTAGTTTTCTTCCCTAGTATACCAATTTAGACCTTAGCTTCTCAGAGTCTTAGCTTCAGTGTTTTCACATATAAAGTGCTTCACCCACTAACTTCAGGTGTTCCGTTTTCCCACCATCTAGAAATCTAGAATAAATTTAACCTTTGAACAGTTTTTCTATATTCTTTTACCTCAGTGAGAAAACTGTGGGCAAAAGCATCATTAATATAATTTAAAAGTATCCAAGGCAACTTTCCACGTGCACTATCAGTCTATTTTAATTTCATAGGCTAAATCACTTAGAAGAGCAGGTTTTAAAATTCACGTTTTGAGCAGAGCCAGGTACTTTTTTTCTTACCTTGATAGAAGTTTTAAGTTAAATGATTATAGAAGTTTATGTTAGTATCAACTCCAAACACTTCTGCAAGAAGATACTTGTGGGTTCATTTGCAAATGTTTTCTAGTATTTTACTTTTAATCACGTCCCCCTAATTTTTCTTAGTATTCCATTAAGTAAACTAGAGCACTCATTAAGAAAACAGGACCGCAGTAAAATTTTCATCCTAATTTTGAGATGCTGACACTGGAACTGCTCTGTATATAGTACATAGAAACAAGCACTTGTTTGATGGGCTCTTCTCTCTCTACATACGTCACAAAATAGTACTTAACTGGAGAGTGTAATTTTAATATACTTTTTCTGGAAAAACATGATTCCCAACTATCACTAATATTTTCTTTTAAATGTGGGTATTTTTTAAATGTTCAGTGAGCTTAACTGCTTTCTAACAAGACCACAAAGAGTCACATAAAGAGGTAGCAGATAATGATAAAAAATGACATTTTCCAGGAGGAAAAACGCTAAACCCCGTTTTACCATTTGAGAAGCTAGTTTGGTGTTTGGAGAGTCAAAACTACTGTTCTGTACCTGGAGAGGCCAGCACAGATGCCTGCAGGAACCAGAGAGGTGAGGAAAAAATTAAACTAAGATCGGAGTAAGGAAATCAAGAGTCCGGATGTGATACTGGGGGCAAAGCCCAAGTGGGGGGCACTCAGTTTAAAAAGGATAGTGTTCACTTTCAGCCGATGGTGTATGTAGGCTCCAGTTTTCTAGATAATTTGTTCTTTGAAGAAGTGCAGACTTTGTGAAGAGGTGTTTTAAAGCCTGCTATGAAGACTTTAAATGCTGGCAGGTAATTAAAGCAACCGCAACATGGTATATAGATAGGCCAAGCCAGACACCACCTGGGGGCTGCTGGTTTGTGCCCTGTGCTCTAGGTCCCACCTGTCAGCGGCTTTTAGAGGTCTGTGGAGAGGATACTGCCGAGGAAAATGAAGGTCCTAGTGAGTGATCAGAAAGGAGAAAAAGAAACGTGGGAGACTTTATAATAAACAAGGCCTGGGAAATTTAAGGTGCAAGGGAGTCCTAAAACTTGGAGGTCGAGGACCACAGTTTGGTCAGCACACCTGGGTGCACATCCAGCTGAGAAATGCGGTCGTGTGCCTGTTCACTGATCTCCTTTTCTCATCACTGAAATCGGGACGTGTTTTGATCAGCTTCTAGTGAAGTGAATTAGAGCTCCGGAAATGTCAGTCTTATGTTTTCTTTTAAATAGTGTTAAAAGCACCAGTAAATTAAAAATGAAATGTGCATTCTTTATTCTGACATTTACACACATGTGGCTTTTTCAGGGGAGGGGCAATAGGCAGCATTTTCAGCCACAGTTGCCTGGAAGAGGATGAAGCACATGCACTTTTTCCAGCTGGTTTATTGCACGTCATGTACAGTCGTACGTGGTTCTCCATTCACATATGATTTGGGGAGAGCTATTCCAACTTTTCTCTACATACACAATTTCCACGAGGAAAACTAAACGTTTTTATATACACTTCTACAATATAAGCCATAAAAGATGTATTTGGTAATCAAAATTTCTCAATAATAGCATTTTTTAAAGATATAATTTTTTACCCCGGGAGCTGTGTTTTTCCAATGTGGTATCTTTTCCCAAGAAGGGACAGCAAAATCATAAGCAATGAGACATCAACATTGTGTTGCTCTGTGCCGCACCTACCATCCACTTCTACTGTGAATTAATTCTTCTTCCTTCTCTCCCACCCCCTGCAATTAGTGCAGCGAAATACAGAAAGGAGAGTACTACGCCTAGGTGAACCAGTTTGATTCAGCATTGAGTACCAGGTATGTCTATAATTTTAACTCTTTTCATAGCAAAGGCATTTCAATTTAGATAATTATTAAAGAAACCACAGATAAAAAAAATCACACATGTACCATATGACTATTGCTAAATGTAGTCTACAAAATGAATTAATTTTTCCATTTTAAATAAAGGTATTAAATATGTGACAATGTTTAGAAATTACCTTATGTACTTAAGAAAGTTTGTAAGTCCAAAAAGTTTTGAGTAATTTTTGCTAATAGTGGATTATAATTTAGTAATACATTTTATTCTATTAAAAATCACTTGAAAATACAATAGCTGTTATCAAGAAATAATGATATCTTATTCCAAAATGCAAACAACCCCCGCTCCAAAAAAACAAAACTGGAGAAACCTTGGACTGTCATACATAAGTTATATAAGTGTTAGCTGGTAGACTCTGGATTTGGTAATGAGCAATTTAAATTAAACCTGCTTTTGGTGCACTAGAAAATTTAGATCCTTCGTATTTATACAGTATGTATTTGGAAAGCTTAACCTTCTATTTTGCGTAAACACGTGCACGTCTTGGCTTTAGGGTACTCCTACTGCCTCCACAAGGGTCGATGCGAGTATCTACTTTCATGCCACATTTCCCCAAACATTTTGCCTAAGAAAAAAATGCTTGACTACAGAGTGCATTAATTCCATCAACTTCTCAACTGAAAGCCTTAGTTTCAATTGCTTTGTCAAATACTAGTAGTATAAACAGTAAACTGATTCTTGTAACAATTTGGTGATTTCATGTTTAATACGATTAGAGCCTCCATAAAAAAGGGATTCGTAATGTTGTTTTCACCTTTTAAAAATAGACTTTTCCAACATAAAAGGTGGCAATATGATATAATTATACACAAGAGTACCCTGAACTGAAAATGAGATGAGACTGCATTCATAGGCTTCAGAAAATGTGGAGTAAATTGCATAGAAATTCCTCATCAATTTCAGTGACATGGTACCCTGATGACTTACGTATTAGCAGCGCGACAGACAGCTTCAGATTTTTACAGAAAAATATTAACTGTAACATTAACAGGCAATGTGAACCTTTAGAGATAGTATCATCTTAAAGCTCTTGCTACCTAACAATAACACATTGCCCCCTTCCCTAATGGAGAAACACTGTATTTGTTTGATCCAAAGAACCATCTCAGTTACGATTAAATTAGACGCTATCACTATTCTATGTATTTTATATATGTGTATGTACTATAAGAATTCTTTGACAGTCTGGTTAATAGCATATTGGTGTAGTTATGTTTTCTATAACATGTGACTCATTTCAGCCCCAATTTTTAAACTTTAAAATAAATAAAATGTAATTTACAAAAATAAGGCATTATTTACAAATGCAGAAATTCATCCTGAGAATTACTATCCAGGAGAACTATTTCACAGAAAAGGAAACTGCCAATGTCTGTGAAACAGAAATGCACCTCAAGAGTTAAGAAATTAAGGAACCGATAAGTGGAGGTCAGTTTACCTAGCTTGCAGCCAGGAAAAGCATGAAGATATTTAATGAATCTTCTTAAATTCACTTGCATGCCAACAATTAATGGTATGTAACTTTTCAAATGCCAGCATTCTTCTTTGTGTAATAATGTAGTTTTCTGATTGGTTGTATTTGGGGGGTGAGGAAGATGCTCAGTAATGCTGTCTGCTGTCTTGTGAGGGGGACACGAGGAAAGGTGGGTGTGTCATCCTCATGGACAGCTTGCTTTGGACTGTCCTGAGACAAGAGCCACTCCACCCTTGCCTTGACCTATGTTTAGCCCCCACCCCCCCGCCCAACAGGAACAGCTGGCTAAAACAGTTCAAAACTTTTTAAGGAAAAACATCCAATTAAAACACAAATCTGAATAAAGGTAAAACCTCAACAGATTCTTTGATTTATAATGTGAGCATAAAATTATCTACTTAACAGAAATTTCGAAAAATGGTTCAACAAAGAATCAAACTGGTTTTTCGGGCATATCATTACAATGAATCCCTTTATACTCTTTATGCTGTGAGCAGAGAGTGATTATTTTGGAGAAGGAGAAATAAGAAAGTGTGGAATTAGTAATGCAGAGGTTGAAAGCCAAGTGGCAAGACCAGAATAGTGCCTCAAACCAACACTACTTTGTTCCCGTCTCTCCTGGCACCTACCCCCCAAGGTAAAAGGCCATTTTAACAGTAGTGTGCGGAATTGTCAGCTGACAAACAACATAAAAACAAGTCACGCTATGTTATCTGTGGTCACGTTCTTCAGGGTTAGTCCAGTAATTCAAGACTTTACATTCTTTTGTCTTTATTTGTTTATTTTAATTAAACACGTAAAGGTTAATAAACAGACATAGTCCGGAGTTAGTAGGTTGGTATTATAACATTTATTAAAATAATGCTATGGGTTAATAGAAACAGCAAAGAACCAAAGAATTAAAATGCAAGCTATGTAAAATCCCAACTAAAACCCAAAAGTGTCTAATGTACTCATTCATTAGCTAACTAAAAGCCCAAGAAAGACAAGACACCCAATATAATAAAGTACTGCAAAACAATTGGCAATTTTCAGTTATCAAAATTGTGGATTTTGCATCTTGTATCCTTTTCTCAATCAAGAAAAAAATTCTTTTTGAATGTTATATAACATACATATAAAACAAGATAGAAAAATACATTATAAACTTGTAACAATGGCTGTAAATACATTATCTTACATGTTTCTCATAGGCAATAGGTTGGTTATGGTACATACATAGCATGAAACTACTAAGATAATAAAGAATAGACAAAAATACATGTCAGCTGTACGGTAACATACAAGCGACACTCCCATCTACCCGCGCTAAAAAATTACATAATACTGTCAGAAAAAAAGTCTTAAAAACTACGTATTTTAATAAGAAATAAATTCAATAAAGTATGATAATACTGAGAACCAAGGCATTCAGAGATTTCAAAAGTCATGCTTTTTTTTCAGTTGATCCAAAATTTTGTCAACTAAGTTTTCAAAAGTTTGTTCAGAGCCAACATTACTCATAAATGTCACACATTTATTTCATACATTTACTTTCTTCCCCATAAAAGACCTTTGATAAACATCTAAAATGTCCAGGTATAACATAGCTGAGATGAAACTGGATCAAATACTGGTATCTTTTTTAAACTACCACCTCAAGTGTTTTGAGTGTCGCAAATTTATTCAACCAACCAAAGTAAAAATCAAAATGGCACAGCATATATTGTAAATAAATCAAAACAACTGTATATGTAACAGAAAGACAAAGCAGTGGCGCATTAAACCAAAGCTAGCTGAATACGAAACAATGAATGTCTATTGCATAGTAAATAAACTGAAAACGATTTCCGAGTGAGACAAGATGATGAAGAGGTCACCGTGAAGGTGCTTACTGAGCTTACTGCTGACCTTTGTGAAGCTGTGAAGGTGTTAAGAGGGAGGAGCTGATGAGCTGGGGATCCACTGCCCCTTGCTATTTGCCACATCTGGTACTGAGCAGTTAATGACCACTTGAGAGTTAGATGGAAGTTTTGTGCACACATCACTTCAACTACAAAACTAACTGAACTCCAAAGAAATTGGAAGTTTAAAAATCACATGTAGTTGAGTATATTTACATGCACAATGATGCTAGTCTTTCACATTCTTTTAAAGTCAAGGGGGGGGTGTGGTGGGGGGGTGGCTTAGGTCGCTAAAAACATTTGTTTTCCAGAATGAAAATCACAAATATTCAATTCGTGAAAAAGATCACTATAGGTATACTATTACTGCCAATTTATAAGAAAAAAATCCAGCAAACCCACACCCCCCTTGAATAAAACAGAAGCCCTAATTTTGTCTGTAAACTGATGTTCAGATCATACATAATTTTTATGTCAGAATTCTTTGGGCTAACATTAAATACTGAAATAATCAAAAGCAATTATGATTTTAAAAGAATATTTTAAAACTTGTTGGGCATTACAAAAGAAGTTATCGAGTTTTTTCACAGTATCAGATTTGGCAAATTTATATCAAGGTAACGTGGCAAAAATCATATAATTCAAACCATCAACTCATTTGTCTCCCCTCTTATCTTCTTTCACATACTGGGCGACTGAGTAACATGCATTAACTTGTATTCTGAGGGAGGAGCTGATCTTACAAACACTTGACTAAATGACCATGAAGGAAAATAAGGCACTTTCTTTTCTTTAGACTTATTCCAATACTTAAAAAATAAAAAAGAAAGACAAAAAGGCTCTTTTGGTCTTTTGTTTCTTGACAACCACCAGAAAAAATCATTTAATGAAATAAAGGGTTTCTTTGTTCTTTTTCTTTTTTTTTTTTATAACACTTGAAAGTATAAAATGCTACATTTCCAAAAATATATATATTTTTTCTGCACCAGCACCCTTGTATAGTAAAAGTATCTACTTTTTGTTCATTTGTTTCAATGCACTACACTTTATCTACAATTTCATTACATGTATACAGCAAATAGGCAAGCATGGCTTTTACATCCTTAATGATTTTTTTCTATACAGGGAGGTTTAAAAAAAATATTTGAACAGTTTGCCCAGTAATGTGACACATAATGCATGTACCTTGTTCTCGTATATTTTTTAAAGGAGGTGTAAAATAAAGGTTCAGTAATTTTAACTCAGATATTTATTATTTTAAAAATAGTGTTGCAGTTCTGTTCTTTGCATTACTTTTCAAAATTCCTTGTTAAGTTTTTCTCTCATGGCACACTTCTAATACTTCAAATTTTGGCAGGCAATATAAAAAAGGCTGCAACTTCTGCCCTTTGAGGGCACTGTAGTGACTAAACAGCATATCAAATTTTGAATACTTTTTGAAATCACTTCACCAATGACATCCCTGACCAAAGGTTCATGCATGATGTATCATCACACAGTACATTCAGAGAGCTTTGACTCGCTATGAGAAGAAAGATTCCTAGAAGTCTCTCACAGTAACTGCCTCTGTCATTGAGTAGTTAAGGGCCATCTGTCTCCCCTTCTGAAGTGAGGCCTTCTTACCGTTCGCTTAGGGTGGGACATTAAAAGATGATCAGTGCTGTGGGATGAATTGGGCCTTATTGCTTTACTACTATTCAGTGCAGGTTCTAGAACCACTTTCACCCAAACAGAAAAGGAAAAAAACAAAACAAAAAAAAAAAAACAAAACAAAAAAAACAAACAAAAGCTGAGTTGGAGGACAACAATTTCTTTGTCTTTTGTTTGGTTAGATGGTAAGACGAACGGACAAGTGCCTCAGCTCGCTGCACTGACGACAGGCAAGCAAAGGCGATTACCAGTTAACTGATCAGCAGGCAGGCATGGTCAGGTCATCATTGGGTGAAGAGTTCAGAGGTCAGAAGGTCATAGGTTAGTTGCCGGTGGCGGCTGGGTGGTTAGGAACAAAAAACAAAACAAAAAAAAAAAAAAGAAAAGAAAAGATAGAGAAGAGATTAGTTTCAGCTAGTGACGGCTTAATGACAACATGAAAAACTAATCACAACTAATAAAAAAAAGCATGTTTAATTCTGACAAACTGATTGACACCATCTACAGAATACAATAAAAATCATGACAATTTTATATCATGATTTGAACAAATGAAGGAAAGCCCACTCCCACAAAAAAAAAAAAAAAAACTGTTAACGAGAAAAAATAGAAATAAAATAACAACTAACAACTAATAGTTAGTAGCAGTCAATGAAGGAAATTGGAAAACAACAACAATGAATAGGTTTGGTATACAGAATTTTGAAACAGTCAGTGCAGTTATCAGTATCTGACTGCTATTAAGCATTAGTATTCTCTCAGATGCAAGCATTAAAGCAACTATTAATGATGGATGTGATTATTAATAACTGATGATTAACAGAAATGAATCTAGAGAAATTTAAATTTCTATGAATAATTTGGTTCAACATAAACTCTGGGCCAAACAAGGTTTCTTTTGTTCAATAAATGTTTATTGCTTTTTCAATTATTCTATTTACAAACAACAGGGAATTTCTTGGCCTCATGATACAAAGCAATACTAAACTGTAGTCTAGCAGTGTAGGCAACATCATGGGAACCAGAAAAAGGCCAGGCCTTCTGCACTAGCCAAGACTTTCCAGTTGAAAATACTATTTTACACATATAGAACACTTATAAAATGCACTTGCATGTAAACACTGTAAAATCCTGCCATTTAAAATTCTATACTCAAAAAGCTCTAAGTACATCAAAAAATAGAAGAAATTTCTAATTGATACCAATAAGCCATTTTAAAACTACAAACAGCTTTCTTTATTCAATTTCAAAGCTAATACTCTGCAAATACAATAAAATCTGACATTTCATATACATTCCTGCTTTATATTTTATATTTTAAAAGAAGCCACCTGTAAATACTATTTTCTTTTGCAAAATAACAAACAGAAAAAAAAATCTTTTTTTAAAATTACAGTAAAACATAAAAGTAGTTCTCAAGTGGAAAAGTTATCGTTCCCAATATCCTTGAGTTGTTCCTTCCTTAATCAACCTCTGTCTCATTCTGCTTCACCAAACTTGGTCCACTTAACAGTAGTATGATTTTTTAAGACTCATTCAACAGCTTAATTATTTCTACTATATTCTGAGGTTTGATAGAATTTTCTGTACTGTTGCCACTGTGACTAAGGCAGAGGAGATATGAATGAAAAGATATTCAGTGCAAAGGTAGATTCCATGCCACTTCACAAATCAAAACCCAGTGGGTGAAACGTTTCGAGTTTAAACGACCTATAGAATGGGCTGGCTTACCTTCATACAGCAAAAATGCTTTCTATAGTCTATCATTTAGGACAGCTTATAAATACTACAAAAATACTGCATCTTCAGTGGGACCAAATCTTCCCTGAATTTCTTAAAAATAAGTGGAATTTTATTTAAAATAAAACTGCTATTCCAAAATCAAAAAAGAAAATAAATATTTAACATGATGTAGTCATCCACTTCATAGGTACTCCAGAAATATAGCATCTTAAAGCATTTTTGAAATTACTTAAAATTTTGATTAAAATTGTATTAAGTTTCTTATACAAATATGTAAATGATGGTTTTTGTAAAATCATTGTTTAGAAAAATGCTGATTTTTTTTTGAGAGTGGAATATATAAACAAAGCAAACTACCATTTATATATATATACCAGTAAACCGAGAATATTTCCTCTGCCAAGTCCTGGCCTCCTACAGTACACACAGGTGTGTCAACCGTGCAAAATCACTTATGGTTCATTACAACTAAAAAGTCAGTTGGTCTTTTATAGGTTTCAAATTCAGTTTTGAAATATGTGTAGAGATGGGTTTACTTTTAGTAAAGAACTAGGTATCTGTCAACCACGCAGAACTCTAAATGCTCATATTGAATTACATGGTTATATATCCAAGGGCTGAGTTTTCTTGCATTAAACGAATGCTTATATTAATCTTCCCTTCAAAAGATTAAAAAATAATAATTAAAAAACCTCAAAAATAGAGAAAACAGTAGTATCATAAAATAATTTAAGTGAAGGATTTCAGACATCTCCCTTAGACCCAATGAGTGCATACAGTGATAGAACAGCAGTACACGAGTATTCTGTTATTTAAAAAAAAAAAAAAAAAAAAAAAAAGTAGCATTTCGGTTTGCTGACATTGCATTCTGAATAAAAACTGACAGGACTAATCAAAACACATATAACTACACAAGAGCCACACATGGAATGTGCTATCATTTCCAAATACAGCAAAATCTTCCTATCTCAAGGCACTGGAGTATTGAGCAGACCAATACTTACTGTGTTAAAACAACATTAGAGGAAATTTCTTAAAAGGGGCACCCAGGGAAAGAGGAACAGACTACTTTAACATACTCTTTAGAACTGTTTCAGACATGAACAATGTAGGGAAAAAAAGGCATCAAATTGTTCATGGGATTATTTAGTTTCCTTAATCAAAAGTTGCTTAAAAACAAATTTATTTTTTTAAATTTCTCCCTTCACCAGGAGACTTTTTCTGATGCAAGAAGGATGGTGTGCATGCTTGTGCATGACACACTTGTAAGGTATATTATCTTCATAGATCAAAATTGAGCTTGGGGGTCTGTTTCCTGAATCATCACAAGTAATATATGTTATTAGGTTGCAGTTGTCAAATTCTTTATGTATGAAGCCAAATAAATACCATTGTGTTTGGAAAGGTATTTTATCCTGATGTGGACGATAGCTGTGTCCAATATTTATCATGCGCATTCAAGGTGAAACAGGTAGGTCTTTCATAATTTCATAGAAAATATAGGACTAGAGTGTAAATACATCACTTTCCCCCACTAATATTAGATACACACTTTGATCAAGTTAACTAGTAGGTAATAAATGTGCCATAACAGAAGCTTATTAAAAAATCCTTTCTATCTTGCTCTGGATTCCTTTCTTATAAAGACAAGCTTAGAAAACAATGTCAATAAACCGAAACCATCACTCCTCAATAAACATAAATAACTTTATAAAAGGGTCCAAGGGCATATATAGAACAAAAATTACAAATGGTGAAAAGGAGAAAAATGAAGACTTATTTTCCAGTCACAGGCTAGTCAAAAAGGATTTTCAAACAGCTGGATTCATGTCACCACAGAACTTGAAGAGACAGTTTACCTTCAGTTAATATATTTTAGCAGCAAATGACAAAAATCAAAGGATCCATTTTGGTAAGAAAATCTAAGGGAATTGATTTTTCTGATTTAAAAAAAAAACATCCAACTGAATTAAAGATACCTTCACAGTCCTTACTCTGTTGTTATTTCAGCTAAGTACTTGACATGTATATCCTCATGTGTATAAAGTGGTTCAAGTGTTTTACTAGAAAGGAAAATGGAAACTAAATCTTCAGTTTTCTCCAAAAGGACATAGGAGGCATATATTTCTTTACTTCTCTCATTAAAGCACCATCCTCTTAGTTCATTTTGCAAAACCAACCCCAAATTTCAGAACAATTAAAAGGTAAATTTTAGCCAAAATTATTATTGAAAAATAACTAAGGCAACATCAAAATTGAATAGCTCCCCAAATGGACTAATTTATATTTTAGTAGAAATAAATCATTGTACATACTAATATAGAATAAGTTAAAAGATGGAGGGAAAAAAAAACCACACCCCCAAATCCCAACCCTTAAATCTGTCAATTATTACAAATTAATTTAGAAAAGGTTAAGAAATGGTGTGCAGGTAAGCAGTAATATTTTTCCGTCAGGTGTGGTGTTGCAAATTTTATGGACACCCAAAGCATTTCTCATAAACAAGAACTGCAGAACTAAACTAACCTCGGTCTGCGGTCACAATCCTTTGGTAAGGATGGACACGCATATCGTGCCTTCGAACTTTAGTAGCCACCGCACCTAGTTAAATTGCAATTACCAAGACAAAGTTAGAAAACATTCACAAGGGAAAAGAAAACAAACATTAACAGTAGGTTTATCAAAATGGATTTCAAATGTTCATTTACTACAAAAGTTTTGTTTTAGGAAACACGTTAAGGCACAGTAGTTTTAAAATTAACCATAATATGTTGCGTATATATGCATCTATTAATATTGCATTCATTTCAAACATCTTGGCCTTAACCTATTTTATCCATTCATTTACAATCCCAAGTTACAGATTTCATGAACTCTATTAGATCCAAACATAGTCAAGCTTTACTAGTCACATATTCACTGAAGTGCCTTTCTTGCAGCAGGACTAATTAAATAATGCCATGTTTAATACTGATAATTATTTGCTAACCTTAAGACCACTTCCAGAGTTTATCACTTAAAAAGGTTTAAAAGCAATTCTTAAAGCCTACAGATTGTGGTTCTAAACTTTGAGTCACTAAGTATGAACTGCAATGAATTAGGTGATTAGTAAAGCAAACAGTATAGTACACTTAGCAGTCAGTACACTACTATACACTCCTTTATAAATTACCACTACTTGGGAGATTACTGACTAAACCAATTAATACCAGACTTTTGCTTTCTATCAGTGTGCAAAAAAGTGCAAGTAAGTCACTGACTGCTAGGCTAAGCTTCCCTCCCACCCCCCCGGAGGCTGCTGAGACTAAGCATTTGTTAAATTCAGATCTGATGAGGGTTCAGTTAAGACCGTTCTTGAATTCTTAGCCTTTCGTTGGGAAAGCCATACCTAAAGATAAAAGGAAGGGAATTAAAAATTAGTCATCAATGAAGATTTGATGCTAATATCAATCTCCTCACTACCACCAACACACATGTCTGCATCTGTTTTGAAGGGCACTGCTTATTTTAAAATAATATGATGTAAGACTTCATATACAGCATGCATGTTATCTGTGTGCAAATTTATTATAATGTAGCAATTTGAAATAATTTTCTCAGTTCTCCAACTGGTCAATATCATGTTTTACTGCTTAGGTGGCAAAGCGAGTAATAAAACTGACAATGGAATTTTGTCATTTAGTACTCATTATTATTCATCTTATGAATGCCAATTAGGTATCTGTATATTTTGCTTTTAATTTTGTCAGTCTAACAAGTATTATAAATAAAAATTTTCCGACACAACAAACACCACATTGCTTTAAAAATGAGAAACAAAATTTTACTGCAGTGCCTCTTGCTGTTTCTAAGCAGTAAACTGGTCCATCACCCCTTTTTCATTTCAGATAGACTAATCTTATGTAAGTATAATTCCATGAGGCAAAATCAGTGAGATCTTGCATTGAGTGCTGGAACAGCAGCTGGTGGCTATGAGTGCCAGCCCTGCAGGAAGCAACAGTCAAACTCCTCGAACAGACGCTGTGCGTGCAGCAGAGAGGAGCTCGGAGGGAAAGGAGCAGGCATGGGGCCACAGGACAAGAGTTAACAGAAAGGAAAACGTAAACGGGTTACAGGTTACATGTTATTTTAAAAATGCTTCAAGAAATGTGCAACAGAAACAAGCCCTCATAAACAGTTCTAAAGTATAATTCTGACCTACAATACTTTATACAATGATTTAGCGAGAAACGGAAAACATGTACAGTAAAATGTATTTGCTCATGAAACAGAAGGCACCTGAGTGCATGCACACACACAGATAACATACAGAGCATTGTGGCTTTCTTTAATTGAACAACGAATTTTCAAGTTTAAATCTTAGTGTCCGGGTTCATTAAAGACTTTCAAATTTTTATAAATCAGTATTAATGCTGGAAAAAAAAACCTTGAAAGATCGAAGTCCTAAAAGTCAACAGCATGCACGCAGCACCAAGGTCATACACAATTCAAGAAAAAAGAATTCAAATTTTGTCTGGTAAAACAAGGGCAGCCCGGGAACAGTCTGTCCCACATGGACGGGTCGCGTTAGCACAGCTGCTGTACTCTAGTCCTTCATCCAGCAAGTCAATGGGCTGAAATATCAGGCATGACTGGCATTTCAATCCACTCTATAAAAAAAAGGCATCAGTAATGTCTTTTTCAAGCACACCACTTTTTGTTCATGTAAAACCGAGCGTTTATAGTATGATCTTAATTTTTGCCTCAAATGTGTACTTATCAATTCCATACTGCATTATTAAAATTAAGATGATCTCTTACGTTTAATATTAACAAGGACTTCAAAAGAGAAAAACTGAAAAAAACATGAAGAACGCAACTATTCACCTGATCCCTTTCATATTTAAAGTGATCACAAATATAAGAAAACCACACATAGTAATATCAGTTTTAAAAAGATCTTAAAGCACTTTCACATAGAAATTTAAAATTTAGCCAACAATTAAATACGTCTCTGAGCCAAAGGAACCTAAAAACTCTGGGTGCTGAAGCTGATGATGGGGATAGGCTGAGGTAGGATCTAAAACTCAGAACAACCCGAGTGATGTCAAATATGAAACGTACTCTCTGTTTAAAATGTTTAGTAAATTTAACCCATCCCAGTGAATTTCAGTTACCAAAGTCAATCTAAATAAATCTAAGGTACAATTATTTTAAGGGAGAACTCTTACAAAGAGGCTGAAATAAAATAAAATTTGGTTTACAGTTTTTCCCAATGGAAACTTGTCTTGCCTCTCTGAAATGGATGCAATCGTTTCAAGTCTGGGGCAGCAAAAGTCATGAAGAAAAATGTTCACCACATACGGAGAAGAACTTACCTAATACACCGCTAGGTTCAATAGGGTACTCAAGGATTGATGTAGCTGGTGCCAACGTGTAGGGGTATTCATAGGGTGTGTAGATTAAACCAGCTTCGGGCCCTGGAGGAACTATTGCAGCAGTTGGGTGAGGAGTTCCGTTTGGCATGACAGCGGTCTGTATCTGTCTGATCAAAGGCATTATGGTAGGGCCAGCTGGCGTAGGAGTGCGCAGGGCAGCTGGTGGGAGAACAGGCGCAGGCCCAGTAATAATCCTTGGAGCAGCCTGGGCTGTTGCTGCAAGAGAAAAGGCAAGGGCTGCTACAGTAAGCAAAGAAATTTAGAAGGAAGTACAGAGATAGCAGTGTAAAATATGAAAAATGAGAGGGAAGTAGGAAAAAGAAAAGAAAAAGCAGAAAAGAAGAAAAATAAAAGGAAATCATTAGTACATGCACTGATCACACAAAAATGCCAAAGCATACCAATCAAATGCAAACAGCTTCCCCTTTCCCAATGTGATTAAGAATAAATGTGCAAAAATTAAAAAGCCACTGGGGGAAAAAAAGAATGAGACCATTAAAACAGGTTATATTTAATTCATGTATTTGATATATCTATGCTTTTAAGATCTCATGAGACTAAAGGTGCATGCAGAAGCACAAGAAAACACCTGCATTAAAAGATGTTAAAAAATACTTTGTAATTGGAGTCCACAGAAATACAGTTTTTTGATACATTTCTAAAGGGTAGCTTCAGTTTCAAATTAAGGAAAGAATAAATTTCATTGTATCAAGTTAGTCAAGTAACCAACAGTTACTAATTTCCTGTATCTGTAGGAAGTCCCTTCACAGGAAAAAATACAAAAATGCTGCACTCCCAAACACATGATTGTTAATGATATACTCATTTTTGTGAGTAAATTAATGACAACCATTTGCAAAAGTGACCTCTTCTAAACCCACTAGGTTGCCTACATTTTGTAGAGTTGGCTATGCCTTTAAAATTCTATTTCTTAAAAAAAAAAAAAAGAAAAAAAATTAAATGCTATCATACTCATATGAATGCTATGTAAAACTTAGATTGCCTCAAAATATAAATTTCACATTATTTCATTAAATATAGAAAAAGCAATCCTCATAGTTTATGAAAGCATGCAAAATACATATAAAGGGGAAAACAGGATTAAAATAGTATCTAAGATACTGCTCTCTGTGAACTCACATATGAAATCAATAGAGAAAAAAATTACTAGAGGGAAAAACATGCAAGCAAAGTGAAAGAACAGAATTCAACAGAAGAATCACTGCATTCAGATAACATTCCAAAATAGCTTTTATTCAAAAATTGTTTTCAAAAAACTTCTGTCCTTTGCATAAATGAAATAAGTTGGAAGTCTTAAATCTGTAGTTAACAGTAAAATTTTATGAAACTCTTCAATTTAGAAGTTGAAATTTCATCAAAAGAATAAAAGTTTATAAACTTAAAACTTAAGCATGCTGGCATAAAACAGAGAGTCCTCAATCCTTGAAAGCAGTAAAAATGGGACAGTTAGCCACATATCAAATAACAATTAATTCAACTCTTCACTTTTAACTGTTCATGTATTGTCCTGCCAATAAAGAGATAGGTATGTGGACAAAACAGCTGAGACGGTGTGTAGCCCTGGGCCTCAGTATCATCCTTACGTGATTTAATGTTGGCATCTCTGTAGGTGCCATTGAGAATCGCAAGCTCCATCAGCTGCATCTTCTTCAGGCTGTCTTCTCCCTCTGCCTACACGTGGAAAATACAAAAGCATTAAGCACTTGAAATGGTCCATATACATTACAGCCATATCTACACAAACTTTAAAATAGGTATCATGTAACTATGACTATAGCCACCTGTTTCAATCAGAGGAAAAAAAAAAAAAAAAAAGATCAGGGAACCAGAAGGTACTTCATGCTGAAGCCCACTCTAATGGCATGCTGATACACAGGGTACTCTTGACTGACACCAGTTAGTTATGTTTCTATTCAGACATTTCTTGCATAAGCAACATTGATTTATTAATGTTCTCCTAAAAAGCTTTGCTATTAAATGGAATGAATGAAAATGTTAGATTAATACAGTATAGTATCTACAGCACCTATCATTTTGTTGAAGATGCCAAAACTCACATGTATTCATTAAAAAACAAAAACCAAAAAAACAAACAAACAAAAAAACCAAAAGCAACAAAAACTGGGACTTCAATCATGTAAAATTTGTCTATCTCACTCTTTTTATGGCCAGACCTATGGCATATAGAAGCTCCCAGGCTAGGGTCCGTCCAATTGGAACTGCAACTGATGGTCTATGGCACAGCCATGGCAATAGCCAGATCGGAGCTGCATCTGTGACCAACACTGCAGCTTTTGGCAATGCTGGATCCTTAATCCACTGAGCAAGGCCAGGGACTGAACCTGCATCCTCACAGACACTATTTGGGTTCTTAACCCACTGAGCCTCAAGGGGAACTCCTAAACATGTAAAATTTGGTTGTGGTATTCAGGTACGGAAATGTTTATTTAATTCTCCAAAAAAGGAAAATGTAATGAAATCATTAAGAATTTCTAAAATTTGTGTAATATATTCTGGTTTCTTATGCCAACATCCTTCTCCCTTCTCAATTACCAAGTGCTATCAGTTCTAAAGCAAATCCATCTTTAAGGTCATCATGGGATGTACTGATCAAACCAAGAAAAATGTAATAGCAAAAAGGGGCACTATTAGTAATTATGCTACGACAACAGGCAAAACCCAAGGACTGTCTGATGACCGAAACGTCTGGCCATTTCACTTACCTGGGGTTTGTCCCACCCTCTCCATTTACTCTTGCCACCCTTGCTCCAATGTCTGTGAATAGTGGCCAGATTAACTGCCCCAAACACAACTTTCATCTTAATGTTTCTTAATATTCTCATGTCACAAAACCCTTCATGGTCTCTTCCTATCTAAAAAAAATAATAATACATTTAAGCTACCTATGATCTGGCCCCAAATTATCTTCTCAAGTTAAACCAGTTAATCTCCTACTATTTTTTACACATATAAGTCAAACCAAATCACTCCTTGTTATTATCTCTGTCATATTCCTATTTCCTCCATCCTGTACGCTTTTCTGCACTCCACTCTATGCCTCCTCACTCTTTCCAAATCCTACTTAATCCCTACAACTTCAACCTAAATGCTGCCTTCTCAAAGGGCCATCCCTAGGTCATACTATTTCTGCCCCAAAAGACAGTCTGTTGTGTATCGCTACTACTGAGCAAACAGAGCCTACTGCTTGTTTATCACTGCTATCTCTTCACTCATCTCATCCTCCCAAGTCATTTGCCTGGATTTATTTGTTAAATGACAGCTATAAGAAATCTTTATTTCCTAATCTCAAATGTCTAAACTTTAGTCACTGAAATATGAGGTTCATCCCTGAAGATGGTGGGAGAAATGGAACTATGTGTTGCTCACATATTTTATGTATTATCTAATGCTGAGGACCTAACATTTAAAAAGAAAGTAACCCAATGGTACATTTTTCTGGTGCAAATGTTGGTCCTTCTTCATTCAAGAAAGGAGAGCCAAGGCAATAAGCTTCTCAGCCCTCCTCTTCTATGACACAAAACTCTGTCCCTGGCACCTGAACAGCAAATGGGGCACTATCATTTATAATAAAAACAGCTGAATGGGCTTTTAGAAAAACCACAAAGAATTTTTTTACAGAAAAATGAAAACATCATGAAGACAATGTTTATTTAATGTGCCACTGCCAACTTTTCAGAAACTTACTTTGCAGTAGCAGAAAATAGAGAAGATACTTGTGGTATTACTATTCCTTGATCCCTATGACTTTATACAAAGATGAATTTTAAGGATGAACTAACCTAACATCATTTACTTGAAAGACACAGAAATTCCTTGCTAAAGATAAAAGTACTGACACTTCGAGAGAAGAATCAGAAATCCATAATGATAAAACTGCTTTAACTTGTTCACTGAAAACTAGTAGTACCAAAATTTAAATCTCTATATAACAATATCAAAACAAGTATATAAATGATACTGTATATAAATAGAAAGAAGAGCAATAGATATACCTTCAGTAACCTTCCAGTGATAAAGTGCTGCTCATTTGAAAATGTCAGAAGAGTAAGAAGAAAAAAAAATCAAGATGAAAGAAGTGATGTGGTGACACAATACCTGGTACACAGGGCTATACAGAGAAGAGGTGCTTGAACACCACATGCTTTCATGGAACTGCTTCTTTTGGATAACAAACTAACCACACTCATTAGCCGGTGATACAGTGTCAAACATGGGAGAAAGATAAAGGGAAAGATGATGGAAGAAATAGGTGCGTAAACATAAGGGCATGTACGTGCTTGTGTGTGCCTTTTACATGGTGCAGGAAATGAAAAATTAATCTAATGACATCAGCAGAGATAAAAAGCACAACTTTCACTAGCTGGTATCAGTGAAGTAAGCCATAATGACATTACTGGTGGCCACTGAGACTTACAAGTTATGAATACTGGTTTGTCCACTGAATTATACCATATTATGGCAGGCACATTATACACATTATGGCCCAGCAGAGAATTTAGTTGGCAAGGCTGGAATGTGAACCTGCTGGTCTCACTCCAGAAATGAGCTCCTCTCTTGCATCCTCACTATTCCTGCTACTTCTCTGCACTCACAGAGCATGATGTTACATGTCTAAAGACACGGTAGAGTTCATTACAGAATTACTGTCACACAGAAGAGGTTCTTTCAACCATCTTGTCGTGGTTTTGTCAATGAAACTTGGCACTATATACCTGCCTCAACACTGCTGAAGGTGTGTGACACTTCTTTTTCAAACGTTAAGTTTGGAAGCCTGCTAGTTTCTTAAGTTGTCACTATTAAGTTTTTTCTACAGTCCAGAGATTCTAGAGATTCTACTAGCCAAGATTCTTACTGGAGTTTACTTGACCTCCTGTCTTCTCTCAAATATGGTATCTTGAATCCATCCTTCAAAAATTATTTTGTAGAACATTGCTGAGGGACAAGCACTTCTATGGAGATGGAACTTTTCCACTTATAACAAAGGAAACTGTTCTTAAGCAACCTAACTATGGCCATAAAATGCTATTTTACAACGCTGAAGCCAAGTGGTCATCCGGACCCTCAAAACTTCTAATATCTTTAAGTATCTGTAGGCTCTGTATTTTAAAAATTGAGGTATAACTGACACGCAGTGAAATCCTAAGATCTCAAGGACAACAGTCACTCAGTTCTGATGAAGGCACATCAAGACAGGACTTTTCCACCAACTCAGCAAAGTCCCCTTGTGGAGTTCCCTGGTGGTGCAATGGGTTAAGAATCTGGCATTGTCACTCCAGTGGCTCTAGGTTGCTGCTGTGGCATGAGTTTGATCCCTAGCCCATGAAACTTCCCACATGCTGCAGGAATAGCCAACCCACCCTCCAAAAAAAAAAAAACCAGAAGGTAGGAAGGGACGGAGGAAGGAAGGAAAATTCTTGTACAAGGCTTTTTTGGTGAACATGAGTTTTCATTTCTCTTAGATAGTTACCTAGAATTGGAACTGCTGTGTTATGGGGTAGATGTATTTTGTATGGAAAACATTATGCAAAAACTATCAAATATTATAAAAAATAAAACCTTCGTCTTTGAAATATAAAAGTTTAAAAACATAACAAACATTTAATAACTTCTCTACAGGTCCACTGTCCTATATCTAAAACCTGTGACATCAGAAGTACTTTGGGAATATTTCAAATTTCTAGGAACATAATATACTGATGATTACATAACATGCCCAGTGGGCCTGGTGCACTTCAGTGATCCAACCTATAGCAAACATAAAAATACCAACATTAAGTGGGATGAAGACAGAGTGTAAACACGCTTTTCCGAACTATTTGGGGTTTCCAATTGGGATACATACAGATTATGGATCTGTGCACATATTACTGTAAGATACAGCTATGTTATCAGCTATGTTTAGCATCTATGTTAAAGTGATTGAAATAGGTCATGGTTAATATTAGATGAGAATAACATGGTTTTAATATTTTATAGCGGAACAATTTATACTTGTTCTACCTTACTGAAATTAGATATTAGAGCTTCATCATCTAAACATAAATGCTTCATAACAGATCTACAGCACTGATACTTTATTACCCCTGAGCTCAGCTAGGTTATTAGGTAGTTTATCCAAGACCACACAAGGGCACAATGCAAAACTGGCTTTCAAACCAGAGTCCCTGACCCAAAGTCCACAATATATCCAGCGTCATTCATGGTGACTCTAAGTGGAAGTATCTTTTGATTTCAACAAAGACTTCACGTAAGAAACAAAGAAAATCATATTTGGTATTTTAAAATCTATAAAGTACATATTAAACCCACAACAATGCAATTAATTACAATAGAGAGCTAAAACAAATGTATAAATATTTCCAAGTAATTAAAATGTCAGTTAGCATAATAATTTGAACCACTGCCTGTAATGAAAGTCCAGACTTTCAGCTTAGCATTCAAGGCAATGAACAACTTATATAAGCAGCCCTATCTGCAAATGTTTTACTAGTCAAAACTCATCTCTCCAATATACCTTGCGCTTAAGGAAATTTCTTACATGACTTATAGCCATAAATTAACTAATAACCAATAGCCTCCAATGCGTTGAAAACGTGTACGTGTTCAATACATTTCTAAAAAACTGATTCTTACTTTTCCCTAAACTTGAAACAATGTCTATAAAAGGTTTTCCAAGCATTAAAGAAAAAGCACATGACCCAATCCACTTGAAGAGCAATGGCTGAACAAAAAGTAGAAAAAAAGAGGAAAAGAAGAGTGACTAAAGTTTATAAGGAATTTTAATACCAATCATCATCTGCATCTGCTCTGCCAAATAAAGACAGTCTGGCCAAGAATTTAACTGACTTAAATCTAATAGAGGATTTTATACTGACAGTGACATGACAGCATCTGTCTTTAAAGGCATTTACGCCAGAGTTTTGTGAATGGACTGCTGGGGGCTCAAGTACATTTAAAGAGACCAGTCACCAGCTATAATCCAGTCCACGTGACAGAAGAACTGGACTGGGGTGGAGGTAAAAACATAGATGAAAAAATTAAGTCAACTTGACAAGACCTGGTGACTTACTGGATGTAGGGTGTGAGAGAAAAGACATTAAAGACTAATGCTTAGGTGTTTGGATTAAGCAATAAAGTAGACAGTGACTCCATTTAATGAGAAGATACAGGCTGAGGGATATGGAATAAAAAGTTTTGTTTTGGGTGTTCCTGTGCAGCTCAGCGGGTTAAGGATCTGGTGTTGTCACTGCGGTGGCTTGGGTTCAACTCCTAGCCTGGGCGGGGATGGAGAAAGCTTTGGAAATATTAGGCTTGAAATGCTTATCTTTAACACCCCAGGGGAGATGTCAAGGGGACAGCTGAATATGAGGGCTACTCACTTCAACTCATCCTATAAAAAGCTAGTAGAAAAATTATCTCCTACACCATTTTCAGAAGATTATCCTCCATGATGTAACAATTATTAAGTTCCAAACTTACCTGCTATGTGCTTTCAAACGCTGGGCCTAGGACTCTATCTCGTTCTGTTTTCTAAGCCAGCTGATTCTGTCAGGCTCACAAGTGAGATACATGAGGGGCATTAAAGCAAGACTGAAGAGCTGGCTGAGGGGAGGAGGAATGCTCCTTCCTGTGCCAGCTGTCCTCAGCTATGCACCTGACCAGAGGCCGCTGTTTCCAGCTTCCACACTTCTTTCCCAGCACTTCTAGAATCAGCTTCATTGAATAATTCCATCCTCCAGCTACAACCACAGTATCCATTCTTTTGAGCTACTGAGCTTCCATTATCAGCCAAGGGGTGTCATTTGTCAGAGTTGCTACCTCTGCAGAGAACTTTCTCAAAGTGTTTAAGATCTAGTAACAGTACCAATCTCTCTCTTTTATAGTGTAATAGCTGCTTCTTAGAGTTTCTAAATCTGTATTACACCCTATCTCCTTTCTCCTTGTTCAGTTCTCAACACTTACTTAACCAAGTACTTTATTAATTCTCTCTGTTGAAATATCTAGTATGGCTTCTGTTTTCCCAATAAAGCAGTGGCTTCCCATCACTACTTCACAGAATCTGAATTTCCCAGTCTGGCATTTATGGCCACACCATCTTCCTCTCCTTTTTGTCACGAAATTCATTCTGTGTCAAAAATCTAAGTGGACTCTGGAGATCTGCTAACTGTTTCTGGGATTATTTAAAGATTCCTTGATTCCATGTTCCTTCCTTTTCCCACTCTTCAATGTTCAATTAACAGAGGCTAGTGAGCACCTACTTTGATGTAGATACTATGCTAAATATGTCCAATACTAAAGGAATGATGTTCACAAACAGAACATAAGAGAAATTCCCAGAATCGTTACAGAAACTCAATCTCAAAAAGATGTATCAGGAGTTCCCATTGTGGCGCAGCAGAAATGAATCTGACTAGGAACCATGAGGTTGTGGATTTGATCCCTGGCCTCACTCAGTGGGTTAAGGATCTGGCATTGCTGTGAGCTGTGGTGTAGGTCGCAGACTTGGCTCGGGATCCCATGTTGCTGTAGCTCCGATTCGACCCCTAGCCTAGGAACCTCCATATGCCACTAGTGTAGACCTAAAGAGCAAAAAAAAAAAAAAAAAAAATGGTATCAGAGTTGCTATACTTAGGTGGAGAGGTAAAGTCAAATTAGCATCATTACTTCACCTGGGCAACACAGCCTGCTTATCTCTTACAGATCAAGCCCTTAGTTTAAATACTGTGCAAAAAAGACTGTTTCATTGAAAAATTCAAAATGTCAGAGACACAACAATGGGGAAAAAACCTTGGTATTTCCATTATACTAATCAACATACCTGGCTTAACAGCCTAAATCTGGTTTAGCAGCAACAATTTACCCCAGGTAAGATAAGGTAAGGCATGAGGTATTTAATCAGAAAAGCTTAAATCACACACACTCATTCACAAACACATATATGCAATACTAAATAAGTTCCATTAAACTATGTAAAACTTTTACCTTAGGACAATACGTTCTTTTTTCAAAAAGCTATAAACAGATTCATCTGAGTTCCCATCGTGGCTCAGTGGTTACCGAATCTGACTAGGAACCATGCATGAGGTTGCGGGTTCGATCCCTGGCCTTGCTCAGTGGGTTAAGAATCCAGCGTTGCCATGAGCTGTGGGTGTAGGTTGCAGATGCAGCTTGGATCCCGTGTTGCTGTGGCTGTGGTGTAGGCCAGCGGCTACAGCTCCGATTTGACCTGGGACCCTCCATATGCTATGGGAGCGGCCCAAGAAATAGCAAAAAGACAAAAAAAAAAAAAAAAAAAAAAGATTCATCTGAAAGATTTCTATGATCCATACACTAGTATTAGCAGAGCCACATCATTATTTTATAGAAAAAAGAAAAAAAAACCTCTAAAGTTGACTGTGTTTTTAGGTGGACTTTATCAAACTATATGGTTGGGGCAATAGAAGGAAGGATAACTAAACTGTGAGCTTAAGAGAGCCTTATTCTATACCAGACGGTGAAGAGTGGGAACTTGAAAATAATGGCCTAAAAATCTATTTGTCGTGAGAGAGGAGTAGGAAAATAATACATTATGACATTGGCTCCAGTGGAAGACCAGATGACAAAGTAAGGGTAGAGGATCACAGACTGCTCTCAGGATCTGATGCAAACACAGACTGTCTAGAATACACACAGTGGTATGTCGACACAATGTGACATACAACTTTAGGGGTTAAACATGAGAACCAAACTCACCCATGAGTATCTACTGAGATAAAACTACTCATTCACCCCAAATGGTCTTGAAAGACTTCTAGTATAATGTCAGTCTTGTATAGGACTCTTTAAAGTAACACACTTTTCACTCAGGAGATATGATATTTCTGAGCCATCACGCACAGTCTAATGACCTCAAAGGCGAGCAGAGGCAGAAAGCTATTTGGTCCTTAAGCAATCTCAAGTCACCACTGCCAGTTTCCCTTATATTCAAACTATTTCTGAATACTGTCATTATGGTGACACCTGAGGCCCTTAATTTTGGTTGCTTCCCACCTTAACTTTTCTTTTCTTGGTTGTTTCACAAGACATCTAAAGTCATACCTTCATTGTAAATAGCTAATACTGTGAACCTCAAATTAAGGCCAAGAGAAAACAAAGCAGAAAAGAAGAAAGGTTGGTAATTTCTTCAGATGTCACCTGGTTGCATCTGGCCTCTGTGATGTACAACAGCAGCAAATGCAGTAAAGGCTGGTAAGACTGCCTTCTGCACTATAATTTGTTCCAGATTGTTGAGACTCATCACTTTTTCCTTGGTCAGAAAAAAAATAATTAAGCTAATTAAGTATGTATTCATTTTTTAAAAGACCCCCCCCCATTTGAATAACAGCTTCTATTCTAAGTGTTTATAAAGACTTTAACTTTTCTTATCTCATTTAATCCTCTTAACAACTCTGTAAGGCATATAACTGAAGTATTATCTCTCCCGGTGGCTGCACTTTAGGGTAAAATTAAACAAAAGGTAGGAATTTGGCCATTATGTGTGTGAATAAAGCACCTGAACACTTCTTATACTAAACCATCCAATGAGAGCTAGGAAGCCAGGCTTGGTTTAGTCACACATGAAGAATCAAATAATAACAAGGAAAAATTGGAATGTAAACAACACATTTAAGGACGAAAAATATTTTACTTCTGAATAAACTTCAAATAATCTATTTATCTATATAATAGCAATCTAAAAACCTCATTTTAAATAGGCATAAAATACATCAGCGAAAGTTAAGTACAGCTGCTAGAAATAGAAGTCAATTCTAGAACTTGCCTTTGAAAATTTTTCTTCTATAGCAGGACCAATTGTGAATGAAACAGCTGTTCTGCTGGAGTACACCATACCTTATTTCAGAGAAAAGCAATCTAGTAAGTTCCTCTGCTTAAGAGCTCTGAACCTTATTAACCAATAAAACCACTCTCCTTTAGCAAGCTGATTATGCACTGCCATTTTGGATTTTGGGTCTTCCTATATTCTTTGTGGTGGCTGTGTTTACCCTGTATTGGGGGGTGTTTATGAATTTTAAGAATCATATTATTTCCAGTAATGAGCCCATAAACTTTGAGTAACATACAATTATCAATAGAAACAAAACTGAAAAGTGGTGAAAAAATGACAAATGCTGAAAAGCATTATAAGCACTTCAAGGAGCAGATGAACTGATGACAGTTGGGTCACAGATGACGGTGTGTTGTGGCGGTCTTTTCAAATCCAAGTGCTTCTATATTGCTTTAAAATTGTATTTTAAAATTTACCCATAATCTACTACTCCAGGAAAACAGTATTTTTATTCCTATGTAAGTTTCATTATGAATAAAAATTTTCCTTTAATATTTGTTATTCAATTTTATATATTTTTAATGAAATATTCTACCAAAATTTTTTATATTATAGTCCTTCAAATTCTAAAAATACTGTATTCGTTATATAAATGTTTACTGAAACAAT
The DNA here is from genome assembly GCF_054392235.1 of Sus scrofa. NCBI lineage: Eukaryota > Metazoa > Chordata > Mammalia > Artiodactyla > Suidae > Sus > Sus scrofa. The sequence goes on from NC_139383.1 coordinate 4,786,231, forward strand.
CTATCTTGGATAGGTTTTAACTAAAAGCTTTCTTTCCTGGAAAGTGAGTGGGGGCAGCGGAGAAGTGGGTCAAAAGAGCTAGAAACAGACAATCAAGCAATGGTTTTTAAATTGACAATAAGGACTTTCCAGAAACACACAGCAAGCGTGCTGAACTGTTTAATCTGGTGATGAACTGATAACCAGGTGATGTATTGGGGCATCAATACATAACAACATACAATTTGAGACCCAAAGGATGAGTAAGAGTTAAAGAGAAAGAGTGAATTTGGTTCTGAGGAAAAGAACATGTTCAAAAATTCAGAAGCAAGAGTAAAAGATAAATAACGAGACTGGCAAGGTGATAATTTTTGCACGTCATGCTCAAGCAATTGGACGTACTCCTTGGAGTAATTAGAAGTCATTCAAGTACTTTAACCTAAGGAGAATCATGATTAGATCTCTATTTAGAAGCATCACTTTAGCTTCAATAAGGAGAATATTTGGAAAAGTACAGCAAGATCACAACGATTAAGAGCCAATTATAGGTTCCTAATCCAGGCAACACATAATGATACCCTGAACAAGTGAGATAATTCCCGTGGGGATGGAGAGATGAGAATAGAAGTGAAGGATGGTTAGAGGGTAGAACTAACTGTACGTGTTAAATGGTGGCACACTATTCTTTATATCTCTAACATTTTAAGCCTAAACCACAGTTTAATGGTTCCCCACTGCTCAACATTAACTTTCTCTTTTATGAAGAATACTGCTATGAACTGCTCTGATTGGGGATTACTTCTTTTGAATAAATACCACGAAGAATTGTATTTATTTACTCCCTACTTCATTCCAGAAGATGCACACGTTAGCCTGTGTCCTTAGTCAAAAGGCTTTTCCAATGGACATGGTTACACAAAGGTATGGTTATTCATTTTATGGCCCTTTCAATAATTTGGTTCTATTTTTGGAAAAAATCTAATCAAAATACTTGCTAACCAAATGGGAACAATGCCACTGTTTCCTTGAATAGTTCTTTCTTTTCTTTCCTTTTTTTTTTTTTTTTGGTCTTTTTGTCCTTTCTAGGGCCGCTCCCAAGGCATATGGAGGTTCCCAGGCTAGGGGTTGAATCGGAGCTGTAGCCACCGGCCTACAACCAGGGCCACAGCAACACGGGATCCAAGCCATGTCTGCACCTACTCCACAGCTCACAGCAACGCCGGATCCTTAACCCACTGGGCAAGGCCAGGGATTGAACCCACAACCTCATGGTTCCTAGTGGGACCTCATGGTTCCTAGTCGGATTCGTTAACCACTGAGCCACGAAGGGAACTCCTTGAATAGTTCTTTCAAACTGGATTTTTCTCAGATGTTTTGAAGAAAGAGCTGTGATTTCCCCACATTTTTCCCCCATGGAAACTGACCATCTGCTAAGATTGTTACTAAAATATGCTAGTTCACTAAAAAGTTATGGCAAACTTGATAACCACTCTCTCTCTGTGCCTGGTGGCATTCACCCGACAAGCTAGCCCAGGAACAACAACAAAAGATTAGAGTACCAATACCACTTGCTTTGATGGCTTACTGCTTTTAGCGCTACTTTATTGCTTCTGTGTATTTTATATATATATATATGTAATATGTACGTATGTACAATATATAGTTCTTTTTTTTTTTGTCTTTTTGCCATTTCTTGGGCCACTCCCGCGGCATATGGAGGTTCCCAGGCTAGGGGTTGAATTGGAGCTGTAGCCGCTGGCCTACGCCAGAGCCACAGCAACACAGGATCCGAGCCGCCTCTGTGACCTACACCACAGCTCACAGCAACGCCGGATTGTTAACCCACTGAGCAAGGGCAGGGACCGAACCCGCAACTTCATGGTTCCTAGTCGGATTCGTTAACCACTGCGCCACGATGGGAACTCCCAGTATATAGAGTTCTTAAAAGTTAGTTGTACTTTTAGTTTTTTCTCTTTAGCAGGGAAAATATCACATACATATCAAATTAGTATACTCTTTTTTTTTTGGTCTTTTTGCCTTTTCTAGGGCCACTTCCTGCAGCATATAGAGGTTACCAGGCTAGGGGTCGAATTGGAGCTGTAGCCACTGGCCTATGCCAGAGCCACAGCAATGCAGGATCCAAGCCGCATCTGCGACCTACACAGCTCACGGCAGCGCTGGAACCTTAACCCACTGAGCAAGGCCAGGGATCAAACCCACAACCTCATGGTTCCCAGTCAGATTTGGTAACCACTGCGCCACGACAGGAACTCCACAAATCAGTATACTCTGAAGTATGTTAGAGTCCAGTAGATTTTATATTTCAAATACTTCTAATTTACAAAAATTAGTAGTTAAAATCAGGTTCAGGTAAAAGTAGTATGCTTTAGAAAGAAATTGCTGTAATGCATTTCCTTAATTTAGGAACACCCACAAAAGATTAAGCCGACTGGCTCAAAGACATTTTAATTGGCCTATAACTACACTCATGATCAAATCTAAGAATAACTGCTTTAACTTGGTTTTTAAGCTACAGAAGTATTTCTCTGTTTCAGCAAGCTCTAGAGCTTGTGTTTTGTATGATTATTTTGAGTGGTGGTACAGTTCTTACCACAGGTATCAAAATATGGACGGACAGTGCTATTTTTTCTAACATACGTCTTCATGCTAAAAAACAGAATTAGGAAGTAACAACTTAGAGAAGAACATACAACCTGGCTAGCCACAATTGGTTAAAATATAATCGATGTTCCACAGGCAAGGAGCTTTTTGTTAGGCTGGTTAATGCTTTAAATATTTGCTATGAGTATTAAGGAATAACTTGCTGATGTTGAAAAGAAAGGAAATGGCTCTTATTCCAGAGTTAGAAGTAATTCAATTCTGATCTGCCCATTATAGTTTGGTCTTATCTTAATATCAGAGTTACAGCCTTTTCAGAAATCTTTGATTACAGAAATTCCCATAGGAAAAAGTAACTATTATTGTATCTGAAACTCTAATTTCCCATGAATATACATTTTTTATAAGTCAAAAGTTTTTATAACTCAAGTTTTGAGTGCACATTACTTGGAGCACACCACTTCATTTGTTGCAGAACAGATTGCACACCTTAATTTTTTTTAAAAAAACTGTATTATTAGATTGCTATCTATAACACTAATAAATATTTGTTCAGTGAGCATAAGCGGATACTTATAGACCTACAAAAACAGTAATGTGATAAGGTTCAAAAAAGAACAGAGCTTTTTAAGAGGTCATGAATATCAAAGCAAAACTTTACTACTATTGCATATTCATAGGCACTTACTTAATAAATTTGATGAACACTATGTAGCGTTTTTAGGGAAAAGGTTTCCTATCTGCTGGCTTTCACTGGAAGTTTTAAATTGTTTAGAGCACAAAAGTATAAGAGGAAACTTCACATCCTGTAGTCTTCCCTGAACCTTTTCCCATCTTAGTTTCTGAAACTAAGATGCTGGGTAATGTAAAACCTACTACTCACTTCCTCCACATCCAATCCAGAGGTCACTATAATCTACCAAATAAACAGAGACTGTTTCGGCAACTCTAAGTTATTTAATATGGGGAGGTGGTGGAGTATAAGTGGGTAAAGGGAAAACGACATGAAACAAAACCGTGAAGTTAGGTACACACCAGATGGAGATGAGCTATGAATGCCAAGTTAAACAGTTTTCATTTTTACCAGGTAGTGACAGAAAGCAAATGAAGACGTGAAACAGGGAGTGTGATGATACTTCTATATATTAAAAAGAGAGCTCTGTGGAATCTAAAAAGCCCCCAAACAAACAAATAACAAAACAGAAACAGTTATAAATACAGAGAACAAACAGGTGGTACAGTGGGAGGGCAGTGGCAGAAAGAAATAGGTGAGGGTGATTAAGAGGTACCAACTTCCAGCTACAAAATAAACGAGTCACAGGTATGCAATGTACAGTATGGGGAACAGAATCTACAACTGTGTGCTATCTTTGTGTAGTGACAGATGATAACTAGACTTATTGTGGTGATCATTTTTAAATGTATAGAAATATCAAATTATTATGCTGTATAACAGGAACTAATAAAGAAAGATGAGATTATGGGAGGGTGGGGTAACTGGATAAAGGCAACAAAAAGGTGCAAACTCCCAGTTATAAGTAAGTACTAGGGATATAATGTCCAACATGATAAATATAATCAACACTGCTGTATCTTGTGTATGAAAGTTGTGAGAGAAAATTCTAAGAGTTCTTCACAAAGAAATATACTTCATTATTTCTTTAATTCTGTATCCACACAAACGAAAGAATGTTCATTAAAATTATTGTGATCATCATTTCATGATGTAAGTCAAATCATTATGCTACATACCCTAAACCTACACAGTGCTGTATGTCAACTATATCTCAATAAAACTGCAAGAAGGAGGGGGAAACAAAGGGACAAGAGGGAAAAAAAGAGTGAGCTAGAAGGGAGTACCAGTGGGTCTAGCCCAACAGTGAAAACAGAGAAGAAGCTGTGCGCTATTAAGCTGTGCGCTATTAAGAAGCAGAATCAAAACCTGATGATAAAGCAGAAGTAGATGGAAAGGAGTGGGACCTGGAGGAGAGCAGAGGTAGAATGAAGAACATTTGACTCATAGGCAACTAAAGTCATTCACACAGAGAAAACAATGCAACAAATCACTGTAGGAGGAGGGCTGGGAAGGATGTGAATTTAGTTTCGGAAACGTCATGTTTGAGATGCCTATACATCATCCATGGAGAGGGTGTAATAGATTGGTGATCTGGAGTTCAAGATTAAAAGCATAATGAAAAATGATCGCTTATGGCACTCGTCCTTGGAGACGGTTATTGATGAGACTGCCCAAGAACAACGAATTGGAAAGATCACACTGCAAAGTATCCATTTTTAGTGCACACACAACATTTCTGAAGAACAAGCATCAAGTGATGAAATAAGTAACTGGGAAACTCATTGGCCTTATCCTATTCTCATTTGTATTACTAAATCTAAATTTTTCTGGGTACCTGAAGTCTTGGTTTCTGCCCTGGTAAATAGCAGTTTCTCAATGGAAGTTTGTGAATTGCTTTTAACAGTCACTAAGCGAGTTTTTAATCTCCACAAGTTGTTATAATTCAACAAATGCTAAAATCAGTAACCAAAGTATTTTATTTAAATAGAGCACACTGCCATCACTCACAAAATTCATAAAATAATATCACAAAGTAAGCAAATTCATGAAACTGTTAACCTGCTCAGAGGTATTATAGTCTACAAAGAGATTTAGCAAAAATATTGATGCATGTCAGTTTAATGACATAACTTTTAAAACAATTCAATTTATATTTGACTGATACATTAAAAACTATTTTTTTTAATGTATAAATGTTCACAAAGTCATTAAAGGTTAAAAGAATAAAAAACAAAACAATCTACTTATGTAATTCTGTAATACAGGCTTGAGAGTAATTCCCATAAAGAAGTATTATTGTTAATAAGTATTGCTCTTGAAATTAAATTTCAAAATTCAGTTATCAAAAATTTAGAAGAAAATCAAGTCATAAGATGAGCTATCAAATAAGTTTACCTAAACCAATCTTAGTATTAAAACACTCATCCGAATCATTACTATTAAAATCTCACAATGGCACTTAATTTTACTTATAAATACCATAATACTAAAACATTTGAAATTTTATCAAGAAAAATTAAATGTAAGGGTCAAAAATAAGAGCAAGTAAAATAAGGGGCATTTGGTTTTCTTGAGTTTTTTGCCAGTTCAATATCAATGTGTATTAATACAAAGTGAATGGATTACAAATGCTTCACCTATATATAAGGAACATGATGCTACTTACCAACCATCAGAAGGGCATGCAAATAAATTAAAGGGATGTATGAAAATAACTGAACTAATAAATACACTGAGAAGTCACTCAACTTTTTTTCTTAAATAATTTTAATTATTTGATAGAAATATTTGTATTTTAAATTAGTTTTAGAGATCTGTCTGGAATACCATACATTTAATAGGGAAATAGAGAAGAAATTAAAATGCATTATCCCAGCTAGTGAGCAGCATACTTAATTATGGAATAGAAACATTAATATTTAAGAATAAACAGGTACGAGCAAGTGTAAAACATTACATAATAAATTCAACATGCAAATGCTGAGGGACGCAAGGAATAAAGATTAAAATGGAAGGATTTCCTATACCAACTGCAAAAATATTACTTAGGAAATAAATATACATTGCCCTATTATTCTAAGCCCAGAATCCCTTTGTTTTATATTTGTAACACCTCAAACTTAGAGGTATAAGCGATCTAAAACTGTCAACCCCAACAAAATGTTGTATTTAGGAAAGCTACCCTTCAATGAATCCTTATAAAGAGGATGTTTTTCATAGTGTGTATTTGTGAGAGCTTGTTCACAGCTGCACTGCAGCAGACAAGACATATGTTTTTAATATCACCAAGGAGCTTCATCAAACTGAAGTTTCAAGTTTTGGGGAAAAGCCCCTCTGATTGTTTTAAAAAGCCTCACCCGCTGCCAGACAACAGTTTAGCTGGACAGGGAGTAAAGAGAGCTCATATGGCTGCTCAGTGATTTAATAAAAAATTTTGGTTTGACAGTAATTGGGGTTTTAAAATCTATACCTTAAATAATAATTTTACCTTAAATAAAGATTAACATATAAAAAGTCATTGTACTTTACAAATATTTTATAATTTCTCATCTGAATTATAAAATCATTCCACATACCTGCATCAGATGCATACCTGCATTTCCTTGTGAAACATTTCTGAAAGATGCATCTACATTTTCAGGCCACTAAGGTTAGCAACAACCAATTTTTTATTTTCCTTACAAAACTGTTACCTAGTAGCTTGAAAATGTTAACAGATAGTCCAAAGAATTTATTCATCATGTGAGAATATTTCACAGTCTCAACATTTTAAATACCTAAATTTCACCAAGTGTTTTTTCTGGAGGGCAGATATAAACCACCAATGTAAGAACCTATTATTATTAACAATATCTTGAGGAGAGATGAGATTATGTAAGCATCAGTGATGTTCACCACCTTAGGCATTTAATGGAGCATTTATTTTCTCACTAAAAAGTCATTACACTATAAAGCTCAGTTCTCTTGAGAGATGGGGAAAGCTGAAGATATCTCTGCAAGTGTTTACATGAAACCTGAATGATGCAGTCTACCAGCATGAGCAACTTGTTTTCCAAAAAGCTTAAAACGTTCATCTTTGTGAGACAAATATGACAAGTGTAAAGATACATATTTATTACATGCATTAAGCAAAATTAAAGTTAATATTAGGTTAATGGTTATTAAAACAATCATTTTAATAGCATTATCTGAAGAAAAATTTAATTTAGGAAGGCAAATTTATGCCTTGAGTTGTCATTTTTCTCCCTCCAGATATCTGGAACAAAGTATCTTTCCTTAAATGTGCTATATTTAGTAGAAAATCAAGCCCAGATAATTGGAGCATCTGGATAGGAGCATGGATCAACTTATTCTTAAGGAGATTTTAAGAAGCTATCAGTCTTCTATATAGTCCTGCCTATATGAGAGGAAGCAAGGACTGGCTCCTTTCAAACCTGTAATTTGTGAGTTTATTCAAACCCGCCAAATTGCTTTACGTAAACGCCTCTCACATTTAAAAATTCCCATGGCAACTCATTTAGTTTGGCAGACAGGAAGACCCAAATTCAATCCTTTTATTCTGCAGCTAAGCCATTACAATGGTAATTCTGCTCTGACACTCTGAAGAGACTGCTAATTACTGTACTCTGGGTCCCTAGACAGATTCCCCATTCAGATTAAAATGGTCGTGTAAGGCAGAAAATAGCAGCCACGCCCCCTTTACAGGGAGAGAGACTCTCTCCCAGTACAACTCTATCAAGGGGCAAGTGCCTACAGCTAGATGTCTTTTGATCTATCTTTTAATACCTTACCATCTTTCCCAATAAAACGAAAAAGAGGCCAACCATACCACAGAATTCAATTATTGATCCTTTAGTCAGGAACTAAATGTAGGGTCATTAGTTCATGAACAATTCAGTAAAAAACTTTCGCTCCAAGATAAGACTAAGCTCCTTCCAGAGTTACTACACCTCTTTTCCTAACGTACACTTTAACTCTTTCCATTTATTTTCAGATTATAATTAATACACAGACACCTATGAGTCTATGGCTGTAACTATGGCAATGGACAGAAGATAATCTTGGGGAAACATGAAAAACAAACTTAAATAAAAAAAAATTTACTGTGATGGATTCACTTTCTACTGCTCTCCCAAATTAGGAGATTTGACAAATGTGGGGTTTTTTTTTTAATGAATTTAAATTACTTTTGTTTTGATAATAGGAAACTACTCAATATTCTGTAATAACCTATATGGGAAAAGAATCTGAAAAAGAATAAATTTATGTATAACTGAATTACTTTGATGTACACCTGAAACTAACACACACTGTAAAGCAACTATACTCTAACTAAAAATAAAAAAATTGAAACAAACATTTTGTGAACTGTCTGGGACTGGTGGCATCTTGAGGATCAAAGCCAATCTTAAATTTTATGAGACAATGTAAATGTCAAGTGCCTGAAATCACTTAATTTCTCTAATACAGGTTAATGTGATTCCTTTAGCCTTTCCAGTTTAGTATTCTATCTCCCCCACACAAATCTTTTACCTCCATTTCTGTTGACATGAAAAATTAAGACAGTGAGAAAAAAGAGATTACAGCATATATCCCTCACCTATACTTTCTCAGTCATCTGATCAACAATATACCCCTACTTCCACCGTTCTAGTGTTTTTTAGGTCCCTTCAGAAATTATGAGAAAAGATCACAGGATATGTATCTATATAAGGGCTTAGCTAATGATGAGATTTGCTATTTGCTATTTCAGTGTTATTTGCTATTTTCCAACTAACTGGAATGAAAATTAATTGAAAGAGAGCTAGTATCTGATACCTGAGATGGTAGAGGTACTTCCATAGTAAGTGAGTGTGCGTGTGTGAGAGGGGTGTGTGTGTGTGAATAGACTTTTACACGATATTTTTTAGTAACATTAGATGGTTTACAATTTTCTTAATTATGCCATTGTAAACAAAAACCTATATTGATAAGATCGTGGACTAGTAATGAGGATACATTTTGTATTTAGGGAATGCAATTACTTTCTTTTGGTGTGGTGCCTCCTGTGACCAGCATTGAGCTTCTAACTGACATGGGCAATGATGTAGCTGAGGAAATCAATCCATGTCACATATTAAAACAAAAAAAAACATACAAACAAGAGAAAACAGGGAATGTGCACTTTGGACTTTCCCATAGCTAAGATAGTAATTTCTAACTGTATAAAGTCCTTCTAAGGCAAGTAAGCAACAACAACACAACTTTACAAATAAGGAAATGAAAGTTCTGAGTTTAAAGTGACAGGCCCTGGCCATGGATGATTTATGCAGTCCTACTGTGTTTGTCATCACTTTAAATGAATTCAAATGCATAACTCCCTACCTCTAAACACATATACACTGATTCCCTCAGTCTCTAAGACTGAAGTTCCAGGTGATTCCCTCAGTCTCTTGAGCTGAAGTTCCAGCTCAAGTCGCACCCCCCTGTGTGTGATCTTCCCTTGATACCCCAGTCCCCTGCGACATCTTCCAGTGAACCTCAAGGTCTTCTGTAACACTGACTGCCACCTACATGCTGCTTGTTCCTATCTCTTTAGAAAATGTGCTGCATGAAATAACTGGCATTTAGGGGCTGGGGGTAGGGGACAAAGACTTCAAAATTAAAGCAAGAGGAATGCTGTCATTACATAAAATGAAGAATGAAATCTTTTAATGATAATGATGCCAAACTCTGTTCATACAGGTTGTGTAAACTCTACACACACACACACACACGCATAGATCACATCAGTTTGCCATTTCAGTACCTTCAAGAAGAACACACTAGTATGCAGATTATTATAATGAATGAATGGAGATCTTAACACATCTCTTTTGGTAATTAACAAAACTTATAATGGGTAACGACAGAAGACCTAAACATTTTCAACCACCTTTATCTAAATGACATTTACAAAACATATATCCAAGTACTGCAGAAGCCATGTGCTTTTAAGTGTAAAAGGGACAGTCATCAAAACAGACAATATGATGGAATATTTTAAAAGTATTAATCCTATTCAAAGAGAATGAAATCTTACAGAAAACATTTTCTGAGAAAAATGGAAGTTGGAAATCAGTCACAATAAGATTTAAAAGTCCAAAATACTTGGAAACATTTGAAAATAACCCATGAGTCCAAGAAGAAATCATGAAAAAATTAGAAAATATTGTGATATGAATGGTAATAAAAATACAATTACAGTATTATGTTGAGATACAGTTAAAGCATTATTCAGAGAAAATTTTTAGTATGAACAAGTCTCAAAAGTATAAAAGGTCTTAAGTCACTGATCTTCCATCTTTAAAAAGCTGTGAAAATAAAATTAAACCCAAGTAAGGTAGAAAAAAAGGTACAAAAGCAAAAACTGACAAAGTAGAAAAGGAACAAACATAGAAAAATCAACAAAACCAAAAGCTGGAAGTAGCACATCTTAAAAATGAATAAAATTAGTAAAAAGCTCTAAAGCTGGATTGATCAAGAAAAAGAAGTCACAAATTAGTAACCTAATGAATGAAGGCAAGGCCACTACTACAGAGCCTACTAACCTTAAAAAAAAAAAAAAGGAATAGTACGAACAACTCCATGATAAAAATTTTAAGAACTTAGATGACAAGGACAAATTCCTTGGGACACACACACACACACAAAAAAAAAAAAAAACCAAGAAGAAAAAACTCTTAAGTTCTATATTTGCAAATGAAATGGAATTTGTAATTAAAAGTCTTCCTACAAAAACACAAGAAAAAGGCAAGCCACAGATTAGAATGTCTGATAAAGGGTTTATTCCCAACATATACAAAGAACTGTTTTAACAGGAGGAAAAAAAGACAAGCCAATAAAAAAATGATAGAAAGATTTAAAGATCATTAAAGAAGATATATGAATTGTCAGAGCTCCTTTGTGGCTCAATGGATTAAGAACCCGACACAGTTTCTGTGAGGATGTGGGCTGGATCCCTGGCCTCACTCAGTGGGTTAAGGATATGTCACTGCCACGATCAGCGGCTCGGATCCAGCTTTGCTGTGGCTGTAGTGTAGGCTGGCAGCTGCAGCTCCAATTAGACCCCTAGCCTGAGAACTTCCAAATGTCGCAGATGCAGCTGTAAAAAACAAAATAAAAATAAAATAAAATAAAATAAGGGTGTTTTATGAGCATGTAAAAACAGCATATTGAAATTAACAATATATAATTTTTAAAAAAGACATATGAATTCTCAAGAAGTACACGAAAATATGTTCCGTATCATTTGTACTCAGAGAAACAGAAATGCAAACTATGACAGGTGAAAGGATAAATGAACTGTGGCTTATTATTAATGGAATAGTACTTATCAACAAAAAGCAACAACTCACTGACACATGCAAGAGCATGGATGAACCTCATGAAAAAAGGCATTACAAATTTTCATTAATAATAAATCTCAAAAAGGCAAACTGATCTAAAAAGGTCAACCACTCCTATAACCAGGGTAGAATGGGGGTTGCTAGGCATGGGGGGTGGGAGCAAAAAGGGGGAGATGTCTGTGGAAGGTTACAAACTCTCAGTCAGGAGATGAGTAAGTTCTGGGGGGCTAATGTAAAGCACGGTGATTACAGTTAATATCACTGTACTGGAACCTCAAAATCTGCTGGGTGAGCAGATCGCAAGTGTTCTCACCACACACCAAAGGTAACTAGGTGAGGTGATGCATGTGTTAACCTGATTTTGATAATCATCTTACAATGTATATTTATATCCAACTATCACATTCATTGTACACCTTTAAAAAAAGCAGACTGTACAAGCAAAAATAACCAATTTTTATTTGTCCATCTTACACCAACAGAACTGGAGAAAAAGAAAATCAAGTTTTTATACCATAACACCAACAAAAAATGCAAAACTAACCCGAGTAGTTGCCTGGGGGCATGGAGTGGAGATGGTTAATTGACAGCAAAGGACTAAGTAGTCTTTCAGGGTGATGGAAATCTTGACCATGATAGTGGTTCTAAGTGAATACAGTTATCAAAGGTCACATTTAAAATGAACAAGTGCTGGAGCTCCCGTTGTGGTGCCGGGGGAAACAAATCTGACTAGGAACCATGAGGTCATGGGTTTGATTCCTGCCCTTGCTCAGTGGGTTAAGAAGCCGGCATTGCTGTGAGTTGTGGTATAGGTGGCTGTGGCTGTGGTGTAGGCTGGCAGCTGTAGCTCCAATTTGACCCCTAGCCTGGGAACCTCCATTTGCCACAGATGTGACCGTAAGAAGCAAAAAAAAAAGAAGGAAAAATTCCTCAAAAAAAACCTCTCTTCCTTCATGTCTTCAAAATGACTACTCTTCAGCATTTAAAAACAAAAAACAAAAAAAGCTCATATGTATTTTAATCAGACTCATGGGTTTCCAGATTATTTCTCAAACAAGTTATTTCTACAACACTAGGATGTTAATATACTCTCAGAAAAAACTTTTTGATGGTCAATTAAATTTGGAAATGGTTTCTACCAAAGAGGTTCACAATACTTACTAGCATATTAAAGGCTTCCTTTACTAAGAATGCCTATGAAAAGTATCTTATGAAATACAGTTAGGGAAAGGCCTATGAAAAGTATCTTATGAAATACAGTTAGGGAAAGGTCAAGATCTGGTGCAGCGGCAAGCCTGTGTAACTTTCACTGAGACTGCTAATTATTTCCTACTACCAAGGTAAGACCTTTTGTGTTCTCTGGATATCCAGTGTCTATATATCATGTAATATCATTATGTAACTTTTGCTTAATGTTCTATTTACATACTTAGTAAAATTCTACCAATTAGAGGATTTCCTTATAATCATTTTAGAAGAAATCACTTTTTTCTTTACTCATTTCCTTACATTGCATTCTTTTTGCCATTTATAAGATAGCTTGAAGAAAACAAATACACATAAAACATGGGAAATTTTGCTTTAATACTTTTAGGAAGCTATCCAAAATCCTAAACTATTTATTTATTTTTTGCTTTTTAGGGCTGATGCTGCGGCATACGGAGGTTCCCAGACTAAGGGTCGAATTGAAGCTACAGCTTCGGCCTACACCATAGCCGCAGCCACAAAAACTCAGGATCCGAGCTGCATCTGCAGCCTACACCACAGCTCATGGTAGTGCCAGATGCTTAACCCACTGAGCGAGGCTAGGTAGGGATCGAGCCTGCAACCTCAGGGTTCCTAGTTGGATTCGTTTCTGCTGCGCCATGACGGCAACCCCCCAAATCCTAAAATTATTTCATAAACATTTTCCTTTTTTTTTTTTTTTTTTGTCTTTTTGCCATTTCTTGGGCCGCTCCCGCGGCACATGGAGGTTCCCAGGCTAGGGGTCTATTGGAGCTGTAGCCACCAGCCTACACCAGAGCCACAGCAACGCGGGATCCGAGCCGCGTCTTCGACCTACACCACAGCTCACGGCCACGCCGGATCCTCAACCCACTGAGCAAGGGGAGGGATCGAACCCGCAACCTCATGGTTCCTAGTCGGATTCGTTAACCATTGCGCCATGATGGGAACTCCATCCTTTTCTAACTTTGAAAGTTTTCACAACTACCTATACTTCGTTTACAATGAAGAGCCACTTCAGTACACAGCAAGGAGCTACACAGCAGACGACTTACTCATTACCCCACTTTCAGGGGAGTGAAATGGCAGGTCACAAATCACTCTTACTAATTTATGAGGAGAGAATGAACTGAGAGGGGTAAGACTAAAAGTGAAGAGAGATTAGGATTACTTCAACTGGGCTGGCAAGTACACATGTGTTCAAGAAATACTCTGGAGGTAGATTTCTATCAGTAGTTGGCTTCTGTCAAGGATGACCGAAGTCCTCGAAGATGAGCAAAGCCAGGGCACTGCTGAATAGTCCTTTCCCATCAGTGAGCATGATCTGATTTTCACAAACGTCACATTCTAACTGTGATAGAATATTGAAGACCTCAGAAATCTGATGGAGGTGTAGTTTAGGTTTATGGAAATGAGATTAAACAACTGCTTAACTGTACTTATGATGAAAAGGATATTCAGTAGCTACTGAATGAACTGTAACAGATATAGACTTGACAGACAAAAACACTACACTCAGTTAGAGAAATAACTCTTCCCTATTTGTGCATGGTTTGTTTGTGACTTAGAAACAAAAGAGATGAAGATAAATTATTGAAATTACAGAAACAGGAGTTCTGCTGTGGTGCAATGGGATTGGTGGAATCTTGGGAGCGCTGGGACTCGGGTTCAACCCCAAGCACGCCAGAGGGTTAAGGATCCAGCATTACCACAGCTGAGGCTTAGGTCACAACCGTGGCTAGGATCTGACTCCTGGCCCAGGAATTCCAAATGCCGCAGGGTGGCCAAAAAAGTTTAAAAAAAGAAGAAACATCTGCAATAAATATGGTATTCTCCAAGGTAAACAAATTCATGAGGTAAAATATTACAACTCTACTAATGAATGAAGTATGATCATCTCAAAATTTCAATTACTTCTGCAGTGAAATTAGAAAATGCTACAGTTTCTCTGAGTTCTTATGCTTGCTGGGAAAATGGGGGAAAAAACTTACTTCATAACGCTGTTTTGAAACTCCAGAGTGAATTTAAGGGGTTTAAACTCTAAACATTAAACTATGTGTGCTGTTATGTAAACTGATGGAGACATATTCACATCATCAAAATTACAAGAAAAATTAGAGTCATGTCACAAGGAGTCTAGGAACAACCTTTACCCAAATTCATGAACCTTAAGAATCTGCTGATGTGAAACGAAGTGGAGTATTTACTACATTCAACTGTGAAACTTTAAAACAAGCACAAAGCCTACCACTTCCCCCCCCCCCATCCCCAGGTCTCTTGAGCCAAGGCTAGATCTTTTCCTGGATCAAAACACTAAACAGAATAGGCATAAAAACATTAAAATACACATAGCTCTTTTTCTACATCTCTACAAAAAAAGAACTTATTTTACCTGGTTGAGTAAGGAACATTTATACTGAAATAATACAAAGACAATTCCACACTTTAGCTATAAATTCATTCTGTAAATCATAATGTAAACTGAACCATATTCCCCAAAGAAACAATATTAAACTAGGGATTCATATGAAAGATACATATAAAAATAAATTTTTATTTAAAAAATCTTATTATAAAAACTGACATAAATATTTATTTAGAACCATGAGAATTATTCACATTTCTTGCGATTAAAAAAAAAAAAGAAACTATTTAAAAGTTTAAGAACTTTGGTAATACCCAGGGTTTAAAACTGTGTTGAGAAAGAGGCATTTTCATATAATACCAGCAGAACCATAAATTAGGCATCTTAGAAATTTTAATATGAGTGAAATACTAAAATTTAAAATGCACTTACCCTTTAACCTAGTAAACTCTACTTCCAGAGAGTTACCCTACAAGTATATATGCACAAGTTAATTAAATTTCCTTGCCAAACTTATGCAGCACCTCTCACTGAAGAGAAGGGCACTGCTTGTGGCTGGCCTATCTGCTAGAAGGCCCAAGGAACCATCACGGAGTGGGGCCAACAGGAAGTGGAGGACAAGATCGCTGAAGGTGAAACAGCAAAAAGAACTAATAGGCCAAGAAGACTGAAAGGTTCATTTACATAAGTAACGGTATCTTAGGGGAAAAAACTTCAACTCCTTTTCCTCTCGTCCCATTCTTTCTTGAACGTGAGCCAATAAGGCTTTTAAACCCACCATCCAAAAAACTGTCTAGCAAGGTCACCATCACTGCTTGCCAAATCCAGTGGTTAACTCCCCATCCTTATCTTAACTGAACGATCTTCAGCAACAAACTTCTCTTGGTTTCCACAACTTCGCACTCCCGGTCTTCCTCCAACCTCAGTGATTCCTCTCCTTGGTCTCCTTTGCTAGATCCTCTATTTAGTGAAGTACCGAGGCTCAGCCAGACAATTCTTCTGCATTTATACCTAATTTCTAGATTATATTATCCAGTCCCATGGCCCTTAAAGCTTTTGATATGATGACTCCAAAACTGACATATTCTAGCTCCACCTTCTCACTCTGCCTGATAGTTATAACCAAATGCCCACTCAACATTTTGTATCTCAACTTTTACACTTCCAAACCCAATTTTTTGACCTCCCTCCCAAACCTGTGCCTCCAACAGTATACACACAGAACACAAGGCTCAGCGTAAAAACCTTTCAGTCAACATCCGATCCATCTAAATTTCTGTCAGCTTCAAAATATCCATAATCAGACTACTGCTCGGCAACTTCAACACTAGTCGACATGGACTACAAATGCCTGCACACTGAAATCTCTGCTTTCACCATCACCTTCAAAGTCTGCTCTCCACTCAGAATGACCCTTTGAAATATAAATTAGACCATGTCATCCTTTCCTCAAATTCATCCAATAACTCCTTGTCTCAGACAAAGATCAATATTTTTATAATGGCCACAGGCCTCTGTAACCTGCCCTCTCCTCTCTCCCAGCTGCCCACTAAGTTCCTCACTGGACCCACTTGATGCTCCTCAACATGTCTCAGGGCCGCTGCACTTTCTCTTCTCTTTGCTTAGAAAGCTCCTCAAATACCCAAAGGATCGCACTGTAGGTCAATTAGGTTTGTTTTTCACCATCTCAGAGGTATTCTCTAGTCAGCCCATATACAACAGTATTTCCCTAAACGAAGGTTCTCTATCCCCTTATCCTCCTTTATTTTTCTTCACATCACTTTATCATAACCTAGCATAGTTTATATTTGTTTTTTTGCTTATGGTCAATAATCTATATAACTTGTCCCCCCCTCCAACCAAAAGGTAAGCTTCAATATGGAAGCACTATGTTGGTTAGCTTTATTTATTCTCTCTGTAGACTCGACAACTGACAAAGTAAAAGCATGAAATAAGCATTTACTGAATAAATTACAAAAGCCCAGAGGTGAAAAGACTGAAGAGACTGAAATAAATACAGAATAATTCAATCTGTGAGTATGGAATGTGTCAGTGTATTTTACGTATGGGAGACAGGGCGAAACAAAGCACAAAAGATAAGCCATGGCAAACCATGAAGAAACTTGCCAGGCCATGTTAAAAAATTCTGTATTCCTTTCTCAGATTAAGAGGGTACCACTAAAAGAGTTTTAAACTGGGAAAGTAATGAACAGACTGTACTATAAAGATCAGTTTGAAGGGCCCAAGGCTACAAATACAGACACCAGCTGTGGGGCCTCTGAGGTAACTGTAGCTTGAATTAGGGGAAAGAAAATTAAAAAACAAGGTAGATTATATGGTTTAACAAGTGTGCAATTATAGATTTTTGTTTATATTTAACCTATTTGATTATATCTCTTATTAGACCTATAAAACAGAATTGAAATTCTTTTCTTGCAAGGAGCCAATTTTGTCAAGTAAATGGAAAATGTTTATAATTTGTAAGTTTATTTGTAGAAAAGACTATCTGGGGAATGAAGAATGCAAATGCCATATTCATTTATGTAAATGTCAATAAGTTTTTGTCAGACAAAACACTAACAATATTTCTAGTTTTTTTCAATAGCAAGTTGGATCCACATTTCCATGTATTTTTACTAATATAAAAATTAGTTTAATAATAACTTAGAATACCAATACAGCTGACCTTTGGACACTGTGGATTTGAACTGTACAGGCCCATTTGCATGTGGGTATTTTCAACAGTAAATACTGTACTATTATTTGGTCTCTAGTTGGCAGAATCGTGGAATGTGAAGGAACTGCAGATATATAGGCCAACTATCAACTGAAAGTGGATTAACCCCAGCGTTGTTCAATAATCAACCCATAATTTATTTTTCACTGAAAAAGATGATACTCGGATGACAGCTCAATCATCACTTCTAAAGTTACAATGAGGAAAAGACAAAATGGAGGGGTGGGGTGGGTTTCAGAGTAGAACAAAGGAGAACGGAAGGGAGGGGGCTAAGAACACAAAGGTACCTGGGGTCCTTTCTTATGTCACCCCCAAAACTTCATTTAGAGTCTTATATACAACCCCTAAGTATGAATTTAAATTGTTTTTATTATCTTAGAAATATTAAATGAGCTAAAAGTGTGAGAAGTGCTCAGAATGGTGCCTGGTACATTAGTAAGAGTTTTATTTTTTAGAAAAGAAAAATCGTACATTAGGGGAAATTTTCAGTATGAAACAGTCTTTCTGTGGTAAACAATGACATGCCTGTGGAGTACCTGAAACTCACAGGCAACTCAAATAATGCGCTCCTACTAACACAGCTCACTCAACCACTCAACACAAACATTAACTGGTACAGACTTCTGTACACTCATTACTTGCTGACAATGCTCCACCAAAAAAAGAAAACTTTCATAACCCTACTTATTGATGATGTACCTGCATTCTTACCCTTTAACACAGTGATGCAAAGGTAATGACACTTTCGAAAGATGAGCCACTGAGTTTGCTCCTCTCACAACATTTTCTTCATAAAAATGAAAAAAGGAATAGAGAATATACTGTCCCATTTAAGGCTAGAGCAATGTATATTGTTTGTCTATTATTTTACAGTAAATGAGTTAAAAATTTCTTTTATATTGTGCTTCAATAAAACTTCCAACAAGTAACCTATTTTTATTAACATAAACATTAAAATAATTTAAAATTCAACTGAAAAAGACGTTGGCCTCAAATCTAAGACTTGGAAATGATTACTTACTGCAGGTACCAGTAATTTCTTCACTTCCTCAACAGCTCTCTTCAGCTTGATCTCTGCTCTGTTCTGAGCATCTTCCACAGTGATCAGTACATGTAAATCTTCATTCAGATGTTCCCAATTAGGCTTGCCTCGATTTTGCTCCTCCTAAAAAATTTTGAAAGCACATTATTACAAGTTTTCCTTTTCAAAGAGAGAGTACATCTTTCATAATAACCCGCTGCCAATTATTATGCTATAACTGCACTGTTTTGCTATGACATTATAAGTGTTTTAAATTCTCTTCCCAGCAAAAAGCCCAAGCATGAGACTCCTTGGTACTGATAGCAACTCGACAATTATTTGCCAAGCACCTACTAGGTACCAAGCATGGAGCCAGATGCTAAGAATACAAGAGTCAATAAGGCAATCACAACCCCTGACTGCTCTTACACACTAAGAAACTTATATATGGTATCATCCTTAGGTAATCATGAAAAGCATGTGATTATTTCCATATTTTACTTATGAATAAACAGAAGGTCATCAAGGTTAATTTAAGCAAATCAGCATCAAGGTCACGTAGCTAATAATCTGCCCAGTTAGGAAGTGAATCGACATTTTCATTCTCAAACTCAATGATCTTTCTATTTCATTACAACTACTCTGAATAACATTGGCTGAATTCAAGATTAGGAAAAGACATACTGTGTATGACAAATGCCATTTGTTTTAAATATTTCAAGCAGTAATTATGGGACCATTTCATATTATAAAAACAATTACAACAAGAAATACGTAAGAATAGTCTTAACTATGTTTCTATCAGCTCCAGTGAACTGTAAAGTCACTCTTTAGTCATATCGACTCATAAATACCAGTTTAAGAGAGAACATCTACATTTCATTTCCTTGATGTCTTCAAATCACCTCATGATCCCCAGACTGAAAACAATACAGGGAAGTTTACAAGTAGAGTTGGCCATATCTCCCTCTCACCTAAGATACTGTAATTTCAGAAATGCTTTTTGCTTTGGAGATAGTATATAAAATATTTTTTTAATTTAAAAAACAAGAATATAAATTTAAAAATACAAAAATGGAATAAATAACTGCATATGGTTCAGTGCACGCTACGGTACATAAACAATAAACAGCATCTACTGTTGAACTTTTATCTTTAAAAATCACTATTTACTAAATTGTGAGATCCCAAGCAAAGAAAATAAAACTAGCATAAAATAATAAAACTGATATAATAAAACATCTTTCTACTACAACTCACATGTCTGCAGAGGCCATGCTAGGAAAAATCTATGGAACTCAACCAATAAGGATAAAAATAAGTTCTAAAATTAAGTACATGCTTCTGCCTTTATTTTCTGTTAATGGTGTTAGTGTAGACATGCACCCAAATGTTGAGAGGAAAATGAGAAGCCAAAGAAAGCACACCGACTTATGGCAGGTCATCTCTGTGTTCCCAAGGAGTGAACTCCCAGACACCAGAAAATGCTCACAGGAGTGTTACAAGGGTATCTGAAGTTTCAAAAGACACAGCAATGGGTGATGTAAGTCGGATACCATGCAAACGCTAAGCTTACAATATCTGACTCTCTCAATATTAGATCATGCTACATTTCTTCTGACCTTGTCTTATCTTCGCAATGCTAGGTTTTCTGTGGTTACTGTAATAAAAAGCCATGTCCACGCAAGAATCAATGTGGAACAGGAAGAGATGGTGGTAGTGTCCAATCTGATTCCCAGGTGTAAGAATGTGAATAGTGCCCAAGAGAAACACAGATGCCATTAATAAATAATGTGGCTATTTACATATAAAATTAAATTTCTTGCAGGAGTTCCCACTGTGGCTCAGTGGGTTAAGGGCTCAATGCTGTCTCTGTGAGGATGTGGGTTTGATTCCTGGCCTTGATCACTGAGTTAAGGATCCAGTGTTGCTACAGCTCCAATTTAACCCCTAGCCTGGGAATTTCCATATGCCACAGGTGTGGCCATAAAAAGAAAAATGCTCAATTTAAGTTGTTTTGATAAATGAATTAAGTTGTTAGGAATGAACTATTAATAAAAAGAAGAATTATTAAGTATTTCTTTTCACCTAGGGAATACCATGGAAAACTCAGAGATGCTAGGAGTCAGTCAATGAGTCAAGAAACTGGAAACATCAGGGTTATCTGTGTGCCAAATATAAAACGTGCTATGTCTACTGTGGCAATAAAAATCAATCTCAAAATCCAGATTTTAATTTTTATGTTGAAAAATGTTGATAATACTTTCTCATTAAAATTTATCATTTTTTTGTAGATAGATCTAATAAAGTTCCATGTGTATGTGTCAATATACACACATAAATGAACCTGAAAGTGTCTCTATATCCAAACAAATAAGGGACTTGTGCTTTTGGCCAACATAAAGTAACATGAATACGATTCACTCTCCTGCCTAAAACAACCAAAAAATAAGGCAAAATACAAGAAATGACAGTCCTCAGCCTCTGGACTGCAAGCAATAGGACAATAAGGCTGGGAGATGGGAAATCAATGCAGTGAGCTCCACTACTGCCTCAGCTCCCTGGCTTGGAAGTCTCTAGGCTATAGCCCTAGGAAAGGTGCTAGGGTGCCTCTCTGGGTTGAGAAAACTAAGCTTCGAGTCCTGGGAGACCAACGCAGCTAGAGTTCACCAAAAAGAGTACAGGAAAAGCTGCACAGAAAGAGAACTCTGGAGCTCTGCACAAAGTCTACAGAAGTAGTCAACTGAACACTGATCAGTGCATATGTGTTAGAAAACGAGAGAGGCTTGAGGAATAACCAGCCAAAGGATTCAAGGCAAAAGCACTGGGTTCTTACACAGAGCTGGACCAGAAAGATTTCATGATGTATAGACACTGGGTGGAGAACACAGAAGGTCTTACCCTGGTAGTAGGAAATAATTAGTCAGCAGTCTGAGCACTGTTCCAGTACTGTCTAAATAAATCTTAAAAGCAAGACCTAAAAGGGTCAAACGGTTTCCAACAGTTCCAGAACAAAGCTCCAAAATAACTGTAGGAATAGGAAATATCTACCCAACAAGGTAAAATTCACACTAATTGGCATCTAATCAGAAATTAACAAGCAGGCAAAGAGGCACAAAAATGAAACATATATAAGAAGAAAAATCAATCAATTGAAACCAACCTATACCTGACATAGTTGTTACAATCAGTAACCAAAGACTAAAAAGTGTGTGTGTGTGTGTGTGTGTATGACACTGGTGCATACAGATACTAACACATGGACAACTGAGAAACATTCACAATCCAAAATATTTTAGAAAGGCCTAAAAATGAAAATTAAAATTTCAAGTGATTTTCCACAGAAATTTTTATACACAGGGAAGATAAAAGTCAGAGGATTTTAAAGGGAAGGGACATTATTTGCATGACAGGAACAAAGAATAAGGCTGCAGTATGATCTGAATTGTGCTTTAGTGAAGGAATAAATTTCTGAGTTGTATAACATCTTAATGCTACTCAAAAAATTCATCAATTTAAGTGCCAGTTTAAAAGACAAAAACAAAAGAAAGTTATATCTATCCCAATGTTTGCTTCAAAACTGTTTTGCTTACAGTTTTAGAACACTTGAAAGAACAAAAACTTACAGACAAGGATGGTGAAACTAATGTAGTCATGTACTTCCACTTCTTGAAATTTTTCTAAATGCACAAACTAACTCATAAGGGAGAAGAAAATGGGAAAAGAAACTATTTAGATACTAGAAAGTAGATTGGCTCAGGCTAAAAGGAACCGCCCTATGCTGTAAAGCCTCCCCAAGGCTAAGGAAAGTGGCCCCAGGGGAAGCAGTGGTAAGGGTGGGGCTAGGATTGGAAGCTGCATCTCCACATCCCTTCTCATCAAAAAGCCACTACCTTGCACTCATTTCTAGCAAAAGACTAGAAATGTATTCCTAAAGAGATCCACTTTCTGGAACTGGGTTTTGAGGGGCAGATGACAGAAACATTTACCCACGGAAGGCTGAGGTATGGTCTTCTCCTACTCCACACCTAAAATGGGACAAGCCAGCCCACACACTGGGGGCAAGGGACTGGAAGACCTTCCCTGGAAAAGTCCGGACAAATCAACTACAGAAAACAACCTAAAGAAAGCAATCTTTGGGCAGGGAGAAGAAATACTCAAAAAATCCTCAGAGTTAAGGGAAGATACTGCATCCTTGAAATGAGTAAAAAATGCTACCATTAAAAGAATTTGAAACATAAAAAGAAACTTTTGAAACCTAAATATGATAGTAGAAATGAAAAATGTTATAGAGGGGCTTGAAGATTAAACACTGAAGTATTCTTCCTCTAAGTAGCAGCAAAGACAGATGTGGAAAATGTCAGACCGAGAAGAGTATAAAAATTAGAGGACTAGCCCAAGAGGTCCAGAAACTGAACGACAGATGCCTCAAAACAAAACAAACAAAAGCCCCAAAAAACAAAAAAAGAAGACGGGGAAAAAATCATCAGCATAATACATACTTTTGAAACAAAACTGAATGATAAGAGCTTCCAAATGAAAAGGGCCCAATGAGTTCTCAGGATGAAAAAGTGAAATGAAAACTTAATAAAAAAAAAAACCCAACTAGTAGTAGCAAGGTAAGCACAAAGCAACAGAGAGTAAGTCCCAAGAGTCTATTAAAGCATACCGAAGTGACTGTGGGTGGTGGGGGCTGTTACACAGCAAAGAGGATGTTTTCTAAGTCAGTGTTTACAGAACTACATATTTTTAATCTATGAGCACATTAAACTTTATTTTTAAAAAAGTTTTAAGACATTCCACCCAAAAGCCACTTTTATACAATTGTGGTCCATTCCAACTTAGGAAGAGTTAAGAAAATTTCTTCAACAGAGAGCTTTGAGCCTAGAAATTATTCAATACAAATATAATTCCTCCCTGTATTCTGCTTCTTAAACAGATAATAAAGGCAAGCTGGAATTGGCAAACACTATAGCAATGTCAATAAAATATATCCATACAAGTTCTCTTTCATCCACAAACAAACAAGAACTAGAGTAAGATTACAGGGTACCTATTCGCTATACCCCAGAATACCTGTAATAAGAATCTACTCCCCCAATTTCTCACTTTAATAATTAATTTAGGACAAAAAACAGGTTCAAATGAAGCAGAGAGGAGCAATGGCAAAATGTAGATTAACCAAATATGGTGAATCTGTGATTCTAGAAATTTTGGCTAAGGAGGTATTAATTCCTTTTTACAGTTACATTTCAAATAGTATTTTAGGAATAAAGTGCTGAGAAACTGATTTGGAAAAATAGATTGTAAATTATTATAATCTCTGTTTTACACTCACCCAAAGCAATGTCATATAATAGGCTATTAAATTTTTCACAATATACAAGAATATGAGTTTTTGTGCATCTATATATTCCCAAATTTACATTTCTAGCACAGTCTTTCCTGGTTACTTCTAGACCTCCAAATTCAACTGCCAACCTGACATGTACGTATCAGTGTCTCTAAAGCACTCTCAACTCACCATGTCCAAACTGGAGCTCATTATCTCCCTTCTCCAAACTTGTCCACGATTATGTCTCAGCTATTCTTGATCCTGAATGAGTTTTCTGAGTAAGTGTGGATTTTTAATACTTGAGGACAGGGACCAAATTTTTGGTAGAAAATCTTTGAAATGCAGATATAAGTTTAACTGCACCTCAACAGAGAGAGGTTGCTGTACATTCACCTACTCATTTCAACCCACACTAACCTTCAGATGCCAACTCTCACTTACATTCACTCCATGTCATAAATACACCGGCCTATTCACAAACATGGATTCTAACAACCTCAATTTTATGCAATTTACCACCTATGTCCAGAATGCTTTTAGTATTTACTTTTATTTATCTTTTTCTAAGTATCATACTATAACTGTGCATTGTCCTAATCTAGTTTTTAGATTTACTAAATTTAATTGAGCTTCTATTTTGAGGGACCATCACTAAAATCAAACACCAAATCGTATATTAATATACCACTGTTCTCCACACAGTGCTCTGCTGTATTCTTCATTGCTGTGCCTCTGCCTATAAAAGCTTCCAGATAGTCTCCTTTGATCATTTACCTTTGTTTCTGGGCCTGCTTCATTTTGACCTATCTTTTGCTCTTTTAAAAATTTTATTTAGTTTTATTTTTATTATAGTATAGTTGATTTACAATGTTATGCCAATTTTTGCTGTACAGCAAAGTGTTTCGGTAATACATACATATACATTCTCTTTTTAAGTAGCATTTTCCATCATGGTCTATCCAAAGAGATTGGATATAGTTCCCTGTGCTGTAACAGTAGGACCTTGTTGATTATCCATTCTAAATATAATAGTCTGCATCTATTAACCCCAAACTCCCAGGCCATCTCACCCCTGCCTCCACCGTGGCAACCACAAGTCTATTCTCTATGTCTCTATGAGTCTGCTTCCATTTTGTAAGTAAATGATATATGGTATTCATCCTCTTTCTGACTCACTTCATTTAGTTATAATCTCTAGTTACATTTGACCCCCTATTTAAGTTGCCATTACATTTGTTCTAGAATAATTGTTTTTACGATAATGCTCACGAAGTCTGGTTTTCATATCTCACAAAAAAGTGTTTTTCTTTTATCTCAATATTACCTTGCTTCAATATATCAGAAGAATGGAGTAATATTAGGGATCAGTCTTTTTAAAACTACAAGACTGAAGTTATATCTTAATATAAGAAAACAAAATGAGAGAAAGACATTACATATACATAATTACTACGTATATAAATACTCAAAACCGATGGCCTTGGATTTTTTTACTTAAGGGAGGCTGAAATGACAAGAGAGCATTCAAAGAAACGAAATATAGCTTTACTTACAGTAAGTTAAAGTTTGTTAGCATAGGAAACAACTCTCTAATATCATTCATACCTGATTACGAAGCAGACACAATTACTAATAGTATATTATTGTGATTTATATTCTTGACAAGTATAAAGAAATAATAAATTTCAAGTAGTTCTTAAGCTCTCAGGTGATGATAAAGAAACAAATTCAGAAATGAAAATGATGATAACAATAGTAACCACGCTTTTATTAAATACCTAATGCTTGCCCAGTACCATGCTAAGCAATATAAACAATCACCTCACTCAATCCTCCTAACCACACATGACTGCGGTATTATTATTCTTACTAACATGTTAATGACAAAGTTAAGGCAGATATGGCTTGCCCAAATCATGCAGACAGTGTTCTACCAGGCAGAGCTTTAGAGCCTGTACTCTCAACAACTAATTCCTAGCACAGGACATCACCTCCATGAGAGACCCAAATTTAAGTACATGCACTGTCTTAAAGTAGCACAGTAAATCGGTGAAACAGCCAAAAACAGAACACTGGCGTCTCAAGTCTTTAGAATTTTTTCTACTTTGCTATTTTATCTGAACCCTTTTTTGCAAGGAATTTTAAACACATCTTGTTCTTACAGAATTTTAGAGCTGGTAGAGACTTTGGATGCAGATAAAGAAACAGATTAATTCAAGTTATATGGTAAATTTGTCCCCCCCCCCCCAATTCCAAGTCAAGTGCTCTTTCTCCATCACTGAATTCCTGATTAAGTCACATGAAGAACTGTTATCAACAACTGGCAGAGAAGCACCTGGTAAAACAGATTTCTTACACCTACAAATAAGCTTTTTTCCCAGAAGAGAGAACTACCTATTAAATTTCAATGACACAAATACACAAAAGTGATAAACCTGTAGCCACTTAACAGAATTCCTCCAGTCATTAGTCTTCAATAGGGGAAAATGAAAATCTGGTCTTAAAACGCAGTGTGTATGCATATCCAACATTACTACCAAGTTAGGAGTAATTAAAATCACTGAAATGATTTCTAACCACTACTTTTCAGTAAAACATCATCCATTTCATTAGCTGTATACAGAAATGTAAAAACACCAAAAAAACTTCAACATTTGAGAAACTACTTTTTTGATTTAAAAAAAATACATGCTCTAATTACAGTATCTTTTGAACAAAGTAATTCTATAACATGAAGCATCAGAACACACTGACTGCCCCAACCTGTTAGGACTCTCTCAATTATACATTTGCAGTCAGGCAAATGAGCAAAAGACTTCTCTCCTACTGTGCTCTTAACGTTAAAGTTCATACGCCAAAACCTCCTAGACAGGAAATTCTACAGTGTTACAGGCTTAAGCAAGCCAAGGTTCTAATAACACACTTATGAACATGTACATTTTAAGCCAATGTATGAATTGAATACATTGGGGAGAGGTGAATACACAGTCCTCCAGTTGAATATACAATCTCAGTTTAAGAAATGAACACTAAGGAACATTAAAACAGATTACATATAATTTAATTGATAACTGGAGCTACAAAATTGACTTCAAAACATTTTAAACTTGAATTTGAGTCCAACAACAATCATGTTTTAAAAGCAAGCTATTTGCTAATAATATATGGAGACGAATACTTTTATATTCAATTTGTTGAAATTATCATCTAGGTTATGTTTTCATAGGTAGCATTTAACAAATACTTATTCAATTTAGCATAATTAAATAATTTGCTAAATTCAAAGAACTTTTTTATTGTTTTATGTCAAATATTTTCCAAGTTAAAAACAAAAGGACTAGTCTCAGTAATTTCCCTTTATAAGAAACATCTATTTCCTACTAATACAATAGTAAAAAACTGTCAGGTAAGTTCTTATTCCAATTTTCACATTTAATTCCACTAATTTAACTGTAATTACTGTGTGTTGAAACTAGTTATGTGTCACCAGTTATGGGCAAACTATGGTTAAATAATATTGGATAATCTATCCCAATCCTGACCAAAGCGGGTGAACTTTCGCTGGGTCAGCACTGCTTACACTATGCAGAAGCGATTCTGGACATGACCATTTGGAAAGCTAAATATGATCCTAATACCATAGTTAAGGCTGGAAAGACTGAACTAAATATATGCAAATTTTCCCCATAAAAAGAGGAAAACGATCAACTGATTTTTAATTTCCATTTACCAGAAAGTTTAAATATCAATGGTTACCTAGTATTTTTAAGAAAAAGAAAGAGAGTAAGAAGAGAAATAAAGAACTGGCATGAAATCCTTTGGGAAACTCTGGGCTGTGTTTCTGATGCTACGATCACTTATATAAAAATAGTTACTGCCCATGGAAGCATGAAATGCTTCCTCATAGCATTAAGAGAATCCTTTCACTATTCATATGTGAAATCTTACATTGCATCTTATTCTTTCCCCCACCCAGCAGACATTAAAAAGATTATTAAAGGCACAGAAAAACAATCATTTGTTCTGAAATGTGATGTTTTAAAATGCTAAAGTGAAATATTTGACAGTATACCAAGGAAAGATAAAAAAAAAAAAAAAGGCTAACATTTCTACTCATACCAATTTTCTTTCCCAAATCACCAAAAACCCAATTTCAGAAATCACCTCTGAATAAAAATTTCCCAGGTCCTCTCAGACAGAATGTTTCCATTCTCACTATTTTTTAAGGGCCGCTCCCGTGGCTTATGGAAGTTTCCAGGCTGGGGGTCTAATCAGAGCTACAGCTGCCAGCTTACACCACAGCCACAGCAATGTGGGATCTGAGCCGTGTCTGCCACCTACACCACAGCTCATCGCAACGCTGGGTCCCTGACCCACTGAACAAGGCCAGGGATCAAACCTGCGTCATGATACTAGTCAGGTTTGTTTCCACTGAGCAGCAACGGGATCTCCTATCACTTGTTTTTTTGACTTCAGTCTGATATATATTACTGTCTAAAAAGCTCCAAAAAGTCTGCCCAGAGAACTCCTACCTTTTAGCACTGACCTAATAATAAGTGCCCCATAACTATTCAACATTTACTAGATAAAGCATGAGATATAAAAATAAAATCACAGCTAATATTAACAAAAAATAACATATATAAGGCTTTGTACTCAGCATTTTATACTCATAAAGTTAATCCTTTTTAAAGCTTAGAGGTAGATATTTTATAATGCCTATTTCTACTTTGAAAATTGGATAAACCAATGGGCAGAAACTTAATGTCATTCAGCTAAACCGACTTCAGATTATACACTTCTGCCTTAAAAAGACTTTACAACTAAAAGTATACTAAGAAAACAAGAAAGGTTAATATTAAAAAAAAAAAGATTACAATTATTTCATTCACAACCGCAAACAAGAAACAAGATGAGTATTCTGACAAACCTAACTACAGGGTAACTTGCTGCCTCAGGCAAAGGTCATTACCAGGTCTGCATGTGTGAGTTTCAAGGAAACAGCAACAGAGCAGGAGCACATGATTCACTGTTATAAAGCTACTTTTTCCTGAGGGAATTTATTCAGAAAGTAATGCTGCAGACACCCAAAAGAAAACAATTATCTGTCCTAGAGTATTACTTTAAAATACAATTTTTAATATTCATTTGAAGATATTCTAAGCAATTTATGATACTGTACTTACTAGTCACTTCCTCAGGCAAAATATCTGAACCTCGGTCTCATTTGTAAAATAATATTATGTCTGTATAGCACAGAAGAGAGTAGCTAGCATCTCATAACTAATGTTACCATGATTTGAAAAGGCTATCTGAAATCTAAGAGTAACAGAGGATTACAGAAGATGAAGTAAGTAGGAACATAGAGAAAGGATTAACTAGGTGTTACAATTTTTCCCAGAAAAAACTGAGAATGTCCTTTGGGGATAAAGAATTAGTACTAGCTTAAGATAATCTACTTTTTAATTAACCTAGACAGTAAAATATATAAAACATTATATATATACATATTTACACACATATATGCATATACATATATACATACATACATATACATATATGTATATGTATATATACATATACATGTATGTATGTATGTATGTGTGTGTGTTTGTGTGTGTGTGTGTGTATATATATATATATTAGGCCCACATCCATATGGGGTTCCCAGGCTAGGGGTTGAATTGGAGCTAGAGCTGCAGGACTACACCACAGCCTCAGCAATGCCAGATCCAAGCTGCATCTGCAACCTACACCACAGCTCACGGATACTTAACCCACTGAGCGAGGCCAGGGATTGAACCCACATCCTCATGGATACTACTCGGGTTGGTTTCGCTGAGCCACAATGGAAACTCCTCAAAATACAATTTTTAGGAAGAGAAAGAAGCTTAATTAAGGTCTATCTGTAATCTCTGGGGTTCTAGACTGGAGGAGAGCTCAGCTCATCAAAGGAATGCACTACCTTTCACATAGGGCTGGATTTGAAACACTATATAAAGGAGGACTACTACAGTTTCCCGGAAAGGAATAAACTATGATTATTTCCATGAGCTCTACACAAAAGAGACTAAAAGTAGTAAAAAGAACTGATAAAAAATTAATGAAATTGAAGACAAAATTCAAATACCACCTCTTCCATAATATTTTCTGAAGCCATTCCCGCTATTTCCCCCCTTTGCTTCTTTTCATAGAATTTTACGGCTTTGTAAGAATACTTAATTCTGTAATACAGCATACTGCATCTGGTATACACAATAATAATAAGCCTCTAGAAAGCAAGACATTTCGTTTTTCTGAATTACTCGTTTTTGAATTTAAAATGCCTGAGTAAGAGTTTGGCACGTAACCAGTAGCTTAATATTTTTTTTGTTCTCCCGCCCTGCACAGATCTGGACTTGCACTTCTTTATCATATTTTCATTGGTGTCTCCTGAATATTTAGCCATGTATTTGTCTTTCTTATGTGTATATAGTCTATAAACGAAAATGATGTGTCATAAATAAACGTACTACTACTTTATTTATATGCATGCTACCATAATAAACACAACAGTCATCCAAAAGGCATTATTAAATTCATAGTAGGCATTTGAAAAAATCATTATGCATTTTCTTCACTCAGTATATGCTCAACTATCATCCTTACATATTAGAAACCATTTCCTTAACATATCTGGCAAAATGTTTTGTATATAGTAAGCACTGCAGAAATATCTGGAGTTAAATTTTCCTTACTCTCCAAAAGTGAGAGGGTACATAAAACAGTGAGGAAAGAACACAAACTCGAATGCCAGCCCTATTTCAGTTACCGCAGTTAATAACCCTGAGTAGCTCACTCATATATTCACTTATTTATTCCATAAATATTTACTGAGTTTTTCCACTACTTGGAAGATACTCTGCTGGCAAACAAGGTCTAGGACAGTAAATGGACAAACATGCAAGGCCTTGAAAAGCTTACAGGCTAGTGAGGAAGACAGACACCAAAGTTCAATGTCTAAAAAAGTACAGACTAAGCTTGACTGATCTAGGTTACATGGTAAAATAAATTATCTCATGAAATTTGATTTCCTCATTTGTAAAGGTTATAGGGTTGCAAGGATTACTTTTTTAAAAAAAAATTATTTCCCATCACGTTCTATCCCAGGAGATTGACCATAGGTTCCTGTGCTATACAGTAGGACCTTATTTATTAAGCCCAAACTCCCAGCCCATTTCCCTACTTCCCCCATTCCCCTTGGCAACCACAAGTCTGTTCTCGGTCTGTGAGTCTGTTTTCTGTTTTGTAGATGGGTTCGTTTGTGTCATATTTTAGATTCCACATATAAGTGATATCATATGGTATCTGTCCTCTTTCTGATTTACTTTATTTAGTATGATAATCTCTAGTTAGGGTTGCAAGGATTAAATGAAAGAAAGGATGTTTAAGACAGTGACTAGCTTAGAGTACCTAATACTTTCACTGTGTAACTCCTACTATTCCTACTTGTTTCCTAGGTCTTCTTAAAAGATGGCTTTCCAGCTAATAGGGATTTCCCTTAATTCTACTGCAGGACTTCCTAATATTATGTTAACATAACCAACCATTAGGGAAGTCATAGTTCCTCAATTACAAAGCCTCAAAATTTAAAAAGTATTAGTAACAAAAATAAACAAACTAGGAATTAATCAATGATTCCTCTAGATTAAAAAATATAGGTACTCACCCCCAAATACCTGAGGCAGTGACTATCAACCTTGAAAAGCTTTAGAATTAAAATGCTAAAAGTAAATAAAATCCATGGCAAACAGTCTTTGTGTGTTTATCTAAAATATCTGTAACATTTAAAATTACTTGGCATATTTAAGTATCTTAAAGATTAGTCCTCTTATTACAACAACAACAACAACAACAACAAAAAAGGAGATACGAATCCACTACATACCCCAGAAATTACAGCATGGATGCCTTGCAAACATGTGCTTGCTTTTTTTTTTTTTTGGTCCTTTTAGAGCCGCACCAATGGCATATAGAGGTTCCCAGGCTAGGGGTCGAATCAGAACTGCAGCTGCCAGCTTACACCACAGACACAGCCATGCCAGATCCAAGCCATGTCTGTGACCTACACCACAGCTCATGGCAACACTGGATACTTAACCCACTGAGCAAGGCCAGGGATCAAACCTGTGTCCTCATGGATACTGGTCAGATTTGTTTCTGTGGAGCCATGATGGGAACTCCAAACATGTGCATTTTTTAAAAACTATACAAATAGTACTAGTGCACAGACAGGTAGTAGTAGGTCTAATCACTATGAATAGCAAATCTCTGTACTTCACGGCTAGTAGTCTGGGTGACACATGTCTGATGATGATCAAAAATATCACACTAAACTGTCCAAACTGTTAATGGACTATGAGCAGAGTTCTTTTTCTAATATTCCCAAAGTGTTAATACATATTTCACATATCCATACTCCTCAATGGACAAAAAGCAAGGATAATTTTACTTAACTGGAAAAATAAAGTGAATCTAGGGTTTCAGGTTTTCCTATATTATATTACCTATCAATCAAAACCTATAAAAAAGAAATTTTTTCTTCTAATATTTTATTAAAATTTGGCTAACAAGATATAACTATAAAAAGTGTTACCTTTCAAACAACCCTTCAGTATAAACTGATTAGCAAAACATAACCATAAAAGTGATACTTAATGAACAGTGTATTTTGTAATACGATTTTCCTTTTCCCTTATATATATACTGAATTATTTGACTTCCTGTGGCTACTTCTGAAATATAACCAACCCAGAGTAAGACTGACATATACAAAGATGCTAATAAATTTAAAACATTAAAATTACTCCTCAGTGACGTTGTTAGCATGACCTGAACGGGGATCAAGGGAGTCTGAATATAAGTAAGTATAAACACAACTAACAGAACTACTTCAAACACTTGCATCTAACAGGTGGTGGTCAAGCTAAAAGAAGGTAATTTTTAGTACAGTCTCTCTCTTTTTCTTTCACTCTATAGGGATTTTAATAGGTAAAAGTAATTATATGAATGCTTTCCTTCATAAATTATAGCTATACAGCCAACATTTATAATTTCCAAAAAAACTGTAAAAATTCCTGAATTTTTGCTAACTAAAACCTAGCCTGTTACACTTAAGACTTTTTATCTCTACAAATTCTTACTTTTTATACATTATTCAATGTTGTAATAGTTAATACTCAAGTGTTAACCATCTTATTATTTTTAATTATTCTAATTACCTGAAAATTCAACCATATCAGTCAAGAAAAGGATAATCTCTCAGCTATAATGAAAAATAAAAGTTCAGAGACTCAATGTTTTTGTTTTTTATTAGACATCATTTCAAGTATGTTTAAGTTTCAGAGATATGGAACTAAAGTAAAATTCATGGATTCCTCTCCCTGTTATCAACTGACATGTATATAACTGTATAATCAGATAATATTTCTTCAAACAGCTTCATCAGAATGAAAGCAAAAATTAAAAGATGGGACCTAATCAAACATATGAGCTTTTTTTGCACAGCAAAGGAAACCATAAACAAAACGAAAAGACAACCTATGGAATGAGAAAATATTTGCAAATGATAAGACCAATAAGGACTTAAATTCCAAAGTACACAAACAGCTCATACATACAGCTCAACATTAAAAACAATCCAATCAAAAGATGAGCAGAATATATTTCTTTAAAGACATACAGATAACCAAAGAAAACATGAAAAGATGCTCCACACTGTTAATTATTAGAGAAATGCAAATCAAAACTACAATGTAGCATCACACCTCACACCAGTCAGAATGGCCACCTTCAAAAAGATTACAGATAATCTTAAAAAGACTACAAACAATGCTGGAGAAGTGTAGAGAAAAGGGAACCTGCCTACACTATGGATGGAAATGTAAACTGGTGCAGCCAAAATGGAAAGCAGTATAGAAGTTTCTTAAAAACCTAAAAATAAAGTTACCATATGATCCTGCAATTGAAAAGATATATGCACCCCAATGGGCAACTTAAGTGTCTGTCAACAGATGAATGGATAAAGATGTGGTCTATATGTAAAACAGCCTATTACTCAACCACAAAAAAGTGAAATACTGCCATGTGAGCAACATACATGGACTTTGTGATCATCATACTAAGCCTTAGGAAGACAAATA
Source organism: Sus scrofa (assembly GCF_054392235.1). NCBI lineage: Eukaryota > Metazoa > Chordata > Mammalia > Artiodactyla > Suidae > Sus > Sus scrofa. The sequence continues at coordinate 4,820,635 of NC_139383.1, forward strand.
TCATACGATAACATTTAAATGTAGAACCTATAAAAAATAAAACAAACTTATTTTAAAAAATGGAAAGACTCACATAGAAAACAAACTTATGGTTACCAAAGGAGAAAGGGTTAGGGAGAGATAAATTAGGAGTTTGGGATTAATGGGTACACACTACTATATATGAAATAGATAAACAACAAGGACTGACTGCACAGCACAAAGAACTATATTAAATATCTTGTTATAACCTATAATGGAAAAGAATTTGAAAAAAATTATATATGAATATATATACAGATATATACCTGAATCACACTGCTGTACACCTGAAACAATTCTGTAAATCAACTATACTCCAATTAAACATATATACACATATACATATATATTTTCTCGGTGACTAAGGAAATATTTTCAGTGACCAAGGAACAGTAAGTACTTCTCCACTACTAATTAGAGACAATAAGATTTGCTTGGACAGGAAATTCAAGTCCATTCTTTCAGAATATTACTTGGCTCTACTTCTTAATTACGCAGCACATGTAACAGCTGCTATTCACCATCTAAGTGAAATATAATGCAACGGAAAACATTTTCTCAGGTCTGAAACAAACTTTCTAACAACCATATGAAATGACCGTAATACTTATGAATTAAGCTTACCATTAACAGTTACTGTGGTTAAGTTTGAGAATAAAGTTCAACTTAAATAATGTTAACAGTAATCACTGTAATTAGAGAAAACATCTTTTTGAAAATGACCACAAATCTAAGTAAAAGATACAAAACTGAAGACAAATCTGACTCTCCCTCCTCCACTGAACCATGCTGGAAGCATCTTCCCTGAACCTGTTCTCTTCTCAGATTCACATGAAATCTGACATTATTTCTGAGGCCCCCTATTTGTCAAGCTGTCTCCAGAGCTCTTTCATCCTGAATTTCTCTCGTACTCCTGGTCACCTGATTCTTACTAACGACACATTTTGATAAGGAAGCTTCATATATCTATGCATCTCATGTCTTTATTTCTACTATGGGTTAGGATTGTACCTAAGATTAGGATTCCTTCCCAACGCTTCACACTCAGGTGTTTATTCAGTGAAATCACAAGCCGGTGGGGAGTGGGAGAGAAAACATCATGGTCTGTAAACACCAACTCCATGTAACAACGCTAGTCCAGCTACGTTCATCTACAGAGCAGAACATGTACCAACAGATCCTCCCAGTGAACACAAAGTCTGGTAAGTACTTCCACGTTACCTTAAAAAATAACATTAAATAAATAAATTCACACAACCATGACAAATGCAATCCTGTATAAACACCTACTGCATCTGGCCAAGTTGGAAATGGCGGAATTGTTGTGACCTTCCTAGGTTTACCTCGTTGGCTCTTCTTGCCAAAATACAAAACTGATATTCCATGGGGAAAAATGAACTCATAAATTGATTTAACTGGATTTTCTTTGAAAAATAGTGTTTTCTAATTGTTCCATGCTACAAGAACAAGTGATTTTATTTTCAGCAGTTAATAGAAACTATTACACTATGAATGAAACTCTGTCTGCAGCTCATACTTTGCAAACAATTTACCTACATGAAATTTAACCTTACAATCAACAATACCTAAACTATATTCCTTGCTCATAAATGAAACATCTTTAAAACCAACAATAATGAAGGCCTTCCAATAAAGTATAAAACACTCTCTTCCTTAACATATTCCAATTGTTTGTAATCATTTTGAAAAATATATCCAGGAAACCTGGAGACTTCCTAAGTCTGTAGCTCCCCTCAGTTAAGCCACTACTGGAAATAAAACTAAGTATGTATGACCAATGAAAAATTATTTATATGTAAAACACATTATTTTGCAACACTGTTTATCTAAGCATCTTCTAATTAAAATCTATACTTGTCCACTTTGCCTATAAAAAGGCAGGCACTGTATCTTGTATTTGACTGTCTACCATACAAACACAAAAAAATTTTAAGTCTGCTAAATAAAGGAATCAAGAAATGAATTAATTTTCAACTGATGTGACCTATTTTTCTGGAAAAGGGGATTCCTTAGCCAGCTTCTACAGTTCCTTTTTAAGAATCAGAAGTCTCTCTAGATTACTTGAATTCAAATAAATTGGAATCTTACCTAGATAAAAACCTTAATTACCACTTTCCTTCACATTAAATGTTATTTAGTTTGTACACTGAACATAGAAAATCAAAGCCAAGGATGAAAAACAAAAAACAAAAAACAGGTTGAGCAGGAGCAGGTAGACCTACCTATTAAGGAAAAACTAAATACAGGCCAGAAACAGGCCAGGTGACTTCTGACTGGTTTAGCCACCTAGAAATAGCTGTATATCTTCTAATAACATCTAAATTTATATCCCTTGCTCGTCTATGAAACTCTCCTTTATTATCAATAACCACATAAAGCTACTATTTAAGAAGAACAATTATCTGGGTGTGTAGACTACAGTTGCCAGAATTCCATTCTAGCGTGTTTCCAGGTAGCGTGAGAAATAAAGTGTATTTCTTCCCAAGAGACTGGAGGACAAAAGAGAGGTAGTGGCCATTTTGTAGCATATATATTATACACTTTCTTCCAGCTATTTCAATCAAACACTAATCTGGTGGGCTGTCAAAGAATTTTGCATATGTAATTAGTCACTAACCGTTCACGTTGTTCCAAAGGGAGATTATCCTCTGTAGGCCTGAGTCATTCAGGTGGAAATGTTTTGGGATTTGTCCTTTCCTGAAACTCAAGCTACATGAAACATCAAATGGGTCTACAAGCACTCTCCCTGCATGGATCTTCCTTCCTGAGTGCCTGCTCTGGACCCCTGAATAGGTTCTTGCACAAGTGTATAAACCAACTCCTCATAACAAATCCGTGTGTGTGTGTGTGTGTCTCCCCTGCTGCTGCTGCTTTTCTGATTAAACCCGGACTCATACTCTTACTGTTAAGGTTTCACCCTCATAAAAATTATACAGTAAAATTTAAAGTATCCCATTAAGCCACCATAGCATAATTACCACATGAAGGCAAGGAGGCTAACCTTGTTCAATATGTGTTTTGAAGTAGTCTGTATATATCTGTATCTATATACGGCTTTTTAGGGCAGCACCCACAGCACATGGAGGTTCCCACACTAGGGGCAGAATCAGAGCTGCTGGCCTATGCCATAGCCACAGCAATGTGGGATCCAAGCCATGTCTGTGACCTACACTGCAGCTCACGGCAATGAAGGATCCCTGACCCACGAGGCCAGGATCGAACCTGCATTCTCATGGATACTCGTTGGATTCATTTCTGCTATACCACATGGGGAACTCCCAGTCGTAATACGTTTAAGGAATATTTTTTAAGCTGAAAAAATTAAAGATTATTTCAGAATTCAGACCAAACCTACACTGCTAGGAAAGAATTATTTTGGTGTGAAAAAAAAATTCATTTACTGACTATGTTGAATTAATCCTTGTTAATAAAAACAATGGATAGGAGTTATGATGGGAAATTAAAAGACTTCTTTAAGTAACTCATCAAGGCATTAAGGACATATTAAAAAGGCCACAAACTCCTCCCCCAATTTAACTAGATACAACTAGTAATTTAAGATGAATTTTTAGAAATTCTCCACTTGAACTGGGAAAGACCTTCATATTACTGAGTTGCAGCAACAGACACAGAGTAGAATGTGTTTCAGTGTCTAGGCATACATATTTTTAAGTTTCCGCTCTCTTAAGACATTAATAACCCACAGAAAGATATTAATCTCATTTTTACCTCAACATCCCAGAATATAATTGCATTTAGTTTATTGGTGTTTAATCATAAGAGGATAGTCTTTGAAAACAATTTCTTACATAAATGAACAAATTATGTTGTCATGTGGAGATAGATTTGAGAAAAAGAAAGTGAAAAACTTTGGTCACTTATTAACCATCAGTTGACTAATTTCGTATCTTAAGTAAAAAACAGTAGCTAATTATCTATGCCCCTCCCCCCAAAAGTTAAATATTCAATATTTAAAGTGACTCAATAGTTTAATAAATGAGACATAATATCTCTTGAAATTCCATCTCACATATAGAATAACACATCATCCTATCACCATGTGATGTGATTCCCTTTTCTAATTGTTCTATGTATGAAGAACACATCAATACACTAAAAATTACCTAGGATAAAAATGTAAAACTGTGCCCCTTTATAAACACAATTTCAAGACTGAGTGTACGTCAAATCAAGTGTGTTTGATCCTTTTCATTACCACATATTTTATTACATAAAGACACCAGAATTTCCATCCCCTCATTCATGCCCATTTATGCTGTTTCCAATTACTGTATTATTAAAAACGATGCTGTAGTAAACATTCTGATGTCCATCTTCCAGAATATATGTGCAGGAATCTCTTAAGGAATTGACAAATAGTGGAATTTCCATTGACAGGCCTTAAAAACAAACACCTATGGGAGTTCCTGTCGTGGTGCAGTGGAAAGGAATCCAACTAGGAACCATGAGGTTGCAGGTTCGATCTCTGGCCTTGCTCAGTGGGTTAAGGATCCCTGGCCTCGCTCTGTGGGTTAAGGATCCGGCGTTGCCGTGAGCTGTGGTGTAGGTCGCAGATGCAGCTCAGATCCTGCATTGCTGCGTCTCTGGCACAGGCCAGCAGCTACAGCTCCAATTACACCCCTAGCCTGGGAACCTCCACATGCCGAGGTTGCGGCCCTAGAAAAGACAAAAAGACCCAACAAAACAAAACAAACACGTACATTAACAGACACTGCCAAAGTGCACTCCAAGGTGGCTGTATCAGTGTGTACCCCCGACCTCACTGCATGGGAGTTGGCTTTTCTCCACATTTTAGACCCCGGTAGTGTGTTTATTTTTGGCAACTCAGTGGGTATCAAATGGTGTATCACTCTCATTGTAATGTGTAGTCCCCTGAGCATTAATAAAGTAAAGCACCCTTTCCTGTGTTCATTGTTTGTTCTGGTTTCCTGTTCTGTGAGTTGTCCTTTAACAACACTTGGCCCAGTTTTCTACTGGATTTGTGGCCTTACTTTTATTTTTGAATGAATTCTTTTTATATTCTGAATTCAAATGCTTTTGCGGCTTGTCCTATAATGGTTCATTTTGTATTTCACATAAAAAGATTTTTTTCCTAATGTAGTCATATCTGTCTTCCTTTACGAGTGTTTCTGTCAGTAATCCTTCCTTATCCAGAAGTCACAAAACATCTTCCTGCAATTTCTTCCACTAGTTTGATATTTTGCTCTTCACTTTTACAAGTCTGGGAGCTCCTGCTGTGGCGCAGCAGAAATGAATCCGACTAGGAACCATGAGATGGAGGGTTTGATCCCTGGCCTCACCCAGTGGGTTAAGGATCCAGTGTTGCTGTGAGCTGTGGTGTAGGTTGCAGAATGTGGCTCAGCTCTGGTGTTGCTATGGTTGTGGTATGGGCCTGCAGCTGTGGCTCTGATTTGACCCCTAGCCTGGGACCTCAATATGCCGTGGGTGAAGCCCTAGGAAAAAAAAAAACTTTTATGTGTCTAATTCACCTGGAACTTCTTTTTGCATATGCAAACCCAACTCTCCGAGTATCATTTATTGAAGAGTCATTTCTCCACTTCTCAACTGCCATTCTTCTTCATCTACCCCTTCTTTTCACAACATACACATAGTTATTATACTAAAATAGGTGTTATTCTAATTTTAGTGGTCTATCTGCTGTCCCTCAGTAATACAAACAATAAAATGACAGGAATTAAATGCACTCAGAGCACTCCTCCATTTGCATTTACTTTTCTTTTAGAATTGTCCCAGTTACCAATGGTCAGTTTTACTATCTTAAGAACTCTGAATGCAGAGTTCCATATTCTCTTTCCATACACACAGAAAAAGTTTTATTATTTTCCAGTAAGAAAAAAAGAATTAGACTTTATTGACTATTAACTGAGTCAGAGGAGTTCCCTTGTGGTTCAGTGGGCTAAGGATATGGCATTGTCACTGCAGTGGCTCAGGTCACTGCTGTGGCACACATTTGATCCTAGGCCCAGGAACTTCCACATGCTGTAGGTATAGCCAAAAAGAAAAGGAAAAAAAAAAAAATGATTCAGAAACAAATCATCTGTAAAACATATAATTTCAGTTAGTAAGTTTTAAAATTTATAACACTAAAGTTGTTCACTGCCTTTTCCATGGTTTAAAAAATACCTCCAGTATTTCTAATTTGGCCCTCGTTTCCATTCTTAATATTTATTTACAGTATGTCATCCATTCTAAGAAATTTCTCCCAAAAATATTTTAACATCTTTGAAACCTGCTGTGTCTTACTAGTACTGTAAGCTAGTTGGCAGTAGGACACAGCTGTTCCTCCTGCCTAACCATTCTGAGGAGAGGCAGTCTGTCACAAGCCTGGTGCATCCCAGCATACTCCCCTGAGGTGTGCCAGGTACAAAGCTCATCTATCTTCTCAAACCGAGCAGCTTCTGTTGTCCCTCACATAGGAAACTAAGGAGGACAAAGAGAGCCCATCTTGAGAACCTTGGCACAGGGAACTATTGTCTGTTGCTTGGTCACAAGTGCTGGGACTTTGGCCCCAGTTCCTCTTTAGCAACATAGCACATTGAGTGAACAGACATCAAGCTGGGAACTGGGGCTTAACTGTCAGTGCAAATAGGCTAATACCCTGCTACTGCCTTAGGAGTTGGGGGGGGGGGGTGAGTGGGTGGATGGTGTTTCCACAGCACATGGGGAAGTTCCTAGGCCTGTGCTATAACAGTGACAATGCTGGATCCTCAACCCACAGAGCCACAAGGGAACTCCTCTCTGCTACTACTTTTGCTGTGAATAATCAAGTCTGGTCTCTGATCCAGGAGTCTTGGGTCTTTCACCAGAATACTCAAAAATATGGTGACAAGTTAACTGGTCAGCTTACAAGTAGTATAAAAATCTCAGACCCTTCACTTTCCTTGTCAAGAATGTATATTAAAACTTACAATGACTTGGGAAAAACTACAGGGAAGAATAATGAAGCACTCCTTTAAAAATGCTACATCACCAACATTCCTGGACTGAACTACTGTACAGCATGACCAAAAAGGTGAGACAAAACTCTGAGAAGGTCTTAGAAATGAATTAATTTCACTAATATTTTTAACATATATCACAGAATATAGTAAAAAGATAGGACTAAATAATTCTATATAAAACAAATCCTACATGAACAAGCTTTCTGTCAGTTTATCTGGTTGCTTTTTTCCCCTTGCTAATACATAATAGTGCTACAGTTACAAAATAAAATTTAATTCTGCTTTTTTCTTTTTCTTTTTGTCTTTTTGCCATTTCTGGGCCCGCGGCATATGGAGGTTCCCAGGCTAGGGGTCTAATTGGAGCTGTAGGTGCCAGCCTACGCCAGAGCCACAGCAACGGAGGATCCGAGCCATGTCTGCGACCTACACCACAACTCACGGCAACGCCAGATCCTTAACCCACCGAGCAAGGCCAGGGATCGAACCCGCAACCTCATGGTTCCTAGTCGGATTCGTTAACCTCTGCGCCACGACGGGAACTGCCTGCTTTTTTCTTAATCAGTTTTATACAAGTTTTACCTACTTCAAGAATTTTCAAAAAAATGTTTTAATTAATCATTAATGTAATATTCGGTATGCTTTTTATTAAATTTTGCTTTGATATACTTCACTCTTCTTTCTAGATCCTTAGGTTTAAATGTACCTCATTTATGACCAATCCTTAACTTTAAGTTTCCAGCTGACTTCCAGCTCAATTCCACTGTGATTATAGAACACACTATGAATAATTTCAGACTTCTGAACTTTGCTGAGGCTTTCTTTATTGGCCCAACACACATTTATTGGGCAAAATGTTCCACATACACTTTAAAAAAATGAGTCATTCTATTGTTTGGTGCAATGTCCTTTTCTATTAATTAGGTCAAGCCTGCGAGTTGTGTTGTTCGGATCTGTATCTTAATTTTTGTCTGCTTATTCTACCAGTTAGAGTTCTGCTAAAATTACGATTGCGGCCTTGTGTTTTCCCCCTTTTAGTTCTGGTCGTTTTTACCTTATACGTTTTCAAGCTACGCTATTTGGCATGTGCAAGTTTAAGATCATGATCTCTTCCTGTTGGACTGACCTTTTATATAACTTAGAATTTTCTATATAAGCAATCAGGAAGTTTGCAACTTTTGCATTTTTTCCCCCATATGTGTGCTTTTTAATTTATTTTTGTCTTATTGCCCTTCAGTACAAACTGGAATAGAAATAGTGAAAGCAAACATCTTTGGCTTATCGATGGTCTTTGGAGAAATACAGTGATTTTTCATGATGAGTATGACGTTGCTCTCATTATTTTCATAGTTGGCCTTTATCAAATTGAGGAAGTTCCTGGCATGGGTTCAATCCCTGGCCCAGAAATTCCCACACGCCAGGGGTGCAGCCAAAAAAAAAGAAAAAAAAAAATTGAGAAAGTTCCTTTCAAAGTTTGCTAGGTGGTTTATTTCAATGCATCTATTGAAATAACCATATACCTATATTCTACTGATATGATCAATTACATTGATCAATCCACAGACGTTAAATTAATCTTGATACCAAGATATACCCCATATATCATTTAATTCAACATGCTACAATTTTATTAAGAATTTCTGTATATATGAGGAATATTTATTTTCTTTTTGTGATGGTATCATGATAATGCTAGTAATGACCAATTTATGGTAAAGTTAAAACATAGTATTCCCTTCTTATACCTTTTACCAAAGACTTCATATAGCATTCATACTACTTCTTTCTTAGAGTTTGATAAAATTCGTTAGTATGAGCACCTAGGCTTTACATTTGGGGGGGGGAGGTAAGGAAATTTTAAATTATAAATTCAGCCTCTTTAGTCAATATAGGGCTATTCAAGTGTTCTGTTACTTCTTGGTTATAATTTTTTTTTTTTTAAAGACATTTCATCTAAGTTTTCAAATTAACTGGCTTAAAGTTGCTTGTAATATTCCCTTAAAAGCTCTCTCTTAATACCTGTAGGATCTATAATGATGTCCATTTTATTATAGATACTGGTAATTAGTGTCTTCTCTCTTTCGTTCTGGATTCAGCCAAGCTATAGCCTTATCTATTTAATTAATCTTTAAAAAAATTTATTTTTTTTCTAGTTGTCCATTTTCTATTTCAGTAATTTCTTATTTTTATTTTTTTCTTTCTACCTACCCTGGTTTCAGTTTGCTGTATTTAATTTTTTAGAAAAATGAAAATAATTTAATTTTAATTAGAAAAATGAAAATAACTGAGTTTTTAAAATATGAACTTTTATAGATTTAAATTTCCTGTAAACATTGCTTGAACTTCATCTCACAAATTTTATGCTGCATTTTCATTATCATTTAGGTAAAAATATTTTCTAGCTTTTCTGATGATATCTCAACCAATGGATTATACGTATATTGTTCAATTTCCAAACATTTGGGGTTTAATTCCATTTGGTCAGAGTTCATCTTCTATATAATTTGAATCTTTTTTCCCTCTTATGACCTACCGTATGTTTTATCCCGGTGAATGGACATGTGCACTTGAAAAAAAATGTGAATTCACCAGTTATCAGGTATAATGTTTTATAAAATACCAATGAGGTCAAGGTGGCTTATAATTCAAAACTATAAAATTCGTTTCTTGGGTGTCAAGTCAGACCTTTAAAGTCTGTTTTGCACATGTGTATTTCAGGGGTCAGTAAGAATTGAAGGATCCCTTTTCCTTTTTTTTTTGGATTCCCCTTTTTCTAACAGGGACTTCCCCCAAGTTGGAATTAGAACTACCTACTGTGCCTGACCTACTCTAAAAGCCAGGCAAACAAGCACCAGCTATATAAATTTCCCTCCTCCAAGTACTAACTCCATTCCAGCTCTGCTTGTATTTGCTCCCCAGTTCCTGGCAGTAGCCTTATATAATACAAGGTATATTTTTAGATTTGCTTTCTAAAGGTGAATCAGTCTGATAGCAATTTATTCACTCCCTGCTGGAAGCGGAAAGACTCAAGTTCAAAAGTTCTTTCTTCCAGAAGGATAGCAATATCCCAGTGTTTAAATAAACCTAGCCGCGCTTACTCTGGTTACAATACTATCTCTCCTTCCTGCCATCAGAAACATTTTCCAGGTGGCAGTCATAGCTTTTAGTCTCTATTCATACGTCACATAGCCCAGCCCAATGCCCAGTTTACTTCTCTAGTGTAACTGGCTCCAATACCCAATACCCATGCCTAGAGTCAATTTCCAGGCCATCTTATCCTTATTCATCCCAAAACTGAGTGAGTCTTTTATTTTAGTCCTGGCTTAACAGCTATGTATTTCTCGTTCACCATAACCAACACTGCTGCTGAGCAATATAAATCTTGAACACAATACTGAAAGAACTGCTATTATGTATGAAAACAGAGAATTAACAGTAGAGATGAAGAGCTTAAGTGATTAACTCAAATACAAGATACTAAGGGAAATGCTAATGAAGCACTTCTGAGCATCTACAAAGTACCAGACACTGTGCATGCTACAGAGACGATTAAGACAGCTACCACTAAGAAAAGTCTGTAATCAACTCAAAAACAGTATACTAAATGATCTAGACATGGACGGGATCAACAGGGTAGAACACAACTACATGTGTTTATAGAATTCACTTAGAAGAGATCTGAAAAACGCAAATATGATCCAAAACATAGATTAAGCACTCGGATGTTTCATAGTGATCACAAATCAAGTGTTTTAAAGGGGTACTCTTCCCCATTCGTCCCATGAAACTTCCTGTAGCTATACGTGTCCTTCACAGAGTAAAGGATTTTTCTTCAGCCATAAAACTCCCATACACTCAGATTTTGCTGACTGATTCCTCAATTTTTTACAAAATAATATTTCAAGCACATTAATTATGCAACCAGACCAACAAGAGAAATGTCAACTAAATTGGGAAAACCTCAAGAAAAAAATGACTTCGCTCTGTTAACTTCTACCTCAGAGTAAGTGTTTACATTCAGAAGTAACATACTTTTTTTTTTTGGTCTTTTTGCCTTTTCTAGGGCCGCTCAGGCTAGGGGTCTAATTGGAGCTGTAGCCACAGGCCTACACCACAGCCATGGCAACACGGGATCCCAGCCTCGTCTGCAACCTACACCACAGGTCATGGCAACGTCAGATCCTTAACCCACTGAGCAAGGCCAGGGATCGAACCTGCAACCTCCTGGTTCCTAGTCAGATTCATTAACCACTGCACCATGACAGGAACTCCAGAAGTAACATGCTTTTTAAAAGAGGAGGGAAAATTAGTAAATTCACACACAGAAGTTACATTTAAAATGACAATAAGACAATAATATAAATTTCATGTCCACCCTACACAAAATAATCATTATTTTTCTATTTGATTCAAAATATAGTGTTCTTTTTGAAGTACAAAAACTTTAAGAGGACAACAGTGCATACTTAGCATTGTCTAGCCTGGAATCCTTTTATCTTAACTTTGTTCTCAGGTTGAACCTGCTCTCTTCTCAAAGTTTAAATTATCAAGAAGAAATTGTAGATTTATAAACATCAGCTTAGTAAGTTACAAAAGTATTTTCCAACTGTTTCCTTAAAACTCTCATAGTGTTCCATCAAATAATCCCCACTTAGCCCATCTTGTATTTTCAAAATAAAACTGAAGAAGAAATTACTATGTACCAATAATCTCTACCCTACTCCCCTACCTTAACAGTAAATAATATAATTAAAATATTATGGAAATGACTGCAAACATTATTTTGTTCAAAATTTTAGGAGCTTAGATCTTCAGGTGTTGTTTTAAATACAATATATCTTCTCTCACCCCTGAATTCTACATGTAGGCCAACTGTGACAGCAAAGTACATTGCTTTTAAATTTAATTTATCCACTGTATTTATTAAAACACTGAAAATGTTTCTCAGTTTCTCCCATTTCAACAAATATAATGATTCATTACTTCCCAAATCCTGGTTCTTCAGCCTATCCTTGGTCAGTTCACCATGGCCATAAACTGGAACTAAGTCTTCACTGGCACTTAGCCTTTGTGACATTCTTTCCTGAAAATACCTAAAATTCTCACTAAAATTCTTGTTTTCTCATTTGGTATATTCTCCAGAACTATAACTTATATATCTGTTATCAGACATCCTAAGTCAAAACTAATTTCAAGGGCAAAACACAAAAAGCAGAGATCAGAGTAAACCATACACAATATACAACACTCAACTGCTGGGAGTACTCTGATACAATGTTATGCTCACTGAGAAAGACACAGTTAAGTGTGTGTTACACTGTACTAGCACTCATTGGCTGAGAGTTCATGACAGGAGGCAGAGCACAGGAAAAAAAAATGTAACACAGTGCAAGTTACATAGGTTTTTAATAGAAAGTATTTCAGAGACAAACATGAAAAGAAATTGCATCCAGTAGAGCAACATCGAACAGCACCCACAGGATGTATACACGTTTCTATACCCTTCACATGCCTGACTGGAATCTCCCTACAGCAGTCCTTCGTTGTTATTAATTATCCAAATTACACTCATTAAAGACCCAAGTTAGGAAGGTGAATTGATACCAAACAGTAATTTACTGATTTGACAAAAAGGAAATTAAAAATGCAGAGTTTTAAACCTGTGTTAGATTTAGAAGTTCAAATAAATTAAAATGTAAGATTTAACTGGTAATCAGTGGCTACTAAACTTCCAAATGGCATTTAAGAATATTAAGGATATCTCTCTTAATTCAATAATCCATTGGTGAGGCAGCAAGAAATAATACAACATTAAAAAGGATAAAGGGTACATCTTGGAATAACTAGTTTTCTATTCTATTTACCTTCCATTTACCAAAAACAAAGCTGCCAACAAGCAGCTGGGAAAAGTCAACTTAAATTTCTTCACCTCCGGTCTTCCCAACAGATAACCGAGGGCATTACAGCTGCTTTAATACACATTTTAATTGAGTGCTGTCACTGGTAAGAAGAAAAGTGTGGAACCACTACTTTCCATATCAAACAAAGCAGGTAATTAACACCCATTCTGGCACAATCCCTTATCACCAAAATACACAATGGATGCTAACTTTCCTCAAAGCTAATGTTCCCTTACCAAAAAGCAGAGCTGGTGTTTCAGGGTCACATTCACTTCTTTATTACACAAGCATACATTTACTGCTCATTCAGACACCTATAATTAAACACAAGAAGCCTATAATGCTAATATTCAGGGTAGCCTGCGTGTAAGGGGGTTTCCCCTCCTCCCTATAGAGATGATTGCCTTTCATTTTAGAGTTTCAAGTAGCTACAGTTCACTTAGTTTTGATTACATAGCAATTAGATATGCAAATATGTAAGATCTGGGAAAATACTTTTTCAAACATCAGATTGTGAGCAATCAGGCCTATTCTTCTCTTGTATATACAAGCAGCTCATTAAACGACTATTGTCTAAAAAAATCTCTGCTTCAAATGCCTTGGTTTTTTTTTAAAAAAAAAAAACACATTTAAATCACATCCCTGGAATAAATCTCTCTTAGTAACCTAGTTCATGTTGCCTGTGCTGGGTGGGGAGGCACTAAGTCCCAAAGGAAAGGACACACTCTAATTCACACTATTTAGAGTTACTTCAACATTTGTCAAGAAATTTTTTAATATACAATTTCAAATGATACCTATTATTCCAACCACTTAAACTACTTTCATCTTACTTAATGGGTTTACATTATAAGCTATATGCAGGTGTTAAAATAGAGAAGAATCATCAATATTGGGGAGAGGAGAAACATTTCTACTTCAAGAAGATCAGAAATTGTTACCCATGTCTGGGTGTGACCTGAAAAAGTTAAATAGCCACTGATGTTCTTAAAAAATATATTCACATATTATCTTTACCCTGGCAATTAATTTTACTTGCAGGTTTTAAACACAACTGTGTTTCTTCACCTAAAGTCCTATTCAATTAACTTACAAAGTGCTTACTGGCTCTCTTTTTAACCTTTTTTTTTTTTTTTTGTAATTTAAGTCATGTGTCAGGTGTTTATAATTTAAGTTTCAATTTTTAAAGTATTTCGTCTTCACTTGCTATTTGATGCTCCTATATACAGAAATGTCAGGAAACTGGCTAAAATTCTGTGGTAAGGACAACATAATTTTCTAGTGGGCACCAACTGTGTCCACCTTCACTGAGGAGATCAGGAGCCCACTCTCAAGTCTCTTTCTTGCTCTAACTAACCTCCCTACACACATCCCTTCACTACACACTCTCCAAGGGCTTCAAGTCATGCCACTCTGCTTAGAAACCTCCACTGACTCCCAACTGCTCTTGCAACAGAATTCAAACTCCTTCCCCTGCCTACAAAGAAGGATCTCTCCAACCTCACCTCTTTTCCACCCATGCTGACCGTGCTATTCCTCAGAGAGTCCAATGAGTGCTTCGCAGTGGCTCCTTGTCACATGTTAGATGCCGCCTCTTCACACAGCTCTGCCTTGGCCACCCTAGTTAAAAGCACTCAATGCTGATCATACTTATTATATCACCTGAAGTAATTCTCTTCACAGTGCTTAACCATTACCCAATACTGTCTTGTTCACTTACTTACCTCTTTCTTGTCTGTCCTCCTCTCTAGTTTTGCTCCACAGGAATAAGAACCTCCCGGTTTTGTGTGTAGCCCAGAGAAGGGTATCAAATAATACTTTTGTGTGTAGGGGCAATTAAGAATAGCCTGATTTTCCAGAAGGTAGGAGGATGGAATTGAAGACATAGAAGATACTGCAAAACAACACTCTGAAGGAAATAATGGACTTGGGTGCCTTACTTTGTCATTTAAGGTTAAATTAAATGTACGTTGTTGGTGATGGTAACGAAACAAGATCATATGTTTGAGCATGGTGACACCACTGCCAATGCTGCTCAGACTTTTCACAGGTCTGGCACCTAATGTCACAATGGGTGCTGGTCTTCCTTAGTAGCTTGATGAAGTGTTTTTCTTTTTCATCTAATCATTCCATCTAAGAAGAATTGCTCAAAAACGCTATCAGTGAGTTTTCACATCTTTACTGCCAATAAAACTCACTTGCTGTGTCCAGATTAGGTCTCACTTATGACTGGCCTATCCATATATTGCAAATAGGTACAAAATAGATTATATGTCTAGGTGAATAAGGATAAAAAGTTAAGAGCTTGGTCATCAGCACATTTCTGGATTTTTTAAAATACCTTTTATAATGAGTTTAAAGAATTTTTCAGAAGGGAAAAAGGCACTGAAACCAGGGACTCTCTGAGTGAACATACCTCAGTGCGTATTACATCAACAGCAATGGAAGGAAAGACCTGAAAAACAAGCGACCTTAGAATCTGCTTTACATTCCAGGAGATAAAAGAACAGGCTTGCCAAGCATTCACAATCATCTCAAGTATTTTTAATCATAAAAAAATTATTTTCCCCAAATTATCAATGTCAGGAAAAAAACAAAAAAGGGGAATTATTCCAAATTAAAAGGAAGAGAGGAAGAGAGGGAAGGAGTGAGGGACACAAAGAGACCCGAGAGCAGGCAATAAATGTTAAAAGTTGGTGAATGAGGGTGAAAGGCATATGGGACAGAGGAGATTTCTATGTATTCTTTTTGCAATTCTTCTGTAGATTCAAAATTAATCCAAAATACAAAACTAAAAACAGGAATTGTTTGTTCCCAAACCTTTAGTTCTGGGAGTTCCCATCATGGCTCAGCAGTAACAAACCCGACTAGCAGCCACTGAGGACTTGGGTTTGATCCTTGGCCTCGCTCAGTGGGTTAAAGATCCCCACACTGCTGTGACTGTGGTGTAGGCTGGCAGCTGTGGCTCCAATTCGACCTCTAGCCTGGGAACTTCCATATGCCACAGGTGCGGCCCTAAAAAAACAAAAATATTCTCCAACGGAACTGTGTGTTAACAATGAGAATGGTTTGTATGTGTTGTCTGAAAGAGCAGCCACTTGTTACATGTCTCTACTGAGCACTTCAATGTGACTGTGTGACCAATCAGTTCGATTGTTCTCTCAGTTTTCATTTAAACAGTCACATATGACCAATGGCTACCCTACTGGACAGAGGACAGGTCTAGGCATTTCACTTGAAAAGAAACAGACTAGTTAAGTGAGAAATGACAACATGCTTTTGGATCTACTTTAAAGCCAGTTCTAATCAAACAAGCCTGTGCGGGAGGCGGGGTAGGTTAGGGATAGCGAGCATACTGTACTCAGTCGCAGATATTCCTGTAAGGTATCCTCTAACTGGTGGTGACAGAGGACATGAAAGATCATTCTGGGGTATTTTCATGCACCTCAACTTTGACTACAACAGAACACTCCACTGTGAAAAAGAATTTATCGGAAAGATCAGATCAGGATAATGATGTTTATCTCCTGTCAACTAATTTCTGCCTTCATGCCAAATACATATATACTTTCTTTTTTTAATTTAGAACTCTTCCACCAGTTAGTTCTACATATGTATAATATTCTAACCATAAATTCCTGTGCTGTTTCACATGGTGACCTTGTTACTTTCTTCTGATAATCACGACTGCCATAAAAACTACATTTTTAAAAAGCTTAAGTCCTAAACCATCACATTTGTGATGTGAGATGCTTTTCATTTTTTTCCTTTTGGGCCACATCCGCTGCATATAGAAGGTCCCCAGCTAGGGGTCGAATAGGATCTATAGCTGCCAGCCTGCACCACAGCCACAGCAACACGAGATCCTTAACCCACTGAGCAAGGCCAAGGATCAAACCCGCAATCTCATGGTTACTAGATGATGTAAGATGCTTTTGAACAACTACCAGTGCTTACTAAGGTTGTTAAAATATATGAAAAATCTGAACAAATGCTTAATACAGCCTTGATGCAAAAATCTTAGGCTGTCTTACATCGACAAGTAAAAGAAAAGTGCCATGTACACAAAAGGAATTCTAAAAGTTGACAGGTAAATTTTTTGTTGCATAAATTATTTACACTGCTTAAATAAGCAAATAAAAGGACTATGGTAAATCAGTTAACAGAAATTTAACTGCTTGGGAGTAGGTGAGAAGAACCCTTATTTTATTTCCAGACATGGAGTACTACAACCTTGCATATACCTAGACAGACACACACATACATAAAGACTAAAAAGATACTAGAAATAACCAAAAAAATGACCTTACTAAAAAATAAGCAGATATCATGCATATTCTTGGGGCAGGGAGAAGACAGTTAAGAGATGACTGCAGCAGTCTAAGCAAAAACTGAGAGCACAGACTGAGTCAATGGTGGTAGGGAGGCAACTGTGGGAACTCGGAAGCAACTGAGCTGCACCACTGTGCAAATCTTCGAAATGACTGACTAAGGGTAGAAAACAATCAAGATGTCCCCAAGCTTTTGCTTTGTTTACCAAAGTTGCTGGTAAGAGCAAACTAATAAAGAACAAGAATCAAATCCTATAAGCAATCAAGGGATCAAGTACTAGAGAAGAGAACATTCCTCTGACATACACAGTTTTTCAATTTATTTCCTCTAACTATACAGAAATCACCTCTCATTCTCAGGGCACTCTGAAACAGACATATTAAAACCAACATTTTAAATTTTCTATCAAAAACTTCATAAGGTGACAGCATCTTTCCAATGATGAATCTCAGACAGCTAGTAGACAAGTAGATTTAATAACAGTGCTAATGTTTTGCAGAAGAAAGTTGAACAAACACCAAAACAATGCCCAAATCTAAGGATGACGTTACTATGTAATTTGTCATCTAAATCAGGATATTTTCGAAGTGAAAGGAGATGCTAATAATTACAGCTAGACAATACACATAGCCGAAATTGTAATGGGCAAACCCAAACTAGTGTCACCCTTATACTGAGAAGAAAAATTTCAAAAGATGAAGGTAATGTGGTTTAGAAACACTGTGGGTTTTTAAAAATAACATTATTCACTCTTATTTTTCCTAGATCAATTGGTAATAAATATGGCACTTTTAATTTTTTAAAGAAGTTTTTTTTTGTACAGTAACCTAGTTTTTGGAGGCATTTGCTCTAATCACATAGGTAAGAATTTGCCCAGGCAATTAGTTCTAATTTGTCCAACACTGAAACCAACTGGGCAAAATTTTGCTGGAAATAGGTATTTACAAAGTTTCAAAGATTAGCTTAGTTAGATTAGTTATTAATTTAAAAGGAGAGAGGGAGTTCCCATTGTGGCATGGCAAAAATGAACCCTATTAATATCCATGAGGATGCGGGTTCGATCCCTGGCCTCGCTCAGTGGGTCAAGGATCTGGTGTTGCCGTGAGCTGTGGTATAGGTCACAGATCTGGCATTGCTGTGGCTGTGGTGTAGGCCAGCAGTTGTAGCTCCAATTCAACCCCTAGCCTGGGAACTTCCATATGCCACAGGTGTGGCCCTAAAAACCAAAAAGAAAAAAAACCAAAAAACCCAAAAGATCTAGTGTTGCCACAGCTGTGGTGTAGGTCACAACTGTGGCTTGGGCCTGATACCTGGCCAAGGAACTGGGGTGGCCAAAAAAAAAAAAGGTAAAAAGTAAAAAGGGGGAAAAGTTTCTTTACAGTAAAAAAAAATATGACTGACAACACTTTAACCAAATGACAAATGTTAATATTATCAATATTGGGCAAATTAATATTATGTGCTGAGGGTATATCGCTTAAAAAAAAATCCTTGCCAAGAATGAAAAGTTACTAGTCAGAAATTAATCTTATTAGTTACAAAGGATTTTACCTTCCTTTACAACAGGATCTGAAAAATAATAGTATTTTCTATATGAAGTGATTAATAGTTTGTATTGAGAATACTTTTATAGGTATTTGAATTCAGCAAAAGCTTAAGTTAAAAACTTACTAAGATCTTTAAAAAACAGCTCTCAGGAGTTCCCATTGTGATTCAGTGGTAACAAACCTGACCAGTATCCATGAGGATGCAGGTTCAATCCCTGCCCTTGCTCAGCTGGTTAAGGATCTGGCATTGCCATGAGCTATGGTGTAGGTCGCAGACATGGCTCAGATCTGGCATTGTTGCAGCTGTGGTGGAGGCCAGCAGCTGGAGCTCTGATTGGACCCCCAGCCTGGGCACTTACATATGCCACAGATGCGGCCCTAAAACCAAAAAAAAAAAAAAGTTCTACCTGCTATAATTTCTATTTGCTCTTTTCTAAGTAACAATTCACAAAATGAAGAATCAGTGTTAACTTTTTTGAACCCGAAGACTGTATCATCCTGTCTCTATGACAATTTCTGATTTAAAAAAAAGAAAAATTTGGAATTCCTGTTGTGGCTCGGTGGTTAACAATTCCTACTAGGAACCAAGAGGGTGCGGGTTTGATCCCTGGCCTTGCTCAGTGGGTTAAGGATCTGGCATTGCCATGAGCTGTGGTGTAGGTTGCAGACTTGGCTCGGATCCTGAGTTTGCTGTGGCTGTGGCATGGGCCGGCGGCTGCAGCTCCGATTAGATCCCTAGCCTGGGAACCTCCACATGCAGCGGCAGCAGCCCTAGAAAAGGCAAAAAAAAAAAAGAAAAGAAAGAAAGAAAAATTTAACAATTACGTATCTTTAAAAGCCAGAGTTAACAATTACTCATGATTTAAAATAAAATACCATGTTTTAAAATTCAAGTAACAATATAATTTTTTCAGTTATTTTTCATAACTGAAGGAGTAAACAGAAAAATAAAAGTAGGATGGTTCACTAGACTTAGGAAACTGTCTAGTAATCTGTCACTAAATAACTGAAAAAAAATTCCATCAAAGTTCTTCATTAAAGGATTCTGAAAAAGAAAATCTGTTGATGCAGCATAATGATAAACACATAAGCGACATTCCAGTACTAATTCTGTCAGTGGAGAACTGAACCCTCTGAAAAGAAAACCTGTCAGATATAGCACACTGTAGGTGCTCAAAGATTCCTTAACTAAACTGACTGCAATCCAATCAAGACTTAATTTTAAAAGGCTCATTAACAGCATCTAGTGATAAGATGGACTTTCTCTTCACTGCAACTCATGTCTCATTTCATTAGACACGGACAATTAACTCATCTTGGTATTAGATCTATGGCAGAGTAATTAGCTTAAGTTTTACAGGTTACTTAAAGTGTTACTTCAGCAATGGAAACAAAGGTTTATTTTTATAGGATCCATCTTTTTACCCCAGTTTCTTACAAATTAAAAAAAAAAAAAAAAAAAAAACCAACTATGCCTTAAGTAGTAGCAGAATTTTTATTTCAAATCTTCCCTATCTTTCTTAGCAATTAATATTGGCAAAGCAGTGACTCTATTCTTTTTACAACAGTGTACTGAGATACTGTCCAATCCGAAGAAAACATTTAATTTTTATTGCATTACTTTATACTCTTATATCTTAAAACAAAGCTAATTCACTTGAGTCCAAAATGGACATGTAACCAAAAACAGAACATTCTAAAATGAAATTTATGTTAAAAATACAGCAAAAGTGAGGATACAATTAAGAAGAAAAGGAGAGGAATGGACACCGCAGTTTAGTCCTGAAAAACCAGCAGATCACATAGCAAACTGGTATTTAACCCAGTGCTGCTGGGAGTACAGAAGTTCAGTGTGTTTAGACGTTTTCACAGCATTCTGACTAGGTAATTCTGTCTGTTAATACAAAAAGTTTTGAATAAGATTACTTTTTCTTTTTAAAACGCCGTTTCTCTGAGAATTAATTTCATTATATTTGACAAAAGAATTGGTCTACAATGAATTAGAATTTTGTTGTAATGGTCTTTTATGGCAGATCATTTGACAAGTACTGATTAAAACTCCCCAAAAAGGTGGACCTTCCTTTCTCTTGAAAAAGAAACCAATCACTTCGGAGCTGAATTCAATGCTGTCTCATGACGCTAATAAAAAAAAAAAAAAAGGAAAGAAAAAAAAAGCAGAGGAGGACTGAAGTTACTAGAGAATTAGTTTATAGCTGGAGTAGGACACCTTTGATACACAGGACTCTAGTTAAATTTGTCAACGGCTCTAAGGTTAAGAGAATATTTTGTTTTGAATTCAAAGTAGAATTAAGATCAGAGGATCTAAGTTTCAAAGATAGACAGCTTTGCTTAGAAAGTTCTTGTGTTCAGAAAATCTAAGACTTGGTCATTTGTTTGTAGCCTCTGGTCTCTTCTTCCTTCTACTAGCAAGTTATCTTTTTAAAACAATTAATACATATCATACAACTTCTTACCTTAAAAACATTAGTGCCAATGCACTGTGTTCAAAATTCAAAAAATTTGATATTCAAAGCCCTATGTCCTCAGATCTCAGCCATGTCTCCAATAACTGTACCACTTCTCCCACTATACCTTACAGCTTCCACTGCAAGGAACAGCATAAGGACTATTCTGGTTGACCCCACAGTTTCCTTCTGTAATCTCCTACTCCAATCCAGCCTTCTCCAGCTTTCCTTCAAACTCTCAACCTGTAAAAGAATTAATCACTTCCTTGGCTTTCCAGAGCACAATGTATAACATCTGTTGTAGTATTTACCACACTGTGCATTAGTTCACGGTCAATACATCGGACTCTTGGGGTGAAAGCTCCTTGAGAGCAAAGGTCATAGGCACTGAAAAAACACTTGCTGCCTGAAAAAGTATGAAGTTAACTGTGATGAGAGATGGTGAAAACTGAGGAACAACTATGTGCAGCACAGGAACTAAAATATCACAGAATTAAACGTAACAAGGCTTAGACTTTCATAGTTGTAACAAGGTTCCTTCCAAACCAGATTATACAATACTGTAATTTTCATAATCACTCTTCTAAAGCAACTGATCTGTTTTTTTTTTTTTTAAGCTAAATACTACTATTCAAATCAGATTCATGGAAATTTCTAAGTATGCCAAATTTCCAAAATTAACATTTTAAGACAGAATCCATAAAAATTCCTACTCTAGTACATCCAGTCCTAAGTACCAATGGTGAGGATGGAGCAGTGGGTTTGAGGCAAGGGTGGTAAGGAAGGGATAAAGTCAAGAGAAAAAAACATTCCTTACCCGAGTATAGCCTTTCTCAGCTAAGGATTCCACAAGGGAATCAAGGGTTTAATACCTGGCCCAAGGCATAATTATACATAATTAACTGCTCTCCCACACAACTACCTGGAATGGTACTTGTTTTGAACCACTCTCAGTGAAACTGAAGAGGTTCTATGTCCTGGGGTTCAGATGAGAAACTGTAGTTGAGAAAGGCTGTGTAAAAAATTAACAGAAAATGAGAGCACTTTCCTTCTTGAAAACTTTTAAAGTAGGAATTAGTTTCTTGGGCCCAATCAGACGTTATTACAAGTATAATGTTCCTTAAGAATAGTTATGCTATTTAAACTATTTCTAACCAATTGTTATAAACACATTCAGTGGGAAAATAAGAAATATACTGCAAACAACTGCCTAATTAGGAAATCGGAGATAGTTTTGCATTGCTTGTAACAGTAAGACACACATAAATATATACTTAGAGAGCAGCTTCTTTAATAGTGCCTTACGTGAAAGTTTACCTGTGGGAAAATTGGATCTCTCATACATTGCTAAAGTAATGCAAAATAAGAATAATCCCTAAAGAGAAGAATTTAGCACTAGCTAGCCAAATTATATATTGTGATACTACTGCTGGAATTCTATCCAAAGGTAAACTAGCAAGTATATATGGAGTTCCGTCGTGGCTCAGTGGTTAGCGAATCTGACTAGAAACCACGAGGTTGGGGGTTCGATCCCTGGCCTTGCTCAGTGGGTTAAGGATCTTCCATTGCCATGAGCTGTGGTGTAGGTTGAAGACATGGCTCGGATCCCGCGTTACTGTGGCTGTGGTGTAGGCTGGCGGCTACAGCTCCGATTCGACTCCTAGCCTGGGAACCTCCATTTGTCGTGGGAGCAGCCCTAGAAAAGGCAAAAAGACCAAAAAAAAAGATGTATATACAAAAGCTATTCAATATAGTACTCTCCCTATCTGAAACAGCCAAAGCCTAGACGCAATTTACATTGTCCACTAATTGGGGAATGCTGGAATCATTTATGGTATACTGACACAATGGAATGTGACAAAGTTATTAAAAGGAATAAAGACTATCTCTATGTAATCTCGTTAAGTGACCTCAACAATACACTGTTAAGTAAACATCAACAAAGCAAGACACAGAAGAGTATAGAGTATATAATCATCTATGAAGTGAGAAATTACACACATGCACCACTTACATAACTGTTTATGTGAAAAAAAGAAATGGAAGTATAAAACAAATACTAAAATAAAAATGTACCCAAACTGCAAGAGGGGGAAGAGCTAAGAGACAGGGATAAAATTTCCTACTTTGAAAATTCCCTACTTTATAGATTTGATTTTGGAACCATGTAAATATTTTACAAGTAACAAAAAATAGGCAATTTCTGAAAACAGACAACCAAGTGTAACAAATGAGCTTAACTGTCTATCCATATGATGGCATAACTTATAAAGCGAAAAACTACTGAGTGTTTTAAAAGATATTAATTTCCATCTCCAGTGGAATATACCCTAAAAACACTAAGAACTGGGGAAAAATTATTTCCACTGACTATGTTTTTGGTAGCAGTGTTCGTACTGTTATCGAGACTGTTTTGTACATTTCAGAACAAAGCAAATGAATGAATCATTTTGTGTCAACCCTAGAAGAACCAGGATTTTTACTGGGAAAAGAAGAAAATGCAAATAACAAGATAATTAAATAAAACACTGCAGTCTTCATTCTGAATGAGAATGAACTTGTAAAATTTTATCTCTATTCCGGTGTGTGCGTGTGTGTACATATGCATTTCTTAGATCTGCCCTGAAAAGGTCTACAAATGAGTATCACTAGAGCCCAGACTACAGTCTCCAAATATTACTTTTCACTATTAGTAATCAGTTTCTTAAAGAAATGTCTGATTTCAAACTATTACACACTAGAAAACAATATTCCTGGCCTCAAACTACTAGGATTGTGTCAAAAGGACTTAGAAGTGAACTTGAAGAGGCCCTCCTTGGCCAAAAAACACAATCACTGGTTAAAAATATTAACTATAATGAACTGAAATACATCAAAACTGTTTGCATTCATAATGACACTTAAATAAAAACAAAAAGAACAGGAGTTTCCATTGGGTTCAGCAGGTTAAGAACCTGACTAGAATCCATGAGGATCTGTATTTGATCCCTGGCCTTACTCGGTGGGTTAAGGATCTGGCGTTGCCATGAGCCAGACACAGCTCAGAACTGCCTTGCTGTGGTTGTGGTGCACGGCGGCAGGGGCAGCTCTGACTGAACCCGTAGCCCGAGGACTTCCATAAGCCAGTGGATGTAGGAAGGAAGGAAGGAAGGAAATAAAAACAGAAGAATTCATTCTTCACCTTGAGAGGATTCTTAGGAACCAACTCACTATTTTAAACGTAGAAAATGAGGAATGAGCACTTATCCAGCCTTTCCTATGAAAAGTATATCTAGCTAATAATTAGCAAAGAAACAGGGTAACTATTTTGTAGTTCTTACTGAAATAGAGGACCTAAAAAACAATCAATAATGATTCCTAAAATCAGAGGAAGAGAATGACAATTTAGCTACCACTACCACCACTATTCATTTAATGACTGGGTTTTGTTTGTTTTCTGTTTTATTTTTCCAAAAGGAAGAAGGGAAATGAGGAGAGGAGGGTAGGAGATCTAAAACTGATTAAACCTTTCTCACTACCAATTTACCAAAAACACAGGGGACAGAGACAATTGTTGTTTAACCACCATGAAAATGCAATCAGCAAAAGCTATGAGAATTCTTTGATACACATAACTCAGTCCTTTTACAAATAAACTGCAAGATGGAGAAATGGAGGCAAGGGTGAGAATGGCTTAAGAGATACCTCAATGAACTGCAATGTATCTGACCCTCATTTGGATACCACCGTAACAAACTTTTTTTCAAAAGCACAGTTATGAGCCAAGGAACTATGACCACTGACTAGATATTTAACAACACAAAGAAACTGGTTTAGTATGAAAATACACAAGTAAATAAATAATAAACAAACAACATGACAGCATTAAAGAGGTCTCCAATTTTAGAAACACCTCAGAAAACGTTTACAGCTGAAATTATGCCAGGAATATGCTCCCCAAATCATCTGGACAGTAGAGGGAGCGGAATGAGGGCACACAAGGAAGGAGGTGGCAGTGACACTGGTAGCGAATAAACACAGTTTCACAGTTGCCAGGATGAAAAGCTGGCTTCCCGATTTTTTTTTTTAAACAAACCACACCTATGCTCAATGCTGCCGAAAGCCTACTATTCAACAAGATCAATAAAGCAGTCTGTTTGGAACCATGCCTGTACTTGATGTTGTGTCACTGGCTATCACAGCCGCTTTAGCATGTCACACAAAAAACTGTATTAATTTGCTCATTTTCAAAGTGTTGAGACAACAGCAACATCTTTTATAAAAATTGAAGTTTAATAAGCTGCCCCCACAAATCAAGCAAATTTATTTTTGCATATACTCTCAATACTACCTTGAAACATTCCTTAAGTGTATTTTCTTATCATCCAGCACAGTCTTACAATGTTATAAAGTTCAATTATTTGGCAAACTGACATAGGACAAGGTATAGAGTTGCAGGAGAAAACGCTAATTATAAATCATTATGGATAGTACGAAACTGTATATAACTACAGGAAAAATGGTCTACAAGAAAACACGCCAAGGAGTTCCCGTCGTGGCTCAGTGGTTAACAAATCCGATTGGGAACCAGGAGGTTGCGGGTTCGGTCACTGGCCTTGCTCAGTGGGTTAAGGATCTGGCGTTGCTGTGAGCTGTGGTGTAGGTTGCAGATGCAGCTTGGATCCCACGTTGCTGTGGCTGTGGTGTAGGCCGGCGGCTACAGCTCCGATTCAACCCCTAACCTGGGAACCTCCATATGCCGAGGGAGCAGTCCAACAAATGGCAAAAAAAGACAAAAAAAAAAAAAAAGAAAACATGCCAAAACTGTTTTGCAAGAGCTATCTCCAGAGTGGCAGAATCAGGTGCCTATACCACATGTAGTTTTAAACTTTTCTAAACATATCACATATTAACTAACTAAAATACACATTAAACAAGAAATCAACAGGACTATAAGAGATAGTTAAGAGAAATCTGTATCTGTAATGAAAAGTGGCATATAAAAAAAGTTATGAAACTCTGCCTATGTTTGCAATTATACACTATGGCTCTCTAATAACATTTCATAGATCATGTTCCATGCGACACCATAGTTCCTCAAGAAGCTATAGTGACACGTCTGAAAAAGGAGAGACTGCAGTCAAATATATTTGGGGGAAAAACAAAGTTAAAAAGTGAATTAATAAAAACTTTATCAGAGTGATCTAATTTTAAATTCAAAGCCCAAAGAGAATGAACTGTACAGGTGAATTTCAATGTCCAGCAAGATACATGTTTATATTTAGTATAGTAACTAGTTAGAAATGAGGGACTGGATAAGTTACTTTCCCTCCACTCCTGTTAGAAGAGTAAAAACTATCTCTTGAGACTGTTGCACAGTCTGAATGAGACACTGCACAGATCGAGAGTAGTTAATACCATCTGGGCTCCTGCTATTAGCAGCCACAGAATGGCCATCTGATCCCCTGAGTGCACATCCCTCATTTCAAGCAAAGAGTTCTAATTAGAATTGCTGGGTCTCACTGAAAATTTCCAGAAGATACAACATTTGACTAACCCAGTTTTGATCAACTGTAGACATTTCACCCATCGATATTTTTGGGTGGGAGTGCAGAGAAGAAACACAAGCATGGCTCTTTAATCCTCACCTATTTATGACAGGAGAGGTCTCAGAGAAGGGCTAATCAATGTGGATGAGACAAGTCCCCAAAGAGTGTCCCCCTACAAAGACCACTCAATAGTGACTTCCGAAGGTGATCTTCACTTACCACTTTAATAAAATAACTGTCACTCACAGTAATTTATCAACATCTAATTATACACAACACACTTACATCTTAATGACTTACATGTTTTCATCTGCTACCCTGGAAACCAAGTGATGGCCATTTCTGATATGTGAAGGCAGACCATGAAGCTAAGGTGCTTCATTCTCACATGAAGACACTTTTCCCACTGGCCTCCATGTGGCCCCTGCATCCCCACGCTACCTCAAGTGACAAACGACAAATAATCACCTTCTATTCTCTAATATCTTGAACCTACTCCAGTAAATACTATTCTACTACAAAACATGACACATAAAAACAAAATGTCAAAATGTATTATCACTGAGGGGAAAAAAATAAAAAGCTTGGAGAAATTTTACAAAATATATGCATACTGACTTTGTAGTCAAAATTTAGAGGACTCGATATTCAAGTTCTAATATTTCTGAACTTCGTATCACTCTTAGAGAGGTTTATAATTAGAAGTAGTGCGCTATGAAACAGAACACAGGCTTTAGGCTTAAATTTTGACTGCAATCTTTGGACAAATTACTCGACCCCCTGAGTCTCAGTTTCCTCATCTACAAAATGGGAATAAAAAAACACGAATTAATTCAAACAAACGTATGTAAAATACTTAAAATAATACCTGATACAAAGTACATACTCTATAAATCAAAAGAACCAACCACAAAAACTGGTCTCCACTTGCAGACACCCTGTTACCATCTATGTAACATCAGTGACAGAGTATAACAGTTGGACTGCTTTGGACCAGCACTGCCATATGCTGGCTATGAGAGACAAGCTTCCCAAGCTTTGATCAGTTTCTTAAGAAGTATGAGCACAGTTCCTGCTCTTAGGTTCCATGAGTTTACCCAGTATCATTCCACTGGTTATTTATTCCACAATTGCTGTTGTTCCCACCGATAAAGCAATATCAATTCAAGATAATGTAAATTAAAGTGGCAAATTCACTCACACGCTTAAAACCAACAGCTTAGAGTGATGCAGTACTGCCTATTTTCCCAAAAGAATTAAAAGCACGTCCAAGTTACAATCTTCTTTATTTACAAAATCTTTTATCGGGGACAGTAAAAGAGGGAGGGGTATCTATGCCTTTCAATTATTAAACATTCTTTCCTTTCCCAGATATTTCATCTTTCTCTAGGTCTTAATTTGTGCCAGCTTCTCATCAAATATCAGGGAAATACTTCATCAAATTGACATGGTACACCCTCACTGAGTTTATCAGACTAGCAGGAAAGAAAACAAATCAGCAAATAGCACTTCCATCACAATATTTCGAGCAATCAGTAAATTAAGATGTAGTTCCTAGCTTTCTCAGCTTGTACATAAACCAAAAACTGCAGAAATGTTTGAAGTTTTCCTTTAAAAACCTGAAATATACCTCAATCAACCTTATTAGTTACTTCAATATTTCTGTCTCCATCTGTTTGTCATGTTCTTTCTCAAAATAACAGCCAAGCAACAAATGATAGTACCTTCCCTTTTGACTTTTACTAACATTTTTAAAAACTCATTGAGCAGAACTAACTACAGCATAAACCAAAATGATTTGGTTGACAATTTATTATGTAGAGATTTAAATTAAGAATACAGAGAATACTCCTGGTATTATAAATCTATACATAAATTTTTCACAAAAGCCACATACCCTAATATAAAACATATGGTAGCTGTTCAAATTAACTTGATAACTCACAAAGTATGTTCATCTGTAGCACTTTAGTAAAACTAAAAATGCAACCTGCAGTAAAAATTCTGTTGGGATCTTATTTTATTATTGTTTTCTTGCATTATGTATAATCTGTAAGTTTTTAATTTTATTAGACAGCAGTACAAATTTAAAAAAAAATAAAATAAAATGCTTCTTGTGCTTAAGAACAAGAGAGAATATGGACACACCACAACTATCAGAAAAACAAAACAGAAAAGCCATGAGAATATGGGATATTCAAAAGTCACAAAGCAACAACAAAGTACGGTCATTTCCAAAGCTTAAAAAACTGTAGTATTTCCCCATGATACAATATTAAGAGTTTAAACAAAATGTACTAACTCATAATGTTAATATAAAATTTATAAGGAACAGTCATTAACTGATCAAATACTATGTCAAAACACTGTTCTAAGTGCTTTACAACTGATTTAATCCTCACAACCATCATAAGAGATTAAGTGACATCATTACTCCCACTATATGGCACAAAGATTAATTTGCTAAAATCACAAAGCTAAGTGATAGAAACAAGATTCAAACAAAATCTTTTATCAGAGAGAGTAAAAGAGGGAGGGGTATCTATGCCTTTCAATTACTAAAAACTGAAGGGTTACAGAGCTTACTCTCTTAGCCATTATGATCTTCTGCCAAAGATTGCAAGAAGTGTTCTTCAAGCTACAAGTTCAACTCCCAATGAAAAGAGAACTCCTGATGTCTCATTACAATGTTCCAAGCTCTAATCCTCAGTGCCTATGAGTGTGTGAATGGAATAAGTATGGGACCATTACTACAGAATTTACAGGGACTGAGGAAAGGGCAAAACACGCTTTGTTAACTGACATATAATCAATTGTTTAACTGATGAATACACTAACCTTGTGGTAAAGAGTTGTCTTTCAGTTGCTGACAGTTCACCTCATTGTCCCTAGGCTATTAAATTGGCATTACTTAATCCCAAGGAAACCAAGTGCAAACATGGGAGTTGTGCAAAAAGAGCATGGCAACACCAGACTGCCACTCAGCTGATCCAGAACATGCTCAAAGATTTTTTAAGATTCTAATTAAAAAAAAAAAAGAAAAATTGTTTTAACTACAACAGCTACATATGCTCAAGGAGAATTCACATGCTTGCCTCAAAATATCTTTATACTTAGCTGACAAGAATAGCTTACAATATGATTTAAAGATAATCAATATTATAAAGGACCTCTCACTTGCAATATAACCACTAAGTCATTATTTGTCTGTAAGGAGAGAAGAAAATGATTGAGATCCAATCAGCTTATGGAAGAGATTAAACAAAATGAGATGCGAAGTTCAAACGGAAGCATATCAGAATAAAGTCAGAATACCTTACAGGTCTGGTGCTCATTCCATAAGCTCCACAAAGCAACTCAATGCTGTAACATAAGCTGACCACAGGTTTATCATTTGCTATCTCTTTCAAGACAACGCATTTAAAAAAAAAAATAACCAACAAAAAACAAATCCTTCCTAACAAATTTAATCTTTGACAACCAAAATCTAGATTATTTTTTTAAAAAGCAAATTTTTTTTTGCACAGACAGAAATTTCAAAAATATTACTGGATAAAAGGAAATAAGGCAAATGAAGCCTTCCTAATTACAATATTTAAAGTAGGTAATTAGATGTTTATTAATTAAACTAGAAAAAAACAAGAACTGGCAAAAGAAAAGCAGAAAACACGAACAATATGCTTTAAAGTACATTGTCTAGAAAACTTATCAGCACGGAATGCTGGTGACAACCAAAATGACTCATGTTAGAGAGGCTAGTTATAAGCCTTTTTTTGTTTACCAACTCTCCTGATGAGATGACATACATCCAATGTTATTCATTTGATCCTTCTCATTTAAATTTCATCAAAAGAAACATTTTTGATTTCTCAAACTTTCAGTTATGTTTTTATATACACACTATAGTGTGACTAATTTCCAAACTGGCAGCTTCTCAAGTGTAAATGCCAAAATTAATATGATGGACTGACTAATACATTAGTTGGCTAAATGAAAAATGATAGTCAACAAGGGAATATCATGACAACCCCTTTAAAAAGTTTAAAAGTTTCTGACACGAAATAATGTATAGTGCTTTAGGGTCTGGATATTTTGTTATTAAAATTCAAAAGCGTAAGTAAACTACAGACATAAAGACCTGCCCCGTTTTCAAGGACTTACTTTCAGAGTTCTCCTGAGGTGCAGCTGTGTTGTCACTGCAGTGGCTTGGGTCACCGCTATGGTGCAAGTTTGATCCCTGGTCTGGGAACTTCTACATGCCTCAGGCGCAGCCCCCCCCCCGCCCCAAAAAAATCAAAACAAGGAAAACAAAGACTTACCTTCTTTTTATCCCTCATTGAGCCTTTGCCTCGGACCATTATCTTACATCCTGTTTCTGCTTCAAGCTGTTTAGCAGTAAGTCCTCTAGGTCCAAGGATTCTCCCAACAAAATTAAACTGAGGAAAAAAAAAAATCACCATATATTATTCAGTTAAATTTATTTTAAAGTATATACTTACTGTAGATATATTTTTAAAAATACTAAGTTGAAATAAAATCTTATCAATTTTCTTGCCAAGTTTGAGGGTGTAATTACAGTAGCTCATGGTTTAGTCTGACCATAATTTTCCTATGTATTAATACAATTTATGGATTAGGAATAACAGGATCTACATAAAACAGGGACTGAACAACAGTACTGAAACACGTACTGAACTATCCATCACACAAAATCTAAACCACAGTATATTAAAGAGTTTGACAAAATCTTGGGTGCCACACAAGAATGCAAATCCCTTCTAAAAATTCTTCATGACATCGTTCAGTGAACTGTTGTTTGTTGTGTTAAATAGTGATTGCCTTTTTTACAGAAATACTTAGGGGAAATTCCTATCTTATTTATCTTTATACTTTCTCCAAAGCAACTGTTCAGACAACGGTATTTTGGGGGTGGCTGCCACAACACTGATGGCCAAATTTGGATTCTACCCTATGGCAAATATTTAAGTCATGAGTCTACATTTTTCTATCACATTTCTTGCACAATTTTATTTACATATACATCTTTATTTTCCTATTTTCCATTTTATCTTTAGCTTATACTACTACTCTGGCAAGAAATCTTAACTCATCATAAATAGGATAAAAATAACTGTATAAACAAAGAATTATCATCTCTCCACAGAAACTTCAAGAACTCATATAAAGTAGTTATTTTTTTTTTTGGCTGCACCCACAACATGCAGAAGTTCCCGAGCCAGAGAGTGAACCGTGTCGCAGCAGTAACCAGAGCCACAGCAGTGACAACACTGGATCCTTAACCCACTGAGCCACGAGGAAACTCTAGTCATTTTTTTAAAAAGGCCAACAGAAGAATACCAAACTCTGAATATCGAAAAGTAAATTTTTGCATTTACATGTCACCTGAATAAAAGATCAAAAAAAAAAAAATGAGTGTTCATAGTATCAGCTTCACAAAAACCCATGAGTGGTTTATTTACTCATTAAACCAAGTAAGTTACTGCTTCTTATGCTTCCTACTTTTTTCCTGCATTTTTTCCTGTCAGAGTACCATTATATAATACTAATGTGCCAAAATTTACTGCTGCCAGAGCAATTCTTCCATCTTCTGTACTCCACCAGCTTCTTACCTTGCCTAAGCTGTCAACAGCACTCCTGTCCTACAAACGTGATTCTCAAATGAAAGATGGCTAGTAGATAATAAAGACAGGAGAATGCTTTCCTCCCTCAGGGGATTATGATGTAACTTCGATCCCAAGTTGAGACTCAAGGGCTTAAATCCTTGATCTAGCTCTACAGATTATAAATTATGAAATTTGCCTGACTGACCTCTTTACACTCAAATAAAACCCATTCTCCTTCCCTAGTTCCTTGGCATACAATACTTTATCTATCTCTTTACCCAAATTAAATCCCTGTAGTTATCCAACTAGAACCCCTTCTAATATCTCCAATCTAAATAAACCGAAGTACTGTACTATGATTAACTGTTTAAACTCTGAAAGCACATAGATCCCAACTGGTATCCAAGCCCAATTCTAAATAACTATTAGGAATCTGAAAGTCACATAAAATAAGCTTCAATCGTGTTATGGAGATATTGCTCCAGTGAGGACTGCCATGTGTACACAGCACAATATATATAAAAGGTCCAATACAAAGTCCAGCACAGAGTGGACAACAGCCTATGAAGTCCACTACAATTCACTTTAGGAAATCTCGGGCCCTCAATCAACAATTCAGCTCAGAATGCCCACAGAAGGGGCATACGATCAAAAAGCAAATTTGCCCTACAGAACTCCTGAGAGACCTGACACTGAGCTCTGCAGAAAACCAGGAAGAAGAGATGGAAATAATACACAGAACTGACCATTCCCTGACCACAGAACACCAAAGCCAGGTATCTTTGAGGTTATAGGCTTGAGTTTTCACTTCTAGAAAATCTGAAATGCCCCAAAGAAAAGACTTCCACCATCCAGCATTTGGCTCCATTCTCAAAGGCTGATGCATAGCTTCAGGGGATCAACTGAAAGTGAAGCTTGCAGTAAGCAAGCCCAGTTCATGAACACAAGTTTTGAATTCAAATTCTCAGTGTTTCATACTTAAACATGTACAGAGAAAGAAGGTTCATCAAAGATCTGAGGAAGGCTCTAACATGAAAGAGTATAAAATAAAGGCAGACGAAAGACTGTTCTTTTAGGGAAAAGACTGCTGATAAAGGAGATATTATCCTTAAAAATCTCCTTCAACAGCTAGAGCTAAATTGTTTTCTAAAATGGTTGTACACAT
This sequence comes from Sus scrofa, assembly GCF_054392235.1. Classification (NCBI taxonomy): domain Eukaryota; kingdom Metazoa; phylum Chordata; class Mammalia; order Artiodactyla; family Suidae; genus Sus; species Sus scrofa. Next base: position 4,854,218 of record NC_139383.1, read on the forward strand.
TTATATTCCCCAAAGAGATGAGGAACAGTTTTTGACCCACTCCTCCAACATTTCTTATGGTTTTGGTCATTCAGATATACTCTTTTTGAAGCACATTTGAAATTCCTACAGCATTTTTCTATTGTTGTTGAACTTTCTTATTGATTTCTATTTTGTGGTTACACGTGTAGCAAATGTCTTTCCCCATCCTGTGGCTTGCCAGTTCCATCTTTTATTTTATTTATTTATTTATTTAAAGGGCCACACCAGCACCACATGGAAGTCCCCAGGCAAGGGGTTGAATCGGAGCTGCAGCTAACGCCCTACACCAAACCACAGGATCCGAGTTGCACCTGCAACCTACTCCACAGCTCATGGCAATGCCAGAGCCTTAATCCAATGAGCTGGGCCAGGGTTCGAACCACAACCTCGGGGATACTAGTCGGGGTCGTCACTGCTGAACCACAACTGGAACTCCAACTCCCATTTCCATCTTTAATGGTGTCCTATGATGACTGAATTTAATCTGATTGAACTCAATTAAATCACATTTAATTTTAATGTAGCTCCAACTATCAGTCTTCTCTTAGCAGCTAGTGTTCTGTTTAAAAGAAGTCTTTCCCCAACCCAGGGTCATCAAGTCATCTTTTCATATTAACTTTTAGAAGCTCTATAGTTATGACTTCATATTTATGTCTACAGTGGACCAAGAAAGAGTGTCTGTGATGAGACAAAAACCTTTTTTCTCTCACATGGATACCCAATTGTCCTAGCATATTTTACTGAAGAGACTACCCTTTCCCAACTACTCTAGAGTGCAGTGATATTTATGACAATACACTTGGGTCTATTTCTGGGCACTTTATTAATCATTTGTTTATCCATGGTTTAACATCACACTGTATTACTTACTCTAACTTTATTTTTAAAACCTTAATATGCAAGATAGCATGTTATTTCACCTTGCTCTTCTCTCAAGAGTGCCTCAGCCTTCGGGTTTGTATGAGAAATAAAGAAGATGAACACATGCAAAACATCAAGAACCATGCCCAGTGTGCAATGAATACTCATTGAAGATTTTTTTTTTAAGTCTCAGCCTTTGGATTTCCATTCAGATTTTACAAATAGTTGGTCAATTTCTAAAATGATACTAGCAATCATTTTAACTGGAATAGTACAACAGAATCGTTAGAACCATGAATATGTCATAATTTTGTCACTTGGTTAGGTATTCTTATATTTCTCTCAACAATACAAAAGTTTGTTATACTGTGCCTTAACTCAGTTTTTGCTAGATATATTCCTAGACATTTGGGGGTCCATTTTTGCTAGTGTAAATGATATTTTTATTTTTTACATATGAACATATATAATCTATCTTTCTTTATCATATCTTGTACTCAGCAACCTTTTTTTTTTTTTTTTGCTTTTGGCATATGGAAGTTCCTGGGTTAGGGTCGGATCAGAGCTGCAGCCATTGGCCTATGCCACAGCCACACAGGATTCAAGCCACATCTGCGACCTACACCCCATCTCACGGTTACTAGTCAGGCTCGTTTCTGCTGAGCCACAACAAGAACACAATAACCTTACTTCTTCGCTATTAATTCTCCTAATTCTTCTGTATGTTCTTTTGAATTCTTTAGGTAAATAATCATACCACTTGTAAATAATGGACAGAAAAAAATATGTAACTCAATCACATTCTTCCTTTCTTGCCATCCTTACGGCATTGGCCAGCACATCTTGAGTTCAAAGTCAAATAAAAATGTTACCATCCTTGACTTGTTCGAGATTTCAAGAACAAAGTTTTCAACAGTTTACTATAAAGTTGAAGTAATCTGTAGACTTTGTGTAGATATACTTTACCAGATTAAGAAAATTCCCATTCTATGCCCTAGTTTGCGGAGTTTTTGTTTTTTTTAAAACCATGAGTGGATGTTTAAATCAACCTTACATTTCTACAATAAACTTGATCATGATGCATTATACTTTATTATAAATCGCTAAGGTTCAATCTGCTACCATTTTGGTGATGATTTTTTTTTAATTACATTCACAAATGGAATCTGTAATTTTTAATTTTCCTTTCAGAATATGCATCTTGGGGTTTTGGCATCAGGTTATTCAGGCCTCAAAGCATCTTAGGATGCATTTCTCCTTTTTCTAGTCTTTGGAATGGCTTGTAGAAACTGATTTGTGTTCTTTCTTCCTTAAATATTGAAGATTAACCAGTGGTGAAGCCACCTGGGCCCTAGAGTTTTTTCTCTATGCATAATTTTCAACAATAATGTAACTGTTACTTAATTCACCATGCCTCCATACGTCAATTTTGGTAATTTGTGTTTATCTAGAAATATGTCCATATTATTTAAATTTTCAAATTCATTGATATAAAGCTTTTGACTACTTTATTTTTTAACCTATAGGATCTACAGCAATGCCCTCTCTTCACTCCTAACTGGTGATTATCTATATCTTCCTTCTTCCTGATCAGTCTTCTCAAATAATTTACTTTTGCTGACTGGGACAGACTGATTTCAAAAAATGGCCATAGTTATCCATTTACCCCTAAAGGGAATCTCTACCATCTGCAGTGTAAATGTGCAGTTCCTCTCATCCAGTGGAACTGTGCCAGCATGGTTACAGGCTTTCCAATACAATGTATGAAAAGAAACACGTGTATTAAATAAAAGCCTACGTAAGTCTCAGTCTTACTCTCCTAGAGCCCTATCATTCCCAAGTAAACAATCTCAGACTAACCTACTGGAGAATGAAAGGCAAGTAACCTAGTCACCATCAATGTCCCACCCAGCCAACAGCCAGGCAACTCATAAAAGCCGAGATGCCTAGCTGACCCACAGCTGACTGCAGACGCAGATCAGAACTGCTTTGCTGATCCCAGCCAAGGACCAGCATGCAGAAGAGAAGCAGAAGCTAAACAGACAGTGGTTGGTTTAACGTAAATTTCTGGGGTTGTTCATTACAACATAGCAAGAGCCATTCAAAACATTATCTTCGTTTTGTAGGGTTTTTTGGTCTTTGATTTCTACTCTTACCTTTATTTCTTCCTTCCATCTACTTCTTTTAGGTTTAATCTGCTGTACTTTTCCCAACATTGTAACATGGACGCTTAGCTTATGGTACTCTTTCTTCTTTCTAATATGTATACTTTTCAAGTTTTAAGTATTCCTCTAAGTTGCCATCAGCTGTATCCCAAAGTTTTGATATGTACTATATCCACCATCATTCAGACCAAATATTTTGATAGTTATTGAATATTTAAATGTATTCTCACCTCAAACATACAAGAATTTCCTAAGCATCTGCGTTATTGATTTCTAACTTCCTATACTGTAATTAAAAAACACACCATATATTATATTATCAATCCTGTAATATTGAGATTTGCTTTTAAAAAGTGTAGCATATAATCAGTTTTTCTAAATATTCCATGGGTGTTCAGAAACTGTCCAAATTTCTCTGATTTAACTTTTGTCTATTTCTCCTTCTAGTTCTATTTATGTGCAGAGGCTGTGTTATTTGGTATACACAAAATTATATCCTTCTGTCATTATGAAGTGGCCCTCCTTATCTCTAGTAATACCTTCTGCCATTAAACCTAGATATTAATATAGAGATAAAAATTTTTTGTTGTTTGGTTTTTCATGGTATATCTTCCCCCAATCTTACTACTTTCGACTCTTTGTTGTATTTATATCTTAAGTGGAACTCCTTTAAACACTACCTAGATGAGCTTTGTTTCTTTATCCAATCTTGCAATCTTTGAGTTTTAACTGGAACACTTTGCCCTTTATACTATATGATATGTATCCACCTTCCTACTAAATACTTTCTCTTTTACAATCCTGTTTATTTTCTTTCATGCCACCTTTCCTGGGGAGTGGTGGGCTGTACACAGATGCAAATGAGAATTTTTTCAAAGCCAGTCACCATGCTGGCACAGTTCCAGGGGATGAGAGGAGCTGCACATTTATGCAAATGGTAGATTCCCTTTAGGGGTAAATGGATAATTATGGCCATTTTTTGAAATCAGCCTATCTCAGTCAGCAAAAGCAGATTATATGAGAAGACTGATCAAGAAGAAGGAAAACATAGATAACCAGTAAGGAGTGAAGAGAGGGCATTGCTATAGATCCTGTAGGTTAATAAGTAAAGTAGACAAAAGCTTTATATCAACAAATTTGAAAATTTATTTCTTTATTTTTTTTTCTTTTGAGGGCCACACCCCACGGCATATGGAGGTTCCCAGGCTAGGGGTTGAATCGGAGCTGTTGCCTCTGGCCTACGCCAGAGCCACAGCAATGCCAAATCCAAGCCACGTCTGCAACCTGCACCACAGTTCACGGCAATGCCAGATCCTTAACCCACTGAGCAAGCCAGGCAGGGATCGAATCCGAAATCTCATGGTTCCCAGTCGGATTCATTTCCACTGTGCCACAACAGGAAACTCCAACAAATTTGAAAATTTAAATAATATGGACATATTTCTATGTCCACAATGTACTTACTAAATAGCTTTAAAAAACTAAATGTTTTCTATTTCATTTTTCCCTTCTATTAGCTCAAAAGTTATAAACTTGTTTACCCTAGACAAGCATGGCTGAATTATCAAACACTATTGTTAATCCATATTTTCACCCCTTCCCCATACAATGCCCCATCTAGTTTAAGTACCATTAGTTGTGTTTCAAACTTAACGTTTTTAACTCAAAAGGACATTATCATTCCATACAGATAATATGCATTTATATTTACTCATGCGGGAGTTCCCGTCATGGTGAGCAACAGAAACAAATCCAACTAGGAACCATGAGGTTGCAGGTTCAATCCATGGCCTCGCTCAGTGGGTTGAGGATCTGGCGTCGCTGTGCGCTATGGTGTAGGTCACAGACGAGGCTTGGATCTAGTGTTGCTATGGCTGTGGTGTAGGCCAGCAGCTGTGGCTCCGATTTGACCCTTATCCTGGGAACTTCCATGTGCCACAAGTACGGCCCTAAAAAGCAAAATAAAATAAAAATAAAACAGATCTACTTAAGCATTCTCCATTTTCATTGTTCTTTATTCCTTTCTGCATCTTCAACTCTCCAATTAAGGTCACTTTTCTTTGGCTTGAAAAACACACTTTAGTATTCCTTCAGCAAAAAGTGTTCTGGTGATTAATTCTCTCAGTTTTTCCTCATCTGAAAATGCGTTCATTTTTATGGGTACAGAATTCTAGTTTGGTAGTTATTTTTCCTTCAGCAGCTTGAAGATTCCTTACCTAGTCTTCGGATTTCCTCTGTCACTTCCGAGATATGAACTATGAGACCTACTGTTGCTTCTTTAAGAGTAATCTTTTCCCTCTTTTTGTTGACTTTTAAGATTTCTTCCTCAACATTAGTTTTCAGGTGTTTTACTGTGGTGGGCCTAAGTACAGTTTGCAACTTCTAGTTCAGAGTTCCATAAATCTCTGACTTTATTTCTTTGGTTTGAAAGTTCTTAACCATACCTCTCTCATACACTGCTTTTGTCCCATTCTCTCTCTCCTCTTCTCCTAATATTTCAATTCTAATGTATTAGACTCTTAGCACATTCCTTTCATTTTTTACACTCTCTCCTAGTTTTTCTACCCCTCTGCCTTTCCATGCTGAGTTTTCTCCTGAGTTAACTTCTAGTTCACTAATTCTCTCTTGAAAAGTTTCTAACCTTCTATTAATCCTATTAATTCTAGTTAAGGAATTTTTCAGTTTGATTTTCCTTTAAATTTCTATTTCTCTACCATATTTGATATTCAGTTTGACTCTTCTTTCATAGCTCCCATTTCTCTGCCATACTTCTCCAACTTGTCTTTTGCCTCCTTATACATAGTAAGCATAACTCTATAAAGTCTGGGTCTAATAATTCTAGTATCTAGAGTCCCAATGAATTTGTTTCTTTCGTCTTGTTTCTTCAGACTTTTGTAAATGCCACCTTACTTTATGAGTTTGATTATTTTCTTTCTAGTACTGTGCCAGACAATGTACTTACTAAATAGCTTACAGAAATAATAGGCCAAAAATGATGTTATCTTCCTCCAGAGAGAATGTTAGCTTTTGCCAGGCACATACAGTTAACTAGCAACCCAAGATCACTTCAATACAATTTCACTTATTAAGGTTGAGACAATTCTGATGCTGATATGTGGAGTCTGTAAATGCCTAGGAAATTAAGGTTCACTCTTACCCTCAGAATGATACCCATCAAATCCCTACCCAAAGCAAAGACTGGGCATGAGAGAGAATTCACATGGTTAGGTTACAGACTCCAACCCATGTCCCCCAAAGTTCAGCCTCTCACCTGTCCTCTTTAGCAAGCATACCTAGAAGACAAGGATTTCCCCAAAGTCGGGCTTACAACCCCCTGATTCTCAGTCCTCCCTAGGATCCTGAACTGGCAATTCTTCACAATCTTGCTGGGTCACTGATGCATTCAAGTAGATGTTTTTTCCTACTGTGTCCTGTTTTACTAGAATTGCTCAGGTGGTCTAAATTACCCTTTGTCCTTAATAGAGAAGTCCATGAAGTTTTTTAAGAGATTATCTTTTAATCTAAATAGATCTAGAACCGACATTAATTTCAGGTAGCACAGGCAACATCAGAATGAGGATCTAAGAAAGAAAAAAGACGTATCACAGACAACCTATCAACAGGCCTGGCTCTGTGTTCATTTAGAGCAAGCTCTTCTTGCTTTTCTGCAATTTGCTAAATCCACCTTTATACACAGTCACAGATTCTAGAAAACTTCACTCCCTCTCCTTCTCTCAAACAACCTGATCAGAAATAAGAAATCCCATCCCATCCCTTATTCATTTTATTTCATTTCAGTATTTTTCAGTAGAATAGAAAACAAACTTTCATTTTCAAATTCAACTTAAAGAAACATGTTCAAAGCTTGCTAGGTAGTAAAGAGTGAAAGATATGCTGGGTTTTTTTTTTTTGGTTTGGGCTTTTTTTGTTTTGTTTTGTTGTGTTGTGTTGTATTTTGTTTAGGAGGAAAGAAATTCTCCTTGCGCTCAAGAAATCTGTGAAAATGCCTTTGGTCTATTTGTTATTTTGACTGTTTCTTAAAATAAGTAGCCTTTACCAGCTCTTCCTCAATAATAGTTGTGCTCTATATAGGTATTTTTCCCAAAGTAATTCATATAGTAGATATACATTATATAGCTTGAGCATGGCAAAGAATGTTTGGAAAAATGCATTATGAATAGAAGTACTTTATTACTTCAAATATCTAATATGTAATTGCTTTTCATTTGCGTCCTCTGCCAAAGTATTCCTCCACTTCATGACACACAAATACTCAGAAGACACTCTCCGGCACATCCCATTCTCTTTGCATATTTAATCTCTCGTGTTGAAACCATGCTATTAAGATTTCACAGAAAAGGACTTCTACCATGGCTAAGTAATTCTTGCAATTATTATTTACTAACCTAAAAATGTTTTAAAACTAGTCAAAACCAACATATTATATCTGTAACAAAAATTTCCAAACCTTAAAAACGAACCAATCTCTACTGCCCCAGAACCAAACAAAAAGAAAAAAACAAAAACAGTTCAAATGTATTAAAGTGTATAACCACTAGGATTCTTAAACCATCAAGGTCATCCTTCTCAAAAGGGTGTAAAAGCAGAGAATGAAAAAAAAATTAATCATAGCAGCTGCTTTGTCTACTGCAACCAATTTCCAAGTTAATATCATTTGCTTTGCATTAAAATTCATTCTGTGTTGATTTATCATGCTAGTTCTGCAATTTCATTCAATTAAAACAATGTCACAACACATTCAAAGAAAATCATTTCAAACAGCCTAAGCTAACTGCAATTTTAAAGGCCAAAAGAAGGAAAAGAAAAAAGAAAGGTATTCATTAACCCTAGTGTTTAAGTACAGACCCTCTCTGTGGCTTGCCAATTATATTTCTACCAAGTGGCATGTTAATTTCCACAGAAGAGGTTAACAACAACCATGTCTAATGCTATTATTTGATACTAACTTAATTTTAAATAGATTTCTCCCAATGACAAAATATAAAGTATTACAGCAAATCTTTCCATTTACCTTTTAAGAAATCTACAATTAAAGATAAAACCTTTTGTGGCACACCATCAAAACAGATAATTAATAAAAAGTACATTTCCAAAAGCATTTCAGTGAAACACTTATAAGAAGTGCTAAAGAGTAATTTATGCTTTAAATTTTTGAGAAACAATTTAAAACAGCAATTCTTTGGATTGCTTTTTGTACAATAAATTGATAATTTGTTTTTAAACATTGTGTCTAATATACCTAAGGTGATTTTAGTTAGATATCTTACAAACCTTACCTCATATCATATAACCAATTTAGGAGGTATGAAACACACACATACAAACGTATATTGATAAAGTCTTCCACTTAGCAGATGATCAAAAATGGCCACCTCTACTTTAGTCAACACTCGTAAGCCTATCTTATGCAAGTGTCGAAGAGGAGAGAAGAGCCATGACTAGTCTAGTAATACAATCGTTTTTAATTAAAAGTACCAGAATACTCTGATTTGATTTATTGTTTTAGTGACTTACCATAACAAAGGAGGAAACGTTAACAATGTAGATTAAATTTAAGTTTGCTGTGTCTGAAGTCACTGTGAATAGGACAGTGTTTTTCCTGTAGCAAAACCATGATCCAATCAGCTAATAAACTGCTCTGGTCACTTACGAACAAATAAACTTTTGATATATGTCTTTGTGATTCTCACTTTCATCTACTCATTAGCATAAATGAAATACCAACCAATATTCATGTCAGAACTATACTCGTTCATCAACTAAAACCAGTTTGTTCAGGCTTATAATAGTTGAGAAAAAGAATCAAGGAAACTATTATGCTTTAAAAAAGAAAAAAGAATAAATATATCAAAATGTCTCCTACTTTCTGGGGAGATGAATATCCTTTCTCTAACTTTATATTAATTCTAGATAAGCAGCCAAACATGTCTTACTATGCTGCATAGTAATTATGATAGGAATCACTCTGCAAAAACCTTTCATATATTAGGCCTTTACACCCATCTTCTGTTCATGGCACACGGCTATCTAAGAAGACGCTTTTACACCCAGAAGATGTAAAAGTGAAGAAGAGTAACCAATAATAACCAAAATATGAAATCTGTGGCATTTGAAATTGGATATCCTAACTTATGTCAAATCTTCATCCTTTGAGTACAGATACAATAAGAGGCTGAAACCATTCAAAACAAACTCAGATGAATAACATGATGATTACCCTTCTAGAAGCTAAGTAACAAGTACTTAGAAAAACAAAAAATTATTTAACCAATTAAAATTAGAACATTAAAACAATGAAAGCCAACAAGGGTTTTACGACACAAAGAGATGACAATATTTTTGACAGTGTAAGGTACAAACACAAGGCCCTTTAAGAAATCCCTAACCTTCAAACCTTTATCTTTGCTATTACCCTTTTGTTCACACACATGTTCACAGGTACCTCAAATTTTTCGTTCCCTGTAACATTTTTCTTTCTCCTTCCTTCCCACCAAACATGTCAAATCCTCATCACAGTGTATTGAGCTCAAGTGTTCCTTCTGTGATATCTGTGTGTTCTCTTGATTCCTAATGACAGTTCTTTCTTCTTGCAAAGTAAAGATCTCAGAATACTTTGTACCCACTTCTTACAGCCCTCTGCCACATAGTATGCAATGATCTGCATGGTTTTTTGCAGGGTATTCCTTGAAGTCAGAAACCAGCATCTCTTTTTTGTTTGTTTGATTTATCATCTACAGTGCCTCACACATATACAGCAGAGAAGAAACATATATATTGATTGTTGGATAATACAATTTAAAAGGGTTCACAGAAATCACACAATGATTTTTAATTCTCAGTAAAAAGTTCAATCACTAGATAAATGTTATAGGCAGCATAGGAAGCACACACATTTCTTTAGTAAGAACACACCAAACAAATTTCCTAAATGGTGAGCCTGACTGATCTCAGGATAAATTCTAAATGACAGAGTCAATGATGTCACAGAAACAAAATCACTATTATTTCCACTTTCCATTTCAATACGGAACTATCATGAGTGCAAGGACTATGTCATTCAACACATCTTAGGTGTTGACTAAGCTGAAGTATGTTTTATTACGAGCCTTCCAGTAAAAGCCCAGTTCTATGCTTGGCACTTTACAGGCATTAAGTCATTTAATCCTCACAACACTAGAAGGTATTTACTATTGTCACCCACATTTAACACCTGAGAAGTTACAAAAGTCGTCCAAATCCTAGAACACCTAGACTGAATAGAGTTCAGACACTTAATCAGTATATCATGCCTCTCTTCCAAAGCCCTTCAACACACACCCTGATCATACCAGATACACATATTTAGTTTTCTCATTCTTGTTAATCATTCAAAACGTTTAGTACAAAGTTTATAAAAACCCTCTTCAGATTCAGATCTACTTTCAGAATGAGTGCAATTATATTTTGATAATTTCTTTTCTAACTACATCACAAAAATTATCATTACTACACTACTTTCACAAAACCACACCTTACTTTTGCAATATTTTCACCTGTCTTCTCTTGATTGGGATCACTGAGCTGATAATCAACACATACATCTTTTTGACCTTAATTGAACTTTTTATATGAACGAAAAAAAGTTTACGTGATTATTATTTCATCCACATAATTCAACAAATATGTGCAACGGGGGCGGGAGGGGGGACACACATACGAATACAATTATCTGAGTCAAGACTGAGCTTACAAGTATTATCTCAGACTCCTGGAGATCAAATACATAAGCAGTTCTGACCAGAGATTACAAATATAATCTAAGGCTCTTTGAAATTGATAACTTAAGTTTTGCTGCATAACTGTCAACCTCATACACTGTTCCAAAAGACTAATTCAGCTCTTAAAGAGATCTGCTCTTTTTGGCACAAATTTTAGTTACATCTGACTGACTTACTGGTAAGTGGCTTTTATTACCCTGCTTCAATGATCCTACGTTTTAAAAACAACTCAGTTTACAGCAGTTTTTAATTACTACATTCTGTTAGCCAGGCACAAAAACAGTTGATCAAGCTCCAGTGACACAACACCCCATTTCATCTGTCCGCTGTGGAAGGGGCGGGGTTAGGGTCAGGAAGATTTTGTTACTGACTGCTTCACTCACATCCAGGAGACACTGCTCTCTCAAGACGGGCCAAAGACAGATCGGCACCTTGAGATTTCCTTTAATATCTACCAGAAACACACAATAAAACTTAGAAGCAGGTGTCTCTCCAATTTTTGAATTATATTCCTGTGGTTATTTCAGTGAGAATCTTAGAGATATGGAGGTTGATATCTGTGATTAGGCTTCCAACTGATTCTATAAATCCTTTGTAACAAGAATGTTAAAAAAGCAAACCCTAACAAATTCTTTTTGGTGAAACTTTCTATCTCAGCTGAGCCTGGAAAACATTTGCTTACAAGCACTAATTCTTCCCTAAAAACTAACTCCATCTTTTAATTACTTCTTCTAGACAGTAGTCCTTTTTAATATCAAAATATATTACTTACAAAAGCAAGCATCCACATTTTAAGACTCTGGGAAGGCTTATTTTTGAAACTGTTTAACTTTGAAAAAACCTGAGCTAAACATATTTATTGTTTTCAGACTGTCTTTAAATTCTTTTTGGAATAATTTCTATTAACATCCTAAGAAACTGAGTATATTTCAGACCATATAGAGCCTATTAAATATTTGGTACCGACAGACCCTCAAGGTACTCTTGCAGAGAGAAAGGAAACTTCACAAAGAAACTGACCTTCACTAAATTGATCTGTTTAAAATTCTAAGTTAACAGTAACAGTTCTCTACCTAAAACTTGAAAGATATGCTCTGTATTATCAAATTGTACTGCTAAAAACACTCTAATAGGTCAAAATATAATCTGAAACACTTCACAACTTCATTCAATAAAAATATGTATCCAACCTTCTTCAAATCAACAATCTATCTTTAACAGTTTCAATTTCCTATATAAACTATTGAAGAAGAGAGAATAAAACAAAATATTTCACTTAGCTAAGATCATATCCTGGCAAAAATTCAAAGCTTAACCCCTAGGTACTGAGAAAGAGATTTTGTACATCATTAAATTTTGACTTAATGTCCATTTGTTTTTTTAGAAGAACAAAAATCAAAGTAGTCTATATATCAAGTTTACACAGAGAAAGTAGTTTACATCTTATAACATGATAAGAAATTCCAAGAGTCAAAGCAACAAAGGCCCAAGTGGCGATAACCAACTGCATGGACCCCTTTTCTTTTCTCAGAGCTCCTCTAAAACAAATGTCAGTTCAACAACCAATCTGCAGGTGACAATCTTGAGAAACAGACAACCACTAATAAAAGCAAATATTAACTCAGAAGCTATGATGAACCAAATTTTATTTGCAAGCCCAAGAGAAATAAAATGAAAAGAAACTTAAATCCACACACCAACAGTCAACTAATCTATGACAACGGAGGCAAGAATATACAATGGAGAAAAGACAGTCCCTTCAGTAAGCAGTGCTGGGAAAACTGGACAGCTACATGTAAAAGAATGAAATTAGAATACTCCCCAACACAATACACAAAAATAAACTCAAAATAAAGACTTAACCAAACACTCTCTGACATAAACCATACCAATATCAGCTCCAAGAGTCAAGACAATAAAAATACAAATAAATAAATGGTACCTAATTAAACTTAAAAGTTTCTACACAGCAAAGGAAACCCCAAACAAAACGGAAAAGACAACCCACAGAATGGGAGACGATATCTGCAAATGAAGCAACTGACAAGGAATTACTCTCCAAAATACATAAACATCTCCTGCAGCTCAATACCCAAAAAAACCAAACAACCCCATCAAAAAATGGGTAGTAGATCTAAACAGACAATTCTCCACAGAAGACATACAGGTGGCCAAAATACACACAAAAAGATGTTCAACATCACTAATTATTAGAGAAATGCAAATCAAAACCACTATGAGGTACCACCTTACACCAACACCAACCAGAGTGGCCAACATCAAAAGTCAACAAACAATAAATGCTAGAAAGGGTGTGGAGAAAAGGGAACCCTCTTACACTGTTGATGGGAATGTAAACTTGGTGCAACCACTATGGAAAACAGTATGGAGATTCCTCAAAAAACTCAAAAATAGAATTACCATTTGATTCAGCAATTCCATTCCTGAGCATCTATCCGGGAGAAAACCATGACTGGAAAAGATACATGTACTCTAACGTTCACTGCAGCACTATATACAGTAGCCAAGACACGGAGACAACCTAAATGTCCATCAACAGAGGAGTGGATAAAGAATATGGGGTACATATACACAGTTGTAAAAAGGAATGAAATAATGGCATTTGCAGCAACATGGATGAACCTAGAAATTATCATGCTAAGTGAAGTCAGTCAGTGAAACACAACCATCATATGCTATCTCTTACATGTGGAATCTAAAAAAAGGATACAATGAATTTCTTAGTAGAACAAAAACTGACTCACAGACTTTGAAAAACTTATGGTTACCAAAGAAGACAGGTTGTGGGGGAAGGGATGAACCAGGTGTTTGGGATGGAAATGTTGTAAAACTGGGTTGTGATGATGGTTGTACAACTATAAATACAGCAAAATTCATTGAGGTTTTAAAAGTTTAAAAATAAAAATAAAACATTTACCAGCTTTAAAAAAAGAAAAGAAACTTAAAACTCATGCTCTACCATTAATACAGATTATTATTATGAGCTATAGTGAGTACTGTGAAAAATTCTAAAAATCTGTATTATTAATTACAGATCCCAGACTGGGATCTCACAATCTGGAAAAATATACAAAAGATCATTTATCCATCTTATAACCCTTTGACAACATGTGTCATCATGATAACCTAGACCCAAGAGGAACTTTTCAAGGCTATAATCATTCATTATAGCCCATTTTAAAAACATCAGAAAATCAACGTTCTCTTCATATGAAATTTCTGGGAAAAGTCTCACTACAATTTAATCGTATCATGTCCCAAGCTAACAGTTTAGCCATCTAATCTGTTCAGGTATATACAGGATAGCCAATATCCCTAATAGCTAGACCTTCCGCCAATATTTGAAACTTAACCTACCACAATTGGCAGATCCTATAAAACTTCTCCCAACACAAAAATGATAACCAGGAAAATTTAATGACTCATTGAAACATTAACATCGTTTACTTATATCAGTCAAGGTTAACTCCATTAATATCCTATTTATAAGATCTCCATGGATTCAAACAAGTCCTTAGTAACTTAACTGGCCAAATCACCACTTTGATGGCCTATGCAAAACTAATTTCCATTCATATCTATCATTTTACAAATGAATTATAAACTTAGCCTTAAATGACTTAATGCATTACCTTTTATCTTTCATAGAAAACTGAGGACTCCTTCAAGGATAGGAATTTTTTCCTTATTCACAATCACAAGAATCATACTGAGTGAGAAACCATGTATTTGTTATCTTCTATCCTCCAAATAACTCCATGAGGTAGACCTTATGATCTTATAGACAAGGAAACAGGTTCTAAAAAGTTAAAACGTGCTCAAAACTAATGTGATAGTCTCAATTATCTTTCCCTAACATTTATTTCAATTCCCTTCTCATGTGGACAGACAAGTAATGCAGTTATCAACCTCAGCACTGCTGACATCTGGGGTAGGATAATTCTTTTTTGTGGGGCCTGCCCTGTGCACCGCAGGCCGTTTAGAAGCATCCCACTAGATGCCACTAGTGCCCCTTCCATATTTTGACAATCGAAAATATGTCCAGAAATTGTCAAACATCCCAGAGGGGGCAAAACTATCCACAGTTGACAAACACTGGGCTAATGGAACATTAGCTAGCAGAGTAAGAACAGAAGTCCTACAAGTACCTACACAATTTGGCTTGACTCTGACACTCCAGCAACCTGCCACGAGAAGCACATGCTCCAAATAGCTGCTACCCCTCTGGGGCTGAGCCCAGCAGGAACATAAAGGTAATCGAATCCCACCTGCAGCCAGCCTAGACCAATCTCCACTAAGCCCAATCTGCAGAACTTCAGCCAAAATACAGTACAGACGAAATAAGGAGCACAGCAATCAACGCTTGTTATTTATCTTAAGCCACTGAGTTTCAGCACAGCTTATACGGATCCTGTTGCAGCAACTGTTGACAAATATACCAAGTAAGGAGCAAGCCAGGATTCAAAACCTAGGCCTGTCTAGCTCAAAACTCAGTATGACCTCAACTGTGTCAGAGTTTTCTCTACTGAATTAACATCCTCACTGCCAGGATACATGTGGTACACAGAAGAGATGAAATAAAAGTCTGCTTTACAAATAAGTATAAATATAAATTTGTAAAACTTTTCAATACATTTTCAACAAGCTACTCATATTACCTTCTCATTCCCACACCATTAAACTACTGATTCAAAAACATTGTAAAGGACATTATACAGCACTACCTCATTTTTAAAACACTGTATCTAAGACTTTCTTATCAGTCCCAAAGCTAAATATACACAGCCAACTCTAGAACAAAACCTCCAAAGTAACATTTACTTTTGTAAATAAGTTGCTATGTGCAAACTCAAAAGACAACACATTTTTTAAAGTTCAGCAATATTTGAAAGAGTGAGACTTTCATAGAGATAGTCAAAATAAATATTTATTGTGCATCTACCATTTACCAGACATTATCCTAGACAGTGAGAATATAAAAAAGGACAAAATCCCCACCCTCAGAGCTTACAACCTGGTAACATGTACATAGCATAATGGCATTTTCCAAGTGCTTTACATGCATTAACTCACTTAGAATCCCTCACTACCCTGTGGGAAGACTATCTCTGCTACAGAGATGAGGAAACTGAGGACCAGAAATGACAGATAACTTGCCCAAAGTCACCATACAAGACCACTATGCTACACTATCCCTTTGAAGCTCTAATAACAAGGGCATTTTTCAAGTCATGTCATATAAGATTAATTCTCTCACAAAATCAAGGCTACACACAAAGGGCAAGGTAGGAGAGAAGACTATATAATGATCTCTAAGACACAGTAAGTGAAACAAAGTAAGACAAATGTGTACCTGTTTCACTGTGGCCAGTATCTAATTCACAATTCTGAAATAAAATCTTTTCCATATTGCCAAAATCTGACACAAACTATCTTGTTTTATTTTGGTTAATACTATTTTTTTAAAAGATGAGATACAGTTCCTAAAATAGACTACGAAACAGTTACTATTCATTTGGTATGTACTGACAACCTCAAAGAAAAACTACATGCAGATCCCAATTTTGCCAAACAGAAATTTAAAATCAAAGTATTTAAAAAAAAAATGATCTGGAGGCCCAAAATGGTTTTATGCCTATCTCTCTCCTCTTATGAATAACTAAAGTTCTCATTTAAAAAGCTTTGATAAAATGGACATTTTGGGGGGCCAAGAGTCATCCATAACTCATACACCCATCTGCCTATATGACATGCCCACACCTGGATATCTGACTTCAAACTCAACATCCCTAAATCAGAAGTGCTGAACCCCCGCCTACAAACCTGCTCTTTCCTGTCTGCTGTAGCTCAGGAACTGGTGACTTTGTTGTTACCCTAATTGACCAAAACCTTTGAGCTATTACTGGTTTTCCCTCACACCTCAATCTACCAGCAAATCCTATTGGCTCTGAGTTATCCATCTATGCAGGATCCAAGCACTGCTAAGTCCTCTTGTTCCAGTTCCTCCTGTGCCCCCTCGCTGGTCTTCCTGCTGTCACCATCACCCACAACTTTTCTCCAAAAAGCAACCAGAATTAACCTATGAAAACCCAATGAACTCATGTGGCTCCCTGGCTTTCCACTTCACTCTGCAGCATCCGAAATCCCTACTGAGGCCCACAGCCTACGGGATGTGGCCCCTCTGCTATCTTTCTAACCTCTCATCTTACCACACTTCCCAAGTATGCTCATGCCTCAAAGTCAATGCACTGTGTTCACTCTTCCTGGACCGTTCTTCCCCATCTATTCCTCTAGCCCCTTGTACTACACCCAATTATCTTCCAACAAACTCCTCCTTTGCCTATATTGTCCAGAACCGTTTATATATTTCCAACAAAAACATTTATTAAAAAAGTCGATGTGTTAGCTTGTAAGAAAACTTTATCAGAAATGCATCATATGAACTAACCTCTTTCCCCATTAACTCAAATTCTTTATTTTCCACGTTGAAACTAAGATACCGTCCATAAAAATCAGTGAATCTTAGCGTACACACCACATTTTTTGACTTTACAATACCAACTCCTTATATTTGCTTTCAAAATCATTCTCTGAAATATAGCAAAAGGCTATCATTTGTGTTTAAACATTCAATAGGTGTTGGATGACTATTACACGCCAATATTATGTGCACTGGGAATACAGTAGTAAATAATAAAAACAAATTCTTGCTTTAGGTACCTTATATTCTGCTGGGGAGAGACAAAAAGATAAACAAACGAAAAAGAAAATCATCAGATAATAAGTGCTACTGCACAGAAATAGAGAAACGTGAAATAATGAGTAACTAGAGATTGTGTCTAGATAAAATGGTCAGAGGAGGCCTCTCTGAAGTGACGTTTAAGCTAAAATCTTAATGATGAAAAGAAACCAGCTAGTTAAGATCAGTGTACAGTAAACATAAAGGTACTTGGGCTGGAAACAGACCTGACTTACTCTTAACAGCCAATGTGACTACAGTGTATGGAGGAAGAGGGAAAATCATTTAAGATGAGGTCAGAGATAGAAGGGCTTCATAACGAAAGGCAAAGAGTTTGGAGCCATTTATAAACTAATTGAAAAGTACAAAGGAGACTATCTGCAACAAGATGCTCACAGAGAACATGTGAGCAGGAAACAAAGATTTTTTTAAAAATTACAAATAGCAGTTACGATAAAAAATTTCAGTGCTGCAAGGAACCTTACCTATCATACAGTCTAACACCTCACTTTACTGAAAGGATAACGTGGCTTCTCTAAGGTCACGTCAAAGACAAGCAAGCAGAGTTGTACTTGGTACTCTCAGGCCAAAGCTCTTTCCCAAATTCTTGCCTTGATTTGAAATCCAGAATCAAGTCTTTAGTATGTATATTTCCAAAATGTGAGATAACGGCATTCAAATGAAAACACATTTTAAAAGATTTTTTTAAATTATCCACACCAAATTATTCACACCTCTAGTCCCTCACATAAATTCTTTTTAAAGCAGCTGACAATGTGTAAGTATTTACCACCAGATATATCTCTTCTAAAAGTATGTGAAGCAGAAAAAAAAAAAAAATGAATATAAACAAAATATACTTACATCTGGGTATTCTTTTACAGGCACATAAAGTTTCTCTTGTAACTGAACAATAGGTCCCACAGCATCAGGCAACTCTGCACTCCTTTTCTCTGTACTGCCATTTAATGTGTCATTGTACATGTCTTTCCGTACTCTGCTAATTTCTGTTAAAAGTAAAAATTTTACATGTGTTAGACAAAAAAAATATTCTTACTAGTTCAGGAAAAAAAAAAAATAAGAGGGTAGGGGAGGATTTCATTGATAAAGTGTTAAAACTCAAAGAAGTAAAGAGTTGTTGACCTATTCTGTCATCCTCTGTATTAAGTCCACATTTAACAGAACTATAGCCTTAAATTAATTTCTACCAGAAATCAAATTCATACCAAATATTTTATTAAAACTAAGGGTCCAAGCTCTTATTCACTATGATACAAATTATTTTACCTAATTCCTTGATACCTAAAGCTAGCCATTCCAAATGATAGCTGCAGACAAAGAGGTATCATAAGACTGCCTATCAGACAAAACTAATACCAAAGGCTCCTTTGTATTTCAGAAATAACCTAGCTGAACAAGATTTAAACTGGACACTTCCTTAGATATTTTAGGTATCTCTGGAACATCCAAACAGAGATGTCCAATATATACACAGATTTTAAGTTCAGGAGAAATCTGAATTTGATACGAATGTATTGGTTAAAGCTGTAAGAACAGAAGAGATGTCTTAGGATACAGGGAGAAGGAAGAACTGAGTGAAATCTAGGAAAAACAGTATTTACGGAGTGAAGAAGGAAGATCCAAATCAAGAAGAAACTGAAGTAGACAGGAGAACCAGGGAAGCGAAGCGTCAAAGAAACAACAGATTGAAGATCGGGGTGATCAACAGTTAGCAAATACCACAAAAGTACGGGAAGGAAAAGACTAAGAGAAGGTACCTTGGATGTGACTACTAAGTCGCCAGTGAATCAGAAGTTTTGAGGAAGAGATGGTATGGAGACCAAACTACACTGGGTTAATGAATGAAATGGAAGGAAGGAAGGAGAGATACTCAGTCAACGATCTTTTAAAAAATTATTAGGACAGTTCGCAGGTACGAGTTTTATTTCTTAAAAAAAAAAAAATAAACTTTTCAAAATAAATGAGATAAATATTTTAAAGGATCAAGTCCTGGACAAAGAAATCAATTAATCCTTTCAAGAATTCGTATTAAACTTACACAGTGTGCTAGAGGATAGGCCCTTGCCCACTGGAATATACTAATAAGGGTGGTCATTATGAATTTTACTGAATGTCTCTGAAACCACCTCTCCATCTCATAGATTATTTCTTCTTTAGGGAAAGGACTTGCATCCATTAGTACTTATAAATAAAATCCCAAGAGAATCAACTATAGGTAAGAAAAATTCAGATGACAAGATTAGAAAATATACAAATATACCAAAAAAACAGTAACTTCATATGGAAGAAAAAATACATTCACCACCTAAGTTAAATTTGTATACTTCCAAACAAATAGAATTTCAATTTATTGCTATTAAAGAATTATCAAATACAAATGCACACTTTAATTTTTTTAACTGGTTATTTAAATCACTTTCAGTTAAATAAAATCTACCACAGTGAAATAGCTTGATCAAAAATGTTCTTACCCAGTTATAAAGTTTTAATCAGTGAAAATATATCGCACTATATTTTCTGCTTCGATGAAGGCAATATTCATTTTATAACAAATCTTATCTCTTAAAAATGTGCTTGTCAAAGCTTACCAAATGTTTATATCTTGTGTAGCAAATAAAATTTTAAAAAAAATCAAAAGAAGGTATCTTGCTATTTTAACTACATTATAAAGGAAAGCCTTAAGTTCTTTTTTGTTTTGCTAATTGAAATCTTTCCTAAAGATGTCTAGTATCTAAGTATTTATTTTAAATTAGCATACAATAGCAATTCTCAAATTTTCAATGACCAAAAACTTAAATATACATGATTATTTACATAATTATGTAATTACAGCATGTTAATTAACTGAAGGCTTAGAAAAATTTAATCTAATTAAAACTGCACATCTACCCTTTAGTTCAGGTCTCCATATAAAAGCAATTTCAACATTCATGTTTTACATTAAAATTTCCTCTTCAAAAACTGCCCAATTCTTATCATGAAGTTAATTAACACTCATAAAAACCTGACAATAGCATAAAAGGAAGCTATACATAAAGTCTGTTTATAAATAGACGCAAATACTCTAAATGAACAGGCTCCACCAGCATATTAAAAGAATACACCAAGACAGTGGAATTATCACCATGAATGTAAGAATAGTTCAATATTCTAAAAAGTCTATAAACACATACAGTAGGTTGAAGAAGGGAAAAAAATGATTTCCATGTAAACAAATTTATCAAACTTAGAAAGAATAAGAGAATTATAACCAAGAAAATTCAGCTAAGACTGGATTTTAAACTATATAAATATACAAAAACCAATAATTTATATAGCCAATTAGGTGATATAATGAAAGAAAAAAGACTCTATAAACATTTTTATAATTACTTAATCACTAAAGTTCCATGAGATTCTGTTATCTGCTATATTCCCAGCACTTACAATGGGTCCTCAATTAATACTCAGTAAACTGGATAGATGGATGGGTAAATGAAAGGAGGAATGAGCTAGATTCTAGGGCGTTAAGGTTAAACACAGGCGTGGTTCCAGCTCTCAAAGAAATTTAGTCTAATATAATAGTACATAAACAAATAGACAAGAGGAACAGTAAAAAGTATGGATTGGAGACACAAAAAGCAGGAGTCATCAACTCTGCCCCAGACTTAAAGAAAGAAGTCTTTTTTGTTTTGTGGGGTTTTTTTTGTTTTTTTGTGTTTTTTTTTTGGTCTTTTCGTCTTTTGTCTTTTTTAGGGCTGTAACCACAGCATACGGAATTTCCCGGGCTAGGGGTCTAATCAGAGCTTTTGCTGCCGGCCTATGCCACAGCCACAGCAATGCCAGATCCAAGCCCCGTCTGCGACCTACACCACAGCTCATGGCAACACTGGATCCTTAAACCCCTGAGCAAGGCCAGGGATCAAACCCACAACTCATGGTTTCCAGTTGGACTTGTTTCTGCTGTGCCAGGACAGGAACCTCAGAAGTCTGTTTTTTAAAGGAAGGAGTATGAGAGGCAAAACTATTATATATTCTACTTTTATTAAAATTAAAAAATATTTCCACCATGTTTCCTTCAGTTTCTAAGACATCATTCAATTTAATAACACAAATTATATACAAGACGGGACTAATGGGAATGAAACTGATGGGAACTGCCTAACTAAGACGGTCTGAGCTCTCAAGGAATTTACAATTTTCATTGTGGAATCTAACCAGCTGAATACAACCTTTATCAACAGCACCTTTCTAGCCAGGACATCATTAGCACTTCTTGGCATGGTATTTATGACACTCAAGTCAGAACGAGTTCTGATTCCAGGCCTGTCACTAACTATGTGATTTTAGGTAAGTCTTTTACTTAACCTCTCTGTGCCTGTACCTCATATAATTAAAGGTTGCTTACTGAATGACCTGACAGAATCTACGGGTTTCCAGTCTTAACAGGCAAAGTCTCACTTATTATTTTCCCTATGACTCCAATGTTTTAAGATTTGTCTCCTAAGCTTTCCATTCTTCAAGGCCCGGCAGTAGGAGCTTTAACATCATCCTATCAAGCTGATATGATCATAGCCAAAATATTACAGAAACACATCATGGGTATGTGAATGGGTAATGCTCTAGTTCCTTCCTAAGTTGTTAAGTTCACAAGTGTTTGTTTATGAAACACAGGAATGCTTCATAATCAGTATTTTTTATATATTCTTCGGTTGCATTAAATATTCCATGATAATGCATAAACTACTACCTTCATCAAACTACAGAAGTGGTTCAGACAATTAAAAGTTCAGAACCATTTGCTTAATCACCCAGTATAAAAATTCCCACTACAAAAATATCCCCATTATCAAGACAATTTGTTTTAGACATCTCTGACAGCCTCAAATGTTATGAATTTTACCGAACCAAATTCTTTCTTAAATTTTCTCCCATTCACCCCCAACTCAATACTCCAAAGCTCCTAGCAGGTCAAATGCCTCTTCTACTATATGACAGCCCTACAAATACTCAAAAAGTTTTATAATATCTAAGTGTCCTCTATAATGACATGGTTTTATACCCTCCCACTCATTTAGACACAATCCATTTGCCTATGTTCCTTTTAAAATGGAAAACCCTGTACCACACACATCTTTCCCTGACCATCTATGAGTATGCAGACTGAGGCCTGCCTACCTCCAGTCCCACTCTGCATCCACTGCATGTTGAAGAGTACTTTTACTTTTTTGGCAAGCACATCAACTGCTGAAACGGTGGTCCTAAGCCAAGATTCCACCATTCCATACTTCCACAAGTTTTTCTTCAGACACCAGCAGAGAGTTTTTCCCCCTGGTTGCTGTCTACTAGATGGGTATTAATCTATCAGTTGACATTCCTTAGGCATGACTATTCTATGAGTCGAGGATCAAACTAACTGCAGTTTCACAGCCCACACATTTCTCTAGCCTGGATATTAAAGTTCAGGTACATCTTACCAACTATTTGATGACATCTCAAGCTACACTAGAACCAGAACCTTCCTCTGGACCCACCAGAGTACAGTAGATTGCTTTTGGAATCCACAGGCTGTGCCATCAAGTCGAGAATATCAACTTTTCAGCTGTGGAGAGTATTCACCTTTCCAGCATCCAGGTTCCTCTCATTTTCCAAGTTTTCTTGAATTGATATTGACTGACCATATTCTTTCAAATTTCAGTATCCTGAAAACTATTTTTTGTTTATTATGCCTGAAAACTTGTTTTGGTTTATACTATTTACTGTCTCCCTCACACTTCTCTGCTTTAATTATCTTGGTTCCTTTTCCAAACTAAAGCTCATTTATCAGTCAGTGAATTCTGCTCCTAGGAGGGAAAATAGGCATTGCACGGTTCTGCTTTGTGTAACCTATAACATTACATCATCAGCCTTAGGTCTTTTCCCTTTCCTTTAACTCACCTAACTATGGATTTAACTAAAACCTTTGTTTCAAAATCATTCATACACTTCATAAGCCTTAACTCATTCTGGCTTTTAGTTTTCCCTGTATCACCACTTTTATTATATCTAAATTATTGTATGTGCATCCCATCCTCTGCCACATTAAAAATTTGCATTTTTAAAGTCTGAATTATTAGATTAAGAGATCAACCATTCTGTGGAAGAGAAGAATGTTAGAATTAAAGACATGACAAAACACTGGAGAATAGAAAAATGCAGGCTGAGAAATCTAAATTACAAAATTAAGCACTTTGATTTTGAAGACAGGTAATGGCTCTATATAAATTCAATGCTGCAAAGTTGGAAGAGTAGATAAAGATAAAATACAGACCTATTTTACTTTCTGGGTTAGAATTTTTTCAACATATGTAAACCAAGAAAATAAAAATTAGGAAATGAAATACAAGAAAATTTACCAGCTTATTAGTAAACAAAAAATTCTAATGATACACAATATGAAAGAATTATTTTCAAGATTTGTAACAATCCAAATTAAAAGATGACTTTTTAAAACACTGAAAAAAAAATGTCATGCAAACCACATCTTATGGTAGCTATTTCCAATTATTCAAAAGACTATGCTGATATTATAGACATATATTTTATTTGGTTATCCATCTGCTTTTCCTTAGGCTTTACATTTAAATCCATCAAATTACCTTATCACTGTAATATGGCTTGAGCAAAAATACAGAAAGAAATGAAAACGTTACACTATTATTTGACCATCAATGCCACACTTTTAACATTTTCCATTAATTTATTCAGTAAGAGCCAACTACTTATAAAAAATATATGCTTTGATATCCATAGTATACATTTTACAAAAAGTTAAAAGAACAACTTCCATCATTCCAAATCAAATTTAATTGGGACGTATTGTTTCCTCATATCTGCAATCCACCTCTTGCTGCACATTAAACTGGGACACTAACATACATAAAAAGTAGTCGTCTAGTTTATTTCAGTCTTAATGAACAAATCACCAGTCTCCATGTACATGGAATTCATTAAACCTTATTACAACAATATTAAGAGTCTATTTATAACTGAAGGAGAAGTGCCACTATACAAAGAGGTGGCTATTATGTGCCCTTATGTACTTAGGGGCAAGAAAGAGCTCTTCTGAAAAAAAAGAAACCTCTAATCCAGAGTT
Organism: Sus scrofa; assembly: GCF_054392235.1. Lineage (NCBI taxonomy): Eukaryota > Metazoa > Chordata > Mammalia > Artiodactyla > Suidae > Sus > Sus scrofa. The sequence continues at coordinate 4,878,938 of NC_139383.1, forward strand.
TTCTAAATACAGGGAAAGTTTTAAAAATATTTTGAGCAAAGCAAAACCCACAAAATAATATAACTTCATGTGCTCATTTTAAAAGGCCACGTCCTCAAGACACAGAAAACAAATGAATTAAAAATCAGGTTACTAGAAAATGTGCAGAGTTTAATGGAATATATTTTGCTTAAAAAAATAAATCTGATTTAATTTTGAAGCAACTACATTGAAACTGGAAAGAAAAAAATTTAAGCTACTAATAATTCTCTAGATAGGAGCTTTTTTTTTTTAGGTTGAACTGTATTTTGAGCTTCAGAACTATAAGTACAAACACTTACATCAAATACAAAATTAAATTCATCAGCCCTCCTTTAAAGTGCCAAAATTAACAACTGTTCAAAATTACTGATAAATTTCATGCACAAAATATGAACCAGTCCATCCTAGTTCCATGAATGTTCTCAGCAGCAGTTTTGCATCATAAAAGGTACTTAAGGAATTACCATGTGGCTCAGAGGGTTAAGGATCCAGTGTGGTCATTGCAGTGACTCAAGTTGGATACCTGGCCCGGAAACTTCCACATGTCGTGGACGCAGTCAAAAAATAGTAACACTATAACAATAATAATAATAATAATAATAAAAGGTATTTATTTAATAGGAGCTGCATTTCCCTAAAAAGGCTCTTTCAAAGGTTACAGAAAATAACATCTACATATGATCCAATTTATACTAATTATGTGAATTTTTAGATAGTAACATAGAAGTCAAAAAAAAGGATATAACAACTATTAAGAGTAACCATCTCTGGGAGATGGATTTACAAGGACAATTTAGCTTTCACATTACTATATGATTTTTTAACAATAATAACACTTAGAAGACACATTCTCATTAGGATGACAGAAAGTATTTAAAGTCAAAATGCAGAATATTGGATTCCCCATGTAAAATTATATTAAGGATTAAGTATAATTTCCAAATCTAAAAATAAACCACATGGAGTTCCCGTCGTGGCGCAGTGGTTAACGAATCCAACTAGGAACCATAAGGTTGCAGGTTCAATGCTCGGCCTTGCTCAGTGGGTTAAGGATTTGGCGTTGCCATGAGCTGTGGTGTAGGTCGCAGATGCGGCTCGGATCCTGCATTGCTGTGGCTCTGGCATAGGCTCATGGCTACAGCTCAGATTCAACCCCTAGCCTGGGAACCTCCATATGTTGCGGGAGCAGCCCAAGAAAATGGCAAAAAGACAAAAAATAAATAAATAAATAAAAATAAACCACAAATACCTAATAAATTTTTTTACATATGAGCACCTCTACCACGTTAAAATACTGTACCTGAATTATCACATGATCCTCACAAAAATATGACGTAATACATACTTTAATATCCATTTTACATTACAAAAAGGGAAGAAGGAAAAGAAAGGAATAGGGAAAGGGAAGAGGGGAGAAAGGAATGAAGAGAAGAATGTTCAGAGATTAAAGAATGTGTCCAAGGTCACAGCTAGTCCAACCAACTTTTATATTTAGGGCTTCATAAAGGACTTCTGGAACAAGAAGCCCTTAAAACTCACTTCGAGGAGTTCCCGTCAGGGCTCAGTGGTTACCAAATCCGACTAGGAACCAGGAGGATGAGGGTTCCATCCCTGGCCTCACTCAGTAGGTTAAGGATCTGGCATTGCTGTGAGCTGTGGTGTAGGTCACAGATGTGGCTCAGATCCAATGTTGCTATGGCTGTGGCGTAAGCTGGCAGCTACAGCTCCGATTAGACCCTTAGCCTGGGAACCTCCATATGCCACAGGTGCTGCTCCAAAAAGTAAAAAAAAACAAAAAACAAAAAACCTCACTTTGAGAGATGGTAATTAGAGAATGGAAAATAAGAAAGTGGGATAAACCAACTTTTGGTTTATTGTTAGCCATTCTGTAACCTGTATAGTCCAGTGAGTTCACTGTTCTACTAGTGACTACAAAAAAGTCTTTGCAGCCCTCCCTTTTCACTCCACGCTAACAGAAAGCAGTTTTGTGGATGAAATCTAGGCCTAGGTTCCAAGAAAAGCAACAATCCTAAATGAATAAATGGATACTGCTGGTATACAAAGAAGGCAAAATAGGCTATCAGAGAAAACCGAGTAGGGGAAAGCATTTTTTAAGTGAATAAAAATCAACTATTTAATGGAAACAGGAATCCTTTCTCATTTAAATTAGATTTTGTTTGAAAGTTAATTACTTTTAAATCTGGTTAGTTTTACATATTATGTATCAAGTATTATTTAATAAAAATGTTGCCTTCTGATCATTTAATTTTTTAAAACATTCAAGGGAAACTAGTCTTTATACAATATCCACTGTATCAAAATTTAAATCTGGAGGTTAAGAAACATCTGTCAGGGAGTTCCCGTCGTGGTGCAGTGGTTAACGAATCCAACTAGGAACCATGAAGTTGCAGGTTCGATCCCTGGCCTTGCTCAGTGGGTGAAGGATCCGGTGTTGCCATGAGCTGTGGTGTAGGTCGCAGACACGGCTCGGATCCTGCATTGCTGTGGCTCTGGCGTAGGCTGGCAGCTACAGCTCCGATTAGACCCCTAGCCTGGGAACCTCCATATGCCGTGGGAGCGGCCCAAGAAATGGCAAAAAGACAAAAAAAAAAGAAAAAAAAAAAAGAAACATCTGTCAACGAATATCTGAAGAATACATAACAGTAAAATGAGAATCCAGATAAAAAATAATACTTGAGAAACTAGCAATTTTTACTAATGACTCTTTTCCCAACCCTTTTAATATTTCTGCAAGAATAAAAATAAATTCATAGCAATGGAAATCAGTAACCAGGATATGAGTGCAAGACTTTTCACCACATAGACTCTTTGAATTTGTAATTATCTCAATGTATTAACTTTTCAATCATCTAAATGTATTAACTTTTCAAAAATACTTTAAGAAATTTTTATTTATGATCATGATAGTAAGGGCTATAATCCATGAGGCTATAATGATATAAATAATTGAATAAATAAGCACATGTGAGAGAAAAGAGATCTTCCTTGTAGAATTCCAATAGACAAATATAGAGGGAAGGATGGATAAAGAAAATCATCATTAGAAAACAATCACAGTAATAACTACTGCAAGCAAGAATCACTCAATGGATGCTAAAAATTAACAAAAGTATGAGGAGAAACAGGATCTATGTCCAAGCTTCAGAGCATCTTCCCACAAGACATTTATTAATTACAAAGGAAAAAAGAAAAACTACGGTGGAGAAACCTAGCAGACACCACCTTAAGCAGATTATTGAAGTTAATATCAAGAATAATAAGACATACACTCTGGGTTATGATAAGCTGACAAGGGTACAACAGCACTTCTGCAGTTTTCTTGCCAAAAATGCATAACCTCAATCTACTCCTGAGAAAACACCAGACAAGCCCAAATCAAAAAATGTTCTATACACTAACTACCAGTTATCTTCTAAAGTGTCAAGAAAAATATTATGAAAGAATGTGACACTGTCACAGCTTGGAAGAAACTAAAGAGACATCACCACTAAATGCAATGTGGGATTTGGATTGGATCCTGGACCACAAAAGGTACATGAGCATAAAGATTGGAGAAATCTGAATAAATATCTGCATATAAGTTAATAATACTGTATCAATGTTAATTTCCTATTTCCCCCATAACTGTACTCTGGTCATATGAGTTGTTAACACTAACCTCTGCACTATTTTTTCTGTTTCTCTATATGTCTAAACTCATTTCAAAAAACAATTAAAAGTTTTTGCTTTAGCCTTCAGAGTTATTTATTTTAATGGAATGGAGGACAGTTGTGGGAGAGAATCAAAGCCATGGAAATATCTTATTTTTCTAGTTTAGGGAAAAAAAAAAAAAAAAAAGGAAATGCCTGCTTAACAATAAAACTGAGGATCTCAAATTTATTTAAAGTAGCTTAATTCAAAAATTAAAAAATTTAAATAATTTCTTTAATTTTCTTTAACAGATACTACTTAAAAAATATATATTCACTTTTTTTTTTTCTAGATTTCATAGTGCTTAAAAAAAATTTTTTCAGAGTTCCCATTGTGGCTCAGAGGGTTAAGAACCTGGCTAGCAACTATGACGATGCGGGTTTGATCCCTGGCCTCACTCAGTGGGTTAAGGATCCAGTGTTGCCACAAGCTGCAGGGTAGGTCAAAGGCTGATGAGGCTCAGATCTGGCGTGGCTGTGGTATATAGGCTGGCTACTGCAGCTCTGATTTGACCCCTAGACTGGGAACTGCCATATGCCGCAGGTGTAGCCCTAAAAAGAAGGGAAAATTTTTTAAAAAATTTTTTATTAAAGTATAGTTGATTTACAATATTGTGTCAATTTCTGCTTACAGCAAAGTGACCAAGTCATACATAAATACATTTTTCCTCATATTATCTTCCATCATGTTCTATCACAAGAGATTGGATATAGTTTCCTGTGCTATACAATTAAAAAAAAAAAACACATGCACTTCAAACCCTCCTTAAAAATTAACATGGAAAAAGATTAAAATCCATAAAAATGACCTTTCTGCAGAAAGTGAATCTAAGTACTGCATGCACAAAGGGAAAAAAAGCACTAGCCTTCAGTTTACACAATCTGGATTTTAATTCTGACTTTCTGCAAAACATAGTTGTGCAGCTTAAACTTAACCCTCTGGGTCTTAGTTTCCTACTCTGTAAAATGAGATTAGACCAGATCACAACTAGTTTCTTCTAGTTCTAAAAGTTTATCAATTAGGAATGTACCTTCCTGTTTCTTCAGAGAGAAGCCCATTCTGTGTTCCCTCTGTATCAATATCCCACGAAAAAAGAGCATATAAATACAATGACCAATTGAGAGAACCTCAGACAATCCTACTCTTTTCAGAATTACACATTCCAAAATGTCAAACTACTGGGCACCAGGACTCAGGTTGGTTTGGTTTGGTTTTGGTTTGGGGTTTTTTTTTTTTTTTTTTTTTTGCTTTTTTTAGGATCACTTCTGAGGCATATGAAGTTTCTGGGCTAAGGGTCAAATCAGACCTGCAGCTGCTAGCCTACACCACAGCCACAGCAACACAGGATCCAAGCCACATCTGAAACCTACACCACAGCTCTCTGCAATGCCAGATCTTTAACCCACTGAGCGAGGCCAGGGATCAAACCCACATCCTCATGGATACTAGCCAGGTTTGTTTCTGCTGAGCCACAATGGGAACTCCCCCTAGGACTCAGCTTAAATGATATTTTTGTAAAGCACTAAATCCTCATGTAACCAGGCTCTACATATTTGTATTTGGAAAGGTGACACTGTCTCTATGTATTTTATTCTCTTCAAACTCCAAATCCCTTAGGGCTTTAAAAGGAATTTGGTAAACCAGAGTGAAAACGAAACAAGATTCCCAAAACGTTGAGGCAATTATGTCTGTGTAAGGGGGAGAGATGATGTACTTTTCCTAGCTAACAATTTCTTTGATTTTTAATTATCCTTTTCAACTGTATTCCAAACTCCACCTAAGCTCAATGCAGGAAAAGCCTAAGATATGTAATCACACAATTCATTTTATTTGAGCATCACCTAATTCCATAAACTAAAGCAAATGAATGGCAAATGACATTCACAGATGTTACAGCAGCTCAAATACAAGAGAAATCCCTCATACTAGGAAAAAGCTAGGGAGAGGTTTTTTTAAGCCATAATAAACAATCTACAATACACAATATTCAGAAAAGTCCTTTTATAGCAAGTATTAAGATTGAATTAAAAAATAAAACTCGGAGTTCCCATTGTGGTCCGGCAGAAATGAATCTGACTAGGAATCATGAGGTTGCAGGTTCGATCTCTGGCCTCGCTCAGTAGGTTGAGGATCCGGTGTTGCCGTGAGCTGTGGTATAGGTCGCAGATGTGGCTCGGATCTGGCGTTGCTGTGGCTGTGGTGTAGGCCAGCAGCTACAGCTCCAGTTAGACCGCTAGCCTGGGAACCTCCACATGCTGCAGGTGTGGCCCTAAAAGGACATAAGACAAAAAAAAAAATAAATGAAACTTTCATCTTTGTAACAGAAGCAATATATACAGCACCCTCAAATTCAACATAACTGGTACTGAAAATATTATTTTAATATGGTAAACAATATGATCCCCTTTAATTAAACCCAAGCTGTTTTACTTTACAAAGAACTGGATTCAGGAAATCTAGAGTTCCTGCTATGGTGCAGTGGGTTAAGAATCCAATTGCATGGGCTCACGTCTCTGCAGAGGCGTAGGTTGGATCTCTGGCCCGGTGCAGGGGGTTAAAGGATCTGGTATTACCACAGTTGTAGTGGAGGTCACAGCTGCAGCTCAGATTCAGTCCCTGGCCTGGGAACTTCCACATGCTGTTGGTGCCAGCCATTAAAAAAGAAGAAAAGAAACCGCAATCTAAGTAACATTACATATGCTACTGGCAGAAGTCCATGTGCGACATTTTTACTGACTCTTAAAGTATACATTCTACTGTCACATAACAATGTTCTTGGAAAATATTTTAATGTGAGCTTTTTAAATGCCAGACACAGCACTCTTTCTGGGATTATAAAACTTTAATTCATTACAATGGAAGCTAAATTGCTATCATAGATAAATATTACCAATATAATCCAGCAAAAGCCCTGGTTGAGGACATTCCAGACAAACCCTCTCCCTGAACTCCAAACACCTGTATCCAACTGCCTTCTAAATATGTAACCTTAACACATTCAAAATCAAACTCATCTATGCCTCAAACCTGTTCCTCCTGATCTCAGAAAATGGCCAATCTGTTCTCTCACACATCACGTTCAAACCACTGGCAAGTACTATATACTCACTTAGCTTTTAAAATATATCCAGAATCTCACTTCTCACCCCTTCATCCTCTGCCACCCTAGTTCTAGCCTCAATCATTTCTCACCTTGTCAGTAACTAAAATAACCCTCCTGGTTTCTCTGTTTCCACCACTGCCCCTGTCAATCTATTCTCTATTTTTCAGAGTTAGCCTATCAACTCTGATATGTCACTGCTCTGCTCAAAACCCTCTAATAGAGCTATTTTCAAAATTTCTGATCTCAGGACTCCACGATTAAAATATTACTACAAGAAGTCTAAAGAGTATGTGTTTGTAAGGTTTATATCTATTAGCACTTACTATAATAGAAATCAAAATTGCAAAGTGTTTAAATTACTTTCGATTCACTTTTAAAAACAGTAAACCCTATTACATGTTATAGAAAACTTTTTATGGAAAATAATATATTTTCCAACATAATAGAATAGTGAGAGGCAGTTTTATATTTTTGCACATTGTTTAAATGTCTTTCTTAATAGAGAAAATGGGGTTCTCCTATCTTCTTCTCAATTCAATCTGCTGCGGTATCACATAGTACATAGCCTCTAGAAAACTCAAACACTCATGCAAGAATGAGGGTGAAAAAGTCAAATAACATTATCATGAAAATAACTCACAAACTCCCAAAGCCAGATCACATTTAAGAACCACTGCTCTGATTTCCCACTGCAGTTAGTGTAAAGGCCCAGGTTCTGACAAAGCTCTACGAGGGCCCACAGCACCCACAAAGGCTCCCCTTCACTCTCCCCTCATACCTTCCTGACCTACTCTTCTAACTAATCTACCCATCCCTCATTCACAGCTACAGCTGCACCCACACAAGGAACTGAGGGTCCTGACCTCACAGTTTTACACCGACTCGACTCTCCCCTAGAAAGCTATTCATTCTCCCCAGAGAGCAGCATGGCTCACTCTATTATCTTCTTCAAATCTCTGCTCTAATGTGAATTTCTCAACAAGGCCCACTCAGATCTCTATTTAAAACTGCAATTTGCCTCGCCACCTCCAATCCACCCAGAATGCTACGATACCCTTCATCCTGTTCAATGTATTCCCATAACTCATATTGCCTAGTATAGCACAGAATGTATTTAATTGCTTACTGCCTATCTCCTAACAAAACAATGTAAACTCTAAGAGTGAAGACAGCTTTATTTTTGCCATTTGCTATATTCCAAATATCTAAATCCTTGAAAAAAAACATCATTTGAACAAACATTAGGGCTCTTAGCACAAAAACACACAAAGCTACAAAACATCCCTGAAACTTCACTAAAGCCTCAACAGGTTATTTGCTTGACAATTTACTCCTCTTCCCTTTAAAGTAACAGGAATGTGCCTCTTCTCAAAAGGGCTTTCTCTCTTTATTCAGGTTTTGTGAGAATCTAAAACACTTGGATAATGACATGTTTATTACATCAACGTTAAATTTCTCTATCGTATTGTAGATCAAATGAGAAGATAAAATGCACAAGCAACTAAATATAATTGGTTTTAGCTTAAAAACAAAAAACAAACAAAAAAACACCTAACCCTAAGGGAAAGGCTGCCCCTTCCAGGACAGCACCAAAGGAGTTGTACTAATTCACTTCTCTTGAGATTTTTCCATAACCTCCATATTTACAGTCTGCACAGTTTTGATCAACCATTCAAAGCATATTTAGTAAAAATTTTAAGAAGACTTTAAATTTTATTTCTTAAAAGTACAAACTGTTTATAAAGTGGATTAGCCTGAATAAAGTATAATCTGAGTTTATTTTAACTTCTTTTACTAATCCATGGTACGATACAATGGTTTTCATATATGTATTCAACAAATATTTTTGTACATCTACCATGAACTAGGCATTGGCCAAGGCCCTAGGAATACAGTCATGTGCAAAATAGACATGGTCCCTGCTCTATCAGAAACTTAGCAAAAATAATAGTTGAAGCAGAGTACTCAGATGTCCTTAAAGAAGCACCTTTCAAGACATTTAATATGTATACTTTAATTCTTATTGCAGAGTAATAATAATCTTAGCTTTTACTGAATTTCTATTCCTCCCTATCATCCCATAACACAATCTATGAAAGTTACACAAATACCACGAGTATTATGCTGCATTCAGTGGTTATGTGGTCTCTATGATTAGGAGATAGACAATCTTAAAAGTCATTACTCAGGGGATACTGAGTCCTCAGACAGGAAGCCAAAAGCTAAATTCAAAAAGACTTCACATTCCTCTAGACTTCACATTCCTGCTTGGAACTGGACTTCCAAGAGTTGATAAAGCCCCAGGGAAAGCAAGCCTACCAGACACCACCGCACTAAGAGGCATCTCTACAGGAGATAATTTAAAACGAATTCTCCTTTGTAAACTAATTATCCAGCTGTTACTCTGTCTCTATTTCCAGTTATCCAGACCTTCCCCAGGGGGCTGACTGAAATGCCACAAGCAAGGTGGTACTGGCAATGAAACAGAGTTGACTGACGTTGGGAAGGGCAGCACACAATTACTAAGGAGGAGAGGAATCTTTTAAACTCATATTAGAGTAATGAGGTCAAACCTCTCCCTTCAAAGTCTGCCTTGGAGGACCCACTGTATCACTGCTGTCCGGCTGGGTGGATTTCCTTACAGATGAGTACTAGTCTCATCTCCACTTTACAGTAGGAGACTGCGATTTGGAGATTAAATACTTTTGCCAAGATCATGTACCTTGAAAGTCAAAAAGTCAGGATTCAAATCTACGTGTGACTCCAAACCTTACTGCTCCATCTCCCAAAATTACATTTGGATGCTATTAGAACAAGTGGTCTTGAGAATGGGAAAAGCAATGATAGCAGACAGTAAGAGCCAGAAAGAAAAGGGAAAAGAGAAAAGGGGGTGGGGGGAATGAGAAGAGGGTAGAAATTAGATAGGATAACGATAAAGGAAATGTGTGTGTGTACACACACACACACAGACACAGTAAGAGTGAAGGAAAGAAAGAAATGGTACAATGCAAATTAAAACCAGAATGAAGTCAAAGTAGAGATTCTCATTTAAGCTCTGGCAGGAACTAACTGCATTTAAAATCATTTAAGCGTTTTGTGGTCTATAACTACTCTCATCTATAAGCACTTCTAAGATAACTCTAGACCTAAGCTTCTGAGTTGGACAGAAAAAATTATTTCACTTAAATAACAAATATTTGTAGAGTGTCCAGCACATAACAGATGCTCCAGAAGCTGCTATTATGGACTGAATACATCCCATTGTTCTACGGTATCAAGCACTGTGCTGGGCAACATGGTCTTTGCCATCACAATTCCTCCAGCAGTAAAAACTGGTTTCTACGTAAAAAGATTAGAGCGTTAGAAGTGATTGAAAGATGAGGCTGAGTATCCTTGGCTATAAATACCCGGGCCTGAATACTAGACAAAGCAATTTTTAGAGAGTAAGCCAGAGGTCTATGGTTTCGTTTCATTCGATAGTAGAAAAGACCAAGCTAGGGAAAATTGTACTCTAAGATACATAAGCCCTCACTCTAATTATTACGAAGAAAAGGAGGATACAAGTGGAAAAACATGGACATGTATTTATCACTCTTATGATTCATAATTTTGTTGATGGATCTGATACATGGAAAAAAGCTTAAAATATGTTTTTGTCCCACTCAAGGATTTTTCCCAAACTTTAGTTTTCTGAATCCTAATCCCATCTATTTTTAGTACTTTCTATGATTATCAAGGCAAGTGGTTCTGTTCTTCTTGTTTACTCAAAAGCTCAAAGACAGGAGTTCCCATTGTGGCTAGGCAGTAACAAACCAGACGAGCATTCATAACGACACAGGTTCAATCCCTGGCCTCGAACAGTGGGTTCAGGATCTGGCATTGCAGTGAGCTGTAGTGCAGGTCATAGAGGCAGCTTGGATCTGGTGTTGCTGTGGCTGTGGTGCAGGCCAGCAGCTGTAGCTCCGATTCAACCCCTGGTCTGGGAACTTCCGTATGTCTCGGGCGAGGCCCTAAAAAGACCAAAAACAAAACAAAACAACTCAAAGACAGAAGCCAATGAATATTTATTCATTTTAGATTAGCCTTAGAGTAGATAGGTTTAAAGATATGTAAGTTATCATTCAAACTGGGTATTTGTTCCTTGAAACAAAATATGTATTTTTCCCAGTGAAAAGTTCATAATGAACAGAATTTCTAAGAACAAAGTTCTGTCTTCACCAAAGCCTGCCTTGATGAGGGCAAGTGGAAAAATACTGATATAAACCAAAATCTATAAAACAACCTTACTTCAAACAAAACTGTATCACCCCTACAACACTGAAAAATGGATGAAATCCAGTCTTCAGAGATGAAACTCTTCCTAATAGTGGTCTGAAACCAAACCCATAGGAAGACAAAGTATAGCAAGATCTACCATCTTCAGTCAGATAATTTCACAGACAAAAAAAAAAAAAAAGGGTAAGATGTACATTAGAGCCCCCAGTATATTTTTTTGAAAGCAATTAAGTGGAAAAGGCCGCAAAAGCTCTCAAAACCAGGCCAATTCATAGGTATCTGGGGGCATTAGTAGCAACTTTCAGTAAGATATCAGAGTATTAAGACAACTAAAAACGAACCCACTTTCAGAGGGTCAATATTAAATGGAACAAGTCTGAAAGAAACTTAATATACTTCCTGCATTCTGAACACATCGTGCTGTCTTTTCTCTTATGAAAATATCACTTTCAAGTCAATCAAGTTGTTTATACAGTCGACACACCACCTTCCTTAGAGCTGTAGTTACAGTAGCTAAAGATAAAATTTAACATAACGTGCATGTAAAGGAGGACAACTTAAGACAGGCAAAAAACTTTGCCTTTCCAGGTCTTTGTCCAGAACGAACCTAAACTATCAGTTCACAGGTAAAATTTTACTTTACAAAAAATTTACAAAACAGCTGGCCGAAGGACTGTAAATAATCATCTGTGACAAAGAACAGAAACAAACTGCTGAAAAGTGCAATCTTTAAAAAAAAAAAAAAAAAAAAAGCAACCACTACAATGTCTCAGTTGGCCTCCATCTATAAAGTGGAGTTATTTCCAGCTCACAGGATTGCTGGAAAGATTAAATGAGATGAGATGAGATGAGAGAGACCATGCCTGATTCAAATACCTAAATATGTCTGTATTATCATCATGATGAATGATGACATGATTTTATGATGCAAAATTATGTATTGTGGAAATGCTATACCCTGACAAGAAGGTCTGAAAGATAATATGTGCTGATCTGATGAATATCTGTTATATAAAATCTGTAGCAGGTCTTTTCCCAGAAGCCACAGATATAAAAGATACTTAGAAAAGGCACCTACCAAATACTGTTTGCAAATGATTTCTTACATGTAAAGTCACCATAAATGCCAAAAAAGACAGAAAGTAACAAAGATACAGCTTAATTTTTCCAACTCATTTTTACTAAGCTCTTTCTCAAATATTCGAACATATAATCCAGAAAATCTTACAAACCACTCAAATACAAACCCCCACAGTACATTCGGCTTATTAAAAGTAACTCTTAAATACCTGGAGCAAAAGTTCCCACAACACACTCTTTAAAAAAGACATTTGTGCCAGGATCTGACCTGTTTTAATGGTTTAACCACTTTTCAGGAGTTTTAAGATTATTTTCACCTCAAATGAATAATTCAGGGGAAGGAAGGCTGAGATATTCGGGTTTGTGATATAGCTTTGCATAACTACACCTTAATACCTTAAAATAATTATCTAAACAAAACAAACAAAACAACACAAAAGGATTACATCTCACACTGTCAACTTGCAACTGCAAAGTTGCTGTGAATACGCCTTTACTTCACTCCATTGACAATCCTGTAATCTTGGACTAATTCAGTGACAAGGCTTCAAATTCGGAATTCTAAAATCCTTTCAGAACTCAGCTTCAGAACTCAGAAACTTAGATGCTTCAGTTGTTTCAGACTCTGGCATAAATAATCTAGAACTAAATGGTGGCTATTTTAACACAACAATAGACTTGGAGGTCAATCAAAGAACATCACAAAAAAATAAAAAACCTTTTTAAAAAGTAAACCACCACCAATACCTACGGAAACTGAATCTAGTATTAGCTTCTAAAGGAGTAATTATACTCGGCCTACTACAGATTACAGTTTTAATGAAATAAGTACTATGCTATGTATACAGATGTGTACACACTTATATACACAAGCATGCAAACACACAAATACTCACCTATCAGTAAAGTTACATAAGTTATATATATATATACCATGTTTATATACAAATATATATTATATATAATATATTTAATATACTGTTGAAATATTATTATAATGTTAAGTAGGGAGCATTAGAGTTAAAAGAATCATACTTTACTTATCTCACAAAGGTCAAACATAAATACTACCTTTAGGCTCTATCTCTGAATTCTAAACTTGCCACAGCTTGCTTAAGTCGAATAAACCAAACAACAAAGCATCTATCACTGATAAGAAAATAGCTGATTTATTTTTAAGTTTGCAAATTTCAGATGACTAAACATTCTAATTTATGATCAATATGGAAGCTTCTCATATGGATGTACATTACAACTGACCTAGCACTTCAAGTTATTTAAATAAAACTACTTTCAATGGCAAAGGTAACAATTACTGATACCTATTTTAACAAGAAAAAAAAAAACCCTCCAATTTCTTGTTTTCATGCCTTCACTCCCATGTGTACAACCTCAACAAATTATTTCCTAAAAACACAGAATTTGTAACTTTTTTCTTCCTTCTATCCTTGCTTTCTAAACTATCAAATATTAAACTCCCCTATTTATCTTAAAATTAAACACTTTATAATTCCATACTTAAAGAGAACACAGACTTGCCACAGCTATATTCTTACTATATAGTGACAATGCTGCCCAGAAAATACAATCTATCAGAGATCAGGGTTGCATATCCAAGCAAAATTTGAAAACCTCCTACAAGTAATCTTTATTTCCCTTTGGAACCCAGCAGTTTCAGTAAGTATACTAAGAAATACTATTTTTTGTATTTTACATTGACATTTTTTATATTCTAAGCATTTACCATCTTAGATAGGCCTCACTTTCCAAGTGTTACAAATAATTCTCTAAACTTGGACACAGATATCTGTTAACAAATACATGTATCATGAGGAGAAAGTACACCCCAAAATATATGCTACAATATAGCCAAAATTCAGGTTTAAACACTCTAAAATATTGCATGTTGGATCAGGATTATTTGTAAAAAAAAAAAGATAAATATTAGTTACTTTGAGTAAAAGTGACAAAGTCCAGATCTCCCATAACAGAAATTCTACCTTTCTGTTTAAATGTTATAATGTAGACTGTTTAAATACAAAACAGTAAAGACTGATAATCTACATGACACGACCTATCAATTGAATGTTATAAGCCCAGAGTATTCTGCATCTTTCAAGACAGTAGTCTGTCATATAAACAGCAGAAACATGAATTACAGAGTATATGACCATAAGTGTGGTAAATGGATTTTAATTCATTAGGCGTATCATGAGCTAAAATATAAAGACAGCAATATTTTAGTTTTTTAATAAAATACAAAAATGTATGTATTAAAGGCTTTAGGACGAAGAATAAGCAACTTTAAACAAACTATCTCTAACCCTTAAATAGAATACTCAGGTGTCATTCATCTGAACTAAAGAGACCAAGCAAAATATCCTGCGATTCCTATGTTCTCCTCAATGTCGAAATGGGTGGATAAATTTAAAGCCTGTTCTCTCAAGAGTTGCTTTATAGGCAATTTTCTCCCAGTATCAAGGTCTGCAATTTCCATTTGGCTGCCAGTCTGCGATTAAATTCATCACCTTTATTATAAAAATGTGCTTTACTCCATGGCCTGCTGCACAAGAACTATAAGGAAAACATTTTTCACTGCTAACGGCAAAATCATTCTAAGGCAACCACCACATCCACTCAGACATTAGCTTCCTCAACCTGATGCAGTAGCCTATCACTCACAGGAAAAATGTGTAACAACTGTGTAACCCACAGAATGAAATTAAATTCTATAGAAATGTCATGTATTAAGTTTTCAAAGATAAACTGCAGCCAATTCCCTAATTTTCACATTCAGTGTTGTTGTGAATCAGCTAGCCACAAAAGTCCATATACAGAATATTTCCAAATTCCTACAAAGGGACAAAGTAATTTCAAGTATTAGGTAATTAAATATCCATCTTTATCCTATTATTCAAAAGTTCATGGTTTGTATTGTAGCTTAACTTTCCCTCTCTGGGCAAAGAGCCAATGGTCAAAGATAATTATAAAATATATATATTTATGTAACATTTCTAACTTTACCTTCTTAATAATTCAGAATATAAACTTCAAAGGAAAAAAAAGGTCAGAAAAGAAATAATACTTCCCAAATAACAGCATTGAAGCTAGACACCATGACATTATTTAGGACAATAATATTACTCACTTGTGAGATTCAGATTTTTTAAAAAAGATTATCAATAAAATTAACATTTACTTTTACAAACTTGGCCTATACACCAAAAATTCAGGAATCTTATTTTCATATAAACTTGATAGTATTCATTTTAGCATTTATAGAAAAAAAAAACAGGGAAATAAATTTCACATTAAGTGAAGTCTGTAATCAGAGGAATTATCAGATGTGAATAACGTGAACCTAGAATAAATTTTCATTTTCCTGCTAGGAAATGTGGTCCCTTTCCATCTTAACCTGTACGTGCCTCTGTCACAGCAATTAAAGCACTGTAGTGTGTTTCTTATTTCATTTCTCTCTCCATTCCAGTGTATGTATCCTTAAAAATTGACTATGCCTTATTCATCTCTGTATTTCCAGTAACCAGAAAAGGAAAAAAAAGTTTGAAAACTAAATTAAAGCAGGAGCCAGTAACAGTTTTCCTAAAACCACACAGGTCATAATCTGTTAAATCTATAGTAGTAATCACAACTAGCATTTTTAAAATAGAATAGAACAGAAAAATACTAGATTACATTATAGGTAACAAATTATTATTTCATGAAACTTTCATTTCAGCTGTTACATAAATATATATATGTATATATAACAAAGTATTTCTCTTTATAGGTAGTATTTATTTTAAAAAAATTAAGATATATACCTTCTCTGGCTCGTATTTAAACCATCTTTCTGGTGCACTTTTATACCGTCAGGGTATATATATATATACTTGTTACTTAATAAATAATGTTAACAATCAAAGAGACTCTTGATTTACAAAATAAAAGACTTCCACTTTGAAGATCCTCTTAATTATTAACATTACCTGCTCCAACACTTTCACTCTTTTCCCATTCTCAGGCTTCAAGCCACCTGCCTTTAAACATCCATAAATAACTAAAAAGTTACTCAAATTTGGACAACTTTAGACACATCTGCAGTAACTGTGTAACAAAGCAACCATAAGAAAATCCAAAGTGTCAGCCCCTGAATAAAAATGAAATGTGAAAAATTAGACTCTCTCATGCCTTACCACTGTAAACAAAACAGACCTTAAAACAAAGGAGTGGTTAATTCCAGGCTACGCTGGCCCTCCCCATCCATTCAGAAGATACCAAGTAGCTTTCTTACCTTCCTTTACTTTTATCATACTGTTCTAGGGCGCATGATTTAGATCTATAATGGGAGGCAGGGAGGGGGGACTACAGCTTACTCTTAACAAATCGCTTTAAAGTATTTGCATAAAATATGGATGATGAAAGTTCTTCGCAAATATACACTAAATTGTCCCTAGACCTGGATTCGGCCTGCAGGAAAATGCCAACAGAGACTACCACAAACCTAGGGGAGCCTTTTGTCTTTACCACCAGTTTAATGACAGTATCACTGTGGGCATAAGATGCTTAATTTTACTTTTTTTTTTTTTGTCTTTTGTCTTTTTAGGCCCACACCCGAAACATATGGAGGTTCCCAGGCTAGGGGTCAAATCGGAGCTGTTGCTGCCAGCCTACACCAGAGCCACAGTAACGCCGGATTCTTAATCCACTGAGCAAGGCCAGGGATCGAACCTGCAACCTCATGGTTCCCAGTCAGATTAGTTTCTGCTGCGCCACGACGGGAACTCCTAATTTTACTCTTCTGTAGAGGAAAAGCTAAAAAATATCCTGCGTAGATATTTCAAGCAATGAAGTAAAATTTAAAATAAGACCACTTATGTCAGAAGGTAGTCACATTAGTCATGACATAATTCTCCATAAAAGGGATGACCCAAAGGTACTCTCTAGCCAACGACAGCTTACAGGCACACTACAGTCACAAGAGCCAAATACGCTACCATTTTTGAAACCAGCAGTTTCTAATCTGTAAAACTTCTTCATACTCTTTATAAATGAACTGTATTTACATACTATATAATCAAAGAATGGAAATGTGATCTCTAAGATCCATTTCAGCATTAAAATCTGAATTTTTATAGGGTTTTTCTTTGAACAAGAACACATTTTCAATAAAAATCCTTTGGGCCTCCCAAGTGAAATGCCAGTCTACCATCCAACTCTTGTACCCCCACCCTTTAGAAGGGCTGCTGCCAATTATAAATGTCATCAAAACTTTAAAAGACTGAATAACTACTATAATAAAAAAGCTGGTATCTTATATAAATAGATTAAAATCTGGGTTCACAAAAAACACTCAACTGGCTACTGATTTACAGACCTCACTGCATCTCAATGTTTATTAAACAATCCAAAAAAGACAAATACTTTTCTTTTCAAAATTTAATAACTCCTCTTCACTTTCAATTCAGTTTCCAAATTTAAAAATTTTAGACATGGAGTTCCCATCATGGCTCAGTGGTTAACGAATCCGACTAGGAACCATGAGGTTGCGGATTAGATCCCTGGCCTTGCTCAGTGGGTTAAGGATCTGGCGTGGCCGTGAACTGTGGTGTAGGTTGCAGATGCGGCTCGGATCCCGCGTTGCTGTGGCTCTGGCGTAGGCCGGTGGTTACAGCTCCGATTCCACCCCTAGCCTGGGAACCTCCATGTGCCGCAGGAGCGGCCCTAGAAAAGACAAAAAAAAAAAAAAAAAAAAAAAATTTAGACTTAAACCAGGCATATATTAGATCAAGATATTTATGTGCATATCTATTTCAAAGCAAGTCTCACTGATGTTTAAACTGTCAAGAGTCTATGTTAATTTTGTTAGAGAGTTCTATTTCTTAAATATTAAGTCTACGTTTGTATTTAAATAACATACATTGATTTATATTTCTTAAATATTAAGTCCACATTTTTATTTAAATAACATACATTGATTTAAATAAAATTCACCATTGAAAACTTTTGCCTCAATTGTTATATAAAACCAGAAAGGACACTTTTCTTGCTTCCTGTAAGATGGAATTTGAAATAGCCCCAAACTAAATAAAACTTAACTATTTTTTCAAAGGGTACTTTGATCTGACTTGAACCAGTATTTTCATTCAAAAAATAGGTTAAGATTCCCAAATAATTATTATTCAAGCTCTCCTTTCCCTAGATCCACAGGCTTTTATAATCTTCTAATATTTCCCATAATGTATTCTCAAACCACTTTTAGCTCCAAAAAGAAAAGAAAAAAAGGTATTCCTTTACCAAGCAATATCAAAAAATGCTCAGTTAAACCAAGTTAGTTTTCTAGACTGCAGATCCTGGATATTGAATGTTATCAACACAGTCAATACACAAAAGAATTAAGCAGCACTCCTTTGACTACAGAGCCTTTCTCTTCTCAGACCACCTCAGGAAGCCAGCATTACATGAAACAGGCTTCAAACACACTTATCTAAAGCCTCCCTCAAACCACAGTTTGAGATCTTCAATCTCTCCTCTCCAACCTAACCATGTAGTCTTTTCAAGCTATTAGAGCAAAAGCAACTGGAGAGGATGGCAAAATGGAGGCATAAAAACAAAGACCTATATACCACACATATAGACCAAGATACACTAGCAATTCACCTTTAGTACACAGCTTAGATTCATCGTTCGAGAAGTCACTCGCTCACTAATCCAGATGAACCTTTTCCTTCATGCACCTAAACCCAACACAATCATGGACAGACTCCTACAGAAAAGAAAATAAAGGCATCCTAAGAAAGGGTTAAGTAAATCCAAAAGAGAACAGAAAGAAAACCAAAGTAACTATGTATAGATTAAAAAAAAAAAAAAAAAAAAAAAGTGAAGTGGCAGTTGTTAGTTTAAGAAGAAAACCTGAAAATAAGCACCAAGTATAGCAATCTACCACATTAATAACAGAAATATGGAGGCAGATAAAAGAGAAAAATAAAAAAACTAAGAGAAAGATATAAAAGGAAAAACCTTCAAAATGGGTCTCCCATTATCAATAGGTCAGACTCTAAAATCCAGGCATTTAAAGCTCTACACAGTAGAGAATTACTTTCTCCTACTCACTTTCAGTGGATTGTGTTCCCACTTTCAAGGATGGTGTTCCCTGTGTCTAGCTAGAATGCTACTCCCTTACCTCTCTCCATTTCAATTCTATCTATCCCTCAAGAGCCAGGTAAAAAATAAAATTGTACCTCTTTTCCTGCAACATTCCATAGCCTTCCCAGCCTAAAGTGACTGCTTTAGCAACATTCTTTAGTCCTCTCTTGTATTACTTTATATTACTTCTATTTCATGCTATCTACCCTACTACTCAGACAACTTGAAGGTACAGAATGAATCTGAAGCTTTGTTGTACTCCTCCTAACATCCCACATACAGTATCCATTCAAATACTTGCAAATGAAATAAAAATTTTCAAATAAATATGTAAAGTCATTAAAAACTAATACGTAAAATACACAACTCTGGCATTACTCAAAAATTGCATGTCACATAAAACCAATCACTTCCTACTGGAATGTAGCATAAAACCCTGATTTCCAACAACCATGATGTAAAAAAAAAAAAGAGCTCGGTATTCAGAGGGCCCAGTTACAATACTTAGAAACTTAAGGCTTTTAAACAGTAAGTGATAAACTTCTGAAACCACTGATACTATATCATCATGCAGGATTCTTGAAAGCAAAATATGTCTAATACAGAAGAGTCAATAAATTATAATATACCTGTATAAGATGAAAACTATGTCACCATAAAAAGTATGTTGCTACAGAACATAAAATGGCAGGGGGAAATGCTCTTGAGAGTTAAAAAAACTCTCAGGGGTAGTATTACAATGAGATCCCAATTCTGTCATATCCATAAATAGAGAGGGGGAAAAGAATAGAAGGAAATTCACAAAAATGTTGAGTCATTATCACTGAATTACGGGTGATTTTCATTTTTTTTAATTTCGGTTTTTTTCTATGAGATGAAGAGTACTTGCTATAAAAATAAAATGAATGTGTCTGGTTCCTTATAACAAATTTTTAATGATTACTAGGAGTAAGATATTTAAGATTCTCATAAACTCTCAAAAGACTACAAGAAACAATCTTAAAACTGTACAAACAGAATAAGCCATTCCTAACTTCCACAGAAAAATAATAATTCACATTCAGGTTCAAAGACAATATGCTATGTTACTCCTCTGCCCTCACACCACCACCTTTCCCAGGATTCAGAGACCACAAACCACGCTATTGTGAAAAGTGAGTTGGTAATGTTTGCATCTTCAATTCTCTACATTTCACAAGTAACAAAAAAGAGAAAAGCAACAGCCCTGGGGGAAGTAAAATGCAAGTTACCATTAGTTCTACAAAGGTACCATAGTAGATCTCTTCTTCCCAGGTTCTCTGCACATAAACAAAGAAGACATAACCCACACATTCTTCTCTCAGGTTTGAGTTCAACTTCGAAGTGATGGAAGGAAAAATGCTATTTTAAAACTGATTTGGCATTTGTTAAAAAAGCTCAGTGTAATAGCTAGAAAAATATAAATGTATTAATTGTCAACAAAACACATTACTTCCAAATCATATCCAAGAAGGAACTTAAATAACCAGTTTCTTTAACAATTTCAAGGTTTATTTTAAAGCAAAATATGTACTTACCTAACCACACACACACACACAGAATGCTATAAACTACAATAAAGTTGAGATAAGATTACCTTTCTACTACTGATAATTTTTATTACTATAATAAAACCATAATCTCCAAAAGAACTTTCTCTTCAAATAACATAATAGTAAACTATGGCACACATTTTCTGCTTAGATTAATAAACAGACATCAATTGCCTGGTTAAAGACTTTAGAATTGCAAAGATAATATACAATAGAATACCTTTAAACAGACTTGACTCAGTTCCCTGCCAAAACAAACAAAAACCTTTCAAACAACCCTTCAAAGCTGTAAAGGCAGAAACTGTAATTCAGAAAACTGCTGTAATCAATCCAATGTCTGAAACCAATCATATTTTATACAGTCAAGATACCAACACATGGTCTCTTAAAAAGACAAATTCTCCAAAGAAATATCACAACTGATTTACATACCACCCCAAATATTAAGTTCAATAATTTGTATTGATCATATTCCTGAGCAATTCTTCTCTTACAATTTAAAAGAGAAAAATGTCCTATTCTGGCAAGAGGGTTATTTTTCAACACATTTTAATCACTAAACAGTGTCTTTTGTGTACTCATATCTCCATCTGCTGGAACATAGCTCCCTTACTATTGAAAGTTCTTAAGGACAAAAACTTTACAGTAGAGATTTTGCAACTACCTAGAAATAAAATCAGAATTTCTACCAAGGGATTTTCTCTAACTCCTAGGACTTTAAAAGCCTAAAGAGCTATACTTATTCTTTCACTGATATTCAGAAGAATTTACTAAATTAAAATGTTTTGCCTGTTAGGTTCTCTTCTCTTCCTACACTTCAGGCTAAAGATACAAAGCACTAGCCTCAACAGCACAACCTTCTCCTTATTTCTGGATCGTATCTCCATAAACACACACACTCACTAACCCCTGATTTGAAAATATATTTTCCTCTAATTCCTGCTGGACATGGGGCAAAAGCCAACAGACACAGTCAGTATAATAACAAGAGAACTTAGCTAGTAAGTGACATCAAAAGGTCAACAAGATTTAGTAAAAATAAAAAAATACTTCCTATAAATAGAATAAAGCCAAAGGAAGAAAATTACAATCAATTAGAAGAACAAGAGGTCACTCACCAGCTGTATCTATAATTTTTAACGTCTAAATGTATAAAAAATATTTAAACATATTTAGTAATTTTACTATTACTAGTAATATTATTTTGTAAGTATGTTCTTTATATTGTACGATAAAGTACATAAGCAATTCCTTCATTATTCAAAAACCATGTTATTTTGGTGTTGGCAGAAAAAGAAAGATATGATTACAAAATTAAATATAATGTTAAATGAAAATACAAACATGAATTCATCAATTTCAAATTGATGCTGTCTAGCTCTGTTCACAGAAAAATGGCCAGTGGCCTGGAAGTAACCTCACCCTGACAGTAATCAACCTATTTAGTGCCTAAATTCACATCTTAAAATCAATTTCACTAAAAAGAACCTTGGAGAGGAGTTCCCGTCGTGGCGCAGTGGTTAACAAATCCGACTAGGAACCATGCGGTTGCGGGTTCGGTCCCTGCCCTTGCTCAGTGGGTTAAGGATCCGGCGTTGCCGTGAGCTGTGGTGTAGGTCGCAGACGCGGCTCGGATCCCGCGTTGCTGTGGCTCTGGCGTAGGCTGGTGGCTACAGCTCTGATTCGACCCCTAGCCTGGGAACCTCCATATGCCGCGGGAGCGGCCCAAGAAATAGCAAAAAGACAAAAAAAAAAAAAAAAAAAAAAAGTATAAAAAAAAAAAAGAACCTTGGAGAAAGGGCTAATTCTAGCTGTGAGGCAGGTGAGCATGGGGCATCAAACTGCCCCAGAAAGCAAGGATGATTTCAAAAGACACGAGGGCCAATTAGATTATCACAGACCAAAACTGTAACAATTTGAACATCAAAAAGAATATTTATTGCAGTAGGTCTATGAAGATCCATGAGCCCATAACAACTATCATGAAAGACAGAAAAAAATTAGCCTTCATTTGAGGTAGCTAGAAAACCAAGACTTTACTCTGAGAACCAACCAATAATTAATAAGATCTGACTTTTCCGTTAGGAACTTATTTTAGAACAGTAATATCCTCTGCTGATGAAAGAAAGCTTTACCTGTTAAAGAAAATACCCAAACTTTACAGTGGAAAGATCAGTTCATCGCCACTCCAACCCAGATATTAATTTTAGGCAGAACTAGAACAGTGCCCCAAGAGTTACGCAACATCAAGTATGTAGTATCCTTTATGATCTTATACTTGAACCTACCAATCCTTCAGACTGAACTTCCAAAGTAATAGACATATGACATTAAGAAACACGCCTGAAACAAAGTTACCCCCGTGCCATGGGGGGGGGGGGGGGAGAGAAGGCTCATGGTTTAAAAGGATTAAAGACCTAACAAACAGGTTCAGTGAGTGGTCTTGAGTCAGATCCTGATTTGCACAAGCCCAGTTCAGTTATAAGGAACACTTTGGGGACAACTACAGAGATCTGAATATGGACTGCTTATTACATGAAGTGCAGGATTAATCTATTTTGTTCAGTGTGAAGTCAATATGTAGAAAACTATTAGTTTTTAAAGAGATAAACATTTAGAGATGAGATGTCAAAATGTCTCTACTTAAAATAATCAATATATGTAGTTGCCATCATGGTCCAGCAGAAACGAATGCGACTAGGAACCATGAGGTTGAGGTTCGATACCTGGCCACCTGGCCTCGCTCAGTGGGGTTAAGGACCTGGTGTTGCCATGAACTGTGGTGTAGGTCCCAGACATGGCTCGGATCCCATGTTGCTGTGGTGTGGTGGAGGCTGGCAGCTACAGCTCTGATTAGACCCCTAGCCTGGGAATCTCCATATGCTGCACGGGTGCGGCCCTAAAAAGACAAAATAAATTAATTAATTAAAATAAAATAATCAACCTAAAAATAAGGTTAAATAAAAGTGAAATGGATGATGAGCACAGTCATGTTCTCAGAAAGTCTACACTGTACATGATAACACGAATAGACTTAACAATATTAGACAGATGCAGTTGGGACAAAATTTTCTCTAAGTCAAACTTGCACAAGAATTCCTAAGATTCCCCCAAAGCAAGAGTTTCTTCAATTCTCTTTAATTCACATAGAAATGAAAGCCCAATTCTAAAAAACCACAACTTGGGCTGACAGGTAAACAAATGAGTCCCATGTGTTCTCAATACTTCAGTATGAATACAGTTACTTATGGCTAAAGAAAAATAAATTTGTATGTTTATTTTTAGTTAAAACATTTAAAAAAAAAACTCGAGTTTAAATCTTAAATATAGAGAGATCAAAATATATTTTAATATTTTGAGAAAATACAACAATTTTTTAAAATTTTCCTAATCTCTTAACTCTCCATACCATGTCCAAATTCTACTTCCTCAAATCCATATATTCTATATACTAGTTAGTTTACCCCCAAAGAGTTCATTATAGCATCTGAATATAACTCAGGCGGTCAATGGTTCCTTACAAAACTCAGAATAAAACCTAAACTATTCACCCTGGCATTCCAGACCCACACATATAGCCCTAACCTACTCGCCTCACTACTTTTCTTCATGCATTTGCCACTCCAACTAACTTCATCTAAACACACTTTGTGAAAGTCTTTCTATCTCCCATCAGTACTGTTTTGACAATACTTCACGCCCCCTTCTGCTGGAAGAACCCTCCCATTCACTTCACTAAATTCTACCAACTATTAATACAAACTCAGGTTCCACTTCTCAAAAAAAATCTTACTAGACACTTCAGCTCAAAATGACTTCTGAACCTTCAGAATGCTAGTAGTGATTGATTCTCCTGCACATAAAAATTAGCTGATAAGTATATGGATAAAATAAATTACTTTTTTCCTTTTTTCTTTCATTCTCTACAAACTGCTTCGCTTATCTGATTGTCCATCCTATCAACAACAACCTTAAAATGTTGACAGAAGTTAGATGATGCTGCCTTACAGTCTAAGAAGCTCTTTTGCATATACTATTCTCCAGCCTTGGAGTATTTTGAAGTTGGCAGGGCAGCTGATAATTCCATTTACAGATGAAGCAGTTGAGATTCAGAGAAGTTACACGTCTTGTCCAAGATCACCAAACTAATTAGTTGACTGCAAAGTCATGATTGGACTCCAGGTCTATCAAACACCTCCTCCTACTTTGCAACATGGTTTCATTAGCTTGTAGTCAGAAACACAAATTCATTTTCATCTTTAAGCTGGCTCAGGCTTGTACACAGGCACACATGCACACACACACACACACACACACACACACACAGAATCAATACTTGAAAACCTATAATAACAATGGGAGCATCACTGCAACAATGATGACAGCAGCAACAGTAATAAAGGATTAAGGGCAGTTAATAGAGAAATTTGTATTCGGTGTTGGCTTGAAATTTTTATTTCCTCTAAAAAAGTTTATTTGCCTGCCATGTAACAGCAATTCTATCAGAGAAATACAACTGCAGCACAACAAGCAAAGTACTGTGGTTCATACTTAATTTTTTTTTTTTTTTTTTGCAAACACCTGAAAGAAACAGTGGATGCTCCTGATGTGGGCATCAGGACTGGGAGGTAGGGGCCACCTAGCACAGCTCTTTTTCCACTCATCATCATCCACCTCAGGCTGTCTTCAGAGTTGCCTACCATGCTTTTAACTACCCTATGCTAATCTAAAACTGATATAAATGTATATTCCTGACTTGAATCACCTAACAATATTAAAACTCTACATAAAAAAAATCCCAGTCACAGGTTGTTTCCTCGAGTAGTTATTAAAAATAGTAATCACAGTAATAAAAAGAGCACAACAATAATAAATAGTCACTAGATTTGTACCATATTAATTTAAAAGGTAAAGTTCTATCCTTTGGTTACTAAGTTTAAATGACTAAGTTGAAATCCTCTAAAAACACCTTCACTTTTTTTTTTTACACCTTTACTTTCTTATTTTTAGTCCTTTAACTATCATAAAGATTTCCATTATAATATATATATTCTAGCTCCAAAATCTTGATCAATATTTTGCTCAAGCCCAACATACCACAGAATCACCAAAAACCCTTTACTTTTTTTCTCCATGTTCACAACCTGAGGCAAGAGCAGTTTTTTAGCGCACGAACTATTCTGGGTTTTCCTTCTCTAGTTCCCTTTAGAGAGTGGTACATTCATCAAACAGATCACCTTGCCTTGTGATGTGGACAAGTCACAACCTCTCCATACCTTGGTCTCTGCACTATGAAATAAAGACCTCATCCCTCAACTCTCAAGTCCCTGCTAGCTCTGAAATTCCATGAGCTTCTATTGCTTTAACATACCTCACACTCAACTGCATCTAAGAAGAAATGTTTTGTATTTCTTTTTTAAACATATACATTTCTTCAAATACCTTTGTAGAAGAATTTTGAGACTATAAAATACCACGACAAGAGTTAATGAAAAAAAGATCAAGTAAAAATTGCATAAAAATTTGTTTTTTACCAGTGCTTTCCTTTCTCCTTGATGTAATAAACATATATATTATGTACTTTTAATTTTTCCTATGTATTTTAAACTATTAAATTAACATAAAAGCCAAAAGTTCCTCTAATAACTTGCAACTGACCAGGTGATCATTCCCAATCTTTACAACTAGTCCTGCACAAAAGCCAAAAGCAATGTTTATTCAAAATCTACTCCCTTTTTCACTGCTGATATACAATCACTTCAATCCTGAGGCGAAGCAAATATTACTTTGAAAACCTTCCTTGCTCTGAACTTCACCTTCACAAGCACCCACTCTCTAAGATTTCAAGGCCAGCTCAGTTGTACTGCATGTCTCCCTTTATACATATGCATGCTTGCACAGACACACCCCTTCTTTATCACCATGGCCATATAAGCATAGGTCCACTTAATGGATCTAACTGCACATTTGATGCTTTTCTGAGACCTCAACACCCTTGAAATGCAACCAAATTGACAAATTCTGCTTTATCAAAAGTAATATAATAGAAATGCTATAGCAAATTGATTCATTTCACCAACCTCAAAATTTAGATTAATAAAACATACAGGTTAGAATATATGAAGCAAAATTACTAACATAATCAAAATTTTGTTTATTTTATTAGACTTTTTAGGATTGCTGGGTTTTCAAACTAGAGTTTCTGGCTTCAGGAAACTGAGGAAATGTTGAAAACATTAAGTTCAGTTATTGCTTTGTTAATTACAAGAATTGTGGGAAAATCACTGTCTTCTACAAGCTATGTGTTCGTTAAAAACTCTTGAAAGATTTATTTTAAAACACTATTAAGACTAAAACAGAAAAGTAGACTCCTTTTAAAAGGGTTAAATTTCAGTTAACTGAAAATTTCAATTTATCAGTCTTCTAAGTAATGGCACTGTTTCAAATTAGCTTCAAGAAACACCTGTGTTTTAAAAAGTGCTATTTGTGTTAAATTACTATAACGGCCACATATGTTTATACTCAGCTTTCCTCTAAACTAAAACCATTCAAAGAATCCTTATTTATCCTGAGCACATCAAAGCAGCACTTAGGGACAAGGAATCATTCTCATTTATTGTGTTTGCAGGGAGCACATAGACCTACATATGAGCAGAAATGTTGACTTTTATAGGTAATTGAGGGAAGATTCACCTATAACCTATACAATTCCGTAAATGCCAAAACTTTTAAGAACTGAGATAAGCACTGATGAGTCTTCTCTGCTTATGGACTGGTATACTTTGTATAAGGACTAGCTAGAAATTACTGCTTAAAACAATTTTGTCTTTCTAATTGTTATTCATACCAATGGTAGTAAAGGCTCCTTGAGGGCAAGTACTGCAAAAAAATATTTCGAGACATCAAAAAATACCATTTTTAAGAAAAAAAATACATATACCTTTTTCTAATTGCCCAAAACTATTTGCTTAATCCCATGTTTTAGAGAAACCAGAAATGAAAAAAAGGATTTAAAGTGTGAACCCATTCATTAATTCAACAAACATATGAGATCATACATGTGCTAAGCTATGAAGTGGCCACCTTCAAAGAACTAATTCTAACAGGAGAAACAGAAACAGAAAGAGATAATAATATTACAATGTTAAGTATGATAACTACATAGAAAGTAGTACCTAACACAGGCTATTTATATTTATAGTCAAATTTCATAACATAGTCACATTAACAAAACAAACTGTACTATGAGAAGTTTAACGCTATCTGTTAAATGAAAATAAAGCTGTAAAAATCTTACTCGGACATCAAACAATCTAGTATTTTGAGCCCCCAAACTGAAATGCCAATTGAAAAAATGCATATAAGCATTTCCTAAAAGTTCTCATTAAGAGAGAAATACATTAATGCACTTAAAATTCACAATGAACTATCTTAATGTCAAAAAAAAAAAGGAGAGGTCAGAAAAAGTAATGAAGTCCTGTCAATCGTGTAAATAAAAAATTGGTACATAATTCTAACGATGACTTCTTGACATGGGCCAATGCACTATCCCCCTTCCCTTGGCCTTAAAACAGATCCTTGATCTTCCCAATGGCTGACATATCAGAAGCACAAAACTGCTCAGTGGGCTCTGTCTTTTAAGAAATCAAAAAATAAAACCTAATAATGGCAAAGCATTTCCACCATCTCCAACAGAGTAGGGCAGGTTTTATTTATACCTGCAGCATTACAATTCAAAGTGTATTAGCAGCATTGAATTCTCAAGGAAATTAAAATGTGGTTCCAGTCAGATTATAAAAAGCTACCCTTATAATCACACTGGTGTAATTTTCTTAATACCAAAAAAAGTCAAAAAAAAAAAAAAAAAAAACACAACAAAAACCTTACATTGGCCTCAAAAAAGGGGACTCTGAATCATGCACAGTAAAGCCCAGGAGGGGTACGTTTCATGTCTTTTGTTGCAGGCATCTATTTCACTTATAAAAAGTAAGCCAAAAAACCATCTGTTCTTATGGAAAACTGATGCACTTCAAGCAGCTGCAGGACAGTGACTAGCAGGAGGAGAATAGCAGAAATATAATGTGTACAATGCATCAAAAAGGCCAGATTAACTTGTTTTCACTTGATATTCTCAAAGCACTTAAGAAAAGGTACTCATACCAAACACACTAGCAAACGCGATTAGCAGAGACCTATTTCTATTAACTCAACTACGTTATATCCCTAGGAGAAGAGCTTTTGCTACAGAACATGTAAACTGGATAGAGTTAAGAAAAAAGAATAACCTGAGTCATGGTATTTATGGGCATTTTGAATACGTATTCTGCCTACAGAGAAATTAAGCTTCAAAAGTACAGAATAAATAACTTTTGATACAAATTATCACTTCCAATATTACCTTAATATAGCTGGTGACACCTCCTGGGTGAGGTGAAAAAAGAATGGAAAGAACAACTGATTATAAATACTGTCTTCCTTCTCATTACTAATAATTCAAGGGATTGTGCATATAAAAGCACAATCTTTGCTCCTAAAGAACACATTAATTACTTCAACTTAAATAAGAGCTGTTTGTCACAGACACTGATTACTGTCAACAATGCTTCTTCAGGAAAAAACAAACAAAACCCTCTAAAACTATAATATACAGCAAGAGTCTTTTCAATACCAACAAATATCCATGCAATTTTTAAACTGAGCAAGATTTCTCAAAAAATTTAGGTGTAGGAAAATTAAGGGTATGAGACATCCCATAATAAATGCATAATAAATAAAATATTAATGTGGAAAATATTAACTAGTAAAGCAAATTTTAACTTAAAATATTTTTTTGCCTTCATTTTCAAGGGAGAAGGAGCAGAGCGAAAAAATAAATTGTGGTCAAAAAGAAAATTTATATGTTCCCACCTCCTCCACCCTAAAAGACCATGAAAAAATGAAAACAAATTTTTCAATCAGTAATGCAGAAGCTAACACATTCGCTCACTTTTTCTAAGCCACACACTAATTTTTCAGTTATTTACAATAAAAAGATTTATGCTAGCCTTCCTCATAAACCATACATTTGTTAATTTTCATACCTACTTAAAAAATGAAGTCAAAATCTAATTTTAATATCCCTAGATCTTCATTTCCGCCATTTGAGATTTTTAAGTCAAACTGATTTTTACTTTTATGCCTTCTCAATTCTAAATTGCAATACTTTACTGAAACAGAATTTGCATTCAGTGTTCTTGCTTAAGTTTCATTTTCACGACAAACATTTCAAAAAAAAAAAAAAAACCCTGGAGTAATTACTCTTTCCCACGGATGATCCCAGGGTTCAGTGGAAAACTTCTCTTTAAAGAGAGAAGACAAGACTTTAAAACTTGTTTTATCTGTAAGCATCTCTAGGGTCAATGAAAGACTAAATATTGGAATTATCAACTGAAATTATGTCCTTTATAAGAGTGGTCCAGACTAGATGCATTCACAACCTACCAAAGCAACCATGTCCTAGATAGTTAGGAGAAAAATCTGACAACCCCTCCCCTACCCCCAAAGAAACAGAAAACAAAAACATTGTTCACAATCCATAATCAAAATATAGGCTAAAGGTTAACTTGGCATAAAATTAAAATGCTGTCTAAAGTCAAGTTTTAATCAAAAAAAACAAAGTAGCACACAGACCTCCTAAATGTAAACCAGAGAAATAAAAACTCTCAAACTGACCAGCAAATTCTTTAAAAGCTTACTTTCTAAGAAATTTTGAAATAGAATTGATACTCACTCAAAACTTCCATTTATCAGAAGATAAATCTACTGTAACCAAGTACAGTATCTTAACTTGATGAAACTAATCACTAAGCAACATTTATAGTTTTATAAATATTTAAAAAGAATTTTTCTGCCAATCCTATGGACAAAGGAAACTGTAATTCTTAACCACAAACAGAAGTCATGATTAATTTGTTTTGGACAACGACAGGCCACAAAGGGGTAAAGCATAACCTGTCAAATTTCAAAAGTAAATCACCCAGAATAGAAAAAATGCGATGCACTTCAGAAACCAATATTCTTCTCAAGTCAAATTGTTTATAATAAAGCTAACAATTATAGGAAGCAGCTTATTCCACACTAAGGAATAGCCCTTTTTCCTGCATGTTTGTACGGGTCTGATAAAAAAAAAAAAAAATCAAACTTCCTAGGCATTATGCTGTCCCTTTTTAAAACATCCTTGCTACCATACAGAAGCAATCTTTACCCTTAAGAGCTGAAAAGACTAAATGATAGACTAAGGCAAGAGATGGATTAAGCCCCACTAAAAGGGGAAAAAATGTGGTGTCCAACATTTAAAACTCAAATGGTTACTATTTCCAACCAGAGAGAAATGGAACAAACCTTCGTTAGAAATAACAATATAATTGGAATTATAGATTTAGAAGATTAGAAATCAAGCCAAAGGTTAGAAACTTTTTAACACAGAACTCCAAATTATCATTTAGAGATTTTAGACGAACTTGGAAGTACAAACGAGAAGGCTTTTAGAAGTAATCAGACAAACTCAAATTATTTACTTCAAATAGTACAAATGAAGTGAAAATATTTCTAAACTTTTTTTATAATCTCCTATGCTGTTTGATTAAATTCAACATATTAATTTAAAGAATGCAATTTAACTCTAACGTAGTCAATTTTCATTTACTATAAAGGATTCCTTCTACACAACTGGGCTTAAGGAAAAAAAAAATCTTAAAAATTTTTACTACTAGTAAAACTTAACCTTCATCAAAATATGCCCAGAAAAAAATAGCGTATTACTTCAGCAATGTGATAAAATTTTTCCAACAGTTTTAAAGAAAGTGTTTTCAATGTTTTCAAATACATATATGGACACAAAATGACAAAGGAAATGATCTATGATTTAAGTTGCAATATAGGTCAGGTTATTAAGTTATGGTCCACATTTTGCTCCAAACATTTCTCATGTTTAAAAAAAAAATAACTGGCGCCCCTTAGCGCCCACATTTGGAAATACTCAATTTAAGAGTTCCAGCTTTTTTTTTTTTTTTTTTTTTTTTTTTTTTTTTTTTGACATTCCAGAAAGTTTTCTGCCTCCACAATCTTTCAAATGCCAGCACAAATAGGAAAAGCAGAATCCCTTAAAGGGGCAGCTCAAGTTTTCTCCGGAACAATTTGATATTAACAAATTTGCTGTTTCAACTAGGAAAAAGCTCATTTCAAGATGGGCCACAGCTGTATACTTAACACACGTAAGCAAAAAAATGTGTTCGCAGTACGAGTTTGGTTCGTACAAAAAAGTACAAAATCTAACAGTTCTGTACTTTTAAGTTGTTTCTGTGACTTTCAAAACAAGAAAAGCTCCAGGGATTCTTCTTTAACCACCTTTTATCACGGAGACATTTCCGGTCTTTTGTTCTTTCGCGACATCCCAACTCTCTAATGTTCAGATTCCTTTTTCTCCAGCTCTATATGGTTAAAATTCCTCAAAATTCTTGTGAAAAATCTGGAATCCATTGTTCATTGTATAAAATATACTTTTCCGTTTTCGTTTAACAGTCCTCCGGGGATGCTTCTACACAGAAAAGAGAAACTCCTTGCTACTCGACTTTCAAAACAGACATTTTTGTTGGTCATATTTTTCCCTCGGCGTCCACAGACGTGCACAGCGACCAGAAATTAACACTCCGGGTCACTGCTACAAGACCTTGTTAAAGTAATTCCAGAGTGGGTCAAAATTAATCTTCTCGACATTCGTCGCTCCTCACAGCTCTCCACCAACACAGCGTTTTGGCAAACTTTTACTCGTTTTTATCGTCGCCCTTTCAAACGTCTTGATTTCCTGTCTTGCAAACTAAGGCAACGGCGTCCTCGGGAGAAGCTCTCCGCCGAAGTTCTTTGAAACTCGGGATTACGTTTACACTTGTCCTCGCGGTATTTCGCGTTCACACCCCCCCCCCCCCGAAGTGAAGTTAAACTCCCCAACAGTTCTCGCTTCCCCAAACAAAAGGACAAAAAGTGCTTTCCGCTGTCATTCGGTCCTCGCCCCGGGCTGAAGCGGCGTTACTCTCGGTCGGCTGTGGAACCCCTCCCAATTAGCGAGCCCACGCTACTCCCCTCGAGTACTCACAAGCCACGCAAACTTCGAAAAACCCAAAGCCCCACGGCATCTCCCAGTGGGGGAAGCGCCGGCGACCCGCGGGAAGGCCCCTCGGGAGCGGCCCCGAGCCGGTGTCCTTCAGGCGCCCGCGGGGCGCGGGGCGGGCAGGCCGGGCCGCTCCCCCGGAGGCCCGCGAGGCTGCGGGCCGTCGCGGTGCTCGCAGGCGCGGCCGGGAGCCGGGGCGCAGCAGGGCGGGCCTGCAGGCTCCCCCAGCGCTCCGACGCCGGCGCCCAGGCCGGCCCGGGCGGGGCGCGGGGGCCGGGACCCGGGGCCCAGGGGCCGGGGCGGGGGGGCGTCCCGCCCGCAGGTCCCGCCCGCGCCCCGGCCCCGGCGCGCCCCGCGAGCCCGGCCTCGGCGCCGCCTCCGTGCGCCCCGCCCGGGCCTCTCCGTCCCCGGGCGCACGGTCCCCGCCGACCGCGACCTTCCCGCCCTCCCCACTCCGGCGGGCGTCGGGTCCCGGGAAGAGGGGCCGCCGCCCGGGCGCGGGCCCGAGGGGCCGGCGAGGCGACTCACCTTCGTCCAGCAGCCGCTCGAGGTGGTTGAAGATCCCGCAGAAGTTGGGCAGGCTGCTCATGAGCTTCTTGTCGTTCATCAGCTGCATCAGGTAATCTGGGGTGGGCTTCGGCTTCTCCTTCGTTTCCATTTCCCCGACCATATTCCAGGCTCCGCAGCTCACTCCGCCCGCCGCCGCCGCCGGAGAGGAGGGAGGGGCGGGGAGCCCCGGCCGCCGGCCGCTCGGGACTCGGCGTCCCGCTCCGCTCCGCTCCCGCGCCGGGCGCCGGGGCGGCCGGACCGCGCGCTCGCCGCGCTCTCCCCGCCCCCGCAGGCACTTTCCGCCCGCGGCCCGACGCGCTCCCGGCCCGCCGCCGCTCCTCGGCCGCCGGCTCGGCGCGTCCCTCACGAGGCCGGCGGGCGGGAGGCGGGTCTCCGCGGGCCGAGTGCGGGCGCGGGCCGCTCGGCGCCGGACGAGGAGGAGCCGGGCCGCCGCCGCTCGCTCGGCTGGTCGCGCCCGCTCAGCCGCCGCCGCCGCCTCTGCCGCGGGCTCGGGGTCTCTCTGGGCTGGTCCCCGCCGCGGCCGCCTCTGCCGCTGCCGCTGCCGCCGCGCTCTGACTCCGCTCCTCCTCTTCCTCCTCCTCCTCGCCTCCTCCTCCTCCTCACTCACTTGGCGGCGGAGTTCGCCTCAGTTCAGGCGGCGCTGCCAGCGGCGGCGGCGGCGGCGGCGCGGGGGGAGGGGCGGCGGCGCGGGGAGGGCCGGGGGCGGGCGGCGGGCGGGGCCGCGCAGGGCGGCCGTTAGCGGGGCCCGGCCGGCGCGCTCCTCCTCCCGCCGCCGCCGCCCCCCGCAGCCCCCGGCCCAGGCGCCGCCGCCGCCGAGCCGTCGCCCTCCGGCGGGGTGGGCGGCCTGAAGGGCCGGCGGCGGGCAGCGTGACGGAGGCGGCGCGGGGCGAGCCCGGCCTGGGCGCCGGGGTGGGCGCCCCGGGCGAGCAGGAGCGGAGGGAGGGGCCGCTGCGGGGCCGACGGACGGGGGAGGGCGCCGGGTGGCTGTGCTTTCGACTGGGGCGGGGGCGCGGGCCGCGTCGCCTCGCGCTCCCCGCTGCCGGCCGGCTCGTCTGGCGGGCGCGGTCGGGCTGTGGCGTTTGGTGAGAGGGATTTCCAGCGGGACGGGCTACGGCGCGCCAGGGCTGCGCTCGCCGCCGCACGGCCCCATCCTCTCCCCCGTTATTATGGTTCTTTAAAAGCCTCCCAACCACCCTCCCCGCCACCCCGAAAAAAAATTTTTTTTAACGTCCTGTTGCTTCACGGGGGACTTTCGGGGTGGGCGTCACGTGGCCCGACACGTAGCCGTAAGGTCCGAGAGCGCGTGCGTGCGTCGAGGCCGGCGGCCACGCCCCTTCCGAGGGTCGCCCCGCCCCCGCTGGGGCCCCGCGAGCGAAGGGGGAGGTGCGGGGCCTGCCGCGCGCCTGCGTGGGGCGGGCGGGGGAGGGGGCGCGCCGGCGGGAAGGGGGAGAGCGAGGATGGGGCCGATGCCCGAGTGTTAGTGCGGAGAGCCCTGTGCGCAGCGGCCGGGCCGTCGGACCCGTGGTGATGGTGGTGGTGGTGGTGGTGGGAAGTAGAGGGGTCTTCGCTCCCTGCCCCACGCTGTAACGATTGTGTTGCCCCGAGTCCTCCTGCGCAGGACGTGTTCACGATGGGCTCGGACTGTGGTTGTGTGGTTGGTGGGACCGCACGACGACCCTCATGTCCCCCCGGTCTCCTCCGGCCTCTGGAGCCACACGGCGGGATGGAGCCTGAGGAGCTGCGGGTCCTGCTTGGGCTCCTCTTGCAGCCCCGACGACGTCGCCGTCGCGGTGGCCGCGGGGGTGGGAGCGGCGGTCGCGCTCTGGGGTTGGGGTCCGCTCTGTTGCGACATCCCCCTCTTCTGAGAGCAGCTGCAGTGAGGAGGGCGCACCGGCTGGACCGAGTCGGGAGCAGAACGTGAACGCTGTTTGCGATGTGATGGCATCAGCGCTTCGTGATGGCATCAGTATCCAGTAATAAAAGGCAGCCGCAATAAAGAAGCGAAATAAGGAGCGTGTACCTAGTTGGAGAAGCGAAATAAGGAGCGTGTACCTAGTGGGAAAAGCGAAAGTCAACACTCATATTTGCAAAGTTGAAAAAGAAATCATACGTTGAGCAAGAGTCTTTTCATGCATCAAAATAGATTTCAAATATTGTTTGGGCAAGAATTTTCTGAACCTCAACAATGCAATTACGGTTCAGAAAACTGCTGAATTTTGTCAGCCACCAAATCTGCATCTGCATTTTATTCCAAGCCCTTTATAACACGTTCAACTAATAATAGAGACAAAATTATTTAATATCAAACTGACCATTCCAAGAGTGGCACATAGCTGAAATAGCTATCTCATGTCTACAGTGTTTTACCTGTAAGAACCTAAGTTGGCTTTTTGGGGTTTTTGGTAGTTTTGCTTCAGATTCTGAGGAACACTGTTTGAGTTGTATTGAAACTACTAAATGAATTTCAAATACTCTTGAGTGGCAAGTAGCTTCTGGCCTGTTCGTTTAAAAACCATAGAGTACTTTTAAAATTAAGCTACTTTAATAAAGGAAATAGAATTGCTTTGCTAGACAAAGTTAAAAACATTTAATTCTCAAATAGTTTAAGTTCACTAACATCCATCACTGTTAGTAAAATTGTAATATATTCACCTACTTAATATCTATCGAAGGATGAATTTTATAAATGCAGGGAATAGTAATTTGATCAAAAATCTGTTGTTTCTTCGAAAACTAATTAAGGTATGCTTCTTGAGTACCTGGGAAAATAAGTGGTTTTGGTACTAAGTTACTCATTTGATTATGTAATGTAACACGTTCACTCTCCTCCTTGGTCTTTTCACTTATTTATTAATCGCCTAGGCCCTGTGCTAAATGTTCTACCTGTATTTCTCCTTTCATTTCTCTTTCAACTTTGCGGCTTCGATTATGCTATTATCTCCATTTTATATAAGGGGAAACTCAAGGAGAAAAAGGTTAAGTAACTTGTCCAAGTCTGTAGCTCATGAGTCCTGGGACTGGGATTCAAGTCCACCTATATTTTCTTCTAAAGCCCATGTGCTATGCCCTGCTACTAACCCTATCCAATGGGATTGAGACTTTTGATGATATTCGACAATTTTTGACTCATAGAAACTGCAATTTTATATGGCTGACCTGTTCCTAAAATCTCAGTGAACCAGATTAGGGGAAAAGAAGAGTGGTAGGCAGTATCAATTTCCCGTGTATTAAATCCCTTCTGGTTACAACACTTGATAATAGCTACCACGTTTTACCTTTTCAAATATACATGGACCACTGCTCTGTTCACAGTTCTTCAGTGGTCTCCCCCCTCAGATGAAAAGCAAAGATCTTACTGGGGCCTGTGAGGCCCCAGGTGCTCTGGTCCCCTGCTGCCTCGGTGACATGTTGGGCTCTGCCTGCAGCCCACCCCCCTCCAGATCCCTCCTGATTCTAAATTAGGCCAAGCAAGCCTTGCTTTGGTGTTTTCTTTCCTTGAAGGATTTTCCCCACGCATCTGCAAGCTCCTCCCACTCTTTCTCAAGTTTTATCAAAGAAGGCTTCACTAACCAACCACCCTATATAAAATAGCATATGCATTATGTAGACACACTTTCTATATTCTATCTGCTTACCCCCCCTTACTACTTTTCATAGCATTTATTTCCACCTGACATGTTCTATCTATGGATATATTTGTTTGTCTGCCTTCCCCCACTACAGTGTAAGCTCCAGGAGAGCAAGGACTTTATTTTGTTCTATTTGGAACTCCCAGCACTTGGAAGAGTGCATAGTACATGTAGGCACATTAAATATATCTTCCCAAAAAAGTATTAAGTGTTTGTTATGCTCTAGGAACTGTACAAAACCTTTACTTCTGTATTTTAATCCATCAGCAAACATTTGAGGTGGATGCGAATAGCCAGAGTTCTGAAGGAAGATAGCCGATGCTTGAGAGTGAAAGTGGCTGGTCCCAGTCAGGGCAGAACTGGATCTGTGGAGGGTGAGGCCCCCTCACCTTCTTCAGGTATCCACAATATCTCTCTCTTTTCTCTCTCAAGCCCTGCCTCAAGCATTTTAGATATATATTACACCTTTAATTACCCAGCAAATGACAAGCGCAGTGAGAAGCACAAAAATTCTTGAGATTCATCACTCGCCTTCCAGAAGCTTAAACATCTAAAAATTAAATGTAGAAAGACTTTAACTACATTATTACAAAAAAGTCATCTTTGTGACATTCATAATACGTTAAATGTATTTGTAAGTTACATGGTAAGTTACAATATATGTATGGGTGGGCTGCGGTTTGCTGCGATTTGTAGATCTTTTTTTTTTTTGCTTTTTAGGGCCACACCTGCAGCATATGGAGGTTCCCAGGCTAGGGGTCTAATCAGAGCTGTAGCTGCCGGCCTACACCAGAGCCACAGCAACATAGGACCTGAGCCGTGTCTGAGACCTACAGCACAGCGCATGGCAACACTGAATCCTTACCCCACTGAGTGAGGCCAGGGAGTGAACCTGCGTCCTCGTGGACCCTAGTCGGCATTGTTAGCCACTGAGCCACGAAGGGAACTCCCAATTTGTAGATCCTTATAACGACTTTTTCCTGTGTGAGAAATTATGTCATCTATATGTCGACACTAAAAATGGTTCCATATTTAATATCATTAATTAACCATGAGTGGAAATACGTTTTCTGTTCTTTTAAATTTGATGGGCTCCATTTGTTCGTTGCCATTCTTGACACTTAAAAATAGAGAATTACAGTATTACAAACATTTTTTTTCTTCAGTACCGTGGAGTTCTTACAGGAACTAAAATGTTTCTTGGACTTAAGCATCAGTCTTTGACAGCTTTTTTTTTTTTTTTTCTTTTTAGGGCTACGCTCTACATATGGAAGTTCCCGGGCTAGTGATTGAATCGGAGCTACAGCTGCTGGCCTATGCCACAGCCACAGCAACACCAGATCCGAGCCACATTTGTGACCCTTACCACAGCTCACGGCAACACCAGATCCTTAACCCACTGAGCCAGGCCAGATATCGAACCTGCATCCTCATGGATCCTAGCCAAGTTCATTAACCAATGAGCCACAGCAGGAACTCCCTCCCCCTAGTATCTTTGTAAATACCAATGTCTTAATAGATTTTTTTCTTTTTTTTTTCTTTTTTTTTTTTTTTTTTTTTTGCCATTTCTAGGGCAGATCCCGCAGCATATGGAGGTTCCCAGGCTAGGGGTCGAATCAGAGCTGTAGCCACCAGCCTATGCCAGAGCCACTGCAATGCGGGATCCGAGCCGAGTCTGTGACCTACACCACAGCTCATGGCAACGCCGGATCCTTGACCCACTGAGCAAGGCCAGGGATCGAACCCAGAACCTGATGGTTCCTAATCGGATTCGGTAACCACTGAGCCGTGGGAACTCCAATAGATTTCTTGAGTATCCTTTTAAACTGTGAGATGGCTTATCAGGTACTATTTAAAAGGTTGAAAATGGCAGATTTTAAGTGTGAATATCTTAATCGACAAATATTGAGTTCCTGTTTTATCTGAATACCTATCATTATCCCTAAGACACTTACTACCATGCTGGGAGTTAATATCACATACATATGAAAAGTTACCTAGTGAAGGTATATGCTAAAGACAAAATGCCTTAAGAATGGAAATAAGCACTAGCTACCTGGAAACCAAAGTAAGATAGTACGGGGAGCTAGCTTTGCTCTCCTGCTTGAGGAAGAGCAACTGAGCTGAAAACTTGGCAAGTGGTAAAGTATAGGCTTTAGGGTAGGAGTTTCCATTAAAAGCAGGAGGTGCCAGATTGCAGTTGGCCTCAAATGTCAGGCTAAAGTGTTCATAGAGGAGGGCCTTGGGAATTTTTTCTTTAATACAAAGAAATGAATCAATAAAATAGTACCATGGATTCCTTTCAGTGCGCAATATTTATATCTTAGTGTAAATACAGCATTTGTCAAATGAAAGACACTGCTCCCATCTAATGTCCACCGTGCTGCCTTTTTAAACCACTAACATATTAGTTGCAGATACAATACTAACATTTAGCTTAAACCGCTGTACCAGGTTAAATGATAACTGGTGGTGTCAGGTTTCTACTCCTTTGACCCTAAATGAAACTTTAGAGGTAAAACATTTTCAGCCAGGGTGCAGGCCCTGGTGCCATGTAATCTAATCTTCATTTTATATTTAAACAGAAACTTTATCTTAAAAAAAAATCGTCTGTTAGTTATGCGAGTATGGGAGTGAGCTAAAAAGGCATTTTGTTTTGATCAACATTCGACATGCATGGTTTTAGGATTGCCAAACTGTTCCTGTCATGTTTCGCTGGACTGGGTTGATTTGTTGTTTTCTGTTTTTTTCTTTTAGGTTCTGGTTCCTTCCTGATGAATCTATGATTAAGGTGTTTTTTTTTTTTTTTTAACATATTGAAAAGATACTGCGTGATTCATAACCTATGTGTTAGTTTTAAATAACGAATGTGAATAAATGTTTTAGGAGCAAGGGAAGTGCCTACTCATGTCGCAGACATTTAATTGAATGCCATTATCTTTTAATGAAATTTGACTGATAACCTAAACCTTCCATTTTTCTAGCTATTTCTCTCTATCCCTGCTTTCTAAACTGAGTTCTCAGTGGGACCAGGGAGTCAGAGGGCTGATGTTCACAGGGTCCCTGAGAACGCTCAGTCACCTCAGTTGTTATCTGAGTACACAGCAACTACCCCCCATGTCCCAGAGAAGCAGCCGAGGATCAGAGAGTTGACTGAGTAAATTGTCACACCGCTAGTAAACACTGGGGACAATGTCCAAACCAGACCTTCCAAGTCCTGAGTGACTTACGCCACGTTGCTTGCCCCTCTCTAAGTTAAATTTGGGTGCCCTGAAGAGCTGTCTTTTCATGACTGAAATGCTGTAATCCAAGTCTCTCTTTTGTCAGTCTTCCAACCAATGGTGATAGTTGAGACCCTGCTGGTGTCCTGTGGAGAAACGAATGCTGTGCTGGGTAGAAAAAGGTTCTCTGAGTCCTAGCCTAGTGAGCTGTGCGGCACTGAGTGAAGCGCCAGGTCTCTGAGATTTGAACGGAGCGCTCCTGAAAGTCTTTCGAAGTTCTAGAATCTGTGACTCTGAATCAGAGGTTTTCATCCATATCAGCAAATACTCTGTTGTAGTTTAATTTCTGTGCTAGGATAACCCTGTCTACAAATAGTGATCATGTCATGGCAATAAGAAATGTATTTTAAAATCTTCGGTGTCCAGTTTTGCACCCTCATTGAAATAAAAAAATTCCATGTATGGATTTTTGTTTCCCTTAGACAACACAAGACATTTGACAGAAGATCTTATTTTTATCATTTCCAAAGTGTTAAAACCAAACCTTCCTTTAAAAAAAAAAAAAACATATTACAGCTTAATAAAAGTGGAACAGTAAAAAAACTGCCTCTAGATCTCCTAGAGGAAGAACTTCTACCAGGAGAACATAAAAATTCCTAGAGGGTGGGATCCAGGCCTTTTCCTCTTTCTGCTCTTTATATGCTTTACGAGTCATCTACTTTCAATGATGACTTGTTTGAATGAATGAATGAATGAATGAGTGAAGAAGGAAACACGGACAGATTTGAGTTCTAGAGAAGGCAAGCAGCTGTGTAGGCTGCTCACAGCCCAGAATACTTACCAGAGTAAACAGTAGCGTCTGAAGGTCCTTGTCTTCAGTGGCTATGAAAACAGGAGGGGAGGGAGGGGCCTCTGCTGATGAACAGCTTTTGCAAGGATTCCTGGAGCATGAGGTAGGTCTCACTCTGCAAGAAACATGCTATTTGGGGCGGCCTAGAACACCCAATAGTCCTCTGCTTCTGTGACAGGCCAGAAAATGAGTACCTCTTGATTAATATTGAAGGGACTTGTACAGCAATGAAATTTCATCAGGATCACTTTAACCTTAATATTTATTTAGGTATAAGATTAGAAACAATTATTTGCAGCATTGATGCTCCACACCACCTAGGGCCCAGTTCCTGCCCGTAGCTCTTAACCACACTGCCAGCCCTTTCCCCAGAGCCCTTAAGAATCCCCTGACCCAGCAACCAAAGGCCTGACACCCGGCTCCCGGCTCCCACCTGGCCAGCAGGCTCTCCAGCTCCTTTGTGCACCCGCCATACAAGTCATTAAAAACATTTTCATATTACCTCTATTTGTATTTACCTATTTAGACAGTTGTTTGTTTCATGTCATCATGTCCGTTAAACTTGAGTTTACTGGTTTTTACTAACTGCAACTAAAATGGGTAATTTTTTGTCTAAAATGTAAGTTGTTTGAGCATATATCCAACTTGAGAAGATTTATGAAAATCATGTTTACTGGGTTACCATGAAATATCAAAGTCTTCAGTTTTCCTTTCTATTTTTCACCAAATAATGTTTTAGTAAACAGGTTGTTGCCAGAGGTTAAAAAAAAAAAAGATTCATCATCCTCTTTATGGTGAACCCTTGTTTCCCACCCAAGAACCTCCACTTGGCTCTCTCCCCAGTCCTGCATAGCCACTCACACTCCCTCGCTGACCTGTCCAAGTCACGCTGATGAGGCCAGCATTTACTGTTGCCTAAGTATTCTGTCCCAGCCTGCATGTAAAAATGCGTCCCTGTAACCTTTTACAGATCTCCAAGGTCACCAACTTGATGAACTGGCATTAATTACAGGGATGTTCTCTCCACCCCCATTGGTGGGAAGAATCACTTTAAGGTGGAAATAAAATGTAACATAGTGAAATGAGTAACACTTTTGGTTCAACAGTTCTAAATCCGGTGCCCGGTATTTACACCGGGAGCCTGGAATTAAGTAGTGGTGGCAAGTGGCACGCTGACCGGACACTGTGGCAGGCAGTGGGACGGGGCTTGCCTCGTGCCGGTGTCATCTCTCTGTGCGGGTAAAGCCACGGAAAGAGCAGAAAGAATGGAAGGATGGAATCAAGATCACGAAGCTGCTAGACTGTGAGATGAGGAAAGAGAGAAAAGATTGGGTTCACAGAACTCTTGGGCAGTCTTGTGAGCAATCCCACCAGCTGCCGTGTCAGCAATAATCCCGCTCCCTCCCCTCCAGGACCGGCTTCCTCTCTGGCCCAGCGGCTGATGGGCCGAGACAGCAGGCGTTCTCTGTGCCAGGTTCCTGGACCCCTAGGGACTGGTAGCCGACTTGACTTGCTCCTCTCCCTCAGCTGACCAGGTTTCAGCATTTCAGCTGGTCCGGTGCCTGACTGCACAAAGGCACACTTTCACTTCATCAGCCAGGCCCTGTCACTTGTCTGGAACATGGAGCAGACACCAAGCAGGACGGGAGGGGCTGG
This sequence comes from Sus scrofa, assembly GCF_054392235.1. Taxonomy (NCBI): domain Eukaryota; kingdom Metazoa; phylum Chordata; class Mammalia; order Artiodactyla; family Suidae; genus Sus; species Sus scrofa. The sequence continues at coordinate 4,921,913 of NC_139383.1, forward strand.
CCATCTTGCTGGCAGGGCCATTAGCCATGAGCCTGGTGGGGGAAGGAGGTCGTTCACCTCTAGGCTCAGACCACGGATGTCTGAGAACTACTTCCTTGTGAACTGTGAAAATATGAAATTATGATACGTGGCCCTACATAACCACCTGCCAAACCATAGACATGCTTTTCTCACAGACGATGTCGATGACGTATCTTTAAACCCCACGCGATGAAACAGGTCCTAAAACATTCATTCACCCTGAAGAGTTTGCTGGTCCCTGGAGGAGGCAGCTGAGCACAGGGGTCTAGACCGGCTGCCACGGAAGTCCTGGGATCCTTTAAATTACCTCTGACTCTCACTGTGCACCTGTAAAATGGGACCATGCGACCTAAGGCTGCTGTCAGGATGATGTGAGTAAATGCATGTGAAGTGCTCAGCAAAATCCCTGGACCACCGGAAGCGCTCAGGAAACAGCATGATTTTAAAAACTGAAAAGAGTAAGGCTTGGTTCTAGTGCTTATTTATCAGTGCACACGTGTCTTGGAATGTGTGTAAATATCTCTATTTACGTTGAAATTGCATCTACAGAGCTCAAACTAGTTAGTCATCAGTTTCCTGCCACTTCCTATTGCACAAAAGCCTTTCCTGTTCTCAGGACTGCTGACACTAGGAAGTAAAAGGACAAATAACTCGATGAAAAGGAGCCTTGATCCCAGGCTGGCTGTGCTGTCAGCAGCAACAATGGCTGATCCGAAGCTGGCGCGGGGCCTTCGTGCTCTCCAAGACCCAGTTTTCAGCTGCTAGATGATAGAAACAGTTCTGGGGCTGCGGGGTAAAGGTGGAAAAGGCGAGACTGCCTGCCTCTCGTCCCTGTCCTGTAAACCCCTGAGCTGGCAGCGAGTGGAGGGACCTGGGAAGATGCCACCTGGTGGAGGGGCCGTGACTCAGGTGGACAGGCTCTGCCTTCCAGACCTGCGGGAGCTCCCACGACCCCATCCACTCCATCCAGACCTTCTAACACTAACCGTTGTGAGCGGACCCAGGGTTTAAAATGTGAGGTCTGAGCAACGGATGGGCTTTCTCCCATCCCTGGCCCCGGGGCTCCGGCCTGCAAGCATAGCCGAGTGAAGGAGCAGGGGCATCCGCCCCCTGCCTGCTGAGCCAAACCAGGCTTTCTTATGTCTCAGCAGACACTGGTAAGAAAAGCAGTGAACACCGCCACCCTGTTTTTAACATCAGATACCATGGGAAAAAATAGCTCGTGTTTTGGGGAACTTGAAATCGCCAAGTGGGGTGGGAGGAGCCGACTGCCTTCACACTCACAAGTGGCTGCTGCATGTCAGTTCCACTAGGTCGTGCATGAAGCAACTGGAAGACAGTGACAGCTCTGGGTTCCCAGGGCCCTCCCTGAAGTGGCCTTGGTGTCTCCGAGGGAGCCAGCAGCCTCAGCTTCAGCAAGACTAGATCTGAGACCAGGGTCAGATCCAGTCCCAGCCCCAGGCCCTGCATCGAGGCTCGGAAAAATTTACCGGTGGAGCCAACACTTTCTCTTAGAGGTTTTCAAGGTATCCAGATGGTTTTCAGCATGAAGGCCAGGACACACAATTTAATCAAGGTAGCTGAAAGGAGAAAAGAATCTTCAAATAAACAGTTTCATAATTATGAGTCTGGCTTCACAGTGAATCACATACCCGTTATAATACTAATGCTGAACAAAATTTACATTTGCATCATATGTTTTCTGGTTACCAAGAGGGCCAGAGTTATCAATAGATTCCTAAGGGGTGTGATTCAGTCTGAACTATAACTGGATCCCTGACGTTCTAAGGGCTTGATAAGAATTTTCCTCCAGTTATCTGTTTCTATAAAACTGGCTTATTGTAACTTGTGGACAACAATTATGCACTAAGCAAAGGTAATGCTTCAGACCATTTGCAAAAAACTTGTCGCATATTTTCGGCCAGATCTGCCCAAGGCAAAATCTTGGCCATATCATTGAACTGGGTGCAAAGGGCCCAAATCTGAGCTCAGGGCTGGGCCTTCCCTCTGGCCTTCCCCTCCCCCACCCAGTTTCAAGTTCAGTAGCTTGCCTCTTTGCCTCTGCCTTCTCCCAGCCCAACAGCCTCTCCTGTCCCGGAGGTGCCATGAGTGTGGGCTACTTGAAGCTTGCTGCTGTGACTGATGGAGCTTTTTATTTATTTTTATAACGTACTGTGCACTACTAGCAGCACAATGTGTATGTCCCATAACTTTGTTCTTAATGTCTGTCATTGCACTTTCTGGATGGGAGATTTTGCAGGCTTGCCAGCAAATATAGCTTTAAAAAAAAATTCGTAAGATTTTTCCTTGTCATTTATCTTTCATCTGATACTGTGTTCAGTGGCCTCAACTTTGCTTGTACAACATTCATTAACGATATCATTCTAGGAGTTCCCTTGGGGGTTAAGGATCCAGTGTTGTCACTGCAGCAGCTCGGGTCGCTGCTATGGCCCGGGTTTGATCCCTAGCCTAGGAACTCTCACATGTCCCGGGCACAGCCAAAACAAAACCAAAACAGAACAAAAACCAATGTCATTCTATAAAAGCAGCAAAGGGAAGTGCACGAGGAAAAAAAAAAAAAAAAAGAGTACAAGGAAACAATTTCCAGAAGGCAAACTTGCTAGGAAGTGAGCTTAATAGCAGTTTTATTGTTCAAGTTCTAAACACAGAAATGCCCCCCCTTGCCGCTAGCCCGGCCTCCGGCTCATCTACCTCTCAACCCCAGAGCGCTCACGTGGCTCTGGTCTTCCCATATACCCTCAGGTTCAGGTTGGTTGGAGGTGGCTCAGGAGAGCTTTAAGATTCTGGGCTGTTATTAAAATTGTTGGCAAGATTTACATTGCTGAGGAAAAGGTGCTGGTTTCTGTGTGATGTTAACCATAGGAAACTATTTCAGAGAAGGAAAAATAAGTAAATAAAAGGGCCCTTGGACCTGTCATTTGTTACTGGAATCTGATTAAATTAGATGACCTCACAAGACTCACAAATGCTGTCCGTCATGGGTCCCGGCCCCCACAGTGGCCCTGGGACTTGGTAGGAAAGAGCTTTCTGGGGTTCATAACTTCCACTGATTATTTCCTTTGTGTTCCCCACGACTTAGACCTTTACAAGCGTGACCCCACTTAGTCTCCCCAACACCCCTGGGTTGTTCACCAGGTTTGTATCAAATCCTGGCTCCAACAGTTTCTAGTTCTGCAGCCTTGGGCCCGTTAAGTCCCCACTCCGTGCCTCTGCTTCTTCATCTTCCAAAGAGGCTCCTTGTCCCAACTCTCAGTTTGAGGAGTGGGCCTGTGTGAGTTCAGATACGCAGAGGCCTGGCAACAGAGTCACAGCTCAGTAATTGCTATTGTTAGGCCCCAACAGGTGCCTCTGGTTTGCAGTCCACTTGCAGGATCCTGGCATCTGATGAAGCAAAGATCAACAGCAGTTTGTCAAGGTATTTCTCTTCTTCCTGAGCACGCAGCTAATCGACACTTCCCACCTCTCTTGAAGTTAGTCACGGCCACGTGACTGAGTTCCCGTAGACAAAATATGAGCTGAGGCAATGCCCTCCACCGTCACCTGTCCCAGAGGGGCCTCCTGGATGAAGGCTTGTTGAAAATGAGCATCCCGAAAACACGGCCGGAGAAGGGCCGGCCACCTTGCAGATCTCTTCAGCTGCACCATTCTGTTACCTCAATAAGAAATGCTGTGGTTGTCTTTAGATTAATATGCATTTGGCGAGCTAACTTTTGCCAGCACAGCTCGTATACATTGAGCTCAATAAAGGATTGATTCGTGGTAAACTGTTGCAGCTAGAGTTGTCTATGCAGCATATTTTCCCTTCTTCCTCCTCCTTTCCATAAGGAACCTCTCTTGTTTGGTGGGAACCGCAGTGTGATTTGGGTGTGGAGTAATACCTCTGCCACCGTGGCTGGCACACACAGGACTCCCCGCCCTTCCCACAGAGCCACCTGACCCAAGGCAGGCTCATCAGTCATTGCTACCACTCTCTTTGAAACTCCCAGAAAAGCAGGGTCTCTCTGTTCGGTGAGATTATTGACAACAGAGGATGAAGCTATTTGAGGGATGTCAATTGCCCCATGAAAAGAGCCCTGGAGTTCCCATCGTGGCGCAGTGGTTAATGAACCCAATGAGGAACCATGAGGTTGTGAGTTTGATCCCTGGCCTCACTCAGGGGGTTAAGGATCCGGCGTTGCCATGAGCTGTGGTGTAGGTCTCAGACACGGCTCAGGTCCTATGTTGCTGTGGCTGTGGTGTGGGCCGGCAGCTACAGCTCTGATTAGACCCCTAGCCTGGGAACCTCCATATGCCGAGGGAGCCACCCTAGAAAAGGCGAAAGAAAAGAAAAGAAAAGAACCCTGCACTTCTTAATCTTTGATTCTTATTGCCTAATGAATGAATAGGTCATTAGCTCCTTTTTGGCTGAGCTAATTAGAGATAGCTTTCTCATTAAATAATAACAACCATAACTGCCCGGTTCCAATTTACCAACATTGCCCTTTCAGCCAGTTCCCTTGGGCCTCGGACTCTGCTTGCTCTCTCCCCTTCCCCAACACTTGCCCTGAAAGTCCTCTTGATAATCCTATCTTCACATTATGTAGAATATTAAAATTCCTTAAATAATTAGCAACAGTAACAGGCATGACTTCCACTAGGGAAAGAAGAGTATTAGTCACGGACATGTGGTCTCAACTGATAATACTCATTCTTAGGGAAGGAGCCTGTCTCTGTGTAACAAAAAATGAGATCCCGTCAGAACAAACTCCATAGGACTGCCCACACTTTTAAAAAAAATTGCACTGGGAGTTCCCGTTATGGCGCAGAGGAAACGAATCTGACTAGGAACCATGACGCTGCTGGTTCGATCCCTGGCCTTGCTCAGTGGGTTAAGGATCCAGCATTGCTGTGGTGTAGGTCGAAGACACGGCTCAGATCTGGTGTTGCTGTGGCTGTGGTGCAGACCAGCAGTTGTAGCTCCAATTAGACCCCTAGCCTGGGAACCTCCATTTGCCACGAGTGTGGCCCAAAGAAGACCAAAAAAAAAAAAAAAAAAAAGACAAAAAAATTTTAAAAATTAAAAGAAATAAAAATAAAAAATTGCCCTGAACTTTTATTAAAAATATCTCAAAGCGGTGAGTCTAGAGGTTTGGATTTCCTCCATAATGTGTTGCCTTGTAATAGAATTTGACCAGTAATACTCTGATATGTTTATTTAAAGCAACACAGCTGCAACCCCGGAGATTTGCAAAATGGGAAAGAGCAATATAAATTAATGTTTACAGTTGGTTATCCTCCCAGCCTTCACTTCAGTTTTTCTGTCAAGTATAGTATATCCCCCAATATTTGATGGAATAGTTCTATAAAATATAAAATCCACTTTTTTGTCTCAAACGATATTAGGCATTACAAGTGTTTCCCTTTGAATTCTATTTTGAAAATTTTACTTAAACCAATTCCTTACAAGAAGGGAGAGTTTTTTATAACTTTTTGCTGTCATTGTCTTTCATTTTGGTGAAAACAAGACCAGCCATATGGCATCCAAGTTTTCTTTCCCCATAGTCTTTTCTAGGCTTTGAGTTCATGGGCTCAGTGAAACCACACTTCGGAGGAAAGACTTTTCCAGCTTTAAGGCACTTCTTTATCTTTACTTTCCTTCACTCCCAAGTCCCTCCAAAATCAAGTGCCAGGAGTTCTAACTCCATAGAGCGAGTCTGGAGTAGGTATGGCGTTTAAAAAAAAAAAAAGAAAAAAAAAAAATCCTTGTTCATGTTGGGGGAGAGGAGAGTCAGAGGTGTTTAATGTGTGCAGAACTTCTGTTTGGGGTGAGGAAAACGTTCTAGAAACAGATAGTGGTAGCGGTTACACAACATCGTGAACGTGGTTAATGCCACCGGATTGTACACTTAAAAATGGAAAGAGTGGTAAGCTTCAGGTGTATTTTGCGCCCCCCACACAAATCTTGTCCATACGTCCTGTCTTACGTATTTGTATACATCGCCAAATAGAGATGCATCATCCCTGGCTATAGCAGCAGCTAAGAAGAATGAAGAAATCGGTCAAATATAGAGAGTAAAGCAATTTCGTTCCTTAGAAAACTACAAGATTGAACAAAGCACACACATCCTTTGCCATCCGTCTTTGGAAACCGGCTCTGTGTGCTCATGCGCAGAAGAAAGCCAAGCCCCGCCGCGGTATTGACAGGAACAAGATGAATGACCCCCTGGAGACCAGAGGGTTTGTATTCGAGTTTCCAACACCTTTTCATCCTTTTGTGCCTCTTCTTGATTCACATGCAGATTAACCCAGACCAACTCCTCACTAAAGACGCTTTTTTCGCTCCCGTTTGGAAGGTAGAAGGAGCATCTAAATATTTATGAGGCTTTTTCTCCCGGGTTTATGTTGCGCTCTTGTTGGATGTGGAGGAATTACGTTAATGAATGCGTGCCTGCACACACCGACACAGAAACCAGGCAAAGGGGAAAAAAACACACACACAGCGCTTTGTCGGCGCTCACCAAACAGTTCCCATGAAAAGGAAGAAAAGAGCGAGGGGGAGGAAGAGAGATTTAAAATCTGTTGCCAGGAGAGAAATAAATTGTACAGCTCAACACAAAAGCCAGTACAAAGTTTCATCGTTGCTTTCTGGAGCTGCAAATGTAACTGTTGGGTCAAGTCGGTACAAATGTGAACTAAACCGTGATGGAAAAGTGAGAACGGGCTTGCCTGGCTCTTCCCGGTGATGAAGAAAATTAAGGACAGAGTTTTGGAAATACTGGAAATAAAGGATTTATTAGGAAACAAAAAACTGGCCAGCCCTTTCTTTTATGTAGTGCTGTCTACTTGGGTATGAATCCATGAAGAGGTTACCAGGGTTTTTATTGTACTGCCTACATACAGTGTCTTTTTGGTTTTTAATCTCGTGCCTTGTAGATAATGTTTTTATTAGTCTACTTTAAAGTGAATTCACCCTAAATGTGTTTGCATGAAATGATATCCGGTTATGGCTTAGACGCTAAATCATCTTTAATTATAGGTAATCTTTATGATAGTTTAATAGATAGAATAAAATATGAGCACAGTGGAACGGAGATGCAGGCATATTAATGGCATTAATATCACACTGCCAGAAACCGTCATCTTTCCAACCTTTAATCATCTTCTGTTCTATTCTCCTGTCAACACAGAAGGCCAGAGTGGTGGGTCAGAGCCCTGCTTAAGATGGGCTGGGTGGCTCTGTCATCATCTTTAATATTTGTGTATCAGGGTATTAGGTTTAAAAGCGCTTTTTTTTTTCTTTTTTGAAAAAATGTTATCCCTCGCCTGGTATTTGTTTTCATTGGTAGGTTGTAATATACAAACAGATTAAGGTTGTGTTTGTCGTTTTTGAAAATTCTTGATGAATACAAGAAATTCTTGGCCTGGTTCTTGTCACCTATCTCCACAGGGGGTAAAAAGGTTCAGAAAACCTGCCTCAGGCCCCCTCCCAGCCCACACTGGTGCCTGCCACCGAAGGCAGGGAGGGTGGAAAGTCAATCTCCAAAGTCCCCTTCCACAGAGAGGAGGCTTCCCTACACATTTGTGTGACAAGCAGAATGTTGGCTGTTAATTGTTACGATTTACTTGTTTGTTTCACATTAGAGTCAAATGCAGAAGAGAGTCCCCTGGTTCCTATCCCCCCTCCAGATCTGGTTACTTGATTCTTGGTGATCCCAAGTCCAGAAAGTATTTGGCTATAGCCAATTTATGTAACTATTGTTATGAGCTAAGCATTACATATTCTTAGTGTACAACCAGAGTGTCTGTAAATCAGTTTCATCAATAAAAACGAAGACAAAACGTTCACGCAGAAATTTTTAACCATCTTTCATCTGATACCCTGACAGGGAATTGTATTAGCTCAGCATTATTTCATAGTCATTTATTACTTGCTTGTCTGAATGAATAGGTGCTTGGCTATATCTAAGTTTAAAGAAACTGCACCTAGGTTTTAAAGAAAAATTTAATGAAAGGTTCACAAAATTATTCCAAATTCCACCTGGAGGGGGGAAATGCATTGCTTAGAAAGTATTTCAGAAGAGGATTTTGTATAAAACTGAGGAAAGCAGTGTGAATATTCACAATACTTTAACATGAATATTGCATGGCTCTTATCAAAAAATTAAACACATGTGTACTTCATTATTGATTTGTGCATCAATAGATATAGAACTATTACCTCTCTGATAGTATATTGCTCAAGCCGAATTGATGCTCATTCTTCAAGCTGCTAGAGCATCTGCAAGAGGCATCATAGCACCTGAATGAGGCCTCCTGTTGAGCCAGCCCACACTCATCACCTGGTCTAGGCTGAGACTGGACACAAGACAGGAAACACGAGCGCTGCCATTTATGTCATCACCCTAGAAGGCCAGGTTTTGCTCGCAGTAAGGGGTGGGTCTCCAAGAAAGATTTCCTTTGACTAACACTATTCACAAGTTTTCTTTACTTCTTAATGTTTTTATTAGTTACAGTCTTTAAATAGCGTGTATGGGAGTTCCTGTTGTGGCTCAGCGGAAATGAATCTGACTGGTATCCATGAGGATGCAAGTTCAATTCCTGGCCTTGCTCAGTGGGTTAAGTCTCCTGCATTGCTGCGGCTGTGGTATAGGCCAGCAGCTACAACTCCAATTCAACCCCTAGCTTGGGAATCTCCATTGGCTGTGAGTGCGTCCCTAAAAAGCAAAAAAAAAAAAAAAAACAGTGAGGAAACAGACATGTTCATGATGCACTAATAATAATCCTAAAAATTTATGAATTTCTGCAAGTCCATTTGATTATAGGTAATCAAGAGATTTAGAATTATATGTGCCTTTAAGCTATAATTTCACTTTTTGGAATTTATGTTGTATAAATAGTTAAAGATATAGCAAAATTATTTCCAATGTGGCAGATACAGAAGAAAGAATTTTAATTTTGTTATTCTTCATTATTTTTGCCAAGCTATATTTTCTATGACAAAGTTCATTATGTAATAAGAAATCAGCCATAAAATCTATTAAGAAAAATTGTTTGTCCATAGTCAGGGAGCTCCTTTGTTTTCGACTGATTGAGGATCCCTTCCTGGAACTTCATGGAAGCTACCCCAGGATCACAGAAATGTTCAGATCCAAAGACGGATGAAAAAGGTGCGTGCAAATACTCTTGAGACAGTGCCTCTCCTGACATCAGAGCAAACCATGCAAAATGTCAGAGAAACGGTCATTGTCTGGGGAAATGCACACAAAATTTGAAAATTTTAGTTAACTCCTATATATAAATATATGTGACAGTTTATAACATCCATTTGCTTTTTTAAAAATGCAACTAAATACACAGAAAATATAGACATCTCAGCATTTTCACTCTCAAAAGTTTGGAGATCTCCTCTTTCACCCCACCTCTGTTTTTCTCTAGTTCAACTTCATTGCCATGGAGTTTCATGCAAATAGAAAAGTAACGCCGGACATCATCTTTTCTCAAACCAGAACTGATCTGAATTTGTATTAAGCCAGCAAGGAATAAATGAAAATATCTCTATGAAGTCTTAACTCAGAGCTGAAATATCAAAAACGACAGTTTTGCATTCCATCTCATTTTTCACAAGGGTTTTTTTTTTTATCTCATGGTATGATTTTTGTTTCTCAAATATTTGATCCTTGAAAACTGCACCCAACTCATTACCAGGTTTAAAAACACTGCCTGTTTTGGAATGTTTACACACGGTTCTCAAACACGATGGGAACTGGCAGACCAGCCCAGGCTGTTTTCATGGAAGCGCTGGGAGTGGCAGCTGTTACACATCCCGATATTTTTCCAGACTGAAACTCTTATTCCCTACACCCAGGCACGTGTTTCACAGCTGAGCCCAAATCCAAACCGAATTTAAAACTTTTTGGCTAAATGCCACATTCAAAACTTCCCTGACCTGTCTTCCTCTAGTCTCTGACAGCGTATACACGTACTGACTAGTCTGAAAATAGCTGGTTCGTAAACAGGGGGGAAACTGTCCAAGAAATATTTGCACAATGAAATAATCATTTCGTTTTGTCCATATAGACAAACAACCAGTCCATTTGGTAAAAAAAAATTTTTTGTTGTTCTTTTTAACATCTCTTGAGTTGACTGAACTCGACTGGATGGTTTGTTTATATTGGTTCATTGTTATCTACCGAGGTGAATCTTAGATCTGATTTTCATAATATAGGGAAGAATGTCCACTGAGAAATGTCTTAAGTTATGTCTTAAGTACTGTAGTTGGTATTTAAGCATATGGTTAAACGCAGCTAATACTGAGTAATAAACGCTTCAAGTGGGAAAGCCCTGCAGAGTTTGTCTTGCCCAGTGGCTGACAGAGCCCTGAGCTTCAGTATTTCCTTCCTTGAGCACTGTAATGACTGCAATCCCATCAGTGACTTTTGGTATGATGGATTTCCTGCAACAACAAAAAATACAATTAAAAAAAAACCCAGGGGCACTGTCTAGCCATTTACTCCTTTAACCTCTGTACAGTGTTGCATAAGAGATGTGAAAACCAGAGCAGATCAAGTTTGGAACCTACCAACCTTGGCCTCTTGCCTTCAAGGAATGTTTAGGTCTATTTTTTTTTTTTTTTTTAAGAGTTGCTGCCGTTTAGCTCAGTAAGTTAAGGATTGGGCGTTGCCACAGGCTGCGAAGCTTGGATCCTGTATTGCTGTGGCTGTAGTGTAGGCTGGCGGCTGCAGCTTTGACTTGACCCTTAGCCTGGGAACTCCCATATGCCACAGGTTTGGGCGTAGAAAGAAAAAAGCAAACAAGCAAACAAACAAGCAAAAAGCAACTAGTTCTTACAGAGAGAAAAGTTGGGAATAAGACTTACGTAATCCTTCACTTTAAGCATAATTCACCTACAAAATCATTCAGTCTTCCTAAACTATGTGAATGGAATTTGTTTGCATAAATCTAATTCCACCAAAGGCTTCTAAAGTGTGAACTAATTACACGATCTAATTTTGGAGCTTTTCCAAAGTTAATCTCTGAATTAGTTATCTTTTGCTTTTCTTTTATGTGTCATCTTGCTTTTTCACATTTCATTAGGTATCAAAACCAAGAGAGACAAAGTACAAGCTATTTATGTGTTATTAAGTCTCAAGATAATGGGAAATATTTTATCACAGTTAGATCTGCAGAAGAGTTAGGTGGTTCCTAAACCAGTGTTTTGGCAGAAAATAAATAATTATGGGCAGCAGTAACTTAAAACACTTAAAGATATTCCTAAGAACAGTCATTTTGACTGACGTTGACCTTGGTGCTCATGCATGTCTATGAGTGTGTGTGTGTGTGTGTGTGCGTGTGTGCACGCGTATGTGTGTGCATGCGAGTGCATGTGTGCATGTTTGTGTGCACGCGTGTGTGTGCGTGCATGCGTGAGAAAGAGCATGTGCTCGCGGCTATACAATGAGGTGTGGTTGCAGGGAGCACTGGATGTTATGTGGGAAGTCATGGGTCCAAGGCCGGTCCCAGCACTGGCTGACTGTTTGATAGGAAGGAAGTTACCCACTGTCTCTGAATCTCAGTTTTCTCATCTACAATTAGGCTTAATGGAGTTCCTGTTGTGGCTCAGTGGGTTAAGAGCTTGACTGGTATCCACGAGGATTGCTGGTTTGATCCCTGGCCTCGCTCATTGGGTTAAGGATCTGGCATTGCTGTGCATGAGCTGTGGTGTAGGTCACAGATGTGGCTTGGATCACACATTGCTTTGGCTGTGGTGTAGACCGGCAGTTGCAGCTCCAGCTCCGATTCAACCCCTAGCCTGGGAACTTCCACATGCTGTGGGTGTGGCCCTAAAGAGACAAAAAAAAAAAAAAAAAAAAAACCCTGACAAAATAAAATAATAAAAATAAAATAAAATTAGGACTAACAATGCTTGTCCAGGTCTACCCTTTCAAGGGCTTGTCATAGAAATAAAAAGAAATCAGGGCCCTAATAGCATCTCCTGGAGAGTGACATAATTATACCAATGACACAATGTGAGATTTGGGATAATTTATCTAACATGACTGAGTCTTATTCCTTCTTACATGGGAGGGTTATAACAAACTCATGGCAGTAGACGTGATATTGCAGTGTAATATGCTGCAGGCAGACACATTAGTTTGGCTCTTTAAGGAGCATAAACTCAACTGGAAATAGTTTAAACGAAAAAAAAAAAGAAAAGTGTTCATTGACAAGTCTCAAGCAACCATGGAAAAGAAGCAGCAGAGCCTCTAAAACCACTGGACCCAGAAGTTTGAAGGCGAACAAGACTTTCTCTTTTCTCTTCGCACCGAATATGGTTTGGCTTTTCCCAGGCCAACTTTCTCCACGTGGCCGGACACACAATCCCCAGCAACAGCGATGCCTTACATCTCTCGATTTTGCTACAAGACAAAAAAAAAAAAAAAAAAAAAAAAATAGAATCGCCCACCTCCTCACCCCAAGACTGACGCCCGTTGTAAAGTCCCAGGAGAAGCCTCTAGTGGGCTCAGCTTGGATCAGGGCCCTGGGGTGGGAGCGTGTCCTTGGCTGTCAAGGCAAGAAATGCTCACCAGAAGCACGGACAGTCGGCCTTCTCTCCTCTCCGGCGAGGGTGACCCTAGGCCGAAAGGATGAAGCTCTCCGTCAGACCCACTCGGCCTTCGGCGGCTGACATGAGGAACATTCCAGAACAGATTTAAGCGCGCCTTCAAAGTTTAAATTGCTGAAGCAATAAAAGGTAGACGAAGTTTATTCTGGTGCCTATAACCTAAACCATTCCCGTTTATAATCTTGTGGAACCACAGGACCAAGGATTAAAACCATTCTCTAATTCTCTTTTGTTAAGAACCAGCACTATTTCAGAGGGTTTTTTCCAGTTTTAAAATCTGATTCATCTCCTGTTAAATCATGCCTATGATTTACTTGGGGCAATGGCTGAAATTTTTTCAATTAGAAAAATGTACATTACAAGTACGTTATTTATAAAGTGTGCAGAGTCGACTATGTTTTAGAGTCCCACCTGAAGAGGCAACAATAGAAGGCCAACACAAATATAGATTCTTGGGTATCACACGGGTTTAAACCATCTGCCTTCTCCCTCAAAGGTCTCTCTGTACAACGTCTCCATTCCTGGACAGCTTTTTCTCTGGTGACTCTTGTCTGCCATGGAAGCTGTTCTGCTTGGCAGAAGCTGTGTCCCTTGATGGAGTTGAGTGTGGCCCCGTGCTGGGGTCTTATGTGCCATGCTTGACACTTGGTGTGTGGGCTGGACCAGCTTCTCTGCATTGGATCACGTAGGTGCTGTCTGCCTGGGTGGTATCTCTTGATTTCCCACCGCCAGTGGCAGCCTCTGTCCACCCCATCCTTTAAGACTGGGGCAAGCTTCATGCTGTAGGGTAGACTATTCCGTTGACCTCTCTCTTAAAGAGTGCTGCTTTCTTTTGGGTGAATGTGTGATCTGACCATATCCGTGGGTACTTCTCAGGCATAGCTTGATGCATCTTCTCAAATGGCTATCTGTGCAGGTTTTGTGTCTCCAAAGCTAAGACCTGAATGAGGCCAAGTTCACAGGAGGAGGGTGACCTTCAATGCTGCCAGAACACGAGCATTTTGCATGTCATTGTCAAAGCAGGAGCAGAGTAGACCAGCTTGGCCAGTTTCATCACTATGCCCCGTTCCCTCGGTGGTGGTGGTGGGGGGGGGCCTTACCTGATTGGGAGCAAGGGTTGGGTGGGGGCTGGACTCCATCTGCCCCTGCTTTTGTCCCTCTGAGCCTGGGATGTGGGGCCCAGGTAGGATGGAGCACCTCCTGCCTGTGGCTGCAATGGGAGAGCTAGAGGGCAAATGCTGAAAATAATATTCTGGGGTGAGGGCCAAGGTCATGGCCAGCAAAGATGTCCAAACCATGTCATAAATTAAAGTAACTATTGGAAAACCGTGGCTTAGTTAACAGAGCCAAAGTGAGTGGTGCTGAGGCCCAGAGCAGCCAAGAATGCAGAGGGAGAAAGTACAACAGGCCTTCCTGGGGAAGGACATTAGGGGTCCCTGCTATAGGCTGGCCAGGTCTGGGAGGGTCCAGGCCCACAGCCATGGGAGGCAAGGGTGTGCCTGCTCGTTTACTGGATTGTTCCATATGCTCCTGGGAACCCACCTCCAAGTTAATTCTGATCTCTATGATCTCTAACTTTTTTTTTTTTTTGGCTGTGCCTGAGGCACGCAGAAGTTCTGGGACCCGGGATCGAACGCGAGCTACAGCAGTGACAACGCCAGGTTCTTTACCTGCTGAGCCGCCAGGGAACTCCTCTGGTCTCTGATTTAAAGTTCTTCACAGATGGGCAGGAAATGCTACTCTCCTGTTATTCTAGTCCCAAACCAGCCTGGATACATGCAGAGCCAATTACCAGTTTAGTCCCATTACCTTTATTCCCCATTTTTGTGCAGCCCTGCAGACTATCCAGAATGCCACGGCCTTTAGTGCCAAGGAGCTCGGGCAGTCACACGCCCAACACCACGTGGAGGAGAGGAGTTTGTGATGGTTGCTTGCTCCACCCCCGTGTGGAGGGGACAACAGGACGGACACTGTTTCGTGACAGTTTCCCTACTTTATCTAACTATCCATGCACTTCCTCCTCTTCTCTCCTCTTCCTGGCGGGACATTTTCATACATACCCAATGGCGGAAGACTCGAAAGGAAACACAAGCACTTTATGATGCTCTTAATCAGAGTCCAAAGGCAAGGCCAGGCTTTCTGTTACAAGTTCAATCACATCATAGAAACAAACCATAGGCCTTAAAAAAGAAAACTTTCCAAGCCCCAAGAATCATTTCATTGCTTCTACAATGCCATTGAATCATTACATACTTTTCTCATACTAAAGGCAAAACGATGTCCGTCCCTGTTACTTAGACGTTACATTGTTTAATTCTTTAGCATTTCTGGAGTTCTCTTCTGGCTCAGAGGATTGAGGATCCGGCATTGTCAACTGTGGCTGCTTTGGTTGCTCCTGTGGTACAGGTTCGATCCCTGGCCCAGGAACTTCGGCATGGCCCGGGTGTAGCCAGGAAAGAAAAAAAATTCTGACACACACGCACACACAAATTCAAACAATGTAACTCCCCGAAGTCCGCACACATTAGCAGTTCCAGTTGTTGGGTGATGGAATTATTCTTGCGCTGTTATTCTGCTCTGAAATGTTGATGTCGGAAGGGCCCCCCCCCCTCACCTCCTGGACTGTGTAATTGAATGGAGACCCACCTGGGCGGCAGGAGGCGGAAACAATCCAGGTGGCCCATGAATAATCACGCTCCGGGTTTACTGAGGGGACTATTTAAAAAGTTCTGGACTCTGGAGGACGAGAAAGCCAGAAAAAGCCCTTTTCATGTATATAGTTTAAAAAGCCGGCTTATGCACAGCCTCACTGCCCATCGAGGGAAATTGATCACCTTTGTAAAACATTTCATTTTCTGACAGGAAAGTTCAAACCTGGCCGAGGGTTACAGTCCCTTCTTTGTGTCCAAGGACTTACATGTTCAATTTCTCTTCATATTAATTCTCTTTCTAGCTGAATTTGAGTGTGTGGCAAAAAAAAAAAAAAAGAGCTTGAAAGCACAAGATTCTTTTCTATCCAGCGACCAGAAAGGAGGAGTGGCTCTGGCCTGTCTCATTTGAAATGATAACTAGCACTCTGGATAAAAGGAACATCCAGGGGAAAGGGTCGCCCCTCCCAGGCCTGTGGTCTTGCGGGGGCGGGGGGGGGGGGGGGGAAATAGTCCCAAGGTGGTGGGGAGGTGACAAAAGGCCACGGCAGCACCTAAGGCAGGGGAGGTAAGGGGCCGCCGGCCACCGTGGGTGACACGTGGCTGCTGTAGGCGGAGGTTCAAGGGCCAATATTCCATAATTACAGCAACCGATACAAGCAAGTATGTTAAGATTATTATATGGGTAGTGAATTCTCAAATGTGAATTAAAAAATGGATTCCTATGGCAACTTAAGTATGCCTGTAGTACTATTTTACCAAGTAACCTCTAGGAATATCCTGAGATAGAGCCTTTCTCAAAAACCAACAAATCCCAGACAGCAGGAGAAATATCCTATTATATGAACAATTAGCAATTAGGGGAACCAACTGATTTATATCTTAGTAGGGGAAGCAGTAGCTTATTGAGCACCTGCCGTGCCAGACACTGTTACACCTTTTTCGTCCATTTCCTTGTTTTATCCTTTCGACAATCCTGTGAGTTATCAGTGTACCCATTTCACGGATAACAAAACTAAGAGAATTAATAAGTGTCCACATTACTTGGTTCAGACTCAAGGCCATGGCACTCTGCCTCCACACTAATATTCTTAAAATGCCACTGCCCTCTCAGTAGGAAACCACTGAAACCTATGGCAAGAGTAATAGCAGCACTCCCTTAAGTGTAGGAATCTTAGGTGGGCCGAAAGTTGTCCTTTGTGCTTGGAACAGGGCCTGCACAAAGTTGGTGTTCAGGGAGAAGTAGCCACCCATTTCCTGTCCCTAAGACGGTGCTGTCCAATAGAACTTTCTGCTGGATAAAATCGTTCTTTTTTTTGTCTTTTTTTTTTTTTTTTTTTTTTTTTTGCTATTTCTTTGGGCTGCTCCTGCGGCATATGGAGGTTCCCAGGCTAGGGGTCTAATCGGAGCTGTAGCTGCCAGCCTACGCCAGAGCCACAGCAACGCAGGATCCGAGCCGCGTCTGCAACCTACACCACAGCTCACGGCAACGCCGGATCCTTCACCCACTGAGCAAGGGCAGGGACCGAACCCGCAACCTCATGGTTCCTAGTCGGATTCGTTAACCACTGCGCCACGGCGGGAACTCCTGGATAAAAACATTCTTTATCTGCATTGTCCAGCTGGTAAACACCAGTGGCTACCCAGCACTTGAAATGTGGCCAGTTGGCTGAAGAGCCAAACAGTAAATTTTGTTTAATGTTAATGTATTCAATTTCATTTTTAATTTCTGTTTTTATTTTAGCCACACCCTCAGCATTTGGAAGTTCCTGGGTCGGGAACCCAAGTCACAGCCATAATCAGAGCCACAGCAATGACAACGCCAGATCCTTAACCCACTGAGCCATGAGGCAACTCCATAATGAATTTAATTTTAAATAGCCACACATGACCAATGAGAAAAAAGACTCTTTGAGACTGCATGTCTTGCCTGAAGACTCATGAATCGTAAGGGTTAGAACCATGATTCAATCCTGAGTTTTTCCGATATAATCCAAACTCATACTTTCTCCACCACTTTCCCATTAAAAAAAAATGAGGAATCTTGGGCTAAAGGAGCCCTAAAATGTAAACGAATGGGAACATCAGAGATCATTACATTGAGAATGGATAAGCAATGAGACTCTGCTGTCTAGCAAGGGAAGCATATCCAGTCTCTTGGGACAGAACATGATAGAATATGAGAATAAGAATATATATATATATATATGCCTGGGTCACCTTGCTGTACAGTAGAAATTGGCACATTGTAAATCAACTGTATTTTAATTAAAAAAAAAAACAAAGAAAAATTTGATCATCCTTTAGAAATGTGTTTTTTTTTTCTTTTTGGCCACTCCCGTGGCATTGCAAAGTTCCCGGGCCAGGACTTGAACCTGTGCCTTGGCAATACCTGACAAAGCCAGATCCTGAACCTACGGCACCACAAGAGAACTCCCGGAATCCATTGTCTTTTAACTAAAGTTCATCAGATAAGAAAGTTATCACAGCCAAAAGGAATTGCAGAGCAACAATGGTGCTTGTGTGCTACTATTACAGTAAGCCAGCAGTTAGTTCACATCTAGTTATCTGAGTTGTAGGAATAAAAGAGCAGCAGTAGTCGCAAGGCAAGACGGTGACACCATCGCTGTGCACAAGGATGGTGGGGGTGGGGGGTGATTTGCGGAGGCAGTGAATTACGGCAGCTGCTCTAAAATAGCCTTTTCTCTGCCTTTTTTATCTTCATCTCTCCAAGGTGCCTTTTCAGACCTCTTTTCCTAATTGCTCTCGCCCACGATGTTTTAGTACCACAGATGTACTGCTTGCTTGTTTCTCTGTTGTACGTATATCCGTGCTTTTAAATAAAAAAAGAATGGGATTTATTGCCGCCACTCCCCCTCTCCCCCCGCCCGCCCCAAGAACCAACTCTCATCACCTTCTAGGAGGAAGGGGTGATATCACCTTGGCTAAGGATGTGCTGCTGGATTAGCGCCTCTTGGCAACTGGAGAGGGGCAAAGTGGAAAAGGCATGGGCTAGCTTTAGTCCTGGCTCTGCCTCTTAGGCAAGTCACTCCATCTCTTTAAGCCTCTCTGTTTGGCTCATCTGTAAAATGGGGGTAAGATGTTCTGCGGCCTTGGGCCGTTGTGAGGATTTCAGACGGTGATGAGTGTTCACCAAGGGCTTGTGGCTCCCACGAGATGCTCTCTAGATCTTGGCTGGTTTTATTTTCCTTGTCAACACAGAAATAGTACTGCATTGTGCCAGTTTTCAAATCTCTTTTGTTTTCAAAAGTTACCATGTTGGACTCCTTAACTTTAAGAGGGGGCTTTACAATATCTAGGAAGATCTCCTTCTTTTAGGGTGAAGGTTCTTGAGAAATGACTGCTCAGATAGATACAAGGCATCGTCCTCCTCCTGCTGAAGTCAAATCTTCCAAACACTTATTAAGGCCCTTCAGAGCTGATGAGACAAATCACAGGCAGCATTTGCCTGATATAAAATATGCACAGTAGCACTATCTTAATTAGATGTACATGTCTCTGAAGATATAAATAAATGCTTCCTTTTTGATATGTCTGATTTAATAGCCTAATAACAGGGGAATCTTGCTGAAATATAATTCAGGGGGTGAGGGAGAAATTAATAAACTCAAATATTTAAAGCTCAACAGCAATTAACAACCCATTTAAAACAAATTTCCAATTTTTAATTTTATTTATCCTTATCCAACCAGGACTAAGCCTGGGGTTCATCATTATTCATTTTTCAGACCTAACAGGGTGCTGCTCTGCCCTTTGCTTGGGAGGCACTTTCAAATTCCATTATCCGGGGGCAGCCGACCATGACGCAGGCGAGGGCTGAGAGGGAATCAGAGACCCACCTGAGCCACCAGGGCACAAGGTTCCTCTTTCCCCCTGTTTGCTATTTGTGCTTCTCACCCTTCCCTGGAAACTGGGGGTTGGATTTTGGTGCTATGTGAGTAGCTACACACCTACGCCCATACACAAAACGGGAATACTTTTCCCTTCAAGGGCCCTCAGGCAGCAAGGAATGTGCCATCAGTGCCCAGCCAGGGCAGTCACCTTCGTTCTGACCTTGGTGGCATATGAAGGGAAAGTGAAAGTGAGTGACCAGGCATGAATACTCAGAAGTCACCCCAGAACGAGCCCCGACCCCTCCATGAGGGAGGGGTGTGGTGGGCTCAGTGCCCTGCATCTTTCCTGTTTGTCCCCGGGCCCCAAAGATGGGGAAGGAGGTGGGGTGGGGAACATGGAGAGGAGGCCCTCCCTAAAAGATGCTCTACCCGACTGGGGGTGCTGGCGGCACACAGGGATGCAGAGAGCCAAGCAGGCCCAAGGTCACCCGTCTAACAGTAATTATGCGTGTGTAAACCCAGTTAGGGGACAAGTGAGAAGAAAGGTTGTGGGGAGTGAAGAGCCACACGGTGACCTGTGTGGGCGGAGCTGCAGGACGAGGATGACCCCCGAGACGGCCCCTTCTTGCAAGGGCTGCACCCTTTTTTTTTTTTTTAATGCTTTTTAGGCTGACCTCACAGCATGTGGAGATTCCCAGGCTAGGGGTTGAATCGGAGCTGTAGCTGCTGGCCTACACCGCAGCCACAGCGATGCTGGACCTGAGCCTCATCTGTGACCTACACCACAACTCACGGCAATGCCAGATCCTTAACCCACTAAGCAAAGCCAGGGGTTAAACCTGCATCCTCATGGGTACCGGTCAGATTTGTCTCTGCTGCACCACGACAGGAATTCCAAGGGTTGCCCTTTCTCCAGAGAAGCAGCCTTCACTGTCTGGTCCTCTTGGGCTACTTTGCTATGTGGAACGAACCCAGGCCCTTCACTGAGACCCTCTCACCACCCCCAGTGGGCCCAGTGGCCATCCTTATACCACGTGATCTTGTCTATTGGGTCTCAAGGATCAAACCTTCACCAGAGCAGGCACCCGAGCCACAGCAGTGACAACACCAGATCCTTAACCCGCTGAGCCACCAGGGAACTCCTCTCCCAAGAATTTGAAATTGGGATGAATGGCACTCACTGTCGGCTGCTTACCTGGATGGAGATAAGGCAGATCAGGAGGCTGAACTGATGTTCTGGGTGTGGGTGGCCATCAGCTGACAGGCAAGGAGAGCTGGGTTAGAGAGAGAACTGAGGGGGCGCTGGGGGAACTAAGCCATCAAGTACTGCCTGCGGTCTGAGTCTTATCGAGGCTTATCGGGCGTCTGCTCTTGGTCCTTTGTAAGGTCTGACTGTGTTTCTGGCCCTTGGGCACTATTTATCTATAGAAGAAACGCCTCTTTTTTAATGCTGAAACTCCTGCGGTTAAGGTCTCTGTACCAATAAAGCAGTTTACCTAGTCATGGTGACCAAGGAGAGCTGGGGATGACACTGGCCACGCCCAGATGTTGGAAAAGGCCGAAGACCAAACGTAAGTAAGCTCAACACAAGATGCCTCTACCATGTAAAACACTTCTCCACCTAGGAGCTGTGGGGACACAGGGGACAGGGAGGGAAGGAGGACAACGGTGGACGGCCAGCGCTGCCGGGAGGACTTGGGGGCCCCTCCTAGAATCAGAGGTGGGAGTCCCTGAAATCATGAGCCTTCCCATGTAAAGTGATGGATTCGTTTCCTGGGGCTGCTGCAACAAATCACGACAGCTTGGTGGCTTCAAACAATGGGAATCTAGCCTCTCGCAGACCTGGAGGGCCAAGTGCAAAGTCAAGATGTCGACAGGGCTGGCCTCCCTCCAGAGGTTCTCATGGAGGTTCGGTTCTTTGCCTCCTCCAGCTTCTGGGGGCCGCAGGCACGATGCGGCTTATGGCTCTGTCACTCCAATCTCGGCTCCATCTTCACAGGACCTTCCCCTCTTTGTCTCACTTTGTCCCACTCAGGTAATCCAGGATGAGCTGCTCTCAAGATGCTTAGTTTCATTACATCTGGAGGGACCCCTTTTTCAAATAAGACCGCCCGCACAGGTTCCTGGGGTCAGAGCGTGGCCATATCTTTGGGCGTGGGGACTGGATTCAACATACGACTGAGGCTAAATAGCAGACAGGGAACACTCATGGTGGAACGAGGAGTTCAGGCATCCCTCTTGTTAGATCATAGTTAATGTTTGCTAATTTTTTAAAAATTAATTTCTCTTGCTCTGTAGTGGCCAGCTTATTCCTAGCAGAGAATTTTGTGCCTGTTGCTTGGATTGCTCAGGGGAGAAAGGCACCCAGATTGCTCAGTGGGGGATTGTGTCTGTAGAATGAGATATTCCGAAGGGCTCCTGGACCGGTCAGACTGTAGGTTTCATTCGTTCCATCTTAACACCGGGCTGGAGGCATGATGTTTCCTTTGAGGAGCCTGGGGCCGAGGCTGGCTGGGGACAAAGCCCTTGGCAGTTTCAGGCAGAGGACGCGTGATTCGCTCGTTGACTGAGCTGAAAGGTAAATTAGATGATTTTAATAAGCAGATGGATTGGGGGATCCAGGAAGGGTCTATTACATTTTTCCTAATAGTTAAGCTTCTGTGTTTTTCAAGCAGCCTTAAGGGACAACTCCTGGGGTAGCTCAGAGCACTGACAGGTCAACAGTCCCATTCAGGACTGCCCATTCACCATCCAGGGTAGGTGGTGTCACTGAACTGCCATTTTCTAGAATCCGTCGTTGATGTTTTGCTGCTCTGATAGCATCCAGGCTCTCTCCACTGTCAAGTTTCGGGTTCCCCAAGAGAATCTGGCCCCAGCGAAGTGTGAGCATGGTGGCAATGAGCTGGAGAAGTTCCCCTCCTGAGATCTGGGACCGGGTGGGGGGGTCGGGGGCGGGGGCGGAGGTGGCCAGAGGGTGCAGGGCCTGGGCGGCGGCCTGGGGCTGAGTGGGGCCAGGGCACAGGAGCACAGAGGCCCTGGGCGTGCAGCCTGCGGAGCTGCAGATCTCAAACCGTTTTGCTTTAGGACCCCATCAGACCCTAAAAAACGATAGGCAGGCCCAGAGAGACGCAGGTGGACTATAATATCTATCAACATTGACCTTATTAGAAGTTAAACCCGAGACGTTTTTAAGACTCGCGAGCAAGAGCGCGCAGGGTTGCTAGCCGTGGGGTGACGGTGTGGCCGCACCTCGGGCGGCCTCCGGAAACCTGCGCCGTCTCCTCCCGAGAGTAGGGGGAAAGGTCAGGGACGTCCTAGTGTTATTAAGAAAGTGCTTCTGACCTTGGGATGCTCTGAAAGGGCCTGGAGTCCTGACGGATCCCTGTCGTGCCCGGGGACTGGCTGGCCCAGCGATTCAGACGGTGGGCCCCAGAGAAAGACCGCCGGGTGGGATCTCGGCTCTGCCACGGCTGATGCGGCCAGTTTCTCACCGACTCAGGGCTCCACGTCCTCTCGCGAAGATGGGGAACCTCGGCGCCTCCTCTGGGGCCACCGGGAACGGTCCAGCAGCTCCAGTGCGTGGGCTCAGCCTCGCCGCTCTGATGGGGCAGCAGGGCTGAGGACTGGCCTGGGGGCCTGGACCCAACACCGGGGCCTCTGCTCCACGGGGTGTTCCTGCACCAAGCTCCCCCCGCGGGGAGGCGGCTCGCCCCTGGTGGGGCATGAGGACCGGCCTTTGCTCTCGGGAGCCGGTGAAGATGAGATGCTCTCTGATGTGAGGGGAGCTGCGGTCTGAGACCCCAGCAAAGCCAATTCCCTAACAAGGTCTTTCTTCTGGTAGCCATGACTCGTGTTGCTGAAACGCGGATTTCTCAGCATCAATCAATAAAATGTGAAACTGGGCCAACTTATGAATATTTCATATATAACAAATCTAAGTTTTTAATGCTCGAAATGATAAAATGTCTGTCGATATGCCTCCAACCTCCCAAGGGCTTCTCAGGGCGTCAGATCAGCCGGGGCCCAGCCTTGGAGCCAGATCCTGCCATCAGCTGCATCACCACAGCCTCTGCCTCCACACCTGCTCACACCGGGACTCCAGCTTCCTTCCAGGGAGAACCAGGCACTGGATCATGCATAAAGGGTGACTCTGAAGCTCCCTCTGTGGCACGAGGGGATCAGCAGCCTCTTGGGGGGCACTGGGCTGCAGGTTCTGTGCCCAGTACAGTGGGTTAAGGATCCAGCATTGCCGTGAGATGTGGTGTTGGTCATAGTTGCAGTTCGGATCCCCAGTAGCTGTGGCTGTGGTGCAGGATGGCAGCGCAGCTCCAATTAGACCCCTAGCCTGGGAACTTACCTATGCTGCATGTGCAGCCTTAAAAAAAAAAAAAGAAAGAAAGAAAGAAAAAGAAAAAAAAGGGTTACTCTTAGGAGGGGGTGCAGGGACAAACCAAACCAGGGCACAGATGGGATGGGAGAGGGCTGGGAGGTGATGTTGGGAGCTGAGACACACGCAATGGCCTGCCGGCCACAGGCTCAGGCCCCTGGGCTGCCCTGGAGAACTGCCTGGTGCTGTGATTGCAGTAAAGTGCGGATGAAAAGGAAGAACTCGTTTCACACGTGCTCTGTGAGTCCAGAACCCCCACCCCCAATTAGGCCTATCAGTCTGCTTTCCTAAGGGGTCCCCGCGATGCCCACCACGAGCCTTCCATCCCCTCCTCTTGGGACCCCTCCTGCCCCTCCCCCCATGCTCTCTGGTTTCCTCCCTTCAATGGGGCAACTTGCAGTTTGGGGCCATTCTCCTCCCTCGTCAGTTATTTACTGAGCCGAAGCAGCACATTCAAGCCAGGGTTTCACTTCCCTGCCGCCCCGGCCTGCTCTTTGCTCAGCTGGGCTACGTTTCCAGTTGTCAGCATTGAGGCAGCTCAGGGCCACAGGCTCCTGTCTCAGAGTCATGAGAGTGTGGCATCGACAGGCCACAGAGTCCATCTCTTTCAACTCCTTAGTTTACAGATGGGAGGAACTAAGGGTTTACCGGTGGACAGCAAGGATGCTTCCCAGCCCCCTGACCCCAGGGGACAGGGGGACAAAGGTCCTCGGCTCCACGACACTCCTCTCTCCTTGGCAGGTAGGAAACACCCATCTCTGGTTTTGCGAAAGGCTTTGCGACTCCCGAGAGAAAGCGCCTCACCTAAACGAACAGGTAAGTAAATACGTTTGAGAAAACACGAACGGTATTTGTACTCTTGTCATGAAAGCTGGCTTCTCTCGTTTTCCTAAGTTGCGTTCCTGTTAATACTCGCTGAAGGGTTCTCTGCAGCCTAAGACGTCAGCTGATAAGGGATTCAGGAGATTTGTATAATAATAAGGGACTCTTGAAGGCCAAAGAGTTCTCAAGACTCAAAGGAATGAAGTTATGAAAGTGGAAAATTAAACTCACGGCTGCCGAATTCCACGGGGCCTCCCCCAAGCCCGTCACTGAGCTGCTGGGAGGGAGGCGAGCCATGCGAAGGCTGGGAGCCTGCAGACTCTTCTCACCGCGCCTCCTATTGTCACCTGTGGCCAGGGAGGGCACATGGTTTTCTTCAGGTCACACAGGCAGTGAGCAGCAGAACCAGAGCCTTCCGAAGGCCTTGGTGTCCCCACCCAGCGACCTTTCTGCGAATGGACCCTGCCCCTCTGATTCACTGCTGCTGGCAGACAGCTCAAAACCAGTCATGACCTTGGATCCCAGTGGCCTCAGATCACAAATGTGTCCTGGATTGTCAGCGCTGCTGAGTGGCCCACCCTGGTGCAGGCCGTGTGAGGCGAGGACCCGAACCCACACATCTGCTCACTACTCCCTTTTTCAAAAGTCTTCAGGGGCCGCCCTGCCCATTCCAGCTTCTCATCTTGGGTCACACATCAGTGCTGTTCTCCCCAAAGCACCGGTTTGCAACTTTAAGGGGAAAAGACCAGGTCCTTGGCTTTTATTTTAATTGTGAAAAGAAGCAAAGCTTCTCTGACTTTGTAGAATAATACAGGAGCTCTTTCGGGCCATTGCATCCCAATCTGGCAGATGGAGTCTACTTTAGGCGAGGTTTAAGGAACACACACGCAGGAACAAACAGCTCATGGGGGCCTGCGAGGTCCTTCATGATGGACCCCTTCCTGCACACCCAGACTCCTCTCCCTCCACCTTAAGGGCACAGAAAGGTGACTCGCCTGGGGCTCCTCGGGGATGCACTGTCTTGGGTGCCCCAAGTGCTTGCTCAGCTCAACCTGGGCATGCTGGATGCTGGGGGGCCGCCCTGTGCATCGCAGCACACCCCTAGCTGGCCTCCAGCAGAACTGGATGCCTCTCTGGGCTGATTACTGAGCCTCATAGACTCACACGCTCAATGGATGCTGATTCTATGGCTGTAACTTTTTACCTCCCTCTCTCGCCCACAATGACTGTGAACTCCTAGAGGTCAAAGATCATGGCTCCAAATCTATGTTCTTATCTCCTCAACCCTTAGCACAGTGTCTGCTCCACAGGGCGAGTTGAAAAAATGCAGGGTGTGGGGGCAATCTGCCGTTCCAGCCTAGTGGTTCCTGGAGACCACCCCTCCCAGAAGCACTGCAGTCATCTTCCCATCCAAGACCACCACACAGCTCAGCCAGTGACACAATCTCCACATCACTGTATCACTTGATGCCTGCTTGAAAAATAACTTGGCCAAAGAAATAACCCAGGTTTCATCACTAGTCATAGCAACAGTGGTAGTAATAGAGTAATAGTATTAGTCATAGTAACAGCAGTAGTCATAGTAACAGTAGTAGTAATACAGTAATGTCGTAACAGTAGCAGTCGAAGTAATAGTAGTAATAATACGTCAGGACAGGAGCTGCTGCCATGAGTGTTTTCTCCGAGTTCTGCCAGCTGTTTTCACTCGAATTGCTAATCCTTACATTTCTGTGAACTTCGTCTCCTTATTCCCACATTGCAGGTGGGGAAACTGAGGGTCTAAAAGGTTTTGTTTGTTTGTTTTGCTCTTTAGGGCCACATCTGCAGCATACAGAAGTTCCCAGGCTAGGGGTCCAATCAGAGCTGTGGTTGGGGGTCTATACCATGGCCACAGCAACACAGGATTTGTCTGCAGCCTACACCACAGTTCACAGCAACGCTGGATCCTTAACCCCCTGAGCAGGGCCAGGGATCGAACCCACATCCTCCTGGATACTAATCAGGTTCGTAACCCACTGAGCCACAACAGAAACTCCCGGCTCTAATAGTTTAATTGGCAAATTCAGCATCCTGGCAGTTCCGGGATTAGAACCAAGGCAGTCTGACTCCAAACCCTGATCGCTGCCCTGTCTCTGGCTTCCAAAGTTTGATTCTTAAGGCTGATTCTCAAGAAGTGGTTGTTTCAAGGCTGAATGGCCTCAGTGCACCAGACAAATGGATTATCCGTGCCCTGCTGCAATCTGTGTCACTTCTCATCCTCGTGACAAACAGCAAATTCTAGCAAAATATGGACAAAATCGTTTTGATGCTGTATTTGCATATCCCAGGATTGGAGGATGGTTTGTATAATCAAATTGTGTAGAGTTGTAAGAAGGGAGCATCATTTAAATAGCTTACAAAATCACTTTGAAGATGCACATTAAAATCTAAAGAATCCATTGCCTCCCAGATCTTTGCAAAAAGTTAAATGCTAATTGATTATGACATCTTTGTCTGTATCACTGGCTCCATTCGCCATTTCTGCTTTGTCAATATCACAGCTCCACTTTTCATTCCATCCTCTGCTCCTTCCACCACACACATCCCATGCCGGAATAACAGATGGAATATATGCACGACGGGCTTTTCCTCCCCTCTCCCCACAGTTGATCAAAAGGAGCAGCCTGAAAAAAAAACAACTCTGGAATTTGCTGAAATTCTGATTTCTTTCAGCACTTTTATAGATTTTATAACTTATCTTTTATTGACTATGCAAGGTCTCTGGTCCCCAGCATCTGTTTGTTGCATCTGGGAAGAAAGATAAATTCCCTCTTTTTTTTTTTTTTTAAATGCCTCTGAACCACATTTAAGAGACAGACAAACAAGCAGGTCTTGACAGAAGGAGACGGCGGCACATCTCTCTTCCTCTTCCCTGGGTCCGGTGCCCACAGGATGGAAAGAGGAAGAGGTCCTGTCCAGCCTGCGGGGTTTGCCAGGTTCAGGATGAAGGTGCCTGAGACTTCATCCCAAAGAATAGGTGTCCCCCAGACGGGGGACCTGAGGATGGCCAGTCATGAGCACAAGCTTTTGGGAGGCTGCCTGATATGTAACCCCTCCCCCCCAACACACATCATTTACAATTTCTCAGACCTAAAGAATTGTGCCTGGTCACCTAGAGACATGATTATACATCACGGGACGTCGTTATAATAATGGCTACGGTGCTGCAACTTCTTTAAAGCCTCAGCTGTTCGATTCAGCCTCTTCAGCTTCACAGCTGTTTATAAGATTAATAGACTCTGATGAGGAATGGACTCTCCCACTGGAGAAGAAAAGAGAGAGCGTCTGCTTTTACCCTCACAGAAGTAGCACTCCCATCGTGAGATGGTGTCTGTACCCCTGACAGCCCAGGTGACAAGGAGGCAAGGGTGGCGGGGAGCAGCCCTGGGGAGGGTGGTCTGGGAGAACACGGGTGCTCCCCTTGTCCCAGAGGCTGTACTGGCCCCCGTGACGGGAGCCAACTCTGCAGCTGGGGACACGGCCTGGGCTGGGAGGCAGCCACAGGAGAAGGGGGCCCCAGGAAGGAAGGAAGAGGAAGGACAGGGACATGGATCCACGGGGGACCCACCGGGGGCTGCCAGGATACCTGCAGCTCCTCGTTCCCTTTCTGGGGTCCCCAAATCTGGCACCAGGACCTGCAGAAGGACCTCTCCTGTGCCACATGGGAATCCCGCTTTCAAGGCAAATACCAGCTGGTAAAGATGGCATGGCGAGTCTTCCTAAGTCTCAGAGCCAGGGTGTCACCCGCGTGGGCCCTGGGGAGCCAGTGTGGGCCTTCCTGGGGTTGAAGGTCAATGGAAACGAAGGCCTTGGGTGATCGGGTCAGGGAAGAAGGCACCATGACACGGGGGAGGCAGGAGCCAGGCGCAGACACTGGAGGAAGCTCAGAGACCAGCGTGGAGGGAGGTGCGCCTGGACCAGGCGGCCAGGAGGGTGGCCCTCCAAGGCCCAGGCTCCATCCGATGCAGTCCCTCATTGGCAGTTGGAACAGAACAACCAGCCACTTAGTGGTGACTTGAATAAAGGAAGGAAGTCTTCCTAAAAGATGGAAACAGGAAGTAGACTTCTGACTGCCAGCTTGTCTTTCTGCTGCTCCCCCAACTGTGCCTCTTTTCTTGGCTACTTTAATGTTCCAGAAAGAGACCAGGCTCCTTACAGTCTTAAACAGAGCGAAACAGAGCACCCGAAGCCAGGAGGCTGAACTGGAGAGAGGCTTGTTTTCTGCCCTTGGATGGGGAGCGCCCCCGTCCTCAACCTCGCTCTGCGGTTTGAGAGAAGCGTGGATGCACCGTTGGTTCGCGGGGTGTGTGCTCCTTTCTTTGCCTGAAACAAGTGTCCCTTAGCTGGACAGCCATGGCATCTGCTTCTTGCTCAGCTCCCGGAAAACCCCAAGCGGACTGCCAAGATCAGCCTTATCTCTGCCTCTGTTTTCCTCTTAACTGACCGCAAGCAGACCCCGACGGGAGGAAGGAGGGTAAGGCCCATAGTAATGTGGCCATAATTCACACAGCTGCTTGGTGAAACCTGGGGCAAAGGACCAAAGCCACATCATGGACTTGTAAGCATCATCCTTCTCCAGACATGAACCCCCCTCCCATCCGTCTCCAGGAGCCACTTGACCTGATGGATAAAAAGGGCTGTGGTACTCAGAACGAGCCCCTCCGCTCCAGCCCTGTAAACTCCATTCAATCCCTCCTATCATCTTCAGCGAAAAAGAAGCAGGGCCTGCCTAACAGCAGAGAGTGCCGAGAAGAAGAAGGAGGAGGAGGAGGAGGAGGAAGGAGGAGGAAGAAGAAAGAAGAAGAAGACGAAAAAAACAACCCCAACACCTTCTTGTATCTAAACCCGCTCGGTGCTAATTTAACGTGGCAATGAGATAAAAGTTCGCCCTGGCTGCTGTCAACCTCATTGGATCGGAATGCCGTCTACTTAGCATAGGAGTCAAACAATTCCCTGGCAATAGATTGCTTTCCACTGTAGGTCTACTAGATAAATAGAAAAGTAATTAACAGAGCGCCATGGCAGATGTATCAGGCGGAATTTCATTAGAGCGGAAGAACGGAGGGAACCACGAAGTCGCCGCGTGTCTCGGCCTTTGGTGGTGATGGAGTTTTCCTGCTGCCTGTCTCTGGGCCGGACACGTCCTTTCTGCCTCTCCTCCAGAAAAGAAAATTCTGAATTTCCTATTATATCTTCACCTTAATCAACGGGCCAAGAAAAATCTTAAGTGCCTGAAATTGGCCCAAAAATAAATAATTCTCCTCATTTTGCCATTGAATTATTTGGGTCCTAAAACGTATGGATGATTATATCTCTTTCATTGTATTTTCTTTCTTTTCTTTTTTGCTTGATTATTAAATACCTGATTTCAAAATGCTAATGGAATGTCTTGTTATTATTTTTCTTCCCTCCCCTTAGAAAATAAGTGGTATTATGTCATGTATAACAGCAGGAAGAAGTGAAATTTCATAGGAAGGACATTTATGCTCGGTTGGAGAAAGAAAAGACGTTGAAGGCATTTATTTTTGTCCGGCTTTTAAAAACCATATTTGAAAGTACTAAACTCAATTTCACATGTCCAGAATGGTTTAACCTAATTTTGGCATATTAATTAACAATAAAAGTAGTGTGTTGCCGCATACAAAGAAATAAAATAATTAACTTACTGAGGAAATGGGGTCATATGATTTTACTTTCAGAGGGTAATGAATGACACTGAGTAATGGGGACAGTGTTTTGCAAAGCAACTCTGGCTGCAGAGCCTGATGGAATTCTTTGTTAAATACCCAACGGCTGACCATTTTCTCCATCTTCAAACATTACCTGATTCAACCCAGAGGAACCCACCTACACATCAGCGAGGCCAGCGGGAGGCAAGCTTTTGAGTAGTTTCAAGGATGAGTTGAGTATCCAAATGCTCCCTGAGTCAATACACGCTAAGGAGCTTTCGACTTGGGGAAGAAATTCCAACGTTTTTGCTTCTTACATATTCGGACCTTTGACCTTGGAATATTTTGTTACGTTTCATTCCCCAGGGGAAAAAACCCCCAATCTTTCAAGTGGTTATTATACAGCCAAGTGCATGAATATGCATGAGACGTCATTATGACCACAAGGCGACAACTTAAAATGTTCAAGGGTCTCTTCCTAAGATTTTGCAACTTGTTCGGTGACAATAAATCAGTGTCCAGTTCTTGGTTGCTGAGCTCTGCCTTTGATTGATCCATCCAAGTTTCCAAGAAAGTGGTTTTCAAGAGCCCCAAACCCATTTGTCCAATCATTCATTCATTTGACAGATGCAAAAGGAGCTGTTTAATTGCCAGTGTCTGTGTTTTATGCAGAAGGCCATATTGAGAGCTCTGGAGTCAGTTCTTTGCAGGTCAAGCCTCGGAATTTCTAGATTTTATTTTATTGTATTTTTTAATTTTTTTGTCTTTTTGCCATTTCTTGGGCCGCTCCCGTGGCATATGGAGGTTCCCAGGCTAGGGGTCCAACTGGAGCTGTAGCCACCGTCCTACACCACAGCTCACAGCAATGCCGAATCATTAACCCACTTAGCAAGGGCAGGGATCGAACCCGAAACCTCATGGTTTCTAGTCGGATTCGTTAACCACTGTGCCACGATGGGAACTCCCGGAACTTCTAGATTTTTAAAGCTGAAACTGAGCAGAGAGAAGTCAAGCAGCTCGTCCCCTCTCGCTGCCTCATGTGGTCAAGACTGGAAATAGGATCTGACTGCCTTTGCTCAATGAGTCCGCCAAGTTTGGGGGCCAAAGTGTAGAATTACCACGAGACCCTGGTAACCAAGAGTTGCATGTCGAACCCACTTCTGACTTTCAGAGCTTAATTTCCTTTTCTTTTTTTCTTTTTACTGCTGCATCTGCGGCATATGGAATTTCCCAGGCTAGGGGTCACATCAGAGCTGCAGCTGCAGGCCTACATCGCAGCCATGCCAGCCAAATGCAAACTATGCTGCAGCTCACAGCAATGCTGGATCCTTAACCCACTGAGCAAGGCCAGGGATGGAACCCGCATCCTCATGGAGACATCGGGTTCTTAACCCACTGAACCACAACAGGAACTCCCAGAACTTGATATTTCAACAGAGAAATCTGACATCGTATTATCAGAATCTTCAAGGCTCTCAAACATAAACTCCCCATTCAGAATTGACCTCAGTTCCCGAGCCTTGCAGCAAATTCACACCTGGAGAAGACCTTTCCACCTTTAGGACTGACCATCCCACATCCCTGTCCTACGGGGAAAGGCAGTGGAGCTGGAGAGAGGGAACAGCTCCCACAAGCAGCCTCCCGGTTCTCTCTTGGTGGGTGGGAATCCTGCTCAAGCAGTCCATGGCCTCTGACAATAACTTTTTGTTCCAAATTAGCCCAGAAAAAGCGATTTACAAATAATTTACAAAAACAGCCCTTTCTTGCATTTTTGCTCCTGGGCTCCTGTCTCTGATTCACGGGCCACGTCTTTGAGAAGGGGAGCAGATGGAATCCAGGTGTCAGGCCTGGGCTCCTCCAGGGACTGGTCACAGCCCAATGGGGTTTAAGGGAAAACTCTTAAAATCAGCCCTGTAGTGACAGGGGGCCAGGCCCCATCGCAGGGCTCCTGGAGTGTCGCCTTTGCTGTCTCCTCCGGAAAGCCCTCCAAGGCTGGAGGCTGGCTCTCTCACACTCTTGGTTGTTGTCACCCCTTTTTTAGGGCTGCGCTGGCAGTATATGGAAGCTCCCAAGCTAGGGGTCGAATCGGAGCTACAGCTGCCAACCTACACCACAGCCACGGCAACGTGGGGTCCACGCTGCATCTGTGACCTACACCACAGCTCATAGCAACGCCTGATCCCCAACCCACTGATCGAAGCCACATCCCCACGGATACTAGTCAGACTTGTTTCCGCTGCGCCACAATGGGAACTCCCAAAAGCCAACACATTTCAAACCTAGTTTCTGTTCTACGCCATCGTCTTGCCAATCACGTGGCTGTGGAGAGGCGTGGGAGGCACCGTGAAGCCACCAGGAGACCGACTCTCAGGGAGGCCGACAAGCGACCGCCCTCCTGTGAGGCTTGGTCCCCTCGCCCGCAAGCTGGCGGTGATCTTCCACGGTGATCAGGGTTCAAGGGGAGCACCCACGGGGCACCCTCGGGTCCTGGAAGCTGTTCAACCCCCCCCCCACCCTCAGGCTTCCAAACTTCTTTCCCAGGCGTGTTTGAACCCGCCTTGGTCATCCCCAAATGCCCGATGACCATTTATCTTATTCACAAACCATTTTGTGTATCCCTGGATTGTTTTACAGTTTTAACATTTTATTGTTTTGTCTTGTTACTTTTAGCTTTTATTAAAGCTGCCAATTTTTATAATCAATTTTCTGTTTGTATTGTTTACCTTCCTTGACATTGTGATTTGAAAGGATGTCTCTCTCTCTCTTTTAACGCTCTTATCTGCTCTGTGTTTTAGAAGGTCAAGAAGTTTGCTGACTGACTAACAGAATGATCAGAACGTCCCACACCCAGGCTTTCCTTCTCAAACCCCAGAACTGCAGGGTCAGGGAGTCCTCTGCGGTCCGGGTGGGCCGCAGGGCTGATGGATGCTGGAAAAAATGTTGCCGATGGAGATGCGGAGATGACCCATGAAGTAACCCTGCCCAACGCGGGGCACCCTTCTGCGAGGCCCAAGGCCCGCCATGTAGACCTGTGGGTCCCCCTGCAGGGTTTTCCGTCCCGCTCCGGGCTGCCCCTCTCCCGTGGGGGAAATGTCCCCGTTCCCTGGTAACACGCGTCTGCTTTCTGTTTGTGCCTCTGCCGACATTTACTTTTATCCACATTTTTTTGGTTCAGCATCTTGGTTCAGATGCCGACCTTAGGCCTTTGCACAAATGCCTTGCAAACACATACGTCGGTCAATGTCAGTATCAGATCGGGTTCGCCTCACCCTGGACGCGTATTTATTTATTCCCGTTTTACAAGCTAAGCGTCTCCTCCTGGGCCCGGCCCTTCATTGCCTTAGTTCTGAGTTGTCCGCTCCGCTCACAGGCGCTGAGCTCCTCCGAGGTGCGGGGCTGGGGGCTCCACCCGCCGCCCTCTGAGCGCCTGTGCTGCTTGCTGCTCTCCGTCTTCCTTTTCATTGCTTCGGCGTCCTCGGTGTGACTGCGCTCCGAGGTGCCCACACAGCGCATAATATCCCATGACAGGATGCCTTTCCGGGTGCAAACCAAAATAGCACTGGCCTTTGTGCGGCCTATTCCTTTCTAATCTCGTCCTGACACGCCGCCCGGCCTCACCTCTCAAACATTTCGGTCCCTGTCTGACCCACGTCGTGAGGGCTGGGATAGATCTAAGGCGATCTTCTGCGGCCTCTGTATTTGCGAGCTTTGAATCCATTCACATGTTTTCTCCTCACCACCATCTGAATTGCGTCCCTGGTGGGAAGTCAGACGCTTGTTTTTCAATCCGGTTTCCTTCTGCTCACAAAGATGTGAAAGAAACTATATCCAGGCTTGGAAGAGAGGCTCAATTACATTCTAGGAAAGTAACAATTTAGACAGTCTCGTTTTAAGCAACCGCGTCTCTTTTTTTAAAAAATTTAGAGCTGGATGAGAACTGAGGAATCGCTTCCCCCAAACCTGAGCTTCTGTGGGGAGGGTGTGCTGAGTCCGGATTAGATTCGGGGCCTCCCGCCTCAGTTTGGTCTGTGGGTCCCCTTTCAAGTCTACCTTTTTTAAAAAAAAATATTTTTACTTTTATTTTTTAATTAAAGTATAGTTGATGTACAGTGTTCTGTCAATTTCTGCTATACAGCAAAGTGACCCAGTCATACATACATATACACAATTTTTCTCACATTATCCTCCATCGGCTTCTATTACAGGGATTGGCTGGAGTTCCCTGTGCTGTACAGTAGGACCTCATTGCTTTTTTTTTTTTTTTTTTTTTAAGGGCCGCACCCAAGGCATATGGAAGTTTGCAAATTTCCCAGAGTTCCCAGGCTAGAGGTCAAATCAGAGCCACAGCTGCCAGACGATGCCTCAGCCACAGCAATGCCAGATCCAAGCCACATCGCGACCTACACCACAGCTCATGGCAATGCCAGATCCCTAACCCACTGAGCAAGGCCAGGAATTGAACCTGCATCCTCATGGATACTGGTTGGGTTCATTTCCACTGAGCCACGTTGAGAACACTACTTATCCGCCCTAAATGTAATTGTTTGCGTCCACTCGCCCCATATTCCCAGTCCATTCCACTCCGCTCCTGCCTTGGCAACTACAAGTCTGCTCTCCATGTCTGCGAGTCTGTTTCTGCTCTGTGGAAAGGTTCATCTGTGCCATATATTAGATTCCACATAGAAGTGATATCATATGGTATTTGTCTTTCTCTTTCTGACTTACTCCACTTAGTATGAATTCTACTTTTTTAAATCAAAGATAGGTATGTTAAAAAAAGAGTAAAACCACACCCAAGGCCACATCAATCACACATGTTTCCCGTGCCCTGAGCCCCAAACGTGCCCTTCATCCCAGGCTCCTGGGGCCTCTGACTTGTGTTGCTTAACCCCTCGGGGACCCTGCAAGCTCACTCTGGTCCAGGCGGCCTCCCAGTGCGATGGAACCCGGGCCTCTCTTCCCAGCATCTGTTAACCCCCGGTGATGGCCATGTGTCTGCAACAGTTGTCGCTGGCAGCCATGCCCCCTCATGTTGCCTGACTGACTGCATCTCTTTCTTGATAGGGACTGCGTTTTATTTTTGGACAGCTCGGGTTGTTAGAAAGTTTCCCCTCTGATCAAGCCAACTCTGCCTTATCCTACTGCCCTTCCTGGGTCCGTGTTGCTCCATGACCTTCAAGCAGACTTGGGTCTTTCCCTGCCCTGCTCCTTGACCGTGGCCGTCCCCTCCCCTGACCTGCCTCATTTTGACCCCTCATCCTATTTTCACTTTTCACCGAAGCTTTGCCATTGACAACCCAGCTGGAGTTTCCCCCCGGCTTTTTCTTGACACTTTCTCTAGGACACCTCCTCTGGCATCGACCGCCCCACCACCCCGGCTCCTAGATCTTGAAGGTGTTGAGTTTGCTGCCCCCCCAAGTCAGGAGTAGCCGGGGTGATGGCTCGCCCCACCAGTGTTGGGCCCCGTCAGTTTGGGAACGAGCCTTGGCCTTGCAGGTCTTAGCTCTGTCCTCTGGAGCAGCATCGGGTACATCTAATCCCTGTTGGTATTTCAGGAGCATCACCCCACCCCTCCGGCACGGCTCTGCTCCCTGTCCTGTGCGCTCTTTTAAAGGGTGGATATAAATGCCTGTGTGTGGAGATGGTGCTTGACCTGCACAGGGACCAGGGGCGTTCTCCTGCCTTGGCTGGAACAGTCTATTTCATCAGTGCCGAGTCTTGCCATGGGTTTTGTTTAGCAGCGTGATCACACCCTGAGCTGTGGCCAACCAAATACATCCACCTCTTCCCCTCTCAACTGCTGAGGTGCCGTAAGCCTGGTCCCGATTCTTCTCTGCTTCCAAATCTGGTGCATCCTCTTAACTCCTATTTCACCAGGATAGCTTATGCTAGCTGACAGATGTCTTTTCGAATCCTGATTCTTTCTTGTGCCTTTACCCTTGTTTTTATTAATATATGAATTGTGGGCTTCCAAAGCCTAGGCGGGCGTGTTCAGTAAGGGCACAGGTTCACTGCTCTGAACAGCTTTGCATGTGCCCTGGTGTCCGTGAAATAAGGAATGGATGGTGGATGGCAGGGGCCGGGTTTCCCCTGTTGGAGGGATGTTACAGATGCCCAAGGGGCAAGGCGGGGTTAGAGGCAGAGGCTATCAGGATGCACGTGCGTTTAGCTTAGTACAGATTCGGATAGCTGGATACAAGAGTAATTGCAGGAGTTTCCACTGTGGTTCGGCAGTAACGAACCCCACTACTATCCGTGAGGACGTGGGTTCAATCTCTGGCCTCGATCGATGGGTTAAGAATCTGGTGTTGTCCTAAACTGTGGTGTAGGCCTGTAGCTCCAATTTGACCCCTAGCCTGGGAACTTCTGTGTGCCGTGGGTGCGGTACTAAAAAGATTGAAAAAAATACATCTACCCGGGCTCTGGGAAACCTAGCTAGGTTGACACAGCCCAATACCACCAGTCAACTTCTTATTTTGGTACCTACACACATTTCCTGTAACCATCCTTAACGTCCAAACAAATAGAGTCATGCTTTCAAAAAGGAAAAAAAAAAAAACTACCCAAGTCCACACTGACATAAAGAAATGACTGGATTAATACACAGATTGGGGGTGAAGGGACGAATACCTTTGAGAAGAATTCCAAAGCATTTACGCAGACACTCCCCAGCCCCGCTCTCTGCCCTTGAGTGTGGCTGGACTTCCAAAGAGCTGAGTCCAGAAGAGAGAGAGGAGTACATCCCCACTGGAGAAGCCTGGTAACCCCTCCCTTGGCCGGGTGATGGGGCTACTGGTGTCGCTGGTCCAT
The DNA here is from genome assembly GCF_054392235.1 of Sus scrofa. NCBI lineage: Eukaryota > Metazoa > Chordata > Mammalia > Artiodactyla > Suidae > Sus > Sus scrofa. The sequence continues at coordinate 4,958,785 of NC_139383.1, forward strand.
CAGTGGGTGGTTTCACACTTGCTGTGATGAGAGGCGGAGGCACTTCACCTCCGTGATCTCCCCACATCCATTAACCGCAGTCTATTCGTGAGGAAAACATCCGAAAAAATGAAATCGAGGGACGCTCTGCAAAGGAGCTGCCTGGTCGTCCTCCAAACTGTCAAGCCATCCAAAATGAGGGAAGACGGGGGAAACTGTCACCGAGCGGAGGAGGCCAAGGAAACCTGACCACAAAAATGTGCTTTTCTGTCTCTAAAATGGTTTCTCCCCCCAAATCACTAAAAACAAAAATAAAGGAAGGGAAAATTCATAGCTTTAACAGGATGATCGAGGAGTTCCCGGGTGGCCTCGTGGTTGAGAACTGGGCGTTGTCACTGCTAGGGTTCAGGTTTGATCCCTGGCCCCGGAACTTCCACATGCAGCTGGCATGGCCAATCACACACACACACACTCACAACCAAAAAACCCAACCAAACAATAACAACAACAACAACAACAACAAATTAAGATGAGGTTCAATAGGCAAGAATGAAGAATCTGAGATATTCCACTAGCGACCTCTTGCCCCTGGTCTTGGTCCAACAATCAGCCTTCTTCTACTGCATCAGGCTGAGCACAAGCTCCCTGCTCACGGACGACACGGCTGCTCAGCTGGACGACTCCGTCATCGAAGCTGGGTCTTTGCCAACACTGTCTGTCCCCCGGGTTTGGGTGTCTCTAGTCCTGGAGCCTTACAGGTCCAAGGCTGTGTACTCCAGTGTGCTTATCCAGACCAAGGCTAGCCATTCTCTCCCCATCTTCACAGCCCCCATCATGGGCTCCCTCTTACCTGAGACACAGACGGGCTGCAGCCACTCCCCCCACCCCCTTGCCTCGTGTGTTCTCCAGGGTTTCCAGCCCCCCTCCTGGACAGCACCCCACGTCCTCCCACACCTCATCACACTCCTTTAAGAGGCTCTGGAACCAAATTCCCTTCAGGGAATTCAGGACTCCGAGACACTCCAGCTCTTTCACCAACTCCTGGACATTTATGAACAGCTCGAAGGAACACCTGTATTCCTCTGTTTCTGTCTTTCTCATTTTCTGGACTTTCTTCGAATGTAAGCTTTTTGGGTTCAGGCTCTGTGTCCTTTAAGAACTTGTTTTATTTATATGCATGGGTTTGGTTAAGTGTTACTTGGACAACTTTGCGTGTTGTTTGGGAAAGTGTGGTTTGGAGATGAGTGTCCAAGAAAGAACGATATTAGTTTCTTCAGTTTGTCTTCACACGGCTAAGCGTTTCCAGGCCTCCCCGTCCCCACAGCAGGACCATCTTCATCGAGGCTTGTCCTCCACCACGTGGCTTCCATCCCACCGTTCTGTCCAAGGTCTGATCCACCAGCCTGAGTCTTACCCAAGTGGGTTTGATCCAACTGTTTAAATAAAGATCCATGAACTCCTCATGAGAGGCTTTGCCAAAGAGCATAAAACCCAGCGTCGACACCGCCTGATCTGCGGGCTGTTACACTCTCCAAAAAGCTTTGAAGTTTCCCAAGCACAGCGTGTACTTAGAAAACCCCACCCCCACTTGAGAACCCGCTCTTCTCAGACGGAAGCACGAAACGAACGGTCCGGCCACGCCGTTTCTTCCCCACGAGTGTTGGCGTGAAGAAGTAAGGCTACTTCTCAGTCTTCTGCCTGTGACTGCTCCTTCGACGCGGGTCAGGGAGTGGGGACAGGGAGGACGGGGACAAGCACGTCCAGGCCTGGCCGGAGGGCCCTGGTGGCCCCGCCTGTGTGACAGTGAACGCCTGTGTGTGTGTGTGTGTGGGGGGGTGACGGCGTGTTCATGGTGTGTATGTGCTTGTGTCCACTTTTGTGAGTGTGAGTGTTTATGTTGTGTGAGATGGTGTGAGTGCCTATGAGTGAGCGTGTATGTGTGTGAGTACGTGAGATGCTGTGAGTGTATATGCGTGAGTGTGAAACGGTGTGTGTGTGTGAGTGTGCAACAATGTGAGTATGCATGTGAGGCACTTGAGTGTGAGTGTGTTTGTGTGTGAGTGTGTGTGTGTGTAGAATCAGCCCCCAGCTTTGGGGAGGCTGGCGCCCAGCCCACTGGGACCAGAAGTGTGGGGAGCGGGCGGCGAGGTGGCAGGGCAGGTGCTGTCCTGAGTGACTGACTTCCTGCCACTCCGGCCGCCGTCGGGGAAGCCGGGCGTGCGGAGGCCTCCCAAAGTTGGGAGCTGGGCCCCCCATCCACATTCTGACCTTGGCAACCCCCTCGGCTTTCCCGTGTGAAACGGTGACAGTTCCCAAGAGCAAAATGAGCGCAAGCTCCGTGAGGACTGGATGAGATGGAAAATTCAAGGGCGGGCTTTGCTGGGGAAAAGCACTTCACTCCACGGAGAGTTTCTCTCCAGGGGGTCCTGGGTGACCACCTCTTTGCATCCTGTGTGCAACGGATGTAATTGCAAAACTCAGCCTGTTCGAGTTTTCTCTGAAACTGAGGAACTCAGTGGAGAAAGGAAAAGCGTGGCGCACTTAACTCCCCGCTCACCCGTGGGCGGTCTGGGGTGTTGGAAAGTTCGTGTTTCGTGCGGAGCTGACCTCCGGGCTCCCTGTGATAGAATGCTGCTTTGACTGACCTCTGGATGTCTTGACTTAGTGGCTTTGAATTGGTCTATTGACTGAATAAAAGTTATTTATCGTTGTCACTGGGTTGGGATGAGACGAAGCCCTCAATGTATCTCCAGCTTGGCCAACGTCATCAATAATAGATGTTTTGCTGATTCTGCCGCGTGGCTAATTTTCATGGCATAATCACAGGAAACCCATGTCAGCATCAGAGCTCTGGTCTCTGCACAGAATCCCACTCGCTGGCCGAGGGCCACCTGGGCTCTTCATGTTTGGGAAGATCTGGCTGCTCAGGGCTTCATCCTAAGAGTGACGGCCACCTGCCCTCATGGAAGGCGAGGCCTGGGGCCTGGAGACAGCAGGGCACAAGGAAGCACTGCCACCATCTGTGCCCGCAGCTCTCTCCATTCCCCGGGCCCTCGGACCCGCTGAGTAAGCGTCCTCCTGACAGCCCAGGACCTCGTTGAGAAACAGTGGAAATGAGGTCATGGCCAGTGGAGATTCACTTCCTCTGCACATTTGTAGCCAGGCAGGAAAAAAAAAAAGCTGCACGTGGGGGCTAAGTGTCTGTGATTTTTATTCTTGCTAACAAAGCCCAGACCGCACACCCCACACGCAGATGGGAGCTTGTGCAGAGATGCGGACGAGCCGTAGGATACCCGCTTCCCTAACTGCCTGGCACGGAATCTTGGCTACATTTCCCAAAGTGTGGCCACGAGGCAGCAGCCCTCAGGTCTGCAGGCATTTGCAGGGACTTCTGAAGGCTTAGTCCCAGGGGAGGGGGTGGGGTGAGGTTGATAACAGCTCCTGCCAGGGGTGGCCAGGCTGGGAGCTTCATGCCAACTCGGCATGTACTTTGGGGAAATGAAAGTTGACCTCCGAGATCAAAAAAGGAAATGAATCTAGCTGGCTACGTTGCTTTCCTCCCTGATACTTGGGAGCAACTCCCCCCACCCCAACCGGCCTCGTCTAGACCCTTCCATGCGGCCGAGAGACAAGCTTCGAGTCAGATCAGTGTCTGGAACCATAGGGAGGAAACAGAAGAGCAAGTGTCTGATGTTCCCCTCACCCTCCAGCATCAAACAGCCCCCGCTGAAAGAGCAGCACTCTCTTTCTCATGACTTTTTTGAGGGCAAAGATACCGCCTGGAGACACTGCCTCACGAGTGACAACTCTGGGCTCCAAATGCTGACCAGCGTGAGTCCCATTTAAAGGCTGCCCTGACAGCCTCTCTTTCCCCCTTTCTCAGTTTTAGGCTTCCCTTAATAATTCATTATGATCACTGTTTAAAGCATTTGGAGCCATAATCAGCCATAATCAGAAATCTCGGCGTTCCCGTTCCCGACGTGGCGCAGCGGAAGTGAATCCCACCAGGAACCATGAGGTTGCGGGTTTGATCCCTGGCCTTGCTCAGTGGGTTAAGGATCCGGCGTTGCCGTGAGCTGTGGTGTAGGTGGCAGATGCAGCTCGCATCCCGTGTGGCTGTGGCTGTGGGGTAGGCTGGCGGCTGCAGCTCTGATCAGACCCCTAGCCTGTGAACCTCCATATGCTGCGGGTGCAGCCCTAGAAAAGGCAAAAAGACAAAATAAATAAAAAGCCAAAAAGCCAAAAAAAAAAAAAAGACATCTCAGCCTTATCACTCTTTACTGACGAGAGTGCCATTATTATACATTTTGATTTATTTGTTTTAAAGAAAAATGAATGAAATGTTCCTCTCAGCCAGTACAGAAGCTCCATCATAATTTTTGACTCTAAAAAAAAAACCCTTAATAATGATATAGAGGGTTGCTAATAGTTCACAGCCTCACATTCCTAAAATTCCTATTCAAATTACATAACCAAGCAGGCTGTCTGCAGATTTTCTTTCTCTTTTTAAGGCCGAGCCTGCGCGCGTATGGAAGTTCCCAGGCTAGGGCTTGAATATTGGAGCCTTAGCTGCCCGGGCCAATGCCACAGCCACAGGGATGCTGGGTCCGAGCCGCACCTTCAACCTCTATTGCACCTTGTGGCCACGCGGGATCCTTAACCACGGATCGATCCTGCATCCTCATGGACACGGTGTTGTGGTTCAGCCACAGTGGGGACTCCACAGCTGCAGAACTGACTATGCAAAAAGCTTTATTATCAAGCTTGTTGCTTCCGGCCTCTGTGAAGACTTTGGTTCATTCTTGCTTCAGACAGTCTGACTATTGCCATGTTTCCAACTCTTTAGCTCTTTTTTGTGTCCCCTGCTCCATTCTACCTGCCCCTCCAACCCCTTGAGCTCTTCAGGGAGAAAAGTACAGGCTGAAATCTGCTGTGGAAGATGTTTAAAAAGGGTCTAGAATTCTGGTTTAGCAAAAATTTCTTAGATTTTTTTACCTTTGTGTTGGCAACATTTTTTGGTATACGAATGTGCTTCATTTTCACCTCTAAGCATGTTACAGAAAAGTAAAGCAAAAAGGTGAACTGAAATTTGTTTATTTTAATTCGAAAAAGAGTCTTCATTTTCCAAGGCTTTGCCACAGCAGTGAATTTAATAGTATGTAATGAACTCTCAGGCTCTTATGATTTTGATTTGTAAAAATTCTTTCAACGTAGATATTTCTGGGGAAAGTGAAGGTCAGGATTCCAGCCTGGCCATGGGTTTTGATTCAGTGTTCCCCCTGGGGGGCAAGGCCAGATGCAAACGCTGGAGAATGCCCTCAGTGGATTAGCTTATGAAGGGGAGAGGGTAGGCAGCATGGGCCCCCAGCTTTGAGGAACCTTCTGGGCTGCAGAGCTCAGGAGCAGGTTCCTATCTGACCTGAGGCTATAGACCTAGGAGAAGTGACGCAGTGAGCCTGCTCCAGTGCCCCAGTCCTTTCGTCCCCCTGCATCTTCGCAAGTCTTCATTTAGTAGCTGCAGAGCTGGGAAGGGACCGGAGAAGGGTCAGGTCAGAGGGCCTCCAGCAGGGAGATGTCACAGAAGCCTCACCACTGACAAGGACCTCCTGTGCAAGTTGCAAAGCAGACACCATGACCCCCTCCTGGGCTGGATGGCTAGACGGGGACACACGTTTATTTTTAAAGGGGCTGCTGTAGATCACACCAAGAAGACAACTGGACACGAGGCAGGGTGAGCAGCTGTGTGGGGCTGAGACAGACCTGGGTTTCTTCTTCGAGAGGACGCAACATTACATGTAAGTGCACGGCTCGGGGCCTGGCCCTTCGAGGTGGTCGCAAAGGTTTGATGGGTCCTGGGAAAAGCCCTTCAATCAAAATTATCTTCCTCACTGACCTGTGTCAAGGAAACATCTGCCACCACTCGGTCCCGAGATTATGTCCTTCGAAGGCTTCTGTTTAAACACAGACCACCTCTCAGGGGCTGGCGGGGAGGCGTCTGGGAAAGAAGCCCCTTCCCAGTGCGAAACACCTTTGTCTGAACTGAGTTTATCAGGTCAACCAGTCAGTCAGTGAGCAGAGCCTTGACAACTGGAGGAACTGCAGACCCGTTTGGACCCGTTTGGAGGGGTGGCGTGAGAAGGGCCTTAGGGAAGGGGGGAAAGGCCTGATCCCAGAGGGCTGATGTTTGGGCCAATGGATTAGGGCCGGAGGGGTGGGGGTGAAGAAGGGAGCTGAGGAGTTCCCGCTGTGGTTACGGTGACTGAGTTAAGAGTCCAGCTTTGGCGGCTGGGGTCTCTGGGAAGGAGTGGGTTCCATCTCTGGCCCAGCACAGTGGGTTAGAGGATCTGGCGCCGCTGCAGCTGCAACTTGGTCACCCCTGAGGCTTTGGTGCAGTCCCTAGCCTGGAACTTCCATGTGCCACCGGTGCGACCATTAAAAATACATAATAAATACATACATAAATAAACGGAGTTGAAGGTGGAGGATGGCATCTGGGGAGGGCAGGGTGGGGGGTGGGATGGGCCTTAAAGAGCGAGTTCCCAAGCGTCCAAAGGGTTTTGAAGCTTGACATTTTTTTTTTTAAGCCAGTGTATTAGTTGTTTTCAAATGATATGCTCCGTATGTTATTATTCAATCTCTGATACTTCTCCGGGGGAAGAACCTTGAAATGTAAAGCCATGCGTCCAAATGTCAACCGGAAAAAAAGTACAATGTATGTAGGACAAAGGTGTCAAAGTCTTCCGGAAACCCAGAAAAACTGCGCATAGTAAACCTCCCTGGGGCAATGGGGGTGCAGGGTACTTTTCTGCATTTCGATGGGGAAAGGTTCTTTCCCAACCACCCAGTGGTGGCCCGGAGACTCCGAAATACACAGACTAATGACACAGGGCCTTGGGCAGAGGCTTCGCTGTTTCTGTGTCGTGGTAACCGCTCCTTGCGCGATCCCTGAGCACTTCCTGCGGGCAGGGCACTGGCTGGGCGCTCCGAAGGATGCAAAACAGGACATGTGTCCCCGGGAAGGGACACCCGGGGAGTCTATCCACTCAGAGGCTCCATTAAAAAAAAGTTTTTTTTTTAAAGGAAACTTCTAGTCTTTCCAACCACACGCTGGATGAGACCTGACAAAGTCTGCCCGGTGGCCCGAGTCCGGCCCCCTCAAACCTGGGGCGGATGAGGCTCCGCGGAGGGGCGGGGGCTGCTTGTACGGGTGGGACCGTCCCCAGCAGAGACGCCCGAACAGGTGTCAGGGAAGGAGGCAAACTGCGCCTGGTTGAGGACCTCTGACGTCGCTGAGAAGTTGATTTCTCACGGGACAAGGAGGAGGCGCAGAGACAGAGCAGCGGCTCATGGAAGTCACCACCGCTTCAGTCCTGGCTGCAGCAGGAGGACTGTGCCGCCCGCCCAGCAGGGAGAAGGGGACAGCGTGGGGAGCCCCCAAAGAACTGTATTTGCATTTTCCTTGCCAGCGCTGGGTGTCGTGGCCTCCCGGAGATAAGAGGACTTGTGGAAAGGGAAGTACTTTTCACCGGCCACCTTGCCATCTCAGCCCGGAGGCTTCTGTCACCTAGTGGTAGGGGTGGAGTTGTGTCCCCCCCAGCCCCAATCCATATGTTATTCTCTAAGCCTAGTACCTCAGAATGTCACCTTGTTTGAAATAGAGCCCTTGCTGGTAGATTCAGTTAAAGTGAGGCCCTTGGGTGGCCCTTAGTCTGAAAAAGCTGGAGTCCTTAAAGGACATTTGGGAGTTCCCTGGTGGCTCAGTGGGGTAAGGAGCTGGGGTTGGCACTGCTGTGGTCTGTTACTGCTGTGGTGTGGGTTCGATCCCTGGCCCAGGCGTGGCCGAAATCAAAAAGACGTTTAGACACAGATGGGCACCACATGAAGGAGGAGGCGGAGACCCCCTGGATGCTAGGAGCCGAGGACACTAAAGACACATCAAGCCAGAAGCCAGGACAGAGGCCTGGGGCAGAGTCTCCCTCACTTGCTCAGCAGGAACCAGCCCTGCCCACACCTTGATCTCGAACTTCAGGCTTCCAGAACTGGGGGGGCCTCTGTTGTGTACCCCCCACCCTGGTCTGGTACCTTACTTTAGGTAGTCATGAAGGCAGACGGAGCTATGGGCCGAGCTTGTACTTTCCCATGATACAAACCTTTCCTTTTCGTTCCTTTTTTCCCTTTTCTTTTTATGGCTGCACCTGCGGCATATGGAGGTTCCCAGACTATGGGCCGAATCGGAGCTGCAGCTCTACAGCCATAGCAACGCCAGATCCAAGTCACATCTGTGACCTAAACCAGCAGCTTTCAGCTTTTACCCCACTGAGTGAGGCCAGGGATCAAACCCACATCCTCATGGATACTAGTCAGGTTCTTAACCTGCTAAGCCACAATGGGAACTCCTCCTTTTCTGATTAAGCCCCATGGGATGGGTTTCTGGTGTCTGCGATGCAAAGTGCCTGGTGGAGGCAGACCTCAGTGAACTAATTTGTGGCCCAAAGACGGAGACGTGATGCACGTCATCCTGACACTGGGCCTGGTGAAGGGCCGGCAGAAAGGTGCGGTGGGCAGCCAGACTCGCTGTTCCAGGGACTGAAGGATTGTTCCTGGCTGAGGAGTTGGGGAGGCCAGCTGAGGAGCCAGGCCTCGAAGACGCAGGACTTGGCTGCTTGGAGCCGGGGAAAGCGTTCCTCAGCAAACACCAGCGCCAGGGCCCAGAGGCAGGCACACAAGGGGCCTGTGTGCCACCAAATTGCAGGCTGCTTCCCTTGGCCACTGGGGCGGGGAGGCCCTGTGGGGAGCGCTGCTTGGTGATGGGTTGGGCTGCAACTGGACTCGGCTTCAACCGCACTAGACAATTCCTGCATTAAAGAGCCAACTGGGGAAAAAGAAAAAGAATTGGAGGTATTCTTCTATGTCAGTGATTTCATTTGTGGTCCCGTTCTTTGCAAAACTTTCATCAGGAAAGTGTCTTATTTCTGCTGCCCTGTTGAGGTTCTTTCTCAAAAGGAACCATCTCGTCTCATCCCTGCCCTTGACCATCTTTGGGGGCCGCCTGTGGCCAAGGTCACTCTGCTCCTTGGTGTCCATGTATTGGGCACAGTGTGGTTTCACTGCAGTCATCACCCAGCCAGTGTGGCTTCTGCCTCACAAGTACAGAGACCCTCAAACCACCTCGGGTACTAAGCTCAAGGTACCTCAAATGTCCCTTGTGTACTTTTTCTGGGACTTCAAGTGCCAGGGTGGCCAGCAGCTTAACAGCCACCTCCACGATAACGCAGGGTACAGGGGCCTGGGCAGTGAGCAAGGTCAGGTCCTGAGGAGGACCAGAGAGGACTGGCCCCTGCCGGCCGGGGCTGGGGGGCTGGGTCAGCCTCAGGTCTCACCCCCACCCCTCCTCCGCATCCTCCAGGAGCCGGGGACTCCAGCCCCGGCCTCCCATCCTCCCCCCCACCCCCCCCAGGTGACGAAGGGACAAGCAACCGTGAATCAGCTCGAGGGCCTCTTGGCCACACTGTCCGAATGCCTGGGTCTCAGCCGCATGTTAAACTTGTCACATCAAAACATCCCTAAAAATAAGAGCTGATGTCATGAAGCTGGCGGATTGCAAGCTCAAGGTGGAAGGGCAGAAAGACAGAGCAAAACTCTGAGAGCAGTTTTCCGTCCTAAGTGTCTCTTCCTGGGGACATGGAGGAATCAAGTGCCCGCGGACGGCGCCCTTCAACTTGAGAGATGCCCTGCCATGCCTGCCTTCCCGTGAAGATGATCCAGCAGGGAATTTTATCCAAATGTGATTTTTCCGATTTGAGGTCCAACACAGGCATGTCCCTTCTCCCGGCCACACACCTTCCCTCCTCCTGTCCCCAACCTCCTCCCTCTCATCCCACCAGCTGCCAGGCCCGTCCAGAGCTCCCGGCTTTGAACTTTGGACGGTAACCAGAGCTGTTGGGACCCCCCTCCCCGCCCCCACCCTAGCAGGCCGCCTAGGTTGTTATCAGCCAGCTCCCGGTGGGGGTTCTTGCAGTGCTGCCCAGTGAGCACAAAGAGGAAAGGGCCCCAAGTGACAGTGACGAAGGCCTGTGCCCGTGGGGTCAGCCCCCAGGGAGAAGCTTCTGGTGGACAGAAGCCTGGAACACGGAAGCGCCGACATGTGGAATATTTTTATTTTACGAATATTAACACACAGGGAGCTCATAACATGGCCAAGTGGTTACGAGCTCGAAAGCTTTGTGAGAGCTTCTCTCTGTGGACTCGTTAATGTGGCCTTTTAATGGAATACTCCCGAATTGCAATCCCCAACTGGAGCTATAAATAGGCCTGATAAGCACTTGACAGTGAAGCGGTTCCAGCCTAAGTGCCTTCCTCTCTTGGTCCAGGGGTTCTGTTTGCAAGGCCCATCGGAGGGGAGGGGGCAGGGGAGCGGGGGACAGGAGGACGGTGTCAGCAAATGCATTTCTTGGCATTAAAATCACACTCGCGCAGGGCGGGGGTGGGCCTGGTGCCCTCAGGGAGCTCCGTGGAGCGGATGCAGGCACATTCCAATGAACTAGCACCTGGAGTCGCCTCCCAGCACTCCCCAACTTGCAGAAACCCCAGAAACTAACCCAACCATGAAGAGATGCACTGTCCGCTTACCGCCACCCAACCCAGAGGCCGGAACCCCCAGGCAGTAGGTGGCCCTTGCCTGGTGACGCCCCTTGCACTACCTGACTCGCCCTCGTGCCTATAGCCTTGCGTCCCGCCACCTTCCTGAAATACGTGGAGGTGGCTGGTATGCTGCTGGCCACACCGGCACTTGGAGAAAAGTCCCAGAAAAGGTACACAAGGAACCTCTGAGTACCTTGAGCTTAGTACCCAGGGTGGCTCGAGTGTCTCTGTGCTTGTGAAGCAGAAGTGGCACGGGCTGGGTGATGACTGCAGAGTGAAATCCCGACACAGGGACACCAAGGAGCCCGAACTCAGGGTTGCCTGAGGCACGAAGCCGGGGCATTTCAACCCAGCCCTGGACCCTCTCCCAGGTAATGTCTGCTCTGGAGATTCGGCCAGGCCTGCATTGCAGTCAGAGCTCTCCGGGTCCAGTCCTGCTTCCTTCCCTGTCCTTTTCCAAGCCTTCTCCCCCAGTAAATCCTGGGCTCCCTTCCCTGGGAAGCAGAGGCCCTTCGGGGTCAGGAGCACAGACGGCCATGGGCTTGGAAACCCTAACTGCCCCAAGCTTTCCTCCGCCCCAGCGGAGGTCCCATCTGAATTCTTTACGGGACCCCGGGCACGGCCTCGGGGTGGGCACTGTGCCGACTGAAAGTGGGGTGTGGAGGGGAGGGCAGAAGAGAAAAGCCAGCGCAGGAGGATCTGAAAAATCAGAGGAGGAGCCTGGGCAGGGAAGGCGGACGGTGAGCAGAGGCCCGCGCGCGCGTTCCAGGTATTCTCTCGTTTTCACCCTGCAGGGCTTGGGTCAGGGCCTGAACTCGGACCTGCCGTTTCCCCACCGGCCTCGCTGGTTTGCCGGGAGCACTGCCCTGGAGGGGGCCCCCAGAGAGGGAGGGTGTGCCCTGGAGGTGGACGGGGCCTGGGGTCCCGTGGTGGCAGGACCCCAGGGCTGCACGGGGAGTTTAGTGACAGGGGACAGATGTGCTTTCAGGAATCTGATGTTTCTCTGATACGTGGTAGGTGATTAAGAAAGAAAGTGAAGAATTTCTGTGTTTGGCAGACCAGTGTATTTCCATTTCCACCTGAGCGCCTGATCTACGGGTGTCACTTAGTCTGTGCTACTTGTGTCACAACGAGTTGTCATGAATAAAAGAGCTTTAAAGATGTGCCCAAACACGTAAAGGATCTGTGATGGATCTTTTTAGAAAGGAAACTTCTGAAGGAGGAACCGAAACCTATCTGTTAAATGAATAGCTGCTTTATCCATTGTTTGAATTTAAATTTAAATTTTGATGCAGCGTATTTCTAAAAAGAGGAGATACATTTAATTTTAGAAGAGATGGCAGACTCTAAAATCTCCCAGATACTACCTTCTCCAACTATAAATACTTTCCAAATAGCGTATTTGTGAACAATCCCACCTTCCCCTCTAACCACCAGCCTTTCAAGCCAAGAGCTAGAACTAACAGGCTTTGACCTTGACCCCCAGCAGAGGACAAAGGCTAAGGAACAATGCAATTCAGGTGGCCTGGCCCTGCTCCAGTGCCACCTTCTACAGGTGGGCATCGGAAAGTGGTCCCTACTCCCTTAAGGAATGTGGCCTCCGGGCTTTCCGAAGGCTCCTCCCTTCTCCCCACCCCCCTCCCCCCTGCCCGTCAGATGGGGTCTAATTAACACTAGTCAGTCAAGGCAGCTCAGTTTAGAACCTGAGCGATGTTTGCCCTTCCACATCCAGACAAAGGACAGCAGATTTCATTTCTGTGTCATCTCCTGTTGACGGCAGCTACGGCCTGGACTGGTGTTTGAGGAGAGTTCAAGGGCACCTCCAGGCCCGCAGGGATCCGTGCCTCTAAGTGGTTGACCGGGCAGCAGGTGCTGGGCAGGAGCGGAGAACACAGGCTCCCGGCAGCATGGCTGTGTCCCTGTCTGCCCAGCGGTTTCTCCACCCAAGTGGGGACTCTGAGCAATCCTGACTGGACCCCCTGCCACCCACAGGAGCCCTCCTGGTCTCCATGAGCCTGTGCGTCTTGTGTTCACGGTCTGCGAGCCCTGACGGTTCAGCCCACCCTGCATTGCCAGGGGTGGGGGGGGAGGCAAACTTGCCCTGACCCCGGGGTCACTGAGTCCTAGCGCAAGTGTTCGCGCAAGTTAGGCAAATGCTCCTGAGTTGGTTTCAAGGACCCCAAACCCCCAGCTCTCCTCCGTCCTCCTTCCTGGGTGCAAAAACTCCATCAGTGCTTTTGTTTTTTGTTTTTTGTTTTTTTTTTGTCTTTTTTTTTGGTGTAAAATTTTAATCCCACCTCAACAAAACACAGACTGATCTTCCCTCCTACCTCCTGCTGATGTCGATTTTGGATGGGGCTGGGGGTGTTCCCTGGTGATGCAGCCGGTTAAGGATCCCCCCTCATCACTGTTGGGGCTCTGGCTGCTGCTTCTGGTGCCAGTTTGATCCCTGGCCTGGGATCTGCATGCTGTGGATGCCGGGGGTGTGGGGGTTGGGGGGGTGGGGTGGGAGTGGGGGCTGGGGAAGGGATTGGAGATAGGGAAAGGAGGGGCTCCAGGGAGACAGAGATGGAAATGCAGAAGGATGATGGGGAGGAGATCAAAGGCAGACTTTGCTTGTCCGAGGTCCAATGGTTCCATCAAGGAGATGCTGAGTCCTAACTAGCAGCACCTGAGCAGGTAACTTTCAGGACAGGGTCTTTGCAAATGTCATCAAGTTAAGATGAGGTCATTAAGGTGACCCTGGGCCAACATGATTGGGGTCCTTACAAGAAGAGACAACGGAAACACACAGAAGCAGCCTGCAGTGACGCTGCCACAAGCCAAGGGACACCTGGGCCTGCCAGAAACTGGAAGAGGCAACGGAGAGGCTCCTCCATGGAGGCTTTGGACAGAGCTCAGCCCTCTCAACACCTTGATTGCAGACTTGCAGCTTCCAGAACTGTGGGGGGAAGAGATTCTGTTGATGTCAGACCCCAAATGATGGTATTTTGTTACCGTGGCCTTGGGCAGGTGACACAGGCTTTTTCACTCATTCCTAAAAACCATTTCATTATTATGATGAATCCCAGGCATTACTGTGATCATATAATAAGGTATGGCTCTCTGTCCCCGAATAAACCATGGGCCGAAAAAAGAACTCGCCCTAAGGCTTGCGGTGGGGGCTGGCTGTGGGCACAGGGCCCGCAGGACCCTGTGGGGACAGAGCCCAGCTGCCTGGAGGTGGGCACCACCAAGAAAGGAAGCGCTTCCCCGTGGAAAGGACCAGCCCGGAAGGCCAGGCAGATGCAGCAGCCACAAAAAAAGAGATTCGTGCGTGAGGCCTATAACTCAGAGGATGCAAGAGCCCAGGAAAAGTGGGCAAGTCAGAAATAAAAGGCAGGTTCCGGCTCCTGATCTGAGACATTAAGGCAGGACATCAAAGCTTGACCCCTGATGGCAGAAGCTTGGCGCTGTGGGAGCAGGCCGACCGGGACCTGAGGGGAATGTCAGGGTCCCCTGCTGCCTCCTCCAGCAGCTGGGAGAGAATGCACGGCCTGTCAGGAACTCGGCCTCTGGGTTTAGACAGTTGTAGGAGCTGATGCTCTGAGAAGCATCACCAATCAGAATGATGGCAACGGCAGCAGCGGGAAATCTGGAAATCAAAGGGTCTGTATCCCAAAGCAACCGGTACGTGTGGCTTAAGAATCCTCTGTCACCTCGGAGCCATGGCAGCAGAGCCGTGGTTCTCATCACTTGGAGCTGGCACGAGCTGCCTGCCAGCTCCGGGGGCTGCAGAACCAAGCTAAAAGGAGAGCTTGACTTGCGGCTGAGAGGCAGGCAGGACACCAGGTCGGGCTCAGGTGGCAACAGTGGACTTCCAAAGTCTTAGGGTGTGTGTCAACTGGACAAGAGGGGAAGAGCAGGCAGAACTCGGGAGCCAAGGAGGGAATCTGAGCTCCCTCTGAACGCCACTGATTGAGGGGTCTGCTCACCGAGCAGGGATTCCCCACCGTTGACAGCACAGCTTTTTACGTCTGGCATTGGGAACGGTGACCTGGCATGATGTCGAGGCACCGTCACCCCAGAGTCTTCCAGTTTGTCTCACATCTACTCTTTGACCAAAGGACAACTTTTCGAAGCTTCACTTTTCTTCTCTTGTCTGGAAAATGGTAGTTTTTTTTTTTTTTTTTTTTTTCTGGCCGCACCCATGGCATGTGGATGTTCCCAGGCCAGGGATCAAACCCTTGCCACAGCTGTAACCAGAGCCACAGCAGTGACAACACTATAGCCTTAACCACTAGGCCACCAGGGAACTCCCCGAAAAGTGGTATTGTTACATGCTAGTTTAAAACGAAGATGGAGGAATTTGAGTTATGGGGAAAAAAAAAAAAATCCCTCAAAACTTTCTGTGTAACAAAAAGATCTCCTTCAAGTGGCGCCTGGGATGTCAAACTCCCTCCGTAAAAGCAGAATGAGCCTGTTCACAGGGGCTTATTAAATCCCTGAATCAGGTAAAATCAGCACACACGTCCTTCGTGGTAATTACAATTATGGGGAATCAAACAATTTAAAACAGTGCGGACATATATGATGATGTGGAATTAAAAACCACGGTGTGGAGTTCCCGTCGTGGCGCAGTGGTTAACGAATCCGACTAGGAACCATGAGGTTGCGGGTTCGGTCCCTGCCCTTGCTCAGTGGGTTAACGATCCGGCGTTGCCGTGAGCTGTGGTGTAGGTTGCAGACGCTCCTCGGATCCCGCGTTGCTGTGGCTCTGGCGTAGGCCGGTGGCTACAGCTCCAATTCAACCCCTAGCCTGGGAACCTCCATATGCCGCGGGAGCGGCCCAAGAAATAGCAACAACAACAACAACAACAACAACAAAAGACAAAAGACAAAACAAACAAACAAAAAAAACCACGGTGTTAGAAAGTCCAAGGAACGGGAATACACTAAGACAGAAGGAAGCGATGCCAACAGCTTTGGGAGGATTGCGGCGCAGTGGGGACGGTCTGGAGTCAGGGCTGGCATTTTCTAGCTTTGTGATGTTGCCCCGAATTCGGACGTGGTAGAGGCGCTGCTTTGCCAGCTGTAACATGGGGATAACACTTCCTTATATGGTTGTGGTGGTGAAGTCACTGAGCACGGAGTTGGCACATAGTAACCACAGTAGGCAGTGAAGAGTAGGAATGTAGGTGCAGTAGGTATACTTGCAATAAACCACAGAGATTCAAGGAGCAAACTACGCATAGGGTCCTTACAAATCTCCAAGCATATAAGGATCCTAAAAAACGGTCAAAAGTGGTCACAGCCTACGGAGGTGGTAGTAACAGTTAATGAATGAATTCAATGACTACTACAGATAAAAAAAAAACCCCTTCCTCATTAAACTCACTAGTAAAGAAGTAAAAGGTAATGCAAATCTCGGTTGCCATTATAATAATGGAGACGCTGGTGAAACCACGGTGAACTAGGAATATCCGGGAATTCCTGGTAGAAGTGTGTTTATTATTTTGGAAGAGAATTTGGTAAATATTATCAAGAGCCGTAACATTCTACATTTTGATCTCCTGATTCTGTTCTTGGCAATGAACTAACTCAAGTTAGGAGGAAGCTATACTTATAACAAGGCATGTAGCTAAGATTATAAGAATAAAAAAATCTAATAATACAGCAGTAGTCACTTTGTCATAGAATAGTAGCTCTATGAGATATTATATGGTGATTAAAAATAGCAGAGGGTATACAAAATGGAGTACATATAAAATGATGTCCAGTAGGATACAATGTATTGAAGTAACTAGAAGTATTGAAAAAAATCATGTATAAATATATATGGATACAGATGAAAGGATGCTGTGAAGAAATGCAATTCATTTATATTGGTAGAGGGTTTTGGATATAATTATATGTGTATTATTTTATTAATAAATATGGTAAAATAACTCTATTATGAAGCAATAACTCCTCGTGATTCATTTTATGGAGTGACCAATATTAGGTATAAAATCCAACTCAGGGACTCCCAGTAAAGGCACAAACAAGCTCTGAGGGGCATTTCCTGGCTCAGTTGAGAAATACCGTTGACAACACACCTGAAAACGTCTCTCTAAAGAAAACTTTACTTCTTAAGGTTGGAGTTTGGTTCCCCGACGCTCTTTCATATTATTATAAGCACTCTGACATTTAATTTGGGAAATCATTCTCTATTAGATGTGAAAACAGCTTCAAAAGTCACTTACGAAAGTAGCAGATAACTAAAAGAATATTATACATGATGGCACCAACCAAACAGAAATGTTTGGTCATTCACCGGTTCTGTAGTTTTTGAGGAACCCTCCGAGTTTTATAAATGACAAAAACACTTTGTCAAAGCCTCAGATCAGGCCCTACGTGCGCATGTGAAGAGGAGCTATTTCTGTCTCTGGGCTCCAGTTACACAGCCCGAGCTGGGCGCTTTGTTCTCAGAACTCACGCTGTCATCAAAAGGGACTCCGTACAAATAGAGCAGTGGGCCCGCAGTGGCTGAGCCGTAACCACAGCTGCAAACCCTCCGTCATGTGAACTCGCCGGGCTTTTTCTGGGTCTGGAATGCCTGCTGGCCACGCCTTCCCTGCCTGGCCTCAGCCTGCACCCCTGTCCATTCTTACATCCACTCCGCTCCCCCACGTGGCCCAGGCCGCCTCCCTCCCTCTGGCCTCCGGAGCAGCTGTTTTCACGCCGACTGTGGTCGTCGTCGTAGGGCGGGTGCTGTGGGTCCCCTCCCAGCAGGATCCGTGCCTGTCCAGGGGAGAACCGTGGGTGTCTACCTCGTGGTGACATGGTGTCTGGCCCATGGGCCCTGGAGGAACCTTAGTGTGTGGTCTTTGGAGGGACTAGAAGGGTCCATGAGGTCCCTGAAATCGTGGGCAGCTTGTGTGCACAGGCAGATGGCGAGGTTGAGGCCTCCCAGCAGGGGTTTCTCGATTCCTTTGTCCCTTTAAGCCCCCTGGGGGTTGAGCCGGTCCCGGAGGCCTCTTTCCCCTCCATGGCCAGTGACTGGTTTAGGCGCTGGCCAGCGACTCTCAGACCCATGGGGCCGAGGGCAAGATGGTGGGAAACTGGGGGACAGGGCGTTTTCACGGGTGGGGGAGGCCAGAGGGGGCCGGCCCTCTTCATCCAGTCCCGGGCCCTTTGGGGACCACAGGCCACTGATAGGACAGAAGCAGAGTGGGAAGTGCATGTGTTTGGGGGGGCACTGGAGCCTCAGGTGTGACCGAGCGTGGCCTCCACCAGCCCTGACTGGTTCACTCGGCGTGTCATGTGATACCGCACACACACTGTTTCTGGAGGAGTTTTCATTGCATTTCCTCTATTTTTGTAGCCGATGCATCTGACAGGAAGTCGTAGTTTTCATTAGCTGAAGAAAAGGATCTGCCTCCCCTCCCCTGCCAGGGTTCAGGATCTCTCTAGAAGGCGCTCAGAGGATGTAGACTGACTCACTGACTGACAGACTGACACGGCTCCGTGTAACCCAGGTACCATGGACATTCGCGGCGGCCTGTTTGGAGGAGGCTGCTGACTGGAGTGTGTGGATCCCACGGTCCAGCCCAGCGCTCTGCACGGCCAGACCGTGGGAGAGAGAGTTCGAGAAACTGAGTACTGAGCAAGCAGGGGTCCAGGCCACGGCGCTGAGCGTGCCTGCGAGAGGACCCAGCCAGCTGGTGGGTGGGCACCAGAGGGTCCCTCTCACCAGGAGCCTGCCGGGCAAGCAGGCTTCAGCTTACAGGCAACCCTGGCTGGTCAGTCGTGTTCAGAAGGATTCTGAAGTTGTGTCTAAATCAGGCCTGGATTATCCCTTTGTCTCCCAAGGACACAAATGAGGCAGCCCATTCAGGCAGTTATTTGTCCTCCTTGTCTGGGGCCTGGTTCTTGGCTTTCTGGGAGCAGGAAAGTCAGGGCGTCCTCCCAGAGCAGAGACGGTCAAGAGAGGGTCCATGTAGCTCTTGAAAAAGATCTCATCCCTTTGACACATTTTGTTCAAAAACAGTCTGACTCTGAGGCCCAGGGTCGTGCAGGTGGAGGCGCTGTTTCCGGCTGTCTCAGGTTTATGAAGCTCCATCTACCCCTGGAGCAGCCTCTTCCTCCGCCAGCGGCGGTGGCCAAACTCTGATGCGTCCCCTCTTTTCAGAGGGACCCACGGTCGTGCTGTCCTGGCTCAGACTGGGGGGGGGTAGGGGGGAGCCTGGCTTTCAGTCCAGCGGCTGCTCCTCTGACTGCGGCCTGTGGTGAGGCTGCAGGGCCCTGGGGCCCCGAGGTAGACCCGAGGACACCTGCTCTAATGTCACAATGCTGCTTCTGGTCGGGCTGCAGCTTTCCTCAGTGCCCGCTGGGCAGTGCCCCCTGCTCACCTGGGCACTGTGGGAAGTGCAGGGGGTGTGAGCTTAGCCACCTCCAAGGGGAAGGGCGCAGGGTGCAGGGCAGAGGGGCTGGGGGCTTCAGCAAGGTCGGGGGAAGGCTCTGCCTGACCACCTGTAAAAGGACGGGACAGTCACTCCCTGAGGGGAGCAGCCCAGACAAGGACTGGGACAGGGACGGGACTCGGAGCGACACAGTTAGCTCAGAATGTGCTCTACTCTGAGGGCTGGCACGGGGGAGGGAGGGGAGGGCCTGTGCTGGCTTCGGTGGGCAGCGGAGGAGGCGGGGAGCCCAGGTGGGGGCCCTGGCTGGAGGGCCTGGTCCCTGCAGAGGGTGGTACCACGGGCACTGGGGAGGGGCCCTTGCCTCCCCCTCCTTTGCCTCTTCTCCCCGCCCCTTTCCTCTCTCGCTGGGGTCTCCCCTCCACGTGCCTCCCTCCCCTGCCGCTTCCCAGGCAGGTGACAGGGCCGCTGCCTTCACCCGCCCCCTGGAGGGACGCACAGAGGAGCTGGGAAGGGGGCCGCCTGCCGGACCAGCTTGAAGAGAAGCAGATGCAGCGCCTGGCTCGGGGGAGGTGGCCGAAGGACATGACCTTCCTCCCGGCCTTTCTTTTGGGAAAGGAAGTCTTCGGACGTTTGTAGCAACTGAATCAATCTTGTCACTTTGATAAGCAGGGTCCCGGTGCGGAGAAAGCTCCACACTTCCTCCGATTGTTCCAGTTTATTGAATTTCAGCGTGTGGGACATGATAGGCCCGTTCCTGGGGAGCGCGGGAGGAAGCGGGGGCGGCCGGGGCTTCCGCGGGGCGCCCGGGGAGCAGCGAGAGAGGCCCGGGTTATTCTTGGAAGTTATTTTGATCTCCTGGCCCCGACGGCTCAGGTTTCTGGCCGGGCCTCTGGGCCACGTAACGGGAGGATGAGGCGCTTCATTATAAGAATAGCCTCGGCGGCTCTTTGAGGGCACCGGGACCACGCTGGCTCAGCGGCGGGCCTCGGGGAGCAGTGAGGGCCGCTGCCGGAGGCTCCCGGGAGCGCAGCCTCTTCCCCGCGCTGCTGGGGAGCAGAGGTGACTCAAGAGGAGCCTGACTCATGAGCTCCCCGGACAGGAAGGCCGGGCAGGCAGTGTAACGAAGAAAGTTCTGGTCCAAGCTGTTTATAAAATGGAACCTCTTGCCCTTGAAATAGAAGCTCCTGAACCGGTGAGGGCGGGCGCCCCCCACCCGGGCCCCAGGCTTTGCTATTTTAACTTCTGCGTTTAAGTCCTTTCTTCTTATTATAGATGTTGCATCACCTCCCTTTGGCTGCAGCACTTAAGTACCACGACCGGGGTGCTTAAACAACACAATTTGCTTTCTCGGGGTGCTGCGCGCAGAAGTTGGAGACACGGTGCGGGCTGCGCTGCTTCCCGCTGAGGCCGCGCTCTCCCAGTCCCCCCCTGGCTTGTGAGATGACGGCTTCAATCTCCGCCTTCATCGGAGCTGGCATGCTCCGCGTGTGTTCACATTTCCCCTTTTTATGAGGACAGCAGGGATACCGGCTCAGGGCCAGGCTACTCCAGGATGACTCATCTTAACTGATTACATGGGCAAGGACCCTATTTCCCAATAAAGTCACAGTGAATTTTGGGGGGGAACACAATTCAACCCACAATAGATGGAGTGGTACATATGCATGGTGCAAATCTAGAAAATAGAAGCAAGCACAAAAGAAGAAGAAACCCTTTTATCACTGAGTGATCCTGGCTGTGAATATCTTAGAGGCCCGAAAAAAAAAATCTTAAAATTAGACAAAATGAGTGTATTGTTTCATATTTTTATTCAATGATCTCTACCTTTCTACTTCACTAAATTTCTTCTCATCAATAGTCTATGTTCAAAATGTGTGTTATTTACCGTAATTTTGTGCAAATCAATAACAAATCCATGGCCATTCGTTTTCACAGGTGGTCATGTTCCTTAAGTCTCTTTAATTCATAACTGTCCTTTTTTTAGGGTATCAACTTATTTTGGGCCAATTACACTGTGCGACACCTCACCTCCTGGATTTGTCCCATTGCTTCTTTGTGACATTGTTTAGTTCGTCCTTCTGTCCCCTGTGTTGCCTGTAAAGTGGGGCTGTAGAGCCTCTGACGAGGTCAAGCTAAGCATTTTTGGATAGAAAGCATTGAAGGCACTTCTAAGTGCCCCCCAGCAGAAGACATGGAACATCTGGTGCACCCAGGGCAGGCCTTGCCGGGCATGGGGATGGTGCCTTGGGGTGGGGGGATTGTCCTGCATTGGGTGGGAAGTGACACTTGGTGATTGTGAATGCTCCTGGCAGCCCTGAGGTTTTTGCGAGTTGAAGGCTTCTGATAGTTGAGACATGAACGCTCTCTTTTCTGGTGACAGCTGGCACTGGGAGAGGAAGTGTGGCAGGGCCTGCAGTGCCACCCGCATCAGGGCCCTTTGGAGACCTCACCAGTCTCAAGATTCTCAGTTCTAAGAAGTCCCGCCCTTGGGTTCCGACACTGAGTCCACTAATGTTTTCCCACCAGACCTGGGCCTCGTGACGGTCCACGCCCCACACTGCGGTGTTGCAGGACGTGGCTGGATCCCCGTCTCCCTCCCAGAACTTTTCCAGGAAGGACCATAGCCCTTTCTCTCCAGCATGCTACAGGGTTTTTTTGTTCTGCAAAGAGAAGCAGTTTACAGAGAAACACAGACTTTATGTGTAAATTTGCTCATCTTTTGACGAATTCATACACTCGTATAACCCAAACCTCCATCAAGATACAGAAAATTCCCATCACCCGCAAAGTTCCTGCAGGCCCTTCCCAGTTAATCCCGGCGTGGCCAGAGCTGACCACACTTTCAGCTTCTCCCACAGTGGATCACTTTGCCTGTTCTTCGTGTACACGGCATCTACAGCACCAAGATGGGCTTCCTCCTCGGCCTTGCAGGTGTCAGCACCTCACTGCCTCCTCCCTGCCGTGTTGTGCGATCACACCGCACATTGCTCATCCAGTCTCCTGTGGATGGACACGTGGGCCGTTTCCAGGTCTCAGCTGTTATCAATAAAGCTTCATGAATCGTCACATACAAATAATTGTGTGCACTAATGTTTTCATGTCTCTTGGGTAAATATCCAAGAGTGAAATTAGCGGGTCAGTAAAAGAGGGAGTAGCATTTCCCTTCCTATCGATGGTGAAAGGGAGTTCTGGTGTCGTCAGCCTATTTATTTTTTGCCATTCTGGTGGCTGCGTAGTGCTGTTTCAGTGTGGCTCTAATTTTTTTATTTTTCGGCTACATCTGAGGCGTACACAAGGTCCTGGGCCAGGGATCGAATCCAAGCCACAGCTGCAACCTACGCCACAGCCACAGCAATGCTAGATCCTTATCTCTTCACACTGGACCAGGGATGGAGCCCATGCCACTGCAGAGACGATGCCAGATCCTTAACCTGCTACGTCACAGTGGGAACTCCATTAACTGAATTTCTTGTCATCTTTCAGTGAAGATAATCAAAGATACGTGGATAGGAAGTGATCTCTGAGTGACACTGTTTAGTTCGTCCCTCTGTCCCTTGTGTTGACAGAGGGACAAACTAGTTCTTCCTCATTCCCATTCTCTGGGTTTCTGGTGAGTCCAATAGCAGGGGATAGAGGCTGGTGGCGAGGTGGGGCTGGCCAGCACGGCGTGGTGTTCTAGAAGGTTCTGATACATTAGGGGAGACAGGGTTGGACATGGAAAAAGGGCAGAGAAGACCCCTTGGCCCTAAAGTGTTCGCCATATGGGGTTTGTTGGGGGAAGGCAGTAGAAGTACAGAGACTGCAGCTGAGAAGAGGGAAGAATTGACACGCTACCTCTAGGAGTGGACAATTGCCCATTGGAGAATCACGGCGCCAGAGAGCTTTCTTGCAGTTCCAGGTAGAATCCTGTTCTTTAAATGGAGACTATCATTTGCTCCCCTCCTTGGCAGAGGTTCCTTTGAGCCAGAGGAGCTCTGAGACCTCAGGGAACCAGCAGGAGCTCCCACCCTGCTCCAGGGTGGCCCCCTGTCTCCTCCCTGCCCAGCTGGTGATGGAGACCCCACCCAACCTTATTCTTTGACCTTATTCTTGTCCTTCCGTGGGGAGCACTGCCGCCCACTCCCGCTACTGCACCCCTTCATCTACAGAGACTCATTGTGGGGGGGCTTTACTAAGCCACCCTAGAATGTCACTGGAAGACCCGAGAACAGGCCACAGGGAAGGAATACAAGGAGAAGAAGAGAAAAAGAAGCTGGGATGGCGAAGGGGGCAGGGGGAGGTGACAGTTGCTGTGGAGGGTCAGCAGCTGTAGACCTGATCTGTCCGTTCCTGCTCCTGCCTCAGGTGAGACGTCCCCTCGGGGTCAGGGGGAAACAGGGCTGAGGACCCTGCATCCTCTGGAGAGGCCACCTTACCTCCAAGCACAGGCTCAGAACACCTTTGGCCAAAAAGAAATGGCCAACGGATATTAGGAAAGTAAGAATTGACAGTCCAGAGAGATCTCTGGCCACAAAGCCTTGTCTTAACTGGTGGGGACTCGTGTTATAAAAATACGCCCCTTCTGGGGCGGGATCTAAACCTTCTCTTTGTCCCTTTAGGGGACGGTGCTGTCAGTTCCTGTTGCGGCTCAGTGGGTTAAGACTCCTGCAGTGTCCATGAGGATATGAGTTTGATCCCTGGCCTCGTTCAGTGGGTTAAGATCCCACATGGCCACACCTGCACTGTAGGTCACAGATGTGGTTCAGATTCGACCCCTAGCCTGGGAACTTCCATATGCGGCAGAAGCGGTCCTAAAAATAAAAAATAAAATAAAAAAGAAGTCCTACAAATGAGCTAAATTAAAAAAAAAAAAAAAAAAAAAAAGCATACCGTGCCATCATCCCACCTCATCGGAAGTAGAAGCCGCCCAAAGCAGCGGTTACCACCTTCTAGGATCTCAGAGAGAAAAGAGGAAAATTCCGGGAGCACCGCGAGGAGGAAGGCAGGCCCCTCGGTGCGACCGGCCCAGCTGGGGCTGCCCGGGGTGTGTCCCCCTCAGGCCACAAAGGACCGGAGGGCCGGGAGGGAGGCGGAGGGAGCAGAACGTGCGGCTCCGCTGAGGACAAAGCCTCTTTGCGGGCCTGCCACCGCCAGCTCCCCTCCAGCAGAGAGGGGCTGTGAGAAAGCCTGGGCGCCCGGGCCCTTTCAGCTGCAGTGAAAGCAGCCGCTGGCAGCGCTGCCCCAGGCGCTGGGAGGCCGCGGGCTGGCACCGGGCGGCTGGGCGGCCGCGCTCCGCGGTGGTGCGTTCCCAGGCCCCGGGCACACAACCTTGGGCCGCGTCCCATTTCCTCCCGAGCAAAGCTTTAGCGAGGGGGGCAGGGACCGCAGCGTCTTCGGGGGGCCAAGCTCCCCCCTGCAGAGGGGCCCAGATGGGGCTGCTTTGGGGCTGCTCTGTGCCGGCTGGGAGATGACTGTGGCACATTATTCACCAGCCTGCGAGCAGGGACTGGATTCCCAGAGTCTCCTCTTGGGAAGGAACTTCGAGGGCAAGCTCCAGCCCGGATCTAGCCCACCACCTCATTCCACAGAAGGGGAAACAGGCCCAGAGCTGTCAGCAGTGGGTGGCAGAGCCTCGTCTGAAACCAGCCGCCTGGATTCCAGCTTAGTGCAGGCCCCTGGTGTCACTTGCAAGGGAAAGGACACAGATGGGACCAAGTTGGGGTGCCCTCCCTGTCCTGCCTGAGTCCCACCAGGGGTGTCCCGGTTAGACTGGCATCTGGGGACAGTGGAGAAGGCGCCAGGAACTGATGGCAGATGTGAGCGTGGCGGCCGTGGGAGACGTCCTTCCCACCTTGGTGCTGTGACCTTTGGATAAACTGCTCTTTACTGTTTTCCCAGCTTCTTAGGGTTTCATTTTATTGTGTGGACTCAGGATGTTAGGGCTGCCAGGAACTTGGGGGTTTCTGTGGGCTGACTTCCCAGTGCCGGTTGTGGGACTCCCCCTGGACTGGCTCTTAATAGTCACTGGCTTCTTTTATTCCCCCCACTTCAGTGGAGTTATAATTAACATATAACATTGTGTCAGTTTCAAGAATACAACAGGAGTTCCCATTGTGGCACAACAAAAACCAATCCGACTAGGAACCATGAGGTTGTGGGTTTGATCCCTGGCCTTGCTCAGTGGGTGAAGGATCTGGCATTGGTGTGAGCTGTGGTGTAGGTCGCAGACACGGCTTGGATCCCGTGTTGCTGTGGCTGTGGTGTAGGCCGGCAGCTACAGCTCCGATTAGACCCCTGGCCTGGGAACCTCCATGTGGCGCAGGTGTGGCCCTAAAAAAAAGACAAAAGACAAAAAAAAAAAAAAAAAAAGAGTACAACATGGTGATCTGATATTTTTATACATTATGAAATGATCCCCACAAGAAGACCAGTTACCATCCATTAGGACATAAAGTTGTTACAATATTAGTGACTGTATTCCCTATGCTGTACTTTACGTCTTGTGACTTTATAGCTGGCAGTTTGCACCTCTCAGTCACCTTCACCTGTGTTGCCTGACTTCTCACCCCCTCCCTCTGGTAGCCCCCCTCTTTGTTCTCTGTCTCTTGAGTCTGTTCCTATTTTGTTTCTTTTGCTTTCTTTTTTAGATTCCACATATACATGAAATCATACGAGTTGTTTTTCTCTGATTATTTCGCTTAGCATAATACTTGCCACATCCAACCATGTCGCCACAAATGACAATATTTCATTCTTTTTCATAGCTGAGTAATATTCCATTGTGTATATAAACCACATCTTTACCCACTCATGGATCCATGGACAATTAAGTTGTTTCCAAATGTTGGCTATTATTGAAGGTTCCAAAGGGAAGAGAAGTCTCTAGCTCCTGGGGTGGCCAATCAGCTCCCCGCTGGATTTAAATACTGCAGGGATCGTGGTGGGGGACCCCTACCTTCTGCTCCAGGGCAGGATCCTTCCACAAGCTTCCCTCAGCTGTGCTCCAGGTCATGTGTGGAGGGGGCCCTGGGGGGGGGCACAGCCCCGGGCCCCTCCCTGGGCTTCACAGTTACCAGCTGTGTGACTTGGGCAAACTAACTCATCTGAAGGCTAGTTCTCTCACCTGTAAAAGGAGGCAGTGTCGGGGTCGGGGTGGTGGTGGATTAGCAGCAACTTTTCCAGGCCGCGCGCTGCTCAGGGACTCGGCCTCACCTTGTCCTCAGTCGCTTGGTCTGGGCCGCACATCCGATGTCACTCATGACTCCTCCTTCTGCACGTGGGCCGCGGGCGGGGGCGTGGGGGGGCAGGGGCCCAAACTCAGCCAAAGCGGAAACAGGAGTGATGGCGAGTGGACGTGGCCGCGGCCACGTGGAGCTGCCGCGGGGCCGGGGCTCCCCTCCGCACCTGCAGGGGCCCGATCGCGGTGGAGGAGGGGCTTCCTCCACATCTGGCGCCCCCACTTCCGGAGGAGGGGCGGGGACTCGGCCGTGGCCAGTGTCTGGTCCAGCGTCTGGCGAGAGGAAACCTTCCTCCAAGGACAGATGCTGCTCCCAGCGCACTGGGGTAAAGCAGGGGCATTAATCGTGAGGCTCTGAAGGAAAACGACAGCTTCCCTGCGAAGCGTCAAATACTCAACTGCACTCGCAGCTGTGATTAAATCCCAGCCACGTCGGTGGTTCTCGGGAGATGAACATTTGTTGGTCCACCCACTGTCCACCGGGGTTTAAAGACCAGAAGGGGACTGAAGGGTCCCGGGGAGAAGCGTGTGATGTAGGATGTGAGACCGGAAGCGACGCCAGGCGGCGGGAGGGGTTTGTGCGTCCAGGGAGGCCCCGCGTGCTGCAGGGTGAGCTGAGCTGAGCTGCCACTCTCACTAACACAACGCGGAGGAAACGCTTTAGTGCCATGGAGCCTATGTTCACTGTGGCTGAACGTAAAGGCCTTCTGGAATCCTGTCCTAACACCAAACATCACTTCCCAGGTCTGCGATGCAGGGGGAGCCGCGTTTTCTGCCTTGGTCTTTTCCGCCAGAAGCGTCTCCCTGAGCCGTGTCCTCCCTGGTCAGCGGCTGGACGCCCGCATGGCTGCTGAAAACCACACTGTGTCTCAGGAACACGAGGCTGATCCCTGTGCTCCGAATGGACACGTACGCCCGAGATGAGTGTGTCTAGGGCTTCAGCGTGGATTGGTACTCATGTTATTTGTTCTGTGTCCATTTATACTCATAGGCTCTGGCTGTCTTCTATTGAAAGGTTAAGTCTCCGGCCCAGTTTTGAGTGATTTTCACAAGATTCCCCATTTAATCCTCCCAGTACTTTCTGAAGTATTCTCTCTAATGGGGAAACTGAGGCGTGGAAGATCATACTGGAAGGTCAACACGTCTAGAGGGAGGTGGGGGACCTGCAGTTTAAATCTTGGCTTTAACCCGAATCCCAATCAAATCCCAGCTCACTGTGTCTCGCCCTCGCCCACCCACAGCCTCTCCCTGGACTTTTCAAGCCAGTCTAGAATGTCTGCACGTGACACCTTCTTGTTTTTTTTTTTTTTTTTTTGGCCACACCTGCCCCATGTGGAAGAATCCGGGCCAGGTTCCTGAACCTGTGCCACAGCAGCAACCCAAGCTGCTTCAGTGACTATGCCAGATCCTTAACTCCATGTGCCACAAGGGAACTCAGACACCTTCTTTTTTTTTTTTTTTTTTTTTTTAAGCCATAGCGCAGGGTTATTGCAAAGCCCCTGAAATCTTGGCCTGCTTGTTGGCATTCAGATTTTACCCCCTTTTTGGAAAGAGAGTGCAATATTTGATCTTCCATGTGAGTGCTGCGTGTAATTCCCCTGCCTGCACAAAACAGCACTTTTTCACACAC
This sequence comes from Sus scrofa, assembly GCF_054392235.1. Classification (NCBI taxonomy): domain Eukaryota; kingdom Metazoa; phylum Chordata; class Mammalia; order Artiodactyla; family Suidae; genus Sus; species Sus scrofa. The sequence continues at coordinate 4,986,635 of NC_139383.1, forward strand.
ATGATCCCACTGAGGCCACGACACTCCCCTGGGGTAGGGAAAGCCTCACAGCGGCCCCTTGCGCTGCTGGAGAAGGAGCCCTCTCTGCCTTGTAACCACTGTGTAGATTCTAATAGATATTTCCCAGAGAAAAGCTTCATTCAGTTGGGACTCCGACCTCTTGTGAGACGCTATGTGTCAGATATGTGGCCTTTGCTTGGCGGTGACGTTATTAGATCTTCGGGCAAGTCCAAAAGACTGTCTATTCCCTCCCAATAAAGCATTTTAATCAATTTCGTTGTTTGGGTCATTTTTGCCGAGCTCTGAACACCAGGGAAAATCACTGAAGCAGGGCGCAGTTTATTCCCCGCTCAGTGCACAAAGATCCAGCAAGTACATTCGATTTAAGGCATAGATTGTCACAGTTCAGGAATGTTTTGCAGTTGGGTTCCCTCTAAACTGAAAACATTCCTTTAATATGGAGAATTCCTATGAGGGCTGTAAAAATCCTACTCCTGTGACGTATGTCCCCCTCTTGAATGGAGCCTCCTGAAGGGTTATTAAAAATTTACCTTTTTGTCAATCAAGTTCTTTATGGGACATTTTTCTTGCTGCATTTTAATGTCATGTTCACTGCCCCAGCTGTATGAGGGAGGAGACAAAAAGGCCATTTAAAGCTCTGGTTCCAGAATGCTCCCATTATGCATTGAATTGAATCAAGTGACACACATGGGCCGTGCTGTGTGGGGACATAGTTTTAGCTGTAGGTTGCTGTCACTCACCCACGGAGACTTGAACCTGGGGCAATGGAGAAAATGTTAATTCAGATATCCTCCTTCAGGAAAGGTGTCTGGTAAGCGAAATTATATGGGAGCTGTCGTAGAACAGCTGATGCCAATGTTTTGAACTTTGAGACATTCATTAGAAAGTTCCCCTTCTGTATTAATATAAATTATTCCATTTTTTTAAAAAAAGTTTCAAGTATAAAGATGACAACACATGGAATATTTGGAAACGCTTTTTTGAACAGTGAGATTTTAAGCTTTTATATATTTTTTTCCTGATAATACTTGAAGCAAAAATGGTAGATTTTTACTACCAGCTTTTTACCGATTGATTTAAACCATATTTTTGGAAGGTACACTAATTGCTCAGTCTCTAGACTGAGGGCAATTTAGTTACCTTCCTGACTAGGGACATTGAAGCTTTCCTATTATTCTTAAAGGCTATATTCAGTTAATTTCCCTGAAGAGTCCTAGTGCTCCATGGAAAATAGCAAGAGTGGCCGGGCTTGAAAGCGGGCTCCATGGAGACCCGTTCATGGCCCACAGACTTTCAGCTTAGCCCTCGGAAGGGCAGGAATCAACCTTGGTTTGGACCAGGGGTTGCCCGACTCCAGGTGCTCTGGAGGACCTGCTCAAACACAGACGCTGGACCCCACCCTGGAGTGTGGATTCAGCAGGTCTGGGCAGGGGCCGGTGCGTTCCTCCCAAGCACCCAGGTGATGCTGCTGTTGTTGGGCCAGGGACCCCACTTTGAGAACCACTGTGCCAGGGTGTGGGGGTAACTCCGGGTGGCAGTGGGGTTGGGGCACTTGGGCTGCTTCCGTTCAGCCGCCTAGAGAACGTGGATTTAAATGGACAACTGGGAGTTCCTGTTGTGGCACAGTGGAAACGAATTTGACTAGCATCCATGAGGACACGGGTTCGATCCCTGGCCTTGCTCAGTGGGTTAAGGATCTGGCATTGCTGTGGCTGTGGTGTAGGCGGACAGCCACTTCTCTGATTAGACCCCTAGCCTGGGAACCTGGATGCGTCGTGGAAGCAGCACTTAAAAAGCAAATAAATAAATAAATGGACAACGAGGTCAGTTTACACTAAGACTCCCTTACAGGGGACGCCCGTATGACCAGGGAGGAAGTGTGTGGAAGTGACCTGCATGGACCCCCGGGGGACCCAGCGAGAGACCGCGGGCGGAGTCGGGGAGCCCGCGGGGCCGCCCAGTGCCAGGGTGGCGCTGCCTCCCAGCCCACACGGAGGTCGTTGTTCTGTCCTTGAAGAGCAGATGGGACCTGGGTTCCGGGAGCTTTGGAGGCCATTTAAAATACTTCCCTCTGATTTGGTTCAAACGAAACAACGAAGGCCTCTCCCCGCAATGGCAAAGCCTTTCTCTATCCTCCAAAGTCTGAGCATCTCCAGCGAAGCTTACGTTGGACGGAGAGCTCTCCTGGTCTCAGGACAGCGGTACAGGGGACCCGGGGAAGCTGGGTGGCCTCCGCCTGCCTGGTGGGGCCGAGGGCCGGCCCCGCCGCTCGGACTCCCTGGCCTGGCAGCCGAGGACCTGGTGTCACAGGGCCGTCCCCTCACTGACTCAGGGCCCCTTCTCCGGGGGCGCCTCTGCGCCGGGCAGGCCTCGCGGCGAAGGGGAGGCGGCGGGGACAGAATCAGAGCCCTTTTCCCAGGGAGCCCACCTGCCATGGAGAGGCCAGCGAGCAGGCCCTGGGAGCCTGGGAAGCTGCGTGGGGCTGGGGAACCGTGGGGCCAGGCTCTGGGGCCAAGATGTTCTCGGCTTATTTGTGAGACAGATTTGGGGTCTGTATGGCTAACAAGAAGGAAGGGGAGAGAGTCGGAGAGCAGGGGAGTAGCCGGAAGCCCCAGAGACTGGAGTTCACCTCCGGGGGTGGGGGTGGGGTGGGGCGATGGTGCAGGGGTGGCAGTCGCTGGGTGAGCTGATGGCATTTGCGCCTGAAGGGCACTGCCTCCCCTGCAGCTTGTCCCTGTGGGCAGGTGGTTAGCCAGGCAGGATGGCGCATGGACTGGAGCAGAGGAAGGACTGGGGACACCATGGGGCTCCAGGGCTCTTTGGATGGCTCTGCAGACAGGATCTGTAAGGGTTGGATGGGGAGCTGAGAGGAAGCGTCAGGACTGAGTCTGGGTTTCCAGCCAACTAAGGGAAGTGATTCCTGTTGACTGAGCTGGAGCTCCTGGGGGTCGGGGAGGCACCTGGAGAGTGGCGGGAATGGGGGTTTGGTTTCACACATTTGGTTTCAGAAGCTCTGAGACATCCAAGTGGACTGTTCTGGGGGAATGGAGGGAAGTGGAGATGAAACTGGAGACTCGGGGTGCACAGACAGCATCTGAAGCCGTGGGATGGGAGGAGACTGAGGCCTGAGCCCAGGGTCCCGGGACACTGGGAGGTCAGGAAGCAAGGAAGGACCAGCACAAGAGGTGACAAGGAGTAGCATCTGAGCATCAACAAGCCTCCCCCCCTTTTAATTTAACTTAATTTAATTTACTTTTTGGCCACACCTGTGACATGCGGAAGTTCCCAGGCCAGGGATCAAACCTGAGCCACAGCTGTGACAACACTGGATCCTTAACCCACTGAGCCACCAGGGAACTCCTTTTTGGAGCATCCCAGGCAGGCCTGCAGCACACTCTCTTCTTCTCCTCATGGGGGCGCAGCCAGTTCTTAGTGGGTGAAATTGGGTTTTCCTTTGAACCCAAGGGCCTAAGCTGGTGTCCACTGGTGCACAGGTCAGGGTGAGAATACCTGCAGTGGCCCTGAAATTCCCAGAGAAACACTGCGGGCACACGCGCGAATCTGAGAGGAGGGTGTGGTGCTCCCATCAGCCTCTGAAGGCGAGACCAGGGGTTATTTCTCAATAGTTTCTAAATAAAAAAAGAAACCGAAGTCATACATTTTTAAACTTATCAAGCCCAGGAAGAGAACAAATCCTTTCACCCAGATTGAAACTTACAGAAGTTTGGCAAAGGAAACGTGAGTAACGTTAGCCAAGAACCTTAAAAATATTCCCACCGGGGAAAATGAAAATGAACTCCTGAAACAGAGAAATGCGAATGAACCAACCTGCAAAGAGCCTTTTCCACCTCAAGTCAGGCTCCATCAGTAACCAGGGACGGGAGAACTGGTTCATCACCAAGGAACCCGGAGGAAGAGGCCGTCTACACCAGCGGTGAGATCTGAACTTGGGCGGCGTTGTGAGCACAAGGAATGGGCTCGTCGCCGCCCCAGGAGACCACGCCGGGTGCCTTAGGGGCTCCACGGCGCCCCCATGTTCCCCGTTACACCATCGTCAGGTTAGTGCAAACCACTGCTAGTTAGGGTTTCCCAGAAACTAAGCCGACTTGGGTTTCGTATCCACACCGGGCTTGTTCGCACTCATGCTTTGAAGGCTGCAGAAGAGACAAAGGCGACTCCAGATATTTTTAGAATCAGATTCAACACCAATATGTATTCTCCTGCTGGAAAGTGTCCTTGATGAAGCCGAGTACTATTATATTTATTCCCACTGCCAAGCCCGAGAGGATACTTAGGGCTTCTTTTGCATTAAAATGTCATGATTACAAATAATCCCAGGACAGCGGTGGCAGTGCTATTTTCAAAATGGCCTTTCCCTCTCCACTCAGTGTTGGAGCAAAGAAATGCTGCGTCCAAGTGCACAGGGTAACCAGAATGTTTAACTCACTTCTAATATCTTCTTTTCAAAGAAATGAGGTTGGCGGAGCTCGGGAGAGGCCTCCTTTCTGGGGCTTGTAAAGAAGGATGCTGTTTTGTGAGTCTCCCGGCAGGGCCCAGAGGGACCCTGAGTGGGGGAGGTGGAGCTTGGGGACCTGTCAGGGCCTGGGCGCTCTGCCAGGTGGGGCATTGCTGACCTGCAGGCTGGGTGGGGGGGGGGGGGGAGCGTCTTCTGGGCTCTGAATATTTAAATCATGGACACGAATTGTCTTGACATGTCTGGAAGCCTGGTCATTTTTAGTTTAGATCTGAAAATGTCCCATTTTGGAAAAACTTTGGTTCATTGGTACATTCTAGAAAAAGGAAACTTTATGGGTTGAACCATTTAAAAAGCATTTGAGGCTGGAAGTCCCTGTTGGCTCAGCAGGTTAAGGATCCAGTGTTGTCACTGCTGTGGCTTGGGTTAAATCCCTGACCCAGGGAACTTCCACATGCCATGGGTGTGGCAAAAACAAACAAACAAACATTTGAAGTTTTCTGACTCCATGTAAAACCCCATCTGAGAGTAAAAATTTGTAATTACAAAAATGCTCATGGAATATTTTCCCAGGTATATAACTTCTTTAAAATCCATTTTTGAGCTTCCCAGCCTCTGCTCTAACGAAGAATTAGTGACCAGCATCTCAAAACAGCCAAAAGAAGTAAGAGAAGCAGTGGGTACTGAGACAGACTTAGAATCACTTTGCAGCCTCTCCAAATGACAGTGTTCTGAGAGGCCCCACAACCTGCTCTGAAACGTCTCAAGTTTCTAGCTTGTGTGTAAGTAAACCACAGAGGACTTAGGGCTTGTTTGTGTAAGGAAGCTTCACGCTGGAAAATCATATTCCCCATGCACACAACCGTTTCACAGAACTGTGAATTCTGTATTTCTGTCTGCTGTTTCCAGAGAAAATTGTGCTCTTCTTCCAGTCTGCGGGCGAGAGCAGCCACTCTCGAGGATGAGGGGCTGCCCGTGGAGGTGACTCCTAGGAGAGCAGGGGGGCTTACGAAATCCTGGTCTCTTTGTCACCAGGTCCAGCGTGACGGTCAAGACCTACGCCTATGGCCTGTGATGGGCCAGAGACCACGGGGGTCTCGTTAACCATGGCTGGAACCAGGGCCTCCTTGGCACCCCCTCTGCTCCAGGCTCAGTGCCCCCCTCCCAGACCCTCTGTATCAGCCTCACGTCTGGGGCCTTACCGACTGCTTCCCTGGGGGAGCTGGCCCCCTGGGTGGTGTCCTCAAGTAAAGTGAACACAGTCCCGAACAGACAGACAGACACACACAAACCCTTGCCTCTTACTCCAGTGTCTGTTTCCTCCCTGTCACCGTTGTGTCCCATTGGACAACTTAGAGAGGTTCGGAGGTTTCATCCTGCGTGGTTCAGTGGTAATGAACCTGACTAGCATCCACGAGGATTCGGGTTCCATCCTTGACCTTGATCAGTGGGTTCAGGATCCGGCGTCGTCATGAGCTGTGGTGTAGGTGGCAGACGCGGCTCGGATCCGGCATGGCTGTGGCTGTGGCCTACACTGGTGGCTACAGCTCCGATTGGACCCCTAGCCTGGGAACCTCCATATGCCGAGCGTGAGGCCCCCAAAAGACAAAATAAATACATACATAAAAAGAAAGGGCGTTTCAGTGTAAAAATGGAGCTGGAGAAAGAAGCCGCCGTCTCCCTCAGAGTTCTGAAACCTGGCAACACTTGTCTTCTCTTTCAGTTAATTGGAAATTATTTGGGAAAAGGAGAGGACAAGCCCGGGGTAGAGAGGATAGAAAAAAGCAGGCCATTCCTATCTTCATACCAGTAAAACAATGCAGTCTTTTTTTTTTTTAATCTCTTAACTTTTTATTGGAGATATTAAACCAGCCATAGAAGCCTCAGTGGGGGTGGTGGCGGCAGGGCGGTAGTGTGGCGGGGTAGCAGTGGGGTGACAGTAGAGATAGTTAATCTTTTTGTTTTTCTTTTTACCTTTTGACTCCCTTCACCCATGTCTCCCAATGCCACCTTCTGCCTCTAGCTTTTTATGTCTGTGAGCGTGTTTGTTTTATTTTTTGTCTTTCTAGGGTTGCACTCTCTGCATGTGGAAGTTCCTAGGCTAGGGGTTGAATTGAAGCTATAGTTGCAGGCCTACACCACAGCCACAGCAATGCAGAATCTGAGCTGCATCTGTGATCTACACCACAGCTCACGGCAATGCCGGATCCTTAACCCACTGAGCGAGGCCAGTGATCGAACCTGTGTCCTCAAGGATACTGGTCGGATTCAATTCCACTGAGCCACAATGGGAATTCCCTTGTTTGTTTTAGATTCCACATGTAAGAGAGATCATGCAGTATTTGCCTTTCTCTGTCTTATTTCCCTAAGCATCATGTCTTTGAGGTCCACCCTTGTTGTCACAACTGGCAGGATTTCATTCTTTTCTTATGGATGGATTATATATCTACGTGTGGGTTTCCTTATATGTACAGGTGGGTTTGTTTCTGGGCTCTCTATTCTCTTCCATTGATCTATTGTTGGTTTTTTATGCCAATGGCATACTATTTTAATTACTATAGCTTTGTAATATGGTTTGAAATCAAGGAACATGATACATCCAGTTTATTCTTCATTCTCAAGATTTCTTTGACTTCTTGGAATCTTTTGTGGTTCTATACAAATTTAAGCATTATTTGTTCTATTTCTATGAAAAATGCCATTAGAATTTTGATAGGGATCTGTGGGTTGCTCTGGGCAGTGTGAACATGTTAACAATATTGATTCTTCCAATCCATGAACATGAAATAAATACCTTTCCAAACATTTGTGTCTTCCTCAATTTCTTTTATTACTGTCTTGGAGTTTTGACTATACAAGTCTTTCACTTCCTTGGTTAAATTGAGAACAGGGAAACCTCTTTTTTTTTTTTAAATGCAATTCAATTTATTTACTGTCTTACTACTTACAATTCCAAAGTCACATTTTCTTGTTTGTTGGCATAGTAGCTTTATTAGTTCAAATCAAGTAAGCAATCACATGTTCTAAGCTATGATGATACAATATTTAGCTCTTCTTTGTAGCTGGAACCCAATAATATTTCCTCTGTATCTATCTGCTGGGTATTTTCTAAGCTTTAGAGCATTTGCTCACATCTCTGCCCCTTTTTTTTGTCCTTTTAAGGCCACACCCTCAAGAGACAAATGGAAGTTCCCAGGCTAGGGGTTGAATTGAAGCTAGAGCTGCCAGCCTACACCACAGCCACAGCAACACCAGATCCGAGCCGCATCTGCAACCTATGCCACAACTTTTGGCAATGCTGGATCCTTAACCCACTGAGGCAAGGCCAGAGATTGACCCTGTGTTCTCATGATACTAGCCGGGTTTGTTACTGCTGTGCATTTACTTGCTAATCTGTACGGCAGCTCTCAGCTATATCCCAGGGATTTGTGAGAGGCTGCTGGATTCCAGGCCCTGCAGCTTGGCCCTGGGGTGGTGCCCTCAGAGCCTGCTGTGAGGGCGGGTCTTAGCCACCCTGCCCTCTACCCTCCAATGGAATGCTCCCATTTCGCCATGCTTTAACTCGCGCTTACTTCCGGTGGGCCAGACAGTAAATTGAGCAGGGAGAGAGCTGTTTGGTGGCAGCCTGACTATCCTGCCAGCCTCTCCATGCAACTTCCCCCTGGCAGGCAGCGGCAGGCCTGTGGACCAGCTTCTTCCAAGAGGCCCCCTACCAAATACATTTCACGTTCACTTCCTCTTCCAGCTCGCAGGCTTCTGCATCCTCAGGAGGCCTGGGGTTCAAGGCAGCGTTTGTCTTCGCAAATAGACTCACTCACCCTTCCAGAAGGGGGCTTTCTGCTTCTGGCCTTTCGGTCATTTAGGTGTTTGCACACTCTCTCAAGTTCTCGTTACAGGCCTCCTCCGTCTCGTCATCCAGGAACGTGTGTTCTTCAGCTGTGTTTAACTTCCTTTTCCGGACTGGCTCTTTCCAGGGTCCCTTTGTTTTTCAGCCTGGGGACGACTCCCCCACGGAGGACACTGGCTCAGAGGGTTTCTCGAGCTCTGGGCTGGGCTCGGCCACCAGCTCCCACCGTCTGTGAGGCCGGCATCCTCTTGCTGCCTGGCCGATCACGTTGGTGGGGGACACGGCCCAGGGAGCTGGTGCTCTCCGCCCCTCTGCCTCCGCCCACCTGCCTGCCCCCAGGTGACGTTCGCTGTTCCCGTGTGTCCCTAGGAGCAGGAAAACCACCTCCGTTGGTTGAAGTTGGGATAGAGGTGGCAGTGAGCAAAAGCAGTCATTCCTATTTCCATGCTAATAAACAACACATTTCCAAAAACTCTCCAGAGAACAGCGTGCTGTCTATATAGTCATTTTGGTTTTCCGCACAATTAGTTTCTTGTGACCAAGAACTCACTCCTGCTTTGTAGGCAGCACCACATCGTCCGAGGATTTTCCAAAGATATATTACTTGGCTAGGGTAGAAATTAGTCATTGGTCAAATGTGGCTTCTTTGAAATAAAAGGCCAACAGCTGTAAGAAACTGTACCAGGCACGTCATAAAAGTCACTGCTGGTCCTTGCAGTATTCCCTGCAGGTAGGTGTAATCTCCACTTTATAGCTGAGGAAATCTGAGGCTCAGAGAGGTTACATACATTGCCCAAGGCAGCACAGCTAATGGATGACAGAGCTGGGGAAGGCACCCCGAAGTTTTAATTCTACACCAGAGTTAGGACTCTTGTATCAGTGGCAGGATTTTTGCTTCTACACAGGCCAGTTTTCACAAGCAGGACAGAGACTGAGAGGCCAGGCTCGCTTCTGAGTCCTGACAGAGCCGTGCAGGAAATTCTGGTATGAAGATTCCAATGCACCAGCAGCCAGCGTCTTTCATGGACTTTGGGGTCACTTTGAACATACGGCCGATGCCTGGACGGCTGCTGAGGGGTACAACTGAACATCAGAGTTTGGAGAAAAACCCATCTTAACCTGCCCATGTCTGCTGCTAGCTCTGTCTTTTCAAAGTATTAAACATGAAAGCCAATCTGTGTTACCTGGTTCTGCCGAATCTCCGTTTATCCTAAAAAATGCTTACAGAAACGAGGCGGCAGTGACTAGCTTTCATATGCTGAGCCTGTCATCAAGGAAGATGAATAATGAAGCAGTTTTCAGATTCGGTGTTTGCCTTTGGAAACTTGTGTCTTAAATAATTAGTGATGACAATCTCGAGGCCAAGGCCAGGTGCCTGGGGGAACACTTTTCATTTCTTCACTTTTGTGCAGAAGCTGCACTTTGCTGCAGAGTGAGACACTTCAGGCTATGCACTTCTGGGTAGTTCTCAGGTGTGCAGAGTCAGTGGTCCATTGTTCTGGAGAGTTCTGGGCTGAGTTTCAAATGCCCCAAGCTCACTGCCTGGCACGCCTGAAGGGCCCTGGTCAAGGCTGCTTCCTTAGACCTGCTCTTCTCTTTGGGCGCCTTTTGTCTTTTTCAGTTGAATGTAAAAGTGCATGTCTTTTGCCTTGTTTTTTTCCAGTCTCAATAAAATTCCAAAACAGTGCCTTCAGACCCACAGAAAGGAGTTATAACTCACCCATCCATCCCATCCGATGGGAGGGGGTAAAAGAAAGGAGAATTGCCAAGGAAAAGGATTTGATTCATTTCAAGGGGCAATCATTAAGATGCATACGAGTCATTTTCAAAAATGATTAAAAGCCCTAAACAAACGGTTGGATCGCGTTTTGTCAATAACACGGGGTCCTGAGATGCAGTCTGTCATAATATAGAGGGACAAGGATGCAAACTAGTTTTTTAAAAACGTCATGTTTGCTGTGTTGCATATCACACTCGCCTTCTCCGCCCCCACCTCTGGTGAGTTTTTAAACTGGAAAGCCCCTGCAAGCCCAGATCACTAGCGGGCTAGATGCATCTATTACGTTTATAGCTGAGGTTCATAATGGGCTGCAAAACTGTCCTCCTGTAATTGGAATATAGATTCAATAGTCATATTGAATGTCAAAGCCCACTGCTCTGCACAGCTGCTGGGGAGCGTTTCTCGTCCATGACAAACACCTATTACGCAGTCAGCACAAACCCTTCCCTTACAACCTCTGACATCACCCTCGGGGCAGGCAGACACAATTGCTGAATTGCGTATGAAAATTATAGTTGTATTGTCTATACAACTGAAGGTTTAACTCGGACTCCTGCCTCTTTCCGAGCTGTATAAAGAAGCAATTCTTCTCCTAGAACAAATAAGCACAGTACACTATTGTAATCTAAGAAACAGGCACTATTTATGTATTGGAAAGCCTTGCTCTCAATAGGGCTAACAGTCCAATGGCCCATGAGCCACTATTTTAGCAGCTGTAGAAAAGTAAGCTGTAGAAGTCACAGATAATGAGATGCTAACAGCAGCAGAGAAAGATGACCGGAACGCTAAGAGAAGCCTTCCTCTAATCCCGGCTGTCCCCACCACTAGTTCAGCAAGCAGGACTCGTAGGTAGGGACCATGTACTTGATATTGATGAAGGCATCTTCTCCTCCGTAGCGCTCGAAGGCCTCTAGTGTCTCTTGGATCAGGTCACCGATGTTCTCTCTCTTCTGCTGGCTGTAGTCAATGCCATCTCCAGAGTTTACTGGTTCATGCAAACACACAAAGAGGCCCGTTATTTCACCACAGTTTCCCAAAAAGTCCTATACAGTAGTCTATGCGTTGTTCTCTGAATGCTTGTCAGGAGTTGCAAGCATTTAACATTTTCACATGGCCCTGTTGAGTTTTAGGAATGGTGACAAATGCAAAAAAATATGAAATCCCAGATTGGAGTTGATGAGAACTCCATAATGAAAGTGAGGTGATCATGGTTACACACAAGTCAAGGAATCTCTTTCTTATACCTGGCAATTGCATTAAGAGCATTCTGTTGGACCTTGAGTTCTTCAAAATCCCAACAGAGCATATTGAGAAGGAATTGCCCATGGTTGGGTTAGGGGTTGGACTTATATGATTTTAAGGGGATTTGCTTTAGAGCAAGAGGCTTGGCCCAATCCCACGTCCTTGCTACTTTTCTGCAAGGAGTGAGCTCTCCTCTCAGTATCACTGATCCAGGTGTTTGGCTCTCTGATAGTGTCTCCATCATTCTGGATGCAGGCGGGGGAGGAGGAAACTGCCTTTCCTGCTGTAGCTGCTTGATCCATCCTGGAAATCTCAGATGACAATCATCAGTTACTGTTTCACACTGTGCACTGTGCCACTGCTAGTTTAGGAGTCTTAAGTCCAGGCAGGTGGTCAGCCCAGGGAGGCACCTGGAGGACCCAACCAAGGCCCCCCTGCCTCCCAGAGCCTTGGAGTGACCATCCAGCTGCCTCTCAGACTCTGAGAGAAGGGGGTTCTTAGGGCTGGCCTTCAACAGCCTGGGGTGGGGAGCCTGAGTTCAAAGTGCTTCATTCCACACAGCACAGTTGCAAACTGTTGGGACAAGAAGTATCTGACTGCATCACACCTGGGAGGCTCCCCAAGTGTGGGGGGTGTCTGACAAAAATGGGAGCCCCTTTGCTTCAATCCAGAGTATAAAAATTCCCCTATTTTTCTCTAATAATAGTCATTACATGCAGGTAGGTTGCATTTCCCTCAATACCCAGCGAGCGAGTCATCTTTGTGCCCCTGCTGACGTTACCTGTTACTTCACCTTCTCTGTGATGAAAGGTGGGCTGAGAGGCCCAGGAGGGTGAGGAGGAGAGCTCAGGCAGTGGGGTGCTACGGGGCAAGCAGCTGCAACTGGAAAATGTGCACTTTACCCGATTAAAGTAGTTGTTTTATGCAGATTTCAAATGTAGCTCCCAAATGCTTATCTTGCTTGAGTGTGAAAATAATAGAGGGGAAAAAAATGGCATTTCAAACCTTTTCTCTCCAGTTATTCTGAACATTTTCAAAGAGATGGAGTAACGATTCAGACCAGTAATAAAGGTAACAATTACAATCCCACACAGCAGAGATAAGCAGTTCTTTTGCTTGATTTTCCCAGAAATTTATTAGAGAAATATCACAGTCTTCCATAGAGAAAATACCTGGCTCTCCTGATTAGCTTCTTTTGATGGTGGTGGTGGGGTGTGAAGGCAGCAGGAATATTACTCATTTTCCAAAAGAGAAACATCGTGAGTCACACAGCTACAGCGCATATCAATTTTTCATAACAAATGAACTTAAAATGGTTGGCAAAGCCATTGCAATTAGGTGGTCTTTTTTCCTTCCTCGTGGTGGAAGAAGGACGCTTTCTGCTGTGATGGGGCATGCTAGATTTAAGCTAAGTCTTGATTTCCAGAGTAACAGATCACCCAAACTATTCGCATACGATAGTTGTACAGAACAAACAGGAGACAAGAGGTTGGAACCAAAGGGCTCTTGCCCTCCTGTTTTTGAGCCAAAGGTGAAATTTTGAAAAGCAAAATGTAGACAAATGCACACTTAAATAGGTTTTTTTTTCCTCCCTTCTGTTTTGAAGATTTTCAAGGTGGTCTGAGAAGAGAGTCAGTGCAGTGAGGGTTGCCCACCAGGGAGGAAAACGAAGTATCAATTCATGTGGAGGGCTTTCCAACAGAGAGGGTCTTGGGTTGAATTGAAAGAAAAGGAAACTTCTGTGTGTGTGTCTGTGTTTCTCTGTGTGTGCGCGCACGTGAGGTGGGGGGGCTGTGATGTGGGCCACGGGTGAAAAATGTTAAGGAAGAAAGTCCACTGGAGGGACGTGCGGAAGCAGCACAGTCCAAAGAAGGGGAAGCAGTGAGAGGTGCAGAGGGCGGGGGTGATAAGGGAGGCCCATAACCACGGCAGGTGTCGGGAGCAGCCGCAGCTTCTCAGGATCCTGATCAGAGCATCAAAAACAGTCCGGTGAGGGGGTTTGGCTGGTCATTGTAGGCTTCTTGCCCCAGAGGACATTCCTGATAAACTCCTCCTGGTCATGGAAGAGGTGGACTTAGGGGAGAGGTGGCAGCACCTATGTTTGCATGGGCCGCTAAGGCCATGGACACACTCCTCGGGACACATGGAAAATGTGATGGGTGATGGTGCCGAGCTGTGACAGCCTTGATCCAGTTCCTTATGGACAAAGATACATAAAGTCATCATGAATAAATGGCGCCTTTTGTTGGCATATTAGTCCAAAGGTCAAGAACTGAATAGACCACAGGACAGACATATTTTCCTGATGGAGGCAGGGGGGGTTGGAAAGTCTGCACACAATGGAAAGCTTAACACACCCTGTTTTTCCCACTGCCTTCCAGAATGCTATACTGACAAGCAACACTTTATTTCAATAATAACCTATTCTTACTTTTTAAAAAATATTTAACTGTAGGAGTAAGTGGACTATGCGGCTTTTTTTGTGTCTCAACAGTGTATAAACCAGATGATAAGAAGCACAGAACAGAATAAAAGGTGCTTATTCAAGAAGGGAGTTGGAGTTGGAATATTTCGTGGTGGCGGAATGTGTAGCACTGGGGTAGGAAACAAAGGCCAACAGAGGAGCACATCCGTTACTTTGGGTGCTGCCGTGATGACCTGGCACAGTTCAATGTCAAGCCAAGTGGAGTGGCAGGCAAGCCATGTGATCTCCATTTCAAAGCTGCTATTTTGTCATTTTTGTGGAGAATTTGAGCTGGAGGTGATTAGCTCGAGTCACCCTTTGAAATACATACAACACTTTTGGAAAATATGCTTGTGAGAAAAGGACTTAAAAAAAACCCAAACAGATGGTTATGTACAATTGTCAATTCTGATTAGGAAGATGGTATTTCGATTCGGAAAGCTAGGAGTCTCTTTTATGTCCAGCAGCTGGAAAGATACATTGATGATGGAGAGGGTATGTTTTATTTATAACCAAATAGTACGGTAACAACGGTGTAGGCAGACTTTGCATTTCTGAAGGGTTAATATGCAAATAGACTAGAGAAGGGATTTTATTCCTCTTAGAGAGCTTGTGTGCAGGAGGTAAGCAGCTTCTGCTTGAAAGTCGTTCTCGGTTAGGAGTTGTTTTCCGTTCTGAACATGGAAGTTGCTTTTGATGCCGCAGCAGCCTGTTCAAGTGTGTGCCTCCTCCTTTCCATCCACCACCCTTTAAACAGCCTCACCTGGATGCCTCCCCTTTCGAGGAGCCGTTTTGGTCAGAACTGGGACGTGTCTGGGTCCCAGGCTGGCGTCTGTCAATGGCATCCTCTCAGGGAATGAACTCAGCTCACGATTGTAAAGCGGCCATCTGGACACCTCGCCACGAGGGCCACCGCAAAGGTAGGCTGCATCAGATGCGTTTCCATTTCACGGGTGGGTATCTGCAATGCAATGGATGCTGCCCAACAGGAGACACACACCACGTAGGATTTTGATGAAATATTCTCTTAGCATTTTTGCAATTTCTAGACTGTGTGGAAGCTTTATTATTTTTCCTTCTTTAGTTACTGCTAGAACAGGAAAAAGAAAAAAATAAAGCAAAGCAGAAAAAAAGGACCGTTTTGGTGGCCAGAGCAAGGTCTTCCCAAGTTAGTGCTGGTGTTGGCGTCGACGGCACGGCTTGGCTGTCCTGAAGAACGATGTTCTCTCTGTGGACAGCACAAGACTGGGCCCTGCAGAGCAATGCAAGATGGGAAGGAAAAGGCTCTGGGGCTTGGATCATCTAGTTGGGGAGCCCAGTTGGCCGCAGTCGCTGTGGATCATGTACCCGCCCCATGAAGGCGAGCATGGGCCCATCAGCCTGACCTCAGAGCCCAGCACAGCAGGCCTCTCCCCTGCTGCTTGTGTGCCCACTGGACAGGATCCCGTGTGTTTTAGTCAGAGGCTCACGTCCCCGTATCTTAGAACAGGAAGGGCCGTGAAATGATGGGATGGCCAGGGGAGGAGCAAGAGAGTTAAATTCAAATTTGGGATTTTCTCACTCCAGTGATTTTTGGTAAATGCTGTTAAATATTAAGTGCATATATATTGTTTTATGAATAGTAAGACACAAAAAAGTCATTGGAAATGAAAGCATTATTTGAGGCACTGGAAATATAAACCACATAAATGCTAACTTCAGGTTGTTTATCAAACATACCTGGATGAATGGATGAAATAATTGATAAAATCTACCTACAATTTGCAGTCATGATGAAGATTTGGGGAAAAGAAGCACTTCTGTTAGTTTTGCAAGCTTCTGGCTGAAGCAGCAGCAGGGCAGGCCAAGCAGGCCCCACATAGGCGAGGCAGAGGGTCTGCAGGAAGGAAGGAAGGCCCTGGGCCCACCTGCACCTGTCATCTTTAATCGCTTGGGACTTGGGTGCTTTTCAGAGCCAACGAACCAAACATTCCTAAAGAAAACACTGGCCTGGGAAACTCAATGAGAAACCACCTGAGCGAATCAGCAAACGAGAAGCAGTGACTCACATGATGTCCAGCTGCTGCTACCAGTCCTTCTCGGCACTGAGTGCTGACTCTTGGAGGCTGCAGTTCTACGCTGTAACTCACCACGCTCACGACAGCGATGGTTCGTATCACCTCTTAAGTGTTCAAAGGCACTTTAAATAACTGTGGAAATTAGCCGATCTCGCACACAAATAAAAAGATGATGAACCTGATGGAGCAACACTCAGAGCAGCCTCTGGCAGCACCAGACAGTGAGCCAGGCAGGGCGATTCTCCAAGCCAGCGCACCTAAGGCTAAATGACAGTCATAAAACCCAGGCGTTGGAATAAACTGCTGCTGACACATCGTGGTTCGGCTACACCCTCCTTGGGTCTGCTGCTTTATTCTCTGGACATTTGTGCATGGGGTCTGGTGTGTTGTCGGATGTGGCCACTTTGCATACACAGTATGTGAACGAGAATCCAGGCCAAGTCCAGCCTAAAGCTTTACTCAGCATGACAGCATCCATCGCTATAAAGAGACTTGCAGAGAACCCACCTGTCCACTGCATCCCCAGGTGAGACGCCGATGCACTCAGCAGGCGGCAGTAACTCTGGTCCTTTGCTGCTGGTCCCTGAAGCACCTCCGAGTGGAATTAGACACCAACGGAAGAAGCTAAATCCATTGCTTTCTGGATTAGAAAAGGCTTCTTTTTTTGGTTTCACAAATGCCGAACTAAAAGATTTCAAAAGGTTGAAAGCCCGACTGAGAGGAGTTTTTCCTGTCAGGACGTGTAACCAGCAGCAGTGCCAGTCACACCTAAGGCTGCATTCCTTCTGCCTGGCTCCCCGTGATGTCATCTGCCCTGGAGAGAAAGTGAGCCCAGGGCCCAGGTTCAGGTCTTGGCAGGTTTGCACGTGGAATCTATTGCAAATATTACTGTTATGTTTCTTGATGACATGCAACCGTCATAGATTTTTCTGTTGGATGATTCTGAACAAATTTTCTCCTTGTGTTTAGCAGTTACAAGACTGAGATGACCCGCAAACAGTAATTCCCCATTTGTACTAATGGGCATTTAAGCAGAAAGGTTAGTTTTAGTGGGATAAAACTCACATTTTCCAAAAGATATTTATTAAAAAGATGAAACATCATTTAAAAAGATTTTGTTTAAAAAATAACAGTATTTATGGGTTTATAAATAGTTGCTGTGAGTTTTTTTTTTTTCTTTTTAATTTGAATTAAGGGAGGAAAGAGGAGTTCCTGTCGTGGCGCAGTGGTTAACGAATCCAACTAGGAACCATGAGGTTGCGGGTTCGGTCCCTGCCCTTGCTCAGTGGGTTAACGATCCAGCGTTGCTGTGAGCTGTGGTGTAGGTCGCAGATGCGGCTCGGATCCCGCATTGCTGTGGCTCTGGCGTAGGCTGGCGGCTACAGCTCCGATTCAACCCCTAGCCTGGGAACCTCCATATGCCGCGGAGCGGCCCAAGAAATGGCAAAAAGACAAAAAAAAAAAAAAAAAAGGAGAAAAGAAACAGATATATTTCGTCTTTTAAGGAATTTTAAATTTCAAGACCCAGGTTAAATTGTCGACGTTTATTTTGCCAAAGATATCTGTTTATTTAGAATTAATTTGAACCCAATTTGCGTTAAAGAAATAGCATTACCTCTTTTGGAATAAAAAGGCTTTCTCCCATAAAGTCTGGAAAGTTACAGTGGAAACAATCATGAATTCCGGTCTGATTCTTTCTGGAGATGAGGGAATGGAGGAGAACAGAGGAAGAAAAGACAAGCTAGGACAAAATTCATTTTTCTACACCGAATAAGAGAAGAAGGCTTTCAGGGAGATGTTTTGAGGTTATCTGCTTTTAGAATCCTAAAGAAATGCTTCTTTCACTTTCCTGTTTAGCTCTGCTATGTTACTTTGAGGAGATTCATTTCTTTTTTTCTTTTTTTCTTCCCTTAGCAATAACATGTGTCACTCTATTCAGAATTCTGGATATTTCCTCTTTGGCCCAAGCTTAACCACGACTTCCTTGGCTGTCTTCATATTTTCTTGGAAAGTGATGGTTTTCAATAGCCTTAAGTCTGACCATACAATGGATATTTCCAGAGTGTTGGTTCATGGCAGGTGTAAATCAAAGTTGCAGTGGTTCTGCAACCAAAACTTTATAATAACCAGAGCATATGTCATGCTAGAGATACCCAAGGGCTTAAACACTCCAAATCTCCTCAGATCTTGTTGACATTAATGAAATTCACAAGATTTCTCTCCTCTGAAGATAAAAAGCTTTGAAGCAAGGCCTCGATTCCCAGCTGGATGTCTGTCTTTCTCCCTCTCCTTTTGACGCTGAAGCTGGGTGACTAAAGCATGAGCTTCCTAAGCCATCATGGTTTTGAAAGCTCAAGGGAGGAAAGGTTTTCATCTTTGAATGGGGGCACCGATCACTTGCAAAAGTAAAGATGTCATAAATCTTGGACCGATTGTCAATTAAACATTTAAATGTTCCTTCAGATAGACAATGAAGTTTTCCAAACAATTGCCATTTCCAACAGAAAGGTAATTTATTCTGCGGGAAATTAACGACAGAAAGATTGGAGTGTAGTGATATAGTGGAAGAAACAGTGAAGTTCAAAGGCAAATCACCGGCAATATAGTTTTTCAAACCTCAGCAGCGGCAATGTTCACTAACTTACTAGATGGTTAACCATGGACAGGTTACTCAATTTCTCTGCGTCTTGGCTACCTTCCCTGTACAAAGAAGGGACTGAACTTTGGGTGATCTCTCCTTCCTGCCCATCCTAACATTACATTATATAATATCACAACACAACTTCGGAGCAAGCTTTGGAAGTGACATTATTCAATGGATGTGTTGTATCTTAACTGAAAAGACAGTAACAAGGCAACTGCATAATTCTTCAAGGAAGGTCACAAATCTCATAGCACCAAAATCAACTTTCAAATCAAGTTCTAAAAAATCCCCAAAGGACAAATGTTTATACAGCTAGTTCTAGTTTAGAAAGGGAACACTGTCAAAAACTCAAATTATTTGTTGACACGTTACCAAAAATCATTCCATTCTGTCATTTCGATACGTGTATATATATATATATGTGTATATATATATATATATATATATACATATATATTTATTAGCATAAAACCAAATAAATGAGTTGATTTTTAATACATTCAATGAAAGTGATTTGGCCAACGCTACACACAGGCAAGCTAGGTTCATCTCTGATTAGTGAGTGTTTTGAGTTGGAAGTTATCCTGAGAAAAGAAGGTGGCTTCACAAGTTCGTCCCTCTACAGGATGATACAACAACAGCTTCAGGTGCCACTGGTTAAACTGAATTCAATGTTGTGAAGCGAAGGTGTCTTTCTCTTCTTGTTGGCCAACATGATTCCGTGAACCTTCGGTGAACACCCGACACAAAAGGAGCAGAGAGTTCTAAGCCCCAGCCCTTGCCCTAAATCTGCTTCCTGCTGCCTCTCTCAGGGTGGAATAATAACAACAACAATAATACTAGCATAATGTCATTGAAAGCTGAGGATAGTCCTATGAGCTAGATACTATCACTAGTCAGCACAGAGGGGCACACTGAGGTTTAGGAGGGGAAGTCACTTGGTAAAGTGGCACGAGCTGCTGGTGATCCTGGGCTGCCTGCTGAGGAACAATGAGGAGGCTGATAAGATCCGGAAAGAGAGGTCTAAGCCTCCTATGCCAGGTCCCGGGAGCAGGACCTCTGCCCTTCTAACTCTAGAAGACTCTCAACCCTATAGAGAGGGAATATCATCAGGAGAGAGGGGCTAGGTGAATAAATGCTGGGGCAGATATTCTAGGCACTGCTAGCAATCAAGTCATGTTTCCTAGGGAGGCAACTGTTCATCTTTGCTTCACTTTTATGATACAGATGATTATGCTATCTTTCCTTCTGCATAGGTCCTTGAAATAATGACATCCTTTGCTGAAATATGTGCAGGAAGACAAAATCAAGGCTGACTGATTTCAAGGACTTTTTCCAGGGCTGTGCGCTACAGGAGGACTAGGGGGAAATTCTAGGATTAACCTCACATTTCCCTCCCTCCTATCTTTATGAGCACTGATGACTTTTTTTTAGAGCTGAGGGTCTTAGCCATACAGTATTGCAGATGATGGGGAAGCCATGAGGACTTCATGTGCAGGAGACAAAAGCAGCCTGAGAGCTGTCCAGGGACACCTGGCAGGCCCACACCTGAGGTGCTGGGGACACCTGTCACTGTGGAACAGTAGGAAGAGGGTAAGCAGGTAAAAAGTAGGACTCTGTAGGTATCTGGATGGTCTTTCTATAGCCTTCAAAAAAAGCCAACTTCAAGTCACAGATGTTGGGGAAGTTTATGAACCAAAGTTCAAGGTTCCCATGGTCCATGAAGATGGGGGAAGGTTCCAGTGTTTCTTCAGGAAACTGTCTTAATTCTCGAATAGTATTTGATGGAATCTAGTGCCTGTGTGGGGGTTTTCAAGTGGCACCCACGAGGAAAGTGCTCACTTTACTGGCAGTGTGAGCTCATCTTTGAAGCCTCCTTCCCTGGGTCAGATTGCTCTCGTTTGTGTGTGGCGGGTTTGCTTAGTAAATCCAGCCCCAGAGCCACGACTCTGGCCCTGGTTGTAGCCAACACAAACTCCCCTCTTCCTGATTTACCCTCTGCACATGGCTTTTCCTCATCGCTTTCTCTCCTGATTCAGAAGCAACAGTTCCGCGTTATAGGATGGGTCAAATCCCTGGCCACCTGGGCCCTTTGTATCTGCTCTCCTTTATGAAGTCCGCCTTGTACTCTGCTCCTCCCAGTGAGACCTGCTCCACTCACACCTGCATTTCTCCCCGGCCCGAGGCCCGCATTTTTCATTCATGTCTTTAAAAATTCCCCATAGGAACGTGCCTCCTTCTCCCTTCCGGTAAACCCAACCCTACCTCTTTTTTAAGGCTAGTTTGGGGTTTACGTCCTCCGTGAGGTGGACTCCATGACCATCTTTCTTTTGAATTCCAGTAACCCTCCCTCCCTCACAGGTCACTCAGGACCCTTGGGAGTGCGTTAAGTTACTTAGTTTTCTTCTACATTTCACTATCGCTTGAGATAGGATCACACGACTTGTAAACTTTGTTTGCTGGCATCAAACATAAATTGATTATTTATAAAAGGGATGAATGAATGAATGAATTAGTATTTTGTGTGTTTACAGACTTCAGATACCATACAAGCAAATTCAGTTCTAAATAAATTGTCTCTTGAATGTAGTGTCCCAAATCTGCCTAATTCTTATTCTTATCTATTATTTCCAAACTGGCGAGTTCTTATCCATGGAGATAGTATTTATGTGGATTCAGAAAGGTTGAGTTTAAATACGTAGAGGGTCTATATAGTTAGATGGCCTTTGGAAAAGACATGCTTTTCCAAAATCCTTCTTGATTTTAAAGTGGGGTTTACTTGGACCAGCCTTACATCTGAGAAAACTTTCTTTCTCCAGAATGGAAAAAATCAGGTTATCCTATTTCATTGAATATCTAATTTTTGCTTAATATAATTTCTTACATAGCTTCATGATGCTTTTCAGTCAGGCAAATAAATGATTTCAATTGGAAAGGAAATATTGATTGCTGCTTTCAGGAAGGATGAAAACCTGTTGGAAATAATTTTACTGCTTTTAGATGCTGCTGAAAACTTTTAAAACTGGGCCAGAATGACAGCTGTTAGCATGGCTTTTCACTTCCAATAAATATTAATGATACACTCCTTTTTTAGTTCTAAATTTTTTTTTTTTTTTGCATTTGAGGTACAAAAATGAAAAAAGAAATCATGGATTTCTAACAAGTTTTATCAGCAAACGCAATAAACCACGGGGAGATAGTCTCCTCAAATTATCTTTGTTAGGACTTTCATCTTCATAATGAACTCAGAACTTGGAAGCCTGTGTGTCTACACTGGTGACCCCGGTCGAGACGAGGTTCGGTTAAATCACTGTAGATGAATAGCTGCACAGCGGGGCACAGAACCACAACATATACGACCTTCCTGGCCTTAATGTACCCTTTGTTCTGCTGAAGAAAATAATTAGATAGATAAACTCACTAATGGGGCTTTCAGTGAACAAACACATCACACCATTTCTGCAGATGAGATGATTCCTCGATTATCGGTGATTTATCTCAGCTTGCCTAAACTATCTCCACTTTGAAAATTCTAAGATGAATCACTGGGTGCAAAATCTAATAGATTTCCAAGCCATTAGCTGGAAATTTTACCGAGTGAAAATCTATCTCATCAAATGAACTCAATTAATGCAAAAATAATATATTTAACAAACAAATCAAAGCAATCTGTGGGGCTGAACAGAGTTAACTGCTGTAAAAGTGACAGAGCTAAAACCTTCAAGACTTTTATAACTGTCTCAGTTTAAATAACCTCGAAATATCTTTCAAAGCTCTGACTATCAACTTGTATCAGCATCTGCGCTGGTTAGTTCAATGCGGCAGGGGACATCCGCTCTGCCAGCAAGTGTATTAATGCAAGCACAAGCTGCAAATATTTGCGTGCGCCTCGCTCCATTTTTACAAATGTTCAGGGCTTTGTTGAAGTCCAATCAGAGTTTTGGCTGCATGGTAAGAAACAGGGAGGTAGCTAAATCATGGGGACGAAATGAAAAAATGTGGCCATTTAATTTGCCATGGCAGCAAAATTGGGCTTGCACAAGAATTGAAACTAAAGCTTCTTGGAAATGCTGATAGGTGAAATATGCTGACTTTGATACTTTTGAATAAAGACTGTTTATTTGCCTACATTACATTTTTATCTCTTAAAATTCCTCAGTTTAGTGCACACAATTACTTTCCTCTGAATCAGGATTTTCAGAGTAGGTGAGTCCAGACAAAGTCAACTGGAAACAAACAGGAGCCTCCCCATGGGGTTGAGGCCACGAGCACAAGGATGCGCCCTGGCCTGCTTCGGAATCCCTGACTGAAATGGGTATAATAATTACCACCTGTAAGGATAGGTTTGAGGATAAAATAACATATGCTGTGTCTTTATGAATATAACAAGCTGTTGATAAATTTCAACAATTATTATTACTGTAGTTTCTGTGACATCTGTACCCCAACCTTCCAGGTAACAGTAGACTGCTTATAATTCAACACTCCCTGGGCTGGACACAAAGACAAACCCCCAGAACACCATGGAGTGAGCTTTTTGCTTTTTCATTTGTAAAATGGGCTCTCTATAGCCTCAGAGAAAGAGCAGAGGTGAGCTGCTTTAACTTCAAGTCCTGCAAGAAAGTGAGTTTACTTTTTTATTTTTTTGCTTTTTAGAGCTGCACATGCAGCATATGGAAGTTCCCAGTCTAGGGGTCAAATCGGAGCTACAGCTGCCGCCTACACCACAGCTCCAGCAGTGCCAGATCTGAGCCACGTCTGTGACCTACATCACAGCTCATGGCAATGCTGGATCCTTAACCCACTGATTGAGGCCAGGGATTGAACCTACATCCTTATGGATACTCGTTGGATTCATTTCCACTGAACCACAAGGGGAACTCCGAAAGTGAGTTTATTGTCAGTCATCTGGACTCACCATAAACACAGAGCTGCTCTGCTGGGGATGTTTGTTACTGAGGCACAGTTTGTTCTAATCTAGATGGGTTCCTTGGACCCTGTCTAGATCATGATCAAGGCATGTGCTTGTGGGACTTTATAAGCAAAGCAATGTATGGCATAAACTTATGCGCACTAGCTGCCCTCATTTGCCTCTCTCCTCAGGTTGAGTTTAATATGTTGGTGCCTAAATAAATGGGGAAAGATTGTTCTTGTCCTCTGGCGTATGAACTCAGGCTTGACCATCTGAGCCCTGGCTGTCTTGTTTCTTTTTCTTTTGCTTCAGCAAAGACCTGATTTTTCTAACTTCAGGAGTAGATTACCCTATTCCTTAGATTACTGGCTGACTGTGCGAAATGTAGACTTTGTAAACCAACAGGAAAATGTGGATTTAGTTTTTGAATGCAAACCTGATCCTTGTGCCTCAAGTCATATAAAATATGACACACACACACACACACACACACACACACACACACACACACATAGCATTCCTATGAGACCTAATATTTGGAAAATAACATATATTCACATTTCCTGATTTTGTGTTTTGGAGCACTAATTGGCACTTAATACATACTTATGACAATGTGTTATAATTCTGATTGTATATCAAGCAAGTCGCTGAGTTGAGTGGAGAGATAGGGGGAGAGGAGGTGTCCTTGCCTATTGCTGACCACAAGGTAACAGCTATGTTGGAGGAGACAGTAGAACAGAAGGGAGAACTGGAGCAACGTTCTGGCTCATGTCTTACCAAGATGGAGAGGTTTAGAAAACTTGCTTTCCTGCTTTTTCTATTGTAGCCCAAATCACCCCATCTCCCCCCTTCACTGCATGGGTTGCTACTTTGACCTCTGAGACTCCCAAGGCCCTCTCTACACTTCTGGACTTTTCAAACCATGACCCTAGGCCCCTTGGGATGATGGTGGGCACTGGCTCCCACTCCTGGACAGGCTCTCAAATCTGACATTTGCATGGTAGACCCAGAGCTCTGAGTGACCTTGGCAAACATCCTGGCAAGCAAGCACACTTGCCGACTTCTGTTAATCTGGATGAGGAAAAACCTTCAGATTGGTGGAGAAAACTGGTCCAAGGGCTCAGCTGATTTCTGGCCGTCACTCTGGGGTTCCCTACCAGGGATCAATCATCCTTCAACCCCCCAAGGCCTCTAAATAAACCATCCCGTTTAATTTCAGCCTTTTGGAATACTGTCTGCTGAGGAACGCTGCCCTCTACATGCTTCTATGCACAAGATACACATTCTTAGATTTGCAGATCTGCCACGTGATGTGAGCCCCTGTGCCTCAGCTGCTCATATTTTTACAGAGATCTTTGGTTCACGAGAGCAGCTCTATTGGTGGGGATTTTAGGAGTCAAAGGAGTCTGGCTTTGCCAGCACTTGTGGACAAATTCCCTGGCTTTGGGATGACAGCAAATCTGTCATTTTCTCTCCTTCCAGATGGTACAGCTCCAGGTGTGGAGTCAGGAACTGGGGAACTCAACTACCCCGATATGTCTGTGGGCGTGGGCTGAGGGAGAGGCCCATGGAGAAGGTAGAGGGATGTAAATCCCAGGAGAAAATCAGGAGCTGGGTTCTAATCTGACCCCAAGTGTGGTGGTCTAAGTTCTGTGATTTTAGGAAGGTCAACGGTGTGGGGTTCTAGGAGCTGAGGGTAGAGTGAAGAACTAGAGGGGTACAGAAGGAGTTCACAGTCTGGAAGAGGAGGCAGATGTTAATACCCTGATAAACCAGACAGAACAAGAGTACTTGAGTGAGAAGTTCTAGCAAGGAATGAAAATATGGGTTGTGGCAGAGAGGGGCTGGGAGGGATCAGCTTGGGCCAGTGACCAGGAAGGTCTTGCTGAGAAGGTTAAACTCAAGCTGAGTGCTGAATGCTGAGAGTAAGCCAGCATTGTAACAAGCAGCCTGGGAAGAATGTGCTGCACAGAATAGCCACTGCAAGAAAGGCCTTGAGGTTGGAACAAGTTGTCATCAGAGAGCACGGTATCACCCGGCTTTGCGGTTGCTCTTTCCACTGCTGACGCTGCTCCATATAACTGCAGTTTTTAATGACTTTAACAGCTCTGGGGTGAAGGGGTATGACGGACGTCGACCCTCCCTAGTTAGGGACACTGTCTCCTGCCAGGTTTTCACAGTTTTGGATAACGATGCAATAATGACTGTATCTTTGTGTATACAGTCTTTTTCTTTAGTTCTACTATTTCCTTGAAACAATTCTCAGAAGTGAGGTTACTGCTTCAAAGAATACAAAAACTTAGTAGGTTATTGGTATATATATATATCCATATTGATTTTCAGAAAGGATGCCAACTTAGGTTACCAGCAACGTAAGAGCTTACCTGTTTATCACAGCACTGGATGTCGTAATAAAAAATTTTGTAAATTTTGTTAATTCAGTACATATAAAATGTTACTTTGTTAATATTTTTCTAATTACTAAGGTGTGCTAACATTTCCCAATGCATTTTTTTTTTTTTTTTTTTGCTACATGGATTTTTTTTTTCCACTTGTGAGAATGATTTGTTCTTATCTTTAGTCTGTTTATTTATTGGGTCATTTTTACAAGATAAACAAAGTTTCCTGACATCCTGGGAATAGGGAGTGGACAGATCTCTGCAGTTAGATATCCTACGCTCTCTTCCTTTGTCTGAATCAGCACTATTTCAGAGAGTGGAGGGTGGAAAAGAAATGCTGTAATTTCTAGAGGTGGCCCGGGGCAGTGGTACCCTGGGAACTGAAAGAATCGGAGGGATTGTGTTCAGAAATGTGGAGGCAATAGCATAATAAATTCAATTACTTTGAGTAACTTAATGGATTATCACCTCCAGAAGGAGGAACATTTATAATGTGGAGATTTCTAAAAGGCTTCTTTACACCTTTCCTTAGGATCACCCATCCATCTGTCCACCCACCACCCACCCATCTCTTGCTTCCTAGGTCATTCTCTGAAGGACCATGCTCAGTGACCCACCAGGCTAGTCATAGGTGGGACCTCATGAGAGGGCGAGTCCAGCCTTCACTTACAGTGTACCTTAAATCAAGACTTTGGGGGTGACCTTCAGATTGGATGATTTACACATGAGGCCACATGGAAAATCACTGTTATTTTGGTTTATCTGTGCGAAGTGTTCATTTGTTAAATGTTAACTCTGTGATATACTACAACCTGTGTTGGCATGTCTACCTTTTTGTATTGCATGGGGAGCCCCTAAAGATGAAGGTGGCACCGGGAGGTACAAGCCGGATGCAGACGGAGCTAAGCCAGAGCATTTGTTCTCCCTAAATGTTAAAAGACCAGTAGCAGTGGAAACTGAAGTCTGCTATTTATCTTCAGGCTAGGGATAGTGCAGACAGCTGCAACCTGAGCCTCCTCGTAAAGCCATGCCAGTACCCTTAACCGTGACCTCCGGCAGGAGACGCATTTCAGTGGGTGGACTGATAGCTCTTTCAGGCACAGATGAGCACTGTTGGGTCCATTTTGTTTTGAGGCCAGGTGATTAACCCGTGGGCCCTTGTTACTGAATCACCGGGAAAAAATGTCTTTACCTCTTACTGCAACTTTAACAAGACAAAGCTTTCTAGTGGGAAGAAAGTTGCATATGACATCGAGAGGAGATTTTTAAGGTGAAAACAAACTCGACGAAAGGACTTTGAACCTGATTGGTGCTGAGCTCTGACAAGGTCAGATTGATAATTGAGGTGCCATTCCATTAGTCAAGATAAATGTCATTATTTGGGTAGCTATTTCAGGACACATGACCCTTAGTTCTGAACTATCTGGGTATTTCTTGTACATTTTTCACTTCCTTTTATGTAGTTACAGCCTGTTACAAGATGGAATGTTAAAAATTAAGAAAAAGCCAGCTGTTTACAGAGATCAGTGTGGAACATTTACAGTTGTTTTTCTTATATGGACAAGCTACTGGCAAGTCTAATCAGTGCTCTCTCAAAGACCCAGGTAAAATATAACCCATGAAACACATCCAGGCTGCACATGTTAGCCCACTGCTACGGTCCTTCTTCAGTGATGAGTCTGTCAGGGAACCAGTGATTAATCCTCTAGGAAACTACACACCTAGGACCCCAAATGTTACGGATCTAAAAAGCCACATGGTAAATAAAACTACTCAAATTCTAAGTTCCTTTAAGTCCTGTTAAAATTGTTATTTTGCTTGAGGGAACGAAATTGACTCACTTTTAATTTTTTCTACTCTTTCCTTAAAAAACCTTAAGATGGCAAATCAGAATTTGGGGAGCAGAGTAGACTCCAGGGGTCTCTATTTTCTGCCGAATGCAGTTGTAATTCTACCAAAAACAAGATCTCAAAAGTCTACCAAAGACGCAGGGGACCGTGGGCTTGAAGGAAGGTGACCCAGAGAAGGGCGTGGGCTGCCTTGTGCAGACACAGACCCTAGCGGAGCCGCAGAGGTGTCTCTCGCTCCCAGGAGGTAGGTGACCATGGCATCCTGCCTGCGGTTTGTTGGGCAAACTTCTGATTGAGCGAAGGTCCGTGCTCTCCGGTCCTGGAAACACGTCTGGGGCCTCAGGATACTGAACTGACCCTCTGCGGAGAGCAGGTGTCAGCATCAAGTGGAGTCTTACGTTGCTTCCCTTAATCCTCAAGCAGTTCCGTGAGGTTGGTGACGAGGATGAAGGGGATGGAAAGGTACATAATGATTTCTCCTCCCAGGTACTTAGGTAAGTGACGGCATAGAGATGAAATCTTAAGTAGGTAAAATTCTGGTCACACATGCGTAAGCATGGTATTGGTGTTTCTAACACTATAATCATCATTATAACATCAGTATCAATGCCTCATCACAGGGTAGTGGTGAGAATTAAATACACTAACCTGTATTAAGCACCTAGCCCAAAGCTGGACAGGTACTGGGCACTAGACAAGTGTTGGCGTCCCTCACGTCCCTCCAGGGTCGCCTCTTGAGCAGATAGCATACGCATCAATAAGCCAAATCTACGCATTGTGCAGATGCGTAAATGGTCAGAGATGGGGTTTAATCACAGGTTTCTCTAAAGCTGAAGTCGGAGTTATTTCCATCACAACTTGCTTCCTCTCTCAGGGAGCTCAGGGTCAGTATGGTCAAACCCAGTTTTCTCAGAAATTTCTGACAGTTGATCCTGTAATCACTTTGGAAAGGGGGTCCCTCCTAATCTCCGGGGAATATTTGGTATTAAATATATTTCGGTTTATGTCATTCTTCTTTCTATATCCAAGAAGAATTCAAATAACAGAGAAACCAGAGTTGGAGATGAAACTGGAATGCATTTAAGATTTTAAAATGTGCCTGTGCCTCTAAGAATAATAATGAAATTATTTATATTTAACCACGTGACACTGCCAATATTGAACAATTTTTGACTTATAAAAATGTCAAATTCATATAGGTTTAATCTAAATTTTAATTTTTTAATGGCGGCATAACTGACATATAACATTCCATTAGTTTCAGGTGTACGCCATAGGGATTTGATGTTTATATATGTTGTCATCACCCCAGTAAGTCTAGTTAATATCCATTACCATTTATAGTTGCAAACCTTTTTCCTTGTGATGAGAACT
Organism: Sus scrofa; assembly: GCF_054392235.1. Lineage (NCBI taxonomy): Eukaryota > Metazoa > Chordata > Mammalia > Artiodactyla > Suidae > Sus > Sus scrofa. The sequence goes on from NC_139383.1 coordinate 5,015,702, forward strand.
TTTAAACTCTACCCTCTCAGCAACTTCCAAATATAGAAATACTTACAGTATTATTATTATTTTTGGGTTTTTTTTGGGGGGGGAGGGGGCGCACCCATGGCACATGGAGGTTCCCAAGTTAGGGGCTGAACTGGAGCTAGAGCTGCCGGCCTACACCCTGGCCACAGCAACGCCAGATCCGAGCCGTGTTTGAGACTTAACACCACAGCTCATGGCAACACCAGATCCCGGACCCACTGAGCGAGGCCAGGAATTGAACCCACATCCTCATGGTTACTAGTCAGGTTCGTTTCCGCTGAGCCATGACGGGAACTGCCTGCATTACAGTGTTATTAGCTATAATTACCATGCTGTACCTTCCATCCCCAGGACTTATTTTATAACCGGAAGTCTGTTCCTTACATTTTAATTCTTCCTATGTGGAAAGAATTGCCATGTGATTCCTATCGTATTGTAGGCACTAGCTGTGTAAGCGTCTTTGGTGCATTTGGCTTCTTTAATTTTGATTCTCAACCACCTTGTGAGGTTGGTAATGTTATTACCACAGTTTTACCTGTAGGAGCCTGAGATATGGAAAGGTGAGATTTGACTTTCAATTCTAAAATGTAACCAAATGTCTTTATGGATAGTTTGATCAAGAAATTTGATTCTGATACATACGAAAACAAGATGAACTAAAAAAAGTCGTATTAAATAATTTCCTTAATAATGGACATATTATTCAACTGAATGAAAACTGCTTTTCCTCTATATAGCTTTATAGCTTCGGAATTACCTGTGGAATTAATGCGCAAATAACAATGTTGAGTCACTGTGATCGGCACAAATTAAATGCAAGGACAGGTATGGTGGTCAGAAAATTTACTGTGAGGGAAAAAGTTTGTATCTGATCCTTCAAGATATTTCTTTCTTTTCCAAGTTTTCCCCTATGTTTTCTTTTCCTTGAGTTGAAATTTTACATTTTATATTTGGAGAAAAGTGAGATCAACATTGGCAGCTTGATTTTTATTGATTAATTTTAAATCTAAATATTGTTTTTAGTAATTTTCCTCTCCTCTCCATGAAAATAACTTGGTTAAAGTTACCATCTTCACTGCTTGAGATTTTTTTTCCCTCTGCAATATGCTTTTTAAATTGTTTTATAAAAATATTTCCGTAGGGGATACAAAACAATATCATGATGACATAATTTGTTTTATTTCCATGAAATTTCATAGAAACATACATAAAGCAACATTATAGCTGATTAACTTCCTTATATGAGATTAAATTCTCATTAATATATTTTTAATGTTTTATGAAAAATATTTTAATACAAAGAAGTACAATTCCTTCATCTATTTTACTACAATTGCATTTTTGTTTTACATCATTTTCATTAAAATATTCTGTTTCCTAACCAAAATAAAGTTCACTTTTTTTCCTTAAAGAAATAAATTGAGTCATATTCTGTAATCACTATTGGAGGGATCAGGCTAGATAGTATTTTGGCCAAGATAAAATCTAGTTGGAATAGGAAAATAGGAAAGTACTGGAAGATATTATTACCAGACTTTGTAAGGATGTATCGAAATGCGGTTAATACTTTTGTTTTCTTCTCACAGTTATGTCCTTTGTATTCTTTGTTGATGTTGAAAAAATATGATTTTCTAGATCCTTATTTAACTTTCAAAAATGACTAAAAGCTCCATTAAAAATCTCATAACACCGTAAGCCTATATTCTTTATCGATCTAGAGCCAACATGTCATACTTCTGGGAGTTCCCATTGTGGTGCAGCAGAAATGAACACGACTCGTATCCATGAGGACTCAGGTTCGATCCCTGGCCCAGCTCAGTGGCTTAAGGATCTGGCATTGCCGTGAGCTGTGGTGTAGGTCGCAGTCCAGCTTGGATCCTGCGTTGGTGTGGCTGTGGTTCTGATTCAACCCCCAGCCTGGGAACTTCCATATGCTGCCGGTGCAGCCCTAAAAAAGAAAAGAAAACAAAACAAGACATGTCATACTTTTGAGTACTTATGTTCACAGTCACGTGCACTATCATTAGGTATGTTTGTCTTATTGTTACAGCGCCTTCTTTATCCCCATATTGTGGAAGATAAACATTTTAGTTACAAACATGTTTGACCTCGTGGGCCATATGTATATAGGGAATAACTGAAATTTCCAAAAATTATATTTCGTAGTTCCTGATGTAACTATCAACTCTATACGGCAATCTGGCTGAGAAGGCTTCATTGCCTTGGATCACCCAGAAATGAGCATAAGACTTAATTTTATTGTTGAACTGAATCATTGACGTTTGTAAAGCCTGCTTGATTACCAGGAGGAGACAAGGGCTGGCTCTGGGCCTCTAGATACTCCAAAAGCAGAGGTAACTTGGCACCCACACAACAGCTTGCCCAGGAAGGTGCCTGCACGGCTGTGCCCATGTGGACACAGGCACGTGGACTGTGAGCTTGGCAGGAAGGATGTGAGGCACTTCCATCTGTTGTGGAAGCCGAGATCAATCGTTCATTATTGACTCTGCCCAGGACCTAAGTGTCATTAAACTCTCCAAAGAACGACATGCTTCATAGGATCTCCTAGAAACTTCGCTTGCTGTTAAACCTTTCCTATTAAGTATAAAGGGAAGTCATGCAAAATCTTTTCTAGGAACCTGAATAATTCATGGATACACTGGGAAGATGTCTAAATATTAGCACTATGTTTGATTTTACATTCAGGATCAATCTATATCTGTTTCTATCTTTGAAAAAATCCTTGCAAGGGTGTGAGATTGCTTACTCATTTCGACAAGCCCTAGTCGGAAGGTAATGCTCGTTTGCTATCACGGTGAACTTGAAAGGAATGAAAAAAAAAAAAAAAAGCTTTTTAAAGGAATCAGAAGAAACAGAACTTTGAATTACTCTGGTTTAGACTTTTTCAATACTATGAAAGAACACCACGAGTCCATGCAGAAGTGACATTTGAATTATGCACTATTTAAAACAAACACTGGCTCAATGACAGAGGTGTCCTCTGACATTTTCCCCTTCATTCTGAATATATTTATGCTTTATTTTAGTAAAAATTTTGTTCTATGAAAAATGTTAGACATTGGATTACGTTGCCAAAAGCATTTGGACTTGCCACATGGCGAAGTGTGAGAAGAATGACTCAGACCCCTCCCACACGCCATAGCCCTTCCGTTGTCAAGGCTGGTCATCCTCTCCATTTCCACGGCCACCGTCACACGCTGTCCCTTAAGCGCTGTCCCCAGACTTGCCTTACCATTGCAATAACGTCTCCACTGTCCTCTCCTGCCTTTCGTCTTCCCAGCCGCTCAGATTCCTCCTCCACAACCACCTAATTAAACCTTCATTAACTCAGCTTGCCTCGCATTTCTCCACTGCCGAAAACACTCAGAAGTTTACCATTATCTGTTGAGTAAATTTCAGCTTCCTTGGCCTGGCATCAAGCCCTCCTGAGTGGGCTGGAGGCCAATCCTTATCATCTAATCTTCTCCCACAGGAGCATCGGGCTCCAGGCAAATGACAATTGTTGTCCCCAGACAAGAGTTAAGGGCTCCCCACCTTCTCAGTTTTCCTTCATGCTGATTTCCTTCCCATCTCTGCTTATTACAATCTATACGAGTTGTTTTATCTCTGAATCCTCTCCTGATCACACAAGCCAGAAGACATTTTTCTTTCCTTTAATCATTTACAAAGTGTCTATGCTTCTCTCACTATTTCTCATCAAGAAACCGATCCTAAAGGTATCGTGAAACTATCTCCTTGACAGGAATTCAGCTCCTTGAAGATGGGAACCATCGTTGAGTCATCTAGAGTGTCTATCTTAAAAGAGTGGGTGCTGAAGAAAAGGTTCCTTGGCAAAATAAATATGAGGGGTTAATACTGCTGCAGGATGGAAAGGTGTCTGGGACCCTGCTGTACCTCCATCACTGGGACCCAGGTGACAGGGCAGGACCAAAGCTGGCCAGCAGAGGGGTCATCTGGAGGTGGAGAAAGACCCAGGGAGAAGCCACTAGAACTGAGGCCAGGAGCGTGAGGGCTTTAAGTTAAACTGACTGCCTGGACCGTCAGGCAGTTGGTGCTTCCTCTAAGGGAAGTCAGTGTTAGAACTGGTAGGAGATGGTTTGCTTAAGAATCCTTGAGGAGAAAGGACAAGATCAAAGAGGCAGATCAGAGGCACAGAGGAGGCCCTAAGAAGACACCCTCTCCTGGCTGACTCTGGTCCTCTCCCTGACCTTGGATTTACCTTGAGCACCTAGTTGGATGCCCTCCTTTGAGCCAGGACGTAATAATTATAACAAGGCTAACATCTGTGGAGTGTTTTCTACTGCCAGGTGCTAAGCTGTGCTTAAACGTGTTGTTTTGCTTCATCTCTGTAATAAGCTGTGAGGTGAGCGCTATTACTACCATGTGCATTTGGAGTTTCAGCAACGGCGTGTTCAGGACATGAAGAGATTAGCCCAGTTCACACGAGGAATACACAGGTAGCCTGGTGGAGGGGCGGGGGAAGGCTAGGGGCTCTCAGCCCCTCCTCCCCACAGCCAGCTTTGTGGCTGCTTCTTCCCTTTGGTCGGATCTAGGCTTAATCAACTCCATTTTCATAGGCCAGAGAAAGAGGCAGCTATAGCTTTAAGATTTGGGTGCTGATATAACATTTTCGGTGCCTTGGGAAATTTTCTCCTAAAAAATAGGTTTTGACTATAACCTCATCCTGTTAAGACAGTCATTCAGTCACTGCTGTGTGTGTGTATGTGTTTGAATCTGAAGCCGGCGCAGAGTGAGAACGGGCAGGGACTTGTGGGTGGGGGTGGTCTAGAGAAGACACAGGCCTGTGCTAGAGGCTGAGAGCGACGGGCCCACCTGCATGGAACCTGATGAGCAAGTCACTTAGCTCTGCTGAAAGAGGATCATAACAGCTCCCTCCTGGGATCAGCAGCAGGTGTGTGTACTATGTTCATGGTGAGTGTCACCTTAGTTGACCTGTCATTATTGTGGGCACTTAGACTGGCGTCATCAGGGAGTTATCAATAGAACAACATTGTGGAACTAGATTACTTATAAGGCTTTCTTAGCTTTCATTTAATTTTTTCTTTTTGGATATAATCTTAAACATTCAAAAAACTAAAATCATTTCTAAAAAAGATTGATGATGTCATTGGAAAAATTAGGAGATATTTACAAAAGAAAAAGCGACACAAGGCTAAAATTGTAATGATTCTTACAATCTGTGATGTCCTTAAGGAGAGTGCTTTGGAAACACTGAGGAAAGGAACCGCATAAAGGAAAACACCTTTAGACTGATTTGGTCCTAATGCACCTAATGCCACATCAGGAAAGTCAGTACGTTAGAACAAACAAAATCCAATACAGGCAAGCACTCTGGACCACAGCAGGTGCCTGACCCAGAGGTCAGCCCGTGGCAGAACCTGGCATCTGCTAGCATGGGCAGACACCAGCACAGAGAAGGTCCCGGGACCATTCTCAGCCTCCCATCTGTAGGCTGCCGTCTAACGTCGCAATGGCGTGCGGCTGACCTTGACACATCCTCCAAGACGGAGGACGACTTTTATCATTTGGTTCCACCTTTACTGGTCACGGTCTTCTGATCTTCACGATGGCAATTCGGTTAACTGTTCTAATGAAGGGAAGCCTCTGAACAAGTCACCCCCAAACAACAGGGAATCCTAAATTCACTTGCATGTCTCTTCAGAATTCATTTGATGATTCTCTGCTTCATACATACCCACCCAATCGTAGTTATTTTAGATACTGTGCAGAAACTACTTTATGTTCTCTGTGTATTCTGGGAAGGTAATTGGGAAAAGTCATTCTCAAATGTTTAGTGTAATGGATGAGTAGTTATTTTGTGATTAAAAAGTTCTCTATGCATTATTTTTCTAAGATAATCAAGAACTAATTTTATGCTCAAATTTCAGGTAAAGAGCTGCATAAAATGATTCAGCATTATAAATCTGGTAACACGGAATTTTAGTTTTATTAGTTCCTACTCAAAGGTATGCTGATAATAGCCAAATTCTTTTATCCTCATTTTAAATTTCAAATGTCAGATAATGCTAATAACAGCCGTTAGTTATGGAGCGTTTGTTCTTCCGTGTGTATGTTACAGACATTGAATCTAATTTGCTCAACAATCCTGCGCAATAGAGCTTATTATCCTCATTTAACAGATGGAGAAACAGAGGCTGAGGAACTGGAAGTGTTTAGTCTGCCATCACAGAGCTGATAGAGGTCAGAGCCACACCTGGGCGCAGGTCTGTGGGCTTTTGTGGATCCAACGCGCTCTGCTTTCAGCGCTTTGGTTACAGAACTCCACGCACTTGGAGCGCGAGGAGGAAGGGCCTTTCTTTACCCCCAAGTGTACAAGGCTCTTGTGACTGAAAGCTCAGCATCATTCTGAAGGCGAATGGATGACAGAACACTTCAAACACTCTTAGTCCCTCAAATTTCAAGTGCATTGGATGAAAATGCAGAGAAGAAAAAAACACAAGCGCCTTGGTGAAGTTCAACGACTATCCAGTATCATATGCTAACCATCTTTTTCTGAGAAACAAGCTTGAAAAAGATGATGGAGAATAAATGTTGCTTGAGTAAATACCTAAGTTCTGTGGGGAGAAAAGAAAAGAAAGGCTCTAGAAGCCTAGCCTCTCAAAGATCACTTCCTTAACATCTTAGAAAACAACGAAGCAAAAGACATAGCATTCTACTCAAGTATGCTCTGAAAACCTTCAAGCCCTCCAAACCGTGCCCGCTCTGTGAGGCTTCCAGCCACCCATGGCACCCAGGGCAGAGCACGCCCGGAGCGTCTCCGTTATGATTCTTCTGTGTAGACGAGGGAACAATAACCTCACATCTCCAGCCAAAGCATGGCGGGAGCCCTGGGATCCAACACTTCAATGTCAAGGGTCCAAAGAGCATCCATGCAACGTGTTAGGGCCGGGGGTGTTCATTTTGGGAGATTATACGCGAGAAAGTCAGCATTTAAAAGAAAAGTATAGGAAAGGAGAACCCTGAGTGGGTCTCCAGAACTGGTTGGGATGGAACTACAAACCCTGCTGGGCTTTGCCTAAAGGGTCGGGGTAACCCTAGCTCGGCCTCATGGGAACTGAGCTGAACGCAGAGTTTCACACGGTCTCTGGGGCCAGTGGGGGCCAAGGGCAAGGGGAGAGTATACTGGTTATTCAGGAGATGGTCTTTGACAGCCTTCCGTTTTCTATGGCAGAAATCATAACTACATCCTGATTCTGAAACCCAAATTTTTAACTGAGATTTATTTATATACTTATATATTTATTTCTAAGGCAAAAGAGGTCAACTATTTCCACAGCCCAAGAGCCGAGGTTTTTGGTTTCTTTTTTTTGGAATTTTTAGGGCTGCACCCATGGCATATGGTGGTTTTCAGGCTAGGGATCAAATTGGAGCTGTAGCTGCCGGCCTACACCATAGCCACAGCAACGCGGGATCCAGGATCTGGGCCGCATCTGCGACCTACACCACAGCTCATGGCAATGCTGGATCCTTAACCCACTGAGTAAGGCCAGGGATTGAACCTGCATCCTCATGGATCCCAGTCAGGTTTTAACCACTGAGCCAAGATGGATTTCCCTGAGTTTTAATACTTTAAAGGGGTTCATACAAGCAGCATGGTCTTTTACAATGTTTTTGTAAAACTAACTTTAGAACCCCAATTTTGACTTTGTGTCTGCCTCTCTGATAGTCTACAGAATATCATTTCATCACTATGTTATTATGTGTAGTAAACAGAAATGTCCTGCTTTATGTATCAATAATAAAACACACATTATTTTCCTAAAAACAGCAATACATGCTGATATTTCCTGACAATAAATATTTATGGACAGTTCACACCAGTTTTATCATCCATACCAATTGTAACAGATGTGAGTTTATCATTCAGTCTGCAAGATTTTATAAACCACTGAATAATGAACTCCCATCCATTCCAAAAGGCACGGACTATAAAATAGTATGAATTGTCAGTAAATAGTTATTCTGAAGAAATATTGCATTTCCCCCCTCCATTTCCATAGAGATAGATCATGTTCCAAAATAAGCATAATTTTATAGATGTAAGAATAATTTTGAAAAGTGATTTACACGACAGAACCATGTCAGACAGTAAGTACTTTTCCTTCCCATTCAGGGGTGAAATCGATACAAGCAACCACGTGTGTCGAGACGAGGCGGACCGCTGAGTCATCCGCTCCTTCCAGCGGCCTGGGGAAAGAGCGAGGCTCACTTTAGAGTCGGCCGTGAAATCAAACCAGCAAAGGCGTGTGGAGCTCCCACCGTGGGCAGCGCCAGGCCGGGTGCGGTCATCTACCTACAGCACGTTTACAACAGCACGTGGTGTGTGCTGCACATCACTCCCTGGCCCCAGTGTCTGGGTGCCGGCGTGAGCGCTGCCGGGCGTGGCCGCTCTCCGCCTCTGCAGGGCTGGACGCCACTCCTCCTTCCCCATCATCCTTGCGCAGCATCCCCAGGGCCCCCGTGGTGCGTGCGTTCTCGGCGTTGCTTCCGCTTTCGCTGTCTGGCTTCTTCCTGATGGCATCATAGGCATTTGTCTGTGAAGTTGCGGTTTCTCCCACCTCGACAGGCAGCAAGATTAAGTTAAAGATGGACTCTACCATCCGTTTGGCGTCGGGATTGTTGTGCTAGGAACTGAGGATACGGTGGTTGAGAGAAGACCCAGTCCCGGACCTCATGGGGCTTCGGTCCAGCCTGGAAGAGGAGCACTAAAGAAACCATTACTTCTGCTGTGCGATGCCGGCATGACATACACAGACTTGACCTGGTGCGGAGGGTCAGGGCTGCTCCCTGAGTTGGGATGCTTCAGGGGAAGCCTGATGCAGGAAGCGTTGAGCGTGTGTGTGTGTGTGTGTGTGTGTGTGTGTGTGTAAAGAACTATAGGTAAAGAGAATAGTTTGTGCAAAGGCCCTGAGGTAGAAGAGGGCTGGCCTGTTGCGAAGCTGAGAAAATCCCATAGACCTGGAGGAGGAGAAAGGGCTTCTCAGGCAAGGCCAGAGAAGCAAGCAGGAGTCAGGTGATGTTGGCCTCAGGTGATATGGGCCATATGAAGGGCAGTCAGCTTTGGTCTAAGGGTAAAAAGGAGGCCAAGGAAGGCTGTAAGGAGACAAGTGACACAACTCATTTTGTATTTTGACTACTGTTTGCACAGTTTTTAAGGAGGAGTGAGTCAGATGGCGATTGCACTGTCCAGGTGCAATGTGATGATAGTAGGTTGGTCTTGGGTGATAGAGGGATGAAGATTACTTTGGAAAATTACCAAAAAATAGAGTTTGGTGTGAAATTTGATAGAGTAAGAAAAGGGCACATTGGGATTTCTGCCAGATGGAAAGATGGCAACAGCATTCGCTGTGATAAGGAGCACCGAGGGAGGATGGCGTTTGAGGGAGACGGAAGAGCATGGAGCTGACAGTGGCCACACTGCAGTCAAGTCCCTCCAGGACATTCCAAGGGGGCAGGTGTCTCTATACAGAACTCAAACACCCCTGGGAGACTGATTATGTGATGTAATCTATGTAGTGATACTGTTTTGTTTCAGGTTTTAAAATGTGTAAAATAAATAAATTGGATTAATCTGTTAAACATACTAAGAACTTTTTTTTTTTTTTTTTTTTTTTGGCCAAGACTATGGTATGTGGAGACTCCCAGGCCAAGGATCAAACCCTCGCCACAGCAGTGACAATGTCAAATTCTTAACCCCCCTGAGCCACCAGGTTACTCCAAAATACACTAAGAATTTTAATGAGCAATTTTTTAATAGTCACTCATATCTCTAGGTTTTAAAATGCCTAGAATAAATTAGCTAAATACAAACTCTCCGGGCATCCTCTGATAGATCACTGTTTTCCTTACGTGTGCAAAGAGGAGGCCTGTGAGCTCTGTGGGGACAGAGCTGGAACGGAGTCTCTCTGGGGAAGCTGGTGATCTGGGAGCCAGTTTGCTTCAGCCAGCCCCCCTTGTAGGGCCTCGGGCCAGCTGCAACCTCCCTGAAGCTTGCATGTAAGATGGAGAAAGAGACAAGAAAGTCTCTAGGTCATTTAGAACTGAATAGTCCTATGATTCTAAGGGACTGCAGCCATTTAAAGGCAATCACTCTGATTTTGTTAAACTCTAAATTTATCTTTATTGGAAAAAATCCAATACTTGTTTATCCGTAAGACTGTGTGTGATACCCTAGTATGAAACATTATATGAAAATACAATCTCAATCAAAAGGACTATCTGTTTCTTTGTTTAGTTTATTTAACCATTAGTTTCCGGTATTTTGGAATATGTAATTGCTGGTGGTAATTTAGAAGAGAATTCCTTCATCACAACTTCCGTATCTTTGAGTCACATTCTTTTGGGAAATCATCAGTTTTGTGTACGTGGCTGGAGAATTCAGACACCAAAATAGAATCACCAAACATCGTTCTTTAAGGCTGTAACTGCTCCTTTACATGGCTGTCACACACGTTCATCAACTGGGTAAGATTAAGAAATAACTTTTCAAAATCTTAAAGTTGATTGAGTTTTCTTTCATAATAATGTGTATAACATGCTCAAAATGATTTTTGAATTATGACACACAAAAGATACCTAATGCCAAGAATTAATAGTGAAAAACATCCTATAATGCATTTCACTTCTGCATGGTAAGAGCTTCTTTGGTTTGATAATAATCACCAAAACGGACACATTTACCCAAATCTGTACAAGTGTCAGGCCTTGTACCAGTGGTAACCGAAGACCTGCTTTCTAGATGTGCTGCAGAGGGGGCAGCCTGGCACTGGATTCGCAGACAGAAGCTGCTGTTACCGATTGCTTTTGGTGACTCAAAGGAAGAGCAGAAAACCGGATGGTCCAAATCTTTTCATAGCAAGTTTCCAAACTGTGAAAATGAATTTCCTTTTATTACAAGATAAGAGGAAAAAGTATTTTTGTACATAATAAATTAGCAATGGAGAAGGCAGCGGTTGAGCTGAGATTTCTTGACCAAGACTCTGCTTCGGTGCTAACTTTTGGCTCTCAGAGAACCAGTTTGACTGGTGATGACTGCGAGGAGGCAGAAACATGTCTTTTAAGCGAGGTGAGCCTGTGTACATATTAACATCAGTATGTGCATCACCTTCTTGGCTTTGATTTAAGATTAGTGCTACTATGACAGAATTTTTTCCCTTATGGATCCTTCAGTTTAAATGTCTTAATATTATTCAAAAGCCTTATTAAGTGAGGCAAAGAGAACTGCAATGTTTTTCTTCAAGTGATCCAAACAAGAATTCTTTTAAAGAAAAAAAATCCTGCCAGAATATTCAAATGAATGCTTTTATTGCTAATGATTTAATCTTCAATATTTTAAAAACATTCTTGAAAAACTTGAGTTGCTTCTTGCAGATAGGCATCTGACTCTATCTTGAATATTTAAGACATTTTATTTTAATAAGAAAGGAAAGAACATTGTCATTATATTGGTTAAAGTTCATTGAATTTGGAATGCATGCTAAAGTCAGGTGAGCCCCGTTTTTCCCCATGCTATTAATTTACTAGATCAAAGGTTGGCTCAGTGTAGACTGACTCATACAGAGTGTATTTCAATTACATATCATTTTATTAATACTGTATTTTGCTTAGAATTGGTCATTATTGGATATAAGTTGTTTAAATTTCATCTTCGAAGTGAAAAATTTGAAGGTTCATTGTCTACAGAGCTTGCTATAGATTTCTACTTCTGAAATTAAATGAAAGTAAATTTCTAGATTTTCTATCTAGGTTTCACATAGCAAGAGAAAAAAGATTCATGTTAAAAAAAAGAGATTTACCCTGATTTTTGGCTATTAACTATTTTTTTAACGTGTGTCGCAGTTTTTTGATTTCCATTCACCTTTCAATCTATTTTGCATAACACTGCACATGCACACTTCATCGGTGTGAGCTCCCCACCCACTGTCCCCATCCCCTCCAAACACCTGTGATGACTCAAATCTCCCATCATCAAGAGTTCAAGGGCTTCCTTGATGATGACGGTGGGGTGTCAGCGCTCCTGCAGTTGTTTTTCCTACTACCTGCCATACTAGCGCTCTGGCTCCAGATCTCATGGACTCAGGGTGACTGCCTGTCCATGCTTGGGTTTGCATGCATTTGCTTGTACTGGCTTCTGTACCTGGAGCATCCTGCCCCAGCTCCAGGTGTGTAACTCCTATCTCAGTTCAAATGATACTATGCTCAGGATCTGCTGGATGGAAAAATTGCTCTTCCATGCTCTCAGTCATTTCAACTTTACTTCTCATGATATCATTGCTTGTCATCCGTTAGGGTTACACACATGATGGATGGTAGCTTCTCTTTTAGAATGCCACTTTCTCAAAGTGAGAGTTCCTTTAACATTTACCTGATACAACATCAGCTTAGTGTGCAGTGTGAGCTGCCAGGGGTGCAGGGACTGTGCAAAGGGTCACCTCTATTAGCTCCAGGTGCAGTGTCGGGGCACAGGTCTAAAGGGCAAGCTCAAACCCTGTTAGGATGGCCAAGGAGCAGGTGAGACCCGTGCAGGAGCTGTGCCTGGGCACACATGGGAGTGAGTATTGAGATGGTGCAAAGGTGACAGAGCTCAGGAAGTGACAACAGAAATGCACTTTCTGGAGGTGACCCCCCCCCCCCAGTGACAAACTTGTATCCCACGCAAGGACAAGAGCTGCCAGGTCTGAGGAGGACAAGGCAGAGATTAGGCAGGAGCTCTGTGGAGCGGACATGTAGGGGGACATGTGAGGAAGAATCACCAGCCCGGGTGGGGGCAGATCCCCGAGAACGCCTCCACACCTGCTTCTCGGCGGTGACGAGGGACAAAGGGCACACCTCTCGAGGCAGAAATGGGCTCAAAGCCAGGGGGAGGAGGCGGCCCAGGGAAGATGCCCTCCTAGATTGAGCTGGTTTGGGGAAGCACAGAAAACAATTCCTCCCAGATAATTCACTAAGGCAGGAGCCATTTATTTTTGTAGAGTGGACCCTCCTTCTCTCACAGGAAGGTCCTCCCATTAGCTGGAAAGTCCAAGTCTCCTCACAGTGAGGAGCTTGAAACAAAAGCTGGCATAGCCTTGATACTCCAAGAAAAAAGACAGGAAAGAGTAACGAATGAAACTTGCTGGGGGAAGAATATGCACGCACACTCAACAGCTCCATGTGCCAAGATGATGGAACTTCTGAGTAAATATTAAAACTTAATTGATAAAAGCTAATAGATAATGAAGGGATCACAACTATGAAAACAGCCCCTGGAGCAAAACCACAAAAACCTCAGGCAACAGAGATCAAGAAGAAAGGGGGAAATAGAAACCAGGACTCAGGGAAGAAGGTGAAGGAAAGATCATAGATGTGGAGATCAAATTGAAGGAAGCACAGAAGAGCCTACAGAAAACACAGGAAAGACACACATAATAGGAATGCAAAACTGGAGGAAAATAAAAGTGAAACAGATAATTTAAAATGATTATAGAGGGAGTTCCCTTGTGGCACAGGAGAAAGGAATCTGACTGGCATCCATGAGGACGAAGGTTCGATCCCTGGCCTTGCTCAGTGAGTTAAGGATCCGGCGTTGCCATGAGCTGTGGTGTAGGTCGCAGACAAGGCTTGGATCCCTCATCGCTGTGGCTGTGGTGTAGGCCCAGCAGCTGCAGCTCCAATTCAACCCCTAGCCTGGGAACCTCCATATGCTGCAGGTGCAGCCCTAAAAAGATGAATAAATAAATAAATAATAAAATGGCTAGAGATAAAGTGAGAGATGGAGAAGACAGGGACAGATATTTTTGAAACATGCATAATTGGTACTCTTGCAGGGGGAACACCGGAACAGAACAAATATTAAAAGACAATTTCTTAATTAAGAAATTGTAATTAAAGGAAAACTTGAACCCATATTCTAGAAAAACATCCTGTGTCAGTGAAAGTCAACTCAGAATGCTCAGCATCAGGGGGGTCTGTAACCCAACCTCTATCCTGGGGACGATGGGCGCGCGGGTGGAGAAAAAGAGGAAAGCTAAAGTCCTTGTAAACACACTCTGGATCTTATGACAGTGTTTACGAGGGAAACACAAGGGAGGAAAATGTCAGTTGTTGGAATATGAAGTGGGGTTATTTCATGACTGAAAGTAATGCTTTCCACACATTCCTTGGAGACCCCAAATGTTACATCCGGAAGAAGGGGTATCCTAATGTTTCCAGAAAGGATTTAAGCAGCTACACAAATAGTTTGACTTCATGCTTTCTTTGTATCTTACAGTTACTTGAATTATTAATAGAGAGGCAAGATCTCTGATTCTTGTGAGCTTGACTTGAAAATCTGACCCTGTGTATTGTCTCACCAAGACATCTCTAAAGTTATTGACTTTTAAATACAAAGAAAAACAAGTGGGCCGCCAGACAAAAGAATCAAGTCACTCATAAAGGGAAAAACTCATGTTAGTCTCAGAACGTTTTACAGCTGCTTTCGAGGTTGGAAGCTTGTAGACATATATCTTCATAAACTAGAGGAAATAGAATATGTTGGAGATTTTAGACACAGTCATACTCATCTTTAAATACAGAGGCTAAAAACAGTTTTGAAAATGTGACATTAGGGAAAAGTGTTTCTCTCCGTATAAGGCCCTACTGGAGGTCAATTCTGAGGCCTGAGATGACAAACACAATCAATGCTGGGTGCTGAGTAGATATAACTGAAGGACCAAGGCTAAACTAGTGAGGGCATTAGGAAGACAATACAGTGTAAGTGTCAGATGCCCTGACACTGTAAAAATGACACAACTAACAAAAAAGAAGAGGAAGAAGGGGAGGGAGGACGGGGAGTAGAGTTAGCCAGCTGGTTGCCTCATTTGCAAGTTTGGGGTTACAGAACATCATTTAAAGAACATATATCAAGTGAGGGACAAGTAAGTATATCTAACGGAAGCAAAGGTAAATACTAATAACTTGATTTTATTTAAACAATTTTTTAGGTCAAAGAGGAAATACAATCTCAAATTAGAGAGTAAATAGAAAACAACGTAATAAAAATGTGCATATTAGAAGCTATAAGAGGCCACTAAAATGCTCAAAGAAAGATGAAGTATTTTCAATTTTTATAGCAATTAAAAGTAAATAATTAAAAATTAACTCAAAAAGTCAGGAAAGGAGCATTAGCAAAAAAAGAAAGGAGCAGTTTTTTTTTTTTTTTTTTGCAAGGGCAAGATAAATTTATTAATAAAGTCAAAAGAACAGAGCTACAAAATAAATCCAAAAGATGACTTTTGAAAGAAAAAGAACTCAATAAAAGATATAACCCAACAGATAATATAATCAAGAAAAAATGGAGAATGTGCAAACAAGAAATAATAACTATGGTGGGGGGGCCGGAGGTGGAAAGTAAAGATCATAGAGGGAATCAAAAGAAACGCGGGGCATTACTTTGTTCAACTCTATGCAAGTAAATTGGAAATTTAGATAAACTGAGAAAATTTCTAGGAAAATGAAGTTTGTCAAAACTGACCCCAGAGGAGATTGAGAACCTAAAAAAGACTTGCTATTTATGGGAGAAATATCAAAGACTGTCAAAGAGCTACCCTCTCCAAACAAAAAGAGAGATAATCACTAGGGCCAGACATGAGGACTCCACCAATCCAGAGCTTACAGCGAAAATATTGGAAACTTCCAAATGTTTTCTTTGGAGGAAGGATAACATTATATCAAAACACAAAAATTGTAGAGAATGTAAACAATAGATCAGTATCATTTATTAATATTAAAGTATAAATCTCAAATAAAATATTAGCAAACTAAATTCAGAAGCATATTAAAAGAATGATTCATAGGAGTTCCCTTGGTGGCTCAGTGGTTAACGAACCCGACTAGGATCCATGAGGGTGCAGGTTTGATCCCTGGCCTCACTTGGGGGTTAAGGATCCAGCACTGCCATGAGCTATTGTGGAGGTCATAGATGTAGCTCGGATCCCACATTGCTATAGCTGTGGTGTAGGCCGGCGGCCGCAGCTTTAATTTGACCCCTAGCCTGGGAACCTCCACATACCACAGGTGTGGCCCTAAAAAGCAAAAAAAAAAAAAAAAGAGAGATTCATCATTATCAAATGTAGTTTATTTTAGATATATAAGAATGATTCAATATTAAGAATTACATTAATAAAATTTACCAATATTAGGGATTAAAAATAATAATCATTTCCAACGATGCTAATGAGGCATTGGATAATACTCCACATGCATTGATAAAAACAACCAAGCAGAAAGAGTGGAATACTCGCCTTATAAGTTAAAATATATCTATCTCAAGCCAAAAGTCAGTATTGTGCCTAATGGAGCCATATCACAAGTATTCCCACTAAAGATCGGCTGACGGTATTATCACTACAACTATTTAACCCTATGCTATAGGTAATAGCCCATGCTACTACATGAGAGAGAGAAATTAGAGGTGAAAAACTGGAAAGGAGAGGACAAAATAGGGAGAATACATCTACTACACCGGAGAACCCAAGAGAATAGAATGTAATAAAGTACTGGGATAAATACGCAGACTTCGATAGCTTACATTTGGCCCACATGAAGAAAATAGCTGAGTTCTAGGTTCACAAGGAGCAAAAAGAACTTTAGAGAACTTAAGCAGGAAAGGAACTTACTGCAAAGGTGTGAGGTAGCTTATAGAATCAAAGGAGCCTGCAACTGAAGAGAAGTCCCAGACCCCAGAAAGGGGCAGGAATTAGGAAAACACTCCCCAGACAGGGTGGTGCGGTAAGAACACCCCCCACTTAGGACCCGCCATCGGGAAGAGTAATCGCCAAGCATTTTCAGTTTCTCAGACTCTCAGTAAAGCTCAAATCCCTGGCAGAGCCCCATGGGCCTGACTTGGCTCCCAGGCTCAGCTCTTGGCTGGTGGTCCCACCCCACCTAGAGTGCTTATAGATGGCAAGGCTAGGCCCCCAGAGAAGACCTGTTCCCAGACTAAACAATGACCATCTTTCCACGCATCCCCCCAGACAGGAGGATGTGTCTCCATTTAGTCCAGCCTTTTACGTTCCCGAACGGTCCCCTTCAGAGGGGTCCTGCAGATGTCTAATTAAATTTACCCCAAGGAAGTGTATAGTTTTGGCTCTAACTCCTTAGAATTGTGAATGTGATCTTGTAAAAACTGAAACTTCCAACTGGCTGTTGCTAGGATCTAGGAAAGATCAGTAAATATTTTAATTCATTTGACAGATGAGAAGGCTGTTATAGCAAGTTGAAGGAAGCTTGAAACATTTAAAATAGCAACTCAGAAAAATTGAGAAGCACATTATTTTGCTTTATCGGCCCAGGCTGGAAGCATATGTTAGGTTCCAGGCAAAAGGAGAAATTCAGCAAGTATGAGAAGAAAGCTACAGGGAGCCCAGGCAGGTTGAAGATGCAAAGAAAGAGAAATTTAACAGTGATCCAAACCTAATTTCCTGCTTTTTAAGGAGGCGTGGATAAAAATAAACCACAAATGAATATTACATAAAACCAGGCAAAAACCATGACCCTGGAAGATTCAGAATGAAGTTTGGCAAATCTGATGTTATAGCTGATAGAACCATAAAACAATTTTTAAAAAAGTACAGACTTAGCTGATGGAAAAAAAATAGGAACAGCAAATTCAACTAATACTTTTTTTTATGAAAGAAATGAAGCAAATATTCCTACTGTATCAACAATGTGAAGTTGTAATTATGTCAGGTTAGACAAAAGATTTTTATGGTTAAGATTTTAAATGTAGATTATTTGAATGAAAGATCATCATGTACAATATTTCAACATTTTCAAAGTATGTAATTTACTTTGGCTCTTTTTCTCAAGAGTAGAAGTAATGTATCTATGTGAATGTTAGCTTTCTTTCCCAAACCTGCCAATCCTGCAAAAGCATCATGAAATGCCAGAAAGTCAGCAGTTAGAAGAGATAGACAGACTATCCTAATTAAGAATGAGTAACAATTTATTGGGCACTGTGTTAAAGTTTGTTTGCTTAGCAAGCCTTTCCTCATAGAGGAAATAGGTTAAACACGACAGGATTTATAGGATATTTTCCAAGAATAAACTATCTTTAAACACTTAATAACAGTTTAGAAGATCTACATATACAAGTAGAATTGATATATAAAAAATTACGTTTTAATCTTACCCTTAAAGCAGGTTCTCTTTATTATCTCCTTAATAAAATATGAATTAGATACTTCAAGGAGCATCACACAGTTACTGTTCAACTGAGTGATATCTAAGCTTTTCACTAACTGGTGTGAAATATTATGGGCCCATTGGATATATAAAGTCTGAAAAATACTTTAGAAATTGGGAGTTAGAAGCAGGACAGCTGTTCTCACACATTGGCACATAGTAGGCATCAAAAGTTATTTGGTAAATAAATGAGCCAAGATAAATCATTCAGCTACAAAAAGGCTGAGACTTCACCACCGATGGGTCGGGAGAGGTTCTGGGAGCAGAAGCACCTCATCAGAAGCTGCTTGGACCAGACCGAGAGTGACACTAGCAGCTCCTGGAAGGATGTGAGACCATCTGTGGTCACAGGGACAACACAGATTGGTCTCCTGGCTGAAGACTTCTGCCAACTGGGCATTGCTTGGAGGGTAAAGTCTCAGGAAGTTTAGTTCATAGAGGATACCCCTTGCCAGGACCTATCCAGAATGTTCTACAGCCTCTGCAAGACCCCGAGTGACCCCTGGTTTCCCTAGGTCTTCAGTATTCTCTGACTTTCTGGCCTCCATGACCCTTGACCTCTGGATCTCTGCCAGATCCTGGGCACACAGCCTTATATGTTTCCGACATTTTCTGTTTCTGTTACTAAGCCGTATGGTAAAGGGCTAACTATCCACTAGGGCAGGATGGAGCAGTGTGATAATAAAATGACATAGCCTGGAGTGTGGGCTCTCTCTTTTTCGGGAGAGGCAGCAGCCGGAGCACGAGCCCTGAATCTGACCCCCTGGGTGCCAGTGCCAGCCTGGCTGTCAGACCAGAATGGTCACTGAGCCTCTGCAAGATGATGTTAACAAGAGTATTTAATCCAAGGGGCTTTTTTTGAGGATTGAGAGGTCATAGAAGCAAACCCCCCACATTCTGCTTGCACATTGTAAATGATGAATAAAGGTTAGCGCCAAGGAAGGTCAGGCGAGGGCGTGAGCATGAAGAGGGTGCAGCGCGCTCACTCAGATGCAAGACCGTCAGCCAGCAGTGCCCCGGGTCCTGCCTGCACACACCTGACCTCGCCCCCACCCCCTCTGGCTTTTCCCAGGCTGTGGTCCCGTTCACTTCCCCAGAATCCTGTCGCCGTCCTCAGAACACTGACCAGGAAGTTCAGATTCACCAGAGGTAAGTGTGTTGCGCGGCAGCCTCTTGCTACTTAGCAAGACGGAAAAATACTAAATGGACCCGGCATCACCCTCCCCTCACAGTTCACACATTCCTAAACTACGGTGCCTTTCCTCTTTATGAATCGTTCCGTTTACCAGCATTATTTTTACCTGTCATCTCTGAAACCTAAATCTAGTTTCTGATTTTATGTTTTTTGTTTGTTTGCCTTTTTAGGGCCACACCCACGGCATATGGAGGTTCCCAGGCTAGGGGTCTAACCAGAGCTATAGCTGCTGGCCTACACCAGAGCCACAGTAACGCCAGATCTGAGCCACGTCTGCGACCTACACCACAAGCTCACGGCAATGCCGGATCCTTAACCCACTAAGTGAGGTCAGGGATCAAACCCTCAACCTCATGGTTCCTAGTCGGATTCGTTTCCGCTGCGCCATGATAGGAATTCTGATTTTATGTTATTTTTACCTACTGTTCTGATAGAATAGAATGGACACCTTTCCGCTTCCCATCCATAAGCCTTATAATTGATGTTTCCAGCCATTGTGATAGCATAGGGAAAAAGAAATCACCAATATGACATATGTAAGAAGATATGTAGTCGCTTTAGAATATTTTAATCAAAGACAACTGCTAATTCAATTAAATACAAATGACTTTATAGGAATTGGTCTATTACCATTTTTTTCATGAAAAGATAATTAGAAAGTGATGACAGAATGATTTTAATGTTAAATAGTTAGAGACATACCAATATCCATTTAAATTTATGGATCAAATTATTATTTGCAGAAGTGAACTGTACAGTAGTCAAAATATTATGATGTTCATCTTTGACTCAAAACCGAGAAACTTTCTATTATGGGAAATGCTAAATATAAAAATTTCGGTGTTATTTTTTAAAATCCTAACATAAAATCCTGAAGAAATTATTTAACCTCCATCACCAACATACCAACTAGCTACTTAGAAAAATCAAGAGTTGTTTTAAGGGAAAGTGGGAAAGTTTGCACTGCTTAAAAAAAATCCAGGAATTAATCTTTATTTATCCTATACCTAGAATGGAAATATTTCAAATGTAACACAACTTGTTAGGTTAATAATAATAATACTAATATTAGCAATAAAAACAGCTAACACTGTGTGCTTCTTAGACATCAATGCCTACTCTAATCATTTCCATTTATTAACTCATTGAATCCTTACAACAGTCATATAAGGTAGGAATTACACTGCTTCATGCTGTGCCTGGGGACTCGCTTGTCCTCAGCCTCACTGGGGAGAGAAGCTGCTGTGGTCCTTTCCCAGGTAGAAAGGAAGCCTGCATGCCCCCGAAAGGGCTCATGGGAAACACCTGGATCCCCCAGCTTTGGGGGCTTCCTGAGTCCACGCACAGGGGACGCAGCCACCCCACGGCCAGGCTGCCTCCTCACAGGCATACCGGGACGCCTGGAATCCCTGTCACTAGCAGGAAGTTCTCTCCGGCAGACAGACCTCCGTGTAGTCCCTCCACGCATTCGTGCCTGCATGGCGTCACGCATGCATTCAGAAGGCATTTACTGGGAGCCTGCTATCTACTTTGTGCGGAAGACACACAGACAGACAGAGTACTGGTCCTCCGGGAACAGTTATTTATTCATTCATTCATTCTTTTTACAGCTGCACCTGCAGCATATGAAAGTTCCCAGGTTAGAGTTCAAATCGGAGATGCAGCTGCCAGCCTGTGCCACAGCCACAGCAATGCAGGATCCAAGCCACATCTTCGACCTACACTGCAGCTCACAGCAATGCTGGATCCTTAATCTGGGGATCAAACCTGCATCCTCAGGAACACTATGTCAGGTTCTTAACCTACTGTGCCACATGGGAACTCCCAGGAACTTTTTTTTTTTTTGTCTTTTTGCCATTTTCTTAGGCTGCTCTCGCGGCATATGGAGGTTCCCAGGCTAGGGGTCAAATTGGAGCTGTAGCCACCAGCCTACGCCAGAGGCACAGCAACACAGGATCCGAGCCGCGTCTGCAACCTACACCACAGCTCACAGCAACGCCGGATCCTTCACCCACTGAGCAAGGCCAGGGATCGAACCCGCAACCTCATGGTTCCTAGTCGGGTTCGTTAACCACTGCGCCACGACGGGAACTCCCCAGGAACTTTTAGTTTAAAAGGACATCATTGATTATTAGCATAAGTCACCATAAAATTGTGGACTCAGAGCCTTGGTTTACTTCCTCAGGTGAGATACTGCTCCTGGGCCTGGGCAGTGCCCATCACTCCAGATGCTCAGGGGCTGTCACCCCAGGCCTAGATTCTTGCAAAAGACTCTTCTTTCCTAACCCCTGCTCTTCCTGCTCCAATTCTTTCCTCACACGGATGCCAGACTCATTTTCGCAAATGCGGCTTCTCTCCTCATCAGTTTCATACTTTCAGAAGCTGTAGCAACTCCCCTCCCTGCTGTCACCACCGTTTGCCTCCAGGTCACCTGCAGTCACTACCAACCTACCCTTTCCCTCCATTTTCCAGCGTTCACCATGAACATGCCTTGCAAATTCCCACCACTGCCTGTCGCACCCATAGCTTCCCTGCCCTCAGAGGCCCCTGTCTCTTGCCAGCCAGTTGTGCTGTGTCCAGGCCCAGCCCAAATCCCGCTCCTGGGCAGCCTTCCCCAACCGCCCCTAGTGACCTCTCTCTTGCCCTTAAACAACCTCAGCCGGCCTCGGTGGGTGCACGTGGTCTCACGCAGGAGCCGGTCTCCTGCGGACATCAGGTCCCAGGGGCAGAGCGCTGACAGCACGGGCGGGCACACAGTAGTTGCTCTGTGAGTTTGATGGGACTTGCCTCCAGATAAGAAGGAAGCCTGGGGAGAGCAAGCTCTGGAAGTCAGCCTCGCCCAAGGTAGAAATAAGCAGGAGTTCTTTGAGAGGCACTTCCTTTCACTGAAATCCTGGGAAGGAGGATTTTCAGAAGCCCAGGCTTACTTAATTAGAACTCCGCGTGCCTTGACGTACAAAGCTGCATTCCCCTGTGATCTGGGGGTAGGCGTTGAGTTCTCGGCGATGTGAGTTTGAATACTGCAGTGTCTGAGACTCTGGGTATAATTTGGGACAAGTTCCATTCCCTTGATTGTCAACTCCTTCAACTTGACATGGAGCTGAGGGCGCTGGGAGAGTAATTTAGATTGCTCCTTAAAGAAGAAAAATACTTTTGAAACGGCAAAATGTTTACATTAACAAAACCCCACAATAATGGCTGTGTTAATATTCCAAACGAAGTCACAGCCCAGTTTTCTGTTAGGGTTTATTTTTGTTTCAAAGGAACATCCTCCTTATTTACCCATGTTAGCAGTGCCCCTTATCTGAAAATATGTAAATCCATTCAAATTAATTTCCTGTAATACCACACAAAACAATAATCATATTAGTACCATTCATAATGTACTAATAACATTAACATAATTGCATTCAAATACGAAATTGCTAGGTAATAGGCTTTTCATAAATGGTTTCAGTGAGATTGTCATTTTTAACCTTACTCTGGGTCTTTAGTTCCAGAAAGCACCAGAAAAAATGGTGTGCCTGATGTGAGAAAGTTTCCCACAGGTTTTTTTTTTTTTTTTTTGCCTGTTTAGGAGAAGCTATCAAAGAGCTTTTGTGATCCAGCTGAGAAGGGTTTGCAATCGTAACATATTTCTGAGTATAATGGAGCTTTCACTGAGCTTCCTCTGGAGTGGGCTTCGGGTCCTGGCATGCAGCGTGCCCCGTGCGGGCTGCCGTGGGGATGGGGTCTTTCCACGTAGGCAGCAAGGCTGGAAGGATCAGGGCTGTTGGACTCTGGTTGGCTCCTAGACAGCTGTGGAATTTTCCTGGGCTCCCTAGGGCCTTGGCACCAGTACGGTGCCAAGGCAAGTGGTGTCTGCAAGGCCTTAGCCCAGAGGGGAAGCAGAAGGGCTCCAGGAGCAAAGTTTAAAAGCTGGGCCTTGGGTCTAGCATGTCACCGTATCCGTTTTTCACAATCCGGGGCAAATTTATGCTTTATGCAAGTCCCGAGTCCCTTTCTTCCCTGAGCAAAAGGCGCTGGAGATTGTTAGAGTAACAGGAACCGTCGGGCCGATCTGTGGTGGAAACCAGTGGGGTGGAACCTCACTGGCCCCCGTGGGGCACGTCTGCGTGGTCTAGTGGAGCCGCAGATCACGTTCACCACACGTGCCAGTTTGTAATACACTATTAACCCCCCAAAGGAGACCCCGCTGTAATTGGGAAGACCAGAGTGATTCTCTTTGATCAGATATTCTGATCCTGCCAGGTAATTACAACGCCACCTCCAACTGACAGAGATCTTCTGACTGTGCTCAAAGCACCAGTATGTATTTCCCATGCCTGTTATCCTCCCAGTGACCCCACGCGGCAGGCGGAAAACCATACAGTCGCTGCCTCTTAAATAAGCTAATTGCGCTTGAAAGTATTTTTAGCACTTGAGAATGTAAGCGCCGTTCCTGGGGAGAATTCTCACCCCTCTCCTTTTCCTGAAGTTCAGAAGGAACCAGTCGAGCTGTGGGGCACATTAAAAAATGTGACTGTGTGAAAACAGGAGACGAACAGCTAAACCTCACGGGCCAGGGCCATTTCCCCACCGCTTTCTGCCTCGGCCCCCTCCTTCCTGCAGTTCCGAATTCATCTTAGAATGTCTGGAGTGCATTTCTAGACAGCTGCGGTAACTTTTTTTATCCATTTTGAAAATATCAAATATATACGATATTGAACATAGACGCTACTGATAAATTCAAAGGAAATAAATAAACGAATACTGCCAATTGCTTACAAAAGTGCCTGGCACGGCACAGAGTAAGTATAAAGGCAAGTACCTGAGGGATCTGGGGCCTCATTAACTCAGATGCAGAGAACCTTCTTTTGGCCCACATTGCTATGGTGATGCTGGGGAACAGGGAAGATGCCTAAGACGGAGAGGCCAGGGAGAAGGGTCTGCCTGGCACCTTGGAGGTGAGGCAGGGTGAGGGCCACAGAGGCAGGGAGGGCAGCTCTGGGCACAGGAAAAGAAGCACCTGGAAGGAGGTTCTGATGATGGGACCAAGGTTCCAGCTTCAGTGACCTCCTGAGAAGAGAAGAGAACACTTTCATTAACTTTCAAGTTTTTGAGCTCGAATTGGAGCTACAGCTGCCAGCCTACACCAGAGCCACAGCAACGCAGGATCCAAGCCACGTCTGCGACCTACACCACAGCTCACAGCAACGTTGGATCCTTAACCCACTGAGAGGGGCCAGGGATCGAACCTGCGTCTTCATGGATACTAGTCGGGTTCATTGCTGCTGAGCCACGACGGGAACTCCCAGGAGCTGCTTTTCAAAGGCTTACAGCTCGCTCAGAAGCAGGAGGTCTCCAACTACATGGATGTGTCCAGGTTTTGCTAACAACACAGTCTCCCATCCACTTCAGTGTGTTATCCAGAAAGGTGCTTTTCCATATTAAAAAAACAAAAACAAAAACAAAAAAAACAACGAGGTTCCTAGATTCTAACAGTATATACCTTACCAACTCCTTTCTGAGCCCCATGGGGAAGGAAATATGCCTATGTCCCCCCCCCCCCGGGGGGGGGGCATGACCACGAAACAGTTAAGTAGCAGTGCCCCTGGGAAGCAGCATTTTGGAGCAAGTATTTGAAATTCAGCTGCTGGAGTGGGAGAGGAAGTTGGAGACAGAAAACAATCTCGGAACTGTGCACATTTAAATCCGGAGGGGAGCGGTTGTCTTCTGGTTCTCACCGGCCCAGAAAGTATTCTTCTCCTGTCGCCATCCAGGGAAGACCAGAGCATCCCACTCTCACCCTCGGAAGGCATTTGCATAACACATTTCCATTTGAAGGGAGCCCACAGATTGGCAACTCCCAAAGCTTCAGCAAGGCACGGCTTTCCATAATAGCAATTAGGAGCAGAAATAGAATAACAATAGCTGTAGAAATACAGTTGCTGAGCTGTGGGTAGATGAAGCAGAAAAATCTCTGCATTTTAAAGACTGAACTTTGAATGATTGCAGAGTTAGAGACTAACTGGTTTTTGTTCTTTGTGAGCTGGCTTTGAAGCCTAGTAGGGACCAAACCAATCTGGACCAATGTGAGAGCTGAAGAGGGCTCCCTGCGGCAGGAAACGAGGTGGCGCCCGGATGGCAGGAGATCAAGTCCAGACGGAGACAGAGCCCAGCCCCAGGACAGTGCTGGCCAAGGGGTCCCCTGAGGTTCTGGGTGATGGCCGGCGATGACAGGAGGTGGAGCTCCCTGGAGAATGCCACACAGAATACCCTAGGGACAGACGGGCTGAGATGCGATGTACAGCCGAGGGCCGGAGGGGGACCGTGGCCTTGTGGCACACGGGCTAAGGGAGGGGCACGTTCAGGCAAACCTCTCTTCCACCCTCCAGACGATGGGGCATGGAAGAGCACCTCCTTCCTCCCCTACCTTTGCTGCCCCCACCCCCTCGCCATCCCTCAACCCTAACACCCTCGTGGGGGAGGATGGGAGGCCATTGAAAGGCTTCACGCAGTGTGAATGACCAACCGTGTGGCCTGCCTGGTAAGGAAGGACCAGGACAGACGGGGACCACATAGCAGAGTTAGGATGAGGGGGGCAGGTGAGATGAAGTACTACAGGGGAGAGGTCCTGCCAGGTGAGGCTGTGGGCCTGGGGGGCTGCGTGATGTCAGCATGATCACTAGAACTGGACAGATGCAGGGAGCAAGAGAAGCCGTCTTGGATGGGCCCTGGAGGAATGTGGCCAGCAGCTCAGATGCGGAGGGCCTGGGGTGGGGAGGAAGCTTGTGATGAGATGCTCATATCAGGGTGAGACGGTGGCTGAGCCCCACGCACCCCCATGACGGAGGTCAGGAGGGCGCGGCATGATGCCCCTCGGGTCTGGCTGTTGAAGGAGCAGTGGGTTTACCCAAGGCAGACAGGGGCCTGCCGGGTAAGGAAGGACCAGGACAGATGGGGACCACATGGTGACGGCCGGGAAGCAGCCTTGGGGAGCACAGAACTTTCAGAAGCACTTTTCAGTTTCTCCCAAAGAAATTACTGCCGCAGCCTGGCTGCAGAGTGCGATGTCCTCCTGTGCTCTTGTCCAGGGGCTCAAATGCAAGCTATTAGGCAGTGAGTCCATGTGGGACATGGAGGACCGCTCTGGGTTTGGAGCAGAAGCCCCCTGTTCAAGTTCTGTCTTTACCTGTCCTGCCTGATTTGACGACCTTATGCGCATTCCTAATCTTCTTAGTTTCGGATTCCTCATTTGTAAAAATAGGCATAATAATGCCACCCTGTGATAATCTGTGTGGCAACGGCTTATCAGCTGCACAATACTAAGCAATCTGCAAGGTGTCATTAGTTCCTAGGAGACAAGAGGATTCCGGGTTGTACCAAAGCACTAGGAATTATTAGAGGCATTTCATAAGTACATTTTTATGATAATGATGTTGGTATGGAAAGCTAGTGCTTTTTCCAGAAGTGTTAGTAAAAAAATTACTGGTAGGCACTTTTCCAAGATCCCGTCCCCAGGTGCCATAATATCACAAATACTGTAATATGATGCAAGAATATTGATTTTAATGAGGATGCCACCAAAATAAAGCAGATCCCTAATTATAAAAAAGAAACAAGGAAATGCAAAAATCGAACACCCTGAAATCTTTTTCTAAGCCAACATAAAGGAAGCTTCTGGGAGGTCTGTGACATGCCGCCAGAAGGAATCTACATCAGCGCATGTGCCAATACAATACATAACATCAATAGGTTAAATTCAGGTGAATAGGATGCCCAGAGACAACTGATGATGTTTAATAAGGTAACGCAAAACATTAAAGAAATAGGAACAGAGGCTCCTTCTTTACTATGAGGAAGTTGTGGGAAACGAGAGCCCGTATTGTGCTTAATGGATGGACAAATTAAATTCTGTCTAAAAATTGGAACAAGGATGGTTTCTTAATAGTGTTCGGAAAACCCCGGTTAATGCAATGAGACATGAAAAAATAAAGAGGTGTGATAATGGGAAGCGAGAAAAGATCATTATTTGCACTTAACAAAATGGAAAACCAGAATATGAAGAGGAACCAGCAAAATAATCATGTTTAATAAAGTGATTCAATAAAATGCTAGATCCAAAATAAACACACCCAAATTAATTGCCTTGCTAATTATCAGCAGCCACCAGACAATGTAATAAAAGTATAGATCCTGATTATAACATTAACTCTTTTCTCGTGAGAAATCATTGGGGACAAACCTATCGAGGCATATACTGTTGCTGTAAAGAACAATTAAAAAAAATCTTTAAAAAGATAATGAAAGACGAGTAAATTGACAGACACATGTCTGTCTGTCTGTCTATCTATCTGAATTCCTGAATGAGAAAACAAACTATTTCCTCAAGCAAATTTATTTGTATACGTTTATATAATCTTACTAGGAAAAGGAAGACTTTTTTTTTTTTTTTTTTTTGGTCTTTTTCTTTTTTAGGGCCACACCCTAGGCATATAGAAGTTCCCAGGC
This sequence comes from Sus scrofa, assembly GCF_054392235.1. Classification (NCBI taxonomy): domain Eukaryota; kingdom Metazoa; phylum Chordata; class Mammalia; order Artiodactyla; family Suidae; genus Sus; species Sus scrofa. The sequence goes on from NC_139383.1 coordinate 5,043,672, forward strand.
TAGGGGTCGAATCGGAGCTGCAGCTGCCAGCCTACACCACAGCCACAGCAACACTAGATCCAAGCAGCGTCTGAGACCTACACCACAGCTCACAGCAACGCCAGATCCTTAACCCACTGAGCAAGGGCAGGGATCGAACCCGCATCCTCATGGTTCCTAGTCGGATTCGTTAACCACTGAGTCTTGACGGAAACTCCCAAGAGGGGATTAATTCTATCAGAGTTAAAAATACAGGGACAGAGCAATCAAATAGTTTGGTAGTGGTTAAAAAAAAAAATAGCGATTTAAATCAGTGGAACCCACTAAGGAATCAGGATCAACCTCCAGCATGAAGATGACTTCTACCCCTTAGATAACTATTGCTTCCACCACTTCTTTTTTTTTTTTTATAATTTTTTTTTATTTTCCCACTGTACAGCAAGGGGGGTCAGGTACTTCCACCACTTCTAACGTCTCTCTCCTGATAACCAGGGTGGTCTCCTAGCTGGTCTCTCTTCCATCCTGACCTCATACCCACACCCACACAGCAGCCAGACCACTCCCTGCAACACATATCAGATCTTTCCTCTTGTGTTCAAAGACCTTGCAACGGCTGCCCATCTAGAGTGAGTTGAATTGTGTCTCCCCTAAAGGTATGTCAGAGCCTCTGCTCCCAGTACCTGTGCATGTGGAAGCAGGATCTTTGCAAGTGTCCTCGAGTTAGGGATACAGATGTAAGACCATCCTGGATCTAAGGTGGGCCCTAAATCCAATGACCCCTGTCCGTAGAAGAGACAGGACATGGAAAAGACACTGAGAGACACACAGGGCAGGAGCCACATGAGAAGAGAGGTGGGATCGGAGGGTTGGGTCCACAAGCCACCGCACAGCAAAAGATGCCTGAAGGCGCCAGAGCCGACGAGAGGCCGGGACAGGTTCTCCCTCGGAACCTGCAGAAAGAATCTGCGTGGCTGATGCTTTGATCACAGACTTTTGGCCTCCACAACTGTGAGAGGCTCCATTTCTGCTGTTTTAGGCCCCCAGGTTGTGGTCATTTGTTACAATTTCCCTAGGAAAGGAACCCACCATCTCAGGGTAATTGCCGACACCCTCGCAGACGTTGCTCCACGGGAACCCAACGGCCGGCATGTCACCTCCTCAGGACTTTCACACTTGCTTTCTGAGAACTGGAACGTGGTGCCTGCACATACGCATCAGCCCTTCTGGTCTTTGTCACATTTCCATCTTGGCTGGAATTCTCTATTCCTCATAACATTTACAGTCATCTGATCAACTTTATTTATTTGTTGTCTCCTCCAAATACAATTACTCAGAGATTTTGGCTGAGTTGTTCGCAATTGTGCCTCCAGCACCCAGAACAGTGCGTGCAGGTGTGTGTTTGTTGAATGAGTGCAAACACACCGAAGGATGAGCAGGATCTGATTGTACAGTAAAGCGAGCAGTACAAAACAGTGGAGGAGGATTAGTTGATATCTGATTTTGAGATACAGCACATTAGAGAAAACTTAACTTAGATACACATCTTATCCTGTGCACTAAAAGAAAATTAAAGTCAAATATGTTTAAAAATTCATCGCAAAATTAGCGGAATGTAGAAGAGTACATGAGTCTCTGGAAGGATAATAACTTTTAAAGAATCGAGGTGGGCAACTGAGGAAGCTACAAAGCTGCTAGTGATAGATTCAACTAATTAAAAATCAAAAGTTTTGTACAGTCAGGTCTCCTCATTTCCACCAAGAATCAGGACCTGCTGTTACTGGAGATTATTCCCAGGTGACTAGGTTCCAGTTCTCCCAGTTCTCTCCTTCCCCAAATGACCTTTGGCCTGACCTTGTGCCTGTGTTGTTTGCTCCTTGTTTGGAAGCATATTCCTGCCCAGACCTTTTTTTCGGCCCAGAGGACCGTGTCAGGTGACTTGACAAAACACCAGAGTGGCCGCTGCCTCGACCTGAGCGTGGAAGCCACCTGCTGGGAAAGCCTCGCTGTACCTTGGACCCACGCCTGGCCAGTACCTAGATCCTGGCCCCTTCTGCCTCCTAGCTGGGCTCTCTTTTCTCGAGCCTTCCTGAGCGAGGGTAACCCTGCCGCTTGGGCAGCATTTAAAAGCTGCAGTGAGGCAAAACCCGGAACTCTGGGGAGAGGCACTCTTTTGGTCAGATGTTGTCGTGGACGTGGGGTCCTTCACATTCCCAGCTTGATGAGAGGTGTAAGTCCAGGTTAACCATTAACTTCTCAGTGTGACAGGTTTCTTCTTTTGTGTTGCATAAACCCCATTTTGACAGGTAATGGAGAACCTCCTTTAGAAAGCCTGTGGTTTGCATAATTAAAGAGGCATTAAGATAACAATAGACGCCTGGAGGAGGGAGGCTGAAGGCCTCCGCTGTTCTATTTCGTGCTTTAAAGACCTCAGCAGAGAGCAGGCCGATCCAGCTCAAGATGTAGCTGTAGAGCTGGCCTTTGGGTGGGGCTGAGAGGGTGGGGGCGCCCTCAGCAGGGTCGGGGAGTGGGCGACGGTGCTGCACCGCTGCACAGAGGAGGATTCCAGAACATTCTTGCTCTCATTGTCCTCCTTGGATCAATACAATTATAGTTGCCCCTGAACCTGAGGCTCCCTGGGAGCGCTTATGCACCTCATGTGTTCCGGAGGAGGACCTCAAAGGGGTGAGCCAGCCACACTTCCTAAGCCCCTCTGTGCCCACTCGGAAGCCAAGAGCCCGGACTATGTGCTGAGAGGGCAGCTCTGGGCTTGCTGAACAATTGCTTTGTCTATTAATTGTACAAAACAACATATAACAATGGGTCAGTTTGTTGGGAATTTTTTAGGGTGGAATGTAAAGTTCTACTTCAATAGGCCCATTTGTTTTTATTGCTGTGCCTTTTTCGTAAAGTCAGAAACAATTTCAGGGCCTTTTTTCCTATCCTTTGCCCCTTCATCAGCTTTATTTCTTTTTTCGGCACATACTTCTGGTCATTAATGAAGTTTGAGTTCTTTTGCAACCAACAGAGAATTCTTTCCAAAGCAGTCTCCTAAAAAAATCAGTTGTCAGTTTTAGGATTAGAAATATTACACGACGAATGAGATTTTTAAAATCTGTATTTTTAGTTTGCTCAGGGAGACACTGAAATTGCTGCCTATTATTGCATGCAAGGTGGAGGGACAGAGCCCAGCCAACAGAGAGGCAGGGGGCTGGGGCTCCACTTCCACCCTTGCCTGCTGCATTTTCCCCTCCTCCTGGGCCCTTCCTTGGCCCACCGCACCCCATGCCAGGTACTACCGACTCTAGGAACACTTAGGTTCTTCTGCTGCCCCAGCTACAGTGCAGCCTGTCCTGTGCCTAGAGGGCTGTTCCCATTCCCATTTCCAATGTAGGAGCAGACCGACTAGGAAATCTGTTTGCCCAAAGGATGTTTACCTATGAGTAGAGTTGAATTCCAGGCTTAGGAAGGCACCTGGTGTGGGAAGGGAGTTTTGCACTGTTTAATCTCCTCTAATATTCCTCTGGCCCTGATAACATGCATCATATTGATAGGTAGAGGCTACAGTTAGGAGGACTGGGTCAGGACATGGAGAACATCAAGTCTGCACCTGATTTCACTGCTGTGCGCCCTTCGGCAAAGTGTGTAAACTCCTTGGGCTTCGGTTTCCTCTCCTATAAAGCGAGAGGCTATGGATGTCTGATCGCCCCCTACTCCTAAAACTCTCTAGTTTTTAGATAGACATCTAGATGTTTGTTCTGGAACTTGAAAATGCATTTGGTTTCCAACCGATTTCATTTTATTGCTGGAATTCTATTCCTTAGAAATATCACATGTGCTTCTCTATTTTTCACATTTTCCGATTTCTCTAGCATTTTCTTTCTTCGTAGCTTTTAAATTTGATTAGGCCAAACCAGTCAAAGCGAAGAAACCCAGCAACACATGCAGCATCACTGGACATGAATCCATCACAATTTACCCGTTCACCGTTTCCCAGCTTCCCCTCCATTTCCTCGTGACCCAGGCTGGTGTATTAAGTGACTGATGGCTCAGGATTTTAACATGGTAACTATGTCTCTTCTGTTTTGTTAAAGGCAGACCCTTTTCCAATTGCATCTGCTTCTTGTTAACAGGTTGAAATCTTCCTTGTGAATGTGTGAGGACAGCCCTGGTGAGTTACCCCTTTGGAGATAAGGCAGATGACCGGGTCTGAGACACAGGCCTTCTGGTTAACCATCTCTAAGCCCAAACTTAAGAACAGAAAGATGATGGTCACAGAAGTTACCCAGGCGGCTTATCGGTGCGACGTTTCCCGTGGCACACAAGAAAAATCTGCATTTGGTGGCTTTCCACCCCTGTCTCGTGCCATTAGTTTCTAAGAAGTCAGTGATGGAAGTGATTCTCAGGTTTTGGGGTTTGAAAAAAGAAGCTACGAAAGCTCGAGTCCACCAGTTTTTACGAACAAAGCAAACTCATGGGAGAAGGAGAAAGACTGGGACTTGGGATACAGTGATGACGAGTAAGTGAATTAGGAAGTTCTAGAAGAATCAGAAATATACACATGGCTACTGAAGTCAGTGGTACCCAGCGCTGACCCTCTGGAGGGTCCTTCTGGCACGGGTCAAGGATTCCCAGCCTTGCCTCCTTCCCTCTCCTGTCCTGCTGTGGGTGCGTCCTGGCACTGTGCGGGTGGTTGGCTTTGTGGGAAGGGCCCGGGACAGTGGGGACGAGTCTCGGTCCAGACTCCATGCACATCGCTGTCACAGGAGGCCTGGGCAAGAACTGCTGCAAGGAAAACAACTCATCTCATCTACAGCAACTCACCTAAGAAAGGGACCACGGACATTATTAAAACTTACCCATATTCTGGAGTTCCCACTGTGGTGCAATGGGATTGGCAATATCTTGGAGCGTTGGGACAAAGGTTCAATCCCCAGCCAAGCACAGTGGGTTAAGGATCTGGCATTGCCACAGCTGCAGCTTAGGTCAGAACTGTGGATCGGATCTGATCCCTGGCCAGAACTCCATATTCGGGGCAGCCAGAAAAGAAAACACACATACACACAAAACTTATCCACATTTGTTTCATCTGGTTGTAATTTTTTTTTTCTTTTTTAGGGCTGTACCTGTGGCATATGGAAGTTCCCAGGCTAGGGGTTGAATCAGAGCTGCAGCTGCCAGCCAACGCCACAGCCATTGCAATGCAGGATCCAAGCTGTGTCTGTGACCTATGCCATAGCTCAGGGCAACACTGCATCCTTTTTTTTTTTTTTTTTTTTTTTGTCTTTTTGCCATTTCCTGGGCTGCTCCCGCGGCATATGGAGGTTCCCAGGCCAGGGGTCTAATCGGAGCTGTAGCTGTCGGCCTATGCCAGAGCCACAGCAACGAGGGATCCGAGCCGCATCTGCGACCTACACCCCAGCTCACGGCAACGCCGGATCCTTAACCCACTGAGCAAGGCCAGGGATCGAACCCGCAACCTCATGGTTCCTAGTCGGATTCGTTAACCACTGCGCCACGACGGGAACTCCAACACTGGATCCTTAATCCACTGAGCGAGGCCAGGGATTGAACCCACATCCTCGTGGATACTAGTCAGGTTCATAACCCGCTGAGCCACAACAGGAACTCCCTGAAGCGTTTGTTTATAGAGACTTCCAAATGGACCGCTATTTCCCTGAAGAAAAGGCTTGCCTTTCCTCTATGCTGTCAACCACGTACTAGAGACATGGGCTCTTATCATGGCTCTGCCATAACCTGTGTGTCAATTTGGGCTGCTCGTTTGCACTGGCTCCCTTGTGGGGAGTGGAGTGTGTGTGGCCCCTGTGACGGTGTCTGTGGTTCTCAGCTGAGCCTCTGGAAGCCTGGCGCAGGGTCCCGAGTGCTGGGCTAGGGGCTGTTATCCTAGGGGGAGCTGGCGGCAGAGTTCCCCTACATGACTGGAACAGACCATAAGGGGCAACTCTTTCAAGGTCAGCTCTTGCCCCCGTGACCTCCTTGTGGAGCCACAGCAGGACGGAGGCCCAGGGTCAGAGCCCTTCCTCCGCGGCCGCTGCCCCCCCCAGCGCTCCTCCTGCCCCTCAGGCCCACCTGTCTCTGTCCTGATATCACGTCTTTATCTCCTCATGCCGATGGGTGTCTTGTATCTCTTTATTTGCCATCCCCTGTATGTCGAGGACTTAAAGGGATACTTATTTTTATGAAATGACCGCTGAGAAAGTGCTAGCACGGACAGTTTCTCCAGGGTACCTCCAAGCTTTTTTAAAAAACGGTGAGATAACCCTCCTCCATGTACAGACTGCTTCCGAGAGTCAGGGGTTCCATGAGCCCACAGCCCACAGGCTGGTGACGTCTCCCTTGCCTCCTTCCCTGCAGCCCGAGCCCCTGCTCACACACTTAGAGGCTGTCTCAACACGCCCGTCAGGCCTCTTCCGAAAGAGAGCCCTTACTTGTCTCTCTCTGAGCCTCTCCGTTCTCATCTTCTGCAACCCCAACCACTTCCCAACTTGCAGCCTCAAGGGCCCTGGCCTGCTTTCCTCGATAGTGCCAATTGGTTCTGCCGGGGCCACTGCTGTGGCGTTTCTCTGCCTGGAACTGTGTGAGTCAGGATGCCCCAGGCTGGGTCCTTGTCCTCACTCAGGGCTCACTTCAACAGCACCTCCCAGGAAGAGTTCACCCTCCCCTGGTCACCTCTATCCCCTACGGGGTTCATTCCCTCATGACAGTTACTGCTGCCTGAGGTCACCTACTCGTTGCATTGTTTTGTTTTTGTTTTTTTCTTAGGGGTGGGCCTGCAGTATATGGAGGTTCCCAGGCTAGGGGGTGAATCAGAGTTGCAGCTGCTGGCCTACGCCACAGCCACAGCCACGCCAGATCCGAGCCGCATCTGTGACCTATGCTGCAGCTTGTGGCAACACTGGATCCTTAACCCACTGAGCAGGGCTAGAAATCAATCCCGCATCCTCATGGATACTAGCTGGGTTCATAACCTGCTGAGCCACAATGGGAACTCCCTCTACTCATTGCTTTGTCTCTCTCCTGCCTCCAGACCAAATCTATGTGCCTTGTTCAGGGTCATATGCTTGCGGAAGTTCAGTAACGTGTGGGATGCTTGCTAATAGCAGTGGGAGAGGACTTCTCTTAGATCAAGGCTTTCAGCATGATGACCAGTCGGTCTCTGTGAGTTTTGGTTCTTTATCTACAAGGTGGGACATTGCTTGTCTCTTGTCTCCTGGGCTTACTGTGAGCCAGGTTAGAGGACACACCTCACAGTTGGAAGACACACCCTTCCTGACTAACGGTTTTGAGGTTTCCCTACAAACAGACATGGTGCTGAGCTGTATTATACTAGGCATATGCCTTGTCTCATTAAATCTTCATCCGTCTAGTAATAATAATACTCAAAATGATTATCACTCCATTTAAAGAAACACCAAGAAGCTAAGTAATTGAATCAAGGTCACTCATGTAATGAATTGTAAAATTTCCCAAACTGGTCTCATCATCTCCCATATTAATAACTATTGCTGGAGTTCGCATTATGGCTCAGTGGTTAACAAACCCAACTAGTATCCATGTGGATGCAGGTTCCATCCCTGGCTTCGCTCAGTGGGTTAAGGATCCGGCATTGCTGTGAGCTGTGATGTAGGTCAAAGATGTGGCTTGGATCTCATGTAGCTGTGGCTCTGGCGTAGGCCTGCTGCTACAGCTCTGATTAGACCCCTAGACTGGGAACCTCCATATGCCACTGGTGTGGCCCTAAAAAGACAAAACAGATAAATAAATAAAACTATATATGATAGCAAAAATTGGCACATAATGTAAATCACCTATAATTTGAAAAAAAAAAACAAAACCTATTGCCACAAGCCTGTTTGTTATTTCTCTCTCTCTCTTTTTTTTTTTTTTTGGCCATGCTCACAGCATGCAGAAGTTCCTGGGCCAGGGATAGAACCTGTGCCACAGCAGTGGCTTGAGCCACAGCAATGACAACACCAGATCCTTTACCTGCTGAAAAAAACTCCATGTTTGTTATTTTTCAGTGGTTATGTCTCAGATATCCTAGAAGTGTGAGCACTGTGAAATTCAGATTTATGCTTTAAATAACATGTCAAAAATTATCTCTCACTTATATTTGGTACCTGTACATCTAGGGAGGTCCCAAGGATGGCTCAGAAAGGGACAGTAATGCTTAACCCTCCTGATGCCAGGCTCATGAACTAGTTGGCCAGTGAAGCTAAGGAGGGAAATTAACAAAATCCAAGCATGTCCCCAAGGTATTTGTTAGAACTGAGCGCACGTAGCAAACAAATGTTTCTTCTACTTACGCTACCAAAGATTTTCACTAAATATTGATAAACCTGTTTAAGATCCACCAAAATCTCAAATCGCAGGAACCTGTGAGGTTATGGATGCTTTCTCAACAGAAAACAGAGTATGCAGCAACCCTGAAAGTGCAGAGCTCAAGTCTTGGAAGTTACAGTAAAAGTGTTATTATTCCAGTTCTTTTCCAACATCCATGATTTTGAAAAGTAGTCAAATGCAATGCTTCCCCCCAACTAAATGTAGAGGAGCTGAAGTGGCTGCGAGCGGGGCCCCTCGGCGTCTCGGTTGCTAAGTAATTTATAGCCAAGCACGGTTACATGCTGTCTCATTACCAGGCAATCAGTGGCCAGAAATCGCCTCTTTTTTTAACTTCTGTTTTTCAAAGCTTATGATGCAAATTCAATCTCACGGCACATTTCAGTGAAGCAAGCCTGCTGCCTTGCTGTCTCTCTGTTCTTATTTATCAGAACTTTGTGTAGCTTCCTAAGCGGTTATTTAACTGTACGCGATGGACAGACTTATCACAAGTGGGCAGAACCGGGGTAACAAACACTGAGACCCTCTGATGGACAAGGCGGTGATGAGAACATCCGTCTGTCGCCTTGGGGTCACTTGGAAGATCGCCTCCAGCTTTTTTCAAAGGAGTAGGGGGCCCGGGTGTCGCCTTCTGGGGGGCTTGACGCTGGCACTCCCTGTGGTCCAAGCTGCACGGGGGGGAAGGAAGGGAAGTGTCATCCGACCAGCGTCCGTACGGATGACTTGCCTAGACCAGCCAGCTGGCGTCACTTCCCTTTGGAGAAGAACAAAAGAGGATGGATGGTGGTTTTGGCACAAAAGACTCTCTTCAATTCAAACAACAGCCTTCTCTGATGGGAACTGCAGTTTGCACCAAGGAGCCACCCCAGGGTCAGCCCCCCGGGCCCACACTGCCCGGTGATTTGCGGACAGTAGAGCGGGGCTGCAGCGGGTGGCTGAGCCCGCTGGCCCGGCAGGCAGTGCCCTCTCCCCAGCATGTGGAGACCGCTCGGCCTGCAGAATCCAATAATTTGCTCCAGCCGCGCACGTGACAGCGTGACAGGCCACTATACGCTTTGGAGGGCGAGAGGGCCAGTTCCCTTTCTGGGCTCTGGGAATCCTGCATCTAAAGGGCTCATGCCCGTCACCAAAATTAATTTGTGACCTTCTCATTCACAATCACAACTTAAGATTTCTATTGGCAGTATGAGCTTATCAGCTGCCCTGGCTGGCCCAAAGAAATCGAATAAACATAGCTCACAAATATATTAATGTTTGCGTGGGTAATGGGCACATTGAAAAATGGATGAGATCTATATTGGAAGAATTGTTAGTGTTTGGAAACCATGAGCCATGTCATTTACCTAAGGTTGGGGTGTACTGAGAACTTCGCATTTGAGGGTGACTTCTGGTCTACAGGAAAGACAATAATGACCCCGAGACTTTGAGTAGACCCTGGGTTCGGTGTCTAGGCGATGAGCTAGTATCAATTTTCAGGAAGGAAGTGTCTGCAGAAAATTGTTTTCTTTCATAAATATGTTATTCTTTCTATTATGGCTAAGAAAACACAAAAATTGGAAAACTCAACTGGCTTGCTAGGTACTGGTCCTTCTGAGAACAGGCCAGGTCCTGGGTTCTGTTTTAAGCTGGCAGAGGGCCATGCACTTTTCTCTGGAAGTGAGTAGGTGTCATTGCTTATTCAAGACCATTAGGAAATCTAATAGCTGTTAGATGTCAAATAGATTTTTGGATTAGATGCAGACTTCTGTCGGAAACTGGGAATTCTGGGGCTTAATAGGACAAGGGAATCAGTGATTACTGCCACAGCACATCTTCCAGATAAGCCACTGGACAACTTACACTAAGGAAGGTACTTTGCTTCTCAGAAGAGTGTTTACATTGTGAGTGAATATTTCTCTCTCTCTCTCTCTCTTTTTTTTTTTCTTTTTAGGGCCTCACCCGTGGCACATGGAAGTTCTCAGGCTAGGGGATGAATCAGAGCTATAGCCTCAGGCCTACACCATAGCCACGCAAGATCCAAGCCGTGTCTATGACCTACACCACAGCTCATGGGAACACCAGATCCTTAAGCCACTGAGCGAGGCCAGGGATCAAACTTGCCTCCTCATGGATCCCTGTCAGGTTTGTTACTGCTGAGCTATGACAGGAACTCCAGTGAATATTTCTATTAATGGTAAATATTAGAATAATCGAGGAATGTGGTAGCAAAGAATTTTTTTTTTTTTTTTTGCACAAAGTATCTGCAAAAAGAAATGAAACACTAGATATTATGAAATGGGACACAATCAGCTTTTCATGAAGGGCAGTCATCTGGCTGCGAACCACAAGAAACGCTGCAAACAATAGCAATTGCCGATGTGGGCTCTGACTCTTAGCTGAATGAAAAACACAAGGGAATATTTTTCTTGGGGGGCACGTGACTGTGACCGTCTCCTCACCCCATCCGGGCAATGTTCAAAAACCTCTCTGCCTGGCACTGCGTGTGTTTCTGGCCATCTCACTGCCCTCTGCCAAGCGGTGAGAAGTGTTGAAGACACTGGTTGCCATTGTGTGTGCGCGTGCGTGTATGTGTATGTGTGCGTGTGTGTGTGTGCGTGTGTGTGTGTGTGTGTGTGTGTGTGTGTGTGTGTGTGTTGGGGGTAGAGGTGGTGTATCTTGGAGATGGCTTCTCAGCAAAGGAAAAATGGCCTTGGCTTTACCGAGATGTCTGCTGTTGCTGGAAGGAGAGACAAAGGAACCTTAAATACTGAAATGCATTTCCACCTTTTGCCAATGTTACAGAATCTTATTTTTCAAAGGATTCTGGTTTTAACATGTGAAAAAACCCAATTTCTTAGGGGAAAAGTAAGGAAGAACTATTCTTGAATCTGATTGAAGTTGGGGGCAGAGGCCTCTGTGGGAAAGGTGACAACTGCTTGCTTGTTTACTGATGGGCTGGGACAGTGGCTATAGCCAGTGGACTGCAGTGGTGTGGTTACAGCTGCTTGCTGATGTTTGTTAAAGACCATTCATTACAGAGGGAGCCAAATAGAAATGACCGCTGCTTTAACCTGAGGTTCACTAAAGACTTTGCAGAAGTGTTTGCTAAGTGATGCTTTTAGAAATAGAGAGTGCTCATGGGAACTGATCAAACTGTTGCTACAGGAACGTTCAATACTATTTGAAGCGAAATTCTGGTTTAGCTCTATGTTAACTCCAAATATCACAATATATCTGACAGGATATCTGTAATGACAATAATTTAGCATTTTGGCTTTTAGAAGATAAAGTACATTATAACCCTTGATATTTCTTAATGTTTCTAATAATAATAGTTATTTTTCTTTTACTTTATAGGAAAGTAAAATAGGACTAGAGATCAATGAAGAGCAGAAATGGGGTAAAAGGAGTTAATGGAAAAGAGTATCCAGATTCAAGCTTCAATCAAGAGTAGACAATATAGGGAAGAATATTTACAAGAAGAAAATAATGGGCATTTTTCCAGGGACATGGCTCATGTAAGACAATACCAATCTGGCAGGTGCAGGGCTTTGTAGCTGGAGTGATATGGATCCAGGCATGTCACACTAGCATTTCTTGATGCAATATTTTCTTTGGATTACTGAAATCACCTTAATTCCTAGCAATAAACAATGCTGACTATGTTACTAGGTGAGCCTTATGGATGAAAGCCACCCTGGCCCAAGTAAGGGTACCAGAATGCTATATTCTAGGCACATATTAACTCAGCCCTTAATGATTCCCCTCCATTCTACTGCATTTTAATTTGGGCCCTTGGCCATTATCAAAGAAACGGCCATTTGAAAAGGACCGTCGCCTCTGCTTTACAAACACTGCCCTGGACATTGCTCTTTACTGTGTGAAAGCTTGCTAGAGAACACGCATTTAGAATTTAACTTTAGGAAAAGTTTGTTCTCTTAAAGCACAATACTTTCTACCTTCCAACTGTCTCATGATAATGTAACTGACCATCTGATTTTATTATCATTATTTTTGCCTATATTTGCGGGGGGAGGCTAAGTTTTTTGTTTTTATTGTCTGTTTTGATTAAAGCTCTTTCAAACCCGCTATAAAAAAAGAAACAAACGTGTAAAGAGTGAGTATTTTTATGTAAATAATGTCTTCTAACTTGGCTTAAGAATTCCAAAATATTTATTGTGCACTTTATGGGAATAAGGAATACAACCCTGAGAAGTCTAGGTCCTTGTTTTCACGATGTGGCCGTTTCACTTGGCTGAGTCTTACAATTCAAGAAGACTGCTATATATTCCATGTGTGTGTGTATTAGAAATATTATATACTTCAGATGGCTTCGAATAGGAAGAAAATAAAACACTGTAAGGGGAGTGTGTTGGAGCCCATCTTTAGGTCTGGCCTATAGTTTAGCTGGGATGTTCAAAGAACGCCTCTAAGAGGAGGTGGCATTTAAGCAGCAATCTGAACCAGGAGGAGAAAAGAACCGTGCGTAGAGTCAGCCCTAGAGTATTCTATGCAGAGGGAGGAGCATGTGCAAATGTCCTGAGACAGGAGCAAACTTGGTGCGTTTGAAGAACAGTGAGATGTCTGGTGGGACTGGAGAATGTCGAGTACTGAAGGTTGAATGAGACAAATGAGGAGATGGAGGAGATGAGGGTCAGATGATGTTGTCTTTTACACGCAGTAGGAAGGACACAGAAATTTATTCTACTATAGTAGGATGTCATTGAGGACTTTAAGCAAGGGAATGACAAAATCTCATTTAACTTTGAGAAAGACCGTGCTGGCTACAAAGTAGAGAATGGACTGTAGTGGGAACAGAGGCACTTCTTAGAAACTGTTGCGGAAATGCAGGTGAGAGGTTATGGTGAAAGAATGGAAAATGACCGTTTTTATCAGGGAATAAAGGGTGGAGCACTGATTAGTTACTGCAGAATGTGGACGTCGGCGGTAAAGGAAACGGAGACTCCAAATGACTCTACAAGTCTGGGGAGGCTGGTGGACAGTGGACCCTTTCACTGCGATGGGGGCAGAAAATGTCCAGGGGCCAAGTCAAGGGTTGTTTTGAACACAGTTCGTGAAATGCCTACAGGACATATAAGAGCTGCTGTTGCTTAGGAAGCTGGACATAGAAGCTCAGAGTAGGGGTGGAGCAGGGTCACATATGGGAATCAGTGTATAGACCATGTGGGCAGTAGTGGGACTGAGTGAGGTCGCCATGGGCACGGACAGGGATAGGATAGAAGAGAACCGAGGGCAGAATTCTCTTCACCCACAGATTCCTTCTGGTTTCCTCATGTTTGCTTCAATAACTAACTACATTAAGGTATGGGTATAGCAGAACCTGCAGAGAGATGCCGGATCAAGACAGATTCTTTTTTGGGGGAGTTCCCGTTGTGGTGCAGTGGTTAACGAATCCAACTAGGAACCATGAGGTCGCGGGTTCGATCCCTGCCCTTGCTCAGTGGGTTAAGGATCCGGCGTTGCTGTGAGCTGGGGTGTAGGTATCCCGCGTTGCTGTGGCTCTGGCGTAGGCCGGGGGCTGCAGCTCCGATTAGACCCCTAGCCTGGGAACCTCCATATGCCGCGGGAGCGGCCCAAAGAAATAGCAAAAAAGACAAAAAAAAAAAAAAAAAAAAAAAAAAGAGACAGATTCTTTTTTGAATGAACGAAGTCAGACTTAGCTGGAGTCCTCCCTGATTAATATGAGAAGCAACCAGTCTGGTAATCTGCTAAATTAAACTTGGCTTTAGGCTATAATTATAATTCAGATAGAATTACATGATTCTTAAAGAGTGATAGTTCAACAGTATAGAATTAAGTTAAAAAGCATTCCTGAAGAAGACTTTAACAGAAAAAGCCATAATAATCTACTACTGAATGTATGTGGGATGTCGTGAGGTAAAAATAATTTCTACAATCTCTTGTTTTACTTAGTTTAAATTAATTATAAATGTGCAAAATGTTTGAAATTAATATTATTTGTTGGAGAGTTTAGCCTGGCAAATAAAAACTGACTTAAAGATCGGACTTTTAAAAATGAGGATAGAGGAGTTCCCGTCGTGGCTCAGTGGAAACAAATCTGCCTAGTATCCATGAGGATGCAGGTTCGATCCCTGGCCTCACTCAGTGGGTTGAGGATCTGGCATCACCATGAGCTGTGGTGTAGGTCGAAGACGCAGCCCGGATCCTACTTGCTGTGGCTGTGCTGTAGGCCTGCAGCTGCAGCTCCAATTGGACCCCTATCCTTGGAACCTCCATATGCCACAGGGTGAGCCCTAAAAAGACAAAAACAAAAACAACAACAAAAAAAATGAGGATTGAAAATGGCAGAAAAGAAGGAGGAGTCTTGCCTTCCTCCCTTGCTTATATGGAGGGCTGTTTAGCTTCTTTGGAGCTGAGTTTTACTAAAAAAGAGAAACACGACAGAGAATTTATTTTCCTCTGTTAAAACCTCCACAATTTTTTACAGCTCTGTGATTTCTTAGCAGCTAAAATGCTTTTGTTTGCCAACGTTAAAATCTCAAGTTCTGGCACTATTAGTGTTTGGAAAAACACTTTTATTTTAGTACTGTTCACTTTTACTATCCCAAAAGATTAGATCAAAATGAAGAATTAGTTTGGCAACTGAATGAGTTGGTATCTTTAGAGGACAGATGTATTAAGAACCAAAGCGATGGTTCATGTTGTCCTAAATTAGATCCTTAAAGTCACAATAGTCTGCTGGACTTTTAATTTCCAGGGCTGGATTTAGCCTCGCTGCTCTTGAACTGATCAGATGGGGCTTTGTAGGATGAAATATAGTCAGCGCTGGGCATTCTTTTCTATAAACATAACATAAACAGTAAGGAATTTCTTTTGTAAATGGAAGCATATGACAAAGCAAGACAGGCTATTCCTACAACAGAGGGGCTCTTAAATAATTTTTACAAGAGCAAGGCACTGCAGTGCCTTTTCAGTGTCTAAAATGTGCATATAAGTGCACATTTTAAGTCCCCTTGGCCCAATATTACAGAATATTACAGAAAAATACTAGATGATTCAAGGATAGATCCTTGGTTAAGCTCATATAGAAAAATTTTATAAATCAGCTCAACCAAAACTAGATGTATCGGGAAAAATGAAAGACGAGATCTAAGAAAGGAATTTTCCTTTTGGAAAAACACTCCACAAAACTCTGCCTACTGAAAACAATTTGAGTGAATGGTACTAAACGAAATGCCCCATCTTGTTCTATAAAATGAAATGGAAAATATATCCCAGGTTAGGACCCTTTAACCTGATCTGAAATACAATCATACATGATACTAAAAGCATTCACCTTTGTTAATCACTGAATGAATGCACAAATGTGGGCAAAGACGCTACAGAAAAAACTCAATTATAGTCAAATTAGAGACTGCAAATGTAAGAATGCTTTCAGAGATACTTAAGTCCTAATAAATGTTTGCTCAGTCTCTGCTTATTCTGTTTGACTACACTTAGTTTTTATACAGACTTCAATCATATGCCTTGAATGAAAGTGAGATAGGCCCTAAAGGAACTATAGGACCTATATCTCAGTTATAATTAGGTCAATTATTTATCTCCTAAATTAGATATAACAAAATCTCAAGCAAGTTAGCATTTTAAGGTTTGACTCAAGTTTTCTTGTTCTCTAAGCATCTTTAGTTATTTTAGAGGATGAAAGCACAGGACCAAGTGCAGAGCTTGGAGGAGACCGTGGGGTGGGTCAGATGGTGATTGGGAACCCAGCGAGGAAGAGCTGAGGTGGTGGTCCCCCATTCCACCTGCCCCCATGACACGTGCATATGCCTGTGTGTGTATATTGATGCTCAGAGATTCCAACTATATATTCAGCCTTACATATAAAGAGATTTCTCCTGATAAACATGAGAGACTTGAGAGCTTGTTAAAAAAGAGATAACAGCCCCAAAGTGGAGTCACCTGTGCTAAGTCCCATATCAGCAAACCAAGACTTAATGTTTAATATAATGGCAGTTTCTGATTCTCCCATGAATGTAACCTTTACAAGTCAGTTTGGAATTACTTGGTCAGCACTAATGAGGTAACCTGCCTGATGGACTTCTCTCCATCCTCAGTAGGAAGGTGACCTTGCCTGAAACAATTCACTCTCTGTTAGAAATTTCCTTTTCCCACCTTCTTCTCCTTATAAAAACCTTTCGTTTTGTACAGCTCTTTGGAGCTTTTTTACTAGCTGCTAGGTGGGATGCTGTATGAGTTATGAATCACTGAATAAACTCAATAAGATCTTTAAAATTTCTCAGTTGAATTTTGTTTTTTAACAGATTTAGTGGCAGTGGTGGGATCAGAAAGCTATGACTGATGGCTTTGGGACAATGGAAACTCAGCATGGTGCCTGCAAACCTTTTTGAATTCTCTCTTTCTTGCTTTCTGAGGGCAAGAAACTCTGGATAAGTTCTTCTAGTTCTTCTTCTGAGCTCTGCTTTCTCCGCATTGAGCTTCCAATTAAATTCCAGTCCAGGGAAGATCAGCTTGAACTAGTAAACAGTCCCACCTAGCACCCAAGCTCCTAGCCCTTGGTTCAATACACAATTCCCCATTTGATTGGAAACCCCAGCCCTTGATTTAGTCCCCCAGTTCCACACTGGGAATAGCTGGTAGTTCAATCTGCAGTTTCCTACTATGTTGAACCCCAGTCTGAAGTCCCCATTTGTTGAGGTCTACTGGTATAATCCTTTCTCCAGTCCCTGGTTCCTGGGTCCCTAGCAATTGCTGGTGGTGTACACAGGGCCGGTCCACAGTAGCATCTCTTTGGCTACTGCTGGTGTGGTAACGTACACATGAGGTAAAGGCTATTGCTGATGGGCATCTCAAAAGCCAAAAAAATGGCAAAAATTGGGGGGCACAATAAAGGCATTGGTGAGCACTTAAAAGTCATTAGAGCATTCACTACTTAACTCTACTTGGATTCCCATGTTAGGATAATTTGGTCACAGAATGGGTTAGATTGACATTAAGTAAAGAGCCAATCTCAAGGAAAGTTCCATGCAGTGAGGTACACTGTCAAACACTACACAATCCCCAACTCAGGAACAGACTGAAGTATTAGTTTGGCTCCAAGATACCCAAAGACTTGGCTGAAAAAAAAAATGGGATTCTTAAGCTCCAAAGAATCAAGCATTCCACTTTTTGGCATATGTGCTTATTTTATGTTTAAGATCTACGGTCTTGGAAGCATTAATATCTACTAAAATTGCAAAAACTCTTATGAAAAACAACCCAGAATTACAATGGCCATTATGGAGAACATTCCCATTTGACAGGATTGTTCATTTGTGGAGTACTCTTGAAAGCCAGGGTTCCCTAGTTAAACAAACAGAATGGCATACCTATTTTAATTGGTACACAGAAGCTTCCAAAAGATTTCCTCTAAGATTCTGAAATAGCCTCATTGAAAAATTTGTCACAAAAGGCTAAAGACAAATTAAAGCCTAGTCAAAATTAAAGGGGGACCTAAAACAAAAGACAATTAGACTGGCATGACCCCTACTGCGCCTCTTTATCCTCCTTCACCTAGTACCCACATTCTGCAAATCCTAAGACAAGACTTTTAAACAGTTGCCTTTTAAAATAAAACCACCAGAGGTTGCAGGAGATCTTTCTCAGGTATTTTTCACTCCTTCGTCAGAGATTTGAACTAAGGGCCATGTTAAGGAATTTCCTAAAACCAAGGAGATCCCCAGAAGATTTCAGAAGAATTTATCATTATCCGGGCCTATGACCCAAGGATGCCAGTTCCTCATCAGCTGGTGGGCATGCTGGTAGGACATGGTGAAGTTCAAAATAGACATGGGAAGCAGAAGTAAACCTCTTCCCCAATGGCCTCACATACACTAAAGCTTCACACCCACAGTGGAAGACCTAATTGCCCAGGGGCTAAATGGTCCTTGTACCGTCCCCTTGCAACACACAGGTCCTGCCAGTAGGGAAACCTAATAGGTGGGGACAGTGATTTGTCCCGGACTTGAGAGCTATTAACGAGATGGTAATTCCCCTATTCACAGCTGTTCCAAACCCAGACACCCTTTGTCAGAAGTTCTATCAGACTCAGAATGGTTCTCTGGGGTGGACCCATGTTCCATTTTTTCAGCATCCCTGTTGACTCCAACAGCCAACATCTATTCATCTTTACTTGGAACAGTCAATAAACACCTGGTCAGTTGTGCCTCCAGGGTTCACTGAGGCCCTTTCTTATTTCTCCTAAGTGACCACCAAGATGTAAGCGCCTTCCAGTTCCCAGGAAATTGACGCTTTTACAATCTGTCGATGATCTCTTGCTGTTTCAGTTACCAGAGAGGCATTCATAAAAGATTCCATTTATCTGCTGCAACAGTTGGCTAAAAATGGACATAAAGTCTCTAAGGAAAAATTACAATTATCTCTAGATGCTGTTTGTTACCTAGGTCATAATCTAAGTACTGAAGGAATCCAGCTATCTCCGAAAGGAATTAAGCTGATCCAAGAATATCCTAGGCCCACAACCAAGCAACAGCTTCATGGATTCCTCAGCCCGGCAGCTTACTGTAGACTATGGCTTCCTATTTTCTCTACTGGTTTCCCCATATGCTAGGAATTTACTAAAATTTCAATCCCTAGGCCCTTTCTTTGGGAAGATAAACATGAGAAGTCCTTAATGGGACTAAAGCAAGAGCTGTAAGAACCATCTGCCCTCGGGCTACCTAACTCTTCAAAACCTTTCACCTTGTTTGTGCAGGAGAGCAATAACCAGGCCTGGGAAAACTCACAGAAGAACATGGTAAAAAGCACAGACCTATTGCCTATTATAGCGGGCAGCTTGATTCAGTGGCTCTTGGCCTATCCCAGCTGCCTTAAGGCTATAGCTGCAGCTGCAAAGTTTGTGGAAGCCTCAGAGGATTTAACCCTAGGAAATGACATTTATTTACAAACTCCACTTGCTGCCCAAAGCCTTCTTAATTCTGAATTGACTCAACATTTCTCTGCAAGCAGACTAACCTCCTACGAGATCCTTCTGCTTTCACAACCTAATTTGCATCTTTAATGTTGCAACATTCTTAATCCTGCAATGTTACTAGCCCTGTCTGACGAAGTTGAGCCTCATGACTGTGAGGTAATAATGTCCTGTTTCGTGACACTGTGTCCTGATTTACAAGAAACTTATTTTACTAATACTGATCTAATTTTGTTTGTGGATGGGTCACACTATAGAAAAAACTACCTATAATTAGTGCATTTGTACCCTCATATTCTTATGATTATCTAAATCAGTAATGCTGCCAGTCACAAAAAGATCTCCCCAGCAGTACCTACCGTTGCAAGGTATTTAGAAGAGCTCTCTAGGAGGTTTACTTCCAGAATACACTGGAAACCTAATGGACCCCCGCTTGAACAGACAAATGCAACAACCCCTGCAAATACATCCATTAACAGTACCTCCTGGGTGGGAGTGGATTTTGTGCCCCAACAGAGTCATCTCTGTTTGTGGTGGTTATCGCTCTCCTTGTGTCAAAAATGCTTAGATGGCTGGTGTATAATCAGACAATTTCTTTTAGGTTATCTAACTGCCCTTAACTCTTCACGGATAAACTAAAGACACTTCATTGATGAACTCCCCTGAAATTACCTCTTTGATTTAGAAAGGACCTACTAGGAGGTATTCATGATTCAGAATTTTCTTCTTTTGGCAGATCCCTACCTCCATGGTAATGTGAATGAGAATGTGATCAGGGATGTCTTCTTAACTCTTGAAAATATTGCAGAATCCACTGTTAAGATAATAGCTGCTCAACAAAAATTCTTAGATTCTGTAGACAAAATTCTTCTTAATAGTAGGAAAGCCCTTGATTATCTTTTGGCTGAGAAAGGAGAAATCTGTGAGTGGCCACCTGCTGCACCTAGGTTAACACTTCTGGGGAGGTTGAAACTCAGTTACATAAGATCACTGAGCAAGGTACTTGGCTTAAAAGGATGACTTCTTCAACAGGGTCTTTGCTTGACTTATTCCATTTGATTGGATTGGGTATTGGAGACCACAGATCTGATGGGTACTCCATACACTGGGAATTACCCTGCTTAGAGCCAGAGTAGTTTCCCTGGTGTATTGTATTCTCTCAAAGACTTTAAATGTATGTTTGCAGCCATTAACCATCAAGCAAAAGATCTCCCTAAGACTGGGACACCAAAAAGGAATGAAGAAAATTGCCAACTAAAATATCACCAGCCTGAAGTTGTGACCTGTGAATAGCACAGAGATTCAGCAAAAACCATCATGACCTGTGAATATCATGCTGAGGATCAGTTAAAGCTGTGAGAATCACAGATCAGAAGCTGAGAGTTTAAATTTTGATTACATTAAATTTTGATTAGGCTGAGAGTCTGATCAAAAGAGAGGATTGTTAAAAAAGAAACAACAGGCCCTAAATGGAGTCACTTGTGCTAAGCCTCATGTCAGCAAACCAAGACTTAATACCTAACCTAACAGCAGTTTCTGCCTTTCTCAGGAATGTAACCTTTAACCAGTCAATGTGAAATTGCCTGGTCATCACTAGTGAGATAACCTGTTGGATAGACCCCTCTCTATCCTCAATAGGAAGGTGACTGGCTTGAAACAATCCACTAAAAATTTTCCTTTTCCTGCCCTTTTCTGCCTATAAAGTCTTTCATTTTGTACAGGTTTTTGGAGCTTCTTTCTAGTTAGATGGGATATTGTCCAATTTATGAATTGTTGAATAAAGCCAATAAGATCTTTGAAACTTACTCAGTTGAATTTTGTTTTTTTAATAAGCTTAAAAGTATAATAACAATAATAAAAAAAACCCTAAGAAGTTCATTTGGTGTGAACTGAAGTTTGGCACTTGCCATCAGCCTCTCCATGGAGTAAAACATGAGCCACTGCAGCTGCCAACCCGCAGCCCCCCCCTGAGTGGAGCTCAGGGTGGAGACCAGGAGTGAGGCACTCTGTGCCCTGGGAAAACTGGGAGAACAGGTCTTCAGATAGTCAGACATTTTTAGGAAAAGGTTTTATGTGCCCAATTCTTGCCTTTCCTCCTATCTAGAAAAACACTAACACATCTTTCTTGGTGATATTCTGCTCCTTGTGACCAGTAGTTGCCTTCATGAGACCAGCAATGAGGTTTTGTAAAATGCGTGCATAGCTGCACACACATCCCCCTCACCTTTATCAGAGACATGGATATTTCCCCCTGCCTTTTTGGGGCCAGGAGAGTCTGTCGTCCCAGAGGCTGTGAAAACTCAGGATACTGGCCCTCTAGCTGAGGTGCATATATCAAAGGAATGATTTCAGTGAGCCCAGACTCCCTTTGTTCCTGCTACCTGCCCTTTACTGCAAAAAACTCTGTATATGCTAGCTCCTCACTCACTCATCTCCTCAGAGCAGTTTCTCAGGGCCACCTGAGAGGATGTCTCCTAGGCTTAAGACCTAATTTTGTCCCTAGTATAACTTAACTCTCAACTTTCAGGTTGTGCATTTTTTAAAGTCAACAGTGGGTACATGCATACCCTTGGGTATTACTGGGCAGGACAAGTACAGAGTCTGCAAGAACATGCACAAACTTTAACAGATTTTTACTGAAGGCATATTTTCGTGCCAGGCACATGTCCGTTTCTTTTCCCTGGGGAGCTTGGGTCCCTGCAGTGACTGTGTGTGGCAGTGTCAGTTACAGCCAGCTGCAGAGCTGAATGAGACTCATGTGTTAGGGAAGTTTGTTTAATAATAGGGCCTTGGCTTCCAAACTCTAAGAGGAACCAATGGCACCAGCCACCAATACACTATGTAGATGGCAGGTCCTGGACCACACCTCAGTACAGAGAAAAGTCAGGTTTGGGTCAGGACCACGGTGGCTGGGTTTCCTGGGATAATTCATCTATTCAAATATTCGTCTGTTATGGAAAAAAATAACCCAACCCTCCCCCCACTTAATCAAGCATGCACTGTGTTGGTAGGAAAAAGGCAATTGTTTTCAGACTAAAGTACCAGCACAACAATGCTCAGCCCAACTATAATTTGCAATTCATGATTGAAGCCCATTTAAATGTTATTTCAATCTGAGCTCATTTGAACACAAAAGAAGTAATTCCCTGTAATATTTAGAGACATCATCTTCTTCTGAAGTAAAATGAAAAAAATATTTTTCCCCTGCTTGCAGCCTGAAAACATTTCTTGCAATAATGACACAACTTGGTAATCTGTTAAATATTCTAAAGGTGCTGTGGCTTATCCATATTTAATTTTTCTACAGTTACTTTATTAACTGAATCCACTGAGGCCAAAATATGTTGGATGAACAATCCTAACTTTCCTTATTTGTAACTGTTTGCTAAATCATAGGAAAATTTGATATCACATCTCCCTTCTGTGTCTGACACTAAAGATATTGTCTCTTTTTTTTTTTTGCTGTTGTTAGAAAAGACATTTCATATAACTGAAGAAAGATAATTGAACTCTATAAATCAAGAGGAAAATGCTACAGTAATTATAATCTACTAGTTAACAAGTGGCACTTTCCAAATGCATCTGAGTTATACTGAGGAATGTATGGGGAAAAATGGTGCCCTGTTAAGTGATTTGCCTTGGTTATACATACAACACGTAGTGGCATTAATTAATAGAACAATTGTGCTGATGTATCTGTTAGTGATTAGCTTTTAGTGCAGTTCATCAGATGATTGTCGTTTACCTGAAAATGCTGTTAAAGAGAAGGAAGAGGAAATTTTGACTCAGTAGGTCTCATAGGTCTCAGAGGGCTGTGAGTGAACCTAATTAATTTTCTGACTTTTGATCTCACTTTTGTTGCATGGATGAAAACAGTCACAAATTACAGCTCAAAGATAAGTCAAAGTCTTTTTTAGAGCTTTGGTTAACATACTTCGTTAAAAAAACCCGAACCAAACCAATCACCTCTTAAACTTGGAGATACCCGTTCGGTAATAACAGTGTTTTTCCCAGGTCAGAATCCACTCTCACATTGCCCCTCACAACCTTTCCTGCCAGGTGTATTCACAGATGGATATGAATGTCAGAAATTCCTGATGGGGCTTGAGCTTCACCTTAAAATCAAGGTTTTCTGTCCCCACCACCCCCCTCAGCGGGTTTTGTGTTGTCTTAGCTTATCCACACATTTGCCCTGCTTTCCGATTCCCAATAGGTTGCTGATATCCAGCCGCTCACCTCCCATTCAAAAAACTGAAACACCCATCTCTAAACCCAGATCACTCAGCTACCCAGACCAACTTTATGGTGGCTCTTAGCTCCTTCTCCAGATCTGGACAGTTTGGGGGGTGACCCCCTACCTGCCCTGGCTCTCTAGCTGCTGGCTCATCCCTCTTTGTGCCTGACCCATCAGCCCCACAGTCCCTATTGCTACGTCACTCAGGCTGGGAGCCCCATGAGGGAGCTGCCTAGACCCTCGGACACATCATCTTCATATGGTTCTGGCCAGATGAACACTGTACACACACACACACACACACACGCACGCACGCACGCACGCACACACACACACATTTTGCTGTTGTGGTTGTTAAAAGTTGAAACGATGACAAAGTTAAAAGACTTTTTGTTTTGTATTCTAACCCTGTAATCCTTTCTGGTTTCCTTCACATGAAAATCTAATAAAGGCTCGAGAAGATAAAGTGAGATTGCATCAAAAATATAACTGTCCAGCTGGATATTTTATTGATCTCCCTCAATGAGCACATATAAGTTTAAATGAAACTTGTGCAACCTATTGGTTCAATGCTAGCTCTGTCACCCTTTTTTCCTCCTTTGACTGAGTTAATGACATGTATATGGTACGTAAAATCTTTTCTATGACTAGAAAAACATGCTTAAGAATATTAAACATCAATTTGCTATGTAATTTCTGGTAAGAATTGAAGAAAGATTGGCAGATAAAAATATCAAAGACATTCTTTTTTTTTTTTTTTTTTTGTCTTTTGTTGTTGTTGTTGTTGCTATTTCTTGGGCCGCTCCCGCGGCATATGGAGGTTCCCAGGCTAGGGGTTGAATCGGAGCTGCAGCCACCGGCCTACACCAGAGCCACAGCAACGCAGGATCCGAGCCGCGTCTGCAACCTACACCACAGCTCACGGCAACGCCGGATCGTTAACCCACTGAGCAAGGGCAGGGACCGAACCCGCAACCTCATGGTTCCTAGTCGGATTCGTTAACCACTGCGCCATGATGGGAACTCCTCAAAGACATTCTTAAGTTGGCTTTCATGTAGAATTAAAAACATTAAAAAGTAATCCAACTTTTTCTTTTGTAAAATTTCAAATGGATGTCATGAGAGATGTTTCTGGAACACGAATACATGAGGAAAGAGCAAAAGGAGAAGACTCAGACTCCCAGGCTATGAAGAAAGCTGTGTTCATCACCAGCTTGTCTAAGGGAAGTAACCTGCTCAAGGTCACCTGCCTGCAGGGACAGAGCTGGGATTTGGGAGCAGGACTGTTGGTTAGCATTCTGGGCCCTTTCCTCTGCTCAGTCCACCAGGAGAGTGTGGAAGGAGTTGTTGGGTAAAGGAACAGAGAGTCTAGGCTGTATGGCCTTTATGTCTAAAAAGGTCAGCCTTGGAGTTCCCGTCGTGGTGCAGTGGAAATGAATCCGACTAGGAACTGTGAGGTTGTGGGTTTGGTCCCTGGCCTCTTGCAGTTGGTTAAGGATCCAGCGTTGCCGTGAGCTGTGGTGTAGGTCGTAGGTGCTGCTTGGATCTGGCCGTAGGTCGTAGGTGCTGCTTGGATCTGGCGCTGCTGTGGCTGCTGTGGTGAAGGCCGGCAACTGTAGCTCTGATTAGACCCCTAGCCTGAGAACCTCCATATGCCGTGCTTGTGGCCATAAAAGGACAAAAGACAAAAATAAAATAAAATAAAATAAAAAAATAAAAAAGTCAGACTTTGTAGGAGCATAAAATCAAAACAGGAGCAAAAATGAGAAGAAGAGGTGTTTGAGATTATTAATCTGAATCAAACTGAGAATACAGATCAAAGAGGGCCAGTTGGAAGCAACATTTTGGTGTCGGAAAGGCAGCCCCTGTAACTGGGGAAAAAGGAGCCAGAAGAGGGCAGGGAATTACAGATTCTAACAAGCACCTCACAGGACAGACGAGTGGCGGATTTGGACAGAAAGGCAATCTTATGTGTTTGACCCAGACTCACTGGTCACCCCCGATCTCATCCTGCCTTTACCTACAGACCCTAAATTTAATACCAAAGATCGCATTAAATATTTAGATTAAGGATTTTGAAGACCTACTGATGCTTTTTTTTTTTTTCTTTTTACAGTCACACCTGTGGCATATGGAAATTCACAGGCTAGGGGTCAAATCTGAACTGCAGTTGAGGCTGTAATTGAAGTCTACACCACAGTCACAGCAACTCCAGATCTGAGTTGCTGCAACACTGGATCCTTAACCCACTGAGTGAGGCCAGGAATTGAACCTGCATCCTCATGGGCAGATGTCAACTTCTTAACCCTCTGAGCCACAATGGGAACTCCTAATTTAAGGATTTTATAGAAGATTTCATGGGGAGGGTAGTAGAACGTATGTTCCTGGAAAATCCAAACATCTCCTAAAATTCTAAAAAGTATTTCTGCTCTTTAAAAAAACACAGCTTCCTTCTCCCATGAGTATCTTTCTTAACACACTCCACCCTCTTCCTAAATCTTTCTTTAATGATTCTTCATCAGTATCCTACCTGCCAAACAAAGCCTAGCAAAAGTCCTTAATTTAGCCAAATGGGCACCACATTGTGCACATGTGTGCTTGTGTGTGGGTGAAACCATGGTGCGAGTGGAAAAACGGGAGAGAGTGATGACCATTGGGCAGTGTGCACTTCATCTCATCATGGTAAGAAGGATAAAGAACTGATAGAAGAGGCGTCTAGTTTTAGCAGGTAGAGGAAGCAAGGCTGTCCAACTAGGGATTCTTGGCTGTAATTCTGATAGAGCTAATTCTTATACACATGATTCTGGGGAGAGGCTGGTGATCAAACATTGAAGTATACATCCTGGAGTCCTCTGACAAAGGTAGTCCTTGAAACCAAGAGAGCAGGCAAGTGCCTTAAGAAGACTGTAGTAAAAGAGGAAGAGGCGGTAAGTATCTGCTGAGTGCCAGCAGAAAGCACAGTTTTATACTAGTCAGACCCTTAGAACGACATCTTGGTAGAAGCTAGAAAAATACAACATCTTGCATCTCTGCCGTTATTTTATGTGGTTGTCCCAACAACCCAGAGAGAAGATATTATGAGTCTTATTTTATAGATGAGGAAAGTACTTAAAAATAATGCCTTGTTTAAAGTCTTTTATCTAGCTTATGGATTCGGATCTGAAATTTGAAAAGCTTTCTTTCAATTCATTTAACGAACATGTATTTACCACATGATATGTGCTGACCACTAGGCCAGTTGTTGGGGATACAGACCCACACACCAGCTTTGTGTTCACGAAACTCACTCCCATCAGCTGGGACAGCAAAGAATCCTACCAGTGACTGTACACCCAAAGTGATGCTGAAGTACGAGATGAGTTAATTGAAGTATGAGGGATAAAGGAAGAAAGATTGGTAGAAATACAGGAGAGACAATTTAGGGGAGCTTTTTACATGAGAAAAAATTTCTGGGAAGTCTACATATTCTCCCTAACACTGAGAAAAATTAAGATTAAAGTCAACTGACCTCAGAGAAGAGTTATTCAAAGTATAAGAATTGAAACTGGGATAATCCTTGATGACGAGTGTTGAAAGTGTTTCTTCTTTGTTCCTAGACCACCAGCAGTCAACTGGCTAACAGGCCCAGTGGTACACTGGATGAAAAAGCTTCTTCAGACCAGAAAGACAGCAGGGAAAAAACCTCTGTCCGATCACTTCTTCCTTCATTATGCCAGCTCTTTACAGAGACTTCCTCTCACATAAACTAGATCCAAATTCGGTTCTGCCCTGGTGCTTAAATTCTTCCCCTCCTATGTGATATTGCTGTGATAGAATCAATCAGACTAGCACCATATTTGTTCTGGAATTGATTTAATTTAATTATTCACTCTTTTACATAAAACTCACCTGTTGAAATATTTTCCTAAACAAATACGTAATTTTGTATGTAGTCTGATGGAATAAAAGAGGACACAGTAGAGTCTGTTTCATTTAAAGAACAAAACATTCTTAAATAATAGGAATATGAAGAATTTGGTCATAAATTCAATTGAAGTAATTCTGATGTTGGTCTACACAATTTTATTTTCTTGTTAACCAAAAAGGAAATGCAATTCCAATCTCAGATAAAAGGTTTGCTAAGACCACCTTCCACAGCTGTTCTTAAAGCATACCTTTCTTTAAGGGAACAAGGAAAGGCCCAAGGGAATTTAGCAGCATATAAAATGCATGTATCTTATGGAAGGAATAAATGACACTTAAAATATAAATAAAGCATCTTTTCTTTTCTTTTCTTTCTTTTTTTTTTTTTTTTGTCTTTTTAGGGACACATCCACAGCATATGGAAATTCCCAAACTAGGGGTCGAATCAGAGGTGCAGCTGCCTGCCATAGCCACAGCCACAGCCACACAGATCCAAGCTGTGTCTGTGACCTACACCACAGCTCATGGCAATGCCGGATCCTTAACCCACCGAGCAAGGCCAGGGATCAAACCCGCATCCTCACGGATACTAGTCGGGTATGTTACTGCTGAGCATTGACGGGAACTCCAAAGCCTCTTTTCCTTGATGTCGCTCAGGACAATGGTAGCTGGCAACCGCAGTCTTTTCCTAATAGGCTTGGCTTTGAACACCAAGCAAAACATGTCGGCAGAACCTATTAAATTAAATGGTATGGGACATTTCATGGCAGAATTTCTACAAAGAAAGAGTTTCAAGGGAAAATAGACGATTAAGTGATTAACTAGTGACCATACACTAATGGAAATTACGGTGCTTCAATTTCTTTTCAGAGGAACTATCTTATGAGAACAGAAATGTGGCCTTAGAGACAGTGACTAGGATGACAAAGAGAACACTCCAACTTATTTTGTCTTAAAAGAATATATTACCTTTTCAATAATGCCACTGTTGGCCTTATAGTCATTCTGAACAAAAGTTGAGCATTTTTTTTTTTGCTCAAATAGAAGGAAAAGGGAACTAAACTAGATTTCCCCCCCACTTAAACATCTAGTCAAGTAAGCTACATTGGCAGAAAACGTTTCAATAGAAAGCATTCATTGAGACAGAAATCCATTTATATAAGATACCATCTATCAGAAGATAAAACTACAGTAAAATATGATGCATAGAATCCTGATATAATTCTATGAAACAACCATCTGGCCAAATATTACAGTGTCAGACTAAAGAGATGAAAACTAAAAAGACCCTACCTATCAACAAACAAGACAAATGCAAATCATATATTTAAGGCTGATGAAATTCCTCATGCTGACAAATAAAAGGAGATGTCTACACATTATGGTATCCCAAAGCACTTTTATCTATTCTCCGCCAACCATTCAAGGCACGCCACTTCCTTGCTGGTTCCTCCTCAAATCCTTGGCACCAGGTGTACACCCTTATCACCCTCACATTCGGTAAAGTAGACACCTTTTTTTTTTTTTTTGATTTTTAGGGCAGCATTTGGAAGTTCCCAGACCAGGGGTCAAATCAGAGCTATAGCTGCTGGCCTACACCACAGCCATAGCAATGTGGGATCCTTAACCCCTGAGTGAGGCCAGGGATCGAACCTGTATCCTCATGGATACTATCTGGGTTCATAACCCACTGACCCACAAAGGGAACTCCCTAAAGTAGACACTTTTAATTAATCATGACCCTTTATTCACCTGAGGGTGTGCAAAGACTCAGAATCCTTTGTACCACAATCTTACCACTAATCAATCTCAGTTAGAAAGTGAGATGAATTTCATTTGCATCTACAGAAGATTAAATCTTCAACCAGTCAGTAGACATGTTTACGGAGTGCTCAACAAAAATCTTCAACCAGTCAGTAGACACGTTTCTATGCTCAGGAACACATAGAAACAATTCAACTCAATGACTTCTGTCTCCGGGATTAATCTCCAAAAGGGGAAGGAAGCCGGAAAAGCATAAATGTACATAAATAAATCACAGTGACAGATGACTAGGAGTATGTGGAAGAAGGTGAGCTCATGATTGCACCAGAGGAATGGAGAAGGGCAGTGATGTTTAGGAAACCCCACTGAAGAAAAATAGATGTGCTTTGGCAGATGCGAGGGTAACAATGGCTCCACTTTAAGGTTAAGCTGGGCATTTGTACAGTACCTGTGTGGTGTACTCCATCACTGTTCCAAAGTATCTACTGGCCGTCATTGCCCTAATACAAGCAGAATTCCAACAGCTATTTGTAGACAAAGAAGTGTTTGGAGATCAGTTCCGTAACAAGGAACCTTTGGGGAAACAGAAAGTTTGCAGGTTTTCCCGAAGCGTCTCCCTTCTAAACAATATTTGACATTAATAAAACACCAAACCAAACTATAAATTGTCTTGCCAAAGGCAGAATTTAAAAAGGAAACTGTACACTTCAAGGATCCCCTTGGAGGACGATAAGGAAATTCTGAAAAATTAAAAACAAATCTCTATAACAGAGACATTAAATCCTTATGAAACTGAGAACATTTTCCAGAGAGAAATACAAGAAATAAGAGGAAGTGAACAATATTTCTGATAATTTCCCTTAGGCTCGGGTCAGTGGTTGAATTTTAGGCATACCACTTCCTCGCTGGTTTATAGATACCGACACAGAAGACAAAGGGAACTGAATGGCAATAAGGAAACCCCTTCTTGATGAAGGAGCATCTTAAGGAATTTGAAAGTAGGTATTTCATACTATAGAAGTAAAAGAGAACCATACTCTTGAGGCATAAATTTTCTAATCACAAAACTACCCCCTCTTACTCATATGATATTTTATGGCTATAATGTATCTTCATGGAGGACAGCTACGTATGATGGGGAGACTGGGGAACTGTTTTAATTGAGCCTCTGTCTCTAGTAGGTTGTACTCTGCTTTATTAATGGAGATGGAATATGCTTTTATACGCTTCAGGATTATCCTTAGAATATAACATGTGACAGAGAAAATACAGATCTTGGGTGTATGACATAGCAACAGGAAATGGAGTCCTTCTCAAACGCTCAGACCATGCCAGAAACATCCACTCTCTCCTCTTTCCCTCCTTTTAACATGCGGGTGAACCCCTTCTGTCTCAGGCAAATCCTGGCAATTATGTACTTCCCGCGATGCCTTCCCACCTCTTCATCTGCGTCATCCAACAGATGACTTCCTTTCTCCTCTGTGTCTTCCGTTTCGTGGAGCTTATACCTCTTTTCTTTTTAACGTGGTCATAGTCTTTTCTTTTTAAAACAAGCAACAAATGTCTTCCCAAACCCAAAACTTTACCAAGATTTGGCTCCATGTTATCCCCTTCACAGCCCAGTTTCTTGAAGGAATTGCCTACACTTGTTCTCTTCCTCAACTCATTTATTTTTCTATGCATTGTCATCGGCTTCTCTTCTCCCTCTCTCTGACAAGCGCTTTCCCCAAGCACAAGAATTGTTGTTAGTTCACCAGACATTTTTCAGACTTTATCTTACTTTGCTTCTAAGAGAAACTTTTGACTATTCTCTCTCTCTTTAAACACATTCTCCTTTTGGCTTCCAAAGAGCAAACTCTCCTGACTCCTCTCCTACATCGTTGGCTTCATCTGCTTGGTCTCCTTGGAGCTCTCTGTCCCTCAAGTATTGATGTCACGCCTACTGAACCCTAGACTTCACTTCTCCCTCACTCATGGCTTTCTCTGGACCACCTCCTCCATCAACGACTCCAGTCATCCTCGACAACCCAAGACACTTCAATCTATTATTTTCTACCAAGGATTAAAAAAAAATTGTGTTCCAGAACCATATCTACTTATTTAGGAACATTTTCATTTGGATGTCCCCTAGATGGTGAAATCGTCACTAAAGTGAAACTTACTCCGTCTCTCTTTTTTCCCTCCCTCCCTTCTTCCCTTCCTTCCTTCCTTCTTTACAGCCGCAGGTGTGGCATATGGAAGTTCCCAGGCTAGGGGTTGAACTGGACCTGCAGCTGCCAGCCTAGATCACAGCCACAGCAATGTCAGATCCAAGATGCATCTGTGATCTGTGCCGCTGCTTGTTGCAATGCCTGATCCTTAACCCACTGAACGAGGTGAGAATTGAACCCACATCCTCATGGATACTAGTGGGGTTCTTAACTTGCTGACCCACAATGGAAATTCCTATTATTTCTATCCCTTACAAACGTCTCATCCCGTATTGGCGATTTCAGAACCCTGTTTTCATCTTCATCTCGTTCCTCTCTCTCGCACACACTTCTCTATTGTTAAGATGTGCTCTTTGTACTTAAATATTTTTCAAAGATTTCCTTGTCTCTCCTCTTCTGTCGCTGATGTGTTGCTGCCCCTGCCATTCTTCCTTGGAGTGCTGTGTGCGGCTCCTGAATGGTCCCCGATTACCCTAGTCCCTTGTCGGCGTACATTAAAAACTTCCCTTTTTTCTTGAGCTCATGGTGTACTTTCTCACATGATGAAATTCAGAGTAGGTACTTCGTTGGCCTAACATGCAAAAGTCATTTAACTGACGAAAGTAAATTAGCAAAGGAGCATCCAAAATTCAATGCTATTCTAATTTCACTTTCTTTAAATTAACATCTAATAAACTGTAAAACGCCTCTCTTAGTCTTTCCTCTCCTGGATTCCTTCTCTATTTCCCTCTTTTGATTGGTAAGCATACTCTTTGTTCATCAGTCAGTCCCTCCATCTTTTCTTCCATTCACCCATCCATCTCCAGCTTTGTCTCTAAATTATTTAAGTCTCCTAAAAAGCATGTATAAACACCACAAGTAGGTGGGGGCATCCAGGGCAGTTACAGGCTATTCCTATTGTGAGTTATCCAAGATCAGAAACTGAGAGGATATATAATGATGTTGTTGTGGAAAAAGGACCAAAAAATATTTTCATGGCGGGCCAACCCCCCTGCTGAGAGTGCTACCTATGTAACATCACTGAACATTATCAAAGTTTAGCAGGAGATGCTTCTGGAGTCCCCAACTTCACTTCTGAGACCATCTCTTCCCAGGAGACAGCTTTTGCTGCCCCAGCTGGACTGTATGAACAGGGGCACCTCAGCTGAAAGCACCTCAGCTGAAGCCCCACAGGGATGTCGCCCTGCTGCTGGGGGTGGGGCTTCAGCTGGAAGAACAGATCAGGACAGGCTAAGGGCCGGTGTAGAGGTGGAGGCTCCTGGAGGCAGGTTGGAGGGGCCAGTTATGTGGGGCTCAGGGCCTCCGGATGGGAGTAAAACTCCTGAGGGAAAACGTCATTGACCTGGTCTGTTCCCAAGTCATCCTGGGCTGTCTTTTGCTCTGGCACCTCCCAGGCAATCGTTGGCCTCTTCTTTCTGCCAGCTTCTCCTGACCAGGGCTCCTTGTCTCTCTGGTCTACGGAAATGACTCACTTTCCTTACTGTACCTTTAGGAGACATACTGCTTCCAGTAACGGTGCGTGGGACACAGAGCCTCCTTCCTTCTGTCCTCCTCGTTCCTCTGCTGCTCATTCCCTCATCTTACCCGCCTAGTTCTTTCCTGGTTTTCTTCCTTTCTTCCATCCGCTTCCTTTGCTCCTCTGTCCTTTGCTCCTCTTTCCCTTCCCTTCTCACTGCCCAGGTGGACAAGGGGTGGGCTTCTCTCTGTACCCACAGGCTTGGGCCAAGAGCTACCACCTCAGAAGAACACCCAGATGTGGGCTTGGAGCCCTTGTCAGGACCTTGAAGGAGCCCTGGAGCCACAGCCCCAGCGGACCTCACACCTGGGAAGGGGGCATTCTTCTATTATGAAAACGGGCATCTCAGCTTCCTCCCTTACATAAGTTTTCTTGAAATGAATATAACCATGTTTGCTTATGCTTAGTCACTAACGTTGGGCTGTGCCCTTGTCATGGGTTGGTGATGCTTGTAGAAAGCCACCTCAAATCATAGAGGTTGCTGTGACAGCAGGGCTGGCATGATGAGCCCGGGCAAGTAAGTGGCCCATTTCAAAAAGTCTACATAGTAGAAAACTTAACTGTATTTGTTCTAAATAGTTATCGGTCTGTTTCTTGACCTACTACAGAGGGAATGTCTGCCTGTGCGGCTTGTGTGATACCAACTTAGAGCCAACACTAACTGAGTGGCGTGAGCACTAGCCCTCAGGTAGTAATGGGATGCTCAGCATTCTTGGGCTGGCCTGTGGTCAGTCGTGTAGCCAGTGGTCTAGGGAGGCTCTTGCATGTATGAGCTCCTAGCTCAGAGAGGGCAAATGGGTTTCATCCTGTGGCCAACTTTGACAACTGCCAAATGATTCTAAAATGGTCCCAGCTCATGGCAAGGGGATATGACTGATGAACACTATCTGCCAAGAGCATGGGGGTGGGGGACAGGGCAACGTGCCAGAGGAGAGTTAGGGGGTCATCTCACCCCCTCTTTGCTGCCGGTACCTCTGAGCATGAACTGTGCCAAGGGCAGAGAGCTCATGACATTTGTGCCACTGCACAGACAAATTTCTCCCAAGTCCTCCTAAGGGCTTGAATAAGTAGGGCTATGTCAATTCCTTCTCTCCTCTTTGCTCACTTCTGTCACCACCCAATCCTTATATTGATCTAGGGAGCACAGAAGAAGTAGGTGTGGGTAACTTCAAGCAGGGAAGAGGATGCAGAAGTTAAAAAAAAAATTATAGAGGAGCATGGTTGAGTCACAGAGTTGAATGCTGGTCCTGTGGAAAGGATGAAGTGATTCAAGGCTTACTAGCCTCTTACAGACAAATGTTCTGAAGTCACGTTTTTACAGTTGAACAGATTAAGATGAACTGGACTATAGTTGTCATGACCTGCAAAGTAGCTAATAAATCTGCAAGGAATGATGTCATCAGTGCAGGGGTACAAAGCATGCAAAAATGTAGTCCTAACAGCAGCATGACTCTCCTGTATTCTGTACAAGTGCAGACTGCCCTCTGCTTTATGGAGGGTGTGGTCAGGAAGCCTTGACTGTGTTAATAAAATGACGCAGACTACAGTCACTGACGTGGCCGTGAGTGGTTAATAGGACAGAAGCTGGTCACTGAAGGAAAGAGATGGGAAGAGCAGCAAGAAGCACGTGTGGAGTCGGGATAGAGCCATGGGCAGGAGGAAGAAGTCCCATGTCACGGGCTGCTGGTTTGCTCCTGTTGCTGACATCCTCAAGCCCACGCCACTCACTCTGCCGCAGCTGTGAGAACAGCCATCGCGGGCCTGTCTGGGGGCTCCTTTGGGTGGGTTTTGGGAGGGACGCGTCCTTGCCTGCGTCTCCTCAGCTGTGTCTGCACCTTACAGAACATCCACCTCCACTCCCCCTCCTCCGTCTTCCTACCACATTCACCACTACTTTCCAGTCCTCTCTCAGGGATTACTTTTCCTGACAAAGGGATATTCTGCCTATTTCCTCCTCTCTCCAAATACCACCAGCCAGAGCCTAACTCAAAGCTGAGGTCCTCCAGAAAGCTTTTGCTGACAATCTAAGGATAAGATAACATTTTGGTTTTTTTTTTTCTCCCTTAAATCTTACTGTACTCGTGGCAACTTTGCATTCAGTTATATTCCATCCTGTGTTCTTTCCTTGTATGTCCAACCATGTTTTAAGGGTTATTAAGGTGACTATGCCTTTGTTATTCCCCACAACAATAGCAGACAGGTAGACTCTCTTAAGTTCTCCATGAATATTTGTGTCTGATAAATTGGATAGCTGGTATGAATTTCATAATGTAAAGAATATAATTATTTGTGTTGCCATGGAGAAATTAAAAACTGGTTATTGCATGCTTGATCTTAAAGTCGTGTTGTATAGTAAAGAAGATTCATATTTGCCAGGTTCTTTAAAAGATGTAACACATAACACAAGTATTATATATGGACATGAATTCTCCTTTGCAAAGAGCTTTCACTGGGGAGCACAACCGACTCCTGAAGATGCCACTTGGAAGTAAACAGGGTTTAAGGGGTCCTCTCTTTTTTTTTTTTTTGTCTTTTTTTTGGTTATTTCTTGGGCCGCTCCCACGGCATATGGAGGTTCCCACACTAGGGGTCGAATCGGAGCTGTAGCCACCAGCCTACGCCAGAGCCACAGCAACGCGGGATCCGAGCCCCGTCGGCGACCTACACCACAGCTCACGGCAACGCCGGATCGTTAACCCACTGAGCAAGGGCAGGGACTGAACCCGCAACCTCATGGTTCCTAGTCGGATTCGTTAACCACTGCGCCACGACGGGAACTCCAAGGGGTCCTTTCTGATGTCCCTAGAGAGGATGTCAACAATATTAATGCTAAATTTGCCATTTTAAAAAAAATTTTAATGCCAAGTAGCAAGCTATTGAATAGTTTCACTAGGGCGCTGGGAGTGACTTGGGTTTTAAATTCTGGGAGCTTAGTGAGAATCTTTGGACCTGAAATTGAAAACATTCCTTTAATCTCCCCTGGAGAGGGTTTAGAGCCTCAGTGAAATAGAAAGGAGAAGAATTATGGAGTCTGTTGGTCCTTATGAAAGTCAGCACTTCTTTCTTTCCTAAGAAAAATTCTTCTGGTTCTAATTTCTTCATAGATGGCTTCTCTGAGAACTATTTAAGGTCTCTCCTAACAGCATTTGACAGCTGTGGGATCACTATTTTTAAAAAGTCATGGAGTTCTTCTGTTGCACAGTGGGTTAGGGGTCTGATGTTGTTACTGCAGTGGCTTGGGTCCCTGCTGTGCTACAGGTTCAATCCCTGGCCAGGGAACATCCACATGCCATGGGAGCAGGAAAAAAAGTCATGAAGGGGTTGTGTGGCTAAGACGGTGGAGAAGAGAAGAGTCCATTCAGGTGGTCAACAGACCCATGAAAAAATGTTCAATCATCAGGGAAAAGCAAGTAAAAAACACAAACAGATATTGCCTTACCCCTGTCAGAATGGCTATCATGAAAAAGACATCCAGAGCTCCCACCGTGGTGCAATTGGACCTGCAGTGTCTTGGGGGCACTGGGACCCAGGTTCAATCCCCAGCCCGGCACAGTGGGTTAAGGATCCAGCATTGTTGCAGCTCCATATGCTGTGGGACAGCCGGAAAAAAAAAAGACACACAAAAAAATAAAGACAACAAAAACTACTGATGAAGGGAGAAAATGGAGCCTTGATGCACTGTGGTAGGAATGCAAATTGGTATATCCACTATGGAAAACAGTATGGAGGTTCCACAAAAAAATTAAAAAATAGAATTGGCATATACCCCAGCAATTTTGCCTCTGGGTATTTAACCAAAGAAAACAAAAATATTAACTTGAAAAGATGTCCCTTGCAGCAGTATATACAACAGCTAAGATACAGAAGCCACCTATGTGTCCATCAGTGGTTCTGTACATAAAGAAGATGTGGTGTGGACACATAGATAGTGGAATATTACTCAGACATAAGAAAAAATGAAATCTTGGCATGGATGGATCTAGAGGGTATTGCACTAAGTCAGACAGAGAAGGACAAACACCATATGATCTCATGTATACAAGAAATCTAAAAACAAAGTGAACACAAAACCAAAATGAAAACAGACTCAGATACAGAGAACAAATGAATGACTGCCAGAGAGAAGGGGACTGGGTGTGTGTGTGAAAGAGGTGAAGAAGACTAAGAGGTAAAAACCTTCAGTTACAATATAAATAAGCCATGGGGATGTAATGTACAGCATAAGGAACATGGTCAATAATGTTATTATAACATCACATGAGGAAGATGTTCGCTAGAGTCTCCTGATGAGAATGATAATTTCGTAATGCGTGCAAATGTCAAATTGCTATGTGGTATACCTGACACTAACATAATACTGCACATCCATGATACAGAAAGTTGTGAAACTGATTAAAAGGAAAAATGATGGCATTTGGCTGTTAATAAGGTTATGGTGCTGAGGCTCTGGTAACTCAAGCCTAAAATCTGGGGAAAAGCCCACTGACAATTCCTTGCTAGGCCATAAAATAATGATTCTGACAAGCAAACTGTGAGATGCAATCTGAGTGCTCCAGGAAGCAGAAGAAACTGTTTCAAAAGCGTTTTGCAAACACTTTTAAGTTGAGATATAAAATTTAGCAGTTTTAGTGTGGTGAGATTTAATATTTTAATTAAAAAAAACACCAAATGAAGAGTCACCTTTCTCAGAGCTAATAATCCCTTCCCCCCTTTGTTTACAT
This sequence comes from Sus scrofa, assembly GCF_054392235.1. Lineage (NCBI taxonomy): Eukaryota > Metazoa > Chordata > Mammalia > Artiodactyla > Suidae > Sus > Sus scrofa. The sequence continues at coordinate 5,081,308 of NC_139383.1, forward strand.
GCGAGGGAGAAAGTGAACTAGTCATTTGGAAAACTTATTTCAGACAGTGCTTTAAAGTTTTGAATATGTGAATAGACATTAAATTTCAAGGCACGTAGAATGAAAAAAAAATAGCTAGACTCATTCCATGGCCTATAAGATTTATTTGGCATATTTAAGAGTAGGCTACTTTCCTAGAGAATTATTCCAATCCATATTTACTCTAATTTATAAAGATTTAAAAACTTTTTTCAATCCAAATTTTTATTTTGGAAAATTTTATAAAAAGAATTATATCCTGGAGTTCCCGTAGTGGCGCAGAGAAACAAATCCAACCAGAAATCATGAGGTTGTGGGTTTGATCTCTGGCCTCGCTCAGTGGGTTAAGGATCTGGTGTTGCAGTGAGCTGTGGTGTAGGCCACAGACGCAGCTCAGATCCGGCATTGCTGTGGCTGTACTGTAGGCTGGCAGCTGTAGCTCCGATTAGACCCCCTAGCCTAGGAACCTCCATATGCCGCGGGTATGGCCCTAAAGAGACAAAAAGACAAAAAAAAAAAAAAAAAAGAATTATATCCTTTTACTCTGGTTCATTTCTCCAGTATCTCCAAAACTTTTAAAAAATATGATTATACTTTTTCCATAAAAAGGAAACCTTTGGTGTAAAGTTGGTTTACTAATCACAGCACATAATAGGAGACTAGATGCACTATCATAACCCTTTTGTCACAATCTGGCTGCAATCTTGAGTTTGAGTTAATGAGTTAATCCAGCAAGTGTGGAACCTCCACTTGGCATCAGGTACTCTTCTGGGTCTACTTTTAGCACTTTCCTCTTTTTTTGCTTTAAAGATTGGTCTGCTTCCACTTCACACCAGTCAGAATGGCCATCATCCATAAGTCCACAAATAACGAATGCTGGAGGGGGTGTGGAGAAAAGGGAACCCTCCTGCACTGTTAGCGGGAACGTAAGTTGGTACAACCACTATGGAAGACAGTATGGAGGTACCTTAGAAAACTAAATATAGAACTATCCAAATGACCCAGCAATCCCACTCTTGGGCATATATCCAGACAAAACTTCCTTGAAAAAGACCCATGCATGTTCACTGCAGCACTATTCACAATAGCCAAGACTTAGAAACAACCCAAATATCCATTGACAGATGATTGGATCAGGAAGATGTGGTACATGTACACAATGGAATACTACTCAGCCATGAAAAATAACAAAATAATGCCATTTGCAGCAACATGGATGGAACTAGAGACTCTCACCCTGAGTGAAGTAAGTCAGAAAGAGAAAGACAAATACCATATGATATCACTTCTATGTGGAATCTAACATATGACACAAACAAACCTATCTACAGAAAAGAAAATCATGGACTGGGAGAATAGGTTTGTGGTTGCCAAGGGGGAGGAAGCAGGATAGATTGGGAACTTGGGGTTAACAGATGCAGACTATTGCCTTTGGAATGGATAAGTAATGAGATCCTGCTGTGTAGGACTGGGAACTGTATCTAGTCGCTTATGATGGAGCATGATAATGTGAGAAAAAAGAATCTATATATGTATGTGTAACTGGATCACCATGCTGTACAGTAGAAACTTGACAGAACACTGTAAACCAGCTACAATGAAAAAAAATCATTATATGTAAATAAATAAATGAATAAAAATTAAAAAAAAAAGATTGGTCTGCTTGAGGAAATCTCCCAAAACTCATCAGCCACCACCAGCAGAGTCCACTCAATATGTTTCAGACACAGATTAAAATCATCCTCTGGGTGGCCAATAGGCACAGGAAAAGATGCTCAACATCACGAATTATTAGAGAAATGCAAACGAAAGCTACAATGTGATATCACCTCACAAGGTCAAAATGGCCATCATTAAAAAGTCCACAAGTAACAAGTGCTGGAGGGGGAGTGGAGAAAAGAGAACCCTCCTACACTGTTGGTGGGAACGTAAATTGATGCAGCCACTGTGGAGAACCCTTAAGAACCTGAAAATTTAGTTGCCATATAATACAGCAATCTCACTCATGGGCATGAATCCAAAAAAGTTAAAACTCTAATTTGAAAAGATACATACACCCCAGTTTTCACAGCAGCACTGTTTATAATAGCCAAGAAATATAAACAATCTAAATGTCCATTGACAGATGAATGGATAGAATATGTGGTATATATATATATGTGTATATATATATACATGTATATATGTGTGTGTGTGTGTGTACACACAATGGAATATTACTCAGCCACAAGAAAGAATGAAATAATATCATCTTTAGCAACATGGATAGACCTAGAGATCAAGTGAAGTGAGACAGAAAGAGAAAGACAAATACCATACGATGTCACTTATATGTGGAATCTAAAATATGGCACAAATAAACTTACGTAACTTTACAAAAATAGACTCATAGACATAGAAAACAAACTCGTGGTTCTCAAATGGGAAGTGAAGGGAGGCATAAATTGGGAGTTTGGGATTAGCAGATACAAACTACTATATATAAAATAGATAGGCGACAAGGTCCTACCGTATAGAATAGGGAGCTATGTTCAGTATCCTGTAAGAAAACCACAGTGTAAGAGAATATGAAAAAGAAGAGACATGTATAACTTCATCACTTTGCTGTACCTAACAAGGTAGATCAACTAAACTTCAAAAAAAAAAAAAAAAAAAAAGCATCCCCTGGGCTCAGGCACTCCACCTTACACTTTGATTCCACAAATCCTTCTGTGTTCTCACTTGAAGAATTCGTTGGAGAACTAGTCAAATTCTGGGGTGAACATGGGCATTTGTTGGAATCATTAGTGGCAGACTGAAAAAAAAATCATTTCTTTGTAACTTATATCAACATTGGACATAGTAACAATTGTACTTGTATACATATATATTTTAAAAGCATTCCTTTTGGCTACATTTCCGAACTTTGTGCTCATGCTCATTTTGATGTTCATTGCGTTTTTTTCACAATCGCAGCCTCTCCTTATGAACCTTAATCATATATTAATTTTAAAATCTTCATTAGTGTATTACATTTCTAAGCTGAAATTAGTTTCTCCAATTTGAACACATCTTATTAGCTGTATCTGCCTTACTCCCTATCATTCGAGTCTCGGCTGGTTGTATTATTCTGAGGGGAGGAACCAAATACCGGCTTAATCCTTCCGGAAAGGTGGGTGGTTAACCTCTCTGGCACTACCTGGCTCACCCATCTTGGCCATTCTTCTTGCAAATGCACATGAAGGTCTGAGTGAAAAAGTCCATGTTTTTGAAGACATGGGTGTTAAAGCGTTGCAGTTTCGGTCACTATAAAGCTATTTCTTCTATTGCCAACACAGCTCAGGGCACATCCTGTGACTTTGGTGGGCGGACAGCCCCAGCCTGTTTACGAGGGATGGCACACCACTGGTAACGGCTCACAGTCCTCTTGTTAGCCTCAATTTATGTATGTTTGGCGCACCTTCAATTTCTAACTCATCAGAATAGCAGGAAGTCATGTTTATTTTGTATGCCACAAGGAAATTAGCCTGAAATCTTATACAGTTTATCATGATTAAATTTTTTTAAAATTTTTATAGCTGCTCCCAGGGCATATGCAAGTTCCTAGGCCAGGGATTGAATCTAAGCTACAGCTGCAACCTATGCAGCCACTGTGGCAATGCTGGATCCTTAACCCACTGCCTGGGCCAGGGATCAAACCCTCATCTCGCAGTGACCTGAGCCGCTGCAGTCAGAGTCTTAACACACGGCTTCACAGCAGGAACTCCCTGTCATAATTTTTAATCCAACTGGCTATTATTAAACGTGAAGTCAGTGAAAAGCATCAAACGCTCTTCCCTAAGGTTCTGCGGACTCTCTTCTCTTTCCCTTTCCCTCTTCCAAACTGAAATCCTTCCATTGCCTTTATTTAGACTTCCTCCCCTGCAGGACTGACTTTGGCCTTGTGCTTGGCAGCTGGAGTCATCTTCCTCCCTCACCAGACTGCAAGCTTCCTGAAGGCAGGGACTCTGTTTCATTCCTCCTGGAACTTCACCTGCCTGGAGCAGAGTAGGCACTCAGCAACTGCCTTCTCAATAGAATATACATTTTTATTCTTAATATATTTGTTTGTTTGTTTGTTTGTTTGTTTGTTTTTGCTATTTCTTGGGCCGCTTCCACGGCATATGGAGGTTTCCAGGCCAGGGGTCGAATTGGAGCTGTAGCTGCCAGCCTACACCAGAGCCACAGCAACGCGGGATCCGAGCCGCGTCTGCAACCTACACCACAGCTCACGGCAATGCCGGATCGTTAACCCACTGAGCAAGGGCAGGGACCAAACCCGCAACCTCATGGTTCCTAGTCGGATTCGTTAACCACTGTGCCACGACGGGAACTCCTATTCTTAATATTTTAATCTCTTCTTAACAGCGTTTTATTTTCTTTCTATTTTCTTGTGTATGATATGCATATACCACACCTACTAATATATTTTTTTTTTTTTTAGCAAAAGTTAATTGGTACTTAAGGGCAAAATGTCTACACATGAAGTCAAATTATCCCAATAATTTTACAGTCTGATTTGTTTTTCCTTTTTGAGTTCAATAACTGGTAACTTCACATATGACATGTGGATATTACTTCAACTCTATGTGATTTTTCAAAAGTAACATTTAAAGTGTTATAGTCAATTCTCTTAATTACTTGGGATGCATGCAATCTAGACCTAGTAATTTATAAATGTTACCATTTATAAATGTTCCCTTATTTATCTGATGTCAATATCTAATTTTGCAGAGCCTACAGTCTTAGTGGTTCAAATTTCTTAATTTTCCTTTCAAGGACAGAGTGGACACATGCTTCAGCAATTTTAGGATTTCTGTCAATTGTGCTGTTTCTTCATTATTTGTGAGCTTGCATAAAATGGTATTTGTAAAAGTATTTTCTGTGCAAAACTTCTGTTCGCATGTTCTTCTTGTTGACACACAGTGCCCTCCTGCGTGCTGGTAGCACACTCAGCGACACGGTTGATGGTGTCCATCTCTAAGCCAAAATTTGCCTTTCTCTATAATGAGGCAAATAATGGACCTTATTTCTTAGGGATGTTGTGAGATTAAATCAAATAATCCAGGTAAGCCCTCAGGATGGATCTGGCATTTGGTAAATAGTACATGTTAAGTATTGTTATCATGACCGAGATAGCAATGACCAAAGAAGAGTGGATTTGGGGGAGAACTAAGGAGTTGTGTGTTAGGGGTTACTTTTGAGTCACCTCTTAAGATATCCAGTGAGTGGGCAGGTGTTTACAGAAACTGGAAGCACGGTTAGGGCGGAACATATGAATCTTGGATTCGGTTATCTGCATGTGAAATGCTTGAAAATCATGTCCTGGAAGGGGGGTTTCTCAACAGAGCAGCTACTATCGACATTTTGTGCCAATAAGTCTGCTGTGGACGGCTGTCCTGTGCGTTGCAGGATGTTTCTAGCAGCTGCCTGCCCTTGACACACTAGACACCCACAGCACTTTCTCCAGTTGTGACAAAAGTGTCTCCAGACATTGCCAAGTGACCCCTGCAGGCATAGCTGTTTCAAGAGGGCAGCTGGAAAAGAGATGGCCCAAGTTCCGAGCCCTGTGGCCTGCACAGTCATGAAGCCAGCATGGAGCATGCAGAGTGAGGGGGTGACCAATGAGCTGGGGTAGTAGTACCTGAATCCTAGGAGACCACCTCAGGGTGGGTGGACTGGTGAGTTGCTGAGAGTTTGCGTGAGATGAGGATAGGAATTGACCACAGGTTGGGGGAAGATGGAGGCTTTGGGGTACTGGACAGGACGAATCTTAACGTGGCAGAGGGGATAAAGAGTCATTGGGGGGGCGTGCAGAAAATGGGGCCAAGTGTTGAGGAAGCGGACACAGAAAGTGTGGACAGCACTTTGGAGGAGTTCTGTTGAAGAGAAAAACAAATGGTATGAACACCATAAGAGAACGTGCCGGTAACAAGGGCTTTTTAAAACATGACGAAGGCAGTAGAGAGTGGCATCATAGGAATAAAATTTTGGGTGGGTGAGGAGCATGGCTTTCAGTTTTAGATAACTGCACAAAGAGTACAATGTCTGCTGTAAGAGGAAGGGAAGCAGGATATATGGGTACGGGATATATGGGTACAGGTGTAGGTAAGTTGATTTTTTTTTTTTTTTTGTGGGAAGGTGTGGTAGTTCTCATGGTGCTTTTATTTTCCTAGGAAAATAGGAAGCTAATTTGTCAGCAAAGACTGAGGAATGGAACAGTTACCTCAGAGAGTGTGAATACGGACTCCCCAGGGACCTGCGGAGAGCTTGTCTCCTTGAGCCGCATGGTGATGGAATGGTGTGGTTCTGATCCGTGACTGAGTCTCTCCTTGCACCCTGGCCTCCCGTGTGGACTCTGATATCCACGTGGATCAGCGCGTGTGCTCTGTCCACTACTCCCTGCTCTTTTAGGGCTGGCCTCCTGTTGTGGGGCTGGATTTCCTGAGTCTGAGCTGCCACTTGGGGCTGGGCGCTTGTTCACGCTTTCTGCTATCGTACCTAGAACCATAGGGCTGCACCCCTAACTTTAGCAGGGAGGGTGAGACCTTACTCAGTGAGATTACCCTCCACCACCAGTCCTGTGGCTGTCCCTTCACACACGTGCCCTAAGCCCAGTCCTTTTAGGGCTCAAAGGACGTTCTGAATGAAATTGGGAAGCTTCACTTACATAGTCATGTTAGTAGAACGCTAGTGGGTATTTCAAACTCCTAGTGGGGAAACGAATTCTGCAGGCTCAGCAAAGACAAATGATCATTGTTTCGATGTGGATTGTTGAAGGATTTAATTAAACAAGGAAAGTTGAAAGCAAGCAGAGTGAATATCCTGAAGTTGCAGTGCTGGTTTGTAACAGCAGAACCTTAAATAAGGTGGTTCTGTTCTTGGAAAATGGTGTCCTGAGTAAAACTGATTAAAATAAATTGGACTGCAAATGGGGGGAAATATAGCAAAAGTGCCAGTCTTGAATCTCACATTATTAAAAAGTATCACTGCATGTGTGTGTGTGTGTGTGCACATGTGTGCGTGTGTGCACGTGTCCATGTGTACACATGTGTGCACGTGCCTGTGTGTGCATGTATATGTGTGTGTGTGCACATGTGCTGCAAGAGTGGAGGGTGGGTAGATGGTGTGTGTGGCAGAATCCTTGAAGCAGTCAGACTCAACTTTGATTTTGCTAAACCATCAAGCTGTAATTTGCATTTTAGATTTCTTTTTCTGTTTCTCATTTAGCTCAGGTCTACATTAAAGTCTCCAAGCATTTACAAATATTTCCCCAAAAATCCTGCCTTGAGTTTTTGTTCCTCTTCTTTTTCTTCCTCTTTTCTCTTGATGGCAGCCTCGTGACATCGGATGATCATGTGAGTCTCTGCTGCCCCAACCTCCACCAGGTTTTGGTTTCCTGGATAATCTGAAAGTCCCTCAGTTTCCAGCTTTCTCTCCCCTGTATCATCTCTCCTTTGGGGGAAGAGACACGCTTTTGCTGCTCCTAAGGTTGAATTCCACATTGTCTCCAGTGTTCCTGTTCCTTTAACATAAATGGAAAACTATCTTGGAGTTCCCGTCGTGGCGCAGTGGTTAACGAATCCGACTAGGAACCATGAGGTTGCGGGTTTGGTCCCTGCCTTTGCTCAGTGGGTTGACGATCCGGCGTTGCCGTGAGCTGTGGTATAGGTTGCAGACGCGGCTCGGATCCCACGTTGCTGTGGCTCTGGTGTAGGCCAGAGGCTACAGCTCCGATTGGACCCCTAGCCTGGGAATCTCCATATGCCACGGGAGCGGCCCAAGAAATAGCAAAAAAAACCCCCCAAACAAAAACACTGTTCATGCACAAGAGCCGGCTCTCCCCGACCCACTGAAATCTTGGGGTCTCCGGGGTTCCTTTAATGACCATTTTCTCTTCATTTCTTTGTTTTCCTTGGGTGATTTCATAAACCAATATAGCCATGCAGGTGGCTATATTTCCAGCCCAGCTATCTCATAAATATCTCTGAGACATGTATTCTACTTGCTTAATGGCTGTTTCCACCTTGATGTCTCATAAGTATCATCCATGTAACATGCCTGAAACTTAAATCATCATTTTGCCTTGAAGTTTCTCTTTCTGAATTCAACTCTAGGTTAATATCTACCTAGTAAAGGAAAACGGAATCTATTGAGATGACTCCAGGTGAGGCAGAAAACAGACTAATAACAATAATAGAGTTATTAAAGCTAGTAATAAATTACCTTTATAAATATGCCATAACCAAGTGGCTTGAGAAGTTAATCCAACCTTCCATGGAATGGTTATTTCCCTATTTAAACTCTATTAAAAGAAAGAAGCCTCCACAATCCTTTTGTTAAATGATGATAGCATCCTACTGATATCACAACCTGATAGAAATAGCTCTAAATTAGATAATTATTCAAAATATTACACAATCTTAAAGTAATTATTAAAGAGATTTAGCAGTACATTGAAAGATAAATACGCCCCAAGTAAGTTGCATTTATTTCCTGAATGTATGGTGGGGCAATAACAAAATTATAAATGGCTCAAATTAATATATAGTAGTATATCAGATGATAGAGGAAGGGGTAATATCACTTATAGAGGAAATTGCAAAAGAGGCATTTTAAAAACACCAATATCGACATCTGATATTAAAAACAGCTAGGACGGTAAGAATTGATAGTTACTTTCTTAAGCTACCTTCAGTTTAAAGATAAAACACTAAAGATATTCCTATTAAAACCTGAAACAAGACAAGAATGTTGACCATTGCTACAACTCTTTAAAGCTGTTATTGAAACAGTGGCTAATGATGTTAAACAAGAGAAATAAATAAAAGGCACAAATATTGGAAGAAGAGTAATTGCTGCCCTTTGCAGATTTTATGATTAATAACCAGAAATACAAAGCAAATCACCCCAAAGCTGTTATACATAAGATATTTCAATTGGATTACAAATTACATACAGGTATATTTTGCATAAATAATTATCAATGAGAAAGCTGTAAGAGAAATGGAGGAAAGCAAGCCATTTATAATAGCAATACAAACAAAACAGAACAAAAACAACCAAACAAAATAAGAGAAGACATTTATGAATGACTTAAGGGAAAACTTAAAAATTGTATAAAGAAAACTAAAACTCTACGCAGGACTTAAAGGAAGGCTTGATGAAATAATATTATAAATATAACAATTCTACTTGAAATGTCCTATACATTCAGTGTGACTGTTTCTGGGCAGCCAGAAAATCTAGTTTTCTTATGAGATGAAAAAAATAAGGAAAAATAAATACGTGAGAATAGCCTAGCAAATTCTGGAAGGAAGTTTAGTTAGTAGGGACTAATATCACTAAATAAAGATATTTAATATCTTTAATAAGATATTAAAACTATGGAGTTCTGTCATGGCTCAGTGGTTAATGAATCTGACTATGAACCATGAGGTTGCGAGTTCGATCCCTGGCCTTGCTCAGTGGGTTAAGGATCCGGCGTTGCCATGAGCTGTGGTGTAGGTCGCAGAGGCGGCTCGGATCCCACGTTGCTGTGGCTCTGGTGTAGGCTGGTGGCTACAGCTCTGAATAGACCCCTAGCCTGGGAACCTCCATATGCCACGGGAGTGGCCCAAGAAATGGCAAAAAGACAAAAAAAAAAAGATATTAAAACTTGGCTGTCCAATACAGTAGCCACTAGCCACATCTGGCTTCTTGAAATATACGCTAAAACACATAAAATAAAAATTTCACTCCTCAGTCACACAAGGTACCTTTCAAGGAGTCAGAGTGATGAGCTGCCACTGCACTGGACAGGGCAAACAGAGGACATTTCATCATTGCAGATGGCTTTTGGGTAGGGCTCTATTAAGCATATTATTAAACTTTAATAATGAAAACAATTTGGAACTAGACAGGAAACAGTTGAAAAAAGAACTGAGTTGAAAATAATGTGGGAAATTATGGATTGTGATAAAGGTGATATTTCAAAGGTAAAGAAAAGAGAGGCTATGTTTTTATATGAAGTTGGGCCAATTGACCAACCATTTGAAAAAACACACGGCTGGATCTTTACCTCTTTATTTATATCCATATAAATTCCAGGTAGAACAAAGATCTAAAATGCAAAACAGAACTAAGCAAACCCCCTTAATGTTCTAGAAGAAAAGGATGAGTGAATTTATCTATAAACTTGAAGTAGGGATATTTGCGATGCACATAACTAAGGCCTAATTTCTCCTTAACTGACAAAAATTTCATACAAATCAATGAGACAATCAAAACATCTTAAAAAAAAGACCAAAAGGTGTAAATAGAAACTCTATAAGAAAATAAATTCATACAGCTAGCAATCATTTGAAGAGATATTCAACCCCACTCACTGTGAGACAACTACCCCCAAGTGTTTTCGGGTCTATTCTGCCAAAGAAGAACATTCTCCTGTATAACCACAGTAAAAGCACTGAAATCAAGCAAATAACATTGACACTTCAGTACCACTGACTTTTCAATTCCATTCGAATGTTTCCAGTTGGTCCAAGGACACTCTTTGCAGCACCTGATCCAGTCCAGAACCACATGTTGTATTTAATTGCCATGTCTCTTTACTCTCTTTCAGTCTGGATAGTTCTTCAGTTGTCCTTGACTTTCACGCCCTTGACATTTATAAAAGACTACAGGCCATAAAATGTTCCTCAGTTTGGGTTTGTCTGTTATTTCCTAATGACTAGATTCAGATTTTACATTTGGCAAGGATATTGTGTGGCCTTCTATTAGGGGGCATATGACTTTGTTGTTGTTGTTGTTGTCATGTCAACTTTGGTGCTTTGATTAATATACTGCCTGCCAAGCATCTCCACAGTGAAGTTACTCTTTTTCCTTCTGTAGTTGATAGTATTTTGTGGGGAGATTCTGTGAGATTATCTGAATACACAGCTCCTTGTCAAATTTTATTCATGTATTTACTATATTAGCATATATTTTATTAATTTCTAATTTTTTCACTGGGTTATACTTCATTTTACTACTGTTATTTATTTTGATGCTCTATTTGTTCCTAGGTTGGCAAGTGGGGGCCGTTTCAGGGCAGTGTCTGGGTCCCTTGCACATGTCCCATTTTTCTTTAAGCTCTTTTTTCTTTCTTCCTTTCTCCCCCTTCTCATTCTTTCTTAGCTCTCTGTATTTCTCACCTTGTACTTTTCCTGCCTTAGTCTTTGAATCAGCCATTACTACAAGGAGTATTGTTTCCTTTCTGGGGAGAAAGGTATTTAAAAACCAAAATCTAGGTACTAGCTGTGCTCACTGCTTTGGGGTGCTGCTGCTCCCAGGCGCTTAGTAGGAAGTGCTAAAAGTACACACATATAGCTATGCCCACGTTCATATCTATACCTGTCTTTACCTGTATGGAAAAATCTGAGTTCACATCATTAACTCTAAATCTAATCCAATGCCATACAGTATGTTCCAAGTGGCTCTCTTTCCGTGTTTGTAGCTCCCTCTGCTCCCATTCCCCTTTTTATGTTTACTTATTTGACTACTGCATGTAACCAGTCTCCACCTCCACTACTGCGCTGCACTGGACTACCACCTTGGCATGGATGCCTTTCTTGTCATTCTGTCCCAACCCCCTTTGCAGGGTCACTGGCATTGCTTCCCTCTATGTGGGAAGTCCTCTTCACTCTTCTTAGGCTCTGACAACCCCCTCTGGACCATGCCCCCCCACCTCAAGTGCAGGTGGATGCTGACTCTGCTGGGCCATAGCTAGCAGCTTGCACTGAATCTCTGGAAGAGGAAGAACTCTCATCCTGCATCTCCTGTTTGCTTATTTCCCTAGTTCCCAACCAAGCCTAAGAAGACTGCAAAGCCAAGAGGCTCAACTGTGTCAACTGTTCATACATAGTAACTATTTTTGGGGGGAAGGAACTAGGAAGCCAATTTTATTCCAATAGATGGCCATATAAAGCAAAATGTTTTTGTGAGTTATTCTATTATGTGCAACTGATTTAAATACTGAAAATGATGGCGAACTTGTTCTTGTCCAAAGTCTTATTTTTCTAAGTTGCATACACAAGAAGCCTAGATTTAAGTTATGAAAATAATCAATCAGATATGGTAAAGGTCTAAATTCTCATTGAAAAAAAGTTACTTGCATGTATGAGCCTTATGTTTCTGTGCTACTGATGGAGAGGATAAGGAAAAACATTTTGACCATCATGGTAAGTTTTAAAACAATTATTTAGATTGGCCTCAGATGTCTGTTCATTTAATCTTAAAATGGACTCTTCTACACGGAAAATATGACTGAAATCAAGCACTAATGTTTTCATTAAAACAATGATGGAAGAGGACACAGAATTATGAACTTCCTGCAAGAGGTGAGGTCGTTGCATTATTTGCACATAAACATTAAAGGATCACCACATTGCCTGCAGAAGCATTTTTAACTCTGTCAAAAAAAGGTCAGCTTTAAGTGTTGCTGTCATAATGACACTGTTAGCAGCCAGAGGGATTTTTTTTTTTTTTTAAGAGAGAGAGGTCTATAATTAGAATCTATCATGGAAGCCTAAGAGAAAAAGTTTGGTATCATCAAATAAGACTCCAGTGAAGGAAGAAAGACTTTGCTTAAGTCACTATTACTTGAAGGAAAACACTCTTGCACTGTAAGCCACTTGAAAGCTGTTTGCAATCTGATTAAATAGGGCCTTGAACTGCCCAGGGTCAGAAGTGGTGACTGGGTTAGGGCTCAGCATCTGGGCTCCTGAAATGAAATGCCTTCTTCTCTCTCTAAACATGGTTCACCGACTTAGACAGCTTGCTGTTTCTTATTTAACATTTTTTATACTTGGCATTATTCTAAGGAGGAAATTCCTTTTTAAAAATTCAGGGTTGCGGCCCTCAGGTCAACAAACTGAGTGCATGAGGAATGGATATTATTTTATCCTCAGCATTAAGTAAAGGGAACAGATACATATTTCATCATTTCATCGGGAGTCTGCTCCTAGTTTGAATCCAGTCACTTAACGGCTACTTAAATGTGCTTTAATGGATTGAACCCCCGCAGCATACTTCTGCAGTATGTGTTGCAGACAGGGAACTAACGCTTAGAGTTTACTGCCTTCAGAAATGGATGCACCTGACTGGGGGTCGGACCTTCCAAGGCCCTGTCTAGGGCCCCCTGCTCTCTGCTTTATTCTTGGTGGAGATTTTTTTTTAATAATTTTTTTTATTTTCCCACTGTACAGCAAGGGGGTCAGGTTATCCTTACATGTATACATTACAGTTACATTCCCCCCCCCCCTTTTCTTCTGTTGCAACATGAGTATCTAGACAAAGTTCTCAATGCCATTCAGCAGGATCTCCTTGTAAATCTATTCTAAGTTGTGTCTGATAAGCCCAAGCTCCCGATCCCTCCCACTCCCTCCCCCTCCCATCAGGCAGCCACAAGTCTCTTCTCCAAGTCCATGATTTTCTTTTCTGAGGAGATGTTCATTTGTGTTGGATATTAGATTCCAGTTATAAGTGATATCATATGGTATTTGTCTTTGTCTTTCTGGCTCATTCACTCAGTATGAGATTCTCTAGTTCCATCCATGTTGCTGCAAATGGCATGATGTCATTCTTTTTTATGGCTGAGTAGTATTCCATTGTGTATATATACCACATCTTCCGAATCCAATCCTCTGTCGATGGACATTTGGGTTGTTTCCATGTCCTGGCTATTGTGAATAGTGCTGCAATGAACATGCGGGTGCACGTGTCTCTTTTAGGTAGAGTTTTGTCCGGATAGATGCCCAAGAGTGGGATTGTGGGGTCATATGGAAGTTCTATGTATAGATTTCTAAGGTATTGGTGGAGATATTTTTAATGAGGACTCTCCAATGGATTTTTTTCATCCTCATGTTTAATAGATATTGTAGACCATTGAGTACTTGGCATTATATTACATTCTAGAATGATATTGTACATCATGCGATGGACAGGATTTTGGTATAAAAATATACAGACTTCTTCACTAGTTCTTCTATAAGTTCTTGAGATGAAATAAATATGGGTCCCAAATAAAGTCCATTAAGAGCAGCAAATTAATACAGTATGCTGGCTTTTCTTTATATTCTTACTATAATTGTTTACACACATGACTACTGCTATCTTTAATAGTATTTTTTTTTTCTTTTTAGGGCTCCACCTGCAGTATATGGAAGTTCCCAGACAAGGGCTCGAATTGGAGCTGCAGCTGCCAGCCTATGCCACAGCCACAGCAACACAGGATTCAAGGTGTGTCTGCGATCTACACCACAGCTTACGGCAACACCAGATCCTTAACCCACTGAGCCACAATGGGAATGCTTTAAATAGCATTTTTTTTTTAAATATGAAGGAATGGGCTATGACTGTTATGGTCACCACAGGTCCATTTCACAGTGGAGACATTGCCAACAATGAACAATTTGGTTGAGAACAGGTCCCCCAACAGACACAGTTTGATGTTTTTAGAGAAGTTTAGGTAGCTTGGCTCAAGGACTGCACATGTTGGCTGTGGGGATGGAATGCTGATTCTTAGACCTGGTTTACTACTGAGTCACAGTGACTTTTTTCAGGAAAAATAAAGAACATGAAGGTATATGCTTGTGTGTTTTAGACATATGGAATAGTCTCAGTGTTCTGTTGTTAATTTAAAATACAATTCTTCCTTTGTGTCAAACTATATCAAATTATAGTTTGAATGTATTGGAACCTTGTTCGAGTATTAACTAGGTTTATGCATGTTTATTTCACGGATTATGAAAAAAATCGATATTAAGGAAATTAAAAAACTTAGTAAAGTCATAATATTCCTTTAGAATAAACATTACACAGTAGTTGTCTCATTTTGTGCTAGCTTCATCTGTGAAATTAGGTAATCCCTGTACCATAACCTGTCAATATTAACAATCATTTGTTGTTTGTACCATTCAACCTCTACTTTATACTCAGTCACTCACTGTAGTTTTTTTTTTATTATTATAGATTTAGGAATTGAGTAATGAAATATAAAATGCTAGATCAACTTACAACTACTTTCAACCTTACCCACCAAAATCCATCTTCTGGCTCCTTTCAAAGCTCCACTTTCAGAGTGAGGTGGGTGTCACGTTAATACTGTTTAGGTCTACTCCAGCTGCTCTTTATTAAGGCTACTGAGAAATCTGGATGATAAGATGCTCTATTTCAGGGCCACTCATCACATGTGCTGATAAACGCTAACAATAGTTCTCTGTGTACTTCCTTTACTAAATTCACCCAACTCCTTGTCAACAGGGAAAGGTGTCAGAAAAATGTACCTAATATTGCTCACAACCTTATTTAGTAAATGAATTTGAGTGCTAGGCTGTAGATTACTTGGACTTGTGCTTCTATTTGTAGCTACTCACAAATACAGCTTGCCTACGTACTCCTACTGGAACTTCTTTTAAAGGAAGTCTAAAGCAAAAGGGGAAAATTGTAATAAATTAGTAGAAAAATATCCTCTCACATTAACTAAGGTGATGTTTCTGCTTAAAAATCTAACATTAGACAAATATTTTTAGGAGAAAGGTGAGTTTTTTTCCTTTTCTCCTACTAGCATTGTAACATCAATTCTAAGACATGCTCATTCACACAGGGTAAGATGAATATTTACATTAATAAAATACATGTTTAGAACAGTTCCTTTCTCCAAATTAATTCACATTTTATTCTACACAAAGATATACTTTTTTGGATTCTAAGTATTATTTTAGTATTATTTTGGGGAGTCATTGCACTAAAATCCTAGGAAGCTATACTGAAAAGATGAAATCCAAAGGTTTGACCGGCCCAAACAGCTTAAAAGCCAACAACATGCCAAAATTAGCCAAGCAAATGCATGATTTATTTGTTTTTTGATACAACTTATTAATTAATTAATATTGAGATGATTTTAATTTTTAACATAAGCTATCATTCTTTTTAAAAAGCTACACTTAGTTTCAATTTTGATCTCTGCTTTCTTTCTTAAGTTACATCCTGTAAAAAAACCACCACTGTCCCCATCCCCTTCATCTTATCTTGATAAAATGGATCATATTATGTCTTAGGAAAAGACGAGAAAAGAAAAAAAGCTTGGAAATAGCCTATGAATAAAAGTTATTTTAATTCTTTAGAGTATTTGCTTTATTTAGCAAATAAAGCAGAAGTAAACTTTGGACTAAATTATGCAGTATAAGCTAGCTTACTAACAGGATAACACCAGTGTAACTACAATGGAATTCAAATTGACTATTAAGTTATGCTCGTGTAGACAGTGGCAATATGTTAGACAACTGTGAAGAGAAGAGGAAGCACCGCCGACAGTCTGTGGCCCCAAACAGGCCACTTCCATATGCTCTCCAACGCCTGACAGCTTTGCAGCCCAAGTCCCACCTCCTTCTCGGCGACATCCATATGGTATCCACAGACTGAGAGCTTGCCTTTTCTGAGACAGTCAAATCTCACTTGGTATTCTATTTCTCTGAATATTTGTGAACAGTGATTCATAACTTTATTGCAAAAATAAGATGATGATACTAGGTTCTTCCACCTTCTTCAAAGAGACAGTTATGGATCCTGACAGTCTTGTATTTTAATTTTATAGAAAGAAATTATTTGCATGGATTTTTAATCTAATGTTATAATGGGTCAGGCTACCATCTATGCTTTATGTCGTGGGGAGTCAGAAAATAAGAAAAAACATGTCGCTGCACTTGTGCGTTACTGTTTCAATGTGTAAACGGAATGGAGGTGACTTTAGTGGGAGTGTCAGATATACAACGAGCAAAAATGTGAACGAAGGATTTTTTTCCAGAATGACAATCGATTTTAGTATTTCTTGAGGTTTAGTCACATGTTGCAAATTTTAGGCCTTACACATTCATTTCTTTGCTCATTGAATATCTGTTGTTTTCAGACTTTTCGAAACACTGGGCATCACCTGTTTCATCTGGCAAAGAAAACCGGCAGTGGTCATTATTTTCATTTCAGCAGAGAGGTTAACCATAATCTAAATTATAAATAAAAGGATAAGAGCAGAGAATACTTTAAAAAGGAGAGCCTGTTTTCTTAGTAGGAGATAAATACTACTTAGAGAGTAGATGGCAGGGAGTGTGTGTTCTTTTGTTGGTTAAAATTTTTTTTTTTTAATTTGAAGAATTTCGTATTTTCTACAAATATATATATGTACACACACACACACACACACACACACACACACACACACAGGCCACACCCACAGCCTGAGGAAGTTCCTAGGCAAAAGGAATCAAACCCAAGCCACAGCAGTGACAACACCATATCCTTAACCTCTAGGCCACCAGGGAACACCTACAAAGCTTTTTTTAAAAAAAAAACCCAGCAGGTCAGAACTTTGATATGTTAACAAATATTTACAATTTATGAAAGAAAAAAAAATCCTGGAGAAAGATTGGAGGCAAACCAAAGCCACCCAACAGTAAACAGAAAATGCGTGATAAATTTCGCAAATCAGAAATAACAAAAGCAGATATCATCACCTTTTCTCAGTGTAGCTTCCTACGTTAAGAAATTATTTTGCATTTCTTTCTCTCCACAGGATTCAATGAGACCTAGATTTGAGATTATTTGTGATATAGTTTCTTTTTGGGAAATTTAAAGGGCAGAAAAAACATAGCCTTTTCTTAAAGTATGTTCCCCCACTTACATACCTCTCCCATATTTTCCTTATATACCCCTCCTTTTACATATCCTTTTGTCCCCTTTTCCTCTCCTCTTTTGCATGGCTTAATAATCTTTTACTTTCTTCCTTTTTAGCTCCTGATAGCCCTACTATGGCTTTTGGCTATAGGATCTTCCTATTACATGGTTCAGTGTCTCCTAATTTCTAGCTGTTTCATGCATTGTAGCCCCAGATTCCCAGCATCCCACACCAGGATTGGTGGGGGTAACGAAAGAAGAAAAGGGAGTGTGTCACACAGATGGGGTATTTCATCTCTGTCAACACTTCCACCTATACATATAAAACATGCACATGCAAGAAAACAGTCATCCAGAGCGAAAAGGTGAGAGTTTTTGTAGCGATGTATAATCTTAGAGAAAACCGAATACTATGATAACGCAAGCGTGGATCAGAATTTATAATAAAAGAATTCTTTTATAATAAAAGAATGTGGAACCCCAATAACCTATCAGTTATGTTTTAAAATATATAAACACTTCTAAAGGAAAATTATTTTGAGGTCAACCTAATGTTAATAGTCTTATCTCACAGCTTTTTACAAATCTGTGCAAACACAGTAATTGCCTGCGCTCCTCGGTGCCTATGAATGAAACAGCAAAAAAGAAACTCCTCTTTAGGGATGAGAAACTCCCAAAGCTCACACAGAATTCAAATTAGACATCATCCCATAATTTTAGTTCATTTAAAACTTCATCATGATTTTTCTTAGAAATCACTATTTATCATGAACATAGACACTTGTTTCTAACTATTTGGCTATGCAGTCTATTTTCACCTTTCAGGGGACTGATTAAAACATGATCACACCTCACTCAGGTATGAAAATGCCACAAACTGCATCCCAATGTGCCTGGAAAACTGCAGAAGGTGTGTGCCAGTCATTTGCAGCAACCTGCATTAACCAGGTAGAGCTCTTCATGCAGCATCTGATTGACAGGTAACTTCTCTTCACATTATTTTCAAGATAATTAGTCCTATGAAGCCATGACTACAACAGTGTTGGCACACTGCCTGCAGCCCTTGTGACACACATGTATTAGTGTCACGATCGTCCTGCAGATTCGGAAGGAGCAGGACTAACTTTTCCTTTAGGTCCTGGAAGTGCGATGGACACTCAGAGAGCTGCTGTATGAGCCGATGAACTGAGGAAGAAGAAACATCAATGGAAAAGCTGAGGCAAAGTTTCTTCCCTCATCAAAATAAATCTTCAGAAATGAGGCATTTGATCCACAGCGAGCGTGTGTTCTTCGTCTCAAATTGTTTAAGTCGACTGATTTTTGAGTGAGTGACAGTTGTGGGTTGGTAGGCAGGAGCAGGCAGAGGGAGACGAAGGATGACAATTATCCACCGGCTCGGTGGCTCTCAGCTGTGGCAAACAGTCTCCAAAGGTGCTTATGTCTGTGTGCACTCTGAGATTTTGTGGGAGATTTCACTCCAGAGCCCATCAAACAGACTAGAGATGAAAAGATACCCACAGACCAGACTCTCAGGGTGGGATTTGGGATCCTGGGCTCCTAACCACTCCTTCAGGATTCTTTACTCATGACCCCACACAAAAGTACTTACTGAAGTTCAGATAATCTGGCTTTCTCTCAATTATCCATGAGATTTAGGCAAAATTGCACATTTCTATTTCATTTTTTTGGTAGGAATTGCTTAAATCGCAGGCAAGGAGTCAATCCAAGCTTTACCTGCTAGAAGCCTCCCTAGGTTAGCTTCGCTTACTGTTTCTCATTTCAACATGAAAACCATCGTTACAACGACTTCTCTTTGAACTCTGAGAATGGAGAATTCTGAAAATTTGACAGTTGGTGGCAATTTATGTAACTTGTTCTATTACTGTTGGCAGAATGTGGGAAAACATAGGAATGAAACTCTGAATCTGTAATATATGTACACATATATACATATACATTTATATATTTTTTAACAGCAATAGAAGACAGAAATGGCAGAGCACTGGGGCTGGAGAGGGACTCAGAGATCAGTCATTGCATGAGGCTTCTCATTCAGACAGACTTAATTTTGATTCCGAGGTATTAGCTCCTACTGATTTCTAACCATCAACCAGGGAGCACATGGAGTTCTCGCCTCCTCCCTCTTTCCTCTCTGCCCTGTCACCTGCCCCCTGGCCTTAGTGTCATGGAGACAACTCCCTCATCGGCTCCCTCACACTCACCTGACTTCTGAACTGCAGATGCATCCTTCAGCTCCCTCTGCAGCCCTGGCACAGGGTTGCTGACCCCCCACCTCTGCTCAGTGTTTGTTCCCTCGGGCTGAAATGTTCCCACTTTGCCAGCTACTCTAACTCTTCTCGTCCTTCAAAGTCCAACTTTAATCCCATCTTTGGGAAGCCTCGCAGTTAGGACTCCCGGTTACCTCTGAACTCCTGTACTTCGGGCTTGCCCTCCAAGGTAGCTCTGTAGGACATCTGCCTCCCCCATTGAACCAGAGACTCCTTAATTATAAAGGAGTAGGAGGAGTGATGAATATTTGTAATGCAATTTGGATTCATAGGGGCCTCTGCATACATCAGACCCTTGTAGAGTCCCCTTGAGGTTGATAACTTTCCATTTTACAAATGTGAAAACACAACAGTTAGACTAACTGGCCTCAGGTTACACAGGTGACAGGATAGGGGGTGAGACTGGTGAGCAGGACCCACAAGCTTAGGCACTTAGGATGCACTGTGCCCCCTGCTGAGTGTGGGGCCTTGGCATGCTCCTCTCTGTCTCCCCAAGGACCTGTAGCCAGTGGTAAATATTTGTGGAGTGGAACTGGGCAGGAGGTAGATAAGAAAGGAGTTAGTGAGCTGAGTGCTCTAATCCCACCCCAGGCCCAAAGGTCAAGGGGAGAACCTCCCTACAAGCTGGACCTCCTCTGAGGCTCCCAACGAGAGGTCAAGGGGGGCGTCTTCACTGTGTCCTCTACGATTTCATTTCTTGAAGGGATTGGGACATAAACGAATGCCTTAGACCGTAGGACTAAGAAAGAGCCAGTCATGAGACTATTGATAATTTAGATTTCCTGATTCCTTTAAAAATTTATATGTACTATTAAGAATTAATAACCTATATTTATTCTAATGAAGTGGAAAATGAGTTTGTGAAAAACCCTTTCTGTAAATTGAAAGCTTTCACTAATTTTATTAACATATGCATTTTTTTTCTTAATGATGCTTTAAAAGTATTTTCTCATACCTTTCTGTCTCTTTAACTTTCCTTATAATTGTTTTACAAACTGTAAGGTAAGAAATAACAAACATCATTATTTATAGAAATTTAGAGAAAACTCATATGCTACAGAACATATGAACACGTGCTCCTAGGAGGTTGGAAATGTCAGAGAGAACCAGAGGGCAGGAAACCGCTGAGAGGTGGGGCCTGCATTCTGCTGACCCAGCCCAGACGCTGGGTTCTGGGAGCTGGGAATGGGCCAGCTGCTGGGGGTCAGGTCACTCAGGAGAGCAGGTGAAGCAGGGCGTTCCAGCACAGTGATGTAGAACAGGGTGACCATCTGTCCCAGGTTTAGCTTCATGAAAGCCCTGTGTCCTGGGAAACTTCTCGGTCCCAAGTAAACGGGCTATTGGCCACCCTATTGAAGAGCCATCCAAAACAAGGGTCATAAAAGAATGTTCAAACTATGCAGGTTTTTAGTGGTCATTGGTTTATCAGTTATCATGAGCAGGTGTCCTCCCTTTGAGCATTAGAAGGTTAAAATTTGACCTTGTTTAGAGAAAAGACTCTTGCAGCAGTTCTATCAATACATATGGAATGCTGCTCATGAAATTCAATCCTTTTCCCTCTCCCACTCATGGCTGTGTGTTGTTCGGAAAGTATGCATGAACTTAGAAGTATGTGACACGTGCCCACGTTCATAACCTTGGCGTTTAAAATCCAAGGTTAACACTATTTGCCTTAGCGTGAGGTCAAGCAAGCGCTATGGATCATGGAATCACACGCCATGAGGACACTGGACAGGTGTTCGTGCAAGTCCTGGGGGTCTCACCCTGAGGAGGAGCCTCTGTCCCAGGGTCTGGATTTGCTCCCAGAGAGGAACCCCCTCCTCAGGGGAGGCCAGAGGTTCTATGGGGATTAGCAGG
This sequence comes from Sus scrofa, assembly GCF_054392235.1. NCBI lineage: Eukaryota > Metazoa > Chordata > Mammalia > Artiodactyla > Suidae > Sus > Sus scrofa. Next base: position 5,103,177 of record NC_139383.1, read on the forward strand.
CCTAGGACTTTCCTCTTCCATCTTAAGGGAAAAAAAATAGTTGTCTTATTTTTTCTTTTTTTTCAAAAATAGAAACTATATATAGACTCAGAACTGGAAACAGAAAAAGAGGAGTAGAGGATTCCTCTGGTTCTTAGTCTTTATCAAAGCAAATTTCTCCCCTTTCTGCTCTTCCAAGCATCAACGTCTCTGATAACATTTTAACTTCTAATATTAAAAAATGAATATTGTCGCTTTCTATTCTTTAACAGTTAAATGTTTTGTGTCCCTAGGCAAGTCTCTCAGGAAGATGCATATGCTATGAACTACTTAATAACATTTGAAATGGCTGAAACATGACTATATACAGGAATATAGTAATACAGATATATTACCTAGAGCCTACATAGTTCCCAAACTCTGTAATTTTTGTGTGTAGACATATCTATACATCTCTGTGTGTGTATGTATGAAGTTATACATGCACATAACACATAAGAAGCTGAAGAATCACACGGAACAGTGATCAGCTCTGGGGCAAAAGAGAGATGAGTTCTGGGAGGAGGTTGGAGGATAAGGACGGCCCCTCGAGCGCCCTTCCGCAGTGACCTTTTAGTCTGGCCATGTTCTTCACCCCCTGCCCCCACGCTGCTACTCCTCCTCCCCAAGAAGGTATTAGGTGCCAGAGAGGCCCAGACCTGATGGTTTAAGGTAGGCCTTTTGGGCTACTCTGCGGAGGTCTGAATCTTGGACCTGCCACTTTCTGCCTGTGTGACCATGACCTAGGTCTTTAATTGCTCAACGCCTCCGTTTCCTCATCATTTCCTTTATAGGGTTATGAGCCGTGAAGGAATGAAGACACTTAGAACACTGCTTTTCACTTAGAATGTGGCTGACTCAAACTCTCTGGAGCCTTCGTTCCAGCTGAAGTTCTTCTGATGACTGTGAATTAGAATTGCTGGTCCCCACTGCCAGGCCCAGACCGCAATTTAGTTGAGGGCAGGAAAACATCTCATCACTGGTATGCTTTAGTGCTTAGAACCGTGTGCATTTAACATTATTGGTGTGGATGTATCTATCCCTTTAACACAGGTTATTAAACCCTTATTAAACCCAGACAGTGTGGCAGATTCTGGGGCCTCACTCGTGAGGGCGGCATGCACAATTCCTGCAGTAGAACAGTTGGGACTGTGGAGTCTGGAGCTAGACTGCCTCCACCTGGCTCCACCAGTTCCCACTGTGTGATCCTGGGCAAGTTACTTAACATCCCTGTGACTTATTTTCATCATTCGTCAACTGAGGACAACAATGACCTCCATGTCATAGGACTGTGAGGATTGTGTGATAAATCATATAAATACATGTGAAGAGAGGAAGCGTACTCACAGCAGGCGCCTGATGTATGCTAAGCACTATGAAGATGGTCTATCATTTCTTTAAGTTGGAATCTAGGTAGGTGATACTGGGTTTGGAATGAATGATTAATGAATGACCTGATTCTGAAGGTAATATTTTCTAACTTACTGAGCGATCTTGACTCATTATATTAGCAAAAAGACATTTTTCACAATCAAAACAGGTAATATGAATTATACTAAAAATCTGAAAATCATTTTAATGAATAAATAATTCCTCTCATTTGGTTAAAACATGTGTTACACTGGAAGAGCAAATTCAAATGGCTATTTCAATAAGGAAGGTATATTACTGGATAAAAGTTTTAACATTAATTCCAATTTCCCTCAAGATACTAGCACATATTAGTGTGGAAAAGGAGAGAGTCATACCGAAAATCCATATCTAGACACCTCTTCCTCTGCAATAATAATAAAGTCTTACAAACTCGTGCTGAGAGTTGTGTTTCAAAATGGTTTCTATGACACCACAACTTTGCATTTTTTGATTTATGCATCTCACACGAACTGGAGAGCTAGTCTTTTTAATTCCTTTTGGAAGTGGCTAGTTCGTTCTATGTTCCTCTGAAGATAAGAGAGCTCTTTCTCTGAATTGCTCCCTCAAATGGAAGATAAACAGAGAAAAGTTAAAATAAGAATAGAAAATAGTCCCTAGTTTCGCAAGGACGGTGGGTGAATGAGACTGTATTTTCATGGTTTCCCTCTAGACAAAAGCATTTACAGATGGGTGTTTCTTTCTTCTTTATAACCACAGGTGATTTCAAAATAGATTTGTAGAGATGAAAGCACCAAAAATGTCCACATAGATGGGAACTGATTAGCACTAGTGGAAAAGCAGTTATAACTGTATTTGAAGGGAAATTTTCTTACTGCGAAAAAGATTAAATACCCACTAATTATCTATTTCTATTTATTTATTTTTTTCTGGTGGGAAGGAAACTATGTTGACCAATCTCAGGTTTAAGTTTTTAAGTTCAGTAAAATCATTAAATATTCAACTAATTTTTTTCTACCTGTTTTCTCTCTCCTTCATCTTTCTCATTTATGCATTTGCCAAACCAACTTTCTATCTATCCACCTGTTTGAAAATCTGTCTGCCTATCTATACACCTGCCTATCACTTATTTATATCTCTATGTATCTATGTATCTATGTATCTATCTATCCATATATCTATCATCTATCTATTTATCTATCTATATATCATTTCTATCATTGAAGAAGCACAATAGGCTTAAAATGATGGCAAAAGGAAGAAAAGAATGGAAAAGAGGGAGGCAGGTCTGAATGTTTGATAGCGAGGTTTCTTCTTAAAAGAATTCTCCTCGGCTGTTAAGCCTACATATAGCACTGGAATAATAAGAAGGGATCCCTTATTATTTTCCCTTTACCATAAAAAGCCTCTAAAATGTATTTCCAGGAAATAGGTGGGGTATTTCGTGGCTAGAAGAAGGAAGTTATGCAGCACTGAAGAGACACATGGAAAGGGAAGCAGAGGACCAGCATCGCTCTACTTCGTTGGACACCTGGCTTGATACATTTCACGGTCAAATTTACAATGTAAGTACAACCAAACTAAAAAGACAGTCTCGGGAACATGGTTAGGGCGGTGCGTGTAGTAAATTTTTCTTGAGCAGCGCTCTCTTTGATTGAAAGATTTCAAGATTAGATTGAGACTTAAGGAATCATAAAGGAAAGCAACAATTAGCCAACACAATTTGTAGTTGATTATGATGAAATATGAAAACCATCAAAATCAGTCAGTCATCTGTGCAGAGTGGGGAGGAGCAAACGCATCCTGAATCCTGTCTATACTGTGCTTTGACTGTCACCTTTGAGATGCTGCCTCATTTTGAACACAGCGAAGGCTGTGGGGAGGGGGAGGTAGACTCCCTCTGAAGGTGGACCCCAAGTCAAGACGTGAGTTGGAGAGGACCATTCTCAGGGGAGAAGGCTGGTGGTGGGGACACTTCCGCAGCCTGCAGGTATTAGTTTAGAGGAGAAATACCTGGAACACCCTCAGTGCCTACACTGTACGTTGACAGCCAATAAGAGCAGGTACAGAGGGAGGAGGAAGGGATGAGGAGGTAGAAATAGAGGAGAGAAGCAGAGTAAAAGACAAGGAGACTGGACGTGAGGCAGAGTGGGCTGAGTCTGAACAGTCAGCCCCATTCCCAGGGGCCAAGCAGACACGCACGTCTTAATCTCTATGAATTTTTTTTTTCTTTTTAGGGCTGCACCTACGGCATATGGAGGTTTCGAGGCTAGGGGCTGAATCAGAGCTGCAGCTGCTGGCCTATACCACAGCCACAGCAACCCCAGATCAGAGCCGCATCTGTGACCTACACCACAGCTCATGGCAATGCTGGGTCCTTAACCCACTGAGCAGGACTTGGGGTGGAACCTGGGTCCTCATGGATGCTAGTTGGGTTTGTAACTCCCTCCATGACTAATTTTAGTAATTCCAAAATACTTGGACATCTTACAGACCATTTGGATGAGTAAAGCAACCATGGCCTAAAAAAAAACGCCAGCCCCTTTGGTATGGGTATAGGTACGCCTCTGTGACGAGCGCAGTGTGGAACCTTGGGCGGCACTCCACACAGGCCAAGGTCAACTGGCAGCAGTGGCCTCTGTCCAGCCTGCTTCCTATGCCAAGGGCAGGAAGCATGTGGCTGTGGGCACCCCAAACAAAGCTGCCACCCTGGAGGAGCCTGGGATTCTTGGGGTCCTGCTGTGGGCAAAAAAGACTGAAATAAAGACAAAGATACGAATGGAGGGAAGAGGAAGGAAGGGAGGAAGAGAGGGAGAGATACTAAAAAACAAAGTTCTGGAATTCCAAAGGTCAAGACACAGCCTGCGAAGGACACTGGCTATGGGGTCTCCATGGAAAGAGGGGCAAACCTGGCCTCTTAAGGGCAAGTGTTGTTGGAGGCAGAGTCCCCACGGCCGATGGCCTCTTTTGTTGTCCAATCTGACCAGCACTAGAAACAGTCGGCTAATCCACCGTGTGTGGACTTGAGGAAATCCTGTACTCTTCCAAACATGTTTAGAATATGCACAACATCTAAAATACGTTTTAATTTGAAATAGGGTAGGAATGCTTTCAAAATATAATATGCTGGTATGCTTTCAACCTTTAATAAATGTGAAAACTTAAAAAAAAATTGTCTCCAAGTAAAAGTCATCAAATTTAATAACACTAAATAACAAAACGGAAATTCCTCCGCTGAAAGCCCATGTGTCCAGGTCTGTCTGCAGGGTTTTCCTTCCAGTTCTTAGGGCGACTTCATTTTATGCAGTCTCCGGATTCCTAAGCATTGTCTGCCTCAGAATCCCAAGGGAGAACTGCCTTGTTAATAGTTTTCCATACTTTGTAAGACAATTTAGAGCAATCCAAGCTGAAAAAGGTCAAAGGACTCTGTCCTTGACTCCTGACACATCATCTCAAAAGTTCAACTTAGCCCTTGAAAACAAATCCGGAACAAAACAGAAGCATTTTCCTCTAGGCATCTGAAAGACTGACAATCATTTTTTATCCCCTCAATCTAAGCGAAGCTTAGTGGAAATGGTTAGAGCAGCAAAATATGTTCTATAACTTGATATTCATAAAAATATAAAGTGGCACATTAAGACTTTTTGTAGACTCTACCACCAACTTGAAAAATGAATATTTTAAAATTGCCCTGAAGTTACATGCCAAGTGTGCTAGAAATATATTTTATTTCTTTGTTATAAATATTCATTTGAATTAAAGCCTTCCAATGTCATATCAAGCAAACTGTAAATTTTGAAACTAGGAAAAACAAAGAGTTACTACTTATTGTGTTAAAAAATACTTTTTTTCCTCTCTTACAGGCTTGGGGAATAGGCATGTGAATTATGGGCCAGGAAGAAGTCTTGGGCTTTTAGAAAAATGAAGACCCAGAAGTGGAGAAGTGTGCCCAGTGTTTTCTGCAGCAGGAAATCTAGTGACAGTCACCTGGTGCAGGGAGTTAGAGATGCTGGGGCCCGTCTCCCTCTGACACATGTTCCCAACACACCTGACCTGGGAAGCAGCAGGCATAACCGCTCTCCTAAAAGGTACAAGCATGTACTAAAATAAAATATATTTTCATCAAGTCTAAATATAGCTCCCTATAAGCCGTACATGCCGGAGAAAGCTAGCTTTATATACTGTAATAAAAATGTATTTAAAGTGAAATAAACCCTTTAATTCATGCTCATCTTGAGACATACATACCAAAGTGTAAATGTTTAAAAACAAGGCAATAAAGACATTTTTATGGTTGATAAACTACAAATTTGTCTGGGGAAAAAAAATCATTCAATGTTTGACAAAAGAGCTGTGATAAGAGATAAAGAACACAGTCTTCCCTGTCTAAAGAACCAGAGGGGGAAATACAGCTTGTCCCTAGTCCCACATTTTCAACTATGTGTGCTATGATTACAGTTATAAACAATGGATACTGTGTCAGTGAGGAGAAAAACAAACAATAGGTCTTTTTCTGAAAGTATCTGTAGGAAGAACATACAAAGTAGTCAACAAGGGAACAGAAATAATCCTTGTATTCTTTGTAAAAATAATACTTTAAGATTCATTTGCAAGAATGTTGGTATTCTTTTCCACTGTGCATCTTATTTTCCTTCATTCACTATAGAATTTTTCCCAACTTGCACCTGGTTTGACCAGCAGTCAGCTGGCTTCTGAGGATTCTCCCTTTGCATTCCCTCCAACCCCCAGAGACTGTCTTTGACAGCTGCACAACTGTGCTTTCTTCAGTTATAAATGCAAGCTTGTGACACCCTTTGCTTGATTCAGTTAAAAACCGAGTTAAATGAAATCAATTCAACAAACACTCCCTCAGTGCTTACTGCGCTGAAGGCACTGTTGGTTTGGGAGGGTACAGACGGAGAGGAGTGAGACATAGTCTTCAAGGAGCTTACAGTCTACTTTGGGGTACAAGACGAGCCCAACAGAAGCAAGGCAGAATGTATACTTCATAGGGGAGACAGTGATGAAGTGTCACATTAGTTTAGAGGAAAAGGGCTGGATGGGAATGCCGCCCGATAAGAGAAGGGCTCACCTAAGAACAGCCTCCAAGCACCGGGGCTTCTGTGGTTGGAGGCGGGAGCGGGAAGAAGGTGGTCTTCTGTCGATGGACAGAGTGAGAGCAGAGTGTGGAGTGGGAGTCACAGAGGGGTCGTCCAGCATGACTGGAGCCCAGAGTGCCCCTCTGGGGGGCGAAGGATAGGAGAGAGGGTGGCCGTAGAGGCCTCATAGCTGACAGACAGACGCAGCATCTGGAGCCGAGAGGAACCTTCTAAAGGACGTGAGTGAGGAGCAGTGACTTCCCACACCTCTTTGTGCCTGCGATGGCACAGAAGGGGGCCGAGGGCAGGGCATGGGACAGAGTGGGGACGTGGCTGTCCAGATGGGGAGACACAGGGACCCGAGCCAGGGCTGAGAAAGGACATGGGGGGGCACCTGGCCAAGGAGGAAGAGGTAGAACAGGACATGGGGGCTGAGACAGGGACTTGACGAGAACCCTTACACACTGGCCCAATTCTCGGTCCCAGCTCTGACACAGATTTTGCTGAGGTTCTAAAACTGAGGGGTGAGTTTGTCCTCATTAACTTTTATTCTTGTTAATACTTTTAACCTTTGAAGTCCAATCAGAAAAAAGCAGAAAATAGATCATTTTACCTCCTCTAAGAAAAGAAATTCAGATTTCATAAGGAAGCACATTTTTTCAGAGTCCCTTGTGTTGCTCTGCGGGGCCTTTAGATAATTTCCAGACACACAGTTAACCTTCACAATTACTTCAGTGCATTGGGCTCTTTGCTTAAGAGTCCAAGTGCCCTCCCCTGGGGCCTGTCTGAACACTTGAGTTTATGCAACTCTTTACATCAGTTTGTTCCTTAATCTGTATTTTAGTTTTAGGAACCTCATGTTGCTGGCTGGGTCCCACTTTCACAACTGGGCTCTGAAGAATAAACACCTGTGCAGAGATTGGGACTTCGGGTTTAGTCAAAGAATGTTCATATCTTCATTTGAAATTCTATTTATATTTTATTTAGACAAGTGTTTTGGCTCCTAATAGGCTCCTAATGAGTTGCTGCCGGTAAGGTTTACAGATTAGAAACTTTCTGTTAGGATGGCAATGGGTGGTTTTTCATTTGCCAACTATTGAGAAGAGAAAACTAATTTAATGCAGTCTAAACACAGTTGCATTATTAAGACCTGCATTAGAAACCTACCTTCTTCTATTGTTGATTGACCCTGTCTACTTAGAGGAATCTTTCTTATTTTTGGATTCTGTTATGTCTACTTTATATCAATGAACTGTACTGCCTTTGTAGCGCTACCAGATTGAACTTACAAAAATAAGCGGCAGGCCACCTGGGAGTCTGACTGTGTAAGCATTAACCAAGCACGTCCTGGGGACCAGTGCACCAGCATTTATGTAAACCGGGTGTGAATGCAAGCCCTTGTTAGTCGTGGGCTCTGTGCGCAGGGCCCCAGGAACGGCTGACTTTCTTTCGATGCCAATGGCTTGACGGCTGCATTTAAACACACTTTCACAAAACTCATCTGTATCTTTTCCCAAAGAAACCAAGATGGAGTTAGCTCCTTGCGGGGCTAGGACGGAAAACTTCCTAGCAGCAAATGAAATGGAATAGCTGCTGTTTCCTGGAAAAAGAACCCAGGAAGGACTAGCAGTCTGTGAACTCAAAGTGTTGACTGAAGTACTTGGCTACAATATATAGCAGGCAAGGACATCCAGTCTTTAAAGGTATCAGATAATAAATGGCAGGGAAAAAAACATCCAGTTCACTTGTTATTCTCCAATATATTATGTAACAAACGCCTAGGCAGCGAGAGACACAGTCTCTTTTTTGCCATTGGTCTATGATGGATTCTTAAAACACCGTGTTAAAAGCTAAATGTTCCCATGTAGAATGGCATTGCCTGAAACCCTAAGTCCTCACTACAGCTATTATGCATTTGTGAGCAAACTGCTCATCAGTTCATCTCAAGTTGCCTCCTCTTCAACAAAATCATGTTAGACATAGAACTTAGTGGTACAGATGATGCTTTCTTTGATCACACAAAAGGGCTTTATACAAGAATTGTAAATCTCCACTTCAATTTGTTTTGGCAAAATGTTTTCTGTAGTGTCATTCCATTTCACTGTCTTTGACATTTTTTTACAATTATCCTCTCCTATCTCGTTAGACTAAAAGGGGATGGTCTCTACTGTTTCAAAGGAAAGTGTGTTGGTTGCTTACAGGATGAATAAAAATGTAAGAGATGCTTTTCAAGTTCTAGTGTACATTCCTCAATTCGTCTTACTAAATATGGACAATGAATAGCATTTGAAAGATCTTAAGCTTCATGCTTGCTTCACAAAAAGGAATTCTTTCCTCACTACTGAAGGGTATCTGGATGGACAATGACAACTGTTTCCTGGACCTCAGACACAACACAGGAGCAACATACAAAGCTAGACATGAACTGCAGTGTAATTGCAACGACTGAGGGAACAAGACAAAGCATACGAAGGGCTACTTAAAGAAAATAGGGAGGCTGCCTTTTAGAACCATAGAATCAAAGACTCTTCACATTTCCAACCAGATAGGACCTCTGAGCTCACAGGCCCATCCTGTGGTGTGGAAGCCCTGTTTCCCAAGGGAGGGGGCTTTCAGATCTAAGGATTAGTCCCTCGACTCTTATGAGGGGTGGGTGGGGGGGAACACTCAAAAACGGCATCTAATTAGAGTTTTATCAAAGTTGCTTCCAAGAGAGTCCATTAGATGTTCCACTGCAGCTTTAGGGGGTTAAATACATATTCCTTGATGCAGTTATTAACTAATCATGTTGATCAGGCATAGGTTTCTGGCTTTAGCTGTCTTCAAAACAATTTCCACAACAGCACATCAGTTCAACCTTGAGTAAACACATGGTTAGTGCCTACGACATACAAGCCAAAGGAGACAGTCACTTGGGAGCGCTTTTTCCCCATGAAGAACGGCTGATTTAGGGCCCATCTCCCGATGGCACAGAGCAAGCAGAACCGGGCTTGGAGACCCGACTTGCGACAGGTCACACAATTCCATTAGGAAAAGATCCTCGTATAAATGGGCACAAGCCCAATCTGGCTGAAAAGTGACAATTGGAATTTTTGTTGTCACCAAGGAGTAGCAGCATGAGATTTTGTGTTTAGAAAGGCAGTTCCGCGGGAGAGTGAGGGTGCGTTTACGAAGGAGAGGCGCGTGCAAGCTCGGCTAAGAGACTTTTAACAGTCCAGGAAAAAGAGGGAAAGCCGGAGGACCTGCTCCGCAGCCTGGGGGAGATGTGGCAGGTCTGAACTCGGGGGGTGGGGGGGGAGATGATGGAAAGCGAGCGTGAGAGGGTTTTTCACAGGGGGAGTCCCCAAGACGGCATGAGTTGGCTGGAGGGGGGCGAGAGAGTGGATGGCGTGTATGGGATGGCTCTGAGGTTCTAGCAGAGCTGATGAAATGATTTATGAACAAATTTGGGGCATGCCATAGGAGTAAGTATGGGAAGTGGGTAGCGCATTTAATTTTGGCCATACTGGGTTTAGAGTTTCTAAAATGCCGTTGAAAACATGAGTTTGGTATTCAGGAGAGAACAGGCTTTTAGAAAAATAGACCTGGGAACCGCTGACCTGGAAGTGAAACAGATGACACTGCAGGGGAGAATGTGGAGCTGATGTCCTGAAAGCATCAGTGCCTGCAGCTGGAGGTGAGGGAAGCAGGCGGAGAAGGCAGGGGTGAAAGAAGGAGAGGGAACCATGGCACAGGGTCTAAGGGGAGATGCCGAGAGTCCAAGGGGCATCATCAGAGTCCTCGTCCTGAGCCCACTGAGGCTGATTACACGCTTCCTGCCCGGGCTGACCAGGGCTCGGACAGGACAGCGCCCCAGGCAGGGGTCAGGTTGGTGGTTAGTAAATATTCGCTGAATTGAGCTGAATTCTGTCAAACTAAATTGAGCTAGGGAAGGCCATTTTTGAGTTCAGGAGATGGCGCAGAGAGTGCCAAGGGGGTCATCCCGCAGCAGTGGTCCAAAATGTACATCCACATGTGACCGTCTTACAGCCAGAGACGCCCCGCGCCAGGCAAGTGTTGCTAGGGATGGACCAGCAGATGCAAGAGCCCAAGTTCTTAGATCACAAGACAGGAGAGATTTGGTGGGGCACAAACCAACCAAATGCTGAGGGGTTCCTTCAGCCTCCCCTGAGAGGCTCTCAGGGTGGACGAGTGGAATCTTGCTCTCCAGCTGTGGCTCTGGAGCCCTGCGCAGGCTGTGCCTCCGCCGTGGGGGAGACGGCAGGCAGGCAGGCAGGTGGGCCATGTTGACCGGAGGGCTGGATCAGCCCTGAAGGATCCATTCTGAGCAGAGGTGGGGGAGATCTGAAAGCTCACCAGAGTAGGGGGCTGCACAGCAAAGCTCCAGGCCATGTGGCACATCTGAAGGTTCCAGAAGGTCACAGGTCATGCGGGCTCAGAGGTGCCCGTGCCTGCCAGCCGAGGCATGGCCCTGTCACCACCTCGGGATGCCTATGTACTGCCTGCACAGGGCTGAAATAGAGGGGTGGGTGAGGGAGAAGTAGGGTGATTCTCTAGGCCTTAGGATAGGTGGGGGTGGGCAAGAAACAGGAGAGGACAAGCTGGGGAAGCAGCTTTCAACCTAAATGTGAAAGAATCATGCCCCTGAGTTGCCTGAGAAGTGTCCTGACTGAGGGCTCAGCATAGGGAAGTGAGTTTTGAGGTTCGAAGCAAAGCACACTTCTTTTTGGCACCTGCTTTGTGTCTGTGAGGTTCATTTCCACAGCAGGTGCCACAAAATGGAGGCAGTCACTCCAGGTTGTACGTGCTGTTTCAGGTAGGATGAAGTGATGTCTAGTTATGCCCCTGGGACCTTCTCAGGAGGAACGGAGGACAGTGAGTCTGGTGGGACCTCGATGAGTTCTTTCTCTTAAGCAATCCTTTGATCATCGAGTATTTTCCTAAGCAGTGGATAACATCTCTGCAGGGAAATGTAACAGTTTTTCAGCTAACAGCTTTTAATATCATTAAGCCCTGTTCATTTGAAAAATCTACATTTCCTGCAGCAGCCCTAAACTTTACTGAGACTGGGTTTGGGACCCGACCTTCAGAACATCACCTCCGGATGGATGCGTGCGATGGAGCTGTGCACACTGCTTTATTACAAGGTCCAATGGTCCTTCTTTTTCAGTTTCATTTTCTCTTACAATCCAGCCTTATTCGGGCCAATCATTCCCGCTTATACCTTTGCAGTAAAAATCAGTTGTGACACCTCCCAGAGGAGGGCCCATCTCTCTTTTATCTTCCTCCCCCACCCACCCGAGCTCGGAGAGGGGCTGCCCGATGGGGAGGGAGCCCCACCTTCGCTTGCTGGGGTGGGCGGTGACTACATCCATTGTATGGACCATGCATGCTAAGGTTTGGTTTCTGCTCATGACACTGCCTTTCTAGCTTTAGCTTTCCCAGCTTTTCAGGTGTCAAGCCAGAAAACAAAGCAAATCTTCAGTGATCTGGCCTAACCTGCACTGTTTGTCCCATTTCCACAAGCCCATCAGGTCTGAGCGTGGCCAGACTTTTCCTGTCCTGTGTCTCCCGTGCACTGCACATTTGTCTGTGGTGCCCGCAGCACTGACTTTCTCAGGAATGGTCAGCCTCCTCTCTCTCCTTGGGCCTCTCAGTGTCTGTACACAGGTTTATTTTTTATATGAAGGCTCTAAGTCAGGCCAAGTTGTGTTTCTTTATCTTGCTGACCTCTCTTGTCCACTGCTGGAGAACAAGGTATGTGAGACCCTGAATTTTAACTAGTCTCAGTCTGGGATATTTTAAGGGATTCATGGTTATTTTTTCCCCTAAGGGTTGTTTAGGAACTCACCAAATGTGGACCACTTAGAAAAGTCAGAGGCGCTAAACCATGTGGTTAGCGTGTGTGTGTGTGTGTGTGTGTGTGTGTGTGTGTGTTTGTGTACTTCTTTCTGCTTAGGTACCCAAAGCTGTTTGCAATTATTAATGACATGTAACATTTAAGCAGATCATAGGATTATCTGCATACTACAATTTCCTTATAGTTTTATTATAGTTTGTCACTCAAAATTTCCCCATAATTTGTCGTGGCCACAGGAAATATATCACAGACAGTTTTATTGAGCTGGCACCAAGGAGGTAGAAGGAGATATTCAGTATAACCTGTAGCATTAAAGAAACAATTTATGTACAGGACTTACTAGACACTTAAATAGACCTAAATTGAATAAGAAATGCTACTTTAAAATTTCCAATTACTCCGTATTCTATTATCTATGAATCCTGCATATCAACACCAGGGTAAATTTCTTAAGAAACTGCAAGCAAGAAGCTAAATTTGCACATTGATTTTTGTCTTTTGTCTGTAGTTTAAGGCTAATTTAAAAGGATGGTGAGGAGATTCTATTTTCAACTGGCTGAAGTTCAATAAGAATGTAATAAAACACTGTTATAGCAAACTCTTTCACAGTGAAATTTTGGCAAAGCCAAACCCAATTCCTTTCAATGTGCTCCAATTCAGCCAAAATACTGTTCTAGTGAGCAAGGCATCCATTAGAGTGACAAGCTTCCTACAGTACCAGGATTTTTCCATATTTTATTACAAACCAAATCAGCATTTCAATGCTTTGAATTAAGAATGCAAAAAGGACGTACATAATAAAATCAATAAATGGCATACAGTTTCATTACAACTATATTTTTATCATTAGCCTACATTTTTTTTTTAATTTCACAAGCATATTTGATCACTTTAGATGTAGGAAATTACTTCACTTAATTATTCTTACAGTGAAAGCTTTGTAATTCTTTAATAAGGTCTACTGATTAGCTTAAAAACCCTAATGAAAAGAGTGACCCTACAACAGATCTCTTTGGGTACAAATCAAGAAAGGGAAGTTTTCAAGGTTTCTTTTTCTCTCTTTTTTTTTCTCCCTACCCCTTCCAGCTAGGTTGCCTTTTAGACCCACTGCTTCCCCCTGATGGAAGACTTGAAAGGAGGCTTTGGAAGGACACGGGGTGGGGTTCTTAAAATCAGGGGCAGAGGTGCTTCTGTAGACTTCGTGCTTCACTTCCTGCTCGTCTTCCTACCCTGGGCTTTGTCCTAAAACTTCCTACCAGTCGCCAATGACTTCCCTTTGTTTTCAGGGTAAAGTTGATTACCCTGAAAGCAAAGCAGTTTTGACCTCAATCCGCAGACGAGGCCAGCACTTTTTAGCCTCGCCTCCCATGTGCTTCTCTGCACCAGAGCACCGTTCCCTCCCCATCTCCTCCTGCTTCCCCCGAGGGACCCTCTCCCAGAGCTAGGGTCCTACTCAGGGTCCCCTCCACCACGGGAAGTTTGCCTTCTCAGCTTCTGGGTCATTTTCCTGATCTTCGATACCTTCCATCCTCATCCGTTCAACCAGTATTTACGGTTGTGCAATATGGAACACATTGTTTCGCAGCTGTATCTTCTTCTTCTTCTTTTTTTAAAAAATATTATTATCATTTTTTTGGCCTCACCCAAAGCATGCGGAAGTTCCCAGGCCAAGGACTGAACTTGAGCCCCAGCAGTGACAACATCGAACCCTGAACCTCTAGTCACCAGGGAGCTCCCTCATGGCTCTATCTTCTACACAATGAAATCCCAGTGATTCTTCAAGCTATGCTTCCTCCACAGGCTTCCTTCACAGCAAAGGTCCACCAGGACCTCTTTCTTCCCCGGACTTGCAGCCTGTCTACCACTCTGCTCCTGCCTAGCAAAGCTACGCTCCCGTTTGAGCCTGACTTAAAACCTTCCAACAAGACCGTTGTCTGCAAATTACTGCCTCTGAGGCCCTGAAGGAGTCAATCAACGTCTATAAGTTTCAGTTTCCTTGTCAACAAAATAGGGCAATATGTACACCACAAGACTGCTTGTAAAGATAAAGTGAGATAATATTGGTGGAAGTGTTCTCTTTACATAAATAATTATTATTTCATATATGACCATGTTTTAAGCATCATTTTATTAATGTTGTCAGTTAAATAATTTGAAGTTCTTGTCTCCAGTGAAGCCTGCCATATAAGGCTTAAGTAAGAGGCCACATTAAGCAGCAAGAGTTTCTTTTCGGATATATCATGGCTTAAGAGATTAGTTTCAGCAGCTTGGAAATAAGTGGGGATTATTATCATGGTGGAAGGCAATAAGACTCATCCACGGTCCTAACTGGATTGACTTTATAGACAGAACAACATTCCAAAAACCATTCTTGCCTCATGTTTTAACTGAGAACCAGGATAAAGTAAAAGTATTAATTTAAGCAAGGCCTAAAATGTTGGGATTTCTTCAGTAACATTATCCTTCCGCTGATTTTGTGACTACAAATTTTCAGAAATTAGTGAAAGCAATGACGTCGCTCGTGGTTGGGAAGCAGTCGGCTCACTAAGAGAAAGGTAGCAGCTATTTCGCAACAGAGCAGGGGAATAAAAAAGGGCCTAGAAAAGCCTGTTGCTTTCAGTGGAAACCATAAGAGGAACTGAGGAGGTTAAGCCCTAAGAATGTATGTAGATAACCGATCTGAGTTGAGATTTGATCAAGAATCATTAAACCTTCCCTAAGAGCACTAGGGCTAAAAGGATGGGAAGGGAACAGGGGCTTTGTTTTAGATCAACAGCAAGGACAGCTCCAACAGCTTGCTGGGCCAGCTTGGCCCTGCTTCAGCACCGGCTCCCATCAGCACGTGTTAGTTGGCTGCGCCTCCCCAGCCTTGCCAGCCTCCTGTGCACTGGTGACCAGGTGGAACTCAGGTGGTCATGGTGAGCATGGTACTTTGCTTCAGTCAGTGATGAAAAACACATTCATAGTAAATGAGTGGTTCATGGTGAGAAATAAACCAGTGCAGGTTACTGACTACTAATGAAGTGCTGTGGTCTAGTTTGTAAAACAGCAAAAATATGTCTATAGCAAGGGTTGGCTGGAGATGTATGTGTATTTTCTTTTTCCATCACAAGCAAATAACCTCCAGTTCTCCCTCCCCCACACACGTGGAACATTTCCAGGGACACGTCCTTGGGTGGTGGCTGAGGAAGGGGCGGGGGACAGCTGGCATGAGACTCAGAGACTGGGAACAAGTTCACAGTGTTCATCTCTAGGGACCCGCAGAATAATTGAGAATTGCCTCTTTCATCTCCAACCCCTGCTTGCCTTTTTGCTGCCCCTGAGCCTCTGCTGTCCCCAAGTGGCCATCTGGATCACTCAGTCGGCCATTGAGATGCTGTGTGTGTAGATAAAAGTTTGCTGATGCTTCTGTTAACAAGGCTTTATTGTGTACTCTTCATCTAAGCCTAAGTTTACAAAACAGCCTGCGGTGTGGTACTGAGGTAATGGATGGGCAGGTATAAGAGTCAATCTGACCTGGCTTCAAACTCTGGTGCCAGCAGCGAGAAGCAATGTGTAGCAGGATCTTTCAGCCCATCATCTCTGGACCCATCATTCAGCCCAACACCCCTCAGTCCAGCATCTCTCAAGCCAGCGTCCTTAAGCCCAGCATCTCAGCCCTGTCATCTCACCCCAGCCTCTCCTACCCAGGTACCGACACAGGTGACTAAGTGATTTAATGCTGCTTTGACTTCTGGGGAAGGTTGCACAGCCAAGTAGTTAGCCATGCAGATTGTGAAGCAGATATATCTGGACCACACCCTCGCTCTGTTATTTACAACCTGAGTGCCACCCGTTAAATGTTGTAACTGCTTGAGCACCAAATTACTATGTATAAAAATACCAATCCAGCAAAAGACACGCAGCATCTGATGTGGGATCGTGGAGTGCTCACTCTGTGAGAGGCAGAAATTGTTGTTAATAATTTGTGGATAATCTTTGAGATTACAAATCAGATTATTATCTGATTTTCTGCACAATTTCAACCTAAGAAACAGAGCCTGTTGGCCTCTCCATATGCTTGAACAACCAAGTAAGTTGCTCACGAATATAGAAGAAATTAAACCGCTTCCTCAGAAACTCAATGACATTCCTTAGCAGTATTTTCATGATCTATTTATTACAAGTTATGTAACAACTGATGTGAATTCATTATTTCATATAGGAGTATAAAAGCAAATAGTGTCATTGTGCCTATACAAGAAAATCTTATGAAGGGTCATGATATTTTAATGAATTGACTTGTTGATAAACCCAAGATTCATTCTCCCCAGGTGGAAAGAAGCATTTATCTTCACATGGTTCTCTTTTTTTCAGAAAGTACCAATCAGGTGAATGACTCACTTAAAGCTTTCACTGGGGAAGCAAATATGCCCAGGAAATGGGCAGGTATTCTTGAAGAGAAAGCCTGATTCCTTAATCAGAGACATGGATCAGATGGAAGAACAGGTGAAGAATAAGAGAAGACAGAACAAAACCCAATGTTATGCATGGCTTGGAAAGGAATACAATATTTGAGCTGATAACTGGATAACATAGTGGTATCCAAGTCCATGTCCTCTTAGAAAGACCTCCTGAAGGTAGTACAGCCACCAGATTACTTGGGTGGGTGATTTCAGCTTACTAAGCGCATGCTCAGTGCTCACAGGCATTTCAGGGCAGTGGATCTCGCCCGAGGCTGGCTGGACCTGTCTGGACAGGTTGTCCAGGCTTCCAGGATTTTATTTGTACACGGATGGATAGAAGCAGATGGTGTTTCAGAGCTTCCACTCTGGCCGTGGCTAAGATGGTTGGAAGGCACATCTGATGCGGTCCTGCCCTCAGAGAGCTTATAGTCCAGATGGAAACCAGCTGTGAGCATGTGGTGTGCCAGGACAGCTACTGTGTAAGTTTTTGTTTTGGTTTTTGTTTTGTTTTGTTTGTTTTTGTTTTTTGTTAAGAATATGAAATGAGGAGCTTCTTATGTGGCTCAGCTGGTTAAGAACCTGCCTAGGACCCATGAAGATGTGGGTTCGATCCCTGGCCTCGCACAGTGGGTTAAGGACAACCCAGTGTTGCCGTGAGCTGCAGTGTAGGTTGCAGATGCAGCTTGGATCTGGTGTTGCTATGGCTGTGGTGCAGGCTGGCAGCTGCAGCTCTGACTTGACCCCTAGCCTGGAAACGTCCACATGCCACAGGTGCAGCCCTAAAAAGAAAAAAAAGAAGAAGAAAAAGAAGAAAAAAAAAGAACACCAAATACCAAAGATTAGGTTGAGGCCAGGTCGCTTGGGGATTTTGGCTTCATTTCCTTCAGGGTGGCCCAGCAAGGGGGGGTCGGTATTCCAGGAGGGAAAGCAGAGTTCTCCCTGCACCTGCTTCTTTCCTTTGTCTCAGTTCCCTGGCAGGGGCCCTGCGGATTCACCTCGCCTAAGCGAAGATTAACGGGATGTCAATGCAGACCAAGATAAAGAGCTTTTTACCATAAAACATCTTTCCATTTCTAAAAAAGAAACCACAATTTAAAACTCAAGCTATTTCATTAAGTCCCCAGTGGTAAGTCTCTGTGACTTATTTCATCAACCTGAAAAATTTAACTTATAACAAACGAAAAGTAAAAACTTTAATTCTAGAAGAACAGAAGAAATTCGGCCTTTTTAAAGGAAGAACTCTATCAACCCAAATAGGAATTGTCACATGTAGTTTGATCAAAATTTGCTTGTATTACACGAGTGCTTTATCTTTGAATGGCAATTTGAAACACCCCAGAGACACTGAGTTCCATGAAACTATCAGTGATTACAGAACGCTGAAAATACTGTGGCTGATTCTTTCTTTTCTCTGTGTGCAGCGTCTGTGGGGCAGGTGTGGGGAAGACGAGAAGCTGGGTGTTTGGCCTGTAGGGCATCCACCCTGCCTGGAGACACAGCCCATTCTACCAAGGCACAAACTTTCGTTAAGTGTCCATCGGTAAGGGGCAGGTTGCCTGCATATGACAGATATCCCTACATAATACTGGCTAGTTAAGACAGATGTTTACTCTTTCTTAGGTCAGGAAAAGTCTGGAAGGAGGGAATCAGCTATTAGGAAGTCTAAGGGCTCCACAAAGTTATCTGAGAACCAGACTCCTCCAACTTTTGAATTTAACTTTCTTGCCTGTGTCTTCCATTTCACAATGACTTCATAGCCAAAGATGGCTGCTAGAGCCTCAGCCTTCTCATCAGAGTTCCAGGCTGCAGGAAAGGAAGGAAGGACAAGAGGTCTTTCCTCTCCAGCTGAAGGCCACACAAAACTTCTCCTTTGCCACTGGCTACAACTTACTTGACACACCCACACTAAGCTGCAGGGGTGGTTGTGAATCTTGTCTTGCCCTGAACAAAACAGTAGTTTGGTCACTAAGGAGGAGGGGAGAATGGGTGTTTCCAGCATCTGGCAGCCCCTGATTCAGTGTGCATGTCAGCACATGGAGACAGCCTATCATACAGTTGCACTGTCTTCATGTCCTCTCCTGTTCTTCCTGGACTGGCCCCATCTGCTCTTAATCCCACTGTCTTTCCCAGGGCCAAACCCTCTCAGGAGAATGCTCCCTGCTTTGTTCTGAATCTGCAGTTGGCCATTCCGTCAATAATGGTCTTTGAGCCCCATCTATGTGCCAGGTAGTAAGCAAGGCAGAGCAGATGGTAGGGAAGCGCTGACAGGTCTCAGGGGGCAGGTACGTGCTATGGGAAGACTTCTGCCTGTGTGGGAGGTCTGGAAGTGCTTTGGTAGGGACCCGAGTCTTCTTGGGAACTTTTATGAGGCCCTCTGGCTGGAAAACATGGTTGAACAAACCCCCCCCCCCATATCGGTTTTCTAATTTCTTTCCTGATACTTTCACTCTCTCCTTCCATCATCAATTTCTCAAAAGAGGATTTTAGCGTGTCCATCCCTCAGCCCTCCATTGACGGGCTCTGTCCCTGCTGCTCTGCTGTGACTTCTGTCTTGGAGGCCACATGCCCACTGACATCCACAGCCTGGAGCTTTCCTCTGTCCACAGCTGGGACCTTTCCTCTGTCCCCTCTGGAGCTTCCACAGTGTTGCACAGACCCTGACTTTGGAAACTGTGCCGTGGGATGGGGGGGCCTTTTGGTTTTCTCTAAGCTCTGGTCTTCTAAGTCGCCCTCCAGCTCATTTTCTGCTTCCCTGCATCTTTCACATATAGGTGGTCTTCAACAGAACTGCCCTTGACTTACTCTGATTTTTTTTTTTAGGGCCACACCCACAGCATATGGAGGTTCCCAGGCTGGGGGCTGAATTGGAGCTGCAGCCGCCGGTCCATGTCACAGCAACATGAGATCTGAGCCACTTCTGAGAACTATACCACAGCTCACGGCAATGCCAGATCCTTAACCCATTGAGCAAGGCCAGGGATTGAACCTTTGTCCTCATGGATACAGGTCAGATTCATTTCTGCTGAGCCATGATGGGAAGTCCCTACTCTGATTTTTTTAACCACAGGATTTACTTTGGTAATTTTGTTCAGTTTGGCATTTTCCATGGACACTCCTCTCCCTCTACCCTTCCCCCTGACTTTCTGTACAATGAACTGTGAGGGTATGTGATGCCTGGGGAGGCTTTCATAAAACCATGGTTCCTTCCCATGTTCCCATTTCCCCTCCTACAGTTTCTGAACCACCTTGGTCCAGCCTCTTACTCTCTGTCCTGGCTGCAGCCATCACCCGCAGGCCAGCTGGCCCACCTCCAGCCCCAACACCCTTTTATACGAGGCTGCCACTCTCCTTTGGCCAGCAGCACAGTTGTGATCATGTCCTTCATCTATCTGCACATATTCGATGGCAATGTATTGCCTGCGGCCTCCAGCCTGGGCTCCTGGGTGTGTCCACAAACACCCTCCCTTACTCCCCACTCTCTTCCCAAACATCACTCCTCCTTCTAGTCTTTTCCAGCAACTGCTGCTGCGAGTTGGCTGCTTAGGGTCAAAACCTGAAGTCAGGCTATTCCTCAGCCTAGATTATGCTTTTCCCACCTGTCCAGCTTTTGAAGTCAGAGGAAATGATTTAAGAAATCTCCTCTCACAAAGAAGGACATTACATAATGATCAAAGGATCAATCCAAGAAGAAGATATAACAATTTAAAATATCTACACACCCAACATAGGTTCACCACAATATATAAGGCAACTGCCAACAACCTTAAAAGGAGAAATGGACAATCACACAATAATAGTGGGGGACTTTAACACCCCACTTACAGCAATGGACAGATCAACCAGACAGAAAATCAATAAGGAAACACAGGCCCTGAATGATGCATTTAACCAGATGGACTTAATAGATATTTATAGGACATTCCAACCAAAAGCAACAGAATACACACTCTTCTCAAGTGCACATGGAACATTCTCTAAGATTGATCCCATCCTGGGCTACAAATACAACCTCACTAACTTTGAGAAAATTGAAATCATATCAAGCATCTTTTCCGACCACAACACTGTACGATTGGAAATCAACAACAAGAAAACAACTGCAAAAAACACAAACACGTGGAGACTAAACAACATGCTACTAAACAACCAATGGATCACTGAAGAAATCAAAGAGGAAATTAAAAAATACCTAGCAGCAAATGACAATGAACATAGAACACTCCAAAACCTATGGGATGCAGCAAAAGCCGTTCAGAGAGGAAAGTTCATAGCAATACAAGCCCACCTCAGGAAATAAGAAAAAGCTCAAATAAACAAGCTGACTTTACATCTAAAGCAGCTCGAGAGAGAATAACAGACAATACCTAAGGTTAGTAGAAGGAAAGAAATCATAAAGATCAGAGCAGAAATCAATGAAATAGAAATGAAGAAAACCACAGAAAAGATCAATGAAACGAAAAGCTGGTTCTTTGAAAAGATCAACAAAATTGATAAATCCCTAGCCAGACTTATCAAGCAAAAAAGAGACAGGACTCAAATCAATAAAATTAGAAATGAGAAAGGAGAAGTAACAACAAACATCACAGAAATTCAAAGGATCATAAGAGACTTCTATATGCAACTATATGCCAATAAAATGGAAAATCTAGAAGAAATGGATAAATTCTTAGAAAAGTACAATCTTCCAAGACTAAACTAAGATGAAATAGAAAAGATGAATGGACCAATCAGTCACAAGTACTAAAATTGAAACTGTGACTAAAAAACTTCCAACAAACAAAAGTCCAGGACCAGATGGCTTCACAGGCAAATTCTATCAAACATTTACAGAAGAGCTAATACCTACACTTATGAAACTATTCCAAAAGATTGCAGAGGAAGGGATACTCCCCAACTCATTCTATGAGGCCACCATCACCCTGATACCAAAACCAGACAAAGATACCACAAAAAAAAGAAAACTACAGGCCAATATCACTGATGAACATCGATGCAAAAATCCTCAACAAAATGGTAGCAAACCACATCCAACAATACATTAAAAGGATTGTACATCATGATCAAGTGGGATTTATCCCAGGGATGCAAGAGTTCTTCAATATCCACAAATCCATCAGTGTGATACACCACATTCACAAACTGAAAAACAAAAACCATGTGATCCTCTCGGTAGATACAGAAAAAGCCTTTGACAAAATACAACAACAATTTCTGATAAAAAACCTTCAGAAAGTGGGCACAGCGGGAAACTGCCTCAACATAATAAAGGCCATATATGACAAACCCACAGCAAACATCATTCTCAATGGTGAAAAGCTGAAAGAATTCTCACTGAGATCAGGAACAAGACAAGGATGTCCGCTCTCACCATTACTCTTCAACATAGTTCTGGAAGTCCTAGCCACGGCAGTCAGAGAAGTAAAAGAAATAAAAGGAATCCAGATTGAAAAGGAAGAAGTAAAACTATCCCTATTTGCAGATGACATGATACTATACCTAGAGAATCCTAAAGACTCTACCAGAAAACTGTTAGAGCTCATCCATGAATTTGGCAAACTCGCAGGATACAAAATTAATACACAGAAATCGATGGCATTTCTATACACTAACAATGAAAGAGCATAAAAAGAAATTAGGCAAACAATCCCGTTTAGCATCGCATCCAAAGAATAAAATACCTAGGAGTAAACCTACCTAAAGAGGCAAAAGACCTGTACTCTGAAAACTCTTAAGATATGATGAAAGAAATCAAAGATGACACAAATAGATGGGAAGATATACCATGCTCATGGATTGGAAGAGTTAATATTATCAAAATGACTATACTACCTAAGGCATTCTACAGATTCAATGCAATCCCTATCAAATTACCAAGGACCTTTTTCACAGAACTCAAACAAAATATTTTAAAGTTTGCGTGGAAGCACAAATGACCCAGAATAGCCAAAGATATCCTGAAAAAGAAAAATGGAGCTGGAGGAATCAGGCTCCTGGACTTCAGACTATACTACAAAGCAACAATCATCAAAATCACATGGTACTGGCACAAAGACAGAAATATAGATCAGTGGAACAGGACAGAAAGCCCAGAATGAAACCCACGCACCTACAGCCAACTAATCTATGACAAAGGAGGCAAGAATATACAATGGAGAAAGGACAGCTTGTTCAATAAGTGGTGCTGGGAAAACTGGACAGCCACATGGCAAAGAATGAAATTAGAACACTCCCTAATACCACACACAAAAATAAACTCCAAATGGATTAAAGACCTAGATATAAGACCAGATGCCATAAAACTCTTAGAGGAAAACACAGGCCAAACACTCTCTGACATAAACGACAGCAACATCTTCTCAGATCCACCCCTCAGAGTATTGACAATAAAAACAAAAATAAACAAATGGGACCTAATCAAACTTCAAAGTTTCTGCACAGCAAAGGAAACCCTCAACAAAATGAAAAGACAATCCACAGAATGGGAGAAGATATTTGCAAGTGAATCCACTGACAAGGGATTGATCTCCAAAATTTATAAATACCTTCTGCAGCTCCATACCAAAAAAACAAACAACCCCATCAAAAAAAGGGCCGAAGATCTAAACAAACAGTTCTCCAGAGAAAACATACAGATGGCCGAGAAACACATGAAAAGATGTTCAACATCAGTCATCATTAGAGAGATGCAAATCAAAACCACTCTGAGGTACCACCTTACACCAGCCAGAATGGCCATCATCCAAAAGTCTACAAACAATAAGTGCTGGAGAGGGTGTGGCGAAAAAGGAACCCTAGTACACTGTTGGTGGGATTGTAAATTGGTGCAACCACTGTGGAAAGCAATATGGAGATTCCTCAGAAAACTAAGCATAGAACTACCATTTGATCCAGCAATCCCACTCCTGGGCATCTATCCAGAGAAAACCACGACTCGCAGAGACACATGTACTCCAGTGTTCATTGCAGCACTATTTGCAATAGCCAAGACGTGGAAACAACCTAAATGTCCATCAACAGAAGAGTGGATCAAGAAGAGGTGGTACATATACACAATGGAATATTACTCAGCCATTAAAAGGAACAAAATACTGGCATTTTTAGCAACATGGATGGACCTAGAAATTATCATGCTAAGTGAAGTCAGCCATACAATGAGACACCAACATCAAATGCTTTCACTGACATGTGGAATCTGAAAAAAGGACAGACTAAACTTCTTTGTAGAACAGATGCTGACTCACAGACATTGAAAAACTTATGGTCTCTGGAGGAGACAGTTTGGGGGGTGGGGGGATGTGCTTGGGCTGTGGATGGAAATCCTGTGAAATCAGATTGTTATGATCATTATACAACCACAGATGTGATAAGTTCATCTGAGTAATTAAAAAAAAAAAAAAGAAAAAAGAAATCTCCTCTCATCTCTAAAGCCAGGCACGTCTTTACTTGCAACCTGGGGAAGTTACCTCCTGAGCTTGGCTACTGTTTCTGCAAGGACAGGAATTTTGTCCAGGTTTTTTTCTCCTTCCCTCCTCCCTCCCTTCCTACTTCTCTCCCTGGTTCCCTCCCTCCTTCTTTCTATTTCCAGGACTGAACATAGTGACTCTTAGCTGGTGGGTGTTCAAAAAATATTTACTACACAAATAAACAAATGCTAATCAAAAGAAGACAAGCCCAGCACATGACCAGGCTGGTGTGCTGTCTGGGAATTTTCCTTTGTCCTCCACTATTGGGCAGAGTGTCACTGACCAAAGAAAGGGGAAGTTTTGCTCTTGTGACTTAGCCCGAGATGGCACAATTTTCTCTTGAAGCAAATGTTATGGCAAGAGAATCAGAGACATGTTTGTATATTTGTCCCGCCCATGGTCATGGGCACCTGAAGAAATAAAAGAGCTATTAGAATAAAGAAGTGAATGTTTGTGTGCAAAGACGCCCCACAGGTAAGGGAAAGCAAGACACAGAAACTAACATTGACTAATCCTAACTCTTCTACTTGTATTCTGTTATTTCTCTCAGTAGGGTTATTTTGACGTGGAAGTCAAAACCTCTAAATTAGGTACGTGCTTGGAAATAAACAGAAAAATCTTTTTACCTGGGCTCTGCACAGGAGAATGGAAACATTAAATGATTTTAGCATCCGAGATAAGAAATCCAAAATCAAAACGGCCTATTTATCTTCTGACTCACTATGTCGCAGAAGCAAAATGTGGGCTAATAAGCGAAAACGGCAGGCTCGTCCACGGGGAGGCTGCCTGAGGAAGCAGCGCTGTGCCTGCTCTTCCGTCCAGTGTCGCTCAGAGCCCATCTGGCCTAACCCTTCCTTACGTTTCACAGTGTCGTGGACCAGGGCTCAAAGGCCTGGCTGCTTTGCAGCTTACGGGACGCTTGGTTTTCTCACGGCAGCTTACTGTCTGCCTGGATCTCAACAGCTACTTTTACGCACCCCTTGGGCTACCAGAGAAATCCCACGACGCCTTCCACCAAAAATAACTGTCTCCAAAAATTCCTCAGGAGTGGCAGCATCCAGGGCGACCCGGGTCGGGGATTCACTCACCACCATCTCCAGCCTTCCTGGGTCTCCCCCGGAAGCCGACTCAAATACACACATAAGCAAAGCAAAGACTGTGCTTCTCTGCAAACACAGCTTCCAGGGGAGTCTCCCAAGCTCCCTTCCGACCGGCTCACCTCCCTAAGGAGATTTCAGAGCTGACACTGCTCCCCAGGTTTTAAAATTAACTCTCCTTCCTCCACCCCCGCCAAGGCCAAACCCAGTTATCTGCAAGGGCAGGTCTCGGGGGAAAATACTAACAGTGGTAGCCTTCCTCTCAACACGCAGATATCGGCAGGGATTTAAGAGATGCAGAAATCCAGGTTAGGAGAAGGATGAGAGACAAGGATAATTTCACCTCATGAAGACTCAGGAAGTTGAGCAGCTTTCAGGTATATAAGATGTACGATTTGGCAACATGGCATCATGGAAAAAACTGGCAGTTCAGCTCTGCTCTTACCCAGCTCTACGTTGGACAAATGCTTTCATCTCTTGGAGCTTAAGTTTTCTGATGTATAATAAGGTAAAGCCAAGGCCTCCTTCTTATGATTGCTGTGAGATTAAATGAGGTAATTGAGGTAACGGCAGAGGCAGCATCAGTGACAGTGACAGGAGTGAGGGTCAGAGATAGTGCCCAGCTATTTTCTACTTCGAATGAGAATTGAATAAAAAGAAACCCACAAACGCTTAGGAGCAGTTTAAGTTGGGTACCCGAAGTAATTTCCTCACGGTGACAACGTGGCTTGAAGCGGAGGAGTCTGGGCTTCTTCTGCAAGGGCCTCTAGACCAGATGCCCCTTTCTCTGAGTCAGCCATGCCCCTGGCATGGTTTGGCCAGAGCAGGGAAGTGACTGATGGGTCTGTGGGAGGAGGAAGTGTCTATGAGTCTGTGACCAGGCGTTGGGAACTGAAGTTTTGAAAAGTCAGATTCTCCATGTGCTGTTCTGTTCTTAGACTGGGTGGTGACACGTGTTTCCAAGTAAGTGGGAAAGGACATCATACAGAAGAAACCCTTTCCAGGGACCCGGAATTCCTGGCGCGGCGCTCTGTGGCTGGCCGACGCTTCCTGAGCCTGGCCTCGTCTTGCACAGGGTCGTGAAATGACAGCGGATGGCTCTGGGAGCTTTGCCTTGTCATAAACGTTCTGCTAGCAGCTGCCCCAGGGAGTGTGTGCCACCCTCTATGCACTGAATTATCTTCGCTCTGGGAGCCCAGGGCGCTGCTCGAAGAAATGGGAAGAATGAGACACCGCCACCCTAGATGCAAATTTTAACCCAGGGACTCACGAATTGCTGGACACGTGTGGGTGGAAGTTGCTGGTTTGGGAGCTTCCAGACACCCACTAAGTACTCTCCTGCTTGGAGGTGTAGAGGGAGGGGCCTCGAAAGTACTTCCTACAAAAAGGGAAGCAGTGACTTGAATTCTTATCCCACGACCTGGAGGCCTTGAGGCAAAATCTTTTGAAATACGTGAGGAGATGGAGAGCAAGGACCTAAGCCAGGAGGCTCTACCTTATTGCAGGATTCAAAGCCTGAAGCAGACCCGCCTAAACCGTGGAGAATGGCCATGCTTTGGCTTCTAAAAGGGGGTATGGTATCTTTATAACCCAGGCGCAAGGTCTGCTACAGTCTAGCCCCGGAGGAGAAAAGATCATGGCACAAAGTGTCTCTATTCTACGGACAGACTACTTTTGGAAATTCTAAAACCTATTCGTTATTTTTGAATTTTTAATTGGCTCATAAATGCAATAGATGTTTAGAATTATAGAGAAATTTTGACATAATCTAGACGAATCTCAAAATTTAATTTTTAAAACAACTTTTCTTCTCTCATTTTACAGTTCGTTATGGAAGAGATGGTAAGCAAAAGAACCAAAGGCAATCCTTTATACCCTCCCTTCCAAGAAATAGCCATTATTATTGCATTTAAATGCATTTCCTTCTGATGTATGCGTGTGTGCGCATATATGTGTATTTAACACACACATAGTAACACACAATTTGGATTATATTATATACGGAGTTCCCGTCGTGGCACACCAGAAATGAATCCAACTAGGAACCGTGTGGTTGCAGGTTCAATCGCTGGCCTCACTCAGCAGCAGGATCTGGTGTTGCCATGAGCTGTGGTGTAGGTCGCAGATGTGGCTCGGATCTGGTGTGGCCGTGGCTCTGGTGTAGGCCTGCAGCTGTGGCTCAGATTAGACTCCTAGTCTGGGAATCTCCATATGCTGCGGGTGTGGCCCTAAAAAGCAAAAAAAAAAAAAAAAAAAAAAAAAGTTATATTATATTCATTTTCATACCTTAATTTTAAACTTTTTATCTTGCTTTTATCATATCCTTAAAATGTTTCACTTTAAATAGCAATGTAATATTCCATCAAGGGAATAAAATATAATTTACTTCACCATTTCCATATTGGTGGGCATTTTACTTATTTCTGTTTCGTCATTGTTACTAAAAACAAATTTAAAATATCTAATGATTTCAGTCTATCTCTACCTTTAATTATTTCTTTAGGTTTAATTCCTGGATTTAAAAATGATTATGTTGAGTTTGTGAGTATTTTAAAATCTAGTTGGCAAACCAATCTCTCTGTATTAGGGATTAGGACTTGAAGTCAAGGGGTCTAGAATCTTCCAGAGATTGCATAGCTCTGTGCTAGAAGTGTGCCCTGAACCCAGGTCTCCTGACACCCAGTAAAGCTCCCTCGCATGCGTTTCAGGATCCAGTCAAAGTGAAGGAAGCAAGAAAGTGTATTGATCAATGCAAGCAGCATTCTTTTTCCCAGGGAAAAGATCCTTGGGAGTTTCTCAGACTGTGTGTGTCTGTGTGTGTGTGTCTGTGTGTGTGTGTACTAATAAAAATCATTCAATGACCTGGGTCAAAGAGGCTTTCTCTGGGCTAAATTGCTATTTACCCTGATGCCAAAGCAAAATATAGTTTCTGCAATTAAAATAACTGAAGTGAAAAAAAAAAATCCAGTTATCCTTATTGTATTTTTGGGAACATTCATTTAGAGAATTGCATGTGAAGTTAAGGCCAGTTTACTTAGGTTGAGGGGGTGGAAACCTCTGGAGCGGACCAAGGTAGGGTAACTGCAAATTTCTAATGCTGGCTTCAAATTTTAGACATTAAAAAGCACTTTGCAAGTTTTAAGTATATACCAAGAGGCATAAGGCCTTGTTCTAAAATAACAATTGTGGCTTAATAAAATGTAGACGCTGAGGGCTTCCTGGGATTCTAATGAAAGATCTTCCTATGTTTGGAAGACACTTCTGTAATTTGCATATTTACTGCGGCCCTTGCTGAGATGACGAAGGACAAACAGGGTCCTTGGTCCATTAACTTTGTGTATCGAGTCCATGGCCTTCTTACATGTCTCGGTATAAAAATACATCCGTGGTAGAGTCTGTGATGGAAAATGCCCCTTCCCACCCCCAGTGCTCACAGCGGAGAGCTGGAGATTCCACACTCTCAGGCCAACTGGGCCGACTGAGGTCAACCTTTAATTCAGGGCTCCTGCCCCGAGGGCTCATGTTACCCCAAGGAAGGAAACAGTTCTTTTTTAATCTGTTAGTCTTTATCCTCTTGCCCCCGCACCCCTCCCTTTCCTTTCATTACCTTGTCACTATCCAACGGCTGCAACCCACCAGTACAGACTTAGAAATTGTGAGAATTTGGGGAGGATTAATTTTGAACCCTTTTGCACCTGTGAAAAAGCTGTAATTATTGTGGTATTATTGATACATCATTGGGACTAGATAAGATCCTGTGCTTTACAGCAGATTGGCTGAGACTGGAGTCCCACCTCTGATACTATGTGATCTTGGGCATATTGCTTCGCCTCTCTGAGCCTCAGTTTTCTCATCTTTAAATTGGGAACAACAGCATTAACTCCCTCATCTAGCGGTGAAGCTAAAATGAGCCAGAGGAGATACATTGCTTGGTACACATGCTGGCACTTGGTCAGCATCCAGTTAATGCTACTTTTAGCCGCTGGCGACTTCCTCCTGGGAAGTTCCTCCTTTTGACTGACGTGTTTTCTCTCATCTTGACTACTGAGTCATAAGCTTGTTTCTATTTCTTCACAACTCTTCCCAGTCATTTTACATTACTGCCACCACTTCTTCAGTAGTATACTCTGTCACCGAATGGATTCTTAATGTAGCCACCACCATGGTCTGCTTTGCTTTTAAAATTATGACTGAACCTGCATTTTTGATCTTTCAAAATATAAAACCCAAATTAAATTAGCTATATTATAACTAGTTGATGCAGAAGTCTTTATGCTCTTGTTTCATAGAAAAGCAAGCCTAATAATTTCTGAGAACACTGTCATAATCTAACACCTGGTGAAATCCTTCCACTTTTATAGTTCATTTGATGAGCGGATATTTAGGAGCCATGTCATAAAGCAATATGGAGATTTCCAGGTAAGTGTAGGTGACAGATTAAAAGGGATAGGAGACTAAGAGAAGGAATAGAAGGAAAAGTCAAAGTTGCAAAAGAGGTGGAACTGGACCCTCCCTAGAGAAGACCATAGAAGAGTCTTGAGCTGGTTTGGGAAAGGTGGCGCCAGGTGGGGCGTAATGAGTCTGGCCAGGCAATGCCTGGGGACAGAGGACAAAGGCACACACAAGGTGGAGTCTATGCTATTCAGCCTGATGCAAGGCTCTTTTCCAGTTATCAGGTACTAGAATAAAAGATGAGCTGTCCCTGTGATAGCAGCTTATGCTAGGCAATAGAGCAAGGTTTATCCTGGAGGGATGGGTGAGGTGGGTCCTGACACCAGAGGGAGGAGAGGATTCTGGGTCATTACCCAGAATCGATGATCACCCTCTAGTGGCTTTTGGAGAAAACTGCAGGTGCATGACCTTGGGTGTAAAGACCTCCAATAGGATGTGAGGGAATTTCTTCCCTGGGGTTCACTAATGCAGCCACCTCTGCCTGTATGATAACCTCATTTCCCCCAGGCTGAAGAAGAGGATTCCTTTTCTTCTCTAGATGAGATTCATCAACATCAAATGGAATCCATGCACTGTGGTTAGTTTTTATCTTAACAGACTAGAATGCAGTGTATCCAGATCATGCATGTTTTTATTAATTAAAAAAGTAAACTAGAATTAATATCTCATTCATAATCAATACTGCTTCACATTTTGTTTTGGTCATGACATTTGGTCAAAAATGTTCAACAGAGGAACCAGAGAAAAATTAGTAACTCATAACAAAATTAGGACCACATAGATCTCTCTACCCTTCTGGATTTCAAAACAAGGAGGAAATAACCACACATACAATTGAATTGTATTAGTTTTAGTCCTGGCAGCTGTTATTCAAATATCATCATCCTTTGCAAATGGCAAAATCAGTGCCTTAACTTTGCAAACTTTCAGACTTCAGGCTGAACTATATTTTGTGTTAGAATATGATGGCCACAACCACCAGTACCCCACCAAAAGCTAAAGGGAAAACACAGTCATAAACATTTAACACTTCAAAAATTCTCATTTAAAAATATTCAGGTAGGTGGCCAGGGAACAAAAGTTAGAACTTGAAATGGATCTGGTTGTTCTTTTTGCAAAGGTGGTCTTTCTTTTCATTCTATTGACCACCTGTGTTCAGTCTAAGAGGTAAATTATTGTAAGGAATTATAGCTGGGCCAAAGAAAAGCAACTTTTTTTTTTTGGTCTTTTTGCCTTTTCTAGGGCCGCTTCCCGCAGCATATGGAGGTTCTCAGGATAGGGGTTGAATCAGAGCTATAGCCGCCGGCCTATGCCAGAGCCACAGCAATGCAGGATCCGAGCCACGTCTTCGACCTACACCACAGCTCATGGCAATGCCAGATCCTTAACCCACTGAGCGAGACCAGGGATTGAACCCGCAATCTCATGGTTCCTAGTCGGATTCGTTAACCGCTGCGCCACGACGGGAACTCCCCAAGAAGAGTAACATTTTCATAATTGTGATCAAAGTCTCTTTAGAGTGGGATTTTTGTTTGTTTGTTTACATTAGAATAGCGGTTAAAGCAAGCATTCCATGCTTTGATAAATGTTTATTGGACTGCTTATTCTGTTTCCTACAGGATCTCCCCCTATCTGTGACTTGGACCGTGGTCTGCACTTACGTGGGCGGTAAGCCAGAGACAGAAAACATTTAAGGTCATTTCAAAGGCAGTGTGCAAACGCATCCTAAAATGAACATCTCCAGTTGATAACATTAATGCCACACAGGAAAGTGCTGTGGGACCAACACTGGAAAGAGTAACTGCCACAGTTTTACAATTTGAATGATGATGATATCAGTGACAAAGGTGAAATTTTGCATCTCTTTTAATAGACTATGAAACAATGTCACAGACGTTGTCATTGTCAAAGGCATCTTAAGGGAGATGGTAGGGTTGGTCTTTGTGGGATTTCAAACAGTTTATGAAACTTTAAGTCTTTGCAGAGCTTTGAGTGGAATCAAGGTAGGAAAATCTAGGCCTTGATCTTCTGGCAAACTGTGTAATTTATAATTTATAATTTTAGAGAAATTGTTGCCTTTCTGTACAATTGTGTTCAAAATGATACAATTTTAGGTTGAATTATTTAAAGTAAGTCGTATCTTCTTACTCTAGCTAGATTTGAAAGTTTTACCATGGATGTCGTCGACTTAGGAAGATTTATAACTGGAAGGAGCTTGACGTAGTTATAGAGAACTTTTCATTTGTAAAGAATGTTGCATTTCATTATTCATGTGTTTCTCCAAACAGTGGCCTGCTGGATAGCGACTCGGAGGAACACTCAGAAGGAGAATACGGACAGGGCTGAGTCCATGTTTAAGCTGGAAACTTTGGTGCTTCTCTGAGTCGATCAAGATGCTTTCTGATAGATTTACAGGGTCTCCACAACTCGGAAACAAACTATAACAAGGCCTCACGAATATAGCAAATAAACTTTTCTGTAAGTATTCATAAAATCTAGTCATAATAATGGCAAAGCGTAAGCCTTAGGTTTATTGTGTTGGAAGGTAGACGTTTTAATGACTGTAACTATGCCTCATAAGCTAACCGAAACAAAGGCTTTTTGACTGTGCAGACATTTCAGCTTTCCTTCTGCAGCAAGGGATTATCAGCCCCAAATAACATCATTATCCAAGCTGTCACAGTGATCCATATTCTGCTTAGGGGAGACTATAATTTCAATGTCTGGAAAAATATTTTCAGAACTTTATTTGGATGAAGAAGCACAGAGATTTTTAACTTGAATATGATTTATTGACGATCCTTCTCTTCTGGATCTCTTGAAATCCAGAAAAAGACATTAGGGTGGACTAGTTGTGCTACAAAACAGCATATAATAAAAACTAAAATTGTATCAGATACAGAAGTTTGCTTTCATACTCATTCAGTCACATACTATGTAGTAATAAGTAGACTATGCTTAATTTGAAATGGAATATTTTACAGTGACATGCTTGGTAAACGCGTCCCCTACCAGCGCAGATGGCATAAAAATGCTTAGCGATTCTTTTTTCAGACTTCATGTCATGCTGTGGGAAGATATGGCTGAAATAAATACATTTTATTTTGTTTTGTGACATTTTTCCATATGATTTAATTATAGAGAGAAGGGCACATAGAGAGCGTCACTATTAAGTGGGATCCATTATACCCTTAAGAGCAAATTCAAATCTTTTGTTGAGCACATTTTTGGAAAATAAATTGTGCACGCCATGTAAATAATATGACATTTGGTTGCAGTCAATTTGGTTTATGTATTTTGCCCAAAGGAACAGGTGATTCAAAGTTTAATTTGCCCCTTGTCTACTTACTCCTAATAACTTGGCACAGTAAGCAGTTCTTGGGATATATCAATATACCAATTAACAAAATAATTCTTTCACTGCAGTTGAAATGAAGAGTTGATTCTCATCTACAGTTTTGGGTGGCTGCTGTACAGGGCAAGGGACATGAACAAAATAGAAAGGAAAGCAGGGAAAGAAGACAGATTCAGTGGTGTCCTGGCAGGGATAGAGGAAAGGCTCAGAGACCTGTGGTCCCATGTGCTAGGCGGGGTAGCACTGCCCAGATACCCCGTTCCAACCCACTGTGGCCAAGGAATCTGGGCTTCTGTGTTACTCAAAACAATGCATCTGTCTCATATTAAATCTGTATTTGGATGGAATTAAGGGATCCCATCCGCAAAACCAGTGAAAACTGCAAATGAGAAAAGCTGTATTATATTTGAGTGGAAATGTTTTTTCGATATATCCTGCATTGAGTGACTTGGTAAAAAGTAGCTAATGCTCTGCAGATGCAGTGATGTCCTACATTCATTCATTCTTCTCTGCCCTTCTCCTCTCCACTGTCCTCAGTGAGCTCCCCTGAGGGAGCTTGCCGGGACTATGACGGCTGCCTCTGACATGCTCTCTCTCTTTCCAGTTTTCCCCACTCTTTCTCTCCCCTCCAGTTACCACCCCAAAAGCTAGTGGGCAAGTCTTGCAGGCTTGAATCTGCCCTCCCTCCTTGACGGCCCAGCCTGGAGGGCTCATCCCCACCACAGCATTTACACAAGTGTCTCCCCCACGATGCAGCAGTCTCCTTGAAGGCAGGGCCCTGGTCTCCTTACCAGGGTATTCCCATCACCCGGTAGCTCTAGGTCACAATAAACATGTGGTGGGAGATGGAATCAATGACGTCACTCCCTGTCAGCTGTTCCTCTTTGAATTTTGGGGGTGAAACCAAACTCCCTGGCTTGGGGTTTGCTGGGTTCCAGGGAGGCCTCTGTTCTGTGGCTTTCTCATGGCCGTCACTCCCTCTGCTCCTCAGCTCTGGTCCCTGTCTGTACGCTAGGCCATTTTTTCTGAATAGGTACCACATCCTCTCTGTTTTTGTACCTTTGCTGTCCTGTCCCCCTGCCTGGAAGGCACTTAATGTTCATCTCAGGAAATTGTAAGCCCTATGTAAGGGCTTTTCCTCATCAGACAGTTTTAAGACTCACATGTAGAATTAATGGAGCCATCCTCCCTTGCATCCTATTTGTAATTGTGTAGCCCTTGTCACACATTTTGGCTCCTGGGGATAAGGACTAAATCTTTTACTTTTTAAAACTTTTATAGAACATAGCATATATACAAGACTTAGAAGATGCTTAGTACAGGCTTTTGGCATGAAACTGCCAAGCCCACAACAGCAAATCCTTGTCCAGCATCTTACAGTTTTCATTCGTCTATTATCCATCCATCCAGCCAGCCAACCGGCCATCCCTCCATTCATCACTTGAGCTTGCATTGTCTTGTCAAATCACCGCAGCTGGTCTACAAGGTCAACATCTTGGGCCAAAACCATGGGTCTCAGAATGGTTCAGTGACTTCCCTAAAGCCACTCAGCTAACTTGAATGCGGGGATTTAAATCTAGGTTTCTCTTTAAGCTGGGTGGCCTATCTAGG
This sequence comes from Sus scrofa, assembly GCF_054392235.1. Classification (NCBI taxonomy): domain Eukaryota; kingdom Metazoa; phylum Chordata; class Mammalia; order Artiodactyla; family Suidae; genus Sus; species Sus scrofa. The sequence continues at coordinate 5,137,948 of NC_139383.1, forward strand.
TCAGCAAGGTTTTAAAATTAAGTGTGATAAGGGCCCCTGCTTTCATCTAAGGTCCAAAACCATTGCACCCGTGGGTGAGAAGTGGAACAAATTTGAGTACTTTAATATTTGTCACTCTGATAGTTCTCAATCCAGCTCCCAGGATTACTGCTGCAATGAAAGTTTTCAAGAGATGCTTTCTCTCTGTTAACCCAAACAAGGGATGAGCACAAGACCCCCCTGCCATCACTCCAGAACCCATGGAACATGGGTTGGATGTGGAGGCTGGGCTGGAAGTCATGGCGGAGTCTTGTCCAGACGTGGAAGAAAACTCCCATCTGGGCAAGGTGGGTCCCAGGTCCTCAACTGGGGCCTAGGTTTGGTAGCCCAGCATGTGGGCACAGGCTACAGTGACTAATGCAAAAGACACCCTCTTGTGGAAGGAACGAGAGAGGAGATAGGAACAGATCAAATGGAAGCTGAAGAGACTGTGTCATGAGCACATGTGATTCAGATATTTGGAGGAATGTGAGAGGAATTAGGGTTCTTGCAGAATGAGTGGAAATAGAAAGAAACAAATACTATTTTGTTTTTTATTGTGACATAGTTTTTATCTCCCAATTTCCTTCCTCAACATGGCCTTAGAATTTGCAAAACTAAGTATTTAATGTCATTTTTGTCAGACTTCTTAAAAAATGTGGAACTTTGTCGAACTTCGCACTTATGCATGAGAACAGAAAAACAAGAAATGGAAATCGGAAATAACGTCTGTTTAAGCAATTTCTGCTTATCTGAGAAAGACTGTTCATGACAGCTTAAAAAATAAATCATGGCGTTCCTGTTGTGGCTCAGTGGTTAATGAATCCGACTAGGAACCATGAGGTTATGGGTTCGATCCCTGGCCTTGCTCAGTGGGTTAAGGATCCAGCGTTGCTGTGAGCTGTGGTGTAGGTTGAAGATGCAGCTCGGATCCCGTGTTGCTGTGGCTCTGGCATAGCCAGCGACTACAGCTCCAGTTAGATCCCTATCCTGGGAACTTCCATATGCCACAGGTGCAGCCCTAGAAAAGACAAAAATAAATAAATAAATAAATAAATTAAAAAAATAAAATAAATTACAATGTCTATTTACCCCTAAACCACAGTATTCATAGGTTTAAAATAAAAAATCCAGATCTGTGAATTCTGTTTCCCTTTAAAAAATCATCTTTGCAATTATTTGCTTTGTATTATATATTAGTATTGCATTGTACTCACACCAGAAGGAATTCAGCCTGAAGGACTAAATCTATTTTGCTATAAATTCTTATGGATTTTAATATTTACTATGCTACTAAAACTTTAAAAACTATTCATAGATAATTTCTAAGTTTATAAAGTACAATTATAAAGTTAGATATATGAATACAAAAATATAAGAATATGGGCAATAATATTTTTATTATTTAAAATTCATTTAAACCTTGCACAAATATAGAGTTGATGAAAAAGTAGTTGAATTGGCAAGGAAGTGTGGAGATGGTTGAAAATCTGCAGGTGGGAACTTCTAGCCACATTTTGGCCTGTATACAAAGTATCCAGTTATTTCAAAAGAAGGAGGTCAGGTCCTGTTTTCCTCCTACCCCTCCCTGCTGGAGTTACTGACACCCTCCCCCTGCAGGCCGAGTTGTACTCATTTCTAGTGAAACTTGGTCAGAACAGAATTGCATTAGCCGGCCAGGCTGATAAGATCTGAATTAGTCTTGCTGCTGGTCGCTGGCGAGTCCTAAGGCAGCCCTACTTAGCTAGGCTCTCTGCAGTCTTTCCAGCTCTGCTGGGTTGATCGACTCCTCCTAATGAGCTTTCTGTTTCCATCACTTTGCTGTTTCCCCATTTTCACAGTAGGAACAGACGAGCACCGTGCCCTGCTCATCTGGGGCCTGGACCCTTGACGAGTTCTGGCCAGCTTTGAGTCTGTGGTCTGATTGGAGTTGTTTTAGCCTCGGTGGCACATTACGACCTGAGGAGTTTAAAGAAACGCCCATGTCCAGACTGAGCCCCAGCCCCGAACCTCTGTGGGGCCAGGAAACCAGAGGAAACCGCGAGGACAGTCACTCAGGTGATCTGCACGGGCCAATTCAAAGGGTGTTCTCTTCTAGGATCAGATACCGCAGGAGAGAAGGAAAGTCACGGCAGCTAAACGAAAGGTGAAAAAGCTATGTCATGAATACATGTGACTCAGATCAGTCGGAGGCATCTGAGGGGGACTGGAGTCGATGGAGTCAATCAGCCTCGGGGCTTTAAACCTGCCCGCGGGATGTCCGTGTCCAGTCAAGACGGAGCGCCGCCGTCCAGCCGGGCTTGGCTGAACCTGGAGCCACGAGGACTACGATGACTGCTTCCCAGCATCACCTGCTGCTGCTCCCCGGCCGTACCCACCGGGTGGGGCCATCCTCTGCGTAGGTCCCGCCTGCCCGGATCTAGCTCTTCTGGTCCTCCTGGCTGGGATGAGCCCCAGCAGCTGGTCAGGTACTCCTAGACTGTCCTTCTGCAGAGTCCATGCTTCAGAGGCTCCAGCGGACCCCAAGCTCAAGGGGCCTGAGGGATGTGTACTGCAGGTGGAGTCAGGCATCTCTTCTAATGAGTTGTACATCATCTCTCAGGGCGAGGCCTCTTTGGTAGGTACCTACATCCAGCCTGTTGTTCTACTCAAAGATCCAGACTTACTTAAGATTTCATGCCAAACCACTTGAGAATCTATTATTATTATGGCTAAGCCAAACACATGTCTGCCATTGTAATGCCTTTGTAAAACCTAAACACGTAGCTCCTGGATTTTCAGATGTCCGTGCAGCTCTAAGTAACTGCTGTCAGGTGCTGTGTCATACAAATTACTAAGTCCCCAGAGCCACAGAGAAAACTCGCTCCCAGACTGGGTGTTAGAGGAGCACTGAGAGCAAAATTCAAGGTGTGGACCTTGATGAGCAACCTCTTAGACCTTCAAAGGACTGAAGAGGTCAAGACGGATATCTATCAAAATGAAACACTCACAACTCTTTTTTTTTTTTCTGTTTCGTCTGCCTGATGGCATATGGAGTACCCAGGCCAGGGATCAGACATGAGCAACCTAAGCTGCAGCTGTGGCAACGCCAGATCCTTAACCCACTGTGCCCGGCTGGGAATCGAATCTGCGTCCCGGTGCTCCCAAGATGCCACTGATTGCACTGCACCACAATGGGAACTCCCATGCTCTATTTTTAAGAATATACTTTTCAGATGTATTCACACACGCGCACAACACCACACAAAAAAACACGTAATAGTATTGTTTTTGGCAATGAGATCTTTGAGATAAACTCAATGTCCATCAAAACAGAACTGGTAAATATAAATGCAGAGCCAAGCAAAGAAATCCAGTCAGACTTTCAACAAATGAGTAGATCTAAATGGTTTGATAGAAAATGTTTCGACAGGCATTCTTGTATTAAATGGAAAAACAAGACAAAAACACAAACAGGAGAAACAAGAACCAATATGAGCACTTCCTGAAATCTTGGAAATGAATACTCTAAACAGGAATTTTATCAAGAAGACTGCCAATATGGCACACCTGGGGGAGTAAAAAGATTAGCCTCACTGATGTAGAAGAGGCAACTCCAGAGAAATGACAAAGTAGAGTCAGTAAAATAAAAACTGAATTCTGGGGAATCTTAAACTCCTGGCTATGAAATGTCAACAAGAGGCAAGGATAATAAGGGCCAGTGCTCCTGGCGTTGGTGACATGACACGGAGATGTTCCTTTAAGGAGCAGAGCTTTTTCTGGTGGAGCAGATATGAAAAGGGGCTTCCTGGCAGTGAGCACTCTGGATTTGCTGCCTCCTTTCTGCAGCCCTGGGCATGTAAGAGCTCTGGGCTTCAGCAGCTGCCTCACCTCCACAGAAGATGTTCAAAAAAAAAAAAAAAAAAAAAAAAGATTGGTGGCTCAGGGAGTTAAGGATCTGGCATCGTCATTGCTGTGGCTCTGGTCACTCCTGTGGCGCGGGTTCTATTCTTGGCTTGGAGACTTCCACATGCTTCAGGCATGGCTGGAAAAAAAAAATGCTTGCCCAAGATTAAATGCTCAATATGATCACTGAGGAGGGAAGAAAAAATATAGGGAATGTAGAGGGACTTTCTCCAAGAAGAGAGGGTTTTGTTCCCTTAAGCATATTGAGGGGGAAATTAAGCTGAGTACATATATTCTTCTCAGCAAGTTTCAGGTTCAGTAATTCTGAATTGGGGTTGGAAAATTGGAAAGAAAATTGAGTTGTGGGGGCAAAAGAACTGCTTAACTTAATTACTAAAATGCCGCACTTTCCTATCGTGATGTCAATACTATGCACGCTGCAATTCAAGCTCCTGTAAAACAGCTATTTTGTTAAAATTTGGGACAAAAGGTATGCCATTTATTAATGCATCAATATATTTTAGTGAGTACAATACATGGAAAGGAAGAAAGTAATTATTCACCTACAGGTCAGACCTCCGTTATTTTAAGTCTTGGTGACTTGCAGAGCTCTGCATGAAAAGTAATACAAATCTATTTGAGTTAACTCTGTGGTAAATTAAATACCCTAGATATTAAATACACTCGACAAGACTTCCTGAGGTACGGACAGGATGCTGAACAGGAAACATTATTATTCAGTCTGTGGTGACAGCTTTGAAGTAGATGGATTTTTGCTATCTTTTCCTGATTATTAAAATGGCCGTGGAATTTCTATTAAGTTTCCTGGAAACATCGAGTCTGTCAAAATTAAGACATCTCATCAAACTGCGGTGTCCACAAAATACAAGAGATGACAGTGAATCCATCCCTTGGGCTTGAGAGAGGAGGGAAGATAGGGAGTCATTTCTTTGGTTTGGGTCTCCTAATCCGCTAATGGCTCCTAGACACACAGAAAACATAATTAAAATGAAGAATAATTAAGCTATGGCTGAGGAACAATCTGCAGGAGAAAACCAGGCTCTATGAGACAGGAGGGTAAGGCTGAGTCCTTACCCTCTTGCAGGGTGGTGGGTCTTGGCGGAGAGGGTGAAGGAATCACGTGGTGGGAACATAGTGGAGTCTGGGGCCACCAGGAGGGAGAGGGAGAGTGTCAAGTAGTGTCATGAGAACTGTTGGCTCTGGACGTCAGGCAGAATGGGCAAACAACTGCTGGGGTTGTCCCTTTAGCACACCGTTGCTGAAGTGACCCAAGGGAGTGTTCAGTGCTACTGTTTGGCAGAAGAATCTAGAAAGGATACATAGTTTGATCAAAGTTCTGCTGTCCTGGTAACAGTAGATAATATATGGTAAGAACTTAGCAGAATGCTTGTTATAATTAAATACTTAATATAGTAGCTCCAGAAGGGAGGGAAAAGCTAGGGAGTATAGAGCCAGGACTAAAACCCATAACCTGGGACCAGTACTCTTTCCACTAGACATTCAACATTATTTTTTTAAAAATTATATTGGAGGATAGTTGATTTACAATGTTGTATTGGCTTTAGGTTTATATCCAAGTGAATCAGTTTTACATACACACGTCTGTTCTTTTTTCCCATGTAGGTTATTATGGAACATTGAGTTGACCTCTCTGTGCTATATAGTAGGTCCTTGTTAGTTGTTTGTTTTTTTTTTTAATATTGTGTAAATGCAATTATAGTAAGAATAGAGTAACCTTTCCTTTAGAAACACAAGAATTTCCTTTGTGAGCTAAAAACAATAATGACATTTGTAAGCCCTTACCAAATGCCAGATATAGGCAACACTTAAATCCTTTGAGAATTATATCACAACAACTACATGCAATAACTAAACGAGCTCAGAGAGGTTAGCTAAGTTGCCCAAGGTCACACAGACAGCAGGCGGATCATCTGTGAATAGGGTGGGTCTCTATTATTTCAAAGTCCACGCTCTTGCCACTGAAAGTAGCTTAATCGTAATGGAATCTTCCTCCTCAGAGTGACATGGTAGCAGTCTACACAGGAAGGATGTGGACATGAATTCTTGGGTAGACACACAGTTTAATACAGTAGCAAAATGAATAACTGGGTTTCTAAATAAAAGAAGGTACGATGAGGCTGAGAATCGTATGCAAGTCAGTTTCCAACAGCTTTAGCACCACAAACCTGTGCCTGATGTGGCGTGAAGGGGTGCCTGGCACGATGGGGTCTGCAATATTATTCCCTAGTGATATGTAATTCAAACTCGCATATTTAAGTCATCTTCAGATTGTGATGTATTACAGAAGCAATGCAATTCTGGGTTATACTTTACCATTACCTCTTCTCATTTAAAAATAATTTAAAATACAAATTTAAAAGTTGTCATTGCCACGAGTTTAATTCTGAGTGACAGCCTGGCTTGCTGCACCTTTAAATGATACACAGCCTATGGTAATTTACAAGCCTGGCTTCCCTCTCCCAGGTTTTATTGCTCTTGGCTATTTGCATAAAAATAGAATCTTTGATCTTTAAGGGTTCATCAGCTCAAATAGCTCATTCCCCATCCTAAGACACAAGTAATGATGGGTGAAAGGAGTTTAGTGGTTCAGTTCAACCAGGCATGCACAAACAGGTTACTAAAATCCATCTCTCCCTCTTCCATCTCACCATGGCTGCTTTTACTGTAATTTTCCACTCAAGCCAATTTCACTATCTCCCCGGCTAGAACACGAATTAAGGCGGACACTCCCTGCAGGTACAGGTCTTAACACAATCTGCAGTCTCATTTTACCAGAGGCAGAAAATCACAGGCTAAGGTTCACCCTGGGCTTTTCTTCTTCCTGGAGAACCTGGGAGGATTCCTTAACCTCTCAGAGCTTCAGTTTTCTCCTCCGTGAATGGAGGGTATTAGTACTGCTACCTCACAGAGCCGCGGTGAGGAAGGAAAGAGATGTGACCATGGTCTGAAGGTAAACCCAAATATTTTGTTTTCCATCCTTTTCTAGGAACTGTGGGTCTTTTCCATGGATGTTCAGGCTCTAATAGAAATGTCAAAGTTGAAGTCCACCAGTTTGCCAATATTCATTAGCTGTCAAATGCCGAGTAAATTATACCCTATTTCTGGTCTAATGGCAATTTTCAGAGTTACTCAACACTGAGAAAGGTTTGATTGAATAAAATACTCGGTGACCAAAACTATGGGAAACAGAACAGAAGGAATAATAGAATCCTTAAGGCCAATGCTGGCAGTTAAAAAAAATTTTTTTTTTTTTTTGTCTTTTTAGGGCCACACCCACAGCATATGGAAGTTCCCAGGCTAGGGGTTGAATCAGAGCTGTGGCTGCTGGCCTACGCCACAGCCACAGCTCTGCCAGATCTGAGCTGCACCTGTGACCTACACCATAGTTCACGGCAACGCCGGATCCTTAACCCACTGAGTGAGGCCAGGGATCGAACCTGCTTCCTTACAGATTCCAGTCGAATTCATTATTGCTGATCCACGATGGGAACTCCCAGTTTTGTTTATTTTATGAAAGGTATAGTTAAGTGAAAAATTAGTTTGTTTCTTTTTTTTTTATTGTGAGAGATAACTGTTTATATTCTCAACCTGCTGGATGACTATTCTCAGATTAAGCTGGGAACAAACATGAGCTCCATCAATGGGACATGTGTTAGGCATCGTTTAACACATCCGTTCACTCCTTCAACTACCTTAGTAACGCACCGTCCTGAGGATGTCACAAGTCAGACCACTCCCCAGCCCTCAGGGGCTTGCCTTCTAGTGTGTGGGTGGGGTCAACAGGTTCCTAGAGAAGTGGTAGAAGTGACATGGGAGAAGCAGTGTGGGCAGAGCAAGGAACGTAGGAGGAAGTGTGTATTTCCCCCCTGGGAGGTGGGTCTGGGAAGGCTTTGAGGATGTTCAGGGAAGCTGAGAAAGGAAAGGAGAGCAGAGTTAGCAAAGGCACAACACTGTGTTGTGGTTTCTAGATGCTGTTCGATGTCGGGATAGAGGATGGAGAGCATCAAACACCTGACTAGGAAGTTTGGATTTTATCCTACAGGCAGGAATTAGGAATTATAAGTAGGGGAAAAGATATGCTTTAGGGACATCACTCCTGAACTACAGAGCTGTAAGATAATAAATCGGTGTTGTTTAAGGCTACTGATTTTGTCAATTTATTACAGCAGCAATAGAAAAATAGCAGGTTTTTTTTTTTTTTTTATAGAGGAGGACAAGAAGAGAGTGATCCTTTGAACAAGGGCAGTAGCAACGGAAAGGAAAAGATTCAGTGGACACGGGGTAGTAAGGAGACAGCACTGGTAGGATTTTGTGACTAAGTGGACCAGAAGTAATAGTTTAGAAGGACAGAGAGTCTAAATTCCTCCAGATTTATCTAGTGATTGGGTAGCTAGAGAGGGCAGTGTCAGACGCGGAGCAGGATTGGGGGAACATGAGAGATTAGTTTTAAGTGAGTGTCTTTGAGACTTTGGGGAAGACAAGCAGTTTGATAACAGGTAGAGGGCTTAGGGGAAAGTCTGGACCTTAACTTTTGGAGTCACGAGCCTGCAGGTGGCGACTGAATCCAGAAGAGTGGTTGACATCCTTGAGGGAAAGAAGCCTCATGAAGTGAGATCCAAAGAGAAAATCATCCAGCTCATAGAGAGATGGAAGGGACAGACCCAAGGAGGGTTTCCAGACATTGCCAGGGGGATTTGACAGGAGAGTCCTGAAAAAGGACACTCTGACTCAAACGCAAGGAGGAGGTCCTGAAGGAAGCAATAACCCATTTGAGTTCTGAAGGACAACTCAGAGAAAAGAGGAGAGAGGGCATCCCTGAGAGGGAGCTGAATAAGAGAAGGCATAAAGTTGACAAGCCATAAAATGGCACAGCTGTGTACTGAGAGCTGGAAAGTGAGATGAGAGAACACGCTTAGACAAAAAGGCAGATGGGCCCACGGGAACATCACCTTCCATCGAAGAGGGGACAGAACAGAATAGAAAGTCAGGAAGGATTTCCGAACTGGGCATGGGATTTAGAATCAGTTGAGTGGATTTACAGGGATATTGAAAATGAATTTTTAAAGGCACAGATCAGAGATATTTTTTAATTAACTTCCTAGTTTCCGATGCTTAAAATAACTTCCAGATAAAGTTTCCTAATTATGACACGGCACTCGAAAAGTTTCTCTGGATTGCAAAAAGGTCAATGTCTCCTTGGATCTGGGCATCCTCTTATACTCAGCCCATCAGGGCCTCTCAGTTCTGGTAAACACCTAAGGCACACCCCCACCTCCAGGCCAGTCTCCTTAGCCCACCATGCTTTTCATTCTCCACTCTTTCTGTATCACATTCTACTCTGCTTCCAAGCACAGTTCAGACGCCACCACTGAGAAGGTGTTTTCTGATTCCACCAGTTGGAATTACTCACTGCCCTTGCTGGGATCCCTCTCTGGCCCTTACCAGTGTCACAGTTTGTAGGTAAGGCATGTCTTCTCCTCACCAGCCAAATCTGTGACTTTCTAGCACAGGATGTGACTCATGGGCAATGGAAGTAGAAACATCTTTGGAAAGGGGAATGGGGATGAGTCTTTTATGCCAGTTTGGATAGTCACTGAAGTTTTTTCAAGCAGGGAAGTCACATTAGGAAAGCAGGGGCTCCACCAGCTGATTTGGGAGTTTTGGGGCAGAATAGAGGTGAGGGGAAAAGCAATAAAGCAGGAAGTGCTGGTCAGAAAGTTGGTGCAGTAATCTGGGCATGAAGGCTTTGGAGGCCAAGGACAACTCACTTTGCATTATCAGTTACTCTGTGTGTGTGTGTGTGTATCAATATATATATATATCTCCCATGTTTTTTTCACATTAATTTAAACCTATGTTAGTCTCTTCTGCAGTAGTAGAAACATCTAGTAACTTAACTTCCAGTGTTCCAAAGATAGGGACTTTGGACTTGTTTTACTGATGTGATAGTTTTGGCATGTGTCACATAGGTGACCGTGGGACAGAGACCATGTATGTATGAAACATGTGGTTACAGCTGTGGTTGCTGGACAAAACAACATTAACTTTAGATTTCAGATAAATGACAAAAATGTGTTTGTGTAAGTGTGTCCTAAATACTGCATGGCATATACTTTTACTTTTAAAATATAACCTATCGTTCATCAGAAATTCAGATTAACTGGACATCTCATGTTTTCATTGGTTCTATCTAGCAAGCTTAGATTGCCTATGGGCAGAAAGAGATATCCAGATACAAGGTGAAGTGATTTCTGACAAATTCTGTGGGTCATTTAGTTCCTTTGCTCCCCCTATAGTTTTATGATCTTTCATCTGTCTCAATACTGAAAACGTAAGGATTCCTCCACGTGGTAGTACATGTTACAAACGAGGAAGTGTCAATAGTCTTTTACGATGAACTGACAGGGTATCTCCCTGAGCTGTCAAAATGATCTTTCTAGTGTTTAACCTAAATGTCTAGGTTGCTACTCGTCCTCCTCATCGCCCCTACAGTGACATTACAAAGGCTCTAGGAAAACCTTTTATAAGGACATGGGAGCTGGTTATGCTATTCTCTCCCTGGACCTTTCTATTGGGCCCAGCACCTCTGGGCTCACACTACGTCCGCATCTGTGGGCACAGGTGCACTGAGGCTGCGGGGCTGGCTGTTTAGGGAATCACCACCTATAGATCTCTGATCCCCGGGGAGTCCCAGAACCAAGACTCTGCCCTTTTTCCCTGTGTCCTGTGACATCCCCACCGGGGAGAGAAGACGTTAAAAACGCTCTTTCCTCAGCCTCCTGTAAACACCCACCTTTCCTCAGAGATGCCTCACCGCTGGTGCAAAGCCACTGCAGTTCTTCTGCCTATAGCCTGACATCTTTCTGTTTCTGACCATCGCTGGAAAATGTTTCTTTCCTTTTTCCAAACTGTGTTCATCCTATGGGGCCTGACTCTGCAGCTGAAAGCTTTCCATTTGGAGGAAGAATTACTTCATGCCTCTTATACTCAATAGCAGGCGAATTGATATGTCACAAAATAGTTGGCCATTTTCCCAATTGTACTCCGTTTTCACTTATCAAAATCTCATCTTTCCCCCATACTAAATCTAATTGGTTTTCTTTCTTATTTTGGATTTATAGGATTATTACTGTTCAAGACAGTAGTTTGCATTTGTCTTTATTGACTTCTATTGTGTTTAATTGAGCCATCCATCCAATTTGCCTGTATCATTTTGGATGCTTCAAATTGTCAAGTGTCATAGGCTCTAAACTGACGTAAAAAATTCTCCTTTTAGAGACTCCAAGAATTAACATGACTACACTGGAAATAATCACAAAATTCATTATTTTTGTATTTTTAAATGTATTACCTAAAATTGCATGATGAATACTTTGGAAAACAATTCTTAAGTATAAATCTCTCAGATGCATTCATTATAGTCAGGTGGATGCATGAAACAAACACACTAAAAATGCATAGGTGGGAATCCAAGGTTTCCCCTTTTCCATGTGGGAGCATTGGAAGAGAAGTGTTTATCTTGTAGACTGGACATGCAAAACTATCAATATCACCTATGCTGGTCATAAAGGACACAGATCCCTGCCTATGCTTCTACGCTTAAAGGACAAGTTTCTATCTAAAGAGTAAACAAAAACAAAAACAAGGCACCCAACTTTTCTGCAAGATAGAAAGTTCTACCAGGCATTTAAATATAAACAAAAATTATTCTATATGGAAATTTGTCCACACATATTGCAAATTGTTTCCATTTTCCTTTATTGTCCTCTCATGCTCTCATCAAGAGTGCATGATTAGTTCACTGGCTGCTAAGTGCTGTCCTGCCTGCCCTGAAGCAGCCAGGTGGAATCCCTGCCTCACCCTGCCCTCAGGAGCGGAGTGCAGCACTGAGGGTAGGGAGAATGCTGGTGTGTGTGTGTGTGTGTGTGTGTGTGTGTGTGCGCACGTGTGCTATTAGAAAATTGGTGATCTCTGCCTTGAACAGCAGTTTAGGGGTGTCATGCTCCCTACTAATGTAGTAAAAAAGATCTTTCACAGTCCTGCTGAGAGTCGGTCAGCAAAGGCTTTCAACGCCTTCCAACACTGCTGAGGGCTGCTGGGCAGAAGGGCTTGCGAGCTGGTTTGCCCTGGTCTGAACGCACCCCTGACTGTACTCCTGGCAGGAGTGGAATGTGCACCTGGCGCGACAGGTTGGGGATGGGATGGAAATTCTTAAACCTGACCAGGTATTCACAAGGGATGATCTGGGTTTTCCCCAAGTTCTAGGCTTTGTTCTTGTCCAGTGAGTGTGAGACAGAAACAGGTACTTATAAATGTTGGGGGTTCTAGATGTGTATCAACAGGCAAGGGAGAGATCACCTCAACATCCTGAACAGTTTGGCTCTAATTAACATACACATGTATACCTAATTAGTATAAATGATCAGTGCAGGATATACTCCAGCCAAGATCCTACATGTAATAGGATTTCAAGAAGAGTTTGTAATTCTTTCCATATATTCAGACACTGGGACCACGGAAGCATTTTCTCCTATTAATAGTCACTCACTGTCACAAAATATTATTTCTTCTTTCTTTCCCTCTAATTAGTTAGAGATGAAATGACTTGAGCACTTCATAATCTTAAATTCACAATATTTTACTTAATTAAAATAGGTAATTTAGAAAAATAATTGGCAATTGCTAAAACCTCTAATGCTGATGAGAACCAAGTTGGACGCGTTCTTTCATCACAAATTGGTACTTAAATGTACAGTTCCGCACACAGCTGGAAAGTGCCATCATAAATGGCATGTAGCTATCATTAAACCAAACAAACCAAAATTAAGGTAAAAAGAAAAACAGTGCGTTCTAGAAGGAATATTTAGGGGCAGACTTTAAGGGCACAAAAGTATAAACTTGACTTTCTAAGCATTTATTAGGAAAAATATTGTTATACAACATATCTGTAAATGTCTAACACATTGATTTCATTTTATACTTCATCATGGAAATAGTTTTGAAAATAAGTTGGCTTAAACAAATGAAGGCTTATGTATATCATGTCCTTGGACCAAAGGGTAAACTCAAATTCAGTGGTAAACTCAAATTGTATTCATGATTTTCAACGTAAGGTTACTTGTGTGACTGAATTCAGGCCTACTGATGCTGATTTAAGTAAAACAGAAGCAGTTGCATCTGGAATAAGCAAACCACACTTTTTTTTTTTTTCTTTGCACATTTTCCTATTTAGGACAAATAATAAAATGCCTCTCTGCAATACCATACAACACAGCACAGATATGTGCTAATTTGCAGGAACACCAAAGAAAAACACATCCTTTGGAGAGCTTATTTGTTCCGTGGGAGGCTGTCTTTTTCAGGCCTGGAACAAAACCCCTGTGGATAAGGATTAGAATGTGCAGACATCATTATGTGTGTGTTAGTGGGGAGGGAGGGGGGGTTGGGAGGGCAGCCATTCTACACCATGGAAGTTGCTATCACATTTTCTCCTCGGTAACACATTAAAAAAACATAAGAATTAAACAAGAAGCTAAAGAGCAAGAAATTTAAAAGACAACAACAACAACCCAGTACAACAAATGCTTTCTTCTAGTGGAGTACAATGGCGATATTTCAGCTCCACCAACCATGTCTTTGAAATAAAGATTCTTTATATTCTTTTGCAAATAAATGTCCAAAATATTTATAAAATTGCAGTTCTGTTGAAGCCAACGGAGCAGTTTTCAGTTTTCATGTCTTTTTGGGGATGTAGAAATTTTTAAAAATCCATGTATTACTTACTTAAGGTTTCTCTTAGAAAATAAAACTATTTGCTAGGTTTAAATCCTATGTAAGAAAATTTTAACCTTAAAAATCATTATTTTAAGAGAAGATCTGAACTTGGTTTTTCAAGTTTCAGGGCGGAACAAACATCCAATTATATCATCCAATAATGATATAATCAAAACACAGTAGAAAAGTACTTGGCCATGGTTTTCATTAAATTTATAATTTAAGACATTTAACGCAGCCAATATTTAGGTGCCACCTAATGTATACCGTTTCCTTGGCTAGGGAATTTCAATTCAGCTGAGGCCAGATTCCAGTCAGGAAGGCCACTGTCCAGCAGGAGAGATGACGCTGTTGTAAATGCCGCGTTAAATCGCCGCCTAAGTGCTTGTAGGACACAGGGAGCAAGTCATTCTACCAGTTTCTCCCTTCTGGGGGAGGCAGGTGACGCGGGTCTGGAACAGGCCGAAGAAGGTGACATTCAGTTGCCCTTGAAGTATAACCGGTGGTGGGCGGGCCAGGAGACGAGGGAGGGTGGCTAAGGGGCTGGAAGGACAAAGGCGGAGGGACGACTGGAGCAGGAGGGCAGCGCGAGCTCGCGTCCCAAGGAGGCCCGGCCCCAGCCGGCCCCCCGACTCAGCGGCAGGGCTGCAGGAGGGGACTTCATTAATCCTCCCAGCAGCCTCCGAGGGAAGGTCTGTTGAGGTCCCCATTTTACAGGTGATGAAACTGTTTCGGAGGGTGGGTGGACCCCCAGCGCCTGGCAGACGGTGGGCTAGCCTGGGGCCCTGGATGGTTTGAGGGACGTTGTCCGTTTGTGCGCCAAGGGCCGGGGGTGGGACCGGGAGCTGGATGCCTGCAGCAGGAACCTCAGCTAGAGGACGATGGAAGTGGGCGGGCGGCAGGCAAGGGCTGAACTAAGGTGTGACCAGAAGACTCTGGGGAAATGAAAAGTTCATAATATAAATTCTGTGATCAACAATTTCATAATATAACAACTCTGTGGAGAGTTGCAGGAGGGAGAGGTCCCTTCTAGAGAAATGGAAACGAGGCTGCGTTTCCCGTAGCGACAGGGCTCAGGTGGGAGCACATTAGAGCGAACATTTTGGAGGTGGTGCCTCCCAGCTGGCGGGAGGCAGGGGACCTTCTGGAACTCCAGTAACTGGGTGTTTTCAGCTGTTTGATGAGTGCGATCGCCCTGAAGGCAGAAGCCGAGGGAGGAAAGGCAGGTGGGTGCGGCAGAGGCAGGCATCTCGACGTCGCTCAGCAGGGAAACCAGCACAAGGAACGGGGTGTGGAGGAGTCGGGAGAGGAGAGAACCCAGGATTCTGGGAGCGAGGAGACCCCGGGCTATTCCATGAGAGAATCTTCAGGAAAATGTTCAAAGCGGAATGAAAAGCAATGGCAAATGGGAACACCGGGGTTTCCTAGGAAGGCAGGGTTTTCGAGGGAAGTTTGGCGTGGCCGAAGGCAGGAGAGGCCTTTTGGGTTTCCACCCTTTCATTTTCTGGACGGAGACTGAAAGGGGAGTACAGAAGGGCCCAGCAGGTGGAGGGACAGGAAGGCCCGGCCAGCGGAAGCGGCAGATGGCGCTGAAGAACCTGCCGCAGGAGGGAGGAGCCTGCCGCAGGAGGGAGGGGCCTGCCGCGGGAGGGAGGGGCCTGCCGCAGGAGGGAGGGGCCGAGGTGCGGAGGGGAAGGTGCACATGCCAAGGACCTTTGGGGAATGGAAGGGAGCAGCGGGGCTGGTGGGGGCTGGAAATCATTCCCTCCTGACAGATCAAAGGCAAGCTACACAGTTTTCAACACGACATCAGGGACATTTATTCATGCCGTAGATTTTCCACAAAACATTCATTCACTTCTCTGAGACCCCTGTGCGTAACTGCTGGTCAGTTGTGGGGCAGCCAGTTAACCATCCGGTGCCTAATCTCTTACTCTCCTATGAGCGGCCCTGGAATCTTTAATTACAGTGGCACAGACAGACCACATCCACATGGATGAGAGTACAAAACACGTGCAGTGTTAGGGACCGCCTGCAGTTCTGTGTGCTGTCCCGCCTCTCATCTTCCATCTCAAACACAAATAGCATGCAAAGCTGAAACCAAAGAAAGGAGTTGGGGGAGGTGGTGTGCATGTTTTCTTTCGAAAGAAAAGCTGTACCACTGGACTTTATTTTCCACATTCTACATGCCATGCTGTATTTCAATAGTGGGTATGCTGCCAGTCGAATCTTCAGAGAAAGGTGTGCATTTTGAGGGGCTATTGTTCTCTTCTTCCAGAAAGCAGTGTGCTCTGAAGAGAAGGGTGGTGGCCTTAGAGAAGACTCTCTGGCCAGGAAATAAAGGCCTTCTGGTGAGAAGCTGAGCAACCCAGGAAGGCCTGATTTGCCTTGCACAGGTCATATGGCATCCAATGGAAAGTATGTCTGTCCCTTAGCAGAACAAAGTTAATGAATTATATAATGAAAGAAAATTTTTAAAATATCCACAAGCTGCTTAATACATGTTAGATGGTGCACTAAGTATAGTGGAAGGGTACACATGTGATTGACAAGAAAACTGCCCTCAAACAGCTGCCTTTAGTGGCCACCGGCATTCAAACAACTCAGGGTTCTGATAGCATTAAAATCAAGTTTTGGTAAGAATAATAACCTTCATGTTATAACAGTCTATGACTTAGTACAAATTTCTAACATTTCTGCAAGTGGACAGAAGCTAAGCATCCCTTTGTTCCCCCCAAAGTTAATTTTTTGCTTAATTTCTTTTTTCTTTTCTTTTCTTTTCTTTTTTTTTTTTTTGCAACAAGAGAAATTCAAAGTTTAATAACATACATACATGGGAGAGACCCAGGAAAACTGACTGACTCCTCTGCTTAATTTCATACTTTGGATGGTATCAACCAAGCAATGCCTACTAACCAGATCTCCCCAGACAGAAGGCACAGGATCAGGCATTGTGGTGGGATGTAGAAAGATGCTTAAAGTGCTTAGGAAGAGGCAGTGAGGAGTCTCAAAGGAAGTATGAGTCCATCTATTGTGGTTGCTGAACACAGGCCCTTGAGACGAGGTGGGTGTGGCTGGGCCTTGAGGAGCATCAGAGAGTGGGGCTGTGCACACGGTGGGGGGGTGCACCCCGAGGCCACGGAGAGTATGGCATATTCAGGGACCCCAAAGAGACCAGTGTGGAGAAGAGGGCATTAGCACAAGAGGGAAATCTACGAGAAGAGTTTTCACATCACATCATGAGAGGCCTTCACTGACATGCTAAATAATTGCTATTTCTTTGGAGATGCTGTAAGAGAAAACACTTCTGACAGCAGATGCGTGGGGTTTTCCTCGGCACGGAGCAGCTGGGTGTCCTCCAGTTCAGTTCCATTGTGACACTAACTGGAGTGAGAGCAGACCCTGTGGGTTGAGGGCTCAGTCCCACAAGACTGCCCCCTGGTCCAGACGTCAACCTCAAGTCCCCTGGGCACCCACGACTTCTATCTGACTTGGTTCCCATGAGCCCTCCTTGGATCTGCTCATTTGCTAGAACTACCCACAGAACCCAGGACAACAGTTTACTCACTACTGCTGATTTATGACAAAGGGTATTTGAAGGGTGCAAATGAACAGCCAGATGAAGAGACAGGCAGGGCAAGGAATCGAAGGGTCCCCAGCCCAGGAGCTTCTGTCTCCGTAGAGATGGGATGCCCCACCCTCCCGGCCTTCAGATGAGCTCACCAACTCTGAAGCTCTCAGAAGCCCATACTTTAGGGGTTTTTATAGAGGCTTCATCCTGTGGGCATGAGAGATTACCAGCCATATCTCTAGCCCTGTCCCCTCTCCAGGGAACAGTGGGTGGGATAAAAGTTCCAAACTTCTAACCCTGGCTTGATCTTTCTGCTGACCAGCCCCCGTCCTAAAGCTATTTAGGAGCCCATCAGATTCTCATTAGAACAAAAGACGCTCCTATCATCCAGGAAGTTACAAGGGTTTTAGGGACTCTAAGTCAGGAACTGGGGGCAGAGACCTACATATATTTATTATTGTCTCACAAGGGCAGTTGTACCTCTTGATGATTTTCAAGTAAGGGAGAAATGACATAAGCTGGGTTTTAGGGAAGTTAGCTATTCTGAACACAGGCGGTAGACATGGAGGAGGACTGGTTATTGCGGCGGGATTAGAGAAGAATGGATGGAGGCGACAGTGGAAAGAACTGCCATATTCATCATAATTCGGTGGCAGATGCCCTACTCTTTACTAGACTTAAAACACTGGGATAGCAACCAAACCTCTCTAAGTTTTATCCAGCTCTAAATTGGGGATGTCAACCCTGACTTATACTGAGGTAGTCAAGGGATCAAAAGTTTGGTCCAAATACACACACTACTACTATCCTTAAAATGCTCAATTCTTATCTTTCTCTGTAAGAAATAAATTTATACAAGTGTGTTTTGTAATATGTTGAACAACACATCCATTTGTAATGATCACAGTACTTTTACTTGAATCGTAAACACACCTAATTCTACCCCTTGAGCTGTGCCAAGTTCAGGTGTGGATATTAAACCTACCGATGAAGGAAGACGAGACGGTCTCAAGGAACTACCGTGGGAGTTGAGACTCAGCCTCATGAGTGCTGTTCAGCTCACTGCAAAGGGTATTCAGAAGAGAAGGGTGGAAAAGGGGTACGTGGCTTAGGGGCAGGGAGAAGAGAGTTAATCAACCATGTGCGAGGTGGCATAATATTGTCTGCATTTTCAGAGGAATATTGTGAAAATGAATGGGATATTACCTCCAAAGCAATTAGAGATGTTTGGACAAAAGCCACTATGAGAAAAATTCTAATGTATCATTTCTGAAAGGCATTTTAAAAACAAGTTGGCTTGTAAGGCGAAACAGAAGAACAGCTTTGTCTTAAAAGATGTTTTCAGACCCTTTGTGGAATGAAGTTGAACACCTTATGTAAACGGAAACCTTCAGAATTGTGATTATGAAAAGCTAATAGAAAGAGATGAATGCAAGGCCGCTATCTGAGTCACCGGTGGCAAGAAGAGAAGGTGGTCTAACAGGATGGAACAAAAACAGAGCATACAGTGTCAGGATTTTCTAGAGAAAAGTAGAGATTTTTCTTTCCTTCAGACAATATGTTACGCATATGGCAATTTTCTTAGCTTGATAAACATCTACAAGGAGATAAGTTTGAGACAGATGGTAGTCTCACGATTTTGCTGTATTAATTTCCGTGCCATTAGACTGAATAATTCACAATTCAGATGATCATCTCGATTTCTGTTCTGGGAAATCAACAGACCCCACCAGGGTACATGACCAAGGGTGGCAAGAAAGATACCCCAGGTGCCTTTGGTGGCTGATTATCCTGCGGTGATGAGGAAATGGGGGTAAACACCAAGTCTGGAGACTCCAGAAATGGAGACAAGTCCACACGTGGGCATCTCCTGGCCGCTAGTGGGCGCTCCGTGAACTTGTGAGAGGAAGAAGAAGCTGAGAATGCTGATGGCCACAGAGGGTTTTTCTACGCCACAGAAGTGTCAGATATAAGCATGTTAACAGGTCAGAGAACTAAACAGAAGGGAGAAAAAACCCCTATAAGGGAAAGCAGTGACAAGTTACTGTTATTCATGCATAAATGACATTTGACACTTTTAAGGTTTTTGCCATCAGAGAATTAACACACATTAAACGGGTACCTTTAAAAAGGGACGACAGAGTGCAAGCGCCCCCCGCGCTCCCCCACACACCATCGTGCACTGCAGGACCAGCTCCCCTGTCTCCTCTGCAGGGACTTAAGCTAAGCAGCCAAGTGCCTCTAACAGAAAACGGAATTCGAACAGCCAGACCGCCCTTCATCCCAGTCAGTTTCTCCTACATCTCACACAAGCACTTTCAGGTTCCTCTTGGGAACACAGGTTTGGAAGATGGATTAACAGTTCAAGGAAGTGCCTCAACCTGGGCACAGGTGCCACTTTACATCCTCTGCGTGGGACCGTCTTTCACTGGGTAGGACGTTCAGCCCCGTCCCTGGCCTCTTCCCTCTAGACGCCAACACTACCCTCCAACCCTCCTTTGAGGCAACCAAAAATGTCTCCAGACACTTTCAAATGTCCCCTAGGAGGGAAAATCTTTCCCAGTTGAAAACCAGTACTCTAGATAGGATAGGAAAAAGTAACCTAATGATGGCAAAGAGTCAGTGCTGTTTCTGGACCCAAGGGAGTACCATGGTATTTACAGTTAACGGGAGATGTGGACAGAAAATGCGGACAGCATTGCTAAGAGTCATTCTGCCAAAGCAACAGCAAACAAGGCTGGTGTGGTTCCTGGCATCACAAGAAATGCTAAGTTTTGCTCACACATCACTTACAAAAATATTGCCTCATTGGATCCTTAACTTATATTATATATTGTAGTAATGTGAAAATGTGTAATTTATGAAATATATAGCATATGTGTACATATACATTAAATGTGGAACTCTGTCACATATTATGTTATATATATTTTATGTGAATATACATATAATATATATGTGAAAAATATATTATCTCTAGCCCTGGATTAGAAAACCAAGGCTTGATGTGGTTGAGTCATTTGTCCAAGATCATACAGTGAAAAAGATCAAGATCAGGCTTAAATGCAGGCCTTCAGACTCCAGATTCTGGATTCTTTTCATAAAATGTCTCTCAGGGAAGGTGGAGAGAACTAGGGGTCACCAAGCCAGAAACCACTGAGATGCAGCATTAACAGCAGTAGGGCTCGGAGCGGCAACAGGAGGCATCAGTTACCTTTAAAATGTAGTGGGAGGAAGAGGGGAAGAGGAAAGAGGTTGGGAGGGGTCCCCACTCTCTACACCTGTGAAACATTTGTCTTCTGTTTCGAGAGATCATTTGCAGACTAGCTTCCTCTATGTGTTTCACACTTTAATCTTGTATCTGATGTTATTGCCTGGAACTCACTAAACCAACAGGGTACAGATAGAAAAATCTTACTTTTTTTTTAACTTTATCCTATAAAATTTTTATTTTGTGTTTTTAATATACAAATATTTGTATAGTAATTTATGCATTGCATTATATAATATATTACTATTATATATTATTACAGTAATATACCTAACATATAACAGATATAATATACCTATGGGATGCATGTTGGGTTTTCATGCATATTTTCTATTTAACTCATAAAGTGCATGGGCAACCAAAAGAATTGAAAACTGTTTTTCTAAAAAAATTATGCAATTACTCACTAGAAATCTCATTGAACTCAGCCTCCACAAGTCCTCCATGGCGCTCTCGTCCTTTCCTTCTGTCTGCTGTCAGAAGCTCTTCTCCCCGCCACCCCAGAGGCCTGGCCCTAACCTGGAAGTGGCTTCTCCTTTCTCCCTCACCTCCCCATGCTGAGGTCGCCCGGGCCTGCCAATCCTGCTCCTTTTCTCACTTTAATTGGACCCCGTGTGGTTCAGGCCCCCATGGCCCCCGTAACACCTGCTTGTCCATCCACCTCAAGCCCTGCTCCCTCCAGTTCTTTCTCTGCAACTTAAAGGAACGTGTATTTAGGAGGTGAGTGAGGTCCTGTTACTGCTTCTGTCTGGGGCCCTTTGTGGAGGCCCAGAGCCCCTGGCTGCCTCCAGGCCTCACCTGCCACCCCCTACCCCCAGGCACCCAGGCACCTCCTCACTCTGTCTTAGCCCCTGCAGGCTGCCCTCTGCCTTCCCACTGATGTCCCTTTGGCTCCCAGAATGCAACTCGGGCACTTCCTCCTCAGAAGCCCTGACCTGTTTGCCCCACACCCTGGAGCCGGGAGCTGTCCTCAAGTGTCCCCTGGTGCCGACGCACACTCGGTTCAGCCCTGAGCATCTGCTTTGCTCTTAGGACTCTTCCGAAGGACGAGAAGCTCCAGACGGGCAAGGGGCCCATGTTCTCGGGCACTTCATGTGTTACCCACACGAATCAGACTCTCAATAAACATCCATAAAATGAATGACAAAGCGAGTGACTGAAGGAGCAAATGGATCAGTAAGTCAATTAACGAGCAGTCTGACCAGGCTGAAACCATTCTGACTGCCATCCAGGGAGATTACTCAGCTCTCCCTTTCTTCCCCGTGTTGCTCTCCTGCTTTTTGTCCTTCCTTCCTTCTTTCCTACCTTGGATAGTTCCTTCCTCCCCTTCTGCCTTCTTTTCCTCCTTTCCGTTCACATAGAATTGTAGCATCATCATATATATGTAGAAATGTATGCACGCATATGTATATGTATATATATTATGCATGTAAACACATAGTAACTCTATGAGTCAAATTTATACTTTTACTGACATTCTGAGAAGGGATTCGTAGGCTTTAGCGGACTGTCAAAGTGCTGCTGACACCAATACAAAAGCCATGTACTAAAAGCCACACCTGGCATCACAGAATACTGACAGCAACTCACAAGCCACTTCATATGTGTCGCCTCATGTCACCCTTATTACAGTGTGAGAAAGACAGAATCCCTCCTTGTGGTCTGGAAACCGTGATGTCTTTCCGTTCCAGGGTTCCACTGGGCTACAGCACCGCATTTAACCATCCTATTGCTTTTAATTAGCTATTACGTTAAGTTACACTAATAAGTGTTCTGGTGTTGAACGAGACTTCCATTGCAAAGGTAACACTACTTGATCGTGATGGATTTTTTTTTGCCTTGACGGAATGTTACTTAGATGTTTGCATTTATCTACACACCCAAAGGCTGGTCTGTACTAGTCTTCCTTGGAACAATGTCTCTAGTTTCTCTGTGAAGAGTTATTTCACCTTTTCTTGGATTCTCCCTTTTTCAGTTCTCTGGAATGCTTGTATGAGAGAAAGGAATAATCTTCTTGGAAGATTTGGAAAATGGACTGTATTATAAGCTGGGTTATATTTTTCCCTCTTTTGGGAGAGGCAGCTTTTGATTATTTGCTGTTCCTTTAATGTTTATTGGTTTATTTACGGTTTTTACTGTTTCCTGAGTGATAATTTATATTTTCCCAGTAGATTTTTCCTTTCTATTAAGTTTCAATTGTTAGCATAAATTTGTTGAGATTTTAATATCCTCCATGGTCAATTTTGTTGATGTCCCATGAGTACGAAAGAAGAATGTACATTCCCAGCTTGCTGGGTACAGAGCTCTGAGTTTTCCATCGACCTGGAGTTTTTGTTGCTTAAAATCATCTGTGGCCTCAATAATATTTTTTTTTGTCTATTTGACCTGTCAGTTTGTTAGAAGTATGATCTCCACTTTATGGATTTGTCAAATTTTCTTATATTTGGTTAACTTTTGCTTTATATATTTCAGACTATGTTGCGAGGTCAATATAAGATCATAACTTTTATGTCATTTTGGTGGATTTTGCTTCTTATTATCATGTAATGTCCCTCCTTTCTCTAATAATGATAGTTTTGGTCTGATATTACTACTGCTACATAGCTTTCTCTTCTTTCTTTTTTTGGCCCCATGCACAGAATGTGGAAGTTCCTGGGCCAGGGATCAAACCTGCATCACAGCAGCTACCGAAGTCACTGCAGTGAAAACCCTGGATCCTTAGCGTATTGCGCCACAAACAAACTGCTATTAAGCTTTCTTTAGCTTAGTATTTCCTTGGCACAAATATTTTCCACTTTCTCTTTTACCCTGAAAACTTTCAGCATGATTTTATGTATGAAAAGTCAAGATTTAGTATTTTCATACTTCTCCTAAATAAAATTAACCTGTAGCTGATGATCTAAAGCTCCTGTAATACTCTGCCATGGTTGTCTGGAGTTTATTTATTTATTTTACTTTATTTTTTCTTTTCTCCTTCTTCCTTTTTTTTTTTTTTTTTTTTTTTTTTCGGCTGTACTTGCTACATGCAGAAGTTCCTGGGCCAGTGAGCAACTGCACCACAGCAGTAACCAGAGCCACAGAAGTGACAATGCTGGATCCTTAACCCATTGATCCACCAGAGAACTCCTGGTTTGTTTTTTTCCAAGCAGCCAATAGTTAATGAATCTTACTAACATATGATCAATTTTAGAATTTGCAATTATTTCTGTTTTCTCAGCCTGGGCTTTGGGTCCATTCTGATGTACTTACTTTAACACTTTCACTCTTCCGCAATCTGTACTCACTCCTACTGTTCATAGCTTTGGGTTGTCTTTTCTCAACTTCTCAGCCCCATCTAGCACCAGGCAGCAGTTGGCAGAGATTTTATTTATTTTTTTCAGTAGTGGAAGACTCCAGTCTAGCTTCTAACTCTGAGTATTAAGCCTGTCCCAATCTCCATTCTACTGGGAGACTCTTATTAGTCCTCTTTATCCCACAGAACCCAGTTCTCAGCCACCACTGCCTGCTCTATGCGTGGGATCTCAGGAGGCCTGCAACTCTTGGCCCATCCACTGCCTAGTATTTCTATTCTGTCTCTGGTCTAAAGAGATAAGATGTGAATCTAGACTTTGAGCCCAGATCTGACTTCCTTGAATTCTCTCCCTTGATGGTTTATTCATCACTGCCATGTGCTTGGCACCTAGCATGCCTTTGTATGCAGCAGGGTGTACGTGCACAGAGCCATCGTGGTCAGAGGGATAAAGCATTCCAAAAGCACTGCTGATGGTTCCCCAAAGGACCGACTAGCTCACTTTGGCTTGGTCGGGGAAGCCTTCAAGGAGACAAGGACCGGAGAGAACTGAGTTGGTCCTGGTAGGACAGTCGGTGTTTGGACAAGCAAGGAGGAAGGGCTCAAGTGCTGAGGAGCAACAAAGAATAGAGGTGCCAAGAAGAGAGACAGGAGACTAAACAGAGGGACTAGCTGGCAAACAAATCTGGTTAGAACGGAAGATCTATAAAGAAACTAGTAAAAGGAAAGGTGGGTGAACTTATTGGGGCTATCTCAGATTTGGACCCAAAGTGATGGAAAGATACTGAATTTTTTGCATATAGGAACAGAATGGTTATTACAGATTGAAAGCTTATTTTTACCAAGCACTGTGCTAAGTGCTTTACATACATCATCTCATGTGAGCCTCAAGCAACCTTATGAAGTAGATACTGTTACAATATACATTTGATAGATTAAAAAATTGGATTGAGAGAGATTAAAAAAATTTGCCTGCAACCTCACAGACAGTAGAGCAGGCCTAAAATCACATATGCAGCAGAATAAGGGTCTGAAAGATATTGGGTCCTAATTCTTGGAACTTGTATATGATGCCTTATAAGGAAAAAAAGTCATTGCCAATGTCATTAAGGATTGTGATCATGGGAGATTGTCCTGACTTACACAGTGGGCCTTAAATTCAATCACAAGTGTCCTTATAAGAGAGAAGCAGATGGGAGACGTGATATAGACTGCAGAGCAGGAGGTGATGTGAAGACAGAGGCAGAGACGAGAGTGATGCAGCCACAAGCAAAGGAATGTCAGTGGCCACCAGAAGCTGGAGGGGGCTCCGAGCTTCCCAGGGAGAGGGGTCCTCGCCGACAATGGCAGCTGCAGGACAGTAAAGCAGACAGTATAAGGCAGACTCAGGATATGACCTGTCGTTGTGACTCTAGACTCATACTTCCACCAAGGCCTAGGAAAAAACTCCACTGAGTTTTTTTATATGATTATTCTAGAAGTGATGCCTGAAACTGAACAGACAAGACAAAGATAGACCTGGGAGATCATTTAGGAAGTTATGCCAATCACCTAAATACAACCAAGTATTTGTATTGTAATGACTGTTTCAGCGAAATCTTTATTCAAGTGGTACAATTAACAGGTGGGGATAAAGAATAAATTTCTAGTGCTAATTACCTTCTCATAAGAGATTGCTTATCAGACCGATAAACAGTTTCAATTTTGGGCAGAGTTGTCAGATATTCATCTGTGCTTGTAAATAGATATTTTTCATTTATCACTTTAGAAGCCCATTTGTGACCCTAATTTTGGTTCTGGTGTTAGGAAAACTTTTAAATCTAAGCTGAGGTGTTAAACAAGAAAATACTTAAATTTCTTTATAATTCAAGTAAGCACCATTCATGGTTTATAACATGTAATTATGGAAACATTACTGTCAAAATGATGGCAGGTATGCAATTTGCTTTAAGTTTGCAGTATTTGGCACTTGGATGTGCTAATTCCTGTGGCTTCCCGGACAAGCTCTCTGTCTCTTTCATCTACTGAGTCACTCTGGGCACAGCACCTCTGTGTCGGGCCTCGAAGGCAGGGGGATCTGGGTTCCAGTTTCCTCCCCTGTTAAGTGGCAAAATACCATGCACCATCCAGGGTCATGGTGAGAACTGTGATGTCTAATAAACCTGCTCAGGTCCTGGTCCCAAGTGCTGTAGGGTCCTGGGGTCACAGAACCAGGGACCAGGCTTGGGTTTGGATCCAGACTCTCTCATTTACCAGCAGTGTGACTCTGCTGAGTTTCATCCTCTGCCAAGTACGTTCCTTCCTTTTAGGTCTGTTTTGAGGATTGAATGAGGAGACTTATAAAGCGTCAGGTACCGTGGGAGCCCATTATGAGAGTCAGCTACTACTCTTGGTATTATTGATGGCATGGCTAGGTGGAGACCCACAGCTGACTTAGAGCACAGTTTCAGATCCTGTATCTAAAGGAGAACAGGTGGTCTTCCGGGGAGCTGAAGGGCTCCTGAGGAGGAGGGCGTGAAGGGGTCTGAGAGCTCTCCCCGGTGTAGGAGTGTCTGTTCCCTTTGTCACATGTGGAAACTTGGGGCTGCCCTTTGGGATTTTTCTGAGGATCTTGGTGGGTTAATTCCATCCTGCCTGGAAGAAGACTGAATCTTTATTGTGTTCAGAATGTTGGAGAATAAAATGACCCCGAGGACTGGTGAGCCAACAACAAAGCAGAATAAGGTGGTGCAATTTGGGGAATATATTCAAAAGGGGGACATGTATTATGGTCAATACACACACTGTAGGTCATGGGTAGTGATGAAATTTACATTCATCTCCAAAGTCTGCGTGGCATTGCAAAGAATGGGGAGTGTTACAACAAGGCATAGGCAGATCCATAAAAGGGAGCTTGTTAAGCTGCTGATTTCAGCGGGGATGACAGACCGTCCCCTTACTTCACATTCCCAAACTACTGCTTGCTTTAAAGCTATCATGAAATCTCTCTGCTATTTTTTTTATCTGAAAATAGTCCAAGTAAAAAAAAAGTCCTCTTGCATTTGAAAACATGGCTATAAACAGAAGTACTGTTTCAACTATTCATCTTCTGTAGTAATGATATGTCCAAAGCCTTTATATTGAGGCTTTCTATGTTGGTGCTATTTATAAAAGTATTATTGTTATAATATATATATATATAAGATGCATATCACTATAATATATAGTATACTATATCATTATTATATATTATATTATTTAGAATGCATTTTAAAATGAAACAAATAAGAACATTTCCAAATTAGTCAAGATATTTTAATTCACAGTATATGATTCTTTTTAAAAAGTATTTTTCTGAGTAAATTATTCAAAGTCAAGTGTATAGTTGGCATAAAATCGGTTTTGCATTAATTCATATAGTAATCTCTAAATTGGCAAAAAATCAGATGTAGTAAAACTGCTTCAGTTATAAATATATAAGCTTAGATTATGTTATAAAAGAAATCTAAAGATTGTAGTAAACAGTAAAGTATTTAAAAAAATACTTTAACTAGAGCTGTGTAAAACTGTTATGGAAAAAAATTTAAAACGTGAATGAAGTATGAAAAGAACTAAATAATAGAGATATATAATTTGTTTGTGAATGGAAAAATCCAATCACTTAAACATGCCAATTTCCCACAAATTAATCTCTTATGAGTTAAAAGCAATTCTAAAAAATAATCCCAGCAAGGTTTCCCATAGATCCTCCCAAGCTGACTCTCAGAAGCACAGAATGGAGAATAGGTCAGGTAATTTTGGAGAAGTAGACAGAAGCCACATAAAGCTACAAAGGTTAAAACAAGGGAGGCAGGAATCACGCACGTGTAAGGAGAAGCTGACCATATGATCAAGGCCATGGAACAAATCAGTGGGTCAGGGATGGAACATTCAGTAAATTATATTGGCACAATTATATTCCTATGGTAAGACATTCAAAAAGTTTTGACATGGGTTAAAGATTAAAAAGTGAAAAGCAAAAACTTTGAATCTTCGGAAAAAATATACAAGAGTATATCTATGGACAGAGGAAAGAGACACATGTCTTAAATCAAGGTCAAAAACCTGAAATCACAAAAGCAGGATTCATGAATCTGAAATAATAAGCTACAGTCTTATTTTTGCAAATGATCCTATGAATAAGGGTGAAAAGCAAACAAAGTCTGGAAATACACATAACAAAGGCATAGTACCCTAATCAATAAATACAGCAAATTGAAAAAAGTACACAACTCAAAATAAAAAATGAGCAAAGCACTTAAATAGGAAATTCATAGAAGAGAAATCTGATTAGCTTGTATGGAAAAAAAAAAGCTCAACTTCACTTGTCACTAAAGAAATGTAAATCAAAAGGTACCATCTTATGGCCATTTCTTTAGCAAGAATTAAAGTGATGACATTGCTAAGTGACAGCGAGCATGTGGAGGGAGGTTTCTCTGCTCTGTTCCCCGTGGGCATTTAGCTGGAGAGGCCCTGGCAGCTGCAGAGGTGAGGGATAGGGTATTCACAGCTTTCCAGCCAACTTCCAGAGACACATCCTCAAAGTCCTTACATACCAGGAGAGAGGTGAAAGATTTCCTAAATCACTGCTTAAAATAAAGTTGGAAACATTGTACATAACCATCAACCAAATGTATACATTGCAGTATATTTATGCAATATACACTCTTCAGCAATTAAAATGAGTTACCTAGAATCATACGTAGCACACAGATCTCAAAATAATAATGATGCATGAGAAAGCATATTGCAGAATGATATATAGACTATTACACAACATATAGGAAATGCGAAAACATGAAAAATGTATTGTTTATGGTATGGATATATATACTGATTTCAGAAAACTTCTGAGGAGAGAGGAGGGGTAACATAAACAGAGGAAGGGTCCCCAGAGGGTGTCAATGTTTATGAAATGTTTTTTCTCTTAAAATTCCTTTGCAGTAAACATGGAAAACTGTAAAGATTTGATAAAATGTATTGATTGGGTACACAGGTATTCATTTCTGGTCTATATTTTTCTGGATGCTTTAAATATTAAAAATAAACACTAATCCACTGTTATTATTAGGCAGTAACATAATAGGAAATCAAATGCTAAACTGCAGTTCTAGGAATTGAAGGATCCTCTGCCCTCATTTTGGACTTCAGACATTAACATGTACCTTCCAACCAAGCTGTACATTAATAGAGCATCCCCCCACCCCCGTAAAGCCACAATAAATTCATGGCACATCCAAAAATTCTCGGTGTTAGACGACAGTGTTGGTCTCGTTAAACCAGATCTCAATCTCTATGTTCCTTAGCATAGACATGGATTTATGGATCAGGCAGCTTGGCTGCTTTAAACTATTGGTTCATTTTTCCAAAAGCAATGAAGGAGAATCTTTCTCCATAGCAGGGCTGGCTTCGTGGGTGTGCATTTTGTGAAGCTGCATAGGGCCATGTGCTCAGAAGGGCCCCCATGTTTGGTTTCAGGCTCTGCTGTTGTTGTCTTGAAGCTCTTAATATCATTATCTTGGAATCTGTGCTCTGTGATTTAAGTGATAGGATAATGGAGCGTGTGCATGTGCAGAGGAGACGGGAGGAAAATGTGTGTCCCTGCCCTCCTTGCTCTCCATTCTCACGTGGCACTTGCTGTGGGACGGGAATTCTGGTAGACCCACGATGTGTAAGCTTTACGTCTAAGACTGAGTAAGCAGAGCACTTAACAGCTCTGAGAGGCTATACTTCTGTTTGAAACAAGACGTGCTTTGAATGCAGAAAGAAGACAATGGCATTCTAAGAAATATGCATAGCAAAGGATTCTTTCATGTTCTCTCTTACTCCTGTTACTTCTCTGTGTTAGTCATCACCTTAAGCTGAAAATGATAACACATAACAACAGGAACAGATAGTGGAACCCACACTCTCTTTTCTTTTCAGTCCTTCCATACTCATCAGTCAGCTGAAATTAGAATATTGGTAGAATATGTGTGTATCAGGAAGTGAAATGAAGTCAGGTGAATTCATTTTGTGCAGCATTTCCGCTGTTCTTGCAAAAACAAAACATATGTATATATGAGCTATGAAATAGAAATCATGTAATTTCAGTGATTTTACATATAAGTTAGATGCTCATATGTTTGCATTTAAAATCAGAATTGAATAATATAAAGATAAATGATAAAATTCATGCTGATAGTTTATAATTTTAATTTTTCTTTAATTAGAATAATATTAAAGCACAAATAAAAGAAAATACCATGACAAATTGAGAGAAAAACACCATAGAAGAAAACCTTTAAACCTAAAAACCTTTATATTTTAGTTAATAGCACTTTTTTCCTTCTTTTGGGATTCCACAGTTTCATTTTCACGGGATCCTCAGAATTATGTAGCTATCCCTGCTCTCTCTATAGGCAAATTTTATAGCATCACCCTGCCAATGGCAGAGGCTCAGTGGACAGGCATGAGGAAGAATGTGTCCCTACAGCAGGAAGCATGGAAACAAAGCTGCACAGGAGGCTCCTCCCCAAGGCTATTTTAATTTCCCAAATGATCTGCTTCTGCTTTAGAACCAAACTAATGTAAATCAGACTTCTTTTGCTTGAGATTTACACACACACAAATAGTTTATTCTTATCGTCATTCACAATAAACATGGAGTGCACATTCCTCTTGTTCCAGAGACTGATAGCTGTGCTAATGTCCATTTCCTCTTGTTCATGAGTGCTCGATGGACTACATTTCCCAGAATCCTCTGCAGTAAGGCATGGTCCTATGACTGAGTCTAGTCAGAAGGCAAGAGTGCAAATGGTATGTGCCACTCCTGCACACTCTTCTTTATGCCTTTTCCTTCTTTGGATGACTGGGATCATAAGGCCACAAAGAGGAAATGCAGATAGCCAATAGTCACAAGAAAAGATGTTCAACTTCGCTCATCATCAGGGAAATGCAAAGCAAAACCACAATAATGTATCATCTCACACCTGTCATAATGGTTATCATCAAAAAGAACACAAGTAACAAATGTTGATGAGCCTGGGGAGATAAGGGAACTCTCCTACACTGTTGCTGGGAATATAAATTGGTGCAGCCCTTATGGAAAAGAGTAAACTCAGAAACGCAAAATACTAAAAAAAAATATCTAAAAACAGAACTACCATATGATCCAGCAATTCCATTCCTGGTAGTAATACATTTGAAAAAAAAAAAAAGAAGCAAAACCCCCCACTAATTCAAAAAGATATGTGTACCCCAATGTTCATAGCAGCATTATATTTGTCAAGTTATGGAAGCAACCTAGGTGTCCATCAAGAGATGAATGGATAAAAAATATGTGATACACACACACACACACACACACATATATATCTCCATGAAAAATAATGAAATTTTTCCATTTGAAGCGACATGGATGGACTTGGAGGGCATTATGCTAAGTGAAATAAGTCAGACAAAGACAAACACTGTATATCACTTATATGTGGAATATAAAAAATATAACTAGTGAATATAACAAAAAGAGAAGCAGACTCACAGATAAAGAGAATAAACCAGTGGGGAGAGGGGAGGGGGGAGGGGCAATATAGGATAGAGGAATAAGAGGTATAAACTATTACGCCTAAAATTAGCTCCAAGGATATATTGCACAACACAGGGAATATAGCCAATATTTTATAACAACAATAAATGGAGTATAACCTTTAAAAATTGTGAATCACTATTGTGTGCTTATAACTTACATAATATTGTAGAGCAACTATACTTCAATTTAAAGAAAGACTATGACAAAGGCTCTATCATTCTATGTTCCTGCAACTGCGTGGACCAGAGTTCTCCTCTTCTCCCCATCTCATCTGAACCTGATCAGCTTTGGCCTATTCAACTGAAAAATAAATAAACATGCTATTTCTTTAGCCACTTAAATTTAGGGGTCTATTCTGTTACTTTGGCATAGCCTAGCTTAACCTAACTAAAATGTTCAACATAAATGTCATATGGACAAAAGCAGCCAAAAAAAATTACTCAGAAATGATTTGCTTTAATGCCCATTACCTTTCTTCTTCACTAATCCTAGAGAACAATCTTCCAAATTATATTTTCCTAGTGTACATCCAGTTGATACTATTTGAATATCACTTGGAAATAAAGCTTTTGCTCAGACTCCCAAGAATCCAAATTGATATAAAACATGATTAAGAGTTATTCGGGTGGTTTTTCTTCTGGACTTAATAAATGCCACGAAGAGCCCAGAAGTAATTTATCAGTTGAGTAAAGTTCCTGCCAAGGAGGTGTTGGAGTAGGGGGTGACATAAGGCTCAGGTTTTCCTCCTGGATTTGCTGGTTGATGAGCATTTGTAACTTTCAATGTCTAGTTTCTGCCTTGGAGCGGATACTGCCATCAGTTTGGCTGGGTTACTATGAGGCTGTATTAACTACAGGATACAGGCAAACTGCTTAATGGGTCTTAGAGGAAAAGGAATATAAAAAGAATAATATTCTGGTTGTTTTACTTTAAACAAAAGTTGTGTATCAAAAGGAAAATTTGTGCTCATTCATTTCATAAATAACGACTCCCAGTATTCAGGTTCTTCTTCTTTTCCTTGCAAGAGACCATTTTATTGTACTAAGACTGGGAGGTGTATTCTATTGTTTGAGTAGTTGATTGATTAAATTTATTGATGAGCACATTCAAAGCAATGGCATTATAACAGCCATTTTAAAAATAAAATATACCTTTATTAGATTTCTAGTAAGTAGCATATATAAAACCAGCCACACTTGTGAAAATAAACATTTTTATCTTAAATAAAATAAATCTTATTTTAAATCTATTATTTAACTCCATTAGTAGATCAAAGATGAATATACTGTAGAATAATATTAAAATATAGTGTATTACTTATATCTAACTCAACAAACCAGATTGTATCTTTCTGAAGTAATACTAAATGCAGTAAAAGCTGCAGGTAAATTTCTAGACGGTAATCTGAATATGACCTGCGTTCTCCATATCTTTGTTTTGGATCTTTTAAGATACAATTGAGAGGAAAACATTAAAAGAACGAATGAAAAAAACTATTGAACAAGTTTACTGAGCACGTACCGTGGGCACAGTACTGTGGTAGGGATTATGCAAAGGGATGAAGGGAATTGCAAAAAATAAGAACTTTACGTCACCCTGTGTAGGATTTTTTACGTCTAATAACACACTTGCAACCCTCCTCTCCTTTAAGCCCCAGTACACTTTTGTGAGGTGGGAAGGGCAGGACAGCTCTACCTCTGAACAGGACACAAGAGTCAACACCTGCTGTATTTGTTTCCTAGGCTCTGGTAAAACACCTGCCACACGAATGGTGACTCAGACAACCAAGTACTGTCTCCCAGGCCTGGGCCTCTCTCTGAAGGGTCCAAGGGAAACGTCTGCTTCACATGTCTGTCCACATTCTGGGGCTGCCAGCAGTTCTCAGGTCTATCAAAGAACCATTCTGTCTCTGCCTCCATCTTCACAGGGGGCTCTTCCTTCTGGGTGTGGCTGTTTCTGTGTGTCTTCTCTTCTCTAAGGGCAACGTCATAGTGGATTAAAGGCCCACCCTATACCAGCAGGACATCATCCTAAGTAATTATATCCACAGCACTCTACTTCCAATTAAGGTCACACTCTGAGCTTTTGGGAAAGATACAAAATTTGGGGGATCCTACTCAACCTGTTACCCCTCCTACAATGATTCTGTCTGAATGCAGCTTCCTTTACAGCTCCCTGTCCAATTCAGGACAGAGGTCTAGGCATGACCCACTGTGCGCACAGGCAAGGTCTGCTGAGTGTGGCTGAAGCTTGGCTCATGGGGGTGGAGGGTGAGGACATGGATGCCAGGGCCGGGAGCAGCACTGGGAGATGCTGCTAGGATGGCTAGTGGGACCTGAGTGAGAAAAACTTTGAAAATCACCTAACACAGTTTTGATATTATTGTAGGGGAGTCACTAAGCATTTTGATGGAAAAGTGGTGAAGGTGGTGAGGTCTAGAAGACACTGGTTAGGAGCCTGTTCCAGTAGGTGAGATTAGTGGTAAGCGACTGAAATAGGGTGTCAGAAGAAAAGCGAGAGAGAAAGGAAAGAAGAATGACATAGGAAAGTAAAAATGGGCCAAAGTTAGCTATTGATGATCTTAAGGGGAAAGGAGGAAGGGAGAGAAAAGGTTTTGCAGATGAAAATGTTGGGCCCCGAAGACGCAAGACAGTGAGGGCTCTATTGACAGACACAGGCAAACGGGGCCCACCATCCAATTTTATCTGTTAACTTTGGCATCCTTCATCCCTACCTGTGGCTAAGTACCCCCACCCTTCATGCCAATGAAATGCACATCATTAAGATATGCACAGAACCAAGTCAGTCAGTGGTTATAAAACTACACAACTCCATTTTTCATTATTCTTTGACTCCATATCTGAGCCACTGTTTATTTTCTCTACTGCATTTCTCTTTTTAATTCTTCTGTTCCACCAGTTCCCTAGGAGCTCTAAGAGACACGAGATGTACCATGTACAAGAAGCTGATGCCTGTTCCAGGCTGGCAGCCATCCTTTCATCTTTCTCCTTGTTCCTTCATTCCCTAGAATAATCTACCTTGCCTAGACTTTTTTTTTTTTAAGATGCTCTTATATAGCATTTACTATTTGCCAAGCACTGTTTTAAACATTCTATAGCTTTACGTCCATTTAATCCTCATAGGCAACCTAAGTGTTAGCTCCATTTTGTGGCTGACGAAACGGAGGTGCAGTGAGGTTGGATAAGCCTGACCAAAGGTAGGAGATGGAGTCTATTTTCCTAATCACTGCCATGCTGCCTCATGTTCAGTAGGAAGACCAAGAGTTGCTGATCAAGAGGGTGTTTGCTTATCTTTAAGACCTGGCAGCCACTGGATGCACAGCACTGTGTAACTTCTAATCATAAGAAAACAAGGAACAGTCACAGTTTTGAAATGCAGCTACATGTCCAGAATAGAACTTCTTCTGATTAAATATGGGACTGGCAAATTTTTGGACTGGGGGTGAGGGCTGCAGGAATGCACCCGCCCATCTTCAGCCCAGCGCTGGCACATCTGTGTCCAAAAACCTGGACACATACAGATGACAGGTTCCTATGATGGGACTAAATCTGACTCCAAAATTATTAACATTATGATCTCAAAGTAGGGGTTCTCAAATTTGGGTGTATGTGAAAATCACTTGGAAAATTCGTTAAAGTGTAAATTCCAGACTCTTGACCCTGCCTCAGATTCTCATTCAAGGAATGGGTGAGGCCCGGAACCTCCACTTTTAAACAAGATTTGTGATGCTAAAGCTGTTCATCCAAAGACGTACTTTAAGAAACACCATTAGAGCCTGAACTACCAGAACCATCTTTAAAGTTTTGGGGTTTTCCTCAATATTTTGAATTATTTTTAGAATATCTAGCATTCTCTTCTATTTAACATTTAATATACGCCATCTAAGTTTCTACTAAAATAACAGATGGTGTAAGATAGCTATCAAATTTTATAAGTGAGGTTTTAAAATGATAAGCTCTTTAAAACAGACTAAAGATTTACTACTTCTGGAAACTTGATGATATGGACAAACGTAACCTTCCATGAGGTAAACGTATCCAAAATTCACAGAGTTGGAAAATTTCCCTTTAGTGATGCATCATCTGTACCCAGTTTTGTCGAATGATAGTCTGAGACCTTGTGTGATGATTCTGATGGTATGTGTCACGTGGGTCATGCACAATCCATGTCCATGACCTGCCAGGGTTCTAAGCCTCAGAGCCTGAGTGTCGCTGCACTGACCACTTTACGTTCCAGTTTGGTAGTAAGTTATCTTATATAACTTGCAAGCGTGTAGCTTGATTTTTTAAGAAGCTCAGTCTGCAGACGAGAGAAATGACAAAAGGCATCCTCATTTCATTTTCTCCTTGAAGGACATCTGTAACATAGCCCATCGTTCCCCACCAGAACTCAGAACTTAAAAGAGCCAGGCGGCAGTGGTTGAAGGTATTTGTATTCTCCTTCCTGAGATACTTAGCGCCTTCAAGTAATCACGTTTTCTCTTGCTCAGCTACTCCTGACTAGAACTAAATTATGATTCTTTAGGAGGATGTTTAAACTCATTCTCCATTTACGACTGAGGGCAATTTCTCAGCCTTGCTTCTTGTTCCAAAGTAAGCCTAGATTAATATCCTGGGAATTAAGCTTTTGCTCTAATTCCTCAATTTCATCCAATTTTAAGTGGCTTTTCTGAGTGTACAGTACCATCTTCTCCAGATAATATCACCAATTTTGGTATTTTAGAACAATTACACTTTAAATTCAAAAACCTTTTGGAAATTGAAAATTTCAAAGCTCTTTGAAAAATAATAAATCACTATCAAGGAACAAAGGAATATTAAAAACACATAGCACATATTCTGAACTTCATGTTATGAGATGGGTTATAAAGGCAAGTGAGGCATATTAAAATATATACATCCAGCGAAAAAGCAAAGGATGTAATTAAAGAGATTAAACAATCTCTTAATTTAAAAACAATCAGCAGGCTTAAATCAGGCTTACTATGCACTTCAAATGCAAGCGGGCTTTGTAACGGGCACGTGGTGTTCAGGTGACAGGACATTACCTAAATGATGTGACAAATCATTTCTGTAAGCTCTAAAGGTAAAGGCTTCTTCCACATATGTTGCAAAGAGTACTTATACTTTTCCAGGTATGGTCAAGCCTTTTGCTATTTAAATGTCATGGCTGACTAAATTCTACAGCCACGGTAAATAAAACTAATAAAAATCAGTCCAAATGAGGCCATATAATTATAAAGTGATCTGAAGACTCTTATTCTACATCAGTATTTACTGAGCTCCCACTGTATGCAGATGGCGCTGAGGTCACAGAGTAAACAGAACAGACAATCCCTTCTTCATGGGGCCTAAAATCTCGGGAGAATGAAGTCACAGCCAGTGTTCTCTCTGTAGAAATACAAATTAACAAAAATACCAACTGAAGCATAGGCTATTTTTTAATTTTTTGGCTGCACCCTAGCATGCGGAAGTTCCTGGGCCAGGGACTGAACCATAGCAGTGACGATACCAAATCCTTAACCTGAGGCACCACAGGGGATTTCTGAAGCATAGCTTATTTTTTATAAGTGATAAAAAGAGGCTCAAGCAGTAGTAGGCTGAGGCAACCTGATCTTTAAACTTCATAATCTGACAAAGTATCATAACTGAAAAATATTTGTCTGAAAACATGATGTCTTTAATACATGTATTTATTTTTCTTTTTATAACCCCCAGGAAAGAGAGGCCAGTCAGACCTTTGGAAACATGTCTCTTTTGCTAAATTTCACTTACTCGGTAGGTATTGGTTTTTATATTCTAATGTAAAGAATGGAAGGCACCATTATGGTTTGAATCTGCAAATTCCTCAGCGCTGTGCTAATGCCACTGATGCTCCCAGCAAGTTCCAGCCACTCAGAGGTTGAGAAGTGGTGCGGAGGGCCCATCCTCCTGTGCATCTGACCAGTGGGATGCAGCCCGGTCTCCCCTGGCGAGTACCAGCGCCCGCTGACAGCCCGGGGCTGAGAAGAACGATAAACCATGTGCACACACAGCACTCTCCTGATCGTCTCCTTTCTGTCTTGGTCTGGGCCATTTTGCTCTGATAATTACCCTGGGTCTTTATTTTTAACAAAATCTAAATATATTCACTCATAATAGGAATGGTTTATACGAGGCTGTTTTATTTTCATCTCTGCCGTGCCCTTTCAGATTCTTTTGCCACTGTTTTATGTGCCATATTTTAATTTAATTGAGTATGTGTAGGAAAAGGTGAAGCTTGAAACACTGGGTGTCAGAAAGACTGGGAAAATTATTGTGACCTGTCTAAACTGCATTTGCTTTGTTCCTTTTGTAAATGCCCTCGTAAATACTGAAGACAGTCTCGGGTTCAGTGCTGTGTAAAAACAAAATGTCACAGAAATTAGTTCTGTAAAATGAGAAGATGTGGAAGGAGTCATCTAGAGGAATTAAATGTATTCGGGAGACGCCATGTGGTGGCTCTGGCACCTTGTCTCAAGGTCAACCATTTCTGCAGAAGGTAGAAGACCTCATCTAGGGGTTAATGAGACAGTACTTAACTCATGCTTCTTGAGTACAATCGCAAACCATTGTATTTTGGTACCTTGTAAATGAAAGCACCGTTTAGCATATTTTGATTAAAATAAAAGTCTCTCACGCAGCCAAACTCTCCCTTCCCCCACCAATTCTTCATCCACTGCCTTTCATCCAACATTGCTGCTGTGCCTTTATTAGAATATATATAAACGTTTCTGCATATATACACACAGAGACATGTGTCATCTATTGGATAAAAGTAGAATCATATCTTCATTTGGTGCTCCAATATGTATGAGTGCATGTTTTACTCACAATAAGCAGTGGTTCTTTTTGCTAAGGCAGAATTTATACCCTAATTTATAAAAAACTCTGCACAGCCTTCCATTCTCCTACTGATGAACACTCTGACACATCACAAATCCTTACTATTTCAATGACAGCTGTGTTGTTATTTCTGTAAGATAGCTGCCTAGATGCAGAGTTTAGGGGTTGAGCAAAATGCACACTTAAGGTGAATGCATTAAACTACCTTTCAACATATGTTGCCTGTTTGCCTTCTCATCAACCGTAAACAAGAGCGTTTGTTCCTAAGAATCTCATAAACACAAGAGGTCTCATTGTAATTTTCATTATATTGATAATTGTTAACAGTTTTGATCATTTCTTTGTTCTTTTTTTATTATTTGTGCTTCTTCTCTGAACTGCTTCTTCCTATTGGATTATCTTTTTCTTATTGCTATTTAGGGGCTTTTTTACATCTGGGGCATTAAGTCTTTACTATTTTATCTATCAAAATTATTTTGGCCCAATTTTCTATTTGCTGTGTAACTCTATGTTGAATTGTTTCTCATTGTAGATGAAATTTTAGCTTTTATATAATCAGATCCATCAATCTTTTCCTCAGTGTTTCTTAGATTTTGTGTTGATGTTGGAGTGGATTAGCAATGAGATCCTGCTGTGTAGCACTGGGAGCTATGTCTAGTCACTTATGATGGAGCAGGATAATGTGAGAAAAAAGAATGTAGACATGTATGTGTAACTGGGTCACCATGCTGTACAGTAGAAAAAAAAATGTATTGGGGAAAAAAAAGAAACCCCTTCTACACCCTGATATTTTTAAAAAAAGATCTTATATTTTCTTCTAGTACTTTTATAGTTTTAATATTTTACACTTAAATCTTTGTACTATTTCAAAAGTATTTGTAGAATTTTGATTTTACTTTCTTTCAAAGAGACAACAATGAACTCAACTCCATTTATTGAATAATTCAGCTTTCCTCTACTGATTTGAAATGTCTCCTTAACTGAATTTCAGATTTTCATATACCACGAGATTTATTTTTGGACTTTCCACTGTTTTCTACTGATTTATCTTTCCATTGTCACATTATTTTATTTAGAGTAGGGCAAACACTTTTTCTTTATTTCTTCCTCCTCATCCTTTATTTTCTAAATATTTCTTTGCTATTTTTTCAGAAGAATATAATCCATGAGAATATACATTTTGGAGTGTATAAAAGAATTTTTAAAAGTTTACAAGATTCCTATAGAGAAGATTATTTTGAGGTGTCAGAATACTAGTCATTCAACAGTTGCCACCTTATGATTAATAGTAGAGCCTACACTAAACAGTGAAGTGCAAAAGGCATCCTATTAACTATCCAGTTTTTGGAGGACTCTGGCATATAAGAAACACTTGTCTTCCCCCCTAGCTCTGAGGCCCTACTTCCTTCCTCCACTCTTCTCTGCCCCACTTCAATTTCAGTTCTTGTGCAAGATCCTATTCCTGTGGAAACTCTGGACCTTTTTTATAGGGTTAGAGCCTCCTTCCTAACTTCTGTCTCTCTTCCAAAGAGTTCTCAAGAAAAATAAAATAAACCATTTTTATTTTTGGTTACATTATGATTTATTAAATTAAGGTTTAAATATAAAATCAATTCAAATATTTCATCAAGGTAGTATAAGTGACCACTTCCATAAAAAATTTGGTCATCAGGTTCTACAATTAGAATGCTTAAAGCAAGATACCATCAAACTTCTGGAAGAGAGCATAGGCAAAACATTCTCTGACATCAACCTTACAAATGTTTTCTCAGGTCAGTCTCCCAAAGCAACAGAAATAAGAGCAAAAATAAACCAATGGGACCTAGTCAAACTGACAAGCTTTTGCACAGCAAAGGAAAACCAAAAAGAAAACAAAAAGACAATTTACAGAATGGGAGAAAATAGTTTCAATGATGCAACTGACAAGGATACTTAATCTCTAAAATATA
Source organism: Sus scrofa (assembly GCF_054392235.1). Taxonomy (NCBI): domain Eukaryota; kingdom Metazoa; phylum Chordata; class Mammalia; order Artiodactyla; family Suidae; genus Sus; species Sus scrofa. The sequence goes on from NC_139383.1 coordinate 5,178,219, forward strand.
CAAACAATGTACACAACAGCAAAAAAGCCAACAACCCAATGGAAAAATGGGCAAAAGGCCTGAATAGACATTTCTCCAAGGAAAATATACAGATGGCCAACAAGCACACCAAAAAATGCTCAACATCACTGATTATTAGAGAAATGCAAATCAAAACGACCACAAGAAACCACCTCACACCAGTCAGCATGGCCATCATTCATTAGTCTGCAAAAAACAAATGCTGGAAGGAGGGGAGAAAAGGGAACTCACCTGCACTGTCGGTGGGAATGTAAGCTGGTAAAACCACTATGGAGAACAGTGTGGCGGTTCCTTAGAAAACTATACATAGAACTATCATATGACCCAGCAATCCCACTCTTGGATATATATCCAGACGAAACTTTCCTTGAAAAAGACCCATGCACCTGCATGTTCATTGCAGCAGTATTCACAATAGCCAAGACATGGAAACAACCCAAATGTCCATCGACAGATGAGTGGATTAGGAAGATGTGGTATATATACACAATGGAATACTACTCAGCCATAAAAAACCACAAAATAATGCCATTTGCAGCAACATGGATGGAACTAGAGACTCTCATACTGAGTGAAGTAAGTCAGAAAGAGAAAGACAAATACTATATGATATCGCTTATATCTGGAATATAATATATGGCACAAATGAACCTTTCCACAGAAAAGAAAATCATGGACTTGGAGAATAGGTTTGTGGTTGCCAAGGGGGAGGGAGAGGGAGTGGGATGGACAGGGAGTCTGGGGTTCATAGATGCAAACTATTGCCTTTGGAATGGAAAAGCAATGAGATCCTGCTGTGTAGCACTGGGAACTATTTCTGGTCACTTATGATGGAGCATGATAAGGTGAGAAAAAACAATGTGTAATTGGGTCACCATGCTGTACAATAGGAAAAAAAATAATGTTTTGGGGAAACAAAAAAAATAAAATATATGGAAATTAAAAAGAAAGAAAGAAAGCTTTGCTCTATTTTAATACCATTTCCTTGAGAAAAATAAAATTCTGTATATATATATTTTTTTTTTTTTTTCTAATTTTGGTATCTGTTCTGGAAAGCAGGATTTTTTTTTCTGCATCATATTAACAAATACAGAGGATTAACTTATGTTCATGGGCCTAAGGTTGCATAGTTAACTCTAGAATATAAGACTTTCAACTGAAGACGAGGCTTAGCTAACAGAATATGTTTTCTAAATCATAATTTATTCCTTTTTTTTTTTTGTCTTTTTGCCATTTTCTTGGGCCGCTCTCGCAGCATATGGAGGTTCCCAGGCTAGGGGTCGAATCAGAGCTGTAGCCACCAGCCTACGCCAGAGCCACAGCAACGCGGGATCTGAGCTGCATCTGCAACCTACACCATAGCTCACGGCAACACCGGATCCTTAACCCACTGAGCAAGGGCAGGGACCGAACCCACAACCTCATGGTTCCTAGTCGGATTTGTTAACCACTGCGCCACGACGGGAACTCCAATCATAATTTATTCTAAACATTTCTTCCAAATTAAAAATGAAAATTTAAGGAAATTGTCTTAAAGTTGACCTTTCCCCCCTTTTTTTTCACTTGACGCATTCCCAAATTTTTTAAAAAATATAACAGTTTAAGTAGGATGAAAATGGAAAACGCAAACACGCTAGAGAGAAATACATTACTAGGTCAAAGAAAAATGTGTAAGCTTGTCTACTTTTTTCTTTTAGGATATTATTTAAATGTTCCGAATTTTTTATGCTGGAGGCTTTTCAATCTTTCCAGGCAAAATAGAGACCCATTTAGATGCTTACAGGAGGCATCCAAAAGAATGAGAAGCAGCATCAATAGAAATGACCACTATGGCAGCACCTTCTTTCCCCAAATGACCTTTAGCTTTTATAGATTAACAATGAAACAGATTGCCAAGAAGGAGGAAATGGGTGTTCTATGAAGTTAAAATGAATTCAGGAAAATGAGTTCCTCTGATTGAGAAGTGGGGTGACACTCACATAGTGGGTGCAGTAAAGCAAACACAGAAGGGCCACCTCAGTGCTGGATTGGCTGGAAGTGATCATCACACCCATGAGACGACCCCAAATAAGATGTGGGGCAACCTGCATCACAGAAGCCCTGTGGTAGAGTGATACTCATCAAACAGATGTGATATATGCTAATTTGTAAGTAAAAGGACTAGGAGTATCTAGCACATAAGGGAACTCAATGACACTAAGATATAAAGCTGCAGCCATATGATAGAGTTTTGCCTAAGGAATGGAAAAGAAAGAAGTGATCAGTGAATAGTGCTTTATAGTTTACAAAATGCTTTATCAATTGTGATCTCCACAACAAAATAGATATTTTTATTTTTTGATTAACAAACTTGATGCATTAAGGCTTGAGGTAGATATGTGGTCAAAAAACCAAATTTCAGGAATTCAATCATTCCTGAAATTATTCACTGAGTCAGGGGTGGATAAGTGTACTCATTTCTTAAATTTGTAGAGAAAATGTTTTCATTTTATGACTTTGGAAAGTGAAAGACTATATACCTAACAGTTCTTTTTTTTTCATTTTAAAAAGTTTTATTGAAGTATAGTTGACTTACAATATTGTGACAATTCCTGCTATACAACAAAAAGATTCAGTTATACACATATACATACCCCTTCTTTTTCAGATTCTTTTCCCATATAGGTCATCACAGAATATTGAGTAGAGTTCCGCGTGCTATATATATAGCAGGTTCCCATTGACCATCCATCCCACATACAGTAGTGTGCATATACCCATCCCAAACCCCCAATCCATCCCCTCTTCCATAGTTCCCCTTTGGGAACCATTGTTTGCTTCTGAAGTCTGTGAGTCTGTTTTTGTTTTATAAATAACTTCATTTGTACCATTTCTTTTAGATTCCACATATAAATGATGTTATTGTAATGTTTGTCTTTCTTTGACTTACTTTGCTTAGAATGAGAATCTCTAGGTCCGTCCATGTTGCTGCAAATGGCATTATTTCATTCTTTTTTGTGGCTGAGTAATATTCCACTGTATATATATACCACATATTCTTTATCCATTCCTCTGTCAATGGACATTTAGGTTGCTTCCATGTCTTGGCTACTGTGAACAGTGCTACTATGAATATAGGGGTATATGTCACAGTTCTTGAATTTAGAATGGTTTTCATTTTATTCACAGAGCAACACTTTGGCCTTGAAGACTAATGGTCAGACACCTCCTGGTGGCAGAAGGAATGGGTGGCCAGGTCTGTTGAGGTCTGGTGTGGTTCACATGACAAAGCATGAGCCCAGGCCTGATTAGGTTTGGGCCTAGCTCATTTTCCCACACAATGGGGAATCTGAGCGCCTTCATTGCCAGAACTAATCCAAGGAAGCCACAGACATCAGTTCTTTCAGACTCTTCAGTTGCAAACTTTTGTCTAAATCAGTATTGTTCAGAAGTCCCCAATGTGTATAAAATTCTAAAAGTGGAACTACTTTGGTTATAGAGGAGGATAAAGTAGAGGAGAGCCCTGCTGTGCACACAGTGGTGCTTAAATGTTGAACAAGCGTATGTCTGCCTCTCTGCTCTTCCCCTTGGCTACCTGTATTCACTTGTCACCTACCCCATTAGCCCAGGGCACCTGTCTTTGGGATGTGAGGACCGGCGTTAAAAGGTCTTGCCCTGACAGAGCCACTGAGAGTGGACCTTTTACACGTTGAAGGGGGAGTAGCTAGGAACAAGTGAAGTGATCACATCACACGTACCTGATCTATTCACAGGAGCGAGTGCAAAGAGGAACCGAGGGAGACGGCCTAGGACATGGTATGATGCAGCTGGTGCCACAGGAAGGCCGGCGGGAGTTACAACACAGCACAGCCTCTTTCCCAAAAGAGTTGGATACTAGGTCAGTCCCCACTAAAGCTTCCTTTCTTGTTTCATTCACTCCAAAGCCACACAAAACACAGGCTGTCCCCTTTTCCGGAAGCAATTTCAAATCGCTACTTCATTATTAAAAAGGAATATATTATTCTTCTTATGCCATGAATGAGGAAATTAAGACTCTACACAATGTGTCTTAGAGTGACACCAGAAATGGTGAACTTTTGGTTTTTAAAATATGGAGCTATGAAATGAATAGTTTGGACTATAAGCCCCCACATATAACCCCAGCATTTAAAGGTGTAACAAATAAGCAAACACATAAAAGGATGCTGGGATTACAATTAATATGGAAACTTCTCTAGGGAAGAATTGCTCCTCCGCAGTCTTCCTGCCTTTCACCACCTGCTGCCGCTATCCTACGCTGTTAATGAAGTGGCTTTTAGGCATCTCTGACGGTCCTATCTCTCTCCAGCAATTTGTCTCTAGACAAGACTCACAGATGAAAATCCTAAGTTACAATCGCCCTTCTGTGTGTCTTCACATTTGTAAAGTTTACAAGATACGTCCGGTGGTCGTTGTCCCTCAGTGGGTGAGGTGGACTCCTACGAGGAGCTGACTCGTTCCCAACAACCCTCTGGGGTCTCTGCTCGACCTCCAGCAGGCACAGTGCCAGGGGGAGTCCATTCCCTGCCGCTCACACAGATCTCCCCAGGTGCCCGGCAATGTTCTGCAGGCTTTGCTAAAGTTAACTCAGCCCTTAAAACAGACTTATGAGGTGGTACTATTAACACCCTCCGTTCACAGGCAGAACGTGGTGGTGCGGGAAGCTCATTAGCCCGCTCATGCGCCCTCGGCTGCTGAGAGGTGCGGTGGCATTGGAACCGGGGGGTCCAGCTGCAGGGCTGGGTCCTCAGCTGTCTGCTCTGAGGCCTGTCACCCTCCCAGGTTCATGACCACAGTGAGCAGTCTCCCAGAGAGCCTCCCACGCTGAGAGCAGTGCAGCCTTGCCTTGGAGCTGGGACTTCCTGCCCTTGGAAGAGCAGCTTGAGGGCTCCGCATGCTTGGGACCCACGGTGACCTTCCCTGCATGCAGCTCCGTGCTGGTTCTGCTGTCCTAACTCAGGCTGAGTGACCATGGCGGACATCCTAAAGAATAACTGGACTTTTTGAACTCTTCCAAGGAAAGGAAAGGCTACAGGAGTGGGTCACTGAAAATAGCCTGAAGCTTTTTCTGCTCTATTTTTAGAGTTTTTCTGAGTCTCTTTGTAAGGGTCACTGTCCCACACGTCTGGGGAGGAAAAGGCCAAGTGGAAAGGAGAGGGGATAGAGGATCAGGCTCTGCCCTTGAGTGGAACCGACTCCGGTGCATCAAATCACCAAGAGAATACAACCCTCAGAGGCAGATTTTACACAGAACTTCTGTTACCTTATTAAGTCAAACAAGTTAGAAGCCATATGTCTCCTCTAAAAATTGGAACATATTTGTTTACAAACATACGTAGTAAGTGACAAGATGTATAGAAAATAAATATGACATCCTCTGAATTTCAAAACTAGTTCTTTTTTACTAAGTAGCCCAATGAAATAGGTAAGGTAAAATTAGTCGAAGCTACAAAAACTGTCAGATAACAATTTTCCTTCAAAGGACTCAGAAAGGAGATTCTATAAGTAAAACACAGTTTCCATGCAGTAACCTTGTTTGTTTGTTTAAATTTCTGTCTTTAAACAGTTGTCATTAACCTAAGTTAGCAATACCCTCTTGAGCCATGAAGAATGGGTTCCCACTTCTGCCAAGCTCTGCCACACACTCAGATGAAGACGCTGGAAATCAGCATCTCGGAGGACAAACTGTACCCTTAGCGCTGTCCCTCTGGAAAAAGCTAAGTTGCGCCCAGAGAGGACCTGCTGGAAGTGGATGATCCACTGCTATTCATACACCCTTTCATCCAAGAATCTGAAACTGTTCCGCAGACGTCGCCTCTAATGGGCAGGTAGGTGGCAAGTACTATTTTTCTCTCCGTTGCACAGTGTGTAAATACCTCGGCAGGCAGCGTGCTCCCAGGAAATAATTACTGTTCTCACCATCTCTCCTGAAGGCACAGAGACTATCTCATGCCTTGTAATGAATTGCCATCGGAGTCAACAGCAGGCCTCAGGTCTTCCACGTCCCATTTAAGACATCACTCGGGGGGTGGGGCAGAGTTCCCTTCAACCTCACTCTAACTTTAAGCTCATAAATGCTGGCGACTCTGTAGATTAAGACAGTTCAACGTCAATGCATTGTCCTGTCTACGATCTTGCCTCCTCGCCTCAGCTGAGCAGTTTGAAGGTCATGTGGTCTAATCAGGGCTCCAGGTCTTGACCTTGACTCCCTTTTCACTAGACACCTTCTCTTGAAACCTCAGACCTTCCACTCCTCCCACAACCTTTCTGATTTCTTGGAGGTGTTCAGTGCCCACCTCCTCTGTGTCTGAGAGGAAACCTCCCTCTGGGGCCTTCCCCAGGCGGGAGCAGGGGGCTGAGGCCATGGCCCCAGGCCACGCAGGAGCTCTGCAGTTGTCCCCGGCCGCCGGAAGAGGATCACATTCACCAGGGGGTTGGGGTGAGACTGAGGTGCTGGCTTCCAAGGGGATTTAGGCTGTGATGCTGGCATCCTTAAAAAGAAGACTGTGCAAAGTGTCGGATGGGAGTCCCCGAGTTCATTCTCCTCTCACCCGCATCCTGATTTCACCTCTGGGTCACTTTACGCTCTCCACAGCCAAGGCTTTCACAGTCCTGTCCGCATCGCCTTTGTCTCTGCAGCCCCCACACTAATGTGTCAAGTGCTGCCTCTCTGGCCTTTTCTCCTCCCCACTCTCTTGGTGCAAACTGGAATTCAGACCCTGAGCCTCTGACCTAAATCACAACACAAGCAGAAACCTACTCTCGCTGGCTTCTTGAGCACACCTCTGCTAAGTCACAGCTAACATCTGTCTTCCGCTGTGCCTGGGCCTCCGCCCCTGCTCTCTGCTTTAGCGTACCCCCGAAGTTGCAGCCAAGAGTGCTCCGCTCACATGGTGTGGTTCTGACTCCGATGGCTCATCACCCCAACTTTAGAAAAGACCAACTTCCAACCCAAGGCATCGCCATCCCTCGGGAGGTTTCCCCTTAGTGACCTAGAGAAATATCTCATGGCGGGGGGCAGAGTAGGGGTGAAGGCCCCATGTTCAGCCGTTGAGGAAGACCCCAAGTGTCCACTGACACAGATGGTTGGTTTACTTTCAACACTGGAACTGGCTGCCGGGTCTTGGGCTGTGCAGCAGCTGAAGTCGGCAGCTTGCTTGTAGGGTGCAGATATACTGACAGGCTGCGGTATAATTATTACACACCAGAGGCAGACAAGGAGCTGCACCTGAGCATGAGACCCCAGTTTTATTTCAATCTCATGACCTGTCAGGACTATGGATTCAAGAGTTGAGTGCACATGGAGGAGACGGAAGGGAGCCTGGCCTGTTCTTTGGACCTGGTTGAAGCTGAGTGTTACATGTGGACACGTGCTGACTTTGCTATAAAACTGCACCCTCCTTCTGCTTATTTTTATTTTCAACTCAAGGCCGTCAAATCAGTTGGCTTCCTTCAATCTTGCCCAGGTTGTTTTCTCGCCAACCTACAATCTTTCAAACTGTCCCTCAGGTTACAGGAATTATGGGCCAATATAGACTGTATGGCTTCAGGGCAGTAAAAATCAGTTCTCTCTCAGAATCCATCACTCTCAGGATGCTTTTCTGATTAACTAAAAAACATTTGTCATCTACATAGCATATAAATCTTCACCTCTGGGCAATTTTAATATCAATTAAAGTATAAAGCATCTCTCTGTTTGTTCCAAGGTCTGGGCTGGTCCCCTGGAAGATAAAATGCGTCATGCCCTCCACTGTTTCCGGGGCTGACCTTCATCGCAGAACCCACCCCAGCACAGCAAGGCTGCCAATTCTTGGCCTGCAGCTCTGGAACCCAGCACAAAGTAGGCAGGCATTTGTCAAACACTGGCTTGATGAGATTCAAAGTTTCTGTTTACAAGTAGGGGATTTTGCAGATTACTAACTATTTTATGGTTAATTACAATCCTAAAATGTCATCAACTGCTATTTAAGGAAGTTTGTTTTTTGGTTTTTGTTTTTGTTTTTGTTTTGCTTTTTTGGGGCCTCACTTGCAGCATATGGAGGTTCCCAGGCTAGGGGTCAAATCGGAGCTGCAGCTGCGGGCCTACACCACAGCCACCGCCATAGCCACAGCAACACCGAATGCGAGCTGGTTCTGTGACCTACACCACAGCTCACAGCAACACCAGATCCTTAACCCACTGAGTGAGGCCAGGCATAGAAGCCATGCCCAAATCCTCATGGACAATATCAGGTTCGTAACCCGCTGAGCCACAATGGTAACTCCAAAAGTTTTTTTAAAATAGGTCTATGATAAAACCCTTGAAAGCTTTGGCTAGCCTACCATGATTGTCCAAGACAAATCTTACCTAACTTTAAAATCTCACAAACTACTTCCATTACCCTCCCCCAACTCTCTTACCCATGCAAATAACTGGTTTAATTTTTTTTTTTCTGTCTTTTTGCCTTTTCTAGGGCCACTCCATGGCATATGGAGGTTCCCAGGCTAGGGGTTGAATGGAAGATGTAGCCGCCGGCCTACACCGCAGCCACAGCAACGCGGGAATCTGAGCCGCGTCTGCAACCCACACCACAGTTCATGGCAACTCGGGATCCTTTAACCCACTGAGCAAGGCCAGGGACTGAACCCGCAACCTCATGGTTCCTAGTCGGATTCGCTAACCACTGCGCCACGACAGGAATGCCATAACTGGTTTAAGTTTTAACTGGGTGTATTTAGTTGTAGTTAATTAGCTATGCCAGTAATGATACAAACACAAGGGTCGTTAAGAAGTAGGTTTCGATTGATGTCTTTTAAAAATTTCTCAATATTTTGATTTGATACAAAATAAGCAAACCCAAGTGAAAAGAATTTTCTAGATTACAGAAAAGAAAAAATTAGGGTGTAAAAATTCACTTAAAATTCAGAATATGATTCATTTCTGAAAATGACTGCCCCTGAGGCATTTAAATATATGATGCAATTTATTAAAACTGGATTTGCATACTACATGCCAGGAACACGTTTATTAGATAAAGTGAGATACACCTAAGCTTGCAAGCACATTCTCCAAAGAGAATTGGTTAATACAGTTAAAATAAAAATAGGAAGGAAAGAGAGCAAGGCTTAGCCTGAAATCTCACAGATTATTTCAAAAGAACACAGGTACTGCATTAGAAAGCACAGGAATCAGAGGAATGTTCTATAACAATGAAACGTGAAGACAGCCATCGGTTCTCTGACACTGGCCATAAGTGCGCTCCAAAGAGAGGAGGTTGGACAAAACTCTTTGAATGTACTTAATTAGACACTTCAAGCTGGAGCAGAATGTTTCCTATCGGTTCTAAGTTTATGCAGTTATTAAGCTTGAAGGTTGAATATTATTTTGCCCCAGGCAGTTCAACTAGCTGTGTGGTTGTTGTTTGCATAAACGCCTCATTATGCATAAATGCGGCAGGAGCACCCCGAATTTGCTTCGAATTTATGAAATGAAACTTCTTATCGGTAGCATCGACATCAATGTTCTTCACCCTGCACTATGGAACTCTCCTTGATTTTGCCAGTGTTTAGAAGAGGATCATAATACCCAGAAACCACTGATTTCAGCAGCTCGGGTGTGAGACAGAGCCAGGAGACTGGGATGAACTGAGTGGAAGAGGGAGGGGAGAGCAGGGGTGCCCTGCGGTGGGAACCAGGTCCTTCCTTCCTTGGGTGCTGGAGTAAAAGGCTCTGCACAAAGCAGGTGGTGAGTTGCAATGGGGACACATTATTCGATGATAAATGACAACCAGCTCTGAGGACGAAGAGAAAGAAAACAGACGTGAGAAGTGGAAAGAGAATCTGTGTCACAGAGAAAGTCCACCCAGAGTCAGGAACCACTCTGGTGTGACATACTTAAGGACATGTGAATATTTATTCTTCCCACTTGCTCGCTGAAGAAATACACAGACAGAGGGATTGAACAACTCCCCTAGGGTCTTACAACCCACCAAGACAGAGCAGTAATTGGACTCAGTTCTCCTGATCGGCCACACAGCAGTCCTTTCAAGAGGGTGCTCCCTTCATTGCCTTTAGCTCAGTTAGCGGGCCGTATGCCAACACAACCCCTCTGCTGGGCCCATGAGCAAAGGGCTGTCACAGGGTCGGTCCAGCGGCTGCTCCGGTGGATTGCTAGAGGAAGACGTTCATTCGGAATGTGAACCAGAACTCGACGTTCTGCAGTCCCTCTCACCCTTGCCTCACAACCCAGGCTGTTTGGCTGCCGGAGGAGCTCTACGGGGAAGAAAGTGACGTGACCACCAGGAGCCGCAGGGAAGAACAAAGCAAACCCCGCTGTACTCTCCAGTCTGGCTCGACACAGCTCAGGATCTTCCAGTGAGCGCACTTAGTGCAGGGGCCTCATGCATGCGTCCTCTGTACTGCTGGCTGCTGCCGTCTCATCATCAGCATCATCGCTTTGATTTTATGAGAATGAACTTGTGGTTTTATTTGCATTCACTTATCCATATTTGGTGTTTGGAATGCTGCCTGGCACACATAAAGCATTCAATAATAATAAAAAAAAAGTCACGGAATAAGTGAGTGAGTGAACGACTCTCTGTAAGAAAAAGAGGAACAGCAAGTACCAGAAAGCAAATCCCACCCAGTCTGGCTGCACAATCCTGGGTAAGAGGAGAAACGATGCCTTAGCAGCCTTAGGCAGACAAAATCCTGCTTCTCTCTACCCTTTTTTGCCTGAATCTGTGAAGATGGGCCTACCTTTTTTTCCCCCTCTGGATTTTTCCCCATAAATGTACCTTTTCACAAGTCCAACCAGAACATAATCTCTCCATGCTAGAAACACCAGTGACCATGCTTGTCTTGTGGCTCTCCTGCCATCTCCATAAACCAGCGTTCATCTGTGCTGTCTCTGCCATGACCCAATCATACACTTGACCTTGTGGGACTCTCAACCCCAACTCCCCTCTCACTCTCTCTATGAAGAAGGCAGGTTCTTCTTCATAGAGAGAACTATGACTCCCTTGACTTCTTCTTCAGGCATAGCTCCCTCAGAACCACTGATCAAGTCACTGTGCAACGCAAAGAGATGTTTGTTTGTTTTTAATTAGAAATCCCTTCTTATTTATCTCTCAACCATTCAGTGAGTTGACGTATTTCTTCTTTTACAAAACTGTCATTTGCCCCAAGAGCATATGTACTGAAGCATCAAAGTCCTGGGAATAGCTTAGGGAGTTGAATTTTCCCTTTCCCATAACAGCTGGTACTAAGAGAGTATTATGAGACAATGAAGACAGAACTATGAGAAAGAAAGAAAATAAAATGACAACCTATTTGCTCATTTGTGTTCTGCATTTTTTAGGCTGGTGACCATGTGTTTCTAGAATTGCAAAGAGGTTTTCCCATGTGAGACAGAAGAACAGATGTGATTTTTGCTGCCTGGAGAACAAGGACTCACGATGATACTCTAGGTATGATACTAATGTCCTGAACTAGAGCAGAGGCAGCAGAGGTGGCTGTTAAGAATAGGGTGGAAATAAAGTTGCAAATGAGAACATAATAAGATTGGTAAGTGATTTTATTTTGGAGGGCAAGGGAAAGAAGCTTTTTTAAAAAGAAGCTGTCTGGTACAGAAATCACAGATTTCTCTTTGGCAATATGAAACATGTCGCTGACACTAGCTTGCTGGGCTGTCCAATAAAATGCTATTAACCAAAAATAATCAAGATCTCAGCATGTTTGTTGACGTGTTGACCCAGTGTTTCACCACAGTATTTTGCTTTCAGGCTAAAACAGTTTCATCCTGAGGTGACAAGAGGGACCTACATTTATTGAACTTGTGTGGACAACTTTGACCTCAAACAGTATCACTTGTGCCAACACGAAAACTCAGGTAACAGAAGACTATCGACAATGATAGAATTTCTCACATATTGAGAAACACAAGACTCCTATACATCTAGGATATAGTATAATTTGAAATGCAAACTTGTATAAGAAGATAAAACCAAATTTCAACATGCATCAGGATTTTAGAGAAACTGATAGAGGAGAAACAAAGAGATAAGCAAAGCAAATAAATGTTTTGAAATGTCAACATGAAAAAGTAATTAAGATGGAGTCTTACTATATTTGAAATATGACAAAGTGAACGTATACCTTGTTCAAAATCAAAAAGTTAAAAAAAAGGGTGTACAAGAAGCATGTATACCAAGAAACCTGTGAAAGCCATGAAATAAAGAAGAGCCTGGATACAAGGAGAACATGTGAGTGAGAACTATACAGTCAAATGAAGACCAAAGCAGAAAAGTTATAGGAATGAAGGTTTTGCTTAAATATAGGAAAATATATATATATTCTTCAGTTCGCTATTTTAAAATGGTATTATGTTGCTGTGGCATAGGCTGTCAGCTGCAGCTCTGATTCATCCCTAGCGTGGGAACTTTCATACATGCTGCTTTCATACATGTTGCAGCTGCAGTCCTAAAAAAAAAAAAAGGACAAAAAGGTATTGGGTGCACTATGATGCTGTGAATATCATGTGATTCAGGGCGTCTAAGCAGAGTTCAAAGGACACGTGTGGTGGGCAGTTCTAGCTGGAGACCCACCAGGGTCTTTCAGACTCAATCAAGGAGCCTATTGTTTGTCATCTTCGTTACATTTTGCGGCATTTCATTACATTTTATGGTCATTGCATCCCTGTCTTCTATCTCCAGTTAAAACCAGTGGCTCTATGGAGAACAGTTTGGAGATACCTTAGAAATCTATACATAGAACTTCCATATGACCCTGCAATCCCACTCTTGGGCATCTATCCGGACAAAACTCTACTTAAAAGAGACACGTGCACCCGCATATTCATTGCAGCACTATTCACAATAGCCAAGACATGGAAACAACCCAAATGTCCATCGACAGACGATTGGATTAGGAAGATGTGGTATATATACACAATGAAATACTACTCAGCCATAAAAAAGAATGACATAATGCCATTTGTAGCAACATGGATGGAACTAGAGAATCTCATCCTGAGTGAAATGAGCCAGAAAGACAAAGACAAATACCATAGGATATCACTTATAACTGGAATCTAATATCCAGCACAAATGAACATCTCCTCAGAAAAGAAAATCATGGACTTGGAGAAGAGACTTGTGGCTGCCTGATGGGAGGGGGAGGGAGTGGGAGGGATCCTGAGCTTGGGCTTCTCAGACACAACCTAGAATAGATTTACAAGGAGATCCTGCTGAATAGCATTGAGAACTTTGTCTAGATACTCATGTTGCAACAGAACAAAGGGTGGGGGAAAAATGTAATTGTAATGTATACATGTAAGGATAACCTGACCCCTTTGCTGTACAGTGGGAAAATAAAAAAATTTAAAAAAAAAACACACAAAAACCAGTGGCTCTACTTGATATTCTTTCTGTATGTTTTCAGAGTTTTTTCATTTCTTGTCATATTTTTCCTAGGTTTCAAAAAAAGTAAAAAATCCTTCTGGTTTTAGATTTTAATTTCCCTCTCTACTAAAATTTCTTTTGTGTTTCTAATTGTATTCATTGTTCTTCTTCTTGCTTCCTCTCTCTTTCTCTCAACATAGCTGCATATTCAAGCTGAAGATCTACCAAGCCATAACTTAGAAGGAATGACTTTTCCCTTAATCATTATTAGCAACTCATCTTCCCTAAACAAGGAAAAAAAAAAAAGTGAAAACTAGGGTTTCTTCCTCACTCCAAGTTACATTTAATTCACATCTTTCGATGGACAAATCTTATAAGCTCTTCTTTCTAAAGTGCGTTTCTTGCAATTGTGTTGAATCATCTCAAGTTAAGTCTTGCTGACGACAAGGACTTCTGTGCAGAAACTAACACCGTCAGCAAAATCATCTTTCTACACAAAGAACAAACAACTGCACATGAAGAACTGTACACTTCAGTATAACATTTCTCACTTTTAAAAGCTATCCATATCAATGTCCAAGTGGTACTTGAGGTTGGATTTATAATTCCAGAAAAAGTGTATGCATGCCATATTAACTACTATAAAAAAGCTCTAATAAATATTTATGTGCCATAAAAAATCTTGTTTATGATATCTGTTGTATATTTAGTAAAACTCCTTTATAAACTATAGCCATGTAAAAAATTCCATCCTACTGAATAGGTAATAAATTGGGGTCTAGGTTTTGTCCAAGATCAATGCCACTTGATATTTAAAAAAATAAATCATGGTAAATAACTAGTATTGAATACTGCTTTTTTTTCATTTAGTAGCAAGACTGAAAACCAACCAAACAAAAAAGCCTGTGGAAGAAGCTGTAAGTTTAGGAGTGTTGCTAGTTGAAGGTGGTTACTTTAAACACTGGAAGATGAAATCAATATATCGGAATGACTTTAACAGTGTAATGAGATCCCCAATTAGGCGCAGCTGAAATACAGAGTATACAGAAAATGGAGAAAACTAGAGAAGTTTTCATTTTTTGTTCTTCTTTCCATTTAAATAGTGCCATCATGCCCTTTTACTGACTGACTGTGTGCAAATAACTTAATCCCACTGCCTTCATTTTCTCCTCACTTAAATTAGATTAAGGATACTTTCTTTCCTCCTTGTGGGTTTGTGTAGATTAGATGACATGGTTCATGGAAAGTGTTTAACCCAGTATCTGGCATATTGCCATAGAAACATTAGATAACCATTAGCTACTGTTAACAGTTAAATAATATAAAAAACTTGGGACAAATAAATAATTCCACTGAAAAATAAAAAAGATAGGAATATCTACGCTAGAAATATAATTGGCAGAACAGTTCTATGAGATTTCTATTAATGAAAGACATAGTTTAGATAAGTAATCAAGTCTAAGACCAAGTCAATTTTTAAGAGAAGCAATTTCTAACTTTCCATAATTGATTTGACAAAGTCCACAGGAACATGTCACAACACTGCATGTTAATTCATGGCCTTGATAAGGGAATTCTAAAAAAGTTTATCTTCCTGGTGTGAATCACTTCAAATAGTATACCTCCTACAGAACATATTATTTTTTTAAGGACCCAACACTGAACCAGTTCACCTGAACATGGCATTTATGGATTTAACTGTATCAATGGCTACTTTACTAAAGTTTCCAAACTTCAAGTACTTTTTTCCAGCTGAACATTTTTTGAGCCAAACAAATCAAGCTATTACGGCTTCAAAAGAATAGCTAAATACTAACAATTTTAATTGCGTAATGTCAGAGTCGATTTTATATTATACATGCCAAGGATTTTCAACCAAGAAACTAAACAGTAATTAGAACTTTATCTTCCAATTACAGTCTAAGGGTGTTACCTTTCCAAATGTGTTAGACTGTATCTCACAGGTTTTTATAATAGAAATTCTTGCATTACAAAACTATCATTTAACAGGCATACTTGGTAGATTATGCAGTGGACATGGAAATTATTTAGAGAAGCTTAGCTATATCAATACTAAAATCATTTATATGCTAAGTGATTATTACCCTGGAAAGGTTTTATTTGTAATGAATTATGGTTTCTTTCTAAAATACGGAAAACTAAAAGACGTTTAATAACGCAATCAATTTTCTAGGAGAAGTAGGTGAAAAATTCTAAGAAAAAGTGGGCTAGTTTTCAGAAACAGGTTCATGGAAGAGCTTCTCCATGGCACATGGGTAAGTGTAGATAACTGGTGTATTTCAGACCACCTCATAAATAGTAAAAGAACACGAGTGCTGTAAACTATATCAAAATTCAGAGAACACTGTTCTCTGTGTAATCTACACCTGTGGTTAAATCAGAATATTGATTTGGCTAAACAAATGAAGGATAAATGGCAAGAGCAGTTTTAAATTTCTATTCCTGTTGTCATTTGGAAGAATGGTTGGAAGGGCTTTGCGATTGGTTACGATGAAGAGATTGTGAACTAGTCCACCTAAAACAAATGTTCATAAAGAGCTGTGTTTGAAAAACAGAAACATTCCTCAAATTAAACTGCCTAAAGGAGTAAGGTTTAAACCTACTCTATAACTTACTAAAAGTTTTCCAAATCAAAGTAATAGTCGGAAGGGAGTCATTATTTCAGATTTTCCCATCAAGTAATTCTAACATAAACATCAAATATCACTAGCTGATAAAAAACAATCATGTTTATAAAGCAGGGAAAAATTACTAAATTATGAGTTTAAGAAAATTATTGGGTATCAGCTACATAAACAGTTTAGTAACTACAGTCCTTAATCTGTCATGCAGACACATAGTTGTTTTACTTGGTCTGTTATAAAATAAACTGTTCTTAGAATGTCTATTTTATTCTACGTTCCTAATTTCATTACAATGCTTTCATTATTTTGTTCTATTTTGCTTATAAAGAATAATTAAAGTCCTATTATTTGTTTAGGGCTATAATTCCAGATTTATTATTCTGAAAAGTAGCTCTTTTTGAAATAAAAAAATAATTAAGTTTACTGAAGACTGAAGTGCATACTGGTTTCAAAATGCTAATTTATTGACGATCAGTGAAAGGTAGAGAGTACTTTATAGAAATTGAGGTATATCTATTTTTGCATTCATTAATGTATCCCCCCAGAAATTCCTTTGATTTAAAAATACGTGTGGGTGTCTGGTTCACGCAGATCCTAATTATAGAGTTCAGCTACATTTTTGATGGATGCTAGTTTTAGAATGTAACAAGTATTCTGAAATACAGTCTTTGGTGTGGCCTCTTCTTCCTTCATCATCTTGGTCTATGCCTAAGAAATGGGTGAATATACTGGCCAAGAAATTGTTGAGCAGGGAAAAAAGAGATTCTAACCCTCTTAGAAAACAAAATAAACACATGTTGAATCAAATTAATTTAATTTTGAAACTTGATTGCTTCTGAATGACCTTGGGAGAAGCACTAAAATGATCCCCTTGTTTTTCTACTTGTTATCTTTGTTGGTTGTGAGGATCAGGTTCGGTGATGTATAGGAAGGTGCGAAGAGAGTGGATGGTGTGTGGTGCTCATTCTGCTCTCAAGCATTTATTTTTCATGGTAAAGGTGGCTGCTGCCTCACTTTGAAAGCTGACTTAGACTCAGCATGTTTCATTAAGTCACGTTTTTTACATTTTTGCATTTCTGATTCAGGATGCTAATAGTGCATCATAGTTTAATTGGAAACAATTTTTCTTTCTCAAGGTTGCATACAAATATTTTTTACACTTGATTACATCTTAGATTTAATGAAATATATGGCAAATGCTCCCACGTATTTTTTGAAATGTACACTAGGGAGTAACGTTCTTCTAGAAAGACCTGGTCCTCAAGATGATTGCACTATGTATACTGCTTTTATTGATAACTGTGAGCGAGAATGCTATTGGATTTAAATATACATTTGAACTCCTTCTGGCAAAGAGTGGAGGTACGTTACAGCATTAGTTAATACTCTATGTTTGATGCTTTTAATCAGGTAAACTTTCTGCTCATTTTTTGTGTTCAGAGTTTTTCTCAAGCTATTATTGATTACCACTTCACAATAGAAATTGATGATATGAAAACATTCTTGCTTTATAATGCATATGAATTTGTGGGGAAGATTAGCAATAGCTGCTTTGATCTGACAGCATGTAATAATTGTTAAAATGGATCAATGAAACTTCCATTTACTTCAGTACATTAAATAAAATAATTTGTTGATCAGAACTGCCTCAGAACCCCTACTTCTGGCAAAGCAATTTACATTTCAGAGTATCTGGCACTCAAGATTGGAGGTAGAATCTATTTTTGAGGCCTTGGCTGTGGCTCATTTCTATCACATGACCTTGGGCAAGTCATTTGATCCAATACTTAGCTTCTTCATCTGTAAAGCAACCACAGCAATTCCAAAAGCTATACTTCCTTGTCCTTTCTATTGCTGGCCTCTGGGAATTTTAGGTATGCTGATGAAATTACTCAGGAAATGAAATATACTGCCTATGACAAGGAACATAAGGTAGGACAGAGGACACCATTGGCTAATAGACTAATTGAATTTGGCTAGGCATGCTGTTCTTTTCCCACTGGCCAATCTTCAGGAAGACAAGTTGAACTTGATTTTATTCTCCACTTATACATGAATCATCAAATCATTAGATAATGTGATTCAACTCGAAAATGACAATAACACCTTTGAAGTCTGTGTCTTGTCACACACATTCCAAACTTTGCACATCTGCAGTCTTCTCTGAGTTTATCACAGGAGTGTAGAGCTGTGCTATCTTTGCAAAGAGTTTAAGAAACAAGATTCATTTTGTGTCCTCTTGAACATACACTTCGGGGTTCCAGTCATGGCTGTCTGGACATCAACTTTTGCATGACTTCGTCCACAGGCACCATTCTGAAGATGGTCCCCAGGACCCCTGTCCTCTTGTTACTCAGTCCAGCAGTAGCATAGGTATTAGACTAGACTATAGGTATTAGTATAGGTAAGAGACTCTGGAGATGGTCTTATACAAGACCGTCCCAGATAATGTATTGTCCTCCATGGCCTGTGTCACGTGCATTTGGAAGGACTCTTAAACACTGGTTGATATTTTCCCAACTAATAATCTCAAATGCTCTTTGGTGGATTTTATAAACACAGTACACCTATTACAATGTAGTATGTAATCACTGAGCCCTTAAAAGCAGAAGGAGGCAGACGAGATGTGGCAGAGAGGGAGTCAGAGATTAGAAGGGTGAGCAGGACTTGAGCTGCCATTGCTGGCTTAGAAAATGACGAGTGCCTTAAACCAGGGAAGATGGGCAGCCTCCAGAAGTGGCGAGCTACCTAATTCTGACAGCCAGGCAGGGCATGGGGATTTCAGTTCTATGACCACCTGGAATGATTTCTGCCTGGAAGTCCAGAACATCTATAATGAATGCAGGGTCGCCGACACCTGATTTCAGCTTTATCAGATTCTAATCATCCTACCTAGCCAAGTCCCTTAGACTTTTGATCTGTAGAACTGTGGGTGTTGTCTAAGCAGCTTAATTTGTTGTAGTTTGTTACAGTAGCAAGGGAAAATGAATACATCGTCCATCCATCCACCCATACATCTATTTAGCAAATATTTATTGAGCTAAGAACTGCCAGGAACTGCTCTTGAGCTGATGATAAAGCAGAGATAAAGATAAAAGTTCTTGGAGTTCCTGTTGTGGCGCAGTGGTTAATGAATCCGACTAGGAACCATGAGGTTGCGGGTTCGGTCCTTGGCCTTGCCCAGTGGGTTAACGATCCGGTGTTGCCGTGAGCTGTGGTGTAGGTTGCAGATGCAGCTCGGATCCCATGTTGCTGTGCCTCTGGCGTAGGCTGGTGGCTATAGCTCCAATCCGACCCCTAGCCTGGGAACCTCCATATGCCATGGGAGCAGTCCAAGAAATAGCTAAAAAGACAAAAAAAAAAAAAAAAAGATAAAAGTTCTTGTCTTCAAGGAATTTATGTCCTAGGAACAACATCCAGATATTCAAAAAGATCCTAGGGCCTCTAGCTCATTGCAGTTTCATCCCATAGGCCTATTAGATTAGAACAAGACTGGACCTATTAGGCATTCCTCGTGATGGAGAAGGTACCAGATGATGCATTGTCCTCCATGGCCTGCATCATATGCATTTGGAATGACTCTCAAATCTGGTAGTTTCAGGACTAATAATCTGAAACACTCTTTGGTTGAGTTTATAAACACAGTATAGCTATCACAATGTAGTTCTTAGCAAAGATTTAGCACTGATTACATAAATGGAGCTCCTAGCAAAGATTCAGCAAAAACCGGTCATAGAAAAATTCTGAGACAATTGATTAACAATATTTGGTGACTATAGTTAAACAACATTGCCTTATGTATTTGAAAGTTGCTGAGACTGTAGATCTTAAAAATTCTCATCACAAGGAAAACAACTTTTTAACTATGTAAGATGATGGATGTTATACACATACAATAAATGATTATGTTGTGCACCTTAAACTTATAAAATCACATATGACTTACAACTCAATAAAACTGGGAATTAAAAGGAAACAAATCACAGTATTTGAAGGTTGCCCACATAGAGAGCTTCTGCTCATGATCTTCCCAGGAAGGGGTATATGCAGTTAGGACCAAGGAAGCTGGTTCTCCCATTTTTCCCCAAGAAGATAATGGTAATTGTGGTAAATCTGAACCTTTGTTGTGTAGCTCACTATCTCATTTGTTCAGAAAAGGGATTCAGTCTAAGCAGTGATCTTCCTCCCTTTGAAGAGTCTCAACAAGCCTCCTGTCAAATCTAGGAATTTACGGTTCCAAATTTGTACCCTGACCTCAGGTCAAGTTACTGAAGAGAGCAGAAGGTGAGAGGGTACGGTAATAAGGAACCTCTGGTCTGCTTCTCTCCTGAGAGTGGAAACCTCCTTCACTCCTCAAGTCTCCTGTAGAGGCACGCGTTGATTCAGGGACACAGGGCAAGGCTGCAGAGACGTCTGACGCACGTGCTAAGTGGAAAACTGCTGCCTGGAAGCAAACTCTCGGTCTTTTAAGGATCTTTAGGATGCTTTGCTGTGTTGGCACAGAGTAAACACTCAACTCTTTTTCAATGGATTAATGAGTGATGAACCATGTGAACCTCTCTTTGGCATCCTCCGAACAACTGGTAAAAACCGCCTTGCTCTCTGTGGCTCTGGAGCCCGCCTGCTACATCTGTCCTTCTGGAGGTGGTGAGGCCAGCCTTAGGGGAGAGCAAGAGACCCAGTGTTCCATGACTAGCAATGGACACCCCAGCAGGTGTTTAAGAAGGGTGGGCATGGAACAGGTTTTGACAGGCCTGTCATCACACTCTTCTTCCTCATTCCACTGATGCCTAAAAGCCTAACAGAAACTCTTTCATGAATTTTAGGTGTTTATCACAAATATACAAATATTGCACTGCTTCCCTCTGAATATCGTCATTCTATATTCACAGATTATAAGAAACTTTGAAAGGATAACACATATTCTTCCAGGCAGACTTATGTCCTGGTTAGATGGTTTTTTACACTATTTATAATAAATAACCACACAAACAGATAATATCCAGTGATTTCTGTTAGAAAGACTACAAATTCTTCAAGGCCCTTTATGTGTATAAATAAGTATCCACCTTGCCTAAAGGTAAAAACAAAGCTTGAGATAGTGGGACAATTACTGGGCCATAACCTGTTATTATGGCCCATTATTGCTTTTAAAATTTAAATATTATATCATTAATTAGTTTTTTAGTTTGTAATAAAGATAACTTCAAGCCTCAAGAAATAAATTTTAAGAAAAATGTGGGGTTCATTGGGGAAGTAGAAGTACAGTTGTAATACGTATGCAAAACCTAAAAGTCCCTGAAAGGAGAGTCATTTTTTGTTCAATATCATCTCAAAATGGATATAAATGGGCTCACAAAAAGCTCATATTAAAGTCCTGTGTTTTGGGGGGTGGAAAGTAATTTGATCTTGGAAGGATCCAAACAGAACTTACTCATAACAACATTGCAATCATTACTTTTTTCTTTATTACTTGGAACATTAATTCAAGATGTACATGAGAGTATAATACAGAAAGCAGGCAAGCAAAGAAATACCAATAATATTTGCAGTTTTTCTAAGGAAATATATCAATCGTATTTTTTCAATTCCTCCTTCATTGATGGTTAAGCATATGCTGTGCTATAAACATTCCACTCGGTCAATGTGAAAAATACAGAGTTTTGAGGAGGACAATAAAAATGGAAAGCTGATTTCATATTAAGTGGAAAATTCCTACAGTTTTGTGCTTAACTCAAGTAAACCGAAGCCAGTGTGGCAAGGAGTTGAGATGGGAACTGTGCGTGGGGCCCGCGTGGCTGACAGGGGTCAGAGGGCCAAGTCCACAACCAGACAGGTCAGGCTTTGAAAGCGAGACCACGCTGGTGAGGAGACAGGGGGATTTCTTTAAGGGACAATATCACTGTGCTCTGTGCCCATCCCGCCCATGCGCTGAGATGCCATCTGAGAGCCCTGGTGTCCGAGGCTTGGGCAGCATGAGCGCCTGGGTCTTCCTCACGGCTGAGAAGCTAAGGGGGCCCGGGAAGCAGGACCAGAGGGCTTGTGCTCCCAATTTCCAGGGCTCAAGGTGGAGTGCGTGCACTTTCCACAGGGGAGGAAGGGCTGATGTGGGGTCATTTCCATCCTGGATGACTGGGCTTCCTGGAAGGGCAGAGGGGCCCTGAGCACAAAAACGAGGCGAGTGCAGGAAAGCTAGGGGCTGAGGGAGGGGGCAGTGTGAACTTCGAGAATAGAGAGCCACGCCCTTGGGGGAGCATCGGCTTTAATGCCTACCAGCTTGGGGCAGCAAGTTCAGTGGGAACCTGCCCTCTCCTCACGTCTGTCGCCCTGACCCTGACAACCGTGTGGGACAGAACTGGGTATCCAGGGTGGGGTGTGGAGGGGACAACACGCAGGCAGAAAACTAGCAGTGAAGCCCTCTACACCTTCTTTCCCATTGGAAGCTTCCAGCCCAGAGCAGTCGGAACTGGGAGAGGGGAGACTAAGTGAGGGTAGATCAAGTTCTGAGTTTTGATCAATCTCTTAAAAAGGGGATTCTAAGTACTGGAGTTGAGTGTGTAGCTCAAACTGCCTGTGGATCTTGGGGCCCGTAGAACAGTGAAGGCCCTGGCTAAGTCTTGGGCAGGGTCAGGGAAAGGCTCTCCCCACCCCCTCAATAAAGTTTTTTTTTTTTGTCTTCACCCCCCCCTTTAAACTTGCCGTTTAATTACGTCATGCATAGTGACTATTCAACATAACAATTACACCAGTGACACTTTTATTTTCTCTGTATTGTCCACAGAGACCTCTAAAAAGTCATTTATTGGTGCTCCTGAAAGATATGCATATAAAGGAAAGTGAGAACAAGAATTCTATGAGCAAATCCAGAACAGGTGATACTTTAGGTGATTTTTAAAGCACACATTATGATCTACCGCATACAGGAGCCTCCTTAAATTAAAGCTTTAGAAATCACTAAGTGCGTTCTTGGTCAGATGCAGTAAACCTCTCTGCTGCATAAACAGAAAAGAACGCTGTTTTCTCTTGGGCTAATACCTGCATGCTTGCTCATTTGGGGCCCATCTTGAGCTTTTAAATACAGTAAAGCGTATTATACAAATTTCTGGAGGCATATCTTTAATGCCTTAGCTGAACTGTAGAAATCTCCTATTCAGAAATGTGCCAGTTTCCAGTGAGCAGTGGAGATTTCCAGTTGGTTCCAGGGGACCAGCTGGAACCAAATCATTTTGTCTGTAGCTCCTTTGTGGCTCACCTCAGCAGGGGTATGAGGGCGTCAAAGCACACTTGCCAAACGTAGCAGAGCAGACAGGTCAAGCACTGGCCGGGTGTGCCCACTCTCTCCCAGCATCTGCACTCTTGTCCCAGACTATTGAGGAGACAGACCCAGGAAGTCAGAAAATACAGTCTGCTGCAAATGAGAGAGGCCGGGAAGGAGTGCAGGAGAGCAATTCATTCTACAAATCAGAGGGGCATCAGAGAAGGATCCTGAGAGGACTTGAAGTTGGGGTTTGTTTCTGGTGCTATTTCCTGAGAGTCTTTGGACTGGGTTTAGGACAGTTACCCAAGGTCAAAACTGGCGTTTAGGTCACATGGCCCCTTCCAACAAGCAGGTGGTGGGCACAGATGGCCCCACGCATTTCCGGTCCCATGTCAAGCCCTTCTTTCCATGCAACAGCAGCCCCTTTATTTCAGTTTAGAAATGATTTATGGAAATTAACTTTTTATGATTAACTATGAAAATTGTTCTAGATACACCAAACTTGCTTTTAGTCTGGGACTATCAAGATGCGCGTGGGCCATGGATTTGCAATCCCTAGTTCTTCTGACAAGTCTGATCCCTTCAGGCGAAGTTACACGGCGGGAGCAGTGGTAAAACAAGAATGACGGCGCAGACACAAGTGAATCTGGGATGCCCAGGATGAAACTTGGACAATAAGATTTGGAGAGGGTCATACAGAGGTTATTTAAAAACTGAAAGCAGTATCTGTCTTGGAAAGAGGCTGGGATTTCAATAAGCCATCAGGGCAGGCAATTCTTGGTAAACATCTTGTTTACCAAGGTAAAGCCCTTTGATTAGGTAAAAGCTTTGGCCGTCTCCCAAAGTGAACTGAGGAATCCAAAGAAGGAACTAAAACTATCTTGCAGAGGGAGGGAGAGCTGAACAGTAAAAGTTTGCCTGTGGTGGAATATTTCTGCAACTCGAAACCATTAGCACCTAGGAAACAAATTTTGACCTGTATTTCTGACTGCTGGTATATAAAAAGATATTGATTCTTGAACATGCATTTCGCATCAAATCACCATATTGTCATATTAATTCTAATAGATGTCACTTATCTTCCTTTGAGGGAACCAAAACCCACATATATACAGTTTTCTCCATGACCCGGTGAGGCAGGCTGACTTTTGTAGCGCCTGCTGATCTGTAAAGCGATTTCACCTGCCTTTCACCGTCTCTTCCTTTACCCTCATGCTGCTCACACTTCTGCAAAATGATCTCCTTGCAGTTTTCTGCAGGTCAATGAGCTCTTATTAATCTTTCCAACAACTTGCTTTTCAAATTAAGGAGACTGAGGCACAGAGTAGTTATGTAACCCCTCCAAGTTCACACAGCTGGTAAACCCGGAGCCAGGATTCAAACCCAAAAAACTCTGAAATTCTCTCCTATGTCTTGTTTTTCCACATATCTTCCCACCTGTCCTTGTTCACAGGCTGAGCCCCTATTGAATGCTCCAAAGCCCATGCAGGCAGAGTGGCTGGACCCTCTTGCCCAGCTGGGTGGGCAGAGACAGACGCAGACGATGTAGTCTGCTCCCTGAGTGGGGCCCAGGGGTCCTCTGGAAGGCTGGTGGGTGCAGGGCCCGTGGGAGTCCAGAATATCCCTGGCAGCACCCAGAGCTGAGAAAGTGCTCACCTCTCTTTGTTAGTCTGCAATATCATGGAAGAAAAAAAAAGAATCAATTTCCTACCATCTCCTCTACTCCAAACTTACCTGGACCCCTTTCTTCTCTTAACACCCTCCAGATGAAAAGGAAAGGAAGAGCATTTTTCATTGTTGTTGAGAGACGGAGTTATTAGGTTTTGCACAGCCAGTCCAGGTGCATCATGGCGATGTGTGAAAACGGAAGGCACATGAAAGCTCCAGCTTTATTCTTCCAGGACAGGGTCCTATGTCCACACACCTGGGGGTGGGGGGCATTACACAGTCTGTCCTAAGCTGAAGAGTACCCCCCAAGTTTATGCTCTTTCTGGAACTTCAAATATGACCTTATTTGGAGATAGGGTCATTGCTGATGTAATTAGAAAAGTTAGGAGGAGGTCACACTGGAGTAGGGTGGCCCTTAATCCCATCCTCACAAGGACAGGTATCTTTATAAAGAGAGGAGAAGAGACACAGAGAGAGACACACAGAGGAAGATGTCACTTGCAGAAGAATGTAGACACTGAAGTGATGCATCCGTAAACCAAGGATGCCAAGGATCACTGGAGCCACCAGGAGCTAGGAGATAGGCAGAGAATGGATTCTTCCCCAGAGGCTTTGGTGAGCATGGCTCTACTGACACCTTGATTTTGGACTTGTGGCCTCCAGAACTGTGAGACAGTAAATTTCCACTGTTTAAGCAGCCCAGTTTGTGGTCATTGGTTACAGTGGTCCTGGAAAACTAATATGCAGCCTTCAGAACTGGATTCTGATTCCATTGATCAGCATCCTACCCAGTCATGTGTTTCTAGATGCAGATAGACAGCTCTGAGGATAATTTTTCCCCTGGACAGATGCTACAATGGATGTCTTCAGAGGAGAAGAGATAGAGGCGGTTTACAGTGTTGTGCCTGCCCCAACATAGCGGTGAGATGTCATAATGGTAAGATGGTCATGTTATGGGCTGACCACAGGTAAGGTGCTTCAGATGAGGATCTGAAAGTCTTGGCTTTTCCAGGACCACCTGTTCCATGGGGCTGCTGTCCTGGATCATTGCAGAGCCATCAGTGTTTACAGGTACATGAATCCACCGTCTCTATCCCCTAAGGTTTCTGAGGCTCTGCAAGTTCTGCTCATAAAGATTTCTTGGAAGAAGCGACATTGAACTTGGAAAAGTGAAGATGGAAAGGGAAGGAAAATTTTATAAAATTTTTTGGGGGTCTGCTATTGGAAAAGGAATTAAATATTATTCCATGTTTAGACTAGAGAGATAAGCCATAGAGAAATCCTAGGCATGTGTTTCCTTCATTATAGGAAGCGACGTTTGAAGTAAGACAGGCTACCTCATGGAATAGTGAGGTTATTTAGGATGGTACTGAAAAAACATGTATTATTGGTCACAGAAACTGGGGTAGTGAAGGGTAGTGAATAAACTCCACACAAACACATAGTAAGCACCTAATTCTTCCAGGTGTGCCATGTGCCACAGAAAAAAGAAAGCCCAACACATTTTGGGTGTGGAACTTATAGTGTGATTCCATGCAGTGAAGTCGCTTTGGAGAGACGTGCAGAACAAAGAGCACTTACACATATCGGCCACCTGTGTTAGACTTGGGATTCTTTTTAGGCAACTGGCTGTTTCTGAGCAGAAGAAGAGCTCAGGAGAGATGAGCTCTATACCTGGCCATAGCAGGTCTAACTCTCAGCAACTGCAGAGTATAAGCAGTCTAATGCTTCCCCCAGAAAACAGGCCCTTCTGATGCTTCCAAGTATGATTAACCTAATGATGCCAAAGGAACTCTCAAGCAATGTCTAACTCCTACTAAAAACTGTAGAGCATCCCATGGGGGAGAAACCTTAATTTCAAAATAACATTTAAAGCTCCATGAAATAAACTTTATACAAGTCAATCACAGGACAGGAGAACTAAAGACATTTTTTGCTAAAGAATCAGCTCTGGAAAGTTCATCAACATTTTGAAGGACCATGAAAATAGGTCCCACAGAACTTATACAAATACTAAGAGGATTTGAAGCAGGTTGACTGAGAATTCTTAGTCTCTTATTAAATGTCTAAAAACTATCAGTAGAAAACAATTATTTCTAATTTTTAGAAACGACTTAAATTTCAGGGGAAAGACCTGGTACAAACATTCCCAAATTTTGGAAATTTAATGCATTTTCATTTCTTATGTTTTTTAATGTGTCTGAACTTGAATTACTATATTTAAAATCTCTTTCCATAGATTTTAATTAGTCTCTGGCCTACATCTTCAAACTATCCAGGATAAATCTGACTGTTTGATTTTCACATACGTGGGGACACGTTATTTCATTATTACATCTACTTTTGCATATTCCATGACATAAAGTTACTATACTATCAGGGCTTCTGGTGCCTGGAATCTCTGAACTATTTCCATTAGAGGCTCTTTCGGGACTACCAGTGCAGTTACTACCAAAATAAGGATTACCTCCAAAAAAAAAAAAAAAGTTACTGGATAGCTGTAATCTGCTGGCAGAGACCCATATTTTAGCTCCATTTTTTTTTTTTCTTTTTTTTGGTCTTTTTGCCTTTTCTAGGGCTGCTCCCGCGGCACATGGAGGTTTCCAGGTGAGGGGTCTAATCGGAGCTGTAGCCACTGGCCTACACCAGAGCCACAGCAACATGGGATTCGAGCTACATTTGCAACCTACACCACATCTTGCAGCAACACCGGATCCTCAACCCCCTGAGCAAGGCCAGGGATCGAACCTGCAACCTCATGGTTCCTAGTCGGATTCGTTAACCACTGAGCCACGATGGGAACTCCTTAGCTCCAAATGTTTTAATGCCATTCACTGGCTCATACTTCTCAAATGCAATACACTGCATCATTAATTTTGTAGTTTCATCTCTGAAAGCTATAAATTGAGCATTCCTATTGTCTTAATTTTCTGTAATCTTTAATACCATTTGTGAAAGAACAAGGAAAGAAACTCTTCTTCTTTGTTCACCCCACGGCAGTGGTTGGAAAGACAGCGTGTCTTAGACACATCCAAAATTCATTGTTTAGAATTAAGTTCAAGCTTAGGTACTAGTTTGGATCTTCCAAAGAGGACCCTGATCTAGGCACCCCTTGTCTGTCATGCTCCACTTCGCTATTGAAAAGAACCACCTTCCCCCAAACATCAGTCACATATTCTAGTGCGCCAAGGGAGGGATGCATTTGGAAACCAGTCATCCCTGAACGAATCCCATAGTCCTTAATTTATGAGGCCACCCACCTTGCATTTGGCAATCAGAAGCCAGGCGAGTGCTCTGAAGCAAAGGGGAGTAGCAGCTGGAAAAACCTGGAGGTTGCAACCTCATTCACAGGCTCACGAAAGGGCCCAAGGGAGGAGTTACCAACGGTGGACATAATACATTAAATGGCCTATTCATGCTTCTATGTAGTAATTTATAGAGTATTGCTGTATTTGTATATAATGTCCTATATGTCCCTTGCATGTGTATACAATGTCATATGATGATGATGACCATGTCACTTAATGCTCAGTGAAGGCCTGGCCCTACACAAAAGGGAGACTAAGATCGCAATTGTTATGCCAACCTTACAGAAAACCTTATATTATTACAGACATTTTGTGTAGATGAAGAAATGTAAGTTTGGAGAAGTTCCATGACTTGCCAAAGGTCATATCTCTTCTTGTTCCAAAATGTTACATCATAATTCACCTGTCTACCTGCTGTTTTTTAACTATAGCCTAATTAAACCTGTGAAAGTATGTTACTCACAAATAAAACACAAACCACTCTTTCTCCTAGAAGCGGGCTGATCTTGGGGGGCAGGTTGGAAGTTTTCATTCCTGCAGAGGTGCAGATGGGGACACGGATCGGTGCTACCAGTGTCATCTGCTCCTCTCTGCTCTGCGTTACTTCCCACCAGACCACTGAGCTGGTGGTGCAATCGCTAGCTGCTCAGCCCTCTGATCATTTCAGGGGAAGTCCAGCTGACGTTAAAATAGAAGAGTAATTGCTGAAAAGAGCAGGCAGTAGAAATTATGCTGAAGCTTGTGCTTCAAGGGAATAGCAACAGAAGGACAAGGTCATTACATTTGAAGGAATAGTCTCTCTCTCATTCAGCCATTCATATAGAATCTCATCATCAAAAATATTTTGTTGTAGGACTGGAAAGAAATCTCTTTGAATCTGAATTTAACAAGATATTGATTACATGGAGGTAAGGAAAGAGGAAACAGAAAGGTATGAAATTGTTTAAATACATTGGAATTGAGGGTGAAATTTTTTTCTGATGCTACATGCTATGGATTTCTACTTTAATTTTAATTGTAAGTAAATACTTCTGTTACTAAAAACATCTGCTTAAATTGAAAACTATATCTGGTTCTATGAATATGACTTACATAATCATAAATAAAGATCTGTTAAAATGCTAGTAAGGCTAAATTATTTTTAGACTGAAAATACAAAGTAGTATTATAATTAAAATAAATTGGGAATCCTGTGATAAGTTTCTACTGGTGGAACTGGATCTGTAACATCGCCACTTTGAAGACTAGTTTTAAGTTTTATAGCTAGAGTGCTCCAATTCTGTACTATGACCCTCTGGAAATCAAGCAAACTGCATTCTGGCATTGTACTGACAGGTTTCTAAGATAAGTAGGAAATGAAGCTGAAGCTAATATTTTTTCCTCTCAAATGTCAGAATGATATTAACCAGAAAAATAGTTAAATGTAAAATTCCTGGTGCATATATTTAGAAATGGTCCAAAATAATTAGCTATGTGTAGGACAAATTAAGGCCGTAATATAAATTCTCCCTTTTGATAAAATCTGAGTAGGGTTATAGTCCTAAACCCAAGCACTTCTTATGTTAAGCAGAAGAACGTCTGTAAGTTAAAGAATTAAACAAGTCATATAACGAGGAAGATGTAGGAACTGCTGGGTTTTGTTTAATGGTCCACAGCTCCCAAGAGAGATTTATCTGTCTTGGTGGCAGCTGTATTTATTTTTCTTTATGGGGCTCCTTGAGGATAGGGAGAATCGGATCATCCTTTGAATATCACTGTTTTTCTTCTTTTATCCAAGGATATGAAATGATGCCTCGATTTCAGTCCTGGATCCTACCGAAGGACAAGGAGAGCATGAAGGTGTGTGGCAGTGGCCCCCTTCTCCCACACAAGTAAGGGAGAGGGGGTGCTGGCACTCATCTTCCATGGCGGGCAAGCACAGAAGGAAACGTTTATGTGGGGGAGGAGTCACTAGGAGGCAACGTCTATAGTGAAAGAAAAATGGAAATAGTCATAGTACATTTATCATAGGTTTCTGTGAGGACTACTGAGGAAACATTTGTGAATCACATCCTTCAAAAATGTTAACTGCAACTGAGACTTCTGGGGGTGCGTGCTCCCAGATTCTTTCATTTCTGTCTTTATCTCTCTTATTTGATGCTGCTATACAGTAAAAATATGAATTATAAATCAAGAATATTTAAGCAAGTATTTCCCACAAAATGGAAGTGCAAGTATTTTCCACATAGTAGAAAGTTACTACAACTTTCAGTTTAGACCATAAGAAACTGAATTACTAACACCCAATTATTACTTTCCTGAAAGAGTAAACTTCTCATCTAAATGTCCACATTAACTTTGCAGTTTTTAGGCATTTTGGAATGGATACCAACTCCTTCCATGATGAGCATTCTTAAACTCCCATAAGCTCAATTGAAGTCTTTTCTTTCTTTTTTTTTTTTTACTAAGAATGTTTAATGTTAAACATATAAGTAGGCAGCTAAAGAGTCTGAAGATTCCATGATTTCCTGGATAGTAGGGTTGATTAAGGAGACATTTAAAAGCAATTTAGGAATTCCATGAAAAAGAACAGTTCCAAACGAAAGGCTTGTTTGCGACAGAAGCTGTCATACATTTAGTTTTTTTGTTTGCTATTTTTTTTTCTTTTATGTACAATAAGCAGATCATGTTGCAAAATTTTCATGCACTGTTCCACTAAATTGCTAACTTATTTACATGGCTGTCAGAAATCAACTTCAAATGTTGACTTACTCCATGCATAAGAGAGGTATGGAACTTCAAAGTTAGCAACATGAAAGAAAATTAGATTCACATCATTTCAAGAGGGACGAAAGGAAAATCACAATCAATGAACGGATGTACATGCACCGCTTGCCAGGAGGTCGGCACAATTTGCCAACGCCTTTGTTAGAGTGGAAGCAGATTCATTCGAGCCCATCAGTACTTTCCAAAGCTTATGGAATGATATTTTAAAAAATAAACGCATCGGCATATATATATTTTTAATCAATACTCACCATCAACTAAGTAACTACAAATTACCTATTCTTCTATTTTTTTTTTAAAATAGGAGAACATGTACTAGAACTTCAAACCACCTTACCAGATTTTAATAATGTTGCTTTGAAAATTCATCTTAAATCAGTTAATAAACACCAAATATCATTTTAACAGGAAATACCTAAAGGTACAATTGCCATCAAGAGAAAGGGCAAACTGAAAATCTAGTAATGTATTCAAAAGACTGTTAGAAAAAACTTTACAGTTTAATTATTGGAAGATTATAAAACTGCTTCAGCGCTTCTGTCCTGAGTAAGGAAGCTGTACATGTGAGGAGTAATACGTGAAGCTGTTAATTTTTCTATTTCCCTAGGGAGTAGGTGGAGAAGGGCTGGGAATTATGCTATGTAGATCTCCAATGGATCTTGGTTTATATGCCATAATAAATCCTGAATGGGTTGCTAATTAAATCTACTTCCTTTTTCAGTGCTTAAAAGACACTTTGACTCATGGAATAACTCACCATTCATATTCTTAAAGATGTTCAGGATGGGGAGGATTTGACGGTAATAGGGCACCAGAGCTTCACCCACCATCTCAGCCGACACAACCAGATGCTGGAGGACTTTGAGAGTGACGCAGATGACCTGTCGGTTTCGGAGGTTCAAGGCATCTACACAGTAGGAAAGGGAGCAAGCGGAACACAGAAAGCGTTAATTTCTACAATGTTAAGACAAAGTAGTGTCATAGACCGTCTAATTAAACTGTGCTCCACTGGGGATCACCAATGGGATGAGCCTTGATTATTACAGCTATGAATGATGTACTGCGCCTTGTCGTGCTATAAACAGGATCTAAATACATGGTTTATGTATTATTGTCCTCCCAACTTGTACTGATTCCTTACCAACCCTAAGAAAGCAGCTCATTGTCCTTCACAGAAGAGGCTGGTGATGTATAGGTAGCATGAAAGATAAAAGATCAGTTGGTGTCACTAGAGTTAAAGGATCCCACGAAGGTTGAGAACAGATAAATTTTTATGCAACAATCCCTTTCAGTTAGCAATGCATGCTATGCTTAAAACTACTGCTGTGAAACAAACATTTTAGGGGGAGAAGGGGCTTGGGTATGGTATGTGTAAGTAGAAACTATAGGCTGATTACAAACATTGAACATTGTTGGTAGAACTGATCATAAAGTGATTATATTTAGACTCTCAAAAAAGTAAGGAAGAAAAGCATTTTTTTGTTGTTGTCTTTTTAGGGCTGCACGGTGGCATATGGAAGTTCCCAGGCTAGGGGTCAAATCAGAGCTGCAGCTGTGGGCCTGTGCCACAGCCACAGCAACATGGGGTCCAAGTCTTGTCTGCAGCCTACACAACAGCTCATGGCAAAGCCGGATCCTTAGCTCAGTGAGTGAGGCTAGGGATCAAACCTATGTCCTCATGGTTACTAGTCGGGTTCATTACTGCTAAGCCACAAGGGGAACTCCCAGCAATTTTTTTTTTTCTTTTACTAACGTATAGTTGTTTTACAGTGTTGTTCTAATTTCTCTTGTACGGCCACATTTTTTTTTTTTTGTAAATGTTCAGAGCTTTAGAAGGAATACAAAACATTTTTAAAGAACAATTTTGAATGCACAGTAACAAGCTGTACAGCAGAGACAAAACAGTAGACAGTAAGTTATTCGGCATTCCCCCACTTTCAGGGTCTAACTTACTCCAGTAGGGAATGCAGAAGACCAGGACACTGATAACTGACTGTGCAAACTCGGCCAACTCACCCCCACTTTCTTGGTCTCAGTGCCCTTAACCATGGGAACCTATTATTTACTTTCTAAAGTGTGACTAAAAAAATTTCAAGATTTAGAATAACCAGATAAAGCATCTATTACGGAAGGACAAGGTGGTGACTGATATAGGGACTACTTCAGGACAAAAAAAAGGAGCTCTTAATTGTCATATTCTACCTTCTAAAGAAAAGACTGACTATGACCTTAAAGTATGTGCCACATACGGAGGTACAAAAGGAACCAGGCTGTCCAAAGGAACGATACCATGGTCACATATATACCTGTGAGTCAGTCCTAATATTGGTCTTGAACTCCAGCTCACATTTCCAGTAGCCTGCATCTTGCGATCACCTCAAATTCAGTTTATTCAAAAGATGAGTTTCCCCTCTAAACTTTATCTTTTTCCTATTTACCCCACATTTAGTATCCATACAACCAAGTTCCTAGCCAACGAGGGTCGAAACCCATTTCCCATCTTTCACATTCCTCATGTTGCAAAGTCATCTTGTTCTGTTTTTGGAGTAGCTCTTGAATTTCTGTCCTGTTCCCATCCTCACTACTCTTTTGGTCCCAGGGCTCCATCCTCACCAGCTCTCTTCTGGTCCTGGGGCTTCATTCTCACTTCCATTCCTCTGGTCCTGGAGCTCCATCCTCACCACCTCTCTTCTTGTCCTGGGGCTCCATCCTCACTACCTGTCTTCTGGTCCTGGTGCTCCATCCTCACTACCTGTCTTCTGGTCCTGGGGCCCCATCCTCATCATCTCTCTTCTTGTCCTGGTGCTCCATCCTCACCACCTGTCTTCTGGTCCTGGTGCTCCATCCTCACTACCTGTCTTCTGGTCCTGGGGCCCCATTCTCACCACCTGTCTTCTTGTCCTGGGTCTCCATCCTCACCATTTCTCTTCTGATTCTGGCCCTTGGCACTTCTTCACTGGAGCACTGCTATACTCCTAACCCACCTGCCTTCTTTCTATCTTTATCCGCTCCCTCAAGTTGTCTTTTCACACTGCTGCTGGATTAACCTCCTTAAAGCATATTTGATGATCTCTCCACCTGCTCAGAATTCAGTGTCTCCCTCATACCATTTCCTACAGAATAAAGTGAAAACTAGCCAGGCACAAGGGTGACAGGGTAAATTTCAACCAAATTAAATTCTCAATTAAAAATCCAACAACAAAAGGTACCATTTAGTGATTTTACAGCTATTCCCTCTGGACTCATTAGGAAGTTTTAAAAAATAAAATGTGATAAGCTTCATTTCCTCCAGCAGCAAAATGGGGGTTGAGGCATGAAAAACACCTCAGGGAAGCACCACAACTTCTGGTCCAGTTCAGCCTGCATTCCTATTTGGTCTGTAAGTAAACATGAATCCAAAGAAGAGATAGCTCAGCTTTAACTCAGGGAACCAAGTTAAATATAACTATGGAATTTGATTGCATGATGGCTCATTATTACAGCATTTAGACACACTGTAGGCCATACCATATATTCTGAAAAACAACTAAAAATAGAATGCTATAATTTAGACTAAAAGCTGTAGTAATGAGATATGCAAGAAGACAGCTTCAGAGAACCACAGTAAGTTGGAGAGGGAGAAGGGCAAATAGTTTTGCAGTCAGTAGTAGGGATCCTTTCTCTTGTCTTATCCAAACTAAAAGTTGTTTTGTCTTTTCAGGAAGCCAGAGGTTATCATTTAACAGAAGAGAAGTGGGAGTCTGCAGAAATGTCATTCTGAATATTATGGGCAGTGGGCATTCTTTCAAAGAGTCTACCAATGAGGCTTAACATGTTTAGGGTTCAGTACTGCACATATCTGTGTGTGATGGTTCATACACTAACAACTAACATGTACAGGGCACTTCTATATGCCAAGAATTAAACTGAGCACTTTACATATATTACTTTACTTAATCTGCATTTGTAAAATATTTATTGAGAATGAATTATGTATCAGTCATTGTTTTAGGAACTGGAGATAGAAGTGAACTAGAAAGATATAGTACTCAGCTCCTTTGGGCTTCCTGTATAGTATGGAAGAAGATACTGACCAAATATTACAGATTTCTGCTGAGATTTCATAAGAAGGATAGGATATTTAAGCAGAAAATCAAAGGGGGCATTCAGCCCAGTCCAGAGCATAGGCTTCCAGACAAAGGTAAGGACCTAAGGGATGAGTAGATGTTACTTAGGTGGAGAGAGGACAGCATGCTAGATTGCTCCCTCTTAGATAAAGAACTTCTTCTTTCATAAGATCTATTCCAGCTCAGAGAGAATAAAGTTCTGCTTAGTGATGTGGAAACAAAGCCCAAGACAGCAAAGAAACACTCTTAAAAATAGTTTTTACAATTGTGTATATGTTTTTCTTGAACTCATTTAGAAATGGTGGGAGGGAGTATGTCAGTATGTGTAACCATACATATAAAGGAGAGTGAGGATGTAACACTTTTCCCCAAGCTAAAAGATCTCTAGATCCTGTCTTGACTTAGTAACCCAGGAGAATCAGATGTTTAAGATTCTGGGTTTCTGTCTTTTCTCTCTCTCTATTCATCCCTCTGTCACACCCCATTCTTAAAAAGGACTCACAGCTACATCTAGCTAAATGTTTTATAAACTGCTTAGTGAGGAAGGGTTAGACATTGAAACGGAATTATATGAGTGTGTTGTTTTAATTTTTATATATTAAAATGTATAATTGAGTGTATATAATTTCATGCCATTTTGAGGGTTTAGCTTTTTTCCCCCCAAGAAAGCCTTTCTGTTGACACTATAAAGTTACAAGTAGAAGAACCTATTGAAATTATTAGAAGAGATAGTCATGTGGGCATATGCAGAGCCCAGCTGGTGATTGTAGAAAAGATTTTGGTAGCCATAGTGCCAACTAAATGCTGGCTTCTTTTGGAGTATGTCTATATCTTGCAATAAAACAGGCTGAAATATGTTTATCTACTATTACTGTTAGAGAAGAGTCTTGCCATGTGAAATATAATAAGTAGTAAATTTATACATTAATGATTAATATGATATCAAAATTTCTTGATTACATTTATCCCAGGCCATATAGCTAATTGATCACTTGAGGATAAATTGGTAATCTTTCTCACTACGGATAGTAATAATAGCTATTAGGAAATAATTATTTTATATAACAGAAAACCTGATTGAATTAACATGATTGTGACAAATATTACTGAACTGGCAATGACTGACAAGTAAAACGCCTGAAATGTTACTCTTAATGGCATCTAAAATGCAACCCCGAGTCATCCTAAAAGACCAGGGAATGGCTCTAAAACTTCAGCCGTTGCTGTGACAGAGAGCCACGGTGTGAACTATAAAAGCCCCTTAACTTCATCCAGGGGTTGTTTTATATTGCCCATTTCTACTTCAGTTCCTCTATTTTTCTTCCTCATTCTCAGGGAATTAAGATACACCATTAAGCTGGAAGTCTTTTTGTTCTTACTGTCCCAATAGAATTAAATAAAAAAGAGATTTTTTTTTGAAACAAAGTTCTTTTCTTTTGAAAAAGTATGTTAACATATATAAAGAGAATATGATTCTGTAGCTTAAAAGAGAAGATGTGTTTATTCTTGTGTTGATGGGCCTGAAAACTATTCTTAGGATGTAAGGGAGGACTTTGAACTCAAGATTTAAGGATTTGAAAAAGGTCTAACATGAGAAATCTACTGACATTATAGACCAACCAGGGGAACCTTTTTATTCAGAAAATTGGATTTCTATTGTACTGCTTACCGCTTTCATGTATAATCAACAAGACGGAGGTTCTGGATATATAGAAATTGTTGAAGAATAAGGAAAAATAATTTAAAGTCAAAATGGTAAAACTTATTCATCTTAGATGGTTATAAGTTACATGTATGATTTTCCTCCAGCATAAAATCCATTATTGCTGTGATATTTTTGCAAAGTGAGAACATTTTTCTGCTATTAGATATGATTCACCACTGTAGAATCAGGAAAGATAGAAATATTTCCACTTCTTCTAAAATTGGATACACCAAACAAAATGCAAAAGCAAACAATTCTAAAATTCTAAAATATTTTGGACACATGGTATAAATGTTAATATGCTTGATATACAAAATAGCTGCCACAAACCAATAAAGACTGAAACTGATCATTTTTAAAATGGGCAAATAATATAAATAGATAGTACGCAAATTGATAAATACAAATGAACAACTACTATCGCACAATGTTCAACTTCTTTGATAAATAAATGAAATGAAGCACTACTCTTTAATTTTGAATTTCATATTAACAAAAGTTCTGGAAAATTTAGTCCTCAGTATGGATATATGTTTGGGAAAAGAGGAACTGTCACAGACATGATACTGTAAACCCTCACAACCCTTCTACAACGTGCATAGAACACTTGACCCAGTGTTTTCACTTCTGGGCATTTAGTCAAAGGAAGTATGCAGCTGTGCAGCAAGAGCTTTAGGAAAGGGTATATTAACACTATTATTTATAATAAGAAACAATCTAAATGTTTCCAAAACACTGGCTTATTTAAGCAAAATCCAGTATATCCATACAATGGAAAATTATAGAGTTATTAAAGTCATAGAAAAAATA
Source organism: Sus scrofa (assembly GCF_054392235.1). Lineage (NCBI taxonomy): Eukaryota > Metazoa > Chordata > Mammalia > Artiodactyla > Suidae > Sus > Sus scrofa. The sequence continues at coordinate 5,215,903 of NC_139383.1, forward strand.
TTTTAAAAATAGGAAAACCTTTATAAGATACAAGCGAATAACGAAGGAAGTTATAAAGCACATTTTCGCTATTCTCTCATTTTGAAAATACAATGTAAACACAAAATACTCGAGATTTGTAAGTTCAGATATGGACAATAGAGACTATATCTACCACTGGCATATACAGACCCAGGATATTATTCCATTTAAAAAATACCTTTGTATTTTAAACTGCTTTAACAATATATATCAACATCCTTTGCATATCTCTCTGTTACTCTTCATGATTATAACCTATTTTTTTTTCTTTTTAGGGCCGCACCTGTGGCATATGGAAGTTCGCAGGCTAGGGGTCAAATTGGAGCTATAGCTGCTGGCCTATACCACGGGATCCAGGATTCGAGCCATATCTGAGACCTATACCACAGCTCACAGCAATGGCAGATCCTCAACCCACTGAATGAGGCCATGGATCAAACCTGCATCCTCAGGAATACTAGCTGGATTTGTTTCCACTGCACCATGACAGGAACTCCCTAATTTATGTGTTTTATGTGGCAGAATTCCAGCCCTATCCCCTTATTCTTTCTCAATGTTTTTTTGATTATTCTTAACTATTTACATTTTGAGACAACATTTAGAATAATCTGGTCAGGTTAAAAATTATGCTTCACAATTCAATAAAATTTCCAATAAATTTAAAGAGTAATTTTGGAGAAAATAGTCTTCTTTCCATTAGGAACATGTATGTCTTTGATTGTTCTTATTTTTTATTAAGCTCTTTGGAAAAGCGTTATAATTTTTTTCATGTGTATTCTGGATATTTTCATTAGGTTTACTAGTATTTGAAACATTCTTAATTATATTAATATTTTAAATGATATATTTTTATTTTGCTATGTAAAATACATATAAATATTATTTAATCATTTTAACTGTGTGAGTCAGTGGTATTAGTTACAGTCACAATATAGTATAATATGATCACTATCTATTTCCAAAATTTTTCATCACCCAAAATAGAAACTCTATACCCCTTAAAAAACCCTCCCCCTTACTTCCCCTCTAGCCCTTGGCAACCTCTAATCTACTCTCTGTCTCTATGAATTTGCCTATTATAGATGTTTTAATGTATTTTTCTGTTGTTGAAATAATTAATAATTGAAATCGCCAAGACGAATATCATATTAGTCAAATTAGATTGAAACAGATATAAATTTTGCTACTTGGGGGGCACTAATCATATAAGTTTTTAACTTTCAGAATAGAAGAAATTCAAATTATTTTTTAATTAGAGTATAGTTGATTTTCAATTTTTTGTTGTATAGCATTTTGTTGTACAGCAAACAATGATACATATGTTTCCAAATCAAACTTGTTTCAAAATTATAGAAACTATTCTCCTTCCAAAATAGAACTCGATTGCTATAGAGATAAATATGATGTGGTATGAGTTCTCAATTAAAGCATCAGAGACTTAGATCATCTATTATAGACATGCAGTAAGCCTCCCATCAGGAAGCCTACAGCAAGCCCCCATACCGACTTCAGCTACAAGGGAGGCAGACACCAGAAGTAAGAGAGGCTGCAACTCTATTGTCTGTAAAAAGGTCACCACACCAAAAACCTGTAAAAATGAAAAGACAGAGAACTATAACTCAGATGAGGGAGAAAGAAAAAACCCCAGAAAATCAGCTAAGTGATCAGGAGATTCTCAGCCTCCAGGAAAAAGACTTTAGACTGTTGATGCTGAAGATGATGCAAGACACTGGAAATAAACTGGAGGCAAAGATGGATAACTTACAGGAAACACTGAGCAAAGAGATACAAGATATAAAACTTAAGCAAGAATAGGTGCAAAATACAATAAATGAAATAAAAAATTCATTAGAAGCAGCTAACAACAGGAGGCAGAAGAACAAATAAGCGAGGTGGAGGACAGACTAGTGGAAATCATGGATGCAGAACAGAAAAGAGAAGAAAGATTGAAAAGAAATGAAGAGAGTCTTAGAGAACTCTGGGACAATGTTAAAGGTACCAACATCTGTATTACAGGGATGCCAGAAGGAGATGAGAGAGAGAAAGGGACAGAAAAAATATTCCAAGAGATAATAACTGAAAACTTCCCTAACATGGAAAGGAACCACTCACTCAAATCCAGGAAGCACAACAGGTACCATAAAAATAAACCCAAGGAGGAATACACTGAGACACATATTAATCAAACTGATTAATAAAAATTAAAGACAAAGAGAAAATCTTGAAAGCAGTTAGGGAAAAGAAACAAATAACACACAAGGGAACCCCGATAAGGTTATTGGCAGATTTTTCAGCAGAAACTCTGCAGGCCAGAGTGAGTGGCATGATATACTTAACGTGATGAAAGGAAAAAACCTCCAACCAAGATTACTCTACCCAGCAAGGCTCTCATTCAGATTTGAAGGAGAAATCAAAACCTTCACAGATAAGCAAAAGCTGAGAGAATTCAGCAACATTAAACTAGCCTTACAACAATACTAAAGGGATTTCTCTAGGCAGAAAAGAAAAGACAGCAACAGGAAACAAAAATTCCACAAATGACAAAGCTCACCAGTAAAGGTATATATACAGTAAAGATACGAAATCATCCATGCACAATTATGCCACCAAAATCCGAAATCATGAGAAGAGGTGGGAACAAATGCAGGACACTGGAGATGCACTTGCAACTAAGAGACCAACAACTTAAAGCAATCTTGTATATATATATATATATATATACATATATATATATATATATATATATACTGACTCATATCAAAACTTCAGAATAACTGCAAACCAAAAATCTACAATTGATACACAAACAAGTAAGAAAAATCAACTCAACTACAACACTAAAGATAGTCATCAAACCAGAAGAGGAGAGAACAAAAGAAGGGAAGAAAAAAGGGCAACAAAAACAAATCCAAAGCAATTAATAAAATGACAATAAGAACATACATATCAATAATTACCTTAAATGTTAATGGACTAAACACCCCAACTAAAAGACATAGAATGGATACAAAAACAAGACCCATATATACGCTGTCTTCAAGAAACCCATTTCACTTCTAGGGACACATACAAATTAAGGAAATGACAGTATTCAGTTACCAAAATGGTCTCAAGGTTGTAGTCACTAGCATGATCTATTTAGTACTCACAACTTTCCAGACATAAAGGAACCTGAAGAACAGTGTAATCCAACACACTCTTTATCAGTCTTGTTGCAAACAAGATTGGGCCTGTGTCTGTGCTCCTTCATACTGAAGCCTCTAACAGTAATTGAGAGTCAATTTACCAGTATCCTGCTTTGTCAGAAAGCAGAGGAGGATTTGTCTCTTTGGAGCACCCTGTTCCCTTGTCCCTTCACTGCTGGCTCAGTTTAGCTTGAAGGAGTCGGCTGACAGATGGAATGATGACCAAAGGAAGGAGTTAGCCAGCCTTGGCACCATTCTTAGAGGAAAACTCAATGACAATCTGCAGTGACAAGCAGGCACTGCTTCTAAGAATTACAGTTAGGCTTTTTCTCTGGTTGAGAAAAAGTGTCTAAATTTGCTGCAGCTTTAAGATAACAGAAGTAGTGGACTATGAAGAAGGATACAATACACACAGGCTTTTCACAAAACAAGAAAGTTGAGAGCTATGCTACAAAATAGAAGATGGGTAAAAACATTAATTTTCGAAGAGGAGCTGCCCTATCCTCCCCAAAGAAGGAGTCTGAAAAACTACACATTGCCAAGCTTGACTTCAATATCTGGAACAATTCTAGGACTGATTATTTAAGCAAGCAACTTGGGGGCTCCCAGGAAAATAGCAGTGATTACCAGGAGTCAGAGTGAGCTCTCTGGAATGTCAGGTCAAGCTTACCTCATGCATTCTAATAGGTTTACTCATAAAAGTAGGTCATAAACAGACTATACTGCAAGGCATCTGGCAAGACCTCTCTTGTAGGCAAGGTACATAAATGGTTGAAAAGTTAGGTTTTTTATTTTTTCTTTACTGTGTGAATACCTGAATTTAAGTCATATGCCCTGATGGTTTGGTATCAACCTATGTGGCCCCTACTAGAATATTGTAGAGGTCCATACTTGACCTGGTCCAGTTTCCATCTAACATTTTAATTGTAACTTAGATGAAAGTTACAGAATCCAAATTTATCAATTTTTTATGACCCAAAGTTAGGAAGTCTGCAGAGACACAACCATGAAGGAATACTAAGGAGTTAAAAATAATAATGTGCTATTATTACCACTTTGATTGGGCACCATGATAAACCTCCTATTTGTATGATCTGTTAATTGTTACACAATGTCTGGGAAGTTGGTTTTATAATCCCCTGGGAAAGATGAAATAATTAATTTACCAAAACCACACAGTTAGTTAATGGTCAGCTGGGGAATGTCTGAATGAGCCCAAGGCCTGTGCTCACTGTGGTGAGACCCCACTTCTTCCTGGCATCCCACTAGATCCCAGTGGACAACAGTGCCAGACTTGGAGCCTGTTCAGGAGAAACATCCAGTGCTTCACAGACAACACAGGATCCAGCAGGGACTTTGAACAATCAGCCTAAATGTAGACTGGAACCTGAGCTCAAGTGGTCTGTTCTTGGAGAACAAATCATCGTAATGGAGCTAGGTTTCCCAGCATCTTCCGAGAAAGCAAGCAGCCCTCTGCAGTCGTGTCATTGCCTGATTAGAGCTCAGCTCTCACGTGGAAGGACAAAGATTCCCATAAGAGGTCTCAGCCTGGGTGACCAGACTCTGTGGCCATAGTCCAGACAGAGGATGATGGTGGTGGTAACGGTGGCCATAGTCCAGACAGAAGATGATGACGACATTTATCACAGACCACATCCCCTGCTAAGAGCTTAAAATGCATTGCCTCATTTAATCACTAAACCAATAGCCCATAGTTGGGTGCTGTTTTCATCTTAATTTTATAAACTGAGCCCCAAAGTGGTGCCTTGACTGATAGCTGGTATGTGGCAGAATTTGAACTGTGACCACATCGTCTGTCTGACTTCAGAGCCCTTGCTCTGAGCTATCCCACTATACGGGATGAGAGTTAGAATTTGTTTATTTGAGAATGGGAAAGGTGGTCAATATGTGGTGAATTCAGTTTGAAAACGCAGTGGTGCTATTTTTAGCTTTTCGTCTCTTTTAGTCTATTGTGGCTTTCTGGCATGGATAGCTATAATCTCCATTCTCATCATTTTTACTTTGGATTGCTCTGAGTCTTTTTTCTTATGCACACAGGGCTAAGCCTGATTTTTATTCACCCTCACAGGTCCAGAAGGAATTTTTCCTCTGGCAAGTGACCAGGTAACTGTTTAAATACTTCTGAGAAGGTCTAATCTCTGACTCAGATTGCTATCATCTTGCATCTACTAACACATTATTTCTGTGTAGGAGTTCACATAGAGGGAAACTAGGTTTTCTATTATGACTTTCTTTAATGGGGGAATTAAAGGCAGTAAGGCAATTGACAGATTAATGTAAGAGAAATGGGTAGAGAGAAAGGGCAGTACCCATCAGGTGGCTGGATGGCCCAGCCCCATCCAGCTATGGCTGCTGGTATTCAACACAACACTTGCTGCTTATTAAGAGCCTACTTATCATCCGACCTGGGCATTTCTACTTGACCTCCCTTAATGACCACAACTCTCTGGGGTGGTGGTAATTCCCTTATGGTGGAGGTGAGGACTAATCTCTCAAACTCAAGGAGATGGACTAACTTGCACAAAACGGTAGAGGCAGTGCTAGAACCCGGAGCCAGAGCCAAGCATTTCCCGGGGCCACACCAATTCTCAGAGGGGGCAGAGAACCATGGTCTCTGGCACCACCTACTGAAGCTTCTCCAGGAAATGGATGTTTTACGCTGTAAGATTCCAGATTCCATTGCCCTCAATAGCTATGAATTCTCATGTGGGAATATCAATGGTTCAGTGGGGGTTAAGTTTGCTGTAGTAAGAGATCAACCCTAAAATCTAAGTGGCTTCACACAGAAAAGGACCATTTCTCATCCATGGTAGACATTCAATTCATGTAAACATTGGGCTGAGAGGAGAGAGAGAGAGGATTGTGCATTGGCTTTGGAATGCTTAGTTTGAAGGGAACACACACCTCTCTTTTCCATTCACTGCCCATTGGCAGAGTTAGTCCCATGGTTCCACATAACCACGTGACAGAAATACTAAGGAGCAGAGAGATATTTGGTGTGCAGTAAATGTCTCTGCCATAGAATTCATGGTGTTTTGAGAAGTTAGCTCTTTTCACTTTCGCTGACTGGTACCATGGGTAGGTCACATGATGTGAGTTAACTGAGTCAGCATGTTCCATCTCCTGCGACCACAGTTAAAAGCTGGGCATGGGCCTCTAGCTGGTGCAATCTCAGTGAATCTCTGATTTCTATTTTTTCTGGAAATTAAAGGACAATGACATATTCTTTCCTACCTGTATAAATAAGTGAGCATGTAGTCCGAGGATCTACTCAGAGCAACCTGAGGCCAAAAAGGGAGCCAGCTTTAAGATTACCATGCATAAAACAATAAGTCCACAAATAACAAATGCTGGAGAGGGTGTGGAGAAAAGGGAACCCTCCTACATTGTTGGTGGGAATGTAAATTGGTACAACCATGGTGGAAAACAGTATGGAGGTACTCAGAAAACTAAATATAGAACTACCATATGACCCAGAAATCCCACTTTTGGGCATATATCCAGACAAAACTTTCCTTGAAAAAGATACATGTATCCGTATGTTCACTGAAGCACCATTTACAACAGCCAAGACATGGAAACAACCCAAATGTCCATCAACAGATGAATGGATTAAGAAGATGTGGTATACATACATAATGGAATACTACTCAGTCATAAAAAGAACAAAATAATGCCATTTGTAGCAACATGGATGGAACTAGAGACTCTCATACTGAGTGAAGTAAGTCAGAAAGAGAAAGACAAATATCATATGATATCACATATCTGGAATCTAATATACAGCACAAATGAACGTTTCTACAGAAAATAAAATCATGGACTTGGAGAATAGACTTGTGGTTGCCAAGGGGGAGGTAGAGGGAGTGGGATGGACTGGCAGTCTGGGGTTAATAGAGGCAGACTATTGCCTTTGGAATGGATAAGCAATGAGATCCTGCTGGATAGCACTGGGAACTACAGTCACTTATGATGGAGCATGATAGTGTGAGAAAAAAGAATGTATACATGTATGCGTAACTGGGTCACCATGTTGTACAGCAGAAACTGACAGAATACTGTAAAATAACTATGATGGAAAAAATAAAAATCATTAAAAAAAAAGATAACCATGCATAAAACAGAACAAGAGTGACATTGATAAGTCATCAAATTAAATTAAGTCTGAAATGAGACCCTGGATTTTTCAGTTATGTGAATTATTAAGCAAACCTAATTCTTTATGACAATTTGAATTAGTTTTCTTTTTTGTATCTTGTAACCAAGATAATCTTAAATAATACACCACTTTTTTGTGTATTTTTAGAAGAATTAATATATTCTTAAATTTAGAATTACTACTTTTTTGTCACTTTTAAATAATTTACCTGGAAAATTTAAAGAGGAAAAAGTAAAATCATTAGATCACAAAGAATTATGCATTTCAAATGGACTCCTTCCTTTCTAATTAAATAGAATTCTCAAAACAATTTTTGTATCGTGATACAGACTCTGTTATTTTATCCTTACTTGGTGTATTTTTTTCCCACTGGGTGTTCTTTAAAAAGACCATTTTGCTTTTGAAAATGTTATTGTCCAGACTGCTTCAGCTGTGTCTGTGCATGTTTGTCCTTTATAGCTGGGTGACCTCAGCTCATTAGAGCCCTCCTAATGAGGCCACTGTCTTAGGTTCTGTCTATTTGTAGATCAGTGATATTTCTATAATTCTTTAGCAGTCAAGGTCACCTTGCCACCTAGTAGACCATCTCACAAATGTATGTTGCTGCTCATAAATAAAAAGAAACACATGAATGGATGCAGATGAATAAACAATTACTCTCACTACGTAAATAATTTCCCTAATAAATGGAAAGCAGTATATCATCATACTCTTTATTTGCTGTTTCATATTAGGGATTTTTAGAAGGTAGTTTTTATATAATACACGGTACAGAGGCGAAGCCTAAGTGGCCATTTCACGCTTTTGATTATTACTCCTATACACATTTCAGTACAAACAGCAGGTATGTTCCTGATTAATTTAATTTTGCAAATGTTCTGATGCATCTTCCCTGTACTAGCCAGTACATTAGATGCTGTGGGGGCCTACTGCTTTCTAACACCATGTTCTAAGTGGTATAAGAGAGGAAGATAGAAAGTTCTGTGGGCAAAGGAAGGCAGGTGGGAGAGGACTGGAGGTGAGGGTTGGGAGAGGGAAGGGAATCAGAAGAGGCTCTCCAGGATAATTCCTATTGGAACTGGGCTTTGAAGCTTCCTTAACATTTAGGCATTTGGGGATATGTGACAATGGGTATCCTCAAAAAAGAACAAAGATACATAATTAGAAAAGCACAAGACAAGTTCTACAGCACAACCAGTTTGGCTAGAGCATGGGGTGTAGCATAATCAGTTTTGGCTAGAACATAAGAAATTAAGTCAAAAACATAATTTGGAGCTGGATATTCAATGGGAATCCTTGAATGACATGCTAAAGAATGGAAGGTAGGCAGAAACTGGATGGGAGTCTGATCTTGGGAGATGGAGGTGTACTAGGTAAGATTTGTGAACTGAAAGCTTTGTGCCTCTGAGAACTAAGGTGTGTGTCCTGAGGCAGAAGGAAGTAGAAGGTATACATATGCACGGTGTCAAGAGTGGAGAGTTTTGTGCTGGCAAAGCCTGCAGAAAATTAGAGGGGGGAGCACTCTGGAAGGTAGAGACCCACACATGAGGTAAACAAAGAAAAGCCTGCATGGAAACTCTGCCCTAGCTGATCTCTAAGGATTACACACATGAGAGAGATGCCAGTAGGCCCGAATGATAGGCAGAGGCTGAAAGATGAAAATGAAGATGAAAAAACTTAGCCTGCGGTTCATCCCTAGGGAGACAGTTTGAAGTTTGTATTTAGCAGGTTAACTGTCCATTAAAATTAGAACTGATACTCTTCAAAAGAATGTAACAGAATCTACAATATATTATTCATATAGGATTACACATTCTGGCCACCAAGCAACTATGATGAGCAGAATCTCCCCCGCCCCATCAACCTGCAATAGGTGAGGAGTAGATGTGAGAAACAAACCTTTATTATAAGCCATTTATTGTTTTAAGCTTTTGATTTTGGACACTGGCTGTTATTTCAATATAACCTAGCCTGCTCTGATTGGAAAAAAATTCCGTTATCATATTAAGAGAATTCCCTTCTATTCTTTGCTTTAAAAATAAAAATGGGTGTTGAATTTTAGCAAATGTATTTTTACCATGATTTGAGATGATCACATGCTTTTTACCCTTTAATGCACAAATGTAAATGGCATTAACTGATTTTTCTAACGTTAAGCCAATCTTATCTTCCTGAAATAAAATTTTGTCATGAGGTACTATCATTTTTATATGTCAATGGATTCAATTGGCTAGTAATTTTGCTCAGAAAATTTTCACTGATATTCATGAATGATATTGTCCTAAAAGATCCCTTCTTGTAATTTCTTGTAATGTCCTTGTTGGTATCAAATTTATGTTGCATCATAAAATGAGTCTGAGTGTATATTCTCCATTTTTACTCTCTGAGAAAATTTGGGCCAGATTTAAATTATTTCTTCTTTACGTCTTTGAGACAACTAGCCAGTGAGGCTATGTGAATCTTGAGTTATAGTTAATTTGTGTGAGAAAATTTAATTACTAATTTAATTTTTTCAATTGTATTACTGTTTGTTTTTAACTTATTTTCTATTTTTCTGGTATCAATTTTGGTAAGATATATATCTCAAAAATTTGACTATTTAATTGAAATTTTAAAGTTTTAGGTATAAAATTGATCATAATATCTTATCAAGATACTGTCGATGTCTGTAAGGTCTGTATAATATTCCCTTTTTCATTTCTAGTATTGGTTAATTTTACCTTCTTTCATTTTTTATTTTTAAGCTTTTACAAGTGTCTGTTGATTTTATTAATCATGTCCTGAAACAATCAACATTTCCTTTTGGTCCTCTCATTTCCATAGCTGTTTTTGATTTTTATTTTACTACATTTTTACATTAATAATCTATTCTTCCTTTGACTTTCTTTTACTGTCCTTTCTGTCACTTATTGATATGGATGCTTAACTTACTATTTTCCCCTTTCTTTTATTTTCTTTTTATTTTTTTGTCTTTTTGTCTTTTTTAAGGCTGCATCCATGGCATATGGAGATTCCCAGGCTAGGCATCGAATTGGAGCTGTGGCTGCCAGCCTACACCACAGCCACAGCAACACCAGATCCAAGCTGTGTCTGCAACCTACAACACAGGTCATGTCAACACCAGATCCTTAACCCACTGAGCGAGGCCAGGGATCAAACCCACATCCTCAAGGATACTTGTAGGGTTCGTTAACCACTGAGCCATGACGGGAACGCCCCATTTTTTCTTTTCTGATACTACATTTAAAGCTACACATTTTCTCCTAAACATTGTTTTTATCATGTTATATGTGGCAAAAACTTTAATGTAATTTTGTAATACATTCACGTAATATTATTCTAATTTTTTAAGATATAATTTAAGTGATATTTTCATCATTGTGTTAAAATTCTTTATAATTTAATTAGAGTTTATTATTTGACTGACCCATGGGGTATGTAAAAGTATGTAAATATTTCAAATATATGGGAATGCTTTAGTTATTGCTTTAAAAAATTGATTTCTAATATAAATTGCATTTTGGTTACATGATATGCTTTGCATGATTTCCATGCTTTGGTAGTTTTTGAGACTTGTTTTATGGCCTAGCATATGATTAATTTCTGTAAATATTCTAGTGTACCTAAAAAAAGTCATTTGCAGTGGTAGATACAACACTGAGGTTTTGTAAAGAAGACAAGATCCTCAGGAGACTCCTATCATTTGGCTATCGTATAACATGGGTGAATTTTTTTTTTTCTTTTTGACATTTTTTGGGCTGCTCCCATGGCATATGGAGGTTCCCAGGCTAGAGGTCTAATTGGAGCTGCAGCCATCGGCCTACGCCAGAGCCACAGCAACGCAGGATTTGAGCCTCATCTGCAACCTACACCACAGCTCACAGCAATGCCAGATCCTTAACCCGCTGAGCAAGGCCAGGGATCGAACCCGCAACCTCATGGTTCCTAGCCAGATTCGTTAACCACTGCGCCACAACGGGAACTCCCTACCATGGATGAATTTCTTGAATTTTACATGCTTCAACTTTGTCACCTGTAAAATGAGGATTACAGTAGCTGGATTGCATAACATGACTCCAGGAACGCACCTAGCCCATTGAAAGCTTTCAGGAGTGTCAGTTGTGGTGGTTTCCTTGCTTTTGGAGTCAGAAACTATTGCATAATTTTCTATTTTTGACTTAACAGATTGTGAAAAAAAATAAATTATTTGAAAATCTTGGTAGAATAAATATATATTAAGATCTATATCATGTAGAGAATTCACTTTCTTTTCAACTTCCATGATGACAGTACTCAGCATTCCTAATAAGAGCCTCAGTTAATTCTAAAAAAAGGTAAGTTGAGCAGAAGCCATAGTCTCTTGCCACAAGAATTAAATATAAATAAAATAACAATAAGAACAAAATCCCTAAATATTTGGAAATTTTAAGTATTATTTTTTCAAATGAATCATCAAATAAATACGAACTATAAATAGTGACAAGGAGAAACAGGCATAGCAAAATAAATGGAATTAATTCAAAATTGCACATAGAAGCAAAGTCATAACTTTACATACTGTGATTACCAAAAGAAACAATAAAAATAAAAGTAATATGCATTTAAGTCAAGATGATACAAAAGCAGAACAAATAAAAACTTAAGGAAAACAGATAAACTAACTGCATTATAGAAGATATGGCAAACACATACATACAATGTGATATTACTCAGCCATAAAAGGAATGAAATTCTGCCATTTGCAGCAACATGAATGGACCTAGAGGGTATTATGCTTAATGAAATAAGTCAGATAGAGAAAGACAAATGTTGTATGTTATCACTTATATGTGGGATATAAAAAATAAAAGAATGAATATAATGAAACAGAAAGAGACTTGCAGATACAGAGAACAAATTAATGGTTCCCAATGGGGAGAGAAAAAAAGGAGGGGCAAGACAGGGGAATTGGATTAAGAGGGACAAACTACCTTGTACAAAATAAATAAGTTATAAGACTATATTGTATAACCCAGGTACTATTTTATAGTAACTTGAAATGGAGTATAATCTACACAATATTGAATAACTATGCTGTACACCTGAAAATAATATACAATTGCAAATCAACTATACTTCAATAAAAAGTAAAAAAATTATAAAGTTGAATAGAAATAAGGTGAAACTTTTAAAAAATGACACAGAACAAAATACAGAAAACACTGGCTGACAATAAAAGAGAAATTATAAATGCATAATATTATCCCCATTTTAATAGGTCAGGCAACAGTGTCACATGGAGTAAAGCAACTTGCCTTGGGTCATGTGGCAACCAGACAGTGCAGCCAGGATTAGAGACTGAACAGTCTGATTCCATAGTCTATGCTCACAATTAGTGCATTATCCTGTTGACCTATATGCAGGAGTCAGAGTTACTGAATGAGTGAAGGAAGGACATAATGAGTCAGGAAGCAAAAAAATACATAAACACCAATCCTAAAAACCTATAGGAAATATTTATGGAGAGGTAAGAGAATGAGCATAATGTATTCATAAAGGAAGAGAACAGGGAGTTTCTGTTGTGGCACAGTGGAAATGAATCCAACTAGTATCCATGACGATGCAGGTTGATCTCTGGCCTCTCTCAGTGGGCTGGGGAATCTGGCGTTGCCGTGACCTGTGGTGTAGGTTGAAGACACAGCTAGAATCCGGCATTGCTGTGGTTGTGGATATGGCTGGCAGTGGTAGTTCCAATTTGACTCCTAGCCTGGAAAACTCCATGTGCCATAAATGCAGCACTAAAAAAAGCCAAAAAAAACAAACAAACAAAAAAACAAAACAAAACAAAACAAAAAAACGGGGGGGGGGCAAGAGAACAAAGTGCTATTTAAAAAAACAATGAGGATAAAGGAAAATTATGATAATTAATGAAATATTCAATCACATTTTTGGAAGATAAAGTGAAGGAAATTTCCTAGGAAGTAGAATTAAGACACAGTTGGATAATACAAGCAAAAGGATAAAGAAACTAGAGGATCAGTCCACTAGGTGCAAATAGCAAGAACTATAGACTGAGAAGTAAGAGAAAACAGGAAGAACATTATCAAAGGACTAATACATGAAAAGTTTCTAGTGCTGTAAGACAAATGACTCTAAATTGAAATTTCCTAGGACAATGAATGAAAACACAGCCACATCAAAGCATATCAACATGAAATTTCATATCACCAGAGATAAAGAGAACCAGAAAGCTTTCAGAGACTGAGGGAAGCAAGCCACAAGCAAATGGTTAGAAACTCAAATGGCATCAAGATTTTCAAAGCAACCTAAGAACCTGAGAGGCAGTAGAGACATGACCTCAAAATTTTGGATGAAAATTGTTTTCAATGTAGCCAAGCTAATCAGGTGTGATGGAAAATTTTTCAGATAAGCAAGGACTGAAAAATATACCTTTCATGTATTTACAAGAAATTAACGGAAGATGTGCACTGTAAAAACGAGGAGGAAAATAGGGCAAACAGCTAAGGAAAAAGAGGTCAAACATGAAAGAGGAGTAAGAAGTAGCAGAAAGAGGGAGGGAGCAAGGACAAACACCTCTAGGAAAAGAAAGAAAATTGATGGCTTGTTTGATGTTCTGAACACCTGGAAAATAATATTCATTTGCTGGATCTTGAAATATTTGAAAAAAAAAATACCCAGTAAGTATATACAAATCAAGCAAACAAAATGAGAGGCAATTATCAATGCTAGGAAAAATAAGTTGTCTAAGAAAGAAATGTCATCATAATAATTGTGTGATTTGTAGTGAATGGTATTTATGCCATCGCACTAGTGTAGCAATTGATTATTGATTTATCCAAATTTGAAAGGATGGAGAGGGAAAGAAGGCAAGTTAGGGGAAAAGAGCTGAATACCTATCATTACTTGGTGTCTGTCAGCCCCCACCACAGCCATCTGCTGAGAACAATCACACAGTGGGAATAATCTCTCAAAGGAGTTTCCAAACCAAGACTTTTTTTGTGCTTGTGATCAGTTATTATTTCTCCCATTTATTTGTGATCAGTACAGATTATTTTGTTCTGCTTTCGTCATTGTTTTGTGTATTTTTTTTTACAAAATTTTCACTCTAGTTTTATTTTTTAAGGTCTTGCCTTATTGACAGTGTCTCATTTTTCTTTCCCCAGTACTTCATCTGATATACCACCTACTTTAATCTATTAATGGTTACTTTTAAGGGGTAAAAACATAATCTTACATTTCTCTAATTAGTCACATCATGAATGAAGCAGTGTTTCTGGGTTTAGCACATATAAGAGAAATGATCATTCAATTATTTTTCCATCAGCTCATTTCCCACCTTGCTCTCATGCTCAGGATCTTGTGGGAGGGGCTGGGGAGTCCCAACATAATCGTGGCCTTTTCAGCCTTGTGTTAGAAAAAATGTAGCATCTCAGGTCCACTTCACATCCATTGGAGTGGAACCTACATTTTATTGGGGTCTAGAGATGATTCGTGTGTACAGTGATGTTTGGGAAGAGGCTCTTTAGACATCAGGCTGTCCCCTTGGGTTGGTTAAGATCATACATAGGTTTTATTTTATTTTATTTATTTTATTTTATTTTATTTTATTTTATTTTATTTTATTTTATTTTATTTTATTTTATTTTATTTTATTTTATTTTATTTTATTTTATTTTATTTTATTTTTTGGCCATACCTGCAGCATATGGAAGTTTCTGGGCCAGGGATCAAACCTGTGCCACAACAGTGACAATGCTGGATCCTTAACTGCTAGGCCACCAGGTAACTCCATATATGCAAAATTTAGAGCCCAGGGACAGGTCATAGAGGGAGGACCAGCATCTTATTGTCTCTCAATCCAGAGGTTTACTTTTCTTCCAGAGGTAAAAATATATATATATACACACATATATACATATATAGCAGTTGACTCTTGTTCTAATACATGATGTCACAGTTTGCACAGAACAAAGGGTCATGACAATTTATTGCGAAAAATTTTATCAATATAAATTGATCTTCTGTATATACTTGAAACTTCCTTACAGTAAATTCTACTTTTCTAAAATTGATAACTACTCCTGCCTTCTTTTTTTTCCTTCATTTTCCCCATTATAGCTTTTATTTTTAAATGTTTAAGTATTATTGTTTTACATATATGGAGAGTTTATATTCAGAGTTTGTTTCTCACAAACTGATTTGAAAGTTAATTTTCATAGCTGATATATTTGCTTTCACATTTTCACCTTATTTTGTGCTTTCGGCTCTTAGTATGTCCTTGCTGTCTATTCAATTTCGTCCTTTTAATACACAGACTCTGTTTTAAACACTTTTATCTTTTCCACTGACTTTGAAGGTTTATACCCAATTTCCCTGGATTTTTTGCCATATTACTGCAAAATGATTATTTGACATTTCATGCAGTTTTGAAGCTCTTTTCCACCAACCATTTAAACTTAACTCTTGATTTAGTGGCTCTTAATGCTAACCGCTTTTCACACTATAAGATCTTCATCTTTGGGTTCTTAACTTTTGTTTTTTTTCTCTGAGAGTCGGAGCACGCTCACAATGAGCTTTTACATGAGGGGTAGGCGGGTATGACACTGAATCCATGAGTTTTTTCTTCTCTTGCTCCTTCTTCTTTAAACTAATTTTCATTCAGTTTATTACATCCTTTTATTCATATGACTGGGTTGAAATGCACGTAGGGTGTTTTTTCTCCTATTCTCATTTCTGTCTGCAATTTATTCTAACAAAAATCCTAGGCTCAGTTATTTTTATTTCTTGGTATATATCCTTTTTCCCCTGTCCAGATGTTTTTCCTTATAATGAGCCTTTTCTACCTGCAAAATAAGGGATATTTTTCATCTCAGAAAATTTGTTTCAATCTCTGGTGTCATTATCATATTCCTGTTGTTTTGATGATTCCTCTTGGGAACCCCTGAAACTTCTAGATCCTGCTTGTGTCCTGTGTTCTCAGTTTTATACTCCTTTCTCCTCTTATTTTTTATCTTTGTCTTTTCTGAGGGGGATTCTTAAGGTGATGGTCTACATTTATAATTCTGCATTGTGCAGTTGTTGATTATTCTCTGTGCTTCTGTGGCGATGTTCATCCTGCTCTGGCATTTTTTTTAGCTTCCCTTTTCTCACTTAGCATTGGCTTACTTTCATATGAGTCTGGTCTCTTCTTGTGAATTTCTGCTTCTGTTTCATAGAGGCTTTATCTTTCTGAACCCTGAAGATGTCAAACACATTTCTACAAGTTTCTTCTGGGTCCTATGCAGAATGTTGTTGAGGCATTGTTTTCTTCTGGTTGTTCAAAATATTTCTTTTCCCGTGTGTAGCAACTTTTTTTGAATGGTCCCATGTGGTTGTGCTATTGCTACTGTTCTTGCTTTTATTGAGCAGAGAGAGTTCTAAGCCCAGTGTGCAGGTTGCTCATGGCACCTCCTGTCCTCTCTGCCGCTATTGGAATCCCTTTCTGCATTAACTAGGCAAAGCTTCCAGAGACTCCTTCCTGGAATGGCTCTGCTGGATTTTGATGGATTTATGTTCC
This sequence comes from Sus scrofa, assembly GCF_054392235.1. NCBI lineage: Eukaryota > Metazoa > Chordata > Mammalia > Artiodactyla > Suidae > Sus > Sus scrofa. Next base: position 5,232,845 of record NC_139383.1, read on the forward strand.
CCTCGCTGGCTGGAGTGAGTGGAAATCTACAACTCAATAGTTTGGTTTGCTCAGAGGTTCCCTCTCATCTCATCCTCGCCTACAGTCTTTTGCTGTTGTTCTCAGCAACCAATGCGTCATTGCCAACCCTGACTATTTTATACTGGGATTTTGTAGTCTCCAATCCCGAGGAACTCCAGAAGGTAGAAACTAGCAAGTGGGGAGAAAGGACGAGCACCTGCAGAGATGCCACAAAAGCAACATAAACGGAGCGAGGCGTCAAACCTGTGCTGCTCCTGTCAGTACTCAGTGGCCCCACTGGGGTCTTGAGCCAGGGAGAGAAGGAGAAGGAAAAGTGTCTTCTCATCTCTTTTTATATTAGAAACTCCAGAGCCACCGAATGTGTCTATTTCTCATTCCAGTATTTTCAGCCTTTTAATTAGCTGAAATCAACCTCCGATTCCAGAAACAGAAAGGCAGGTAATTCTGCTCGCAGCTTCACAGGGAGTTTTTATATTTTGTTTTGCCGTCATAGAAGTAGTTAGAATTCAAGCAAAGCTGTTAAAGAACTGCTAGCTGGTGATGATGAGGTTAATTTTTGCCCCTAGAATGAGTCAAAATTTTACTAATAGTACGGTTTGAAAATTAAGGTACACATGTCTATTATATGTTATGCCGATCAGGTGCAGCAGCCTGCTTCTGGGTAAATTAGCTTCATTCCAGAATTCCACCTAAACAATGTAGTTTATGCACATAATGCTCTTCACACTCTGCTGGAACCGTGCATGACCTCGTGTAGTCAGTCACTCTTCTTGAGAAACGTCTGGCTTTGAGTGACACAGACAGATTGAGAAGAAGCAAGCTGAGTTAGATTCAGGATCAACGCATAATAGCAGAAGTCCAGGAAGGCAAACAAGGTCGTTGCTTCTGGAAACTTAAATGGACAAGCCCATACACAGTTACTATTCTCTGACAAATCACGTTTGCTGAGCTCTTCATGTCTTGCTTCACTCATCAGCAAACGACCTCTAGCGAGTGTCCTCAGAACACATCACTTCTCTCAACTCATTTAAGTATCTTCAAAATACTTTAATCGAATAAAATTGAAAATTAATTCACCTCGGCCTACAATACTCTATTTTGGAATGTTTCCATTGTAAATGGCATAATCAAAATATTATTTAGTAACTCTCTTTCTTCCTTTCAGTGTTTTCAACAGGGCTGTTGGGGAAAGACTCCTGAGACGGCAGGGACCCAATGCAAACAGTTTATTATAAAGAAAAAAACAGATACTTCGGGTGCAGCTATTCCGATGAGTTCAGGAGAAAAGGATAACATACTCTCAACATAGTTCTTGGGGAGAATGTTCTGGGCCTTTTTTGTATATCAATAAAACTTGTGCATCATATTTAGAAAATGCAGCATTTCTATTAGAATTTCACATATTAAAAAATCATGACTTGTTAGAAATAATAAATCACATTTGGAAAAGATTTTAATATAGCTCAGTATCATACATCCTTCCTGAAAGCCTTTAAAGATCAGCCCTTCACTCATTGATGCATAAGGGGAAAGGAAAACTACTTTTAATAAAGTCCCTTTTGAGTCTTTTTTCTTACCATACTGCTTTTCACAGCAGGGAGCACTGACCTCTTGCTTGGTTTCACTTTCTGTGTCTTGGTGGCAATGGGGAGTGGTCAGTTACAGATCTTTTAGAGGAATCTCAAAGACGTGAGAGCAAGTTTTAGAGCTGACTCAGTTTAGACTGTGATGGAAGAACTGCCAAAATCGAATTCTAGTGACATTTAACTCAAATCAGTAAAATAGTGACCACGGATAAGATTAAGTAATCCAGACTGTGGGAAAGGACACAACACTGAAATATTTCGTTCTTGTTTTGGTCAGACCACATGGCAAGACTGCCCCTGAGACAGTGAGGGTGGGGTTCCCCCATAGCTAGGAAACTAGGCAGGCATCCTGTCAATCACCGTGGGTGGGAGTCCATCCTGGAGGTGGGAGTCCATCCTGGAGGTGGGAGTCCATCCTGCTCATCCCTCTGAAGCTGTGGATCAGCCAGGACCATATCCAGTGGGTGAAGCACCTGGGGCAATGCTGGCTGGAAAGAGTGGAATTTCTCCTGCTTATGAGCTGCTCAAAGGCACCAAGCCCTGCTTTCAATCATCAGCAGCGACAGAAGCTGAAGCAGCAGTAAGAGCAGTAGGACAGGAGAGCAGCTGTGGTGCAGGTGGCATCTAGGCACGTGCGGGTGGGTGATGAGGGGGCCAGGAGTGGCCATTTGGACTTAGGGAAGGACAGTATTCCTCCTGGAGTCCTGCACCTGTGAGGTGGCCCTATTACAATGGCCATCAGCAGGATGGCAGCAAGGTGAGGAGACTAGACTGGAAGAAACTAAGGGTCTTGTTTGGGAGTCACGAGAGGCCGTCTTACTGGACAATGAAAATCTCAGAAACACATTTAAAGGGGTGCTTTCAGCCAGCTAGTCTGTAGGGACTCAGGTCAGAATAAATCGGCCACAGAAAGGAAGCACAATCTCATTCAATAGACAAATAGATAAAGCCAGTGACAGGGTTACTCAAGAGGCCTCCCAGATAACCTACTATAGATAAAAAAATTCAAATATTTAATAACATTAATCTTTTCTCCATTCCAGATTTTTCTTAATATTATGAATTGTACTACCTAAAAGATACTAAACAATTGTGCTTATATTGTATACTATATACTTCTGAATGCACAAATTAATGTTAATGTTTGTGTCTTCACTGTGAGTGTTTTAAGTTAGTGTAAAGCCCATGCAATTTAGTTTATTTGTGTTGCTAAGCCACAATGCTATACTGATGATGGGATATATTAGGAGATTTGGGATGCCTGGTCCCATAAGCCAATTTGTGAAAATTCCTGCAAAACCTGGGGATAGCTCCAGTCTGTTGTGTTTTATTGCTTAATTAGCAGGTTGTCAAAAAGTGGCACCATATAAACTGAGTGATGCTTTTTCACCTGTTCACTTACTTTTTATCGGGATAATGAGCTGTGGAATGACAGGAAGAATCTTGTTCCCCCCGTGTTCCAGCATGTCGTGGATTCCTTGCCGAGCAAAAAATTCATAGGGAAATGTCATTTCACAGAGCCCGTCAAAAAACAGAGGCAGATAATGATGGTAATCCAGCTTTTCAATTTCTACCTGAAAGGAGAGAAAAGATGCCATGTGAAAACAAAAATGAGGCAAAGCATGGCTGGGCCAGCTGCGAAGCTGTCACCAACTTAGGAGAAGCAAGTTCTTCAGAACTTCAGGAAGATTTTATTAACCAACTCGTCTAACGACCTCAAGTGTGTTGTCACATTTTTGATCTAGTAGCAATGTGTTTAAAATCATTGACCTTTAAAAGCTTAACCGATTAAAAATCACAAATAATCTATATTGGGAGCACTTTGTTTTGGGGTTCTTAGGTTTTTTTTTTTTTTTTTAACCATTTGGCACAATGGGAATGCTAAATGCAATACTAAAAAAAGCTTCAAGAAGTCCACAGTTTGTATGCTGAAAAGATATATATATGAATAAGATGTGAAAAATGTTGACAAGAGATTAGCGTCTGAATTTCTAACAAAAATCTAATAGAGATTTCACATTAATATATTCTTGTGAGATACGTCTCTTTTGGACCCGGCAAATACGAGAGTGAGGGGTAAAATATGATTCTGTGGATGTCCTCTGGAGCCTGGAAGTCAAGCAGGATGCTAGTGCCATCAAGACAGAGTGGGCAAGACACACAGCGGGCTGAACCTAAACAGACCATTGACCCCTCAAAAATAAAATATCCTGAATCTCTCCTCTGTCTTTTCTGGGGGGCAGAGAAATATCACTTTTCCACGTCTATATCCTTCAGCCTCAATAATGCCTGCATGACCTTTTGTCCAGACCTTTGCAATGGTATCAAGCACCCAAAAGAATGGGAAAAAAATTCTAGAACAGAAAAAAGAGATGGTAGTTTGGGAGCTGTTCACATGTAGATTTGTTCTAACCTGGGTCCTCTGCTATCTAGAGTATCCCTGACCTGACTTACTACCTTCAAGGTGACAGAAGTGATGGAGATATCATGGATGGGAAGAAGACAACAGACTCAGACTGTGGACATGACACACCTACACAGAGCAAAGGATGGAGCATTCCCAGTAAGAGGTGCAAACTTGCCTGGTTTTCCAGTCCTTGCGCATGCACCCAGATTCCAGTTATCACCTTAAAATTAAATAAGGAGCCCATAAAACCTTGGAGAAACCCCTTTGTACTGGGAGGTTTTCATACTCCCAGCATTCCGGAGTTTTTTAGACACATGCCTGCCTGCCCCTGGGTGTGAGTAACTGATAAAAAGCCCACCACATTTCTGAGTGCTTACTATGAGTCTAGGTGAATCAAATGTCCTCCAGACTGCTCATGGACCACACAGCTAACTAAGGAAGTAAGCAATCACGACTCAATTCTTAGATGCCCTCTTGGAAGTAGAGCTTGGTAAAATGAATCCCTAATGGAGGTATATACAGATAACAGCTTTATTTTATATTCCTGAACATTTGTAAAATTTGCTTTATTCACGGTAAAAGTTTATGGAATATATATTTAATACCAACTTTCTCAAGGGTTTTCATGTATTTGAAAACATTTTAGAAATTAGTTTGTGCAATTAAAAAAATTATAGTTACATCATTTAGCTCCAAAATGTTCTGATCTATAATTTTACCTTGTAACTTTATAATAAAAATGTCAACTGTACTATATTTTGACTCATAGTTTTGATATTTTGCTAATTCTCTTTTTTAACCCATTGTTACAATTTTACTTGTGTCTCTCATAAACAGCAAATCATTAAATTTTGTACTTTAATATGGTCTAAGACTTTGAATTTTATACAATAAGTCATTCACAGTTATAGTTATGTCTAGTTAATATCTATCATCCTATTTTTTGGTTTTGGAATGTCATTTTTCATTTCCATTTTCCTTTCAATTTTGTAGTTTTGTCATGTGGATTGTTCTATATTAATTTTGTGCATAATGATTAAAAGGTAAAACAGCCTATTTAAATATTTTATTTCAGTTATCTCACAGCGTTCTCAAATATTTTAAAACAGATTTATCTTAGAGAAGTAAGTTAAAAAAATCTCCTACCATGATTACTTACATACTAATTTTTCCTTGTAATTTTGTAGATTTTTTTGGTATGGTTTGGGGCAACAAGTCCAACAACAGCAATGATAAAAATGCCACGTTTGGATACCAGACACAATTATAAATACTTAGGTGTATTAATTCACTTAATCCTCATAAGAGCTCTATGAGGTAGGTGTTAATGGCATTCCAGTTTTTAATATGAGGAAACTGAGGCACAGAGAAGTTGAATAACTTGCCTAAGATTCACAGCTCGTTAGTGCCAGAGCTAGGATCCGAACTCAGGCAGTCTGGCTGCAGGAAGTGGTATTACTCCCTTGCTGTTAGACATGTCAGGTTTCAGCATTATTGTAATCTAGTAAATGGGCCCCTCTATCCTCATTTCATTACTAATGCAGTTTGTCTCCGTCTAATCTAATATTGCTACCACCGGTTTGTCTACTACATATTTTTCTTTTCTCTTACTATCTTTTACTTTCTTCCTTCTTTTGACATTACATATCTTTTCCAAGTAGCTTATAGTTAGGCTTGTTTGTTCCTCTCCTATTTTGTAACATGTCTTCAAACAACAAATATTGAGCATACACATGATCCTTTGTTTCAAAAGTTTTGAAAAAGAAAGAAAAGCCATGGGAGAAAGGATAAAGGAAGAGAAAAAAGAGAGAGCGTTGGAAAGATAGCAAAATTGAATGAAAGATTGAGTGAGAGATTGAGAAAGAAAAAGTTATCTCTGCCTTTAACTTCTTCTAGCTCACTGACACAGCAGTTCTTTCCTACCAGAAATTCTCTTCTTGTAAGCCCTTCTCTTGACCTGTTTATCAATTGTTTGGCATGTATATTTCACTGAAGATCTATGGTCTTAATAATGGAATAAAAACTTATTCCATTTTGAGGTCAAAACTTCTTTAAACACTACAGGTATTTCTCTCCTTGCAACAGGGTAATTTTTTTTGTACATAACTTTCTGTTCTGTTGGTATATCTTCTAAAATTTCTTCTTTATTATTATAATATTGCTTCAGTTGATGAATTTGGCATAGGCCTTAGGGAAAACGCTCACATTCCATTTATAATCAGGAACTTTTGTGTGTATTTGTTTTGTTTTTAATGATATCCCTGGCTTAATATATTTTTCTTTTTATCTGAAGAGCTCCTTCTGGCCACCAACACCATTTTCACATTGTTCTCCACAATAAAGGTACCTATCCTTCCTCACTCCCATTCTTTCTTCAACCATTTCTCTCTCAGCTCACTGAGGCTGCTTTTACCCAGGTTCCCAGTGCCCTTCATTCAGTGTCTAGTCCTCCAGGCCCTTTTCGGCTCATTAGCATGACACCGATACAGTTGACCTTGTGAAGCTGTCTTCCTTGGGCCTCCTGATAACACACCCTCATCACTGGGGTTCAGCCTTGACTTCCTTCTTTCGAATTCTGTATCCAATCCATCGACAATTTGATGGATTCTGTCTCCAAACAAAGCCTTATTTCATTCACTGTTCCCCTATTTTGCTTTCTGCCAGCTTCGTCTAAGTCACCAGCTTTCCCCGCCTGGATTACTGCAACAGCCTCCTAACAATCTCCCTGTTTCTGTTTTGCCCCTATTGCCATTCTCCATACGTTTGGGTCCTGGCCTGCGGTGGCTCCTGACTAATGTCCCACCAGGGCCTCCCTGCTCTGTTGCTCCCTTGGCTGCACACCGTCCTCCTGCAGCACGCTTCCCAGAGACACCAGTGCCTTTTGTTCCCCAGGCCTCACTCGTTCCTCCCTGGAGACTTTCTTTGAATGTGCTCCTCCCCTTCTCTCCAGACCTCTTGGTTGCTGGCAACTCCTTTCATGGAGATTTCAGCTCAGCGAGGCCCTCTTACCATTGCCTACTGCCCTGTTTGATTTTCTTTGTGGCCCTTATCATTTATTCATTGCCATTTCTTAAGTTCTGTTGTTCAGGGAGCTTGTCATTGCCTAGAAGGGTGTCTGGCACATAATAGGTGAATACTCAATAAGCATGTGTTTGAATTTTAATTCTGACCTTTTGAATCTATCCTCTGTGCTAACTCTGTGAGATGCATACTCAGCTAAGGAACAATGGCCAGATGATGAATGGCCACATCTAGAGCTGAGGCTGGAGACGATGGCAGAGCACACAGAGGTGCGGTGTTGAACAGGACCCTGTAGCATGAGGAAGTACGTATGTTTCTATAAACTTATGTGTCCTACAAATAAAATGCCATGTTTCTCTATGAGGATGGCAGTGATTATTTACATTTCAGGAATTCTGTATTTTGATAATCAGGATGGGCTTCTTGGTGCTTTTATTTATCCTCATTTCACTAGAAATTATTTAGGGCTTATTTTGTTATTCTGTTTAAAACTTTAGAAGGAAAAGTTTCTGTTTTTCATTGTATCATCAAAAACAAACAATTAATGAGTGTCTATAATGAATATATTGGAATAATAATAATACAAGACCATCTTTCTAAAATATCTAAAATATCTAGATGTTTAGAATAACTCAAGATTAAAACCAAAATTTAAACCAGAGATAAATGAGAAGATCCCTTATTTATCTTTGTGAGTGTATCTGTCACATAGTGACTACTACTCCTTAGAGGCCTTCTAAATTGCTGGCTTCCTTTATTCATTTAAACTTGTAAGAGATCAGTTTGTTTATTTAGCAAAACCTTTTTCGGTTATGTAAACTATTTTTCTCTTAATATAACTTTTTAATAACAAATATTAAACTTTATATTTCTTTGCTATTACTGTAAAGATAGTAGTTTTCAAACTTTATAAAATTTGGGAATCTTTCTTCAAAGTTTATGCAAGGATTCCAGAATTAAAAGAAAATTGTTTGAAGTGAGACAAAGGATAAGGCTGTTTTAAACATATTAGATAGATAAAATTTCACAGTAATATACTGATGGATGATTGCTTGGGTATTAACTCCAGAAACATCAAGTATTTTTATGCAGAGAATCTTCCTTTTAAATTTATGTTTTATAGCTTTTTGAAGAGTCACATAGTACCTACAGGTTGATCTCTACATATTACGGCGACCTCCAGCCAAAAGCAATACAACTCTAACTTGATGTGTCCTATCAAATATGCCTTTTCAACCCTGCACTAAAAGGCCAGAAATACAGTGAGGTTATGATTTTCTTAAAAAAAAAACCCTCAAGTCAGAAAACTTACTCTTGCATTTTTCATATCCTTGCTTCAATTAGCAAATGAAACATCATTAACAATATCTGTTATTATGAGTCTTATAACCAAAGATCTCGCTTAGAATCATGAAAATCTGAAAAAGTATACTTACATATTAATATATTATGACCTCATTTAGACTTACTATGTTTCTAAAATAAAATGTTAACTCATTGTTTTGAATACTTAAGGCAGCTGTTGAGTAATTGCAAGATGTTTTACAAATTGTATATGCACTATCTGCAGATGATATATAACGTATTTCAAATGTGGATATACGTCTCTTTTTCAAATGTGGGTGGATGCATTTGTAATGAATAACTGAAAATAATTTATGTCATTTTACATTTTCTCAACAATACTGAATATATAACTAAAATCCTATAAAAGTACACGATGCAAAAAGTAAGACTTTTAACATGCAAAATACTCTTTAGCAGCAAAAAGGAGATTTCAGGGTAGTTCCCTTCATGGCTCAGCAGAAACTAATCTGACTAGTATCCATGAGGACGCAAGTTTGATTCCTGGTATTGACAGTGGATTAAGGATCTGGCATTGTGGTGAGCTGTGGTGTAGGCTGCAGATGCAGCTCGGATCCCAGGTTGTTGTGGCTGTGGCTGCGTTGTAGGCCAGCAGCTACAGCTCCAATTTGACCCCTAGCCTGGGAACCTCCATATGCTGCAGGTGCAGCCCTAAAAATACAAAAAAAAAAAAAAAAAAAAGAGAGAGAGAGAGAGAGAGAGAGAGATTTCATACAGGATAGCAGATAAGGATGATGTATATCCTTAAAAGTTTAAAAAAATACCAAAATGTGTTAAAGTAAAAGTTAAGTCAAGAAATCCTCAGATGCTACAGAAAAAACAAAACAAAAAAAATCCCAAAAAAACAGAGTGACAGAAATGATGCCCATGACCCTGGGTTGCATCAGACAGAGACTGAATTCCAACACTGGGAATGAGCTTTCAATGTCTCAAGAGTTCAGGAAAACGGGGTATCTGACAAGAGAAGGGGGTTAAGCTGAAACCCCTAGGACCCTTGAAGAGCTGTTTTGCCTGTGAAAAGAGGACCTTTCTTACCACCAGTTTATGGAACTACAAAGAAACTCGATATGTGACAAAGCTGTTGATGGAGAAAACTTCCTCTAAGAAATAGAAACCCAAGGGAAATCTGAAGTCAAGGAATTAATAAAAAAAAATGTTTTTGGACCACAGAAAGGAAATTTCTGTGGCCAGATAAAAGCAAACCTGAAAATGTTAACACTTACATAATCCAGGTATGTGGGACTGCCACAGAAAATGAAACTCCCAACTAAAATTCAGCATTCATTATGGTGATGGAGTCACCATGAGGAAGACCCACTAAACCAGTAAGTGTGAGAATGGGCTCTAGAACTAGCAGCTGGCCATAACAGAATAAACTCTGAAAAGAAACATTTGAAAGATGCGTAAAACATAGAAGAGTATGTCTTTAAAAAAAAAAAAAAAAAAACCTAGATAATACTTCCAGAAAATAGACCAAAAGAGAGCAGGGGTCTGGCTCACAGGACTGAGGAGTCAACACAGAGTCCGTCCGTCCGGGGAGGTAAGGCTGTGGAAAAGACGGCAGGGAAGTCCCAACCTGAGATGTTCCCAAGCTCAACCCACCAGTTAAAACAGAGAAGTCAGAGCGGAGAAAGGAGTCTTTAGAGAAATAATCGTGACTCTTTCAAAATTGAAGAAAACTGTGAATCTTGAGATTGAAAATGTGTTTCTAGACACTTCTTTAACAGAAAAACTATAAAACTCCAAAGTCAAGGAAAAGAATTAAAAGTAGGCAGAAACAAAAGGGAGATTACATATATAGGATCAACACTGGACTGAAATTTCATTTCTCATGAACAAAATAGAGGCCAGAGGACAAGGCAAAAATCCTTCAATGTGCTGAAGGAGCACTGATTGTTAACCTTTAATGCAATACTCAGTTAAATCACTGTTCAAAACAAAGACAAATTAAATATATGTGACCGTTTTGTTTGTTTGGGTTTGGTTTTATTTTTTAACCTAGGGATCATTATACTAACCAAAGATAGAATTTACTAAAAAGTAAGGTGATCACAGGACAAAAAGTGAGATGTAAGAAATAATAGTATACAAACTGTCAAACAAATTGATAAGACTAAATAAGCATTGGCAATAAAAAATTAAAAATCATTGATTACAATTACCTTAAAAAGGAAAGGAAAAGTAGCGACGATGACAGGAAGGTGATCTGAGTCAAAGTAAGGTCCTTGCATTGATAGGAAAGAGGATAAAATTATTGATTGGCTTTAGACTTAAGCATATTAAAGTGCGTGGATACACTGAAAGAACAGAGATAAAATTAACTTTGAGAATAGAATGCGGTAGAGGGAGTGAATAAAGCTCTATCAACCCCACAGAAGGCTGGCTAAATATCCCACCTGCCTCCAGGAGAAAACATGGAGAGAAGAAAATACACAGGATGAATCCAAATATTTAAGTAATTGTAGTAAGAGTAAATGGATTTAATTCTCTTGTTAAAGGATTCTCAAAAGAGGGAAAATATGCATCAGTTATAAATTTGTTTATAAGAAGCACATGCAAAATATGTCAGAAAAACATGGAAAATAAGATATGGTAAAAAAAAAATGTGTGATGTAGGATAAATTCCTGGAAGACAGACTGCCTTATCAAAGGATGTATATATTCACAAATTTGATAGGTATTGCCAAGTCATGCTTCATAGGAACGATACTAACTTATTAGAGTTTCATTAGCAATATATGAGAGTACCTGTTCCTTCATGGTCTAAGTGAAGAGAAAGCTAACAAAGTTTGATTTTTGACAATATTATAGGTAAAAGGGTGTTTCTTTGTTATTTTAACTTGCATTTCTCTTTTGCGAGAAAAATCACCTTTTAAAGATATTTTTGGAAGTCATATTTATATCCTTTTCTTTGAATTGGATTTTTATATTCTTTGTCATTTTTTTTCTGTGACATTCACCTTTTTTTTTTTTTTTTTAGGAGCTCTTTTATATTAGGGAGATTCATCTTCTGTGTGTGACAAGAGTTTCAAGTTTTTCTTTTGTCATTCAGATTTCTTTTGTTTTAGAATTTATAAATCTTCTAATGGGTTCTGAAGTTTGAGTCATCATTACAAAAGTTGCCCTTCATTTTGTAGCAGAAATAATAGAAACACTTAGAAAAGACAATTTAAAATTGTTTACTCTGGTACTTTTATAATTTTTTTCTTTACATATAAGTAATTAATCCATTTCTAACTTTTTTTGGTGTAGGGATGAGGTATGCTTCTAATGGCAACTTTTTTTCCAAATGGCTACCCAGTTGTCCCGGTGTATTTATTGAATAGTTGTTTATTGGATAGAAGTTTCACTTATTACAAAGCCTTATTTCTTGACTTCCTATTCTATTTCATTGGCCTTTCTTCTTCATGAACCAGTGCTATTTTGATTTAATTATCACAATGGTTTAGTAATTTTTTTAAAAATATCTAATGGGCTAGCCCCCTTTATTACCTTCCTTTTCTGTTTTTTAATGATTTTTTTTTACTTTATAATGTGAAATTTAGACATAAGGTTTGCTTAATGGATCTTTATAAAAACTTGTGTTCAAATTTGATAAAATACATTCTTTATAAGCATACTTGAGATAGTTTAGAAAACCAAGTGAAAAACAAGCCACAAAGTAAGTCTCAAGAAATTCCAAAACAGCTATGCTCCATGTGTCATGTTTTTTAAGAAAATTAAAATAACAAACCATTAACTAAAAGGTAGCCAAACTTTTAACCTCCACACATTTGGAAACTTAAAAACACTTTTAAATTACTCATAGATCAAAGAGAAAATCCTTTTAGGAGTAACAACATGCTAAGAGTTGAATCACAATGGAATCTTTAACCTTAAAATAATAGAAAAAAAATTGCCCATTTATAGACTCTTCCTAATAGAGAAAAAAGGAAAATTACACAACTCACTATATGAGACAGCATAATCTTGCCACTAAAGGCAGATAACTATAGTCCAATCTCACCAAACCCAATAAAATACTAGACAAGATGAATTCAATAGCATGTTAAAAATTACGACCAAATTGGCTGTATTGTAGAAATATCAGAATATTTCAACATCATGTTTAAATTTTTAAAGGATGAAAAATTAGATCACTCTAATAGCAGATAAAATCGTTCCTTAAAAATTTAAAATACTAAGCAAAAACCCACAGCAAATATCACACTTTATGGTGAAACTCTAAGAACATTCCCATTACGGAAAAATCCAGAAAAGAGACAGGAAAACTGTTATCATTATTTCTATTCAACGTTGCACTGGTGGTTCCAGCTAATGCAGAAAATAAAATACATATGAACGCTGGGGGGAAAAACCCTCTTGTTATGTGAAGATGATATGGCTATCTGCATAGTATACCCAGACAATCTACAAGCAAGTTTAATTAGTAAGAGTTCAGAAAAATTACTGCAACTGCATAAAAGGCCAGCACACTAAAAAAGAGTAGCATTCTTATATGCCATTAAAAGCTCTTCAGAAAATATACATACATTTAATATTCACAACAGTAAGAAATGAAGCAAAACAAACCCATTAAGGTAACTAGTAATAAAATCAACTGTCACTACACAAGTCTTTTTTTTTTTTTTTTTTTTTTTTGTCTTTTGGCCATTTCTAGGGCCGCTCCCGCGGCATATGGAGGTTCCCAGACTAGGGGTCTAATCGGAGATGTAGCTGCTGGCCTGCACCACAGCCACAGCAACTCGGGATCCCAGCTGCGTCTGCAACCTACACCACAGCTCATGGCAACACCGGATCCTTAACCCACTGAGCAAGGCCAAGGATTGAACCCATAACCTCATGATTCCTCATAGGATTCGTTAACCACTCAGCCACGACAGGAACTCCAGTACACAAGCCTTTATGGAGACAATTATAAAAGATTACTAACAGGTATAAATGGAAAATAGGAATATGAAAAAAATGAATATATCAACTCATAGTTAAACTTATAAAGGTGGTAATTATGTCTAAATTCAGAAATTCAACCTAAATTGAAAGCAATTTTCCCATTCTTTTTTTTTTTTTTTTTTTCGTCTTTTTAGGGCCTCATCCACAGCATATGGAAGTTCCCAGCCTAGAGGTGGAATCGGAGCTAAAACCGCTGGCCTAAGCCACAGCCAGCCACAGCCATGCCAGATCCCAGCGTCTGCAACCTACGCCACAGCTCACGGCAACGCCAGATCCTTAACCCACTGATGGATACCAGGGATCAAACGTGCGTCCTCATGGATACTAGTCAGATTAGTTTCTGCTGAGCCACCACAGGAACTCCTGTTTCCCATTCTTTTTTTTTTTTTTTTTTTTTTTTTTTGTCTTTTTTGCCATATCTAGGGCTGCTCCCACGGCATATGGAGGTTCCCAGGCTAGAGGTCTAATTGGAGCTGCAGCCATCAGCCTACGCCAGAGCCCCAGCAACACGGGATCCGAGCCGCGTCTGCAACCTACACCACAGCTCATGGCAACGCCGGATCGTTAACCCACTGAGCAAGGCCGAGCATCGAACCTGCAACCTTATGGTTCCTAGTCGGATTCGTTAACCACTGCGCCACGACGGGAACTCCTCCTGTTTCCCATTCTCAAGAAGCAAAGGAGAAGGTTTGTGAGGCTCTGAAACATGTTGGGAACACAATGCCAAGCAGTGATGGTGAGAATCCAGACTCAGTGCTTCTTTCCATTGACCTGCTCACCTTTTTCCCACTACCTTGATGGCCTGCTGTTTTAGTACACATACTGAAAGCTTTGTCTAGCTGGAAGGTATTAATTTCTGAGTAACAAATCTGGACTTGGGAACAGAGAATCAAATTATTTTATGGAATAACCTTATTTCGAATTTCTGTCAGAAATGCTAACAAGACAGCTAAAGGTCAGTTGTAAGCAGATCTCGAATTTATGCACACTTAACCTTTATTTTCCAGGAATTGTGTGTTCCTAACAGCAGCAGTCAATGAGTGATGCTTTCAAGTGTAATAAATAAAAAAGAAATAATTCCGTGTTCCACAGCTCTGAACATCCCTGCCTTCCATGGCCTTTCATAAAGTTAAAGGAATCTCCTAAAACTTTTTAAATAGTCTTTTTTTTTTTAATTGGAAGGTGGATATAAAGGAGAAAAATATGTATTAAAATACATCTTCAAAGTTTTTCTTTCATTTATCACATTTCCATATAATGCTAAAAAAATAGGATAATTTTGTCAGGGGTAGAGAGACAATAATTATATTTCTGGATAACAGTGTTCATTAAATGGAGAAGCAAGAAATAGATGATAGGCCTAGAAGGTCCTAGCACAGTTGTAGGAATTGAGACAGAGTTAGAAACAATTTATTCGTGGTTATTACCACTGGCGTCAATTGTAAAGCATGGTATTATTTTACAAATACTCTTCATGAATTAGATAATGTACTGTGAACTTTAATACACTCAACTAAATAAGCAGAATTAAAGAGATCTGGAAAGGATTAATTCAGGTGAAGTTAATGCTGTGAAGCAATTTTCAGAACAAAACTGTGATATTAGTATTGCCATCTCTTATAGTGGCATATAATTTTGCTATGTATATATTTTGTAGGGCTTAGTTATGAAGTTATTTATACTCAGGAGTTTTTATATTTCTTAAACTTCACCTAAAAAAGCAAAAAATAGACTGAATCACCTCACTAGTTATAGTGCTATGCTGAATATTGAAGTGATGGGGTTAATGAGTAGGAAAAAAATGAAAGTGCGTCAAAGAAGTATGACTTATTTCCTTGGATTCATGTTTGAATATTAACTGTTGAAAGAATAAATAACTTATATACTGAGAACTGTAAAACATTAATCAAGGAAATTAAAGAAGATGTAAAGAAATGGAAAGATATTTCACACTCCTGGGTTAGAAACATTAATATTGTAAAAATGGCCATACTACCCAAAGCAATCTACAGATTCAATGCAATCCCTATCAAATTACCCATGACGTTTTTCACAGAACTAGAACAAATATCCAAAAATTTATATGGAACCACAAAAGACCCAGAATTGCCAAAGCAATCCTGAGGAACAAAAACCAAGCAGGAGGCATAACTCTCCCAGACTTCAGGCAATATTACAAAGCCAGTCATCAAGACAGTGTGGTACTGGTATCAAAACAGACAGACAGAACAATGGAACAGAACAGAGAACCCGGAAATAAACCAGACACCTATGGTCAATTAATCTTTGACAAAGGAGGCAAGAATATAAAATGGGGAAAAAAACAGTCTTTTCAGCAAGTATTGCTGAGAAACCTGGACAGCTGCATGCAAATCAATGAAACGAGAATACACCCTCATGCCATGCACGAAACTAAAGTCAAGATGTCTTAAAGACTTAAATATAAGGCAAGACACCATCAAACTCCTAGAAGAGAACATAGGCAAAACATTCTCTGACATCAACCTTACAAATGTTTTCTCAGGTCAGTCTCCCAAAGCAACAGAAATAAAAGCAAAAATAAACCAATGGGACCTAATCAAACTGAAAAGCTTTTGCACAGCAAAGGAAACCAAAAAGAAAACAAAAATACAACTTACAGAATGGGAGAAAATAGTTTCCAATGATGCAACTGACAAGGGCTTAATCTCTAAAATATACAAATAACCTATACAACCCAACAGCAAAAAAGCCAATGACCCAATTGAAAAATGGGCAAAAGACCTGAATAGACATTTCTCCAAGGAAAATATACAGATGGCCAACAAGCACACCAAAAAATGCTCAACATCACTGATTATTAGAGAAATGTAAACAAAAAGACCATGAGATACCACCTCACACCAGTCAGCATGGCCATCATTAATAAGTTCACAAATAGCAAATGCTGGAGGGGGCCTGGAGAAAAGGGAACCCTCCTGCACTGTTGGTGGGAATGTAAGCTGGTACAACCACTATGGAGAACAGTATAGTGGTACCTTAAAAAACTATATATAGAACTACAATATGACCCAGAAATCCCACTCCTGGGCATATATCCAGACAAAACTTTCCTTGAAAAAGACACATGCATCTGCATGTTCACTGCAGCTCTATTCACAATAGCCAAGAGATGGAAACAACCCAAATGTCCATCAACAGATGAATGGATTAGGAAAATACGGTGTATATATATACATATATATGTAATGGAATACTGCTCAGCCACAAAAAAGAACAAAATAATGCCATTTGCAGCAACATGGATGGAACAAGAGACTCTCATACTAGTGAAGTAAGTCAGAAAGAGAAAGACAAATACTATATGATATTGCTTATATCTGGAATCTAATATACAGCACAAATGAACCTTTCCACAGAAAAGAAAATCATGGACTTGGAGAATAGATTTGTGGTTGCCAAGAGGGAGGGAGAGGGAGTGGGATGGATTGGGAGCTTGGGGTTAATAGATGTGGACTGTTGCCTTTGGAATGGATTGGCAAGGAGATCCTGCTGTGGAGCACTGGGAACTATTTCTGGTCACTTATGATGGAGCATGACAATGGGAGAAAGTAGAATGTATACATGTATGTGTAACTGGGTCACCATGCTGTACAGTGGAAAACTAACAGAACACTGTAAGCCAGCTATAATGGAAAAATCATTATATATAAATAAATAAATATTAAAAAAAGAAAGAATAAATGAATGACATAGTCCCTTTTTGAGAGCAGCCTGGGACTAGAATCAAGCAGATCTGCATTCAGAGCTATCACTTCTATTTAGTGAGTTCTATCACTTTCAAACTGTGTCTAGTATAAAGTTATTGAGATTCTCTGGGGCTTAGGTCACCATTAATAAAAAGATACCTAATTCTCAGGGTTCTCATAAAGATTGAAGGAGATACCACGTGTTAAATGATGTTAATTCTCTTTCTGTTCCCTGAAAACAATTCAAAAAGTTACATAAAACCCCAAGGAAGTATATGAGTAAACACCAAATGAGGAGTGCATACCAAGAGGATATAGGAAGAAGTCTTGGTTTAGAGAAAGGAGAGGTAGTTATGAACTGGAATAAAAAAGGGAAAGTTTCACTGGAGTGGAAATCTTTGTTCAGTCCTGTAAGATGAGACGAGACCAGCATTGTGGGCAAAGAATCAATTCTTCTCAGGGGTGAGAACTGGGCACAGCATCATCAGAGAGACAATGACTAGTTTGAGTTACCGTGACTTGAGCTGGGATGAACAGGTAGGTGACGTTGGAGAGCTGGAGAGGAAAGAAGAGGTCTTCTGTGCCCACTGTGTGTGGACTGGATACTTTAGGCAAGGAGGAAAATAATGATGGTTTTCAAGTAAGGGACTGATATGATTAAATATCCATTTAACAAAGAATAACCTACAACTCAGTCATCTTGCACAACTGAAACATTACCTACTGAACAGCATCTCCTCATTTCCCCAAGCCCCAGACCTCTGGAAACCACCATTCTACTCTCTGCTTCTATGAATTTAACTAATTTACATTCCTCATATAAACAGAATCATGTAGAACTTGTCCTTCTGTTATTGAAATTTTTCACTTAACATAATTCCTCTAGGTTCATCCAGGTTGTCACATAAGACAGGACATAACCTTTCCCTTTTTAAGGCTGAATAATATTCCATTGTATGAATATACTACATTTTCTTTATCCATTCATCTATTGATGGACATGAGATTGTTTCTGTTATCTTAGCTATTGTGAATAATTCGACAGTGAATACGAAGGTGAAGATATCTCTTTGAGATCCTGATTTCCTTTCTTTTGGATATATACCCAGAAGTGGGATGGCTGGATCATATACAGTAATTCTGTTTCTAATTTTTTGGGGAACCTCATACTGTTTTCCACAGCACTTGCACTATTTTATACTCCCTTCAGCAATGCATAAGTGTTCCCTTTTCTCCATTTATGCCCCAGTACTTGTTGTCTTTTGATAACAGCTATCCTAGTAGATGTGAGATGAGTTTTTATTTGCATTTCCTTAATGATTAGTGATGTTCAGCATCTCTTCATATACTGGCCATTTGGATATCTTCTTGGGAGAAATATCTATTCAAGTCCTTTGCCTATTTTTAAGTCAGGTTATTTATTTATTTATTTATTGCTATTGAGTTGTAGGAGTTTCTTTTATATTTTGGAAATTAACCACTTATCAGATATAAGGTTCGCAAGTATCTTTTCCTATACTGTATAATGATTTTTCATTTTGTTGATTTTTTCCTTTGTTGTACAGAAGCTAGTTAGTTTGATATAGTTACATTTGTCTATTTTGCTTTTGCTGCCTATGCTTTTGCTGTCAAATCCAAAAAAATCACTGCCAAGACCAGTGAGGAAACCTTCTTCTTATATTTTCTTCCTATGTTTTATCATTTTAGGTATTACTTTTAAGTATTGGATCCATTTTGAGGGGTGTGTTTGTGTGTGTGTGTGTGTGTGTGTGTGTGTGTGTGTGTGTATAAGAAAGAAAAGCCTGATAGTGGAATACAAGATGACTGGGAAATATCAAAATATAGGTAGGGGTGAATGTCTAGGGGTAGAATCACCAGCTAATAGACTACAGAGTGGACAGAACTGCGATATTGGTCTGGAGGGTAGGTTTAAAATGAGAGGAAAAAATGCACAAATATTTTACGGGGTTGGATGATTAACTGGACATGGAGAATAAAGACAGCGATGGAATACATACATATATACAATCGTGGCTAGGTTTCCAACATGTGGGACAGGTGAATGTCAGAATGAAAGGGCCTGAGCAGGGACACACACGATCACCAGTTCAGTGTGAGACGTAGACGATGAGTCCTCCTGGTGGACATGGCTGAAGATTTAAGATACATATTTTGGGTTTTAGAAATGAGTTAGTACTAGGGAGACAAATTTCAGCATCATTTTATAGAGATCATGCTCTCTCAAGAGTATGAGGATCTTCAAGAGAACCCGTGAGGACTGTCCTCAGTGAGGAGAGGGAGGAGCCAGGGGATCTGGGGGACAGGAGCCAAGAGAATCCTGCAGGACAATCACGGCCCACAGCTTTGCTCTAAGGGAAAATACGGCTTGGTGCCTTGTTAACCCATCGCAGTGGAAACAAATGATAATTATGAGAACTATGAAAACTGGCAACGTTTATGAAATAAGGTATGACGTGTGAAACACAAGTCATGGTCCTGATTGCTTTGTGGCAATGTAAAAACATTTTTCTCAGTGAGAAGACTATTTACAGAGGCACTTGAACCATCTCATGGAGACCTATTAGTGTCACCAGTTTCTCCCTCTCAAATCCTCATGCTGGGCCTGTGCAGCAGGTGGCAGACCTTCCGGTCTGTGAATCTATTCTCCATTCTGTGCAACACTCAGGGGAGGAGGGGAGTCATGAGCAGAGGAGGGTATCTGGGAAGAGCCTACTGTTAAAACATCTCTGCAGATTTATCAAAGTTGTATTTCATTCCTTTTTAGAAACAAAATACCCTTAGATATGCTTCAGTTTATAGGCTTTCACATCTTGAAGTATAACTAAAATTAGAACATCTAATTGCTCCTCTCCAAGTACTGAAAGAATTGGACTGTGTAATTGGGTAAAGAAAAGAGAGGTGATTTTGATGCAAGGAGCCAGTGGGAAAGGTTTCAGCGGAGATGCCATCTCATGGCTAAAAAGCAAGTCCATGTGCCTGATGGTGTTTTGGCGTGTGTAAGGAAAGCTGTACTATGAAGTGAGGGTTCTTGGCAAAGAAGGAGGCAGGAGGGCAGAGGACAGAAGGGTCTGGCTCAGGGGCAGAGTCATGGCTCCCCCATTCCTAGCAGTTGACCTCTCCTAAGCTACCCATCTCATCATGCCTCAGTGTCCTCATCTGTAAAATAGGACGATGACAGCACCTGCCTCCCGGGCAATGCTGTGAGTTAGTACATGCAAAAAGCTGAGAAAACAGTGCTTGGGTAGTAGAAGGGATCAACAGATGGATGCTAAGAAACAAAGTGCCCTCCGTTGTTTTCCATATTGACTTGCTGCTTCATAAACCGCAGTTGTCAGTCTAGTTCCTCTCCAGTTATCATGTTCTTTAAATCGTGCTTTGTTCCCTCTGCACAGAAAAAAAATCTTCTTTTGGGTATGCCAACGTTTTCTTAAACTATTCCTGTTCTGCTGTCATTTTGTTTAAAGCAATTGAAGAACAGAAGTCATTTGTGAAGGACACAGAGCATGGAGCCCAGAGAGCTCACAGGTTAAAGCCGGGCACACGTCAACGTCTGCCAGTGATTCAGGGGACTTTCAAGTAGGTCACAGTATCCTATATAGAAAATGACAGCATCTTTCCGGGTTTGCATGATATAACAATAAATCTATGGGATAGAAACACAAAATACTGAAAGTCCCACCTTTATTATAAAAACATTACTATTTGTAGTAACATACGAGTGGAAATATGTATTACACACCAAAACGACAGCAAAAAATGTACGTAAGCCAAATAAACTGCACATAAAATGACTGATTTCATATTTATCAGCTGAAACTTTGCCAATTTTTTTAATGAAAAAATACTTATCTGCCTCATTGACTCTCTGCTTCAGAGTTTAACCTTAGACCACATACCTAAGTGTACTCCTATTACAGAAGATGTGATATTGACAGTCGAGTTATTTTGACACTTTAGAATTGTATACCAATGACACATGGGAAGATTTACAATCTGTACGTCAAGCTGTAGTTCTGGAAACAAGCACCTTAAATGACAATATCCAAGCAGAGCTCTAAAAAGGTTGCTATGTCTTGTCATAAGAAAGGCTGAACTAGTACACAGTACAGACCGCATTTCCCTTAACTCGGTGAAGGTTACAGAGAAAATTCAAAACCACACAGAGTGAAAGGGTCATTTTAGTTCTTCTCAGTATACAATTTGGGGAGCTGGTATCTCTCTTCTGACTGAGAACTCTGCCTTCCCACATCTGCTAAGACAGCTGACTTAGAGAAGATCAAGCGTTACTACTTAGGATGTTCTTTGTGATCCTGTACTTTCTCTCTCTAAATTCCCTGTACCACCTATTCTCTTTGCTCCTGGGTTCTCTACACTGTGCGGACTGCTTTTTCTTATTAATTTGACATGGCCACTTAAGAGGATACTGCTATGCTATCATGTTTCATCAGCAGCAAGGTTTCTGAAGAGAATCTGTATGCTCCCTGAGGACAGGGACTGTGTTTGATTCACTGTTGATACCTAGTATCGCTTGCTTCCCATGAGTCTTAAACATTTGCCGAATAAATGGATCATTTTTAGCTTGAGAGTAGAAACAACACTCTGATTACCCATTTCACTGCACAGCAAACATGGTCAGCTAAGATACCTGACTTGTAAATCCACAAAATACTTATTTTATTAAGAACGTGTGGTAATGTTAGACATATGGGATCCATAATTTTACTGCCAATCTTAAAGGGATGTTACTATGTTCCAAGTGCTTCTAGTTTCCATTGAAAATGACTTCGACTTTGCACCAGGTCAGAAAGCCTCCTCTGTTCTCCCCTCCAGGAGAATTAAGTCTTTGTAGCACCTGTGCATTTTGCATAGGTCTCTACTAGTGTATTTATTAAGCTTATATGTTTTTTCTGAGTTTTTTTTTTTTCATTGTTTGTTTGTCTTTTGGACATACAGCAGCATTTGGAAGTTCCAAGGCCAGGGATCCAATCTGTGCCATAGCAGCAACCTAAGCTGCTGCAGTGATAACACTGGATCCTTAACCTGCTGCACCACAGGGGAACTCCTTAAGCTTATATATTTGTTTACATTCTGTCACATGCACTGTGTAAGTCCTAGATGCCATATTCCATCCATTTTTTTGACCTGTAACATTCACCTTAATTCCTGGTATATAAGCCACCTCATATTTGTTGAATGGCTTAATGAATGAGTAGATTCTCAAATGATCCCCCTGACAACAGTCCCTCTTGTGTTTTGTTCATTCTTCAGAGAGCCGTCAGACCCTCCTTTCTAAAAATATGTTCTTTCCATGTCACTTGTTTTCAGAACGTCCTTCACCGGATGTGTGCAGGGTATATCCTAAACTCTTCACTCTACTGAACTCATCTCTTTGGACTCTGTCCTCAAACTCCCTTTCTAGCTTCATGTTCTGATATTCGCTCTCACAACCCAAGTTTTAATTACACCAAGTATCTTAACTTTCGGTGAATACGTCCCGCTTTACGGTATGCCTTAAGTACTTTTTCATTTTTGTGCTTATTTATTCTGTGTGAAATCTTACACATACTGCATCCTCTCCACATAAAAGTAGCTAAGATTATCTTGGAGGCTAGGTAAGTAGATTTGGTAGCCTAAATCCCAATTCTGTCCCTGTTCTGCTGCTAATTACTTGTATGTCCTTGGGCAAGTCACTTCAGTGCCCTTATTAAAGTGGGGACTACAGCAGCATATACTTCAAATGTCTGTTGTAAATGATACATTAGTTCATTCATGCAAATCATTTAGAATAGTGCCAGGTACATGCTTGTCATGATTATCGCTTTGCTCTACTATTACAGCATTAGACACACTGTATTATAATTACATGAGTAATTATTAAATGAATACCCAAGTATTTACCTCTTCAGTAATAGGAACTAGATCTCCTGTTGCCTTTCTAGCTGGACTAAGGAAGTAGGAGGATATCCTGCCCATCGGGGGGGGGGGTGTAAAGGTAGGGGAGGGGACGGTGAAGAGCAAGTGGTCAGTGTTAGAGTCCCAGAACCTCCCACTCAGATGAGAGCCATGTGTGTATGTGTGTGTGTGTGCACGCATGCAGGCATGATTACAGGTGTGTTGTAAACACACACAAGAGAGGGTTGAGGGACATCCTAGGGCACGTGAGTATGTTGGTAAAGGATAGTGTTTGCCAGCCGTGCTCGGTTTCTCAGGACACGGCCCAAGGAAGTTTCAGGTCACAACAGAGACTGGAGGTAATGGCTCTAAGCCAGAGACAGGATGTGGCTGAATCTTGTCGTCACCCTTGTGAGTTGAGCTTTGGGATTCAGCCAGAAGAAGCTAAGCTTCAGAAGCAGCCATCAGGCATTATCGGTGCCAAGAGTGAAGACCAAGAACCAATCCCAACCATGGCTACCTTCACAACAGATACAAGGACAGAGGCCCTTACCCTGTGAGGTGTCCTTTAAGTTCAACTGAACATCTGTGGGAATAAGAAGAGAAGAACGGCATGAGGTTGATTCCAGAAAGTGCTTCACTCTTGTGAGGCCATCTGAACTTCCTCCTACCCCAGGTGATACCCACCGGGAAGGAGAGAAGGGAGCAATGGAAGTGAAACACTCAACAGGATGGGTTCCCCCACTCCCACCTCCCAGGTCTCATGAGTGAAAACTGAATCTCCAAAGCAAGAGAAGAACAACTTCAGGCAATAGAAGGCATTACAGTGGTTTGCACACAGGTGGCATTTATTCCTGGCATCACTCAGAAGCCCACCACACATGCACACGTGTGTGCACACACACATACACAAACTGTTTTAAGTTTGTCTCTCTCATTAAGTCTCTCTTTACAACTGTTTTATATCTGGACCAGAACTTAGCATGTCATAGGGTTGGTCACGTAGCCCTGGATGGATGGATAGATGGATGGTTGGAAAGATGAGTAAATGAATAAGTGAGTTTCTCTTTAGTTAATTTACTCTGCACCCTGTCTAGATCAAACGTCCCTCCATTTCAGTGTGTTTTTCTGGGAATTTCTGAAAAATGTATCAAGCAAGTGTTGCTTTCAGACCTTCTAGATTTAGTCGTCTGGGAGCACCATGTCATTTTGCATGACTTTAAATCATTCATTTCAATCCCCTTTTGATTCACAAGTGAGAACCAGAATTCCATTTAGGGTAAAATGACTTGCCCAAAGGCAGAAAGTGATTGAATTGCTCACTCATCAATCCTAACTTATTTAGGCTCACTGTTCTTTTTTTTTCTAAATGAAAGGGGCCTTTGATTTCATTTCGTTTCCTGCACTTTCAGTTCATGAAATGTGTCAAACAAGCCCCAGATTATTAGGTCTATTAGATCCTGCCTCGTTCCAGGGTTATGTGTTACGACCCACAATAGGCAGCCTGGCAGTTTCCAGAATGTTTGTTAGATTCAGCACAGCGTATAGTCACATCACAACTCTCTTCAAGGCCTGGAACTCTGGGAAACAGGAGAGCTAAGGAATTCCTTACTGTTAATTCCTGATAGTCTAGAAAGTTTTCACACAGAGAGATGAAAAATAAAGATGAAAAATGGAACAAAATAAGTCTGAAAATATTTCAGATAGCGAAGCCTTCAGTCTTGCAATGTACTGTGCACATTAGCAACTAATTTTAGTAGATCAGTTCAATAAATTTGAGCAGATTGATTTAGTGAATTAAAATATTGTATCACTGCATTATTGTTAGAAGTAAGATTCCATCAAAAGTAATAAAAATTCAAAATCATCAGTGCGGGTAGAGACCACATCTTTATCGTCATTGCTCCCAGTGATGTGCTTGGTAAATGTGTAGCTAGCTCCTGGAGAAGGGAGTTCTGATTAGTAGCACTTGTTGATTTTTGTGGTGTAAAAACTCCCACCATGGCCAATTTCAATCTACCAATTTGAAATCACTGAATGTGGAATTGGGAAGAGAAGCACAGAATAAGCTTTTGCACATCATAGGAAACGTTATGTTGTGACTTACTGTATCTTAAATAGAATTTTGGCTAATTCTACACATACGGAGGAACTTACTTGTCATATAAACATTTCTGATATGCTTCTCATACCGTATAACTTGACTGGTCATAAAAATCCGTAAGATGTTCAGTCTGTCTCCTGACTGCCCTGATACTTTGACCTTCTAAAGTACAGATAGACGCATATGTGATTCTGATCATGTATTTTATGTCAGAATAAGATGTCATCTCTACTCTAAATGAAATAAAAACAACTGGTTGTAAAAATATATGAGAATGCAAGCCAAATAAATAAACAAACAAACAAACAAACACTTTCTTTTACTAAAGCTATAAAAATTAGTTTTCCTTCTGGTCTTCACAGAATTTATGGCATCTATCTTTTATGTGATTCTTTTTCTTTCCACCTTCTCTTGTTCATAATTACTTTCCTCCTGTCCCCATTTATTGCTGGAAGGTCTGAAGCTATGACTAAGAAACGGCTACTTCGCTGATCAGTTAGGCTTAGTCAGCAGCATGAATCAAGAAGTCCCATGTTAGGGGAGCTCCACAGTTGGTCAGTTAATTGAATAGCTTAACATTATCATCGAGGAGCCAGTTTATTTCCAGTTTTCTTCTGTGCCATTACAGATGGTCAGCTGGCTCCCTTCCTAATCACAAAATGCTATGGAAGCTCCAAGAGTCACAGCCAGACATAGAAACATCCAGAAACAGAAACTGAAACTAATTTTTCTTTTTATCTCTTCTTAATAGCTAAGAAAAATATCTCAGAAACAAAAACTTCCCTTTGTTACTCTAGAATTGGTCAGAATCTCCTTATTAAGCAATGCAATCCGAATGCAAATGTATTCACCACGATTACCTCATACAATCTTTATTCTCTGATGATAAAGGAGAGAATAGGTGATGGGTAAGGTCATTAAAAAAAAATCTGTTACAGAGAGTAACTTTGAAAAGCTAGAAAGATAGGTATAGAGAGACCTTGATATACTGGCTTAAAACAGTTGATGTATCATATTCCTATGGCAACTTACCACAAACTTAGAGGCTTAAAACAACACAAATTTATTATAATTCTGGAGATCAAAAGTCCAAAATGGGTCCTAAAATTAAGGTGTTGGCAGAGATGCAATGGTTTTGGAGGCTTTCTGGAAGAATCGGTTTCCTTTGTCTTTCCCAGCTTCCAGGGTTTGTCTGCATTTCTTGGCTCAGGTCCCCTTCTTCCCTCTTCAAAGCATATAATTCAACCTCTGCTCCCATTGTCACATCTCCTCTCTAACTTTGACCCTGTTGCCTCGCTTTTATAAGGAACAACCACATTGAGTCCGGCTGGATATCCTCAATCAAATGTGTAAAGTCCCTTTTGCCATGTAGGGTAACATCTGCACAGGTTCTGGAAATTAGACAGGGGTACTTTTCAGGGCTATTATTCTGTCTACTTCAGTTGTGGGTTGTAAAATGATGCTCCTAACAAATCTATAAGAAAATCATTAAATTACTTCAAAGGTGAGACTCAAAAGTGCAGTAACTGAACAAGGCATGAGAAAAAATGAAATTATTGCAGTGCCTCCTCTTAGCATGTACATGGTTTATAATTTCATCAAGCAAAGCTTTTACCAGTATTTTTATAATTTTGAAGTCAGTTTCAATAATTTTAACTTTACACAAAAGTAGAATTTTTATCATTTAATTACATTTAAAATATTGTGGGTATGGAACCAATTTTACTCATTAGCAGAACAGAAGGTAGTGGTAAAATCTGATGTACTGAAACAGATCACTGTGGACAACTAGCTCTCTCCAGGGTCACCTGATACCGAGGAATAGCTATATTAGAACCCGTATTTTACACTGCCTTCTGTCTGCCAGTGGAGGGGCAGAATGATCAAAAATCAACTTTGGAAGGTATGAGTTGAGCTCTAGAATGTCCAGAGTACCACTAGATACTTAGAAAACTTCCGTAATTTTTATCTAGCAGCTTTTAAGCTTTAAAAAAAAAAGGCCTATAAAAACCAAAACCATACCAGGAGATGTCTCGTGAGCCTGCGACATTTAGATATGGACAGGTTTATCAACAACAGGTGATCTTACAGGATGTACTTCTTTCAATCAGGTATAGTCTATTTTTCTCTACTTATATTTCCCTGGCTTACTGTAATGGGACAGAAACTAGATAGTTGTTCACTTATTTCTGCTTCATTTGGGGTTCACCTCTGCACTACATCTTCTCGCCTATTTTGGGGTTTGGGTGTGACCATGTAACCAGCTTCTAGACAACTGAGTGTGACAGCAAGTGATGGGAGCCCTCGCCAGTGATTGCCTGTGTGGTTCTCACACTCCTGTCCCTTCCCTTGGCTTGAGACAGGGGAGTATGGCAGGCTTGGAAGTCAGTGGTGAAGATGGTGAAAGAAGAGATGCAGGCAGAGACCGGGGAAATGACTCACTGGCTTTGCTTGTTTTATGTATGTAAAGGAGCCCCACCCTAATGGGCTTAGGAGATGAACACCTGCTTCCTTCTAAATTTTGGTTTGTCATTTTATGACTGGCTATGAAAACCA
This sequence comes from Sus scrofa, assembly GCF_054392235.1. NCBI lineage: Eukaryota > Metazoa > Chordata > Mammalia > Artiodactyla > Suidae > Sus > Sus scrofa. The sequence goes on from NC_139383.1 coordinate 5,260,499, forward strand.
GGAAGGAAACACATATTATGGTTTCTTTTATTCATGCTGGGTTTAAAAAGTACATAAAGTACATCAAGAGTCATCCTGAAAATGTTCCCATAACATAGACCATAACATTTCCATGTTTTAGCTAGCACTTTTCAATTTACTTGTGTCATCAAACATTGCACAATTTTCAGTGTAATGAACATGATATGTATAGAAATTAGATCTTCTCAGTATTAAAAGATGAAAAGAGCTGGAGCAATCGGATGAACTTAGGGAAAAAAATGTTCTGCAAACCTCAGATAAATGAGAAGGCCTGCAAGCAGAGCTTGTATGAAGGAAACAGATGCAACCAGAGTCACACTTTGTTTCCAGCCCAGATAAAACATAAATTTCTCTTCCTCAAATTATGTTCATTTCCATTCAACTCCATTGTAGGTTTTAAAAGGTGCAGGCACCTTTCAGACAAACCTACTGAGTTCATTGTTCACCTTGAGTGCTCCCTTTTGTCAGAAGCTCAGGAAGATACTAGAGTTTATCCCACAGTTTTGATGAGAAATGACCTACCTACCCCAGGGCTTCCAGCAGGTGTGTAATTCCAAAGGACAACTTGTGGAAAACTTGTCCTGGGGAGAAGTTTTTGGTTCATCCTAAGTTTGCTGTGACATCTGCACGCCTGATCTTTGTGTGCTGTGGCACATGCCTCCCTCTGTCCTGAGGTTTCCAGCTGTGTAACACTTCAGTCGTTCAGCAAATATTTACTGAGCGCTCCCATGTACTATAAACTAGGTACTCCTGGTATGAAGTAAGTGCAATTCCTCCTCCCTCATCCAAGGAGCTTACAGTCGAACGGAGAACACAACCAAGTAAACGGATGCTTACACGTGTGATGGGGAATGTGGGAGGTAACTGATAGGGAACACACGTCTGCTGTCCTGCCAACATGTAATTTCAGCCAACACATAATAGTAACAGTTGGATTCTGATGTGTTTTAAACATTAAAAAAATATTTTCTATTCTAGCATACATCTGGCTACTGGACATCTTCTTGCTTAATGGTGTTACAAATGTTATTAATCATTTTATAAAACTGTTTACCAAAGCAATGTAATAATTAGAAAGGTCACAGTTGATACAAGAGTAACAGGTGAATTACATCGGAATAATTTGTGGGAAAGTATAGTATTCAATAGGGTCTGCTATTAAACAAATTCTATTAAATGTGAAAACAGAGGAGGGTGGTAGATCAATTTGTAATTTCAAGTACTCTGTATTGTTTGAGTGGAATAAGCAATAGAGAAGAAAGTTATTTGACTATTATCGGTGGTGGAAGGACATCAGCTGGGTAAATATATGTAATTTTTCCCTTTGGGTTTGAATTTCTGATTCATACGCAAGGCTTTCAATGTGATAGACTTTTATTTTGTTCTCCCTTATCATAGTGATTTTTGATTAAAAAAATACCTTTAAATTGTTTGCTTTTAATTGCCTAAGCTGCCTATCCCTCTGCATTTGCTGAACAAATTTTGATCTCTTCACTTGGCCCATGAGCATGGGTATGGTGGACCTCTCCTGGGCAGTTCCACTTCTCAGGTAGCTGACCCCCAGCTCAGCCCTGCAGCCTGCCGCAGAAAGAACCAGTAGCTCCATATTCCTGAAGCGAACTGGAATCAGCACTGCCTCGTTCTTTTTCCCACAAATCAAAGGAAAATCTCAGTCTTGAAATTCAAGAGGAAAATAAGCCCTAAGTACCCTGATTTTTAATGCTTGCAGCAAATTTCATCCATATTTTACTCTCAAAATTACTCAGTGGTTTGCTTAAAATAGTGGTTTTTATTAAGCATCAGAGAATTGCCAGACAAAGAGAACTGCTTAGAGAGTTTAATAGACATGTTGCCTCATTTTTTTGAAAACAAGATATAGATGGTTTACAATTCTTCACCAAGTAAAAGTAAAAATATCAAAAAAATTCTCTAAAAATCTCTGAGAATGGTAGCCCTTGAAGACCAGTTACTCACAAAAATTTTTTCCTTTCCTTTTTGTAGGATGATAGCAACACGGAAATGGAAGCAGAAAAATCACCTAAGCAAATTCACTGTCAGTTTATTATAAGTAAACCATGACTCAGGACAAATCTAAGGAAATGTCATTATTCCTAAATCTCCAACTTGACACACAGATTTTTTAAATGTCGAAAACTGTGAAGAAAATGGCAAATAATCCACAAATGTGTGGGTTCAGTGCCACAGTTAATTCTATTACATATAATAATGGATGAATCACTGGAGCAGGTAATTAGAATTGGCATGCAGCCTACTTAGTTGGAATTTAGTGTTTCTCGGGACAGTCATGTTAGTGAGAAGCAAGTTCTGCAAAGCAGCTTCAGGAAGAGCCAGGCTCCAGAGTTTTCACATCACAACCAGGAGGCTCCTGGCTGTCATACTCTCTTGTGGATTTTCTTTGGAATCTTTCCAAGCAGTGTCCAGTGCCTTCACCAGTGAGAAAATCACTAAGATGAAACACAGTATGAACCTGAGGCTACAAGGAACTCATCCAGAGACAACGAACATTCTCTGATGTGGTGCTTATTATAGGCTATGGTTACAACAATGTGTTAATCTCCTTATCATTTCTCTTCTCCACTAGACTGCAAGGTCCATAAGAGAAAGTACTAAGGCTACCTTTTTCATTATTAAATTCCAAATTCCTAATAGAGTGCACATTATTGAACACCTAGGAGATTCTCAGTAAATATATGTCAAGAGTGAAATGAATAAATGGGTTTCTGATTCTATCTTCCTGCAAAAGGCTCGGGTCCGTTTTCCTTCCTGTGGCCAGTAGCAAGCAGTCCTTTATTGACCAGGCCGATTTAGGATGGCTCTAAAGAGCACCAATAAATTTATCAGGCATAGCCTAGCCACAGTCAGTAATTGGTGGCACATAACCATTCTTAAAATGTAAAAATTCTAGAAAGAAAAACTAAATGGATTTTTATAAGATAGTGTTATGATGAATTAGACGTTATAAAAGGGAAACTCAAATTTAGGGCAGGTACAAGAAGGATGCCTGTGTGTGTTGGTGTTACAGTGGAGAACACACTGCCTTCCAAGAAGGAGGCCTACCTCAGGAAGTTGGGCTCCCTTGAAGAAGGCAGAGAGTCCCAGGCAGAGGCCAGGAGAGTAAAGATGGAAATGTTTGTGAGTGTTGCCACTGGGGAACTGCAGGGTTCAGGGTGGCGGAGGTTTAGGCTAGAAGGTGGAGGGCAATTATGAGAGATGAGGCTGTGATTTCCACTGTGGACATGCTAAGTTCTGAAGTGGTTGCTATGTACTGTATGCATGAAGTGGAGATGGCCAGGAGGTATCTGGATGAGTAGGGGAATGTAGGGGCGAATTCTAGGTCAAAGTGACAGATTACCAGGCAGAGCATTCACAATGAACAGGGAGAGGCCCAAGGACCTCATGCTGGGCTCTGCCACAAAGAATGGGCAAACAGAGGGATGAACCCTTAGCTTGAGGAAAGAGCAAGACACAGGATGATCAGACTGTGCAGCCAGTGAGGGAAGTGTGCAGAAAGGAGTATGCCTGGCGCAGTGGGTGACAGACACCAGAAAGGATTTGAAGAAGATAGCGGAAAGACTATTGCTGGCATTTTATTGATTAATTAGGGCAAGACTGTTCGAGGTACTGGGCAGTAAAAGGCAGGTGGAACATTCTTAACTCCTCCTCCTCCTTTTTCTCCTCTTCTTTCCAAATGTAACACTTTTAGAACAGTTATAATACTAAATTTGTACTAAAAATATCACTGGGAAGCAATGGATCTTTCAGAATAAAATTCTGAGAGGACATTATCTGGGTGATTTGTTATTTTTTTAGTAAATAAAAGCAAAAATATGACAATATTAAGAAAGATTACTAAGAGTCAGAGCTAGAAAATAGCAGAACTGTGATCCTAACACAGGTTATTAAAATCAATGGAACCACTCTGTAGACATCCACCGCTTAAACTGGTTTGGGTTCATTTCTATTCATTTCAACCAATAGAACTTCAAAGTATAATGTCATTTGCCTCTTAAAATAGATGCAGAAACCAGGTTGGAGGGGTACATGCACATTTGGTTTTATTTTTATTGTTTTTATGGGGGTGATAGGATGGAGGATAGTTCAAGAGCAATTCCAAATTGGGTTTTTTAAAATAATTGGTTCACAGCTCCATATGTTGTAGGATTTCTGCCCCCCCTCATAACTGACAAGGTGACCTATATATTCACATAAGAAATATTTTCACATTCATAAACAAGTTATGCTAATTATCAAAACTGTTTTAATTAAATCTTGAAACAGCTGGCCTGTGCTCTTGGAAGTCAGCCTTAAGATTGCCCATTCCCTCAACTGGTAGAGACTGGAAGTATTACGTTTTCTTCACATTGGTATTCTGATAGTTTAAATGAAGAGCAACTTGTCTGAATAATTGTTTCCCGTAATTAGGATTCTCTAAGGATTCCTATTTTTTACCATTACAAAGACATCTTGCCGAAGATATCTGAAATGGCCATGGTGTTCGCTTTGCTCCTTGCTAATGCCACATGGGCCATAGCTCTTTGCCCACCAACGCAGATTCTGAGAGCCAGAGGCACTTTGCACACTGTGTTGTTGCAATTTTTGTATAGAGGATCCGGTTGTGTAGAAGGAGGTTGAGGAAGCCAAGTGGAGTCCCTTGATCTTAGCACTGGAACTTCCCCCAGCAGATGCTGGAAGCAAAGTGGGATAGCATGTGAAGCTAGGAGAGATTTGTGCCACTCCAATTCATGGAGAGTGAAGGGGTCTGAGGAAAGATCTGAATGGCTCTTGAACCAAATGCATCCCCAGTCTCTGCTAGTACAAAGCCCTCCATTGAGAAGAACAGCTTGGAATAGAATCCAAATTGAGTAGAGTAGCATCAGGTCAAAGGAGGAAAGGAAAAAAGAATATCCATCTAAAAGAACAGGAAGATAGAGTGCAAATCATAGAAATTACCATACCGTTTTTCAAAACTGATTTGTAGAGAGAGTAGAAGAAGCTCTTGAGCTGTGAAGCTTGAAAAGACTAATCTAATCAATCCCTCCCTCCTAAAAGGGTAGGAAGATACAAAAGGATTTACAAATCTCACAGAAAATTATCATTTAAAAAAGAGAATAAGAAATACAATAATGTAATATTAACATAGACGTCAATAATGAAAGCATGCTGGTAAGACATGTTCCTAAAGATAACTTGTGAGCTAATGTTTCAAAACGAGATAAAAGTTTTAAAATAATAGAAGAAATTAGAAAATAACAGAATTAGAAAAAATTCAAACACAAAGTGACAGAACTCAAAAAATAATCTAAATTGCAAAAATAAATAAATAAATAAATGAAGCCTAAAATAAACACAAGAAAGAAAAGTAACAATAGATAGTGCTTCAAGAGAAAGAGATGAAAAGGATAAAAAATCTGCAGTTGCCCTTGTGGCTCAGCAGAAACAAATCTGACTGATATCCATGAGGATGCAGGTTTGATCCTTGGCCTTGCTCAGTGGGGTAAGGATCCAGCGTTGCCATGAGCTGTAGTGTAGGTCGCAGGTGTGGCTTGGATCTCACGTTGCTGTGGCTGTGGTATAGGCCAACAGTTGTAGCTCTGATTTGACCCTTAGCCTGGGAACTTCCACATGCTGCAGGTGCGGCCCTAAAAAGCAATAAATAAATAAAATCATCAGAGAGTGATTAAAAAGAAGAAAAAGATACAAATAAAGACAAAGAAAACAGATTCAATATATACAAACTCCCAGAAAAGAAACCCAGCGCAATAGAACAGAACAAATACTAAAATATAATTCAAGGAAACTTTCCTGAAGAAAAAGGACAACTTGAAACTACATATTAAAAGGAAAAATCATATTCCTGGACAAGTTAATCCTAAAAAACCAACATTGGGCCATATTTTAAAAAAAATTACTGGAGGAGCTAAGCTGAAAATAAAAATAAAATCCAGACAAAATCATCAATTCACCTGTAAAAGTTGTCATACTTTTTGACAATAATGTTTTTGCCAGAAGTAGAGTAACTCAAAGGAAAACATGTAAGCAAAATTTTATACCTAGATATAATAACTTTCCATTACTAAAGTCTCAAGCAAATTGCTGAGACATATTCAACAACTCATGGACACTACCTAAGGGCAATTTGGAGCTCACACAACCAAATGTCTGGAGAGTATTCCTAAAAGTATGGTGAGTAGGCTAGCATTTTTCTCAGCAAAAGAAACATGAGCATACACATAAGAGCCTATATAACAAAATAGAGGTAGCTTCTATCATTTTCCAACAATTAAAGGAAAGGACAGTGACACTGCTGCTGGACATCTGGACATCTGGACATTAGTAATCTGTTTCTCTTCTGTAAAGGCATGCTCTCAGGAGTGTTTTTGACTGGAATAAATAGATGCTGTGTGTAGCAAGTCATGTAGATGAGCCTGAATTTGAGTCTCATTCTTTTTTTTTTTCATTCTTATACTAAATAAAGTATTAGGTTAAAAGGAGGAAGACATAGTTTTAAAGTTGAAGTGAAAACAAACTAATAAAATTATTTGCTATGTTTGCTATGTTAAACAGAAAAAGAGGAAATAAAATACAAGAATGGTCATTTTTAAAGGTGGTAATTCTTTCCTCAACTATATATACTGCTTTAAAATAATACTCTCAAGAGGCAAGATGGTGGAAGAGTAGGGGGACATGCTTGCCCTCTCCCACAAACCCACAACAAAAAAAAAATACATCTACAGGTTAAACGACTCACAAAGAACAGCAATAATCGCTGGCAGAAGAACCTAAACTCCAATAACGGCAAGAATCTCATGACATAACTGGGTAAAACAAGAAAAAAGAAGAGAGTAAGAGAAGGGGAATTGGGGCTGGACAGGAGCTCCTGAAAGGGAACTGTGGAGGAGAAAGGGATCCCACACCCTGGAAAGTCACCTACTCCACAAAAAGATCAGCCAAATCAGAGGGATCTCCAGATGGAGAGAAGAGCACAGCAGTAAGTCTGAGTTCCAAAGAGCAGAGCGAGAACTGAACAGATCATCCAAACTACTGGCACAGTCACCAAAAACGGAGATGCTTGGGTGGGGGCTGGGCACCAAGACCTCGGCTCTGGAGGTTAGTCCCTGGGAATGGGCTGGGGAGGGTGGTGCTGAGACTGCTTGGGGAACTAGGAACCGGTTGGTCAGGGTGGTAGGGAAGAGACTGACCTGGGGGTCTAGGAAGCAGTCTATCGGATTGGCGGGGCAGAGACTACCTGGGAGTCTAGAAAGTGGAGAGTCGTGGGTGGAGGGAGCAATACGCTAAGGGCTAGGGAGTGGAAAGCCACATCAGAGGGAACCTGGCAGAAGAGGTGGATCTGCAGGAGAGACAAGGTGCCAGTGTTGGGGAGGGTAGAGGAGAAGGGGTAGGCTGCCATAGAATATTCCCCACACCATAGCGAGCTCACTTGCCTGCCAGCTATCAGAAAGCTGTGCTTCCCAGTGCATCTCCCCTCCCCCTACCCCACGGTCAAATGCTGGACCTAAGACTGCCTGCCATCAAGGAGGGCTGGCCTCACCATTTGCAGGAAGCCGACCACCACAAAGGCTTTCCCTGCCTTGACCAGTCCAGTTCAATACTCATATCAGACAAAATAGACTTTAAAACAAAAGACATAAAGAAAGACAAAGAAGGACACTATTTAATGATTAAGGGATCCATCCAAGAAGAGGATATTACTATCATCAACATATATGCCCCAAATACAGGAGCACCTAGATACATACAACAACTATTAACAGACATGAAGGGAGAAATTGATGGGAATACAATCATAGTAGGAGACCTTAATACCCCACTCACACCAATGGACAGATCCTCTAGACAGAAAACCAATAAAGCAACAGAGATCCTAAAGGAAACAATAGAAAAGTTAGACTTAATTGACATCTTCAGGACATTACATCCAAAAAAACCAGAATACACATTCTTCTCAAGTGCACATGGAACATTCTCAAGAATCGACCACATATTGGGACACAAAGCTAATCTCAACAAATTTAGGAGCATAGAAATTATCTCAAGTATCTTCTCTGACCACAATGCCATGAAACTAGAAATCAAACACAGGAAAAGAAATAAGAAAAAACCTACTACATGAAGACTAAACAACATGCTACTAAAAAACCAATGGGTCAATGAGGAAATCAAGAAGGAAATTAAAAAATACCTTGAGACAAACAATAATGAAGACACAGCCTCTCAAAATCTATGGGAGGCTGCAAAAGCAGTGCTCAGAGGGAAATTCATAGTGATACAGGCCTTTCTCAAAAAAGAAGAAAGATCTCAAATTGACAACTTAACCCTCCACCTAAATGAATTAGAAAAAGAAGAACAAAAAAGACCTAAGGTCAGTAGAAGGAAGGAAATTATAAAGATCAAAGAGGAAATAAATAAAATAGAGATTCAAAAAACAATAGAGAAAATTAATAAAGCCAAGAGCTTGTTCTTTGAAAAGGTAAGCAAAATTGACAAACCCCTGGCTAGACTCACTAAGAAGAGGAGAGAAAGAACCCAAATAACCAAAATTATAAATGAAAAAGGATAAATCACAATGGATACTGCAGAAATACAAAAAATAAAAAATAAAAATATACTATCAACAACTATATGCCAACAAATTTGACGATCTGGAAGAAATGGACAATTTTCTAGAATCTTACAGCCTGCCAAAACTGAATCAAGAAGAAAGAGACCAACTGAACAGACCGGGATCACTAGAAATGAAATAGAAGATGTCATAAAAACACTCCCTACAAATAAAAGTCCAGGACCAGATGGCTTCACAGGCGATTCTACCAAACATATAAAGAGGATCTGGTGCCCATCCTCATTAAACTTTTTCAAAAGATTGAAAAGAAGGAACTCTCCCAAAGACATTTTATGATGCCACCATCACCCTAATTCCAAAACCAGACAAAGATACCACCAAAAAAGAAAACTATTGGCCAATATCTTTGATGAATATAGACGCAAAAATTCTCAACAAAATCTTAGTCAACCGAATCCAACAACATATAAAAAAGATCATACACCATGACCAGGTAGGGTTCATCCCAGGTTCACAAGGATGGTTCAACATACACAAATCAATTAACATCATACACCACATTAACAAAAGAAAAGTAAAAAACCATATGATCATCTCAATAGACGCAGAAAAAGCATTTGACAAAGTCCAACATCCATTCATGATCAAAACTCTTACCAAAGTGGGTATAGAGGGAACATTCCTTAACATAATCAAAGCCATTTATGACAAACCCACAGCAAATATAATACTCAATGGAGAAAAACTGAAAGCCTTCTCACTCAAATCTGGAACAAGACAGGGATGCCCACTCTCACCACTGCTATTCAACATAGTTTTGGAAGTCCTAGCCACAGAAATTAGACGAACAAAAGAAATAAAAGGTATCCAAATAGGAAGAGAAGAGATAAAACTGTCACTGTATGCAGATGACATGATACTATACATAGAAAACCCTAAGGACTCAACCCCAAAACTCCTTGAACTGATTAATAAATTCAGCAAAGTAGCAGGCTATAAGATTAACATTCAGAAATCAGTCGTATTTCTGTATACCAACAATGAAATATTAGAAAAGGAATACAAAAACACAATACCTTTTAAAATTGCACCTCACAAAATCAAATACCTCGGAATACCCCTGACCAAGGAGGTAAGGGACTTATATGCCGAGAACTATAAAATTTTAATTGAAGAACTTAAAGAAAATGTAAAGAAATGGAAAGATATTCCATGTTCATGGATTGGGAAAATTAATATTTAAAAATGGCCATACTACCCAAAGCAATCTACAGATTCAATGCAATCCTTATCAAATTACCCATGACATTTTTCACAGAACTAGAACAAACAATCCAAAAATTTATATGCAACCACAAAAGACCCTGAGAAACAAAAACCAAGCAGGGGGCATAAATCTCCCAGACTTCAATCAATATTACAAAGCCACAGTCATCAAAACAGTATGGTACTGGTATCAAAACAGACAGACGGAACAATGGAACAGAATAGGGAACCCGGAAATAAACCCTGACACCTATGGTCAATTAATCTTTGACAAGGGAGGCAAGAACATAAAATGGAAAAAAGAAAGTCTATTCAGCAAGCATTGCTGGGAAACCTGGACAGCTGCATGCAAAGCAATGAAACTAGAACACACCCTCACACCATGCACAAAAATAAACTCCAAATGGCTGAAAGACTTAAATAGACGACAGGACACCATCAAACTCCTAGAAGAAAACATAGGCAAAACACTCTCTGACATCAACCTCATGAATATTTTCTCAGGTCAGTCTCCCAAAGCAACAGAAATAAGAGCAAAAATAAACCCATGGGACCTCATCAAACTGAAAAGCTTTTGCACAGCAAAGGAAACCAAAAAGAAAACAAAAAGACAATTTACAGAATGGGAGAAAATAGTTTCAAATGATGCAACTGACAAGGGCTTCATCTCTAGAATATATAAGCAACCTATACAACTCAACAGCAAAAAAGCCAATCAATCAATGAAAAAATGGGCAAAAGACCTGAATAGACTGTTCTCCACGGAAGATATACAGATGGCCAGCAAACACATGAAAAAATGCTCAACATCGCTGATTATAAGAGAAATGCAAATCAAAACTACCATGAGATACCACCTCACACCAGACAGAATGGCCATCATTAATAAGTCCACAAATAACAAATGCTAGAGGGGTTGTGGAGAAAAGGGAACCCTCCTGCACTGCTGGTGGGAATGTAAACTGGTACAGCCACTATGGAGAACAGTTTGGAGATACCTTAGAAATCTATATGTAGAACTTCCATATGACCCAGAAATCCCACTCTTGGGCTTATATCCTGACAAAACTCTACTTGAAAGAGACACATGCACCTGCATGTTCATTGCAGCACTATTCACAATAGCCAAGACATGGAAACAACCCAAATATCCATCAACAGATGATTGGATTCGGAAGATGTGGTATATATACACAATGGAATACTACTCAGCCATAAAAAAAATGACATAATGCCATTTGTAGCAACATGGATGGAACTAGAGAATCTCATACTGAGTGAAATGAGTCAGAAAGGCAAAGAAAAATACCATATGATATCACTTATAACTGGAATCTAATATACAGAACAAATGAACCTTTCCACAGAAAAGAAAATCATGGACTTGGAAAACAGACTTGTGGCGGCCCAGGTGGAATGGGAGGGAGTGGGAGGGATTGGGAGCTTGGGGTTATTGGATACAACTTGGAATGGATTTACAAGGAGATCTTGCTAAGTAGCATCAAGAACTGTGTCTAGACACCTATATTGCAACAGAACAAAGGGTGAGGGAAAAAATGTATACATGTAAGAGTAACTTGGTCCCCATGCTATACAGCAGAAAAAAATTAAAATAATAAAATAAGAAAAAAAATACTCTCTTTCTTTTAATCATGCTTCCATCAGCTTCTTCAACAACTTCTCAGATAGAATGTTTTCTCATTTTTAATATTTGCCTACCTCATATTTTAAAACTCAGGTATAAAGGATATAGGGCATGATTTACTTATAAGGGATAAGTAGGGAAATACTTTAAAAAATTATTTCTCTCCTTTGGAACATCCTATAATATCAAAAGTGAATTTAAAAAAGGATACAAAGAAGGTTCTTACTATTTTGGAAACTGTCTTTTAGTTCACTTCATAATGACCTATGTTATGGTCAGCTCCTAGGACCTATGGATTTTGTAAATAATTGGTATTATTTAATAACTTTATGGAGCACTAAATACAGGCATAGTAAAAATCTGATTGCTAACCGCTCTCATAATTTCTTTTCATGGAGTTAAATTTCTTTTCATGGAGTTATAATTTATATTTCATATATGTATATATATATAATTGAGTAGAAGTTTTTATGTACATAGATATGTATAAAATAGTTATCAGGATTGTATTTAGTTTATATTTTTATATGTTAATATATGTCTTTTTTTAAAAAAAGTTTATTAAAGTGATGGGCTCAACAGAGTTAATAAAATAAAAAGAGACCAGAAATAACCACTTAAAGAAGGAAAACAGGAGTTCCCGTTGTGGCGCAGTGGTTAACGAATCCGACTAGGAACCATGAGGTTGCGGGTTCGGTCCCTGCCCTTGCTCAGTGGGTTAACGATCCCGCGTTGCCGTGAGCTGTGGTGTAGGTCGCAGACACGGCTTGGATCCCGAGTTGCTGTGGCTCTGGCGTAGGCCGGTGGCTACAGCTCCGATTCGACCCCTAGCCTGGGAACCTCCATATGCCACGGGAGCGGCCCAAGAAATAGCAACAACAACAACAACAAAAAAGACAAAAAAAAAAAAAAAAAAAAAAAAAAAAAAAAAAAAAAAAGAAGGAAAACAACTCTCCTGGCCATGACTAGTTTTCTAGATTATAAAACTTTTGAATATAGTTTAGGATCAAACATAGTTTCTGATTTCAGTTTTATATTAGGCAATATACCTGAAATAACAAAAAATTCATATAGGCCTGATCCTACTGACTTTATGAAATACTATCCAAATATTTAAGTTTGATAGAAGAGAAAGAGACAGACCTAAATGAGTTTGAATAAGTTCACATACCCTGTATATATATATATATACACTAGAATTTACAATTTTATGGAATTCTAATACATTTGAACTCCTAAAATTTACATTGTTGAGGTCCAACTGAATAGCCAGCTTATAGGGTTCAATGAAAACCAAATTTTGATAGTTCTAGTTTTCTTATCAAATAAATATAAGATGGAAATTCTATCATTTTGTAATTTCCCTGTTACTCATATCATTAAAAATATCTCTAGATCCTCTAGTTAGTATGTTTTATCCAAACCTCATATTCACCTTTAGAATCATTAATTAATGGGAATCAAATAAAAAGGATTTTACAAGTCTACTGTCATTACAAATACATTTCCGGTTCTGTAAACAGGGCTGGCATCAATATTATAAATTTAGGTACTGAATTTGGTGGCAGACTTGAGGAATTAAATAGAGAGTCCGGCATTGGTCCTTTGCTCACTATTTCTACTTGATGTTGCGAAAACAAAAAGACTAGAACTAGAGGTTTCCAGACTTTTATGAATAGCTTTTTTCTAATCCTATCACTTCTCACTTCATTCTTTCCCTTCTCCCCATCTATCCCTATTCTGAACATAGCTAATGACTGAGGAGCAAATTCTTCCTTAAAATTTATTTTAAAAAGTACATGAGGAAGAAGTCAAATAGCATCGTCAAATTTGAAAGAAACAGGCAATAGAAGTTAGTTATTCAGAGACCCATGAGTCTGGACACCTCAACTTTGAGATGTGCTGGCTGCAGAAAGAGTTGTGGGCTGTGTCTTTAGGAGAATTCACAGATATTTCTAGATTATTTCCAGATCTTTCTAGATTATTATCCGCTGCTTCCCCCAAAGTGATGTACATCTCTTACGTCTTATTTGTTTAATAAGATGGGGACAAGGAAAATAAGAGGAAAAGAAAAGAAACACGAAGTGTTGTATAGGTTATGCCCTTTACCTTTTGTTCACAATTCAACCAAGCAAAGGTTTATAAAATGCTACTATGACTTGAATCACAATTACAATGTAACAGTTAATCATTCAAATACATTGAAGATAACATTCTTTTAAAATAGTAAGGTATAGATTTTCTCTATGGGAAGATGATTTACCTTTTCATGTATACATGTTTAGAAGACGTGCCATAATAATTCTTAGTAATTTGGATATTATTCAGAAAGTATTGGCTTATTTTATGATGTGCAGCTGTTGCTACAGGATTTTTTTTTGGTTTAGAATTTGAGTTCAGAAATCTGATACAGCATTGTGTTTCTTATAACGCAAAAGATAACAAAATAATTTATCTAAAAAGGACAAAGATTTTATTGATATTATTACCAAATGTTTAAAAATATTTTCAACAATACAGCTCATTGCAGTAATTGAAAATAAAAAAAAGTTTGTTAAAGATATGCTTATGGAATTATATTTGAGTGATTTTTTTTCAAAATTTCATAAAATCATAAGGAAGATGCTTCTGTATGGCATATACTACGAAATTTAGTTGAGGCTATGACAAGCGGTAGAAAAATTACCCACATAATGTTATCACGTCACATAACAACTTTTTATCAGGTATGCAGCTATTATGTTAATTTGGATTTGATCCAAAGTCAAAATTTGATTTAATTTAGAGTTAATTTAAAGCAATTGTTTTCTAATAGGTAAGTTCTATAAGGTAAAATTATTTTTCTTATCCTAAAGAATAGTCTTCTTTTTTATACATGATTATTTAAATATGAATATATCATCATTATTTTAATATATTTTCAAATAGTGTGAAGAGTTAGATGTGTTGGGTTTTGATACCAATGCAACCATCCAGATACTTTGGTTTGCATGCCTAGGTGTGTCTTCCAGAGTATAACATTCAAGTTTGCATGGACTGCTCCTGAAAATCTGAGCTCATTCATAGCCTGACATCAAATCACCCTTAGAAGGTCCTCCAAAGCATAAGTATATCTGAAGGTAGCTACAGAAAGGGAAAACCTTTCATGCTAACAGAAGGTAATTGATTACTAAGCTGAGTAGGATTCCATGTAACAGCTACTATTTCAATCTTTAATCACTGCTGTTATTACAGTGCAAATATCTTTCATATTCCTTGGTGAAAATATTATGCCAATCCAATGACAGTACAACTTTCAATTCCATTTTCACAGTGCTTACTTGTGTGTTATGGCCACCAAAGAAAAATTTTAACTCAAAACCACTATACAATTTTCATCCAAAGCAGCTCTGTCCAAAAAAAAAAAAAAAAAAATACCTAAGGTAATTCCCAGTGTCAACCACACACAAATTTAACATTTTCTCCTAGTCAAATTAAAACATAAAGAGAAACAACTAAAATTAATATTATCATTATATTGTATTAACTCAATATACCCAAAATATTATCATTTCTGAATTTACCAATATAGAAACTGAGATGTTCTGTACTCTTTCTTTCATGCAGTCTTCACAATCCGGTGTGTGTTTTAAAATTTGTACTAACTGCATTTACCCCTGTCAATCACATGTGCCTATGTGCCCACTAGCCATATATGCCCATTAATCCTACGTGGATAGTTGCCACCATGCTGGAAGCACAGGTCTAGAGGTTCAAACACCCTAACAACTTTGGTTCATTAAGTGAAAATTTATTGAGGACCTGCTGTATACCTGGAACTGTGCTATGTATTCAGAAGTGTGCAAAGGTAATGCTTTTGTCAAGGAAGTGAATAAGCAGCTGCACAACTAGAGAGTGATAATCAAACCATTTCAGTGCTTTCTTCCTGTTAAGTTAGCCCATTATGGCTTGTAAACAAGTGCACAGCAAGGCCCAGCTCCGGAGGGCACATGCACAGTAGGGTCTGTGACAGCAGCCATTAGAGTTGTGCTATGCACAGCCAGTCAAATAGACAGTAACAAGAATGAACGTCCTTGAGCTATGCATCCTGGCAGTCCTTGTGTGAGACACCTGTGGGTTTGGAGCAGATTGAGATCTATGGTTTAAAATAACATATACACTTATGGACACATTATTGGTCAATTTCAATATTGAATTTCCAACTTTCTTGCTAGATTTTTTGCTCTCTGTGCTTTCCACTATCTGTCAATCTTATCAGTACAAGTCGCTTTCCCAAATCTATTTAGTTCAATATGTTCTTAGCTCTTATTGAACAGTAAAACACAAAACTTTGTTTCTTCTAGCTTTCCAGATGCTGAGTTCCACTTGAATAAATCTGAAATGTCACAACAACAAATGCATTCATAATTCTGTTTCGACTATGGAAATAAACATATTGACAAAATTCTTTTGGACCTTAGGACTGATGTAAAAGGGTACAATATGTTAATTGGGACAGTAGCTATTGAGCATGTATATACCAATGTATATACCAAGAAGTATGAGGTTTGCCTCTTGTTCTCACGAAACTGGATGATGTGACCATAGTCTACCCAGTTAATTCTTTCCAGCTTCACCAACAGAATCAATCCCTCCATTACCTCCGGGACACAGTGAGTGAGGAGGAGGAGGGCCAGGGGTTACATTAACTGAGCTCCTGTTACATGAAAGGAAATACCAGGAGTAATAGAACAAAGTTCCACCTGAACACTCACAGGTCCTTCTGATCCTTTTTGCTCTGCCCCATTTTGTCCTCCTGTGGCAATAACCACATTCTAACACACCATATGACTTACTCATTGATGTTATTATTTATTTTTTGTTTCCTCCAGTTAGAATATAAGCTTCAGGAGAACAAGAAGTTATATTCATATCATTCACTGAGGTCTACTGCCTAGAACAGCATGTGATACCCTGTAGATGCTTATTGTTGAATGAGTTAATTCACAATTTATTCATAATTCTGATGAGGAAAGGGTGATATTTATAAAAAAACTCAGAGACCCAACCTTGGAAGATGGGATGTAAACCTAAAAAGAAAAAATAACACAATGAGGCTCATCTAACAGTGATTCAAAGATGTCCCTGGGCAGAAAATATGACTGCTTGTTGAAATAAAGATACTGAACTTATTCTTGTACTGTAAAAGGAGAATGGCTGAATGAGGCTGGTTAGGTGGGGCAGGTTTCATAGAAGAGGAGGCACTGTGCTGATGGATGAGCAGGATTTGAATTGGAGTGAGGGTCCCTGCCTTTAGGTCTCTTTTCTACCCTCCTTGTCACAGGTACGGTCACCTACATTTAAGCAAGCTAATAAAAATCATCAGCATGACCTCCTCATTTCTTTCTGATGCTTCTGAGGAAATGAGATACAAAAACTACAAATAATGGATTTTACTTTTGTGAAACACTAGATAAATCAGAATCTAGTATTTTGTTTATTAACTCTGTAAACAACAACTAAATTATAGTCTCATCTAGTAAAGCAAAACCAATTTGATTATAGTGGATCACACTATAATCCTTTGGTTTTAAATTTAATTTATGAGTTCCGTCTTATATAGCGTGGTTCTAAAGGAATCTGGATGTGTTTTACCAGATGAAATGATATTGAAATCTTAGGTCTTCAAAATGACCTCAAATTCAAAATTTCAACAAGATCAGAATTTTAATTTTTTAATGTAAACATTATATGTTTCCTATTAACAGAAGACCAGCTATGAAATGGATACAAATATATAAATGCCTGAAGATATAAGTATCTCATATTATTTAAATATTAATATTATGTCTCATGTCACTGAAAACAGAGAATCTGTAATTTTTAGTTCTTTTCTATTCACTGAACCTAACCTTCTCTTCTTTTAATAATAAGCATCAAAATACATCAAGCAAAAACTGATAGAACTACAGGAAGAATTAAGAGAAATCCATTATGATAGATATTTCAACATGATTCCCTCAATAACTGACAGAACCAACAGATCAGCAGATCAGTAAAGACACAGAAAGCAAGGCTGATATCATCAGTCAGTTGATGCGAATGACACGATCAACCAATTGATGCAGTTGACACTTACAGAACACTGCAGCCAGCAACAGTCGTGTGCGCATTCTTTACCAAATGTTTACCAAAATAGACTATATCTTGGGTCATAAAACAAGTCTCAATAAACTTAAATCAATTCAAGTTATACGAGGTACACTAGCTGACCACATGAAATTAAATTAGAAATTAACAATGGGAAGATATCTGGAAAATCCCCAAATATTCGGAGACTAAACAAAACACATGTCTTCAAGAACAAATCAAAAGAAAAAATTTTAAAGTATTTTGACTGAATGAAGATAAAGTATATCAAAATGTGTGGTATGAAAGTAAAATAATACTTGGAAGAAAATTTATAGCACTACAATCTCTTTTAGAAAAGTATAAGAAATATGTGAAGTCAACAACTTCAACTTTTACCTTAAGAAACTAGTAAAAGAATAGAAAATGCAAACCAAAGGGGGAAAACCAGACAAAATAACAAATACCTGAGTGGAAATTAATGAAAAGAAATAGAAAACAGAAAAGTAATAGAGAAAATCAATTAAACCTAAGTTAGTTCTTTTAGAAGATCAATAACTATTATAAACTTTTGACCATAATGATCACAACAAAAGAGAAAGGCACAAGTTACCACTTACAGGAAAGACAGTGATTATATACTACAGATTCTACATTATTATTCTATATGATTCTATAATAGTCTATATTATTCTGTAATGAATTATTATATTAAGATATGATGAGTATATTACAAAGAACTTTATGCTAATCCATATGACAACGTAGATGAAATAGATGAATTTTTTGAAAGACACAAACTATGAAAGCACATTCAAGGAGAAAGAGATAACCTGAACAACTTTATATATATATATATGTGTGTGTGTGTGTATATATATTTTATTTTTCAATCACAAACGTGAATAAGGTCTTATAGCTAGTATGAGGAAGAGTCAGATTTTGTGTCCAGGGTTGACTGATTCATAGCCTAGGCTTTTGTCTAAATGTTACTACCTTGACCAAATAAATAATAAATATTTTCACTAGGAAACAAATTCCATATATATCAAATTTGTATATATGAAAGTATATAAGACACATTAGGATTTTATACATCTATACCTTATAGTCAATATATTTATATAAAATATTATATTGTACCTATCCATATTGGAAAACTATAGAAGCTCTTAAAATCTTTTTATGTGTTAGGTTGGAAAGTAAGGACAAACTGTGGCTTAAATTACAGTTAGAAAATTTTACTTTGTACGTTATGCTTCAGAAGCAGTGAACTCTGAAATGGACTGATATGGTTATTATTTTTTCAAGCATGAGTTAATGATCCAGTTGGAATGATTAGCCGACTATTAAGCAAGTCCAAGTGGAAAGGGCATATGCACAATGCAGTCATGTAGCCCTAATTTGATTCTTCGTTCTGCTTTCACTAGCTGGGGAAGATTAACCATTCTAAACTTCAGTCATGTCATCTATAAAAACGGAGATAGCAACATTACCGTAAGTAATGATTGTGAGGATTAAGGCTAGTCTCTTTAAAACATGTAACCCAGGGGAAAGCAGAGACGAGGACAATAAATGACAGCTATTGCCATCATTACTGCTGTTGGCATTAGATTTCATTTCCTTACAAGTCCATCCAGTTTTGGCTGTTGATAAAATAATTTCTGGGGCAAAGATAGGAACAACAAGAATAGCTAAATGTGAAGAAGGAAAGAGAGAGAATATTTCAGAAACCAAACAGTAATATTCAATAAGAAGTAGATAAAAAAAGTGAGAGTTGAGTTGGAAATATTTTTTTCTTCCTCTATCTCCTGCTATCTACACTTGCATATTATTTCTAACTCCATTATTGTAATGAATCTAGACTCCATTTTCTCTTCCTTTTACCATTAATATTTGTAAGTCAGGAATTAAAATTCATATGGTTATAGGAATTATGCACATAAAGTGAAAAATGGAAGCAGGCTGTGTTAATAGTCTTTCCCCCACAGACATACTTCATTTGCATATTAATTGATGAGATGAGTATTCTCTTCCAAACAAAAATTTGCTCTCTTCCATTTTTCTTGCAACTTACAGCTCACTCAGTCAATCTGGGCCCATAGAAATATTTCTCTACTTTAAGAAAAATAATAATGCAGGCAGGATAATTAACATCAACTGACATCAGACTACTACTCTGAAATTAGAAACAACTGGTGAGAAAGGAGAAAAGTGGGACCCATATGACGTCTGGAAGAGAAAAGTGTGACTCAACTCCAGGTACTCACTAACACGGAGGAATGTGGGTCCACTATGGCCAGATCTTGCCGTATTCAAGAGAAGTCAGAAATTTGGACATGGGAATTCTTCATTTTTGAATATCTCAAACAATAACATGACTCAGGTTTATCAAACACATCTGAGAGCTGGATTCAGCCTTCAGATCCCCGGGTTGTTTCCTCACTACAGAGGTTTCAAGTTTCTCCACAATTTGAAAGGTATTGCTGAGCAGGCCTACCTAATAGATCAAATAGAGTTTGGTTATAAGAAAATGATTTACAAAATAACAAATGTCCATTTATAGTAGCTTTACAATCTATAGTAATATTCTCTATTCATTTGCCAGTAAACAGAACTTACCCCAACTATTCAATAAAACTGTCTTATGAAATGCAAAGGCATTTCTTTCATTTACTAACTGAGGGACTCATTCATTCATTCACTCATTCATTCATTCAATGACTTTTTTTTGAACATCTATTAAGATCAAGGCACTGTGGCAATGCTCAGATAATTAAGGTATAGCTGTTGTTCTCTGAATTTCTGTCCTTTTCATTTTTCAAGCTGAAAACGACATCTAAAAATCACTCTATTGTTTGGTTCAAATAATTATTTCCCTCTTTCTTTCAATCCCTATTTATATACACGGCATTAGAGAATTTATTGAAGATCAGATGGAAGGAAGGTGTCAAAGATAAACATGTGAATCTTACTGAGTCAATCAAGAGACTTTTCTATGGAAAACATTATCTAGAAAAAACAAACGCTGTGATGGCCAGCAGGTCAGAATGGCTCCCAAACCACCGTGCTTTTATACTCAACGCACTCCACAAGCATTAATTGGCTATCATCCAGGTAGGCCTATAGTGTATAATATGGGGCAAGAGAGGGGCCTTCTTAATTAAAAGTTCTTAAGACTTCTCACTTCCAAATATGATTACAATATTTTGATATCATTCTGAAAAAGCTGTCTTTATTCAGTTACAGCAGAGAGGGTACAAAATGATCTCAACATTTTTAACACTATACTCAGGATTTTTTCAATTCATTAACAACTTACTGCAGTGATTAAAGCAGGTTGCCTGACTCTCTTTAAACACATTATTTTATGCATAATAGGGTAATTATATTAGATGAGTATACTATCAGTGGACTTCTTGGATGAGTGAATTTTCTTGGGCTAAACAAATGCCTTAATGTATATTAGACAATTCTGTTTTACCACATTAGGCCAGAATTTAATCAGCTTGTGTAAAAAGTTATCAACAAAATCTTATCAGTATAACTTTTCTTTCTTTTTTATCCTCTTTTTTATTACTCAGATGAATTTATCACATCTGTGGTTGTATAATGATCATAACAATCTGATTTCACAAGATTTCCATCCCACAGCCCAAGCACATCTCCCCATCCCCCAAACTGTCTCCTCCGGAGACCATAAGTTTTTCAATGTCTCTGAGTCAGCATCTGTTCTGCAAAGAAGTTCAGTCTGTCCTTTTTTCAGATTCCACAGGTCAGTGAAAGCATTTGATGTTGGTGTCTCATTGCATGGATGACTTCACTTAGCATGATAGTTTCTAGGTCCATCCATGTGGCTAAAAATGCCAGTATTTTGTTCCTTTTAATGGCTGAGTAATATTTCATTGTGTATATGTACCACATCTTCTGGATCCACTCCCTCTGTCGATGGACATTTAGGTTGTTTCCATGTCTTGGCTATTGCAAATAGTGCTGCAATGAACACTGGACTACATGTGTCTTTGCGAGTCATGGTTTTCTCTGGATAGGTGCCCAGGAGTGGGATTGCTGGATCAAATGGTAGTTCTATGTTTAGTTTTCTGAGGAATCTCCATACTATTTTCCATAGTGGTTGCACCAATTTACAATCCCACCAACAGTGGAATAGGTTTCCTTTTTCTCTACACCCTCTCCAGCACTTATTGTTTGTAGAATTTTGGATGATGGCCATTCTGGCTGGTGTAAGGTGGTACCTCAGAGTGGTTTTGATTTGCATATCTCTAATGATGACTGATGTTGAACATCTTTTCATGTGTTTCTCGGCCATCTGTATGTTTTCTCTGGAGAACTGTCTGTTTAGATCTTCGGCCCTCTTTTTGATGGGGTTGTTTTTTTTGGTATGGAACTGCAGAAGGTGTTTATAAATTTTGAAGATTAGTCCCTAGTCAGTCAATTCACTTGCAAAGATTTTCTCCCATTCTGTGGATTGTCTTTACGTTTTGTTTAGGGTTTCCTTTGCTGTGCAGAAACTTTGAAATTTGATTAGGTCCCATTTGTTTATTTTTGTTTTTACTGTCAATACTCTTTAAGAGGTGGATCTGAGAAGATGATGCTGTTATGTATGTCAGAGAGTGTTTGGCCTATGGTTTCCTCTAAGAGTTTTATGGTATCTGGTCTTATATCTAGGTCTTTAATCCATTTGGAGTTTATTTTTGTGTATGGTGTTAGGGAGTGTTCTAATTTCATTCTTTGCCATGTGGCTGTCCAGTTTTCCCAGCACCACCTATGGAACAAGCTGTCCTTTCCCCATTGTATATTCTTGCCTCCTTTGTCATAGACTAGGTGGCTGTAGGTACGTGGGTTTCATTCTGGGCTTTCTGTCCTGTTCCACTGATCTATATTTCTGTCTTTGTGCCAGTACCATGTGATTTTGATGATTGTTGCTTTGTAGTATAGTCTGAAGTCCGGGAGCCTGATTCCTCCAGCTCCATTTTTCTTTTTCAGGATATCTTTGGCTATTCTGGGTCATTTGTGCTTCCAAACAAACTTTAAAATATTTTGTTTGAGTTCTGTGAAAAAGGTCCTTGGTAATTTGATAGGGATTGCATTGAATCTGTAGAATGCCTTAGGTAGTATAGTCATTTTGATAATATTAACTCTTCCAATCCACGAGCATGGTATATCTTCCCATCTATTTGTGTCATCTTTGATTTCTTTCATCATATCTTAAGAGTTTTCAGAGCACAGGTCTTTTGCCTCTTTAGGTAGGTTTACTCCTAGGTATTTTATTCTTTTGGATGCGATGGTAAATGGGATTGCTTGCCTAATTTCTTTTTATGCTCTTTCATTGTTAGTGTTTAGAAATGCCATCCATTTCTGTGTATTAATTTTGTATCCTGCGAGTTTGCCAAATTCATGGATGAGCTCTAACAGTTTTCTGGTAGAGTCTTTAGGATTCTCTAGGTATAGTATCATGTCATCTGCAAATAGGGATAGTTTTACTTCTTCCTTTTCAATCTGGATTCCTTTTATTTCTTTTACTTCTCTGACTGTCGTGTCTAGGACTTCCAGAACTATGTTGAAGAGTAATGGTGAGAGCGGACATCCTTGTCTTGTTCCTGATCTCAGTGAGAATTCTTTCAGCTTTTCACCATTGAGAATGATGTTCGCTGTGGGTTTGTCATATATGGCCTTTATCATGTTGAGGTAGGTTCCCGTTATGCCCACTTTCTGAAGGGTTTTTATCAGAAATGGGTGTTGTATTTTGTCAAAGGCTTTTTCTGTATCTACCGAGAGGATCACATGGTTTTTGTTCTTCACTTCATGAATGTGGTGTATCACACTGATGGATTTGTGGATATTGAAGAACTCTTGCATCCCTGGGATAAATCCCACTTGATCATGATGTACAATCCTTTTAATGTATTGTTGGATGTGGTTTGCTACCATTTTGTTGAGGATTTTTGCATTAATGTGCATCAGTGAAATTGTAGTTTTCTTTTTCGTGTGGTATCTTTGTCTGGTTTTGGTATCAGGGTGATGGTGGCCTCATAGAATGAGTTGGGGAGTATCCCTTCCTCTGCAATTTTTTGAAATAGTTTCATAAGTATAGGTGTTAGCTCTTCTGTAAATGTTTGATAGAATTTGCCTGTGAAGCCATCTGGTCCTGGACTTTTGTTTGTTGGAAGTTTTTTAGTCACAGTTTCAATTTTAGTACTTGTGACTGATTGGTCCATTCATCTTTTCTATTTCATCTTGGTTTAGTCTTGGAAGATTGTACTTTTCTAAGAATTTGTCCATTTCTTCTAGGTTTTCCGTTTTATTGGTGTATAGTTGTATATAGTAGTCTCTTATGATCCTTTGTATTTCTGTGATGTCCATTGTTACTTCTCCTTTTTCATTTCTAATTTTACTGATTAGAGTCCTCTCTCTTTTTTGCTTGATAAGTCTGGCTAAGGGTTTATCAATTTTGTTGATCTTTTCAAAGAACCAGCTTTTCGTTTCATTGATCTTTTCTATGGTTTTCTTTGTTTCTATTTCATTGATTTCTGCTCTGATCTTTATGATTTCTTTCCTTCTACTAACCTTAGGTATTGTCTGTTATTCTCTCTCAAGCTGCTCTAGATGTAAAGTCAGCTTGTTTATTTGAGCTTTTTCTTGTTTCCTGAGGTGGGCTTGTATTGCTATAAACTTTCCTCTTAGAACAGCCTTTGCTGCATCCCATAGGTTTTGGAGTGTCATATCTTCATTGTCATTTGCTGCTAGGTATTTTTTAATTTCCTCTTTGATTTCTTCAGTGAGCCATTGGTTGTTTAGTAGCATGTTGTTGAGTCTCCACGTGTTTGTGTTTTTTGCAGTTTTTTTCTTGTTGATTTCCAATAGTATAGTGTTGTGGTCAGAAAAGATGCTTGATGATTTCAATTTTCTTAAAGTTACCGAGGTTGTATTTGTAGCCCAGGATGGGATCAATCTTAGAGAATGTTCCATGTGCACTTGATAAGAATGTGTATTCTGTTGCTTTTGGTTGGAATGTCCTATAAATATCTATTAAGTCCATCTGGTTTAATGCTTCATTCAGGGCCTGTGTTTCCTTATTGATTTTCTGTCTGGTTGATCTGTCCATTGCTGTAAGTGGGTGTTAAAGTCCCCCACTATGATTGTGCTATTGTCAATTTCTCCTTTTAAGTTTGTTAGCAGTTGCCTTATATATTGCGGTGAACCTATGCTGGGTGCGTAGATATTTAAAATTGTTATATCTTCTTCTTGGATTGATCCTTCGATCATTATGTAATGACCTTCTTTGTGCTTAAAATATTCTTCATTTTAAAGTCTATTTTGTCTGATATGAGTATTGCTACTCCAGCTTTCTTTTGATCCCCATTTGCAGGAAATATTTTTTCTATCCTCTCACTTTCAATTTGTATGTGTCCCTAGAAGTGAAGCGGGTCTCTTGCAGACAGCATATATATGGGTCTTGTTTTTGTATCCATTCAGCCAGTCTGTGTCTTTTGGTTGGGGCGTTTAGTCCATTCACATTTAAGGTAATTATTGATATGTATGTTCTTATTGCCATTTTATTAATTGCTTTGGATTTGTTTTTGTGGCTCTTTTTTCTTCCCTTCTTCTCTTGTTCTCTCCTCTTCTGGTTTGACAACTATCTTTAGTGTTGTATTTGAATTGATTTTTCTTTGTGTATCAATTGCAGATTTTTGGTTTGTAGTTATTCTGAAGTTTTGATATGAGTCTATATGTATATGAGATTGTTTTAAGTTGTTATTCTCTTAATTGCAAGTGCATATCAAGTGTCCTGCATTTGTACCCACCTCTTCTCATGATTTCGGATTTCGGTGGTATAATTGTGCATGGATGATTTCGTATCTTTACTGTATATATACCTTTACTGGTAAGCTTTGTCATTTGTGAAATTTTTGCTTCCTGTTGCTGTCTTTTCTTTTACGCCTAGAGAAATCCCTTTAGTATTGTTGTAAGGCTGGTTTAATGTTGCTGAATTTTCTCGGCTTTTGCTTATCTGAGAAGGTTTTGATTTCTCCTTCAAATCTGATGACAGCCTTGCTGGGTAAAGTAATCTTGGTTGGAGGTTTTTTCCTTTCATCACGCTAAGTATACCATGCTACTCCCTTCTGGCCTGCAGAGTTTCTGCTGAAAAATCTGCCAATAACCTTATCGGGGTTCCCTTGTATGTTATTTGTTTCTTTTCCCTAACTGCTTTCAAGATTTTCTCTTTGTCTTTAATTTTTATTAATCAGTTTGATTAATATGTGTCTTGGTGTATTCCTCCTTGGGTTTATTTTTATGGTACCCGTTGTGCTTCCTGGATTTGAGTGAGTGGTTCCCTTCCCATGTTAGGGAAGTTTTCGTCTATTATCTCTTGGAATATTTTTTTCTGTCCCCTTCTCTCTCTCTTCTCCTTCTGGCATCCCTTAATATGGATGTTGGTGCGTTCAACATTGTCCCAGAGTTCTCTGAGACTCTCTTCATTTCTTTTCAATCTTTTTTCTCTTTTCTGTTCTGCATCCATAATTTCCACTAATCTGTCCTCCACCTCGCTTATTTTTTCTTCTACCTCCTGTATTATGGTGTTAGATGCGTCTAGTGAGTTTTTTATTTCATTTATTGTATTTTGCATCTCTTCTTATTTAAGTTTTATATCTTGTATCTCTTTGCTCAGTGTTTCCTGTAAGTTATCCATCTTTGCCTCCAGTTTATTTCCAATGTCTTGCATCATCTTCAGCATCAACAGTCTAAAGTCTTTCTCCTGGAAGCTGAGAATCTCCTCATTGCTTAGCTGATTTTCTGGGATTTTTCCTTTCTCCCTCATCTGATTTATAGTTCTCTATCTTTTCATTTTTGCAGGTTTTTGGTGTGGTGACCTTTTTACAGATAATAGAGTTGTAGCCTCTCTTACTTATGGTGTCTGCCTCCCTTGTAGCTGAAGTGGGTATGGGGGCTTGCTGTAGGCTTCCTGATGGGAGGGGCTGAAGCCTGCCCACTGTAGATAGAGCTGATTCCTATCCCTCTGGTGGGTGGGGCTTAGTCTCTGGATGGTATTGGAGGCAGCTGTGTGCCTGAGGGTTCTTTAGGTAGCTTGTTTACTGATGGGTGGAGCTGTGATCCCACCTGGATTGTTGTTTGGCCTGGGGCTTCTCACTGCCAATGTGTGGGGCCAGATTTTCTCAAAATTGCCACCTCCAGAGAAACATGTGCTGATGAAGATTCCTGAGAGCTTTGCTTTCAATGTCCTTCCCTCACAACAAGCCACATTCATCCCTGCCTTCCCAGGATGTCCTCCAAGAACTGCAGTCAGGTTTGACCCAGATTCCTATGGAGACTTTGCTTTGCCCTGGGACCCAGTGCACGTGAATGTCCACGTGTGCCTTTTAATAATGGGGTCTCCGTTTCCCCCAGTCCCATGGATCTCCTGTGCACAAGCCCCACTGGCCTTCAATGCTAGATGCTCCAGGGGCTCTTTCTCCCAGTGCTGGATTCCCCACACATGAGAGTTTGATGTGGGGCTCAGAACTCTCACTCCTGTAGGTGAGTCCCTGTGAATCAGTTAGTTTTCCAGTTTGTGGGGCTTCCCACCCAGAAGGTATGGGGTTGTTTATATCATGTAATCACCCCTCCTACCTCTTGATGTGGCCTCCTTTTTTTCTTCTGGAGTAGGATATCTTTTTGAAGGTTTTTGGTCCATTTGGGTGGAGACTGCTCAGCCTTTAGTTGTGAATTTTGTTGTTTTTAGGAGAGAAGTTGAGCTCCAGTCCTTCTATTCTGCCATCTTCAGTGTAACTTTTCTATACTTTCTTGTGTGAATGAGTTAATGCTGTCTATTGCTTAAGCCCCCAAACCCACAAACAAGATCATATAATGAAATCAAATTCTACCAAGAATCAAATACAGTGGAGACAATTTCTTAGAGTAGTAGTTATGTGGTATAAATAAAAAAACAATATCACTTTTTTAGAAAGACTGCTTATTTTCACTTTATAAAATAGAGACAGAGTCAAATCAGAAGTTATCCAGAGAGGTCTGTGGTTTCCTCTCCTTTTCTTCTCTTTGATTTGGTCTGTTGGCTTTCAAACCTGTTAGTTCTGTTCTCCCTTTATTAGCTGTCACTCCCACCTCATTTAAAAATAACTGTAATTCATGCTAGTTCACATGCTATGTTCTCTGTAGCTAGAAACATGTAGGAAATATGCATACATTCAGGAATGTATGTATGGTGGAGAAGACAGTCCAAATTCCCACCATCAGCAGGACTCTCACCTGTCTTTAGAGAATTGCAGTGTTGTTCACTATTCACCTAGTGGAGACTCATTTCCTTCTTGTTTAGTTTCATTAAAGCTTTGGACAATGCATAAAACAAGTGACAGAAGAGTGACTACCCCACCTATGTAAGTCTTCAGCCTTCACTGCAGGATCCAGTGGACTCAGCTCTCCAGGCATATTGGGGTCACTGTAGAGCCCACAAGCACATCTGACCTCTCCCGTGGCCTCTGCATATACTTCCACCTGCAGAGGCTCCTCCTTTCTTCCCTACCCAGACTCTTGCCTCTCTTTCAGAAATTGGGACCATCGGCTTTTCAGGAAGCTATTGCTGGCAGCTCCAGAAGCCCCCACTACTCATCCCAAACTCAATATTCATCTCCCTGAATGATGGGTAATTGCATGGTTTCCTGTCTCTATCACCACTAAACCACAGGTTCTCTGAGGGCAGAGCTATGTTGCTCATGGCTGTAGCCTCAGTACCTAACATAGCACCTAGAGTATAGAACGTTGAATATAAAGCCTTGAAAAAAGTAAGCAAACAATGATATGAAATAAAAGTAAGACGGATTATCACTTCCTAAGTCCTGCTCAGCTAGAGGCTCCCCATGAATGCTATCCTAGTCCTCACGACAGCCTTCCATTTAACAGATGAAGACACTGAGATAAAGTCCATATACACATCCAAGAAGATTCCAGAACTACAGTTAAAGTCTAGACTACTTTATCTCCAAAGACTCCAAACATTACAAAGTAAGGAGGCTGCCACAGCAGAATGGTAGGGATGAGCTGTTCCGGTCTCAAAGGGGGCCCTTTGGAGCAGCATAGTGTAGGGAGGGCCAGTGGGGGCCCTGCGGGAAGTGGTCCATCAACATCCTTAATGGGTGACTTCTGAAAACATTTATTGGTCCTGGAAGCAGAAAGGGCACAGGAAGAGGCCAGGGCCCTCCAACGACCCACATGGTGACTGTGGTCCATCTTGGTGACTGGGCACTACCTACTGACTGAAGAAGCCTGATCCCATTTAGAGGCTATCAGCCAGGTCTGCAATGGAAAAGGAAAAATAAATCTCGACTAAAATCTAGAGCCTAGACTAAAATTATTTCAGATTTGAAACCCTGTACAAGGACCTTAATTATCAGACTAATCTAACTCAAATTCAGATTATGGCTTATGATTTTGCAGCCTATTTAAATGAATTCAACCATAGGATGTTACAAGTATACTTGGTTAGAGGTTTCTGGTACAATTATAAGTTGTGAAATGATTATGAATGTAGGCATTTACGTTTATAATTATGTCTCATAATTAATCTTCCTAAGTAATACTTTAGGTTCACACCTCCATTTGCAGTTTTCTAAATGAACGACTTCACACTAAAGACTGCAAAATACCAAGGCAGGCCTTGAGTCGCTAGAATTAATAATATTCCACTTATAAATTCTGAAATGCCTAGGTTAAAGTAAAATTCACAAAAAATTAAGTCATATTTAGCAGATTAAACCTTGCACGGGAAAATCAGACATCACCAGTAAACACAATTTTTATAATTAAAGTGTCTTACCTTCTAGAATGTTAATACTCTTTAAGAAAGGAAATCTCCTGTGCCACTACAATGTTAAGGAAATGTATTGGAAGCCCAGGCCTATTTAACTCTGAGTTTTATCATGTTTAGTACAATTTAAGTTTATGTGGCCGGTGAATACCCAATATTTTATTGAGCTCCCACTCTGAGTTGGGGCTTTGACACACACTTGTCTGATACAGGTTACAATTAAGGTAATTGTAGGCCAATGGATAGCTTGAGAGGCTTATAAGGCTTCACACAGAAATGCTCAAAAGAATCTGTTTAGTTAATGAAGGTTATTACATAAAATGCTGCACCTGCTGCCATATGCCAATATGACATGCTAAATATTTTAGGAACAACTTCCATCTTAAGGGAAAACGTCTAAAACCTGCAGCGTATGGAAGCTCCTGGGCCAGGGATTGAATATGAGCCATAGATGTGATCTATACTGCAGCTGTGACAGCACCAGGTCCTCTGACTCAAGGGACTGAACCCGGACCTCCACAGCAGCCTGAGCCATGGCAGTCAGATTCCTAACCCACTGCCCTAGCGGGAGCTCCAACATCCACTTATTTATACTAATTTCTAGACTCCTTCAGAACAATCCCTTCCCCCCCCATTTAAATATTTCAGGTCAAATACAGTTTTGGGATGATTGTATAAGTAATTAAAATGCCATTCCCCCCCCATTCTTTCTGCCAATGTGAATATCTGTTAATTAGGAAACAACAGCAAATATTTTACTATTTGGGTGTGGGCAAGAACAGACTGGTGCCCACAGAAGGACTGCAAAGTACGGGTGGCAACAGAACTGATGCAAATTCCTGCATCTAGGGTCCTGTCTATCAAGGAAGAAATCATTACTCAGTAAGAGGTGACATGACAACTAAATAGACATTTTGGAGGCGCATTATCAGATTCCCTGATTGACTTCACAGGCCAAAATCAATTCTAAATGATATTTAGTCTCAAAAATGTAGAGTAAGAAAGTTTAAATGCTATAAATAATTTTTGTGTGATCTTAGGCTGAGAGAGACCTTCCTAAGTATGTTTCCAAAATCAGAAATCAGAAATTTTTCTGGATTTTACTATTAAACTTTGCTACATAAAAAAGCATGGTCTAGTGGTTAGGACTTGGTGCTCTCACCACTGCAACCTGGGTTCAATCCCTGATCTGGGAACTGAGATGCTACATGAAGGTGCTGCACATTGCAGCCAGAAAAAAAAGACATAATAATAAAAAAAGCATACATGTAACATAAGAGAAAAAAACTCATATTCTTAATAATAAAGAATGACTTTTCATAAATAAGGAAAATAAATATCATACTATAGGAGCAAAATGGAAAAAGACTTCTACATCCATCAGCATGACATGCTAAATATTTCAGGAACAATTTCCATGTTAAAACTTTTTTAAAAACTAAAAATGTTGTAAAAATAACAAATATCTGTTCATATTCACTCCTTAAGAAAACAAAGGACAGAGTATTCTCTGGTGGCTCAGTAGATTAAGGATCTGGTGTTGTTACTTCTGTGGCTTGGGTCGGTGCTAACCCTCGAGTTCAATCCCTGGCCCCAGAACTACTTCCACATGCTGTGGGTATGGCAAAAAACAAAAACAAAAACAAAAACAAAAAAGAAAAGAAAAGAAAGGACAGAAGGAAAGGAGAGTCAAGGAAAGGTAAGCCGTGTGACGGTTGGACCATATGCCTCTCCTGGAGGCATTCTCATTCCAGAGACTTGGGTTCTGAGGCTAGAAAACACAAGGACAGAAGACAAGTCTTGGGTCCTCTCCAAGTGGGGATCTGGAATGAAGACTCCTGCTTAAGCCAGGACTCCCAGGGATGGCCCCTTTAGCGGGAGGATGGCCCCTAACCCTAACCCTAACCCTAACCCTAACCCTGCTTAAGCCAGGCCTCCCAGAGGATGGCCCCTTTAGTGGGGGGGGGTGTTATAAATAATTCACCTTTGAGGGAGATAACCATGACAACTGCAACAACCAGAACCCACATTTAATTAGTGCTTATGATGTGCTGAAGATGATTCCCAGAGCTTTCCATATTACCCTTTTCATCTTCACGGCAGACAACAGCATTCTGCCAATTTTACTGTTGAGAAAAGTAAAGTGCAGTTACTTGTTTAGAACATACTGTTAGTGAGTGGGGGATTCAGGCAGCCTGGCTCCAAGAAGAGAGCAGAGTACTCCTGGCAAGGAATGAGCATCTAGAATACAAAAAGGAACTCCTCCAAGTCAAGAAGAAAAAGATAAACTACGCCAGAGAAATTGCGCAAAAGACATTAATAGGCAATTCATAGAAAACATATATTGCTGAATAAATGCAAGAAAAGATGCCCAACATGACAAATGCAGATTAAAAGGGTGACAGTGTCAAGTACTTTCCGGCATGAGGAAGGATGGGGATTCTTTAAGTCTGGCTGATTGGAACATAAACTGAAATTGCCACTTGAAAGAATGATCTAGTGAGTTTATGCGACGCCCTCTCTTCTTCATAGCTATCCTGCTTTCAAGACCCATGCCCAGGGGTACCTCTTTTATGAAGTCTGCATGAACCCATGGGCTCACAGTGACACTGCATTCCTCAAGTTTCCAACATCTTTCTGCTACTCGCTGGAACCAAGTTTCGCTGCCTTCGGTTGGTACATTTCATCTGTTACTTAAGCACCAGGGAGGTGTTGTTTTGTAATTTTTCATTCCTAGCATCTGAGTAGGAGCCAAATAAATATTGCTGGTTTGACTATAAAAAGGACTAATGTAACCAAATAGACTGTATGTTGGCTTTCTCACTGTTTCATTAGCGAATGTCGGACACATTCTGACAAATCTAATTATAGTGAGCACGACATATCTCAGGGCAAACAAGTCTTTAGTATTTTTGTCTTATGTAGATTTGCTCTGTATTTTCTTCAAATTAAAATTGAGCGTGACATATTTTCTGAGGAAAAGTAAGAAAATGAATTACTGTGCACTGATGTCAAGTTTCATCTTTATCAAATCAATTTCAAAACCATGCTCATTCCGTTGAACATCTGAAAACGACAAAGGCCTAAGGCTCCAGTTGACTTTTGATAAACATATGACTGAATCACTAAAATGTTTCAGTTTATTGTATAAAATCTATGTACTAAACAGGTATTAAGAGAGACAGCACCACCTCCCTCTGGAGTTTACCGACTACCCATGACTTTCACTATTACTTACATGTGCATGATTCTCAAAGTCACATTTTAGCCCTCATCTCTCAGCATATACTCTTTCTCTTTATTTTTTGTTTAATCTCTAGTTATAACAGTAATATATGCTCCTGGTAGAAAAAAATTTGAAAAATAAAATTTAAAGGGCAGAAAGATCACCCATAACCCTACCACCAAAAATTGAGATAATTACTGTTAATACTTTGATATGTGACTATTCCAGTCTAATTTACTTAATGTTTTACAATGTCTCACTGTGCATACAATTTCAGTACACAATTTTAAACACGTAACATGTGTTTTCTTTCATTCATATGTTGTTTTAATTGCCACACAATATTTCATTGAACGGATTCACCAAAATTTAACTAAGCTTCCTCTATTTAGCAGGGAATGTTTTGTTTTCCTCTATTTCTGTTTTCTCTTGGTTTTAGGCAACATCCTGCAATGGACATCATTTTAGATAATGATTTCTTTGGTCTATTTCAGATCAAAATGCATAATGAATCTTCTATATTTGGTTTGAAAAGCATGAACATATTACCAAATTTCTTATCATTGCCTCCATCATGAGACCAGAAAGTGGTGGTTTAGTGTATCTTTGTCAGTATTGAGTAATTTCATCTTTACCTGCCATTAAGATATATTTTCTGGGAGCTCCTGCTGTGGCTCAGCCGGTTACGAACCAGACTAGTATCCATGAGGATGTGGGTTTGATCCCTGGCTTCTCCCACTGGGTTAAGGATCCAGCATTTCTTTGAGCTGTGTCATAGGCTGCAGATGCGGCTCAGATCTGGCGTTGCTGTGGCTGTGGTGCAGGCTGGCAACTGCAGCTCTGACTCTGATTCGACCCCTAGCCTGGGAACTTCCATATGCTGCAGGCGCGGCCCTATAAAGTGGAAAAAAGATAAATCTTCTGGAGAGACTAAGAATCTCTCCAAAAAACATGGACAAGGTGAAATATTCAGTTTCTTCCTCTCAGACTTTCTTCCCCTGCATTTGCTCTTGTGACGAGGAGCATCACTGCCTAACCAGCTTAGGAGTCAAGGCTTTGCCCACATCGTCTCCTCAGATCTTTCTTATCCTCCCTGTCTGTGAGAAAAAGGTGCTGCCTCAAATAGAGTCTGTCCCTTCCTCTGCATCCAGGCTATGGCTGCTGTTTTAAAAGTTTATTGATTTTTTTTTTCAGTGCAAAAGTAAAACATGCTTAGGGAAATATATTGCAAACTGTATGTAAGAAAAAAAAAATCACCAATAATCTCACCTCCCACTTCACTATTTTGGTGCATCTCCTTCTAGGATTTTTCTTACACATAATTTTGCTAATTTAGCTGCGACCAAACCATACTCATACTTTTCTATTTTGCTTTTTCTTTGGTTATAACCTGATAATTTTCTAGTATTATTAAAAATTCTTTGTAAACTTTTAGATTTATTATGTTTTCCTAATAGTCCATTAAGTGAATATACCACAGTTTATATAACCATTCCCCTATTGTCCAGTATTTTAATGATGATGATTGTGCATAAACTCTTCTACTAGATTCAGCTGTTTGCTTACAATGAACACCCAGAAATGTGATTTGCCATCAAAGCCTATAAACATTTTAAAGATTATGTTTCTATCCATTCTCCATGTTATGGTTATACATGTATCTTCTTTGAACACTTCTGTAACCACTTCCCTTTCCAAAACAGGTGACAGATAGGTGGCTGGTCATTCATGTTCTATAAACGGAATCTAAATTCCTTAGCTTGCCATTCTAAGGCCTATCACACTCATGTTCATCAGTCTATCTGCTTATCTTTCCTTCTCAACTTCAGCATCCTAGCTTCTAACTCTACTGAACTGTTCCTTACTCTTCAAATAAAATTCTGTAATTTGTCCCTATCTCTGCCTCTACCTAGATGGACACTTCTTTTCCTTCTTCTTCTTCTAGTAAATTCAGTTGTTTCCTTATGATGAACACCCAGAAATGGGATGTTCACTTAAAAACTTAAAACTTTTAAAAATGTTATTTTAAAAGAGTCATTGTAGATTCACATCCAAATGGAGAGTAAGGTACTACAGAGGTTTCTCATATTCTCCTCCCTGCCATCCCCACACATGCACAGCGCCCCCCCCATTATCAATATACTTCATCATAGGGTAATTTTCCTATGACTGACGAACCTACATGGACACATCATAAATATCCAAAGACGACAGCTTCATTAGGGCTCACTCTTGGCATTGTACATTCTATAGGTTTGGAGAAATGTATAATGACATGTGCCCATCATTGCAGCGTCATGCAGAATATTTTCACCGCCCTAAAAATCCTCTGTGATCCAGCTATTCATCTCTTCCCCACCCACAACATGCTGACAACCACTTATCCTTTTACTGTCTCCATAATTTTGTCTTTTTTTAGGATGACATATAATTGGAAACATGGAATATGTAGCCTTTTCAGATGGGCTTCTTTCAACCAGTAATATGCTTTATGATTCCTCCACTGCTTTTCATGGCTTGATCATTTCTTTTTTGGCACTGAATAAAATTCTATTGTCTGAGTGTACCATGTATGTTTTTTTAATCTATTCACCTACTAAAGGAAATCTTGGTTGCTTCTGAGATTTGGTAATTATGAAACAAGCTGCTCTAAACATCCATGGGCAAGTTTTCAGGTGGGCCTAATTTTCTAACTTCTTTGGGTAAATACAAGGACGGTGATTATGGTTCACGTGGTAAGCGTATGTTCAGTTCCATAAGAACCTACCAAACTACCTTCCGAAGTGGCTATACCATTTTGCGTTCCCAGGAGTAAGGACAGGTGGGAGTTCCTGTTGCCCCACATCCTCACCAGCATTTGCTGTTGTCAGTGTTTTGGATTCTGGCCTTTTTAATGGGTGTGTAGTGGTATCTCGTTTTAGTTTCAATTTCCCTGATGACATATGATGTGGAACATCTTCTCACATGCTCATTCACCATCTGTATATCTTCTCTGATGAGGTGCCCAGGAATTAGGCCCATTTTGTTTATTTTCCTATTGTTGAGTTTTAGAAGTGCTTTATCTATTTTGGATAGTAGTCCTTTGTCAGAGTGCCTTTGGTTTTTGTTTTTGGTTTGTTTGTTTTTGGCTGCACCCATGGCATATGGAAGTTCCTGGGCCAGAGACTGATTCTGAGCTGCAGCTGTGAACTATGCCACATTGGCAGCAAATGCCACATCCTTAAACCACTGCACAATAGTGGGAACTCCAAGAGTGTGTTTTGCAAATATTTCTCCCAGTTTGTGACTTGTCTTCTCATGATCTTGACATGATCTTTTGCAGAAGGTTTTAATTTTAATGAAGTCCAGCTTATCAATTATTTCTTTCACAGACTGTGCCTTTGGTGTTGTATCTAAAAAGTCATCACCATACTCAAGCTAATCTAGGTTTTTCTTATGTTATCTTCCAGGAGTTTTATAGCTTTTTTATTTTACATGTAAGTCTATGAAACATTTTGACTTAAATTCTGTGAAGAGTATAACGTCTGAGTCTAGAATCATTTTTTGCATATGGGTGTTTGTCTTTTGTTTGTTTGTTTAGGGCCACACTTGAGACATATGGAAATTCCCAGGCTAGGGATATCCACGGGAGCTTTGGCTGCTGGCCTATGCCACAGCTTCAGGAATGCTGGATCCTTAACCTATGGAGTGAGGCTAGTGATCAAACTCACATCCTTACAGACACTATGTTAGGTCCTTAACCCACTGAGCCATAATGGAACTCTTGTCTGGTTTTAACTATTTATTAAATAGAGTATCTTCACTCCATTGTATTGCCTTTGCTTCTTTGTCAAAGATCAGTTGGCTGTATTTATGGTGGTCTATTTCTGGGCTCTCTATGCTGTTCTATTGATCTATTTATTTTTTTCACCAATATCACATTATTTTGATTACTACAGCTTTATAGTAAGTCTAGAAGTTGAATAGCATCAGTCCTCCAACTTTGTTCTTCTCCTTCAATACTGTGTTGGCAATTCTGAGTCTTTTGCCTCTCCATATAAACTTTGGAATCAGTCTGTCAATATCCATAAAATAACTTGCTGAAATTTTGAATGGGATTGCACTGAATCTGTAGACCAAGTTGGGAAGAATTGACATCTTGACAATATTGAGTCTTCCTAATCATGAACATGGAATATCTGTTTAGTTAGTTCTTTGACTTGTTGTTGTTGTTGTTGCTCATTAGAGTTTGTAGCTTTACTCACATAGATCTTATACATATTTTATTAATTTGTACCTAAATATTTCATATTTAGGGGGTGTTATCCCTTTTCCTTATTCAGTTAAAATCTTTGCTTTAAAGTCCAACCTAACTCCTTAGGGAAATTTACCCTAAATCCTTCCTCAGCCTAAAAATAATCACTCCCAATTCTTGCTTTCTATTCTCATGCTATATTTCGCTTACATTTCTGATGTTGCAATTGCCACATATTTGTAGTATAGTTTATTACAGGTAGATGTAATGAGTTTTTAAAGGGTTTTTAAAACCATCTATTGCTACTATTTAAGTGGCCTCCACACAGGTAAAACTTAGCAGTGTTTATAAAGCTATATTTAGTTCAATAGATGCAGATCGACAAAGTCAGGTCTTAAATGAGCTAAGTATGCTTTTGCATTTAGTTTCTCTCTGTAGGTTGAGTGGTAGATAAAATAATATTTCCCTGCTGTTATTCCATAAGATATTTCTAAAGTAAAAAATAATATATAAATATGCTTAGAGATTCTAAACAAGCAAACAAATGAATGCATATAACCAGGATATTATAATTTTCTCCTAATTCTGCCTTATTTATAACCTACTTCTGAATCAATCTAATTTGATCTGGAGAGAAAAACATCATGATAGCATCTAATTGAAACATTTTCTTAATATAAGGCAAGAAAGGAATTAGATCCCAACTGCCTTGCTGAAAAGTCAGAAGAAAGAAAACTTTTCAAGGGTTAAACAGTGGGGAATTGACTGGATAATACTAGGCATATACTTGTGATTGGGACCTAATGACACAAAATTTGCATGCAATATTATTAAAGTTATGCCACTAATTACATTGGAAATTTGAGTCCATGTGTGCATGTGTTTCACATAATTTTGATGGGAATTAGTATCAGAAAAACCTTGAACCTTCTTAACATCATGAACCTGCTGAATGAAAGAAGCTATTACACTGACCATCCATTAAATGCCACCACAGAACTATATAGATTTCTAAAACTCAGACATTTCATCTTTCTAGATATAAAATGTTGACAGTTTCTTGTTATTTTCTGTTAATTTTTTATGCTTTATTTTTCTAGTCTGAATATTATTTGCTAATTTGAGGTCTTTAAAGTCCTGGGGGGGATGGGGCAGATCTTAATCCTTGTTAATTTGTATTATTTAAGTAAATTTTCTAAAATTTTAGAACATAAGTGGCATTAAAGTTATGTCAACCTATCTTTAGTATTTTGTGGCATACATGTTATTCTGATAGGACAATAAACCAAAAAATGTACTTACAATGAAAAAAATTTATGCAAAGTATCAAATTATATTAAAATTTCAAATTGATAAGAGATGAAAGCACATCTAACAATTTTGAAGTAATTTACTTTACTAGCACCATTTAAAGGGGGACTAATTAATGAATAAATAAAATAGAAAAAGTAACATTCACTGTTCTTTTATTAAATAGATAACACTTACTAGAATCAACCAATATTGGGTACAATTTGAAAGCTAGAATTATGGACTATTTGTATAGATTGGCTGAGACACATTCGTACAGAAGAAGCAAAATTGCATTATAAAAATCCAAAGCCCAAAAGCCATTTTGCTTCAGGTTCCTATCACAGTTAGCTCAAAATCAATCCAACTTGACATTTATTCAGACCTACTAGCAAAGCCCTGTGCTAGGTGCTATGGAATATTTAAAACGGACAAGATATGACTTCTACTTTCAAGGAAAGAGTAGGCAAGTAGAAAAGCTAAACCATCTATGCAATTAACCATAACATTATATAGATGTGCTAAGAAACATGATGGAAATATAAACAAAGCCCTGTGGGGCTCACAAAGGTAGCAAGATTCGTTCTAGCTGATGGACTAGAGGAAGATTTAGAGAGATGGCATTGGAACTGGGACTAGAAGAATGGTTAGGATTTAGACAGAAAGCAGCAAGAAGGCTCGAAGATGAGTAGTGAGAAGGATATTCTATGCAGAAGCAAAGGTGACCAAAGAAATAAACTTCTCCAATATAGACGGTGTTTGTGGACTTGGTAATACTCTGGTGTGAATGATGTGAAAACGTATGAAGGGAATAAAGGCATTCTACCCTGGTGCGACTGGGTTGAATTCACTTCTTCCTAAGTTAGGTGATGCTAAAGATAGGTTATAATCAAAACCATGAGAAAACAGGATATAATCAAGGAGTATTTGTTTTAACTTATTTTCAATTCTTTTTAATTAAAAAATTAATCAGAAGACTTGAGAATAGGGGTTCATGAAACCAATGCAATTATATGCAACCTATGCATTTGAGAATTTATTCACATTTATCTGGGAAAGGAGTTTCATCCTATTCTCCTAAGGGTGCTTTACCCTTAAAAATGTTAAAAATCATGGAGTTCCCATCGTGGCTCAGTGGTTAATGAATCCAACTAGGAACCACGAGGTTGCAGGTTTGATCCCTGGCCTTGCTCAGTGGGTTAAGGATCTGGCGTTGCCGTGAGCTGTGGTGTCGCAGACGTGGCTGGGATCTGGTGTTGCTGTGGCTCTGACAAAGGCCGGCAGCTACAGCTCCGATTAGACCCCTACCCTGGCCTGGGAACCTCCATATGCCTTGGGTGCAGCCCTAGAAAATACAAAAAAAAAAAAAAAAAAAAAGCCAAAAAAATGTTAAAAATCACTGCTCTAGAGGAAACTGGTTAGTTTTAAACAACACTAAATTTTTATTACTTTCTTTTCCTACCAAATAATATAACTTGTATTTAATTTGTCATGCTCTATTATAATCATTCTGCTTCAACTCTAAAGGATGGCATTCTATAACCTCCTCTTTGTTTTGTTTTCTCTACTTTTTTAGAAAAGGGCAAAAATAAAATACACATTTAAAAAAATTTAAAAATACAGAGTTGTACAAAGAGAAAGTTAATACACTGCATAACCTTTGCATTAATTCTTCCCACAACTAGGAATATATTTGTTCATAGCTTTTAATCTTCACCCCATGTAGATTTATGTCTACACTGTTTGCATGCACACGTATATATGTGAAAGCAAAGAGAGTAATAGACATGCTTTCTTTTTCCA
Organism: Sus scrofa; assembly: GCF_054392235.1. Taxonomy (NCBI): domain Eukaryota; kingdom Metazoa; phylum Chordata; class Mammalia; order Artiodactyla; family Suidae; genus Sus; species Sus scrofa. The sequence goes on from NC_139383.1 coordinate 5,300,533, forward strand.
AAATAAAAATGGTACTATTTTAAACAAGAAGTGCAAAATCTATACACATTTAAAACAATATACCATGGACATCTTTCCAGGTAGGTACACTTAAATCTAATTTATTCTTTTAAATAGCTATAAAATATTCTGTTGTAGAAATATACTATAATTCATTTGCTTATTTTCTAATTGATAAACATTGATGTCGTTTATGATTTTGAGTCTTTAAATTGTTGTTATAAACACTTTTATACGCATACCATTATATGCAGGTGTTTTTATTTTTATAGGATTAAAAAATAGAGTGTGATTGGAATGTTCATAAAATCATGGACATTATCACAAAACTTTTAAAGAAGCTTTAGCAATTCATCTTCTTCCTGAAGTATTAGCAAATATCCATTTGGCTATACCCTTGCCCAGGGATAATATTCTAAATATTTAGCAATAAGCAAAGCAAAAACATTCAAGAATTCAGGTGATATGCTTTAACCTTCTACTTGCTGCATATTGAAGCTGGAAGAGTCTGACCAATCAGAGAAGGTGGGACAGAATTCTGGGAGAGGAAGGGAGATCAAAGTGGCAAATATTTATGAACTGAAATATTAATATTACAAGGGTCACATTAAACTTATTAGATAAATGTCAGCCCTGTCATTGCTAGGTCTGAATATTACCAAATTTTAAAACATTTTTGCAGAATTAATGACCAAAAGTAGTATCTCGTTGATATGTTTAATTTGTGTTTCCTCAAGTTTTAGTTTAGAAGGATGACTTTTAGATGTTAATTTATGTTCACTTATATATTATTTCTTTAAATTTTTTGCCTATTTTTATTTGTGCTATTTACCTTTTTATTATCATTTTGAAGGAGCCATTTGTATGTGACTGATATTATTTGTCTTTCAAATGTTTACAAATATATATTCTCTGGCTCTGTTCTTTATTGTTAATCTATATTTAAGGTAACTTTCACTGTACCAAAGTTTTAATAATGATATAAAAATACTCTCTTAATCTAAATGCTATTATATTCATGTTTATTTAAGAAATTTGCATATTTTCTTCTTAGTAACTATATAGTTTTTAAATTTTGTGATTTTCCATTTTCATTTCCAACTGGATATTGATATAAGAAAAGCACTTTTTTGTGTATTTATTTTATATCCATCCATCTTACCAAATTTTTTGGTACTTCTAATAGTACTTAATCGGATATCTCAGGTTTGAGATATCTGATCTTTGATTACTTTTTGATTGTTGTTATATGATAGGATTACTGGATCATATGGTAACTCTATTTGAAGTTTTTTAAGGAAATTCTATACTTTTCCACAGTGGTGGCACCAATTTGCATTCCCACCAACAGTATAGGAAGGTTCCCTTTTCTCCACTCCCCCTCCAGCATTTGTTACTTGTAGACTTAACGATGGTCATTCTGACAGGTGTGAGGTGATACTCACTGCAGTTTTGATTTGCATTTCTCTTAGTGATTAGTGATGCTGAGCATCTTCTCATGTGCCTGTTAGCACATGACAAATCTGTCTGTCTTTGGAGAAATACCTATTTCTGTCTTCTGCCCAGTTTTTGATTGTGTGTGTGTGTGTGTGTGTGTGTGTGTGTGTGTTTTGTTTTGCTTTGTTTTTGTTAGGGAGTTGTATAAACTGTATGTTTTGGAAATTAAGGCTTTGCTGTTGGTCACATTGTTTGCAAGTATTTTCTCCCAGTCTGTGGGTCATCTTTTCATTTTGTTTATGGTTTCCTTTGCTATGCAAAAGCTTAAAGGTTTAATTAGGTCCCATTTGCTTATTTTTGCTTTTATTTCTATTCCCTTTGGATACTGACCTAAGATTAGTATGATCTATGTCAGAGATCACTGCCAGACTATTATTGCCAGCTTTTTTACCTGATATTTTAATCTGGATGCCTAACTACTGTTCAGTCACCACATTTTTAAACTAGGATTATCTTTGTACACATAGTTTTCTTCCTCTGTCTCCTGATGGTTACTGATGGGGCCTTCTACTAAATCATTCAGTCGGAAACTTTGACTACGTTCTTTCTTACCCCTTCAACTGCCTTTCTTCCCTCTCAATTCCAAACCGTTATAACATCCTGATGACTCCACTTAAAAATAACTCTCAAACCCTTCTCCGTCTTTCCATCCATGACACAACTATTTTATTCTGTTCTCATGGCTAGACCTTCCTGCATTATTCACTTTAGTGCATTCTTAGAATTGTTCCCAAAGTTTTGTTAAAATACAAAACAGTTTTATTCCTCTATTTAAAAAACTCAATGTCTCTTACGAGCTTTCAGAATAAAATTTAAATTTTAAATATGGCACACAGTGCCTTTCATATTCTAGAACAAAACACTCCTCCTAGTCTTTTCTTGTGCCCCCCTTGCTGCCACTTCTCACTATAAGGTGTTGTTCAATGCCTTGTGGTTTCAAGATTTCTCAAATACACACTTGGTCTTTTTCGTCTCTGTGCCTTCCCTGCACACCCAGGGCCTCTCTGCACACCTCCATGCTTCAGATCCTGTCTCAGAAACCCAGCCCTCTCCAGCTGCCTGTCCCATTCTGAACTCTCATAACACTGCATGTGGGAACTCCTTACAGCTTTGTATCCACAGCATAACACTCGGTGTGGCACGACTTTAATAACGACTTTAATGGAAAGAAGGAAGGAAGACCTACTAAAGATTTTATTTGAATTGAATTATTTTAAAAACAACTATTCCTAAAAACAGATAAATCAATAAAAAATGTTGAAGTGATTAAGAAGGATATACTAAACAAAGCTGATTTTTAATACACAAAAATTTAGGGCAGAATTGAGTAACTGAGAGAAAAAAATAAGTAATTATGCTGTATGTCAGCAAACTTATCTTCAGTGAAAAGTGGTTTAGAGAGCAAAAAAATAAATGAAAAAGCTGACGTTAAACATGAAAAATGAGCACAGTGCTTTATGCTTTGTAAACACTTTATTGCACTTAAAATGTAAGGCAAAATATAAAGAAAAGATACCTTGTACCACTGAATTTTGGTAAAGAGCAGATGATGAATTTTCTCATGTTCTACAGAACTTATTGCAACAACACCTTGTATTTTAAGTCAGGTTTTTAACTGAACAAGTGTTAATACATGCTGTTCATTTGTCACAGATCAGGACATATTTATATTTACAATACCACGTTTAATTATTACTAAGATAACTGGGCTTAGACTGCAATAGTAATTTACATGAAGGTGACGGGGTCCCTCCCATAGCGTGAATCACCATCTGCTCGCTTAAGGTTCCTCAATATGTATCTTCACTCTCTTAACCCACATGGACTAAGTGGCTAGACACAGCACTAGGCATGCTCCAGACAAGAGATCAGGGGAACTCAACAAAGTCAGCTCAATTTGCTACACTGATGTGCTTGAAATTCCACCAGATCCACATGTTTTCTGTGTTTGCAGTGAAAGGCAGAAAACAGGCCTTGAGTACCAGAGAGCGATAAGACTCAGTCACAGCAGCCATGGCAAACAGCCAGTGCTACTGTACCTGCCTGGCACGACAAGGACTTGGGAGTGATCACCAGGTTTAAGTGCCACTTGTCACCAGCTTGTTATAAGGGGAGGTGGGCAAGTGACTTCGACTGTGGACTGTGCAGTTTTATCAGACATAAAAAGGAGCTCATAATAACGTCTACCTTGTAAGGCAGTTCTTGTGAGGATTAAATATAAAGCCCTTAGAGATATACTAAGCATTACATACGTGTTAGCTGTTACCAGAATTATTATTTAAGGAGGTACGATGCATGAAGATAGAACAAAGTCAGAAAATTTGAAATTTTAAAAACAAAAAGGGCCTGCTCTCTTATCATACCACTGCACCAGTTATGTTCACCATGGAGGTGGCATCTGGTGGCACTTTATCCTACATTTGTAACGAGGGATTATGGTTACACTGAAGCTATGTGAAGTACTTACATGAGCTCTATTACAGGCATGAAACTTCCTTTTTAGTTTAAGTTTTGATAATCTACAGGGCTTTTTTGTGTGTGTGACTGTTTCGTAATGTTACAATAAATTCTTTTCCAAATTTTCCACTAAAATTTCAAATGAAGGAGTCCCTGTCATGGCACAGTGGTTAACGAATCCGACTAGGAACCGTGAGGTTGCGGGTTTGATCCCTGGCTTTGCTCAGTGGGTTAATAATGATCTGGTGTTGCTGCGAGCTGTGGTGTAGGTCTCAGACGCGGCTCGGATCTGGCATTGCTATGGTATAGGCTGCCAGCTGCTGCTCCGATTGGACCCCTAGCCTGGGAACCTCCGTATGCAGTGGGTGAGGCCCTCAAAAAGACAAAACACAAAATAAATAAATAAATAAAAATTAAAAAAATAAAATTTCAAGTGAAAAAGGGTAATATATTGAGAGAAAATTTAGAAAATAACAGACAAAAGAGTATTTAAACTACCCGAGTAAATATGTAGCCGTGGGGCTTATGACATCTACCTTCTTTCTGAAATCCAAGTCTCTCCTGACTGTCACAAACCTTTCTATTTACCCTTTTGCCCAGCCTAAATAATGGCACTCCCACAGTTATTTTCCTCTTCTTCAGAAGGTACATCTTTGGAACTGTGTACACACACACACACACACACACATCCCTCTTGATGTGCAAAGTAGGATAATTGATGGATTTCTAAAATTTAATTAGTCTCTCTTTATTGAAACAATGGTTTATTACAGCATAAATATGCTGAGTAAGACCTGAAAAAAAGTAGACAGGTGGTGGAACATCTAATTCTGGGGGGAGGAACTCAGAGGGAAATTTAAGAAAGAAGGTTAACAACTTTATAGGCAAAATGATATGACATTTCAAATAAAATAATTCCTTGGCTTGCTACAAAGCAATAGTAGATGTTTTCAACCTGGCATGCAGCTGTAAGAATGAGGAGTGACTGGGGACCCTTGAGAGTGGGTCTTATAAACAATAGCTGCAGTTAAAATTAAAGAGTTACCATGCATGAGACAGGGTGGGGCCTTTCATCCACACGACAAGAATGGCCTCATACTTGCAAAGAACTTTCACATCCATTCTCTCATTTGGATTTCAACTCGGCAATGGGCACTAGTTAGGGCAGATCTCCGTCTTCTACTTTTATAGCCAAAGGATTGAGACCAGAGAGGGGCATGGCTTGTCTGGTGTACCACGGCTTGTCAATTCTAATGCCAGGTCCTGGGGGCCCAATTCCTGAATTATCTAGTGTTTCATCCAAGTTCCATTCAAAATCCACAGCAATCACCATCTTTCACATTATTTTTACCATAGTAGGAGCTATGCTAAGTTGTCTGTGTTCTAGATTTTTTTCTCTGTCAATGTTACAGGCTCAAAAGTAAATTTCTTCAAATTAGAGGACCCTTCCTAGGAATATTTCTTAATCCTGAGGTCACAGCTTCTTTGTATATGGTAGATAAACATAAAAGAATTTGATTTATAATAAAAGCTACAATCTACAATACACATTTGGGATTTCTAAATGACATAATAAATATTTAAATTAAAAAAAATCAGGACAGTGGCTATGATTTCAGAACTCATATATCAAAGAACACTGTCTTCCATCATAGAGTGTTAGATATCGAAGACCACTTAAACTGTGCCAAATATTGAGAAGATGATTCTTCAGTTTATTGTGTGATCACTATCTGGAATCTCAAGAGGGTATAGTTGGTCTTGAGATAGCCAGGTTCAGCAGCTGAGTTATGAGACCTCCTCATTTCAACCTAGAAAAATTTCATACTTCAGCAGATGCTGTGCAGGTGGATCAGAGGATGAAGGTGACTCGATGGGTAAGTCCAATTTTCTGCAAGTTCGAGGGATGGTCTGAAGTGATCCATTTGTTTCATGATTTATAACAGAGATAAAGTTGGGTGAACGCAGTTGAAAGGATATATAATTCCATACTAGTATTAATTGAGAGGGCACAGTTTATTCAGATCATAGTGGACTAAGAAGGATATGATCAGGATAAGCAGCCAACTGAATGATGTAAACTTCATAAGAAAATGTGGACCAGACTGGACTGAATGGCTCAAGTGGGCAATCTTTTGGGACCTCCTTAATGCAATTGTCAAGTGGTAACGTAATAAATGGCCTTAGGAAGTTTTACTCTTCAACGGGCCTATAGGAGGCTGAGACATTTTCATTTCATAACAAGTCACTGCAGAGGAGAAAGGATCTCAAAGATCTCTTCGTCTTCTAAATAAGGAAGTTGGGTCTCGAAAATTGGAGACTCACTGAAGTCGTAAAATCTGTGCCAGGCATCTTGGACTGGAGGCTAGATAGACATCTAGGACTAGATGCTGGGTTTCAGATTCCTGGCCCAGCATTCCACCTCCTGTCATCCTGACCTGTCCCCACTTAGGGGTCAGAGCCCTCAAGACCACACGTGGCCACACAGTGAGAAGAATACATGTGTCCCTTAGGAAAATGGTGAGTCCTCTGGTTACAGTGGGCAGAGACACAGGAAGGGAAGAAAAAAGGCAGCACCAGTACATGGCAGCTCCCCTCTACAGGGACCTCGGAGATGCAGGACCACTCAGGGAAATGGAGGAGCTTCTTCCTGGACCTAATGAAAACTGGGCAGAACTGGGCTTAATAACAGGGGTGCACGCAACCCCCTCCCCCCAAACCCTAGTGATATTTGAATGGAAAAGAAGGACTGCTTGCAGTTTTGGCAATATTAAAAATTTTATCCAATAAGATTTGCTTTGGAAACAGGTTTTTTTTTGACCAACATTCTCTAGTAAAACCTTGACTCCATTTATGTGTACCTCTGAGATGCGGGGTATAATTCTGGAGGAAGATGCACAGCTACCATGAATCTAAAATCTCAAGAAAGGTGATTGCAAGGAAATTTGAGGCTGCCACATTTTAGCGGTTTCTCTTTTATACTGTGTATAAATTCTTTGTGCTTTGACACTGGTTTCCTCCCAAGGTATCTGGGAAGCTCTGTAAAGGCTCACTTATAGATCTTCATAATACTGCTGTGGTCGTAACAGGCAGGAGCAATGGCTCGCTGCTGGTTCTTTATCTATAATGAGTGACTTCATAGGTTACACAGATTGACAATCTGGCCCATAATCCATATTTTGTAAAGGGCAGAACTACAGCCTAGATAGGCAGGATGACACAAGGCTCCACAAATCAATATCAGGGCCCCAGACAGAATCTTGCTCCTATTACTCCTTGTCCAATTCTTTATTTACCTACCTTTCCTCTCTAAAGCTCATGTCAAGTGCAACTTGCAAATAAAAGTTTTACCCAAGAATGCTCTATGACAGTGAAGAAAGCTCAGTCTTTATAACCTGAATTTGGGTTAAGAAAACTGTCAATACAAAGGGAAATTGCAGAGTAGTTGTGGAGACTAGAACAAAACTATCAGTTTTAATAATAAAGTGAAAATGATATCCACATCTCTACCCAAACTTGTTTTTCAGTATAGGAATATTAAAAATGGGATGTGGTTACAAACCCTGCAGCCTTTGAAACAATCACTGAGTTACAGCACAAGGATACCCTCTAGTTGATTACTTCAGTCAAGAATATATGGCTTAGGTGACAGGGCAATGCCAGCATTAAATTTTGTTTTATGTTGTCATCTCTACCTGTTTGGGGTGTGAACTGTGATGAGAAGTATTTCATTCCTTTGATTTACTGTGTTCAGAACAAGGATTAAAGATAGGCAACTTGAACTCTCTCAACAACTTTCAAGAGATAAAGCGCTGTGAAAAGACACTACTGGATGCTCCAGGACTGCTTACAAAGTTCTTCTGAACAGACCACTAATGAGAAGCATTTTATTAATCCAATATCCACTTGGCAAGATTCTTCTTGGGTGAGGGAATGGCTAGGAGTGAAACTAAGTGGAGTAAGTAAGGGGTTTTGAAACTGCATAAACGTTATTGTTCTTGGTACATAGGAAAGCAAATGTTTTCTTCACTGGTAGCTGAGATTCTTGCCAAATGAGACAAGAGGGACCAGGTGAGCCATGACATGTTCAATACAGCCAGCTTACTGCAAGATAACCTACTCTATAGAACCTTAACTATATAACCCCTGATATAGCTCTGAAATACCAGTGGGTGTTCCCACATGCTCAATTCAAACTGTGCTCATTTTTTCACACATCTATTCCTCAGCCTCATGCGGCATTCTGAGGCACTTTTGGGATAAGTGGCAGCTGAAAAACGGGGGGATACCTCCCAAACAACTGAGGATCTCAGAGCTGGAAGAGAACCTGATGACAATCTTCTCTCCCTTCTTTTCTTTCTGATGAGAAAACTCACCTCACTGAAAACCTAACTCACATGAGAAGGGACTACTTGCACTGCAAGGCTGCATGCAGAGTTTGAAAGTCTAGTTTAAATGGTCCCCGTCAAACCTCACATCCAACCAACTGGATGCAAACATGTCAGGCACAGAAATCTCTACTACACCTGGCCTGCTGGCAGGGTTCAATGGACCATTCCCTTTCATTCGGTAATGCTGGGTGCTGGGTGCCGGGAGCCAGGGCTTAACAGCACAGGCATGCCCCTGCCCTCAGAGAGCTTGCATTCCCTTGGGTAGACATGCAACAAACAGGCAGATAGATAATAGTAATTTGTGATAAATGCTCTAAAGCAGACACATTATGTTTAATTCATTGAATTTACCATAGATTATAAAGTGGGGAAGGAGATGGCAAAAACTAACTTTAATTAAGGAAACTTTCTAAAGAAGAGAAAATCATGGACTTGAAGAATAGAGTTGTGGTCACCAAGGGGGAAGGGGAGGGAGTGGGAGGGACTGGGAGCTTGGGGTCAATAGATGCGGAATGAAGCCCTTGGGATGGATTAGCAACGGGATCCTGCTGTGCAGCACTGGGAACTCTGTCTAGTCACTTATGATGGAACACGTAACGTGAGAAAAGAGAATGTAATACTGTATGTGTAACCGGGTCACCATGCTGTACGCTAGAAAAAATATATATATAAATAAAGGATTTAAAAAAAAAAGAAAAAAAAAAGAAGTTGAGAAAGACCTTTTCCTTTTGCAAGGGGGACTGTGTTGAGATCTAAAGAATGGGAAAGGGGCAGTCATTTCATGCAGAGGGAGTGGCAGCATAGAGCCCCCAGGCTTTGTGGAGGAAGACCTAAGAGCTTTGAAGGACTGAAATAACGCCTAAGTGGAGAGACCTTGGTGAGTGAGAGGCAGGCAAGGTCCAGGTAAAGAGTTTGGTGTTTTAAAGAAGTGTGAAAAAAGTCATTGCAGTGGAGTGACCTGTTAGGCTCACCTTTGTTTTTTGGTGATAGGGCCAGGGTGGCAAGAGAGAGGGTAAAGTGACAAGCAGGGGTCAGCTGCAGTGTTCCGGACAAGAGAGGGTGGTGGCAAAGGAGATGGAGGGAAGTGGATGGGTTCGAGACATATTTTGGGGACATTAAGTGCTGTCGCTCGTTAATGGCTTGAGGCTGAGGGGAAAGGGAAGAACCAAGGGGACTCCTGGTTTTCTGTCTTGAGTACCTGATCATCCATCAGTAATTAATAGCTTTACTTTGAGGTAAACAAGATAGAAAATACCAAATATTATTTGAGCGAATAAAATTAGTTAATGTACCTTTATTAGTGTCTAACTTAAATTGGGAAGTAAGTATGATATAGGTGAGTAGGATTCTGGTCCATTTTTAGTTTCTAAGCTTTTTATTTATTTTAACATGGACGTCTGGCTTCCTTTTCTTGGATTATATACCCGTGCTCTATTATTTGATTGAAAGTTGGGTAGCAATTTTTTCCCACCTACTTGGTTCCTTCATTACTAGAATTCTGTCACATTGGAACATCAATAATTGAACATGTCCAAGAAAGCAGGAAGTTAACTCAGAAATGTATATCATTCTGACTGCTTTAAGTTCGGTTTGACAGGAAAACATCTGCCTTTCAAAAGAAAGTGCTATCTTGTTCTTGCTTTGAGATTCCTGGAAGAATTGCAGAATCTAACTACAAATGTCTCACTAATCCTCACAACATTTCAGTGAAGAAGGAAAGTGTAGATTTCTTTTGTTTTGACAGTATTCTTGGTGAGATTGAATATATAACAATGTCATTATAATTTTTTTAAAATTTATTTTATAAAATAAATTTTGATCTAATGTATATATGGGTATATTTAATTTTGGACAGTCTGTGCATCCAATGAAGGTGAAATACATGTTAAGATAATCCCAGAGAGTGATATATCCCTTGATTTATTTAGCTTTACATCAAAGAAAGAGAAGAACACTGAGAAGCATAGAAAGAGACACACAAGTCGCAAGACATTTGTCTGTCTACTTAGTTACAGTGGTCTGGGATACAACCCGACAGAGGAAGAGACAGGTGCTGTGTAAATCACTATATAAATAATCCACAGAATAGTATTGGTTGAATGAAAATATCATTTAGAACTATTTTGAATAACATTCCATGTTTAAAAGGAACAAACATAGAAAAAAGTTTAATATAAACCATGAGTTATTTTTCAAAATATGCATTCATATTCCATTTCATGTTTAATTTATGATTGGTTTTATATGATGGGCTCATTATTGAAGAAAATGTTATATTGCTAAGAAAAGTAGTTTACATTGCAGGATTTTAAAAAGATAATTAAGAATGAGAAAATCTGCCAGCATTCTCTATTGATCAAATACACTGGTCAAAAGCCTAAATGTAATTGAAATATGAAAATATGAAGGCCACATGGTGGATTTGACATGTTTCATATCTGCTAAACTAAGCTCTAACACTACGCAGACAACCTAGAGAACAGTTTAACTTTTAATAACACACTTTTAGATTCCAATAGATGGTGTTGGAGCAAGCATTCAGAAACTAGATATATCAGAGACTAAACACATTTAACACATGAAAAACGTGTTGTTGTTGTTGTTGTTTCAGTTTTAGTAATAGAACTGCTACCAGATGCATTCTAGCAAATTATCTACTTCTTTGTTTCAAATTCCAAAAAGAAGCATCTGTTCTTAAAAGCAAGCATTCCTTTCTATAATAAAAAATATCATGTGCCACTTATGAGCATTTTACAGCTTGAAACATTTAATATAATAAAATGTGCAATGGGGGAAAAAAGAGAAATCACAGAGTGTCAAGTAACAGAGTGTCTGGTACAGAGCTAGATTTAAGTTGCCCCAAAGCTAGTTTTAGATGTATTCATTTGTGTATCTAATCATCGTGTAATTTCCTTGCAGTTTTGATGTAAATACACAAATTCCCATGTCTATGAGCCAGAAAGAACCTATATTCCAATGCACTGTTTGAAATTTAATTTGTTAGTCTTCTTCCTAACTAAAGCAATTCACAAAACCTTACAAGAGACCATCAAGCAACATACTATTTAAAAATACATCATTCCTTCACTTAAAATACATAGTGAACACTGCAGAATTATTGAGAAGATACTGTGAGTAAGCATTTAGGATACAATCACCAACAAAACAGAGATGAAAGACCAATAGGAAAGTAGACATCACACAAATCATCATGAATAACCAAGTGATTGATTATAAGAAAGCAAAATGCCACCAAGGGAAGGCAACAGGTACCACAGGGGATATTAGGTGGAAGTGAACCTACCTGTGGCCCCATCAGGCTTTCCTGAAAGGGATGTCTCGGGAAATATGATTATCTACTTGTTTGCGGACTTGTATTTTCTTGTACAATTCTCTTCATAGACTCTTTTCCATTGTGTCTAAGTGCATCCACTCACCCAACAAATACTGAAAACCTGCTCAGCCAGACCATATCCTTCCCTGACACTCTCTATAAATCCTGTACCTACATCAACCCAAGCATCAGCTGTCTTCGTTCCATAAGCCAGGCAGCAGGGAAACCGTGAAAACCTGCTCACTGAGCTGCACAGCATTTACTTTACATGACCTGGATGCTTTCTCTCTCCCAGCCCAAACTTCCCTACACCCTCAAGCCCATTAGTCCATCTTTGCCTCTTTATTTTCAGGAGATACCTGTCCTTTCTATTTCAGAAGAAGACAAAAAGAAGAGGTCAGTGGGTGTAAATCCTATTTTTTTCTTTCTACCAAACCTACAAATTTATCTGAATCCAGACCTGTCATTGCCTGCTGGTATCTATGAACTCTACCCCCTACCCATCACTGTAATCTGTTCCTTGTCTCCTTTCCCTCACCTGCAGCACCTCGGAACAGGCATTCCTCACCTCTCATCGGAAGGCTTCAAAAACTTATTTTCTCTTCTCTCTCCATCAGTCTTTTCCCATTCATTTTCTACGACACTATCAAGAGATATTCCTAAGGGCAATCATGCTCAGATCGATCCTATGCTTGAATAACATTTCTGGCGCCCCCACAGGGAGAGTGTCTAATCCTCGGCGTGACCATTTGCTTCTGTATCTGCTCCCCACCCTACTCCACCTGAACTGGGAGTCCTTGAGCACATCCCTCTCCACCCCCACCCCCACTGCACATGCACACACTTCCAACTCACGGCTCAGTGGCCCCACATCCTTTCACACTCTTCAGAGAGGAGGCCACAAGAACACAATAATCACAACACAACGTGAGGTATTCACACTCAGATGTATTCAAAATACCTGGAGAACTTCCCAGCGGGAAACTCCTTGTGAAGGTGTCACCTCTGAGACACCACTTCCTGCCATTTTTGATGTCTAAGCCCATAATTCTGACCCCTTGTTCCTTCGGTGGGTCGCTTCCTAGTCTTAGCTCAAGATCTTGCTTCAAATACTGTCTTCACTTTACTCATTCCTCACAGTATGTGGCAAAGTTACTTTTCTGCATTTGACATTGACCAGGACTTCCCCTTTCCAAGGGCTCAGTGTTGACCTCCTAATGCATTCAAATCCAAGTTAAAAGCTCCATGCAACTAATCTGCCTGGAAATCCTCAAAAAAAAAACCCTGCTGATTCCTTCAAGCCCATCCCTCCACACTTCACTAGCCACATGCTACTCCAGAATGATTCCTTCAGAACTTCAGGTCTTCCTTTAGTAGTTATTAAAATCACATCTTTCAGTGAAAATGCCAATGATTAACAAAAAGGAGGCCTATGGTAGCATTAATTTAATATTTTTGTGATTATTACTTTTCATAAAAATAGTAAAAGTAATCACAGTTTACTGTGTGCTGGAAATTTTGCTAAGCATTATCTCATTTTACCTTCCAAGAAACTCATTTATTTCACAGATAAGAAAACTGAGCTTTAATGAGATTAGGTAATTTTCCCAAAGTTATTAAGCTTGTAAACGGGCAGAGCCGAGATGTGAATCAGGCCTGATTCTGCGGTCCAGGATTTAACCACCGTAATAATACATTATCTGCTCCTGTTTTCACTATCTTGCTCCAGAATTACCAGTCTGCTAGTATACTTCTGTTGTGTTTATTTATTTGTTTTCCAACAATTCATTAAATAAATATTTAGTGAGTTCTAGCTCCTCCTCTAACTAGTCTCTATGAGTTGACAAAGATGTGTAATGCAGGAGTCGTCCCCCCAGAGAATTACTATCTAGATTGAAAGAGTGTTTTAAAAGTGACTGTGTGTGTGTAGTTTCAAACCATGACATAACTGACATAATACAAGGAAATACAGTAGGAAAATTAAAATGCTGAAAATATGCAGGCCTGGGATAGAGTTCTCTAATATATTTTTTTGTCCTTTTAGGGCCTCGCCCATGGCATATGGAGGTTCCCCGGCTAGGGGTTGAATCGGAGCTGTAGCTGCCAGCCTACGCCACAGCCACCATAACTCAGGATTCAAGCAGTGTCTGCGACCTACACCATAGCTCATGGCAATGCCGGATTCCCAACCCACTGAGCGAGGCCAAGTATCGAACTTGCATCCTCATGGAGACTGGTTGGGTTTGTTAACTACTGAGCCATGACGGGAACTCCAAGTTCTCTAATATTGAAACTACTCCTGAGACTGGTGAATTTCAAGGTGAGCAAAAATTGTTCAAGATCCTTAACTTTATGTACATGTAAACATGGAGTTATTTATTTATGTACCTATATTTAAACATTAATTCATGTATTCTTGTTGTAATCCGTGTCACTCTGTTTATATTATTTTGAGCTGAAAATTCCACACAATATACCTGTGATCCACAAGACTTTTATTGGCACCTTATGATTCTGGCATCACATAATGAGAGATTAGAAATTCCACGCTTTGATATTTGCACACCCAAGACGTGAACATCTTTTAATAACTGATATAATAACCTCTTGGAGACTCTTTTGTTACATAGAATTAGTCATTAAAAACTATGTTCCCTAAACAAATGTGATCTTTCATACTTTAAATTCCCCCACCTGTCTTCACCTGCCAAAACAAGCATCTCGATGATTTTTATAAGCAGTTCATTATAGAAAATCTGCCTTTCTTTCTGTAACTATATTGTGCCCCAATCTGACTTTTATCCAGTGCTTCCCTAGACATCTTCATCTTATTCTAGCAAACTAGTGTCATTAAAACTAATAAAGCTCTAGGATGCTAGCCCTCCAAGGACTCCAGCGGTCTTCTAATCACTGTGCCCTCATTGTGAGACCAGGACGTCATGGTCTCTCCGAGCACTGGCAAGTTCATGGCCAGGAACTCTGCTCAAGTGTGCTGTTCACTTTGTCCCCAGTGACAGTCCTCTGCCTCCCCATCCCCACTTCCAGCACATGTATTTAGTATTCAGACCAACCATGTTAGCCATACTTTCAAAGGAAAGAGTGGTGTCAACAACCTCCTCAGAGAAACTAACTCATTCCTTCCCCTTAAAACATTTATTCAGTGGTCATAGATGTTAGCCACTGAGGGTAAAAGCATGGGCAAGGTATGGTCTCTGCTTTCAATGAGGCTTACGGTTGTACTGGGGGGGCTAGGTGTGGAGATGCAATGAAATCATTAACAAGCTGCAGAGGCTGGATCAAGGGGCCTAACTGAGTGGGACTCACAGGACACAGAGTTAAACCCAGTGGAGCAAAGGGCAAGCAATGCATGGCTGGAGCACTCAATGGGTGCTGAGACGACATGGGGAGGGGGCAAAGACTGAGAGGTCAGCAGGGGCCAGCATCGAGAGTCCGGGGTTCTCCCACAGGGAATCTGGGCCTTGACCTGGAAATGGAGAGTCACTAAGGCATCTTAAGTAGTGAACATGCAGCCAGGTTCTCACCTCAGATGGATCATTCCAGCTCAGGGCAGGTCTGATTGGAAGGGCAGTGGATGGAGGCGGGCACAGTGAAGGAACCTCAAGAGAGAGGAGCTGCTATCAACCAAAACGGGAAATGAAGATGAGATATGGAGCGGGGTGTGGTAGAGTTGGTGGTGAAGGGAAAAGAGAGGATGACGAATTTGGTGCCAGATGAATTGAGTTCAAGGGGCCCGTGCAATCACTGGATTAAAAAAGGCCAGGATGCAGGAAAATAATAGGATTTGAAGCTCTGGTAGAAACACAAATTTGGGAGTCAAGAATATAGGTCATGATGATAGAAACCCTGGGCTGTATTTAGTCACAAGGTCAACTTCACTGGCAGTTAGGCTGTGGCACCCTGAGGTGGGGCTGGGTACTTTGCAATTGTTTGTGCGATAATCAGGATTTGGAGCCATCACACTCTTGCCCCAGAAAGCTTAGTTAGCAACCTGAACATCACCATGCTCCCGCTTGACCTAAACCAGGCTACGGTGGTGCATCCTAGATTCTGGCTTCAACTGTTGGGAAAGAGAAGTCGTCTTCCTAAGGGGGTTGCTAAGCTGACTGAGAATGAAGCCAACACCAAAGAAAATACCTGAGCAATGGAACAAGAGACCGGATGTTCGTGGCGCCGTCTGTCTCTGGATCCAGCCATGCCAGAAGCACATCCTTGAACATTTTGGGTGTTAGCCAAGAAATTATTTATTTAAGGCAATTTGGGCTAGGAATCTGCCACCAGTGTCCACAATTGTCCTGAAGAATTCAGAAGGATACTGTCCTCTCTAAACCCAACCTTTGGATCACATACAAGGATAAGATAAAGTCGTTACTAAGCCTGACATATGTGGAAGGGCCAAGATTAAAAAGCCTGTGTGACCTACCCAAGCACTAGGAGGCTGATGGTGGATTCACGAGCCCCCAGGCTCCAGCTGCGTTCATAGAAATTATTCCTGAGCTGCTCACTTCCTTTCCTCCCTGGTTCTCACTTCCTTACTGTATAATTTTCTTTTCAACTTCTTAGCCTGAAGACTTAATTTTCCTTTTTGACTCAATTCTTTAGATTTGACTGGCCCTGCTCTCTGGTTTTCTCACCTCCTGAACTATGCTCAATCACCCCTAGCTGTGACATTCAGAAGCGAACTTTCGTAACTGCCCACTTGGCAGAGGTGAGCACCTGCCTAGCCTGGTGGGATGCCCTGTGGATACAGAAGGCCAGAAAGCAAATTCAGTTGCTGAATCCACAAACAGAGCTGAAGGGTTAGAAACCTGGGGAAATCAGAACTCTGCTGAGACCAAAAGCAGGTAGAGTTGAAGCGGCTAGGTTCTGGCCCATAGCCGCAAACAAAGCTGAAATGTTTCTGGATCTTCTTGGGCACTTGTTCCTGGTGTGCAGGTGGATCAGTGTAAAGGTACAGGGTTTTCAGTTACAAACACAAGGAATATTGTGGGTCTGTACAGTTATGCCCAGGTGCATACATAGAGAGTGCTTCATTTCTTTGTTCTGCTGGGACAGCCGTAGGCCCAGGACCCAACCTCATCTCGTCTGCTCCTTCCTCACCCTGGTCCGTCATCTCTCTCCTGCGTCAACATGTTAACATGTTTGCCTCCTAACCGGCCATCCTGTTCCTATACTTGTTCCCTTACAATCTTTACAATCTTCTCTCAACACAGCAGCCAGAAGGACCTCTCTAAAACATGCGTCAGATTGTGTTATTCTTCCACTCAAGCCCTCCACTCTTTCCTCCTGTCATCACTCAGCGTCTTTACCACGGCCTGCAAGGCTGGAAGGGCCTGACCCTGCGGCCTTGCTGACCACACCTCCGGTCACCCTCTCCCTCCTGACTCCCACCAGGCACACTGGCCTCCCTCCTCTTCTTGGACTCTCCAGACCCTCCTCTCTGTGCTCAAATGATACCTTCTCAGTGAGGCAGCCCCTCGTCCCTCTAACTATGCCAGGACCACACATACACACTAGCCCTGAACTTCTCATCCTCCTTCTTTGGTTGCTCTTTTGGCAATTATTGCCTCCCAACACACACCATAAAATACTTACCCATTTCATGTACTATCAGCCTCCACATGCCTGGGCTCCACAAACTAAGGATTTTGGCTTTTGTTTACCGATGAAACTCACATCAAGACAATGCCCAACATACTGTAGAACTCAAATAAATATTTATCAGGTGAATAAATTAATGTTAAAAGCAAAGCAACACATCTGACTATGGATCAATAGGGCAGATGCTACAGCAAAAATGACCACCACTGTTCAGGCCATTCAGAGTACCTAGCAAATGCAATGCGTTGGAAATAGGAGTTTATAAACAGGCATCAGGTGTGCTTGGGAATTTCACAGTTTTCATTTTAAGAATTTTATATGAGCCACTGTAGGCAACAGTCTGTCATACAAATGAGGTATGTTGTAAAAAATCCTTAACTGAGCTATTTTAAAAATGGGTTTTTAAATGAATATTTAAATATTAATATGGGATATTAATATTTGAAATTCATTCTTTTTCATAAAGTAGAGTTAATCTTGAGGCTGGCATAGTTTTTAAAACCTTTTGCTAGCTAAATTCACAAAGCACCACCATCAAGGCTCCAAACAATCCATGAACCACACTAGTCTAATTAATGGCTGTTTGTTTTATTAATTTAGCCTCTTTGCTTAAAGTTCTGGAGGATATCTGGGTGATTCATTCAGTCAAAAATCTGGTTATTCTGAGGATTTCAAAACCTTTCCATTTTCACTAAAGCAAAAATATGTTTTATATCATTAGTGAATATTTTTCAATACCTTTAATAATGAAATTAAAATACCATCACTGGAAATTCCAAATAAACTTCATCTTGCTTTCCCTTACACCCAGAGTAATACATGTGGCTTATTTCTTTAGCAAGTGAACAGGGAGGTCTGCTTCCTGCTTATTTACATTTGCATCTCTGTTTCCTGGCATTGCGGATTGATATACATTCTTCACAATTAAATTTTGCATCTTCCTAACTCAGTACGTAAAATGAACTAAAGTTCTCCACTTGTTGATTTTGAAAGGAAAACATTTTCAAGTGACCCTATCTCATGGGGATGTTGGACAAACAGATAAGTAAACAAATAAATAAAAATAAGACCCAAGACAAAGTAGACATAATACCCTTTCACCTTAAGAAAAACACATTATGCTAACAGATCCACCTGTTGTAAATGCTGGAGCCACTGTTCTGTACAGCCAACAACCAAGTGATTTAATTAAGTGATATTTGTCACTGGCAGATGGAAAAGAGGTTTACTGAGTCTTTGCCAAACATTTTCCCCCTCATTTTTACAATAAATGCATTCTATTTCAGTTGCACAAACATTTACAATGGCTTCTGTACGCTACCTAGAAATGTAAGCAGTATTTATAATATGGTTTTTACACCCTAGGTAGGGAGCAAGACTCTGTTCCTGATCCTCTGTCTGGACTGCCCACGGTCAGAAGATAAAGCTGGGAATGTGTGGCCCCTTCCCCGTCACTGAGATTGCTCTCAATTCAGATGCCACATACCTCCTTGTCCAAAGGTGCTCGTTAATAATACAATCCCATAATTGGAATCAATGATTAATAACAGGTTAATGGATTTTCCACAAGGGTAGATTTAGAATATCAACCAACAGAAATTATTTAAAATGTCTGGAATTTGAGGACATCAGTTAAGAGGATTAGTGTGTCTCTCAGGACCTATGAAATATTTCCGAGATCAAATAATAGAGGCTGCCACCTAATTCTTTCTCAGATTTTGTGGCTCAGGCCTGCTGATGCCTGATGGTGAAAAGCACAGCTCTTCTCATGACACTTAGAAGCCTTTTGAGGTCTGTCTCCTGCCCTACTCACACTTGATTATACCTAAAATCAAATGGCTTGAATTTCCATCAAGTATTTCTTGCCAGCACCTCTGGGCCTGGTGCCTCCTTTCACAGCGAGATCGGGCTCACCCTGTGTCTGGTAAGGGGTACTTCTGGATGCTTGTTTCTGACACTTCGGGTTCTCAACCTCTGACCACCCTGACTATCTCCGTTTCTCACACCTGCTGCCTGCACCCTTGAGCTCCTCATGTCCTAGGCTCCTCTACTCTCTGTGCCTACCATCTCTGCACTGAGTCTGCCCAGACTTCTAGCTCCAGTCGCACCAAGGAAGTCTCTTAGCACCAACAGAATGGTAACGGGTGACAAGGTGATTCTGGTTTGCTTATCCACGGCTCAGGGAGCAGGATGTAATGCCCTACATTTACAAGGAAAGAAAGAGGGACTACAAGAGAGTGCCTCATGGGGCGTATTTTTATATTCTACCGAAACTAAGATTTTTCTGGAAGCCAAGAGACAATAGGCTTCAATAATCTCAAGAGGAATGGGGTGTTGGCTACCTGCAAGACACTATGCCAAACATTTAACTAGATCAAGGAGCTTAATTCCTTTACCTTTCAAGGTGAGGACTATTCTCCTGTTTTGCGCATGAGAACACTGAGACTCAAGAAAGGCGAAGCCCAAGGTCACACTTCTGGTGAGGAGCACAAATGAGATTTGAGCCCAAGTCTGACAGCAGAGCCTGTCTTTGAATCTCTGCTTCTGACGTTCACTTTGTTTTTACTTTTCACTGAAAGAAAGGTTAAACGGTTGTGTTTCTAAAAGCATAACTGGAGATCCATACAAAGTCCATATTAAAAATTTTATAAGCCTCTATTGGTGAAATAAAGTAGTAAACTAATTGGAACAACTTGGATAATTATTATGAGTTAAATTGTGTCTTTATAGTACCAGAGAATGTGACTCTACTTGGAATTAGTCCTCGCAGATATAGTCCAGATGAGGTCATGAGAATAGGCCCTAAGCCAGTATGACCAATGTCCTTATAAAAAGGGGACACTTGTATACAGAGATGGACACACTTAGCAGGAGGACTGTATGAAGAGACACGAGGAGGATGCTGTGTGAAGACTGGGAGATTCTGCCACAAGCCATGGAACATCTGGCCACCAAATGCTGGAGGCCAGGAAGCATCCTCTCCCTATGGGTTTCAGAGGGAGCATGACCCTGCCAACATCTTGATCTCAGACTTCTGGCCTCTAGAGCTGTGAAACAATATAAAATTCTCTTGTTTAAGCTGTACAGTCTGTGGTATTTGTCACAGCAGCCCTAGGGAACTAACATAGGAACATTGGATTGACTGGTAAAGGGTGATGATGCTGCTTATTGGTGTGCAGGTGATTAAGAGTAATCTGACAATTTGGGGTGGATAAAGGAAAATATCACAAGATACTGTTAAGAACATGCTGGTAAAAGAGAGTGATCCCCACCTACTGGGAATCTTGTGCAGAAAACATTATGATGTGATCCCATAACTGGTGTCTAGACTCTCTGCCTTTCTCTGAAACCGGATGCTATTTTCTTTGATCCTCAGTTTAGCACCATGTAAATATTCCTGGCTATTTCATCAGTGTTGACTTCCACCTTATCTTAAGCTTTAACGTGAGACAAAGATAGTCTGAGGAGTGGACTAAGCTGGAGCCACAGTATATGCTGGCACTGCGCACACAGCAAAAGAAAAAGGGCTGGAGAGAGGAGCTTGGATGCTACTCAGACATCCTTTATCTCCTGCATGAACCTGCTTGCCCATACTGGCTGTCTATACACATGTGCTGCCTGCTGTCCTTCTGTGGACAGCAGGCTCAGAAAGCAATGGAAGCAGTAGAAATCACAGTCAGAATAGAAAGACAAAGTATGGTTCAGCCTAGACCTCACACATTCATGTCTAAGACTGAAACTCCACCCTGCTCCAACTAGAATTGGAAGGATGGGCTGCAGTGCATCTTGGAACTTTGGGACAGGTTCAGTATCATAAATAAATAACATATTGTTTCTAAGTATTCCCAGAAACTATAAATGGAATACTAAAACATATTTCTAGACCACCAAGGGAATTTGAAATACATTCCCTTTTTCCTGTTTATGAGCCCACCAGCCACCTTCCCACTCCGTCAACTCTCCATTTTGCTTTTACTTGTTCCTTTTCTTTCTCTCTTGATCTCATGTATCTGGGGCTTTCTTTCCTGTGAGTGTGAACAGCCACAGACAACGTCAAAATAATTTGATTTTCAAGTCAAAGGGACTATGAAATAAGAATTATTGGTTATTTTTACATAAAAGCTGATATATTTATAATGGCCCAGTAGCAGCAGATGCTGTTGGTCTCCAACGGATTTGTCATGATGGGTTAATTACCAGTTTTTGCTACTGTTGCTATCAATTAGTAATTCAGGTTAATCCTAAACATATGAAGCCAGCTATGACATGAGTAGTCAGCAATTATTGCTACAAAGTATCATAAGAACCAATTTTCAGGATTAAGGTTAAAAAAAAATACACTTGCCAAAACACTGAATTTATTTGATTTTTTTTCTTTCTATCTTACTATACTTCCCTGTAAGCTACTTGGCATGAGGTTTCCTTTTTAATAATATCTTTCTGACATGAGATTTTTATTCACCCATACAGTTTTATTCATTTCAGCCTAATTTCTAATACGTAGGCTTCAAAAATTTTTGAGATAATAAATGAATGCTAATAAGGTGTGAAGAAAATCACTCCAAATTAATTAGTGGGAAACATTATGTAGCAACCGATGCCAAAAACACTGCTATAATGATCTAGTGTTTGAGGCTAAAAGTTTGCACAATTATAGAAATAATGTTTAACTATTTTGGGTGATCAATTCTAAACTGAGAAACTCTGGGTTATTCAAACAATAATGAAAGCTGTAGTTTTTTTCCTAGCCTGCAAGTTTAAGGAAGGGAAGATTAAGATAAATTTATATACATTACCTATGTTTCTTATGTTAAACATGAAGGTCAAAGATTTTAAAACACCTGCTTCATTAGTGTGGCAACTAAATAACCAAGCCATCATTCTTTCTAGTTCATCTGAAAATTAATCTAAAATACGATAGATTACTGCTTTGAAATGTTTAGTAACAACACGTGCAAAATGAAATCCTTAATAAATCTCCAACTTGTGAGATTATACTATAACATATGATAGGAATGCACCTTTTGTAAAGATAAATGTTACTTTCTAATACACTTATCCACAGGAAAAGCAATTATTATTTTACATTGTTTTAGTTACTTTTCAATTAGTAAATAAAAACTATGTGAAAAATATTGAGTTTACAGCTATTTAGTTCTACATAAAATTTTTTTCAAATAAAAATTAGTATTCCATAGCAATATTTCACCCTTATTGACTTTAGTGTTAATAGAATTTTTAAGAGTAGCATCAAAAAGTTCATATATTACTTTCAATTGCTAGTTTTTGGCCTGTGCAGAGTAGCAAAACAAAACCACAGCCTATCTATGCACCATAAGGTCTACAGTTAGTGAAAAAGTGAATTTATGTTTGAGAATAGAATGTGCCATCATTCTTTCCTGTTTAATCATGGATGATTGACATTTGGTAGTGGAACAATAAAGGGGAGAGAGAGAGACAGAGAGACTCAGAGAGAGAAAGTTCTGTCAGTCAAGTACTATCGCAGTTCTAGACAGTTCCAGAGGAAAATCATCACTATCTAATATGTTAGCTTGACAGTCAAAGAATAATCTCAAGGTCATTTAAACCCTAACATTTGTGGGAGCAATTTACATTAAATTTTCTATTTTTAGTAAATAAAAGTTACTGCTTTTTGGTCCCTTTCAGAAAAAAAAGTTCATTTTATTTAGGAATAATTGTTTCATTTTAAATTATTTTTCTTCCACTGAGTCATCTACATACTGTATATTCAAAAGAAACGTTTTCTATATCATTTAAGGAATTTAATTAAGCCTGAAAATTATGAGTAGATTTCATTTTGTGAAAGCTTAATTACAATCTTAAAATATTAAAGCAATACTGATTGCTAAAACCATACTTTGAATTTTATTTCTTTTGGAGCCACTCCTTAACTACTGTTACCACAGAGCCCAAATGGCAATAAACACAATTGACTAAGTATAGGTTATTAAAAAAAAACATTTTCAATGCAGTTATGACATTTCTAGTTCTTTACATCTAAGCAGAGAAGTCAATTGAAATCTCAGGTTTCACCAATTTAAGATTTTTTTTTTTAAAGACAAATAGAAGGTAAAAAATCCAATGAAGTTTTGGATGCCAAGAATGCATGTGGACTACAGCCATAAGAATATTCTTATATATTTGAAATACAGATTTTTCTTATTACTGCAAGAGACAAATTATTTAGCAAGAAAAATTCACATATTTATCAGTAGATATAATATCACATGAAAAAAAAAATTCGAAGCTAGAAGCAGCCCCAGAGAAGAAAATAAATCATTCTGTGCAATTGGAGCTGCACAATCTGATTCAGAGAGGAAGCCAGCAGCAGCGCTGGGAGCCATCCTACATCTAGTCACAGGCTAAGGATGGTGCATGTTACTTAACATGCCCCTTTCGTGTAGCTGGGCCCTCACTAAACAGGGCTATCTCCTTTAAAGATGCGATACAATTTAGTGTGGTTGTTAGTTCAATTCTGGGACTCTCCTGAGCCAAGACTATCAATCACAGCGAACGGTGGAATTATTCATACAGCTCAGTATTCTGGACTGCTGTTCACAAGAGACTGAAGAGATACTATCAAGCTCATTTAATTTAGACTTGAGGCTGGACGTGAACTTCGCTCCCCGTGGAACAGTACTATTTATCTATTGAACCAGCCCCAATTCCTTAGGTTTTGTTAAAGTGGTTTCTGATGGAAGATTCTTTTAGGATATTTTGCATTAAAGAGGGAAAGGTTATATTATGAAAATTCAGTAAGCTACAGAGCAGCCAGGGATTCCCACGTTTGAATACTCGAGCTGCTGAAGGCAAGCAATTGGATGTAAATAAGTTCAAACCATTTACTGACCTATAACAAAAGTGTAAAAAATTTAGTTATATTTTCCCCTCAGTACTGTGTTGTAATTAGAGACTACGTTAGTAACTAAACAAACAATGTCTTATAGCCTACAGAGGGGAGAGGAAATTTATTAGAAGATGAATCTCCATCTTCAGCGACTCTCAGAAGCACTGGGAAAATAGGTTACTACCCTTTGCTCATCCACTTCGGCTAGGGGGGAGCTACTGACACTTTTGTTTAATGGTGGGTCTCATTTCTATGTTTGTGGAATGCACAGGAGTTCTCTCCTAGGATTTACCAGCAGAAACCTGGAAAGCAGAATAGAATTCTTGAGACTCAAAGCAAAGATGAAGGGGTTAAGGCCAGGAAAGCTATTTGGCTGCGAGAGAAAGGCTCCCCACCCCGTTTGCTGGCTTTCCTCACACTGGGGAGACTAAAACAAGGGCAAAAGGCTAAACAAATTTGCTCTTTTAAAACCATCAGCTGAAAGAATACTGAAATTTCATCTCCGAATGCTCACAACCCAGTAACTGATGAATTGGGGTAAACTAAAAAGAAATTAGAATATAAATTAATGCCACCCAACTTACAGGGGAAATGAATACCATCAACCATCACCGTTAACTATAAGATTCAGGTTTCTCTTTAAGAGGACAACATTTTTCATCTCATCTATTCAGGGAAAAGTTAAACATGCCATCTGTTTCATTTTGTATTTTTTTCCTTATATCAGTTTAAAAGCTGTATTTTAAGACTCTCAACATTTGTTTACTTGTTTTCCCTGAGAGCTAGGACAAGGTTTTTTATTTTCATCAGTGGTTTATCTTCCTCTTTCTGTCTGGCTTCTTTTTTTTCTTTTTTGTCTTTCAGCCCTTTCCATACTGAAAGAATTTTTTGAGTGGTCATATTAAATTCCTTACCATATATATTTTATAAGCTTAAAAAATCAATTTGGATTGAATCCAGGAATAATGAGATATTTATTGTACTTTTTTATTTAATTCATTCACAAAGAACAAATACATTTGAAAAGATTGATATGCTTTAAATAGTGGAAACATTGTGAGTAATGAACATATTTCCAAACCTAGCATATTTTTAATTTGGGGAAGAGAAGGTACGTGATTCTCTGTACAAAATCTGATCTGTTCACTAAAGTTTAAAAATAATTTTCCCAAAACTGCACCATATATTAGGAAAATTCAATTCATGGAAATAAATGTGTTCAAAGAAAAAATAGAAATCAAATGCTTTTTTTTTCCACAAAGATGAATAATGTAATTTAATTTTCAAAAATAATTATATAAGAGTGTTTTTTAAAAGTGCAAACATATAACACTGCAAAAACAAATCTTTCAAGACTAAGGTTAATCTGAATGTTTGAGCTTTCATGCCTCTTCTAATACAGTTTTACATACTTGTTTTAATGAAATTTCAAGTAAGGATGTTTAAGGTGAAGAGAAAAAATGAAGTATCATTCACAAATTGCCTGGACCTCTGTGTGCATTGTGGACCAAGAATGTGCCAGAGCAATGCTTAGAGGAGTAGAGTCCTTCCATTGGCTGATGGAGTTATTCTCTGTTCTGTTCAGTGTATGATCTCCAAATTCACTCCCCCCAAAAATAAGAATTTACAGGAAAAATGTGAATGGTTAAAAAAATAATATTTTGTCATGTATCTTCAATACTCTAATTTTTTAAATATATTTTTCTAAGATGTAAAGCAGCAAAATGGTAAAATCTGTCAAAACTGCTAAAAGAAATTCAAAGTTCTACAAACTCGACATAAGCATTCCCAATGGCACTGAGTCTTCTAAATATATGAGTATAGAATGACAGAATAAAAACCGATATATTTATATACAAGGACAATATTTGTATTAATTTTCCTGGATATTTTTTGCCAAAATAGGAAAGGTTTGGAGTCTTCAGGTAATTAAAGTTTCAGAAATACGTTATTCTTTGTATTTTGAGGGCAGAAAGATGAGAGGCAAGGTGAGATAACACTTAAAAAAATTAATATAAAAGAATTTCTACTTCTGGATATCTTTTTTCCTTTGCACCCACGGTATATGGAGGTTCCCACGCTAGGGGTTCGTGTGGAGCTACAGCTGCCAGCCTGCACCACAGCTACAGCAACACGGTAGCCGAGCCACATCTGTAACCTACACCACAGCTCACAGCAATGCCAGATCCTTACTCCACTGAGCGAGGCCAGGGATCAAATCCGCAACCGCATGGTTCCTAGTGAGATTTGTTTCTGTTATGCCACGGCAGGAACTCCTATTTCTGGACATCTTATATCAAACTAATCTCATATTCCAAACAAATGTAGTGTTTATATGAAATGCAGACACAAACTGTGTGAAGACATTCAATAGTAACCAAGGCATCTAGGACTTGAAAGGCCAAAATCCTAGAAAGAAGGAAAGTGCCTAAAAATTCACAGATGGTTTTCCTCCTTGAGATACATTCCAAACTTCATAGGGCATAGAGACTAAGTTTTAGAAAACAGTGGCCTAGAATTCCTGTCAGTCTCACATGTAGGGGAAAAATATTGGAGTTTGAGCTCTTTTTGTCAAGTAGGTCTTGCAGATCCAAGATCCCAGAGAAAAAGGAACCAACCTCAGAGAAGTGAGCCTGACATCTGACATTTGATGCAACTTCCCCTGGAGACATTTGCCGCTTCAGCTCCACCTGCCCAGGGGAGAGGCCTAGAGCCACGCAGATAGCAGAATCTGCCTGAGGTTACCCTAGGATATGGTTCTGCCCCAACGCTATTTGCCACTCAGAAGTATATATATCATCTCTGGAGAAATATATCATGCAATGTCCCAAAACCTTTTATACACAATTTCTAGTAGTCAACCAAACACCACCAGTCATTCCAGAAACTGGGACCAAATGACCAAAAGACAAGAATAAAAGCAGCTGACTAAAAGTGATTGACAGATGAATTACATACCATAAAATGATATGGACTTTAAATAATTATAACTAATGTGCTCAAAAAGATGAAACTGTGAAGAATTTCATCAAAGAACTAGACCATATAAAATATGCTATATGGAAATTCTAGATCTGAAAAACACCATTATATTTTGAAGTCAGGAATTCAGTAGGTAGGTTTAGCAGCTGATCAGCCATATTGAAGAGATGACTAATGAGCTGGAAAACTGGTGAACACAAAATATCCATATTATCACAGAGGGAAAAATAGGATACACACTTTTAAGAAGAGAGTTGGTGACAGACACACATCCTTTGTTTCCCTGCAGAGAGACTGAGAATGTGCAGTAACAGTGAGAGTGATACTGGCTGATAATTTTCCCAAACTGAAGATAATCCTCCCTCCCTCTGTTGTTCTCCCGATTAAAGAAATCTGCTTAGGAATTTGATGATGTTATAGAACTATAATTTCAAAGTTCCAAAGGAAATTTTTTTAAAAAATGTTTGTTTGTTTAGGTGGTATCAGGAGTTAATAAGCAGTAGTGGTCTGTTGAGCAAAGCGTCAATTTAGGCTGTGTCAAGGAGGGTGAATGTAGTGCGGGGGTAGGAGTGGAATCGCTCACATGTTGCACACGGAGAGGAGCAGTCACCTGGGATTGGAATCTGCAGCGACAGAGCAGGTCAGAAAAGGATTCTGGAGTCCAGAGAGCTGAGAGGGAGTCAGAGAGGCTTAAAGGAGACAAAGATGCCCCCAAGCCCCCAAACAAACAAAACCTCCCCATGTCAGGAAGTTGTGTGAATTTTGAAGAGGGTGGTGTCTAGTGTGTAATTTTATCTGCTTCTGTTTCCTCTTACTGTGATGAGCTTTAATCACCACGTATTTTCCCAAACCCTTGGTCAGAGCATGTAACACACGAGCCTTGTGTTAGTGGTACTTCTGGGGAATGAAAAAGAGGGGACACCATATGCAGGATGCCAAGAAAGACAAAATCCCACAAAGCGGGAAGTCATATAATTAAAGCATAAAAAACTTGGGGGCTGCTGGAGAGACGAAGGGGGGCGATAAGCCGCTACATCCTCACAGTACATGGGATGAGGGCTTGAGCTACCTGACTCAACAGTAAAGGAGAAGGGGACCCCAAAAGGTTGGAAGATGTGGAGATACCAGGTGGCAGACACTGAGATCATACAGGCTCACACGCATGAAAGAGAAGCATGCCTACTCTAGGCATTAAGCATACATTTACCCACGTAATTTGATTGAAAAACAAATTCTGAGTTTTAACAATATTTTTATATCCTGTACTGTAGTTTCTGATAATCTAATAAAATCTCATTTCCTCCAGATTGTGACTCTATAGCAATGTGTGCTGGTGTGATTAAATGATGGTGGTTGCCATCACCTTTCTTCATGACATTTCACCCCTCCAAAAAATATCCACAAAACAACCAAGACAGGAGGAAAGACTATCACCTGCGCCTGCTGATGATGAAAAATGAGACCAACGGAGAGTGCTGGTGACCAGTCCAGGTCTGGGGATGAGCAGGGCGGAGCTTTAGATGTTATTTTTCATGACTTGTGAAGGAAGAGATTCCTTCCTGACACTATGTAACTCTTAGAGAAGCAGGTCTCTTGCTCTCTTTCCTTCATTATGGAGAGAGAGAGAGAGAGAGAGAAAACATAGAGAACCACCTACAAAAAAGAACAGACGGCAGGGTGTATCAAGTCCTGGCCATGCCTAGAACAGAGCAGGTCTGCTAGGTTTGAGTTCTCTCCACTTCTCCTCCAAATCTGCCTCTGCTTTGAATTTGCTCTCTGACCTTGGGCACATCAGGGCACTTCCCCAAGCTTCAGCATAAATATCTGTAAAATGAGATATTTGAAAGATTTGCTCTTGATGTTTCTTTTCAACTTTAATATTCCATAGCTCCAGATCCATGACCCAGAAGAAGTATAGAAATCTATTATAAGGAGTATTTATATGCAATTAGAATTAGCAACAAACCTAAATTATAGGTTTGGTTCAGCTTCACTTGAGAAAATACTTTGACATTCTAGTTTTGATTTGCTTCAATAATTTCAGAAAATATAATTACCAGTATGAACTAATTTATTGCATGGTTCTTAATTTAAGAAAAAGACTGACAGCAGGCACTAAATAAATTTTGCAAATTAACAACTTAAATGTAATTACGGATTTAAAATATTACTTAAAAATAAAATAAAAGCCTGGCACATACAACAGTGTTCAATAATATAACATCATAAAACATGCATTTCTAAGTCCATATTGGAGTCAGCTAAATGAAAACAATCCTCCCTGAATGTGCGACTTTTTTTTTTAATGCCAATAGTTGATAAAGGAACTATCTCTTCAAGGCAGTCAAATGATTTGGCAAATAGAGTAGGTAGAAATATATATATATATATAAAATGTAGAATCTCTATATCTAGTTATAGATATGTAATGCCTATAAGTATAATAAAGTATAGGAAAAATATAGAGGATAATAAATGGGGAAGAAATAAAACCAAAGAATGGGAGAAAATAAGAAAAAAAGAGGAGATAAGATAGTTTCCTTGGAGGAAGGAGAAAAAAGTCACATGAGAGTTGAAACAAGAGAAAAGGGGAGAGGAGCAGGAGGGGAAGAGTAGGGAATAAAGGAAAACACTAAAGAGAAGAGAGCTTAGTTGATGGCCTTCCCCTCCCCCCCACTAAACTTCCATCTCTGGCAGTGTTGTCTCTAGGTCTAGAGGAGGGATTGGCTGTCAGTGGCTGCAAATACACTGCAAAGCACCAAGCAAGGGGGCTTGCTGTCTTCGACCCTCCCAACATGAGCACTTCCTAGACTGCAAGTCCCAGGGCCACTGAGAGAGTAGGATGTGACGCTAAATGTGTATGACTGCTGCAGCAACGCTACGCGTTGCACCTGTGTTGAGAAGATTTGCTTGGTTAACACACCTGTGAGCCTCAGGTGGAGAGGTCATCACTCACTTGCAGCCTGGAAAGAAGACATCCTTTATCAGAATGGAAGCTGGTTTTCGGAGTGACCTTGAATGCTGCATTCTCTCAAGAAATTAGCCCCTGGGTGAGAGATGTCAAGAAGCTGCTCTCTACTTTCAGGCAAGCTGAGATCTAGAAAGAACTCTCATAACCTCCAAATCAGGGCTCTGAATCTTTAAAACTGGTATCATTCAAGGTGTGTCCACAACCATCCTTCTTCACTCTAAACCAGCACAACCCAGGACCTACATGTGTCTGTGAGCATTTGAATGTGGCTAGTGCCACAGATTGAGATGATTTGAATATATTTGGCTAATACCATTAAAATTCTTTTTTAAATTTAATTTTCTTAAATGTGGCTATTAGAGGAATTTTAAATTACTTATATGACTCATATTTCTATTGGATAGTGTTGCCCTACACAAGCTACCACATGCTTAACCATCCTTTCTGGTAAACAACATCAGCCCAGATCTTTCTGTTGAGCTTCAAATCTATAAATTCCTTTGATAGTCTGAATGACACTTTGAAATTCAGCATATTCCAAATTCAACTTACCTGTCTCATTCTCATCAGAAACCTATCACTATCCTATCATATCCCTCGTGTTCCCTCTGCAGTCACAGCTTTCATTAGCAATATAAGTCCTTGACTTCTCTCCTATCTCTTGTATTCAATACTTAACTCAGGCATACAGATGCATGGTTTCTAAAGTATTTTAAAAATGCACATCATTTTAGGAACCTGAAAGTAAGTAGGTCTGACAAATTTTAGCTATACACTTTTCAAATGGACTATTTGCTTTTATATAATGCAAGGATATCTCTTAAAACAGCCTATTAATAGAAGCAAGGCTTAGAACCCATTTTAACAAAATGATATACAACATAAGTAATTGAAATACAAAATTCTAATAGAGACAATATATTGGTGTAAGTCATCAGTCATCATTTGGATGGCATGACAAAATTTTCCACAATATTATCTACGTGGCAGTATTCAGTACCAGAATGTCCCTGCACCCCCAGCGCCAAGTATATTTTTAGGGACTGCAAATGATGCTTGCTCTAGGGAATTGGCTAAATCAAAATAATATGTACATATGACAGCTTAGCAACATACAAAGTTTGCAATGAAATTATGAGCGAATAGCAAAGACTGCCTAAAATAATATACTCATAAATAAAATTGAGCTCTGGGATGCTACTTATAGCAAGTCTATGGAATTCTTGAGCATGTGTAGCGATTGGTAATGGTGTTTTGAAAACAGTAATTCTGAAATGTGTTTTATTTTGTTCCCAGTCTTTAAATTTTAAGGTTAAATTTGGTAATATGTTATCCAATCCATAATGATAAATAGTAATTTTATACTGTCCTCCAATTACCTATGCTCTCTAATTTTTCAGAATTTTCTCTTTATGTTCAAAAGGCTTTAGACGTCACACCTTTGGCGAGTACGTTTTGATTTTTTTTCTTTTCAGTCAGAGCAGCTATGAAATATTTATAATTTCTCTCGGATGATACACAATGTTACAGTGCTTCTTAGTTTGAATACCTAGAAAATATAAATGTAGGGTTTTATGAATTCCTACACTGTGATAAGGACATTTTATATAAAATGAGAAAAATCACATGATTTCCTGGCCACCTTCACATTTGAAAGGTCATCTGATGACACTCTCAAGATTCAGGTAGTCCCAAAAGTCTTCTCATTCATAGTCAATATCACTGTACAAAACACACAGCTTCTCCGCACGTTATCCACCCACAAAGATCGAAAAGGTGCCAATCTTTACTTTGTTCAGTAACAGCTGACAATCCTAGGAATATCTGGTCTCTCTCTAACTTTTTTATCATCTCCACAAATTCAAGTAACAGGGACTAGATTTACTCTCCCTCCTTAAAATACTTAAAGCAGCATGGACTGTAAGAAGCAATGGTTGTCAGATACTTAGCATTAGGCAGCATGGGACTGATGCTAGGTCCCCAGAAGAGCCCTACAGTGGCTCCAACTCGCCTCCAGGCACAGAGCAGGAGAGCCTACACATACCAGGTGGAGCTGAGTCCTGGGAGGTCAACATGACAACGGTTCACAGGACAGAAGCAAGGAGAGATTTGCTCGGAGAAAGAGAGAGAGCTCTGGAGACACGCAGAGTCCTGGACAGCGTTACTGATCAGTGCATGCATACAAGGAAACTGCCAGAGCCAGGGGAATGAACAACCCAAAAGGGGCAGGGGAAATACTCCCCAAAGCAACACAGGGCTGGGACGAGATCGTGTTCTCACCAGACAGAGTAGAAAACCCTCATGATTCAACATGCCTTGGGTAGAGGAATAGGACGGGGATTGGCTCAGCAACCGGTAAAAAAAATCTACCGTAAGGTATCAAAAAGATTTAATAAAAACCTTGGAAAGATGAATTGTTTGCAAACAATTTAACTTCATTCCAAAAAAATTCAAAAAATTCATTGTGCTCAAGAATATTTAGAGGCATAAAAAAAATGTATGGTTCCAAATGTGTAAAATCACAATATTTAGCATCCGATAAAAAAAAGGTTCCAGATATCCAAATAACAAGGAAAATAGGTCCAAAGGGAAGGGAGATGCACCAGGATACAATAAGGCCCCCTTGTCTGACACTGACTTTTCCTCTTAACATTGGCCTTGGATGTTGGAGAAAATATTGGAGGCGATTTTTGTACAGGCCCTGCCCCACTGCCCGGTCGCCTAGCGGAAGAGGGAGAAAGGCTTTGCTTAAACTTGGAAGGTCAGCTGCTTGCTTACTCCTGACTCCGCCCCTTTCGGGTCTATACAAGGCTGACTGATTCAGGTACAGAGTATACAAAAATGTTTTAAGTTCCTCAGACAATCTTCTGTAACAAGAATGTGTTTATGTAAAAACATATTAACACTCAAGTTTGCAGTTCAGCTAATTATTGCAGTTTGTTCCATTGCTTAGTTCAAAAGTCTCTGAGTAGAAATATATGTTTCAAATTATCCTCATGAACATAAAATATAATAGATACCTTATTTTGGAAATTAACCGTGTTTTTATGAAAGCCTTAGGCAGATATAATATGAATAGCTTTATTTTGTCATTTCTGTAGAATTTAAAAATAATAGCTTTTTCTCCCTATTACCTAGAATAAAAACAAGCTCTAATTTAAATATGGACTGATGAACTTTACCTTCTGTTTGGCTGCCAAAAAATACTAATTGTGGTAACCAAATTAGTTTCTCTATATTAGTTGTGCTCTACTGAAAGTGACAGAGGATGTTTATTTACCTATATTTGATGATGACCTGTAACCAGTTGCTCAGTTGGAGAACTGTACTTACAAGGCCAAAATGAGACTTTCATGCTCGGAACCACTGAGTTATTCTGCTGCACGGTCATCACCCACACTTCATATCCAGTCAACAGTTTTAAAATAGTTACCAATAATTATAAAAGAGACAAGGTAAGGGAATTTTGATGGACTGATATAAATCTAGTAACTAGAAATGTGCTGATCCATCACTTGTTTATCCATCCATAACTGTCAGGCTTCATGGTTCTCTGTGCCATCTAAGTGCAAGTAAGGAACCCAAAGAAAGGCAGTGGAACACAGGGGGTAAAATTCGATGTTAACAAAAGTGGAAGCAGCTCTGAGCGTCCACTACTATCTGCCTGGCGTAATACCAGACATTGTAATTGGCTGCTTTTTAAATATTCTTAACGGTCTTACTGTTTCCCTTTCACAAATAGAAATACTAAAGCCTCAGGGAGTCAATTAACTTGCCTGAGATGATAAAGCTGGTGAGGTGAACACACAGCTCCTGTCCTCCCTCCCCTTCGTCCCTCGTTCCTTTTCTCCTCCCTCCCTCCCTCCCTCCATCCATTCATTTAGTGAACAACAGCAAACACCTGACATGCACCAAGAGCTGTGCTTGGGAAGAGGGATGGTGAGATGGTGGAGTGAAGAGGAAGATGTGCACAGGTTCTTTTCATAAAATATGTATATACTTATACTTTAAAATGCATAATGCATTGATTTATCATTACACAGGTATTTGTATTACTCATATCAGGTAATACATTTTAAATTTTAAATGTTTGCCATCATCTTAAATGAATTTTAATGAGTCATGTACACTAGAATTATATAAATACATAAGGGCATACATAAAATTCAGTGCAACGCCTTCAATTAATACTGATATATTCAAGGACAATAGTATGCTGGGAAAGACTTCATTGTAAACAAGTGGCCTGAAAACCACACGCTCAGACCCTGCTGAAGCCACCCCCACCGTGCCCATCACTCATCCGTACCTTTTCTTTCCTTTCCTGCTGCCACTGTTGGTCATTACTTTCACCTAAACACTGTATTAACCCCCTCGCTGGGAACCCCATCAGTTTCTCTACTCCTCAGTTTATTCCGTTTGCGACAGGAGCACGGCTCAGAAGACTCATGACTTAAGAAGCTTCTGTCTTTCTCTCTTTCCTAGTCATTCACGCACTATCCTTATGAATTAACACCAGACTTCTCATCTGGTCACTGTAGGCCTCAGGTCATCAGAGACTATGCTTTTCATGCTAACTTCCCAGAAACCACAGACACGAGCTCTACACACGCACAACATCCTTGCTATTCCAGAAACACACGGTACTTTTCCGTCTCCATGCGTTCGTCATCTAAAACACATCCCCTCAACTGCTGTGTTTCTCAATATTACATTCTTTCAGCCTTGCTACAAACGTTATTTGTAAAATATGCAACTAACTCCTCTACCTTATCTGAACTCTGTAGAGCTTGGTCCTCTCTTCAGTCATGGTGGTCCAGCTTCACCATGACTGGTGCCTCTCTCACCCTTGTAATATTAGGCCTGTATGCCAAATCTCTAGAGTATTAATTATTACACCTAATAAGACAACCTGTGAACTCGGTAAAATTATTCTTTTGTGATACAAAAGAGGAATCTAGAGCAATGAATTGATATTTGAAGGTAAAATGGAATAGTTTACTTACTTGTAGTTGGCCAGGCCTGCTTAGGGCTGCATACTTCCACATGCTAGCCACTGGACATTTTTTATTATATTCCTCAATTGTTTAATAATTAATACATATGTCTGTCATTTATTTTGAAATATAATCATTTTATTCTATTTTTAAAAATGTTCCTCATAATCATACCTACAAATAAGCACTTCCTCTCTTGAATATATACACCCTTCCCCACCATGCTGTCATGATATTTTTCAGTTTTCAAAGTCATCGTAATGGTGTCTGAAATACCAGCAAACAAAACTGCAGCCTGGAGTGCAATTCACTGAGTGCCCACAATTGCTCCAACAAACTACAGTACAGTACAGTCAGTCAGTCATGTCTCATTCATAAAATTGATGAGAATATAACATTTCAGAAGTGCTTTAAGTGTACCATTATAAATTGGTTTGATATTCATTATTATAGTATAGATAATTATGAGTTCATTTGGTATTCATATGGATGTCACATGCACTTCCAGAAGCATTATGTAGTAATTTAGTATTAGTTAATGGTCACTAAAAAATAAAATGTTATCAAATTTTCTAAGAGGACACATCTTTTAATGAATTTAATCCAGAAAGATTAATAAATAATGCCTATGACAACTGGCTTCCTTCTGCAATGAGGAGAAAATTGATTTCTAATTTATTGACTATTATTAATTTAAAATATCTGGTGGTCTAAAAAGTACTATATTATAGAATATGCTAACAAAATGATAAGGAAAAGTAATAGCTTGCTTATCTATGTGTAAAATGATTGGTCACTGTGTTACATCATTTAAATAACTAGTCACATAGCACAAAATTTACACCTTGTCAATACATTTGCTGTTTACAGAATGGTTTACAGACCTAAAGACTGGAAGAATGATTACACAGACATGAGCGGAAGCCTACAAATATAAATATATTCCATTTTGTCCTTATTTGCAGGATGGTTTCTTATCTCCAAACACTGTTGGTAAACTAATCTCATGCTTAGAGGGAGAAGGGAGGTGAAGCAAAGGAGACTTGCATGAGGCAACGGACAGGCTGCAGGAGTCAAGTGCTCCAATGATGCCGTGTGCTAGGAAGAGGCCAGGGGCTGGCATGGAGTTTGCAACCAAAAGGCTAAAGGTAGGGAGAGGTAGATAGATTTGAATGCTCCTTAGCTAAAATACTGGGCAGTGAGGTATGCTTTCTGATTTAAAATGTCTGGCTACCTGAACCCCAAACCTGCCTCTTCTATTTTTCTCTAAAATGGACATAGAGACTTTTGTCCCCTGACTCAGAGGAACAGGGCCAGAACACTGACCCTACAGGCCCTTGAGAGCTCTACTCCTTAAGGAGTATTGCCTTGTATTGTTGGGTTTTTTTTGTTTTTGTTTTTGTTTTTGTTTTTGTTTTTGTTTTTTAAATTGGAGTACAGCTGACTTACAACATTGTGTTAGCTTCAGGTGTACAGCAAAGTGGTTCAGTTATACACAGGCATAGATCCATTCTTTTTTCCATACAGATTACTACAGAACATTGAGCAGAACTGCCTGTGTTATACAGTAGCCCCTTGTTAGCTACCTGTTTTATATAGGAGTGTGTATGTGTTAATCCCATTCTCCCAATTTATCCCCCCACCCTCCACGGTTTCCCCTTTGGTAACCATAAGTCTGATTTCAAAATCAGTGAGTTTGTTTCCATTTCATAAGTGAGTTGAGTACTGGCTAAATAAACCTTTGCATCTGTGCTAAAAATCTCATGTAAAACATATAAAAAAGGAGTGTTGCATTTTTTTAACCCAGGCATAGGATCATTTGCCAAGACTATAAATCTCTTTAAATTCCAAGCAGAAGCAGAGGAGGCTGGCAGCAGCCAGAAGCACCAAGAGATGGTCACGCTGCTGAAGCTGAAGATGAGAGAGGTCCCCTTTCCTGTGCACCTTGGGGGGCTGGGAAGGGCACTCATGAGCATCACTTCAAGGTGTCTTCATGTAACCCAGCCACGTTAAGTAAAACCAGTAATATCCCAATTTAGTTTTATCAAAATAGCACAGTCAAGACAGACAGAGAAAGACATCATGTGATATCACTTATATGTGGAATCTAAAAATAAAAGAATATAATTGAACTTACAAAACAGAAACAGACTCCCAGACTTTGAAACAAATTTATGGTGACCAAAGGGGACAGGTGAGGGGGGAAGGCTGGATTGGGGGTTTGGGATGGGCACATACACACTATTGTATACGTAATGGATGGTCGACAAGGACCTGCTGTATACACAGGGAACTCTACCCAATATTCTGTGACAGCCTATGTGGGCAAAGAATCTGAAAAAGAATGGTTGTGTGTATATGTACAACGGATCATTTTGTTATACAGCAGAAATTGTCAAAACATTGTAAATTGGGAGTTTCCACAGTGGCTGAGCAGTAACAAACCCAGCTGGAATCCATGAGGATGTGAGTTCAATTCCTGGCCTCACTCAGTGGGTTAAGGATCTGGCATTGCCATGAGCTGTGGTGTAGTCACAGATGTGGTTTGGATCTGGCGTTGCTAAGGCTGTGGTGTAGGCTGGCAGCTACAGCTCTGATTCGACCTCTAGCCTTGGAACTTCCATATGCCATGGGTGTGGCCCTAAAAAGACAAAAAATAAACACTGTAAATCAACTATACTTCAATAAAATCTTTTAAAATATAGCACAGTCAATATGAAGCCAGCCTAAAAACCAAGCCAAAGTGACACCATGAGTGAAGCTATAGGCCAACTTGGAAGGCATAATCTCCATAATTAAAACATTCTAGGATACAGAAAAAAATTAATGCACTCTTGGAATTATAATCTTCCAGACAATTAGAAGACAGGGCAGTATGGGTTAAAGAAATAAGCCCCCAAGAGGAACGGGAACTTTGGGAATGTCATACATTAACTACCACTGTTCTGAGAAGGAGATTTGGCTGCTATAACTGTGGGTAGTGACGAGGACACAGATCTGTTAATTCAGTGTGTCTCTTGACAGATACTGACTCCTGTGAGATCTTGCTCTGTTTGAGGACGTGTAACAATCGTAACAAACTCTTTGACCTCCTTCACCTGGTCTCCCTCCACCCCATCCCTGCCAACCAGCAATCTGCTCTTTCTATGAGTTCTGTCTTCTTAGGCTCCACACATAAGTGAGATTTGTACAGTATTTGTCATTCTCTTTTGAGTTATTTCACTTGGTATAATTCCCTCAAGTTCCATTCATGTTGTTGCAAATGGCAGGCCTTCTTTTTTTTTTTTTTTTTTTAATAATTATAACTGTGTGAGGTGACGAATGTGTTAGTTAACCTTACTGCAGAACTCGTTTCACAACATATATAGATAGCAAATCATTACCTTGGATACCTTAAATTTACAACATACTATATGTCAATTATATCATATATAACATATGTCATATACATATATGTCGTGCATATAGTATATCAATTATACAAGTTTTTTAAAAAAAATGTAAAAACGTGACCTGGAGCATATAAAAGAGAAATAAAATAGCATCTGGAAGACTTAGCGTAAGTATATATTTATAAAACTTATCTACTTGTACGTTGCAGAGGAAAAAATCATGAAACTATTTGGTCTCTGGAGATCAGTACCATAGGACATGGTCTCTACAAAAGCAGACACTGTCCTAAGGAAAAGAGGTTAAAGAAACAAGCTAAACAGGATGGAATGCAAAACGCACAGCATAAGAGATGTGTAGCTCAACTTCCAGAAAGAGCGGAGAAAGACATTAAAGCAGAAAACATATTTGAAGAATAAATAATATCTCCAAATTGGTTAAAGACATAAACTTAGAGATTTAAAGAATCTCAAAATACCACAAACAGAATAAGTTCAAAGAAACTATGCCTGGACTTAAAATTATCCCACTGCTGAAAGACAAGGATAGGGAAAATACCCTTTAAAAAAGCTAGAAATAAACACATCACATACAGAGAAACAATGATTCAAATGTCCATGAATTATAAAATTTCTCATCAGACACTACAAAGGCTAGAAGACAGAGCAACAGCATCTTTAAAGTGCTCAAATAAAAGAACTATCAACTCAAAATTGTATATTTAGTGAAAATATCCCTCAAGAATAAAGGCTAAATAAGAACATTTTCAGGTGAACAAAAACAAGAAAATTCATTGTCAGTGTACCTACTCTACCAGAAATCCTGAAGGAGATTCTTCCGATTGAAGAGAAATGATACAAGAGGGACCTTGGAACTTTGGGATAGAGGAAGAACCATAGAAATGATAAATAGTTGGGTAAGTTTAAAAAGGCACTTTCCTCTTAAGCTCTTTGAAATACAGATGACTAATTAGCAGCAACGTTGTATCATTATCTTGTGCAGTTTTCAGGGTAGGTAGATGTAACCAAGATCATGCTGTAGCATAAAGGGAGGGAGGGTGGTACAGGGACCCCTATGGTTGCAAACTTTTTCTTCATATAACAAGCAGTGCAATATTAACTCTAAGGAGAATGTCAAAGTTTAGGCATACATGTCATATTCCATAAAGCAACCTCAAGAGTAATAGAAAAGATAGAGCTGATATCTAAGAGTACACTCACATGAAAACTAACATATTCAAACATTCTTAATGGAGGCAGAAGAGGGGAATAGAGTAGTAAAAATAATTGGTACAAATAGAAAGCACAAAATAAAATGATAGACCCAAATCTAGCAATAGCAATAATACTAGATATTAATAGTACAAAACAGAGATTGACAAACAATAGACCACAGGCCTAAACTGCCTGTCACCCATTTTTTTTTAATACTTACACTCTAAGAATGGTTTCACATTGTTAAATAGTTATGCACACACACACATTTTAGAAAATAAGAAATACCTAAAATGATGTGTGTGTCCTCAAATTTGTCTTTTGGACTGAAACACCTAACATATTTATTATACAGCCTTTAAGAAAAACTTTCTTACCTCTGGTCCAAACATGACAATTAAAAGGCAGATATTGACAGAGCAGATTTTTAAAAAACAACGCATAACTACATGCTGCCTGCAAGAGACACACTTTAAATGGTAATAAACAAATGGATTAAAAGTAGTGACATAGAACATAACATAACATGCAAACAGTAGGTATAAGAGGCTATTTTATATCAGATTAAGTAGATTTCAAGACAAAGAGAAGCATTTTGTAATAACGGTCCCATTTATTAGGAGGACATTATAATTATAAATGAGTATGCCCCTAAAAATAGATTCAGAAAATATAGGAAGCAAAAATTGACAGAATTAGAGAGAGGGAATTCCATAGCCATTGTAGGCGATTTTAATACATCAGGAAATGATAGAACTAGACAAAAAGTGAATAAGAACTGAAAAACAAGATCAACTACCTTTATACAAATGACATTACATAATGCAATACTACACCTAACAAGAGCAGAATGAAAACATATTTTTTCAAGTGCAGATTGTGTAGTTGCTGAGATAGAATTATACTATAAGCCATAAACAGTTTAAAAATATTAAAAGCATGCAGAGCATAGTCTCTGACAATAGGATTAAGTCAGAAATAAATAATAATAACATATTGGGGAAAACGTCAAATAACTGGAAAATAAATGACACGGTTCTAAAAAGCTCATGGCTCAAAAACAAAATCATAAGGTAAATTAGACAATGTTAAGCTAAATGAGAACTAAAATGCAACATATCAAAATTTGTGGGGTGCAACTAAAGCAGTGCTTATAAAGACACTTAAACTTTAAATGCTTACGTTAGAAAAGAAATACTTAAAATGATTAACCCAAAGTTCTACTTGAAGAAACTAGACAAATGAAAGAATGTAATATCAAAGTAGAAAGAGAGAAATAATAAAGATAAAGCAGAAATCAATGAAATAGAAAACAAACAATAGTGAGTATTGACAACGGCAAAAGCTGAATCTTTAAAAAGATCACAAGATTGTCAGCCCCCTGATAACACTGATCAGGAAAAATGAGACAACAAATATCATCAATATGGGGAAAGAAAATAGGGCTGTACAGCAAACTCTGCAGTTATTAAAATGATAATAATACAGCACTGTGAGCAAATTTATGCCGAAAAATGACAATTTAGATAAAGCAGATGCATTTCTTTATCCTACATGTTACCACAATGTCCATAAACAAATAGAAAATCTGAATATTCCTCTATCTATTAATGAAAGTGAATTTTTTACGGAAAATTTACCCAAAAGAAAATCCCAGATAAGATAGTTTTACTGCTGAGTTTTATCAAACATTCAAGGAAGAATAATACCAAACTTACATAAACATTTTTAGAAAAGAAAAAATGATAGATCACTACCCAACAAGTTCTGGAG
This sequence comes from Sus scrofa, assembly GCF_054392235.1. Classification (NCBI taxonomy): domain Eukaryota; kingdom Metazoa; phylum Chordata; class Mammalia; order Artiodactyla; family Suidae; genus Sus; species Sus scrofa. The sequence continues at coordinate 5,342,026 of NC_139383.1, forward strand.
GCCAGTATAACATAATACCAAAGTCTGATCCAAAAAAAATTTAAAAGAGAGAAAATTACAGCTATCTCTCATGAAACAGTCACAAAAATTCTTAACAAACTAAAAAATTAAATCCAGGAATATATGAAGAGAGTAATACATCATGACTGAATTGGGTTCATTCCAAGAATGCAAGACTGGTTTAACACTTGAAATCATTCAGTGTAATTCACCATATAAAATGAAAATGAAAGGGAAAAAAATAAGATCATTTCTGTATATGCAGAAAAAGCAATGTATAAAACTAATACTCTTTCACGATTAAAACTTTCAGCAATTTAAGAATCATAAGGAATTCTTCAAACTGATAATGGGCATTTACGAAAAACCTATAACCAATATCATACTTAGTGATGAAAGACTAAATTGCTTTTCCTAAGACTAAGGCAAGGAGTCCCACTTTCATCGCTCCTATATCACATTTTTTGATGTCAAGAAAAGGAATTATAGGGCAATAAGATCAGAAAAGGCAGAAGTAAAACTGTCCCTATTTCATATATTTAACTACTCACACACAAAAAATCTCAAGGAATCTACATAACTACTAGAAATAATAAATAAATTCAGTAAGTGGCAGAACATATGGTTAACATGAAATTACTTATATTCTTTTATACTAACTGTTAGGTGTTGAATCGGAGCTGTAGCCACCGGCCTATGCCAGAGCCACAGCAACACAGGATCCGAGCCGCGTCTGCAACCTACACCACAGCTCAGGGCAATGCCGGATCGTTAACCCACTGAGCAAGGGCAGGGACCGAACCCACAACCTCATGGTTCCTAGTCGGATTCGTTAACCACTGCGCCACGACGGGAACTCCGGAAAATCATTTAAATTCAACTTATATTAATGACAAAAGTTACGAAAATACCCATGAACAAATCTAACAAAAGATATTCATGATTTATGCACTAAAAAATTTGAGAATATAAAGAAGACCTAAATAATTAAAAAATGTGCCATGTTCATGGATTGGAACTGGCAATTGTTTCCAAACTGATCTATAGATTCAATGTAATCTCAAACAAATGTCCATCAGCTTTTTTTTTTTTCTTTCTTTTTTACTTTTTTTTTTTTTTTTTGGTAAAAACCTACAAGTTCATTTCTAAACTTTATAAAGAATGCAAAGGGCAAAAGTGAAAATCATTCAAAAACAAAACCTTCAGGAGTTATTCTACCTGATTTTAAGACTTGCTATAAAGTTACAGTTTGAAATTGGCAAAAAAGACATATAGATCAATGGAATAGAATAAAGTCTAGAAATAGACCCATACATATAATGTCAATTGATTTCTGATTAAGATGTCAAAGGAGTTTGATGGAGAAAAGAGAATATTTTTAACAAATTATGCTGGATTGATTTAATATCTGTGTGGAAAAAAAGAATTAACTCAAAAGTGATCATAGCACTAAATGTAAAAACTAAAAATATGAAACTTTCACAAAAACAAACAAATGATGCATAGATCTTAAAGTGGGCAAAATTTTATTAGTGTATAAAAAAACCCACATATAAAAGAAAAAAGGATAAATTAAAATTTATCAACATTAGATACATTTGCTCTTCAAAAAGTCACCATTAAGAAAATGAAAAAGCTAACCAAGACTCAGATAAAATATTTAAAACACGACATTAGATAAAGCACTTATTTCTATAATATAGAAAATATTATAAAATATAATATTGTTAATATAGTATCATATTGTTATAATATAATATTAATGTTAGAATATATTATATATATAATATATTATAATATTGTCATAATATATAATATAATATTGATGTTATATTATAATATAATATTGTTAATATAATGTTTCTAAAATATAACAAAATATTAGATAAAGCACTTACTTCTAAAATACAGAAAGAATATTTCCAACCAAATAAGACAACCCAATAAAAATGGGCAAACTATTTGAGCAGATAATAGAAGAAGCTACATAAGTATATAAAGTATATGAAAGGATAATCGACTTCATTAGTTGAGGAAAATGCCCAAAGACATATCTCATTACACATCCATTTAGTTGACTAAAATTAAAAAGAATGACCATATGAAATCATTGATAGGACTGTGGAGAAACTGGAAAGCTCATATACTGTTAGTGATAATGTAAAATGGCACAGCTGCTTGAAAATTTACCTGGTAATCTCTTAAAAAGATACACACGTGCCATTTACCATAAAACCCAGCCATTATACTCCCAGACTTTTTCTCGAGAGTAATTAAAATAGGTGTCCAAACAAGAACTTATACTCCAGTGTTCATAGCAGCTTTATTTGTAAAAGTCCTCAAATCAGAAATAGCTCAAATATCAATCAACAGGATAAACTATAGCATATCTGTACAGTAAAAACACGATTCAGAAAGAAAAGGGAAAGAATCACTGCTACTCATAAGGCGGACCATGAAAATCATTTTTAGTGAAAAACCACCACTTCTTAGTCAAGTGAAGTATAAACATGCACCTAAGACCGACCAATTCTGCTCCTGGATTTTTAGCCCTAAGAAATCAGGTTCATAAAAAGACAAGGTTTGCTGCAGCTTTATTTTGACAACAAGGTACTGGAAAGAATGAGGGAATTCATCACCGTAGAAGAGGATAAAATGGAAACGTGCTAGGAAGTACTTTACAGCAGACAGCAGTAACAGATGAGAGTCACTTTCAATGATTTGGGAAGATATTACAGAGGACACATTTATCTCCCTCTCCAGACCACCTCTGATCCCCACTTGAGAAGCTAACTTGATGGTCAATGTTAAGACTGCAATACCTTCTGTTTTCCAGCAGAAGGACCAATGGAGGGCTTTGGTATAAAAAGGGAAGAGGAGTGGAGAGTGAAAACAATATTTATTACTCTGGCTCCTCTATGCTAGGTCTTCTCCACTGTAGGTTACCACTCCTCCCAAGGCATTTTTTTCTACTACTTCCACATTCAAGTAAACGTCCCCTTCTGTCAGTCACTCTTTGGGCCCTGGGAGTGTTAGAAGCTCAGCTGCCACTAGCCCTGGGTTATTGTCACTTGGTTTGCCCTCTCCTCACAACTTTGTCAATCTTTGAAAATAAACCCTCCTGAATTAACCTAAATTTGAGTGAAGAGGAATTTGGTGACATCTAGTAAAGCTAAAGGTGGATATTTTATATGAGATAGGGACTCTACTTCTGATTCTATACCTAGAGGACTGTCATACACGTGTGTGCCAGGAAAGATCTATGAAGATCTACAAATAAACTACGACACACACACACACACACACACACACACACACATTTACCATATGTTATATAAATATATGTATATATCATCTATTTTTTTTACTACATATATAGTATATATATACTACATACATTTGTATAATTTGTAGTAGTATGTTTGTATATATTCTGGAAATATTTCAAATGAAGAAGCTATTTTTGCTTTTATTTGTCCAAAGGATTCAAAAACATTGGGAAAGTTCCTACCAGTTAAATAACTTCAATTAAATAACTCCAGACCACTGTCCCAGAACATTCCCTTTTGTTTGTTTGTCAATAGGAGGTAGAAAATCTAGTTTCTGAAGTTTGAGTAAGAGTTATTTTGGGATGAACAAAATCTCATGCGCTTGTGCTTTTAAAACACTTTAGGTGAAATTGTACATCTACCTTAGAGGTATAATTCTTCCATCTATAAACAATGGAACACATTTTATTGAGCTTGATTACATTACAATGCAGCTGTGCTTCATGCAAAGCAGAAATAAATGAATGTAAAATGAAGCTGTTTGCTTAAAATAACTTAGTTCTTGATTTTAATTGTCTAGGTTAATGAAAACAAATTGATATCATGCGGATATATATCATGACTTGGAACATATATCGATTATCCTGCTGAAACAATTGTTTCTCATTTTCCTTATCTTCTTAATATGACTTAGTTTGGTCAATCAGCCTCTCATGCAAAGTCTAATTTTATGAGTTTGGGATGGTAAAATGATCTATAATATAATCCTCAGAATTACTATAGCCAGTTAGTGCTGGCTGCCAGTGGTTTGCCAGAAGGTGAGAAAGTTTCTTTCACTTTTGGTTTGATCCGCTTTTCCTCATTTCTGGGTAGGTCTCAGAACTCATTTGCAGAGAAAATTATGGGCAATGAACTGCTAATGCTTCCATCGAGTGCTTTGGAGACCCAATTGTCTCCATTTAGGCAATCTGACACATGGAAATGGAGAAAAGAAACCCAATTTAAATGCATCCTGAATAAACTTCTACTATTATGAGCAAATATACTTTTCAATAGATCTTATTCTTTGGGGTGAACAAATTGATCGTATCTACACAAATAAGGATAGATAGAAAGTTGGATAGAAGAGTTTTTTTCAATTCGAATGAAAAAATTGTCATTTATTCATTGACTATCCACTCAAAGGAATAATCCTTAAATATTTAAAAAGTAGTGAGTTCAACTATAACGACATCTAAGAACTGGTTCAGTTTACATTCTTCTTATACAGAAAAAATAATTAGTAGAATATTCATCTAAGGTAAGAAAAATATTTCCCTGTACCATTTTCCAGTCAATAAAAACAAGTTGTGAAATCTCGATGCAGACTATACAGTGAGGGCTTTAGAATCAGGCATGTCTTTCAGCAAAATGTTAGCTCCCCATTTTAAAACCTGTGTGCCTTTGAGCAGGCTGCTTAACCACTCTGAATTTCAGTCTACTCACCCCTAAAACAGGAATAATTATATTTATTGCAGAGTTGGCAAAAATTAAAGAAGGGAATACTTAATATAGTGGAAACAATTATCCTTCTCTTTCCACATTGGAGAATGCACAGGAATACAAAATTATGTACTTTGCCCACAGCTGTACAACTGGCAAGTGAAGAAGCAGGATTTTGAGCACTGGGCTTCTAGCTCTGCAGCTTACACTGAATGCATACTGCCTTCCAAACCAGCTAGTTGTTGATGAGGATATAAGTAATTGCTTCAGCGTGAAACTAGTCTGAATCCACTCATTCACTCATGCATCCATCCATCTGCTGATCACCCATTCATCCAATGCGTATTATGTGCCAAGATCTGTACAAAATACTATGAGATAATTCATGAAAGAGCACTCAGATAGTTCACAGACGCTACTTTTAATAAGTTCATTGTTTAATGGGGAGATATGCCCATAAACCAAATATTATAATATAGTATAATAAATGCTAATGATACTTGTATGCACAAAGTACCATGGACATGTAGAAGAGTATATTATCTAACTCTGTCTGAGAAGAAACAGGGAGTGTGGTCAAGGACGGAAATTCGGAGAAGGCAATGCTTAAGGGTGATTTATTTATTTACTTATTGCTTTTTAGGGCTGCACCTGTGGCATATGGAAGTTCCCTGCTAGGGGTCAAATCAGAACTGCAGCTGCGGGCCTACACCACCCTGATGGCAGTGCCAGATCCTTAACCCACTGAGCGAGGCTAGGGATCAAACTTGTGTCCTCATGGATGGGTTCCTTACTGCTAAACCAAAAACACTCCTTAAGGGGGATTTTAAATGATGAATAAAGGCAACAGTATAGAAGGGCTTCAGGAAGAAGATATAACTTGGGGAAAATCTCTGTTATGAGAAAGAGTAACAAGACTTTGAGGTGGGAAATGGTACATGAAATAGTATGAACATTTGGAAGAATTAGCCAAGTTCTGTGTGGCTGGAGTCGAGGAGAGCAACTGGAGATGAGAGGAGTAAAGAAGGACAAAGAAGAAGTTAGCTGGAGAGGCATCTGTGTCCTAGGGATTTGGACTGAATTTTGGCAGTCTTGATAAAAGAGTGTCATTTTCAATCTTATTCTAGAAATATCAGTCTGACAGTCTTGAGTATAACTTCCCTCTCCTCAAAAGTGTAGAGATGCAGGAAAACCATACAACAATTTGTCATGCACGTCTACTGGTTTTGCCCATCCGAATTCTATCCACCTCTCTTTTAGTAATAAGCCCCTCCTTTCCCACACATTTTAAATCAGCCTGATCCTACAGCCACTGGTTGTGTGGTCACAGCCAAGGGGTAGATAAACAATAAGGGCTAATCAAAGTACCCACCCCCACCCCCCATCCATAGTGACTGTATTCTTGACGTTCACATCCCCTAAGGTTGGCTAATCAAAACTTACTCCTGCTCATTTCTTCCAGTTACTGGGGAAGGTGGTCTGCTGGGGTTGACGAGCCCACAGAACGTGGGACTTCAGCTTCCAGGATGTATCATCCCCCACATGGTAGAGAACCTTCTGAGAGATGATGCCATGATGAAATAGTTTAAAGCTTTTGCAACTGGCCATATCTGAAGACAGTAAGCCATGGGCCTTCTGGATATATGGCAACACATTCCCTGTTTTGTATTTAGGCCAAGTAGGGTTTCCTTAAGTTACAACCCAAATAGTCCTGAACATTATGATGGAGAGTAATCCAGTTTGAAACTGCAGAAAAGTATCCATTGGGAATCATTGATAACTACTACTTAGAACCCATACATGCAAATTTGGACAACTTGACTGAACTTTGAACTGCAGAATCACATAGAAATGTAGTATCATTTTTATTGCTTGTCCACTATAGTCAGCAATAATGATTTGATTAATTAGAAACCTCTGATTTAATATTAGCATCTAAAAATCCCAAGTGACATTTGGTGGTGACATACCCAAATTGAAATTTTGATTTTTTTTTGAGAGGCACAAATATCTCTTAAAATTTGCAGGAAATGCCACTTGGAGTTTTTCTATTGTGATATCACATAAATTTTTAAGTTTTCAAGGCATATGAGATTTCAATCACTGAAATCAGGGGGAAAATACTTGAAGATGGTAGCTACGTAATAAGTCTGGTCCTTGAGATTTGGCTACATAAATTCTGAAAGATAAAGGGGGCTTAGCTCATTATTCCACCAGAAGAATGGACAGATACTGAAGATATTAGAACTTTTTAAAAAATGTGTTCCATAGGTTCAACAGAATCTATGAGTCTAGTTCAAATGTAAATGCAACTTTTAGAAATAATAAATACTAAATAATATAGTTTCCCTCCCCCCTGCTCCCCAAAATGCAAGCCACTCATATAAAAAGTTAATGGGTCTCTATGTAATCTGAGATTATAGATGAAAACAAATTAACTCATTCTTTTTCCTACCATGTTATGCTTGATGAAATTCTACCACCCTAACCTTGCCTTTTGGGTCCTATTATCTACTGGGATAAATCTGTAGAAAATATTTTTCCATGCTTTTTCCTTTCTCTTGACCAGAAAAATTTTCAAATAATGCTAAGAGTTGATTTTCAGACTATGAAAAAATATTATAAATGTCCAATTGGGAGAAAAACTATTTAATTTCAAATCTGCTCCACAAATGAATTCAGATATCCATTTACTAGATTCGGAGAACTAGGTATATATTGATACGTTTAGTAATGTGACTAAATATAAACCAAAACTATAGAATAGAAAGCAAATTTAAAATCCGCAAGTTTTTTTTTTTTACTATCTTAATCTTTTTTTAAATTAAAGTATAGTTGATTTACAAAAAGCTGCAAGATTTAAAAGGCAAAATTTGCATAAACAAATGTATATTTTCTAGGGCAAAATGTCTTGAAAAAAATTTTTATATACGCCAATAGTTAAAGAGCTCATGGTATATGAACAAACTCCTTTTCAATAATGAGACTTAGTTTTATTTGGGGAGGCTTTTCACTTAAGGCTTATGCTTAAGAAGAATTTCATAGAATATTAACTTTCAATACCCTAAAAACCTCGGCTCCTCACATGACAGAGGATTCCACATTTTAGTTCAGTTTGCATTGTCCACATTTATACCTGTCCCTAAAACTCACTGGATTTTCAGATGCTGTTAATGCACTAGATTCTAGAAGTGACTGTGCATTTCCCATAATATGGACACTTCTCTGATTCACTAGGTGTACGATTACTGTTTTCAGTGAAATTTGAGACACAGGGATTCCAGTACGAAGTGGTACTAAATATTTAGTCTATTCTTTGGCAACATGTTGATTCCCCATAGAAATTCCATGGTCTGAAGGATTAAGACTTTCGATAGTTTGCACTCCTTGTGGATGTTGCTTGTATTGATGTGCAGGTAACATCACAGAAGTGCTGGCATCACCTACCGGTGAAGAAGGTCAAGAGGAAATTCCAGAACAGATACATTCATTGGTCCTTGCTGTATATCTTTGAATTACTACAAATATTAAATTTTCTCTTAACATAGGTGGTAACTACATTTCCTAAATTTATTTAACTCTAATTATCTGGTTCTTTCAAAAATGATTTGGCATTTAAAATTGTTTTAGAAGCACTATTCTCTACTGATTACTTAGCTTTTACTAAAAAATTTCCAACCTGTCAAAGTTATTTCCAGTGCTCTAAAAATGCCCATCAAAAGCAGAGACAAAGCTATTATCTTCACAGAAGAGGTTCCTTCAGAGGAAAGAGGAATTAACTTAAAGAGCAGAAGGATGAGCTTTGGGTTAGACCAATACTTACACACGGTTCCTATTTTGAGATACGTATTTTGGATCAAGGTAGAGTTCTAAAAAGTAACTCTATTTTAATTACTCCCTTTGGAAAAAATATTATTAACATCCAGTACCAGTATTTAATAAATCTCCATGAAGAAGATGATGGTAAAAAAAATCCTAAAACCTTGCTCCAGGTGGGAATCAATTTTTTTTTCTTCTCTTTTTTTCCCCTGTCAAAATCAAAACACATCCTAACTTTGATGAGGAAACCGTATGAAACAGGAATGGCAAAATGGCAACAGTGCCCCACTTTCTTCCTCCAGCCCTTGTGGTTAGGGCCACCAGAGGTTCTAGTTTGCCAGGACAGTCCTGGATCCTGCCCAGTATCCCTGAAAAACTGATAATCAATCTTCATTCCACTGTCCTTTGAGAGTGTTTTGGACATTAGATATATGGCCTACTTGTAGTAGACACCACGCCACTGTGGCTTCAGATACAGTGCTTCAGGCAGCTACTGCCAATAAATCACAGCTCAACACTAATTGAAGGCGAAAATAGGTGAATAGGCATTGAAATAAAATTGAGAATGCGGTATGGGAAAATTGAAATATTTATCACATTAAAGTACTCTCTTTCTCTACCCCATAAAGAAGTTTTAGTTTTGGTTTTGATGATCTCTTGACTTCAATTTTCTTTAATTTTTTAAAATTAAAGTTTTAACTTAGATGAGCTATAGGATTGTTCCAACTGTGACTGCATCTCTGGTGTGCAATCAGCAACTTCAAGTTTTCCTTTCTTTAATAATTGACACCTTTGTTTAAGTGGCGGTAAACTAAAGCGCCATCTTCCCATTGCTTTTTTTAAAATATTCTTCAGAAAGAATTCTTTCCATTTTTAGGGCTCTGCCCACCCGATTCACCCAGATGCCAGGTGACAGTGCAGACATGCCTCCTGAGCTCCAAACATTGATGTACCTTCTTTAATATCTCCTTTCAAACTTAGTATATCCAAAGGTGGATGACTATGTTGGCTCCTTATAAAAAGTTCCTCCTTTCAGCACACCTGTCTCAGGTAATGGTGCTACCATCTACCTTGTCCTTCAAACTGGCCATGGCTTGTAAGGGCACTGAGAAGCTTTGGCTGATGCTCAGTTGTCTCCTCTTACAAAGCCTCTGTGCCTCTCTTTCTGTCTCTGTCTCAGCCATTCTGCCTTTGCAATTCTTTGTATAATTCCTGGTCTGTCACTTGGGTACCTTTACTCATACTCTTCCCTCTGACTTGAACCCTCTTTCTCCTTTTCTAGCCTCTCCACCTCATCCTCCAGGTGTCATCATATTCAAATCTCTTCAAGGAAGTCTAATTCTTTAACCCAAGATCGTCTCAATCCTCTCTATAAACTTTATGTCACTTGCCATCAATTGTTCACTGTTTGCCTGTTCTACCAGACAGGTCAGACGTTGTGTTTCTCTTGCTCACTGCTTTATTCCAAAGCTTTGCACAGTGCTTAACATTTCTACAAAGGCAAAAATAGGCCCTAAAACATTTATGATTTGTGATTTTCAGTGGATTTATGAGCATCATTTTAATGCATAACTGCATCATGATAACTCCAAGTATTAAAGGGTTTTTCAAAGGTCCTCTTCATTTGTCAAGTCTTAGTTGCTCAAGAAAAGGAGGGAATCTTTGGCTTGAGCTAGACTCACGACACAGTTGAGTCCAGGGTTCAAACGCCCTCACCAGATCAGCCTCACTAGCTGCCAGTCCCTCTCTCCCTCTTTCCATCATCCCATGTTCCTGATCTACCCAAGGTGTGCTGAACTCTCTACCAGGTTCTTTCAACCAGCTGGAACTGTTGCTCCCCAATCCTCACCCAACCCAAAGCTGAAGCACAGTCTTTATAGCTATGATTTAAGAAAGAGAATGTTGACCTGGTTTTCCTGAGTCTATATCAGTGTCACAGAAGAGCCCTAGGGGGCAGGGCTGTGACAGTGAATTTTAGGTGTCAACTTAGCTGGGATATGGTGGCAAGATGTTTGTCCAAATGCTAGTCTAGATGTTGCCTTGAAGGTAGTTTTACATGTAATTAGTTGACTGTAAATAAAGCAGATTGCCCTCTATAATGTGGATGGGCCTCATCCAATCAGTTGAAGGCACGGAGAAAGAAAAGAGGTTTTCCAGAGAAGGCAGGAAAGAATTCTGCCTCAGGATTATGACATAGAAACCTGTCTGAGTTTCCAGCCTGGCCTGTAAATTTCAGACTCAAAAACTGCAGCATTTACTCTTACCTGAATATCCATGCTGCTAGCCTGTTCTATAGGTCTTGGACTTGCCAGCCCCCACAATCATGTGAGAAAATTCCTTAAAATAAGTCTATTTCTGTATATCCTATGGGTTCTGCTTCTCTGGAGAATCTTGAGTGCTACCCTGGTTCGCCCAGAGGCAGGGTGAATAGAGCCTCTGGTTTACAAATCTACCACAATCACATGAGAGTTGGGAACGTTTCCCAAATTAAGCAAAGTAGGAGGATTAAAAAAAGTAAAAGACATCTATATATTCCCCAATTTTAATTATGTTTTTAATACATTATTCTTTTCCCCCCAGAGAATAATATTCTCCAATATGCCTCATCCTCTAGTCCGCTGCTAGCATATAAAGTGATATTTCTTGCTCATATAGTTGGGTGCAGAGGAAGAATCTGATTATAACAATATTACTATCTGGGACATGACAACAAACCATAGTGTTGGGGAAATTCATATTAATGTAATTCCAACATTATCAATATCAGGTAAAATTTCAGCTTTCCTTTAATGAAAAGGTAGAAATAATAAAAGATCTCAGTTTTTGGATGTTTAAATAACTGGACATAGGAGCTCTCTTTGTAGCTCAGTGGTTAACAAACCCAACTAGGATCCATGAGGATGCAGGTTCGATCCCTGGCCTTGCTCAGTGGGTGAAGAATCAGGCGTTGCTGTGAGCTATGCTGTGGGTCACAGATGTGGCCTGGAGCCCGCGTTGCTGTGGCTACAGTATAGGCTGGCAGCTACAACTCCAATTCGACTTCTAGCCTGGGAACTTCCATATGATGCAGGTGCAGCCCTAAAAAGATTAAATAAATAAATAAATAAATAACCCGACATAGTTTAATCTAAGAGTTTTACACTAATAGCTGTGGAGGATGGGTATTAACATATATTATTATAGCAGAAATGTATAAGTTGTGAAAGTGATCAAATGATAAATATCTTCTCTCTTGGATTATGGTTGCTAAAATGTCTTTGGAATTGAAGAACAAAACCTCAAGGGCAACATTTATAACAAGGTCAAACTGATATAAGGAATGCTTTATTTTCCTTTTAGGAGCTTCAGAAGAAAATAATTTGGTCCAATATGAAACTACTGGAATTTCTGATGTGGCGCAGGGGAAACAAATCTGACTAGGAACCATGAGGTTTTGGGTTAGATCCTTGGCTTCACTCAGTGGGTAAAGGATCCAGCATTGCTGTAGCTGTGGTGTAGGGTCGCAGACACGGCTCGGATCTGGCATTGCTGTGTCTCTGGCATGGGCTGGTGGCTACAGCTCCGATTAGACCCCTAGCCTGAGAACCTCCATATGCTTTGGGTGCGGCCCTAAAAAGGACAAAAGACAAAAAAAAAAAAAAAAAAAGAATACCAATATGAAACTACTGAACTAACTTTTGTCTAAAAAATTGATCTGAAACTCAAGCAAAACCAAACCATGCTATGCCTTTATCATTAAGAATTACATTATCTAGTTCCATCACTAGAGACTCTTATACCAAGTGAAGTAAGTCAGAATGAGAAAGACAAATACTATATGATATCACTTATATCTGGAATCTAATATACAGCACAAATGAACCTTTCCACAGAAAAGAAAATCATGGACTTGGAGAATAGACCTGTGGTTGTCAAGAGGGAGGGAGTGGCGTGGATTGGGAGCCTAGGGTTAACAGATGCAAACTATTGCCTTTGGAACCGGGTAAGCAATGAGATCCTGCTGTGTAGCACTGGGAACTATGTCTAGTCACTTCTGATGGAGCATGATAATGTGAGAAAAAAGAATGTATACAAGTATGTGTAACTGGGTCACCATGGGGTACAGTAGGAAAAAAAATGTATTGGGGAAATAACAATTAAATAAATAAATAAATTTTAAAAAAGAATTGCATTATCTCTACATACCTAAAAATCTCATATTAGAGATGAAGTTGACTGAAGCATTCTGTATACATCTCCTTGTTTTGCTCTTCTTTTGATATATTGTTGAAATAGAAAGCCATGAGTGTTTTAATAAGATAGGATAATAGTCTATCACTTCATTGGATGTAACTACAAAATGACAAATTAGAACTAGACATGAAAAGGCATTTCCTTTCTGAAAAATTAGAAAAGGATATAATTTAGAATATGTTATGCACTGAGAATACGCTTAGAATTTCTATAATCACTCATAGAAAATAAACTACTTTATTTCAAGGTGATTTAAAGGTATACAATCAGCAATATATTTTCTATACAAAACATTAAAAGGTTTACAGACCATTCAAATTACTCTTTGGAACATCCAAATTGATCGTTTCATACTAGTAGCTATTTCCTTGTGAGTACAGTGCTATAATCACAGATAGAGCCTCACTACACATTGATTGTACACGTGCAGAGGAAAACACATAATTTTTTTTTTTAAATACTATGAAAAAAATCTCTGAAAATGGCAGAATAAATGCAAGTTACAATTGCAAATGCAGGAGTTCCCATTGTGGCTCAGTGGTAACGAACCCGGCTGGCATCCATGAGGACACAGGTTCAATCCCGGGCCTTGATCAGGAGGTTAAGGATCTGGTGTGGCTATGAGCTGTGGTGTAGGTGACAGATGCAGCTCAGATCCTAGTTGCTGTGGCTATAGTGAAGGCTGGCAGCTACAGCTCTGATTCAACCTCTAGCCTGGGAATTTCCATCTGCCATGGGTGGACCCTCCAAAAAAATTTTTTTTTTAATTGCAAAGGCATAGGTAATTACGTGTGTGCACTATGTAAAGAAACATAGCAATGATATTCTTGTCAAAACAAAATAAAATCCTTAAGAAAAGAGTTTTGGTATTTTGATATGTACACAATGACGTATACGTATATCATGTGACATTAACGAAATACATTCATGCATCTTTCTTTAGCACTCTCAACAGAACCAGTATATCTAATAGATGTTTATCTCTGAGTGATTGCCTTGGAAGGAACTCTAAATATTTTAGTCCTGCCCTTATACAAAATATTTTGGACAGATTTGCTTTCAGAGACTTTAACCTGTTTTTCCAAATATCCTCAATGGAGGTAAACTTCATTCTTCAGGGATGGATTTGAAGTGAAAGTTATTTGACTTGAGATCTAATGAATAAAATGTGTGACAAATGTGGGTAATCAAATTTGTTGCAAATATTATAGTGAAACTACAAAGTAATGAGATTCCTCCCTTTACATGACTCTGAATGAAATTCTGGAGCAGACACACTAAGGACACTGAGCAAAGGCAGCTCCACAGGACAAGAATGTGTTGTAGTTTTGATTTATTTCTATCTAATTTAATTTAAAAAGTGCAAATGCCCAACTTAGTCTTCAATGAAGAGTATTGGGATGTGACTAAAGAACCTAGTCCATTTTCCTATGAACCTAAGCTCTATTCTAGAATAGGCATCTTAGAGCAAATCACTGCACTCAACTTCTTAAAGACAGTCAGGGTTGAAAGGGACCTTAAAAGCCATTATCACACAAAACTATGAATCTCCTTTGCAATGTCTCTGCCCCCAAACCATGCTGCCTATTTGAGAACAGCTATAGTGACAAGAAACTCATCACTTCCCAAAACAGGGCGATGCCTCTTTGGAAAGCTCTTACTGCTAGCATAAATTAAGTCCCTCATGACAATCTTCTAGCTATTAGAAGACAGAGGCTCTATCTCTCCTGGTCCATTCTATACCAGGTTAAATTGTTTGTATTATATTTCTATGCATTTTACATTCATTAATATATGTGCGCTTGATTAAATATTAATAAGCTTATAATATTCACCAAGCGCACATTCTAATCATGAAAGATACGGAAGTGAGTAAGATAGATGTAGTATAGATCTCACAAATTCCAGCTGGGGAGAAAGGGAATGAGCAAATAGGATAATTTTAGCTGATGATACGTCTTTTGGATAAAATAAACAAGGTGATGAGATAAAGAATAACCGAGGGAAATAAACTGTCTGGGGATGGGCTGTCAGAGAGATAACATTTGATCTAAACCTGAAGCTGATGAGGAGTCAGCCATGCAAAAGACCTGATGAGGACAGAAAGAAAAGCAAACATGAAATCCCTGGGGCAGCAAAAACCTGCATGTTCAAGGGATAGTGGGGAGCCCAGTGTGGAGCCTGGAGAATAAGAAAGGTGGCAATAAAAGGTGAGTTTAGAATGGTGGGTTAGAGGCCAAATCATGCAGGACTCCGTGGGGGTGGAAGGTGCTGAATCATATTCTAAATCTGGTAGGAAACTATTGAAAGAATACTAATTAGGAAATTAATCTGATTTGTAAAGATAAAAGAAGATAACTCTGCTTGCTGGAGAATGGATTATAGGGGCAGAGTAGACATAGGAAGTCTAGTGAGACGCTTACTATAATAGTCCAGGCAAGACACATGGGACTTTATCCCTGGAAGGTAGTACTGGAGATGGAGAGAAGTGGTCATACAAGAACATCTCTGAGAGAGAGAGTTAAGAGGTCTTGCTTGTGGTTCTAATGTGAGGATTTGAGGGAAAGAAGGATTAATGATGACTTCTAGTTTCAAATCTGGGCAACAGGTTAAGATGCTGGTCCCATTCACTGAGATGGGGTGTGAGCATTTTGCAGGAAGTCATGAGTGGCGCAGAGAAATGAGTTATGTTTTGGACACACTAGCTGTGAGGTGTCAGACAGCCAAATGGAAACATCAAGTAGGTGGCTATGGATACACATCTGAAGTTCAAGAGAAGAGGTAGGGGCTAGCGATATCCACGTGGGAGTCAGCGTCATGGTGATGAGATTTAAGGCCATGGAATTGGTCTTTATTATGTTACGAAAGAAAACAGAGACGACTAGGGCCTAAGGCAGGGCTCTGAGGTGCTCCACCTTTTAGGAGCGCAGGAGGAGGAGAAGACAGTCAAGGAGCCGAAATAAGAGGAGAGATCAAACTCACAGAAATTGGAAGGATCTTATGAGAGAAGGGTCAATGGTTTCAAATGTTCTGCATTTATGTGATAGTATTTTAGTGTCAGACTATGTTAAGTATCTATACACCCACATATTTTCTTTTTAAATTTAGAGTTCACCTAAGACAGGAGTCTTTCATATTATCATTTCTACTAGGCATGTGATGACTTAGGCATAATTGATGAAGAAGTAAGAGTGAGATGGGGAGGGAAGGTTGAGGCCCGAAGAGAGGTATAAAATAAGGGTCTCAGATGGTAAGTGGGAACACAGCTCAATAACCAGAGAAACAGATGCGGGTGCTGTGAATGCGTATGTGGGTTAGACTCATCCTTTCCGGAAAAAAGAATGTTAGCTCTCTAGGGAATCTTAACACGTCCTCGTCTGACCACAGTAAACTGATGCTTCCTCTCCCGAGCCCTCCCCTACAGAACTGTCTGGGCGTCCTGCCTGACCATTCCCTGTTCTCATCATCTGCATACATGGTGGCCAAGTGTGCGGGCTACAGAGCCGAGGACCCTGGCTTTACCCCTTCCTGGTTCTGAGACCATGAGCGAATTAACTTCTTCTTGACTCAGTTCCCTTGTCTGTAAAAACAGGGATAATGGAAGTATCTAAGTGCTTAAGAAAGTGCTAGCCACTCTTTTCATCATCACCTTTCTGTCTCCCAGGCAGCAGCATTTCGTATCTTAATATCTTAGTACTTTTCATGCCCAGCAATTTCTTTACATGCCTGGTGTGATTACTGTAGTTCAAGCCATGCTCACATTTTACCTGCATCCTATCTTTTCAGATAAGGCCCAGCCCTGGCTGGGAGAAAGGCCTTCCTTTCAGAGAGGATGTCAGCGGGGCAAGGCAGAAAAAGAACGGAAGGAAGTTTTCCTGGCCAGGGCTTCCCAGATGTTAACTGGCTCAAGAGGCACCATGAGAGCCATAAAATGCAGATTCTGGTTCAGAAGGTCTGAGGTGGGCCTGAGAGTCAGTATTCCCAACAGCTCCTGGCAACGACGGTGCCGTGGTGCACACAGGATCTGGAAAGGTCAGGAGTCCTCTAGGCCCCGGCTGGTTGCTAGTAAGCTGCTTCCCCTCTCACTTTGTGGTCGTTTTACCAAAGCCTCTTTCATACTGGTATCCCCTCTTCACCCTGCCTGATCGTGCCACTAATTTTCAGCAATTAACACTGGGCTATGACAGCTGCACAACCGGGAACCGCTCAGCACACAACAAAAAATATCTTTAGAGACTCACCCAGGCCCGCCCATCTTCCAGGGCTGCAGCGCAGCAGCAGAGATAACCCCAGTACTTGTTCACTCCAGGGGATGATCATTCTCAGACTTAAATTTAACACCTGATGAGATTTAAACCCACTTTCTTTGGTTTTGAAAGTATAAATGCGCATGCTATAAATCAGTCAAATAATGTATTTAGATATTAGATAAGAAAATCGGAATGTTAACCGAAATTCTATTTTATTTAATATTTTATCAAGGTTTGGTGGATTTTAGTAATAATTCCAAATCTCTGGAAGAAAATCTTACACCCTGATTTTTAGTTCAAAATTGTTTCAGGCACCAATAATAATAACAGCAATGACAATAATAGCTAATATTTATTTATTTATTTATTTATTTTCCTTTTTACAGCAGTTCCTGTGGCATATGGATGTTCCCGGGCTAGCGGTTGAATTGGAGCTGCAGCTGCTGGCCTGTGCCACAGCCACGGCAACGCTGAATCCCAGCCACATCGGTGACCTTCGCTATAGCTTAAGGCAATGCCGGATCCTTAACCCACTGAGCCAGGCCAGGGATCAAACCCACATCCTCACAGAAACAGGTCGGTTCCTTAGCCCTCTGAGTCGCAGTGGGGACTAATAATTAAAGTTCTGTACTTGCATGAGCTCCTCTAATCTAACAACCTCCTGTGAGGCAGGCTCTATTATTGCTATTTGAAGAAGAAGAAATAGAGACAGGGAGTTAAGGGACTCGCCAAAGGTCACAGAGCTGATGCGAGGCAGACCTGGGATTGGCACACTGTCTGGCTCTGGGGTCTGTGGTCATAACCACGGCAGCACCTGCATGTGGCTGAAATTTCTGAAATGTTGCTATGTATATTTAAGGGTCTTTTCTTTATCAAAATACTTCAACATGGTGATTTATTCCCACACACAGAGTATATTTGTATATATCATCTCCTTTCAGTGTAAAGACGGATGTAACTATCAGAGACTCAGACTGCTTGGGTTACTGTCCTCAAGACATATACTAGAGTCCCAGAATCCCTTTGCCGAGTACTCGGCAGTGCCTCTGCTGGAGAGTGGGGGGTCTCCTGTGGATGTAGCTGAGGACAGGGGTGTGAAACTAAGCACTGGGACTCCTGCTTTGTGCACTCCCGTCACATCAGGGTGACAAGGTGTTCCAGCTCGCCTGAGACCCCCTTCATAACACGAAAGTCCCCTCACCCTACTTCCCGTGGAAGAATGGCCTTGACAACACACCAAAAACCATCCCCCATGCTATCCCCTTTCTGTGCCCTGAAGCTTACAATGTCAGAAGACTCTGCATGCCGCTGAGCTATACGTCACACCTACTCACTCCCAGAGCACAAACTCTGTGTGGAGTGAAGAAATCCACTGATGACAGAGCAACAGAATCAGTAAACATGAGATCTGAAAGGACCACAGACTCCGACAATACCTCAGTGTAATATTTCTGTGATGACCAGAAGCCACTGTCAAATGAAACCACACTATCTGTTTTTAATAGGCATGGGTTTGTTATCTTGGCACGAACAACTCTATTACAGCCACGCATTTATTTCTTGCTAAGTTTGCTTTGTCTACCCCATGGAGGAGTGAATATGTGCTAATTACTATCTCACTGTCTAGTCTAATGATAAGACTTCAAGTTCTGGAAAGAATGCAAAATGCAAAGATACAAGGTAAATCCAGGTTCTGTTAGTCTGAGGCTTATACAATTTGGGGATGCTATTTGAGAAAATAGAGAGGTAATTCAATCTTTCATTTAACTTGGTTAGTCCAAATTTCTTTTTTATTACTGATAGCTTTCTTTCATCTTCACAACTCACTACAGGATATATCATACACATTTTTAGAACTGTCAAGTTTGGGCAACCCAAAATTTCCCTTATATGCGAGCTATATGATTTCAGTGTTTTTCAACTTTTCTTGCATGGAAACTAATCTTAAATATTCTGAACTGATGCCACTCATTAACTAGCTTGAGGTAAGTCCCCTGTGGTAGTGGCTTACTGGCATATATCTATGACATACTAGATTATTTTCATTGATGTCAGAAGTTTATCTAAAAATAGCAAGAAATTAAAATCTTTTCCCTATGGGTTCATATGCATCACTTCTCTGCATTAATTGGCTTATCAAACAATCTGATAACTACTTAAAATTTATGTTTTTCTCGTAATGAATTATTGTTTTTGGTACAACATACGTTCTGTTTGGAAATGCCAGACTGCTGCAGGACAAGATAACAGACGTGTTAAGACATGGTTGAATATGTTGAGAGGCAAAATACATTCAACTCCACACACAGACTACTTGCTTATTGAAGTGCTACTACAGGTTGCTGTCCTACAAAGGAAAAAAATGCTGATAAGTTTTGTTTTACATAATTCACATGAAAAAACAAATCAATATACGGGTGCATTATTAATGAGAGAACACAACCTTCCTCTTAGAATTTTCTTGAACAACCAACACATCACATAATTTTTACATACCCAAGAATTTACCAGAGACTTACTCTGGCTCCACATATTCCTGACTTTGTGTCTCCTCTTTTTTCTCCTAACATGTTTCCCACATGATGCATTCACAACATGTTCATATCATGCAATCGCTGGACCTCCGTGTAATGTCCTTGGTTAGGTCAGCACAGTCAACGTGAAGAGTGAACCACAAAATGCATCACCCTAAACTCATACTCAGTGTATTTCCACATCAATGTTCCCTCGGCCGGATCCCAGAACTGCCAAGTGCCACTCTAATTCCACTGGACATGGGGAATGAGATGGGAGGGAAGTCAGAATATAAAGAGGCAGCAGCATATCTGAATGCAGCTAAAATATCTACTTTCGCAAATTTTATGAAGGTACATGCCATGTGAACCCCCTGCCTAGGCCCTCCCAGGTGTTTGGTCTTGATGGCAAATCCATCTCTGTATAGACATAACCAAATGCACTGGGATCAATCAGGTGTTGTATTAGCCTTTCCTGATGCACCCTGGATAAGGTCTCTCTCTGTTAATCACTGGCAATATTATCCTGTAAAAGAAAGAAGAAGCCTGGCTAAAACATTCAACGGTCCTCATTACAAAATATTACAAAGAAATAGCCTTTTTGACTTGGGCAAAAGCAGCAACAAATTCGCTGAGGATGTAACCAAAATATATTCCTGTAGTGTAAACTAAATGTGTTTAAAGCTCACTGTATCCTGTAATCATCAGATAACTCCAGTCAAGACTGACGGAAACATAATATGCAGCGTGTGCATCTATGCAGGTTTTTGTAAGGTTTCAGAAAGAACTAAGATTATTATTCATATATAAAAAGTACTGCAGGTTTTATCTCCAGATTATATATGTCTTAAGCCATTATATTTGCAAAGATTAAGCAAACAAATGCAAACGCTGACTTGCTTAGTGCTAGGCATTATTGTCAAGATGAGGCAAAGGGAATATGTTTTCATAAGAAAGCTTTTAAGTATATAAAGAAGTAAGTAATAATCTCATCTGATGTTCAGTAAAGATTAAGTGATATAAGAGCACATATATATACATAACGCTCCTTAGATATTGGTAACTCTGACAGTCATAGAACTAACTCTATGACCTTGAACTTTGGACGAAAGATCAAAGACAGAGAGTTAAGCTGTATAGTTCCACTATTTTCCTCTAATTATTATTGGGAATTATCACAGTTATGTTATATAATTACCCAAACTGCTTCAAGTATAACGTCTTAGTAAGACGAGAGTGAACAAGTACTGTTGTGCACCCAGCTTGAGTCTACCTGCCATGTTATGCTTTTGTTACTGCTGACACAATACCTGACTTCTGCTTGTCCCAAGGAGTTAGTGATGGCATTAGTGATCGTGCAGATTCTGTCTTGGCCCCTTAAGAGTAAGTCTAAGGCAATTCCATCAACCATAGCAACTCTGGCCACTGAGCTGACGATGACTTGATAGCCTTCCAGGGCGACGCCAGTGATTATTTCAGTTAAAGTCAGGGACATATTAATACCACTTTCCTAACTAGATGACTCCCAGCATGTGGATAACTTCCCACAGGGGGTGGGCCACCAAAGGCAGCCTCATTTTAGGATGTCCCCCTAAGGGCTATGTGCTCTATTGCTGGTGTTTCCCTAAACTATTATGAGCACCCATCTGGTGTAAGGAGGAGGGGAGCAAGTTAATGCTTGACTTTCATGGACTGGGGAGCACATGGGGAACCTCTGAAAATAGTGTTAGTTCCAGCTGTTGGAGCTTCTAAGTCAGACTCAACTTGAATGGGGAGGTGTATTTTGACAATATATATGACCTGCTGGCCAGCTGGTAAAATTCCAGATTTATAGCTCTGGCTGAATAAGTTAAGCCCTTGGTTTTGGAGGAACTGCCTGAGAGCCATCAGTCCACCTGCCCCATTTGTCGATACCATAGCCAGTCTGGGGCCTTTCCCTGCCATTTCCAACAAATTTCTCCATAACTTAAGGGGGTAGCAACCTGATCCAGTCAGATCCGTCTAGTGACAGATGGCATATCCAGTAGTCAGTTAAATTTAAGGTGCTTAGGATAATTTGATTGAACGGCATTGGGTTATTTTCCTTCACAAAAAGACACCAGGGGTGACTCTAAAGGGTGAATGTCCCTCACCTCTCCAAGCTTCCTTGGGTCTGAGGTGTCCCCACACAGTGCTGAGGTGGCTGATCCCCGCACCATCACAAACTGGCACACTCCATGTCTTGTTTTCCAATGTCCTCGACTCCAGACCTTTTCTCTGATGGGTCAGGTGTAAGCAATACAAGGACATTTTTATAAAATGTATAGGCATCCATTAGGACGACCACTTTGGCCTGTGTGAGGACAGGTTCATACTGTGGTCTTAATCAGAGAACAGGTCCACACTGGGCACTCTGTGGTTCAATGAGCAGAATGCTCAGCTGTGACCATTTTCCTAATGATCCAGGTCAATGGCAACCCCACAAGAGAATCTAGGTGGCTGAATCAAAATCAGATTTGAACCCACAGGGTGCTGGAGGGTGCACCAACCAGGTGGGCCTGGGGGTGCCACTGGGTAAAGAAAGAGGCTTTATGTCCAGGAATGACGGGGGTGGACTGTCAAATTTTCAAAACAGGTCTACATATTTATTTAACTCCTCATTCTGACCATTACGCAGGGAGTGGACAGAAGACGATCCATCTCTTGGGACAACTCCATTCAGTGACTAAAGTATCCTACTAAAGCATGTGTACCAGGAGGAGGTAAAAGATTTTTCTGAGTCAGTTTTGAAGAGATCGTGCCAATGCTTAGTAATGCCTGTTGCCTATGGATTATAGGCAGCGTGGAAGTTCCATCAGTTCATACTTGGGTGGTTGGTTTTGAGATCAAAAGTGTACCTTTGTCAGATGGCAAACATGAACCAAAAGTGTGTTTCAAGGGCCCATGGGACGGCTGAAGTGAGCTGATCAGAATGAAGTGGTAACACCGTAACCTGAAGAAGTGTCAGCAGTGATGAAGCACCATTCGCCAACAGCCTCAAGAGGAGACCAAAGGTCCCATGTGATCAGTCTTCTTGGAACAGGTGGTGGTAACGCCCTGTGCAAAAAAATGTCCCTGTGATATAGGTGGGTCTTGAATCTGGCATGCAGTGGTAGCTCGGTGGCAGAAACAGAGCAGTTCGCCTTTTCGCTTTGTGCCCAGTCCACGATGGTGGACATATTGCCATATACAGTATGAAGATGGGTCCAGGCAGCCATGGTGGTTCCATCAGTAGCTTGAGTCCAGTAGGTCTAGTCAAAGAACAAACCTGTATGGCCCATATGTGGGCACCTATACGAGCGACCCAGATGGTTTGATCATCAGTGTGACTTGTTTCCATGGTTCTGCAGCCCCCCAAGTAAGCACATTTTATTTGCCAGGTTGAAGTTTTCCAAACGTGGCAGACCAAGTGGTTGGCCATTGGCATTAGTCTAAAGTAAGAGTCAGGAAAATTATAACAAGGTTTATTAAGAGGAGTATTGGCCAGAACTGAGAATGGCCTTGAGTTACGCCTGCTGAAAGGAACAATCATGATCATTTTCATTTCTGCCAAGTTGGAGTGGGGACTGTCCACTGGACACCACTGGACCTCAGCCTGATTTTCAGAGAACCAGGCCCTGGTGTAGGCACACAGGGAAACCTTTATAGATTGGGGGCCCCAGAGAACTACCAGCTTTGTCTCAGGTAGCAGAGTGGGAGATAAATTTCCCCTAATGGACAGTTGTCAGTTTTTCATGAAAAGCTGCAATGCCACTGGGGTTAGGCTAGATATGTCCCTGAAAATTTTACTGCCATTTGACCAGGAAAGCTTCTTGGACCCTTCCCATGCCTTAGTCACTGAGTCTAAGTTGGCGCATGCCAAAATGTTGGCATTAGGCCCAAGAATCACAAGGCCTCTTTGGATCAGGCACTCAGTTTTGCAAAGAATCTAGCTGTAGGCTAATAGCTGCTTTGCAAAAGGTTTTTCTTACAGCTGAATCAGAGAGGTATAAGAACAAAACTCCAAGGGGTGCTTCTAGGAAGAGGATGCCACCCTTTCCAGGCTCCAGTTATTAAAACCACAAGTCACAGAGAGTTGGAGTTCAATGCGTCACAAAGCGTATGGGGCCTCCAGGGTAGAGCATGAACTAAAGCTTGCTGGATGACTTCCAGCACAACCTGTTGGTTTGGGTCCCACCCCAAGGAGGCTGGTTTGTGGGTTATGTGAAAGATAAGATCAAGGAGAAGTCTCAAGTGGGGCACATAGTGTTCCCAAAATCCAAAGAATAAGGAAGGCACTGGGCCTACCTTTTAGTGGTGAGGACAAAGAGGCAGAAGTCTTTTCTTGTCTGAGTGATCTTGAGAAGTGCAGCCACCAAATGTAAGAACAACCCTTAGCAGGGCTGGTTCTGAAGAGCAAGAGAGCACTGGGACAGTACCTGAGAGAAAGTTATGTCAAGAAAACTACTTTTGGAGTTCCCATCGTGGCGCAGTGGTTGACGAATCCGACTAGGAACCATGAGGTTGCGGGTTTGGTCCCTGCCCTCGCTCAGTGGGTTAACCATCCGGCGTTGCCGTGAGCTGTGGTGTAGGTTGCAGACCCGGCTCGGATCCCGTGTTGCTGTGGCTCTGGTGTAGGCCAGCAGCTATGGCTCCGATTAGACCCCTAGCCTGGGAACTCCATATGCTGCGGGAGCGGCCCAAAGAAATAGCAAAAAGACAAAAAGACAGAAAAAAAAAAAAAAGAAAGAAAGAAAACTACTTTTACTGTGGTAAATGTAAATACTAGAGCTTTTAAATGCTGATGATGAGAAGCCAGAAAAAAAAAAAAAAAAAAGGAAGAGTCTGATAGCTGGTCAGGATTTCAGAACTTGAACCGAGAGGATGATTTCTTTACGACATATTATCCTGTTATAGATGATAGATAGAGAGATAGATGATTAGATAGATAGACAGATAGAGATAGATGATAGATAGATAGATAGATAGATAGATAGATAGATAGGAATAGACAGACAGACATCACAAGTACACACTGTACTTAACTATTTCTAAAGTGTTAAGAATGCAAGATAAAGGATGATCATTTGAGTTTCAAAACTAGATTAGACTTTGTGTTCAATATCAAACTACAGTGTATGGCAGTAGACTCTCCAAGTGATATATTTTAATCTCCTAATGTAATTGGCCTGAGCTCTAATGACTCATCATTTCTTCCTAAAATATCTGCCAGTTTTCAAGATATACGTAGGCCTTTCTAATCAGTTTGTTATACTTTATTTCAGATCATAAGATTCCATGTCTCCCTTACATTGTCTCCTGGGGCACTGTGCTTTTTGCAACATGTACTAACCTTGAGTAGATTATGTAAAAATGTATAGTAACTGAACTTTCTAGTGCTTTATGTTATCACTCAAAATAAAGTGGCTCCCAATACTGTGATTTTATGAATATAAAGTATATGAATGTGTATTCAAAAATCTTAGAAGTAACCGAAATAGAAAATAACCAAGCCATAAAACACAGTTAATATATTTGGTAGATGTTGATATAAGTAGAAGTTACATATAAAAATTTCTATAGATTGCTAAAGTCAGCTAAAGATTGTTATTCATACTTAAAATACAACTATACAAGAAGAACGCCATGCCACGCTGGATAATCACAGAAGGCAGAATGTATCAGTTTACTCTGACTTTAAAAAATCGCTAGAGAGCATTACTCTGACAAGGCTGATTTAGACAGTAAACAATGATCTACTTACATCATTGTAGAAAGGATATCCATGAGATCTAGGTTAACAAGCTATAAAGTACATTTTTATTGCTTAAAGCAGCAACTCAGAATAGTTTGAAGTAAAAGACTTCTATTTTTAAACCACTGCAACATTTAAAGCTGGGTTTTCAATTTGTCAACCTAACTAAAAAGCTGAATATAATAGCCTGATTAGTGGCAAGCAGAATTCAAGGAAAGATTTTTTTTTAATGGATCAATGGTGTAGAAAATTCGGTATCATCTGAACAGACTTAAAATAGAGTGTATATTATGGAACAATATACAGTTCTTCATTACTATAACTACCTTGATGAATAATAGCCAAAAATGGACCTCAAAAGCCTGAGGGTCCTAATGGCTTATCAAGTGAAATGAATACTTTATCTAATCCAGTTTCAGGTGAGATGAATACTTCATTTAATCCAGTTTGACACTCTCACAGCATCATTATTATGTTGTAATTACAGTGCTCATGTTTTTGACAATTTTATACTTCTCCATCACTGCGGCCCAAATTAGCCTAACAAGTGAGCTTCTAATCTGACAGCCAAGGCTGTAGTGATGATATCCTAGAAGGATATTATTTTGCAGTATATACCTATGCCCTCTTTCCTTGCTAATCCTTATAAATTCAACTGGTGCTGTGGCTAGATCTTATTGTCTGAGGAAGGGTTGCCAGAGAAGAAAATCAGAGAAAAAAATTTGTCTCTTCAATTCCTGGGCATTGGTTTCTCCAAAGCAGAAAGAGGCCAATGGGAACCTAGAGTTCCACATGAGAATGGGTGGTTAAGGAAATGCTTCTAAGCCCTCTCTCCTCTAGGCTCAGAGAATATTCTCCAGACTGAGGCAGGGGGAGCTGTGGTGAGACTTCAGAAAGAGACTGGGCTTGGGCCCTCCAGATTCTCCACCTTTCCCATGAGCTGAGGTCAGGGAGTGAGATGACGTAAGTCCAAGAGCAGAAGGGCTCTGGAACCTCTCACCTGGGGAGAGCTCAAGAAGGGTGAAAACGCCTGGGTCCCCTGCAGGCCAGCAGGGCTTGGCAGCAGTTGGAGCAGCTATGCCTCACATCTGAGCAGTCAGCTCATGGTGTCTGAAAATGGCCAAAGCCCAGAAGCAGCCAAATGATTCTGCAGGTGGAAAAGGAGTACAGACAGGATTTCCGGAAGCTCCAGAAGGATGCCTTGTGTCTGCCCTGGCAACAGCAAACAGGAAGAAGAATCCAGGGACCCAAATGGGTATGAGGGGTGGAGTCATAGATCCAGACCCGAGAGCTTCTTTCAGTGCTGCCAGCACGGACTGCCGACAGATGAAGACTAGTCCTACTCTCCATGCTGAGGGACTGGGTAGTCAGTCAACCAAGACTGAGGGCCAGACCCTCACTCCACCATCAGGACTGGGCTCTTTCAATCAAAAACCTCGGGAGCATGTTGAGGGATGGTGATGGAGTGAGGCTAGAGCCTTCTGGGAGTATCTCAAGATTCAACTTCAATTGAGATTTTTAAATAGTTACATTTATTAACATTTTGTATTATGTCCTAAGATAAGTCTATTGAGAAATATCTTTGGTTCTTTCTCTCTGACAGTGAATGGCAATTCCCTGGGAATACCTAACGATTAAATGAGTCTCACTCAATACCGTCCACAAAACTGTTGTGGTCACTTGCACCAAGGGAGACCATGTGTTTAGAATGGTACCTTCCATTAGGTCTTTTCACTAAGACTCCAAAGTACGCATTGGAAGTCACCCACCCATTATCCACTCAAGTCATCTTCCACTTAACTAGCAATGACCTGCCATCCAGGAGGAACCTGGTCCAGTCTGGTTGTTGATAAGGAACACTGCCACAATACCAAAGACACTATCCAAATATAATTGAGGTTGCACAATTATTTTATGGATAACATTTATTCCTTTTCAGTGAGAAATTAAATCACAAAAAATAATGTCTAGAGTTTATAGTTTTCATCCCTATATGCTTATCTCCAGGAAAAAGCAGAGAGACGTGACTAGTCATTGTAAGGGAATAGACACTGACACTTTCCCCCAGATTTGCATAACAAAAATATGATATGAAAATAAGTTTTCTCTCTGTGACATACCAATGGCTGAAACTCTAGAAAAGAGCAGATACTTTAAAACTATAAAATAATTAATTAAAATGAGAACAGCTTTGGGAAGAGTCTTCTGCTTCTACTCCTCACATTCTCACTGCCACAAAAATGATAGTTGTAGGTCTAGGAATTAAGGAACAGATCTCTGAACTTGGAGGAGATGCTGTACCATTTATTTAGTTAGTTTTGTTTTGTTTTGTTTTCGGCTGCCCTGCGGCATATGGAGCTCCCAGGGCAGGGATCAGATCAGAGCCACAGCAGCGGCAACACTATGTCCTTAATCCACTGTGTTGGTCTGAGGATCAAACTCGTGTCCCAGCACTCCCAAGACACCACCAATCCCATTGCACCACAGCGGGAACGCCTGCTATATATTTATTTTAAGTCACAGAAGGCTTTATCAAGTTCACGGGATACATAAGAATAAAAGAGTTTTCTGAAAAAGAATAACCCCAAATAAATGAGGACAGAAGAGTGGCCCTGGAGGAAGGATGTGGATGATGAGAAGGCAGAGGCTGGAATAAAACCTTGGTCTCAGCCTGACAAGGATTGGCCAGAGGATGAAGGAGACCAGGAGAGAGAGCTTTCAAGAAAGACGATTGAAAAGAGAGCTTCCAGAAAGAAGTGTGGGTCAAACGTTAAATGCCACAGACCATAAGAAAGAAGCATTTCTCATTCACAGTTTATAAGCCCTGCAGTGCTCTGTGTAGGGCTATATTTATAGTAACCTCAACAAGGGTTTAATACCAAATTTAACTGCAGTACTATCATGGCAATGGTGGCAGCTGTAATAGACATGGTGACCTGGTTAATCTTCAGCCTCTACTTCACCCTCAAAGCTAAGCAAGGTCCTCAACAAATGTTCCTTATGACTAGAGAACACAGAACCTCTGTCACAGCAAGTGTGGATCATACAGCATAATTTCAACATAGCTGTGCAGGCCATGTCCATGTTATGCTG
This sequence comes from Sus scrofa, assembly GCF_054392235.1. Lineage (NCBI taxonomy): Eukaryota > Metazoa > Chordata > Mammalia > Artiodactyla > Suidae > Sus > Sus scrofa. The sequence goes on from NC_139383.1 coordinate 5,370,437, forward strand.
ACATGTAAGCCTCCATTCCTGACACCTTTGCCCTAACTGAATTTTTACTGCTGAGACAAGTTAGTCTTTGGGGATTTGAGGAAATACATATGAATACAACCCATAGCACATGGGCATAGCACACCCTCACATACACACATCTCTTGATAGGAGAGAAAGGGACATATTAACACTGTCATTTTCTAGTTCAGGCTTATCATGAACACTATTTTATTCCTATCTTAGTATGAAGCACTCATATCACGTACCACTGGTCACTAAGAGTTATGAAGTAATTAGAGGTTTACGTGTTTGCTTTTTCTTTTCACTTTTGTTAGGAAAAAATTTCAAATTCAAAAAAGTTGCAAAAATAAAAATGGTGGAAATAACACCCATATAGCTTTTACCCAGATTCATCTAATGTTAATATTTTATCCTAATGGCCGTATAATTTTCAATCTACTTATTTAACCATCCATCCGCCTATCATCTCTCTCCATATATTATATACATACATATGCATACTGTGAAAATATATATACGCACACATATACTTTAAAAAATCTTGATGCATTCTGAATCATTTCATGTTTACTCTTGCTGAAAAAAGTTCAAGTGTAATGAACTTGTCCCAGACTGTAAAATGTTAAAAAAACTGATAAAATCAAAGATATCATTTAAAAGAAATTATGAAATATAAAATCAATCGCCAATTAAATTTAAAAAAAAGTGTAACGTGCTGTTTGGAGGGATGAGTCTCATCTGAAATGAACTCATCGGCTCCTCAGGGCTCAGACCCCCCATAGGAGCAGTTTCGGCACCTGACGAGGTCTACTGTGTGTGGGGAGCAGCCCTGGACTCCCTTTCTCAGCCCCTATGAGGTTTGCGCTGCCTGGCAAACCTCTTGAACATCATCACTGGAAATACCACTTTCTTAACTCCTTTCTTTATCTGCACTTGTTGAAGCACTGATGCTCATCTCTCTGCCCTCCTGATTTAAATTTCCCACAGGAGTAGAGCCATTAATACAATTTTTTCTTCATAAGCACTTATCTTTTGTGTGGGCGTCTGTGTGACTTTGACATGAAAGCTAGACCTCATCTGAGCCCCAAGGAAAATAGGTTCATTAACGGTAGCAATCACTGAAAGTTTATTCATTTTCGCTCTAGCTGTCCGGCAGACCTTCAAGCGAGGCTCTAAGCCAGATATCGAGGTTTTAGGTTGTAATATACTGTCAATAGGCGCTATCCAAAGAACAAGGTACACGCTCTGGGGGAGGTCAAGACTGTGGCCCATACAATGGTTTTTAAATTCAATTCTATACCTGGGTGCTATGACCAGCATCGCCACGAGCCGCTACCAGGACCAGGACAAGGAGAGCCGTGTCTAAAGAGTATCTGGAAGAGTCACGCCTTTCTATAAATGCGTTGGGTTGTGTGTGTAATACTCCATCTGACACAATACTGCTGGCAAGGACTGCACACTGCGTTCCTGATGCAGGCTTTCCGCACATCTTGATCTGCCTGGCATAAAATGTGGCCTAGCTTACACGGTGGCCTATTAAGATTACAGGGATTTGTTGTTTTAGGACACCTTGGACTAATTCAGATAGGCACAATTTATTTTTTATTGCATATTTTTGTAATATGCATAAAACAACAATTTATAGAAATGTAAGATGTTTTATTCTAAAAAGAATATAAATTTTCATTTTCTCTTTTTAAAGGCACTCTTGTTTAATAACCACGACCAACCTTACTTCGTATAATCTAGAGTTGCCTGAAAGGTACAAAATATTATATTTCACCTTTTTTGTCCACAAAAAAGAACCTCTGGCTTCATTTCACCATCTGCCACAGGCATCCAAATCACTACAAGATGCTCACTTTCTGAAGCAGATTTTATGAGAAACTTTCTTCTTTTTTTTTTTTCCTTCCCTTTTTCTTAATAGACAGAAATACACACTGGCATTTCAATATATTTCACAAAGGTCCTGAGTAAATCTATCAAAAAACAATGTCACCTAAGTGATAATTCTGTTCTGTAGATTGCAGTAAGGGTCATATCACCTACACATCCTGAGCAAGTCACACAGGCTTTTATATGATGGGTGCTAAATAATGTTTGCTGAATCAAATTAAAATGTAATGGTACCTAAGAACCCAGAGTTGCTACAATTTATACAGGGGCAACAAAACAAGCTGCAACCAGAGCCCAGGGGGTCAGACTTTCCCTCTCGCAGCACAAGCCTGCCAGCTGAAGATGCACTTCCACACCAGGGCTGCTGGAGGCAACCCTTTCTCACAGGACCCCCTTCCATCACCCTGTTCCCTTCCCTCTGGTCAGCCTCTCCCTTCCTCGCCTCCTTATTGCAAGGACACAGCAGCCTAGTGTGGAGCACACAAGGCTTTCATAAAGACAAAGGAAGCAACAAAGACTGACCTTTGTCTTTTCTGGGGGTGTGGCTTGACCTTGACATAGTAGAGGAAGGGTGTTATCTAGTACCTACCGCAGGCCAAGTGCTCAGCTAAGAGCTTTCAAATATATTCCTGCTTGCATTCGTCCCAACACTTAATGAGACAGGTATTTGACAGATGCATCAGAAACAGACTCAATGCCACAGGTGCTACCATAAAAAGCAAAAATAAATAAATAAATAAAAGGAAACAGACTCAGAGAAGGAACTCATTAGGAGGCGCTGCTCTTCTCCTTGCATTATGCCTTCCTATAAGCTGCCTGACCACTGTTTCTCCTCATCTCCTGGCAGATTAAAATCTACATCTGTGTCCATCTCACTCACTGCCCTAGCCATGTCTACTAGCCTAGGACCTGACACACTGCGGAGGCACAATAAATATTTGTTGAATGAATAAATAAATAAATTCCCTCATTTACCCTAACCATTGATTAAAACCTTTACTGAATTCTTACGTCCGTCATCAACTTCACCTAAAATCTGTATACTGCAAATGTTTCGATTGATCCAAATGAACAGAACTCATCAGTTTTAGCAAGACTCATGCATTACCACTAAGGATTCCTGAATGTAGAGAAGGATACTAAGACAGAGAGCTGAATACCTGGCCAATCTGGCCCCAAATCACACAGTGGCAAGGCCACTTTTTGTCCAACAGCTATAATGAAATTTTTAAACTTAGAACTTTGGAACACAAAAAAGAGTTAAATGCAATTGCATTGTCTTTTGTGGTAATATCTCCCTTCACTGAAGAATGATTTCTATAGAACAGAGGACTTGAGACTCTTAATTAATGTTGAGAAAAGGCTATGTTGGAGTCCCCATTGTGGTTCAGTGAAAACGAATCTGACTAGTATCCATGAGGACACAGGTTCGATCCCTGGCCTCGCTCAGTGGGTTAAGGATCTGGCGTTGCTGTGAGCTGTGATGTAGGTCGCAGATGCGGCTCAGATCTCATGTTGCTGTGGCTGTGGCATAGACCAGCAGCTGTAGCTCTGATTCGACCCCTAGACTGGGAACTTCCATATGCCATAGGTATGGCCCTAAAGAGACGGAAAAAAAAAAAAAAGGCTGTGTTTCCTCTGGTACAACTAGTGAGAAAGTGTTTATCTTATATATTTTACATAAAGGTTAAGATTGTTCTTTTGTGAACTGATAGAGAATCAAATCAGGGTTTAATTTATGAGGAACATCATGTAAACCAAGAGGTTATTTTGAGGTAAGGAAGGCATTTGGGCTCTGTTGGAAATCTAAAAGTTCCTTCTATGCAATTTACATATCACAGGAAAAATTCAGAGAATAAAAATTTAAGTAGTATTAAAATTTTAATATTAAATACAAAGAGTCAGTCTATAATAGCAATATTTCTGGAACACAAACTAAGAAAAGCAAGACATCTTTAATTAAACTTTTCCCCGTAATCATTCACTCCACTCAGATCTAGAATGATGTGGGACTTACGCGTGTATATAACATGCTACAAGCCATAGTAAATTACAAGCTAAAAAAAAGATATATGAAGTCAGAGGATTAATTTTTAATTTGCCTGATATGTGTTAACTATCTCCAAACTCAAAGGCGAGACTATTTTCTAATTTTTCTAATAGTATTAATAAAATATCTTAATGTATAACTTGACCATCTAATTCCTATCCCATACATAGATAGAAAGGCATAATAAAAAAATCACCAAAAAAATTTTTTAAAGTGTCAAACACTGCACAAAAGTAAAATGTTTAGCTTATTTATAAAAACATGTTTATTATTCTAGTCAAAGAATTAATCATTAAGTTATACTGATGTAACTTCACCTAGAGAAGACATATTAACAATTAAGTTCAGGGAGTTCCTGTTGTGGCTCAACAGCTTACGGACCCAACTAGTATCTATGAGGACATGGGTTTGATCCCTGGCCTCACTCTGTGGGTCAAAGATCTGGCGTTGCCATGAACTGTGATGCAGGTCACAGACCCAGTTCAGATCCCACACATTGCTGTGGCTGTGGCATAGGCCGGCAGCTGCAGCTTCAATTCTACTCCTAGCCTGGGAACTTCTATACACTGCAGGTTTGGCCCTAAAAAGCAAAAAAAAAAAAAAAAAAAAAAAAGTTCATAATAATAATTTTCTTGTTATTATTCACATAGATTTTTTAAAACTACTGTTTTTTAAATTTCATATCTCATTTCAATGTTTTAACATTAATTATTAATTAATTATGACTGTAATTTCTCAAATATAAAAATGTCTCAGAATTTTAACCCACAAACTTATGCTTTTGTTCATACAATTTATAACCCATAAAAATGAACCTACCTCCCACCTTAGGTAAAGTTCCAAAAATAATATTTTTAAGAAATAATTTAAAGCACTCAACTTAGTTACCATGGTGACAGTTGCTACCTAATAATTTAGGGGTCAGAGATTGTTCATCGTTAACTTTATAAAGAAAAAGATCAACATCTTTATCTTTTTAAAGGAGAGCAAAAACCTTCTGATGTTCTATTTCTGTGCTAGACAAGAAGGGGAAAGGCCATTTGGGAGCCAAAGGACACCGTGCAAGAGGTTCCGTAAAACATTTCTGTAAGCTATCAACACATCTGCTATACATGTGGTCCCTAACAGTCCGTGTCTGACTGAGGACTCCTGAATATGAAAGTGGTTTGATGTGAACAATAAAGAAGGACAAGCTCACCAGATTCAAGACACCCAGTTGGTTCTGGAGGTGCCTACCTGCTGCAAGCTGCTGTCCCCGTATTCTCTGCATCATTAGAGGGCAAGAAGAGGAGGTTTTCAGAGGAGTCTCCCCTCATCAGAAGAAAACCTCAGTGTGACTTAAAGCCCCTTGAAAATGCACCTAAAGTGAGGCTCCACTCCTAATTGTTCTTTTGTGATTAAGACCTATGATGGCGGCCATGGATACTGAAATTCTGCTCCCAGATGACTGCATCTCACGTGGCTTTAGTGACACCCAGGAAGCATCTTGACAGGCTCGGCTTTGCATAGGAAGGAAGGGGAGGTGCGGAAGAGGCAAAGAGCTGGGGACCCTTTCAAAGCCTGGACTCTGTCCAGGGAAATACACATAAACATGCTGCTTCTCATCACTGCAGTTTACCTCAAACAAACAGGGAGGAGAACAATTAGAGGCAGACCCAGGGGCTCAAGCTCCAGGGAAATGGGGGAATAAAAGAAAGAAATTTCCAAGACTGAACAATCTGGCAGTGTCCAGCAAATCTTAATGGAGGGGGAAAACGTCCCTGGAAATACAATTGTTGAAGGCTATTTTAAAATAAAACGTGGAGTGTTAACAGATCTCAAGACTAATAATCCTTTGCATTTAGTATGAAGACCCCTAAGTGAAGGACACAATTATTACACACAATTTTGCAGAGAAGACCAGCTGTATCACAGAAAGGAAGAGGACAGGCCCCTAATTCAGAAGGAAAAAAAGGTATAGAATAATAAAGAAGGTGTTTTCCCAGCCACTTTTGGCTAAGCGTTTAAAAAAATCTTCATTGAGAACAGATGGGGGATGTCCACACACCACACTACCCGGGGACTATAGTTGCATATGTGTGTGGGTGTGTATGTGCGTCTACCCGGCCGAGGCACCCTCCATTTTCTCCCTCAGTTGCCAGGTGCTGTGGGGCAATTCTGATGGACCTTACTCCACACTGAAATAAGCAAATCTAATCTCTGCATCCGAGGGGTTCATTTGGCAAGAGATTTAGGGAGGGAAACTAGAGCCTCTGGCCAAGGCCACTTTTCCACAAGAATCCTGAATTTGATGATTGTCGGGCACTTTTCCAGTCTAATTAATTAGCTGGCACTTTGTTTACTATGTGTCTCTTGTTCTCCTGTGTACAGACCCCGTGGCTAAGAACTCTAAGAAGGAAGATGGACGAGTATTAGATTCATACCCCCAAATTCCAGCCCAAAGCTATAAGTGATATAAAGAAATAAGAAATTATGTTCCGATCGCACAAAATGAAAGGCACATTGGCAGATCAAGTTTGAGAGGAAAGATTAAAGCACTTTGTCTTATTAATAAACATTCTTTAGGTTACCTGAACATTTTCAAGGGCAATGGAAGCAAAGTTAAAATAATAAAAAAAAAAATCTCTGAACATTTTGACAATCTATCCTTCATTCGAGCTTTATTATTTCACTCTCCCATATTTTTGTCTGATCTGTCTGATTTAGAATACAAAACAAGTGTAAAACAGTTCATTCCAATATTGAGTTTATGCAAATCCCTAAAATAATCAATATTGTTAATATGAGGTCTAACATGAGAGTGCACAAGAGAAGCACCACTCATTGGCAAGCAATACAATCTGTTTCTAGCTTGGTTTAATTTATCAAAAAGAAGATAACCTGAGTTACAAGAAGCCTTAGAGTGAATGTGCAGTGCTTTGGCTCTTCTGTTTGTAGCTGAATGGTGGGCCATCCTTACTTTCTTTTAAAGGTGGCCTGATAATAACACATTAGTCACTGAAAGTTTGGGTGCCAAATTGGGTTTTAAGCAAGCTAGTATCTAGACAAATATTAAGCCTATTGCAGAAGTTAGCATTAACTCTTTCTGGGTGGATTAGAATGAAATTTAATGCATTTATGCTTTAGTGCTTTTAATGGCATTTAGGATCTAGTAGGGATCTAAGAAGGTCAGCCTGGTTTGCTTCACTGATGATTTCACACCAAAAACAGTTACCAGTAACATCTAGGAATGAACTCCGATGATTCCTAAATAGGCTTTGCTTTAGACAATTGGACAAATTTACACTTCCCTGCTATTGACAAGACTACATAATTTCATGGCATTATGGCAAGAACAATTAAACAATTTCTTTCTGATTTACAATGATAAACTCAGAGCTAAGACATGTACATATTTGCCGAGTGAATGAAAAGTGACAGTCTAGTAAGAAGTAGTTCTTACCAATAAAATGCAGTAAATAATGGTGTGACTCACCTTTAATGAGTCGGTTAACAGTCTGTTAACTATCTGTTATGCACTGGGCACTGTACTAGGTACTGGAGACCTGGTGGGAAACCAGACCTGTGCCCTCACTAAGAACATGGTCCAGCTAATTATCCATAGGGCAACTTTATTTTATCCACTACCTGAAAAAAACCACTCTTGAAATTCAATACTCCTTTTATTTCTTAATAATCAAATTTCATAATCTAAATAATACATTAGGAGGAAAACATACGAGGTAGAAAGCCCAGGCTTAGCATTAATTTCTGAAATCTGAATCTGAGTCAGAATCATCCTTGTGCTGCAAATTATTTTACTGCACATTAGTTTTGTACTTTCACTTCCTAATTGACTATCTTCTGAATATACTAATAAAATTGAGCTTCTGACCCAGTGATGTTTGTATATTTTAGAGATGAAGTCCTTGTCAGTTGCATCATTGGAAACTATTTTCTCCCATTCTGTAAGTTGTCTTTTTGTTTTCTTTTTGGTTTCCTTTGCTGTGCAAAAGCTTGTCAGTTTGATTAGGTCCCATTGGTTCATTTTTGCTCTTATTTCTGTTGCTTTGGGAGACTGACCTGAGAAAATATTCGTAAGGTTGATGTCAGAGAATGTTTTGCCTATGTTCTCTTCCAGGAGTTTGATGGTGTCTTGTCTGATATTTAAGTCTTTAAGCCATTTTGAGTTTAGTTTCATGCATGGTGTGAGGGTGTGTTCCAGTTTCATTGATTTGCATGCAGCTGTCCAGGTTTCTCAGCAATACTTGCTGAAAAGACTGTCTTTTCCCCTTTTTATGTTCTTGCCTCCTTTGTCAAAGATTAATTGACCATAGGTGTCTGGGTTTATTTCTGGGTTCTCTGTTCTGTTCCATTGGTCTGTCTGTCTGTTTTGGTACCAGTACCACACTGTCTTGATGACTGTGGCTTTGTAATATTGCCTGAAGTCTGGGAGAGTTATGCCTCCTGCTTGGTTTTTGTTCCTCAGGAATGCTTTGGCAATTCTGGGTCTTTTGTGGTTCCATATAAAGTTTTAGCTTGTTTGCTCTAGTTCTGTGAAAAATGTCATGGGTAATTTGATAGGGATTGCATTGAATCTGTAGATTGCTTTGGGTAGTACAGCCATTTTTACAGTATTAATTTTTCCAACCCAGGAACATGGAATATCTTTCCATTTCTTTACATCTTCTTTAATTTCCTTGATTAATGTTTTATAGTTCTTGGCATATAAGTCCTTTACCTCCTTGGTCAGGTATATTCCCAGGTGTATGATTTTTTGGGGTGCAATTTTAAAAGATATTGTACTTTATTTTTAGTATTCCTTTTCTAATATTTCATTGTTAGTGTACAGAAATGCGACTGATTTCTGAATGTTAATCTTATATCCTGCTCCTTTGCTGAATTTGTTGATCATTTCAAGGAGTTTTTGGGTTGAATCCTTAGGGTTTTCCATGTATAGTATCATGTCATCTGCATACAGTGACAATTTTACCTCTTCTCTTCCTATTTGGACGCCTTTTATTTCTTTTGTTTGTCTGATTGCTGGGGCTAGGACTTCCAATACTATGTTGAATAACAGTGGTGAGAATGGGCATCCTTGTCTTGTTCCAGATTTTAGTGGGAAGGCTTTCAGCTTTTCTCCATCAAGTATTATATTTGCTGTGGGTTTGTCATAAATGGCTTTGATTATGTTAAGGTATGTTCCCTCTATACCCACTTTGGTAAGAGTTTTGATCATGAATGGGTTTTGGACTTTGTCAAATGCTTTATCTGCATCTATTGAGATGATCATGTGGTTTTTCACTTTTCTTTTGTTAATATGGCGAATGATGTTGATAGACTTGCATCTGTTGAATCATCCTTGTGAACCTAGGATGAATCCCACTTGGTCATGGTGTACTACAATCTTTTTTATATGTTGTTGGATTTGGTTGGCTAAAATTCTGTTGAGAATGTTTGCATCTATGTTTATCAAAGGTGTTGGTCTATAGTTTTCTTTTTTGGTGGTATCTTTATCTGTGTTTTGGAATTAGGGTGATGGTGGCATCACAGAATGTCTTTGGGAGTGTTCCTTCTTCTTCAAGCTTTTGGAAAAGTTTAAGGAGGATGGGTATAAGTTCCTCTTTGTATGTTTGGTAGAATTCACCTGTGAAGCCATCTGGTCCTGGACTTTTATTTGTAGGGAGTGTTTTTATGACATACTCAATTTCATTTATAGTGATCAGTCTGTTCATTTGATCTATTTCTTCTTGATTCAGTTTTGGCAGGCTGTAAGTCTCTAGAAATTTGTCCGTCTCTTCTAGGTTGTCAATTTGTTGGCATACAGTTGTTCATAGTATTCTCTCATGGTTTTTTGTATTTCTGTACTACCAGTTGTGAGTTCTCCTTTTTTAAGAAATGAGCAGTTTCTTCACAAATGTGAGGAATGGTAGATTTAAATACCTTCTTCCTTCTTCTTTTTTTTTTTTTTTTTTCTTTTCCCAGCCACACCTGTGCAATATGGAAGTTTCCAAGATAGGGGTTGAATTGAAGCTGCAGCTGCAGGCCTATGCCATAGCCACAGCAACACTAGATCTGAGCCACGTCTGTGACCTATGCTGCAGCTTGAGAGGTCAGGGTTTAAACCCACATCCTCACAGAGACAACGTCAGGTTGAACCACCACAGAAACTCCTTTCCTTCTTTTTTGACTCTCAATTCAATATGACTAAATTTTGTTGGTGTGTTGGTATATTAATTTTTGTTTATAATAGTATCATTCTAGTTTTCAATTATTAGAAATAACATTTACTTAGAATAATGAATCTGTATTTATAGAATGAAGATGTTTTAATAATACATTTATTAATTGACAAATATTTCCCACAGATTTCAGTTAACCTCCCAAAAATTCTTGTACAGAGAACAATACTAACATCTTTTATTGAGAACTTAGTAATTAGTAGGCAGTGTGCTGATTACTCTGCAAGCATTCCCTAAATGTAAAAAATAAGGAAGTGAAAATGCACTTAAGTAATGTCAGGGCATGTTAGAGTGAATGGAGTGGTAGTTACTTGGATAATAAAATCCCGGAGAGGCCTTCAAGAATGACTCTGGTCCATCCCTTGAGGCCTTTAAAAAAAAGAACCATGTTTCATAGAGACAGATGATCTCTTAATGCATCCCCTAACTCAATTACTCAATGATTTGCCTTACTACTATAAAACCATATAGACTACAGTTCCCTAATATAGTGATCAAGAAAAAAGAGAGAATATTAAATAGTTATACAAAATGTTCCACATACTCTCAAGAGGATTCTTACTTTCTTTCAAGTAAATTTTTTAATTACTTGCAAATTACAATTTTTGGTCTCAGAGTAGTAATAAAATACCTTGGAATATCATTTTTTTTTTGCTGAATATTTAATGTTCTGAATTTGGTTTTATTGATAATGAATTTATCAAAAATCAGACTTCATATTTCTTGGCTTTCCAACTTTGAAATTATATTAAAAATAAATCCGTGACATCTTACAAACTCCTTAGAAACTTGTAAGATATTAATTTTATCATGGTAAACAGAAGTGCCCCCACACCCTGCCATTGCTTCTTATAACTGTCGCATTTATCTGAGCAAAGGGCAAAGCACACATTCATTAGTCTCTGGCCTCGCTCTTCATTGAACACAAAAAGCATTCTTTTTTTTTTTTTTTTTTTGACAATAGGCTGAATGGAAAAGTAAACATCATGAAAATTAAACCTCATAAAATAAGGATTAGCAAACTGAAAACTAATAATATACCATGGACTCTACATCTTTTTTTGGTCTGCTATTATTACCAAATAATAACGTTCAGTCTTTCGCAGACAAGGTATTTACTAGGATATACTGAGAAAACATTCTCTAAGACTTTAAGGATATGTTAGGGTGATTGAATCACAGTATCAAAGAATATTCTGAGCCAGAAGGGATCTGGAAGCCAATTTATCCCAACACCTTCATTTTATTGATAACAAAGTACATCCACAATTATTCTGGGTTTTCCCCCACTATTATTCAGTGGTAAACACCAACAACTCTTGGCCATTCTCTTTCTCTGCATTCCATAAGGAGCCCCGGAAACAATACCGACTAGACGGTACTCATCTCATCATACTTCTCTGCATAAACAGCATCCAAAAATGAAAAATAAGGAACGCTGCCAGCCAGCCCACTGAGGTCCATTATGTGCATGCTGTGGTTTCATCACAGCTCTAGAGTTAATGTCATCTCTGAGAAGTCTAAAAGAAATTTGATTTCAGGTTCTAGTGTGAAGGTGGAAGAGCCTGTGTCCTTCTTCAGTAAAGGATTCAGAATATTGGTTTGTGGTTGCATAACAATCCCAAACAGTCTTCTGCCTGTAGAAAACAGGGCATTTTCCCGGCAGACCACCTGTGCATGTGGATGGGGAGGGAATTACATTTAACACAGCAGGAAAAGAGAAGGTGAGAGTCAGAAAGGAAAGATGCATTCTGGGAGGCTGGAGTGGAAGCTAGTGATGCTAGATCAAGGGCACTTCCCCAAACAGGGGGAGACAGATGGATCTCCATCCTTTATGCCCCAAGGGAGAAAGACTGTGGACCACATCACCATCCTGCTCCGGCGTCTGCACTTTACACTTAATTGAGCACATTCGGTATACCAAGCACGATGAGAAACACCTTCCTTATAACAACCCTAAGATACAGTATTACTTCTTTCATTTAGAGAAAAAAAATTGAGGAGTTCCCGTCATGGCTCAGTGGTTAACGAATCCGACTAAGAACCATGAGGTTGTGGGTTCTATCCCTGACCTCGCTCAATGGGTTAAGGATCTGGCATTGCCGTGAGCTGTGGTGTAGGTCACAAATGTGGGTTGGATCCCTCATCGCTGTGGCTCTGGTGTAGGCCAAAGGCTACAGCTCCAATTAGGCTCCTAGCCTGGGAACCTCCATATGCTGCAGGTGTAGCCCAAGAAAATACAAAAAGACAAAAAGACAAAAAAAAAAAAAATAGAGAAAAAAAATCGAAGTTAAAAAAAGGTGAAGGCCTTGCTTAAAATCACTCTAGTAAGTGGAAAAGCTAGGATTCAAAACCAGAGCTGTCTGACTGGAATGCCCACTGGCCATCCAGGGAAGCACACTCATCTTCAAGGATTAAAGCAGGCACACCTACTGGCCCGGCTCTGTGAATGATATGGTGGAACATCCAGTTCGCAAAGGTGCTGGCAAACACCTGTTAGCTGTTCCAGGAGCACAGAAACCCTTTGAAGTAAAGCCTCTCCTTATATCACGAAAGAGAAAACAATATGCAAATAGTCTAAAAAATGAAGTCACCTCAAAGGGCAAATAGAACAACATGAGGTTAAACACTCTTCTCTCCATTTCGTTGAGGAGAAAAGTGAGGCTTTGAAAGGTTCTGAAAACTGTGCAAAAGCAAACAGCCATGTAACGAGTGTTAGAAGAAGAGTCAGCCCAAAGACAGCCATGCTGGAGGGCAGGTTCTGTTCCTCTGGGACACTGCCTCCCGGGACCAGGGCTTGGCTCTTAGAGGCCTCTTCTCCTACCGGACGCAACAAGTAAGACTGGATTAGCAGATGTTCCAGGCTACTGGCGGGTCACCACCTGATTCACAGGATCCCATTCATGGAGGCATGAGTATACAGCAGGGGGAAAAGTCACCACTTCAAAACTGATTCCAGTTTGAGCCACTTGCTCCAGGATGACTACATTCCTCTTGGGGACAGTTGCTCTTTTTGTTTGGAAAATACCTCAGGTACATTTTGACTATGCAAAGATGGGCCTTCTGAACTATTCGGATGGGAGAGGAGAGAGAACAAGAGAGAGAGAAGCCGGTTGTTCTGCACGTCAAAGGGATTCTGAAGTGTATCCGAGGTAGGAACTGAGAAAGAGAGGTCCCTGCAGTTCTGTAAAAAGTCACAGCGGGGGAGAGACGGCTGTGGTCTTCACTGCATGAGGTCTAGGGCTCACCCATTCCGTAACTTTCTCCCCTCCACCCCACCCCCGCCACAAGGCTTCAGTTAAAAAAGAAAAATCTGCTACCATTGCGCTCTCTCACTGGAGATTTGGGGGAAGAAACGGCAATAGCGATGAAGGGATAACCTAAAAGACCCTATAGCAGGAAATTCGAACCAAAATAAAAACAGAGGGAAAAAAAGGAAAAGAGAAGGTCAAACCGTCAAACAAGAAAACACTGGGCGGGGCCTGGAGCGTCTGAGAGGACGTGAGATAAAGGCTCAAACCATCTTAACTGGGTGCCCAGGTGGGCTAGAGGACTGGGGAGGACTCAGGTGACACGTCTCAGGTGCCTGTGAAATGTTTAGCGCTGACCCACTCGCAAGGGGTCCTTCACCGTGGGAGGAGGATGGGGAGTCACACCTGGGAAACACCACTTATATTCGTTATTCAGCATTCAACAAGTATTTATCAAATGCCCATCATGTGACAAGCCCTGAGACAAGAACCACACAGGAAACACCTCTTGAAGTTACAGTCCAGAAAAAATGTTTAGTTTTCCTGATGCACCGATTTACTTCCTTTAATCCACCGTGAACAGGAGAACTCACTCCATTTCCTGGTTTTTTTCTGTACTGTGTGAGTATCAGGGGTATGTTTGTGTTTGGGTGAAAATTCTGATAGAATCCTCCTCCTCCACCTCTGTCCTTTTTCTATTTGGACTTTTATTGTAACAATCCTTTCAAATTCTTTTTGGAAATAGGAAAGCCAGTAAGTAGATGAAATTGAGGATTGGGAAATCAGAATTCTAATTTAGAGGTTTTGTTTCCTGTGCATGTGGTAAGCCTCTCTTGAGGAAAACGGGGAAAATAAAGTGCCTGAACTTGCAAATTCTGAAGTGTAGAGAACTCTGTAAGAAGTTATGGCAAATGTACCAGATCTGTAGGAAGCAGGGTTTCTGCTACTGAGGCTAGGGTCCTGCATATCCATATTGTCAGACTGTATATACTTATTTATTTTCAGTGTTACAGTAAAGATTAACTGGAGCAGAGTGGAGCTTGTTAGAGAGACTTGGAGGCAGCAGTTGTCTTTAGAAGATTTCTGGAAAAGGGGTGGGTGAAATCAGGGCCTGAGGGAAATTAGTCGGCAAAGACTAGAAGAGGATTCTGCTGCTCTCAATAAATGGGTAGCTTTTATCACAATTATTTTAAATGAGCAGTTTCTCTCACCAAAAGTATTTCCTCCGTTTTTTTCCCCACAAGTATTTTTCCTCTCTCATCCATCCATCTTTTAATCCATTTGATTAATTAGAATGCTCAGGTAAAAATGAGTTTAGGTTAATTTAATTTCTTGGTTTTCAGAGTGATAACTAGAAAACCAATTCTGATTCAATCTTTCATTGCTGGAAGTATTCTCAACATCTATTAGCTCACTTTCCCGCCTTAGCAAATAACAGTATGCCAGGCATAAGTTAATACTTCTTTCATAAGTCAGAGAACATTGGTATCTCCAGTTCATTATTTTAAATGAATTGTAACTTTATGATTTTATAACATGAAAAGTGGGCAAGCTACTTACTGAACCAGCTCCAAACTTGAAGTCCAATTTTTAAAACAAATCCCTGCTATTTTGTTTGTTTTCTAGTGATTTTATGCTCTCTCTCTAAAAGTAGAGCAAAAGAAAAAAATCTAGTTAATTAAAGGTTCTATTTAGCTATGTTCTAGTTAATTTGAGTCTTTCTAAACACTAATTGCATGAGGCAAGTTAAATTTATTCTAGAGAAGATGGGCCTTTTGTGAAATAATTTTAAGGAGTTCTGAGTCTCCAAGAAGTGTAAAATAAACTTTTAAATAATTTAAATTATACGTGAGGTACTTAAACATTTTTAGGATTATATAACAAGGTTGAGTAGAATTACAAACCTAGATAGCTACAGTCTAAGCTTTTTAAAACCTTCTTAGGTAAGTTTAGAATGAGTCGATACAGTTGAAATGTGATAGATACACAAAAAAAGAATTCCGTTTGGATGTGAAACACCCATTTTAATTTACCATGAGCAGCTTTAATGTAAAGTATTTTAAGATGATGGAGTCCTTTTATCATATTCAGAAACAGTAGGTAAAAGAATAAAACTAGCATATTCAGCATAAATATATTATTTTCTCAATATACTTATGCACCTTAAAAAAAAACCTAAATTTTGTAAGAGCCAAGGCAGATTGGATAGCTACCCTAAAAATTTATGTGTCAAGTAGTATCCTGAATGTAGGAGATACAAGGTCTTAAATAACCAGTGTATATCAAATATTGCTGAGAGCCACAGTCTAGAATAAGAATTTGGCCATTTTCCTAGAATTCCTAAGGTTTATACTATCCTAGGGGGACTATATGACACGTGTTCATAAATGTTCAGTGAACATTTAGTAATTGGTAAGAGATTCACTCAAGGTTCTGAAAACTCAGGGCAGCCATATACCTTTCTCTTAACAATCACCAAGTAAGGGAGTTGCCGCTGTGTCTCAGGAGGTTAGGAAACCAACTAGTTAGTATCCATGAGGATGCTGGTCCAATCCCTGGCCTCGCTCGGTGGGTTAAGGAGACCTCGTGTTGCCGCAAGCTGTGGTGTAGATATGACTCAGATCTGGTGTTGCTATGGCTGTGTCGTAGGCCAGCAGCTGCAACTCTGATCCTACCCCTGGCCTGGGAACGTCTACATGCTGCAAGTGCAGCCCTAAAAAAATGAAAACAACAACAACAACAAAAAACCAAAACAATCACCATGTAAGTCTAAATGTATTTCTGCCCAATTTTTTGGTTAAAAAAAATTTAATGTGATATGAAAAAACATAACAGCATATACTTTATAGATCAGTTGTAGAAATATAACAAAATCACACATGGAACTTGCTAACAACAAATGTCGAGCATATGTAGTCAGTTCTCAATAAAAGGTAGGAATAACCAAGGCAAAGAAGTCTCCTCCCCTGTAGTAGTAACTTTATCGGAAATGATTTCCCAATCAACTAAAGGAGAAAAGTCAACTAAAAGTCAATATTCATAGGGACTAAAAGCTTACGTTAGTGAAAATTAAATTTATAGAGGTAAGACTGGATTAAAACTTTGAAACAAGAGCTAGAAAAAATTAAGCATTCAATATTTTATTCTTGAGTCCTTTTCTTATGATGACAGATAGACATGGGCAGGTAGGCAGATGGAAGGCATTTATCTGTCTTATTTTATATCATTCTACTTATTTGTCTACGCTTAAACTCCTAGGCTCAACAGGATGCTCAGTGGTGCTACATATTAGCACCTGAATCATGCCTGATGCATGGTGAATTAATCAATAAACAGGTATGGAATGAATAAGTGTTTGTTTATCCTTTTTTTTTTTAAGCTCTGCTCAATTGCTTTAATAAACTGACTTCTTTTTAGAATAGCATTTTTCATGTCAAGCTATGATTTCATTACAGAAATCGAACAGCATATATAGATAATTGGTGGTCAGAAAATTTTAAATATAAAATATTTAGTTCAAGTAGCATGTGTAAAGGACTAAAAATGTCAACACGGAGCACAGCACATAATTTAAAGGAAGAAAAAACTTTAAAAAAATAATTAGGGAATTCCTGCTGTAGCGCAGTGGAAAGGAATCCAACTAGGATCCATGAGGATGTGGGTTCTATCCCTGGCTTTGTTCGGTGGGTCTGGGATCCAACGTTGCCGTGAGCTGCGGTGTAGGTTGCCGACGCGGCTCACATCCCACGTGGCTATGGCTGTGGTGTAGGCCGGCAGCTATAGCTCCAATTTGACCCCTAGCCTGGGAACTTCCATATGCTGCAAGTGTGGCCTTAAAAAAAAAAGCAAACAAAATAAAATTAAGATAAATAAAAAGATAATTATTTGAAAGCGAGATTTAGAAATATGCAAGTTGGCACTGGGATTTAAGAAGTAGAGGACTTCTGTACCCTCATGAGAAAATGGGTGGAGGAAAAACATCTCTGCTTAGCGGGAAAAAGAGATGCATCAAAGGACAAATTAGAAAGAAACAATGGAAGAATCAAGAGGAGGAAAAAAGTGACAGAGGGCCTCAAGATAAGGATCGCGCAGAGTAAAAATACATGAAAGGAAATGAAAGCAGAAAGGTGGAAGTCTTTGAAATGAAACATTAAGTAGGCCGGAACAAAAGCATGAAGAACTTACTCAGACCTACATTCACATCCTAGCTCTATGCATTTATTATCCATCTGTCCTTCAGAAAATTAAGTCATCTCTCTAAGCCTACATTGCATTATTTATTAAATAATACAAACTGCACAGCATTCTTAAGAATTTTATAAAATAACATATGAAACTAGCTTGGTATGTCACAGCATAGATGCTCTATAAATACTGTTTTCGCTCACTGCACAAACGTAGTTTCCAGGTTTAAACTTGGGTTAACTCATTTTTCAACAGGTACCTCACCTCTGGCCCAGCTCCTTCTCTGCAGGGTCATCCTACCTTATTTGGTTGTGAAGAAGGCGAGTTTATTTTTAATTCTGAGGAGAAAAATGGATGCATCTGCCCACATAATTTCAAACACATTTCAAAATGGAATAAGATGTTTTAAAATATGTCAGTGAGGACCTAAGTCTTATATTCTCTTCAGAGTTAGGTAACGTGGGTCATTATGTTATACGTAGATCCTTGTACTAGGAGGAATCCAGCTCTCTGATTTTACAAATTGGAGAAGCTGAGGCCTAGAGAGGTAACATTTTCATGTGGTCATCTGAGTATTCACTCGACAAATACGAGTTGAGCACATGCTACCCGCCAGGCATGAAAGTGGGAAAGAGTACATACAGAAGGCAGACTGCCTGCCTTAGGGCCTTGAGCGCCTTGTGGCTGCCCAGCTGTGTAGCTGGTGAGGGCACTTGGGCAGAATTCTCAGCCCGGGTTTTCCATTATATTGAGCATTCTGATTGCGTTTAAGCCTATTTTTATGTATGACACAAACTTAGAATCAACAGGAAAAACCTGGGGCCCTAAAAGTCTAGTTAATTGCTGACCTGCAGAGAAGCAAGAGAAGAGGGTTTCAAATTAATTCTGAGTCTGGAAAATGTAAATATTTCTAGTTTATAAAGATGGTCCCTTAGCCATCATCATTTGCACATTAAACAGAAATTTGGCTTTGAGTTAATGGGTTTCAGGACACGCTACTCCAAAATATGGCACACGTTGGCATATGGAATGTTATAAGCTGAAGGAATGTGAGATGCAGGAGGGACCCTCTGACCTTCCCCTGAAGCAGGTCATGAGACCCTCCTGGGAGAGGTATGCTCTCTATACCCAAAGGAAAAGAGCATTTCTGGTCCTGTTTTGGATGGTCTATGTCCCCCCCCCCCCATATTCCTGTGTTAAAACTCTACCCCTGCAGGAGGTGGGGCCTTGGGGAGATAATTAGGATAAGATGACATCATGAGGGTGGAGTCCTCATGCGTGGTATTAGCGGCCTCCGAAGAGTCATGAGAGAGCTTGCTGCTTCTCTGCTCTGTCATGTGAGGAGACCAGGAGAAGCAGGTGGTCTGCAACCCAAGAGAGGACCCTCACCTTGCTGGCACCTGATCTCAGAATTCTGGCCTCCAGGATTGTGAGAAATGGACTGGTGTTTAGAGGCCATCCCAGCTTTAATATTTTTGTATGGCAGCTGGAGCTAAGACAGGCCCCAGGAAGCTCCTCCAGCTAGTGTTAGCCTCTCACTTCCTGGCACAACTGCATGATGGAGACTTTGCCCATCTCTCGCCTATAACTGAATCTTGGGCAGCACGGTCCAAGGTGGGAAACAAACTCTTCCAGAGACCCTCCAAACCTGGCTCTTGGACTTCCTCTGCAGGTCATCAGCGCCCAGCCTCTTCCCAACCAACATGTGCCCAAGTTAGGCAGAGGCTAACTTGTTGTCTAAAACCAAAGATCCTAACTGATACAGAAATATCTTTCTAATGCAAACTACCTCTGAAGAATTTCAACTCTATCAATTATAATTTATGACACTGATATAAATGCAAAGTTTCATGGTTATACAACAGAAATGTAAAGTGACTCCACCAACAATTGTAATTGGCATACTTTAACAAGATTCAGTAAAAACTGACTTATCTAACACTCAACTACTCAGAACTTTCTGCCAGGATTTCAGCATATCCACGGTGTGGGAGAAATTGGTGTTTTTGTTTTGTTTTGTTTTGTTTTTTGTCTTTTGTCTTTTTTGTTGTTGTTGTTGTTGCTATTTCTTGGGCCGCTCCCGCGGCATATGGAGGTTCCCAGGCTAGGGGTTGAATCGGAGCTGTAGCCTTCAGCCTACGCCAGAGCCACAGCAACGCGGGATCCGAGCCGCGTCTTCGACCTACACCACAGCTCAGGGCAACGCCAGATCCTTAACCCACTGAGCAAGGGCAGGGACCGAACCCGCAACCTCATGGTTCCTAGTCAGATTCGTTAACCACTGCGCCACGACGGGAACTCCAGAAATTGGTGTTTTTAACACGAGAGAGTTCGATGTGGGAGAGGGACATGAGTTTTGGCTGGCCCTCCTCCCCCCGTCTCCCCCGCGAGCCATCTTAGGTTAATCACTTCACTCAGAGTTGGTTCCTTTTGATAGGTAGCTAGGAACACCTGCCCTATTTTTCTTGAAATTTTTTTTTTAATTTAGAAATTAGAGGAAATAATATACATTTAGAGGGCTATATAAGGCACTATGTATATGTATATTATTATTATTATTATCATAACAGAGCTTAAATCAAAGACTAATGTTTTGACTAATTGCACTTTATTGTGTTCACATTCTTAGGAAACTGGCAACCTTTAAACAATCTTTATTAAATTTTCCAAGGCTCGTCTATGAGTGAAAATTAGGAATATTTAGTAGGCAGTTGAATAAGACATCAGACCAGCAACACTTTAATGTTATTAAACAGTTACCAAAAAATTCTATTAACCTTCTCAAATTCTATACTTTGATTTAATTCACAAAATGCATTGGATGCCTATGAAGTTATATTTTTAACTGTTTTTGCTGCCAGCTGTGTAGGCCATAAACACTCTTCTTGCAAAGAGAACTGCACAGCCTCTGTGAGAAGCAGTTCTCCTTGTTCATTGTTTTTCTCCCTGACACATGCTGACAGCTGATTTACAGGAAGTGGCCTCACCTTATTTGCATCTGTATTGATGTGTTTGGTGAGCAGGAAGAGAAGTAACACATTCAATTTTAATCAGGGAAAAAAATGGACTTTACTCGTTCTCACAAGCAACTACTGGGATTCATCAGATTCTTAACTACCTTCTCTTACGCTCGAAATGTAAATTCTTCAAAGGCGGCGCCAGAACAAGGGTAGAGTAGTTACCCACTCATACTCTCCACGACTGGCTTAGAGAACATAACATAATCGTGGCTTTCTCTACTACGACACACGTGGAGTCATTTCAAATGTATGTTTTCCTGTTTAAAAATTTTAAAATTGACAACCAAGTATTGACCAGTGATTAAGGAATTTGAGATAAGCCATTAAATATTAAATCCTGGTAAATTAAAGCAAATGCTTTATACTGGCAAATCCTAGAATACCTATATTTTTGGTAAATAAAATAATGGCCACAAGTATTTTAACTCATGCATATTACAGATCCAAAGACTCAAATCATTAGCAAATGTAAACAATGATAGTGTAATATGGTACATGTGACTCACTTTTATATTGTTATTAGGCATTCATGTTAGTGTATTGTATAGAAAGCATATTTTTTAAAGAATTAAGACAAGGCTCTAAAACTCATCTTTTCCTGGCATTGTTTGTTATTTTGTCTGTCTTCATTGTAAGTAAAATTCCTTTGGTTGAAAACTGGAAGAAGGCTTCTAATTATAAATTACTAGTTTTTAAGTAAATGAAATACAGAGCTTTATAGATATATTAAGTGTGGAATTTTTTTTTCCCTGCTATAAGAATGTTTTTTTTTCTCTTATCCTCCTGAGAAAACTAATAACTTTATTACTTGCTTCTCCTTTAATGATGGAAATCAGTTAAAATAAGAAGATATCTATGTAAAATTTGCTTCCACCCTTTTTGTCTTCCTTCTCCCCTTCCCTCCTCTTCCCCTTCATGTAGAAAGAATAGCAGCTGAGGTTGTAAGATCACCATCCATTGATCCTTAGGTCAGAATTTGTGCTGTTTAATTTTTAGTCGTGTAAATTCAATTAAGAAAAGCTAGCTTCTTTTGGTTCATGTATAGAAAACAAATAAGGCAAAAATAATAAAACTCCTTGACCTGTTAGGCAAAGTTCATTCTACTGGACATTTAAATGAAATTGGAGCTTAATGCATTTACAAGCTTTATTGGATGATTTTTATTCCTGCTAATTTCTTGCAGTAACTCTGGCCATTTTATTAACCTATTTTCGTATGAGTAAGCAAAGGTACAAAATGATAAATATAAGAAGAGTCATGCTCAAGCAATTTTCAATTTGAGAATTTTTGAAAAAATTATGGGGAGGATACAGTTCCTACATCGTAGTTTCTTCATAGAGGCTTCCAATTATTTAAGTCAGTAACTTAACTCAAGGGCCAGAAATAACATACACAGAATATTCAAGAGTTAACATACATAATACCATGAAGAGACCAAAATGGTTACTCAATTAGTAGTTAATATTTTACAGTAACTTTTCATAATGCATTTTCCTGATGGATAATAACAAGAATACATACATGTTTATTTTTAAAAACCTTCTGTCAAGTTCCATTAAAAGTAGGTTGTGACGTGACTGTTAGAAAAGAAGCTTCCTAACAGGTGTCACAGTTGCATTCCTCCAACAAATGGGAGTGTGGGCAACAAGAACATATTTGATACCTTAGATATAGTTTATTAAAGGGACCCTAAAAAAAAAAAAAAAGCAAACGGATCATCTGGAGAATTCAGAGCCTCAAGTGATTAATTAGACCTTATTTTGTCTTGAACAGATTTACTAAGCATTTTTCAAATAGCCACATTGTTTGTAATTACCAAAATCACACCTCCATTGGCTGGCCTTAGTTACTTCATGCTCGAACAACAATCTGATTGAGCACTCTTGTTAGGACTTCATTCTTCATTGTAATTAGCCATAATCATAGCCTTCCTGGGTGCATGAGAATGTGCAAGCAACTATTCACAACCTCAACCCATTTGAATATGAATCTTTTTAGTAAGAAGCAATAAAACAGGAGACAAAGCAGTTTCTCTAGGGAATTTTGCAAGCATCTCTACTCTAAGTCCCCCCCCTTCGAAATGCCCCCTTCTCCAGGCTCTGGATTCTATTTGCTAAAACAAGGGTGGCTTAATGAAGACAATGGCTTATTATTTCTTAAGTGACACAGGAGGCCCAAGTATTACAGGCTCAGTTCTTTCAGTCTTTGCCAAGGACACAAGGAACAAAAGAACAAGCAGTTGTGTGTGGAAAAGAGAACTCGGACTAGGCTAGACTTTCGGAGCGCGCAGAGTAAGATGGGGGCCTTTCCTATTCCAGATCTCAAAGGCTGTTGCTTTCTCTTTCTTTTTTTAAACCCCCTGTTTCTTCCCCCTTGTAAATGACTCAGACGTTATAGAAAAAGGCTCAAAGAAGCAGGGATTGAAAACAAAGGCCAAGTGGAGGAGGGGTGACATTCCTGATCCTGTCCCAAGCACATTCATAGTGAGCCACCTACTGGCAACAACACTTTTCCTCTTTTTATTGTCTAAGCACCTAACCTCTTTAGGGAAGACCTAGGTAAACAAACTGGATTCACTCCAAATGCCCCGTCAGCCAAAAACGGGAAGAATTCAGGGGAAGAAAAACCTCCAGACAGTAGAAAAAACCCTTCTAGTAAAACACTGTCTAAACATCAGACATAAAGAACCATCATTTAAAACGCTATGTTGTTTTATGGGAAAATTTAAACGATGATTCACATCACTTAAAGAGAACAATAATTTGGCTTATGAAGCTAAATCAGCAAACCACATAAACACATTACATAGGATATTTTAAAGTGGGATGTGGCACATGCAAAAGAGCTGTAAGTTCTTTAAAGCAAAGCCTTTGCCATTTTTGTGTAGAGATTTTTTTTTGAAACATGACATATACTTAATAAAATGCCATGTATGGTATTTGCTATTGTGCTACCATAAGGTGCTCTGGGGCTGCAGAGTGACTCCTGATGGTTCCCTGACAATCTCAGGGGTTTAAATCCTTCATCATGTTGGAATGACTTTGCTAAAATCACACAGCCAGTTGAAAATACTGCTATTAAAGTTCTAGATGACAATGCAATTCTGCACTTTGCTGTACTAAAATCATAGTTTTAGGACTGAATAAGGCTAGGAGGCCCTCCAGATCAAGTATGCATAAGGTTTCACTTTGGTAGAGGTGGGCTGGAGCCCTGTTGAAAGAGGATCTGAGGGAGAATGCAGACTCCATGAGAGATAGGACTGGAATTGATTGGCAGTATCTGTTATTGGTGCCCCAGGAAGACCAGTTAAATCATCTATCTCCTACCAAATGTCTACTGCATACACAGAAGCACTTCCCAGGCATCTCAAGTGGAAGAAAACACTACAAAATTCTCCATAATAAGGAGTCACCATGGCAGTATCATAAAACCCACTCATCCTGGCTCCCAGAACAATCCTGTGCTCTCTTCCAAAGCCCCTTATCATACACCACACGCATTATAGCCATGTTGATATGAGGGCTTTTTCTTTGTTATTGCTTCACTGATCTCTCTATTGATTTTTGCACCATGTTTTGGGATTATTTTATTTTATTTATTTATTTATTTATTTATTTTTGTCTTTTGTCTTTTTGTTGTTGTTGTTGTTGTTGCTATTTCTTGGGCCGCTCCCGCGGCATATGGAGGTTCCCAGGCCAGGGGTTGAATCGGAGCTGTAGCCACCGACCTACACCAGAGCCACAGCAACGCGGGATCCGAGCCGCGTCTGCAACCTACAGCACAGCTCACGGCAACGCCGGATCCTTAACCCACTGAGCAAGGGCAGGGACCGAACCCGCAACCTCATGGTTCCTAGTCGGATTCGTTAACCACTGCTCCACGACGGGAACTCCTGGGATTATTTTATTTTTAAATCCATTTTAATATTTGGTAGGTCAAGTCCTTTACCCTGGTTTTCTTCTTTTTCCATTTTTTTTTGTTGTTGTTGTTAAAATAGTAATGATCTGAAGCAGATGCCTACAAAAATTTCTACCTCAGAGAATAATATATGATCAAAAACAAATTGATCATACTTATATATCCTTGAAAAACAGAGCGTCTCTGTGTCATCAGGGACAGGTCTAAGCCGAACAGCTAAAGGACCTAGAGGCCACTATTTCTAATGATTTCTTCAGTGTTACAAGTGATGAGTTGTTATAACATGATCGCCACTTAATGCATTCTTACTGTGTGGTAAGTGGAGGGCTAAGTGTTTTACATGCATTGTTTTATCCGATCCTCACAACAGCCCCACTGGGTTGTGGTATAATTATCCCCAATGTACAAAGGAGTAATCGGGGACCCCAGAAAGTTTCAATAATTTACCCAAGCTCAAACAGCTGATAAAAAACAGGGTTGGAAACGAACGACTCAGTCATGGTCAACACTCAAGACTGAGTCAGGAGTCCTCTGCTCAGGGTTCGGGTGGTCAACACCAACTAAGGCCGGATTGTTCCAGTTGCTTCAACCCCCGGAACTGGCCAGAGGTTGGCTCAACACCCAGGAACTGACCACTGCAGTGGCTCAACTGCCTCTCCAGGAAGTGTGCCAGGATACAATTCTAAGGAGTGTGGGCTTTTTGGACACAATACCACCTCCAAAAGGAAAACCAATGAAGGTTTGATGGGAAGTGGCAGTGGTGGTGACTGAAAAGGCTGTCATGCTAAAAACTAGCTACTGAGAGGGGCCCTTGAAACACATCATCAGGCTTGTTTAGGAGGAGTCAAAACGAAACACGTTTCCTACTAGGTTCAGATGGGCTTCCTCAAAGCTGAAAGACTTTAACCATAGCTAGATACACAGTGGCTTTTTCAGCCATGCTCTCATGTGTACATAGCAACTAACATCAGTGATATTATCTATCAAACAAATATGTTATTAAAAGCACATTTGCTTTAATTTCTCTTTGGTAAAAAATAAAGTCAGTCTCAAATCAAAGGAAAAACAGAAAGAAAGAAAAAGATTAATTAAGGACTTGTAATACTTGTTTTTTAATCCCTTTGCCTCAATGTATCACTTTGTGTCAGATGGCATTTATCTGGGGGTCAGGTAAAGCTCTAATGCCCAAAGCAAACTCAAAACATCTTTTAATTTTACTGGTAAACAAACATTACAGATGTATTTTTTCTGCGGAATTAGGAGGCAGAAATTTCTGTTACCAACTTAATAGACTATTAGCCACCCATGGGCTTTCACAGATAAGAAAAGGTGAATCTTTACACAATTCAAGTCCACAATTACTAAATGCTTATTGTGTGCAAGGCGCTTGTTACATAAGATCGAGAAAGTAAAAAGGAATAAGATAAAAATCACCTATTTTTTAAACCAGAAAAGAAACAGCCCCCTAATTCCAAGAACTCACAAATTACTGAGAACCAAGAACTTAAATGAAAACACAAAATAAATAATTACAGTTTAAGGCAAAATACATGGGAAGTAGAATTCATAGCATATATTAATAATATATTTTCTTCTACTTTTGACCATAGCATAGGTTACTGTATTTAAACATATAATGATACTAATGACAATAAAAACAATAGTTAGTGTTTATGCCTGTCACAGACTATGGATCAAACATTGTTCTAACTTCAGCATCTACTATCTCATTTAATTTTTATAATAAATGACAACTCTATGAGGTAGACATGGAGATACAGATAAGGAAACTGAGCTCAGAGAGAGGTTAAGTAACATGCTCAAGATTTCATAATACATCTTTATATGTATTATAATACATCTTTATATGTAATACATCTTTATATATCTCTTTCTTACTAAGAATACCGATCAGCTATTACTTCATGTTATACAATAAAGTATGCTTCTTCCCTTTGATGCATCTTAAGTCTACCTTAATTATTTTATCTTAATAACAGCATTTATAAGTCATAGTTCTAAGCTTCAGTTGTTTTAATTATTGCAGATACTAAATTGCAGTTTTCCATAATCTCCACAATTTTAGAAGGATGATAAAAGTGAATATGTAGAGCAAGTCAAGAAGCATAAGCACAAATTGATAACCAGAGACACAGATAGAACTGGGGACTGACTATAATTGCAGAACTTTCCATGGAACCTTGAGATGATTTACTCTTTTCTGCTCTTTTCTCTCTCCCCTGTCCTCATGCCTTATTATAAATTCATATATCTGTGTGATATTCCATTCCTCTGTGTGTATTAAATGAAAGCTTGGAAACGTTCTAAATGGGTCTCTTTCTAACTCCTTCACTCTCTTCCCAATGCCAACACCTTAAGTTGTTTACTTGTTCTCCAACAATGTCAATTGCTTGGGTATTTTGCTACCTCTGTAAATATTGTCTCTTTTGCCTGAATTCCCTCCCCCAAAACTCTCTTGTTTTTCTCTTGACAAACCACTATTCCCATTTGGCATTAACTTGACTTTCCCCAAGTTGTTCCTTCCTCTGTGTTTCCTTAGCATTTGATGTTCATATTTCTGTTACAAATATATATTCTTTTTTTTTCCTTTTCTTTCGACAACTCACACATGGGGTTTTCTCCCCAGGTCACTCTGTTGGAAGGCGGAGACCATTTCGTGATGTGTCTGTATTTCTAGCTCCTAGTACAGGGCCTGGCTCACTGAACATATTCAGTCAGTGATCATTATCCAACTGATTTGACATAAATGAGGTCTGAAATCACACAAAGTCACAAAGAATGAGATAAGGAGCTTTCAAAATTTTCTCCTCTTCTTCATAAAAACTGACTTAAGGAAGCCTTGGAAAGAATAAAGATAGTTACCTTGATTTAAAAGTCAGAAAAAGAGTATTTTAAGTATTTTTCCAAGGCTTTTCTTGATATCCTTTTACAAAGCGAATTACTGATTATGAATGCATTTTGGTAGATTTGAGAAGCAGCCTATTCGCCCTGAAGGAGCATACCAGGCATTTTGTGATCTTTTCAATGCACGTCTGGGCCTCCTGGTGCTCACCGTGATACCACTGATCCCAGACTTAGCTCTCCTGACCAACTGGCCAGCTGAATGTTCCCATTCCTCTTCCTGATTCTAGGCCCCCCCAAAGCTACAGCACACACCCAGGAAAAGGTAAGGAAACAATTCCGTTTCCCTGCAAGGGCTATTTGGGGGAAGGCAGAAGCTGATGTGAGGCTCATAGTGAGGGATGCGACGCGACTTCTTGCCAAATCCACAGTCCTGTTCTCTGACTTCATCCCCTGGCCTTCTTCATGCTGACATGGTGCTGCAGTTGCTAACTCCTCAAACAACCCTGAGTATGGGCCCTCCATTCCCCTTCCAGTCTCACTATTGCCGCCATTCTAGTGGAAGCTTTCCTCCTTACCACCTGCTACGTAGAAATACCCAAACAGGGCTTCATGATCCAGCTGGGACCTCCATGTTCTCCTCCTCATTCCTGATGAAATGATGTTTCCAGAAGGCAAAACTGCTCAGGTCTCTCTCCTTAAATCCTTCCAGTGCTTCTCGATAACTTTTAATGTGAAGTCCAAATATTCAACTTGTACATAAAATACTTCTCCTTGCATCTACCCTCATTATCAGCTCATTTCCAAAGTATCTTCCTGTCTCGAGTGATCCAGAACTACTTGTGTTTCTTCACATGAAAGCTCATGTGGGCACCTTTATGCTTCCAAAGATGCTTTAACATGTCTACATGAATGCAGGATGTAGGCATTCTCTACAGTAAGGTTTCTCTTCTCTTCTTACCTTGGGGCCATATCCATTCTTTCAGCTATAACTGTTCCCATATCTATATCTTAGCTTACACTAGCCCAATTTTTCATTCAACAACAAGTATTTACTTTGTTCTAGATACTGTCCTAAGTGCTAAGTGCTAGACATTGTTGGTGAACAAAAATAAACAGGGGCCCTCATAGCACAGAGTATAGTATTCAGGGTATTACAGAGTGTGGTAATCAGTACATAGGAAGTTGAAGCTATAGTAAATGCTATGAAGATGACAAACATGGTGCTACACAAGCTCATCATCAAGGGCTTTGACGTCGTCAGAAGCGTCAAGAGAGGGAGTGGCTCTTGAACTGTGGTCTGAGTTGTGCACAAATGATTGATGAAGAGGAAGATAAAGAGCATCCAGGAGAAGGAGCATGCGTGGAGTCTGTGCTAGGCGAAGACATAGCTCATGTGTAAACTGAAAGGTGGTCAGTGGAGGGGACACTGACCATTGTGGGACACACTGGCCAGTGGAAGGAGGATAGAGAGCAATGGAGAATTGACACACACAGAAAACATTGAGGTCATTTTGTACCCACCAAAGAGAATAGGTGGATTTGAAAGGGGTTCAGTGGGGTGTGGTTGGGCATGTTCTTTTTGTCCAAGGTTACTGTGGTGACCTTGGTGGAGTAGAGATTGAAGGAAGACGGAGTAGATTTGGGACATTATCAGGTAAAAGATAGAAGTAGAATAATTAGAGTCTTGGTATTGAAGATGAAGAATTGGCTATGGAGGTGAGGGAGAAAGAGTTGCCAAGGAAGATTTCTAGATTTCTGGATTACTCAGAAGAATTGCATTAATATGATACAGCTTTGAGATAGAATATTATACAGCATTAGAAATTATTTTTACAAAGTGTTGAGGGCACAAGAATGTGCTTCTCAGATCTCTGCAGGGAAGTGATTGATCACTGGGCCCGGCTGCTGTCCTCAGAAATTTATCACTGCAGTCCAGCAGAGGCCAAGCTGCCCACAGGCTGTTTCCAGCCAGCGACTAAGAGTTGTAGGCACACTAGGGCGATCCTGTTTCTGGAGCTGCAGGACCCTCAGGCAAGTGACTGTGGCCCGGAGGACTCCTGACCACCTTTCAAACTCTCCTCAGGGTTGCAGGGCAGTGCAGTTCGAGGGCTTCCACCCAGCACCCCTCCTTCCTCTCCCTGGCTCCCTCCTTGCTCTCAAAGGGTGTTACCCTTATACATTTCTTGCATGTTTATCCTAGTCTGATTATCTGACGTCTTGGGGACACAGGGACTACATCATTATTGATACCTGGAAATAATAATAATGTGATATTTAGTAAAAATTAGGATATGAAACATTGGGTGGTGTATGATAACATGTAAATTAAAATGCAAAGATTGAAAGAAGCAAACCGGCAATTAATTTTAGCAGCTGGAGGTAAATTAACACCTTTCTATTAAACTGTAAACATGTAATTCAAGAAAGTAATTTGAAGGAAGCTAAGCAGATCCTACAGGTTAAAGTCTTAAGGCTCTGAGAAAGAGTGCTGGCATGAGTCTGCAGGGATCTGATGTCAGAAAATTTCAAGGTGGCAGCAAGTGACATTTTCTTAAGATAACAGAAGAAAAGTTTAGTTAAGTAGATGTTGATCATAGCAGGCTTTAGAACAATATATATACATAGAACATCTAAAAATTTAAATATTTGAAATTTTTACATTTTATCTTTATAGTAAAAATTATTTTTAATTGTGCAAGGAATTAACTTTGTCTGAAAGTATGGCAATCCCTTCTTCCTGCCCACCCTCCCCCCCTAAAAAATGATACTTTCTTCTTCCACTGAAACAACAGATTTTGCAAACTGGGATAGTCTTGCTCACTGTTTTGACATGTGAAGGTATTTTCCATAGTTCTAATTCTGGAATATACCATTTCATATCCAGAGGTTTTGTGTTATAATTAAGCACTATATCATAAATATTTTCACTACATTGCTAGTCCCAAAAATTACAATGTAATATCTCATCAAGTGAATGTATTATGATTTAATTAGCTATTACAAAATTGTGGATATTTAGACTACTTTCAAGTGTTTGTTATAAAACGAACATCTTCTTATAAAATTTACCTTCACTGGGAGTTCCCGTCGTGGCGCAGTGGTTAACGAATCCGACTAGGAACCATGAGGTTGCGGGTTCGGTCCCTGCCCTTGCTCAGTGGGTTAACGATCCGGCGTTGCCGTGAGCTGTGGTGTAGGTTGCAGACGCGGCTCGGATCCCGCGTTGCTGTGGCTCTGGCGTAGGCTGGTGGCTACAGCTCCGATTCAACCCCTAGCCTGGGAACCTCCATATGCCGCGGGAGCGGCCCAAGAAATAGCAACAACAACAACAGCAGCAAAAGACAAAAAGACAAAAAAGACAAAAAAGACCAAAAAAAAAAAAAAAAAATTACCTTCATTATATCATTTCCTAGGGTGCCCAGGAAATGGGGTTATTTTATCAAAGAGCATATCAGCTTTATGACTCCACTATCAGGCAAAGACTCTCAGGTTGGATTAACAGAAGAAACTGCTTACACAAGGAAGACGTATAACTGCACACACACAAAAATAATAATTAAAGCATGGGGTACTTCTACACCTAGACTTGATGATTGGTACAGAGCTAGAATTCACATACAAAATAACCACAAACTGGACAAGATATAAAAAATAACTGTTTTAAGATGAATGTCAGAAAGGAAGTATTATAACCTTAAAACAATAAGTCAGAACTCAAGATTTAGGAGAGGAAAGTATTTAATAACAATAAAGCAAGAGAAGACAGAACAGGATGTGGGACGTACAACTGACAAATACAAAGAAGAGAGAAAGAAAACGCATATGTTATTTTTAATCACCTTTTGTCATATTGGAAAGAAGAATTTTACTGAAGAATACAAATAGCATGAGACTTTTCATTAAAATTTGTAATGGCAGAACTTAAAAGAACTGAGGAGTTCCCATCGTGGCGCAGTGGTTAACAAATCCGATTAGGAACCATGAAGTTGCGGGTTCGATCCCTGGCCTTGCTCAGTGGGTTAAGGATCTGGCATTGCCGTGAGCTGTGGTGTAGGTTGCAGACGCGGCTCAGATCCTGCGTTGCTGTGGCTCTGGCTTAGGCTAGCAGCTACAGCTCCAATTCGACCCCTATCCTGGGAACCTCCATATGCCGTGGGAGCAGCCCAAGAAATGGCAAAAAAAGACAAGACCAAAAAAAAAAAAAAAAAAAAAAGAATTGAAATTAGCAGTGAATTATTTTTTGTTGAAATTTGTCCAATGTAAGATTATAAGCCCCCATTAATTTTCTTTTCATCAATGAAAGCATCTGACAGTCTAACATAAATGGTAGCAGAGATTAAAAGGTGTAATAGTATATAACATCACAAAGCAGAAAATACCCAGAGTTTCTCTGTACTTAGTAAAGAGTTTCTTAAATCCTTGGTGCATATCAAAGAATGATTCCCTAGTCTGTTCTAATAACTAAGGACAGTGCTTCGTTCTCTATTACTAAATTACTGATAGCAATAAAAAGTGTAGGCAAAGACCTGATTATATTGTATTTTTAGTTCAGAAGCAAGATTTGCTTTATAAACAACAATGAAAGGATGACAAATGGTGAACTGAATAAAATTTAATGTAAAAATTCTTTTTTGTAATATTTCAGGTATACTTTGCATATTGAATCAGATAGGAATGACTGATGAAAGATTGTTTCATTAAATAAGCCATTTCTAAAGTATATTCATCATCAGAAAAATGTACTTGGGTAATGAAAAAATGATATAGTTTAGCTTGTATAATTTATTCTAACCCACAAACAATGGAAGGAAATGGGAAAATGAAAACAAACAAACATCAGGCAAAAGTCCTTGAAACAAAGTTGAATGATACCAAGAAATGCGGGAAAAATATAAATAAACATATATGTTTAAGTTATTTTTAAGCTTATTTCAATTAATATTCTAAAATAAAAGAGACTTAATCTGTTATGTAAACCAAGCAAACCCCTTTTCATTCAAAATGCATTACTAAGTATTACATTAGAATTAAATTTTGGATTAGATTAGTATATGATAAACCTTATGATAAGCCGTCATACTCCTTAACATGAAGTCACTGCTTCTTGGTTTTAAGCTGTCACAAAGTCGCACACAAATGATATTAGTGAAAACGACCCAAGTAGAAATAGAACCTCCAGTCTTCTGTGCTAGAGTTGCTTTCGGGTTTTTTTAGCAAAAGTTGGTAGCAGAGTCTAAAATCTTAAGGCCTAGCTAGATACCTTTCAGAATTATTAAAATTTTCTTAAAAATCAAACAATTCCAATTTTTAGTAAGGATATGAAAGACAGTATATTTGTTGGTAGAAATGTAAATTGAATACCAACACACACAAATAAACATATGCTCATAGGTCTGAGAGATATTAAACAGAATATTTGGAAAATGGCATATACGTAGTTCCACTGGCCTAAAACAACTTATGTCATTTTTAAAGGTTTTATAACCTTTTCTGCATGCATTCATTATGCAGTGCATTATAGTTTTACACCAGATTTAAAAACACATTTTTACCCTTATATTTTAATTTCTAATTCTATCACATGTATTTTGTAACACAGGTAGTTTTCTTACCCCTTTCAGTGCCTACTAAACATTCCAAATAAGTGTTATATAATTGACTTAACTATTCTATTTTTTAACATTAGGAGTCCAAAATAACCAGTAACTTATGAAAGACATCAGACTATTCCACCCCAAAATATGCCACTTTAATAGGATTATTTTGAGTTGAAGACAACTAAGAAACAGCAAACAGGGGTTCCTGTTGTGGCACAGTGGAAAGGAATCTAACTAGGAACCATGAGGTTGTGGGTTCCATCCCTGGCCTCCTCACTCAGTGGGTTAAGGAGCTGTCATTGCCACTAGCTGTGGTGTACGTCGCAGACGCAGCTCCCATCTGGCACTGCTGTGGCCAGCGGCTATAGCTCCGAAGGACCCCTAGCCTGGGAATCTCCATATGTCCTGGGTGCCGCCCTGAAAACCAAAAAAAAAAAAAAAAAAAAAAAGAAAGAAAGAAAAAAACAGCAAATATAGGAGGAGCTTTCTGTTCACCCCTTTTTGCCTAAAAGCAGGACATAAATTTCTCTTTTGCAAAGGAAATTTCCATTTGTAAAAATGTCTTCCTCTTCCATACCAGAAAGAAGATATTGACTCTGGGGACACCTTATCACTTAAGACACATTGAGTCTGCAGAACATATATCTCATTAAACAACCCTTAACTGCCATACATTTCCTAGTCACCTTCCCATAACCTGCTCTCCTCTGTCTTGCCTCAGATGCCCAGCCCTCCTGCCCCACTTTTTCTTTATTTAGTCTCTTTTCCAATCTTTAATGGTATATAATTCCCGTACCATCTAACAGCCTCTTTGAGGTTTTATTTCTGTTCTGTGAGGCTCCTATGTATGCAAACAAAGTAAATATTTACTCCTGTTAATCTGACTTTGGTCAGTTTAATACACATTCCTCAGTCACAAAACCTAAGAGGGTAGAAGGAAGGTATTTTTCCTCCCTTATACCTACATAAATAGCAAAATAAATCTAACTATGTATATTTATTGAAGCTCTTATAAAATCCTTTATTTTACCCCCAAAAGAAACATAAACTAGAATGATAGTTGTCAGGTGCTGGGGGAATCAGAGGAATAGAAAGTTCCCTTATGATCATAGAGTTTTAGTTTTGTAAAATAGAAGGGTTCTGGAGATTGGCTGTGCAACGATGTGAATGTACTTAATACTTGAAGAGTGGCAGAAATGCCATCACCAATATGCCCCTTTGGCAGAAGGATTACTTTGGGTTAAGGTACCTGAACAATAGAAAATGCAGGGAAAACACTGACTTTCCTTCTTTTTTTAAAAAAGCAAGCAATGAAATTCCCACATGTAGTCTTTTTAGTATAGGTAAGTAAGATTCTTATCACCTAGGGCAAGAAGTTGAGAATAAGACAATTCTTTACAAATAGGCCTTGCTAAAATGATTCATATTTTCCTTTCCTCCTTACATAGTCTAATTACTTTTCCATGCTTTCCTTTCTTTGTTCAATTGACTGTAAAAGCATGTAGGTTCCACCATTTTCTTGAGTCTTGACTCCTTTTGAGGTCTGCCATGTCACATATAACTGACATAAATTTGTTCTACTTCCCTCCTGTTAATCTCTATTATGTCAACTTAATTCTCAAGCCCAACCCATGCTAGTGAATTGTACACTTAAAAATAGCTGAGGTCAGAAATTTTATGTCATGTATATTTTATCATTTTTTTTAACAGAACATCAATAAGAGTGTATCAATACTTATAGGAAGTCATTAGTACAAATAATTAAAAAGTTCATTTCCTAATATTTTTTAAATAATCAACACATTTTTTTAAAGAAGACAAAAAACTGTGCTCTAATTCCAGAAAAACTTCACAATTTTATAAAACGCCAAGGTGACTAGAGGAGCTCCAGATAGCCAAAGTGAGAATAAGTGTTGATGCTGTTTTCTCAAGAATGATGCAGTTACCTGGAGAAAGACAATCATTCCACCCAAGCCAGAAATCTTGGTGCCAGTGGAAGCCACGTTACCCAAGTGTTGAAGAGGAGCACTTTCCAGGACTGATGGGAGGGCTGACAGCCTAGCTCTGGTTAGGCCACAAAAGAAAGCTAATCTTGAAGCTACTAAGAGGAAGGCTGCAGAATCCATTCTATCGGGAATCATGAGAAATTCAAAAAATTATCATAAGCCCATGGGGGAAATATTTAAAAGCCTGAATCCCTGCCTGAATATAGCAAGAGAGAGCTAGTAAGAGGAATTAGATAAAAATCAAATGTTGATTAAATCTTCCTTTTATAGGCGTTCCCATTGTGGCTCAGCAGTAACAAACTCAACTAGTATCCGTGAAGGCAATCCCTGGACCATTCAGTTGGTTAAGGGTCCAGCATGTCCATGAGCTGTGGTGTAGGTCACAGATGTAGCTCGGATCTGGCATTGCTGTGGCTATGGTGTAAGCCAGCAGCTGCAGCTCTGATTTGTCCCCTAGCCTGGGAACTTCCATATGCCATGGGTGCAGCCCTAAAAATAAAATAAAATACAATAAAATAAAAGTTAAATGTTCAGTTACCCCGTGACCCATGAACTTAAAAAAAAATCTTTGTTTTATAAATCATACAAAAATGATTTTCAAAAAAAAAAAAAATAAGAAATTACTTGAAAAGCTACTAGAACTACCAATTTTCAAGTGTAGAAGACTATTGCCAAACAGCTTATTTGGAATCATCTATATTTATTTGAGGAAAAAAATTTTTAAAAAAATTGTTATGTGTAGAAGCTGGAGGTGAGACTCCCTAAGAGAAAAAAAAAATGTTTAAATATTAAAACCACAGCACATGATGCATCATTCTGTTTCTATGTACTTCCTTTCTCCTATCATGAGAAAAATTTATGCAGAAGCTTGTCTTTCACAGATGTTAATTATCAGAATAATGTGAGCTACATTGTTTGCACTTTCCTTTAAGCAGCAAATCCCAGAAGGAACTAAAGAATATAATAGATGTGGTGAAAGTTTTTTCAGAATTTGTAAATGCTACTAACACATGCTGATCACAAAATAATTTTAAACCAAATACAATAAGAATTTTGTTCAATTTCATTCAACTATTAAAAATGAAATTTAAAAGCAACCAGCCTATGTAGGTCAGAATACTGATACGGCATGTTTAGATTTTACAACATTATTAAAATTATTGATTTAAATATTTCTTTTCTTAAATAGCTTTACTTTCCTCTAAACCCATCTTTTAATAAGGCAGAAAGAAGTTTAACCAAAGAAACATAAAATACAGTTTTCAGGTTTTTCTAATGCCCAAGAATATCATCAAATGGCATCTTGAAATCTCAGACAACCAAAAAGTCTATTTTTAAAAAATATGATTTCATCATATTCAATGACACAAACACCATTAGGGCAATGATTTAGATGCTGCATGCCCAGCACTGAATCAGTGCCTGATATATATAGACATTGAACACGTACTTGATGAGTGAAATATAATAACACAGTGAAAAGCAGGAAGTAGAAATTAATTCCATTAACTCTTAATCATGTAGGCCTATCTTAGATGGAATAAGTAGCAGTGTGTGTGCCAGCTCTAAAGAGCATAGTTGAAAGACACTGTGGCTCTTCCTCCTCCAATTCCCTAAACCCCACCTGCAGGCAATTGTGCATTAAAGTTGCCTTCTTAGATCTAAGCACTGAATGACACTTTGGAAGGACACAGCAATACTCTAATGTGATTAACACAGGTGAGTTTTAAGAGTCAGAAGAATAAAACAGTTTAAAAATAAGGCAAAAGGGATCATTGGAACTAGTGACAGTAAGGGTGCTCAATAAACAGTTCTAGAATAAATGAGTAAATTAGTGAATAAAATAAAAGGAGAGATGAGAAGGAGTATATCACAAGGGCATCCTCTCTCTCTAACTTCATCTCTTCAGTTGCCACCTCTACCAACGTTGTCCAGATAACCACATGCTTGATAACCAAAAGCCATTTTAACACAAGAGCTTTAAAGTCCCCTAACCCCACACTTCCTTCACACTTCCATTTGGATGACCATCCTTGAATACTTCCATCTAAAAAATGTGGCTGGCAAAGAGATCCACAGGCAAAAGGTCTTTCTTAGTCTGCTGCTTTGCCTGGGACAGGCATGGTATTAAGCTCTGGAGAAACATCTGCATCCTGTTTATGTTCTCCATTAAGCTCTGGAGAAACATCACATCAGCCCTGGAGCAGGGGTGGGAGTTGGGGGGGGGGGGTGCCATTTAAAGAAGATGAACCATGAAGGCCGCTTTGATGTGCAAGACCACAGACTTGAAGGAGGCACCTTGGCTAAGAGTTGGGGATAAAGCATTCCTGGTGAAGGCCAGCGCCAGCTCTGGGCTTTTTTTCTTGGAAAATCAAGCAGACCCTATAGCTGAAGCCAGGTAAGGGGCAGGCTGGGGTCACAGGAAGTGAGAGTCATGATGAAATAAAAGCTTTAAACTTGCCAGTGACATCACATGATTTCCAATCTGGCCTCCTGACCTAGCTCAACTATCTCCCCAGGACCTATGGAGCTTTGAAATTTTAATCCCTCATCATCTAAGCATTTAAATTTATCTCCTCTCTTTGAAGTCTGCTTGTAGCTTAAGTTCATCAAAAGTAATCCAATTATACCAGAAAATGCATTAGTGTTTCTTTAGGGTAGGGACTCAGCACAAGGAGGTGTGTGAGAGAAGAGGAAAACATAATTCAAAATGTTAATCAGCTGTGAACATCGGGGTTTTCTGAAAGGACAGTATGTCCTTCCTTCTGTTTATTGCTATCACAGAAATCATACCCAGTCCCCCTTTTCTAGCATTCCAAACTATATACTGATTTGGTATTAAAATCACATTTGAATAAATAATGAAAAAGAAGCTCAAGAGAATCTAAGGTCCAAAATATGGCTGAAGTTCTTTTGGTCAGAATCTGAACTTGGCCCTGTTTTCTTTAAAATGAAGGCTTAAATTACATATTTAAAAACCCCTTAAATATTCTATTACTCTTTCAATAAAAAATAGATTTAATATGTTTAGAGTCCATCTGCTGTAAAACCCTCATCAGATTTAGATTGATACAGATGAACATTTTTGTGCTGATAAAATAATTTTAGAAAGCAAAATAAATTACAAAATGTGTGTATTCATTACACACGATTTAGATTTTTAATTTAACTTTTTATTAAGGTAGAGTTGATTTACAGTGCTTTGCGAGTTTGGGTTTTTGACAATGTAATTTTGATGTCCAATTGATTTCTCAAGCACATTCCCTCTACCAATGTCATGGCTCACAGTGGGCAGGGATTGAGATTTATGGTTTTGAAAATACAGGTAATTCTGCACTGTTTTAAGTTACTTTTTACTTCATTCCACTTGTGACTAATTGTACACACTGTACAAAGGACTCTATCACCAACAACTTCTACTGCACCTAATAAATTGCTGCCCTCCAAAGTGTGTGATGGATGAAAGAATGCTCAGAATAAACAAATGAAGAGAGCATGTGTTTAATACCCAGTTTAATCTCCTTTTATTCACTTCTATTAATTTCTGAGATACATGATAGTGGGTAACGTCAGAGTAAGTACTTTGATATGCTTATATGAGTAAAAGGATATTATGCTGTGAATCCATCAGACTGTGTCTCCAAAAGCACAGAAGCAAATCTCCCCTGCAGTCCAGGCTTTACCTGAACTGGAAGCT
Source organism: Sus scrofa (assembly GCF_054392235.1). NCBI lineage: Eukaryota > Metazoa > Chordata > Mammalia > Artiodactyla > Suidae > Sus > Sus scrofa. Next base: position 5,409,146 of record NC_139383.1, read on the forward strand.
CATGTTTTGTGTGACCCATGGAAAGACAGTGGTGCTACGGCATTTCTGTACCTAGATGTGTCTGCTCATGTGTATCTCATCATTTATTGTTTGCTGGTCTAAATCTACTTACTAGTAATGATTTTATTTTCAAAAGAAAAGTGATGGGGGACATAAAAAAATAGATTTGCTTGTTTTTAGGTTTGCTCTTATTTAAAATGTGAAAAGTATTTTTCACAAAGAAAATATGTATTTGCATGTGCTCATAAAATATTTATGGTGAAATATACAAAACACAGTCATTTATGATCCCTTAATTAGTTTTTAAGTAGAATAAGAATTTAATTAAATTATAATTTGTTAATTCATTAGTGTTGGACTATAATTTTGACAATGATTTTCAGAAATTAATAGGTCTTGAAAGCACACAATTTATTTGGTTGTTTTAACTGTATTTTCTCTTTATCATTTCCTTCTTTGTTGATATTACTACATATTAATAACAGAAAAGCATCAAGTTTGGACACTTATCTTAAAAAAAATTTAGACATTACCAAATGTCCTCTGCCTAAATGTCACTTTATTAAAAGAGTCTCCCCTGACTACCCCATAAAACTGTAACCTGTCTTCCCAGGAATATCTCTATCACGCTGCTTTATTTTTCTTCGTAATATTACCATTTAACAGTCTCTATACTTGTGTGATTGTTTACTTTCTTACTGCTATAATGCAGGCTCCATGAGGACAGATAATTTGTCTGCTTTATTTGCTGCTGTATTTCCAGAGTCTAGAACAGTGTCTGGCACATAGTAGGCATTCATGTAACATCTATTGAATAAACAGATGCTTCTTAGTTGCATGGACATCAACTGGATGATACATATTTAAAAAGAACACTTACATAATACAGTTTCAAGATGATCCAAATATTGGAGTTTAAATACATTTTATTCCACTTATCAGCAATAAGTAATGTTCAGTGAGCTGATCCAAAATAGATCCTAAAAGAACTAGAAACCACATTCTACAAGGAAATATAAAAATAAACAGCTATCAAAAGATTTTTGGAAGTTCCCATTGTGGCTCGGTGGGTTAAAGACCTGATGTCTCTGTGAGGATGTGGGTTTGATACCTGGCCTTGCTCAGTGGATCAAGGATCCAATGTTGCTGCAAACTGCAGCACAGGTCTTAGATGTGGCTTGGATCTGGTTTGCTGTGGCTGTGGCATAGGCCACAGCTGTGGCCATAAAAAAAAAGAAAAGAAAAAGAAAAAAAACCTTTTGAAAGTAAAATTTAAAATATGCCTAAGGTAACCATCCTAACTCTTGGCTCTTGAGCAAATGGGTAATGAAAATTCTAATTGCTGTTGTATTAAACAAATAAAATGTGTCAAATGTAAAAATATAATATTTTAATAAATTATTTGAAACATCAACTTTAAAATATTTATTCATGATATATTGGGGCTATGGTAGGTGAAAGTTAAATAACGTACTGCCTCCATCCTATCTAAATCTGCCATCTCAATGGGGGACACAGAACCAGATTTCCATGTTTCTCAGCTTTGAGACTAGTAATAGGATGCCCTAGTTTCCCAGAGGGGGTTACTAAACCAAAATGAGGGTTAAGAAGCAAGAAACAAGATGCCATATTTGGGAATCCACAAGAGCAAAGATTGCTGATATATAAAGTACACAGCAGAAAATGATGGGAAAACCAAGGTTTAAGATGCCAAATAGTGATGTTTTACCTTAATAACATGAAAAATTTCTTAACAAAAACCATTTGTACAATAATAGTATATTCTGTAGAGCATGTATTCATTGGGTATTGAGGTCATTATTTCTGCAAACTGACCTAAATTCTAACATTTGTGACTGGAAAAAAATATGACTGGTAGCATTGCAATGAACCAGAGCATTCCCCCAATGATACAGAAACAATCAGGAGAGTCTACATTTTGCCTTCATGAAATGAACCATCTGCTAAGTTGCTGCTTGAGATTTGAAGCTAGTCCCAATTGTTAGTTTATTAAATACAATAAGTTACAATAATGAAGTGTTAAAATTATAACCAACATAGGCAGAGAAGGCTAAAGATTCCCAAACAGAATTATAAAAATCTTAACTTTTCTATTTTTTGACTTGTGGTTTTAATATTACCAGTCTAGTACACTAGAGCTTGTGGTACTACATTTTTAAAAATACAAAGAAAAAATTAAAATGTACATAAAAGAGCAGTTTATTTTGTGCATATACAAATACTTTATTACCCAAGCAATTCTTCAAAAATAGAAGCAAATCTAAAGTAATTCTTTCTGGGAAGGATGATTTATAAAAAACTAAATCTCTTCAATATAATGTTATAGCTTGATATTTCAAAAAATAATTATGTTTAGTAAAATTTTATACAACTTACTGCACATGGAAAACATTTAAAAATGTTTTTTAGTTGATAGGTTAATGTTTCTCAAGAGATTCAGTATTACCAGATATAAATGATGAGAAGATACAGGTCTCCCTAGTGTCATCCCACTCACTTTAATTTACTGGTTAAATTTAACAGAATGAAAATTTAAACCTTAGCTCCAATATTGAAATAGAAACAAGACATCTATATAAACACAAATACACATGTATACACAAACAATATATACACATATGAGAATTTGGGCTGATACAAAATCTTTATAATTCTTTATCCTGTGATTTTTCCAACCCCGAATTTTACTACCTTCAAAACAGATTTAATACTTGTCTGTGTGTGATTATGTGCACACATGTTAAATCATGCAATATAAATTAGCTGGTAACTGTTTACATAAAAAGACTTCCATGAGAAATACAAAGAGTATTTCATCTCATCTTTTTTTTTTTTTAAATGACTTTTTTTTCTTTTTTTGTTTTTTAGGGCGGCACCTGCGGCATATGGAAGTTCCCAGGCTGTAGCTGCTGGCCTACTCCACAGCCACAGCAACGCCAGATGCGAGGCATATCTGCGACCTAAACCACAGCTCATGGCAACGCTGAATCCTCAACCCACTGAGCGAAGCCAGAGGTTGAACCTGTGTCCTCATGGATGTTAGTCAGACTCGTTTCCACTGAGCCATGACGGGAACTGTCTTTTTTTAAGTGAGAAAATTTTAGCTTTGGTCTGACAATGGAAAAAGATTGCATCTTAAGATAGCTCTTTCTCTTATCCAAGACAAGACACTAGGTTAATTGAGAAAAATAATCCTATAGAAAAACCTCTGATCAATATGACAAAAAAAAAAAAAGCTATAAATGCTGAATGAAAGACTACAAAATACATGGCCATTCTCAAAAGTCAGAAAGGCAAATATGAGGCTCTCATAAACGAAACACATCTTAAATGGTGGACAGTAGCCTGGTGAAGAAATGAGGAGTCTGAATCACAGAGAAACTAGTTCATAACTTGCACCTGTGGAGAACACACTTGAAAACACACTTCCCAGGGCAAGAGGGAGTCCCAAGGAAAATTCTTTTCACAAAAGGGAGGCTCTCAGTTGAAATATCAAAGCACTTGAGGAACTAAAATGCTGAGAATAAGAGAAAGTGGCACATTCAAATACACACACTCCTAGAAAAAGAGATAGTAGATGAACGTGAGAGAAACTTTAAATGAATATATCTAAAATATACAACTCAACAAAGACAGGAAGAGAAACTATAAGGCAAAAAAGGAGAAATGAAAAAAACAGGCAGATCTTTTTAAGAAACAAAAATAAACTTTAAAACTGGTGTTCACCGAAACCGAATTAAATAATAATTTACACACAAGTTAAGCAGTAGATTAAACCTAGCTGAAGAAAGTGAAATATTAAATTGGAAGAGAGATTTGAAGAAACCACATAGAATGAAACACAACAGATCAAAGAGATAGGAAATAAGAAAAAACAAACTAAGAGATATGAAGGTTAAAGTGAGTAAGTCCAATTGGTATATAATATTGATGCTATAGTTTTCAAATTTAAATCAGATTGAGTCCCAAACAGGATAAAGCTTCAAAATTCACACCTAGGTAAAAATATGAATAACAGTATTTGTTTTAAAATGCAGTGTAGAATTTTGGAGTCAGTGGTGTCTCACTGCTATTTGGGATTGCCATACTTCTTAGATAAATAGGTATGTGGATTGATCACCTCAAAGTCCTTTTAGAGGCAAAATTTACTACTTGTTTATATAATAATTAATAGACAAGTAGGAAGAAAAGCCAAAGCGTCAGTGAATGCACAGGTAGAAATAAAGAATTTGTACAAATGAAGAGGTCGATGGAACTGGATTGAAAAACCACAATTCACTGTCAACTCACATTTTGGAACCAGAGGCACCCACCCTAAATTTGACAGATGTTTTGTTTTTTTGTTTTGGTTTGGGGTTTTTTGGTTTGTTTTTTTTTTGTTTGTTTGTTTGTTTTGTTTTTAATCCCTCCTATACTTTCTGCCCCCCTCAGAAGCATAAGGTCTGGAACAAACTCTGTTGGGGGCGGGGGTGGGTGTGGACTAGACCACTATCCCACTGCTGTGAAGTACTTGCTTGGTGAGACAAAGTGCGACCTTTCCATTCTCCTCCCCGTAAATATCACATCCACACCAATTCATAGCCAACTTTCAGAAAACAACTGAACAAGGAGTAGGGACAGAAACCCTGGGGGCACACTGCATTGCATCCTGGAAAGGGGTGTGCCCACAAGCAAAATGCTACCTTACACTGGAAAGAGCAGAGAAAAACACAGCTGAGTACATGTGCATTTCTGAGATTGTAGGTATCTGCCTACTACCTCTATGTCAATATCAGAAGTCACAGAAAATTTCTTTTTATAATAGCAGAACAGGACTAGCTGAAGCACGTTCATACCGGACACTAGGGATGGGCTGGGAGCTTGGCAGTCCACCTAAACAGACCTGTTAAGGACAGCTCAGTCCCCAAGCAAAGAATGAATGAGGTCACGCACGAACACAAGTTCTAAGTCTTGGCAAGCACAAATTCTAGATTTAGGTAAAATTAGAAATAAATAAACAGTAATATACAGGTTCTATAAATATCATGCACAAAAGAGGAAACAATATCATCTTGCAGACTTAGATGTTGAAAAAGCCCCTTTTAAATTCGCTACTTTAGTAGTCAGTGATTTTTAGAAATAAGCATGGTCAAGGATTTAAGAAGCCAAATCTTTATGAAAGAAGAGCAGAAATTAATATGATGAAAATAGGCAAAGACTTAAAAATGAGATTTTTACCATTATAGGATAATTGGACATATTTGCAAGCCATAATATATACAAAATGTACAGTGGTGCTAATAATACTATTGCTTATATTATCAAAGTATTGAAGAAAACATTATACTTAAAGAAAACATTATTATCCAAAAATAAGAAATTGGTTAAATTATGGACTGCCACTCCAGAACTTCCCAAAATGATTTTAAAATAGCATATTCAAGTTATGACCTGTAATTACTCGAAAAAAGTTAGGAAGTATGAGTAATATGTTTTATAAAATGTTCATGCATACATAGATTTGCATGTGAGAGAAAAAAGGGTCTGAAAAGCTAACACTAAAAATTTAATAGAAGCTACCGCATGGTTGTGGGACTATGGTTGATTCATATTTTTATTTTTGGCTATCTGGATTACAAAATACAGATGAAAAAATCAGAACATTTTCTAAGACAAACATTTATACAAAATTTTTAAGCCAGAGTGTACAATGATATGAGTTAATGAATGAGCAAAATCTTTATAAAGATTTGCAAAATTAACTATAGCGGAAGAAGTAAAACTTGAACTTGAGGTAGTAGTGGACAAAGTGATACTAAAGAAAATAGAAAATATAAGAAAGCTCTCCTAGAAATTTTTAAACAAATGAATAAAGAGATAAAAATATTGAGGGAGACAATTATAGAAATGACAGGAACAATATAAGTTTATAGTCTATGCATGATATTTTTTCTAAGAAAGAATTTAAAAGTTATAACAAAAAAAAAATCCATGACATTATGGAAAACTCTCCTCACTTGAGAAGATTCAAGGAAGCAGACAAAATAAGCTTACTATATTAAAGAAAGACTCAATAAAAACAAAAAAAAATATGGAAGCAACTTCTAATTGTACACAAATAGTTCACTTACCCAGACTGTCAAATAAAAAAAACAAACAAGAAAACAAAACAGATCAAAGGGATAAAAATCAGACTGGCCTTAAGTTCTCAGCAATCATATGTTAGACTACAATGATATCACAGTCTTCAGGTTTGGAGGGAAACAGTTATAATTTAAGAATGCTAATTTGAATCAAATGTGTTGCATGTATGAATGCTGAAAAATTGTATTTTCAAGGTATTCAAGAATTCGGAAGTATTCAATTCTTGTATTTGTTTCTTATAAAATTCCCTAAACATATACATGAACAGAAAGAGATGAACTTAAATAAGAACTCAAGAAAGAATTTATGACCTGAAGGTTTTATGCTTTCCCTTATTCAAATTGGAACCCAATCTTGGAAATTCTTCAGGATTTTTTCCTGTAAGGGATGTCTTAGATCAAAGGCAGAGACTAGTTTCATAATGATTCTGTCAACTATCTTTGTCCATTTTTACAATTTTTCCTCTAGCAAGAAATGTGTTTCACTTTTAATAAAGCTTCTTCTTAATATCTGTTGCTATTCTCCAAAAAACAGACTAACATGCCCACAATGGCAGATTCACTTATGTGGTTGGCCTGGTAGCTTAAGAATTGCTTAAGGAAAAGTCATACGTACCTTGCCAAAGCAAAGCCACACAGAGGCACATATTGGCACATGTTTTTTCCAAAGGCTTTGACCACTGGAAACTTTAAAATGCACATTAAATCATGGTTGAATTTTTTGTTGTTACTGTTGTTAAATTCGAGAAAACTGTTCATTACTAATGATCCTGTGGCCATCATGTCCATTACAAATCTCCTCTCCTAAACAGGTCCTAGAATGTTCCTCTGGGTTCCTTAAAAATAACCATATGGGAATTCCCGTTGTGGCTCAGTGGTTAACGAACATGACTAGTAACCATGAGGTTGCGGGTTGGATCACTGGATCACTGGCCTCACTCAGTGGGTTAAGGATCCGGCATTGCCGTGAGCTGTGGTGTAGGTCGCAGACACGGCTTGGATCCCATGTTACTGTGGCTGTGCCGTAGGCTGGCAGTTGGAGCTCCGATTCGACCCCTAGCTTGGGAACCTCCATATGCCGCAGGTGTGGCCCTACAAAGACAAAAGACAAAAAAAGATTAAAAATTAAAAAATCATTATATGAAACACAATTTTAACAAAGTAAAAACATACATGTAGAAGACAGACTGAACTAAAGCAATATAGTAAAAATGGTTATCTAGGAATTAAAGTTATGTATATATTTCATCCAATTTCAAAATTTTCTAAAATAATCACCTTTTACTTCTAAACTAGAAAAAAAGTCAGAAAAATCTAAGTGCATATAATTTTCATATACCATATAGTGAGTGACACATTTGTCTACAAAGTATTGTAAATACTATGATCTCGACTAAGGAAAAGAAAGATAAGACAAATCCTTCCAAAATGATAACAGTTACATTTGATAAATGACAGAAAGATGATTGATTTATTCCTTCTCCTTCTCCATATTCTTTTATTTCATAAAATAAAGATGCATATTGCATATGCATAAAAATGCATAAAATAAACATGCATTTCATGTTGAGAATAAAACTTTAACCAATAATGAGGATAAAAATTTCCATTTTTTGCATGTGTTCATGTGATTATTACACTAGCATTAATTTTTGCATAGAACTTTCAAAAAAGGGATAATCCTCTTTTGATAAAGGTAAAATATAATTTCCTAAAATTACTGCTTCAAATATGTATTAGAATTAACATGATTATTCATTAATACAATATTTAGATTTTACCTAAAAGAGAAGGAAAATCTTTAAAATAATTGCAAAGGGTTGAAAATTTACTGAGTATCTAGAAGCTTCACATATAGAAAGATACTGACAACTCTAAATAAAAACATCAAACACTGATTTTTTTTTTTACTATCATACCATCAATCTGATTCTATTTGTCATCTGTCAAAGAATTTTTGATTTCAAAAGTACTTCAATAAAAAGAGGGGATATGTGACAAGTAATAAGACAAGAGAGGGGATTACTCATTAAATTACTAATTGGAACAGAACTTGAACTTTGCCCTCCAGGCAGATACAGAAAAATCATCAAAGTCCGATATGTGTCCCCAAACAAAACTTTCTGAAAAGCAGCAATACACATTTTTAATTTAAAGACCACAGTTCCGACATTTCTGAGGTGGCAACATTTATCACTGGGCACTGGGCGGGGGGCAGCAGTCCCACCTCTTCACAGGATAGCGAAAGGGCATCTTAGCTATGGGATGCTTGCTCTACCAAGACCACTCCTACTTTTCAACAGCGGGGGTTGTGTAACTGGAAAAGCAGGAGTGATTTGTTTTTCTTCTAGATGTCAGTCCACTGAGATCTGAAACTTATGGCCCTGCTTGTTTCCCTTGGGCCCCTAGTAATGGGAATTGTCTTTAGACGATGCCTACCAAATCCCTGTCACATAGCAGCGGTCGACCTTTCTTTTCAATCTATGCACTTTCCAGGAGTTATAAATTAGTTGACTTTCAAGCTCGATGAGATGGCATATGCCCTAGTTTGAAGAACAGATGGAGGCTTGGGGGAAAATTGTTTCTGCAGGCTTGCTACAAGCAGCTCTGCTCCATAAAAGTGAACCATTCGCACTAATTTCTCACATAAATTATATAGGCAGCAGGGAGCACCAGCCCATTCAGCAGAAAATCTTTCATCTAGCTTTCGGAGGTCATCTAACCAATTTAAATTAAAGTTATTTCTGATACATGGCTGTATTTTCATTCTGTACACTTTTAAGACATAGCAATTTACATCAAATAAAAGAATGGCATTAATTGTATATGCCGTCCCCTCTTCCAAAAAACACAGAACAGCACATTAATTGCCAGAGGATTCTTTTTTTTCAAGACTTCTAGAATAAGCTCTGCCTATTAATTAATCACAGAGGAATTAATAGTGGAAGTGTGGCAGCCTTCTTGTACAAAAATCAGGTAAATTGTCACTTCTCTTGTAAAATTTGCCTTACAAATTCTACTAAGGCCTGTTATCCAAACTAAGCCTTTGGCAGTTATCAAAAGGAACAGAAGCCCATGGCAATTCCAAGAATACACTCACTTTTCTCCATGTAAAACAAATCATTCAACTCAAAATACATTTGCTTACAAGATTTCAAAAATCAGTATCAATTTTTTCTGAGGGGGTAATGAATCCTTAAGAAATTGAAACACTAAGAAATTGAAGACATCAGAAAACTAAATTACAAATCAAAATTGCAGAGTTTTGAGAACAATATATTTAGGGTTAATGGATCAGGTATCATATCACAGTGTGACTTACTTTAAAATGCAGTAGTATTTACAGATAATGAGCTATCATGGTTTGGGGCTGATTTTAATTGTAAGAAAATTAGTGCACATTTTAATAATAATTATATTCAATAAATGTTTTTCCTAGTAGGAAATTATCAGTTATGTCAATGAAAACAGTCACATTGACAGAGCTTTTTATAGTTCATGAATACCAATGCCTCCAAGAACTTCAAAAAAAAAAAAAAAGAAAGAAAGGAAAGGAGAACATCCTGGAGAAGAAATTCTAAAATAATCACCTATGAGTGTTAGGCGACTAAGGGGTTGACACAGAATTGACGGTATTGACCAGCCACCATCAGCAGAAGATTTTAAAACAAATTTAGTCATCCAATTAACTTAAGTAGAGCATTTTTTTTCTTGGATGTTCAGACTGGACATACATTTTTAGTCATTTAGAAAGAAAAATAAACTTGTCGTTTTGAAATTTAAGAAATCAATAGTCATTGGGAAAGCATTGCATATAACCCAAACATTTTCAAGGTAAAAGTTCAACCTACAGAAACGATTGCATATAACTCTGGGCTGTGCACTCAAATTAACTTGCTGGTGCTAATCTTGCTAATTTGCTACCAGAAGACTAGGTTTCTATGGCTAATTTCTAATCAATGTTTGTCCTTTGAAGTATTCGGTGAACATCTCAAAACATAGTTATTTTTAGTAATTATGAAACAAACTTTCCTAAACCTCCCAATTAAAAAGGGCCTGGAAGAACCTAGGGACCTAGAAATTATCGTGTGAGTGAGGTAAGTCAGAAAAAGGCAAGTATCATATGTAGATTACATGGAATCTAATAAAAAATGATACCAAGAACTTATTCACAAAACAGAAACAGACTTAAAGATTTTGAAACCAAACTTCTGGTGAGCAAAGGAGAAACAATGGGGGGAGGGATAAATTAGGAGATTGGGATGAAAACACATACAGTATTACATATAAAATAGATAAGTAACAAGCACCTACTCTATAGCACAGGAAACTCTACTCAATACTGAGTAATAACCCATATGGGGGAAGAATTTGGAAAGGAATGGATATATGTATATGTAAAACTGATTCACTTTGCTGCACACCTGAAACCAACACAGCATTGTAAGTCAACTATACTCCAAAAAAATTTAAATTTAAAGAAAGGGCAGGGGGCACACACGAATCATTCAGTACATGGTCATCACAGAAGAGGAGAGGAAGGCCTGGAGAGTGAGAAGCACAGTCACGAAAACAGTGTCTAGAGAAAGAAAATATGCAGGTAACCAGTCCTGGGGTATTTTACATTCATTCAACACACAGCACAGGACACTAGCTCTGTGCCAGACACTGTTCCAAGCACTGCACTGGGATAAAGGAGTGAACAAGCTAGGGATATACAACGTCTCAGTCTCAGAAGTCCTTAGGATACGTCATTTTATTAACCTTCATATTGGCTCCATGGCAGCTTCCTATCTGCTTTTCATTCTCATCTTTCCTATTATAGGCTAAATTACTGTATTTTACAGTTCTTTGTAAAACAGCTTAAAATACTGCAGCATTAAAGTGGGATATAAATATATAAATAAATACATGTAAAACTCACTGGTTAAAAAGAAACAAAAGTACGTGTTTAGTGACCTAACTAATGTTAATATGTGAATTAATGTTCTAATCAAAAAACAAAGGTCTGTGACCCAAGGTTTAATCAACACGTGATTGAATAATTAGTAACAGTAACCTCAGGGGAAGTGCCCTTGAGTGGTGAACTTGCATACATCTCCAAGAGGCCAGGGAGGGAGATATTTTTGGGCCGTGAGGAGAGCTGCCTACAGTCCACGATCACCTGTATCTGCCTGTGTGCATCGTGGGCACGTGGCTCTGGCTTTATTGATTTCATTTCAATATAACTGGCAACCAAAGATCATTAACATATCAAATTAAGGTTAAGAAAGCAAGAACGCAGAAATGCCCAGACAGCAGTGCTACTCGGGACAATGCCACCTCGGCATTGTCAAAGGAGGGGTTACAAGTGCTGAAAGATGAGGGGTTGAGGCAAAGCACAAGCCCATTTTGAGCTTTTCCCTTTTTGAGACAATTTGAAGGTTTGTGATTTTCAGTCACATCTGTAATAGGCTTTGTATTCTATCCTGATTTGGCTAGACAGTTAATGTCTGTTTCTTACTCAAACCTTTCTAATACTGGAAGATCCTTAAGCATGTTCGTTTGAAATTTAGTGGAAAACAATACTCTCTTAGCGCAGCCCAGTGCATGTCACATTCTGTCACAAAGCATATGGCGTCATGGACAGATGGAGTAAGGTGGTTTCTACTGACATCTACTACATCAAAATGTCTATAAAGTAAAGACATTTAGAGACACCTTAGTGCAGTTGTAGCTATTTTCATCTTATGGCATCAGAATAAGTGAAACAGTTTATAATACCATAAATATTTTAAAAAATCCAATGTGACTTTTATACTTTACTCCAACTCTTTCTCCCAATGTGTATGTTGAATACTAGAATATTCTTACACAATTTTAAAAGTGTCTTAGAATTTATAATAAAACTAAATTTTATAATGCACCAATGGTACATATTTTGCTCCTTATTACGTGTGTAAGTAATAAGTGCTATAACCAAATTCAAGAGCGACTACTTGAAATTATTTCAGACTCCTGTCCAAAATAAAGAATTAGAATGGACTTCTGGCTTCTTCTCCTGGGAAAACAGGGGGTGGGGGGGACATGGATTCTAGGAGGAAACAAACACTTAGAGGAAAAGGAGGAAGGAGGAGGAAAGAGGAAGGAAAAGGGGGGGAAGGGGAGGAAGGAGAGAAAGATGGTGAGGAGGGAGAGGAGAGAGGCAGGAGGAGGGTTGGGGGAGGGAGCAGGAAGGCGCATAGGGAAGGAGGGAGAAGAGTGAGCAGTGGGAGGAGGGAGAGGAGGACACCTGAGGAGACCTGACGGCTGTCTTAAACTGCTGGGTGGAGAATGCCTGGCTGCAAAGGAGAGAGGACAGTTCACAGAAAAGCAGGGTAACCTCCCACGATTTCATATTCCCCATGACTCCTGCTTGGAGCCTTGGCTTTGGTGTGAATTGAAAGCTCCTCTCCACCAAAGAACCACCTTCTACACTTAGGCCTTGCTTCACCCCTCCTTTAAGCAGCAGAAGTGGAGAAAACATGCTGAATATTTTGCAAGTTCGTATGATTTTTTTTGTCTGCAGAATGTCCTCTGGGTACAGTGCACCGCACCCCACACTATGCTCATAAATGTATCTTATATCACAAAAGTACAGGAGATTGAACAGTGGAAATTTAAGGGGTAGAAACTAATACAATTTTTAAATATCTACTATTCATGCTGATTATCTGCTTTGTAACTTACTTAGAGGGGTTAATTCTTCTGTTGCCTGTACTCTGGATATTGAAGATATTAGCAACAGAATAAAGTCATGTTTCCTGAATGTTAGTAGAGTCAAAAAAAATATTAAACATTTAAAGCAATTAGTACGCTTTGTAATGGAGTCAACCACTGGTAATCAAGAGTTCTTTAGCTATATTTAGAAAATGCACATTTAAAAATAAATGTAAAAGTAGGTAGAGCTTGCTTGGTAGATTTCACAATTTAGATTAGATCCATTCATCTTTCATAGATCATTAACTTGCCACCAACAAGCATATAGAAAATTTTACTAAAAACATTCTGTAAAACGTTTTTTATATTTACCAAGGAATATATGATCATCATGACAAACATATATATATATATCAATCTTATTTTCATTTTAATAATAATTCTCACATAGATATTAGTCTTTTATCTGCCTAGCAGTTTCAGGCATTTATTTTTGACGGCCATTCTCTTTATCTAGAGCAGCACTGTCTAATACGGTAACCATGTGGCTACCTATATTAAAATTAATTAAAATTAAACATTTGGTTTCTCAGCTTCGCTGGGGACATTTCAAGTGCGTAATGGCCACATACGGCTGCTGGTAATGCACTGGCCGGCACATATGCACAAAGTCGCATGAGTGCTCGGATCTTTAGTGCTACCACGTGGATACACACGGATCATGGCACTGGGTCTGCCCTGTTATTTTGGCATGTGGAACACATGACCATTTCATGTGCCCTGACCTATGATGGTAGTTCAGGTAGCGGGCTGAAAAACCTAAACTGGCAAAGATGTTGACCTCTTTCTAACTCTTCCTTCTATGCTCTGACTTTAGTAAGTCATGTATTCGGTATTAGAGTGCCTTTATTATTTCTAGAATGATTCCAATATGGCCATGGTTGGGTCGGCTAATCCAGAACAAGTACAGGGGGAGCATGAGGTCGTGGGCAGGGATCTTCTCTCAGCAACTTGACAGGCTGCAATGAGCCCGAGATGCAGGGAAGACCTTCATCAGGGTTCAGGGCAGTGACTCTTTGGTCTTTCAATCAGGCCTCTGGAAATTTTGATAAAGGAAACGGATCTCCTTGCTACTTAATTACACACACCATTTCAGGTACTCGTCACTGCCCTTGGAGTCCCAGGAATGTCACAGGCAGCGTGGAGAGGGGACAGGTATTTTCCTGGGAATCATGGCTACCAAAGAGCCTTCAGCAAGGGGCAAGCTATGGCATGAGATGAGAGGTGTGCTTGACGAGGCCCCGTGCACTCTGTCCACACACACGGAAATACAATGCAGGATTTGGGGGTGTTTGGTTACTTTGCTTTTTGCCAGGTACATGGATGGGGAGCCCTGCTTTTTTCAACATTCAAGGCCCCTTGCTTAGAAGTGACATCCTAAAAGAAGGCCTCCTGGTCTCACCAAGTATCAGACTTTTCCCACAGGACATGCACCAGGGAATAAATATGAATATATTGAGAGACTGTTTGCAAGCCTGTGCTTAATAATTTTAATGTTTTATCTTCAACACTACAGCAGTACAATTGAAATATGGTTGGCAAAGCTTTAAAAGATAGAAGTCTACGGGTTACAGGATAAGATGCTTCTTTAAATGTATGCTATTAGCCTACCAGTGGCAGTGAATAAATTGCTCCCTCTTTATTCTGACTTTTTAGTTGCTGAATCAGTACAAAAGTCAATAGTAGCTTAAAAGAATTAATATAGCTATAAAAAAGAAAAGCAGTTTATATCCCTTTTGACTATTGGGTTATCAAAGATAAAGCAAGTGATTCATTCCATATTTTTATTATTTTCAATATGAATTTTTTCTAGTCTCTTGAAACTTTAAAAAGATACTCATAAGATTATCTGAATAGGTAAAAAAAATTATGAATTCTTTTTATTGATACAATTTTTATGTGCTATAATTACATTAAACACCAAAATCCACTCACTTTTTATAAAGAAAGATGGCATATTCTTTTCCTAAAAAGGAATGAAATTCTTAAGAACCTCTACAATATTATCTTATATGAATTGGTACATAGACAAATAAACACAAAATCCATGTAACTGATCAAATATAAGCAAACCCCCAAATTCAAGGTTTTAAGACTAAAATGTTAAGCCTAAAATATCTAAATTAGTTATATTTGCTATACATTTTTCTCATCATTATGCCCATTTTCACAGAACAAATTCAAATTTTAGTAGAGAGAATTAAAAGCAAAATAATAATGTCCTTCATGCTCCTAAAGTTATTATGACGGAATTTAGTAATAAGGTGACTTTCAGATTTCTCTTGTCAAATAATTTGTAATAATCCTAAATTCAATAACTGGATATCACGTGGACTGCTCAAGACTTAGGAATGTCTGACAATTATATGAAAACATTTAAAGACATAGTAGAAACAATGCAAACAATTATTTTAGTTTTTTCATAAAGGAAGGAAAAGGCTAAATTTAATGAATCTTTCTAAACTACTGACTTCGATGAATCCTTCACTTGGATCATTTTTATTTTTTAACATAAACTTATTTGCAACTAATGACAACAATTCTGATGTTCACCTTCAGACACTGCTGTAGGACTTCTTCATTAAATGGGTCAACTGCTAAATTTAAAATGATATTTGGCAAAAACTGTTTATGTTCCCTAACCTGATGTGATATTCACGCGTGTACAACCGCTTTTCTGTCTTTAGGCAGAGAGGCCCTTTTAGCTGATAAATATCACCCCAAGCGAAGTCCTTGATAACAAAAACAATTAAATAGAAGCTGGTTAGAGATCAGCATTCATTTTTCAAATTAAATGTAAAAGCCTTCTCCAGTTAAGAGATTGGCAAGTTTTTACAAATAACATCAGTGAGCCTTTTCGAAAGAAACACAGACACATTAGAATGGAGTCATTAGGCAATACATTTATTTTGAAGCCAATTAACCTTTTGTCAGAAAAATGTCGGTGCTGTAATGGTTTCAGCCGCGGAGGTCAGCCTCTAACAGGGCAAGTATGACAGCCACTGCGCTGGCTGACACGCGCTGCAGACAGAGAGGAGGGGGCAGCAGTGAGAGCTGGCCTTCTTTTGTATTCCACTCTGCATTTCCAGGGACCAGACAATCCTGACCTATCCATTTAGGTAATTAAAGCTTCCATTTGGAAGTGTCCTGCAGGAAGGTGAAATTTGGGGGAGATAAATGGCTGGTGTTCTCTGTAACCAGCCACCAGTTCCATCATTTGATAGACTGCCTGAAACAGGCGGGGATGCCAGGTTCTCATAAAAATAGAGATGAATTGGGCAGCAGGCAATTCTCTAAGGCAAAGCAACTCTGTCATTTTCTTTTTTGCAGGCTATAATTTAATTGTTAGTCAAGGTGGACGGCTGACACAAGGGGGCTTTCTCTAAGAGCTTACTCACCTTCTTCTCCATTCGCCGAGAAATCACTCCAGCTTATTTATTTATCAGCCAAGTTTGTTTGGCATTGGGAGATGTCACATCTATAGCAAGCACAGCTGGTTCTCCCAGCTGTGCCCTGACTTACCTTCCACGCTATTTTGTTTCCTTTCGAATCATGTTCAAGGGCAATTGGGAAGTCTCCTCGTTCATAAAATTTTCGAAATGCTGTAGGCTTGGTTGGTCTTTCTTTAAATGCTCCTGCAGTTGGTGGGCCTCTCACCTTCAAAAAAAAAAAGAAAAATAGGAATTTGGTTTTAAAACATTGAAAAATGTGTACTGAAAGGACTTTGGTTTTCTTTAAAGTTACATTTTGTGCAAAATGTTCTGGAAGACACACCAAATTATCCTAAAAATGAACAACAGAAATCTCAATAATACAAACATTTGGAGAAGAAAATTATTTCATAGTCACTACTAAGGATTTACTTTATTTCAAGCTACTTTACAAAGCATTCCTAGAGAATGTCACTTTAAAAATATCACTTCATAAGAAAGAAAAGCCAGAACTAGTATACGGAAAACATTTTAATAGAAGCAACTAAGCTAAGCATATTAAAACATTTAAGATTCCAAATAAATGCAAATTCTAATCTCAAGTCTGAGATACTTTGTGCAACATTGAAGAAATAAATTTAAAATAACTCCTTTAAGTCTTTCTATATAAATAAGATGGTAGCATATATTCCTATGCAATGAATATTAACGACAAAACAAAAATAAGATATAAAATTAAGTAACTCCTAGAAGAGAACATAAGCAAAACATTCTCTGACATCAACCCTACAAATATTTTCTGTCTCCCAAGGAAACAGAAATAAGAGCAAAAATAAATCGATGGGATCCAATCAAACTGACAAGATTTTGCAGAGCAAAGGAAACCATAAACATAAAAAACCAAAAAGACAAACTACGGAATGGGAAAAAAATAGTTTCAAATGATACAACTTACAAGGGCTTAATCTCTAAAACATACAAACAACTTATACAACTCAACAGCAAAAAAGCCAATAACCCAATTGAAAATGGGCAGAAGACCTGAACAGATATTTCTCTAAAAAAGATATACAGGAGTTCCCGTCGTGGTGCGGTGGTTAACGAATCCGACTAGGAACCATGAGGTTGCGGTTCGGTCCCTGCCCTTGCTCAGTGGGTTAATGATCCGGCGTTGCCGTGAGCTGTGGTGTAGGTTGCAGACGCGGCTCGGATCCCGCGTTGCTGTGGTTCTGGCGTGGGCCGGTGGCTACAGCTCCGATTCAACCCCTAGCCTGGGAACCTCCATATGCCGCGGGAGCGGCCCAAGAAATAGCAACAACAACAACAACAACAACAACAAAAAAGACAAAAGACAAAAAGACCAAAAAAAAAAAAAAAAAAAAGATATACAGACGGCCAACAGGCACATGAAAAAATGCTCAACATCACTGATTATTAGAGACATGCAAATCAAAACTATAATGAGGAACCACTTCACATGTGTCAGAATGGCCATCATTAACAAGGTGACAAATAACAAATGCTGGAGAGGGTGTGGAGAAAAGGGAACCCTCCTACATTGTTGGTGGGAATGTAAATTGGTGCAACCATGGTGGAAAACAGTATGGAAGTTCCTCAGAAAACTAAATATACAACTATCATATGACCCAGCAATCCCACTCCTGGGCATATATCCGGACAAAACTTTCACTGAAAAAGATATGTGCACCCATATATTCACTGAAGCACTATTCCAATAGCCAAGACATGGAAACAACCTAAATATCCATTGACAGATGAATGTATTAAGAAGATGTAGTATACATACACAATGGAATACCATTCAGCCCTAGAAAAGAACAAATTAATGCCATTGGCAGCAACATGGATGGAATAGAGACTCTCATACTAAGTCAGAAAGACAGATACCGTATGATATCACTTATATCTGGAATCTAATATATGGCACAAATGAACCTATCTACAGAAAACAAACAAACTCAAGGACTTGGAGAACAGACTTCTGGTTTCCAAGGGGGAGCAGAGGGAGTTAGATGGACTGGGGGTTTGGGCTTGGTAGATACAAACTATTGCATTTGGAGTGGTTAAGCAGTGAGATCCTGCTGTGTAGCACAGGGATGCAATGCCCTGGAGGATAATGTGAGAAAAATAATGTATATATACGTAAAACTGGGTCACATTGTGGTACAGCATAAACTGAGAGAACATTGCAAATCAACTAAAAAAGAAAAATAAAAAGCTTGAAAAAAGATACTAAATATGAATGTAGAGAAAACCTTCAAATAAAATCTCTTTTACAAAATTTTTTTTAAAAATGGTAGGATATATTCTCATGTAATGAATTATTAACAACAAAACCATAAAAATAAGATATCAAATTAAGTAATGAGAAATGAGAGAATTTAAAAAGAAAAATATTGGTCTACCAAGTGTGTATAGTATACATATGATAACATTAATTTATGAGAAAGAAACATTAGAAGAAATTACATACAAGTCTTTCATCTGCTGAATATTCATTTTTATCAAAGAAGAAATATTTCACGTTGTGTTACTCACATTGAATACAACTTTTAAATCTGCATTATTTACATATGAACCAATTCATTAGGTTATAGAATTAAAGTGACTAGAGAATTTTTTTAGAAAATTATAGTACCCTGTTTACATATAATCTGTGATTATCTTTACCTGCTTGTAAAAAAAAGGTAAATATTCGTTATTTTAATAAAAGCATAATTACTTTAATTCTTAATATAGACAAGAAAGCAAATAATTTACTTATCTTAATATTTTGTCATTCAATGTTATTGATTTTTAATACCTGTATGAAAAATTTTAATTTTAGCAAAGTATATGTAAACTATGTCCAATACAACAAGGGTATTATTAGATAATGACAAATATATTTTATCTGAAGCACACACAAAGGCTGGTGTTACAGACTGAGTGGATATTAAGAAATGTCTTACTAAGATAATTAAATGCTGAAGTGGAAGTGAAGAGTGAGGTAATACAAAGGTGCTTATTAGAGTTTAAAATGTTTTTCACTACATAGCACATTATTCCCAGCATACAATTACATATGTATGACCCTGAGATGACCCTGGGAAGTGGGAAAGCAGGTTTTCCCACTTACTTTTTGAATATTTGAAATTTGCTCTGGTATTAGAATTATCAGCCACTGTTTTCAGCCAAATGCACTCAATTGTTAAATAACCATATGTGTACGGCAGCGACTTGGTGCAGAGCTCTGAAATGGGTGCTATACATAAAGGAGAACATACTCGACAATATTAGCATAATGGAAACTTGTAGAGATTCATTCCTGGACTTCTGCAAGTCAGGGAGCAATAAATTCTGAATCACACTTTTGGGAACTAATAAAGAATTGACAATTTTTTGTTTTGCCAAGAAATTACATTAAAAAAATTACTCTCTACCATCATGTCACCATTTTAACACCCCTCAAAAAGTGTTAGAACATGAACTAAAGAAAGAAAATGTGGCCAGCATGCATAGGTAGTTATAGAAAATTATAGTGCAATAATGCATATGTGTGTATTATTCCACAGTATTGATAACTGGTCAACAGATGCCTCGTTTTTTATGTTTCTGAAAAATTAATACTTAATGGGTAAAAAATATATAACGGTATATTATTCAACCATAAAAAAGAAGGAAGTCCTGCCATTTGGAACAACATGGATGAACCTTAAGAACATTATGCTAAGTGCAATAAGTCAGAGAAAGACAAATACTGTGTGACCTTATTTTTTGTGAACTCATACAAAAAGAAAGTGGGGAGTTCCTATCGTGGCACAGTAGAAACAAATCCAACTAGGAACCATGAGGTTACAGGTTCAATCCCTGGCCTCGCTCAGTGGGTTAAGGATCTGGCTTGCCATGAGCTGTGGTGTAAGTCGCAGACGCAGCTCAGATCTAACTGTGGCATAGGCCGGAGGCTACAGCTCCGATGAGACCCCTAGCCTGGGAACCTCCGTGTGCCACAGGTGCGGCCCTGGAAAAGACAGAAAGACGAAATAAATAAATAAATAAATAATAATAAAAAAAGAAAGTGGAATGCTATTTGCCAGGAATGGGGGGTGGTGACATCTGACTATCTTTTTGTGTTTGCTTTACAATCTTCCTGATTCTTCATGTGACAGCTGATTTTTTTTTAAATTGAATCTTGGAAATTAGTGTATTATGAGACACCAGATCTTAAACCTTATGTTTCAGCTGGTTTATTCTGACATATCTCTAGCAGAAATGAGGTGGGGGGAGTGCAAAGAGGTTGGGGCCGAAGTCCTGGTGCCTCACCTGGCCTCAACTGAACAGTGCGGAGGGAGCTCCCCATTAATCCTTGGTGAAGCTGGGAGTTTCGGCATCACTGACCTCCACTGTCAGCTCCCTGAGAGGAAAGGGTGGTGGTGCCTCATTTCATCCCTCACTCTGACAACACAGATAAGGTGGCCTCATCACCACGGGGCAGTGGTGAATGCCTGTCCCTCCATGAGGCATCCTCTGATGCACCCCACGGGAAGGGGAAGACCTTGTTACTGCTGGCTGGGGTGGAAGCTAAGCTTCCCTTGTGTCTTCCCACTGACACTGTGGGGGTTAAGGACCTCTTTTCTCTTTCAATTGGCGATCAAAGACAGTTTCTAGTTTAAAAAATTGAGCTACAACCATTATTTTGACCTTCTGTCTACTCATCATCTGGTAACTATCCTTTTCAGTTTTTCTAGATGCCAAGTTATTATTTATGCCATTGACAGCAAGCCCTTCATTTGTTTAATTGACCTAAAATTTGAGATTATCCATCTTTCCCCTTTTCTTTGTTATTTATGTTAAAATCAATTTCTCTTTCCTCTTTTGTCTTATTCTAAATATACTCCAATATCTATGATACTGAACTCAAAATTCGAATCGTCCAAATTTTTCAAATAATGAAAATATTTCTAAGATGATTAGAAAGCTTTTCATAAATTGTGGTAGGTAGCTTATACTTCCTCTTTCCTCCAAGAACCTTACCTGAACTCTTTACAGAAATGATTCTATACCTACAGTTCCATGGAAGTCTTTACTTATTTTTACAAAAATTGGCCATGCTAATATATAATAACTCAACAGTGAGGAAATCTTCTCGAGTAACCGTTATCCTCTGGTTTTTTTTACATTTCTGTCATTTACTTATTTTTAAACAGCATACTTTTTCAGTTCTGCTATAAATCCATTCCAAACTAACTCTTAGAATCTCAAAAGTTACAATTTGTAAAACTGACTAAATTACAAAACTTGTTAGTGCAACGGGGCATTACCTAATTTTATGCAGATGCCCCATCACTATGTCCCTAGACAATTATTTTTTCTGTTCCAAATACATATATTCCCACTTAAATCTTACAGAAGGACATACCATTTTTAATATTCCATACATAATATATTCCAACTAATTCTAAAAATCTGTACATGACAAAATCAAGTGAAATATAATTCATTTCTGAAAAGATAATAAAGATATTACTGGAAATCGCACAGATGGATATAGCTGAACTAAACAACTTTAAAAACAAGCAAAAAATACTGTTAAGAATCCTTATGTAAGTCTCATATTTGTACAAGAAGAACTACTGTAAATTTTATTTAATGTCTTAAGAATTTTATCCCGATTTATTATAAATAATATAGAGCATAGGAACCATAAATCAAATTAGATTTGTGGGAAAATGCAATTAGGATTCGCCCAAATGGTGGGGGCTATCCGTAAACCAATTAGGAAGAATGGATGTTGCAGCAGAATGCTTTTAATAAAATCTAATGCACTTGGGAACCAAGATATTGAATGTGCTTTGAAGTGACTACAGATGACAGAATACTTTATGTGCCTACATTTATTGAATGTGCTGTAATGGATTTAGGACTTAGATCACAGTCTCTGGCATGTGGTCACAAAACTAATACTAATTAGTAGGAATGAAGTTAAGTCTCTCTAAAACTCTTCATTACATAAAGAAACTATATGGTTTGAAAGCTTCCTTTTCAGTAGATTTATTTTTTTAGCATAAATTGAAACTGCTAAAAAAAAAAGAGAGAGAGAGAGAGACTTTTACTTCAGGTAAGGAATTTATATTATTCTAATTGGTCCATTTAGCCAATACACCAACACTGAGATAATAAAATGCAAAGACATTAATTTCCTAATTTCATTAGTAAATATTTCAATATGAAATTCAGATTCATGAAATCATTGTGGTTAAGCAGCTGGTAGACCAGAGTTGTATTGTCTCCAGGCTACTCAGACATTGGAATGCTGGCCCAGGACTGGTAAATTTGTTGTCATCAGCCTGTATTTCTAAGTAAGGAGTATTGTCATTTAGTGTCTGTCCTATTTGTCGTCATAACTTTTAGTACATCAGAACATTTTTCAATAGCTAAGTTTACCAAATAACCAGAAAAATACTTTGCAAAGATTAACAATTAACAGATCTGGTTGTAATAGTAGGTAGGGCACCTCAACATTGACAAAAGTGAGATTATATTACCAAATAAACTTTTTATAAGAAGCTTTAACAACACAACGATTTAACAATATAACAAAACACTACGATAGTAATGTTTTTATAAGAGCCAAGAAAGATAACAGCTACCTTATATGATACAATATATATATTTTAATAACTATTCTATATATATAGAGAAAGACATACTATGGAGTCCTTAAAGTCAGGCCCTACGGTAACAGTGAGTGGCAGAGAAAACTTCCAAGTGATGTAGGTAACCTATTTTAGGGAGCTTTTCCCCTGAGGTCTAACAGGATGGCCTAGAGTCAGGAGAATGTGGAGTCAAGATGATCAATCTGGATTTTACTGGAGTGGTCCAAGCATAAGATGGCAGAGGCCCTAAATGACGGTGGTACCAAGAATGATAATAAAACTCCCTAAAACTGCATGCATTGTTTGCAGATATTATTGGCTTAAGTTTTCAATTAAACCCGTGTAAAATGATTTTACAGACAAGGAAATCAAAGCTTAGATAAGTTCAACACCCGGGAGAAATCACAGAAGTAGTAAGCAGTAGGTAAGAGGCTTGACTCCCAGTCCCTCTATCGCTATAGCACTTGTCCTCAGTCCCTGTACTAGAGGGTTGGGTTTGGGAAAAATCAAAAGGGGAATGACTAGAGCACCTGGCTAATTGAAGGAAGAGATTTAGAGGCAGAGGTGAGACAGGCTTCCCACTACAAAGATGCAAATAATCAATCTGTTTAAGTTACATAAATAATAACAGAATGGTGGGAAATCTTATTAAATCACTTACTATTCTATCACCTATTAATAAGTTTGTGCTTTCCCTCTAGACTTTTTTCTAAAACATATATTCAAATACCATTTTTTCATTTTTATGTCCCTTTCCATTTGGTGCACTTTTTCACTTAATGTAATATATTTTGATATTATTATTGATATCAAAACTTCATCTTTTGTGGCTAAGCAATATTCCACCAACTATTCACAATTATATTTGGCGTTTATACTCTTTTTGTGCCTTTCATAATTACATTATTATGAACGTCGCAGGCATATCACACTTTCTACATTTTATATTATTACCTTCAGACAGAGTTTTCAATATGAGGTCGAAATTTATTTTTTTATGATTCTTGATAAAATTCTTTGCTAATTAAATAGGAGAACAGGTCTTCTGTTTTAGTCTGCTTGGGCTGCTACAACGGAATTACCACAGACTGGATGACTTAAAATAAGAAATTTCATTTTCTCAGTTCCAGAGGCTGGATATCTGAGATCAGGGTGCCAGCAGGGAAAGTTCAGGATAGAGCCCCCTTCCTAGCTTGCAGATTGCTACCTTCTCGCTGGATCCTCACAGGCAGAGAGCGCATGCCATCTCTGGGTTTCTTTCCTCTTCTTATAAAAGCACTAATCCCAGAGTTCCCATTGTGGATGAGCAGGTTAAGACCCCGACTAGTATCCATGAGGATGCATGTTTGATCCCTGGCCTTGCTCAGCGGGATAAGGATCTGGTGTTGCCACGAGCTATGAGCTATGGTGTAGGTCGCAGGTATGGCATTGCTGTGTTTGTGATTGGACAACTAGCCCAGGAACTTCCACATGCCCAGGTGTGGCCCTAAAAACAAACAACAACAAAAATCCTTACTAATCCCACCATGGAGATCCACTCTCTATAAACCCTGTTACCTCTGAATACCATCACCTTAGGGGTTCGGGAAACCCCCAACATATAAATTTGGAGGGATACAAACACTCATTCTGTAACACCTTCATACTGTTCAATTTAATTTACTATGTTTAACAAATGAGGATAAACATTTGTTCATTTTAGCATAAATGCAATAAAATACATTTGTGACTATATGTTCATGTCTTTTCTGTATTAAAATCAATTTGTTGAGCTTTTTATA
The DNA here is from genome assembly GCF_054392235.1 of Sus scrofa. Taxonomy (NCBI): domain Eukaryota; kingdom Metazoa; phylum Chordata; class Mammalia; order Artiodactyla; family Suidae; genus Sus; species Sus scrofa. Next base: position 5,433,895 of record NC_139383.1, read on the forward strand.
TTAAAATATATTAACCATGTTTGCATTTACAACAAAAATCTTAATCATCTTTGTTTTCTATGTTTACTTATTTAGCATTCAAATATTTTAAAATTTTTATAGGAAAGTTTCTTTCTCTTTACTTGCTCTTTTGCCTCTGGCTTTGCCTTACTTAGATCATTCTTCTGTCAGTTGCACAATGAATATTTTAATTGACTAATTAAGTCATATCGCTCATCTACTTAAAATCCATAAATGATCTCCCATTGACATGCTACTCAAAGACATTTGCAAGCTGACTGTCAAGATCGTCCCAGTCATTCCTTTACAGGTGCCCAGACATAAATTATACCCAAACACTGGCAGTTCTCAGATACTCTCTGCTCTTTGGTCTTCATGATTTTGTTGTCCAATAAACATGTTATTCCCTCTCACTCCTTTACTTCTTTTTATCCTCCTTCTTTTTCTCCTGAAATTACTAATAACCTTCATGATGCATCACAAAGAAACCTTTCTTAACGAGCCATATTTGACCCTGTTGGGATTATGTTTTCCTTTACTTTATGATTGAAATGCCTGGAGGACGAAATAGACGTGGCCATTAGACCTCTGGAACAGTTTGAATGGAGATTATTAGGGATGTCTAGGATGCTAACAAAGTTTGTCTATTAGCAAGTGGTTGGGTTAAATCCATGGGAAATTGGCAATATTTCCCAAGGGGCAAGTATAGAGTGAGCAAAACGCTGGGAACTGAAGACATTACCTGGAGATTTAATAAGTGGATTTCATCTGAAAAAGAATGCATGTATGTATATGCATAAATGATTCACTTTGCTGTACACCTGAAACTAATACAACACTTTAAGCATCTATGTTCCAATAAAAATTTTTAGAAATAATTTAAAAAATAGTAAGTGGATTCTACAGGAGACTAGGAAGGACAGTAAGAATGGTGGCAAGTAAATGGGGGAGGGGCGTTCCCATCGTGGTGCAGTGGAAACGAATCTGACTAGGAACCATGAGGTGGCAGGTTCAATCCCTGGTCTCGCTCAGTGGGTTAAGCATCTGGCATTGCTGTAAGGTGTGGTATAGGTCACAGACATGGTTCAGATCTGGCGTTGCTGTGGCTGTGGTGTAGGCTGGCAGCTACAGCTCTAATTCAACCCTAGCCTGGGAACCTCCATATGCCGTGGGTAAGGCCTTCAAAAGAAAAGAAGAGACACACACACACACACACACACACACACACACACACACAAATGGGGTAGGGATGGTATTACAGAAATTAGTGAATGTGGAGAAGTTTTGCTTTGTTTTATTTTGTTTTAATGATACAAGGAGGAGAATTAAGAAGACTGGAAGACCTCCGAAAATTAAACATCTATAGTGGCATGAGGGAATGGAAGCCAGACTACAGTGAATTGAGGAATGAATAAGGAAGATGAAAGTAAAAACAAATATACTCTTGGGGAGCTATCCTGCCCCGGAGGCTGTCAAAATCTGAGCGGCTAGCAAGGTGTCATTGTCAAAGCGGGTAAAGTTAATGGTAATTGGAAAGGGGGAAAGAAAAGAATATCAACAGATTATAATACTGGAATTCATAAACTACTTAATCACTTATAGAACCAGGATGGATTTTATAATAACAGATACACATATAACTAATACGTTTACCTAAAATGGCCCCAGAGGAAACTGTGAAATAAAGTATAGGTTTTTCAGTGTTAGAAAGAAACTCACAAGTCTGAATTTAAGAAATTATGGTCAAATAAACTAAAATACTTATTAGAAACAGAGTTAAGAAATTTTCTCTAAAATATATCCTACTTATATTATTCATTCATTGAAAAGTGCAGTGAATACATAATATTTCCAAGTCACTAGCGTTGGTATTATTGGGGATAAAAAGATAAGTCAAATATATTATCCTCAAGACATATATCATTTAGGAAAAGAGATAACAATATCCCCCAGAATCTTCTGTAAAAGTGAGAATGAAATAAATGCCACAGAAAGATATATAGAATTCTGAACACTCAGAGGATACAACATTTAGGTTTTAAGGCATTGCTACTATTCATCAGAAAATATCATTTAGCCTTACAAGGTACCTCTGCACTTTTCAGTAGGAAAAAACAGAAATATATCATAATTTCCTATAAGCTTGAATTCTATACTGTTTAATTAGAAATAATTATCAGATAATTGTGTTTGCTACCATAGATTTGTCTATTTATAACCTACATAATGATTAATTATTAGTTAGAATTAATTAGCCTGGGTTTTCCGTATATTTTTACATCTAAGTAATCGTCAATTATTACCACAACTTTAAAACCCCAAATTCGCCATTGATTAGACCAATGTACATTTCTCTTCTATGATAAACCTCTCACCCTAAAGCTCATATTTTCTATTTTCAAATTCACTGCCATAAATGGAAGATTTTTGCTTAAAAGTCAAGGGCTCTTTGATAGGTAAAATGAAATAACCTAGGCTAAGGTGCTTGCAGAGATTAGTTTAAATATAATTAGCACAAGAAACCCTAAAATTGGCATTTTTGAATATTATAATAAGTTGCATTTAAATTAGCATCGTCATATAGCGATTAAAAAAGAAATAACATAGTTTTTCAGATAGGTAGCATGAGAAAGATATACTGTTAGTGAAAAGAATAACATGGAATAAAAGGACAAATACTTCAATTAAAAATTTAGAAAACTTTGGTACTGTGCTAAATTTCTCTACTTGACATTAAATTATATCTTGCCTTGTTCCCAAAAGGATCATAAAGATACATGCGATACAGACGAAAGGATAAACTTGAGGTGGAGGTGATGCCTTACAAGGGCAAGTGACTGGACCCTTTGCAGCCTCGATTCCTCCTGTGTCAGATTCAAAATTAGGGTGGCACAGAAAAGAAACTCATGGACTTGGGGAACAGACTTGTGTCGCCAGGGGGGAGGGGAAAGGATGGACTGGGACTCTGGGGTTAACAGATGCAGACTACTGCATCTGGAATGGATAAGCAATGAGATCCTGCGGGAAAGCACTGGGAACTGTATCTAGTCACTTGCAATGGAGCACGATGGAGGATAATGTGAAAAAAAATGTATATGTGTGTAACTGGGTCACTTTGCTGTACAGTAGAAACTTGAAAGAACACTGTAAACTAGTTATAACGGAAAAAATAAAAATCATTTTTAAAAAAGATTTCTATTAAAGATCAACTGCTTGAGCATGGTGACTATCACACATTATGATTAAATTTTCATTTACTAAATAGTTACATTTCTTGGCAATTTTAAACCTTCATTACAAACAGAAGTTTTAGAGTTTCATTTAGAATGGATAAGCAATGAGGTCCCACTGTATCGCACAGGGAACTATATCCAATCTCTTGTGATAGAACACAATGTAATATGTGAAAAATAACGTGTGTGTGTGTGTGTGTGTGTGTGTGTGTGTGTGTGTATACATGTGACTGGATCACTTTGCTACATAGCAGAAATTGACACAACATTGTAAATCAACCATACTTTACTTTAAAAATTTTTTTAAAATTACAGTGGCTGACCTTTAAAATACTTTCTACACATCTGTAACTTAACATGCATATTTATTAATTCACCAAATATTGAGGACATACAATATTATCAGAGAATTTATCTACTTGTAGAGCTAAAAGGAATCTCAAGCAGCATATGAATTCCTTGTTTTACTTTTGATAAACTGAAATGCAAAGGGGCTGGAAACACATCCAAGTTTAAATTTTAAGTTTTTTTTTTTTTTTCTCAGCTCTATCATCACAATAACAAGCTCAGTTTCATGGATTCTAGACATTTTTAGGCTAGAATCCATGGAACTTGATTTAAAAATGCTTCTGCAATAACTGTATGACAAAAGGAAGTCCCAAATATTGCTGAGCAAATTACAGTTAAGTAGTTTTAATTTTATAACTAAAATATAACACACTTGGAATTGAGAGTTTATTTCAAAATGATGTCTCTGTTATCTAAAAATAGTCCTGAAAGCAATGGTTGGTCTACACAATTTATTTTAAATTGTTTTGTTTAAAGTAATAGGCATTGGTGGTCCTTTAAGTTCTTTGTTGTAGAGGGGAAAAAAATAGAAGATTGATAGCCTTTCCTAACAAAATGAGATGCAACAATCAAATTATAAAAAATAAATCTTGACAGCTGAAGGCTAAAAAAAGTTCACTCAAAAGCAGCTCTCTTTCTATAGCTAAATATGGGAAAAGGCCACGTATTCAAGTGCCCAAGTGTGATTCTTGCTATCAACTTGTCCCTAGAGAGTCATCAGAGATTTCAATTTAGACTGTGCTATTTAGCATCTGTCTTGTACAACTGATAAAATGCCTGAATGACTGAGACAGCTTGGCTAATACACTGTCACACCTAACACTAAGGCCAAAGAAATGAGTGAACTAAATGTGAAAGGAGAATATAAATGGGTTAGAGTTTAAAATATATTCTATTCCTCTTATGCCTTTAACATTGAAAGTATGGAAAATAGTTTATATCTAAACATGCATCTTTAGTGTCTGGCAACAGAGATATTTCTTACTGAATAATTAGAGTAAAAATGTTATTTTGTGTATATGAAGAGACTATTAGCATTTCCATCTTACATATAATGCATATTTTAATAGAAAATTTGAAAATCCTGTGCCTAATGATGCAAACTGATATCCTCCAGAAAGAACTAACTGTTTAATAGAAAACAATTTTTATAACTATCTACAACAAAAAGACATTTACATTGGTTAAAAAAGAGTTCTTCCTTCCCATAAGTCAAATGACTTCTTCTAAAAGTAATTTGAAAGTTCATACAATTTACAGAGATATTAATTACTGTGATTATAATTTAAAAATTCTAATGGTCAGATAAAAGAAGAAAGCAATGTACGAAAACATGTATTATTGCATACAAAGCATGCATATTACAACTTAACTGGAAGCTAACAAAGTAATAAATACAATATTAGAGTCTTATAACTCTGGGTTTTTCCCACCATGGTTTCTACTACTACCATGGTTCGTTCAAGTATAAGAGAAATGTTGAGAATGTGAGAGGAAATGAAGGAATGAAGACTCACCTAAAGAGTGTGTCATCTATCCGAGGTAAAGATAGTAATGCATCATTCCTTACTCGTATGCAGTAGGTTTTTACTTTTATCTACCTTATATTTTTATTTTTAAGTAAAGTACATTTCTTCCTGAGCCCAGATCTTTATGTGTGAAAGCAAGCTGAGATTAGGTCAGCTTGTGGCCAAAATAAAGCCAGCTAGTGCACATGGATACTAAATTCTTAACCTCTTCCTTATTAACAACAAGCCAGTCTTGGCCATTTGTCTAACCAATGCTAACCAGACACTCACGACTTATAAAACCAGACTTATCAATGTCTTCCTTTCATTCAGAAGAGTTTCTTCTTGCACAGATAGAGTTTACTTTAGATGGATGTAATTAGATGATTTGAGTAAAATTTGTAAGCATGATTTGAAATATGTTAGATATTAGAATTACATACAAAATTCCACATACTTGAATATGCAATTTATACACATGCATGCACACACCTTCTATAAAGCCTGAGTCAGGGAGGAGTTCACTCATCTGTCTTCCTTTGAAATATGTTACTGCATCTTTATTTTTATTATACAATAAAATATGAAATAACCTTGACTTTAAAAGAAATATAGGAGTCAAAAAATGCCCTCCCTGACAGCCTACTTTAGTTCCTTAGTATTTGGCAAGTACCAAATCTCAAAAGTTAAAAATTACTTCTATAATAAACATTTATTCCTTCTTTGTATTCAAAAATCATACAAATAAAGTATGAACTCCATTTACTGTAAAATTAGGAGAAAAATTTGACCACCAAAAGCTCACTGAGATAAATAAAGCACAAGTCATGTGGGAGGAACAGAAAGAGATGAAATACAGTGAGTGATGAGAGTTCACTGAGAGGATCCAGAAAACAACACAAAAATAATTTTGGATGAGGAAAATCTCCTGAAATGCAAACTTTGTTTATTTGCAAAAATGAGGTTATATAGAGTTTACAGAAGAAGATGATTCATATCCATTTGGCATCAGAGAAGCAGAGGAGAATGACCACCAAAATAAATATATAAACAAGTAATTTTTGCAACCATCATTCTTTCTGACAGCTGAGATAAAGAAGCATTTCAGATTAAGAATTCCAGAAGAATGTTATACTCTACACGACCCAAAAACCTAGTTCAAATTACCGTTTAGGAAAAGCTAACTCATTCAATGATGAGTATTCAAATAAAACCTAACACAGCATTAAAACAAAAACACTGTAAGAAAAAAAAAGTAATGAGAGAGCAACAAAACTTACCAATTGAAGAAAATACCATGCAGAGATGAATACTGTCATGAAACATTTTGCCAAGAATTTCAACAACTTGAAGCAATTAGTTCTGTGGAAAAAGATCAAAAACTAGAAATGCAAGAATTATGACAAGGGAAGAGATTCTAATGTGATAGAAGAAAATGAAACATAAGCTGGTATAACTCTAAGAACAAGTAGGAATAAAAAAATCAAAATATGAAGATGAAACTGGACAAGGTAAAAGGGAAAAGGAACACTGCAAAAAAAAAAAAAAAAAAAAAAGAAGAAGAGAGAGTATAGCTGACTGAACTAGGAAAAATGAATGATGTGAGAGACCAAAGTGGATGATGTGAAAGACTAGCAAAGGAGATCTAACTGGGATTTATTCCAGTAATGCGGGGACGGCTCAACATCACAATGTGATACACTACATTAATGAAACAAAGGAGAAAAACATCATATGATCATAAAAAAAAAAATTCACTGGGTCACCTTGCTGTATAGTAGAACACTGCAAGCCAGCCATAATGGGAAAAAAATCATTAAAAAAATCAGTAGATGCAGAAAAAAGCATTTGACAAAATTCAACATACATTTATGATAAAAACTCTCAACAAAAATAGGTAAAGAGGAAATGTACCTCAACCTAATAAAGCTATATATGACAAGCCCACAGCTAACACCACACAACCATTAAAACCTATAAGTTCAGGAACCTGACAAGAATGCCAACTTGCATCACTTTTATTCAACATAGTATTGGAAGTCCTAGCCACAGAAATTAGGCAAGAAAAATAAATTTAAAAATTCAAATTGGAAAGAAAGAAATGAAACGATTTGTGAGTGACATGATACTATAAAGGGAAAATCTTAAAGACTCCTCCAAATAACTGTTAGAACTAATAAATGAATTTGGTAAAGTTGCAGGATATAAAATTAATAAATGGAAAGCTTATCTGTTTCCATACACTAATAAAAAACTATCAGAAAGAGAACTGAAGAAAACAATCCCATTTAAAATTGCATCAAAAATAATAAAATACTTAGGAATTAATTAAACCAAGGAGATGAAAGAGTTGAAAACACTCTGAATACTGAAAACTGTAACACCGAAGAAATAAATTGAAGAAGACAGAAATAAATGAAAAGATAACTTGTGCTCATGGATTGAAAGAATTAAGATTGTTAAAATGTCCATACTACCCCAAACGATCTACAAATTTAGTAAAATCTGTACCAACATTCCAGTGGCATTTTTCACAGAACTAGAACAAATAATTCTAAATTTGTATGTGACCACAAAACCCCCAAATAACTAAAGCAATCTTGAGGAAGAAGAACAAAGCTGTAGCTATTACATTCCTTGTTTTCAAACTATACTACAAAGCTATAGTAATCAAAGCATGGTTTTGGCAACAAAGAGACACATAGGTCAATGGAACAGAATATAGAGCAGCCCGTCCCCTGAAAAAAAAAAAAAAAAACCCACACCTACATGGTCAATTATTTTAGACAAAGGAGCCAAGAACACATAATAGGGAAAGAACAGTTTCTTCAATAAATGATGTTACAGCTATATGCAAAAGGATGAAAGTGGACCACTATCTTAACCCCAAAATTAACTCAAAATTGACCAAAGGCTTCAATGTAAGACCTGAAACTATAAAACTCTCAGAAGAAAATATATGCAGTAGGCTCTTTGATATCATTTTTGGTTTTGAATTTTTCGATTGGACTCAAAAAGCAAAGGCACCAAGAGCAAAAATAAACAGGTGAGACTACATCTAACTAGAAAACTTCTGCACACAAAAAAGGAAACCATCAACAAAATGAAAAGATAATCTATGTAATGACAGAAAATATCTGGAAATCATTTATCCAGTAAGGGTTTAACACCCAAAATACAAAAAGAACCCAAAGAACTTAACAGCAAGAAACAAACACACACACAAGAAACCCCACAAAACCTCACAAACAATCCAATTAGAAAGTAGAGGATAGAGGATCTCATACACGCTTTTTTCAAAGACGACATCCAGATAGCTGACAAGTACATAAAAAGAGGCTCAAGATCTCTAATTACGAGGGAAATGCAAATCAAAACCACAATGAAATATCATTTCACACCTCCTAAAATGGCTATTATAAAAAAATACAAGAGGTAACAAGTGATGGTGAGAATGTGAAGAAAAGGGAATCCTAGTACACTGTTCATGAGAATGTAAATTAGAGCAGCCACTAAGAAAAACAGTATGGAGACTTCCTCCCAAATTAAAAATAAAACCACCATATGTTCAAGTAATTCCACTTCTGAGTATTTATCCAAAGAAAATGAAAACAGTAATTCAAAAAGATGTATGCACCCCATGATCACTGCAGCATTATTTACAATAGCCAAGATATGGAAACAAACTAAGTGTCCATCAATGGATGAATGGATAAGGAAATTGTAAAAGATATATAAGATAAAGACACACACACACACACACACACACACACAATGCAGCCATTAATAAAAGAAAGAAACTTTGTTATCAGCAACAACACAGATGGACGTTAAGGGTATTATGATAGTAAAATAAGTCAAAGAGAAGACAAATACCATTGATTCCACCTATATGTAAAATCCGAAAAATAAAACAAACAAAAGAAAATAAATAAAGCTCGTAGCTACAGAGAACATACTGGTGGTTACTGGAGAGAACGGCATTGAAGGGTGGGCAAAATAAAGAGGATCAACTATGATGATGAACGGTAACTAGACTTATTGGGGTGATCGCTTTGAAGAGTGTACAAATATCAAATTATAATACTACACACCTGAAACATGTTATATTCCAATTTCTCCTCAAAAAAGTCAAAATTAATGAATAGTAAGCAAAACAACAAAAAATCTATTCTACTACCTCTTTAAATATATATATGCTTTCCCTTTGAGAAATTTTCCTGGACAATCTACAATAATAAGGGTCTCAGGTTTTATAAGTGATAAATCTTGTCATTTTACTACAGCTATCCAATAAAATGTAACTCGATATTTTGGAAGTGCAAAGTAATTTAAAAGACTTATTCAGATCTCTTCTTGCTTTAAGTTGTCTTTTGATACATAGCCAGATCAACACAGATCAAGATAAGACTACTCTTAGAGGTGTTTTAATGTTAAAACATTATTCCTCCAAAAACCAATTTACATCTTCAGCCTACTTAAGGATGTATAATAAATTTTGTGCAGAGAGAAAAATCAGGTTTACAATGTATTTTGGAAAAGAGAGAGAGAGACTTTAAATGGGCACCTCACCCTATAAACTTAACCAAGAATAATGAGACAGTAAAATTCCTTTTTAATCTCTAGAAAGAAAAATATATGCTTCTTAGTAAAATTTATATCTTGAAAAACAACATGACTATGGATTTTTATGGTAAACTTCTTTGATTTTTTTCCTTTCAACAGAGATCTTTAGTTCCCTAAAAATAGTAAGCATGTTCAAGTATTTGATGTACCGATATAGTTATGCTACAAAATAAAATAAAATAAATATATTTTACCAACACTTTGTTACCTAGTGCTACAGGAACTAAAAATTATTTGATGGAAATATTATAAAAATGATAATAATAAAGTTCAGTCAAGTTTCAATTGCTCTGAAAATTGTTCAAACTTTTAAGACTCATCAAGTTACTTCCTTATTACTCAAAGATCAAACAAGGGGAAAAAAATGTCTTCTGCATTCTTTCAGATTTCTTGCAAATTTTTACTTCAATTAATCTTTTAAATTTCTCAAGATTTTAAAAATCTTGGGCACTTATCCAACACCTACATCGAACTAACTTTAATACATTTCAAAAAACTGAAAGGACAAGTATCTCAGTCTCCCAACTCTGAAGGAAATGGGAAAGATTAAAAGAATGAACTACACATGGAATGGCTAAGTAAAAAAAAAAAAAAAAAAAAAAAAAAGCTGAAAAAAATTAGTTGACTTGTTACAAAACATTAGAACATTAAGGTTTTTATTTTCTTCCTAAATCTTGTGTGGCTGATTTTTAAAAATATTTCACAAACCTAACACAGATGGCAATGTGTTATTTATAATCACAGACAAATATTAACATCTGTTTCAGACAATGGTTTGCCTTGGAAAAGAGAAAGTGATAGGTCAACGATATATATATATCTCACTAGATATACATGTTAGGCCTCCTGCTACATTTTTTTAACAAGCAGTTAGAGAAATTAGAGTTAAAAAAAAAACCTCAGTACAATTCTATCAATCAAACAGAGTATTAATCTAAGAAATTTGCTGACATAAGGAAACATAAAGTGCTCTTTATTAAAGCCTGCCAATATTTTGTAGCTTCTCCACCAGGCAATAAAACTATAAGTACAGAGTACATCAGCAGCCCTAATAAAATTGGTAGGTCTTCTCAGTCTGGCAGGGTAAGAAATAAAACACAGATGAGCTACCCATAAATGAATAACCTAATATCAATCACTTCTTTGCCATCATGCAAACGCTAAGGGCAGATCATTTATTTATTTTTCTTCCTATTATAAACTATTACTCATGTTATAAATTTTAGCATTTCTATATTTACAAAACTGCTACAGTTTTGTGTCATTTAAAATGTTATTTGGAAGTTATGTATAGGATATACTTCACTGTACATTATATTTGACCTAAGAGAACTCTGCACTAATAATGAACTTAAGTTCTTTTTATTGAAATCGAAGTTCAACCTAAGTAATACAATGTGATTGATAAACATTACCAGCAACATGGATGAAACTAGAGACCCACATACTAAGTGAAGTAAGTCATAAAGACAAGTACCATTTGATATCACTTATGTCTGGAATCTAATATACGGCACAAATGAACTTTTCCACGGAAAAGAAACTCATGGACTTGAAGAAAAGACTTGTGGTTGCCAAGGGGGAGGTAGAGGGAGTGGGATAGACTGGGAGTCTGGGGTTAATAGATGCAAACTATTGCCTTTGGAATGGATAAGCAATAAGATCCTGCTGGATAGCACTGGGAACTACATCTAGTCAGTTATGACGGAGCATGATGGAGGATAATGTGAGAAAAAGAATGTATATATATGTATGTGTGACTGGGTCACTTTGCTGTACAGTAGAAACTTGAAAGAACACTGTAAACCAGCTATAATGGAAAAAATTAAAATCATTCTTAAAAAGAAAAAAATTATGGACCTTGCTCATATGGATTCTTGAACAATTCACAAGGACAAACTCCAAAACATTAAAAAATGAGAAAGAAAAATTTTACAAAAAAAACAAAAATTGTGTTAGTCAAAAACTACTTGCTACTATAACAATCAAAACCCCCAATTTTTATTGTGTGAAATCCAGAAAAATTTTGCTTCTTCCAAAATTCAAAGCAGATATTTCTGCCTTCTACTTGGTCTTTCTGGGAATCAGCCTCCTCTACACTGTGGCTCTATTCTTTCCCAGGTCCTAGAATTTCTCTCCACTGAGTCAGCTGATGGGAAAGAGAGAGAATGGATGAGTGCCCACACAAGGATTTTATGGACCATACCAGGTTTTTATGGACCACGGGGAGCCGAGAAGATGCAGGGACTCAAAACAAGGACCTTGCCTGATGGCAAAAAAAAAATCTGAAGGCAAGTTCCTAACCAAGGAAGGGAGCTCACCTGAACGGTACAAGCCAAAGGTGGGCCTCTGGTCAGGATGAAAGCCTGCCTGCACGGTACAAGCCGAGGGCAGGCCTCAGGTTGCACAGCTCTCACTTTGATGCTGATGGGGAAGAATGGGGGCTTCCCTGGGAAAACAATTTCCATGTTTGCACCGGAGAACATGGATTGTTTCTCGGGTGAGTTAGTCGTTCCTGCTGTTTTATTGGTTATTCAGTTTCCCTCAGTCTTTCCTGATTATTTACTTCTTATTCTTATTTCCCATTCTTATTTTCCTGTGGTGATTTGCGATTTAACAAAGTTACAACAATAATATAACACGAATTTCATCCTGAAGGACTGGCCCCTGTTTAAATCCAACTTAGTTAAAACCTAGTGTTTATCTACTAACTAGTTAGTTATACAGTAAACTTTAGAGTTAGGATCTTAGTGAGGTTCATAAAAGTTAGACATGTATTATCCAAAAAACCTAGCTGTGAGTTTTGTCTTTGATTTTAAAAGCTTTTAAGTGATAGCTAGTTTAGTTAAGCTGGTTTATATTTTCTTACACTCTCTCCCTGCCATAACGCTCTGAAGATAAGCACCAGTCTACAAACAAGGTTTGTGAGTGCCAAATTCTTGTGTCTATGGCCTCTTCAAAGTACTCACTAAGTTTAGTTAAGACAGAGATCTTAAAACATGATGTACAGCTGCTATACCATGCAATAGTTGACCAATGTACTTTTAACACTGCGATGTAATCTGTAGTGAAAAACTGTCTATATCATCAACCACTGTTGCCAATAAAGTTTGAGCAGTCCAGCGCCCTGAAAGAAGGGACAAAGAGGCTGTCTCCGTAATTGTACATTCGCCGATGCCGCATCCCTCTCCTATCGGGAAAAAGTGTACACTCCCTGGCCGCTGGAGCTGGCCTCTGGCAACAATGGACCACACGAGAAATGGCATATATTGTTTCCACACACATTCCATTGGCCGAAACTCAGTAAAATGGCTACTTCTCCCTGAAAAAGAGGATGGGAAACTTTGTCTAGTTGTGTGCTCAGGAACATGAGAAGACAGGTTTTGTAAGAGTCTAACTAGTCTTTGCCTAAGTCCACCAGTCTCACCATCAGATCTCCATTTTACTCTTTTTTTTTTTTTTTTCACCACAGACAACTCAAAGTTCCACATAGGCATCATATAAAGCTCAAAGTTGAGGACCTCTAAGTCATGTGATATGTATGATCTCAAAGGGCAGTTTACCTGCCCTTCCGTACACCAATATACGATGACGGATCAGGACAGGCAGGCACAATGATGACCTGAATTTAGGAAAGGGAACATAGAGATGTGGCAGTTCCTGCCAGAAAGGCAATGTAAAGGTGGTAAGAAAAATTCCTTGAGCACCTAATCTTATTCTCTGGAGGGACCCTTCCTCCTATATCGCTCTCCATGGGTTCTGGCTCTACTCTCAAGGAGTTTCCTACTTATTTATTATTCTAATTGGATATTAAGTATACACCATCAGAACTGGGGGCTCAGTTCCTTCGGTATTGGTAGAGCTTGCATAATATTCTTCATGCTTTGCAAGATTAAGGATCCAAGGATTTGTTTAAGAAGTTAACAAGCAAATGGTTAGTTCATGGTTTCTTTCTTTTCTTTTCTTTTTTTTTTTTTTTTTTTTTTTTTGCTATTTCTTGGGCCACTCCCGTGGCATATGGAGGTTCCCAGGCTAGGGGTCGAATAGGAGCAGTAGCCACCGGCCTACGCCAGAGCCACAGCAACGTGGGATCCGAGCCACGTCTGCAAGCTACACCACAGCTCATGGCAACGCCAGATAGTTAACCCACTAAGCAAGGGCAGGGACCGAACCCACAACCTCAGGGTTCCTAGTCGGATTCGTTAACCACTGCACCACGACGGGAACTCCCAGTTCATGGTTTCTTTGGCAAAACAATTATCCCCCAAATATTGTGAAATTGTGCATTTCTTTATTGTCAGTGGTATGTTCTGATAACCATGGCCAAATGTCTTTCTGAGTGCTGTTTCCTCAAGCTTGATTTATTTCCGTACTTCCTTGCCTCCATGACACTCTTTCTCTCTCTGCAAGTGTATATGTGTGTACATACTTGTGGCTCCCCTAAAGCTATGTGAAAATTAATTGGGAAAGCCATACTTTGATATGGGCTGCAGGGCTGCATCAGTTTGTTCAACTGAGATGTTTAACTGGGATTTTATAGCTAAGAACGTTCTCAAGCATATTTACTACTATTGAGGGTCAGTAAGAAGTTCTATTTTCCAAACCTGTAAGGATTTTGATCACTAAAATGTCTCCATTCTCATTTTTCACGTTTGGAAATGAGCAAATTCCTACCTGATCACACTTCTTTCTTATTACACCTTGCTGAAGGAATCAAGAGTAGCCAAAACATTATTATTATGAGCCTTTCTAAGCAGCTCCCCAGAGCCACAGTCCCAAAGGACACTAAGTCTGCCTTTCAAATTTCTACAATTGAGAATGAACTTTTTTTTTTTTTTGTCTTTTTAGGGCCACATCTGTGGCATATGGAGGTTCCCAGGCTAGGGGTCGAATTGGAACTATAGCTGCTGGCCTACACCACAGCACAGCAATGCCAGATCCAAGCCACGTCTGTGACCTACACCACAGCTCACTGCAACGCTGGATCCTTAACCCACTGAGTGAGGTCAGGGATCGAACCTGTGTTAGATCCTAGTCAGATTAGTTTCTGCTGCGCCAAGCCGGGAACTCTGACAGTGAACATTATTTTTTCATAGAATCCCAGTATTTCTCAGTGTTTCAGTCTGCTGTATCTTTTTCTCACAGCCTTGCTGCCTAATTGCTAAGTCATTAACACATACTTTCAGATTTTTGTTATATAATCTCACTCTAGAACCAATTTCTGAATTTCTGTATTAGGAAAACACGCACACACACAAGAAAACAAAAGAACAAAATAAAAACCCTTAACGGCCTAAAACTATAACATCTAATTTTTTAAGCACACAAAGCCCAATGTCAGGGTTCCTGCTTGGTGGGTGGGCTTTAAGGCAATGCTTCCATCTTGTGGGTCTACTACCTTCCTCTAGATCCTCACACTCCTCTCCACCAGACAAGCAGATGGAGAAATTGAGATAAGATGACCATGGGAGGGGGTTTTAGAAAAAGGGTTGGAGGTATGTCCATTAGCTAGAACATATTTACATGTAAGGGAATTAAAAAACAGAAAGAGGTTTGGTGAGTTCCAGACATATAACAAAGTCAAAATAACAAAGCTCTACTGAAGGACATAAAGGAAGACTTGAAGAAATGAAGATTCAAATCTTGTTTTTCTGAGGAAAGACTTGATATTCTAAACTCTCCATTTTCATCTAATTAATATGTAAAGTCAACATAATTATAACCCAATTAATGGAGTGGTTAAGGAACTTAGATAATAATAATTTCAAGTTTATAATAAAGAGTAAAATATATTTAAAATGGTAACAAGGCATGTGAAAAGATAGGACGCTTATGTTTAATTAATATAAAAACAAGTTGATTCCCTTTCCTTCTAACCAGTTGCCAAAATGCATTGATGATATCAATTGTTGACAAGTATAGAAAGGAAATCATACATAATCATAGGATTCTTACAATCATTTTCTGTTAGAGGGACTCCAAATCAAGTACAGTCTTTCTAGAGGGAAGTTTGAGAATAGGTTTCAAATTTTATGTTAACATCTTTTGATCCAGCAATTATAATTCTAGGAATTTATACTAATGAGATAATTGTAAAGTTCACAGAGATGTAAGAATACTTATTATATCACACTTTGAATTGGATAAAAATGACTAAATGTCTCTAAAACAGACTGGTCAAATAATGTCCTTAAAAAGCAGCCATTAAAAATTATAATATAGGCTAATTATTCACATATAAAGAGGTGCCAACACATAGTGAAGAATGAAAAAAAAAAGCAGATTTTATAAGTAGTAAGTATGTGTGTATATGGAGAGGAGAGAAAAAGAGAAAATTGAGAACTTGTGAATGAATGCTTACAAAATATTAAGCATTCATCACTCATGTTCCCAGTCAATGGTTGTCTAGAACTTGTGTTAAAGGTTAAAAGTGGTTATTTCTGGGTATGCATATAGGTGATATTTGTCTTAAGTTGCAGTACAAAGTTTGTGGAGAAACTTTGTGACATAGATTTAGAAGATCCTTAGCAGCAGCAATGCAATTGTGTGACTTCTGGCAGGTTATTAAACCATATGAGCTTGAGTTCTCTCAACTGTAAAAGTGAGATAATAATGCCTACTTCACAAACTTGTAAGATTAGATTAGATATTTAAAAGTTCTTAACACTTTCAACAAAATTATTTTTAAACTATTTTTTCATAAAAGCATCTGAAAAAAAATTTCTGGATTTACACAAACTTTGAGCTTAAACTTTGGGGTAGAAAACTCTGAATTAAGTTGATATGATCCATTTTTCCAGAATATGTCTCATCTTGATAGAGGTTCCATGTTGACTCAGAAAAAGTGTATATTCTGATATCCTTATATTGTTGATGGGATGTTCTATAAATGTTAATTAGATAAATTTGAATGTCAGCATTTTTCAAGTTTCCTATATCCTTACTAATTTTCCTTCTACTCTGTTATTTACCATTGAGGAAGAAGTGTTGATATCACTATTATTGTATATTTGTGTATTCCTCCATGCAGTTCTATCTATCAGTTTTTGCTTAATGTTTAGGATTGTTTTGACTTGATGAATTGATCCCTTTATTATTATGAAATGATCCCCTTTACTCCTTGTATTTTCTGTTCTTGTATCTTCTTTGTGTGATACTAATTACCACCACACTTTTATTTTGACTAGTACTACCATGTTACATATTGTTCCTTTTAATTTTACCCTACTATGTCTTTATATTTTAAGTGGGTTTCTTGAAGGCAAAACATAGTTGGTTCTTCCTTTTAAACCCAATCGATAATCACTGCCTTTAATTGGGGTTTTTAAGCCTTTTACATTTAATATGATTATTGATATCATGGGTTTAAACATACAAAATGCTATTTTTTTCTTTTTATTTCATTTGTTCCTTTTTCACTATTTCCTGACTTCTTTTGGAAATCTTGGGAATTTTTTTATTATTGTGTTTTATATCTTCTTTTGGGATTATTAGCTATAATTTTTATTGTTATTTTAATGATTGCTTTGGAGCTTAGAGCAAATATTTTTAATTTGTCCCTGTCCACTTTCAAGTGACAGTATTCTACACATCAAGTATAGCACATAAAAATCATCCAAAAGTGTACTTCCTTTACTCCTATTTGGGCTTTATGATATTATAATCATAGATCTTACTTGTATATAGTTATAAACCTTGCACTACACATTGTTATTTTCCCTTAAATAGTAGGTAAATTTTAAAGGTTTAAATAATTAGAATGTGTTATATATCACCTGGAATGATTAAAGAAATAAAGCATATTTTTACTCTTGTAGATTTTGTTTCCGGTTTCTACATCCCTTTGTGTAGATCCAGGTTTCTCTCTGGTTTCATTTTCCTTCTGTTTGAAGAATTTCTTTTAACATTTCTTTTAGTGAATGTCTGCTGGTGAGAAAAATGTTCAACTTATATATGTCTGAAAAAGCCTGAATTCACCTTCAGTTTTGAAAATATTTTCTTAGGATAAAGAATTATATGTTGACAATTTTTCTGAGTGCTTTAAAGACGTTCCTCCACTGTTTCCTAGCCAGCAATTTCTTTTTTCCCATGAGATGCCATACTTATTTTCTTTTCTCTGCTCACAATGTGTCATTTTTTTTTCTATATCTGTTCTTAAGGTTTTCTTATTACTTGCTTCAAGCAACTGGATTATAATGGGCCTTGGTGCATGTTCTTCCTGTTTCCTGTGCTTGCTTTTTACTGAAATCTGTAGGTTTATAATTTCAACCAATTTGGGTGAAATCTAAGCCATAGTATCTTCAGTTATTTTACCTACTATTTCTTTGCCTTGCAATTTCAATGACACATATATAAGGTCACTTCTAGTTGTGTCACAGCTCATTAATGCTGTTTTCATTTTTTATTAATTCTTTCTTCCTTCATGTTTCATTTTGGATAGTTTCTATTGCTACCTTCAAGTTCACTAATCATTTTTTCTGCAATGTCTCATCTTCCTTTAATTCTATCCATCGCATTTTTCACCTTGGACATTGTAGTTTCCATTGGTAAATACTGGCTTTGGATCTTTCTGTGTCTTCAGTGTTTCTACAAACATGTAAGACATTTCCTCTTGGTCCTTGAATATATGACATAGAGACAAAGAATTATTTTAATGTACTATTTCTATCATTTGTGTACTTTCTGCATCAGTTTCAATAAATAGATTTTTATTCTTATTTTGGATTGTACTTCTCTGCTCCTCTGCATGTCTCAGAATTTTTTATTGGTTTCCAGACATTAACTTTTTGAATTCTGAGAATTATAGTATTCATATAAATATTCTTGAGATTTCTCTAGCCATGGTTAGTTTATTTGGAATATTTGGGATCACTTTGATACTTTTAAGTCTTGCTTTTAAGTTTTATTAGGTAGTACCAAATCAGCATTTTGACTAGGGTTCATTTCTCCCTTAATGGTAGAAGACTCTTCTTAGTACTCTAACCAATGCCCTTTGAATTACTAGGTTTGCAGTTAGACTGTTGGGAACAGGAACTGTTTCCCCCTTGCTGAGCCCTGACTACCTTCGGTTTTATCCTTCCAGGTGGTCCTTTCCCAGCCTCTGCTGGTTTCCTCAAACGTGCACTGATCAGTACTCAGCAGACCACTTGAGAGGGGACCCCTGCAGATCTTGGGGTTCTTTCTGCATACCTTGGTCCTCTCTCAGACCCTGCCCTGTGATCTCTAGCTGACTTGCCTCACCTAAATTTGCAGCTCCCTTTCCTGAACTTGAGGTGACATCTGAGCTCTACCTGGGTTCCCACCCTGTATTAGTCTGCTCAAGCCCACAATAAACCACAGACTGAGTGACTTAAACAACAGAAATTTACTGTTTACAATTCTGATGTCAGAGTGTCAGCATGGTTGGGTACTGATGAGTTCTCTCTTCCTGGCTCTAGATGGTCACCTTGCTGTGTCCTCACATGAGAGAGAGCACAAGATCACTAGTGCCTCTTCTTAAAAGGGCACTAATCCCATCATGAGGGCTCCACCCTCATTACTCATATAAACTTAACTCCCGAGGGTTTTATGTTTAAATATTAGGCATTAGGGCTTTAATATATGAATTTCAGGGAGGGAGAGATAATTCAGTGCATAGCATGCCTCCTATGTTATGCCCTGGAAACTTTCTCCAGGCAGTAAGTTGAGGCAATTGTAGGGTTCACCCCTTTTGTTTCCCATCTCCCTGGGATCAGTGTCCTTCATTCCCGATGTTCAGTGGCTTGAGCACTTTTTTAAAAAATATATTTTATCTGGAGTTAAGATGGAAAGATAATTCAGTTCCTGCTATCCCATCTTGACTATAAATGGACTAGTCATTGTGTTAAATTACATTTCTATTGATTTTTGCATTACCATGTAAAAATAAATACTCTCAATACTTATTCTAAGGGAAAGACAATGGACCTTGCCCATGAGTCTCTCTTTTCCTTGGTCTCTAAGTGCAGATTCTTGTCTGTTGTAGCATTCTTTATATGGTTTAAAATTTTGAATTGTATAAGAGCAATTAATTGCTACTAGGTAATCATATACATTTTATAATGTTTTATAAACTTTTAAGTGTAGTCTTAATGTGTTTCTACCAAAGCCTATAAAAAAGCTGAAATGTAAAAAAAGCAGTTAAATATGTTGACGCCTCAATGCATAACGTGATAGTATTTGGTAACTGGGTTTTGGGGAGGTGCTTAGGTCGTGAGAGTGGAGCCCCAAGAATTCCTTTAGTGCCCTTATAAGAAGAGACCAGGGAGATGACCTCTCTCTCTGCCATGTGAGGACACAACAAGAAGGTGCCCATCTGCAAGCCAGGAAGAGAGTCCAGAACCAGATCAAGCTGGCACCCTGATTAACCTCCAAAAGTGTGAGAAACAACTTTCTGTTGTTTAAGTCACTCAGTCTACATGTTGTCGTTGTTGTTAGAGCAGCCAGAGCTGACTACAAGACCTGAGTACAGTAAGATAGAGACCTTTAATCAGCCTGGACATGGAGGATTAAAGAAGATAGAGAGGCAACCAGAAGATCTACACAGGATAAAAGGAGAAAATGATCCCTCTGTAAATGGAACATAGTTTTTCTCCCATGCCATTATTTCTACTACTGAAAAAAAAAATCTTATACATAGTATTGTCATACAGATCAAAATGTATCAAAAAAAAAAGAATCTATGGAAAAGCAATTCCATAATTACAAAGCACTACACAGGTTTTTGTTTGTTTGTTTGTTTGTTTGTTTTATCTTTTTAGGTCCATCCCCACGGCCTATGGAAGTTCCCAGGCTAGTGGTCAAATCAGAGCCACAGCTGCCAGCAGCGTAGGCTGGCAGTACACAATCACAGCAATGCAGGATCCAAGCTGTGTCTGTGACCTACACCACAGCTCAAGGCGACACCAGATCCTTAACCCACTGAGCGAGGCCAGGGATCGAACCTGTGTCCTCATGGATACTAGTCAGATTTGTTTCCGTGGAGCAATGACGGGAGCTCCTGTTTATTTTCAAAGGAAGAGCTCTACCTTCATTCAGACCATGAGATGACATCACAGATATGACTTCTTTAGGATTTTTCAGGGAGACTCAGGATCTATCATTACATCATATGCTGATTTCCATGAAGACCTAAAATAAGCTTTTTATTTAATCAATGATAATAACCAGAAAATTGTTAGCATTAATGTGTGCCTATTTTTAAAATATACAGACTAGTTTGTGTGTCTGAGTATATTGAGGACAGTTTGTGTATTTTAAAAACCAAGCTTGTCTCTTACCATTATTTATAAAAAACACAGTGAAGTTTTGTAAAACTTCCCAGATGCTCTCTACTACTCAACTGGAAAATACAAACAAAAATAGAAGTTCCTACTCTGTCTCTCCTCTACTTCACCTTGCTGAAACCTTCTCCTGAAATCTCTGCTAGCTATGTCCCTTTGCTGCAAAGCTCCTTGCCAGTATTCTTCCTATAGTCTCTGGTTCATCTCTTCGTGTTCTCCCAATCCCATCCAATCGCATTTCACCTCCACCCCTCCATAAAAATTGTTCTTTTCAAGATCACCAATGTCCTCCATGTTGCCAAATTCACTGTTTGGTCCTCAGTCTTCAGAGCTCAATCCGCTCTGTCTGCAGTTTCCATCAATGCCTCAATGCAAGAGGCTAAAAAGTGAAATTAGCTCACATAATACGCAACACTTTACCTCTACTTCTTTCATTTAAATACTCAATTCTTTTCCACTCCCTGATGATTTTTCTCCTAAATCTTCCTCTATTCCTACTAGCCTCTCTTGAATTTGGACCCTCAGTTCCTTTCACTATACAATTTTTACCATACCTCTCTGCTTCTATTTTTTTTTAATTTTTATTTATTTATTTTTTTGGCCATGCCAAAAATGTGGAAGTTCCCAGGCCAGGGATCAAACTCTTACCACAGCAGCAAACTGAGCTACTTCAGTGACAATGCTGGGTCCTCAACCTGCTGCTCCACAAGGGAATTCCTCTTACTTTTTATTTTTTTCTTTCACTTTTTTAAAATATTTATTTCCCCAGTCCATTATTTTTTTTATTCTTCTGTACAGCAGTGGTGACCCAGTTACACATACCTGTATACACGCTTTTATCTTACCGCATTCTCTGTAACGGTGTCAGTGATTCTAAAGGTCTTCATCATGAGCACCCTTGGCTCGAATGCTATCAACAGTTCAACACCAGGAAGTCAAGGCTCAGGGTAAGGTGGACCCTGGAGGTCTTATTGCAATTGTC
Organism: Sus scrofa; assembly: GCF_054392235.1. NCBI lineage: Eukaryota > Metazoa > Chordata > Mammalia > Artiodactyla > Suidae > Sus > Sus scrofa. The sequence continues at coordinate 5,455,892 of NC_139383.1, forward strand.
TCACAGGAATCTCTCTTATAGAAAAAATGTTTATGCGCATTCCTTTTTCTGTTTCAACGATGATTTTTTTCTTATTTCTCCAAGAATATCAAGTGTTTTCCATGTTATATTTTGCTCTTTGCATGTAATTAAAAAAATTGTTTGCTTTGATTTTTCTCTTTGTGCTAGAGGCTTTCTTCAAAAATTTGCAACCCTACAAATCAATTTTTAGATTTCTTTGCCCGGTTAACTGAGTTACACCCCTGGAAGTTTTGTAACTTCCAAAGTCATATTTGTCTTATATTTATACCCATGCTTTGTAAAATTCATACCGTTTTAAAACAACCTCTTTGTTTTTTGTTGTCTTTTTTTAAAATTTTTTCGTCTTTTTGCCTTTTCTGGGGCTGCTCCCTCGGCATATGGAGGCTCCCAGGTTAGGGGTTGAATCAGAGCTGTAGCTGACGGCCTACACCACAGCTACAGCAATGCAGAATCCAAGCCGCATCTGAAACCTACACCACAGTTCACGGCAACGCCGGATCCTTAACCCATTGAGCAAGGTCAGGGATGGAACCCGCAACCTCATGGTTCCTAGATGGATTGGTTAACTACTGAGCCACAACGGGAACTCCTCTTTCTGTTGTTTTAGTGGGGCTAAGATTGACAGGAAATAAACACATTTGCTGCAATTTGTCATGCCCCAAACAAAAGTCCCATTACTTTTTAATAACATAATTTAAGTTACTATTTACTGAAAACATTTTTGTTTTTACACCTTTGTGACTTTGCTCATATTTCCCATCTTATCTCTGTCTTAGCATCAGATTCAAAACATGCAAAAGTCTTTCCCAAATCCTTTCTACCATCACCTCACACCAGAAGTAATTTCTCCTTCCCTCCATCTTCCACACAGTTTATTTATTCTCCTTTGCAGTACAGTATTTGTACTCTCGCTGTCATATATCCCTGCTTGACTCCTTAAAAAGGGAAAGGGGTTTCATTTGCCTCCACCTGAGACAATGTCTCCTACACAGTAATGATCAACAAATATTCCATTAATAACATAATAAAGTGAGTACATTTTTCTTGGAAGGATTTCGCTACCAATATATTTCTAGTAGTTATTCTCCTTATTCCGAAGGAAATTTCTCTTTATTTTTTCAAACCATTATCCACTTTATCTTGCAAAGATGTCAGGAGCTACAAGTATCCATATTTATTTCTCCTTTATTGCACACTTTCACGGTGATAATTAATTTTAATGCAATTTAAGAAAGGTGTGCAAGAAGAATACAAATGAAGTCTCGTCTCTGTGATTTCTCTAAAACACCATCTCCTCTACAGAGGGTTTTACAGTCTAAAATTGTAGAAGATACTACCAATCCTCCTCTCTTCATCTATTGTCACAATAATTATAGTTCTCAGGATCTGGTTACATGCAAATCAAAAATGTAGAAACACCAGACACTCTAATATGCTTTAAACTCATAAAACAATAAAATATAATCTTACGAGAGGGATGGTAGACTGTCTACCTGACAGACCCCACTCTCCACCATTAAGTGAAAAGATTATCCAAGTTTATATGTCAGTAAAGTACTTGCATAGATAAATTAAAAGAGTATCTACCTGGAGTAAAGACATTTTATCCAATAATTCAACCGATGTTTTAATAAAGTAACCAAAAAGGGAGGTATGAGCCTATTTCACAAGAAGGAAATATTTCTAATTTTAATTTCAGAATTTATAACTTATTAAGTTTTAAAAATCTAATGCATTTCATTTTAATTTTATTTTGAATTATAAAAGAAATATCAGAAAGTGTGCCCTACTTATAAACTTCTTGAGGATAGGAATTTCCCCATAGCCCTATATGACTAAAGAAATACCTGCATTTATACAATTAAGCCTATGCAATTTAATCAGTATAAAATTATGCTAGCAGCCAAACATTTTCATTACCAAGAGATGGTATTCACTGAGTATCAAGTTGTTTATTAGTCCAAGAAATGGTTACAGTATTTGTTATTAAGCCCATTAAATTATGTCTGTTAAGCACAAAGCAGTCTGAGTGATCAAAGCATACTTAGAAGGAGTTTATGAATGTGGATATGGTAACAATAAGAAGGAAGTCATGAGAAATGATGGATGGAGCATCCCTATGTAGGAAACACAGGAAACATATGAAAAGTGCTCAACTGACTATCAAGTACAAAAGATGAGGAAACCTGGTTGATTAAATGGAAAAAGGGAAAATAAAGTACCGTATGTGGCTGGAAAAACTGAATCAAGTTTGAAAGACTATTAGTCCACAATTAATTTAAGACAAAGGCAGAAGATTGTTCAAGAATTAGCAGTTAAGGATTGTGAAAAACACAGCATACCACAGATGGATGCCATAGTTCAGGGCTCAGTCAATTTGGCACATGAGAGCAGCCAGCATGTAAATCCACACAGTTGTGCTAAGGAGTGCCTGATTATGCCCAATTATGAGAAGATCATTAATAGATTTTTTAATTGAAAGGAAATTATTCTGGGGGAATATGTAACAGTGAGCAGTATAAATACCTTTTCTTTTCTTTTCTTTTCTTTTTTTTTGCTTTTTAGGGCCACGCCCGTGGCATATGGAAATTCTCAGGCTAGGGATCCAATCAGAGCTACAGCTGTTGGCCTTCACCACAGCCACAGCAACTCGGGATCCAAGCCAAGTCTGTGACCTACACCACAACTCACAGCAATGCCAGATCCTTAACCCACTGAGAGAGGCCAGGGATGGAACCCTTAACCTCATGGTTACTAGTCAGATTCGTTTCCACTGCGCCACAACGGGAACTCCCAGTATAAATACTTTTAAAGCTTGAAAGGACTACAGCCATGAAATTCAAGTTTAAAATTCCTCAATACAATATACTCCAGAAGTCTGTACTAGAAATATAGATATTATTTAGATGGGTGGAGCAATAATTGATTTGCTTTGAAATTAAATAGATATTTAAATTATTTGGGATGGCCCCAGAGTATCTGATAGAAATTATGTAAGGGCCACTAAAACTGCTATAATCTTATCATACTGAAAATCTGGGAGTCCTTATGTGTACAAAAGAAAAATATTTGAAAAATCCAGATGCAATACCACTCTAGTGTAATCAACAAGAGTCAATCAGAATGATATTACTAACTACAGGTTCTACAACATATCAAATATATAGCACTTGCATAACATTATTTTGCATTTAAAAACAAATAATCTTTGATAATTTTTTCTGATTAACCTATTTTTTAAGAAGGATAATTGCTATGCTCTGAATGTTTATATTCTCCTAAAATCAATGTGTTGATATCTAATGCCTAATATGATGACATTTGGAAGTAAGGCCTTCCTCTGAGAGGTGTTAGGTCCTGAGGGTTCTGTCCTTATGAATGAGAACAGTGCTCTTATAAAACAGATCTGAGAAAATTCCCTTGCTCTTCCCCCTTTGTGAGGACATGGAAAGAAGTCAGCTATTCATGAACCTGGAAACTGGCATTTGCCAGATATAGAACTTGTCCATGAGGGCACCCTAACCTTAAGACTTCCAGCCTCCAGAACTGTCAGAATTAAATTTCTGTTGTTTATAAACCATTCTGTTTAACTTTTTTAAAGCAGCCTGAAAGGGCTAAAACAATAATGTTTGGATTCATATATATCTAATTTACTTATTTAAGTAAAACCAGCCTTTCAGATCTAAGGTATAGATGACTATTCACAATTTATCAACACTTATCTATGTAACACCAACATCTACTTACATAAACTCTTTGCTTTTCTTTTCTTTTTTTTTTCTTTTTTGCCTTTTCTAGGGCCGCTCCCATGGCATATGGAGGTTCCCAGGCTAGGGGTCTAATCGGAGCTTATATAAGGGCCACTGAAACTGCTATAATCTTATCATACTGAGGGTAAGATTATTCTAATTTTATAGAAGCTCTTGCAGAAGGCGAAAACCTGGAATATACCCTAACCAATTCTGTGAAATCAGATCCCCCCAAATTGGAACAAGAAGAAAAGTAACAAGGTAAATCTCTGTCATGAATATAAATATAAAAATAATATGTATTGGTATATACATATGCATCAGAAGCTCAGCTGATCTAGGAAGAGAAAGCTGAACTGCTGGGTATCAGACTGGCTGATTAAAGCAACAAGTAAAAAAAGTGGAGGAGTTAAACCTTTGGCCACTTACTGCAGTGGAAGAAACAAGAGCAGAAACTGGAGACCATGGCAAGTCCTCCTTACATCTCTCCCAAGAATAGGAACTGTGTAGGGAGGGTCGTCTTGCAGTTGAGGGAATCCTAAACAAGAGGGTCCCAAAGTGGTATGGATCCTGGGGTCAGGACGGGCAAAGGGGGAGGGCTGGGAGCGAAGCACCAGGTGCTGAGTCCGAGTGGGGAAAAGGTCTTCTGCATTTTCCCCTCTTTTCTCATAAGGAGACCTCGGAAGTGCCTGAGATTTATTATGAGCTAGGCAGACTGGTAGAAAGCCAAGTAGCCAAATTAAAACGGCATCTCACACTGTTGGTTCAAATAAGTTCAATATTTAGGTAGGTACTTAGGTAGTTAGAAAGAGAGACAGAGAGATTGAAGTCAGATGGATAAATAGATGGATGGATGGATGACGGATGGATAGGTAGGTAGATAGATAGATAGATAGATAGAGAATACAAACGGGACACTTGAATTTCGGCGTCTTTAGTAGCCTATCAATACATTTCTTGTTTCTATTCTTATTTGTATCTTAAACATTAATTTATACTTAAAATAAAATTCTCAGACAGGAAGAGATAAGTTTAGTCTATTAAAATACAGCAGAGAGGGTACACTAATCAGTTTCCATTTTCACTTAAAAATTATTTATTTATTACTTGTTTATTAATTTCCATTTTCACTTAAAAATTATTTATTTATTACTTGTTTATTAATTTCATGGCCACACCCACGGCATATGGAAGTTCCAGGGCCAGGGACTGAACCTGAGCCATAGCTGCACCTACACCACAGCTGTGGCAATGCCAGATGCTTCAACCCACTGTGCAGGGCTGGGGATCTAACTGGTATCTCTGCAGCGACCAGAGCCAATGCAGTAAGTTTCCTAATCCACTGCGCCACAGCAAGAGCTCCTGTCTTTTCTTTCTATATCTGAATATGAGTAAGTTAAGGATAAACTTGAATTTCCACTAGAGTAGACTACAAAGCAAATATTTCAACATTTCTGCTGTCAAAGTATCAAATCTCAAATCTTATTCTGTTACCTATAATATACTATAATATATGCTTAAGTATTGATTGTTACAAGAAACTGTTTCAAAAATGCTAGAAAAATTCAAATTATTTATACCACCAATTATTATAACAGGCAACTACTGTAATGAAATTCATGATCTTAGTTAATATGAAATACTTTTTTAAAAGAAAATTCAAGGGTTTTGTAGAGATGGCTTACTTTGAAACAGTTTATTTGCATTTCAAGAGGACAGCTGAGTTAAAAGAAAAATACATACCAGGATTTGTTCACATATCATTAATTATCTGAAAATAACTGGAGAAACAAGAGTCAGGAGTGAGACAGAAGTAATGAGAATAAGAATTCTGGGAGTTCTCTTCGTGGCTCAGTGGTTAATGACCCCGACTAGGATCCATGAGGATGCAGGTTCCATCCCTGGCCTCACTCAGTGGGTTTGGGATCTGGCGTTGCCATCATCTATGGTGTAGGTCACAGACCTGGCTTGGATCCTGTGTTGCTGTGGTTGTGGTATAGGCCGGCAGCTGTAGTTCCAATTCAACCTGTAGCCTGGGAACTTCCATATGCCATGGGTGTGGCCCTAAAAAACAAAAAACAAAAAACAAAAAAAAAGAGAGAGAGAGAATAAGAATTCTGCCAACTGAAGTTTTATTAGAAATATCACTGAACTTTTAATGTAAATCAACATAAAGAAATTCACTATTTAAGTTCTCCTAGCTATTTTCTGGTGCACACCTATTTCATAAACACTGTGATAAGCATCTACCCACGTGTAAAAGGGAATCAGAGTCAATCCATGATTATTAGATTATCAGTAGTTGGAATACTGTGATGCTAAATTTCAGAGAACAGAACACACGAATATCATTATACTCTGTTATAATTTAAAGTAATATTCAAAGAGGGTTGTGACTTTATAATGTAAAACAGTCCTTGACTTTCATAATTCTTAAGCACTTTCTTTTATCATTTTGCTGATGTATGTTCTATTTTAAAATCGGAAGGATAATGGATGTGCTTCTTAAACTGTAAATTAGGTTTTCTATCAGAGTCTTGTCAGCTCCATGACAGGTGACCCGACAGTGGTCTTGCCTCCGCAGCTCCCTTCTTGTCTGCTTCTCAAGGAGAGAGGGTCAGTCAAGGAATGTGCAGGAGATTGCTGAATCCCTCAGGAAACATCTTAGGGCCATAATAACATTTACTGCAAGCCATAATCATTTTATGTTCTCTCTAACAGCTTAAAAGCAGAGCTATACTTTGCTGTCACATGTATTTTTATTAATCAAGGGCAGTTAAAGTTTGAATGGAGACTGTAAATTTGAAAGTCTGGATACTTCTCATTTGTGTGAGGCACGTTTTAAAATTTAGAAAAAAAAAAACAAAAAAAAAAACAGAGAACGTGCCAGGCTCATTAATTGATTTCATGAAAACAGAACCCACATGCACTTTGGTGGGTATTTTAATTAAATGTATTATTAAATGTCATTAAAAAGAAAACCTAGGCCATCCAGTGTGATTACAGAGATAAAGTAGTGCACATATAGGGTAAACCTGTATAAATACTTAACATCAGAATATAAATCAAGGTTATTTATACTCAAATCAATAGTTCCTATCAAGAATGAAAAACAAAGATTACGCTTGAGAAATGCAAACCTAATCTGCTTCCTAAATTGATTACCCACTGTTCTATATGTAAAATTGATTTCAAAATATGATACCTTCCGCATACAACAAGGTACAACTGGTAACCTATTCAACATAATGTAAATCAGTACCCATGATGAAGAGAAGATAAAGTCAAAGACCATGGGCATCCCTGTCATACTAAACTCTCTTATTACCAACAACAACAACAAAAAAAGGAGTTTATAAAGTCTTAAAAAAGACACCTATGTATCTGTGACCTTTTAAACTAAAATCCACAAATAATATAAAGAAAATGAATTCCAAGGCTCTCATAACTCCTACTTCTTAACTTCCCACAGGTTCTCCAATGTGCAAAAAGAAGGAAGAACATGGTGATCGGGGTCCCGAAAGTGATCCGTCATAAATGAGCTTTCCAGCCTCAATTTTCAGTGTTTCCACACAAAAGATATGAGGGCTTACATAAGTCTTTGGCTTTATTCACTGTTTTCTTGGCTTGGAATAAACTGATCCCTCTTCTCGGCCTACTGAAATTCTTTTCAGTGTCAAAGACTTTGGAACAGCATGTCTGCTATGAAGCTCCCACTCAGGACCAGATCCTCCTTCCTCTGCAATTCCAGTGCCATGCTGATAATGCCCTATTATAATGATTCACTCATTCATTCAACTATTACTTACCGGGGACCTACTAAATGCCAGTTAATATAACAATGACAGTGAAAGTGGAGTTCCTAGATCATATTGAGCTTATGAGATCTATTTTTTTCCTTGTATCTTTAAAGACATAAAGTAGTTAAGTTTTAGCTTCATCGAAGATAAACTTTTTAAATTCCCCTATTGGGCATTTCATCATAGGCAATTCACTTAACTTTTGTGAATCAATTTTCCCACTTAAATATTGGAGATCTTGCCATCTAAAAATGTTGTATTAAAAAAGATACATAATTAGCACAGTGTTTAGCACCAATATTGTGGGAAAATATTAAAAACCAAAATATATTATGGTTTCTAAAGGGAATAGGCTACTTCGCACTGGGGGAGAAAAAAAGCCTTGACCCTCTTTATTTCTATTTAAAGAGCACTGTAGCGAACAGAAAAAGGAAAGACAATGTAAATATTTCTACCAGCTCAACTACTTGCGAGAGGGTCAGACCCAACTGAAGATGGCACTTTTTTGAGCAGGGCAAACCAAAGATTCATCTTTAGATAGGCAGAGGTGAGCTCAGAGACATCTGAAGACAGGGCGCAGAGGTTCTTCCTGTGGTACATAAAGGAATTCAAGTTTTTCCCGCCGCATGTGGGAAAGCAGTGTGAACAACAGAGAAGCAGGGAGAGAGAAGTCATCCAGCTCCTTGGGGAGGCTGAACATGCAGAGATGAGTGTCCAGAAAGAAAGCCACTTAGGAGTTCATTCGTCTATTTCCTCATGCACATCCCTACCTCCTGCCTAACCAAGCTATCCGCTGCCAGCCAGGGCATCTCCCCTGAATTTACTCAGTTTTCCATATGTGGACTACAACCACCCTCATCTGAGTCACCACCACGTCATGCCCAACCATGGCAAAAGTCTCATTACTTTCTGCCCACACAGCCCTAAGGTCTGCTCTGGGCACAGCATCGAGAATGATCCTACTGCTGTGACACTGCTGTCTTCCAATCCTTCAGTGGCTTGTCCCACCCAGTGTAAAAGCTAAAAGCCCTTCCAAAGGCCTACAAATCCCTGTACTTTCTAAGTTCCCACTCTCTCATCTCATTTCCTACCTGGTTCACGCTCCTCCAGTCACTCTGGCCTTCTTGTGGTTCCCAAATCACATCAAGCATGAGCCATCTCCACTAGCTTTGCATGACACCTAAAACAATCCTTACATTCCTCCTTTGTCCATACGGCTTTTGGTGCCCTTTCCTTCCTATCTTCTTGAGCTGCTCTTCTATAACTTCCCCACCCCCTTTCTCACCATGGTCCTCAAGAATCTCACACTCATTTCTGCCTCTGAAAGTGTGTCCTTGCTCTTCAGTGGGTCCACTTGAAATTCCCTTCCTCTGATCATCACAGAGGTCCTTCAATAGTTGCTGATGGTGAAACAGTGAAGGCCCCACCTTTGTTAGTGATAAGCTGTTGGTGCCCCATGCAAATCCTTGGAGGTTCTGGGTGTGTCACAGTGGATGGCGCACACTTGCTACCTTCTCAGGAAGACCAAGCTTGGGCGACCGGAGTGCTCTTGCCAAAGGGACCTGGGAGTGACGGCGCCTATCAGGATTAGCCAGGTCATGGCCCTCCTGACAGCTGCAGGGAGCAAGAACAGCTCTCATGCACAAAAAAGCCTCAGTCCTCTGCTTCAAGTCAGGACCAAACCTGTGGTGTGATCTCTTCATGGGTTCAGACTGAGGCTAGGGGGCAGGATGAGGCTAGATTATCCTTGGAGCCACATCTTTGCTCAGCTCTCCTTCTTCCCCATACCTCACATACTCCCTCAGAGGCATTCCCTTAAAGTTCTCTCTTCACAAAATACTTGCATGAGAATCCCTGGCTCGGGCTTCACTTCCCGGTAATCAGAGCTAAAACATACATACAAATATCTGAAGGTTTATTTTCAAGAAAAATAGTCTCACTATTGCTCTTAGAACACTGGATTAAATGCAAATACTCTACCTAAAGCTGCATTTATATTGCTGTAGACAAAAAATAATAGCCTACACTTAACCATGCCTTCCATTAAATGAATTTTCAGTAATCCTATTATCTAAGATCCTCAGATAGTAGATTTACTACCTCTATATATCCAACAAATACATGTCTCTTGTTCCCTAAAGACATTCAAACCTGGTCAAAGTAGTGAAAAAAATGAGTTACCATAATTATTAGTAAATCTGGGAGGACAGTTCCTAAGGAAATAAAATCATGGCACAAGTATATTATAAAATTCACTCATACGACTGATAACCACCATTTCTCCTCCTGTGTCTCACATCAGCTCTTACTCTTTTCGATGTTGGATATGGCTATGGACCTTTATTACTGCATATTTTCTCACTGACCAAGAATATCTTCAGAAACATGAGGTACTGTGAAAATTCTCATGGTTCATATAACCTAGAAACCACACCTAGATTTACTCTCAGGTGCCCAAATCCTAACCTAACAACTACACTCATATGAAGACAATATAAAAACTGGAAGGACATGTCCTTGACTAACAAAAGTATTCTTACTCTTAGTAGGACCAATTTATTATTTTATTCAATGAAATCTGGTCTTGGAAATTTATAAATAAGATCAATTGTAATCAGTAGAAATCACCTGAATACTTCTGTATTCCTGGAAGCTACTTCCCTTATCCAAAGAGTATTCTTCTACCCAATTATTCATATTAATGATAAGGAAACTTCATGCCAGTTTATACAGAAGTAGCTTAATTTTTGTTCAATGGCTAGGAACACGAAGGCTTTTATTTCACACTGAAATGTGAAGTACTACCCTAAAGCTTAGAATTGTTTGGGTCGAAGGCAAATTTTTTTGAGTGAAAAATTTTTAAATACTATTGATGTTCAAAATTTCAAAAATGTATACTATTTTTATCTTGAAAATAGATTATAAATTTTGCCTATACATGATTTTTGTTTAAGGCTTATCAAATGGCTTATCTTCAAGTCTTGGTATAGACAGCTACATCCTCATACCAATACAAATAGCTGACATATGTTTAGCAGGAGACGGTCTTAGCACTTTGAATATATTGGCTTAGTTCATCTCAATACCTATATGAGGTATGTACTTTGATTATCATTTTTTATAGGTGGAGAAAAAGGTGAAAGAGAGAAGCAACTCACCCAACAACAGACAGTGTAGCTGGGATTCCAAGCCAAGCAGTCTGCCTCTGCTGTTCAGAAAGATTACAGTATAGTACTTCCCATATGTTCTTAATGCTTACAGCATAGTACATAACCCCATCTATAACTATCTATGGATTGATACAAATACCATAAATAACATACTAAGTAGCCACATGACAACTAGTTGAAAACTAGGCAATTCACATCAGGTGGAAACTCACTTTAAAATCCTAAACATAAGCCGAAAATAGGCAGTGGTCAAGGGAAAAGACCTTAACATGAGTTTATGTATATTTAGATTCATGCAAAGCATCAACTGTTTGTGTATCACAGGAATCTAGAGCTTCAAGAGGCTTTCAAAACGAAAAAGAAGCCCTCATTTAAAGAAGGTAAGAGATCAAGGAAAATAATGATTTGCAAAATAGTACACAGCTGTCTGAGGAGAAAACTAAAACTAAAACTATAATACTCTGACACCCAGGCCATTGTATCTTATTGGTTCATTTATACATAACAAACATGTCATGTTTATATATTGAACCATATGTTCCTGAATCTTCTAATGCCAGTTTTATTGTATTTCCACAATACACAGAGATATCCAGAAAGGATAATGTGAACAGGAAATTCAGAGGAAAATATCATTTAAGAACATAAATATAAAATTCATAAACAAAATATTATCAAATGGATTCCAAGCATGTGATCATCTCAATAAATATAAAATTATAAAATCAATATCGAAGCTAGAAACTTTAAGTTAACTGCAAATAGAAGAACACTGCAACAATCCAAAGGGAATCTAAAGTAAAACTACAATAAATACTACAATTGATCATGAAATATTGAAAGCTCTCTTTGTGGAATCAGGAGGAAGGCAAGGAAGGCAATTATTACTTAGTGTCCAACAATGAACTAGAAAGCCAACCCCATCCAGTAAGACGAGAAAAATGTTCTAAGGATTGGAAAAGAAGAAATAAAAATGTCTCAATAACATATAATATGATTGTGTCCTAAAAGTCCTAAAACTCACACATACATTATTAAAATGAATAGACAATTTTCACCACATAAAAAATTAACTGTACATGTCAAAAACTAGAAAAAAATCTCAAAACCATATCATATACACTGGCTTAAAAATATACTATGGAATGAAGATCAAAAATATATGTAAGACCTTTATAAAGAAGATTATAAAACTTTATAAAGAGAAATTACATAATTAGTGATATAGACCTAAAACTTCATGGCTTAGAAGGTCCAACACATACGTCACCACTGATTATACAAATCACTGCAATCCAAATCAATAGCCAAACTCTTTTTTTCTGTAACTTGATAAGTATTATATGGAAAGTTAAAGTTTATATGGAAATTCAAAGGGCCAAAAACATCCAAGTCACTCCTTAAGAAGAAAAATATTGGCAGACTTGCATTTCCAGATAGCATCACAGGGTATAAAGTTACAACAAGCAGACAGAAGACAGAACAGAATAGTGAGTCCAGAAACAAATACAAACATATATGAATGTTTTACCTGTGATAGAATTTGCACTATGAAGTGCAAAATGTGGAAATGATGGTATTTAAAAAAAAAAGGTGCTAGGTCAACAAGATATGCAGATTGATAAAATTAAACTAGGTCCTTTCTTAAGCTTACTCAAAAACTGACTATAGGTAAATCATAGATGTAAATGGGAAAAGTAAGGATATTTTTACCTCAAGATGGGTAATGACTTCTTAAGACCAAATAGGTTCTAACTATGAAGGAAAAGACTGACCAATTTGACATTAAAATTAATGTTTTGTTTCTCCAAAGACTCAACTAGTTGAGTGAAAAGACAAGCCACAGAAGGAGAGCCAATAAAAGGTTTAAAGACCTACAATATATAAAGAGCTCTCATAAGTCAATAATAATAAGACAGACATCTAATAGAAAAATCGGCAGGAGAGTGCAATGAGCACTTCACAAAGAAGATATTCAAACAGCTAAGGGACATGTGAAAAGCTGTTCAACCTGATCATAAATGAGAGAAGGTAAAACAAAACAGTAATATACTATACAATTCTCAGATGAGCACAAATTAAGAAGTCTGACAGTAATGCATATAAACCTACATAATCAAAAGGTGTAATATACTTCTGTAAGACACAAATAACTGGCTGCATTTGTAAAGGGGAAATTACCTATTAAATCTATTATCTATTCAAAAACAACAAAAAGTATACAGTATACTATATGTATCTAGATAGATGTTTTTCTCCTCTGAATCTAAATTAGTGAGTAACAAATCTATAATGCCAAAACAATTTCAACTGTGCATCAGGGTGAACAGTACTTGAACACTGATCTGTATTTTTTGCCTATGTCCTAGTTCTTAAAAGGAAGACAAGAACTTACTTCTAAAAATACAGTGATGGTTTCTGCAACCTACGCTACAGCTAATGGTAACATTTTTGTGGCTGTGGTGTAAGCCAGCAGCTACAGCTCCAATTTGACCCCTTGCCTGGGAACCTCCATATGCTGTGAGTGAAGCCCTAAAAAGACAAAATAAATAAATAAATAAATAAATAAATAAATAAATAATAAAAGATAGTGATGGTTTAAAACTTCTTTCTGAAGTATACAGTGGAATGAACTACTCAAAACTAGGATCCATGTATCTGGCATGCAAATATCAAAAATCCATACAAAAGATAATATATCACTTAGAGTATGTCACACATATATTTTAATATTTTTCTGCTAAAGTAGATTTCTTTGTTCAGGGTCTAGCACTATTTATAACAATAGAACTAAAGAAAGTACCATATTTTTCTTTTCCCCGACACCCCCAAGATGATGTGTGCCATCATTCAGTCTCTTCTCGAGCAGGGGCTCATTGTATAGAGAGGTTCTGTCCTGTCAACCTTTCTTAGCAGGTTGTTCTCTCTTTTATGGCTCCTTGGATTCCTAAGATTTATGGGAAAATGGGGACATTTTGTTTTAAACTTTAAAAGCCGCATAACTTTCTGCATTTATTCCCACTGAAATCAGGGAATCAATGGAAGTCTCCAGGAAAGCTGCTTGTGTTCGTGGAAATTTGTACCATTAGAATGATGTGCTTTGTCATCACTCCCATCCCCATCATTCCTGTCTCTGCTGAAGGCTGTTTGCTCTTCTCCTTTGCTTTTTTGCTTCGCTTCTTTCATTAATCTTCACTTTCTCAACTCTCATTTGAAAGACACATCTTTAAAGACAATTAGAGTTCAGTTTTTCTTTCACATGGTAAAATGCATAAATTGCCATTGTGGCGTGTGTAAAACAGACCTTCACTTCTTTTAGACTCTTCATTACCAGATTCTAAAAATTCTTTTTTCAACTGAATTTTTTTGCACGAATTTCATGTCTTCTTGGTCAGCAGTTGAAATGTTTCAGAGGACTGGCTTCTAAATAACTATAATGTTTTACTGAGCTTCATATTTTTTCCTATGGTATGTTTTATAGGTATGAATAAAATGGAAACTAATTTAATTTTATTGAAAAAAACAGTTCAATTTGAAACAAATTAAATATGTAGCAAAGGCATTGGTGTCAGAAAATCAATCTGACCAATCTGGTTAACACTAACCACAAAAGAGTATTCTGAAGTGAAGAATTTTGGGGTTGAGAATGCGAAAATTTTACCAATGTACTGTTGAGAATGAGAGTCATTTAGGATGGAAGACAATTATATGATAACAGTACTTCTTATATCTCATTTTTTCGTCAACCAGCAATACACTTTTCCAGTTTCCACAGCAACCCAATCAATTTCTGATTACAAATGCAAGCAGAGCAATTTAGGCCCAGCCAAGGGAAAATGAAGAGTGTATTTGTAGATTTAGAGAAAATCTGAAATTAGCCCATATCACTCATCTGAGAGGCTCAATTTGATATTCACAACTAAGACAAAAACTAAAAACTTAAGAAAATTCTAACTGAAGAATAAAGCACATTACATAGAAAATTCTTATTCTTTTTCCTTAATGTGTTTTGTGAAGATACAGATAATTTCAGGACTGCTGTTAGATGAATGACGTCATTTAATTATAGCAGATGAACTGAATTAAAGCAGAAACAAAGTGACAATTAGACACCAATGATTAAGCAAAATGGGAACTTGGATAATCTCTACAATTTCTATTTGTTTGGATTAATGCATTCAGTTCCCAAACTACAATAAAAAATACTGATGTATGAAATCTTTTACTTAGATTTTTATTATTTACTTAAAATATAAGGCCTCTCCTCATTAGAACATAAAACAGAACTACCAACATAGTTAGGTGTAATGCTAACTTTAAAGAGCTTCCTAAAAAGTTTAAAAAAAATTATTTACAAAATTGTTTGGGAGTTTCCATTATGGCTCAGTGGTAAAGAACCCAACTAGTATCCATGAGGACACAGGTGCAGTTGCTGGCCCACTCAGTGGGAAGGATCCAGTGTTGTGATGAGCTGTGGTGTAGGTTGCAGACGTGCAGTGGATCCGGTATTGCTGTGGCTGTGGTGTAGGCTGGCAGCTGCAGCTCTGATTCGACCCCTGGCCTGGGAACTTCCATAGGCTGCAGGTGTGGCCCTGTTAAAAAAAAATTCTTAAATGGGCAAAAGACCTAAACAGACATTTCTCCAAGGAAGATACATAGATGGCCAACAAGCACTTGAAACAATGCTCAATATCACTTGATTGATTAAGAGAAATGCAAACAAAACGACCATGAGATACCACCTCACACCAGTCAGCATGGCCATCATTAATAAGTCCACAAATAGCAAATGCTGGAGGGGGCCTGGAGAAAAGGGAACCCTCCTATACTGTGGGTGGGAATGTAAATTGGTACAACCACTATGGAGAAGAGCATGGAGGTACCTTAGAAAACTATACATAGAACTACCATATGACCCAGAAACCCCACTCCTGGGCATATATCCGGACAAAACTTTCCTTGAAAAAGACACAGGCACCTGCATGTTCATTGCAGCACTAGTCACAATAGCCAAGACATGGAAACAACCCAAACGTCCATCGACAGATGAGTGGATTAGGAAGATGTGGTATATATACACAATGGAATACCACTCAAGTCATAAAAAAGAACAAAATAATGCCATTTGCAACAACATGGACGGAACTAGAGACTCTCATACTGAGTGAAATAAGTCAGAAAGAGAAAGACAAAAACCATATGATATCACTTTTATCTGGAATCTAATATATGGCACAAATGAAGCTTTCCACAGTAAAGAAAATCATGGACTTGGAGAATAGACTTGTGGTTGCCAAGGAGGAGGGGGAGGAAGTGGGGTGTACTGGGGAGCTTGGGGTTAATAGATGTGGACTATTGCCTTTGGAATGGATTAGCAATGAGATCCTGCTATGTAGCACTGGGAACTATGTCTAGTCACTTATGATGGAGCACAATAATGTGAGAAAATAGAATGTACACATGTATGTGTAACTGGGTCACCATGCTGTCCAGTAGAAAATTGACAGAACACTGTAAAGCAGCTATAATGGAAAATAATTAAAATAATTATATTGAAAAAAAACTTCTTGAAACATATATATCACCCAAATAAAAATAATGCACATGGCTTGGAACCACCTTTTAATAGTGTAAAAACTTCAGGGGAAGCACATTATTGAATTAAGTGCATTTGTAAAACAAGTTAAAGGCCAATGAAGTGATTAGGCAAACACAAACTAGTACCTTAGTGACTCCTAGCCATTAACATGCCTTTCTGAGCACATAACTCATTACTTTGAGTGGCTAAAGCACTGAGGAGACTAGAATCCTATAAAATCCTTAAAGGTCTAGTTTATAGGTCAGGCCAATTACATGTTAGCAGGTTTAGGAAAAATAGAAAACCACTATCTCCTGAGAACTTACTAGGTTTGATCTCCATGTTGCTGAGCATGTGTCTGTTTTACTCTAATATTGCATTTAATCTCCATAAAAACCCTCTGAAGTTATAGACTATAGACTTCTATGCCTTTCCATCAGCTGATGAGGCATTTGAGGCTTTGCAAGTTTAAAGCTAATGTCAAATCCTGACAAGGACTGTATGAAGATACAAACTTTAATTGTGGCCAACCATACTATTTAACATTTGAAGAACATTACAGATGCCACATGAAAGGTTTTCAAATAATTTTACTCTGTTGGCTAAAGATAGATAATCTAATTACAAATGCCTAGTCTAGCTTTTGAAAACAAGATTTTGGTATCTTGCAGTCAAGTCAAATCATCTGATCAGCAGAAAAGATCTGTTAATTTTTGCAAGGCTTAGGAATTTATGATCCAACTTACGATATTAGAATAATGAGTAAAATGACAGTATGAATGTCTTAAGAAATAATTTTTTTGAATGCTATAAAAATTTTTATTATTATTCCAGTTTAATGTGCTATTGTTCAAATTTTCAAAATTCATTGACTAAATTGCATATATGCATTTAGGTCAGCATGAAAGCTTGCTGTTGGCTCTAGGCTGAAATAAATTTATGGTTCCTTATAAAATGTGAAGGATTCCTAAGATGTCTTTGAAAGAAAATAAATGAAGACAGATATAAATTTGAGTTTTATATACAAGGAATAAATAGATCTTAACAAATAAAGCAAAATGTTAAAGTACTACCTATGATAGTTTTCAATGAGAGATCCTTAATATTAATATCTGCTGGATAACTTGTAATGAAGACAGTGAATGGGAACATAAATATACTTAGTGGAGAAAATGATGACGACTTTGTTTTCATAGCCTAATGTAACAACACTTCAATAAAGCTCATTTAAACTATATACTTAATGAGTTCCCTTTGTGGCTCAGTGGAAACTCATCTGACTAGTATCCATAAGGATACATGTTTGATACATGTTTGATCCCTGGCCTTGCTCAGTGGGTTAAGGGTCTGGTGTTGCAGTGAGCTGTGGTGTAGGTCACAGACATGGCTCAGATCTGGCGTTGCTGTGGCTGTAGCATAGGCTGGCGGCTATAGCTCCAATTCGACCCCTAGCCTGGGAACCTCCATATGCCATGGGTGCGGCCCTAAAAAGCAAAAATAAAATAAAATAAAATAAAATATAGACTTAACACTATACCTAAATCAGTTATGGATGATTTCAGATGATGATGACCATGCTGTACATAGTGATACAGTTTAACCTTATTAAAATAAGAAATAATTTTTTTCTTTTATTCTATATACTATGGGCCTAAGAGAACACCCTTCATGTAGTAACCATGCTTTACATACTGTGTGAGATCCTTCAGATGGTTCAGAGAAGACAAGGATGAACTTGTCATTTCATTAATAACTTCATATGCCAGCTAGGGTTGGGGCTGTGATGATGTAGTTTCATCCTCTCTACCTTTTGACAGTTGGCACAGATAGTCTACTCCTAGGTGTTTAACCAAGAGAGATAAACACATCCATACAGACACCTTTATACCAACATTCATAGCAGCTGTTTTCAATAGCCATACACCTGGCCATACTCAAATGTTCACCAACAGTGAGTTTTTAAACAAACTGTCCTATAGTCATATGGATGGAATACTTTAGCAATAAAATGGAATGAAGTATCAATACATTCTACAAAATGGGTGCATCTCAAAATAATCATGCTGACTGAAAAAGACACCAGGAAAATAGAGTATATTCCATATAACTCTATTTAATTATACATTAAATGCAAACTCCCCTAGAGTGACAAAGCAGAAATAGGGGAGAAAGAGGGAAGGATTACAAAGAGGCATAGGAAGCTTGGGGGTGATGGACATGTTCACAATTTTGATGGCTGTGATGGTTTTAGTTGTATATACACACATATATATATACATATGCCAAAGAGTATTCACTACTGTACCTTATGTAGTTCATCATTAGTATGTCAATTAAGCACTTTTAAGAAGAGATATAGTAGTAAAAGTGTATTATTTACAGATTTGAAATAACTGCATTAAGAATAAAAACCATATGATCCTCTCAAGAGACAGAGAAAAAGCCTTTGACAAATCCAACACCCATTTCTGATAAAAACCCTTCAGAAAGTGGGCATAGAGGGAACCTACCTCAACATGATAAAGGCCATATATGACAAATCCACAGCCAACATCATTCTCAATGGTGAAAAGCTGAAAGAATTCCTGCTGAGATCAGGAACAAGACAAGGATGTCCGCTCTCACCACTACTCTTCAACATAGTTCTGGAAGTCCTAGCCACAGCAAACAGAGAAGTACAAGAGATAAAAGGAATCCAAATTGGAAAGGAAGAAGTAAAACTATCACTATCTGCAGATGACATGATACTATACCTAGAGAATCCTAAAGACGCTACCAGAAAACTGCTAGAGCTCATCCATGAATTTGGCAAAGTCGCAGGATACAAAATTAATACACAGAAATCGATGGCATTTCTAAACACTAACAATGAAAGAGCATAAAAAGAAATTAGGCAAGCAATCCCATTTACCATCGCATCCAAAAGAATAAAATACCTAGGAGTAAACCTACCTAAAGAGGCAAAAGACCTGTACTCTGAAAACTCTTAAGATACTGATGAAAGAAATCAAAGATGACACAAATAGATGGGAAGATATACCATGCTCATGGATTGGAAGAGTTAATATTATCAAAATGTCTATACTACCTAAGGCATTCTACAGATTCAATGCAATCCCTATCAAATTACCAAGGACATTTTTCACTGTACTTGAACAAAATATTTTAAAGTTTGTTTGGAAGCACAAAAGACCCAGAATAGCCAAAGATATCCTGAAAAAGAAAAATGGAGCTGGAGGTATCAGGCTCCCGGACTTCAGACTATACTACAAAGCAACAATCATCAAAATCGCATGGTACTGGCACAAAGACAGAAATATAGATCAGTGGAACAGGACAGAAAGCCCAGAATGAAACCCACGCACCTACAGCCAACTAATCTATGACAAAGGAGGCAAGAATATACAATGGAGAATGGACAGCTTGTTCCATAAGTGGTGCTGGGAAAACTGGACAGCCACATGGCAAAGAATGAAATTAGAACACTCCCTAACACCATACACAAAAATAAACTCCAAATGGATTAAAGACCTAGATATAAGACCAGATACCATAAAACTCTTAGAGGAAAACATAGGCCAAACACTCTCTGACATAAATGACAGCAACATCTTCTCAGATCTACCTCTCAGAGTATTGACAGTAAAAACAAAAATAAACAAATGGGATCTAATCAAACTTAAAAGTTTCTGTACATCAAAGGAAACCCTAAACAAAATGAAAAGACAACCCACAGAATGGAGAAAATCTTTGCAAGTGAATCCACTGACAAGGGATTAATCTCCAAAATTTATAAACACCTTCTGCAGCTCCATACCAAAAAAACAAACAAGCCTATCAAAAAATGGACAGAAGATCTAAACAGACAGTTCTCCAAAGAAGTCATATGGATGGCCGAGAAACACATGAAAAGATGATCAACATCACTCATCATTAGAGAAATGCAAATCAAAACCACCATGAGGTACCACCTTACGCCAGCCAGAACGGCCATCATCAAAAAGTCTACAAACAGTAAGTGCTGGAGAGGGTGTGGAGAAAAAGGAACCCCATTACACTGTTGGTGGGATTGTAAATTGGTGCGACCACTGTGGAAAGCAGTATGGAGATTCCTCAGAAAACTAAAGATAGAACGACCATTTGATTCCGCAATCCCACTCCTGGGCATCAATCCAGAGAAAACCATGACTCGAAAAAACACCTGTACATCAATGTTCAGCACTATTTTCCATAGCCAAGACAAGAAACAACCTATATGCCCATCTACAGAGGAGTGGATCAAGAAGATGTGGTACAAATACACCATGGAATATGACTCAGCCATTAAAAGGAATGAAATAACGGCATTTTTAGCAACGTGGATGGACCTAGAAATTATCATGCTAAGTGAAGTCAGCCATACAATGAGACACCAACATCAAATGCTTTCACTGACATGTGGAATCTGAAAAAAGGACAGACGGAACTTCTTTGCAGAACAGATGCTGACTCACAGACTTTGAAAAACTTATGGTTTCCAAAGGAGACAGTTTGGGGGGTGGGAGGATGCGCTGGGGTTGTGGGAAGGAAATCATATAAAATTGGATTGTTATGATCATTGTACAACTATAAATGTAATAAATTCATTGAGTGATAAAAAATATTTAAAATAAGAAAGAGTTAAAAGAGACAGAAGCGAAGGAATGTGGCCCTGGGGTGGGATGGTGGGGGCAGCCAGGGACTGATAATCTCTGATAAGCTATTCTCACAACTTTTATCAACTCTGTGCCTGTATCGCATTGACACTTGGAGAAATAATTTTCATTTTGAAAAGCCACTGACAGTGGAACAGAGATTATATGGCTCTTCATCATAAACTGAATATAAGTCTTGAGTTTGTTTTCCAATATTTTAATATATTTCAGCAGATTCACTCCAGCCTACTTTCATTGCTGACAAGTGTCACTTACTACATGTGGATGACTGAACAGGGATACAGGTGAGATCTAAGGTTTCAAAGTAGAGTACAATCAGCAAGTCAGACCAATTATTTCACAGAACAGTAAAAGTGAAAGTGAAGCTGAACTTGTTCATATGAACCTGACACAATTTTTCAGCCTGCTTAACATCTGCTCTGCAGAATACTCTCAACTCTTCCCAGAGGGTGGTATTAGCCACATCTCCTAACAGAAGATTAAGGGTTAAGCATTTTTGGGCTTCTGTGAGCCTCCTGCCTCCTGTTACTAATCGTTCATGCCTGGATCTTGGTTCACTTGGGCTGTAGGTTTGGATTTTGAGGCCAATGTTTGCCTCAGCTGAATCCTGTTAAGCTGTCTCCCATGTCCGTCTCACCTTAAGTCCTACCCTGGCAGAATCAATTTGGTTGATCCTGGGTTTGTCAGTGTTAGTGCTGGATAAACCTGATGTTTGTACTAAGTAAGTCACTGAAGGTATTTCAATCATGTCCAATATCTAATATACCTGATACCTTGCTGCTGATTCATGCCTTTGAGATCCTCTCAAGGTTTTTGATTCTCTTGGCTTTATAGATCCTAATCTAAAACACCATTCCTGTGATTTTTGCTGCAGTATCAAGTGTTGACAAGTTTCAAATGAATTCAAATCAGCTTCTAATCACATAAGCAAAAGGCCAAATATGACTTAGAGAAGGTCTTTTTACTCATAAGGAAGTTCTTTAACCTATATGTTTTCTATAGGTAATGAACAGGTAGGACATGTCTAATAGATGTACATGGACATCCACAGAAGAATTACATTCATAGAGTAGGTTAGGATTAAACAAGAAACACAGCTGAGCATCTCTGATGTCTGTAACACTGTGTATAATGCTGAGAGGCCCAGGGACAAAGAATTACAAGACCCTGGCCACTTAAACTTTATACTTTATCTTATAAAAGCTATATTTGATGAATTTCTTCTAAAACATTGTCATTATTTACTCCTAAAGATGACCAAAGATAATTTTGTGTATGTAAATCCCCGTGAATGTATGTATAATCTGGTGTAATCACGAGTAAATATAATATGTCATTTACTCAAGAAATTCCAAAGAGAAATAAAGTATATACAGAGGCATCTTTCATTATGACTTAAAAGTACTAATATTTATTTTATACAGCTGTTGCTGTTCTGTGTCAATAATCGCTACATTATCTAAATTCTAAAATGTTTTTAAGTATAATACAGTGTTAAATTCAAATAATATTTTGTTAGTGTTAGTGTGAAAAATTTAATGTTACCTAATTTTGAAATAAACCTATAATTTTATCTTATAAAATAACTTTTTTAATACAAAGTGTAAGACATAAAATCCGGTGAAGCATTTACTGTTTGTCTCAGAGACCATTTGTTCATAGCTACTTTGATTTAGAACAAACAATCTGTAAAATATATTTCTCTGTGGATTCTGCTGTAAGTAAATACCGCAAAAGGAAGTAGTACTCATTACATGGCATTTATTATATAATCATATTTTTTCTAGTCTTACGTTCTCTAGTCTGTGGTACATCAGACTTTATTCTGAATTGCTTTAGGAGGATACTTCTAAAATATAAATTATTTATAATATAATCGATTTACATGCTTTTCTTTAAGTGATAGTAACTTTGGTAATAAGAAAATTCATGGATAACAATATCTGAAATTTTTTTTAGGCTAATAACAAATGTTTATAGAAAATTTAAAAGTAAATCTCTCCCTGAGCATAATACTTCTCTACCACAGATTAACTGAATTACCTTACACTTGCTTTAGTTTCAATTCTTGTCTCCCAAATATTAAACCTAAATGTCTCTTGCCTCGCTGTCTTGGTCCTACAAAACCTGTGATCACTGTATGTATTAAAGTTCGGTGGGCTCTGCACCAACACATGGACTCTCTGATCAATACTGTGTCTACGCAACTCCTCCCGCCACACATAATGTAACAGATGCATTTTTAAGTCAATTCTGATTAAGGAAGCAGAAGGAAAACCAATAGATATTTCTTCCTGAATCCTCTTTTTAAAACTTCATTTAAAGACTCAAATAGAAATATACACACTGAAACATATACATATTTTCCAGAAAATTAAACAACTGAAATAGCTTAGACAGGTTCTGGTATTCTAGGTCTCACAAGTATGAGTAAAGATGGTTACCCATAGTTAGGTCATTTTCAGAACTCTTAAACCAGGAATTTGTTAGGTCCTCCGATATGGTTAAGGAGAAGCTAAAGAATCCATCTTGATCTATTTTTCTCCATTATTTTCTGCTTCCTGTTTGTAACTTGTTTTCTTTTGTATTTTTCTCCTTACTGAGAAAATCATAAGAGTCAGGAACATTTGATGATATGTGTTAGTACCTAGTTATGTTTTAAAAATCTTCAAACAATTTAAATAATCTAGGAGAAAGCACTGTCTCATGGACTATTAAATAGGAATCCAGAAAATAAGAAGAAATACCAAAACTTATCTTCCTATTTCAGACTTCCTTAGGATGGACCTAATCTTTATTTTTCATAACATAAAATACTAATAATACTTTTATACAGATGCTTTTTGTAATCTTTTGCTCAAAAACAAATTATCTGGAATTAATAATCCAAAATAAGTATAGACAAAAAAATTTTTTCAAGGACCCATAGAACATTTCTAGAAAATGATCTTATTCTACCCCAATAACTTTAATAAATTCCAAACAGCTAAAGCTGTAGAAACCAAATTATACAACTGTCAATCAACAAAGCTACCACTAAAAAAATAATCATGATCCAAACAGATAGTAAATAATCCCTCATAACCTTTAGGGAAAATAATCCCTCATAAACAATGATCATACAAAAGTTGAAAGCAAAATTAAAATTACCTATCTTCTTAAATAACAAGACACATATCTATTAAAAATAAAGGTATTTTAAAAGAAAGACATGAAATAAATATTCTAATCAAAAACTCAGTAGAATTTTTTAATAAGGGAGAGTAAGAAAAAGAAAATATAAGAACAGAAATAAGAAATCTGTTGTCAAAACCAGAAGAATTAGTATATAAATTCAGAAGAGAGTACATGAAGAGAGAAATAAGAAGAGCAAAACAAACCATAAATAAACCTAATTAAGAAGAAGTACTAAATTAGCGATGAGAATATAATGGCAGATAGTAAAATTTTAAATGTATTAACAATGTATGTATCATAGGACAACTACAATTTTATTCAAAAGTATTTAGTGATGCTTTTGGGGACTGAGGTGATTAACTTTAGTGAAAGGCGTTTGATGTTTATTTTCTTTTTTCCTCTTCAGACATTTGCTTAAAATTCTACATAAGAATTTTCTCCATTACAAAGAAAATAATTTCTCAAAAACATTATTAAAAGGAAAACATTAAAATCCAATAAATTACTTTTTGCAGAATGAAAACATAGTACACATATTTAATTTTCTTCCTAAAGGAAAGTTTTAGTTTCTAGAAACATCATTTTGTTGGAGCAGCACAGAATGCCAGAGAGAGAGAGGCCCTTCCTGAAGCCCAAAGGATGAGTAAAACTTTGCAATCCCATCTCCCCAATGGTTATTGACTGAATATTTTGTTTCTCAAAATTCATGCTTAAATTCTAACCCCCCAGGGACTTTGTGGGCAAAGATTTTGCTCCTTGGTAAACGAAAGAAATACTTCATTTATACTAATAAATTAATTTATACTAATTTTTTAAGCTACACACCTCATGATTAAATAATGTACACAAGGAGTTCCATCATAGCTCAGTGGAAATGAATCTGACTAGCATCCATGAGGACACAGGTTAGATCCCTGGCCTTGCTCAGTGGGTGGGATTTGGCATTGCCGTGAGCTGTGGTGTAAGTCACAGATGTGGCTCGGATCTGGCACTGCTGTGGCTGTGGTATAGACTGACAGCTGTAGCTCCGATACAACCCCTAGCCTGGGAACTTCCATGTGCCGTGGGTGTGGCCCTAAAAGACAAAAATAAATAAATGAATAAATAAATAAATAAAGTACATGAACTTAAGAATAAATTAATGCTAGAGTGCCAGATGATATTAACATAATATTAAGTGACTGAAGGAGAAAAACCTTATGATCATCTCAATAAATGCAGAAAGTATCTTTAATAAAGTTCAAAACTGGTCACAATTTTTTTCAAAACCCTTAGGAAATTAAGAATAGGTTACTATCATCCCCAAATTATTCTATACATTCAATACAATTCCAATCAAAATCCCAAAAAGGATTCTCATAAAACTTGACAACTTATTCTAAAATTCCTATAGATGGTAAGAGACTAATAATGGCAAAGGGGATGCAACAACAAACTTAGGGAACTTGCCTTACTAAAAATCAGGATTTATAAAGCTACAATTAAGACAGTGTTACGTTGGCTTGGTAATAGATAAACACACTGATAGGACAGGCCAGAGAATCTCTACTTACTATATATAAATTCCAATGAATGGGTAGCTGTCCATATGGAATAGACCAAATTAAACGTATCTCTCATCTCAAAAAATGAATCAGTGCCTAAATAACATTGTTTGTAAACATTATAAGAATAAAACATGTGCAAGAAAATAACATACCAGGATCAAAAATTATTTCAGAAACTAGACACTAAATATACAAACCAGAATGGGAGAATTTTTTTAAATACTTAAAATTAAATTTACATTTCCTGTTTAGCAAAGAAAATGAAAAAAAGTATAATGCTGTCACAGGCCAGAAGACAATATGCCAGGTCCATATCTGGAATATATAAATATCCTGAGTATATAAAGAACATCTGTATGTCAATAAGAAAAGGATAGGGGAGTTCCCGTCGTGGCGAAGTGGTTAACGAATCCGACTAGGAACCATGAGGTTGCGGGTTCGGTCCCTGCCCTTGCTCAGTGGGTTAACGATCGGCGTTGCCGTGAGCTGTGCTGCAGGTTGCAGACGCGGCTCGGATCCCGCGTTGCTGTGGCTCTGGCGTAGGCCGGTGGCTACAGCTCCGATTCAACCCCTAGCCTGGGAACCTCCATATGCCGTGGGAGCGGCCCAAGAAATAGCAACAACAACAACAACAAAAAAAGACAAAAGACAAAAAAAAAAAAAAAAAAAGAAAAAAAAAGAAAAGAAAAGGATAGGGAGTTCCCATTGTGGCTCAGCGGGTTATGAACCCGACTAGTATTCATGAGGACAGAGGTTCAATCCCTGCCCTTGCTCAGTTAAGGATCTGGAGTTGCTGTGAGCTGTGGTGTAGGTCGCAGACGCGGCTCAGATCCCGAGGTGCTGCTGTGGCTGTGATGTAGTCCAGCAGCAGTAGCTCTGATTTGACCCCTCGCCTGGGAACTTCCATATGCCATAGGTGTGACTCTAAAAAGCAAAAAAAACAAATAACAAAAAACAAAACCCTCGACAACCTAATAAGAAAAAAATGAGCAAAGGCTAAAAATTGGCACACAATAGAGGAAAAAACCCATATGATAAAGAAAACACATCACTAGTTATCAGGGAAATGTAAAATTAAAACAAGATACTATTTCATACCCTTCAGATCTGCATCGTTTTCAGTGTCTGATATCACTTAATGATTAGGATCTGGGATACAGCTGTTGGTAATTATATATATTGGTTGTATATATTAAACGCTACTAAAGCATGACTACAGTACTTTAAACTGTGTTACCTTGGTTAAAATTTCCTCTGAAATATCTCTGAATATTACGTATAATTATAGTACAAAAAAAGGAATAACACAAATCAGCAGAGACTAGACCATCCTTTAATAAATGTCTTTGGAAAATCTGAATAACATCATACCATGTCCACGAATGTTCTAAACCTCTATTAAATACTAATTAAATCCAGACACAAGTAGAACAATTAAATTGGAATCTTGGAGGACAGACCCAGGAATCAGTATTTTTAAGTTTCCCAGGTGATTTCAATTTTCAATCTGTGACCCACAGCCTTAGATGTTTCCAACCCATTTACAATACATATCATGAATAATGAGTCAGAGGTGCTGATTTGCTGACTGCCCCACGCCCCCAACACACAGCACACGGGGAAGGTGGATGGCTGGCAGGGCTGGGGTACTTAGAAGCCTCGGGCCTAGTCCCGCAGGCCACAAGGACAGAGTAGAACAGGCAGAGTCAATCAAGCACTGCAGGCAGTGTATAGATCAAACCTCCATCAGAGTCTTCAGATTCTGAAGATCTCTGATTCAGTAATTCTACTTCAGAAAATCTTGTATTTCAAAGAGATATTCTAAAATACAGAAAAAATTATAAAATTATTCATTTTGGGGTTCTCTTGTGGCACAGCGGATTAAGGATGCAGTACAACGTTGTCACTGCAGTGGCTTGGGTCCCTGCTGTGGCATGAGCCAGGGAACTTCCAAATACTGTGGACACAGCCAAAAAAAAAAAAAAATCCATTTTGACATTATGTATAATAGCAAAAAACTGAAAGCAACCTGAGTGCATGATTAAATAAATTGTGGCACATTGAGAGGACAGAATTTTATGAAGCCTTTTAGATGCTCAAGAGGAGTTTGTAATGACTTGTAAAATATTAGCAAGTTAGAAGGAATCCATAATATTTCATAGAAAGTATTGAAATTATATAGAATACAAACTAAATATTCAAGCTATATAAACACGTCTATTATGTCATGTTTTTCATAGAGTACCCATATACTTTGCTTATATATATTCTATAAAATATATACAATTTAAAGAATTTTAAACATATATATAATTAATAGATTTTATGACATAATTTTTTTTGGGAAAGAAAGCAGAAAATAAAAATTGAAAACTGAATGAGCAGGAAGCCTCATCTGTCTTGTCTCTGAGCCTTTTCCCTAATGCTTCCCCTGGGTCTCCCTCATTTTTTATATTTCACCAAACAAGATTCCCTTTGGGAAGTCTTTCCTGTCCTAGCTACTCTTTCAGACCATTCAGCAATGTGGTCTCATAGCATCAAGCACTTCCTCTGACTCCTTATAAAACAGCTCCTATCACAAAATGAACCGAGAACATCCAGGGCTGAAAAAAAAAAAAACCAAAAAAACAACTACACACTCCTCAGGCACTGGGAATTCTGAATTCTGTTCTTGGATCAAATTGGACCACCAAGAGCCTACATAAATGTACATGTGAATTTAACCCCTTGAAAAATCAAGTTCCTCAAGATAGATTTTAATATCACATACCTGGCCCTTACTGAAGTCTTTTATGGATGAAATGTGCTATTATATTTTTTGTAAGAAACAAAAGTGTAGATATGGTTTGTTGCATGTTATGGCAAAAATAAAAATCGCTATAAATGAAAATCCTATAGGATCAATTTCTCTGAGAATTCAGTGTAGAGAAAGCTTGAATTCCCTATAGGAATTGATAGGCTACTTCTTTTGTGATAATGAGAAGTGTATAATCTTCCTCTTTTGGCAGAAAATGCCAAGAAGCTCAGAATGAAATCTGAACATCAATCAATAAATATACTGACCCTTATGAATGAAAAAATTGATTCTCCTTTTCTTTAGTTCAAGCTTTCTACTTTAATTATATTTTATTTCATTGTTTCACTATTGTATGTTCTATTTTGTTTCTGATCATTCCAGTTTATTTTCAAAGCCTTTTGTCTTAATGTATATGTATTTTACTGTGAGACTACTGAAAGTGGTTGAGGAAAAATTATAAACAAATACACAAATAAAATGTTTACGATCATTTTTTCCTAACAAATGTATATTATGAGAAGGATAAAAGCCACCATTAAGAGAATGGAAAGGAAACACACAGAGTGGGAAACTATACTTGAAATACATATATTTGACAAATGCTTTATATCACTCAGAATAAAATAGGAAAAATATGAATCATTACAAATAAATACACCTAGGGAGTTCCCTTCGTGGATCAGTGGTTAATGAATCCAACTAGGAGCCATGAGGTTACAGGTTCAATCCCTGGCCTCACCCAGTGGGTTAAGGATCCAGTGTTGCCATGAGCCATGGCATAGGTCACAGATGCGGCTCAGATCTGGCATTGCTGTGGCTCTGGTGTAGACCGGCAGCTATAGCTCTGATTGGACCCCTAGCCTGGGAACCTCCATATGCTGCGGGTGCAGCCCTAGAAAAGGCAAAAACAAAACAAAACAAAACAAAACACCTAATCAAAAGCCAATAGAAAACAGGCAAAAATCTTAAACATCACTTCACAAAAGAGAACCAAATGGCCAATAAATATATTAAAAAGTTTTTAAATTCATTAGTCACAATAAAAATGAATATTAAATCCACAATGAGATACCATTATACATCCACTAGAATACCTAAAATAGACAATAAAGAAAACAGTAATAGGAGTTCCCACTGTAGCACAGTGGGATGGGTGGCATCTTGGGAGCTTTGGGATGCAGGTTCAATCCCCAGCCCAGCACAGTGGGTTAGGATCCAGTGTTGCCTTAGGTCATGACTGCAGCTGGGATTTGATCCCTGGCCTGGTAACTCCATATGTCATGGGGCAGTCAAAAAAGAAAAAAAGAGAGAGAGAGACAGAGAAAGAAAGAAAATAGTAATTATTGATGATGCTAGAGAAAATGACACTCATACAGAGCTGGCAGGAGTTTGAAGTTGAAAAATTGATTTTCAAAATGGTTTTGATATAGTTACTAAAGGAAACATGTGCTTACCCTAGGACCCAGCAACATTCACGCATGTGTTCTCCAAAAAAATTGTACTAAAAAGAAGAACAGAGCTGGAGGTATTATGTTCCCTGACTTATACTATACCACGAAACTGCAATAACCAAAACAGCATGGTATTGGCAAAAATAAAAACAAAACAGACACATAGATACATGAAAAAGAATAGAGAGCCCAAAAATAAACCCATGCACTTAGGATAGACTAATCTACCATAAAGGAAGCAAGATATACAATAGAGAAAAGACAGTCTCTTCAATAAGTGGTGCTGGGAAAATGGACAGCTACATGTAAAAGAACGCAATTAGAACATCTTCTCACACTACATACAAAAATAAATTTTAAATGGTTTGAAAACCTAAATGTAAGATCAGAAACCACAAAAGTCCTAGAAGAAAATATGTCATATGCTGTTTGACATAGGTTTAGCAGTATTTTTAGAAAATTTACCCAATTTAAAAAATGGGTAGAAGAGCTGAATATACATTTTTCCAAAGAAGACATATATGCATATGGCCAAAAGGCATATGAAAAGATGCTCAACATCACTAATCATCAGAGAAATGCAAGTCGAACCACAGTGAGGTATCATTTCACACTTGTCAGAATGGTTATCAAAAAGACCATGAATAATAAATGTTGGTGAGGATACAGAGAAAAGGAACACTAATACACTGTTGGTGGGAATGTAAATTGGTGCAGTCACCATGGAAAAAAGTAAAGAGGGTCATCAAAAAAACTAAAAGCAGAACTACCTTATGATCCAGCAATTCCATCCCTGTGTATATATCCAAAGAAAATGAAAACACTAATTCAAAAAGATACATACACTACAATGTTCAGAGCAGCATTGTTTATAATTGCCAAGGTATGCAAGCAACCTAACTGTCCACCAACAGATGGACACATATATATGTCCATCAATATATAGATATAGATACATAATAGTATACTACTCAGCCATAAAAAAGAATGAAATTTTGCCATGTGCAGCAACGTGGATGGACCTAGAGGATGTTATGCTTACTGAAATAAATCAGATAGAGAAAGACAAATTTTTTCATCACTTATACATGGAATCTAAGAAATAAAACAAACCAGTGTATATAACAAAAAAGAAGCAGACTCACAGATACAGAGAACAAACTAGTGGTTTCCAGTGTGCAGCGGGAAGGGGAGAGTGAACAAGAAGGTCGTAGGGGATAAGGAGGGGTACAAGCTACTACGTATAAAATAAATAAGCTATAAGGTTATATTGTACAGCACAGAGACTACAGCCAATATTTTATAATAACTATTAAGTGACATATACTCTTTAAGAATTGTGAATCACTAATTACTTACTTGAAACTTAGTGTACATTAACTAAACCTCAATTTTAAAAAAGTATTAAAATACTCCTTGTAGTACTATTTCTAACAGTCTTCACTTAGAAGTCACATAAATACTCAGCAATAGAGGAACGGATCAATAAATTATATTCCCACACAAAGACAGTATAAAGGAATGAATATGAAGGATCTATAATCATATGCAGTAATGTGGGTGAATTTCACAATGGTGACCCCAGACGTCAGATGCAAAACAACTGTATACTTTATGATTCCATGAATACAACTATAAATGTGTTGACATAAGCCGGGATAAGGTCAGCTTGTGGTACACTGGGACAGTTACTGAACAGGTCCTGCAGGGGTTCTGTGGTACTGATAAGATTTCTTGATCTGCGTGCTGGCTATACCACTGCGTTTGGTTTAATATTTATCAAGTGCTATGTATGTTTTTTCCACTTTTATATTAAGCATCAACCAACATATATAAAAAAACAAATAAGAGACGACTTCTCTCAGTTAGAAAAATCTACTAATATAGAATCCATTCTTTGCTCTTCTGTTTAGTAAGTGACCCCCAACGACAAAAATTAAATTGTCTGAGATTTATATGCTAAATGGGAAAAAGACTACGCTGCCTCCTTATAGGATTGCTTGGAAAGTCAAATGGAATAGAGAGGACTAGCCCTATTACTTATTAGAGCAGATATAAAGTCACTAGGATTAATACACATATAACACTGATAGATAATTCAAATCAAATGGGAAGATTTTTTATATAATTCAGTTTAACTATTTGTGAAAGGTAATGTAAAAACTTATGACCAATTTGGAAAAAAAATTCTATCTCACTTTTTAAGCCAAAATGAATTAATATGTGGTAAATCTTTAAAATAAAACATTAAATTATAAGAGGACTAGGGGGAAAAAGATTTAAAAATTCCCCATAATCTTAAATAGGATAAAGCTTCACTAAGCCAAGCCACTTTAACATTTTACAATGGGTATGTATAATGTTAATAAAAAGCTAATTTAAAAAGTCATAAAACATTTGTAAATTATTCTCATTCCTATAGCTTATATTTATATAACACCATCAGTATTTCCCTGAAGGTGCTAATTTGAAGAGGATTGCCAATTATAGTATAAAACACGGTCATTCATTACTTCACTTGAGGAAGTAATGCTAATTAATTAATTAGCACCTACAAACTGCCAGGAACTTATCTGAAACTGCGGATGCAGCAGTGAGTGAAAGAGTAATAGTCCTCTGCCCTCACGGTGCTGACTCTCCAGTGAAAAGACACTGGAGTTCTCTTGTGGCATAAAAGGTTAAGGATCAGGCATCATCTACAGTGGCTCAGTTCGCTGCCGTGGCATGGGTTTGATCCCTGGCCCGGGAACTTCCACATGCCACAGGTACAGCCAAAAAAAAAAAAAAAAAAAAAAAAAAGAGGAAAAACTAGATTAATAGTAGAGAGTGATAAATGTCTATGGAAAAGTACAACACAGGGAAAGAAAAGGCCTCACTAAAACATTAGTTTTTGAACAAAAATTTGAAGGATCGAAAGATGGTGATACGTAGGGGGAAGTGTGTTTCAGGCAGAGGGAACAGGAAGGGTAAAGCTACTGTGGCAGCCGGGCAACTGCTAGGAAACTACTGTGGATGAAACAGACTGGGGGAGGGAGAAAGTACTAAATTACATGTCTAATGAAGAAACAGCCCCCAGATTACATAGGACCATTTAGGAGTTCAAAAACTTTAGCTTTAAGATCAGCCACCTGAGGATTTGACGTGAACATCATCATGACATGGCTGAGTTTTAAAGGGAACTTGCGGACTTCTAAACTGAGGACGGTCGATTTAAAAAAAACCCAAACTAAAGACAGAAACAAATTATGGCAACAAGAAAGAGGAAAACGATGTGATAACAAGAAAGTGTAGAATTGCATTCCTTCATTCATCAAATATTTCTTGAGTTCATTGTTAAGTGCTGGGTAGGATGAAGAAAATAATTTAGACATGGGTTCTGCCCTCACAGAGAATTTATTTGAGGAGATAAAACATGAGCAGACACAACTCTAACATGTGGTAGAAAACAATGAACAAAGTTTCCAACTTGGTTGACAAAGAGAATTAGGGAAGTCATTGTGAAGCAGTGGCCACAAAAATATAAGCTGCTTGATGGCATACATGCTTCCTTGCTGCTAGATTCCCAGCATCTAAAAGAGTGCGTGGCACAGAGAGTGAACAGCAGATATCTGTTACCTAATGATAGAAGGAATTTGAGTGGGCAGATATGCAGGGAGAAGGGCAGTCAAGCAAAGGGAACAACATAAACAAACTCAAAACTATGAAGAGTTACAGTTGAACTGAGTAGAAGGAAATGAGAATAGTGGGAGATGAAATTAAAACCATAGCATAAGGTTAGGTCACAGAAGGCCTTGCCGGTCTTGTAGAGGTGCCATGATTTTTTTTTTTTTTTTTTTTTTTTTTTTTTTTTTTTTTTTTCCCCTATAAGAGCCAAGGAGTTCCAAAAGCTTTCAACAGTAATAATAGAACTTTATACTGGAAGGACGTGTGTAATAGCACTGATAGGTGATTGAGGAAATCAGCTGATTGGTGGATGGAGTCTACAGATCAGTTTATTTTTTTAATTTTTTTAATTTTGTAAATTTTTTTGTCTTTTGGCCTTTTCTAGGGCCGCTCCTCTGGCATATGGAGGTTCCCAGGCTAGGGGTCTAATCAGAGCTGTAGCCGCCGGCCTACACCACAGCCACAGCAACATGGGATCTGAGCCATGTCTGCAACCTACACCACAGCTCACGGCAACGCTAGATCATAACCCACTAAGCAAGGCCAGGATCAAACCCACAACCTCATGGTTCATAGTTGGATTTAACTACTGAGCCACAACAGGAACTTCAGATCAGTTTAGATGATACGGCAAAAACCGAGGTAATGACGGCCTCAATCAGGTTATTGCCACTTAGTTCTTTCATCACTAGCGCTTCCAGTGTCCTAACTGTGGATTTGTAAGCCTTACCATAGATGTGGATTTATTTGTACTGTAAATATTTTACTCATCTATCTCCTTTTCTTCACTAGCAATATTTAGCACTCGTGGTGGACACTTGTAATCAACCCCTGATTTCCATTCTTCCTTTTTTTACAGTAATGAAGCACTTTGAGCTATAGCTGGACTCAGAGCTAGCAGTCAGAGACTGCATTTCCCAGCCTCTCCTGTAACTGGATGTTGTCATAAGCCTAAGCTTTGGCAATGGACTCGAGCAAAAGTGATGAATGCAGCTTCTGGGACATGCTGCTTGCTCTCCATTTCTTCCTACCTCTTCTTGCAAGTTGCTTCTTACCCACTTTTCTCTCCTCCTACATGAAGTAGGTGTTGGAGATTATGCCCTTTCTGAACTATATAACTCTTAGCCCTTTTCCCGATGGAACAGGTATGGGAGGCTAACTTGCTATAAGGGCCAGTCTTTCATAGGCTTTTGCAAAAAGGGAAAATATAGGCCTATGGCTAAATTCTGGCCAGTGGGAGGTGAATGAAAGTGAGATGCTGTATCTGGGTCATTCCCATAAAAGAAAGCGCTCTGTTTCTTATTTCCTCTGTCTTGAGAATAGGGATTTGACCTAGTGGTGTAAGCCCACCTAGACTCCTGGCATCAAAGCAAGAATATACAAACTCCTAAGTCCTGCATCTATCGCATGGGGAAGTAGTGCCCCATTGCCGTGAATTGCCTATAAACTTGGACTTTACATGTGAAAGAAACAACTTCCATCTCGGTTAAGCTATTGTTATTTGGTCACTGTTAAAGCAGCTGAATCAATATTTTAGTATATAATTTATAAATATTGACCATTACAGCAATGTGTTGAATGAATTGGTAAGCATAAAAGTTTTATTTACTTATTTACTTATTTATTTTTTGCTTCGTAGGGCCACACCTGTGGCATATGGAGGTTCCCAGGCTAGGGGTAGAATAGGAGCCACAGTTGCTGGCCTACACCACAGCCACAGCAACAGGATCTGAGCCATGTCTACAAACTACACCACAGCTCATGGCAACGCCAGATCCCCGACACACTGAGCAAGGCCAGGGATCAAACCCACACCCTCAGGGATACTAGTCAGATTCGTTTCTACCAACAAGGGGGAACTCCCAGAATAAAGTTTTAATATAATATATTAAAGAATTATTTCTCCCATTCCCCTAAGCTTTGAGCATAAAATATCTATAGTCTACTGAAAAAGAAAGATGTAGTCAGTTCAATCAATATAACCTTGGGTCCATATCCTTGCCTCATAAGGTAGAGTAGTACAGAAAGCATCTACTGCCTGTTGAGATGAAGCCAACACAACACTGGGTTACTGGTTTCTTGTTATGGGTTTTATCATACCACAAATAAGGTCTTTCAAGGAAAAAATAAACTATGAAATTTTATATCCTTCTTTTGAGTCAAACATTATAATAATATTAATTTACTATTCTCTGTAGGATTTTTGTCATGGTTTGTTTCCATATAGAATGCAGCAACGATGTGAAGGAAATAAAGGAACTACTTATAATTGAAGAACAACATTTGATATTGGGATTTGAAAAACAATCATTATTTTGTAAATAACTGTATTTATAGCTATAGATTATGACTGTTTAAGAATCTCGGCTTACACAACCATCCAATCATATCTGTCTATGGTCAAGCCTGTAGACTTATATCACTACAGCACCTCAGAGAAATATTGGGAGTCTTCATATACCTCCTTAGGACAGAGTTCTACATGTCTTTTGTGGAGGTGCACTGGAATGGTGACTTAATTAGTGGAAAGAGGAAACAGATGGCAAGCCCTAAAACCAGAAAAATGGTTTGGGCATTGGCTTTTGGAACAAGGGGTTGCAATGAAGAAAAGCTGGAGATTGGCATGGTCTTTTCTGAATAGAAATAAACCTTCAGAAACAGGGGTGTTTTGCTTTATAATGCTCAAAGGTCTATACTGTTAAAGACAGAAATGTTGAAATGTAAATACTGGATGCAAAAGGGAAACATTTTTATTTCCTGTACCACTGAAGTTAGTTTGTATCAACAGTCTCTTTATCAAGACTTAACTATTGCTATGGTTTTCCCTGGAGTAGTGAGGACAGGGATTTTGTTTTGCGGATTCCAAATCTCCAGAAGTGTGCTTAGCAAATTCTTAGATTAAACACACACCCCACAAACACACACAACTGTTGTTGATTGAAAGAATGGATGGATGGATGAATAATATCTGCATCTAACAACTATGATTTCCACTAAATGAAGTGAATGACTCATCCTCTTTTGAAAATCCCGAAGGAGACATAACTATTACACTAAGGGATTCCTCTTAAATACATAAAAACAGGAAGATAATTTATCTCAAATAAGATGTTTATAATGAAGTCTGCTTCATAATTAATGTCTTCTTTTTTTTTTGAGCCTGTAAGCTTTTTTGTTACTTTTGACAATACTGAAATTATTGATTTCCAGAATATGACTTTAGGTGAAAGTCTATGTTTTGTTTTGTTTTGTTTTTTAATAGAAATTACTGTAAATGCAGGCTCAGGGAAAAAAGGAATCTGACCAATTTTTTTTACAAGTCTTTGGAGAACTATAACATTAAAATCATCACCAAAATTAACGGAATAAATATTGTTTAGAAGAAAAAAATAAAGTATAATTAGATTAGATGTTATAATATTCCGTATTGTTGATAAATTAGCATCTTGGCTCCCATGACCACATAAAGACATGAAAGGCATTCGAAAGGATGGCAGTCACAACAAGCAGAAGTTTTAGTCTATTTCTAAGAATTTTAACTACTGCAATTCAACTGACACACATTCCAATAACCAGAATTATACTTTGTGTAGCAACATGGGAATCTAGCCTAGGGGTCTAAAGATGAACTTCTTCATTCATGTATTTTAAGGATGTGGTTTAGGAATAAAGTATTAGGTTTGCAACATTTATGTAAAGCAAACAATGTGACCCTGGAAAGCAACACTATTCATTTACCGTAATGAGTTGCTATACAGTAAGTCAGAACCTCCCAGAGTGTAAATTATACAAATTCGAAAGCTGCATTTCTTATTTCATATCTCATTTCCAGACAGGTGCTTACTCAGTAGTAAAATCTCGTGTAGCATACCAAATTTAAAGCTATTTTTTTAAAATTATCGTGCATGTAGCCAAACCATTTGTACATAATTTAAACCTTTTCCCTCTAATAGTATTGAGAATAATTGATTTTTTTACTGACACAAAAAGAAAAAATGACATAGGAATTGTATTAATAGGCAGAGATACCTGAACTACAGCTTAGATTGTTAAAAATTAAGGCTTTAAAAGGTCTATCTGCAAATAGACTTCTTATTAAGTTGCTTTTCAGTACTCTTAACATGCCATTTTGTGGGAAAGAGTAGTGTTCGAATAAACGCTAAGATACTCTGAAAATTCCCAGGCTGAACTGATGAAATTTATCGTTAATAAACGAGTTTATGTGCCCAGCTCTAAAGGAGCACCTGTCGAAATTTTGCAGGAGAGTTCATGCTTTCTAAGAACTCTGCTCCTCTTAGGCCCTTCGCTGAATGGGGCCAGTTGAGGGATCAGTAAGTAAAGGGGACCTTTCATCTTCCTCTTTGTGTAAATAGCTTAAAGTAATCTGGGGTGTCTAGAACCCTGAGCTATTAGGAAGGTGTCTGCAAATGGGCATAGCGCATCAGCCGCCCGAGGCCCTTCCTAACACCCTCGCCGGACTCCACACTGCTGGGCACCGCCTGCTGCTGGCCGCGGAAGGGCAATTTTCCGCAAAGACCACCCGGGGTACGGGCTCGGCATCCGTCCTAGGGCCGGCCAACCCTACAACCTGGTGTCCCCCGCCTGGCAGCGAGTGGTTCGGGTCAGGAAGATCACTTACGACTGAGTTTTTCATCATGGCTTTGACTGTGAAGCCCTCAGAGACCAGGGGGTGCGGCTGGTGCACCGGGAGCGGCTGTTGTGCCAGCAGCTTGGTCCTCTTCGGCATCTTGTCTGGGCATTTGCTTAAGCTCAGGGTCTCTTTTTCTGCCACCATCTTCCTAGAAAATGTCTTGGTCTCATAAAACGTGTAGTAAAAGAGTCAGTGAGTTTTACGGATGTGGGAGGTCGGGAGAAATTGTAAAAAGGCGCGTGAATGGTAGAAATTCAACCGCTCCTGGTGCCCAGGTGGATCCAGATGTTTGGCAGCTCCTAGGTGAAGGGAGTTGAGGGAGGGGCGGGGCGGGAAGAGGGCAGGCCGGTGGCTAGAGCTGCACCAAGCTTCCAAAGGTAACCCTCCCGGTTGCTAGGCGACACGTCAACACTGCGACCGAAAGGGCTGCCTCCGGGTGACGTGCGTTTCCCGGGCCTCAGGCCGGAAGGGCGGTTGGCTACCGGAGGGCGACCGGCGGCGGGCGGCGAGCGACGTGAGGCGAGACCACGCGTCAGAACTACGACTCCCAGAAGGCCTCGGGCCGCACGCCCTCCGCGCGTGCGCACTCCGAGGCCGGCAGGCTGGCTGGCTGGCTGGCTGGCTGGCTGGCCGGCCGGCGGGCGGGGGTGGGGCGTCCTGGAGGATTTAACTCCGGAGCGAGGCTCGTGTGAGCCCAGGCGGGTGCCAGTGTGCTTGGAGGCCCCTGCCCGCCCGGCAGCCTCCACCTGCCCAGTGACCATGATAGGTACGTGAGTACCTGCCAGGTACAGCCTCTCTGCGCCGCCCCGCGCCCCGCTGGGGCGCCGCGCCGGGCCTCGGCCGACGGGGACCCCGAGGTGCCCGCCCGGGTCGGCTGTCAGTTGACACTGCGGGGAGGCGGCGTCTGCGCCGCCCGCGGCCCGGCGCCCGCCGCGGTCCTGGAGAATAAGTGTGTGTGTGTCCCAAGTCCCCACGCGCCCCGGGTCGGACGGGCTCCCCTGGAGACAACTTGGCGAGGGACCTCGGGCGCGCCTCCGCCGCCGGAGGGGCACGAGGGCTGGCCCCGCGGTCCCAGGGCGGGCGCTCTGCGCCGCCGGACCCTGAGGGTGGTGGCAGGGCCCTTCCTCCCGCCGGCGTGACCTCCGGCCCCCGGGGCGCCGGGGCGGCTGTCTCCCAGCGTGGGAGAGTTGGGGACCCGCCGTAGAACTCTGTAAGGGAAGCGCTGGCAGAGCCGTAAGCTCCAGGGGAAGGCCCCTGGGATGATGGTCCGGTCCAAAGAAGTTCCTTCAAGCGGATTTCAACTCACTGCTCCCTAGGATTTT
Source organism: Sus scrofa (assembly GCF_054392235.1). NCBI lineage: Eukaryota > Metazoa > Chordata > Mammalia > Artiodactyla > Suidae > Sus > Sus scrofa. Next base: position 5,495,512 of record NC_139383.1, read on the forward strand.
GCCTCCCCAGTCTCGCATTGGAGGTCTGAGATGAAAGGGCAATTAAGAGTAAATGGTGGCAAGGTCTAAAACTCTCACATAATGAATTAACGACTTGTTGTGCAGGAAACAGAAATTACATTTTTTTTTTTTTTAATGTGCAAAATGACCTAAGGGCATTTCTTGAATAAAGCTTTGGAAGTTGCTATGAGAATTGCGTGTAAACACGGTAATGTATAAGGTTACAAAAGTTCCTCTCTTCCAGAATTGCTAGGCCAAAAGTTATTTTAAGGGTTATCTCTGAAAATTAGTGGAAATGCACAGCATGATTACAAAACATTGCTTTGGGGAGTTTATTAGGATAGATTTCCTCTAGATTGTGTATCGGTTTGATGAGTTTATTTGGGGATTATTCCTGATGGGTACCACATATTATACTTGCCTCAAGTACATCTGAAATCAGATCTAGGAAGATGAGAGGTGAATTTTTAAAAACATATAGGTTTGTATGCGTGATAAACTCATTTTACCTAAAACTATATAGGTAAAGCTATGTAAAGACAAATACTTAAGATCTAAACAATCGGAGTTCCCGTCGTGGCTCGGCGGTTAATGAATCCAACTAGGAACCATGAGGTTGCAGGTTCGATCCCTGGCGTCGCTCAGTGGGTTAAGGATCCGGTGTTGCTGTGAGCTGTGGTGTAGGTCGCAGATGCGGCTCGGATCCCGTGTTGCTCTGGCTCTGGTGTAGGCCAGCGGCTATAGCTCCGATTAGACCCCTAGCCTGGGAACTTCCATATGCAGCGGGAGCTGACAGAAAGAAAAGAAAAAAAAAAAAATTTAAAAAATCATCACTTAATTCTCAATTGTTATCTAATAGATGATTATATAGATATCTGTTAGAATGAACTATGTTTAGGCAGTTTATTTGGGATATAGGGTTATAAAAAAAGACTATTACCTTTAGATTTGATGAGCAAGGTGAGGGATAGAACCTGTGTCCTCATGGATGCTAGTCAGGCTCGCTAAGCAATGAGCATGATGGGAACTCCTAGATTTGATGATTAAGCATTTATTAACAGGTGGTGATAGGGAGAAAATAGGGTGGATTTATAAAAATGTTTGCTTATACTCCAGCTATTGTTTTACGTAGTGCAAATAAGTGTATTACAACATAAATAATTAAATCCATGCTCCCTCCCAAGAAAAGTACCTTACTTATTAAAACCATCTGGATTATGTACAATAAATTATTCCATGCAGCTAGTCAACTACTTGTATTGTCTAATTCTGTCAGAAAATATATTTTTAAAAAAGTCTGAATTGCCAGTTTTGAACTTGGTTGTGTTGAATCAAGACAAAGTTCAGTGAGAGCAGCAGCAATTGAAGGAAAGTCTTGGGGTGCTGGGTTTCTTGTTGCTGACTAAACTTTGGAGCCAGGAAAGGCATTATAGTCCATATCCAGTAATATACTTGAGATTAAAATACACTTATATATATGGGGATTATTTTTGTTAAAGACGTGCTATTCAAATTGGCCTTTTGTGCCTATGATCTATTTAATGGCTACACACTCTTTAAAGCACATAGCACTCCTCAACTTTATTTAAATCTCATTTCACTTTTAAGGAAAAACAAAAATTGCATTTCTTAGTGGAATAGGAGTAATAGGACTAAAATAGGAGGATAGGAGTAGAATAGGATTGACTGTTACTTCTCTACCAATAAAATTACCTTCCTTTACTTTCTCAAAACCCAGGATTCTTTCTTGACACAGAAACTCTTTCAAAAGTAGTTACATTTTCCACTTGAATTGTGATTAGTATGTTAAATGCCCTGACCCAGACAGCAACAGAAACATAATTAATTGAAGTAGGTGAAAAATTACGACTTTTTGAGAAGTCTGGAGAGAATTTCAAGATAATAAAAAGCAGAATAAGAAAAAAAACCAAGAAAATTCAACTTAGAAAAAAGTAATTTTTGGCATCTATATTAAAAATATATTTCATCCTTTTTAGAATTGGCAAATTTTGTGTTTAAAATTGAATTTTAATAGTGATATTTGTGGTATATTTTATGTATATATGTTGCATAAAACTGGATTTATGTATTTAAGTAGTGACATATGTTAAAGTGCACGGAATTTGAAATTCAAATTCAGTGTCTTAAATATTATTTTTGATTGATTTAAAAGAATTTTTAGAACATAATCTTTTCTACCTTAACATCTCTTAGAAAACTTACATATCTGCACGTACAGATCTACTCTACAGTAATTCCTGTTTTGTCTTTATGAATGTTCATAAATTATGCACATGCTTGCCACTAAATGAGCATACAATAGGTTTACAGACAGTTTCTATCATCAGGAATGTTTGTGTCCCTATCATTTTTATTTTTTTGTCTTTTTTAGGGCTATACCCGCACGGCCTATGGAAGTTCACAGGCTAGGGGTCGAATTGGAGCTGTAGCTGCTGGCCTACACCCCAGCCACGGCAACGCCAGATCCCAGCCATGTCTGCAACCTACACCGCAGCTCGAGGCAGTGCCAGATCCTTAACCAGCTGAGCAAGGCCAGCAATCAAACCTGTGTCCTCATGGATGCTAGTCAGATTCGTTTCCACTGAGGCTCGATGGGAACTCCCTGTGTCCCTATCATTTTGTTTGCACATGTAAACATATATGTAAAATAAAATCTTATTACAATTTCTGAGTGGATTTCCTAGTTAAGGGTTTGTAGATTTTGAATTTTGCTAGGTATTTCTAAATTGGTTAAAATAAATCACCCTATTTTATACTTCTCTCTACCACAACAAGGTAGCAAAGTGCTATCCTAATACCTCTGAGCTGAAAAATTACAAAAAGACATCCTTCCCAGAACTGACCCAGTTTACAACAGCAAAGCACCTACTGGGTTTTCCCTCTCTCCCCATCACCATGGCCTCCCCCACTGTAGACTGAGTGCCTTTAATCAGTGCATCAGATGCAGCACTATCTTTGATGGCCCTGGACCTGCCTGACAGTGTTGATAAGAATGCCCATGTGTACCGTAAAATATTTTTATATGAAAAACAGTGTATTTTAACTTTTAAAATGAACTTAAGAAAGAAAAAAAAAACCCTCTCCCTCTCATTTAATAATGCTTTATTTTCATGAAAGCAGATTCAATAATTGAATATCTACTACTCTATGCCCAGTACTTCCAGGTGCTAAGGGTACATGAGTGAAGAAAAAAAAAAAAAAGGAAAGAAAAAAACATGCCCTGACATCAGGAATGCACAGTCTAACTGTATGTACTGTTTTCCCACAGAACTGCATATCTGTTTTAAAGCTTGTATGTGGTGAATTTTAAAGTCTGAGTTTATATTTCAGTTAAATATACTGTATACTGCTACTTGCTCTGCCATTTCAGTAATTTTAGATGAGGAGCGACCCTACATCTAAGTACCCAGGATAGGCTCTGAAAGCTGTTCATGGCAATTGTGTCACAAAAGAAGTTCTGCTAAATTTTTGCATAGATTTCATTTAATTATATACAGTTCTTCTTTAGGTCCAAAGGCTCTAAAATGATGACTCTATGCCCTTTTCAACTTTGGAACTGTTTCTAAGGATTTTCTTGAAATCTGCATTTTTTTTGAAACCTCGTGACTTCATTGCTTGGAAATGATACAGTGAAAGTACTTTGTATTAAGATATGCAAATCCATTTCTACCTCCAAAGCTTCTTTGAAAAATGCAGGGAAAAAAAATTCTCCTTACTTGGTAATGTTTCATATTCATGAAAGCAGTTTCAGTGCAGAATACTTTATTGTGTTAGCTTTTAGTTTTTTGATCAATGAAAATTGTTTCTTACCTGCTGTTTCTTCAGCCTTTAATTGTGGCCCAGTGCTTATATAGTGTTTCTGTTTTAATTTGCATTTAATGAGCTCATTTTAAATGTTTCTTTGTAGTATTCTGAATGCATTCCCTCTTAAATTTTGTAATATTAAAGGAGATTTATGTTGCAGCTCACCTTCCTGGCTTATTTACTTATACGCTTGACCATATATTGAGACCATTTTAGGACCTTTGTATTTTTGAGGATTGATGGGTTCTTGATTTTTTCTCCCGTTGACTCTTACTGTAGGGCTTGAGCAGGCTTTCCCATAAAGGGTAACATTGGAGCCCTTAACATCAGAAGAGAGAAAAAATCTCTATGTACGGGCAACTTACCCATCCCCAAGCCCCCCACCCGACCATAATCAAATGAGAGAAAGAAATAGCGATTAGGGAACTGATATTGGTGTTCCGATTGAGATGTGCTCATTATTTATCTATGTAATTGATGAATGCAGCAGTTATTTCTACTATTAAATGTTTTTTGAAGCTTCAGTGCATAAGTAAGATCACCTGAGATGAAGCCCTTTGCAGCTACATTTTTTAAGCTTGTTGTGCAGAGTAGATCCATTGTCCAGAACACGGAAAGATAGGGATTAGACACCTGAAATTCACTCTATATGAATAACATGGAGAAATAGACCCGAAGTTTGTACCATCTGTGTTTCTGAGGTGAACCTTTGGTTTTAGCGTCTACCTGCACTTCCCCTTTTCTGTTCTCTCTCGCGCGCTCTCTCTTTTTTTTTTCTTTCCGGATTTTGTCAGAAGCTGGAATGTTAACATTTCATTCCTCAGGTCACAGGAGCAGCTGTTGGCTGACCAATTAAAGTGCTGTTGGCTGACCAATTAAAGAAGTGAGCTCTGTCCTTGGTTGTCTCTGGGGTTTCCGCAGGGCTTGCTTGGTTTTACAAGTGTTCCTGTCATTCTGTGACAGGAATGGCATGACTGAACAGACCAGGACCTCTGGCTCCTCCCATAGACACTCTGGGGACAGGGCGTTGTCTGCAGCCAAACTGCTTGTAGGCCCAGCCTCTGCATTTTGCTCTCAGGGGAATCTGGACCTGATTACATTTTTTTTTTTTTTTTTTTTTTTTTTTTTTCTGTGAGCCAGAATTTTGGGGAGTGAAGAACCTTGGGCTGGCTAGAGGATAGGGCAGGCGTTAGGCTTGCTGCCTGCAGAGACGGTTACAAGTAGTAATTCATGCTCTCAGTCTTATTTCTACCTTTGAACTCTGGCTTGAAGTCCTTTCTAGCTCCCCGGTGAATCCGTAGGGAGTGAGAGGTACAGATTTAAGCACAACCGGGGCAGCTTTATCTGAGTTGCTGCTTCTCCGAATGCTGATCACAAACACATGTAGATTGCACAAGTCAGTTGGCATCTCCTAAATCTGGATAAGTATGTGTGACAGTACCTAAAGATGTTTTTAAAGATGCCTGAGTTCAGGGTGTTGGATGCGAATTGTATATGTTTCACTCTGCATAGATAGATGATAAAAACAGAAAGTAATGTATAGTGGAGGCCTGATACTTGCTTCCTACTATTGTCACTGAGGAATTGGTGATATGCACTGTCAGTAGGAGGGAAGGGAATTTCTTCCTTTATTGTGGTCCTCTCTAGAATTTTCTTCTTTTTTTAATTGTCTCTGTATATATATATATATGTGTGTATGTGTTTGTATGTTTCTCACTGCATGCAAATTTTCTATCAAATATACTGATTTTTTTTCCTATCAGTTTGATTTCAAGAAAGTCATCAAATAATCTTATTCGTAGTGCATGATTGTAGAGTTTCACACCAGGTGTGTATCCTTGCCTTCTGTACCTTGGCGATTTCTGGGCCCTGAGCATCACTGCAGCACATTTTATAACTCTGTTTTTGGAGGGGTGAGGGGAAACTCTGGAATAATTTTGATTTGTGGTTTAACATCTAAGGAACTTCTCTAGAGTCCAGTTATGAGTGTCACAGTTACTCACATATAAATTTAAACATCTCTTCTGGCTTCTGTAGCCAATTTAATCATTTTATGCCCTCTAGAATACAAGTTATGCAGGTAAAGTTAGAGAAGGGTGGAAATGCCATTTGTGGGCTGATTTCTGGGGGTGACATGATTTTTTTTGGTCTTCAAGCAGTGATGGTAATAGGATAGCATTAATGGCCCAAGACTGATAATTGTGTGTGAATTTCTTAATAGTTTAGAAAGATTTTTTAAAATTAATATAAGCACTTTCTTACTAGAACTAGATGGCATTAGGTGCCATTTATATATGTAAAAACATTGGGAAGTATGCTTTAAAATTATTATCTTCGGGTTGTGGGATTCCTTTCACTGTGGTTTTCTTTGTTTTTTCAGCTTTTAAGCATTAAGCATGTAATATTTTGGAAATATAGGAATGCAGTAAATGTTATAAACGTAGTGTGAAGGAGAGGACAAATGCATCCCTGGAAACTATGTAAAACTGATTATATTTTTGTGACAAATTGTCAAATAAATTATTAATGGTAGCATACATCTAATGATTTTATGTTCTGGTCGTAAAAGTAATGTTTTCAAAAAAACCCACCATTAGTACCGTCGTTTCACTAGCTGTTTTCAGTACTATTTTTTGAGGCATGCCTCGGTCACTGTATTAGTTACCTGTTGCTGCTGTAACAAGTTAGCATAATAACACAAATTTATTTTCTTCTGGTTCTGGAGGCCATGAGTCCAAAATGAGTTTTAAGGGACTAAAGTCAAGGTATTAGCAGAACTAGTTCCTTCTGGGAGCTCTAGTGAAGAATCCTCTTCCACTTCTATACGCTGCTGGCTTCTTGGCTCCTGGCTGCCTCACTCCAGTCTCTGTTTCTGTGGTCATATTGCCTTCTCTTTTACTGTAGTCAAATCTCCCTTTGTCTTCCTCTTATGAGAACACTTGTGATTACATTTAGGGGCCACTAGGATGAACTGGCATCTCAAGATCCTTAATTTAATTGCACCTGCAAAGTCCCTCTGCCATATAAGGTTGTATCCACAGGTTTCAGAGACTAGGACATGACATTTTGAAGGGGTCTGTTCAACAGTAACCATTACAACGGTAATGATTAAGGCCTTCACTATTCGAAATCTGGTTTTAAAGTATCTTATTATAAACTAAGGATGAAGATCTAGAACATCGAATTGACAGCTCTTCAATGTTACATGTGAGGAATCTAGATTGTTTGTGGTTTTTTTGACAACTAATTGATAAAGCTGGCCAAGGACATAACTCACTTTTCAAGGTGGTTTTCCCAGGTGGCAGAAGAACATGTGGCTCCACTCCAGAACTGAAATGGTGAATTACAGCTGCATAATTTGCTGTACCAGGTTGCTCATTTGTATCCTGTAGAGCAGGGGAAGCTTTGTTATGCTTTTGACAGGAAATAGGACTTCACACAACACATGATCAGGCAAAGCGGGAGCAGATAACCATTTTATGTACATTCTGATTTCTGATTTACCAGCTCACTGTGAAAGTTAGACACCAATGCTCCTGTGGAATAGTTTAACATTGTCCTGCCCTTTGTAAGTAGTTACTAATCTGGCTTGGCTGGAAATACACAATTACAAGTTTTAAACAAATTCTAGTAAAGTTATGAAGGACAAAAAAAGAATCAAGCTTAATTTGACTTCATTTTTTAAATGATGTTTGTATAGAATTTGGTTTCATGAGTCACTTTTAGCTGAATATTTGGAAGATATTCCATTATGCATTGTTAGTGCAGTTAGGAGAAACTGGAAAGGAAATGTGAAGTGAATTTTTAAAATAGATGCAGAATTTGATTTGTAAGAAAAGAAAAACTTTGGTTTTTATTGGGAAAAAAGAAAATAAATGTTAACTTCAACAAACATGTATTGTGACTGTAAGTTATAATCTGAGATATTGCTATGTCTCCATATGTAAATGAGGAAGCACAATTTTGTGAAGAGGCTGAGTCCACTTGTAAGATCATGATCAGCAGCAACAGACACTATAATGGAGGTGTGTTTTTTTGTGTGATAAAGCCGGGGACCCTCCAGAACAGAGGTGGTATGTGAGCTGGACCTTCAGAGCTGAGTCCTTTCCCAAGTGCAAACAGTGAGGCATGGAGGTTTGGAGGCAGATGCTATGGTAGGGAGTTGTTGACAGGGTTCTAGCATGGGACACATGAAGGAGAAAGTGAGGAGCAATCCAGGGAAAGAGGGTCAGGGCCTGCTTGAGAATGTGGATTTTGTTCTGTAAGTAATGAGGAGCCGGTTGGTCTTAAGGCTAGGAATGGGCATGGTCAGAGTTATTATTAGAAAGATAGCTTTGGCAGCTGGGCCATGTTAAAGCTCACTCATTTCCTTTTGACTAACACAGGATTATGACAGTACTAATCTGGTCATAATAATAAAATTAATAAAAATTAACAAAAAGGAGTGTGTCTGTAACTAATGGCCACTCTGTGATGTATTGTAAGGCCCACTTGGGCAGAGGGAGCAAACTCGAAAGCTGGCAGGGGTCAGTGGCAGGTGAATCGGAATCGGCCTCCTCTGAGAGTTTAGGAAGTGGCAAAATTTATGGCTGAAAGTGAGAAGTAAATTCACATTAAAAATAAATAAATAAAATTGGCATTAGCCAAATTAAACGCTGTTAGGTACAATGCACTGCTTCCTCCTTAGGATCTTTAAGTGATTAGGACAGTTAGCTGTGCTTTGATGCAATCAGAATGAACAAATCCTTCAAAAGCTTTGTAACCTTGATTATTTTGATGGAATCATTTTCCTGTTTGTTAAAGTCTGAAGACCTAAACCCATTCCATTTGACTATTTTGTGTTTACTTACCTGCCTGGTTCTTAAATAGGCAGGTACTTAAATAGTTATTGAATGAGTGAAAGAATCAAAGAAAAGGAGAGACAAGTCTTGTCTCTTCATTTTGTTTTCTCCAGTCTCCCTCCCTGTTTCAGAGGCCCAAGTACCTGGTTAAAGAATCTAATCTCTATGACAATTGCCTTGAGGGTGGGGCCTCATCTCATTTATCTCTGTGGCCCCCAAGCCCAGCATAATCCCAGTAAGTGTTGAAATGGATGAAAGAATTTCTAAGGGATAGTAACTCTATGGTTGGATTTTGGTAAATACCAAGCGTATTAAAATGTTTCATATTCTGAGAAGTTGATTCATTAAGTTTAGGAGAGAGAATTTAGTCTGTCACATTTTTTTTTTTCTGTGCACAAATGGAGCTTACACAAGATGACTTTTTTCTCCCCCCACCCCCGTCCTTTACTGTTGTTTCTTCTTATTGCTTCTCTAATGCTTCCCTTTAGAGAGAAGCCATGACGTTATTTTAATTCTGGAATGAGCTGGGATTTTAAAATGCTTACTCTACAAGGATGTCTAGAGTATAAATTACATGACTGCATTGTCACTTTTCCAACCTTTAGCTTTTAACTTTATAGCAAATATATTTTTGCATCACTGGGGTCTGTATTTACTTGTTTCCCTAATGCAGCTTTTCTCCATGGAATACTCTCAGTAGAAACATATGCTTGAAGCTTCAAAGTAATTACAATATCACTAAAAGCTTCATAATCACATTACTGCAACTAAATGTTAAAAAATTTGATTTTCCTTGATCCAATCATTTCAATTTAATTTTAGGCTACTGCATGATTGATTAAGGAAACATGGCAGGCCAAAGTCAAGGAGTGTTCATAATGCCTAAAGCCTTGCACAGAAAACTTCAAGACAATTTAATTTGGGTAGGAATTCATTTTAATCATTCTGAGCGATTTTTTAATAGGAAAAATAGATTTATTTTCGTGCTTTTTGTCTTTGACTGACTCTGATGTCATCTATCTAGCCCTCTGCCTGGAGCATTCATCCACCTTCTCTTCAGCCTTCTGGGTAGAGACCCCGGATGATACAAAAGCCCTAGTTCTAAAACAAAGAACTGAAGTCGGATTTTTTTCATAATTGTTCTAAAGATGTTCTTTCATGTTATGTATAAGATAGGCTTAAATTTTAAACTTAAAGTGTGGATAATGTTGAAATATTTGTATCTGTTTACAGTATGCAAGTGCAGCTCCAACAGTGGCTTTACATGAGGCATTTATTCTGCCTCCTTTCAATTAAATAACAGGATATGCCAGCAGCTTCACTTGTCCATGAAGATACAGAACTTTATGAATAAACATATCTACCTTTTCCTCATGGCTCACAGGGGGGCGGAGAAATGGTCTTTCATCAAAGTCATGTCTGTGGTTGTTCTCAAAAACCATTTATTTTTATTTTTAGTGAATTATGGAGACAAGTGAATATGAAGTTACTTTCCGAAGTAATGTGAATTTTCCTAATTTTAAGCGTAGTTTGTTTTAATCATATGGGCTATAAAGCCATAAATGTAGAATATTTACTGATCATATTTGATATTTACTCAGCCAGAAGTCTAGACATTAACCTGCTTTTATAATTCTGCTTCTAAGTAATTTCATCCTCTGTGGTGGGTCTGATGCGTTAGGCCAGCAGAAACCCAGACCAGATCTATTCATCCTGTCTCATACAGCATGTAATTCAGGCTGTGATCAACAGGATCCCAAGCAGCAGGAGAAACCTACTTGCCCTATTGACTCCATCCACCTGCCTCCATCCTGACAGGGCTTCTGACTTGGCCTAGTGTGAATAAATCCCAGGAGGGAAACCAGTGGTTTTTGTCTGTCTTTTGTCTACTTAGGGCCACACCTGTGGCATATGGAGCTTCCCAGGCTAGGGGTCAAATCCAAGCTGCAGCTACCAGCCTACACCACAGCCACAGCAACATGGGATCCGAGCCACATCTTCAGTGTACGCTACAGCTTACAGCAATGCCAGATCCCTAACCCACTGAGTGAGGCCAGGAATCAGACCCGCGTCCTCGTGGATACTCGTCGCGTTAACCACTGAGCCATGATCAGAACTCTAAGACCAGTAGTTCTTAACTAAGGCAGTTTAAGTCGTGTCTGTTGTCTGTTATGACCCATACAAGGAGGTTTGGAATGATATTGCCAGTAATAACAAGGGGCAGTAGATGATCCAAAAAGCAACCCTTATAGCAAATGAAGTTGTGTTGACAGGTGACAAAGAATGTTCTGAGATGTATGAAGCATTTGAATACATCTATTTTAAAGGGTTTTTAAAAAGCCTGAGTACATTATTTAATACAGTATATTGGTTTGAATATGTGCATAAACCCAGCACAGAAGTGTCTGGCTTGTTGATGTCCCATGCACATTTTCACTTTGGTTATTAAAGTGTGATTCTAGATGTATAATCCATGCCTAAGAAAGGAAGACTTTTCTTTCCAAAAAAAAAAAAGAGTGCATAGCCCCATCTCCCCCATGGAGAGAGCACAGGTTTCTTGTTTGGAATTTGCTGTTACCCTTGGTTTGGGTCTTTATTACACTGGTTTGATTAAGTTGCATAGACAATATTCTGAGTAGCTGCAGCCTTAAGTGCTACACATGGCACAACCTAAGACTGTTTTGGAGTCAGGACAAGCCTAGGTTTTTTTTCTTCTCCAATCAGGTTGAAATAAGCTTGTGCCAGTCTGAGCGTCTGTACTGACACAAGAGGGAGGTCCGTGTTTTGGAGCTGCTGTTGATGGCATCAGGCACAGCAGAGTAGTTCATCACCAGCCATGTCCACATAACTTCTTCTGGTTTTGTAGCCCATGGAGGGGGTAAAAGACTCAGAAATAGTTCAGTGAGTGAGAATGCCAGCCACCTCAGCAGCTCGACTCACTTGGATCACATGACTGTTTTGCCAGGAAGAGGCACCAGCTGCAGGGGACTAAGAGAGCATAAATCTCCCCCCCACCATGCTTCATGGAGTTTGAGGTGATCAGATCTAGTTGCCACTCTGGGTTTGTTGGTTCTCCCTGCACAGCCATGAAATTGCTCTGTCCCTTCCTGGTAGCCATCACTGTATCTCCTCTCCAGTCACTCCCTACTTGTACCCAGACATTTAGTCTAGAAGGGTCAGGCGCAAGCAGGATAAGGGCATTTTTACAAAATTTGTAATGTAAATGTAAACTTGAGTCTCTGTAAATCAGAGGCCCATCATGTCCACCACCTTGGCCACCGTGAAGGAACTTGTTGAGCCGCGTACTCAATTCAGTGACCCAGATGGTCATTGTCTTCGTGATCTGGGGCCGTATTAGTCCAACACGATATCCAGCGGCTGAACCAAAATTATGTTTGCATCTTCTAGGACCCCTTTTGATTGGGCTTCACCTGGAGGGTGTATTAATTAGTTTGTCCCAAAGGAATAGCTGCCATTTTTTTCATGTAAAACTGAAAAGATGCGTGTACCAAAACAGCTTTACTCTTAAATATACCATTTAGTTTTGACTAATGAGGCCTGTGGACTCTTCCCATATCATTAATCTTTGAGCCTGAGTACTCCTGTATGACAATGAGGCTGTCAGGTGTTCGTTTTCAGCAAATGCTTAGTTGTATGAAAAGGACTGGACTTTGTGGGGTCCAAGAATCACCAAGAAGGTGATTCTGTTGTACTGGGAAATGACCTCTCCACAGGCAGCGGTTCCTGAACATGGCCCTTCTCGCCCCTACAGGAACTGTGACGTATGGACATGTAACACTTCCATTCTTAGTACCCAGTCAGATACGAAAACCACAACAATAACACATTAAATAAGCCCAAAGCCTCCTTCCACAGTGTTATTTTAGCTTCCCATACCCACTGAGAAGCACCAGACCCCACCAGTGAATTCAGGGTCCCGTCCTCTGTGGGAACAGGTAGGATGGGACAGATTCGGTTTTGGTACCCAACAGAACCATAACAATTTGAGTCCCTCTCTTCGCCGTCATACCGGGAAAGGTATGTATAACTTTGAGCAACTCTTGGGAACGGGAAGATCTTTTTCCTCAAAGCGTGTGAGGTCAGAGTAGAGGGAAGGAGGGATCATGTTGGTATAAATGGAATTAGCTGCTCCATGTTTGTGAAGAGGGCACATTTACCATTGGTTCCAATCAGGTGCACACTCGGGGCTTAGCTGAAGTAATTTCTTTTTTTTTTTTTTTGTCTTTTTGTCTTTTTGTCTTTTGTTGTTGTTGTTGTTGTTGTTGTTGCTATTTCTTGGGCCGCTTCCGCGGCATATGGAGGTTCCCAGGCTAGGGGTCTAATCGGAGCTGTAGCCACTGGCCTGCACCAGAACCACAGCAACGCAGGATCCGAGCCGCATCTGCAACCTACACCGCAGCTCACGGCAACGCCGGATCCTTAACCCACTGAGCAAGGGCAGGGACCGAACCCGCAACCCCATGGTTCCTAGTCGGATTCTTTAACCACTGCGCCACGACGGGAACTCCTGAAGTAATTTCTAATGTTGCTGGTCCTCTCAGAGACTGTCCCTAACAAGGTCTTCATTACAGACACCGCCGACGCCTTGGCTCAGCACCCACACACGGCGCTTTCCTTCTGGGCCTAAGTCCTAGGTTTCCTGCTGTCACGATACCATCCCGTCCTCCCCTGCCTGGAGGAGAGTGAGTAAGCAACTACCAGGGTACTACTGGTGTAGCTTTTTCAGTTCTGCCTCTCTCCTCTCAGCAGAAAAGTGGGGACTCTTTTATTTCTCCCCTCCTCACTTGGGTGAGTGCACTCACTCCTAGATCCTGGGAAGTTTTTCATATCACCAAACTCAGCCTTTGACCCTTTTCCTTCTTGCAGAAATCCATGTTTCTATCAGTATCTCTTCCTTGGCCCAAACTGTCAGATCTGAGATTTGATTTTACCCTACTGACAAATAATAATTTAGCCAGTTGCTAGTTCATGGCTGCCGGCAGAGACAGGAGACTCCTGGGACAGAGACAAAAGATGTTATCATCTATGGCACAAACAGCAGCATGAGCATCAGCATATTGTCATCGGATGCTTTGCTCCCAAATCCCAGGGTCCAGATAAATAACTGTGTACATAGTGGGTTTGCATTGCAATTGAGGAACTCTGAGCTTAGAAAAGTCACTGCTTTTATAACTAGCAGTAGTCAAGCCTGGTCTTTGTCTTTCATCTTCAGAGGAACTCTGAGAAATGGCCCAGGTGAAAAAGGAGCCAGACTTTTGCAGTCTTTGCATACCCAGTTAGGCTCAAAGAAGACTGCTTTCTCAATAAGGCATAACACTTTTCGCTTCTGCAGACACTGCATTGGAACAGGCAGGCAGTGTTATTTCCAGAGCTACCCAGAATGGGGTGAAACCAGTGGCTGAAACAATAGATAACAAAAGCTATTCAATTTTTGGCCTTTGGATTAGTGAAATAATAGATATTTTCAAAGCGGGGGAGCAAATTCTAGGTGTAGAAGAGAAAGATGACAAACTTATCTTTCATTTAATATTTCATCACTGTTTAGAGTCAGTGTCTTAATAGTCCTATTTGATTGTTTCTAAGTGAATCAGCTCTCCTGCCTGTTTCCAGTTTATAGAAAATGCAACATTGTCTTGCTTTTTTATTTGTTCTTCCCTGGTACTGAGGGAAATTTTATTTTATATTAACAGTGTAAAGCTAATTAAAGATATGATATTTCCACTTTTTTGCCTTCCCTTTTAGACCCTTGTTAGGTTATTTACTGATTTATCTGGGGCATAAAATCTGTAAGTCTCATATACATATATATTTTCTCATACTCTTCAAATAATTCATATATTTATAAACAGTTGTGTTGGGGCACAGCTGAATTGAGTCACTAGGACTGTAAAAATTAAATATATTAACAATTCTTTTTAGATTTTCTAGTTTTAAAATATGCAATTTGCTTTTTTGTTTGCCTTATCTGAACCCATAAGTAAATTTTTAAAATAAAATTGATCATTTCTTTGGAATATTTTCCCCTACAGCAAGATAATGTATTACCAAAAAATAATGATGCTGTTTCTGTTTTGTTCTGTTTTGTTTTGTTTTCTTGCCATGCCCATGGCATGTGGAAGTTCCTGGGCCAGGGATCAAACCTATACCACAGCACCAACCCAGCCGCTGCAGTGACAGTGCCAGGTCCTTAACCCACTGTTCCATGAGAGAACTCCTCTGTTTCTTTAATATAGCAGTGAAATTACATATTTGTGATTTCCTCAAAACCAATTCAAAGATAAGCAAAACTAAACTATTTTTATTTCAGTCCTGCATGTTGAATAATCTGCTTAACAATGTATTCCTTTCTCCGACCATAGTTAAAATCATAGTTGGAATATAATTATGTCTTGCTTCATTCAGAAAGTATCTTTTATTCTCTTAAAATTATCAGTTAACATTCAACAATACTGCAAATTAGAAAAAGAAAAGTAGGTTAACTTGGATGCCAAATGATTCCATAACTTAACTTGAATACTTTTGGTTTTGGCCTACTAAATGCTGTATGTATGTTACAGATCTTAAGAGTTTGGCGGCTGGATGCCTTTTCCATCCCAGTATCTATTACTTATAGCTTGATGGGGAGAACTTTGCTTTCCTGGTTAGGAAGCATCTTTTATATTTATGAGAATTCTAACGCACAGTTTAATGGGCTTTTCTGTATTCATTCCACAGCTATTTTTCTTAAAGAAGTAATTTTATGGAGAAAAATCTCTTTAAAATTCTTTATCCAAGGATAAAATTATCTGGATTATTTTATTCTTTCCTTGTGATCACAAAATAAAAAAGTTGTTTTTATACATAGAAATTTCATGAGCATGATCCGTAGATTAATATGACAGTTAGCTCTTACTATGTTCTTAAGAATTTAGTCTATATATGTAAAATATGACTTATAATATATAATATAAATACATGTGTGTGTATATATATACATACATAAAATATGATTCTCTTTACATTTTGTAAATAGAAGAGAAAGTGACATGGAAAAAAATAATTCCCAGTGTTTGAGAGCTCACGTTGGATGTTACACTTTAAGTGCTGTACCTGCATTATCATGCCATTTAATCTTCACAACATGATGTGACCCAAATGATCCCCATGACCCCCTGGAGGAAACAAGCTCTGAGGGGTCACGTTGCTTCTTCAGGGTTATAGTGAGTAGCCCCGAGAGGAAGGATGTGAGCCCAGGTCGTGTGGCCTTGGAGCTGCTGTACTTGGATGACACTGCTGCTCAAGTTTGCACTGTGCTTTCTTTTAGTTCCTCAATTCTCTTTCCAGGTCTCTTATTTTTTCCCTAACAGAACCCTTCTTGTCTGCCTCCTGAATCTAGTTTAGAGGCTAAAATAGCAGATGAAGCTAAAAAGTTTCTTTGACTTATAACAATTTCCTCCAGAATTATCTTGTTGAAAGTAAATAGCCCATCTGGTTTCCTCTTCACAGAGCAAAGCTCCTAAGTGAGCTTTGTGACTGAAGCTGGCTGAATTCCACACAGTTCGACTGTTGGCCCGAGGGAGATGAACACAATCTGTTTCTTCTATTTCTAATAAAGGAAAAGAGTTCCTTCATTTGCCTCTTTAATTCATTGCTTGAATTTTATGTCCTTTCTCACAATAGCAGCTTTCCTGCTGTGGTCTGTGGTCTCCCTCTCGCTCTCGCTCTCTCGAACACACAGGTGAAATGGAAACTACATAATAAACACATTTTGGTACAAGGACACTACAATGAAATATCATTAAAACTTGCATTCTGAGACCATTGTATAAGGTTGTTAGTTGTGTGACTCCCATTGATTAGCAGGAGCTGGAGGGGAAGATTGAGAAAGCCGTGTTTCTGCTGCTCTATTCTGTGCCTGCTCTCTGAATAAAGAGAAGTGTTTAGTGTTCTGCTCTAGAATCCACGGAGTCAAACAGCTAAGCTCTGCACAGCCTGTGAGTTTACCTCTGAGTACCTGAATTTAGCTCTCTGCGTTTCTTTCTAAGAAGCCGCAGGGACCATCCTTCTGGCCCTGGTAATTACCTTCCTACAGGGCTGACTGAGGGTTACAGAATGGGGACTTAAAAATGGAACCTGAGTTTCTCTGGCTAAGAAAATAATTTGATTCTTTTCGTGTTTCAGAGCAGGTAAGAATCTTGTAAACTTTATTAGTGGTTAAATGTATTATTTTAATTTCTAATTTTCTTTTAGAACCAGGTTTCAAGAGGTCATCATACAGTGTTTGGTGATGTCTTCCCGTGACTTCCACATCTCATTATTTTGAGGGAAGAGTTCAAAAAAGCCAGGTCCTTACCTCCTAGAGGCCTGATACTGCTCCTTAAATGTCAACTCACAGACAGGATGTCTCGATTTCATACCCGGGAATGTGTGTTCTTAAAGAGATACTATGAGGTGCCACCTGATTAGGGGCACTGCTGACGAAGACAGTGGGATTTCAGGCCCCAAATAATTAGGATGGCCCTGCAGTCTCAAGTTTGCACCTACAGAATTATGATTGCAAATGATGTTGCCATAAAGTTGTTTCTAAGTCCATGTTCCTTTGAGGGAGCAAAGAGATCTTCAGGGGTATCACTTGAAGGCTGGATAGGAGGGGGGCAGCCTGAGAAAGGGTTCCCCTGACCCTCCTCCTCCTGCACTTGGCTGCTCCCAGCCCTGCTGCCGACTTCCTATTAGTGCCTGTCTGACATCAGGCTGGTATAAGGCTGTATGTGGAGTGTGTCCATCACAGACATTAAAAAAAATTTGGAAAAAATTTCTAGAACTTACAATTTTCATTTTTATTGCTAAAGATAGCAAATAAAAAAAATGAAGGAACATACAAAGTAATGTGTAAAGAAAATCTTCATCTTTGAAACTCTGTAGTTCTCAGTGTTTTTATTTTCCAATATAAATCTCTACACAATTGGTAAATGCAATGAAATTATTTGATATAGTTTATAGGTAGTTAACAATAATCCTATTTTTCTTGTAGATTTTTGCAGTGCAAAATATGAAGTCCTTTTGTTTTACACTTCATGTGCGATTGTCTTTGATCACCTGCTGGTGCTAGATCCTATCAGGCCCATTTATGTATAACAACTAATTTAATATTCTTTAAGAAGTAGCCCATATGATCCCTAATTTTTAGGTGAGGAAATCAAACCTTGCTTTTTTCTATTCAGAACATATTTATATATAGTCACAAATATTTATAAAATGTTATAACATTGACTAAAGTTTCTTAGCTGATTTTATGCTTTTTTGGGGGAGGGGCTTTTTAGGGCTGCACTTGCGGCATATGGAAGTTCCCAAGCTAGGGGTCGAATCAGAGCTGCATCTGCAACCTGTGCCACAGCCACAGCAATGGGGGATCTGAGCCATGTCTGCAACCTACATCACAGCTCATGGCAACGCCAGATCCTTAACCCACTGAGCAAGCTCAGGGATCGAACCCATGTCCTCATGAATACTTGTTGGGTTTGCTTCAGCTGAGCTACAACAGGAACTCCTGATTATGCATTAGAAAGTCATTTTTGGAACTCAGAATGCATTACTCCTGAAAACATTTTAAGATGTCAGTTTGGAAAATATTCTAGTGAGCTTTGACGTATGGCCTCGAATGGCCTAAGGCATTCATGTATCTAATTATTTTATTGGAAATCTAAGGCGACTGAAGCTGAGAATCTGGCTGCTAGTGCTCTAGTTGCACTCCTGATACTCAGTCTCCTAGGGACTTTGGAGGAAGAAATGGCGGGTTTGTACATGGGGAGGAATACAGACACAGAGGCCTCGGTTTCCTAAGGGATGTTAAGATAGTATCTCTCCAGAGCACCTTCCAGGCTGGATGTTCTGCTTACAACCTCCTCTGGTCCACCAGTGCCCGTTGGCATTGGGCTCCTTTTGTCCAGATGGAGGGTGCTACCAGTTCAGGCAGTCGTGTTAGTTCTGAGAACCTGGGCTGACAGTGTCTTCACTCTTCCCTCTCACTGTTTCACTCTCAGTCCCTGCTTTTAAGAATGAACCTCCCCAGTCCTCCTCTCTGATGCTAACTAAAGAGGATGTCAGGTCAAGAATGTGAATCTTTGTCCCAAATTTATCCATCCCCAGGCCCTGCTGTCTCTTAAGTAAGGGGTTTAATTACAAAGCAACGGCTATCTATAGCCTTTTAGGCAGAAGCGCCAACTCTGTGTTGTGGCTATTGCAGTTTCAGCACCTGGGAGAGCATAAGAACTTAACTGACTCTCGAATATATTGACTCAACAAAGGAACAACTGAACATAGTCTAAGACCTCCACATTCTGCTGACAGATAAAATATTGGCAGTCCTGCAAAGAAAATCTAGGTAGAAAAATATTTGCCGAACAGTGTGTGTGGATTCTGCATTTCAGTCATCTTAGTTCATAATCAGGCTCCACTCATTACCATCTGTGTGACTGTGGGACAGGAACCCCCATAAGGACCCCCTTCCTCATCTGAAAAGTGGGGATACTGTGAGCTACCTCTAGGGAGGCGTCCAGGGCTAAATATTAAGTTAGCCCAGTACCTGACACATTCTCAAGCTAGACAATTGGTGTATGTGAAAGATACAGAAAAATAAAGACCTGGTCTCTTACGTTTCACCCACATAGCCCTCCTGCTGAGAATGTGTTTGTTTTTCTCTTTTCCAGGTGCTTAGAAATATGAATCTGTTTTGGTTTAACCCACAGGCTTTAAAATATGAAATTTAACAGTATAGCTATGAGTTAATTAACATGAATTAGAGACAGGAATGAATATAAAATGGTAAAGTTCAATGTGGTAGAAATAAGACTTTAATAATTTTTGTTATGTTTACTAAAAGTTTATTAAAAAGCAAATGATTTATTTTATTATATTGTAGTTGTTTTTCATTAGAATTCTCTAAAAATGCCAGAAACGTACCTCTATACTGCTTTTCAAACAGAATAGTTTACTTTTGACTTTTTTCTTTTAGATAATATGGAGTCTAGTCTAAAGTCTGTTTATCTGAAACCATATGGAAAAGTTGAATATTTCTTAGCAGACAGATAAAATGTAAAATAAGATTTTCCTAGTAACCAACATGTAGAATACTATTGAAATCCACAAGAAAATCTGAAGTAAATGTTTCAAATATTAAGTGAGGTTTGGGTCATTTAATTTTTACCTAAATGATTTAAAAAGTTAGCTTTTAGTATGCCTTTATGGTTAAATCAATCCCTTAGATATCAATCAACAATGTACAGGCAATGAAGCTTCTCTCTGACACTGATTCATTAGGAAAGCTCATTTAAGGAGTTAAACATCTCTCACTTGTCAACACCGAGATAATTATGCACTATTAATTCTCATGTCATTTCAAAAAGTGCTATTTTAAAACTATTCATTTCATCAATCCTGAGAACTAGGATAAGGTAGACAGCCTGCTGTAAACCAATTTAAGATGTGATTACATTGCTTTATTCCTGCAATGCAGGAATCAGAAAGTTGATTTAATGTGAATACAGCTTTTGAAATGTTTCTCACTTCATTTTAAGAGATGAATATGATTAGGCAACCTTGAGAGGACAAAGGAGCTGATGTAGAAGAAAGGAGCTTTAATTTATTCTGCCATTTGCAGAATCAAGGCGGTAGGTGGGGAGGGCTGAGGAAGAAAATCAGGAAATGGTAGTTTTCTTTGTCGTTTTATCTAAATGAACCTTTTGTGAGTATCAGCTCTCTGCATATTATTAGCTGAGAATTAGAGTGGTTTAAACTTCTTTGCAGTGATCATCTATGGGAGAACTAGAATATTATTTTTTTTTCAAATTAGACGACTTTTGTTGCTTAAAGTTTCTTTCAAAGAAGCAATTTAAAATAAACCAGAGAATCAGTATATCATGGTAGATGTTTAGAAACATTGATTTACGTATCCTTCCAAGTGTATAATACTTAAAGTTCATTAATCTGCAGACTTTGCATAAATATTGTTGTATAAAATTTCTGTTCTTTGTTATTTTTACTTTTTTTTGACCTTATGGAACAATGGTCAAGATAAATTTTAGCATGTATTTGTTTGTTTATTTATTTATTTATTGCTTTTTAGGGTGGTTCCCAGGCTAAAGGTGGAATCAGAACTACAGCTGCTGGCCTACACCACAGCCACAGCAATGCCCTGAGTCGCAGATGGCTGACGCACTGAGCAAGGCCAGGGATCGAACCCTGTGCCACAACAGAAACTCCCTCAGCTTTTATTTTAAAGGCACATCAATTTAAAGGAGATACTTACTTTTACAAAGACATTATAATATGGTTTCATTTTTTTAAACATTTTTTAATAGAAAAATACATGAAAATAGTTTGTTTATAAATGAAACTATTCCCCACATGCAGTCATATGCTTCTGTTGGCTTTATTTTGTGTGCGTGTGTAAATAAAGAGTGAGGTTTTAAAGCTATAATTTTGCTAACCTCAGTGATAAATGATGAAGTCATAACTGAAGTCTTAAATGTTGAGTCTGATTGTACATTGACCTATAAATAGAAGACTCTTGCTTGTTGATCCATGACTTTCCAGGCAGTCTTATTACCTTGTTTCAAGCCCTAGGTAAATTGACTGGCATACAAGTATGCTGCACTTCTGTATAAATGCATTGTTTTTTTGTCACGTTTGAAATGATTGATAGTTTGTGTAATTTACTGCTATAGTAGGTTTAATTCTAATACTAACTTAGCCAGTTTTTTTTTTTTTTGTTTTTTTGTTTTTTTGTTTTTTTTTTGTCTTTTTAGGGCCACACCCACAGCATATGGAGGCTCCCAGGCTAGGGGTCAAATCAGACCCTTAGCCGCCAGCCACACCACACCACAGCCACAGCAATGTGGGATCCAAGCCACACCTGTGGCCTACACCACAGTTCACGGCAACACCGGATCCTTAACCCACTGAGTGAGGCCAGGAATTGAACCTGCGTCCTCCTGGATGCTAGTCAATATGTTTCCACTGAGCCACTACAGGAACTCCAAGTGAGTGTTTTTTTTAAGAATGCATTGCAAACTAAAAAATTACTTCTTGGATACTTAAACTTTTTGCTATGACTTTATAAAGAATCTGATAAAAGTCCATTTGCATTCTTAATTTTTGTCTTCTGTGCAATTTTTAAATATTGTGGTGTTATGACTTTTACAGAAGTACCTTATCATAGTATCTCACTGAAGCAGTGCTTTTTAGGCCAAACCAATAGCTATTTTTCTTGTTCATTTCTATTATAATCACCTTGAATTTTGGTTTTCTTACCAATTGACAGTAAAAAAAAAAAAAAATGACAACATTTTTAACTTTACTAGGTATATCTTAATTGACATTAGTCCTCAGGTTTTAATGGTTAGCATCACTGAGTTCTTTACTCAGTGAGTTTTTTTTTAATCGATCTCGGAAGAGAGCCAATGCCCATGGTTACAAACTAGAGCAATTTAGGCACAGTTTCTGCTGTTTAGAAGCTGTGTTTAGTTGGAGAAATAAGACCTACGTATATGCAATAATTAATAGGAACAGCCATATGAGACATGCGGCTAAGGAAAAATCAGTCCAGGTTGGAACGATTGTTTCTTTGCACATCAAAAAGATGAACGTTGACTTGAACCTTGAAGAATGTCTGGCTTTTGTAAGATGGAGAGGAATGTAAAGGACAGGATTAACGGGTGCGTGAGTGATATGAGCATATCGTGTTGAAGGATGGTTAGAAAACGGCTTAGTCTGAGGTGGAGACTCAAACAGAACCAAAGCTGGGTTTCAGAAAGAGGCTAGATAGAAGAAGGAAGGGAAAGATGTGAACATTTAGCACCTACTTTTTGCTGGGTATTTTACTTGAATTATGCCACGTACTTCTCAAGATACAACCCTGTAGTTTGATGTTGTGATCACAGTTTTGCAATCCGGGGTAGAATCTTGCAGAAGGCCACCAAACAAAGAAGTGAGCGGGTTCAGATGTGAATAGTCAAGTCTTTGTGCTGTCAAAGTTTCTACTGTTTCACCTGTCCCATCCGAAGATGATGGGCAAAACAAGGATGGTCCTGCTGTTTATGCAAATCGAACATACTTAAACATAACATTTCTTTTTCTTCTTCCCACATCAATTTATTCCAACTTGTTTTTATGAATGCCTTCATCATTCTTCCAGTAACTCAGACTTAAAACACTGGAGTCATATTTATTCTTAAAATTAGCTTTTATTTCATATATGATGTCTAAATGAAAAGTAGAAGAAGAAGTGGACAAAGAGTAGATTATGCATAAAAACATTCTTAATTATCATTACTACAGTAAGCCTAAATTGTTGGTGATCTCCGTTGTCCTACAGATACTAATCATGTTCCACGGTTTACTAGATCTATTATCTATTCACGGTTTCAGCATAGTATATAGAAGGAGTTAATTCAACTATCTAGTCTTAGACTTGTGTATTTTGCTATAATACAGTAGAGTTTTAGCTTGTATTTTTTCCTCCATATTTTAGCATTTTATCATATATTGATTTCAATTTTTTTCTCCATGTTAGTTTTTCTCTCTTGAGTGAGATTATGAAAAGGCAAGAATGATTTTATATGCTTCCTCAATATCTTCCCCACACTTTGCCCATCACCTGGTAGTCAAAATGTATCTACTGATTTACATTACCTGAAATGATCTGAAACATGTTGATGTATAAAATACCATAGCTTTTTTTCTGTTCCAGTGTCTATATGTAGCCCATACCAACCATCACTTAATCCTAAACCCTTCATGGGAGTAACTCAATAATATTTGCAAAATGGTTAACAGAACTTTTTAGTGGACAATGAAGAGCTCTTCAAAAAATGTTGAAGTACCATCATTTCTGTGAGCTCCATTGCTGGGTCTTGTCTTACAAGTACCATTCTCTGATCGAGAAACCATTTATAGCAATGTCTATATTCTAGCAGTTCCTTCGGACTTAATTAGGGGTGAAATTTAAGATATTCTGCTTCCAAGTATGAGGACCTAAGACCCTACTGGAATCCACTCTCTTCAAAGGAAAATAGCTATAAATCTTGGACATAATACAGAACAACTGACTGAAGGTAGCAGAGGGTGAAGAGAAGTAGAAAGTCTGGTGACAGGTGCATGCTGACTTGGGGAAGGGAGATAGGGAGCTATAGAGATAGGTTCAAGTATTTTAGCCTGGGGCCAAGTCTAGTACTTCTGGACACATGAGGCACAGGGATAGGAAAACTCAGTCTTTCTAGTGGGGGACACAGAAAAGTGAAACCATTTGGCTTTAGGAGCCACAATCCTTAGAGTTTGGCCTGGGTCCTCATGCTGAACTTTAGCCAGCACATAGAGTTACCAGCAAGAAGACTAGAGGAGCAAATGGCTAATGGCAAAAAGTTGTGAACCAGCCCATCTATCCCCTTGTAAGGTACTTCTTCCCAGCCCACCAATGATTCTGCTTAAATCTCAGTAACAAGGACTGTGTAATATGGCCACCCCTGGTTGTTAAGTGTAGTTTTGTAAATCTAGGCACCCCGCTACCCCCGATGATATCAGGGTTCTGTTAACAAGGAGGGAGACTAGGCACCCAGCAGGATTTTCCATAGTTACAGATGCTTTATATATGCTGATCCTCCTCTAGGATCAACTGTCACATCTGCTGAGACGCTTGCTCAAGCAGGGATGAAAAGCATTCCTTATACACCAAAAAGACTTTTCCTTACCTTACATGTAAGTCTAAAGATATGTGTCAAGTCCCCAGAGGTTCCTGTGATTGATATTCTCAAGAGAAACAGGTGGAGATTTGTCAATTTCTGTTATCTTTTTTCTTTTCTCTCTCTCTTTTTTTAAATTTTTTTATTTTTGCTTTTTAGGGCCGCACCCATGGCATATGGAGATTCCCAGGAGAGGGGTCAAATAGGAGATGTAGCTTCTGGCCTATGCCAAAGCAGTGCAGGATCTGAGCCACCTCTAAATCAAAAGTTTCAAGCGGTAACCCACAAGGGAAACAAAGTTTGAAGTTCCTTTTATTCTTCTTCTCCTGAACATGGCCTTTTCTCATGTAGGCACAACCCCATCTTCCTAAAGATATAGATTGAATTTCTTGGCCTCAAAAAACAAGATTTTAGTGATGTAGCTTCTGTGTTTTCCTAATTTTTTGTTTTCATGATATTTAGCAATCATTACTACTTGGATATCTTTTGTCTTTTATTTTTTTCTTTTACCATTCTCTCTCTTTCTCTCTCCCGCCCCTTACTGGCCTCACTCCAGCCCTCACTCCCACGTGCATGTGTTTTCTGTAATCAGTTCATTTGTAGAAGAGAGAAAATAGTATTTAATAAACACCTTGTGTCAGACACTATGATTGTGTAGACGGATGCTCATTTAATCTTCAGAGCAGCCATGCATTCCTCATAACCCTATTGTATAAAAAGTGTATTGTAGGCTCAGAGAGGCCGCAATTACCCCAAGATCAGCAGTTAAGACCCTAGTTTCTCTGACATTCTATGTATTTCTAATGTTACCATGTTTTATTATTAATACTTTATAACATTGCTAACTATTGCTGGGGGGGGCACTCTTTAATTTACATAGTTATAGCATGTTTTATAACTCAGGTCCAATTACATTTTATTCAGATTCAGAATTCATTTCCTAAATTATGACAGATTATTGGGAGTCTTTCTGACTCAACTTTGCATTGTTCTCTTTAAATGTACAAATAATATGGCTAGTTAATCAAGAATTGTCTATTTCTAAAGATCAGAAGTAATATTGAACAGCATAGTTTTAAGGAAAATTTCCTGTTGAATCGATATAACAATGAGTAGGGAAAATATACTGTATGAGTAAAGACATAGAATTTTTTACAGATCTAATTTTACAAAGAAAGTCATGTCCTGGCATTTTGAATGGGGCTATAAATTTAGTGATAGTTCAGTGGCAATAATAGCATATTAAATAGGACTCTTCATTCCTGAAATTTTAGGTTTTCTTAATGGTAGTTGCCATTACTGGGAGCAACCAACCTTGAGAGTGTATTTAACTCAGGTTTTGGAGTAATGCTTGATAAAATTTCAATTTCTGTGACCCAGAAATATCGACGTCCTAATTTTCTGAGTTAAAAACTTTCTTTTTATGTTTTTGTCGTTGCTTAAATGGGCAAATGCTGGTTAAATGTCTTAGAGAATACAGTATTTTCAGGAAATGACAAGAAGTATTGATTTACCTTATTCTTCTCCCCTCAAGCAGAACAGCCATAAAATATGTTCAATTTCTTCTCATTTCTGTCTGCAGATTACACTGACTTGTGGTGCAGATGACGAGTGTGGACATGATAGGAGGATATTGACAGTTTCTGGGATTTGACTTTAAAGCTTTAGCACTAAAAAGCACACTGACAAATCCAGCGATAACTCTATTCACTTAATTATTGTAGTGCTAAACTTTATTTCTTACTTATAAAAACGAATGCAGGCCTGACAAAGAAAATACAGATAAGAACCATTCCTTTTGGATTGAAATTTCACGTTTAACATGAACCCTGCTTTTGAACTATTTTTGAAAATTTAAACTATTCCACATATAATATATCATTACATTTCAAAAAATGTATCATTAAATGAAATTAATTCAAATCTGGTAAAAAAAAAATTTCTATTCCCAGATACTGATTTTTTTTTAAAGGATAAAAGGTTAAAATTTAACTTAATTTGACTTGTATGTAATTTTCAATTATGTTAACTGCCCTTAGATTAGTCAAAGGTAAATGAATTCTTCCAGGACTATAATTTCTCTTGAGGAGTGATACAGTTTAATTCTGAGTAACTGAGTTTTTAGGCTTAGAAGCGCCCATCTGCTCGTTTGCTTCCAGGAGCACCAGTGCTAATGGACAGGTTTCCAAAGGGCTGCAGTAAAAGACATGCATCATATATACTTATTATTTCTATTTAGTTCTGCTTCTGGAGGCCTCTTGTTCTGCCAATTGCCATGATTATCACCCTTATCTCTGGCCTGGAGAATAAGAGAAGCAATCACAATTAAGCTACTGATTGCAGCTGTTGACCGAAATGCCTACCAGAACTCCATATTTCCTCGTCTATGTCTTAAAACACCAAGTTGCTCCAGTATTTATCCTTGGAACTACACAGGTCGATAGGCAATTTTTTTTTTTTTTTTTTAGTATATTCAGTAAATTTTGTGTGTCACATTAAAAGCTCATGTGCAAATTGAATTAGCTGACTTATTTCTGATATTTACCTACTGTTTGAATGATTCAGTCATTGTGCACCTCCTCAAACAGCTCTTTTAAAAAGGCTACAATTAAACTTTTGTTATGCATTTAGAGTTCTGAGATCTGACTGGGTTAATTTGAATATTTTGAGAGATCTGTGTGTCAGTAACAAAAGTTTCTTAGAAGCTTAAAAAGCTAGTTTTTGGCATCTTATATTTTGGTGATAGAAGAATGAAGTTCAATGGATGGAGAGTCTCCCTTTCCAGCTTGGGTGCCTTTCATACATTTGGAGGAGGGGCTGTCAGAGATGATAATTGGCTCCAGTGCTGTTCCCACCCCTCACGTTGTTGTGGACAGTGCTTGGTGCAGCTGCTCACTGTCACCCCAAAACCATGTTAAGAGAAAAACCTGAAGATAAACTCTTATTATCCTTCATTGCCCAAAGCAGGACTGGTAACATGCTTCTTTGATCCTACACCTTTATGGTGAATATTTGGGTAGCCCAACATACCATCTCTCCTGAGGATGTTGTAAGGTGATCAGTGTGGCAAGGTGGTCAGAAAGAGAGGCAAGATGACTGCTCCAGGACAAGAGTGTATTATCAGCAGTAAGCTGAAAATAATCTGGTTTGCAGTTGGTCAGTCACATTCATTCATTTTATGTCGATTCCTGTAATTGGTTCAGAAGGTGCTTATTTTTTTTTCTGATGCAAATTATATGGGCTTATTCTTTCTGTGAATTTATTTCTACTGAGACCTGAGGCTGATTAAATGTAAGAGGTTTAATGGATATTAGGTTTTTGAAGAGATGGTGGTTGTGACCAAGGACTTGGATAATAAGGCTGATGAATACTAGAGATATTTGTGAGAAGAGAGAACAGTCTATGCCCTGGATCCCCAAGACCATCCTCAGGCCCAGTTTGCTAGAGGTACTAACAGAACTCAGAAAAGCTGTTATTCTCACAGTTATGGTTTATTACAGCAAAGGATACAGGTTAAAATAAGCAAAGATAAATATGGGCATACCTCAGAGATATTGTGGATTCAGTTGCAGACCACCTGCAGTACAAGCAAATATCGCAATAAAGCAATTCACAATTTTTTTTCATTTCTCAGTGCATATAAAACTTAGGTTTACACTATTCTATGGTCTATTATATGCGCAATTGCATTATGTCTAAAAATGTATATTTATTAGTTACTAAAAAATGCTATCACCTGACAACATAGGGTTGCCACAAACCTTTAGTTCATAAAAACCACAATATCTGCAAAGTACAGTAAAACTAGGTGTGGCTGTATAGAACAGAGCCCAGATGAGACCGGGTACAAGCTCCTAGTCCTCTTCTCCCAGTGGAGTTGTAGGGACTGGTTCTTAATTCTCCAGCAATGAAGTACGATGACATTCATGGATTATTTTCAGCCAGAGAAGCTCACTGAGCCTTGGTTTCCAGGGATTTTGGTGGGGTTTGTGTTGTAGCATGGAGCACCAGTATGGATGGTAGTTGGTCCATCTTTAGTCCCTCTAGAGGTCAAACTGGCCCAGGCACTAGTTGAACCAAAGCAGGTGTTCATCATAAATCACACTGTTCATGTCGACTATATGCTGTGGCTCAAACCTCTAGATATAAAAGATGCTTGGGTATGCTAAAGGTTAGAAGTTCTGTCTCAGGAGCCAGTCAGAGGCCAGTCCTTTCTTTAGAATGTACAGAGGTTGAACACACTAGCATAGCATGAATCTGTGCCAGTTAGTTCATAGGGCCATGAACTTCAGTTTGACTGTCTGGATCAAGGTCTTAGAAACAAACAACTGTGATCACATAATGGGTGGAATCCTCGAAATAGACAAGCACTGGGGATGCACAAGCACATGGCCAATGGATTGTACTATAGTTGGAGCCAAGGGCTCAGAATCAATATAGTTTGTCAGCTTGGGCTGAACTGGTACCAGGAAACGGATAACAATAAAATCTTTGTAACTAGACACTCATTTCCTAAGCTGAGCACCTGATCCTTCTGTGTTCTCTACCTGAAGCCAGAATTAGGGTGGGGTAGGGCAGAGCAAGGAGCTGTAGCAATGTTGCAGTGGAAGATAAGGTCAAGGAGCTATAGCAAACATCATTGTTTCATAACTTTTATTGTCTCAGAAACAATGAGAAAACAGGTACTTTCACTGACACTCCCTGGTGCCTTTGAGGGAGAATCTCTCAAAATTTCTCAATAATGGTTTGTATTAATATTAGCTGTTTTTAAATCTCTGGACCTCAGTTTTCTCTTTTGTAAAATGAGGAGGAGTGACTACATCATTTCTAAGGTTTCTTTTTTTTTTTCTATTATAATTTTACAAGGAAGTACCCAAGAAAAACCACTTACATCAATATGTTTCTGACCTTTTACAGGGTATTATATTGTTCTCTTCGGTTTTCCTTTACCTTTTCCATCTTGGCTTGGCTGCTCTGCTTTGCTAAGTAGTAAGCATTTCTTCTGGAAACATACCCCTGCTGTACTGTGCACTCAGGTGGGGCGAGGACGTGGTTAAGGAATTCCCCGAATGAACTGCAGCTGTGACTGACGGCAGGCTGAGCCCTGCCGCTTGGCCAAGGGATCGCCAGCCTGGC
Source organism: Sus scrofa (assembly GCF_054392235.1). NCBI lineage: Eukaryota > Metazoa > Chordata > Mammalia > Artiodactyla > Suidae > Sus > Sus scrofa. The sequence continues at coordinate 5,525,048 of NC_139383.1, forward strand.
TCCTGGAGTCGTCAGGGAAACTGATCTCGTTTCTGGTCTGTAGAAGAGTAGGTAAGTGCTTCAACCAGGCTGTACAAGTTTAAAGAGATTGGAGATGATGGATTAGGGCTATATGTGTTTGCTTTTATTTATTTTCCTCTTCTCTTTCCCTTCCTCTTTCTCTCTCAACATTTACTGTGTGCCTACAGTGTGCTGAGCACTGAGAGATGTGAATGAAACAGAGAAATCCCTGCCCTCAAAGAGCTTAGAGTGAACAAATAGTAAAGTAGGTAATATAACGTATATTGATGTTTTTATGGGAAAAAAAAAAAAAAAAACGGGGAAAAGGATAGGAAGCATGGAGGGGCATAAACGAGACTAGTCCTGATATCTTTGGTGATGGTGGAGACCTCAAGTTGCGGAGAGTTGGAATGGGGGAAAGCAGAGAGAGGAGGCCGAGCTTTTTGAGGGCCTTTCAGGATTCTGCATTTCCTCTTCACTCCTCCACCAGTGGGAACATGTTTGTGTCTGGATGTACTGTTGCTTCCATGTGATGCAACATCCAACTCCAGGAGTTTTGAAAGTTGTGCCTGACCTGGGTAAGGAGACTCCTGGAGGCTACTTGCAGGAATAGTTGTCTCTTTAAGTCTGGGGCAGCAGAGACTCTCAGGATTCTGGAGGTCTCATGCGACATCCTTCGGCTATCACTTGCTGGAAGCAGTAGGAGTCTGAAAACCGTGATGTCTCTGTTTTGGGCGTTGTTAACTGTTTCTCTGCTGCTGAATATCCTGACTATGTTGTCTTTCTCATCGTCAGAGCTGTCTAGTGTGGCTTAATGAGCTAATAGTGGCTTAGGAAACTAATTTAGCAAGTTATAGCTAGCTTTTATTTTTTAGTGGAATGGAATGGAACGGAACAGAACAGAGTAGAAAGGAGAGAGCTTCTCATCTAGTAAGGTCCTTGTGGTTCTGCAAAACTGAGCGTTTATGTGATTTTTAGGTTGTGATACAAAATGTGTTTCTTACTGTGTTTTGTGATTTAAAAGCTCTGAAAGCTGCTGCTTTAGATGTGCAAGCTCTGTTCATTGGTTTGACCAGTGTCTCTGTCTAGTATTCCTGTACCTACCACTGATGTTTGTCAATACAGTGGTTGTACATTCATCCTTCCTGGCACTCAGTTCTTTTTAATGTCATTTCTTTATAGAATTTTTAATGAATTTTTAGAGTCAACAAAATAATAAATTGAAGTCTCTGAATATGTGTTCATAATTCCTAGTGTCTTTTCTGCTTCTAAAGAAGCAGTAGATTTTTGTTACCTGTGCGTATAGATACACATGGCCTTTTATGACAGTGTTATCACCTACATGCTTAAGAGTCCAGCCAGGAAGAGATCTAGCAAGAGTAGCTACAATGTGGTCCAAAGTATTGGCATGGCAGGTTTCTCTTCTCCCTGTCCTGGTACTGAGCTACTGATGCTTCAGGGAGATGGGGCTGCCTTCCTCTCCCTTGCTTATAAATTGACCATTTCTCATTGGTTGTTTGGTGGAATTTCTTTGCTGATAAAAACTTGTTTTGAATGTAGAATAACTAGGTGAGAATAATGCAAGTGGAAGTAATTTATTAACTGAAAAACGCTAAATACATCCCCCCACATGTGTTCATGGAAGAGTATTTTCCAAAACCATTAGTGGTTTGATAAAGATTATAGGTTATAGGTCAACTGAACTGGAGAAATGGTGGGTTCTGAAGGTTACTGTAAAAAAAAGCAGGACTCTTCAGAGTCTTTCATGAGATAGAGCACATTTTGATTCTTCAGGTATTAAACAAACTTCTTTAACCATAGAACTTTTTTTCCTTGGGCTGCCTAATGAGATGATTGTTTAGAGGAACTCAGAATGGGAGGTACATTTAACCATATTGATTTTGATCTTGAAATCTTGACACCAAACTTCTTTACTTTGGACATATTCTTGAAATTATGAAAAAGTTGATATTTTTCGGCACTAATCTGTTATGCAGGATTTTATAAGGCTTTATCTATTTTGAGATAGTGACATGTATTGTTAATTCATTGAAAAAGGTAAGATATTGGGTGCTAAAACATTTCATTATCTTTATTTTGAGTGTGTATAAATTGAGGAAAATATTTTTACTCTTGGTAATTATCTGACTGAAATGTTCTTGCTTTTCGTTTCTAACTATATCTTTGGATATAGTGAGGACTTTCACTGTCAAAAGCTTTTCATGTGTTTGTGAAGAGGTTCCGTGTTTATAGTCTGATGCTTATCACGTGTGGAAAATAAGTAATATACTCACTTTCATTCTGGTGGAGTTCTTTTCGTTTTGAAAAAGGTCAATAGGAGAAGGATTATAGTATTTAAAACTTCAGTAAATCTACTGAAGACTCCATTTTTTAGGACATTGTATCCTTCACGACCAAAGCTGTTTATTGCAGCCTGAAGGCATAACGTGTGGTGATGAGGAGATCTATTATTATCGGGAACCATACCCATTTACAGGTTGTCTCAAAGCCCTTTCTTAGTTTTTTTTCTTTTTTTGTTTTTAGGGCCACACCTGTGGCATATGGAAGTTCTCAGGCTAGGGGTCGAATCAGAGCTGCAGCAGCTGCTGGCCTACACCACAGCCACAGCAACATGGGATTCGAGCCACATCTGTGAGCCACATACACACCGGATCCTTTAACCCATTGAGCGAAGCCAGGGATTGAACCCACATCCTCATGGATACTAGCTGGGTTCTTAACCCACTGAGCCACAATGGGAACTCTGCTTTCTTAGTTATTGAAACTCTTCTGCCTAGTAGCTGAGCAGGTTGTCATTGATGTAGTGATTTTGGTGGTGTAGTTCTATTTATTTTATATGGGATAAATGTTAGGTATCCTACCCCAAATTGATTCAGAGTTGCTAATGAGTGAAAGCTATTCCTTTTCCATAATGATCTTTTCATGTGGAGTAAACAGACAGTGCTTTTAACTGAGAGGCAGAGAGAAAGCATCAATTTGGGAGTGTGAGCTCTGAAGACAGATGGTGAAATTAGGTTTTCATGAGCATTATAAGTGTGCTAATACATACAGAGTGCTTAGAGTAGTGCCTGCACATAGTAAGTGCTCAGTAAAATTTAGGTATTGTTATTTTGAGTTAGAACAAGGTTGCTTTTTATTGATACTTCGAAAGTCTAAACTTTACTTGAAACTTATATTTTATTGGAGTACACTTTAAATAATATCAAGTGTATAACCTCAAATACATTTTCAGAAAAATAAATTAATGCTCTGATTTAACCAACATGAATGTCTTCCATTTAGAGGGAGTAATATATGCTGTTCTGAGTCATCATGTACTAAGAAAGAACAGTTCTGATTTATGCTCTAGGTCTGCAGTTGGTAACCACACGCCCATTTGCATGTTGGCCTAACAATATTTGGTTTTGGTTTTGTCTTTTTTTTCTTTCTTTTTGAGATGCTTTTAAGAAGCAAGGCATGTCACAGGCCATAGGCTTTGCCTTGTTCTGCTGTCTTAAACTCTTGCTATGTTCTCCCCTTTGGGCTTCTGAGATGGGACTCCAGTTATTTAAGATGAATTTTATGGAGTGATCTGCATTTTACCCAGGGGGAGCCTAAGCATATTGTGGAGGACTATAAAAATGGTGTTGCTCTTTCTGGAGACTTTGTTCTGTCATAAAAAAGAATGGGATCCTTCATGTATTTCCTTGATAAATAAATTATACTGGAACCTAAAAGTTTCAGTGTTATCATGGATGCCATAGTCCTGCTGAAAACTACACCCAGTTGTATTGGCTGTTACAACATACAACAAAGTGAAATGATTTTTTTAAATGTCTGTGTTACTATAACTGATAAAACTCTAAAAATGGTGAGATTTAACCTAACAGGCAGTGTAAACATCAGTGAAGAATGCTGAGCATGGGGTGGGGGTTGGGGGGCACTAGCTGTAGTAACTGGAGCCCTTTAACAAGTCCTAAATGTCCACACATTCATAGAAGTTTTCTTGTTTGACTTATGCATTGAAGGCCCATTGCTGTTAACTTCTTTCAGTAACAGTGATGCCCTCTGAGTAATGCCCCTGTTGTGAACTAAGAAAGACCTATGAATTATTAATGACCTGCAGGGTTGCAGAGCCCTTGCAGGAGCGAGAGCAGTGTGCTCTGTACAACAGTTCTGCTCACCTGATCTTGACAAATTAGGAGCATCTAAAACATACTCCTGCGTGTTAATACAAGAAGTAGGGGAAAGGTGACTTGGAAATGCATCAATATTTAGCCCTTTTGTAGAATCTCAAAAGGATAACAGCAAATTGTGTTTCTTCATAAATTACTGTCTCTCCTATCTTCGTGGTTCAGTGTGGTAGGCTAATGCCTTTCTGTCAAGCCAAGCTTTATGGTTCAACTTTGGCTGTATTTCTTGAAAAACAACTAGGGGGAAAAAAAACAAACATGCAATTATAAAGATGCCTACTCTGTAATCATTTAGTCCTGTTTATAGAACTTGATCCTTTTCAAGTATATTTTTTGCTCTGTATTAAGCCGATAGGCAACAAGAGCAAATAAAATTCTGCACAAGAGTAGCAATTGTTTTATCAATAGCCCAGCTTATGTGGGAACCTTGACAGAAGGATTAGGAGTTGTAGCCACATTGAAATGTAAAATATGTCATGCTGTGCTACCACAAGAAGATGGGTTTTATAATGTTCTAAGGGGACCGTCTGTATTTACTAAAGTTAAAATTGAAAATTCTCTTTTATGAAAGGTAAAGATTATCTTTAGTTATCTAGTGCCATTGATCTGTTATTCATTTCTATTAGATAGTTATCTAATACTATAGACTTTGTTCATTTCAATTGAGGTATGCGATAATGCAATATACAAAATTTATGTATAGAGCTCAAGGAATTTTTTTCCCAATGTCAATACCCACATTCTCACCTCTTAGTTCAGATATAGAAGGTTTTTAACAGTCGTGGAGGCTCCCTCATGCACTGTTCCAGGCAATAACCACACCACACCTAACTACTCTCTGACCCCATCACCACAGATTGGTTTCACTTGTTCTTGAACTGCATCGAAATGGAATCATGTATTATGTTTTCTTTTATGTTTGGTTTCTTTCAGTCAGTGTTATGTCTGTGAGTTTTATCCATGTGTGAAGCAGAAACATTTGGTAATTTAGGTATTTACCTTATATTTAATTCAGGCTGCTTATTTAAGTGAAATATTTGTCTGGTTGGAGCAGAGTAATTATAACGAATACCTTGATCACAGGTATGTGTAAGTGCTTTATAACTAGACGAATCATTACCATGACTTTTGTAATCTAAATTTAGCATCAAGTAATGAGTGTAGTATTAATGTAAGTGCCCTCGAAATGTTCCTTTTCTGTTGTTCTGGCCAATCTAAGAGCAGTGCGCTCTCCATTGTATAAATTAATAAGACCTTAATATTCTTAGTTCCTCCTTGCTAGAGGTTGTAAATTGCCATTCTTGCAGTCATGCTGAGAATCAAATTGCATTTGTGGGCTGGCAACACCCTTGTTAAGCCGTCCAACTGGTATGATAATTAGAGATTCCTGCTAGGTTTGGCCTGTGTGAAAAGTAGCACAGGTGGAACAATTTGCATACATGTCTTCAATAACAAATTGTTTCTAAGAAGACTAACTTTGTAGGTGAGATAGATTGTTCATAATCAAGAGTGTGATCACATGCCCATCATTTTTAGATAACGTAACCTCTATAATACGATGACCACGTTAAAAAAGAGGCATGGCAGTGTGTGACCATTAACTTAAATTTATCCAGCATACAGAAAAAGTGGAAGGAAACTGTCCTTCTAGAAAAGGCTCTTAAGATGTTCTCAGGAATATAGCTTAGGTCCTACTCCACACAGCTTTAAGTCTTTCTTTTTTATCTTGGTTTATGAAGGTAAATTAGCTTTAGTTAGTCAGGGTTGCCAAACAATTCCCATGTCCTGCCAAATATTCAGGGCCCTCTTTCAGCACTGATTCATTTTAAGTTGCTGCTATAGACTGAATTGTTCCATGGCCCCCAAATTCATACATTGAAGCCCCAGCTCCCTAGCGTTGTGGGTCTTTGGGAGGTTATTAGGTTTAGTTGAGGTCATGAGGATGGGCCCTCATGATGGGATTAGCGCCAGTATCGGAAGAGACACCAGGAAGCTTGCCCTCTTTCTCTCCCCACCAGTGCATGAGGACACAGTATTTGTTCATAACCAACCATGCTGCTGAGATTATTGCAAATGTTCACTGAAACTTTAGAGTACACATCTTTTTTGAGCCAGCCTTCAAAGCATCATGGTTGTTACAGCAGCACCATGAGGTTGGTGTCATCATCTGCATTTGACAGATGAGAGCATTCATGTTCAGAGGTACAAGCTGTCCAAGGCCCACAGCTAGTCAGTGGTGGGCTGATTTGAACACGGGCCGGAGGATGTCAGGATCTGCTGACTTAGCAATATCACAGATGCAATTTACATAAGTTGCACATCTTTATTTTATGTCATAAATGTGTTCATAAAGAATATTATGTCTAAATTACATTTTTAAGTTATATTTGAAAAGCCCCAGGAAGTTCTGTTTAATGCCACATTTATTTATATTTCCCTCAGATCTGTTTGCTCATATACTGGATATATTTAAAGGGATTTGTTACTGTGATTTGTTTTTTAATCATAGCTATTTTGTTTCAAACAATTTACCTTATTAACATTGATCAGATTTTAAAATAAGTAACCTCGGAGTTCCCATTGTGGTGCAGTGGGAACGAATCTGACTAGTAATCATGAGGTTGCGGGTTCAATCCCTGGCCTCAATCAGTGGGTAAAGGACTGGTGTTTCCGTGAGCTGAAGTGTAGGTCGCAGACGCAGCTTGGATCCTGCGTTGCTGTGGCTATGGTGTAGGCCGGCGGCTGTAGCTCTAATTCGACCCCTAGCCTGGGAACTTCCATGTGCCGCGGGTGCATCCCTAAAAAAAAAAGAGAAAAAAAATTAGCAACCTGCTCTTTGTGTCATATTCTGTATCACTGCTACAGCCACCCCCTTTTGAATCATGTCTTACAAGCCCTATTTTCTCCTAAGGAAACAGGTTTAAAGAATCAATAGAATTGTTAATCAAATCCAACCCTTTTGTCTCCAAATATTAACCTTGTTTTGTTGACGATTTTTGCCTAAATAGACACATTTTGGAGTTCCGGTTGTGGCGCAGTGGAAACTAACCCTACCAGTATCCATAAGGATTCGGGTTCCATGCCCGGCCTCCCTCAGTGGGTCCGGGCTCCGGTGTTGCCTTGAGCTGTGGCATAGGTCACACACGCGGCTCAGATCCTGCGTGGCTATGGTTGTGGTGCAGGCAGTTGTAGCTCCGATTCAACCCCTAGCCTGCGAACTTCCATATGTTGTGGGTATGGCCCTAAAAAGCAAAAAAAAAAAAAGAAAAGATACATTTTTAAGCCAGTTTATACTTTTAAGGATTATCCACTGATATTAATTGCAATGGGAATAAAAGTCCCAACTGTAAGGAACATTTTGTAACCTCTCAAAATATACATGATTTTTTAATTGTGTAGAAAGCTGTGGGGAATTAAAACACTTTTAAATGTGACTTGTCTTAATAGTTTTAGTTTATACCGCCTCAATTTTTTTGGCTGAAGAGTTGAGTTTTAAATCTCAAGGGTGGAAAAAGCTGAAAAAATCAGAGGATCTTGCATATTTCAACAAAGATAATCGGCCTTTTGTGGTGTTCACAATATGTCAGTGAAATACAGTGTGCATATTCGAAATGAAGACAGCCTATTAATTTGAAATTGATCGGAACATCTTCATAAGATGATGAGGGTAAATCAAGAAAATTAAATAAACATTCTAATGGGAAATGTGTAATATGTAATGGAATACCAGCTGCACAAGATATTGTAGTAGATAAAACTTGCATTAATGATGCAGTGAATTGTATTCTTATTGCTTTATACTATTGCATTTTCTGAAAGACGTATGTTTTTTCACTCTTAAAATTTATCCACTAAAGTGATTTTGATACTAAAAAGTGCTAGTTTTTCAGAAGAATTTCTTTTTGCCCTTTTTAACAGAAATTTTAAAAAGAATTTTAAAATGTTACTGCTAAAAGTCTCTTTCAGTTTACTCTGGTTCTGTCTCAGGACAAGCCATTTTTACAACACAAGACAAATTTGTTTATTCTCTGGAAAGGCTGCCTTTTGGTGAAATTGTTACCTTTTTGGGTGAAGTGTAGTTTTTTCAGTAAAGTTTGTAAACCTCCTAGAGATATGATTTTTGTGTGAATTTATTAGTCACCAGAAAAAGAATATCCCCATGAAACTAGCAGAAATATATGAAGTGATGGTCGATAGCTTGTTTGCTACTGACGCAGGAGCCAACCGTCTAGAACGTAACCCATCCTGGACCCCCTCAGTAGACTGCGGTTGCTGGTTTAGCATGGACTCACCAGAAAGCTTGCACCTCTGAATCATCCTCCTTTGTGTGGTTGTGCAAATTATCTAGAGCAGTTTTTCCAGTAGATTTTCTGGGATGATTGCTGTCTGACAGGGTAGCCACTAACCATATCTGTCTGTTGCACATTTGAAATGTAGTTAGTCTGACTGAGGAACTAAATTTTGAATTATATTTTATTTTAATCAATTTGAATTTAATGGCTACGTGTGGCTATCACTAGCTTTCCTGAACAGCAGAGGCCTAGAATAAGATAGCCTCCTCCCCCTCACCGTGGGAGAAGCATGAATGGGTTTCTATTTCCTGCCTCTCTTATTAAAAATATCAAATATTTTGCATTTTAAAATAACATATGCTTATTAAATAACATTTGGAAAATTAAAGTAAAATAAAAATTAAAAAAGTTGTAACCTTTTTGTCCCAATAAACCCGTTGTTCAAATTTTTACTGATAGTGGATTTCTTCATAGTGCTTTTGATTCTCCAGGTCATTTTTAATGTAACTATATCTTTTTTGTACAATTCTATGTCTGAACATTTAATTTACCATTATAGGATTCATATGTTTTATTCGCAGGGAGATTTTAATACCTGCATAACGATCCACCAAGGGAGTGGAACACCCCCTTTTAGTCAGTCAGTTCCCCGTTGTTGGCTAGCTGGGATGTTTTCAGTATGTTGCTGTTATGTATCACGCTGCTCTCTGCATCTTTTGTGAGTGAATTTTTCCCAAATTTAGAATTAGTTTTGAGAATTTCCGTCAGATTCAGAGAAATGGGATTTACTGGGTTGAAGGGTATGCACATTTTAAAGCTGATAGGTAGAGCCAGATTATTTTTCTAAAATGTTGTCACATACAACAGTACACCCAAGACCAACACTGGACATCCAATACAGCTTTAAGTTTTTGTTGTTTTTTTTAAAATTTCTGTCATGGAAATTTTATTTCCTGATAAATTTTTTCTGAGTTACATTTATCTTATAATTTAAATAGGCAGAAGTCTCCCAAGAGAACTTATCCTTGGTAAATTTCTGCATTTTTTGCTGGTATATTACCTTATCTTTCACTTTGTTATTTTCTTGATGGAAGAAAAGGAAATAAGAGAGCCATGTGCTGTTAAGCAAAGAGGACTTTCCTTGGCTATTTTTAGAGTTGTTCAAAAACCTGTGAAGTTGAGAGGCTGAATCAGAGATTTCCTATTTTTTCGTAATAACTTTTTGTCATATTTGTCTTTGTCTCATACTTTAAATAGCATCTACTTGAAAGTGAGGCTGGAATATAATAGTACCTTTTTCAATATTTGTCGCATTGTGGCTGCTGTGAAAACAGTAATAAAGGCGATTCGGAAAAGTTTATATTAAACATCTCCATTGGTATTTTGGACATAGTGGTTGGGAAATGATTCGCTTGAAGATTGCTTTAAACAAAGCCCACAGATGTACACCTGAATCTATGAGAAGAATAAGGACTGGTTATTTATGCTATAAACTTGTTTATTGTAGGTCTGTTATCTAAATAGTGAGCTTCACTAGTGAACTTACATGTTTCAGATTTTAAAAAAATGATTTACAAGCCTTTATGATCTTATCTTTTGCATTAAGTTAATTTGTTGAAAGAAACATTTTCTTGAAATGTCCTAAGTCTAGAAACAGATCTAGTGGTACCTCTAAAAATTAAACTACTTATTTCTCTCTCATCAATTTATCAAGGCTGCTTGCTGAGTTAAAATTGCAGTGGAAATCAAATTTTGCCTTTGCTAGCTAGCTATGGATTTGTATGTTAACAATCTTGATACAACAACATATATATGTATATATGTGTTTATACTTAATATTGTTTGAGGGATAAAAGAGAAAGATAGTTGTATGAATTTTATAATTTTGGCAAATCAGGAAAAAATTTTAATGTGAAAATGAGAAATGAGAAAGGAAAAAAACCCTAAATGGCAGTGATATTTCACTAATAGTGAAAAAGACATATACTCAAACAGTGACCAGGAGAGGTACCGTGAGGGAGAATTTAAAATACTGACCCTCTGACTGCTGAGCTCAGGCCTGTAACCCATGTCTCCAACCTCACTGGCATATTCCTCCTCAAAACACTTAATTTTGAGACTTCATGGGTCAGAGGAAAAGTAGGAAGTACAATCAGGGAGCAGCACTCTTACACGACAGTTTTTGCTTGCTTGATGTTGACCCTTGGGCAAAATGTTTGCTCATTTGAGTAATAGTATCAAATAAACATGAGAGAAGATTTGTCCTAACCTGTCTCCTCGGGTAGTTGAGGCACAATGCCACAACTTCATTAGTAGATGTGGTTACCTACCTCCATCATGGGAGCTATCCTTTAAAATATCCCCCTTTTCAGTAAACTTTTCTTTTTATTTTTTGTTACATATTGTTTTAAAAATATATTCTGGAAATGACAATTTAAACATGTAAAAACAGCTTTTCAGATCAGCATCTGTTAAAACTGCAGGATTTTTCTGTAATCAGGCTACCTTGAGAACTTAAAGGTGGTACTACAGACTGTCAGTTTTGTTTAGATCTGAACTTAGGTTCAAATCTACTTTATAGATGTATATTTTTAGACGTACCAACTGTGCCGCTGTCCGATAGTGTAGATAACATCTACAAACATAGGGCTTAGATTGGAAGATCTTAAAGATCACTTTCAAATACAGAAGGTTATTTTCGTTTAGTCCATACCTCACACCATATATAAGAGTTAACTAAAAATGGATCATAAATCTATATGTAAAACTTAGTACTATAAAACTCTTGGAACATGGAAAACACTCTCAGTGACCTTGAAATAGGCAGCTGTTTCTTAGGTGCAACACTAAGAGCATGATCCATAAAATTTAAAAAAAAAACATTTTTATTGACATTAAGAAATTCTTCAAGAGACATTGTTAGGAGAGTGAAAAGACAAGGAAAGATTGGGAAAAACATATTTAAAAATCATATATCTGGTAATGGAGTTATATTTAGAAATACAGAATTCTCACAACTCAGTGAATAATAACCTAATGAAACATAAGCAAATTATTCGAACACATATTTCATAAGATGATGTATATGTATATATATCATACATACATGCATGTGTAGCAAATATGTACATGAAAAGATGTCCAACATCATTATTATTTAAGGAAATGCAATTTTAAACCACAATGAGATGCCGTTACACACCTATTAGAATGCATAAAATTAAAAAGACTGGTTATACCAAGTATTGGTGAGGATGTGGAACAACTAGAAGTATCTTACACCTGTACCACAGATGAGGATGGAAATGGAAAAACAGGAAAAAAATTTGGCAGATCCTTGAGCAGTTAAATATACAACTACTGTATGACCCAGTTATTCCACTCCCGGACATTTAGCTGAGATACATAAAAGCATAGGCTGTACAAAGGCTTGTATGCAAATGTCCATAGCACCTTTATTTGCAGTAGGCAAAACTTAAAAGTAATCCAAATGCCCATCAACAGATAATTCGGTAAAGACGTTTTACTATCTCTATACAATTTAATACTATTCAGTAATAAAAAAAGTGAATTATTTATACATGTAACAACCTGAATGATTTCCAGAATCATTGTGTGAAAAGAGATAAACCAGACCAAAAAAAATAAAAGAGTATTTTATTTGTACGTATTCTCCAAATTGCATACTTATCTATAGAGACAAAGAACAAATGAGTGGTGCCTGGGGAGAGGGGGAGAGGGCAAGAGCAGGTCTGCAAGGGCCCGGAGGGAGGAGTACAGAGTAGCGGGAGGAATCTTTTGGGGGAGAATTACTCACTACCTTGACTGTGATCATGGTTTCATGGGTGCGTACACGTGCCCAAACCTATCAAATTGTACCCAGTAAATATGTGCAGTTTATAGTGTACCAATTATACTTGTCAATAAGTCGTGTAAAAAATATAGTCCTTTTAATTTTTTTTCAAAGAAATTTTCAAGCTAGCCAACTTTCTGAATTGATGCTGGTGCAAAAGTGGATCTTCTGGGTAGTTTCATTTCACACTCTCAGTTGTTACCCTGGACACTACTCACCTCCATGCACTCTCGTGGCTGCTGCACTGTCTGTTTTATCTCCTGTGCCGTGGTCAGATCGTGGGTTGGCTTTAGGTTTTCCGACGACGTGTCTTCTAGCATATCCTACCACATCCCTTTATTCTTTGGTAATCTTTTCCACTACGTGTGCAGTGTGTTAGACACTGTGGAGAGATAAATTACACATCTGCCTCACAATCTGGCTGTCAGTAACTTTTTACCTTAGTCAAAGTTCAAAAAATATTAAGTGAAGTCACTTCCTTTCCTCTCTCTTCATTTATTTACCAGGAGGCCAGTGCTCCACAGTAACAGAGGACTCCATCACCTTGCTGCACATCCCCTTTCTGCCTTGATTCTTAGCACTTCTTGTGGGAATTTCAGAGCTTACATTATTGACCTGTCAAAATCCTGGCCAGACATTTCTACTGCTGCAGTCTGATTTATTATGCCATTTCTCAGACCTGACAACTCAGAAATCTTAAGCTTGGCGAGCCCAGTCTCTGACAATAAAGTTTTATTTTTTCTCTTCCACTGTTCCTTCACTTCCTGTAGGTCAGATATCAAAACTCATCAAGACATCTGTTCTCAAGAGCTGTCCCTATCATCATAGTCAAATAATCCTTCTTGACACTTGCCTTTCTAAAGGCTTCATTTCATTATGGTGGACGGTTTCATCTTTGATCCTTCCAGCATTAAACATTCAAAGAATCCACAACTCCCTTATTTCCATAACTTAGAGTAGGTGAACCCTCTGTTTTGTGTTTATGTCACTGAAGCCTTCCACTCTATGAAAAGTTCAGGCTTCTTCCATCCACTTCAACCCATATCAGAAGAAAAAGATTTTTTATATATTACTTCATATTATCTCTTTCCCTTTGATTTGCAAGTCCAGGAGTTCATAATTTCAATAACTATGTGTACTTGTGTGTATTTCTGGTATAGTAATTTTTCTGTATGTGAGTTGGTACTATATTACTGTGTTTTTATAATATGATTTCGTATGTGTTAGGTCAGGTTCTCCTTATATTATTTCTCTTTAAAAAACAGTCATTCTCAGGTGCTTACTCTAGATGACTTTAGGATAATGTTATTAGGTTTCCCAAAATTATGTTGCAGGTTTTTTTTAGAACTGCATTAAATCTACAGATTAATTAGAGAATGGATGACGTTAACCGAACTATTTCTCCATCCAGACACATAACATCCTCTCTATTATTGAGGTGTTTCCATTTGTTCCTTCGTATAGCTTGTTTTTTTTCACATAGGTTCTGTTTAGTCATTATTTTATGTATGTATGTATGTATGTATGTATATATGTATGTATGTCTTTTGTCTTTTTAGGCCTGCCCCTGCAGTATATGGAAATTCCCAGGCTAGGGATCATATTTAAGCTGTAGCTGCCGGCCTGCACCGCAGTCACAGCAATGGCAGATCCGCGCTGCGTCAGCAACCTATACCACAGCTAACAGCAACGCTGGATCCTTAACCCACTGAGCAAGGCCAGGGATTGAACCGGCATCCTCATGAATACTATTCAGATTCATTTCCGTTGAACCATGACAGGAACTCCTGGACTTTTAGAATTTTAACTTTTAACCACTGTCTTCTATTGCCTCACTTACAGCATATGGTTGCCTGGAATCCAGCATGAATATACGGTTGTTGGTATGAACTTGGGCTTCCGATTCTGTGGTTTTCCTCCTCGCACTCTGTGGTTTGCGTGTTCGTTTGCCTCCCCTTCCCTTCCTTTTAATTACATTCATTTTTTAAACCTACATTTTATCATGCTTTATTCTAAGCTTTGTTTTTGTTTTAAAGTGCGTGGTTGTATGTTATAAAGGACTAGTTAACTCTTTTCATTAAGTTAGATGTGTATTGACCACCTCCTCTGTGCCCCACGCTGCTCTGGCTACTCAAGAGACAAGGGTCCATGAGACACACGTGGTTTTGCCTCAAAGGTACTTAATGTTAGGGTCAGCGCAGCCACCATCATTCAGTGTTTACAAACTAATTTGTAAAATTCTAGGAGCGTTTCTTCAAAAATCAGGACAATAAGAAAAAGAAATAGGTGAGCATTGACTATATTCAGTGTTTATAAAAAGGGAAATCATCATGACAAAATATTGGCCTGTTTGTTTATAAATTATGTTTTGAATGTCTTGTTCCTGATTCCAGTTATTTCCAGTTTTCACTCTTTTCAACAATATTGCATTCAACATTCCAGTTGCTGGATTATTGTTCACATCTACAGTTTTTTTAAGGTAAATTCTTATAAGTGGGGTTACTGTGTTACTTTGATGTGGAAATTTCAGACATTGTATGCATTGTCAAATTATAGGTAAAATATTTACATCTCCATTGTAGATTGTTTTTATTTTTACTATTTATCATTTATTATGTTTATTTTATTCTTTAGTTTTTAGTGATTTTTATTTTTTCCATTATAGTTGGTTTACAGTGTTCTGTCAATTTTCTACTGTACAGCAAAGTGACCCAGTCATACCCACACACACACACACACACATACATTCTTTTTCTCACATTATCCTCCCATCATGTTCCATCACAAGTGACTAGATATAGTTCCCAGTGCAATCAATACAGCAGGATCTCATTGCTTATCCACTACAAACGCAATAGTTTGCATCTATTATGTACATTGTTTTTAAATTAGAGGCCAAAACCAAATGTTGCAGTAGCCACCTCTGTAGAGGCTTTCATGTGATTATTTGTATTTTTGTGTATTACGTATTTTTTTTCCTCCAAACTTTCTGCAGTGAATGTGTAAGATAAAAAAGAATGTTGATTTTCTACCAAAGTCTCTAAACTTTCTAAAATTTAAAAAAACAGAAAAGGATGTTTGCTTTTAAATTTAATGTTGAATCAGCTTTGATGAATAACCTACTAAGATACTTTGTATTTTAATAGACAAGAGTATATCAATTTGATATATCTTCTTTAAGGTACAAAATTTAAATCTGTTTTATCAAACCTTTTAATCTTAGTTTTAATTTTTCTTTATCAAGTGGTTAATGTCACAAAATAAAAATGAAGGATTCAGAAATGTTTCTCTTTAGTTTAGGGATAGTGATTTTGCCAGAAAACCTAGATCATAATTTGTGAGTCACTTCCTTCACAATGATATGTTTTTGGTTATTTAAATGAAATTTCAAGAAAAAAATATTATTTCAGTTTAGAAAATTAAGTTGTATTTTAAGTTTTATTTTTCTGACTAGTAAGACAGCACCTTTAAAGAATTGTTTGGTTTTTAGCTAGGAATGAGCCAAGTTTCAACTGCAGTGATTGTCTGAAGATAAAATGCTTAATTCTATATTATGTGGCTTCTCTATGACATCAAATTCAAGTCTCTCTGCCTGATTTTCTGGGCCATCTGGCCTCACTCTGCTTCTTCACTTCACTTTGCGGGTACCCACTGCTGGGCAAGCCAGCACTCCTACGCAAAACTTCCCCCCTCAGTGGACGTGCTTTCCAGGGCCTGCCTGGATAAGCCGCCTCCCTGTCTCTAGACTAACTCTCTTCCTCCCCATCCCCACCTGCCCAAACTCTGCTAATTCTTCAGCCATATGATTTGACATTTGATTATTTTATTTATTTATTTTTTTATAATTCTTAAACTTGTATTTTTTCTTAGTCCCTGCTGCTAATAAGTTCACAGCAACAATTCAATAAATATTCTTAGTATGACTGGTAAATTCTTCTATGATTTAAAAATTTTAATTGCTGCACAAAGTTTCCTAAGGGCTTGGTTTTTCTTTTAAGGAATACTTTGTGATCTTGCAGGGATCCTGGCTCACTCTAGGGTCTCATCAAAAAGACTTTGTCTCTTCTTTAGTGTCCCTATAAATAATTTTTCATTAGTAAGCACTGTAATGAAAAGTATTTCAGATCTATATTTGAGTCCTGCTTCTTCCATTAACTAGCTTTTTGGGGTTGGATGTGGAGCCTAATTTCTTTTATCTGTAAATAGATTGGATTGTACTAGGTGATTCCTAAGATTCCTTCTATTGCTTTGAAATGCCGTATTACGTTTTTCAGAGTATTTGTAGTGTCCCGATGTTGCTGTCACTTATTCTGTTGAGCATAATCAAAATAGAACTTTCATTTTTGACTCTTAGTTTGTTTATAGATTGATTAATATTCCTGTTGGTCAGATAATGTAAATATCGAATGACTACGTACAAATTAAACTGCAAAACAGTGTGGTTCAATAGTTGCTTCAGAAAGCCTGGTGATTTTCTTAAATTCTATAGGAAAACAAATTGTAAATATGATATACTTCATTTCATTTTTCCTCTTAGCTTTAATGATCTTGAAAAAAAATTCTCATTGTCTTTCCATGAAACCCACGTCACTGGAGTAGGAAGCTTAGGTGAATGTCAAGATTTCTTTCTAATTCAGGCTTCAGCATTCAGTCTGGGGAAGGTACCTCTTTGAGTGGCTCTGCTGAAGTATTTGTCCCGTATGGAAGCCAATACAATCAGCGGCACCAGCATAGATAAGGAGCTGCATAAGGTTGTATTTTAGTGGCAAGTCTGTTTTGTGACCATGTTCTGCAGGCAGACTGGAGGTGACAGTATTATTTACTTTTGTTGCTTGGGGTCCAAAGAGAATAAATTGCTATTGATTTTTGAGACATTGCAATGAAGGGTCTGAATGCCTTCAGAAGAGCTGGGTGGCAGGACAGCCAGTGATGGTACAGGCTGCCTTTGAAAATGAAAATTCATTTTCTTGTTATTGTCATAAAGATTTTTTTTTTCATTCTTAGAGACGGTCACAAGAAGATGTGGCTGTGGAGCTGTTGCTATTATAAATGTTTTCTATTCCCTGAAAGAATAGAATTCAGCACTTTTCACAGCAGTCTGAAATTGATAAATAGAGTTTTGTATGTACAGTCGCATATATGGAATAAGCTGGACCTAAAAGTGACGTATAATTCTGTAGTATATTACCCACTTTACCCAGGACACTTTCAGGTTTTGCAAATGTTTGGCGGCACAAAGGAAGGAAATTTGGTTCTTGTTTTATTTCGTTTTAACTTGTAGGGACAGAAAGTGTTTCTAAAGTGCTATCTTTGGTTATTTCTTAACTTATCCTCCAGCTGTAATATTTACATGCACGCTTTTTAAATTTGGAAGAGAGTGGAGACATTCTGAGTATATCCATGCCCAGGGCCCCCTTCTCCACCCTTGTAATCCCTCACCAGATGATCGCTCCTTGTGATGCTTAGGAGCCTTCTTTATGGTGCTACCTCAGGGACAGATACCAAAGGAGTAGCTGCAGATTAGTTCATACCATTTACCTGTCAGCTATTTTTCTTAATAGTGCATTCCTAATTTAAGCAGCTAGGATGACTCATGTTTTCAAGTATCTTGTTTTGAGAAGTGAGAATTATTGGCATCCAGAAATTCACTGTTGTACATAAAAGCAAGAACTAAATGCAAGGCTTGTAATGACATAGATTAGGAAAGAGATTGCCAATGAGAATAATTTCCCCGAATTAGGAAGTGATTTTGTAATAAATGTAGAAACCTATATAAATAACGAGTTAAATCTGAATTTCTTAATCCTGAAGCTTAGCTTACCGTTGAGACTTCTAAATAAGCATTGATGTTTAAAACAGAATATTTTTAAATGGGGGCACTTTTTAACTCAAGACAGAACTTTTAATATTTTTGTCTGTGTTGTGACTATATATCCATTTTATATTTCCTGATGATTTTTTACTAGTATGTTCAGATGTGAACACATGTAAAAAGATGTTTACTTGATAAAAGATGTCTACACATTTTTTTTTTTTCAGTCTCGCAAGTAGAAACTTAAGGCTTCTAAGACAATGACAGGGTGCCTTTTCCTGTGGAGAGGATGGTATAGTAGGAAAAAAGGAAAAAAGCATAGACTTTGGCATTTTAGGAACTTGAGTTCAAAACTCAATTTTTCAGTTACTCAGTTATGAATTAGGTAAATTGTCTACCCTCTCTGGGCCTTGGTCTGTCACATTCTGAAATGCTGATAATGGACTGATCTTAAAATGAGAATGAAATCAGCAGTGTAGGTCAAAGTTCACTGTTACCGTCGTCATCATCACCACCCTCCGAGAAAACGTGGAAGGCAGGTATTGTTGGAGATGTGGGGAAAGGCAGCTGAAAGGCTCTGTCTCTTATATTCTTTTTTTTTTTTTATAATTTTTTTTATTTTCCCACTGTACAGCAAGGGGGTCAGGTTATCCTTACATGTATACATTACAATTACATTTTTTCCCCATCCTTTATTCTGTTGCAACATGAGTATCTAGACAAAGTTCTCAATGCTATTCAGCAGGATCTCCTTGTAAATCTATTCTAGGTTGTGTCTGATAAGCCCAAGCTCCCGATCCCTCCCACTCCCTCCCCCTCCCATCAGGCAGCCACAAGTCTCTTCTCCAAGTCCATGATTTTCTTTTCTGAGGAGATGTTCTTATATTCTTACTTCAGGTTTCCAGGGCCTATTACGTATTTCTCATCCTACAGCCTTGAATCACCCTAAGCCATCAGTTATGACCATCAGTCAGCATTTTTCTGTAAGTTGGCAAACTTTGGCAGGAGCTTAAGGAAACGTTGGTAATTAGCCTAACCTTCAGGTTGGGTATTCCTGCCTTTCAGCCTCAGTTTACAGGAACTAGTGCCTCCCATGTGCTGGGCCCAGGCCTCGAGGTTTCAAGCTGCTGCAGCTGCAACCTGCACCTGTACTTCCCCTCACACCGTTTGCCTGGCCCTTGAGCTCTGTGGGAACTTGTGGAGTGATGACCACAGCCTTGGTCTGGCCATGGATGGCTCTGCTCCATCCACGCGCATTTAGTGTTTCCTCCTCCTGCTTCCTGTGGGTGGCCAGCCCCTCTCTCTGCGGTGTCGGCTCCCACTCCACGCCAGTGGTCCCTCTTTGGTAACCTCTCTGCTGCTCATAGCCCAGGACCTCAGTTCAGGGCCGTCCCTGGCATAACCGGCCCTTAGCACTCCTGCAACTTCAAGTCCTCTGTTGGTGAGGTTCTGTTGATTCTAATTCTACTGCTGTAGTGGTGAAAACAATATAAAATGGGTATTTGGATATTACTAGATGTGATAATATGCCTTTCTGGTCTAAATCCTTCTTATCGTTTTCAATCCACGCCCCCTTTTACTTTAAAATTTCGTATTTTAGTGTTACGGTTATGAACTTTTTATTTTCTAAATATAATTTTCTATTAAAATATTGACTAGATGTGTAATAAGTCTAGCAGAAGCTGTATCCTCTTCTTTCTACCCCTAATACCAATTGAAAATCATTACTGTAATTGTCCAAAGGATAGATTTTTTTTTTGTCATTGCTTTAACCATCATCACATAAGCTTAACTGTGGGAAATAAATATTATGACATTACTCTTAAAGAAAAAGTCATTTTTTTCCTTTTTTTTTGTGATTTATCCATTTGAAAATAAATATTTTTTCAGTAATAAGACCTGATGTATAGTAAGTATTTATTATGTGCAAGGTTCTGTTCCAAGTGCTTTGTATGTATTATCTAATTTATTCTTCATGACAACCCTAAGAGGTAAGTACTACTATTATCCTCATTTCATAGATGAAAAAATGGGGGGGGCACTAAGCAATTAAGTAATTTGCCTACTTTTACACACCTGTAAGTGGTGAACTGTGTTTCTCTCCTAGATGTTCAAGTTCCAGTATTCGTGTTCTTAATCACTACTTATGTATGCCGTCTTTCTATTAGTTACTGAATATTATTTTAATAAATTATGTGTAACCAAGAGTCTTACCAGCAATTCAGACCTTTATTTAGCAGTCTAACAAAACCTGCCTTATACTTGGCCTCTAGTATTGTTGGTAGGTAGTTAATTTTTTTGGAGGGTAGTTAATTTAATTAATTTAATTATTTTTGTTGGTAGTACTTATTTGTGGAAAGAAGAGAAAAATGAGAGAGAGAAGGAAAGGACTCAAAAATATATGTCTTAATAGATTGTTTTAAAAATAAATTAAAAATAATATATCTGTTCACTTACTTCATGTAACTCACTGTGTAACTTATCAAAGATTCCATAATTTTATCTGTAAAATGAAATAATGGTGACTCACAAAGCACTTACTATATGGCTTAAATTTGAGACACTTTCAATGTGATTGAAAAGTTAATCTTTTTTCATTTTTATTCCATTTCATGTACCTTAACATGCATTTATTAAATGTATTTTTAAACTAAAAAATCTAACGTACATGTGGATTATATACTTTGTAATTTACCCATTTTAAACTGAAAAATTCCTAGCTGGCTTACATTATGATCTACCAAGAAAGGAAAACTTCTTTTTAATACTGAACTAAGGAAAGTAAAATGTTCAGGTCAATTTGTCAAGCACAGAAATATAATCTGTGCCAATGAAAAGAATTGTTAAATTATCCGTTGTTTAGGATTAGCCAGCTCTCTTACTTAGCATGGATAATCGAGGCTTGACAGTTCTTAGTAGTGTTATCATAAGTGTCTTTCAGATGGTAATTTCCTTTATTGTCCTTGATTAATTTGTATGTAATTACTGGAGTTTAACAGTAACCTGATGTGTTCACTCTCCTTATTAATATGGGTTGAAATGCATAATCCTAAATACTTTATAACCTCATTTTAATATTTCACCCGTAAATTCGACGTTTGTTTAAAATGGAAACAAGAATTGGTTGAATTTGGTTGTCCTGTTGTTATCTAAGTGCTTACCTGTTAAATTTTAATGTGCAGATTTTTAGGTACCAGCTACCTCTTAGTACCAAGAAACTTCTGTTATTTTTCTGATGTACCATAATATTTTTAACATAGTAGAAATGAGTTTTCTGTTTTTAAATGAAAAATGAATTTTCTATTTTAAATGTTTTCTATTTTTCTATTTTCTGACATTATTTTGAAATTGAGTTTGTGCAGTTTTTTCTAAAATAATTAATCCTAAATTTATTTGTGACATAAAAACATTATAGAATGGTAGTTCATGTGAACAGCCTTAATTTACCCACTGCATTTGCCCGTGTTCTTATCTCCTCTACTTTCCTCAGTTTCCAGAACATTTCACTCTGCTAGGACTAATCTCTTAAGGGCTTTGTGGAACTATGAAAGCTGGGTGGTATAACTTGGCTTTTAGAAGGAATGGCAACATCATTTGTATATACACAAATGTTATTTTTTTTTTTTAAGTGCTGTGACAGTTCACATCTGTTTTCCAAGGAGTTGCAGATCTCTTGTAGATTTCATTATTTTCCTGGAATCAGTGGAAAATGCAAGGTGTTAATATATATATACTCTTATAATGGTCTTCAGACTTTGAAAACTAGCCTCATTCCAATCACAGTGTGAAAAAGCATACATTTCATCATGGTACAAGCAAATGCTACCTGTTTTATTTTTTTTCCCCTGGTGCTGTCTTAAAACTAAATTAATGTAATTGATCAAAATAGAAATGATTAAAAATCTGGCAGGTCTTCACCATTGCAGCATTTGACTGCATTCTTCTCTTCCAAGGTTTGGACTTTCTTCCTAGAGTCGTGTTACCTGAGCTAGGTGGGGGTTTTAGAAAGAGGGGTTGGTTGGTTTGTTTTTAAATTCTGTCTTTTCTTTTTAAAGTCAGGAAATTTCATTCGCAACCTTACATGTTTCTCCGCTCCCCATATCTTGTCTTTTCCTGGATGTACACACTTTTCTTCCATTTGCAAGATCTCTAATCACAGCATTTTTTTTTTAACCTGTATAAAAAGCACATGTTAAAACAATTTAAAAATGCTCTTATTTTTTGTGATTACATCTTCTGGAGATAAAGTGGTTTCAAGATAACTTTGACTAAACAGGGGCCCATTGGTACTCTGTCTGCAGGTGCTTTGACTCTTCCTTCTGGAGTGGAATGAAATCTCCCTCCTTGTCTTCCAGATTCTTCTCTGTGCCTCTTGCCACCGCTGGTTTTCCAAACAACCAAAACTACCCGATGTCTGTAGGAACTCCGTGTCTCTGCACCCTTGTATTTTCTCCCAGGATTAGTTAGTTGTCTTTATTTTTCAGTTTCCACCCAATTTTATTCTGTTCAGCTGCCTGCTGTGTTCAGGCATTAGAATTGTCACAAACCTGCTATTAGCAACTTGTTCTTTGATTTCCTGACTCAGTATAAGAAATTGAAATCAGTAAGGGCCAATGCTCCCTAAGCACTGTGCTTTCGCAGTTGAATGTTGCTGCTCAGCACTCAGAGCTCTGAGTCATAATTTCATCTCTTCTTCAGTTTGAAAGGCAAACTGCTGGGAACCAAATCCCAGAACATATACACACAAATTGATTACAGTAGAAACATTAGATAGGCATTTATTAATGAGTGGGCAAGTCCACACTTTAGGGCTGACCACTTTAAGATCAATGAACAAGTGGCAAAATTTTCAGTTTTTTTTATGGCTAATTAGTAGTTCATATATATGTGTACACACACACACACACACACACACACACACACACACACACACACACACACGCTCCAAACCTTCTTTATCCATTCATCTGTTGATAGATGCTTAGGTTACTTCCAGACCTTGGCCATCACAGATAATTCTACTACAAACATTGGGAGGTGCATATATCTTTTTGACTTGGTATTTTGTTTTGTTGTGATATATACCCAGGGGTGGAATTTCTGGGTCACATGGTAGTTCTATTTTTTGTTTTTTTGAAACCTCTATACCATTTTTCACAGTAGCTGCACCAATTTACATTCCCACCAACAGGGTACAAGAGTTCCCTTTCCTTCACATCCTTGCCCACATATTGTTGTGTTCTTTGATGAGGCTGTTCTGACAGGTGCGAGGTGATAGCTCATTGTGGCTTTGAGTGGCTTCTCCCCAATGATCAGTGATGTTGAACATCTTTTCATGTGCCTACTGGCCAACTGCATTTCCTCACTGGGAAAATGTCTACTCAGTTCTGCCAAATTTTCAATTGAGTTGTTTGGTTTCTTTGATTGGGTTGTATGAGCTATTTGTATATGTTGGATATTAACCCCTTATCCATGATATCATTTGCACGTATTTTCTCTTATTCGGTAGGTTGTCTTTTCCTTTTGTTGTTCTAATTTCATTTTTTTACATGTAGCTGTTCAGTTTTTCCAGTACCAATTATTGAAGAGATTGTCTTTTTCCGTTGTATATTCTTGCCATCTTCATCATAGATTAATTTACCATAAAATACTGTGTGGGTTTATTTCTGGGCTCTATTCCAGTTCAGTGTGTCTGGTTTTGTGCCAGTACTGAACTGTTTGATTACTCTACCTTTATAATATAGTCTGGAGTCAGGGAACATGATTCCTGTAGCTCTGCTCTTTTTTTTCAAGATTATTTTGGCTATCCAGGGTCTTTTGTGTTTCCATACAAATTTTAAAATGATTTGTTCTAGTTCTGTGAAAAATTCCATTGATTTTTTTTTTGCCATTGGCAGCAACATGGATGGTTTTGGAGGGCATTATGCCAAGTGAAGTAAGTCAGAGAAAGACAAACACTGTATGATATCATTTATATGTAGAATCTGAAAAATACAACAAAGTACTACTATAACAAAAAAAGAAGCAGACTCACAGGTATAGAGAACAAGCTAGTGGTTGCCAGAGGTGGGGCAACATATAGCCTGGGGAGTAGGGGTGTAAAATATTGGGTGTAAGATAGGCGACAAGGATGTATTTTACAACATGGGCAGTATAAAGAATATTTTGTAATAACTGTAAATACAGTACAACCTTAAACATTTAATATAAAAAATCAATGAACAGAGTATGTGGATTACAGTCCTTCATCTCATTCATCTATGTACTGCCTTGGTTGAGTGTCTTCTGTGTAGTGGATCTGAGAGATCCTCAGGATACAAGGATGAATAAGAGCTCAACTCTCCAGGAAGCTCCACTCACATGGGACAGACAGACAAATAGATAAATAAGTAGAGCATGCAATGAGACTGACTTAGGAATCTGTATGAACAGCTCTGGGATCACAGGGAAAGAAGGTAGTAGTTATCCAAGGAAGTCAGGGAAGACTGCACAACAGACAATGTTGGAGCTTCATTTTGAAGGAGTGGCTTGTATATCCTAGGTGGAAAGGGGAGAACATGCGAAGGAAATTGCATGCGAAGACACAGGGCATTGGTTAAACAGAAAGATCTTTAGTGGTCAGAGGTATAGACCATGGCAGAGGGAAAGGCAACAAAGAAGCCTCTTACATGCCTTGGCAAGGACTGGCATTTAATCACTGAGCAACAACAAGCTCATATGGTTTAAACAAGGAGTAAACTGCTTAGGCTTATTTCTCAGTAAATGGCAAATCGGGATGGACTCTGTGTTTTAAATCTTAAAAAGTGGAGTGAATTCCTTAGAATAGCTCTTGAGATGTTATTTACTTTTGAGGTAAGCAATTTCGTTTTGTGGAAGAAATGTGTATACTTTGGACATTCTAATAGAGCAGGAAAAAAATACATGACTTGGTAAAACAGGATTATCAGATAATACATTGTACATGTTATACCATATATAAATTTCACAGATTTTTAAAGATTATTTTTGATACTTTATGATATTTATTAATGATATGACAAATTAATTTTATTTAAGTGAAGATGTTTTCTTTGCAGATAAAATGCACGTGTCTAAGCAGAGGCAATGTATTTGGGTGGATCATCACTTTAATCTGATAAACCTTTTATGGTTCTATTATTTTATAAAAATGTATGACTTTTCATTTCCATGATGAAAATATAATAATGTAACTTTTTATGAAATGTACTTGTGGGAAATGTGAAATTGAAGAGCGTTTGGTTTCATTTATTTTTCTGATGTAGAACAGGCCTCGGTAAGGACTGGCATTTAATCACTGAGCAACAACTTCCTTTTTGGCACCCAGTGGGTTAATGCTTCATGATACAAGAGCCCATTTTTATGTTAAAGTAAAATTACTTTGAAAAATATGCTTTAATTGAAATCCTATTTAAGGGTAAAATTATTTTATTGATTATGATCAAAATGCCCCAGACAGTGATGAATTCATCAATTCCTGTTTCAGTAGTGTTATAAATCTTTTAGCAGGAGCTGGAGAACGTGAACAAGATGAATATTTTCAGATTATAGTGGCACATTACTTACTATGTGTAACTTTCTTAATCTGTATACTGTGCAGGAGTGGAAATGGCCTTTAAGAAGCAATGTAGTAAAGGAGCTTACAGTGTTATCTACGTCACAAATCAAACTGGAATGGAGCTTGCTCCAATGTAAACTTTAAAAATATGAAGCTGGAGGTTGACTGAACAGTATATTTGAGTTAAGGGAAGAATGGCATAAAGTATATAATTATTTAGCATAGCCAGAAAGGAATTTTATTTATAATTACTGAATAGCAGCCGCTTGAATTCACATAACTAAGGAAAATATTGTAGCATTTAACCCCCCTACAGTATTACAAAGACGTGAAAGGTTGTAAATGATTAAACCATAAAAAGCTACACTTTTAAAGTCACTGTCACCTATGGAAATTAAAGAACTTTCAAGGTTTTTATAGCTTGGTTTTTTCCATCTATATGTAAGTAAATATATGTTTATATCCCTACGTACCTATTTACCTACCTACCTTCCTATCTCCGTACTATTTCTTAAATTTGCCACCACAGAAATGCTAAGACCTGGGTTTATTTTAAATATCATACAAGGTTCTTTTCTCTTTTCTTTTTTAAAATTTTCTCCTCCCTCTCTTCCTTCCTTCTTCCTTTCCTTCCTTCCTTCTTCCTTTCCTTTCCTTCCCTTCCCTTCCCTTGCTTCCTTCCTTCTTCCCTTCCTTCCTACCTTCCTTCCATCTTCCTTCCTTCCAACAGCTGCACCTGTGGCGTGTGGAAGTTGAATCCACCTGAGGCTAGGTGTTGACTCACAGCTGCAGCTGCTGTCCTTTGCACAACCACAGTAACACCTGATCTGAGCCACATCTGTGACCTACACCACAGTTTGCAGCAATGCTGAATCCTTAACCCACTGATAGAGACCAGGAATTAAACCTGCATCCTCACAAACACTATGTGAGGTACTTAAACCCGCTATGTGGGGTTCTTAACCTGCTGAGCCCCAGTGCTTACTCCTAAATGTCATACAAAATTTTAAGTAAACGCTCCACTTTAAATTTTTCCATAAGATCTTTGACGTACAGTTTGTCTTGTGTTGTACTTGCAATCCAAGTGGCTTATATGATATTGGTGTCTTAAATACCTGATTATCAATCGCTTTACTAAGAATGGGATATATAGATATTTACCTTCAAATCTTAGGGTTATTTCATGTAAGGGTTACATGGCTATGAGTACTGAATGTTCAGCTAGTTTTTTTTTTTTTTTTTTTTTTTTCCCTGTCTTTTTTTTAGCTATTTCTTGGGCCGCTCCCGGGGCATATGGAGGTTCCGAGGCTAGGGGTCGAATCGGAGCTGTAGCCACAGCAACGCGGGATCCGAGCCACGTCTGCAGCCTACACCACAGCTCACGGCAACGCCGGATCATTAACCCACTGAGCAAGGGCATGGACCCAACCTGCAATTTCATGGTTCCTAGTCGGATTCGTCAACCACTGCACCACGACGGGAACTCCCTCAGCTAGTTTTATTGTGAGTAAATATTTTGTATTATCATCTGGCTCTGCATAAGCATGTTATTAAGTATATCTTTGCATAAAGAGCTATAACCCTATGGAAAAAAATTGAATAGATGCAATGTCTACCCACTAAAAAGTTATTAATACCAATATGATATGTTGGAGGAAGTGTGTAAGAATGAGTAACTAAGGAACCTGTGTGCACTGTAGTAATTTGAAATGCATCTGGTTAAATTTCAGCAGGATGGACGAACATTGTACCATGCAAGGGTAGGCTTTTGTCACAGGAGTTGGCAATATGTTGCATTCCTTTTGTAAATGACTTCAAAATCCCAGAATTGTTCTCATGATATTTCATATTAGCATTTTTTTCTGAATTCTAAAGTACTGAGGGATGCATCATCCCCTTCCAATAAATATGTGAGCTAGAAACACAAATATCCTTTCAGATTTGGAGTTGCAGAATCTGAAGACTTCAGATGATAGTGTCACCTAACAACTTGGTGTTTGTGTCAGGCCCAGCACCCTCGTGTCCTTATTTCATTCCAGACTGAACTGGCAGCAGTCAAGAGTCACGATGACAGTGTTCAGGTCTACAAACAACATCAAGGGCCTCACATTCATTTTCGGTGGGGACTTCTCTGCCCTAGATATTTTGCAGGTATCTTCCTAATCCATTTTAATTTACTGAGTTTAATTTGTCTAATTATAGCAGAGAATATGGCAAAAACAAGACTTAGAGAGCATATAACATAAATAGCCTGAGTACTTTTCATATCTTAACTAAGATGACCCATTAAATTAATTATTGGATATGGTTATGGCATCCCCGTCATGGTGTTCATTAAGCAGAATGGTGTTACTAATTATAAATGATAATGTACTGAACACAGTCCCTGAGTCAGAGGAACCACCCGCTGAGGGCGTTTCCATTCCCCATGAGCCCCTCACGTTGCCCTATTGCTGGGTTTCTGCAGCAGCAGGTGCACTGGAGTCCACTGTCATGGTTGACTTTCCAGATCCTGGTTAGAATTGTTTTTCTGTTTCGTTTTGTTTTGTTTTTCAAGTTTTCTCTATTTGTATGAGCGAGCAATAGAGCGTCTGATTTTCTCAGGCCAGGTATTGGGCTGTCAGGCAATCACAAGTATGACGAGGTCCATTTGGAATCAGGCCTCTCTGGGACATGTATATCTAGCACTCATTTCTATTATCTGACTGGCATAGACGTTATGTGTAATCTAGAAATAAAAAACAGACTGTTAGGATTTTAGTGAAAAAAATCGTATTCTCAACTTTTAACCTCATACTGTGTTTATTGCTTAATATTGACATTAAGCAAGACCACTCCTGTTGATCTCTCTATCCCAGGAAAACGTGATTGCGCGAACCCTGGGACAGTCTTCAAGCATGAGCACAGGCATAAACCTGAATATAGATCGGCATCAGTGTCTTCTAATTTCCTGTTGTTTCACTCTTTGTTGTGTTATTGTGTCTCCTCCAAAGAAATATGATGTGATATGAGCAACTCTGACAAAAATGTTGCCCTGGCCTGATGTTAATGTGAAATTATGACTAAGAATTAAAGTTTTGGAAAGAAAACTCAAAGTTTATGTTCCTCATAGCAAGCATAATTCATGTAGACTGCCTAAACAGTGTATATAAGGCATGCATTTTATTGCGTAGCCACTGATAAGAAAATACTACATATATGCTTCCCGCTGGCAGTTAGAGTTGCTGTGGGAACCATAATTTTGAACATCTTTATCTGCATGTTAAATTCTCAGCCATAACATGGCAGCAACATAATACTTTTATTGGATGTATTATTTGATGCCTAGAGTTTGGTAGGTAGGAAAAAAAAATGAAGAGAAGAAAAAAGTTAATAAAAATGGAATTTTTTTTGAAATAGCCATATTAGAAAAGGATAAAAGTATGGGTATTTCAGCATAGATTAAGAAAGCAGTAACAAGTCTATGGCCATACCACCCTGAACTTGCCCGACCCTGTCTGATCGTGGAAGCTGAGCAGGGTCAGGCCTGGTTAGTACTTGGATGGAAGAAAGCAGTGGTCAAACTTGCTTCACTGTTCTTTGTGCACTAAGGAAAGCTTTCCTTAGAGGTCTGATCCAGCTGGCACTGGAATGCAACACATCAGGAGTATCTTTAGAAACACCAGTATTGGAAGAAGTCTTTAATATCATTTAGCCCAAACTCTTCACCTGTGTATCTGAAAACCAAGGTCCAAGTGGGCTCAGTGTTCATTCTAGCTCACACAATGAGTTCATGGCCAGATTGGGACTCGAAATGATATTTTATGGCTTCCTATTCATTGCCTCAGTTGTTGGCACTGCCCCTGTTTTTAAAAGAGCCAGCTAGTTATTAATTATCTTTTATGGGGCTTTGATGATAACCGTCGCATATAATTGATGCATATTTTATGAAATACACATTATAAATTTGTGGCTCATCTACTTTATTTCTAACTTGAAGTGACTTACATGTGGAACGTTTGTATAAAAACACTTAAGAACTCCTGAGCAGTTGAGACAACTGCATTTAAATTCCCCTTCGAACTTTAACACTGACCAAAAATAAATAAATGAGTAAAAAGCCTTATGTTTCCTAATACTGTGAAGCACGTAGAAATTTCTTTAAATGTATTGTTTTGTACTGTTTTGCAAACCTAAAGGGATATGTCAAGAAACGAAGTGGGAACGCACCTTAACGTTGCTTTGGTACTGGGTAAGGAAGTAACATGTCAGTTGAATTTTGATACTGTGAACTTCAGATGCAAAGAACCTTTGGCAAAGGTGGGCTGTCATTTTAAGAAGAGAGAGGAGACTGCTGAGGTCCAGAGTCCTGTGAAGCGGTCCCTGTTGGTGGCTCATTAACAGTGCTTTGTCTGTTTAGTTCCTGCTTAGGTGGCCTCTGTGCTGTTTGTGGGGATCTTCCCAGTAGCCCAGCTCCCAGGGGGCCAGGGTGCGGAGAGTTGGGGGGTGGCTGTCCCCTTTTGCTCTCCCTGTAGAGAACTGTACACAGAGAAACGTCAGGCTCAGAGAACATCAAAATGTTGATTAAGAGATATGAAGTCTTTTAAAGCTCGTTAGTTACTTTTTTACAGGAGTAAAGTTGCTGTGCGGAATTTATATTATGCGGAATTTTGCTGGACACCGTTCTAAAACTTTTAGATAGCATCGTCTTCTTCAGTAGAGGAAACATCATGCATTCTTTGCCCTGAAAACTTTTAAAAGAATTATTTTGGTGCTTAACATTTTTTCTAAAATTTAATAATCGTTGGAATAATTAAATGAGTGGACAGAAAACACTTATTGATTGAAAATCGATATAAATTTACTTGACTTTGATTTTAAGGAGCTTTGTTAGTGTAGATTTGGGGGTTTTGATCATACCCACATGTGATTATTATTTTAGCAAAATTGGTAATATATTTGCAATACTGAGCAAGTACACAGTATCAAATAAATAGAGTGCCCCACATACCAAACAAATCTCTATTGAATTGGAAACTAAATCTTCTGTAATACTGGCTTTGTCAAAGATATGATAATCACATATGTTTTTAATTGCATCCATTTAGTCATTCTTTCACTCTTTTATTCACTCACACCAGCTTTCAGAGAGTTGTTGGACATCTACCATTGCTACGCACTGTACCGGGTGCTTTGGATATAATACGGACAGCACATCGGAATCCAGCTCCTGTCTTCAAGGAGCAATAGAATAAAACCCAAGGCAAGTGTAGGCAATGTCACAAGAGTCCATAAACAAGGGTGAGGGAAGGAGTTCTGACTGAGGAACAGTTTATCTGAGCTCAGAAAGAGAAGTAGATATTTAATAAACTGAAAAGGAGAGGAAAGAGCCTGTCCAAGCTTTGTGGTGGGAGTGTGCTTGGAAGATGAATGCTTGGGGCTAAAAAAAAGGTGATGTGGTTGGAGTGCCAAGGGGGGGACAGGAGTACGGCCTGAGGCTGGAACTTATCTGAAACGGCCTGATAGCAGAAGGGCTAGTTAGAGATAAAGGCCTGATTTGAGAGGAAGAGGCATGCAAACTCTCCTAGGGCTGGGTACAGTTGATGGTGGGCTTATGTATTCTCCCAGGGGAACACCCTTTCGCAGTGAAGAGCAAGAGTTAGAGGGGCAGCTAAGGATGATAGGGAGTGATTGCAGTCTTGTCCTGTGCTGTGGTGAAGATGGAACAACAGGACAGGTGTGTATTTAGAAGGTGATTCCACAGAGTATTGGCTGACTGTAGAGGCATGTGAAGGAGAGGTTCAAGGATGACACCCACCTTTTTAGCTTAAAAAATAGGATGTATGGTGAAATAATTCACTGGAATCTGAATTTCTGGGGAAAACCAGATCACAGGTCATATATGGAAGATAACTTCCATTTTACCTGCCAGCTCTCTTCCATCGATAGTGGCTGCCTAGGGCCTTGGATTGAGAAAGATCTTGAAGTTCATAGAATCTTTCATGATCAACTCTTTAATTTTAAAAACTATTGTGGATGGAGTATGTTTCTGTATATCCTGAGTCAGTTCTTGCTCTTAAGTTGACACTGACGTTTGTAGCTGAAATGTCACAGTAGGGTGAATGTTTATACAATAGCTGTTGCTAGAGAATGCTAAGCATGTGCTGGGTGCTAGTCTAAGTGTACAGTCTACTTCGTGCTGTTTAACCTTGAATGTAGATTAGCATTTAGAATGATATAGGTTGATATCAAACCCTCTCCTGTTCAAGTAGAATTTATATAAATTAAGCTTAATAGGCCTTTTAATAGTGGGATTCTCATCTGTAAGGTGAATTTCTGGTATATATGGACCCCGAGGAGAACATCGTGTCATGCCACTAATATTCTAAATTACTATTAATGAATAATTAAAAGTCAGTTTACATTTCACTTAGCATAGTTATCTCTCATTTGTGAGTGTATGTGTGTTTGTAATTATTGGTTTGCAGCTCATATTCTATGTAAATGGATTGTAGCAGAAGCTTAGAGGAGGAAATGCCATATGGGATTAGAGTTTAATGATGACCCAAGTCTGCCTCTTATTTTCTGTGTATCTATCTCACAGCGCCAAAGACCTTCCAAGTAATTGAATCTTTCCTTTCTGTGATTGAATTCCAAAGGGGCTTCTTGTAATTTTTTTCCCTGCTACAATGATAAAATTAAAATAATTCTCACAATATTGTAACTCACTAAAATTTCTTTAGGAGTAAATTACATGTGAACACTCATAAAAGCTAAGGGGAAATATGTTTTGCTTTACTTGCTAATTAGTATTAATTTTATATACTTTCTCTTTGTATAAACTCAAAAAATCAAGAATATATGACTCTTTCTATATGACTGCAAGATTAAGCTTCTAGATAAGTTTCTGGAGGCAAAAAAATCCCTGCTGTTTAGTTCTCAAATGTTGGAATGCAACCATTAACCAACAAACTATTAAGGAAATTTGTAAATATCCATGGATTAATCCAACTGCGATTGTACTTATTTTAACAGAATGCATGTCAGAGAGTACCCACTTTTATTCAATAAAAATGTGGTCAAATATTTAAGCCCAATAACTGTGTTATAGGTAAGAATGACAAAATCACTTATATATTATAATAATAGATTCCATATCATTTATTATTTTGGGGATGTTTTCCATGGAATTTTTAAAAAGTACCTTTCAAATGTACTCCACTAAAAAGATCAATGGTGTTTCAAATTATTTATTTTATTTTATTATTATTTTGTAATTTTCTGACAGGACAGTTGGACTTATTGGTGGCCATGCATAAGAAGGGGGCAGGGTCAAGACTGTCATGAGTCCAAGGCCTGCCATTTGTCCAGGGTGCCACCATTAGGGATGTATTTGACCCCACAGACAGTGGGGATGAGTAGCTCTTCTGCCACCATGTTTTCAAAGTCATCCGCATTAAATAATCCCTACTTGGAAATACAGAACTTCTGCCAGCCGGGAATTTGAACTTGGCCCTGCATAGGGCCTCAAACACATCCTTGTTTGGCAGCTTGGTGAGGCTGGATCTTAAGACTTGTCCAATGCGGGCTTGCCAAAGGCACCACCATACCTATCAGGAGCCCAGGTTGGGGACTGTGTGCCGGCATGAATGTCCACTGGAAAATGGTGTCTCCTAGATCTGTTAGAGCAGCCCATACAGGCAGCAGGCCGCATCGGCTACCACAGAGGCTGCTGTTTGCAGCCATTCTGCACAGGGACCCCACGGGGAGAAGGACACAGTCAGCTGATTGGTGCAACAATTTTGAATCATTTAAGTTTATGTTGGTATAACAGAGAATTGGTTATAAAATCATATTGGGGTTTCTTTATTAAAATATTGGAGTGTTCTTTTTAAAGAATGTTTCTGTGTATTAAGGAAACATTAAAAATCAGTTTACTCTTTAATGAATCAGAAGGTTTGAAAATTTGAAGTATAAATATCAATTAGAATATGCTAGAACATGATCATTTATCTTTGTGAGAAAAGGCAAATTAATCCTTCTTATCTGGAACAAGACAAGGATGCCTACTCTCACAACATTTATTCAGCATGGTATTGGAAGTCCTAGCCACAGCAATCAGACAAACAAAAGAGATAAAATCAAAATTGGAAGAGAAGAGGGAAAATTGTCACTGTATGCAGATGAAATGATACTATGTATAGAAAAACCTAAGGACCTAACCTAAAAACTACTCAAACTGATCAACAAATTCAGCAAAGTAGCAGGATACAAGATTCACATTCAGAGGTCAGTTGCACTTCTTTACACTAACAATGAAATATTAGAAAAGGAATACTAAATACAATACCTTTTAAAATTGCACCCCAAAAAATCAAATATCTGGGAATACACCTGACCAAGGAGGTGAAAAATTTATATGCTGAGAATTATAAAACATTAATCAAGGAAATTAAAGAAGTTTCAAAGAAATGGAAAGGTATTCCATGCTTCTGGATTTGAAAAATTAATATTGTAAAAATGGCCATACTACCCAAAGATTTACAGATTCAGCGCAATCCCTATCAAATTACCCATGACATTTTTCACAGAACTAGAACAAACAAGCCAGAACTTTATATGGAACCACAAAAGAGCCAGAATTGCCAAAGCAATCCTGAGGAACAAAAACCAAGCAGGAGGCATCACTCTCCCAGACTTCAGGCAATATTACAAAGCCACAGTCATCAAAACAGTGTGGTACTGATACCAAAACAGACATACAGACCAATGTAACAGAATAGAGAACCCAGAAATAAACCCAGACACCCATGGTCAGTTAATCTGACAAAGAAGGCAAACTTATAAAATGGGAAAAAGACAGTCTTTTCATTAAGTGGTGCCGGGAAAACTGGATAGCCACATGCAAATCAGTGAAACTGGAACACACCCTCACACCATGCACAAAAATAAACTCAAAATGGCTTAAAGACTTAAATGTTAGACAAGACACCATCAAACTCCTGGAAGAGAACATAAGCAAAATATTCTCTGATATCAACCTTAGCAATATTTTCTCAGGTCAATCTCCCAAAGCAACAGAAATGAAAGGAAACATAAACCAGTGGGACCTAATCAAACTGACCTACTTTTGCACAGCAAAGGAAATCATAAAAAACAAACAAACAAACAAAAAACACAAAAAGACAACTTACAGAATGGGAGAAAATAGTTTCAAACAATGCAACTGACAAGGGTTTAATCTCTAAAATATACAAGCAATTTATACAACTCAACAGCAAAATAGCCAACAACCCAATGGAGAAATGGGCAAAAGACCTGAATAGACATTTCTCCAAGGAAGATATACAGATGGCCAACAAGCACATGAAAAAATGCTCAACATCACTGGTTATTAGAGAAATAGAAGTCAAAACTACTCTGAGATACTGCCTCACACCAGTTAGAATGGCCATCATTCATATGAAGTTCACAAATAATAAATGCTGGAGGGGGTGTGGAGAAAAGGGGACCCTCCTCCACTGTTGGTGGGAATATAAATTGGTACAACCACTGTGGAAAACAGTATGGTGGTACCTTAGAAAACTATACATAGAACTACCATATGACCCAGAAACTCCACTCCTGGGCATATATCCAGACAAAACTTTCCTTGAAAAAGACACAGGCACCTGCATATTCATTGCAGCACTAGTCACAATAGCCAAGATATGGAAACAACCCAAATGTCCATCAACAGATGACTGGATTAGGAAGATGTGGTACATATACACAATGGAATACTACTCTGCTATAAAAAAGAATGACATAATGCCATTTGCAGCAACATGGATAGAACTAGAGACTCTCATCCTGAGTGAAGTAAGTCTGAAAGAGAAGAAATCAAATACCATATGATATCACTTATATCCGGAATCTAATATATGGCACAAATGAACCTTTCCACAGAAAAGAAACGAACTCATGGTCTTGGAGAACAGACTTGTGATGGGGGAGGGGGAGGGGGAGGGAATGAGATGGCCTGGGAATTTGGGGTTAATAGATGCCAATTATTGCCTTTGGAATAGATAAGCAATGAGATCCTCCTGTATAGCACTGGGAACTATATCTAGTCGCTTATAATGGAGCATGATAATGTGAGGGAAAAAAATGTATACATGTATGTGTGACTGGGTCACCTTGTTGTACAGTAGAAAATTAACAGAACACTGTAAACCAGCTATAATGGAAAAAAATCATTATGTTAAAAAAATCCTACTTTTTACAGTGAGTTTAAGCTTTTATTATCTAATGGCAGTTAAGTGTGTATATAGGACTCTGGAGTCCTACACATTCCTGTCCTGTGGGTGAAAGGTGCTGTGTCTCTTAGCTTTCCTTTCCTTTGATATCCTCTCCACTCCACCCACCCACATTCTCTCTGCCATAACAGAAGGGACTGTACTCAGTTTGGCATCGTTTAGGCTTTGTCCTCTGAAATGATTGTCCCACCTGAGCTGTCCCTTCCTTTCTTTTTTTTTTTCTTTTTTTTTTTTTTTTGTCTTTTCGTTGTTGTTGTTGCTATTTCTTGGGCCGCGCCTGCGGCATATGGAGGTTCCCAGGCTAGGGGTCCAATCGGAGCTGTAGCCACCGGCCTACGCCAGAGCCACAGCAACGCGGGATCCGAGCCGCGTCTGCAACCTACACCACAGCTCACGGCAACGCCGGATCGTTAACCCACTGAGCAAGGGCAGGGACCGAACCCGCAACCTCATGGTTCCTAGTCGGATTCATTAACCACTGCGCCACGACGGGAACTCCTGTCCCTTCCTTTCTTAGATTTAATGTCATTTTCACAGTAGATTCCCTTGATTCATGTTTTCATTGGGAGGACCCTAAGGCAATGGAGAAAAATTACTGAGCCCTGTAATAAACCAATGGGGGTAAAAACAGGACACAAAAGAGGATTTTTCTTACCTTTGAGATCATACTCAGAGGTATTTCTATTCTTTGCAGATAGCTAGCAGGCATGGTCCAGTATGCAGTCTGAGGTTTTAGCTGTGGGTGAAGAGTTCTCAAACCAGCTTCAAAAGCATTGTGGCTTGTTTATAGCTGTTGTGGCTCAGGTGCTATCACTTTAGGCTAAAATCTCTTCATTGTTTCTTGGGAGCAGTTTCCAAGAGGCTGGGCGAGGAGGTCACCTTTTAAGTCAGCTTCTACTTCAGTGCACACTGGTGAAGAATTTGGTTTAGTGAATAAAAGAATTTTGAAAGTAAATCCAGAGTGACTTTTAGCAATAATTAATGGCATATTTAGTCAGTGATGCATGCCCATGCTCACAATTATTATAACATTGCTGTAATTTTATTACTACTATTGCATCTCATAAAATGCCTCATTCCAGGGCTGAATATTTAAGTAGTATAGAAAGACTTATATAATCTTAAACAAAACTATCCCCACTCTTGCTCAGCTTGGTGATCTTTTATATATACTTTATTAAATACTTGTCATGTCATAATTCCTCTTATAGATGATTTATATATTCTATCTTATTAGTTCTGATTGATATATTGATTTCTAAAGAATATGACTGAGACTCTTAAAAGTTGAATGCTCTGTGTAATGTATAACTGAGCTGGGTATAACTGGAATATGAACCCTAAACCTGAGGTCTTTCTAGGTTTACCCCTCAGCCTTGATTAATTATAGATTTATTTGGCTTTATGAAATTAACCAGTTACATGGTTATTTAGGGGAGATGGGCCTAAGTTTTACCAAAAGTTAAGGTGATCTGTACCTACCATCTTGTTTTGTAAAGAATAGTTGTGATTTAGGCTTGCTTTCCTGGCGTAATTGGTTTTTTGTGTCCAATTTAACCCTTAAAGTATCCTTGATTATGTGATAAATTACATGGTCACGTTATCCCCAGAATTTAACTAGTCATCTCAGTATAACTAAAGTACAAATTCTGTGAAAGTGGAGATGTTTGTCTCTTTATTGTGTCACCGGCATCCTGGCACATTAAATACTGTCACTAAGTATTTGTTGAATATTTTGTTGACAGATATTTGATATGTGTATCAGGGTTCTCCAGAGCAATAAAACCAAGAAGAGATAGATAGATAGACAGATAGATAGATCGATCGATTGATCGATCGATCGATAGATAGATAGATAGATATGGATGTATTTTAAAGAACCAGCTCACATGATTGTAGGTTCCCGTGAGCCTGAAATTTTTAGGGCAGGCCAGCAGTCTGGAAACTCAGGCAGGGATTTTGTGTGACAGAATTGAGACAAAATTCCTTCTTCTCTAGGATTCCGTCTTCTCAGATTTTTTTGTTCTTAAGGTCTTCAACTGATTGCACAAGGCCCACCTATATTGTGGAAGATAATTTCCTTTACTTAAAGTCAACTGATTGTAAATGTTAATCATAATGACAAAATGACCTTCACAGCATCATTTAGATGAGTGTTAGATCAAACAACTGGGTACTATAGCCTAGCCAAGTTCTCAGACAAAATAAACTACTAGTAAATGTGTATTTAGGAAGACACTATATAAATATGCCATTGAAAAAAGTGGAATACACTGAAATAGTGTTCATCAGTATTAACAGAAATAGCTCAGTAAATTGTAACTTTTATTACATTCCAGGAACTATGCCAAATCCCCTCTCTCTTATAGTAATTAATGATTATAATATCTTTATAATAGTATATATGTTTATATATAGGCAAATAATGTTATATAAATACTATTTAATATCATTATTTATGAATGTCATTTAATAAATAGTATATCCTTTGAAATTTTTATTAAGGTATAGTTAATTTACAATGTTATGCTAATTTCTGTTGTACAGCAGAGTGACTTAGTTATACACATATATACCTTTTTATATTCCTTTCTGTTATTTTATTTTTAAATTTTTTATTCAATGAATTTTATTATATTTATAGTTGTGCAACCATCATCACATCCTAATTTTAGAACATTTCCATTCCAAACTCCAGTTCACCCCTCTCTTCCCCTTACTTTTTAGCATCTGTGAGTCTGTTTCTTTTCTGCAAAGAAGTTCATTTGTATCCTTTTTTAAGATTCTACATATAAATGATATCGTATGATGTCTGTCTCTCACTGTCTAACTTCACTTAGTATGATGATTTCTGGGTCCATCCATGTTGCCGCAAATGGCCAGTATTTCATTCTTTTTTATGGCTGAGTAATATTTCATTGTATATGTGTACCACATCTTCTTTATCAATTCTTCTGTTCATGGACATTTAGGTTTCCATTATTTTTAAATATAATATATATCAATGGTATATTCTCATATCATTCATCCTGAAAACAACTTGAGGGCTATTGTTTCTAAGCCTGTGAGAGCTTAGGGTAGTTTTTCAAGGACATACAGCTCTTTAGCATCAGTGCCTCTAACCAGGGACTCAAGTCAATAGGATTCCAAAACGTATACCCTTTGTAGTATACCATATTGCTTTCAGCTTTGTTTTGTTTTTATATTCCTGTACACACGCAGTGTTTAAATATGAAATTTATTTTTGTAGATGGCATCAGGAAGATCTTGGCCAATAGAACGTAGTTAGCACCAGTTTACCAAGAGTTAAGACTTAGGGTTAGCCAACTGGGACTGGATTACTGTATTTTCTGGGAACCTATGTCTCTTTCTTAGCGAGTACTTATATTTATGAAAGAAGTAAACTGTGTTCTTTTTTCCTTTTTTTTTTTTCTTTTTAGGGGTTCACCATGGCATATGGAGGTTCCCAGGTTGGGGGTACAATTGGATATGCAGTTGCCAGCCTACACCACAGCCACAGCAACATGGGATCCAAGCTGCATCTGAGACCTACACCACAGCTCATGGCAACACCAGATCCTTAACTCCCTGAGTGAGGTCAGGGATTGAACCCACGTCCTCATGGTTTCTAGTCGGATTCGTTTCCGCTGCACAACAGGAGCTCCAAAAGCCAAATGTGTTCTTGGTAGAAGGCTCAGGCTTTGTGAAAAGACTTCGTTTATGATTTAGGCTGTGGATATGTCAGCTCCCCGGCAAGGATTAGGTTTGTGAGGGCTGGCCATGGTGGCAGCTCCAGTGACAGTGGTCAGCAGTCCTCTCTTTAGGTGCTGTGAGCAGGACATGATATACTTTCACCTGACAAGTGCACTTTAGTCCTTTACCCTGACTCCTCCCGTGTGTGGCCTGGACTGGTGGTGTGCTTCTCCAGGTGAGAGCCCTCCCTAGCAGAGCAGGATCTGTTTAAAAAAAAAAATGGAGCATCAGGCCTTTCTAGCCTATCTGGAAGACAGTGGGAGGAAGGGAGGGCAGGCAAGGAGCTGGGGACTAGATAGCAGGTAGACACTCATGATTTACGAAAGACAGGAAGCCTTGTGTGATTTCAGACAAGTTCTCTTCCTTTAGAGTGTTGTCTGCTTTGCTAGCTGAAAATAGTAGAAACCTTAGAAATTGCTGGACATAAAAAAAAAAAAATGACTGGAGGGTTGTAATAAGGAGGCTATGTTTATATTTTTCAGGTTATTGATATCAGAAGTAGTAAGAGACTACATTTATAATAGATACTTATGGTTGAATTAGTTTAAAAGATGACCAGAAAAACTCCACTTTTCATTTAAAACTTTCTTTTGTTTTAGTTCTCAATACTAATATTGGCTGTTGTTTTTAACTAAGGCTGAATCTAATTTATCAGTCTGGAGTGTCATTTTCAATGTCAACTTTTAGCTGTGTGACATAAAAACTGTATTTTTGTTTGATAGTTTCTTTTAAATTTTACTAAAATAATTATTTCTCTTCTGAGGGCCTTTTTATGAATGTGAAGCTTATTGAAGATATATGATCATTCGGTAAAACCTAGCTAGTAGTTTTAGGGTAGAAACGTGTATTTTCCCAACACAGCACCTCTTCCTTATCATCTATTCTGTTAACCAAAACAATGCCCAAGAAAGGCAAAATGTGTATAATATATATATGTGTACATAGATGATTTTACCTCAACAATCTACTGCAGACAATCCGCATTGGTTGTAATTTGAAAAATTATAGAATCTCAGAGGGTATTAGTAAGTTGAATAATTCATTACTACACATGAATAAAAATAAGTATTAATTGAACTAAATTATCCAATTGCAAATTTGGATACTTTGGAAAACATAAAAGCTTTAGGAAGTTTCTGGATACAACCTTTGCTTTGAAAATCCTCCCGAAGTATAGTGCATGTTCATGAATTCCACTATATTTATAGGCTAAAAGTAAACATGCATCAATATTATTTTCTATAACTCATACCAAGACTAGTTTTGTTTGATTAGTACTTGGAAATAAACTGATGAAGACTTGATAGAGGTCTCAGGACACCCACCCTCTTCAGTAGAAAGAGCTCATTATTGGAAGGTGTTTGTGCTCTTTAGTTTTGCTTTTCTGCTGAAATGTGTCTGCAGAGCATCTAATTTCTAGGTAAATTTAAGGGTTATCAGCTCATTTTCAATAATTAAACAAAGTGAAAGATCTGTTGATTCTTTCTTATTACCCCTGTTGTCCTTTGGCTTTATGCCTGTGTCAACTTTAATTTCTGATTACAGAGCCAGTGCTTCAGTAATTGGCTCTTAGAAAATGAAATAGCTACGAAAAGATAAAACTTTTAAAACCTATGTTTCTAAATTTAACTGGCCATTATATGCTCTTACTTTTCAGGCATCCTGTGCTTTGCAATTAATTCAACAAATATTTTGGCTGCTTATTTCATGGGAGAAGTTCACCTAAGATTCTAGATGGGATATAGAAATGAAATGCATAGGTGCCTTGCCACAAATAAGCTTATTGGTGGTGATGATTGGCAATTTGGATTTATGCTCTGACCTATTTTCTGTTCTGTGAGTGGTGACAGAGAGTCCAAGATTTTAGTCTTTTGTTTTGGTATTACTGTTTTTTTTAATCTGTGCACTCAAAGAAATATGTGTGTGTGTGTGTGTGTGTGTGTGTGTATACACACACACAAAAAAAAGGAGAGAAATTCTTTGAGATCAGCACTAATGAGGTTTTTTGTTTGTTTTTCTGATTATTTTGATCTGTGTCTAAAGTTGTAGAACTGAATGTAAAAGGTAGGACTGAAGTTGTAGAACTCTATGTATCTGTGTCTGTAATTCAGGAAAAATCCACTTATCATGTGATTATAATGTATTTTCCTACCCTTTCCAGGTATAGTTCATTAGATTGTTATGAAATTTATAGATGTTTTTCCTTAATGGTTATAGAGGTAAATAAAGCAGTTGTATAGAGTCAATATTCCCCAAATTCACACACCTGAAAGCTGATCTTCTATTACTGTGCTAGACTTAAAATAACCTTCATACAGAAACTACTAAATAAAAATAGTTAAGACTACAAGTTCACAAATTAAGGTGAATAGTTAAATACATTAGATTGACTTAGTAATTTTACCTTAAGAAAAATGTTATACAGCTTTTCTCTGATTTTTCAGTTTTAAGCATAGTATATGCATACATTACTCCTACATAGTGTTTGAGATTATAAAATATTTTCAAATATATTTAACAATAATTTAGACCAATGATTTTGTAATAGTAATTATATTTTGCAGAGTGGCAGCTTAAACGTGATTTCAAGGCTTGAGATAATTTTAAAACTTGGATTAATATTAATTGAATTAATAAATAATATTTTGGATAACAATTTTTATGTAAGATAGAATAATAAAATAATGCTAAAGGTAATTTAAATTTTTTATATTTTTGGTTCTTAATGTGTGTCTCACATCAATGAATGTGTTCATTTTTTTCCACTTCTGAAAGATATAATGGGGATGAATGCGGCTACTGAAAATCGTGCAATGTATGTTTATGAGCTTTGCTGCCCTGCTAAAACGGTGGGTATGACAGACAGCTCTCAGTACCTGCCACCCAGTTTTCTCTATGAGATAGAAGTTATAACATTTGCTAAAAGTCATAACTAACTTCACTAAAAGCAATGGTGACAAAGGAACACAAGTGTGTAAGTGCTTTTGCTTCTCAAGAAAAAAAGTAAGACTAGTGTTTTCCTAAAGTAAATTATTAGTTAGTTCCAGTAAAGGAAGATTTGTGAAAGATAGTGAGTATGGCAAGTTGTAGAGTGATTGAGGAAAGTAAATTTTATTTGGCTTGCTTTATAATATCTGAATCTGATAAGAAATAATGAAATGTATTAAATATTTAGCAGAGTTTGCTCAGTGTTGATAGAGTTATTCACAAGACAGTTTAAGGAACTAGAAGGATCCCATGAAAACTTCGCTGCCAAGGACTGCACTAATACAAAACTGGAAAGTAATTCACTCTATTTAAATAATAATTTGCTCTTAGAATTAACCAAGAATGAAAAGGTTTTCTTTACTTGCTGTGAGTAATTTTCCTATAGGTCAGAGATTTTGTATCTCAGCAATAATTTTCTCAGATTTGTGTTGACCTTAACATGTCCTTGGTTATTTACAAAAACAAAATAAACCAAACATATGCAAAACAAAAAAAAAATCAATAAACAGTGAAGAATCAATGTTTGGTTTCTCTTTATGAAGAACCAAAGTTTCCATATACTTTACCACCTTGATTAAATAAGTAACCAGGTATTGTTTCTCATGC
The DNA here is from genome assembly GCF_054392235.1 of Sus scrofa. Classification (NCBI taxonomy): domain Eukaryota; kingdom Metazoa; phylum Chordata; class Mammalia; order Artiodactyla; family Suidae; genus Sus; species Sus scrofa. The sequence continues at coordinate 5,568,398 of NC_139383.1, forward strand.
TCCCATGCTCCTATCTTAATTAATTAAGCAAATCTCCTCTGACAGCTTGATTTTGCTTTCCCTGGATTTGATCCTAAATTTAGAAAAAAAAAAATTCAGGATATCTTTTACACTGAAAATTATCTTTGCAGTTTTCCAAAGGGCCCCTGGAAAGCTTCAATAGGTTAAGTTTGTAAAAGCAAAATATTATTGACTTATATACCTGTTTTATAGGTTACACACATTTTGAAAAGGCCCTGGAAATCTGTCAGTGCATTTTTTAAATGATTTTTATTTTTTCCATTATAGTTGATTTACAGTGTTCTGTCAATTTCTACTGTACAGCAAAGTGACCCTGTCATACATATATATGTGTGGGGGGGGTGTATATGTATATATATAAATATATATATATATTCTTTTTCTCACATTATCCTCCATCATGTTCTATCACAAGTGACTGGATATAGTTCCCAGTGCTCTACAGCAGGATCTCATTGCTTATCTACTCCAAATGCAAGAGTTTGCATCTATTAACCCCAGACTCCCAGTCCATCCCACTCCCTTCCCCTCCTCCTCCCCCTTGGCAACCACAAGTGAAAAGGCCCTGGAAATTTGTCAGTTCTTAATATATTTTTATTCTCAGGGAAAGTGTATGAAATATTTATGCCTTCTATCCCAAGAGCTAATTTTACTATTGTCCGTTGTGCTATTATTGGCTGTTGAAATAAGTTAACCACTGTCATGAGTCTCATTATGAAATAGAGTTCTTTTCTCCAGTACTTGACTGATGGCTCTGCTCTAAGCTATAGGCTAGGATTTCAGAAGAGTTTCAGAATCTGTGGAAAGGACTGTACAGCACTCTGAACTACCTCACTTCAGTAGGCAGGCTTGAGTGCAGGCTTCCAAGTGGACACTGTTAGACAATGTTCAGACTTTACTAGGGACAGTCAGGATTTCCAGGCCTTTCTTCTCTTCAGTGGAGCAAGACTTAATCACTGAGGACTGAATGAACTGAGAGAAATTTATTTGTGGTTATTGTTGGTACTGTTTGAATACTCTGTTCTTTTTGGTTATATGAGGAAGCCCTTTCTCTTTCTTGAGATGTACCCAAGTCTAAGTTTAATTTACTTTGGTAAACTGAAATGAAATTTTTTTTTCTTTAGGCAAAGAATGAGTTTAATATTATAGAGCACTTGTGAGAAAAACAAATGGGCAGGCAAAGGAGTTCAGCCCCAAGAACAAAGAGGGCTCCATTTTTATATCAAAGAAGTGGGGAGAAGAGGAGACCACCTTCTTCCTCATTTTGGGGTAGACATTAAGGCTGAGATGAGGCATTTTAATGATGAGTGATTTTCACTTGTCCCTTGGGATTCTTGACAACCTAATTATTTGGATAGATTCATAGAAATCTTGCCCAACCCCATTTTTTTACCAGAATATAATTGGAAAAATCCATTGTGTAACAAGTATCACAATTGAGAGTGTTTGTCCCTTAGGATTCTTGACAGCCTAATTATTTGGATAGGTTCATAGAAATCTTGCACCCCCCCCTTTTTTTACCAGAATATAATTGGAAAAATCAATCGTGCAACCAGTATCATAATTGAGAGTGTTTGTCATTTAACCAGGCATGAAGAACCCACTATTAGAGAACAAGTACTTCCTTGGAAGCCTGTATGCAAGACTATTTAATGTGGATTAGTGCCTACAAAGTCCTTCCAAGAACCTTGGCTTTGGAACTGGCTTATTAGAGCCAGCCTCCCAACTGGAATGGTCTGCCAGCTGAGAGAACTGAGAAAATGTTGGAATCCAGGAAGAGAGTATATATACACATACACCCCGATACATAGATATTAAAGGTGAAATCTATTGGAGAAAGTGTCTTGCATTTGGTCTTCTAGACTCACCATAAAAAGTAATTGAAGTTTGAAAAAATCTAATCCAGGTTTCCCATTGTGGCACAGTGGATTAAGAATCCAACTGCAGCAGCTCAGGTTACTGCGGAAGTGTGGGTTGGATCCCTGGCCTGGCACAGTGGGTTACAGCATGGATCCCAGCTGTGGCTTGGGCTCAGTCCCTGGCCCAGGAGCTTCCATATGCTGTGGGTGTGACCATACAATTAAAAAACAAAACAAAACTAAACTAATCCCATACAAGATCCTCAATGAAAAGTCCAGGCAGTAGTTAATTCTCAGTTCTTCATAGTTGTTTAGTACTGTAAGGCCTTGAATTTGCAGAGCAAACTCAAGAAGGCCTGTCTGTTTAATTAGAACTCTTGCTGCATTGCATCTCTGTGTATAATTAGGCCAAACCTAATGAGGCTAGACTTTCTGTTTAAAGAACAATCTGTGGGGATTATTTATGATCAAGGGGTAGGAATATCAGAAAAATATTCTGAAACATAAAAATGGGCAGGCTTTCCTGGGTGTTTCTTCAGTACAGTTTTACCTTTGATTTTTTGTTTTCCTGGCTATTGTATAACTTTGTTGGGGAAGAGGTCAATTTATAGATTATTATCTGGTAGAGATGCAGGTAAATTTTGCCTGGTAAAAAAGGTGATTCAAAAAATATAGTTTATTACCCCTTTGGACATTAACCCATTTTGTATCTAGTCCAGCAATCTTATCCTAATACAACTTTCTAAAACTGACTTTCAATGCCTCACTCTTCAGTTTCTCATTTTAACATCTTACTGGTTTCTTCATTAATTGCTGTGTGTACAAAATCTTTGACATACGTTGTTTTACATTTACATGTGAGTCATGGTTTTACCTTTTTGAAAGTTGTACTTTTCTAGCCCTGAGAAACTGGGGGCAGGATGTGTCATTTATCCAAGCAGAGAATTCTGAGGAATAAAAAGGTCAGGGACAGGAATGAGATGACTGGAAAAAAATTAAACATACTGTTTTGGAAATATTTAATTCAAAACAGATCTTTGTTCGCCTGAGAAAGTTTATAGTAGTGTGAAGCAACAGGACATAGAGGAAGACTAGCAAACTCGACCTTGCATAGCAGCCAGAATCACAAAGGTGTGGAGAGATATGTGTGCAAGGTGTAATAGAAGGCACAGTCAACAAAACCTTTGGAAAAATGACAGCCTAGCACTTCAGAAAGATTCAACTGATGTCAATGTGTATGATGACTTGTCAAGAGGGAATCTAGGATCGATGGATGGGAGGAAAGTATTAGAATTTACATAATTTGGGGAGTTTCTGCAATGGCTCAGTGGTAGTGAACCTGATTAGTATCCATGAGGTTGCAGGTTCAATCCCTGGCCTCACTCAGTAGGTTAAGGATCTGGCATTGCCGTGAGGTGTGGTGTAGGCCACAGACACAGCTTGGATCCTGCGTTGCTGTGACTGTGGTGTAGACTGGAAGCTGCAGCTCTGATTTGACCCCTAGCTTGGGAACCTCCCTATGCTGCAGATGAGGCCCTAAGGAAAGAAAGAAAAAAAAAAAAAGAATTTAGGTAATTTGCCCAATCCTTTGTGTTCATGTATAATAATTATAGGCTTCTGTCACCAAGGAGACAAAGTCCAGATTATAGTCTTTCACCAGTTTTTCTCTTAACTGATTTTGGGTACATATGTATAGACAATATATCTACTTTCCTGTTTTCTTAATACAAATATAAAAAACAAACAACTGTGCTTCAGTTGGTCTAGAACATTTTTTTTTGTCTAGTCTGTTTATGCTTATTCTTTATCACCTCATTATAAAAGAGCTGTTGGAAAGCTTATCATCATTCATCCCATGCCTCAAAGAGTTGGAGAGTGGTTACAACCATTTTGGGATAATATTGTTGTCTTACTTTTATAGTTAGGTGTAAAGGAAAAGAAATAATATGAAATTCTTTACAGAGGGGAATACAAGTCTATGAAAACAAATTGTAAGTCAAGAAAGAACTTCACAATTCAGTAATTCTTCTTTAAAAAATTGATTATGAATGAAACAAACTATGAAGGAACTTGAAAATACCATCCGCAGTGACTACATTGTAGGACTTGGATCTGAATTAGAGATGCTGTCTTCAAGCAGTTTCAGTCTCATCATCTGTTGGATTAAAAAACATAGTTTTGTACAGAAAAAATATTGTATTTCTTTAAGTATTCAACCCTAATTAGACATGAATGCATGAAAATTAGTATTGATGAAGTAAATTTAACTGATGTAAGTTAGTGGCTTTTAACGAAACTAAATGGAGAAAAGCAAGTTTCTTATTAACCTAACAAATGACCCAAATTTACAATGATTTGCTAACATTTTTAATTAAGATACTCTTTCATTCTTTAGTTTCATTTATGATAGGCAGCTACTAGGGAAGAAAAGGATACAAAAATCAAATATGAAATCATAGTTTTATTTTCATCCTAATTTCAAGTTAGAAATTTTGTGTGAATTGAATCAATTTCTATGGGACTTGGAATTCTTCTCATGGCTCAGTGGAAATGAACTCGACTAGTATCCATGAGGATACGGGTTTGATACCTGGCCCCACTCAGGAGGTTAAGGATCTGGCGTTGCCATGAGCTGTGGTGTAGGTTGCAGACGTGGCTCAGATCCCACTTAGCTGTGGCTGTGGTGTAGACCGGCAGCTGTAGCTCTGATTCAGCCCTGAGCCTGGGAACTTCCATATGCCAAGGGTGAGGCCCTAAAAAGCTAAAAAAAAAAAAAAAAAAAAAAAATCCATGGGACTCAAATTAAGGCAAAGTGGAGGTGAAAGCTCAAGGGTTGGGCCATTTCTGACTGAAAATGTGTCATCCTGCTCTCACTCAGTTGTGCCAGCTTTGCTCAGTAGTTTTTGTTTTTTGTTTTTTTGTCTTTTTAGGGCTGTACCCATGGCATAGCGTTCCTGGCTAGGGTCGAATTAGAGCTACAGCTGCCGGCCTACACCACAGCCATAGCAACATGGGATCCAAGCCGCATCTGTGACCTACACCACAGCTCACGGCAACGCCAGATCCTTAGCCCACTGAGCGAGGCCAGGGGTCGAACGTGGGTCCTCATGGATGCTAGTCAGATTCGTTTCCGCTGAGCCATGCTGGGAACTCATGCTCAGTAGTTCTTTTAGGAAGCTTTCCTCTCTTCCGGTTGTTAGAATTCTAGAGTTAAAAGGGGTGTTTGGCCTCAGTTAGAGTGTGTGTATGCATGTGTGTGTGTGTGTGTGCAGATTTGACCCCCTGGAGTCTCCGTCTAACTGTGTATGTCTCTAACTGTATTTTGCTTCTTCATACCTTCTTTCTTCATTTCTGTTTACACTAGATGCATTCTTTGTCACTGTTCATACCAGTTAATTTCTTTTGAGAAATTCCAGGGACAGTTAGGATTTGCGTACCTTCATCTAATGAAGTCTCTTAAGATGCCTTGAACAAGACATCCTGTTACCTTTGGTAATCTCTTTATTACCCTTGAACACACTTTCCTTGTTGATAAAACAGAGAAGTTTAAAACCCAGCTTATTTGTCGGTTGGTTGCCTGCATTGCTCCACAATAGTTTTTAGTCAAATGTTTAATGCTCTTCTCATGTATTTGTGTTGAGTATTTATTTCATGTCAGGTTTGTAAATTAAATTTATGTAGCTGAGATACATGTTTTTTTCTAGTAACTTGTTTCTACAGAAAAAGAAAAAGATGTGCTGTCCAATGGTAGAATTAGGACCGTATGAAAATTAGAGCAATTTAGAGTTAACTTTTTGTGAGTGAATTATGTGAATATTTAAGTAATATATAGCTGTTACTGAGATTTGGCAAGTATCAAATAATTCATGTTTATTATAATTTCCACTGCTTTTCAGTCACAGCACTCCAGAGAATAGAAGCATTTTAATTCTTATGGAATGCCTTGTGTGCAGGATGCTTTCTAACTGTTGTTTGTTTGTTTGAGAGCCAAGTTTTTCTCCAAATATCCCTAATGCCTTTTTGATTTAGAGGTAGTATTGCTACTAACTGAATGAATGCAAGTTGAGATTGGAAGAGCTAGAAAGAGTGAGTGATATTTCCTAGATTTCAGCTAGCGACACCATACAAAATAGATCAGGTTCCCAATCCCTGAAACCTGAAATTAGTCATGAGATTGACATAGTCTTATGTACTAGGTAATAGATCTGCCTCTGTTAAATAATTAGTGGAACCATCAGAGACTATTAAGTGTCACCAAATTGTTTTTTCTTTGAACATTTTTCTATGTGATTATCATTGAGAATCAGCAGACTCTTAAATCATAATGACAGTTGAAAAATCTGAATGTCAGCCAAATTAAGAAATAATATTTGTGGGAAGAGTAATGAAAATTAAGAATGTTATTTAAATCAAATATGAAAAAAATTAATAACAAATTGCGGTAATGTGATAAAGTTCTCTGTACTCTTAGAGAACATATGAAATGGAGGGTACGAGAAGCATCCCTTGGAGGCGTGGTCTCATGCCCAGCCAGGCAAAGTCAAATTTGAACCTTTTGAGTATACGTCCCTCACTTACAATCATGTGGATGACTTTATCCTAAAAGTCAAGTCCTTTGTTGCGCTGATTTCCAAACACCTAGAAAGCGAAAGGGACTGGGGTGGGGCGAGGGAGTGGGAGAAGGAAAGGGAGAAGAGAGACTAAAGGGGATTTCATATTTGGAAATTGAATACGTGGCTCAGAGGGCAATTGCAGACCCTTTGCAAGACCCAAGGCGATGTCTGTTTTCCACAAACAGAAGTTATGCATGAGGCTATTCTCTTAACTACTGTGTGTGAAACTTGGCTTCTATGAGCAGCCAGGATGGGCTTGCATGAAAGGGAGAAATCAAGGTGAACTCTTAAAGGTGCTTTGTTCTTTGACATACGCAAAACAGCTGAAGGAAGAGTACAGCATTTGGATTTTTCTTTAAAGAACTCTTAAAATTATAGAAGTTGAAAGAAACATAAAACTTCAGTATTACAGATGAGAGAACTGGAGTCTAGGAGGATTTATTTAGCTGAATTAAAAGTTGTCCACCACTCTCCTTGTGTCAGCCATTACTGGTGATACGCGCTGAATAAGACATAAAAAGGATCCTAAGAGGTGTTTGGTCTGCAGGGAGAGAGACATGCATACGAGTGTGTATTTACAAGGCGGAGTGATCCAGACTGTTGAAGAAATAGCAGCGGGAAGTCTTTCCAGAGGCCTTGGTCTGAGCCCCCAGGGTGTGCTGCTGGCTTTCCAGCCTTAGAGGACAGCCGGAGCCAAGGGTAGAGACGTGAATGCACAGCAGCTGTTCTGGGATCGGAGGAAATGCAGGCTCACTGCAGTCTCTTTCTAAACGCTGGCTAGTTCTCTTGTCTCTGCGCCTTGTAGCCTTGTAGCAGTTTCTTCATGCACTGAGTTTTCAGTCACTGTTTAGTTTCTCATTTAACATTTTCCACTCCTAATTATTTAGAAGCTACTTATTAATGTTGAGTTAAACATTGATTATATGTCACTCATACTTCGGATTTGGGGGGTGCTGATAAACAGTAGTTTTCCATCATTATTTAGTTCCAAGAGAAACTAAAAAATTTCCTCTTGGCACAAGCTGTCTTCTTCCCTCTGTCCCATCATTCTGCCGTCCCAGGTACATTCTGGGTCCAAGGGTGAGAGAGACCATTACAGGGCTCACTGGACACCTACATTCAGTGAGAGGGAATGGAAACCAAGCCACCCACAACCTCCAGGCATGTGTCCATTCATGAGACTTCCCATGTGAAAAAGCAACCAAGTGTATGAAGTTCTATAAATCTGTCTTTATACACAGTTGAATTTATCTAGAAATGGGAATCTTAGGAGTTATAATCTTTCTTTTCCTAAGGATAAATGGATTAATTTACCTCAAGTTTAGCCTGATGATTTTTTTTTTTTTTTCTTTTCCAGCCATCCCTGTGGCATATGGAAGTTCTCAGGCTAGAGGTTGAATTGGAGCTGTAGCTACAGCCTACACCACAGCCATGGCAACACTGGATCCGAGCTGCATCTGAGACCTATGCTTGCAGCAATGCCTGGATCCTTAACTGACTGAATGAGGACAGGAATCAAACCTACATTCTCACAAAGTTGGGTCCTTAATCCTCTGAGCCACAATAGGATCTCCTAGCCTGACGATTTTATGCAATTAAATAGTAATGCTTACCTAGGTTGCTGTAAGAAATAGCACCAAATACTAAAAGACAGATATTAAAGATACATTCAAGTTTTATACACACGTGAAGTACAAATTAAATATGACAAGTATTGAAAGTTAATGCTATTTCATAATTTAAATGAAAAATCCTTCTCACAAAGACTGTACCTACCAAATCCTTTGAATTTCAGTTTTGCAGATGTTTTCCAGAAAGATATTTATAACTTTTTTTAATGGGGAAGTTAGCCTGATTATTTTTTACTATATTAGACTAGATTATTTTATTAAACTATTTTCCTATAGTTGTATATTATGTAATTATTGACAAACTTGATTTGTGTTTTGGTCATAGTTTTGCCTGTCAGTTGGGTTTTGCTTCTGTCAAATAAATATATTTTTACACATTTCTCTTTCTTATTAAAATTATACAGAATCAATTCTTAAAGCATCCTTATTTTTTTTCTTTTTTTGGCCATGCCTGTGTCATGTGGAAGTTCACCGGGCCAGGGGTGGAACCTGTGCCACAGCAGTGACCTGAGCTGCTGCAGTAACAATGCCAGATCCTTAACCAGCTGTGTCACAAGGGAACTCCTAAAACATCCTTCTTATAAAGGACTCTCAGGGAGGTCACAGGGTTAATATTGCAGCTTCCTTTTGGAAAACCTGGTTACTATAACATAATGACAATTGGTCTTCAGTCTGTAGTGATTATTGACAGGTGCAATTTAATTTTGACATTAAACTTATAGACTACTTAATGTATCTGACTTAGAAATTTATATGGACTATAGTAGAACAATCTTTCCTCTGGTGATCTGACCTCTCATTGAAGTCCACTCTGAAAATGCAGATGACTCTGCTCTAAAAACTTTTATTTTTCTCTAGAAAGTCGATCACTGTGCCTTTCAGATGCCGTGGCAGGTTCATCAGACCATCACTTGTTTGCTGTGAGGTCTTGTGGCCTGTCGTATTTGAATGAAGCTTTGGGAAAAGAGGAGAATTCTACCAAAGGACTTAAGGACTACTAACTGTAATTTCCTAGTATTACTAGTCAGTTTGACCAAAGTCCTAAAATTGTGGCCAGGTAGTTCTATAAAATGTTTTTTCTTCCCTTCTTTCTCAGACTCATTTTGATTCTTATTGATTTTTAGCTTTACAGGTTAGCAGTTCTGATTAGAGAGTGTTTTATTCCGGCTACTGATAATCAATTTGGGGACTTGCTTCCAAATAGATTTATAAGACAGTACACAATGTATTGATATCTTATTGCATTTTTGATGAAAGGGAGGAAATGAACAAAGTAGCCTTTTAAAGTGCTGGCAGAATTCAAGGCCATTTACTGTGAAAGATAGAGCATATTACAAATAAAGAAATCTTTGCCTCTGAATGTGAGTGCTTTGTACAAGTTCATTGTAGAATCAGTTATTGGAAATGGAAATATCTTCAATCTCCATTGCATGTTCTTCCCTAGAGAGAAGTCACATTTTAGGAAAAGAAGTTTAGATAATGATCACCTCTGCCCACGTCGAATGTAAATTGCATTGTGAACGATTGATATTAATGTTGGTGGCGGCTTCTAATCAAGGCTGGATGGGAAGATGCTCAGATTTGGGATCATTTTAAAGGACTTTAATTACTAAGTTCTATTAGCAGTTTCAGCAGCCTGGGAAATCAAAGTAATTGATACTAGTTTTTCTGAAGATCTGTTCAGTATTAAGAAGAAGAAAACCCGTTAGCTTGGCAGGACAATGTAAAGCTTAGGGAAGGTTTTACAGTTGTTTTAGTTAAAAGGGCCTTTAGAATGCCAGTTAACTATTTGATAATATTCAGTGTCTTGATATTTTTATACACTATTACTACATGACTAATGTGATAAATCAGTGTGTTTGCTCTAAGACCCTTGCTGGAGTTGAAAGTTATGGATCTTAGGAGTTCCCATCATGGCGCAGTGGTTAAGGAATCCGACTAGGAACCATGAGGTTGCAGGTTCGATCCCTGACCTTGCTCAGTGGGTTAAGGATCCGGCATTGCTCTGAGCTGTGGTATGGGTCGCAGCCGCATCTCGGATCCCAAGGTTGCGGTGGCTACAGCTCTGATTGAACCCCTAGCCTGGGAACCTCCATATGCTGTGAGAGCGGCCCAAGAAATGGCAAAAAGGACAAAAAAAACCAAAAAACAAACAAAAAAAAGAAAGTTATGGATCTTATATTTCAATAAATACCTTCAATAAATAAGTATCTTATATTTCAATAAATACTTGTACAGACCATTGTGGATGGTTGATGCGTGTGATGAATCAGACATTTCTGGCCCAGTAGGATTTTACCTCGGGCTAGATACTTTATCCAATTGAATAAAAGGTAGAACACATAAATATTTCTGGGAGGGGTAGAAGCAAAGATTTTATTAGGATTTAAATACTTTTCAATTTTTAATTTCATAGCATTTCCTCTGCCAGGCTATCCAACTGCTTGTAATTTAAAAATTAATTCTCATGATAGATTTATTATATGACAAAATTCAGATTTAATTCTAATATTGTTTAAAGCATATGTCCAAAATCAGATACAGCTTACATAAAATAGATCATTTTTTAAAAGAGCTAATTGCTTTCTGTATTAGAAACTGTTATTACAACATTTTAATGCCTGTCTGCCACATTTTGTGCTTCAGGCTGCCAGATTTTAACGAACAGTTTTAAAATGTTGACTAAAATAAAACTATTGCAATATTTTGCTTTGCTGAAACTTTTCTCAGTTAACATTAATTTAAATGTATACCATCATTCCTTTAAATATATGTGCATCATGTTGTATAGTCTATCATCTGCAATAGATGTTGTTAAAAAATATAAACGTTCTTTGATAGTGGTTTTAAAAAAATGTGTGAAATAGGAACAACTTTTTAGGGAAATAATAGTAAAAAGTAGCTGTTGTAAAACCTATGCAGTGATTTGTCGGTAACTAGCAAAAGGACTCTGAGACCATGTGGTCAAGCATTATGTATTAGTTATTTTACCACACCAAAAAAAAAAGTTATAAAATTGAGTTTTCCTTAATTAACTCAGTGTTAAAACTGTTATTTATTCAGTGCATTCTATGATCAACTAAAATATAATTTATATATATGACAACACTTTAGGGTTATTTTAGGGTGTGTTTTTATCTATAAATAAAAGATACATCAAAAGTATTTTCTGGCATCTAATTTGGGGCAGTAGGAAATCCATGAAATATCAGATTTTTTTTTCCATTCATTATGGATCATTATCTAAATTAATGCTGAAATACTGAGTTTTAAATCAATCATTTGATAGTGATTCTCAGCATGAAGTTTTCATATAGGAAAATATTTGTGCAATAGTACATGAGCCATTATTTTAGTACAACTGCCTTATAGAAATGCCTTTGCTGAATTAAGATTAAACATTATGAGAATTGATGTAGATAACATCAGTTTGAACCATTTTGATTCTTTTGCGAAACTGAGGCCCATTGTTCATTCAAGCATCTATTGGATCCTTATCCATATACAAAGGTACACTAATTGTTGAATGAGTGCTTGAAAAAAATTAAACCATTCTTGATTTTTTGTTATGATACAATAATTATTATGTACTCTAATGACTTCTTTTTTATTTTATCTGCTAGAAATCACTTTCTGCATTGAACACAGGAGCGCTGCCATTTCCACAACCCAACTTCTGAGGCTGTTAGAACAGATGACCTTGCCTCCTGTTTCACAGAAAGAGGCCATCACTTCCAAGATAGTCTATTTTTAGTAAACCTCTCTACTCTATCATTCCTTGACTGTAAATGAGGGATAACAGTACCCTGTAAGCAGTATTTGCCTAATTAAAAAGTGCACAATAAAACATCTGGCACCCACTGAATGCTCAAGAAAGGATGGTCTTCTCTCCTTCACCTCCAAGGTCATTTCTGCTTAATTTTGCCTCACAATTACATCTTCTCCCTTTCATATCTGGAATGGATCCGTCTTCAGTCTCTTCTGCACTGCCGTCTATACAGTTATGTTGCAGTTCTCAATTTTCAACTCTACTTTGCCCTCAAGTAATTGTCCTTATTTTCCTTTGTCTTTTTTTTTTTTTTTTTTTTTTTTTTTTTTGGTCTTTTTGCCATTTCTTGGGCTGCTCCCGCGGCATATGGGAGGTTCCCAGGCTAGGGGTTAAATCAGAGCTGCAGCCACCAGCCTACGCCAGAGCCACAGCAACGCGGGATCCGAGCCGCGTCTGCAACCTACACCACAGCTCACGGCAACGCTAGATCATTAACCCACTGAGCAAGGGCAGGGATCGAACCCGCAACCTCATGGTTCCTAGTCGGATTTGTTAACCACTGCGCCACGACGGGAACTCCCTCCTTTGTCTTTTTGTCACCAAACTTTCAGAAAGAATGAGCTTTTTCCTCTACCTTACCTCCCATTCATTCCCGATTTCCACATAACCTGAGTTCTAGTCCACTGTCGATTTTCCTCACCAATGGCTTTGCCTTATTGCTATATCCAAGGACTTCTATAGTCTCATATGTTGGATTATGTTGACCTTATGACATTATGTCTCTGACTTGAAGCCCATGTCCCTTGATTTCTAGGGTATCACTCTCTATTGAGTTGCCTTATATCTGGGATCCTGCCTTCTTGGGCTCCTGGATTCCCTCCGTATTTTCATCTGTGGCCCCATCCCACGGCGCTGTCTTAGATGGTTGAGCTGACTTCAGCTGCCATGTGTGCAGTGATGACTCCAGTGTTTCTCGGCCTCATCCCATAGTTTGAAACCACCCGCTGCTTATTCTACTTGTTTCTCAGTTACCTAAAGGGTAACATGCCCCAGACAGTTCTGTAAGTTTCAGATTCTTGGAGTTGTTGCTGATTCTTGCCTCTTTCTGCCTTTTTTTTTTTTTAATCATATCATTTTGACTACAGATAATTCTCTTAAAACCTATCCATTCACCTCCACTGACTCTAACTGCCCTGTTTTAACCCTTCCTTGTCTCTCATCTCAATCACTACAGTGATTTGTTCAGTAACCTGATGATTGCCAGTCCCTCACCCTACAACTCAAGTTACCTTCCTCAAATAAAGAAAAAAAAAAAAAAAAGATGTTATCACTCCCCTGACCGGGAGTCCTTTTGACTCATTGTCTATTAAATAAATTCCAAAGTGACTTCTCATTATCGTATAAAGCTCTTCACACCTAGGGCATCATTTCTGCCAGAGACACTTACTATGACAAACATTGAGTTGGTACGAATACTTTTTGAAGGAATAATCTCTTAAAACTTCTAACTTACTGAATCTTCTATATTCTGGATGCGGCAGCTGTAAACTATTTTCCGAATATGTTTTTGTTTGTTTTTTTGTTTGTTTTGCCTCTGTGCCATTGCACATACTAGACTCTTTATAAAGAAGGACTTCATATGATTCATTTCTATCCCTTCTTTAGGGTAGAGCTTAAGCATTAATTCCCAGAAATCTTCCTTTATCTTCAAGACATACGTATTTCCTCCTTGAAGTGGTCATAGCACTTTCTATACATTTCTCCTTAGTCAGTTTGAGATGATGTAATTATGTGTTTCTGTCTCAATCACTATTGCGTAGTGAATTCCATAGAGCAGGAACTTTGCCTTATTGACTCTGGAGTTGAATCCCCCCAGGACATAGCACATTTAAAACTAGTGGTAATTGTCAGGTATTTGAAGCTTTTTTGTTCTGTTCAAAACCTGAAAGGTCAGTTGCTTTTTTTTTTTTTTTTTTTTTTAATTTTAAAATGAATGTCTCCTAGAATATAATGCTGCTAACGAATGTACTAAAGAATGTACTCTATTTTAATCATCCCGTGCTCAGGTGATTTTTCAGAACATCTATAGAGTGCTCTAGTTTAGATTTCATTTTCTGTGAAATAATGAGAGTAGAAATTCATAAGCAAATGTTCTTTCTCTGTGATTAGTTTGGGAATTGTTCTCAAAGGCATTTTGGCTCGCTTTGAGGGGCAAAGTTTTTTGAAAGCAAAAAAATCGTTCTATCCGTGAGAGGTCTGATATTTTGCAAATATAATGTATTCAGTCTCTACTTTTCAAATAGTACCATTCCAGAAGCACATTAACACTTGTTTAAAACTTCACGTTTATTTTGCCATTAAAACTAAACAAACACGAAAATGGTAACCAGCCAGCATGCCAAAAAACAAGTTAACCCATAATGTACCAGAAAGATCTCACTCATCAATGATTTTAATATAACTAGCTATCATTTTGTGGGAAAAACGAGTTCCATATTCTAACTTTGATCTCCAGTAAGACTTTGGCAACATGTGTGGGGATTTTCTAGCACTTACTCAGTTATAAATAAGTCATTCATTAGTCAAAATCTGTCAAGCCAGTGCAATTCAACATGTGCTTGAAGTGTGAAATACTGTCAGAGCGAACAGGTTTGAGGTCTTCCTTGCAAGTGGATACTGAGGAACTAAGAGTAAATTTCCCAGTGCTTTGTCTTTCCTCTTTCCATCTGTTAAAAAGGAAATTGTCACCTGCCTTCTTCTTGGAAATATAGAGATCATAATTTTTTAGGAAGATATTGTGAAATGGATAGAAATTTTCAGGGCTTTGCAACTTATGAGTAAACAAATAAGGTGATAAGGTGTATATGCATATGTATATGTATATATGTATATGCATATGTATATGCATATGTTTGTATTTATACATACACAGATAAATGGTTGTGGTGTGCTGTGGAGAAAAAGACAGCAATAAAAGGACTTTCAGAGTGTAATAAATGAGGAGGGGACTGCTTTACAATTTTAAATGAGGTCATCAAGTCTCACCAAGATCATGATATTTTAGCCAAGACGTTTCTTCTCATCTTTGATTTCTAGAAGGGTAGACATGAATATTGCCTGCCATGCTGCCATATCAAGTTAAAACCAGGAAAAGCCAAACTCAGCATCACTCATCATCAGGTTAAAACCACTGAGTGAAAAAAAACAAAAAACAAAAAAACCCCCAAAAACTCATGTTTGGGAATGAAAACTGGTGACTTACTTTAGAAACTTATTTCCTCTGACATTGGGGCCTCATTTTGACATCATCCTTAATTTGGTTCTAACCTACCTATCAGTCAGGATAGTCTATGCTGCAGCATTTGTGGATCCAGTAGCTTGACCACTACAGATTTTTTCCTCACTCAGTTACATGTTCATTGCAGGCTGGCACAGCATTGCTCGTGCTGACCTCACTGAGATAAAGGCTGACGGAGCCGGTCCTGATAGGCCACTTCCAGCCTATGGCAGAGGGAAATGGGTGTATTTGCCCAAGCCTGGCCCGAGTGCAGAAGGGAAGTATAACCCTCTCGGAGGGACAGGCACAGGAGGAGGCGGAAGCAAATGATATGAACACTTACCATATTCCCCACGCTTAGCGATTTAATTATATTTTCCTTCAAACTCTGAAAATGCATTTTCTGCTTCATTACACAGACGCTCTCTTTTCACCACATCCCTGCTATGGCCTCTTCTCTAAAAATCCGTCCGTGTCTCCCCCCACTCTGCTGCCTGTCCCCCTCCCCTGGTTTGCCTGAGTGCCAGTGGTCTTCACAGGTGCAGTTGAGGAACATCTTCTGCTTTTCTTCGTGGTTACTCACTCGACTTATACTCCAGCCCACATCGGTCTGCTGCAGAATTAAGACCCACGCAGCATGGCTTCAGCTCTATATGGAATTATATTTGATCCTAGAGATTATAAAATTATGCCTTTTGGAGTTCCTGTAGTGACACAGCGGATTAGGAACCAAACGTAGTGTCCAGTGTCCGTGAGGATGGCAGGTTCTATCCCTGGCCTTGCTCAGTGGCTTAAGGACCCAGTGTTGCGGCAAGCCACGGCGTAGGTCACAGATGCCGCCCAGATCCCTCGTTGCTGTGGCTGTGGTGTAGGCCGGCATCTGCAGCTCTGGTTTGACCCTAGCCTGGGAACTTCCATATGCCAGAGGCGTGGCCTTAAAAAGAACGGAGGAAAAAAAAAAAAAGAAATTGTGTCTTTTATGTTACATGCAACTCTCCACATGCCTCTACCATGTGATTACATAGAGATGGTTAATGAATTAGTTGCTGAAGTATTTTATTTGATCATTTCCAATAAGTATTTATGGAAAATATATCTATATTAATTTCAAACTATGAGTCACAACTCTTTTTCTCCTTCCTGTAATTGAAGAGTGAATTTTAGTCTCCTTCAAGGAAAAAGGTGTCTGCTGTGTTTCTAGGCCAGAAAGCTGAGGAAGGATTCTTTTTTGTCCCCCCCAGTGCCAACTGCCTTAATCCAAACAACTCCACTTTACTTCTTTGAGATATATATATATATATATATATATATCTGTGGGCACCTTATAAGTTTTCTTTTGAAAATTAGGTTCTGCTGCCAATTTTTAAAAAATAACTGCTTTAAAATAAAAATAGAGTGAACCTTACTGGATATACATTTTTATATAAGACATAGTTTTTTTGATAACTATAACCTGTTGGAACGCAGCCTTGAGACTGAAGACAAATGAGCATATTAATACATCAAAGCTAAACAGCATATAGGTGTGTTTGAAGGTGAAGGCTGCCATTTCTGCCATTCTTTGGACAGTCTCTAGCCTTGATGCACTCTCCTTGGGAAATGATTTATTTCCATTGCCATTGGGGGGAAAAAAAACACCATGAAACTTTTAAGATACTCCTTTTGAGTTTATGTTGCTTTTGTTAAGTTTGAAATGTAAATATATATATATATATATATATGTATACATATAAAATTTGGTGTCAGAAAGCTTAAATGAACTTTAAATTCCAGAGTGTTTAGTATAGTAAATAATAAACCATTCGCCTATATAATCGCTGATTTCAGAATTCTTTTGGAACATATTATAATGTATCTGTTCTTTTAAATTTAAGAGAAAAGCCACATTTTCCTTATAAAATCTCTGTATTATAAACTTTATTCTTTACAAGTAAATTATCCCTTACGTAAATCATTCTGAAAATGTATTCTCTCAAAGGTAAAATTTCCTGAATTCTAGTCTCAGCATCAGGCTTTTATGGCCCAAAGAAGCTAACATATGAGAATCTAGAAGGAGGTAGAAGCTAATTACTGTGGTGTGGTTGAAGCCAGCAGACCAAACACAGCAGCCCATTCTCTTTTGTCCTATGATAGCATTAAAATAATGAAACAGATTTTTTTTCTTTCCCTACAGTGAAATTCTACATCGAACCTTGGAGGAAAAGTAGAAAAGTTGTCCAGTAATGAAATTCATAGCACATTTCATACAGAAAATAAAATACATCTTGGTTGGCAGTCGTAGGGGGGTCACTGGCCCGTATTTCTGCTCATGAAGCCCCACCGGACAGCCTGATTGTTGACCTCGTCTTTGTCCTGTGGAGAGACCTTGTGGGATAATGCATTTTACAGTATAGATAAGACAGTATGAACTGCCTGTATTAAGTGATAGCATTTTTATTTAGAAAGATGAACTGACAATCAAGAATCATTAGATATTTAAGGAAAAACTATATTTTCTTAGATGAAGAAGAGTAACTGATACCACAGGCTTAGGTAGAATTCAGGGAACACAGAGATTTTAAAGAGAAGTCTAATTAGTATCCTTAGCAGAATTGGAGAGGATGTAATAGCCATAACAGGCTGTTATGAAAAAGAAGCAATCAGAGACAAGAAATTTCCAGGAAATTAAAAATATGATTACTAAATTAAAATTTTATTGGACCAACTGATAGGCAGAAAAGACATTGTTGTAGTTTAGTCTTGTCTTTATCTTCAAGTTAAATTGAAAATTAACTTCCAATGGTTAAAACAGAAAGAAAAGGGAATGTAAAATGAAAAGTTAAGCAGACCAGGAAGGAGAGTCAATAGAGTCAGCATCTGGTTAATATAAATGAGTAAGACAATGAAAGGCAGGGAACGCAGTTTAATGAAAGAATATTTTTACAAGCTGAATAAATGCTCTGTGCCAGTTCACCTTGGCTGTGTGACACAGAACTGGGAAAGTTAGTGGCTTGAAGCAGCAGTCATTTGTTTAGCTTATATGCTGTGCTTTGACCGGTTGGTCCTTCGGGCCTGGGCAAGGTGTGGCTCTTTGACCTGAACTAGCTCATGTGACTGGGCAGCTGGATGACTGGCTGGGGATTCGCTGATATAAAATAAACTCATGGTGTGGCTGGCAGCTGACTGTGAGGACAGGAGTCACTGAGCACGTGTCTCAAAATCCTGCCAAGCTGGGCTTGCTCCCTCGGTACAGGATCCCTAAGGGCAGCAAGGGTGGAAGTTCTGGGTTACATGGCTCTCTCAAACACTGATTCCCTCCCTTCATCAAAGCAGAGGTCCCATGGACCAAAGCAAATGACAAGGCCCGTCCCGAGAACCAAAGGGCTTGGATTTGGGCAGGCGTGCAGAAACGGGGCTATCACTGCACTAAATCTACCAGAGACATCCGTTGTCAGATTAAAAAGTCTGACAAGCAGAATGGATAAAAATGAACTGTATGTAAACATATCTTGATGAAAATTCAAAATGCTTATGATAAAGCAGAACATGCTACAATCTCCAAATGAGAGCAAACTAGATTATCTGTAAAGAGATGAAAATTGGGGTAACAGGATTTTCATTACCAACGCTAGATCCTAGAAGACGTCTAAGCAATATCTTCAAGGACCTGAGAGAAAATTCATTTAAATAAAGAATCCTATGCCCAATTTTTAATCACACTCCAGAAGAATACAACGATGATAAGAATGTCCATGTGAAAATATTTCGAGTGGTCATCAAAAGCAGTTTGAGTGAAATGATAGTATGTGGTTGTGGCTCAGGGGAAATGAACCCAACTATTATCCACGAGGATGTGGGTTATCCTGGCCTCACGCAGTGGGTTAGGGATCCGGTGTTGAAGCGAGGTGTGGTGTAGGTCGCAGACATGGCTGGGGTCTGATGTTGCTGGCACCTGCAGCTCTGATTCAAGCCCTAGCCCGGGAACTTCCATATGCCATGGGTACGGCCCTTAAAAAAAAGTTGAAATACAGGAAAATTGTTGGCTGAATATAAACTAGACAGAACTGTGAAAACCAAAAGAAGGTTAAACGATAATCTGCTGAAGACTGAAACTTTGAAAGTTCTCCTTTCATTGAGAAAGACTTCAGTGTTAGTATGAAAAGTCCTTCCCTCAGGATCTAAGCATGTTACTTTATTCTGCCATGAAGCATATTTAAATAAGCATAGGGTCAGATATATACTTACAGTGAATTTTAACTTCTGGAATCAAATTGTATTAAAAGTACTGGAGATAAAGTTATTGTCTTGATGTTATAAAAATAATAATTAGCAATAATCAGAAGATGATTGGACAAGGAGATGGTGGAAGGAAGTGTATGTGCAGCACATTCTTCACCTTTCACTGAAGCAGGAATTGATTTCAGGCTGACAAACCAACAAGAGAGTTAAGTATAGACTATTTTCAGATGTAAATGGTAACCAGTAGAAGAGCAAAAAAATAAAACATAAATGCCAAAAGTAAAGAGGTAGAGTAGGAGGAAGGTAGGAATGGATGTAAGTGCCCTTAATTCCTCATCTGCCATAGCAGACAAGCAAAATGCGCCGAGCAGAGTAGATACATCAAGGAAGAGTATATTCTTTAAAGCGTTATGTAGTTATACTGGTATTTATCATAATGCATGTGCAAATATTACCTTTATGTTTGGAAAAAATAAAATTTGTCGTAAAATACTTTAATCAATGCATTTATTAAATATTAGAACAAGTATAAAATGGGAACTAGAATGAATGAGGACATGAAAGATGCCCATGATACATTCCTTAGTCAAAGAAAGACTCTGTAGAACAATAAGAGGAACCATTTCTTTTAAACTTGCTTTAATCTGCTTGCTTATCTGCCTGTCTGCCTTTCTATCGTTGGTGTGTTTGTATATTTATGTGAATGGGAAAACTCAAAAGATGATAGGTAACTGTTACTTTTCATTCATTTAGGTTTATAAATAAAATAACCTGGAGTTCCCGTCGCGGCGCAGTGGTTAATGAATCCGACTGGGAACCATGAGGTTGCGGGTTCGGTCCCTGCCCTTGCAGTGGGTTAACGATCTGGCGTTGCCGTGAGCTGTGGTGTGGGTTGCAGACGGCTCGGATCCCATGTTGCTGTGGCTCTGGTGTAGGCCGGTGGCTACAGCTCCGATTTGACCCCTAGCCTGGGAACCTCCATATACTGCGGGAGCGGCCCAAGAAATGGCAAAAAGACAAAAATAAATAAATAAATAACCTAAGAACACACTAATATCCAGATTTGGTCAGAATTGTCAGTCATCCAATCTAACAGTGGTGTCAAGACTCGTGTTAAAGTCATAATTTTTCTCTTTAATGTTAATCACTAATTAAGGGATTTACTTTCAAACATCTTAATTCCTCTGAGTGGTTAATTCTAAAAATTTACATTCCTGGGGCTATTTATGTATTTTCAGTTTAAACCAGTTCTTTGGAGGATGGGATACTCATGCTGCTGTCTGTCAGTATCTAAAGTAGTGTGTGCATTTTTCTAAACGTATTTTGTCTGTGTTCTTCCAAAAGAACTTGCTATAGTCAAGCTGCTGACAACAGGGCATATCTTTGTTGTAGCTGCTCCTTTGCTCATGCTGTTGTCACACATTTTAGGAACAACTTTATAAAGGGGGGTATTGAAAATTTTCTGCTATGGTTGTTATTATCTACCTTCACAGTAAATATTTAATTCGTCCTTGTGATAGTAACACTATATAGCACTGTATCAAGGGGCAAGAGTAGAATTAAAGCATGAAATTAAGATATACAATTAAGGTGAGGATATATACATAAATATACGTGTTTAAAGACAAATGCAGTCATTAATAATATATAAATATGGGCTGTGGATAGACATAGATAAATAAGTTCTGTTTCAGGCTCTGTTGTTAATGAGTTGTAACCTTAGGGAAGGAAGTCCCCTTGAACCTATTTTTTCACCTATGAAAAGAATTACCCAGGATTAGTGTTTTTAAAAATGTTAAAAATGGTATCTCGGAGTTCCCATCATGGCTCATGACATCATCCATGAGGATGCTGGTTCAATCCCTGGCCTCGCTTAGTGGGTTAAGGATCTGGCATTGCCGTGAGCTGTGGTGTAGGTCACAGATGCGGCTCAGATCCCGTGTTGCTATGGCTGTGGTGTAGGTCGGCGGCTACAGCTCCGATTCAACTCCTAGCCTGGGAACCTCCGTATGCTGCCAGTGTGGCCCTAAAAGACAAAAAGACCAAAAAAAAAAAAAAAAAAAAAAAAAGTATCTCACTGTAAAATTCATTTTGTATCACAATACTGTATGCCCGTACTTGTGGTTATCTGACAGAAATGTTTCCTAAAATGATATTTATTATTTCTAGATGTAATATTCTGATATTCTCTATGTTGTTTTAATTAATTTTTAAAATTTTATGGCCACACCCATGGCATATGGAATTAAATCCCAGCCACAGCTTCGACTTACTCCACAGCTGTTGCAACTTGGCAGCAACCTGAGCTGCTACAGTTGGATTCTTAGCCCACTGTGCCACAGTGGGAACTCCTATTTATTTTAATTTTTAAAAAAACTCTGTACCTCATTAATTGATCAGGATTTATAGTTTGAAAAGTATTGGACTGGAGACATTGAAGGCCCATTTTGTCTGAAGCACTAATTGATTCTAAGAGTCTGAAAGGATGTCACCTTCGTTATGGAATTTGTTTTTATTTTTATTTTTATTTTATCTATTTTTTAACTTTAAATTTTTATTCAATATGGAATTTGTTTTTAAAATATTATAGTCATTATGTAGCATTAAATCAAGCTTCATTCGTGTGATGAAATCTAAGTATATTGTATATTTTAACGTTACTATAAGAGAATCCTATAATTTTTAAGACCTTGGTTTGATTTGGCTACACCTTCCTGGTGGCTTTCTCATGCTCTGAGAGTTTGGCTTTCTTACTGCAAAAGAATTTTGGACACAATGTATTGCTAGAGTATTGGTTTTTCTCTCCACAAGTAATATCCTCAACGCCTAAAACAAGATGTTTATCTTTTTGATAGACAAGCAATTAACTTTTGGAGGGAATTTAAAAGCAGTAAAGCACATCTGTTAGGACATTGCAAATAAATAGGAATTTCTGACAGGCAAACATTATAGCCTTGCATTTGTTATGCTGTAGCTAAAGCTATGTCAGCATTTTTATTATAAACCTAGGGGATTATCAGTCTGCAAGAAAACTCCTTTTGGACTGAAGCTTATTTAGATTCAGAGCCTACTCACGAAGAACCTTCACTTTCCCAAACACAGGAAGGGAGACCTGCTTCTGCTTAACTCTCTAAAGGAGAGATATATCTGGGCTGCCCATGTAGTTATATAAATATTTTAAAAATATGTAATTTATTATAAGCTGACTCATTGATTATTAAGGTGTATTATTTAACATAAGGCAGTGTCGGTTTGGCAGCGTAGTCATTGAGTAGTGTTGAAAATAGTTGTTTGTTTCGACAAAGTTGTGCAGTGGTGGGCTTTTGGCAGTGGTTGGGTAGCCCACCATTATCCGTGCCTTGGTAAGACTGAATTCACACCTTGTGAGATCCTCTCCGTAAGATACTGTAATCCGAAAAGCTGGTGAAACAGGTTAAGAAACAATTCCCGTTTTTAGAGAGAAAGAGGAAGGAGAACAGTATTTTACTTTTATTCATGTTAAAACATGAAGACACTGAAAAAAGTATAATATTTAATACGAAGAGCGTGGGTTTAAATCCTGCGTCGGCCACTTGTCAGTGGGAGTCCTGAGAAAATGCCTTCAAATCTCTGTGCCTCAGATTCTTTGCGTATAATAAACACCGATGATGATTGTGCCTGTGTCATTGAGCCGGTCTGAGGTTTAAATGCACTCGTCAGTAGAGAGCACTCAGAACGGAGCCTGGACACATGAAGTGCTCTATAAATTTCAGGTGGTATTGTTATTTGTTTGTTATGAATGGTTTTATATTTCATCATAGAGTCATGAAAACAAGTTCATTTTTACATTAAAAATACAATTGACAGTGCCATTACATTAAAGTATTTTTAAAAATCGTCCAAAATGTCTAGGTAGAGTTCTCACACATTCTCACAATTTTTTTGTTGTTGTTGTCGCTTAATAATGCAATTTTGACCTGTTCATGGCAGTTTAATAATTTCGAAAAAAAAGTAGTTTTTATGGAATAAACTCTTGGTCTTTAAGTGTGAGAATTGTGTCTTCCTAGGAGATTCATTTAAAAGTCGTATTCCTGCTGATGTTGCTGACTTTAGAAAAGCATTCCTCTATTATATTGTGAAGTATAGCAAAGGAAGATGCTGTTACATAATGTATATGTCAAGGTATATCAAAATAGTGTTATATTATGTAAGGCTTTCTCCTGCTTCAATTCAGAGGAATAGCGGTTTCGTGCTATACCAATAAATTGATTGATAGAAGATAGCAGGAAAAAAACATATCTTGGCTCAGATATGCTTGGCTGTATACCATTTCACCTTTATAATATAAGAAGGTTGTCGTTACACTTTAAAAACTTTGAAGTGAGCATATGACAGGAGCGGGGAGTAGTCGTGTGTTGTGTCATAAAACAATGATACACTCATCCCTGGGATCCAGTGTACCTTTTATTTTTTTTATAAATAGTGTATGTGGTATCTGAAGAGGATATAGCAATGGGGCAGAGGTGGCACATGTTGCTAAGTATGTTTATTCAGCAAGTGTTGATTGGCTGAATATTAGGAGCTAAAGTGTCTTAGGTGCTAGAGTTATAAAAATGAGTAAAGTAAGCAATATTCCTGCCCTCAGTGGGCCTACTCTTGACAGACCAATAGTTACCCCTCCAAGTGCCAGCTGCTGTGGGATAATTCACAGAGCAACCCTTCCGAGGGCAGTGGGGTTGGGCCTGCATCCAGCAAATGCAAATAGATGATCCCTGGATAAAAAAGGGAAAGCCTCTTCCATGCCTCAGGAAGGAAGGCCAGGAGGACGCGTTTGCATGCAGTGATATGTGTCGGTCTGACAGCAGTAAGCAGTGGTGTTCCTGGGTGATGGCTTCTGGCTTTGAATAGGCAGGCATGGAGTTGCAGGGGGTACAGTTTTATTTTCATCCTAGCAATAATAAATACTTCTTAAGAAGAGAGCAACCTCTTGTTTTAGGGCCAAAGGATGTTTACCTTGGTTATGTATAAATTTACACTCTGCTTATTTGGATGATAGGTAGTCAGCAAAAGTCTTCTGAATGAATGAATGAGCGAATGAAAGGACTGCCGGGAGTGTGTGGATTAGTGAGGAAGTGCTTTCACTCAGATGCCGCCTGACTAGACGGCCAGTAGGTATTCAATCTTGGTCTCGCTCTTCTTTCCCGTCCTGGTTTTATGTTGCACTTTCCAGTTTCTCCAAAACAGATCTTGCATATTTGATAATTAATTCAGGGTGACATGTGGGGAGATGTTAGTTCCTCTCCTTTTCTAGATGACCTCTGCAATGAAACGTCCGCTTTAGGCTAACAGAACTCTAACCCAAAGAAGATTTGGGAGATCTTCGACCTTGGCTGGGTGGGGGTGTGCATTCTCAGAGACCAGTCGCTCTCGTTTGTGTGTGCCTCCCAGGGGTGTTCATAGTTAAATCTGTATTTGGGCCTAAACCTAATCTATCTAATGGAAATTAAATAAGCCAAATTTTGGAAGGTGGCCTGAACTATATAACAGTGTGGAAAGGGAAATTCTTGGAATGCTAAGTGTACCAGTGTCAGATTAAAATATCCCGTGGCAACTGTAACTTGTCAGGTCAGAGTAATAGTGGTAAACATTCTCAAAATAGATATAGCCAAAATGTGCAGATGAGTCATTAAAAATAGTTATTTTACATTTAGATTGTGTAATTTTCTAAGGCGTATTTTGGTTAGAGAATTTTTTGTTAATGTGAACTAATAATACTTGGGAAACAAAATAAATTGTGCTACTGTTACTTGAAGTACATGCTAATATATTGCAAGAAGCATACTTTTTTGTTGTTTTTAATCATCTCATTAAGACATAATGATCTTTTTCCAGCTGAGGTGCCTAATTACTGTCATATCCAATAGTCTGTTAATTGGTGAGAATAAAGCAAAAAGCCACCATGGACACATCTCGACTCTATTCTCATTGCGTAGAAATGGAACAGACACAGAGTACGTGTTAATTACATTTGCAGCGCATTGCCTGTAGTCTTTACTGAGCTCAGTTGCTTTTCTTTTTGTGCAAACAATAGCAAAACCTTCTCAAACATCTATATGGCTCTTTTTATGCTATATCTCCTTTGATGTTTTGAATACAGTCTTGAGATTTCATTGATCACAGTTCACAAATCTAAAATCGATGAATAGTATTTGTAGATTCAAAACTTGGTTTTCAAAGCTCAGATGCAGGTCTTCTCCCAACAAGCTTTAGTGTCTAACCTTCCCTTCATGTGCATTTGTTTGGTGCAGACAAGATTTCCCCTTCTGCTATTAAACCAGAGGTCATCCTTAAAAATGTTCTTGGGTTTGAAAATTTATGTATGTATTTGACCTTTATATCTGTGATATATAAATACAAATTTAAGGGCATGATTTAAATATATTCAGGGTTCTAGAGATTTTTAAATTTTATGCACACATTATGTGTAAATTAACATATATCAACCATTTTATAAGGACCATTAAAATATATATATATATGTTTTGTCTTTTTTCTTTTTCTAGGGCTGCTCCCGCAGCACATGGAGGTTCCCAGGCAAGGGGTCTAATCAGAGCTGTAGCCGCCGGCCTACACCACAGCCACAGCAACGCGGGATCCGAGCCAAATCTGCGACCTATACTACAGCTCATGGCAACGCCGGATCCATAACCCACTGAGTGAGGCCAAGGATCAAACCCAGAACCTCATGGTTCCTAGTCAGATTCGTTAACCACTGAGTCATGATGGCAACTCCATAAGGACCATTAAAATATTTTTAAAAGAGAAAGTAAAATGGTTTGTAAATCATAAATACGTGGCCCATTGCATGATTTTGCACTTACGGGCTGTGACAGCCAGCTTCCTCACTCAGAAATTGTAGTGGCTATTTCATTTTTTTTTTTTTTTTTTTTTTTTTTTTTGTCTTTTTGCTATTTCTTGGGCTGCTCCAGCAGCATATGGAGGTTCCCAGGCTAGGGGTCGAATCGGAGCTGTAGCCACCAGCCTACACCACAGCCACAGCAACGCGGGATCCGAGCCACGTCTGCAACCCACACCACAGCTCACGGCAACGCCGGATCCTTAACCCACTGAGCAAGGCCAGGGACCGAACCCGCAACCTCATGGTTCCTAGTTGGATTCGTTAACCACTGCGCCACGACGGGAACTCCGCTATTTCATTTTTGTCATCACAGTAACACGAGTTTAGGATTTTCACAGTACAGTTGGCAATGAGTGCAAGAGCCATTTCTTTGCCGATCTTGGTAAATCACCTTTTACCTTTTTGAGTGCTACGTTCCCATAACCTACCACTTTTGTCCGTGCCATCTCTCCCAGCGCCTCATTCATCTCCAGTAAGGTAGGAGACATCCAGGTGATCCCCTCATTCTTAAACTGTCAGGTTGTTTAGGTACTTACTCTACAAAATTTAGACGGATCTTATGTATTTAGGGGGTGTGAAACTATGATCGAAATATTACTTTAGGAGAAGCTGAAGTAATATTACTTTAGGAGAAGCTGAAGTAATGTTTACAGGATATTTTGATACCCATATGTACTGAGGATATATATTTAAATGAAAAAAGTATTTTCCCTAATACATAATATGAATTCTTGCGTAACTTTTTTATTATTATTAATTTTGCTACTGCTGAATGCAAGAGATTGTTCTCTCTCTCTCTTTTTTTTCTTTTTCGGCTGCACTAATGGCATATGGCTGTTCCAGGGATTGAATTCAAGCCACAGCTGCAACCTACATCACAGCTGCAACAACACCAGATCTTCAACCCGCTGTGCCACAGTGGGAACTCCCAAGGATGTTGTTCTCTTTGTTTCTTCATATTATCTGTATTCTTCCTGAATCTCCTCAGTAATTAATATCTGTTCTTTTAAGAGCTTGGCCTTTTTATTTGTGCTTCAATAGATGCTAAATAATCCACAGTAATTTTTTTCGCAGGTAATGACTATAGTAGATTATATTTTTAGTTCTGTTGCATCTAGCATTCCCTTATTCAGATCCTTACACTTGGTTGTCTTACATTTTGACCTCTAAGGAATCTTCTTCAGCTGTCCTTGTGCACAGTGGCATATGGGCATATCTTCTTGGGAAGGGTGACTTTTTTCATTTTTTTCTTATAAGAGTTCTCTTTATGTTTATTTAAAAACTCAAGCATTGCAATTACTGGTGAAGAGATAGAAGCAGTTGTTGCAGGAATCAGTTATCACCATCAAGATTCAGTGATAATCTTCAATAAATAACAAGAGTCTTGCAGTCCTGTGTATATTCCACAGGTCCTCTTAGTGTTCATCTGAGCCGCCTTAACCTGTACAACACGATTTCAGGGTTAGACGGAACCTTAACCATTCTACCTTCAGGGAGTTGCAGGTCAGGGAGAGAGACTACGTGCAAACCTACTATTTAATTATCCACTGGTATGAAAGTGTCTAAGTGGCACAGTGGCCCGTCTAGGGGCAGGAACAGGTGTAGCCCGACTTTGTATCTCTGGGGGTTCTCTTGCCCCACCCTCCCTAGACAGCACCAAGAAGCTCACTATGCCTTGGAGAAACTTACAGTAATGATCCCCATACCCTAAGGAGAATCGAGAAACACTGGCGCCTTGAACCAAACTGAGCATCAGCAGGTCAGCATCTTCACCTGAGGGAGGAACCCTGCCCGTGCTGGCCGTTTGCCTCTAGGATTCCCATGCACCAGAAGGCTTCTCTCCCTCTCGTCCCGCCTCTGGCTTGGTTCTTCCAGAAAAGGAATCTGCACAGACAGTGCATCCTAGGCGGCCTCTGAAACGCAAATGGTCTTCTTTTAATTGAGCTAAAATGTGTTTTCCTGTGACTTCCAAACTCTGGTCTTGGTTCTACTCTGGGGGCCGAACAGAATAATTTATATCTTCTATATACACTCTTTCAAATATTTGAAGATTTTCAGCCTTGTCTTAACTCTTTTATGCACGTCAAAATACATTCATTTGTTCACTTGTACAACATATATTTGCTCTGTGTACGAGGTATTGGTGCCAAAACTAAGTGCATCCAGTGTCTGACCTTGGGGAGCTTTGCCTCATGTGACATGATTTTAACACTCCATCATCAACCTGGCTCTTTTCCTCTAAATGCCTTTCAGTTCATGTGACCTAGAAAGGTGGCGCCATAGAAGCTGAGGTGAGAGCTGTGGTAGCACCGGTCAGGTGTCCACTCACTTATTCTAATGTGATACAACCACTGCACACCTAGGATAGCATTTACTCTTTTGCTGGTCATACACTGTGGATTATGTGAAAGCTGTGATCAGTTATTACCTAATCTCCTTAGTTCTCATACTTATAAAATTGGTTTTTTGAAAACTCAGGCACAGTTATTTCTATTAAACTTCATCTTGATAAGATCAGCACATTGTACCAAACTCTGAATTTTGCATTTTTATTCTGTCATCCAAATATATGAAAAACAATAACCTGCTTTGATTTATCCATGTCATTGATACACATTAATGAGAGGCGGGCTTCACAAACCCTGTGGCAAAAGCTATACTCTATACTAAATACATATCTACCTTTTGTAAATATAGTACACAGATGGTACCGTTAAAAATTTATTCTAATTGCATATTTTTCTCAGTGAACCTTTGTACATATCATGATTTATTTAAAAATGTTACTTTATTCAAGATTTAGTATAAAACCTTGAATGAAGTTAGCGTTTCTTTTATTGAGATGTAAATTGGACAGATTTGAATATAGTCCTTGTTCTTTTGGAAATAAAAATGCTAAGATGAAATATTGCTAATCTAGATAGTAATATAATCCATTATGAAAATTTGCTATTATTTTGCTGCTATGGTCATGTCTTTATTATAAATGGGAAGAAAGCTTTTTTGAGGGCATCAAATACCTTAGGATACTTTTCACTTTGCAAACCCATCTTACTCTGTTGCTATGGTTACTGTTATAGCATAGGAAATCCTTCATTTATGTGTAAATTGTTTTATAGCTTAAAGTTACTTGTTAATATTCTAAAATCTGTGAACCTGCTGAGGCATTATAGCAGGACACGATTGCTTGAAATAGTGATGTCTAAACAGCACAGTAGCATACTCATTATAACCTTATTAGTGAGCAGGATTGCTAGAGCTATTTTTTTTTTTTTTTTTTTTTTAACAAATGGAATCCTTCATGTGAAAGAACCATGCTTTGTCATAGTTAAGAGCCTGGATTCTGGAGCAAGTTGCCTGGGTTCAGATCCTGCCTCTGCCAATAGCCAGCTGTGTAACTGTGGGTGACTTACATAACCTTTCTGTCTCAGTGACTAAACGGGAACAACAACAGGATCTACCTCACATGGTAGCTGTGAAGTATAAATAGGTTTGGGAGTTCCCGACATAGCTCAGCAGAGACGAACCCGACTAGTATCCATGAGGACGCAGATGCGATCCCTGGCCCCTCTCAGTGGGTTAAGGGTCCAGCGCTGCTGTGAGCTGTGGTGTATCACAGATGTGGCTCGGATCTGATGTCGCTGTGGCTGTGGTGCAGGCCAGCAGCTGCAGCTCTGATTCTACCCCTAGCCTGGGAACCTCCATATGCCGTGGCTGCAGCCCCCCCTCCCTCAAAAAGACAAGAATAAATTGGTTATTATTCGCAAGGCATTGATTTTATTTTATTTTTCCTCCTTCATTATTATGACCCTTATTTCACGAGCTAGTTCTTCAAGCCTTCAGGTGACCAGTGTAAGGCAAGCTGGGGACAGGGGGGATGGCAGAAACATTTGCGGTCTGGGGACCATGGGACTCTGGCTTAAGTTGGCTATTCTGGCCCTTTTCTAAATTCATGACCAAGTTTGATCAAACTAAAGGAGTTTGAATAGATTGCCTTAACATCTCTTGTAGATTTAACTTTTTCCCTGAGGTGGTGGGGGTGGAACTAGTGTCTGTTCCCTGCGCAAAGTGCTTCAAAGCTGCCACTTTCCCACCCACGTTGCCTCTTTCCGCGCTGTGTTATCACGGCTCTGGTTCTCTCAGGGAGAAGCCGCACTGGGCGGGTGGCAGGGCCATCACTCACCCACTCCCAGGAAACCCCGTGGAGATGAGTCCCCCAGCCCCCGTTCAGCTGACACACATCCCGCTGACCTTCATTCCCAAAGGGCTGGATGCACCCCTGGCCCACGTCGTAAACCTCTTTCCTACTCAGACGCCACTGCATGACCAGCGGGGTGTCTAGCTTCTCCTCCTGGGCTTACTCAGCCCCAGTGCTCATTTGAGGTCCTTCTTTCCCTGGGAGCCCAGCCATGTTGCGAACAGTAATCTTCCCAGAAAACTCACTCCAGGGCCAGGTCTTGGGATTGGGGGCATTTTTTACTCCACATTTCTGCTTCTCTGTGCTCGAGACCGTTTGCTTTCATGACTTTGATAGTTACATGTCTCAAAGACACTTCAAACCCCATGTGTCCCAGTTAAATTCAGGGCTCTCTCCCACCCTGCCATTTCCAAGCTGGGTTCTCTTCCAGCATTTATTTCTGTTTCAGATGGTTTAACTGTCAACCATTTACCTGGCAATCTTCCTTACAACTTTCCTCTTATCTCAGTATCAAATCTATCATCAGGAGAGTCAGTTTAACCTTTCATCTCTGAGTCTCCATTTTGACATAACCATGCCTGGTCTAGTCAACCATCTTTTCTTTTTTCTTTTTTGAATTTATTTAAATTACTCAATGAATTTTATTGCATTTATAGTTGTACAACAATCATCACAACCTCAACCATCTTTTCTTGACTGACCTACTTCATTAAGAGGCGATGGATGACACACAGATTAATCTATCAGCTGGTTTTATCCACATGTGTTCTGATTCTTTGCCGAACATTCTCTTCATTGTCAGCTAATTAATCTTTCTAAATGCAC
Organism: Sus scrofa; assembly: GCF_054392235.1. Lineage (NCBI taxonomy): Eukaryota > Metazoa > Chordata > Mammalia > Artiodactyla > Suidae > Sus > Sus scrofa. The sequence goes on from NC_139383.1 coordinate 5,599,707, forward strand.
ATCTGGTCTTGGATAAAAGGCTTGGCTGGGATGGCCTTGGAATCTAAGATTCACAATAAACTTTGAATCTGTGCATTTGAATTCAGTGGCATTTCAGTTATATATAATTTTTGTCACTGCATATAATCATTTTTATGAGAAAATACATTTTAGAGTCTAAATAATTGACTTAAATAGGAATGTTTAAATTAGAAGCCTTTGGCAAGTCTTGGTCAATCTTTATTTCTACTTTAAGAAACTTGAAGTGTCTACACTAGATATTGCAAAATGTTTGTACAAGGCACTGTGATATGAATATATCATTTTGACATTTTCTTTCTAGCTATTTATTTGCTATTGGAGTATAATAAATCATTGCTCTAATACTCCACATGTATCTATATATGAGTATATAGATAAATATTTCTTGCCAAAAAGAGACTTTATTTATTTATTTATTTATTTAGTCTTTTTGCCTTTTCTAGGGCCGCTCCCATGGCACATGGAGGCTCCCAGGCTGGGGGTCCAATTGGAGCTGCAGCCGCCGGCCTACACCACAGCCACAGCAACACGGGATCCGAGCCGCGTCTGCAACCCACACCACAGCTCACGGCAACGCCGGATCCTCAACCCACTGAGCGAGGCCAGGGATTGAACCTGCAGCCTCATGGTTCCCAGTCAGATTTGTCAACCACTGAGCCGTGAAGGGAACTCCAGAGACTTTTTTTTTTTTTTTACCATATTTCTTTAAGGTAACTTCTGGCTGCGATAATTTATTTTTAATAAATTACATCAACCTGTTGTAAATCAATTTTACAGGTCACTTCAGTATCTAGACTTTTTTTAAGGAAAATGTTTTGAATTACTAAGGTGAGTAGGAGTTTTAAATAATTTATTTAATTATACCAAGGAATTGAAAGCCTACATTTTCTGGTCCTGTGAAAGCCAGTTGATGTTGATAAAATCCATTGCTATTGAATTATATGGGTAACATAACACGTAGGTCAGTGAAGTTGTCGGTAATCTTAGTAAACTCTCCCTTGGGTTTTGGTGTAAAACAATTACTTGAGGGGAGTTGTGGGAGAACAGAAATCTATCAAGAGGTAGGGTGGAAGTAAGTTAACTAATGTGCTGTTTCTCTTGGCCCTGTTACCATTTAGTGTATGCTTTAGCCTCCGTTTTTAGAGTTAGAAAGTTTAACTGAAAAAAATAACCTGTACCTTGTGTACTATAAATATATTAAGTTGAGCGTGAAGGACTCTGCATCACCTATAAAAGGATATTGAAAAGAGTGCTTTCGGCCGGTGAGGTGTACGTTATGATTATGCATCTATGGGTAAAAAGTCAGGCTGCCGCATCAGTGTAGAAGGAGGTGAATTGTTGCCTAGATGAACCAAACAAGCATTCAAAAGAGAGGACATATTTCCTATCCAGTTGCACTTTTGCTGCAGGCTGATAAATAGTGGAGTTTGGAATCGATTTCACCATTGATCTGAAAGATAATCCTTTTTGTGACAGTCTTGTCCTGGGGTTTTTACTGTCAGAGGCGAAAATGAAGAGCAGGGTCTATGTAAAACAAGGCAAGAGGAGAGGCAGTCAGCCTGTGGGGAAAGGGCTGTGATTTGTCTGTCACACAGGGGCTCACAACTCAGACGCTTCGTGTGTGGGGGGAGGGGCGGGGTAGACCATGTTCCCCAAGAAGGTTTTATTCATTAATTGCCCAAACTACGCTCCGACATTTACTGATCAATTGTATTTGCTGTTATACGTGGGGAGATAAGGAAATACAGGGTAGGTGATCATTTGACTGCCCTTCAAGGGTCTAGGTAGTGCCTTTCCAATCAATACCGTGTGCTTCACGCTAGCTTGGCCAGGCAATGCAAACTGAAGAGCGAGGGCAGCTGCCCTAGAGCAGGGTATTTGACGGGGATGGATTTCATTCTGCACCAGCTGTGAAACAAATAAGGATTACCACAAGTGCTCCAGGGAACACACAAGGAGATCGTGCTGGGGTGCAGTTAAAACAGTGCTGGATGGTTCTTTTTGAGGTGGAAGTGAGGGAAGATTTGCCATCTCGTGCCCTGATTTATTACAGCAGGTCTCCCTCCACTCGAGGGGTGGCACCGAAGCTTTCCTATTAAAAGCGGCAAGGCTCCTCTGGTCGCACAGGCAAAGTTGCTGCAGAGTCAGTGCTGTCCTCTGTCACGTTAACACCTGTCTGCAGGGCAGGTGGGGGGCAGGAGGAAGTGTGGGTTCACCAGGGATTCTGCCTCATGGTGGGCGTGAGTCTCCACTTGGGATCCTCTAATATCTCCATCCTCTTAAATCCGCATCTGTCTCTGGGGACTGGCGAATCTCCCTTAGATGGTTTTCCTAACGGGTTAATCGACCTTCCTGGGATCCCTTTCAGAAAAGTGGCAGCCTTTCCATCTGCCGATGTCACATACGGTGGCTTCCAGGGTGCTCCACCCTCAGGCAGCGCTTGAGTTTTATACTCTGAGTGTCGAGGAGATAGAAGGTATAGCTTGGGGGAGTTTTTAAACCATTCTTTTTCTTCTGTGATTTCAATGACTGTTCATTTTTATCCTTTCAAGAAAGTTTAGAAAAGAGGATATTTTACGTGCTGTTTTTCAGCTTTGCTGAGAGCAGGGTCCTACAGACTTTTTCTGTAGGGAACACATAGTAAATGTTTTTGGCTTTGTGACCTGTAAGGTCTTTGTCCCAACTCCAGCTCAGACGATGGAAAGTGAAAGTTGTCAGAGACAATATAGAAACAATAGGTGGGGCTGGGTTCCAATAAAACTTTAATTACAAAAGGGTTTGGTTTGCTGGATTTGATTTTCGGGTTGTAGTTTGCCAAAACCAGACTTAGAAGAAAAGCTGAGGGTAAAATGAGTGTATATTTTATTCACATTTTTCAGTGACTAAGGCTAGAAGACTATGGTTCCAGTCAATGTCACTTAATAGCAAAATATGTAGAAATTCAAAGATCATTATTTTCTAGATGTTTCCTGCTGCTTTTAGATGCATCTCTATGGCCTTAATAATTCACAGTTAAGGAATCCCTCACCCAGGGACAGAGAAATTTCCCAGAGTTCTCTCCAGCTCATTCATGAGAAACATCCTGCCAGCCAAAAGAGCAAATTCTTTGCTACAGGGGAGAAGTAAAGTTTGACATAACAGCAATGCATCTGGGGCTTCAGGAAGAACTCGCTTGTCAAAATAAGTACTGAGGAACACAACTAGAGTTTAGAAGCTAGGCTAAATAGTCGTAATGGATAACGTCAGCCATGGGTACCAGGAAGTGAGGAAATGACACAGCCTTGCTCTGCCTTTCACTTGTCCACTGCCAGGCAGAGAACACCAATTCGCTTCCCCCTTTCCTTTCTAGAAGGCTGCTATCTACTTTAAAACTCATTGTTGCTTTAAGGATGGTATTTTGAACTTTGAAAAGAGTTTGATGTGCTTATTATTAGAACATGTGAGTTTGCATTTAGTCCCATGTGAAATAGGAAGAGAGGTGAAAGAATATGCGTTGCTTCTGTGATCTCTAGCCGACTTCCACCACCATCTTTCACAGCCAGCTCCTCTCACCTGGATGAGCACAGCAGCCTTCAAATGCATCTCCTTGCTCCCGTTTCACCCACACTGATCTGTGTCCACTTCGCAATGAGGGTGATGACCCCAAAGCACACATGTGGGCCTGCTCGTTCCGAGTTCAAGTCTTTGGTGGTTCCTCCGAGGCTTCAGGGTAAACCCCTAATTCTCTGAGACCCCTGCCTGGCCCCGAATGTTCCGGTGTCTGTCTGCCCACCTCTCTGGTCTCACCTCCATTACTCTCATTTCCGTAGATTAGGAGAGAAAGCTAGGCGGAAACTAACACAAATAAGGCAGTTGCATAAAAGGAGGTATGCCTTTATTAGTTAATTAATTTAGTTGTTAGAACATCTCGCTAACGTTTCCTGAATTGTTGGAATGGATCAACAGTGAGATCCTGCTGGGTAGCACTGGGACTATATCTAGTCACTTGTGATGGAGCATGATAATGTGAGAAAAAGAATGTGTATATATATATATATGTATGTATATATATGTATGTGTGACTGGGTCACTTTGCTGTACAGTAGTAGAAAATTGACAGAACACTATAAACCAACTATAATGGAAAACTAAAAATCATTATTAAAAAAACAAACAAAATCTAATAGAAGTTGCTCAAAAATAATTAAAACATAATTATAAAGCTGTAGTGAAAACTAGTAAAGTGCTTCTAGAATAACCTTAGACAGATTTGTTCTCTGCCATTTCCTTTCCTAAATGATAGGCAATCATTGTCTGTATCTATAAAGCAACACAAACTTGAATAAAAATATAAAGGCCAAAAAAAAAAAAAACCCAAAATACAAAGCAAACTCCAAAAAATTTCCTGAATTGTAATTTTTAGATTAAACTACTCAGACTCAAAAAAACACTGCATTTCTTGAAGGCCACCTGTGTCTGATGCCTGGAATGAGTATCTTTCTGCGCCAGTGTTCCGTGACTCCTGTCTATAGGGTGGCAGGAAGGGGGATTCCCTGTGTATGCAGCTTCCTTCCCTGAGGAGGTCAGGCCCTCACTGGGCTTCTGGGAGAGACCATCCCCCACTTAGCACCAGGGGAACACAAGCCTCCTCTCTTGTCCTCATTTCAAAACTGTTATGACATAGGATTGTGATTAGACTAAATGCTTACAGGATTCTGTCAACAGCTAGATTGCCGGGAGTTCCTGCTGTGGCTCAGTGGTTAGCAAACCGGACTAGTCTCCTTGAGTATCCCTGGCCTCACTCAGTGGGTTAAGGATCCGGTGTTGCTGTGAGCTTCGGCCTGGGTTGCAGCCAAGGCTTGGATCTGGCATTGCTGTGGCTGTAGCATAGACCTGCAGATGCAGCTCCGATTCGACCCCTAGCCTGGGAACTTCCATGTGCTGCGAGTGTGGCTCTAAAAAGCAAAAAAAAAAAAAAGGTAGATTGCATAGTTGTTCTAGTACACTCAGATACCTAGTTTCAACCACTAATATAATTTAAAGTGTACAGACTCTTTTTCATGGCAGAAAATTCATGAGACATAGACATTAACATTGATCATACCAGTTTTCTGCTTTGGTTTCTATAAAGAGTGATTTGTTCAAGAAAAGATGCTTAATTGCTTTACTTCATTGTCTAGCAAGTTATTGCTTTTTTTCCTCCTGAGTGTCTATTGCACAATTTATGGAAATATTGGAAATATTATGCTGATCTACTTCTTATGATTAAAGTGGGAAATACTGTATTTTAGTATCATTACCTTTCACTCAATAAACATGATTAACAAGAAAAATAACAATGAAATATTTTATATCTGCAGCCTGCCTTTGAAATATTGAAACATAACTGTGAAACATTTATAAGTCATTGAGTGACTTGTGGAAAATACAAGCAAGAAAAAGAAAAATTGATAATCCAGTTATTCTTCTATGACTTTCACTATTTCATGGGGAAGGAGTGGAAATGAGTGGTTTTTATAACAAGTTAGAGCATTGAAAATTCTACAAATTTTCATAAATATTTTAATATGCCGTTATTTTACCTTTTGTTGAGATAACTACAGTCTTGACTTCTTGATATCTTTGTCTTGATATAGTCTCATTATTCAAGCAGTCCTAGACAAATTAAACTAAGAATTGTTTTTTTCCCAAATGTACCTGAGTTTCTCCAACAGATTTCTCAGAAATAATGAAGGTATTTCGTATTAAGTTAAAAGTTAGGTATCTTAGGACTTGATTATGGCATTACTAGATAAACATTGATGAATGAGTCTGTGTTCTTTATTATGAAATAAAAATCTAATAATTTTTTAATTTGCTAACACTTAACATCTTTAATTAAAATGGAACCTTTTTCTTAAAAGTGAGTTAATAAGTATTATTGGATGTCTGCTGTAGAAATGTGCAAATGTTCAAAACTCCCTCTTTTCTGATCTTTTTAAAAGTGTTTTTTATTTACTTTTGGATTAGCAATAAAATATCCTTTATATTTCAAAATGACACTTTAAAATTATTCAAATAGAGCAATACCAAACATATAAAAGACATAATTGCACAATTATTGGAGTTAAACTCTAAGGAAAAGTCAAGTTATTATTACCATGTTTTAAGTGTTTTAAAAAATTACCACCTTTTTAAAATAATTTAATTATGAACAACTTTCAATTGTTTGTGGGGTATATTGCAGTTATGTGTCATGAATTTTTCTGAAATGGTCTTCAAAAGCTGAAAGCAATTTCTAGGACATGAAATAGGCAACAGGACCATAATTCAAGCATAGAAAAATAGTCCCACATAATATCCAAAATATGTCATATTCAGTAGTGTAAGAAAGCATTTTAGGCTTGGGCCGCTGTATTTTTTAAAACAAATTTCATAGTAAGAATTTGAGATGTGGGTGTTTTATAGCTTGGATGACATACATTTATGCTTACTGAATTCCCCTAAGTAGCCTACTTAGTGGAATAGTCTATGTAATTTGGTTGCCATGGAAATCATACATATTTTTTGTTGTAGGAACTATGCAGAGTGATCAATAAGACTTTGAGGCATAAAAATGTATTAGAATAAAATTCAGTAGCGGTATAATTTAAAGGGAAAAAGGGAGCATATAACATTTCCAACTGCTAAAAATGAATTTGTTCATACATTTTCAAAATGAATGATAGTGGGCATCTTAGCATTTTGGCTTCCACTTGCCCACAGTAGGCTTGGCTGGTGTGCTTGTTTCTGGGCCTTTCTGACTTTACCTCTGTATTCCTCCACTGTTCTCTTTATTCTATAATTAACTCTTTTTTTTTTTTTTCTGTTTTGTAACTACTTGTTTTTCACCTTCAGATATTGGCAGAGCTCATTATAAGCTGAAATGGCATCTCCCAAACTTCCCCTTTCTTAGGCCCCTTGTTATACATTTTTGTTTTGTTTTTTGGTTTTGTTTTCTTTTTATGGCTGCACCCGTGGCGTATGGAGGAAGTTCCCAGGCTAGGGATTGAATTGGTGCTGCAGCTTCAGCCAATGCTGGAGCGTATGGCAACACCAGACCCTTAACCCACTGAGTGAGGCCAGGGATTGAACCCACATCCTCATAGAGACAACATCTAGTCCTTAACCCACTGAACCACAATGGGACCTCATCATACTTCTTGATGTCCTTTCATAAGTGGTCCTGGATCACACATCTCTGATTGTACAGAGGATTTAGGGCTTATATCCTGTGGGTTTTGAAATGGTGATATGTTATCTATTTCTAAAATTTCGTTACATGCATCCCGAGATTGTGTTTGATTTCATTCTCTTAGAGCGCTTACTATCTGTCTGTAGATTAATTTTCGTCTTATAATACTCAAATCTAATTTTTTATTTTGTTGAAGTTTTCTCTTTTCATGTCCCACTCTTTAACTCTTCTGAATGTTTAAAATAATTTTTTTGTTGTTGTTCTAGTTTAGAGAACCAAAGTACTTACTTGGTTTTATTTCCCTAACAAGTACCTATATGTCTAGGGCAGAAAGTAAATCACATTTTTTTTTTTTGGTGACAGCTGCTTTATTCCATGCAGATGCTGAAGCTATGGTATTTGGAAGCAGGCTGCTGATGAGTAAACAGGCAGATGCTGATAAGTCTTTTAAATTTTCAGAGGCTATCTCTCTTGGGCCAAAGTGATTATGGATGGATCCTACCCTAAATCAGGGTTTTACTCAACTATAAACACCCCAGAGGAGCAGAAACAGGAACTATGAACCAAATAATCACCACAGAGCAGAATCTCAAGTAGGTGCTGGAAGATGTATTCTTGAAACAACTATTTGTAACATGTGTTTAATGGATACATGGATAAATATGTCGGCTGTGAAACTTTTAAGCAAATATTTGCTGTTACTGGAACTTCGTCTTTCTCTTATCATTTTTTTTTAACATCACTAAAATACTTTCTAGCAGTTCACTAGATCTAAATTAGAATGTGGGTCAGAAAATCACTAATTTTGATTACTACTGCAAAAGGAATTAGTAGTTATTTAGTTCACACTTACTGTATAATTGTCAAAATTGTTATCCTTCATTGCAGAAATATTTTAAATTGCTGCTAAATTAACTCAGTTTTAACTTAAATCCTCAATGTACTAAATTCCTCAAGGTAAATCCCTCACTCCCACTTTATTGATTATGGGGAGGGGGGAAGCTCATATTTAGTTTATATTTAGTATTAAGATTTTAAAATACATAGAAGAGATAGACATGAATCTGATAAAATGTTCCTTTTAATTACTTGTATCTTTATAATAATACTTTTGAAATTATAGCATTCTTCATGTGTATTTCCAGCTATGTTTACTTCTCTGTGTCCTTTGCCATTTGTAATGATTTCCAGACAACCTTTTGGACCTGGAAGTGTCATTTCGGGTTGGTACACATTTCAGCACACACCCGGAAGCGAGGGCCTCCTCCTTCAGAATCTGGCCCCTGCCTCCGGCTTACTTCTTCTAAGATGTCATCAACTTTGGTGACTTTGGAACTAGCATAGCTCCTGAGTTGAGAGGCTGGTTTTTGTGAGCTATGGGGAAGGTAACGCAGAGAGCCACCCATTTCCTGGTGGCAAAAATGATCACGTTCAGGCAACTGTGTGTCCCAGAGATACCTGTGATCACAGAATGACCACGCTCAGGCTCCTGTGTGTCTGGCTCTTGCGTGTCTCCCAAGCAGCACGTGGCGTCTTTGTGTGCGTGTGGATCACAGTGTTGTTGGGAGCACTGCTTCATTCATTAAAAAAAAATCTCAGGAGCACCGATTAAAGGTTGGCCAGCCAGTAGCTTGTGTCAGTGTTTCTTACAGCTCTGATTGTGGCTTTCCTTGTTTTCATTAGTCTTCACTGAGAATGGAGCCTGGGGTTTGTTTGCATTATGTGCTTCAGTGCAACTGGTTTAGTTTGTAAGGACTGGTGGACAGAAAATTCAGATGGAAAGTGGCAGGAAAGCCCAGAGGATCAATGGAGACTTTGGAATGTATTGTATACATTTTGGAATATATGCCGCTTTTTATATACCTCACTAATTCACTTTTCTAATAAAAAGGAAAGGCGGTTAACTTTACAGATGGATTAAAGTTGATGTAAGTTGAAATTAAGATAATTATTTTCACTTTTCATTTCGTTGATTGATCAACAGTTATTTTAAAATTTTATACCAGATATTTTCTTTTATTTTGGAAAAATAATCTGAATGGCAATTATATGATTTCAGAATGTTAGTATTATTTCTAAAACATATTACTATTAGGCATGGGCCATGAAGAGCTCTTTTTTCTCTATAGGTAGGAAATTTTCCGTAATGAACATTTATTACTTTGCTAATGAAAAAATTCATAAATTGTATTTTAAAGAAAAAGAGAGGATAATTACGCAAAAATAATTTTGGGAGATGGCCAAACACATACACACACAGACATGCACACACACATATCTGAAAATTTTATAAAGGTAGAAAGTAACTAATACATTTACTTGGTATTTCATTCACAGATTCTTTAATTCCTGATAAGTCATTATTCCTTGTAATTAAAATCTTCCCAAGTAGTCCAGTTTAAAAAGGGTTTCTTTAATGGCTACTATATGCAAAATATATGCTAGATGCTGTTGGAGATTTGAAGCTAAATTATCATATTACTGTGACAAAGACAAAAACCTAAAACAATAAAATACCAATGTGTTAACAGGTGTTCATAACAACCAGGTGTGTTTTAATGGAAGAAAATAGAGTAATAAGACCAAATTCCCAGCAATGATGAAAGTATTAAATACAGACACAATATCAATAATAACCCCAAGTTTATGTTTACTTTTAATATACATCCTTGCTGTTAATGGGTCTGGGAAAACTTGGAGCTACACTCTTTATTCAGTCACACCATAAAAATTAGCTGCTTTGAATGCATATTGCAAATAAGTTCAAACACAGAAAAAATGCTTATATTATAACATTAAATTTTGAAAGATAGAACAAAACCCATGTACTTACTTTATTTAGTAGTATGGCTGTTTAAGAGGCAGCCACTGTACTTCCTTCCCTAGAAGCACGAATGAGGAAGAAAAAGGCTGGGAAGGAAAAATAAAGTGTTAGCAAGTGTTTTGGAACATTAGAGGCTACATATTTTTAAATTTTTGTCTCAACTTTTTTTTTGTATTGTCAAATTCTTCTATAGTGAACATTTATTACTTTACTAAAAGAGAAAACAGAGATAAACTTTTTTTTTGAAGAAGCAGCAGAAGAAAATTGCTCTAAAATGAACCCAGTTGGGCTTAGTGGGAAGGGCCCTGAGAAGTCCCCCCGCCCCCTCCCCCACGGAGCACCGTGTAGAAAGCCGGTCTTCGGGGCTACAGCCCAGCACAGAAGAGGAGATGCAGGCCACGCCGCCCAACACCTCACGCTCCAGTTGTCCATCTAAATCAAGAAAAAGAGTAAATGCAACCAAGATGTAAGGGGTCTACATTCAAGGAAAGGAGAAGGCAAGAGAGTATGGTGGTGGGATTTTCTGACTGCGTGGGTTTGCCCAGTGTGAAGTCTCTGTGCTGTCCGTGCTGCCTTCTGGCTCATGAGACTCTGTAGACAACACTAACGCTTAGGTAGCTTTCCAGTCACAGATTTTGACAGAACGCCAGCCGGGGCCGACCAGGATCAGCGTGGTGAGCCAAAGTGATAACGGTAGAGTTCGTGGAGGGACGGGGAGACGGACGGTGGAGGACAGCCACAGTGACAACAGCCACAACTGGCTGGGCGCCCACCCCGTGCCGAGGACCCTGCCAGGTGCTGTGTTTAGAGTACGGCGTGAATGCCGCAGAAAACTGAGCTCTGCTCCGACAGAGCAAAGGGGATGAAGCGCCCGCCGGCCTGAGAGCATCGTGACATCCCCTCTGTCCTGGGACACGCCGTGGTTTTGAACAACCCCAGTTTCACACTGCTGCTATTTTGCTGTCCTTGTTGTTGTTAACGTTACCGTCCAATCATTCCCTCCTCACCGAGGAAATTTGCATCCCGTCCCCTCAGGTTATTGTCTTATTCACTTTCCAAGTCAAGAATATCACGTGGCTTCTTTGTCAGCAAGACTCATTTAGCTCAGATAAATTCATCTTGCTACCTAATTTTTTCCCAGAGGAAATATGAAAAGTTTCTATTTATTTGTGATATTGAGAGCGCAAGTTATAAGAGAGATGTTTAATCTCCTTGCAACATAGATAATGACAATTTTCCTCCCTTTTTTCTGCATGATAATTCAAGTTAGTAAGGGTTTCATTTTGCTCAAGACTGTTGTCTTTCTGTGCTTCTGTATGAGACAGACCCCTTTGTAATTGTCAAATAGATTTATTCCAGTATCCTTAAAGGTAAATCACTGTAACCAGACTGATAATCATTATGCTGATATTCAATTACATGTTATGTATCTGTAATAATTATCAGACTAATCTATGCTTTCCATGAAAATAATGTAATATTTACTCTGATTATCACTGGTTGTGTTGCCATTTTTCTGTTTGAGGGAAGGACTGTCGCCTGTTCTTGATACCTTGCTTCTATTTCTGATCGTTGCCACCAGGTCAAGAAGTAATGCTAGTGCTTATGCCAGGGACAAGTGTAACCCCAGAGTCTAACGGATGCCAGAGGATGCTTGCTTTATGCTTCTATCCGAATATGTCTTTTTACTCAAGTAGCAAATGAATAAGTCACATCCTTCCTCCACGTGGATACGGTTTGCTGCATGTGGCATTCTGCATGAGCCACCTTTTATATGACTGTTGGATCCCTAGGACTTTGCTGTCAAGGAGCACGTCTGCAGAATCACCAAGTGCCTACGAACTCAACCTAACTCAATAAATAATCAATATAAATTCCTTCCATTGTAAACTTTATTTCAGGTATCTTTTGCCATATTCTTTCCTTCTCTCTCTCTTTTTCTCCTCCAAACACGTTCACTTTTACAGAGCTTCTCTTTCTGTTTCAGGAAAAACAAAACCCATTTACTTAATTAAAGGTCCTGTTTGCCTCTTGCTATGTGATTTAGGATGCAGAAGCCATAAAATTAAAACTCAGCTTCTGGCCCCTCACAGAGATTTCCCCCTTTTAAATCACAATCACATCGGAAAGGATTACACAGTTTTTCTTGGTGTTCTGAGACTCCCAGGACACTCACGCACCAGTTATGTTCAAACTCTTATACGGGCAGGGCAGGAATCAGCATAGTGAAAACCTTAGCAGTTGCCTTTGTTTATTTACTAATTGACGGAGGGACTTTAAAGATGTATCAGATAATACTTTGCACGCATTATTCCACGTTCTCTCTCCAGACAGGCGTAAATAGAGTCAGCTCTAGCAACAGAACTCCACTGAAACTTCAAGTACTTCAATCAGTGGAGATTTTCACAGATTTCAAGTTTTCTTGGTAGTAGATTATACGTTTGCATGACTTTCCTGAGGTTTGCTTTATTTCTGTTTTTAAAAACTTTCTTTGTTTTATAGAATAACTTGCTTAATTGGTATCTCTTTCCGATATGGGTCTCGCTGCTCGTGCAAAGGGATAACTCCTGAGAATGACGGCCCCGTGGGAGAGGAAAAGCATAAACAGGGGCATTCTGAGTGATAGAGCGTTGCTAAATCAACACATCCATCTCAGGAATAATTGTTGGGTTTGTCAGTGAGAAACCATTATGCAATTTAAGGAAAACCTTTAGGAATATACTTGTTCTCTCACTGCCAGTCAGCTCTTTTGGGTATTAAAGCACTCTATTCTTTCACAGGTATGGTTTTTATTTGTTTACTTGTTTATTTATTTGTGTTAGTGTGCAAGGAAAGGGGAGTCTAGAAGCTGAAACCATGAAATCCACACGGAATTCTTTACAGATTAGTAGTTGCGCAATATTTATCTTTGCTGCTTACCTCGGAGGCCGGCCAAACCCTGAAGCTTTATCTAGGTTTTGCAACATAGAATGATCATATTTTCATAGATATCATCTTTGAATTTGGCTTAGGTGTAGAGCAAAATATCACTTTAACGGATTATTGTTCTTGCTGTTGAGTTTCATATTGTTTGGAGACAGGCAAGGTACCATTTAAAAAATAACCAGTAAGTTTTTGGGGACACCCCCCCCCCTTACTCAATATGGCTGTAAGTCTTCTGTGGGATTCATGAGCTTTTAAGATAAACACAAACCACGTAACCATCAGCTTGGACTCTGTTTATTAAGGTGCAAGAAGTGATTTTAAGAGCTGTGACTCTGGTTTTAAGAGGGATAAAGCATCCTAGACGTTGTCATGCAAATTTGAGCGTGAACTTGTTTCTAGAAATGGATTTCTAGTCATAACATCTTTTTTTTTTTTTCAGGGGCACTTGGACTGTCTATATGGTAGAGTAAACCATGTGAAAAAAAAAAAACAAAAAACACATGGACCATAATCAGCATATGTTATCCTCAGAATTGTTAAGTTCTGAAGCCAGCATATTAACCAGATGATACAGAAAATATGTTCATATTTGATGTTTAAAGTCATATAGACATGCGTTTTATTCCAGTGTATTTTGCTTTCCATTTAAAAGTATTTAAGCCTAATTCTTACAAATTTGAAGACCTATAAAGGATTCGGAACTTTGTAGAAGGACAAGACTTATTCCTACAAGCCCTGTTTTGCAAACATAATCTTGTTCTTCTGTGCTTCAGTGCTCTCTTCACCGATTGATATGTAAGGTGTGAAATACTTAATAATATCATCAAAGAGATTCATCCGTTTATTTATGTTTTATAGTTAAGAGACTCAACCACAGGAAAAAAATGACTGTAGTGGTTAGTACTCTGTGTTTAGAAATTAATAATTTAAATTTTTATCTGTTTAAGTTTTTGACTTTTACAACTAAGGTCTTCTGCTTAGTTCTGAGAAGAAATTATTTTCCTTCCTTTGGATTTTTTTGGCCAACTTTTGCATCACAATTTTGGCCAGTCCTCTCATAACAGTATTCCAGAAGTAAATTGAAGAAAAATGTGTAGATAGTTCATGTAAGCTTATTTTCTTTACTTTACCCAACTATATTAATTGAAAAAACTTCTTAAAGTCCAGTTTTAAAGTGTATCTATGAATTATGTAAGAATTTCCTCAGAAAAACCGAAAATTGGCTTTCTTTTCTTGTCTTGTCCATGATGCTGGTGAGTTAGAAATTTAATATCCATTTCCACTTTTTCATTAATTAGCATAAAAGTGCCTTGAATATTTTACTCTTCATTTTAAGTTAAATAATCTTTCAAAATCTCTCCAAAAGTAAATCACTTATAAATGAATCTAGGCATCTCTTTTGCCCTTCACTTAACCTCCTATATCTCAGATGCTTGGTATTCTTTTGGGGAAAGGAAATCAAATTTGTATGAGTCTTGGCCCTCTTTTTAATGTATTTAATCCTCTTATTAGCCTTTGTAACAGCATCTTAACTTAGTGATGACACCCTTATTGAACCTGTGATGGAACTTTTGGCTCTTATAAGGAAGAGCCATTTCTGGCATTGACTCCAACCTTGTACCCAAGAAGCATGGAATATTAATGTATTCTCAGTTCAGCGAGTATGCTTGGCAGCCCACTGTGTTATTAGTACATCTAACTGAGTCATAAGTATCTCACATTTTGAGGGGAGAGGAGCAGTCTTTGAAGGAGTAGGAAAGCCACTGGTTTCAATAAGCCCTTGAGAATTTGCTGCAGATGTAGCACCTCTGAGCCTCAGATTCACCAACTTGCCAAGATACTGTACCTTTTTCTTTACTATTTATATATACTTAACTATAAACAGTTACCTGTATACATATATAAGTGCATATGTGTGTGTGTGTGTGTGTGTATACATATATACATATATATACACACACACACTCACACACACATGCATATATATAGAATTTCTATGGGAAAGGGGCCCTCCCCTAATTACCTCACTGTATTTGTTCCCTAACACAGTACTGTGTTTTTGCATGTGCAGAGGGGGGCCCATCAAACCTTTTCCTGACTATTCCTGACATGCATTGTGGGACATCTTAGAGATTTTTTTTTTCCTTCTCTATCTTTTATTGTCACCATCTTACTGTAGAAACTTGTCATCCCAGGCGAGGTTGGGTAACAGCTAAATTCCTCTCAGGTCTCAGTCACTTCTGGATGTTATTTCCAGACTTTTCCAAAGTACCATCTGATACGAGAGTTCCTGGCCTCTGAAAGTGCAGTGTCTCCCAACTGACCATTGTATAAATTCCAGGCTCTTTAGCCTACTCACATATAGCTGAATGTAGGCTAAGAGAAGGTTACCATACCAAGGATAGTGTCTAAAAATAAAGATAAGCCTCCTGATACGCCATATTTAATTCACCCAACAGACTTATGGAGAATATGTTATGACTGTTGCCTGTCTCGAGGAGGTACTGAGTACATGTAGACAAGTGAGGCATGGCGTGTCTTTAAGGAGCTTAGCGTCTGGTCGAGAAGAAAGACATGTAAACAAGTAATGCCAACATAAGATAAATAGCCCATGTGTGTGCGTGTGTCTGTGTGTCTGTGTGTGTCACTGTGTGTGGGAGGGGGGTTGCTCAGAGAAGAAAGTGGACATGTACTCTACTAGAGAGATTAGAAGTCCCTAGGGAGGAGGTGATTAAATTGAGTCTTGACATACAACGAAGTATTTGCTAGGTGTGGTAGACGGACAATTTCAAAGGACGTTTTAGATAGAGGAATTAGTAAGTTTAGTGTCAAGAGTCTTGAAACTAAATGAGAGATTTGATGGACTTGAAATCACAGGATTGGAGAAAGAGAAGGAGGGAAATGGCAAGCAGGACAGGCTTTGGTTCCCAGTATATGAGACAGGAGAGAGCTTCAGGACAAAGCCGTCCTCAGGTGGAAGACAGACCAGGAGAATGGAGACTTTGGAGTCTGCTGATTCAGTGTGGCTTGTTGTGGAAATCCAGTCTGTGTGAGGAGCAAGCAAGCTCAGAACCTACTCTGCAGAAAATGAGGCTGAAGATCAGGTAGCAAGATCTTAATTAAGAAGAGACCTTGAAGAAACCATGGCCAGCACCAAACACTGAGAAAGAGGAAAGAATGAAGTTGAATCAGTGCCCAGGTCAGTCACAGGCTTATGGCAGATTTCCACCTGTTTCCTAGGAGCAAGGTCGCCATCCATTTGCTATGTTACAGAAGAATGTGGAATATAAGATCTAAGAGAGAAGAAAAGCTGTTCTGAGTGTTAATCGTATGTGGGTAAATAAACCTTTTGAATTAAGAATTGAAGGCCTGGGTGCTTTTCAGTCTCATGATGTTTAACTTATTTCTGTGTCAGGCTCAAACTTTTGTAGCTTAAGTTCATTTACTTTTAGTAAAATTTGTTTTCCTTTTTCTAAGAAAAATTAGAAAATAAATTAGACTTAAATGTTTTGGGGGGATGAAATAGCTCTTATAAATTTTGCATTTTGATGAGATAAGTTTAAATGAACAAAAAGCAATCAGATGAACAGCTCTTAAAATGCACGATGTGTGAAAAATCAAATCAGGAATGCTTGGAGCAAAACATTTAAGGCTTTATTATATTGAAACCATTTGAAAAAATATTCTGAATGATGGGCAAATAGAATATGTGATCAGGCTTAATAATTCAAAACTGACTTCTCTGTTTTCCATGGATGTATTACTTTATTAGTCTACATGTAATTTTCTTAAAAATACTGTCTTCAAAACAAAATAATCATTTTAAAAACAGTGTTGTCCTTCTCATTGTAAAAAATATTTAGACTTTAAATATGTATAAAAATCTAGAAAATTTGAAAAGTAGAGCAGTGATCACACTTAAGTCCGCATACGAGAGAGAGCTGCTGTTGGAGTCCCCGTTGTGGTGCAGGGGAACAGAATCCAGCTAGTATCCATGAGGATGCAGGTTCGATCCCTGGCCTCGCTCAGTGGGCTGGGGATCCCGCGTTGCCGTGAGCTATTGTATAAGTCATAAATGTGGCTGGAACCTTGTGTTGCTGCGGCTATGGCGCGCAACTGTAGCTCTGATTCAATCCCTACCCTGGGAACTTCCATATGCCATGGGTGCAGCTCTAAAAAGCAAAAAAAAAAAAAAAAAAGAAAAAAGAGAGATACTGTTAAACTTCTGTTACAGAAATCTCTAGACCATTTTAGGTGTGCATGTGTAGTGTAGGCAGGCATACACACACACACACACACACACACACACACACACGCACACAACTTTTTTTTAATGGTCAAACTTGTGGCATATGGAGATTCCCAGGCCAGGAACCAAATACAAACTGCAGGTGCCACCTACACCACAGCTGTGGCAATGCTGGATCCTTAATGCACTGTGCCAGCCCTGGGATTGAACTCGTGCCACCGCAGAGACTACACTGGATCTTTAACCTGCTGCGCCACAGCAGAAACTCCCATACACACCTTTTTGTATACTTAATACTTCAATCAAAAAGTCTTGTACCATGTATATATACTGTACATGTTTTTACTTAATAGATTAACATCGGGGTTTTGGGCTACTACTATTTTAATTGCTAAATACTATTTTATGTCTAAGTATTTCCTCTGGATAAATTCCTATGAGTTAAGTTGCTAGTTTATATAATATATTTAAGGGGTTCCCTCTGTGGCACGATGGGATTGGCAGTATCTCTGGAGCACTGGGATGCAGGTTTGATCCCCAGCCCAGCACAGTGGGTTAAAATATTCCGCATTGCTGTAGCTGTGGCATAGGCTGCAACTGTGGCTCCGATCCTTGGCCCAGGAACTCCATATGCCTTGGGGTGGCCAAAAGAAAAACGAAAAAAAAAAGAGAAATATATGTATATTTAAAACTTCAATACGTATTTATTACCAAATGGCCTCCTGAATGGATCTTTATATTCCCAACAGTAATTCCCAGGAGTACAGATGTTTGCCAACCCTCATCACTGCTCACATTAGTTTCCCATTAGTTTTTGCCAATTTCAGAAGTGAAACTGACAGTGCATTGTTTTCCATGTGATTTACTTGTGTTTTTTCCCCAATATTATTGGTCATCTTTTTTTTTTTTTTTTTTGAGTTATATGTTCATATCTTTGCTTAGGTTTTTTTTTTTTTTTTTTTTTTTTTGTCTTTTTGCCTTTAGTTCTAGGGCCGCTTCCCTCAGCATATGAAGGTTCCTAGGCTAGGGGTCCAATCGGAGCTGTAGCCGCCGGCCTGCGCAAGAACCACAGAAACGTGGGATCCGAGCCACGTCTGCAGCCTACGCCACAGCTCACAGCAACGCCACATCCTTAACCCACTGAGCAAGGCCAGGGTTCAAACCCGCAGCCTCATGGCTCCTAGTCGGATGCGTTAACCACTGCGCCATGACAGGAACTCCTCTTTGCTTAGCTTTTAATTTGTGTATAAATATTTTCATGTTACTTTGTCAAGGTTTTTAGAGGTTAGAAATAAAATTCTTTTTTATAATGATTAATTTTTTCTACTTGGTAATTTAGGTTTTCATTTGAATTGTGTGTTTGTATGTGCATTTTAACATATGGAATTTTTAGATTTAGGTAATCAAATCTGTCTTTTTTTTTTAGGATTTATCTTTAGGGTCATAGTTGGAAATGAAAGGCATTTCTTTTTGCCACTTTTATTTTACTTGGAAGAAAGAAACTGATTCACTAACTGATGGTAAATCTTTAGTTACTAAGATGACCTGAGGGCTGTCAGATCCTGTCTCAATTCTATTCTTATTCAAAATTTACAATAACTAGTCTATTTTTTTAGAGGAAATAAATGATTATCTAGGAAAGTCTGAGAGATTTCAAATCCAATCTGAATGTAACGTTGGATAATTCTGTTTCTCTTTCTATAGCTTGACCTTATTCAAGTTAGTGGTATCCTTAGTATGATATTGATTTTGTCTTCTAATATCCAGTTTCCTTTCTCAGTGTTTCTAGAGAGCATGCTATTTTAGACCTGACTTTGATTAGTAATTACGTGTAACTCCCCAAGCATTTCTGGGATGATCTCGCCTTTCTGTTGTATTTTAGGAGTGAGTCAGCAGAGGGGACTGCATGAGCAAAGGCACACAGGTGAGAGAGAACACTCCATATGGAGAAACTGGAAATTAGGATATGGTTACTGCAGAGATGACAAAGCATGCGAGTGAGGGCAGAGCCTGAAGAAGGGAGCAAGGTTCAGGGCTCTTGTGGTCTCATAAACCCAGTAAGAAGGTTCAACTTCATTTTAAAAGCAGTGGAACCAAAAAAAGATCTTTACCAAGAGAAGAAATGCAATCAAGATTCACGTTTCATGGCCACCGGGTGCAAAACCAAATGAAACTGAACAGAGAGCAGTGTGGGTCTAGAGAGCACATGCTGTATGGAGAGTCTCTCTCTCCCTCTCTCTCAATATATACATACATATATAATTGGTAGAGCGGGGCTATGAGTCTTAAAGTGCAGAAAAGAAAAATTAGCGTCACTTGAGTTAGTATAAAAGCATGTATAACTCATTTAATTGAAATCACTGAAATAAAAAGGGATAAATTATTTTATAACAAAAGACAATAAGCAGGAGAAGAACAGACTTAATGAGAGTAAGCTGGGACTGGTTGGAAGGTATTTACAATGAGGGAATTAAAAGGTAAAAGAATTTGAATTCCTGTTGTAGGGCTCAGCAGTAACAAACCCAACTAGTGTGCATGAGGACATGGATTCAATCCCTGGCCTCACTCAGTGGGTTAAGGATCCGGCTTTGCCATGAGCTGTGGTGTAGGTCGCAGACATGGCTCGGATCTGGCATTGCTGTGGCTGTGGTGCAGGCCGGCAGTACAGCTCCGATTCGACCCCTAGCCTGGGAACTTCCATGTGCTACGGGTACAGCCCTAAAAACATAAAAATAAAAATAAGAATTGGAATGTGAAATGATCAAGAAAGGAGATAAATACACACGCATGAGGATGCTGAAAGTCTGCAGGCTCCCAAGAGAGCTACAGCAGCCCCTGGCCCCAGGAGATGGGTCAAGAAACACAAGGGGCATTGTTTGGTCCCGAGGAGCAGCGTCTTAACTGGAGACCAGGATAAAAGGGTGTATGCACTGAGAAGAATAATGTTGAGGCTTCAAGTTTAGACGGCACTTTGTTTTGGAGAATTGCTTAGAACTCATTCTCTGTTGTTGAATACGTACGTAAAACATGACAAAGATGGAAAATGAAGAACCTAGAAAGTAAAATTAATAATGATTATTTTGAGAGAAGTGGGCAGTCAGAGGGCAGTTTTTTAGATATTCTATAATACTTGTGCTTGAAAATATTAAAGCACAAAAAATATTAAACCCAGAGTTTAATGAAACATTTCTATTGTCTTTTATTGAATGGGCATGGGCAGCTTTATCACTGAGGAGGGGTTGACATGCGGATAACAAAGGCAAAGGAGAAATACTTGGGGGTGAAGGGAAGAGCACCGAGGGCTATTTTTAGGTCACACACAGTTTACTGAGGCCAATTGTGCAATCACGGGAATATAGTTGGTTTTCCATAAATACTTTTAAAACAAGGGGTGGGTAATACATGCCTATGTAATAAATATTAAAATTCATGATTTCCTGATTGATTTTGCTGAAAGACCTTAGTAAGATTTCTTTAATGCTTTTCTTTCCATAGAATTGATAATATATTTCTTTCCCAGGTAGGACATTCCGTAGTTAAATAAAGGCACTCAGAAAAGAATATTTTAGTGCTTCCAATACTGTAAAAGCTGCTCTTTCCCTCCACGAGGATTTTTCAGTCACTCTACCTAGTGACAAAGTTTAAGATGTCTGTCTATATATGGCTCATCAGAGCGGTAATTTGGATGCTTTGACAAATGTGCCATTCCATTGCTTTATTCTATTGGTGACAAAACTGAAGCAAGAGGAGGGCAGATGGCTCATTCTAGATCACAAAGCAAATTAATGCCAGGTCTTACTTTCAGATTTTCATGTATAAGTCTTGGATATGCCTTATGAGCCACAGATTCTTTTTCGTGAGTGTTTTCCGCAGTGGTATATGAGTATGTACAGTAAAAACGGAGTTCTTTAATTTTATGCAAGAGATTCAGGATATGGATTTTTCTGGAAATTTTACCTCTTTCAGCATGGCACTTTGAAGGCCTAGGTTATATTCTGACCTTATTTGCAACCCACATGGACATTTAAAGGCACATATGTGACACACAAGGTAATTCGTACAGGAGGAAATAAGGGGACGGGATCCAAATGAAAGGTGTGAGCTGAAGGCGGGCAGAAGTAGGTGGTCTTCTCTATCAAAGCAGGAGGGAAAGTGGGCAGTGCCCCTGTTGAGGGAAATAAGTTAGGAGAGAGCAGAGAAGGGGTTCTTCTGATGAATTGCCTCTTTTCTCCCAGTAAAGGAGGAAGCAAGAGGTCTCTTGGGCTTTGTTAAATTGTCTGTTTATAGATTAAAATGACAGTACTGTTACCACAAGTACTCAGTCTGTTCTGCAGAGAGAACGTGTTTCTGCAGGACTACATACCTACATTATGGTCACCAAAAAAGGCATGTAGAGCTGGAGCTGAATGATGCTGGCCCTGGTTACTCTTGGTTTTCATTCCATTACACTTTTTTCTGATTACTCTCTATCAAGGACCTGCAAGGATAGACCAAATCATACTGAATCTGCAATAAAGCTATATGTAATCTCTATATCATGTCTCTGTATAAGCTCTGTGCGCTTTTGTTCACAAATGCATGGGAAGTTGCATCGTCGGTAATCTGAAGCATACTGTAGATGTTTTGAGTCGATATCCGGGTGCCTTGCTAAAACCGAGCGTTGGAAATAGAAGTTCCTGCTTTCACAGAGCTTAAAGACAGGTGGAAAATGGTGAAAACAATGAAGAGATCAACAGATAGATAAGATCTTAGTAATATGGGTCCTGAAGAAAACGGGGCAGTGTGATAGGTAAGAGGATGCTGGGTGTGGTGTCACACACTCAGCTGGTGAATTGCAAAGTTGGGAGAGGAAAGCAGCCCCTCCAAGTTGGCCCAGAGCCTACGTCGTGTCCAGGTACGGGCCAAAAACATAGCGTGTGTCAGCCCCTGCACTACTGCTCACTTTTGCCTCAACTTAGAGAGGCCAGCTACATTAAGCTCTTCTGATACCCAGGCTTTGAACATAAAATACACTTATAGGACCTTAAATGCCAAGGCCTTGAGCCTCTGCCCTTGAGCCCCAGAGATGAGTGACAACTCACGGGTGGCTCTTTTGGCTGACATCTCTCTGAGGGAGGAGTAGGGGCTGCTCTGCTGTCAGATGGACCAGGCTGTCCAGACCTCCCCACATGCTGGGCTGTCCTTCCCATATCGCCTGGATTGACTGGAGAAGTTCCTGGATAGTCAGGAGGCTCTCAGAGCAAGACCATGGCTATAAGCCTTGTCTTCCGGGATTTTTGACGTAACAGAGAAGTGAGATATTCAGACTGGCTGCTTCCTTACTCTGGGCAGAGGGATGGTTTGGAGACACCAAGTCCTTCCTCCTCAGTTTGCTTCTGGAATGTCTAATTTTATCTATGTATGTATGTAATTACTTACAGTGTTTTGTCTAAGCAATTCTTTCTTTCACGTTATCTCTACTTCCATTATATTTGTTCTTACAGGAACTTTTGAATTTAATGGTCTGAGATGACAGTACAGGGTAGCATAGCTCACATTTAAATGTTTTATTGATAGTGCTCAGCAATTATATCCTCCTGCTTTTTATTCATTTTTTTCTTGCTCCTTATCCTGTGTGCCTTTTATGGATTCTCTTTCCTCATGTGGCATATGTATCTTAGGTGACTTCAACTGCAGTCCTCTCCTAACACATGGCAAATATGCTGATGCTGAGTCTTAGCTACGTGCTGGGCTTCTCCCTGGTGCCAGCTCATAGACCTACTTGTCGGATACCTCCACCTGGGTGTCCCACAGACACTTCAAATTCAGCTAAAATAATCGTCTCTGTCCCTAACTATGTATCTGCCCTCTCACTTGATGAGCCCACATCTACCTAGGCCTCCACTGGGTTCCTCACATCTTACCCTCTCACCCAGAATCTGCAACTCAACCAATCACACATTTTCCTACTCAGAATTTGTCAAAGCATTTTCTTCTTTTCTTTTTTTTCCCCTACGAATGACCTTGTCAGGCCCTGTATCATCTTTTAACTAGATTCTTTTTAACGGTAATCTTTCTGTTCTTAGTCTTTCTCCACAATATCTATTCCACTGCTATAAAAATTTATCTATAAAATGAAAAATATGACTATGGAATCCCCATACTTAAAACTAATTCATAGCCATGATTGCATAAAGAAAAAAGCCCAAGCTCCTTCATAGGTAAGGCCCTGCACAGTCTGGCCATCTTACTTCTCCATGAACTTAAGACGGCAGCCTTGGCAGCCCCAAGATGATTGTAGCTGCACACACCTTGTGCTGAGTCTCACCCCTAAGCCTGGCTCGTGTGCTCTGCTTTGCTGTCATTCCTCTCTCCTCCTTCCGCCTTGGTCCCATCTGGTTAAACACCCATCCGCTCAGATGCAGTTCAGGCATTACCCTCTTACAAAGTCTTCTCTTTGTTATCGTTATTATTACTGTCCATCCTGGTGCCTTCATACCCGGTGGGCATCCTTATCCCTGCCCAGGTTTTAATGTCATATCTTTATGGTTTGTCTGTTTGCCTCTCCCTCTGGGGTGTAATTGAGGGCATCTTACTCACCTTAGAGAAGTTTCTGAAAAAGAGTAGGCACTCTGTACATATATGCTGATTAAATTGAATGAATAAATGATAGCAATTGATATTTATGCCATGATTTGGCAGTGCATTAATATAATCTGTAATTTACACTATAGGGAAATACCAAAAGTGAAAGATAAGAATATTTCTGTTTTAATGGAAAGAACGCCAGAACAGCAGAGTCCTGAGATTGGTCCTATCTAGTTCATGTTTTGTGATACATCAGATATATGACCTTGTTAAATGTCACTTGATTTCTGAGGCCCTGGGTGTTCATATTCATGAAATAGGAGGCATGATCAAGGAAACTGCCTTGAGGCTCTGTTTGGGCTCTGCATTTCTTTAAACTGAATGTTTATTGTGACATTACCTTGATATTTCCGTTTCCAATTTGGAATTGTCATGTGTTAATCCTTTATGAATTTACACAGTTAATTGAACAAATGCTCTTATGAAGTCATTATGAATTTTTTGGTTAGAAGGTGATTTTTAACCCAAGATTATAATATATGCATTATTTATAGTTACAAAGCTAACATAGTCAAGTAACAACATTTTTTAATATTTTACTGCATGCAGACACAGAATAATTTTATGGTCCTTCACTTCATGAATGGCTATCTTGGAAGCTAATTATAATCTCTTTGTTAATGAGTGTAGTAGGGGAAAGAAATTCAACTGTTAATGTAGTTGACAAGTATGAGTATACCCTTCTGTCATCATAGGTAATTGAGGATGAAATACACATAAATATAAATAGAAGTTTAATAATAATGGTCTCAAGTGTTAATTGACTTTGCTTCTTAGTTAGTCACCTCATTTTTCATGGAAGAAAGTGGAGACTAAAGAGGTCGTCACAGATTGGGTCACAATAGCTTGGCAAACTTAGATTGCTAAAGGCGCTCTTCATTCTGTAAGTTTCCTGTCTCGCATGTGGGAAGGCATTTGTTTCCTATTCAATTTCCATTTCTGTTAAAAGTGTCTGATAACAAAATGTCATTAGGACATTTGTTCCTAACTGATAAGGCATATTTGCAAGGAATAAAGGATCGAGATACGGTTGGAAATGGTTTTAAAAATAACTGCTAACGTATGGGGAAAGGCACAAAAATGTGCAGTTTATGTTTTTAAGTTTACAGTGGCCATTGCTTTTTCTATTGCCCCAATAACTAAACGACCTCAAGAGATGAGGTTTTCCTTTTCACCAGTGGTTCCAGCAGTAAGAGAAATGCCTCGTCTAAAATGAGTCAGAGCCTTTCAGTAGTGAACCAAGGCTTTCTTAGAGAAAAAGTTTCTTAGCTTTTTATGTAAAGCCATTCCAAGGGCAGGCCGAGCCCACATGGTAACTATGGCATGTCTTTCTGGATGTTAGTTACACCCAGACAGGATAGAATAGGAAGGCTGGGCAAGGTCACGCGTGTGTGGCCTTGTGTTTTGCTTTGTTTTATGTTTTTGTTTTTGTTTTTTTTCTTTTTCCTTTTTCTGCTTTTTAGGGCTGCACCCACAGCATATGAAGGTTCTCAAGCTAGGGGTCAAATTGGAGCTGCAGCTGCCAGCCTACACCACAGCCACAGCAACACAGGGTTCAGGCCGTGTCTGCGACCTACACCACAGCTCACAGCAATGCCAGTCCTTAGCCCACTGAGCAAGGCCAGGGATTGAACCTGCATCCTCATGGATGCTAGTCACATTCATTAATCCCTGAGCCACAACGGGAACTTCTTAAAGGATATATTTAGATGCTTGTGTAATATATAGATTGTTGTTGTGATTATACCAAGTCAAAACGTTAGCTTTTTTGCCAAGAAAGCTAGACAATAACGACAAATTCTGCTGCTATGGAAGTTTCCTTCAGTGTCTGATTCCACGTTACCTCCCGAGTGGAAGCTCATGAAGCAAGAGAGAAACTGGTAAAGACCTGTGCCGTGGCAGCTCCCAGCTGTGGTTTAACTGCACAGTCAGGGCAGCTGGTGGAGTCCACGCTCCTCGTTCCGTGTCCTGGCTCGGTCGGTGGTTTTCCTGTGGGGACCAGGTGTCTCTGGCTCAGTACGGCTGCAGCCAGACTCAGGGAAGCTCACGCCCCACAGGAAGGACAGGAGCCTCTGACGCTGAGATAATCGTCGTCCCCCCCGCCCCCATGCTGTGATGACCTTGGGTTGGATGGCGTACTAGGAGGCCTATGGGATTAAGTGTAACAGTAGCAACATTTGCTGTTAGTTTTAAAGACCTTCTGAATTCTTCCAAGCTGGAGCCTTACTGAACATTTTTTGTATTGGGCAAAGGGAGTTGTTCAATTTTCTGTTGTCTTGATTTCTGTCCAGGCAATGTCAAAGATTTTCCCCATGTATGGGCTGTCATACACTCATTATACTCCTAGTGCAGAGACAGTGTCTTTCTGTGCAGTAGTGCTTGGACATCAGAAAAATGGATATCTGCCTGTTTAAATTTAATCTCTTCTTACTGCTTCATTTCCTCAAATGGGGTGAATGTTTATTTACCTTTCTTTGTCTTATACCCATGGAAGGTAGAGTCAGAGGGTGACTCCTGCCCTCTGCCACTTTGCCCTTGGCAGGGCTGACTGGAGCCCTCGCTTCCCCTTACAGGTGAAATTCTCGACAACGAGCATGTCTGTTCCACTTGTTTTTTAAGCAACCTTTTCAGTGTAACACACTGGAGGAAAAAGTCCTCTGCCAATCTGCAAAACACAAACATACAGCAAATTTGAGTAGTTATGGCTTCATTTTTTTCTACCCGTCGCCACTTGCCTCTGATCAACACTGTTTCTGATTTGAGTTTCCAAGGCATTTCACAGACAACTTAAAATAGTGAATAAACAACCAAGTGTGCCTGGGGCCTGGCCTGAGATGTTTTTCCCCAGGTTGTTACATGTATTACCTATTTCTGTGTAGCAAATTACTTCACAAACTAGTGGCTTAACACAATACACAATTATGTTTCATTATAGTTGTAAACCGTATCTATGCCCTAAAATTTTAAAACCATCCTTTTCATTATTGAGAAAATTTTGGGATAACAACCCAGAATTCTTAGACTAGTAATCTTTTATATTTACCTTAAACAGTACTTCAGCTTGTATTAGTTTTGGTTCAGTTTTGAATTCTTTAGGAAATTGACTGTGACTGTGGAATTTCGATGGAATACTATTTATAGATGAAACTGAAATTTTTCTCTTGTATTTTCAACTAATTATGGAACAGTAACATCATTGATAGGAAGATGGAATATCTTGAGTTTATTTGGAAAAGCCAAAGAGTGTGAGCCATTGCAGCCATAATTTTTTGTTAATGTAGTTGACAGCTACTTCTGGTGAAAAACTAATAGGAAAGAAAGCGCGTAACTGGGTCACGTCCACCGGCTTTTCTGGTAGGTAAACAGGTGCATAAGTACAGGAGTGCATCAGTTTGTCCAGAGAGAACATGGTGAGGGTGCATTTTTATAACACCTGAGAAATAACCCAGTAGCAGGATTATCGTTTTTTTCAGTTTCTCCAGGCTAGATGAAAATGTCACATAGAGATGACTTGGTGGGGGTTCTCTTTATCTCACGGGATAAAACGTCACCCATCTCTTGACAGGGAATATCGTTTACTTTCCCTAGTCAGCGTGAAGATGAGGGAAATGAGAGGATTTGTGAAACGCACCTCAGAGCTGTTTACCCAATGCCAATTTAAAAAGGTCAGTTTGAGTAACTTGGAATGATTGCCACATAAAATAACCTATGAAACAAGATTTGGTTTCTCTGAAATTTTGAGTTGCCATTAGCTGTGTTTGTAAAGAAATTTGCACCTCAGCTCATTAATGCTAAAGCTCAAATGACTTTCAATCTATTTTAGATTCAGTAGGAAGGACCGTCGTACTTACAAAAGAAACCCACAATTGTAATCATCTGTCTCCAGAGATTGTATTGGAATCTACCTAAGAATATTTATAAAAGAAATGAGGCATTTTGAATGTCAGTGGTCTCTAGAGTTAGAAATGGGGTTCTGTACTTAACCAGAGTGATTGATGTTCTTAGGTCCAGATTTAAGACTGGTCTTTGTGTTTGCCGTTGAGGTATAATTTCCTCTCAGGGACTGACTATAGGCATAGATCTAAACTGTGCATGTGTATTTTTTCAAATATTAAAAAAAATCACTCAGAGAGTGAGGAGGGCTGCCTTACAGTCATACATAGGAAGGAGCTTGATGGTGTTTCGGTCCCTGTCAACTTTGTGTCCTTGGAGACAAGCCTAAGGAGGAATAGGGGGAGAAGCCTGGTTGAGAGTTTCAAGACTAGTGCTGATCTAGTCTTGGCCCTGTTAATGACGAACTGTGACTTTGGATATGCCATTTAATTAGTCTGGGCTGTTTCTATTAAATGAGAAAAAAAAAATCCTACCTACTTCAATCAGAGGGTTGTTGCAAATATCTGATTAGGTCATAGTTCTGAAAGTCCTCTGAAATAAATAGTATAAAGTTATATGGATACAACATATTATTTTCACCTTTGATAAAATTTGCCTGTAATATGAGAACCCTCAGTAGACCCTGCAGTGCCCTCAGTAAATGCTGCCAGCATAACTAATTTTGTTATATGACATATAGGTTATAAGCATAGGGGGGAATTTATCGAAGTTTTGTTGTAATTTGTTTGTTCTTTTGACTAGTGCTAGATCTTTGGAGAAGATGGGAACAATTCCGTAATGGTGTGTGTTAGAACCACAATAGGCAAGACTCATTAAACCAAAAAGTTCCTGATGGAACTCTAGCATCTGGGAAATTCAGCGTCTGTTATCCGTCTAATGTTTTGATTGGCATATGTTTGGCATTTGTCATATTGAGACACTGAAAGCACTGAGCAGTAATGGAATAGCAAGCCCCTTGGCAGAAACAAATAGAAAATGTTTTATCATTAACCCGGTGAAACAAAACTCTGATAAAACCTATGAATAATGCAAACAGAGGCAAATGAGAAAAAAGTCAGGATCAGGGGAAAAGTGATGTTTTCTTAATCAGTGCCTAGGTTATTTGCTTTTTGTTTTGGTTTTTATGTGACACTTTCACTGTATTTCAGTTAGACACACATTTTGCTCTCGTTTGATGAAAGGGGACATCAAATTAATATAGGAAATAATGTGCTTTAGATGGCTAAATTTCCTTGGTCTAATTACGGGATCAAGACTTCTACATGGTAATTGCTATTTACTTAGATTTAACTTTTTATCTTTCAAAAATTAAGATAACTGAGAATAATCAGTTACTTTTGTGCTGTAGAAGATCCTTATATGGAGAAATGGACAATACAGTGACTCAACTTCTGTTTATTTATTTATTTATTTTATTTTATTTTATTTTTTTTGTCTTTTTGCTATTTCTTGGGCCGCTCCTGCGGCATATGGAGGTTCCCAGGCTAGGGGTCTAATCGGAGCTGCAGCCACAGGCCTACGCCAGAGCCACAGCAACGCGGGATCCGAGCCGCGTCTGCAACCTACATCACAGCTCACTGCAACGCCAGATCGTTAACCCACTGAGCAAGGCCAGGGACCGAACCCGCAACCCCATGGTTCCTAGTCGGATTCGCCAACCACTGCAACCACTGCGCCACGACGGGAACTCCTCAACTTCTGTTTAAACATCTAACCCCTAATAATGACCCTGAACTAACTCATCTGCGGTATATTCTAAATTCTTTAGCCCTCACGCACCACATTCATTTGCTTATTGTCCGCCCATATCTGTTGTTTCCCTAATAACCAATTCTGAAGAGAAAATTTTAGACTTCTTTTTTCTATTATTTTTTTTTCTGGAAGGTTAAACTTATCAAACATGTTAAAAAACTGAAGGCAATAAGGTGATATAATCTGTGACTAATTCAAAGTTAATTATTTCAGTGTCATCTGACATTTATTACCCTCCCTAGGCGTTAGAGTAATAGATACGATTATATATTTTTAAAAAAACATCTATTAGAATGACATAGGTGTAATTACAACATGCATACATAAGAAAGTTAATATGATTCCTGTATTAAGCACCACTTAAAATCCAAGTAGCCAGTGGAAAAATAGGCAAAACCCAGGGCCACTTAGACAAGCAACTTACCCTTAAAATCCCAGTCCCTTTGGCTTGACTTTTTTGGGGAAATGAAGCAAAATCTGATGCTAGCAGGACACAGAAATCAAGATTAATGTTTCTTCTAAACAACTTGAACTGGCATTGGACCATCAGGACAATCCAGATTTTAAAATGAAGTTGAGCTAGCACAGGAGAAAATAGTTTGTGACTATATTAAAAGTGAGAAGACAGTGAAGAAAAATAAAGCATCACTGTTTATCAGAGAAAGAAAACAAATGACACTGAGATGGGTAAAATTTTAATACCTACAACTTAACTTCTGGGGTTAATAAGAGTGTGTGGTTTCAACAAAGCTTTTCTATTCCACTGCACTATATAATTAAGATAACTTTATTGTCAGTTAAATCAGAAAACTCCCACCCTTCCCTGCTGCCCCTTTTAAATAACTTAGAATCACACTTTAATTCTATGCTATTAGTATTCCTAGGTCCCTAAATGACACGATTTTGCATCAGTTTTGTTGCATTATATATTTTTAAAAAAACATCTATTAGAATGACATAGGTGTAATTACAACATGCATACATAAGAAAGTTAATATGATTCCTATATTAAGCACCACTTAAAATCCAAGTAGCCAGTGGAAAAATAGGCAAAACCCAGGGCCACTTAGACAAGCAACTTACCCTTAAAATCCCAGTCCCTTTGGCTTGTGTGGGAGTGCCGCAGCCTATTATGCTCAGTGCGATGACCTTAGCTGTCATATCTGTTTGTCCATTGGGTTGTGTTCTTTTATGAGGATTTGTACTTAACATGGCTTCGTATTGATTATGTACTGCCTATACATAGGTATTTATGTATATAACAGACTTTTTACCCTTAACAGTTTTGTCCATGATTCATATGAAGGCTTAGAAGTCATACTACATTCACCAATGGTACAAATCTGGAAAGGGGAATTAACACAAGAGAAACAGAATCAAAAATCAAATGATCGTGGTGAAGGAACAATAAGGGGAAACTGAAATTGGACTTATTGGAGATGAAACTAAAGATTTGATTTTACCCTTTAGAAACATGGTATTATATAGCCACAGGCTCAAGGATGAGTTCCTGGACAAAAGCGGAGGTGATAGAGTTCTAGGACTTGAGCTTGACCATGACCTCAGTCTGTCCAACAGTGTGAAGGACAGATGTGATAACAGTCTTGGGCTGAATTAGGACAGAGTCCAAAAATTATGAGTATTATATCATTCTCTCTACCTAATATTGAGGGCTGTTTTGCTGAGCTAACTGGGGAGGCAAGAAGCTTAGAAGAACAGAATTGAGAAGAACCTAGAACAGAGGCTACCTAGGTGTGGAATTGGGCTCACAAGAGGGGATGCCTTCAGAGACTGGGCGGAGCAGGGGCAGAATCTTGAGAGGTGTGGGGGAGAGAAGAAAAGATTTGAGCAGGAACTAGAAGGGGGGTTTTCTGCTGGTGTGACTACCCTGGACAAAAGCACCAAGGTGGCCCAACAAGGCTTGAATTATGGAGTATGCTTTCCTGACCAACATCTCATGTAATGGTCCCATTTCACTCTGCTTATTACACCAGTGTGTATTTCATTCCTTGCCCTAGGCTTGCATTTTCAAGCACACAGGAAAACCCTAAGGTTTTTCTAATAGAGGAAAATTGGGCTATTGTGATGGGACGGACTTCTGACTGAAGTGAGTGTGTTTAATGTAGAGAAGGAAAGGCCAGGTAGCATGACTGACTATCTTTTGTTTTGCGACATCGCCACCTGGAAAGAGGTGTCAGTGGAGGTGTCAGTGGATGCAGCATTGTCCAGTGTTGCCTGGTAAAGGAAGGGATCAGGTTAGCAAGAGGAAGGATGCTCCCAATTACTAGAGCTGCCCTTGCCTGGCTGAGGACACCTGACCACAGGAGATGTCTAGGCACAGCTTAGAGGACCTGGTCCAGGAGTTCATGGCAGGTGGATTGGGTAACGAAGGAATTACTATCTACATTTCATGCTCTGTGCCCCATGCACTGCTCATTTTGTCTCACTTAATTGGGGTGTATTATCTCCCACGTATGAGTGAAGGAGCCGAGGCCTAGGTGTGTTAAGAACAGGTTGATGAGTGGTCAGGTAGGGGATTCCATATTCCAAGTCTGTTTCACTCCAAAGCTCGTGTTCCCAGTTAATCTTGTTATTTCTGAGAATGGACCATCTCAATATTAAATTCTGATGTTGAAATGCCATATGTCAAACATTTACATTAAGCGTGGTTTTTAAAAAGATTTCAGAAATGGTGTGTTTTAATGGTTAAAATACACAGGCATTGTATTAATCAGAGAGAGGTTAAAATTCCAAGTCTGCCCATTATTAGCCTTGTGACCTTTTGGCAAGGTGCTTAACTTCTCTGGGGTTCAGTTAACCTGTACAGTGTTTACCTCATTGGGCTGTTTTGAGGATTAAGTAAGATGATGTACAGAAGAAGCACCTTTTGTTGGTGGTTTCTATGAGTGTAATATGCTAGATTTATATACACAGTAAAGGAAGAGTGATGAAGAGCTAAGTAATATCCCTAAAAGCAGTTCCTGAACTGATGCTATTTAGCATCATTGAACTAATTTTTGTACCTATGGTGCCAGTTATCTGGATTCCTTAGCTTCCCACAACCTGGGGATTTGGGTCCTGTCATGTGATGTTAACTTCCAACTGTCAGTTCATGTTTGACATGACTTCACTTTAACAAACTCTAGCAAACGAAAAAGCCTTATGTGTTAGCGAGCCCCAAGGACACAGGAATCATTAGTTAAATCCATCACCAAGAGGGTTCTAGGATTGTCAATATTCATATCATTCATCAGTTTGCCTGTTGCTAGCCAGCCACCAAGTGTCAACATATCTCAGCCGATGTTGGAACTTAGCTCTCTTGCTAAGTGAAAACTGGACAGTTCAGTTTCTGACACTCAATGTATAAGGTGCCCCTTCTCCCCTTTTCTGCCCCACTTGTTGAGCATGAACAGCTGCACAGATGTGGGCGACATTTTGTAGTGACTAGCTGACCGAAAATGTGCAACAGGGGTTGGGTGGCAAACTGTCAGGGATTGAGAAGTGTGTTTCTCAAAATGGTCTTTGGCACAGAACCAAATACAACACGCAATCCTTGAATGGATCCTAAATCAGAACAGCTTTTTTTTTCTTTTGTTACAAAAGACGTTTGTGTGTGAAACTAAGATTTAAATGTCTGCATAGCGCAGGGAACTCTACCCACTATTCTGTAATAACCCATATGTGAAAAGAATCTGTAAAAAATGGGATATGTGTGTGTGTGTGCGTACACTTTGTCGTATAGCAGAAATTATCACAACATTGTAAATCAACTATAATTCGATAAAACTTATAAAATGGAGATGAAAGGAAAATAGTCTTCGGGTCACCCTGAGCTGAACTGCCTGGGGACTAAAAAATTCCTGGGGCTCAAACTCATTGAATTGTAATTTATCCCTTGTGAAGGGGAAACCTGAGAATTTTCATTTAAAAGTCACCCTGAGGGATTCTTTTACGCTCTAACTTTGAAATCCCCATTGCCTTCCAGCTCACTCACATGGGGGTCCAAGTGCCCTGCCCTTGCAGAGATCTTCCTGGGGCTCCCTCCCTGCCTGGCTGCAGCCCAGCCCCTGTCCTTTGCTGCCCCTCAGACTGGCAGGTGCACACAGGCCAGACCCTTGCATTTGCTTTTCCTTCCCCTAAGTCCTTCATCTCCAGGTATCTGCATGGCGCACACACTCACTTCTGAGGTCTTTGCTGAAATGTCCCCTTCTCAATGAGGCCACTCCTGACCAACCCAAATAAAAACAATGTACTTCTTTCCCATCCCACCCACACTTTCTGCCCATGTAGTTTATTCAGCTTGTGTCTCCCTGCGTGAGGGCGGTTTCTGCTGTCTGTTCATTGTTACACTACCAGAGCCAAGGTCTGGCACCTAACAGGTACTTACTTTTTAAAAGAAGGAGCGGGGTAGCAGAAAAGAAGAGTCTCCAGGGGATCTTCAAAGATTTCTAAGATCTCTTGACTCTAGTCCTACACTTCTCAGTTATGCTGGCTTGTGAATCATAACTATTATGACAGATTAAAGATGGCGAAATATTTAGACATACAGACATCAACAGTTTTAGAGATTGCTTTCTAGATGGTTTGAATACGTGACACATCTCTGGACAATTATGTTGAGACTATCGAGGGTCATTTCCCCATTTTTAATGTCATAGATTCTGTTACTAGCTTTTGTTTGTGATTTGGTATGTGATTGGTTATTAAGTCATCGGTTAACTGATTTGCGCCAATTAGAGATTTTTTAGGCACCTTCTTATCCATATAAATAGTACATAGAGATAAATAAAATACTGTGTTTATTTTCATTTATATAATTAAAGTATAAGTTAATAATTTCATAACATAATATTGGCCTTGGGAGACTGTATTTAACTTCTATTTTTTCAGCTTTTGGCACCTTTTCCAGGATTGCATCCTACGGCCCCCTGTATTACTGAGGTTGTAATAAACATGGGTGGTGTCCTAGAATATGTGTAAACTCTTCACGGAGCTTTTATTTATTTATTTATTTATTTATTTAGAAAGCCATCTCTTTAGGTAGGTATGAAATTATGATAGTATTTCTTCTATTTTGGTTTTAATATGCATCTTTTTGTGCGTGTCCTTTATCATCTTTCACTCTTTAATATGAGAGCTTATTAATCATCATTAAAAATAGCAGAGCTGCAAAATTCAGTGTCAGCAGCCTGGCATTTTCTTCACATAGATGTTGACAGGGATTTTCTTCTGTTATTATAGGAATGAAAGAATCTAGTTCATAGGCAATTAAGCTGTGATTCAAGTGGTCTCTTTTTTTTTTCAGCAAATCTGATGTTTCATGCATCTCCATGAAACTCCTAGAATCTGCATCTGAAACAAAGGAAATGGAACCCTGTTTATAGATATTCTGTGAGATAAATTCTCAGATTGATGCTGCTGAGCTCTTAATATTTTTTCCTCTAGACAAAGAAGCTGTAGGTGCAATAGAAAGGAGGAAATTGATTAGGAGAATTTAAAACTTAAGTCAATTTTGGTAAGGAAAAGCAGAAGCAAAATTGACATACCAGTGAAAGATTATGAAATATCACTGGGCAGTTTTCCCAAATATTAATATGTCCACGTCTAATTTTTTAGATGAAAAGAAAATTAAAGAATCCTAATTTTTCTGTGAGAAATGTTTTGCTCCAGAAATAAAGATACCAAATGTTATGTTAAAAACTCCCTGTATGTCCACATTAGTTAATAAAACACTCCTTGGGATTCAATACAAATACATTTTGCAGCTCTTGCCAAAGCCACACTTTTAAGTAATTGGCCATTGCGTTAATGTGTCCTCGGGTTTCTATTTTACTGATGCTCCTGTTTAGAATTAAGCCGATCTGTCTTCATATTTCCTCCCCAGCCGCACTGTAATTGACCTGGCAGGCCGCCACACTGCAGCCCAGACAGTAATCACTTGGAGAGGATATCCTGCTCTCTAATTTGACTGACAGGACAAGCCCTGTTTTAAAATCACTGCCATGTGCTTTTTATCAGTAAATAACACCCATGTTACTGGGCATGTACAGCGCTGAAGACAGCACTGTCTTTATCATGTGCTTTCTCCCTTGCAGAGGAAATGCCTGAAAGCGTTCAGGGCTTCGTGCGTTGTAGAAGTTCTTCACTCCGAGGGCAGTGCTTGTTGCAATCCAAAACACTCATAGGCTTTTTTTCACCTCTTTGCCTGAAAGCCATGTCCCAATTCAGAGGTAAGCCGATCTCAAGTTACACGGGCAGTTTCCAACCTTGTGACCTCCCCTTAGGTCCCATCCAGATTCGGTGTTTCTGGCTACAGTAAAATACAAAAACACGGACTCATCCTGGAAAGTACTCACAACTGGATACATTTTGCACCCATAGCATACCAAGCTTTCTGCCACTTATTTCATTAAGACATTTGATTTTATTTCTTTATTTTTTAAAAGATTTTTATTTTTTCCACCATAGCTGGTTTACAGTGTTCTGTCAATTTTCTACTGTACAGCAAAGTGACCCAGTCACACATACATATATACATTCTTTTTCTAACATTATCACACTTCATCATAAGTGACTAGATATAGCTTCCAGTGCTATACAGGAGGATTTCATTGCTTATCCATTCCAAAGGCAATAATTTGAGTCTGTTAACCCCAAGCTCCCCATCCACCCCACTCCCTCCCCCTCCCCCTTGGCAACCACAAGTCTATTCTCCAAGTCCATGAGTTTCTTTTCTGTGGAAAGGTTCATTTGGGCCGTATATTAGATTCCAGATATAAGTGATATCATATGGTATTTGTCTTTCTCTTTCTGACTTAATTCACTCAGGATGAGAGTCTTTAGTTCCATCCATATTGCTGTGGATGGCATTATTTTATTGTTTTCATGGTCGAGTAGTATTCCATTGTGTATAGATACCACA
The DNA here is from genome assembly GCF_054392235.1 of Sus scrofa. Lineage (NCBI taxonomy): Eukaryota > Metazoa > Chordata > Mammalia > Artiodactyla > Suidae > Sus > Sus scrofa. Next base: position 5,636,113 of record NC_139383.1, read on the forward strand.
TCTTCTTAATCCATTCATCTGTTGGTGGACATTTGGGTTGTTTCCATGTCATGGCTATTGTGAATAGTGCTGCAATGAACATGCGGGTTCATTTGGCTTTCTCAAGGAAAGTTTTGTCCTGATATATGCCCAAGAGTGGGATTGCTGGGTCATCTGGTAGTTCTATATTTAGTTTTCTAAAGTACCTCCATACTGTTCTCCATAGTGGTTGTACCAGTTCACATAACCACCATCAGTGGAGGAGGGTTCCCTTTTCTCCACACCCCCCAGCATTTGTTATTTGTAGACTTATTAATGATGGCCATTCTGACTGGTGTGAGGTGGTACCTCACACTAGTTTTGATTTGTATTTCTCTAATTATCAGTGATGTTGAGCATTTTTTTCATGTGCGTGTTGGCCATCTGTATATCTTCTGTGGAGAAATATCTATTCAGGTCTTTTGCCCATTTTTCCATTGAGTTGTTGGCTTTTTTGCTGTTGAGTTGTGTAAGTTGTTTGTATATTTTAGAGATTAAGCCCTTCTCAGTTGCATTGTTTGAAACTATTTTCTCCCATTCTGTAAGTTGTATTTTTGTTTTTTTTGTTTTTTTTTTTTTCATCTTTTTGCCATTTCTTGGGCCGCTCCTGCGGCATGTGGAGGTTCCCAGGCTAGGGGTCAAATAGGAGCTGTAGCTGTCAGCCTAGGCCAGAGCCACAGCAACGCAGGATCCAAGCCGCGTCTGTGACCTACACCACAGCTTTTCGTGTTTTTTTTTTTTTTTATGGTTTCCTTTGCTGTGCAAAAGCTTGTCAGTTTGATTAGGTCCCATTGGTTTATTTTTGCTTTTATTTTTGTTGCCTTGGGAAACTGACCTAAGAAAACATTTTGCCTGTGTTCTCTCCCAAGAGTTTGATGGTGTCTTATGTTGATGTCTTTAAGCCACTTTGAGTTTATTTTTGTGCATGGTGTAAGGGTGTGTTCCAGTTTCATTGATTTGCATGCAGCTGTCCAGGTTTCCCAGCAATACTTACTGAAAAGACTGTCTTTTTCCCATTTTATGTTCTTGCCTCCTTTGTCAAAGATTAATTGACCATAGGTGTCTGGGTTTATTTCTGGGTTCTCTGTTCTGTTTCATTCCTCTGTCTTGTCTGTTTTGGTACCAGTACCACACTGTCTTGATGACTGTGGCTTTGTAATATTGCCTGAAGTCTGGGAGAGTTATGCCTCCTGCTTGGTTTTTGTTCCTCAGGATTGCTTTGGCAATTCTGGGTCTTTTGTGGTTCCATATAAATTTTTGGATTGTTTGTTCTAGTTCTGTGAAAAATGTCATGGGTAATTTGATAGGGATTGCATTGAATCTGTAGATTGCTTTGGGTAGTATGGCCATTTTTGCAATATTAAGTTTTCCAACCCAAGAGTACAGAGTATCTTTCCATTTCTTTACATCTTCTTTAATTTCCTTGATTAATGTTTTATAGTTCTCAGCATATAAGTCCTTTACCTCCTTGGTCAGATGTATTCCCAGGTGTATGATTTTTTGGGGTGCAATTTTAAAAGGTATTGTACTTTATTTTTAGTATTCCTTTTCTAATATTTCATTGTTAGTATACAGAAATGCAGCTGATTTCTGAATGTTAATCTTATATCCTGCTCCTTTGCTGAATTTGTTGATCATTTCAAGGAGTTTTTGGATTGAGTCCTTAGGGTTTTCTGTATATAGTATCATGTCATCTGCATACAGTGACAATTTTACCTCTTCTCTTCCAATTTGGATACCTTTTATTTCTTTTATTTGTCTGATTGCTGGGGCTAGGACTTCCAATACTATGTTGAATAACAGTGGTGAGAGTGGGCATCCTTGTCTTATTCCAGATTTTAGTGGGAGCACTTTCAGCTTTTCTCCATTGAGTATTTATTGTATTTGCTGAGGGTTTGTCATAAATGGCTTTGATTATGTTAAGGTATGTTCCCTCTATACCCACTTTGGTAAGAGTTTTGATCATGAATGGATGTTAGACTTTGTCAAATGCTTTCTCTGCATCTATTGAGATGATCATGTGGTTTTTCACTTTTCTTTTGTTAATGTGGCGAATGATGTTGATAGATTTGCGCCTGTTGAACCATCCTTGGGACCTGGGATGAATCCCACTTGGTCATGGTATAGGATCCTTTTTATGTGTTGTTGGATTTGGTTGGCTAAAATTTTGTTGAGAATTTTGCATCTATATTCATAAAGATATTGGCCTGTAGTTTTCTTTTTTGGTGGTATCTTTGTCTGATTTTGGAATTAGGATGATGGTGGCCTCGTAGAATGTCTTTGGGAGTGTTCCTTCTTCTTCAAGCTTTTGGAAAAGTTTAAGGAGGATGGGTATAATTTCCTCTTCATATGTTTGTTAGAATTCACCTGAAGCCATCTGGCCCTGGACTTTTATTTGTAGGGAGGTTTTTATTACATATTCAATTTCATTTATAGTGATCAGTCTGTTCAGTTGGTCTATTTCTTTTTGGTTCAGTTTTAGAAGGCTGTAAGTCTCTAGAAAGTTGTCCATTTCTTCTAGGTTGTCAAATTTCTTGGCATATAATTGTTCATCGTATTTTCTTTCTTTCTTTCTTTCTTTCTTTTTTTTTTTTTTTGTATTTCTGTCGTATCCATTGTGATTTCTCCTTTTTCATTTCTTATTTTGTTTATTTGGGTTTTTTCTGTCCTTTTCTTGGTGAGTCTGGCCAGAGGTTTGTCAGTTTTGTTTACCTTTTCAAGGAACCAGCTCTGTGTTTTATTGATTTTTTTCTATTTTTTTTTGAATCTCTATTTAATTGATTTTCTCTCTGATCTTTATGATTTCCTTCCTTCTTCTGACTTTAGCTTTTGCGTTGTTCTTCTTTTTCTAATTCATTTAGGTGGTGGGTTAAATTTTCGATTTAAGATTTTTCTTCTTTTTTGAGGAAGTCCTGTATTGCTATGAATTTTCCTCTGAGTGCTGCTTTTGTGGCACACCATAGATTTTGAATGGCTGTGTCTTCATTGTCATTCGTCTCTAGGTATTTTTTAATTTCTTTCTTGATATCCTCACTGAACCATTGGTTTTTTAGTAGTAAGTTGTTTAGTCTCCATGCAGTGAGTTTTTTTCTCATTTCTTTTCTTGTGGTTGATTTCTAGTTTCATGCCACTGTGGTCAGGGAAGATACTTGAAATAATTTCTACACTCTTAAATTTGTTGAGGTTAGTTTTGTGCTCCAGTAAGGACATTTGATTTTAGTTTGATGTATAGTGATGGTTTTTAAGTGGTATTTGCCTTAGGTATTTAGATATTTCTGGTTTTGATTTTTGAAATAATATTTTGCTGTTCCTCAGTGAATTGTTGTGGAAGAGCTGTATTAATTTATAAAGCTTATAATATTTATAACAGTACTGAAAGAATACTATAGTAGCTGCCCACTAAATGTTTGGGAGTAATATATTTTATGAAGAGCACTCACAAATGTGAATATTACCAAAAGAGAAGGGTGAGCCCTGGATTAAATCATACAATGATTCTTGATGATTTGTTTCTTCACCAATTACATAGTATTCCCTATTATATTAAAACATCCCACATATATACAAGTGACAAGTGCCATAGGAAAAGTACAGATGACATAGAGATGGAAGTTTCCAGTGGAGATAACAGGATAAAGCATTAATTAACAAGAGGTTTACCTAGAAAAAAAATGTGAAGAGAATGGGGTAAGTCATCTATTTCAAACTTTCTGTTTATTCCAGGAACAATTCTGTTTGGCTAAAATATAGGGTCCCAGCAAGGGGAACGTGGAAATGAGGCTACAAAGCTAAGGGAATTTCTGATGGCAGGGGGACCTTGGAGGAGCTAAGGAGTGTGAACTTTGGAAGATGGCACTGGTACAGTTCACACCTGCAGTGGAGTCAGGCTGCAGGAAGTCAACTGAGAGTTTAAAATTGGGAGATAGTTCAAAAGTATTCTGCAAGCAAGAGAAGGTACAATATAAAACATCATATAGATAAATCTGATACTCTTGGCCAGTTTTTGGGTATGGAAATAGAATATGTGGTGACTTTTGTAGGAGATTTTGGGGTCTGGTGAGTGAGGTACTAGGGATGTGTCAGATTATACTCTGTAGGCATTTGGGAAATATGGAATTGGATAATAGAGAAAAAAAAATTCCACTTATTGATTGGCTACCATGTGTCAGGTATTCTGCTATTTAATAGTTTTAAAAGCTCCCCAGGTGAATTTAATGTACAGCCGAAGTTGGAAACTGCTATAACCAAATCCTTCAATATAATTAGTTCAGGCAATTCCTGTTGAAGCTAGACACTTAAAACTTTTCTGGGAGAGTTATGAGAATCTTTTCAAAACAATCTTTATAAGTGATAAAGTAACAAACATAAATCATAAAACACTACTCAAAAAAAAATACAATTTTCCTTGGCCAGCAACCATCTATTTCTTCAACCGTGTTACACACACACGCACAGGCACATGCACATATGTATACTATATAGAATTGGAAGCAAAGAAGAATTAATGCAGTTTTGCACCCTGTGTTACTTTTTTTTCCCTATAGACACTTCGTGTTGCTACAATAGAACATAAGCTTCAAAAAATGTATTTTTTAAAATAATTCATACAGTTCTTAAAAAAAAACCCAGGCATTCTACCATGAATAACTATATCCTTCAGGTGGATAATACATCCTATAGTGTTGTCTGCTTCAGGGAAATAATTTTGGCACTCTTTTAAATAATGGTGTGACTTTTCTTAGACTAGTTAACATTTTCAACAAAAGAAGTCCTTTTTACATGTCAAAGTCGAAGTTCTAGAAACATAAGTCATATTTTAATTAATTTTGTATCACCTTAGAAGTCCCTAAATCATGCTGGTTCTGACAATATGCTTAAAGAACATGAAGACTTCTGCAAAAGACAATTCCAAACTTACCTCTGACTGTCATGGACCAAGTAAGGCTAAAGCTGGCCTTGACTTTTCCAACTTAGGCAGCAGAGAGCTTCTCCATCAAGGAGATTCACTGTGATGAGACCTAGACGTAAAGGAGTTTGTCAGCATCCCAGCGATGACCCACTGGGATAAGTAATTAGGGAGATGCATGGCACGGTGGCTCGTGGGATCCCTAGATGCAAGCAGAGGAGGACCCACGCCTTGAAGATGCAGCAATAAACTTCACTTTTTATACTGAGTTCCATCTATTGTCTTCATTTAAAAAAAAGTCCCTTTACTACACAACTCAGAGCCAATGTGCCATCAGGTACCCAGAGGAACTGGCAAGAATGGGAGGTGGAACAGTTACTCTGGGCTGTGCAGAACACCTCTACGGTCACAATGACAGGACAGTCATTGTTTGGATATTAGAATAGGAAGTGCTTTCTGTTTGTCCATGCTGTGACCTAAATACTCAGATTTTCAACATACGGTAGTGGTGATATTGCTGAATGAATTATACCACACATTTTTATGGTAGTTGCTACAGTCCTTTAAAGTGGCATGACTGGAAATAACCTGAGATCTTCTTATCATCATGCAGAAGAACCATAGCTCTTTGGTTTGGCCTCAGGTTATAAGCAGAATGCTTTGGAGACAGCCCTCCACCATCTTCTCGGAAGAGTCAGATAGTGCCGTTATCATCAGCATGTCTTGCTGTAGTCCAGTGTAAAGCAAGTACTACTTAAGAAAATTGTTTGTAAATAAGGTTTTCCGTTGTGTAGAGGGAAGCTTTGCAAGTATTTTCAACGCATCAGACCAGCACACTCTAGCCCTGTGAAAAATTTTATCTTTGATTCTGGGGTGTCGGAGAATTATTGTTCATGAATATGGATTATTATGTCTGGTAAAATAGAAAGCAGAGTTCTTTGATTAGAATATACATGTATGTCTGTTTACTATCTGTCTGTATAGAGAGGTAAATTGTCTTGCACAAGGGCATTATATGTGTGTATGTGTTGCCACATACATATCGGAAGTGTGTGTGTGTGTGTGTGTGTGTGTGTGTGTGTGTGTGTGTGTAAAGGATTCCTGAGAGATGGCGCAGAGGTACCTGCCAGAGGAAGGCGCTGGGCGTGGAAAGAGATGAGGCTGCTGGAGAACAAGCAGCGTCTGGGTGAACAGGAGCATCCTGTCACTTGGAGGAGAAATATACCTGTTGTGGCACCTTGGGGGGAAAATCACGCAAGATCAGAAGAGCTGAGGTTAAAGACTTTGCCTTTTATCGAATAGGCAAGTCATCGTTTCGTTTTGTTTTTTTGGAGCACCCCAAATATTCAGAATTTTAAGCAGAGGCTGTATGACCAACATCAGGGATTTCCTGATGTGGATTCATCTGAGAGCATGACACGTAGCCTCTAGCAGCTTGTCACTGAAACTCTCCTTTTTTTCATTGTGGTCAGTTCCGGTAAGTTGCCAAATAATTTTGGCTTGGCTTTTTTAGTTGAGATCACTGTCAACTGTTACTGCTCCTTAATAATAGTATTATAGTCAAGCTTGAAATTTATCTCTTATCGTCTTGGGTATTAATTTGTTCGTTGCTCGGTATTCACATGCTCCACTATGCTTGATGTCCTTAAATGGCACAAACCCAACTTACTCATCTTTCTAGACCCATGATCTAGCAAAGAAAGAGAAAGAAAACAAAAACACAACTGTGCTGTGCACTGTGTCACATACTTTAGGTGCGTTATCTTACTCCTTCAGATCCCTTTTTACAAGAGAGGAAATGGGTACTCAGGAAACAGAGTGTTTTGTAGATTATCATTAAACTCGTAACGTGTAAAGCGAGGATTTAAACCTGATATGTTTTGGCTAAATCTCTTTCCAGGGCATCAAATTGCCTCCTTCAAAGATGGTTAACTGATGCTTATTCATTAAATGTGTGAATGAAAGAATGGACAGATGAGTTGTAAAATGTATGCACTTTAAAATGGATTGATCAAGAGAACAATAGTATTATAAGAGGGTAAAGCGTGAGTGTCCCGTTTTGGGAGAGTGTCATTGCTCTTTATTACTGTTTACAGTACTTTCAAGGTGGGATTGGCTAAGCTAACATGAGAATTAGAAAGCCGCAAGTCTGTGGCCATATTTTAGCCACATTATAAATGTGAGCTGCGTCTGTGCAGCTATTCACCACCCAGAGCCAGACAATGTGGTTTAGGTTGTCAGTGTTTGGGAACTGACATTGCCAAGACATTATCGCATCTTTTCTGCTTTATTAAAGGAGACTTGGAAAGATGATTTCCAATTCTGGCTTCTGGCAGCAGCACAGAATGCTGGCTACTGAGTGTATGACGTCTTCTTGGGAGAGAAACACAGATTTTCTCACGTAGGTCTACGTAAAAAGGGTAGCTCTTTCCTTTGTTCTATGCACGGAAGGCCACACTGCGTTTTATTTTAGGTAGAGATAGGAAATCTTTCAGGTTGCATTCTGAATCCAGATTTATACTGATCTTTTGTGTGGAAGAGACAGTATCTTTTTATCACAAATGGTTTACCTGTCTTATTAACTCAGACCAAATTAATTCACTCAACATCACTAGGGAACCCGGTGCGTACCAGAGTGGGGCAGGTGCTGGACACAGAGAAAAAGACTTAACACCCTTGAGGAGATCACAGTCCAGCCAGTTTTAGGGCAGAATTCGTAAGCCCAAGTAAGAAATATCAAATCTGAGCCTGCAGAAGATACCCCAAGGGATTCTTTACTGCAAGAGGATGGAGCAGCAAAGACAAAACTAAACCCCTGCCCGTTAGCCCATGGGGTGGGGGTGAGGGTGGGCGGTGGAGGTGGAGATGTGTGCGTGATATGCTCTTATGAAATATCACTCAGTATCCATGATACAGGTTCAGCTCTGAGAAATGACAAATATGCTGTGTGCATGCATATATAATAATCTCATATTTTCACTAATCTTAGTAAAGTTTGCAGAAAGCTAGTTTGCTGGTTTTATATGTCTGTAAGAACAGCTATTGAGAGTCTAGAGACATGCTTGGTTTTGTGCTATGAAGGTTCAGTTAGGGATTGTAGCCATTGTGTTACCTGGAGAAAGAAAGGAATGGGGGTGACCGATCTCAGTAAGAATGTACATTAGGAAAACATCTCCAATTTGGGGAAGTGAAGGAAATATGTTTAGGCCAAAGTAGAGATGTGGTTGACTCTAAGAACTGGGTGTAGGCTGAGTCTTTTTATAAAGAATATTGTTAAAAAAAAAAAAAAGAATATTGCCAAGTTTTACAACAATACGGTCAAAAAAAGTAAATATAGTATATATTTATTTTATTTTATCCAGCCAAGTTTGAGTGGTTGGACAGAAAGGCAGTAGCCCCAAAGTGGGTTTTTGTTTTTTGCTTTTTTTTTTTTTTTTTTGTCTTTTTAGGGCCCCACCCAAGGCATATGGAAGTTCCCAGGCTAGGGGTCAGTGCATTGGGCAACCTACACCACAGCTCATGGCAACGTGGGATCCTTAACCCACTGAGTGAGTCCAGGGATCTAACCAGCATCCTCATGGATACCAGTCGGGTTCATTACCACTGAGTCACAATGGAACTTTGCCCCAAAGCTTCTTTATTGTCCTTTTGTGTTTTCTTTTGTTAACTCCTGCTTTCAGCTTGTGACTGTCTATTACATACCTTTTTACTCATTATTTTTCTTTAAATTTAAAGATATTTTTGTGCTTTCATTATAGAACATGTGCTCCATTAAAAATGCCACTAGCATTGTAGAGGCACACACTGGGCCTCTTAAGACCTTTTCCAGTGCTTTTCTCACTGCATGCTCGGAGGAGCTCTAAGTGACAGCTGAGGCAGAGTGTTTTCTCCTTTCACAGATGACGAAACTGAGACTGAATATTTAAAATCTTCACCCATCACTTTGCTGTACAGAAATTGATAGAAGATTGTAAATCAACTATAATAAAAAAATTTAGGAGTTTTTGTTGTGGTTCAGTGGGTTATGAACCCGACTAGTATCCATAAGGATGTGGGTTTGATCCCTGGCCTCACTCAGTGGGTTGGGGGTCTGGCGTTGCCGTGAGCTGTGGTGTAGGTCACAGACCCAGCTGGAATCCAGTGTTGCGTGGCTGTGGTTTAGGCCAGCAGCTGCAGCTTCGATTCGACCTCTAGCCTGGGATCTTGCATATGCGCCAGGTTCAGCCCTAAAAAGAAAAAAGAAAAAAAAAAATTAAATGAAAAAGAATCAAATCTTCATCCAAGGCAAAGGCTACTAAGTGGTGGGTGTAAGACTTCACCTGGAACTTCTGACTCCAAATTCTTTGCCTTTTCTATGTGGCCTTGAGGCTGCTTTATGACAGCCAGTGTACTTTCAATGAGCCATGGTTCTCTGAATCTTGCCTGGGCCTGTCTTCAAAGCCTGAGCTGAGCATCCAGCTGACCATAGGAAATTGTCATCCAGCTCTTTCTCAGGCAAATGAAGTTCTCTCTCCATCTCACTCCACTACCATTTTCCAGAAAACTGCTTTTCTAATTTCTGTTTCCTGTCTTGGTGTTTGGGCCTTCATTCTGTACATTTTAAGAAACTCACAGAGTGAATGAAAATTAAGAACTGTTGCAGTATACTATCTTTATACATTTCTGTTGTAATATCAGTTTCATACTTTTCAGGGTGGGATTTGGAGAGTGTGGAAAAGAAAAGGAGCATTTAGAGTGTACATCCAGGCATTTTCAGCTCCTTCAAGTGTAAGGGTATTTTAAATGTAACAAGTGATTGTGACTACTGAGCAAAGTGATATTTCCATACATTCATTCCCAGCTACTGATTTTATTTTTATCACTTTGGAATGAAACTGATCAGTGTGAATGTATAACTGAACAGCTGATATGGTTATACTACTCTCTTCTAGGTATTTTTACTCTCATGGTACTGTCTCTTTGCAGGAAAACATTAAAATTTAATTGGTAATGTCTTAGCCTAACTATTTTTTCTGTGTTATTTGCTATTATTTACATAGTACTTTAAATTTACACTCAGAAAGACAACACTACCCTTCAAGGAGAAGTTAAAATATTCTGCAAATAGAATTTACTATCCTGACTACATCTGGGCTCAAACAGAGTATAATGATTACTTTCTGTTAATTATGAGTTTATTACTTACACTTCTTTCTTCCTGATTTTTGCTTCCATTATAACTTGGATCTTAACCCACTGAGCAAGGCCAGGGATCGAACTTGCGTCCTTATGGATGCTGGGCAGATTCGTTTCCACTGAGCCACAGCAGGAACTCCCAGACATTGTCATCTGTTAGTGTGTCTTGGGCAGCCCACTTAACTTTCCTGAATTGTCCTAATTCTACTTCCCAGGGGGGCTGTGAGATTAAAACGAGTGAATGTGTATATGGTTGACAGAAAGTATCCATGAGCGTTATGTTGTTTGCCCTCATTATTCCTTCTCCTTCCTTTTAAAAATTCAAACATGTGTAGGCTACATCTACGCATATAATAAACAGCTTGATACTTTGTTAAACTTAGTTTTTATAAGCTGATTGAAAATTAGTTCTTTGTTTGAATTGTTGAGTTTTAACTTATCGCAAAGTTACCTTTATACCTAGCTTAGTTATTTTAGTGAATTATTCATCTTAGAACTGGTTTTTATGAAAGGATTTACAACTAGATGCTGATGGTTTTGTTTTAATAAATCTTATGACTTTCGTTTACCAAAAAAACAGCAATTTATGTCCCAGTATGAAGTAATTTTCAGTTTGACAATTTTTATGCAACTTTTGTAATTATTTCGTGGAAAGAAAATCACCTACGCTGCTTATTCTGAATCGCCCTGTTTTTGAAAATGACTTTTGCATACCTATCAACCTACGTTCTCTAAAGATTTAAAACGTATAGTTAGCTTCATTATATACCTACTGTAACTATGCATCCTGCTCGACAGTCTTTCTGTGAGCTGTGGAATACTCAACTATGTTTTATCCCATTTTCAGATCGGAAACAGTGCTCAGCATTGCTGGAAATTATGCTTTGAAACCAGTCCCCCTGTGTGCATATATGTCAGTTGCTCTTCTTACTTTGGACTAAACAGAGAGACATGCCCCCAATATATGCAAATATGAAGTTGGTTGTATCAGGTGAATTTTGTTTATTTTGTGTTTTGGGTTTTGCTTTTAATTTGTTTAGTTTGTTTTGATTTCTCCCTGGAAAAAGCTCAAGCCAAAACCAGGTTATTGCCCCTGAGACTTGATATGGTCAACAATAGTTTCATTTCCCAGTGTCATACTTAGGGAATGACCAATCTTTCAATGCGCCTGAAAGGGCTAACCTAGAAATTATTAGTTATGTGCCATTCATCAACAGGGTACACTTTGATGTACTTTTTATTGCTTATGTCAACAGCATCTGAAAATCTAATCTGTAAGTGTATTTGCTGAGTGGACCTTAATTCTCTAGAGCTTTCTTCTCTTGCCTTGTTTTCCTGCTCTGTCTCCAGAATTGATGCTCTCTTGTGCACCTCCCCCCCATCCCCACATCTGGCTTTCCTTTAGCAGGCTACAGGTCAGAGATTTAGCTCTTCAGACCAGAGGTCACAGCTCCGGTTTACTCACAAACCTAGGTTGTTTATGTTTTTGGTACATGTTTAAGCCATGAATTGTTTTCTAAAACTGTTTTTCATCTTAGCTTCTATTAAAACCTTATGTTTTCAGTTCTTATAACTCATTTTTATTTGATTATTTTATATTGACTCCCACAGCTTAATTGTAACCTACATTTTATTGTTTTGAAGGAATGTTAAAGTGAATTAAAAATAGTGAATCAGGAGTTCCCTTGTGGTGTGGTGGGTTAAGGATCTGGTGTTTTCACCACAGAGGCTCAGGTCGGTGCTTCAGCGTGTGTTTGATCCTTGGCCAGGGAACATCCACATGCTAAAGCCAAAAGAAATATGAATCATGTATTTTACAATTTGGTAAATTCCATCTATGATATTTCATTTGATCATCACAGCAAACTTATGGGGCATTGATTCCACAGATGTTTTTTAAAATAGCTATGACATTGCAGATATTATTTGAAGTCCTGAAAAAATAGAGATGTGAACAAAATTGACCAAAGCCTCTGACTCACAGAGCTTTCATTCAAGTAAGATAGGAAGAATATAAGCATAAAAAAAATAAGTTAACTATATGGTGTATTGCTGATGGATGATAAGGAGTAACAAAGCAAAAGAGATATTGGACTTGGGAGGAAGTAGATGGGGCTGGGGTTTATTTGTGGTTTTAGATAAGGTGAGACATTCCTGAGCAGTGATATATGGATAAAGCCTGATCTTCCTGAGGGAGTGACTTGTGTAGCCGTCTTGGGGCCAGTCATTGTGAGAAAGAGGAACAGCTTTTCCAGAATGGGGAAGGGCAAGTGCAGAGGCCGTTCAGGTGGGACCCAGGTCGGGGTGCTGAAGAACAGAGAGGACCGTGTGTCTCCAGGGAAGGGAGTTAAAGGGAAGGTAGTTGGAGGTGAAGTCAGAGAGCCAGCGGGATGATGATAGCGTGATTATCCCCTTTGTACCAAAGAGCCAAGCAAAACAAAGCCAATGATCAGAGTGGACCTGGCACACCCTCCACCCCTCAGTGGCTTACACATAGGAAGTGCAGAGCCAGCGTAACTAGTATGTGTTGGAGCCCAGGCTTGGGGGTTGTCGGGTCTTCTGACACAGTTTTCATCTTTGCTCTAAGTGGCTGACATTTTATTGCTCACTTTGCTCATCTCATTGTTGGATAGGAGTAAACAACATCTGTTTCTAGAATTCTTTAAGGAAAAGTCAATTCTTTTCACTTTGACCTCTGTTCTTCCTCCTTTTTGAAGGGTAAGTGGTATTTCAAATTGAAAAGGCAGAGGTGAGTATGTATCATACATATTCTTTTTCTTTTTTTTTTTTTTTTTTTTTTGTCTTTTTTGGGCCGCACCCACAGCATATGGAGGTTCCCAGGCTAGGGGTCGAATCAGAGCTGTAGCTGCCAGCCTTCGCCACAGCCACAGCAATACCAGATCCCAGCCACATCTGCGACCTGCACCACAGCTCACGGCAATGCTGGATCCTTAACCCACTGAGCAAAGCCAGGGATTGAAACTGATTCTCATGAATGCTAGTCAGATTCATTTCCGCTGAGCCACGACGAGAACCCTTGCATCACACGTATTCTTGGCTTTGGCCTTATTATAACCTTGAGCTGGTGTGAAACATCAGACTTCTTTAGAGGACATAAAAACCTTCATAAATTAATCAAGCTGTTCACCCAAAGAGGATTTGTTCTACTAAAAATCTGGAAAGAAGATTTTGATGTTATATCAAAGAGGATTGTTGTTGTTTTGGGTTGTGGACTCACCTCAAACTAGTTAGCCTTGCTAAGCCAGCCCTATAACTCACCCCAGCCCCAGGTCTAGATGCTTTGTAAGTGAATTGTGTGCAGCTAAGACAACACATCAGTTGTTTCTGACTTTGCAAAGAATTCACATAAAAATGAAAGTAGCTCAAGAGGAAGGAATTGTTGATAAATACACCTGAATAAATTGTTCCTCTCTAAGTCAAGGTCCAGGCATTATATTTCTAGAATTCACAGACTGTTCTGACCATGACAGGTCACTATTAACCCTTGAACCATCTGGTTACTTGAAAGTAATACCAAATTCAGAGTTATCCAGTCAGAAGGAATAAAAAAATAAAAAATAAATATAAGTAAATGACTCCTTTAAATGACAGGAATACCTCAAGTGACATCTATTAAAAATAAAGTCCCTGATTTTTTGGATAGTTACTGGGTAGTCATGGAGAAATATGGTGACTTAGGTAAGTTGTAGCACAACGCAGGTAGTTGAGAGGAACACCATCACACCATTGAATGACCAGGTGGAAAAGCAAATTTCAGAGCTAAAGAAGGTTTTGTAATTCATCGCTTTTGTACCTTTAGCAATTAGACATGTTTATTTGTTTTCCATTTAATCTTCAAAAGAACTACAGAGTACAGGTACTGTTAATATCCTCATCTTACAGCTGAGGTTTAAGTGAGGCACAGAAAGGTGAAATAACTTCTTCAAAGTCCCATATCTGCCAACAGAGCCAATGTTCTGGAATTTATTTTGAAATATACCTGTTAGTGCCCATTTCACACTGCTACTGCTTTCATTAATCTTAGAGTTTTTAACATCACAGTTCTCTTGGCCCCATAAATAAATATGCTGAAGTATCCAGTGGGTTTTTCCTTTCCTGGCTTCTTTTGTAGCATTTCTAGCTTCCGTAGCCTCCACTGACCTCCGTTCCTTGTTTCTGAACCTCTTCGACAAGCCGCCATCTCCCATTTTTACATCTCCCTCCACTCCCGGAGCCTTGCCTGTATTTTCATCAAATCATTCCTAATTTTATTAACTCCACGTTGCCCCCCTGACCCCTTTCTAAGCTTTCTGTCACTTAGCTAGGTGATAACAGAAATGGGGAGGAGGAAACAGTTGACCCCCTGGATTCAGCACCTTCTAGGATGTGGCTGTTGGTAGCAGAGTAAAACATGGGTCTTGATGCTAAGGTTTTGACTGGTGACTGAATGAGCAAAGGCTGGAAGATAAGGGAAGCTTGAAGGGAGCAATAGGACTTATTTACTGAAAAGATCAAGGCTGAAGGGTAAATCATTTATATTTTTTTAAGGTTGCATAATGTAATGCAACTGAAATTCTTTTTTTTAACTGAAATTCTAACAGTGTATAAACACTAATGAGTTTTAGCTGATCAGATCTTCTGCTTGGCAATATTATGGGAGAAAGGACTACTTATTGCATAATGGATACAGTTTTTCTGGTTCGTTGTTTGAAAAATTTTCGGAACATGAGACAAATGGAGTGGCACTAGTTAACATGACTCACCTCCTGGCTCTTGGGGTGAGCTGCTGACCTGCCCCAGTCATTGAGTTTCAACTTCCCAGCAGCCCATGGAGAAAACTGGTTAGATTAAGTGGCTCTGAGTGCAACTTGCTTCCTTAATTATAAAACAGTTTAGCAAGAATAAACAAAAGCTAAGTACTCTTTTTAATCTGCTTCTTTATGATGATATAGGCTAATCACCATTGCTTTGTTTATTGTTGACTAATCTCATCAAAATAAAATTGTAATTGGTTATACAAGCATTAATATTCTAGCACTAAATTCTTGTTCAAATAGAACTTTCAATTGAGGATAATAATTTTTAACTTGGGAGTTTAAAAAAAAAAAAAAGCTAAATGTCTCTATAAGTAATCCCACCCAATGTTCCTTACAGATTTATAGTTTCATACTCTGTTTCACTAAATCTATGATCTGAAACAAAAAAATACTGAATCAAAATGAGATATTGTTTAAACTCTACTTAATGCTTGGCTGGTTCTAACACATGTGATCAATTTGCTTAACTTTTCTAATCTCTCATTATCTAAAGTGTGATTGTTTTTTCACTTTGAACCACATTATATTTTATATTTCAACCATATTCCTTAGGCTGAAAGTGGTTGACAAACATAGAAATATGTATAATATATACTATACCTATAATGTAATTACCATATGGGTTTGTAATTATGTATGTATATTAAAGATACTGTTTTTCTGAGAAGCCAATCTTTAACATTATAGAATATGAGAAGTGATTATAATGCATTTAAGCGCTACTATTTTTACATCGAAAGACAAAAATGGATGTAATCACGAAGCTTTGACTTTTCACAGTTTGAATGAACATGGTGAAATATTTAAGATTATCCAGAGGGAGAAAGGCACCCTCTAGTTTACAGGTCTTTGGTTTACGGACGATTAAATTTAAGTGTAGCTGTAACTCACAGGGATAGATTTTGACCATCCATCCTTCTCTCTGTTAGCTGCAGTTGTCCTCACATGTTGATCTTTGCAAAGAAGAGAGGATTTTGTATGCTTACTTAATAGTTTTGGAAAATGTGATGACTTTAATGATGCATTTTTTCTTTGTGAATGGATTATAGATAGAAATGGAGGTAATGAATAGAAGATGCAAGTGATAGGGACGATTCTTATGGAAATGACAGTGATAATGCAGAAATGAAATCAATTTCCTATTTAAATTATCATAGTGCTGTTCATTAAACCCCTTTCTTAAATAGAACTAGATATTGCAAACTGGAAAAAAATATTAATCATGGATTTTTCCCTAGATATTTCTGTATTAGTCTGGCATGAATGTTTATATTCAAGCTGCAAATAGTAGTTTGCTAGGTATTGAGAAGTTAAGAGCAATTTAGATTAAGGATGTTTAAAGCTCATTTGTAAAATGCTTATTCTATTTGAGCTGTTTTAAAAAGATTTACTTAGCTAAAGTCATAGGATCAGAATAATTCTGACACTCTTAATCTTCCTTTTTTACTAAGAGCCTTAGACATTTTCTTTCCATTTAAACATTTGAATAACAAAATCGAGTAAGTAATTTACTAGAAATAGTGCAGTAAAGAACAAATTTTTACCCAGGGGAAAAAAAAATCACTAAATTTTAATCAGGGAACATAGCAACAATTATAAGACAATACACTCTATCCCTTCTTTGTGTTTGAACAGGTTTTAAATACATTAGTTTACAGTAGCAATTGACAGTAGATACAGAAATAGTTACTGAGAAGAGAGTTGTATACAGAGCATAGATTTCATAGGTTAAATGATTTGGTGATTAGGTCAAGTCACTCTTGGCCTCTCTGAATTTCAGCATTTTATTTGGAATTAGTTTGGAGGCAATAGGTACTAATATGATGATTACAGTTTTTATAACTGCTGTTATTTTTTTAATGCAGCTGGTTCCAGTTTGCACTAAATCATCAGCTAACAAATTAGAATTGAATTTTTTTTTAAACACAAAAATAGTAGCCACAGTATAGATATCTGAGAAAAGTCTGAATTCTTTTTGGGAAGATAACTAATCAATGGCTTTGTTTAATTTTGCTGTTATTTTTTTAATGCAGCTGGTTCCAGTTTGCACTAAAACATCAGCTAACAAATTAGAATTTAATTTTTTTTTAAACACAAAAATAGTAACCACAGTATAGATATCTGAGAAAAGTCTGAATTCTTTTTGGGAAGATAACTAATCAATGGCTTTGTTTAATTTATATGCATAATGTTATCTCTGTAGTTTTTCTATATATGTTATCTCTTCAGCTAAACCTCCACGAGAAGCAGAAAGGTAGGCGCATCTCAAAGAAATGCAGTCAGGGAGGAGGAAAAGAGTTGGTGTAAACAGAATTTACACCAAGGGGGCACATTCTGGCCACACAAAACAAGAAAATAAACATATGCAGGAACCCCTCAAATAGACTGATGGCAATAACTGGCCTAGAGCCATGAAAGTTCAGTGGTTATTACACAGTAAGGAACTAGAAGGTTAAGGTCATTTGCTTGAACTACGTTTGGAGTTTGGAAGACAACCAAGTGCCACCAAGCCTACGTCACTGGTGTTTACACTGGGATCCAGTGTCTCATGCCAGTTTGTGTTATTATTTACTGGAAGTGAACCACTTTGCAAATAGCGTACATCTCCTATTCCCAGCAGCTTTTAAATGTTCAGTAGCTAAATCTCATGTTTTGAAGGCAAAATTTAAAACATGAATTAAAATGAGTATTTATCATGTATTAAGAAACCGCTGTATGTGTAGTATAAATTTAAGGTGGCAGACGTAATTTAGCAGTTGTTTGATTGCTCTTTGCTTATGATGAACTATTGTGAATTATTCAAATTATGTTAAGTATGTTTTCTAACGTACTTAACTTATACATACCTGCTAGTGACTTTAAAGTTAGAATTAACCCCTGCTAAATGCAATAATTACTATTAAAGAGAAAATTATTTAATTTTTTATTATTTAAATGTTACACTACTATGAAATAATCCTAAGCAATCTTTAATGAGGTGTATATATATGTGTGTATATATGCATATATGTGTATATATGAAATATATATACATACACACACGTGTATACAAATATGTGTGTGTATCTGTGCCTATCCCAATGTTAAGTTTTTATTTTTTAGTGAAAACTCTAGTAAATTTTATATTGTAAACCTATTGAATAATTAGCTCACCATGCAAGTAGTTCTATATGTGTATTGACTCATCTTCTCAAACTAATGGATTGTTTGTTTCACTGAAACTGCATTAATGGCTCTTGGCACATGAAAACATGTTTTAAAAGCAACTAACAAACAGTTTACACAACTCTGCATTAAGTCAGTTTGATCACTTTTACCATTTGTGTGCATTTATAGCATCTACTGAAAAAATAGCTCTGTTTAAAATATCAACATAATAATAAGATAAGGTTTAGCTATTATGAATTTTTCCCTGATGCTATATATATATAGTCATAAATATAATGTATATTCATAAATGCAGTTTCTAATTTTAAAGCCTAAAATATTGTTGGTTAATGTCATATCTGAATTAAGACATAAACAGTTTCTCAGATAAAATTAAATGCTGCTTTGTGTCCTTTAGTTTAATAAAATGATTCCCATATTCAACTATCTGTTCAACTAACAAATCCATGTAAAGGATCTGTGTTTGCTGGGCTCTCTGGAGTTAAAATTAGCATGAGACTATCTCATCAAGGAAGCAATGATCTAGTTCACTGGTTCTCAGACTTTGGTGCACGCTGAAAATATATATAATGCCTGGGTTCTGCCTCCAGAGATTCTGGTTTATTTGGTGGCACAGCCCGGGCATCAGGACTATTTTTTTTTTTTTTTCCTTTTTTAGGACCACACCTGCGGCATATGGAAGTTCCCAGGCGTCCAATCAGAGCTGCAGCTGCTGCCCTACATCACAGCCACAGCAACACAGGATCTGAGCTGTATCTGTGACCTATGCCACAGCTTGTGGTGATGATGGATCCTTAACCCACTGAACGAAGCCAGGGATCGAACCTACATCCTCATAGACATATGTTAGCCTCTTCACCTGCTGAGCCACAAGGGGAACTCTGGCATCAGGATTTTGAAAACTCCCCACAGAATTCTGACATGCATGATATTTGGAACCGTCAGTGTGGTTAGGACTTCAGCTAGATCTACAAAGACACTTGAGAGCTTTCAGCACGCCTCCCACCTCGCCCTGCACATTCAGAAGGATTGACTCCTTTCCTCCACTGCAATCCCATATGTATTTCCACCAGGTGACATCTTCATTTATCCACTTACTTACATCGGTAGCTCACTTTTTAGATTGTAAGTCTTTGAGGGCCCGTGTGTATCTGATCAATATCCTCAACTCTTGTCAGAATTCCTGGTGTATAGCAGGTACCAAAAAAGTGTAGTTCACTGGCTATGAATGAAGAATGTTCTAGTAAGAAACATTTTCAAATAATATAAATTGGAATACTGATGTAGGAGTCAGGTTGAGTCTGATGGGACCTCAGTGTGCACATGCAGGGTGTAGCACCGGGGCCGCAGCCAGGCATCCACCAGAGCAGGAAGGAAGAGGGGCTGGGAGTTCTAGTAGCAGTAGCTGGCGGCTGCAGATGTGAAATCTCACAGACAGTTACTTTGAGTCAAGGGACCACAGGTCAAAAGTATGATTACTGGGCGTAGTAGTTAGATGTCAGGGGCCTAGAAGGATCAGAGAACCACATAGAGCAGATAAATGGGAATCAGTGACAGGGAGGAAGAGCTAGTGTCTGCCGTAGCTCCCAATCCCATTAGCACAAAGAAGCAGGTTGTTGGGATAAGAAAGCTTCCATCATGAGTTCCCACAAGAACAAGCGTTAGCAAATGACTGCATTTAATCTGTAAATCAAAATATCCCTGGGCCTCCCTTCTTAACTCTCATATGGGGCCTAGCCTATTAGCCAGCTGTGGGGACCCATGACTTCTTTAGTCTAGGTATTGTCTGAATCCTTGTTAGGTAGAAATCAGAACTCCTTAATTTATCCCCTGAGGTCAACAGCTCCGAGTTTGTTAGTGTATTTGTTTGGTAACTCCATGGACCGAAAAATAACAAAAAGCTAAAGACTTAAAATTAGAGACGACACAAGAGGAGAAAATTGATTAAAGTGAAAAAAAATAAATCATTACAAACATTTGGATGACTGAAACCTTTAATTTATTCCATAACCAGTTCACTCCAAAGATTATTGCTTTCTCTTCACATTGAAGATAGTAATTTGTTTCACCAATACATACACTTCTTCCCTGACTGTATTTGTTCAAATTTTTAAGTATATTATTATGATTTGGGAAGTTTATGTGGTTTTAAGTTCCTGTAACACTTACTAAAGTTATTGGCGTTCTCCCAAACAATTAGAAGCAAAATTACATTGTCAAAGCCTCCTAAATATGGTATTTGGTGCTTTTTTTTTTTTTTTTAAACGTAGAAGTGTCTCTAGTTGTCTGAAATTCATCTTTTTTTGTCCATATCACTCCTTCTATTTTGCTTGGTAAATAAAATCAGTCTAACAAGCATATCTCCAATACTATATTGCAAATTGGAAATATATTCTATTAACTACATATACTTCCTAAATGGGTTTAATTGAAGAAACTTATTTTCTCTAAGTGTAATAGTTTTATTAGTCAGAACTGAAAACCATGATTCTCTCCAGAATTCTATTCTTATAGAGTCCTGGTATTTATATTTTTGTACAGAGTTCAAGGAAACTTGAGTCATTGTGACAAGACTTTTATATCTGAGTTACTGAAGAAGAGGTGAGGACAGAAAGAGAGAAAGTTTAGATGCCTTTCTGATTGTCTTAAAGCTAAGCATTGTGGTGAAGTTCCCTGAAAATACCAGACTCTTGACCCTGCCACTTGTCAAATGAAATGACTCAATTTTTCTAGCCTTGCTCGGTAGCCACCCCACTTGACCTCATATCTTTGTTTGAAAATAAATTGGGAGCATCAAGCTTACCCTGGATTTGATTTATTTATTAATAGAAATTTGTTTGAAAGTCCATTTCAACAAGATGGAAAGTAAAATGCTATGAGAAAGTATGTTGGGTCCAACCAACCAGTGGGGCTCAAAAGGGAAGAAAATAACTAGCCTTGAGAAGGTCTCCTTATTTCACTTGTTTTAAGAGTTCGTTTTGTGCATTTAAAAATTCATTTAAGGGAGTTCCCTGGTGATCTAGTGGTTAAGACTTGGCACTTTTGCTGCTATGGCTTGGGTTGAATCCCTGGTCTGGGACCTGAGATCCCACATCAAGCTGCTTCATGCCATGGCAAAACAAACAAACAAACAAACAAAAAACGCAGAAGCAAAAACAAAACCTTTAACAGTATAGAAATGAAAAGCCATCAGTTGTCTTCCTCCTCGCAATAGTCTCTTTAATGCCTCCTTGCCTTGGTTGTGCGGCTTATTGTTTCCATTTTTCCTTGAAACTCAAGCCGCCACTGTTGCAGGGGCTGGAGAAGCATATTTATGAATTTAGAGTCTCTGTCACTCCTATCAGATTAAAGTACATCAAGGGCAAAGACTGTGTCTTACAAGTGTTTTGAACCCCTATGTATAGCACAGTGAGCTGGGCTGATCTTTACCAGTAGAAATGAATAATTTAAATGTTTCCCCAGTTTTACAGGAGAAGTGAGTAAGTGAAGAGTTATTGTAAATTTAAAGATTTCATTCTGTAATTGTTCTTAACCTACCATTGTCTGCTAATGAGAATTAGCTAGGAATAAACAGGCAAACAAATACAAACATATTGCAGGAAAACCTTGAAGCAGTCCATTGTACTTAGACGGATTGCTCACTACTTTTCTTGTTGGGCATGCTTATAATTGTGATTTTTGGAATAATATTATCATTTATGCTTAGCAAAATTATTGGTACCTATGAAGACATTAGCTATAACAATAACCACAAAGTCCATTGTGACTCCAGGTATTCTGACGTTTTAACAAGTATGAGAACCTCTGAATATCATAAAGGAAATTCTCTTCTGTTGGCATTTTAGCTGAAAATATGAGTTAGCTGAAAATGCAAATTGCCCGCTAGTAATTGAGACTAGCATTAATTAATTCTAGAATATGAAATCAGCAGTGGAACGTCAGTGCCAAGAAAACTTCAAGCTAAAATGTTTCTCGTGTATACTTTGTGCAACTAAATTCTTATACTTAGGCTTAATATCTGTCCCTCTCCTTACCATATTAATGATAGTCTCATCTCGGGAAACTTGGGTTGTCATAAGAAATGACATACCCCATTTTTAGAAAGGGAAGCTGTAAGGAAAGTGATGATAGTGACATTTTCATTCTTCCACTTTAATTTGTTACACGTTGTGTGCTGGATAGATTCATCTGAGAATCCTAATCCATTTATACACTTCCTGTGATGTTTAGCATATTGACACACAGTGAACATTTTTCCTCAGCCTTTCTGTGCTGTTTCCCTAACTCAGCATAAATATTCAGTGGCCCCCGTCAAACGGATCTCCAGTCAAATGTACATTGCATTAGAGGAGGCTTATTTTCACTGAGAAATCATCATGTTCTGTGTAATCCCCACTGCTTTTAAATTATTAGAAATTACATCTTTTTCTGTGAACTGCAGCTTCCAAGAGACAGTACTCGCTGAAGTTGTGTCATTTTTCCACGCAGAGCTGTGGGTCTGGTGTCACTGAAGGCTGGGTAGCTCTGGGCTTGGGGCTGCCAATTTGGGACTTAACACCAGAGCTGGAGGGGTAGGATGGTGGTCTCTAGAGTGGTCTGAAGTGAATAAGGAGCCCTTCATATACCCAATTCCGGGCTTTGTTTGTATAATCTCTTTAGTTAAAGACATATATATCAGTCCATGAATAATACGGACCTCAACAATGGCTTAGAGTCGGTTTTCCTATTCACTCTTAATCATCTACATTTTCTATGTTCGAACGTTTTATATATAAGAACTTGAGTCTAAATCATTGAAAACAGTGAGAAAGGAAAGCAGATTTTATCTTATATAGACTTTTTTTCAGTCAGTGTGTACAGTCTGAAATCCTAGCATCGCCATTTTTCCATCAAGTAAAATGAAGAGACGGTATTTTAAAGGACTTGGTAAATGTCTATCTAGAAGGTGTGTAAGTAGGCACCATTGCATTTCATGCTCCCATTTGGATTTGCACTAAATAACTCAATAAGCCCTAGAAATACAATTAAGTAATACAAAAGAGTAGTCCCTTTCAGTCCTTCAAAGAAAACAAAGAGTAATATTAAATCAGGCAGACAAAAAGAAAGAGTACATAATTAAAATGTAAAATTACTGTTTCTTTCTATAGAAAAAAAACCTCAAAGGCCAAATCATTAAAAACTTATTAGTGGAAAATAATAAATCCATTGGTCTTTATGAAATTATTCTTCTTCCCAAATGATGGGAAGTTTCAGTATTCCATATAAATATTTTTTTAAGGTAGTGAGAAAGTATTTAGCATTGAAGAGGGAGTAGAGGCAGCTTTTCAATCATAAATAGGCAGTGAGGAAGTCAGACGCTGGATGTTTCTCTGGCCTCCCCAGATTGGCTGCCCTTGTTGCCCCAGTGCAGCTTGACTGAGGAGCATTTGGTCCAGATGAGTGCCTGATTTTAAGAAAATTCAGAGATTTAACAGTTACTAGGCTTGTCTAGGAAGGAGTCAGTATCTCCCTCTTACTTGAGGGAGAGCATCTGCCATCCTCGTAGGGAAAATGCATTCCAAATTCTAAACGTTCTATGGCATGAATCCATTCATAGAAAAGACATGTTCCAATTTTTTTCAGCCAACAGAATTGCAATTACAATTTTAGAAACTAGGATGCTCACATGTATCTAATGCTTAGACCACTCTGGTTTTGGATTGAATAAATAAAAATGTATATTTATTGAGCATACAATGCTGCAGTGTTTAGTACTGATGGTTGCTTTGGCAGACTTCAATCTTTTCCTGTTACATGGGAGTAAGTGCTTTGATTCCAAATATTCTTCCTTGAAGAAATGAAAGCCTTTTTTGGGCTGACCTAAATCTTGTGTTTCTTCGTTTTGCTTTGTTATACCCTTTCAGTACTGCTGTAGAGATTTGTTGCATGTGAAATGAGGTCTCCAGCATAAAAGAATGACATGCCAAATGGGAGTTGCCTATTTTCTTTTGTGTATTAAGGGGTTGCATAATTCACCTGGAGGAATAGTTCCACATAAGCAGCATCAGCAGGGCTGCTCATCTCCAGCAGTTTGGTTTCTAGTAGGAGTGAGGAATTGCCTTTCAAATTCAAAGCAGTCTAATGATTTACATCACTTTTATTAAAATAAATAAATAGAACTGTGTAATAAAACAACTAATGACTTTTTAAATACAGCAGTGACTGTGTAAAATACTGCCCAAGGGACAGCAAAGGTACATCTTTTGTGACATAAGACATTTGCTGTCTCAGTAACTCTTCCATCATGGGATCGTATTTTATGATTATCATTTTCCAAATAATTTATTTTTAATGATTTGAGATATATGGATATGCATATGAAATGTTTTAAGAAAACAAATCTACAAATTATGCATGATTTTCCTGCGAGAATGTCGTAAGCTTGTTTTTAATTAAGATCAGCTAATGTTGGCATGTAGACATTTTATCAAATTCTTTTCTTGTTGATCTTTATATTTAAATATTCAGAAAAAACGACAAAACAATATACATACATGTGGCTATATATACTGAATTACCTATAAGAAATATTCAGTAAAGTCTTTGCCAGTATTTGTGGAATGGATTTTCTGTTCCAAACTAAACTCAAAAGGCTCCTAATGGAAAGTAGGTTTCTGGTTGTAAAGGAGCAGGACAGTGATGGTAATGAAAGCTTTAAAACTGCATTTTAAAATTGGAAGTAAATAGGATTTAATGGAAATGTTTATACAAATACCTATTTAAAAAAACAGAAGGACTGGAGTTCCCGTCTTGACTCAGCAGTGAACGAACTCGACCAGTATCCATGAGGACATGAGTTCGATCCCTGGCCTTGCTCAGTGGATTAAGGATCGGGCATTGCTGTGAGCTGTGGTGTAGGTCCCAGATGCAGCTTGGATCCCGTGTTGCTGTGGCTGTGGCGTAGGCCGGCAGCTACAGCTCGGATTTGACCCTTTGAACCTCCATATGCGGCGGGTGCAGCCCTAAAAAGCCCAAAAAAAAAAAAAAAAAGAAGGACTATGATGTTAAAACGAGTTTTATAAATGATAAATTTATTTATTATTGTCCATAACAAGGATACTTGCGAAGAATTATAGGGATTTATTTGAAGTGTAATGACATCATTGAATGTCAGTGGCTTCTCCTCATTCTTAATTTTTTGATAATTCTAAGATCTTGAGAAGATTTTCTAAGTATGCGTCCCTGTGATGTCCACTGTGCCTCTCTTTTGTAAAAAACCTGCAGCTTCCCACTTACCTGCAGTTTTGCATTTAGAGTACCAAGATTCTTCTAGGTAAAATGTTTAGGCTTGAAGTGTCATAAAGAGAAAATATGTAGAGTGTGCCTGAATCTTAACCCTGAGCATTTTCAACTGACAAGCGCCGTGGTCTTCTGAGCAATCGTTCACAGCTGCCACCGTCTGCTTCACGAAGGATGCCTCTTAGAAAACGGAATGGCAGACTCTGTTGCACATTTAAACCTTCACGGTTTTTACTGTGTCAAAAAACAAATTGATTCTCACTGCATTCGATATAATGACTAGTTCTCAGAGTTTGTGATAATAGGACCGTCAGCACTGTAATTTGCTTAGAATGCAGATCATGTTATGGCACCCCAAAGGTGGGAAGACTGAGGCTTCAGAAAGTCAGATGACCTAACCACGTTGTGTACTTGCTCAGTCACAGGGCTTGGCCACTGACCCTTCATCTTATCTGGGATCTGGATCCTTTTCTGTTCTACCTCTTACTATATTCTGTAATTCAGCTAACATTTGCTCAGATGTATTCAGTAATTCAACGAATGTATATAGAATACATACAACATACTAGATCTGTCCTAAGTGCTGAGAACACACCTGAAAATAAAGGAGATATGGTTCCTGCCTTCCTTCTTTTTTTTTTTTTCTTTTTTTTTTTTTTTGTCTTTTTAGGGCTGCACCCATGGCATATGGAGGTTCCCAGGCTAGGGGTCGAATCAGTGTTGTAGCCACTGGCCTATACCACAGCCACACCAATGTGGGATCCGAGCTGAGTCTGCAACCTACACCACCGCTCACAGCAATGCCAGATCCTTAACCCACTGGGTGAGGCCAGGGTTTGAACCCGCATCCTCATGGATCCTAGTCGTTTTCGTTAAATGCTAAGCCACAATGGGAACGCCAGTTCATGCTTTCTTAAAGCTTATAATTCAACAACAAAGATAGATATTAATCAGATAATCAGTCAAATATATAATTACAAAGTATGCCATATGGAAAAAAAAGTATAGTATATGTTTTCATAAATCTTGTACATACCATGAAAATATGTTCTTAACTCAGTTAATTCACTAAATTCACACTTAGCAATAATTATGTTGTCTAGTAGGTGTTATGCTTACTTAAATTTCACAAGTATTTTTATTCTTCAAAATCACTGAGGCTGTCTATACGGTACTGGTAAAAGGAATGAACTGGATGTTTTTAATCTTTCAGGATTGGTTTGTTTGGTTTTTTAATGGGAAAAGCTCTCCACTGCCTTTCCTGTTTCCAGGGTCAATCTTTGGATTTAATTCTTAGGACAGTGGGAAGCTTTCGGATAGTTTTAAACAGGGTGTGAAATCCTGTGACTTAGATTTTTAAAAGGTTACCCTGGCTTCTGAGAAGAATGGGTCATAGTGGATAGGAAGTAAGTAGAGTAGAAGAGAGACTAGTTACGGATATTGCACTCTTCTGGACAAGAAATCATGGTATTTTGAGCTAGAGGGGAAAGTAGAATGGATGTAAATTCCTTATATTCTGGAGGTGGCTGTAGTACATCTTTCAGATCATTGGATATTTGGATAACAGGAATACTGAGGTGATGCCTACTCAGGCTTCACCGTTAGAGAAATTCATTTTTAAATTATTTTACTTTATTTAAAAATTTTTTTTATTGTTATTTCCCCAATACATTTTTTTTTCCTACAGTACACATGGTGACCCATGTATACATTCTTTTTTCTCCCATTATCATGCTCCATCATAAGGGACTAGACATAGTTCTCAGTGCTATTTTGTTACTCCCTTTCTGTTCTTCCACTATCAAGCTATTTAAAAAAAAAATCACATAGCTATGCTCATTGGGCTCATTTTATAAAATATGTATTTTTTTTTTTTTTTTTGTCCTCGATGCCCTCAAAATGCTGGTGGATAATTTTTGACCGCTCTTCATGTTAAACTCCATTTTTCATTCTCCATGGCAGCTATCCCAACCTTGTTTCTTCTCCTCGACTCTAATTTCACTTCTGGTGCCTGTTATATGATCTTGCCTCCAAGTTCAGACTTGATGGAATTTGTCTTCTCCTTGAACTTTTCTTACCTTATCTCTGCCTCCTCCCAGCTTATCTGTTATCTTAATTCTTCTCTATCTTCTGCCCTCTCTGCATCCCTCATCTTTTCCAAAACTGACCCTTTCAAAAGATCATAATTCCATTTAATCTCACCTTTTCCTAACTTTAATCCATTAATTATGGCTTCCCTTACTTACATTTTTGCCTCAGAACATTTTAAAAGATAAGTCCATGCTTGCTGTCACCAAGTCCATATCACACATTTGACCTTCCAGGCAACGTAATATGGCTTTTTCTCCAAGACTTTTAATAAAATAGGTATTTCGGGAGGAAGGAAGACTCTCAAATGCTCAAAGCCCCTTCGTGAATCCCAGTTCTCTTCTCGGTCTTTAACTATCTGGGCAACCCACTCCATGTTCGTTTCCACTGTCAACTCCCCGGACCTTGCTAGACATCGTTTTGCTTTTGTTTGCACTTCTACCTGAAAGGCACGCCTTCATTTTTTGTTCTCTTTATTTCCCCCTGAATTCTGTTGTCAACATTCTTTTCTTCTTGTTTTCCCCACTGTTTACTTTCCCTATATCATACCCTCACTATACAGTGAAGACATCGTTTCTCTCTAGATTCAGATATTATGCTTTTTACTTTGTCAAAAGAATTTGATTATTTTCCACCTCCAATTTGAGATGTTATTCTCAGTCTCGATGCACTAGTTATTCAACTAAATTATACATTTCGGACACTCTCTTGACGGCCCCTTTCCTTCCAGCACGTAATAAGTTATCGGTTCCTATGTACTTGACACCTGAACTAGTTTCCTAGTGAGTCCCTTGCTCCCCTTGCTGCAGTTAAAGCCATTTCACCTAACTGGGTCATTGAAATGACATTAACTTACTTGTATGCCGGCCCCCGTCTCTCTTGTTACAACTTTGTCTAGACCCTAGTCATCTTACAAAACACAAACTTGGCCATGTCTCTGTACTTCTGCAATATATAAAATGACCTTAAAAGTAGAATCATTTAGCAGGAATTCCTCTATTAATAAATAATGAAGTAAATATCAGAATAAAGTGGATCACACAATTGTTTGGTTTCCCAGTGCATATTAAAGTTTTATTACACTATACTATTGTCTATTAAGTGTGCAATAGCATTATGTCTAAAAAAAAAAGTACATACCTTAATTGTAAATACTTTAGTGCTAAAAAGTGCTAACCGTTATCTGAGCCTTCTCTTGCTTCAGTGTTGATTGCTGCTGACCCATCAGGGCAGTTGTTGCTGAAGGTTGTGGTGACTGTAGCAGTTTCTTAAAATAAGACCCCAATGACGTTTGCCACATGGATTGACTCTTCATGAACCATTTCCTTGTGGCATCCAATTCTGTTTGGTAACATTTTACCCAGAATAGAACTATCAAAACTGGAATCAGTTCTCCCAAAACTTGCCACTGCTTTATCAACTAAGGTTAAATAATATTCTGAATCCTTCATTGTCCTTTCAGCCATCTTCATGGCCTCTTCACCAGGAGTAGACTCCATCTCAAGAAACCAATTTGTTTGTTCATTCATAAGAAGGAACCCCTCGACTATTAAATTTTCTCATGAGATTGCAGCAATTCAGTCACATCTTCAGACTCCACTTCTAGTTGTAGTTCTCTTACTATTTCTACCACACCTGCAGGTAGGTACTCCTTCCAATGAAGTCTTCAATCCCTCAGAGTCGTCCATGAGGATTGGAATCAACTTTTCCCAAATTCCTGTTATTATTGATATATTAAAAAATACTGGAGTACAGTTGACTTGCAATGTTGTGTTGGTTTCAGGTGTACATCAAAGTGAATCATTTATAAATATAACATATCTTTATATCCATTCCTTTTCAGATTCTTTTCCCATATAGATTATTATGCAATATGTAATAGATTTACCTATGCTATACAGTAGGTCCTTGTTATTTATCTATTTTGTATATACTATGTGTATATGTTAATCCCAACCTCCTAAATTGTCTCTCCCCCTAATGTTTCCCCTTTGGTAACAGTAAGTTTGGTTTTGTAATTTTTGAGTCCATTGCTGTTTTTTAATGCTATTTTGTATCATTTTTATTAGATTCCACATATTAGTTATTTTGTATGATATTGGTCTTTGTCTGACTTACTTCACTTAGTATGATAATTTCTAGGTCCATCCATGTTGTTGAAGATGGCATTATTTCATTCTTTTTTATGGCTGAATAATATTCAGTCGTATATTATGTACCATACTTATTCATCCATTCTTCTGTCAGTGGACATTTAGGTTGCTTCCATGTCTTGACTGTTGTAAACAGTGCTACAGTGAACATTGGGGTGCATGTGTCTTTTTGAATTATAGTTTTCTCCAGATGTATGCCCAGGAGTGGGATTGCTGGATCATGCAATATTCCTATAATTAGTT
This sequence comes from Sus scrofa, assembly GCF_054392235.1. NCBI lineage: Eukaryota > Metazoa > Chordata > Mammalia > Artiodactyla > Suidae > Sus > Sus scrofa. The sequence goes on from NC_139383.1 coordinate 5,665,959, forward strand.
TTTAAAGGGATCCCCATACTGTTCTCCATAGCGGCCAAACCAGTTTACATCCCCTCCAGCAGAATAGGAGGGTTCCCTTTTCTCACACCCTCTCCAGCATTTTTTATTTATACACTTTTTGTTGATGGCCGTTCTGACTGGTACAAGGTAATACCTCTTTGGAGTTTTAATTTGAGTTTCTCACTAGAGAAATTAGTGATGTTGAACATCTTTCATGTTCTTTTTGGCCCTACATCTCTCTTCTTTGGAGAAATGTCTATTTAGATCTTCTGGCCATTTTTTAATTTGATTGTTTGGTTTCTTAATATAAAGCTGTATGAGATGTTTGCTTATTTTGAAGATTAATCTCTTTTTGGTTGCTTCATTTGCAAAGATTTTCTCGGATTCTGTAGGTTGTCTTTTTGGTTTTTTAATGGTTTTCTTTGTTGTGCAAAAGCTTTTAAGCTTAATTAGGTTCTATTTATTTTTGTTTTTATTTTCATCATCCTGGGAGATGTATCAAAAACCTCTTCTAGGAGGTTTCTTTTTTTGCTTTTTTTGCTTTTTTTCTGCTTTTTAGGGCTGCACCCACAGCATATGGAAGTTCCAGGCTAGGGGTTGAATCTGGGATACAGCTGTCAGCCTACCCACAGCCACAGCCACAGGGGATCCCAGCCGCATCTGTGACCTACACCACAGCTAACAGCAATGCCACATCCTTAACCCACTGACCAAGGCCAGGGATCGAACTCGCATCCTCATGGATACTAGTTGGATTCATTTCCACTGAGCCACAATAGGAGCTCCTCTTCCAGGGGTTTTATAATTTCTGGCCTTACATTTAGGTCTTTAATCCATTTTGAGTTGAATTTTGGTTTTGGTGTAAGAAAATGTCCCAGTATCATTCTTTTACATGCTATATATTGTTGATATTTTAACCTCTTCACAAGAATCATGAATGTTCTTAATGGCACCTAGATTTATGTATCCTTTCCAGAAGGTTTTCAGTTTACTTTGCCCAAATCCATCAGAAGAATCAGTATCTATGGCAGCTATAGCCTTGCCCAGTTTATTTGAGTAACTTTTATTTGTATAACTTTGGTAGAGAAGTTCTCAAGTTGGAACCCCAAGGGCCTGTTGAAACAAAGGATGCTCAGTCTTGGCTGCTGTTTGATTCAGTGGATGTGGGCTGGGGCCCAAGAGTTTGCATTTTACCCATTTTCAGGTGGTGCTAATGCTGCTTCCTGGACCATGCTTTGAGAAACATTGCTCTAGTAGGCTCATTGTGATCATGGATATCACCACAATTTACATGACCGTTATTGTACTTCTGATAAACATTTCCTACGTTGCCAAACTTGTACAATCACAAAAAAGCTATAGCAAACATTCTTCCGTATGTTTACTTATACACATAAAAAGAATGCCTCTAGAACATATATATATATATATATATATATATATATTTTTTTTTTTTTTTTTTTTTTTTGTCTTTTTGCCTTTTCTAGGGCCACTCCTACAGCATATGGAGGTTCCAAGGCTAGGGGTCTAATTGGAGCTGTAGCCTCCAGCCTACGCCAAAACCATAGCAACTCAGGATCTGAGCCGCATCTGCGACCTGCACCACAGCTCACGTAATCGCCGGATCCTTAACCCACTGAGCGAGGCCAGGGATTGATCCCGCAACCTCATGGTTTCTAGTCTAGATTCATTAACCACTGAGCCACGACGGGAACTCCTAGAACATATTTTTAGATGTGGAGTTGCAGAGTCCAATGAACTGTATTAAACTTTATTAGATATTTTCAAATTTCTCTTCAAGCTGGGGTTGTGTATGTATATTCCCACATTTTCCCTAGAAGTTTATGAAAGCTATCATTGCTTCTCATTTTCACATTAACTTAGTATTTTTAGAATTTTACATTTTTTTCCAGTGAGATGTGTGTGAATTTGGATGTCATTGATGCAAGAAGCAGTGTTTCCTGATTACTAGTGAGAAATCTTTATGGCCAGTGGTTATTCTCTGTACACCCTCTGGGCATTGCCCAGTTTGTCTGCTATTTTCTATTGTTTTTTGTTTCTTTTTTTTTTTTTTTTTAATTTCCATTCTGCCTTCTAGGATTGCCTTATTTTGGACACTTTATCAGGGCTGTCATCTTCCAGCTTATGGCTTGTCTTTATTTGGTCTATAGTGTGTTTAACATACAGATATTTTAAATTTAATGAAGACAAATATATTAGTCCTCTCTTCATGGCCTTTTTATATAAAAGCTTACCTAAACTAATATTATAAAAACATCTTTCTATATTCATATCTAAGGTGTCAACATTGTGCTTTTCACATTTGGCTTCATTGCCACTTCCTTGGGTGAAACTTTATAAACCTCCTTTTCATGGGTTTCATCCAGGGTACTGAATTTAAGCTTGATTTTCAAATCTAGCTTTCTGCCTCTGTGGGCCCTAAAATAATGTCTAGTGTTTGTACGTGTCTTCAACTCCATCCTTGATCCCTGACAGCAGGGTCTAGGTCCAGGGTCCACTGGACCTAGTGTTGTTTCCACTCTGGACTGGCCTCTCCTCTTCATTTCTAACATCTGGAGGTCGCCTCTCCCACTGCTTTCCTTCCTCCCCTCTTTCCTGACCTCTCTCTGCCCCTCCCACTCTACCTGTCCCCTTCTCTTCCTCTCTCTCTCTCTCTGCTCCTCTCTTTCTACCTCATTCTCTTCAGCAATTTCACATGATAGCAAGAGGAAGGACTTACTTCCCCTTAGGTCAGTCAAGTGTACCACTGAAAAGTCATTGTATGTATTTCTTTGGAGACATTCTTATCTGTTCTTTTTTAATCTGAAAGTAATTCAGTTTTTCTGCTTGGTGTTTGCAGCCCTACGTAGTCTGACTTAGCTTGGTCCTCCTGCTTTGTCCTTGCCACTGTCCTTCATCACCTTCTCTCAACCCATATGGTTTTCTTTGGGCTGCCTCTTCTCTCAGGGTATGACAGCTGTTCAATTCCTCTGACCTCTGCTTTATCTGTATTCATATTTTAAGTATTTTTTCCATTTAATTTACTTTTAGATCATTGTAAACATAATTTTGATTTTCTCTTGTGTTCAAAGTTTAAAAGACTTACTTTTTATTCAAGTGATTAAAACACTTAAACTGTCTTATTAGTTAGTAATACTTTTTTGATTATATTTAAGTATTGTGGCCTATAATTTTCTTGCATTTTAGAATTTAGTAAAATTTTTATGTGGTTAAATACACAATCTATTTTCATAAATATTTCCATTACATGAAAGAAAAATGTATATTATTTTCTGTAGGATGCCAAATTCTGCACTGAGAAACAAGAATGCCTGATTTATAGTTATTAATATATTAATTTTATATTTTAAGAAATTACCTATTAAATATTATGCAGGATTTAGGTCTTTATCCATTTTCAGTTTAGTTTTGTGTATGGTGTTAGTGTTCTAATTTCATTCTTTTGCATGTTGCTGTTCAGTTTTTCCAGCGCCACTTACCAAAGAGACTGTCTTTCTTCCAGTCTGTATTCTTGCTTCCTTTGTCATAGATTAGTTGACGATGGCTGCTTGGGTTTATTTCTGGTTGTTTCTATCCTGTTTCATTGATCTACATTTCTGGATTTTTGTTGTTGTCTTTTTAGGGCCACACCCACTGTATATTGAGGTTCCCAGGCTAGGGGTGGAATCTGGGCTGTAGCTGCCAGCCCACACTACAGCCATGGCAACACCAGATCTGAGCCAATTCTGTGACCTACAGCACAGCTCATGGCAATGCCAGATTCATAGCCCAGTGAGTGAGGTTGGGGGTAAAACCTGCATCCTCATACATATAAGTCAGGATGGTTACTGCTGAGCCATGTGAGAACTCCTATATTTCTGTTTTTGTGCCAGTATCACACTGTTTTGATAATTGTAGCTTTGTAGTATAGTCTGAAATTAGGGCTCCTAATTCCTCCAGTTACATTTTTCTTTTTTAATAACACTTTGGCTATTTGGGGTCTTTTGTGCTTCCCTACAAATTTTAAAATATTCTGTTCTAGTTCTGTGAAGAATGTCCTTGATAAGTTGATAGGGATTGCATTGAATCTGTAGGTCGCCTTGGGTACTGGAATCTAAAATATGGCACAAATGATCCTATCTACAAAACAGAAACAGATCATGGGCAGGGAGAGCAGACTTGTCATTGTCAGGAGGAAGGGGGCAGGAAACGGGATGGATGGGGAGTCTGGGGTTGGTAGATGAAAACTATTACAGTTAGAATGGATAAGCAATGAGGTCCTACTGTACAGCACAGGGAACTATATCCAATCTCTAGGGATAGAACATGATGGGAGATGTTGTGAGAAATAATGTGTGTGTGTGTGTGTGTGTGTGTGTGTGTGTGTGTGTGTGTGTGATTGGGTCACTATGCTTTACAGCAGGAATTGACACAACGCTGTAAATCAACTATGCTTGAATAAAAATATTACACAAAATTATTATATTTTATTTTTCTATGAAGATAGTACATGAAACTTTTTATACATGCAGACTTTTTTAAGTTTAAAGAAGTAGTTTACTAAATAAATATAACATTACGTAACACAATATTATGCTGGAAAGAACACTGGTTTCTTTCTAAATCCAGAAGTAGATTCTATAGAATTTATCCCATGCAAGTTGGATAAAATTGAGTAATTATTTAAGTTCTCGAGTATCTTTTGTTTTTATGAAATGAGGGAATTGGATTTGATCATTACACAGGTATTTTCCAATTCTGTAAAATGCTGTGATAATCCCTTTCCTGACAATGTATATGCTGTTCTAAGAAGTCAGTTTTTCATTTAATTTAAATCATTTCATTTCCAGGTTTTAAGTGGAAATAGGAAATATTAAATAAATATGTCATAAATTATAATTATTCAAGTGGAATAAAAGTTATTAGACATATTAACTTTTCTGTATACCTATTGTATGAATATTTCTCCCTTGGAATGCTGCACTTTAGTGACACTCCCTATGACAGCTTCATCTCAAGGGGTATCAGTTTTAACTATCTAAAATATCCTAGCAATGATGTTTGCTTAATTTGAACAGCAGTCCCTATATTTTAAGGGATCAGGTTAATCTACTGCTTGAAAAACAAAATGGTGCGTTCCCTGCCATGGTCTTTCTCCTAACCATTCTTTCTAGCTAAGTGGTCTAGTCAAAGAATTTCTAAAATTATCTTATTGCTCTTTTTCCATTGCAACAGTGCGTCACGTATCTCAGTCCTCAGACAAGGAGTGGAGCTTGGAGAGGGCTGAGTTGCATTTATCTGCATTGCCAGTGGGCAAATACTTGGTGTTGGCTGTCAGTTATTTCTTATCTTCAGAGGGCACCACTCTGACAAGACAGTTGGTGCCCTGGCAACACTCTTAATATAAGTCTTGGTTTTGCCTTTGGCACCAATTTGAGAAGGCTCTGTGTGTCCTCCACCTAGAACTTCCATGTAAACCTATTTCTCAATTCACAGGTAAGCGTTTCAGGAGCTTAATTAAATTTAAAGAGACTGGGTTCATGAGGTCTGACTTGAAGTAAAGGGACTAGATGGAAATGTTGCATCATACTATGTTGGATTATTTTTATTCCATTTAAACCTTATTAATCCAGTCTCTGCTAATTCAGAATTTATCTTTTGGAGCTTGACAGAAAAAGCATTAAAAACACCATACAGAGTAAAGTAATAATATTAACAATATTTATTTAACATATTTATTTCAACACTGTTAGCAACATTAAATATATACAGAGGAACATAACTTTTAAGAACTTTGAAAGCCCCTATTTTGACATGTTCAGATTCTGTATAGACAATATATTCATTTCATATTGTTCTGTTGATAAGAACAAGAACAAGATAAAGAAAGATAAAACTTCAATGGCAAATCTACTTATTAGCATACCTTATTTAGTTTTTTATGTTCTAAAGCATTTCAGCTATTTTAAGAAAACAGACTCTGCACTGATTCAGTAGTTCTTCCTTTATAATTCAGGTTGATAAGGTTTTCCAGTATGTGAAGATCGCTTTTAAGAATCCTCATTCCTCATACCTTTCTGGAGATGGAGTGGAGCTGCACTCGACCATCAGAAGTGCCATATGGATAACTGTTTGGACTGCAAGGGAAGAGATATGTATCTGAAGTGATGAGAGGCAGGACAGGAGTGAAACACTGCCCATCTCTGCAAATGTTAGGAATATGACCCATTGGATAGACTTTAGAATGACTGTGGTTAAGGCTTAGTACTAGATAACATCTTTAACTAGGAAAGAAAATAAGTCATCTGTTTATTAATTCAGATACTGTCTATAGATGTATTGTCAAGACAATCTTTTTTTTGTAAGATTTTATTTGGATTAAAATCTTTTGGAAAAGATGATATATTTGACACCTCATACATTTTATCAAAGACCTGTCATAAGCAATCTGGAATTAAGATAGAGAATGCCTCCTAAAGCAAACAAATAATCTTCTTTCAAGTTGCCAACTGTTCCCTTCGGCTAGAGACACATTAGAACCTTGTCACTTTTAGAAAATGTCACACAACCATGGAACTAAGGCAGACTTTTAAAACTTTAGTGAACTCCAAGAGTTGCAGAAAAGATCAAATAATTTTCCCTAGATCTTTCAATCTTGAGGACAGAGTCTAGGGACCCCCGAATTCTAGTTAATTGTTTCTTCTCTCTGTCTTGGTTGCACCATTCTCCACATTTTTCAGTAACCTATAACATGTGTTGCATGAATAATCATCTCTAAATATGCATTGGGTGCCTACAGCTTGCCAGGCCCTATAATGGGAACTGGGCACACAGATGTGAGTCTCATAGTGCCTGTCACAAGTATAGGTGACAAGACAAAGAAAGAAACAGATTTGAAGAGTTGTGATAAATGCTCAGACAAACACAGGATGCTCAGAATACTCAAGGAGGGACCGCTAATTAAGAACTTAACATAGACTAGGACATATGGAAGACTTACCGCGACAGAGAGTGGCCTCAGATGAGGCATTATGGTCCTACAGGAGTTAGGAGGGAGGAGAAAAATCTTCCTTACAGAGAGAATAAGATTACAGATGGATGAAGGATCTGAAAGAGTAAGACAAGAATAAAGAGTGTAAGTAGGGGAATAGTGAAAGGAGACTGGAGACAGGGAGGGACCAGACCTTGTGTGCCGTGGATAAGACGTTTGGGACCCACTGAAGTACTTTTAGGTTGGACACGTTCAAATCAAATTTCTTTTTGGCAACAATAGATATATACTCTGGAAATGGTTAAAATATTTGTTTAATAAATGAATGAGTGAATGAATGAACATACTTTTTTTCAGACATACGTAAACAATGATCATTTTAAGTTTCATCATGCCTGTACATGAAGGATGGTGATAAATCATACAATAGCAGTTAAAGGCTACTGTTTTAAGTGATAATCCAGCTTTTGTAAATATTAGTTGCATTTTACAAAACAATATAATTTCTTTCTTGTATTCATATTACGTCATTTACTGTAATGCTTTCATGGATGCATATTAGACTTCTTGGCACTTATTTCCAGGATTTAGTCATTTAAAGGCAGTAGTTTGTGAACTTTTCTAGGAAGATTCTGCTGGAAGAGATGGGTACACAGACTAGACATCACATGTTGATTGTCACAGCAAGAAGGACAAGGCAGGGTTTATGTCTTCATGGACCTTAAAATTTATAGGGTGGGGCATGAGGATAAGATGTACACATGAAAGGCAATAGATTGAAAGTTGTACACAAAAGAGTCAAACACCAAGTAGAGCTGAGTAAGTATCAGCAAGTGCGAATCTCATGCTATGACGATTCACAGGAGGAAGTGACCACAATTCATATGAGGAGCCTATCAGTAAAAAAGAACGTGCACATTCTTTTTCTGGCTTGCTTAAAAATGGTGAAATATAAGAAGCATTTGAATATATTTTTCAAATTATGGAATTTACATGGCATGTAAGAAATAGAAGCACTGAAATTCAATTAGCTAAGAGAAGACTAAAATTGCAAAGCTTTATTTAATGTATAACCAAGACATTTATGGCATCCCTCTGCTTTACAAAGTAAGCTTCTCTACAAAATGATTCTAAGTGTTTTGTATTAATGAAAAATGCAGTGCAGAGAGCACTTGAATTTAAGAGTGGAGAGCTGCAGTTCTTTTGTAAAAATTGTAAAGCCAGTTTGCTAATATGAAAAGGTATGGGCATTTATTTCTGGACTCACACTTTGACAATATAGATTTGTTTGTTTCTAGATGTATATACTGGAAACTTTGTGTTATCTTTAGCTTTTTGCCTATTTCTGGAGGTGTAATTAGATTTTTAAATTCATTAAAAATTTTTCTCTTTGACTACTTGCCAGGTTTAAATTCTTTATTTTTTAATAAAAATTTTTATTGTTATTTCCCCAATACATTTTTTTTTTCTACTGTACCACATGGTGACCTAGTTACACATGCATGTATACATTCTTTTTTCTCCCATTATCATGCTCCATCATAAGTAACTAGACATAGTTCCCAGTGCTACATAGCAGGATCTCATTGCTAATCCATTCCAAAAGCTATGGTTTTCATCTATTAACCCCAAGCTCCCAATCCATCTCACTCCCTCTCTCTCCCCCTTGGCAAACACAGCTCTATTCTCTAAGTCCATGATTTTCTTTTCTGTGGAAAGTTTCATTTGTGCTGTATATTAGATTCCAGATATAAGTGATATCATATGGTTTTTGTCTTTCTCTTTCTGACTTACTTCACTCAGGATGAGAGTCTCTAGTTCCATCCATGTTGCTGCAAATGGCATTATTTCGTTCTTTTTTATGGCTGAGTAGTATTCCATTGTGTATATGTACCTCATCTTACTAATGCAATCATCTATCGATGGACATTTGGGTTGTTTCCATGTCTTGGCTGCTGTGAATAGTGCTGCAATGAACATGCACGTGCATGTGTCTTTTTAAAGGAAAGTTTTGTCTGGATATATGCCCAAGAGTGGGATTGTGGGGTCATATGGTAGTTCTATGTATAGATTTCTAAGGTACCTCCATACTGTTCTCCATAGTGGTTGTACCAGCTTACATTCCCACCAACAGTGGAGGAGGGTTCCCTTTTCTCCACACCCCCTCCAGCATTTGTTATTTGTGGACTTATTAATGATAGCCATTCTGACTGGTGTGAGGTGGATTCTTGTGGTCATTTTGATTTGTATTTCTCTAATAATCAGTGACGTTGAACATTTTTTTTGTGTGCTTGTTGGCCATCTGTATATCTTCCTTGGAGAAATGTCTATTCAGGTCTTTTCCCCACTTTTCAATTGGGTCGTTGGCTTTTTTGCTGTTGAATTGTGTAAGTTGTTTGTATATTTTAGAGATTAAGCCTTTGTCAGTTGCATCATTTGAAACTATTTTCTCCCATTCTGTAAGTTGTCTTTTTGTTTTCTTTTTGGTTTCCTTTGCTGCGCAAAAGCTTGTCAGTTTGATTAGGTGTCATGGGTTCATTTTTGCTCTTATTTCTGTTGCTTTGGGAGACTGACCTGAGAAAACATTTGTAAGGTTGATGTCATAGAATGTTCTGCCTATGCTCTCTTCCAGAAGTTTGATGGTGTCTTGTCTGATATTTAAGTCTTTAAGCCATTTTGAGTTTATTCTCGTGCATGGTGTAAGAGTGTGTTCTCGTTTCATTGATTTGCATGCAGCTGCCCAGGTTTCTCAGCAATAGTTGCTGAAAAGACTGTCTTTTTCCCATTTTATGTTCTTGCCTCCTTTGTCAAAGATTAATTGACCATAGGTGTCTGGGTTTATTTCTGGGTTCTCTGTTCTGTTCCATTGGTCTGTCTGTCTGTTTTGGTACCAGTACCACACTGTCTTGATGACTGTGGCTTTGTAATATTGCCTGAAGTCTGGGAGAGTTATGCCTCCTGCTTGGTTTTTGTTCCTCAGGATTGCTTTGGCAATTCTAGGTCTTTTGTGGTTCCATATAAAGTTCTGGTTTGTTCTAGTTCTGTGAAAAATGTCATGGGTAATTTGATAGGGATTGCATTGAATCTGTAGATTGCTTTGGGTAGTATGGCCATTTTTACAGTATTAATTTTTCCAACCCTGGAGCATGGAATATCTTTCCATTTCTTTACATCTTCTTTAATTTCCTTGATTAATGTTTTATAGTTCTCGGCATTTAAGTCCTTTACCTCCTTGGTCAGGTGTATTCCCAGGTATTTGATTTTTTGGGGTGCAATTTTAAAAGGTATTGTATTTTTGTATTCCTTTTCTAATATTTCATTGTTAGTGTACAGAAATGCGAGTGATTTCTGAATGTTAATCTTATATCCTGCTCCTTTGCTGAATTTGTTGATCATTTCAAGGAATTTTTGGATTGAGTCCTTAGGGTTTTCCATATATAATATCATGTCATCTGCATAGAGTGACAGTTTTACCTCTTCTCTTCCTATATGGATGCCTTTTATTTCTTTTGATTGTCTGATTGCTGTGGCTACGACTTTCAGTACTGTGTTGGATAACAATGGTGAGAGTGGGCATGCTTGTCTTGTTCCAGATTTTAGTGGGAAGGCTTTAAGCTTTTCTCCATTGACTATTATATTTGCTGTGGGTTTGTTGTAAATGACTTTTATTATGTTAAGTTCCCTCTATACCCACTTTGGTAAGAGTTTTGATCATGAATGGATGTTGGACTTTGTTAGATGCTTTCTCTGCATCTATTGAGATGATCATGTGGTGTTTGACTTTTGTTAATGTGGTTTATGACGTTGATTGATTTGTGTATGTTGAACCATTCTTGTGCAATGGGAATGAATCCCACCTGGTTGTGGTGTATGATCTTTTTTTATATGTTGTTGGATTTTGTTGGCTAAAATTTTGTTGAGAATTTTTGTGTCTATAATTATTAAAGATATTGGTCTATGGTTTTCTTTTTTGGTGGTATCTTTATCTGGTTTTGGAATTACGGTGATGGTGGCATCACAGAGTGTCTTTGGGAGTGTTCCTAAATTCTTCGAGTATTTCTTGAGCATCTACTATGTAAAGTGGTAACAGTATTGCAGTATTTATTACAGTCAAATTACATGGGGTGTACAGGGAGGGTAATGATAATACTGCAGTGTGTAATTGTGATTCTTCATTTGCGAAGGAGCCAGTATATTTATATTGACTGAGGTAAAGGAAAATGAGGGTGATTTGGAACTTGAATGTACAAATCAGCAATTACATCAATAACATCAATCTGTTAAAATAAGAATATGTGTATTTATGCACATAGGATATATCCTATTGGATTATATCTAAAGAAGGTTTAGAAAGATGTCATTATAAGATAATTTTACTGTAAACCAAGACAACAGCAGATAGAAATTCCATAATGATTATCTGAAAAATACAGCTTTGAAGGAATAAACAACATGAAAAGAGGTTAATATTCTTAACTTTTTCAAATACATGCTTATAGACAAAATGTATTGATTGCTTTCCACTATACTAGGTGCTTTTAGAAATAATATCTAGGAGTTCCCGTCGTGGCGCAGTGGTTAACGAATCCGACTAGGAACCATGAGGTTGCGTGTTCTATCCCTGGCCTTGCTCAGTGGGTTAACGATCCCGCGTTGCTGTGAGCTATGGTGTGGGTCGCAGACGCGGCTCGGATCTCGCGTTGCTGTGGCTCTGGCGTAGGCCGGCGGCTACAGCTTCGATTAGACCCCTAGCCTGGGAACCTCCATATGCCACTGGAGCGGCCCAATGAAATAGCAAAAAGACAAAAAAAAAAAAAAAAAAAAAAAAAAAAAGAAATAATATCTAATTTTACCCTCATTACAATCCTGTCAAGTAGACACGTATTCTACCTTGCACAAGAAAGAGCAAACTAAAGCTGAAATGGAAAGTTACGTACCTGAGATCATTGAGCACAACTAGAATTTGAGCCCAGGTATTCCTGGTTCTTTCCCATTGTGTGGTGTGTGTGTGTGTGTGTGTGTGTGTGTGTGTGTGTAGAGAGAGAGAGAGTTAGAGGGAGAGAGAGAGCGAGGTTTGTTTTGTATGAGACATTTATTATCTACTGAGGAGTAAACTCTTCTAAATGAATCTAAGTTCATGTATTTTGTATTTTGGAAAAGCAGGACTTTTTTTTCCATGTAGGAAGTAAACCAAGTTTTATTGCAACCCTGACAATGATAAAGAGTTAGCTGTATATCCAGCTGCTTGAGTGGGCTTATTATTGTCACAAAATACATGCTCCTATTAGGTAAAATCCATTACAAAGAATGTAGAAGTTACTCATGCAAGCAAGTATAAATTAACTTTCAACCAGCAGAATTCTCTACAATTTATCATTTTAATCTATACTGTTGGGACCTAATTTTTAAGGGGACTTCACCAATATTAAGATAGTTTGAACCAAATAAGGATGTTTCAATAAAATTCCTTAATTGATATCTATTTACATATATAATATATATAATATATACGTAAAATTATAAATACTTGGTGAAAAATCATATGAATTAAGAGCCTGATTAACCCTGTCCTAAGTAAGTAGTACCCCTAATGAAATAGAGTACATCTTTTGCATTTAGTTTTTCAAAGGAAAATAAGTTGATATGAGAACTTGGTTTAAAATGCAGTGTGGAAGTGGGTTGATGCAATTACCTGCGCCTGTAGCATTGCTGAAACTAGGGACCTGGCCCTCTCTCCGTAGGAGCCATCCTCAGCCCCGTATGAGGAGAGAGGAAGAGAAAACTTGAAGAAGATGCTGTTGATTTTTATAAAAGCCACAAATTATGCATTTCTCCCTGTTCCAGGCTTTTTTTTTTTTTTTTTTCTTTTTATGGCTGCATCTGTGGCATATGGAAGTTCCTGGGCTAGAGGGTCAAATCAGACCTGGAGCTGTGGTCTACACCACAGCCACAGTAACACTGGATTTGAAACGCATCTGTGACCTATGCCACAGCTTGAAGCAATGCTGGATTCTTAGTCCACTGAGAGAGGCCAGAGGTTGGACCTGCTTCCTCATGGACATTATATTGGGTTCTTAACCCACTGAGCCACAGCAGGAACTCCACCTGTGCCAGGCATGTTGCATACATTATCTCATTTAATTGTAATAACCTTATGAGGTTCTAAATTAACTCAGTTCATACCAGGAAAGTAAAGTTGAGTGAGTCACATAGTTACTCAGTGGCATAGGCAGGATTCAAACAAACATCTGTCTACACTTAAACCTTATATAACAGTTTCTCCAAGCTATGGCAGCCATCCAAACTGGGTAACTGCTTCCAGAGCCAGTAGTAGTCCTAGTAAGATATTGTTTTTTAACTAGTAGAGTTTAGATTGTATCCAGAAACTAGGAGACATTAAAGGTTTATATAGAAAAGATGGCACAGTCACAGTTACAACGAAGGAAGACTGGGGTGGGACTATGTGGTATATGAGTGTATGGAAAGGGAGGGGCAGCAGCAATGAGTCTGTCGGACAGGTGGGCAGTTGTCCAGAAGAGTGGGGGTGAGAACGTTGATAAGGAGGGTGGCAGCCTAATAGAGATGTTTCTAGGCGGGACTCAGAGAAGTCGGTGATTGATTATTAACACAAGTCATGAAAGAAGAAGAAAAGTTGGCACTAGTTTTTTAAACCTGGAAGATTATGAAAATGATGGCATTGGCAGAGAGTTCTGTAAAGGTGTATGGCTCTGAGGACAATGACACCATTTTATCAAAATGCATGTGTTCAGAGGCGGTTGAAAGGTTGTAAAACGAGCTGAAATCAATCAGTGGGGTACCGTTGTCACTTTGGCAGTCGTAATGGAGTGAAAAAAATGGTCCCCAGACCTCTTGACTTTTGGGCCCTAACTGCTCATCTCAAACTTCTCTGGCTCACTATATGACCATGGGTAAAACATCTAACCATTTAACCTCGTTTAAAATGTGTAATACTAAAATTAAAAAGCCTGAAAAATGCCTTACAGGGAAGTTCCTGTCGTGGCTAAGTGGAAACCAATCTGACTAGCATCCATGAGGATGCAGATTCGATCCCTGGCCACGCTCAGTGGGTTAAGGATCTGGCGTTGCCGTGAGCTATGGTGTGGGTTGCAGACACAGCTTGGATACTGTATTGATGTGGCTGTGGTACAGGCCAGTGGCTACAGTTCTGATTTGACCCCTAGCCTGGGAACTTCCATATGCTGTTGGTGTGGCCCTAAAAAGACAAAAAAAAAAAAAAAAAAAAAAAAAAAAAGAGAAAGAAAAAAGAAAGGTGCCTTTTAGATCAGAAATCTTGAGATTACTTGAAGGTCCTAAATTGTAATTCCTGAAGAAAAAAACAGTTTTATATAGTTAGATATTTTTGGAACAAGATATGGTATAAGTAGTTTAAATAAGTAGACATGCAGTTTTATATTTAAGTCTATCTCAAATAATTCTTCTCTGAATAACTTTTTCATTAGTAAGATCTGAAAAAGGAAAGATTATTTCATTAGGCTTTCAGTTAACAAAAGTATTCTTTTCACCAGAAGAGTCCTATTATATGATGCCTTAACAATGAAATTTTTTTTTTTTTTTTTTTTTTTTTTTTTTTTTTTTTTTTTTTTTTTTGCTGCACCCATGGCATATGGAGGTTCCTGGGCCATGGACCCCTTTGTCACAGCAGAACCCAGAGCTGCAGCAGCAATAATGCCAGGTCCTTAACCCACTGAGCCACCAGGAACTCCTAAACTGTCTTTAAATATGGATATTAAACCCCTCCATTAAAATTATATTTTTATTAAGTGCCATTCAAATATCTTTGAAAGCGATGGTTTCTACTTTGATACCATTATTTCTGGCTTTGCCATCGTTTGCTTGGGATAGAAGTTCAGTGCTTACCTATGGTAGCTACTCTGTTCTGTCCTCCCATTAAAAAAAAAAGAAAGAAAAAAAACAAAGAGTGATAAACTCTTGCCTTTTTCAATGGAACCAGCGCTCTGTTAGCTCAGTCTCTAATAAGGAGAGGGCAAGTTGTCTATTGCTGTTAGGTCTAGAGCTATCAAATAATAAGAGATTGCCTCTGCTGTGTAATTGGGATTTTTAGTTAATCAATAATACCATCACTTATTGGGCATTCTGTGCCAACTTTACGCGTGACCATCACTTATTGGGCATTCTGTGCCAACTTTACGCGTGCTGTGTCACTTAACCTACATAGTTATCCTGTGAGGTAGTCACAGTCGTAATCCCTGTTTAAGAGCTTTTGAAAAGGTGAGTTCCTTGACTGCTGTCATGTGGCCGGTAACCGATGGATTCAAGACTCCAGCGCACACACGTCCGATTATGTGTATAGGAGGGTCTGTTACAGGGGTTTGACTTTATGCAGTTCTGGGCACTGGTCAAAGAGTCGCTGTAAGGTTGTTCTTTTCACACCCCATGCTGGAGCTCGACATTCACAGGGCAGGCACTGGGGAAGAAAAATGGATAAAGTGGGTGAGAGCCAGGACAAAGCTGGAAGTCACAAGTGCAGTCCTGGCACCCTTGCCCGCTTTCATCCCTCAGACCTGGCCAGGCCTTTTCCATTAGGAGCTGAGCAAGCACGCGGGGCTGGCAGTCAGAGACCCTGAAGAAGGCCTGGCGAAGGCCAAGCAATGATGGGCCCAGCTGAGGCCTTATGCCATCACCAAGGGCCATAAAGGAGCAACTACCTGTGTAAGCTGATTCCTTCCTACCTTCCACCTTTTCCTGCCTAAGACTCTCTCTGTGGCCCCACCCCAGTCAGAGCCAGCTGGGGAATGAAACTGTGGCAAGGGTGATGCACCTGCCAAGCTGCCGTGTCTCAGAGTTTCCACAACCAGGAACAAGAGTTTGATGGGAAGTCTCAAAGTGGGGAGTGGGAGTTCCCACTGTGGCTCAGCAGATTAAGGACTGATGATGTCTCTGTGACGATGGAGGCTTGATCCCTGCCCTCGCTCAAGGGGTTAAGGATCTGGCGTTGCCACAAGGTGCAGCATTGGCCTCAGCTGCAACTCCAATTTGACTGCTTAGCCTGGGAACTCCCATATGCTGCAAGAGTGGCCATTAAAAAAAAAAAAAGAAGAAAGAGTGGATTAAATATGGACAATGTGACCATCTATCATCCAGTCAGTTTGCACATTTCAGAGTGAGAGAGGGGCATAGATGTCATTGTTTTCACCCTCAAATCATGAATGTGAAAGTCCAGGCAAAATTTAAAAGGGTTACGTCCTGCAAGTTTGCATCCAGCCCCCAAATTTGAATGCTGAAATTCTTACCCATAATGCTATGGTATTTGGACTTGGGCCTTTGGGAGAGGATTAGGTCATGAGGTGGAACCCTCAGGAAGGGCTTAGCGCCCGTATAAAAGAGCCTCCAGAGAGCGCCCCCACCCCCTCCACAGGGTGAGGAGGCCACGATATTCACCCTGAACCAGGAAGCAAGGCCTCCCCTGACACCGCCTCCTGGGGCCTCAACCACGGACTTCCCAGCCTTCAGCACTGAGAGAAACACACTTCTGTGTTTATGTGCCTTACACGTTACAATATTCTGTTACAGCAGCTCCAACAGACTAAGGTGAAGAAATTTTCTCAAGACACCCAGTGAGGCGAGCTAATGGGAGGTTGAAGGGCCTCACGTTCCTTAAGTGTCATGCATTTTGCAGGTTTCAGTGGTGTACAGTAGTCAGCGAGTAATGTGGACTCAGTGTGACATCAGGGTGCCGTTATTGAAGAAAAGTTGTCTCATGCATGACATTTTAGTCAAAGGGAGGTAATTCTCTTATTATTTATTTATCACTGTCTTAACTTCAGAGTAACTGTCAGTATTCCCATTTGGCTCATAATACTCCTTAGAGTCTGTCTTCTTAGTAATAAGCTGATTATTCTTCCTTCTCTTTGATATATGTAGTTTCTTAGACAAAAGAGATAAATCTTCTTAAATCTGAAATATGAACCTCTTATCTGAGTACCTTATGGTCACTTGATACCTATTTGTGGAATGAAGCACTGTTCCTGTCATTTCTAAGTGTCCTCGGCACATTTCTGCCTGCGTCCCATTCTTCTGTGACCACCTCCATCTGAAAAGATGTTCCAAGTATCTCTTTGTTTTTCTTTTTCCCCTACAACTGTGGCAAAATTCCCTTTTACCTTCTCCAGTTTTCGGCCACCAGGAAAAATAAAGGGAGAAGCGGTCTTTGCTCCGCCCTTCCTCACACACGCTCCTTTGCCACTTTAAATTGGCCCCCTCTTCCTCTGCCTAAAGGAGTGGTGCTTCCCAGCAGCATCGGGTTGGAGAGAAGCATGCCTTTGACCTGACCCTGCTGACGGGGCAGGGAGGTAAGAGGGGGGGTGGCCTAAGAACAGCAGAACTTGGAAAAGGAAAACTCATCTCTTCTGTTAACGCCTTCTCCTCCTATGACTGGGAGGCAGGGAAACACAAAACAATAATATTTGTCAGCAACACATTCTTCTGTTTCCTGCCTCCCAATGTGTGTGAGGGCCTCGAGGGACCTCTCTTCCATCCGAGAAAGACAAGTGATACTTGAGGTCAGAGGATGAGGCTCAGCTTATCCCTCATTCTGCTCTTGGAGGCTCCCTTCCTGGAGCTCAGCCAGCAGCCATGGGAAACCTCATGCTGCCCCAGTCTTCTCTGCCTCCTGGATGAGTCGAGGGGGTTTGGCTGGTTGTCCACTTGAGAACAGGCCAGTCACCAGAACATTTCTAAGCAAAAGTATCCAGACAGCAGAGTGTGTCCTTGGAAAAGAAACTGCTATTGAGAAATTGTTCTGGATAAAACATATAAGATGGACAACTATCTGCCCAAAGCCAGGGAATAAATGCCTTGATTTCAAAACGTGACTATTGCACAGGTGCCTTAGGTGCAGAAGTGAAAGTGATGCTGCTTATTCCCACTAGGGCTTCAGAACTCTGTCATGGCTCCTGCCTGCGGTTGTTATCTCTTCCTCTCTCCTTCTATGCTTCCAGAATCTCACATTTGCCGCTTACAGGTGGCCTGCAGGAACAAACGCCAGATGCCTAAGTGACTGCAATGATAAAAGCTAGTCTTTAGAGTTCCCGTTGTAGCTCAGCAGGTTACCAACCCGACTAGTATCCATGAGGACACAGGTTCTATCCCTGGCCTCGCTCAGTGGGTTAAGGATGCGGTGTTGCAGTGAGTTGTGGTGTAGGTCACAGATGTGGCTCAGATCCCGCATTGCTGTGGCTGTGGCGTAAGATGGCAGCTACAGCTCCTATTCAACCCCTAGCCTGGGAGCTTGCATATGCCATGGGTGCAGCCCTAAAAATTACACACCCGAAAAGGTTAGCCATTAAGATAGAGACAGTCATCCAGAAAGGGTAGGGACGAATGATTAGAATTAAAGCATCGGGAGTTCCCATTGTGACTCAGTGGTTAACGGACCCGAGTAGCATCAATGAGGATATGGGTTTGATCCCTGGCCTCGCTCAGTGGGTTAAGGTTCCAGCATTGCTGTTAGCTGTGGTGTAGGTTGCAGACGAGGCTCAGAGGATCCCGCACTGCTGTGGCTGTGGTGTAGGCTGGCAGCTGTAGCTCTGATTAGATCTCTAGCCTGAGAACCTCCATATGCTGAGGGTGTGGCCCTAAAAAGACCAAAGGGGGAAAAAAAAAAGAATTGGTATGTCCTTGCATACAATTTTCAGGAGTGAGGTCTTGTAGGATTCTCCTTCAAAACCCCTTTTTGCTTTTTAGGTCTTTGCTTAGCCTAGGTTTCTTACCATCACCCTCCCCCCCCCACCAAAAAAAATAGCAGAGCCTATGACAAAAGCTTCCTCGCAGGTATTTTACCTTGGAAAGTGCTCCCGGGACAGGACTGGCTGGGAGAGTGACTCAGGAAAAGAGGGAAATTCAGTCCAGCCCAGTCCCTGACCCTAACCCACTGTGACGCTGGTCACCACAATAGCATCTGGGCCTCCACCCCGCGGAGAGCCTCTGAGAAACTGCGTCAAGAGGGCGTCAAATGAGTCTCCCTGAGGAGCTGGGTCAAGGTGAGCCTGTGGGTCACTGCCTGCTCTTCCAGATTTGTTGCATGAGTCAGATTGACTGAGTGCTCCCCTCACACACCCCACAAGCTGGGAGCTGTCGGGGTTCAGGGCGGAAAGTGAGGGAGCCAAGGTGACCAGAACTATAGTGCTGCTGTCAGGTGTCAGTGGCTGTGCTGGCTGCTCTAGTGATGCTGTAGTGATGCCACAGTGAGAAGATGGCCCAAGGCTGTGGGGCTGGCCTTGCACCACACAGTGCTCAGGCCTCTGCAGCGGGCAGGCCACCCAGTGAAATGTATTCATCTTAGGTTTTCCTTCCTTGTGGTTTGCTTTGTTTTGTTTTGTTGTTTTGCTTTTTTTTTGGGGGGGGGGCAGCGCTGCACCTGCAGCATATGGAGGTTCCCAGACTAGTGGTTGAATCAGAGCTGCAGCTGCTGGCCTACACCACAGTCACAGCAATGAGGGATCCAAGCCACATCTGTGACACACACCACAGCTCATGGCAGCGCCAGATCCTTAACCCACTGAGTGAGCCCAGGGATCAAACCCTCATCCTCATAGATACTAGTTGGATCTGTTTCCGTTGCACCACAATGGGAACTCCTTTCATCGTGTTCTTCAACTGCTTCTTACGCCAACACTTTGTTGGCTATACCTTCCATCAAATGGTCCCTGGGGTCATCTTTGGGGACTTTTTAAGTGTGAGTGAGGGCAACTTTAAGGCTTGAATAATATTCTAAAAGCTTTCACCACATCTTGTGCCCTTGCACTTGAAATTTTTAAGGATGAAAGCAAATAAGTTGTCCATTCACAAAATAGAATTATGGCTGCCTTTTTTCCTCGAAAATATAGACTATCTTTATTTTTGTCTTCATCTGTCATTATAGAATCTTATCAGAGACATTAAATAATGGTCAAGTTAACTTTGTTTTGTTAAAGATAAAAAGGTAGACTATCTCTGGAGGTTTATAGGAATTACAGAAAAATCTGAGCTAGCAAAATCTTGGGTTCTGGAATTAGTTGTTGCCATCTTGGTTATCTGACGTCATTAGTAAATATTTTTTTTATTGCACTGATGAGGAAAAGTATGGATGATGGTATTCATGATCTTACAGACCTAAAAAATTTAAAGCTGTAACATTTAGTAAAATGTGTTTCCATCAAGAAGGTAGTATTTGGTTGTTTTCCTTTCTTTTCCTGGTAGTTTGAAAGAAAACCAATGTTTTCTTCATATGTAACAAAAAGTTAGACTCTGAAAACCAAAGCACGTGGGTTTTTTTGTTCGTCATGAAGAATTCCCCCCCATGTAGAAAAGGGTAGAGACCCCGCATGACTGTTTTCTGTTGTCTTCCTCCTTCAGTTTTTGTTTTTCAGTTTCTCCATCTTTGGAGGAATGATTGACAAATATAATTGTTTATGTGTGTAACTGTGTAATTACATGTAATTATATATAACTGTAATTGTGTACAGTGCAGTGTATACAGTTGTGTGTGGTTTATGTACACATACATGGCGGGATGATTACCAAGATCAAGGCAACTAACACAACCACCACGTCGCATAGTGAACTCTCTGTGTGTATGTGTGTGTAGGTGTGTGTGTGCCAAGAATGCTGGAGACCTCCCCTCAGCCACTTTCAAGTAGACGGTGCTGTATCATTGGCTGTAGTGACCGAGAAGGTCCTCAGAGCATCTTCTATAACTAAACCCTTTGACCTACGTCTCCCCAGCTCCCTCCCCCCAGCCACTGACAACCACGATGCTATTCTCAGTCTCTATGGAATCGCCTTTAAAATACATACATTCCACATATTCGTTGATACTACGCAGTATTTATACTTTGCTGTCTTCCTCTTTCCTTTACGAAAACCATCACGTTGCCTGTGGGGACAGGTTAGGCCCCAGCACTGCCTAGAGCAGGGCGAGAGGGTGCTGTCATGGTAGCAAAAGCATTCATCTCCATTTTTAAAGGAATGATAACGAATTGTTTGGGGAGGTGTACAGCATTATATGCCTCTCTTTTCACACCAGTATTCTATCACTTTGAAAAGAAATGAGACTTTAAGTTTTAACACACTTATTAAAACTTGCTCCAAGGAATTGGAGGCCAGTGATGAGGAAGGGTTGAGGCCCTAGACTGTAGAGAAGAGCTACTGAAGGCGAAAAGGAAGTTACCTATAAGGAGGTGGAGACAGCACCAGCGTCAGGTGTTTGGAGCAGGTGTGGGCTAACTTGCTGCACAATAGCTATGAGATCTGAGGTGCCACAAGGGGAGAAAAGTAGAAAGCAAATTGGAAATTGTTTTCCTACAAACTGGAAGCCACAGGGCTTGGGAAAGTAATTCTGGGATTTCTACCTCAGACATACTTATGAGTCCTTTGAAATTTAGGTCTCAAAAAATATTTATTTCTCAAGTTCCATCATGCTATAGGACAAAATATGATTTTGCTGTAAAATATGGACTTGAAACAAAATTGATTCATCAGCCATAGATTAAAAGCAGATCTCGTCCAAATAGTTTTTTATGGGATATATTTGCTATCTTTTCTTAATGCAGGCAGTTAAAAAAATAGAGTTTTAGTGTTCTGTCCTGAATGTCTTTCTAATGTTTTATTTGGTGCACTTTAGAAAATAAGTATTTTTCTGTGGTACAAGCTAAGAGTATGCTGTTTCAGCTCTTATATGGCATTGAAGGAGGGATAATGGATGGTGTTTAGGGTGTAATGTCATTGCTGATTGTTTTAGAGGGATTAGTGGAATTTTTTGTGCATTGCAGTAAATTCTAACTATTAGGCAGTTCTTGAAGACACTAGTTGACATGTACAATATAGGGGAAAAATGAAGGAAAGAGGGCCACTTCCTTCTCCCTGGAGCTCTGCTCTGTTTCTCCTGTGCCTAATTGTTAAGTTCTACCCATCCTTCAGAGTTCAGGGAAGGTCTGTCGTGGGGACATCCCCGCTGGCAAATGCAGTCACCACAGGCTTCGATGGCACCTGCCCTCCTTTTAGTATTGTGTTTCAGGATACATTTTTCAATTTGCGTGGTTACTTAATACTTGTCTTTCTCATTAAATTGTAAATATCATCAGGGCAGGATATTTATTGTTCAACAGCAGATTCCCAATGCTTGGGAACATGGCAGGGGCTGGTCATAATCACCAACACTGTTGAGTACTTATTATGTGTCAGGACCTGTTCCACCACTTCCTGGATCCTCTCATCTAATTGTCACCACAACCCCGTACAGCAAGTGTTATCATTCCCATTTCTGGAGAGGAACGTGATACTCGGAGAGCTCTGTCACCTGTCCAGTGTGACAGACGTAAGGAATGGCAGAACTGGCATTCATAATGGCTGTCTGGCTCTAAAGCTCATGCTCTTGGGACCATCAAATACTTGTACAAGGGAGGAAACGAGTAATAAAGTCTTCAGTCTGAGCTCTGCCGATTTTACAACATGGGGGCTGGGGTTGAAGATGACCCACACCTGGTAGATGTAGAAAAAGCCCGTCCAGGGAGAAGGGCTTCACGTCTACCCTGTCGGAACTTGCTTTTCAATAAATTTGTTTTCCTGGGACAAATTTGAGTAAAAATGGGAATTCTAAATAGAATGAGGCATAAGGGTGTTTCTTGAATTTTATGTAAAACATGCATGTCTGGAGATTTTCATTGATTTAATAAGACAAAGAAAGGCAGACATAGCCACAATATTCAGCTAATATTAACAAGAATTCTTCATTATATAAGCAGCACAGCTATTTTTGAAACAGTTAAACTTTGCAAGTCTGGGTTTTAGCAGCACCTGTGAGCTATTGCAGAGCAGTGGTTGCAAAGTACCGGTCAGTGACTCTTTACCGTCTGCCTGAAAGAGGAGAGGAGAGAGTACGTGGTGTCTGCACTTGAGTCATGGGAGACAGCCTTTGTGAAACTGTCCTTTTTGATGTTAAAAGAGCCATTATTTCATAAAACAGTTTTGCTAGCAGATTCTGGGTTGGTGGGTTATTTTATTTTGTTTTCTTTGCTTCTATTTTTTATATATTTGTTTGAAAAAATAAATAGTTGCTGACCCCATGTTGAATCTCCCACCTTTGTTTTCATCTACTGCTCCATGAAATCCCAAAGTTTGGGAATCACTGATCCTAAGGATTTAAAGTCAGTGAAACGTTTTTGGAGGAAATCTTTGTATAGATTTATGTAGTTTTTTGTTTGTTTTTCCAGTTTTATAAAATTAATTAGTAAGAAAGCAT
Organism: Sus scrofa; assembly: GCF_054392235.1. Taxonomy (NCBI): domain Eukaryota; kingdom Metazoa; phylum Chordata; class Mammalia; order Artiodactyla; family Suidae; genus Sus; species Sus scrofa. The sequence goes on from NC_139383.1 coordinate 5,689,229, forward strand.
AAAGATGCAAAGGCAGAATGGCAGAGAGTGTAGAAAGGTCTGCTGCCCACGAGACATGTTCTGCTGCGTGTGAAGCTTCTGCCGGGAGGGACGTGCACTTGAGAATTACTGCCTTGAAAACTAATTGCTATGGTCTTTTCCCTAAAGAAACAAAGTGGAAATTAGTGTTTGCTTTTTTTTTTTCTTTAAGGAAAAAAAGAAACATCAAAAACACTTAACCTTTCTGTAAGAACAAATAGAAACAACACTTTTTTTTCATTCTTTTTTTATTTCTGCAAAACGTCTTATAAGCCTGTATTAGAAAATGGAAATGTTACAAAAGCTATCTGGTAAAGATAACCAAGAACCATTCGACAATGAGTAAAGCATCCTTTTGTGGGGGGAAAAAAAAAGTTGGCCCTCTGGAATAAATTTTAATAAACTGGTAGCCAAGGGATCAGCATTCATGTGTGATTAGGTTTTAAAAATTGGGTGATTGCCATAACTGCTGAGTGGCATTACCGGAGTCTGTGCTATTTATTGGCTATAAACATTTCTTCCCTTTATTTTTAAATGGGTGCTAATGTATTTATCCTGTGATATGCTTCGTATAGTGTGTTACATGTAACTTGGTTCTTTTTTTTTTTTTTTTACTTTATTTATTTATTTAAATTTTATTTATTTTTAATTGTTACTTCTCCAATAAAATACACCAAAAAGACAGCTTACAGAATGGGAGAAAATAGTTTCAAATGATGCACCTGACAAGGATTTAATGTCTAGAATATACAAGCAACTTATACAACTCAACAGCAAAAAAAGCCAACAATCCAGTTGAAAAATGTTCAAAAGACCTGAATAGATCTTTCTCCAAAGAAGATACACAGATGGGTAACTTGGTTCTTAAAATGTTCTTTCTTACTAATGTGAGTGTAAAGAGTCAAAAACATTTGGAAAAGCATTTTGGTAATTACTGTAAACATTTAAAATCACATATCCTTTAACCCAAGAATTCCACTTCTAATATGGTCTTCCACAGAAATATGTGAACAAGAGTTTATCTTCATTAGATAATTTTTTAATCATGAAAACCAAAAGCAATCAGAATGTCCCCTAAAGGAAGAAAGTTTGTATAAATTATGATACCTACAAATTATGGTACACCATGACACCAAAAGAAAGAATGGAGCAGAACTGTAGTTACGTTAATGGAAAGAATATTGTGATGTATTATTGAATACAAAATGAATTTATAGAACTTTCATTATCATATAATTTTTGTTTAAAAGAAGAATAGATTGATATGTGTATATATACATAAATATATACACATATATAATATAAGTATGCACATATATGATATGCATGTTAATGCAGGATTAAGAGGTCTGGAAAAAATATACACCAAATTGTTCACAGTGTTGACTTCTGGAGAGCGAAATTAGGACGGTATTGATGCGGAGGAGGCACTTCCATTTTTAAAATTTTTGCCATCAATTTATAATTTAAGAAAACAAATATTTAGCACTATGAAGGCTGAAATAAAGCTCTCCTTAATATCAGATTAATTGGTGAGAGATTTATATGAAAGCAGCTTAGCTGCTAATAATCCTTTGAAGTGAGACATGTTTTGCATATGGAATAAAAGATTGTGGTTCTTTGGGGGCTCTTCGTAGGCAGTAGTTCTTTTGGAGTCTCCAGCAAAGCTGTAGACTTAGCGGTGAGAGTCCATTCTTGTCGGTCCATAACTCTGGCTCCCTGGGATCTCAGTCACCTTGGGGTTGCTCACATCTAATGAAGAACTAACCGAGGTAACTGAGGTTGAACAGGTTATTCCAACAGGTAGTCAGCCCAAATTAATGTGAACAGCTGTTGGGTCTAAAGACAAGTGCGGCGGATGTCAGTACAAAGCAGCTGTTGCTTGGTGAGCTAAACAGTGAGTGGCATCTCTGTGCCGTGCTGCTGCGTCAGATTTAGTTACAAGCTCTGGAGACAAAGATAAATGCCAGTGTGCAGGTGGGAGTCAAGTGCTAATTTCCTATTTTGAGAAAAGCCAATCACATTTATTTTGATTTTCTACTCTAACATTAAATCTACTTCTGACTGCAAAGGAAATAATTACCTATTCTATGAAGTCGTTAGTTTACTGAGTAGCGTTTTAAAAAATAACAAAGCCTCTCGTACTATTCTTGTGTTTTTTAAAAAATAACTAATTGAAGACACTCACTGCCAATATGTTTTTAAAATGTGCTATACAGACACAATTGCTATCTCTAGCCAAGTTTTAATGCTGTAAACAAAATAGACTATTTATTCTTTTAAGGAGTACTTGGTTCATTGCGGACTTTAGACTGGAGAATGTCCCTAAATATATATTTTAAAGGAATAAGCAATGCTATCAGTTTATAAAAGATGTTCCAGTGGTGTAACTACAAAATACACCCTCAAAACCTGCCTCATTTTTGCAAACTGCCTGAAATTATATAAAATGTATTGTCTCTGTTGTAGAACTACATTAAGAGGTAGTAATGAGATTTGTCTTTAAATAAGTTTTTTTCTGGTTGTGAAAGGAATATATGCCAGAACATAGAAAAATATTAGTAAGTTACCTCAGAAAATTCAGAATTCCTCTAAGAAATATTGCGGGGAGCCGAGAAAATGCAGAGACTCGAAAAAAGGACCTTGCCTGACAGCAGAAGAACCTGAAGGCAGGTTCCCAACCAAGGAAGGGAGCTCACCTGAACGGTACAAGCCGAAGGTGGGCTTCTGGTCAGGATAAAAAGCCTGCCTGAACGGTGCATGCCAAAGGTGGGCCTCTGGTCAGGATGAAAGCCTGCCTGCACGGTACAAGCCGAGGGCAGGCCTCAGGTTGCACAGCTCTCACTTTGATGCTGATGGGGAAGAATGGGGGCTTCCCTGGGAAAACAATTTCCATGTTTGCACCGGAGAACATGGATTGTTTCTCAGGTGACCTAGTCTTTCCTGCTGTTTTATTGGTTATTCAGTTTCCCTCAGTCTTTCCTGATTATTTACTTCTTATTCTTATTTCCCATTCTTATTGTCCTGTGGTGATGTGCGATTTAACAAAGTTACAACAATCATATAACACGAATTTCATCCTGAAGGACTCGCCCCTGTTTAAATCCAACTTAGTGAAAACCTAGTGTTTATCTACTAACTAGTTAGTTATACAGTAAACTTTAGAGGTAGGATCTTAGTGAGGTTCATAAAAGTTAGACATGTATTATCCAAAAAACCTAGCTGTGAGTTTTGTCTTTGATTTTAAAAGCTTTTAAGTGATAGCTAGTTTAGTTAAGCTGGTTTATATTTTCTTACACTCTCTCCCTGCCATAACGCTTTGAAGATAAGCACAGTCTACAAACAAGGTTTGTGAGTGCCAAATTCTTGTGTCGTGAACTCTTCAATTTGTAAAGACTGGCTGGCCATGGGATGGTTTGTACTGTCTCCTCCTTTCCACATGATGTATTGTACCTAATTGCTCTTAAATTGTACTCACTAAGTTTAGTTAAAACAAAGAGCTTAAAACATGATATATAGCTGCTATACCATGTAGTAGTTAACCAATGTACTTTTAACACTGTGATGTCATCTGTAGCAAAAAGCTGTCTATATAATCAACCACTTATGCCAATAAAATTTGCGCAGTCCAGCGCCCTGAAAGAAAGGACAAAGAGGCTGTCTCCGTATTTGTACATTTGCCGACGCCATCCATCTTCTTTGGGGAAGTGTACACTCCCTGGCTGCTGGAGCTGGCGTCCGACAACAAAAAATGATATTATAAACAATGTAAAAGTGATAAACTGTTCTAACAAAATTTAAAAAGTTTAAAAGCATGTTTAGTATATATGATCAAAGGACTAATTTCTTTAATATGCATGCCATTCTTACAAATTAATAAGATAAATTGGCAGGTGAATTTTCCTTGAGGCAGGATATCACATTGTGTGTGTACTCTGGTGATGTGACTTTTTGCACTTTATAGTTTGGAGTAGGTAGTGATTATAATGGGTAATAGTCATTCACTTCTTTTTTTTTTTTTATTTTCCCACTGTACAGCAAGGGGGTCAGGTTATCCTTACATGTATACATACATTGCAATTACAGTTTTTCCCCCACTCTTTCTTCTGTTGCAACATGAGTATCTAGACATAGTTCTCAATGCTATTCAGCAGGATCTCCTTGTAAATCTATTCTAGGTTGTGTCTGATAAGCCCAAGCTCCCGATCCCTCCCACTCCCTCCCCCTCCCATCAGGCAACCACAAGGTCTCTTCTCCAAGTCCATGTTTTTCTTTTCTGAGTCTTAACGGCTCGAGACCTCACACACCAGTTAAAGGTTGAGTTCTAGGACTTCCTGCTGTGGCGCAATGGGATCAGCAGCATCTCTGCAGTGCTGGAGCACAGGTTCCATCCATGACCTACCTGGTAGTGGGTTAAGGATCTGATGTTGCTGCAGCTTCAACTGGGATCTGATCCATAGCCCCATGAACTTCGTATACCACGGAGTGGCCAAAAAAAGAAAAAAAAAAGTTTGAATTCTAACAAATAGAGCTGTGCAACAGTGAAATCTGTGGGCACTCTGATCCCAACCGTACTCCAGGTGGGGATTGTGTCAGCTTTTAGTATCAGGGGTGATGTATAGGAGATTTTCCCACTGGAATGTGTGATGGACAAGATGATCCCTAAGGGTCTTTCCCCTGATAAGCTGCAGAGCTTTTGTGATTCTAAGCGTCTATCCATCTTCTAGAGTTGGGTTTTGGAGTAGATTTTTATCCTTCTCTGCTTTAATTTATTCATTTTACAAACATACCTGATTCATATATTTTTCCTTTATTGACTTTAACATAAAATCTTTAAAAAATTATGGATAGCTAATCCACACTAGATGCCACAACAATTATTCTGATTCTACGTTATTAATTTTTCTTTTGCTGCTATTGCTATTTTTGTCCTTTCCTTCCCTTCCCTTCCTTTTCCTTTCCTTTCCTTTTTTCTTTTCTTTTCATGGCCACACCTGAGGCATATGGAAATTCCTGGGCTAGGGATTGAATTGGAGATGCAACTTCCAGCCTACTCCACAGCCACAGCAACACCAAATCTGAGCCACATTTGCGACCTATGCCACAATTGTGGCAATGCTGGATCCTTAACCCTCTGAGCAAGGTCAGGGATCAAACCTGCATCTTTATGGAGAGATCAGGTCCTTAGCCCACTGAGCCACAAGGAGAACTCCCATTGTTGTTTCTTCTGTTGTTGTCGTGCAGCTTATCCCCCGATGCACTCTCAGTCATGTGACTGTATGAAGTTATAGTCTCATGTGTTTTGACATGTACATAACTTGTCATCATAGGTTTCCTGAGTAACCACAGTGGTACTTATGTGTTTTCAACTGGGTTTGCTTCATGTGAACTTCCTTAGGTGAAAGAGGGGGTATTTATGTGATGGTATATTGGTCATATACTGTAGAAAATTTTTTGGCTTTTAGATGAACATATCTAATATAAAATATAAAGTTGTGAAAGTATTAAAAATAGCAGAAAGCCTGCGCACACATCCTGTTAAATATTTTTGCAATAAAGTCAGTGCCTTTATAAAAGTAGAGATATTTGAAAAGGATCATTAAGGTGCTTGGCTTTGGGGATTGAACCTCATTGTCTCACGAGAAAAGATTACTGCACCACTTTTCATCATCTGAGTAAACGTAGTTATCCAGTGAGTACTGTCATGGGTTTTTATACCTAAAGTTTAAACATGCTGAGAAGGCAAGACCCAAAGAAGAAGAGAAAGGGTAAGAACAAAACCAAGTAGAGGGCACCATAAAATTCCACACCACCGAAGATCGTTCCTTTTATGTTTTTCAGCCTGAAAGAAATGCTTTAATAATTTTTAGTCTGCTTGATTTTATGGGGCTAGTAAATCCAATACCTCTAGAAGTAATGGGAACAGCTCACATTGGTCCATATAAAGGACACAAAAGAAAGCATTTGGGGAGTTCCAGGGTGGCTCAGTTGGTTAAGTACCCAAGGTGTCACTGCCGTGGCATGGGATCGATTCCTGGCGGCAGAACTTCTGCATGCTGTGAGCGCGGCCAAAAAGTGCCTTTGGTTTTTTGATAGAAAATCATGACATTATTGGTCTATAATTCACATTTTTAACTTTTAAGGTAGTGCTCTGGTCATTACCTTATCATCCTCTCATTTAAAAAAAAATTAGTTAATCAAATCTATATTCTAGGAGACCTTAGAAAATAATAGATTAATGGAGCTTCTCCATTTTATGAAAAATGTTTTGGTTGCTAGTGGTGCCAGGTAGCAAATTGTGTTCCTTTTGCATCCCAGTGAGATGCCAGACACTATGGTAGTTAATTTGAATATGGCGCACACTCTCAAGAGATAGATTCTGCCTACCCTTGACTTTCTATTCAATGGAAAAACTGTAGGTAAAGAAAATAAATCTGTTTTGTGTTTTCACCAACAGTGGTAGAGTTTAAAAAGAGAAACCTTAAAATGTATCAGTATTACATTTAGATATTGAGATAATAGCATTTACAGATTTTGAAGAGATGTAAGTTTAGCTCTCCTTGGGCAGCAGAACAATGTAGCTACAAATATAACTAGGACATCTGTAGACAGATTTTGTATCATTACAGTTTGGTAACCCATTTGCTATTATAAATCTGAAGCTGGCTAGATCAAGAGAGAATCAATTATTTTTGAAAGTTTCATTTTGCTATATAGCTGTCTGCTTAATCCTTTAAATGAGATATTTTAATTTTATAATTCTGGAATTAATTTTAGCCTGAAAATCAGTTTAAATGTACTGTATCTTTCCAAACCATCTTAATCAGAGTGTACTAGATGCAACTTAAGTCTTTCCTTGGTGACTCAGTGGGATCTTTATTTATGTATTTGGGTTATTGTGATTATTTAGAGTCAATGAAGCCTTATATCTGCGGGTGGTTGGTGGGCCAAAACATGTTCTTAACCAGTTATGCCCAGCTACCCTTCCCGCCAGTTTGTGCCACAGTGTTCAGGGACGTTTATGGTGGCATGCATGCTCCAGGTCAGGCCATGCCACAGTGTTCAGGGACTTCTCTGGTGGTGCTGTGTGCTCCAGATCAGGACATGGTTATGGTTGGGTGACTACTTTTCAGTCATGCTCATCTGTGATTCCACAGCACAAAGAGCCATCCCTCAAGCATTTTTTTTTTTTTTTTCTCCTTCAGAAATACCTTTTAGGAGCTCCCTGTTAGCCTAGCAGTTAAGGATCTGGCATTTTCACTGTTGTGGCTTGGGTCATTGCTGTGGCACAGGTTTGATCCCTGGCCCAGGAATTAGTGAGGGATTAAAGATGCAAAAGACCCATGCAGATGCGTGCGTTAGTGTGTATATCACATCCATGAAAGGCCTAGGAGGTGACATGTTCCTCAGAGACTTTGTTTTGTGATTGTCGACAATATCGCTATGAGCAAGAAGAGCCAATCTGTCCTTTGTTGGAAGCTCCAACCTTAATTTACTGGTATCTACTAGGATGACTGTTGGTAGGACTTGATGCAATACCCTAGATTAGCCTTGTAAAAATACTGAGTCAGATTGTGCTCTTAAATGAGTTTTCAGGAAACAGACATCACATTTTCTCCAGTATATATTCTGGCCTCATTTTAATGTTTTAAAACCCCCTCAGAGGGTCAAATGCATTTGCTCAGTGATTTGCCTCTTCACTGAGTTTCGACTGGAGGTAGAGTAACTACCTATCTTTCATTCAGAGATTAAAATTTCGGTTCCAGGTTAGATTCCAGCGTAGGTGAGAGACACAGATTTGGAGGCAGACACATTTGGATTTAGCCCTCAGCTCCTCCATTTATTTCTGTATGACGAGAGTCTCTCTCGCTTCGTTTTGCTTTTGCGAGTAATTAGGATGACGCTGCCAGGTTTGCAGGCTTCTTGTGGGTAACGATTCAAAAGCAACTGGCGTAAGGCCCACACATGAATGGTAGAAATAAAGTTGTAGTTATCTTCATCATCATTATTCTTATGGCTGGGATTATCATGTTTGCTTATTTTCCCTTGTTCAGGAGGTTGATCAGTGAGGAATTTCAATAGCTGCCTGTTCCAAGACTGGGCATCCTTCTGACCCATCAAGGTGGCCTGTGTTTGCCATTTCCAGGTTCTGCACTGCTTATTTTCTCCTTTACAGTCAGCGAGGCTATGGTTTATTTCACCCACTTGTTTTGATTGAGAAGACAGCCTATTCAGAATGCTCTTAATGAGATTTACTAAACTTTGGTTTAAACTTAGAATTTATGAGTCTGCAATATTGTTGTTTACCACTTTGGAGAAGTCTCAGGGCTAAAATGTTAGAGGTGTATGGTGGTGAACCCTGCCCTTAAAACGTGCAAAGATGCCTTAAACTTTCAGAGATGTGACGCAGGCAGCCCTGTGCCCACCTGCTCCACGTACATACACAGGCCTGCACACGGACGTGCACCGTTCCCACCTCTGGCCTCTCCCTCCCTTTCTTTTCTTTGCCACCAACAGCGTGTTTGCTGCTTACTTGTTCCTATTCTACTGTGATCTTCGCTCTCAGTTTCTGTCTTCTGTGGTTGTTTCTCCCTCCCATCCTTCTCAACTATGGAATTATTGGGCTAGACTTTGAAGTTATACTTCTGCTCTGCTTATGTCAGCTTTTGACTCGTCACACTAGACTCCATAAGCCTAGGAGCCCTTACATCTAGTGAGCCCTCAGTAAATGCTGAGTGAATGGGAGCCTTAGCCCTGGGGACCAAGGTCATTTGTGCATTTTCAGAGACTTTTATTTATTTATTTATTTATTTATTTATTTTTTTGTCTTTTTGTCTTTTTTTTTTGTTGTTGTTGTTATTGTTGCTATTTCTTGGGCCGCTCCCGCGGCATATGGAGGTTCCCAGGCTAGGGGTTGAATCAGAGCTGTAGCCACCGGCCTACGCCAGAGCCACAGCAACGCGGGATCCGAGCCGCGTCTGCAACCTACACCACAGCTCACGGCAACGCCGGATCGTTAACCCACTGAGCAAGGGCAGGGACCGAACCCGCAACCTCATGGTTCCTAGTCGGATTCGTTAACCACTGCGCCACGACGGGAACTCCCAGACTTTTATTTTTAATGGTGATGAACTTTTGTTTTGATTTTTTTGCCTGCTTTTTGAGAGTCCAGCATGAAAATGAGTCCTCAGGTAATTGTTTTCAATATTGTTGATAAAAATTAGCAAATAGTACGTGAAGCATATATGGAGGTAAATATGATTTGTTATCTTAAAGTTACTTTTTTTTTGTCTTTTTGCCATTTCTTGGGCCACTGCCGCGGCATATGGAGGTTCCCAGGCTAGGGGTCAAATCAGAGCTGTAGCCGCCCAGCCACCTGGCCTATGCCAGAGCCACAGCAATGCGGGATCCAAGCTGAATCTGCGACCTACACCACAGCTCACGGCAACACCGGATCCTTAACCCACTGAGCAAGGGCAGGGACCAAACCCACAACCTCATGGTTCCTAGTCGGATTCGTTAACCACTGCGCCACGACGGGAACTCCTTGGATTTACATTTTCCTGGAGGGGAAAATGAAGGATTCTCAGGAATGTTTGGTAATTAAAAGAAAATCTGTTTCATTGTGGAGTTCCTTTGTGTCACGGTGGCTTAAAGATCCTGCATTGTCACTGCAGTGGCTAGGGTCACTGCCATTGCACAGACTCGAGCTCTGGCCCAGGAACTTCCCATGCTGCAGGCACGGCCAAAAAAAAAAAAGTCTATTTTACTCTAAATTCAATTTTGACATGCTTTTGAAATAATGGCAGTATCAGTTTGTTCTTGAGCCTTCATCCTTTTCTTGTTTCTTTTTCTGTATTGGGCCTGTGGTGTCAGGTCTGCCCACACCCTGAAGCCCAGCTCTGGCCCAACATAGGAAATACATTTCTTCTAGTGGTCTTACTTATTCCTCCCCTAGTTCCTGATCTCTTGGTATTCAGAGTTCCTGATCATCTCATCATCTCATCAGAACTCGTGCTCTGAGCCCCCGCCCAGTCCCCCTTGACTGGAGACCCCCAGGAACCATCTCACAGTTCCAGTCTCAGACGCTCTCCCGGCCTTCATCCCGGGCTGCCTGTGAGGTGGTGTCGGTCACCACACCCTCGAGCCAGCAGGTTCTCATCTTTGTATTTCATAATCCGACTTCATGAACAGCTTGTTTTCTCTTTCCCCTGAAAAATTTCTTTGAACATAGCTGTCTGTTATTAATATTACTATCAACAGTTAGAATATTTTAAAACAAATCGAATGTGTTGGCAAAAATTTAACACCTTTTATATTGACTTCCTGTGATTTACTGAAAGGTATGAACTTATACTATAGGCTTGAAGATCATGTTTATAACATGTAATTAGCCCCCCATATTCATTTTATTCTTTATTTACCTTTTTTTAGTTGAAATAGGATTTGATGGTTTCTCACAAAATAACTAAATAACCTAAAAAGAAATAATAGTTGTATAAGAAGTATTCAAACATATTTTCACAATTTATTCATTCAATATGTGCAGGAGGAAATTAAATACAGATAAGTTACTCTTCCTGACAGGTTGAAGAAGTTATGTATATGGAATATCCCAGCTGTATTTTTGGGAAATAAATGAGATGTATTATGCTGGTTTATCTCCCCTTTGTCATTCTTTTTTTTTTTTTTTTTTTTTTTTTTTTTTTTGTCTTTTTGCTATTTCTTGGGCCGCCCCCATGGCATATGGAGGTTCCCAGGCTAGGGGTCCAATCGGAGCTGCAGCCACCGGCCTACGCCAGAGCCACAGCAACGTGGGATCCAAGCCGCGTCTGCGACCTACACCACAGCTCAGGGCAACGCCAGATCGTTAACCCACTGAGCAAGGGAAGGGATCGAACCCGCAACCTCATGGTTCCCAGTCGGATTCGTTAACCACTTCGCCACGACGGGAACTCCCCCCTTTGTCATTCTTAACATTAGGTTAAGATGGAATTCTACTATGGTATTATGGTATGTAAATATTTGTGTACTTTGTTCTTTCAAAGATATTAAACTATTTGAATAATATTGTTCTAACTTCATATGAGTGGGGGAAGGCCTGTCTATTACTAGTAAAACAAACTGGCCACCCATATTACCTTTAAAATGCCATGTTTTGATTAAATTAATTGAAAAAATTGGGGCCCAAAGTCATTATGGTAATGGTTGTTGGAACCAAAAGGCTGATGGGAAATTAGCCATTTTTTCCCATCATTTTAAAACAAAAACTAACCTAAATTGTTGTAAATTGTAGCATTTTAATAGATGAATTCATATTCGATGTTATGAGTAGAGTCTTGGTAATTTAGTAACCTGAGAATGAAAACTGCTATTTCTAAACTTTCCATCAGCATGTGGCGTGACAGCTGGGTTGTGGAATTGTGTCTTCCAGTATGGTGGCCATTAGCCACACATGGCTAGTCTGAAATGAATTGTTCTGTAATTGTAAAACACCAGATTTCAAAAACAATATGAAAAAATAGATGTACAATATTTTCTTAACACTTTCTCTATTGATTAAATGTTGAAATGATCATATTTTGCACATACATAAAACATTAAAATTAATTTCATCTTTTTTTACTTTTAAAATTTTTCCATTGGAAAACTAAAAATTACATATGTGATTCACATTTATAACTTTTGTTATACTAAGACGTTTAAGTGGGTGATACACAAATGTCACACTCTTTGTAGTTAGGCATTGAAAAATTATTGTATCTAATATCAAGCTTAATGTTGGCAAAAATAAGGAAATGCATTTGGAGAAAATTAATTTAAATTGTGCTTATTAGAAACCAAGGCTTAAAGTCATTAAGTCCCATTCTTTGAAGACAGAAGTTTAGTATAATTCTTTTACCTGAAATGAAATGTGAGAGAGCATTTACATGCAAAAGAAAAAAGTTACTTTCCAATCTATACTTAAAATTATTGTGCTTCCATACTTGAAATATCCAGTCCTAGTAAGCCCCCTAACAAGGACCCAGAAAGACTTAAAATATTTTCAAGGGAGATAAAATTATTAAGAAATTCATATTTATGATGGTATATGTAAAGAAGTTAGAACTTCCTGGGTTTAAAAAGAGTGATTAATTGAGCAGTTATGGAAGGCAGACAATAGATTTAGCAATTTTAATGCTTTCTTTCAAGGACCTGAGCAGAAATAGCTGATATAAAAAATCTTTAAGAACTTATACCTTAATTGGACGTTCCTGTAGTGGCTCAGCAGGAAACGAATCTGACCAGCATCCATGAGGACACAGGTTTGATCCCTGGCCTCGCTCATTGGGTTAAGGATCCAGTGTTGCCGTGAGCTGTGGTGTAGGTTATATACGCAGCTCAGATCTGGAGTTGCTGTGACATAGGCTAGTGGTTACGGGTCTGATTCGACCGCTAGCCTGGGAACCTTATATGCCATGGGTGTGCTCCCCACCCCACCAAAAAAACCTTATACCTTAATTGAATAACTCTGGCCCACCAAAATCAAAAGATCACAACTAAAGGTTTCTGGAGGAGCTGGCTGCAATATTTGGGTATATATCATGGAGCTGCCTTGCAAATACAATTGTTTGATATTGAGGCTATGATATGGGTTTTCCATGCTTAAGTGAGGGCCTATACTATTCAATGAATTGTTTGTCTCAAACAGCTTTGGAATATTTTCTCAAAGTCCACTAAATTATTCAGAAAATATAAACTTTGGAACGTCTCCATGATGTGACAGCGGTCAAAAGTATAAATAAGTTGCAGATATATTCAAATCAATAAGGAATCATATGTGTATATTTCTAGGTTTCCTATCATGATGTAGAAGGCAATTATTTTAGCCACAGAACTTTCTCAAGTATCAACGACTTGATGTAGATGAACTGATCTAACTAAATAGGGAAATTCTTCGCACTTCATGTTCTTATGCACCAGGTACCCGACACGGGATGTTTAGTGTCATTTGATGATGGTAGCTTGTGTATCTTCTTAACTCTGAAGACAAGCCCAGAGATGATGACAGACATCTGCTGTTCCAGTCTAGGGATTTGCAAGATCAATTCCCAAAAGACTAGTGTTCTAATAATTTTAGAAGTGGAATACAATACAAAACCAGAGAAATACCACGCAACCTAAATCCTCATTTGTATATGTGCACTTATCATGCTATTATTTTTTTTTTTTTTTGTCTTTTGTCTTTTTTGTCTTTTGTTGTTGTTGTTGTTGTTGTTGCTATTTCTTGGGCCGCTCCGGCGGCATATGGAGGTTCCCAGGCTAGGGGTTGAATCGGAGCTGTAGCCACCGGCCTACGCCAGAGCCACAGCAACGTGGGATCCGAGCCGCGTCTGCAACCTACACCACAGCTCACGGCAACGCCGGATCGTTAACCCACTGAGCAAGGGCAGGGATCGAACCCGCAACCTCATGGTTCCTAGTCGGATTCGTTAACCACTGCGCCACGACGGGAACTCCTATATCTTGCTATTATAATAGGTCAGAAATATATGCATCTTTTAATTTTTATGCTTATCTGTAATTTATAAATTTTAATAGTGAACCCTTATGTTTATTTTCTAATTTTTAAATGGGCATTTTTAATGTGTAGGAATTCAGACCCAAGAGAACCCATTAATATCTAATACTTTAGTAAATGGAAAAATATATTTTATTAATGATTGCAATGTATAAACAGTTAGTTATAAATCATTGTTTTGCAATGGTGATGAGCAAAGCGATAGATTAGAGAAGAAGGGAGAAAATATGGCAGTGATAAAGGCAAAAGTTTCTGATACAGTTTTTGTGTCCAAAACAAATGACTATATCCATCATAACTTTTAACTGAAAAAAAAAAAGGGGGGGGGAGTTTCCGTTGTGCCTCAGTGGTAATGAACCCGACTAGTAACCATGAGAATGTGGGTTCAATCCCTGGCCTCATGCAGTGGGTTAAGTATCCAGCATTGCTGTGAGCTGTGGTATAGGTCACAGACACAGCTTGGATCTGGCATGGCTGTGTCTGTGGTGTAGGCCGGTAGCTGCCGCTCCCATTCGACACATAAGCTGGGAAATTTCATATGCCATGAGTGCAGCACCCCCCCCCCCCAAAAGGGATGATGAATCAGTCTCTCAAACATGGCTTTGCCTCAGACTAGCACTTTTGTTCCAAGCTATCTGAAATGTAAGCTTCACAAGACCAGGGCTTTCGCCTGTTTAAGTTTACTCTTGCAACTATGGCGCCTCTAACAGTGCCTAGCAATAGCAAGTATTAGGTGAATGACTGAAGTAATGAAAATTTACCCTTCCCAATTTTTAATCGCTTTTCATTGTATCATAGAATATAAAGATCTTAGAATCTGGAACTTATTTAACCTGATCACCTAACACTGTTCAGATCTCCCATATGACACTTATGCTAAGAGGACATATCAGCAGCCACGGGAAACTTGCCATTGGTAGAGGACTCTTTTTCTTGTGAGATGGTTCAAACTTTCTCAGGAAAGCAGTATTAGTTGGTCCTTATTTATAGTGAATCAAAATCTCTGTTACTATAAGCAGTGAGATCCCTGTATTGTACAGGGAACTATATCTAGTCACTTGTGATGGAACATGATGGAGGATAATGTGGGAAAAAAATGTGTGTGTGTGTGTGAGAGAGAGAGAGAGAGAGAGACTGGGTCACTTTGCTGTTCAGCAGAAATTGACAGAATATTGTAAATCAACTATAATAGAAAAAATAAAAATCTTAAAAAATAAAATATGGCATAAATCAAAATAAAATATGGCAAAAAAAAAAAAAAGTCTCTGCTACTATAGCTTCCTAGTTTTTGTCCTGGGGTCATAAATACGGGATCTAGTATTTCTGCCCTCTGACTCTTTGAAGACAGTCATCGGCTCCTTCCTTCCCAGCCATCACTCACCCCTCTTAATGTACCCACCTGCCTGTGCAGACTCCATAGTAGCATCAGTCTTTCAGCAAGTCCAAGAGCTATAGCAGCCAGGATCCTCATTATCTGCTTGGTGATTCCTCTGGATGTTTTCTTACATTGCGGTACCCCACTTCTGAACATAACAGTCTGAATTCAGAGTGAAGTCTGACTGGCCTAGGACTGGTCCTCCTTTGTAAAGGCACCAGAAAATGAAACTGGTTTCTATGACAGTTGTGTCACAGTCAATTTCTACAAATAATACTCTAAGTTAAAAACCCCTATCATGTCGATTTTGTAAATATGTGGTTGGTATTTGGAACTCAAGAGTAGGACCTTATATTTATCTGAGTTAAATTTCATTTAAAAAATTCAGGAGTTCCCTTCGTGGCGCAGTGGTTAACGAATCCGACTAGGAACCATGAAGTTGCAGATTCGGTCCCTGCCCTTGCTCAGTGGGTTACAGCGTTGCCGTGAGCTGTGGTGTAGGTTGCAGACGCGGCTCGGATCCTGTGTTGCTGTGGCTCTGGCGTAGGCCAGTGGCTACAGCTCCGATTGGACCCCTTGCCTGGGAACCTCCATATGCCGCGGGAGCGGCCCAAGAAATAGCAAAAAGACCAAAAAAAAAAATTCACCCTAGCCTCCTAGACAGTTATAATCTCTTGGGTCTTGATCAATTTATTGCTTTTGTCTTCCTACAATTTTCTTGTGATAATTATAGTAGTATATTCTCTATGTATTCATCTAGTGTATTAATTTTAAAAGTGGTATTAATATTACAGGGGATAGGTCTGTGCTTATTTCCTAGAGAAATTATGCACCCTCCCAGGTGAAAGATTATACATAATTCTTGTATTATTTTCATCTCATGCTCAGTACTTGGCTGGCAAGAGCTGCTCAACAAATATTTGCTGCATTGAATGAGCTGTTGAACACACTCAGTACTCTTGGAGTGGAACTCTTTATCCAGCGACTTTACTGTACCTAAGCCATTAGCAGGGCTACTATCCAACCCACACTCCTGCATTTGAAAACAAAGATATAGTGAAAAATATTGCCAAATGCCCCACTGAAATCTGTGTGTTCAGCATTTATGGGAGTACAAAACAATCAAGAAATGATATCCTCTGTTGTGCACCCACAACCCAAGTTACCCTATGCTCTTTCCAGCACTTGCTGAACACTGAGTAAATGTCGTTTGAATGAATTCTCCATTTTCTCTCAGTTCAGTTATCATATGCAAATCCTTATGAAAAATGTATTTCTGGGAGGTACTCATGATACCAGGAAAAGATTTTAGGCTTATTATTCACTTCGTTCAACATTTGTAGCATGCCTCTTCTGTGATAGGTCTTAGAATTACAAAGATGAATGGTGCACACTGTGGGGAGGAGAATGTTATATTTATTGATTCAGTTGCCATATAAGGAGCAATTCTTATATGCTGACCATTTTATTAGAACCTGCCGGTTCAAAGAGGCAACGTCCCTGCCCTGTGGAGGCTTACATTTTAATAAACAGCAGGTAAACAAGTGATCTCATGATAAGAACTATGGTGGTAATGAACAAACTGATGAGAGAAGGCCTGTGGAGGCCACTTCATTAGGGTGGTCATGAGAAGGTCTTATGTGAAGCTGGCATTTGAGACACTGTCCAAAGGACGAATATGAGTTTTGTAGGGATACGAGAAGAGTGTTCCAGACAGAGGGGACAACAAATGCCAAGATGCAGAATTCAGAAAGAGTTTGGCTTATTCAAGAAACACAAAGGAGAAACCAAAATAGCTGCAACATGATAAACAATATAGCCTGAAAGTTAGAGGAGAGATAGGTTGTAATAAGGAGTGTCAGTTGCTTGCTCTAACAACAGGAAGAAATTGAGATTTCAAGTAGGAGGTGACGTGACTTTATTCTTGGGTCAGGAGATTCATCCGCTGCTCTTGGGAGGATTACGTATAAAGGAGAAAGACCTATTAAAATGGTACTGCTCTCCACAGTGGTTGTACCAGCTTACATTCCCACCAGCAGTGCAAGAGGGTTCCCTTTTCTCCACACCCCCTCCAGCATTTGTTATTTGTAGAAAACTATACATAGAACTACCATATGACCCAGCAGTCCCACTCTTGGGCATATATCTGGACAAAACTTTCTTGGAAAAAGACACACGCACCCGCATACTCATTGTAGCACTGTTCACAATAGCAAAGACATGGAAACAACCCAAATGTCCATCGATAGATGATTGGATTAGGAAGATGTGGTATATATACACAAAGGAATACTACCCAGTCGTAAAAAAAGAACAAAATAATGCCATTGGCAGCAACATGGATGGAACTAGAGACTCTCATACTCAGTGAAATAAGTCAGAAAGACAAAGACAAATACCATATGATATCACTTATATCTGGAATCTAATATGTGGCACAAATGAACCTTTCCACAGAAAAGAAAATCATGAACTTGGAAGATAGACTTGTGGTTGCCAAGTGGGAGGGAGCAGGATGGATTAGGAGCTTGGGGTTAATAGATGCAAACTACTGCTTTTGGAATGGGTTAGCAATCAGATCCTGCTGTGTAGCACTGAGAAAAATGTCTAGTCACTTATGATGGAGCATGATAATGGGAGAAAAAAGATTGTAAACATGAATGTGTAATTGGGTCACCATGGTGTCCAGTAGAAATAAAATGTATTGGGGAAATAACAATAACAAAATTTAAAAATTAAAAAAAATAGTACTGCTCTTATTCAATAGAGAGATAAAAGTGGAGACAGTGGATATGGAGAGTAGAAAATTCCAAGATAATTTTGGAGATAGAACCAAGGCCTTAACAATAAGAAGAATAAGGGAAAGGAATAAACTGATGATGGCTGCTGTGGTTTTGGCATAGCCGTTCATTGTTGGCCCCACTTATTCATTGAAGACTAAGAGAGGAGCTGGTGGGGTGGGGGGAATGTTTGATGGCAGATGAGATAAACTGTAGTAAGTGCCCCAATGAACACCTACCATACTTCATACATATTGGTAATATTCATTCATCCTATATTTACTGAGCATCTAGTATGTGCCAGACACTGGGATGAAGTGGTGAACAATACAGACACAAATCCTGGACATGATGAAGCATGTCTAATATTGATAAATACTGTGGAAAAAAAGAAAGAAGGGAGTGAGGGTTACATGTGCCAAAGGAGGAGTTTTTTTGTGGTTTTAAAGAGCGTAGTTGATACAGGCTTCCCCCAAAGTTGACATTTTAGCATAGATTTGTAATATTAATAAATAAATGTAATAGTAGAATCATAGGAATGATTCATAATAGTTGAGCTCAGTGTATTTTTATTTAACGTATTTGCTTATTTATATGGCCCCTACTCTTCTGCTAGAACTTGGGGATAAAAATAGGAGATGGCTTCCTGGCTGCTAATTTCTTGAAAGAAAGTATTGTTATGTGTGATATTCAGGAATAGTTCTTAGTTACCTCACTTAAGGATGAGAAATTAGCCAAATCCATCTACCCTTTAAATAAATGAATAGAATTTAAAAGGAAGGAAAGTGAAAAACAAAAAGAATAACAGTACTTATTGTATTGTGCTGTAGAAGCAGATTCAGCAATGGCACAAAAAAATGTACACTGTCAGCTTTTATTCAAAATTAATAATCGCATAAAACCTGGGGCATAGGTGAATATTAAATATTAGTACACACAGCCTCTTCTGCAAATTACCGCTTCTTCCTCCTAATGACAAGCCCAGGCACATATCACTTCCTAGCATAAGTTGTCGGGAAAAAAGAGAAAAGCAATGGGAAGTGTTATTTTCTTGAAGTAATTTATCATGGCTCTTGCTTGATCAATACATGTGTAAACTTACACATCATCAAAAAGGGTAGTTGCTATTTCTGCAATCAATCTAGAAATAATAAGCCAGCCATGTTTCTTTATTAACTTCTGTTATAAACATAAAAATATACATCTGCAAGTATGTCAAGAAAGGAAAAATATTAGTGGTTCTGATATTTTCTTTCAGCACTAGTTATTTGAAGTTGTCATGCTAAGAAATAATATCATAAAATATTTGATATACTGAAATACATTAAGATATATTGGTCAGCATATATCTAGAGTTTGCAGAAAGAGAGAATAAAATTTGAGTGTGATGTTATTGTGATAACTATTAAATTCTTAAATATTATCATACCCTCCTCCTAACTCAATTTTAGTGGATTTTCTGGGGCATTTAAAACCTATGGAAGAATTTATCCATGATTAAACTTCCATATAATTTTATATGTGACAAAATTTCCATATAATGTGTGCAGGTGAAATCAGTGTTCTGTTTTTTTTTTTTCTTGCTAGTAGTGCTTGACATTAATTAATATAACATTAATATTTCTTATTCTATTTTGAAATTTGTAAAGAAATACTACCATTTAGTTAAATAATAACTCCGGGGCGAGGGGAAGTGTGCACTTTGATGTCTTTGGAACTCTGAAGTCATTTGTTTAATCTGTTTCTTCTAACATGAGCACTCCATTTCTTTGCTTGTCATTTTTATTGATATTATTTATGCCAAACATGAAAATGCAGCAGATGTGTAGAAAATAATATTCTCTGTGTTAAGAGCTATGTATCTGTACACTTTATATTAAAATGAGTGATCATTCCTTTAGATGTAGAAAAGACCAGAAACTTAATCCTAATTTCATCTTAATATCTAATTTCATCTCTACTTTCAAATTACAGTGGACATACAAATTTATAAGAACCGTAACTTAGTAAGACAAGGTCTAAAGTCATCATTTGCGATGAAGTGGAGGAAGTGAAATCTAAGCGTTGGGCGGATGCTGGTCGGTCATTGCAGTTAATGCACTGCGTCCCTTGTCCCACCGTTCCCCACAGCTTACACAGATGCAGAGCCACACAAGCCAAACTGCCCCACGCTATTTTACCTTCTACCTCGTTTTCCAGGCTAATGAAGAAACCTAGAAGTTACCTTTTTTCCTTTATAAAGTTTCTTGAAATATTTCTTCCCTTTCCACTCTGCGCCACCCCTTCGTTCCCTCCCTCTGATCATAAAGAACTGAAAACTATAAATTACATGATTTTTTGATGTGCGGCCTGAAAAGGCTCTGGCACACACATGACTGAGCCAAAACAGGGACACCTGGCTTGTCTAAGATAATCTCCTGTTTCAGTTTTCTCACCAAAAAATAAAGGATGATAGAATTTTTGTTCTATTTAATTAATGTAGGTTTTTCTATTATCAAGAAACTGATTTTTAAGTTTAAAATTAAGTTAATTTGGAGGCATTTTCCTCCTTTTAAAAGCACAGCAAGAAATACGGAAGAGTGAAGGAAATAAAATAGGATCACCTGTAATTTCATTTACCTTCTATCCAGGTTGGAGAGGAGCCAGGTATAATCATGGACAAGTGTATTTTGCTGCCATTATGTTGCAGATTATTTTTAACCTATTATTGGGTGCAGCTCTTTTGTAGTAGTTTCAGTAAATCCCAACCTGTGGTGATCATCAAGTGCAAGCCTGTTATTAGTAGTATTTGCATGTCCTTCCACTTGGTCCTAAGGACATCCTGTTTTGTTGGGCACCTAGTACAAAAGGACTGACTTCTGGGGTGGGGGGAAGGGGCCAGGCACTGAGGGATAAATGGGGGCATGCCTTCCCACACTGGGATAGCCATCTTTACTTCTCTGCTTGTATGTCTCCAAATTTTACAGGCATCTTCCCCTTCTCTTTTAATGATGGATTTTCACCTCTCTTATGTTATGTAATTGGTGCTTTTTCACTGCCCCAAACTTGGCACACATCACAGCATTCCCTCTCTAGGACTGATTTTTTTTAATTGAGATATATAATTGACATGTAACATTTTAATACGTTTAGGTACCAAACTGAATCCTTAATCCAAATTCATTTCATTCACTATTCAAGATTTTTGTTGAGCAAAATCAGACTCTTTCTCTGAGTTCCTGTATTTTGTTGAGCAAAATCAGACTCTTTCTCTGAGTTCCTGTATTGTCCTTTCTCTGTACCAGGCAGTGCTAGGTTGGGTACTATAAATACACATCACATTTTAGTCCCCCTAAAGTTTGGTAATAGGTATTATTCTTCCATTTTATAAATGAGGAACTAAGTCTCACAGGCATGAAGTATGGGTTTGGATTTAGTACTTGACAAATATGTTGCATGTTGAGTTTATTCCTTTTTTAGATATTGAAAATACACATCCATGTAAGTCTGTGGGACTGTGGAGGGTTGATAAAAGACAAATATGAAAGAAATTGAAGGTACAAATAAATGGAAAGGTAATCCATGCTAATGGATTAGGAGAATTAGTATTTTTAAAATATCCATTCTCCCCATAGCAATCTCCATAGGGCCACATGAAGAGGGCCAGGTGACACCTGCACATGTAGTGAGTAGCATTAAAGGAGAGGAACCCAAAAGTCAGGGAACCTAAGTCTTTTATAAAAGATAGTAAGCATATCTTCCCTTTGATCCAGAGGTTTACTATACAAAGACCCATGAAAAGACTGTCCAGCATGGAGGTGAGGGAGGCAAGATGGTAGGAACACCAAGGACCCAATGGAGAATGATCTCCCAAGAGAAAGATTTGAGTTGAGTTCTTTTTTATGGCATACATTACTACTATACTGATTTAATGGAAAACTTTTTGCTTTAAATAATATTTACCGTAATGTTTCTTGTAGTTCCTGAAGAGCAGTCATTTGAAATAGGTTCAGAGTGTTACCAACATTTAATAATGGAGAGTTAAATGCTTTAATACCCTCTTGCAGAGACTTCACATCAAAGCATATACTAACATGTTCAAAGATTAGTTTTAACTTACTGGACTAAAGTTTTCATTGACTCCTTATCTTGAACCTCAGGTATTTAGCTTTAAAATGGTCTCTTGGACCTATAATATTTTCTGTAACTGTTAAAATTTGGAAGTTAATTGGCCATCTATCAGAGCACATAGTTGTTCTTACAGAACAACTGTGTGTGATGAGAGGACAAGATGCACATTAGCTTTTTAACCACTAAAGCAGATACTAGAGGAGAGGCTGTGTGTGTCTATGTATTTATATGTATATACACACATAAATTTGTCATAAAAGTCAAGTTGAAGTGAAGGGGGCCTGATGTTTTGGATAATTACAGTTGACCCTTGGACAACATGGATTTGAACTGGGTGGGCCCTCTTACAAGCAGATTTGTTCAATGGTAAATGCTACGATACTACATGATTTTCAGTTGGTTGAATCCGCAGATGCAGGACCCCAGATTCTGAGACACCATGGATACTGAGGAACTGCCTATTTGGAGGCCAACTATAAGTTGTATGTGGATTTTAAACTGATGAGAGGGTCGGCACCCCAGCCCCCAAGCTGTTAAAGCGTCAGCTGTATATCAGTCTGCATTGTTGAACCAGAGATGCCTTTGTGAGAAACCATGTACGATCACACATCTGATGGCCAACTTAACAGTGGACATTTGTAAACCAGATGTTGGCCTCAGGTGTGAAGTTCATAATCATGAAACAACTTTTAGAATATCGTATAACTCAGAATATGAACATGGCGCTCTTGACATATTCCTTTTGGAATATGTGATCCCCAGATTGTAACATATTGTCTGAATATTGAAAGATTGTTCCTTTGTGCAGTAGGAAAGTTACTCTGTTAAAAATTTTAAGAAACACCCCCCCCCCCAGAGTTCTCAAAATTGAGATCCTTACTGTTATCTGTTCACTATTGCAAATATATCCATCCATATCCTTATGGCTAATGAAAACACTTTGGTTTTTTTCCCCCTAAAACAGCGATTAGCAAACTATGACATTTACCTGTGGGGGGAAAAAACTTTACCTGGAAATCCTTTATTTTTCTCTCTCTGCCATAGATTTTCCCTTAACTCTGAAAGATTTTGAACTCCTCTAACCTTTAGCTACTCCTTCTTCTCTGTTCCCAAAGCATTCAATATATTGCACATGGTATAATGCCTAATATAACATAAGCACATTGTAGTGCATAATTCTGCTTTATCATCTCGGCCCTCAGGCTGTTATTCATTTTTGTGACATCCGTTTCTAGCACTGTGCCTAACACATAGTTACTTATTCAGTAAATATTTGTTGAAAGTATGAATGAATGAATTTTAATGTCACCAGCAACTTGTTCTAAATCTTATACTGACATTAGAGCATATGGAAATTAGAATAGTGTTAATAATATGTGCAAATTGGAGTTTCTGTATTAATGTTGAAATATATGTCTCTCTTTTTTCATACCATTAGCACTAGTTTGGGTCCTTAAAGCACTTCTAGGCACAGAAACTGGGATATTTAACAAGAAAACTTACTACATTATAAAATAAATACCCCAATGCAAAAGATGATGTTTATAAATTTTATAGTTTTTCCCCATAATTGCAGGCTTCTCTAAATGGATAAAAATAGGAAAGAAAGCCACTTAAAGTGAAGTGAAGGCACACATTTTCTTATTTCCAAAATACTAACTGTCCCTTGCCAAGTACTTTAATAAGTGATGAAATATATAGAAATATTTTGGATGGTGTTGTGGGGAGAAAGCTTTACTGAGATATAATTCACATTTGATAAGTTTCATCCATTTAAAGTTTAAATTCAGTGGTCATTAGCATATTTGCAGAATCCTGCAACTCTTGCCACAATCAATTTTAGGATATTTTATCACCCCAAAATAAAGCTTGCCCTTTAGCAATAACTCCCCTTTCTCCCCCAGTACCCTCCACTGCCATCCTAGTCGACCTCTAGTAGATGTTCAGTGTCTATAGATTTGCCTGTTCTGCACATTTCATCTGAATGGAATCTATAATATGTCGTTTGTAATATCTGGCTTCTTGTACTTAGCATTTAAGTTTCATTCATGCCGTAGTGTGAATCAGGACTTCATCCCTTCTGCATTACTGAAAGATATTTCATTGTATGAATATACCATAGATATGCCCATATGCATTTATTAACTGATTCGCCTTGGCTGTTAAAATGAGGCTGATATGAACATTCGTGTACAGGTTCTTTTTTTTTTTTTTGTTGTTGTTGTTGTTGTTGTTGTTGTTGTTGTTGTTGTTGTTGCTATTTCTTGGGCCGCTCCTGCGGCATATGGAGGTTCCCAGGCTAGGGGTTGAATTGGAGCTGTAGCCACCGGCCTACGCCAGAGCCACAGCAACGCGGGATCCGAGCCGCGTCTGCAACCTACACCACAGCTCACGGCAACGCCGGATCGTTAACCCACTGAGCAAGGGCAGGGACCGAACCCGCAACCTCATGGTTCCTAGTCGGATTCGTTAACCACTGCGCCACGACGGGAACTCCGAGGTTCTTTATGTCTTCATTTCTCTTGGGTCTGTGCCTAGTAGAGTTGCTGGGTTGTATGGTAACTCTGTACAGCAAGGTGACCCAGACACATATACATGTATACATTCTTTTTCTCACATTATCACACTCCATCATAAGTGCCTAGACATAGTTCCCAGTGCTATCCAGCAGGATCTCACTACTTATCCATTCCAAATGCAGTAGTTTGCATCTATTAACCCTAAATTCCCAGTCTATCCCACTCCCTCCCTCTCTCCCTTGACAACTACAAGTCTGTTCTCCAAGTCCATGATTTTTTTTTCTGTGGAAAGGTTCATTTGTGCCATATATTAGATTCCATCTCTGCCCTCACTCAGTGGGTTAAGGATCCAGTGTTGCCATGAGCTGTGGTGTAGGGTGCAGATAAGGCTCACATCCCACGTTACTGTGGCTGGGGCATGGGCTGGCAGCTGGAGCCATATGTGGTGGGTGCGTCCCTAAAAAGAATAAAGAGGAAGAATGCTAAATTGTTTGAAAATTGTCTCTATGCAAAGGAATAAATGAATTATTAAATTTGAAAAATATTCCACTAGTGAAACACGCAAGGAACAAAGAGACAAACCGTGGAACTGCAGTACAGTGTGGCCTCGAGTTTGTGTCCACATCACTAGATTACTTTGTTTTCACCACTGACTCTCAGTAGGATGACATTCAATTTGGAGTTTGTTTAGTTTTTATTTCTTTGTATTAATCAGCCTCATTGTGATGTTGTATTAGCATTATATATCAGTAATCCTCAAACTGTTTTAATACACCATAAAAATATTTACTTTGGAAAATCACATGCTTTCTTGCACATCTTTAAGTTGATAGAAAATTATTGCAGGCTTTGCTGTATATTAGGAACTAACATAACGTTGTTAATCAACTATTCTTCAAAAAGAGAAATTGGAATTTTGAGGACTCTCCTTTATTATAGGATTATATTTATAGCAAGTCGATACCACAATATTATTTTACATAAAATTGTGATTATAAAATGTGTCAATGGTGAATATATTTAAAGTGTTTATTTTGGTTTCAAATGGAATCTGGAGAGAATTATAATCATTTAATATAGCTACCTGAATGATCCAGGAAATTTCAAAAATAGTAACTCCCCCCAAAATTATAGGCTTAAATAGTCACAGTATTGTCACATTGTTTATATTAAGGTTTAAATAATAAAACAAGTGCATTGAAAAAAACTGTTTCCAATGGAAGGTTAAAACTTTCATGATCTTTTTTGCACGATCGTCATTTTAGTAATACACATGAAGCTTATTTTTAATAGTCAGAAATTTTATGTTGGTTCTTTTTCTCAGTCTTGTTTTTCTTTCCTTCCCCCCCAGAACTTTATCTGATGTAATACAGTCAGCCCTCATTATTCGTGGATTCTGTATTTGCAAATTCACCTGCACATTAAAGTGTGTTGTATTCTAGCATTCCAATCAGGGCTGTGGCGTTTTCCTGGTCATTCACAGACCTACAGGGAGTGGTGAAAACTTGGGCGCCCTGTGCAGATTCCATGCTGAGACAGAACAAAGCCTTGCTCTGCTTTCCCGGTTCATTTTTCATAGGGACAGCAAGTGTCATTTTTGTGGTCTATTTAGTGCCTGTTTTCATATTTTTGTGCTTTTTGTTGGTGATTTTGCTGTTTAAAATGTCCCGTTCCGGAGTTCCTGTCGTGGCGCAGTGGTTAACGAACCCGACTAGGAACCATGAGGTTGCGGGTTCGGTCCCTGCCCTTGCTCAGTGGGTTAACGATCCGGCGTTGCCATGAGCTGTGGTGTAGGTTGCAGATGTGACTCGGATCCCGCGTTGCTGTGTCTCTGGCGTAGGCCGGTGGCTCCTGCTCCGATTGGACCCCTAGCCTGGGAACCTCCATATGCCGCAGGAGCGACCCAAAGAAATAGCAAAAAGACAAAAATAAAAATAAAAAATAAAATGCCCCGTTCCCCGCCCCCCGGCCTAGTGCTGAAATGCCGTTCAGTGTCCTCAGTGGAAGAAGGCTGTGACGTGCCTCACGGAGAAATGTGTGTATTAGAGACATTTGGGTCCGATCTGAGTTTGACTGCGGTTGGCCATGAGTTCAATGTTAACGAATCAACTATATGTACATAAAATGAAGTGTCTTTGAACAGGCACACAATAAAACAAGGCTACGTATTGATAGGTTGGTGAAATCATGACCAAAGGCTCACAGGAGCCTAACCCTGTATTTCTCCTGTGAGTACGGGTTCAGTAGACACTAATTCACTGTTTGTGGTGACTTTATAACCAACTAACACAAGTAATAACAATGGATTATTTTTGCTTTAAATTTCTTTATGCATCACTTTGAAACACATCTTTGTCCCTCTTTACTCTGAATTCCTAACAACCAACCTCAACCCAATGCTGATGACAGTGAGAAGCGGCTAAAAATACACTGTTCCTAAAGCCCCCTTTCACCTTATTGTGTAAGAAGTGAAGCTCTACTGCAGGTTAATGGGACCTCGGTTAGAGAGACTTCTCAGGGAGCTCCCGTTGTGGCTCGGGGGTAACAAACCCGACTAGTATTCCTGAGGATGCAGGTACAATCTCCAGCCTCTCTCAGTGGGTTAAGGATCCAGCCTTTCCATGAGCTGTGGTGTAGGTTGCAAATGCGGCTTGGATTCTGTGGTGGAGGCTGGCAGCTACAGCTCTGATTCAACCCCTGGTCTGTGAATTTCCATATCCCATGTATGACGCCCTAAAAAGCAAAAACAAAACAAAAACAACCCCCACCCCCAAACTTCTCAGTCACCAATAATTCAAGTGGTCCTTTTTTGATGCCCTGTGTTAATGTGGCATAGAGAAATTGGGGAAGAGCGAATGACATGGCTTTCTTTTGTAAAATGGTAAAACGTGGGTTTTTGAAGAGAAGGTGGGACAAAAGACTATTCAATGACACGTCAGCCACCGGCACGTTTTCTGACACGTCAGTTTTAAGGTAGTGAGGTTAGGAGACGCCCCTCCGGGGTAACGTCCAGTCCTGTGTGAAACTCACTGATCTAAAGGAGAGGGTTCAGGACACAGGTTCTAGTTCCTACTCCTTTCCGCAAGCTGCTTTTCCTTCTTGTACATCGGTTTATTCATTTTAAAAGTAGGAGTAGTAAATGCTGTTACAATTGTCTTTCAGAGCTATTGTGAAGATTAACTGAGATAATGTCTATAAAAGCACTTTGAAAACTGAAAGCTCTATCCAAACGTAAGCTATCATTATCAGTATCCTAAAGTCACTTTAGATCAATTACAATGTACTCTAAAGCATAGTGAGATAGAACTCCATCGGGAAAACCTTTCTTACTGAGAGAAAATAAAAGGTAGAATTTTTAGTTTCCTAAACATTAATACTGTACAGTTGACAAAGTACCACAATTTTTTTAAGCCACATATTGGGCCTTAGATAAGAACTAATAATTGTTAAAATTTACAATGTGCGAGGCATTTTTCTAAATACTTTCCGTGGATTAATTCATTTAATTCTCACAACCAGTTTATGAGGCAAGTACTATTGTTATTTTATATAGAATAAACTGAGGACCAGAAACTGTCTGACGTGGTTACACAATTGATAAGGGTCAGTCCTAGGCTTTGAATCTCAGCAGGTGGTTCCAGAGTTCATGGTCTTAGCCACAACACACACGTCTTGTTATGTTGATTCTCATTTTATGTTATTGGGGTATAGTTAATTTACAATGTTGTGTTAGCTTCAGGTTTACAGTGAAGTGAATCATCTATATATGCACACATATGTACATATACCCATTCTTTTTTTCCCATAGAAGTTATTACAGAACTTTGACCAGACCTCCCTGTGTGATACAGTAGGGCCTTAATTACATTTTTCCTTCCCCCCACTCTCCACTTCCAGTAATGTCACTTCTGCAAAATAAAATTAATAAGAGAACAAAAATTAGGATTGGGGCAAAAACAAGAAAAGAGACAGAGAGAAAGAAGGACTAATGCGAAATCCACTGGGTATGCCTTTGTCAAAGAAGCACAGCGGAGTTCCCGTCGTGGCGCAGTGGTTAACGAATCCGACTAAGAACCATGAGGTTGCGGGTTCGGTCCCTGCCCTTGCTCAGTGGGTTAAGGATCCGGCGTTGCCGTGAGCTGTGGTGTAGGTTGCAGACGCGGCTCGGATCCCGCGTTGCTGTGGCTCTGGCGTAGGCCGGTGGCTACAGCTCCGATTCGACCCCTAGCCTGGGAACCTCCATATGCCGCGGGAGCGGCCCAAGAAATAGCAACAATAACAACAACAACAAAAAGACAAAAGACAAAAAAAAAAAAAAAGAAGCACAGCGGTTGACTGGAGACCATAAATAAAGTCCTTGCTTACAGCTTTTCCTGCCTCTGTCTCCGGGTCTCTTACCCACTGAGGAGGGTAGGAAGGGCTCACTTTGTTTTCTGTGTCTATCCTGGGAGGCTGGGAGTAGTGGGAGACCCATCCACTCCAAGCCTGGCTAGATGGGGCATCAGGCACATCTCCCAACTCAAACACAAGAAGGGATGGAGGCTGCAGAGTGTGACTTTTGAGCCTTCCCTCTCACCTAAAGTGAAGACAACACAGTCTCAGACCTCTTTATTTTTTCATAATAATTTTGTCTTTCAATCCATGTGATAGTTTATTGCCTTCCTGACTTCTTTTAATTATTTTGCTTGGCTTTTAAAAAAATTCATTTACCTTCGAACTATTTTTGTCTTTCTATTTAAAATGCTGCTCTTGCGTAAAGTACATAGTTAGGTCCACTTTGTTCTGTGCTCTCTGACAGTCTCTGCCTTTTAATTTCAGTATTTATTTTAATTTAGTGTAATTATTGCTACCCTTGAATTTGGGTCTAGCATTTCATTATATGTTTTCTATTTACTCTTCCATTTCTGTGCCTCTGTTACTCATTTTTTGATTCTAGGGGGTTTAAGATTTTGTAGGATTCCATTGTAATTTTTATTTGCTTTTTGGCTTAATATTTCTATCCATTTTAATTTTTACTCTAGGAGTTACAATAATTGTAGCAGTTCCCCCCCCCCAAATATAGAATAAATAGTTGATATCCATTTCCCATTCTTTAGGCTGTCGTTGTCATAGTTATTATATTTGTATGTATTTTGGACTCCTCATGAATTTTTTTTTTTTTTTTTTAGGGCTGCACCAGCAGCATGTGGAAGTTCCCAGGCAAGGGGTCAAATTGGAGCTACAGCTGCCAACCTGTGCCACAGCCACAGCAACACCGGATCCTTAACCCACTGACCAGGACCAGAGATTGAACCCACATCCCCATGGATCCCATGGATGCTAGTTGGGTTCATTTCTACTGAGCCACAACGGGAACTCCCTGAAACTTTAAAACTTTTGAGTTGAATGTTTTCCTAGCTCAGTACTATAAGAAATTACCAGTAAACCGGGTGGTTTAAACAACAGAAATTAATTTTCTCACAGTCCTGGAGGCTGGAAGTCTGAGATCAGGGTGCCAGCATGGTCACATTCTGGGGAGGGCCCTTTCCCTGGCTTGTAGACAGCCTCTTTCTTACTGCATCCTCACAGCAGAGGGAGAGACAGCAAACTCTCTGGGGTCTCTTTTTATAGTATAAAGACACTAAATCAACCTTATCTAAACCTACCTATCTGCCTAAGATCTCATGTCCAGATACCATTGTGTGGGGGGTATGGGTTTAACATATGAATTGGAGGGGGCATCAGTTTAGTTCATATAAACAGTTATATTGTTAAAGCAATGAGGATGAAGAAATCCAAAAAAATCTCCATATAATTGTTTTCTGTATTTACTCCAGCATTTAGTATTTCTCATGGTCTTATTCCTGTCTGAGGATCTGCATTTCTATCTGCTAGCATTTCTTTTTAGAATAAAGAGTTGCCTTTAGCATTTCTTTTAGAGTGATCCTGCTTGTGATGCATTTTCTTAGTTTTCTTACATCTTAACATGTCCTTATTTTGCCTTTATTCCTGAAAGATATTTTTACTGGGTATAGAATTCTGTGTTTAACAATGTCTTTGTTTTTGTTTTTAATTTGATATGTTAAAGACTTGTATTTTTACTTCTGACCCCCATTGTTTTTAATGATGTGTTAATTAAATACATTATTTCAAGTCTGTATATGAAGGAATCTCTTCCTGTTACTTTCAAAACTTGTTGCTTATCTTTGGATTTCAATAATTTGACTCTGATGTGCCTTGATGCACTCTTATTAATATTTATCTTGCTTTTGTTTGTTCAGCATCTTGAATATGTACATTTTTGTTATCACACATTTAAAATTCTGGGTCAAATATTCATCATCAATTATTTTTTCTGTCCCATTATGTCTTCAAATATTTTTTTCTGTCCCATTTTCTCTTCTTTCCTTTTGTCATTGTAATTACATATATGTTAGACCTTTCAATATTAGCAGATCCAGGTCCCTGAGGTCTGCTCACTTTTACATTAAAAACTCCTTTCTCTCTATTCCTCATTAATATTTTCCTCTCTTATCCCCATTTTATTACTAAATCCATCAGTAAATATTTATTCCAGGTATTGTACTTTTAGTTCTAGAATTTCCAGTTGATTCTTATTACTGTGGTTTTTTTTTTTTCCGCTCATCTACTCTATCTTTCCATTCATTGCAAGAATATTTTTGTTTTATCTCACTGATGATGGTAATACTACCACTTTAAAATTCTGTATACTAGTTATAAAATTAAAGTTACCTCAGGGTTTTTCTCAGTTAATGTTCTTTTCTCCTGAAAATGTGCTTTTTTTGTTTGTTTGTTTGTTTTCCTGGTTCTTTCAAATACTGGGTAATTTTTTAATTGTATCCCAGATATTAAGAATGTAATTTTTGGAAAAATCTTGATTCTGTCATTTTTTTATGACATTTGTTTCTTTTTTTATGAGGCAATTATTTTGGTTGGATTTGAACTGAAAAAATATGTTCTTTGGGCAGCAACTGTGGAATCAGATAAGAATTTTTTTTTTTCAGTAAACTTTTATTAAAACAGCTTTATCTTTAGAGAAAAATTGCAAAGATAGTTCAGGAAGTTCCCAAATACTGTACACTCAGCTTCCCCATTTTTTTACATCTTACATTATTATACTATGTTTGTTATAATTAATGTACCAATGTTGATACATTATTATTAACCTAGGTTCAAACTTCGTTGTTTTTTTTTTGTTTTTTTTACCAAATGATCTTTTAACTTTTCTAGGATCCCATCTATCATATCATGTTCCATTTAGTTCCCATGTTTCCTTAGCCTCCTCTTGATAGTGACAGTTTCTGTGTTTGATGACCTGGAAAGTTTTAAAGAGTCCTAGTCGGATTTTTTTGGACTTTTCCTCAGTTGGCCTTTTTCTGATGCTTCTCTTGCGATTAGGCTGGGGTTGTGTGTTTTGGGAGGAGGCCCCCCGGGATAAAATGCCATCCTCATCACATCAGATGAAGGGTATACATCATCAGTATGGCCTGCCACTGTTCACGTGCGCCGTGACCACCTACCTAACGTAGGTCCTCAGCTTTTTCCACTGTGAAGTTTCCCTTGTCCCCCTTCCCCACACTGTGCTTTTTGGAAGGAAGTCCCTTTTTGAAGTGCGCGTTTAAAGGGTGGAGAGTTAAACTCCATCTCTTTGAGAAGATCTTTTCTTTTCCTCAGATGCTTTGAGGGTGTTAGATGCCTTCATGATTCATGAGTCATTCAGATACGTGGGAAGACACATTTTAGGATTCTCTTTTCAACTCTTTTCCTTCTGGGATTTTCCTGGCTCTTCTCAGAGACAAGTTTTTCCAGATTCAATATTTTGCTTCTTTAGGCCAGAACGATTGTTTTTGCCACCAGTGTGCCTGCAGCCCTTCGTGCCAACCTGACTGTACCTGGTTGCAAACTAAAAGCTGTGAAAGTGACCTTGTATGACTTTCTCCTGGCATGTAATCCCTACCAGAATCTTCCTACTCCTTTTTTTTTTTTTTTTTTTTTTCACTCTTCTGTGCTTTCAAGTGTCTGGTTTTTATAAAAAGTCCAGATATTATAGCTGTTTTCTTCAGGGAGTTGATCTGACATGTTACTCAGTCATGACAAAAAGCAAAAGTCCTGGCATCTATCTGTTTAACACTGTGATAGTGAGAGTGAGGAGACTAAATAAAATTTCTTATCAGAAAGAAGAGTTAATGAACCCAGCTAGGATCCATGAGGATGTGGGTTTGATCCCTGGCCTCACTCAGTGGGTCAAAGATCTGGTGTTGCTGTGAGTTGTAGGTCACAGATGTGGCTTGGATCCTGCATTGCTGTGGCTGTGGTGTAGGCTGGCAGCTGTAGCTCCAAGTCAATCCCTAGCCTGGGAACCTCCATATGCCACAGGTGCGGCCCTAAAAAGACAAAAGACCAAAAAAAAAAAAAAGTTCAAGTTTAAAACACACAATAAAGTACACAATTTAATAATTCTTTTATCTATGTTTATAGAATACTGTATATGAATATGTATGTGTAAAAATACATGTATGCAGATATATACATATGTGTAATATACTGTGTCTACATATATACATATATACATATATCTTTGTAATTATTTCTTAGACTAATATTAACATGTCATTGACTAATTTATATATGAATATACATTATGTATGTATATATATTTATATATATACTCACACATACACAGTAGTCTTGTTAACTTGGATATATACACACGTGTGTCTACACACATATATATCTATATATGAATACACCTTCATATTCTTTTGTGATGGTTTCTTAAACTAATTTTTGATGATTTGAAGTATATTAAAACTTTTTACTAGTACAGCTATGAAAACTGTCTAATATTCTGAATGGTTTAAATTATAAATGCAGGAAATTAAGATTAAAACAAATTTTACTGGAGTTCCCTTCATGGCACAGCAGAACCGAATCCAACTAGGAACCATGAGGTTGTGGGTTTGATCATGAGGTTGCGGGTTTGATTCCTGGCCTTGCTTAGTGGGTTAAGGATCCGGCATTGCTGTGAGCTGTGGTGTATGTCCCAGATGCAGCTCAGATCCTGTCTTGCTGTGGCTGAGGTGTAGGCTAGCAGCTGTAGCTCCAGTTCTCCTCCTAGCCTGGGAACCTCCATATTCTGCAGGTGTGGCCCTAAAAGCAAAAATATATATAAATAAATAAAACAGATTTTGCTTTCTGAATCCCGAGTGTATGCTGTGTGATTTGTGAGAGGTTAATTTTACCTTTGTGTATGTATTTTGAAATTCCTATGTGAAAGTTTTAAGTACATGTTCAGCATGGTAGCTGTGACAAATTGTATAACTTGAGGAGTGAAGGAACTGGTCCTCATAATTAGACAACTCCATGGACTCCCACGTTTCTGCCGTTGGTCTGAGGTAGAAGATTGTGAGAGAGTTGCTTTTAAAATAAGAGTATGAAGTAAAAATCATGTTAAATGAAAATTTTCCGTTGAAATATGTTAAATTGCTCAAGAATTGTAAGATGTGCAGCCTAGACAGTACAACCCTGGGAAGACACTCAGAGAATAAGAGGGTTCAAGCAGACCCCTGGCCACTCTAAAATCAATCAGTAGGTCAAACAATAAAAAAGAGAACCTGGTGGATGAATCTAAGGAAGCGTCCTATGTTGATGGGGGAAACCAGCAGGGCCCAGTGGCAGATGCCAAGAGGAACAGGCATGTTGTCAGAACAAGAACCTTACTGAATGTCTCTGAATGTCGGAGGCCAGCTCCGGCGGCCAAGGAGTGTACACTTTCCTGAAGAAGATGGACAGACGTCGGCTTTTGCGTCGGAGACAGCCTCTTTGTCCCTTCTTTCAGGGCGCTGGACTGCTCAAACTTTATTGGCAACAGTGGTTGATGATATAGACAGTTTTTCACTACAGATTACATCACAGTGTTAAAAGTACATTGGTTAACTATTACATGGTATAGCATGTGCATCATGTTTTAAGATCTCTATCTTAACTTAACTTAGTGAGTACTTTGAAGAGGCCATAGACACAAGAATTTGGCATTCACAAACCTTGTTTGTAGACTGGTGCTTATCTTCAAAGCGTTATGGCAGGGAGAGAGTGTAAGTAAATATAAACCAGCTTAACTAAACTAGCTATCACTTAAAAGCTTTTAAAATCAAAGACAAAACTCACAGCTAGGTTTTTTGGATAATATATGTCTAACTTTTATGAACCTCATTAAGATCCTAACTCTAAAGTTTACTATATAACTAGTTAATAGATAAACACTATGTTTTAACTAAGTTGGATTTAAATAGGGGAAAGTCCTTCAGGATGAAATTCTTGTTATATTATTGTTGTAACTTTGTTAAATCACAAATCACCACAGGAAAATAAGAATGGGAAATAAGAATAAGAAGTAAATAATCAGGAAAGACTGAGGGAAACTGAATAACGAATAAAACAACAGGAAAGACTAGGTCACCCGAGCAACAATCCATGTTCTCCAGCGCAAACATGGAAATTGTTTTCCCAGGAAAGCCCCCATTCTTCCCCATCAGCATCAAAGTGAGAGCTGTGTAACCTGAGGCCTGCCCTCGGCTTGTACCGTGCAGGCAGGCTTTCATCCTGACCAGAAGCCCACCTTCGGCTTGTACCGTTCAGGTGAGCTCCCTTCCTTGGTTGGGAACCTGCCTTCAGGTTTTTCTGCTGTCAGGCAAGGTCCTTTTTTCGAGTCTCTGCATCTCCTCGGCTCCCCGCATCTGAATGCCCAAATGCTGGAACATGAAAATGACCGTTGAATCAGAAATGTGGAGATGCTACCAGGAGCAGTCTTCCAGGGTGGGTTTCCAAAAGAATGCAAAGTAAAAACCTGGGGAGCAGGACTGTAAGAAATTTGCAGTGCATTGTTTTATGCAGAGAAGAGGGATAGTGGAATGTGAAGACAAGGTCTGTTGGTTTAGGTGGGAGAGACTACAGTGACGTTTCTCAAAGTAAAGAAGGAACTGCCTCACTGAGGGACATTCAGAGATAGGCGGGGTTACGTTTGGTTGCCACAGTTATTAGAGGCCCTCCTGATATTTACTGTAGAGCTTGGATCATTCTCTCCTGAGAAGCAGTTGTCTCGCCCGAAAAGCATTGAGCCCATTTGTATGCAATGGTCTGTCAATGCTCAGTCTTTATTTGGTTCTCTCAGCAAAAATATCTAGGCTCAAAAATATCCATGCCATCTAAAACCACTTTCTCACCAAGCCTTTAATAAGTCCTGGATTTCTCTTTGATTGGCCTATCTTAGGTCACCTCTATTCCAGGGACTCAATCACTGTGACCTGGGGAACACCAGCCACTGACTGGTTTATGCCCGTCCTAGAGGCAGTCATTATGACAAAGAGGATGAGGTTGTGCTGATTAATAAGAGTTCACCCCGGCGTTGGGGGTGGGGGAGGGTGAATCGCCCCCCCTGGATCCCATGACTGCTCTCAGCGCAGGAGAAGCATGATGGCGCCACTTTCAAGGCAGTCAGAATCCTACAAGGACCATAATCATCCATGAAACTGTTGTAGTTTATATATATATATATATAAAATCTCTCCTGATCAGATAGGACAAATAGAATGGCCTTGAGAGAAATGGAACTTATGACTCCTTCCCCTCTTTACTCCTAGTTCCTTTCTTATCCTGTGGGTCTTCTGAACCCTGGTCAGGGATAACAAAAAATAAGGGTGTAGCCAGTTCCCATTGTGGCTTGGTGAATTACAAACCCAACTAGTATCCATGAGGATGCTGGCTTGATCCCTGGCCTTACTCAGAGGGTTAAGGATCTGGCGTTGCCACGACCTGCGGTGTAGGTCACAGATGCCACTCAGATCCTGCATTGCTGTGGCTGTGGGGTAGCCCAGCAGCTGCAGCTCTGACTTGACCCCTTGCGTGGGAACTTCCATATGCTGCAGGTGCGGCCCTAAGAAGAAAAAGAAAAAGAAAAAAATGTATGTATTTCATTATCTTATCAGTGTTTTATGATGTTTATTGTTAATACACATTTTAGATAATGTTCAGTGATGTGGTGTTTATTTCTCATGCTATTGAAGTTGTCGTTAAAACAATATTTCCGAACTTTTGATTTATAATTAAATGTCAGAGAATAGAGGTAAGCTAAATTCTTTATTATGTCTCTGTTCCTGGAAGTTTTCTGTACTGCATGAAGAGGAGCAAACCAGAAGAATAGGTTACTTAATTTAGCTTCTACTCATCTCCCCTGTAACCTATTTTAGTTACAATGCAGACAATAGAAGCTGCTTTAATTAGTGCTACTTCCTGTAGGTGACCAAAACCAGGGAACTAGTTTGGAAGTACAAGCTTACCTTGTACCAGGAGTACAAGGTCTGTACTAAGGACTCCTTCCAAAACTTCCTGATACACCCGTAACCTCAACAAATCTTTCGTAACTACTGTATATTTTAAGGTTGTATGCGTTATCTACGTTTAGCGGGTTAGGAAGCTAAGAATCCAGGTAACCAGGTATCTTTTCCTAAGAAATAAAATCAGCAAGTGGCACAACCAAGATTCCAGCTTCTCTCTTCCTGGCTCTAAGGGCATTCGCTTCCTGTGACTCTTAAAGCCATGGTAGAGGGAGGGTTTTGTGCTCCCTCCTCTCCTCTTTTAGGAATCATGGCTGAGATTCCAGGGCTAGAACACACAGGACGTGACGCTTTTTTCACACGGGTCAGGAAAAGATGGAGACCCACTTCACATTACGCTGCCGCCATTGAGCAGGGGCCATGTTTCACATAAGGGCATTTGGTTATTTATCTGGCCGCTCTAAGATGCTTTTTCTTATCCACACCCGTGTTTTCGTTGGCCAGATGCCTGCTATGCGTTTGATTAGTCTTCCCATCATAAATTCATACTGTATTTCTGACTTGCTGCTCAAAAATACTCATTTATAAAAAGTGTGGATATGATTTATCCAACTTGCATTTAAGCTCATAAACTTAAATTTTCTATTTTTAAGGGGGAAAAAAGGGCTTTTAGATAGTAATGACTTGATTAGTGGTGCAGAGTTATCTACCATGTTTTTTGAAGATTTGTTCCCTTCATTTTCTTTATAATTCCTGTCCTTTAAGGTGAAATTCCCATGATCTGAACCCCTGGAGAAAATCAGCAACATTAGATCTCCTGAAATCAATCAATCTTTCTTTCTTTCTTTCTTTCTTTCTTTCTTTCTTTCTTTCTTTCTTTCTTTCTTTCTTTCTTTCTTTCTTCCTTCCTTCCTTCCTTCCTTCCTTCCTTCCTTTCTTTCTTTTTGTAGCTTTGGTATAGTTTTCAGCTGCTTCTTCCCATATTCCACCCCAGTGGGATTTTACATTAAAAAAAAAAAAATCTGTTCCTACTAGTAGAAAATCAAATTTAGAACTGGGGCCATAGCTTTTGTCCTTTCTAGCGCCTCACTTGTTGCCATGTCTTGTCTGATGAACTGGTCGTCTTATGGCCTCTGATCTGAGGATACTGGGGATGTACCTCCAGGGCTTCCAAGACGTTTTTATTTCTCCTCCTCTACGTTTACCAGTGTCGCATGACATCTGCTTAAAAGTACAGCAAAGCCACCATTTCCTCTCTGCAACTCTTTTTTTTTTTTTTTTTTTTCTTCATCAGTTTTCTTAATTTGGAAAATTTTTGTCACCTCTAGTCCTTACTCTTTCTAAATATTTCTCTGCTGGTAAAATATGTCAGGTTTTTGCTCTTGTGGTGTCATGTATGGCACCGACTCTCAGTTTGGTGTCTTTTTATCTCATCATGTATTATGACTATTGCTCACTGTTCTTTGCTTTTACCTCCTTATTGGAGCTTTTATTTTTTTAAACCTCATTTTCTATTGCTAATCTGTATAGAGACTATCTGAAGTATATTAGAAAAGGCCTTTTCAGAGGGTTTTCTTTTTGTATTTTTTTTTTACTGTCAGGAAAAGGTGTGTGGACTTTACTTCTGACGCAATTTCAGGCAGTATGTTTTAGTAGAAATGGAATGGGGTTTAGAGGTGGATTGAACCAAAGTTAAATTGCGATCCCATTACAGAGTGGCTGATGTCCTTAGGAAAGTGATGACAATTCTCTAGGCCCTCCCTCATTTGCTTTGCTATCAAATGAGATACCGCCCTTACCCGTTCATCAGGAGGTTTAAAAGTAGCATGTGTCAAGTACAACTTCTGCCCCATGGTAACTGCTCGAATACGATTGGCATTGCAATTTTAATTTTATCATAATTATTATTTGGTGGGCCATCTCACATTTGAATTGAGAACGAGTATGTGATAATGCTACATTTAAAGGAGAAGCAGCAGCAAATAAGCTATAGTGCCTGGCCTTGAGGTGTTCATAATCTTTTAAAAAAGATAAAATATATACAAAAATGTCTAAGACACATTCAAATATCTATTGCTTTCGAAGGTAACTATGAGATCATTGTAAACACTGTAAATGTTACTTAGCATATCCTGAAACACCCTGTGTGGCTTATTTATATTTTGAAGATTAAAGAACTGGAAGTTAAGAGGAAAGATTACTGTGTTTCCCCGAGTTGGCTAAGCTGATAAGGCACCTACCGGAGTCAGTGAACAGGTCCTCTGACTTAGGAGGAGGTGTCTTTCACCTCTGCTATACTGTGTCCGTGAGAGAATGTGGCAAGTCTTGTAAGACACACACAGTAAAAGCCGCTGGAGCCCTGAAGAGGTGAGCTCAGTGTTGACGGGGCTGATGGTGAGAGGCCTCTGGGAGGAGGTCACGTTTGAGGTGGATCATGGAGGTGAACAGGCTTTCGACAGGCAGAGGTGAGGAAGGAAGTGACGCGGATAAAGCGAGGAGTGGGGGCAGGAGTTTTCTGCGATGTGTTTTGGGGGGAGTACTTAGTTTAGCTGAGTACTTGCTGAGACTAATGGAGAAAACTCTGGAATATAGGTTCGTGCCCGATGAGAGGGATCTTGAGTTTTTCTCCCCCGTGGACAGGATGAGACTTGAAAAGATTTGAGGGCTGTGGCATGCTCAGAGGTCTAGATTAAAAAGGTTTACTTTGCACGACAGTGTCGGACAGTTTGGAAATGAAGAAAGTATATTAAGACTCCAGTTGGGAGGCTATTGCAAGAATCTAGACGTGATGTAATGAGCATAGTGACAGAAGGAATGGAAAGGACAGGACAGAGCCGAGGGACGTTGAAGAAGTGATATGGAAGTTGGCAGTGAAAAGAAGCACGTGAAAAGACGGAGAGGTTCCAGCCTGGGTCTTGAGGGGAATATTGGTTCCAAAAAGAGAAATGGTATCACTAGTTTCAGAGGAAAGGGCAAACACATCTCCATAAGACCCAGTAAAGCCTTGTGGCTGGGGCCACCCATGCCTAGGGCTCTTAGACACACCCTGGTGGGTCTTTAGTCTATAAAGTGGCTTGAGTCATTTTTCTGTTGCTACACCATAAGTGCTAACACAATGTCTTTGATTTTTTTTATTAAGAGGAGCACCGTGGAGGCAGTGTGAGTTAGTACAGGCTGTCAGAGCTGAATCTTTCTGCTAAACTCATGGGAATCTTACAATTCCAATCAAGC
Organism: Sus scrofa; assembly: GCF_054392235.1. Lineage (NCBI taxonomy): Eukaryota > Metazoa > Chordata > Mammalia > Artiodactyla > Suidae > Sus > Sus scrofa. The sequence continues at coordinate 5,729,155 of NC_139383.1, forward strand.
CGGTGTTCTGCTTGAGTCCCTCTCTTTCTCAGGATGGATGTCAAAGGGAGCATGCAATTTTGTTTGTGGGTCACTGACTAATATAGGAAAGGGCAGTCCCACAGGGAAACTCCATTTTTCTCCAAATGTTGCTTCACAGCATTAAGTTTTATGTTGTAGGTGGAAGAAAATGTATGCTATTCATTGACGGCCGGGTGAGGGGTAAATCAGTTCAGAAATGTTGCCATTGCCATTTAAAGGTTTCGAGTAATGCTCACTTTTTTTTCCCCTCCCTTCCAATTTTCTTGGTCAGTGTTTGTCAGGTTCAACTCCAGCCATGGTTTCCCAGTGGAGGTCGATTCTGACACCAGCATCTTCCAGCTCAAGGAGGTGGTTGCTAAGCGACAGGGGGTTCCAGCTGACCAGTTGCGTGTGATTTTCGCAGGGAAGGAGCTTAGGAATGACTTGACAGTGCAGGTGAGTCTCCCTGGGTGGATGGTTCCTGGGTTGCATCCAGCTCCATTGCTTATGCTGCTTCTGCTGCCAAGCTGACATTCATGCCCGAGATGTAATAGAATAAATAGTGCCTGGGGATTCCTTGAACTTTACTCCACACCGCTTCATTAATTCTGACCTTCTTAATTATGCATTAAAACAGCAAGCAGGAAGGGTTGGAAGAACACCTCTGAGTGTGAGAGAGAGAGAGAGAGAGAGAAAGCGAGCACACAAACTGGGCTCAGTGCATAAATGTTTACTGACTGCAGGAGCAGCAAGGCACAATTTCTGTGTCTGTTCAATTTCTACCTTACTTATTCCATTTGAATCTTAATGAAGAAAGATGCAAATAAATTGTTCCAAATCAGGCTGCTCGGCCACTGTGCTGTGAGGAATCCGTAACCCAAGTGTGACCCCTGGAGGATGGTCCTAGGTCTGCTGCTGTGGCTCACGAGGGGAGGGAAGGGCTCGGCTCAGGGCTGATCACAAGCCTCGAGCACCCCTGCCCCATCAGAATCCCAGTGCCGGAGGAGACCGATGCGCCGCAGAAGTCCACTTCCGTGTTTAATTTCTCCAAGCTTCAATAACATTTTCCCTACACTGGGCCGCTGAATCATTACAGAGGGAGCGGTGTGTGTTTTCTCTCCTGGCTCTGCCGCTTTCAGGGCACCCCACCATTCTGTTAAAGGCTCGGTTATATCCTTTTCATCTGAGTGTTTCATTCACAGCAGTGATGTCTGTAGGAAAAGGGGAGAGCTGGGTAGGGGGTGGGGGAGCCAGGCCATCACCTCCTCACCTGGAGTCCTGTCACTTGTTATTGAAGCCAGCAAAGAGAATTCAGTATGGACCGAAGTCATTCTCTGACAAGGCGTGAAAGACCAGTTGCTTTCTGTGGGCAGTTTGGGTGATGCTGGAGAACCTGCTGAGGCATTTCCCCCCTTTCTTAACCAGCAGAGATTAATTGCACTTCTGTTTGCAGCTGTGTGGGGGCCGCGGCTGTGTCTCTAGGCACAGTCCCCACTTTCTTGACGTCCTATCACTGTCTCTTCTTGGTGCTGATGTTTACTGCTTTGCGAAATGCTTTGGAATTGGCCTGTACAAAAGAAGCTATAGAAATGCAAATCGCTCCCTCCTCCTGCCTCTCCAGTGAAGGCAGGAGGCACGTGCTCTCTTTGCACAAACTGCTGTGCTTTGCTTTTAGGCAATTTGTTTTCATAAGGGAAGTGCCTATGCTAAAAAGTGTTTTGATTTTTTTTTTTATTTCAGTCAACTAAAAAGCTTTTTACTGTACCTGCCAACCTCTAAATCCAAGAATGTTTCCTTCATAAATTATTTTGAAACATCTCCTTGAACCAAAACATTTTATGTTACCAGAAGTTTTGAAGTTTTAGGTTCTAAAGTGTCTTACGTCTACCATTAGAGCTGATAGATTAGACTAATTGCTATAGACAATAAGCTTTTTTTACAGAGATAGGTAGATAGATAGATACAGAAATATATAGAGAGATAAAGATTCTTTATTTTGACTAACACTTCCAGTGCTCTGTGCTTCTCAGGGAATCCCAAAGAAAGGCAAGATGGAGAGAGAGCTGTTTCCTTAAGGCCTCTAAAATCAGAAAGACATGTTAGGTTAAGCCATACGCTATAGGTTAAAACTATCAGCAATTTCATGTGGCTCAACCTAATAGCTATTATGTGAGGATGTCAAAAATGTTGACTTCCATATGGAAACTGAAATACAAGCATTACAAAGTTTGAAAGGTGGAGAAAGTCACCAAGAAAGACTTCATGGATGAATTGAAACTCGAGTAGGATTCTGGACATGGAGAATGAGCTTGGCGTGTGCTTGGGAACAAGCATAGGTTCCTATTCTTGCAGAACCCAGAGGAGATGCTGTAGATGGGGTGAGAAGGGGGCTGGGAGCTCTATTTTATAGTGCTTTGGTTGGTGTGGCATTGAGGTTTCATGCATGGGAAGCCAGAGTAAAACTGGGTTCCCTGGAGAGAAATGGGAACCTGGAGAGCCCTGTGATTGTGGGCAGGATGAGTTTCATACGTGACAAGAGTTAACACCAGTGGGAGGTGCTGGCAGGCAGTTGAACATAGGTGTGGCGCTCAGAGCTGGCTGAGATAAGTATTGTAGTTACTGAAACAGATTTAGTTGCCCGGGGCAGAGGAGAGGCACAAGCAGTTCCTTATCTAGTAGGGCAGGAGCCGGTAAAGGGGGCGTCATTCATCCACTTGACATTTCTTAGAGATAGTTTGGAAAAGGAAAGTACTGGTAAAGAGCAGTGTGTGCTGTGAAAAGATGGAGGGGGATGAGGAAGAAAAGAGCCTTTGCTCTTGGTGACAGTGCTGATGACTCAGGGACCTTCAGGACACCAGGTCAAGGCTGTGGTTGGAGGAAGCCAGAGTGCAGGCGTTCAGCCTGAGTCCTGGGACTGTGTAATGGGCAGGGCTCGGCCGGTTAGCAAGGGATGGAGAGACAGAAGGGAGTTCTTGGAGGAACAGCAGGTCCTACGCCACGTTGTACTCTTCCTAGCCTTTGACTGTGTGCATGGCAGACTTTGATATAGTTCTGATCAGTTCTATAGTTCTAATCTGAATTTCCTTCGCTTAACATTATATCCCAGGCATTTTCCGTGTTGCTGTATAATCTTCATTTCTAGGTGTCTGGATATTACTGTCTAATAAGAGTGTTTATTTGTAAGCATTTCAGGAGTATCTGGTTTTTAGTATTACAAATTAAGGCGAAACAATTTCTCTAAATGTGTCTTCTAAACTTAGAGGATACAGCCTCTCTGTTTCAGTTTGCTTGTTTGTAAAATGGGAATAAAAATAATACCTACCTCACTGGGGTTTGTGAGGACTGCGGTAATTTATGTAAAACCCTCCAAACGGAGAGTGGCATGGAGCTAACTCTACAGAAATGTGAGTGTTGATCAGCACCTCACCAGCACGACTGTCTTCATTCTTGTTAGGCGGTTACTTCAGGGTCTAAGCCATCACCTTAGATGGCACAGGACAACTTTCCGTCGTGAATCAGGATGAGTATATCTGCGATAATTTAAACAGTTAAGGCGATGCTAGTAGGATGCATATTTTATTGGGACAGTACAATGTATGCGTAGGTAATATTTACACAGTTAAACTAAAAAGCTCTGTGGAGTTTATAAATACATTTTTGACCTTTAGACATACAGCTTTTACTTAACCATAGTGGAATTTGAATTTAGCAAGCTTAAAAAGACTTAAAATTCCTCTAATATTAAGAAAAAATAGACACCTATGGCTGTACCATTCAGCAAACACTCGTCATGATATAATTGCTTTTAAAATATATGTTTATAAAGTGGATATCTGCCACACACTATATTTGAAGCAAATTGGAAAGAGTTCTTTCCTCCTACTTCATACGCAGTGTTTCCGTGCTTATTTTTGTTTTCCCTGCACCTAGAAGTCTTCATATCCTTCACGGTGAATTGATTATTTTTCTTTGTAAAGACTCTTGTCAGCTCTTGCAATAGAATATTCGAGCCCATTCAAGTCATGAGTCATTCTTGCTCCTACCCTCCAGTTCTAACACACTGCGTATCAAGAATCCCTACCTAATTTTTAATTTATTATTCAGATTTATACAAGGAAAATAAAGGTGTAATGTAGCTGTATATATCAAAATTGTTGACTTTTTAATTAGAATAACTTCAAGTTACAGGGACTTGAGAATCACATAAGATTTTGTTGGAGCAGAATTCACTGTATTCACATGGCCTGTATTATTATTAATGTTAATATCCGTATAGGTTTATTAGTCAGTGTATTAGGGTCTGCCAAAGAAACAGAACCAGTATTATTTATATGTAATGAATAGATGGGTAGGTAGGCAGGTAGGTAGATAGGTAGTGATGAGATTAGGCCCCCCAGTGATGGAGGCTGCAGTCATCAGGTTTAGTGTTGGTCTCAGTCTGAAGACCTGAAAACCAGAGAGGCGATGGTATAGTTCCAATCTGAACGCTGGTTGGCTCAAGACCCATAAAGAGCTGTTGTTTCCAAAGGCTACAGAAATAAATAGATAAATAAATTAAAGTCTCGAAAAGTAAACAAAACAAAAACAAACAAAAATCAGTGTTCCAGCCAGATAGATGGCTGTTGCGCAGGAGGAATTCCCTTTGACTTGTAGGAAGATCAGCCTTTTGGTTCAGGTCTTAAACTGACTGGTTGGGACCCACCCATGCTGGGGATAGCCATGGATTCATTCAGTCAGGATTCCAGTGTTAATCTCATCTGAACAAACTGCTCACAGACACACCCAGACTAATATTTGGCCAAAGGTCTAGGCGGTCCATGGCCCAGTCAAGTCGACACATAAAATTAACTACCGCAGCCAGGATTTGAGAAACCTCATTATATTTTATTAATATTAGAGGGAAGCCTATTCTATTTTATTCTCTTTGTAATAATGTATTATATACTTAAAGGAGAAAATAAAATATGACTGTTTTACATAGCAATTTTCTTTATAAAAGAATTCACCCAGATGGATGGTCAAAAATTCCTTTTAAAATATTCAACTTTCAAAGTTCCTGTTGTGCTCAGCAGAAATGAATCTGAGTAGCATCCCTGAGGATGCAGGTTCGATCCCTGGCCTTGCTCGATGGGTTAAGGATCTGGCATTGCCGTGAGCTGTGGTGTAGGTCCCCGATGCGGCTCAGATCTGGCATTTCTGTGGCTGTGGCGTAGGCTGGCAGCTACAGCTCCAATTCATCTCCTAGCCTGGGGACCTCTATATGCCGTGGGTGTGGCCCTAAAAAGACAACATAATAATAATAATAATAATAAAGTATTCAATTTTATGATGTTTAAAATGTGTATACACATTTCATGAAATAGGTCTTTTTTGCAATAAATATTAAAGGATATCCATTTATTACACTTATTTTTCTAAGCTTTATTACATGACAAGATCTGAGTTTGGAGGACCAGAGACATTAGGACTTTAATAGCCTAGGTTGTAAATATTAAAGAAAAATAAATGACCCTAAAAAGCCAGACTATTTAATTGGTTATGTATTTAGTGATATACACTAAATATATTTCAAAATTTGTGAATAGTGAAAACCAGCTTTCATTGACAAAGTAAACTGTGTATAGTGACTAACAAATTCAAGTTTTGGAAATTCTGTAAGAATATTTACCTGTTGGAGTTCCCATCATGGCTCAGGAAAAACAAATCTGACTAGTATCCATAAGAAGCTGGTAAATTGTTTTCATTTAAGAGTTCTATAGAAAAGACTAGGCAGTTACACATTCAACTGCAAATTTGCTGGTTGTTTTATTATGTTGTGAAATTGACAGAATATTAGAATTCTTTGATATTCCTATACAATCTTAGAATACATGTTTACCACCATTTAGGACCATTATTTAGTTACTCTTTATAGATGCTATACTTTACAGTATAAGCACGAAACATGTAAGAGAAGTCGCTGCTGAGAAAAAGAAAATGAACATGAACTACTTAATGTTTCCACTAGCAAATGCTAAATAAAATCCTTGGTGTGCTGAAGAGAAGGTGGAATGGCAATGGTGGTGTATACACTTGTTGGAATTTTCCCACCTGTTTTCATTATCTTTATTTGTTTTTCATAGTGGTCATAGATAATGTGACCATTATAACTTGCCATACAAATTGGGAAAGAGAGAGAGAGGGAGAAAGAAAGAAAAAGAAAAGAAAAGAAAAAAAGAGAAAAGAAAAGAGTTCCCTTGTGATGCAATAGGTTAAGGATCTGGCTTTCAGTGAGTGGCTCAGGTTGCTGCTGTGGTGAGAGTTAGATCCTTGGCCTTGGAACTTCCACATGCCAAGGGTGTGGCCAAAAGAAAAGGGATGAAAGAAGGCTCTATTAATAATCATTCAGGACAGTATGCTGAGAAGATAGAAACTAATGGTTACCTGAGGAACTAAACACTATTTCTAACACTTAAGAGTCTCAATTTCTTTTAGAGAGAAATTGGTTTTTTGATGCTTTCCCCAAGCACTTTTGGATAGTTTAATAATAGCATAATATTGTTATGAAAATTTTTATAGTAAGCAGTAGTTTTATCTTTCCAAATGGTAAAATATATGTTTAAGATTATAATCTAACTGACATGACAACATTTTAATCAGTTTCATGGAATTATAAGTTCCTGGAGGATATGTCCATAGGCCAGTTTGATAAGCACTTTTTAGTATAATTGATTTCTTTATACATTAATATGTTTTATTTGTTATCAGCAGCAAGATTTTAATATTTTTAAAAAAGTAAAGAAAAAATTGGAAAAAATACAGATGGCAAACAAGGGTGGTTTGGCATAGGTTTTGTTTCTGGGAAGATGGAATAGACAGACTTTTAATTATTCCTGGTAAAATGTTGGGCATTTCATATAAAACAAACATGTGAAGATTCCAAAAGGTGTAAAGAAAAATGCAAACTAGCTAGGACCTCAGGACCCAAGGAACAATGCAAGCTTAAGTTCCTTGGATTTTTTTTTTTTTAACCAAATATATCTAAGACTTGAACCTGCTAATGAAACTAGTACTTGGAAATACCAACATGTGTAGAAAGAAAAAAGAAAAAAAAAAAAAAAGTCCCAACAAAAGTTTGCTCTTTATTCCAAGGATCAGGGACAGAAACTACAGAATCTTTGGAACTACAGAAACTACAGAAAACTCTTAGCCAGTAACTGCATTTTTCTAGCTAAACACCACAGAAAACCAGTGGCCCCACCGTAGCCCCCACCAACAATAAGGATGACCAAGTGGAAAGCCTGTGTGACCTCCCTTGTGAGACTGTAAAGATGTGCCCCACACACCTGTTGGGGTGCTATCAGAGAAGACTTCTACCTTTATGTGATGACAGTGAAGTCCTTCTCCTTATCCCTTCAGGGTGGTAACAGATGAGTTCTAGTGGAGAATCAGGACTTCCACCATTTTCAAGCAGTAACAGAGCCACACTCCTCCACAGTGCCAATGGAGACTATATGTGGGGCTAGAACAGCACCCCTTCACATGAGGAGTCTCTGCTTCATGTCAGGTGTCAATAGATATCAAGTACAAAACTTGGATTTCTACTGCCACTGGCAGTAATGTGGTGCTGACCCCCTTTCCCAGCTGGAGCAGGGTCATTAAAAAGCCAGCTAAAACAGAAGGTTTACCTAAAAGTAAGGGTCTCATAGCATAATGAGAAAATGGACAGATATCAAAGGAAACCCACCAAGAATCAGGAAGCTATCAAACTGAATGGAAAGACCACTATGGACATCTTAATACTAAGATGACAGATATGTTGGAATTATCTGGCAGATATTTTAAGCAGCCATGATAAAATGTGTCAATGAACAGTTATGCTGCAAGTCACATGGGAAGCCCTCAATGAACCATTAAAAAAATGCCTGAAATAAATGAAAAAAATAGTCTGAGAAAAGAAATAGAAGATATAAAGAAGAATCAAATAGAAATTGTAGAAGTGAAAAATACATTAACAAATAAAAAGCCACGGGATAGGCTCAACAGCAGAATGGCCGGAACAGAGGAGGACACCAGTGAACTGGAAGATAAAAATAGAAATTGATGATCTGGAAAAAAAAGCCTCAGAAACCTATGGGTCTATAAAACTACATTTAAAATGTGTGCCATTGGAGTCCTGGAAGGAGAGGATAAAAGAAGGCAGGTCTAAAAAAGTGCTTAAAGAAATAATGGCTGAAAACTTGCCAAATTTTAAAGGAGATGTAAACTTACAGATTCATGAAGCTGAAAGAATTCAAAATTGGATATATTCAAAGAAATCCACACATGATAATTAAATGTCTGAAAACTAAATACAAGGAGAAAGTCTCGAAAGTACCTAGAAAAAATGAACGATTTACTCTTAATGGAAAAACAGTTTGAATGACAGTGGATTTCTCATGAGCAACTATGAATGTGAGAAAGAAGTGGCACAATGTTTTTCAAGTGCTGGAGGAAAAATGTTGATTCAGAAACCTATACCCAGCGAAAATATCTTTCAGGAATGAAGGAGAAGCCAATATATTTTCAGATGAAAAAATTCAAAGAAAAATTGTCACCAGCAAAACTACCCTAGAAGAATGAATGATGGAGGGAATTTCTTTAATAAAAAAGGAAATGATAGGGAGTTCCTGTGTGGCTCAGCAGGTTAAGGATCTGGTGTTGTCACTCTGGTGGCTTGGATCATTGCTGTGGCATAGGTTCAATCCCTGGCTCAGGAACTTCCACATAGTGTAAGTGCAGGGAAAAAAAAAAAAAATGACTAAAGAAGGAACTTTGGAAGGAAAAAAGGAAAAACACACTAGGCAAACATCTGGTTAAATACAATTTACTTTCCTTCTTTCTGGTGTTCTAAATTATGTTTGAAGGCTGTGGAAAAAATTATAACAATGTTTGATATAGTCCTGTAGGTCTAAATGTGTGTATATTAAGACAGATATAAACAGAGAGGTAAATGGACATAAAGGCAAGAGATTTCTATACTTTACTTGAGCCTGTAAAATGACAACCCCAGTAGAGTGTGGCAAGTTACAAATGTATAAGCAACTAAGATAGGTAAAAAACTAAAATATAAAATAATGCAAACACTAAATGCTGGTGAGGATGTGGAGAAATTGGCTCTCAGATATATTGTTAGTGGTAATATAAAACAGAGTGCACAGCCACTCAGGAGGAGAGAATGATATTTTCTAAAAAAAAATACACTTGCATATACCATATGACTCAGTAATTATAACTCTTGGTTATTTATCCTAGAGTAATGAAGACTTATGGTCACACAAAAATAATGCATGAATGTTTATAGCAGCTTCATTCATATTAGCCAAAAACTTGAAACAATCCTGATGTCCTTCAACAGGTGAATGATTGCACAAACTCTGGTCCATCCATACCATACTCAACAATAAAAACAAGCAAACATCTATTGATACATACATTTTGGATGAGTCTCAAGAGAGTTACTCTGAATGGAAAAAAAAGCCAATACCAAAAGATCAAATTCCAAATGATTCCATTAATGTAACATTTTTGAGATGATAAAATTTGAGAAATGAAGGGGAGACGAGTGGTAACTAGGGGTTAAGGAGTGTGTAGAAGCAGGAGAAGAGGTTGTGTAGCAGTGAAAGGGCAACAAGTGGGACCCTGGTGGTGAAGGATGTTTGGTATCTTGGCTACGCCAGTGCCCATAGTATGTTTGAGATAATACACTGTATTCTCATAAGGTGTTGTGCTGTGGGAAACTGGGAAAAGAGCTCTGGGATATCTCTGTTATATTTCTGATAACAACAACAATGTGACTTAACGTATCTTAATATAAAGTTTACTTAAAAAAAACACACAGGAAAACTTGAGTTCTATCCTCTGTCACAAAGGAATGGAAACTATCTATTTGCATATATTCTAAAGGAACAGTGGTTATTAATTGGTGATTTTCAACACAAGAAATTAGAAGATAATTTAATGGATGTTCAGAGACAAAAGCTAATTCAGGACAAGTGTCAACAGGCTAATAAAACATATAGAAGTCTTAAGGTAACTTGCTTTAAATCTTAGACTCTTTAGCACCTTATAGGTCTGAAATGGATACGACTAGTATTTATTTCTAAAGCCTTTACCTTTTTTATTTTTTCTCTTTTTTGGCTGCCCCATGGCACATGCTATTCCTGGGCCAGGGATCAGATACACGTCGCAGTTGTAAGCTAGGCCACAGTTTTTGCAACACTGGATCCTTGACCTGCTGTGCCGGCCTGGGGATCCAACCTGCATCCCAGTGCTCCGGAGATGCTGCTGATCCCATTGCACTGCAGTGGGAAGTCCCAAAATATTTAAAATTAAAAAAAAAAAAAGCAGTTCATAACAATTATTTACCCTAGTTGTACATGTCTTTCAAATTGATTTGAGATTCACACACTGTTGTCTTAGGCAATAAATGCACACTTCATGTAACCATATTGGTTGTCATGGTTAGAGAAAATATTTACTTAAATATTGGTCACCTTTTATTGGTATTATACGTTTATGTAATAGAAGGAAGTTAGGGATGAAATGATTTTATTTGTAACTAAATTTGTATAAGTTCTTTTTACTTTCTCTCTTGAAAGCAAGAGGCTAGATTAGGACATAGAATGTAGTTCCACCAGGATTTTTATTTGTAGATAAAAGAAAAGTTCTGCAAAATAACAGCATAAAGGTCCACTATATTTTTCTTAAAATGCTTTTTTTCTCAGATTTTAAGATAAATGGAAGCTAGGTTAGATACCTTTATACTGAAAACAACCATAAAATGATTTCATTTTATGTTAAGAGTACAATTGTCTAGATGAGACCCTCAAACACTTCAGGAATAATGCAAGGATTTTTCCCCAAAGAGTTGACTTGCTAATGGAACCGACTGCTGGCCTCATTCATTGAGATAAAATGTAGAAATCCTCTCAAGTTCCTGCAAAGAGCTAGTGTATTATTGTAGTAGCTGGTAAGTACTGTGACGTGTCAGAGTCTAGAATCAAAGGATGATAATCTGTACAGGTCAAGTGCTCAATTCTGGAAGACCCTTAGTTTTTATCTCTTTCTGTCTGGCTGTTTATGTGTCAGAAAGAATCTCTGAATTACCTACCTCTTTGCATAATTCAGAGCCCTCGGAAATGTTATTTTTCCATTGAAAGGAAGTCTTGACATTTGTGTGCCCCTGTGGACTTATGAAACATCTTTGAGGATTGCTGTGGATAAACGCAGACCTGAAGGAAAAAAAACTGAGATTCCTTTAGCTTAGAAGAGGCTGAGGATATACAGGCTGTGGATGTATTTAATAGGCTCGTGTCTCACAGACGATCCCATTGCCCTTATTGTGCTCAAATTGCAAGGCAGGAAATCTGCGGGGGAGTGCAATGCTGGCGCGAACCAATCCCGCGCACCTCAACCGAGGACGCATTTTATTAAGAGCATAAACGGCAAAGCCTGTCTCGTCGGAAACCTGACAAATGAGAGGAGTGATTACACACTGTGAAATTTTATTACTATTCACCGAAGTCCTCGTTTCAAATATTCTGTTCTGGTTTCTCTGTTATTGAACTGAAATTCCATCATCCAATTGACCTGGTTTTGTTTAAGATTTTATTTAACATAGTCTTCATCCTTTACAGAGTAATTTAAGACTCAAGAATTTATCTATATCATTCACCCTAAAGCTTCTATACCAAAAGATTGCTCACCCAAATTCTGCCTTTTCCTTCTTCTTTCTTAACCAAATAATTACAACAAGCCTGAGATTATTGTCATAGAACAACAAAGTTTTATCTGAAAGAACTCTTTAAAGTTTATGTACCAAACTCACTTATTACTGGCCAATATGGGAGTATGTACTCTTCATTTTTTTTTGTAGGGGGCTTGAGTCATAGCTTAAATTAATGAATAGATTAACATTGAGAAATATTTACTCTTATTTTTTAGATATGAATTAAATGGGAGATGCAGTTAAATGTGTAAAAAATTTTAGTTGTAACTTCAATGATGCTCATAAGACAGAAAACAAAGTTAAATAGGACAGGGAGAGTTTCACTTTTTTCCTTCGACTCTTAGGTTTAGTATTGATAAAAATACAGTTCAAACCACTTAGTAGCAGAAGTTAAATTACATTGACATTGGATAAGTGAAAGTTGCCACACTCACCTTGCTAAGGCAGTGAAGGGCGTGTAAGAGCATTGTTTGGCCATGCGTTAAACCGAGGATGTACAGACTCATTTAATGGAAGCAAAAACCTCACGTAGTCCTGATTTGTGATGCGAACTCATGATTTATAAACTTAGTGTCAGCAGAGGGCTGCAGTCTCAATTACTTGCAGATTTATAAAAATTACTTGTTTTAGCCTTTTGTGCTTATGGATCTTCACACAGACAAGCACACATTCATTTAGGCAATGCAGTTCTTGGGAAGAAAGATATGAATTTCGTGAGTGTATCTGTGCAAACTACGCTTCGCTGAGGTTTTTATTCCGTCATTGGATTTTACTTTGCCGTTAAATGTTTTCTGTCCTGTCGCTGGGCCTGGTCTGTTTGCGTTCGGAGGTGCACATGCAGACTAATTCTGGCACAGAGCTCTGCGTTTTAACGGGTGAACTATTCTGACATGAGAGGGATAAGTGAGGAATGTGAGAACTCACTGGATGTTCATGTTTTGGAGCACATCACAAACTTTATTTCAAATATGTGGGCTTTTGAAAGCTCAATAGAGGTTTGGCCAAGGATAGTTTCCGTCCATTTTTATATCTTTAAGTATTTCAAAGTGAGTTGAATCTGTGTGTTTGCATTCCATTTATGCATAATTCATCAAACATAGCTCTGAAAGGAGAGAAAATAAAAACAAAAGCTTATCTGAGATATTTCTAGTGTTCCTTAAAACTGGGATACTGAGAACTCCGGGGCCTATAAAAGGAGATGCACCTGCTTTCTTGGTTTACCTGTTTTCCCCTCAGTCAGTTCGTCTCATTTTGAGCAAAGTTAAGATGCATATGCTATTTTCATAGAAGCCCAAATCTTCTTTATGTGTATTTTCTACTCCAGAGGAGTTTTATGATGTCATCTCCAAACATACACCTCTTTACCATATATAACGGAGGAGTTAAAACTTCAAGAATGTCATATGCCAGGTGAAATCCTTTAGTTAGAATTCTACTCGGCTTTCTGATGCGTGGTTATAATGAAGTGGCTATGAATCACTCTAGGGTCAAACTTTCTGGGATAGGCAAGCCTTTTAAATTTTCTAGTCTGTATTTTTCTCATCTACAAAATGGAAATAGTAATAGCGTCTGCAGTTTTTTTTTATTTTTTTATTTTTTGGCCACCCACAGCATGTGGAAGTCCCCCAGCCAGGAATCAAACCTGCACCACAGCAGTGATCCAAGCCACTGAAGAGAAAATGACAGATCCTTAACCTGCTGTGCCACAAGGGAACTCCAAGTGCCTGTATTTTAATAGGATTATTTTTCGAGTATTTATGCCTACAGAGGACAGACATATTAGCACGTTTTAAACTATTATTAATTTACTTTGATGAATAATACACGAAAAAGAAAATACTTTCCTGATATGCAATAGATGCATCCTGAAATTTATTTTGTTTTAAAATAATCCAAAAAGGAACAAATTTACCCCATTCCAAATTCCTATTCTATACCCAGGCTAACCTCAGAATGGCATCATATGTTTCATTCATGGGAACTCCATTTATTTGTCTTAATGATAAATTGTTATTTTTGGTAAAGAGCATGTCTTATTCTAATGGAATTTACCTTTTTCTTTAATGTGCTGGATATATCTGAATCATTTTATTGTGAGAACAGTTTTACAAGTGTTCTTACTGTTCAAAATCTGTTTAGCAGGGGCACTTGATAATTTGAGATTGTTCCTAAGAGTTTGTGAGCCGCTGGAATGTAAAACAGAGGGAGAGGGGATCAGGAGACACTGAAAATACATTATTTGACTTACTTAAATTATTCATTTGTTGGCTTTATAACTTATAAGCAGAATAGAAATACTAAATTTACATAACCTATCATTGTATCGTCCATTTAAAGCTAAAGTAAATTAATATATTCTTATATCTCTTTCGAGTGCTTTAAAAAGAAAAAACAAGTGGATTTTTTTATAGGTCGATCTTCATATATTGCTGATATTATATAGTATATATAATTGTTGAGTTCATCTCTGTTTTTTACTTTCAACTCCATAGCATTGTTTTAAAATATGTATTAATCATATATCAGTTATTCAATCTTGCTTGCTGATTATAAATAATTTTAAAAATAATTGTTTACATTTTCCTATAAATGGGTATATGAGCTCCTAAAAGACTAAATTATTATAAAATAGAAATTCTTCCTATGATCAATATAATATCATTTATACGTGGAATCTAAAATATGGCACAAATTAACCTACTATAAAGTACAAGCAGACTCATAGATATAGAGAACAGACTTGTGGTTGCCAAGGGGGAGGGAGAGGGAGTGGGATGGAAGGAGAGTTTGGGGTTGGTAGATGCAAAAAAAAAAAAGATCCTTGAAAGTTTATAAAGGAGTTCCCACTGTGGCTCAGCGGGTTAAAAACCCAACGTAGTCGCCTATGTTGAGGATGTGGGTTCCATCCCTGGCCTTGCTCAGTGGGTTAATGATCTGGCGTTTCCGTGAGCTGTGACATAGGTCATAGATGCGGCTCAGATCTGGTGTTGCTGTGGCTGTGGCTTAGGTCTCAGGTGCAGATCTGAGTGACGCCTAGCATGGGAACTTGCATATGCCACAGGTGTGGCCCTAAAAAAATTATAAAAATAATTTGAACCTATAGAAGACAAATATCAAGGGATATTACTTTTTTAAATTTATAAAATACTTGTAAGGCTTGATTTGACTAGAAGACATGGATTTTGTATGATGCATTTGAAAATACAATCAATGTTTTGGCATCTTTTAAGGGTTGCTTTTTATTTAGTATTTTCAGTTCTTGCCTCATGTAGAAGAATGTTGTGATGGAGCATCTCCTATTCAAACATATTAGATTATTAAATTTTATGTATTTTTTGATGTAAGAGATTGATGGGAGAACTTTAAGCATCAGACCATATCTTTGAACGACTGCTTTATCCATAGTGTTTTTATAGATACTAGAAAATAAGTAACACAAAGGACTGAAGATTATTTACATTTTACCTTCTGGCCTCTCATTAAATTTATTTCTGCATTCATGTTATATATGTTCTGCTTACAAGTCCCACCTCTCACCCTCTACAGCCCTTTGAACCACCGTCCGTCCTCCACAAAGCAACCTCCTGCATTCTCTCAGCAACTCCAGTTGGGTTAAATACAGCAGATTGCTGGCAGACTCTTTATAATGAAAAGGCCTGACTGCAGCTATGGAGGTTCTGTAGTATAAATGCTCCCACTCTGGTCTTTTTCAAGGTTATGACGTGATAACATTGAATGCAGAGTTGGACAAAGACACTTGCAATCCCTCCTTAGAAATGGGTCTGGGCGGGTTCAGCATAACACATGAATTCTTTATCTTGTTTCTTTGTACTTCCATCTTTGGACTTATTCTGCCCTTTTATTTTTTTTTTTAATTTTTAAAAAAATTTTTTTGCTCTTTAGGGCTGTACCCGAGACATATGGAAGTTCCCAGGCTAGAGGTTGAATCAGAGCTACAGCCTCCGGCCTACGCCACAGCCCAGCAGCACGGGATCCAAGCCGTGTCTGTGACCTACACCACAGCTCGTGGCAATGGCAGATTGCTGACCCACTCAGAGAGGCCAGGGATCGGACCCACGTCCTCATGAATACTAGTCGGATTTCTTTCCACTGTGCCATGACGGGAACTCTCTATTCAGCCCTTTTAAATCATAAGAAACCTTTGTTCTAAAGCTTTTTCAAACATTTGAAGATAATGGATATCCCCTTAAACCCTTCTTCTCCTGTCTTAGCATCTATGTATTTTACTTACATCTTTATACAAACTCCATTTGGCCATTTTTAAGAATGAAGAGAACACTAGACCCTGGAACTGGCCTGACCCTGGTGAAACAACTACATGCTCCTTCGTATGATGTTCCTATTAGTGTGGCCCAATATTTTATTTTGGGGTCAATGATATGGCTTATGTAGTGGCATAGTCCATTTAAACCTCTAGCTTTTCTTCACAAGGTCTGCGTTTTAGCCTGTCTGTATTTAGCCATTCTATGTTTGTACAACTGATATTTTAAAAACATTCACTTAACATCCTTTTCTTGAGACCACATTGTGTGCTGTAAGACATGGGCCCTCGTCCCAACATCCTTACATGCTGGCTGGACGAATATCCATGCAATTTGTAGTGCATGGATTACAGAGGCAGGCTCTGCTCTTTATTAGCTTTGTGAACTCTACCTCATTAATTAACCTTTCTGTGCCTTACTTTCCTTCCCTTGAACGAGAAAACCAGTATTCCGACCTGAGAGGGCTGTTAGGTGGACCTGTGAGAGTGCCTGGTTCAGGGCAAACTCCCTTCAGGCAGTTGACGGGATAGCAGTTGTATCATTGTCATTGTCAAAATCATCAGTCATTAGAGTGCTGCCCCAAGGGTGGGGCCACTGCTCTGCCTGGAGGAGCCAAGAATAGTGTCTAAGCTGAGGTGAGACAGAAACTGAGACTTAAAGAGATGGATACACAGGGGACTTAGCCATTTTATGCGGAAGTGATAAAATATGAAATCACACTAAGTTCTGACCATTTAGAAATTCAGTCATCTGCTATGACTGAACCCAAGGAAGATTGCAGAGGGCACCACGGTGAGCAGATGGACTGGGCCAAAGGCTGAGGTGCCTCGCACATGACATTTGGGGATTTTTTTTTTTTTTTTTTAAGTTGCAGGTGCAGCTTATGGAAGTTCCCAGGCTAGGGGCTGAGTCGGAGCTGCAGCTGCCGGCCTATGCCACAGCCTCAGCAATGCCAGATCTGAGGTGCGTCTGCGACCTACACGGCAACGCCAGATCCTTAACCCACTGAGCAGAGCCAGGGATCGAACCACATCTTCATGGATACTAGTCAGGTTCATTTCCCACCACAAGAGGAACTCCAACTTTTGGGAATTTCGATGTGCTCTTTGATTCTTTTAAGGAGTATTTCCTGAGTATCTACTCCATACACTTGCTCCCGGTTCGTAGCCTGGGGGAAGAGTGGTAAACAGGACCTACGCCCCAGCCTATTGGGAGCTTTCTGTTTGGAGCAGACGATGAGAAGACACAGACAGGTTTCAGGAAGTTATATGATCAGTTTGTGTGGAGGGCGTGAGATGGCACAGGGAGAGACAAGGAGAAGGTGACCAGGCCACTTGGAGACCACTGTAGTGTGATCAGTGCTAAGCCCTGACCTCAGGCAGTGACGGTAAAGACGAATGTGGGGGCAGGGAGTTCAGAGAACCTCGAGGCAGAATCTATCAGAGCAGTTACCCTGGAGGGCTGGCTGTTGCGCACGACTACGAGGGTGAAGGAATGATCCCAGAATCCCTATTTCACTGTTTTATGATAATTAAACAAATACTGGTTTGAGCTGTTAAGGTGTGACGTGTCATTCTTCCAGTGGTGGGCAAGTCAGACAAGGTCCATGTTCTGATGGAGCCTAGTTCCATGAACGATAAGAAATTTTTAAAGCTTTTTGTCAGAACATCATGAAGGTGAAAGGCATATGTTAGAAAGGACAGAGCAGAAAGATACAAGGGACCTGGGTGCCTGATGGGTCATGGAGCCCCTGAACCAGCGCTGAACACTTTTGTCAAGACTTCTTGTTATGCTCCTGTGGGCAGTGCTGTGCGCACTCGATCGTAACTGTTTAACAATAACTCTGGTAACTTTCAGGTAGTGATAAATGCTTAGAGCAAAAGAAAATGGACCCAGAACTAGTGATGCTGCCTTAGAGTTGTGGCAAATTTCGGAGAGGACTCCTCTTGGATGGTGATATGGGCCATCTAGAGGAAAACACTCCAGGGAGAGGGAACAGCTAGTGCAGAGGACCTGGACTGGGGACCAGTTGAGCGTATTCGAAGGCCGTAAAGAAGGGAAATGAGCCTGGAACTTGATGGAAGCAAGAAGGAGATTGATTAGGAGGTTAATGCAGTTGTTCTGGGGAGAGATAACAGGGCTCGACAAGAGTGGTAGAAGCTGGAACGGAGGGGAGTGTGCAGATTTGCGATATTTTAGAGTCTATTTTAGTAGCACTTGCTGATGAACTACCTAGTTCAGAGACTTAAATATGACGCACAGATCTTGGATTGAGCACGTGTTAGCTATTGATGCCACCAGAGACGGGGAAGAGTAATGGAAAAAGAGAGATGTTTTAGGGGTAAGAGTTTCAAATAAGTTTTCTTTGAGGAGTTCAGGGTTTCAAATAAATTTTAAGGGGAGACATCCAGGAGGCGTTTTGCTTATATGAGTCTGTTGCTGAGGGTAGAGAATAGAACAGAAATGTAAACTGAGGACTCTGTGTTTGACAGTGCAGGCGAATAACGTACGGTTGGACACACTCCTCCATTAAAGTTCATTTGAGAGTAGATGCAAATACTTCCGGTCGAGATGACGTTCAATGTAGAGTCAAACAGAGAACTGTCATCGAAATATGTGAAAATTGTATCAGGGGCTTCATGTTTGATTAGTATGTTTGCTCTTTTGCAGTTCCTGACATTAGCCATCTTGATTTTCCCCTACAAGCCAAATCTCCGTTACAAGTCAAAGACGAATTATAGTTTATATGTATCAACAATTGTATGAAATTTGGAGAGGAGATGCATTTGGAATTGTTACTGAAAAGTACCTCAGGAATATAGAAGAGTATGAGGATAATATAAAAAAATACTGATAAGCCCATAATTTAGCTTAAAAAAAAAATACAACTCAAACTGAAGACCTGCATGCATTTTTCTCTGATTCTCTTCCCCTCTGTACTTCTTCATAGAGGTAAATATTATCCTCAATGTGGAATTTTTTCATTTTTTATGATATATCCTAGTTTTGTAGCTCTTAAGTTATCATCTTTTATTCCACATTACTTAACCATACAGGCCAGTATTATCTAATCATACCCATGTGTTTTTCAATATGTTTGGCTTACTTACTCTGCTCTCCTTGCTTACAATTGGTTGTCTCTGTATGACTAAGTCATATAATTCTTCTCTTCTTTATTTATAGTACCTAGCAAGTCTGTGGAGTAGTTATTTAATAGACATTTGCAAACGAATACTGAGACCTCCTATGTTATGTACAATGATTAGAATAGATGGTTTAATGCAGGAAGTCTCATATTGTATCATTTCTGGTCATGCACACAAAATAAAAACAAACCCCCAAAATCCAAAGTGAGAATGCATAGTAGGTAAAATCTCATGGAGCTAAAATTAAGGTGAAACTGAAATATCAAAGGGAAATTCAAATTTACAAGGAAACCACTGTCAATTTCCAAATACCATTCAGAGTCATCTAGGAGTAGTTGTCCTCTGATTTTTCGGGCACCGAAAAGTGCTAAACAGTTAAAAACTTTGTGATTAAAGTAGTCCCATTTTCCTTTGCTAATCTCTTGGTGGGTGATGACTTTGCTTATACTTTTCATGACTCAAAGTATAGGTTTATTCTCTTTAATTTTTCCTAAATTTTGATATAGCATTTTTGACATTTTATTTTATTTTAGATTTGCAAAATTAATTCACAGGAGTTCATTTGCTTGAAAATCACAAATTTTAAACAAAACAAAACCAGTCAGTCCCCAATGAGAGAAAGTATTTAGTTTTCCTTAGAATTCAGTTAAATGCATCTGTCACATTTTTTATTATACTGGGAACAAGACCTGAACCTGAAATGACTGACTTGTTTTCTTTGAAAACATGAGGAAAATCTGCAACAAATGGACTCTTGAGTTGAAATAAACCAAGAAAGAGGCATCAGGACTCACATTCACTTCCTAGAGGGCTGTGTAACCAACACATTATTTTTCATTTAACAGTTTGCATCAGGTTTGTGGGATTTGCTTTATTTTTTTTTAATTTTTTAAAATGATTTTTATTTTTTCCATTATAGTTGGCTTACAGTGTTTTGATGTTTTCTTTTAAAAATAATATGGACACCATATTATTTCTCACAAAATATTTGCCGTAGGCTGCCTTTATTAAAATCTCCTTGAATGAAAGTGGGGAAGGATGCTGTAAATGCAGTTTTTTGAGGCTTGTGGGGGATAGGAAGCCCTCCCAAAATCTACCTGAATCTTTGGTAGTGGCGTGAAGGTACCTAAATTTTTTAACAGGCTCTTCAGATGAATCTCTAGGTGACAAGAGCTCAGTTTGGACCCATGGATCTAGATTTTTGGCAGCCTCTTAGCACCAAAACTTTGTAATGGAAGATAAGGGGTTCAATGTCCTTAAATTTGGGTCTAAATTGATCTCACGCTGTGGTATTTTAACTATAATGCTTTATATTGCCACTGCCTAATTTTTTTTCAAAATCAAGCAGGTGATAAGCGGTTATTTCTTATTCTGCAAAATACATCCTGGTCCAGCAACAGCTTTTAAAAACAGTTGTTTCTCTGTCTCCCTCTCCATCATCATCTGCCTCTCCCTCTGTCTCTGTCTCTTTCTTTTTTCTTTTTTTTCTCTGTTTCTTGGAGATCATAGCTGTTTATGTAAGACATTTGAAAATGCCAAAAAAAAAAAAAAAAAGAAAATTAATGTCACCCATAGCTTCGCCCGAAAGATGATCCATCATCACACGTTTTGAAATTGTGGGAAATATCCTTTCGGTGTGGGGTTCTGGAGTTAAGCGCTGGACTCTGGGGCCTGACTTCCACGTTCAAACTCCTGACTGTCACTTGCAGCTGAGGAATTTGCTTAAGCTTTCTGTGCCTCAGTTCCCTCTTCTGTAAAATGAGAATAATCAACACATTACTGCTGTACCTTTGTTTATTTATACAACCTCATTGTATTTTTATACAGACTGAAACATATGTATTAAATGTTTTCTAAGTTCCTACTACATAGTAAGTCTCGATTTTAGCCGTCATCATTATTGATTTTAGCGGTTTTGAATGTTTTGAATATTTGTGTACCAGTTTTGTATGGACATATATTTCCCTTTCTCTCAGGAATATACCCTGGAGTAGAATTCCTGGCTCGTAAGGTAATGGGTTTGCTCTTTGAGGAACTTCCAGACTTTTCCAGATGCCCGTTGATATTTATGTTTGTTTTCTTCCCTGTCAATAGCAGGAGTTCACAGAGCACAGCAAAGTCTACTATTAAGTTGATGCTGTATAAAAATTTGTCTGTCACTTTCCTCCTTGGACTTGGATTACCTAGTGTGTGAATCCTAACTCTCGGTTTCTAAATGGAAAATCTGTAAGCACTTTCATAGGAAACCAAAAGCCATAAAAGTAAAGGGCATAATCTGGTGGAAATGCTGTTACCATCAGGGCGCACGGAGGTTCCACATTGGAGATGCTTTTATTCCAAAGGGCACCATCTGGCCCTACCTCTTGAGCAACTTGGGTCTTTAAGTGCAGGCTCATGCTCATTAAAATGGACCAAACATTTTGAATTGGAAAAAGGATATTTAAGTCACCCTTTTGTCCCTTGTCACCGCTCTTCTCCTCCATGCCCCCTGCCCCCCAGCATGTGACGATGTGATTGGTTTTAGGAGTTGTGTGACAACATGGATCTGACAGGAGTAGGGACGGTGCCACAGCCACATCAATATATTCTATGAAAAAAGTGTTGGAGGGAGTTCCCATGGTGGGGCATCGGTAACAAATGCATCTAGTATGCATGAAGATGTGGGTTCAATCCCTGGCCTTGCTCATTGGGTTAAGGATCCAGCATTGCCATGAGCTGTGGTGTAGGGCGCAGATCTGGTGTTGCTGTGGCTGTGGCATAGGCTGGAGCTGCAGCTCTGATTTGACCCATAGCCTGGGAATTTTCATATGCTGCCAGTGTGGCCCTAAAAAGACACACACACACAAAAAAATGTTGGAAATGGGAAGGCACAGAGATGACAGTATCAGGTTTTGATTTAGAAGTTTGCAGTTTTCTTTTGGACCCTTAAAAGGTGGAAAAGGGGAAAGAATCACTACTTTTTGCCACTACAGGTAGTTTGTATCATATGAATGGCAACATCATTATGAAAAAACAAAAAATTCCTTGGAGTTTCAATAATATTGTTTGCATCTATTACTCTGAGATGTTTGATTTTCTTCACAGCTCGCATCTGTTTAATTCAGATTACACACATGTCTCTCTGGACTGTAATTTCTTCCAGCTGTTAGGCAAGTAGAGCAGAAGATCTATATATTTGAAGCAGCTGCTTAACTTGGAGGACTGCTTTGTGGTTAGCTCCTAAAACTGGACCGTATATTTTGAAACAGACTCCCAACCATTTAAAAAGTAATTTTTCATTGATTATTAAGGTGGTTCATTTAAGTGTATTTTAAAGCTTTTCAACGTTCTCTATACAGAGTCTGCAGACAGTACATTTTTACTCAAGTTGCCATTTTGGAAGTAGAAAGTGTACCTGAGGAGTTCCCGTGGTGGCGCAGTGGTTAACGAATCCGACTAGGAGCCATGAGGTTGCGGGTTCGGTCCCTGCCCTTGCTCAATGGGTTAACGACCCGGCGTTGCCGTGAGCTGTGGTGTAGGTTGCAGACGCGGCTTGGATCCCACGTTGCTGTGGCTGTGGTGTAGGCTGGCGGCTGCAGCTCAGATTCAACCCCTAGCCTGGGAACCTCCATATGCCGCGGGAGCGGCCCGAGAAATGGCAACAACAACAACAACAACAAAAAGACAAAAGACAAAAAGACAAAAAAAAAAAAAAAAAAAAAAAGAAAGTGTACCTGAGATGTTTTGCAGAAATGTAAAATATATCCTCACCCTGGCTTGAGTAAGTAGGCAAATTGTTATGGATAATTCCAGGGAGAAAAAGGTAAGCACGTTTGTAAATATAGTAAGGAAACTTTTTATCTACCTAGAGGAAAAGTCTAGAAACCAAAATTTTGGAGAAATTGATTGATATACTGCCCACAAACTACACACCAAAAATATTACTGTCTGGCAGCAGGTTTAATTGAATTTATCAAAAAACTACATTTTGCTACTTTTAAGGCATGTGAATAAGAGAGTGAAGCAAATAATTTGGGGATATTGCTTCCAGCTACAGCCAGAAACGTCATTTTCTTCTTGGCACAGAAAGAGTACCCTTGATCAAGTAATTAACCATCCTTACTACTTCTTAGCAAAAGACAGGTTCCTTCAGCACCGGGGCTGCTTGCTTACGATTATCTTTAATGTCTCTGGGTGGAGATGGGGAAGGAGCCTGGGAGAAGCATGTGATGGGATAAATGTATGGTTCTTAAATGAGGTTTTTTGAAAAATGTAATTTAGGAAAATAGAATAGAATGTGCACCCAGGTACTAGCCATCCACAACGTTGTTGTTGCTGCACTTGTAAGAGGAGGTGAGCCCACGGTGCTCCTGCTCTGCCATCTCACCTCTTTTCTGTGCCCCAGTGTACATGTGAACCGTAGTAGCACAAATGTCCACAGGTGCCAGGCAGGTATTTTGAAGTGTATGATAATGGAGGTAAAATCTTTGAAAGTGGTGAAATCTTTGGGGAATCGAAGAAGGCATGCCCTGTTTTAAGTCATTAAATTTTTTTTTTAAGTGTTTAGAATCCAGGGCCACCAAACAATGACGTTCTGTCTTTTGCAGTTTCTGAAATGGAAAGATGTTGATTACCAGTGTTCTCAAGTGTAACTGACAAGGGCCTTTGGGTGGTCGGAATGTTCTGGACGGCATGTTCTAAAAATGCCTTTCCTCTTTAGTTAAATTTGAGGGATTTTCTTTAAATCTCTTACTTAATTACTTATCAGGAGGAGTTAAACAACTACTCTTAAAGTAGGAAACTTTTGACCTAAACATATGCAAATATGTCGGGGATAGTCTTTCGTGAGTATCTTTCAGGATCGTCTTCGCATCAACTTTTTCTACCTTCAGAAGATTTGGCAACTTCAGCTGCCTTTATTTAATTCATCATGTCAGATGTCACAGTCTGACATTTGATGGCTTGTGCACAATAGCTTCATATTAGTTCTGCATCTTCGTGTCACTTGTTTGAATACACGTTTTAAAAGTGAGATTACCCCCATGTTAAAATTGAAATGTTTGTCGTGCTTCTGATGCAACAAACTCTCCTCACTGAACTGTTTTTCTGAAGGCACATGCAATGGCAGCTGCATTAAACATATTCTTACGCATGGGTTCCCTGGTGGCCTGGTGGTTGAGGACTTGGCCGTCGCTGCTGTGGCTCAGGTTCGATCCCGGGCCTGGGAACGTCCAAATGCCACAGGAACAGAAAAAAAGAAAAAATTCTCAGGTGGAATGGCTGGCAAGGTTTTCCTGACCTTGACTGATCAGTTGCAGCATCTGTTTCAGGAGAATAAGCAGAATATGATTATTTTTTAAGAGGTGTTGTTGACTAGCATCTTGTCATCTCTCAGAAATAAGCAAAGATTTCAAGCTACTCCTTAGAATCAGATATCCTTTACCCTCTTAAATACAGTAATAGAAAATGTACTGGTTTGTAAAAATCAAGAGTTTGGGAGCAGGTTATATTCCCATAGAATACCTCCAGTGGTAGAAAACACATTGCTTTTGGGAGTTCCCGTTGTGTTTCATTTGTTACTAGTTAACAAAACCAACTAGTATCCATGAGAACGTGGGTTCAATCCCTGGCTTCGTGCGGTGGGTTAATGATCCAGTGTTGCCATGAGCTCTGGTGTAGGTCACAAACACGGCTTGGATCCTAGATGCTGTGGCTGTGGTGTAGGCTGGGGCTACAGCTGCGATTCCACCTCTAGCCTGGGAACTTCCATATGATATGCGTGCATATGTGTGCAGCCCTGAAAGACCAAAAAAAAAAGAATGAAAATCTTTCTTTTGAAAGAAAATTCAAAATCTTTTGAATACAGCCTAATGCATAGATGTTTTAAGAATACTCTTCTAAAAGGTAAATATATAACCTTTACACTTTCCAGCCTGATTGGTTGGTTTTCTTATTCCATCAGATAGCATTATTTTAAAACATCTGAGGCTCACAGGGGAATCTGATATCTGTGAAGATCATGATACTTTTGACCTAATAGCAGGTCAAACAGATTTGCCCTTACCTACCATAGAAATTAGTTTAATGAGAAATCAATAGTCATGTTTTAGAAATTAATCTTAATGGCACACCAAGCTCAGCCTATGTGCTAAAGCCATCGGCTACTGTTTCTGAAATCTCAGGCTCAGCCTGTCCCCCAGTGTGAGGCTCAGCCTGTCTCCCTTCCTGGCTGGAAGCTCTGCATCCCAACTCTGGGCTAAATGAGGCTATTGCAATAATAGGTGATGTTTCAGATCTCCTTCTTTTGGCCCAAAATATGGAAAGGTGGAGTTCCCGTTGTGGCGCAATGGTTAACGAATCTGACTAGGAACCATGAGGTTGCAGGTTCGATCCCTGCCCTTGCTCAGTGGGTTAAGGATCTGGCATTGCCGTGAGCTGTGGTATAGGCCGCAGACGCAGCTCGGATCCCGCGTTGCTGTGGCTCTGGCGTAAGCTGGCAGCTACAGCTCCAATTGGACCCCTAGCCTGAGATGAGAACCTCCATATGCCGAGGGAGCGGCCCTAGAAAAGGCAAAAAAATAAAAGACAAAAAAAAAAAAATTTAAAAAAATATGGAAAGGTGGCTTGAATGGAAATGTTAAAATTTGAACCTAAGCCAGGGAACAAGGCAGTAACAATTTAATGAGGCAGCAGGATGGCTATTCAGGCAATAGTCTTTTGAATGAAATGGAAAAATAAACTGGGTAGAAATTTAAAAAGTCAAAATGTAAAATTTGTCATAAGCCGACTTTTGTTGCCTTTGTCTTTTTGTTTCATTTTGTCAGTGATACTTTGCTGTCTAATTAGTTACAATCTGAGACAGCTTATTAACTTTGGTCTGTTTTCTTCGTCTCTGTATTTCACAAGCCTTTCAAGAATCTCATTTATCTCTTCCCCCTCCCCAAAGCTAGATAGCTCAAATGTGTAGACTGTTCATAACTCATGCCTGTGGCTCCATAAATCATTTACTCTTGCAAGCTGTGTGTTGTGCTCTCTGAAGCTGATGGGGCTTCTTCATTTGTTCTGACTCCCAGATATCAAGGACTGAAAAAATGACAGATAAACAAACTGAACAGAGGTTTTTCAGTCTTTTTTAGCCAATTTTATAGAAATGAAATGTTGCAATTTTATTTTGACATATAGACTAGATCAGTTTTTCCTATTTTTTTTAGAAGAATCCTCAAATTTGCATATTTAAGAAACTCGTGCTTAAGAAATAAAACATTCTAGACATTCCTTCCATGTTATCATAGCATCAGAATTTACTGTGTAAAGACATGAAAACATGCTGTCAGCAATAAATTTATTCAACTCTGATCAAGAAACCACTGGTCCTTTATCCCCTCAGGGATTTTTTTTTTTTTAATGTTCTGTTCCAAACCAAGTTGGCCCTTTTCTCAGTTCCATGATGTCTGCAAGTTTGTATATTCCATGTGCAAATATAACCCAAATATGGATATTTTTATTTCTTCTCAAGTACATTAGTTACATAGTAATAAGCTTAACTGTTCCCATTTTTTTTTCCTTGTTGGGCATAAATAAAATATAGGGAATAAAACTTAATTTGAAATTCAGCTTTGGAAAAGGGTTCTCTGTCAAGTATTAGGCTCTGGAAAGCACAGCTGTACTTATTAACATGTCAATGTGAACATTTATAGTGGTGGGAAAATCTCCCTTTTAATTGTTCTAGGTCATTCGAGACAAAGAGGGTGGATCCTCTTCTCACTGTTGCCAGAATTCTTTGGCAAGTCGGAGAGTGAGTTAGGCAGTTTCCACCCCACTTTGTTCCTTCCATTGTTGTTCAAATCCACGCATACTTGATTCTCGTGAAAGGATACATGTTTCCATTCCACAAGGAGGTGGTGGTTTTTAGCCTCACAATCCCCCATTCCTGTGCTAAAGGTATATATATTTTTAATTGCTATTTCCCAGAACCCTTAGCAGGGGGCATAGTCTAGACCGAGTCTTGCTCTAGGTTCACTCTCCCTTCAACATGACATTGCACTGGTCAGCAATTTGCTTCCAGAAGTTCAGTTCCCGAAATTTGCTTTGAGATTTTTAGCATGCGATGTAAATGTTTGAATATCTAGATGCTGATTTTAATAACAGTTAATCATTTGTAGCTAGTTCTATGGTGTCAGTGCTAGTAGGTTCAACTTACTATTCTGTTTTTAACAAAATTAAGATCTCATTTCATAAGCAACATCCTTCCTGCGATTGCTCCCTTCCAAACCAGAAAATATGCATCTCAGCCATGAACAAAAGAATGACAATTTTCTTCACAGAAAATTCTTTCTCGGTAGTGAAACATTCAGTTTAATTTAAAGCAAGGGAAATTCCATTGTCTAAATGATTGCCGGGGTTAACAGATTCAAGCTACCAATAGAGAGAACAATTTTTATGTCTTTAAAGTAATTTGATGTGGTGAGATGAGGCTGAGGAAGTAGGCCTGAAGAGGCTGGAGAAAAAAATGATGGTCCTTGAAATTAACTCAGTTTGCATCATTGATTACATTTGGCCCCCGCTCTCCTGGTAATTATAGTTAATGAAGGTGACAGGGGATTTTCTTTTACATTTTAATTGTGTTTAAAGCAAAAAACATTCTGAGCCTTGGTTATATATTTTTTTTTCTCGAGTATATATTTTTATTCCCAAATTTATACCATTTTCTTACAGGTGGTATTTAAATGCTAGTGATATTTAAAATGGATTATTAAATAGTAATGCTATGTTTTAGCTTCTATAATTTATCACACACCTTGCACAGTTGACAACTGTCGCCTGAAACAGTATTACAGTCCTCCTTGGGGTAGAGAAAAAACCCTAACATCTGTTACACAACGTTAAGCTTAATTAAAAAACCCTTGTTTCTGATACAGTTCTATTTAAGCAGTCCATCTTCTGTATAGAAAGTACATTTGTTAGTAATTAACTAACAGCCATTCTGGTGTAAGAGCCACACACACATATCTCAAAGTTTACTCTTTTGTTAAGATATTTTGTTTTCCTAATTAACCTAATTGTGTCTTTTAAAGTAAGATTCATATTTGTTTTGAAACACAGTTTTAAATGTCTAACAGATTTTTTTTCAATTGACATTTAGTTTTTGCCTTCTAAACCATCCCTGAAAGATTTGTCTTTAAAAAGAAATTTCACATGATTTCTCTTAAAATAGAGGAGTATAATTTAAAATGTATGGTTTTAGGTGGATGTTTACAGGAAATGTCTCAGGGGGCTGTGTAAATATATTCATTTCTCTCCTTTTCAGTTTTCTGTGCCTCTGTATCTGTAGCCTCCCAATTGAAGGACATACACCAGCATCATTGTTTCTAACTCTGCTTAAGAGAGAGCATCATTTCTTCTCTGATCCTCTCTTCTGTTCCCTGCCCTCCTCCTTGAGAGCCTCACATTCTACTGAACTGAGCAGAAAACAGGTTCCCTTGAATTCTTGGGCATCTCAACTCTGCAGAGGAGGACAGAGCCCGGCTCTGAGATAGCTGAATGAATCACTAAAGACATGCCTCCTGGCTTAGTTTTGGCAAAGAATGTGTTTGGGATTGCAGAACCACCAAAGGGTGTGATTCACAGAGGACCCTTTAAATTACAGGGGAAAAAAAAACCAAAAAGTCTTCAGTTTCAGTCACCTCTGTTCTTTTTCTTCATTGATATGCACTGTGCACTCCTCCGAGGCAGGCTTTCTGACAGTGAAAAAGAAAAACAAAAGGAAGGTTTGTGGCAAAGGGGACAGCCCCAGCCCAGCTTTCAATCATGAACCCAATTGGAAAGGGCATCCCTTCCCTCTGTGCAAAACCAGGGGCTGGGGAGACACAGCGAGACCGAGGCACCGGACTTTCCACTCGGAGAGTAAGCTGCAGTTCAGCTGCAGCTTTTTCAGACATAGTTTTTAGTCCGTTTCTGAATTCAGCTTTGAGAGCTCTCTGGTTGAGACAGACTGGCCAGGGTGGGGCACTGAGGACTCCTTCCAGTGGGGGGGCATAAAATTGCCTGGCGCCCTGGACCAAGACATTCCTCATGCCAGTGGGTTTCCAGCTGGGGGTGGGGGCAGGGGGTGGAGGAGAGAGAGACAGAGAGAGAGATGGAAAAAAAAAATAAGAAAAAGAGAAAGAAAAAGACTTTATTCTTGGCAAGTTGTCACTGCAGGAGCAGAAGAACCAGCGGGGAGGTTCTCTTTCACAGAAGCTGCACTCAGGGTTCTCTAAAGCGAGAGGTGTTAGAGAGGTTCTTTCTGAAAACAAAATGCCTAGAGTGTGCAGCTAATCTACTATTTTATTTTCAATGGTAGTGTTATTTTGTTAGCCATGCTGAGTCAATGAAAGCTGCTCTATTGAAAACTTTTTCACTGCTGAAAATAAAATCAGCTTATCTTTTTTTTCCCCCTTTAAAGCAGCATGGTTGCACATATCCTGTATAAAGCAAATGCCACACAATTTTTTTTTTTTTTTTTTTTTTTTTTTTTTTTTTTTTTTTTTTTTGCTCCCCTGTGACTGAATACTTGGGGAAAAAGTTGATTTTACTTGCTGGGGGATTGGTTGTAAATTTTTCTTGGGGTTATTGTCTCTAAAAGCTGTTTCCAATCAGTGTGTTGAGAATCCCTGTTTACCTGTTAAGCTTGTCCTACATGTGTAGTTTAAGGGGAAAAAAAAAACTTGTGATTTGACTTGAAAGAGTTAAGTATTAAATATATAACTATAATAAAATTTTAAATATTATACTTGGTAAGAGATTGAAATAAGTCTGTGTTCTTTTTTTTTTTAATTGTTATGTCGGTGTTCTCAAAAGAGCAGTGTGTGTTGAACCTCTTGAATTTGCTAATATTCTATCTATCTTGTTTGACCTACAAAATTGTCATTTTCATTTGGTTTTGCCATTGTTGATAGTCACACTAAGACAGCATGGGGTGGGAATGAGAGTGTGCCAACGAAAAAGGAAGGGGCACCTGCTTTCCAGAAGTATCCCCATCAATGCAACTAAGACCTTTATCTGGGAAGTGAGTCTAAGGGAGCCTATTGGATGAGGTATAACAGAATAGTGGCAGGGGGTGGGAGGGGGAGAGAAAGTGAACATTTATTGTAATAATTCACCTATGAAGTAAGAATCAAGTAGAGTGAAAATGAGAAATGCTTAAAGCAAGAATATTTGGTTATGTACCTTGTGAAGATGAGACGTGAACTTCAGATCCTTCCACACTGTTTAGGTCATACTTATCTAAGATCTGCAGGATCTTTACAAAACATTAATATTTCCATTCTGAGGTATGTTTATCAACCTGCCCAAGACTTCAGAGTCTAACTCTTTACTCGTAAATTACTTCAGTTAGACCTTGTTTCTCCCTACCCCTTTCGTCCAGAACAGAGCTGCACATTATGGATAGAACTGCATTGTGTCAAGGCCTAAAATGACCTGCCAGTTTGAAAATGGCCTAGTCTGCTTTAAAGACTAAGCCTGGCTTTCAGGAATACACGTCACCATCAATAATTCATCTTAGGGCATTTTGCAAATACTTCTTTGAAGTGAACCATATTTTTAAGAGGTCACTGGTATGGCTTTTGACAGACATTCTTTCAAAATTTCATTATAAACCAGGTTTTCATTTAAACTTTGTTTACTCAACGTAGATACTTTGAGGGAGATTTGCATATTTTGCTGATAGCAATTGCAACTCTGTCTTCTAAGTTTTTTACATAATTCCTTGACTAGTTTTAGATAGTCTTCTAATGGAATACTGTATACATTTTCAGAAAATCAATTACATAACTAATTCATGAGGGAATCAGCAGGATGACAAAACTAGTACAAAAAAGATATAAAAATAGAAATTTTATATAGTTAGAGATCAAAAGGAAGTGCTGATTTCTGTGAAATGAATGGTGAAGTGTTTAGGGCTAAAATGTCATTATGTCTGCAACTCATTTTAAAATGACTCGGAAAAAATGGAGATAAAGAAATGGTAACAAATAATGACAACTGAGGAATCTACATATGTGTCATGATATGTAATACTATTAACGTTTCTGTACATTTGAAATTTTCAAAAAGTGTTGGAAAAAAGATTTTTTTATGTAAAAATAGTGCATACTTATGGTAATGAACATCGTGATAAGTTTCCAAAGCCTTTTTTTTGGGCAATCGAAAACTTGGTAGGTACCTGTTTCAGTTAATATTACATTGTTTTACTTTCTCTTATATCATCTGCCTAAGATCGATTCCTGATAAATGTAGCTTGATAATCCTTTTTAAAAATTTTCTAATATACTGAAATTAAACCATTTTGAATCATAATTTATAGATAATAACAGCATGAAACAAAATTTTTGCTGTATCTTGCTCAGGTTTTAATAAAACCTAATGTATTTCTATCAAGTGAGATGTTTCTCACATCTTGTTATTTTAATCTAAGTTTGTGTGTGTAATACATAATTTTTATTATAAATATTTGCAGCAAAAAAAAAAAAAAAAAAAGGAATGTTGAAATAATGCTGGCTAGTTAGATCCCATGCTGGCTAATACCCTACTTTGTAAACTTTAGGTTATCTTTTCAACCTGACAAAAATGTAAATTACATCATTTTGTCTTTTTAAAAAATAGGAACCCTGCTTTTAAGAGGTATGCAATATCTGGACCCTAATGAACACAAAAATATGTCAACAAAGTCACATTTCCCTGGAGAGTGAGAGGACATTTATTGGGCTCATGCTTTAGTGTGAGGTTACCACATCACTTAGTCATCTTTATTTATTTATTTATTTATTTTTACCAATTGTGAGTAATTTTTATTATAGTAATGCCATATATTTTTGAAGTTGGAATAATTCCTCCAGCAATATGCACAAAACTGCAAGTATTTTTTAGTATATTTTATAGCCTCTGTCACTTATTAATGCTTCATTCACATTTTATTAATTATCATGATTAGCGGGTGATAATAATTGAAACCTGATTCTTTGTTACATAACAACCCTGTGACAATTACACAGAAGGTAGTTCTGATTGACGCTCCTGAGCATTGAAGTTGACACATTAAATCAAATGGTGAGTTTAGGGCATTTTGGTTGTTTGATTTTAATGGGTAGTGATTTTCAGTTGAAACATATGCTGTAATGAACTTGACATTTGCAATAATAACAGTTTAAGTTTATTTAATGTACATTATTACCTTTGCTTCCACCATGTGGGAGGCCAAGTTTGCTATTTTATGAATTGAGCCTCCTCGGACTACTTTCTACAAAGACACAGAATAACTTGGTGTATATCAGGAATAACAGAAAGCCTATAGCTAAATAATGTCCCTGGACCATGAGCCCATTTGGAGATTAATTCCGGAGTTTTTCAAATTCAGATAAACTCCTGGAATTTTGCGTTCAAGGTCAGTCACAGCTTAGCAGCTCTACTCTAATCACATCAATGTCTAGCACCCTTGTTTTAGATAAAACACTTTCAATGAGTTCAAACAGGGAGAGTGCTTCTGGGGCCTCGGTTACTTCTGCAGTCTGAATGGGTGCATGTCCAGCCCTAACTTAGATCGTGGGATTTAGTAACAACCAGCACAGAATAATTAAAGTTTGGAATGACCTGTGAATCTCCAACTTTTGGTCAACATTATCATGGCTTCCAAATTTGGCAGAGAATCAGAATCATTTTGAAACTTTAAAGAACAGATTTCTAGACCCACTCCAGATCTACCAAATAAAACTACTTGGGAAGAGGCACAGGAGTGGGGTGGGATCTGTATTTTCAGAAGCTCCCTACCTGAAGTTGTTATCTTAGAGCTTTCTGGCGGCAGTCATAGGAAGGGCTTCAGCAAAGCAGAAGCAGGTAAATGTTTGACTACTAAGGTTTTTCTCATGGGCCCTGATGGTAGAGAGTATGCTTTTCTCTCTTCTCCCTAATGGGGGTTCACAGTGCCTGAGTTGGGGTAAGGTTGTTAACATGGGTTTTTGTTTCTTTGTTTGTTTTTATTCAATGAGCAATTTTAATGACATATGGTATAGTCACAGTACTTATAAAGACACAATTAATATAATAATTAAGAAATTGTGTTTCATAGAATATTTGCTCCATAGATACATTGAAACAAAAAGGTATCCAAAAGCCAAACATAGCTACAACATTCTGCTTAGTCTTCATCTCTTAATGGTTAGCAGGAAACCGCTCTTCATAGTATTTGTTGAGGATTTTGGTAGAACGTTTAGCAGAAAACCTTTCACTAGAACACTCAAAAGCACCATCAATGTAAGGTGTACAGGGTTTTTGAGAAAGAGTCATACAAACTGGGCTTGAACTCCAATTCCACCTCTGACTTTGGCAAAGGCATTGAACTAGTTTTTTTTTTTTTTTTTTGGCCGCACCCATGCCATACACCATTATGGAAGTTCCTAGGTCAAGGACTGAACCTGCACCACCACAGAAACAACACTGAATCCTTAACCTGCTGCACCACAGTGGGAACTCCTGCTTCTGTGTAATTTGGAATAACGATGGCAATGATTCTAGAGGGTTGCAGTGAGGGTTCACTAAGTTAATACATGTGAAAGGTTTTGTTTTGTGCCTGACGCATAAGACATGCTCACTAAAAGTTAGCTGTTATTGATAAAGGTGGATTGGGTCAAATTCTTACCTAGGGAACAATGATGTCATCAACACAAATTGATTTCAAATCAGTATCTTGAATCTATGGGCTGCCAGGGAAAGTCACTTTGCTTGATTGTTGCTACCACATCCCTTATATTTTCATCTGTGGCTTGATAGTTATGTGTTTATATATCTGGCGTGCTGGTTTCCTAGGGCTGCCTTAACAAAATACCAAAAAATCTTCTCATGGTTCCGAAGGCTGGAAGTATGAAGTCAAGGAGTTGGCAAATTTGGTTCCTCTTGAGGCCTCGCTGCTTGGCTTGCAGATGGCCACCTCCTCCTGGTGTCCTGCTCATGCAGCCTTTTCTCTGGGCTCACACTTCCCTGGTGTCTCTTCCTCTTCATATAAGGGCACCTGTCGGTTTGGCTTATGGCCCACCCTAACGGTCATGTTGAAATTAATCTCCTGGTTAAAGGCCATGTCTCCAAACATAGTCCCATGCTGAGGTGCTGGGAGTTGTTCGAACATGAATTTGGAGACCATGATTCAATCCGTAAGCCCTAGCACCTGCTTCCACCACTGCACACCTTACATCAGGGAATGAGTTCCTTGAGGGCAGATAGTGTATCTTTCAGTTCTTTCCTTTTTAATCATCAGGGTTTGTCCATAAGAGACCCTCAAATGAGTATTTACTATTTACCTAAATGCATGAAAATTCAGGCAGGTGCATGAGACCTACTTAAAAAAAAAAAAATCCCTGCAAATGATTTTTTTTTTGGGGGGGTCTTTTGTCTTTTTAGGGCTGTACCTATGGTGTATGGAGGCTCCCAGGCTAGGGGCTGAATCAGAGCTGTAGCTGCCAGCCTATACTATGCCACGGCAACTCAGGATCCGAGCACTTCTGCAAGCTACACCACAGCTCGAGACAATGCCGGATCCTTAACCCACTGAACGAGGCCAAGGATGGAACCCACATCCTCATGGATACTGGTCAGATTTGTTAACCACTGAGCCACAATGGGAACTCCCCTGCAAATAAATCTGTCCCTGATTTCTGTAGAAAATCTCTGATTGGTAAGGACGTATTTTTAGAAAAGCATTTCTCTTTTCTGAGATCTACTGTTATAGAAATAACGTACAGTTTTTCCTCAGTATTTGTGAGGATTTCTTCCAAGACGCTCAGGGCTACCAAAACCCCCGGATGCTGAAGTCCCTTATGTAAAAGGGTGAAGTATTTGCACAGAACCTACACACATCCTCCCATATGCTTTGAATCATCTCTAGATTACTTATAATACCTAATACAATGCAAACGATGTACAAATAGTTACAGGCGTGCAGCAATTTCAGGTTTTACTCTTTTGTACTTCGTGGCAATTTTTGGTGGAATTTTTCTTTTTTTTTTTTTTTTGGTCTTTTTAGGGCTGCACCCACGGCATATGGAGGCTCCCAGGCTAGGGGTTGAATCAGAGTTTCAGCTACTGGCCTCCACCACAGCCACAGCAATGCCAGATCCGAGCCGGGTCTGCGACCTACACCACAGCTCAAGACAATGCCAGATCCTTAACCCACTGAGCGAGGTTGCGGATCGAATCCTCAGCGTCATGGTTCCTAGTCAGATTCGTTTCCTCTACGCCACGATGAGAACTCCCTTTTTGTGGAATATTTTCTATTGGTGGTTGGTTGAATCCATGGATGAGAAACGTGCAGATACAGAGGGTCAACTGTTTTCCTTATTATAACTAGAATTTTAAGATTTTTTTAAAAGCAATAATGAGCATCTCTTCTGGAAGAAGTGCAAGTATAAGGAAAACCTATGTTTTCCCCTTTTCTGAGTTGTCTCGTAAATCTCCCAAAGAAGACAGGTGTAGTGGGCGTGGCCAACCTTTGTGCTTGGTCACATTCTGACACATTTGTGCTATTTTTCTGTATATGACACATTTGCTTATCCAACTCAAACACAGAGTACTTCTTGCATTAAGAATGTAGATGCAGTCCCCAGCTTTACTTCTATTTATGTAACAGTTTATGAAGAGAAGCAAGCACTGCACTCTGCACTTGTAAAGATACTTTGTTGCTTTGTGTTTGTGTATGTTTTTTAGTTTTAAGTGTTGTTTTCAAGCTTTTGCCAAATTTCAAAATGTGACTGCATTATATTGACTCTGAAAGGCCAGGCACCATGGCATCTGGCAAAGTTCCAAATACAGTCTCCCTGGGGAGGTGAGCTCTTTGCTAATGAGGAAAAGGAAGAGCAGGTTATTTCCCCACTGAAAAATAAGCAGCAAATTGCCAAAACCCTCTGTCCACTAGGATAGTGGAAAGCTATTGGAGTGAATACTAGACAAAACTGTGGCGTGAATAGTTTGACATGATGCTGTGAACACAGGAGGTAAACCTCGGCAACTTAGAGTCTCTAGACAGAGAAGGAGAGGTCCACGGATTTTAAAAAATAGTGAATCGGCACATCGTGGGGCAGCCTGTCAGCAGGGTAGCAGCCAGTCTTGCGCTTCTTTGGAGCTTGT
This sequence comes from Sus scrofa, assembly GCF_054392235.1. Taxonomy (NCBI): domain Eukaryota; kingdom Metazoa; phylum Chordata; class Mammalia; order Artiodactyla; family Suidae; genus Sus; species Sus scrofa. The sequence goes on from NC_139383.1 coordinate 5,765,463, forward strand.
TTCAGGACCTTTCTCCGATGCCTTCCATGTCCTCTTCTTTCGGGCCCCTGCAGCCTAAAGAAGCCGTCTGGAATCTTCTACTTCAGATGTCCCCAGGCCCTTTCCCCATCCTCCAGCAAAACCCAGTGATTTCCCAGCCTTTTGCCATTTTCGCTAATCATGGCCCCCCAGGCTGCGGTTGCCTCCTGACTTGACCCAGTTCTGCCCTTGGATGCAACACGAGCCACTCTTTCCCCCCCACAAGCTGAATCCAGTAATGGTGGGTAAATGGGGATGGGTACAATGATCAATAAATATGGATTCAATTCCATATTCATTCAGTACATATTTTCTAGCACCTCACATGTCAGGCACTGTTTTAAGCCTGGGGAAATTCAGCTGGAAACACAGTGGAAAGCAATTATCTGTGGCCCCTTGGAGCACACCTTTAAAGGGGGAGGACCGGGAATAAACAAGGCCATTCTATAAAATATACTCAAGTGTTTCTGACCGTAACGCATGCTATAGGTAAACATTCAACGTGCTGAGGAGGAGGAAGTGGGGGGTTCAGCTTTAAATAGGGCCTGAAGGGGCGGCATAGGTGAGGAGGTGAGGGCTATGCCCCCTGGGAGAAGAGCGGTCAGGAGAAAGGAAGAGCAAGACAGAGGTTCAGAGTACCAGGAGTCAGCAGGGTGCAGAGGAGCTCGGGCAGGCGCCCGGGGCAGGCTGTGCGGGGCCTCAGGAGGACTTCAGAAGGTTGTACTTGTACCGACACGATCTCGCTCAGTGTCCAGGAGCAGAAATCTGAGTGCTGCATGGAGAGCAGAGGGGCAGGAAGAATAATGATGTGATCCTGCGAGTTAGGGTACAGGTTGTATTTAGATCCTTGAGACTCGATGAGATCATCGTGGTGTCTGAATTCGGAATATCTCCTCACTGGCCAGAGTGCTCCTTTTGTAAGGCCTTGTTAGCAGAAGTATGCACACAGTGGGGTAAGATGCAAAACTCTGTTAGGATTTATCATGCTTTGATTCAAAGAGGCTGAGTTTTGTCCTTTTCTTTTCTTTCTTTTTTTCTCCCTTTCTTTCTTTTTCTTTCTTTCTTTCTTTCTTTCTTTCTTTCTTTCTTTCTTTCTTTCTTTCTTTCTTTCTTCCTTCCTTCCTTCCTTCCTTCCTTTCTTTTTCTTTCTTCTTTCTTTCTCTTTCTTTCCTTCCTTCCTTTCTCCCTTTCTTTCTTTTTCTTTCTTTCTTTCTTTCTTTCTTTCTTCCTTTCTTTCTTTCTTCCTTTCTTCCTTTCTTTTTCTTTCTTCTTTCTTTCTCTTTCTTTCCTTCCTTCCTTCCTTCCTTCCTTTCTTCTTTCTCTTTCTTTCTTCCTTCCTTTCTTCTTTCTCTTTCTTTCTTTCTTTCTTTCTTTCTTTCTTTCCTTTCTTCCTTCCTTCTTTGTTTCTTTCTTCCTTTCTTTCCTTCCTTCCTTTCTCCGTTTCTTTCTTTCTTTTTCTTTCTTTTTTTCTTTCTTTCTTTCTTTCTTTCTTTCTTTCTTTCTTTCTTTCTTTCTTTCTTCCTTCCTTCCTTCCTTCCTTCCTTTCTTCCTTTCTTCCTTTCTTCCTTTCTTTTTCTTTCTTCTTTCTTTCTCTTTCCTTCCTTCCTGCCTTCCTTCCTTCCTTCCTTCCTTTCTTCCTTCCTTTCTTCTTTCTCTCTTTCTTTCTTTCCTTCTTTGTTTCTTTCTTCTTTCTTTTTGTCTTTCTTTCTCTCTTTCTTTTCTTTCTTTCCTTATCACCTTAGAGAGTCTTATACCCTAGGTTTAGGAGATACTTTCTTTTACTTACAAATGTGCTTCCTCTGCTAACCACCCATATCCCCTTTCCACCTCCTATTTTAAAGAAATAATATTATTTCACATTCCAGGACAAAATATATTAAACTCTTTCCATTTTTCCAATATTCTCACCAATATTCTCAATTGTTTAACGATTACTTCTACCATTAAATATCTTCTTTTCTCACCTTCATTTCATAGGGACTGTGTATAACACCATGCATTACTTTTATAAATGAAGGCCAATTTTGGTTAAAAAAAAGTTCTTACATCATTCTTTCTTCGAGGTTCTTATTGGTATTATTCTAGTATATTTTTGACTTGGCATGTTGATGTGGAGAAGTCAGAGGTCAGTCTGATGTATTTCCCCATATAAGTGACTTGAGCCTTCTGCTTGGCTGCCCCAGGGATTCTCCTTTAGCCCAGAAGCCAATCATTTTATTCAGGTATATTTATTTTGTTGAGGATTCTAGGTCATTTCTCCTTGATTACAAGATACCTTTTCAATATACAGTTTCAGGCCTTATTTTCTTCCTAAAAATTTCAAACTCATATTACTTCTTTCAGTTACGGCCTTTGTTGTGTGATTATGAATTTACACCTCTGTTTGTAAACCGAATCAGGTCCTGGGAGGCCAGCCACTCGTGATTTTAGCCTCATGCCTGGTTCTGACTCCAGTGCTTTTTGTTTGGGAGGATCTCTTGCAACAGCTCCAACTCCCTCTGCACGGCTTCTTCCTGATTCTGACTGCTTTGTGGCCTTTGCATTCATTTGGGAGACTGGCCATTTCACGGTCCCTGAGTTTCACAAACAAAGTGAGAACACATCGTTTGTATTTAGTCTCCCCTTCCTCCTGGGTTGTTTTAGGATGGTTTCTTGGAGAGGGAAAAATGCTGATTTTATACCCTCTTTTCATAGAAATTCGATTAGAGAATTTTTGTCACATTTTTCATGCTCCCTCCTCGTAATGATGTTGATGTTGCCACGTGAAGGAATGTATTTTGCCTGAGTAACATTTCATATTGTCTAAAGAGACAGTTTTTAGTTTGCGCAACATAGTATTTAACTTTTTAGAAGATTTCCACTAAGGAAGAGCCCACCTAAACAGAACATCTGAAAAAATAAGTAAGGGCCAGTTAATACAGGCAGAACAAAGGCATTCACCTCACTGTTTAATATAATCTGAGGCTAGGTTGGTTTAGTGGATAGAGAAAAATAGAGATTTGCATGTCGGTAGGAAAAAACATCTTCATGAAATCAAAGGATCTGTTAACTTCCTTCTGATGAATGTACATGTAGGTATGTTTTCTAAAGCACCATAGCTGCTTGACACCTGTGAATAAATTTGAAAAAATGAAGTCAATGTCATGAGGCCTTAATCACGTGAAGAAAACAACAACAACAACAGTAGCAAAAACAAAAAAAAAAAAACCCAAACTCAATAAACCAGATGTTGGGAAATTGTACTAGAACCCCTTTTTATACTTTTCATATTTGTATTACATAGCATTCAGGGACCTTTATTTTCAAAGTATTTATGCGGTGAAGCATTAAGTATAATTTTAATATTAAATTTATTCATGTTGAATTATTCTTTGTTTTTATCTGTTTTTCTCAAATTTGAGAAAATTCTTGTCAACTGCTGAGTTTAGTCTTCTGCCTTGGTAAAAGTTAGGGGCAGGGTTCACCAACAGGGAGCGTCAGTGATAAGCTCCAAGTCCTAACAGGAAGCCCATAACTTCTCTAGCCTCCGTGACAGCAATGGGAACATATCAGGGACTGAGGTCTTTGGATTTTTCTATATGATAGCTTGCCTTTTTAATCAAAATTTAAGTTCTCAGAGGCAAGGACCATGCTATGTTTACTCGTTTCTTGCTTATTCACCTCCATCCACCTCAAATACTCAATTTAGCTATATGCACACAGAAGATGTATTAGCCAGAGCTCTTCAAATTGCAAGAAGCAGAAATTCAACTCAAACCAGCTTAAGCAAAAATGGGAATTTAATGAATCAAATATTTGTAAATTACCGATGTTAACTTTGACCTGGGACATAACTCAATCCAGGTGTTCAAACAATATTCAGACATCTGAATCTGTCCCTTGAATTTTCTGAGTTGGCTGCTTTTTCTTAACCCTTTTAGCAATTGCTAAATGAAGGGAATTTGCTGAACTGTTCGACAATCTTTAAGCAATTCTTCTTGAGATTACTTTGCTAAGTAGGCTGCATCTGCATGGTGCCAGAAAGGCCACTGTAAGCTTCTGGTTTATATGCTACCAGATTAGCAAGCTTAATGGGAAGAGCATGCTTTTCGTGATAGTTCCACCAAAAGATTTAGGAATAACTCTTATGGGAATCTCTTAGCTTGCACACCAATTCTTAAGCACCACTTTGATCATTGGGATGTAAGGTGGATTGACCAAACTTAGGCAAAGCTGACCCCTGATGTGTGTGTATGTGCCTGTGGATGTGTGTATCTGTGTGTGTATGTATGTGTAAGGGTTACTTTAGCTCCAGGTGAGCCACACGGCTTAAAGGTAGTACAACTCTGGTTTCTCAGAAGCCTCTGAAGTTGTTCTTACCAAAGGAAGGAAGAATTCTGGGCAGACAGAAGCACCTTAAGTATGATTGCTTCTTACTCATATGTGTCTGTGCGTGTTTGTTTACATACATATATGCAAATATGTATGCAGATGTGTTTGCCTTGTATATGTAGATATATGTATACGGTGCGTGTATACTTTTGGGGGAAGTGGAGGTGAATGGTTATTATCGTTACTCTTATTACCATTATTATTATCTAGATCTCACCCTGGCATTTTTGTATCAGTCGAGATAAACAATAATGTTGATGTAACAAATATTCTAATATTCCCAGTGCCTTGACACAATAAAGTTTGCTTCTCACGCAAACCACAAGGTCCAACGTGGATCAGCGTATTGTGGTTGCTCAGGGACCCAGGCTGACGGAGACACGACATGTTTCACGACGTAGGCAAGGTAATTGGAACTTTGGAGGCTCCAGCGTTGGCACATCATGCTCTAACCTGGAAGTAGCCCCTGTTGCTTCCACTCTTAATCTCGTTGGCCACCTACTGACATGTGCACCTGACTACAAGGGGCTAGCGAGTTGAAGATACTGTGTGCCCTGGAGGAGAGGAGAAGGCAACACTCGTGATGACTGCACCTCTGGTTCACAGGCCAGGATAACATCTCACACTCTGAAGGCCCTTCTAACTTGTTACCCAGCTGGCTATATATCTAGAGAGAAACTCTTCCTAAATTTCTCCACCGTGCACCATTCCAGTGCATATTCAAGCAAAATAGCCCAATAACAGTCCAAGAACTGCCTGCAAGAATAAAGAAAATTTTTGCATTGTTAACTCATGGCTAAAGTCAAGGCCTTTCCCCACACTCGTCCTGCTTCAACTAATGACTGAACGAACTTTATTTAATTATTAATATGTAAACCACTTATTCATCTGTTCATTGAGCACTTGCAATATGTAAGGTGTGGTCCTTGTTGCAAAAAGGTACACTGCGGTAATATATAGTCTAGGAAAGGGGGCAGACGTTAAGCTGGATAATGCTGAGAAAATATTAACAACTCAAATCTTAAATTATTGGTTTCTAATATGTGTGCTTGGCTAGCAGATTGGATGTGAGGGATACGTATCTCAGCATATGCACCTTGAGATCTGAGCTGCTCAACCTTACAACAACCCCAAGTGGTGGCATTTGCTACACAAATTTCTGTCATTAACCCATACACAATGATGAACAAATAAAGGAGGAATGTCATGTTAACTATGGATACTATTCAGCCATAAAACAAATTAAATAATCCATTTACAGCAACATGCATGGACCTGGAGGTTATCATACTAAGTGAGGTAGGTCAGATAAGGACAAATACCATATGATGTCACTTACATGTGGAATCTAAGAAAATGATACAAGTGAACTTATTTGCAAAACAGAAATAGACTCACAGACATAGAAAACAAATGGATGGTTACCAAAGGCAAAAGAGAAGAGAGGGAGAAATATGGAATTTGGGATTAACAGTATATATTATACTATATACAAAACAGATAAACAACAAGGACCTACTGTATAGTACAGAGAACTATATCCATAATCTTGTAATAAACCATAATGGAAAAGAATCTGAAAAAGTATATGTGTGTGTGTGTCTGTGTATATACATATATACATAAACCTAAATCTCTTTGCTGTACACTTGAAACATTGTCAGTCAACTATATTTCAATTAAAAAGTTAAAATTGGAGTTCCCATCATGGCTCAGTGGTGAACAAGTCTGACTATCATCCATGAGGAGGCGGGTTCAATCCCTGGCTTTGCTTGGTGGGTTAAGGATCAGGTGTTGCTAAGAGCTGTGGTGTAGGTCTCAGACTCATCTCGGATCCTTGATTGTTGTGGCTGTGGTGTAGGCCTGGGAACCTCCATATGATGTGGATAAGCCCCTAAAAAGCAAAAAAAAAAAAAAAAAAAAGTTAAAATTAAGAAAAAGCTACTACAGTGAAGGAAAACTAAATATATTAGGAATTTTTTAAAATATGTATTGATTTTGCTAATAAGTAAACATAAAAATATACATTCAATCCTATATTGACTATATAGAAAAATTTTAAAAGGCTTCAGGTAAACTTTGTTTTATATATCTTTAGATATGTATTATTATCAAAATTACCATATAATCATAGCTGGAAAAAAATAGTTTGGTGAACCACTAATAGTTTTAAATATGAGTTACAATATATTAAACTTTTCTAATAGGTCACCTTTAAAAGTGTTTTTAAAGGATATTTCTCTAAGTAGTGGTTAAGTCGATTGTTAACTATTTTCAAAAATATGTATATTTTATGATGTGCCTAGAGCCATAAAACAATCTTCAGTAAAAAATAAATAAATTTGCTAGAAAAAAATGTTACTTATCTTACCACAATGCCATGTTGAATGCCTCGTGCTAATCTTAGAATTTCTTAAAGAATGTCTAGATTCTACATTGTGACATTTCCAGTTTAGTGGGCTGGAAGTTGATAGTATCATATAGGAGTAAATAAGATTGTGGGCGTAAAAGTTCACCTGTATTGTCTTGTTGACAGATTCATATTTATAGATGTAATATAAAGCCTGGAGTATCTTTTCCCTAAGAATCTGCTAGCCCCACCTAGAATCATTGGGTTGTCTGTTTGCCATAAATGGCAGCCTGTGATCCTGCTAGAACAGGCCCTTGGATGCTGGAACCAGCTTGATTAAAAGGAGGATTAATGTGAAATATGCAGTCGGAACCTGAGTCACGTTTGTGGAATTGCTACACGTTGGAGCCTTTACTCTAAAATCGTTCAAGATTCTGGATCACACGCTTAGTCAGGGAAAGCTCAGCATAAGTCTGGGTCAGGTGACACCCTGACCTTTGAAGCCCCACATCATATAAGTATGTTGAACTCTCTTCAAAAGTGTATTCTTAAGTACAAATATCTTTACAGGTAATAGAAATACTGAGCAGGTTTTCCTCAAAACTCTTCTACTTTGTCCATAACGGACTGAGTCTAAAATATATAAAGAGATATTGCGAGAAGCTTCGAGCATGACATCAAATAGCATTAGGTATTAGGCCAAGCTAAAGACTTAGCATGGGTGGCTCTATCTGCAGGACTGCAAATGCTGGACTTGCTAAATCTATGTGCTTTACTGGCATCAACAGTTTGTCTGGTTGGCCTAAAAAGGTAGTTGTAGAACTTACGGTGCAACGAGCAGCAGTACGTGATCTTGGTAGAGCATAACTGTGTCTCCACTAGACCAGACCCGAATGAGAGAAAGATTAGTTTAAGACGTGCGATCAGCTTAATACAGTCATCAAAGGCAGGAAACTTGGAACAGAAGAATTGCTAGGTCTGCTTGCAAAAGATTACGGTATACAGAGATCGGGTGGTAACCTGATATATTAAAAAAAAAAAGGAAGAATGGCAAACTGCTGAAATCACAAGGACCTTATTTGAGCCACAGGAAGGGCTGAGTGTGGTCCCTGCATAGACCACACTGTGAGGCACAGTGGCATGAGCAGACGCTGTTATCCATGAATACCAGCAATAACTAGTCACAGAAAAGATGCGGTGTCCCATGCAAATGCAAACGGCACATGTAAGAAAGCATTTGCAGCAACAGATGTTAGGCATATGTTGCTTTTCTTCTACTGGATCAGAAGTGAAAAGAGATCACACAATAAAGAAATTTATAAACTAATCAATAGCATCCCAAACAAAACATGAAATGGCAGCGTTAAGAACAGTGAAAGGTGTAAAAATGTGCAGAACAATATTGCAAAGATATACAGAAGAGCTAAAATCCATAATCCTAGCCAAGTGGACTATTGTCAGTATTTCTTGCCATGGAAGATGTAATGTCACTGGCCCTTTAGAAACAATGCGCTAATCTTAGCTTATGTTAACCTAGGATTTTTTACAAGTATAGAGAAAAAAACCTGGAACCTTGCTTATTACACATTTTCAAGAAGGATGCTGGCAGGGCTATGTGGAAGGAACCCCAAACTGGCGCAGTGTTACAGCCCAGCTTTCACGTATACATAGTAAGAAAATTATTTCCCTGAATGAGCTCATGTTGCAGATTTTCTAAATCCACTTGAAATCACTATGTAAACTCTTTTAGTTATACATCTATGCCCATATAAAAAAATTTTATATGAGTTAGCAGTGAGGTTTTACCAAAAATACCTCTAGGATTCTAACAACATTGTTAAAAAAGGAATGAATAAATCCGGTATTAGAATTAAGAGGACGAATTCCCTTTGTGGCTCAGTGGTTAACGAACCCAACTAGGAACCATGAAGATGTGGGTTCAATCCCTGGCCTCGCTCAGTGGGTAAAGGATCTGGTGTTACCATGAGCTGTGGTGTAGGTTGCAGATGTGGCTCAGATCCTGTGTTGCTGTGGCTGTGGTGAAGGCCAGTAGCTGTAGCTGTGATTCAACCCCTAGCCTGGAAACTTACATATGCCATGGGTATGGCCCTAAAAACGGTTCCTTAACTAACTGTGAAGTGGTATAGTTTTATTTGAAATTAGACTTAACTGTAAATGTATACTGCAAACTAGGACAGCCACTAATCTTGAGTATAGAATTAAGAGGAGGTGCCCAAGGTGCTTATCAAGTATTTGACTTATGTTGAGAATAAACTATGTTGTTTTATTTTTTCTTCCTCATAAGTTTATTTCTTGGAGTTCCCATTGTGGCACAGCAGAAATGAATCTGACCAGGAACCATGAGGTTGTGGGTTCGATCCCTGGCCTTACTCAGTGGGTTAAGGATCCGGTGTTGCCATGAGCTGTGGTGTAGGTCGCAGATGCGGCTTGGATCTGGCTTTGCTGTGGCTCTGGCGTAGGCCGGCAGCAATAGCGCTGATTGGACCCCTAACCTGGGTACCTACCTGTGCCGCGGTTGTGGCCCTAAAAAGACAAAAAAGACCAAAAAAAAAAAAAAAAAAGTTTATTTCTTGTTTAACTCCTGCTTTTTTTTGTAGCATTGTATACATTGTACTATATTCTTTTATACTGTCTCTATCATAAAAAATCATTAAATTTTACTTTAAAGAGTTATTTTCATATATATAGTCAGATAATACTAACCCGACAGTTAATGTGCCCTCACTGTCAAAAAAGGTCTGGACATTTAGAAGAACAAATATAAATGAGATTTAGGAAATTTAGTTACAAGCAGATTTTTGCCATTTTCTATTATTTGAAGTGATTATTTAAAAAAGCAATTATCAAGGCAATTATTAAGATTGTTGGAGTCAGGACTGGATTTATTCCTGTAGGTTACATAGGATCTCATGAGATTAAAGAAGTTTCTAGCATGTATGGGAAACACACATTTGTGAGATTAGGCCTGCTTCCTATTATCCGGCTCTTGAACTAACCCAGCATTGTTAGATTAATGTTAGTATTGTTTTTCTTTTTTTCTTTTTTTTTTTTGTCTTTTTGCCTTTTCTATGCTCCCGCGGCATATGGAGGTTCCCAGGCTAGGGATCTAATTGGAGCTGTAGCCACCGGCCTATGCCAGAGCCACAGCAACACAGGATCCAAGCCGCGTCTGCAACCTACACTACAGCTCATGGCAACACCAGATCCTTAACCCACTGAGCAAGGCCAGGGACTGAACCCGCATCCTCATGGTTCCTAGTCGGATTCGTTAACCACTGAGCCATGACGGGAACTCCTAGTATTGTTTTTCTTGCAAAGCATTAGCAGTCCTGAAACACAAAGCAAAGAAAAATGGATAAATATAGTCTTACTTTGGGCCTATACCAAATTAGAATGTCATCTACCAAAATGGTCCTTCACAGAAAGGAAAAAGTGTTGTATTGATCCATTGATTACATAACACTGGCAGGATATTTTTGGAGTTAAGAAGCCGGCACAATCCATGCTTCCTTGGAGCACTGGTATTTCTTTCAGCAGACAGGTGCTCGGTCCTGTAAGTTCCTGGCCTGTGTCTAATGTTGCGTCCTGCACAAATACCCTCTCACGCCCGGGGGCTGGCTGCATTTCCATCCTGAAACTGGCCCAGAGGGACCACATGGAGGGGACCCCCTGTGAGAAGCATCATCAGCCCAACAGTTTGGGTCCACAGCACATAGTTCCATTTGGTTCTTTCATCAGAACTTTGGCCACATTAGTCAAGGAAAGATAAGACGGTAATTCTCTGACTGTCGTGATCCCGGGTCATGTAGCAGGGATGTGGCTTTCGGTGCTGAGAGGCCCTTGTGAGGCTTGGGAAATATATGACAAAAAAGGCCAAGTTCCAGTACAGAGAAACAGTGTACTGAAGCCATGCTATCTTAGTACAAAGAACTGTGCAGAAAGGACAGAAAATTAAGTGGTTTGCCTTTGTACTGAGGACCAAGTAAAGCTTCGGAATCAGGCCGGCCTGTGTGTGCATTCTATTCTACAATAATTTGCAGAATAACATCAGATAAGTCACTGATCATCTCTGAAGTTCTGTCTCCTAATATGTACATGTTGATAATATCTAGTTTATGCAGCTGTGAGGGGACATTTTGCTTAGAAGTCACCTTTGGCATGAAGGTCAAAGTTTCTCGGGACTGAGTCGCTGCCCTCCAACTTGCCGTGGGGGAGCTGGATGGAAGTCCAGCATTCAACGTCCACTTTCTTACTGGGCCCTCTGGCCTTTTCTGTCATCACAGAGCCAAAACTAGGAACTCATAATTGTCACTCATGAGAGAAATTAAAAATGACTATAGGGGCTTTTCTTATACTGTTCTTTTGAGAACCCAAACTTGAACAGCAGGGGATGGAGAGGTGGGGTGTCTGTCAGATTCCCAGGGTGCCTCATCCAGGAGCCCAGGTTCCTCATGTTCCTGGCCTGCACCCCACTCCCCTGCTCCCGTCACACTGAAACCTAGCTTATCAGTGCTGTCTTCCTCTGGGACAGCTCAAAGGACATCTGCATTCCAGAGTTAAACACCCCAGTCACTGCTGATCACACACCTACCTAGATTCTCTGCTAAGCAGAGAACAGAATATTGAATAATATTCTTGTGCTGTCGACTCTGTCTCTTCCACTCTGGACTGAACATTTTTCAGGGGCTTCTCTGTTACCTTCACTGCTGTGTCCTCGCCTCTGAAGGGAGGTCTAGTGTGGAATGGGCCAGCCTCTACCTGATGGAGGAAGGGGTGCGTGCATCTGCTAGGTCAAGGACAGTCTTGATTAATCACTTTTCCCCCCATGCATGCTAACACCCAACTCATTCTTCTATGCTTTTCCTGGCAATCCAATGAAGAAGCAGTATTGCAAAAAAATATTTAGGATGCAATTGCAGAGCATTCACAGTAAAACGTTACATTGTTTACCTTTTAAATCTTCAGTTCATGCCTGGACTTTGAGGTATACACTTTGGTTCATAATCTTAGGGACTATTTGAAGACATGTAGAAACTGTGTGTGTGTGTGTGTGTGTGTGTGTGTGTGTGTGTGTGTGTGTGTGTGTTGGGGAGAGGTTATGGGAACATTACATCATTAATTTTCTTCTTGCCTCTATCAATAGGAGAAAATTTTGTTGTGTCTCAGTTTCTCTATATGAATCACCATAACTTTTATGTTATTTTATTGCTTTTTAGGGCTGCACCTATGGCATATGGAGCTTCCCAGGCTAGGGGTCAAATCAGAGCTGTAGCTGCTGGCCTCCACCACAGCCATAGCCATGTGGGATCTGCTGAGCCACGTCTGTGACCTACAGCAGAGCTCATGGCAACACCAGATCCTTAACCCACTGAGCAAGGCCAGGGATTGAACCCGTGTCCTCATAGACACTAGTCAGATTCATTTCTGCTGCTCCACAATGGGAACTCCCGTAATAACATACCTTTCTCACCATGAAGTTAAAGGATTTGTGTTTATAAACTAAGCTCAAATCTCACCAAGGAAAAAAAATAAAGCTTTCATTCAGAGCAATAATCTTCAGTATAAACAATTATCACAACTTTAAAGTAAACGCTAGGTTGGGAAAATAAGTGCAGAACATTTTTACTTATTTTTCCTGGCTTAAGATTCCTGGATTTTCAATTCTCATTGCTCTTTATGTACTTTAAAAACGATTATTTTATTTCACTCACGTCATACCTTTAATACTCATTGTGCCTATTTTATAATGTGCACACCAGTGTAGTCATACCTGTGTGTAACTCACCAGTGAATAAACAGCCTTTGTCCTGGGGGTGGATGCTCAGATGGACCTTTTGGTTCTATTCTCAGTCTTGGACACAGTAAAAGGCACTTACATCATTTAGAAAAGCAGGACTCCTGTCTGGGAGAAATCATTAGATATTACTATGCTTACATGTTTTATATATTTATCTGAGCATAATTTCATCTACTCTGTGTCTACTAATAGCAAAGGTATCCCACAAAAAAAGTTGAGTTTAAAACTATAAAATCATAGTGTGGAATTTGCTTTGAAACTCAATACAGCCTGCCAAATTTTCTTTTCCTCTCTTCCTTCCTCTCGTCCTTCCTTCTTTCCTTCCCTCCTTCATTCCTTCCTCTCATTCACTCTCACACACACACACACACACACACACACACATGCACACACGCGCACACGCGCACATGCACACACAGTACTGCACAGACAGACTGTGGAGGAACACAGGTCAGCCTTGAGAGGGTTAGAACATTCTCATGGGTGCCAGGATAGCAATAGACTAGAAGCACACTGGACATCAAGGGCAGCCTTAAGGGGTGAAAGAGACCTGCCAGAGGAATCAGCAAAGAAAGAAAGCCCACTTCTCACAAGCACTGGTGAAATTTCTGCTTTTTTTTTTTTTTTTTAATTTTGTGGCAGGTGTAGAGAAAATATAACATTCAGGGAAAATACCCAGTTCATGTAATATTTGCAGATTAAAAAAGCAAAAAACAAAACAAAACCCCCTAGAATTTAATTTATTTAAGTCAGGCAAATATATAATGCTTGAGGGTCACCAGGAAATAGGTTACATAATATTTATATGTGGTAAATATGTCCCCATCTTCGTGGGCACATTTTAAAAGTCAAAATGTAATTGGTAGGTTAGGGTAGTAATTGACAGAAATTGCTTTTCCCAATGTTAACATGGACAATGTCATTCTCAGTAGGACAGAGGGACCTATTTATTTTTCACCTGTTTTTATCTATATACAATTTCAAGAGAGTTTCTGAGAAACTTTTGAAATCTGTAGCTTATTTTTTTGTGAGAAAAACATCTGTAAAATTCATTTTTAAAAAAAGATTAAAAATAATTTCCTTGGAGTTCCCATCGTGGCGCAGTGGTTAACGAATCCGACTAGGAACCATGAGGTTGCGGGTTCGGTCCCTGCCCTTGCTCAGTGGGTTAACGATCCGGCGTTGCCATGAGCTGTGGTGTAGGTTGCAGACAGGGCTCGGATCCCGGTTGCTATGGCTCTGGCGTAGGCCGGTGGCTACAGCTCCGATTCAACCCCTGGCCTGGGAACCTCCATATGCCGCGGGAGCGGCCCAAGAAAATAGCAACAACAACAACAACAACAACAACAAAAAGACAAAAAAAAAATTAATAATTTCCTTCTGTTCACAAAACAAGATACATGTTCCCAAATAAATCTATGAAAGACAGAAAAGCAGAGAAGGGAATCCTGGAGAAAAGCATATAATAAGCTTCTGTCCCTCCCCGTCTCGTCTCCATGAAGCTCAATAATGAGCTTGAGAAGGCTGGTGCCTGCAGTCGGGCTTGAGATGATGAGAAAGCGGGGGAAGAACCTGCTGGACAGGTGTGCAGCAGCCTTATTTAAACCCTGGGGGCGACATTTGATGTTTGGGGTAAATTGGACTGAACAGATGTTCTCCTCCTCAGGGTGAAGAGCTGATCAAAGGGAGCAGCAAAAGGTCACTGCAATTAGCTCTCTGAGCCATTGATGAGATCAGTTTGATGATGACTAATAAGCAACAGAAGAGGATTTTTTCTGTGCTTCTGTTTGTATGTGATTGTCCTCCTTTTAATGGCTAGAATTACTAGCTCATATAGACGTTCCGAAGTGGTTCTCTTTTTGCTTTACAAGACATACCGCGTGGTTGAAGTGGGTTTCAACCATGGTTGAAAAACTGGTGTGTTTGCAGACATTGTGAGCAAATGCATTGTCACTGAGGGTTAACCTTGTAGCTTATTACTCAGTTCCAGATGGGAATGTGGGGATGCTCAGTATTCACTTGCGTGTGGATTCCCTAAGCACGTCCACGGCATTTTCAGGCCCTTTTCAGACAGGAAAATGGACTAAATTTTTTTTTTTTTTTTTTTTTTTTTGTCTTTTTGCCATTTCTTGGGCCGCTCTCGCGGCATATGGAGGTAGGTTCCCAGGCTAGGGGTCTAATCGGAGCTGTAGCTGCCGGTCTACACCAGGGCCACAGCAACGTGGGATCCGAGCCGCATCTGTGACCTACACCACAGCTCACGGCAACACCGGATCCTTAACCCACTGAGCAAGTCCAGGGATCGAACCTGCAACCTCATGGTTCCCAGTCAGATTCGTTAACCACTGCGTCATGACGGGAACTCCTGAAATTTTTTAATTAACATGGCGCTATGCTTTCTCATTGCAGAAGCAGGATGTAGTGAGAGGACTAAATCCCATGACAGAGGGGGAAATATCATATCTAGAAATATTTATAACCATACTATGATATAAACATGGATTCCTGATAATCACGCTGGAGCCCAAGTGGAAACAAGAGGAGGTGTGGGTGCTTTCTTGGAAATAAAGATTTCACAGCTATTCAGTGTTGTGACCTTGTTGCCGGCACCTACTCTGCTCTCCTAAACAGGTCGTCTGCCCTCCCTGAACCCTGTTCTCATCTGCAAAGTGGAAAAAAGTAATAACTACTTTTTAGAAATGCATCAT
Source organism: Sus scrofa (assembly GCF_054392235.1). Taxonomy (NCBI): domain Eukaryota; kingdom Metazoa; phylum Chordata; class Mammalia; order Artiodactyla; family Suidae; genus Sus; species Sus scrofa. The sequence continues at coordinate 5,780,728 of NC_139383.1, forward strand.
GTGACAAATAGTTATTGGCCTCGATATATTGTCCCAAATTTTCATTATTAATTATTTCTTCAGGAAAAACATATGTAATTGGATTTCTATTTTTGGTTAACAGCTATCCTTTTTGAGATTAATATTAGTTTGCCTGATTTTGAGGATTTGTTTGTTTTTTGCTGGTGTTAATAGTCAATCCTTAACATCAGTGGCTGCTTGTTTATCGCATAATCTTTATTTCTGACTCTAAAGTGGGGGAAATCACTACTAACCAGTGGATAGAATAAAAATTCAGTTTAATTCTAAAAATTAAATTAAGGTAAAATCTTCAAAGTATCGCTGAAAAGCAAGCAGATAGCCAGGACTTTCTGACCAGGAAGACCCTAAGCATGACGTACAGATCCAAGGAGGTCCCCACATGTGTCTTCTTACAGATCTTTTGTTTCTGCTGTGTTGCCAGGCAAAAAGGAAAAGACTTCTGCTGATGAATGCAGTTCTTTTTATTCTTGTGAGTTTTAATTTAGGTTTATGTCTAAAGTCTAAGAATGCTTTTGGAAAGTAGAATTGTCTGTTAATTATAAGTTATGGAAAACTAATGGTCTCAGTCTTCATTTCACCCAATTTTTTTTTTTTTCTTTTTAGGGCCACAGCTGTGGCATGTGGAAGTTCCCAGCTAGGGGTCGCATCAGAGCTGCAGCTACCGACCTACACCACAGCCACAGCAACATGGGATCCAAGCTGCCTCTGAGCCCTGTGTCTTAGCTTGTGGTAATACTGGATCCTTAACCCAGTGGGCGAGGCCAGGGATTGAACCCACATCCTCATGGACACTATGTCAGGTTCTTAACCTGCTGAGCTACAATGGAAACTCCTGACTTTTGTTTTTTTAATGAAGTATAGTCGATCTACAGTGTTGCGCCAATTCCTGCTTTATAGCGTAGTGACCCAGTCATATATATATATATATATATGCACACATTATTTTCTTGTACTATCTTCATCATGTTCTATCCCAAGAGACTGGCCAGCTGACTTTAATAAATTAAAGGAATCAGAGCAGGAGGACTTACTGTTTAAAGAAAAAATATCATTTTTAACTAAGGCCTATAAAGAGAGATGGGGTGGGGCATTTATATAGACGGGCTCTTCTTGTGAAAGTATTGTGGTTTACGATATCTAAGGACAGCTTATATACAATAGAAACATGATAAATGGAAACATCTTTTGTTCCGCAGATGGGAATTTAAGTTACTGTAATTATAATGGGTGTCTAAGTGGATGCAATTACATTACAGGCAAGTTCACTTTAGAGGTAGCAGTGAATTACTTACCAAAAGTATCACTTAGAGAGGGAAAAGTATAAGGTAATAGGCAGCTGCCAGTTAATCTCAAAAATGGAACTTCGGTGGGGAAAATTAGGATATCGAAGCAATTGTGATTTTTTTTTTTTTTTTTTTTTTTACATTACTAAGAGAGAGGAGAGCGGCGATAGTTACAGGATAGAATTGAAAAGGAGGGTAATTGCCATTTTTTTGTTGCCTGATATGAGGATGTTGGGATGGTTTGGGGGCGGGGGGCAAGGTAAGAGGAACATTAAAAAATAAATCAATAAGAAAATACTTTCCAAGGCAGGTAAAAAAACAAAGTTTCCCAATGAGGCAAAAAAGGCCCAGAAGGACTTGAAGGTGAGAGTCAGATACCGACAATCTCAGCAGAGAAGAGACAAAACATACTTACCCAGAAACGGGAGGGGGGGCACAACCATTCACCTGCCCTTCCACCAAGTCTGGTTGCATCCACGGGAGTTTTCTTCATGGAGACAGGGATAATTCTGGCTGCTGGGCTCTCATGCTTGGCTCTTTTAGCTACTCTAAGAAGAGAGGCTTCTGAGGGTGGCCCAGGAAGACCCCCACAGGCCTAGTGACTACAGACTCCTAGACACCTACCTTACTTTCCTGGGTGGCACGCATCATGGCTTGTAATACCTCCCTTCACTGAGGGTGACATGGTTCTGTTATTGACAATGAAAACAATGCTTTGAGGTCGATTTTATCATTCTTAGTTTACAGTAGAGAGAACTGAAGCTCAGAGCAGGATACTTCCCTATGCTCCCATCCAGCAAATGATGGAGACAGGATTTGAAGGGGTGTGTTTGACTCCAAAGCTGCTGTTCTTGCCACTACACTCCTCTGTCTCTTCTGTGCTTCTGTGCAAAACAAATTGGTCATTTGGAAGTATTTTTAATGGCTGGAGCAAAATATCCACCAGAGAATAGAAGGCAGGAAGCTTGGGAGCCGGTTGTGAAGGGCTTTTTTTTTTTTTTTTATGCCATGGTTAGATATGCTAGCTTTGCAGATCATGCAGCTTTGCCGACAGTGATCCATTTATGTTTCAGTGAGACCACTCTGGCCTGGGGAAGCCGATTAACTTGCAGGGGTCGATTGAGATGGAAGGAGAGAGGGGAGGGAGAGAGGCCAGTTGGGGGTTGTTGTGACCGCTGCAGACGTGATGATGGCAGCACCAAGGCATTCCATGCAAGCAGAGAGAAAGGGGCAGGCTCAGGAGATGATTAGGAGTTAGACTTGCCCAGATGTGGAGACTGCCAGATGTGGCTGGAGGGAGCGGAGAATATAAGGAAGAGGAGGGAAAGGAGGTGGCAGAGAGGGCCCTGTTGCCCATGCGTTTGTCTGAGTACAGGTGGGTGCAGTAGGGTGGGGGTGGTGAGAGAGGCTGGGCGGGGGGCAGGGGTGACTAGAAAAAAGACAGGGGACAAAGGTCTCCAAGACTCATTTTATTTACCCTTGTTTTAAACTTATCACAAGGGTATACCTCTTCTTTCCTGAATGAATAATGAATATTTGCTTTTCTCTGTAATACCAATACTCATGTATTCAGAACTTTGTGCTCCTTAGAGAAATTTCTTCTGTAAACTGATGACATGCCATATTATAATGTTGTCATTATACTTTGTTCTGAATTTACTTGCCCTAATAAACCGCATAAGTATTTATACTACTATTTACAACACAAAATGCCAAATTGCATATTCTATTAGGTGAAGTATTAAAATTGAAGGTACCTGGTAAAGTGCAGAATATGAGAACATAATTTAAAAAGATGCTGCACTCCAGTACAATAGACTATTGGGTATCTTATACTCTATTTATCTTTGGATATTGAATTGTTTTGACAGCTGTATGCACAAATGAGTCCTGCAGGGTTTCTGTTTAAATTAAAGCTTCCAGACATTGTCTCGCTTGGATTGGAACAACAGGTTCATTTCAGAATTAAGCTCCTCTGCCCAGGTACATTGATCTGCAGGTCTAGCCACCTCAGATGCCTTTCTGGAATAAAAGCAGATCTTATATCAGGCTACGGTGTGGCATCCAAATGCTTCATGGACTTTACACAAACATGTTTTTGAAGTTGCCTTAAAATCCTCTCTCTGCTCAGACCTTATACTGTGGCAGTCATAACAAAGACGCTGAGGGGCCCTGCCCACGGCCAGTCAGCAGAGCTCTTTAGCGAACTTGCAGCTTCACAGGCTGGATGCGGGTAGCCTGCGGGAAGGGCTTTCAGGCCTGGGTGAAGAGGAGAAGAATTGAAATCCAAATGGTTTTAGAGAGGAGAGTTAAAAGGATCAGCTCAACCCTGAGTGGAAGATGCTTTTAGGGACTGGACATAAGTAAGACCCTTAAATTAGTGTTTATTTCCCTGAAGCATAGAGAAAGAGAAATCACACCAAATATCCTTTTCTACTTATACTCTCCCCAAAGCACACAGACAGGGGAAAGTCATTGCCAAGAACAAGTAAACTCCCAATTCATAGTGAGGCCGGAAAGATGTCACCAGAATCCGGGTTCTCATTCACAGAGCCAGAGAATGGACTTCTTCGAGAACACACAGGCAGGAAGCAAGCAAAGTCTTTATTACAGGAAAGCAAAGAGCTCCCAGGGCTGCTGGGAGGGGGCAGAAGAGCCCCGGCTCTCTATTGTTCTCTAGGGGTTTTTATTCCTTGGCTACCAACGTGGGGTCCAGAAAGATGTGGTTTTCTGGCCTTGCCCAGTTACCTACATCAATCCTTGTCCAATAAAGGTCTTAGGGGTAGAAATGTCCCATAAGTCTCATGGTTTCTTCACCCTTTTCTTCCTGTAAACTGAGTCACAGGGGGTTAGGGATTAATGTCCTTCTGGGCGTAGGTCCACTCCCTACAGTAAACAAGGCCTGGGGGGATGTTACCCCCTAGAGCCCTTAAGCCACACCTGTTCATCAATGGCCACATCAAAGACTGCACAGAAGCCCACGCTGCTACACTCACGACCTGAGTTAGTATTCTGCCTCAGTAGCTCTGAGCCTTTCAATGGATGGTTTATCGAGGATCCCTGTCCATGTCCACGGCCCGTGTTGGGAATTACACATTACGAATCATGCAGTGATAAGACCTTTGGACATGGTGGCACCTGCTCTCTTCAGCACTGGCCCACTGAGGGCATTCAAATTCGGAATCTTTTAAATACCATGTGGTCAAGCAAAACTTGGCCAAATATGGCCCAGAGACCACCACATTCAGACGTCTGAGAGAACTGTAAGGACCATGTCTTACATTTAAAATCTGTAAGAAAGGGAGAGGGGATTAGAAAACAAAGAGCTGTGATTTGTGTCGTTTCCCTAAATAAATGCCCCATCAGTTTTTCCTAGGTACTTGACGTGTGGGTTTTCACAGGAATCCTTTGCATTTACTGACCACTAGGCTTCCACTAGAGGAATAAAGCCTCATCTGTGTTTGCCCTGCAGAGACCGCTGAGCCAGAGTCTCCTTCCAGCTCTGATTCGGGAGCATCTCTGAGGGACGGTCTCAAAGGAACCCAGTGCCCCACGGGGGGCTCGTCTAGGTGTAGGTATAGAAAGTCAAGAATCTTAAGCAACTGCAGCTTTATATTAAGCAGACCTTTTTCTCTATATGCTCTGTTCCTTCTTGCCATTGTCAACTTAAAAAAATTATACAACTTGAACGTTGAGAGTTAAGTTTTATTTGGGGTGAAATTAGGACTTAAGCCTGGAGACAGCTCTCAGGTAACCCCGAGGAACTGCTCCGAGGAGGCGAGTAGGGAAGCCAGGATATGTGAGTTTTTCCAACAAAGGGAAACGAAGAGTGATGGGGATGCAGTAGGCAGCGGTGGTTGTAGAAGTCCCAACAGGGGACCAAAGATGGAGAGGGAAACTTAGGGGACTTTGGGAGATCTCTGTAGGTTAGTAAATTGCTCCAAAAAGCCATCGGAACAAGGCAGCCTTGCTTGACTAGAGGAGGTGCGAGAACTGCCTCAGGTCGTGGGTGGGGCATGGGTGAGGCCTGCATTCAGATTCAGACCAAGGGCAGGAGTTTGAGGACCGCCCTTCTGCTGATTTGAATACAGGTCTTACCAGATACCAAGGAGGAGCTACTGCTCCCGGAAAGGGAGAGGCGGGCTTTTCTGACCCCACTCCCCTTGGAGGATAAAACTGTAGCCCACCAGATCCTGATCCTCAGGGCAGAGCTTCTGTGCCTGCCGGCTTGCGTCTCTCGCAAGAGTCTATCTTCATAAACCTCTTTCTCGCCTGTCGCTTTGTCTCTTGGGGCATTCCTTCTGCACAGAGACATGAAGAACCGGAACCTCAGTGAGTCCAGACACCCGGTGAGTGATTCTAATTTAAAACCGTGGGTTCAAGTCCCACTGTGGGTTTAGGCTGGGTTCGAGTCCTGGCATGTGGCTTCAAGCCCCAGTCTGTGTTCTGGCGAGGTTCCGGCAGTTAGTGCTGCCAGTTTCAGTAGGAACAAAAAAAATTACAGATAACCGGATTTACAGAAACCCAGTTTCTGTGGGAAGAAAACTAGTTTCTGTGGGCCTGGGCTTCCTTCAGTCACTCCTTTGATGTGCGCCTCAGCTGGGGCCAGTCTTCTCTGTTTCTTTCCTGAGGCCCTGCAGGGCTCACCAGCCCACCCTTGGGAGTGGCTGTGTTCCCAGAGGACCTCAGACACCTGCCCAGGAGGCGGCATTTAGATAGCTCTGAAATATTGCCCCCAAGAGGAAGGGGGCCATTGAGGTAAAAGTCCGGAAGGTGGGGGGAGCCGGGTTCACAGAGGTTTGCTTCTGGTCACGTGAAGGTGACGTCTAGTGGCAGCCATCAGTCACCACTGAAGGATTTTAGTGTTTTTCTAAATGGGAGGAGATGCAGGAATGGGGCTCATACAACTTTTAAAAATGTCTGACTATCTGAAGGCCTGTTCTTCCAGGTTTCCCAGGGCACAGGGCGCCTCACTCCTAGTTTCCCAACCCTGAGCTCGGGTGCTGCTGCAGGTCAGCAGCTACAGTGGCACAGGTTTTGACCCATGTAGGGGCAGAGAGCGAGTGCCAAATTTCAGTCCACACACTCAAGTTTAAGCTCATTTAACATTTTTTGAGCCTGCCAGGTAGCACAAAGACCATCTGAACACCATTGTACTCAGGCACTTGATAGCCAGCCTCACCAGTCTTATTATCCTGAAAATAGGAGACTAATTATAGCAGATGAAAGCTTGAATAATCATGTCTTAAAATAAACTGGGTTAATAGAAATGGGAAATTACTCCTGCGGATGCTGTTTGCTCTTGTTGCAAATAAACTTCCTTGGGCCTGTAGGTTTCCAGCCGTTTAGAAGCCCACCCGCCTCATTGAAAATACGGGAAGTGCACACTCCATACCTGCCAAAGTTGAATGCAGTTCCTCTTTGATCATTGCTTTACCACCTTTCCTGATGGTCTTTGATGAGACTAATAATCTAGAGTCCAGAGAGAATGAGAGACAGAGAAGTGTACCCTGGCAACCTAAATGAATTATTTCACTCAAAAATAGACTAGAGATTTATTTCAGCATTTTACATTTTCCTTCCAATTTCTATCTCTTCTGCTGTCCTTTTAATCTGCAAGTAAAAACAAACAGACAAAACCTACATACAGATCATCTATCACTTTTTCTTAGCTCAGGTTTATAAGTAAATACAGCTTGACTTGCCATTTGAAAGTGTAGGAAGATGAAAAAAGGAATGAATTTTGCCCAAAGAGGAGTAGATGATGGCTGCACTCTGCTCAGGGGAGATGGGATTTTCTGGTTTTATTAAGAGGATTTTTTTTTTTTTCTTCTCAAACATGATACTTTATTTCCTGTGAACCTCTTAGGCCCTCTTGACCAAGAACCGTTTAGCTTAAATTTGAAATTCCACTTTGGCTCAAGCACTCATGGTTTTGAATATTAGTAACTTATAAATATGATATCCCCAAACCAACTCTAATACGTGCTGGGGTTTAGGAAATTCCATGTTGGTAGACTTTTCCCCATCCTCACAGTCTCCTTAATACCACTGTCAACGGTCTAATACCAGCGTAAACCTTCAAATATGACTTAGGCGCCTTCAAAACACATGAACATACCTGCCATGATGCTCCTAGCTCCTCCTATGATAAGGAGCTTGTCCTCTCACTTTTCCTTTGCCATGTGCACTGGGCCAGGGAGCCAACCTCCAACCTGGCCTATAATAAATATCTGGTGCAAGAACTTTGCCCAATATGAATCATTTTGCCAAATGGATTCTCTCTTTTGGAGAATTTAAACTAGACTCAAGGAGAATTTATCTATACCTGGAGAAGCTGAGAAGGTAAACACTGAGAATGCCCCAGGTCAAGGCCTTTCTTTAACTGTGGAGTAAAGAATTTCTTCTTCCTGGATGGAAACTATGGGTTTCTGTGGTGTTGCTAGCCTGGGGCCAGTCCTCTGGAGTCCTTTTGAGACAGAGTAATAACTCAGTCAGTGTAAGGGCATGGGCTTTGATGCATTCTTTGATAAGGCCATTGATTAGCATTTGTGGCTTAAGGGCTCCAGGGAGCAACATCCCCATAGGCCTTGTTTACTGTAGGGAGTGTACCTGTGTCCAGATGGACGTTAATCTCAGTTTACAGGAAGAAAAGGGCAAAGAAACCATGCGACTTATGGGACATTTCCACCCCTGAGACCCCTGTTGGACAAGGACTGATATAGGTAACTGGGCAAGGCCAATGGGAGAAAACCACATCTTTCTGGAGCCCATGTTGGTAGCCCCCCATCTTTAAGGAATAAAAACCCCTATAAGACAGTAGAGAGCGGGGGCTCTTCTCCCCCCTCCCAGCAGCCCTGGGAGCTCTTTGCTTTCCTGTAATAAAGACTTTGCTTGCTTGCCACCAGTGTGTTCACAAAGTTCATTCTTCAGCTGAATGAACAAGAGCCCAGATTCTGGTAACATTTTTCTGGCATCACTGGCTCTTATGACTGTCCTGTTGATCCTGTTTATGCTGAGCTTGGCCATGTCTTCTGTGTCCCACAAAGTCAGAAAGTCTCATGTGCTGTTATGCAGATTTGGGTTGGAGTGTTAGTTAAACTCAGTTACAAGGAACAGAAATATATTTGTAATGCCTTGGAGGGCGGTGGTTTGAAGTATGGAAGCACAGGGAAAATGAGGAACAAGAAGGCTCCCCACCCCATCCTCTCAGAAGTCTTCATCAGCTGGTGGCGTGTCCTCTGCCTCTACTTCTGAGACTGGACTTCTGCCTGCCTTTATTTTACCTTCCACCACCTTTCTTTCTTCCTCCTTCTTTTTTCTCATGGTCTTTCCCTTGATCCATTTCTTTGTTTCTGCACTTCTTTGCCTGTCTAGTATGTTTCAAGTATTCAAGTGATAATTAAATTAATTCATGTAATAGGTTAAAACCGTCTGGGGAAAGCCCAGGCTAATGTGCTAACTCCCCTACATGGGTGCCGCTGATGGGCAGGGTCCTCGGTCCCCAGCCTGCCTTTGGCTCAGGTGACCTGGCACTTAGTTTCAGGAGTGTGGCAGGGAGAGCTAGTCCTCACTGCAAAGGGTGACTACATGTACAGCAAGAATCTGTGGTGCTGCTGAGCCAGAGAACTTGTATAAAGTCTTTGCACATACAGCTACTTATTCAGGAATAAAATAAATCACTCTGTGTGGGGTATGGAACGTGTCTATTAAACCATGCCCAGGCTTTTTTTTTGCGGGGGCTGCCTATACAGAGAAATGAATGCATATATAGGTGTGACTTTGATGTACAGTAGAAATTGACAGAACACTGTAAACCAACTATAATGGAAAAAATAAAAATCGTTTAAAAGAAAAATAAGAGTTAGACGTTTATAAGAGAACTCACTCTTGCATTGTTAGGACAGCGGAGTGGAAACAGAGGCTGGAGCGGTCTTATCACAAGCAGGTTTATTGACCAGCAGAGTGGCCGGGAGCACGGAGCAGAGAGAGCTGTTGGGGCAAGGGCTTTTTTATAGTTAGGGTTTGATGTGGTAGGTCACCTAGTCTCAAGAAGAAAGGGGAAGGGGGCTTGGGAAACAGGGAAGGAAGATTTAGGTCTTTAAGTGTGAATTTTAACGATCCTTTCGGCTCTGCTTATTCTGAGGTTTAACAGCTCTTTATCTGGGGTCTGTTTTTCCTGTGTCTCTGGTCAGCTGACCTTGTGTCTGGAGCCTGGTTGGGATCTTGATGGTATGGTATGGTCTGGTCTTCTCCCTCCAGCTTGTAGACACCACCTAACACGACACGCCCCCTCCAACTCTTCACCGTGTTCAAAACCAGCCTGAGTGACTTGTTTTGAACTGTTTGTCTCACACTTTGTTCATGCTTGGAGGTTCATCACTGCCAGGATGTAATAATTCTCTTTAGGTGGTCTTTCTGCTTTGTCACCAGAGCAGGGAATGGGTAACAACAGGGTTAGAACAGAGATATGCACTTCCTGTAAAGGAATTTTTGTGGGGGTAGTCAGGCTTCCGTTTCTTACTGCCGCCCCCAAATCCCAGTGAGAACTCCTAATTTACTGCAGTAAAACTATTACACATTTTAGCTTCTATAGATTTCAAATGAAAAAAAAAAAACTAAACAACACTGGCCAATATTTGAAAAGAAAATACTGTTTATTAAACCACACCAAGAAAATGCGTTCTAAGAACCATCATTTGTTTACTCAACAAACCCCCAAAGTGCTTGCTATTTATTGGCCAATAAGTTGTAAACTTTTTAAAAGGATAAATTTGGCTTTAGTTAACTAGACAAATTTTTCTTGAAAGAAAACTAGTCTTGCAGTGAAATTCAATTATAAATGAAAGCTCAGTAGAAGTAGATCTTATTTTTCAAAATATACTGTTATTTCAAAAACATTTATATTAGTATTTCGAAATAACTGCTCTTTCCTAGTATCTGTTAAACTTCTTCAAGTCTCATTAGTGACCACCTGGTAAATGTACTTCCTCCGGATGACGTTACTCTCTCCCCGTCTGTTAACTATGCCTAATCCTCGATAAGGAACTTGACCTGAAAAGAAAATACTTCTGATAAAGGTATATGGCTTATATCCAGATAATTTCCTACTCCTCCTGTAGTGAGCAGCCAAATAAACATATGTAGGGAGTCTTTCCTTTAAATCTTCCGCTCAGATTTCCTTTTTTTTTTTTTTTTTTCTTCTTTCTTTTTTTTTTTTAATGGCTGCATAAAAGTTCCTGGGCCAGGGATTGTATCCCAGCAGTAACTGCTTAGCTGCGGCAATGCTGGATCTTTTAACCCACTGCACTGGGCCTGGGATCGAACCCAAGCTGTTGCAGTCAGATTCTTAACCCACTGTGCCACAGCAGGAACTCCTCAGCTCAGATTTCTCATTTCTTTCTAAAATGATTCTTTAAAACAGTGTAATCAAGAAAAATGATGGGATTTAGTGTTAGACCAGATTTCAAATTCTCCTTCCTAAGCCTCTTTGAATGTGATTTATATTTTTATAAGACAAGGATAATAAAAGCTGCTTTACAGAGTCGTGAAGCTTAAATGTGTAACATATGTGAGTAAACTCAGCTCAGTGAGTGGAACACAGTGGCCACCAATAAATGTGAGTGCCCCAGAGCCCACAGGGGACATTTCTGGGATCTTTTTCTGGTGTCTCTGCCCTAGAGGCTTGCTAGGCAATTAAGAAATGATGAACCGCTTGCAGACCCATGGCCTCTTGGCGCTGGGTACTGCCAAATCTTTACCCAAAGATTTGCACTGGCCACAAAAAGTTGTGAAATCTGTCATCCTAGTTTTCTGTTGTAGCCAGGCTAGGTCGATATGCTGAAGGACAAAAAAGAGGAAACCAAATTAAGGAATTTAGCATGTCCTTCAAGAAGGCAGTGGAAAGAATGTAGTATGTGCCAGTGTTTTCCCAGGCTTGGCAGGGGGTGGGGGTGGGGTGGGGGTGAGACAGTGGATAGAGGGTGTCTGACTTTCTTTGGTATTTTCAAATAGCTTTATTGGCACCATGATAAGGCCCCTGTCCAAAAAGTGCTGGAACAAAATAATATGCCTTTCTCAAGTCTCCACATCAGCAGCCTCGCTGATTTAGAAATGGGCAGTTTGGAGAGCTTGTGGAGCTGCTGTGTTTGATGAAGGGGAAGACATTGGTCTTAAGAAGGGAAAGTGAAGGAATTTTAATGCAGCACTGAGGCTCCTCTACCGCATCCCCTGGCACTACAGAACCGGAACTGGAGAAGGTGGGCAGAGCAGAAATAAAGGTTAGGCCATTTGGGCAGCCTGCAGAGCGGTGCCGAGGAGTAGACGCTGCAGAGAGGAACAGACAGGTCTTCCTGGATGCTCACTGGATGCCAGACAACACTTTAATTGTGCTGTTTTATTCGGACCTCATAGTAAACCTACGAGGTTAGAAATGTTCTTCTCATTCTTATAAATGGAGAAACCAAGGCCAGAGAAGCTGGGAAACTTGTCTCGATCGTCACGCTGTTAGCAAGCGGGAGAGCTGCCACTCAGAGTCCACCACTCTGATCAGCACTGGCTGTGTCAGGATGCACCCTAGACGTGCTGGCAGTGGGAAGGCACACGACCGCAGGAAGGGGACTGTGAGTCACCCAGGGACGCCGCGATTAATAGCATCTGGTCACTGAGCTGCTTTCTAAAGACGATGGCGCCCATTACCTGCAGGGTGTTGGTGCGTTGAATGAGAACTCGGGTTTGGGCCCAGAGCAGAACCGCCTGCAGTAATACACCAGCTCAGCGCTTACTGATGTCCCTTCTCTTCTGAATGGTCTCTGGGAAGTGCTGTGTCTTCTAGGAGCAAATGTTGAACAAATGGAAGCACACCAAATTATGATCCTGCCCTCATCCTGAGGTCACTCGTCTTCCCCGGGTGCCCATCTGCGTTGGCCTGGTGTTGGCCTGGGTCAGGATGTCTGATAACCAAAGGCTCCAGCCGTCTGGAGAGCCCATGTGCATGGAGGACCCGTTAGGTTTCTGAGTTCAGAGCGGCTGTGTTCCATGCGCAGAACCACTTGCTCAGTGCCACCCAGGAGCCAAGCTGGTGGCTTTCAGAATCATTCACTGCCCTGTTTTTCCAGAGACAAGAAGCCCTCTAGGACTTTTTGTGAACTGCTAATATCCCCCAAAGCTGTCACCAGTATGCTAAAACTTGTAGCATCTATTCTGGAGATGCTGATAACTTGATTATACCCTGTAATAATATTCAATTATACTGACATTTTATAGGGTGGACAGAGAAATATTGTACAGAATAGGTAAGGGTGACTTTCACTCTGGCTTTGGCACAAGCATTCCCTTTATATGCTTATTTCTCAAAGAAATCTAAAGAAGTTCAGCTGCTTCCCCCCACCCCCACACACCTCAAAATACAGTAATCATTATGAAGTCTTAAAGAGATAAATTGCACCTTTCAGCACCTCCTGTTTTGTATGAAATGTAGTTTAGGGAACTGAAATCGCCCATGAGATCTCAAGTCAATAAAATAATGAAACAATGATGGATATTTTTTAAAAGGTCTCTACTGTCTTAATCCCATGTCCTTACCGTTTGTTTTTAGTAATATTTATATTAAAATACCATGCCATTTTTTCCATCTCACTGTATATTAAAAAAAAAAACCACCACCAGCACCAGCGTGAGTTCCAAAAGGTCGACCAGATCCGTGTCCGGGAGAGGCAGCATCCAGACAACATGCCGGAGGGACTCCCCTTGTCACAGAGCTCATGCTGACAGCCGGGAAAACCAAGCACAAGAACGGGAGATTTAGTCCGGAGCTGATGTTCATGTCAGAAAGGAAAGAAAGAAAGTCAAAACATTCCAATTCCAGTGAAATTTGCTGTTAAGCTTTTTATGTGAAGACGAAAATGCTTCTTAATAGAAAAAAATATATATGTTTCAAGAGTTAAAACCCCAAACAAGTAGGTGATAAAGAGAGGCCATGGCTGTGTTTATTCTTTATGAAGGTCAAGTACAAGATTTCCTGGTGAGGAAGCTTTCACTTTAAAGCCCTCACAGCGATTGACCTAAATAACAAGGACATTTATTTTCTTACACAACGGGGAGGCGTCCTGAGTAGGTCATCTCCAAGGATGGTTAGCCCAGTGTCTCAAGTTCTGCCGTGCTCTGAGCTTTCTGTGCAAAATATAGACAGGCTTTCCAGGAGAAGAGAGATTATTTTACCTCTACCATGAGGGGAGTTTCCCTAAATATCATCAATTTTTCCTTTATAGGTTCTATAATTCCCGAATTTGATGTCCTGTCGTCCGTGAGTGATCTCCACTCTGGAGGGGGGGAAAGGGGGAGACCTGAAATAATACATTTAAATCATGTACCCAATAGCCTATCGGTGTTAGTTTTTAACAAAAATATTTACTGTTTTTTTTTCTTTGTGAATAAATGAGACCCTTAATTTAATTTACTTTACCAGATGCTGAACTATGCAAATGATTAATGTTTTTGTTGAAATGTATACAATTTTATTACTCATAACAATTGGGTAAAAATTCAAATATTTTAAGAAAGTGAGGGCTAGTATAATAAGAGGCACCCTTGACGTTTAAGGATAAAATTATGACAGAGTTTTTAATCATCCAGAAGGTCTGCTCAAACAGAATTAATATTTCATAGAACTAGCATTTCCTCTACTAGGGACAGTATCTGAAACATTTCTAGGTCGGTCTTTCCAGTGTGTTCTCTTGACCACAGAGATAATTAAATGGGATGTAGCAATTAAATATGAATATGTTAACACAATAACTTCATCCAAAAATTGTCCGGTTGTGTTTACTTTTTTGTATATGCATTGGCATATGTATTAAACTGAAATATAACTATTACATGTTGATTTAACCCACGCTAAGTTACCTTTGTGACCAGAAGGCATACCCCAAAGAAGGATTAAGCTTCTGTGAAAAAACAAAGAAATAGAATAAATCTTGTAAATATAGGTGGGATAGATAAGAACTAGTATCCATTATTGGGGTCCATGCAACACCACCCCAACTACTAAAGAAGGGACTCATGTTTTCTTTTTAGTTGTGAAATAATTGTGCTGGCCACTGAGAGAATCAGGCTAGCGTTTGTTATAAGTAGCCTGAGTGAGAAACAGGATTGGTTTTCAATAACATTGAGGAAAATCACGTGGTAGTTGGCATAACAGTGTTTTCAACGGGAGAGAGTATTTGACTAACACTGAGACGTGAAGAGTGGATGATTCGCTGGCTAGTTCTCTGGGTTAGAAAGAAATACATTTGCCTGTCTTTTGACTTTCTGTTTTTAGATGTTACATAATTTCAGTTAGAAGTCATGTTGCATGTGTACAAGCTTTCTTACCACTGCTCAACCAGCTTTGAGTAGAAAATGGGAGAGTATAGCATAGAGTATCCTGATAGCAATCCTGTATGTAACAATGATCCTGTCTGTGATTTTTATTTTCTGGGCAATTTTTTTTTTTTTTTTTTTTAGTGTTATTTTCTAAAATGTCTACCATGACTATTTTCTCTCTCTCTCTTTTTTTATTTTTTATTTTGTCTTTTTAGGGCTGCACCTGGAGCATATGGAGGTTCCCAGGCTAGGGGTCAGATTAGAGATGTAGTAGCTGGCCACATCCACGGCCACAGCAATGCCAGATCTGAGCCACCTCTGCGACCTACACACAGCTCATGGCAACGCCAGATCCTTAGCCCGCTGAGCGAGCCAGGGATTGAACCTGCATCCTCATGGGTATTAGGCAGATTCATTTCCACTGAGCCATCATGGAAACTCTAGGACTATTTTCTAATAAGAAGAAGACACATATATTTTATTTTATTTTATTTGTCTTTTTGCTATTTTTTGGACCTCTCCCGTGACACATATATTTTAAAAGAATAACAATCTTTCTCATACCATACAGAAAAATAATTCCAGATGTATTTAAGACTAAACAAACCAACCTCAAGCCCCTAATATATAATAAAAGAAGAAAACAGGGATGATATTTTCATAAACCCAAAGGAACAGTAGAAAGATTTTCAGCAATGATGAATTTGAAGATGAAACACAAATACAGCAAACACATGAAATCGTTGTTGAGATCAGAGCAATTTTTTGTACAGAATTCATTCATTTTTTTATCTATCAGATTGGTATTACAAAATTGACTCTGCGTTCAAGAGCAAGATCCACCCATTCAAGAGACAGAGCCACTCTGCGTTGAAGAGAAAGAGAAAGATTGCCTAATGTTGGAAGAGATGTAAATCGCACCTAAAGCTTTTTGGAGTAGGCTTGGAAAGGACCCATGAAAATTTTATGCATACACAGCATTGAACAGCAGCTTTACTTCTAGGCGCCTCTCCTACAAACATGCTTGTGTAAATGCACTGTTGTGGAAGTTGAAGGGTGGTGTCGATGATCCATGTTTTCCGCAGACACTTATTGAGGGTCCACTCTGTGGCCGGCACTTTGCTCGTAGGGAAACCTTGGAGCCCGCTGGAGAAAGATGTTATTCATGGCAAGGCAAGGCGGTATGCACACATCCTTTCAGAGGGTGAGCAGTACGGCGAAGGAAATAAACTAAGAAGGTATCCTAGTAGCACCTGACTAAGGATAAATTAGATTATTTAAGTCCAGAAATCAAGTGTTCTAGAAAGACCTCACTGAGGAAGTGGCTATGAGCTGAGAAGTGAGAAGGCAGGGGGAGGCCCCCCCCCCCAAATTCACAGAGAGGCACAGGATTGGCAGAGACCCAGAAGAGGAGGAAGGCCCAGGGCACAGAGTTGATGGGAGAGATTTCGGAGAAGACCAGACTCCAAATTGCATAGAACCCATAGACTGCAGTAAAGAGGCTGAAGCTTAAGTGTATCATTTTATTTTTGAAACATTGAAAAATTAGGGGGAAAAATCAACATGCGTCAGTCGAGGAATGGTTACATTATTAAATCAAGTCTGCTATCTAGATATTTAATAAATGAGAAAGTTCTGCGTTTATTGACGTTGAGCACTGTAAATCATACGTCAAGTGAAAAATCATATCACAGAATGCTGAATAGAATATGTCATTAAAAATACATCAAGAGTTCCCATTGTGGCTCAGCTGGTTAGGAACCCGACTAGTATCCATGAGGATGTGGGTTTGATCCCTGGCCTTGCTCAGTGGGTTAAGGATCTGGCGTTTCCACAAGCTGCAGTGCATGTCTCAGATGCCCCTCGGATCTGGCGTGACTGTGGTGTAGGCTGGCAGCTACTGCTAAGATTCAACCCCTAGCTTGGGAACTTCCATATGCCACATATATGGCCCTAAAAAGCTAAACACACACACACACACATACAGAAAAAGATCTGGAAGTTACACTGGAATTCTGTAGTAGTAGTAGTTAGTGAAGTTAATATGGAACTGAATAGTGGTGAAAGGAGATTTTGATTTTTACTTTAAACACTTAATTTTTAATTACTTTTGTTAAATGAACTTGTATTTATTCTGTTATTAATCAAAATAAAAAAAAACCACCATGACTATAAAAACAAAAAATATTGAGAAAACGAGGATGCTAGGACAGTTTTTAGCCAAAGAAAGTCCTATTCCACATATTGACAGAGAAAACAGATTTATATTCTTAAAAAATGCCTTGGGACTTGTAGTTTCTTTTGCCTTGCATGGCTACATCAGGGAGTAAAAGTATTAGATTACATTCTGCAAACTGCCAACCAACTGTCCTATTCCCATTTGCTTGTTTTTCCCACAGATGGCTCCATGTCTGAACTCTGGCTCATTTTTGGAATTTAAACCTTTCCTCCAGCTTCCTAACACCCTTTGCATTTCCCAGCCATGTCAGTCATGCTGCCATTTTTTAGTATAAGTTTCAGAACACATCAGAGAGGGCCCAATTCCTTGCATGTTAAGGTAATCCTTTAAAGGGTGCTCTCTAACCAATGTGAGCGTTCAAGATAAGGTCCCAAGAGTGGGCTTTCTTGATTTGAAAGAGTATTTTGAGGGCCTGCTTTGATGTTTGAATCGCCTTTTGGCCTCCTACTTGCCAAAGTAGATGCCTTTTTAATATTGGGACCCTTTCATTCTTGGGTTAATTATAGTCACAAGGAAGAAAGACTTGGAATTTCTTTTGTTTGAGCATTACTGTGGAATTGGAAAAGCCAGGTTCCTATGTTATGAAACTGTGGCGACTCCAGCAATTCAGTTTAAAAAGTAGCCCAATTAAAAGGTCAGGGATGAGGAAAACAAAGGACATTGTTCTGGTGGTGTTTACAGAGCCATGCTCTGGCCAAACATTCATCATGATTGTTCTTGGAGACGTACAGCTCAAGGTTTTTATAGCCTTGAACCTGTGAATGTCTGCTTATGTATCATGTTGTCGGACTGGGGTTTGCTCTTAGCCTGCTTGTGCTGCTAAGGTAGCCTGCTGCCGTTTCAGATTCCTGGCTGAAGTTATGAGATCCTGGGGCCAAAGACCAAGCCTACACAGATTTGAGCAAGAACAACCGCTGATCTGAGTCGGTGCCTCGTAGACCCAGGTCCCATGGCAGTGAGATGCTAGCCTCAGGTGGATGCTATGCTTGGAGTGCATTGGTATTATGGCTGAGGATACTGAGCCTGGGGAAATTGACTGCTTATAGAACAAGCAGGAAGCAAGCCTGCTTTTTGTCCAGGGAAGACAGTGGCTTGTCTCTTAAAATTATCACTTGCTTTAGAAACCCCAAGAAATGGCTTGGGTAGAAAAGAGAGAGGACTTTGCAGTCTTGGCACACCTGGCAAAAGGCCAAGAGGACTCTTCCCCAACAAGAACATAATGTTATATCATGATTTATCTAATAGTACCTAATTATGTTAATATATGCATGCATATTACATATGCGTCTTAAATAGACTTTTAGAAAGATGTTTAGAAACACATGGGAGAAAAGTAAACAATGGATGCCTTTGCCTATTTCTAAAACAAACAAAACCAAAACAGAGTATCACATAAAAATGAAAGATGCTGCCAATTCCAGTTGTCATTTATCTTGTGCCATTGAGTTTGCTAGGACTAAGTATGGAAGAATAAACAGAATTTTCAATTCATTAGCTATTAAGTGGAGGTACCTTAAAATGCAGACTGCCCTGAAGATACATGGGTTTATATAGAAAATGTTTTTCATGTAAATAGAGGGTTAGTGGTAACTCAGAATTTCAGCTTCAATGTGGAAACCAAATTGAATTAAAACAGCATAAAAGGACTTTCAAAAGAGAGCTTTTTCACAGCACATTTTGAATCTTCTCTGCAAGGGCATGCTAGGAGGATGTTTTGGGCGGGGAGTCCGGAAGAATGGATTACTACTGTGGGGTACTGGTTGACTAGAGTACAAGTCAGTGGCTACCGTTTTTGTAGAAAAATCATTTTAATTCAGAGCTAGGAAGATCTTCATAGAATCCTGTTTCCCCAGGGTTAGAGGTGGCTTTTGTCCACGGGCCTGATCATCCTGAGTACCTGCTTGAATATGAATCTGCCACTTTCTACTGTTTTCCCAATCCTTACTCCAAGTTAGTGTAACTCATCTAACAGAATTTTCTTCTATCCTAAAGGAGGAAAGATCACATTTATGAAACAGTGTAGGTTTGGGTACAATTGATTTTATTTTTATTAAATTTTAACTTGAGTGGGATTATATTGCTGTTATTTTAAATGGTGTTTTTTTTCTGGTTGCTAAAATCCTACCTTCTCCCAGTATCTCAAGGTTTTACTATTGTTTTTATTTTTATTTTTTTTGTCTTTTAGGGCTGCACCCACAGCCTATGGGGATTCCCAGGCTAGGGGTAGAATCGGAGCTGCAGCTGCCGGCCTACACCTTAGTCACAGCAATGCCAGATCTGAGGCTCGTCTGTGACCTACACCACAGCTCATGGAAGTGAGTGAGGCCAGGAATTGAACCTGTGTCCTCATGGATGATAGTCAGATTCACTTCTGCTGAGCCATTACGGGAACTCCTACTATTACTTTCTTAAAGATAGGTAACTAAGCATTATAATATTTTGAGTTAAAGAGATGTGTTGTACACGTTCCATACAGTAAATTTTAAAATATATATAGCATGCAACTTTTAAAGCGTACATCTTATGTAGTGAAGGGAAAAAAAAAAAAGAAGAAAGAAAGAAAACATTCATGAGACGATTTGATTTTTAATAAATTAAACTTAGACCTGTTGAGACAACTTACAAACAGAAGAAACAGCACATTCTTTGAAGCTTCATAATTTATCTACTGAGCTGTAATTTTATAAATGAATATCCTTTGATGCTTCCCTTTGGAACACTGCAAGATTTATTTGGCAAAATGTTTTTGGATCTTTTACTTTTAAGCATTTATCACACACATTATAGAATATGAGTGATTTATCACTGAAAACTTGTGAGTTGCACAGTTCCTCTTTTTCATAATTCATACAAATGCTTTCCATGTTATCAGGGTAGAAATGTAGTTGCCAGCTCTCGTTATTTGGCCTTTACTTGTTATTAGGTCTTCAGCAGTTCCCCCTAGAATGTTATATTTAATAGCCTCAAGGTTCAATTTGATACCAGGCTACCATTGCTCACAAAGATTGGAAGTACATGAGCAAATAGGACTCTTGACATATTAATACTATAAATTTCCCCCTGATTTTCTCTAGTGAAAAAACTTAAACCTAATTTGAGTGGAATATCAAACCTGCACATGCTGCTGCAAAATCCATATATCTTTGGACAAATAAGGAATAGGCAATTAAAAAGGCGAGAAGATTTCTGTGTCTTTGTCTGTCTTTCTGTATTAGTCTCTTCAGGATGCTATAACAAAACACCATAGGCAGAGTGGCTTAAGCAACAGACATTGATGTCTCACACTTCCGGAAGTTGGAAGGCCAAGATCAAGGTGCCTGTCCGCCTCAGTTCTTGGGGAGGGGCTTCTTCCTCACTGTGTCCTCATGCGGCTGAGAAAGAGCAGTCTCTCTTCCTCCTCTTACAGAGCCATTGATTCCGTCTCATGAGGACTGACCCTCACGACGTTGTCTAACCCTAATTACTCTAAGGCCCTAATTACTCTAAGGACATTGGGGGTTGGGGCTTCAACATATGAATTTTCGGAAAGCATGATTTAGTCCCTGACTCTCTCTCATTCTCTTGTATCCCTCATCAGTTGTTCTAAATACAAAGCCAACTTTTGAAGTAAAAATGTAGCCATGACGACTTGACCGATATTTATAAGTTATGCTTTCCCTACTAGTGAAGGGCATTTCTTCCCAGCTAGCAAGATGAATTGCCTTGTTTTATAGCCAGCATCAAAGGCAGTGGATGAGATGCCAAAGTTTCTGATGAGAATATTTCACTTAAGATGAAAGAAACTTCTAAAATGCTAGGACTTTGGTTTTATTTTCCATCCTAATTTTCACTAAATCTCAAAGCTGTCAAAAAATTTAATTGGAAAACTCGTCATTAACCTGTGCTGTCTTCCAAAGGCCAGTTCCTTTTCCTTTTCTGTTTATTTATTTATTTATTTTTTCCACCAGAGCACCTGGCACTCAGCAAAAACAGAGTTACAGACCGACTAACCTCAGTAACTTTAAGCAGAGGTCTAGCATTAAGCAGTGGCTCCTGGTGTGCTGAGAAGGCTTGAAAGTAAAGATGAAAGAGCAGCAAGAGCTTTGCGAGAACCTTATGATGGCCAGTGTTTTCCTTTGGCTTCTCGGCCTCTGTGAAAGATGTCTGGTTTATATGGTATCATGGTATTGGATTTCTCTTAAAGAACAAATAACAACTTCTTTTAAATGCTATTCTCAGGATTTAAAAAAAGAAGAAAGGGTATCTACTTGGATCTGACTGGAGACATGCTTTATAGGAAATTACAGAACATAACTACATAAAGGTTAAAATTATTTTGAGAGGAAATCCTATGTCCTTCAAATGCCATTAATTTGTTTACCACTTACTTTCAAAGGAGACTAAATAAATGCAAACATTAGGGAATATATATGTAAATGAAGCATTTTCCAAGTAAATAATTCACAAGAATATTAAGAATTGTTTAAGAATACTTTATTGGAAAGCTGAAAAATGAGCATGGCAGATCAGAATAATGAAAAAACACATTGATCATAATTTGCATTATTGAAAATAACACTTTACAGTTTGATTTTATTTTTAAAGTAATGGAGCAAAGAGAAAGAGGAAATCACCCTTTATTTCCCACTTATTTTATGCCAGATGTCATGTATATGCATTATGTTTAGCCATATTTTAATAAATGAAAACACAAATAGTGAAGATAGAGACAATTATAAAGTAATGTATGACATAGAAGGACTAGAAATCTGACAGTTTAGAAAATATCTTAAAGAACAATACTTCATGATGTGTTTTTTGCACATTTTTTACAAATATAGTTTATTGAAGTATAGTTTATTTACAGTGTTATGTAACTGAATCTCTACTGTGTAGCAAAAATTAATATATACATTCTTATATATATACATATATTACATATACATACACACATTCTTTTTTAAATTATTCCTTCCCATTATGGTTTATCATAGGTTATTGAATATAGTTCCCTGTGCTATATAGTAGGATTGTTGTTTATCCATTCTATATATGATCGCCCTCTGCTAACCCCAAACTCCCACTTATCCCTCCTTCAGACCTTCCCACTTAATAACCACAGGTCTATTCTCTATGTCCATGAATGTTTCTGTTTCACAGTAGGTTCATTTGTGTCATATTTAGATTCCAAATATAAGTGATATCCTATGGTATTTGTCTTTCTCTTTCTGATTTATTTCACTTCATATGATAATTTCTACTTGCATCCATGTTGCTGCAAATGGCATTATTTTTTCTTTTTTATGGCTGAGTAGTATTCCTTTGTTTACATCTGTGTAATATATATGTGTATATAGATATATATATCACACACATATACATACATACATGTATATCACACATACATATATCTCACACACACACACACACACACATATATCAGTATTTTTAAAGGATTTATAAAGATTCTTAAGTAATTATTTCCCAAAGCATGCTCTATGGTATATTTGTTCTGTTGACTATTGCTAGGTTCTGTGAAAAGAGAATGTCTTAATGAAGTAAGTTTAGCAAACAATTAAGTATGTGTGTTCACTGTAGGATGTTTCCACTGCTACTAGTAGGATAACATCTGTTGTCCACATAATAGTCAGTGCTTTTTAAACCTATTTGGCCACAGAACACTAGAGCACATCAAGACAGCTGGTGTTGACATGTTTTGGGAAATATTGCTTTAAATACCTCAAAGGCAGGACCTGAGATCATTTATAACCACGTTTTTTAAAATTTAACAAGTATACTTAGTTATTGCAAAGAAAAAGCACCTCAAGGTTTTATCCTGTTATAAGGAAATGCTCAAGAGATTTCATTAGCAAAGTAACTCTGTAAAAAGATTATTGGGGAGTTCCCGTCGTGGCGCAGTGGTTAACGAATCCGACTAGGAACCATGAGGTTGCGGGTTCGATCCCTGCCCTTGCTCAGTGGGTTAACGATCCGGCGTTGCCGTGAGCTGTGGTGTAGGTTGCAGACGCAGCTCGGATCCCGCGTTGCTGTGGCTCTGGCGTAGGCTGGTGGCTACAGCTCCGATTAGACCCCTAGCCTGGGAAACTCCATATGCCGCGGGAGCGGCCCAAGCAATAGCAAAAAGACAAAACAACAACAACAACAACAAAACAAAACAAAACAAAACAAAAGATTATTGGATTGAAAGTCAAGTGACTGAACTTGTGTTGGCCTTGATTTGTAGCTCCGTAAAATGAATTGACTCTCAAAAATCCCACCTAACCTTAATTTACGTAAAAATGACTGCGAGGTCATAGAGTTGGAGTAAATAGTGTAATTATCCTGAATGTCCTGGACAAACTCCCTCTAGGTAATTTACTTAGCCAGCCGATAGTTACCTACTGAGTACTTTGCATTTGCCTGGTGATGATCCTCTTGAATGGAGCTTCTGTGCAGGTGTATATGGTTGTGTGGGGTGGATCAGGGGAGGCATGGGGAGAAATGAGTTGGACAGAAAGTAAACAAATACATGAAATAGGTGATTTCTGAGAGTCATCAATATTTCAATGAAAAAAATCCGCAATTATGAGATATGGAGGGAAGGGAATAAAGGGTACTTTATGTTCAAGAGCATTAATGAGTTTTAATAGTATCTACTGAGATTATTTTAAGTTTCAAAATAGCTAAGATAATTGTTATCATGGATAGGAATTGCCTTAAAGGTAAGAACCCCCATGCCTCCGTCATTACTACTGAAAATAAACAGGTCCTTTTATGAATAGAGAAATATAAATTCATAGCACTGAAAAGTTCATAGCCAGAAATGCTTTTAAAAAAAAATTTTCAAAAGGGAGGAGACACAAACACTTTAAATCTGCGAATAATTTCTGTCCTTTCATATAGTGAAATACTAAGCTGTTTGAATCAGCCTGCGGAAATATTTTTTTCATTTTTTTTGTTCTTGCGGAAATATTTTCAGAGCCTATAGAAATAGGAAGGCTAATGCTGGATGAGTTTTAGTATAACAAATGAAAAATAAACATTTTGGAAAAATATTCCAAACTATCAGATTGGTACTATGCTAGTGTTGGTCTAGCACCACCATTTAGTAAAGCCTTCTGAAAACAGTGACAGTGGACATTAGGATATGGAAACTTCTTACTCAACATGAAACTAACAATAATAATAATAATAAAACCAGACCATTTCTAAATTATGGAGCAAATTTAGTTTTCTTCATTCCTAGGAAAAAAAAAAGAAAAAAGACATTTTAGCTTTAAATTAAACATGCTGTGTTCAGTGCTCATTTATTTATCTTATCCACTTCAATTTCAAATTATGCTATTATGCTATCATTTAAATTTGGGAAAAAAGGATATATTTCAAGACCTGAAATCAAACCTAGAAAATGAAGATGCTAGCTTTTAATTGCTAGAATTATAATACCCCCTGTGTCCTTTCTTGATGTTTCTATTACTAAGCAAGTACTAATTTT
Source organism: Sus scrofa (assembly GCF_054392235.1). Classification (NCBI taxonomy): domain Eukaryota; kingdom Metazoa; phylum Chordata; class Mammalia; order Artiodactyla; family Suidae; genus Sus; species Sus scrofa. Next base: position 5,805,107 of record NC_139383.1, read on the forward strand.
AGAAGAGCATTGGAAAAGAAAATCATTACACATTCATGAGATGAAAATGATTTTACAGTAATATGACTATTGCGTTTTAACCTACTTTCACGATTATCTATTTATCCATGTCCTTCATTTTGTCAGTGCCACTTTCCACCTGTAACTGGAAATCTGTCTCCTTCCAAACATAGACTTTTTTGTAGCTCAAAATACTCCCAGGACATCTAGTTGCACTGACCTGACAAGGCTTTTTACTCTGTAGATTATTTTTTCCTAATATAACGGTTCAGATTAAGAGACAGTGAACTCATTACTTTTCCGGCAGTCTACGAAAGATAAATGGGTCCACAGCAGACAAGGTGAACCACTTGTGCCTCCCACAGAGAGGACTGTTCTTCAAGCTTTCTTGACCCATTTATCTTTTTAGACTGCCAAAGGACTGACCACTGGCTTGATTCTTTCATACTATGAACTGAGTTTGCGATTCATCCATGTCATACTGTGTACTACTAGTTTCTGCATTTTGTTGCTGACGAATGTTCCATCGTATGAATATACCACAATTTGTTTATCCATCTTCCTATTGATAGATATGTGAGTTGTTTGCAGGTTTTGGCTGTTACCCATGAGGCTGTGATGGACATTCACATACAAGTCTTTGTGTAGTCCTGTGTTTTTCTTTCTCTTGTGTAAATAAGTAGGTGTGAAATGGCCTGATCATACGATTACATGTATATTTAAAATTTTAAGACGCTTCCAAACAGTATTCCAAGGTAGTTGTACCATTTTACATTTGCACCAATGACATAAGGATTTTTAGTTATTTTACAATGTTGCCAACACTTGGTTTGGTCAACCTTTTTAATTTTAGCCATTCTAATAAGCGTGTAGTGATATCATATTGTGATCTTAATTTGCATTTTCCTAATAGATAATGATCCTGAACATATTCTCATGTACCTATATGAGAAAATCCATATATTCTCTTCGATGCAGTATCTGTTCACACCTTTTGCCCATTTTTTATTGTGTTGTTTTCTCACATTTTGACTGTGTTTCATACATTTTGGACTTAAAAAAAACTCTTAGCCAGATATGTAATTTGCAGATGCTTGCTCCAAGTTTGTGATTTGTTGTTGTCCTAAGATTTAATTAACAATTGATAATCTTTCATTGAGCAGATATTATAAAATTTGATGTGATAGTTGATTTGTCAATTTGTTTTGCTTTTTTTTATGACCATGCTTTTGCTATCATAGCTAAAGAATATTTTCTTTACTCATGGTCATAAAAATCATTGTTTTCTTCCAGAAATTGTATAGTTTTAACTTTCACATTTCAGATTATGATCAACTATGTGTTAATGTTTGTATATGGTGTGAGGTATAAATCAAAGTTCTTTTTTTGCATATGGATTTCCAATTGCTTATAACATAATACCTTGAAAAAACTGTCAATTATCCACTGAGTTGCCTTTGCTCCTTTGTCAAGATCAGTTGTCCACATGTTTGTGGCTGTTTCTGGATTCTTCTGTTCTATTTTCATTACTCTAGTTTGATTAATCCTGAAATCAGGTATTTTTTCCTAAGTTTGTTTTAGATATCCATGTGTATTTTAGAATCACTTTGTCGATTTCTAAAAAGTCAACCAACTAACAAAGCAGGCAATCCTACTGGGATTTAGATTTGAATTGTAGTGAATTTATAGACCTACTTGGAGAGAATTGATATTTTAACAATATCAAGTCTTCTAACCCATAAACAAAATACTGCTCTCCATTTATTTGAGTCGTCTTTATTATCTCTAATGTTTTTTTTCTTTTTTTGGTTTCAATGTACTGATCTTTCACATCTTTTATCAAATTTATTCCTATTTCATATTTTTAAATGATACCACTAATGGTATTTTTAAACTTTTAATTTTCAACTCTTTGTTGATAGCATATAGAAAGAATTAATTTTGTATGTAGAGCTTGTATCTTCCAAGTTGGCTAAACTCACGCATATTACTTATAGTGGCTATTTTGTAGGTTCCATAGGATTGCCTACGTGATAATCACATTGACTTTGAATAAAGATAGGTTTTCTTCTCTCTTTTCAAACTTGATTTATTTTTTCTTTATTTCAACTTATTGCATCAGCTAAAGCATTCAGCGCTATGTTGAACAGAAATGGCAAGAGCAGACATCCTCAGGGTACCCCTGTTTTTAGGGTGAAAGACTTTAATCTTTCACCAGTAAGTATGGTGTTACTTGCAGGTTGTTTGTAGATTCCTTTTATCAGGTTGAGAAAATTCATTTCTATTTTTAGTTTGCTAAGTTTTTATCAGAAGCGGATGTTAGATATTTCTCAAATGCCTTTCTCATATCTATTAATATAAAATATTTTTCTTGTTATTTTGTTAATATGGTTAATAGAGCGAGTGATATTTTAAGTGTAAAATCAACCTTGCATTGCTGTATAAATGCAAGATACATTCAAGATACACTCAAGATAAATGCGAGATACATTCAAGATACATACAAGGTAATAGCAAGACACAATCAAGGAGATAAACTCTCCTTGATCATAAGGTATTACCCTTTTTGTATATTGTTGAATATGCAAATAAAATTGTTTTAATTTCTGAACATTTGCTAATACTTTTTTTTTTGTATCTGTGGTTATGAAGAATGCTAACCTGTACTATTTTTGTGTTGTATTTATCTGTTTTTGGTACTGTCGCAATCCTAACTTCACTGAGTAAGTTGGGACGAAGTCACTCCTTTTTAATTTTCTGGAAAAGTTTTTATATAATCCGCATCATTTTTTTCTCTAAATGTTTGGTAGAATTTGCTAGAAGGTTTTTAACTATAAATTCAATTTTTCCAGTGAATTGTAGTAGGCCTATTTAGGTGATCTCTTTCTTCTTGACTGAGCTTTAGTGGACTGTGTCTTTCAAGGAATTTGCCCATTTCATCTGAGTTGTCAACTTACTGGCATAAAATTGTCCGTAATATTCCTTTTTAAAAACATCTTTTTGATATATGTACAACTATAGTCATGTCACTTCTGTTATTGGAGATATTATAATTGATGTCTCTTCTTGCTGCATGGCGGTTTATCTATTTTATTGATCTAAAGAATCAGCTTTTGATACCATTGAGTTCTTTGTTGTTTTTCTACTTTTTAGTTCACTGTGGAGTAATTATGGCTGATAGACAAATCCAGCCCTGTTTTTGTAAGGCCTTGTGTCTATCAATGACTTTTACATTTTGAAAAGATTGTTTAAAAAAAATCTAAGAAAAGGAGTATACAGCAAAGAGTATACAAGAATCACAAAGGCTAAACTTTTTATTGTCATGTTCTTTATAGGAAAAGCTGGCCAATCCTCATTCTATATCATGGATTTCTACTACAGTCTACTTACTCTTGATCATTTCACTCTTCTTTATTTAAGTTTTTCTTGTAGAAAATTGCATTTATTTGAACTCTTTTTATATTTCCCCCATCCTACTTCTGCCTTTATTTTTTCTTGTTTTCATCATTCCATTTTACCTTTGTGGCTTTCATTTTAGAGAGTTCGTATTGCTATATCTTTAAATCTTTATCTTCTGCAATGGCTCTTCTGCCCTTACTTCTAGCCAGTGCTTTTTTTTTTTAATCTCACACATTGTAAATTAAGCTCCAGAAGTTAGGTTTTTTATATCTTCTGTGTTTCTACTTAACTTACTGAACATATGGAGTAGAGTTATAATAACTGTTTTAATGTCTTTGCCTATGTCTCTTCTGGATCAGTTTCTCATAATTGATTTTTCTTCTCCTTGGAGTCTTATATTCCTGATTTTTGAATATCTGGTAATTTTTTATTGAATGTCAGATGTTGTAATTTATATTATGTTAAGTGTTGGATTTTTCTCTGTAAATACTTTTAAACTTTGTTCTTGGATGCAGTTACATTACTTGGGAATAGCTTGATCCTTGCAGCCCACTTTATTTGTAGGGCAAGACTGGAGCGTTGCTCAGCCTAGGGCTTGATATTCTCACTACTGATACAGGGAACTTCTCTATTCTCTTCCTGGCAGCCTGAGTGGGGAGCAGAGAGGCTTCCAGTCTGACGGGCGCTATTCCTGGCCTTCCTTGGACCCTGTACACTGCTATTTCTAGTCCTTTTAAGTGGTTCTTTTCAGTACCTTGGAGAGTTTCCTCACACGCATGAGCTGAATGTGAGCAGAGCCTCTGCTGATCTCTGGCTCTTTGTTTCTGAGCCCCTCTCTTTAGTGTTTTCCCTTGAGAATTGTACCTGTTTTGATTTTCCTCAATTCTCAGCTCCATCCCCACAATTTAGGGAATCCTTCAGATTTTGCCTGGATCTCTCTCTTGGTACCCCAGCCTGGAAACTCTCTAAAGACAGTGATCTGGTGTGATTGTAGGGCTGACCTCACTTGTTTCTTTCTCTTAGTGGTCACTCTTTTCTTCAAGGATTGACAGCCAATATTTTTGTAACCATTGTTCCAAGTCAAATAATTACCAAAAATGTTAATGGGCTAAAACCTCTGGTTAAAAGAAGGTTTCTTAACTTACTTCTCTCAATAAAATGAGAGGACACGGAGTTCCCGTCGTGGCGCAGTGGTTAACGAATCTGACTGGGAACCATGAGGTTGCGGGTTCGGTCCCTGCCCTTGTTCAGTGGGTTAACGATCCGGCGTTGCTGTGAGCTGTGGTGTAGGTTGCAGACGTGGCTCGGATCCCGCGTGGCTGTGGCTCTGGCGTAAGCTGGTAGCTACAGCTCTGATTAGACCCCTAGCCTGGGAACCTCCATATGCCGCAGGAGCGGCCCAAGACATAGCAAAAAGACAAAAAAAAAAAAAAAAAAAAAAAAAAAAGAGAGGACGCTATAAATAAAATTTAAGCAATAAAATTAACAAATGCTATTTTGTTAAAATCAACAATCGAATAGTGCATTTAAAAATGTGTTTATGACAATTCCTCACACTTAAGCCATAAAGCAAGATTAAACCAAGTCAAATATTAATTTCTTATAGACAGCATTTTCTGACCACAATGCAACTAAGTTAGAAATATTGATTTTTTTCAATAATCAACATTATATTGAAAATACAAATACTCAAGGAAAATACAGAAAATAATAAAGATAAAATCAGAAATAAGTGAATAAGAAAGCAAAGATAAAATGAAGATGATAAATAAAGCTATGACTAGCTTTTTAAAAGACAAAGAAAATGGATAAATCTCACAAGACTGACTTAGAAAAGAATTATAAAGGCACAATTAAAAATCTTAGGAATAAAAAAGTATATGTAATTCAGAAATTAAAATGACATTGAAGAATATGTAACTAATTTCATGGAGTAATCTGCAAACTTTATAAAATGCATATACTTTTAAGAAAATGTAACTTATCAAAGCTGATTCAATAAGTTTTGAATACTTGCTAAAGGAATTAAATTTTAATTAGAAGTATTCCCATTGAGAAACATCAGGCCTCGGTAGTTTATAGGCATTGGTTAGTTGATTTACCAAGCAGTTAAGAAACTAATTCCTAACCAAATATTTATTCAAAAGAGTCCATTCTTCCTAGGTACTAAAAAAGAGACATCCTTCGCCAACTGGTGTTTTGATTAACTTAATTATTTAAATTAATAAAGTTAGTAAAGACAAGCAGATTATAGGTCTGCCTTATTTATGACCATAGATATAAAAATCTTAAATAAAATAAAAAGGAAACCAAACTTAGAAACACATATTTCTGCCTCTACCTCTGTCTATACATGGGATAAGATATCATGACCCAACAGAGATAATTTCAGATATACTTGTTTGGATTAACAAAGTATTCAGTTAATCAATAATGTAATCCAGTGTACTAACAGAAAAACACAGTTATATGATTTTAATAGGTGCTAAAAATTGCTTAATATGGTTAAACATGCATTCATGGTTAAGAACTTATTGAACTAGGAATAGAAGGGAATTTTCTTAATCTAATAAAAAGGATCTATTGAAAAAAATTGTAGCAGGCATGGCAAAATAGTCAGTTTCTCTTTAAGACTGAGACAAAAAAGACAACTATATCACTGTAACCAGTGTAATAAAGTATAATGAGGCTGGAAAAAAGAACAAAAGTATCACAGTTGGGTATGAAGAAACAATTATCATCTCTAGTCACAGCTGATGTGACTGCTTATGCAGAAAGCCCCCCAAAAAAATAAAGATACATCATACAAATTCACAAGATAATGTGTTTCATTGCTGGATAAAAATTCAACATGCAGAAATCATTTGCAACAGATAGAAAATGTGATTTTTCTAAGTTACCATTTATAATTGTGCGTGTTAAGAATATGTTGAATCTTGGAATAGTCCAACAGAAGATTTATAAAACCTTCGTGAATGACATGACGAAGCTTTATTGCAAGAAGTTAAATAAAACCTCAATAGATGGAGAGATATACCTGGAATTCTGAGCAATCAGTCCTCTTGTTAACTTTCCCAGAATGCATTCAGTAGCCACAATATGCAATCAGCAAGTTGACTCATTATCTGCATACTTGTTGCCATAATCAGTTGGTTTCCTCCCACTTCATAGTGCATTGTGGTTTTCTTAATTTCTTTGCTTTGAGTAAACCATCAGAGTTCAAGCCTCCACGTAGGCATCTTTCTTTGTGTAGCCAACATTTGCTGCGATGCTGGGAATGACCATATTTGCTGCTAGAAGGAAAAGGCAATGATTTATCTGTTTACGAGATAGTTAGTGTACAGGGAAAAGAGGGAGCTGATAGGTGAGGGGTATTTTGTTGTTTTCTGAGTCATGGCGTGTTTGGCCTTTGCTCTCCAAGTCTGGAATGGAAGGCCCTGGAACCTGGAAACCATCTCCTTGAACCCAGGTGTGTAAGGGCTGTGGTGAGCCAAGTTTCTGAGCAGCCACTTTGGTTCCCAATGAACTGCAGTTTTAGCCTAGGGAAATTATTTGCCTTTCTATGCCCGGTTTGTATTTCTGTTTAAAATTTTAGCGAAACGGTCTACACACGACACTTACAGATTACCGTGGATACTCTTTCTTAAGCCCAGTGAAATTACTTCCTCTTACCTTTTATGTTTAAGCAACTGCTCAAACCAAAACCAAGCCAAGGTCACTTCTTTTCTACTTGTATGTGAACTCACTGTTCTCCAGTTCCCTGAAGCTTCACCCACTATAGAGGAACAGAATAAACAAAATCCTCTGGGACATCACTTTGGATACTTTCTTCACTCTGTGATATCAGAACTCATTTTCCTAGGAGCAGAGGTGCCTAAAACAGGGTGAGCATCGGAGGGAGAGGAATTACAAAGAGGCCGCTTTCTTCTGGACACTCAAAATGATGGAATGCCATGGCTTCCCTTACCTGGGGCTGGAGGACTGTGATAGACAATGAACTTGGCTCTGCTCATTTGCTCTAGCATCTAAAACCTAGCACCCCTCGGCATAGTTTCAGCTAATAACTAATAAGATGTCATTTGCTTTTATATTATTCATAGAACCACATCTGTTGAAAATAAATTTACATTAGGAATTAAGATAATGCCTCCAAATCACCAGTGTGATAATTCGCCAAGTGAAAATTGACTCATAAAGGAAGGTAAAGCAGGGAACCTCTGATTGCAAAGTCTCTGTAGACAATTTGAGATAGCACATTGAAGACCATATGTTTCAGTGCAAATGTGACATGTATCTAATACTGGGAGATTTCCAGAAAATGCTGTGCAATATGCTCTTCCAAAAAATCAAGTCTTGCCGGGTATAATGCTGAACCACAGCTATACACGGCAGTTTGTGGATTGTATGCATATGGGACTGGCACCTCAAAACAAACTTTCCTTTTAGACTGTGATACTATTTGTGAGATGGTAGCAGATGGCCGAACTGGCGCAGAAATTCACTTCAGCACAGTTCTGAGTCATAACTGCTGTAAAGGCGCCAGAAACGTGAGTGACCGTAAGACCAGATTTCTAATAGTTTAAGAGAGCTTTCCTTTTCTCATGTTGTTTATGGATGAAATCTCCATGATATTTTTCCAAAGACATATTTGGTAAATACTAGTTTTGGATATGTTGGTTTTAATAGCAGAAATCTTGTATTAGTCTTGTAACTGCTCTAGCGATGGTTTAGACATCCTAAAATGTCATCAGTCTCTATTTTGCAAATGTCTCACAACATTAATATTCAACCTCTACAGTGTCTGTCTTCTACACTCACTCTCACACACATGCACATGCACACACACACACACACACACACACACCATATATACAGACCTCCCATGAAAATGAATGCATACAGATAATTCATGCATTATTCTAACTTGGTTCCTCTTTGTAAAATTATATGCTATCTGCACAAATATAAGGACTGTTAAAAAAATACCTCACCTCATCTCAAATTTCATTATATATCACCTATTTTTTTTCTCTATTTTTTTTTTTTTAATCATAGCTGGGAAACCAGGATAACAGTGCAACTCTTTGGTTCCTATGGGAAGCTTTGAGGGGTGGCTTCAGCTGTGGTACCACAGGAAGAAGCACACAATTGCTATGGCTTGATTCTACAGACTCACCCATGGCCTCCTCAAGGTCAAAGAACAAAGCTGGTAAGGGATGCAGAATATGAGGTCCAGCTAGTACCCAGCCTCAATGTGAAGTGATTCATATTTGACTTTTTTTTTTTTTTTTTTTTTTTGCTTTTCAGGGCCTCACCCATGACATATGGAGGTTACCAGGCTAGGGGTCCAATTGGAGCTGTAGCTGTTGGCCTACGCCACAGCCACAGCAATGCCAGATCCGAGCCGCATCTGTGACCTACACCTCAGCTCAGGACAATGCAGGATCCTTAACCCACTGAGCAAGGCCAGGCATCAAATCCGCAACCTCATGGTTCCTAGTTGGCACCACTAGGAACTCCTGACCATATATTTTTTTAAAATGTTAATATCTTTTCTCTAAAGTTAACACATTTATTCTTCTCTTATTTAGATTGTTCATTTATTATGTCTTTTCAGGACACTGTCAAGAAGGAAATATATTTATTAGGAAGAAGAATACGTAACAGCTAATAAGAGCAGACATTTCTACTGACAAGAAATATTTTAGTATTGCAGACATTTGTGAAAGGTTTTCCCATTGTTTTGGTAATACAAATTCTACTTCTGTTTCTTAACACCACGCTCTTTGGCTGTTTATACTGTAAACCTTAGCTTTCAAAGTTTTTTGTTTTAAAATCACTTTTATAATGGGACTGAACTGTAACTATCCTTTGTCTTAAAAAATGACTTCATTACACCTTTATAGGCCATCTTTGTGGTAGTCGTGAGTTAGGTCCAACAACTTACAGAATTTTTCTTTTGTTGTGCCACACACTATACTAAAGAGACAGACCTAAGCATAACATTTTATAAAGTGAAAAATTTTATTCCAGACCATCACATTTTGGTGTTTGCTTAGAGAATACAACTAAAGCAAACATTTCTGTAATTTACATGGAAGTATATACTTCTGAAGAGCAGAAGCCAAAATTAACCATTAAAATAACATTAAAAAACTCATCACCATCATTGGATTTGACAAGTGCAATTGATCTCGTTTCTATGTTCATGTCATGCAGTAAGTGATATAATAACACAGCTCTGAGAAGTTGTGGTTTCCGTCTGTCCTCAGAGTTACTGGGAGAGTGAGTGAATGCTTTGTGTTTAGAGAAGTGCTTGACACATAGTGGACACTTAACTATTTGTTGAGTCAAGTGATTAATCAGTTAGTAAATTAAACTTACCACTTGATTAATTAGACTCCTAGGTCCTCTACTTACTGTTTAAGCTTTTCCAAGTTATGTCACTTATTTAAGCATTAGTCCTTTTCAGCCATAAAATATGCACCGTAGTGGAGCAGACACATGCAGTAATGCGTGTAGAGGCTTTGTTCACATTATACCTGGCCCTAATCAGCAGACCAATACCTTGTTCAGACTGTTACCCCCACACCAGGATTTTCTTTTTGTTTTGTTTTTAGGTATTACCTGCAGTTCAGACTTGAACTGCAGGTAATACTTAACTATGGAAAATCAATTGGAATTAAGGTCAAGTGGAATTGTTAAGGAAAACTTTGACTATATTCAGATGAGCAGAAATACCTAATAGAAACTATGCATTCAGTATTAATTAGAATATTTGAAAGTCTTTGCCTACCTTTGCTGATTTCTACCACAGGGATTGACACAGAACTAAAGAACATGGCTAAATCACAAAAAAAGAAATTACCATAATTCAGACTTAACTATGCATATTTTTGCAAGATCTCCTCAAGAACCAGGATACCAATCAATGAACTTTCCAAAAAAAAATACTTCATTAAAACAAAGAATCCCTCCACGGTGTTAATTCAATTGTTGCCTAGATTTAGGGTATTAGATCTAAACTTCTTGAAATAGAGGGAGTATGAGCAACTTGAATTGAAAGATATAGCATAGTGAATCCTTTTGACTTTCTTAGTTCCCTGAAGTATTATAGGACTACCAACATCACAGACTACTTCTTTCGAGATTTTCCTTCTCGCCTGTTGTGGTTGTGTATGCTCATTTGTCTTTCCTGGAAGACTGGAAGAACCTCAAAGCCAGGGGAAAATCCTTATTTCCTTTCCTGTCTTCTAGGTCATTGTCACAGTATGTTGTTATTTATAGCAGATAAATATTCATCCCCTTTGCATTTTCAAAACTTATCCTAGCATTAGTCTTTAGATTTCTATAAACCTTAAAAAAAAAATGTTTTTGGAGTTCCTGTCATGGCTCAGTGGGTTAGGAACCTGACTGGTATCCATGAGGATTCGGGCTCAATCCCTGGCCTTGCTCAGTGGGTTAAGGATCCTGCGTTGCCTTGCGCTGCAGCTGTGGCTCGGGTCTGGTGTTGCTGTCGATGTGGTGTAGGCTGACAGCTGCAGCTCCACTTCTGCCCCTAGCCTGGGAACTTCATATGTTGCACCTGTGGCCCTAAAAAAGGAAAAGGAAAAAAAATTATTATTTTTTTTTTTCATTCTCTGTCTGCATCCACATGTGGAATTTCCCGGGCCAGGGATCAAACCTGTGCCGCAGTTACAACTTTGGCCACAGCAGCGGCAATGCTGGATCTGAAACCTACTGAGCTACAAGAGAACTTCCAAAAGAAAGTTTTAAAATGCATTTGTACTTTAAAATATGTATATGTATTTTTTAATATTTTATATATGTGTACTATATATACATGCATATATAATTATTAATGTGTTATGTAATGCATTAATAATTTTTGTATAGCAATATTTTGTTATTAGAAGTGGTTCCTATATTTTGATACATATTATGAAATTTCACTGCTGGTGGTCTCAAAATTCTCAGTTAATTATGCATAAACATGTTCTTATAATCAAAAAAAATTACAGTTTAAAGACTTGAGAAATTTGGTGGTTCTGAGTGTGTGTTCGTTGTTTTTTTTATAGCCACTCCACCATTAAATTGAAAGATTTTCTCTTAAAACAGAAGAGTTTTAAGAGAGTTAATACATCCACATTTCTTTAAAATATCCTATAGCCCCATGGCCCTTAATGTAAATCTCTTTAACCTACTTTTCTATCAATTGTGTTCATTTCCCCTGATTTCCTTTCAGTTCCTGTGTATTTGTTTCTTATCCGACGGCCAGGTTATTAGTTCTCTCTTCTTCGACCCATGCGTCCCCACAGCCACTGATGAGTAATGATGATGGATAAAGGCCTGCTGATCCTGCAGCTGCCAGGGAGCCTGCGAGGCTCTGCAGTGTATGTGGCTCATTTCACGTGCTGGGCGGAAGCACAGAGCCACGGATCCTCTCTCTGCTCTTCTGGAATCGCTCACAGTTTACTTGAAGCCAATTAAGTCTGAAAATGACTTGGATTATTCATTACATGCTAATGTAACACCGTTAATAGCACATTTTCATAAGTAAGCTTATTTGCCTACGGAAGGGACCCAAATGTGTTGAACTCTGAGATGACAAATTGTCTAGTTTACCTCTTCTGTTGCAAATGAAACATTTAAAATCTTTATGCAAACATGAACACAGTTTCAAATACCTTGCGTGGAAGGGGAGAGAACAAGTAACTCTAACTGGTATGTTCAGTGGTGTTTGTACTAGAAATATTTGGTTGATCATTAGAAAGGCTCTTGCCTAGTTGGGTCGGTTCATACTAAATGGTTTGCCAGGATGAGTTTAAAACCTTGTGGCTGAAAGAGGTTATTTTCAAGTCAACATTTAGGGTTTCTTTTTAGAGATAAGGAGTTACTAACTAAATATTTGTACTAACAAGATTTATAAGAGCAATGTTTAAAAAGTACTGTGTACTTTGGAAATGATCTTTTAAGCCAAGAGTTGCTCTTTTAATTATAAACCTCTGACGTACTCTTTAGCAACCTCTACCCCCAGCCAGAAAATCTACTGTATCTCTTCTAAGTATGGATAAGTTCTTCTAGGACTGATTGAAACTATTCAATGTCCTAGCGAATGGCCAGACCAGTGGTTCTCAAACTGTGTCATCCTTTGAACCCAGCGGTATCTTTGGAAGTGGCTGCTTTCTTGAGCCATTTCCCACGGTTGGCTAGGAGTGTAGTATCTCTGCAATGGGGCTGAGAGCCCTGATTCTTTCTTAGCTACTGAACTTCAGGGGAAGTTCTGTGAGGTCGAGGTTCATGTTTCACTCTGCGACCAGTTAGGCAAACTCAGACACCTGCTGCCTGTGCTGCGTATCATCTGAAATCATCAAGTGAAATTAAGTGTGAGAGACAGTCTTGATGAGATGGCAGGCATCAATCATTCCCCGATTTCCGACACATACTTTTTATTCCTCCTTCGTGCAGAGAATTAGCACCGTGGTGTGAATCTTTATCAGTTCAATCCTTGGCAGTTGGCACTGTCAAAGCAGCAGATGGGTGGCTTTAACTTTTAAAATTGTAAAGGCTGTTTGGATACAGTACTCCCCATTACCCAAACATTCCCCTGAGGCATCCAGAGACAGGAAGGATAGCTGTAGCCAGAACATACACTGAAATTGGCATTGAAACTATGCAAAGACATAGTTCCAGAAAAAAAGTTGTTGCAGATAGGGTAATATGAACATTTTATACTTTTAAAAAGTTTCGATGTCCATTTTCTGCTGCTTTATGAAAACATCAGACTAGATCTTAGGAGAAGGTAAAATCAGGTTCTGTGGCTGATTTTGAATACTCCTGAGCCTCCTGGTGGTTACCCAGGCATTTCACAACGAGGACTACCATTCCACTGTTGCCACTGCCCTTGCTTAGCTTCTGTGAGCATCTCCAGTCTCTGTGTGTGACAGGTAGCTCTGCGCAGGGAACACCAAGGCATGTGGTTGAATTACTGTCCCTACTTGATACTAGCTGCCCTCTAAAGTGACCAAGTCATTGCAGTTTACCTGGGACTTTTCCATTTTAGCATTCAAAGTCCATTCCCAGGACCCACCAGTCCTGGGTCACTCAAGCTTCACATGCATGGATTTATCATTTGTGTAGCTTTTTCCAGCCAAAGGAGTAGCAAGCCAGCTAGATGCCAGAGTTGGCTTTAAACTGTGCTGGAGGAGGAGGAGATCGGTGTTACTTAAACCACGAGTGAGTGGTAACACACCGTGATGAAATTACTATATAGCATATTTATTCAGTTTTGAAAGTTACGTTGTTTAAAAGAATAATTCAGTCTCATTATGAGATTGTATATTTTCTCCTTTGTGGGTATAAATATTGTTTTTTAATAAAATTGATGGTGATTTTAAAGATATAAATGTGTGTATATTTATACATATATATAAAATAAAAGCTGGCAATATCATGGTACCCCCATTTGTAGGGTTTTCTGTTTTGTTTTAACTGTTAGGTGTCTTTGAAATTCAGAAGTTAACAAACTACTGATATATAATGTATAATTGGAGACAACAGAAAAATGCCATTAACAATGCATTTTTGTGAGGATTAAAATATTAAAAGTTTAGGAGTTCTCTGGTGCCCTAGTGGGTGAGGACTTGGCATTGTCACTACTGTGGCTTGGTTTACTACTTTGGCTCCAGTTGATCCCTGGCTCTGGAACTTCCACATGCTGTGGGAGGGGCCAAAAAAATGTTAAAAGTTTAATCTTTTTTTTTTTCTTCCTGTGAATGAATGCATAGATTCTGTTCATTACTTCAGCTGCCATTTGAAGACTGTCCACTGTGAGTAGTGCTTGTAGTAGGCTTTGTATGTGTCTGGAAGGGGGCTTCTGAGGAACTATTTAGGGGTGAGTGGCATCTGCTGGCTGAGGCCCTGTCCTGGTGGAGTGGGACCTGCAGGACCCAGTGGAGACAGAGAAACCCCACAGAACTGGGGAGCTGCTGCAGGTCCAATGGCCCCTCTCACTTACCTGTGGGCCTGTGCGAGGCTGTGCCCTGGAGCTCCTGCCATGTGACTCGAAAGAAACTTAAGCTCTTAAAAGATGGGTGTCTGATTTTGCTCATCTTTTCCTAGGTGCTAACTTCTGAGCCCCCAACTCTCAGCTCTTGCTGTTGTTGGGGGGAGCTCAGTAAGGAGGAAAGAGCCCTTGAATTAGAGTCAGGAGGTCTGGTGCGAGCAACTGCGTACCAGTGACCTAGCTTCTCGATAGTAATGATGACATATTTGCATGGATATAGGGCTTTACGGTATGTTACATGTGACATAGGCAGAACGGCATGGTGCTTTACCCTCACCGGAAGAACAAGAGCTGTCTGCTCTCCCCATCATCAAATACTTGCTATAGCTTATTAAATACATGTTTCTTCAGAAGTTTTTTTTTTTTCTTTTTTGGCCACATTCATGGCAGGTATCAAACCCGAGCTGCTGCAGTGACAGTGCTGGGTCCTTAACCCATTGCACCATAAGGGAACTCCTACTATGAGAATTTTTTTTTTTTTTTTTTGCATAAACTACACATGTATCTTGATTAAATAAAATCAGTTTCACAACATTTTCCAACAGATGGATATTTAATTTTTGACAAAGGGCCATATGGGCTAGTGGTGGTCTGGGTTCACACTGTAATTTATAAATCTAAGGGAATAGGACCTGCAGAAATAATTTATAGGAATCCTGAAGGATGGAAAAATTGAGATTGTAGTAAGGACAGGAGATACAACTCAAGGGCCACCAGGACCCAGGAGCAGGCTAGGTGAAATGCTGGAAATAAGGACCCAGTTTGCATATTATACCTGTAGCATTTTATACCTGTAAAAGTCATCCTTGTTGACAGGAAGCAGTTAAACCCACCTGAAGGGGGTAGCTCCTACTTGTCACTAGCTGACTTTTGCCCTGTAGAAATTCAGTCCCCAAACTGCTAGATCTTTCAGTTTTTCAAGTTGACTTTTTATGTGAAATATTTGAACTTTGGAAAGTGGCTTATTTTTTTAATGCACGCATTAGCCAAAGAAAGCACATCCTTGGATTAACTTGGCCTGAGCTGGACAAGCATTTGTGACCTTTAAAATCAGACTGCAGAACTTTGAATTAGGCCGGGGATGCCGGTGACACTTTCCCAGGTTAGAAGGTGGATATTTCCAGCAATATGTGGATGTGGCAGGAGCTCAATCAATATTAACTGAATGCACCAAAGTCTGAACATTCCCCTGCTAAAAATAATTAAGTTTTTTACATAATTTTTTTTTGGGTCTTTTTAGGGCCACACCCAGGGCATATGGAAGTTCCCAGACTAGGGAGTCGAATTGTAGCTGTAGCTGCCCACCTACACCACAGCCATAGCAACACCAGATCCTACATCAGAGCTCATGGCAATGCCGGATCCTTAACCCACTGAGCGAGGCCAGGGGTCGAACCCAGATCCTCATGGATACTAGTTGGGTTCATTACCTCTGGGCCATGGATAGGAGAGAAATAGATTTATTAAACAGGACACTTGTGAGAGATGCAAGCAGGCAAGCAAGGAGGCTCTGCGTAATTTGTTGACATATCTTTAAAAAAAAAAAAAAAGTCATGGGAAAGTGGTTTGTTGTAGACTGAGTGTAATGCTAGCAACAGTAACCTGGTCATTATTGAGGTCTCAGCCAGAGGGAAAGGGGTGCCATGACAACCAGAGACATGCTACGGCTTTTAGGAATAAGTTCAGGGAAAGGGCAGGGCCAGATACTGTGGAGGAAGTTGCTTTAAGCTCCTGGAAGAAAGAATTCTGACTTTTCACCCACGTGATACTGTTACAGAAGAAAAATGGCGTGGTATCTGACAACCAATGTAGATGCTGCCTACTGAGTTCCCATTTTGAAAGGAACATACAAATGGTGAAGGAAGTGGAAAGTAGCCAAGGACAAGTATGAAAAAAGACAGGAAGCTATAAAAATATTTTCATAGAACTGAAGCAGAAAATGAGCTATGGTTTATGTTGCTTATAGCATGAATGAATGAGCAGAAGAGTGAATGAATGGATGAAATGATATAGCACACGTATTTTAACTCTTCTTTGCACTTTTCATGAGACCTGAAAAGAAAGTTAGGTCCACTATTTGGGACTGATGCTATCATGTTAATGGCCAGTTAGGAAAAACAAGGCTATGCAACTGTTTTTGTTTCTGTTATTTATAAAAGAAGAATAAATAATGAAATTGAAATCAAACAAACATTGCAGAGGTAAAAAAGTCTCAAGTAAGGCAATAGTTAAAGAATATTTAGCTGCTTAAAATAATAGCCAGTATTTATACTGTATGCCTACAGAATGCCAGAAACTCAGTTAAGTGTTGTGCAAATACAATCCCATCTATTTTTCATGATAGATCTATCTTATAATTACCATAGTGCATCTCATTTTAGAGAAACTAAAGTTTAATCGGGTCTAAGACTTGGTCCTAGTTCGCATGGCTAGCTATTGGTGAAACCAGAATGCAGAGCCTACTTGTTTCATCAGTAAGTTAAACTGCCGCCCAAGGAGCTCAAATCTATAGGTATGGATTATTTACTAAAAAAGGGTCATGAGAGGATTTGCTAAAAGTATAGAGCATTTCTGTCTGTTATCTTTGATGATGTCCAGATGTCGTGACGGATGGTAGAAGGCTGGGCATGAATGAATGGTGTTGCTGTTTTCACGGAAACTATCCACCGGTGAATTTCCCTGGCAAATTGTAGAACTGTTAAAGAAATGTTTTTTTGAATGCCGAGAGAGGTTAGTGCTAGTGGATAGAAAGACTGGTCGATTGCGTAGTAATAATTTGGATACTGAAATTATAAATTTAAATGCCCATGGAGTGATAAAGGAGACCCTGAAGTGGTATATCTGGTCGTCACCATGTGTTGAATCTTGATGTTTTGTGAATAAAGGGAGACACGTGAGCAGGACCATTAACCTGGGGCATCCAGTGTCTTCCATTGATGCCCTACTTGCCACCTGGCTTTGTGCCTTTGGGTAAGAGAGTGAAGCCCTCCACAACCCAGGTCCTTTCTGTGGAAAGTGGGGTTAAAAACCCTTTACTCGGTCTGCCTAGACGACAGAGTGGCCAACAAAACACCCATACCCTTCTTCCTGTCTTTCACAGAACGATAGAGTACTGTTAGGTGGAGTGATAGCTCCTAGAATGTCACTTAAATACAACTGCGCAGCTGAAATAGAGGGAAGTCTCCAGCGGCGTGTGAGAAGACCCCCGGTTTAGATCTCCTTTGTTTTAAACTGTCTATCTGCTTGTATGAAAACACTGAAAGAACGCTGAACAGATCGACTTTGAGACTGCAGCAACAGCAGATCCACTGGGTGACAGACTTCAGTATTTAGAGTCCAGACGAACCTTCACAGTTGGAATTGTGGGCTCAAAGGACAAGTGGTGTTTAGGACAACGGTGAAGCTCTTAATTTTATAAAAAGTCATTGCACTGATATTAGATAGGATATAATAAACTTATATGCTCAGAAACATTGCCATTACCCATTCAGGTCTGGACTCTGCCATTTCAATGGATATTGTCATACCGTCAACTTTCAAAGATAATGCTAAGGATGAAGCTCAGCTACATCCCACATCACGTGGAAAATGTGGTTACTGAAGCTAGGAAAGAGAACTATAGAGGGGATTTTAAATATGGGAAGATAGGGAGGGGGTAGAGTGGATGGGGAGTTTGGGGTCAGTAGATGCAGACATTTAGAATGGATGCAGTAAGGTCCTGCTGTGCAGGACAGGGAACTATGTCCTTTTGGGGTAGACCATGGTGTAAGATAATAAAAGAAAAGGAATGTCTACGTATGTATACTGGGTCACTTCCCTGTACAGCAGAAATTGTCACAACATTGCAAATCAACTGTATTTTTTTTTTAATAGACTTGCTTGAGACCAGAAATTAAAAAGGGGAGACATCAATTTCAAAAGAGCTGACTTTTTCTGGTACTCGGGGCAGAACTTGGACTGATGGATGGAAGCTGAGGAGAGGCAGATTTCTTTTTTTTTTTTTTTTTTTTTAATGATTTTTATTTTTTTCCATTATAGCTGGTTTACAGCGTTCTCTCAATATTCTACTATAGAGCAAAGTGACCCAGTCACACGTAAATATATACATTCTTTTTCTCACATATCTTCCATCCGGCTGCATCATAAGTGACTAGATATAGTTTGCAGTGCTACACAGCAGGGTCTCATTGCTTATCTATTCCAAAGGCAATAGTTTGCATCTATTAACCCCAAATTCCCAGTCCATCCCACTCTCTCCAGATTTCTTTCTTTTCTTTTCTCTTTTTTTTTAGGGCTACACTGCGACATATGGAAGTTCCCAGGCTAGGTGTCATATCAGAGCTCCAGCTGCCGGCCTATGCCACAGCCATGGCAATGCCAGATCTGAGCTGCATCTGTGGCCTATACCACAGCTCACAGCAATGCCGGATCCTTAACCCACTGAGCCGGGCCAGGGATAGAACCCCCGTCCTCATGGATACTAGTGGGGTTTGTTACTGCTGAGCCACAACAGGAACTCCCAGATTTCTTTTCTAAGAGCTAGAGCTGTTCAATGACAGGACGGTCTAGAGGGTGGTAAGGTCCTTGTCACTGTAAGGGTCTAAGAAGAAATTTGCTGTCCACCCGCTTAAATGCTATAGAAGCAATTCCTGTACCTGGTACGTGGACAAGATGACTCCAAAGGGCTTTTCTAACCAATATTTCCTCTGATCCAGTGAGTTTATCTCCATTATCTTGGCCGTATCGACATAGCTTCTCAAGTGCTGAAATTACCTGTAGATTATTTCATAGCATTTACTGTATTTTGCCAAGGCTTATGTAAAATACAGGGAATCGTCGAATTTTTCATTTTAATTTTCTTGGATTCCTTTGGATTTTAGAAACTGTTATTCTAGGATTCTTTCTTGTGTGGAAAAGGATCTAGAGCAAAAGCGTTTTCTTAGCTCCTCTTACATTCCTCCTCGACAATGAGCAAAGCAACAACAAGTGAAGATATGTTTAATAGATAAAGTTAATTTAATATAAATATTTAAAATAACCTTGGAAGATAAACGCATCCCCAAGGCCGAGGCCGATGCTGTCAGGCAGGAATTTGCTTAGAGGCCCTTCCGCCAGGGTAGTGCCGTGTTGATGGTAAGCATTTTTGTATCCTGTCCTCCCTTTCTGCAGTCTTAAAAGGAGATGTGCAAAGACTGACCGGGGTGCAAGATCGGAGCTCTTCATGCGTGTGCCTGCTCACTGTTAAAACTCTCACCTCCCCCTTCGGCTGCTTTTGTGAGCCTGTCCCTGAGGCTCGCCCTGGGCCTCCTCTTTCAGGCCTGGTCAGGCCGCCGTCCCTCTCACCCTCCTTTCTCCGCCCACATGGCTTTCCTCCAAGCTGGAGGTATTTTACCCTTGGGAAGATCAAACACTTCACGTCCGCTTGTATCTTTGCAATCATTTAGTTACTTTTCTAATAACAGAGGAGGTAGTCTCCATCCTTAGGAAGTTAAGCAATGGCAGATTGTGTACAAATTCACAGATATATACAGACACATGTGTATCTTAGTAGAGGGGGTAGCATTTTACCAGAAATTGGCTTTTCGGGTCAGAACCTTTTAGTTGTCTTGGTCCTACCACCTGCAGGCAATGGGATCTGCTGTGGACCGGAGGGTGGAGAATGGTGACCTGGAAGAGACAAGAAACCCCGGGCAAGGAGCAGGGGGCCTCCTGTGACACACCAACCGCTCTTCCGGGGGACGGGGCATGTCCGCCACCTGTGCTTTTCTCCGTATTTGGGACGGGGGCACCTACCCTCCGCTGCCAGTTCCTCACTCCCCCTCCCCCGCCGGTACATTTTTCTCATCCCTCAAATCTAGTTCAGCTGTCACCGTTTCTATGAACCCTTTTTCAAGCTCTATATTCTTTCTTAGAGGAACGAACAGCTGATACCTCAAGGTCCTATTTGCTCCTTTATGCTGTGTTCCCGCTGCTGGCTCAGCGCTTATAAAATATATCAAAGTTCTTTGTTCAACAGTCTCTTTTCTCCTCTAGATTGAGAGCCAATTGAAGGAAGGAGTTGTTTTCATCCACCCCTGTCTCTCTAGGCCTAGTGCCACAGTGGTTGTTCAATTAATACGTTAAATTCCTTTGAAGGAAAGACAGTGGGAACTGTCTACATAAAACAAGCAGTGCTTCTCCCGTGTTCAAGGGGAGCTATTTGAAGGACAGCTGTTCTCCACGTGGGCACATTCAGGGCAGTGCAGCGTGTGTAACATCCCTGGCCCTGCCCACTGAAATGGAAGTGTCCTTCCCCAGTGACTGTGAAAACCCAAAGGACCCACGAGCATGTCCAGTCCTTTCAGGAAACTCTAAGGCCGAATCCCACCATCCTCCTGGACAGCATTCCGTTATGCTACTTGATGTTCTCTTGCCCCCCCCCCCGCCCCCACAAGGGAGAAGGAAGATAGGTCCTCTGAGACCATGCTTCATGTTCAACATCAAATGTTCCAAATGCTCCATAAAACAGACCCAGTTTTAACTTTCCCATCTTTCAAAGAAATGTCCCCATTCCTATTGCACAGCCTCAGAGTTTACGGAAACCTAACCTTAAAAGCATCAGGGAAACCATTATTGAAGCCTGAAAATTGTTAGGCAATGAATTTTCAGTAAGTCTCTTTCTCGGATTTTGTAAACTCTGAAGAAAATTAAATTATTCATTCCTTTTAAAAAAGCCTTTTCATCATAAAGAAAAAAGAATGTATGCTGCAGGATTAAGTGATTGATGTAATAAGTAATAGTGAGTGAAGAGAAAACCACTAGTCAGAATATAACTCATACCGCATACATTTTTCTCTTCTGATCAATATTCAGCATATAAATGGCCCTAATTTTCCATGTTCAGAGGAAAAAGAAGGAAACAAAGCATATAAAGGTTAGAATGGAAGGGCAGTGCTTCATGGTAGATGACTATAATTTAAGACTTGTGGCTTGTGAGATCATAAAATAATAGAATATTTTAACTATGGAAGGTTATTTGTAGTGGATCTAACAGGATTGCAAGAAAAAATATGTGATGATAGAGTGGAATTAGAGGAAAATTTTCATGTAATATTATTCTAAAAAAATGTCAAAATTCTATAGCCAAGTGATTTTTAACCACTCTTCCTCTCTTTACATGGGATTATATTCATAGCCAGCTACCATCCTCATGAAACCAAAGCAACTCAGTAATCCAAGCATTGAGCATGCACGCAAAACTGCTTCAGTCTGCACTCATGTGGCTTCATCCACAAATTCAGTGAATTAGTGTCGTGACAAACATGTGACCATGGAGCCTTTTCATTTCTGAGATTGGTTTTTCAATCTGTTATAAGAAACTTGGGCAATTAAGGGAAATATCCCTGACTTACAACAGCCCTTTTTCTGCCTCAAAGTTTAACAAATCTTGTTTGATTTCCTTGGGCAAAAGGGAACTGTTTTTAAAAGGAAGATATTTCTAATCTCTCGAAGTATTAGTGCCAGAGACTGCAGGCAAAAGCAATTCTCAAAAGCTCTCTAGGAGGTAGCTTTATAAGTGATTATAGTTCGTCTAATAGCATGCAAATATTAAAGAGGTTTAAACTTTTGAAATCATTGATATTTTTCCATCCTCAGGCAATTGATAAAAGCAGGAGCAAACTGCTTTAGGATAAGCCTTTAGGTAAATGCATCATACAAAACATTATGTAAAAATACTGCACAACTTAATTTTATCTGACTCATAATCCCTGGGAACATTTGAACATTGTTTTTGTTTTTTTAAAATTCTTTTCACATTATGATTCATGTATTTCAGTTGTCTTCTGTTGTAACCATGGATTTTTACCCTAATTTGGCATATCTTCAATGATACTGCAATTCAAATGATATAAGCATTGATTCTCAGCCTTGTCTACTCCCTATTAACCATCATTCAGAGGATTCAATTTTGCTCCTCTGCTTTGGATTTTACAAATTGTTCATCCTGTAATAAAGGGATCTTGGTCTCTGATTTGAAGATTCGTATTTCACTGAGCTCCAGGTAGCTATTACCTTGTACAATCTCAAGCAGACATCACTGGTTTATATATGTACCTTAGTTTTTTTTTTTTTTTTTTTTTTTTGTCTTTTTGCTATTTCTTGGGCCGCTCCCACGGCATATGGAGGTTCCCAGGCTAGGGGTTGAATCGGAGCTGTAGCCACCGGCCTACGCCAGAGCCACAGCAACGCTGGATCCGAGCCGCGTCTGCAACCTACACCACAGCTCACGGCAACGCCGGATCCTTAACCCGCTGAGTAAGGGCAGGGATCGAACCTGCAACCTCATGGTTCCTAGTCGGATTCGTTAACCACTGTGCCATGATGGGAACTCCAGTTTTTTTTTTTAATCATCATGGATATTTGAAAGGATCTTCACAGATTTAGTGAAGTAAATACAACCAGTTTAAAATATGTACAGTTTAAGTTTGGCTTCTTCTCACATATGACTTCTACCTTCAATAATATTTTAAAGTGGTGTAAGGTCAATTCTGAAGGACTGAAGGATATCGAATAACTTTCAAAATAATTAACTTTTAAATAAGGAAATTAGCAATGATACCTAGATTGATTTATTCAAAATGTCCTTATGTACTTTAAAAATAGCTTCTAACATTGATAGTTGTTTAGAATGAATACAAAGTCAGAAAACTCAGAACAATGTTTCAGCCTGGCTGGCTTGTCCGGCTGACTTGACAGGGAAACTGCAGGACGGTGTTGATGGCTCAGTAGCCGTGTGTCACCAGAAGCATCCCCGGGCCCCAAAGCTATTAGAAAGTGGGCCTGAAA
Organism: Sus scrofa; assembly: GCF_054392235.1. Taxonomy (NCBI): domain Eukaryota; kingdom Metazoa; phylum Chordata; class Mammalia; order Artiodactyla; family Suidae; genus Sus; species Sus scrofa. The sequence continues at coordinate 5,828,397 of NC_139383.1, forward strand.
TCCAGTCGTAGGTATTGCTTATCCCTAGGCCGTAGAAAAGAAAAGTAGGGAGGCGGGGTCCCGACCTCTTGAGATGAGGTCACTAGTGAGCCATTGCCATTTTTATGGTGAATTGAGGTTGTTTCCCCTGAGATGAATTGAAAAATGGTACACAAAGTTTTTAATCTTACCCTGGGCCAAGCAAAGAGGCACAGGGGAAGTGCAGATGGTCAATAGCCCAGAGCTTTTAATTAAGAAAGTGTTTGGCGACCCTAAATCCCAGAATCGATAGCTTGTGTTAACCAGCCAAATAGAGTGTTCGAGAAGAGCTGTTTGTCTGGATCTCTTTACATTCAAGGAGCTTAAATTGAGAGTCTAAATTTTTTCAGTGGCTCTGGCATGAAGGCTGACTCATCATTCAGCTGTTTCTAATAAAGTTGTTGAATGCATTTATTTCTCAAAACAGTCATTTACTTTAAAAATAATGTTAGTAGTTGATGCTCATGAATATGAGGATACAATTTTTCCAAACTAAAATATCTTAGATCTTCTTAGATTTGCACACTAATTTTTTGAATATTAAACTACTGAAGAATCATCCAGTGGACTTAAAAACCAATATTGATTTTTTTTCCTTTTTACATTAGATGCAAAGAGTTGAATTAATCATATTTATTAGCTTATGGTACAGTATTATCATTGGTTCATGCTATAGGTGTTTTTCTTGTTTTATTGTTTTTTCCCATCATCCCAGAGCCACACTCTCATATATATACACATATACACACATTTTATTACAAATTAATTGTGTACAAGGATCCATAATTTCTTATATGTATTATTTTCAACGTATTTTATACATATATGATATTGATAAAGATTAGCAGGTCATCCTTATCTGCCCATATTTTACTACAAATGTCTTACCCATAAAATGTTTTGATTAGTTTGGCTTTTTTTTATGAATTTACTAGAGCATACTTGACATGCATAAACTGCATACAGGTAGAGTGCACGGGTTTTTAGGTTTTAATGTATGTATATTCCCAGGAAACCATCACCACAGTCAAGGTGGCAAATAGGTAGAAAACTCCCAAAATTTCCTTGTGTCTCTTTGCAACCTCTTCCTTCATCCCCAGGCAACTGATAGGCTTGCTTTCTGTCACTCTAGTTTACATTTTCACAAATTGTGTATAAATGGACCATATAGTATGCATTCCTTAGTCTGGCTTATTAATTAAGCACAGCTATTTTGCAACTTACATTTTTGGTGTATCGTTCCTTTTTGCAGCTGAGTGTATTCTGTTGTGTGAGTTAACTATACTCTGTTTATCCATCACCTGTTGATGGACGTTTGTTGTTATTCAGTTTTTAACTTTTATGGTGTTATAAATAAGGCTACTTTATTTGTGGACAAATCATACTTACATTTTCCTTTCTAGGGTATTTTAGCTGAATCACCTGGTAGGTGTATGTTTAAATTTAAGAAATTGCCAGCCTCTGTTCCAAATGGTTACTATTTTGTATCCCCAGCAACAGTGCTTGAGAGTTCCAGTGACTCCACAGCCTCATAAATATTTAATATGATTAGTCTTTTTAATTTTAGCCATTTTAATAGTCTTGTAGGAGTAACTCCTTTTGATGTTCACTTGCATTCCCTGAGGATTAATGATGCTGAACATCTTTTCATGCACTAATTTCCCAGCTGTGTATCTTCTTCGGTGAAGTGTTCAAATCTTTTGCTCAATATTTTCAATAGGTTATTATTCAATAGGTTAGTATCGAGTTTTGAGAATTCTTATCTATTCTGGATACAAGTCATACATCAAATATATGCGTTGTAGAGATATTCTCCCAAATTTGACCTGCTTTTCATTCCCTTAACTATGTCTTTCAAAGGACAGCGTTCTATCATTTTGATGAACTCTAATTAATTTATTCTTTGTGAATCTTGCTTAGGTTTTCTATCTAATGAATTTTTGCTTAAAACAAGGTCATAAAGGTTTTCTCCTGTTTTCATAAACATTTTTTCCAGTTTTAGGTTTTACATATAGATACATGATTTATTTTGCGCTCATTTTTATGTGTAGCACAAAATGCAGATCAACAGTTACAGCTACACAGTGAATATCCATTGGTCCAATGCCATTTGGTTGAAAGACTGTCCTTTCTCTTTTGAATTGCCTTTGAATTCAGTTGTCCAAATGCATGTGAGGTTACTGTCGCTGTGTTCCACTAATATATTTTTCTAATTTGATGCCAATACCACACTGTTTTGATTACTGTAGTTTTATAATAAGACTCCAGGTCAAGAAGCCTTAGTTCTCCAACTTTGCTCTATATTTTCAAAGTCGTTTTGGCTATTCTAGGTTTTTTTCATGACCATATAAATCTTTGAGGTAGCTTGTCGATTTCTACCAGAGTCCTTCTAGGATTTGATTGAGAATCTACAGATTACTTTGGAAAGTATTGAAATTTTTAACAGCATTGCATTTTCCAATTCTAAAGCATGATATATCACTCCATTTATTTAGATCTTTAATTTCATTTGGCAACTCTTTGTACTTTTCACCAGGCGGTTCTCACAAACCGTTCGTGAAATTTATTCCTGAATATTTCCTATTTTTGATTCATTGTAAATGGTATTTTTTTTCAAATTTAGATATTCTGTTATATTGACTTAGCAACCTGAATTCTTGCTAAATTCATTTATTCTAGTAGCTTTTTTTGTCGATTCTATAGAAATTTCTCTGGATGCAATCTTGTCATTTGGGAATAGAGCAGTTTTACTGTTTGTTTCTGTTGCTGCCATTTATTTATTTATCTTGCCTTTCAGTACTGCGTGCATAACCTCTAGGACAGTGCTGAATAGAAACGATAAGACTGAACGTGAAGGCCTGGTTTTATAGGGGAAGCATTCAGTTTTCATCATTAAATATGATGTTAGCTGCAGGTTTTCGTAGATATTCTTCACCATCTTGAGAATTTTCTCTTTTATTCCTAATTTGCTCTGAGATTTTGAGGAATGGATATTGGATTTTGTCAAATGCTTTTAAGTCTTTAGAGATGATCATATAGTTTCTCTTTCTTTTCAATCTGTTAATATTGTGGATTATACTGATTGTTTTTCTTATAATATCTTTATCTTATTTTTGTACCAGACTAATAGTGAATGAAAATAGTGAATTACAAAGTGTTTTCTTGTCTTCAGTTTTCTCGAGAATTTGTGTAGAATTGTGTAGTATTGTAATTTCCTTAAATATTTGTATTCACTTGAAGTTTCTTTGAGTGTATGTGTGTGTTTATTTTACTACCAATTCAGTTTCTTTAAGAGAGAAAGGACTATTCACATTTTCTATTTTCTGTTCCTTGAGATTTAGTAGTTTTTCTTTGTCCTTCAAGGATTTTTCCCTTTTATCTAAGTTACCAAATTTGTGACTATAAAGTTATTCATAATATTCTGTTATTATACTTTGAATATCTGTAGAATCTGTTGTTGTGTCACTTCTCATGTTCCTGAGATCAGTAATTTGTGTTTTCTCCCTTTTTTCCTGATCAGTCTTCTAACACATGTGTAATTTTACTGATCATCTCGAAGAATGGACTGTGGTTCACTGACTTTTCCCTGTGTTTTTCTGTCTCCCAACCATTGCTTCTTCACCCTGTTCTTTATTGTTTCCTTTCTTCTTCTCACTTTGCTTTTCATTTGCTCTGTTTGCTAGTTTATTTTTTATTATTATTATTTTTTAATTGACCCTAAAGTCATTGCTTTAAAATTTCTCATCTTTTCTGTATAGGTGTTTAGTCCCATAATTTTTTTTATACTGCTTTTGCTGCATTCTACAGACTTAATATGTTACGTCTTCATTTTCATTAATTTTGGAATTTCCCTTTCGATGTCTTCTTTCACCCGTGGGTTAGAATACATATTATTAGAAATAGATTATTCAGTTTTCTAACATTACAGAAGATGTTTTCATTTCTCTTGGGTAATACCTGGAAGTGCTAAACCGTTTTGCAGTGTTTATACAATTTGACATTCCCAGTTAGCAGCTCATCTTGGCCAACTCTTGGTATGGTCAATCTTCATTTTTAGCAATTCTCATAGGTGTGTAATAGTGTCACATGATTTTAATTTGTATTTTCTTAATGGCTAGTATTGTCACACATCTTTTCATGTACTTCTTTGCCATCCAGATGTCTTCTTTTGTGAAATATATTTTGAAATGTTTTGCACACATTTTTTGGTATTTGTATTTTTTGCGTCCTTTTTTTAAAGGCCGCACACATGGCATATGGCTGTTCTGAGGCTCAGAGTCGAATCAGACCTTTAGCTGCTGGCCTGTGCCACAGCCACAGCAACACTGGATCTAAGTCACATCTGTGACCCACAGCACAGCTCATGGCGATGCTGGATCCTTAAGCCACTGAATGGGGCCATGGATCAAACCTGCATCCTCATGGATACTAGTCAGGTTTGTTACCACTGAGCCACAATGGGAACTCCAAGTATTTGTATTTTTATTATTGAGGGTTTTTTTTTTTTTTTAGTTCTTTATGTATTTCAGATGCAAGTTCTTTATCAGATATATTTTTACAATTTTTTTTTACCGATCTGTTTTATCTTTTAATTTTCTAATAGCATCTTTCAAAAAGAAGAATTTTTATTTTTTTATCAAATGAAATTTGTGTTTTTTCTTTTATGGATAATACTTTTGATGTCATACCCAGAACTATTTACCTATATCAAGGTTACAAAGAATTTCTTCTATATTTTTCTTTTAGAAATTTTATTTATACATTATGTTGAGGACTAAGTTTCACTTTGAATTAATTTTTATATATGATGCTTGGTATGTATCAAAGCGTAATTTGTGGGGTTTCTTTGTTTGTTTACATATAGATGTCCAATTGTTCTGGCACCATTTGTTAAAAAAAAAGACTATTCTGGAGTTCCCGTCGTGGCGCAGTGGTTAACGAATCCGACTAGGAACCATGAGGTTGCGGGTTCGGTCCCTGCCCTTGCTCAGTGGGTTAAGGATCCGGCGTTGCCGTGAGCTGTGGTGTAGGTTGCAGACGCGGCTCGGATCCAGCGTTGCTGTGGCTCTGGCGTAGGCCGGTGGCTACGGCTCCGATTGGACCCCTAGCCTGGGAACCTCCATATGCCGCAGGAGCGGCCCAAGAAATAGCAACAACAACAAAAAGACAAAAAGACAAAAAAAAAAAAAAAAATCCTTTTGAAGGCGTTAGAACATGACTTTAAATACTTTCAAGAATTTTAAGATTTTTAGTGAACTTGAACTGAAGTGTACAGTGATTTATTCAGTGAACAGTTGTTGCAAAATAGCTAATATAAACATAGACTAGAAAAGTTAGTGTTTACGGAATACATACTGATGTGTTAGGCATCGGGATAGAGTTTTTATATGGATTTACTAACTTAATTCCCCCCAAACAACATTCATTTTATGTAATGAGGAAATCAACCGAAAGCCACATAGAGGGCAGTGGAGTTTTGGGACTAACAAAATGAGCCTTACCCTTTTGAAACTCTTGGGCATTGCTGGGGGTTTGTAAAAATGGTGTAGCCACTGTGGGAAACAGTATGGTGGTTCCTCAAAAAGTTACTCATGAACTTACTATACATGATTCAGAAATTCCATTTCTGGGTATATAATCAAAAGGGCTGAAAGCAGAGACTTGAATAGTTATTTGTACATCAGACATTATACACAGTAGCCAAAATGCTGAAACAACCCAAATGTCCATGAATGAATAAACAGAATGTGTTTATATTTAAGTTATATTTCAGCCTTCAAAAGAAATACTCTTTTAACATATTATATAACATGGAAGAACTTTGAAGAGATGATGCTAAGTGAAGTAAAACAGTTACAGAAAAACAGATATTATGATTCCACTTGTGTGAAGAGTCTAGAATAGTCAGATACATAGAGTCAGACAAGAGTGTGGTGGTGGTCAGGGCTGGGGGGGAGGGAAAGTGAGGAGTTAATGTTTAATGGAAATGAAGTTGCATTTGGGGAAGAAGAAAACTTTCTGGAGAGGGATGTTGATGCTGGCTGCATAACAGCATGCATGTACTTGATGTTGCTGGACTGTGCACCTAAAAATGACTACCATGGTAAATTTTATGTTATGGGTATCTTCAATATGTACGCACGGGTTAGATGGTAAATTTTATGTTATGGGTATCTTCAATATATAGGCACGGGTTAGATGACCTTTTTCTGTCTATGGAGTTTTAAGAAATAACTGGACAGTAAAAATGATAGTTGTCATCGTTGAGGTTTTAACAAGCCCCATCTATTTTTAAAAAATTTCAAAAAACAAACAAACAAAAAAACACCTTCTAATTTTGTAGAAGTCAAATATCAAATGCTATTAGCTACCTTTTTTGTGGGTGATGAGTTCTGGCAGAGAAAAAATGATTCTGATCAGTGTCTCTGTTAATTCATAATTGTCACGGCCAAAGCTGTTGTATAGTGTTGTCAGATAAAATATACAATACCCAGTTAAATTTGAGGTGCAGAAGAACAGCAAATCTGACTGAGTGCCTTGTATTTTTATTTGCCAAATCTGGCGGCCCTACTCTTGAGGGTCTTGGTAGTTTCCCATAAGTCATAATCATAGGCCACTTTAAACTACAACTTTAAACTTTTTTGAGTCATCAGTTGTATTCATTGAACTAATGGAATAAAAAATTCCCATGGACTGTTCAGGCATTTCCTAGCTAAATTAAGCCACTTTAGGAACTATTTTTTAGTTCTGAAAAATTGCAGTGCAGTCAGGTTAATTTCCCTTTTTGAGCCATAGGAAATAAAAGAGTTCAGTTTAAAGAAATCTTGCTTTCGACTCACAATTTCTTTTTATTCTCCCTTGGTGTCAGTGTACTCTGTTTTGTAAAGCAAAAGTGATAATGAGTATAAGATGCAAACCATGACAAGAGAACAATTAGAAATATTCCCTTTGATTGTTTTTAAGGAAAAAGAGATATATCAAAGAGGAAATGATTCTCTTTAAACAGATAAAGTTTTAAAGTTAAACATTGATTTTTAGCAGATTACGCCAGTAAAACTCGGAGATCTACTGTGAAGATAGCATAAGGATTTAGATTTAAAAAATCGACTACATGAATGCAGGATGACAAAGACCTGCCATGGCTGTATTTTGTGAAACACATCTAGGATTTCGGTATGAGACAACAGTGTGGCAAGACTATAAAAATGTGCCTGTAGCCTCCCTGCATTAATCAAAGTATTGTCAGAGAAGGTATAGTCTGGAGCAATGGACTGAATGTCTGGCTTAGAGCTGGACACATGGAAAGCTCTAAATATTTTGTGAATGAGCAAATGGATGAATGAATGAATTGCTCTTTGTATTGGACAGTGAGCATCTAAAATACAATGTCAGTTCTGGACAGAATGTCCCTTGATGAGGTGTGCACCGTCAAACCAGAGAGTAACCCCAAGAGGACGTTCAGGAAAGTAAAGGATCTGGAGACCTGGTCTCCGTGGGGGACCCTCTGGAGAGCCCCTGGAATAAGATTTCATGGGGATGTGCTCACATTTTTTAGCTGCTTAGGGGTTCTCCTGGAGAAATGTTAATGTGTCTTTTTAAACTACTCCGGAGGGCAAAATTAGAACGTGAGATCGAAGTTCCCGGGAAGAACATCAGAAGGGTAAACAATGTGGTCATTAGCCAAATTATCTGTCAGATTTATGCCCCTGGTGATTTTCAATATAGTTAATGGTTTTAGGTGAGCCCACTGGCCTCAGCGGAGTCTAAGCAGGTGTGGATGTGCAGTAGAGAGAGACTGGTCTTCAGAATCCCGCTTCTGTCACTCACTAGCTCTACGATGCTGATGTTGAGCTGCGTTCTCTATTCATCTTCCCTTTACTGAACTTAGGAGATGAGGATAATGATGCTGACTCAGTGGCATTCTCAGGGAGACCAAATAAATTGTGTGTGAGAAATATCTAGCATGTAGGAGACATACATTACAAAGTAAGTTCCATGTAGGACTTTTTTCTGTCTCCTGACTTGGATTGTAGTTATTTGATTGTTCACTTGGTGATAGTCCATTGAGTTATTTTGTGTAGTTTTATACATGTCCATTATGTTTAGCAATGAAAAATAATAAAGTTTTTAAAAATTTAAAGTAAACTTTTGAAAATAACGAGTGCAATAGCCTTTACTCAAGCAGTAAGATTTCTTTGTCAAACATTTAATTTTGCACATGCATTTTCATAGCAGCGTTATTCAGAACAGCTATAAAGTGGAAGCAACTCATGTATCCACTGATAAATGAATGGATAAACAGAATATGGTTTATACATGCAGTGATGGCATATTATACTGCCTTAAAAAAGAGTGAGATTCTGACACATGCTACATGGATAAACCTGGAGCAAAATAAAATAAACCTGGAGTAAGTAAAATAAGTCAGATACAATAACAACAAAAAATGCTGTATGATTCCACTGATATGAGGTGCCAGGTAGAGCCAAATTGTAGACAGAGAAAGTCGAATAGTGGTTGCAAGGACTTTGGGGTCAGGGGAAGATGAGATGTTGTTCTTTAATGAGTATAGAGTTTCAATTTTGCAAGATGAAAATATTCTAGCGGTTGGTTGCACAACAGTGTGAATATACGTAGCAATAATGAACTGTGTACTTTAAAAGTTGTTAGGATGCTCGATTTTATATTATGTGTATTTTACTACAATTAGAAAAATTAATTTCACCTCATTTCAAATAAATCCTTTTCATTTAAACACATGAATAATTCTCTTTTGCCTCAGAGTATATGTCAATCAAGATAATTTTAAGGTATATGTGTGATATCATTCACATTAAAGAATATCCTTCAAATTGTCATTTCTTTTGGCATTTACTAAGTGCAGCATTCGTTTTTGAGATGATGGATATGCTGCAGTATTTAAAGATATCTGAATTATTTTTCCTAATTTAAATGTTCTAGACAACTAGGAGCCCCAGAGATGCACTTCAAGGGAAGTCTTTGAATCCTCTGAAATTGTACACGAAATGTTGTGGTGCATGTGTGTACATCATTCAGGAAAGAGCATCCATAGCCTTCATCTGATCCTCAAAGGCTCTGTGACCTCTAAAAGATCAAGAACCACGTATGTAAATGAAATTCACAGAAACCCATGAGGTGGTTGTTTCACTGTTTGGGACTGTCAGAGGTGTGTTATCCCCTGTCATCCTCTCTGCTTCTCCTAAGGAGTAATTAATATGGCATGCCATGAACTTGGCAGACACAGGCGGTGTGTCACCAGGGTCAGCCTGTGTCCAGGACTGTTAAACATCTCCACTGGTGACTGGGATGATGGAATAGGTACATGCTCACCCTGTATGAGGATGTTGTAAAGTCAGATGGGGTAGCCAAACCTGGGGGATAGGACCAGAATTCCAAGTGCTCGTGACAGGTTGGAGAAATGAACACAAGCCAGTGACAACGAGGTCAACCACGACAAGAACAGAATAATAAAAATCAGGGAGGGAACATAGGCCAGCAAATCTGATGGAAAGAACTGGCTAAGGAAAAGGCATATAACAAGAATTCCAGGGCTAATGATGAATCACAGGCTGAAGGCTAAGATAAAGGCCATTCTCCATGATGGAACTTGGTACTGGAGAGGAGCCAGAATAAGAGAAACAGAGGGACTTTCTTTCTCAGGGATGATCTTGAATCATTGAGATTTCTTTATTTGGTTGAATGCTGATTATTTCTAAGTAGTTGTATGTATGCATTATTCTGTTTTTTGAGGCAGAGTGTTTGTATACAAACCTACTTGCACATATATGCATGGTGTGTAAGTTGTGTGTGGACGTGCATGTGCGTGTGTGTGTGTGTGTGTGTGTGTGTGCGCGTGCGTGTCTGGGTAGGGGGTCTGAAGTAGGTGTACATCAGCAAAAATCTTGGTTGTTTGCGTTCTTGCTTGTGTCTCCAAAGCCTAAAAAGGATGCTTGGGGAAATTATTTAGGAAAGGAATGCACACATGGAAAGGAAAAGGAATGTTGGAATTTGAAAATTAATGACCCCCACTCAACAATAAATGTGTGGGGACGTCATGAAGAGAGCAGGACAAGTGGCTCAGCTCAGCGATCATGCCAAAGAGAACTGAGCTTCCTTCCTCTTCCCTGGGCAGGGATCAGAGGATGTGCACTCATCTCACCACAAGCAATGGGCAATTCTAAGAATAGAGCTTCATATAGTTATTATCCAAACAAATTCGAATGATACATTGTTAGAATCACTTTTATTTTCATGTGTAAAAATAGATTTTGCAGGGAGGGTACATGAGGGTATGTCCCTAATTTTAGGAGATTCTTCATAACCATTTTGACGACTTTAGTTAACTAGATCCAAATCAATGGAATTGTTATAAGTATCATTAGTTGCCAGATACAAACCATCTCCCATGAAGCATCATTGATAACGTTTGGTGAAAGTTTCTGCAACTAATGTTTTAACAGATCTATTTTTATGAAAATTTAAAATTTCAAAGTTATAAATCAACAGTCCTTCAAATGAATATAACAAAACTTCAAGTGTTACAAGAAAATTAGCCACCCTTGTTAGCGAAGAGATTTAAATGAAAATTACTTTTATGGTAAGATACCAAGTAAACATAGTTTTAACTTAAACTTAGTAGTTGGTATTAAATATATTTCTGATGCAACAATTTAAGATAACTTAAGGACAATTTACTTATTTTTATTAATAAATATATAATAATATAATATGAATACTATATTTAGCCAACACATTTGCTATGGATGTTTCAAGCTACACTGACCCCAAAAGTCTGTCCGTTGTTTTGAATTCACTATTCCTTTTAAATCGGTCCAACATTGTCATGTGTTCTTTACAGTAGAGTTTCCTATTGCTGAATTAAAAATCACTACAAACTTAGTGACTTAAAATACCACAAATTTATTCTCTTACAATTCTGAAAGTCAGACTCCCAAAGTCAGTCTAAAGTTGAAATAAAGGTGCTAGTTGGCCTGCACTTCATTCTGGGGGCTCGAGGGGAGAATCCATCTCCTTGTCTTTTCCAGCTTCCAGAGGCCACCTGCTTTCCTTGGCTTCATGACGTTACATCACTCTGACCTCTGCTTCTTCTGTCACGTTCCTTTCCTTGACCTTGACCCTCCAGTCTCCTCTTAGAAAGATGTTTATGTTTACATTGGCCCCACCCAGAAAATCCAGGATAATCTCCAGCTCAAGATCCTTAACTTTCTATATCTGCAAAGTCCCTTTGCCATATGAAATTGAACATTCACAGGTTTCAGGGATTTAGGATCTGGATGTCTTTAAGGAAAAGCCATTCCTCAGCCCATCACAAGGACTTTACTGGCCACATATTCATGCCTTCAACTAAAGACACACATAGATTCCCTGCTAGCCTAAGAAAGGCCACTGAAGTCTGTTATATGCAACTAAATCCTTGCCTTAATGGTTATTTCATTCAAAGAGGATGAGAGGGAGGTAAATCAGAGAAGTAATCAAATAAATAAAGTACTTTTATGGTGATAAGTAAAAAGAAAAGAACAGAATAGGGTCATAGGGCAGAGAGAGTGACAGGTGGAAGCAGCCACTTTGCAAGGGGCTATGGGTAGAGGACTCTTTAGGAGCTTACACTTAGCTGCATAAGTCAGGAAGAGGGGAGAGACAGTCTTGCAGACACCTCGGTGGTGAATTCCCCGGTTGCCCAAAGGGTGGCTATAGTGTTCCCTGTAGGAATGAGACTGACTAGTCCAGGGACAGACTGAAGGTTGGTGGGGGCTGGAGGTTGATGCAAAATGTGGAAGGTGACTCCAGATGAGGCTGAAGAAGTGGGCAGGGGGAGTTCCCTTGTGGCACCTGGGGTTAAGGATCTGGCATTGCTGCAGTGGCTCAGGTCTCTGCTGTGGTGTGGGTTCAATCCCTGGTCCAAGACCATCCACATGCACAAGAGCCAAGCATGCAGGCCTTTATGGCTGTAAGAAGTTTGAATTTTATTCTACAGGAAATGGAAAGTGCCCAGAGATCTTGATGTGGGTAATGCTGTAAGTCTGACTTATATTCTAATAAAAACCCTCTGGCTTTTACGGGGACATTGAACCTGAAGAAATAAGCTAGGGAGCCAGAAAGGAGATCACAGCAGTAGTGTAAGCGTGAGAGGGGCGTGGCTGGATTAGGTTGATTTTGGTGGAAATGGTGAAATGAAGGATGCATCCTAAATTAGTGGTAAAATGTAAATGTTTTGGTGAGGCTTTATGCCTTATCTTCCAAAATTCTCTATTGGCCTTGGCCCCAAACTCTCAAAATAATAATACTGTGATAGCATTAAAAATAATTTTCATAATAAACAAACGAGGAATATTTTCTCAAGCTTCCTCCGCAGTTTAAGTGAAAACATCTTTGGAGAGCCACAGAATCATCTAAATAAGTAATCGTCCCTTCTTATTTAGAAAACCCAGAGGGGGATCCCTTCAGCGCATGCGTAAGATGAATGCCTCAGCCCTTCTGTGTATAGATCCAGCAGCATTTTCTGGATAAAGAGGTCTGATTTCCTATGATCTGTGAGGCGGGAGGTCTCGGCATTGCCTTCGTTTTATGCTGGAAGGCTCTGCATTTTAGAAGTGGGTGAGTATATATAGGCTCACATTTGGATTCAATCCTTAAGACATGGGTCTCAGTCAGTGTTCTTTCAAGGTCTTTGACTGAATCGAATCATTCATCCTGATTTTTCCAAATTTATTTTCTTGATTTGAATAAAATGGGAAAGGAATGTATTTATTAAAGTACATTCCTAGTTAAATAAATAGCATAGAGGAGGGCACAGCAGAATAGTGTTGAGTGGCAGTAAATCTCCATGCTGTTCAGCACTCCCGGTTCTGTCTCAGGCACACAGATAAAGAAGGTGGGCTGACCTGGCACCAGAAAATATAATCTGATAAAGGTCCACTAGAGGATTGACTTGTCTTTTATATGGTTTACAGTGAAGATGCTTAGCTGGTTAGAATCAATGTTTTCTCCCAAAGGAAGCTATATCCATCCCTACCCTTAGAACGGACGGATACCTTCATATTTCATAAAAGATGACAGGAAAATTACATTACCAAAAAGTGGCAGAAGTGGGGAGGTATGCGGTAGGATAGTTTACTGGGGGAAAATAGACTAATATCAAAATAGAAAGAACAGAAGTAGAAATAATGAATTTGCCTGCATCCATCTCTTCTTTCATGACCTCATCATGCCCGAGATACTGATCAATTTCACTACAAGCAATAAATATTAAAATGAAATTTTTGAGTGTCTTATTAAAAGTTTCCTGACATCACTTGTTTTCATATTTTTTTTCTTGCAAGCTTTGAATACCTCTTCATCAATCTTTTATTCCAGCCAATCTTGTTCCAATTTCTCTCCTCCCACAAAAAGCACTTTTTTTCCCCTTTCTATTTTTGACTTTTCTTTCTTAGCAGAGGTGCATGAATATTATTTTACACTCCACTGTGGCTGCATCTCCATCGATCAGGAAATAAAAAGTGGGTCTGAAGGATGTGCCGTGACCCTGCAGGGCTACAAACAGCAGAGACGTGTGTAATGATTTCCCAGCTCCTGATCGCTGTGGCTGACGCAGAGGCTGTGTGCAGGTTTCCACACACGAGTCTGCATCTTTTGTTATTATAACCAATCCAGGCATTTCCTGGAGAAGAGAATTTTCAAAGAGCATTTAATTCTTAAATGTCATCTGTGCACAAGCCCCAGCTTGACAAATTTAGGGCATTGCAAAATGTCCTGAAAGCAAATGTTAGGGTCATCATTCTTATCTGTAGAACCCCCTTGCTCTCCTAATGCATTAACAGTGACTGCTTGTTATATCTTCAAAGCTGAAGGCAACAAAGATTTGCATTTTCATAATCACCTTCTATTATTAGGAATGGAGAACTATCCAGTTAGTGATATTGGATGCAGCTCGCAATTGAGTTTATTTGAAAATTATTTATTCTTTCTTCACAACACTTTCTAGATTTTTCTGTTAAGGGCATACCTCCGCTGTTTAGGATACATTGCCATATGATAGAGCACAATTAGCCTTGACACATCAGCAAACTTGTACTTTTTACATTCCCTTCAGTCTAAGATTTAGTATTTCCCTTCAGAATTCAGTTCAGGGCATGTTTTGTCTACGAAATTCTCCACTCCAACACCCGGTTTAATTTTTCTCTTATGAGCGTGTATTGCTTGTATCATCTATTTCGATGCTTAACAGGTTTTGTTGTTGTTTCATGTCTGAGTTTTACAGTGTCAGCTCGCCAGCTAAAGGTGACCTGTAGATGGGTTTGTATTGGCTCATTGATAGTTTCAAAAATATAAATCTTGAATTGGGTGTCACATTTGAAAACTAGTTGATTTCACCAAAAAATCTGCATCTCCCGTTTCAATTGAGTCAAATTACAGGTCTGGCAAGGCTGGCACTCATTTCTTGAGGCAGCAGGAGCGAGAACTGAGGCACAGGTGTTCCCAGATACGCAGCAGGATCTCCAGGTCACCAGAGTCCCTCCTGGTATTTTGCTGATATTTCACTTTTCTTTCCAGACTTGTAGGTGTTTGCATCATGGTCTATTTGAGCATGTCTTTTTGAGTATTTGTTTACCAAACTAGGTTATAAATTCCTTGAACTCAGAGATGGTCATTATAATTTTTCTCTTATGCTCACACTGCCTAGCATAATACTAGATGCAAAGTGGTTGTTGAGTAAATTAATTTGTTAAAATGTATCTATTGTGTGCAGCAGGGCACCTATGGAACTTCCTGAAGAGCTAGAGGAAGCCATCTCCAAACAGAGCACATGAATTAAATGATTAATCGTCACAACTCCTTTTTGAGGCTCACAAGGGATATACAGGATGGGGATTAATTGATGGTGTGGAAAGAATAACATTTAATGAAAGTATTCCCAACTGAACTTTCAGAGAGGATTTAGATACATAGAAAGTAATTACCTGTATTGAAAATTTGCCCTATAGGGGCAAACAGCAGCCAGTCTTTTACCAGAAGATGCCATGGTCTCTCCAGAGAGGGAGGCTCTGGTCTCCCTCCAGCCTTGCAGCCTTTTCGAACTATCGTTTACTGGGAGTGAGAATTTCCCAATCACCTGAGTGCTTTAGCCAGCATCTTTCACCAGCCTATGGATTTCATAGTTATCCAGACTAGAGTTCATTAGAATACCTTTCCCAGAATTATTTTTCTGCCTCTGTATTTAGCTGTACAAGAATATTTCAGATAAACCACCTGAGGGTAAGGGAATTGATGAAGGTTATTTTCCAAATGTTTTTGAAAACTAATAAAAATATCTCATTTATTTAATAACATCTTAGGAGAACTGGTTCTTAGCATATTTTCTCTCTCTCTTTTTTTTTTTAATTTACATTGTGACCTATTCAAGAATTTAGCAAGAAAAGATGTAATATTAACATATAAACATATCAAAGTAAACACAAACAAAATACAAATTTGGAGGTTGATTTTTTAATACACTAAGAAATAATTGAAAATCTTAGAAATAGAAAACTTGTGTATATTTTATGATAGCTAATAAATGAAAATACACAAAATAGCATTTATTCTGCAATCAAATATTGGTGACACAGAGAATCTAGAAGTAAATAAAATGCTCTGAGCAGATAGCATTGATTTCACAAAGCCTATTAGGGAAATAAAACCATGGATTCTTTTCTCATAAGAGAGTGTCACATACTCATAGTTTTCTTATATTTAGTTTATACAGAATTATAGCTAACCTGGCCTTTTGGACCCATGATCCCAGGGTGAAGCTTCCTTGAGGCTTATAAAGCTGACTCAGTGAGAAGTGGAAACAGCCATTGAGGAAGGACCAGGAACATATAAAGCAGATACCGATAACTAAAAACAACAACAACAGCAAATGCAGTGGTGAAAATTTAAGAAAATGTGGAATGGTGAACTCAAATTACAATGGCATTCCATCCTTTATTTTTCTGCATAAACACCTGTGTCATCATTATATGATCTGATTAACTCAGAACTCACAGAACCAGCTAGCGTGGTGTGCGGGACACCTCTGTTTACATAAACGGAGAGCCAGAGGTGGAAAAGGCCAGTTCAAACTGAATTATAGTAAAATTTTATGGATTACTTGGATTACATGTTCTTTTACTCCTTTCAGTGAGGTAACGACATTCATTTGAAATGCAATTGGGAAGGAGTTCCCGATGTAGCTCAGCAGCAACGGACCCCAACCCAACTAGAATCCATGAGGACGTGGGTTTGATCCCTGACCCCCACTCAGTGGGTTAAGGATCCAGCATTGCCATGGGCTGCTGTCTCGGATGCCACCCCTAGCTTGGGAACTTCCATATGCCATGGGTGGGGCTCTAGAAAGCAAAATAAATAAATACATAAATAAAAATTTCCATTGGGAAGATTTTAATTTGCTTTCAATTACTGAATTTTCCCATCTTCCTATCTTTTTTGAATAGCTTTTATTTGGTAAGCGTACGGAAGATTAACGTGCTGTTTCGTAAAGCACCACCTGTACAAAGGGCACCCTCGGAAAAGGGTGCATTGCTCTCATCCCTCTACCTGGACCTCTACCTCCCCTCCCCCTCTTTTGTTCAGTTGACTCCACGTTTGTGATTTATCCTTCCTGAGTTTTTTTTTTTTTTTTAATAAAGATAAGCAGATATGTGTGCTTTCTTATCTCCTTAAGTAAAAGATAGTACATATGTACTTTGTATTTTTTATACAAATTACCCTCCTATTGTTGAGACCTTTGTCACGGTCCCCTTTGAACATTATTACTTCATATTGGTCATAAGAGAGCTTCCTTGGGCATGTTTTAAAGTTGCATAATAGTGTGCTGTGCATTTTCTTTTTTAATGGCTTCACCCGCAGCATGTGGAAGTTCCAGGGCCAGAGATGGAATTCGAGCTGCAGCCTCAACCTGCACTGGATCCTTTAACCCATTTCTCTGGTCCAGGGATCAAACCCATGCCTCCTCAGGTATCCAAGCTGCTGCAGGTGGATTCTTAACCCACAGCAGGAAGTCCTGCGCTCTGCATATTTACTATGCTTTGCTCAACCAGTGTCCTATGGAAAAACAGCACTTTTAATCTCCCTCATTCCACCATTCCGAGTGTGCCCTGTAGGTACTCCGTGTGTTTGATGAGTTAAGGAATTAAAGGATAGGAAGGTGTTTGAGATGAGTCTTGAAGGCTATGTGAGAGGGTCCAGAAGAGGAATCATGCTGAGCAGAGAGGCACAGTGGAGAAGACGGCTGCCTGGAACGAAAAGTTTTGTGGCCAGATGGTGGGGAATAGATTTGCTATCTCAGGTGAGGCCAAAATGAACTGATTTCAGTGTTACATTTCATTGAAATTTAAGTTTCAGTGGCATGAATGAAAATGGTTGGGGGGGGGGGGGAAGTCTTTGGTTAGAGCAGTAGAATTTAACCCTAGATAGTGTAAATGCTGCTAGATTTTCTGTGTTCCTAACTATGTTTAATTAAAATTTTACTTTTCTCTTTTTTAACATTGTAGTGGAACAAATACAACTGACTTACCTTCAAAATATGTATAAGTGGGTTTAGGTACTTGCACAGTTTGGTCCTGTTTCCAAAAGCTGCGTCTGTATGTATTTTCTCCAGGAAGGGTTTTCACGTGGGGGCAGGGGACTAGAAATTGGCCTTCAGCACTCCGGTGATGTCCACGGGGTTAGCGGGCTCGTAAGGAGCTACCCAGTAGGGAAGGTTAATCTGGCAGCGATGGATGAGAGAGAAGGAATAAACAAGCAACGTTATTTTTCTGTTGTTAGCCAGGGAATCACCACAAACCTCGTGGCGTACAGCTATTTCTGATCTCGTGGTCTTCATGCTGGCTGGGGTTGAGGTCTCGTCGGGCGTTCGGGGTCGTGCTCCAAGCTCAGATGGCTGAGCGAATTCAGTTCCTGGCAGTTGCTGACTGTCAACCAAGGACCCCTCCAGCCCCTCGAGACTCCCCGCCTTCCTTGGCCAGGACTCCCTGCATATTCTGAGCGCAAGATCCATACGGTGGGGCTGATGCTGTGCATCTCCTGCGTTACAGGAAGGCTTAAATGCATCTCGGCACGTCTGTAGCTGTATTTATGTTGATGTGTGTGTACACAGCTAAAAACTCTTTCCTAAGCTCTAAAGAGCTAGATCAGTGTGTGTTAGTGTGAGTGGCCTCCAGAATTACAAAGCTAAGGAGTTCTGATACCATCGGTAGAAAGTGATTCTGCTTCTTTTAAGCTCATCTGTGTTTGTAGCCACCCCCTCAACTCTCACTTGCTGCTGCTGTCATCTTATGTGTTCAGCCGTTTATTTGGTTGTGCTGATGTATGGTCTGGAAACCCGGTAGCTGTGGTCCTTAGAACTGTGTCTACCACTAGAATACGGAGATTGAGCTGCAGAGCCCGAGGAGGGCCACCCTGGGTTAGCGCAGCCAGGGTGCGTGGCTGCCTCTGCTTAGGGACTGTTTCCAGAGTGGCCACGCTGCCTGGGCGAGAGTTGGCTTTATGGAAGTGAGGAATTATTCTGTGGCTCCTCTGGGAAAGGTGCATATGGAAAACTTGGAAAATATCGTTCTGGTAAAAAGTTTGAAGAAGTCAAATAATATGGCTTTAAAAAGAAAATGCCATGAAGAAAGCTGCGTACCTTTAAGGACACCTAAAATGTGATTTTTTGGGGGGAGTTCCTGTTGTGGCTCAGCTGACACGAACCTGACTAGTATCCACGAGGATACGGGTTCAGTCCCCGGCCTCACTCAGTGGGTTAAGGATCCAGCATTGCCCCGAGCTGTGGTGTAAGTTGCTGACTCGGCTCAGATCTGGCATTGTATGGCTGTGGCTGTGGCGTAGGCCGGCAGCTGCAGCTCCAATTCAACCCCTAGCCTGGGAACTTCCTTCTGCTACAGGTGTGGCCCTAAAAAAAGCTAATAATGAATAAGATGTGCTTTTTGTTTGATCTTCACTCTTAGAGATCTATTTTAGCTCTTTAAAATATTTAACTGACATAAAATTGGAATGGGTAGCTGTCAATTTTCTTTTTTCCTCTGTTGGTCTTCAAGAATATGACAGCTTTTCACATCTTTAGACTGGTTGAGATGGATTCTGAGAATGGGAGTTTTTTTTAAAAAGGAGAAAAACTACAGTACACAGAAATTGTTTTGTTTTGTTTTTTTTTAAATACTGACATAACATATTGAATGTAGTAGGCATTCCTATTCATGTTTGCCTTCCAAACTTTATGAAAGTAATTGTGTATGTATAACACTGTTGTATTACCCAGAGAAGATAGTTCCATAAATCATTTACTGCCTACTGCTGTGTTTCTATAATGCTAATACACATGCTCAGTTTATTTTGGTTTTAAAATGTCTGTGTTATTAAAAAAAAGAAGAAGAAGAGGAACTAGCAGAGAATGTAAAACAAACATGAGTGTTGCTCAGCACTATAAACATGCTGAAGAATACCACGAATCTTTTTTTTATAAGGATCAAGCAAACCCACCTCAAATAAATAAGCTCAAATGAAAGTTTAGACTTTCTGCATAGAAACATTGATGCAGATTTTATTTTGTTTTTACTTTTTATCTTAGAAAAGAATACCTACCAGGGCTTTACCTAGCTGTAGTTAAATTGATAATAAACAAGATAGAAGTGTAGGGTTTTGTTTTTTTTTGTTTGTTTTTGTCTTTTTAGGGCCTCATCTGCAGCTTACGGAGGTTCCCAGGCTAGGGATCCAGTCGGAGCTATAGCTGCTGGCCTACACCACGGCCACAGCAACACCAGATTGTGAACCCACTGAGCAAGGCCAGGGATGGAACCTGTGTCCTCTTGGATGCTAGTCAGATCCATTTCCGCGGAGCTACGATGGGAACTCCGTAGTGTAGGTTTTTAACTTTGTTTGTTGCAGGCACCTTTTGAACACCTATGTACAAAGCACTAAGCATAGCAGGCAGGAGGCTTCAGTGCACTGAACAGACAGGAGAACCCAGACTTACACACAGGGATCTCATTTCCCAGACCAGGGAATGAACCTGGGCTGCAGCGGTGGAAATTGTCACATCCTAACCACTAGACCACCAGGGAACTCCCAAGTTGTGTATAATTAAATAGAAAGAAATCTATGTTGTCTAATGACTTTGGATTAATCCAAGCCATAGAGTTTGAAAAAAACTCACCCGAAAAAGAAAATGTGTTATATAACTAGCCGCTCACAAAGAGGAAAAAAAAGAAAAGGACTGTTCTGATATGTGCATCCCACCTTAAAACACAGCCTTAGTGCTGCACAGGCGCACCTGGTCATCTCGGATGCTGAGCTCTGCTGCCTCAGCCTTTTGCGCCACCGGCTCCCTCTCTAGGTCCGGCGTGAGCTCTGGGGCCTGTAGGGAGAGTTGTGGCGTCGGCGTCCGTCTGCTGTGGGTCCAGATCCGTCCTGAGATGCCTCCGCAGTGTGTCTCTCTGTGCTGCCTCTTATCCAGTGTCTCCGCACCAGAGTTCTGCATTTCGTGAGATACGTTCTGTCAGGTCTGCCTCCGGTTTACGTGGCCACACAGCTTTCCCCAAGAACCTTCCATCTGACCGTGACCAGGAGAGCCCCTGGGGCCGCTTGCCTTTTTTCAGGCCAGCTCCATACCCTGTGCCGGAGGGAATGACGGCTCCTGTTGGGGGCAGGGAGGGTGGGGCTGTCACCACGGCTTCACCTCCTCTGACACCCTGCGGCCACCTCTGCTGTCCCTCATCCCTGGCCCTCAGGGAGCCTCCTGCAGACAGAAAAGGGGGACAGGGGTGTAGTGCTGTCCTCACTGCCACCCTCAGCACAGCCTTCGCTCTGGTTTCCTTTCCACGAGCTCGGAGAGTCTATGCAGTTGGAGGTGGCCGTGTGCTACGACCAACCTGCTCATCCGGAGTTCTTCCCCAACCCGAGAACTTCTGCTTAAAGGCCAAGAGCTGCACGTCTGTCCTCTGGTGCCTTCTGACCTCAGTGGAGGAGGGACGTAGGTCATTGTGTGTGTGTGTGTGAGTGTGTGTGTGTGTGTGTGTGTGTGAGTGTGTGTGTGTGAGTGTGTGTGTGTGTGTGTGAGTGTGTGTGTGTGAGTGTGTGGGGTTGGAGGGCGGCCATTTCTGTTAACACGTCCCTTGTCATCACAGGGAAAGCAGTCCTGTAAGGTCACTGTGTGTCCCTTCAGGTTCCAGAAGAGAAGAGAAAGCCTCCTCAGATAGGAGGCGAATGGACTGAGTGGGAGGACTGTTTACAGAGTAGTTAGAAGGAAACCAGTGCGGGCCATCAGGGCACCTGAAGGAGCCACAGTGAGAAACGGTCACCCCCCCCGCCCCGCCCCCGCCACCCCCTTTGTTCTGTAGGGAAAAGAGGAATAAACACTGTTCTCGCTCTGATCCCGCAAGAAGCGGGGCTTTGCTGAAGCCGCCTGGGGGATGAGGACCGTGGCCACACCACCTCCGAGATCCAGAGCAGGGGGGCAGGCGCGGGAGGGAAGCCCCACCCAGCCCCACCCAGCCCTCCTGTGCCTGCTGACCCCTACCGACACCTCCCTTCCGCTAAACCCAAGTGGAGGTCAGAGGACAGGGGGGCCCGCGAGGGGTGTGGTCCTCAGGATGTGCCTCCCAGGGCACAGGATCAGCAGAGCAGGCTGGGGACAGGTGGGATGGGCAAGGGGACGAAAATGGAGAATCTGACCAGACAGGGAATGCAGTAGGATGCCCCTGATTTCAGCTATGCCGTGGTTGTACCCATGGCCATGAACATTCTTCCAGAATCGGAGGCCTGATATTTAGCATTGAGAGCAGGGCTGGAGACAGAGGGCAGTGGAGTGACAAACATGAAGCTGGAAGGATAAGGCCCAGGTGGAATGCTGCCACATCGATGCATTTATTTTTAAATGATTTGAGGGTACTTAGTTTTTCTCTACACTTACTATATGGTTTTAAATTATGTTTTTTTTTTTTTTCTGAAAGTGAACTTAAGCACTAATAAGAATCATTTTTCTAGCTACCTTGCAAAGAGCCAGTATGGATCGATATATGCTCATATTGTAAAATATATGGGTATATGTTTTCTTTTTCTTTTTTGGGGGCCTTGCCTGCGGCATATGGAAGTTCCCAGGCTAGGGGTTGAATCAGAGCTACAGCTGCTGGCCTACACCACAGCCACAGCAATGAGGGATCCAAACCGAGTCTGCAACCTTCAGCACAGCTCTTGGCAACACAGGATCCTTAACCCACTGAGCGAGGCCAGGGATCCACCCTACATCTCCATGGATACTAGCTGGGTTCTTAATTCGCTGAGCCACCTTGGGAACTCCATGGGTATATTTTCTGATGCCCTTAATAGATAGGAGCCTTACACTAATTTCTTTGTGTTATTACGTTAGATGTCTCATAATTCACTTATTCATTCATATACCATACCTTGTTCTGCTCCCTTTTCAAAGAGAAGCGTCTTCAAAATTTGGTCCTATAGAATCGTATCTCTCCCCTCTGCCCCCCGCCCCCCGGGTGCCAGATGTGAAAAGTATACAAACACAGCTGGGTTAATACCCTTGTGCAGATGGTATAGTTGGTGCTTTGTTATATTAATATTACTGCCAGGATCTTGTAACGTATGTTGATGTAATTGCCATAATTGAAAAGGACTCAAAGCTATTTTATGTCTTGTGTATATTTGTCAGGAGAGAGTGACCGACACAAACACGGCCAACTGCTTATGAGAAACTAAGATGCTAAAAAAATACGCAGAAAGCAGATGACAAAAAGATCCAAGTAGCTCCTATTGCAACTGACATAGAGGATTAAATTGCAGATATGAAATTTATATAAAAACATGAGGATTCATTCAGACTGCGCCTTAACCAGTTAACAGTTAGAGCAGTTAACTCATGGCTTCCTCTGCCATCTGTTTCTTCCCTGTTAAAAGCATGTTTAGGCATATCATATCAGAGGTCTGGAGATCCACTTTATTTTCCAGATTAAGTGTTTTTTGTTTGTTTGTTTTTAAGTATGAGCATGATGGATTCAGAAAGCTTAAGCTGGATGATAAAGGATGCTTTCTGCCTAGTTAAAGTAAATCCTTCGATAGTTGGGGATGCTTCTGTGAATTTTCACTTTTTACTTTCCTAGTTAAGAAAATACTAATTTATTTTAAAAATTTTTGTTTTAGTCCTCAATTTAAAAAGTTTCTAAAACATATAAAGGAGTGGCTTTTCCTTCGGCTTGTGTGCAACAGGTGCACAAATGTTTGCAACGTGAACACATTTTCATCTCATTTACGTTAATTCAGCTTTGCTTTGTCTCAATGTCACTGGCATACAATAACTCGGTTGGCAGAAGGATGTGTATACGTGTATGTTCTGAAGCCCGCTGTGCAGTAACAGGCTTCCACCGCTTCATAAGTCTTTACGCAGGGTTTGGAGTGTGGGCACTCAGATAGCACTTGGAGACTTCAGAGGTTCGGGTTACGGAGATGGGCAGAAGGTCCTTATAGCAGGCAGCATCCAGGAAGGGGCTGTGTGGTATGACTGACAGACTAGACACAGCAGCAGGAATGGAGCCTGGCTCCATTTTCCCTTGGGAAAGCTGTTCGTGTGCTTTCTGGGAGAGTGTGGGCCTCTCTCTGGGATGCACAGGGGCCAGGAAACGAGAACTGGACCCTGACATGGACAGTGGAGGGGCAGCCTGATTCTAAGGGTGCCACAGGCCTTAACAGTTTCGGGGTGTCCTTTTCTTCCAGCTTTTCCTTTCCTTTGCTCATGTACTCAGTCTCCCTTCTTTGTTTTGTTTGTTTGTTTGGGTTTTCCTTTATTTTTTATCTTGATTTTATTTTAATGAATTAAATCCCAGAATGGAGCTTGTTGTATTGACAATTTCTTTCGTTCTTCTGAAATTGTGGTTTAATAGTTGAGCAATTTATCCTCTCATTCATCATTCCGTCTAGCAGCGTTGGAACACGAGGAAATGAATGTATAGATACCCCACCCTTAATTATAAAGCCCCCCTATATTCTAGTCCATCACTTGGCTTCTCCATCTTATGCCAATACTGCCTACCATGGGGCATCTCCAGGGGACATGTAAGATAAAGAAAACATGCTTGTGTGTCGCTCCATGCAGTTCCGAGTTGGGCAACTGAATGGGTGTCCATCTATGCAGACGTCAGAATTACGTCCAGGGGCAACAGTGTGGTTGGGTAAATGGCCCCATCTCACTCCAGGCAAATATGGATTTAGTAGATCTGCCTCCCTGGGATGCGAAGAGCAGGAAGAACAAGCAGGGAGTAATTTGCATCCCACAGCCCTTCACTTTGGAGCTTCCCTAGTGGGGCTGGTATAATGTTTGCCCTTCATACCCTACATTTGACGGGAGCTGTCGGATGATTAGTTAAGAACATTGGATCAAATAGAAAAAGATCAGATGAGTTGTATTCCTTTTTTTTGGCTGCACCTACAGAATGCGAAAGTTCCCGGGCCAGGGATTGAACCTGAGCCCACAGCAGTGACAAGGCCTGAATTCTTAGCCATTAGTCCAGCAGGAAACTCCAAGTTGGAGGGGTGATGAAAGTGTCAGTAAATCTGATCTCCACTGGTGGGGAAGACGATGGGTATCTTTCATGTACTGGATCACAGGACCTGCTTTCTGAGGTGTTACGTCTTTTGTATACATAAATCACATCAGTTACTCCATGGTATCAAGACAGTTGATTAAATGTTTAAAATTCTGTCAAACCCAGTACAAATGCTGTGAACATAATAACTGAACTGATTCATTATTTCGGCCCTCAGTGGACACAGCCTAAATCTTTGTCTGCAAAGCTTCATGGTCTGGAGGCAGAAGGCCCCCCCGGTGCAGGCAGCCAGTGTGATCGGGAAGAGCTCCCTGATGCCGAGATGCTCGTGCACGTCACAGCCCCTTGGGGGGGGGGGGGCTGCTTGCATGCTGATTCTCGTACAGAGAAGGAAGCAAATATGTTTTGTGTAAGATGTTGTTTTCATCTTAATGTAACGATGCTTCTGTTTCAGTTGGTGACACATTAACTCAACCTGTGTAGGACTGTGCAGGACTCAACCTGTGTTGTAGTGAACTTTTCTTGCAACTATAAAAGGAGCGGCCGGGGCTTTGAGGTAGCAGGTGAGGTACCACGGTTGGTGACAAGAAAGGGCTGCAGGCAAAGCCAGGCCTCCTCCTGCACCTGCCATGTGCCTCAGCGATCACCCTGCTTCCGTGTATCACAAGGGCGCGGGAGCCAGGGTGTAACCGGGCTTCTTCTGTGACTGGCTTACTTAATTCCCTTTCTTCCTTTCCTTATTCCATTTCATTTATTAAAACAAACAAACAAACAACCTTCCTGTGGTAACGGCGCTGAGCAGGCACACCTTTGATAAAATCAGATCGCAGCGTTGTATTTCTTTTTTTCAATCACCCGTTTTAACTCTGTTCGGAGATTAGGTCATTCCCATACATCTGTGCAAAATCTCAACATCCTCTGTGGTTCCTCTTTTTGGCCTAAGTGACAGACAGTCCTGAGGGCACTGGAAGTGGGAAACGCAGTTATTTAGAAGCCAAGATTTTTCATTCATAATTGTTACTTCGTGCCCCGTTCAGGCCAGAGGTCGTTCTCTGCCTGCCCCTGAGGAAGGTGATGCCGTCAGCCTCTGCCTGCCCTGTATTCACGCTCCTTCTTCTCTCTGGCCAGACCCCAGAGGAATTTGAGGGTCAGAGGAACTGACGTTCAAAGGGGAGGGAGGAGAGAGGAGGAGATGAGACAGACCTTAGGCTCCTGGGCTTGGCAGAGGGTGTCAGCTTGTGCTCTCCCTGGGGTGCTTTCACGGCCTCTCAAAACATTAGCACCTCTGGGAACCTCTTTCCTGCATCTCCCCTGGTTCCCAGTGGAAGCATCTTTGTTCAGGCTTGTAGGGGGGCCCTTGGGATCTTACCTACCTACCTGGAGAGTTTTCCTTTTTTTTTTTTTTTTTTTTTTTGTCTTTTTTTTTTTTTAGGGCAGCACCCGCAGCATATGGAGGTTCCCAGGCTAGGGGTCTAATCAGAGCTGTAGCCATGGCCTACCCCACAGCCACAGCAACACAGGATCCTAGTTGCATCTGTGACCTACACCACAGCTCATGGCAACGCTGGGTCCTTCACCCGCTGAGCAAGGCCAGGGATTGAGCCGGCAACCTCATGGTTCCTAGTCAGATTCATTAACCACTGGGCCACGATGGGAACTCCGACCTGGAGAGTTTTCTCTTGGCCTCTGACTGGTGAGGTCCTACCACTTCTAGGTGGCACTGATGTCGAGGACCTAAACTATTCCATCCGTCCCTCTCCCTTTCTCTCCACCTGGTCCTCACTGGTGCCCAGATAAACCTTTCCTGGTGTTCCCCAGCCCTGGTGTGTGGATCCAGCCCAGTGCAGTTCTGAATCCTGATGACACAGCCCGGGATAGATTCCCAGGTGTGACCCAGGCTGGAGGTGGAGGAAGAACAGCCAGGGACGGAGGCTGGGCCTCTCAGCAGGACAGCAGTCCTGTCTGTTATTAATAAATCTATGTAAATCGCCCCTTCTTTTTACTCCCGATCTCCTTTTATCGCTTTGCCTTGGCTGAGTGATCCAAGGGTTGCCCTAAACTTTCCATTTCTTTTGTAAATTAATGGAGATGGAGCCCTGACTTTGGAATTCCAAATTTATTTCTTCTTCTGAATCTAAAATACTGTCTTCATTTGAACTTTACTTTCAACCCTCATTCTTTTAATCTTATGAAAGAAAACTTTGGCTTCTTTGGTTAAATACTCATTCAAGTTCAGAGTTCTTTCTCATTCTTTATCCTTTTCCCTTTTTCCAGAGGGTGATCAGTCCAAAGAGCTTCTCATATTGATCTGACCTCAAGGGGAGAAGTCGGGTTTCCTGGGGCCCCCTGCCTCGCTGGCTTCCTGGACGTGAGGGTGGGCAGCCCTCATCTCCTGGATCCGTCTCTTTCCTTGTGCTTCTGCTGTCAAAGCTCGTGAATATCTCACCCACGGTTCCAGGCACCTGGTTTAAACATATTTAGTTTTTCCAGCCTGGGGCCCCGGGAGACCCTGGCTGACTCTCGGTCCCTTCGCCCTTGCACTCTAGGGTCCACGGGCACCTCAGGACCGTCTGCACAGATGCTCTACGTGCCCACGCCCACGGTGTGGCTGCTGCCCACTGTCGGCAGGTAGGTGCTCTGGATGCCCTTCCCTCTGGAAGTGAAAGAATCAGTCATCACTCACATGGGCCACTCTGCTTTCATTTCACCAAACCTGTCTGGGGATTTCTATTTCCCTCTTGCCTGTCTCCATCCCTAACTAGGGAGTTGATTCTCTAAGAAATGGGGAAGGCGGTGGTGCTGCCTTTTACCTGCCCGCTGAGGTTAAGCTCTCACCGTGGGCCCTCCAATTACCCACCTTGATTGAGCTCATCAAACCCACCTCTTAGGGGGCCTGATATGATTCTTCATTCTTCCCACCTCTGAGGTTTCACGGAGTCAATTCTGCATCAGATCATTAAGGTTGCTTCAGATTCACCAATATCTTAGGAATTCAAAGTCCAGCCACTGGTGTCTTTCTTTTCCTGGGATTCTCTGCATGTTCTCCCTTCCATGCAGCAGCTTTGCCTGAGAGTCTGGTCTTTAAGGAGTGAGAGGCATAACAGTGAGAAAAGAATGTAATCAGATAATATTTCAAAGTATTCTGCTCCATTACTGCACTGCTTCTCGGTTGAGTAGTTGAAGGTCTGAAAGATGGGTCACTTGACAAATGACAAAATAACTAGCATGATAAAATGAATTTTATCTAAGAGTGGCTGCTCACTTATTACAAAATGACTCATCAAGTTTGTTCGATATCAGAACATCTTGTTTATCTGCAGTTTTTCCTTACCAACTCCAGTGCCAAAGCATTTTCCCTTCTGCAGCAGAAGACATGCCATTGGAGATTGTTGCCTTCTTATTGAATAATCTCCAGGAACCATAAAAGGCAAGCCTTTTTAAAGGTAAAAATGAAAAGTAGCTCTCTTAAAGAAGGGTCTTTTATCTTTTTACAGGGCATTTCTCTGCCAGTCTGACTTTCAAAAACATCTTTCATCTTTGACTCAAGAAGGCTCCTTCACCTGTCTTGCGAAAAGGAGATTAACTATACCAAAATGTGTGGGATTGTGTTTATTTCCTAGTGATTTCCTACCACCTGCTCCTTAAAGATCAGAGAAGTAGTGAACTGGGAACGGTGAGTGGGCACGGGAGAGCAAGCACAGTTGTAGGGTTGAAAAGCGTCACAGTCCCTGCTCTGTCCCTGTCCCCACCCCTTTCTGTGGTGTGTTCTGTTTGCATCCAGACCTTCAGAGATGGTTTGTAGGTGTCAGTAACAAATATTGGCGAGAGGCTCCTTTGGGACAAGTCCCTTTGGCAGAGTGGTGCTGGGCGTGGCAGATGGAAGGTGCCGGTAAACTGAGTAGGGTCTTTCAAGCATAGTTATGATCCTCTCTTAGGCCTTAAACTCAATTTAACTTTTCAGAAATCACCATGACTTTCTTGTCATAGTTCATAACATAATTCATGGTAATAACCCATCGTGTGTCTTTCTACCCTTGGAGTCTCAGATTCATGATTTCTGTGTCAAGTCTTCGCAAATACTACAATAGTTTGCTGGCTTTCTGTTAAGTTTAGGGGACTCATCCATGGCGTACCTCCTTTCCTTTAAGGATGTAAAGTCATCCTAACATCTCTGAGTTTATTTATTTATTTTTTTTCCATTTTTTTATTACTCAAATGAATTTATCACATCTGTAGTTGTATAATGATCATAACAATCTGATTTCACAGGATTTCCATCCCACAGCCCAGGCACATCCCCCCACCCCCCAAACTGTCTCCTCCGGAGACCATATGTTTTTCAACATCTGTGAGTCAGCATCTGTTCTGCAAAGAAGTTCCGTCTGTCATTTTTTCAGATTCCACATGTCAGTGAAAGCATTTGATGTTGCTGTCTCATTGTATGGCTGACTTCACTTAGCATGATAGTTTCGAGGTCCATCCATGTTGCGGAAAAATACTGGTATTTCATTCTTTTTAATGGCTGAGTAATATTCCATTGTGTATATGTACCACATCTTCTGGATCCACTCCTCTGTCATTGGACATTTAGGTTGTTTCCATGTCTTGGCTATTGTAAATAGTGCTGCAATGAACATTGGAGTACATGTGTCTTTGCGAGTCGTGGTTTTCTCTGGATAGATGCTGAGTGGGATTGCTGGATCAAATGGTAGTTCTGTGTTTAGTTTTCTGAGGAATCTCCATACTGCTTTCCACAGTGGTTGCACCAATTTACAATCCCACCAACAGTGTACGAGGGTTCCTTTTTCTCCACACCCTCTCCAGCACTTATTGTTTGTAGACTTTTGGATGATGGCCATTCTGGCTGGTGTAAGGTGGTACCTCAGAGTGGTTTTGATTTGCATCTCTCTAATGATGAGTGACGTTGAACATCTTTTCATGTGTTTCTTGGCCATCTGTATGTCTTCTTTGGGGAACTGTTTGTTTAGATCCTCTGCCCATTTTTTGATAGCCTTGTTTGTTTTTTTGGTATGGAGCAGTAGAAGTTGTTTATAAATTTTGGAGATTAATCCCCTTGTCAGTTGATTCACTTGCAAAGATTTTCTCCCATTCTGTGGGTTGTCTTTTTGTGTTGTTTAGGATTTCCTTTGCTGTGCAGAAACTTTGAAGTTTGAGTAGGTCCCATTTGTTTATTTTTCTTTTTATTGTCAATACTCTGGTAGGTGGATCTGAGAAGATGTTGCTGTCGTTTATGTCAGAGAGTGTTTGGCCTAAGTTTTCCTCTAGGAGTTTGATAGTGTCTGGTCCTATATCTAGGTCTTTAATCCTTTTGGAGTTTATTTTTGTGTATGGAGTTAGGGAGTGTTCTAATTTCATTCTTTGCCATGTGGCTGTCCAGTTTTCCCAGCACCACTTATTGAACAAGCTGTCTTTTCTCCATTGTATATTCTTGCCTCCTTTGTCATAGATTAGTTGGCTGTAGGTGCATGGGTTTAATTCTGGGCTTTCTATCCTGTTCCACTGATCTATATTTCTGTCTTTGTACCAGTACCATGCGGTTTTGATGATTGTTGCTTTGTAGTCTAGTCTGAAGTAGGGAGCCTGATTCCTCCAGCTCCATTTTTCTTTTTCAGGATGTCTTTGGCTATTCTGGGTCTTTTGTGCTTCCAAACAAACTTTAAAATATTTTGTTCAAATTCTGTGAAAAATGTCCTTGGGAATTTGATACGGATTGCATTGAATCTGTAGATTGCCTTAGGTAGTATAGTCATTTTGATAATATTAACTCTTCCAATCCACGAGCATGGTATATCTTCCCATCTTTGATTTCTTTCATCTTTTGTGTCATCTTTGATTTCTTTCATCAGTGGCTTGTAGTTTTCAGAGTATATGTCTTTTGTGTCTTTAGGTAGGTTACTCCTAGGTATTTTATTCTTTTGGATGTGATAGTAAATGGGATTGCTTCCCTAATTTCCTTTTCTGCTTTTTCTTTGTTAGTATATAGAAACGCTGTCAATTTCTGTGTATTGATTTTGTATCCTGTGACTTTGCCAAATTTGTGGATGAGCTCTAACAGTTTTCTGGTAGAGTCTTTAGGATTCTCTAGGTATAGTATTATGTCATCTGCAAATAGGGATAGTTTTACTTCTTCCTTTTCAATTTGGATTCCTTTTATTTCTTTTACTTCTCTGACTGCCGTGGCTAGGACTTCCAGAACTATGTTGAAGAGTAGTGGCGAGAGCGGACATCCTTGTCTTGTTCCTGATCTCAGCGGGAATTCTTTCAGCTTTTCACCATTGAGAATGATGTTCGCTGTGGGTTTGTCATATATGGCCTTTATCATGTTGAGGTAGGTTCCGGTTATGCCCACTTTCTGAAGGGTTTTTATCAAAAATGGGTGTTGGATTTTGTCAAAGGCTTTTTCTGCATCTATTGAGAGGATCACATGGTTTTTGTTCTTCAGTTTGTTAATGTGGTGTATCACACTGATGGATTTGCGGATATTGAAGAACCCTTGCATCCCTGGGATATATCCCACTTGATCATGATGTACAATCCTTTTAATGTATTGTTGGATGCGGTTTGCTACCATTTTGTTGAGGATTTTTGCATCAATGTTCATCAGTGAAATTGACCAATAGTTTTCTTTTTTTGTGGAGTCTTTGTCTTGTTTCTATGATGGTGGCCTCATAGAATGAGTTTGGGGGTATCCCTTCCTCTGCAATTTTTTGAAATAGTTTCAGAAGGAGAGGTGTTAGCTCTTCTCTAAATGTTTGATAGAATTCGCCTGTGAAGCCATCTGGTCCTGAACTTTTGTTTGTTAGAAGTTTTTTAGGCACAGTTTCCATTTCAGTTCTTGTGATGGGTCCATTCATCTTTTCTATTTCATCTTAGTTTAGTCTTGGAAGATTGTACTTTTCTAAGAATTTGTCCATTTCTTCTAGGTTTTCCATTTTATTGGCATATAGTTGCATATAGTAGTCTCTTATGATCCTTTGTATTTCTGTGATGTCTGTTGTTACTTCTCCTTTTTCATTTCTAATTTTATTGATTTGAGTCCTCTCTCTTTTTTGCTTGATAAGTCTGGCTAGGGGTTTATCAATTTTGTTGATCCTTTCAGAGAACCAACTTTTCGTCTCATTGATCTTTTCCATGGTTTTCTTTGTTTCTATTTCATTGAATTCTGCTCTGATCTTTCTGATTTCTTTCCTTCTACTAACCTTAGGTCTTGTCTGTTCTTCTCTCTCGAGCTGCTTTAGATGTAAAGTTAGCTTGTTTATTTGAGCTTCTTCTTGTTTCCTGAGGTGGACTTGTATTGCTATAAACTTTCCTCTCAGAACGGCTTTTGATGCATCCCATAGGTTTTGGAGTGTTGTGTCTTTGTTGTCATTTGCTTCTAGGTATTTTTTAATTTCCTCTTTGATTTCTTCAGTGATCCATTGGTTCTTTAGTAGCATGTTGTTGAGTCTCCTCGTGTTTGTGTTTTTCGCAGTTTTTTTCTTGTTGATTTCCAGTCATATAGCATTGTGGTCGGAAAAGATGCTTGATATGATTTCAATTTTCTTAATGTTACTGAGGTTGTATTTGTAGCCCAGGATATGGTCAATCTTAGAGAATGTTCCATGTGCACTTGAGAAGAATGTGTATTCTGTTGCTTTTGGATGAAATGTCCTATAAATATCTATTAAGTCCATCTGGTTTAATGCTTCATTCAGGGCCTGTGTTTCCTTATTGATTTTCTGTCTGGTTGATCTGTCCATTGCTGTAAGTGGCGTGTTAAAGTCCCCCACTATGATTGTGTTATTGTCGATTTCTCCTTTTAAGGTTGTTAGCAGTTGCCTTATATATTGTGGTGAACCTGTGTTGGGTATGTAGATATTTAAAATTGTTATATCATCTTCTTGGATTGATCCTTTGATCATTATGTAATGTCCTTCTTTGTCCCTTAAAATATTCTTCCTTTTAAAGTCTATTTTGTCTGATATGAGTATTGCTACTCCAGCTTTCTTTTGATCCCCGTTTGCATGAAATATTTTCTTCCATCCTCTCACTTTCAATTTGTATGTGTCCCTAGAAGTGAAGTGGGTCTCTTGAGGACAGCATATATGTTTTTGTATCCATTCAGCCAATCTATGTCTTTTGGCTGGGGCATTTAGTCCATTCACATTTAAGGTAATTATTGATATGTATGTTCTTATTGCCATTTTATTAATTGCTTTGGATTTGTTTTTGCTGCTCTTTTTCCTTTACTTCTTCTCTTGTTCTTTTCTGCCTATAGAAGTTTCTTTAGTATTTGTTGTAAGGCTGGTTTAGTGTTGCTGAATTCTCTCAGCTTTTGCTTATCTGTGAAGGTTTTGATTTCTCCTTGAAATCTGAATGAGAGCCTTGCTGGATAGAGTAATCTTGGTTGGAGGTTTTTTCCTTTCATCACGTTGAGTATATCATGCCATTCCCTTCTGGACTGCAGAGTTACTGCTGAAAAATCTGCCGATAGCTTTATCGGGGTTCCCTTGTATGTTATTTGTTTCTTTTCCCTAGCTGCTTTCAAGATTTTCTCTTTGTCTTTAATTTTGGTCAGTTTGATTAGTATGTGTCTCGGGGTGTTCCTCCTTGGGTTTATTTTATATGGTACTCATTGTGCTTTCTGGATTTGAGTGAGTGATTCCTTCCCCATGTTAGGGAAGTTTTTGGCTATTATCTCTTGGAATATTTTTTCTGTCTTCTTCTCTCTCTCTTCTCCTTCTGGCACCCCTATAATATGGATGTTGGTGCATTTAACATTGTCCCAGAGTTCTCTGAGACTCTCTTCATTTGTTTTCAATCTTTTTTTCTCTTTTCTGTTCTGCATCTGTAATTTCCACTAAACTGTCCTCCACCTCACTTATTCGTTCTTCTGCCTCTTGTATTCTGCTGTTAGCTGCTTCTAGTGAATTTTTTATTTCAGTTATTGTATTTTGCATCATTTCTTGTTTACATTTTATATCTTGTATCTCTTTGGTCTGTGTTTCCTGTAAGTTATCCATCTTTGCCTCCAGTTTATTTCCAATGTCTTGCATCATCTTCAGCATCAACAGTCTAAAGTCTTTTTCCTGGAGGCTGAGAATCTCCTCATGGCTTAGGTATTTTTCTGGGGTTTTTCCTTTCTCCCTCATCTGAGTTATAGTCCTCTGTCTTTTCATTTTGATAGGTTTTTGGTGTGGTGACCTTCTTACAGATAATAGAATTGTATCCTCTCTTGCTTCTGATGTCTGCCCCCCTGTGGCTGAAGTCAGTATGGGGGCACATCTCTGAGTTTAGAAGAGCATATTTAATGTTTAATTCTATCCATTTTTTTTTTTCATCAGAAGGTTTGCAAATGAGCATCTAACTGGTTTGACTGATCAGACTAGTTTTATGTTCAGTTTTAGATTTGTCCCAACCCCGTTTATGATATTCCTGAAAAGTTGTTCATGTCTTTCCGAGGGAACTTGCAGCCCCTCATTCTGTTATTTCCTTGTCAGAAAGTTTACACTGTTTCTTTTCTTCTCCTGGATTTTTAGTGAATAGTTGAAAAACATTGAGGCAGTTCACAAGGAGGAAAATACCTTTAATGTTTTACATATCAGTACTTTTTCATTTTGTTTTAAGAATTTTTCATTTTGAAAATATGAGATCTTTAATCTAAAAATTATGACATTAATATTATCATAATATTAGTAACTCAATTGAAAAATGTATATATTGCCTTAAACCTTTGTGTCACTTAATTCAACATGGTAGGATATGAAGGTATTACTTGAAAAATTAAATGTGAATTAAAAATTCAGGATAATGGTTTAAATCAAGGATTTAAGTTATATTCAGAAGGAAAAAAATTCCTATACTTCATATTGGATTTATTTTTATTTACACAAAATGATTAACTCAATAAGAAGCCACTTAACAGTGGAAAAGCCAGTGGGCCCTTCTGGTTGATAAACCTATTCAGTGAAGTCTACTATTAGTAATCTGATATCTTGTATTCAGTCAAGCAAACAAACAATTTTATTTGACTTGATGCAGGTTTCTTTAGAGATAAGGCAGTTTTTCAATATGCATAATACCTGCATAGGTGATGAGTGAGAAGGATGGTCCATTGATTGGATTTGAGGACAAAGTGAGAGAGTCTTAGAGTCTTCCTCTGAAAGTCACATGGCACATGTTTCAGGTAATCTAAAATCTTGCTAGAATACATGGCACTAAAAAAATATCTACACACCACAGCTCATCTAATCTGAAACGAAATTTTTGCAAAGCCCTAATTTCCAGCTTTAAAAGAAGGAAAAAAGTCATAATTTTCCTCAGTCCAGGTAGCTTATTCTGTTTCAGTTGAAGAACTTAAATAAATCTGCAGTCAGACTCAGGGTCCTTGCTTTTCCTTTACCCCATCCTCCTCCCCCAAGTTTACTTAAATTGGGAGGGGTCACCTTAGTGTCCACCCAGGATAAACCCCCCTTTTGCTTAACACGTCAACTGATTAGGGACTTTAATTACATTTGAAATAATTTAATCACATCCTTTTCCCTGTGACATATCCCGATCATGGCAATGGCATCTGTTACATTCATCGATCCTGTTCTTACTCACAGAGAAGGATTGATTGTATAGAGGGTATAGATCAGAGAACAGGAACCTTGACTTGTCTCAGGATTCTGCCTACCACTGCTATGCAGAGTAGTAGAAATTTCCCTCCTGTTGGCTGTGTTTACCATTAGGTCGAGGGTAGGATGTGGATAGCACAGTAGTTCTGTTCCCAGTCTTGGAGTAGAGTTCACTCCCAGGCTGAGAGGGGAACTGGGAGGATTGGGCATATTTTCACAGCCTCTGTGAATTGGGCTAGAGTTCAGAGAAAGATTCCAGTAATACTAGGAGGCCTGAGCACTGTTTGGGAGTCAGACAAAACCTGAGATGTTTGACCTGGAAAACACCATGGGAAATTGTGAGTTGTGGAATGCTGGGCTTGCCCCAGGCTCCTTGACTCCACCTGCTGTTGGGCTAGTAGTTTCTCTGGGGTTGTCATCCTCTGAAATAATTGGAAGGAGTGACCTCAACTTAACTGCATATTCTACACCAGCCATTTCTTTCATTTTTCATAATCAAAGCTAATTTCCCATGTTCCATTCCTTCACAAAATTTCTATTTATGATAACCAAATACAGAGTGATTTGCTGTCAATTTATCCCTCCTACCTAATGCTTTTGATTTGAACAGAGGTTTCCTAGGTAAACAATCTGAAACACAAGAGAATGATGCTAATGATGGGAATTATAGGAAAATAGACCCTAAATCAAACCTTTTATTATATTCAAGTCCAGTTCTGCTTGAATATATAGTGCTTTCCTTTCAAAATCTTTACTAAACAAATAATATCACATACCTAAATTATGACTTACCAGAAAAACCACAGCATTTCATAATAATTCTCATGAATATATTTCCATTAGCAAAAAAAAAAATACATTCTTCTAAAAAAAAATCTCCATTATGTTCAGTGATTTTTAACTAGGGAGACAAGTCACAGTTACCATAAAGATACATCAGAATTATGTCCCTCTAGAAGCTTACGGGGTTCTCAATCTTCCTGGCTCAACTCCCAGGCCAGCATCCCTCATTTACAACATTCTTTGTGTCTAAAATATGTTCTGTCTGTATTTCTCAGAGTTTCAAAAATCTGAACCATTAGATAAAACAACTTTTTAAGACTATTTTCAATGATTTGAGAGTTCATCTTAACTGCACCTAAATTCTACTTTTATATCTACTTTGGTTTTAGAATGAAGCAGATTTGAATGTGTTAATCATAGTATGTACTTTCAGTCTTCATTTAGTGAAGCAAGGAGAATAGTCAAAAGTGGTTTTAGAACATGGTAAATCTCGTTGCAGATCTAGTTATTTGTTTGGGGGAAATTTTGTATCTCTTTGAGTTTCAGTTTTCCCTTTATAATGCTTATTTCAGTGAGTTGTTATGAAGTTAAAGATGGGCGAGTGTGGGTGAAATGCTCGATCAGTTGAAAAGCCAGCTATTTGACTAGATGTGAAACAAACAAGGATTCTCGCTGCTCTCTAAGAACTGACTTTACTAACGAAGACCCTTATCATGGGCAGGGCAGATACATAGAGAGCAAAGAGCAGGATGTTGTCATAGCAACCACTCAAATGATGGTATCATACTTATTAAAAGTGTCTTATCCCTTTCAGGAAGATCCAGTATTTTGTTTCTGGGAGAAATGGGTTAGAAGTTTAGTCTTTGCTTATGAGTTATGATAATTCTAAAAGATCGCTTTTATTGGAGCAGCATTGTATGTGTAGTGCCAGTGGGCTTGAGGTTATATAAAAATAGGTTCAAGATGTTGGTTAAATTTTAGGCAATATGAAGATGGGAAACACATGGTACTGGATATGCAGGTGAAAAGTGGTGCAGGGAGTGATTGATTTCTGAAAAGGAAAACATGGAGATCTAGGCTGACAGTTATAAAGTTAATGAAAAACAAAAATATTAAAAAGAACATCAAAACAAGTTTTGAACTGTGGTGGATTCAACAATTAGCTAGCAAATAAATGGGAAAATCTATCCCCTAAAGTGGTATTCTATAAATGTATAGCCTTGTTTAAAGGAGAAACATCTCTTTTCAACTCCTAGTTTTAACGTTAATAGATGAGGTCATTGTTGACCTTCAGCTGTGCAGAGTCATCTCTAAGAAGCTTACTTTCGCTCCCAAAGCCTGAGGATGCACGGCAGCTACACTACCAGACTGTGCATGTGCAGTCTTTGGTGTTGGTCCAAACCAGGAGGTGTGCTCCCAGGTTAGAGGTGAGAATTTCCCTGTGTTTTCATGTTTTACCTGTGCACCTGCTGATCGACCATTTCCTGTCATACCTGTCTCAGTCTGTGTTTCTGTGCAACCTCAGTACGTGTGCTTTGGCCTGAAAGTGGCACCCAGCACATCTACTTATGCTCCCCTGGGGAAGGTGATTCCTGAGGACAGCCACAAATGCAAAGGAAGCTGGGAGATGCAGGTGGCTAGGTGCCCAGGAAGCGGAGAAGGCAGATTTTGATGAGATGTTAGCGTGCACGCGCACACACACACACGTGCACACACACATGATGTGATGGGCCAACACTGTACTCTCTCTGTCTTGAACTTGATGTTGGGAAACCTGGTTCATTTTAGTGAGAACATGTACTTAGAAACCATGATTTGGGTGTTCGGTGGGCTCATTGCTGTGGAAGGACTGGTCTTCCCAGGCCCCTTCAGTTAGCCAGCACTGATGCTGATGTACTGGAAAAAATATGTAAAGCTGTATACACAAAGCTACTCATAGAAGCATTGTTTGTGATTTAAAAAAAACAAATTCAAGTGGAATCAACTCAAATTCTACCAGTAGGGTATTGACTGACTAATGTATGATTTATTGACACATTAGATCACTATTTATTGTTTATTGCTGTGTATCTCAATATACAACCATGGAATGAATTCTAGGGTGAATTATTAAGTGAAAAAAAGAATCTTGGTGAAAACATATAAAATATGCTATCATTTATCTAAGAAAGAGACTTAAAATATGCACACATATACATTTTGGGTTAAGAAAAGGTAACACAATGGATGGAGTTCCCCTCGTTACTCCGTGGTTAATGAACCTGACTGGCATCCATGAGGATTCAGGTTCGATCCCTGGCCTCACCATGGGTTAAGCATGTGGCGTTGTCATGAGTTGTGGTGTAGGTCGCAGACGTGACTTGGATCTCATGTTGCTGTGGCTGTGGTGTAGACTGGCAGCTACAGCTCTGATTGGACCCCTAGCCTGGGAACCTCCACATGCCTTGGGTGCAGCCCTAAAAAGAGAGAAAGAAAGACCAAAAAAAAAAAAAAAAAAAAAGTAACACAATGGAAAGGTAAACCAGATATCTAAGAAATAGATAATTTTAAAAAAAAGTTACTTCTGGGGTATAAATAGACTAGAACAGACAAGGATAGAAGCAAGACATCAACAATTTCAAGTTTTTAAAATTTGAATTTAGAAATTTAGAAATATTTTACATAACTACAGGCAGACCTCATTTTATTATGCTTTGCCTTATTGCACTTCACAGACATTGTGTTCTTATAAATGGAGTGTCTGTGGCAACCCTGCCTCGAGCAAGTCTATTAGGGCGATTTTTCCAACACTGTTTGCACACCCCATGTCTCTGTGTCACAGTTCGGTTGTTCTCTTAATATTTCAGATGCTCATCATTATATTTGTTATGGTGACCTGTGAGGAGTGGTCTTTGATGTCACTGTAGTAATTGTTTCATGATGCCATGAAATACATCCACTTAAGATGACGAGCCGAACTGACAGATGTTGTGTGTATCCTGACTGCTCTGTGGCCTAGGTGGGTTTCCATGTCTCTGCCTCTCTTCAGGCCTCCCTATCCCCTGAGTCACAACGATGTTGAAATTAAGCCAGTTAACAATGCTGCGGTGGTTTCTAAGTGTTCAAGTGAAAGGAGGAGTCGCACGTGTCTCACTTTAAATGAAAAGTTAGAACTGACTAAGGTCAGTGAGAAAGGCACATCCAAAGCCAGGATAGGCCTCCTGTGCTAAACAGGTGGCTAAATTGTGGATGCACAGGAGAAGTCCTGGAAGGGAGGTAAGAGTGCTGCCCACTGCACACACTGAGGAGGACAGAGCCGAACAGCCTTACTGCTGACATGGAGAAAGTCTGAGTGGTCCAGACAGGTCAAACCAGGCACACCACTCCCTTTAGCCAAAGCCTCGTCCAGAGCAAGGCCATCATTCTCTCCAATTCTGTGAAGGCTGAGAGAGATAAGGAAGCTGCAGAAGAAAAGTTTGAAGCTGGCAGAGGTTGGCTCATGAGGTTTAAGAAGCCATTTCTGTGACATAAAAGTACAAGGTGAAGCACCAAG
Source organism: Sus scrofa (assembly GCF_054392235.1). Taxonomy (NCBI): domain Eukaryota; kingdom Metazoa; phylum Chordata; class Mammalia; order Artiodactyla; family Suidae; genus Sus; species Sus scrofa. Next base: position 5,867,978 of record NC_139383.1, read on the forward strand.
GGCTGATGTTTAGAAGCTGCAGCAAGTTTATCCATAAGATTTAGCTTAGATAACTGGTGAAAGTAGCGATACTACACAACAGATTTTCAGTATTAAAATTGAAGACACCCTCTAGGACTTTCATGGTTAGAGAGGAAAAGTCAATTCCTGGCTTTAAAGCTTCAAAGGAGAGGCTGACTCTTGTTAGGGACAAAAGTAGTCGGTGACTTTTAAGTTGAAGCCATTATTAATCATTCCAAAAATCCTATGGCCCTTAAGAATTATGCTAAATCCACTTTGCTTGTGCTCTATAAATGGAACAACAAAGCCTGGATATTGTGGTTTATTAAATATTTTAAGTCCACTATGGAGACGTATGCTTAGGAAAAACTCCTCTCAAAATATTACTGCTCTTTGACAATGTACCTGATTACCCAAGAGCTCTGATGGAGACGCACAAGGAGATTCGTGTTGTTTTCATGCCTGCTAGCACAGCACCCATTCTACAGTCCATGGGTCAAGAAGTAAGTTCAACTTTCAAGCCCTTTTATTTAAGAAATACATTCTGTATTTCTGCCATAGATAGTGACTCCTCTGATGGATCTGAAAAGTCAATTGAACACCTTCTGGGTATATAATCTTTTCCATATATAAAAAAAAAACGGAATCACTTTGCTGTACATCAGACATTAACGCAATGTTGTAAATCAGCTGTACCTCAATAGAATAATTTTTTTAATTGTAAAAAAAAGGAAGAAAAGAAAACCTTGAAAGGATTCACCACTCAAGATGCCATGAAGAACATTCATTGATTCATGGGAAGAGTTCAAAATATCAACATTCACAAGAGTTTGAAAGTTGATTCCAACTCTTATGGATAACTTTGAGGAGTTCAAAAGTTCAGTGAAGGAAGTAACCTCAGATGTGGTAGAAAGAGCAAAAAGAGAAACTGGAATTAGAAGTGGAGTCTGAAAATGTGACTGAATAGCCTGCAATCTCATGATAAAACTTTATAGATAAGGAGTTGCTTCTTATGGATGAGTAAAGAAAGTTGTCTCTTGAGATGGAATTTACTCCTATTGAAGAGGCTGTGAAGATGGTTGAAATGACAGTAAAATTTTTAGAATATTACCTAAATCTGGTTGATAAAGCAGGGGCAGGTTTTGAGAGGACTGACTCCAATTTTGATAGCAGCTCCACTGTTGATAAAATGCTATCAAACAGCATTGGATGCTACAGACAAATGGTTTATGAAAGGAAGAGTCAATTGATGTGGCAAACTTCACTGTTGTCTTATTTTAAGAAATTACTACAACCACCCCAACTTTCAACAACCACCGCCATGATCAGTCAACAGCCATCAGACCTGCTGAAGGCAGAGATGATAGTTACCATTTTTTTATCAACAAATTATCTGTAATTAAGATGTGTTCATTGTCTCTTTAGATGTAATTCTATTCTACACTTAATAGACTACCATATTAATGTCAATATATATTGGGAAGCCTAAAAATTCTTGTGAACTTGGTTTATTGTAATATTTGCTTTATTCTTGTGATCTGGTACCAAATCTGCTGTATCTCTGAGGTATACCTATATAAAACGTAATTGAATATTTTAAAAGCAACTACTAAGAATCAAGCATACAATGAAACAAATTACGTTAAAGACTTCTCTAACTGCAGTCAGAGCCACACTATTATTCCAAGTGACTTTAGAATACAGTAGTTTTGATTATGCATTTTTAGTGGGTTATATCCCAAGGCAAAAAGAACTACAACAAAAACAAGAGAAACTTCAACTAAGTTTAGTAATCAGTTTGATAATATTGTTCTGAAACGGTTGGATTTGTAATTTAGGGTGAAGTAAGTGTGGTGTCTAATGATATCATGTCCAAGATTCTCAGCAAGAGAAAAGATCTTTAGTATTTATAAGAAGAGATTACATAGAAACCCTCTACTACTGAATTTAAATTGGAAATATCAGATTGAATTTATTATGTATTTTATAAAGAAAACAAAAGCAAAAATAAAAAGCTTTATCTCTGGTCATAAAAAAGGCTAAACCTCATAGCAATTAGTTTCTCTACCATCCAAATGTGGTTTTTAAATACCATTTTCCCCCTTTGGAGAGATGGAAGATTCCAGGTCTAGTACAAAACAATATTTAAATGAGACTGGATCCTCATCTGTCTTTCTGGATAGCTAGGAAACTACCCCAAACTGTTAAACCTCTATCAAGATCTGGGAGCCCATGCTAAGAAGGTCCCATTAGCTAAAAATGAGCCTCAACAACAAAAAAATAGTGGCAGAAGATTGACTTCATTAATGTATTTACGTCTGTGATTTTTTTTTGCTAAAAATCACTTTATTTTTCATTAAATAAACATCGCGTGTGTATCTTCTAGCAGACATTGCACAAAAGCCAGTGTTCATGTTAATCATGCTGCAGAATTCAGAATTCCAAGTTTCTAGGGTTTTTTAGGGGGTGGGGTGGGTTCCCAGAACCTGTGGAAGTTCAGTGCCCACCGCCACTGCCACTGCCTGTCGCTGCCCTGCTGCCACCACTCAGGGATCCTTAACCCTTGACGGGGGGAGGGGGGAGGTGTTTCTTAGCAGAAACTATCTTACAGCATTTATGGACAGATAGAAGAATGCAGTTCTGTTCATCTCATGCTTGAGGTTTTGGTTTTTGCTTTTTGACATCTGTGATTTCTTAAGGAGCTACTTGTTTTCATTGCTAGAAAAGACTCACTTTAGAAATCTGTAAGCCAAGAATAAAATGTTCATTTTGCCTTCCTATACAAAGTTTGCCTCTGGGTAAACAAATAATAGTTGCAGAAAATTTTATCTTGATAAAAGTATTCCGCATTGTAGTTGGAGAAGAAATAATAAAATTGAAACACAGCCATTTTACAATGTTAAGGAAGTAATGGATCTTGCATGAAGGATCAATAATTACTAACAATTACTTACTCTGTGAAGTAAGTGACACCTAGAGAGACAGAGAGGGAACTTGAAAATTAGGTGACCTAAGAGAAAACGTTCTGCAATTAGATAGTAGTGATGATGGCACAACCTTGTGAAGATACAAAAATCCACTGAATTGTACACTGTAAAGGTATGTGACTTACATCTTAAAAAATATTAAAGTAAAAAAGACACATAAGCAACATCTTATCCAACCACAAAATGAGGACCCTTTTTGGATCCTAATTCAAACAAACAAAAACAATTGCACTTATGAGGAAATTGGGAACATGAACACAGGGATATGTAATGGTATTCAAGTCTTACTTGTAATTAATTTCTAGACATTATAATGGTATTCTGGTTATGTTTTAGAGAAATATTCCTGCCTCTTAGAGGTACATATTTAAAATGCTTGTTTTTGTGTGTATGGAGTCCTTAGGGTTTTCTATATATAGTATCTTGTCACCTGCATACATACAATGGCAATTTTACCTCTTCTCTTCCAATTAGAATGCCCTTCTTTTTTCTTTCTTTCCTTCTTTTTTTTTGTCTGATTGCTGTGGCTAGGACTTCCAATACTATGTTGAATAAAAGTCGTGAGAATGGGCATCCTTGTCTTGTTCCAGATTTTAGCAGGAAGGCTTTTAGCTTTTCTCCACTGAGTATTATATTTGCTGTGGGCTTGTCATAAATGATTTTTATTATGTTAATGTATGTGCCCTCTATACCCACTTTGGTAAGAGGTTTTTTTTTTTTTTTATCATGAATGGATGTTAGACTTTGTCAAATGCTTTTTCTGCATCTATTGAGATGATGATGTGGTTTTTGACTTTTCTTTTGTCAGTGTGGTGTATGATGATTGATTTGCGTATGTTGAACCATCCTTGTGAACCTGAGATGAATCCCACTTGGTCATGGTGTATGATCTTTATATGTTGTTGTTGGACTCAGTGGGCTAAAATTTTGTTGAGAATTTTTACATCTATATTCATCAAAGATACTGGCCTATAATTTTCTTTTTTGGTATTATCTTTGTCTGATTTTGGTATTAGGGTGATGGTGGCTGCATAGAATGTCTTTGGGAGTGTTCCTTCTTCAACTTTTTGGAAAAGTTTAATGAGGATGGGTATAAGTTTTTCTTTGTATGTTTGGTAGAATTCACCTGTGATGGCATCTGGTCCTGAACTTTAGTTTGTAGGGAGTGTTTTTATGATATATTCAATTTCATTTCTAGTGATTGGTCTGTTTTCTTCTTGATTCAGTTTTGGTGAGCTGTATGTCTCTAGAAAGTTGTCCATTTCTTCTAGGTTGTCAATTTGTTGGCATATAATTGTTCATAGTATTCTCTTATTTATTTATTTTTTGTATTTCAGTATCCTTTGAGATTTTTCCTTTTTAGTTTCTTATTTTATTTTATTCAGTTCATTCTCTCCTCTTCTTGGTGACTCTGGCCAGAGGTTTGTATATTTTGTTTACCCTTTCAAAGAACCAGCTCTTGGTTTTATCTATTTTTTTCCATTGTCTTTTGAATCCCTATTTTATTGATTTCCTGTCTGATATTTGATTTTTTTTCCTTCTAACTTTGGTTTTTGTTTGTTCTTCTTTTCCTAATTCTTTTAGATGGTAGGTTAAGTTGTTGATTTCAGATTTTTCTTCTTTTCTGAGGAAGGCCTGTTTTGCTATGAACTTTCCTCTAAGCACTGCTTTTACAGCATTCTATAGACTTTGAATGGTTGTCTTTTCATTATCATTTGTCTCAGGGTATTTTTCAATTTCTCTTTTGATTTCCTCATTGACCCATTGGTTTTTTAATATCATGTTGTTTAATCTCCATGTAGTCAGTTTTTTTCTCATTTCTTTTCTTGTGGTTGATTTCTAGTTTCACGCCATTGTGGTCAGAGAAGATACTTTAAATCATTTATATTTTTAAATTTCTTGGTTAGTTTTGTGCCACAGTATGGTCAATCACAAAAACTACTCAAACTGATCAATGAATTCAGAAAAGTAGCAGGATACAAGATTCACATTCAAAAATTGGTTGCATTTCTGTATCTAATAATGAAATATTAGAAAAGGAATATAAAAACACAGTACCTCTTAAAATCCACCCCCCAAAAATTAAATACCTAGGAATAAACCTCACCAAGGAGGTGAGAGACTTATATGCTGAGAACTATAAAACATTAATCAAAGAAATTAAAGAGGATTCAAAGAAATGGAAAGATATTACATGCTCCTGGGTTGGAAAAATTAATATTGTAAAAATGGCCATACTACCTAAAGCAATCTACAGATTAAATGCAATCCCTATCAAATTACCCATGACATTTTTCACAAAACTAGAAAAAACAATCCAAAACTTCATATGGAACCGCAAAAGACCCAGAATTTCCAAAGCAACCCTGAGGAACAAAAAACAAGCCAGAGGCATCACTCTTCCAGACATCAGGCAATATTACAAAGCTGCAGTCATCAAGACAGTGTGGTACTGGTACCAAAACAGACATACAGATTAATGGAAGAGAATAGAAAACCCAGAAATAAACCTAGATACCTACAGTAAATTAATCTTCAACAAGGGAGGCAAGAATGTAAAATGGGAGAAAGACAGTCCTTTCAGCAAGTGGTGCTAGGAAAACTGGATAACCACATGTAAATCAATGAAATTGGAACACACTCTCACACCATGCACAAAAATAAACTCAAAATGGCATAAAGACTTAAACATAAGACAAGACACCATCAAACTCCTAGAAGAGAACATAGGCAAAACATTCTCTGACATCAACTGTACAAGTATTTTCTTAGGTCACTCTCCCAAGACAACAGAAATAAAAGCAAAATAAACCAATGGGACCTAATCAAACTGACAAGCTTTTGCACAAAGGAAACCATAAAAAAAAGACAACCTAAAGAATTGGAAAAAATAGTTTCAAATGATGCAATTGACAAGGGCTTAATCTCTAAATTATACAAACAACTTATACAATTTAACAGCAAAAAAACAAAACACAGCAATCCAATTAAAAAATGGGCAAAAGACCTGAATAGACATTTCCTCAAAGAAGATATACAGATGTCCAACATGCACATGAAAAAATGCTGAACATCATTAATTGATCAAGAAATTCAAATCAAAACTGCTATGAGGTACCACCTCGCACCAGTCAGAACGGCCATAATTAATAACAAATGCTGGAGAGGTTGTGGAGAAAGGTTACCCTCCTCTACTGTTTTGGGGATGTAAATTGGTACAACCACTGTGGAAAACAGTATGGAGTACTTCAGAGAACTAGATATAGAACTACCGTATGACCCACAATTCCACTGTTGGGCATATATCCAGACAAACTTTCATTGAAAAAGATACATGCACCCATGTGTTCATTGCAGCACTATTCACAATAGCCAAGACATGGAAACAACCTAAATGTACATTGACAGATGAATGGATTAAGAAGTGGTGTATATATACACAATGGAATACTACTCAGCCATAAAAAGAACAAAATAGGAGTTCCCGTCGTGGCGCAGTGGTTAATGAATCCAACTAGGAACCATGAGGTTGCGGGTTCGATCCCTGCCCTTGCTCAGTGGGTTAATGATCCGGTGTTGCCAAGGGCTGTGGTGTAGGTCACAGACGCAGCTCGGATCCCACATTGCTGTGGCTGTGGCGTAGGCTGGCAGATACAGCTCCGATTAGACCCCTAGCCTGGGAAACTCCATATGCCGAGGGAGCGGCCCAAGAATCGGCAAAAAGATTAAAAAAAAAAAAAAAAGAACAAAATAATGCCAGTTGCAGCAACATGGATGGAATAGAGACTCTCATACTAAGTGACATTAAGTCAGAAAGAGAAAGACAAATACCATATTATATCACTTATATCTGGAATCTAATATATGGCACAAATGAAACTTTCCATGGAAAAGAAACTCATGGGCCTGGAGCACAGACTTGTGGTTGCCAAAGGGGAGGGGAAGGTAGTAAGATGGACTTGGCGTCTGGGATTAATAGATGCAAACTATTGCATTTGGAGTGGATAAGCAATGAGATCCTGCTGTATATCACAGGAACTATATCCAATTACTTGTGATGGAACATAATGTAGGATAATGTGAGAAAAAGAATACATGTATACATGGAGTTCCCATTGTGGTGCAGCAGAAATGAATCCAGCCAGGAACCACAAGGTTGTGGGTTTGATCCCTGTCCTTGCTCAGTGGGTTAAGTATCCAGTTTTGGTGTGAGCCGTGGTGCAGATTGCAGACGTGGCTCAAATCCTGCTCTGCTGTGGCTGTGGCATAGGCCACAGCTGTAGCTCCAACTGGACTCCATAGCCTGGGAACCTCTCCATGTGCTGAGGGTATGGCCCTAAAAAAGCAAAAAGAAAAAAGAAAAAGAATATATGTATGACTGGGTCACTTTGCTGTATAGTAGAAATTGACAGAACACTGCAAATCAACTATAATAAAAAATAAAAATCATAAAAAAGAAAATATTTTATTTTTTACAGCTGCACTCACTTGTAGCATTTGGAAGTTCCTGGGCCAGGGGTAGAATCAGCTCTGCAGCTGTGGCCTATGCCACAGCCAGGGCGACACCACATCTGAGCTGCATCTGCAACCTATGTTGCAGCTTGCAACAAGGCCACGTCCTTTACCCATTAAGCAAGGTGAGGGATCAACCCGCCCCCTCATGGAGACAACTTTGGGTCCTTAACCCACTGAGCCACAATGCGAACCCCTGAAAATATTTGCTGAATGAATACTATGATGTCTGAGATTTGCTTTGAAATGATAGAGGAAGTGGAAGTGCGTAGAGAAAGGGATGAAGCGAGTTTGTAACAGAGTTGATCGTTGTTGAAAATGGGGATGGATAAGCCTGTGGGTATTCCTTCTGGTGTCCTTTTACTTTGGATGTGAATGGAATTTTCCCTATTGACAAGTGTTGTTTAATCCCTAAGTACTTCGCGTTACCACAGTTTCAAATTCAACACCATGCGTCTCTTTCTCACCCTCTTCCATGTCTTTTCCTGCTATGAGAAACTTGCTTTCCAAAATTATCGGTGAAGTTTAGGACTGTTTTTGATCTTGGCATACATATAGTCTCAGAAGATCTACCCCTGCATCACTACCAACAGTGAAGTTACTACATAAAGTACACATTTTCTCCTCCTTTCTTTTATGTGTGCAAAAGGGTGCATAGAATACTGTGTTCAAAAGTTGCTGGAATTAATGATGTATAGTTGTGTTATCACTTTGATATGTAGTTAGGATCATTTGTGCCTGTTTGTATTTAATTTTAGAATTTGTTTTTTCCTCTTATTTATTTAACTTTATTCTTGCATTATATAAAATGCATACAATGGTTCAAAAGTTAAAAATAAGAGCTCCCGTTGTGGCTCTGCAGGGTTAAGACTGTGACGCAGCATCCCTGAGGATGTGAGTCTGGATCCCTCCCCTGGCTCAGTGGGTTGCCACCAGCCGCAGCAGAGGTCACAGATGTGGCTCAGATCTGGTGGTGCTGTGGCTGTGGTGTAGGTCAGCAGCTGCAACTCCAATTCGACCCCTGGCCCAGGAACTTCCATATGCCACAGGTATGGCTATAAAGAGAAAAGAAAAAAAAATTTTTAAAAGCTAAACTATATAGAAAGATACACTTAGGAACACAGGACTCCTAGCCATGTCTCTCCACCTTATTCACTTTACCCCTCATAATAACCATTTTATTTATTTTTATTTTATCCCTTCTTTGCAAAAATAAACAGCATGTGTTCATTTTCCCCCTTGTTTCTTAAAAAATACTGTTTGTTTTTCTCCTTGCTTCTTACACAGAAAATACTGTTTTGTGGTATGCTCTCTTTCCTTTCAGTTGAGGAATATTCTCATTTTTGGCTTCCTGTTTTTGTCATGTATGCAGGAGAAGGAGAGTATGCTTGCCAACCCTGATGCCACCATCCCCACAAGGAATACTATAAATTATATGCAGTTATTTGAAAAAAAGATAAATAAATGATATTGAAAAAAATTCCACATATATTTCAATTATTTGTAATAGTATATTATAACTCGTGATAAGGTAATATTTAGAGAAGTGACCCTGGGGGATGTATCTTGTAAAGTTTAAAATAGAAAACAAAATTTTAACGTGGCACCCCAGGTGATTTTTATGCAGATTTTGACCTGGATAAAAGCCCACCTGCTTAGAGACTCCTGTGTAATCTTGGCTAATTCATTTAGTCCTCCTCACCTGTAAGGGACTGTGTTTCAATGCTGAACATAATACTTGAGGAAGGGTTGGCGAAAGTATTAGGTAAGATTAGATGTGTTGATGACAGGGATTTGTACACAGTTAATATTGTGACACATATATTAGTTGTTACTCTGACTTGGCCACTTAGTAGTTAGATATGACCTTTGGCAACAACTTAATGTCTTTGTCCTCCAGTTACCTCATCTCTAAAACGAGGAGTGTAATGTCCCTGCCTCACTGTGCAGAGTAAAATAAGAACATACTGAGAACAGTGCCTAGCATGTAGATAATTCATAAAATGGTAGATACTATTTCTATTCTAAAGCTTTTATTGGTCCTTCAAAATTCATTTTTGTGTACCTACTATGTGCCATGAATAGACAACGACGAGTAGAGCGATCATTTGATTCTTCTTTCACATGAGGAGACCTTGATGCTTAAAGGAGACCTATTGATAGTCACACTGGGATAAGAGGTATCACCTCAATGATTTTGGGTAGACCAGGGTGCATGTCACCTAATCACAATGAATCAAAGATGCAGTGTGAAGGGGCTGCTATCAGCAATTCTCCTCACTTCTACTCCTTGAAGATCTTAGAGTCTCCTCTAAATAAATACTGAGTACATCCATATGGGCTTTTGGCTTTGGGAAGTGCCATATTCGGATCTCTCCTGGGGGGCCCCACATATATTTGACTCTGCCTGAAAGCTTCCTGCTCCCAGCCATAATGAATTCCAACGTTTCTTCTTCCCAACTCCTTAAATCTTGCAGTTCTCACTTTGCACATCCCATCCCTTTGCCCAGAATGCCTTTCTCTCATTTATGAGTTTCCTGGGGCAGTTAGAAGAATGAGCCACACACATGGTGACCCCAAATCACACACACTTATGACTCAGTGTTGTAGAGGCCGGAAGTCTGAAGTCAAGGTGTTGACAGGGCCTTTCTGCTTCTGCAGGTTCTAGGGAAGAACCTTTGTTTGTCTCCTCCCACTGCACTCCGGGTGGTGCTTAGCATTCCTTGGCTTGGAGCAGCATTGCTGAGATCTCTGTCTCTGCTGTCACTTGGAGTTTTCCTCCGTGTTTCTCCTCTCTTCTTCTCCTTCTTTTCATTCTTTCTTTTATTTATTTATTTGGCTTTTTAGGGCCACAGTTGAGGCATACGGAGGTTCCCAGGCCAGGGGTCAAATCAGAGCTGCAGCTGCTGCTGGCCTGTGCCACAGACAGCAACGCAGGATCCGAGCCGTATCTGAGACCTACACCGTGGCTCATGGCAATGCCAATCCTTAACCCACTGAGTGAGGCCAGGGATCAAACCTGCATCCTCCTGGATACTAGTTGGGTTTGTTACCACTGAGCCACAACACGAGCTCCCTCTCTTCTTATAAAGACACCTGTTATTGGATTTAGAGTGGACCCTAAATTCAGGATGGTGTCTTCTTGGGATCTTTAAATAATCGCATCTACAAAGACCCTGTTTCCAAATAATTTCATTCTAAGGTCTTTGGTGGGCATGGATTTTAAGCAGATGCTATTCAACCCACTATCTTCCCTTTAGTTGGAAGAAAACAGAAATGAAAGAGGTCAGTGCCTTCTTTTCAATCAAAGCAGTCTGCCCAGCTCAGCCTTCTCGAGGGCTGAGGCAGCAAGTCCACACTCCCTCAGAAACTCACAAATAATTGGACTCCCAAGTTGCCTTTCCTCTCTCTCTCTACCGGAGTGGAGGAAGTAACCTGAGCAACGCAGGTGCAAGCGAAATGCATTGTCTTTAAATCTATGACCTGACCTGTCCCATGGGGGTTTTCATTAGCTTCTGTCAGAGATGCAAAATGCTACCTCCAGCCATCAAGACACATCCTCAAAGTTTTAATATCCAAGGTGGATTTTAAATTTCTCCATTTGATTTATGCCACGGAAAGACTAAAAGGGCCTCCGTTGAGCTTTTTCTCTTTCCTTATATCCTGAGAACATTTATATTATGAAAATGTAGAAAAAAAAAGTCAACAATTGTAAAGGAAATTCATTATAGATAAGTTCTGTTAGATAAATTTAGGAAAATTGTTTTTGTCAAAGACGGCATTTACCAGTTACTTCAGAGTAAAGGCCCAAAGCCGAGAGTGCCTGGTCATGGCCCCAACATAGACAACGTTCTCATTAACCTGCAGGCAACACAGTGACTGCGCAGCCCATGGAGCAGCGTCCTGCTCCCCCACCAGACTTGCGGCCCTCGGATGTAGCTCAGATGGCCTTTTGGCCTTAACACATCATTCTCCTGAATAAATGATTACAGGAAAGAATTAGGACCAACTGCTGACACTGAAAAATTTATCCTCTCTTGCAGTCAAATGATAGAGTCTAGGAGTTTGTCCCAATTTGCTCAGACTCTCAGGGCCCTCCTACCAGCCGGTGTCTGGAGGGCAACTCGAGCAGGCGTCTGCTTAGAACACAGGTGTGGAAGAGGAGTGCAGCCTCATGTTTTATTTATCCCCAGTAAAAGAATTGTTACATATGACATAAAGTAGCCAGATTATGAAACAGGAGCTGACATAAGTAACAATGTGTTGTATTTATGTCTAAAATTTCAACTGGAGGCTGGAAACTTAAGGAATTTATAGCCAAGGTGTGAAACTGTTTATCTCTATGTTGGTTGTTTAGAAAAATAAATATGAATGCCTATCAGTTCTCCTCTCTTCCTTGCTGTTGAAGAGCCTGGCCAAATTTTTCCTTCCCTCGGTGGAGTCACTCAAGCTCTGACCAGGGCCCGAGGGAAGTGCCAGACCTCGGCTTTACTGAGTGACCCCAGATCAGGAGGGTGGCACCTGGCTACCTTGTCTGACATGGCAGTGCAGCATCGCCTCCTCTGCTTGACTTAGGGAGAAACTTTTAATATTTAAGAGTGAGTTGATAGATAGCCAATAAGGACCCACTGTTTAGGGAACTGTGCTCAATATTTTGTAATAACCTCTAAGGGGAAAGAGAACGCATACATATGAATCACCTTGCTGTACACCTGGAACTAACACACCACTGTAAATCAATATATTGCGATTGAGAAAAAAGAAAAAACTGTTAATTGTCCCTGAATGTATTTCTTCCCTTAAGAGTCTACACTCATCTCCTACAGCTCTGTGTTAGGTGTGTGACTGAGTAAGGATATAGCCACCTCTTCTGAGAGAATTTTTTGTTTGTTTGCATTTGCCAGAGAAGGATCTAATTTAAAGTAGTGAGTGTTCAAAATGACCAATCTGGATTTACACTGATTCCAGGTAAGCATTTTCTTTGTTGTCCAAGAGTTTGTTTTAAAGTCATGCAATGAAGTAAACTTCTGGAGTTGCCTTTGTGACACAGCAGAAACGAATCCAACTAGGAACCATGAGGTTGCGGGTTTGATTCCTGGCCTCACACAGTGGGTTAAGGATCCAGCGCTGCCATGAGCTATGGTGTAGAGTCACAGATGCTGCCTGGATCCTGCATTGCTGTGGCTGTGGCATAAGCCGGCAGCTGCAGCTCTGATTAGACCACTAGCCTGGGAACCTCCATATGCCACGGGTTCTGCCCTAAAAGACCAAAGACAAATAAAATAATAAATAAATGAAAGAATAAATAAATAAATAAATAAAGTCAATTTCTTCTGGTCCAGTTGGTTACCAACTTCGGGCAGTCCTGAAGCAACCACTGTGTTTCCCAGTGCTTAGTAGGCCATTTCCTGGTCCTACAGTGACCAGCAGTGGGCTGTCACCAAGCAAGGGGCACGCCTGGCTGTTTTTTGGTTCTGAATGGGCAGGGACGGGGTACATGTTGTGGGTCACCCAAGAGAAGCGTGAATTAGATTTAGAGCATGGGAGAGAGGGGTGAACAGGCAGGGAGGGCAGAGAGAGAATAAAACGGGAGGGAAAAGGAGGGGAGACCATCCAAAGACATCACACTGTTTCAGAGAGTGGGCTGTAGGAGGATGCAGAGCAGAAAGCCAGAAACCAGCAGGGAGACAAGCAGGCTGATTTTTAGGACCTAGAAAGGAATAGGCTCTAAAAAAAGCATATAAAGGTGTTTTATCCTTAGAGGGTTCCCCCCCCGAGTTTTTTCTTTGTTTGTTTGTTGTTTTTGAGAATGGCTCCAGGGCTACACAGTATCTTTTCTGCACATTATTAACAAAATCTCTTTGGTCCTTGTTGAGTGGGAGAAGGGGGAAACACAGCAAGAGAGAGCTGGTGTGTGAGATGACAGTTTGGGATGATAGTTTGCCGGCTTCATATTTTCTTTTTCCCCTAGAGTTGAATTGTTTGGAGGTAAATATCTTTAGGAGAAAGACAAACTAGAGATGATGATTCAAGATTCCTGTTTTTGTCATGGACGCATGAGAAGGAGAATATGTTTGTTAACTCTGACACCCCTCCCGCCCCCCCTGCCTCCTTGGCAAGGAATACTGTAAACTGTGGGCCCTCACTTGGAAACAAAACAGTTTAACTGTGTTGAAAAACCGTCCTATATATTTAAATCACTTATAATAATATACCATGACTCATAATAAAGTAATATTTAGAGAAACAACACTGGGGGGACATACCTTGTAAATTTTATAAATCATAATTCGAACTTGGTTTTAAGGCATAGGATTGCTTACCTGGTGCGCTTTGTCTTTTAAGAAGGGGTGGACCTGGAGGCACAGAGTCCCAGGCCTCACCTGCACAGACGGCACCAACCTCTTCTCACAGTAAATCACCTCTCACCGGGGCCAACACGCATCATCTGTCTGCTTCCTTTCCCCCGGGCTCCCTCTGTGCATGTCCTAAGGAGCCGTGAACTGGTCCCAGGCCTGCAGTGGAGGGACGTGAAGGGTGACATGGCTCAGACCCACACTGGCTAATTAGAGTGGGGCTAATTGACCTTTCCTAGGAATTGGATTATCTGGCCTTTGGCAGCCAGAGAGGGGGCCTTTCAGTATCTATCTGCAACACGTCTTTGATCATAGTGAAAACTAGCTGTCAGAAATGTGAAATAAATTCAAAGCATAAGCCATAGAGAATCTGTCCTTTAAAAAGTCTGTTTTTTTTTTTTTTTTTTTTTTTTTTTTCAAAGAAAGATGGAGTTGAAGGGACAGTTTTTATTCTCATCCAATTAATATAAATTGGCATTTAGTGCTCATGGAGCCACTATGGAAAGGAAGTAGAGTATAAGAGAAGTCAATCAGTGGTCATTCGGTTCAGTCCAGAAGTCCTAAGTTCATATTGTCTTTAATCACGTTATCTCATTGCGAGCAATAACTATACAAAATATTCCTTAACCATTACATTTAAAAATACCTTTAAATAACTTCCTAAAGAGTTCTCATTTTATCTTTCTTTGACATAGAAGATACATTATTACAAACTGGTTCACTTATACAAACATCTGTTAGAATTCCTTTTTGGAAGAAGCACGTAATGAATATTGTGAATTTTTAAACAATCAAAAAATAGGGAAAATAAAATTTAAGGTGTGTTAAAAAATGTTCTTCAAAATTATCTGCAAAGGAGCTCCTTAATGCCAAATCACTTTTAAATTAAAATCTGATAACATCATTGACTATTAAATTAGGAAATCTTTTATCTGATCATTCTTGGCTGGATCACATTATTGCTTTTCTGGGGGGAAAATTGTGTGCTATGAAAAATTCAATTGAAAATGTGGGATTTTCAGGCCTTCAAATGTGAAGTTGGGACACAACAGGAAATATGACAACCCTCCAACTGAAATGATTTTTAACCATGTTTTATGATAAAAAGAAGTTTCACAGAGTTGGAAAGGACTAGAAGGAGTGAATCATAGTGAAGCTATCAAAGGCAGCCGGGTCTCATTTAAAGGCCACGGAAACCGGTACAGTGAGCACACGGACGAATGTAGATTGATCAGTGTGCTGATAAGAACAAACAGTATGTCCGATGTGCATGCTCCTATCATGAACTCCCACGCATAGTGGGATAATACCTGGAAGCGTGTTGGGCTTAGAGCCAGAAAATGTGGGCTTCAGAGCTGTCTCTTTCATTTCCTAAGTATCATATTTAGGCAGCCCACTAAAGCCATCTGAGACCTTCCTCACCTGGGAAACTGCCGCAGCACCAGCATGTGCTTCACAGGATCAGTAAGTCAGTCATTCAGCAAACCCAGGTGGTGTGTGTGATGACGAGGTCATGCAGTAGCTGCTGTAGATACAGCACTAGGACAAATCCGTATCTTTTCTTGAAGGTGGAACTGTCTGGCAACAGAGAGAAACACAGTACGGGCAGCCGCATGTGACAAGTGCTGTCTTCTTTGGGCATTGGGATGTGGAAGGAAACTGGCGTCAAAACAGCTGAGACTGGCATCAGCCCCTGGGGACAGTCAGACCTGTGGCCAGCCCTCCACTCTCTTCTCTCTACTTTGAATGACGGATGTGTCTGTAACTGGCCCTGGTTCTTACTTTCATTGTCTTGCTGTCTTAACCTTTTCGTTTTTTTATCAGACTGACCCAGACTTTCTTCTGCTGCCTCCAGATGGTCCCAGCCCTAGCGGGGCCAGAGTTTTGCTTCAGTTTTTAACTTATCTGACTCTTCTAATCATTCCTTTGCACCTGAAGCAGATCCACTGCAGCTTCCAAACCCCACTCTTCCATAGACTGGTCCTTCTCTGTCCATCGGCCACCCCACTTCCTCTCAGCAGCCATGTCCTGGAGCTTGGGGGACTCAGGAGGATATTGGGGATCCTTGGTCTGGGTTCTTGTCCTGGCTTCACACTTAAGAGCTGGATCACGTTGGACCTGTTATGAACTTCTCTTTGTCTCATCTTTATCTTCTGTGAAGTGGAATAGGAATGAGCAATAATGACAAGTAATATTGAAAGAGTTTTATTTATGCCAGGCACAGTTCAGCTCACTTCTGGGTGCTAACAGCAGCTCCCCAGAGCACTATGGGAATATCAAACAATTTACTGTATCTGAACACCTTGTAACACAGCCTGGAGCTCACATATACTATGTATTCCTTTTACTTTTATATTAATGTAATTGTTATTGGTATAGCACATGAAAGCATTTTCTAACAATGTGACATTATTAACTATTTTTGAATCTCATTATGAATCATTTTAGGACTTACCTGTCTAACTTTTTTCTTTTTCTTTTTAGGGCTGCACTCACGGCACATGGAGGTTCCCAGGCTAGGGGTTGAGTCTGAGCCACAGCTGCTGGCCTACATTACAGCCACAGCACTGCAGGATCCAAGCTGCAATGCTGGATCTTTAAACCACTGAGCAAGGCCAGGGATCTAACCTGCATCTTCATGGATACTAGTCAGATTCATTAACCACTGAGCCACGATGGGAACTCCCTGTCTAACCCTTCTTTAAGAACTTGGAAGACATTCCAGTAACTTTTCAATCCTCATTAATTTTTCTTGTTAGAGTAACATTACTTATTTTTACAAAGTTTAAAAAGGCTAAGGATGTTTTGAAAAGCATTATCAGGTTTTTCAAATTTTGCCTATTTCTTATATTCTAATTGTATCACCAGGCTCCCAAACATTTGAATCCTAACTGCATGTCATCAGAAGAATTCCTTTTGGGAAAAGTAAAAATGCATCAATTTCTTGTCTATTGCGGAATAACGGCTAGTTGGGTGAGAGTTGGTCATTGGTTGGTCATCACTCCCATAGATGTTTCGTTAATCCTGGGGTATCTCCACATTGAACATGCAGCAGGACAACAGCCCTGCTTGACAGCCTAAACCCAACCCCAGCTGAATGAATACCCACTTGTTTTGTCCACACTAAACAACTTATGTCACTGCCTTACTTGTTGAATTCATAACTTGTGTCCTCTTTGCCAAGCAGTATTCTGGTCTTTGAGGAAACAAAGATAAATAAGATGTTGTTGCCCTGCAGAAGCTTAAAACCATATTGAAAAATGCTACTGCCTTCTGGTGAAAATCTCTACTTCCCAAAGCTAAGGGATTATTTGTCTCTCAAGAGAACTAAATATTATTTGGGGCTTTAGAGTGGGTAGACAACTAAACTTTATCTAATTTATTGTCCATGGGACATGTTTTTAATGTGGCTTTGAACTGAACCAGTGTGGTGGTGCAGTTGTACCATCTGGCAAAGGGACCAGTTCTAAGATCAGCAACGTTTTCTACGAGTGAGTCAAAGAATTAAGCAGTTAATGGTCTCTGAACACATGGACGGAGACTGAGGGAAATGTGTCCCATAAATAGCACTGTAACTACTGAAATCTGCTTGGGGTCTTCCTGTTCCCCTCGCCGCTCTCCCCTGAGCCTTAGGAAAGTCTGGATTTGAAAGGAAAATCTCAGTTTTTGGATTTTTTCCATACTTGTCAGATTGTATCAGCCCCTGAGAATCTTCTCAGGTCCTTCATGTGTTTCCTGGCATCTGACCACATAGGGATATTTTTTGCATCAATTTTTAGTGCACAGAAAGCTGGAAAGTTACCAGAATAACTGTCACATCTGTAGATTCTGCTTATTCCACTCTTTGTACATTTTCCAAATAAGATTGTGTGAGTGAAGCAGCCAAAAAGGAATCCAAGGCTTTATTGATGAACAAAATAAGGTCCCACCCCCTTTAGTTTTCAAAGCTTGTAAATGTTGATAGTGATTTGACAACTATGTTTCAAATTGTGACTGTGGGTGGGGGGTGGTCTGCCCTCTGTACATTTCCTTACATTTTAAAGTCGTTAATATTATTGCTAATGACATATGTAGAAACTGAAGCTATGGAGGGAAAGTAATTTGCCCCAAATCATACAGCTAATAAATCTACTTGACTTTAAATTCCATGTTCTTTATTCCACGGTCTTCTGACTCCCCAAGGAACCCTTTGGGTATTGTGTCTTTGCTATTGATATTTGTCCGTCATTCATTGGAATTTCCTCTCAGTCATTTATGTTTTCAATTCATGGACATATTTTCTACATCTACTAGGTTCAAAGTGCCGCGTGAAGCATTTTGGTAAATAAAAAGAAAAGGGTGACGCAGTTGCAGCTTTCAAGGATTTCCAGGTTAATTTGGAAGATCCTCTCCTCTCTCTCTCTCTCACACACACACAGAGACACACACAGACACACAGAGACACACACAGACACACACTGTCCAAGCTCTGGCCACTGCAGCAGATAAGCATGGCAGGCAGAGATTATTGGGACTCAGAGGAGAGAGAAGGCCATTACTTTTATCTGGCCGGATCACATGCAGCACATTAGTCCCAAATGTGGAGAGAGGAGTTTCATCTGACAGAATTTTTGAGCCTCCTGGAAAAGAGCAGAATATGGGTGAAAATCTCAGGCTATGTTTGGAGCCCAATTCTCAGTTGTTCCTCCTTCTTGCCAAGTGTACGTCCTCACGTGGCCACTCTTGAGTGTACTCATGTCTTGTGTTGGTTTGATATGACTTGGGCTAAAGGTCGTGTACTGCTCCTAGAGTCCTGGCTGCATACGGAGATGATGATAAATGGTGGTAGAGTGTCTGTTATGTCCAATTACAATGGAAAATAGAGTACTGTCAGTGATTACTGCTGAGTGGACAACCACAATATCTCAGCGCCATGCATTAATAAGCACCTGTTTCCCCTGTGTCTTCATGTCAGCTGGGGTGGGGGGGTTGCAGCCCAAGCCTGCATTTAGCTGGAAAATTCTGCTCAAGCTGTGGGTGGGGCTACACTCAGTCCTCCCTGCGGCTCGGGCTCAGGTCTCTGCCGTGTGTGCAGTTGAGGGACCCAGGCTGAAGAGATGGAAACGTCCAGGGATTCTCTCTTGACAGCGAGGGCAGTGGGGCAAACACATTTTAAGGCCCTGGTCCAATCACATCTGCAAATGTCCTATTAGCCAAAGCTGATGACACACAAGGCAAGGAGGCCCAAAAGCAAGGACAGGAGGAAGGGAGATTTTGAAGGATAATATAATCTGCTGCACATACAAGGAGGGAGAGGCAAGAAGAGGAAAATCGTAAGATGGTTGGTCTAGAAGGGAGAAAACTCTAAACACCCTTGAAAAAGATAGTAAGATGCTAGATCATATTACCAGTAATACTGAGACACATTAGAAAGAATATGTGACACACACCAGAAGGTGGGTTTTTTTTGTTTGTTTGTTTTTGCTTTTTTGGGCCGAACCTACAGCATGTGGAAGTTCCCTGGTGAGGGGTCGAATCGGAGCTGCACCTGCCTGCACCATAGCCACAGCAATATGGGGTCTGAGCCGCATCTGCACCCTACACCATAGCTCACAGCAATGCCAAATTCTTAACCCACCGGGTGAGGCCAAGGATTGAACCCACATCCTCATGGATACTAGTCGGGTTCATAACCTGCTGAACCATAACAGGAACTCTATCTTTTTTTTTTAGCACAGCAAAAATTCTTATACTAAAGGATTGTGGGGAAAGACAAGAGGTAAGGAAGTAATTACAAAGCTCCTGTAATGATGAAGGCCTGAGATGGGCAGTGGTGATTAGGATGTAAAGCGGCTGAGGCTGTGAAGGGCACTTCCGCGTCAGAATGAGTTACCCTCGGGGCCTCATGGGATGTAACCTCCAGCTGGGAGGAGCGCCCGAGCTGGTCTTTCTGCTGAACCTTCTAGAAAACACAGGAGAGGAATCAGTTTTAGGTGGGAAGGGAAGCCTCGACACTTGAATAATATGGGGGACGGTGGTGCTTTGACAGTAATAGGGACATCAGAAAGGGGCAGACTGAGGGGACAGAGAATGACACAGAGTGACTGCTGCTGAGTAGGAGTGGTTCTGGGGACAGCTGGGAAGCTGCAGGGACAGGCAGCAGGAGGAGGAGCTGTTGATGTGACAGAGGTCCAGGACCTGGGATGAGACGAGCTTAGAGTGGGATTTAGGACTGGAGGGCACAGGGAGTGGTGACCTTCCTGGGTGGACGAGGCAGACAGCAAGTGGTGGTGTGGGCAGAAGTGCTGGCAGTGACAGCAGAGCACTTGAGGAAGGATGGGGGTTTATGAGGGTGACAGGCATTGTCGTGGTGGGGGTGGGCGTTCTTTAAACTCCCTGAGCTGGGGGCGGATGGCGCTGGGGTTGTTGAGAAGGCAGAGTCCTCACTCTGTGGGAGGAAGGACAGACAGATGCGCCACTGCTTCTACCTACTAGATATTCTGAAGCTCAGATGTGGCTTAAGTTAGTTTCTGTCCTAGCAAATGGTCTGAGGTGTCACCTCAGTTCTACTGAACTTTAAAGGCTCCTGCTCGTAGACAGCAGTATATAGATGCAACACATTTCTGCAGATGTGTGCTGATTTTAACGGTGAGACTGGATGGAAATGGTGAATGATCCTAGCTTGGCCTCCGTACCCTCTCCTCTTGCTTTGTTGGCCTGGCAGCGTGATGGCTAGTGATGTTGGGGGTGTATGCGGGGTCCACTGTGAACTAGTGAATTGTAAATTCTAGGGAAAATTGCCCCGTAATTGGTAATAACCAACTCTCTGTGCTTTTAAAAGCAGAAATGAGTGCTGGTGTTTAAATGTGATAATTATAAGGACATAGCATTTCTGCTAAATCAGTTTTAAAAACATATTACTTTTCAGTGTGCTCCTGTATGCAGTGTGACACATGCTTCTTTCCTGCCGGATTTCATGTCCCCTGGAACACTGCTTCAGTTTTCTCCTGTCCTTGTGCTCCCTTTATTCCAGCGTTTCAGTTTCTGGCCCTGGGTTACCACCACTGTGTAACACACACGTGTGTCAGGGCTGGACCTGCTATAGGCAAGCCGTCTATCCTGATCAGTCACATGTGTCACCTGCCTTTCGGTTCCATGACTGCTCACAGGCATCGGCCATAAGCTGGTGTCTTTCGCCCCCTCTGACTGAAGGCCCTCTGACGGGCTGTGCTGCTGGACTGTAGAAATGGCCAGAACACTGTAAATTGACTCTAATGGCAACAATAAAAATCATTAAAAAAAAAGAACCGAAGGCGAGTTCCACCCGACCCGGTGTTCTGATGCCTGCGGTGTTTCTGTTTCACTCCCCACAGCGCTGTGACCTGGATCAGCAGAGCATCGTTCACGTGGTGCTGCGACCCCAGAGAAATGGCCAAGAAAGGGGCGTGGCTGCAGGGCATCGCCCGGGGCGCGCGGGGCGGGAGCCCGCGAGCCTGACCCGCGTGGACCTCAGCGGCTCCGTCCTCCCCGGGGACGCCGTGGGCCTGGCGGTTATTCTGCAGGATGACAGCGCCGACGGTGCCGCGCCAGCTGGGAGGCCCGGTGAGTGTGATGGCTCTGTCTGCGGCCAGCAAAGTGTTCTGCGGGGTGGCATCTCTACGGAGAACGGCCTCTCTGTGTATTTAGTCCACAACACGTTTTAAACTGTAAAGGGAGACTTGCCTAGAGTGAGAGGTTATGGATGTAAAATTTGAGTTGACACATTTAATACGTACAATGAGACAGGACCTTTATATGAAAAATGAATGCAAGGGATGGGGAAGGTGTCAGGACCATGGTGGTAATATTTTGGGTTTATTTAGGAGGAGCTGGGGGTGTCGGGAACATGTGATATGCTGCGCCAGGCTCAAAATGTGACCAGGGTACCTGTGCATCTCTCACAACTTCTGCTTTTCTCTTCTTATATTTCTTACTTTCTTAAAATACATTTTGGGAGTTCCCGTTGTGGCTCAGGGGGCTAAGAACCCGACATCGTCTCTGAGGACACGGGTTTGACTCCTGGCCTCGCTCAGTGGGTTCAGGATCCGGCACTGTCGCCAGCTGTGGTGTAGGTTGGAGATGTGGCTCAGATCTGGCATTGCTGTGGCTGTGGCACAGGCCTGCTGCTGCAGTTCCGCAGTGACCTCCTAGCCTGGGAACCTTCATATGCTGCAGGTGAGGCTATAAAAAAGATAAATAAGTAAATAAATTTTGGTTGATTATGTTTCTGATGATATAAAGAAATTTTTAAAAAGGAATAAGAGAACTTCAGCAGTAATTCTGGTCACTTATGGGTTCTAAGAACAAATAACAAAGTCAATAGTTCCTTTGTGTGAAAGAAGTTTTCCTTCTTTTTATGCTACAGTCCCTTTCAAGATTTTTTCTTTTTTCTTTTTTTTTTTTTTTTGCAAGAATGGTGACCCCTTTGTTATTTTGACAATATTAATGTGTTTCCCTTAGTTTTTTATTCTCCAATCTAAAGAGTCAAAATTATAACAGGCTTTGACCACATGTGACAAAAAATACAAAATACTACAATGACTGTACAAGGGAAAATGTTATTTTTCTCCCACACACAGTAACTGAAGACATGGGTAGACAGGTGGACAGACCAGTCAATCCATAGCAGCCAGAGCGCTCTCATAGTTTTATAAATGAAGCATCTACAATGAATTTCATTTGGGAAGAAAAAAAAGGCCCCTGGTTACAAAATGTTTCAAAGCCTCTGTCTTTTGGGAGTTCCCGTGGTGGCTCAGTGGTAGCGAACCCGACTGGTATCCTTGAGGACACAGATTGAATCCCTGGCCTCGCTCAGTGGGTTAAGGATCCAGCGTTGCCATGAGCTATGGTGTAGAGTCACAGATGCTGCCCGGATCCTGCATTGCTGTGGCTGTGGCATAAGCTGGCAGCTGCAGCTCTGATTAGACCCGTAGCCTGGGAACTTCCATGTGCTGCAGGTGTGGCCCTAGAGAGAGAGAGAGAAAAGCCTCTGTCTTTAAGAAAGAAATTTGAGAGAAACTCGTTTTTGTGTCTGTGTATTTCCAGGGTGTTCAGATTAGAACAAGAAGAATTTAAGGGCTTGCCAAATGTGAGAGGACTCTAAAGGGTGGATAGTTGGGCTGTGGCCACAAAAGTAGCTGCAACAAATAAGAGCCTCAACTAGAACGTGTCTTTCAGGTTTTATAGGTGGAAAGGATAATTGGCCAATAGAAGAGGCAATGCCATGTTGTGTAGTGACAGCCGGGTGTATTCTTTGCACTTAGAAGCTTGGAATAGTAGATTATGATTTATAAGAGGAAGTCAAAGAACTGAAAGGAGTCATTTAACAATTCCTTGAAGCAGTGGTTCTCGTGGTTCAGTGCTCGTTGGAGTCACCTGAGGGCTGGGTCCAGCCCAGTCTGCCTGGGGTGGAGGTTGAGAATCGGCCTTTCTAAGCTCCCAGGTCTTGTTAAAAGTATGGTCCTTTGGGCCATGCTTTGAGTAACACTGTCTATAATAGTAAGAAATCGTATTGTTTAAAATATTGTTAATGGAATTTAAGTATATTATTTTATAAACATTTGAAAAGGAGCATTGAGTTAGGTCCTCCTGGACTCCAGGAACCGAATGCATGAAGGAAGTTCACGTGCTATATTGGTGTTTCCTTAATGAAACACCATTCATCATCTCCTGACAAACAAATGAGAAGAAGCTATTGGATCTAGGGGAAAAAAAAGATATATTCACTAATATTTGTCATAAAGTTAACTATTTAAATATTAATGAATCCATATTCCATGCCAGGCACAATTCTAGGTGCTGCGATATGGCAGGAACTAGAAATAGTCAAATTGCCTACCCAGGAGTTCCCATCGTGGCTCAGCAGAAACGAATCTGACTAGCATCCATGAGGATGCAGGTTCAATCCCTGGCCTCGTTCAGTGGGTTAAGGATCTGGTGTTGCCGAGAGCTGTGGTGTAGGTCACAGACATGGCTTGGATCCCGTGTTGCTGTGGATGTGGCATAGACCAGTGACTTCAGCTCCGATTTGGTCCCTAGCCTGGGGATTTCCATGTGCCAAGGGTGTGGCTCTAAAAAAAAGGCAAAAAAATAAATAAAATTACCTACCCAGGAGAATCTCATCCTAGTTGGGGAGAGAAGAGAATAATCACAAGAAAATAGCTAGTAAGTTATATGTCCTCTCGTGAAAACTTTAGCAGGGTAAGGGAATAGAGAGGGTTTGGAGGGGTCCTGTTTTGTAAAATGTGGTCAGAGGCCTTTCTGATAAAGTGACATTTGAGGAGAGCACTACGGGAAGTGTCCATTCAAGAGTCTCAGGCTGGAGAGGTCAGTGAGTGTATGAACCCAAGGCAGGACCATGCCTGGGAGCAAGGAGGACAATGTGGCTGGTGCAGGGGAAGGGAAATAGTAGGGCATTCAGGAACATTTTTCTATACAATAAGTGTCCATCTTATTACTAAATGAAAGAGAAAACTTTTGATGAAGCATTACATGCTGAATGCATTATTGAAATAAAACTTGGAAATGTAAAATTGAAAAGAATTAAATAGACAAATATAAATTTAAAATAAATTACCTCTACCATTCCTTGTCAAAGTTATACTGGAAACCCTAGCTAATTCAATAAGTCAGGGAAAGGAAATAAAAGGTATACAAATTGGGAAGAAGACATAAAACCAACTTTGTTCATAGATGGTATGGTGGTCTATGTAAAAAAACCTGAAAGATTTGCCCCAAAAACCAACTTTTGGAACTAATAATTGATTTTATCAATGTTGTATGATAGAAGATTAATATAAAAGAATCAATTGCTTTCTTATAACCAGCACTGAACAGGTGTAATTAGAAAAATACCATTTACATTAGCACCTCTCAAAGTGGAATACTTAGAAATAAGCCTAACAAAATATGTCCAGGATCTGTATAAGGAAAATCATACAACTTTGCTGAAAGAAATCAAAGAACTAAATAAATAGAGAGGCTTTCCATGTTCATGGATAAGGAGACACAATATTATCAAGATGTCAGCTTCCCAGTTTAACATGTACAATTACAGTCAAAATTTTAGCAAGTGGATATCAATAAATTTATTCTAAAGCTTATACTGGGGAGGCAAAAGAACCAGCATAGCCAATGCAATATTAAAGAAGAACAAAATCAAAAGACTAATGCTTTCTGGATTTAGGAATTTCTACAAAACTGTGATAATCAAGAGAGTGTGATATTGATCAAACAGACAATGAGTTCTAGAGAACAGAGAGCCCTTCCATATGTGACGGACGCAGCCGGAAAAAAAAAAAAAAAAAAAAAAAAAAACCCAAAACCAAAAAACTTTACACTCTGCACGCTCAAAAAATAACTCAAAATGGATCATGGATCAGAGAGCTACATTTAAGACATAATACTAAATACTCATGTTGCAACAGAAGAAAGGGTGGGGGAAAAACTGTAATTGTAATGTATACATGTAAGGATAACCTGACCCCCTTGCTGTACAGTGGGAAAAAAAAAAAAAAGACATAATACTAAAACACCTGGAAGATAACAGAGGAGAAAACCTAAGTGATGACTTTTTAGATACAACGCCAAAGGCATGATCCACGAAATAAGTAAATGATAAGCTGGACTTCATTAAAATTAAATTTTTCTGCTCTGTGAAAGACAATGTCAAAAGAATGAGAAGACAAGTCATTGGGGAGAAAATATTTGCAAAAAATAGACATAGATTTAAAAAAATGAAAAAAAATCGGTCGAAGAAATGGAAAAAAAAATTAAATAAAAAAATAGACATAGATTTTAAGGACTGTTTCCTAAAATATACAGAATCTCAAAACTCAATGATAATTAAATGAACAATCTGTGAAAAATTGGGAAAAGAGCTGCATAGACACCTTACTGAAGAAGATACACCGATAGCATGTGACCATATGAAAAGATGCTCCATATCATATGTCATTAGGGATCTGCAAATAAAAAAAAAAAAAGGAGCTATCACTATACATACACGTTTTAGAATGGCTAAAATCCCAAGCACTGACAACACCATATAATGGTCAGAATATGGAGCAACATCAACTTTCATTCTTGCTAGTGGGAATATAAAATGGGACAGCCACTTCGGAACATGATTTGACAGTTTCTCATTAAACATATACTTACCATACAACCAGCAATTGTGCTTCTTGGTTTTTACTCAGATGGATCAAAAACATATGTTCACACAATAATCTGCATGCAGATGTTGACAGAAGCTTTGTTCCTAATTGCCAAAATTTGGTAGCAATCAAGATGTTCTTACGTAAGTGAATTGCTAAACTGTAGTGTATCCAGACAATGTCATTTAGTGCAAAAGAGAACTAAGCCATCAAGCCATGAAAAGATGTGGAGGAAACTTCAATGCACATTGTTAAGAAAAAGAAACCAAGTGGAGACGCCTAAGACGTATGAGTCCAACTATATGAGATTCTGGAAAAGAGAAAATTATGGAGAGAATAAAAACCTCAGAAGTTGCCAGGGGTTGTCGGGGGAGGGTTGGATGAATAGTCAGGGTACAGAGGCTTTTTAGGACAGAGTTAACTATTCTGTTAACTGATACAGTGGTGGATTCCATGCCGTTGTAAAATCCGTAGAATATGAGATACCTAGAGTGAGCCCCAGTGGGAACTATGGATTTGAGTCGTAATGATGTGTTCAGATAGGTTCACAGGTTGTAGCAAATACACTGCTCTGGAGAGGGATGTTGATTAGTGGGGCAGCTGGTGTGTGTTGGGAAAGGGGATAAACAGGCGCTCTCTCCTCTTTGCTCAGATATGCTGTAAACCTAAAACTGCTCTAAGCAATAAATGAAATGACTCCTAAGACTTGAGCCCTGGATACATACTAGAGATACATCATGATTATCAGAGAATATGTTCTTATCAGCAATTTCGTGCCAGTGGTTGAATGTCATACAAGATGAAAATTATTCTGGGATTATAAATTAGTTGCCACCTGCCAAATACGCATCAGTCATGGAAGCCTTCTAATGAAATAGAGTGACAAACTTCAGATTAATTCTCATGTTATCCAAAGATAAAATCTCAGGTACTTGAAAGTGTGTATTATACATGCTAATGACTTTAAACTAGATGGTGTGAATTTCTTGGTGTGTGGACAGCTTTAAACCTTTCCTGAAACGACAAAATTTTGGAAGTCATACTAGAGCAATTTAAAGTTGCCATCACATCAAATTATTAAAAATACATTATGATTCTACCAAGTACTTGTTATTTTCTCTGAATAGAAAATTTTACTCTAATTTACTCTTTCAGTATGACATGTGAAAACACAGAAAATGATACTGCATTTTAAGAGGAATCTTGCCCACCTGACATATTTGGAGGTGGGTTTTTGAGTTCGAGAAAATAGCCCTGTGTTCCTTTCCAAGAAGCCTGAACACCATTCCAAAAGCAGCGTGAGTTTCCCATTCCTTTTTATTGTGCTTTCCATATAAAGTTGGCCTTCCGTATCCTGGGGTTCCACAGCCATGGATTAAACCAACTGCGGTTGAAAAATATTTGGGGAAAAAAAATGCAGAAAGTTCCAAAAAGCAAAACTTGAATATGTCAATTGCCTGGCAACTACGTACATAACATTTACATTGTATTTACAACTCTTTACATACATAGATTTGCATCATATTAGGTGTTGTGAGTAATCCGGATATGAGTTAAAGTACCTAGGAGGATAAGTGTAAGTTGTATGCAAATACTATACCATTTTATAGAAGGGACTTGAGCATCCATGGATTTTGGAGTCTTGAGGTCGGGGGTGGGTGGGGGGTGTTCCTGGAACCAGTGCCTCATGGACACCGAGAGATGCCTCACTGCACTATAATTAGTTCCTTGTCACATTTTTTGCTTTCCACTTTGAAGGGAGGCTCATTAGATGCAAGTAAGGCTCATACAGTTCCTACCTTCATTGCCTGGAACATGGATGGTACTGGATGTGTTATCATACTGCCGAAGTTTTATTCAACATGTAAAATGACTCTTACAACTCTTCAACTCTTACAAGTTCATCACATGTGGTGGGGACAAATGGTCCGTAACTGCATGAGGAGAGCACGTGCTGTGTGCCACGGGGTGTGCAGAGAACCAGCAACAGTGCTAAGCCTACGGAAGTCAGAACCTGATAAGCAGGGAGTTAGAGATGATCAAGCACTCCACACAGAATGGCACAGGTGTTAAATAAATAGCTGTCTCGTTTGGTATTTTCAGCCGTCTTCTGAGTACTTTTTATTATTATTGTTATTATTATGGTAAAAGAACACAAAACATAAAATTTACCATTTTAACCATTTCTAAGTGTACAATTCAGCAGTGTTAAGGATATTCACTTTTTTTTTTTTTTTGGCTGTGCCTACAGCATACAGAAGTTTCCAGGCCAGGGATCAAACCCAAGCTACTGCAGTGACAATGCCAGATCTTTAACCACTTAGGCAACCAGGAAACGCCAGGATATTCACACTGTTATGCAATCAATTTCCAAAAGTTTTCCATTTTGCAAAACTGAAGCCTGGTAGCCATTAACTGCTCTCTGTTTCCCTGGCCTGCAGCCCCTGGCGCCACAGTTCTACTTTTCATCTCTATGAACTGGACTACTGTAGATACTTTATATAAGTGGAATCATACTCTGTATGTCTTTTTGTGCCTGGCTTATTTCACTTAGCCTGATGTCTTTCATATCCGCTTGTGTTATAGTGTGGGTCAGAACTTCAAAGAACTTCTTGATAACAGGATATGCAAGGGTTAATGGGAAGATCAAGATCGTAAATCAGTGTAATATGGGGACTTAGAGGAGGGGGAGGCTAGACAGGCATCCTAGGTGGGCTCTAAAAGATAAGAAGAATTTGTCGCTGTTGGGGGCTTGGAGGAGGACGGGGAAGAGGTCGGTCACACCCTGAGAGGTAGGGGAGCCTGTGGAATGTTCAGAGAGAGCGAGCCCTGGCTGGATTATGTTACGGCTGCAGAGGATTCGTGGCATCCGAAAGATCTTTGTGGGGAGCTCTGAGTGCCCAAAGTCTCCGTGACAAAAAACAGCTCCGAAAACTGTCAGTCACATCTTACTTTCTCTGCTGGTGTTTAAGAAAGCGTTCTGCATATGGTGCATTTTTTTTTTTTTCCTTAAATGCATAAGAGACATGCAGTTGCGTAAAGCTGGAAGGAGTGCCAGTGTGTCCTTCTATGGGTGACAGGATTACAGGGAGGAAGATGCTGTGTGTGTGAGCAGCTGACCTCAGCAATGTCTCCTAGTTGGCTGGGTGGGTGAGCTTATGCCGGAAATGGGCAAGACTGACCGAGGCTGACCTTCTCACTCTGCTTCTTTCAGTGCCTGGCTTGGCACATGTGACTCTGTGGGAAGTGTCCTTGGTTGCTGTTGTTGTTTGTTTGTTTTAAAACATAAGAAGTTAGTAAGGAAGGATCTGTGGGGGAGAATGGTGGAAAGTGACGATGTTAAAATCACTAAGGTTCAGTGGGTGCTTGCCGGTTGCCCCAGGATGTTTCGATTTTCCTAATGTCCCCTCTGCAGAGTCATACTGTGACTAAAAGGGTAGGGAATTTTCGGCTTAGACTACATGAGGTCTCTGTGACCGTGTGCTCTCCATACAAGGCCTCTACAGTGTGTGATGTGCGTGTGCCCCTCTCCTGGGGGCCTCAGGCCCCAGGACGGTAGAGAATTTACATTTTTGCCCTTGGAGCCCTGAAGCCTTCTGGAGGATGCAGGACAAGTGCCAAGATGGCAAGATTTGCACTTGACCCGAGGCAGGATATTTCCAGCTGGTAAGGTCCATTGTGGGACTCGTCCAAGCATTCTAATTAATGGAGCATGCCAGAAGTGCAGGCAGTATTCCATTTTCTTGATTTGGTTAGAAGGAAGATAAAGAAAAAATTACACATGGAGTGGTAAAAGTCGACTTTCTGTAATAACCTCTTTTAAAACTTTGTAAATTTTGTGAAACATGTATTGAAGGTGTTGTTTTGTAAGACTCAGAGCTTCCAAAAAATTTACATCTAATTCAGGAATCTTTGTTCCACCTATGGGAGTGTGCAAAATGTCCATTTTATAAAAGAAATTGAAACCCTCAGGACAAGTATACTCTCTGGACCTTCATTTTTAATTCACTTTTTAGGTAATACGCAGAATCCAGCCCAATCTCCTACACCTTCTAAATCTATTGAATCATAATTAATTTTCCAAATGATATTTCTGAACTTCTGTAAGATCTTAAAAGTGTTTCCTCAACCCCAAAAGATAAAACTAAATTCACTACCTTTGGTATTAGAGGTGTGTTATTACACTCTGATTCTTGGAATGTTAATGCTCTAACTTTTTGGGGGGAAGGTAGTCATTTATTTTTATTTCTTTTATTTTTATTATTAAAATATAGTTGATTTATAATGTTTCTTCAAGTTCTGTTGTAAAGCAGCATGACCCAATCACATACTTTTCCCTGTGCCGTACGGTAGGGCCCCATTGCCTATCCATTCCAAATACAACAGTTTGCATCCAAAAAAAAACCCCAAAATGCCCATCCCTCCCACTTCCTCTCCTTTCCCCCCTGGGAACCCCAAGTCTGCTCTCCTTGGCCATGGTCTGTTTCTGTTTTTTAGGTAGGATCATCTATTCCATATTTTAGATTCCGCAAATAAGTGATATCATATGATATTTGCCTTTTTTTTTTTTTCTGGTTTACTTCACTTAGTATGAGAATCTCTAGCTCCATCCATGTTGCTGCAAATGGCATTAGTTTGTCTTTTTTATGGCTGAGTAGTATTCCATTATATTATGTACCACATCTTTTTAATCCATTCATCTGTCAATGGACATTTAGGTTTTTCCATGTCTTGACTATTGCAAATAGTGCTGCTATGAAGATAGGGGTGCATGCATCTTTCTCAATGAGGGTTTTGTCCAGATATGTGCCCAGCAGTGGAATTGCTGGGTCATATGGTAGTTCTTTTTTTTTTTTTTTTTTTTTTGGTCTTTTTAGGGCCGCACTGGTGGCATATGGAGCTTCCCAGGCTAGGGGTCTAATCGGAGCCGTAGCTGCTGGCCTACACCAGAGCCACAGCAACTTGGGATCCAAGCTGTGTCTGTGACCTGTGCCACAGCTTACAGCAACGCCAGACCCTTAACCCTCTGAGCAAGGCCAGGGATCGAACCCGCAACCTCATGGTTCCTAGTCGGATGTGTTAAACACCAAGCCACGATGGGAACTCCCGGTAGTTCTATATTTAGTTTTCTGAGGTATCGCCGTACTGTTTTCCATAGTGGTTGTACCAATTTACATTCCCACCAACAGTGGAGGAAGGTACCTTTTTCTCAACATCCTATTCAGCATTTTTTACTTGTTGACTTGTTAATGATGGCCATTCTGACTGGTGTGAGGTGGTACCTCATAGTTTTGATTTGCAATTCTCTAATAATTAGTGATGTTGAGCATTTTTTCTTGTGCCTGTTGGCCATCTGCATATCTTCTTTGGAGAAATGT
This sequence comes from Sus scrofa, assembly GCF_054392235.1. Taxonomy (NCBI): domain Eukaryota; kingdom Metazoa; phylum Chordata; class Mammalia; order Artiodactyla; family Suidae; genus Sus; species Sus scrofa. Next base: position 5,899,384 of record NC_139383.1, read on the forward strand.
CTATTTAGGTCTTCTGCCCATTTTTCAATTAGGTTGTTTTTTGTTGTTGTTGTTGAGTTGCATGAGTTCTTTGTATATTTTGATGATTAGGCCTTTGTCTCTTGCATGGTTGGCAAAGATTTTCTCCCATTCTGTGGGTTGTCTTTTCAATTTTTTTAATGGTTTCCTTTGCTGTGCAAAAGCTTTTGAGTTTGATTAGATCCCATTAGTTTATTTGTGTCTTTATTGTCATTATTCTAGGAGGTGGATCAAAAAAGATGTTACTGTGATTTATGTCAGGAGTGTTCTGTGTTTCCTCTAGGAGTTTTATAGTATTTGGCCTTATATTTAAGTCTTTAATCCGTTTTGAGTTTATTTTTGTATATGGTGTTAGATAGTGTTCTTTTTATACTTTTACATGTAGCTTTCTAGTTTTCCCATCACCATTTATTGAAGAGACTCTCTTTCTTCCACTGTATTTTTTTTCTCTTTGTCATAGATCAGTTAAGCATAGGTGCTTGGATTTTCTTCTGGACTTTCTGTCCTATTCCATTGATCTATATTTCTGTTTTTGTGCCAGTACCATATTATTTTGATGACTGTAGCTTGGTAGTATTGTCTAAAATCAGGAAGCTTGATTCCTTCATTTTCGTTTTATTTTGTCAATATTGCTTTGGCTATTTGGGGTCTCCTGTGTTTCCATAAAAAATGTATTTTATTTATTTATTTATTATTATTATTATTATTGTCTTTTGTCTTTTCAGGGCTGTACACCCATAGCACAGGCTAGGGGTCAAATCAGAGCTGTAGCCACTGGCCTACACCACAGCCACAGCAACTCAGGATCTGGGCCGTGTCTGTGACCTACACCACAGCTCATGGCAATGCTGGATCCTTAACCCACTGAGCAAGGCCAGGGATGGAACCCACATCCTCATGGTTGCTAGTCATGTTCCTTAACCACTGAGCCATGATGGGAACTCCTCCATACAAATTTTAAAATATTCTGCTCTACTTCTGTGAAGAATGTCTTTCGTAATTTGGTAGGGATTACATTGAATCTGCAGCTTGCCTTGGGTAGTATAGTCGTTTTGATGGTATTGATTCTTCCAATCCAAGAGCAGGGTATGTCTTTCCATCTGCTTGTGTCATCTTTGATTTCTTTCATCAGCATCTTTTAGTTTTCAGAGTATAGGTCTTCTGTCTCTTTAGGTAGGTTTATGCTGAGATATTTTATTCTTTTTGATGCAATTGTAAAGGGATGGTTTCTCTGATTTCTCTTTCTGATTTTTCATTATTAGCATTAGAAATGCAACTGATTTCTGGGTATTAATTTTGTAGCCTGCAACTATGCTAAATTCATTAATGAGTTCTAACAGTTTTTTTGGTGCTGCCTTTAGGGTTTTCTAGGTATAATATCATGTCATCTGCAAACAGTGATAGTTTTACTTCTTCTTTTCCAATTTGGATTCCTTTTATTTCTTTTTCTTCTCTGATTGATGTGCCTAGAAGTTCCAAAACTATGTTGAATAATAGTGGCTAAAGTGGACATCCTTGTCTTGTTCCTAATCTTAGTGGAAACATTTTCAATTTTTCACCATTGAGAATGATGTTAGCTATGGGTTTTTCATATATGATTTTTTATTATGTTGAGGTAGGTTCCCTCTATGCTCATTCTCTGTAAAGTTTTTATTAGAAATGGGTATAGTCATTTATTTTTATTTTTTACTTTTTTAAGCTATATTGGAGTATAGTTGGCTTACACTGTTGTTCTAGTTTCAGGTGTGCAGTAAAGCAAATCAGTTATACAAATAAACACATCTATTCCTTTTTCCCATATAGGTCATTACAAATTATTGAGTAGATTTTCCTGTGCTACACAGTAGGTTCTTGTCAATTATCAATTTCGTACAGTAGTGTGTATCTTCTCTGTGTACAATATTTAGTCCGTGAGTGGGGTTGTAATTTGCTTGGGAATCAAATGTCCATTTGTTTGGCTAGTGGGTTAAGTAAAATCCCTTGATCCTGGATTATTTTTTGTATCCTAAGTGTTTACCACAGTGCCTATTTCTTGGTAGGCCCTTAATAAATACTTGTTGCAGGAAAATTCTGTAGGAAAAGGAGGAACAAGAGTTTGTTTTAAATCCTTAGGCCAGACACAGTACTTCAGTGTGTGATGTGATACAGATTCTAAGCTTAGTGGCAAAAAGCCCAGGCTCTGGTCTAACGAGCCACAGTCTGGCTCTGCCTCTTACTGGCTCTGTGGCCTTGGACAATTTGCTTTTTGCTACTCAAAGTGTGATATGTGGACCAGTGCTATCACCATCACTTGGGAGTTTGTCAGAAATGCAGAGAATCGAAGGCCCCATCCCAAACCTACTGAATCAGAAACTGCATTTTAATAAGGTCCTCAGGTGAATCATTCATGGTCAAGTTTGAAAAGCACTGATTTTCTTAATATTCTAGACCTCACTTTCCCCATGTATATTATAGGGAAAATGAGTTACCTACCTCATAAAGTTGACTCCAGCTACTTCAAGACCAGAGCTTATACCAGTGCCTGGCATGTACTGCACACATAATAACTTTTAGTCATTTTTGCTTTTCTTTCTCTTTCTAGCTCACATGATCAAAAGGACTGCTATTGGGTCAGGGCTCTAAAATCAATCTAAGTTTATAGATCCAGGGCTACCTGGGTATGATCATTAAAAAAAAAAAAAAAAAAAAAAAAACTGAAGGTGGGTTCCCCCATCCCTTATTCCAGAGGCTTCCTACTCATAAAACTACCTTGTTTCTGCTTACTCTGGTTTTGGAGTGGAGGTTTTATTTTATTCTTTTAGCTTTTTAATTATTTGTAAGTGTTGTCACACCTACCACGTATTTAGGAGCAAATTAGAATAGTAGGCATTCTAAGGTAATGAGAAAAGACATAAAGAACAAAACTTCTTCTGGCTATTTTCCTAACATTTTACCTTTTCATTTTCTTCTGGCCTTAAATCATGTATAGTGGTTCCCCCCCCCCCCCGCCTCTTATTCTTTTAGATAATGTACTACTCCTTTTAGAATATTCCATCAGAATCTACAGTTAATTTTTGACTTTTCAAAATCTATGTTTGGTCATCAGGAACCACATGGACATAAAGGAAGTTTAAATATGACCCCCCCCCAAAAAAAAAGATGAGGTTATTTTAGTTATTTTTTCTATTGGGACTTGCTCAATGGACCCTTTGACTGCATCCAGTATTTTGAAAGAGCAGATTATCTGGGGACTGTTGACAGGTGAGCACCACAGGGGACGTTATCAACCTGGCCCTGACAACCAGTGATGGATGAGGGGAGTATCGGAACAAATTAGTGTTGAGCTTAACACAGACAGAGCTTATGTTTTAAGCAAGCAAGAAGATGATGCACACAGATTCAAGTTCGATCAGCTGGTCACATGTTTCTGACCAGAGTCGCTGTATGAAACACACTGAGGACTGAACGCTGCTAATGACCCTTTGATTTTTACGTGAATCTAATACGTGAGTCCTTATATGGATCTCAAAGTATTCATCCTCACATAACTACAAGGAAAAGAAATGTGTGCATCTTCATGACACTCTGCCTTTCCGAGACAAGACGCTGTTCACTAACCCTTGACAAACTAAGGCAAACGTTTTAAACTGGAAAGATGGCTTCGGCAAGTGTGATCTGTCAGTCTTCACAGATTACTTCTGTTTGCTGTGTGGCTTTTTTTATTGTCACAAAGAATGTAAAGACACAGCTTAGTAAGTGATGCTTATGCCTGAGGAATTATTTATAACAGCTGCTTATTGTGTGGATTTCTGATGCCAATATAAACATTTGGATGATAAAGAACCCATCAGAACTCTTTGATTTCTGGCTGATGGCTGTGACGACACCTTTCTTTTAAAAATTGCTGAGGCTTTTGATATTATTTTACTGGTTTAACTTTCATAGTGACATGACTAAAATTTTGGTGGCGTCTCATTACATTTAATAAATAAATATGCTGTTGGGGATAGATAGACCAAGAGTGCTAGGAACTAGGATTTTTCTGTGAGGCAATATAATTCAAATTGACCATATAGGATTTTCCTTTATGAAAATGAGAAAGATTATATCTATTACAAAGTATTTTATGTTATAATTAATATTGCTGTCATAGCTGTCGTATTCCACCTGTGTCAACTTATTCTGGTAAAGTATAACCATATCTTTAATTTTTTTTTGCTTATTCTAATCTCTTTATGTCAATAAGAAATAGTACATCTCAACAAAATGTATCTTCAGTGGTACTAATTTAGGGCTCTTGTATGGTTACACATTTCTACCACTTGCTGCTACTTACAGATGAACCAAATAGAGCCTTTTGTAATCTTTTGTATATAGATCAATCCAATATTTTTCAGACCTGCTATTTTTCGGGCTTCTCTTTACCATTTTCATAAGTATCTTTTCTTTTGGACTTCCTGGCAAATAGTTTTTCTCGTTTGTGTGAAGAAAGAATAACATTGCTCTTTTAACACAGTTCATTTACTAGATTTACTGTCTAAAATAGGACTATAAACACAGGTTGAACAAGCCCCATTGGGATGTAAACTTCAAGAAGCAGGATTTTATCTTTTCTGGGCTGTCCACAGTACCTAATTAAGAGCTTGGCACATAGTAAATGCTTAATAAATCTGTATTAAATGAATAAAACGAAAATTTATTCATGCACACGTTGATGGTTCTTTGACACTGGGAAATATAATTCATTCCCATCCAAGATTCCAAACAGGGGGAGAAGTTCCGGCTGCTAAAGCAATGTCCAGTTCTTTTGTAAGACACAGACAGCTCTTAGTCATTGCAATTACACGGTATAATGATTTCAGAATTCTCTATACAAATAGTTAAATCTTATTCCCAGTCCTCCACCTCACGAAAATGCAAAAGCTTTACGACGCACCATCCGTAATTTGATGCTGCAGTAACGTCATGTAGTGCTTCCGTCTTTGAGTCACATTGTCTTTCACATTGCGTATTTTTCTCATAAATTAAAATTCAATTTATGGCGGTCCCCAAAATTCAAATACCAAGTTTCCATCCCCCTCAGACATTCTTATACTACTTACTACTATCTTTATTTTTGTGTAAACTTTTCAAAGCACAAATTTAAATAAAGGTCCCTTTTAGCCTTTAAGGTATGTGCGTATGTGTGTGTGTGTTACGTGTGAGCTAACTATTAGGAATGCTGGATTAGAGTCAACACTGTTTAATGTGTAACACACAATAAACCATTTTATTTGTAGTTATCCTGTTTCATTGGACAGGACTTATGGCCTATGTGGGAGGGGAGTCTGTTAGCCAGGTACCAAACTTGTTTTCTTGTGAGGGCTCTGTACGCATCGGCTACGTGTGTAAATCCAGTTATCATTCCCTAATGTGTTCTATCATACCGTAACCTGATGAAGTGAGAATTCTTTTTATTTTTTTTATCTTTTATTTTTGTCTTTTTGCCTTTTCTAGGGCTGCTCCCGTGGCATATGGAGGTTCCCGGGCTAGGGGTCTAATCAGAGCTGTAGCCGCCGGCCTATACCACAACCACAGCAATGCAGGATCCTTAACCCACTGAGCAAGGCCAGGGATTGAACCTGCAACCTCATGGTTCCTGGTCGGATTCGTTAACCACTGAGCCACCAAAGGGACTCCCGATAATTCTGTTTAAATATGACCCTTCTCCCAATAAGACTCTCCATGTATGTCCTCTGTTATGCAATGATATCCTGGTAAGATGAGAACACATTTTTTTGGAACCTATGCAAATAGCTATGTTGCCATGAAAACTAAAGAAGTTCAGTAAAAGTATTTGTCTCTGAATTTTGAGGACAGTGAAAAGCAGATACTATTTTTATTTTATTTCATTGTTTATTGTCTTTTTAGGGCCGCACCTGCAGCATATGGGAGTTCCCAGGCTAGGAGTCATATCGTAGCTGTAGCCACAGCCACAGCAACTCCAGACCCAAGCTACGTTTGTGACCTACACCATAGCTCATGGCAATGCTGGATCCTTAACCCACTGAGCAAGGCCAGGGATTGATGCTATTCAGATTTGTTTCCACTGAGTCATCATGGGAACTCCCCACATAGTATTTTTAAATGTTTCAATTCCGTAAACAAAATCATACATGACTAAATTAAAGGTGAGATAAATGAAGAAGAAAACGATTATTATATATCCATGAAAAAGAACCTTAAAAGAAACACAAGTAATCTTTGAAACAAATAGCCATTAGTGAATTTCCCTCATTAATGTAATTATTTTCATGTAATTAACTCTTGTTTTGTTGGATCTTGGGTTAGTGGGGTTTTGTATTTTGGTTTTTGTTTTTTGTTTTCATGAAGAACATCTATTTTCAGACCAAAGTGAGTTCTGAAACTTCTGATTCATTCCACTGGTACAGACTGAGGGTTATCAAGCTGATGTCAACTCAAGGCCTGTAACGAAGAGTTTGTTTTCTGAAGTAGCAATGGTTCAGAGCACCTGGCATAGTCCTTTCTCTGTGCCTGAGACTCACTTCTGTGATGGAGACAAAAGCTCTGACCTGTAGTTTATAGCGTGATTTCAGGCAAGCCTCAGATGGAATCACAAATCAGTTTCATAATAATAAAAGTCTAGGTGGATTGTGATAGTGATCAATAACGTTAGAATGGGGAGAGTAGCAGTCCCCTTTGCGGTGCAGTCCGAAACTATTTCATTAAGAGTGATCAATGTTTCTGCGAAGGGTAAGATCATGTAATGGGAAGCAAAGGCTTTGAGCAATATTCATGGCCCTCTATGAAAGGTTCAATTAATGAAAGATTTATATGATTGACATTTTATCTATACAAACCACACCCAGGGAAAACTGAGAGTCTCTTCTGACTTGTCCGCTTGTTTCCTAGCTCTACCAATAATGTTCAGGTACTTAAAAAATATGAAGCCTAGCAAGCAAATGCAATAATTTCCAGCAGCTCTCTGTAGGGACCTCTGGGAAATTCAAAGATATTTTTAAGTGAGGTGTATTCTGAAATTCCTATTTTAGATATTTATTAAAATTAAATTTTAGATCTGACTTTTAGTAGGAAAGAATCAAAAGAATTGTCAAAGGAGGTTTGATGATCAATAAAAATAAAGTCCTAAGCTCCTGAAAAACCATACTTTGCTCATCTATTTAATCGAAGTGGCAATAAAATATTTTAAACTGATCATATAAGGTAGCATGATGAAAACAAATTATCTATCAAAGAACATGATAAAATCAACACAAAGCAGAGATTATTCTGGTGGGATGTGGAATCTTTACTTCCTGGGCAAATTATACAGATGGGACAAAATATTTTACTGGGCTTTATGGAGTGTTGAAGATGAATTTGTCAACTCAGCAGAGAAAAGTTATAATTCTAATGTTCCCAAGTCTAGGCTCTTAACTCTCGCCACATAACAGGCTCATATACTGGGAGACAAGGCAGGAATAGGGATGTTATTTGGAAAGCCAGCAGACCAAGAAGATGGTGGACTCGTGCCCCGAAGAATCATCCTGCCTGGGTTAGAATTCGGGCTTCTGTGTGTACTCAGAGAGAAGGGCGTGAAGTCAAGCATGTCCTGCTTCTGGCCGGGCCTCTGGAGACACCTCGTGTTAGCTTTGTCCTTCCCACTTCACAAGGGGCTGCCTGGTCGGGGTGTTTCCTGAGAGCTAAACAAAGGTGTTTCAGCTTAGTGCTCATTCCCTGAGAGTCAGGGTTCCTAGGGACGTGCCATCATGTGTAATTTACGCCCTTTAGTGACTTACTTGTAATCCAATACAAAGCTTCTTCCTATTACACTCATTTTGCAATAATACAACAGGCCTTTCAAACTCTTCTTCTCCCTCTTAAGTTATCCTAGGAATAAATCCAACAAAAGGAGGTAAACTTTGTACTAATTTTAACACATTTTGCAACCTCTTGTCATTCTTAGGTATTATAAACAAAGGCAAATAACATTCACTTTTCAGCTTTCTACAGGTCGTTATATTCTCTTAAGTTTTGACTTTCACTGTATTCTTTCATATTCTGGAACAAACTGTTTTAGGGGGAAAGAAAAACTATTCTCCTCTTCCTTTAAAAAGAGAAACTAATCCCATTGCTTGGGAAAACAGCTGTGTTTTTCTGTTGCTATCCTTTTTAGTCTAACCACCCAAACTAATTATAACTTTTAACAAAAATAACAACTTCTTTGGAAAGAAAACCTGAAAGGTAGGTTATTGAGAACTGTCTGTCCTACACAATAATTTTAGCAGGCTAACAAAACTCGTAAATACACATTTTATAATTTTTTACAGACAGAATTTTTCTAAAAGTAAAACATTTCATTAACATAAACCAAATATATAGACATTCAATATCATATAGAACTAAAGAACCACAAGTAATATAAACTTAAAATTATGCGTATTTACCATTGTTTTTGTATTAACCTTAATAGAAATTATCCATCTATGTAATGGTTACTCCTTAAATAGCCTAATTTAATATAAATCCAGATTTTTAAGTTGTATAAGGATCTAATAATTTAGATTTTGGCTGACACACTACAAAACATAATTACTGTAAAACAGTTGTTAGAATTATGATTCCATATAGTCAAATATGAATGTACAAAAGTATATTTTTCATAAACTTAAATATCATGAAAGTGTAATATTAGATTAGTTAATCAATAAACCATTATGAGAAGTGTAGGATGTTCAGATTAACTACTCTTTTTATGGAAAAATCAAACCTTAGCCTTTTATAAAATATCAAATAAAAATCCTTTCACATATTTGACACTAGTATATCAAAGAAAATCTATATAGCTCTTTTTCTTTCTTAAATCCAAATTATTAAAGAAATCCAAGTATCTACAGAGTCACCTGAATTGTATAAACTTGAGTTCTTCAAGTATTTCTTGGTCAGTACCGTCTAATAACGAATTTTTTCTTAAATGTCTAGAACATTTAAAATATTCCAATTTCCGTTTCTTTATTTTCCATGAATAGCATAAAAATTCCACTTATAGGAGTTCCCGTCGTGGCGCAGTGGTTAACCATGAGGTTGCGGGTTCGGTCCCTGCCCTTGCTCAGTGGGTTAAGGATCCGGCGTTGCCGTGAGCTGTGGTGTAGGTTGCAGACGCGGCTCGAATCCCGCGTTGCTGTGGCTCTGGCATAGGCTGGTGGCTACAGCTCCGATTCAACCCCTAGCCTGGGAACCTCCATATGCCGCGGGAGCGGCCCAAGAAATAGCAACAACAACATCAACAACAACAACAGACAAAAAAAAAAAAGACAAAAAGAGACAAAAAAAAAAAAAAAAAAATTCCACTTATATAAGTGCTATTTATTTCCATAAAACAATCAGAACCGAGCTTCTTTAACTCATGTGATATAATAATTTAACTTATTCATAACCTTTGATGATAAGAAAACATTATACATACAACAAAAGGCAGAGACCTTTCTTTTTTTTTTTTTTTTTTTTTTATTTTCCCACTGTACAGCAAGGGGGTCAGGTTATCCTTACATGTATACATTACAATTACAGTTTTTCCCCCACCCTTTGTTCTGTTGCAACATGAGTATCTAGACATAGTTCTCAATGCTACTCAGCAGGATCTCCTTGCAGAGACCTTTCTGAACAACAGGTATGTAGACACAGAATCGTGGAGAGAATTTATAGCTTTAACTCTACAACATCAGTCTCAGGTCAAAAGTAGACACGGAAGCATGAAACGTGTTAGTCTGGATTTCAGAGTGCTCCTTTCTTCCTCAGGGTGCTGAAAAGTTTTTCATTGATTTGAGGTCACAGATCGAAAAATAAGCAAAAACGACCCGAACATTGGTTGTCTCTTACTCAGCAAGGAAGAGTTAAGTCCATCAGAAGAATGAAAAATCCGTTTCCCATTCACTGTGGCCACCAAGGCGTGGATAAATCGCCAGTAGAAGCTACAGCATGAAAGGAGCAAAGAGAAAATGGAGAAAAACACAGAGAAGCAGGGTTGGTAGAGTTAAAATTTGTTTTGGTCAGGATTCATTTTAGAGCCAAGAAGAGACAGGCCTTGGCTTGATATCCCATGAGGTATCTGGCAATACAGTTTACTTGGCTCCTAGAAAATTGAGGAAGTTTGATTTTTCAAAGAGGTAATATTATGACTGGCATGCAAATATAAAAGGAACAGATGTCGAAATTTTATTCAGCTAATTCTTTAATAGGGAAACGGGGCTGTATAAATTGGTTCATGAAGTTAGGGAAATAGGTGATATATAGATGACAGAATGATGTGGACGATAGATGCAGTTTAATAAGGAGAAGTTAGTGTGAGATTGCTAGGCTGGATCTAAAACTTGTTAAGTTCCCACAGGGCAATGGGTCATAACATTTGGGCCGTCTGCTCTACTGGACAGAAATTCTTGCATCTCTGCTGGAAATAAAGTCCACTCCTGCCCCTATAAAGTTGTAAAACAGCCCAAGTAATAGGCCCCCATAGCACAGAAGAAACTGGAATGATCTCTCTGGCCTAATTCCAAGTTTCAGATATTTCTTTATGAATATCGAGAGAACGAAGCTCAAGGAGTTCCATTTAGTGTGTGAAATGTTATAGAGCAGAGTATTTTTCTCCTGCCAACCGTTGCTCTAAATCCACTGAAGAGAGACAGACATTTCTTTTTTCACCCTAAATAGAATAACTAGTATTTTTCTAACACTCAATTGATGAAACTTTTACACTCGTGCTTTCTTACTTGAGTTTTGCTGGGAACGTGATCATTATTCCTTCTTTTATACGAAAGCTGAGAGTAAAGACTAAATTTCTGGTCCAAGATCCCACAGCTAAAAGCTGTTGAAGCTAAGCGTTGAACCAACGTCTTTCGGGTCAGAATTCCATTCTCTTTGAATTCGGTCACGGTGTTCATGTGTAATTGGTTAGATTACAAATGATTGTAAGAGCAACACTGACTGTATACGCTCTGAGGCAGGAACGGCCGCCTCATTCCGAGACCTTCAGCACACATCTCCACTTTTGTAAAATAGTTGAGTAAGAGTTTCCCAACTTAAGACTTTCTGTAGCTGTACATGTGGTGTACACACACTTACCAGTTCACAGGAAATACAGAGCAGCCATAGAAAAGCCACTTTTAATATGTTTGGAGTTTGTTAATGAGAAACTTTATGATTTGACTGTATCGAGGAGTTATATAATCTGTTCCTTTTTTCAAACACAATTTTTGCGAACTGGGCTTCCAAACTATTTTAAACGTATTCCTAAAATGTTTTTTCTGTCAAATTAGTTCCAGGTCGTGAAAGAACATGCTGTGTGACTCCATCTCTGCACTCGACACAATGTGAGGTTGTGCACTCTCAGCATTGGACCATAACTGGCCTCTTAGTCATCACCTCCTTGGGAATAGCATCACAGTGTGATCGGTGATCCACTCAAAACAGCCTCCTGAATTTTTTTTTTTTTTTTTTTTTTTTTGGTCTTTTTAGGGATGCACCCACAGCACATGGAAGTTCTCAGGCTGGGGTCCAATAGGAGCTATAGCTGCCAGCCTATGCCACAGCCACAGCAACACGGGATCCAAGCAGGGTCTGCAACCCACACTGCAGCTTGCAGCAACACCAGATCCTTAACCCACTGAGCAAGGCCAGGGATCGAACTTGCGTCCTAATGGATACTACTCAGATTTGTTTCTGGTGAGCCACGACAGGAACTCCAGCCTCCTGAATTTAAAGGGCACTCATACTGGAGAATATAAACCCCCATGGCCGCTCAGTGGATGAACCAGATGTAACAGAATGCCAAATACAGCAAATAGTTACTGTTGTTCACAGCCTGTTTTTCACGTTGCATTAGAATATCGGATGCCAAACCTACACCAGTCAAGTATTTCTAAATAGCAACTGCTTTTCCTCAGCGTTGCGTTGATTTACAATCATTGGTCCAAAGGGAGCTCTCTGGTTGTAATACGCTTTTACTCAGCTGTTTGACAGTTGTTGCCCATAATGACAAATTATTGATGGATTGATGATAAGATATATTCATGAATTATGTTCACAGTCCTCGGTGACTAAAAGGAATCGATAATTCTTGGAATGATGGAAACAAAACATTACTCTATTTGAATCGAATAGTTAGTTCATCATACTTTTTTTTCTGAGACTCGAATACAGTATTTGGGGCTAGTTAAAAACCTATGCACCTACCTCATAAACACAATAAAGTTACCCAAAAATATGCATATTAATTTTGCATGCATTTTAGAACTTTAGAAAACTTATTTTTGAAAGTATTTGAAGATGGTAGATGAAGGTGATAGATCAGACAGCCTAGATACTATGCAAAGAAACCTATTTGATATGTAGCTGGTAATACACTGAAAATTCAATTTGATAGGAAAGTCAACATTTAGCTGAAGAATTTTTTTTTTCAAATGATTGCCCCTATAATTGAAGCCAAGTTTCAGCAACCCTATTCTTGTTAGCATTAGGTTTTTTTTGTTTTTTTTTTTTCATGTTTAACTTTTCTCCTTTTCTCCTTCTGTAAACTAGGCGAGCATTCCAGATGTGCCATTGATAAGTCCTTGAATGTACTTGGACGGCTTCCTATTAACCCTTGGAAGCTGTAACTGCCATAGTACCTCTTGGTTCTGAATGTAAAAATTTATATCCTCTCATGACCTTCCAGCAACGGCAGAGTGTGATTTTGTAAGATATTAGCATAATGGAACCTTTTCAATAAAATGATAAATTGAACCCATCTCAGGAAACAGAACTCGGGCTTGGTAATTGATTGCAGTCATTGCCATGTGGAGGACCCCGTTCGCATCATGTGCTTTTAACTCTGATGAGAATGTCGCCTTTCCTCTTGGCCTGCAAGCGACTGCAAGATTCGCTGGGGAGAGAAATGCCTTTTCTAATGGAGCCAGCAGCACTTTGGGGAATAGTCGTCATTACATGACATAATTATCTCTCATGAGCGTACGTAATTACTTTCTTGTGTTAGGATTTCTTTCGTGTAAATTGAAGTTGATGGTGATTTTCTCATACATGGGGTGGTGGACAAGGAGACGAAAGCAATGTGAGTTGCTCTTGTCTGTGTGTAACTCAGCTTTTTCACAACCAGACAGGGAAGGCATTTGTAGACGTGAATATTTTCTTTTGATTTAGCAAAACACTGGACATATATTACTAGAAAAGAATTCTGCATAAACTAATAGTTGATTGGTGTTTAATAAAGTCTTGTAGCTAGGAGGCAACTCATTTGTTTAAATATGCATCATAAATGGCATAGACCTAGCTGATTTTATATAAGAGAGAATTCAGTAGAAAATACTTTGTCAGAATTAGTGTATTTTACCCTGCTACCTGAAAGGTCCCTTTAGACTGTCTGCCTTTAGTAAGTGCTGAGCAATGTTCTTCATTGCATGGTTGCCTTTTCTATTTTTGGCGTAAATATATAAAAACCGTCAATATTATGGGAAACTGCATTTTCATGGTAAAGACAAAAGAAATTTACGCTTCTTGAATTCTGTATGTGGAATGAGGAAGAAACATCCAGCAGCGAGATGATTCGGCCTGGTGTGTGTGCATCTTTTGCTCTCACTCCTGGTAAGGTCAAAGCTAAATTTTAAGACTGTTGTAGTTTGTGTACTTACTTAGGTTGTCCTTCTCTTTGTATGCAATTTCTTATCTTATTTTTAATATTCTTTTGTAGCTTCTTAATTTTAAATGTGGAAGTCAATTTCACAAACATCCAAGGGCTGTACTATAGATAAATAAATTGTTTTGGAGTATAGATGAATACATTAGACCGGTTCTTGTGAGTGTGGGGGGAAGATCCAGGAAATTCAGCTTCTTTTTTATTACTTCCAAAAGGAATTCTACTTTACTGAAACTAAATGTCATCATCTAAATGGAAGAAAACCTTATATCAGTTTTATTAAACTTGCTGATACCATTGGCAATGTGCTGAATTTCAAGATCATTGCTGCCGACGGAGGTGAATCATGTATGTCGTGATGTCTTCGACACCATCAGACACACGTTTTTATCACAACGTAAGCATATTGGTGATGAAATATTCAAAGTTTAAAGCAAAGCAAGTTACAAGAGCTTATGTTCTGTTGTGAAGCAGCTCTCATTTAGAAGGAGGAAATTCTTGAAGTGACAACATATTAACACTGGGTGAAATATTCACACTTTTTTTTTTTACTAAATCATCCCTAGCAATAGAAGTAAGGATAATAAATAGATATTAAAATTTCTCCCAAGAAAGCCATGATTTCATGAGAATTTGGCATCACCCACTTTGGGGGGAGCTGGACCAGGGCCCTCAATAATCCTTTGTACTGTCTCTCCTGTCCCTTTATTTGCATGTCACCTGCTTTTTCTTAAGGCTTGTTGGGGTGGCTTCCAGCCTATCATGGGTAAGAATCAGGGGCTCAGGGGTTGTGCCAGGCCTGGCATTTGCCACAGCTCTTTAGTCACTTCACTCTTGTCACTACCTCACTAATAAACTTATCTGCATAAAATGATTCCATCTTTACCTGAACTCTTTGTTCTTTTGATTGAGTTGCTTCATCTGTCAGTTCATTACGCTCATTCTACAGCTATTGGAATAAGGTAATGAAAGTCTCAATGCATTTCTTGTATATTGTTTGCATTTGCAGCTTTAAATTGTATCTTTAGTGTTTGGTACAATTTACTTACAATAAAATGCTTACACCGTTCTAAATAACGTTGAAAACCTCTTAACAAAATCTAAATCCAGTTATATTCTCCTACACGATTGACTAGAATTGGAATGATGATAACGGTAGCAGTGATTGTAAGGGTGTAATAAAGGACAATTGACAGACTAGTAATACAAGGGTGAGATGGAGCACCATAATTTGTTAGGCTTTTTAACTTTAACATACATTATGTAGTTTAAATTTCAAACATGGGAAGGAAATTCAAGAAATCAACACATCAAATTCTTTACTTTAGAATCAGAGAGAAGGATATAAATCCGATTCTTAAAAATCTCTAAGGTCAGCGATTCTATCACTTTCTTCAAAACATCATTCTAGAGGGTAACCTTTTGCAGTGGTTTATATTAGTGAAAAATCTCATGTATGAGTCTCAAAGTAGGATTAATTGAATGACATTCTAGGTAAGAAACAGTGCTTTTGAGCACTGATTTTATTTCCCATTCTTGTCTTATTTTTGATGGGACTCATCCTAATCTTTAGTATTTACCCTTCATTGATAGTTGGACACAATTAATTAACACGACCACCTGTTGACCAGCAGAGACATGGCTCCTTTCTTGGGAATGAGGCGTATAAGGCCAGCATGATTTTTCAGAATGCATTACTGGTTTGCAAGATGGTACTGTCGCTTCCCCTATTATTTCTATTTTTGTTGATATATTAGGACGTGTTTAGCTCTTCTTCAGGTTTCTCTGATTTTAGTAGAAGTGAGTTGATTACTTCTGATCAGTGGGTAGCCATGAGAACCATGAATGCTTCCAAAGTTTTTCCAAAAGATGAAAGTCTTCTTAAAGTGAAAACATTGCCCCCCACCCAAGAGCAGGGTATAATGGGAAAGAAAAGGAGTGTAAAGTTGTTGACAGTCTGTTCCATATCAGTTTTTATTCTTCAAGATGTTATTTGCATGCTACCCAGAGAATATTAACTGAAAGTACTGTTTATACATGTGTATCAGTTATTCCACAGCTAGACTCAGGAATTCATAAAAGCAAATGTATTGTACCGTCAATGGTTTTAATTTTTTTTCACAATTTTATTTTTCTTTTCTGGATCTGATTTAAAAGAACCGTTGGGAAGCCTCCTGACTTACAAAAACGGACTGCATAGGCTAGGTTAGCAAAGCCTTATTCCAAAAGACTCTGAAAGAGAACAATTAGAATTATCAGACCGATTGGCAGAGGCAGATCTTATTATAAATGTCTTATCCTCCACAAATACACATTATGATGAATCTTTGTTGCAATCCTCTCAGCTGGCCTTGAGACCCCACGAGGCCAGATTTGGGGAAGTAGTTCCACAATAGGGGCCTCTGGAAGAGAAGTTGAGAAAACAGATGGAAACTAATATCTGGGAGGCCCAAGGTTTAGTTTTGTTTTGTTTGCTTTTAGCTTTATCATCTTAGGGTAGCTAAGTTGCACAGCCTAGCGATGGGATGAGAATGTTATCCTTATTATTATTTTTTTTTTTTTGTCTTTTTTGCTATTTCTTTGGGTCGCTCCCGTGGCATATGGAGTTCCCAGGCTAGGGGTCGAATCAGAGCTGCAGCCCCCGGCCTACGCCAGAGCCACAGCAATGCGGGATCCGAGCCGCGTCTGCAACCTACACCACAGCTCACAGCCACACCGGATCGTTAACCCACTGAGCAAGGGCAGGGATCGAACCCGCGACCTCATGGTTCCTAGTTGGATTCGTTAACCACCGAGCCATGATGGGAACTCCGGATGAGAATGTTAAAGGGGAGACAAACACGCCCATTTCTGTTGGTCTCCTGCCCTATCCTCCCTGTGGGTTTGCAGGATGAGGCCCCTGAAAAGCTGGAAGCAGAATCCTCATGTGGTTTCTGCTCATAAGTGGAACACATTCTTGGAAACCTCACTAGCGGGGTCTGGGTTCTTCTGATGTGCAGGGGTAATGAACTTGAGACCCACTGGTTGACTCCCACAGAACTGAAGATCTGTTGTAATTGGGAGACGGATGGGACACTTGCTCTGCTCTGTGCTCATTGGCTGCTGATTGGCCTCCACTTGCTGCTTGACCACTCTGGTCCTCCATTCATCACTTGTAAAATGGCAAATACAAGAGAATTGCTGTGCAAGTTTCATAAAAAATTTCATCTAGAATTCTTGATATAATAAGCACTAAATTCATAATACTAGTATATATTAGTACACCATTATAATTTGATTTTACGATGTAAAAAAAATGGATCTTTAGGTATTTATACTCACAATATCTTGTTCTGCAAAATATTTGAAGAGGTTTATAAAAATGCATAAAATATAATCAAATAGAAATAAGAGAAAGATCTAAGTGAAATGGACAATAGATCTGGGGGAAATTAGGCTACTGATCTATAGCCCATTGTTTCCTGACTGGTGAGGAAAATTTGCCTGCAAACTTGGTTTGAGATTTCCAGGAAATGAGAGTGAGTTTACCAGAGATAATCATTGACGTATAGTATGAAATCCAAATTTTATTTATGATATTAATTGCATCCGATTATTAAAATGTGAAATACAGTGTTTCTCTCTCTTAACTCTCTGTCCAGAGAAGCGTTTTAGAGTCTTGTCCAGTGGAGAGTCTGTGTACTCTGCATATTCATTTTGTGTGTCCTAGAGGGAAATGTCAGTGACCTTGACCGTCTATCTCAGTATTGTAGGGACTTTCCCCTTCCCTTCAGCATCCAGACACTGACAAAGGTGCCCCTGGTGTGTTGCCATCAGTAGAGGAGCCGCCGTGATCACACACACACACACACACACACAGGCACACGGAGTTGGGGGGCATGGGGCTTTTAGCGCAGCCTCTGGTTCACCTCCCCCTGCTGCACTCATCACACTTCACATGCTTCCCAGCACTACTTGCTGGTGGATGTTTGGGGTCTACACTTTGTAAGGATGGTCATTGGGTCTCCCACTTGGCCCCCAAAATATCATTTTTATATGGGTATCAATAAGACTCGGACAAAAATATGAAAAATTTTAAAAAATTCTCTTTCCTACTATCCTTTTCTTTCCCCTCTCTAAACAACCAGGGATACAACAGAATGTTCTGGGTCAGAACCAGAATGTTGGGAGTACAGGGCATGGGCTTTGGAGTCAAGTGTAGGGTCTTGGCTCAGTTATGTAGCCCCCAGGAAGGTTGCTTAACTTCCAGGGTCTTTGCTCCTTATCCGTAAGGTGGGAAGACTAAGAATAGCTTTCCCGCCTTTTGTTGTAGGGATTCTATACCTAAAATGTCTGACCAAGGGCCTGATCAGAGTGGAGGCCTTAGGCCATCATCATGAGCTACCTGCTTACATCTGTGCTTTACAGGTGCAAAAGATATGGACGTGTACAAGCAAGTTGGCACACTGGTAATTATTAGGCATGAGCTTTTCATTTGGCTGATGAGGATCCTGAGAGGAGCGAATCTAGAATCAAGTTTTCTGTTTCCTCTCTTCCGTGTCCTTGTATCCCATCAAAACTGTGACACACCTTAGCCTGAACATGGCATGTGGGTTCCCTATGCCACAGGCACCAAGGAGATCCTCTCGGCCCTGGCCAGAGGCCACCTGCTTTGTTCCTTGCTTGATGGTCAGTACCCGGCTGCACAAACGGTGGAATGGCACCCTTAATATTGAAATTAAATTACTCTTTATATATGTGGAAGTGTCATCTGAGTTTACTGGACAGCTCACCTTCAGAGTGATGCAAGATACCATGAACTCCTCACCTTTTGAAATACTTTTATCACTGCTTTCTGATTACATTGCTAAAATGCTATTATTAGAAATGGAATGGGGTAAGCTTTTCTTGTACACCTTCTTCCCGTGGTGGAGAGCTAAGGCAGAAACCAAGGAAGTATTTCAGACAAACTCATTTCTTTATTCTAATCTTTCAGCTGCCTTTATTACTGATAGGTAAGTCACTTTTCTTTCCTAACAAAATGTTGTTCAAAAAAGCACTGAAGCATTGCAAACATTTAACAGACGACTGGAGATAATGTGAACAAAGAAACTTGTATAATATGAAGAAAAAAAAGCATGAAATGATTATGTAAATCATTTTTTTCTTTGGAGCAATGTAGTTTTATTGGTGGTGTTATTGTTTTTTTTAATGTTCTAGGTCTTTCCCTATGATTTGTATAAATGTCTTCAGTGATGTCATTTTTTGTTGTCTAATGATGCGCCAACTTGCTTGTATTTGTTTCTTCAGGCTGAGCACAGTGTTTTTCTTTTTTTTTCTCCCAAGTCCGGGAGGGAAATTTAGCCGAGCTTAAGAAACAATCAAAACATTCTGACCTCTTAAGAAAGCATTCCTTGTAAATATTGTCAAATAAAAAATAAATCTCCTTTTAATGAGGAGAGGCTTCATCAGAGAGGGTTATTGTGGGGCATGAGCGCGGGGCTGGACCATTGTAGTAGGTCACGGAGGGGACTGTCACAGCTGGGTGAGCATACTCACGGGGAGGAGATCTCCAAGCCTCTCCGGAATTGGGAAGAGGAGGCAGCAAGGCTGGAAAGAACCAGGTGGGGAAGTGGGGTGAAGGGGTAAGGGTACAGGACGGTAGGTCAGACACTCTGTTACCTTGAGGCCGACCTCTTCTCAGGAGGGGGTGTCTGCTGGCCTGGGCTGAGTGTGGGCCAAAATTAGGGGTTTGAAGGAGGAAGCTTAACCAAAATTTGGTTACTAAGCATTGTGTTCTGGGGGATCAGAGGGGACCAGCATTTCAGCTAATCATGTATGAGACAGAGAACAGGAATTGGGAGGGTCCATGTCCATCCTTGTCTTAGATAAACAAGTGGCGCAGCATCATGGCTTTTATGAGGAAGGGTCATTCCCCTGTCGAAACTGTTTCTGGAACATAGAAGAGGAAGAATTCTGTTTACCTTCACTGTTTCCAGGAGCCACAGAGCTCAGTTAAAATTCAGCTTTTGTTGGAGTTCCCATTGCAGCTCAGTGGTTAAGAGCCTGACTAAGTATCCATGAGGATGCAGGTTCGATCTCTGGACTTGCTCAGTAGGTTAAAGATCTTTCATTGCCACAAGCTGCAGTGTAGGTCACAGACGCAGCTTGGATCTCTTGAGTTGCTATGGCTGTGGTGTAGGCTAGCAGCTACAGCTCCAATTGGACCCCTAGCCTGGGAAACTCCATATGCCGCAGGTACAGCCAAAAAAAAAAAAAGGGGGTAACCCCCCCACCCGGCCTTTTAGTGAATTAAGGATACTCAATGAATCAAAATTCAAAATGGTAGATGAAGCCCCCAGGGACCCAGCTGGCACTTGGTCTAGGTCCCTGTCCCCCACCACGCTGCCGTCACTTGCTCAAGTCAAGCCTCAGACTGTCTTAATGTTAGTCCCTGAATGACGGTGACACCAAGGTGCACTTCCTCAGGTTCAAAAGCATTTCCATCTGCTAGTTCTTCTGCGCAGTGTCTTAAAAAATCTCTCTGCTCCCAACCCTCGACCTATATTTTATCCAGTGTTATAATCCCTGGTTTCATCTTATTCTTTTTTCTCATAAAACTCCTCACAATTACATACCTATAATTACCTCTTTAGTGTTTATAAGTCTGAGTCTGTTAACAGTGCATAGATCTGGCACATAGTGTTTAATTAAACATAAAATAAGGATTTGTTGAATGTACAAATAAATGAATGTATTCAATACAATATCTGCCAAAAAAGTGCAATGATTCTGTATTCATTTATTAAAATTGACCATTTTTGTTCTTGCAATGAAAAGTGCTTTTTTTTTTATCAAATATTGGATTTTTAATGGTTTCGTAGTACTCCATTTTCCATATGTATGTGACATAGCTCATGAAATCCATCATATGTATATATATATATTTCTGCTTTTATAACACTGTTCAGTAAACATGTGTATTTGTGCCCTTGACTAAATATCCTGAGGATAAGATCCTTAAAGTGGAATCATTGGATCAGTTTTTATTTTCATGTGCTGTCAGTCAAATACATTACTTAAAGTAATTAATTATAAGAATAACTGCATATGATCACCTTAAAAATAAGCTTATATTTTTTTCTAAATATCACCTCCAAATATTAGCCAATATTAGTGAATAACCATTTTAACATAGATATTGAAGGCATTTTAAAAACTTCTTTCTTTAGAAAGTTAATGTTGCACTAATAAGATTTTTTCAGTGTTTTTGCAGTATTAACATGACTGTCTGTACTTTGGATGATTATAATACTCCATCAGAGTTTTTCTATCTGAAATGTCCCTGTGGTATTAAATTATTTTATTCCTACATCAATATTTCACAAGGAAATCTAGTTAGTTGTTCATTAGTGCTCATGCTGATATTTATGTAGAAGAAAAATAAAGCACATTTTTGTGCTGGTATGTATTTTCCCTTTTACTCAATTATTTACCATGACTTTAGTTTTTGACCCAAGAATAGGTTTTTAAATATAAGCCCTAACATTGATCTCCCTGTTGATAAGCTGCATCACACATTCTCCAACTTGAATTGATTAACATTCTCCAAAGAATATAGTTCACATCCCAAACTGTGTGCAGACACTGCCATTGGAACGGTCCTGTAATGTCTAAGACATGAAGGTCTTGGTGGGACGTTTTCTTGCTTGACTGTGGTGGCCCCTGAGCACTGACAAACTTGGTCAAAGCCCCTGTGATCTGGAG
Source organism: Sus scrofa (assembly GCF_054392235.1). Classification (NCBI taxonomy): domain Eukaryota; kingdom Metazoa; phylum Chordata; class Mammalia; order Artiodactyla; family Suidae; genus Sus; species Sus scrofa. Next base: position 5,920,811 of record NC_139383.1, read on the forward strand.
ACCTCGAATAAAGTCGCGGGAGAAAGAGAAAGAAATCATACAAAGACTTCTGCTAATGTTAAAATGTTTAGAGTGACTGGTTGGATCTCAACCTGCAGGCAAATCAATGATTTCTTATCAAACTACTGCTCCGTTATGTGCCCGTGTAAGGGCTGTGAAAGGAAAGGCAATTAATCCGCTGATGCTGAGGGCAAGGGTCCCAGTCCTCTGACAACCTAGGCGCCCTTCAATAAGCGATGATGCATTTAGTGAGGAGGGTGGGTAGGGAGCAGTGGAGGCTCCCGCTCTGCTTCCCCAGCCCCCTTCCCAAGGCAGGGCGGTCACTGCAGAGGAAAGGTGCTGGGCCAGGCACAGGGAGAGGGCTGCACAGGGACACCACACACAGCCCCTGAGAGGGCCCTTAAAATTCACCAAAAAGGCTGCATTGGAGGTCAGAAATATTCCAGCAAAGGCTGGCGAGCTTGTTAGGTTAACCAAATCTATGAATAGCCACTTAACCCTCCTCATTTCTCGTAATCCGCAAATGAAGCGTCGCTCCGCTTGCTGGGAGGATGAAGTTCTGAAACCAAACTAGAGATGGGTTTCCAAGGGTCACTGCCTGGGAGCTGAAGGGATGTGAAAGTGGTCACGTGACAACTTCCATCTCCGTGGAGCTCTGTGTGACAGGTGGTGACACGTGGTACTGCTGCAGTAAGATGGTATGACTGGTGTCCACACAGCAGCCTAGTTGCGACCTTGGCCATGCCTCTCATTGTTGGTGGAACCAGGGAAATCCCAGGATACCGGTACTTTGTGCAGAGAAATGTCTTTTTTGTCCTGTCTTCTCTGCGAGATACTGCTTTGTTTGATTTTTTTTTTTTTTTCTGTCTCTGAGATGCATTTAATCACTTGGGACATTGGTTAATGTGATTAAATTAGGTTCTCCGATTTATGAATGAAGAGGTAATGCTTTAATTTCACAATACAAAAACCTTGGCATGTTTAATTTTAATTGATTGAACGGAATTGCCACACAAGAATAATTTTTCTGGGACCGTAACTGTGTGTAGGGCTGTTATGTTCCCAAATGATCTGAAAGAGCATTTGGTTATTCTGGGTACAGATCCAGAGGCAGATATTCTGGTCTGCTCTGTCTTCCCAGCATTAACTCCCACACCATATCACTTTCATGCAGGTTTGGGCATAAATAAAAAGGCACTTCTTCATCTTCAAAGACTTGGGGGAGTTGGAGAAAATGTGTAACACTGCTGACTTTCTTCTCGAGGATTTCTTCCCCATTTAAAGTGTATGTTTGTCTGTTAAGACCTAACTGTATTTCTTTGAGATCCATAAGTAATACACATATTCTTTAGAACACTGCAACCATGAATTAAGGTTGCCTCTTTTGAAAATAAATTTTCACATAAACAAGCAGGGAAGTTACTATTTCAGTGGGAATTTATGGTCAATAAGAAAACCTGCTTGGAGGGTGACTTGGGATGGGGGTTGGTGTCTATATCTGTAGATAATCTCTTAGTTCTTTTAAATATTTTCCTGGGAAGCTAATTGGGTTTACAGTAGAAAGAGGGAAAGAAAGAGGAAGAGTACTTCTTTGATTTTTGCCGGAGAAGAGTGAATTTTCCCTTATAGATTGAGAAGGCTGATTATCTGTGGAAATACTCCCCCATCGACAGCACTGTAGTACCGAAATGGTTCATCTGTGGATTTACATCACACTGGGAAGGCAAATGTGTGAATTCACTATTTTATTATTATTATTATTATTTATGGGAGAGGAAGAAAACTAGAAAGTTACAATAGAGATGTAAAGTTGTTTTCAGGTGGGCATGTATAGAATTTTTATAAAATACTGCTTCAAAGAGCTGTGGAAACCTTCTTATTCACTGTGAATTGGTTTGTCTGGTACAAGATAGGAGCAGTGAATTAACAGGAAGGGTTTCTTGTGGAATGCAATTGACTGGCGTGGTGGCAAAGCAAGAATGTGATTCTCTACAGGCTGTTATTAGATTTCTGTGACCTCCTCTGTTATCAACAGTTGTGTAGATTCCTATCTTCAAGCTGCAGGCACTGTTCCGTATTAAAATATGATCAAATTAAAATTGAAGTCAGGAGACCAGTCCTAGGGGTATTTTGTTCAGACTAACAATCCCTGATGGGCATTATTAAAATTGTGATCATCACAATTGCTCAGTGGAAGCGGAGCAATTTAGGGGGTTGGTTATCAGCCAAGTGCCTTTTTCTTGCCTCTTTCCCTGGCTCCTGCAAACTGTACCCAGCTGGCTTCCAGCAGTCTTTCATGACTTTTGTCCAACTTGCAAGATTATTGCAGAATTCAAAGAGTTAAAACTGATGAGAATTCTGCAGAGGATTCTGCAGATCAGAGGCAGAAGCATCCACTTCAAAGAGAGTGGCATTCTTTCCACTTGTTTCAACAGACATTTCTAGCCAAGGAGATGACTTGAAATGAACCAAATGTATCCACGCACATCCTGCTCTGTGAAAGTTCACTGTCGTCAAAGCCCCTTCCAGGCTTATGGGCAACAGACACACAGCTAGTTGATTCCTGTATTCATTGGTCTCAGATTTACTAATAATAAAATAATTAGTTAAGATGAATGCATATGGAGTTCCCGTTGCGGCTCAGCGGGTTATGAACCCGACTAGTATCCATGAGGATGTGAGTTCAATCCTTGGCTTCGCTCAGTGGGTTAAGGATCCGGCGTTGCCGTGAGCTATGGTGTAGGTCAAAGATGCAGCTCAGATCCCAGGTTTCTGTGGATGTGGCATAGGCCAGCTGCTACAGCTCTATTCCACCCCTAGCCTGGGTACTTCCATATGCTACAACTGTGGCCCTAAACAGAAAAAAAGGATATATACATATACATACTTGATTAAAACTAACAACCTTGCTATTAAAAGTCATATTTAGTTATATTTCACTTTACAGTATGATGATAGATTCCAATAATTCTTTAAAACATAACCTATGAAAAAGTATGTGCATTCATTACTGCTTCCTTCATTAAAGCAATAGTTACTGAGTACCTGCTCTATGCCAGCATGGGTCAAAGTGCTCAGACATAATGATAAGCAACCAAAACAGGATTCCTCCTCTAAAACGCTGACTCTGTAATGGGAAAGACAGTCAAAAAACAAGTACTTTGTTAGCTGTATAATCTGAGGTGGTGCTGAGTGTCAGAAAGACACATAGCATCGATTGGAAGACTAGAGAGCGAGGTAGATGTGGTTAGGATGAAAATGAACTCCTTCCAAAAGGGTGGTCTCTCCACGCAGAGCCCTGAAAGAACTGAGGGAACCAACAAGCAGTGTTGAGAGGAGCAGGATAAAGAGGGAGGGAGGGCTGGGTGGAGGCACCGAGTCAGGTGTAGGTAAGCACAGAAGGGCGGTGGACACGGATCCTGTGTGAGGTGATGAGCTTGGACAGCGTGAAGGGATGAGGTGTGTGTAGAGTATGGGTGTGAAGCTGTTGGAGCATATTGAGCTGAGGAGTCGTGGGGTCTGGTTTCTATTTCTAAAAGACTACAGTGGCCTCCTCTGGGCCAGCTGGAGAAATGGCCTGGTCAGGCAGAAATGGAAGTAGCAGAAGCAGGTACGAGGATCCAGGTACGACGTGGTGGTAGCCTGGATGAGGTGGTGTATCTTTGGAGTTGGTGAGATGGTCCAGCTCTGGAGAGATTCTGATGATACACCAAAATATTGTGTCTGTCTTGGATTGGATGTAGAGTATGATGGAGGTAGAGGAATGAAGGATGATTCTTGGTACCTATGTTGAACCACCTATGTGATATGCTTTATTAAGAGGGGCAAGACTGAGCAAAGGCAACTTTGCAGAAAATAATCATGGAGTTCCCATCATGGCGCAGCGGAAACGAATCCTCCTAGGAACCGTGAGGTTGCAGGTTTGATTCCTGGCCTTGCTCAGTGAGTTAAGGATATGGCGTTGCAGTGAGCTGTGGTCTAGGTCGCAGACGCAGCTCGGATCCTGCGTTGTTGTGGCTGTGGTGTGGGCCAGCAGCTGTAGGTCCGATTCGACCCCTAGCCTGGGAACCCCCATATGCTGTGGGAGCAGCCCTAAAAAGGGAAAAAAGAAAAGAATCATGATTGTTAGCTTGGACATATTAATTTTGAGATGCCAGTCAATTTAGATTAACTACCCCAGAGGTTGTTTGTGGTGTGGATCTAGATCTCACAGCTGGAAATGCAAATCAGTGTGTGGATATTTAAACCATGGCACTGGAGAAGATCACCGAGCTGGTGAGTGTCGACACAAGAAGGAAGTTTGTGGGCTGGACCCTAGCGCCTTCCAACGTTTAGAGATCAGCAAAGGTTTGATCCAACGTTTAGAGATCAGCAAAGGTTTGCATGTAACACACTGTGAAAGAGCCACTAGGGGTGCACAGAGAACCCCGCTTCCTGGCTTACGTGACTGGAGGATCTTGCCTTAGTGACTGTGGCTGACTGTAAAGTCTAGGGGGATTTAAAATAACAGAACAATGTAAGATCAGAGTTCTACTTCAAGAAGGCTGGAAATGATGTTTGTAAACCAGCGTGTAAGCACAACACTGGGCTCTCCTAGGCTTTTAGACAGAGCTAATTTTCATGTTTTCGCCTCATTTAAAAAATGATTTTCATAAGCTTTGAATAGCTCTTTGAAGATATTTATAACTTCAATCAGTTCACATATTTATCAGGCATTAATTTCAAACCATTTAACTATCTTTCAGCAAAGTGAGAGATCAATGAACTAAAAGATGCTTCCTTGAATTCTTGTTTTCCATTTTAATGAATCATAACTTTGTGTCAACAACTTAAAGGAAAATCCACATTCCTGCAGATAATTTGTTCCATGGCCCTGATTACCAGTATTTATCACTTGTGAAGCGGTAAAGGACAGTCTCCAGCCCCCATCTGTAGGTGGGATGATCAATTCTAATATTAGTGACTCATTTATGCTTAGATCTCCAATAGTCCTCTAACTTCTATTTCCAACAAAATATGCTTTGTGGAATCCATTCCGCTGCCCTGATGATGAGTTTTATAAATAATTTAGTTTGCATTTAGTGATTTTGTGATTTTTTGCATTTCAGTCGAAATGTGTCTGCTGATAAATATACCTTCTTAAATAGAAATGAAGATGAAAGGCATCTAATTTGTTCAGTCCCTCTTGCACTGAAATTTTGCTTCCTTTGACTCTTGGATGATCTCGGCAGTGAGGTTACCCCAGCTTTGACGTGGAGAATCCTGTCCGTACTGATATATTGGACTTTGCAGTCACTTTTAAACTGGGGGAAAGAATCCTCATAACAAGATATTTAAGCCAAGGAAGTTACTAGGTATTTTGTTTGCTTAAGCAGAACTACTTGTTTTCGAAAGACTAGCCTCCCCATCCCACTTTTCTGGACTTCATTGATGCCCCCTTGTCACATGATATATTCCCAACAAACACACGCTCTCAAGTCATTTAGGGCTTCCTGTGGAGACATCAGGGATTGTGATGCTGCTCTCACTGTGTGTGACTAAATAGCTAATTTCACATTTGCTTTTTATGTCATTTGGGGAATACGAATGATAAAAGTCCAAAGACTTTTCCTGCTATTTTTCCAGTTAAAGAGCAAGAAGAGAGTAAAATGAATTAATGTAAAATCTAGCATTGACCCTTTATGCGTTAATGTCGGGGTCAAGTACAAAGTGAAAATCCACACTGTGATTGCATAGCGTGGAACTCACCTATTTGAACTGTTTGTAAAGCAAAACTGAGATGTGTGTGGGTTTTAGATTTATTGATCATTTACAGAGTGTTTTACATTACAGTGATAATTGGATGTGTTTTGGGATTTGAAAAACGATGCTTTTCAGGAACTGGGTTCTAATGGATGTTGGAAGTTTTCATAAAAAAAAAAAAACAACAAAAAACTGTTATTCCAGATACTGAAAAACAGACAAAATATGCAAAGGTTTGTTCACTGCAATAAAAAAAAAAAAAAAAAAGCCGTGTTTTCAAAACATTGCAGCTAAAAACAAAGTAGTCAGTGAGTGAAGAGAGCGTGAGTAAGAGGGTGAAGGACCAGCCTGTGCCGAGATCACACAAAGCACCAAGCTCGCTGCTGGCACCTGTGCCATGGAGGTAATATGTGATGACATATGTGCATGGCAATGATTAAGTGAAGCGAACTGCAGGGAAATGACCTGCTTATTCACTGTTCTACTCCTCCTGTCTGGGCGAGAAAGGCTGGGGAGCAGGGGGCAAAAGACTGGTCCTCTGGGCCCTTCCCGAGGCCCCAGGAGAATGGGTCTCCTGTCCTCAGCTTGGGCACATGAGCAGCATGTGCCGGTTTGGGGCAGGAGGAACCAGCGCGGGCTTGATTTTGAAATTCCGATTTCACTAGAGCCCGTGGGAGAAGCAGTGAGTCTTGCCCAGGAACCAGCAGGCACAAGTTACTCTTTTTATACTTGTTAGTCTTCCAGCCCTTCATTTCATTCTTTTTGTTTTTTGTTGTTTTTCCTTCCTGCAGAAAACCTTCCCCAACTTCACCTCAGAATTTTTCCCAGGTTCCTGTAACTTGACCCCAGGGACCCGGTTGCTGATGTCATCATTTGCAGTATCTTTCCGCTTTATAATGCCATCAGGGAAGGTCGAGGTCCCTCATCACGATTAGAGGTAGCCAGGGGCTGAGCCCAGCCTGGAAGGAAGTTTCTCAGGCCTCTGGTGTGTCCTGGGCGCTTCCCCCGTCTTCCCCTCCCCCACCGGGCCTCACATTCTCTCTCTCAGGACTGGTGTCCACTCGTGTTCCTCAGGTTCTTTTCAACAGCCTAGTTTTTCCTGATTTTACGTTTTTCCCATTTCTGGATGCCTTCTCCCTAATTCCTATACAATAGATTTCCCTCAGGATCGATGCTTTCCACTCTATTTGTATGCACATATGCAATTTCCTAAATATACATCTTCTAAACGTAACTTAAAAGTAGCATATGTGTCCCTGTGTCTAATCTGAAATTATATGTATGAATATAAATTAGTACATCTATATGTATTTTTTTTTCCTTTTTTTAGTTTTCACTAACCTGTGAGGTCAGTCTTTCCATTTAAGATGAGGAAATTGAGGCTCCTGTAGAGATTGCCAGAAATCACAAAGCAACAAAGCCTGGGTCTGAATATTTCTCTCTCCGCCACAGCTCCTGCTCTTTCACTCATGTGCTTTCATGGAGAAACTCTAATTCTTTTTTTTTTACAGAATATGTGAGTAGAATATGTTTTCCCATAATCATGATTATACGTTTATTTAGCACCAGGTCTCTGTATAACACCAACTATCCTGGTCAAAGGGGGAACAGCACCCCTGGTGCCTGTGGGCATGTCTGCCTGACATCAGTAAAAATGTATGTAGCACCAACGAGGGAAAGGGGGCTGAGCTTATGTCTTTCTAGAGACATAAACAGACACTGGGAAATAGTTGTGTGTGATGATAACCCCTGGGTTTGCTTTTCCGTGATGCTCAGTATAAGGAAGACTGGAAGGAGGGTCTTAGATCCGTAGGTGACGGCGTCTTGCTGTTTGAGGTGCCTTTCCACGGCACTGGAGCCGCGTGATTATTAGGCGAAAGGGAAAATTTACAGAGCACGGGGCCCTCTGAGGGTACTTTACAAAACTTCTGTCCACTGAATGAGTCTTCTCAGCAGCATCGTGAGGTAGGTGAGCGCCTCATGGTACCAAGAAACCAAGATGCTTGGACCACTTGCTCGCCCGGCATCATTCAGGACAGCCGAGGTGTGTTTGACCCCAAAGAAGGTACATCATGCCCTAGGGAGCCTGCTCGGCTCGCCTGCGTATTGTGAGTTTACTTCACTAGAAATTGTGGTTTCTTAGTAAGGACCTAGTTTAATTCCAAAAGTAGGCATGAGGCCCTGTGAGCATGTGCTCCCTTGTGAGTGGACAATGACAGATGCAAGAGAGGACCTGGCCACAGGGAGCTGCGTGACCCGTGACCCGAGACCCGGAGGGAGTGTCGGGGCTGCTAAGGGTGTGTCCTTCTCACGCACTGCCCCCGTGTTCCCTGGAGAGCGGCTTGCATGTCATGTGACCCAGATAACCTTTCTTCAGAGGTTGGTTATTGCTGCCGTTATTAAATATTTCAGACGTGGTCAAACTGAGCCTCCATCCTGCAGTAAAAGGTAAATAGCAGGCCAGTGTCCCGTCTAGAGTGCTCGGTGCTGATTCACCCTCAGACTGTTGATTCTACGGAATGAAAATAAAGTGCTCATCCTCAAATCCGGGACACCTTTCTAAGTAAACTTCTCCTTCAGTCTTTCCAAAATTTCGGTATGTTCTTCATCCATAATACCCTTCAATATGTATTTCTGTTTTTTTTTTTTTCTGCTCAAATGTACTATTTTTTGGTGTATTAATTTAATTTTGGGAATCAGAAGCTCATTTGAAATGTCTCAGATCCTAAGTACTTGAGAATCTCTTTAATTTAGAGGAATAAAATCTAACCTTGTTCTAAAAATGTAATTATTCAGTGGTGTTACAGAAAATTCATTTTAACTAATGTAATAATTTTTAAAAGAATCCGTTGAATTTTTGTATAGCTTATGCTTATATTAACTTAAACATTTTCATTTGTTCTGCAATTCATCTACATTATGGTTAGCCTCACTTCCTTCCAGAATTAAGTTCTAAAGGAGTAAAAAATCCCTTTTTTTCATACATTGGTGAGTCATTTAAAAAATGATCGTTATAATTATGAGTAATGATGCATTGCTCTTATGACATATGTGAATTGAGAATTAAATATTAGGACCAACCAAAGGTTAATTTTTAAAAAATAAAAAAATTAAAAAAGGCAAATGAACACATGACCAAACACATGGTGAAGACTCACTCACCAGAGTTTATTACTTAAACACAAATTTAAAAAGAATATTGCAGGCCCTATAAGAAATAGATGAAGTTCTAGTGGGACATTTATGATGAATGACAATAATTTGTTGTAATGTTTGTTTTAACAATTGTGTGAACACTAGTGAATTCTGTCCTGAACCGTGAATGTTACAGGCACAGCTCGTGTCATTGAAGCAAGCAGACATAGAAAAAAATTTTTAAATCTTGAGGAAGCTATTTCATGAGGAAATACTGTGTGGCTGTCTTGTACACAGGCATAGACAATTCAGTATAGCTTTACAAAAAACTGCACAGGAGCTTGAGGTGAGAAGTTGTTGCAAGGCTTCTAGGTTGTTTTGTGTGTGTGTGTCTTTTTAGGGCTGCACCTGCAGCATATGGAGGTTCCCAGGCTAGGGGTCGAATGGGAGCTGTAGCCGCTGGCTTACGCCACAGCCACAGCAGCACCAGATCCAAGCCATGTATGCGACCTACACCACAGCTCGGGGCAATGCTGGATCCTTAACCCACTGAGCGAGGCCAGGGATTGAACCCACATCCTCATGGATACTAGTCAGATTCGTTTCTGCGGAGTCAGGATGGGACCTCGCTGGGTTGTTTATTTATCCATGTATTCAACACATTCGCATCCAGTGAGCTGTGCCACGGGGGTGCAGCCTTGAACAGTAAGGACAGGTTCCTGCCCTCCTGGTGGTACCTGTATTCTCAGCATGTGAGGTCAGGAAAGCAGGACAGTCGTAGTTGACATTCGCCCGAATTTAGTGGTCAGTGTAAAGCCTCAGACCAGGGTCTGCTGTGAGTAGCTGAGTGTGCCCTTTCTCTTCACGGCACCTGCCTTTGTATCTCCTCTCACTAAAATCAGATAGGGCCGTATTCACTTTGTGTATCAAGAACAAATTGGGCCAAGTCCCCTACTCTGAAAGGGTTATTTCTTCCTAGTTTTATAGAAGTCTTAAGGTATTTTTGAGTGTACTCTTCTGCCATTTGCCACGTGTGTGTGTAGCACTGGAGATAAAAAGATGAAGAAGTCTTCATATGGTCACCAGGAAGAGAGGAGTTGAGAGGAGTCAGACGCGGGACGAGAGTTACAAGTTACAGGTTAGAAATCAATGCAGAGAACAGTGGGCTCCTAAGAGCAAGGAGCAGCTATTTCTCAAAATTAAGAAAAAATAGCACCTGAGATACTCCTGCTGTCTATTTCACTCAGCTTAATCTAGTAGCCATCAACTCTAAACACTGTTCAGACTCAGTCTTTTTCTTTAAAGCATTATCTTCTTGTTACCAGATTTTGACTTTAGAATTCCTTCTTCACAGTAGGGGGGGAAATAGAACTCAGATTCCCAGGACCACTCAGTATTATCAGCAATCATTTTCTGTAGCCAGGAGTTGATTTTTAGATTCGTTGATATCTATTTCCCGGATGAATTCCAATTGTTCTTCTGAAGTTAAACAAATTAACTATATCTACTGGCAAGGTGGCTATTGTGGCTGAATAAGATTCTTTTAATCTGTAACCACTGCACATTTCCTAAGCACCTACTGTGTGTAAGGCATGAGGGCAGGCTCCATGGAGTGTGCAGGGACGTGGGCCCTATGGGCCCTGCTCCCTGGGAGCTCACAGCAGTGAGGTGGGTAGGTAGGGGTGGACGCGTGCTCCAGCCAGCCTCAGCTTCTCACATTTCTCAGGCACCACTGGTATAAAGTTGTTATGCAAAATAAAGTCATATGAACCTTTCCTTTTTTTTTTTTTTTTTCAAAATACAAGAGACACAAGAGAGATGAGATGCTTCCGTCTTTCAGCTTTGAAATAGAGCACAGTGACACATAGGCCTGGCTGTCCCAAGTCGGTGGGTCTCCCGGAGAACAGAAGGACTGTAGGCCATCACTGCCACTCTGGGCCACTGGTGTGCTTTTTCCTACAATTAAGCCAGGAACTAGTACCGGCTCCACGTGGGGCTCCCAGAGCACCGCAGGTCAGGGTGCTTGTGTCCTCAGCGTTACAGCGACAGCTCTTCTAGTTTCTTGCCCTCATTTCTTCCTTGAGGCATATGACAGCAGAGGAAAGGATAGGTCTCCTCCCCTCCTTCCCTCCCCTCCTTCCTTCCTGCGGAAGCCCTGAACCCTCCCTACTGTTACCTTCCGTTGGCTCCTTTCCCCCACTTGGGCAAATGTAAATGAAGGTATGGTTAAGTGTGTCCTTCCCCAGATGGAAGCAAATATATTAAAATTTGGTTCCAAACTCCATGATCCAGATATAGCTCCACTTGGGCTCTGCTTATACCTTACTAGTCAGAAAATACATGTCGTCAGAAATCAGAGAAGGGAAAAACTTAATCAATTCCAACTGCATATGGAGGCATTGGTACAGGAGGCCATCTCTGTGAAGCTTAGCAGAGTGGCTGGGAGCAGACGGGAGCACTGCCGCCCAAGTTCAAATCCTACTCTGCACCATGAACCTGGCCTCAGGTGGCTTTCTGGGTCTTCGTTCCTAGCCTCTGAGAAGGGGGTAAGAAAGGGCAATAGTGATTTATTCCATACAATTGTTACCGAATGTGATATTTATAAAGGGACTACACCTGTTCCTGGACATTGTAAATTCCATGCAGTCTGAGCCTGGCCTTGAAGAATAAATAGATTTTGCAGGTAGAGATTTTGGAATGACGTTTCAGTGGGAATGAGAAGCAAGTGGAAAAACAACATAAAAGCCAAAGAATATAGTGGATTTGCAGACTGGGAGTAATAGGATGGTCTTGGAGTGGGGTGTGTGTGTGTGTCTGTGTGTCTGTGTGTATCTGCTTGGGGTGAGCCAGTGTACACAAATGGCGTATGTTGATAGATTTAATGACGCCTTGATGTAATGTAGCTAAAAGCATGGAGTTCCCTAGTGGCTCAGTGGGCTAAGGATTCAGTGTACTCATTGCTGTGGCTTGGGTCACTGCTGGGGTACAGGTTAGAAGGTAAGACTGGCCCAGGGACTTCCGCATGCTGTGGGCTTGCTCCCCCCCCCCAAAAAAAAATATTGAAAAACAAAAAATTTAGCCAAATGCCAACTTGTAAGACACATGTATTACCTATCTTAATTTGTCTGTTTTGTTTCTGAGCAAAACCAGGTGTTCCAACATAACAGCATTACTGCCTTTTAGATATCACTAACTTCCTTGAGTGAGCTCTCATTCCATGCCTGGCAGGTACTCAGTGATTACTTAATCGCACTGATTTCTTAGAGTGGCCTTCTGTTACACTCTCGATCTACATGTATAAAAACCACATTAGGTAGGTCAAGTGAACAGCTCACCTCTATCAGTCTTATGTGCTGTGTAACAAGTGGCCCCACTTGGTGGCTTCAGACAACACCAATTTATGGTCTCAGAGTTTTCTATAGGCTGGATGTCTGGGCAGTTTTCCTGGGTCCTCTGCTCAGGGTCTCATAGGCTGCAATCAAGGTGTTCTTTTCTGGAGTCTGGATCCTTTCCAGGCTCACATGGTTGTTGGCACGATTTGGGTTCTGCAGTTGTAGAACTGGGGTCCCTGAGGGATTTGGTCAGCCTCCAGGGGCCACAGCATCTCGAGGGTACTCTCCCCACAGGGAGCTCACTTCTTCAAAGATTCTCCTTCATCTGCTCTTTCAGAGTAGACCCGGGTTCTTCTTAAGTGAGTCAGTGGGCTAGGTCAGGCTTACCCAGGCAATCTCCTTTTTTTTTTTTTTTTTTTTGGCTGCACCCCTGTGCCATGTGGAAGTTCTTAGGCTAGGGATTTAAGCTGCACCACAGCAGCAACCAATGCAATGGCAATGCCAGATCCTTAACCTGCTGCACCACAGAACTTTCTCCTTTTTGATTAGCTCAAAGTCAACCGATGGGATATTCTGTATATCTGCAGAGTAGCTCCACCTGTGCCATAGAATGAGCCTGATACTGGAAGGGACACCTGATCTTTTCACATTTCTCACCCACACTCCAGGGGAGGTGAGCATATATGCCACGGAATGGAACCTTGGGGACCATCACAGATTCTGCCTCCCAAATTTCCCAAAGTTATGAAAATGAAAGTTTCATTGACTCCAAAGCACTCTGTAAGATCTCTCTTCTTATCTTTGCTGTCATGTGTATCTCGTCCTCAAACACGGCACACATCTCACGTTAGGAGCAATTAGCACAGGGCTGGATAAGACTATGTGTGATCGAGTCTGTGTCTGAATTCTCTGTACTTTAAACATTTGGTTGATTCTTTAGAAGATGCTTTCTCTTTCAGGATTATGTCATTGTCAGGCTGAGCTCCCAAAATGATCAAGCAGAATACCTACCATCTTAACTTTTTTAGCTCTTTTAAAAATTTTTATTCTTATTTTTTTTAGCCACACCCATGGCGTATGAAAGTTCTTGCACTGGGGATTGAATCTAAGCTGGAGCTGCAGCAACACTGGATCCTTTAACCTGCTGCACCAGGGTGGGTCTGTAACCTGCAACTTTTCAGTGACCTGAGCCACTGCAGTGGGATTCTTAACTCACTGTGCCACAGGGGGAACTCCAGCTCTTATAGCTTTACCTGCGTATTTATTTACATTTCAAAGCCAGTGCAGACATGTGCTGGCATTTCCCCTCTTCCATCTCATTCGTATCCTATCGTAAGCTTCATGTATTTTTCAATCGTCTTGTTTTTACTAAGGAAACAATTCCAGTCAAGCACACTCTATGTCAGTTATGGCTTGTGAGACTAAGGTATTTAACTGAAAAATTGGGGGCAGTTCTGCAGAGCCCTGGCGAGGTCACTATGCTGTCACATAAATGGTACTTTGAGCCATGGGCTGCATTCACAGTTTTCATTTGCCACTTGAAAGTTGAGGACATCCAGAACTACTGAAGAAGGCCCACTTATTTGGAAACTTCAATGGCTTTGGTTTATGGAAGCAGTCAAAGTCAGAAACCAAGGCTTTAGGAAGGTCTTATCATTTTTTGCTGCTCAACAGATTTCATTTATCAGCCAAGTTACTGTCAAAGGAATACACAGCTGCAAAATGATAAATAGTCAAATGGAAGAAGGTCTACTTCATTTTGCTGCCAATATCCTCAAATAACAGTAAATGCAAGATCCTCCTCAACAGGGCCCCGGGGATGATGAAGAGGAAACGAAGAAAATAAATAATTCCTTATTCACTTCATAAATAAACATCTTGCAAACAAACCTAGGCAGAATATGCATTATTTCTACATCCAATTCATTTTTTAAAAAAACAAAGTAGGCCAGCAGGAACAAATCTTTCACGCCAACACATATGGACATCAGGAGCGCTGGTTTTCAGATTGGCTAGGGTACCATTTACTCATCTAACTCCTTGGGAATCAACAATAACAAGAGAAGGAGTCAGTTAACCCAAACAGCACGGGATCATTTAGGAGTGGGTGCTCTTTATAAATACATTCACAGCACACCCCTTTTCACACAGGGGTGAAGGAAGCGTAGAGCTTTTATTGGGGACTTAGTTGGTACGTGCCTGTTTCTGACCCTTTCATGACAAAGCCTTATTGAGGTCTGGGCCTTGGAGCAGGTTGAAGTGTTTGATGAGTGTTGTCTCTTGAATTGTGGTCCCCAAAGACTGTCTGCTCTGTTCTTCCCCTGCAGTGCTACCGGGGGCTCATCCTGGCCCATCAGGACTCCATTCTTTGTTGTAGTTCCCTTGTAGTTGATCCTTGACTTTTACCCTTGATTGATCCCCTCATCCGTTGGTGTTTATGCAGAGATTTCTTTTCTTTTCTTTTTTTTCGTTTCTCCATGTGTTCAGGCTTCACTGGGCTCATCCCTGACTGAGATTTGGAAACATACACCAGACGTTACATATTTTCTTTCATTTTGTGCTCTCAGCCATCATTTGAGGCATATATTATTATCCTCATTTATAGATTAATAAATGGAGGAAAGTTTGAAATACTTGTTTTAAATCATAAAGCTGTTAATAGCCCACGTGGTATTCGAATCCATTTATTCCTGAATCTGATATTATGTTCACTGCAACTACCTCCCACCTGCTTTTCCAGTTTTTAAGTTTGATTTAATTTTCTTAGAGAGGCTATCTTTCAGGTATCGACTCTAATTTCAAAAGGCTGAAGTGGAACGGACTGTGGCCAGGGCATCCAAGTCATACTAAGTTGGGTTTAAATCCCACAAATGACATTTATAAACCCATGTGACCCTGGGAAGACTGCATTTCAGCAACACAGTGGTTTCCTCTGTAAAACTCATGAAATAGATACATAAACCTCTCAGGGATCTTCGACAGAATCCGACCTCAAGCAGGCACCATAGTAGACACTCCAAAAATGGTATCTGAGAGAGATAGAATGTGTCATTAAAATTACGGAGTAATATAAGCTAAAGAACATATAAATATTCTACTTTCAGTTTCATTATAAGCCCAGATCTCAAAAGTCATACAGCTCAGAACAGAAGATGTTTATAATTAATTTCCGTGCACAGAAGAAGCAGTTATAAAACACTAACCACAATGGTGTGTATTTCTTGCAGGTCAGTGACATTTATTGCTGGTCTCATGGCATACCCTTAATACAGGCATCATTTAATTTCTAAAATGTAATTACTTCCTGACCAAAGGATTAAAGCAGGGTGACAGTAGCAACCAAACCAAAAGTGGTTTAATTGTAGATTTTCACTTGTAAAGTCGAGTAGCAAAGACATTAGCTGCATGAGGTGTGCTTCTGTGTCCATGCTGTGGTGGACACTTGAATGCTACACATGTTTTCTTCGTCTTCATTTGAAACCCTGAATGCATTTCTCTGTCTAATATTGCCTCTTCTTATTCATTCTGAGTGTAAATCATCCCTGGCAGAAACAAGACACATGTCTACGCACAGACCCATTTGGCCAGATTTTGCAATATGCAGTTCAATTTAGAAATGAAATCAAACCAGTAATGAATGGTGGAGGAAACTGAAGAGCTAAAAAGTGAATGGCTTGTCAATTTGTATTATTTTTACTAAACAGCGTGGTTGTTGGCTTGTACAGTTTTAGATGAAGAAGTATTTTGCAGATCTCTGAGTCTACTGGATTTGAGTGGGTTTTATGGGCAAGTTTCTATAAAGGTAAGTTGAGTCTTTGACTGGTTTTTAAAAAACACCAATAGAGAAGCATATGTGCTGGCAGCAGGGAGACAGGCAGGAGATAAGAAGATGACCTTTCTTTAAATCATTGCCTGGGACGAGCAGAAGTGGAGACGCTGAGCATCACACCCCCACCTGCTGTACCAGGTTCCCCCACTGGGCCTTTGTCCTCAGGGTCTCAGCATCGTCTCAGTGGGACCCCACGCAGTCGGGTGCTTTCTCCCCTTGGAAGGACTGCTTTCTGTCCACTCAGCTGACATCTGCATCTCCTGAGTGTTTTTATGACCTTTTTCCATACCTTGCTGTGCATCAGAATTACTCTGCAAGCTTCAGAAATACCAACTAAAACTGAATAAATAACCAGTTTCCAGGCCCCAATCCCAGATGTATGGATTTGCATGGTGGCTCTCCAGAGCAGGCCCTTCCTGTCACCCATCTGCAGTCCTCTCCAAGGGTCTAGACAGCCACCCACCCCAACGTCCCTTCCTCTGCCTCATGTCCTGGACCACAGAACAGAGAAACAGGCCCCAGCAGCCTCCTGATTTTGGTGACTGCATGTCCCACAGCCCCTTTCAGCAGGAGGACAACAAGCCCTGTCCTGGAGTTTGCCAGTGCCTGCTTAGAGCTCAAGTCCCTCCCACCTTATGGCCTCACCTGCCACCTGGCTTCATGCCTTGACCAGGGATGGGCTCTCCCAGTGGGCTGTCTACAGCAGGGAGTGAGGGGGAGCAGCTCTGTGTTCCAGAAAGCACCTCTGATCATGGTGCTGCTGCCCTCCAGGAAGGGCTTTCAAAGATTCTATGAAGTTTGTGGACCATGGTCCTTCATCTGGACAGCTGTGGCTGTTGATGCTGTGGGTCGGACCTGTCTAAGGCTGACCTGTCACCCCCAGTGGGTACTGTGTTTGAGTTGTGTGGGCGGTGTTTCCATCTCAGTCGTGTGTTATACCACCTGTTTCTTCTGCCAAGAGGTGATGCTGGAACTTCGTCCCAATTTCCTCCGTCTCCTTCCTTAATGGACGTTTTCACACTGTGATGTTGACGTTTTCTTGAGCTACAAATCGTTATTCTTCCCCATGAAAATTTAAATACTCCTCTAATTGGTGTGTTATATTTACTGATAGTCTTTTTTATCTAAGTTTGGGACCAAGTCTGAGGATTTACACTATGTAAAGTAAAGGGAGGAAATGAGGACGCGGGACTGTAGGAGTGTTTGCTTTTCTGTGCGGCCCCCACCTCCCACACACAGGGGCTGCAGGAAAAGGGAACAGTGGATACGAGAGAAGAGCTGGAAGGGGAGGCAACAGCAGGCTGCGAGCCTCGGTTTCTGCACACGTGGAGGCCACGTCAAGAGGTGATAGTCCCGTTTGCACTGCAGGAGTGAAAACAGAGCAGGGACACTATAGAGCAATATTCCGAGAGGTCACGAGGTTGAGAATGGGGTTCTGTGAAACTGCGTGTTCTCTCTCAGTGTTCCCCTTGATTTTCCATGACTCTCTGGCCATTTGTGTGTGTGCTTCTTCTCCCAGCCAGTTCTCTCTGTCTCTCTTTCTCTCTACAGCTCCCTCTCTGCTACATTTTCGCCTATGTAAATCTTTCTCTTCATTTTTTATTCTCTGCCTTGCACATGCTTGGCCTTTCTCCACACGCACACACGCACACACACACACACACACACGCACACACACACACGTTTCTATTTGTATGTCTCTATATATGTTTAGTAGAGGATTCCCAGGTATAGTTCCAAGGTTGTGATTATTATTGCAGTTCACATACAACCTACGAAGGTTTTTTAATCATTGAAGCATCGATCTCTTCCAGTTTATCCTCCTACATGATCTTACCGAAGCTGAAATACATAACCAAAAGGAGATTTATCTTTAAGTAAGATTTGCTGACTCTTACAGTTACCGTAACACAACCTAGTCTCATCATCAAGTTCAGACGAGGGTTCGGGTTAGGGTATGCATCCAGCTTTCAGCAGCGGCTTGATAGCAAGACCTCAGAGTGAAAGCGTGACAACAGAAGTTTGGAGACCTTTGCAAGACTGTAACTCGATGACAGCCAAACCACCAGGTGGTTTGGACAGGTGATCAAACAACGGGTCATTGCCTGAAAAGTCAGGCAACCTGGCTTTGAAAAGGACGGTTCTTGAAATTAGATTCTTCAGTCAGTTTGGAAAATCTGGTTAGCAAATGGGCATACCTCTCAGGCAAGGAGGACAGTACACCCCACAAATGGTGACTATAGCTGCTGGGAAGAGGCCGTTATGTCCATTTGGAGTCCAGAAGGGCTAGTGCACAGTCTTCTTTGTTCATCCTTATTCATGTGTTCAGTGAGGCCCACCAATGTCATCATCCAAATCTGAAGTCTATTATGTAGAATAAACAATAATTTCAGTAGCCATACTACTATTAAAATAAGACTTTATCTTCTTAATGCTGACACAAACATGGCTGTTGTAATGTAGCCGTCCCTACGTGATGCAGTTAAATGAAGATTTATAACCAATTTATATTTAATCTTTTGACAACATTCATTTAGCATTGCCAAATAGCAGAAGCTGAGAAACATTTTGTTTTAGAATCCCAACACTGTAAAAACAATTATCAACCTTCATGTCATTTTAATGGGTCTGGAAGAACATTTCTCATGGTGTTCTCATAGAATTTAAGTTATTTTAGGGTGACTGTGTTGTGATGTTATCTTCTGCAAGCTAAAAGGCTTTCTCCTACCGCAGGGTTAGTTTCAAGCGTAGTTTCCTGACTTCCCCCACATAGCTACCATGATTCATTCACTGATGTAGGGAGAATGCAGTAAAATGTAATCTCCATCCTCAAAAACCTAAAGCTGAATAAGGTTGACAAAAGTACCTAGGGAATATGTGGGATGGAAAGTGATTTAAGTGCCCAGAGAAAAAGTTAAATAAAATGTAACATGAATTTAAAGGTAGAAGACTAATATTTGATGGATGAGCCTTTAAGACGTCCTGGAAGAAGTGGTGATACATCTGGACCTCAAAAGACTAGTGGGAGAAGAGAATTAAGACATGTAGAAATAGGGAGAAACGATGCACTTTTTAGATGTTGTTAGGGGCAAAGGGGAAGGTAAATATTTACTGTGAACTTGTTCGGAGACAGCCTCTGTTAGGACTTTTGCAATCTTCTCTCTCCTTAAAAATAAGAAGATGTTAAATTACAGTTTAGAGAAAGGTATTATTGTGATCTCAAGCAAATATAAAATGAACACATCTAAATAATTTTGTTTAATTCATTAATTAATGAGGGATATAATAAAATACTACGACCAGTTCAAAGAGCACTTTAGAAATTAGGCACCCACCCATTTTTCTCTCTTGTCTATAGAAATGCCCAATAGACCACACACATCTTTGAGGTCACCTGTTTCTCAGGACAGAAATTATTTGCCTGTTTACTGACCAAAATTCTATCAATGACAAGTAACTCCTCTAAGTCTTGGACCTTCAGTCAATGTGAAACAATGAATGCATCCCCATGTGGCTGTAACAATTTAGGTAAATGAATGTCCATAATGTTCATAAAAAATAGCTCCTGAGTTGCATTAGCCACACCTCCTGCGCTCGGTGGCCGCATGTGACCAGCAGCTGCCCCAGTGGGCGGCACAGAGAGAACGTTTCCGACCTTGGGAAGCTTCTGCTGTACAGCACTTGTCTAGAAAGCCTGTGGGTGGCATTTGCCTCTGTGATATCAGAGGACTTGCTGCCTCGTTGTTTGCCTCATTTCCAAGTTTCGTGTAACTAGAGGTGGGAAAGGGAGTGTCTTGTGAGGGCCCAGCTGACCTGAAGTGGAAAGGAGTGGGCAAGGTGGAGACCCAAGAGTCCGTTTCGTGCGAACAAAGAGGCGCTAAGTTTGTTAAGCAAAGGCGTTTGGATCTCCTCCTAGAGGCAAGGAGGAGACATTTAAGGAGAATGATCTGATGAAAGCTTTGGGGAAATTAATATGAGAGCAATTTGGAGAGTATGCAGACCTGATGACCCCTTAGGAAATGACTCAAGTCCAGAGGAGAAGAGGGGACGGAAAGGAGAAGAACCCTCCCCAGGGACGACAGACAGTACCCGTCGGTTCAGACACACCTGCCGTATCGTGATTACCTGACGCACATGACGACAGCGCGTTTTTACTTACATTTCAAAAGGCCGAGAAAGTAAATTGTTTCCCATACGAGTCACTAGTTTAGAACCTGTTGGTGTCAGAGAATTATGTGACATCTCAAGGCGTTGGTTTTATACTAGTGTGCGTGAAACTGATGCTACTTTAAAAAGATTTTATTGGTGTTTATGATTTCTTGTATAATAATAGAAATTTCATGTGTAATAATAGAGTGAAAATGCTAAAACACGTTCTTAGGACATAATTTTCGTAGCTCTTGCTCATATACCGAATTAATCCTACGTGAGACAGCCTCATTTGTGGCTGTCAGTACGCAGATGTCATTTAGAAACTGAGGCCTTTTATTCAGCAGGAGCGAATGGTCACCAAGGTCGCTGAGGCTGAGAACGTGGATAGAGAGGCCCAGGCTAACGTGGGCAAGGCAGCCATCAGTGACCAGGCCAGCGGGCACACTTAAAGGAAATGGAAAGACTTCAGCAAATAACTTGCTCGTTTACTTGTTTCGCGTCCCTCCTCGGAACCAAGTCAAGGGCTGTGGATCCCCAAGTCCCTCTGGGACACGAGGGGAGAAAGGCA
This sequence comes from Sus scrofa, assembly GCF_054392235.1. Lineage (NCBI taxonomy): Eukaryota > Metazoa > Chordata > Mammalia > Artiodactyla > Suidae > Sus > Sus scrofa. The sequence goes on from NC_139383.1 coordinate 5,941,569, forward strand.
GCATCCTCCTCCTTAGAAAACTGGGTTCCACAAGGAAATAGACACAGGCAGTGGTGACTCTAAATTAATGGCAGACATACAAGCAAAACGAGCCACGTGTGAAAGCTGTGAGAGAGGGACAGTCCCTCTGCCTGTCGCGGGGCTGAGGGGATGTGAGGGGCGTGGTGTGGGAACCACAGCGACTCGGTTTGGATACGGCGCAAGGCAGTGGTTATGAAGTTTGGATAGCTTGGCTGGGAAAAAAATCATGAGGGGCAGGGATAAAGAACTCTGGGAGTTCCCTTCGTGGCTCAGTGGTTAACGAATCCGACTAGGAGCCATGAGGTTGCGGGTTCCATCCCTGGCCTCTCTCAGTGGGTTAAGGATGCGGCGTTGCCGTGAGCTGTGGTGTAGGTTGCAGACGTGGCTCGGATCCCGCGTTGCTGTGGCTCTGGCGTAGGCCGGTGGCTACAGCTCCGATTCAACCCCTAGCCTGGGAACCTCCATATGCCGCAGGAGCAGCCCTAGAAAAGGCAAAAAGACAGAAAAAAATAATAATAGTAATAAAATAAAATAAAAAGGATTCTGGCCACGAATAGCACTGTTTGTCATTACTAGTACAGATTCTAGAACTGTCTTTTTTTTAATAATGATCAGTAATTTAAAATATTTCTGTAGAGAATAATAGAAATATATTTCGTAGTAAGATACAGCATGTAAATGAATTTTTTATAAAGATAAAACCAGTATTTTCATAAAAAGTCCCTTCCCCGATGCTCCTTTGTCCTCCAGTCTGAGAGCCCGGGATGGCAGGTCTTCGCCGTCCAGTGGAAGAACGTCGCTTTAGGTAAACAAAGCCAATACCATTTTTCGTTTCGTTTTGTGTAAGTCAGTGGTAAAATGTGTTTTTTAGGAGCTGATTCTTTTAGTAGTTTGGAGACGGAGAGAAGAAGAGAGAATTCTTGGGAGGCTCCTGGGTACTTGAAATGGCCTGAGTCAGCGGGGGGCGGACCTTGGAAGGAGTGGAGAGAAGAAACGCCGGCGCGTTTATGAAGTCGCCTCCTAAGCGTTTATTAAGGGGGGTCAGGGGGTCCGGAAGCCACGATGAGAGGAGGCAAACCAAGTGTCCAGCTCGGGGGGGACCAAGGTGCCACAAATCAAGCGAAGAGACACCTAAAACTAATGTGATAGAGTCGGAAGTTGTGGGCTCTGGATGTTGAATTGTCCCCTGGAATGACCTTGCCTTCCCTTAACTCATGGGCTGTTTGTCTCCTGCTCACCCTTTTCAGGGGGATTCATTCTAAGGTGTCTCCTGGGACCTTGATTTCCATCCTGTGATCCCTGAGACTTGAAGCAAGCCCTAATTAGAGAGGTTAGGGGCTATTTGGGGGTGGCTGCCTGACAGCACTGAGCAGGCTCCTTTTGATCTGGGCAGACGCCTCCCTCTGTCTTCTGAAGCTATGCGAGTAGATGCACCCGGATGGAATACAGAATTGGGGGAATGTGCCGCCAGGTCATTTCAGAAATTGAAAATCAAAGAACTTTCAAGATAAAAGACTCTATATTCGAAGTATATGTTCTTATCCCCATTCTGGGTTTATTCTTCACTATTCTAAGATCCTTCCCTTCTGTGTACACAGTTGTTAAATACCCTCTAAGGTATGCATGAATCCGTGTAAGAGTTATTCTTATATTTTAACACTTTTAGGGTGAAGATTGCCTTGGTTGTGTTTTATCGTTTTTGTCCCATGTTCCTAGACTGTCAGGCACACAGTGACATTCTTGTTTTAAACGTCATTCATGCCATTGGTGGATGCGATCTTGACAGGTTCCTGATTTTCTCCTCTTTCCTTATTACCTCTGCCCCACTTTCTTTTCACGACTCTTCTCCTCCCCGAAGCAGTCCAGCTCCTTAGGCCAACAAGACTTAAAGTAAGTTTAGAAAGCTAGATCTTTCCTAAGAAATTATACACGGTTCTTTCTTTTCTCTGTTGATGGCTAATAAGTACTTGTTTTCTCTCCTAAATGTCTCTAAATTTACTTTTTCTATACAGAGGTGGTGAGAAGCATGTCCTGGCCTGTGTTTCTGTTCTAAAAGTTCTAAACGCAAGGGCTAGGCAGTGCCAGAAGGTGGCACAGGCATCACTGTAAAGCTGCAGCACACACCAAGTGACCCTCAAAATATTGACGTTTACAATATTGAGTTCAAATTAGTTAAACTAATCTGATCCGTTTCCCAAGTACTTGATCAATGAATAGGATTAGTATTCATTGGACTCTATTCAAGGTTGAAAGTGGGTGTGGGTAACAGAAACGAAACTGCTCTTACATAAACCCTGTCCTTCTGTGATTTCAACATAGGAAGACACTACAGAAGATAAGGCACTTCACTGGGATACAGACAGGAAGCTTGTAGGAGAGAGGTGACCCCTGAGCTGGGCTGTGACATCATGGTTGGGATTGAGATGGGTCCTGAGAGGCCTTTTGAGTTGGGAACCCGTGAAGCAGACTGTCGGGGTCCTAGGGTCCTGGGGTAGCTTTGAAGAGTGTTTCTGCCAGCGTGCTTCTCATGTATACTTTTCGCCGTGTTATCAGCCTTCATTGAGAAGACAGGACCTTTATATCCTCCCCCCAGCGTGATGATGACGTCATCTTACATTTTTAAACTAATTACCATGTCCCTGAAGAAAAGTAATCCTTGTCACATTTTAAGAAGTTGTGAAAACTTAATGAATCTCAGTCACCACCCAAGGCTTTTTGAAATCAATACTGGGAAAAAGCAGACTTATTAGCCTTATATATTTTGCCTTGTCATTTGGTACCGGCAAAATAAGATACTTAAAACACTGGAAAACGTAAGAAGAGATGTAGTGGTAGTTGTGAAGACCTAGCCTGGGAACTTTCATATGCCACAGGTGCTGCCCCCCCCAAAAGAATGTGGGAGTGTGGGGGGAGGGGAATGTCACACCTCACTTATTATTCTCTTATTGATGCCACCCCCTCTGTAGAGTCACTCTCTTTGCAGTTTTCACTAACACTTAGAACATTTAAAATAAGTAGGTTCTAAAATCATTTTTAAAATATCAAGTAGGGGCGTTTACTTTTATAAAAATGAAGAAATTCTGTTGATTGTAATGTGGTACCACAGATTGCCATTTCTTGGCATAACCTGCAATTTTATAATATGTGCTACATCTTAAAAATGAGATTTACCTTTCTCCATTGATAATTGCTGTAGCTGTGCCTCCTTGCTGAATGCCGGTGCTCTGAAACATGAACAGACATTTCCATGAAGCCTTTGGTGCTGATGGGACGAGGGCAGTGGGGTGGTGAGGCTGATGCAGAAGCTGTAGTGATTGCTGGCAATGGCCCTTAATTGCCAGCCTGTGTTCAAGTGCCACTTCTTCGAGCCATTGAATCAGTCCCCTACAGTATTTAGTAATAACCGCCTTGCAAGTCAAGATGACCATGTGGTCCAGGGGAAAGCGTAGGCTTTCTCATCAGGAAAACTTGTGTTCAAATCTCTGACCACCCCATGGCTCTCTTGGGGACAGCACTCAGCCTCTTTGAACTTGCGTTTCCTCGTTTATACAGTGGATGTAACCATGCTTATCTTTCCAAGAAGAATAAGCACTCATGTAAGGAAGTCTGCTGTTAGCATGAACTTTTGGAATCCGTTTTAAATCTCCTTCAATACCATATTACCAGCCACACAATAAAAACCCGCGGTTATTTTGGAACTATTTTATTTTCTTAAGCACATTAGCTGGCTTGAAAATGTTACCCACTGCACGGGATCCATAACATCCTGTGCTATTGTCATCCCTGATTTTTCTGCAGTCGACCTGTACGGCTCATATAAGAATAAGTTAGATTCGTAGAAAGAAATGTGACTCTAGTAAACTTTAAATCAATTTAAGCACTTTCCATCATGCTTTATATTCCATAATATTACTAAATATTTCCTTGTAAAGGACTTGGTTGGTTTTGAAGCAGCTTTAAAAAGAATCACACCTCAGGTAATTCTAAAAATTTAGAGGTAGTTTTGAGATGGAAAAAATGTGCTAAGAATCAACATTTATAAAAGCAGGAAAATGGTCACCTGAGGAAGCAGGAGGACAAAATGCTCACAGGTTTGGAAATGTGGAAATAACTCGAATTCCATATTTTTGGACAAGAAATAAGAGTAGGTAATGTATCAGACACCGAGCTGAGTGCTTCGCCTGTATCGTTCCTTTCAAAATTCTTCCAAAACGCTCTACCATCTCCATCTCGCAGGTGGGAAGACAGCCCCGTGGGTCACTCGATGCGCTGAAAGTCATGCTTGAGCTGGACGTGGACGGCCAGCTCCTGGGCTGTAGAGACTGTGATGGAGGAAATTGTGCACAGTCTTCGTGAAGCCACTAGTTTGTTCCATCTCAGTGTGAGTTATGGATGGTCCCTCACTGTTCTGAGGAGCTGAGACGGTACGGACACCCACGTCAACCCTTCCCTACCTGGACCCATTTCTAGGAAGAGCAAGCAACTGGATGTATCCTGGCCGCAAACCTGGTCATTTATTTAAATCCAGTCCTTAAATTATGCTTCACTCTACATTTTTGTCTTAGCAATTGAGATGTAGGTATTACTTTTAAGATGAATAATGAAAAAATAAATTGGCAACAACAACAAAACAGGCAAAGGCATTAGCTTTAATCAGCAGTTTTTGCCTCACTGGATGAAATTATATTGCAGATACCTTAATTTAAAAAACCTAGCATAAGAACTGAGAATTAAGTTTTAACTTTCAGGGTAGAATCTCCTTAGAGATTGCTAAACTTTTTTTTTTCTCTTTTTTCTTTTTAGAGCTGTACCTGCAGCACGTGACGTTCCCAGGCTAGGGGTTGCATTGGAGCATCAGCTGCCGTCCTACACCACAGCCACAGCGACACCAGATCCAAGCCACATCCATAACCTACACCACAGCTCATGGCAACGCTGGATCCTTAACCCACTGAGCGAGGCCAGGGATCCAACCCGAATCCTCGTGGATCCTAGTCGGGTTTGTTAACTGCTGAGCCACAGTGAGAACTCCCTGCTAACCATGTTTTCCAAGTGCACAGGCTGGGTGAAAACTGTTTATAATACAGCCTCACCTTGGTTCCTCCACAGGAGGTGAGCTGGTTGTTAGGAGGGGGGAGTGGTGTAGCTCAGTTCAGTGGGGTGTACCAACCCATTGGATAGGAACTGAAATAAAAGCGTTTATGGGTATTAACTGTCTTCCTTTAAAGGAGTTCTACTTGTAAATTCTCAGAATTCAATTTTTTTTCAGTTAGCATTCAGTTATACTCAATTCTGTATAAAAATGCTTAAGTATTTTTGTTTTACTTGTATTTATCACACTAGTCATTTGTGATCTGCAGATAACATTATTTATTTAAAGTGGGATTTGCTAATATTTTGAAGTTAGTTGAGTCAGTTTGGCTGGTGGGAAGATGTTCTAAGAATTTGGTAATCGTGGCTACATTCTACTTGACTTGAATTTTGCTCTCATGCTGTCATACCTGCTACAACTTCCACACCATGTAAAATACGGGAGAATTTATTGACCTGGCAAATATTGAGTGTTTACTAGGTTCAAGGAACTGCACTAGCCATTTGGAACAGATAAAAGAGGGTGCACAGCTACGTACAGGGGGGGCGTAACACCAGTAAAGGCAGGACGAGTATGCAGGGAATGTGGGTCCAAATTCTTTGTTCCGGTTTTCATTAGGTTGAAGTGGACATGGTGCTCATGTATTTGATGACCCCAAGCAGCTTTGATGCACAAGAGATGATTCCAGGCGTGTACATGGAATGGTTTTCACGTGCCGCTGCCTCAGAGTGGTTAATTCCGCGTGCATTGTTCAAACCAGACCTAATGGATAGTATCAGGTCAACAGAAGGGACCATGGGCTGTGCCCAGATGAGCTTGCTGGCCTTCAGAGATAGTACTGATTTTGTTCGTTTAAATCTATTTGTTGTGCTCATGAGGCATATCTTCCGGCACATTTGGTCAAGCACAGGCTGCAGGACCACTGTTCCAAAATAGAAGAGTAAGAATGCTGGCAAATGTTCGGGAAGAAGATTCTCTGTGTTCCATTCCCTATAACAAGGTCAAGGTCCCAGGTCCAGAAACTGGCCTTGAGTCTATTCCATAGTGGGCTCGGAGGAGTCCAATAGGACTGAGGTTGCTCCCTAAGTGAGTAGAAGAAGGAGCAAACTGAGGGAACATGTCTGGCTATAGCTGATCAGTGAGCTAAGCAGTGCAGATAGTAATAATATCATCGGTATTTAAGAAACAAGAACAAAGCTATAGTCAGGAGAAAGGAGGGCAGAAACTGAAAGTACTAAGTGCCAGGCTGGGCAATGGGGGAGGAACTAGATGAAGTCTGTGGAAGATGCTTCGTTCCAGGGACTCTTCCTCACTCGATTCTAGTGTGCCGATGTTAAGACAAGTCTTCTATTTAATGGTGACAAGCTGGGTACTTTCCTACCCTAGAGGTGATGCTTTAGGGAGGTAGCTAATACTTAACGGGGAAGTCAAGGGAAGAATTCTTATAGGAGGTGCCATTCCAACTGGACCATGAATATATGGTCTGATTTCAAAGATGGCGATGACAGTGGGGGTGGGAAGAAGTAGGGGGTGAGTGGTACCGGCTTGGTGTAGGGACTGGGGCATATGCTGGAGGAAGGAAGGAGAGAAGCCCTGCTCTGCCTCTAATAGTACAAGGCACCCAGGTCTTCACACATCTCTGTTCCCCTCACTGTGCCTCAAGTTCAAACCTCTCCGCTTGCTCTTCTCTCCAGCCAACGTTGTTTTCATATTAGTGCGTTTAACGTCTGGTTACTGGACTTCTCAGTGTGACAGGGCAGTCTTCTTAGTATTGTCACCTGCCTGCCTGACAAGGGAGGGAGACAGTGCACAAGACACATCACTGTTCATTCTCTTCTGTGATGGCCAATGTAGTCACTTCTACCCACATTTTTCTCTGCTAAGATAAATTACTTATTTCTTTTAAAAGGGTGGTTTCTTAGCAGTTCCCAGCCACATTCATAATAGGTCCTTTTAGCTGATAGCTACTACATGGGAGAGACAGATAGAGGACATTTCTACAGCCACAGAAGGTCCTCACGGGTAGCTTGCTCTACTTAATATTTTAATAAACTTATATGTGATAAATATAATTTTAAATCCATTGTGTCCTTGCTGCTTATACATTGATACCAAACATCATTTTACCCAGGTCTAAAATATGTTACCTCTCACTCTCTTCTCCCCTAGAAAACAAATTATTCAGGCAATTAAACTCTCGATTCTCTGTGACAGCCAGTGATGGAAACTTCTGAGGTCAATGAAAAGTTTTCATCAGAATCAGAATGAGTTTTCTTAAGTATTCATTTATCTTATTAAAACATCGTCTTCAGGCCATAAGCCCATTATCTAAAATACATTAAAAATTGGAAACTCTGCACATTATGCTGGATTCTCAAAAAGCAGAAGCAGAAAATATGTATTCTTCTTAAACAGGGGCTTTACTCCAATAAGCGGTGGGCATTATTCATACGTTTGACAACTTTTCGGACCATGAGAACAAGAAAAGAGAATAAGGGGAAAGAAAAGAGTTGAGGGAGGATTACGCTCACCAGACAACGTGGGCAAGAAGATCTCGAGATGACGATGAAATGATAGTGCCAAGGAACCGCTGTGGATGCTTCGGACACGGCGACTCGCACTTTGAAAAGGCCCCGAACACCAACTGTGCGTTCACCTTCCGTGGGGGAGGGCTTGGGAGTCTGCATGAAATGAAACCCTTCTGGTTCATGATAAAATAATTACGTAAGTTCGTCAGTGGTTTGGAGTGGAGGGCAGCACTCAGTTGGAAGCAGGCTCTTCAGCATGGGTGTCTAATGCATCTGTGTTTATAAACTTCAGCAGTTTGGCTTGCGGGAGATCAGCCCCTATGCGCTGGGTTCTAGCCTTCCTACAATTTTTTTTTTTTTCCTGAGAAGTACACTGACACATGATCCTCCGTGAAAGTAAAGCTCCCGAGGGCTGATAACGTCAGGGATGTGCTGTGCTCTGTATTCCTGTCCCGCCAGCGTCTGTAAAGTCCTGTGCTGAGAGGACATGCTTGGCATCACCGAAAATGGTTCAAGTACAGAATCCCCGATATTGTGGCTTGACACCTTTTACCACCTTACAAACTTTTAAGTAAGTCATACTTAAAATATACTCCATTATTCTATGAAGAGAACAGCCGAAGCAACCAACTCACTCTAGACGCTCTATTGTTTTAGTTGGAAAAATGTTCTTATTTTGTGGAAGGTGAAGGATTTAGCAGTGAAATACCATGATGCCTGCAACTTAATTAAAACTCATTCAACCAAAATAGTATATATGTGTAGTATATTTGTGTGTCAGTGTATGCACAGACATATGCACTCACGGTACACTCAGAATATGGCAAGATGTTCACAATTGGTGAATTATAGGGATAGTTATAGTTTGTAGGACTTTTGGAATATTTCTGTAGGTTTAAAAAATGATTATATAAAAAGAGGGAAATCGAGTTCCCTTGTGGCACAGCAGGTTAAGGATCTGGCATTGTCACTGCAGCCACCTGGGCTGCTGCTGCGGTTCAGGCTTGATCCCTGGCCTGGGACCCGTCCACATGCTGTGGGTGTGCCCCCCACCCAAAAAGAGGGAAATATGTAAACACAAACACAAGTTGCTCTGATTATTTTGGACAGTGAAAAGGTTGTGATACGGAAGAGCTGATGAGGAGAGAAAAGGGATTTTAAGATCCAAACAGAAGTAAGAGGCGGAGGACTCATGCTATGGACTGGAGACAGCTCAATACCTAGAGAAGAGTTTTGAGGTCGTTCCTCCCTTTGCCTCGCTGCTCCTTCAGGAGTCACGGCTCCAGTTTTGAGTCTGTGCTTCAGACCCTTCCATCAGGCCAATGGGAACGCTGCCCAGATCGCCAGGGTATGGTTTGCACTTATTCCTCTTCTGTGCCCTCCAGGCCCCAGCGTGACACAGAGAAGCTTGCCAACTTTAAACAGTGTGGTGTTGCTGAATAGGTGGGAAAGCCATCCTGAGAGGGGCTCTCAAAATCTGCCTGAAGCCCCCCTCAACTGCTTGACCAGGTAGAGCCAACGGCTTGAAATTTGCCATGGCCAAGACTGGACTGACCTTGATCTTCCCTAGACCGGCTATTAATCCCGAGGCTGCGCTGACGCTGGGAAGCGCTGTGTAATAGATTGCATGTCATCGTGTATGCTTCCAGGGCACGGGGACTGCCGTGCAGCGGTAATTTCTGACTAACTTCTCAAGGACTTTAGTGAAGGTTGTAGCATGCGGAGGTGGGTGTCCCCATCTGCAGATTCTGCCTAGCTCTGGCATGAGCTGAAACAATATTGCAAACGTTGCTATTGCCCTAAGGGAGAGAGAAGAGTCATTTAGTTTCCTGCAGCTTCTGTGATGCCTCGTTTACTATTGTCAAGTCATTGCTAATATGCTCTTTCAACAATGCCAGTGTCTCTGAGACCCTAGTTCCCCTTCGTAAGCATTTACTTTTCCATTCTTTTTCTTCCTCTCTCTCTTTTTTCGTTCTTTCCCTTTACAATCGGTTGTAAAAACTGTGAACTGGCTTCATATTTCTGGTACAGGTTTTAACAATAAAGTTTCTTTGCTATGTTTGTCATGATACACATTAAAATTGTCACGTTCTTGTGATTGTCTGTTGTTATTTCTATAACTTTCAATATATAGTTCTATTTGTTGCATTTATAATATATGTAAAATCTTAGCATGTATTTTATGTAATCAATATATTCATTAACAGCAATGTGATATTCATAGACTTGAATATCTTGTACATTAAGGCACTAAAGCTGCGAAGAAGTGTCCGAATTTCATGGTTTCTTATTTACATACATATAAATATATGTATATTTATAATTTATCTTCCCTTTCCCCTTGAAACTAAACTTTAATCTCTGGAAATTAATAATTACAAAATATATTACCGATAAATGATGCCGTTATAAAACTCGGCATCTTTGTTCTGCTTTACACTACACATGTCACGTAAGAAAAAATGTCACCTGTAATATATTAGTAAAGGTGGCTGAACCCATGACACTTAAATATGACTTTTCGAAATTAGTAAAGCAAATGGATCTGAATAAGACTTTAGGATCTTTTTTTTTTTCATTATTTTTGTACAAATAATAGTTGTACTAATAGTTTTAATAAACTATATGCATTTTAAAGGATGGAGGTTTTCACTCTTAATGATCAAATGTGCTTACCATGCATTATTTCTGGGTGTTCTTGATGATAATAGTAAAAATTTACTAGTAAAACTGCATCTTTATGCCGTGACCTGTCATGTTACTCCTACTCACTAAGAAGCTAAGTAAGGATTAAAAGAACTATTTAGCAATTTTAGAAATTTGGAAGTTGGTTATTTTACTGGTAAGTGGGTCTGAATGAAGTCAATTCTTTGTGGGCATCTAAGTATGAAACCATTTAAAAAGATCCCCCTAAGTTACAGAATAATGCTGTCTCTATATGGTAACATTTGAGAGAAATGGTCAGAGATGTTTATCAGTTTTTTGGTCCAGCTTTTTGCTCTTGAAAATGTCTTATTTGCATGGCATTCGTCTGGGTAGAGCACACTTAGGAAATGCAAAGCACCAGTTTCTGCACAGGGCTGCAAAGTCTTTTAAGCCCTTGAGGGCTTTTGTTTGACTTTATGTGTGACGGTGTGGTGGAAAATCTTCACTGGAAACTCAGAAAACTGTGGTCATATGACTCATGTCATGAGAAATGAGCTGGTTTGTCCCTATAGGTAAGATTTTAAGAGGAAAAATCTGGAGCCTTCAAGACTGGGTTCAGACATATGAAATAGAATTCAGGAGCAATGATCTCTAAATTTCCAGTAGTCTTATATTCCCATCCTTTTAAAACCTTCAACAGAAAAGTGCACCTTTAATTTCCCTGTGTACAAATACCCTTGGTCAGCTCTCCAGGCAGCAGGCTGCTCCTTAGCTGGATAAGTCACAGGGCCGTTGGCAAGAAGAGGAAGGAAAGATATTTACTCTTTTGAGCATAGAACTGGTTTTTCTAAATTAAATTGCTGTATATTCACTGTCATATTTATCCCACTAATGTTTCAAAATGTTCCTGAGAGTAACTTAGTTTTAAAATCTGTCTCAATTTGAATTCGGCATTGATTGGCTACTTCCTCTGCCTTTTTTTCCCCCAGCAGATAGACCAACCAACAAGAGCTTTTATGTCTATTGCAAAGGCCCCTGTCAAAGAGTGCAGCCAGGAAAGCTCCGCGTGCGGTGCAGCACCTGCCAACAGGCAACCCTCACCTTGACTCAGGTAAGGAGATGCGATGTGGGCAGAGACTGCCCTAAAAAATGAACATGTGCTTCCAGAGCTGCCTTTGGGATTTCTAGCCAGATATCACCCATCACTAAAAGTAAAAGACTTCTGTGGGGTTTTAATGGTTAACGGTGTCTGAAGTTTCATTTAAAAATATAGCGCTTTGTGCAAGTTTAGGTAGTACAGGGTCATTGCCCCCGTTTCTTTAATCCAGGCCTAGTGAAAGGAAATACAGAGGCTGCTTTTATAACAAAAAGGTCTGGGGGATGTCTTTTAAAAGCAGCCTCTTTTAAGGGTCCTCCTAAGATCCTGGAAACGTTTCAAATCTCGAGCTGTGTGATGGGAACAGGGTTGTGTGCATATGTCAAAATTCACTGGACTATTCACTTAAGATCGGTGCCCTTAAAAGTTGCGAAATGTAAGTTATACCCCAATTAAAAAAACGAAAAGGAAAGTTGTGGCTCAACGAAGAGTATGCATATGAAACAGGCTGGAAAGCCCAGCGTGCTGTGGCCTCTGCTTGTTTTGTGCAGTCCACGAGCTGTGAATTTTTTTATTTGCATTTTTAAGTGCTTGGGAAACATCAGAAGAATAATACTGCGTGACGTGTGAACATGACGTGAGATTTAAATTCCAGGTCATAATAGAGCTTTGTCAGGTCGGGGTCCGTGGCCCCCCCCCACACCTGTGCAGGTTATCTACGCCACTCTTGTGCCCCAGAGCAGGGGTGACGGGATGGCTTGCAAAGCTGGACACGTTTACTCTCTGGCCCTTTAGAGAAAACGTTTGCTGACCGACCCTCGATATAAAACAGACACGGCTAGTCTGTAACTTCAGCGTGATCATCGCGTAGGGTTTGGATGAATGTGATGTGGCTGCTAATGTGTGTAGAGGTGTGGGGGCCATTCCGGCCCCCTCAGGGGTGAGAGCACAGCCAAAGAGGCACAGAAGGACAAAGAGCTTTAGGTGAGTCCCGGGGCTGAAGTGTAGAGCAGCACCCGCTACCACGCTGGTCCTGATGGTGGCTCGAAGATTTAGGTTTCATTCTGCAGGCCCTGGGGGCGAAGGTCAAGTGTAACAAACAAAGACCACCTGTACGATGATGTTTTAAGACTGTTTCTTGGTGCTGCAACAATTTGTTACTGGGATTGAAACTGCTGATAGATTGAAAGCAAAGAAATTAATCAATCAATTGTTTATAGGGTTCAAGGGTGAGGAGCCAGAGGGCCCAGTTTAGGGAGAAGCCTGGCCAAATGGGTGCAAGGGGAGCTGTGAAAGAACCCAAAGGATGCAGGAAGAAAGGGGGGACTGAGGGTCCCTGACTCCAGTCTGGGGAAAATGGTGGAATTACTCAAAAATGTAATTCAGTATTTCACTACGATATAGCATTTCAGCTACGTAGACAGATCTACTCAGAAAGACAAGTCCATGAAGGAGGACCAGGCTGGTCCTGACGCAGTGGAGTAGACCTTTGTCTGGGTGTCCTTGAACAGTGCTTCTGTCCGGGAAATGTGCTGTGCTAAAGTCTCACGGCTGTTCTTCCACCTGATTCTCTCCTCCGCCTCTAACCTTTCACAGTGCAATAAGCAGCCTCTTCTAGCCCTTTGATCTGTACTCCAGTCCTGGTTGCTTCGACTCCCAATGGCTCTTGTAAAAACAGCAGTAAAACATTATTATTGAACGACAAGCTTAATTATTTTCATGCATTATCTCATTTAATTATTTCCTAACACTCTGAGTTAAGCGCTGTTACTAACCCTGTTTTAGATTTGAGAAAAATGTGGCTTAAAGAGATTAAGAAAACAAGAACTTCTCAGTGATGGACAAGGGCTAAATCAGGCTGTGTGATCAAATGCTTTAAGCTCTGCAGCCTCCTCCTTTTTACTGCACAGACGTCTCTACCCTGAGGGTCATGTGCTCAAATATCTCTGATGATGAGACAGGTGATTTAAAAATTAAGTCCAATGTAGGCAGTAGGGTGTGATGAGAACTGTGGTTGATGGAGGAGGCCAAGGCACACGTACAGGAGGCAGCTCTTCCAGTTGTTAGCAGGTGGGCAGGGCAGGGGTGGGGGGGAGGCGCTTGCTGTGGCTGACCAACCTTTTATTTAATCAGGAGAAGCCATCAGTGTGGAATTTGATGTGGAATTTCTCACTTAAAAATATGCTCCGTGGGGGGAGGGGATAGAAAGCAAACAAAAGGGAAAAAACAGCCTGCAGTACCTGCTTAAATGTACTGAACCAAAGAAGAGTGTTGTAGTGGTTAAATAATATGTTACTGTTAAGTGCTTGGCAGAGCCTGGCGTGTGGTAAACTTTGATTAAAGTAAGGTATTGTTGGGAGTTCCCGCGGTGGCCCAGTGGGTTAAGAATCCGACTGCAGTGGCTTGGGTTGCTGTGGAGGTGCGGGTTCAGTCCCCAGCCCAGGGACATAGGCCTCAGTGCCACCTTTAAAAAAAAGCAAAACGAAACTAAGGCCTTGTTGAGAAGCATTCTGGTGTGAGCCTAAGACAAAGATTCTGGAGCCAGGCTGCCTGGCTTAGACTCTCCACTTCATTACATTGCTTACGTTACTTCATTACACTGCCATCTGTTAGCTGGCATGAGGGTATCTATTTTTTGTTTGTTGTGAAAATTCGTTAATATATGAAAAGCACTTTGAAAGATAGCTGGAACATGCATACTTAGAAATCTTAAAATTATCGTCATTTGGCTACCATTACTATCATTAATATTCACGTAGTTATTTTGTATATTTACATATACACATATGCATGGAGACACTTATATGTGCTTTACTGTGGCATCAGCCAGCCTTTGGTCAACTCCCTTCAGAGAAGCTCCGAGCTCCATGGTGGAGTCAGGTCACCTGCTCACCTGGACCAGGGCTTCCTTGGAGGGATGATCTCGGCCATGCAGTGGCCGCAGCTCAGCCACATCTCAGATGCCCACTCCCAGGACCACCCTGGACTTTGTCCCTTCACAGCTGACAGTGTCAGCTCCACGTTTGATTATTAAACCCAGGCTTTTATTTCCCTACCTTGTTTTTCACTCTGCACATTGTTCACTCCCCTCTTAAGTTTTTGTAGAACTATCTGGCCATTCCTCCCCTCATAGGCCAAAGTTCACCTGTATGATTGTAGATGTCATTGCATTTCTGTTCTACATTCTGTGCCGCTGCCTGTCTATAGTCCAAGCATCTGTAAGCCTCCTAAGATCAGACAGCCTGTCAGTTGGAGTCCCTTTCTTATTTCCAGCACCTCGCACGGTACCTTGTCCGTAGCAGATGGCATCTGTATTTGAACTTTGACACACTGACTCAACAGATTCACAACCTTTAGAAATTCTATTTGGCACTTAATAATCTTATTAAGCATAGCAATTATAATTGTTGTACTAGACTCGACGTCTTTCCTTACATTTATATTCTGGTACTTGTATTTTTGTCTAATTCTCAGGACAGACCTGTAAAGTAGATATTATTATCCAGTGTTTTTTGCTTAGAGTCACCACAAAGTTAAGAAATGAGCCCAAAGTCACGTGGTTAACAGGTAGATGTTGGCTCCAGGACTGAAAAGTCTTTTCGGTGTTTCTGCAAAGCACTGGTCTTTTTTAGGATAGATTGCTTGCTATACAAATCTGGTAATAAATGTTCTATTATCCAACTCCTTCCCTCATATTTAAAATATCATTCAAAAATGCTCTTACAAAAATATGCTTAAGGGTTTAAAGAAAATGGAATCAAAGCTGATTGAAAGATTATGGACTGAATCCAGAGTTTTAGTACAGTTACTCAATGTAGCATAACTGGTTCCCAGCAATTGAATAGACCAGGCATATCAATTTTTTTAATAGCAAAAAATACTCACTCAGTAGTAGTTCCAAATAATATCTCTGTGGAGCAGCTGACTAATCACACTGCCAGCTGGTCTACAAGTTAAGTCTTGGCTGTGATGGAGCAGGTGCTGAACTTTGCTAAGAGGAAGGGTTTCTATTTAGAGAAAAGACAACTGTGAGGTTTCATTTTCCCAAACTTTATAAAGATCTACAACTCTGGTCAGGAAAAAAAGGAAAAAAAAGAAAAAAAGAAAGAAACAGGATGATGCGTAGTTGACTCGTTTGGGGAACAGATTGTAGTTTCCCTGATGTTTTGCAAGGAGCTTTTTATATACAAGGAGAAAAATTGGAATGTTCTTCGCCACCTGGGTTATTTTTTAAAACATTTTTTTTTTTTCTGGTCTGAAGAAGTAAGTCTGCAATAAGCCCCATGCCTTTCATGGATCTTACTGCCAATAACCTCTTAATTATTTTTTTGTTTGGGATTTATTCATAATTCCAGTATTTTCTCAAGACTCTCAAGTTTTACATATGAGATAATGGGCCACCTTTCACAGATAATATCTGAAGGTTTAATTGTTGTATGTTTCCTGTTTAATGTGGGACTTATAATAGATTGGCAAAGAAGACGTACAATCGTCTCTGTCACAGTGTTGAGAATGGGGACACTGAGGCCTGAAGTTGTGGCCTGACCTTGAGGGTAAGTCGAGAATCCGCTTACAGAGACACTAAATCTTCTTCCGTCTCCAAATCAAATGATCTTCTTCAATTCATGGTGACCTTGACCAAGGTTTCCATTAACCGAAAGAGCCTTTACCGAAAGGAACGCTCACTGGAAAATAGTGAGCTGCGACTGATTGGAAGAACATGGCATGCATCCAGTTTTCGGCTGCCTCTTCAGAGATTGTCCACTTATGTCCACACAGAAATGACACAGGATCGAACACAGAGGAAGGTCGCTTTGTCCAGGCATGTACGTTTCCGATTGTGTTCTTGAGCCATAAAATTAAAGCTTTAGAATAACGTATGTCACCACTGTTTCCCTCATTTGTGTGGAAAATCGAATGATGAGCAAATCATATACTCAGATTTTTTTTTTTTATTCTAGAAAAGTGGGCAGGAAAAATAAGGTTTTCCAAGTTGTGTAGACTCTATACTGTTTTTAGACTAACTAGACATTAAAGAAGGAATTCATATTGGAATAAGAAATAGCACTGAGAGGCTTAAAGATGATTTTCCCTCTCGCCTTCTCCTGCCAAATTCAAGGTTAGAATGTCGATAGCCAGGGTTCCTTCCACCGTCTGTCCTGTCGTTAAATTATAAGTGTGGGGGTACAGAGTGAGCCTTCTGGTAAGGAAGAGATTAGATAGATAGATATAGGTATAGTCAGATGTGGCTCTGAGCTCCAGCTCTTGTAGCTCCCAGCACCAGTGTATATAAGCACAAGTCTGCCACAGATTGTGTGACTTGTTAAAATTTTCCCCGGACTGGTGAAACCTAGATGCTGCAGCTTCTGTCCCGGGATCACCCTAAGAGGGCTCCTCCTCCTGAGCCCTGCAGGCCTCCGCTCGCTCTCGCGGTCCCAGCCCTGTTCTCTCCCGCGCTGGGGATGCAGCATCCTGTCCTGTCCTGCATCATGCTCCAGCTGTTGCCCACATTCTAGATGGATCATCCCTCCTGTGAAAACAAAGCTTCCGTGATAGGAAGAAACTGACTGTTTTTCTAATAAGACACAGGCTTAGCATATGGTAAGGATGATTATGAGTAGAATCGCTTTTTGACTCTCGTGATAATTAGAAGATGCAAAGGGTGCAGAAGTGAGGCGGGAGAGCCCACAGCACACAGCGTGTGGAATGTTGGAATCTTGAGCTCTGAACTCTCTGGGAACCAAGAGCTGGAGAGAGTGGCTTCTGTGGTCCTTTGTCCATCGGATGTTCTGGACTTGGATTTTGAAGCAGTCGCTTATTGGCCGTGTGATTTGGGGACAAGTTGCTTAACTTCTTTATGTCTCAGCCTCCTTGAAATGAAAATTTCAATAAAGCTATTGTGAGGATTAAGTGACTTAACAAATTACAATGTTTAGAACAGTGCCTGGCACTGATAAACATCCAGAAACATTAACTGTCATTTCTTCCGATGAGGAAATGTTTTGCTTTTCCATCAAAAAAAAAAAAAGGTTGAAGCAACTGCCGAACTCACATTGTAAACGCACACCTCTAGGCCTCTTCAGTTCTGATTAAGTTCCAAAGTGTTAATCCCTCCAGCACAACCTCTAGGTAAGCTGAGGTATCTGCCGTTAACATCTTTTTGTTTGCACTCAGTTTATTAGTCTTAAAATGAATCAGAAGCCAGCAGGTTACTGCAACCAAGAACTGTGGCTGATGTTTTTCCCCCCTACAATCACTGTAATTACTTTATCTCAAAAAGAACTTTATCTTTGCCACTCTAATGAGATACTCTGCCATGGAATAGCATTAAAGCTAAAAGGTTTCTGATGAGAAATGGTGCAATAAATAGAGTAAGATGTAAAATGCCTGGCATGATGGATTTTATTTAAAATTGGTTTATAGATTAGGAACAATTTATGTGAGGAAATTTATTAGAAACATAGTCTGAATGTATAATGATTCCTAAACTTAATTTTTGTTAGAGATTAATTGTTGATCAGGAGTTGGCGTACTTCCCTTCTTCATATTGAAACCTATTCTTACGTATGTAGTAAAGTCACATAGATAACACAGAAATATGGTAAAAACCGTAGATAACAGAGAAGGAGAACGGCTGGAATGGCTCCTCGGACTTGGCTTGAGCCCTGTGGTTCAGGGGAGACTGAGAGCAAAGAGTAGACAAAAGAGGTTAGTCATCAGCGCCTATGTAAAAACTGGAGCGAAAGCCAGAACCATCCACAGTGAGGGCTGGGGAGCAGAATGGAGCCCAAGGTCATTCTGGCACCAGGAGGATGCTGGCTAGGACGGCCAAATTAGCATGCAAATATACAGGGTGTTCTACTTATAAAGCTGATTTCAGATAAGCAATGAATATTTTGTTTTAGTAAATATATGTCCCAAACATTGCCTAGGACATAACTATACTAATTATTTTTAATCTGAAATTCAGATTGGCATCCTATACTTTAACTGGCCGTGACCTCCCACTTTGCAGGGACATCTGTGTAATGATTATTGGCACCGGGACTAGGGAGGCCCCTCCGTTGGCTTTTGGTCAAGCTGTGTAGGCAGACAGCAGCTGGAGGAAGAGGTGAAGAGCAAGAATGTCAAAGAGGGCATCGGGAGCTGACAAGCGGGAGGTTTACGTGTGGGGAACCCTCGCCTGGGGGTGCTAGAAATAAGAGGGATGATGCCAACACCCTTGAGTGAGAGTCGTCAGCCAGCAGCCTTCTGAATCACAATCACAACTTTCCTAGGTGGGAGTGTTTATTTCTGGAGAACGACTGATACGTGTTAATAAACCACGGGAATTTCTCATGAGAAAAACAAACAAAAATGATAAATACGTTCTTGCAGACTCAGTTTTTGCTACATTACAGTAATGTGAACATTAATAAAGAGTTTACAAACAGAAACTGAAAAAATACAAAGTTGCCTGTTGACATAAATAAAATGCTGTATATACATATAAAATTGTTTATGGAATAAGTACAGTGTTTTTCAGCCGAGCTGCCGGCAGCTTTAGGCAATAGCTAGTCACCATGTTATGTTCACAATTCACCATGTTATGTTATTTTAAATAGAGAAATTCTTACATTGAGAGCCTTTGTTACATGCTTAATATTTCAGAACTAAAATTTTCTTTGATCATATGTTATTAGTTGGAGTGATTTCCATAAATTGAAGCCTACATAAATGTTGGTCAGTGTTGGTAATTCACTGACATTTCTTTCCATCAGGCTAATGAGTTTCTGTTGGACTCCAGTGGAGGAGGTCTTTCACTGCTTCTTTATTTGGAGGCTCTCTGTATTAGTAACTGGCTTTTTAAAATAAAGATTTTGCTTTAAAACTCTTTAAGAAAGAGGAAAAATAAAATAGTCTCGCTGATGCATGTCCTCAGAGCATACCTTTAGAACAACCAGTAGCATCAGAAGTCCCTGGAGGAATGGGTACTTACCAAGCATGTACCCTGCACAGTGCTGTAAATAGTGCCTCACCGTTTCTGCTTTGATACTTAGACATACTCCTGACCCGTGATGCTAGCGTGAAAAATCTCTAAACTGTGGGCAGGAAGTTTAAATCGCACTCTTCTTAAAAGAATGTGTATGCCTTTTAAAAAGTGTTTTGGGTTCTCTATTGTCTTCTTCCCAAAGTACATTGATTTATTGTGTATGTATGTATACGTGTGTGTATGTATGTATATATAAAATACGTATGAGTATTATTAATAGCTATTATTGAATGTTTACCAGAAACCAGTTTGTAAGGTCTACACTTCACCTCAAAGCCACGTTTAATTGTGACGTTGTTTGAATAATGCTCCCTCTGATTTTCATATACAAGCATTGTTATGACAATGAGGTACCTGATGCTAACGTCGTTTGCTTCCTGTGGAAACTATGATAAAAGTTTTCCAGCGTATGTCAGTCAGTACTGACGTGTGGGCATCGGTCTATTTAATTGGAATTTGGTTGCGCTATGTAGAATTTTATTCATTATTTAGGAATAAAACATTTATAAGAGAAATATTTTGGGCACTACCTAGAAGATTTGACAAAAATCACAAGCTAAATACGTTTATAAAACATAAAGGATAAGATAAGATTTTTTAAAGAAAATTTATCTTTTTAAAAATATTTCTATTTTAAAATATAATTTAATATTTTATTATTTGATCTTAAGTTTCAGTTAAATATATCGTATTTTGAAACAGGATTGCTTTGTTTATTGGTTAACCACGCTGTTCACTGGCAGCGATAGAACACCTGTTCAACAGAGGCTTTTCCCATAAGGACTTAAGTGGTGTCTTAAGGCACTGACTGGGTTATTTGAACCTTTACTATCTACCATGCTTCATGTCACAGCACCAGGCATCGTGGCATTACATCTGCAGGCAGGTCAGGATAAGGGGAAGCAGCCAGGACTGTCTCATTTATTTAAAAAAAGAAGTCATAAGATGATAATTTTTAGAAGCCTCTTTGCAGGCTTCCCTTTACATCCCATTGTTCATAACTTGGTCACTAATAATTACAAAGGAAACTTGAAAAGCAACTGTTTTCCAAAGGCAAACGGTAGCTGTGATTGGCTCCAGCCAATTGATTTTTCCACTGGTTTCAGTCCATTTCTTCTCCAGTCAAAATCACAGTTCTACTAGTAGGGAGCAAAGATGAGATAGACATTGGGTGGGCAATGATTAATGGCTGCCGTATGTGTAAAGGCATAATTATTTTAGATCACTTCTCATCAATGGTCTCATCAGTGTCTCTACTGAGTCTAAATTTTACTGTCATATACTCTGTATCACTATGGCTGCACAAGGGATTTAGTTGGTCTTGAACTTGTGTGTGAAATGCCATTGTTTCAGCAGTTGTTTCTATACATAAATGTACCTCCTTGGTTTTCCACGGATTGAAAATTATCTATGATCCATTTGACCACTTAGAAGCTTTATCAAGAATTGTGGAAGGAAAAAACAGATCATCGGGGCAGCTGGTTCATTTATTTGTTCTTTGCTTAAGAAGAAAATGGCTCAAAAACCTCACTGGGCAAAGAGAAATAGAATTTAGTAGTTCTTTTTTACTCCACAGTACATGTTTCTCAGTGCTTTATAAAGAATGAACACATTACCTAGCACTGATAAAATATGAGGGGCGGAAGAGTCACACTGAGAGACCGACAGAGTTAGGCAAGCCAGCGCAGATCAGGACTGCGTTATGTTTTTGCAGTTACTTCACTGAAGCATTGATGTTTATGCAGGCATACCATCTTCTATCTGGGAATATCAAGCTACCTGCATAAATGCATCATTGAAGCCAGGTGAGAAATGGAGAGATTAATTGACTTTACTGGGGTCCACTGTGAGAAAGGAGCCAACCTGAAAATGAAATCTGGAGAACCAGAGTTTCGATTCTAATCGAAAGCACCCATATTGAGTTACATTTGTTTCCTTACTGTGGCTGAGGGAGAGTAGAGCCTTGCTCTGCAGCTGTTTCCTGAAAAGAGTCCAATTTATTAGACTGTGTTTCCTAAAGTGGGAATGGAGATTTGGATAAAAAGTAAATCGCGGGTGTCTTCCTTTAGTGAGGAGACAGTGGGAGAGCATTGGTACCCTTGGAAAGTAGAAAATTATGAAATTAAATGGGAAGCTGTCATGGATTACGACAGGTCATTATTAGTGACCAGCTGGCTCCACTGGTTTGTTGGAGGCATAATGCTAATGGAGTTAGAGTCTTGGACATGAGCTGTTCTAACCCTACAGTACTTGCTAGTATGAGTAAACTCGGGGCTCTCCCAGCTAATGTCATGAACTATATTTCTATCTAGTGTCAGAATGACCTGGAGTATTCTTTATGTCTATTAAAGTTTCATTTGTACATTGGGGATATCGTATTAATTTAGAAAGCCATCCTATTAAACATTCACTGACCTACTGCCTACAGTTAAAATAATCAGATATGGCTGTTGTTTAAAGAATCCGATATGGTCATCATCTCATGGACAAATGAGCTTTTTCCTTTGTAGCTGTTAACAATAAATGAAAAATCATGTTTTTCTCTTTCTTACTGAATAGCATATCCTATTTAAAGTAGTTTAGGTAGAAGGTCACTGTAAACAAAAACAATACACTCTGTAAATTTTGTAATTTTGCTGTAAAGCTAAGATTTAAGCTTTGCATAAGCAGATATAGGAAAGTTGGTACATGTGTGTGGGACCACAAAATGAATGAACTGTGACCAAGAAGAAAAGAAGAGAAGAAACACTCTGTCACTTGGCTACCCTTCCACCCTAATCCATTACTCAATTCGGTGCCTTGAGGCAGGGACTGTAGATCCCATCTTTGTGCTTTACCAAAGTGCCTAATGCGTAGGGAATATTTAGATCTCTTTTGTGAAATAAATGAATAACTGAACAAACAGCATTATAATCACTCTGTGCCTTCATTTACCTGGAACCTTAGAAAAGAAATGGACTTTGTAGTCCATTCTTCTGCTAGACGACCATTAGTAATGGAGGAATCATTGCTTTTCCAGTTAGCTCACTCTCTGCATTGTACAGAATTCTAATTGATAGTTATTTGACCTGAAATCTGTCTTCACCCATAAATTGTAGCTCTGCTCATTTAAAATAGAACAAAATCCAAGGAATGTTCCATCTGTTGGCTCTTCAAATGTTTAAAGCAGCTAAAATGATTCACTTCCTAGAGCTTCCTTTTGCTGCTAAATGTATGGCTTTCAAATGTTACAAAGGCAGAAAGTATCTCCTTGCCTCAAAGAATTTACTTTTCTGTGAACAGCTTCAGAGTTACAAGAGGTATAGCAAGAGTGTGAAAGAAAAACCATGGTTAGAATTGGGATGTACCAGGAGGCAGAGCCAGCAACTATGTCTCAGTGTTTAATTCTGATGAGAGCTAAGGAGAATAGACAGGGAAAGTTCTTCCTTGACTGATAACTGTCCTGGGGTAGATTTGCACTCTCAGAAGCTGGCAAGTGTGAAAGCAGACTCTGTCTCGTTGGCTCCTGTACCAGTGGTTTGGGGAATTTCAGCCTCACCTGCAGGGATGTGCTGTTGCATCTCCTCCAGCACTGACTGCTCCCTCTGCTCCTGGCTTCTCTCTGGTTCTTTACCCAGTTTTCTCTGTTTGAATCTCTCAAGCCTTCCAGAAAGTCTTCCAGATTACATGAAATGGTATCAGTGAGGCTCTTACTCTTTCCAGAGGGGAACACTTACACATGTTTTGTTCTTGTTTTTAATTTTTTTAAATTTCCCCAATACATTATTTTTTTTTCCTACTATACAGCATGGTGACCCAGTTACACATACATGTATGCATTCTTTTTTCTCACATTATCATGCTCCATCTTAAGTGACTAGACATAGTTCCCAGTACTACACAGCAGGATCTCCCATTGCTAATCCATTCCAAAGGCAAAAGCCTGCATCTATTAACCCCCCACTCCCAGTCCATCCCACTCCCTCTCCCTCCCCTTTGGTAACCACAAGTCTCTTCTCCAAGTCCATGATTTTCTTTTCTGTGGAAAGGTTCATTTGTGCCATATATTTGATTTACATTGATTGGATTAGGAAGATGTGGTACATATACACAATGTAATACTACTCAGCCATAAAAAAGAACAAAATAATGCCATTTGCAGCAACGTGGATGGAACTAGAGACTCATACTGAGTGAAGTAAATCAGAAAGAGAAAGACAAATACCGTATGTTTGTTTTAACAAACTTTGGGGTCACAGGCAGAGCCCAAGGTAACTATATCAACAAGAACTAGTTGTCTGGATTGACCAAGTGAGATTCAGATCCAGGCACCCTGTCTCCCTGTCTCCCCCTAACTTAGAAGGACCATATCAAGCACTCCAAGTCATTTCATGTTTTCTCGATGTAAAATGAAAGGTGTGTCTGGTTGTGTTGGGAGGTGGATGCAATACAGTTTTCAACACGGAAATCATCCATGAATGATTTCCACCCGATCTCCAACACTCCAGCCTTCACATATACACTGTAGATAAAGAATTTAAAAAACTATGTCCTGTAGTAGACAAGTACTTTCCACTCAATTTTGCTGTGACCCTAAAACTGCTCTAAGATAACAACACTTATTTTAAAAATTCTGTCTCTGGTTTTTATTTTATTTTATGTCATTTCATTTTATTTCATTTTTACCTTTTAGGGCTGCACCTGTGGCATATCGAAGTTCCCAGGCTAGGGGTCCAATCAGAGCTTCAGCTGCTGGTCTACCCCATGGCCACAGCAACTCGGTATCCAAGCTGCATCTGAGACCTACACCACAGCTCACGGCAACGCCGAATTCCTAACCCACCGAGCGAGGCCAGGGGTCGAATCTGCATCCTCATGGGTGCGCCTTGGGTTCGTTTCCCCTGAACCACGGCAGGAACTCCCTATCGCTTTTTTTCAGATTTGTAAATGTGTGTGTAGAATCAACACCTCTCTTGGTTTACCGTCTCTGTTGTATCTGGTGCTCCAGTTGAAACCTCTGGATATAATATAATATATCTATTACATTATAATGCTCTATTACAAGAGCTTAATCTGCAGAGGCTTTAACAATTTAAAAAGTATTTCTGTGTACATCATCCTGATTTATAGGACAACCATGTTAACTGGGAAAGGTAGGCACCGCTATTTCTATTTGTACCTGAGAAAACTCTATGAGCATCATAGAAAAAGAAAATCACCAAGGCGTCAGTGTGAGATGGGCTCTAACTTGAACCAAAATGGTAGGGGGACAGTCTGAAGATTTTCTCCTTCTGCTACATCACCTCCTGTCTTCGCAGGAAGCCACATCATTATTTTTAACGCTGCGTGCTCCGTGGGTTCCCTAAGGCATTGACAATATTTTAAGTGTGCAGGATCATTGTCATCGTTTTCTTCTGAGATATTCTTAAATTTTCTTTGATTTATATTTCGGAGGCCCCATCTTGGTTGAGGCCACAGGTGCCGCTGACATGTTCTTTGCTAAATGTCATGTTACAGCTGTTCCAGCCATCTATTAAATTCCATCGCATGGTATCAAGATAATAAGTACTGCAAATTAGCGGAAATGTGGGCCCTTGGTACCACAGGGCTGCTGTCATTTAGACGAAGCTAATGCTACCTCGTCTTTCCTGGAGAGAAAAAGATCTTCAAGTCACTTATAATGAAGGACACGGAAGACACTGGAATTTGCCATTTTTAACCTGAAATCTTGTCCTTCCTAGTGTTTTCTTAGGCAACATGCATGACTTTTAATATGGACTTAAATCATTTTAATTTTCATTTGGAACAGTATGTTCAGTGAAAGGTATTTATTTCTTTTATTTGGAGTATTGTGATTTTTAAATTTTTTTCTTGGAGTGTAGTTGACTGACAATGTTGTATAAGTTTCAGGTGTCCAGCAAAGTGAATCAGTCACACATGTAAATATATCTATTCTTTTTCCCTGGTAGGTTATTACAAACTATTGAGCAGATCTCCCTGTGCTGTATAGTAGCTTCTTGTTAATCACGTATTTTGCACAATAGTGTGTATGTGTTATTATTCCCATCCTCCTAATTCCTCCCCCCCATAGTTTGCCCTGTGATAACCATAAGATCGGTTTTGAAATCTGTGAGTTTGTTTCTGTTTTATTAGTAAGTTCCTTTGTATCATTTTTATTAGATTTCACATATAAGTGATACCATATGATGTTTGCCTTTGTCTGACTTACTTCACTCAGTATGATAATGTCTAGGTCCATCCGTGTTGCTGCAAATGGCATTATTTCAGACTTTTTAATGGCTGAATAATATTCCATTGTGTTTATGTACCACATCTTCTTTATCTATTCCTCTGTTGATGGACATTTAGATTGCTTCCATTTCTTGACTATTGTAAATAGTGAACATTAGGGTGCGTGTATCTTTTCGAATTATGGTTTTCATACCCAGGAGTGCTGGATCACATGGTAGCTCTATATTAGTTTTATAACGACCCTCCATCTTGTCCTCCATAGTAGTTGTACCAATTTATATTTCCACTAGCAGTGTAAGGAGGTCCCTTTTCTCCACACCCTCTTCAGCACTTAGTATTTGTAGGGAAAAGCATGTTTTGAAAGGGGATGGGCAGAAGAGTAAATTGGTACAAGTATTAGTTTCTATATGTGATTCTAGTCTATCATTTACTGGAGAAAACATCTTGGGTTTACCTATTACAACTTGAAATTTAGTCAATATTTGCTTTCAAATGGTTATGTATTGTGTTGAACTTAGGAAATTCCAATGTGTTTAGGGGAAAAAAAATCTGTAAGACTGGAAAATTTGCTGTAGTGTTTAGGTGAAGTACAACTAAATAACACCACAAATCTAGGAACATGTCAATTTATGTGTTCAGAAAGCCCAATGTAAATGTCATAAAAATGCCATTTTATCCTGTTAGGTGAGGCTTTCTTAAGTTTTGTCGAAGGGAAGCCCAAGGTGGAAAAAGCATAATTTTCTTTGAGTTTTGTTTTTTAAAATTATGTTTTTATGTATAAGAGTTTTGAAATAAATGCCTCATTTAGAGAGCAAAAACAGTACCATTAGAAAGTGGAGAAAATTGATTGCCTTTGCATTTCTCATTGATCTATATACAAGTGCTTCTCAATCCTGATCACTCTGTTTGAAATTTTAAAGTATCTGTGAAATCTGCATCTTTAACTTCACTGGAGGATCAAGATGGAAAACAAATCAGAGAGAGGAAGCTCAGAGAGGAAATTGTGGAAGAGTGATCAAGAGAAAGAAAGGGCCGTGTTGGAGTTCCCACTGTGGTTCAGTGGTAACGAGCCCGTGAGGACACGGGTTCAATCCCAGACCTCACTCAGTGGGTTAAGGATCCAGTATCGCCCTGAGCTGGGGTGTACGTTGCAGATGCGGCTTGGATCCTGTGTTTCTGTGGCTGTGGTGTATGTAGGCTGACAGCTGCAGCTCCGATTCAGCCCCTAAGATGGGAACCTCCATATGCTGCAGGTTTGGCCCTAAAAAGCAAAAAAGAAAGAAAGAGAGGGAAAGAGAGGGCAGTGTATAGGTTTTATTTCTTTTTTTGTCTTTTTTTTTTAGGGCCACACCTGCGGCATATGGAGGTTGCCAGGCTAGGGGTGGAATCAGAGCAACGCCAGATCCTTAACCCACTGAGCGAGCCCAAGGATTGAACCCGCATCCTCATGGATAATAGTCCATTTCATTAACCACGCAGCCACAATAGGAGCTCCTGTTTTTTATCTTATAGTAACTTTATGGCATACTTGTCATCACAGGATTTTATTGGGCTGCAATGGTTTGGGAGATTCTAGTTGAGTCCATAAGATGACAGGCTATTTGAATTTTTTAAATTTTAAGTGTATTTTCTAAAACTAAAAAGAGGAGAGGATGAAAGAAGAGTGTGCAGTGGTTACTTGGCTATTGCAGAAATGAGATGTGTCCTCAGGGGCGGGGAGTGCTTCAAACTTTAGAAAAGTATGATGGCTTGTAACCCAGGGGCCTAGAAATGAGAGGGCCTGGCTTTGATCACAGACAGTTAACGACACATCAGCAACAAGGACCCAGCTGCACGCTTCACAGTTCGCTGTTTGGTCGCCATTTGAATTCCTTCAAATATCTGTCCTTTGGCCTGTGAAAATTTAGTTTTTATGACAGAGAGGCTTACAGTCTCTCTACCCCTTACTGAGTCAGGAGAGGACGTGAAATTCTTTCACTGAGAAATCCCTTTCATAGGCTGCCGCTTGTCGGAGTTTAGGGGTACCCCCAGAGTGGCTCAGTAAAGACATTGGATAATCTTACAGAAGATGATTAACCGTCAGACCTGAACTAGCTCCAGCCTCGTAGGAAAAGTGTCTCAGGCCACTTTCAGCTATAGACCAGGTTCCCAGACACAAGACCCCCTCAAAGCCACATTTTCTCCTTAGAATCTTGTTACTGGAGTTCCCGTCGTGGCGCAGTGGTTAATGAATCCAACTAGGAACCATGAGGTTGCGGGTTCGGTCCCTGCCCTTGCTCAGTGGGTTAATGATCCGGTGCTGCCATGAGCTGTGGTGTAGGTTGCAGACGCGGCTTGGATCCCGCGTTGCTGTGGCTCTGGTGTAGGCCGGTGGCTACAGCTCCGATTAGACCCCTAGCCTGGGAACCTCCATATGCCTCGGGAGCGGCCCAAGAAATAGCAAAAAGACAAAAAAAAAAAAAAAAAAAAAAAAAAAGAATCTTGTTACTCTCCATCACCTTATGTTTTGCCATCTAGATAGTATCCTTCTTCCTGGTGCATATAATTCTCAATGTGAGAAAATATTGTGTGCCCCCCCCCCCCACATTTAAAAGCCAAACACAGTGCAGCCTTGCTGGGCAGAACATTTGATGCATTTGAGGCCACTGAGTTGTGGAAAATATCGTTTTGCCAATGAAATGCAAATGTGCATTACCCCAGCACTCGTGCATTTATAGAAATTCTTTTTTGTAATCATTTCTTCAAATCAGCAGAAAAGCACCAATAGTAACTTGTCATATGTGTTGTAAAAGTTGGCAGAAATGACCCAAAAATAATGGGCTTTAGAAGGAGGTGAAAAGCAGATTTCACAAGACCTTAGTTTGAGTGTTGCAAACAATATGGTAATTATTCAATTGTGGACTAAATTTAAAACACAAACACATTTTGGATGGCCATGATTGGATTTATCATTAAGCAGCAATTATTAGATTCACCATGATAAAAGCACAGCATGGTATGTGATCCTATAAACGAAGTCCAAAGCATGTCTGTTTTCAAAGGTTCCCACTCCAGATGGAAGACCAATCACATCGGGAACATTCCAGTAGCAAGGAAGCGTGGACCCTCTAATAGACAGGCTTCCCCACAGCTGCCCTGGGGGGAAGATGCTGGGGCCTTTACAGGTCACAAATCAAGCGCCCCAAATCTCATCCAGCCATAGCCTTTCCCCACCTCTATGGGCGGGACCTCTCTGGGCAGAGAGTGATATGGCGAAGGGTGGTGAGTAGGTCTAGAGGAGCAAGGAGAAAATAAGTGGCACACGTTTACCACAAACTATGGATTTGATTAGCCAGTGATTCAGAATCTTAGCAGATACAAAGTGGCTCCACAGGGCTGCAGCTGAGGCTTTGCCTCTGCCCCTGGGTTCCTCAAGGGTGTGTGCATCTGCCATGGTACCGTCCACCCTGGTGAATCCTGCCAGACTTGAGACAATGGCGAAAATCTTGCTGGGAGGTGGAGGTTTTGACAGAAGTTTCTGGTTAGAATAAGCATCACAAGCAGTGACCCTGAACCAGAAGAGAAACTAAAAAGATAGAGGATGTAGAGAGTGGGGGAGAAGAGAAAGGCATCAAAGAGTGATGGACATGTAGTTTTGTAATAAAAAAATGAAGGTGCCAGAGGTGGTCTGGGAAACCAGATTGATGTGGATGTCAGCCGTTAAGACATGGGACACTGAGAGAGCAATCGGTGTGAGTCACACAGTCGTTGCCTCCAGACGCCCGAAACCGTTTCAAATTTCAGCTGCGTTTTGGACATCCATCCGGGTGGAGGTGCAAAGGAAGCAGCTGGATCTTCAGACCTGGTGCAATCTTTGACCTTTGCCCCCGAAATGCACTCGTTCGCTGGTAGAAGCTGTAAATGTGTTTTAGCGAGAAAGTCCTCTGGTGTTTCTTCCAGACTCTTGCCGGAATGCCAGGAGGAGCCAGCGCACCTGACTGGAGCTGGTACCTGGCCATCCGAGTTTTTAAATTCAGGTGCTGTACTTGCTCCTGCTTGGGCGTCAGGACACCCTCCTCATTTATAAGGTTGTCTTTCCCCAGGTGACCCTTCACTATCTCTTGGGAGTTGACTTCTGCTAGATCAGCCCCTCCTGCCCTCCGGGCAGGCCTCCTGGGCATGACTGAAACTAGGGCCGGTGCTGTGCATCCTCGGGCAGAGACCTCTGCACAAGTGAAACAGCATTTCACTTCTATTTAGCAGTTTATACTGGACGTCTTTGAACACAGCACTTTTCATCAGGTGTTCTCCACTCTAACTATAAATGCAGATGGAATCACAATGCTAAGCGTGATGTTTGCACGCCAAGCAGCATCTGTGTTTAATAACTGCAGTTTAGGGTATTTTGGCAGCCAGAGTCCTAGTGTACCGAGTGTCCCAGCAGCACAGCAAGGAACCTGCCAGCCCCT
The DNA here is from genome assembly GCF_054392235.1 of Sus scrofa. Classification (NCBI taxonomy): domain Eukaryota; kingdom Metazoa; phylum Chordata; class Mammalia; order Artiodactyla; family Suidae; genus Sus; species Sus scrofa. The sequence continues at coordinate 5,971,663 of NC_139383.1, forward strand.
CTTCTCCTCCAGGGTGGCCCTGGGGACGCAGACAAGATGTGTAGAGATAACTAATTTTAGATGCAATTCCTTTCCTTCTACACACATTATTTGTGAGGCTTGGGTGTAAACAAGAGAAGAGCTGGGAATTCAGGCCACTGATGTTCTGTTTATGCATATTCTGGGATGCACATCTCCCTCACATCTGACTCATCGCTGAACTGAGAACTGATTGTCTGTTTGGACGGCAACGCAGCCAGATGCTTCTTCCTAGATTCGTGACCTTTAGCCAGACCCTTAATCTTTTAACGTTTCTTTTCTCCCTTTAAAACGAGGGCTGTTGGCGACGTTATCTTAGCATCTCTCCCTTGTCTAAAACTGTGTGGGTCTGGGGCTTCCCTCCTGCTCAGAGGCAGTAATGCTGGAATAAGTACTAAAATGCGCATAACACAGTGTGTTCTGGGCCTGAGACTTAGTGGTTGATTTGGATTCTTATTCCCTTCTCACCCCCTTCCCGCGCTCTGTCGTCGCTGTCGTCGTCGTCGTCCTCATCAGCACTTGTCGTCGTCGTCATCACCACCATCATCATTTCGTCTCTCTGAGGTACCACTTTGGATTTTGTGGTCCACTCACAACATACCGTCTACACTGGTCCAAGCTTGATCCTCTATTTATTTATCTATTCCTTTCTTTCTCCATTTCTTGTTTAACTTCCCTAGTCCCGTTTAATTCAAGAGACATTTAAGACTCACGGTGTGTGAAACCTAGGATCTAGGGGAGAACCTGGGTGCGATTCAGAGATGATGTCACCACTACCCTATGCAGCTCACCTGGAGGGTTACTCATCGCCCTACGAAGAACCATCTACTTATTGGACGAGGATTATGAGAATTGGTCTCTGGTTTCAGTATCAGAAACAGCAATAAAATAAGGAAAAGGTTTCGTGTTTTTTATAGGTAATATCATTTCCCCCTGTGCCATGCTTGCTGGAAAGCCTAGGAAAGAATCAGTGCCCTGCCTCTAGCAAACACATAAAACTTGCCTACTTGTCCTGACTTAAGAATATCACCACCAGCTTTCAGCTGATATTTTCCACTTGTCTTTCCCTTGATCAGCTCCCCACCTGCTCAGACGTCTTCATTTAGGCATATTATTTTAGGCTATTTTATATTTTTTTCTCGAATCAAGCAGTATGCAAATATAAAGACAAGCTTCTAGATGGTTGAAGGTATTTGTTTGTCTAGACTTGTATTTTCATCTAGAATGAAGCCAAAACAGTCTAAAATGGAGTCATTTTATTTATTTTTTCTGGTATCTGCTGTCTTCATTGTCTCTGTCTTCTTTGCTCTTGGTATATATTTCCTTTGCACTTAGTTCATGTATGTGGAATGAATTAATGAAGTGACTCATTGAGATATAGGAAGGGAAAGGCAGTCTAATGTCCTCAGTTGCTGTTTTGCCCTATAAAGCTAAGTCAGAGTTAATTAAGCTACTAATTAATACATTGGTTGAGTTAGTTTCTGGTATAAATTTTGAAAACTAGTTAATTGGAACCAATTAAAAAAGACCACATGTCATTAGGTCAATGTGGAGAAAGGGAAAAGATCAAAGAGGAAGAAAAAAAATCTTCCTTTAGGATTGTTTGATTTTCACAGTGCACAGGTCTTTTCTCAAGCCTGGTTCCGGGCTGAGCGTTTTATTTGGTGGGGTTTAAATAAGGTTCGTGGCATAGGACTATATGTTTATATTATCTTCAGGACTTCTGATAACGTTCAAAGGCGAAAATATTTATTTGGGAAGAACATGCTGCTCGTAGTAACCCTTCTCCTCTCCTGTCACCTTCTCAGTACAGCCCAGATTCACAGGGAATCACCGTAAAGGCACATCACCTCAAATAGACCTTTGCAATGCATGGCGCATGTATCACAAAGGCTTCCAGCTGTAGCATCCAATACGCATTTCTAGGAAATAGGCTTTGCTAAACAACCCCCCAATAATTTGACAAAGAGAACACTCTCCTTCCTGAAATCATCCTGCTGAAAAAAAGAAAGAAAAGCAGGAATAAAAAGCAAATGCAAAGCTATCTGTTTCCCCTAGTTGGGGCTCTCTCTGTTTGCTGCTGGGACGTTGTTGACAATGTCAAAAGCTCTGTGAAGGAGAGCAGCTTTAGCACATGTTAAATCAGTAAACGAGGCAACCGTGGGCTGAGCCAAGTGTGCAGGTAATGATAGATTTTGGCAGGCGGTGCTTTCCTGGGTTGTTGTTCCTGTACAGTAAGAGGCATAAATCCTCAGTGACATTTTTACCTGTTCACTAGTAAACCCCCCTATACTGGTGGGTTTAGACCTTTTTTACAGAAAGTTCTCTCACGTCCCCTGCTCCTCAGTTATTTGCACCCCCCGAAGGCACACGCCCTCTCTGACGTCTGTCGGCGTGATTGGCTATTTCTGGCAAGAACACTTGTGCAGTGTGATCGGAGGGCTGGGCACCTCACCACAGCTCGACAGCAGGCTGGAAAGAAAGACCCTCAGGCTGGGGGCTGAGGCAAGGCAGCAGCCGCTGGGCAGCTCTGTGATCAGGGCAGCCACCAGTCCAAACCTCGTGGTGGAAGCCCGGCGGAGAAGTAGGCTCCATCTGCATGACAAAGACCTACAGAGAAGGGGTGTCCTGAGGAGGGCCTGGCATAGTTTGGGCTAAAGATGAAAGATGAAAAAAAAGGTCATTGGTTTAAGCTACTAAGAGGCCAGAAGAGAATATAGATTCACATAGAGAACGGTGGCATCGAGTCAGGCACCACTGAACTGCGAGCTGTTTTCAAACTGCATTTATGACCAAAGAGAAGAAACTGCAACTCAGTGAAACCAAGCACCCAGATAAAATGCCCCTCGATCAGAAGCTGATAATTTCACCCCAGTGAGGCCGAGACACCTGGACAGTCGCTCATGTCTTGTCTCATGACACTGACGATGGAAGGGTTAGGGAGGTCCGCCTGAACACATCGCCTTGTCCACCTGTGATGCTTTGTCAGAACACGACACGGCTCTACTGATGGTAAAGGGTCAATTTTAGTCTTCCAACAAGTAGGTCGATAGCTGAACTTGAATATTGAGTACCTCCAAACGTCAAGGAGGTGGCATGTGATGCCCCCTCAGCCTGCAGGAGCACAGCCAGTGATGGGGACTGACCGGGGTTCCCCAGAACCAGGGCTGAGGTTGCGGAGCAAGCGCCCAGACACACGGGGACAGTAAGGGTGGCCAGTTCTCCTTTTTGCCGCAGAATTAATCATTCGGGGAGAGACTGAGCTGCTAAAACTGCTTTATCAGAAATAGAATTTTTGTAGTGAAATTCCTCTCTGCAGAAAGGATTCGAGAATTCACAGTTAGCACCGTGCCGATGACGCGTAAGGAGAGTGGGATTACTGGTTCTTTCCCAGACACCTTGCTCACGTAGCTACTCTGTTTCCGAGGGTCCTTCCTGCCTAGTGGCCTCACAGACACTTTTTGATCTTCTGGGTAGAGACTCCGAGGCGGTCCGTGTTAGAGAATGCCTCCTTAGCCGAGAGGGGGGAAATAGGATCTTCAAATAGAATCCTAATGGCATTTCTTCCTGGTGTTTAATGGCAATGCAGAGCTTGGCAGGCATGCCCACCCAGTGTTCTCCTTCAAGAGGCCCGGTCACATTCACAGAGAAATGAAGGGCGCCCACAGCATGGGCAGTGCTGAGGATGGCTCAGGGCCCGCGGAGCCAGCCTGATGCAGAGGGACACCGCTGCAGCTTGATCTATGGCACTTTATTTCTTTTTTTAATTTGGCAGCTGCCACTGAGATTCAAATGTCCCAACGCAGAGCACTCTCTTTAATTTGTTTTCTTTATTAAATGTACAGCCAAACTTCTGTCTTCTTTGTTCTATTCTTGGAATAGTTGGAAGGGACAAAGAGAATGTGTGCTTTGCTTTCAGTTCTGCTAAATCATATCAAAGTTCTTGTAAATGATGAGCTGTAAGTAATTTTTCTTTGTTCTTGGACCAGCAGCTGATGGAAGCAGTAAGTTATCCTGAAACGTATTTTTTTAATTAGAAAAAAAAGGTATAGTTACAGCACTGCATTTTAGTAATGCAAGGAGCTTTATTAGGTTGTATTATATAAATAATACCTTCTCATTATATAGCACTTGAAGGATACGAACAAGTACGAGGCAGAAACCTTGGATCTAACCACAGCTAACATTGTAGTGACGGCCCCTCCTGGTATCTTCGAATCTTTGAGGGCATTCCTAGCCTCATACACAGACGCAGGATTCCTTTTCTAGATTTATTTCTCTCATTTGAAAACAATTTATAACCCTTCTCTCAAAGGTAATTTTTATACCTCTCTATTTTTATTTTTTATGGTTGCATAATATTCTATGCTTTGCTATAATGGTGCTATAATGCTATAAACACTTCCCTATTGATCTATTGATGGTATACATTTCATTTCCAGATTTTGTGTGTGTGTGTGTGTGTGTGTGTGTGAGAGAGAGAGAGAGAGAGAGAGAGAGAGAGAAGGAATAAGAGAAACTACTACAATCCAATGAATAGAAATATGTGTATGTGTGTATGTATATAATATATATCCTTATACTTATATCCTTAAATCCTGGTATTTTTATAGATTTGATTCAAAGAAATGGATTTCCGGGTTGAAGGGCGTGTGTATTTTTAATTTTAATAGATACTGCAAGATTGTGTTTCAAAGGAGACGTTGCAACAATGCACATTTGCTGTCATATTTGAGAACACTTTTATTCCCCTAAAACTGATTTCATTATTTATTTCCCCAGTCTTATTAACTTCAATGAAATATTCTTACAATTTAGTTTCATTTTATCTATTTATGGAGCATTTAAATGTACTCCTCTGTATTGTATTAGTTTTTTAAAATGACATTGTAAGTCATATATATGTTTTTATATGGCATAGTAACCTTTTATCTGCTAGATAAGTTGCATATATATTCTTTAATCTCTCAGTTTTTGTTTTCTGTTGTTTTTATTTATGGTGTCCTTTGTTAAACTCACGTAAACATTTTTTTCATAGAGTCACATATTCTGATTTTTTTCCTATTTTATTTATTTATTTTATTTTTTCACTTTTTGGCTGCAGTGTGCAGTGGCTTGATGTGGGATCTCAGTTCCCAGACCAGAGACTGAACCCAGGCCACAGCAGCAAAAGCACTGAATTCTAACCACCAGACCACCAGGGAACTCCCAGATTTTTTTTTTTCCCTATTTTGGATATAAAAATCTCCTAAACTTGTTTAAATTGGATACATTTTAAACTTTCAGTTGATCCAGTTGAGTTCCCGCTGTGGCACAGTGGGTTAAGAATTCAACTACAGCGACTTGGGTCCAGTTCAGTTCAGTGGGTTAAAGGATCCGGCGTTGCCTTAGCTATGGCATAGGTCGAAGCTGTGCCTCAGATTCAATCCCAGGAACAGTCCAGTTCAGTGGGTTAAAGGATCCGGCGTTGCCTCAGCTATGGCATAGGTTGAAGCTGTGCCTCAGATTCAATCCCAGGAATGTTCATATGCCATAGACGTAGCCATAAAAAAAATGCAAAAAAGGTAACTTTTAGTTTATCAGAAATTTCTCTTTGCATGTGGTGTGATAAAGTGGCCCAAATTTATTTCTTTTGAAGGGATGACTTTTTGTGATACTATTATTTATTAAATAATCATTTTCCCCAATGGTTAGAAATATTACTTTCGTCACAATAAAGTTCCATCTATTAAAAGGTTGACATAGGCTTCCCCTTATTTGATATTGCCTGTAAAAATGCACGGCCCTTCATGCTATTTTGAGCACAGTGACTTCGTGTTATATTTTAGTTTGTGAAAAGGGAAGCCTAGCCTCAGCTGACCCATCTTGTATAATTTTCTTGACTCTTCATGGGCATTTATTCTTTGGCTGAGTTTTGTTTTGTTTTGTTCTGGTTTTGTCTTTTTAGGGCCACACCCATGGCATATGGAAGTTCCCAGACTGGGGGTTGAATCAGAGCTATAGCTGCCTGCCTACACCACAGCCACAGCAATGCTGTCACAGCAATGCAGGATCCAAGCTGTGTCTATGACCTACACCACAGCTCATGGCAACACCAGATCCTTAACCCACTGACAGAGGCCAGGGATTGAACCTGCATCCTCATGGATACTAGTTGGTTTGTTTTCACTGTGCCACAACGGGAACTCCTTCTTTAGCTGAGTTTTAATATGATTTACCCATGCCATCCCCTCCATAATAATAGCTGGCCCCTCCATTGGAACCCCTTCAATACTTAAATGCTTTCTCACATACCCAAGACTCTCTTTGTTCCAGCAACTCTTCTGCTCAGAAGATAAGAGTTGGACATTTAATTGAGAGATAAGGTTTCAAAGATGTGTTCTCACTGCCACGTTCCAGGAGGATCCTTCCTAAAACCAAGCATAAAACAGTATAGCACTGGTAACCTATCTCCAGATGTTAAGATTGAGGATATATCTGTCAATAAAGGGCGAATGGGAGTGAGCGCACGCAGCCTGGCATCTGGAACAGCCCTTATGGGGAAAAATTCATGGGGTTAGCACAGCCTAGCTGTTTAGTGAGCCTGGGTATCAGACCCCAGCCCTTGGGGAAGTCATGACTGGGGAAGTGCCAGTTTCTTGCCACGTGTAGGCAGAGGTAGGGCCAGGCTTGCAGTTACAGCAGTAGAGCAGAGTGGAGCTGTGGCCCACTGCCCTCACATGCCGTCCCCACTCTCTCTACCAACTGATGGGCTTCAGCTCTAGGTGCACAGTTGCTACGGAGCCGTGCAGGCTGGAGGTTGCCTGGATGCCGAACTACACCTGGAAAAAATCCACCAATACCAATCCTGATGAATACACCTTCATGGCAGTACTTTCTACCACCTCAGAATATGAGACTGATGTTCTTTAGGTTGATTTGTTTTTTAATCTATGATTGCCAAGGCCATATGTTCTATAATAGATACAAAAGAATTACATAACTGTATCCTATATTCATCCAATATATTTTATAAATCTCCTATTATATGTTTTTCTAGGTGCTGAGATAAAATAGATAACAAAAAAAAAATCCTGCTCTCATGGCTTTTGAATTATATAGAAAATAAACCAAAAGATATGTAATATGTAACAGCGATATTGGTGTGAGAAAATGCTTGAGAAGGGGAACGGGGAAAGCCACGGTGGGAGTGCTACTTTAGTGAGGGGAAGAACTTGGTTATGGGACGTGTTTTGAAATAGAGTAGTTAAGATGTGCCCAGGAACTTGATGTGGGATATGAGAGAAAGTTATAAACATGGCGTTGGAGATGCATCATGTTATTACTTATTAAATTTTTATTTTTGCCTGAATGAGTAGGTATTTGTGTCATTTACTAGGATTAGAAATACTAGAAGAAGAGCAGATTTTTTTTGTGTGTAAAGAACTAAAACTTGTGTGGGCACTTACTTTCCGGAAGGCTGATGTATTCAGCTGGCTGCTGCATATGATATAAACTGAGCTAAATTTCAGTTGCTCAGTATGTAGATGGTTTTTCAGGTCCTAAATCTCTATGAGATATTAAGCAGGGATAATGGCTAAGTGGTCCCTGTTTGGGACATTTATCATCTGTCTGGCATCCACATCTCCCTTTGGGGTGCTCTGGTTTATGTAGCCTTGAGGGGCCCTGGCCATCTCCCGTTGTGGAATCCAATGGGCCAGATTCTTCTCTGCTCCGTTCTGGTACATCTAGGAGCAGGAATGAAACTGGGGCTCTGTTGTTTCAGGGGGACTCCTGGAGCTTGAAGCTTCAGTGAGTGACACAAGGACATGGGGACACGGACAGTTTTTGCCTCTGCAGCAGCATTGGTGAAGACTTCGGACTCTTTATGAAGCATGCCTTTCCCCTTGGGTTTTTTGTTTGTTTGTTTTTTGTTTTTTGTCTTTTTGGCTTTCTAGGGCCGCTCCCCTGGCATACAGAGGTTCCCAGGCTAGGGGTCTAATCAGAGCTATAGCCGCCAGCCTACACCACAACCATAGCAATGCCAGATCCAAGCCGGGTCTGTGACCTACACCACACCTCATGGCAACACCAGATCCTTAACCCACTGAGCAAGGCCGGGGATCGAACCCACAACCTCATGATTCCTAATCGGATTGGTTAACCACTGAGCCACGACAGGGACTCCTCCCCTTGGTTCTTACTGCCCATTCTGTGTTCCCTGCTCTCCAGTTTCTCAGAGATTCTGAGTGTTCTCAATATCCTTTCGGTGTGTTTCTTTATGTAGCAAGTAATGGTAGTTGCTCTTCTGAGCATTTAATTCTATTACATATAGAACACAGTGTGAAACTTTAGGTATTTTTAAGTCACTAGAAGGCAGAATTTATGGCTTTTGTTGAGTCGCAGTATATAGTAGCGAATGGAGCCTGTGTGTGTTCAAGATGGAGAGGGAGGAAGGCTCAGGAGATACCTAGCATTCGTAAGGCGTCTGGGTCCTAAGTATATGTGAGACAAAAATATAGGAGGCATTAAATATTCATTTGCACTAAATAGACGTCTATTAGTAATAGCTCTTAATAGTCAGGAAGTCTAAATGTGGCCACACGCTGGTATTGTCCATCTGGGCCCATCTTTCCCCTGCCCAGAAAATAGAGAATCTGTGGTTGCTCATCAGGCTGATTAACAGGCTAAATCTAAATCCAGATGTACCTCGTCTTCTTGTCTCTCTGATAGAGTGATTGTGTGTCTTTGGCCCGGGGGCTATTCTGCCTGTGGGTCCCATCCTGTTTTCATCTTATACTAAATGTGTAATTATGCATATCTATCTGAGTGTATTTATGTGTGTGTGTGTATATATATTTATGTACACACATATATACATATACATATATATACATATATGTGTATAGCTTCTCAAATTATGTTTGAATTGATTTTAAAGAACTGTGTGATCAGCATTTAAATTTGTGACCTCTGGACAGTGCGCCTGCAGGTGGACTCGAAGGTACCACTGCACCGAGGTGACGTCTCCATGACGTGTAAGGGAGCCAGAGCTGGTTTCTGTCCCTTGCAACAATATCTCTGATTAATACACTCTCAGGCTAAAGAGTAATCGAGTTTGAAATCAACGCCCGGTGGAGTGTCTCTTGTCTCTTCCGAAGAGAGCTCTATGCTCACAGGTAGAGAAATATGCCTCAAGAAGTCATGTAATTTCTGAGATATCTAAAATCTCTCAGCACCTCTCCAGCTATATCACAGTTTGGTTTTGTATCTGAAATGGTCCAAGATACTAGACAAATGATTAACCTTTCATTTAGCTTCAAGTACCGGCGGTTAGTATTGTTAGTGTTTATGAACTCGGAAGGGCACAGTGGCCTTCTGTTTGGAAGATTCATTTGTAAAATACAACAGGTTGGATAAGGATGTGTTTCATGTGAATGGGACTAGTTGTGTGTGAAATGAACAAGAACAAAAGAACAAGGGAGTGAACACCTGACTAGAGATGAAAATAAGGAACACGCCTCAAACAAGGATATTGAATTGATTAGAATTCTGATGTGAAGCCAGAACTGAAGGTGATCTGGATAAATGACGAGGTGAAGGATGCTGAGCTGAGACGTCTGATCCCTTTAAAATATCATGTGTTTCATGTGAGGGCAAGAGCTGTATTGTCATGCCAGGGTTAAGGTGTTTAGGATGGGGAAAATCGGGTTAAATGAAATAGAATATTGAGTCCGTGGATTTTTAAAGACACATCACTCTTGAGGTACGCACGGAAACCCAAAGGTAAGATGCTCCTAGGTATATGTATGGACAAAGGTGAGGGCAGGACTTGCCACTCAGCCAACTCTTATTTAATGTGTGTGGATAAATGTTGTTTCCTCTAAATTGATGGGAAAGGATCCAAGTGTAAAGAGGCTCTGTAACAGTAAATACAGACACAGATTTTCCATCTATGAAATTATTTCTTAAAACAAAAGCATCTTTTGGGGCAGCCTGTCACTTTTCTCAAGTATATTTTAAATCATAAAACATCAATATTTCTAACTTTAAATGCAAAGTGCACTTAAAAAGTGGATGTAATTTATTTGTCCAATGATTGTTCATTATGTTTAATTTCTCACCGCCCTCTTCTCCTATAACATTTACCCTAAATTATAAGGATTATGCATAGAGCAGGATATATAGTGGTACTTAAAAAAATGACACACAGAAATCTATAAATGTGGTTTATTTCCAAGAACTAAGTTTAGCGACTCCATCTCATAGATTGGTGATGACGAATTGAATAGCTAATGCTGGTAAGAATAGCTAGACTAGCTAACACTTACTGGGTATTTACCCTGGCTAAGCACTCTATACCCATTATCTCATTTATTCCTTACAACCCTACCCGGTAAGGTTGTATTTCCACTTTATAGATGAGGAAACTGACGCCCCCACAAGCACAGCTAGACAGAGGCAGAGCCCGAATTTGAACTCAAGCAGTTGACCCCAGAAGTCTTATCAGCCCATCACGGCTTCTTTCCCTCTTGGTTAGTGCAAGGTGAGGGTGAGGGAGGAGTAAATTCATCTAATCCACGCATTCCTGGTGACAATGACACAGTGCTCTTAGGCCAGACACTCACTGAGGCTGTGTCAAAACAATTTAGTCAGATTGTCTTCTTTGCTTTTTTTTTTTTTTATTTATTTTAAAGGCTGCATCAAAACAGCTACCTTAAGGAGTTTCCGTCCTGGTGCACCAGAAACAAATATGACAAATAGTTCTTGCCTTTTTTATGTTCCCATTTTATGACAAATAGGACTAGTGTCCATGAGGACAAAGGTTCGATCCCTGGCCTTACTCGGTGGGTTAAGGATCTGGCTTTTCTGTGAGCTGTGGTGTGGGTTGCAGACATGTTTCACATCTCACATTGCTGTGGCTGTGGCTGTGGCAGCTGTAGCTCCGATTCGACCTCTAGCCTGGGAACTTCCATATGCCTTGAGTGTGGCCCTAAACACACACACACACACACACACACACACACACACACACACACACAAACAGCTCTCTTAAAATATCAAGGACCCATTACACCTTTGGCTGCCTATTGATGTCAGAGGTTGTTGCTGGGGAAGGCAATTATTATTATTAGTCTTTAGGTATTTGTCACTTCAGTGTTTTTTGTTTGTTTGTTTGTTTGTTTGTTTTTGTTTTTTTTTTCACCTTGTCAGTGGCATGCAGAAGTTCTAGGCCAGGAATTAAACCCATGCCACAGAAGAAACCAGAGCCGCAGTCAGACAACCCTGGATCCTTAACCTGCTGAACCATATGGGGACTCCTGCCTTTTTAAATTTTTAGTTACTCACAGCGGTGAGGTGCTCCCATTAACCACAGTGGCAAAACTGATATGTCTCAGCTCTTCTCCTAGGTGTTGCGACCTAGATTTAGAGGTTGATGGAGGTGTGGACTGCACGGTGTTAGGGGCAGAGGACAGGGAGTTCCTAGTTTGGGAGCAATGCTTGTCCTCTCTCTCTATCCACTTCACACTCCTACCTGGTCTTTCTCTCTGTTGTAAGGTGATCTTGGAGTTCACAGCACCAGCCTGTCCAGGCCTAGCTCCAGACAATCATTCGCATGTACTGTCTAGATTTCACGACCTTGTAAACTCTTGCAGGAATCATACTTAATACATCTTGGAATCCTCCAGTAACCAGCACTGAATCTTTCATGGCGGTTCAATAATTTATTAATTGAATAAATGAATTAATAATGTTATTTTCTCATGCACATCCTTATTGTGACTGGTTTCTGTTTTCTTTTTATTAAACCTTCCCTATTAAGCATATTGAACATGAACTTTCTGCCAGATTTTAATCTCAGCACATGGCAAGCATTCAGAACTCTTTATTTTAAAGCATTCTGCAGCCCATGTGCCATTTGTATTTTCCTTCCTTCTTTGACCATGAACTAAAGTCACATGATACATGCAGAAGTAGTGTCGTTAAAATGTTTCCAGCTGTAACCGTGACCAGCATCTAGAAATGTTTCATAGGGCCCGTGGAGGTCGAGGCCAAGCTAATTTGTCATCGTTTCCAGCAGGCTGTCCTCACAAATACCTGTTATCTAATATTTCAGGGATGGGAAACCTGGTCTGCCTTCATGTTTTCCAAGAATGCAGCAGGTTTAATGAGGAGAAAATATCTTTCCAAACCGCTAGTTAATATTATTTTCTGTCTTCTTTTAGTGTGTTTTGTTTTTGGTTTTGAGCAAGGATAATGTTCAAATTAAAGTGAAAAGACACATGCCTGGCACAGAGGAAAAGAACTAGAAGAAAACCGCTCCTCAAGTGAACTTATTGCTTTTTAATTAGTGCCTATGGGAAGATGCTTTTCTGTAGCAGCATCATTTATAAGTAGGATCTTAAAACATTGATGTGTGAATTGCTCTCCCATTTTCCACAATCTTCTTCCCCACAGCAGATACAAATAAATAACTAATGAAAGAGTTTGGAAACAGAATCTTTCATCCCTCTTTTGCAATTGCCTCAGAAGAACATGGAGACAGAGAGGAAAGGTACAAGTGGAAACAAAGTATTTGATAGATGCATGGTAACAGCTGGTAGAGGAAACCTTGGGAGTTGCTTTCCTGTGCAGCAGAAGATGAAAGCTCACACAGGACTGCGTGGCGGTGAATTTTCACTTTGTGACTAGGGAGGCAGTCTTGCGACAAAATCATTTTCCTTCTCGAGGACATTCTGGTGGAGAGTTGCTTTTTCCCCCCATCCCACTGAACTGCACTCTGGGATCAGAATGCCATCCCCCCCATTCTGTGGCTCTTTCCCCCCATGTCCTCCTAAGTACAAGAATGTAAAAGTACTGGAATCTTTTACCCAATAGAAAATGGAAAATCGGGAGGAATAGTTAGTAGAAATTTCACAGAGCTTCTACCTTTTTTGGAAGCAGGTACAGATAGAACAACTGAGTCATTGGAATTGGGATATGTGTTAGGGCCTAATTTTGGGGAACAATTTTAGTCTAGAGGAGAGATTTAAAATTAAAAATATTAAACCAACTCCTACTCCAGACTATCACTATGTATCTTTAATCTGTTTAGGCCACACCCATTAGCTATATTGTGTCTTTTTCTTTTGTTTTCAGAAGAAAGAGCTTTGTTTGTACATGATAGTTTTTGCCTGAATATTTTTGGAGTCTTGTGGCTTTTTATGTTAAAAAAAAGTGATACTTTTTAAAAAATATTAGTATGTGCTCTTTTAAAAAAACAATATTTTTGATATCACATTATAGAATTGCAATAACTTGAACTAGTTGGTATGATAAAGGTATGTTAAAGGTAAATTTCCTAATCATTTATGATTATAGACTCTTGACACAAAATGAGAACTAAGAAATCAACAGGTTTGTTTCACTAAACAGATGGAGAAATTCAGGCACAGAAATGTTAAATGATTCATGCAAAGTTCTTTCACTAAAATAAAAAAAAAAAGCAACTAGGTAAAAAGGGGCCTTTGTTCTAGCTTTCTAACTCTGAAGCCAGAGTTCTTAGTTATCTATAAATTTAAATTTAGATACTACACAGTCCGGGCAGATGAGGTTTTACCAAATTCTGAACAATCAGATCAACAAAATGGAAAGAAAATTTTAAAATATTTAATTTTGCTCACTCAGTCATTCGCTCACTTGTTCATTCACTGGTTCCTTTGTTATACTTCTCTGGGTGAAAGTAGGCAGGCACATTCATCATTAATTTGGAAATTAGGAAATCTTTGGGAGGGAATATGTGGTATATAGAATGACTGGAATTGATGTGCTGCACAGGGAACTCTACCCCATATTCTGTGAAATCTAGATGGGAAAAGAATCTGGAAAAGAATGGATGTGTGTATATGTATAACTGAATCACTTATATTGCAGAAATTGTCACACCTTGGAAATCAACTACACTTCAATAAAATTTTTAAAAAAAATCTAAAATTCATAAAACCTTACTTTTGACCATCTAAAATGTCTTCTGGTCAGACAAACTACCAGTTAAAGTGGCTCCTCAGGGAGTTCCCATTGTGGCTCAGTGGTAATGAACCCAACTAGTATCCGTGAACATGGAGGTTCGAGCCATGGCCTCGCTCAGTGGGTTAAGGATCTGGCGTTGCTGTGAGCTGTGGTTTAAGTTGCACACACAGCTCATATCCGGTGTTTCTGTGGCTGTGGTGTAGGCCAGCAGCTACAGCTCCATTTCGATCCCTAGCCTGGGAACTTGTGTATGCCACGAGTGAAGCCCTAAAAAGAACAACAACAACAAAAAAATTGGCTCCTTAAATTCATCAGAGACATGTAATTATGGAGAAATACATTATTTTAGGTATTTTGAAACTCTTGAAACTTATAGAGAGATAAATGATCCAGAGTCATTTCCTTGGGGTCTCACTTTAGCCTAAAGGCAAAACCTTGAAGAAAAGACACTCAGAAAGAATTCTTGTCTTCTTTGTACAAGATTGTGAAAAGAATCACACACTCCTTAGGGAACAAGTCAAAACAATGCAGACAAATCATCAACAGCAACAAGAAAATCCCACCAAAAAAATACATGACAAACAAAAAAAACAAACCAAAGCAAGGAAATATGACTTTTTTTTTGGCTCAACCCTGTTTCAAGGACCCCCATCTTCCTAACACGTGAGTGTTCTGTACCTTGATATACATTCTCACTAGTACAGGGGTGTACAGAACTGAGGAATCTGGATGGCCCGGAAAGAACCTTCCAAGAAAATAGAAATACGTATCGGGCATGATAATAGGCATAGTGATAATGTAATATCTAGAAAGATGAGTTAATAATATTCGTATTAGTTGCTTGTCTCTTGGATCTTTGAAACGTCACTGTTATTGAGATATTTCTGAAATTTTTCTGTTGCTCATTTTTTTTTCTCCAAATGCTGGTTTGAGCTTTTTTATAAAACAAATTAGAATAATGGATGAAATCCCTAAGTTTTCCTTGCAAATATCACATCCCTCTTTTATTTTTAAACTATGGACACGTTCTATACATAGTGAGGATTAAATGTAAATTTTCATGTAGCCAATGTGAACTCCAAATTTAGTTCTTTTTTTTTTTTTTTTTTTTTTTTTTTTTGTCTTTTTGCTATTTCTTTGGGCCGCTCCCAGGGCATATGGAGGTTCCCAGGCTAGGGGTCTAATCGGAGCTGTAGCCACCGGCCTACACCAGAGCCACAGCAACGCAGGATCCGAGCCGCGTCTGCAACCTACACCACAGCTCACGGCAACGCCAGATCCTTAACCCACTGAGCAAGGGCAGGGACTGAACCCGCAACCTCATGGTTCCTAGTCGGATTCGCTAACCACTGCGCCACGACGGGAACTCCCAAATTTAGTTCTTATACTATTAGTGATAGAACACCAGGCAGGAAAAACTTAAAAAAAAAAAAAAAGCAATATGCTATCTTGGGTTTTGTAGAAATACTACATTTTAAGTGCACCCAGTCATTATCTAAGCTTGTACCTATGATCAAGCATTGCTCATTGCGAGTAGAAAGACCTAATTGTTTATACAGCCACTTTTCAAGTCAGAATACATGATATATCAGAAACAGGGAGAGAAGGAAATTTGTCTTATAAGCATATGCAGCTTTATTCTGTTAGCTCCTTTGAAAATATCTGGAATTTCACTTTCTGATTGATATTATAATTTTACTTCTTCTCCCTCTAATGGCCCTAGAATTTCACTAATAGTAAGAGCAGATTGCCTGTAACTTATGACCAATTTTGTCTTCAAAGACATACTTTCATTTTTGATCACATCTCAACAAATGTCAGTCGAATTAGTGAAAGAATGAATTTTTTTATTTAATGATCCTTCTATATGAAATCAAAAGCTATTACTAATGTTCTTACTTTAAATGCATTCTGTATCTCATGCAAGTATTCATGGCAAGATCATAAAAAATTAAATAAGGCAGTGAGTAGAACTAACAAGGAATATGGTTGATGGCTGCATTATTAAGACCCTTTACCAACCTCAGAGTCTTTGCAGATCTCATCCCTTTAGCAGTATTCTGTGACCTCCTTTCCCCAAATTTGCACAAACAGCGGTTAAATCCCTGTCTTCTCTTAAGAGAAATGGATGTCATGTGTTTCTCACTACTGTATGACATGCTTCAACTTATTTTTCCTAATTTTACTCATTTTGAAAAAGAAAATGTCCTCCTGCCTTTGTATTTCAGAATTGGTAAATAAGCCAAAATTCACTTTGTCCGCTATGCGTATTATTTCATGAAAGTTATTTCTTTCTCTCAATTCATAGAGTCCTTATATATATCAACTTGCCAGTTCTCTAATTTTTCTTCAATTTCAGTTCCTAATCAGTCACTAATTCCATTAGATAATCCTTGGTGTTTGCTAGGCAATGATACAAAATAGTAGCAAAAACTTAAATAGCATTCACACTATAATGAAGGCGCTCTTCCAAGTAGGACCTTTTTTTCAGATAAAGGAGATCCAGGAGGCACAGAGTGATAACCCAAGGTCAAATAGAAAGTACCTGTTGGGCCAGAGTCAATTCCAAGCTCCAATTCTAGCTCCAAAAACAAAAACAAAATTGTTGCAGATGTTAACATCCCAAAGTATCTTGTAAGAGTGATTCAATTTTTAAAAATTGTATATTCCAAACACTCCTGGCAATTTCCTGCCGTTCTGTTGGCTGCTCTGATGGACAGCAATCTGTGAGAACTTCAAAACCCTTCCCTTCTTCACAGCAGATATTGTGGACTCTTCATTTTACATACGCCATTTTTGGTTTTGGTTTCGAATCCTCAAAATCCTGCACCTTGCATTAAACAATGCTGAAACTTAGCAGTAATTTTCTTTGATTTCCTGACATGTCACTATAGACCACCTTATCAGCTTGGCTCCTCATTCTTGATAGTTTAATGTATGTATGCTGTTCCCTAGGATACAGTCTTGGTTTGGTTTCTCTCAAAACAGAGCCTGAGATGTAGTCTCGCGGTGGTTCATTCAGGAGGTGGTGCAGAGAACCATGGTGAGGAGCTGGGAGGAAACGGAGACATGGAAGGAAAGAAAGCCAGTGCAGAGTGGGCAGCCGAGCTTGTGGTGCAGTGGACAGTGGGGACGCAGTCTCACTGGGAATCTGAGAAACCGTGGAAAAATGTCTAATAGAATTTGTCCTTCCAAAGGATAGGAAGCTGGGGCATTGATCTGCTATCTCCATGCCCCTTTTGTTAAAGATTGCTTTTGGTTCCTTGGAGCTATGCTTCCAGCTAGGCTGTGGCTTCAGAGAAAGCTCTGAACCATGGAAGCCCATAGACTCCCTGGGGGCTCTTGAGGTCGGGGACTGTGCCAGAAGCTGTCTACCACAGCTAAACTGAAATAAATTTGACCATGGGGATATGGCATGGGACACAAAATAGCATTTGCTGAAGCTCACTCATGCTGTGTGATCCTTCTGGGCCCCACACTATGACTGCTTTGTCATTGATTGTTTTCAAGGGAGTAGTAGCCTGTTACAGTCCCTAAAAATTGATTTAAGATAGGAGGGGCATCAGCACCAGCTACAGTCCCCCGGTTGTACCTGGCTTGAGGCCAGAATTAATTTTCATCAACTCTCATCTTCACCATCCCCATTCTAGACTTCCTTCACTCTCAGCCAACACTTTAGCTGGTGGGTTTCTTGCCTGATGTATGACTCAGACCTGCATCCTTGAGTGTCCAAGCCCTGGGCAGGCTATGGTGACCTTCAGTTGCTTGTTATTGTTATTGTCATGCATAATCATCAAAAGATGCCCAAGGAATCCGCAGGTTCCAGATATAGCAGATGTATACCATTAGGTAGCAGCAACCCTGGCTTCTTGTGATTTTGAAGGCCGATCGTTTCTTCCAATGTAGTGACTCATTTCTCTTCCTGCTCCATCTAAGTGCAAGCAGAGCTCTGAACAACCAGGAAGTGCTCATAACTTCTGGTTCAGCTGAGCCCTTACTGTGTCCCATCTCAGGAACCAAGACCTTTCATTAGCAGTGCCAAAACTTGAGAAGATGAGAAGCATAAATTCTGTAAGTCAGTCACTCGGAATGGTGGTGAAGGGGACAATTCCATTTTGACCTCTTGTTTCCTAAGCCATTTTATTCTAGTTGTTGGTGACAAAACATCATGTATCTATCATTGGTTCAATGAATAGTCAGTATCTTAGGAACACTCAGCCAGACCTTACCTAAAAGTTAGATAGACTCTTCCAACATCCTGTTAAGTTGGATGCTTTCATGTGAGGCAGCGTAGAATTGAATCAATGAAATCTTTGATCCTGCTGGTCACTGTTTCACCTCCTTCTCTGTAACAGGAGTTCTTCTTTGATTCCATGCAATGGCGTATGGGATCCTGTGTTGGTAAACTGGGCACTCTCAGAGTGCCTGAATAGTGGAGCTGACAGAGACATTGATGTCAGGGAAAACAAATCCCTATCTGTAGCACGAGCAGTTCTTCTAAGGACACCAACTTTTCTGCTAAAGTCACCAACTCCTCTAGAGTAGAGGCTCCTAAATAATCAGCAACCCTTCTAATTAATCCCAGGGCCTGGCTTTTAGCAAACTGGACCTCTTGGCCCTGGATGTGAGCTCTGTTTAACGTTGTCATGTAGACCTTTTTACTTTCACAGTTTGCTTTCATTTATCCATGAGAGCGGTGGTAGAATCAGGTGTGCTAAGGGGGTGTGGCATGGGCTGGCATATGTGTTTATTACAGTCACTTGGCAAAATATTCACTCGTATTGTGGCCCAGATGTCCCAACCTACTTGATTGAGCCTGTCTTCTTCTCTGGTTCCACCAGAGAGTCTACTGGAAGCTGAGCTTCATGTGGGCAAGGATTTAGTCAGTCAGTGTTGCTCACTTCTATGCCCTCAGCATCTAGAACAATCTATTGTCCTTAGTGTTAGGAATATATGTGAATGAGTAAATTTATACCAAGTATTCCTTTGCATGCTATGTTCCAACCACAACTGTCCCTTTCTCTGTTCCTCCAACTTGAAAGATCATTCTGTCCTCGGGGGTCTCTGCATGAACCACCCTGCCTGGCACGTTTGCCTTCAGTCCTTGGAACAGGCAGCACCTCTGCATCATTCTGGTAACAACTTCATTGTCACTTCTCAGAGAAGTTTTCTTGGTCACCTTTTTAAAAGTGTCTCCTTCAATTTCTTCCAAACACATCTTTGTAGTTTATGTTTTGGTATCGTATTTTGTTAGCTAAAATGATCATTTTAATTTATTGAGATTACCTTTCCTCCTGTTAGAATGTAAGGTCTATGAGAGCAGAGTTTGTCTCCTATTTATACGCTGTATCCCTTGCACCTTGGCTCTGCCAACAATGCAAGGCACTCAAAAATATTTTATAGAATGGTTGAGAGCACTGTTAACTAATGAAGAAATATACTTCTCTTGGAGGGATGTGTCTTTCTTTGAAAAACCCTATATTGCTCCAGCTGATTCTTCTTCCTCTTCTTCTTCTTCTTTTTTTTATTTGTGGCTGTGCCTGTGGTATGTGGAAATTCCTAGGCCAGGGATCAACCTACACCATAGCAGCAATTCCAATGACCACAGACAGCGCTGCAGTGACAACACTGGGTCCTTAACCTGCTGTGCCACAAGGGAATAATTCTGATTATTCTTTACTATTGGAAGTGATGCCCTGTACTGCAATATCCCAGTCTTCCTATAGAACCTTTGTAATAGAATAATATTAATTAAGAATAATATGTGTGTACCAAGCCAATCTTGCACACAGCAGCTAGGAGTATTGTGCGTTTTGGTCAGTACCTCCCCCATTTTTTTCCACATCTTTTCAACTTTCTCGGATGCTTCCCTTTCTGCCCTAAATGATGTGTGAACATTTAGCATAGTCGTTGGTCCAGACGGGAGGTCTTGGTATTGACCACTCTGTGAAGACGCATTTCCAACCTGCACGTAGTGGAGCTCAGGTTAGGGAAGCATGAGTCTCCCTCCGGAAACACGGAGAAGGGATTCACTTCGGCTTTCAGCCACACTTCCTGTTCGGGAGACAGTCATCTCCTGTCCTCATGGTGCCCCACGTGGCTTTGTTCCTCTGTTTCACAATCTTTGAACGTCCGTTTTTTGCTGTTCCTTTACATTCTGAAGTGAGGAGCTTTGCAGTGTAGCGGGAGACAGGATTTCTAGGTTGTATTTAGCTATTCCCACTGTGAGGTGCTCCCTTCACACTTGGTCTAGCTTTCCATGATTAGAAAGCTGCAATAACCTTGCTCTTCTGCCAGTCAGACAAGTAGGTTACTTCCCTTGTTCATCTTTATGCACAGTCTTTTCTGCTCTTTTCCATCAAATACATATAGGTTCCTTTGAGGTTATCGTATTGTTTTTTTCTTCAGTTTATTTTTCTTACTTCATGTCTGTATGTTGTCATAATCATACAGATTATGATTTTGGGGGGTTTTCTGTATTTTTGTTTTAGATGCTCTTCTTTTGCTGGGTTTGTTGGTAGTATCTTTTTTTTTTTTTTGTCTTTTTAGGGCCACACTTACAGCGTATGGAGGTTCCCAGACTAGGGGTCGAATTGGGGCTATAGCTGCCGGCCTACGCCACAGCCACAGCAATGCCAGATCTGAGCTGCGTCTGCAGTCCTATACCACAGCTCATGGCAATGCTGGATCCTTAACCCACTGAGCCAGGCCAGGGATTGAACTTGCATCCTCATGGATACTAGTCAGGTTCATTTCCACTGAGCCACCATGGGAACTCCGGGTATCAATTTTAATATGTGCTTTCCTTTTACCTGAAATTATTAAAACTATTGCTCTATAAAGACAGAGATTTCAGTTGCTGCGAATGAATGAAAATTTAGTCCTTGCCATCCTGAGCAGCATGTAAGAGCACTCAGTCCTCCGCAGACAGGCAGGGATTCTAGTCTTAACACATGCCCTGAGTTAAGGCCTAATTTACTCAGTCTTTCACAGTGAAGCATGACTCAGATGAAATGAACCAGCTAGTGTTGAATAGTGCTCAGCTCCAGGAAGGACTGTATGGTTTCATGAGCTGCAATCATACAGGACTAACTCATTCTAAAACTACATACTAGAATCATGTAAAAGCTGTCTTTTCAAGAGACAGGGAACTTTAACACTTACTTTTCAGACACAGATGTGCTCTGGATATGGTTCCAGTGAACGATGACTACTTGTTATGAATTCTAGACTATTCAGTTAAAATTGAAACAGCTTACGTTGTTATTGACGTTGTTCCTGTTCCAGTAGGGTGGCATTACAGAGGGCAAGGGAGACATCAGAAATAGCCTATTTTAGACCTGTGGTTGCCACGGGGGAGGAGGAGGGGGAGGGAGTGGGCTGGATGGCGAGCTTGCAGACTATTGCCTTTGGAGTGGATTAACATTGAGATCCTGCTGTGTAGCACTGGGAACTATGTCTGGTGACTTATGATGGAGCTTGATAATGGGAGAGAAAAGAATGTATACATGTATGTGTAATTGGGTCACGATGCTGTACAGTAGAAAATTGGCAGAACACTGTAAACCAGCTATAATGGAAAAAAATCATTATATAAAATTGAAAAAAAAAAGAAAAAAGAAATAGCCTATTTTAATGGACTGCTAAGAAGAGAACAGGTGTAGATATTCACTGATGTAAATGGCATTGCTGTAAAGCTATTTTTTCTTCCTTAAAATAATATTAAAGTACCCCAAGCAGAGCGGAAATAAGAGTCAATCCTTGCATGTCTGTATGCAGTCTGTTGGAGACCTTTCATGAATCATATATGCAAGTCTAAACCTGATCCTTGGTTTTGGGGTTAAAATGATCTCTAATAGCACTGTTAATGTGACCAGGCATGTTTGTTTGGAATACACACTTCTGTTGATAGTTCCCTTCTGTCTTATTTTGGGGTGGTAAAGCAGGACCGATGAAAACAATATTAATTGTAGTCAAATTGAATAGGCTGTGAGATAGGCCGGAAAACTAAACAAACAGGATCCAAATATCAGCCCTTCTAAGTGAAAACTACTGGTGGAGCTGATGTAAAGCCCCCACCCTAATGTGCTTTCAGGAAAACGAGGCTGCTTCTTTTCCCTTTGAAACAGGGAAATGGGGTTGGGTGTGAAAGGCATCGCGGTGTGGGACGCTCTGCAGTGGAGGGACCCAAAAGAGGGACAGGGAACATCTCCTTTGGTGGGAAAGTGTATCAGAAAGGACCAACTGGGTCCTGGTCTTGTGGGGTTTTTTCAAAATTTACTCTGAAAATCCTCAACCATTCAGAAAAATTGAAAGAACTATGCAGTGAACATTCATATACACAGCACCTAGATTTTGCAATTTCCATTCTGCTGTACTTTCTCTGTTACCTAAATATTCATCTCTCTACCTCTTTCACTTACCAAACTCTCTTCTTTTTGATGCATCTTAAATTAGAGACATAAGTACATTTCATTTCTAAATACTTTGTTGCACAGTGGAAACCCCTATGTAGAGTTCAAGACTTGTTTATAGTTGACTTTTTAAAGGAATGCTGTGAGTCTGGGTAAAGGCATACACCTCTATAGAACAATCCCAGATCAAGGCAGGGAACGTTACCTTCCCCCTAGAATGCCCTCCTGCCCTTCCCAGCCAGTCCTCAGTCCTCCACCCAGAGATGGCAGCAACTCTTGGGATTCCTCCCCCTCACAGATTGTTCTTTGCCTGTTTTAAAAGTTCATATAAATAGAGTCATGCACTCAATACTGTGCTGTTAGGTTTCTTTTTCGCTCACCAAAATGTTTCAGGTTTATCCCTGTCATTGTGTGCATCAGTAGTTTATTCTTTTTTACTGCTGAGCAGTATTTTATTCTCCTGTAGATGGACAACCGGGATGTCTTCAGTCTTTAATTCTCCTAAATAAAGCTGCTTTAAATGTCTTTATCCCATTGTGGCTCAGCAGTAATGAACCCAAAGTATCCAAGAAGACACGGGTTCGATCCCTGGCCAGTGGGTTAAGGATCCGGCATTGCCAAGAGCTGTGGTGTGGGTCAAGACATGGATCAGATCCCACATTGCTGTGGCTGTGGCATAGGCTGGCAGCTACAGCTCCGATTCCATCCCTAGCCTGGGAACTTCCATGTGCTGTGGGTGCAGCCCTAAAAAGACTATAGTAATCTCTCTCTCTTTTTTTTTTTTTGACAGATGTTGATGTTTCTCTCTTGTAAGTAATGGAATTGCTAGCAGTGGGATTGCTGGTCCTAAGGGTAGTTGAGTGGTCAATCACATAACAAAGGCCAGGTGTTTGTCCCAAAGGGCTGACCCGTGGACCCTCGCAGCAAACAGCGTGAGAGTCCAGCAGCTCTGCCCTTGCAGGTGCTGTCGCCTTACTTCTGGTGGGCACGCAGTGGTGTTTGGATTCTCTTCATCACTGACAATATCATGCACTTCCTCGCTTCCTTATTAGTGTTTCTTATTTTTTTTTTCTTTCATGATGTCTCTCTTCCTATATTTCATCCCCTTTTAAATTAGGTTCATTAGAAAAGATGTATATCTTTCCAGAGTCGTTGGTATATATGTATTAGATGCCAGAACTTTGTCAGATGTATGTTTTATGACTGTTTTCTGACAGTCTGTAGGTTGTTAATTCATTTTCTTAATATCATCTTTTGATGAACAGACATTTTAAATGTTAAATTTATTACCGTTTTATAGTTATTGCGAGAGTCTGTCAAAGAAACCTCTGCATAATCCCAAGTCATAAAATATTCTCCTCTGTTTTCTCCTAGACACTTTATAGTCGTGGCTTTTCCACTTAGATTTAGGATCCAGCTCATGCTAATTTTATGACACCGTTCGGTGTGGACACCTACATGGCCATGCACTCATTTCTTTCCCCTTTGGTTGACTTTTTCATCAAAATCAAATTCCCCTATGGGTATAGGTCTGTCTCTAGGCTCTAGAATCAAGGTGACTCCATTTCTGTATAAGGACACTGAAGAGATGTCATGAGTGATACTTAACAGCTTTAATCTTGACGTCATACCCTCAGTAGACTTTTCCAGACCTAAAGATCTGGAATTCCCAGCATCAGTGTATATTCTGTAGAAAATACTTAATTTCTAATGTTATAATGTGTAATAGTATGTGTAATATAATATGTAAAAATTAATATTACTGTTTTTCTAGTAGAACTATCTCTCCACTATCTTAATAAACTTGGTGTAAAACTTTAGATGGCACGTAGGCTTCTAACGCTGTTCTATAACTCACAAGCCTTTCTGCCATACTTCACTGTAATAAACATTCCAATATAAATACAAGTTCCGAATTCCAAATGGTGGCACTTTTTAAGATTTCTTTTGTCATATAACCAAATTCCCAGATACCGCAGAGATTAGGTCATCTCTGGGTGTAACCTTCACTCTCTACGTATAAAAAATACAAAGAGTGGCCGCAAAAACTTTTTTTTGATAAATACTATTCGGCAAGTTTCCTTTGGTCATTGTAACGTAACAACTATGACTTGTCTGCATGATTTGACCTGGCATTTCAGCAACGAGTCTTTCCTATTTCAGCGAATGTCTCTTCCATTTCTGCACGGGCATACTTTCTCAACCCCACGTAACTTACTCATCTTAAATGCCCTTTCACGGAAATCATCTCTACTCTGTTTCTGATCTTAGTTCACCTGTGTGCCTTCTTAAATGTTAGTCAGTCGCCAAGCAGGGCTGTTCTTCCAGGGCAGTCAGGTTGGGTTCATTAGGGTGCAAGGCCTGGAGCTGAAGAGGATGCACATGCGAAGCCTAAGTCCAGATCTGTGGGTGCAGAGGACTTGCTGGGCAGCAGGAGCGGTGGCGGTTGCTGTAGAGTGAAAATAAATGTGCAGGGCCACTCCCTCTCTTTCTTCACCTTCTCCCCCGGCAGCACTGCTGGATCAGACTCTGCTTTCCAGAGGCATCACACTGCGCTCTGGGGCTGCTCAAGGCAGTGCAGTGTGTTGTGATGCGATTCTAGATTATTGTTCTGTTTAAAACTGTTATTTAAAAGAATGATGTCCTGGCTGTTTCCATATAGTCCGTAGGAATTTTTTACATGCTTTTCATCGCTCATAAGTGGAAAGCATTACCCGTTTTTCTCTTTACTCTGTTTCTGTTTTCTCTGTCTGAAGGCTATAGTAACAAGTTATATCTTTTTTCCTCTTTATACTCTGTAGTGTTTATGAATTTTAGGAATGTTGATTTGGCTTAAAATGAAGAAGTCATGTTACACAGATGAGAAGCTATAATTGTTAATAAAATGCTATAGGGCTTTTTAGCGAGTTGTATATTACATTTGATTAATGAGAAATAATGGCAAATGGTGTTCTTTATAGAGGAAATATGTTTACCATATTCTTTTCCTTAAAATAGATGCGATTTAGTAGATGAAATGTCCTATGACTCCTCTTCTTGGCACAGACATAAAATTGAGAAACCCTTCCATGTGGAAAGGAGTATGACATACACAGGAAGTCAGAGACATCGGCATAATTGACTTCAAAGTACAGACAAGCCAGGAACTTGGAGACATTTTGGGTCGGTGTTCACTCCATGAAACGGTAGATTATCAATGAACAGTAAAATTCCCGAGGAACTGTAGTCATATGAGGAATGTCTCTTTAATACAAGTTGCTAAGATTTAGGGAGAATTGTCTGTATTTGTTTTGTATGTTAGCAAGTTTTATGTTTGCATACAAGGAAGAAATGTTTAATGGAGATAATATATTCCAAGTTATGTTTCAGTCATACCTGTTGAATTAGCAAATATTTAAATGCAATTTTCTCTCTATGTCATCAAACTTCTTAGTTGCCTTTGGGTGGATAAGATTCTGCCTGGGCTAGGCAGCCTTCTGAATGGTACACACTGCTTTCCCAGAGTACGTTTGCTGTTGTGCATCAGGTCTCCCGGTCCACTGTCCTCATCACACCTTGCTAAGATTGTGTCATAACCAGGTCTCCAAGGAGACCGGGCATGCTCACATGATCACATGTGGGTGGACTTTGTAGATGAACCTGTGAGTCTTGGCAAAGAAGTACTTGAACCTGTAACCAGACTGCTCTCATACAGCCTCCTCCTTGGCACTGACTGAGAAAGGAGCCAAGTGTTGGAATAATGTGTCTTCTCTCAAAGTTGAAATGAGTAGGTACAGAACTACGCTTGGCCTCTGCACTGGAGGGAGTGTGACACTGTCTTCTTGGGAGACCTCTTCCTAAGCTTAGTCCTTTTGTTACTGCTGCTTGATAGGAGGTACCATCTTGATGGTTCCTTAAATTCCAGTTAGGGCAGGGAGTGGGAGGGACTGGGAGCTTGGGGTAAATAGATGCAGGATGTTGCCTTCGGGATGGATTAGCAATGGGATCCTGCTGTGTAGCACTGGGAACTCTGTCTAGTCACTTACGACGGAACATGTAATGTGAGAAAAAAGAATGTATGCATGTAAGCATAAGTGGGTCACCATGCTGTACAGTAGAAATATATATATATAAATTTAAAAAATAAAATAAAATTTATAACTAACCAAAAAAATTCCAGTTACGCTGGGAAAATATAATTCATCATTATACTATTCCTTGTAGTTCTTGTTAGTAAGCCCATAAAAGTGCAAATAATCACAGCAAAGCTGCAGACAACAGGGATTCTAGCCACTGCCACAGGCAATGCCGAAGGAGTGCAATGTGATTCCTTCTGGAAGATCCAAATCCTGAGGGTGTCCCCACCACACTTTGCCTGATCTCATGTTGCTGTATTCAGTTGCAAAATAATATGTGGAAGAGAAGACGTGCAGTTATTCGTGGATCTTAGGAAATCATTCAGTTCTTTCACTGAAACCTGAATATTAAGTCTAGAACCTTCCCTATCATCATAACATCCATTTACCCCATAAGGTAACTGTATTGCCCTTAAACCATCCTCAGATTGTACTTTGTCACTAATAATTAACATTTAGTTTCCTAGATTAAATTATGTGATCATAGTTTTAGGGAGAATATGTAAGCTTGGTTAAAATGTCAATTCAGGAGTTCCCGTCATGGCGCAGTGGTTAATGAATCCGACTAGGAACCATGAGGTTGTGGGTTCGATCCCTGGCCTTGCTCAGTGGGTTAAGGATCCGGCGTTGCCGTGAGCTGTGGTGTAGGTTGCAGACACGGCGCAGATCCCGTGTTGCTGTGGCTCTGGCGTAGGTCGGCGGCTTGCCGCGAGAGCAGCCCAAGAAATGGAAAAAAGAAAAAAAAAATAAAATGTTAATTCAGTGAATATTAATCTTGTTCCTACTGTATGCAAACTACTGTGCTGAGTACACTAGTAAGAATAAGAATGTAAGTAGCACCAAGGACCTGTCTTCATGGAATTTAAAATCTAGCAGTTGGGGACAATGCATAAATAAGGGTAAGATATAGAAAAATGTGGCCCATTCTGCAAGATAAGTATTAGGTACTGTTGCATTTTAGAAATGAAGTGCTAGCACCTGCGCATCTATGTGATGCTCATAGACCATTAGTAAGTAGAAAGGAGTATTTAAGATGGACTTTGAGGAGATGAATAGATTTTAATGAAGAGAGATGTGCAGTGCCGCGGCATTGAGATAGCAAGTCATGTGACGTCTTTGGTCTCAGAGCCTGGTCAGGTGTGCGCCAAGGATAAGTGTGGAGAGTAGTGGGAGTTATAGATGCACAGGTGAGGGGCAGGGTTAGGGCTAGAGTCACTGTGGATGGCCCTGAATGCCAGTGTGGGGACTGACCCATCTGTTAACTAGGTGAAAGCTAATGACCACCCGTGTACAGAGGAGTGGTGCGAAGCCACTGTGCTCCAGCAGGAACACACGTGCCGTGGGAGTGTAATATGGCCTGGAGAGAAGAGACCAAGGAGCCTGTGCATTCAGGGCCAGTGTGAGAAATGTCGTCCCAGCAACAGGCAACAGGGGCCTGGAATTTTTTTCGGGAGTTGCGTGGTATGGGAAGGGGGCAGAAGAGAAATGATGAAGTGCAAGTCAAGGAAGCCACATCAGAAAAGACGAGCTGGGCAACCATGTTTGATTCAGTGGGGAATGTTTTTAAGAAGAGGTGCCTAAAGAAGACATTTTAGAAAATTCTCCTAGATTGTCCATAAGCTATAAAATATACTCTTTGGAGAATGGTTGCACAATATTTCAGTGCCGTCTCCAACCACATAATGTGCATTAACCATAATTTTGGATTATATTTAACATCCACAACTAATTAATATGCATGAGAGGTAGGCTCAGAGCAAGTTCAGACTTTATGCAGACGTACAATCTCATACGACGGGTTTCAACAGTTGCTTTTCAGGAGGACACTTCCCTTCCTCAAGTAGGTGTCATGCTTCTGAAATGCAGATGTGCTTTTCTTCCTGTAGCACCCGGAACGGTGCTGAATGCGACCAAGTAGTTGAGGCTGAGTGATTTGTTTATGGTTAAACAACTGTGATAAAGAGAACAGGCTTTGGGTTCTTTTCCCCTATTGCACAATCACAATGACTTTGCTCACTTAAAGCTTTGGCCTTTTTCATGGTGCAAGAGGAATACCCTGTTTCAATGAGGTTAGGAAGATATGAGCAGCATATTTTCAATATTCAGAGCCCCTGTGACGGGAGACAGAGACTCAGCATGCAAGGCTTCCTGAGGGGAAAGAAGAGACCAACCATTGAGACCGAAAGCTGAATTTATTATTTTAAATTGTGTGATAGATCACACCCATTACCCAGATCTAAAACCTTCCTCATGGTATTCCTTCTTAAATGTTGAGTTATTTAGGGAAACCTTGTGTTATACTACCTCAGTTCAATCAACTAAATTGAAATTATAAGAAAAAATCTGTTATACTCTGGTTAATTATGTTGTGGTCCATGAGTTGACTTCTGATAGATGACCAAGAAATCAATAGACTTCTAGTAGGAAATCACAAGGAAAAATATCACAAAAGAGTTTAATATGATTATACTTATAAAATACAAGCTTTTGATAGAATACAGAATCCACTAAAACCTCAAGTCTGCAATATGCATGGCAGCAAGAGTAAGAAATTGAACATGGCTACAGTTTGAGGGAATGAAAAGCCTTAACGTTTTGATTGCTTTTTGGTTCAAGGCATCTAACCAGTTTTGCGTTATGGTC
Organism: Sus scrofa; assembly: GCF_054392235.1. Taxonomy (NCBI): domain Eukaryota; kingdom Metazoa; phylum Chordata; class Mammalia; order Artiodactyla; family Suidae; genus Sus; species Sus scrofa. The sequence goes on from NC_139383.1 coordinate 6,000,842, forward strand.
TCAGAAATATCTAATAAAACTGTTGTACCACATTTTGAAATTAATTTAATCCACCTTCCGTATACTACTGCATTTTTACATTATCAAATTACAGATTATCCTGAAAGAGCATAATCGAGACCATTTGGGATGTCTTTTGAATTTCCTCTGTATTAATGAAATTTCCTAAGCATTTACAGCGTGCCTTTTATGTGCCAAGCCATTGTGTATATTCTGATGATACAGAGAGCAGTTGTGTTTTTGTCGGTACCCTTAGAGCCCACTTTCTAGCTGGAGCAGCCGCCTGGTGTAAAACACTTCTAAAGAGTGTAAGACGTGCTTGCTACCCTTGAGGGGTGAACAGGGTGTGTCACTAACGTTGATGGGGAAGCGGATCATTCTGGTAGGAGGAAGCAGGAGAGTTCAATCAGGAGGGAGAGGAGTGGGTTAGAAACGCATTCTGTCAAACCAGGCAAAACCAACAGCCAGCACGAAGTTTGAGGCCCTACCGTATCTTTGGGAGGCAGCTATGCTCACCCCTGTACCACCAGTGCTGCACTCTACTGTGTCTTTGGGTGCATGAGGGCATTCTTAGAGATGGAGCATTGTTTGCAAAGATATATGGGACAGAGGTTTGGGGGTGGGAGTGAAGTCCAGAGAGAATATAGTAATATAGTAAAATGAGAGTAGGAAGGGGGTCTGGGGCCAGGAAGCAAAAATGCAGCCCTTCTCCCTCCCCCGCCTCCCCGCCCATGGCTTGGCAGTAGGTTTTTTAAATCGACCAGATTAAAATTTATCATGAGTTATAAAAATGATCCCTGATTGCTGACTCAGTAATTTAATATTTTCAGTTCTACCATGAAGAAGTAATTAGAAATGGCATCAAAGATGAATGTATGAAGATGTTCACAAAATGTTATTCACAACCGGGAAATACTGGAGGCAACAGGAGCGCCCAGCGTCAAAGGGCTGCAATGACTAGGCTCACCCAGCTTCCCAAAAGGGCCACGTGTCCTGGGCACTTTACAAACCACTGTTTACTCATTTATTTATTTATTTATTCATTTTTATTTTATTTATTTATTTATTTATTTTTTGCTTTTGGGGGCCAAACCTGTGGCGTATGGAAGGTCCCAGGCTAGGGATAGAATCAGAGCTGCAGCAGTTGGCCTACACCACAGCCACAGCAATGCTGGATCCGTGCTGTGTCTGTGACCTGCACCACCGCTCAAGGTAATAACACCAGATCCTTAACCCACTGAGTGAGGCCAGGGATCGAACCCACACCCTCATGGATACTAGTCGGGTTTGTTAACTGCTGAGCCACAACAGGAACTCCTGTAAACCACACATTTATGATGTCCAGCCCTCCAGCTGTGGAGGAAGGGAGGGGAAATTCTCTACCTACCAGAGTAATCTTGCTTTTGGATATAATTGGATATAATTCTACGGACTAGTTCAGTTTTACTAAAATCACTCATCAGCATCGCTGTATTAGTTGTTTCTATAGCAGTGGCATAACAGTGACATACGTGGTACATAAGGATGCGAATATTCAAAATACTTAGCTTAGCCTAGGAAAATAAGAGATCCAGGTGAAGAAGCACATTTGTGACTCGTTTTTCTTTTTCTGGCCACTCCTTCCCCGCTTTTATTTATCTTAGAGAAATTAGTAGTTTCAAAGAATCACTGAAGGGGGTGTGATTCCTTCGGTTCCTTGCATTCTGTAGACTTTTACCTTCTTCTGCACATATTAGTGAAAACTATTTTATAGTCACTTAATACGTTTTGGCTTTAGTTCCTTCTTTAATTGGATGTGGGTTTCTTTTTTTCTTTTATTGCATGTGTCTGAGGACTTCGCCGATTCTGACGATTTACAGAACATGGCTCAGGTGATGGGCTTTGAAAATGGCTTCTGAGGATGGATGAAGGAAAGTGTTTCCAAGAATCAGAATTGCAGTCAGTGTTTAGTCTTTTGAGATCATTCAGTTCTGTTCTTTTCTGCTTGATAGACTTTACCTTGAACATTATGAGATTTCATCCATAAAACTTACGAGATTCTGCTCGGTGCCTTTCAAGTTGGAACTCAGTGGTATTTCTGTCTATACTCCTGGCCGTCAAACAATGCTGCCTAAGAAGAAAAGTCAAATACAATCTCAAATTCTCTGATGAGAGGAGATAGGAATTTTGATACAATAGATTTGTATGAGCAGAATTAGGATTAATTTTCCCTGACATACTTGATTAAATTAATTTTCACTCAATCAGTTTTTTGTAATTAAAGTAGTGATAGGCCAGTGTTTCAGACATGGGACGACTAAGAGCTGTGTAGACGAAGAGGAGAGAATTACAGGAATGGTAACCTGTGTTAGGAGATAAACAGACTCTACGTTTTTTTCATCTCCCTGATAGAAAGTGATTTTTCTGTGAAAACAACTACGTCATTTTGTTAATGACTTGCTGAAAAGTCTGTAGAGGGCTTTGAAGACAACCAGAGCATCTGAAATCCGGAGGAGAATTAGTGTCATTCTTTTGAATATCTTACTTGGTGACATGGGCTATGTTCCTATGTAATCATGAGAAAAGAAAGAGAAAAGTCAAGTTTCCATAAATATAAAAAACAAAATAAAAATCACTGTGCCCCCATTAAGAAAGAGCCTATGAGTTTACAAGGAAACTAAAACAGCTTACTTTAGTTACTTTTTACTACTTTGGTCAGTTCTGATGCATTAACCATCAATTATTTTCCACTTCTATTTTATATAACACTTTTTTAGACTCATTAAAATTTGGTAATGGTGAGGAGATAGACAAAGCAGTTCAGCAAAAGTAACCAGTGTTCAGGACAATACAAAGAATTTGACCAAGGTCCTCTCCTTAAAACACACTTCCTCTTATTTTATTTCTTTTACTCCCTGAATTCTAATGTCTCTAGAGTTTAGGATTTTCAGTATTCTCTTAATACACTAAACTCAAAAAAATTGAGGAGTTCCCGTCATGGCGTAGTGGTTAACGAATCCGACTAGGAACCATGAGGTTGCGGGTTCGATCCCTGCCCTTGCTCAGTGGGTTAAGGATCCAGCGTTGCCGTGAGCTGTGTTGTAGGTCGGCTCTGGCGTAGGCCGGCAGCTACAGCTCCGATTCGACCCCCAGTCTGGGAATCTCCATATGCCATGGGAGCGGCCCAAAGAAATAGCAAAAAGGAAAAAAAAAAAAAAAAAAAAAAAAAAAAAAAAAAAAAAAGTTAATGTTACCTCTTAAAAAAGCAGTCCCTCAGAAACCTATATTTCAAGATTTGGGGGGCTGAATTGAAATGCATTTTTCATTCCTTATAAAAGTAAAACAACATTTTCAACCCATTTTCTTACTTTTTCCCCCCAGTTCTTCCCAGCTTCTTTGTTGCTTACTTAGAACATCTGTATTATGTGGAATGGGTTATAGTGCAGGGTAGATAGAAGTTAGAATAAATAGAGGAGACAGATGCATCTTCAGAGGTCTTGGCTCACCACCAGCGTTTTCCAGGGTATGGTGGGAAGGGTACCAGCTCGCCGGTGTGCTCTGTCTGAAGGGGTTCATGGTCAAATACCTTTAGAATGTACCTCACACTATTTTCCAGTCTGGGACATTTGCAATCATATTAGCATCCTAAAAATCTCTGTTTCATTCTCAAAGTGTTGATTCCAATCCATTTATGGATTTCATAATCTATGAATACAACTACACTGTCCTGGACAATTTTGTGAAGTGGGTCATGAGTGTCCTCAGCATCACCTTCCCCTTCTTTCAGAGTCTCCACTTCATGTTCCTTACAGGGACCAAGTCTTCATTTCTCCGAGGAGGCTCACTTGTTAGCAAGAAGTACATACCATGCTCCTGCAGCCTGTGTGGGGAAGAGCTATCAACTGCTGTGCCTAGACATTGGATCATTTAAATCAATTTTCACCTAATTTCAGTGACCTTGGTTGCGGCGCGATGGGGCTTAGATGTATAGGAGTGATAGGAGAACATTAAAAGCTGGATTATGATACTGCCACGATGGGGAGATTGTTGTAGGTTAGAGCAGTCAGGAAGGGTGTTATGGAGAACCTGGTGGTTAAGTCTAGAAGGATGAGGCAAACGGAGGGAGAATTGGGGAGAATTTAGAGAATTGAGGCGACGCACATTCTGGGAAACTCTGAGTCAGTCATAGCAAGACCTTACTTAATCAATAAAAAGCTCCTGGAAGGGTGTTTGCATCTGGAAGGATGATGTGTGTTTCTTGGGCATGAATCATTTGGTATAGGTTGGTCAAGGAAGAGGTTTTCTTGGTTATGCTCCAATCCCACCATCCGGCAGCCACCAGTTGTACCTCATCATAAAGGGACCCCTGTGGGAGAGGTCAGGAGCTTGGGGTTATTGGATGCAAACCATTGCTCTTGGAATGGGTTTACATTGAGATCCTGCTGTGCAGCATTGAGAACTATGTCTAGATACTTATATTGCAACAGAACAAAGGGTGGATAAAAAAATGTTTACGTGTAAGTGTAACTTGGTCCCCATGCTGTACAGCAGAAAAAAAAAATAGTAATGAAAAAGGACCCTTGTCCCCAGAAGCTCCCGAGGAGCCCTCATTCTACAAAAACCCTCAGTAATCATGGATCCCCAGAGTATGAAACCTAGGGGTCGCTAAGGCATCACAACGATCTGATTTTGTTTTTGGTTTTGCTTTTATTTTTTAGGGCCGCACCTGCGGCGTATGGAAGTTTCCAGGTTAGGGGTTGAGTCAGCTGCAACTATCACCCTACGCCACAGCCACAGCATCATAGGATCCGAGCTTCATCTGTGACCTACACCACAGCTCATGGCAACGCTGGATCCTTAACCCACTGAGCAAGGCCAGGGATTGACCTGCATCCTCATGGATACTAGTCAGACTCATAACCTGTTGGGCCACAATGGCAACTCCCTGATTTTTTATTTATTTCTTTAATTTTTTTATTTTAGAATGTTCCTCAGAACTTTGTATTTTAGTAAACTAATCAATGTAAATTATTTATCATGTAATGAACCATAGGCAGTGTTTATTTTGTGTCATACACTTTTCATTTATAGAAATAGACTTTCTTATAGAAATAGATGTGAGGGGAAAAATTACTTCCAAATTAAACACATTGGGTCATTTCCAGACACTTTTATCTCCATAACTTTTTTCATTCTCTTTTTCTCTCCCTTAAAGTGCGGTGATGAGATACAAACTAGCTTGTGTCCATTGGTTATGGTCCATGGTGAATTTTTTTTGGAAGACTGTGTGTTTCCAAAAGAAAAAATTCCTTTGTAATTCTGAAAATAGTCACAGGCACTAAAATATTACATCCTAGAATGTCGTTAATTCTGTTTGCTTGTGGCTTCTCAGTTTTCTTGCAAAAGATTTCTGTGGACTAGATAAAAAGAGGGAAAATCACTTTTCAACTAAATCTTGTAGCTTCCACCAGAAGCTATTTTAAGAAAGGGCCTGGGAGGTGCAGGATGGGAAGCTGCAAATATGGAGAAGGAGAGTGGCATATGTTTAAATCATATGTTTCTAAAGTTTGACTGAGCATGAAATTTCATTTTAGAAGAAGGTGCCCTTGGGAATAAAGGAATGCAATGCTGGGCACCTGCTTGCCTGATGGCAGCCAAGCCTGAGACAGACTCTTGGCCAATCCAGCTGACTGTGCCACTGACACGCCCTCGGATTCAGCTCTGAGTGTGAATGGCACGTGTTTCCTGAAGGTTAGCGAAGAGACAGGAGAAAGTTCAGGTCATCTACTGAAGCTTCAAAGTCCCAGTGTTCTCCAGTATCGTGGCCATGTCTGCTTTTCTCTCATTCTCCCACCATCGAGTCTGCTCTGCTCTCTTGATTGCTTCACACTCATCTTCTTCAGTGGCTTTTCTAAGTTTTGTCAAGTTCTCTTTTACTTTTATTAGAAACTCAATTATATCATACAGCCCACAATCTCGGGTGACATTTGAGTGTTCTTTGTAGTACTCAGTGACCGTGAGTTAAAGTCCAGTAATCACTTGACTCACTCTATCTGATGAGTAAAACAAAATAAGCAGGACTGGTCAATTTCTTTAGATAGGTAAATCTTTCACAATTTCCAGTCTGTCTCAAGCATGAGCAAACCGGAGTTGCTTGAACATTTCCTCCACAAATAGAACCTAAACAGGACATTTAACTTTGAAAAAGACTGGCAGGCAAATCTCTAACCCATTCTAGTCTTTCTTTACATCATTTGAATGATTCAGATGATAATGAGCCTCTGTAACGGCAGGACCCAAATATAATTGTGCTGGATTTATTTTTCCCTGGTGCAGGATCTGTTGCAAAAGCCACGCTGTGCTGCATTTTTCTGGAGTGTGTCTTTTTTCAAAATAACAGCTTGATGTTCTTTTCACCTCAAACAAATACTGCCAGAGGCTCTGTGCTCTAGAGCAGGCTTACAATAACAAGGCCTTGGTGTGGGAAGCAGATGAAGATTTTGCCCTCAGGAAATAGTTTACACCAGCGTATAAATCAGGAGTGAAGACAGCAGAAACACACGATCCCCCCACACTCCAGTATTTTAAATTCACATCAAAAGCATTTTGACAGTGTCTTCTAAGGATGAATGTGTCTATTACAGGTTTATCCGTACTTGAGTTATGGCTTTGATGGGTCCTTTTCACTGTCATCGTCCATCAGGTAATTTTTAAAATATCCTCTATATCTGAGCTTAGGTGTTTATTTCCTTAGAAAGACTCTGCCATTACAGTGGGTCTGTTGGTGTTGGAAATATTAGAAGAAGTGAATTCACTAAATTTCCATTGGCTTTCACTGAATTGAGGAGTCTACATGTTAGCAGGTAGAACTATCCAAATGCTGTATATTGGGGAGTAAGTTGCTCATGATGTAGACTATTTGCATCATATAACACTTTCCACCACAAAGCATTCATCCCAAGCGGGTTTATGTATTCAGACACGCTCCCCAGCGTTGTGGGGGCTCCTCGACAATCCCAGTTCCCTGTTCTCATCCCCAGCCTCGTTCCCGCCACCCCCTCTCCCCCTAGGCTGCCTTGGCCTCCTGCACATTAGCGCACACCGCCGGAGGCAGGCATGGTGTTCGTGTGTAGACCTCAGTATCTTACTTATGAGTAAACAACCAGGATTTTCTGTCCTGAAGATGCCCTCACCCAGGCTGCATCCTCATTCAACAACACATCTGGCCTTGATGTCCTCTAAAAACTGATGTTCAATTCTGTCTTGGCAGGAAGCTAAAGGAGGCCTTATCACATGTTGCCTTGGCCTCTCCATTCCTACCCGTCATTGACAGAAATCTGACCTGTGTCTCAGAACCTCCTAAATCCCTGACTGCTGGTCAGCATCACACCTCTGTGACCCACAGCCCTTTGGATTTCTGTATGGAAAGAGGTGCATGGTGGACTCCAGGGTGTATTCCATATTATGCTCTCCTTTGGCGTCTGTGGCTAGCTATTACTCCTTTACTTTAGACCTCTTTTTATATTTCATTTACGTGGTAAGCGATTAGGTTTTTGCACTTTGGCATATATCACCTCCGCTTTTGTTGCATTGTTGTTTTGTATTAACTTCCTAGGATCCTTGTAAAGATTAAATAAGAGAGTATATGTGACTTAGTTGGGATCCAACAAGGCTACCATTACAAAGGACCTCAAAACCCCACGGCTTCTGAACAGTTTTTATTTGGCAGCTCAGTTATTATCTGGTGGTTATTTTATAGATGCAGACTCCACAAGAGTAGTTAGTTGGATCATGTTCGGGGTGTTGTTATTAAAGGTGTTATCAAAACTGTGACACCTGATGCACCTGGCTGTTCTTTGACATTAGATGGTCCTCCGTGCTGGTTCTGTGGTTGTGCGGAGCTAGTGCCGGAGATGTAGTGCTTCCCTTTGTCTCCTCAGAATTCCCACTGAGACTATTCGTGACTGTCATCTAACTTTATTATTAATAAAGTATTTCTTCAGACACGTATGGCACAATTACTTGGAGTTAACATGTCTTAGTTCGAATCATAAGCCAGCAATGCCTCCCTGGGTTTCAGGTTGTCGTGGCTGTAGATGAGATCATCCAAAATTCTCTCTCTGGTTTTCTCTGATTTCATTCCTCAGAGGACGACTTAAAATGGGGGTTAGATGCACCTTGCCCTTACCTTCATATGCTACCTATTCTGTAAAATGGGAAGTTAATGCATTCTTGATAAACCTGCTTCCTTTTTACCAGGAGAAAAAGAAAAACAATGTTCTCAAAATCTGTAAGATGCTGTGAAGTCATAGTTGGGCATCTGGAATGTTGCGGGGAGCTTATTTTGCTGAATCTGCTTTAAGGTGATAATCACCTTGGTGTTATACCACTGCCAGTCCGTTCTCCGTACTGGATGCCCTGTGGGTACCCTGGGTTTGTTCGCTTGAGGGGGCAATGCCAGTATAAAATCAGTATATTGAAATGTCAGTATAAAGAAAGGAATTGGAAATAGCCAACATAGCAGTAGTCTGATTCTACATCTTTTTAGAAAAAAATCTATAGAACTTTTACTAAACAATTATTTTCAGTTTTGTTACATGATATACACACATCAGGGGCGGGGATAGGGTTGCCTTTTAATATAAAATATACAACACAAAGGAAGAAGCTAGAGGTTACAAAAACTAAGTTTATAGGAATATAATCCAAGGACTTATATGTCAGGATGTTTTAGCTTCATGTAACAACAGACTCAGTCCTATTATGTAATAAGTTCAGAGGTAGAGAGACTCCAAGACTGAATAGTTAAATAGCTCATGATATTATCACAGCCCACTTGGCCCGTCTCTGTATCCTACTAGCTTCAGTTCAAGATGGCCAAATGTGTGCATCTAGGCTATACACCGATAAACAATTCTTATGTGTAAATATCCCCACGCATGATGGTCATTATATAGTTTAAGGCACATGAGACTAGGCACAAAGCGATGAGGTGGTCCTCATTTGCAGAAAAATAAAGTTTCCCGGACAACAAGACTCACCACGTGGGGAAATCCTGTTTTATTCTACATCTGCTCATTTGGAATGAAGAATTTTTTTATCTATTCGAATGCTGGCAGGAACTGTTGACATCCAGGTCATGATTAGACAGCTGAATGCTTACAGCAGCAAAATGCAAAGCTTTATGTTTACATGTATAAAAGGTATCTTGAAGGTTGTATTGCTCATGATCAGAAGAAGAGTTCAATTTCATTAATAAATTGCATTGAAGCAAATACCTCCACTGCTGGAAGGCTGCAGAGACTTTTCCCTATTGGAAACTTAATCTGATCTCTCTTCTAATTAGTGATTAAAAACAAATGACCAATGGGAGTTATAGGAAGAAGGCTGAATACTTGATTAAGCTCTGAAAACTAAAAATGATGAGTTGGTACTATGCTAACTTATCCCTTCGTGCGTTAGTCCTTTCAAGTTGATCCTCAGACTTTCCCTCAATTGTAGCCTGAAAGTCCTACTGAAAAAAGGAGCACTGGATTTCTTCACCAAAGCTGGTCAGTGTTTATGACCCATCTGGTATGTTTATCTACAAAGCTGGATGCCATGGATAATAGAAATATGGCCAAGTCAGAGAGAGGTAAAACCCAAGATCACGACATAACAGTGTCACCTTAGCCCTTGGAGTCTGGGATAATGCAGCTTTTACAGAGGGCACAAAGCACTTCAAGCTGACCTAGATGCTGTTTTGGAAATGCCAAGAGTCAAATAGGACAAGTACATTTAAATGACTGCTCGTATCTACTTAATAAAAATAATTTGGCTCCAATAACATGACATCCTAGGAAAATGCACTTATTTCCGCAGCAAATGTACTAAAAGCAAAGACATAAAAATATTAGTCTTACTGTCATTTAGCAATAAAACAAAATTTTATGAATTTGGGAGTTTTCCCTTTGGTTTCTCCCTTCATCAAATTAAATCTATTCATCCTTCCGGGACTCAACGCAAATGCATTATTTTCCATGACATCTTTTATGATTGCATTTACCCCAAATCAGGGTGTGTTCCTTTGTTGATTCGTTCATTGCCACTCTGCTGCCCCAAGCGGGTAGAATTGTGAGCAAGGTTACCAGACTTAGCAAGTAATTACAGAGCTGAGTTGGTATTTCAGGTAAATAATAAGTAGCATTTCACTGTCAGTATGTTCCCTGCAATATTTGGATTGTTCTTGGCACTAAAACATTATTTGTTGTTTATCTGATTTCAAATCCAGTTGAGCTTCCTTTATCTTATCTGGCAACTTCACTCAGAGATGTCAAGATTGAAGGACAGTCAAGACACTCTTGGTGATGGAGACCTCAACCGCAACAGTTAGTTGGAAGATCTTTTAATAGAAAGGAGAGACCTAGAAAAAAAAAATCTGGATGTCGCATTAACATAAACTGGTAATTGACAAAAGTGAATGAAGACAAGCGATTAGGGCTCTAGTCCAGGTGACCAGGTAGGTTTTTGCTCCACCTGTTTTACTTTTCCTTTTTCTGTTTCATTTCCAAGTGGGGTTTGCTACTATTGTTCATTTACATCTCGAACCAGCATTACGATGTGGAGCCAGATTGCCTGGAATCGCTCCTTAGCTCTGCCACTTACTGAGTGACTGAAGGTGATCTGTTCAATCCTTCTGAATCGCTAGGTGCTTATCTGTTACATTAAGAAAAATATTGGGCTGGAGTTCCCGTCGTGGGGCATTGGTTAACGAATCCGACTAGGAAGCATGAGGTTGCGGGTTCGGTCCCTGCCCTTGCTCAATGGGTTAACGATCCAGCGTTGCCGTGAGCTGCTTGCGGTGTAGTTTGCAGATGCAGCTCGGATCCCGCGTTGCTGTGGCTCTGGCGTAGGCCGGTGGCTACAGCTCCGATTCGACCCCTAGCCTGGGAACCTCCATGTGCCGCAGGAGCAGCCCAAGAAATAGCAAAAAGACAAAAAAAATAAAATAAAATAAAAATATTGGAGATACATACAGCAAAAATGATTCCTAGTGCTTGTTATAACTTTTGTTTTCTTCTTTTTGTTTATGTGCAGTTTCTAATTTTTATAATGCATATAAATTACTTCTTGATGACATTTTTAAGAGGCTACTGATACACTTTAATTGAAAATTATTTTACGTAGTGGTTTAATAAAAGGTGATGAAACAGTTGGATATCTGTATGCAAAAAATGAAGAATTAATAACACCAACGAAATGATAGCAACTACTACTGTTACTTAGATCCATACCTTGCACTATGTGTAAATATTAACTCAAAATACATTATGGGATTAAATGTAAAACCTAAAATTATTTAAGGTAAAACGTAAGAGAATATTTTTGAGAACTTAGGTTAGGCCAAGATGATGCCAAAAGCATAATCCATTAAAAAAATAAATTAGAGTCCATCAAAATTAATAACTAGTAATCCTCAAGAGATACTCAGAGCGTGAAAGATAGGCTGCAGACTGGGAGAACATGTTCACAGAGTACGTGGAGCACCTGGAACTGCTGATGGAAATGCAAGGTGGCCTAGCCACGCAGATATACGCTTCCCACGTGGCCCAGCATCCCCACTCCTGAGAGTTTACCCAAGGGAAATGAAAACATAGTCACACAAAGCCTGTACCTTAAGCTGAAAGCGGCTTTATTCATATTAGCCAACAACAGAGCGCAGCCCCAATACCCTTCAGCTAGTGAAGGTCATCAGTCATCGGGGTGATAAAAGGCAAGAATGCAATTCATGGAACTACAGAGAAAAGTCGCCTAACTCAGCCTGCGTGATGTGTTTGGAGGTGTAAAAACCAGAAAATCTCCACAATGAATTTTGAAGAATGAGCTGAGATTATCTGTATTGAGTAGGTGTAAAAGGCCATAAGAAACAAGTAGCAGAATAGCTTTCAACAGAGCCTGGACACCTGGAATCTGCCATGTGGGAAAGAGGAAGGGGTTCAGCCTGGCTGATGCCAAAGTTTCATGAACGGGTGTAGAGAGACCAAGGTCCAAGGATGGGGGGAAGTCAGTAATAGCTACTTATAAAAATGTGCCATTGTGGTGGAATTGACAAGGCCTGGCGACCAAGCGTGGGGATGGATGGTGACTTCACAGTCCAGGGTGACTGGGTTTCTGGTCTGGGTGGCTGAGTGTGTGACACTGCCGTGCATAAAGGCAGGAGGGAGCAGATCCAGAGAACGGGGAGTGAGTTCTGCTTTGGCCGTGAGTAGTTAGCCAGACCTGCCCTGAAAGCAGTGACCTCAGGAGAGCCATCTAAATGTATATGTCTTGACAACTCTTATTCTTCAAGGCAGCCCCTGCAGAGGTACTGATTCTTGTGAGAAAATGTAAGAATATTGATTTTTATTCAACAAAACATTGGGATTAACCACAACGTGCTGGACAGTGTTTTGAGCATTACGTGAGCCGAGTACAGTATGTACCGTCCCTGTCAGCAAGAAACTTATAAGGTCATGGGTTGAGGGAGGGAGAAGTAAAATAAATATATTATCGTATTTAGAAACTGAGGTCAGTGTTATGGAAGGAAGGATCAGGGTGAGATGATAAGAGAATTATGGAGTGGTTTGGACAAGGGGCCCAGGGGAGGACACTCTGAAAATCCCATTTAAAATGATACTCGAGCAGTTCCTGTTGTGGCTCAGCGGTAATGAACCCAAATAGTATCCATGAGGATGAGGATTCGATCCCTGGCCTTGCTCAGCCGATTTAAGGACCTGGCGTTGCCATGAGATGTGGGCGTGTGCGGGTTGTAGATGTGGCTCAGATCCCGCATTACTGTGGCTGTGGCGTAGGCTGGTGGATACAGCTCTGAATGGACCCCTAGCCTGGGAACTTCCATATGCTGTGGGTGGGGCCCTTAGGAAAAAAAAAAAGACTGCAATGACACTTGAGGAGTTCCCTGGTTGCCTCGTGGTTAGGGACCTGGCATTGTTGCTGCTGTGGCTTAGATCACTGCTATGGCCCAGGTTCCATCCCTGGCTCTGGAAGGTCTACATGCCAACGCCATGACAAAAATACAAACATAATGACACTTGAAGGAAGCAAAGGAGGTGGTTGCCTACAGGCTGGTGGACAGCATGGCAGCCAGTGGCGGTGGAAATCTAAAGGGTTGGAGTAAGAAAGAGGCCACAGTTACGCACTCCCCCAGGATCCAAGCTAGTGAAGACGCGTATCAATATAAAAATACGATTCAAATTGTGCACTACGTATGGTGAAAATATTGGGACGTATGCTTAGGAGGAGGAAATTTGAAATTATGTTGTAAAAGGAAACATTTTCATCAGAAGTTGGTGGACTTGGTGGCCCTCATGTGGGGCCGTGGAGCTTGGACAGATATACCATTGCGTGAAAGAAACCAAAGCCAGGTAACATACTTGAAGTCATGGTCATAAATTCTAAGGAAAGGAGAACCTCTTTGTGATCTCAGTTATTTGTTAGGGAATAGTATTGAAATCTGGAGCCAGAAACCGGACTGTCGGAGTTGGCCTCCTGGTTCAGCCCCTCGTTAGCCATGTGTCCATGTCCTTGGGTAAGTTACCCGAACGCGCCTCGGTTTTCTCATCTGGAACATCAGGCTAGTACATTTAAGAGGAGGGGCAAATGAGTATATTAGTAGTATTTTGAAGAACTGTGTCACATGGAATGTGCCAACAAGCATTTGCTGTTATTATTTTCATCATAAATGAGTCAGTGAAATGAAATCAATAAGGATGGTTAAGCGTGGCACCCGTGAGGGTGTCCCTGTGTTCCGGGTCAGGCTTCAGTGACAGGGAAATTCCACCTGCGCAGAGCTTAAATTGAGAGTTGGCAGCACAGGGGAAGCATGAGCTTTCTTTCAACTTATTCCAAGACAAAAATGTTCCCCATTTCAGCAATCAGATTTCACACCAAGCATGTGTGGAATCAGCGTGTAAACCGTTGTACATTTCCGCAGTGGTGGCACTCCCTGGGTGTGTTCAGCGTGCACTCGGGGTATGCCTGGAACACCACATCCTACCATCCGTGAGCCCCGTCCCAGGGACATTGCAGTGAAGCCAGAATTGCTGCACCAGCTCCACGAAGGCTCGGGGCACCACACAACTAGAGCAGACGACCTCTGAAAGCAACTCTCAGCCATTGGCCCTGTCTGTAATTTTTGGTGAATAATGTCTACCTCTTTTCTTTCTCTCAAGAATGTTACAAGAATTCATTAATGCTGTGAAGTACTGCAAGCACCTTTACAAAGTGCCTTCTTGCTATCTTATTACATGTGATATCTTGCCAATCTTTTGAAAAATGCAAGTCATGAATATTAAAATCTGCTTGCATATTTTATACTGTTTTTATCATGATGAGAGAATATTAATTTATGAGAGATTTGTACTTTTCTGAAGGTTGCTTTTAAGGTTCTCTCTCCGTGCCCTTTGTTAACCTCGTCCAAAGTGTGGGTGGGACGAGAGTTAAGATAGGATATTGAACTTGTGCAATTTGAGGAAAGATTGTGATGGGAAGATCCATACCGAGCTCCTTCTTGTGCTTAAACCACGTCTAGGCAAATTAAATGTAAAAGAATACATAGATTTCTTTAAATGAGTCATCATTTTTATAATGTCTTGTTCCATCAAATATGCTATCTGTTTTGAACCAAATTATGTATTTGTGAGCCTACTACTGATACCATTTGACTGGAGTCATCTAGAGTTACTCATGCCCCATATGCTTTTTCCCCTCCATGTGCTTGCTCTCTTTGCCTGGAAAGGCTGCAGCTCTTCTATTTGCTCCTACTTTGTTGAATTGAATGCCTGCTCATGTTTCAAGACTTCAGTCCAAGCTTCACCTCCTCTTCAAACCCACGCAAATAGAATGAGCAATTTTCCCCTGGGCAGGCTCATTATACCCTGTGCTACTTCTTGTATAACATCCACAAGGCTTTACCACATTTAATTGTCTTATTTCTTATTTCCTTCAAGTATATCTTGTTTGCCCTTGACGTCTAGCTCCCTTGACTGCTTGTATCAGGAATTCCATTCAGTTGCTAGAGACAGAGGTCCAAAATTACAGTGACTTAACCACAATAAAGTGCATTCTTCTCTCTAGCAGAGGTTTGGTGGTTGGTAGTTCAAGGCCAATATGCGAATCTACTGACTCCAAGCATAAAGTTTCTCTCCTTCTTTCTGTCCCATTGCCCTTAGTGCCTGGTCCTTTTCTCAAGGCCACTTCCTGATCCAGGATGTTTTATGGAGCATCATCCATTCAAGTCCATATTCCAAATAAGAAGCAGATAAAAGGAATAGCAGATGGAGTTTGCACTAGGAGTTCCTGCTGTGGAGCAGTGGGTTAAAGATCTGACTGCAGTGGCTCTGGTCACTGCAGAGGTGTGGGTTTGATCCCTGGGTTGGCACGGTGGGTTAAGGATCCAGCGTTTACTCACCGCAGTCGAGTCACAGTTGTGGCTCAGATTAAATCCTTGGCCTGGAAACTTCCATGTGCCTCAGGGGTAGCCAAAAGAGAGAGAGAGAGTTGTCTTTGTCCTTTGTATTTAAGGAGTTTAAAACGCATGAAACTCTAACCTGCTTACATTTCACTGGACAGAAATCAGTCAGTGATGCCTTCTAGCTGCAAGGGAGGCTGGGAATTCTAGTGATGTAGGTGGATATTTTACCACCTCAAATATGTTATTTCTCACTGAATAAGAAGGAGAAAATATGTGGTGGTAAGACAACTAGCTGGCAGCCTCAGCCGCAGTTCGGTAACTCTCACATGTATAAATAAATAAAGAATATCTCCTAGAACCAGAAGCTGAATTTGAAGTGCTTGCACTGCAAAGTATCTTGACCAACTCATTCACAAAGTTGGGAATTAACTGAGAATAACAACTCCGAAAGCATTGCTCGCTAACTTGATTATATGCATTGCCTTCGTTCATAACTAAGTTTTATACTCAATTCTAGTAGTTTTTGTCATACTAGAATGGTTTATTCTCATTATTTACCTGTTCCCAGTTTCCCCTCTGTATAACAGGGATAATGATAAAATCTACCTCACAGATTGCTGTTATGATAAAACGAACTCATAATGTAAAATGCTTCCAATAAATGGTGATGCTTGTTCAATTTTAGCTCCTCACTGCAATAGCAGTGTTTATAGCTGCTAACATTTAGTGAAAGCTTACCTTGTGTCAGTCACTCTGTTCCATGCTGTATGTATAATCCATATGAACCTCATACAGCCTTTTGGCCTTGGTGTTATTGTCATTGCTGCATAGCTGAAAAGGCTGAGAGGTGAGATGCCATTGAGTTAACATCCATTCTGCTTTCCTCACAGCTCTAAGTCCTTTCTAATCATTGACTAGTTTAGTCTTTATAACAAGCCTCCAGCAAAGGAATGATTCTCGTCCCCATTCTCAGATGTAGGAACTAAGGCACAGAAGGGTTACCTTACTTGGCCAGTCATATACCCAGTACCTGGCAGACTCAGGATCGAATCCAGCTGGTCTGACTGAGGGATGCATGCTCTTATCCAAGGCACTTCCTGTGCCACAGGTGCCAGGACCAGCACCTGGGCTTTTGCTTTTAAAAACTAAGCAACCCCTTCTTAGGTGTTTTCATCTTTTCAACTTGTATTTCCTAATTGACTACTCGACTTTTTTTTTTTTTTTTTTGCTTTGTTACTTTTCATATTTATTGGAATTTTATTTCAGAACCTTGTGGCTTGAAATTCTTTAAGTATCTTACACGTTACATGTGTGTTGATGTGGTCACATGTTTATGTCCTCTTGGTTATACTGACTTTAAAGCAGTGAAACTAGTCCAACCAACAGCTCTCTTTTGATGCATTACAGAGTGTACTTATGGAAGGGTCTTGGTAATCATTTCTTCTGAGTATGTTGTTTTCAAACCAGATAATACACAATAATCCTAGTTAAAGTTACTCTCCTTTAAGACTCTAGTGAAAGAGTCTATGTCCATCTAATGGGGCCAGTGGCAGTCAATCCATTATGCCTGCTCTTTCTGTACATTAGCCCCAATGAGCAGTCCTCTTTGCTCCCCTTACTTCTCTGTAATATGCAGCACTTGTACAAAGTAAAACATAGAGCAATGTATTTATTTTTGAATCGTCTGGATGCTTTTTAATTATCAATATTGATCACATAGACAATTTATATGTATTGCCTCCAAATAAAACGTTTTACTTATTTCTTTTTTTTTTTTTTTTTTTTTGGTCTTTTTGCTATTTCTTGGGCTGCTCCTGCAGCATATGGAGGTTCCCAGGCTAGGGGTCGAATCGGAGCTATAGCCACCGGCCTACGCCAGAGCCACAGCAACTCGGGATCCGAGCTGTGTCTGCAACCTACACCACAGCTCACGGCAACACCAGATCGTTAACCCACTGAGCAAGGGCAGGGACCGAACCTGCAACCTCGTGGTTCCTAGTCGGATTCATTAACCACTGCGCCACCACGGGAACTCCTACTTATTTCATTTTTATGTCATCTTAAATAATCAATAAAACAAAGTGTGTTGTGATTCAAGTGGTTCATTTGAACGGTGATTGAATGTAAGACAGATGAATCCACTAGGTTGAACTAGAGTATTTCTTTAAATATACTTAACTACAGAGTATGCATTTCAAGGATTGCAAATGTATTTAAACTGATCTACCAAAATCCATTGGAAGATAAAACATTAAGTAATTCGATTTGATTTTGAAGTTGCCAGTGAATACTTCTTTAAATTTTGGATTTTTTCCATGCTCTAGTTTAAAAAAATACAAAACTGAATGTTTTAAACACATATTTCAAGTGATTTTTTGAAAAGTTGTATAAAAGTCAGGTTTCAAAAGTATAGATAAATAGTGTGATTCTAAATAGTCACAATATTATATATAATCTTACACAATGCCTGTGCTACTACTTTAATTAATGTCATACAGGCTTTTGTTTAGAAAACCATAGCTTTTATAATAGTAAATATTACTGACACAATCCATCTGCCTGTGCTGAGCTGAATTGCTCTGTTCTGTGCAACGGGTGAGGGTGATCCTTTTGGACGGGTTTGAGATAGTTTGGCAACCCTCTCAGATGTGACAGTTGTCTCTTTCCTCTTGTGGCATTGCTCTGCTGTGAAAGAAAACAAGGAGCCAATCAAAATAACAGCCATTCCAAAAAAAACAAAAATAAAATAACATCATCCCCCTTTGAAAGGAAGCTGGAAAAGGAAAGAGTTTCTCCATTCTGAACCACATACGCACACATTTTTTTTTTTATTTTTTCAGTTGTCACAATTGTTTTTCCTTCACTGTACAGCACTGCACATCTCTGCAGCCAAGCACAATTTATATTGCCAAGACAGATGCTATAAAATGAAGCCGAACATGGCAGGCATTGAAAGAGTTGTGTGTTTGCAAATGATTACCTGTCATAATATGCTTCTCGATTTCTTTTTTTTCCCCCTAAATTATCATGAAAGGCACAAGGTTAGAAAGAAAATTGTGATTCTTAGTCTTAGAAATTATAATTTTAACCAGGAAGCTAGAAGAAAGGTGATGAATTTTGTAGTGCAAGAAGTGAATCATAATGATATCCCAAATTGAATGTTCAAAAATCACATTATCAAGGACAAGGCTTATATTCAAATATCTAATCCTGTTGAACTTTTTTCAAAGAATTACGTAGTGCCTTAAAAATCCTTCAAATAACCAATGCTTCTTCCCAAAAAACCTTGCAAAATCCCTTTTAGTAAATGAAGTAATTGGTGACCTTGACTTGTTGACAACAGTATAATAGACATGCCTATATTTGGATATCCTGATGATGCAAGGATTCTTCAGAATTCTGGCAGGTTCATAAAGCTTACAACAACTGTGGGAGGCCTGCAGACATCATATCTTCTTTGGAGTGGGCTGCTTGAGAGCATTGGTGCCTGGGGATATTTCGTAATATTCCTATGTATGGACCTGGGATTGTTTTTACACCTTAACTAGTGTTTCCCAGGCAGGCACATATATCTTCTCAATTGCACTTAATCTTCTCTAAGCAAGAAGCTACCGGTAAGATGGGAAAACAACCGGATGTTCCAAACGCTGGTTTGAGGCAAACTGACCCCCATGATGGATGCAGGGAACTGTGAATGTCGTGCAGAAACAGTGTGATTTCGGCTGTACTGAAATGCTGTTCTCTTTCTCCTGCAGTAGGTGTCCCTGCTTCTGTTTGTAGTTGTTCACTGTGCCTGTGTTTTTGTGTCTCTTCATTTCTTAGTGGGTTTATAATGCAATGCGTTTCACTTCTTCTGATCAAGGGACTACTTTATATTTCTGTAGACGCTTTACTCTTAAGAAGTATCTGTTTGTACCCAGCTTCATTCCAAAAGGGACTTACGATGGTGATGAACTAAGTAATTAAAGGATTTTCACATGAATGCCAAGGACACACCATTGATGATACCAAAGGCATGGTGGGTTTAATTATGGTTGCTGTTCCCCCTCCCCCCCAAAAAAAGAGTGATAACAAAAGATACAATATGCATATGAATAAAAATATTCTTTTAGTATTGTATCAAATGGAGTTGAAATACCTTAACTTCATTTTAGCCCATCTCTGTACCAAGGAAGGACTAAGGCACCAGTTGTCTCTTTCTCCATTCTCAGTCCCCACTTTCCTTTTCCTTGAGTCACCTTTAGTCTTCTCCAAATTTCTAAAAAAAAAAAAAATTCAGCTTTTGCTTTAATTGTCCTTGTCCTCTTCTTGCCTCAGCATCCAAGTCCAGTTTCCTCCACGTGGAGCCACTTGATGCTGTCCTGCAGATCACGATGCTCTGGCCGTTTCTTCCTCTGTGAGCTTAATTTTGAATATTTCAGATTGCTGTGTCTTTAATTCGCTGCCTTTTTTTCCTGTATCGTCCAATCAGTCGTTAGTCCCAGCAGTGTAATTTTATTTAAGATGTTATACGTTTCGTATCTGTTTATTTCACTTGGGACTTTTCAACATTCATTTACCTCCTCATCATAGTCTTTTTCAGCTACTTCTTTGAACATGGAGCATGTTTGAAACAGTAAACATTCTTACCTGCTAACTTCATTGCGTTTGTCCTTTCTGGATATTCAATTGATTGATTATTTTTCCCCTGATTATGATGTATAGTCTGCTTTTTGCACACCTGGTAGTTTTTTATTACATTCCAGACATTGTAAATTTTGTGTTTTTAGGTGCTAGAGTTTGTAGTATTCCCTTAAAGAGTGCTGGAATTTATGCACACAAGTAGTTAAGTTACTTGGGATCTATCTGATCCTTCTGAGGTTTGCTTTTAAGTTTTGCTTGTGGGGTTCAGAAGAGCCATAATTCCAGGACTGATTTAACCCCCTTATGAGAACTATGTGTTATAAGGTCTCTCCACTCTGTCTGGTGGGTATGCAAATTATCCCAACTCTGTGAGTTTTGTGAATGAACCCCACGTGTGCATGAATGAATAGTCACCCAGGGACTCAACGTAACCTCTGCATATCTCCAGATCTCTCTCAGTACAACTCACTTCTCTCTGGCATTATGCCTTGAAAATTCTTAGCCTCCCTAAACTTTAATTTCTGCCTCTCCAATTTATTGAGACTTCCAGGCTTGTTTACTTTCTCTTTTAGGTACTAGAGTCTCAAATTCTACAGGTAGTGAACTGGGCCAAATCTGCTGTAGCCCTCCTCATGGGGCTCACAGCCCTACATTCCTAATGGCCCAGTGTCAAGAATATTTGTTCCTCTCTCTGGCTTTCTGGTTGCTTACAGTGCAGTTTCTATAGCAGTTAATCGTAGTGGGGAATTGAGAGGGTAAGGTATAGTTAGGAATCCCAGCTGCCTTATGTAATCTCCACAACTATTCCATGAGACAGATACTAATATTGCCTTTACTTTTATAAATAAGGATGGTGACCCTGAGAGAGTTTGTGTGACTTTCCCAAGATCACTGATCTGATAAATGGCAAGTCGAGATTCCAGCCTAGTTTTATTTGATGTAAAGCCCTGTGCAACATAGTAATATTCTTAAGATATCTCAGTAAGATTTCCAAATTAATTGGAAATAGAACCATTTATTTTTAAAAAGTAACCAACTTGAGGCTGAAGGCTTTTTACAAAATTCTTGTCCTCTGATAGTCATTTATTGTATTTAGTGGGGGGATAGCTTGAAAAAAGCACAAAAAAGAAGCCCTTAGTAGAGAGATCCTTTCCTACCCTTTCACTCTCTCCTCCTCTCTGCTAGAGTTTGTAGTATTCCCTTAAAGAGTGCTGGAATTTATGCACACAAGTAGTTAAGTTACTTGGGATCTATCTGATCCTTCTGAGGTTTGCTTTTAAGTTTTGCTTGTGGGGTTCAGAAGAGCCATAATTCCAGGACTGATTTAACCCCCTTATGAGAACTATGTGTTATAAGGTCTCTCCACTCTGTCTGGTGGGACAGTCAGGCAGAGAGCTATAAACAATCTATTCCACCCCTTGCTCTGTGACTTTGAATTAATTCCCCAAAGTAATGAGTGCATAAATGGCTCGAGATGTTTTTCCACTCTGGGTTCCTATGGTTAAAGCTAAAACCAGGAATCGAGCGGATCACAATGAAGAGGCCTATGATGATGATGACAAGGCCTCCCCTTTCAATCAGCACTTCTCCAATGTCATCCCAAGTCAGTTCTCAACAGTCCTATGAGATATAGTCCTCGTTTTACAAATGAAGAGACTTAAGCCTAGGAAAGTTAATTAACTTACCCTAAATTGCAGAGCCCGATACATTCCAGAGTCCAAATTTAAACTCATAACTGATGGCTCAGAAACCAAAACATATTGCTTCGTAGTAGCTTATTTGCACCCAGTAAGTAAATGAAGTGACATTTGTACAAGGAAGCATTCAGCAACCCATGGCTTAGACAGGTTGATTCATAGAATTGAATAGGAGTTCCTGCCGTGGCTCAGTGGAAATGAACCTGACTAGGACCCATGAGGTTGCAGGTTTGATCGCTGGCCTTGCTCAGTGGGATAAGGATCCAGCATTGCGGTGGGCTGTGGTGTAGGTCACAGATGAAGCTCGGATCTGGCATTACTGTGGCTGTGGCATAGGCCAGTTGCTACAGCTCCGATTGGACCCCTAGCCCGGGAACCTCCATGTGCTGCCGATGCAGCCCTAGAAAGACAAAAAGACAAAAAAAAAAAAAATTGAATAGAAAGCAGACTTAAGGTTACCAAAGGGGAAAGGGACACATTAGGGGTTGGGGTTGAGAGATACACACTACTGTGTATAAAATAAAGACCTATGTGCAGCATAGGGAACTATATTCAATTTCTCATTGAAATCTATAATGGAAAAGAATCTGAAAAGAAAAGACATACACATACTCAGAACTGAATCACTTTGCTGTACACCTGAAACTAACACAACATTGTAAATTAACTATACTTCAATTAAAAAAATTGAATACTTTCAAAAATTTATCACTAAGTAAGTTATATCTGAATAGCTAATATGCACCAAATTGTAAAGTTAGCCTTACAAGTGAATCCTGTTAAAGGGAAAAATGGAGGTGTTGACTGCATGTTTATGTTCCTGTGTATAATTATAGATTTTTTTCAATTTTATCATTTATGTATTATTAATATATGATTTATTAATATTGGAAATAGTATGATTATTTTTCATTACCTGGAAGGTAGCAACTCTCTCAGTCACAGTCACTCACTAAGGACCCAACTCTATTTGCTAAATGAATTTTATTTCATTTATTTATCAGCTACGTTGAGTCACATTTCAGTCTTACCCCCATACAGCTTAAAGATTCGAGGAGGAAGTCAGACAAGAACAAGTTCAATTATAACAAAGTAGAATGTATTTCTTTCTTAAACATGTGTGCAAAGTATTGGGGGGATTTGGGGCTGAGTGCGGAGCCATCTGATGTGGGCTCTGCAATGATTTTGAGTGATTTTGTAGAATGTGAGTATATTACCTTCCACCTTGTAGTTGGTCTTGGTTGATCCTAATATGAGTTTTATTTTTATTTCCAAAATACATTTTATTTTGGTGTCCGGAGGAATTATTTTCCGTTGTGATCAGAAGTGGCCAGTCATGCCAAAGAGGGGGCCTGACCGCTCCCCTTTCACTTCCGCCTCTTGGTTTCAGCCTTTCATCTTTTCCAGCCAGTCTGTTGCGACATCCTCTCATCTCCGGATACAACACTGGGTTACAAGCAGCCAGTGAACTGGCAGGGGGCAAGAGTCAGATGGGGGAGAAGAGAGAGGTTCTCAGGACTGCAGTCTGACTGTTTTTTTAACATTTTTGAGCTTCAAAAAATTATCAAAGAGTCTTCTTTGGTCTTTCTGTTGTCTCGGTCAGTCTGTGGGCATGTAGTATATATTAGCATATAATAAAATATATTTATATAAAATATTATACATAATGTAAATATATATACATATATATATACTTGAAGTGCAGTTTAAGTGTGAATCTTCTAATGCCCTTATTATATAAGATCTAATTCAATATGCTTTTGCTCTCTCAGACGCTAGATTGACTTTAAAAAAAACAATCCATGACAACCAATTTAAAATAAAAATAAAAAATTATTTTGGCACCATTTATCAACAAATGTTTTGTTATTCCTAAAAAACAAGTATACTCAATGAAGGAAGAAGGATTTCCTTATGCAAAAGATGGTGTTAGTGACATATGCCAAAGTAAGGTAAGACGCGTTGTGAGTTATTCATGCAGTTCCAGCAGTAGGTTTTTGTCGTAATAACACATGCATATTTCTTATTTTAAGTTGCAGCAATAATTGAGTTGTCATAGTTTCAATATGAACATATTTTATTACAACAGAATTTTTTATGTGAAAATAGCTCTGTTGTAATGGCCTCTAATCTTTGGTTTTTAGCAGTACTAGCATAGGGTCACTATTGTCATTACTTACCAGGAGAATGATCTGGCATCTCCTCTCTCTTTTCGGCACTCCCTGCCTCCATCAAAAACCTTTTCCAATCAATTCTCAATTCTGCCGTCAACCTCCCTTCTCACCTTCGGCTTTCATCTCCGAGTTGCTTTCACTCTAAAGCGAAGCAAGTCCAAATCCTCAGTCTTTGCTTCAAAGCCTTTAACTAGAGCATCCACGATTTTTCAACTTGTGCCTTCCTTTGTTTCTTCTCAGACGTTCTGGTTAAACAGATCCCATGTCCTTGATGTGTCTGGGTCCAGTCATTGTACTCTCTCTAGTCTGAAACTTCTCCCAGCCACCCCCCCCCCCCCCGCCCGGACCCTGAAGTGTTCTATGCAGCCAGTACTTGAAGCTCTCTCCAGTATGCAAATTATAAAACAGACAAACAAAACTGTGTCCTCAAACTAATACGGGATTTGAGGAGTGTGCTTTTAATCCAAATTCCGGTATCCCCTTTGTTACGCCGAATTGAGTCTTGCCTTATTTAGATACGAGGTAGAGATGATTTTGTGGACATTGTGTAAATGCCTCCATACATATAGGGAAATTTCCTCTTGAGAGTTCAGCGGAGCAGGAATTTCTTCTCAGCACCGCCAACTTGTATTCCTTCTTGGGCAGGCCCACCTCCCTTGCAGATGTATGTAAATGGTGATAATACTTACCTTACAGACTCTGGTAACTCTTTAATAGTATAACAAATACTGAGTCATGTATTTGAACATCATACCAATTTGCTACTCTCTCCCGAGTTATTTGGTATTTAGTAAATAACCTATCATTTCCCACATTATCTACTATCAGGATTTTCTCCTCCCAGGAAACTAAGGCTCCAAAACCAAATCTAGGCTTTCCTCCTCTGCCTCCCCTTCGAGTCAGAGTTTCATTCCTATCACACTCCTCGGGGCCTCCAGCCGTGGTCATGGTCCCAGAGGTAATGGCCATTTTCTCTGCTGACTCTGGGACACCAGGTCCTCTGACTGCCCACCTTCTCACGGGCCACTGCTCCTCCGTTGTTCCTGCTACCCCTCGTCTTTTCAGAACTGAGCATCAGGGTCCAATCTCAGGGCATTTGCTGTATCGTTGTCTGTTTTTAAGTAATGTCATCCAGGCCCATGGCCCTGTATACCCCTGCCCATCGATGGCTGCAGCATTGATATCGCCAGCACTGTCTCTCTCCCTTACGCTGACTCATACGTCCAGCCCCCTCTGGATAGAGTCACCTCAAATATCACATGCATTCTGAGCGTTCCTGCCAAACCCACCCTTCCCCCAAGAGGCCATCGGCTCTGCGCCCAGTATTCTGCTCATGCTGTAGCTAAGGACAGACACCTTGGAGGCATGTCTGCTCCGGCCTCTGTCACATAGCCTCATCCAGTCCCTCAGCAAGTCCTGCCCCCTCCCTCGAGCCAGACCCCGAGTCTGCTCACTTCCCTTATCCTCCCCTCTTTGGTGTCATGCAAAAGCTCACCCTCCCTCATAGACTCTTGATGCATCAGCCTCCTTGTCTTTCTCATTCCGCTCTCCAACCTCTGACATGTCTTCAGCTTGTTCTTCACACAAGTGGCCAGAGTGCACTTTCTCAAGCGTCTGGCAGACCTGTCTGATGCCTGCCCATTTCCTTCCGGATAGAATTCAAAGTCCTTGCTGGGGGCCCGTGGCGCTCTGCTGATGGGACCTGCCCCCCTCTCTCTCGGGCATGTCCTGCCATCCCAGCCTCTTCACGGCGCCCCAGCCCGGTCGCCTTCCCCTTCGTTTCCTGATCGCAGTTGCCGGGCTCTGCATCAAGGCCTCCGCCCTTTCCGTTCTTTATGCCGGGAGCATTTGTAATCCTTTGTCCCCACTCAGAGGGCATGTCCTTCGGCACAGTTTCCCTGCCGGTCCTCCTGCCACACACCATCCCTCTGCCCTGCTCTGTTTGGCGGTGGCACTTGTCAGAGACTTGATGTCAGAGGCAGAAGTTCCCTGGCCCTCGCGTACAGCATCCAGTCCTGCTGTCTTCAACTTAGAACCGTCCCTCAGAGCAGCCCTCCCCGTCCCGTTTCCAGTCCCGGTGGCCGCCACCTCTCGTGTGATGTACTGCTCGTCAGGGTTCCCCAGAGCCGCAGAGCCAGTGGGATACCTACGTAGGAAGAGGTTAACTGTGAAGAATTGGCTGTTGTTGGAGTTCCCGTCGTGGCGCAGTGGTTAACGAATCCGACTAGGAACCATGAGGTTGCGGGTTCGATCCCTGCCCTTGCTCAGTGGGTTAACGATCCGGCGTTGCCGTGAGCTGTGGTGTAGGTTGCAGACGCGGCTCGGATCCCGCGTTGCTGTGGCTCTGGCGTAGGCCGGTGGCTACAGCTCCGATTCAACCCCTAGCCTGGGAACCTCTATATGCCGCGGGAGCGGCCCAAGAAATAGCAACAATAACAACAACAACAACAACAAAAAAGACAAAAGACAAAAAAAAAAAAAGAATTGGCTGTTGTGATTATGGACATTGAAACATTTCAGGATGTGCCATCTGTAAACTGGAAGGCTAGTGGTGTAATTCTAGTCTGAGTCCCCAGAACTCACTCTGAGGACCAGGGGAGCAGATGGTGCAAATCCCAGTTGACAAGCAGAAGGAGAGCCAGCTCAGCAGGCAGGTAGGAGGCAAAAGGAGTGAATTCCTCCTTCCTCCTCCTGTGCGACAGACCCAGAGGGATTGGACGAGGCCCGGTCTCACGGGGAGGGGATAATCTGCTTTCCTGAGAATCTGGAGGCTCATCTCATTCAGAAACACCCTCACGGACACACACAGAAACCGTGTTTAACCTGGACACCTCTTGACCCAGGTAAGTTGACGCATTTAAGTAACTGGTAGTAGAGGCCACTGGATCTCTTTAGTGCTGGAAACAGCATCATTCTTTACGTGTTTCCTCAGTGATAGTAAATAGCTGAGGCTCACAAATATCCCCGTTAGGGGAGATGGTTACTATATCCTTCTTCCAGATATAATTACTGTGTCTCAGGCAAAATAATGTATGTATCCACGGCATTATCAGGATTATTAGGAAGAGGCTCCAGCTGCAGAGCAGTTTATAGGATGTCCTATCGCCTCTTGTGTCCACCTTATAAAAGCTTTGAGGTGAAAGCACTGGTCGTTTTATTCATCAGATTCTTATTGGGCATCTACCATGTGCCAGGTGTGTATAGACATGAGATGTGCAAATGGTGGTCTCTGCTCTCAGGTTGAGACTCTTCGACGGGCTTTGCCTGGGTTCGGAACCAAACCAGCCCTTATGACCCTGCCCGTTGAGCTCTGCGGTCGGACACCTGCCTGCCTGGTCCGTCTTACTATTTCCACGTCAACCATCTCTCAGTAACATCAGCCACTTTCAGAATCATTTGGATCCCACTATGTAATATGTTCTCTTCTCCTTCTCTGTCTGTCCACTCTTCCCCGTCTTCAAAGCTTAAATCTAGTTCTTCTATAAAGAAACCTAGCCATTTGTACTGTTTCATCCCAGGAGCTGTCACATCGTGTTGTCTGTAAGCCTTTTGTAATTAGTTAACTTATTATAGCCATCAGTGGTGTTGGTGTCCATTCTTCATTCTCTAACTGGTCTATGATGCGGTTGAAGGCATAGACCATGGCTTAAGCATCCTTGCTAACTCCAGCTCATACAGCGCTCCGCCTATAATAGATTCTCTCCAATACTTGTTGAGTGTATGGATGTATCAACAGATATTTTAAAAATTAACCCTTTTCTTTAGGTATTCATGAGAAGATTAGTGGTGCAAAAAAACAAACCAAACCAAAACAAACAAAAAACCTCCTGATATTTTCGTATAGAAAATATATTAAATATCTATGAAAAATCGAGTCTAATTAACAGCGTATATTTTTCACCAACTGGCTTTTTAACATTAAAAGAATCATTTTCTCCTCCAGGTACCAAGAAAGTAGCTCAAGGGATTGCAGAATTTACAGACACAGAGAAAGATTTATGGACACATTATTTCATTCTTGGATCTCATTTCAGCTGTTACCCAAATAGCTTTGTTAATTCAGCTCCAAACCCTTTCCACAACTATAGCAATCCTGAGGGAAGTTGAGGTACTAGTAGAAACTAAGAAAATAAATGTTGCTTTTTATCGTGTGTCAGATTTTTACAGAAACCCAGAAATGTTTGCTATGAAACAATATGAAAGAAGGAACATTCATACAATTAAAATTCATTTGGCCATTAGTGCCGTCCCATATATTCCGGTTGGTATTTTAGATGTTATTTGCTTTGTAAGCATGTTCTTTCTCATTCAAGGCTGCTGCTCCTCTGGCTCTAGCTTGCAGTGTGTGCTAACGTGTTGTCATAAAGTTCCCGTGTCTGTAGTGCCTAGTAGCCTAGTGCAGTCTCCGTGGATTATTATTGAGCAGAACCTATAAGAGGGTATCTGAGGGTCCCACGTGTTGAAGACAGAGTGTACCGAGGCTGTGGCAGCTGCCTCATAATTAGCGAATGCCTTACTTAAAGCTGTGGTTTTAGTAAGGGGATGGATTTTGAAATAGAAGTGATTGTGAGTTAAATACAATTTTCAGGAACGCTATCATGAGCTCCGTTACCCAGGAGGAAAGGAGGGGTTTGGGGCCATGTCGAAGGCTATCTAAATAAGAAGCATTTCAATGCCATCATTTGTCATCATTCCTGCTGTTGTCTGTTGGGTGAGAATCTGCTCTGCATTAGGCAGTTATAGAAGCTTTTCACATAATCCTTTAGACAACCGTATCACAAAGGTATCATTCTCTTCCATTTTACAGATGGGAACATTTAAGTTTAGAAAAATAAATAGGCGTTTCCGTCATGGCTCAGCAGTAATGAACCCGACTAGGATCCATGAGGATGCAGGTTTGATCCCTGGCCTCACTCAGTGGGTTAACGATCTGGCGTTGCCAGGAGCTGTGGCATCGTTTGCAGAGGCAGCTTGGATCTCGCTTGCTGTGGCTGTGGTCTAGGCCTGCAGCTGCAGCTCTGATTTCACCCCTAGCCTGGGAACTTCCACCTGCCCTGGGTGCAGCCCTAAAAAGACAATAAAAAATGAATGAATAAATAAATTTCCTTTTTTCACCTAGCAAGAAAGTGGTAAGTAGGATTTCAACTTGGATCTTCCTGGTTCCAAAGTCTGAATTGTACTCAGTCTGTGTCCCGTGGCTCCCCTAAACAGTGGTATAATCATCGTAGATGGAGCAGAGCTATCCCCATCAAGATCCGAGTTTCCAGGCGGGGGCGGCAAGTAAAATATTTATCAGCTGGTTTGTCATGGACACGTTCCAATCGGAATGGACACCAGAGGCTGTCAAAACGGACTCTGCCGTAACTGACACTCTTATCACACCAGGGCACACTCTTTTGCCATCAGTACTGGACCCAGGCTGCCACCCTCTTAACTGATCTGAAAATTATGTGTGTATGTATATACATTTTTTTTTTCCTGTGAAGAAGGTTGATCTCATCAGATTCTCACAGAGATCTTTGATCGCTAAAGATTGAAAATCTGTGTTGAGTGGAAGACCAATTAATTGGTTTAACCACACACAAAAAAAGGTATTTATGTTTAGAGAACGTATGAAGACGAAAGAGTTTCTGAGGCAAGAGCGATCCCGTTTGTGGGACAGGATGGGAGAAGGGCAGGGAAGGGACCAGAGAAGCGGGGTAAAGTGTGTGCTCATGTTTTGGGGTCCAGGGACTCTCGCCTGGCTACAGAAGACTTGGTATGATGGAGCCTTGCTTTAGACTTGTAAGCGTTTAAATTATATTTCCCAGCGTAATTGAGAGACTGGTTTAGTTCTTTTCTCCTCAATTTTGAAACCGCTGAGACTGTGGGAGTCATTTTTTTGCTTCCTTTAATTAGTCAATATTGTTGCCTGTCGTATATATTTTTTTTAACTTTACAATCCAAATGTTTTATCTTAAATGTAAATATTGTACAGGGGACGCGCCATTCCCAAATGTTATAAAAATAGTTTCACGTTTATATATTTACTCTCTAATTTGAACAGGAGTCCAATACATATAATTTTTTTTCTGAATTCTCTAAACCTGTGAAAACCTCCACACCTTGTGACGAAACTGAACTTGCAAATGCCAGAGTCAGAGCAGAAGGACCCTCTAGGAAGCTGTTGCCAAGGAAGAGGTTGATTGTCACAAAGGTGGTATCTGCCCACTTCCCCCACTCAGTGAAAAATTTTGCCCAGCCTGGGAAAACAAAGCTCAGCCCAGGGCATTGAAACTCACTCAGTGATATTTTAATATTGGGGGTCAAAGCAAGGCTGCAGCCTACTTCATTCATTTGCTTTAGTGTTCTCTTTAAAATATATGCATTGCATATGTATTAAATTTCAGGAGAGGGAATTTATTGTTTTCATTTTTATTCCTCTATTTTATTTCAGTAAATTAAAAAAAAATACAATCTTGAATGTTATTTTCCATTTACAGTTATTATGAAATATTGGCTCTACCCCCAAGCTGTGCCGTACATCCTGGAGCCTGTCTTTGGCCCAGCAGTTTGTGCCTCCCTGTCCCTGCCCCTGTATTGCCCTCTCCCCGCTAACTGCTGGTTTGTTCTTTATGTCTGTTAAGTCTGCTTCTGTTTTTATATTCATCAATTTGTTTTAATTTTTAGATTCCACATATATCATACAGTATTTGTCTTTATCTGACTTATTTAACATAATGCCTCCAAGTCTACCCATGTTACTGCAAATGGTAAAATTTCATTTTTTATGGTTGAGTAGTATCCACTGTGTGTGTGT
This sequence comes from Sus scrofa, assembly GCF_054392235.1. Taxonomy (NCBI): domain Eukaryota; kingdom Metazoa; phylum Chordata; class Mammalia; order Artiodactyla; family Suidae; genus Sus; species Sus scrofa. The sequence goes on from NC_139383.1 coordinate 6,031,565, forward strand.
GTATTATACGTATGTACATATATGTATGCATATACATATGCATATATGCATACCACATTTCTTTATCTGTTCATCTGTTGATGGATACTTAGGTTGTTTCTGTATCTTAGCAACTGTAAATGATGCTGCTATGAACATTGGGGTGCATGTATCTTTTTGAATTAGTGCTTTTTTTTTTTTCCAGATATACACCCAGGAATGGAATTGCTAGGTCATATGATAGTTCTGTTTTTAGTTTTTGAGACACCTGAATACTGTTCCCACAGTGATTGTTCCAATTTACATTCCCACCAACAGTGTGTGAGTTTTCCCTTTTCTTCACACCTTCTCCAGCATTTGTTATTTGTGTTCTCTTTGATAACAGCCATTCCGATAGCTGTGAGCTGATTTCTCATTGTGGTTTTGATTTGCATTTCCCTAGTAATTAGCAATGTTGAGGATGTTTTCATGTGCCCATTGGGCTTCTGAATTTCCTCTTGGGAAAAAAAAACCTATTCAATTCTGCCCATTTTTTAATTGGGTTGTTTTCATTTTTCGTAATAAGTTGTATGAGCTATTTATATATGCTGGATATTAATCCCTTATCAGTAATATCATTTGCAAATATTTCTCTTATTCAATAGGTTGTTTTTATGTTTTGTCAATGGTTTTCTTTTATGTGCAAAAGTTTCTTAAGTTTAATTAGATCGTAGGTATTTACTTTTGTGTTTATGTCTTTTACTCTAGAAGATAGATCTAAAAACAAAATGCTGTGATTTATGTCAGAGGGTCCTTCCTGTATTTGCCTCTAGGAGTTTTATAGTATTTCGTTTTATATTTAGGTCTTCAATATATTTTTGTATGTGGTGTTAGAGAATGTTCTACTTTCATTCTTTTACATGTAGCTGTCCAGTTTTCCCAGAACCAGTCATTGAAGAAACTGTCTTTTCTGCATTGCATATTCTTGCAAACTAGATTGTACATCCTTGCCTCCTAGATTCATTGTCCATAAATGCATGGGTTTATTTCTATGCTTTCCATCCTCCTCCATCGATCTGTATGTCTGGTTTTGTGCCAGTACCATACTATATTGCTGACTGTAGCTTTATAGTATTTTCTAAAGTCAGGGAGCTTGGTTCTCCCAGCTCCATTCTTCTTTCTTAAGATTGTCTTAGCTATTTGGGGTCGTTCGTGTTTCTGTATAATTTTTAAATAATTTTTTTAGTTCTGTGAAAAAAAATGTCACCAGCATTTTGACAGGGCTTGTGTTTAATCTGTAGAATGTTTTCGGTAGTAGTCTCTTTTTAACAATATTATCTCTTCCAATCCAAGAACAAGGTATGTCTTTCCAATTGTTTGAGCCATCTTCAATTTCTTTCAGAGTATCTTAGACTTTTCCAAGTACAGGTCTTTCGTGTCCTTTGGTACGTTTATTTCTAGGTATTTTATTATTGTTGATGTGATGGTAAATTGGATTCTTTTCTTTCTGATAGTTTGTTGTTAATGTATAGAAATGCAACAAATTTCTCTATATTAATTTTGTATCCTGAACTTTACTGAATTTATTGGTTAGCTCTAGTAGTTTTCTGGTGACATCTTTAGGAATTTTTATGTGTAGTGTTATGTCATCTGCAAACAGTGACAATTTTACCTCTTTCTTTCCAGTTTGTATTCCTTTTATTTATTTTTCTTCTATGATTGCTATGGCTACAACTTCCAAAATTATGTTAAATAAAAGTGGTGGGAGGTATCAGGCCAATATCCATATTCAATATCACTGAATATAGATACAAAAATCCTCCACAAGATACTAGCAAATTGAATCTGACAATACATTAAGAGGATCGCACACCATGATCAAGTGGGATTTGTCCCAGGGGTGCAAGAATTTTTTAATATCTGGAAATCAATCAGTGTGATACAGCACATTAAATAATTGAAGAATAAAAACCATATGATCATCTCAATAGATGCAGGAAAAGCTTTTGATAAAATTCAACAGTCATTCATGATAAAAAAAAAAAAAAAAAGCAACAACTCTCCAGAAAGCAGTCCGAGAGGGAACATACCTCAGCACAATGAAGGTCATATATGATAAACCCACAGCTAACATCATACTCAATGGTAAAAAGCTGAAATATTTCTAAAATCAGAAACACTATATATATAGGGTTAGAGTTAGAGGTTAGGGTTAGGTTATATAACATTTATAACAAAATTAGAATGATTTTATTAAGTTATCTGAACCTGTCATCACACTAGGAAATTTTCGTATTAAACTATTAGATATTTGAAAATCAATTAGCATCTTTGAGTTTATTTTATTAAATGCCATTAGAATACCTTGCTCTCTAACAAAATGGGATATTCCTATTCTGCTTGGTACATTAAGTAACATTTCAAGTTTATTCTTCAGCATCTTTGTTCTATTTACCATTTTGCCCAGGTGATAACTGCAGAATACACAGCTGTAGAAAAAAAAGAGCACTTATTTAATGCACATTTGTCCTTTTTTTTCCCTCAGTTCTGCATTATCTATGTTTACAATAATAAAGGAAAGTTCATAACACTAAAGCAAGCATATATTATTATGAGCACCCATCTGGATTTGAATCTTTATTTCAGTGAAGGTAACTGTCATATTACTTTCTCTGAAAGTTCCTCAAATATTTACAGATTCCAACAAAAAATAATCAATTGTAAGTAAAACTAAAACTCATTTAACAAACCTTAGATGAAGTAGTGATGCTGAGGCAATTACTATAAAGCCGCCTAGAGAATTCTGATAATATATGATCAAATATTTCTGCTTTGGGACATTGTATAGCTTCTGGTTTCACATTCGTTAGCTTTATAAAAAGCCTTTGATTAGCCACTATGTAATGTTCTCTTAAGATGGTTCTGGAAAAGTTAGACATTTAAAGCATAATTTACCTTTTAAGTTAACCGGGACCTGTTTAAAAGGGATTTTGATTGTCTTTTCAAGTTGTCTCAAGACAACTTTTCTCATTATGATAAATCTAGCATAAAAACACAACTGAAAAAAAAAAAAAAAAAGCCAGCAGTGTGCAATTTGCTGTCTTACCCACAGTAAGACATGAGATGACAGAGTTAGCTGGTGCCGTGCTTACAGATGCTCTCTATGACTATTCTCTCACTTTTTACCAGCACTGTCACCGAGGTGTCGGTTTTTACACCATGAAAATCCGTAGCCTCAGTGCATTATCCATAGTTGAGTACAGTACGTCTCTGGGCTTTATGGTCCACAGACATATGCAAAACTAATATAAGAACCACTTTGCGGCATACTATGATGACACACTGCCGTTCCTTTTCTATTTTCAGTTACTAATTCAGTAGATAGCTATTATTCAGTAAATACATGTGTATATGTATTTATTGTACATATAGATTCTCTTTGCATACTGGATATGTATGTTCTATATACACATATAGGATATATGGATATTCTGTTGTGTGCCGAGCATTGTGAAGGGACTGGCAACGGTATTGTGAACTAAAGGGCTGCGGCCCTTGTTCTCATGATGTTCACACGTTAGCACAGAAGATTTTCAGTAACTGCTGCAGTAAAGCCAAGTAACAGGAAGCAGAGGGTGCTGGGAGCGTTCAGAGCAGGAAGCTCGAAGGCGTTTGGTGGTTGGAAGTCTCCCCAATGAGGAGACTTTCCTCCATGGTTAGATTTCTCCGCAGGAGACACTGGGCTGCGGTAGAGACACTGTGTGACATCCAGAGGAAACAGTGTGAAGGGATGAGAAAGAATCTAGAGCTTTCAAGGAACTGAAAGATTTCTGCCATAACTTGAGCACAGAGAGTGAGGAAGAAATTACAGTAAAATAGACACGAAGGTAGAGAGTCAAGTTCCTGAAGTAAGCTGAGGTTTACAAACTGTATTTTAATGGTTTATAAGTAATCTAACAGAGGTACTTATCAAGGACTGCAGGATCCATACGGATCCATCTGGTTGAAACAATCAGTTATTTTAATTTGCCTTTTTATTTAGTGAAATATTTTAAAATACAGTGGTTTAGTCAAAGCACAAAGCAGTTATAGAAGTTGTAATTTCTAGATAAAGTTCTGAATGCAGTCCGTTTCTCTGTGACTCTCAATTAACCACACATGTTTTATTTTAATGCTTCTTTCCTTCTTGACAGCCCTCAGTTCTTTCACCACTGCACTGTCTGTGGCCCTACCTGGCCATGCCTAGGATGTAAGAATGTCCCCTGGTGCTCATTCCCACCATGGCTTCTAGGGTAGCACAGTAAAGAAGAGAAGTGATATGTTTTTAACATGTCTGCAGATTTGGTAAGATTTGGGTCTTTGTTACCGTTGATTTGCATCATTTTTAAACTCTTCTTTCTCTCTCTTAAATGCATCTTTGCTAGACAGTAATCCAGTGGGTTGCATTTTAAAAGCAGCAATTGAGTTGTAGTGTGACATGTATTTTGGGTAACAGGCTTTATGCAGTGAGACTGTGAGAGAAGTTATTGGGCACTGACTATTCTAGGCAGGTAGTCTAAGTGGTAGCGTGCCTTACCTTCCCAACTGAGGATGAGCACTGTAAAATTGATTTTGTTTATTTCAATGTATGTCTTGATATCCTTCAAGCTCTGAACAAGTATCTATTTTTGTGGTTTTAGAAATAGGTAATGAAAAAAGAAAAAGGAACTGGGAAGTTATAATTGAGCATGATACCAACACTCATACAAATAATATCTGGTCTAAATTTCTGTTACCGAACATATTACGCCAAAGTATATTTAAGAAAAAATACTTACATCAAACTGGATTAATGTGAAGTATAGTTTAGTAAGGAAATATAGGAAAGTTAGAAATGTAATATAGAGAAAATATCAAATCAGGGAATTCTCATCCATCCTAGAAAACACCAGAGAGGTGAAACAGATTAAAGGAGAAGACTGTTGGATGAATAAACATCAGGAACAGAAGAGAGATATTTCTTGATTGGTCCAGAGAAATTCAAGTTTTAATTCAAAATGGACCAAGAATAGACACGAAAGCTCAAAACAAAGATAAAATTGGTAGATAGCCTGACTAGGATTAAAAGTGGGCTAGAACTTATACATGAATAAAATCTCAGGACACCGTAGAAATCCCGAAAGTAGAAAGTTCTTGTTCTCATCTCTAAGTGGTTATGGGACTACCTACGTGTATAGAGTCATGGGAATCTGGTAGGATGTACCAAACTGACTTCGGTGATTCTTTATTCTGTGTCTATACATTCTCTGTGGCAATGGATTATAATCACCACTGGAACAGGCATCGGGCTGTGTTATGCACTGAATCCGTGATACCTAGCACCATGCCTGGAAAATAATAAGATCTCAATACTGGTTAGAAGTCTAAAATAAGTGTTATTTTTATAATATCTTAATTTTTCTCTTTTGATTTGTTTGCTTTTTAGTATTTCATGACTCAGAATGTAGGAGGCAATAAGCTAGGATATACCTCTAGGGTCATAGCTATGCATTACGGGAGTATTAAAATTGTAAAGATACTGGTTATATTAGTATTATAGTATCATATTAATTATAATACAGATAATGTGATACTGTATTGCTATTTATATAATTATTGGTTATATTAATTATGTCATATATAGATTATGATTTTGAATAGTAAATTATCACAGTGCATCTTGGTATTATTTTGTAATTGTACCTGGTTTGGTTGGGATAAATACGACATATCTTTCATAACCATTTACTGTAACTTGCGGACAAAGTGAAACCTGCTAAAAGATTTAACTATGAAACCAATGACACTTTGATACAACTGCAAATAGCTTTCTGTCAAATAGTGTTGGTAATTGTAACATTTATAACCCTTAAACTTTCTGAATACAGTTTTCCCTTTTTAGTGGCAAATGCATACTTTTCCTTGCTAAAAATGTATTTTATTTAATTCTCTACCAAGAAGAATTGTTAAAATATTTACTAGATAAGCTGATGTATTCCATTTTCTAAAATGTTTTTAGAATAGCATCCAAATAAAATAATGCCGCCATTGCTCACCTTCTTCAGTGAATCTCAACTTACCTCTTTTGGTGACAAACATCAAATTAAGGGCATAAAGCTTCTGTGTGATAAAGGACTTAGAGGAAGTAGGAACAGTCAGGGCTAGAGTTCTCTGCAACAGATGCTGAAAAGGAAAAACTCAACAACCATCGGTGTGGGGAGTTCCCATTGTGGCACAGAAGAAATGAATCTAACTAGTATCCGTGAGGATGTGGTTTTGATCCCTGGCCTTGCTCGGCGGATTGGGGAGATCTGGCGTTGCTGTGAGCTGTGAAATAGGTTGCAGATGTGGCTTGGATCTTGCATTGCTGCTATGGCTGTGGTGTAGGCCAGCAGCTACAACTCCGATTCTTCCCCTAGCCTGGGAACTTCCATATGCCACGGATGCAGCCCTAAACAGCAATAATAATAATAATAATTAAAAATTACAAAAAATTAAAAAATACAGAGTACCATCAGAACCACCAGGGTGTACTTTTTACTTATAGACCAAAACCTTCATGTTATTGATGAACATGAATGGAATTGATTATCAAGTGTCATAAAATTACTGTATCAGTGAACTACTACTTGTCACTCTGATGATAGCACAGTAATGTGTAATTTTACTTTTTCCAAAATGGGCCATGCTAACGTTTGTCATATATCTGACCCTTTCCTAAATAATGATAAATTAAGTGAAGTAGGGCTCTAAAATGGATCTAAACTAATTAAATCTATTGTAGGTAGCCATGGTTTAAGGATAAGTACGAATCTTTAAAGATACTTTTTCATGAATTTTATTACATTCGTGCACTCGCCCATGCTTTTGAAAACTCTGAGTAATTATTCAAGTATTACCATATGCTGATGACTAAACCCCGATAGCATGGGCACGCACAAAGATACGCATTTGGTGCTACTTTCCATTTCAGAATAAGATAAAGAGGTCCGAGATGTTGAAACCTAAAGTTTTGGCAAATAGAGCTGTGATCGCTTCATATTTTCTTAAAAGCCTTTGTCACCTTTTAGGTTTTACCAAACATATGAGCTAGTTAGTTAGCCTGTTGTGGTTTCAGGATGCTGGCAGAAGACCTGAGTGAGCCTCCTGGGTTGGAGACAAAGTGCTCAAATAGTCGTGCCACAGCCAGCGATAGGAGCCCCAGCATCTCTGTGTTGGTTTCCCATCCCCTCACCCTCCACCCAAGACCTGTAGAGGTGACACGGAAGACTCCCTCACAATGGGTGCTATGAACTCAGGAGCTTTGTGTCGCACTTGAGGAGCTCTGAGCTTGGAGAACCTGCCACTTATCTAGTAAGCCAGCTGCTATTCATTTTGAGGGCATGTTACCTCACTCTTCAGGATCCACCACTGCAAACACATTTCTGATAAGCAGCGGGATAAAGAGTGCTCAGAGCCTAGAATTCTCGGCACACTTGGTGGCAATGTGTGGAGTCCCTAGGGGCCATGGCATGCTGCCTCTCCCAGCATCCTCTATACCAGGACCCCGCTGAGAAACCAATTAAGGACAGTATCAGCAAAGCCATAAGGTCTTTGTGTGAGTGTGGAAGCTTCATCTAGTAAGGATACTGTATAGACACTTGACGCCTGGAATGTAAGGCTTCTGGAATGCAACCAAAAAAATTATAGGTATCATCTTTTAGTTGATTTTTTATTACTCAATGAATTTATTACATTTGTAGTTGTACAATGATCATCACAATCCAATTTCACAGGATTTCCATTCCACAACCCCAGCACATTCCCCCATCGCTGAAACTGTCTCCTTTGGAGACCATAAGTTTTTCAAAGTCTGTGAGTCAGTATCTGTTCTGCAAAGAAGTACATTCTGTTCTTTTTTCAGATTGCACATCTCAGTGAAAGCATCTGATGTTGGTGTCTCATTGTATGGCTGACTTCATTTAGCACGATAATTTCTAGGTCCATCCATGTTGCTAAAAATGCCAGTATTTCATTCTTTTTAATGGCTGAGTAATATTCCATTGTGTATATGTACCACCTCTTCTTGATCCACTCCTCTGTCGATGGACATTTAGGTTGTTTCCATGTCTTGGCTATTGTAAATAGTGCTGCAATGAACATTGGAGTACCTGTATCTTTGCGAGTCATGGTTTTCTCTGGATAGATGCCCAGGAGTGGGATTGCTGGATCATATGGTAGTTCAAATGTTTAGCTTTCTGAGGAATCTCCATACTGCTTTCCACAGTGGTTGCACCAGTTTACAATCCCACCAACAGTGTACGAGGGTTCCTTTTTCTCCACACCCTCTCCAGCACTTATTGTTTGTAGACTTTTTGATAATGGCCATTCTGGCTGGTGTAAGGTGGGTATCATTTTGCTTATAAAGAACATTCATAAAAATAACATTAATTACATGCTGGCCCTGAATAAATAGAATTCTATATATAGCAAAAAGACTGTATCTGCATAGGTGATAAATTTCTATATAGCAAAACCTACATTTTCTACTCCTTTTTCTCATTTTGCTTTCCACAGTATTACGTGGTAAATAAGTGCTGAAAATGTTTATGCTGATTAGCTCTAAGTCTGTATTTCATAAGAGGAGATGTTTTATCAGATACTATGATCCACAGTGCCCTGCTTTTGTTGTAGCTCGAAGGCAAAGCTATTCTGGCAATGACAGGTCATCAGTATCCACTAGGCTCTGACTCTTCATAGCAGGTGCTATGTCTGACAGTGCTCTACCTCTGCTTTAAATATAGCAGTTCATCCTCTGATTGCAAGGGAGCCAGATACCTAGGCAGGAAGTGCCTCCCTGTCATCATGCAGTTATTATGCCTTCATTTAGCAAATACCTATTGAATTCCGGCCATGTGTCCTCTTTGAATACAAGTTGAGTTCTGCTTGAAAAGTATCATTAGTTATCCAGGTGGTGTCATTCAGTCTTTCATGGCTTTGACCATTGAGTGTTTCCAGAACTGGAAGTGATGTTCCAGGGTGGCTGCTACTCACCAGGACAAGCCATGAGAACTTGAGTGGAGAGAGACAAGCCAAACAGGTGTTATCAGGGAAATACATCCAATCTCTTGGATAGACCCTGGTGGAAGATACTGTAGACAAGGGAATGTATATATATGTATGACTAGTTCACCTTGATGTACAGCAGAAGTTGGCGCAAGATTGTAAATCAACTATGCTCTTATAAAGATTATATTTAAAAAAAAAAAAAAAAAAAACAGGTGTTAGGTCTATCCCCTGATTTTCCCTGAGGATAATTGATACCTAATCCTTTCTTCCAGTGCCCATTACAAGATTTCCTGAACTGAAAGTCTTTTATTTCTTTCCGCTTAAGTCTTTTATAGGAAAAAAACATTGTCACTAATAAAGGCAGATATGATAATAATGTTTACATGCTGCCGATCAAATAGAACAAAATACTACACCAATGAAGAACTGGGGGAAAAAAGAGCTAAAGGATTACTTCCTTGAGAGTCATAAGTGGAGCTTTTATCCTCCTTTGGGGGCGTGCACCATCCACAGACTCACACACAGTTATTCATAGAGCTCTCGGGTCCAGAGCCTGAAGCACTGCAAACAGTCTTCACCGGGTGTATTTAGGGATGTGCTACACGATGTTGGCAGTGTTTTCCCTGTTTCTATGTATGTCATTCTTATTAAATCAGAACTGATGGTGATGTGTCACATTCCCACAGGACAGCTGGCAGGTTGGAAGGTGGCATTTTGGAGAATTACTCACTTTCTATAATAATTGTACTTGCTGTTGACTGCGACCTCCTGGGAAGGCATCTGACACAACTGACCACTCCTCTGTCACGTCCTCTTTGCGTGGCTCCCCTGGCTTTTACGGCGCTTTGTTAAGGGATTCCATCTCACTCTTCCCAGACTCATGCTCCTTTATTTCTCTCTGACCCGCTTTTCTCCTCTGTCTCCTAAACGGGACTGTTCCTCCAGGTTATTTTGCTGTTTCCTTCTCTTGTCCACACTCTCCTATCTGGTGATCTCATATACTCCCTCAGAGTTAAATGATGGATCTGCAGATTACGCTCAAATTTTTATTTTTAATACTATGGAACTTTCTTGAACATAGGAAGATTTGCACTTACTCATGATGGATTTTCACCTAGTTGCCCTCAAAACACCTCAAATTCGACATGTATCACAAACACACTCATTATTTATTTCTACCCTCATACCCCATGCACTCAGCTTCAAAATCTAGGGTTATCTTAGATCTGTCCCCCCACTTCAGTTGCACTTCAAATCCAAGATGACAGCTTTATTGGCTTTTCCTCTGTAACACCCGCTGTGTTCATCCTAAGCTTAGACGCTGTTACTTATAGTTGACTTGCCACGTTGAACTCCCAGCGTCACCAATTTAAATGTTGCTCTGTTCCTTTCCCCGTCAGGGAATGAGAAATTCCACTGGGTTTTCGCAGAGTGAATTTAACCTGGGACATTTGTTACAATGAGAGGGGATAACTGAGAGCGGATGCCACCATTCCTGGTCTTAGAGGAACAAAGGTAAGAGACTGGGTTTATCAGGACCAAGAAGCTCTCAGTGAGCCCCTCAGAGTGGAGGCTCAGATCTCTGGAAGGGCATGATGAGGCCAGTTCTCATCACGTAGAAGAAGCTGTTCGCTGGGATGAACAGCTGGTTTGGAACAAAGTGCTGCTGGCTGGAGAAGCTGCCACTGCCATACCACGCCCGCCAACATCAACCAAACGGGAAGAAAAAGGACGCCCCTCCCCGACCCCCCTGTTTTCCAGTCCCCTGCTGGTGCCATCTTTTGGCTTTAACCTAACCAGAATCCAGCTGGCAAAGGAGTCTGAGCAACTTAATATGTCAAACCCCAGCCAAAACAGTAGAGAATGGAGACTAGATGGTGGATGTGGGATTGAGAAGCAGTAGTTAAGTAATGCAGATAGGACACCCCTTTGGTCACTCATTTTGTATATACACCCTTTTATGCATATTCGAACCATCTCTCTGCAGCAGTGAGTACTTCACAGGTCACCTAGTAAGGAACAGCAGTTCATAAAGGGCTCTCTGAGCCTCCCCTGAAAATCAAGAGATGAAACATTAAAGTTCCAACAGCCATGTTATTCATCTCTGAGAGGTGATACTTCCTTTTTTTTAGTTTAAACTTAATTGCAAAAAATTAGCTTATATCCTAAAGAATAAATTAAATTATGAAGTTAACCGTAGTGACACAAACATATAAGGCAACTATAGGAGAAAAAAGAGGGAGGAAAAGAAGTTAGTTATTATTGTGTCTATTATATATATATATGCACAAATATCATACTGTATGTATGTCCTTGTATGTGTAAATACTCACAGAAATACAGAGACAGAGACACACATAGAGAATACTTGATACAATTCTCATTTCTATAGCTGATAATGCGAGCTTAGATTCATTTTTAACATCTCCTTTCCGTGAGCCGTTCTATGTCACCTTTCTTTTCCCTCAGCCATAATCTCAGTTTGTAGGATTTTTTAAAAAATCACTTTATAAGGTGATCCAAATCTTCATTCCTGCTGGCAGTAGATATAGATATATTTGTTGGGGTGCCATAGTTTTCGTGATTCCTGGGTGTGGAAGTACTGAGAGGTGTCCTAGGAACCCCTTCCATATCGTATCCCTTTCTCCCTGTCATCTGCGTATAATACCAACCCTCTTTTCCCTTAGCAGTGGGATCATACTCCAGCTAACACAGCACCCCCCCTCTTCCCTGTGAGTTCAGTGTTTGTGGAACTCAAAATGGCCAGGTAGCATTCTGAACCTAGAGTAAATGAAACGATTTTTATGTTCTCTGGTGGAGACCCTGCTCTCTTGGGTACTGGACGTGCACACCAGCAGAGCCCAAAGTCAAGCCCATGAGTGGGATGGGACGCTTGGTGTGACAGTGAAAGCAGCCCCTCCTACTTCCACCTCTGGCTTCTGCACACTTGGTTTTTGGCTCTTTCAGGGCACAGACAGAGCTCCCTCAGGGAGGGTCTCAGCCTTTCTGAACATCGTCCCCAGTTGGTACCACCAAGCCTTCACGAGCCCAGTCAGCATCCCTGTAGTATTTCCTTTGAGTGACATGAGGTTACTGTCCAGCTGCAACATGTGTGAGCACCATGCAGTACCCAGGACACCCTGTAAACCTGTGGATGGTGGTGCTGCTAGAAACATAGTAGACGGGAAAGCCACTGTGGATATCGATTTCAATTCAAAGCCAATGATTTCCAGCAGAAATGCACGTTTCCCTTATCCCAGTCATCCTGTGAGATGGTGGGGGCACTCCAGAGAAACCCGGAGAAGGAGTCACTGTGATTGTCTATGAAGAAGCATCTGTCGCTTTTCTAGAAGCTTTAGAGCCAGTGCCTTAGACGATCCCATCTTGCCAAACTTGCCCGTGGTGGTAGGGATGGTGATGAGAGGGACGATGCGATCCCGTGGGTGGAGGGCTTGGAGAAGGAAGATCAGAAGCTCAGGATGTGTTCCGAAGACCAGAGAACTTCCATGTTGATGTAAGAGACTAAACAAAGGGGTTTTCATTTGTTTGTTTGTTTTCCCTTGAAGCTGTGGGGCTGATGTGCAGAAAATTAAATCTAAAATCATATGGAATTAGAACAGGTTACAAAAGTGCAGCTAAGTTCCCAGACTCTCCAAGCCTTCATGTGAAAGGGAGAGCCTTGACTGTGAAGGCATTGGGCCCTCGGCTTGAAGTGGATCAAGTGGACAGATTCAGAGAAAGCTGATGGCTAGCAAATCTCTCCAGGGTTTCCCTGTCAGTGGAAGCAGCCCTTCTCCTTTCTCCACCTTGCTTGCCTGAAGAAGTGGTTACTCTAGATTCCTTGGAGGGCAAGGTCAACTGATTCTAGGATGGCCGCAAGAAGCTAGGGGCTGGAAACCACAGCCACTTTTATGGTAAAGAATCACTCCTGGGATACTTCTGTGCATGTGATCTTGCTGACAGAAGCAGGAAGCCAAGCCAACAAGAATGAGGAAGCCCCCATCCATCTGTGTGCCAAACTCCCTTAAATTGCCCCTGTAAACATGATCTAGCAAAAACAAACCAGCAATGGAATCTAGGAAATATAGTTGGCAGAGCTGCAACCCCAGCATGGAGAGCAGAGTATAGACGAGTGAGTTGGAAATTGAGAAAAAAACGGCGGGATGCCTGACAGCCCTGCCCAACCTTCAAGGAACAACTTAAATTGGAAGCTCGTCCACAGCACCTTCCCTGCTCATCCCAGTCCCCTTGATTTAAAATCCTATAGACCCTGTACCAATTTCAGGGGCACTGACCACACCCTGTTATGCTTTGGGGCAATGAGTATCCATATTTTCTCATGGAATCAGCCTGAGAGCAAAAAACAAAGCAAGAGTTTCTCTTTGGCTCTACCAGCCTACACTGCCACTTTGTTAAAGAAAGTATTCTTTGACATTGTATTTAACTGAAGTAGGGATTCTCCCTCAATTTCCACCATAATTCCTCTGGGTAATTTGGTTCACTTAACTTTGCTTATTCAGTTACTAAAATAGGAGCACGTCATCTCACCCAGCCATCTTGGCCGTGTGTGTTCTTGGTCACAGATGCATTGGATGAGCTGCGGATGGAATAAATAATTACCTTGACTGGAAAAGCCACCCAGTGTGTGCTCTAGGCTGGCAGTGTGCCACGAAGAGCATCATCCTTTGCGTCAAAGGGTGGGGCATCTCTGCAGACATGATGCTGATGCAGTGTGGAGAGAATTAAGTTGTTTTTTTTTTTTTTTCTGTAATGCACTGATTGCTTCCTAAATGAAAACACAAATTAAATACTCTTTTGGTTGTGGTTGGTTTAATTTTCTTTTAAAGGGCACATGTTCAAGCTGTTGTTTTTAGTCATTTATCATCGACCATTCCAAGGTTAGAACCCCAGAGTATATTACTTTTACCTGGCATTTACTCAGGAGCCACGATGTCATTTATAGCTGCCATTTCTTTACAAAAATGAAGTAAGTCCACTTGTACATAATTAACAAGGGAAAGTGAGGTGAAGCATTTAATAAAAAGCATGCAGCATGGTCCCATCTGAAATGCTTATTACTTTTTAATGATAACATTCAGACTTTTATACTTTGAAGTTTAAATGGAAATGTTTATTGTGAAAATGTTTATTTTTAAAGAACATTTGATTCCCATTGTTTGACATCAGACGTGAAGACAGTCTCTGTGGCCTTCTCAATAGCAGTTAAATATAGTAAGAGTCCTCACCTTTGGGTGTGACCCCACCACGAAGTGAGTTTCCATGATGTTTTCCCAGGAATGGCCTTGCTCTGTTCACACTCAGTTACGTTTCCGCTCCAAAGAGGGAGGTTCATGGCTCTTTAAACTGGTCCTTTTAGCCCCACCCTTGCATGTCAACCTGGGGACAGAGCGGATGAATTCATGCCTGTGTTGGGATTCCTTTCTGAGTCCTTGTTCAGACTGACTCACAAGGGTGTGATTGGATAAAGCTGCAAATGAGAGAGAAATTAGAAAGTTCTGACATAATCTCAGGAGCTGTTCCAGGGCTGGGGGAGGGCGATCCTTTTAGTTCACCCCAGTGTTTCCTATCTGTGGATGGAGACGTGGCTAGAAGGACACAGGCCATCCTCGGGTCTCTGTCCAATTTTGCTTTTCCTATAATTCACATGCCCTTGGTGAGGGGAAGGGCTGGAGGGTGCGGTCTATGGCGCATTGAACTGTGGGGAAACAGCTACTAGACGGCACGCCTGTCTCAGACCACCGGCTATCTCATCCTGAATGTAACTCTTACTTGAAGTCACATAACTTTCTAGAATAGCCTGCGGCAAAACCATCTACACGTCAACATAGAGATTTAAAATCATTCTTCATGTATTTTAAGCCCCACCTTCTTTCTCTTTCCACTTTAAGAAATCTTTTCCTTGCCTGCTTTGTGTTTATGATTTAAAGTAGTTTTTATGCCATTATGCATTATAACTGCTTTCCCTCCGTGATTTACATTTTTATGTGTTACTCAGAAAGAGTCTTGTGCGGTTTAATGACGCATACTTCTTGGAGCTGAAACTCTGCCTGCTGGCTTGTTAGGTTATGAACCTCAGGATGGATGCTACCGCTCAGCTCCTGAAAATCCCTCGATGCCTTTCCAGAGTGTGCAGAATCAAATCCCCATCCCTGATTTGCTATTCTTTGGTTTTCAGCCTGACACACTTTTATTTTCTAACACTTGCCCACTTTTCAGGTATATCACCCTCCTCAGAGCTCCCCTATTTCCTCCACTGCTCTAAAGCTCCTTTACTGCCTGCATACAGCTCTGCAACCTCCCGTATATTAATCTACTGCTGCTCTATGTTTCTGAATCTTGGCCTAGACGCTGAGCACCTTACCTGGGGCTACTTGTTTAGTCTCTGGATTTGCAGTCATTTATGGTCCTTCCCGGTGCATAGCACATACTCAGTCTCCACGTGTTGTAAATATATCCATGAACTTGTGAACACCTGTGCCCCTGCCCTTCAGACAGAGTGGATGGCTATCAGATAGGATTGTATCAGATTGAAGAGGGTATGACAGAGAGAAGGCACGGGCTCAAGCCCCCTGCTTTTTCTTGCGTGCCCCCCACCCTCCCGGATCCCCTCTCTTTCCTAAAGAGCTGTCTCCAGCAGAACCATGATGCAGAAGTCGATCAGCAATCGAAACCCACACCTGGCACTAAGAAAGTGATATTTGAGGCACCCAAGCAGGGATCGTTTACATGCTGTGATCAATGGTTGCTCATGAACTTTTCCATGGATTCAACTGAATAAGTCACAGGCTCCCAGATCCTTATTTGGCCTGCAGTTTATCAATCAAATTATACTCCTTAGAATGGATTAAAAGCCTGTTAAATCAAATACGTTGAAATACTTGGTGATTATTCTCTCAATATTTTTTATCTATAACCCCTGCTCAAGGATGGTGTGTCAATCACGAAAATTTCCTGAAGGGCAAATGTTATCTATGGTTCGGGAGATGACTGTTTTTTTCTGAATTCCTCTTTTATCTTTCAAATATGAAGAGCAGATAGTCACCCTGCAAATTGTGAAGTAGCTTCTTAGAGAGACTAGAAGTACAAGTATCTTTTAATTCTTAGTGCCAAAAGATGCTGCAGAGAATGTGTGTATTTCACACTCCAAAAGAGACAGGTTATTACTTGAATAACCCTTCTTAACAATAACATTATAAACTATGCTATTGATATGTATAGTACCGAAGGGTTTTGGGGGGTTTTTTTTTTGTTTGTTGTTTTTTGTTTGTTTGTTTGTTTTTGGCTGTGCTCATGGCATGTAAAATTTCCCAGGCAAGGGATTGAACCCACACCACAGGAGCAAATCAAGCCACTTCAGTGACAATGCTGGATTCTTAACGTACTGCCCCACAAGAGAACTCTAGGACTTCTTATTTTAGCAAGATGATCCACAGTGAAAGCTGGGAAGCAGGGTATCTGTTCCTGAGTCCGTTTTTATCTCATTTCAGAAGCCATCTTCATCCTTCTGAGACTCTTGCCAGCTAATGGTTCTGTGGGTTTACATATCCTCTGACCACACAAGGCACCTGCTTGGGACAAATCTTATGAGCAATGTCCCTATATTTCTGTCTCTTGAAGTCTCTCTTAACTCACATTTGGAAAATATTTTTAAAAATCTCATTTGAATTTTTTATAACAACTAACATATTAGTTACCAGTCTTGGGATATTTTAAAGAGTACAACACTTTAAGCAAACTAAATAGATGTTTATAATTGACTTTTAGTCTTAAATCAAGAATCAGGGGTGGAAATTGCACACATATTCCCACACACATCCACAAGCACATACACGCATGTGCTCTTTCGAGTCACATTATAAACATGCTACATACGCACCGTCTCCCTCCATCGACCGCAGTGTGTGTGTTCACTCGTCAGTGGGGAGTGCTTCAACTGATGCGAGACGCTTCGAGTTCCCTTTTCATATCTTGTTTAATAGCTTAAATTCTGATAAATGGCATCCTGGATCATAATGTTGACTTTATGGGAAAGGAGACATTACCTTCTAATGAAAAATCTACCGTGAATGAATCATTCATAATTTGCTTGATAATCATTTACACTTGACTGCATTTTGTAATGTTGAACAGAATGTAATCACGCTTGATGACCTTTAAGCAGTCTCTTAAATTGGGTAATTCTAAAAGCAGTCTCTGCTTCGTCAAGACACAGAATTTCATATGGCCCAATACCTGGAAATGGTCAGGTACATAAGGCATAGTTTCAGGCTGTCCTTTTCTAGGAAGATGTCAGATTATTGTCCTCAAATGCTGTGGGATTTACGTAACATTAACTCCAAGCCTGTTGGAACACATTGTGTGTATTTTAAACCATGAAGTCAGGTGGTTCTCGAGAGACAGGATAGTTTAAGTGCAGCAAGAGACCTAACTCCTGTCCTCAGGGTGCTACAGTTCAAATGGAAGGTCGCAGATCAAAAGCAATCTTTATACTCTAGTGATGACAAGGACTTCCAGAGGACATGGTGTTGGGTCCAACAAGGTCAAGGCAAACTTAGGTTCCTTTGTGGCTGAAAACAGTTCTACCATATATACGTATGAAACAATTACATGTTCTTTGTGAAAATCATTCCGGTAAGTATATAGACATGAATACTGTATAACATTTTCCTGTTGCATAGTTAATCTCCTCTAAAAAAATTAGGCTGGGATATCATTTTCTGCATGAAGCAGTTTGGTTTGTAAGAATGTCACCACAATATTTAGCGTAAGTTGGATTTATGAATGGATTTTGAATGTTAAGTGCTATTTGATGGATGCAGATATCATTCGTTTTCACATCACCTGTTTACATTTTCCAACATGGAAATATGCTTAGTACTAGTACAATACATTGGAAGATAGAAGTATTGAGGGTGTCAAATTGAGATAAGCAATTTGGCCTAAACATCAGAAAACTGGCTGAGACTCACAGGTCTCTGGTAAGGTCTTGGCTGCTAATATTGGGAATGACTTTAAAAGCTCATTTTGATTCTCTGTATTGGGAATATAGTTCCTGCTTACAGATGCACTGGGAAAAACTTTGGATCTAGTAGTTCGTGGTAGATTCTGGTGAGGTTATGAAAGTGAGACTGGCATGCACCTGTGCAAGTGGCTAGAATGAAAAAAAAAAAGAAAACCTTGCCTGGATGCTTTGCATACCAAAAAGCAACTTCTCTATTTCAATCAACAGAAATTTCTGGTTTCTTTCTTCTTTCTCTCCAGGCAAAAAATTTCTCCATTTTTTTTAAATTGTTGTAATTATAGAAAAGTTGAAAAACTAGTACAACAAACATGGCACCTCCCTGGATTCACCATTTCTTTATATTTTAACAATTTATGTTCCTCCTCACGCACACTTATCCTCACCCCCAAATAGCTCACGCCCTAATCCACATGTAAACAT
Source organism: Sus scrofa (assembly GCF_054392235.1). NCBI lineage: Eukaryota > Metazoa > Chordata > Mammalia > Artiodactyla > Suidae > Sus > Sus scrofa. The sequence goes on from NC_139383.1 coordinate 6,050,052, forward strand.
GAGATAAATGGCCATATGTGTAGACGTGTACACACCAATATGTGTGCATGTATATTCATTGGTGACATTGCAACTAAAGTTGCATGTATCATACCATTTTTCTTCTGATATTTCAGCATGAGTCTCTGAAATCGAAGGCTATGCCATTATGCCATCTCACACATCATGCCATTACTATAACATCTGAGGAATTTAACATTGATTTAATTCTGAGTTACAAGGCAGTCCACGAGTGTCTCATCACTTTTGCCCCCAAATGCCATTCGTGGCTATTTTGTTTTCCCTTTGCAGGTTGAAGCTCATCCTTGGTTTTCTTGTCACGTCAGGCCATGTCATATTCCTTGAGTCTCCACTGTAATACAACTTTCTACCATTTTTGCCTTTCACCACCCCTGAAGTTCTTAAGACCTCAGGCCGTTGTCCGCTGGAATCTCCCACAATCTGGAATTCTCCTGGAGCTTTTCCTTATGACCCTGTCATGTTAAATGTAAGTGACAAGGGCATTTCCAAGGGCGGTGTGCCCTTCACCTTGCATCACATCAGCAGGCACGTGTCCGTTGTCTCATGATGCTTGTGAGGCTGATTTTCATCATTTGGGACAGTGAAGTCCATCTGGTCTCTTCCTTGTGAAGGCAGCCTTTCCCCTGAGTAATGAGCAAATAAAACAGGGGGTGCCACTTGGAGACCTTGTGAATATCTTATTCCCCAAGGGTCTTTTTAAAGAATCCATTGATATTCTTGTCTGAATCAATACCGGGTTTGTGGTTGGGAAAAAGAGAGAGAGACACATAATTCTGTCATTATTTTTACATTTAGTATTTCACATTCTTTAAAGAAGAAAGTCGTCAGCAGCAGCCCGCAAAGCCAGCCTCTGCGTGGTTTTGACAGGTCCCTGACAGGCTTCGAGCACGACCTTGTTTTTAGCACAAGGTGTTCCGAGCTTATCCTATATTTTCCATGTTCTAGACTCTGGATGTTTGCACATTACCACCAATATCTTTTCTTGTAGATTGTCTCAGCCCATGGCAGTACACGCCTACGTGTGTGTGGTGTGTGTGTGTGTGTGAGGTCCTCCGGATATTCCCATTCAAATCCGATACCACCAACTCTCCATCTCCTTTTCCAGTTCAGTGTCCATCTCTATATTCTCTCACAGTGAGAAACTACATTTACCAGAAACATCTCTGTATTATTCTATTTGTTTTATTCCGCAGTACACCCAAAAGTGTTTTAAAATTTCTCAACCCAAACCACTACCAATCACAAAGTAATGAGCACATTTCAACACATTATTAACTAAAATTCCAGGGATTATGTTAAGGTTTCCAGACAGCATTTGGCAGGTGATTCATGGTTCATCATCGGTAGATGACGGTAGCCGAATTTGACAGGGAACACAATGTGTGTGATTTCGGTGCGGGGGTATTGTATAAGCTTCAGAGCTTGAGTAATGCCCCATCTAAAATGACAGCGGCAGCACAGAGGAATACAGTTTGACTCATGAGTGGCTGAGAAGGCCGTGGATAAAGGAAGAAGTCATCTTTACGTGAGTGCTTTTTGGATATTGGAAAGCGCTTCATGTACAGCATCTGTAGAGAGGAATAAGCTTGTCCAGGGCAACCCCTTGTGGTAGTATTTTAGACTATAAATAATAAGTGTGTGCTTTGGCTTAAACTTAACCCCTTTTATACCCACAATTCAATTACCGTTTTAATGTTACATACATGGTAGTTTGCAGTCTTTAGAATTCATTGGAATTAAATACTCTGATTTGAGTTCCTGCCCTATTTTAGCTTTCGTTTTATTGTTACCATGGTTTGTAGGGAACATCAATGGGCAATGAAAAATGAAAATGTGCATTTGGTTAAGAAAAAGGGTAACAAACCCGTCTTGGACTTAGAACTTAAATGCTCTGGGGGTTTTCACTTTGAGGAAGGTTACAGACCAGTGTTTCTTTTGGAAACACTGGGGGCAGAGACCAAGGAAATTCGTATCAGCAAAAATAAATTGGACAGCCCCCTTAAGATCAGGGGTCTGCTGCCCTTAGTAGAAACCCACATCTTGGCAACATTGCCAATAATTTCATGTAAAGCTGTGCCTATAGACTGATTTATAGCAACAGGAAAATAGAAAATACTGTATTGAGGATGGATGCCTTAGAAATACCACAGCTGCTATTTATAAAGGCCTGTGCCTCTCCTGGTCAGCTTTATACAGTTGATGACTCAGCCACGCTTTTCTCTGTAATGTTATAAGTTCCTCTGTCCTCTCGTAGTTTGTATTTGACTTAGAAAATAATTACTGCATGGTACAACATTTTTGCTGCCAAAATTTTATCTTGTGCAAATCTCCTCTGATTTGTGCAGCGTCCCAGAGGAAATTAGGATAAAATGCTGAACTCCTCGTAAGTAGCATGAGGAAGTAAAAGGTGATCTATTCTTAAAAATGTTTTCTTAGGTTGTCATAGAGCAGAGAATATCCGGAGTATTTCAGTCCTGTAGAACTGAAATTGTAGAACACTTAAAATACCTTTCATTGTAGAAATGATATGTGGTTATTTGCTTTCTGTGAAAAATGAGAAAACAAACGAACAAAAACAAAAAACTACCCTCTCGCGCCTCAGTTCCATTCCTCAGAGTTCGCCATTTTCAAACATTGTAAACAGACGCTTTTTTTGGACATTATCACCATAAGGAGCTGTGTGTTGACTTACGGACCTCAGACGGTGACTGTGTGCGCCACACCGCCGCACTGCTGGTGATTCCGGTTTAGCACGCGTACTCTGTCCTGCCTCTTCCGCCCATTTCCATATTTATCCAACTTCCACAATACCTATTGGGAGCATCTCGATACAGGAAACTAATATGATCTTTGCCTTCTTAGAACTTTCGTAGTGTTACCCAGACATAACTGACCTTCAGTTCTTCTATATAATAATAAAGTGCATTGTTGCTTCAAACAACATACCTTAACCTTCATGTATCCAAAAAATTGGATAATATCTGTCAACTGAATATTCTCTAGAAGGGAATTCATTTGTCCACATTTTTTACTGCTTTTTCCCTCTTCCTCCTAAATTCAGTCAGCCATATCATTGTGGTTCCATTGACAAGGTTCATAAGATTTGTATTATGTTCTCCAACCATTGCAAAGTTTTTCATATTTTTCCTATAGGTTGATTTAAAAAAAAATCTAAAACAAAAAATCTTTGGAGTTCCTACTGTGGTGCAATGAGTTAATAATCCAGTGTTGCTGCAGCAGTAGCTTGGATTTGATCCCTGGCCCAGCAACTTCCATATGCCACTTGTGGCTGAAAAAAAAAAAATAAGTAAATAAATAAATGAATAAAAAATAAAAGAGAAACCCCTTAATTGCTTCCTATCAACTAGGTCATATGATTGGATCTCTGAGGAAGAAATTGTATTCTCTCAACTTGTTCCAGCCAATAATGTTCCAAACTCAAAAGTCAATACAAAATATAAATTACTAAAAAATCTTTCATATATTAGATTGTTTCACACTTCGTACATAGCCATGCCTTTATTTTACGACTTTCTGTTCTTCTCAGCAAAGTTGACTTTTACTTTTCTTATTAGTGAAAGAAATATGTGCCTTCGTCTTGTGACTAAGAATGTTTTTTGTCAATTAGAGAATTTGTTGGCATTGCACATACTTTCTCCTTGAGGGCATTCTTCATGAACTCATTGGATTTCCTATTCTAATCCGTACCTATTACTTTTTTAGACTTATGTTAGTGCTATTGTTTAGTTTGTTTTATTTTGTTGCCTATGTTTTCTACTTTTTAAGTTTTTAAGAAATGTTTTGCTGAGGAGTTCCCGTCGTGGCGCAGTGGTTAACGAATCTGACTAGGAACCATGAGGTTGTGGGTTCGATCCCTGGCCCTACTCAGTGGGTTAACGATCTGGCATTGCCGTGAGCTGTGGTCTAGTTCACAGACACGGCTTGGATCCCTCGTTGCTGTGGCTCTGGCATAGGCCTGTGGCTACAGCTCCGATTCGACCCCTATCCTGGGAACCTCCATATGCCGCGGGAGCAGCCCAAGAAATGGCAAAAAGACAAAAAAAAAAAAAAAAAAAAAAGTTTTGCTGAGTCCATTTTTGGGTAATTTTATTTTCCTCTCATAATGATTAGTTTTATGTGTGCACTTCACTAGGCTAAGGGATGCCCAGAGAGCTGGTAAAACATTGTTTCTGGGTGTATCTGTAAGGTGTTTCTGGAAAACATTGACATTTGAATCATCACCTAGCCAAGAAGATCACACTCAGCAGTGCAGGTAGGCATCGGCCAGTCGGTTGGGAGCAGAAGATGGATGTTCCAGCTCAGACACAGAAAAACTGTTTTAATTTCTATCTCTTCATCTTTATCCTTCAAATGCTGGAAAGTTTCATGACTTTATCTCTTAGATCCTGACCACTGGAAAGGTGGAACAAGGTACACGGACTAGCAATGGCCAGGTCACTTCAGAGCTCATTAGAAATTCAGAATCTCAGATTCCACCCCAGACCTGCTGACTGAGACTCTGCATTTTAACATTATCTTCAGATCGTTTCTGTGCACAGTCGAGTTTGAGAAGCACTGGTCCCTTGATTCATTCTTTTATGTTCACTCTACTGAACTGTCCTTTTATTAATGTGGTTCTTTATGTCATATGTTTAACTTTCAGCAACTACTTCTTACTCTCTCATTGCTTTCTTTGCACCCACACAGTTGTTGTATGGATTTCTCTTCCATTGTTCTCTAAGGATGTAAGTCACATTTTTTATTATTTGTATTTTTTTTAATTGAAGTATAGTTGATTTACAATGTTGTGTTGCTTTCAAGTGCTCAGCAAAATGATTCATTTATACATATATATTATTTTCAGGTTATTTCCCATTATAGGTATTATAAGATATTGAATACAATTCCTTGTGCTATGCAGGAACAGTAAGAGGAATAGTACAGTCTCGTTGTGTATCCACTTTATAGTACTGTACATCTTTTCATCTCAAACTCCTAATATTCCTTTTCCCCTTAGCTCTCTTAGCTCTTCCCTTTGGTAACTATATGTTTGTTTCCTATGTCTTTGTGTCTTTTTCTATTCTGTAAATAAGTTCGGTTGTATCATTTTTCTTAGATTTCACATGCAAATGTATCACAAGATATTTGTCTTTCTCTGACTCACTTCACTTACCATGATAATCCCTAGATTGCCAATCACTTTTTTTTAAAGTATCCTTCTCTTTCTTCTAGGTTTAGTTGTTGTCTTTGCAAGTCTTGACATTTGCCTTCAATTTGTTTACCTTAAAAATCTGATGATCCCTGCGTATTTATGAGATTTACAGCTAAATGACATGATAATTAGAATTAGAAGTTAATGAGGATTCCCTGTGCCCTTTTGTAGGCAATATGTACACCAAGATCCTGAGACCCAAATAGATTCAGCGGCTGTACTAATGGTTTCGTGCTGACAGGCTTCGCTTTGGGAGGAGCAGAGAGTGCTCTTAATACTCTGCCTCCATTAACGCATTTAATTTTTCCAATAATCCTACAGAGTAGGTCACAGTTGCCAGTTCATTGCCGGGATGAGGAAGCCCGGCACACGACAGAGAAACTGACAAGGTGAGGGGTACAGCTGAGGTTCAGACCTTGTTTCCAGGACACCTGGGTGGCTTTTCACCCTGGATGGAGGTGCCTTTCCTTCTTTCCCCTCTGGTCCATCCTGCAAGTCGAATCCCCCAAGGCTCTGCTCTCCCTCCCTTGTGTCTAACTTCAATCCCACAGCACAGGTTCCTTCTAGATAATGAAGAGTAATTATCAGGGTTTCAGTACCTGTATAGATGAGAAGAATAAAAGGAGCCAGCTGACCAGCTGTTTCATGAAAGCTTTCTAATGGATAGTGCTGAATGTTGCCTGCCACCTACCCTTGCTTGCACAGTCAGTGGACTGTGAATTGGAAGGCTTTACAGTGCCCCTGCACCCTCTTGAAGTTCCCTTGAAGTTGCAATATGTCATCTCCTCTGACTTAGTTTATTTGTGAATATGATTCTCCATGATTTTCTTTCCCACAAACGTCAAAATGTAATTACCTAGAATTTTTACATAAATAAAACAATTTTTGCAATTTTTGATATATTACCCTTATCAAGTTAAGGGTTGTTATTTCTGGATTGCTCTGTTTTCATTTTTATCATTAAAAAGTGTTGAGTATTATTAAATCATTTTTTGTATATTTGAGAAACAGTTTTGATTTTAGTTTATTTTAAGGTTGAATTACATTGATAATGATTTTTCAGATGATAAACCCTTATAACCTTGAGATAAAGCCTACCTGGATGATGATTTGTTATTCTAAATGAGAATTTTCACATATATGTCTATAAGTGAAATATAATTATATTTTGTTTTCTTTATTATTGCTATTTTATTTCTAAATTAATACATGAAGTGGAAAGTTCTTTCTTTTTTCTATGTTTTGGGAGAATATAAGTAAATTTAAATGTTCCTTGAGAGTTTGATGGTTCTCTTTTATAAAAACCCCCTGAGCTTGGTTTTAAAAACTACTTCTGAAGTTCCCATCATGGCTCAGTGGAAACGAATCCAACTAGGAACCATTAGGTTGCAGGTTCAATCTCTGGTCTCGGCCAGTGGGTCAAGGATCCGGCGTTGCCGTGAGCTGTAGTGTAGGTCACAGACATGGCTTGGATCTGGTGTTACTGTGGCTCTGGCATTGCTGTGGCTCTGGCATAGGCCGGCAGTTACAGGTCCAATTCGACCCCTAGCCTGGGAACCTCCATATGCCATGGGTGTGGCCCTAAAGAAGCAAAAAAATAAAAATAAAATAAAATAAAATATACATTTCCTTTTATTTAATACTTACACATTTTCATTTATTTATTTTTTTCTTGTACTTATTTTGGCATTTTATACTTTTTCCAGAACTTCATTCATACTGTCTAGGATTTCAGATATGCTAGAAAATAATTGTTCTGTAAAACCTCTGTTTTGTCCATAGTTATTTCTCATTTGAGGTCTGATTCTAAATTTGTTTGATCTTATCTCTTTATTCAGGTCAAAAAGTTTGTCTACTTTGTTAATCTTTGCAAAACTCCAATTTGATATTAAGATTTTCTATTTTTCAATTTATTCTTAGTTTTTTTTGAGAATTTATTATTTTTGTTTTTTTATTTCCCCAATATGTTATTTTCTTCCCTGCTGTACGGCATGGTGACCCAGTTACACATACATGTATACATTCTTTTTTCTCACATTATCATGCTCCATCATAAGTGACTAGACATAGGTCTCAGTATTTTCTGTGCTATTTTCTTCTTTTGACAAAGCCTGAAAGTGCTAGAACAAGGCTTATCTCTTCTGGACTAAATCAAAAACTGAGACTAGGTGACACTTTTCAAGATCAAATGGCCTGTAAGTCCAAAGCTGAGAAATCTCCAACCCATATGTTATAGCCACAGGCTTTAGCTTAAAGAGGAAGAGGGTTTGGTGAGAGGGGCTGGTTGATTTAGATGGAGGATATTATGATTTTGTGTGTAGAAAATGTCTTAATTCAATCCCTGTGACTCCTATGGACAGATCTACAATGGACGTATGTAAATTACCAAATGGATAGTTTCGGCTCCGTATAAGGGATGCATTTCTAAAGATTAAAAATGTCTGTAAAGGATATGGACCTAGAGTCAGACCTTAAATCCACATTCCAAACGTGTGGAAGTGGAGACAGATCAGCCCCTGCTAAGGGATGTTGGAAGCAAAATTCTTTGATATTAAATGCAGCTGGGATGAGCTAGATGTTATAGTCTTTCTTCTGATGCTGAGCTGCTATGATCTGGCTTCCACCACTGAGCTAGGAAGGTGAAGCTACAAAGTAGAAAACAGTGTAGCTTTAGTTGAGTCAAGACAATAAGCTGCCTTTAAGAGTTTTTGCAGCTTTGTGGTGTGTACTATATCCAGGGCTGCACACAGCTCCTTGTTTACCTGTTATCAACTGAAACTGTATTTGTAGGAAAGCTGATACCCTGCTGAATCTAGAAATTGGCTAGATATGGAAGCTACTAGAGAATGGAAGATTGCCTTGGATATGTTTCAGCATATCAAATGAAGGGAGAAAATAACTCCTAGTTACTCCTATTTAAAATGTTTTATACTGCTATCTACACAAGAAAAATGTCCAAATGTCACCCTAATCTTACATAAACCAATCTTCCTTCTGCTCCTTGGTGCCATGAATTAAGAAGCTAGCAAGCCAGAAAATAAAATCTATGATGAACTAGTGGTATATTTGTTATCTGTCGCAGATACGGGAATTTTTTTCTCTTTTTTTCTCATTAATCAGAAGCAAACAACATAGAAAAAGTATAAAAATAAGCCTCTACCAAGCTGCTGGCTTCTGTAGAGGCTGCCAGTATTCAAATTAAGAAGACTGGTGACATGTAAATAGGTAGTTTTCTTTTCTTTTCTTTTTTTTTCCTTTTCAGGGCCACACTTGTGGCATATGGACATTCCTAGGCGAGGGTTTGAATTGGAGCTACAGCTGCCAGCCGACACCACAGCCACAGCAACTCAGGTCACATCTGGGACCCACACCACAGCTCACAGCAATGCCGGATCCCCGACCGATTGAGCAGGCCAGGGATCGAACCCAGATCCTCATAGATACTAGTTGGATTCATTTCCGCTGCACCATGGTGGGAACTCCTCGTAAAGAGGTGGTTTTCTATGTAGACAATGCTGCTTAAACATTGCATCCCCATAGTGACATCCAAGAGAGGTGTGGTGTGATGAATAAAAGACGGATTTGATTCTAAGGAACATAATGTGATAAACACAAAGCCAGCAGGTGTAATATGTGCTTTGCTGTTTTTGCGAAACGGAGCTTTGGAGTGACTTCAATCCATGGCCCACTGACCTGCTCTTAGCCCATGGGTCATCTGTCCAGGACACCCAAGCCACGTGTCCCAAGAAAGGACATGTACTGTGTAGTCGTCGTCTGGCACCTGTGTGATTGCTGTTTCCTTTATAATTAAAAAGTCACTGACTGGGAACCCTTCTTATTTTATAGTCTTGCTAAGTTTTGTTCTTTCAGTGCTAGAAGTGTCTGCTGCATTATTTTTAGTCAAAAATGTTAGTGCTGTAAATAAAGCACTTATGTGTCTTCAAGGCACAGTGCAAATTTTATTTGTATGGCTATTTTTAATCTAGAAATTTAATTAAAGCAAGTAGAAATAAATGACATATAGCTAAATTTGAAGAATCTTTTTTTTTTTTTATAACTTTCCTGTTGAGATTTACCTGTGGTATTGCTAGCATAAAGTAAGACTCTAAATATATGTAATGCTGGGTCCAAGAGGAAGGCAAAATTTGCCAGGAAAAATCTTTTGGTGACTCTTTTTGTGTGTCTTTGTAAATAGAAGTTAGAATCACCTTTGAAACCACATTACTTTTTTTAATTTATTTTTTATTTTTATTTGTTTATATAATGATTTTTAATTTTTTTCCGTTATATCTGGTTTACAGTGTTCTTTCAGTTTTTTCTACTGTACAGCATGGTGACCCAGTTACACGTTTAAAATGGCAATACATACATATCTATAATAATCACCTTAAATGTCAATGGACTGAATGCGCCAATCAAAAGACACAGAGTGGCCGATTGGATAAAAAAGCAAACACCTTCAATCTGCTTTCTCCAAGAAACTCACCTTAGGGCAATGAAACTGTATTACTTTAATTAGGAAAAAAATAGGACAAAGACGGTCTGTCGCCTAACCCTGGGTTTGTGCCCAGGTGGTGCACCATGTTGCCGCTGCTTCTCCAGTGATGCCTGGAGGAGCCTCCGTTACTCAGGAGCCCCCATCCTGTGTGGTTCTCTCAGGTGCCTGTGTCAGTGCTGCTAACGCTGCGGGAGACCAGAGTGCATGAAGGTGGGGATTGGGTCTGAGTGTCCCAGGCTTGCTGCTTCAGGAGCTCGGAGGATTAGGGAGGCAATTCTGTCTTCTTAGCTGCTTAAATTTATATTTATTCAAGTCTTTGAACTTGTGGACCCTATAATGCCTATGGCAAATGATGACAATTTCAAGAGAAATGGTTGGATCTTTTGTCCCCAACCTCCTGTGTTCTTTGTCAGCAATGGGCCATGCCCTCTATTTCTTCCAAAGATTGGGCTCTGTGGTTCAGCAAACCTACAACCACCTTTCCAACTTGCTGTCTTGAAGTCATGAATCTTAGAGAAAATAAAAAATATATATAATTTTATTTTCTACACACACACACATAATTTGTTCAAAGTTGTGAATTTCATCTTCCAAATGCAATGTGAGAGGTCCAAGAAAATATTTATATACCTGAGTTCCTCTATTTTAAGTAGCACTTTATTTTCCTTGTGTTTTAAAATCACTAATAGTGAGGTGGCTTTTATAATAAATGTCTGGCAGGATAGAGGAAAAATTATAGGTGATTTTATTGCCACTAGTTTTTATCACTTGCCTACATGCAAATTTGTTCATGCCCCGCATTTCTGTTCATATAATTGGATTAGTAATTAATAAAATTATTGGATTTTGACTTTAGGCTCTTCATTGTCATTTCAAGGTATATTAGATGTATGTTTTTTCCTTTTATTTTCCTCTTTTCCTTTCCTTTCTAAACAATTCAGTTCAAAAATCGGAGGAGAAGTAAGGTAGTTTCCTGCAGTGGGAAGGCGTAGTGAGCCATGGTGACTCAGAGCAGGGTCTCAGGTAGAAGAGGACATGGAACCCTCAGGGGGCACTTGAAGCCTGAACAGGGTGACAGGTACATCTTCACAGTGTGTACCTCAGTGACAGGGTACAGGACTCTGAGTGGAAGTGGTCAGGGCAACCCTGTGGGGGGCATTTGAGAGCCCAGCAATTTGAGAAGTCTAGTCCCAGTGGTGGACTGCCTGGCAGAGGAAGATAGAGCCTGAGCAAAGAGAGAGGGGCATCCACAGAGAAGGGTGGTCTGTTGGGGGTGTCAGGGACCAAGTGCTGAAAAGGGCATCTCATGGGGGAGGGAGTTGCTGCAGGGGGGGCAATTTCAACAAAAAGAGAAGCTGGTCAGATCCACAAACACGTTAAGGGTAATGGTTTCTCTCCAGGAACAGAGTTATAATTAGAGAAAGAGAACAAAAACAAACTGCAGAATTTGGATTCAAATTTAGGTTACTGGTATGAATTCATGATTTTTAATATGAATAGATAGATGTAGAAGTAAATATGGAATTAAAATCGCTGTTAATCTGTGTGTGTGTGTGTGTGTGTGTGTGTGTGTGTGTGTATTACACACCTGTTTCCCAGCTTGATCAGCTGAGAGGGTCCAGAAGCAATGACACCTGAGTGGCAATAAGCATGCTTAGCATCTCAATCTTGGTTTCTAAATCCTGTATTTTTCCACTGAAAATAACCAGGGCTGCTTCCAGAACTGGGGCAGGTAAAAAAGGTCGTATTTTCAGAAGGCAAGGAGGCCTTCACAGAATGACAAGGGCATGTGAAAAGGGTAAAATGGAATGTCTCCACCTGGGCAAACCTAGAGTCACGTGAAGCATCACGTTGATGATAGTAACCTTGCAGTAAAATAGGAATGCATGAGTCTGTACTGGATATACTGAGAGTTTAATAAGGGACGGAAAGTTACATCATTTCCAAGTACCTCCCCATAAAATACTAATTACAAAGTGCAACCTTGCCAAAAAGTTTGGCAGATGATGCCTTAAACAATTGGTCCAAGTGCAGTTCCTCAGTGATGGGGAAATTGGCTCCCTGTGCCTCCTGATGATGTAATGGAAAGGACCAGGCATCACCCCTGTGATATTCCTGCCAAAAGCAGCTGGAATCATGAAGAAATAGCAGACCAATCCAAATGATAAATATTCTATAAAATAACTGTCCTGTCATCTTCAAAACTCTAAGGTTGTGATAGTCATGCAAAAACCAAGGAACTGAGCCAGACTAAAATATCTAAAGAGACGTGACAGTGGAATGCTATGCATGATTTTTACCTGGCTCCTTATAGTATAAAGGACATAATTGAGACAGTTTAAATGGGGCCAAATGATGATAATGTGTCGACGTTAATTCCTGATTTAGATGAATGGACTGTGATTAGGTAGGAGAATGTATGTAGAAAATACACACTGAAAGTTTTGGATTTGATAGAGAATCACGTGAGCAACTCACTCTCAAACAATGATTCTTTGTAATGTACTTACAACTTTAAGCTTGAGGTGTTTGAAAAAATATGGGCATATAACACATATTCAGTTCAGCATTTCTATAAAGCGTTATTCTGTTGCCTGCTTCGTGCCAAGCATGGCTTTAATGTTAAAGACATTAGAAGTGAATTCGTGAAATTAAAAATGCCCAGAGTCATGGGTGCCACGCATTCCTAGGTCCTAAAGCACTCTTTCTCCAATGAGAAACATGTTTCTGTCAAAAGTTGACTCTCAATTAAAAATGGTTTAACTTGTTGCAGCACGCAATTTAATTAAGTTACAAAGAAATTACAAGTTTAACAAAACTGTTCATGAAGAACAAAGCTCATATTTTTATATGCTTCAGAATAACTTTAAATGCACCAGGTCATAGAGGTCAAGGTCACTAGAAATGAATGGGTTTTCAAGAAAGAGCTTGTAACCACAATGTTATGCATGGCTGCCAATGGCCAGAAGTGATTGACAGGGAGCTTGGAGCTGAATTTAAAGAAAAGTGTAGACTCATATTTCAATTATACCGAAGTTGAAATTGGCATGGGAAAATGTATGCTACCATCAATTTTTTTAAGAGGCATGTATATGTACATTGTTCAAAACCCCCCAAATTCAATAGCTTTTATTGAAAATGTAGTAATACTGTACTTTAATAAAAAAGAATGAAGAAAAAAAGTAGTACATTAAAAATGTTTATAACAATATGTGCTTTGAATCATGTATGTTTGAGAATGTCAAGAGTAACAGACTCCAGATTTTTTTTTAATATATTAGTCACCATGGCAGTGTAACCACACTGCACATCCCCTGTCAACTCCCTTTCATCAGTGCTCTCGTGTTCTTGATTGGGGAGACCTCAGCCTCTTCCCTGAGCTTGCAAAGTTAAAAATTCTTTTCATGCCTTTATACTGAAGGTCAGTGTTGGGTGAGTTAACTCCTAACTCTCCTGAGTACAAGGAAGAAGTCTTCCAAAGCCTCCATGCTGTGAGAAGAGAGTCACTCCTGTTTTGACTTTATGGGATAAGTAGGAATAATCTAGAAATTAAAAAGTAGACTAGATTGCCCAGGGAAAGGTATTCTAGATCAAGGGCTCAACCTGAGCATAGACATCACCTGAGAGACTGTATAGGAATCAGAGTAAACTAAAATGTTGATGAAACAAAAAGATTAAGGTAGAAGATAGCAAGATATTTGGCTGGAACAATAATCCAGAAGCTCTTAAGTGATTTAGACTTTTCCTAGACTCCCAAAGGGGTTGATACATCCCAAGGGATGTGCAAAACCTGCCATCAGTGTACGTAGAAAATAGTAGAGCTTTATTTATATTTATTTCTAATCTAAGCAAATAGGAAGAAAAAAATTGTATATACTACATAGATTGATATGCTTATCTAAAGTTGGCGCATATCTCAGATGGTCACATGTGGCAGGATATTTAGGGAAAAGTGGATGTCCCCAGGTCTTGGCATCCGCTTGACTGCTGCCGGCAATTAGCATTGAAATTGCAATTGACAAGAGATGACACATTGCAGGATAGTTAAGACTGTCACCTAGTTTAAACTAAAGCAACTTTCCTGGAAGGATTAGGCATTGAAGACTGTATGAAGGCCAGCAAAAGTGGACAGCGGGAGAAATAGGACACTTCTACCTCTGGCACGAACTCTTCACCGGCCACATTAGAAAGGAAAAAGAATGATGGTCTAATTGGAACCTGACAGAAGTTTGGTCCTTAGGATAAAGAGGTACCATTTGAAATGTGGGTTCACCTCCACTGTCGTTAACCTTGACCCTTGCCCAAGGGGTGTGTTGTGCCTTGTGATGCTAGCTGGTCACAGTACTACACTGAAACCACACAGAAGACTCTTAACAAGCAGTCATCTAAAACTCAAGGACAAACTTTGATGAAGTCACCCAGTAATTTGTCAAATTTTACTAACACGGATGTAAGCTATCAGAAGCATCTCTAATTTGGTTTCTTACCCAATAGTGAAACACCAGGAAGTGCATTCTAACATTGTAACCGCCCATCCTTGAAGTTCTAAGTAACATGTATTTTATAAGGCACTGAATTACTTAGTAGTACAAAATTTGTCAATAAACAAATAAGCTATGTTAGGGAGATGTGCTTATTAGACTGACTAATATGTATACTTAGAAAAACGTGGTAGAAACCACAGAAGATTTGGAAGCAGAGAAGTGAAATGTTTAACTTGGAGGTGAGTGAATAGACATTAAAATTATTTAGGAGGTAAAATCTATTCCCTTCACCACCACTCAGAAGTTCTCCAAGTTGCATCGACCTATGCACATTTGAATCATGTCTCCTCACTCATTCTATGTTAATTTGGGGAAATTACCTCAACCTCTTCAGCCTTAGATTCCCCACTTGTCAGGTGAGGATGTGATGCTGCTGTATTGAGCTTTAGTGTGGTTCGTGCGGACACCTATGTGATGCCCTCACACAGGTTACACGTAGTAGGTTTTCCAGCATCTACGTAGCATATGTTCTTGTAAACTGCCTTTTCGTAAGTGGTATCTGTATGTAATATTTTAAGAGGAACTTTTATATAAGCATTAGATATATTTTGAAAGATTTTTTTTCTGAGAAAAGTAAATCTTTTGAGTTATAGAAGGGAGAGTCCTCAGAATAGGAGTGCTTTGTAGGAGACTCAGCTACCTAAGGTGAGTCAAATTTTGATTAGCTCTACAATTAATTTATTAAAGGATTAATTAGAAGAGACTGGTTAATGTACTTGTATTGGCTTGTGTCTCTGTAACCACAGCAGATCTAGGTGTGACTGGAGAATTAAATCTCGATACATTATAGCTAATACTCAGAGCTCAGTGAGCATGGGGGCCTGTGGCTTGAGTGTTCCAGAAGGCTTTTGAGGTGCATCCTAAAATACAGTGAAACAAAATCCTTGGGTTACAATCTTTTATGAGTGGACCAAAAGCAGCAATTTACAGTCTGTTAGTTTTATTATGTCTCTATGGATGTAGTTTTCAACTTTCTGACCACATTTGTAATTTGTCAGATATGTACAAGTTACCTCAAGTAGTATTTATTCACTTGTTATGGACACATCTTTCTCTCTATGCAATTGACCGCATCTCATAATAGCCACCCCTTCTTCAGATGAAATGCTTGCCAGTACCCTTGGTGTAAGTCCCAGAGCCTCTTTAACTTGATCCTCTCAACAATATTCGGAGTTAAGTGTCACTGTCCTTGTTTTACAGATGAGTAAACTGTGGCTCACTGGGAAATAGATTGTCCAAGGCCTCAAAGGCATTCAGGATCTGAGGTGGCCTGAGACCCACGTCCCCCCAATTCTGGAGTCCATGTCCTTGACATCAAACCATTCCTGCACGAGAGTTTTCCCTAGTTATTTAACTTGCAATATGTTCTTTGAATTTATGAGGAACTTTGAAAAGAAATGCAAAATGAATAAATATGGATATCAAGAGCAACACAGAAATGCGAGTTAATCAGCAGAAGTAAAAATAAAGAAATTTATTACATTCTATTCAAATAAATAGCTCATAGGATGGTAACTACTGAACTTCCCAATCATTTGATGATTTCAATAAAATGATTCACTTCTCCATGTAAACCTTAAAAAACATGTGGGCATTAAATGTCTAACATAAATAACACATGTTTTTGGATCACTACCCGAAAGAGATGGCATTCCACACATCAAGTTCAAGGTTAACAGAATCATAACTAATCAGCTACAAACCTACATTTACCTCTAAGCCCCTTCTGCAAACGGAAATGAGGAAGGAAACCCTGGATTTCACAAATCTGCTCATCTTGTGGATTTCTAAGGAAAATTCCTGCAGTGAATGGGTCTTGTGAGGACTCATTTATCTCTGCAATGACAGCTAGTGCCCAGGTCATCATTTCTTTTAAAATTTACTCTTGGCCAGTCCTGACTCTCATAAGGTTACATTTGTATCTAGGTATAATTCACTTGCAATAATGTTAAGTCTGATTTGTCAAAGAGGCTTTCCCGGGTGACCCTGTGTGTAAGGTGGCACATTCCTTCAGCCCCACTCCAGTCAGCTCAGTCCCATCTGTTTTTCTCCCAAGTGTTTATCTACCTCTTTACCTCTAAACTATCACGTATCCCTCTGTCTTACTTTTCTGTTATCAGAAATCGTCCATGGTCAGTCATCACCACGCTCACCTTCCGTCCCATTCCCCCTCTACTAGAAAGGAAACTCCACAAGTGCTTCAAAATACGCCTGGCCCATCCAGTTTTCAGTGTATATCGTGTGATTGAATATATTCATAAATAAAAATATGGTTTTACATAAAAGTCTTCACAATATTTCTTTCAATAGGACACTTATAGATACATTTAAAACATTTAAGTTTGACGCCTAAATTACATATTTCATTTCAGGAATGGTTTAAATTATGGGTAAATTATGTTGTAAAAAGAAAGTTAAATTTTACCACATTTTTTAAAAAGTGAGTTAAAACTAATAATGGAAAATTAAACCATGTTACCATGAGAGCAAGACAATTCAGATATTGCACGGTAAAAACTTGAATGAGTCTTTCCACTCACATTAGAAATGATTTATTTGTAACGTCCTTCAAATTAAGGGTCCTTCTCCCACAAGTGGCAGCAGGTCAAGTAGAGGAGATAAAAATTCAGGTAAAAATAACTCCACTATCTAAAACCGTGTAGGAAAGATAGAGTCGTGGGCCTTGCTTTTCTCAGCTTCCAGGTATCTTTTCATTGCCCCTTCATTCCTGAATCACCTCTCTGCATTTCTTCCTACAACCCAGTTCCCAGGGAGGCGCTGGACCAGTTGTTAGTTTCCGGTTTCAGCATGTTGCTGTGCCCTTCCAGTGCCTGCATCTTCTCTGCATCTTGACCTTCTGCCTTGTTCTGACCTTCAGAATCAAACTGCCCGGTTCTGGCCTGTTCCTGTCTTTGCTATTCAGTCTGCATTCCTCAGTTAGGCTTGTCCACCAGCCAATTCTGCAAAGAGCTCAGTAGATTAGGTAACTGGTTCATGTAATGTATTCCTTTGTTACCTTTTCATTTATTCGCAAAACTTTTATGTAGAGCCCACGTGTGCCCAGGCCTATGTGGTATGCAGGAGAAACAAGACAGATCACGGCTTGGCTGTGCTCTCAGGGAAGTCCTGCTCAGTGAGACCTGTGGATGCATAAAAACGTTATCAAGAATTATGCAAGATTTTGGAGTTCCCGTTGTGGCTCAGTGGTTAACGAATCCGACTAGGAACCCTGAGGTTTCAGGTTCAATCCCTGGCCTTGCACAGTGGGTTAAGGATCCGGCGTTGCCGTGAGCTGTGGTGTAGGTTGCAGACGCGGCTCAGATCCCGCATTGCTGTGGCTCTGGCGTAGGCCAGTGGCTACAGCTCCCATTAGACCCCTAGCCTGGGAACCTCCATATGCCCGGATGCAGCCCTAAAAAAGGCAAAAAGACAAAAAAAAAAAAAATGCAAGATTTAAAACTAACTTCTTCAGTGTTTCTCAAATGATATTTACCATAATATATTTGTTTGTTCTTCAGTTTTGATTGCTTGAAGTAAATATTTAAGAGAGTGCAACCAACCCATATATTGATAACTAGATCCATGTACATTTGGATGCACCTGTTTTTGAGGTGAAATTGTTTGATCCAAGATTAATAGGCTAAATTATAAAACTTGACATGGTGGGAGCCCAGGGCAAGGTGGAAAAACCTTACCAGAATGATGTTAAAGAGAAGACAAATGTGTGTCTGCATATTTCCAATACGATATAGAGACCTGCATGTGGATTCATAAATACTTGAGAAGAATGTTCAGGAATTGCCCCCTCTGAATTTCTTGTTCTCTGTAAGGAGCAGGATGCTGGAATTACTGACAGAAGCAAGGGAGAGGAAGTTCAGCTCATAATTTGAAGATATTTATACCTTTGCTAGTTTCTTTCACGGTACAAAGGCATTAGCGGGAGTGACAGGCACAAGTTATGAACCATTTACTTAGGCTATCTGGAGGGATTTAATCTCACTTGGGTCATGGAGTTGAGTATTCTCTGGGAATTGGAGCTACTGTGATAGGCCCTATCTGTCGGCCTGGCATCCGGAGATAAGGGTTTAAGTCCAGCTGGAATTAGAAGCAGCAGAATTAGCTGGAATGCAGGACTGTAAACCTTTTGGCTCAAATCATGAAATGCCTCTGGGTAGCAGTTCAGATCTCTCCGATGGAGCTTTGGCTCTGGGAGCTGAGCAGGAAACAAACATTAATATCAAGGACTTTCTCAGTGTGCATCATAAATTCAACCCCTTATAATGAAGTCTATGCTTTTCATCAATCTTGTGGTTCCTTTATAAAGTATCTCTAGAAGACTGATTTTCCACTTCATCAACATTCATATGTTTATTTAAAAAAAAAAAAGGCCAGGAAAAATGTTGGAAAAGCCAATGATTTTAGAATCCACAAGGTGAATTTCTGCATACCTTGTATGTGTATAGCACTTTAAAATATCAGAAATAGAGGTTATTAAATCATAATAATACTGTATTTTTTATTTGCATTTACCCATTTAGCTCCTGAAACTGTATCTTTCAAAAATATGGAATGTGGCCAACATAGGTATGTTTATTTACTATCTGGTATTACAAGACCAGAGTAATAATGCATATATTAATAGAATGGCAGAGACGTTCACTAAGGATAGAAACTTAATTGTGAGCAATGAATAATACCAAACATTGCATTTATGTTTTTATAGTAGTCACGTACCATGAGTGTTCCTTCATCAAAACAAAATTTGTTATTTCAACTGCTACTATGTAAAATCCATGGCCTTTCTTTTCTATCCATAAAGTTAAACAAAACGTCATATGCAGTATAGGTAGGCGATTCGAACATACCTGAGTTCTCCATTTTTAATCATGGTGACTCCTTTGTCTGACCTGGGTGCTTTTAATTTTAAGAAAGCAGAAAACTGTCAATGCCTGCAGAGAGTTTAGAGTGCATTAAACTTGCCTTGAGGTGTTCAATTTAATGAAAATAATTCTCCAGTAAGCATTCCAAAGGATTTCTAGCAGGTCAGTCACTTGGTTGGGCCTCTGAACCTAGACTTATTCACATTTTCTACATTTTAATAATTCTAACTTGATGGTGTTCTATGTGAGTCTAATGTTTTTAATAATAACCATCGGTTTGATTTTTGAAAGGTCTTCATGAGCTGAATGGGCAAGCATGAGCTTTATTAATCAACTGTATTAATTCCATCTAACCACTTCCCTCTTTCCTTTTCATCTCTATCTTGTTCTAAACAGCCGTATGATATAAAAAGCATTAAATTCTATGTCTTTCTTTGTATTCTCAGTTAACCTTAATTATCATAGCATTTTTGTTTTAATGTCATATAGCTATACTTAGATCATGATCTTACCTACAAGACTAAAAACGTTTGTGATAACACTGCAGGCTTGTGTCATAGAGAAAGGAAATATGACCAAAAAATAAAGTCTTTATTTATTCAAAATGAGATGATATTTCTAGTAAGATGCCTCTTATGAATGATGTTTCAAGAGATCCTAGCGTAGCTAGTGAGGCTATTAAAAGTGCAGTCACTGATTATTTAAGAATCCTGTGTTTATAAGAGCAAGAATAAATAGCTAGACGGCAGTAAGAGGCACACCTTGACAAGTAGGATGGAGACTGGCTTTTATGTGTCAAGTTCACTGTGGATCATCAAATTCCCTAGTACCTCTTAGGGTCTAGCATTTTCCAAACCTTAAGCCCCAGAGAAAAACACTTGCACATTTCTGTTGTTCTTGGGAGGAACGTCAGTCTCTGTCCTATTCTTCTTGTTTTGCTTCATATTTTGTCCCGAATATTGTCCCATATCATTTCAAATTTATCGTAGGTCTTAAAGGCTCATAATAGCCTAGTATATGCCAGTGGGACATTTGGATACTTAAATTATATAGTTGTCTAAGTCGAGCTTTTGTGATGTCCTATATTTAGAATTGACTGGAAAGAAAAATCACTGGACTGTAAGACGAATCAATAAAGAGAAACCCCAGCTTCTCTGTATTTAGTTTAGTGGGTACAATAGAGTCACAAACAGGTGGAATCTAGGCAGGAGTGGTTACCTCCACAATAATGCTTTATTTCCCTTTAATCCTGGCTACTATTTTCTGCCACTGGGAAGGTATAGGTAGCAACAGAGTCTCCAGAGGCTCCAGAATTCGCCCTTCTAAACTTCTAATGCTGATTAAGAGAGTATTTATTTATTTATTTATTTATTTATTTATTTATTTATTTTTAGGGCCTCACACCTGTGGCATATGGAAGTTCCCAGGCTAGTGGTCCAGTTGGAGCTGCAGCTGCCTGCACACACCGCAGCCGCAGCAACGCCAGATCTGTGCCAAATCTGCGACCTACACCACAGCGCTCAACAATGCAGGATCCTCAAACCACTGCGTGAGGCCAGGGATCAAACCGACATCCTCATGGATACTAGCTGGGTTCTTAATCCGCTGAGCCACAATGGGAACTCCAAGAGAGAAATATTTTTATGTAAAACACATTACTTATTTTCAGAATGGCCAACTATTACTTTTATTTCCTACTAATCCATAGTTATTTTTATTAAAACATAGAAACAAGATATATAGAAAGTATATACAACACAATGTGCCCTTATCTCTATGCCTAAATTCTTCATTATTATAAATCAATCAATCAAATATACCTTACTTAACATACCTAATGAGGTTAGTGATAATCCCTTAGTACTATCTAATATACAGTAAGGTTGTCAACATATGGATATGATTGTTGAAGATAAGTAATAGATGCTGGAGAGGTTCATTATACATTCTTGACTGGGTATCTCTTGATTTTTTTCTTTTGAAAAAAGGTGTACAATTCAGTAGCTTTTGGTCTGTTCACTAACATTTGAATGCTTTCATCATCTCCAGAAGAAAAGCTCTTCCCAGTAACATATCATTTCACATTTATCATAGGCCTTCTGAACACTTTGGAACACCCCATATTCCCCCTCTGCCCTTCATTCTCCCCATCACTGGCTGCTGTTAGTTCAGTTTCTGTGTCTATGGATGGGCCTGTTTGATATTTCATCGAAATGGAAACATGTAATATGATGTCGTCTTTTGTAACTGTCTTCTTTCACTTGGCATAACATTTCAGGTTTCATCCGTGTTCGTTGCATGTATCAGTATTTTATTCCTTTATATTGTCAGATATTCCAATGTGTAAAATATACTGCATTTTGTTTACTCAGTTGATGCATATTTGGGTGATTTCTAACTTTTTGCTGTTATGAATGGTGTTGCCATAAATAACTGTTTACCAGATTTTGTGTGGACATGTTTCCCAAAGTAGTGATGCCAATTTGCATTTCTGCCAGCAATGAATGAGGATTGCAATTTACCCACATTTTTGCCAACAGTTGTTATTGTTTGTTTGTTTTTAACTTTAGCCATCCTCATGGGAGAGAAGTGATACCTTGTCGTTTTGATTTTGCGTTTCCTTAGCAAGTACTGTAGAGGAGCATCTCTGCTTATTGGCCATTTGTGTATCTTCTTTGGAGAACTGTCTGTTTAAGTCCTTTGCCCACGTGTTTAATTGGTCACATCATTGTCGTAAGAGTTCTCTGCAGACTGAATACATAGACAGCTCCTTTTGTGATGTGCAAATATTTCCTCCCATTTGGTGGCTTATCTTTTCACTTTACCCTGATAGTATTCTGGAAGCTCAAAAGTTAAAGTTCAAAGCATCTATTTTTTTCTTTGTTCACTTTGCTTTTGGTATCATATTTAAGAAACCATCCCCAAACCAAGGTCATAAAGATTTATTCCTAAGCTTTCTTGTAAGAGTTTTGCAGTTTTATCCCTTGCATGTCAGTGTCTGCATTTAACTTAATTTTTATATAAAGGGTGAAGTAGGAGGTCAGCTTTACTCTTTTGCATGACTATCCAGCTGTCCTGTGTCATTTATTGAGATTACTCTTTTACCATTAAGTCATCTTGGTACTCTTTTGAATATTGATTGAATGCTTGGCTGAATTTACCAGTGAATCCCTCTGGGCCTGGGATGTCTTTCTTGGAAGTTTTTAGGCTATTAATCCAAAAACGTTATTTATTATAGGTCTCCTCAGATTTTATATGTCTTCTTGAATGAGTTCCAGTCTTTCTGGGATTTGTCCATTTCATCTAGGTTATCTAATTTGTTGGCATAATCTTATCTGCTCTTACAAATATGTAATCTATTTGTTCGAGGAAATTCCTAGACAAATAAAATATTTTTGCTAAGCCAGTTGCATTTTTCTTGTAATTCTCTTAATGATTAGAGAGGTATGAAAAATAATTTGGAAAAAATGATAAAATATACAGTTAATTTTAAAACTGGCCGTATATTATTAGTTTGTAGTTGGCTGGTGATTGAGAGAGACGTGATTGTCCTAGTTCCTCGTGTTCTGGAGCTGCCGAGAGATGAGGAGGTCATGGAATGGCTCTGGATCCCGTACCTTCGGTTGTCAGGATGCTTCCAGAATCCTTGGAAACTCCTTAGATATTTGCCTTCTTGGGATTATCATTGGGAGCCAGAGTCAACTTAGCCCATAGTGCCTAACTTTTGCTTTGCCTGATTCATTTCTGAATTATGAGGATGTAGGTAATACTGTGGCTTTTCTGGACGTCTCCTTTGACGTGGGGCAGGTGAAGCATTTGGACCCGTACTGGAACGCAGCCCCCACATCCCGCAGTCTTCCTATTTTCTTCCGTCTCTGGCTTCTAACTCTGAGAGCACTGCCTTTCAATCCAGAGGAATACTGGAGCTCGTGGGTGTGGGAAGCTGGAAGTCCATGCTGTGCTCTCCCGTTTTGAGTTTTTACAGCCTGGATGTTAGTCTGGACGCTCTCTGAGGTAGACTCTGTTCTTCATTCATTGTGAAGCACAGAGCCTGACACAGAGTGAGTACTCACTTCTAAACTAAACTGAAACAAAAATAAAACCCCAGGCTGCAGCTCCAAAACTATCTTCATTAAATCCAAATATATATTTAATTTCTTTTTCAGTCCCCTTTCCTTATTGTAAGGGTACACACCCTCATGTTCTCATTTCTTTTATTACAATCATTTTTTCGGAAAGTTTCTGATATTATTTATTGGGACAACATAACGTAATTTTAGTCATTATGTCACAACTGGGGACATTTCCATCTGAATCATTCTCTCGTATCATGAAATGAGAAAGTCTAGCCAGGAATTAAAAGGTAAGTAATACTTATATCAAGACAAGAATGAAACAAAACAAGCAAAAAACTCTCTCTTCCTTATGATTACATTTGTGTTTCCCACCTCCATCCTGAGTGACTCGAGTGCTTGTGCATCTTGGGAATCTTAGAAAAGGAGATTTCTCAATGAAATAAGACTGGTCTGGGAAAGCGTGCAATTGGGAACTTTTATGGCATGTTCCTTGATATTTACAACTTTATGTTTCTTTCCTGGTGTGTTCATATTTTCATCTTAATTTAGTTTTGAATTTCATTCCAGTATCCTCAATTATTCATCCATTTCATTTAACATACATGAATTAAGCAACATATTTTATGCACGGCAGCTATAGATCTGTCTGAGATTCAGGCAGAAAAAGGTCCCTTCTCTCAAGGAGCTTGCATTCTAGCCAGAGAGACAAATTTTTACAGTTCACGCATAACTAATGATGCAGTTAAGATTGAGATAAGTGCTATGTAGAAGTGTACAAAATCTGCTCACATTCACCAGCTGTGTCTGTGAAGGTGTGTGTGTCTTCCACCTGTTCAGCCACACTTTTCTCCAGGGTAGGCTTGCTCCTCCCTGAGATGCTAATCTTTGTCCAAACATTTAGTCTTAACACTTAGTATTTGACTTGGGTTGGCTCTGGATTTATCTGTTGATAAAAATAGAAAGAAAAAAAAATCCACATTTTTAAAGATTATATTTTCTGGTGCTAACACTGCTACTATGGAAACAGCTAATCTTTTTGCTCATCCATTTCTTCCTCTTTTTTCCTCTCCATTGGTGAAAAAGATGCTACTTCAAAACACATTTGTGTGCCGTGGAGCTTCCTATACTCTGAAGAAGATGATCTGTTTATTCCCTTTTTAAAAAGGCTTATATCCCTAGGCATCTCTGATCTCAAAACAGCCAGATCTGCTAACATAAAGAGTCCACTCATGTGCTCTGAGGCTCTGAGTTTTGAGAGGTGTCCAGATTCGTTATAAACTCATTAAAAATTTAAGATAGTTGAGAGCCAACTGGGGTGACTTCACTGTAAACATTAGAAAGAAACACTCCCTGAAGAGTCGTTGGAAAGCGGGATAATGAAAGGGTATAATTTTTATTAAAAGAAAAGGGTATACATTAATTGTGAGCTCATTCTTTACTCACTTGTTGCTGACTACTGAAAATCTCGAAATAACATAAGGACTTCAATGGAGAAATTTCTAAAGCCTTGAAAACACTCTTAATGGAACTAATTAGACAGATAGAGCATAATGGAGATTCTCTCTCATAGGCACTGTTACGTGACTTTATTTTAAAACCTTCATCACTTTATGTTGTGCTTTCCTCAATCACTTTTATTTACAATAAAACGTCTCAGTTTAGAGATTGAAAATTCTTTTAGCATAGATAAAATTCTGTTACCAAAATATTCGTTTTATTGTAATGTGACTAGTTTAAGTTGAGAATAAATGGAAGCTACTTTACCCATCCCCCAATTGGTAAAGATAATTCATGCCATTTGCTTTTTAGCGTTATTTACGTTTGAAAAAAAATTAGGCCTGGCTCTCCATTATCTGAATTCCCTCAGTATATTATACATTATACATTTATTCATCACATATTTGGCTTATTTATTTATTTATTTTAAAATAAACATTTGTATTATTGAAATGAAATTATTTAAATCATTTTAAATATTTTAAAATACAGCATATGGAAATTCCCAGGCTAGGAGCCGAATTGGAGCTACAGCTGCCGGCCTACACCACAGCCACAACCGTACCAGATCCGAGCCACATTTGTGACCTACACCACAGGTCACAGCAATGCCAGATCCTCAACCCACTGAGCGGGGGCCAGGGATCGAACCTGCGTCCTCATGGATACTAGTCGGGTTCATTACTGCTGAGCCACAATGGGAACACTAAATATTTGGTATCTTTATATCCTCCACTAAATTGTGGCATATTTGTCTTCTTTATCTTTGATCTCTGGGCTTTAACACAGAGCTTAACACATAGTTGATGCATGATAAATGTTGCACTGACTGAAAAAATCAAATTTTTGTTGCCTATTTGACATTTTATATATAGACAAAGGCTCTAAGTTAATAAACATTAATATAGTTAATAATAAGACCTTGAAGTCAGAAGATCTATAATGTAATCATCCCTTAATTTCAGCTCGCTTCTTTTTGTAATGTGCCCAATACCTTATTGTCAGTCTCCATTGCATATGACATAATGGAATTCTCTATGGAATTATTTGTTTCTTCAGGTAGGCTTGCACTGGTTCTATAATAGGGGTATCTTTATCTCCCTTACTTCTGAAAACTCTGCTTCCCTGCCCTTCCCACATCCCACACACTTTTGGTCCCCAGGGGCTTTTAAGACATGTCTCCCGCGCCCTGTCTGGATTTGTCCTCTGAGCCATCAGTCTTCCTGTCCCCACTGACCCGCTCTGCGAGGGCACACACACAGTGCACACACACACAGGGGACGCCGGTCAACTCGTCTGTGCTAACATAGCGCTGGGTGAGGATAGAATCCCATGTCTACTTAGCTCTCTTTTTAAAAATTGGACTTTGGAGACTGTTTTCACATTTAGTGGAATTTCATTTTGCAGTAGTAATTGCAGGCTCTCTGACAGTCCAGAGATACGAATATTTTGTTCCAGGTGTGCTTTTATATATCATTACTCAGTAACCTTCTTCTGCCTCATAATTAAGCCTTGCTTGGGTTTTTTCTTTCTTTTTTTTTTTTTTTTAATAGGCACTGCAGAGAAGCTATGCTACAAAATACTCCACTTAGTAGCATAGCCCAGGAAATTGATTAATGTATGCTTTCAATGAATATAGCATTAGTATAAATTACATTAAAAAAAAACACACAGGTAACTCAGGGAGCCCTCAGGTCATCTGCGCAGCTACTGTCACAGTATAACCCAGTTGTCACATTAATGCTCATGACGTTTGGGATCTGCACGTAAGTTCTGTTCCTAAAATCCAAATGACACGAAACCGTGATACCCAAGGTACAGTGGCGGGACTTTAGATGCCTCTCAGACCACTTCAGATGGGTATCTTCCCACTGCAACCACAGGCTGTAGGGCGTTCCCCATTCATGAACAAACTATCTCCCACCGCCTAGTTTAAAGAAACCAGTCATCTCTGGAGTCACCCTGCATCCACAGTACAGCTTCTTCTCTAGCTTACTCTGCAGATGAAGTGGAATTTTAAGGAATTCTATGATTTGGCTCCAGATACACATTATGTTCTAAATGTATAAAGAGGGATGTATAACCTAACCATTCAGATATTTCGGATGATATGAATATAATGCATTTCATAGTTTTGAACCCTCTGAAAAATTAATTGGATATCATTATTATCATTCTTCTTATTATTGGAATTTTACATGCATTTCACTCATTTTAATTCTCGTTATATTTTAATTATAATAAGATTCATGGAACTTCCTATTGTGGCTCAGCAGCAATGAATCTGACTAGTATCCATGAGGTTGCAAGTTCAATCCCTGGCCTACCTGAGTGGGTTAAGGATCCTGTGTTGCTGTGGCTGTGGTGCAGTCTGGCAGCTGCAGCTCTGATTCAACCCCTAGCCTGGGAACTTCCATATGCCACACATGCAGCCCTAAAAGAAAAAATATATATATAATAAGATTTTTAGTATCTTGAGACAGACAACAATTTTAATAGCCATTAATTGTTAACATTAAATCTCAGAGAAGTGAAGAAATAGCAACTTCCCTATTTTGTAAATATCAGTACATATATAGATTACAGATCCTCTTGCAGGTGTTTTTAGTAGAGTATGTCAGACTTGGTTTAATGTGAAATGTAAATAGTTCCTAAGGTGAAGAATAGCAGTGTCTGTGTTTTTTTCTGACATCAAGTTATTATAACAATAAATGGATTGTGACTATTTTTAATTACTGAAAAGATAAGTTGGTTCTCTATGAAGGAGATTTGATATTCAATTACTAAGCAGAAAGACATATTTAGTTCATAAGCTGAAGAAAATTAACCTTCCAGTTTGGGGAAGTGAAAAGTGTACATCATAGTATAAAGCATTGTTCTTGCTATTCTAATAATTACATTTTGTACAAGATCCCAATGGTATGGTTTAATGTAAAGGAAAAGAGTAACTAACATTGAACAGTGTTTTAAAGGAAGAAAAATACTTTTCATATTTTTGATGTTACTATGTTATCTTCCAAACAAATGTGTAAAAAAAAAAAAAAGTTGGTATAAATTCTTAAATTACACCTGGAGAAATCAGAGCATTGTAGAATTTAAATGACTTCTGCAAAGGCACAACCTAATAATATCTAAAGTAGTGAGTCTGGAACTCAGGTACTTTTACTCTACATTCTTTATTTTTCTATCACGTTCTCTCTTAAAAATCAGTTGAATCGCTAGATCTTAATAAACACATATGGTCTGCGTTGTTTGATGCAGAGAAACTTTTGTTTCCATCAACCTTGATAGCTGAGGAAGAATCCTAGGGGAATGCAGTTGCCCAAATATTCCAAGCACAAAAGTAAAAGGACTTTAAGATATAGACACTTGCAATAATCAGTTGCAGACAGCGGTTGAGAGATATTTGATAGAGAAATACAAGAATTTGTTTTCCAATAAAAAGCACTTAAATGCAATGTTATCCTGGCTTTATAAAAACATCCTCATTATCACTAAACACGTCTTAATACCTCATGGTTGAAAGACATTAGAAAATCAAATAATTTTATGCATAGAGAAAAAATTTCAGGAAGATTAAAAATAATGCATACCTCTATATTTCTTTGTAAATGTATCTTTGGGTTTATAGGCAGGGGATGCAAACCCAAAGGTACATGGAAAATCAGCTGAGATGGGAGGAGGGGTCAGAGCCAAAAGAGTTTCTCGAGCCATGTTAGGAAACAGGGAGCAGAGCCTGTCCTGAGTGCGGGGTGGGACCACAGGAGGCCTTTGAGCAGGAGCCCAGCTGGTTCTCATTTTTGTTTGGAGCGATCTCTCCAGCAGGTACATGGAGGAAGCATTTGAGGGAACCGAGATGGATTGCGGGACACTGGGTAACGAGTTATTGTAATCATCCAAAAGAGAATCGGAGGTGTCCGAATGGGGTTGTGGCTTTAGGTCTAGAAAGGAGGACGCAGATCCACTGAATATTGAGAGGAGGAGACTTCATCTATAAGAATTCGCTTTGTTCTCCCATCGTTGTGTTGCGCTGTAAGCGTCTAGACATAGCTCTCAATGCTACACAGCAGGATCTCATGGTAAATCTGTTCCAAGAGCAATAGTTTGCATCTGTTAACCCCAAGCTGTACAGTGGAAAATAAGTAAATAAATAAATAAATAAATAAATAAATAATTAAAAGATTATGTATATATATGTATGTATATAAAAGAATTCACTTTGGAGTTGGAAAACCTGTCCGTTCTGTATTGTGGAATTGCCAATTGTTCCCGAATGTCATTCTCACTTTTCCAGTAGATTGCCATTTTCTGGAGATCTTAGTCTGTGTATGCATATATTCCCATTTACCTTCTGTTTGACCTTGTTACAATAGAATGATGCGTCCAGAGGGTACTGTGTCCTGAACAGCTCTTTCTGCCTTGCCAAGAGGGCTGGATGCTGAGCTTTGGGAACCTTATGATAACTTTTCTACTTCCTTCCTGTCGCCAGGCCATCAGCTGTCATAGCTCACAGTTCCCAGGTTGCCAGTTTCTGAAGATTTCAAAGGAAAGGTTGAATCACATCTGGCTTTGTGATTTTGCGTGAAGATGAAGTGTAAAAAAGAGCCCTATTATAAAACTATCAAATCAGATCTTTCTCTAGTCTTTTTCCAAGTGTTCATTTGGAAACGCATGTAATAACACTACCCTTCACGTGCTGTCTTCCCCAGTTATAACTGCCCTATCTTATTCACACAACCAAAACAGAAACCTTTTTATAGGTTAATGCAGTTTTAGGCACAAATAATTATTTCTGATACATTCCCAAGGTAAATGCCCAAGATAGCTTTCCTATGCTTAGTCATTTTGAGGTAGAAGGCTAGACCTTGCCAAATTGTCCAGAAAAGTGGCTTCATTATAAAAGTTGGAAAAGTTTTACACTAATTTCTAATTAAAATATTACTATTTTTTCTTGGCCTTGGGTGGAGTGATGGCAGATGTTATCTGAACTTAGTTTGAGAAAATATTTCCTTAAACCAGAGCATAATTTTGTGCAAGAAATGTGCTGTGTGTTTCCGTTTGCTTCCAATTCCTAAATAATGTCACAATTACTTCTGGGAATAAATTTCTTAATGTGGCGTGTATCAAAATCAAGCATGAGCATGTCTTAGCTGGCAGACTAG
Organism: Sus scrofa; assembly: GCF_054392235.1. Classification (NCBI taxonomy): domain Eukaryota; kingdom Metazoa; phylum Chordata; class Mammalia; order Artiodactyla; family Suidae; genus Sus; species Sus scrofa. The sequence continues at coordinate 6,079,942 of NC_139383.1, forward strand.
TTTCAAGAAATGTAATCAGTAGTTATAAGCTGTGGAATACATTTGAACAAATTGTGTGCATGTACTGAAATCATGAGATTTAAAACTGTGAAAAATGAGAGAATATTGCCTTTCAGAAAGCAAGAACCTTTGATCTGTGGCTGATACCATATATTTTTAAATGAGCCAGTTCGAAGTGTTATAAAAAAACCAACAGATGTCTGAGATAGATTTCAAATTATTATAGGCAAATATAGTCTTGTGAAAAAAAGAACGGATATTTTAAAGCAAGCTCTTATTTCCTTATCATAAACTGTCCTGGATTTTTTGTTTTTGCTAAACATTGGTAGTTCCTGGTCAATAGGGATGTGGGGGAGTATTTCGAAGGACTGCTGAAAGAATCATCACAACTAGTTGACGAGAGATCTTGACCAGGTCCATCAATTTTACCTGCATACCTTCTGCTCTGTCGGTAGAATGGACAGAACGCCCAGACAGCTCTCATTCGTCAAGCCCCCACCACCACTTGGGGCTGTAGAAGTCCTGGAGGGCTGCCCTGATGTGGAGCCTGGGTGTGCTGGAAAAGGGAGCAGTCAAATCAGGGATTCTGCAGCTCGTGGGATTGGTTTGCTTTCCAGAGCAGTGTAATAGGTTAATATCCAAGCCAGTGAATGAATTAAACCAGGATTACAGCCCAAACCAAGGAACAGTCTGTCTGCTTATGTGTCGGGCCTGCCAGGGAGGAAAAAAATGCTGTTATTGGTCCCCAAGGTTTTGGAATGTCAATTCCTCGTATCCCTCCCTCCGCTGCCTTTTGAACCAACAGGGAAATGGATGTTGGGTCAACAGGCACCATGTCACTGATGAAGCCAGTCTGAGGAGGGCAGAGCATACTTGTAGCCACGTCTGCCCCCAGTGTTCCCACGGGGTGAAATACCATAGCCTGTCACAGAAGGAGCCTGTGGACGATTGGATAGGTGAGCGAGTGAGAGAGGAGAAAGGAGAAAAGGGATGGGCCTGGGCAAAGGCAGGAAGGTAGGGAGAGAACGGTGTTCCCCTAAAAGTATTGTTATTTCACAACATGAAGAATTAGAATTATTTACGACTAAGATCTAATTTGCTCTGCAACAACCGTCTTTCACAGTACATTGGATGAAAGAAAGAGACATAGGAAAAAAAAATTAGAGAAGTTGGTTTTATTAAATACTGAGCTACAGAGGAAGAAATTATAAAATAATAATGAAGGGGGAGTTCTTACAGTAAGGTGTGGGAAACTTCAAAACACTTTTGATATGAACATCAGCCAGTTGGAATTCATCCTGAGAAAGCTCAGATAACTACAAATTTAGTTTGTTTTAAACCAGATTTGAGACTTTTTCTCTCCTGTCTCTTTAGACCACAAATAGGCTGGAGTGATTTTTAGAGGTGATTGAACCTTGGTTATAACCAGAGGCAGGGGGAAGAAAGAGTAGGAAAGGGAGAGAGTAAGAAAAGATAGTTGTGGAGTTCCCGTGGTGGCGCAGTGGTTAACGAATCCGACTAGGAACCATGAGGTTGTGGGTTTGATCCCTGGCCTCGCTCAGTGGGTTAAGGATCCGGCGTTGCCGTGAGCTGTGGTGTAGTTTGCAGACGCGGCTCAGATCCCGTGTTGCTGTGGCTCTGGTGTAGGCTGGCAGCTACAACTCCGATTAGACTTCTAGCCTGGGAACCTCCATATGCCACGGGAGCGGCCCAAGAAATGGCAAAAAGACAAAAAATAAATAAATAAAATAAAATGAAATAAAAATAAAAATAAGTTAAAAAAAAAAAGAAAGAAAAGATAGTTGCATCTTGAAATTTAAGGACCCAGAGTAAAATGTATGGACTGGAATGAATATCCAGTTCATATTAAACTGGACCTTACCCTGTGTGGTTTGTGTGTGTGTGTGTATACACATATTTCTCTACCAATATACATTTCCAAGGACAAATTGACTTTTCTTTTGGCCAAGTGTTTTTTTGGTTTGGCAGTTTTTCTTAAAAAATATTTTTTTTTTGTTAAAAAGCCCGTTCTCTTTTCAGCTCAAAAATCTCTAGTCAGTGAGGGACAGGAGTGACCCCTGCCCTCACGCTGGCCATCCAGTGAAAATGCCTGGTCACGGGCTGCATGGTGGTGCCTCTAGGTTTCCAGCACAGCTAGAGGCCTGCTCACTCCATTGCATCTAATGCCTGATTGAAGGAGGCCCGTCCGAGGTCACTGCCCATTCGGAATCTCAAGAAGTGCTTTTCATCATTGTCTTTGCTCAGTTCTTATAGAGCCACTATCCACTTAAGTCCCAAAAGCAGGCATCACCTCTATTAGTGCAAATGTGTAGCCTTTGTAGAATGGTCTAGATAGTCACCTATGTTGATACCTTATGAGCAATTCATTACAATGTAGTGACAGAAGAATTCATTAAATGATGATCAGCTAATAGTTTAATGTTAAGGTTTAATGCCCTGTGTTGTTATTTCCTTTTGGTTTCTTGAAAACAGTTGGCTAATTAAGCTCAGCATCAGTTGGGGATTTAAAGTAGTATAGTACACAGCAAAATGTGATGTGTTATTCATAAAGCTTTATTTCTGAGAACGAAATAGTAATGTTTATATGATGATGATGGTATCTGGGCATTCACTAGAAATCTAATAAACTTCTTATCTCATTTAATAAGCATGGTCCGGTTCCAGGCATAATTATCAAGATATAAAGCCAGCTGAGATAACTATGCAGCTTTACATGATAATAAATGTTATTATTCAAATTGATTTACATGCCTTGAATTGAAACAAGAGCTACCATCCCAATGGCTAGAAACATATCATGCTGCCTGGAACTGCCTCTAATCTGAGCTGCCGCAAATTTCCCTCCATGCAGTAGCAAGATTATTCTTAGTAAAGAGAGCTTGAACAGATGAAGATAATCATATGGTTCTCCTAAATTAAATCTGTTAAGAGCGCATAAAAGTGAATCACTGTATCTCTAAGTCTTTATTTGTCTCCATTGTTTAAATTCTATGAACTAGGACAAAAAAAAATCACTGCTGTTTAAATCCTGCTATCACTGAGATGTGCCTGCAGCAAAGCTGTCAAAACGTAGTGATAAAATTGAAGGCATTTTGTGGTTTAGGAATAGTCTGATAACTGGAGATCTTGAAGGAGTAACCACATTGTTGGACATTTAATGCACTGAGCATGATGGCACCCTATATGCAAGGACGCTCAGTAAATAATGACAGCTATTGACTTTGTCCAAACTCAGCAGAGCTGTAGTGCAGTGGACCAAGAGTTATTTCACTTACTGCTATGCAGTGTTGTTCACTGTGTGTATGTGTTTTTGTTTGTTTGTTGTTGTGTTTTGTTTTTTTCTGAGATGTAGTGTTTCCTTGTAATAATTTCCTTGACGTATGTTATTGAGTATTCGATTATGAAATGCTTGGTTTTTATGGTATGAAACACATTTTGGTAGTGGAAGAAAATTTGTTTTATACCAAATCATGCCAAATTATGTTTGATAAGCCATGGAGATGCCCTAGTTCTTTAGGAAAACCTCCAAGACCAGCTGAGACACTCTGTTTAAACAGCTGTTGAGGTAACTCAGCAGCATTGGGTAGTTGATACCAGCATAGACACTTGGTCCGGTTAATTGCTATTTAAGCAGCAGCTGCATCGTTGTGTACTAAGCATCTCTTCTACTGGCATTACATTTGGGCTGGTATAAAGTGAGCTGAACATATGAGTACACTGCTTTCTACCATTAGGCTAAGAATACACACAGCTCCACTTGTCCCTCCAAGAGTATCTGAATGCCCTGTTATAGTTACAGTAGGTTTTTACATTACTTAGCTCATGAATTATCCTATTTGACTCTTAGTTCTTGTCTCATAATTTACCGATAAGAAAGTGAGGCATAAAGGTGTTAAGTTGATTAGCCTAAATTGTAGTGAAATTATGTCTGGAAAGTAGATTTTCTGAATCTCTGCCTTTTGAGGTGCTCTTCTCTTGATGACATTTTTCTCATACTAAAGTTATCCAGCAGTACCTGCTAATATTTACTGACTGACAGCAATCCTATGATGTAGGTACAATTGTCATTTCCATGTTATGCATCATCTACTGATGTTCTGATTATCTGAGTAACTTCCTCATTGGTACCTGTCTGGTGATGGTTAATCCAGTCCATTTGATTCAGAAGTACAGATACTGTTTATCATCTCGGCATCCCCATTGCTTTGAAATAAGTACTTTGCATCCTATTACATTTAAATGTGTATGTTCATGGACTCTTTTCATCCAGTAGTGGTAATAGTGTAGATTAAGATAACGAAGAAGCACAGAGGTAAGTAACTGAGGTTACACATCTATCCCCAAACTAGTCTATGGGTTGATGGTACCTGGTTCTGATTTCCTGGCTCAGAATCCTTTCTCTTGTGGAATTTTGCTTTTCCTGTGTGAGTCCTAATTCCTCAGGTCTCAGCTTAAATAATAGTCCTTCCAAAAGTCTAGGTCAGGGGCTCTTCCTCTGTACTCTCTCAAAAAAAAAAAAAAAAAAAAAATCCGTGTATTGCTTAGTTTTCCAATCACTTTTAGCCTCCTAATTGGAAAAGTCTTACTCAATGTTTATCTCCAGTCTAGCAAAGTACCTGTCACATATTGGGTGTATGATTTGTTGAATGAATTAATGACCTCAGTGACTTAAAATGTGCATCAAATAAATGTATTATAAGGAATAGATGATTGCATGTGGTAATGTTTTCAGATTCTAGACTAGTTGAAAAGTGCCTTTCTGAGATCAGAGAAATTATGTTAAATAATTGGAAGCCAGTGATAAGTTTACATATGTGTGCAGATACTTTTGTATGCTTATGCCCAGATGAAAACACAAGAGGGATCCATTAGGATTATCAGAGAACATGCAGAATTAGTGCTGTGCTGTTATTTTTTTGTCTCCGTAAATCATATCCAAGTGACACATTACTATTCTATAATATTTAAAACATTTAAAGGCTTTTTAATAAAAAATAGATCAGCTAGATAGTTTTAATGAAAGTGAAAGGAAATCTGCCTGGGCCTATGTTGTCAAAAAACCAGGGCAAAAAGCTGAAGGGAGAGTGACAGATCAGGTTCCACAGCACCATGAGGTTCCCGCTTGGTAGTGATAAGGAGCTGCAGATTAGCCTCTCCTTCGGTGATGCACCAAACTAAAATCTGACACAGCATGCCACGATAATGCTTTCCTTCAAACACTAGCATTTTCCAGGGAGAAGGACTCCGTGACCCCTTGACCAAAAGAATATGACTGAAATGACATCATGCCTAATCTTAGGATTTTGCTCCTGGAAATCATCTACTGTGCACAAGCGGCCCTGGAAAAGCCCTGGCCCACAGAGCTTGAGAAGAACCAAGTAGAGGAACCCAGCTCTGGGCTGATACCCAGTACCACTTGTCAGCTATGCAAATAGGCCATTTTGGAAGTGAACTCTTTGGTCCCTAGTTGAGCCATCTAAACTGACTCCATATGGAGCAGAATGGAGCTGACTCACTAAGCCCAACTCCACCTTTTTTTTTTTGCTATAAAAATTAATGGTATTGAGATTTGGAGTTAGGTGTTCAGGGGTAAAATTCTGTAAAATGTGCATGCTTTAAGAAATCATAATAAATAAATTTAAATTAGAAAATAGTGTATACATTAAGTAAAGCACAGCTATTTTTTCAAATATAAACTGTATTTTAAATTTAACTTGCCAGAATAAATATACACTCCCTCTCTGGTTACCTTCATCATTTATTTCTTTATATATCCTTGACTGTAACATTATATTCTCTACCTAGAAGTTTAAAAGTCTAACTCCAGGGAAGTGGTCAAATATTCATATATTTCAACTGGAAAGTATGTTTAAGTTAAAAAAAACAAAAAAACAAAAAACAAAAAAACAAAACAGCCTGAGAACTCATCAACTGAAGTCTCATGTTGAATTATCCTTTCTCAAATTGAAAATATTATGAAAAGTCTTTCTCTTCATCAATAAAATAAGCGTAGCGGGGACAGACATGAAGTTGACCCCCAGAGATCTCCCACCTCTTGGTGTCCATGTATGGATGAAATCCCTTCCTTTGAATGTTCTGATCATTTCATTCTCACCAAAAGAATATGGCAAAAATGATGAGACATCTGATATTCCCTTGATTATGTTATATAAAACTCCCTTTAATTATAGAAGACTGCATCTTGGGAGACCTAAGCAGATATTCTCCTGCTGGCTTGATGAAGTAAGCAGTCAAGTTTAGGAAGCCCACATGACAAAGAAATGTAGGATGCCTCCAGCCAATAGCAGCAAGATGTTATCTGAATGATTACAGACACAAGGAAATTAATTCTGACAACAACCTGAGAGAGCTGGGAAGCTCATGCTTCTCCAGTCAGTCTGCCGTCTTGATAGCAACCATGTGGGACCCTGGGTAGAAGACCCAGTTAAGCAATTCCCAGACTCCTGGCCCACAGAGCTTGTGAGGGCATAAATGTATGTTGTTTTAGGAGAAATTAAAACTGATACCAGAGACATACACACACAAATGAATAAATAATTATGGAAATACTACAATTATATGTCCCCAAATTAAATAATATAAAAGAAATGGATAAATTTCTAGAAACATACAACTAACTTCCCAAGACTGAATCAGAAAGAAACAAATAATCTGAACAGATTGATCAAGAGCGGTGGAATTAAATTTGTAATATAAGAAATTCCCAGTAAATGAAAGTCCAGGGCTGGACAGTTTCATAGGGGGTTTCTACGAAATATATAAAGAAGAGCTGAGACCTATCTTTCCCAAAATATTTTCAAACAATTGAAAAGGATGAACCACTCCCAAATTCATTCTGTAAGGCCACAAAGACAATACAAATAAAAAGAAAATTACAGGCCAATATCTATGATAACTATAGATACAAAAAAATTCAACTAAATATTAGCAAACTACATCCAATAATATATAAAAAGTATCATATACTATGATCCAGTGGGATATATTCCAGTGATGCAAGGGTGTTTCAATATTTGCAAATCAATCAATGTGATATACCACATTAACAAAAGGAAGGATTAAAAGCCATATGAGGAGTTCCCGTCGTGGCGCATTGGTTAACAAATCCAACTAGGAACCATGAGGTTTGCGGTTCAGTCCCTGGCCTTGCTCAGCGGGTTAAGGATCAGGCATTGCTGTGAGCTGTGGTGTAGGTTGCAGACACAGCTCAGATCCCACATTGCTGTGGCTCTGGCGCAGGCCGGCACCTACAGCTCCGATTAGACCCCTAGCCGGGGAACCTCCATATGCTGAGGGAGCGGCCCTAGAAAAGACAAAAAGACAAAAACAAAACAAACAAAAAACCCATATGATCATCTCAAGAAATGCAGAAAAATCACTTGACAAAATTCAACATCCAGTCATGATTAAAACTCTCACCAAACTTAGTATATAGGGAATATATCTTAGCATACTAAAGGCAGTTTTTCAAAAACCCACTGTTAACATCATACTCAATGTTGAAAAGCTGAAATCCTTTCCTATAAAATCAGAAACAATACAATAATACTCATTACTTCTTCACTCTCACTACTCTCATTCAGCACAGTACTGGAAGTCCTAGCTGTATCAATCAGACAAGAAAAAATAATTAAAAAGGAATATAAATTGGAAGGGATTTTGCAGATGGCATGATACTAGATATAGATATAGATACCCAAAAGTTTCCAAAAAAAGCTGTTAGAATTAATAAATGAATTCAGTAAAGCTGCAGGATACAAGGTCAATATAGTGAAAACAGTTGCTTTTCTAAAAAAACAGTGCCTTTTGAAATCACATTAAAAAATAGCTAGGAATAAACACCTGAGGAGGTGAAAGATCTATATGCTGAAAACTATAAAACATTGATGAAAGAAATAGAAGACAATACAAGAAATGGAAAGTTATCCTGTGTTCTTGGTTTGGAAGAATTAGTATTGTTAAAATATACATGCTGCCGAAGACAATCTACAGATTCAATGCTAATCCTATCAAAATAACAATAGTATTTTTCACATAACTAGAACAAATAATTCTAATTTTTTAAATTGATGTGTCGTTGATTTACAGTGTTGTGCCAATTTCGGTTTACAGCAATATGGAAATGGAGAGGAACCCAAATATCTAAAGCAACTTTGAGAAGGAAGAACAGAGCTGGAGACATCCCACTCCCTGAGTTCAGACTACACCAAAGCGCTAAAATTATCTAGGTGTATGGTACTGGTTATAAACATAGATACATCATTCAATGAAACAGAATAGAGAACCCAGAAATAAACCCATATACCTGCGGTCAATTAATCCATGACAAAGGAGACAAGAACCTACAATGGGAAAAAGACAATCTCTTAAATAAGCGGTGTTGGGAAAACTGGACAGCTACATGTAAAAGAATGAAATTAGAGCATTTCCTCACATCGTATACAAAAATAAACTCAAAATGGATTAAAGACCTAAATGTAAGACATGAAACCTTAAAATTACTAGAAGAGAACATAGGCAGAATGCTATTTGGCATAAATCATAGCAATATTTTTTGAATTAATCTTCCAAGGCAAAATAAATAAAAGCAAAAATAAACAAATGAGACCTAATTAAACTTCAAAGCCTTTGCATAGCAAAGGAAACCATTGACAATAGGAAGAGACAGCCTACTGAAAACAAGAACATATTTGCAAAGTATATGACCAATAGGGGTTCACACCCAAAATGTATAATTAGCTCATACAATTCAATAGTAAAACAAACAACCCAATCAAAAAATGGGCAGAAAGAACAAAATAATGCCATTTGCAGCAACGTGGATGGAACTAGAGACTGTCATACTGAATGAAGTAAGTCAGAAAGAGAAAGACAAATACCTTATGATAACACTTATATCTGGAATCTAATATACAGCACAAATCTAATATACACCACAGAAAAGAAAATCATGGACTTGGAGAATAGGCTTGTGGTTGCCAAGGGGGAAGGAGAGGGATGGATTGGAAGCTTGGGGTTAATAGATGCAAACTATTGTCTTTGGAATGGATTAGCAATGAGATCCTGCTGTGTAGCCCTGGGAACTAAGTCTAGTCACTTATGATGGAACATAATAATGGGAGAAAGAAGAATGTGTACAAGTATGTGTAACTGGGTCACCATGCTGTACAGTAGGAAAAAAAATGTATTGGGGAAATAAAAATTAAAAACAAATGGGCAGAAGACATGAATAAACCCTTTTCCCAAGAAGACATGTAGGTGGCTAGCATGTAGGGATATGAAAAGATGCTCAACATCACCAATAATTAGAGAAATGCAAATTGAAATCTCAATAAGATATCACCTCACACCTGTTAGAATGGCTAACATCAAAAAGTCTACAAATAGCAAATGTTAATGAGGATGTAGAGAAAACACTAGAATACTAATACAATGTACCATCTCTCATGCAATTTTTGAGATAACAAGTGAATTAATGTATATGGGAAAACCTTTCTACAATAAAGACTTTAAAAAACAGCAATATAATTCCAGAAATAGCTGACGGAGAATCAGAATATAAGAAAATGGGCCTCTGGAATGTAAAAATGTTGTTATAAATTACAAAAATAAGTCCAATCACGATTTCATAGCAAAATCTTAACTTGGTATTTGTTTTTAATAATCGTTAAGTTTAGTTCCTTATTCCCCGGCCCACAAACTAACAGATGTAAACGTTAAACTTACTTTCCATTAAGCATGGGGTTTCTGACAGCGTAGCTATGATAAAGGATGAGGAGGAGGGCAAGCGAGTTCTCTAAAAAAAATTCCTCCACTGCTTCAGTCTCAACACAGCGTTTAGAAGCAGTTTGTCAGGACATCACTACATTTCAGAGCAAAACCGTATAATACTAAATGCTTATTAATTTGATATCTGTTCTTTAAGTTGTGTTGAACAAAGTGAACGAAACAGAGAACGCTTTTATGGTAAAGGAACTTTGCTACTTAGTACACACGTGTAGCCGCAGACATGTCTTTTTGCATCTCTAAGCTTCAGTTGTTTCAACTATAAAACCTGGCAAAGTATCTTTATTTCTGTGTAACTTAGAGATGGAGTATTATGATAATGGCCAGAGCTGCTGGCAAATAGCATATATTCATTATACGGTAGTTCCTTTTAGAAAACGAAGTCACTGTATAAAAATTAAATCTAATCTGCAAAAGTACACATGAAATGTATAACAGATTTTATAAAGATTTTCATCAAAATGATTAATGGTTTTTTAAATGTTGAGGTTTTTATGGTCAACTCATTATTTTAAGAACTCATGAAGTTATAAATAAGTTATTTTATATATTTTTTATTCAATTCTATATATAAGTGATAGCATATGATATATTTGTCTTTGTCTGACTTACTTCACTCAGTATGATAAACTCTAGGTCCATCCATGTTGCTGCAAATGGCATTATTTCATTCTTTTTTATTCTTGAAGTTATAAATATGGTAATATAAATATTACCATAAAAGAGAGAAGATGCTGAGAGACAACCAATAGCACCTGCTACAATGTTAAGAAAAACAGTTGTTCTCATCTGAATAATATCATACGATTACGTTTGTGGAATAAAAAATTTTGTGTATAACAGCTTCTAATAAACATATATTAATCATAACTAATATGCATATCCTCAAAAATGGAGATAACAAAGTGATGGATTTTAAGGTTTTTGTTAACCCACCTTCTGCCATATTCTCTACCCCCCCCCAGACTGTTCCCTGGACACACCCATGATGAACTGTGAGACTGTTAGATCTTTAACTGTTCTGTGGGGGTCTATCCCTTAATGGCATCAAAAAAACAAGAGTTTGGGGGACCTCTCCTTCTTCTCCAAACAAAGACCCCTCCTTCTTCTCCACATAGTGCTGCTTTATTTATTTTTATACTTTGAATTCTACACACAGTGTATTGGAGCAAAGCTTTAATTTAAAAGGAAGCACAACATAACTCTGAAAAACACTGATCTTCCAATTGTTTCATTTTACAGATGAGCCTGATTCATTAAGATATTTTTGAGTATTCACTGTTTGTGTACAGCCTTTTGCTATTCATATAAAAGCACTTAGCTATAAGGAGGACATGGTTCTTCACTCAAAGAATTCCATAGCGTGATGCTGAGTGTCAGTAACCAGTTCAAAGCTATAGAACTGGTTAATCTGTTGTTGTGATTGCCTGTGGTTTGGATTAATCTATGGTGTAAGTTATAGACAACTGCTTCCAAAGGCCACAAGAGGAAATTACTGAGGAGGTAAAGATGCTTTTTTTTTTTTTTTTACACATTTAAAAAAGTTTCATTATACGGATTAATGTTCTTTAAACCATCCTGGGTCCAGTCCCTAATTGTCCCACCCCTTTATCAAGTCTGGATGCTGAATGATAAACATAGAAATAGTTAACATTTGAGAATCTACTGTGTGCCTGGCACTGGCTTAACCATTTTACATTCAATCCATACATCAGCCTATGAGGCAAGTTCTGTAATTATTCCATTTGTCTTGTACTGGCTGATCCCTGAGTGGTTAAGAGACCTTTTGAGTTTGCAGAGCTACTGAGAGGCAGGACCTCAGTAAGTAGTTGTTGAATAAGTGAGTAGCTCATTGTTTTAAACTATAGAACAATTTATACTCAATAAAAATACATAGACTTTAAAGGCTCAGCTCTATGAGCTTTGACTGTTACATACACCCATCTGACTACTACTCCAATCAAAGTACAAAACATTTCTAGAAAATTCCCTCATGCTTCCTTCTAGTCAGTACCTCCAGTCATGACAAGATAGCCAAGGTCTTCTGATTTCCACTGCCAAAGATTAGTCTTTTTACCAGCATGTAGTATGATCAGCCTTTTAAAAAATTTTAGCCATCATACTGGCTAAGATATAAAGTCAAGCGAAATTGTGTTTTTTCATTTTAATTTGCATTTTCCTGATTATTAATGATGTTGACGCTATTTTTATATGACTATTGGTCATTTGTCTGTCTCCTTTTGTAAATAGTTTGTTCAAGTCTCTTGCTTATTTTCAATGGGAGTGTTTGTATGGTGTTGATTTTTTAAAGTTCTTTACATATTATAGAGATGAATTATTTTACAGATATATTCATTGAAAGTATTTCTTCCGGTCTGTGGCTTGCATATTCATATTTAATAGTTTCTTTTGATGAGCAGAAGTGCTTTTAATTTTCACTGAAGCTCGATTTATAAATTTCTTCATTTATGGTTAGAGGTTTCTGTGTCCTTATATGAAAAAAAAAAAAAGGTTGTTTGTCCCAAGGTTGTATAGATATTCTCATTTGTTTTCTTATAGAAATGGTATGGAGTGAGGAAGGGATTTGGATATCACTAGTCAGTTGTTCAAGCACCATTTGATACAAAGATTCTGTTAGCCTTGTAGAAATTTGATGACTTCTTATTTTTTTCTAGTATACTTTACTGAGAAATGGTTTGTATAAAATAGACTACCTCCATTTAAAAGGTACAGTTTGAAGAGTTCTGAGAAGTATATCCCACAAAACCATCATCACAATAAAGATAGAGAACGTTTCCATAACCCTTATATTAGTTTGCTAGGGGTGCTATAGTAAAGTACCACCAGTGAGGGGTTTAAGCAACAGCAATGTATTGACACACAATTCTGGAGTCTGGAATTCTGAGAATAAGCTGTCAGCAAGGTTGTTTTCTACTTAGACCTCTTGCCTAGGCTGATAGATGGTTGTCTTCTTCCGCACCTTCTCATGGTCTTTTCTCTGTGCATGTCTATGTCCCAATCCCACCATTTAAGGACATCTTTTAAGGACACTGGTTACATTGAATAGGGTCTACCATAATGACCTTGTTTTAATTTAATTACTTCTTTAAAGATCCTACCTCCAAATACTGTCACATTTTGTTGAAGGTTAAAAAATGAATTTTAAAAGGACACAACTCAGCCCCTAACAATCCCCAAATATTCTTAATGCTCCTATGTAGCCCATTCCACCCTCTGCCCCCACCCCAAAGCTACCACTGATCTGTTTTTGCCAGTATAGATTTGTTTGTATTTTATAAGTAAAATCATACAGTGTATTCTATTTCATATGTGGTTTCCTTCTCTCACATAATTTTGAGAATTATCTATGTTGTTGCATTTAGAAGCAATCGAATACTGTTGATCTCGGAATAGTATTCCATTGGATGGATATACCACATTTTGTTTATCTGTTCATGTTTTGACATTTGGGTGGTCTCCAGTTGGTGGCTATTTTGAATAAAAACTGTTACAAATATTTGATACAACTCTCGTTGTGAGAATGTTCTCATTTACCTTAATTATCTAGGCGTGGAATGGCCAAGTTGTGTGTTAGATATGTGTTTACTTTTTAAAGAAATGCTGAATAGATTTCCAAAGAGGCTGTGTCACTTTCCCTTTGCACCAGCAGGGTATGTTTTCCATTTGTTTTACATCTACCCAATATTTGGAATGAATATTCTTTTGATGTGCTCAGTTAATTTGTAACATCAGCTTTTGTGGCTACCCCATAAAACCTACAAGAAAAAGGATTCTTCTCTCTTTTTCCTAACTATATTCTTAGAGTTTAAGAACTATTTAATAAGTAGTTCTTCAGTGGATATATTATATTTTGATACAAAGGATTTTTCCCTATTATTTTTCCCTCTATACTGTTTAATGTTTGCATGATTGAGCTTCAGCTATAATCTCAGCATCATGCTTATCTTTAGAAGAAGCATAATCTTTGAACCAAATGGAGGAAGATGAAGAGCAAGGTCTGCTCAAGGACAGATGGAAATACATGCTTTAGGAAAGTTATAAGCAGCATGCTCTGGAAAGTGGCCCCTGGGGAATGGTTGGGTAATCTGGAAACTGAGAAAAAGGAAGAAATGAAAAACCACCCACTGCGCTAGTAAGTCGGGTCCCTTGAAACTAGCCTCTTACTGCTTATCTACCTACAGTAAAGGAGTTCTATTTTGAGAAATTACAAATCTTTCAACAGTTGTCTTTTTTTTTTTTTTAAATAAGTCAACATGTGCTAAGCACTGTGCCAAAGTCTTACAGGTGTCATTTAATCTGCATGAATGTCCTAAGAAGGAGGTATTTAATCCCTCGCTTTTCAGATGAGAAACTCTAGGCTTGGAAAGGCCAAATGGAACTGGCTCAAGAGGAGAAAGCTCATAGTTGGTGGAACCAGGATTCACCAGGTTGGTGGACCTTGGCATCTCCTCTCTGTATCATTTTGTTGCAGACAGAAAGGAAAAAGTAGGAGGGTAGACGGAAGCCTCTGAGCACAGATCTCTTAAAGAGCGTTTTGCTTTCCTTGTATTATGTCACAAGTATAATTTTCAAAATAATTTCAGTCCCTTATGTTTAATTATGTAATTTAGATGTTTGTGGAATTACTCATGATGATATTTCAAATGCAACACAGTTGATGATAACTTGAGATAATTGGTAAAGATGTAGTTTAATAAAAATATTATTTTTTAAAAGGGTGGTTTTAACCCTTTTCAAAAACTTTGTAAATACCAAGACATTGTAGAAACATTTTGTAAACATAATGTGTATTTTTTTAATTTTTATTTTTTTAAACAGCAGTGTATATGCCCACCTATGAAGGACAGATTAGAGAATGTATTTGGATAATTCAGGGGGAAAAAAACACACTTTTGCTTTAACTGCCTGTCTGAGTCGTGTCAGAGTGATATTTGGGTAAGAATTAGCCAGTTAAGTACTTCAATTTTCCACTTGATTGGACATGACAAGACATAGCCAGAATGACTTATGGATTTGTTCTAGAATTCTTAAGAATAAATACTAAGTGTCATATTTTATAGTTTTTATCACTTTTTCATGACATTGAGTCTTTTTTTCTGAATTTCTAATTTGCATGCATCATATAAGTATATTTAAATGATATTCTGCTTCATGATTTTCAGTTGGTGGTACTATTAGTCAAGACAAATCCCCAAATGCTGTAATTTTCCACTCTCTTACTGATTCAAACAACTTGAAATACTGGATTCTCAGATTTCGCAGGTCAATGGTGCTAAGGTTTTAATTGAAGTAATTTTCTCTTGAGACCCAGAACGCAGCTACTCTTCCAAACAAATGAGATGATATGGTAGCCAAAATGCTGCTACAATATCTTTTGAGTACTTTTCAATTTAAACATGGAAAATGTCATTTACTAATCAAGGATTGGCAAATTTTTTCCACAAAGGGCCAGGTAGTAAATTCTGTAGACTTTCTGAGCCACGTCCTCTGTTTCAACAACTCCATTCTGCCCTTGCTGTGCAGAAGCCGCATAGACAATACGTAAATGCACAGCCACAGCCGTGTCCAATCAACTTCATTTTGGAATAGACATTTGAAAATCATCGACTTTACATGTGCCATGAAATGCTCTTCTTTTTTATGCTTTTCAAGCATTTAAAAATGTAAAAGCATTCTTAGGTTGAGGGCTGTAAAAAAACAACCCTAGGCTAGATTTGTCCAAGGAGCCATTATTTGCTGAGTCCAGACTCAGATGTTCAAGTAATTTATGTATTTGTATTAGTTGTAACTATTGCTAGCCAGAAAAGAAGGTTTTCTAAAAAGCAGCTACATGACTCTTTGTTAAGACATGTATGTCACACTATTCTGACATTTTTTTCTGACATCTTTCTCCAACTCTCTACCTTTGAGAGATAAAATGCTTTTTTGGGGGGAGGGGGGATTCTTTCCTTTTTTGGATTCGAATTGGTAGCTCCCGAATTGGTAGCTCCCTGGTGCTGCCATGTGATCTGCAGTCCTTTTTAAGCTTGTCCTCTGGATACCTTTCTTACTCCTGTGTAAACATTATTAACTTTAAATGCTGCAACCATACAACTATATAGAAACATAATGTGCAATGATTAATCAATTAACATTTTATATTTTCTAAATCTAGAAAAGAGCAAAGTTATATCTGCTTTATCATGGCAAAAATTAACTGGGACATTTGTTTCTATTTTCAGGATGGTTGTGGCAATAGCATGAAGCCCTCATGGCATAAGTAGTGTAGATAAGCTAGCATATATATTTGATTATGTTGAATTCTCATATGCAAGAACTCTCTTCAGCTATGTTACTTGTATTATTTTATTTGGGCACGAGATCAAGAATAAAATTGTGAAGGAGCTTTCTATAATTTCCTTGTACAACACAAAGATTTGTCAGATGAAGTAGGACTTATGGGACACTTTTAGGAATTGTGACATAAATGTTTTATGGCTTTTTTGAACTCTGAAAAAGTAAGGAATAAAAATTCATGTCTGTTTCAGAAAGTTTCATTGCATCCTAGACTTTGAGGCAGGAGACCTTCTCTGAGCAGTGAAGTGCAGATGGGACCCTAGCTCCTGCAGTTAGTGACAGCGTTCTTTCTCTAGGCTGTTGAGATGATAGGTTCATTTCTTACCATTGTCTGGACTGCAGGCAGGTCAGGGCTTCCTGAGCCAGTGTCAGAAGAACCTTTTCTGTGTTGATAGAGAAGGGAAGCCACATCTCCAGTTAGCCACAGGGAAAATTTCTTTTGAACCCAGGGACTTTCAGAGCCTCAAGTGTCATGCAGTTAGTTCAGGGAAGTACCCTCCAGACCCACGTGTGAGCCCGTGCTTGTCACCGTCATCCTGCCAGAGACCACCGAGTTCTCCAAAGACAGATTACTCCTGCCCCTGATGGAAGGGTCGAAGGGGCCTGGGAAGCCGCTCTTGGTAGAAGATATGTAGATATAATATATCACATAATCATAGCTTTAAAATCCGTCTCTTTTCAATAATGCAATTATAAGGTTGAAAATCAAGTGAGTGCTTAATCACTAAGATGAAGTGGATTGTAAATGTACGCCCGCCGTTAGAGATACAAAGAAAATGGAATTTCTCTTTCCCCGTAACGGCTCCGATCTTCATCACGAGCCCTCGCCTCCATGTAGCTGGGAGAACCTGCCCTTGATGATTAATCAATGTCATGGTGTTGGGGGTCCCCAAGACTGGAAGGACCCACAGGACTCCGCGAAGAGTCATAACACGGGTAACCAAGATCACACCAAGAGGCTTCAAGTCAGCAGAGGGAAGAGACAGGCGGGGTGAAGTCCAGAGGGAGCCAGGGCGTTTCCAAGAGCCCTCTCCCAGCGGAGTCCTAGGGGACAAGGAGCCATGTAGGACCCATGGTGTCATATGAGAGACTCTGTGCTCAGGGCTTTTGCTGGGCTGGTCATTGTGTGCCCCTGCCTGGTCCTCACTGCAGGTCCAGACTCCCGAGGCTAAGGTGTTGGGTGTAAACCATGTTGTCAGCTCAGACATCACAGGAGCTGCAAACCCCCTGTTTCAGCAAAGGAATCGGGGAGGCGGACACTCCCAGATCCAAATTCCCAGAATCCAGCCAAGGACCAGCCTTGGAAGCAGCCTTCTGGGGCCTGTTACCTCTTTTCTGCACAGCTACATCCTTCCAGACTAAGCAGCGTTTTGCTTGAATCACCTGTAAATTCAAAATGTAGCTCCTTTTAAGGTTTGTTTTAAATAACCTCTGTGGAAGTTTGGCTTATTCTTTAAGGTAGATTGCCATCTCCTGGATCCCCTCTTTTTCTGCTGTTTTGTTCCTAAATTTGTGTGTGTTTTTGGTGTAGCTGTGTGAGATGTGCCCGTGTGTGAGCTTGTGTGTGAGCCGTTGTACGTGTGTGTGTGTGCATGTGAGTGTGTTGGTGTGTGTGTGCATGTGTGTGTGTATGTTGGTGAAGGAAGGAGCGAGGGTGAGCCCTCGTGCAGACTTGGGCAGTGGCTGGGATTGCTGCCTGACCACCAGTTTGTGCAGCAAGGGGGCTGGGGGGTTGCTTCCTCTGGACCCTCGCGGGGGTGGTCCAGGTGCTGACGGGTGATGACCAGTTTCACTGCAAACTTGAACCTCTGGCGGGGTCTCAACACCTTTAGTAGCAAAATCTCAGCAGCCACGGCTCCTTTATCCTAATCGCCCTCTTTCCTGGATGGGCTCTGGCCCCCACCCACGTCTGTCGGAAGCCGTCGTCACTGCAGCCCTGGACACTGCCCTGCTCCCCTCCTTCCTTCCTTGTCACAGTCAAGGACACGCCCACCCAGGGTGCAGGTGGCCTTCTCCAGGAGTTACAGGCGGCGGGTGAGGTTAAAGCTGGGCAGATTTTGGTTTTTTCTCAGGCTGTCTGACCTTCTCCAGAACTCGGAGGCCTCCCAGCCGTACAGGTTAGAGAATTTCAGGTGGAAAATCCTTCCCTCTGATCTTTATTTTAATTTTTATTTTTTTGTGTGTCTTTTAGGGCCACACCCATGGTCCATGGAAGTTCCCAGGCTAGGGGTTGAATCGGAGCTACAGCTGCTGGCCAACACCACAGCCACAGCAACATCAGATCCGAGCTGCGTCCTACACCACAGCTCATGGCAACACCAGATCCCTAACCCGCTGAGCGTCCTCATGGAAAATCGGGTTCGTTAACCACTGAGCCATGATAGGAACGCCTTCCCTTTGATCTTTAAAGGTGTTGCTACTACTGCTTTAAAATTCTATTTCGATTTTTTTTTCCATGCCCACAGCATGCAGAAGTTCCCCAGCCAGAGGCAGAACCCTTGCCATAGCAGTGACTCAAGCCACAGCAATGGCAACACTGAATCCTTAACCTGTTCAGCCACCAGGGAACTCCCTATTTTGATTTTTGTTTCCAAGCAGGAATCTGCCCTTTCTCTCTAGAAGGTTTTAGGATCTTCTCTTCATGAAAAATGTAACTCTCTCCCTGTTTGCTGCCCCGGGTCTCCCTCTGCTCTCTCCACCTGCCTTTTTCTCAAGCCTTCAGGCTCCTTGTGGCATGCACCGCGTGGAGGCCCCCTCCTCTGCTGCAGCCTACTGTAGATTTCCAGGAAAGTTTGGAAATCTCTTCTCAACCAAACCCCTGCCTTCTGATGTCCTTGGTTTTGTGGGTTTGCATAGTGCTAGCTATGAAATGTAATTCTCGCGGTGGCTCAGAGGGAGAGGAAATGAAGACGTCTGCTTAGCTGGCCACCTGCAGCAGCCGGGCCTCCAGGCGGGCCTCCGCGTTCCCCTTGCTGCCCACAGAGAGTGCTTTTGCATATAACCTGCACTTGTGTTTTCATCGAAAAGTCATCCCTCGAAATAGCAGTGAACATAAGAAAATTATTCCCTTAGGGTTTTAAAGAATAAAATGTAACTGCATTGGGGAAACTACTACGCGTGCATGCGATAGATGTTTGGAGCAGTGGCCGAACAGCATCTCAGTTCATTCATGAAGATGATTTTGACCTACTAGATCCCCCAAAAGGGTCCTGAGAATCCCGGTGAATCATATTTTGAAGACTTGGCGGATGCCATCTTACTTTCGTTAGTGTTTTATCACATAAGTAGATCTTAGCAAATGTATTAGGGAAGATGTGGGTGTTACAGTCTGAGCACCAAGTATATGCTGTTTTCCTTCCTTCTCACAGGGTCCTTCTTGCTGGGACGATGTCTTGATCCCAAACCGGATGAGTGGTGAGTGCCAGTCTCCAAACTGCCCTGGGACCACAGCAGTAAGTACTGGTCAAATCCGTCCTTCCATTACGGCATCGCCAGTGTTTTTGGGAAATTAAAATAGAAACCAATTGCTAGTTGACTTTTTTTCCAATCTGACTATATTTACAAAAAGTGTTCATTCGAAACCGTTCATAATATTACCAAAAATTTTACCTGCACCATTTCCTTCCAGAGGCACTTTCCTAAAGACGTAACCTCTTTTGGTAACTATGTTAAAACATGATAATTTAAATTCCTCATGAGCTGATAGTCATGGAGTGTAAAGAAGTACCAGTTCAGAGTCTGGCGAAAGAAAAGAACCAAGCTATAAGGTTCATCTTTTTCCTAAAGCTGTGATATTTTGCGTTTACAGTCCATACCTTTCAGAATTGCTCTTGTTAGAGAAACGTAGAGTGGGTGACCAGCTCTAAACAGAACCGCCATTGTCTGTTCCCTGCGATCACCTTTCTCTTTGCAAACACATGCCGTCTATTTCACACAGAGAAGCTATTTGTCGAATGGTTCCCTAAGTACTAACGTTCTTCTTAAAATAATTGTATCATTACGGTCATGTCTGTAATTTGCCTATTGTTAGAGTTTCTACTTTGAAAATCCTTGGGTCCATCCTAATCTGGCTGTATGTGTTTTCTGAGCTGTAAATACCGTTATGGCGCCAACACAAATGCCAGTGTTAACTTACAAACTGTCACAGCCAGCTGGCAGTTAATACCTTCTCTGAGGAACAGAGTCTGTCGGTAGCAACAGGTAGAGTGTTTGAGCAGGATCGTTAGACCTGCCTTCTTTCTCCCGTCTGTGGATCCTTCTAAGGCCTCGGAGATGACAGTGAACAGCCCTAACAATCACCCTGCATCAAATGGGACTAGGGACACTGAACAGATTTTTATTCATGCAAATCCTAAGGAACACTAATGACTTGTATGTCACTCACAGATATTAAGGCATAATACAGTCTTGCAAGTGGGCTGCAGGGATGAAATTAAAGTGTATATATTTTATAGGCAGAATCCTTAAGTAGAATTTTATATAGCTACAAATATAATATGTTTATGTCATAGCATACATGCTATGTAGATACAACTACACTGAATAATAATTCACATCCTCTGTATGTATAACGTTGCAATCTCCATAGCATCTTTACAGCAATGGGAGGTCTTTTGAAAATCTACTTCAGTCTTTGACTGTCTCGCTCTGTGTACCTTCATATTAATTGGAAGGATGCAGCATAGCAGAATAGACAATCTTCCATCTTTAAGGATGTAGCTTCAAACCAGCCAAAGAGAAATACTGTGTTAAGTGGGGTTCTTTACTTGTTGAATATCCCACCTACCTTATGTATTGATACATAAAGTTTAGGATAAATTAATTTATATTTCTGACAGCAAAGTGAACCGACATCCTCTAAAAAATCCTTGCAGTGCACACTATATAACGCTTTTACTGGATGAAATTACGAACACATATTTTTAAAAGAACAGCTGTGCTGAAACACAGTAAGGAGAAGTTTATGTGCCAAAAAGGGAAGGCTGGACTCCAAAGAGAACATTCTGTAAGCTGACCATGAGAGTTAGAGACTCAGACTCGGCAAACACTGGAGAGTGCTGATGAGTTTCGGGCCTTGTCGAGGTTGAAAATTAAACCATAGAATTCTACATAAAGCAGCGTCATGGAACATGATTCCCTCTTAGGAGCAAGTGTGAGGCGTAGTTGCCTCTTCTGTTTTCACTCTAGGTAGAAATGTGACTCCTAAGCATCTGTAATCATAAACCGATCTTCACTTGAGTTTGGGGCCATGTTTCACTCCCGCTGTGTGCAACTGCCTAGTCTTGAGTCTAGAATGTTGTTTCACGTGGTCATGAATTGACAGTGTCAGGAACTGGGCTGCAGCTAAACCAGATCCTCCCAGAAAGGCCTGGGCTCTCTAATGAGTCCTAAGATTATAAAAGATAAAGTTTCATGGAGCATAAACTAACCATCAGAAATATCACAGATGGGAGCCTGCCATTGGGAATGGGAGCAAGCAGCGTTCAAACACACGCAGAATGCAGAGATGGAAGTTGTCCGGGAGAGACTGCAAGGATGCTTAATGTGTGTAAAAAATGAAAGCGCACATAACAAATGATTAAAAACAAAAGACTATCAGAAATAGCTGGTCGGATCAAAAAGGTTCAATAACCCAGGAAGATATAGTAGTTTAAAAGTTGTGTGATCTTCGTAACATGGGCTTAAAAGGTACTAAGAGCAAAGTGTCAGAATTAGCAAATCACACAGATAAATCCACCACCGCAGTGGAAGAAAATAAGGCAACCCTCTGAGGGCTGAAGGCCCCGCAGTACAAACAGAAAGCCATCACCAGCACAACCAGTGAGCGCTGGTGTCCTGAGAAACATGCCCAACAACTGGGGACACTCCTTTTTCAAGCACGCATGGACCATTTCAACAGTCTATCATGGTTTAGGTCTTTGAGGCATTTGAATATCACTAACAGAACAGAAACATTAAAAAAAACCCTCTTAAACATGGAAATTCAATTTTCTTAGTCAATACAAAAAAATCCAAATGGAAGTATAGGATCAAACAATAATAAACATATACCGTATGTCAAATCTTTTAGGATGTAACTAAATTAGTCTTTAAAGTGAGTATTTGGGATGATAAATATTATTTTTATAAAAGAAGAGAGGATTAAATTATTTAAACATATTGTTTAAGAAGGGAGGAAAAAATTGTCATATCCAAATATTTTTTCTCCTGTATCTAGTGTACACTAAATAAATGTTGATTAAATAAAGGAATTGAAGGTGTGTACGCCTTCTGAATAACTGTGCCAGTGGCTGAGCTGATATGCTCAATGTGAGAAGTTTAATTCCTTCTTTCTTGCTCATATCTTCAAACTATTTTTCTGGATTGCATTGTTACAGTGCAGCCAAACATAAACCATGAGTCTTATCTTTTCTAAAACATTGTGGGTTGTGTTTGTTTCTTAAGAAGGTGAGACGATAGACATTTTAAGTAGTTTATCATACTTAAATTCGCAGAGTATTTTGAATTATTGACTATTTTATATACTCATATTATCATAAAAGTTTAATCACTATCACTTGAAAAAATATCCATATATTTAAAATTCAAAAGAGAAGGTATCTAATGGATTCTTAATTAATATTTAAGCACTCGAAGATAATCTATCTAGATCATTTTTAAATAGCAGTAAAATTTCACCTTGGTTTTTAAGACTACAAATATAAACTTGACCCTGACTACACTTTAGAAGGAGAAATGTGAAACTAATTCAGCTCTATACTAGTCATTGTTATTTTAGGAAGGAGCATCACATTAGTTGTGAAGGGCATCTTACCTTTTGACGAAAGAATTCTAGTCCACTCAATGGATGTGTGTTTGAGATTAAAAGAGAGAAAAATTTCATTTAGTGTTTTTTTTTTTTTTCCATTGGTTAAATGAATTCCCTTTGGATATGATATGGACTTTAAATTATCTGTTTAAATATTCATTTTATGTTTTAATCTATGATACCTTAAACACAAAAGGTATTTGTAAAATAGCCTGTGTGTGCACTGGGAAATCCATATTTTTCCTGCTTGCACACATGTTGGCTGAAGCATGCCTGGAAGACATTATTCCTGTTTCCAAATCATAACTTTTCAAAGTGAGTGTGCCCTAGCCATTAACACTCCCCTGGGAAGACCTGTGGCTTCGAACTGCTCTCCTGGTAATAAAAAGTTTCCTTGCCAACTGTGAGACTGTTGCATTTTTCCTCACACCTAACAATTCAGCAGTGGGGTTCAGGACAAGGGGATAGTCCCTGGGATGAAAAAGGAAAAAAATCAGTTATACTTAGTCCACTCAGGCTGCGAAACCAAAAATACTGGAAATAGGGTGGTTCGTAAACAACAAATACTGATCTCTCATAGTTGTGGAGCGTGGAAGTGCAAGATCAGGGTGCCAGCTTCTGCAGTCTGCTCCCTGTGTGCTCATGTGGTGGACGGGGCCAGGGAGCTCTGGGGTCTGTTTTCGAAAGGGTATGAACCCATTCCTGAGGGCTCTGCACTCAGGACCTAATCCCCTTCTAGAGGTCCCACCTCCAGATAGCATCGCAGTGGGGATTAGATTTCCAAGGGGTGAATCTGAGGGGGACACGGATATTCCGATCTCAGCCATCTTCAAGGTAATAAGTAACCAAGGTCACTTTCAAGCGTGTTAAAGGGTGTTGATTTTGCCATTAACAGCCTACAACAACATGCACTGTCTTTTATATTTACTGAAATCCTGTGTAAAGCAGTAAAAATTTTTTAGATTATTTGATCTTGACCAGAGTTAAGCTCTTTTACATAGCATTTTTCTCTCTTCTTAGAAACATTTAAGAAGATGCTCTTAAAATAGCTCAAAGACATGTTTCAAATGAAATTTCATACTAAAAACTGTCCCCTGAACTATAATAAATGACATAATTATTAAACTCAGTGTAACAAATGGAGATTTTTCATCTTACTCAACAGGCAATTTACTTCTTGCATTTTTACCCCTTTTAGGCTCAGTGTATGTCAACTGGAACATTAGCTTGAATAAAAGTTAACATTCATAGCTTCTATCTTTTATTTCGTCCTTCGGGAAGATGTTGACCAGACCAAAACAAATAGTAAATAAATGTCCTCTAATCCTGAACAATTTTTATTTATAGGTCACCTTCATATTTTAGGTCCGAAAAAGATTCTTATTAATGTTTTAGTTTAATCAAATTTCTATCCTCAAAGGGCCCTTTCTTTTGGTTCCTTCTGTTATTGTTTTTGGTTTGATTAGAATCTGACAAAAAGAGTCTCGGGGTTTCTCAGGATGCTTTCCTGCTATGGACTATATGTTTTTATTTTTTCCAGTATCTGATAATAATGAAAGGTTGGCTTTTTTTTTTTGTTTTTAAGAAAAGATGGGAGCTTGACCAAGGGTCCCTGAGATAGTCACAAATGAAAGCCTTATTCGCACAATGTACAAAGACCCATGGGCTCCATGTCCTTGTGTTGCCCAAACTCACCTGCATCAATGCAGGAACCAGTGTGGACATAAACATCTCCAAACATGTGTTTAAATGATCCCGGCCCTTGTGGCTTCCAGGGCCCCCCAGTGAACCCAGAGGGCGGCTGGGGGCTTCCACATGGAGGGTGGAGAAGGGAAACAGACATGAAAGTGGAAAGGACACATTCCGTCCTCTCTCATCCTTCCCTGATCTCTGGTCGAAGAGAAATAGTCTCCCTGTCCTTACGCTGCCCCCCTACAGTCATATTTTCTAAATTCTAAATAAAAATTGAATTGTGAAAGCTTTGCAGTCAAACTCAGATTATGATTGAATGGCATCTAAGCGTGACAAAATGTTCTCTGTTGTCTGACATGCAATTTGGGTGACAAACTAGAAACTTCTTATGGCATTTTTCAAAAACCTATCCAGTATTCAGACTCAGGACAGTTCATTTCTAAATCAAGTTTTGAGTACTTGAAAACAAAAAAATGTCATTTTTAAGGTAAAATTTATGTATACGTGTGCACATAGATTATATATATACATTTATATTATGAAATCAGCTGAAATTTTGCAAATTTAAGCAAGAATTCTAAAATCTTATTTATAAAAATAGTCCACTGTGGAAAAAATATCATTTTTTAAGAGCTCTAAAGAAATTGAAGTAGTTTTTAAGAACCCACGTGTGTTTATGTGGCTCTGATGTCTCGACTCAATTCCACTCAATTTTTTCCTGTGACATAACCCTGTTTTGATCCGGGATCTTTTACCATTTAGTGGAAAATTAAATCAACAGTCATCTTCTCCATGGTGTTGTTAAAAAGTCTTGTACACTCTTACGTGGAAACACTAATCACCAAGGAAAGGAGACCAGGTGGCAGAAATCAATGCATGTGTAGCAGAACACCTCCACACGTGAGATTACCAGCATTGCACCTTGGTTTAGTCTGTGATGCCATTTTTAAAGCAAATGTGCAGCGTCCATAATTTTTTTTTCTTTTTTTTGCTTTTTAGGGATACACCTGCGGAAGTTCCCAGGCTAGAGGTTGAATCCAAGCTCCAGCTGCTGGCCAATGACACAGCGACACATGTGGCATCTGAGCCACATCTGGCAATCTACACCACAGCTCACAGCAACACCAGTTCCTTACCCTACTGAGTGAGGCCAGGGATTGAACCCACATCCTCATGGATACTAGTCAGATTCGTTACCCCTGAGCCACAGTGGGAACTCCCATAGTGTATATTTTAAATATTGAGAATTATTTTTATGGAGTCCCCATCGTGGCACAGTGGAAGCAAATCCAACTAGGAACTGTAAGGTTGTGGGTTCAATCTCTGGGTTCTTGCTCAGTGGGTTAAGGATCTGGTGTTGCTGTGAGCTGTGGTGTAGGTCACAGACACGGCTTGGATCTGGTATTGCTGTGGCTCTGGCTAGGACAGCAGCTCTGATTAGACCCCTAGCCTAGAAACCTCTATATGCTATGGGTGTGGCCCTAAAAAGACAAAAGGCCAAAAAAAAAAAAAAAAAATTATTGTTGCCTCCTCGATTCCAGGGAAATCCTTATCTGTGCGAATTGTAAGTTGCTTTTTCACTGGATGATCTGTGATTCTCTGTGCTATAATTTATATCTTACTTTGTATACAGAAGAAAATCATGTGTATTACTACAATGCTGTTTAGATATGAATGGTTTTAAATGTTTTTCATCGTCCCCGGAGGCTTATAAAGTCACTTCTTAATTTTTCATCTTTCCATAGAATGATTCCAAAGTCAGACATGTCAGTGAGAGACTGTGTTGCAGGTTGTGATATGGCTATAGACAAGAACCCCAGACAACAAAGATACAGCCAGGGAATTTATCATGATTAATCAGAAAAAGATGTCCTTCAAGACTGCTAGGTTTTAGACTAGGGGAGGAGGCATATTGATCTACCAGAGAAGATAGCAATAGGTGCAATGTGATAATTGCAATAGATTTATAAATGAAATTCCAAGAACTGGAGCAAAGAAAGATTAAATACCCCTGTAAACATCCCCAAATGTTTCATTTGGGATGGTAGATTAGACCTAAATGGGAATATCAGGGATTGGGGACTGGAGGTCAGTCTGTGATGGCCTCTGTGCAGATACACAGGAGGCTAATGGAGTGAGAAGACTAGAAGGAAGATGTGAGAGTAATGGGCCAAGAGAAAGAGGCCTGCTTCTCAACCAGGAAATAGCCCTCTTGATTCTCCAAGCAGGTGATTGATGGCTCTTGGAGATCCACACTTCATCATGCCTGACGGCAGTCATCAAGAAACTATCATCCCTCTTAGTCAGGTCAAGCTAGCTCTCAAAAAGTTATCGAGAGCCATGATAAAATTTAGTTTTAAAGATATGTTCTTAAAAAAAAACCCAACACACCAACAATAAAACCTTAAAGCCCGTTTACCAAACTAGTGACTTGAAATAGAAAATGTAAACACACGGAGAATAAAATCAAAACTGAGAAGAATGTCACGCACTCTTGACCCACGCGTGACGCAACATTTACTTCCACTAATGTTTCTTAGAAGACAAGTGTAGTTTGGGATCGTCCAATCTGAACTTCCTAAACTAGGTAATTATCATCCGCCTCAATACTCAGAGTTCAGAAAAATGAACTTTTATATTTAAATAGTGAAAAACAAAATGTAAGTTAACATGTGTGTCTTTCCATTGAGGGAAATATACTTATTTCCGTAACAGGTATTTGTTATGTTATTCACTGTGCAGAAAACAAAGACTGACCTGCAAGAGCTGGAAATCTGGTTGGGGAGATAAGACCTTACAGAAGCGACTGCAGTTCAGATCCAGCAGCACAAGTGGAAAAACGTATTGAGCGTGTCTTCTTGGCCAGGCGCGAGGGATAGAAAAGGAAACATTTCATTCACTGCTCTCATCGTTCGGGGGGATATCAGGGTGGGGTCAGACATGTAGGCCAATGATGATTTTTTAACATGACCTAAATCTCGATACAGATGGATATGAAGGCGTTTAAAAGACTTCAGTTTGTGAAGAAGGGAGAAGACATAAGACAAATTGGTATCTCACGGAGGCCATGAGATAAACCCAAAAAGGGTTTTGTGGGAGTTCAGAGAAGGGAATTCCCTGAACGCTGTGACCAAGAAGGCTTTGTCGGGGAGGTGGGGCCTGAGCGAGATGGAAATTCCACAGATAGTGATGTCGGCAAGGAGCCTTTTGTGAGGCAGGGGAAATGACAGGAATACAGAGGTAGAAAATTAAGGGTGATTCATTCCATGACGTACTCTTCACCGCCCGCTCTCTGCTGGACAGTAGACTCCGCACTCATGTGTTTGGAACATCAGCATCCTCTGCTTCCAGGGAGGTCCTCTCAGCCCTAATGACCTTGGACTTGACACAAAAAGAAGCACTGGATGTTACAAGGAGGTGCACCAGCCTGGAGTCTGTTAGGGTGCCCTTGACGAGGGTCGTGGAGGCCAGGGCTGAGGTCGCAGGCTGAGTCAGAGTGACAGGTGGTGGAGCACGAGGATAAATGCCAGCAGGAGGGAGCCTCTTGCAAGTGCCCCGCTGAGCTAGTGCATTTTTCCCTTTTGTGGGTTTGTTGTTTTGTTTGTTATTTTTAATGTAGAGGATTATGATTTGTAATAGAAGGAATTTCACCACACTGACATTTAGATATTTTGCAAGCTGAGACAGAAGTTGAATTGGCTGGTGTGAAGAGTAGAATAAAGAAGAAAGAAAGGAAAATAAAATCGCAAAGTGAACAAAACTCAAAGGTTATTTTATACCCTTGGCTTACGGTCCTTAAATCCTAAGGCAATGTGTGAGGAAAGGTGAATGAGAATTGGTGTCTGCCTTTCTTAAAACCAGAAATAACGTATAAATGAAATTTTAGTTTAGAACTGGTTCAAAGCACCATACTTTTCTTGTTTTTATGGGTCATTAAGAGCAGCCATATGGTTGTCTGCTGTCTTATCTGTTCACTTTTCTTTAGGCTGTTCCTCAGTGAGAATCTTCAGGGGCTGACTGAAATTCTGTTTTTTATAGGTAACTCTCTGTTATTTTTAATTGCCAGAAGTGGATGATCCAGTATAAAGGGTTTCCTCTCCACTCCTATTTTTGTAACCCTACTGGAAAACTGGGTCCTTTTTCTTTTGCCTTCAACTTTGGAAAAGCTTAGAAGGAAAAGGAAATGGGTTACTATGTGACATAAAACTTAAGACTCGCTGAGAATGCATCCCTTCTTAAGGATAATCCAGTTGACTGCCACTGCATGCTGAGCAGTTGGAGGAGAGCTGGACGAGAATTAGGACGTCTGTCTGTAACTCCTTCTCTTTCCACGTTCATGTTAATTAATTTACTTCTGCCCATTCCCTGTGCTCCATTTGTAGAGCAAAGATTGTGCCTCACTCTTGAAATTTCACTGAGTGTTTGTAGAGATTCAGGACTCAATATCGCTTCCTGGGTTTACAAAATGAAAGATGTTCTGCTGGGATCAGGTAACTTTCAATATCTGTAGATTTTCGTACCTTAATTGTGAATGCCTACATTTTCCTGGATCCTAGTATTGTCATTTTTCCTCACAGCTAATTTATTAATTTTATATCTGCCTTGTAAAAACAAACCATTTCAGTGAAAGAACCATTTCTTCATGTGCTTTTGCCATTTCATTAAAATTTACACTGATGTTCACAGGAATTAGAAACGTCATTAAATGACTTTATGTGAAGCAGTTAAAACTTGTGTCACTTAGTACAATATCCAATATATGAAGGCCATTTAGAGAATTGATTCTAATTTAGTATTTAATAGTGAATACTAATAATTATTATAATGCATGCCTTTAAATTTGGGTAATTTCTTGATTGAAAAATGAAATGTTTTAGATGAGCTCATTGTTAAGGACTGCAATTCAGTCACGCACGTTGGTGATAAGATGTTTCTCTCATATGAATAAAAGCAAATTACATGGAGAAGAATGCATCACGTAGTTCATTGCAGGTCAGTGGTTATAGCATGCGGCGCTATCCGAGCAAAAGCACAATAGCAGAAATGCAAGAATACCTTTTATTGGAGTTGAGCGAAAGACGCTCCTTAGAGGTGAAGTATGTTTACTCTTAGGGAATAAGCAGGGTCAATTACAGTGTTACAAAGAAGTGGCCACTGTAGAATAGGAGCCATCAGACATGCTTGTGGGACTAGATGAACTCTATGACTGTCGGATCCCAAGAGAGCAAAAAGATTGCCCAGATCAGAGGATTCGTTTGGACACTACAAAGTAACGATTACTAGGCTTCATGGCAAACTAGGATTCATAGCCCGCTAATTCTGGTTGTGATGCACTGTTTAAAGCTTGGTCTTTAGCAGTCATGGAATGACGTCTTATTGAGAACTATGATCTAGTCTGAGTTTTCCACACTTTCTTTCCAACTGACGCAGCTACAGTACTTCCTAGCAATTCTGCCATATATATCATGGGTGGCCCTAAAAAAAAAAAAAAAAAAAAAAAAACTGAAAAACTAAATAAAACGGAGCAATAATAACCAAACCCTTCATGATGGTGAAAATCAATTTTGATTAAAAAAGAGAGGGAAAGAAGTGAAGGGAGGGGACAGCAGAAATAATTCAATTAGCTGAATAAATGGAAATTCATTACCCTCTCCATCAAATGTTGCTTTGTGACTAAAGACCTGTCCAAGAGAAAGGCCTCCAGCTGGTAAGGATCACCGTGGGTCTGACCAAAAAGGCTTCCAGGTTCAGGAACTAAATCTGAACAACTCCCATCCTGGAGACTAACTCATGGGCTAAGCAACACACAAATGCCATTACTTCTGAACGGTGCTATCAGCTCACTAATATACCCTGGAAACAACATCCCAAGTACACAGAACTCCTGTCTACCCTCTCGGGTGTGTTTGTTCTCCTCCTTCCTTCCGGCCCCTCCCTTTTCTGCTGCTTTTTCTTCTTTCTTTCGTCTTGTGTTGTAAAATGGGCCTGTGCTTTCTTTGACCTGCCTCACAGCAAGTGTTGGGTCTAAATCCCCACCCCTTGGACCTGGGCCAGCCTTTGTAACCTGTTTCTGAAGAATAGAAAACAATAGAATTGATCCTGTGTTACTTCTGAGGCTGGGTGACAGAAAGTGAAATAGTGTCTGTCTAGCTTTCTCTTTGGGACACGTCCATGCCTTGAAGATTGGCTTAGAGACCTTGTGGGGAGGCCACATGGAGGTAGAGAGAGGACCAAGGAACCCAGGTGTTCCCTCACACAGCAGCTCAGCCTTCCGGTCAGCTGCCGTTTGTGTGAACAGTGAACCTTCAAACCAGGCTTTACAGCCTCCCCAGCTGCTGCCACGGGGGCAGAGACTAGCCGTCTCCACCCAACCTCATTTAAATTGCAGATTTGTGAGTAAAATAAATTAAAAATTTTCAAGCCAATATGATTTGCTGCACAGCAACAGCTAAGGGGAGCACCTCCCACAGGGTCCTTTGTAATCTTGTGATACAAAAGCCTCCACACACTCTGATACCTGGATATGTGTGTGTACCTGTGTGTGGCACAGTTTTATAAAAGTGCGCTCGAATTAGAAATCAGACGATGATTTGATGATGACAGTCAGGGTAGAAGTACATGGACTTGAGAAAGAGTTCATTCATGCTGGGCTAGAATCATTTGCGTATTTGAAGTAGGCCTTTACCTTGGATATTATCAGATAAATAGTAACAAGCGCTTTGCAGTCAACTCTCCTCCTTACTAGGTACCAAGTGTACCCAGTGGTTGGGCAGGAGGAATATCTATCTAAATTAACTCTATCGTCTCTACCTGAGGCTAAACGCTGGTCTCTTGGGTTTCCGTATGTACTTCCTAGGTCACCATTAACAGCGTACTTTGAAATGATTTTGTCTGATGACTTATTTTTATGTAGTAGCAAAGACTACAGTCAGTGTGTAGCCTCGCAGACAGGATCATGGCCAGCGGAGTCCAAGAAGCTTGAGGTGAACTTTGGTTCTGGTACTTCTGGTCTGATGGTCTTGGGCAAAATCTTGGCATCCTTGTCAGTTTCCTCATTTGTGAAACAGAGATATCAATGCCTTTTGTACAGAGAGGTTGGAAGGATTAAATGTGTAAAGGACATGTAAATTGCTTACCTCAGGGCATTTCATGGTAAGGGGTCAATAAATTGTAGTTACTGCTTCCATAGATGTTCCTATTATAATGTGTTGACTTTTTTGCTCGACTTGATCTCTGGCATTTTCCACCGGAACTGTGGCCAATTGGCCATAATGCCTCTGCAGTTGATTACCATTTCTACAAATAACAAAGTATTCAAATCGATGAAATTGCTCTGACAATAACTTTGAAGCAGACTGCAACATCTGTAGTTTCCTTAAATAAAAATGTACTCAATTTGCATTTTATATAATACATGCATGATTGTGACATAGATAAAATTCTCTTACCAGACGATCTGGAGGTTAAAAAAAATAGCTTAGTCATAATGACTTAGAAAAGCATTGCTGTTAAGTCTTTTTTCAGAACCATGAACCGGCATGATTGTTTTAATATATTATGCAAATGGTACACTAGAAATCCAATATAAAGTTATGATACCTCATTTTCATTGAATTCATTATTTTCATAATAAATGTTGCTTTTTCTGATTATAAGAACATAATATTGGCTAAACAAAATTAGCCAACATACTTTTTATATAGCAAAAAGGCCAAAATTCATGTTTAATCATACTATCTGGAGAAAATTTTCAAGGTGTACAGGTGTACATGCATTTGAATAAACACACTTTTTTTTTAGATGAACTTATACCTGACATATTATTTTGTAACTTGCATTTTTCACTTTATATGTTGTACTCATTTTTCCATATTAGTAGATAAAAGTCTACATCATTAATTCGTGATTGATACTATTCTACTCCACTTAAGTGGTCCTCTGTCAACGAGTATTTAAGCTGCTCTACGTTTCACTACAAAAGCCACACTTTTGTGATCTCCCTTACCTACATCTTTATAAATTTTTCTCCTCACATTTTTAGAATGTAATTTTGGAAGAAGAGTTTCTGTGGCAAAATAATTTTTCATTTGAAGTGTTATGATCTTAATTCCAAGAGGTCCTCAGGAAAGTTTGCACCAGCTCTCACTCTCCCTAAAACAATGAGCATATAGTTTCTTCACCTCCTTCACCACTTGGTGTTTTCATCCTTTTTGCTTTTTCCCAGTGATTTAGGTGGAACACAGTATCTCATGTTAAATTGCCTGTCCTCAATTACTGGGAAGCTTAGTTAGGTTTCCATTATTTATTGCTCATTATTGTGGCTATTTTCTTACAACTATACTTTATAAACATTTCTTACAGTAACGTTTTGCGTTATCATGCAGGTTGCAAATATTTTTACCAGTAAGTAATTTAGTTTGAAAGTATATGGTGCTCAAGAACTAATTAAGCTGTAAGTTTTTGATGGAATTAAATGCATTGTTTTCTTTATAGGATTATGTTTTTCCAGTCATTCTTGGTAGTAGTTTTGCAGTTACTCAAGATTGTTAAAGATATTTACTGAAAATCTTTCCAAGTTATTTTATTTCCAAGTCTCTTTTTTAAAATATTTGATGCATATAGATTTAATTTTAGTGTGAAGTGTTTTATATGAATCTAATTTGACTTTATTCCTCCTCCTAAAACCTACAAATTAGTTTTTTGGCCTTATTTATTGAATAAGACACATTTCCTCACCCCTTTGAAATAAGTCCCATATTTGTATTATATTAACTCTGGGTCTTTTCTCTAGATTCTGTCCTACTCCATTAACCTGTTTATTCTGCCTCCAAAACTACATTGTTTTAATTATGCTAGTATATAACACACTATAACATATTTACTATCTAGTAATATAGTTCTCCAAATTGCTGTCAATTTTTCCTGCTATTCACATATACTAGTTTTTCCACATGAGATAGATTTTTAATAAAGTTTTAAATTAAGTTTCATGAATTTGTTTTCAGTATATGAGTTAAGCACATCATCCTAGAGAAATCAAGAGAGAATGTAATTTCAATGTAGATTACATAAGGATGAGGTGTATCTCTTTTGCAAGCTCTGAGCTGAGTCTAGAAAAACTAACTCTCCCTCATATTAAGGAAGGAGCATTTTATTATATACATAGTACAAGCTCTTGGCTAGCATTCCTGGTTGACAAGCAGTTCCAATCCATTTAAACGTAATTCCATAGAAAGTTAACATCCCACACTGGGTTAAATTTTTCCTTTCTTGACAAAGTAGAGTGCTGATAACGTTAACTGGAAGATTATTGTTCTCCCATTTACAGATAGTATGCTTCAACTGGAATGGAATTTGTTAAATCAGTTGTCTTATAGTAAGCTTTTTTTAAAAAATTGTTTCTATTTGATTTGTAATATTACTTTTAGGGAAGCTAAGTGTTAACAAAATTAGTACTGCAGTGCTCTAAGTCTAGTAGCTCCTTGGGTTCCTCTTTTAAGTGTTATCATGTAATTTTCTTAAGTAAATAGGATTTCCAAAAATGCAGACAAGGAGGAAGGAATTGAGTAATTTATAAGGACTATGCTTGGTTTTATGTTCTCTACCTGCTTTGGATCAATTCAGTAAGGCAGCAGAGTAGAGCCTTAGAAGCCCTATAAGAAGGACGTAGATTCAAGATTCTAGTTGCCAGTTGTGTGATTTTAAACACAGTCTTAGTTCTTCTTTTTTTTAGCCTTAAAAAAAAAAAATATTGAAGTATAGGTGGTTTACAGTATTACATGCTTCAAGTAAACAGCAGCATTATACAAAATTCAAAGTTTTTATAGACTATACTGCATTTATAGTTATTATGAAATACTGGCTATATTAATGTGCCGTACAGTAGATCCCTGTAGCTTATTTATTTTACTCCTCGCATTCTCTACCCTGTCTTCTCACTCCCCTTCCTAGTTCCTCCCCCTTTCTCTCTCCCCACTGGTAAACAGTAGTTGGTTTTCTATACCTGTGAGTCTCTTTCTGTTTTGTTTTGTCATTTGTTTGTTTTATTTTTCAGATTCCACATATAAGCAATAAGATACAATGTTTGTCTTTATCTGTCTGACTTCTTTCACCAAGTGGAAAACCTCCGGTCCACCCATGTTGTTGTAAATGGCAAAATTTTGTTCTTTTTCTTTTATTACTCAATGAATTTATTACATTTATAGTTGTACAATGATCATCACAATCCAATTTTGTAGGATTTCCATCCCACAACCCCAGCACATCCCCCCACCCCCCAAACTGTCTCCTTTGGAACCCATAAATTTTTCAAAGTCAGTTGTTATAAATGGAAAAATTTTGTTCTTTTTTTTTATTACCCAATGAATTTATTACATTTATAGTTGTACAATGATCATCACAATCTAATTTTGATAGGATTTCCATCCCACATCCCCAGCACATCACCCCCCCCCCAAACTGTCTCCTTTGGAAACCATAAATTTTTCGAAGTCAGTTGTTATAAATGGCAAAATTTTGTTCTTTTTTATGACTAAGTAGTATTCCATTGTGTATGTGTACATATATATGTGATATGTATATCTATATATATACATAGGTACATGTACACACACACATCACAACTTTTTTTTTCTTTTATTTATTTATTTTCCGCTGCATAGCATGGGGACCAAGTTACCCATACATGTATACATACTTTTTCCTCCCATGTTGTGTTGCGATGTAAATATCTAGACATAGTTCTCAATGCTACACAGCAGGATCTCACTGTAAATCCATTCCAAGAGCCCTAGTTTGCATCCATTAACCCCAAGCTCCCGATCCCTCCCACTCCCTCCCTCTCCCCCGGGGCAGCCACAAGTCTATTCTCCATCTATGATTTTCTTTTCTGTAGAAACGTTCATTTGTGCTGTATATTAGATTCCAGATATAAGTGATATCATATGGTATTTGTCTTTCTCTTTCTCACAACGTTTTTATCCATTCAACTGTTGATGGGCACACTGAGGTTGCTTCTGTACCTTGGCTATTGTAACTAATGCGGCTGTGAACACTGGAATGCATGTATCTTTTCATTTTAGTATTTCCATTTTCTTGTGATACATACCCAGCAGTGGAATTGCTGGATCATATGATTCTTCTATTTTTAGTTATTTGATGAAAACAATATTTCATACTGTTTTCCTAGTAGCTGAATCAATTTACATTCCCACCAACAGTATATAAGGGTTCCCTTTCCTCCATATCCTGGCCAGCGTTTGCTACTAGTGGTCTTTTTGACAATAACCATTCTAACAGGTGTGAGACAATATCTCATTGTGGTTTTGATTTCCACTTCTCTGAAGATTAGCGATGTTGAGTATCTTTTCATATGCCTGCTGGCTATTTGTATAGACATTGGAAAAGTGTCTATTTAGGTTTTTTTTCTGCCCATTTCTTAATCAGGTTGTTAAAAATGACTATACTACCCAAGACAATCTACAAACTTAATGCTATCTCTATCCAGATAACAACAACATTTTTCACAGAACTGGAACAAATAATTCTAAAATTTGTTTGGAAACAAGACCCTGAAGAGCTAAAGCAATCTTGAGAAGGAAGAAAAAAGCTGGAGCTATTACACTCTTAGACTTCAGACCTTATTGCAAAACTACAGTTAAAATAGTGCACTACTGTTGGCACAAAAACAGACACATAGCTCAATGGAACAGTATAAAACCCAGAATTAAACACACACTCTTATGGTCAATTTATTTATGACAAGGGAGGCAAGAATATACCATTGAGAAGAGATAGTCTCTTCAGTAAGTGGTGCTGGGAGCACTGGACAGATACAAAAGTAAACTCAAAATGGATTAAATATCTAAATGTAAGACCGGAAACCATAAAACTCCTAGAAGAAAACATAGGCAGAACACTCTTTTTCTTTGACATAAATCACGACAATATTTTTTTACCTCTATCTTCTAAGGCAAACAAAAGCAGAAATAAACACGTAGAACCTAAATAAACCTAAAAGTTTTTGCACAGCAAAGGAAATCATCAAAAAGACAACCTACTGAATGAGAGAAAATATTTGTAAGTAATATGACTGGTAAGGGGCTAATACCTGAACTATATAAACAACACATGCAACTCGATGTAGTTCTTATTTTTCAACATAGAAAATGACAACAATATCTGCCATGAGGGTTGTTCTGAGCATCATAGGATGTGATATATGTACATACAAAGCAATTAACAGAGTACCTAACACATAACAGGTGCTCCCTAAACTTTTGCCTTTTTTATTATAATGCAATCTAATGATGATCTGAGAGATGTTCATATTGTGCAAGACTTTAAAATATATTATACTTTTACACTGGCCAGAATGGCCATCATCAAAAAGTCTACAAATAATTAGTGCTGGAGAGGGTGTGGAGTAAAAGGAACCCTATTACACTGAAGGTGGGATTGTAAATTGGTGCAACCACTGTGGAAAGCAGTATGGAGATTCCTCAGAAAACTAAACATAGAACTACCATTTGATCCAGCAATCCCACTTCTGGGCATCTATCCAGAGAAAACC
The DNA here is from genome assembly GCF_054392235.1 of Sus scrofa. Classification (NCBI taxonomy): domain Eukaryota; kingdom Metazoa; phylum Chordata; class Mammalia; order Artiodactyla; family Suidae; genus Sus; species Sus scrofa. The sequence goes on from NC_139383.1 coordinate 6,117,198, forward strand.
GTGACTTGAAAAGACACATGTACTCCAGTGTTCATTGCAGCATGATATACAACAGCCAAGAAATGTCCATCGACCAAGGAGCAGATCAAGAAGATGTGGTACATATACACAATGGAATATTACTCGGCTATTAAAAGGAAAGAAATAACGGCATTTGCAGCAACATGGGTGGACCTAGAAATTATCATGCTAAGTGAAGTCAGTCAGACAATGAGACACCAACATCATATACTATCACTTACATGTGGAATCTAAAAAAATGACGCAATGAACTTCTTTGCAGAACAGATAGTGACTCACAGATTTTGAAAAACTTATGGTTTCCAAGTGAGACAGGTTGGGGGGTAGGGGGATGCACTGAGGGTTTGGGATGGAAATGCTATAAATTTGATTGTGATGATTGTTGTACACCTCTAAATGTAATAAAATTCATTGAATAATTTTAAAAATCCATCAAAAAATGTATATATTATACTTATTGCTCTCCTCTATTTTTCATAATTCTCAAACACTATACTATAACATAGTGCTATACTCTCAAACATTGTTTATGCTGTATTGGAAATCGGTCAACTTATGTAGTACTAGTTAAACCAAAGGGTAGTTTCTATGTGGCATAGTATTTTGGAGGGCTAGATCAGAGTTAAAAGAAAAATCTTATTGACTGTATTGACTTACACATTCGACGAATATTTATCACATATTTAGGCATAATTCTAGATTATATAAATAAACAGGTAAACAAAATAGAAAAGATAGGAGGAAAACATGCAATGTTATATATAGTCAAATAAATGAACAGCACAGTTTCATTTGATATTACTGATATATATTTCCAAAAATTTGCAAACTCATTTTCTGATAAATTTTTAAGAGGAAAGCATTTCTAAGAAAATCAACTAAAAATAATATTTTTGGAGTTCCCAGGTATCCAGGAAGGTTGAGGATCTGGCATTGTCCCTGCAGTGGCTCAGGTTCAGTCCCTGGTCTGGGGACTTTCACATGCTGTGGGTATGGCCAAAAAAGATCATCTTTTAACTACAAGAGAACTTGTGATAATGATCAGAACTCAGAAATCTGACTTTTTATTTCCTTTCCCCTAAATACTCTCCTATAAGATAAAATTTTGGGGCTAGGTGATCTTCAAAATTGCTGTAAACTTTAAATATCAATGACCTATATTTTTTCTAAAGAAAAAAGAAACATATCCATCATAAGATAACTAAGGTACATGAATATAAAAAAGTATACATTTTGAGTTACATATCTTAAATTTAATGTAATATTCTACTACTTCTGTATATTCCTTAGTGCCACATGTCTAGTGTATTTTAAAATATTTAATGCATATAAGTATGTATATGAAGTAGAACAATTCTCTTCCAATTTCCTGTTCTGCTTTGCCAACATGTTTTTAACCGAAGATCTTAATCAATGTCGCACATGAGCAGAGATGCCTCAGAGAATCAAAGCAGGTCAGATTTCTGAAGTGCTCCCTTGTCCTAGACCCTGATATGTTCAGCTATGCTCTGCGGTCAGCATTCATCTCGGTCTTTGTCTTCCCAGGGCATTGAGAAAAGGGATGCAGGTGAGATAATCATTAACAAATGGGATGGATGATCCAGGAACCAATGTCTGGAAAGAGACTGAGCAAGAATTCCCCTGAACCAAGATAAACAAGTGGGTCAGATTAGGGAAGAGCCAGGAACTCAGGGAAATTGGGTCAAGCTTCTTTTATATTATAGTCGAAATCAGGAATATTACAGACACATCATGGAGAGGGCTTCATACATGTCCATGTACGAGCATCGAGCTTGTTTCAAAGGGGAGAATGATGAAAATTCTCTCTCTGGAATGTTCAGAGAGAGCCAGGTAATCCGTAGTAGAGCTGCTTGATATAAGGGTGATGCAGAAGCGCGCACCCCACACACTCCCACCCGCCCTGGCAGAGAGCTTAGAACGTCTCCCATCCATTGGCGGTAACCGATGGAGGATGGCATGCAGTGAAATGCCCAGTTGTGGTCCCGACCATCCTGTTCCATAGAAGGATATTGATGTAACAGAGGAGGGTTATGGCTGATGCTTAGGACATGCCTCTGACCATAACGGATGGAAGAATGCTGTGCATGTTTAGGGGTAAAAGGGAGGCTTGATTCCGGGAAGGACAGGGCTTCAGCAAAGGGGCAAAGACAAAAACCGGTGTTTCTTGTGACAGTGACAGTAAGACTGGCCTCAGAGAGCAGGAGGCAAACATGAATCATAGCAGCTTCTGAGATGTTTCCAGGAATTGGGACAGTTTTATGTGCAGAGCACGACAAATTCCCAGCATTAAGTGGAGACGTACCAAGATCACTTGTCAAGGGGTGGGAAGAAGAAGGTATTAGCATTAGGGGAGTGTAAAGGATTTTAGATCGCTGTTCTGGGAAAGGTCCAGGAATTCAGGGGGAAATATGCAACAGGAAGGGTATGTGCTGTTTGATGGGCTGTGTCCAGGTTCCAGGTCACGGGGGCAGTCTGGCCCTGGACTTAGTTCCTAGCATTTGCCGGTGATACCTGGTGGTCTGACCTAGGATGTGGCTGAGAATAGACTGGGGCATCCTGGAGGTGGGGACCTGCAAGAGGGGAAGAGATCAAGGGGTCGGCGAGGTGCTGACCTCAGGGCCCTGTGGGTGAAGAAGCCCAGCCTCTCAGGAGCCTGGTAAAAAGTCATGTTGCTTTCGTCTTTACACACTTAATCACTGGGGATCACTCATCCTTAACATTCACCATTTATGTACATGAGACAGCCAGAAAGTGTCGGGGATCTCAGCTCTAAGCCCGGCCCACACACTGATCTGGTCCCTCGATGATGAGCAAGAGGGCTAGTGTTTGCAATTTTTATAAATTAATGAGATGATATAATTGATGCATTGTTGGATTATCATATATACTAGGAAGGCATTATTAACTTTATCCAAGACACAAAGAAATGGCATTCCAGATAACCCTGGGTGATTCAGCTATGATTAGATAAGGCATTTAGTGGGAACAAAAAACATACTAGCAATGCAAGGAGGTCAAAACCTAACCTTGGGGGGGCTCACGGCACCAATGAGGTAGAGAGACAAACTGTAACTTGAGGAAAAGTCCTTCACTGAAATGTTTGATGCTACTTGTCCCATCTGTTCCTGCAAATTTTTATCTAGTTTTCCCACAAAATTGTCCATAAGACAGAATTACCTGGAAATTAAGACAAACAAACAAACAGCAAAAAAAAAAAAAAAAAAAAAAAAAAAAAAAAAAAGACAGAACTTGTGACTCCATTTCCACCTGCAATTCTCTGGAAGGGCAGGACTAGGGCATGGTTTGGGGAAGGCTCCCCAGGTGATTCTGAAGCTCAGATTGATTAGCCGATGGACAAGCAACTGGGGTGCCACAGGTCCTGATCATCTTTTGATGCAAATATAGTCACTTTGGTGCTTGGTGCCAAAATCAGAGTGGTGGGAGTCTCTTCCAGCTGAGTTTCTGGCGTAGTTTATCTTCTCATTCTAAACATTGTCATAAACACCACCACAGTTATTTCTGGGACTCGCTAAAGAGCTAATCAGATGTGCTGGCAGACGGCCATCCTTTCTTCGGTCTCCACATCGCCTCTGCCAGGTTCTTTTCCCAGCTGGCTTCCCTGGCTAATGTCCCCTGTCCGCTGTCCCCTGAAGCCAGCGAAGGGACTACCCTCTTGACTTCGCTGGTGCCCATGTTGTGATGACAGCAGTTCCCGGATCAAAGACACAAGGACACCAGCTGCTGACACTCCAAAGCTGATGCTCTGCGGCAAGAGGGGGGCTTGGCATGGCCCCTCTTAGTTCACTGGTGCGTTTTACACCCGGGGTCCTGGAGCAATAACGCTTGTGCGCATCGCCCCTCAGAGTCTCTCCAAGGAAGCAGCTTCCTCGGTTTCTCTCCTCCAGCTTCTTTCCCAAGGGACGCGTTCCATGCCCAGAAGTTTCCATCGGTCTCCATAGGAACGCACGGCATCCAGGCCCCAGGGCTTCCTAAAGAGAGATGGAATCTGCCAAGATGCAGCCTGCAGCTCGTCTTCTTCCACAGCCCCCCAGATGTCTTCATTCCAAAGCAGAGCCCCTGCCTTCACGACATTTTTACTAAAACATCCATTTAGACTGTTTACTCAGAACTTTGGAATCCTCCCTGGAAAGAAGTAGTGAAATGTCCACATTGTGAAAGGGATTGTAGTTTTTAAATGGCAGTTGTTCTAGCTTTACCTATCAGGAACACACATACACACTCTTTAGAGCCATGTTTTAGATAAAACACATCAATAAAGAACCAAGCTTTATAATACCTGGCTCTTCTAAAAAAGCATATTTGAGGCCTTACAGAATTCTCCTGGGACAGCTAACACCACCAGGATAGTTCCTGGCGTTTCCAACTATTTTCCCTTCTGTTCTTCAAAATCTGGGTCAGAGGAGTTACTCCGAGTGAGAATAGTTTGTTCTCTTACTCTAGCAATATGGTAAATTATAGAAAAGTGCGAGCAGTATGTATAGAAATCGGACAGCAAATTAATATAATTCATCCCTTCTTTTCCCCCCTTCGGTCCTAACTCCCTCTTCCTCCCCTCCCCGTGTCTCCCCATCTGTCCGTTTCTTTCTTCCACAACATGCATGAAGTGTCTACACCAGGAGCTGTGCTAAGATCCAGGAAGTAGAAGTCAATACTGCACATTTTCCTCTCTCAAGCAGTTACTGTCTTGGGAGGAAGGAAGACTTGTAAAATATATTACAGGGTATAAGAATATACAGTGTTATAAAAGATATACTGCAAATCACAGATTGGGAATGGTTAACTTTACCCAAGGTCGGGAGGGTTTAACAGAGGAAGTGACATGAATTTACTCTCCAAGAAATCGCCCGTATTTCTTTTGCTTTAGTTACCAGCACAGTGGAAGGTGTTCCTTATTTCTTCTGCTTATGCCAGAGGACTGTGATATTCTCAAGAATGGATAGAGGTTTGTCATGCCAGCAGGAAGGAACGGAAAATAAATGGAAATGAGAGCAATTTTCTGGCAGGAAAAATAACCAGGGGGACTTCAAAAGTGGTTACTTTGGGGGATGTTACAGAGCATCAACTTACGATGTTTTGTGATTATAAACATCGAAACATATCAAAATTAATACCATAGTTAAATTACTTACAGATCACACTGTCCCAAAACACAGGACTCTTAAAATGAATTCACGTTAAGTGAAGAGACTAAAAATGCAGTCAGTTCAATGACATGAAAATAATAATATTGAGTCTTGAAACACAGCTGATTGACATTAGGTGGGGAGCGTCAAGTTATATTGGTGAAGAATGAGGGCTCTGAAATTATAGGTTTGAATCTCAACTCTAACAGCTATGACTGGGGCAAAATACTTTCTCATCTATAAAGCAAGAACTCAAAGTAGGTTTGAATAGGTTTTGAACCTGTTTGAATAGGTTTATAGGTTTGTGATAATGACCAGATAAGAAAAAACTTCTAGTGCCGTCCCCTGCTTCTTGAAAACATTCGTTAGATATTGACTATCACTGTCGTCGTTACTACGTGAAAAGGAAGCTGTTAGCAACACAGCTCTGGCAACTTAATCCTGATTGCTAGCAACATACAAATCACTTGCCTTTCATATGCTCTGACAGTTTCCAAGGTTTGCAGGGGGTACATAGTTGGAGAACATGCAAGAACACAATGTCTTGAAGTCATGACCGTTTAACTTATCTTGAGAAACACTCATTTACCGAGAAAAAAATGAACAGGGAAAGGAAATAAGCACATAAGTGCACATTGATGTGACCATCATGCGTCTTCACTCTCCTTAATAAAATTATTTTTCTAAGCAATATTGCTTCAGGGCATCTTAGTTTTAAAAGTTTTAGAATATTTACGGTAAAAAAGCCACTTTTAGAAAATTTAAGGTAGGTGAAAGTTAACATGTCTTTGAGCATGAAGAGCCTTCCAGATGGCCGGTGCAGAGACTGCAGGATGTGTGCTTGCACACAGCCAAGGGGAACCTCCGTACCGGGCATTCTGGTTCTTTCCAAGAGACTTTATGCAGAACTGAAACGGCTTCCTTTGCCTGGACTTAACAGCTACAAGTGAGGCGTGTGCATAATTGCATTGTTCCCAGAACACACATCTGTGCCTCAGCATCTCAAGGAAATCTAAATTGCTTCTCGGTTGTCACATGTGCCTACAGATTCCAGAGCTCCTGGAGCCCAGTGCATGCAGCACTGAGGTGGGGGGTGGGGTCAGGGGAGAGCCTACAGAGTTCCAGAAGCTCGGTGGATTTCACAGCAACTCAGCAGGGAAGTGAGAGCTGCAGGAGCTCAGGCCTATGGCCTTCCAGCCTGGGTTATGATTCTGCATCCAGCTATGCTGCTAAGTAATTTTGTCGGGCAAGATAAATGAGCCTGTGTCTGCCCCAGCAAGACTGTCAGCACGCGCCAGAACACAGGCGAGTGCTCTGCAGTGTCCTGGTTTCCTCAGCTGCCTGCTGCCAGGCCTGACCTTTTGCTCCTGCATTTATAAGGCGCATTGAACATACTCCAGGCATTTTGGCTACAGGCAGATCACAAGGTGGCCTTAAAAATTCAACAGTGATGGAAAAGCAATTGAAAGCAGTCACTAAAAAGATGGAGTGGGTTGGAGAGAATTCACAGGGGGAGATGTGACACTTTTAACACCAGAGTCACTTCCTATACTACATGGAAGGGAGACGATAAAAGAATTTTGCAGATTTTGACAGAACACTGTAAACCAGCTATAATGGAAAAAAATAAAGATCAATAAATATTTAAAAAATTTTAAAAATTTTGCAGATTTGATGGTGAAATAAGAGTATTCTTGTCTTCTGAAATGATTTTAAATAACATATAATCTATATTATACATTTATTTATATATAATATAATAAATATAGAAAATATACACATATATCATAAAGGTAAAATATGTAATGAATGTACTTCACAGTCTGAAAAAAAGCTTTTCCAAGAGTGCACAGGCAGGGGATAAAGAATGAATGGGATGCTGGACTTTTCTTTGAGATGTTCCCATTGAGTCACCTATTTATTCTCTAATTGATTTTTCTTTGTTTTTGCAAGTACTTCAGGAATTTGAGGAATTTAGAATTCATTCTTAGGTATAAAAACTAGGTCTTTGTTAGGGACTACACCAGAATCACTTGAGTTTAGAATTGCTAAATCTGTATGGTTCTGAAAATTCTTGAGACTAAACAATATTTGTAGGAAAGCTAGGGCATCACGGGGAATGGAAGGAAAAGATTCCGGCCTTCAGAAGGCACCTGCTCTAAGTGGGCACGAAGTTACCTCAAATCTGTGCTGAGGGAGTTCTGGTCATGGCTCAGTGAAAACGAATCTGACTGGTAACCTTGAGGATGCAGGTTTGATCCCTGGCCTCCCTCAGTGGGTTAAGGATCTGGCGTTGCCATGAACTGTGGTATAGGTCAGTTGCAGCATTGCTGTGGCTGTGGCTGTAACGGGCAGCTGCAGCTCCGATTTGACCCCTAGCCTGGGAACCTCATCATGCCTTGGGCACGGCCATAAAAAGCACACAAACAAACCAAAAAAAATTGCTGAAGCAATTATTCTAAACTTTTGTCAAATGAGTTTTAGTCATTTATTTAAGAGTGGTTTTATTATGATAATATATGTGTTTGGCTGTATCCATATTACACGGGGGTTCCCAGGCCAAGGATCAGATCTGGGCTGCAGCTGCAACCTAAATAAGCCACAGATGCAGCAATGCTGGATCCTTAGCCCACTGCTCTGGGCCGGGGATCAAATGCTCACCCCAGCCACAACCCAAGCTGCTTCAGAGACAACACCTGTTACTTAACCTGCTATGCCACAGCAGAAACTCCTTAATATGATATGTTAATGATTTGATTTTGTTGAGCAACAAACAGACTGAATAATATCCTCTAAACTTAGCAGGAACTTTAAGACTGAAAAATGAAAAAGGCCACACCTTAACATGCAATTATGAAGTTGATTGTGGGTGACTTATAGGCAGACGAAGGTCCAGAGGCTAGATCACAGCTGTCCTGCTTGCTGCCGGAAGGGGCACAGGGGTATTTAGAGGGGCCAAAGCTAAAAACAGAACCCGACTGCTAGGGAGAAGCGTACCCCCTCAGTCGGGAGATCCAGGGGTTTTTCCTACCCCTGGAGGTCCCCTTACCTTTAGTCACCTACACTGGAAAAAAGGGCATTCTTCCAGTTTTCCTGGCAGATGATGGCAAAGACAAAGGTTGATGGGGTACTTATGAGGCTTGGGTTCTCCATCCTGCAGAAAAGGAAGGGGTAGCACTAGGGGCTTAAAATAGAGCTGACAAAATGGAGTCAGTGTGGTTCAGCCACACAAGTTTCTCATCAATGGAAACATTTACAGAATACACTTTATCAGAGAATTTAAAGAAAACCACTCTTATTGTTACCAAAATAAACTTGCGTCCACCTGCCCGAGCAGAATAAAGCCCATCTCCTGACACTGGGTTGTGGTGAAGGAAAGGGCTGCGTTTATTGCAGAGCCAAGCCAGGAGTCCGGGTAGTTAGTGCTTCAAAGCCCTGAACTTTCCGAAGCTTTCAGGGACAGATTTTTAAAGGGAGAGGGAAGGAGGGGAACTGTAGTGTGTGTGATCAGCTCGTAGACACTTTTCGGAGTGTTGATGGTGAGGTAATCGGAAGTCAAAATCATTGACCTTCTGGTTCCAACCGGTCTGGGGTCTATGTGCTTGTAGGCAGCATACAGTTAAGTTCTCCCGCCCAGCGTGTGTCTCCGTATCTGTAAAACAGCTCAAAGGACACAGCTCAGCATATCATCTGCAGCCCTTGAAGAGGAATGCGAGGTCTTTGACGCCGTTTAACGGAGTAACTGGTAACGTTTTGTCTTGCTTGACCGTTTTCCTTTCTTTCTGCATTTTCTCACTTCTCTGATTAAATTTGCTCTTTGGACCTCAGGGAAGGCCAAGGATACAGTTTTTCTACAGACAAAAGGCTGGCAAAGACCGTCAAGAGGGAGCCCGTTCTGTGAAGACTCTTATTGGGTCTTGCTTGGTTACACAATTAGAAATGGCATTTCCAACTTTTGAAATACAGCAACATGGAGATAGTCCTTATTAATTTCTGCATTTGAGAAAAATCACTCCATTTTCCTAATTGTACCACACACTAAACTGTTTTACTCTCCAATTTCAAAAGTTAGGATCTTTAAAAGCTCTTCTCAAGTAATGAGATTTTGGTCGGCTTCATTCTCCTCATCCCCTTAAATGTCTCTTTCCCTCATCAAATGCTTTCAAATCGTCACGTATCTGTTTAGACTATCAGTTACCTCCAACTTCCCCTATGACGTCATGATATCCAAATGAAATGTCTTTAGTGTCATCCTCAAGCGTAGCTAGAAAAACATTGATTTTTTTTTTTAAAGGTTTTGGCTCTTTCTGAGACTTCATTTGTGTTTTCCTTTGGTTTTATCTGTTCTTTTTCTTTTGAATCCATGAGTCACTTAACATTCTGTCACTGTGTATTCAAATTCTAACCATACTGTACCTGCATTTCATTCTTATTAGTAGCAAGTCACAAGTACACCCAGGGCACTGCAGTCACAGGTTCAGGGGCTCACAGACCAACCTGAAACGTGCTGCAAGAATGTGGCTTGCCACAGGGTGAATATGCTGCCTCCATCATCCAGTGCACAGGTTGCAAATATAAATGAACTTACGGGTACAGCTGGAATTGGACTGAGGCTGAGCAAAACCTCTTTGCAATGTTTAATAAGTAACATCATCTAGCACATGTGGAATCACGGTAGTAAAGGCTTGTTGCCGTCTGTTGTGCTAACGAAGTGAGGACTCCCCGAGAGTTCCTTGGTGTGCCAGATCTTCAAAGCTTGGGAAGCGCTCTGCAGCTATGTCCTGTCCCCCGCTCAGCAGATTAATTACGCAGCAGCGCAATAAGCCGCAGCATTCCGAGGGGAGTTATTGTAGTAGATCATTTCAGTGATCTGTGGATAGCGAACTACTGAGAGGCTTGCTTTGAACTGTACCTTTCAATCCATCTCTTAGTGCTTTGAGGATGCACCGAGGCGTGTGAGAGCTGGAAACACTTCGGTACCCACCAAAGTACTCTTTAAGCACCTTAGCCTGCTCCTTACATGGTTCTGGTGATTCTAATGACACGCTAACAGCGAGAGCACTTTTTATTTACTTATTGAGAGCCTAGTCATCCAGGGCTGAAAGGATGGGTGAATGAGAAGGCGACCAAGGCTAAGTCTTAACACTTACAGCTTAAGTGATGAAGAAACTCGGTCTCCAGGTAGCTGACATTTTTCTGTTTCAAATATAGATTTCGTGGTAGGATTTTAAACCTAGTGATGAGTATGATTTGGGGAGCAGAAAGAAAATATCTTGGGAGCTCATCCTGAAATGTTGCGTGAGCCAGTGTATAATCCAAGTGTGTTTGATCACCAGAATGGCCAGGGAAGAATGGAATGCTTTGCAGAAGAATTTGTGCAGCAATATAAATATCAGAGAGGTTTGATATTCAGCTAGTCCATCAAAGCTATATTATGGGAAAATAATCATGTAAAGACAGGTGCCTTGCTAGATGCAGTGCTTTAGATTTTCTGTTTAGAGTTTCAGATAATGGTTATAAAGGCTTTATGTAGTTATCTCGTTACTGTAGAATCTACTTGTTTAGTATTCATTTAATGGTACAGAGCTATACTCAAGATATTTGGGAAAAGAAGTGTTCCAAGTACATAAGAAATATTAGAAACAATTGTGAAAAGTTGAGCAAGTCCCTAAATCATCTTCAGATAACCAGTTTACACGTTGCAGTTCTCCATAGCAATTGTCAATCATCCATGTTGCTTTTTTAAAGCAGGACCCCGGGGATATCTGTCGGTATTAAAGGAGCTTAATTTACATTACTGTAAAGAAGTAAAAGTAGGGAGTTCCCCTGGTGGCTCAGAGGAAACGAATCCAACTAGGAACCATGAGGTTGTGGGTTCAATCCCTGGCCTCGCTTAGTGGGTTAAGGATCTGGTGTTGCTGTGGCTGTGGTGTAGGCTGGCAGCTGCAGCTCCGATTCGACCCCTAGCCTAGGAACCTCCATATGCCATGGGTGCGACCCTAAAAAGGAAAGAAAAAAAAAGCATTAAAAGCAATAAAAATGCTGTTCTTTTAAAATATTTTATAATTCAGACTCTTCAACTAATCCAAAAGTGGCTTTCCTCAACAGGAGCGTAAATTAATCTCCTTTAACCATATTTCCCATGAATCAAATATTAACACTGTGCATTTGTTTTCAACTTGCTATGGAGCCTCAGTGCTTTGCCGCCCTCTGAAAGTTTCCAGAACCTTCGTCCTCGAGCACTCTTACCGATTTTTCCCACAGGCTCTGTGTGCTTGTTGCAAGGCAACCAGCTTCCCCAGCAGGGTGCACGCAGACAACAGCCGCTCTCCCCTGGGGTTTCTTTGTCCAAGCTTGTATTGGTTTATTTTAGGATGAATACAACTGGTCTTATAGGAAGTGAAAAAGAAAAAGAAAAGCGAAGTGACAGAAAAGGTTAACTATGAAATGTAAAACCCTATAGGCTCTTGCTGTGACAGGCAAAGTTTTAGAAAATGATGGATTGGGTTTTCTCAAAGGGATCTTTTAATGCGATGGAGAAAACTATCTGAATTAATTAGACACAAAAGCCAGTGCTCTTGAGCCTTTGCTGAGAAAAATGATGCTCCTTGTGAAGAAGTCTCGCATCAAGTTTGGAAACAAACCTTGGTTCCCCACACATTCTGGAAATAGTTTTAATTTTTTCAATTTCTGGTTTTATGTTGAAAGTAGGGGTTCTCTATCATTTGGTCTGAATTAGATATTTTTGCCGCGATGTTCATGACATGACAATAACGGATTTGATTCCCTGCCCGGGATGTTGTCAGGCGCCCTGTCATATGCTCCCTGCACGTTGAACCTTAACAAAAACGCTGTATGATTCTGTTTCTTCCCTTCACGGACATAGTAGTAATGCCTGGAGCTGGATTTCAAAACCAGTTTTGTTGACTACAAAGAATAGACTTGTAACTGTGAGGTGGCGCTAATGCCAGAAAGCGGAACTGTGTGAAAGTTCTACAAACAGCTATTTACAAAAGATATTTTGCATTTTCAGAAATCTTAAGAAAATAGCAAACTGAGTTTTAAAATATAAACCGCAAGAGATTAATCGGTATAGTGTGATTTTAAGTATTCAAAACAAATTGGTTATGTGACAGTTGGGGAATTTGAGCAAGCTTGTGAGGGAGGTATAAATTTGAGTCAGATCCATGCAGTCTGCATCGAGTGGCAGTATGCAGATTTGATAGCAGAGCCTCTGAGGGTTTGGCGGGTGGGCTCTGATGTCTTTGGTGCACGTCCATCCCGCCTACTTCCTCTCCTTACAGAGAGTTCCCTGGGAAACCATACACGGAAGCAACTCCACGAAATACGAAACGAAGGACCACCTTACTGTGAGCCAGGCCTGCATCTGAAGTTCTATGTTTGTCTCCCTAGTGAAGGCTCGGTTGGGCCACCTGACCTAATTCGGCCTGAGGCCAAAAGGGATCTTCTGATTCTCACCAAGTATAAGTTGTGATCTCAGGGTTTTCATCACTCATTGGCCAGTAGACTTGGACCATGAAGAGAGTGCTTCCAGGTCATGTCCCTGACTTTCTGTTACTTTTCTTTCTCTCTCTCTATCTTTTTTTTAAGGTTACACCTGCAGCATGTTGAAGTTCTCAGCTGGGAGGTGGATCGGAGCTGCAAGCTTCAGTCCACCCCACAGCCACAGCAACACCTGATCCAAGTCACATCTGCGACCTGTGTGAGATGTTCATTTGTGCTGGATATTAGATTCCAGTTATAAGTGATATCATATGGTATTTGTCTTTGTCTTTCTGGCTTATTTCACTCAGTGAAATTTCACTCAGATTCTCTAGCTCCATCCATGTTGCTGCAAATGGCATTATGTCATTCTTTTTGATGGCTGAGTAGTATTCCATTGTGTATATATACCACTTCTTCCGAATCCAATCATCTGTCGATGGACATTTGGGTTGTTTCCATGTCCTGACTATTGTGAATAGTGCTGCAATGAACATGCGGGTGCACATGTCTCTTTTAAGTAGAGCTTTGTCCGGATAGATGCCCAAGAGTGGGATTGCGGGGTCATATGGAAGTTCTATGTATAGATTTCTAAGGTATCTCCAAACTGTTCTCCGTAGTGGCTATACCAGTTTACATTCCCACCTGGCTGGGTTTTGATGAGCCCCTTATTAATTTGACTCTGACTGATGTACGTGCCCTCTGAACGACTCAGGCAGCTTACAGAAGGGCGACTGGAAAGCCATCAGGGAGGTTGCCTTTGTTATGGATTCACTTTTTTAAAGAAGCAAGAATGAGTCCTGCCTTTTATTCCTCTGGCAGAGAATTGCCCTATAACATAAAACTGACGTTCATAAAATGCCAGTAAATTTGAAATGCCAGATGGAGACCTTCATCTTGGTGATTGTGGACTGTTCTTTTCCATTTCAGAGGCTCGGAATGAATACTTATCTTGTCAGTTTATGCTCTCTTGTACAAAGGTTCTATTTTGTGTAAACGAACTTAAGTCAATTTAAAACAGATTGATTTCCAGCTCGAAGAATGAAATATCCTCCCCTGCAAGGAGACACTTTCCATGAATATGTCATTTACATTTGATTTCTGACCTCAGCCTTATATATTGATGGTAACATATAACCATTTATACTTTCAGTCTGGAGATTGGAAAGTTCTCTGCTTACTATTTTCTCACCCAAGGCCTTGCTATATTATGTTCTTTATATCTGAATAACTCCCCAATTCTTCTAGCCTGAATCTTATAGAATACATTGCAATTTGCTTCTATTTCACAGAGTAGAAGGGCGAGCAGTTAAAGGAGACAGTGGAGCAGGAAGGGAATAGTAATGCTTTTTCTCCTGAAATAAGAGCAGAGTGGGCAGCCTCCAGCTTACAAATGGCATGTCTGTTGGCAATTAGGCTAAAGCTGAAACGGGCCCTGGAAAGGAGACTATTGCAGCCCTGAATAGAGTGGGTTTGCACTTCCGACTGAAAGCCAGGACCGCCGTCCTGCTTTCCCTCTTGCACTTACCTTCATGTTCGTCTCCTTTTTTTTTCTTGAACATCTGATCATCACCTTTAGCCCCAGCACTTGTTACTGCAACTGGTGCAAAAACAATCCCATAATCTCAAGATGGTTCCTGGTCCAATAGTGAAGCCCAGTGATGGTGTGTGTCTTTCTTTGCTTCACTGAATCAGTTTGATGATTTGCTAGCCTAAACCTCAGAGCTCACGGTCAGAGAGGCTTTTCCCACTCGTACACTAGAGGAAATGCTTGATGATCAATTTGAACAGTTGGCTTCTCCTTTTTTAAAGGCGTCATTGCAAAAGTGCTTCTAGAACTCACGCTGCACGTTTACGTGAAATAATGTGCTTATAAAATATGTATTTTCAGAGTTCCCATTGTGGCTAAGTGGGTTAAGGACCTGACCTTGTCTCTGTGAGGGCACGTGTTTGATCCCTGGCCTCCTTCAGTGAGTTAAGTATCCAGCATTGTGGAGAGCTGCAGCATAGGTTGCAGATGCAGCTCAGATGTGGTATGAGCATGGCTATGGCATAGGCCCCAGCTGCAGCTCCAATTCGATTCCTGGCCTGGAAACTTCTATATGCCATAGGTGCAACTATAAAAAGATAAATAAATAAAATATGTATGTTCTACAAGAAGAGCTTGTTATCTTTTAACAGTTTGAAAATGCATATATTCAAGGTAACTATAGTGTGGAAATAACCTAAATGCCTAAACCTGGGAGAGTTAGTTCAGCCATTCAATGGAGTACTACACAGCTGAGAAAAAAGAATGAGAATGGTCTCTACGCAGTAGTATGGATTTGTTCACAGAGCATATCACTAGGTGAAATAAAGCAAAATGTGAAAGGTTATTGGCATTGCATTACCCTTTGTGTAACAATAAAGGGGAGCCAGTTGAGGAAGGAAGAAGCTGAGTTGCCAGCTGCCAGGTAGCCCCTTAAAGCCACAAGCGGTAAAAATCATGCTGTGATAATGTCAGCAGGAGCCTAGAACCGCAGGAAGAGCCCGCTCCCCTGTTCCGTCTTCCTCCATAGAGCGGGGCACTGGTTCAGAGTTGAGTGGCTCAGCAGGGGCGTGGGGCTGTCTCACTGTGGGGAGAGCCTGAACAAAAGGCCCCAGCAGTTTTACGGGCTCTGGCTGGGCTTAGGGTGGGCGATGTGACAGAGGGAGACATGAAGAGGAAGAGCCCTGCCTATGGAGGCAGCCGTCTCTCTTCCTTATCAGGAGACCTCCGCAGAGGAGCCTGAGACGACCTGGGCTGGGGTCTCAGAGAAGAGACCAGGGACTGAAGGGCTTAGGGCTGTGAAGGCTGACGTGAGAAAGAGCCAACCAGCCCGGCCGCTGGAACCTTGGCTGCAACTCCCCTCAGAGGCTGCGGTGCCATGCCTGTGCCCCAGCCTGGTGTGGGCAGGGCAGCACCTCCCCAGCCGCCCTGTGAGGCCAACTCCCAAAGCTTCCAAAACTGCTCGTGGTCAGGCCAGAAAAAAAATCACACAGGGGTTTTCACCAGGAGCCAGACTCCTCAGAAATAAGAAAATAGATGTGTCTGCTTATTTTTATTACAAAAACAGGATGAACAAACCAGAAACAAATGAAACTGATTCTCTTTAGGGGGCAAGTTGGAATGGGCTGAAAGGTGCAGGGGGTAGCAATGCTGTAGAATGGGTTGAGGTAAGGGGAGTGGCTTTTCTCTGAAGATATCTTTTTGTGTAATTTTGACCTTTGCAACTACATCAATGTTTTATGATTTTTTAAAAAAAGAAATCAAAAAGGACAGAGAAGAAAATAAGACACATATTGATAGAGAGAAGCCTAGAATAAACTTTTTGATGCTTGATTGAAATTATAGATCTTCCTCCCCTTATAATAGAGTTATGTCCCTATAAATCTGTCATAAGTTAAAAATATGGAAAGTCAAAAATGCATTTAATACACCTAAACCTCCCAAATCTAGGCTGACTTTGCTCAGAACGCTAACATTAACCTGTAGTTGGGCATACTTATCCAACACAAAGCCTATTTTATTGTAAAGTATTGAATATTTCATGTAATTTATTGATATTGTGCCAAAAGTGAAAGAAAAAAAGAATGGTTGTCTGGATACAGAAGAGTTGTAAATATTTTGATTGTTTACTCTTGTGATGGAGTGGCTGACTGGGAGCTCTGGCTTACCGCCACTGCCCAGTATCACGGGAGAACATCTTGCTGCATGTCACTAGCCCTGGAAAAGGTCACCTTTCAAAATTCAAAATAAAGATAGTGCCTCTCGCTTTAGCACTACCGTAAAGTTAAAAATCCGTTAAGTCAAACCATCATAATAGGGGACCATCTGTGTCGTTATCACTGTGAACTCATAGTTGTCACAGATGCAGATAATAACACACATGTCCTAGCTTTGCCTTCTGAGGATCTAGAAGTGATGGCACCCCAGTGGCAGTGAGCACACCTACCATTCTGATCTTGGTTTCTAAACGTTTTTTCCCCACTGAAAACATTAGGGCTTCTTGGATAAACGGTTGATTCTGAGAGAGGGCTGATATCAGGAAAGGACAGGAGGAGTCTGCAACATCTTGCCCCGGAAAGTAAGGAAGGACGCATATCGCAGTGGAGACATGCCAAAAAGACACAGAGTCCAGCTTGAGGGGCATCTGTCAGCTAAATCTAGACAAACTTGAGCATGAAAATAATGGTTTATAATGAACAGATTATAACCCAGTAAAAAGTTGGACTTGATGTGGTTATAAAAATTCAGCCCAATTGATGTATAAATAAATGAATGGTTAGAGGGGTTCTTCCTCTCAGTAAAATGCCACATGTAGGACTGATGACACATTTAGAAAATCACAATTTGGCAACCATCCTAACAGTAATTGATTCAGGCAAGGAACATCCGTGCATGATAAAACTACTGAGTAGAAGTTTGATTAACGACAGGCTATTTGCATAGCCTTAATTATCTCCCCAGAAAACACTCATGATAAAAGGAGAAACTGGTGACTTAACAGTGGAGAAATTTGGCAGACACCACCTCAACCAGATAAGCAAAAGTTAACATATTGGGACAAGTCGATGGCAGGTGTCTCCTGATCTGAAGAAACATGAGACGAACCCCAATTAAGGGGGCAATCTCCACAACAGCTGGCCTGCCGTCAACAGAAAATGAAAAGGTCACAAAAGAACAAGTCAGGTGGAAGAACTGCAGGTCAGAGAATAAAGGACAGAACAGCCAAACTCTGGGCCAGAATAGTAGTTAGTAGATAACAACACTATCAATATAATTTGTACGATTTACAAATAAGAATAAAGTCTGTTACATCAAATAACAGGATTATATCAGTATTTCCTGATTTTGATAACTGCATTGTGTTTGTATAAGAGAACTGTATTATTCGCAGGAAATACGAACTGAAGTATTCAGGGGTAGCAGAGCATAATGTCTGCAATCTACTTTCCAATGATTTAAAAAATATTATATGTTCATAAAGTCTATGTAATTTTATGTGACATGTATTATATATTTAGAGAAAAAATCAAAATGTGGCAGTTTACCAACTTTTGGAGAGTCTGGATGAAGAATAAGGATATAGGAGTTCTCTGTACAATTCTTGCAACTGGCCCGTAAATCTGAAGTTATTTCAAAATTTTCAAATTCCTAAAGAAGAAAGAACAAATATGGGTTTGGCATCACCATAAAGATGGAATCATGGTGATGCCACTGCCTCTGTAACATAAAATGGCGAAGTGAAAGTGCCCACGTGATAGACGTGTGGAAGGGTTAGGGTTAGGGTTAGGGTTAGGGTTAGGGTTAGGGTTAGACGTGTTGAAGAGTGTCCATACAGCAACAGATCTGAAGCCGTTAGAATATCATAATCTAACACAGTGTAGTGTAGTGTGG
The DNA here is from genome assembly GCF_054392235.1 of Sus scrofa. NCBI lineage: Eukaryota > Metazoa > Chordata > Mammalia > Artiodactyla > Suidae > Sus > Sus scrofa. The sequence goes on from NC_139383.1 coordinate 6,135,306, forward strand.
TGTGAGCGTGGTGTAAGACGATCTATCTGTCCTTATCTATCAGTCATCTATTTCCTCCAATAAAAAAGATTTTAAGGCAGTTCTTCCTTAAAATACAGTTTTGCTCGTCAAAAAAAAATTGAATTGGAGGTGTAGAAATAAAATAAAATCTGACAGTTGCAATTTCAAAGTTTGCACACGTTTCGTTACTTGGAGTTAGAATACACAAAATGTTGTATATTTTCAAAATACAGAGTTTTTTTTTCTTATTGAAGCATAGTTGATGTACAATATTATATTAGTTACAGGTATTCAGTGTGGTGATTCAGTATTTTTTACTGGTTATACTCCAGTAAAAGTTATTACAAGTTAATGGCTACAATTCCCTATGCTACACACTCTATCCTTGTCGCTTGTGTATTTTATGTAGAGTATCTGTTTCTCTTAATCCATTACCCCTATCTTGCCCCTTCCACCTTTCCTCCCCTCCCCCATAACCGCTAGTTTGTTTTCTATGTCTGTGTCTGTTTCTATTTTGCTACATACATTCATTGGTTTTATTGCTTTAATTTTTACGTGTACGTGATAACACAGTAATTGTCTTTCTCTGACATTTCACTAAGCAGAATATTCTGTGGGTCTATCTGTGTTGCTGGAAATGGCAGGATTTCATTCTCTAAAATAGAGATTTAATCTAAAGAGAGGTTATTAGCCCAAGCAACCCTCTTAAATATGCTTTTTAGTTATATACCACAGAGGCGTTCCCACAGTGGCACAGCGGGTTTAGGATCTGGCATTGTATCTGTGGCGGTGTAGGTTTGATTCCCCGCCAGGCACAATGAGTTAAGGATCCAGTGTTGCAGCAGCTGTGGGTGTGGGCTGCAGTAGCAGCTCAGAGTCCATCCGTGGGGAACTTGTACATCCTGTGGGCGTGACCAAAAATAAATAAATAAATGCCCTAGAGCAAGCACAGCTATCACGAGCTTAGGTGTGAGAAGTAGAGATGGTTATTCTAGCATCTGTTGGTTATTCGTGAGACTGTGGAACAAAGTTAAACAGGTAATTCAAACGCCCAGCCAATCTTCAAACTTAGCTTTAGTCCAAAAAGTTTCAGTATCTTTATAAAGCAGAGTCTTTTTCTAATAGACAGGGATGCAATCCTGAGAGAGTCTGCCCATGCTGATCGGAGGCTTGGAAATTGATACGTGCAGCAGAGTCTCACACAGGAGAAACTTACTCGTGTTTCTAAAATCTCCCCTTACTTTGAAAGATTTTTGGGTCACTTGTTTGTTTGTTTGTTTCAGTAAATAGTAACTCCAACTCTATGGCAAATTAGCATGTAGGAATTAAGTTTATGAACAGTTCTTTCTAAATACGCCTTGTCAGGCACTAAAGATTCTCTTTCATATCACACACCCAGCAGTGCCCGTGAAAGTCAATTTTATCTTCAGCGTGTGTTACAAAGGTTGAAAAAAAGACACCTTTGGCTTTGCATTCCAAGTTCGGCTTTTCTTCCTTGTGGAAACTGACATTATTCTTTTCCCTCCTTTTTGCCTTAAGTTATGGAAGAACAGCACTGCGGATGGTAGTGGCTTTAGTTTCATTTTGTTGAAATTTTTAGAAAGCATTTCCCTGGCTTATGAAATGAGATCCGTCCTTTATGGTGTTCTTCTGGGAGCGAGGTGCTTTGATTTCCATTTTTCCAATTTTTATTTCCAAATTTCCCTTTGCCTTCCAGGGCCGAGTCTAGGCAGAGTAGCAGCTTGCTTCTTTATGGTCCTTCTCCCAGCGTTTATTTTGTTCCTAAACCCAGAGACCTATCTTAAGGGTATCCAGGGGTTTTTGTTTGTTTTGTATTTTTTATTTTATTTTATTTTATTTTATTTTTATTTTATTCTTGGTTCTCAAAGATAGTGACGCCTTTCTTTACTGTAGTTGTGTTCCTTTATCTTTGTGGATACAGTTCTCTTCAAGTACTGTCAGGCTATGTAAATAACATTCCTATGATAAAGCCAATATCTTTATCCCCACGGAGGGCCACGGCATATTTTTTGTCTGTGACACATTCTTCAGATTTATTTTTCTATTTCTTAGTCTCTTTCCTTTTACTTTACATTGGAAGCGTTCCATGCAGCCTTTTATTTTAAGTCCAAGGAAGACTGATAAGAGTAACTGAATTGGCCCATGGTGGTATTCGTCGTTCCAGCTTCTCTCTGGAGGTTATTAATCCCAAGCCTTGGGTCAAGTTCCTACTGCAATTTTTATTTCATGGCAACTACTTTTATAAAGCCAACACTAAATAGGATGCACACTGCCGCGTCCTTTCACTCCTCAGTCCTGGCCGTTAGACACAGTGAGTCGGGAGAAAGGAACATGTCTCCAGTTTCTTCAGGAAGATTCTGATTGACCCAAACCAACGAGAAGCCCAGCTTCCCCGTTTAGGTCAGCTTCTTGGGACAGAATAGAGAGAGTGGAAATGGGATCCAAAGGGACAAATAGCAGGTAGCCAGTCCTCATCATGGCTTCCAAGGGTATGTTTGTGTTTGTCACAATATCATGAAAACAATTCTTTTTTTTTTTTTTTTTTTTTTTTTTTTTGTCTTTTTGTCTTTTTGCCATTTCTTGGGCCGCTCCTGGGGCATGTGGAGGTTCCCAGGCTAGGGGTCTAATCGGAGCTGTAGCCACCGGCCTACACCAGAGCCACAGCAACGCGGGATCCGAGCCGCGTCTGCAACCTACACCACAGCTCACGGCAACGCCGGATCGTTAACCCACTGAGCAAGGGCAGGGACCGAACCCGCAACCTCATGGTTCCTAGTCGGATTCGTTAACCACTGCGCCACAACGGGAACTCCATGAAAACAATTCTGACACGTCTTCTATCTCTCGTTTCTCAACTTCGACCGTCTCTTGAGAATTTACAAGGATTTTCATGATGAGCTTTGTACTTCGGCTTTCCTGCTTCTCTTAAAATTGCCAAAAGAAACTCAATTTTTGGTCTTAGATGAGGCATTTATACCTCATTTCCCTTGGTAATTTTTTCAGTTGAGCTTCATTTTTTATTCTAGTGTCTTGCTTAAGTGTGAGGTATCTTATAAATACTCCCCTAGTGACATCTGAAAATATATCCACAGCTCTAATTTTCAAACTTTGGTTGTATAGGAAAGCCTTTCATTCAGCTCTATCAGGATGGCATGCAAATAGAGCACCTGGTTGTTTTGAATGTATATTGATTTGTTTTTTTAAAAGGTATTCAAAATTTAGTGTTTATGGAATGAGGTTATTACAGATGACTCAGGATAGCTATAAATTCAGATTGATTTGGAACCATATTGCTTGCCTTTGGGAGATGCTAAGCCATTTTCCTTACTTTTTCTTCCAAGTATCATATCATTAAGATAATAATGTTGTCTGCCAGAATTTGTTGTGATGAGCAGATGGATTACTAATATTTTGTTGATTGATTTCTTACTCAGCTCTACTATAAAATTTAATTGATGATTCTGCTATCAACAGTTTAAGTGGTAGCTATTAAGTTCAGACTTAGAGATTCTGAAAAGCTCTTGCCCATTAAATTTGTTTTTTTCATGATCTGTTTTCATTTTTAGAAACGTATTCCCAAACACCTCCTATCCCTAGCTGAAGAAACATGTGTCAAGCTATAAAACTTTTCTCTGAGATGGGGAGATCTTTTTTATAGCTTTGATCACTTGCCTAGAATGTGTCTACTATGCTCGTGAACTGGTATTATTACTACTACTGTTGTTACGATTGAAGAATATCTTCTTTAATTTCTTAGCATGAAAGAATGAACTTCATGGCCTTTCTTTAACCTGACATAGTTGAAGTTCCATGAGATATTTTTTTTTCCTTTGTATCATTTCAGCATGACCACTCTACTGTATTCTCAGACTAATGACTTTTTTGTTCAGTCATGCCTGTGGCATATGGAAATTCCTGGGCCAGGGATCAAATCCGAGCTGAAGCTTCAACCTACGCCACAGCTGCAGTAATGCTGAATCTTTAACCCACTGCACCACAGCAGGAACACCTCAATAACATTTCTTTAAAGGCACAATCCTTTTTAAATACAGAGAAATGATTTATAGCAACTTGGCTTTTCAGGCACAGTTAAATTTGTTTTTTAAAAAGGCTTTATTTCCCACCATCTTTTGGATCTTGGCTAGTAAAAACTGTACTTTTATTCATCCATCCATTCCTTCATTCATTCAACTATCCACTGGTTCATTCAATTAGCTGCATATAAAGAAGCCTACAAAGTTCCTGATGCTGTTTTAATTTCTAAAGATATGGTGATAAAGAGAGAGTCACTGGCCTCATCATGGACATTGCAGATCGGCAGAGTGGGGTGGGGGAAGAGGAAAGGCAAGTCAAGATAAGATATAAAACATTTATTAATTAAGATAATGTCAGAGAGTGACAAGTGTTGTGATAAAAAGTCAATACGGCATTACTTTGTTCTTTTTCATGGCCAACTAGTATTCCATTGTGTATGTATACCACTTCTTCCTAATCCAATCATCTGTCCATGGACATTTGGGTTGTTTCCATGTCTTGGCTACTGTGAATAGTGCTCCAATGAACATGCGGGTGCATGTGTCTTTTTCAAGGAAAGTTTTGTCCAGATAGATGCCCAAGAGTGGGATTGCTGGGTCACATGGTAGTTCTACGTATAGTTTTCTAAGGCACCTCCATACTTTTCTCCCTAGTGGTTGTACCATTTTGCATTCCCACCAACAGTGCAGGAGGGTTCCCTTTTCTCTACACCCCCTCACTATCATACTGAGGGAAGTAAGTCAGAAAGAGAAAGACAAATACCATATGATATCACTTAGATCTGGAATCTAACATTTGGCCCAAATGAACCTTACCACAGAAAAGAAAATCGTGGATTTGGAGAATAGACTTGTGGTTGCCAGCGGCGGGGTGGGGGGGGGAGTGGGATGGATGGAGAGCTTGGGGTTAATAGATGCAGACTGTTGCCTTTGGAATGGATTAGCAATGAGATCTTGCTATGTAGCACTGGGAACTATGTCTAGTCACTCTTGATGGAGCAAGATAATGTGAGAAAAAAGAATGTACACATGTATATATAACTGGGTCACCATGCTGTAAAGTAGAAAAAAAATAATGTATTGGGGAAATTAAAAAAAGGTCAATATGGGATAACATCATCAAGAGAGAATAGGATTGAGGTGAGAGTCTACTTTAGATTGAGTCTCAAGGACCATGACCTGAGATCTAAATGGTAATAAAGGATCAGGTATATGAAGATCAGAAAGCAGAGTGCTGTAGACAAAGAACCAGCTACTGTAAAGCAACCTAGGCAGGGCAAGAGGATGAAATGTCCTGAGGTGCTGAGAGAAGAGGGCCAGTGTGGTGAGGACGAGGAGCATGGCCAGGGGTGGAGACCCCTGTGGCCTAGATCATGCAAGGTTATCTGCCAAGTGAGACATAAAAACAGAGTAGGCTAGATAGAGGATGCGTATCATCTGGTTTATTCTGTCCAAAAACTCATCTTGCTGTGGAAAGACTAAAAATTCCATTCCTTATGTAGGATTACTTTTCATTCACTTACCCTTTTCCTTTTTCTTTTGTCTGTGACCATGGCGCATGGAAATTCCTGACCAGGGATGGAACCTGCGCCACAGCAGTGCTAACACCATATCCTTAACCATTAAATTACTTTCTGAAATCCCAATAATTGTCAATGGTTCATTCAGTTTAATCAACAAATATTTATCAGTCATCTGTTGGGTTTTATGGAACAGTGCTACTAAACGGTGCAAAACAAAATAGGACAAAATAAAACTACACAAGTATATTATTTTAATTGTTTAAAAATAAACATGATGCATTTGATAGTGATTCTAAGAGAAACACATTTACCTAGTTTTGTCCAAATAGGTTAGCTACATTTTCATATTCCTTTTTTATTTTTAATGAAATTTAGCAATGCCATAGGCAGCATCAAATGTCAATAGATATATATAATGTATTTTTATATTATTTTGAATCCATAAATGGCTTTAAAACTCCACAGTTCTGAAATCATGTTATAGGATTAAACAGATTTAGGAAATAGAAATAATATACATTCTTTCTCTTTATCATATTCTAACCCTTATGTCTAGCACCAGTTTTTGAAGTTAATTTTTTCCCAGAAAGGTCAAGTTTGATATATTAGCAAAGATCCTGCAGTTCTGTATCTCAAGTGCTTTAAAGCTATCTTGGAAAAGTAAACTGAGCCCAAGGAGCTTTTATCATGAATGCAGTCTTTCTTCTCTGTAGCCAGAGGCATTCTTGGCAGGGCAATAGGTTCAGGCTGTCAACAGTCAAGCAAGAGAGCAGGTAGGAGTTCAAGATTTTCTTTCTTTCCCTTTTTTTTCCTCCTAGCAGTTTCATACTCCCGCTGAGAGCAAGGGAGGGAGAGACAGAGAGAGAGAGAGAGAGAGAGGAAGTTAGAGCTAATTCATGTTTCATCTAACTTAATCTCCCAGAGCCTTTCTCCTGTTTAGGCAAAGTTACTGGTCAACTTAACTTTTTAGTAACGTGGTAAAATATCTCACCATGTGATATAACACACTTCACAAGTCGGCAGTTTTTGTCTTCATTTTAAAGAGCTATTTCTTACAAAATTCCTAATTTGTTTACCCTTTGTAGCATTCTATGTTGTCCTCTGCTTATCCCCTTTATTATCAATTGGGAATTGAATATAGGGAATTCCCTGGTGTCGTACTGATTAAGGAGGCAGCATTGTCACTGCCCTGGCTCAGGTGAATCCTTGCTCCTGGGAACTATTTAGGAAATAGAAATAAGATGCATTCTTTCAAAATTCTTTGTAAGAATTTTGGCACAGCCAATGAACAGTTGAATGTCGACCAAACTAAAATCCCTGAAAGTTGGAGGCCTTGTTATAGAAGAAATACCTCTTTGAAATGTTGCCTTTTTTCTCTTTCTAATTTAATTGTACTAGTATACTCAATATAAAAGTTGCAGTTGCTCTTTTATATTGCCTTGTTATTTTCCAGATTAATATCTTGATTTTAAAAGCAATTGCTATAATATTTATTTCATTTAAAATAGTTGTGGTCTAAGAAAGTCTTCTTCTGTATCCCTAAAGACAAATAATATGTTTCTACTAAGAGCAAACTGTATATTCCAAGTGTTTTTTTTTTTGCAAATAATCAATACCAATTTATTTTTCTTTTTTTTTCTTTATTTTTTTAAATTGTTATTTCCCCCAACACAATTTTTTTCCCACTGTACAGCATGGGGACCCAGTTGCACATACATGTATACATAATTTTTTCTCCCATTGTCGTGCTCCATTGTAAGTATCTAGACATAGTTCTCAGTGCTACACAGCAGGATCTCATTGCTAATCCATTCCAAAAGCAATAGTTTGCATCTGTTAACTCCAAGCTCCTAATCCAACCCAGTCCCTCCCCCCAACCCCCAGGGCAACCACAAGTCTATTCTCCAAGTCCGTGATTTCCTTTTCTGTGGAAAAGTTCATTTGTGCTGTATATTAGATTCTGGATATAAGTGATAGCATATGGTATTTGTCTTTCTCTTTCTGATTTACTTCATTCAGTATGAGAGTCTCTAGTTCCATCCATGTTGCTGCAAATGGCATTATTTTGTTCTTTTTTATGGCTGAGTAGTATTCCATTGTGTATATATACCACATCTTCCTAATCCAGTCATCTATCAGCAGATGTTTGGGTTGATTCCATGTCTTGGCTATTTTGAATACAGCTGCAATGAACATGCGAGTGCATGTGTCTTTTTTAAGGAAAGTTTTGTCCAGATATATGCCCAAGAGTAGGATTGCTGGATCATATGGTAGTTCTACGTATAGATTTCTAAGGTACTTCCATACTTTTCTCCCTAGTGGTTGTACCATTTTGCATTCCCACCAACAGTGCAGGAGGGTTCCCTTTTCTCTACCCTGCCTCTGGCACTTGTTATTTGTGGACTTATGAATGATGGCCATGCTGACTGGTGTGAGGTGGTATCTCATGGTAGTTTTGACTTGCATTTCTCTAATAATCAGGGATATTGAGCATTTTTTCATGTACTTGTTGGCCATCTGTACATCTTCTTTCGAAAAATGTCTGTTCAGGTCTTTCGCCCATTTTTCCATTGGGTTGAATTTAAATAAAACATTATCTTCAGCCTTTTCCTGAAATTTGGCTTATCCTATTGACCTCAACATAAAAAATATTTCCATGAAAGTTACTTTCCATTCACAATAAAACCTGGGTCTGAAATGGCGCTTATGAAATGAAGCTACCCAGTTTTCAACAATCACTGCTCATTGCTGGGGAAAAGCATCTGCAGTGTGGTGGATAACTTAGTATGTGGATTCCAAGCACTCCAGTTCAATAGTTCCTTTCCTGAGCTACTGCTTTGAAACAGACATTTCTAGAAAACCTTTGGTTCTGTCATTACCGCCACTGAGTTTAAGAAATTTGGTCATTACTATTGCAATTCTAAATACTCATTATCCTCAAACAAATGATTAAGCACTAATCCTCAATTCTCTTCTGCTAGCCAGTGGAGGTTTATGGCATTCTCTCAAATATCTTCTTAATTTCTAAATTAAATTGCTTTGAGTGTCCTAGGCCCCAAGCTTTTTACGTCTGCACCTGGGTTGCTTCAAGGTGAGGATACCTTGCAATCTTGTTTATTTGTCTCTTTCTGGTATGACATGAGACTACTTCCAAAATTGTGTGGGGAAAACATTAAAAAAAAAAAAAAAAGATGAAGCTGAGGAAAGATAATCCTTGTCATCTATCCATTAACCTAGATTAGTCTGAATTGAATGAAATGAGGAAAAGAATGTTGCTTTTGTTTTCATTAGCACATTCAAGTCAAGCTAGATTTTTAGCAGTTGTAATAATAAAGTGAATTTTTTTTCACTTCCACCAAGATGAATCAGGGCTTAGACTTACCCCTTCCTGGATTAAAACAAATAAAAATCAAGAAAAATATATGAAATAGTATTTTTCAAGATAGCAGCAGAAAAGGGCAGTGATTTCTAAGAGACAGAAAAATATGGTAATCTCTGATTGCCCCAGCTCCCTGCCTTGAGAGAGTTTTCAGGCTATGGCACAAGGGAGGAGTAGCCCTGATAAAATCAGTAGATGTTTGAGTTGAAAAGGCAGATATGAGAGTCTGGAAGCTAGAGTTCATAGGGAAAAGTCTGGAGGAAGAAAAGAAAAACTGAATAGAGGAAGAATCCAGAGATTATAGTAAGAACTAGCTGAAATGGTTAAAGAAACAGTAACCCAGCTCTCCCACAGGGCTGGAGATACTGATTCTCTCCAGCAGCCAGACTGGGAAACTTCATGGGGAACTGAAGAGAATATTCAGAAGGACTTTGCCTCAGGAGTAGGAAATGTTTTTTTCTAAACTATGTCCTTCTTTGGATCCAACTACTAAATCTTAAAAAGAAGATCCTAATAGATCAAACTCATATCAAGTAACTATATTCCACCACAAAGTATAAGAATATTTCTTGTAACATAAAAGTCCAATATGGCAAGTTAAAAATGTCTAGCATTAAATCAAAGATTATAAGTCATGCAAAGAAGCAGGATTATATGGCAATAATGAGGAAAAATATTAATCGAAATTGAACTGGAACTGACTCAGTTATTAGAAATAGTGCACAGAAACATTAAAATAGTCACTGTAACTCTATTCCATATTTTCCAAGAGTTAAGCAGAGACATGAGATATAAAGCAGACCTAAATTGAATTCTTAGTGAGTAAAACCACCATGTCTGAGGTGAAAAATACACTGGATGAGATGAGGGGCATATTAGACTTTTCAGAAGAAAAGATTAGTGAATTTGAAGACAAAGCAATAGAAACTATCTAAACTGAAACTCAGTAAATATTTTTTTAAAAAAGAGAAAAGAAATAACCATGAATTATGGGATAATTTCAAGCAGCCTAATACATATGTAATTGGAGTTCCTAAAGAAATGGGGGAAAAGAGGAGATTAAAAACAAATTTTAAGAAATAAAAACTGAAAAATTTTTTCAATGAACATGAAGAAATTACATCACACATGGTAATCAAAAGGCTTAAAACCAGTGATAAGGAAAAAAGCTTTAAACATATAGATAAAGAAAACAGATACTTCATATACAGAGGAACAAAATTTAGGATGAAAACAGACTTCTTATAGGAAAATACCAATAGAGAAGACAGTTGAACAATAGCTTTAAGCAGAAAAAGAACAAAATCTTTCAATTCATATTTCTATACCCAGCAAAAGTCAGTTTAAAAAGTGAAAATGAAACAGTCTTTGTCAGACCTAAAAGAGGTATTTATTGCTAGCAGATAAACACAAAAAATATTAAAGGAAGGCCATGAGGCAGAAGGAAAAATCCTATCAGATGGAATCCCAGACATAAAGGGCACCAGGATAATAACTATATGACTAAATATATAATATTTTGTGTTGCTTAACTTTTTAAGTAAGACAAAAGACTGTATTATAAGGGTTATAACATATGCATAAACTTGTATGACAAAAGCACAAAGCTAGGTTGTTAAAAAATGTAAAATACTCTGAAAGTTCATATACTGTGTGAAAAATGGTATCACATTAAAATAAATTTGTATGAGGTAAAAATGAATGGCATAGTAATATACAAATTATACATTACATAAAATTTATATATCACATATAAATAATAGCATAATATAACAGTATATAAGTATATAGCATGCCACAATCCTTAAGGAATGACTAAAATAACAAAGAGGTATAACTAAGTCAGCAAAGAACATAAAATAGAAACACAAAATAATTAATACAAAAAAAGACATAAAAAGAGGGGAAAAATAGGCAGGAATAATAGGAAGCAAAGAGTAAGATAGGAAAATCAAACCAGAAAAATCAAACCATATAAATAATCACATTAAATGTGACCCACAGGATCTAGCACGTTGCCTGACACTTGGAAAATGCAGAATGAATGTCAGTGCCTGAACAGACTGTGACCAAATGCTCACCCACACAGAGATGAGGATTTGCTGCCCTGTGCTCCTGCCCTGAGATAATTTTCACTACAAGTCACCTTATATTTTTCCAGAATTGTGGAACTCTTACATGGCAGTGACGGTCACTCTTCCTAATACCACAGACTGTCACTTTTCTTAAAATCACTAGCCAATAACGCTCAGTGTACAGATGGGTGCAAGTGACATCAGCATCCTAAAATCTATTGCAGAGTCATCCCCTGGGGCTATTTGTCACTTTCCCATCCGTGTAATTTGTCAATTTCTTCTGTAGGCAGTTGATGTGGTTTGGCTTTTACTGTTACTTCTGAGTCATGCTTGCTCACTATGGCAGCGATTGTGGAGGGATGAGGAGGGCATATAGGAAAATTTTTGTGGTGGGCGTGAGCTGTGTATGATCTTGAGCTGAAGGTGCTGGGACTCCCTCTTCGTTCACCCTCCTTAGTCTGCAGAGAATCTACATATCTTTCATCAAACACTTTTGTGTGGTAACAACACAAAATGAAGTAGAATGGTTTTTATTCTCCAAGGACCCAAGAATGATTATGGCATTGTAGAGAAAATTACAAAACTTATATACCCAATTCACACTGTTCTTCCTTGGAAACATAAACTGACACCGTAAATCACTTATTTCCACAGTGTGATTTCCCCGAAGATCCCACTTATATTGAGGCATTTTAGGGGGAGGAAATATGTTAGTAATTGATGCATTTACCCGGCAAATATTTATCAAGGAATTGGATTTCTCATTCACTGTCACTTATCCTCTTGATGTTTTACTAGAGTCCAGAAAATTCAATTAAACTTTCTCTCATTTAATGTGCGAATAAGTGTGGTTGTTTTTAAGGACTGCAGTCTCAGCATGGTGGGCAAACTGGAGCTAATGAAACCTGGTACCAGAGAGGAAAGCTGTAACCAGCCTCACTGGCATCAAGCCCTGGCAAGACATGTATTGCTTGTTGAGGTTACACTAATATATGACTTATCTCTGTCAGACAAACATAGATATTTGACAAAATATGTAAATGTTTGTTTACATTCAAACATATGTGGAATTTCATAACTAATATATGGTTCCCAGGTTTATAAAAAGAGCTTATTACATATTTAGCAAACATGATTCATGTCAATTATGATTTCCACATAAATGACGAATCACCTCGCAGCCATTCTAGCCCAAAGACAGACCTATGACCACGCAGTTAATATGTGTGTACAAGGAGTAGAGGCTGATAATGGGCTAAAAATAGTCAACTTGTGATTTTTATATCCAGAGATTATCCAAAAAGTGGTTGGTATTAAATTCTCCACTAAATCTAAGATGATAAAACTCATGCTTTCCAAAAGCCTCATAAAGAAAAGACAAGATGAAATACTATATTAAAAGTGTTTTGTCACTTATGATGGAGCACGATAATGTGCAAAAATAGAATGGGTACATGTATGTGTAACTGGGTCACCATGCTGTACAGCAGAAAAAAAATTGTATTGGGGAAATAACTATTAAAAAAATAATAACAGAAAAAAGAAGTTATGAACAAACCAAAAAAAAAGTGTTTTGTAATTACCATACAAATAAATGTAAATTTTTATACTTTAATATATTTCATAATATGTGTTTTACCCACATTATTGCCTCATGTAAAACATTTTTTGCTAGCTCTCTTGCTTTCATAGGGTTATGAAGGTCATCAAAGCTCATCATTGCCTGGCACTCACATTTTAAGACATTAGTCTGGCCAACGCTGAACCGGCCCTTGGCCAATTTTGCACAGATGGGTTTATATATAACCGGCCAGGTAATGATATATTTAGTGAGGACCAGATGTTGGTGCTGAAAAAAAAATGTTTGCTGCCAAACAAAAAATATTGACAGCACTGTCCAATTTGAGGTCACTGACCTATATTTGGTTGGGAAATAGTATCTTCGTCAGAAATATAAGCCAAAGTCTGTGAAAAGCATCTGGATGTACAGAGATAGCTTAAGGAAGAAGAGTCCCCAGCAGCAACCAAACCATAGGTGCCCACCAAACTTCTGAGTAGGCTAACTGACCCAGCGAATTCGAAAAGCAAAATGGAAATAACACCCAGCAATCCTCTACTACAGCGCCTTGAGGTCGACCGACTGGCTGGCTGACATCAAGTAGGGTGACTGGGGGAAAGAAACGACTCGGTGGGTCATGCTACTGGGTCCCCGTGCAGAAAGGCGCATGGACACTGCCCAAAATCCACAAATGGTCAGTTATAGCTGTTAGGTTGGATGGCTTAGATAAAGCCCCTCGCCACCCAAAATAGTCGGCAGCAGAATGCCAGGTGCCTGGCTATTATACCTCCAGTTGTTAGTGGAAGATTGTGGTAAAACCCCCTGAGTAACATAAAATCAGTGTTTTCCCAGGCTTCCGCTGCGGTGCGGAAATGAGTTTTTTCAGAAGTCACTGTAATCAATGAGCACCTGGGTCTCCGTATATAGAGAGAATCACTTCATCTAATTTAATGCTCCCCCAGAGAATGGGATATATTTGTGAGTAGAACTCTGCATTCTATACGCTGGCCAGTTTAGTAGATGTCAGCTTAGTAGGCATGTCCCTGTATTCCGGTGGTGTCGTTAGTGAACTTAAACTGAAGCCTGCTCTTCTGTATGTACAGAGGTGGACTAGGTGGTCAAGATTTATGGGTCATTTCGGTTGTGAGCTACCTACTGACTTGAGTACAATATCAGGGGACACATTTTGTGGCCAGGTTGTTTTCAGTGTGACTTCCTTTGAAGCATGATGATTTAAGTGCTTTCTCCATCTTCATTATAAACAACCTTTTTTTTTTTTTCCCCCAGCAAATTTTATAACCTAGCCATAAACTTCTCCTCTAGGCTAATGGTTGATATATGAGATCCCAGGCAAAAGACAGTCTGGGAAGAGGGTGTTTTATACACGTATAATTTTTCCCTTCGACCATCCTATCTAATGCTAAATAGTATTAACTGTGTAAACATAAAAGTATTGAAGTAGTAATACATATCAATGTAACTTTCTTACATTTATAACAAATTGAAATATTTAGTCTCGAAGAATCTGCTATCCTTCATGTAATTAACCAATACTATACCAAGTACATGTAAATTTGATTTTGAAGAGGAACTATAAATCAGAGAAAAGTAATTAAGGGCAAATAAAACTCTGTAAGTTTGGAGCACCATTAGAGGTTGTAGTGTTATTTTTGATCAATTGACCGCATTTTGGCTCACCCAAAAAGAGGTAAGAGGTGTGGTCTAAAGTAAAGCACACTCTGGTGATTTGACAAAGCACATGGGAACCTGCAGACTGAGTCATATATTGAAGGTCAGGTAACCAGAGCGGGGCTGGTGTTTCCCATACACTCATGGTGGTCTTTTCGGGAACAACCCACCTGAGCTGGAGACCCTGGTTCCAAAGGACAGGAGGGTTGGGACGTGTTTTCCTGTGCTCTCTAACTAGGCAGTGCATGTACTATTTCTAACCTCATTACATCACTCGCCTACTTAAAATCATTCCTATACTGCCCACCCCTTTCTAGGTGAAGCCCTCTGTCCCCTGAGGGGTAAAGCATCCTTTCTTTCTTTCTTTTTTTTTTTTTTTTGTCTTTTTGCTATTTCTTGGGCCGCTCCCGCGGCATATGGAGGTTCCCAGGCTAGGGGTCCAATTGGAGCTGTAGCTGCCAGCCTACGCCAGAGCCACAGCAACGCGGGATCCGAGCCGCGCCTGCAACCTACACCACAGCTCACGGCAACGCCGGATCATTAACCCACTGAGCAAGGGCAGGGACCGAACCCGCAACCTCATGGTTCCTAGTTGGATTCGTTAACCACTGCGCCACGACAGGAACTCCCGAGAGCATCTTTTCCGATCCAACCTGTTTCCTTTTTCCATGCTCATTTAAAAACGCATATACTTGTATAAGTATTTTAATTCTCTTTCTGGAAGTGGTAGTAATATTATATTTCACCATAACTTGTTTCACATAATAGCAGTCCCTATCAAATGTTTAAGATCAGCAGGAGTTCCTGTTATGGCTCAGCAGTAACGGACCTGATAGAATCCACGAAGACAACGATTCACTCCCTGGCCTCGCTCACTGAGTTAAGGATATGGCATTGCAGTGAGCTGTGGTGTAGGTCACAGACGCGGCTTGGATTTCCTGTGGCTGTATCTGTGGTGTAGGCTGGCAGCTACAGTTCTGATTCAGTCGCTAGCCTGGGAACTTCCACATGCCACAGGTGGGGCCCTTTAAAAACAAAACGAAGCAAAACAAACTATTATGATCAATACACTTATATAAATCACTCATTTAATAGTTTCATAATATTCCACAACATAAATATTGAGCAAATCTGCTTTTGATGGTTTCTTTCTTTCTTTCTTTCGGTCCTGCATACTATGCTGAAGCAAAATCCCCATAAATAAATTACTATACACTGGTACTCTTATTTTTGTGAATAACTGGATAAAACAGCATGTGCATTTAAAATTTTCATCCAGATTTCTACGATGATTTTCCAAAAAGATATTTCCCACTCTCTCACACGAAGTTCTCATTCAGCACACAATGAGAAAGTCTCATTGGAAAGTCTCGTGTGTGAAAATGGCATGCCATTTTTCCTCTCTTTTTTTTTCTCTTTTTAGGGCCACACCCATGTTAAATGAAAGTTCCCAGGCTAGGGGTCAAATCAGAGCTACATCTGCTAGCTACAGCAATGCCGGATCCTTAACCCACTGAGCGAGGCCAGGAATCGAACCTGTGTCCTCATGGATACTAGTTGGGTTCCTTTACCACTGAACCATGACAGGAATTCCCTTTATTGATCTTAACATTTTTCTGACCATAGTAAACCTAAGTATGTTTTCTCATTATTAGCCTTTTTTCATTTTCTCATCCTATATTTGCCATCTCATTTTCTTTAGTATTCAATTGATCTATTTGCTATTTTCTAAAGTAATTGGCAGAAACATTTTTTGAGTAGGTATATTAACCCTTTGTATACTATGTGTTCTTTAAGCATTTTAGTCTTTTTGAATTGCAGAAATTTTTGAAATGCAGAGTGTTTTCCTTTATATAAGGAGACTTAGTTTGTACTTTTTCGAAAGAAGCTCTCCTGTAACTCCAATTGCAATTTGTATGAATTTCCACCAATTTTTTTAACATTTTACTAAACTTTTTGTTGATTGTTTTCATATTCAGAAATTTAATTCATCCGGGCATCTTTCCTTTAGTGATGGCTGACCATTTATTCACTCCAGTTGTTAGCTTTCCAGTTGTATCCACACCATGTATCAAATAACCCATTGTTGTCCCACTGAATGGAAATACCAGCTTTGTCTTGTAAGGTGCGTATGTGCTAACAGATATTCCTAGGTTCTCTTGTCTGTTCCACTGATCTATTTATGTATTTCTATGCAAGTACTATATTTCCTTTGCCTGTGTTATATCATATCATATTATATATTGTATCATATCATGTCACATTATATTGTAACAGCTTAATAAGTTGCAATAAGTTCTAAAACCTCTTAAAATGTTGCCTTTACTCTAATTATTCAAAAAGGTAAATTCTCGCACATTTATTTTTCATACGATTTTTAAAAACCTTTGTGTCAAAGGAATCTTTCCACAGAAAAGAAAATCATGAACTTGGAGAATAGACTTGTGTTGCCGAGGGGGAGGGGGAGGGAGTGGGAGGGACTGGGAACTTGGGGTTAATAGGTGCAGGCTATTGCCTTTGGAGTGGATTAGCAATGAGATCCTGCTGTGTAGCACTGGGAACTATGTCCAGTCACTTATGATGGAGCAATAATGGGAGAAAAAAGAATGTATACATGTATGTGTAACTGGGTCACCATGCTGTACTGTAGAAAAAAAATAATAAAAGGTAAAAAAAAAATCTTTGTGTCAATCTTCACCACCTCCTCCCAAAAAAAAAAAAAGGAAGGAAGGAAGAAAAATCCACCCAGAATTCCTGACTGAATTGCAGCAAAAGTATATACAAATTCTAATGCCGTATCTTAATTGAGTCCTTACTGTCAGGACTCTGCCTCTTCCTTTACTCAAGTCTTTATTTTTAAATACTTAGAATAAATCCTGTACCTTTCTTGTTGAATACATGTACCATCATTTTATGGCTTTTGTTAATATTAGGAAAGGGATTTTTTCAATTTCCTTTTCTTATTGACTTTTGCTAATACAAAGAACATCAATTATTTTTTTACTATATACTTTGTATTCATTCACTTAGGATTTTCTCACTCATTCTCATAACTTTGAATAGAATCCATTGAGTTTGTTAGGTATGCCATCACGTCATCTGGAGTAAAGATAAATTTGTTATTTTTTTTTATTGTTGGTGATATATGTTCTGTTTTCTTATTGAGCCATGGATAAAATAGTACTAGTGAGCATTTTCATTTAGTGCCTGATTATTTTTTGACAAATGACTTTATTAAATTTATGGTAGCTGACTATTATTTTTCATTTTTAATGTAGCTGAATTTTCTTCTTATTTTTTTCAGGATTTTTTGGGAATGACTTCTGATTTTGATCAAGTGGCTTGGGTTTACCATTGACATAATCACATTTATCTCCTTTAAGTTTTGGATCGCGTGAATCAGATTGAAAAATTAGTTAAAGCTGACACAGCCTTGTACTTTGAAAGACGTTATTGTTCCTACCTTGCATTTTTTTTTCTTTTTTTATTTCCCCAATACATTTTGTTTCCTACTGTACAGCATGGTGACCCAATTATGCATACATTATACTTTCTTTTTTCTTACATTATCCTGCTCCATCATAAGTGACTGGACATAGTTCCCAGTGCTACACAGCAGGATCTCATTGCTAATCCATTCCAAAGGCAATAGTCTGCATCTGTTAACCCCAAGCTCCCCATCCATCCCACACCCTCCCCCTCCCCCTCCCCCTAAAGCAATTCTGAGGAACAAAAACCAAGCAGGAGGCATCACTCTACCAGATTTCAGACAATATTACAAAGCCACAGTCATCAAGACAGTGTGGTACTGGTACCAAAACAGACAGACCGACCAATGGAACAGAACAGAGAACCCAGAAATAAACCCTACCTTACATTTTTACTGCAGTCTTCACTGCCTAGAAATATATTTGCATATTCATTTGTTTGTTTATTGTTTTTCCCACAATCTAGAATGTTTATATGATGACTATTTTGATTACCACTACAGTGTTGGCACCTGGAATAATATCTGGCAAAGAGATGATGCCCAATAAATATTTGTTAAAAAAATAAGTGAATGTTCAAGATGTATTTGTATTTTAGTACAATGCTGGTGTTAGTTTGTCAAAAACATTTTGAATTTTTGCATCATTTTTCATGAGTAAATTGATATATAGTATCACTTTTCTGGGAGCTTTCTTGGCCTTTCAAATTAATGTATGCTAGTTTCTTCACGTGTTTTAGGATATTCTTCTTTCTTACTCTAAGATTTGAATGTCTGTGGGTAGCTTACAAAGGTCCATGCTTTAGCTCAGAAACTATCTTTATTGTCATTTCTTTCATTCTTCTTCTGCTTATGATTCACATATTGATGCCCTCACTGTCAAGTTCACGCCTCTGATCTTTTCCCTCATGATTTACATCTTATTAACAGGTTTTCTCTGACTTCACTTTTGGAGCAGTATACATTTATTTTGTTTTTAATTGAATTTATAAATTCTTAAATTATGCTCTCAAATTACATCTAAACCTGATCAAAACACTTTGTGTTCTAGTTAGATTTCTTTAAGAATTTTGTGTGGACTAAAAAAAACATTCTTTCCACAGGTATAACTGAGAGGTCCGCTGCCTCTCCCGAGGCTACCAGCCTTCAAAGAGGAGTCTCTCCTGCACTGATGGGGAGGGGCTCTGCTGCCTGGTCCCTCCTGGCAGTGGCGTAGAACTGCCCAGGAGACTTCCCCTCACACACAACCACACACAGGTGCCTTCTCTGAGAAGGAAGCTCGGTAACGATAAGCCTACTTAGGAGACACGGATGCTCACGTTATTGTTATTATTTCCTCACGATATTTTATTTTATTTATTTGCTTGTTTGTTTTACATGCCTCCTCTCGACCAGACTGTGTCATCTCGGGGATGAAACTGTCCTCATCTTTGTTCCTCCAACATTGCATGCATTTCTCAAAACAATTGGGATAAATGGATAAACATTAACATATGTTAACTTAATGGTACTCTCATGATTCAAAAGGTTTGATTTTTCCCCCTTTTTTTTTTACTTCTGATAAAGGATAGATAGTATACATTTATTTGACTTTTAAATTGACCAGTCAATGAGAAATGTAGGTATATATATAAAACCTACATTCCTACACACGTCTATACATATATATATTCCGCAAGGAGAATGGTTGATTGGTTTTTTTACTCCTTCCATTTGTAATTTGTTATACTGGCATATAAAAAATACTGTGTTGGGGAGTTCACGTCGTGGCGCAGTGGTTAACGAATCCGACTAGGAACCATGAGGTTGCGGGTTCGATCCCTGCCCTTGCTTAGTGGGTTAAGGATCCAGCGTTGCTGTGAGCTGCGGTGTAGGTCGCAGACGTGGCTCGGATCCCGCGTTGCTGTGGCTCTGGCGTAGGCCGGCGGCTACAGCTCTGCTTGGACCCCTAGCCTGGGAACCTCCATATGCCACGGGAGCGGCCCTAGAAAAGGCAAAAAAAAAAAAAAAAAAAAAAAAATGCTGTGTTGTACCTAGTGTTGATAAATTAGAAATTTTCCTGCTAAGATCAGATATAAGGTAAGGAGTTCCCTCTCACTATTCCTTTTCAGTATCGTACTGGAAGAATTAAGATTTATAGATTGGGAAGGAATAAAAAAAATGTCTTTGTACAAAAATGGCATGATTATGCAGAAAATCCAAAATAATCAACAACAAAAATTCTCTGTTGCAAGATAAAAAGTTAATATATAAAATTCGATCACTTTATGCCAACAATGAACAAGTGGAATTTGAAATTAAAAACACAATACCATTTATGTTCACACCTGAAAATTGAAATACTTTATTATAAATCTATCAAAATATGTGCAAAACTCTATGGGGAAAACTATAAAACTCTTATGGTTGAAATCAAAGAGATAGTAGTAAATGGGGAAATATCCCATATTTGTGCATAGGATGACTCAGTATTATCAGGATGTGAGTTCTTTTCAGATCCATGCATGCATGTAATATAATCCCAATCAAAATCCCAGCAAGTTATTCTATGGATATGGACAAAATGATTTTAAAGTTTAGATGGAGAAGACCCAGAGTAGCCAGCACAGTATTGAAAGAGAAGACGAAGTTGAGAGACTGCCACCACCTGACGTTACAACTTAGAGTGAAGCTACAGCAGTGTGTACTGGTTGGTGAAAGCACAGACAAAGTCAATGTCTCAGAATAGAGAACTCACAACTAACCCCCATAGTCAGCTGATCTCGGGCAGAAGAGCAAAGGATAAGGTGATGGAACAAAGACAGCCTTTTTAACAAGTGATGCTGGAAAAGCTGGACATCTACATGCAAAAATGGACCTAGACACAGACCTTTCAGCCTTCACAAAGATTAACTCAAAATGGATCATAGACCTACATGCATAACACGAAACCGTAAAATTTTTAGAAGGTAACATAGGAGAAAACCTAGATGACCTTGGGTATGGCAAACTTTTTAGATGCAAAACCAAAGGCATAATCCATGAAAGAAACTGGTAAGCTGGATTTCATTAAAATTCAAAACTTTCGCTCTACAAAAGACAATGCCAATATTATGAGAAGACAGGCCATGGACACAAAATATTTGCAAAAAAACACATCTGATAAAGGACTTTTCCAGAATATACCCAAAAACTCTTAAACCTCAACAAAAAGAAAGCAAACAACCTAATTAACAAGTGGGCCAAAGACCTTAACAGACTCCTCACCAAAGGAGACATGCAGATGGCAAATAAGCATATGCAAAGATGCTCCACATCATATGCCATCAGGGAAACAGAAATTAAGCAACGATGAGATTCCACCACCCAGTTGTTAGAATGGCCACCATCCAGAGCGCTGACAACACCAACTGCCAGAGAGAGTGTGAGGCGACAGGAACTGTCACCCATTGCTGGCGGGAAAGGAAAATGGTACAGCCACTTTGAAAGACAGCTTGGTGGTTCCTTACCAAGCTCTTAACAGACGATCCAGCAGTCACGTTCTTTGATATTTTCCCAAAGGAGGGGGGAAACTTATGTCCACACAAAAACTCTGCACATGGATGTGTATAGGAGCTTCATTCAAAACTGCCCAAACTTGGAAACAACCAAGACATCCTTCATGAGGAGAGTGGTTGAATAAACTGTGGTTCATCCGGACAGTGGACTATTTATTATTCAGTGCCAAAAGGAAATGAGCTATCAAGCCATGAAAAGACTTAACCTGCATATAACTAAGTGAACGAAGCCATTGTGGGAAGCCTACACACATACTGTATGATTCCAACTTTGTGACATTCTGGAAAAGGCAAAACCATGGAGAATGAAAAAAAAAAATCAGCGACTGTCAGGGCTTGGAGGATGGGGGAGGAATGAATGAATTGCAGGAGCACAGAAGATTTTTAGGGCAGTGGAAATCTGTATATACTGTAATGATAGATACGTGTCATTGCACACTTGTCGGAACACAGAATTGCAACACCAAGAGTGAACCCTAATGTAAACTGTGGACTTTGGGTGGTTATGTCGTGTCAGTGTTGGTTCATCAGTGTGACAGACGCACTACTCTCATGGGGGACATTGATAATAGGGAGGCTGTGCAGGGAGGGGGGGTTGGGAGTATAGGAGAAATCTCTGTATCTTCCCTTCAATTTTGCTGTGAATCTAAAACTCTTCTAAAAAATTGTCTTCATAAAAAAAAAAATCATTCTCTGTAACATTTATTTCCTAGTTCTAGTCATCTTAGTTTTCCTAGATATGTATATAGTTCAGAGGTAAATTTACAAATTGCACTTTTTTTCCTTTTCTAATTAGGAATTAAAATAAATGTAGAGAATGCAAGAAACTATAAAAGTATATAAAGTACCTGCCTTTGCCAAGTTTTGTCCCGAGTGGAGAGTTTATGGTTGGTTGCGCTGCCTGCAATAAAGAAAACAGGAATAAAAAGAAGCTTTAAATTCTACTTGCCAAAGAAACAAGGGCTTTTGGGGGGGAGGGGAGAGTTTAGATTCCAAGTCTAAAATGTTTTAAAGCTGGAATTTTTTTTTTGTTTTTTATTGTTCAGTATTTCTCTTTGCTTGTAGCTGAAACCAAGTTATAATATCATCTTGTGAATTATTGCTACCAAAAAGTATGTTTCTCTTGCACTTTCTATGTCCAGACTGGACACTTTGAAGTTGTGGTGGCTGCATTTCTCAGCCTCTGGCTGTGAGAGGAAAGTGACAGCACATTCTGCCACCACTGGACCCAGGGACTGGAGGCTGTTTTCATTGTTAGCATCACAGTAGATTCAACAGCAGGAACCACAGCAACACTAAAAGCTCAGAGAAGGGTGCAGGCTACCCAAAGCCAGAGGGAGGAGTGCTTGATTGCCAGGAATACAAAAGGCTGTAATTCAGAATTTCCTGTCCATGTCTTTCCCAGAGCATGTCCCCAGACCCAAGAGAGTTCTTTTGCACTTTCTTTTCTTACTCTTCAAATTCACTCAGAGAGCTCATTCATTCAGCCGCTCTGACACCTGCTGTGTAGCAGGCCCTGTGCCAGGTGCCGGCATGAAATGCCCTCAGTTTATTTGCCCTGTGGTGATTCCATTAGACGTGCAGGTGACCTCAGGACACTGTGGGAGGAGGGAGAGTTGAAAGGCATAATGAGTGGGAGAAGGAAGACAGTTCAGGTAGCAGGAAATTTTGTGCAAGTGACCAAAACAAGAGAGGGTAGTCTTCCAGGTGACAGGATAAAGTCTTTCTGGCAGGACTGGGGGTGGGGGAGGGGAGGTAGTGAGACCTGTGGTAGTTAGAAGGGCTTCAGAAACCCCTGTGCTTAACTGGAGGGTAAGGAACCAGGGAAATATGGTGAAATAGTTCTTTTACATCCTTTGCCATTGTCGACTGGGATAAGTTTTTTGCACATTTGGAAGTAAACATGAAATAACTGCCAACATCTAGAGGTGGCTTGGAAAATGCTGAAAACACAGTTCATCTAGGGATGGTGAGTCATGGTAAATTCTGAGAATTGGGACCTGTCTTCCCAGTTTCTTGCAGATGATTACCGGCTAACAGATATTTGTTTTCGTACCCTCTCCTGAAGGTCAACTCAAGTAATCAAAATCACAAAAGAAACATTCTGTTAACAACAAAATATTTTAACATCTCATTCTGTTTGTCTGAGAACACAAGCTGGAACGCTTTGCTTAAACACGAAACTAGCAAATGCTGCGATGCCTTTATGTGCCTTCAAGCTGACACGTTACGAGCGCTTATGAAACCTTTAGCTTCTAAAGGAAATCAAGCAACAGAATAATGAGTATTGTCTTTTATTGTCTGGCTAGGCTGCAAAATTGGAAGAAAAGATATGCTCAACTTTTACACTGAGCAGATGCCTTCACATAAGTCACTATAGCTATGTTGCTATTGGAGAGAAGTTACGGCCCCAAGCATTATTGGACTGATGATGCATCCAAGGCCAGTTGGGACCACACTGGAGCAACGAACTAGTCAACCAAAAGCCAGACCTTGGAAAAGAAGAGTAGCTATTGTAGCATGTGTAAATCATTAACCAGATTCTCCTGAACTGGTTCGGCATTCCTGAGAATAAGATGAATGTCAGGAAAATCTGTGTTTTCTGGCCACGAGGGGCCTCCCAGCTCACAGTAGCCCTATGGAAAAAACAACTCCAACAGCTGTCCGTGCGTTCCAGGAAGATTGGAGTCAAGGGCCTTTAATGAATGTTAAAAACAAGATAATTATGCCTAAGCTGAGACACAGTTACAAGCCTAGTCAATGCACGTGCTCTCAAAATTCTCCAGTGGTATATCATCTAGGGCACAATTATTGAGGTGATAGCTTTCTCCAGGATAATAAAGAAAAAAGAAAATCCTTATTCTCCAGTCTGAAAAATAATGCAGAAATGTGTCTTGGAAGTTTATATGCACTGCTAAGTTAAACAATCAAGCACAACAGAAATTGAAGAAACATTGTAAATACTATAATTAAAAAAAAAATGCATGTGGGTAAGACAAGCAGGCAATAAAAAAATAAATAACAAAAGATGATCTTTCAAACGTGCCGATGAAGAAATAGCCATGCTTCCTCTTCTTGGCTGTCACACCTCTCTTTTGGTAGAAGATTGACAGTGAAGAGTCATGTAAGCAGCACACTTCCGGCTGTCCGAGCACCCCTTGAGTTTGATGGGGTGGGACCAATGTTTATGGGCACAAAGATTCAGATTTCCCGTGATTTCCCTGCCCGAGTGTCCCAGACTCCAGCGAGGCTCAACGGCAGCACAAGTTCTGGCTCACCTGTGCCCCCCGGGCTGGCTTTTCTATCATCTCCACCTGGCGAACTCTTGCTGTTTAAAACCCACCTGAAATATCCCTTTAAATAAGCTGTGCCTTCTGGCCCTCCCATAGGCCGCCCATTGTGTTCTGGCCCCGACCCCACTTGGTGCTGAGGCGTCTGGAAGGTATTTACCGTGTTTTTATTTCGTGCCGGTATTTGTTGAAGTGTCTCTTTCTCCTTCAAGCTTATGGACACTCGCACACGTGCGGGGATTTTGTTTACTCTGTCTCCCCAGCCCCTAGTCGAGGGCTGAGCAAGGAGGAAAGATGACACCTGTCTCTTAGTGGGTACACACTGGGAGGAAAAATGCCCCAAATCATGGTTCTTTCTTAAGGTGGATGTAAATAAACTAACTGGAGCAACAGGCTTGGCTGGATTTCGGACACCTTTGCTGTGGGGCTCTGTCTCTCCAGCTCTTGTCCCTGTTCGCTTCTGAGCACTGGCTTCATTCTCAGGCAGAGACAGAGTCTCTGTCCGCCGCTGCAGGTGGGGAATATTGTGTTCTGAGTAAAAAGACAGAGACGCCAGTTCATCCTGGGCTTGAGATGAGAAAAGCAAATACGGGACCTGAGTGTGTTTGAGCAGCTGCCGGACTGCGAATGAGGATATGTTTTTCGTGTCTGAACAGAGGTATTTATATAAACTCATGCACTTTTAAGCGTCAGTAATGTCCTAAACCTTCTCATTTACTCTTCAGGAATCACTGGAGGTGTCTTCTTCACCAATCCCCCCTTTTAAGATGATAAATAGTAAAAAATGAGCACTATTACAAGTGAATAAGCTCTGGTCAAGGCATATGAAGCACTTACAGCCAGGTGCAGAGGGAAGGTACTCACTGCTGGATTTGTAGCTTTTGTTTTGAAGTTAGACCTCTTGAAAGTACGTGGCATTAAAATATTTCAAACTGTTCATATGCGGCATTGAAAGGAAATGTAGGGCGTCTACAGGGATTTATTTATGTACGTATCTCAAGTAGACTGAAACTCTTCCTTTGGGCAGAGCTAAGGCACCCTGGTAGTGATTCACACAGAGGACTGTGTTGCTTCTAGAACGTCAAGGGTCATCCTGCTGGGTTGGTAGACATTTAGGACAATTTTATATTGTAGGATTGTCATGGCTTATCTCCTACCCTGGGGGGCAGAAGGGTTTTCAATTTAGAAATGTTTGGGTTTGGGAAAGATTATGCAATGCCTATATTTTAACTCAAATGTCTCCAGGAATGTCTGTACCCTGTCATTATGTTTTAAATGGTAATTTTTCAGTAAAGAGCATAGAGAGTCACACCAGGTTGGATAAATATAGACCAGGAATGACGTCAGGTCAGTTCATGTCTGGTTTTGCCATAAACACATTTAGTGCCAAATTTAGAGGAAAAAATGTTGCGTTTTCAGAGGATTTTGGATTTTAGATTTTCATTTTATTTTATACATTGCACTAGGTAGCAGAGCCTGATTTATACTTTTAACCTTGGTAGTATGATAAAATTTGAAAAATCTTTTGGAATGTAACAGTAGCTGTATTGGTATGAAAATGGAGATGCCATTGGACCTAATTCAGTGGTGAAGTGAGGCCGCTGTGTGCTTGCTGGAGTCATCTAAGACTTTCTGTCTTCTGCTCAGAATGGCTGGGCTTTCCATGATGTGTGCAGGCCAGCGGTGTGCTCGCATGTCTGTGCATATGTGTGTATTTGTTTATGTGCATGTAATTATTTATTCGTTGTCAACCAAGGGAAGGCCTTGGAGGAAGCAGAAAGCCCTCCTTTAGGCTTTGGCAGTGGTTATGGTACTTAGAGGCAGAAACTGATCCTCTCAGCAGAGATCTGATGTGGTTTTGCTTTCTGTGGGAGCATATATATATTTTTTTCTATTTGCGGCCACACTTGCAGCACATGGAAGTTCCCAGGCTAGGGGTTGAATCGGAGCTGCGGCTGCGACCTACACCACAGCTCATGGCAAATGCCAGATCCTTAACCCACTGACCAAGGCCAGAGATTGAACCTGTATCTTCAAGGATTCTTAGTCGGGTTTGTAACCCACTGAGCCATGATAGGAATTCTGTGGGAGTTTAATAATCTTCTTTCTCCTGATAAACTTTGCACATCAGCTAAAGGCCTTACTAACACCATATTAAAAGAAAACATGAACTTTTAAGATTTTGTTTAATTAGGTGTAACCTAACTTTACAACTGGCATCTTACATTAGCAAAGTATTTTGCTACCAGTATTTTTCAACCTAACACGTTGCATAGTTATTTTATATCCAAGCTTATATAATTACTTCCTCGATTTACAAAACACAAAGGGACTGGCGCACAGCAGCAGGAAGAACTGAAACTCGCTAATAAAAGCACAGGTGAACAGGTCGTGCGTCGGTCGTTTACGGGTTTTTCTTACGTGCTAGGCAGAGAGTGCGGTGATTATGCTGTTTGTCATGCTTTAGCTTGGAAAAAATTAAAACTGTAGTATTAACATGAATAATGAGACTCCTGAATGGATAATGAGACTTAAAACTAGCATTTGCTTCTTAGAAAATAATTTGCAAATAACCGAACGAGGCGCCGTTAGAGCCTGCAGTGTCTGAGGAGTCGGAACTGGGAAATGTGTGTGTCGTCAGCTTGGGGCAGACTCTCAAGGCCTGGAGAGACATTCAGATGGATTCCAAGTGACAGCTTGTCTGTCTTAACTTGGTGACTGTGAGGACCTCTTTGATAGGGATGTCAGATGCTTATTTCTAGTTCTTTCATAAGTAACGAGGCCCTTGTGTCCTCAGTTCTTACTTGCAAGTTTGGTAATCTTTTGACAGGTTTATTTGAGTTTACCCTCGATAAACATAGACTGTAAATATTTCT
Source organism: Sus scrofa (assembly GCF_054392235.1). Taxonomy (NCBI): domain Eukaryota; kingdom Metazoa; phylum Chordata; class Mammalia; order Artiodactyla; family Suidae; genus Sus; species Sus scrofa. The sequence goes on from NC_139383.1 coordinate 6,162,774, forward strand.
GTATCTTTATTTTTGCAGAACCATATCTGGACGTGTCTCTTTTTTTCTTTTCTGAAGGCTAATTAGAACGCATCACCGCTAACAAAGAGTGAAAGCTGGAGGATTCTGACTTGGCAGACTGGCTGTGCCTCTGGACAGTACACCAGCACCTGCTGGTAGCTGTTGAGCCGCCTGCCCCTCTCACCCCCGCCCCCCGCTCTGGCCCCACAAACACCAGCTCCCAGGCTCCCCTTCCTTGCCTTAGGGGGGCTTTGCCCAAGCCAGGCATGGTGGGAGATGGGGGCGGGTGGGCCCTGGGATGTTTCTCTCTTTCTCTTTGGGAGGCGACTCTGGCAATGGCTGCATCTTGTTCACCCTCCGCATTCATCCTCCCAGCTCCCACCAGACAGCCCAGCTGCTGTACCTTCTTCCCTGTCGCCCAGCTCCCATAATTGGGACCCCCTAAAGCTGCTGATGGCAAGGTGCTTCCTGCCCTGGTTCGGCAGGTCTGGCTTCCACCATGTTTGCTGCTGGACCTCAGCATTAAAATCTCTCAGCGTTGAACTGCCAGGTGTGGGCTCTGTTTTCCTAACCTGACCCTGACCCTTGTAAATGGCCAGTTACATGTTTAGCACAAACCATACACCCATTGCAACCTTCTAGTGGAAATTGTGTGTCCCTTTTGTTTTATCAAGAGAAAGGTAAGAAGAATTTGGAGATTAGCATGGAATTTAACTCCTCGTAAAGACAGATATAGTTTTTAATTTGGAAAACAATAAGCAATATCTGTAAAAATTGATAACTTTAACAAGTTCAATAAAAGTTGTTAGAAGGTTCCAGGGGAAGAAGTCAGGTCTTAGCGCTGTTTTTTTCAGGTTTGTGAAACTGGATTGTGTTTGAGACAAGCAGAGCTTTCCAGATGGTATTTATAAGCTGTTTTTATAGAAATTTGCAACATATCAATTTGTGTTTGGAGTTGACTAATTAGCTTCTGAATCTGTAAGTTTTTGTACATGGGGTTATTGGTATTAATCTAATCCAGGTTTTGCTGGTGTGTTTGTTCATTTCCATACTTGTTGCTGTCTTCCCCCTTTTCTGTGAGAGACACTGGTTATGTCTCAAGTCCGGTGGCAGAGTGGAGAGACGAGAAAGAGGTGGCTTCCAGCAGGTGAAGTGCAATGTTCATAAGTCTTTCCTTTGGTTCACCATTGCTTTTTGTGGGTCTGGTAAAGCTAGAGTCCCAGACCTCTAAGATCTGAAGTGAAAGGACAGGTGGGTTGCAGTAAAATATCAGAAAACAGCGAGAATGGAAGGATAGAATCCTAGCCTTGCCCACAGAAATGGTAAACCAAGTGAGTATCTTTCTAAGAACCTAAAGACTACAGCTCGGTTGGACTTTGGATTTTCTGTTGCGTATTCATAAATGGAAAGCACCTCTTTAATACCTTGTAGCATTTAACAGGGTCACATTATAAATAAAGCCAGGCACATTTTTTTTAAGGACATACTCAGGATTTTTTTTGTTTCCATTTTAAAAATACTCTGCACAATCACTGGGGCGGGGGAGGAATTGGCCAACTACTGCCATAGATTTTAGCTCCATAGCTAATTAGAGTGTCCCAGAATTGAGTACATTGATTCAAGTGAAATGAGCCAGCCAGTGGGAGATAGAACTGGTGAGGTGGAGGAATTCATTTAAATTAAACGACTTTATTTGTTTGTTTTCTTTTCTTGTTATTTTATTTTATTTTATTTTATTGTTGTTTTGTTTTGTTTTATTTTATTTTATTTTTGTAGCTGATTTACCTGTGAGCTGACATTTATGAAAGGTGGGCAGGCCTTTGAGATCCTTTATTACTTACATAAGGATCCTAAATCACCTTCACTAGAATTGACAGATGGCTCCCAAGGGACAAGAAAGTTTCTCTGCTGCACCCACAGGGACTGTATCCCAGGGGACATAAGTAATTTGCTGGTCAAACTGAACACCTGCTAGAACTAGAGTAACGCCCCCTTGAGCAGTAGGCCATGGGCCACCATCGTCCCCTGGCCCTGACTGAGGTGTTACACTTCTGGGCCTTTGTGCGGATCAGATGGTATCATGCGCCTGATGACTGGATCTCAGGGCGGTGTCAGCTTTCTGACCACACTGCATGGACCCTAGCCCAAAAAAATTTCTGGCACTGGCATCCTTGATTTTTAAAATTTGAACAATCGAGGGGAAAAAAAATATATGTATACACACACACACACAGAAAGGCAGAATTTATAGACAGTTACTCCAGAAGAATCATGCAGCTGCCTGTGAGATGACAACTCTATCTTAGCAACCTGAAATAGCCAATGTAGAATTTTTCAAAAATGTTCTTATTGATTCTGCTTTGTTTTGCTTTATTGTTTGTGTTTTGAATCCCGCCTGCAAGTAGCAGAAAGGGTTTGAAAATGCTAACCCACTGATTAGGGAGACAAGAAATGGCCAGGTCACTCTGCTGATTAGTCTGTAGGAAAAGGTATTATTACCACTGGGACACATGTCTCCAGGGTCACTCAAACTTCTATACATCTTATGGGGAGGACTAAATGCTCTTTTTTTTTTTTTTTTTTTTTCCTGGATACTCTTTTCAAGGAAATTGTGTAGTAAACGACCTGCAAAATAATGATAGTATCTCTCTCTGGAGTAGAAAGTGGACCTACTTATTATCCAGTATAGTAAAGACACTGTCTCCCATCAGGACAAACGGAAGGTTGGCTTGCAGATCCTTGGAAAAGATCTGGGTTCCCTGAGCTCGGGGTCCTCAGCTGTGATGCAGAAATGCTGTACCTGGGGCCTCTGCCGTGGTCTGGGCAGTTCATCCCCTGGGAGCTGGGGGTGAAGAGAAACTGACATAACCGTGATACCCAGACTTCATCCTGCCTGGGCTCTGAGTCATACAGTTATTTTATCTCTGCGTTAGCAGTCTTGTATCTTCTGCCAGCATCTTTGACGTGGTGGCAAGCTAACCTTTTAACTTGTAAGCTGGGTGAAATCTTGGACCTGCCACCGTTTTTGCGTTTCTGTCACTAGAGAAGAACCTCCTTTCATAAAATTGGTGGAGAAGGCACTGAAATTCGTGGATGATATGTGCATATTTAGTATACAGAGTTGGTAATTTGTATTTTAATTCTGTCACACCATATGAATGCCTGGAGTTTTCCAAGTATTTGTGACTTATTATATCATTCTCTATAAAAACCCACCTCCCATAAAAAGGATTTTGGCTTTGGTCTGCTGAATTTTATCTGGTGTTAGAGCAGTTTGTGATTTGTTAGCTGAATGTCTACCAGTAGCTTTCTGCAAACTAAGAAAAAATATAAATACTATCTATTTATCTGTATATGAAATACCTTCTCAATTGTCCAGCCAACTCAGCTATTTTGGAGGAATTACTTTCCTTATGAGTGAGGGTTTTTTTCATGTCTGCAAAAAAGCAGGCACCGCTAAGTCAACGTATTTCATAAGGGTCAGACATGTCCTCCAGACATCTTGTTTTGTAGTCAAGAATTGCCTTAACTCTTTTTCATAATAATGCCCTTGAACTGACCTTTGAAGGATTTATATATCATTTCAAAAAAAAAAAAAATGAGTGAAAAGGGTGACATTCCATGTCAAAAGGGAAAACAAACCAGCCAGTATGATCTCCATGCTGCTTCCGGGAAGCCATGCGGGACTCACAGACACACCTGAGTGCCCCCCCCCCGCCCCCACCCGCTGCACTGCACAGGCAGTCCACTGCAACAGGGCAGGTGGGGCTGAGGACTGCCAGCTGGTGGGCTGGCTGCTATGTCACTTGCCCCAGGTAGGGTGGGTTCTGGCTATCTAGCAGCTGTACCATCTGGGGTTGATAAGACACTTGTATTTAAGAATAGGGTGGGTTCCACACTCCTGGCTTGGGGACATTTCTCTGTTCAGGGGTACACTCTAGATTTTCAAAGAGTAGCACATTTTTGGGTGTGGTGGGTGAGGTCTCCGAGAGAGTAAGCAGAGTGTACTCCTTTTACCGCTAATGTTGGTGTAAGTCGGTGGTTCTCAAAAGTGTGGTTCCCAGAGCAGTGGTAACAGTATCACTTGGCAGTTTTTCAGAAATGCACACCTTTGGCCCCATGTGAGAACTACTGATCTAGAAAATCTGGGGTGTGTCCCAGCGATGTATAGTTTAACACCGTGCTGCCACCTGCCCCACCCCTGCCAGGTGATTCTGGTGTGCCCTGGACTTTGAGACCCGTAAGTGTGGTTCACTGTGTCTCAAGTCAGAGGAGGAGGGGGTTAGTTTGGTTACAAGTAGGAAAAGAACAGATTACGAGTGGTGGTGTCAAATGTACAAAGAAACACCTGTAGCATTTATGAAACAAATCTATTGGGTTCTTTTTTAATTTAAGAAAATATACCTAATGCTGGTCCTGTGCCAGGCACTGTTAGGGTACAAATATGAACAAGACATTGCACAGATATCTCAGATTCTATTATAGAGTTGGACAATCTATGCCTGTGGGCAAAATCCAATTTGCCACATGTTTTTATAAAGTTGTATTAGGCTACAGCCACATCTATTCATTTGCATATTGTCCATGGCTGCTTTTAGACAATAATTCAGAGTTGAGCAGTGCTGCAAAGACCATATAACCCACAAAGCTGAAAACATTTAATTGTGGTGCTTTAATAAAAGTTTGCTGATACCAGGTCTAGTATTTAAAGGGCAAATCCTCCCTACATCCAAGTAGTTTTACATAGATGGAGTTGAGATTAAGTGTACATGCAGGGGTTCTTCTGTCATGAAGTGCTGCATTTGTATAGAACTTTTTCAGTGGCAAAAAAAAATTAGCTTCATGGATGTTATTATCATGGACGGTGTCGACTGTTTGACAAGAAGCAGAGTATTTACCAGCCAAATACCTTTTGTGTGAGGGGCAGAGGGAGTATAGGAACAAACAGAAATAATGGAAGGAAAAATCAAGAAAGGTGAAAAAGAAGGTTTTGTTTGAGAAGGGAGAATATTATCAATCAAAGGGATGTGACATGTGAAAAACTAAGATAAAGCAATGTATGTTAGGACAGGGCTCAGAAATGAACTAGGAAAGAAAGAGGTGCAGGTTTAAAGCATTCCTGGCTGCCTGGTGTGGGGAGTGGACAGACAAATCCCCCAGGGAATTCTGTCCCTTCTGAGAGGCAGGACAAGGAGCAGACTCTAATAAATCAGGCTGGGGAGAGCCACTCCTCTACTCCAAAGTTGGCGTTACCTGTTACCTTCACGCTGGTCAATAGTTGGGATCTCTGAATTTCTTACTCTGCCCTATATTCTTGCTGCTAACGGACCAGCTGTGCAGTGAGCCCAGAGAGAAAGCCCCAAGTTTCCCTGTAAGAAGCCTGGGTTACTTCTGGCTTCACCTCTGGCTGATGACTTTGGGCAGATCGTTTATTTCATGGCTTGGGGTCTCCGCTTCCTCATTTTCAAGGTGCTGTTTCAGATTTCCAGCTGCACACACATTATTTTTCTGCCCGACTCCCTTATCATCGAGAGGTGAGCGAGGGGCACAGAGCGTTTCCCCAGCTCCTTAGCTGAGAAAAGAAAAGAGTAGCAGACACCTGGACCCTTCCGAAGAAGGGATTTGGTGGATAGTTTGGTTTCCTTAAAAAGATTTGATGTGGATTTGTTTCTACCTCATACCGAATGATAGGTCTCTCCTCCTCCTGAAGAGATTCTTCATGGAAGAGTGGGAGAGTGGGAAATGGCCAGCCTAATGCCATGTCTGTGATCTTATTTCTCAATCTTTCAGGAATTTTTCTTTAAATGTGGAGCACACCCGACCTCTGACAAGGAAACATCGGTAGCTTTGAACCTGATCACAACAAATAGCCGAGACATCACCTGCATCACCTGTACGGACATCAGGTAAGGAGCTGACAGCACTGTTGCTCTCAGTGTCTTGCTTTCCTTCCCAACGGCGTCGTCCCAGATGGACCTTCCTCGGCAGTGTCTCTTTTTCTGCTTCACTTTAGTGCTGTCCACCCAACACGGGGACATTTTATTGTGACGTAACTCTCTAAAACGCCAAAGCCTTAGTTTAGTCAGTAGTCAAAGAGGATCCTAAGTTGTACGTGAAATGACTTCTACCTAAAAATGGTGAAATCTTGGGTGATATTGAAACATAAACACTTGATGTAAACTCTTGATCTCTGTGTGTTCTAGAATAAACGAAAACATGAAGCTCAGGTTGGGCGTGCAGTAGCGATTTAGGAGCACTGTTGATTCTTGGACTACGTGGCCCATGACATTTAATTTTTAAAATCTCCTTCCATACGCTTTGGTTCTTCCACACAGCTGTCTGTCTCTGAGTTGATGCTTCACATATATTCCGACCCCCAGGATAAAAGCAGGTGGCTAGTTTAGGACCTGGTTATTTTTAGTCTGTGAATACGATGAGAGAAGGAATCTGTGGAGGTGATCAGTTAGGAAAAGGGGAGAATGACCCACTTGGAACTGTAGTTTAGGAGCCACAGCCGGCGTAGAAGCTGGGCCTGTTTGTTCTGCGCAGGAGACGGCTGGGAGTGGGATTCCTCACTCGACACTGTTCATGAGAAGAAAGTAAAAGATACAAGCTTTATAACACAGCCTCTGCGCCTGGCTAGAAGTGACAATTGCAATAGGAGAGTCTGAACCCTCAAAACGGGAAGAACTTCTAGTGAAATGCCAAAGTGAATTAATGAATAAAGTCGAAGAATTTTTTTTGTTCCAAACTTTTAAGCAAAGACAGCTTATAATCATTTAAGCGATATCTCCCTTTGGCCTTTGGGACTGTACTCCATGGCCTTTTATTTCATTTTATTTTATTTTTGTTGTTGTTGTTGTTGTTTAGGGCCTCACCCACGGCGTATGGCGGTTCCCAGGCTAAGGGCTGAATGGGAGCTGTAGCTGCTGGTCTGCACCACAGCCACAGCAATGCAGTATCCGAGCCGTGTCTTCAACGTACACCACAGCTCAGATCCTTAACCCACTAAGCAAGGCCAGGGATCGAACCTGCGTCCTCATGGATGCTAGTAAGATTTGCTTCCGCTGAACCACGATGGGAACTCTACATGGCCTTTTAGAGTCGCTTTAAACAGTACAATTTCATGATCAGTGGGTATTCATATCTCCCAAATAACAAGCACTTCCAGGCTCTAGTATACTTAAAATGCTGATTAATAGAAGCCTAGAAGCCTTACTAACATGTGTTGAACAACCTTGTCCCCAAGAAGGAGTAAGAGTGCGATGTTATCCTTTTGCTGCCTGTTTGGTCCCCTCTGTGGCAGGAAACCCACAATACGGCTGAAAATGCAGCATGTCAGCCCCCTTTGGCAAAGTGAATATTGTGCATGGCGAATGCTTTAACCTGGAAGAAGAAGAGTTGATTCTTCTGCTATTTCAGGAAAGGAATTGAAAAGTGCTACACCTGGGGCCTCTACTGCTCTTGAAAGCAATAGCTAAATAAAGTCACTTTTCAATTTTTTCCAAGGAGAAATTCAAAACCTTTTTTGGCTAAGTCAGAATGCAGCCCACTAGCCAGTATTTTCAAACCTTCCATTAAAATCGGTAAAGATGGCATTAAAATATGCAGTTATTTTAATATAGTTGATCATGTTACAAAGACTCACCCTCCGTGTTTCCTGCTGTTAAGCAGCCACCTTTATATTAACAACTCACAACATCTTTCGAAAGAAAAGAGCCACCTCCCAGATAAATAAGGAGATACTTGCTGGAAAAATAATGCTGTCTCTTGCAAGAAAAATCTCCTTGGTATTCTGGGGGAGGGGGGCATTTTATAAAAAGAAGCTACTATATTCAGTGAGATTTAAGTGTGTATGTATAACTAACCACTTGACTAATAAGGCCTCTTCCCAGAGGAGGCAGCAAAGGAATGCCCTCTATTTAGGTTAGGGAAATGATTATTTCTTCTTACGTTGACAGATTCATGCTTAGGGATGTTATGACAGCTTGCAGGAGGACACCTCAGTCCTGTGCATTTGTTCGTTGCTGATTTTTGTGTGGTTTTTCCCTACAAGTGCTTCATTTTTATTTTAGAAATAATAACTTTAAAATGTTAAAAATTTTACACTCATGGTTAATAAGATTTTGATTTAAGGATTTCTAATGTCTTGAGTATGCTTGAATATTTTCATGCCTATAAGGTGTGTGCATGCAGGCATCTGTGTGTGTGTGTGTGTGTGTGTGCACGCACGCTTCCGTGCCCACCATATGCAGTTATGTATATACATAGTTTTGTATCTGATATGTGGCTCTTTCCATTTAGCATGGCATGGTGATAAAATTCCCCTGCTGTGAAATATTCCATGAAAATATACATTTTGTAGGTATGTAAGTTTTTATCATATGGGAATATATACTTTATTTAATCATTCCCATTGCTGAGTGAGACTGAATTCCACATCCTTTTACAGAAATCATTGACTACAGGGCTTTGAATCTAAGAACGCAGTCAAAGGAGTAGGAATAGGAGAGCAATGGAAATGGATATATTTAACGTTCCTGATACATATTGCCAAACTTATTTTCAGAAAGGTTGCACCTTTTTTTTATGTCTTTTTGGGGCCACACCCGCAGCATTGTGGAGGTTCCCAGGCTAGGGGTCTAATTGGAGCTGTGGCCGCCAGCCTACATCACAGTCACAGCAACGTGGGATCCGAGCTGAGTCTGCAACCTGCACCACAGCTCATGGCAATGCCAGATCCTTAACCCACTGAGCAAGGCCAGGGATCAAACCCGCAACCTCATGGTTCTTAGTCGGGTTCGTCAACCACTGAGCCATGACGGGAACTCCAAGGCTGCACCATTTAGAAAGTGAATATACATCCTCGAGAGGTCTCTTTCTACATCTGTTCCGATATTATGTTCACATGTTTAGTCTGTGCGCATGTGTTAAACTATTTTTTCTCATTAATATTTGGGTTCTAAATTGTTGGTAAATTCAAACATTTTTAACTTATTTGCATTTTCTATTGTGAGATAAGAACAGTACAAAACTTTTTCAGTTTGAAAACTTGAGGAAGAATCTAAAAAACAGACTTGGCTTCTGCAGTTACCAGCACCACGCTCTAACCACCTGAGCTAACCGGCCACTGTTTGGGTTCTGCAATTAATTTCTCATTCACTATACATAATATCAGTGTGTCCTTTATTAATATAACATTTACTGACTTGTGAATTTATGTTTAAATATATCCCTTTGGTTTTGATTTTGAAATAGTGTATGTTCCCAGAGGTAAAAAAAAAAAAAAAGTCATTATTAATTACATACTTTCAAATAAAAGTTTTGGTTTCTATTTATATTTACTGTTTATATTTACTGTTTTCATATGTGTACAAATCATACCTTAATTGTCAAATTAGATGTAATTAACTACATGATAGGTGAAAACCAGAGGAGAGTGTTAATTTATTGGTAAATATTTTTTTCTTTGTACTCATCATACTAATGCAAGGTAACAATTTTAAAGACATGATTTTTAGAGCAATTTTAGGTTTACAGCAGAATTGAAGCGAAGATGAGAGATTTCATAAGGACATCCTTTGCGCACACATGTGCCGCTTCCCACATCATCAACATCCTCACCAAAATGGTCCTTCTTTTAAATTTTTTAACCAAGGATGAACCTGCTCTGGCACATCAAAATCACCCAAAGTCCATGGTTTACCTTATGGTTCAATCCTGATAGTGTGTATTCTCTAAGTTTGGACAAATATATAATGGCATGTCCATGATTATATGATCATAGACAGTATTTTCATTGCCCTAAAAATTATGTGTTTTACCCATCTCTGGCAACCACTGAGGTTTTTTTATTGTCTCCCTAGTTTTGCCTTTTCCAGAATGTCATATAGTTGGAATCATACAGTATGTGTGTAGACTTCTCACAATGGCTTCGTTCACTTAGCTATATGCAGGTTAAGTCTTTTCATGGCTTGTAGCTCATTTCCTTTTAGCACTGAATAATAAATAGTCCACTGTCCGGATGAACCACAGTTTATTCAACCACTCTCCTCATGAAGGATGTCTTGGTTGTTTCCAAGTTTGGGCAGTTTTGAATGAAGCTCCTATACACATCCATGTGCAGAGTTTCTGTGTGGACATAAGTTTCCCCCCTCCTTTGGGAAAATATCAAAGAACGTGAGTGCTGGATCGTCTGTTAAGAGCTTGGTAAGGAACCACCAAGCTGTCTTTCAAAGTGGCTGTACCGTTTTCCTTTCCCGCCGGCAATGGGTGACAGTTCCTGTCGCCTCACACTCTCTCTGGCAGTTGGTGTTGTCAGCGCTCTGGATGGTGGCCATTCTAACAACTGGGTGGTGGAATCTCATCGTTGCTTAATTTCTGTTTCCCTGATGGCATATGATGTGGAGCATCTTTGCATATGCTTATTTGCCATCTGCATGTCTTCTTTGGTGAGGAGTCTGTTAAGGTCTTTGGCCCACTTGTTAATTAGGTTGTTTGCTTTCTTTTTGTTGAGTTTTAAGAGTTTTTTGGTATATTCTGGATAAGTCCTTTATCAGATGTGTTTTTTGCAAATATTTTCTCCTAGTCCGCAGCTTGTCTTCTCATAATATTGACATTGTCTTTTGTAGAGCAAAAGTTTTGAATTAATGATAACCAGCTTATCAATTACGCTTTTCATGCATTGTCATGGTGGTGTTCTATCTAAAAAGTTTCGCCATACTCAAAATCATCTAGGTTTTCTCTCATGCTCATCTTCTAAGAGTTTTATGATTTCGTGTTATGCATGTAGGTCTATGATCCATTTTGAGTTAATCTTTGTGAAGGCTGAAAGGTCTGTGTCTAGGTCCATTTTTTTATTTGGACATCTAGCTTTTTGTATTTGGACATCTAGCTTTTATTTGGACTTGTTGAAAAGACTGTCTTTGACGTCTAGCTTTTCCAGCATCACTTGTTGAAAAGACTGTCTTTGCTCCTTTGTATCATCCTTTGTTCTTTCTTCAAATTCAGTTGCCTATATTTACAAGTTCTGTTTCTGGTTTGTCTATTCTCTTCCATTGGTTTATAAGCCTGTTATTTCACCAGTACTACACTGTCATAATACCTTTGTTTTTTCCTTGAATATTGTCTTGACTATTTTGGGTCTTTACCCCTCCACCTACACTTTAAAACCAGTTTGTTGATATATATAAAATAATTTGTTGGGATTTAATTTGGGATTGAAATTGGGATTGGGTTGCAGTGATTTGGGAAAAACCTGTTTATTTTGCTAATATTGAGTCTTCCTATCCTCAAACATGGAATACCTCTATTAATTTAGCTATTTTCTGATTTAATCAATTAGAATTTTATAGTTTTCCTCATATATTTCTTATTTTGTATTTTATTAGATAGGTACGAGTTAATGTAATCTATCTAAGTATTTCAGTTTTCTTGTGCTAATATAAATGGTATTGTGTTTTTATTTCAAATTCCACATATTCATCAATATATTGGAAATATAGATATGTAAGTTGGTATATAGGAAAGAAGTCAAGTTTTGTATACTAACCTTATACCTTGAAACCTTACTATAATTGCTTGTTATTTCTAGAATTTTTTTTGATTCATTTGGATTTTCCACATAGATGGGGTCATGTCACATCTGTGAACAAAGACAGTTGTATATCTTCCTTCCAAATCTGTGTACCTTTATTTTTTTTTTCATGCCTTATTTCATTGGCCAGGACTTGAAGTATAATATTGAAAAGGAGTAGTAAGAGAGCACATCCTTGTATTTCACCTGATCTCAGTGCAAGAGTTCAAATTTCCTGCCATTAATAATCACATTAATTGTAGATATTTTGTTGACAGATTTCATCAAGTTGAGGAAGTCTCCCTCTATTCCTAGTTTACTGACAGGTTTTATTGTGAATGGGTATTAGATTTTGTCAAATGCTTTTTCCACATCCATTATATTATTATGTGATTTTTCTCTTTCTGTGTGTTGATGTCATAGATTACATTAACTCATTTTTCAGTGTTGAATCTGCCTTGCATACCTAGGATAAATCCCACATGGCCATTGCGTATAATTACTTTATACATTGTTGAATTTTGATGTATGCTATATTTTGTTGAGAATTTTTGCTTCCATGTTCACAAGAGATATTTGTCTGTGGTTTTCCTGTATTGTCTTTGTCTGGTTTTGGTATTAAGATAACACTGGCCTCCCAGAATAAATTAGGAGGCACTTATCCCGTTTCTGTCCTTTGAAACACATTGCAGAGAATTGGTTAAAAAGGTAAGAATTTTATTTATTTTTGTGCTTACAAACATACACTTTTGTATAAAAAGAGATTGACATATCTTTTATATACCTTCTTAATAATAATTCTTAAGAAGTGTATAATAACTATTCAAAGAGCTCCAATGCCACTAAGCTAACTTTTTGACCTTAGGAAAATAACAATCTTTTAAGCCTTCAGTTTCCTTATAAAATCCAAGAGTTGAAGTAGGTAATCTATAACCCTCTGACTGATTCTGAGGAACTGCAAAAGGTAGGAATAATGCTTGTTTACAACTTATAAATCAATCATATCATTTAAGAAGGCACTTGTTTGTGCTCCTGTCTGCTGCCAGAAGCAGAAATAAAAAATGAGGTTTTCAGTGATACTGCCTTCCAAAGGACACATATGTGCTTGTGATATGTAGAAAAATATATAAGATAGATGTGCTGTTCATTTCCAGATGTTAGGCTTAAAATTTAATTCAGGTAAATGATTTGTGTCTTTTGAGTTTCTATTGCATACAAAATATTTTCCTCTCTCTTAAGGAAATAAGTAAGCTGTTTTGAGGGCCAAAACATCCTGAGGTTTTATGTGAACCAGCAGGTTCCCCTCTGCCATCCAGCCTTGCAATCCCCTCTGCTTATTTACAAGAGTTGGCTGATCTTCATCCATTCAAGGTTGTTAGTTGATAATCTTAGGTTTATAAATAAAGGCAAAAGTAGTGAACTGAACAAAAAGTACAAACTTGAGCCAAGAACAGAAATTACAGCACTTGATGGTAGAATAGCTGTATTGTTAAGAAGTTCCAATAGAAATTACATCTGAAAAGGTTCAGCACATTCCAGGATACTTCAGCTGGACTCAGAAATAACAATATTCAGCCACATGAAAGTGACATGGCGATGCCAAAGTGAGACTGGCATCCCTTCCCGGACCAGTCGCTCTATCTCCGGGATTACCTCACATCAGGTGCCTCCAAGGGAAACCACTATTTCTGCACTTTGGACCTTATTTTACAAAAGTGATTCTTCTTAAAATTTAAAAATATAAAATTTGAAGATATTCAAAATAGAAAAAGCATTACCATGATATTAATTGGCAAAGAGAAAAATATCCCCCCCACCCCGCCTGCTGCTTTTCTTCTTCCAAGGCTGCCTAGTGCATCTCTGGTTGTCTCTTTCCCTTCATTCATTATGTCTCAGTGTACAAAGCTGAAGACAAACTAAAACGTAGCCACGTTTACACTCAAAATTTAACACTCTAAAAGCATGTTTTATTTTAATTTTTCTTTTTAGGGTCACATCTGCAGCATATGGAATTTCCCAGGCTAGGGGTCAAATCAGAGCTGCAGCTGCCGGCCTATGCCACAGCCGTAGGGACACAACATCCAAGCCACATCTGTGACCTACACCACAGCTCACAGCTGGATCCTTAACCCACGGAGCAAGGCCAGGGATCAAACCCACATCCTCATGAGTTCCATGTTGGGTTCTCAACCCACTGAGCCACAACAGGAACACCCAGAAATATGTTTTAAAATCCACTTCCCAGTAAGACGTCAAATCTAAGAAGCACTGCTACCATATAGTTTTCCTCAACTCTTCCAGTAAATACTTCCATCTTTGGTGTCATTGTTGTGCAATATAATAAATTTTAAATAATTGTCTTGCTTTCGAATTTGTCTTAAGATTAATTTAGCCTATTGAAGCAGTGCTTCCTCAGATTGCACACTTAAAATATTTACTTGAGCTTGGAGATTAATAAAGATTTATCTGAAAGTCCGTTTGGCCTTGTTTGTGGTGTTCCTGGGGGAGAGAGATTTGACGGTATTTTGGTATGAATTCCTTCAAACATTTAACAAAGAGAGGTGAGAAATGAGGTTCTTAGTTTCCTTCTCTTCGAATGCCATTGTTATCTAAACTTCTTTTGTCAATTCAAATTTTAATTTTGGTTATATTTGGCATTTCTTCTATATTTTAGAACTAATATAGAGGTTGTCTGTTGCTTAATGGCTATCATCTATCACTTTAGCCTGTTCTTGACATTTGGGCATCGAATGGGAACTTACGGTTTTATCTGGTCAACAGGCTCTGAAGAGCATTGTGAGAGACTACGGGTTACTCACGTAGAATTTAACTGAAATCTTCGCCATGGTCTTTTTCAGCAAGCGAATTTATTGCTATAATGGAAAAATCTCTGGAATGTTTTGTATGTGTGTCACACCAGTGACCTTCTTTTCGCCTATGGATCTGTGTATTTCTCCTATGTGACCCAGACAGTATGTCTTCTCCTAGGCAATGGAACGTGTCAGGAACAAAAGATATTTCCCTGTAAGTATGGAAATATCCTGGAGTGTCCCTCTACATGGCAAATCAGAATATCAAATTGATATCACAATAAATAGGAATAGATTCTGTACTAGAATGGAATATCTTAGAACTTTTTAAGATGAAAGAGGAAACTTCAAAGATTTGTCTTCTAGCTTGAAGCTGACGACTGCACACTGCGCCCAGACCCCATGGGGGTAGGGTCTCTCCTCTTAAGCTGTGAGTGAGTCTGTCCTGAAAACATGTGGCTTGGTGCACTTCAATCTGATCCAGTCTTGAGGAAGAGCTACTATAAGCCCTTGCAGAAAAGAGAATTCTTTGTGTGTGTAAAGCCTTCCGTAAAGGCAATTGCGTTGCTTCCTTTCAGTTTAAAGGTGGTGCTTAATGACCTGTGATGCCTTAGCTGAATTAATTTCCCATTATTTGAACATCTGTCCTACACATGAAGAAATTGAGGCTGAGACCTTTTAATGGTCATATCTGGTCACACCAGAAGTAACTGGTTGAACCAACCTACACACCCAGGTCTGTGTCGTCCGCTTTGTTTTTCTCTCCTCATGCATCATCCCCTGCGTGATCCCAGTTTTCTCGAGACACTAAAAGGCAAGCTACATGGTGAGGTTGGAAGGCAGCTTTGCATGTGAAAAGAAAAATGGTAGTAGTAAATTGAGATACAAAGTTTAAAAACCAGTAAGAGTTGAAGAAAACAGCCGTGTACTTATCTGAAGGCTGTGTTAAGCTGTAGGCTACTTGAAGGATAAGGTCTAGGCTTGACTGATGTTTAAATGTGATGCTACCATATCCTGCACAACTCTCTGCGTCAAAGAGATTTACACGAGTTAAAGTCCATTTCATGCAGTATGACAAGTAGAAAACAAGTCCTTTTTTAAAATTCCTTAATCCCTTCTGAATCTAATACAAATTTCCAAAATGGAATAAAATAAAATAATCAGAAATCAATGGAGAGTTTTAAGGCAGTATTAAGAACAAGGGAAAAAGTCAAATTTCAAAGTCTAGCTTACAGGAGATAGATTACTCAGCTATATGGTTTGAGGTCAGTTACTTATAAAAACAGAAGACATATTTTATCAACACTGAGTCTTTGAAATGTGAGCCATGTCAGTTTTAATGTCAGTCAGTGACCTTCATTTCTCCTGCAGTGAACCCTGTAGATTTCAGATCCAAGCAGCTGCATCAGCGGCGTTTCCTGGAGATGTTACAGGTGCTTGTGCATGAAATTCATATGCCTCACCTTTTCATTTAACTGTCACTGCAGGTGCACAGCAGCCCCCGCTGGCACTAGTAGGACAATATTGCAAATCCTTCTGGACCAATTTTATATCCGTTAAGGTCAACCTTGTATGTTGTAACTGTCTGGATTTTAAGTAGTTCATTTTCTGATGGTGGATTTTAAGAAGAGGCTGTACTTCTAAAGCCATCAAGTGGCCCTCAGTAGGACTTTGGTGCCAGTCAAGCATTATTTTTAAGGTCTATTTTCATTGCCCAGAGTCTTTAAAGAGCTAATCTTGCTTAGAAAAATATTGTAAGTGACTTAGGCATTCATTTTTTATATAATGTTTTTTTATTATAGCTGGTTTACAGTGTTCTATTTTCTACTGTACAGCATAATTGCACCTTTATCCCTGTAATTAGCAAATTGATTATAAACTTGGTAAGGAAACAATATTTATCCTGATTCATAGCCTCAGAAATTTCAAACTGCCGGGGTATTATTTGGTGGTAAGCTATGATATGTCCACCTCGCCCTCTACAAACATCATGTATGTAGCTATTGTTTCCCAGGACATTCAGAATTAAGTATTTGCAGATTTGTCCTTTGTGGCCTCACAACTTGTAGAATTCTTTGCAACCAATTAAGCAATAGTCTCAATAACCTGGAGTGCAAACAAGTTATTTATTGAAGTAGGGGTCATGATGTGGTGATTCTGTTTCTTGTCACTTTGACAGATTCTTTGCCAAAGGAAACATGGCCTCAAATCCTGTATGTGAAGTGTCCTAGGAATTTCAAGCGTTTCTAGAGCTCCCTGTAGGTTTTCACAACACCAAGCGCCACTTCAGGTGCTGTCGTAGTAGTCTTTACCCCGTCATAGCCACACATTGATGTACAGAAAAGAATGTGCACACAGATGCCAGCATCCTGGAGTATCAGTATCATTTGAAAACAGTTTTATTCAGGCATCTATGATCTTGACACCTCCTCTCTCCTAGAACTTAAGTCTCTCAGTCCATTCATTCAACAGATATTCACTGAGCTCATCTGTGACTCAGGGAACTGTTCCAATGGCCTCAAGCTGCGATAAGCTTTTTTTTTTTTTTTTTTTTTAATGGAATACAGGGAGAGCAGATGCCAGCCATGCAGGCTTGCAGTTGAGTGATGGGGAGATGGGCTTGTCCAGGCAAGGCAGAACTTGATAGCACCTCTAAGTGCCTTCTCAATGTCATTGCTATGAAACAGGGCTCCAAATTTGTTTCTCTAGGCCACGTCTTTCCAGTGATTCTTTAACTTGACCGAGACGACATTTTACAAGTACGTAGATGGAGTTCTCTGGCGGCTCAGCAGTTTAAGGACCCAGCATTATCACTTCTATGGCTCTGATGATTGCTGCGGCACAGTTTTGACCCCAGAACTTCTGCATGCTGCTAGTGCAGCCAAAAAAAAAAAAAAGTGCATAGAATCGTTTGTATATGTTTAGGCAGGACATGTATCAATTAACCCCTTCTCTACTCTTTTACACCCAGCCAGCTAGTGGTGACACTATCTGCTCTGCTGAAGCACTTCCTCCTTGCATGTCACCCTGGAAATACCTTGACCCTTGACTCACAGCCAGACTCCACTGCTGGTGCTGTTATCGCTGATCTCCATCCAGTTCCTCCTCCCGAGCCTTTTTATTTAAAATGTATGTTTGTATTTAAAAAAAAAAAAATAGTTGCCTGCAGTCTTCTTCAAAGTTGCAGTGTGCTATAACATTTAAAATTAACAGCCCCAATTGATATTTCTCTGCGGGTCATAATATTTTTAATTAAGAAAATCTACCTCTTCTGGTAGCAAGCTCAGAAATTTTGATGGAGTCATTTCAATTCTACTTTTTTTTTTTTTTTTTTAAGATAAAATGGGAAAATATTTCCGACAGAATCTTATCACAAGTACTCTTTTTTGCTTCACTCAGAGAACCTTTCTTTGGCAGGATTTTTCCAAAACAGAACTTTCCAAAGTTTTCTCAATTCCACTTCTTTGTGATATCAGTATAAAAACTCCTAATTAGAAGTAGGAGTTGCACTGAACGATTCTTTTCATAAATTGACATATTACAAAAGTTCAATTGTAAATTTCAGAATGGACATCCAGAATATCATTGGACTGCTCTTCCTTTAATCAGCTTTTGCTTTACTGTTCTATGGACTAGTTTCAATGTCTTCTTGCAAACCTTTATTGATTTATTAGACAAATATTTATTTAAAGCTCCAAAAGCTTAAGATTTTGGACACTTGTTAGTTGAAAACTCTGACTAAAGATTACTAATGGATTTGAACAAATGTAAACACATTTAGAAGATTGTTATAAAATAATTAATAGTATTGTCATGTAGGGAGAGAGAAAAAAAGCATTTCCCTCTACTCTCCTCAGTTCTCTAGCTGGGATTCTGAGGAAAGAGAGATTAACAAGGAAAAAAATAAGTTTATTTGCACATGCAACACACATACACATGGGAGTACCCAGAGATGAGTAACTCAAAGGGATGGTTAGAACTCAGGCTTCTGTTGCCTCTTAACCAAAGAACACATTTATTGAGAGAAGTGATAAGATAAAGGAGAAGTTCCCCACTTGGCTCAGCAGAAACCTCATGAGGACACAGGTTCTATCCCTGGCTTTGCTCAGTGGGTTAAGAATCTGGCATTGCCAAAAGCTGTGGTATAGGTCACAGACGGGGCTCAGAACCAGCAGTGCTGTGACTGTGGCGTAGGCCAGCAGCTGTCGCTCTGATTTGACCCCTAGCCTGGGAAGCTCCATATGCCACTGATGCAGCCCTCAAAAGACAAAGAATAAAAACAAGAACTATGAGGAGTTCCCTTCGTGGTGCAGTGGTTAACGAATCCGACTAGGAACCATGAGGTTGTGGGTTTGGTCCCTGCCCTTGCTCAGTGGGTTGACGATCCGGCATTGCTGTGAACTATGGTGTAGGTTGCAGACGAGGCTCGTATCCCGCGTTGCTGTGGCTCTGGCGTAGGCTGGTGGCTACAGCTCCGATTGGACCCCTAGCCTGGGAGCCTCCATATGCCGCGGGAGCGGCCCAAGAAATAGCAAAAAAAGACAAAAAAAAAGAACAATGAGATAAAGGAAACGGACAGTGACAGCGAATGTCTAGGGCAGCAAATTGTGGGGAGATTAATATATGGTGGAACTAATGGAAGATAAGACCTCATTGGTAATGTTTGTTGTGTAGATTCCTCCGGTGCCCTCTGGGCTGATAAGGGTCTAAGGTGATCTCCAGTGATTAACTGCTCTCCTCTTGGTAGAGAGGGGAGGGGGCTATCTTTACACACTTAGGTCCTGCTTTTAGGTAAATAAGGGAGATCAGAGATTTTCTTGTGTCTGCTGCCTCTCAGTTGACTTCAGCTCAAAATAATTCTTATGCCAAAGTGACTTATTTTGGGGTGGCATATTCTGACACCCTTCAGTAGACACTAGGTTTGATATACAAAGTAGTTTTTTCAATGCTGAAACTTTCCTTAAAGTTTGACTAATATCAAGCTGCAGAAAGACATCTGAGAAACATTTTTCTCCAGTATCGGTTTTGTCACAACTTTATTGTTCAATTACTATCTTTGTAAAAATATTTGTAAATTTTGACAGCTACAGTTTCTGTTTTGATTGGTAGACTATCACAGCTTGTTGGACCTCATTTGAGTTGTATGCATTCCATGACTGCTTCCAAGCGTGTTCCACGCAGTCCTAAATTTAGTAAGGACGTTTTTCTTAACCATAATGTTATATTCTATTGAAATATACATTCGTACGATCACTTTAAAAACCAAGAATATAGTCCATGCGGAACTTTTAAATTGAAAGTGCACTAGAATTCACAATAACTTCAGATATTTCACCATCAAGAGAATAAACTCCCTGAAGCTTTACTCCAAGTCAGTAAATTATATGAAAAGAAAAATTGAACGATTATTGGATATAACAGGTTTTCCGTTTTTATTATACAGTGACACCGATAGGAAACACTGCAGTTTATCTCTTCATGAAGTTCTTCTGCAAAGCCAGCTAACACTGACAGCCATCACTTAACTTTTTGTATATGCACATGAAGACTTGGAATCAAAACTGAGTAAATTAATTTAGAACAGTCATTTGATCTAAATGAAAAGCCACACTTCACTGAATAATATGTAAATGTACCTTCTGAGCTGCATGTGTGAAATCGAATTCTTTGCGCACAGCATTCTTAAAATAACCACAGACTTTGTTAGCAGAGGCTGATGCTTCTTTAGCAGGTTTGTGTGTCTGGTCTTTGGCTGCTCAGTAATATTTTAAAAGCTCCGCTGGCAGCTAAAAAAAAATGCTGACCAATGCCTATGCAACTTACATATTCGTCGTTAACTTTCTTGAGAAATAGAAATTACGTACTGCAATATTGTGATTTATAATGAGAAATATCTTTTTGTCCTTCGTTTCCCGTTGGAACCCCTAAAACTCTTGGCATTTCCTAACTGGTGGGAGCAATGGTGGTGCGTATCATTATGCTAAGGAGATTATTTGGGGATGCACCTGAGAATGGGGGCTGGTTGCCAGGGGTGCCAACCTTGTGATTAGAGGCTTAGAACTTTCATTTTTGCCCCCAGACCTCTGGGGAGGCAAGAGTGGCTGGAAATTGAGTTCAATCTGCAGGGACTAGTGATTTAATCAATAATGCCCATGTCACGAAGCCTCCATTAAAAACACCGGAGGATGAGGTTCAGAGAGCTTCCAGGTTGGTGAACCAGGGAGAGTGAGCATGGAAGCTCTGTCCTCTTCCCCACAGACCTGGCCTTTGCATCTCTTCCAGCTGGCTGTTCGGAGTTCTAGCCTTTCATAGTAAACGAGTAATCTAGTAAGTGAAAGGTTTCTGTGAGCAGCTCTAGCAAATTATTCTAATCCGAGGAGGGGATCATGGAGCCTTCAATGTCCAGCAGTAGGTCAGAATTCCGGGCGACAACTTGGGACTTGCAGTTGGCATCCGGGGGGGGGGGGGGGTCGTAGGACTGAACGCTTACGGGCGGACTCTGATGCTATCTCCAGGTAGATGGTGTCAGAAAGGAGTCGAATTGTCCGTCACCCAGCTGGCGTTGGATCATTGCTCGATGGTGGGAAGAAACTCTCATATGGCTGTTGGTATTCGAATCTCATGTACTTAACCTGTACTTCCTCTTTTAACGTATTATTGTTGGAAAGGTTTATTCCAAAATAAGTAATGGACACCAACAACCACAATAGATAATTCGTTCTAGATTTGTATTTGTAGCAGAAGGCTTCTGACTGCTTTTATGTGTCCTCTATACTGTCTGGTTTCTATCTGTACAGACTTCATGTAGAGGAACCTGTAGTTTCCTATGATTTCCACTGATCCCACCCACTGTTGACCTGGCAACTTCATTCATCTCGCAGATTTCAGACCAGTCCCAGCACAGAGCGACCCATCATACACTGCGAATGAGACTGCGAGAATAGGTGGACGTGCATGTGTACATGTACCCAGACCAGTCCAGCTTGTTTGAACACAGCTGTTAATAATACTACTACTTTCAGTGACAACAATCCAGGACAAATGCTACATCAGACAGGATGCACAGGCAAAGGCAAATATTGGGATAGTTCCGGGTAACTCTTGCCTTGTACTTCTGTGTGTGCCTCTCTGAGACCAGGGGTTCGGCCAGAGGCTTTGCTGGGACCACTGGGCACATTGTGTAACCCAGGTGCGCAGAGACCATAGGAAGAGAAAGAACTAGCATGTCACTTCTTAGAGGTAAACCCCTCTGAACTGAAGGCCCAGGAGTTACCCTTGCAGCCCCATTCTTCTTCCTTTCCCAGGTCATGGGTCGCTGATTTTGGGAGATAAATATGAGAGATAAATATGGATTTGAATATATGAAATAATGAAATGGGAGGAGGTGGTAAAAGTTGTTGCAACCCAGAGAGGGCGCAACCTTCAGTCTGAGAGGCTGCTAGACTCATTCAACAATGCTGGATGCAAGACGAGATCAATACTGTTGCCTAAAATTTTACAGAACATTTGTCTCTCTCTCCACTAGATTAATCCCAGGTTGTGATGCTGGAACCACTGGGGTTTGGGGGGGACCCAGTATAGATAATGATAATATGTGTTACAAATAGGCGCACATGACAACGTGTCCCTGCCTCGCTCTGCCCATTAATGAGAATTCCCACAGATAAATGAATTATGCTTCACTTTGTTCCTAAACATTAGAAAAGCAGCCTCCCCACCAGCCACGTGAGAAAGAAGTTGGTGTTTGGTCTTCTTATGTCCACAGGCTGACTTTGATTCCTTGTTCTGACAAAGACACTGTATTCTGAGCAAGATACTTTGACCTTCTGTCCCCAGCAAACAGCCATCCTTGATTGTTCAGCATTGTCCCCGTGCTAACAGTAACTAATCCCCATGCCACCCCACTTTCTCATTTAGCTTAAAGCCCATCTCTTTCAGAGCGCCTCTTCTGGGGAAGACTTCTCCCATTTGTGCCACTCTCATGAAGACAGACCGTTAATCCATGGGCGATGCACAGACGTTAATCATTGCAGAAGTGGTCTGAACACCATCCTCCAAATCCTTGGTCCTTAATACTCCATTCATCCCAGCAGCCGAAGGAGAGTTAGTCTCTGCTGCTTCCTTCTTTCGCTCCCATGTTCCCCCTTTTGTTCACATTTAAGTTTGTGGGGTCTTTGCTGACCTCAGACGGCCTTTGCTGCTCTTGAGACGGGCGGGGAGCACAGTGGCTCCAAGTGCTGTCTTCGAAGAAGACTGCGCGGCTCTTTCCTCTTGCCAGGGCTTCGCTGATGGGAGGAGCGCCTTCTCACTTTCGCAGTTACTGGGGCGATTAAGCATGTCAAGCCTTGCAATTTCAGATTCAAATGGTGATTTCCAAAAGTTACCATTTCTGAAGCCAAAAGCCCATTTCCCTGCTCCGTAGAGCACATAGGAATGCATCACATGTTGCAAACGGTGTGCAGATGTGTAGGTGGCACCATCGAGTGTAGACGACACCAGCATGGGGGCCGTCAGGATGGGCTTTGGCAGCCGAATCCACCAGCAACTGATAGTCTGACTTGGGGCAGATCAATTGTCTTGACCTTAATTTCCTAAACTTGGTTAATTCCTGAGGTGGTGTTGAAATCAAAGAAGTTAGTTTATATGAACCCACTTTGAAAAATCTATTCACATGCAGCATATCAGTTGTAATGATCATTATTAATAATCCTTTTTCTCTTGGGGAAATATATACACATGAATAGGTTTTTTTTTGGTGGGGGGGAACTGAGACATTCATCCACTAGGGAATATCTGGCCCCAAGTCTCCTCTCTGAGGAAATATTTTGAGTTAGGAGGGACCATATTGCTTCAGGCAAATATATCTTAATAGTAACGGGAGGACAGCTGCTTGTATAAAAAGTGATTGTAAAGGAAATTGGGCCCTGGTGACAGACATATTTGACAAAGGTAAGACTATCTTTAAAAGGATAGCTTTAGAAATTCTAGTAGAGGTTTAACTTCTTAAATGGGGCCCCAGTAGAAGGTGTGACAGGGGACATGTAGCAGGGCTGAATTCTCCAGAAGCAGAAATTGCAACAGAAGTTGACATGTAAGATGCTTTTACTTATTCATTAGAGACCCAGGCCGGCGAAGGAAAAAGGAAGGAACAAGACTGGCAGAGAAAGATGAACTGTGACACAAGCCCAGCTTGGCCTTGGCCGGTTGTGCGGGTTGCTTAGAGCAAGTGTGGCCTGCAGTGTCCAGGGCTGAGTCAAACCAGCCTTTCCATCCTGCCTCACTCAGCCTCCCAGCACTGCTGCCTGGGACAGTTGCTGACATAGGTCCTGAAAGAGCTGAGCACACGCCCCACAGCTGGGCATCAAGTCCTTTGAAACGGAACCTGGGTGGTACCACTCGATATCCCTTAACTTGGTGGCGAGAGGAATGGAAAGACCCTGAGAATTCGCAGGATCATTATTTAGGACAGTATTAGAAAGCACAGTTTGCAATACTTCTGGGTAGGAATTAACAAACAAAACCACACTTAAACCGCTGCTGGTAGTTGCTGTAATAGGATTATGCAAGAACTTAATTTCATTCAGTGGAACAATATACAGTTTTGGAAACAGTCAGATTGAACTACCTTATTACCTCAGCCCTCTAACAGCCTTACAGGAAATTCAAGTCCTGTCACAATGCTGGTAGCTGCAAAAGAAGTTATATTCATTCACACTTTTTACAAATAACTGTGATCGTGATTTTATGTAGGAACTTTAGTAAATGTTTATGATATAAATGATCACTTTTTAAAAATATAAAATATGTTCAAGTAATCAAAATGCATCTTTAAAACATTTAGGAAACAAACTGCAAAATTCAGTGTCATGTTCCAAACCCTGTATGGTTCAAGAGGCATGAGAAAAGGTAAACAATTCACTAGGCTTTTAAGACATACTACTGTTGCTGCTCTAGAAATTCACCCACAGTACAGTAATCATGTCACTGATAAGTTATCCAAGTACATTGATATTAATGAACTGATCCCTAAAATAAATGCAAATATTCTATGGCTCTTCAACTGTGCCCTCTCACTGTTCAAGGCCTCGGTATCAATAGTAGTATCTTAAGGCTTATGGAATCTGTTGAGCTTCTGGCTTGTGGAATTGAATTTTGTTGTCACCTTGCTTTCTTAAAGTGAATTGTTTTTATGCCCATTTTTAAAAGCTATTATATTTGCAAATATACTGTATTTGCTCAGTGATCCTTTCAAAGGTTGGCCTCAAATTATGGCCATGATAAAGCTGTCTTCACAAAATTAAAGCTATCCTCTACAGAAGAGGCATAGGTAGGTTGATGGATCCATGTAGGTGAATGAAAGCCTGGACTTGGCTAGGAGAAGTTGAGACTTTCCCACTGACAGGATTCCTTTGTCTGCTGCTGGCACAGTGGAGCAGAAAGCAAACAGGAGATCAGACCTAGACTTAATTACAAGCTGTGAAAACTCAAACTCATCATTCACCCCCTCGGCTGCCACCCTTTCCAATGAGGCTGATAACACCCACTTAAAAGGCTTGTCAGGGTTGTGGCCATGGTCCAATGACAAAGTCTGTGTAAAGGTGCCTCGTAAACTGTAAAATGGTATTTAATGTCACAATCAGTGGGCCCTTCCCCCAGTTTGCCAGTCCTTCTTAAAGCCTCTTATGCGCCAGAGGTTTGCATGTTTGAACTGAGAGAGGCCGCTGTAGGCGCTGTCCCATTTGGATTTTGTGCTGGGAAACAGTAATGCTGGCCAGTCTGTGGATGCACCCTCTTAGCCTGGGTCTAAGGACCCAAACCTCCCCACCTGCACAAAGTCCAGGGTGCAAAGCATGTTGGGAGCTGCGTGTGGAAGCTCTACTCAGGACTCTTTCCTGGAGCAGATGCACAGTCTAAACTTGTAAGTTAAAATTGGCCACAGAAATTTCCTTAAGTGTCTTTTCAAACCATTAAGATAATAGCTAGAGGGGCTCTACCACAAGTAAGTCTTAGTAAAGACTTTATGCAGAACGGTATTCTAGGAAAATGATAAAATGCATGCAATGTGATGATCCCATCACACACAGTAGCTTTCACAGAGCTGTCGGCTCTAATCTGGCTCTCTGGAATGATATTTTTGGCTCTTCCAGTGTCAAGTCCATATGGAGAGAGATTTTGATTCCGCAAAATAAAAAAAAAAAATTCATTCTTTGAACTTTTATGTTATTTTTTGTATCCTTGATCAATTGTAGGTAGGTGGAATTATCCTTTTGTTTATCTTGAAAACTTGGCTTGGTTGAGATAAATTTATTTTCCCATAAATATATTGGAATGCTTTCCTTATCACTGTAGCTCTCTTCTTGTCCATTTGCAGTGTTTATTTTACAGCAGGCTTGTTCTGTAATGAGACTAGCAGAAGGTGCAGAATTTTCTCTCCTCCTCCAGTCTCTCACCATGTCTGATTTTCCTATTTCCCAGTTTCCACTGACATTTGTTTCTGAGCATGGATTGATTTGCCCTCAAGCCACTCAGTGATGCTAAGCCTGGCAGCCTCTGATGAACAAAGACTTCGATGGAGAGCCTAGGCTACCGAGAAGGGTGCTAGGGTCGAAACCCAGTTCCAACTCTAATCATCCTGTTCTCTGGGCAAGTTCCCCAGCCTTTCTGAACTTCTCCAAAACGTTCTGAAACGTAAATGAAATAAAACTTGAAGAGTGCTGGCACATAGCAAACACAGCAGATATTAGCTAAGATTTAGGCTCTGAATTACTAACTTAAAGAGTATGTTGTCAGTAAGTTTTTGCTGGTCTTCTCTATATTTTGGTCTCCAAACTTACATCAGCCTTGGTTCTGTGAAGCATAAGTAAAGACTATTTAATACTGTCTATAACTGGTGTCTCTGCTTCAATGTCCTGGTCACCATCGGACAAAACTTCTCATAAGCAAGCGTTTCATTAGCTAGCTGAATGGGAATATTTTATTTTCTTCTGTACTCTTATGGATATAGCTATGACCACATAAAATTTAGTCGATGCTCTATGCAAACCAGTTTTTCCCTTCTAATGATGTAGCATGAGGCAAGAAGCCAGAGCTCTAAGAGGTTTACACAGCTGTAGGTTAGGGGTTCTTAACCGTGGTGGTTCCGAAGTCTGGAGACATGTTTGGCTGTCACAAGGCAGAGCTGGGGCGGGGGGGGGGTTGCTACTGGCATGTGGTGTGTGGAGGCCAGAGGCGTTTCTAAATATCCCACAGTGCTGGGGACCCAGATCAACCCATACTGAAGTTGGGAAAGCCTGCTGTAGGTGGAGGAGAAGGTGCCAATGACCCACCTCTGATTTCCAAAGGCAGGAAGCTCTCTTCCTGGTAGACAGCTATCTCCATCTGAACTCTGAAACCTCACTTGTTCCAAACCACCATTCCTTTAAGTCATTTTAAACACTTAGCTGCAGATTGTGCTTGCAAATGCCTCACCCTTTATGTTCAGCCAGGGAGCTGGCTCTTTTCCATTGGGTTTTGATGAACTAAGGAAGAAAACCCAGCAGAGCCAGTATTGGAAAGCGTGCTTCGTGGGTCTCAAGCAGCGACGTGATTAGGCAGTGTGGACTGTGAAGAGAGGTTGAGTCTGGTGTACAGAGATAAACGATTCTGAAAGTCATTTTCCTGAACCAGCCAACTGTCATTTTTTAAGTTCCGTATTTTAAATAAATTCCCAAACCTCAATCAGGTTTAAAAGGTGTCACCCTTTGAATTTGTGTGGGCTGTTGTGTGTTTTTTTTTTTTTCTCCCCCATGGTGGAAGTGAATCCATAAATTTGTGAAGAATGGAAACTGGTTTGCAGTTCTCTAATATACCAATTACAAAAGTCGTTATTTAATTTCTTTCTGGAAGAAAAAAATCCCCCATTAGGTGGCCGTGTGATTTCAGAATTCCTGCAGAATTGTTTCTTGCTACTTGGTCATTAGAAAGCAAGAAGGAGGGAGGGGAAAGAAGACCAGGCAAGTCTGCATCTCACAGTCCTCTGCTGGCCTAGCGGTTAAGGATCAGGTGTTGCCACTGCTGTGGCTCCAGTCACTGCTGTGGTGTGGGTTCAGTCCCTTGCCTGGGAACTTCTGCATGTTGCAAGCATGGCCAATGTGTGTATGTATATATATATATTTTTTTAATTTTAAAAAGAAATTTAAAAAGAGTGTGAGACCAGTATGAAAGAACATCTTGCCATCCTTCAAATTCAGTCTTACTGTGGGTCCCCCGTGACAGTGGTGCTAGAGAAGGCAGAATCCCCATCCTTATCAGGATTATAATGGGTTTCGAGCCTTAGTAGGACAAGGGAGACACCGCTGAAGCCCACCTCTGCAGAAGCCATATGTTTCCAAGGGCTCAGGCTCCATGGATTATGGAAGTCGCATTTGGGCTGCACATGGTGATACGAGATTGCCATCAGCTGAGTCCCGTATTCTGCTGGAGCCACACTGGGCTGTGAAAACCTCCTGCTCACACCTCTCTCTGGTAGTGCTTGCTGAGTGTGTCTACAGGCATCTCCTCCTTTCATGCTCAGGACAGTTACTGTCCCAGGTTCTCACATGCATCACCCAAGACGTCGCGGGAAGAATGTTGGAAATGTATCCTACGTGGCATGGCTGATAAGTGACACGAGGGTCTCAAGCCCATGCCTTATGCTCAAAGTGCACTCTGTTTGGCCTCATTACTGCTAAATCCCCTAGGAGAGGTCATATTCGGGGACCTAAGATCCGGGTGCATCGTGGCAGACCACCACCTGCCTGCGTGTGTTTTGACTTCCCGATGTTGTTCTCAGGATGAACTGACACATGCAGTTCAAATCCTGCGGGGGGTGGGGGTGGCATTTCATTGCAAACGACTCTACCATGCCTGCTCTCAGGTGACTTGCATGTGGTCTTTTGCTACCTGTTGTATCTTGGCCCTTTCCATGTCAGAACCGCAAGGCTCTGGTCAGCAGGTCCGCAGAGATAAGGCCGAGCTACTGGTGGGGACACTGGCTGCATAGCTGTTGCCCCGACTGTGAGCATGCTCTCTAGGTAAACTGGTTCTCAGTATCAATTCTTCTGTCAATTTCTTGTTTTGGCCTTTCCCCTCCAAGCTTTCTGTCAGTGTTTGTCTTTTTTTTTTTTTTTTTATATAAATTTGGAAGATTTCTTATATGTCAAGAATGTTAACATCTTTCTATATATTTAATAAATGTCAGTATTTCTCAATTTATTGTTTCTCTTTTACTCTGCTTTGAGTGTTTTTCTACACCAAATGTTAACTTTTTATACATTCAGTTATCAGTTATTTGTGTTTTTCTGACCTCTTAAAAATGTCTTTGCCAATGCCAAGTTATTAATCGGATGTACCTGGGTCATATACTCATCGTTTCACAATCCCATTTTTTTACACATTTGACTTTTTGACCTTCCAAGTATCTGTGTTGAGGAAACACTAAAAGAACCAACTTTTGTTACCATTCTCAATGCTATATTCATTAACCTAATACCCCCATCAAGTTATCTGCTATCTCACTAAATTGAAATGTTATTGTTTCATAAGCTGAAATCACACAAATATATTTGTATCTCTTTTGTGTCTTTACCTGGGCTTTTACTTCTGTTCATTACTCATTCTGTGCCGAGCACATGGTTTAACTACTGTAACTTTAAATAAAATTTAAGAGAGAGTCAGCAAAGTCATCAGTGGCCATCTTTTTTCATAACATTTTTTGCCCCCTCTCTATGATTATTCTTCTTTCAGAAACCCGTGAATTTGTTCAGGTACTAAAAATGAGTAGAAACAGAGGGTCAACTTAAATCCCCCTTCTCACTTCCCAGTGTTTCAGCGGCCATTCCCTTTCTTCGACTAAACTGAACTCCATTTTCAATACGGCATCAATTTTAGCTCAAAAGGATCAGACCTGAAATATTTTTGTCAATTGGAGGGTATTGTTTCAATGTTTTAAAAAACCCTGGAATTATGGGTGCGTCTGAGGGCTATTTGAGAGGTGCTATGATTTGTATTTCTCCCTACAGATAGGAACACAACTAGACTGAACCAGGAAGAGGAGGAGTCATCCTTTATTGTTTTGAAAGGTTTTAGCTTGTTTTTCCATTTCACAAGCTTGGGTCTGGTTTGACCTTGAGTCTCCTCCAAATAAAGTGACAGTTTCCCTACTTTGGGACACCCTCTTGGGCAACCTGCTGGGGATTTTTCTTTCAAAGACTAATTTCCTGAATCTCTGGCTGAAGAGAGAAGGTTAATAGTTTAGGGAGTTTGTTTACAGGCCATTAGAAACAATTAGCACATTGCTGAGATTAAAAGCACTTCTCCAGAATGTTGGGTGGCCCAGAAAGGATCCAGGACTTTCAGAAAGCTCTATTTTTAACACCTAATTAAGAAAACAGACTTGGAGATTCCCCATCCTCTCTTGCCACACTATTTCATATTTTAATCATCAAGAAATTCTTACTTTCCTCCAAGCTAAATTCTGCTGGCAGTAACTTAAAGTAATAGTAACTGGAAACTCTTTCCATGGAATCATATGAACAAATATTTAAATCACCTCATAACCTTTTTCCGGCTGATTATTTTCAACTCTGTACTTTTCCTTTTTGACAGTTTTTTCTTAATATTCTAATTTCTTTTCTTTCTTTTTTTTTTGTCTTTTTGCCTTTTCTAGGGCCACTCCAGCAGCATATGGAGGTTCCCAGGCTGGGGGGTCTAATCGGAGCTGTAGCCGCCGGCCTACGCCAGAGCCACAGCAGCTCGGGGTCCGAGCCACATCTGTGACCTACACCATGGCTCACGGCAATGCCGGATCCTTAACCCACTGAGCAAGGCCAGGGATCAAACCCACAACCTCATGGTTCCTAGTCGGATTCGTTAACCACTGAGCCTCGACGGGAACTCCCCTAATTTCTTAATGATTTCCCTTTTCACCTAAAAATCACCTTTGTTCCAAATAGGCCCCTCACCTGGATGCCCTGGAACACGCCAGCCTTTCAGGTCCTGAATCCCACCGCTGGTCGTTGATCTTCTGAAACACCCACCTCTAGCCCTGCACCTGGTTCTTTCAATGAATGAAGATCCAAGACAAATCCATACCTCACTGTATGGAGTTGCTTAACCCTCTTTGTTTTGTACTGAAATCTCACTCCCTTTTGTGTCAGGATTGAAATGCCAGCCCCCGCTCCCGCCACAATGACGGATGCCCCAGTCCTGTGCCTCCTGCATCTCTAACACCCCCTGCAATACTACACAGTCAATGACCTCACAGTCGAGTAAGCATTTGTTAAATCAGATTTTACCAGTGCCCCCCTACTGTATTTTGATGTGTGACCATTGTTGTTTTTCCTCCTAATTACTGCAAAGATAGAACCAGTTTAATATATAGTTGGATCCATTTGTGTTTTCTATGTTGTAATCACTGCAATTCCACATGGCTGTGGATCGGCTATCAGTCCGGTGATGCTGAAATGAAAGAAAAAGGTAGTTACACTCCTCAAAAATCAGGGCCCACCTCTGCTGGCTTTCTGCTCCCTACTTCACTCTCTGGCTCCAGAGCTCTCATCTTCCTCCACTTCTCCCAGCAAACTCTCCTTCCTCTGGCCACAGGACTGGGCACCTGCTGCTTCCTTCGCATGTAGTGTTCTTCAACCTTCTTCACCTTAGACCCACCCCCTACCCTGACAACTTTGCCTAGTGAAAGAAAGCCTAAAAAAAAAAACAAAACAAAAACCTTGGCTGTCAAGGACACCTGGCATCAGTACCTGTAACCTGCTGACTGCCAGGTGACTTGAACTGACGTGGATACTCGAGCATGTATCCTCTGTTTCCTTCAATGCCTTGTGCCATCCTCCAAAAGCTCTGACTCTGAGGGGACAGAGACGGCGCACTGCCTCGTGAGATCGGGGGTAGTTTAGTGTGCAGAGTGGTTGGTTGGTCATCCCTGGAAGAGGCAAGCACACGCCCTATCATGAGAACTGTGTGCACCAGCCCAGATAGGGAAGCTGGAGTCTGACCTCAGCAAAGAACAGAATTTGGGGACCCACTTGAAAAGGTCTTGTGTGTTCTCCAGAGGAGTAGTGGTTTATTACATGGTCACTGGGGAGTCATTGGAGGTTTAAGGTAGGAGAATCCAATGGCCAGTTTTGTGCTTTAGGAAGGTAATTTTCGTGGCCGTGGGAGGGAGCTGCACTCCCTGCGATTCAGAGCACACCCAGCAAGAAAGCATCCAGCTGAAATCCTTCCCAAGTTGTGTTCACCAAGCAGCATAGAACCAGAAGCTTCCACTTCATCCCCTCCAGCCACACAGTCCCTCCTCTGCTCTCCTCCTCTCCAGTGAGTTGAAATGCTGGCCTTATCATGAAAGCCTTACACAGACATGTGTTTATTGACGTGCGTGCCACTGACTCCCACCCAGTCCTCAGGGCTCTGTTTGCAGGTCCCTCCCACCAAGTCCTGATGCCTGCAACCTGCTACCTAATTTTTCACCTTCTTCCTTTCTCTTCCTTCATGTGTCATAACGCAAGTGGATATTCTATGTTTATTTATGTCATCATAGGATGCCATTCTGTTGTCCTTCGTAGATTTGAACTGTGTCTGTTTTGGTCACACCTGTATACCCAGCACATAACAAGTGTGAGTAGAAGGGAGAAGGCATTTAGTAAATATCTGCTGAATGAATGAATGAATGAATGAGCCCAGGGTGAAGACATAAAATAGTCGCTGAGAGCTGGTATTGAAATGACATCCTGTGATGTAGAGTAAGAAAACAGAAAATAGAGATTATCAGCCCAGAATATGCTCTCAGAGGCTGGCAGAGGAGAATGTGCCTCCAATTTGATTTCAAATCCAGTCTGAGCAGGTGTACACATCGGGTATTGTGGAGGATGTAAGTTCAGTATTTACGAGTCAAAGCACATTTCAGCTGTACTGAGGCAGCTCATTTAAAATAAGTCTACATTAAGTCATCTTTTGATACCTTTTTAAAATTGAATAACCATGCTATAACTCTGCTTCACCAAAAATTAGCCTTCTTTAGTAAATCGGTTCTGGTGGACAGTTTAACGTATTAATACAAGATCTGGTTCCATGGCAGGCGTGAGTATTAGGGCCACACTGTTAATGTCACATGCACGTCATTTCCCCGTAGCTGGTTCAAGGAGAGGAGGAGGGACCGTTTCACTCTTTTCTCCTTTAGGCGCACAACAAGTGGTCATTATTTTTTTTCCCAAATCTTTCCATACTTTTTAAATCTATGATTATGTAACAAATAAATATCTATTAAAATATATATGTGCCATCTTTACATTTTTTGATAGAAGCATTACATAAACACTCATATACACATACATGTATATGCAGATATGCACAGATGTACACGCCTTTATACACGTATATTCATGTTCATAAATATAAGTAAGTACATACACAGGAAGGCTATTACTCTTAGAGAAGTGAGATCATACACGGTGTTCAATCATTTGGAGCTTTTTCCATTCTTCACGTTTCTTTTTTACATTTAACCATATATCATGGAAGTCTTTGAAGCAAGAACCTACAGACATAGCTCATTCTCTCGTAGGGTTGCAGAATATGCCATTGTACTAAAATTTGTTTAACCTTGTTCTATTTGCAGACAAGAGGCTGCTTACTTGTTTTTCTTCTCCAAACAACATTGGGATTACCAGCAGTGTACACATGTATTCACAAGCCTTACTAGCATTTCTGAAGAACAGGTTTCTAGGAGGAGGTTTTCTAAGCTAGAACACTGCATCCTAAGGTGACTCTGAACAGACTAGTGTGTGTTTTGGTGCCTCTTAGAAGAGGTGGGTGGCGTTCACTGTAAGAACAACCCGTAAACCAGGTTTACCTCTAAGGTAAACCAAATCTTTCCCCCAAGGAATGTCTCTTTACCCCCATGAAATTGATGGGAGGAGTAATGTATAGGAATTTAAAAAAAATATTTCCAGGGATTTGGCAAGACTGTGGGAGATACAAAAATGATAGTAAAAGGCTCGTTCCATCAAGGAACACACAATGTACAATGTTACAGCTGTTTTGAGAACAAGCGTTTCTTTGGTTCTCCAAAGAGGGACGCCATGATTCCTGGCTTCAAGGTGGATGTGCAATTTGAACTGAACCTTGACGTCCAGGCAGGGCTTTGCTAGGTGGAGGAAAGAACATTGTAAGTGGAAGTAAAGACAGAGCAAAGCAATGGAGACAGGAACTAGTTATGGATTGGCACACGATCTGGTTTGCCTGGAACTTGGTATATGTGAGAGATAAGCTGAGGATGAAAGGAAGGATGGATTAGTGTCAAGTGTGGAAGGCTTTGAATGTGATAAAAGGAGCTTACTGGAGTGTAATGGGAGTTATTGAAGGTTTGGGAGCAAGGAAAGAGATTTTCTCAGCTGGACTTTTGGAAAATTAATCTGCTTGGCGATATTGCAGAGAGGGCGGAGAACAGAGGGAAGAAAACCAGCTGGAAGACGATTGTACCAGTTCAAAGAGAATGTTCTGATTCACTTTTAACGAGATCCAGGCAGCTTTTTTATGGGTTATCCTTGGCTTAAACAGAAATGATAATTCTCTTAGAGAGCCAGAAGGGCTGTAAAATAATTCACTAATGAATGGGAAGTGAAGTTCAAGCTACTGAATACTGGTAATATAGATATAGAAATACTATGAATCAGGAAGAGCGCTACTACTTGCAGGTCTGGCTTCTCCGAACCTGGGTAATGGCTCCCACAGAGAGAGACCAGGACGTCGTCAACTCAACATGAAATTTGTACGCAAGATGGAAACACGGTCTCTGAACAGTCTCAAGGGACCCTGGTGAAAAATGCACTCAATGTACCTTGAAAGAGTGAAGAACTCCTGGGAAGCAATGAGGAGCACCGTTGAGGAGCTCGGGTTCTTGACTAGGGTTGGGGCCTGGAGAGAGTAGCGGTCGACTGAGCCACTGTTGAGCATTTCTGATTGGGAAGTGCGGGGATAGCAGCACAGACACTCTCGAAGGAGGTCTTCCTGCATTCTGCTGTGGCCGACGTTGTCCACACCGCTGAAGCTGTCAGTGATGATCTGTGCATTTCCATCAGATGAGAACCGGGGCTTTATCGTTTTATCACCGTGGAATGGGTACAACATTGTGAGGGGATGTTGTGGCAGGTATGGACCTGTGGTGCACTGGAGCTGGCCCTAGTGGCAGCGAGAATCAGTGGGGAAATTGTCAGGCATTTCATTAGCTGGTTATTAAACACAATACTTTAAAAATTATACTTGGAGTTCCCACCGTGGCTCAGCGGTAATGAACCCAACTAGTATCCATGAGGACACGGGTTTGATCCCTGGCCTCACACAATGGGTTAAGGATCCAGCATTGCTGTGAGCTTTGGTGTAGGTTGCAGACGTGGCTCAAATCTGGCATTGCAGTGGCTGTGGCATAGGCCGGCAGCGACAGCTCCAATTTGACCCCTAGCCTGGGAACTTCCATTGCTGCAGGTGTGGCCCCCAAAAGCACAAATTATATATTATACCTGAAATTTAGCAAATTGTATTTTAGAAGGTAACACATACTTGAAACTTATTATGTAGTATCCATCTTACAACATTCTGCTGTCCTCTCTGTTCCTGAGTTAATTTTCATCTACAGCCTGGAGCTGGTGGACGTACTGCAGGGCAGTGGGCTAGTGAGCAGCTCTGCCCAACTCTGGTTCAGTGGCTTCATGTTGGTGGCTTGAAATTGACCAGGCAGAAGGATTTACACCACAGAAATGAGCAAATGCTATAAATCAGGTCTGTTTGTCTCCCTGGAAGACTAGTTGTTAAATACTTAGCACGTGACCTCTGACTCCTCAGAAGGAAAGGATTTCTGAAATGTTTCTAAGTCGTTTCTCTTCCCATCTTCTTCCTTCTTCAGTTCCCTGGGTGTGCGACACGTTCCTGAGTTGTGCAAGACACCTGCAGGTGGAACGCTGCTGATCCACTTCAGGCTATGCCTGCTTTCACTGACTAGGAGGCTGTGGCTTTTAGTGACTGAGGCCTTGGACATGTCCTAGTCCCTCGCTCCTGGTTCATTCATCATCCTTATCATTAATAGGTTGAGGTAGCTTCTCTCTGACTTTTTTGTTTGTTTGTTTTTTATCCTTTTAGGGCCGCACCATGGCATATGGAGGTTCCCAGGCTAGGGGTCCAATCAGAGCTATAGCTGCCAGCCTACCCCAGAGCCACAGCCACACCAGATCTGAGCCGTGTCGGCGACCTACACCACAGCTCACAGCAACGCCAGATTCTCAACCCACTGAGTGAGGCCAGGAATCCAACCTGTGTCCTCGTGGTTACTAGTCAGATTCGTTTTCACTGAGCCACAATGGGAACTCCTTCTCTGATGTATAACCTTGTCTTTCAACTTGGATTCTTATGCCTCTTCATCCAGGGACCCTAATACCTAAAGGGACATCACTAGGTTTGAACAGATAAATTTTCAGGTAAATGAAAGTTTGTATTTAATTTTTCCCCATGTTTCTGGGTATCTAGGTGTCTTTGCTTTCTTAAGTTATATGTTCTAAGCCTGAGATGCCTATAATGTGGAGCTTTGCTGGTAACACAAATCTTTTCTCACCTTGCCAGAACAAATGAAAAAATGTGTATGCAAAATAACAAGATACTCATTACTTTTGCTTCTTATTTGAAAAATGTCCTCCACTTGGGCCTCCAGTAACTGAGACTTCCTTTCGCCATTTCAGCTTCTCGTCCAATATTTTTTTAGTGATTTATATGCACCAGGCTTTAAAGTCAATCTTGATATTTTCCACTGTTATGATTCTCAACTCTAAATGGATTACACTGACAATACAGACAAATTTAATCTTCTTCATATATAACTTGAGGATAAAAGGTCAAAAAGGAAACATGTTTCTTTCCTCTCCTACAGATAAAAATGCAAATAGCTAATTTCCTTTGAAGTTTGTAAATATAGCATGCATTCTGCGTTCTTTATAGCATTAAATAAATAGGTCACTGTGATCCAGCAAAAGTTAACTCATCAAAGTCTCTGCCAGGCTGAGAAAAAGGTTTTTTTTTTTCCTTCTAACACTAGCTGCTTGGCTATGATGAAATCAATCATGTGACACCTTGTTCTTTGATTTACAAGGACCCTGTTCATAAAGTGACTATTTTGGACAGACTCTTTCCTCTTTTATTTAGACAATGCAGTGATATCCTTCCTATCAGACTTGGCCCCAAGTCTTACTCTACTTGTGCCCAAAAAATAGATATTCAGTCTGCACCCTTGAAAGGCTCATAGTCCAGGGAAAATGACAATGCAAAGAATAAACATTATAGCAAAGATGTATGGAAAGCCCAGAGAAAGGATGACCAGAGCAATGAAAAACAGTAGGTTTTTTTTCCTATGTATTCAGCATCTAGGCAGTGTCAGGTCTTTCAGGCAAGCGGGGCTGAAAGAGGCCTGCGGATTATCCTGGTAAAATCCTTCCCTAACCCTTTTTCAAGTTATCAGATGTTGCAGAGTTTTAGGGATAATATCTTGATATTATATCAAAAATACAGATTATGAATAATGCGAAACATGGTGGAAGAAGGTGGGATAGAGTCCATTAATATGACTTCCATTTTGGGAGTCCCCTTCGTGGCTCAGTGGTTAATGGACCCGACTAGGATCCATGAGGATGTGGGTTCCATCCCTGGCCCCACTCAGTGGGTTAAGGATCCAGCATTGCCATGAGCTGTGGTGCAGGTTGCAGATGTAGCTTGGATCCCACATAGCTGTGACTATGGGGGAGGCTGGTAGCTGCAGCTCCGATTTAACCCCTAGCCTGGGAACCTCCATATGCCATGGGTGAGGCCCTAAAATGCTTGGGGAAAAAAAAAAAAAAAAAAGACTTCTGTTTTCCCTGCAGACTGAGAAATCCGGCATGCTTTTAACTCTTACTAACTTAAAAGCTCAAAAAGCATAAAGTGGTAGTTTGTGAAGTAGTATTAAATTATTATAGTCTTCAAAATATAATATCAGATATTATTTGACAAATCTAAAAGCTGCTTATTTATTTATGCACTTGCAAAAAATAAAGTAGTTAAAATAAGTGGTAAATAATGTCACTTTCCCCCCCTGCTAACACAGTGCTTGGCACAAAGTAGGTCAATAGCACTCGATGAATGACAGCAAATAGAAGTTTGTGGTTTCCTCATATTTTTTCCTAAAGTGACCAAATTATTCTCCACCTTCATAAAGGAGACAAGATATTGTCAGGGGAATTGCAATGTACCTGAAATAGGCTGATGGACAGTGGATTTAATGGAAATTTTCAAGTTCACTGTTGAGGTTAATAAGCCTAAAATATCTTAAAACTAAATTAAAGTGCATTTTGCCTTAAGAAGGCATTAAAAAGAAAAGTTTGATGGCATTTTAGCGGATTCTAGAAGTAAGGAGGTGCATTTCAATGGCAAAAAGGACCCATTTGCAACTCCGATAAGAACAAAGATTTTTTTTTCCTCTTCCCTGAATATATCTTAGAATGAAAATAATCCTCACTAAGCATTATCCTCTCAAATGTCTAATTTAAATTTTTCCTCAAAATATATCCCAGTGGGGCTATTTTTCCTTTGTTTGTGTATACCTACTCTAAAAGCGATATATGTTTTTTGTTTTTGTTTTTGTTTTGCCATCTCTGTAGCACATGGAATTTCCCAGACCAGGATCAAACCTGTGCCACAGCAGTGACCCAAGCTGCTGCAGCAACAATGCCAAATCCTTAACCCCCTGCACCACAAAGGAACTTCTAATGCTGTATTTTTTATTACTGCTATCCAATATA
Source organism: Sus scrofa (assembly GCF_054392235.1). NCBI lineage: Eukaryota > Metazoa > Chordata > Mammalia > Artiodactyla > Suidae > Sus > Sus scrofa. The sequence continues at coordinate 6,201,002 of NC_139383.1, forward strand.
AATTTTCCTGTCCCTAATTTAATTGTGGTTTCCATCCTAATGTTTCCACATAAATGATATCAACCATTTTTTCTCATTTATTTTGTTTTGTAAAGGTGTTCATATTTCTTGATCAAATCTCTTGAGTTTTTTCATTTTGAGTAACTACAGTGAGAGCAATTTGCAATTCCAATGTCTTGCACTATATTTGAATTGGAACAAAAGGAAGCATCGAAGAACAAAACCTTGTTGAGTGGAGTAATTTTAAATTCCTTTAGTTCAAATGAGTTTTCAGGTGAAAGCAGCAGTAAAATGCTCTACCTTTCCCCAGAGATTCCTATTGTTCACCAAAGATGAAAAATAACCTGTAATTTTAAGGACTGCAGATATGTGCCAGTAAATTTGGCAGCTCCAGGGTCATACTTCAAATTGTCCATAGTTTGTAAGACTATATCTTTGTTTTCTTCTTTACTCACACTGCACTCTCTTATGCTTTACTAAAAATATTTTATAAACAAAATATTTTCGCTAAAAACTTAGACCAATATTAAAATGACCACTATTTGCTCCATTAATAATAATTTCTATTTTGTCCTAAAGTTGTACAAATTTTTAAAAAATTGTAAAATTTTTGTAAGCTCTTTGCCTCTATATCCCATCTCTTCATTAGAATATTTATCAGTGCCTATAACCAGTTAATTAGTTATGTCATGTCAGCAATAATATGTAGCAAACAGGATAGCATAGATGAATTTGTGGCCTGTGAAAAGATAGTCTTATGTAGCTGGGAAACAAGAACACCAAAATGAGATTTGCTATATAGGAATAGTTTTAAGATCTAGGCTTGCAAAAACTGAGCACTTATGGGTCTTGCATTTTAACTGCACAGACGTAGAAAGCAAGACTTTAACTTCTTTACTGCAACACATAACACTCTACTTTCTGAACAGGCACTTTCTGGCTCTTCTTTTTAGCGCTCTGGAATAACAATTGATATATTTAATGAACTGAATTCATTACTCTGTCTGGAACAAAGGAGGATAGGAAGTATAGTTTGGTTAAGCATCTGAGAAACAAGCATGTTGTATTTTGTCAAAAGCCTAGGCGTTTTTTAGCCATTGTGGTCTCTTATTCTAAAACTCTCAGTCAGTCTCCAATATTTTTTTAATAAATGAAGGGTTGTTATAATGTGTTCGAACTTAAGAGATCATCAACTTAAAAACAAACATATGTATGAAACTCATGGTAATTACAAACCAAAAATCTATAATAAATCTATACATAAAAAAGGAAAAGGAATCCAGACATAACACTAAAGATAGTCATCAAATCACAAGGGAAGAGTGTGAGAGATTAGCATAGAAACAAAAAAGTTCTACAGAAATGACCCCAAAACAATTACCCCCATATGTATGAACCTGTCAGGAATGACTTTAAATGTAAATGGACTCAATGTTCCAGACAAAAGACCTAGGGTGGCAGAATGGATTAAAACAAACAAACAAAAACCCCAACACAAGACCCATATATGTGCTACCTACAAGATATTCACTTCAAATCTAAAGACCCACACAAACTGAAAATAAAAAGATGGAAAAGGTATCCCATGCAAATGGAAGCAAAAGGAAAGCTGGCATATCAATACTTGTATCAGATATAAAAAAAAGACTTTAAGGATTATAACAAGAGACAAAGAAGGACATTGCATAATGATAAAGGGATCAATCCAAAAAGAAGATATAACAATGTAAAATATGTATGCACTCAACATGAAAACATCTAAATACATGAAGCAAATAGCACAGTAATGATCAGGGAATTTAACAATCTGTTTACATCAATGGACAGATCTTCCTGACAGAAAATCAACAAGGAAATACTGGCACATTAGATAAGATGAACTTAATGGATATATATAGATCATGCCATCCAAGCAGCAGAACACACATTTTTTTCAAGTACTCAAGGAATATTCTCCAGTATAAATCACATGCTAGGCTGCAAAATAAGATTGAAATGATAGCAAGAATCTCAATATTGAGGCTCAATCAACAAGAAAAAAAAAACTACCCCCCCAAAAAAACCCTAAAAAACAGAAGTTCCTGCTGTGTCACAGCAGGTTAAGGATCCAGCATTGTCTCTGTGATGGCATGGGTTTGATCTCCAGCCCGGCACAGTAGGTTAAGGATCTGGTGTTGCCACAGCTATAACATAGGTTGCAGCTATGGCTCAGATTCGATCCCTAGCTCAGGAACTTCTATATGCTGCAGGTGCAGCCAAAAAAAAAAAAAAAAAAAAAAAGACAAAAGAAAAATACAAACATTGTGGCTAAACAGTATGTTACTAAACATCCTAGGAGCCACTAAAGAAAGCAAAGAGGAAATTTAAAAATACCCAAGACAAATAAATATGGAAACACGATGATCCAAAAGCTATGGATGACAGCAATAGCAATAGTTCTAAAGGGAATTTTATGGCAATGCAAGACTACCTCAGGAAAGAGGAAAAATCTACCAAAAAAGCAAATAATCTTAACTTTTATCTAAAGGAACTAGAAAAAGAACAAACAAAACTGAAAGAAAAAAATAAATTATAAAAATCAGAACAGAAATAAATGGAGATCAATAAAAAAAGAAAATATCAATGAATGTAGAGCTGATTATTCAGAAAGATTAAAAAAATGATAAACCTTTAGCCAAATTTATCAAGGAAAAAATAAATGAAATCGGAACTAAAAAAGAAGTTATAATTGACACCACAAAATACAAAGACTCATAAGACATTATGAATAATCATATGCCAATAAAATACACAATCTTGAAGAAATGAATAAATTCCTAGAAACATCTACTCTCCCAAGACTGAATCAGGAAGAAATAGAAAATATGATCAGACCAATTACCAAATAAAATTTATTGATAATTTTAAAACTCCTAATGAACAAAATTCAGGAAGAGATGGCTTCACAGGTGAATTTTAGTAAACACTTAAAGAATTAATGCCTATCTTTCTCAAACTATTTCAAAAAATTGAAGAGGAAGTGTTTCTATGAGGCCAGCATCACACTGAAACCAGATCCAGACAAAGGCAACACAAAAAAAGGAAAAAAGAGAGAAAATTACAGGCTAATATCACTGATGGACAGAGATGCAAAAATCCTCACCAAAATATTAGCAAATCAAATTCAACTATACGTTCAAAAGATTGTACATCATGGTCAAGTGGGATTTATTCAGGGATGCAAAGATGTTTCTATATTTGTAATCAGACAGTATGATACACCACATTAACAAATTGAAAAATAACTATCATATGATCATCTCAATAGATGCAGAAAGGTTTTGTCAGAATTCAGCATCCATGTATGATAAAACCTCTCAACAATGTGGGTATAGAGGAAACATCCCTCAACACAATAGAGGCCACTTACAGCTGACATCATATTCATTGAAAACCTACCGTCAACATCATACTCACTGAAAACATTTCTTTCCCCTGGGGTCATGAGTAAGACGAGGATGGTTGACAGTTTTTTTCAACATTGTATTGGAAGACCTCGCCAGAGCAATCAGAGAAGAAAAAGAAATAAAAGGAATCTGATTGGAAAGGAAGAAGTAAAACTGTCACTGTTAGCAGATGAGATAATGTATAGAACATCCCGAAGACACACATCCACCCATTCATTCATTCAGCTAGTCAGAGTATTAGTTTTCTTTAGCTGCTGTAACAAATTACCACAAACCTAGGGGCTTAAAAATCACACTTTTTTAAAAAAAGTTTTTTATTAAGGTATAGTTGATTTACACTGTTGTGTCAATTTCTGATGTATAGCAAAGTGACCCAGTCATATGTATATATTCCCTTTCTTATATGACCTTCCATCATAGTCTATCCCAAGAGAGTGGATATAGCTCCCTGGGCCATGCAATAGCAGGACCTCACTGCTTATCCATTCCAAATGTAATAGTTTACATCCCTGAACCCCAAAATCCTATTCCCTCCCACTCTTTCCACAGTTCCATGGGTCAAAGGTCCTAAAATCAAGGTGTCCCACAGATGCATTCCTTTCTAAGGCTCTCAGGCAGAGTTTGTTTTATTTACTTTTCCAGTTTCTAGAGGCTTCCATCCTCCCCTGGCGCCAGCCCCCTGCCATCTTCAAAGCCAGCAGTGGCCACCTGCATCTTTCTCACACTTTCGTCATTTTAGCACTGTTCTGACTTACTCTTCTACCATTTAAGGACGCTTGTGATTACAGTGGTACCACTTGGATAGGTTCAGGCTACTGTCCGTATTTATGATCAGCTGATCGTCAACCCCACCTCCATGTGCAAATTTAATTCCTTCTTGTCCTGAAGGTGATATGTTCCCAAGCTTCTGGGATTACATCGCAGATGCCATTGAGGTTTGTTGTTCTACTGACCACAGTCATTCAGTCAGTCGTGATTACTCAGCAATTCAGAATTTCTCCTCTGTGCAGGAATATTAGTGTTATCATAAAGTTCTCAGCCATGTAGGTATAGGGATAAAACATATTCTATCACGTACCATTGCATTTAGGCGGATTGCTAAATTTGATAAATCTTTGATCCTTTATGACTTCAGCTCCTTTCTCAGCCAACATCTGCAGAACAGTCTGTCCTCATTTATATCTGTACATAGTACATCAGCCCTAATGCACTGGTACTTTGTAGCAGGTACTTTCTGGACACTGTTTAATATTATGCCCATTATATGCAAGATGAAGTCACACTGTAGTTTGTTTCTCTTTTCTAACTAATAAAATATTAACTTCTAATTGGGGGGAGGGATTAGAAGATCAAGTGTCAATCACTTCTCTGACCTAATTTCATCCCTTTGTGTGGAACCAAGAGGGCGTGACCTGCCCAGTTCACCCACTTTCTTGAGCTGGGCATGGAACTGAGCCCCTGATTCCCATTTTGGCGCATCACTGCTTTTCTGCCTAAGGGAGAATGCAGGATTCAGGATGATCCATCTGAGTTGCTAAAGATTTTCCATGTTACTAAAAATGCAATACACAAAAGCAAAGGAAGTATCTCCCTTGTTTACTAAATTATGAAAACAGGAAATCCCCAGTTATCTCATAATTTCTAGAAGTACTTTGAACCTATTTTTTGAGGTGAAATTCACATAACATAAAACAACATTTTATCACCCCCAAATAAAACCACATACCCAGTAAGCAGTTATTCCCACTTCCCTGTCCTCCCAGCCCCCTGCAACCCCTAAATTACTTTCCTTTCTGTCTCTATAAATTTATGTTTTCTGAGTATTTCATATAAATGGGATCAAACAATATTTGTCCTTTGGTATTTGACTTCTTTCACTTAGCGTAATGTTACTAGTTTTATCAATGTTGTCCCATGTATCAGTGCTTCATTTCTTTTTGTGGTTAAATATATATACGTATTTATGTGTATATATGTTTGTGTGTGTGTATATATATATATTTGTGTCTCTATATATATACACACATTCACACACAGCCCACAATTTGTTTATCCACTCACTTGGTGATGGACATTTGGATTATTTCTACCTATGTCTATGTTGAATAGTGCTGCTATGGATACTTGTATGAGGTATGTGTTGAGTCCTTGTTCTCACTTCTTTGGAGTATGTAAGAGGAGAGTTGCTGGATTATGTGGTATTTCTTTGGGGAACTTGAGCGCGTTCCTTATGATGGGTACAAGACAAGTTTTTAAGGAACTCAGGAGTACCCACTTCAACTGCAAAGGCTTAGGACTAGTGAGATGCTTTGAAAAATCAGCAGATTCCAGCCCTGACACTGAGGACTCTGTGACCTTTATCAAATTTCGTTAAGTCCATTCTAAGCCTCAGTTTATGCCTCTGTTAAAGCTGAAATAATGTCCTCCTCCGAAGGTGGGTTGTTAGAACTCCAGGAAATAGTGTAGAGAAAGCACTTACTATACAACAGTGTCTATGTATTTCTTTTTCACTTTGATGTATATTAGCTTCGTTTCCACAAAAGCTTTAATTTCTGCCTACTAGTCATTCTAGGACAGGTCGGCTTTAGAATTAAATGTTTTCATATGTCAAAGTCTTGTATATCAAAATATGAATTATTGCCTCTTAAAAGGAGGAGCAAAAGATTGCAGGGGCTTTGTCAAAGGCTTGATTTCTTTGATTCTGCTGGAAGACTCCCAGGGTTTGATCCTTTTTGAACTCCTCGCAGTGCCTCAGAACTTGTTTGAACATCTTATATGGAAAGGCAGTTATATCATCCTGAAAGGCTTGTTGGACTTAGCCTGAGTACCCGAGAACCTTTGTATGTTTTCAATGTAAAGTGTGTTCTTTCCCCTGCATCCAGGATGAGAACCAAAGTGGAACCAGACCTAACGCTCAGTAAACAGTGTCTTTCTCACGTTTGCAAAGAGTTGAAACAGGGGTGCGAAGAGCATTGAGGGCAGCCTTGCAAAAGCTCCATGCCCCCAGGGCGTGGTGGAGACTAAGCATACTGGTGCTGAGAACTCAGTGCAGCAGCCTGAGCACAGGCCTGCCTGGTGCATTCAGTGAATAGTCACTCACAAAGTCTTCCTTGCAAAGTGCTGGGAGGTGCTGGGAGCTGGGGGTGGTGACCAAAGCCCGACAGGTTCCCTCCCTCCTGGAGGGTAAGTCACCTGGGGAAGGGTGACAAAGGGAAGCTCACATTGAAAGAGTGAGACCTGCAGGCAGCTTCAAGAATGTATAGCGGGGAATCTCAGCAAGTCCTGAACTGCATCTTTTGTGTAGATTAGCGTCAACCTCCAATAGGAACACTTCACGGACGCAGTGCGTCTTCCTATCCACTGCCTTCCTTCAGGCCCACGATCCCGAAGTGTTACACCCTCACTTTCTTAGAGCGGCTTGGAAATCTGGGAAGGACGCCTGAAGTTTGCGTATAACTTTAATCCTGCTGTAATGCGTGTTATGAAATGTGATATAAATATGTCTATCTTCCTTAGGTATAAATTTGGATAGACATAGGAGTTTCTAAGGAGATTTTGAAATGACATTTCTCTGAAGTCCAAGACAGGCTCTTCTACTCAAATTGCAGAAGTATCATATATCAGCCCATCCTGTAAATTACTCTGTGCTTGGATTTTTGCAGAATACAGGTTTACGCACATTTACTCCATCGGTAATCTTTCGATGAAGACACATTTGGGAAACTTTTGTTCACACACCTAGGGAAAAAAAAAAAACTTTGATCATTTCTTACAGGTTTGATATATTTTCCCCTGAATTCATCAGGGGGAAAAAAACATCATTTTTCTGCAGTGACTCTTTGACCTTTGTCCTCAACAATGACCCCTGGTAAATTCTAAGCAGTTCTCCAACAGCCAGGAGCTGCATTTGCATCCTGTCTGCAGGAGCGCCCTGTAGTGGCAGTATTTAAAAGGCTGTTTCCCCTTTTTTCACATGGCCCTTTCACAGTTTACAGTTTCACTGACTTTTTGCTATTTTATTTGAGTACCAAGTAGATTGTCTCAACTTCCTGCCTGTTAACTTTGTTTAAAAAACAAATCTAGCATTGAATTTAATGCTGAGGAGATGGTAAGAAACTGACTGCTCAGAAGAATTAATTTCCTCATTTTTTTTTAACAGCTTGAAAATCAGCACACCAAGTTTCACACTGCATGCAAATAACTTTCTCTGAGTGCTCGGGTATTTCTGAGCCCCAGTCATGAGTAGGTACTCTCCACCTAACTTATCTGGACTCTCCCTGAAAAATCAATTGACAATCTAGTTGGGAAAATTATTTTGGCCATTAGACCCTGAAATCCACTCTGAATTCTAAATTACTGACCTTCACTCGTTGATTCAGAAAGTATTTGTTAAAACCTTACCATTTACCAGGCATTTTGCTAAGTACTAGGACTATAAAGTTGAATAAGTCAGATGTAGTCACTATTGCAAAGACTTCAGATACAGTCTAGAGGAAATAAAGATTAAAAAATTCTTCCAAAAAATTACGGCGGGTTTGTTTAGAGGGAAAGCGAGACACCAGGCAGGGTTACTAAGTTTATGTTTGGCGATCAGGGAGGCCTTCCCGGAGTGGGTGAAATTTAGGCTGAGGTCTGAGAAATGAACAGCAGTAAAGCAGCAGCAGCAGCACAGTAGGAGCAGTAACAGGGCAAGCAGTAGTGTTAATATTAATGCGAGGAGGGGAGGAGGAAGCGAGGGTAACTGCATTTTTTTTTTTTTTTCAAGGCTGCTTCTGCAGCCTGTAGAAGTTCCCAGGCTGGGGGTGAACCGGAGCAGCAGCTGCCGGCCTACACCAGAGCCACAGCAACACAGGATCCAAGCCATATCTGCGATCTACACCACAGCTCACGGCAATGCTGGATCCTTAACCCACTGAGTGGGGCCAGGGATCCAACCCGCATCCTCCTGGATGCTAGTCGAGTTCATTACCACTGAGCCACATCGGGAACTCCCAGATTTTTTCTGGGGGGTGGGGGTGGCAAAGGTCGGGGGGTAAGTATATTTTAAATACTTACCTTTTCCCAGGAGCTCTTCTAAATGCTTGACCTCAAGTATCTCACTTGAGCCTCACAACAATCTCACAAGACCGTTCCTTTTTCTGACCTCATTTTATAAAGGAGGACTCCGAGCCACAGAGAGGTTAAATAACCACCCCTTGTTCCCACAACTGTTAACGGGCAGAGTCTGCATTCAAATCCAGACAGAGGTTCAACGGCACGTTCAGCCAAGGGAAGAACACCGTTGGAAAATGTATTCAAAAATAAGGAACTGCATTCATGAAGGATGGGAGGAGAACAGGCCATTGTGGCACCTCAGGAATTGACAGTGGAGTACACTAGGGCACAGGTGCAAAGGCACTGGGGCAGGTAGCAAAAGATGGAGCTGGATGGGCAGGCCAGACCGGATCAGGAGAGAACTTGCCAGTTATATCACAAATTTACCTTAGCCGACAGAATTCGGTGAGTCACAGTGGTTACATAACAGAGTTTCCTTTTCTTAGGAAATCTCACTGAATTATTTGGGGTAGAAGGTCCTGAAATCTGAAATCTTCAAACAGCTCAGCAACCATATAACAACAATAATAATGTTGTATATACCATAAATATGTTTATATGACTTTTATTAGGTAGAGGATGATAGATGCATGGAAACATGATGATAGATAGATAGATAAACAAGGATTTTTCAAAATCTACCCAGTCTTTTTTTATGCATAGTTTAGACAGAACGAATGCCTTTTTGACCTAAAATTTTATATGATCTTTTCATCTCAGAGCTGACACATTTCTCAGCTATTGCGCATCTATCATAAACATTTTCATGCTGCATAAGATTCATTTTTTTTTTTCGTTTTTTTTTTTTTGTCTTTTTAGGGCCACACCCACGGCATATGGAAGTTCCCAGGCTAGGGGTTGAATCGGAGCTGTAGCCACCGGCCTACACCACAGCCACAGCAACGCCAGATCCAAGCCACCTCTGCGACCTACACCATAGCTCATGGCAACACCAGATCCTTGACCCACTGAACGAGGCCGGGGATCGAACCCCTGTCCTCATGGATACTAGTCAGGTTCGTTAACCACTGAGCCATGACGGGAACTCTGCAGGATTTCTAAATTGCTTATTGTGGTTGTTCCTCTTCTTGACTCCCTCACCCATGTCTCCTATCCCGTACCCCTCACCTTTGACAACCATGAATTTGTTCTCTGTGAGCTTGGTTTTTATTTGGTTGGGTTGGGTTAGAATCCACATATAAGTCGCATGGTATTTGTCTTTCTCTGTCTGACTTATTTCCTTTGGCGTGATACACTCAAAGTGCGTCCATGTTGTCACAGATGGCAAGATTTGATTATTTGTATGGCAGAGTAATGGTTCATTGAGTACGTATGTATATAAAATATTTTCTTTATTCATTCAACTGTCAATGGACCCTCAGATTGTTTCCGTATATTGGCTATTGTAAATAATAATACCGTGAATGTGGAGGTGTAGATATTTTTTGAGTTAGTATTTTTATTTTCTTCAAATAAATACCCAGGAGAGGAATTGCTGAATTATGTGGTCGTTCTATTTTTTTTTGTTATAAAACTTTTTTTTTTTTTTGTCTTTTTGCTATTTCTTGGGCTGCTTCCGCAGCATATGGAGGTTCCCAGGCTAGGGGTTGAATCAGAGCTGCAGCCACTGGCCAACACCAGAGCCACAGCAACGAGGGATCCGAGCCGCGTCTGCGACCTACACCACAGCTCATGGCGACGCTGGATCCGGATCGTTAACCCATTGAGCAAGGGCAGGAACCAAACCCGCAACCTCATGGTTCCTAGTCGGATTCATTAACCACTGCGCCATGACGGGAACTCCTGGTCGTTCTATTTCAAATTTTTCGAGGAATTTCTGCACCGTCTTCCATTCTGGCTGAACTGAATTATATCCCCAGAAGAGTGCATGAGAGTTCCCTTTTCTCCGCATCCTCATCAACACTTTTTGTTTCTTATCTTTTGATAATGGCCATTCTAACCGTGTGAGGCGACTCACTGTGGTTTTGATTTGCATTTCCCTGGTGATTAGTGATGCTGAGCATCGTTTCATGTGCTTGTTATCCATCTGCATGTTTCCCTTGAAAAATATTTACTCAGATCTTCTGCGCATTTTAAAATCAGGTTGTCTTTCTGCTCTTGACTTTTATGAATACTTCACATATTTGGGGTATTAACCCCTTATCAGATGTATGATTTGCAAATATTTTCTCCCATACCATCAGCTGCACCTCTTCTTGTTTTCAATATACAGGTTTTCACCTCCTTGGTTACATTTATACCCAGGTATTTTAGTCTTTTTGATAAAATTATAAATGTTTTGTTAATTTATCTTTCTGATAGTTTGCTATTAGTGCACAGAATCACAATAGATTTTTGTGTAATTATTTTGTATCCTGCAGCTTCACTGAATTTGTTAGTCCTGATGGTTTTTTGATGACGCCTTTAGGGTTTCCTATATATGATATGTCACCTACAGATACGCCAGTTTTACTTCTGCCTTTCCTTTGCATGTTTTTCCCTCTTGCCTAATTGCTCTGGCTAGGATTTCTAATACTGTGTTGAATAAAAGTGGCAAGAGTGGGCATCCTTGCCTTGTTCCTGATTTTAAAGGAAACGTTTTCAGCTTTTCAGCCTTGAGCATGATGTTTGCTATAGGTTTGTCATAGATGGCCTTTAATATGTTGAAGTATGTTTTCTCTGCACCCACTTTGTCGAGAGTTTTTATCATAAATAGATGTTGGATGTTGTGAATGGCTTTTTCTGCATCTCTTGAGATGATCACGCAATTGTATCCCTCACTTTGTTCATGTGGTATATCGCCTGGGCTTCTTCGTGGTTGTTAAACCATCCTTGCATCCTGGGAGTATATCCCAGTCGATCATAGTGTACGATCCTTTCAAGGTATCGTTGGACTCAGTTTGCTGATATTTTGTTGAGGATTTTCACATCTGTGTTCATCTGAAATCTAGCATTATACACAGTCGTAACAGGAAATAGTGCTGAGCCAACAGGAGAGTCATGGTCTCTTTAAACTTCACTTGTGATGTATAATCATAGTTGAAATAAGGGCCATTATTTTTTGTTATACTTAGTCTTGTTAGTATAAACTCCAAAATGTGTGAAAATTAAAAACAAACTCCCATCTCTCCAAAACCTTCTATATTCCTTTCGCTTAGTGCTGGCCTCTTTATCCTTAGCCCCTTTCTGATCATTGTATTTCCAGAATTAAGACCTCATCACGGGTTACACAGTATCTAATCATGAGAAATGTGTACTCTGGAACTTTCCTATGGCAACATACAATGCTGACATATTCCATTTCATTCAGTAATTACTCCATGTACCTATGTCGTGTCTTAAATTATGAAAGCCTGGTTCAGGGCCTAGAAACTTAGGCTAGTGTTCATGTGCACGCATGTAGGTGGGCATGCACGCACACCTGTATTTATGCCTACCCTTAGCAAATTGCCGTGTAACAGAGGAAGAGGTACGAGTGTCTGCATGCAGTGTGAGAAAGGCTCTTGCATCCCATGGTCTTGCTCACCAGGGCGAAACAGTGAAGCAACTTCTAAACAGACTCTGAAGGAGTTCCCTGGTGTCTCAGCAGGATAAGGATCCAGCATTGCCATTATTGTGGCTCCGGTCACTGCTGTAGCTTGGGTTCAATCCCTGGCCCAGGGACTTCTGCATGCTGTGAGCACAGCCAAGAACATTTTTACAACTAAAAAAAAAAAAATAAGGGGCGTTCCCGTCATGGCACAGCAGAAACGAATCCCACTAGGAACCATAAGGTTGTGGGTTCAATCCCTGGCCTCGCTCAGTGGTTTAGGGATACGGCGTTGCCGTGAGCTGTGGTGTAGATGGCAGACGTGGCTCAGATCTGGCGTTGCTGTGGCTGCGGTATAGGCCTGAGGCTGTTGCTCCGATTCAACTCCTAGCCTGAGAACCTCCAAATGCCGCAGCCATGGCCCTAAAAAGCAAAAAATAAAATAAAATAAAAATTAAAAAAAAACAGACTCTGAATAAGGTAGCTAGAATTGGAGCACATAGGAGGATTAGGAAAATCTTTTTTAAAACCATAGACTTAATGCGAATTGTAAAGCACAAGCAGGGAATTGCTAGGAAAAAAAGACGGGGAATAGAAGTTTCTGAGGCAGTTGATGTTCTGCCAAATTCTCCTGCATTTGACAACAGAGGGGTTTATTAGTGTTTCTTTTGTTTGACTCCTGAGTGGCAACAAACTGTTAATAATGTATTACTTGTCGTATTGTAGGTAACTGTTCACTTTCTGGGCTTTAAAAACATGCATCAGAATTAGATGCGGGATTCCTTATTGCTTAGGAGAAATTCAGTCAACATGTCTCAGATTTCACCGATGGAGGCTGACATCTGCCTTGCAGCATCCTGGAGAACCCGCTCCTCTTGTTCTACAAGAAGTCGCGCAAAGAGCCGTGTATCTGTGTTCATTTCGGCTGTCAGCCCCTCGTAAGCTGCTTGTGCTCTTCCTGAGAACGAGGAGTGGATCAGAGGGTGACATTCACAAACTTCCACAAGGGCATCTTCTGGCAGGTCGCGAAACGCCACCACCCTGGGGCTGCAGGACACACGCACGATGATTTTCCTCATCAGGTGAAGTGGAAGGTCTATTCGTGACTGAAAACCCAGGCTCACCACCCTGGCGGTACAGGGGAAGAATTGGGTCTCTGAACCTTGCCTCCATGTCACTGTCACTACTTATAAAGCGGGCGAAATGCCGACCTAGTTCTTTAATCAAACTGTCCTCTTCCCTGGAAAAGCTCCCTGGCACTTTTCACCCTGAGCATTTTCTCTGTGAGGTCACTGGTCTGGCCTGACACATATTGTTGACTGGCCCATGAGGATCTGGCTGCTCCCTTAAATCATAGGCCCAGCCCCCTGAAGCCCTTAAGACTTCTCCATGGCTGTGGCTGTGGCTGTGGTTGTGGCTCACAGCTGAAGCTCCGATTAGACCCCTAGCCTGAGAACCTCCATATGCCACGGGTGCACTAAAAAGACAAGAAGACAAAAAGACCAAAAAAAAAAAAAAAAAGACTTCTCAGTGCTTTGGGAATATGAAAATGCACAGTGGTCTGATCATAAAAAAGAATATCTGCAACCTTGCAGCATCTAGAGCGGGTTGTAGTCTTAGTTTTCTGACAGAAGGTCTCGAGATACCCTCTCCAGGAGAAAGAGAATGCTGTTACTACTGTGTAATTACGACAGACTTATTTATTTTTAAAGTCAACCCTTTTTTATGATTTGTGAACGTGTACAAGACTTCACAAATCTTGTTTATGCCCTGATGCATTTTGATAGCTTCATTGGGGTGTAATTCACAAATCATGCAAATCACCAGTGTAACGTGCACAGTTAGGCAGTAAACACATAGCAGTGTGCAGCCAGCATCACGGCGCCGGTTTAGTGTTCCTGTCACCCTAAAAAACTTCCCTCCTGAACATTTAAGACATCTTCACTCCCACTCTCAGCCCCGGACAATCACTGATCTCTTCTCTGCGTACAGACTTTTTCCTTTTCCAGAAACTTCATAGAAGTGGAATCAGACGATATGTAATCTTTTGTCTGGCTGATTCCCATCAGCATAGTCTTTCTGAGATTTTTCAGAGATGTTGCCTGTGTCTTTCTTCTCGCCCAGCAAAATCCCAGTGAGCAGATTCGACGCATTTCCTTTATCCACCCAGCAACTGATGGACATTGGTACTGTTTCTAGTTGAGATTATTGAGTTGAGCTGTGGGCATCTGTCTACAAGTCTTAGTGTGGATAAATGCTTTGCTTCTCTGAGGCGGATACCTGGGAGAGGAGTCACCGGGTCCTGTCGTACTGTGTTGTTAATATTTTCAAAAATCACTAAAAATGTGGCTCTAACATTTTCCATCCAGCCATCAAAGAGAAGGGGTTCCCGTTTCTCCACATCCTCATCAACGTTTGGTATTTTCAATCGTTTTCATTCTAGCCATTTTAGTGGGTATGTAGTGGTCTCTTATAGTGGTTTTTAGTTGACATTTCTCTAATTATTACCCACGTTAGGCACTTTTTTCAGGTGTTTTTAACCAGTCATATATGTTGCTTAGCGAACTCACTAAATATTTTGCGAAATTATGGCATTGTATTAGTCATATACCATGCGCTGGAATGTTTGCTGTGGACATAGAAGTTGGGGTGCCTGTCCTCCGAATTCAAAGAATGCACCCCACAGAGCTTCTAAAGCATTTTACGGGACACAAGAATGATGCATGATGATCACATCACCTAAGAGATTATTTGTATAAAATACATTATTTTCATAGCGAATGAGATTCTAAATCTCACTTTTGGAATCAAAACCATTATTGTTCTCCCATTTGGCTTTTTTTATTTTTTTTGGCATACATTTGTTGGTGGTTCATGGTTGCAAAAGCATTAAAAATGTCTACCTCACGAGGGGCTGAGCCCCTCCTCCCCTGCGACTTTCCCCTGAGTAACTAGTTACTGTTAATTATGATGAGAACAATCACTCTTTAACAAAGCACGAGTAACTCAGATTAAGCAGCTGCTTTTCAGGCCGATACTTCCTAGGATCCCTAGGGTTTTCATCAGCAAATTGTAGTAACGATGCCACTTTGCACGGTCCTATTGTTTCAGTGGTAAATATGTGAATTGATTACCCGTGGGCCCGGGTTGTGATGTACTGTTGTTTTGCTTTATCTTTTATTATGTTCGGAACCTTACACAGCAGGGGGCTGGTATCTACTATGGGGTCACCTTGGGAATTTCCACTCTGGAAATCTAAATGAATTCTTCGCTACTGTAAATTACAAACAGAACAACAGCAGCCTGCTTCCACGCTTATAAATATGTATGTCCTCCCCACCAATGAAATTATGGTGAAGGATAGATCAAAGTGAATTAGCGCCTGTCAAGGAAATTTGATAGGTCATTCGGTGCTGTAATTCTATTCCCTTTTCTTCTGAGTCTGACATAATAGCCAAACCCTGCATCCAGCTCTCCTTCACCCATCGTGTTTAACAACAGTTCAAACATGGAAACGAATCCCTGGTATATTACTTCTTTGCAGCGGGAGGCAAATTGAAAACTAAATTTTTACAATCGAAATGAGTTTGACTGTGTTTCGACTCTGAATATTGCTTAGTATTTCTGGCTACTGTAGTGTTATGCTGTTGTGTGCTTAAATGTTGTGAAATCCGTTGCTATGAAACTCTTAGGTTTTCGTAAAAACTCCCCAAAGCCAGCAGTCCTACGGATCTATTCACTTGACCATGTACCTTTCCTGGCCTTACTGACCATAAGGATTCTTCCATCATCAGAACCTATTGTTTTCCCATGTCAAGATACTAAAAAATCATCAGAAATCTCATTACTACCCCAAATATCAATCCAAATATTTTAAAATGTTATGGAATCTTTAAAAGGGAGAATCCAAAACATGTGACATAAATTTGAAGTGGAAATGATTAGAAATAAAGAACTAGGAGTTCCCATCGTGGCTCAGGAGAAACAAATCTGACTCGCAGCCATGAGAATGTAGGTCTGATCCCTGGCCTTGCTCAGTGGGTTAAGGATCTGGCGTTGCCGTGAGCTGTGGTATAGGTCACAGATGCAGCTCGGATCCCATGTTGCTGTGGCTGTGGCATAGGCCGGCAGCTGCTGCTCCTACTTGACGCCTAGCCTGGGAATCTCCATGGGCCACAGGTGCAGCCTTAAAAAGACAAAAGGACAAAAAAAAAAAAAAAAAAAAAAAAAAAAACTAAATGGTCTATGTTTATAAGATTGCTATAATTTAGCAAAGAAAGATAAGAAAAGTTAAAATTTAAGTAAAGGAAGTAAAAAAAAGAGAGAGGCGTTCCCTTGTGGCTCAGCAGGTTAAGGACCTGGCTTTGTCACTGCTGTGGCTCTGGCTATAGCTGTGGTTAGGGTTTAATCCCTGGTCCAGGAACTTCTGCATGATGCAAGTGCTGCCAAAAAAAAAAAAAAGAAAGAAAGAAAGAAAGAAAAAGAAAAAAGGAGAATAGAAAATACTAAAAAGTCATCAGAAATCTCATTACTACCCCAAATATCAATCCAAATATTTTAAAATGTTATGGAATTTTTAAAAGGGAGAATCCAAAAAAGGAAGAGGAAATGAATAGTAAATAAGGGACAAGGACTAATTTTGACTAAGGAACAAATACATACAGAACCCAAACTGTTGTAGTAGCCTTGTAACTTCTTTCTTCTTGGCTTCATTCTACATCCTTTTAATGACATCTTTATAAAATTCAAATGGCTTTACATTTATATTGACTTTTCTGTTTTGAATTTAGCTTGCAACACTCAGGTACCAGGGATGTATGCTGTATTCTTTTTTCTTTTCTTTTTCTTTTTTGGGCTGCACCTGTGGCATATGGAAGTTTCCAGGCTAGGGGTCAAATTGGAGCTGCAGCTGCTGGCCTACACCACAGTCAAAGCAACACTGGATCCAAATTGCATCTGCCACCAACAGCATAGCTCCTGGCAACTCCGGATCCTTAACCTACTGAGCAAGGCCAGGGAATGAACCCGCCATTCCTCATGGATACTCCTTGGGTTCATTACTGCTGAGCCGCAATGGGAACTCCTGCTATATTCTTACAGAGGGATGTTGCAGTTCAAAATGCTGTCCATTTCCCTTGCTCAATTATATATGGGTTTTCTTGTTTCATAAATGGTCCCATCTTCTTGATATTCTTATGAGTTTTTGCTCAGTCTCTTGTTTCTCTATAATCCTTCCAGGGAACCCTTTGGCTCTATGGAGATTTAAACACCAAAATAGTCTTTAATTTTGTTATTTAAAAATTCCCAAACATTGGAGTTCCCGTCGTGGCTCAGAGGAAATGAACCTGACTAGTATCCATGAGGATGCAGGTTCGCTCCATGGCCTCCTCACTTGGTGGGTTAAGGATCCAGCATTGCACTGAGCTGTGGTGTCTGTAGGTCACAGACGTGGCTCAGATCCCCAGTTGCGGTGGCTGTGGTGTAGGCCAGAGGCTACAGCTCTGACTCAACCCCTAGCCTGGGAACCTCCATATGCCCTGGGTGTGGCCCTAAAAAGCCAAAAAAAAAAAAAAAAAAGGTTCCCAAACATTCTTCCATAACACACACTACAGACCTAACAAACGTGCTAGCATCTTTGGTGACATTTGGTTGTTCAGGGTTCCAACTGGATGTGTCTTTTATTTTCCTTTTTTTTTTTTCCTTTTGTCTTTCTAACCAAATAGGGCTAATGCATTTTTCCCCCCAATAAGTGTGGAACTCTTTTCTTTACCAGTTGATTTAGGTGGAAATAAATGTTATCCATGGCTGTTTATTCATAACTCATGCTCCACATCTATGATTATGCTTCCAATTTGCACTAAGGATTCATACTCATTCATTATTCGATTTGAAGTGTCTCTCTCTCTCTCTTTCCGGTAACTATTCCTATTTTTGAACCACAATTCTGTGTCTGTTTGGACGTTTCCCAGTTATTGATTCACGTATTCCAAAGTGCTTTCCAAACGAGAATGCTAAATGAAACTATCGCCGCAGTCATATCAGGCATGCACTCGGCGCTGCGAAGAGTCACAAACTGATTACCATGCCCGTTGGACACGCGGCAGGGTGCAGGGGCTGAAGATGCTGCAGCTGCACAAGGGCTTCAAGGTCTGCTTGCCCTCGCCCCCCTTTTAGATTTGCTCTGTCCCCCACACCTCACAGAGATCCTTCAGTTCCCACATGTCCATGGGATGACACAAAAGATAGCAAGAAACCTAACACTTTGATCTAAAGCCTTGTGGTTTTTATAAGAAAATTAAAAAATCTGTCTGGATTTTGAAGCCCTTAAAAATACATCAGAACAAGCGTATCTAAGTGAGCCTTGTGAGTGGGTAGATTCAGTGTGAATATCAGATGTTAACAATAAGGTATTCTACAAAACCCCTTGCAGTTTCAGCAAAGTTAATCTGTGAAGAGTAAAGAACATTTAAAACAACATAATCGGAGTTCCCGTTGTGGTGCAGCGGTAACGAATCCGACTAGGAACGATGAGGTTGCATGTTCAATCCCTGGCCTCGCTCAGTGGGTTAAGGATCAAGCGTTGCTGTGAAGTGCGGTGTAGGTCACAGACGTGGCTCAGATCTGGCATTGCTGTGGCTGTGGTGTAGGCCAGTGGCTACCGCTCCAATTAGACCCCTAGCCTGGGAACCTCCATATGCTGCAGATGAGGCCCTAAAAGGACAAAAGGCAAAAATGAAAACCAAAAAACAACATAATCCCTCATGATGCCTAGCCTTTGTCTCCCATCTGAATTCAAAGCCTAAGTAAGAGCACCAAGGGTTCCTTCTGTGCGCCTGAGAGACCGCACTGCTCCTTAGGCAGGTGTATTATAGTGAATCTGGGGCGGGGACAGCACCCCCTCTTGGCTGTGGGCGGAGCCTGTGGCCACTCTGTCACACAAGTCTCTGCCCTGGGAGCCTAGCTGGGGAGTACGCTTTTCTTATTCTCCCAAAAAGCCCAGGTCTTCCAAATTCTTCTGATGCCACTCCAGCCCCAGAGAGAAGCAAGGTGTTTGTGTGATGTCACTCAACACAGCCCTCTGGCTTTGATTAAAATGATCAGTATTCTTATGTTCTGTACTCAAGGCAGGCGGCGCTCTTGGCACAAAGGCCTTTGGAGATTTCCCTATTTTTCTTAGCTTTTTACTAAAAATTCCCTGTTGCGGTTCTCTTATGGTGCAGCGGGTTCCGGATCCAGTTTTGTCGCTGCAGTAGCTTGGGTGGCTTCAGTGGTGGGGGTTGGATCAATCCCTGGCCCAGGAATTTCCACATGCCATGGGCTGCAGCCCAAAAAAGGTAAACTTTTTTTTTTTTTTAAATCCATGTTAACAACTAACCTATAAAAATGGGTGTAGCGTGAAAAGTAAGCCTCTGTTTGTTGCCTTTCCCAGCAGTGTTGCCCAGCTCCGCTCTCCCGGTCCTCAGAGCTAATCCCCACGAGCAGTTTCTTGGGTCTCCTTAGAGGTGTCACGGAAGTAGGTGTGTATACAAACGTGCGACATGCTTGTGTTTTTCATAAAAGTTGGCAGATAGGATCCTGCAGTCTGTTCTGATCTATAACTTGATTTTTTTTTTTCTCTTACCAACATCTAGCTATCCCCCTAAACCAGTATGGAAAGCTCTGCCTTCTTCCTGCAGAGAGCTGGATAATCATGCATTTTACAGATGTGCCGTAATTTGTTAACGAGATGCTTAAGGACGGGTGTGTGAGACTTTCCACCATTTAAGATATTATCGGTGATGCCTAATGAAGATCTTTGTTCACGTATTAGTCTGCTCTGGCTGCCGGAACAAAATAGCACAGACATAGACAGGGTGGCCTGAACGACAGAAATTTATGTATCACAATTATGGAGTCTGGGAAGTCCAAGATCAAGGTACCAGCAGATTCAATTCTGGTGAAAACCCTCTCAGGGATTTCTTGCAGAAGGCGACCTTCTCTCTGAGCTGTCACCGGGCAGAGAGAGAGAGAGAGAGAGGGGGGATGCTCAGATCACGCTTCTTCTTCTTATAAAGGCACAGATGAGGCTGGACCATCACCCCTTCATCCAATTACCCGATTACCTCCCAAAGACCCTCCATCAAATTCCATCACACTGGAGGTGACGGCTTCAACACGTGAGGCCGTGCGGGAGCACAAATGTTCAGTCCATAAGACTTTACATATCTTTGCATCCTTGAGTCAACTTTTTTATAAAATGTCTTGCTAGAAATTATATCACTAGGTCAAATAATACATACATCGTATTTTTGGTAAACTCTGATAAATGGCTCCCGGCAAGTAGTGCATGAGGGTATAGTAGCCCCACTCTGTTGATTGCTAAGCTTTTAAATATGTTCCAGTCCAGTAGGCAAATAATGGAAATTTTTTGCCTATAGTGAGCTTGCACATCTTTCACAAAATTATTGAACATGTATGTCTTGGTCCTTTGAATAATTTCTTATATCTTCTTTCTTTCTTTCTTTCTTTTTTCTTTTTTTTTTTTTTTGACTGCGCCTCCCGTGGTGTGTGCAAGGTCCTAGGCCAGGGATAGATAGACGTTGTTATTTTTCATCTGTTTCAGTGCTGTCAATGGAATAATCCTTCATTTCCCACTGATTGGAAGTGGCATCTTTATTGCATACTTGGTTCCTATGTTGATGTGTATTTGTTTGTTTCCATTCTCACTCTTTGCTACTCTTCCTGAATTTCCCTACATCAACCACAACGCCATGCTATTGGGAATAATAGACTTTTTTCCAATACTTTGAAATGCATGGAAAACAGAGACATTATCCATGGTTGGATGATATGAGGTGGACAGAGGAAGCTCTTGCAAGAGGTGAGATGTCTAGCTGGGTGCCACAACTGAGAAAGAGAAATGGCTAAGAAAACACAGCCCCTGGGCTCACCACTTCCTTTTCTATAGAATACAGGAAGGGAGTTTAAGCCTTCTTGTAGATACTAAGATAAAATATGGCCAAGGAGACTGGATGACTGCATTTATCAGGAGTATGTTTGATGGGCTTACCTGCAATCGGTTGGTCCCCAAGGGGCAGCAGTCCTCACCTGTGGGTTTGTGCCCAGCTGCACATTGTGGGTCACCCCTTCTCCTCATCACTAGGGTGTCTAGATAGGACAGGACAGGATGGAACAGGCCCATGGGTCACAGTCTTTGGCTTCTTCTCTAGGGCTACCCATACCTTTCTCTCGCATCTTCTTCCAGCTCCTCCAGAAAACGGGGCAAATGAGAAGAAATACTCCTGAGTGAAAGTTTATTTTCTATTTAAATGTGTATGTTTATAAATGACGCACCACGTCAAGCTGTCGTAATGGTATTAACTATATTCCCTGTGCTGTACATTACACCCCTGTGACTCATTTATTTTATAACTGGCGTGCAATCTATAAAAATATCAAATCACTATATTATGCATCTGAAACTAATATAATACTGTAAGCCAACAATACTCCCATAAAATTGGTTTTAAAATATGTGGCTTTTCTGCTGCATGAATATTTGCACAATATATTATTGGTACTGATTTCTTCACTGATAGTAGCTCCTTGTAGCACTACCAATCTATATAGTTAATGTACAGAAAAAAATATTTAAATATTTGGCTATTGCCAAGGGAATATTGGCATCTGTAAGCAAGATGTCACTGAAGCATTGATTCTTTCATGAATTCACTTGCCAAATAGTTATGATGTGTTTCCCCCCATTACAGGGTATGCATAGAAATGTCATAGAGGCCGGATCTCTGTCTTTTATGGTCAGCATAAAATCTGCTTTTAGGGAGGAATATTGTTACACTGTTTTATCAGATGAGAGTCATCCTATGTCCCTAAAGCTGAGGAGAGGTCCAGGAACCCCAATCAGAACTGCTCTGTGTCATGCTACATTTTGTACATCCAAATTGTAGAACTGCACTTTCTCTTTTTTTTAATTTTTAATGATTTTTTTCCATTATAACCTGTTTGCAGTGTTCTGTCAGTTTTCTACTGTACAGCAAGGCGACCCAGTCACACATATTTATATACATTCTTTTTTCTCACATTATCATGCTCTATCCTAAGTGATCAGATGCAGTTTGCAGTGCTACACA
Organism: Sus scrofa; assembly: GCF_054392235.1. Taxonomy (NCBI): domain Eukaryota; kingdom Metazoa; phylum Chordata; class Mammalia; order Artiodactyla; family Suidae; genus Sus; species Sus scrofa. Next base: position 6,223,198 of record NC_139383.1, read on the forward strand.
GTAGGATCTCATTGCTTTTCCATTCCAAAGGCAATAATTTGCATCTATTAACCCCAAATTCCCAGTCCATCCACTCCATCACCTTCGGCAACCACAAGTCCGTTGGTTTTTTTTTTTTTTTTTTTGAAAAGTGCTCTACTGATTTTTTCAATAATTACATAAGAATCTGGATTTTAAACTAAACGCTTCAAATTTTTAAAAATCACCACAAGCAGAAGAATGTAGTCAAATGTAGAAAGAAATGTTTTTAACTTCTGCCAAAATGATTTCACACCATTTTACTGTACTTTTGCCATCAAATAGAATTCTCTAAATCTCCATAATAGAGTTGACTCATCAAATACCAGGAGATGCTTTAGAAGCTAGGCCTCCAGTCTAAGTAAAAGACACTGTGGGAGGAGAGTAAGAACATACAGACGAATTTGGAGGAAGGACACGGGCTATGTAAACAAGATACGGATGGTGGGTCCAGAAGAGTCTCTGACACCAGGACCCCTCCAGATGTGGTCTGCGCACCAGGGGTCAGCCCCTGTATCTCCCACTTGTTCCACTGGTCCTTGGTGATTCAGAGCTAAATTGATTAAATATTGTTGTTCCCTCATTTCACCAATTACGAGTTTTATGTTTCCATTTCATAGCAACTCCTTTATATTCTTAAAGTTACACCTGTCCTATGAGAGCAGTTATGGTCTTCTTAACCTCAGCCAATACACAGAACAATGCAGACCATCCTGGCTCACGTTCTGTGTCACACGCATGTCATTGTTGATGTTTTTCCTGCCACTGTCCTTTCCTATACCTCCAGTGTACACGCATGAAAATAAATCAACAGCACAAGGTTTTATTTTAAGCACCAAAGGAAAGATGAAAATATGAACATAAATTCTACAGTTTAAAGTAACTTGGCAAATACAAATTGTGAGCAAAATTTCAGTGCAGATATAGAATATATGTCTATATGTGTAAGGATTAGACGTTTGCAAGTATACTTGTTTGGTTGAAATGTTTTTTAACTACTATGGGAGTTAGGATGTTAATTACCTCAACAGTGAATAATCCATGCAAAGCCAGTCTTCTGATATCAATTTTTTTTTCAAATAGTTGCAAAGCCATTGAAGCTTTTGCCTCATTTTTAGTCAAAGCACGGTGACGTTTCTGTTCAACCACTGAAATTCTTCACGAACCAGCACAAAGAATGCTCTCCAAAATGAAATAAGGGAGTTTCATCTCTAAAGGCAGAAAAAAGAACAAAACTGTAGAAATAGTACTTCAAATTACATTCCTCAGAGAGAAACTGAACAGAACTCACACTGTTCCCTAGAAAGTTCTAAAATCAATCACAACATTAATAGCAAAAGAAGCTCTTGGAAATATTAGTTATCATCTGACCAAGAGCAATCAACATGGAGTCGTGTCTTCGTCTTGGCCTCGGGCAGAATCCCAGCCTGTCTCCTTGAGTGGTCTCCGATCTACAGAAAGTGAAACCTCTGACCCCAGGTGCCACCCCCACACCGAGGTCCCCTGATGCTGATGCTGGCAACCAGGATGTGCTCTCAACACGTGGAGGGAGCTTCGCTTTCCACATGGGGTCCTAGCCAAGTTTTCAGTAACGTCTAAGTGTACTAGTCAAGATTCTCCAGAGAATCTGTCTGTCTATCTGTCTGTCTATCTATCTATCTATCATTATCTATCTATCTATCTATCTATCTATCTATCTATCTATCTATCTATCTATCTTCTAGAAAGATATTGATTTGATGGATTGGCTCACACAAAAATGGAAGTTGAGAAGTCCCAAGACTTGCTGTCTGCAAGCTGGGGACCCAAGAATGCCAGTGGTGGAATTCCAGTCTGAGTATAAAGGCCTGAGAACCAGGGTTAGTTCAAGGGCAGGAGAAAACTGAGGTCCCAGGTCAAACAGGCAGGCACTTTGGCCTTTGAGCCAGTGCAAGCTGGCTGCAGTCTAACCCGTCTGCCTTGGAATGATTCCTCTAAATTCCTCTCCCTGGATCCCGAGGCTGCGTGCTGGGGGATCCTGGCACCACCTTTGACTACCACAGCTATGAACGGGTCCCTGACGGTGCGAAGCTGGGTCTGAGGATGGGAATGACTCCCTGTCCTACCTGTCAGGTGGAGAACCAGCCAAAATTAGGATCTCAATAGCCATCGTGCTGCACACAGGTTTCTCAGAATAGGTTTCTGTAGAGGCAGCATTAGGGTTTTCCTTAGCTTAGTGCCCTAGAGTCATTTTCCCTATATCAGAGTTCTCTATGTATTTTAACTTAATGTGTGTGTATATATGTGTGTGTGTACATACATGTAACCATATATATGCTTAGTTTTAAACATATATATATAGTTGTATATATACAATTGATTATTATATCTATATGTGTATATGCAGTTGGCCCTTAACCTGGTTTTGAACAGTAGGAAGTCCACTTATACGTGGATTTTTTTTTCTATAAATACAGTACGAAATGACCTGCATTGGCTGAATCCTCACATGCAGAATGGTGGATACAGAGGGTTGGTCAAGGGACTTGAGCATCTGTGGATTTGGGTATCCACACCTGTCTTGGAACCTGATCCCCTACTCACATCCCCATGTATGCCGGGGGACAGTGGTACATGTAGTAGACACACACACACACACACACACACGAGTGATTGTAAACCATTCTCTGCCCAAAGACACAATTCCTTTGGATGAATAATAGAACTTATATGAAACATTTAGACCATTTTATCCCATTTAGGTTAGAATTTTTATTTAATAATAACATCCCCTTTTAAAAGATTATACATAGCCCTCTCCTAGGTTTAACCAGAAGTCCTGTGTGGGGGCTAGTTTCTGGTGGGCCTCTGTGGCCTGCTGACACATCTGGAGAGCAGGTCAGGCCACCTGGGATAACAGGGTGCTGGCACAGGGCTGCCCCCCAGAGCCCGATTCTGCACTGGCCAGGGCTCATAAGCCAGTCTTAGCAGTGTTCTAGGGATATGTGTATGCATAAACCCCTTCTGTCTTATTTTTTCCTGCTCAGAGGAGAAGTCTGCTCTCAATATATTGCCCTGAAATGGAGGTAGAAGGATTTGCCTCCTGTAATGGAAAGAAAGCAATATTCAGAAAAGAATTCTCACGTGACTGAGCTGCTCGCTCTGATTCATCACTTAATGTGCCAGCCGGGCTTGCTGGTGGCTCCCTGGCCCAGGCGGCTCGCTCTCTCCCCTGCAAGCCTGCTTTCTGAAGCCCCAGCCCCCAGTGAAGCACTCAAAGCAGCCACAGGAAGGTCAAAAGGTCCTTTCTGAGACTCTTCTTAACTAATTACTTCCTGCAGGAAAGTATCCGTCTTTAGCCGTCATACCTGCATAGGTTGCAGTGCATAAATTATTGAATATTTCCTGTGGGCAAGAGGAATTTACCAAACACGGCAAACAAAACCCTCGCTCGTCAGTATGTACTTTAAAACAAATCTCTTCGTTTTTGCATCCTCCTCTCTGTTTAAATTAGGTCCCCATCATTGTTGGTGATCACTTATCGGAAGGCCAGTGTTTCTGTGCAGCAGACCAAAAATTCCACACGGCTGTATTTATGGAAGAGTGCAGTAGAATATTTAAAATTTGGACCATGTCAGAAAAATCTAAGTGTGCTGTCATAGGACTTTTGTAATATCCCATTATGCGAGTATTTGAACCTGAGAAAATTCATACAAGAATTCACTCACTCAAGAAACTGGGGTGAGGGCATTCCTGTTGTGGCTCAGCAGGTTAAGAACCCGACTAGTGTCCATGCGGATGCAGGTTTGACCCTGGCCTTGCTCAGTGGGTTAAAGGATCCAGCGTGGCCGTGAATTTGGTGTAGATGGAAGACATGGCTCAGATCCACTGATGCCGTGGCTGTGGCATAGGCCGGCCGTTGCAGCTCCAATTGGACCCCTAGCCTGGGAACTTCCATATGCTGCAGGTGTGGCCCTTAAAAGAAAGAAAGAAAAAGAAAGAAAGAGAGAGAAAGAAAGAAAGAAAGAAACAAACAAACTAACTAACTGGTGAGGCAGGCTGAACTGAAGTCATGCTGTTTCCCCTTACCTATCCCCTTCAGCCTTATTTCTTTTATCCTTCAGTTGAGCTACTCATGGGGAACATTTCTTCTCTCTGAATTCATTGAATTTTTCATATCTCTATTCCTTGGGCTGCTGATCTGAATTGCCTCTTGACGTTTACTATTAAATGTATCAAATATTATTTCTCGGAGTTCCCATCATGGCGCAGTGGTTAACGAATCTGACTAGGAACCATGAGGCTTTGGGTTCGATCCCTGACCTTGCTCAGTGGGTTAAGGATCTGGCGTTGCCGTGGGTTGCAGACGTGGGTCGGATCCCGCGTTGCTGTGGCTGTGGTGTAGGCCGTCGTCTACAGCTCCGATTACACCCCTAGCCTGGGAACCTCCATATGCCATGGAAAGCGGCCCTAGAAAAGGCAAAAAGACAAAAAAAAAAAATTATTTATCTCTCCAATTTGATCGTCCTCCCAAGTGACAGCAGAATCTGGACTCGTGTTTCACTGGCATCACCCAGAGCGCGTCAGCCTGCCTCCTCAGCCTGCTTCTGCTCCTTCTAACTGGACCCCCTTTGGTTTCCATTTCAAAACTTCAAACCCTGCCCATACTTCAAATAGTCCAGTTCCAGAAAGACTTTCTTGAAAACTTCAGCTTTAAATTGTTTCTCCTTCTTCCACATTCACACCAAATATTCCATCTGTCTATATTTTTAGTATATTACTTCCCTACAGCATTCAATACACACAGAGTGCGGTGCCTGGAAAATAGCATGTCTTCAAGAGGTATTTGGGGACAACTAGAAAAAAAGAATACATGGTTAGAAAAATGGACGGAAGTAGTTGCTGATTCAGAATAGGTGGCATCATGAATAGGCTGATGGGAGGGGCACGGCATTGAGGAATGAGTTTTTGGAGTTCCCATTGTGGTGCAGTGGAAACGAATCTGACTAGTATCCATGAGGTTGTGGGTTTGATCCCTGGCCTCACTCAGTGGGTCAGGGATCTGGCATTGCCTTGAGCTGTGGTATAGGTTGCAGACACAGCTCGGATCCCACATTGCTTTGGCTGTGGTGTAGGCCAGCAGCTGCAGCTCTAATTGGACCCCTAGCCTGGGAACTTCCATATGCCACAGGTTTGGCCCTAAAAAAGCAATAAATAAAAAATAATAAAAGAAATAAGGTTTTTTTGTGAAGGTAGCAGGTGCTAGGTATTGGGATATGGAAATATATAAATGAGAGAATAAGTTTTATTTTTCATTCCACTTCCTGAAGTGATGAGCATGATTCACTTTCAGCTGGATTTCCTTGATCTGAAGATCAGCACATTTAGTCAATATTTATTTTGTTTAGTGTGGCCTATGATGTGTGGCATGTGCAAGTTCCCAGGCCAGGGATCGAAGCCATGTCACAGTCGCAAATTGTGCCACAGCTGCAGCCGTGCTGGATCTTGAACCCACTGCACCACAAGGGAGCTTCCAGTAAATACCTTATGAAAGCACAAAACTACGTATTAGTTTTAGTTTTTTCCAAGACTCCCTCGAGTGGTATTAGTTGCAGGTATAGACAGAAAGTATCGGTCACCTGTTGGGCTAAATCTTCTAATAATGTTTATGAAGGTGGGTCTGTATGATGCCATTTTGTCATTCTGATCATAGATCACACTAGAAAGTGTTCCATCTGGCCTCGTTTTTGGACAATAGGAAATATATTTATGCAAGTGCTTTTCTTAGGTTTCTCCTTTGCAGTCTCTTCTGTGAAATTTGTGACGGACTCACCAGATTTGTCACCACGGCTCTGCTGACACAGCTGCTGGGTGGAGGACACCCATGCTGGCCTGGCCATGCATGGGGGCGAGGGGCTGCTGTGAGGCCAGCTGCCAATCTCGAGTCCGAGACTCAGCAGGCAAACCATCGTAGAGTTTCCAGCCTCTTTGCCCTTGACTTTAACCTGCGACTTGCCAGAGATCTATAAACTGGATTCTTTCAGATATTGTCCCCGGTGGATCCTAAACCCAAGTTTGGCAACTCGCTGGTCATATGCCCATAATTCAATAGGCAAGGGTCAGCAGAAAGGAAAGGTGCTTTGGTCAGAAACGCAAGCAGTCTGGGGAGAAGGTGGACTCGTGTCCAGAGAACGACCCCAAGATTCTGCTCAGTCATGACAGCGTTTAAAGGGAAACATGGGGGAAGGATCTCAGCGCATCATCAAGGTAGGAGGATGGGTTCTGCATCATTCTCCATTGACTGCAGCCTGGCTGAGTCTCTCTTCAGTTGTTATCTTGGCTGTGTGATCTGCCTCTGGGATTCCTTAGGGGGTTATCGGGGGCAAAGAGTTAGTCATTCTTTAACTACTTAATATCTTCATTCTTTTTTTCTGGGAAAAGAATCAACAGGACAGACAGGACATGGTGTGCATTCGAGAGCGCATAAGTCAGGGGTGGGTTCCAATTGCTTAGTGATCTCATCTCTATACTTAGGTTTTAGGTTAGAGGGGGACAGAAATGGGCAAACAGGGAAGCGGTAAAAAAGCTGCTTCCACAAATACTTCACTAGACCCTCCTTTCCTTGCAAATTGCAAAGGAGCCACAGGCACACATCTGCAATAGGAATAGGGCCACGGCTATAGTTCCCTTAAAAGTAGAGCTGCTCCAGGGTGGGGCATCTCCCAGATTTTGGACTAACTAAGCCATGTTTTTAACGACTACTCCAGAAACCTAGGCATTGTTTTGCACGCCACATTATTTTATAAGTTCTGTCTATCCACATAGTTTTGTCTGATACCAAAATGACATTCCACTGTCAGCAAAGACTCCAACAACACTATAGCCTTAAAGCCACTCACTCCATCGTCACGTTCATGACCTACGTGAGCCCCTGCATTTTTAGGTGAACAATATCTGTGATGAGCACAAATTGCGTGTGCTTCCATTTCCTCCTCTGCAAGATGAACATAATTATATCCATTTTGGAGAATAGTGAGGCGTACATTAAAATAATGCAGATGAAGGGATATTGTTGAAATGTAAAATAATATGCAGAAGTAGTGAATGAATGTTATTATCATGGCACATTCGTGATTCTCTAAAACCTGTGGCTCATTTCCCCTCTGCCTTGTGTACATCCTAACTTAATTTCCAGAGCATAATTTTTTCAAGTAAAATACTTTGATAATTCAGAGGATTCACTATACCCAAATAATCCGATTTCTCATTGCAATTCATTTGTAATATTTCAGTTTTATAGACTTATTTTAATTAGAGAAGAGCCATATATATGACAGCTTAAAGAATCAATTATAGTTATCACTTTGGCTCTAAGTCCTCTTATAGCCAGTAGTTTTCCACAGTGAAAAACTTGCTTTGCACCAAGGTATTTTGTTATATTCATTCTTTCAGTGTCCAATAATCAGAAACTGTGCTTGATTTTCTTAAAGAAATAGATGAGAAAACCTTTGTCTGTAAAATGAAGACATTTCATATACCACAAACAACATAAGTTATAACAGAGAGGTAAAATGTACGCTTCTAAACTAAAACGTGGTATGAAGGCAACATCACCTTTTAAGAATTGGCACATGTAATATCTAAATCTATTATTTATCATTTTAAATTACATTGCTGGAGTTCCCATTGTGGCTCACCAGAAACGAATCTGACTAGTATCCATTTGAATGCAGGTTTGATCCCTGGCCTTTCTCAGTGGGTTAAGGATCCGGCGTTGTCATGAGCTGCAGGGTAGGTCACAGACGCAGCTTGCATCTGGCATTGCTGTGGCTGCGGCATAGACCAGCAGCTACAGCTCCAATTATCCCCCTAGCCTGGGAACCTTCATATGCCACGGGTGCGGCCCTAAACTTGCACACACACACACACACACAAACACACACACACACAAACACAAACCTAAATTGCATTGCTTTGATAATCTAATTATTAAACCATTGTTCTCCAATATCAATAAAAGATACATGTCTTCTTACAAAAAGAAAATGAGCCTAAATAGAGATGGTAGTACTTCACAGAAAGATACTAGATTAGGCCTTTGAAATCTGAAAAAGGAGCCGTAAAGTATAAACTGCATAGTGTGATACCCTAACTTAAAGAGAAGAGGAAACGCTGAGTAGGCTGGATGATGAGGGAGAAGACTTGTGAAGTGCCAGTTGTCCTTTTAGCACAGTATATAGTTGTGCTCTTCATGTATAAGTTAAGTAAGAGATTCAGGCCCTGGACCTCGAGGAAGCTGCAGACAGGGATGAAATGCAGCATGCGTTAACTTCAGCCTCAGCAAAAGAGAATATGAGTATTGAACACTGTTGGCCCTGATGGCACGTGTTAGCTGCTTTCTGGGCCAAGGGCTCCAAACAGTGATAATATTAACCATACAGAGAAGAAAGGTAGAGAGACCAAGAATACTCTGAAAACAGCATCACCTGCCATTGATTGAGCTGTTGAGATCATTTCTGTCTTTCCTTCAATTGTCCTGTGCAAGAGAATATGCCCCCAAATGCTATAGGTTTCCTGGGTAGTTATAACTATTGCATGACGAATGCCCCTGATGCAAGAATAATAACAGATTTTTATTCAATTCTCTGAAAATTTCATTGTATAGAAATAGAACATAACCAGAAAACAGATACAGTGGAATGATTTTTCTGTTTTTTTAAATTTCATTTCAGGCTCAGGAACTGAGATTTGAAGGGGGGAAAGTGAACCTAAAACCAGAAAAGCAAGAAATGTAATAATTAAAAATGGCCCCCCATCTTATAAAAGCATATGAAGCTTGGCAGTATAAAAATAAGAATACATTAGCCCCCCAGATAATTTTTAGATGCCCTGTTTTAGCTATCTGTCGCTACATAACATACCACCCCAAAATCTGGCACCTTTAAACAACAGCATTGTATTCTTCCACCATTATTTGGGCTGTAAATTTCAGAGGGCTCAGCTGGGTGACTTTTTTACTCTGGCTAGATGGGCTGAGGTCACTTGATGGTGCAGCGGATGGCAGGGCTCACGGTGTGGTCCCGTGGCTGGAAGGAGGGACTCAGCTATGGCTGCGATGGGATCACCAACACATGGCCTCTTCCGCGTGGGCGGTGTTGGGGCTCAGGGCTCCCAGAGAGAGTGTCCCAGAAGCAGGAAACGGAAGCTGCCTGACTCAGGCCTCGGTCCAGAAACCAGAGGCGCTCCCTTCCACGATTTTCCATTGAGCCAGGCAGTCACGAGGTCGCCTGAGGTTCAAGGAGCGGGAACAGAGACTTTAGCTCCCGTGGGAGGAATTTAAAAGAACTCCCAACCATGCTCAGTTCTTTCACAGCCCTTTCCTGTGTAAGTGTAAACGCAGAGCCTCCAAGGTGTAAGTGGGCCTAGTAGCTGTTACTTCTCATTTGTGATTATTCTTCACCCATCCCCTTGTCTCATCGCGCCTGCCCTGCTTCATCTCCACTTCAGTCTCTTCAGGACTGCCTGGTGTATTTTCCTTCCTACTCACCACACAGTGGCTTCCAGCCCCTTAACTCTGCTTGTTCAATTCCTGCCGGCTAAGCTGCCTAAATGCCCTCCAAGAGCCTCCAGCTCCTTCATCTGACAACTCTTGCTTATCCTTTCTGGCCCAGTTTCTCTGGGAAGCCTGCCCTCCGACCCTGTCCCTCGGCCCCACTGTGCCCTGCCCATTCGCTTTCTCACTCAGGTGTTTATGCAGTTATTTGCTTAACAAATATTTACGGAGGTGCAAGCAGGCACCCAGCTAACTGCAGGTGGGGAAGAGCATGCTGACAGATGGGCCGGGCAGTCTCATGAACCTCAAAAGCGAAGCTGGGGCCTCGGGTCTCCAGGTGTGCAGCAGTTATGTGGGGTGGACTCTCGGGGTGCAGGCAGGTCAGGCCACGGTGAGCAAGCTCCAGCTCCAGCTCCACGAGACCAGTGCTGCAGAGTGTGTCCCTTTTCTGTTGCCAGCCCCTCAGCTCTCTTTCTTGCCGACTCCGAGTCGGTGGGAAAAAGAGAAAAATTGCCTGGGTTGGCGCAGTTGGAGGGAGGTTTGAGCAAGGTGTTTAATAGCTAGGGTTGGAATTCAATTTTGAATTCTCCTGCTGTGGCAGTTAAATGTGAGGCTTCATATGACCATTTCTCTTTTATTCTTCTTAGCTATATTTTTACTAAAATAAAAAAAAAAAATCCCCGCTGGTTATGAAGGCAACCAAATGTAAAAAAAAAAATCAATAAAAATATTTTTAAAAAGCACCAAATAAGTATTCTATAAAATATCATGGTTATTTGAGATGTGATCTTCTGAGATAACATCTGTCACCACCCCAAAATTTGCAGTTGCCTCAGATTCTCCATTTTAATGTTTGGTATAATGAGCACATCATCAGATTTTGGGACAGAACAAAATAATGTCAGCATTAAATGAATAGAGTTATAAATAATGAGCCACATTTAACCAATATTTATACCATTTTAATACTTGTAAATAATAACTTGAAAATGATTAAAATAATATATCAAGCCAGACATTGACAATGATGCGTACATAACACGAGAGAGATCACTAAGAATTATGAGCATTTGGAAAGGTGATTCAGAAGTTTTCATGCAGAAAGCCCAATTTCACTTGACACATAAAAACGGAAAGAATTTCAAGGGTGAAGATATTGAAAAGAGCATATTCCGGATACAGAGAAATGCATGAGCAAAGAACAACGTGGGAAGAGAAAGCACGTAAGACACCTTAAGGTCTAGGCAAGGCGCTGGTAAAAAGCAAGTCTGGGAAAGGAAGATGAGCAGCATACTGAGGATAACTTTGGAGCCTCATCTTGATGGGTTGGATTTCAGTTTAGAAAGAAACGGAACTCCTTTGAAATTTTTTTTTTTTTTTTTTTTTTTTTGTCTTTTTGCCTTTTCTAGGACTGCTCTCATGGCATATGGAGGTTCCCAGGCTAGGGGTCAAATCGGAGCTGCAGCCACTGGCCTACACCAGAGCCACAGCAACGCTGGATCCGAGCCGCATCTGCAACCTACACCACAGCTCACAGCAACGCCAGATCCTTAACCCACTGAGCAAGGCCAGGGATCGAACCTGCAACCTCATGGTTCCTAGTCAGATTTGTCAACCACTGTGCCATGATGGGAACTCCTCCTTTGAAATTTTTAAGAAAGTATGGATGTTTTTGTAGCTGTGATTGAGGAAGATTAATCTTTTAGCCGTTTGTACGCTGAACTAGAGTTAAGCAAGGTTGTTAGAAGAGTGTTCTAGGAAAGAAGTGATAAGGATGGAATGGGAGCAGTGACGGTTGAAGTGGGGGTGTTGGGGAACATAGAAGAGCCGCTGAAGGCAGGGGCCACCCAAAGATACCCAACCATCTAATGGTGGGGCTGATAGGGAGGAGGGGTGTGGGTGATGCAGTTAATGAATAGAGCAGGTGCCTCCAAAGTTGAGAACTTTCCATCTGAGGGAGTGGTAAAGCCCCTCCATTTAGCGCATAAACTCGGCAGCATGCTGAGCTTCGCTGGGATGGGAGCGAGATCGATGACAAATATGGCTTTTGACTCGGTGTGTCTGTTCATTCCCTAATACTTGCTGTGCTCATCTTTATTCTAAACAGTGTGCTCGCAAAGTTTTCCAACGCAGAGATAACATAGCCAGTTCTTCCTAGGAGAGCACAGGCAGGTTTGAGGAAAAGGGGTGAGGCGTCATGAGCAAGTCTCAGAATCAGCACAGTAGCTGAATCAGAAAGACACAGCTCCTTTGAAACGCCAAATGATTATTTCTCACTTGCCCTGGTTGGTCACAGTTGTGGTCATAGTCATACTTTTATTGAGTTATTGCTTGCTGAGCCCCAAGCTATATGTGTTAAAGATATTATTTAGTCTTCACAGAACCTGCTGGCTACATAGTAGGTGTTTCACAAGTGGAAACTGAGGCTCAGCTAAGATTAGCAACTTGCTCGAGGTCACACACACAGTAGGCCCCTGATCCTTCCACAGGGAAGCAGTTATTGTAAGGATGCAGAAAGCATATGAGGTTTAATCACAGTGTCTCTCTGAAACCATATCCTCTTTATTATCGACATAACACATCTAGGGACTATTTTTGTCTCCTAATGAGAACAAAGCCAACCGGACACCATGGAGTATAAACCAGTGACCAAACCGCCTAAGTTTTGTGCTTTAACTAGCCACGCCAATCATTGATGTGTTAGTATAATTTTGTATTATTCTACGCTGAAGTAACTCAATAAAATCCTAATGACTGCTATCATCTATACCTTTGCCTGAGAGAGCTTACTGAAAGCAGCTTTTAATTTAACACTATAAAAGGAGAACAGAGAAATATTTCTTTACTAGGCACGTTTAAAATAAAATGTTGGTTTCTGTCACCAAATATGTTATTTAGAACCTTTAAGCGATGGTCAGTTTTGCTAATTTACCATTATTTTAAGAACGTTAAGAGATAAGCCCTTAGAAAAGATAAGCTGGAGTTCCCATTGTGGTGCAGCAGAAACGAATCCGACTAGGAACCAGGAGGTTGAGGGTTCGATCCCTGGCCTTGCTCGGTGGGTTAAGAATACAGTGCTGCCATGAACTGTGGTGTAGGTGGAAGATGTGGCTCAGATTTGGCATTGCTGGGGCTGTGGGATAGGTCAGCTGCCATAGCTCCAATTAGACCTCTAACCTGGGAACCTCCGTATGCCGAAGATGTGGCCCTAAAAGCAAAAAAAGAAAAAGAAAAAGAAAAAAGGAAGAAAGAAAAAGGAAAGATGAGTCTTTATAATAACAACATGGGGATTGTTTGCCTTATTTCACACTTCAAATAGCTGCTCCTTTATAGGATATAGTTAGAGGTCATCCAAAGAGCCAGCTGGGATATACAGGAAATATAGTGGGAATTTGTAAACCATCCACTTCCAAGAAGACTACACAAGGATCCTTGTAAGACGTCTCTCTAAGGACTCAACAAGAACGTTGCTCTTAAAAGCCTGCAAAGGCATGAATCTCTCAAGGTTTAACTGTGCTCTTAACCTACATATTTGCTCTTCTCGAAAGAGCCAGTTCTCTCTATTAAGAGCTGTAATTAGATCTAACTACTTTCTCCGTAGGTGGCTCACACACTTTAAAGTTCTTACCTCTGAAAAACTCCGATTATGTCGAAATAAAGATGTCTTTGTCCCCTCCTCCATAGGTGCACGTGCACTTTACAAAGCCACGGTGTAGTGTGGCTGCAATCCGGGAGTCCTTGAGAATTCAGTAGGAATATTTGTGTGCTTAGATGTGTTGGGCAAAGGGGCTGCGCTTGGAGGACATTCTAAGAACAAGTTCTCTCAAGTTTCTGAAGAATTGTTCAAGCTTCCAAGACCTCGGAGCCTCCCATTTAAGGGAACAGGGATCCAGCAAAATAACCCTAGCTCTTATCTTTGATAACCAATTTCCAGTCATACACAGAGCAATGGGAAACTGGAAGAAGTAAACAGGAGCCGGCAGTACTCACTGGTATCTTAGCTTTAACCTCTCATTTCGCAAAGTGCTTTTTAGTTTTAAAAGCAAAGTTGTTTTTATACTAAGATTGTTTTGAACAGCTCCAGCTGTGCCCAGTATTTCCTCAGGGTGTCCATGAACTTGACTGTGATACTTCCGATGGAAGAGAAATAGCACAGCAAATGCAGAGCTGTGGCCCTCCTGGGACCACCCCCCACCCCACCCTCTCCCCTTGCTTTTAAACGCCGCTGAGTTCTGACTCAGTGCAGCCATAAAACCCTCCCGGTAGTATTTGAGAGGCTTTTAAAAGAGCGCCCTCGTCATATGTTCTATTATAGTGTGATTGTTATGGTTATTTCATACTTTCCAGCACGAGTGAAATCTCCCTTGGGATATACTGAGAATGGATTGAGCCATGCCCACCATAGATCACAGCCAGCTCTTCATTTTCTGCCATAAAGACAGGCTGACTGCTGTCGACTGTCCTGGTTGGCGGGTGTCTTCTTCCAGAAGAAGTGACGGTTCTAAGACCCCGGGGGCTGAGAAATGGGAAGTGGAGCTGAGGTGGCTGTGAAATAACATGATGGGAAATAGACTTGACTTGAAAATGAAAGTGATCATTTCCCACTTGTCTTGTAGAACCACATAGCGGGCTTCAAATTTTATGCCCCAAGTGAACCGCCCGTGCTTTGCACGGAGTGAGCTTTCGTGGGGAAATCCCTGAGGGGGTTCCGTTCGGGGCAGCGGTGTCTAGGAGGAAGGTGGGGAGGCCCCTGCGTCTGTGAGGACCACATTGAGTCTCAGGGAGCTTCAGCCCTTCCCCAGCATCTCCCCGGAGCTTACATACACCTTCTGGACACGCTTCAGCATCTGCACGAGATGTCGTTAACTCAGCGCCCTTTTCTCAATGTGTACCATGCACACATCACTGTATCTGTACCTCGTTTGTCCCAGTCTTGCCCAGAACAAAACTATCGTGTGATTGTATATCTTAGTCGCTTGTAAAAATCTCACCATGTTTAAGAGTATTTAAAAATACTGCACATGCACCACTGTTTCTCTAGATCACCTATTCCTAGCAATACAGTTAGCATCCTTTGATTTTTATTCTGCATCACCAGGACCCAAAGTTCGCTCAGGCTCGGTGGAAGCGATGTTGTGGTTTCCCAGGGCTCCGCTACACGTACACTCAAAACCCAGCGTATGGGGTTCTTCCATTCCAAAGGGCTCATCCCGTCGCGCTGTGGCCCCTGCCACTGATGATTGTAACTGCTGCTCTTCTGGGCATTGTTGCATCCTCACTGGTGACCAGCTCAGGTGACCCAGACTTGGGTCTTGGTGGTGGATGCTGCTTCCCCCTTTTCTCCTGTCAAGGCCAAAAGAAGCACGTTCTAACTGGTATAAGACTTGACTGAATGCTTAGAGATAGAAGCAATGCAGAAAAAAGAGCAGTTGCTTCTAGCATCCGCTTGTACCTGCCAGGTCTCACCTGATCTCAGAACCCCTGCCTAACTAACTCATGCTGGTTTCCAGGTGTGCAAGGTCTGTGCAGCCAGCCTCAGTGGATGTCTCTGTCTCTGGATACCTGTTGTCCCCTTCATAGAGTCTAGGCCCCCGTGCTTCCCTGGTCCCAGAGGATGAGAGAGTTCTCTCTTCCTTCCTCGGAGATCTAATTCATTTCGGATCACCTCATGTTTCCCTTTAGGTAATAAACACCAGCTTTTACAAAAAGAAACCTAACTTCCGAAGCCTGGATAAAGCACAGGCCACCCTGTACAGCTGTCCAAGAGGTGCACTGTGCAATGGTGCCTGCCTCTAATAGGACAGCATTTGTGAGACAGTCATATGATGAATTGAGAGCCAGAGGCTGTACTCCCTGGGCCCACACATCTAGATGGGATCAAAGGGCAAGCCCATGGAATGTGAATAAAAGTGTCACATGTCCCTTCCTGGCCAGTCCAGCAGGAATCACGTGTGACTTCCCCACTCCACGTTTTCCTTCTCTTGGCTGGAAGCAGAGAACTAAAAACCCAGGGATCAGTAAAGTCATACAATCAAAGGAATTGGGTCCCGGAATCATTTGGGGAAGGAAAGCCAACCGGGTAACCAGAACACTTGTGTGGGACCCGTTGGAGAAGTAAGACCAATCAATGTACATTTTTGTAAGAAACTGAAATCGTATTGTCTATTTGTTAAAGTCAAACTAATTCAGTCTGAAACCTATCAATTTTGGAACTTGGCCACCGTTCCAGGTGTTGGACAAGGCAATGTGTAGGTATTGGCCTTAATCACTATAACTTCCCTTCTCCCTTCACTAAAATCCGCTCTGCAGTGGTCTCTCACAGAAAAGGACAGCAAAAATCAAATCCAGGAAACTGGCCCAAGGACAAATTACAGTTTTCTTTATAAAAAGCAGAAACCCTTTATTTGCAAGGATTCCAGCTTCAAGACAGAAAATCTAGGATCTCTTTACACTTGTAACCTTACTTACTCATTAAATTAATAAGAAATCCTTCTTTGTCCAGTTTTACTTGGAGTTAAATTATATATTTTTTCTTTGCCTTTTAAAAAAATGGTCTCTATTTCCCAGACACTTTGAGACATTTTTCTCCTAAAGATTCTTAATGCTGGACCTCCAAAGCCTGAGACCGCTAAAGCCTGGGACCCCTAAAGCCTGGGACCCCCAAAGCCTGAGACCCCTAAAGCCTGGAACCCCCAAAGCCTGAGACTGCTAAAGCCTGGGACTCCCAAAGCCTGGGACCCCCAAAGCCTGAGACCCCTAAAGCCTGGAACCCCCAAAGCCTGGGACCCCCAAAGCCTGAGACCGCTAAAGCCTGGGACCCCTAAAGCCTGGGACCCCCAAAGCCTGGGACCCCCAAAGCCTGGGCGGCTTGCAAGCTCTACACCATTTCCTAAATGCTAAGGGACGCCAAGACCCCAGGCTGCCATCTACCAAATATTGTTTGAGATGGATTTAGCTCTTCTTCATCCCAAAGGAAAAGCCAAAAAGTTTGCCAGCTAAGATGAGATTGGTAATGAGAAGAGGGACTCTTTCAGGAATAAGTCTGATTTTGAGAAATAGCATCTTAAGAAGAAAGCCTTCTGAAAAAGACAGGACGTAAAATAGGAAGAGCTTCAGAATACTGTAGAATAAGAACTGATTTTCATAGGACTCAAACGTACGATTCACTTCACTGCTTAGCGCCGCACAAGGGAGATGGCCGAATAATAGAATTTGGGATCTGGAGAGCGGGCATGAAAACGGTCCTGCTCCCACAGGCCTATGTGAGGCCCGAGCATCCCCAGCTGCTCTTCAGGCTCATGTCGTTTCAAATACACATTGATTTATTACATGTATGATTCTTTTTGGTTTAAAAAAAATGACATTTTATTTTAAGCTTCTTAGTAAAAAAATAAGTCCTTTAAAAAGATTTTTAAAGAAATTGCAGATAATGGGAAGTGGTACTTTCATCAGCCCTAGACACTCCTAAACCTTTTACAGCATTGTCTTACCAAAATTCTGAACAGTATATGCTTCCTGAATGTACTTTCTCAGCACAATTTTTTTTAAAGGTCTTACAGTTCACTTTTTTTTTTTTTTTTTTTTTTGTCTTTTTGCTATTTCTTGGGCTACTCCTGCATATATGGAGGTTCCCAGGCTAGGGGTCAAATCGGAGCTGTAGCCACCAGCCTACGCCAGAGCCACAGCAACGTGGGATCCAAGCCGTGTCTGCAACCTACACCACAGCTCACGGCAACGCTGGATCCTTAACCCACTGAGCAAGGGCAGGGATCGAACCCGCAACCTCATGGTTCCTAGTCGGATTCGTTAACCACTGTGCCACGACAGGAACTCCCACTTTTTGTTTTTTTAATGTTGAATTCAGCACGTGTGTAAATTAGTGTGACGCCCACTAACACCAGGATCCAGAGCTCTTCCTCACCCCAAATCCCTGCCAGGCGGCCCCTGCTCTGCCCCCAGCGCCTGGCGCCCACTGGTCGGTTGTCCAGCACTGCGGTTGCCTTACTGAGGATGTCACGTAGAGGGGACCATCCCGGAGGAGACCTTCAAGACGTGCCTCTCGTGCTCAGTGTGAAGGCCTTGGGAGTCGCCCACAGCCCTGCACGTATCCAGCGCTTGGCCCTGTCAGGGTTCAGTCGTGCTCGTGGCACAGTAATCTCGCTGTGCGTGAGCATTTGCTCATTCGAGGGCATTTAGTTGTCTCCTTTTTGGCAGTTATGAGCAGAGCAACGGGTAGAGTTCATGTACAAGTTTTCGTGTGAACATGGGTTTCCATGTCTCTCTTGTTTTCAGAATTTGGTCATGTTGCCCATTCTTCCATTTTGAAACTTCCTTCTAGGACATTTAAATATCGCCCTTCTAAGCTCTGGCCTCCTTGTCGTTCTGTTGAGTGTTTTCCTCTCTTTTAACCTAGTAATATGTATGTGTGTGTATATATACATTTAATACCCATACTTTTTCTTTTTTTTTTTCTCGCCAGTCTTACCTTCCAGTGCAGTTCCTATGCAAATAAACTTGACGTTTGGGTAATTATTGTTTAAACGCAGACCCGCGGCAAAGGATGTGGGTTTTTATCTGCCCCAGGTCAACGTCAGAGGCAGGCATACCGGAAGTGAACTGCGTTCATCCCTCTGGGGGATGTTACAGTAAAAACCGTGAGGAAGAAATTCAGCAAGGGGGTTGAGGAAGCGTAAAAATCTAAGTTGGGTAAGGAGGGACTTGAGAGCACAGCAGGAAGGAGGAGTGAGTAGTGAACGTTCACAGGGATGGAAGGCTCTAATGAGGGTGGAGACCTGTCTGAGCGAGATCACTGAAGGGGTTGACCCGGGGTCGGAGGGGGGGATCAAAGGCTGCTGGGGGGTCATGGAGATTGCAGCCAGTTATTGGTAGTGACAGGCCTGAGCCAGAGGTTCTCTGTGCATCAAAAACACGTAGGAAAAAACAGGTGAATACCATTATCCATGCCCTGCCCTTGGAAATGGGCCGGGATGGATGGGCCACAGCGGCGTCTGGGAACTGAAAACCATTGCTCTGCTGTGTCCTCCTGGGAGAAGGGGACAAAACAGAGGCAGGCACAACCATGAGAGAAAGGGATGGAGGCCAGATTGGGTGAATGCTTTACATAACTATCGAAGTCACCCAACATAATAATAAGCGTAACATTGGAAAGTTAGACACCGTCTCGGTGTCATCTGGGAGGGCTGATACAGTTGTAATAGAGATGGGTTGAAAGTAAGCGCTGACAGTCAGCTGTCACGCTCTGGAACGGCAGAAATTAACACAACTGATTCCTCCAAATGGAAGGACCACGATGCCGGCTGCCTATTGAAACATGATATTAATGTTTGAATCACACTCACTAATTCGGCAGATTTTTCTTGAAATTGGGAGTAGTACCTTTCTTCCTTGATGTCAAACAATTTTAGAAGGTGGGTTATTATTGTATTTTTAACTAAATAGGTTCCAAACTCACTGGAATTTTTCATTTGAATGATTTTTAAAAAGAGAATGTACTTGACTTCCATGCATTTTTAAGCATGCAGATATGACTGTAGTCAGGATAATTTTTTTAAAACAAAACCATAAGGGAATGAAATCCGTTTTCAAATTGTTCTCTATAAAACTCAAGTTCCTGTTTAAAAAAAAAAAAAAAAGAAGAAGAAGCAGAGATATTTTTCTGCTTGGTGAAAATTGCATCTACCCCAATGAGAACTTTAGTTTTTCTAAAATTTCTGCTAGACTGTATTTTTTCTGATAGCCATGTGATCACAGAAAAACTCCTGTGGGCCGCTATCCAATGCAGCATTTTTACACAAATTGTTTTAAATGTCCTCTTTCTCAAGATATTGCTATCTGTTGAAAAAAAAAAGTATTTTGGAATACAGAAATGTGAAACTACAAATTATCAGTCATGTAAATGTAAATGGCACCCTCTGAAACTGTTCAGTGCTTCACCTGTACAATCACACCCGAAGGCCTTGGAAAGATTAGCAATCTTTTTAAAAGCAAAATGAGCAAATTTCATGATATGTTTAAGATTTGTCCTGTGAATTAAGCAGTGAAACTCCCTGTGGCACAAATAAGTTTTATGATCACTCCCTATTTTATCTGTTTAACAATTATTGGGGGAAAGTCTGCCACTTTAGGGAAGTCTTGGTTTTATACAAGAAATTTCTTTTCTTTTCTTTTTTTTTTTTTTTGGTCTTTTTGTCTATTTTAGGGCCACACCCACAGCATATGGAGGTTCCCAGTCTGGGGTCTAATTAGAGCTACAGCTGCTGGCCTACACCACAGCCACAGCAACGTGGGATTGGAGCTGTATCTGTGACCTACACCACAGCTCACGGCAATGCTGGATCCTTAACCCACTGAGCAAGGCCAGGGATCGAACCCACAACCTCATGGTTCCTAGTCGGATTGGTTTCCACTGCACCACAGCGGGAACTCCAGAAGAAATTTCATCATTGATACGTTAGTCCTTTTTACCTCTGGCTTCCACCTTTTTGCTCAAGGTCTTATCGATAAATCATGTATTGAACGAATTCCTTCTTTCTCACTATTTTGTTTGAATTTTTTTCTCTAATCAGAACAGCCACTCCATTATTGGTTTAGTCACCCCCATACCATCAAATAACATTTTCTAATCCAATAAACTGTTTATATTGAGACCATATCTTTTAGAGTAAAACTTTACTTAATGGCTTTCAAAAATAAGTTTTTCAATCTATTTTATTTTTGGAAGAGAACAACAAAAAATACAATAAGCTGACACATGGGAGAAGTATATATATCCATATATGAATCCAATATGTTTTCTTCTTTGCTGTATCCATTCTAATATCTGCTTCTTCAAGTCTTCAGTAATAATTTCTATATATCTTTCAATAGTAACTTCTGACAAATGTATATCAATCTATTGCCATGTCATTCTCTGCGTATGACATCCACCACTTTTGTTGTAGCAGATAAAAAAATTCCTCTAAGGGATGTAGCTTTTCTTCTTTCACTACTAAGAAAAAGAATACAGAACAAAAATCTTAGACCTCTTTTGATTATTATTGTTAAAATTCTGTGAATTTTTTTAAGTATTGAGATGAATATCACATGACATAAAACTTTATAGAAGTTTATTTTCATGTTCTGCGTGCTTAGCTTTTAAAAGTTCTTGCTAATAATGATGACTCTTTCCAATAATGAGCTTAAATTTCCAGGTACTCCATCCCCTTAGATAGAACTGTGGCATTAATGGCAGTAAATATGAATCTATATTTCAAATAATCAGCCTCTTAATTATCAGTTCAAGTTGAACATTTTCATTCTTATCATGACTTTTAACCTCATAATGTGCTCCATGATTAGAACATACCAGATAAGAAATAGTTTGCTCATTTCCTTGCCATGCAATTGTGCTTTCATTATTAGTGTTATTTTAGTTTTTGCAGCTTCTTTGCCAGAAACACCTGAGAGCATTTGTTTTGGGAGGGTTCACTCAGTTAAACACACAAAAAAGAATCTTTCACTTAATCCTACAACTGCAAATCAGTGTTATATGTCACAATGACTGGAAAGAATTCAGGCTGACAGCAAGGGAGGAGCCACTGCCCACCTCTGTGGGGCAGAATCCTCTTTCTCCCTTCAGGAAACTTGGCTGTATACACGTCGTGATGGATATACCACCTGCATGAAGGCACCAGGGTCTATCTGAATGGTGAAAAATAGAAATTCTTTTGCTTAGCACTATACGTGTGTTTGTTGGAGAAAACCACATGAATAACCATCCTTCTAGAGTCTTCTGAATACTTCAGATGCAGAAAAAGTACAGGAACTAATTTTGTTGTATAACATTGTAGGCTAAACAGAGAATTTCCTTAGGAGTGGATTGGCTATTTCAATGAAATCAGGAGTTATAGAAAGCAGGATAGTAAAAATAAATTACTTGAAAAAATAGGGGCCATTCCTACTGGAATTTTACAGTGAAAATACAGCCCCACATCAAAAATTGTGTATCCGGCATTTTAAGGTCACATAAAGTACAGTGAAGGTATGAAACATTGAGTTGAAACATATTAAATGCACAAGATCTGAATTTAATGTATTTCTCTAGTTAAATATGCCATTGCAGAATTTTAAAACAAAACTAAGCTGCAAAATGAAATTCAGTTTATGGCCATGGTCTGTTGGGTATTGTCATAGGTCTTGAAATTCCATTTTCATGCGATATAAATCGATAAGCATACTTACCACGTGAAATTAGTTGAAAGAACGCATCTGCACAGTAATTAAGACAAGAAACCTGAGGTTGACTTATTTAGTTTAATCCACAAACTGAGAATTACCCCCACGCTGGATAAGCGATGAAACAGTGGGTGACTGGAACGGGCAGCGCCTGAGCTCTCTGGAGAGTCAACTTCCCTGCAGGAAAGTTTCGGGGGCCACAGCCTTCCTGCTGCTCCAGGGGAGGGAGGGTCCCACCTCCAACCCTCTGCTCAGGGTCCTCTAGCCCCCAAGCATCACTGCACCCAAGGTGTTCACGGACTCTGACGTCCGAAAGCTCATCTTTCCACACTGCGGGAAGGTCTGCGAATACAGAATGCAAAGCACATGCAAAGAAAGTGAAGACTAGCACGAGACTCTGTGGTTCAGGCGATCAGAGGTATGATGCGATGGTCCACAGCACAGGGGTGGGCATGTTTTGTTTTGCGTGTATTTTATTTTACATTTGCTGTTTCTACTCTGCAGTTAAGGCAATTAACAAGCCCGTATGCGGTTGTCCTAAGTGATCAGTTCACTGTATCGGTAGCCATCTGGCCACCCACAACGTCCACCTGTTTAAACAGGTAGGGTGGAATCGGCAGGGACATACATTTCAGATTCCTGTCTCTGCATCTGAGCTTTCCCGTGCTACCTGACCAGCTCCCCTTCTCCTCGGCATCAGGACAGAAACGAAACGGGGCCGGGTGTTCCAGAACTTAGAAACTTAGGGGAAAGTGGATAAACCGAAGCAAAGGAAGAAAGACTGTTACACTGTCCGTTGCCAGCTGACCTTTTTGAGTCTCCGTTTCTGCCCCTGTGGAGGGCGTTCTCTTCAGCGTTTCCTGTCCCCTCGTGTTCACTGCGAGGCGCTAAGGAGCTGCTTCGTGGGTGTCTTCTCTGATCCATGACGTGATCATTGAGCTCCAGCCTTCCAGGAGACAAGTGTCACTCTCCGTTTTGTAAGTGGTTGATCATTAGATCCTCCTGGATCTGCATCAAGCTTGGCAGACCTCTTGCCTGTTGGCCTCCCCTTGCACAGTGTGGCGGGAACTGTATTTAGTTGGTTTCATGGCCTCCGGTCTTTGTGTGTGCTGCTGCTGCTCTGCACCACTCCAGGCTCACCCACCCGGGAAGCCCTGGGCTCATCCGACAGAGCTGTTCTCCTGCATCTCAATCTCATTAGTCTGATGCTGGCAATTTGCACAAATGTCCCCTTCATGGGCCACCTCACCCACAAAAATAACGGGAACAGAAAAGTTCTGATCCTTTCAACACAGTACAATTCTTGCTAGTAAGCCTGCCTTCCATTCCACCATCTGTCCCTGTTTCCAGCAGCTGCCTGACTGCTGATGGGCCTCTAAACAGGGAACGGTCAGGATACCAGGTGTGCTCCTGACATCTGTCTTCCAGGGAAACTTGTTTCGAGTTCTGAACAGAACAAACAGAGGAGGGCAGAAGACTTGCAAGAGCGTTGAAAAGACCTTTCTTTCTACTCTTTGTGTGTCCTCATGGTACAGATTAAAGGTTTCGTTTTTACTTGAAAATATTTCAGTATGAAAACTTAGAAAATGAAAAATGATACTAAATAACTGGTTTTCTCTCCTCCGGGAAGGAATAGTGGCAGAGGCTCTTGCACATTGGGACTGAATCTGAAGATTTTTTCCCAGGACTTTTTCACAACAAACGACCCTGTCTTGTTGGCTGCCATGTGCCATAGACTGACAGTTCGCGTCCCCGGAAAATCTGTATGTTGAGACCTTAACCCCAATGTGATGGTATTTGGAGGTGGGGCCTCTGGTAGGTGATTGGGTCAGGAGAGCAGATCCCTTATGAATGGCGCGAGTGTCTTTATGAAAAAGACTTCAGGAAGCTCCCTTGTCCCTTCCCCCTGGCAAGGACTCAGCAAGCAGATGGCCTGAGAACCCAGAAGCAGGTCCCTGCCGGACAGTGAATCTGTCGGCTCCTCAATCTTGAACTTCCCAGCATCCAGGCTTTCGGAAGTCCCATGCCTCTCATTCAGCTGCCCAGTCTATGGTTTGTTATAGCAGCCAACAGACTGAAACACCATGAAAGCACAGACTGGGTTTCTTCTTCTGTCCGTGATTGCCAACAACTCTTCAGGGGAAGCAAAGGGAAGGGAAGGATAGGTTAGGAAGGAAATGTCTACGAGTGCCTTCTTCTCGTGAGACACCAGGCTCCATGAATGGGCCTCCTTCTGGGCAGGAAACAGCTTCCAGAATCGGAGGACCCAGTAAGTGCAGTGGGAAGCCCACCTCCCACCAGCCAGCCTGCAGGCCAGGGCTCTGACCTAGGCTGTGTGGCTGTGGCCCCACCATCTTTCTGGAGGCAGATAATGAGATAATGCCCTGGTGTCCCCACTGAAAGAGGAAGACCTCAATACTAGTTCATGTGGGAAAATAAAATCAAGATTCAGAGATGCGCATATTTCTGGTTATAGGACTTAGCCATGTGCTCACATTTCTAAAATGAAGACAAATGCCTGTGACCAACAGGTTGGGGACACTACAAAGAATATGATTGTAATGCTCAAAGCTAGAGCGCTTTACACTCATACTTTATAAATGTGCAGGTTTAAAAATATAATTTTGGAAAGATGACCCAAAATACTACTTTTGATAATACATGTTGTCTAAAAGGAAAAATGTATGCACAGTATGTATATATATGTGACAGAAGGAATTGTTCTTTCATGAATGGTTTTTGCTTTGAAAAGACAAAATATTGAAATGCAAAGTCCATTAGCATTTTTAATAGGGTATTTTAGAGATAGGCTTGTGTACATAGTACATCCCTGTGCATGTGTTCTTCTAAAATTAAACATGAAAAAGCACAAATGTGATACATCTGAACCCCAAGCTACTGTTTATATCGCACATGGTGTCAGACTCCAAGCTTCTTTTCTGAAGTGCCACATATTTTGACAGATCTCCCTTTATTCTGTACATTTTCATCCACTTCTAATGTGCAGATGCCTAAAATGTAGAAAATAGAAGAAAATGGCATGCTGTTGCTGAGTAGATATCCTACAAATTTGAAACAAAGAAGAAAAGCTTTAAAATACACTGTAATTATGTAAAATGGTATGATTTTACTTTGATTATGTAAAATAAAAAGTAGAAGGTTGAAAATGAGAAAGACTCTCCGGTGATAATTTTCAAAGTGTGTTTTCAGAGTTTCAGGTTTGCAATTCTAAAATAGGGACCACATCGTCCTGTCCCATAATCCCTTGCCCACTACCAGTGTGGACAGCCGTCTCTCCACTTCGTGGAAATGTTGGAATATTCCTGGCCTGGGTCCTCCTCGTCAGCTTTCTGGTCATTTTCTTATCTTCCTGGCAAGGTAACAATCTGGCCTAGATATCTTCCATCCTTCAACTTGCACTTGGTCCCCACGCAGTGAGGACTTTTTTTGGTCGATCACAAGATCGCGCATTTGATTAGCAGGGGTCCTAACTTGGTTCCATGAAGAAATATTTCGGGAGCTTTGGCAAATGCTGGATCTGGAGAAAAATCGCATTAATGTGGACCTACTCTGGTCTGGGGCGGAGTGTAGGAATCTGCACATCGCCAGGTTGTAAAAGAAAAAATTTCAAGTGTTACTGAGAATGTGGAGCAAGGAGAATTCTGAGAAGTTGGAGGCAACAGATTAGTACTTGGCTCTGCCAAAGCTGAACATGGGCACACCTCTGACCCTGCAATTATACTCAGAACGGTGTGCCCAAAACTATGCTTGTCACTGATGCACAAGAATGTTCAGAGCAGGGCCGCCTAAAGTAGCCAATCAAAGAATGGAGATTACTCACATGGTCCATCCGTCGTAGGATGGACGTGTGAAAGACAGTGTAGTTATCCCGCAGGATCCTATGGAGCAAGGTCGCTCCGTGAGGGTGTGTGATCCGTGAGCTGCACAGAAGGGCTCTGTCCTAGAGTAGGCGGGGCCATTGGTTTTATGCTCTGCTGTCCCGTTTGGTAATTCTTAATTTTTGAATGGGGGATCCACCTTTTCCTTTCGCAGAGGATCCCACAAACTATTTACCTAGTCCTACTATATTGTGAAGTTACTCAACGTGGCATGAGAAAAATAAAACACGAAATGATATATACTGTATGATTTTAAACAGAGGGAAAAGTGAATCTGCAGTTGGCTTTGAAGAGGTAAGAGGGGATAGTTATGGCAAGGTGTCACAGGGATGTTTCTGGGGTGCTTTGCCATGTTTTATTCTTGATCTAATTAGGTGTACATGGGTGGGTTTTCATTTCTGAATTTTATTAACAGAATACTTATGACGTATAAATAGTTCTGCATATATGTTATACTTTAAATTATGACGACATTTTTAAAAATCCTACTTGTTTATTTTGATGTGGAACCAGACCAGGAACAACTGGTCTGATCGAATCAGACAGGGTTTCACTTTGATTTAGAATATTTGGCCTTTGCCTGCTCTGAGCCATTTGTTCTGTGGCCTCCTCTGGCCAAAGGTATGGAGGACACTTGCTCTTTGACACAAAGGCGGGACAGCAGAGAGAGAAGAGCTGACTCAGCCTCGCTCCTTCACTACTTCAAGAAAACACCTCAAAGTTCATGCCCTTGGCTTAGTTCAGCTCTATCACGTTTCTGTAAAATAGATTTATTTACCTATTCTCTCATTAAGAGCCATTCCTTCCTGTGTAGGGCTTATATAGCTGTCTACATGGGGATATTTGATGGCATCAAAGACCTTTCTTCCCCAAATGCTGTTTCTAAGAACCTACCAGAAAGCTTCAAATCCTTTCCTCAGTCTCTTTGACTTAAGTGCCTCTTGAAATGCAAATATGTGTTCTTGGTCAGCCTCTGTCCCACTTGCAGCAAGGCCATTAAGTGGTAGCATTCTCAGGAGTGTTTCCCCGCAGGGGGTTGTGGGGGTGGGAGGTTTGGAACCAGGACAGTCCGGGCGTGGACGGTGTCAAAGCAGAGCCCACCTCCTCAGCATCCACACGGGGGAAGCTGGCCGCTCTGGGCCAGAGCACAGGACCAGCGGGGTTTGGGTGGTTTCACGGTTTCCTTCTGCCCCAGTTATACCACTGTGCATGCTGGAACCAGTGTCTGCATCCACATCAGGATGCAGACACTGAGCTATGTGCATACTTTGTAACGGCCAGTGCCTACTCGCATAACACGGACCTCAGCGATCCGAGTAAGTCCTTCGTATTTCAAACTAGAATTTCTTCGAACTCAGTACAAGATATAAGTACTTCGAAAAATGGTAATGAAAATGATCCAAAAATAATTGAGTTGGAATAAACTATTGCAATCCGCATGTGAAAGATTTTGTTTGTTTGGTTTTCGGTCTTTTTGCATTTTTGATTTTTAGGGCTGCCCATGCAGCATACAGAAGCTCCCAGTCTAGGGGTCAGATTGGAGATACAGCTGCTGGCCTACACCACAGCTCACAGCAACCCTGGATCCTGAACCCCTGAGCAAAGCCAGGGATCAAACCCACATCCTCGTAGACATCAGTCTGGTTCGTTTCTGGTGAGCCGCAATGGGAACTCCCTGAATGTGACAGGTTTTAATGGTTTCCAGATGTTATTTTTTTAAAAGGAGGAGGGATCCTTATCAGTGTTTGACGTGATTGATTATTTTATAAAACTGAAACTACTTCTCAGATATTAGCCCTCCTGGAAATCCATCTGTGATGTGAGAGCAGAAAAATTAGTAATTATAGAAAATAAAAACGAAGAAGATTTTCAAAATCCTAAATCTGCTCAGAATGATAGGACCTTGATCTAGAGCTATATTAGATGCTGCACATTTTGAATATGAAAAGCAAAAACGAGTGAAAAGTATTGACAACTTTAAATGCAAAAAAATAGGGAATCAATAATCTCAAAATCAAGGATGTATGTACATGTATCATTTAGATCTATAAAACAACCACAGGCCTCTAGGGAATAATATTAGAGGAAAGAGAATGTCAAAAAAAAAAAAAAAATGGAGTTCCTGTTGTGGCACAGCAGAAACGAATCCAACCAGGAACCATGAAGTTGTAGGTTCAATCCCTGTCCTCGCTCAGTGGGTTAAGGATCTGGCATTGCCGTGAGCTGTGGTGTAGGTCGCAGATGCAGCTCAGATCCTACATTGCTGTGGCTGTGGTGTAGGCCAGCAGCTGGAGCTCCAATCCAACCCCTAGCCTGGGAACCTCCATATGCTGCAGGTGCAGCCCTATAAAGCAAAAAAGACAAAAGAAAGAGGACGTCAAGGGCTGAGCTGATGGTAGACGAAGGGGAAATCTGAGCAAGGTTTTCAAGAGCATAGGATCTCCTCTGACAGGTGTTATTTTGCTTCTCATGGTAAGGAACATCGCTTCTGCAGTCAAAGCCTTCAGCCAGCAGACTAGTGTTTTTTGGCTTGTCTTTTCCAGATTGGGGCATAAAAGGAGTTATTTTCATTCTAAGAAGGGGATTTCCATTTCCTCCCAGACTTGATGTGACTCATGCTTGGTGTGAGGCAGATACTAACGAAGGTTTGCCTTTCTCGTCCTCAGAATTTCTCAGGTACAGTTAGCCTTGAACTCAGATCGTATTCAGTGCAACTGGGGCTGAAGGGTTAGCTCTTCCTGTGTCTTCCTCCCTCTCCTGACTGTATACATTTCAGGCCAAGTCTACATAGTGTCCAAACAATCCGCAATATAGTTTAGGCCTCATGACAGCTGCTTTAGGATTAAGCATGTTCCCAATAGGAAGAGCGTTTCAGGGTATAGGAGGCAGGAGTTTCTAAAGAGAAGGGTCCAAAACAGCTTTCTGGGAAAGTTTCCAGAAATGAAAACCCTGGAGACTGACAGGGTGCCTTGAAAGAAGAGATAAGCACGCAGTACAATTGGAGTTTGGAGCGGGGGCTGGGTAGCCGGCTCAGAATTCATTAAAAACTTGCTTTTATTTCATTCTGGACTTTCAGCTGATTCCTTTTGTCAATCGCCCTTTCTAAATCTTACTGCTCTCTCGTGGCTGCATTGCTACCAGCCCATTTCCTGCCTGGTAACCAACATCTAGGTTTTTTGAAAAGCAATTACTGTATTTCTTATGGCCATCCGTTCACAATTGAACCCAAAATTATGAAGGCTTCTCATTAACCCTCAGGAGAATAATTCTATCCAAGATGCTAAGCGAGATGAAAAATGACCACAGGGCACATCCCTCCAAGGATGTGGGGGTCTGGGAGGGGAGTGGCATGGTCTGGGCCCCCAAGAAAGCAGAGTCTGGGGTCAAGGGCTCTGTGCTGCGTGGGGCTTCAAGTCCGCCCTCAGGCTCAGGAGTGAGGGACATGTGGCCCCAGGAGGGGACCTGGGAGGCCTGATGGAGTCACTGTCATGGGCAAATGACCACTCTATACAGGGGACCACTGTGTAAGCATCGGGACCCCAGGACGTCTTGGGAGAGCCCAGCATATGAGGCCAAGTGCTGGCATGAACTGTGTGAAGAAGGTCAGAGCCCACTCAGATCCGGGGTGGGGGTGGGGAGGGGTGGGGGAGGATCCAATGTGGCATCCAAGGTGGTCTGCACAGGAGGTAAAGACAGTCTCATAGAAAGAGTTGATATTTGATGCATGAGACAACCTTTGAGGAATATGAAGTGGTGTGACTGTCCACCACTGTCCCTAGAGATCGTAAATCATCAGTTTGGGGAAGAACAGATTTTCGGAGTACTACAAAGACGTTGTCAGGATGACTTGAGCAAAGTCAGTAAAGTTCCTTAGCTACGTATGGTTCCTCTATCACTTCCTCAAGTCCACTCAAGGAAGCATCTCCCAACCTCTTTCTGCAAAACAGCCCCCATTCACATGCCGTCCCCTCCGGATGGCTCTGTCCCCCTCCCGCTGGGACGTCCTCATGTCCTTGTTGAATGATGCCGGGCTGTGCATGTGTTTGTCCCCTTATCTATTACCTCTCCCCCCGACTAGAATGAAAGCCAAATAGGGTCAAAGCCTATGTTTGGAGTGACTCTAAGCTTCAGTACCTAGGACAGTGCCTGGCAAATGCAAGGGCTCCATGAAGTATTTCCTCACTGAGTACGTAACAATGATGATATCTATTTAATATCTATTTAATTGATTTCTTTGAAAATTAAGTGAGAAAATTATGAAGGTAGCCTGCTGAGCATTTGCACACAGAAGACAATCAGAGAATGCTAGAATTCTCCATTTCCTAAGGCCCACCATGGACCCCAAAGGCGAATGTACAGCTGGGGTGCTCAGAATTCTGCACGTGGACTACACCAGCTAAGACGTACACACAAACCCATGGTGTGGTTCCTGCCCTCATCCACAGAGGGGAAAACAGAGACACTTTTTTTTTTTTTCTTTTTAGGGCTGCACTCATGGCATAAGTAAGTTCCTGGGTGAGGGGTTGATTGGAGCTGCAGCTGCTGGCCTACGCCACAGCCACAGCAGTGAGGAATCCCTGATGCACCAGGTGAGGCCAGGGATCCATAGATACTAGTGGGACTTGTTTCCACTGCAGCACAATGTGAACTCTGAGACGCACGTCTTAAATTTTATGCAGTAGCCACCAAATACCTTCACATATATGTACTTATGTCTCAAAATGGTACACAGAGAGCTTTGGGCCATAAACCCCATGAGGAGAGGGCTCTTCTCTTGACTATAAATGATCCCTGAAAATATCCAGTCTTTCCTCCTCGAGTCACTGTAAAACAAAGAACGTATTTGCACATTTACAAGTACAGTGCAGCATCATAGCTTGAAAGGAGCCTGAAACAGTGTCTAAAACCACGTGTGCTCACTTCTGAATGAGCTGTGGCTTTACAGAGGCTGAAGCAATGGTTATGGGGTTTCCTACTTGGAGGACCTTTCTTGATAGACCCAAAATTAATACAAATTGGGATGATTTCGCTGTGTTCTTTTAATAACTGCATCAATGATTCCCGTGCAGTTTCTCTCAATTGGAGGGTTCTGGGGGCCATTTCACTGAAAATGAGATGTGTACTAATATTCTTATCATTTTAATACTTACTATTCCACCATGATGCCACTTCAGAAGAAAGAAATGATTAACTTATTTTCCAGACTAATTCATAGCTTACTGAAAACCTTAGAAGCGTTTGGGCACTTTCCAAACGTAATGACGTCAGTCAAGGAAGTGACGCCCTTTATGATAAGGAACCGTTTGTGACGCCTGTTCCAGTGACGTGTCTGCTCAGCATGTGTTGACTTCTGCTGCTGTTCCTCCATATTCGAATCTAAAACACACCGATTTTTCATTCACAGATGCTGACGGAATCTTCCTAACTAGTCCGATTCGTTTTCTAAAATCAGGGTATGTTACCATTTTAAAAAAAAAAGATAATTCTTCTGTATTTTCCCTTTAATGATAATCAGAAGAGAAAGATTTTCCCCTTTTCTGGAAAATCTCTTCTATCCAATTTTTGATTTTTTTTTTTTTCAATAGAATATTTCAAGTGAGACTGTGCTTTGTCTCTAGAGCTTCCTTGGTATTAAGGGTCTGGAAAGCGAACGCCCTTGTCTCTGCTCTCCTTCTCTCTGGCCTCCTCCCCACTGGTCCAGGAGGGAGTTAAGCCATGGAAGCTGCCCAGGGCATTGAGGGCAGTGAGTCCGTGATGCCAACCAGACCTGAAGGCAAAGCCTGTGAGCGCTGGTGGGTGAGATCACAGGCCTTTGTTTCCTGGGAGAAGGATGTGGTCTGTCTTACCCTTTGTTTCCTGGACAGAGGACAGAAATAGCCAACCTACAGGGTTCTTGACGTGATTAAAAGTAAAGTTTGCAAAGTTCTCAGCTTGCCCTTCAGTTTTCTTCCCAGTTACATGAGACCCGAGACTGCATATGTCTTGTCACCTTCACTGCCAAGAAATAGGCAAAGTCACAAAATAAGCAGCACAAATAGTGATAGATGGGTCAGCACCTAGGGTATATTTTTTAAATAGCTCCACTGATACCTTTCCTCTGCAGTTAATATGAAATATTTATATCTGTCTGATTGAGACATAGAAAATATTATTTTGATAGAAAAGTAAATAAATGGTATGAAACTTATGCTGGCAATCCTGACTCATGCAAAGAAAAGGAAATAGGACATAATACCAAAAGGAAGATGAGATAAGTATATTGAGTGTATTTGATCGGGGGCTGTGTAAGATGATTCATCTGGCATGTTTGATGTGGCCTGCTTTGCACGGCATTCGTTTACAGGTCTAATTGAATATAAAGTTAAAGCCCATTACAACGTACAAGCATCTCCTTTTCTCTGTGATCCACAGCACTTAGAATCTCCATCACTAATCGGGCTAATCCTATGCTGACCTCAGGTGAGCATACGCTTAACGCTCATTTTCCTTATACTAGTTGTCTATCAATTGTTTTGTGGGCACCCTGAGGACAGACCAAGATCTTAGCATTCAAATACATTTCTTTTCTTCCTCTCACCCCAGTTCCACAGGTGGTTAGTATTTTGTTTCATTTTGTTTGCATGCACTGTGCTCAAAATATATTTGCTTATTGGTTGAGTGAAAAGGGAAGGAAGGAGCTAAGAAAATGGGGCTGAAAGCGTGTGCAATCCATTCCTAAACTGAAATAAAGCATTTGCAGATAATCTGATTCAAGGCATCTAGGTTGCCCTGGGAGGTGAGCCGGTTGAGGACTGCCTGCTCTTCTCCCAATATTAGAAGCCTGTGTGCAGAACTGGAGTCTCCTTGGGAAGAAAAACAGTAAAGAAGGTGGCAGGAAAATGAAAGGGAGGCGATGGCTGAGGAGGTTTTTTCAAGGAAGGATCCACAGGGCTTGGAGACTAAGATGATAGAGAAAGAAAGAGGGCAGAGCCAGAGACGACCTCAGGTGTATGAGTGGAAGCAATGCAGCTCTATTGACAGAAACAGCACAGCCTGGATGGAAGCAGGGCAGAGATGCTTCCTAGATGATGTATCTCGTTCTAGGCGAGCTCAGGCTACACAGGAGTCCATTGTGTTAGAGAATATAACCATCACGGGCTGATTTACCCGTAGTCTCATCACCATCCCTCGATACAGCCCAGGTGCTCTTAGAAACTTGTGTATGTTGGCCATACCCCCCCTTTATTTCTTTTTTTCATGTGTTCTGTTTCTTAGCATCTTGTACTTGAGACAAATGTAAAAATGTGGTTCGCCCCCAGTCAACTCCACATTATTATTTATAGACTATTTATAGGATATGTGATGGCTGGATCGTAAAATTCAAAAAAATTATAATTATATTACGCTATAAAAACATACCATGGCAGCCATTAAAGTCTAAATGAGTAGGACTCTCGTACCTGCAGCAAAGGCCTAATCCTGCCAGATGCTTGTGATTACAGCAAGATGTAGGCTACAGGCGTCCAAATAGTTTTCCTCCTTGTAATTGGGCTTCTCCGTTCCATAATTTATACCTGACTTTGATTTTATATTTCTTAGCTTTTTCAAAATGTGTGCTTGGTGATGATCTGCCGCATGTGCTTTTCTATGAAGACCTGGTGCTTTAAAGACAAACTAGAGGAAAGTCTCCATTGTCAATTGCAGCAATCGCTTCCTATTTTAAAAGCTTACCTCTCATAATTGTATATGATCCAGGTAAAACAATAAATAAACAGGTAGCTAGTTATACAGGTGGAAAGGGAGACGCTATAAACATAAAGATGGAATTTTCTTAGTGGTAAAATCGATCTTAGAAATAATATAATCCTGGCGTTCCCATCGTGGCTCAGTGGTTAACGAGCCCAACTAGCATCCATGAGGACACAGGTTCCATCCCTGGCCTCACTCAGTGGGCTGAGGATCTGGCATTGCCGTGAGCTGTGGTGTAGGTTGCAGACACAGCTCAGATCCCAAGTTGCTGCAGCCGTGGTGTGGGCCAGGGGCTATAGCTCCAGTTCGACCCCTGGCCTGGGAACTTCCATATGCTGTGGGTGCGGCCCTAAAAAAAACACAAAAAGACAAAAAAAAAAATAAAATAAAAAGAAATAGTATGATCCTTTTTTATTATTTTACCAGATAAAAATGGGGTTAAAGAAATTAACTGATTTTTTGGGAGTTCCCATCATGGCTCAGTGGTAACCAACCCAATTAGGATCCATGAGGATGCAGGTTTGATCCCTGGCCTCACTCAATGGGTTAAGAATCTGGCATTGCCTTGAGCTGTGGTATAGGTCACAGATGCAGCTCAGATCCTGCATGGCTGTGGCTGTGGCTGTGGCTGTGGCTGGCAGCTGCAGCTCTAATTCTACCCGTAGCCTGAGAACTTCATATGCTATGGGTGTGGCCCTAAAAAGGCAAAAAAAAAAAAAAAAAAAAAAAGTGATTTTCCAAAACTGCTGACAGGTTACAGATAAATGGAGACTAGAACTTAGTTCTCTTGGCAGTAACTTATGCCTGTTATTATAAGACCAGATAGTTTCTTACAATGGCAAGCATTTATCTGCTTATGCAACTGATCTAATTAGACATTTTATCATCACCACCTTGACCTTATCGTAGACCAGAGAATGGCAAACTGCCGCCTACTGGCCGAATGTGACAGCTACCTGTTTATGTACAGCTCGTGAACTGAGAATAGATTTTACATATCTAAGCGGCTGGAAATATAGTTTAAGAATAATTTACAGTGATACTTGAAAATTACACACGTGCTTCGGAGATATTGCTGGTTCAGTTCTAGACCACCTCAATCAAGTGACTATCCCATTGATGTGAATCATATAATGTTTTTGTTTCTTGGTGCATATAAAAGTTATGTTTATACTCTACTGCCACCGATTAAGTGTGCAATAGCATCATGTCTAAAGTATCAATGTATATATCTTAAGTGAAATATAATTTATTGCTAAAAAATGCTAACCATCAATCTGACAACGCAGGGTTGTCACAGACCTTCAGTTTGTGAAAAACAAACTGTGAAGTGCAGTTAGATGAAGCCCAATGATATGAGGAGTGTCTGTGTGGGAAATTCCGTTTTCAGTGCCCATAAATAAGCTTGGAAGAACACAGCCACACCTGTTGCTTATGAATGGCTGATGGCTGCTTTTGAGCTACAACCGTGGAGGGAAGCAGTGGCCACAGAGACTGCATGGCCATCCAGCCCCAAGATATTTACTGTCTGATCCTTTCAAGACATTTGATAGAAAAAAAATGAAAATACTATGTCAAGATCAAAGACAGATGTTTTCAGGGTTTAGATCTCAACATGAAAGGTAGAGATTCATCCTACAATGTAGAACAGATGCACATATTAAAAGTATAAAGACTGATGACTAGAAACATGTATGCCCTAGCCGGTTTCTGCAGTAATACATGGTTCAGGGCCTGGACCAAAATCAAGGCCCGCCACGCAGGCTTGAGCGCCACCTATGGGTCAGTCAGCAACCAGCCGGGGCGCTCTAGACACCACCCTTCTGGTCCTGGTGGGAATCTGGACTTTCCTTGTTCCTGGAGCAAGTGTGGAGGGAACATTAATGAAAGCCCTCTCCAGAGTCTGAGTGATGTCAAAAGGCTTATGTCCAATATTTCCCCCTACCCTCTTTATATCCAATTATAGCAATTGTATTAGAAACGGTGTATCTTAAAGTGTCCAAACTTCTCATGGACCCCAAGTCTCCTTCTCCACCCCGTGTTTTCCCAACGTGGGGGATTTCTACCCTGGCCCTGCTGCAGCGTCTTATTACCACAGACACAAGGCCTTCACCATCACCTCCCAGGCGTATACTCAATTTTGAGAAATCACATAGGTTAAGTATCTTCCTGAACTCATTTTTCCTGAAAAAGTAGGACACTATTATATAATATATCAACAGGAAAAGGAAGGTATGCTTGTTAAATGTAAATTATTTTCCAGACTTTTTGCATCGAATTAATTTGTTTGTCCATTCTGAGCAGATTTTTCATGTACAAGCTTATAGACAATAGTGCAGAATTTCTTCCTATTTTAAAAAAATAAATGCGAAGTTTCCCTTGTGGCACAGAGGAAACAAATTCAACTAGTATCCATGAGGATGCAGGTTCAATCCCTGGCCTTGCTCAGTGGGTTAAGGATCCGGCAATTGCCATGAGCTGTGGTATGGGTTGCAGACAGAGCTCAGATCCTATGTTGCTGTGGCTGTGGCGCAGTCCCGCAGCTGTAGCTCCGATTGGACCCCTAACCTGAGAACTTCCATAAGCCATGGGTGTGGCCCTAAAATGCAAAAATAAAAAAAAAATTAAAATGAAAAAATAAATAGTAATGATAATCAGGAAGGTAGAAGTTTGGGTCAAACTAATTTTTTTCTTTTTTTAATATTATGGAACAATCTTTTTTTTTTCTTTTTTTTGGGGGAAAAATCTTTTATATTATTCCATCTTAAACATTGGATGTTATTTGGAGATAAATGGGTTATAGAAAAGAACTTTATAAAAATAGATAGAACAATTGCACGCAAACAATTTTCAACTTACATTCTCAAGTCTCTTAATTTTGGTTTGAGGCCTTTCTAATAGTGTTAGCCCAAAAGCTTCATTCTTTGTGGCCTTTACATTAGGTCAAAATCAGTTGATCTCGTGCAGAAATATTAAAGGTTTGTAAAGGTCTGCTTCCCTAGCCGTGGTGCTATTTGACGTGTACATCTACCATGACGCCTGCTGTGGCATCATGTGCTCTTGTGTTCTTGACTGTCCGACTCGTTCTCGTGTTAAAAAGAATTCAACTGGGTCAATTTGAAGATCTTACTGGCTCCATCCATTGTTCATGGGTCAGGCCTGTCTTGCAAGTAGAAAGGCACCAGGAGGAGATATAAAAAATTAGAAGGTTTTTAAGGCAGAAAGGGGCTGTGACAAGGAAGTCAGAAACAGAAGGAAGGATTGTTTTAGGCAAGGTCACCTTTCTTGGGGGAAGGGGAGGGTGGTCTCTCAGGCAGATGACCTCACTAATTTTGTTTGTTTTTTCTAATTTTTTTTATTAAAGTATGGTTGATTTACAATGTTTCTTCAATTTCTGTTGTACAGCAGAGTGACCCAATCACACACAGTTCCCTGTGTGTACAGTAAGGGCGCATTGCCCATCAGTTCCAAATGTTACGGTTTGTATCCACCAACCCCAAACTCCCCGCCCATCCCGTTCCCTCACTGCTCACTCCTGGCAACCACAAGTCTGTTCTCCATGTCCGTGATCTGTTTCTGTTGTGTAGGTAGGTTCATCTCTGCCATATTTTAGATTCCACATATAAGTGGTTCGTCTTTGTCTTTCTGACTTTCTTCACTTAGTACAAAAATCTAGTTCCATCCACGTTGCCACAAATGACATTATTTTGTTCTTTTTTATGGCTGAGTAGTGTTCTATTGCGTATATGTACCACAAGTTCTTAATCCATAGACATTTCTCCGAAGGAGACATATGGGTGGCCAACAGGCACATGAAAACATGCTCAACATCCCTAATTACTAGAGAAATGCATACCTCACTAATGTTGATCAGGAAATTCGAGGCTGATTGATTTAAAACTGCATTCCCTGGGAGGGTCTGAAACTGCAGTTAGGTTAGATGCTTAGTTCTGGTTTGCTGACGTGGGGCTTAGCACTGGGGTGGGGGGAAGGGTGACCTCCAGAAGGGTATGCCCACATCCTGATTCCCACAACCTGTGAATGTGATGGCATTTGTCAAAAGTCTTTGCAGATTCAGTTAAGCTAAAGAACCTGAGATGAGGTCACCCCGGATCACCCAGAGGGCCCTCAATCCAGTGGCAAGTGTCCTCATAAGAGTCACTCGGAGGAGAAAGAGAAGTGACTGTGGAGGTGGAGCCCGGAGTGATGCTCCCTGGTTTCAGGGATGCCAGGCAGCCTCAGAAGCCCCAGGAAGCCGAGAATAGCCTCTCCCAAGTCTTCAGAGGGAGCGCAGTCCTGCAGCAGCTCAGGCTCTGGCCTCCAGATCTGTGGGGGCTCTCATTTCTGTTGTTTTGAGCCACCACAATTGTGGGTGTTGGTGCAGCCACAGGAAATGGATAGTTACGCTGCCCTCTCATCAGCTCAGGTGGGAATTCTTAGACCTTTTTACAACGAAGGTCAAGTCTTTGAAGGATATGTAACATTTGGTTCATGTGTGCCATATTTTAGAGTCCACATATAAGTGATATATGGTATTTGTCTTTCTCTTTTGGACTTGCTTCACTTAGTACGAGAATCTCTAGTTTCGTCCATGTTGATGGAAATGGTATTGTTTCAAACACAGACAGACTCACAGACGTGGAAAACACACTTGATGTTGCCAGGGGAACGGTGGGAGGGAGTGGGATGGATAAGGAGTCTGGGGTTAGATCCAAACTATCACCTTTAGAATGGATGAGCAATGAGGTCCTGCTATAGAGCGCAGGGAACTATATAAAATCTCTTGGGATAGACCGTGATAGAAGATAGTGTGGGAAAAAGAATGTGTGTGTATATATATGTTATGTATCATTTACATATACATCATGTATATATGTAGGTATGACTGGGTCACTTTGCTGTACAGCAGAAATTGGCACAACATTGTAAATCAATGATACTTTAATTTAAAAAATAGATAATTTAAAAAAAGATATGTAACATTGATATCTCACCTGAAAGGAAAAAATAAATTGGGTAACCCACATTTTAAGGAAGAATCAGGATTGGGGGTCGTCTGCAGAGGAGAAAGGAGAAGAGGGTTGTCATCAAAAATAAACACATTCCTTTGGCAGGTAAACAGGTTTGCTCGGTAACCACTGATTGGAGGGGTGGGAAGGGTGGAGCTGAGCTCCAGTCTGATTCTTGAAGAGGCACCTGGGCAGGAAGGAAGGGGAAGCAGGGCTCGGGAGGGTGGGAGAAGTGCAGAAGTGCAGAAGCAGGAAGGGCCCGGTCCTGCTGGCAGCTCTGAGTTAGGCATCCCCCCTCCCAGAGGTGGAAGGCAGAGGCCCTGCTCTTCCTGACAGGTCCATTTCAGAAGAAGGGTTCTCAAGGCCTAAGAAGGACACTTCTGTACCCATTGTCATAAATGTTTTAAGAAAGGGAGGCCAGGGGCCTTTCTCAGAATGTAGCTAACAGCAAATCCACCAGCTTTGAGCTTGCATTTTCATGGGGGCGTCCTAAAGACTGGTGTCTCGCTGCTGGAAGCCGAGAAAGCATTTGGTCCAGTCTCTTAGTGCAGGAGGCCCCCAGAGTGGTTCTGTGCTGGGAGCTCCTAGGGTCTCAGGGTGCAAGCGGTTTCAAGGAGGTGATGATGGAAGGAGGATGCCAGTGCCTCTGCCAGAAAGAGGGAGGTCTGTGTGAGGGGGTGAGAAGGCAGAGATTAAAAACAAACAAACAGAAACAAACAATGGAGTTCTTGTCGTGGCTCCGCAGAAAGGAATCTGACTAGCATCCACGAGGACCCAGGTTTGATCCTTGGCTTCGCTCAGTGGGTTAAGGATCCAGAGTTGCCATGAGCTGCAATGTAGCTTGCAGACACGGCTCAGATCCCATGTTGCTGTGGCTGTGGTGTTGGCCAGCAGCTGCAGCTCCACTTCGCCCCTAGCCTGGGAACCTCCATATGCCGCAGGTGTGGCCCTAAAAAGACAAAAAACAAAGGAAGGTAGAGGTGCTCAACAAGTTGTTCTGGAAAAAGAAGGTTTGAGCTAGCAAAGATTATATTGAACAACAAGATTAAAATGGGATATTAGTTTTCTTTTCCAGCCCGTGAAGACCGCACATGTATACATGGACTTCTGTTGCTAGCATTTGCACACGCGTATCCAAAGAAAGAGTCTACTATATGAAGTACTTCACAAATGGTCTTTCAAAAGTAGGCAATAAATAACAAATAAATGGGTAAATAAATTAAAACACCATTGCCGGAGTTCCCACTGTGGTGCAGTGGGTTAATGAGCCAGCTCGTCTCTGTGAAGGCACCAGTTCAGTCCCCAGAGGTTAAGGATTGGGCATTACTGCAGCTGTGGCATAGGTGGCCGCTCGGGCTCAAATCAGTCCATGGTCAGGAAACTTCTATATGCAGCAGGTGCAGCTGAAAAAGAAAAATAAATTTAAAAAAAAGTGAAAACACTGTTACAGTGAAAGAAAGTCTTTACCACAGTATCTGTCTTTCCCTTCCTTCTACTAGTACCCTTTTTTTTGCAATTAATATTTTCTTCATGATAGATGTTAAAACTGTCAATTTGCCATTTTACTCTGGTGAAGTTTAAGATGTGATAGTTCCGAAGTGTCTGAAGAAAAATGACCAAGCTAGAGTCTACATTTAATAAAGAATAGCAAGCAATAATGCTAAGTTCTTGTCTCTACTAGAGAATATTTTAAGATTAACTAAGTTCATTTTTTTCTGGGAGATTACACCATGGAAATATTATTGTCATTATCATTGCTTTACATATAAATATTAGTGACATTTTTCTTGATGTACATTCCTTTTTCCATCATGGTGTAATATCATGACTTAGGCATCCTAGGACACTAAATCAACTGGATGAGCATAACCATGGGAAATTTAAAACGTGACCAGCAAGTAAGAAGCAGGAGTGTTTTTGTGAACTTTTAGAAACACAAGAAATGTAGTTTCTTGTTTTAAATGAACTGGACTCTGAGAAGAGCGAGATGCAGTCAGCCCGCATGGCCCATGTTAACTGTGTCCCACGTGATCCAAGCTTTTCGGCACATGCATAAAGACACTACAGAGTTTCAAATAGGAAACTTTGAACAGAAGCCTTACTTAGTCTGACAGAAAGCACAGCTGTGACATAGGTAAGTGAAAGGCACAACTAAGCAATTACCCATTCTACAAAGAGCTGCCTCAAGGCCACCAGCCATCATCTGATGACGCTTAAGAGATTAGCTGTGTTCTTTCTCCGTGGGGAGCAGGAATTAGAATAAAGACAGATGGTTCTCTGGCCAACTGAGGGAACACTTCACCCAGGAGAATGCTGTTTCTGACTCACTCTGGGACAGAATGTCCGCAGGCTCCATTGGCATCATTAAGGGAATAGCCCAAGAGAGAGGGTGGGGATTCAGCAGGCAGAAGTCTCTGGACACTCTGGGCTTTGCTGTCTTGACAGCTAGGACTGTTTCTAGTGCATCAAGGTCTCGCCAAAGCATGTGGCATATCCATTCTTCATTCCATGTGATGAAGGACTAA
The DNA here is from genome assembly GCF_054392235.1 of Sus scrofa. Classification (NCBI taxonomy): domain Eukaryota; kingdom Metazoa; phylum Chordata; class Mammalia; order Artiodactyla; family Suidae; genus Sus; species Sus scrofa. Next base: position 6,264,143 of record NC_139383.1, read on the forward strand.
CATCTAAATCTGTAGAGTTCTTGACAGTGATTTCAAAATGAGTGCTATCTGATTTCCTACCTATAAACATAGAGCCAATGGTAACTATCAGGAGGATTTGGTATTTCTGTTCTACAACCTAATAGCCAGTGTACAGACGACTAGAAATAATTTGCAGTTAACAGTTTATTTTTTAAGGATGGTATTCTTTATTAGCATGTAGTTGATTTAGTGTTGTGCCAATTACTGCAGTACAGCATAGTGACCCAGTCATATATGGATATATATTCTTTTTCTCAGAATATGTCACATCGTTTCTGATGCAATTAATATTTTCTTGATAGAAGATTTTCAAAAGGACTCAACCACTTCGTCAAATATCTTTTGTCACGACAACCCGGTAGTTCTTTTGTTCCATTATTAGCACCTACTTAATATATTCCTTTAGAAAAACTTATGCATGAGAAGGAATGATGGAAAGTCTATTTTTTAAACCCAACGTACGAGTTTCAGATCCATGGTCCTTTGTGACACGCTGTCTGGAGGGGCTTTTTACCAACCTGATAATTGGATGCTAAACAAAATGTGCCTAACTGACACCTGGTAGCTATTTAACACATATTCGTTGTGACGGTCAAGAATGATTTGTTTCTCCAAGAAGTTGTATCTTCACCTTTGTATCGTCACACGTTGGCAGTAGACTTGAGTTCACTTGAAGTTATCATTACCTGCAGTCACATTTGGACTAATGTTAATGAACCTGACAGGAGAAACCATGCTAGGTGTAGAGCGACAGTGTTAAAAGCACAATACCCGTGTTGTTATCTTTCATGCTGAGTCTGCTAGAACTGCTTTGAGCTGATATTCGGCTTATAGGACCTGTGTCTAAACATGTTAAAGTCAACATGATGTGTTAAATCACATACACACACACATCCCAACTCCATCAAAAACGTGTACTATTTGAAAAAATATCTCCGTCGTTTGAAATAAGTAGAGCAAGACTTGCTCATGCTCCCATGAGCCCAGCTTTCAGAGCAGGGCACACCTGTCCACTGGGCGAACTACATGTTGGCCAGTGGTTGGCAAATGAGGATCTATGCACCAAATCCAACTCACAACCTGTTCTTCCTGGTTGTAGAAGTCAAGTTTTATTGGAATACAACCAGACCCATCCATCTGTGCATTGTCTATGGTTGCTTCTGCACTGCAGGGGAAGAATTAAATAGTTCTAATAGCCAAACCATTTACTATCTGGTCCTTTGCAGAAAAATGTGTCAACCTCTGATTTAAGCAAATGCACATTAGTGTTAGCAGTGACCCTAAAGACAGTCTGACCTTCAGGAAGAAATTGTTCGTGACTGTATATAAACTCTGGTATCTTAGTGCTTGGGATCTTCCATTTTAGGTTGTTGAGCAGGGCAGGAGGGAGAAAGGAGAATTGGGTGGGTGAGATTCGTGTTCTGATGTGCCTCAGAAGAAACAAGCAAACTAGCCAGAGTTTTAGGGCAGGAATGATTCTTGAATCATAGAATCAGAAGAAACCTAGAGATCAGGAGACTGCGATCACACTCTGGGGAGACAGGAATGGGTATTTATTAAAATACATTGAAAATATTGTTTCATCCATTCTAATCACTATTTATTATAAGAAGTACCATGAACATTTAAAGATACTTTGAACATATATGTTCCAACACATTAAATCTGATATGTTGGTAAATTTATATGGAAGATTAAAAAAAAAACAAAAAACAACCTTCAGTCAAATTATAGAAAGCATATACCAACATCGTTTTTTTCCTTTGATGAAGTTCTGTGGAAGATACAGTTCATCTCTGAGCTTGATCTGGAGACCCTTACCCTCAAAAACTATGTTGTAAAGTTGATATTTGCGTTGTGGGGAGAGCAGTGGGGAACAGGGGGTGTGGCATCAAACATGCTTGGTGTGATTAGACTTTCAAGCGTCTTACAAAATAAATGCATTTTAAAATGTAAAGAATACCTACTAGGGTCTAATCTTATTTTATTAGTGAAGAAAAAGAGTTTTAGGGAAGGAAAACTTTGCAACTGGCTGACTCATCTTGTTGGTGGAAAAGCCAGTATCACCCAGATGGCAAACCTACTGCACGTTACATTTTGCCCACTGTCTTTAATAAATCATACTGTTATGACACTTTATTAAACACTATGACGTATTATTAGATATTCTATGATGTATGCCTAATGTGTGAGAAGGTCAAATGGAGTACATCCTTTCATGTAGTCAAATCTACTTCAAGGTTCTTTAATGGAATTTTACAATTTTTTGTTAAGTTCTCATTGATCTCTGGGAACATACGTATATAAGCTCATCATCCTTAATTTTTCTTTTGCTTCTATTCCACGATCATCCTTTTACCTCCCATTTCTGATTATTTTCTTATTGTATCACCTAGGACATTTGGTAATATACACTAAACAGTAGGAGTGGTATTAAACATATTTGTTTTGTTCCTAAGCCTGAAAGAAATGGGTCTAAAATTTCCTCATTCAATGTGGTGTTTTCCCTACAAAAGGATGAGGGTTTATTTCGATAGATGCACCTTCTCACATTGAAGAAGTACTTTTTCTCCTTAGTTTTGCATCAGCTTCCTATGTTTATATCTTTATCCATCTATCTACACACACCCAGACAGATATATTTATTTATATATATATATATATATATAGACACATTTAACTTGTACTAATGTTTTCTCAGTGTCTTTCAAAATAGCATGAAAATTTTCTCCTCCAGTCTATTAATTTCATGAACTACATAACGTTTCCGATGTTAAATTAGTATTGCATCCTTTGGATAAACCTTTCTTGATTCTGCTTTTTTAATGTACATTTTATTCAGTTACATAATCTTTTGTAAGGATTTTCATTCTATTCCTGTGTGAAATCGGCCTGTTATTTTTTTGTTGTCATTATCCAGTTATTTTAGATCAAGCTTATTATTAGTCTCACAAAATAAGTGAGGTTATTTTCAATATTTGAAACAAGTTCTATGAAATAAGGATTATCTGTTAAATATTACTATAGTGGAAAAACAACAAGGAATACTGTGGAAAAAGAAAAATTATATTTGAGTTTACTTTGAAGCTATTGTCACTATGAAAGTGAATGATTTTTTCTGAAGTGACTCAGTCAACAGGTGGCCATTTTGCTGTCTGTCTCTGGAATCCTTTTCTCTAATGTACGGCACAAAGGAACCTTTCCATAGAAAAGAAAATCATGGACTTGGAGAACAGACTTGTGGTTGCCAATGGGGAGGTGGAGGGAGTAGGTTGGTTGGGGAGCTTGGGATTAATTGATACAAACTGTTGCCTTTGGAATGGATTAGCAATGAGATCCTGCTGTGTAGCCCTGGGAACTATGTCTAGTCACTTATGATGGAGCAGGATAATGTGAGAAAATAGAATGTGTACATGTATGTGTAACTGGGTCACCATGCTGTACAGTAGAAAAAAAATTGTATCGGGGAAATAACTATTAAAAAAAAAAAAGAATGTAAGCTATAAGTGTGTGTGGAACAAATAAATGAATGAATGGTTTTAGACATGTTAATTTTAATAATGTTAGGATTGGAGTTCCCATCGTGGCTCAGTGGTTGACAAACCACACTAGTAACCATGAGGTTGTGAGTTCGATCTCTGGCCTCGCTCAGTGGGTTGCCATGAGCTCTGGTGTAGGTCACAGACATGGTTTGGATCCAGTGTTGCTGTGGCTATGGTGTAGGCCGGAAGCTACAGCTCTGACTGGACCCCTAGCCTGGGAACTTCCATATGCTGGGGGTGTGGCCCTAAAAAGACAAAAGATAAAATAATAATAACAATAATGCTAGGATCCCTACCCAAATTCTAAAAAGAGAGGAAATTCGTTTAAAAAAATGAGGATTTGTGAATGAATGAAATAAGGATGCATGAGCTGTCTGTTATGTTTTAAACTTATTCCTTGTAAGCCTGTGTTTCTTAACTCAGGTAACATATTAGAATCACGTGAGAAGGTCTTATAATTATTAATGCCCAGAATCCAACCAGACCATTGTAGAGAGAATTCCAGGGGCAAGGAGGGAAGGAAGAACCAGCAATTGGTATTTTTAAAAAGCTCTCCACTGGTCCTGATGCTGGGAAGAGCCAAGGCATACTTTTCTAGATCTAAGGATAGGATGTTAAAGTTGCTGAATTGGTTTCAGGAAGAATGAGTGTGAAGACCACGAGAAAGCTCAAGGAATAGATTAATCCTGCTGTTGTGACTACCTTCTAGAAGGCTATCCATAATGGGGCTTTTCAATCTCATGCTCTACTATCTTGAAAAAACTTTAACCTAAGTTTATATAGTAGCTTCTACCTATCTTTCAAATATAAGCATCTGATCATTGCAGGTTACATAGATAAAAAATGGGCTTTTCACAGTTTTCGTTTGCTTGTTTTGGTCCGTCATGCTCATTCCTTCCAACAATTCATGACATAAGCAACAGCAGCCTTTCTCATTTTCAGTAAAGTTTTAATGTTTAAAAATGTCTGCCCTCTTGTTTTCATTGTCACAGGGCTGTCTTACTGAATTAACACCTGAAACACTGTCACTGATTTTGCACCGAACAGGCATGATGGGATTAATAACGTTTGTGTAAAATTCTTAGAGCTGAGCGTGAAAACCTGTCAACATTTTTCAGAATGACCAGCAACGTAATGCTTTTTGCTCTTGGCCTTATTTCTGAAATTGTGTGATATGAGCATTTTTGAGTAAAGACCTCCTGCAGGATAAAATAATATTGAAAGCTATGAGAACCTTAAGTCCTGAAGGAAGTCATTCTAGTTTCCAAGAAAAAAAGTGTAAGTAACTCAGCCTGTGCAAATTGGCAGTATTCCTAGCTCTCTGAAATAGAGCTCTATCGCAAACTACAATTTCAATTTAGTGTTTGACCTAAGTCTTTGAAGTATACTTGAGCTAAGAGCAAAAGACTTGCTTCCTGTATCGTTTAAAAATGAATACTGACCTTGAAAAAAAAGTTATGTTCAAATACATCATTGTCCAAACTTATTCGGAACAAACTTTCTTTTGTTGTCTTATAATCTCTCAAAACTTATTTAACAATATTACTGGTCTGTTGTGTTTATAGACCCAATAGTCCTTGCAAGTGTCTCTATGCAATCACTTGAATAAAATAATCTGTATTCAGAAACTTACATTCCCTAAACAGATATTCATATAAGGTTGTTTTAGTGAAAGATTACATTATATCAGAGTTCCTAAATCTCACCCTGCATTGCCATTTTAATGCAAAATTTATAACTGCTACCTGCTATGTTCCAGTGTTCAATTCTTAAGTTCTTCCAGCAATAATGAAGTTGTTCTGCTACTGAAAGAAGCAACACTTCTCCCTCAACTAGATATGGTTTTAGGAAAACACCAGTTTCCCGTAAAATCGACATAAAGCATAAAAATAGGCTGTGATGTGCCTTCTGCTGTGATCCTGGCTGTCTCTTCGCTGCTGCCCTTTGTTTCCTGACCTCTTTCTCTGTCCTCCCTCTGTTTCTCACCTCTGATGCCAATTCAGTCCTCACCCTGAATCCTATTAGCTGCATTTGACTAACAACCAAAACTACTCTTCCTAAAATTTGTCAAGTAGATATTCCTAATTACATTCAAATCCGTTCCTTCTGCTTTTGTTTTATTTGTTCCTTTTTATCCCATACGCTGTAGGAGACATTTTGTCGTATGGTGTCACATATTCAAAGGTTTTATGTGTATATTTAATATTTCTCTGGAAAAGCTAAACCACTTTAGGGCAAGAGACTCATACTACTTTTATATTCCCTGTAATACCCACGAGGGTGTTGGAAATCCTTATTATATACTTTGAATTGAGTGTTGATCTCTACCCCGAAACCCCAACATTCTGTGCTCTGCTTTTCTCTGGCTTCTTGGTTGATAATATGCAACTGTGTTTTTGACTTCTTCTTCTGTCCTCTTGTTCTGATTGTGATTGTCTGTGTTTCGAATTCCCTCTGATTATCATCTCTGCCACAGTAAGAATGAAACGTCATTTGTGCAGAATGTAATATCGGTATTTTTCTGTAGATGTTGGGGCACTGAAATCTCAAAGGTACTTTCTCATAATCTCATGAAAACATCAAGGCATAAACTCAGTTATCTGTAGGATCACCTGTATTTGGGAGAGATTGAGGGTGCGATGGCAAGGAGGTAATATAGAGTGGTGATGGTGTTGCAGCATCAACAATGTATCATTCCAGAACTCATTCATCAATGTATCAATCCAGAACTCATTCATCATATTAGCATGACTGTCACTAAAGTTTCGAGCATCAGTGCTAACAAGAGGTTAAATACAAATGGGGTGACATGCCAAAAATTCAGAATGAAGAAATTAGACTAGATTTTTCCTGGGCTTTCAAGACATTCCTGATGTTGTCTCAAGCTCTGTTCCATTGGAAGGAAAATTATTATCTCCTGGAAAGTAGCCTTTTATAAAGACAAGCAAGAGAGAATATTTGGATGCTTCCATTTTGCTGAAAGCTTTTTAACCTTTCTTTTATTTTCCACTGGTTGATTAAATATTGAGGACTCATCCTGCAAGAGCTATCTGAAAATTGATTTTTCCTTAGCAAATATTAGGAAAAATATAGACAATAATCTCCAGCCACAACCAACTGCCAGTAGTCTATTTATTACGTAAGTATCCACCCATCCAGTGGAAAGACTGAAACAATTCAGGGACTTCTATCTCTAAGGAAGTCCCTAGGAAGTTCTCATCACATCTAAGTCCTCTTCATGACAACCTAAAACTATTTAATCCAATATTCTAATGCAGAAAAAATACAAGCCAGAGAGATTTTACTGCTTGCCAGGGTTTAATACCAGCGATTCCTTCATTGTAGAGTTGAGCCTGCTTCCTGCCTCTCATGTCCCATGTCACAGTGAAGGTGAATGGTTGTTGGCATCTTCCTGTTGGCATTTCAGTAATCATATTTTGGTTCTTTGCTCTATGTTTAGGATTGTGTGGGGGTGTGGGTTTATGCAGCATCAGCAGCTGATGGCCATATAATTCTTTGTCTAGACCAGGTTACTTTTGAGAGTAATAAGGGGTGCTATTAATAATTATGCTGAGACAGTGGACATAAATCTGAACTGTTCCAGGCACATCAGGACTTAGAGGCTCTCACCACCTCACTCTTGCCTTTTTCAAATCAAATTACTCTCAGGTTCTTCAGAGTCTTTCTTAAATTTTACGGCAAAAGGAGAGAGCATCCAGTAATGAGGAATGTCTCAAGGAAGGAGGCCTTGGACAGGTAGACACAGGAGTCATTCTTAACTTTGAGGGCAGTGATTTTCTTTTGGGACTGCACCAGAGCGCTGTCAGAAACAAGTCCCTGCCCCTAGGAAGCAAAGGCAATCAGATAGGCAGGCTCCCCAGTCTTGCCTGTGCCCAGCCAATCCCAGCAAGTAGACCAACTGAAAACATGCAATGCTCCCAAGTTGCCGTTAACTTCCAACTCCCATTTCCCACTGTACAACCTCAGCATAGTTTGCATGTATCCTACCACATATCCGCTCCAGCCTGGAAAATCCGGAAACACCAAAACCATCAAAAGAGAGACCTATTTATGAATAATGTATTATAGTTCTTTAGCTTTCAAAACCTCTTGGCTTCTATTAGCATAATCAGGGGCTCGTTCGGATTCCCTAGGGAAGTGCTACTGGAATTTTTTCTTAAGCATTAGATGTAAGACATATCCATTTGGGAAAAATGGAGACATATTTCTAAAAGACATACATATAGATGGCGTTGATTATATCAGGCTAAGTCAGATGAGGTAAGAAGAAAATGTTTGACTGTGAATTATATATCATCCATGTTAAACTCATAAAATTTGAAAAACAAAAAGGATTTAAAGAGACATGTTTTGACTTCCCTATGATGGTAAAGGAATGCGTTATATGACAATATATGAAGGGAGAGAAAGCCTTTTTTGATGCTTTATCAATGTACTCAGATATTTGTGCCATCAAATCACATAAATTATTGGAAACATGGAATCAGTTTTTCAATAAGAACTAATCCTATGCAAATGAGGGGAAAATACCTGAGGATACAAATTTAATACAAAGTAGGGATCCAGAAAGAAAAATTGTAACTTAGGAAAAGGACAAAATAAGGCTAAGATGCTCTTCTGCCTTGACCTTTACAAATGCCTGTTGTCGCTGTCTTGAGGAGGTGGTACCTAAGACCCAGTGCGATTGCCTGTCACTGGCCTGGGGCTCCGATAATAAAGGCATTTTCTGTTGGTACTAGTTTGTCCTCTTGTGAAACAGGTGAAAGGTCTCAGTCTTCCCTGGAGCTCCATCATCAGCTCTCCTCTTAGACTTCCAAGTGCAGAGCCCCGGGCTCCCTCCAACCAGAGCCCAATTTTTCTGTTCAATGTTCCGGGCCAAGCTTCGATCCTACATGCCTTCCTCTTTCTCAGCCCCTGTGGAGGAGCATGCAAAGTCCAAGAAGAGAGGGCTTCCTTCCCAACTGTACCCCCAGCATTTCCAACATAACCTGGCACATGACAGGTACTCTGCAAATATTTGTTGAATCAATTAGCAATTAATTTTGAAAATATTCCTTAACTTTTCCAACTGAAAGATTCTCTTATCTGTGTTTAGGATCTTAATTTTGCCCTAAGGGGGCACATTCTCAGGCATTTCTAATTGGGAAAAAAAAATAAGAAGGAAAAGAAAAGCCTAAAAACCTATAACAGTACAGGTAAAATGTCCAGGTGTCATGTCTGCCAGCACGATCAGAAATGCCTTCATCCAAAATGTGTAATTCCTACATCCATACAATAAAGTAGCCATCCCTCAGCCTCTGACCTGGACAGCTTCGGGGCAGTGGAGGGGGCTGCGGTTGGCAGCCCTCTCCGTCCTTGGGGAAAAGTCCACATAAACTTCCATTTCTCCAAGGAGTCTCCTAATATACAATCAGCAGGATAACCCACCCAACCCATCTTCAGTAACCCAATGTCAGGCGACTCCTGAGCCTCTTCCTGCGAAGGTTAATAATGAAAATAAATTTAGTTACTGTCAGAAGGCTCAAGAGACCCTAGGGCCCATGCCCTAGGGTCTTTTAAGGAATACCAATCATACCACTCCTTGAATCTGTCCTCAAGTAATACCAGTAGCACTGCCATCCCTCCTGAAGGTAAGTGTCCAGGTGGCAGGAAGGTGAGGAACGCAGAGTAGAATAGAAACAAGGTTTTTGTTTTCTGGAAGAATACCAAGTATCATATCAACAGAAGAATAAGTGCATTTAGGAATTTTCTTTTTTTTCAATGATGAAATGGATGTGACAGGATAGCAAAATCTGATAGACACAAGACCAGAGCACCCGCCCCCCCCACCGCCCCATTTTGTTATTCACTCAGGTGTCACTTTCTGAAAAGCGTTTGTATAATGTGAGTATATCTTAACAGAATAATTTTATATTTATATATGAGCTACGATGTATTACTTTGGATGTATTTTCCTCACTGGCAGCAGTGTTGAATGCTCCCCCAAAACATCAATGGATAAGAAATGCCCCCTGGGAGTTCCCGTGTTGGCTCAGCGGAAACAAATCCAACTAATAACCATGAGGTTGCGGGTTTGATCCCTGGCCTCACTCAGTGGGTTAAAGGATCTGGAATGGCAGTGAGCTGTGGTGTAGGTCGCAGATGCGGCTCGGATCTGATGTGGCTGCATGTGCAGCCCTAAAAAGCAAAAAAAAAAAAAAAAAAAAAAAAGGAAATGCCCCTTGCTATTGCACAGGTGCTCAATACATATTTAGTGAGTGAAGGAAGGAATGAATCTGTGGAATACAGAGAAGTATTATCTTTATTATCTCCCAAGGGTTTGGAGGAAATTATAAACTAACCAATATGAAACATTTGCCTGGCATGTGGTAGATGCATTATACTCTTTATCATTCTTGATTTTAATAATGACCCCTGAAGAAAAGTTCTCACAAACTTATGAACAGAACCTGGTGGCTCTTATGATAGCATGGGTGAGAAACTGGGGGAAATTTGTTTCTATTATTGCAACCCAGTATTACATGTATCCTACTTATATAAAAGTCTAGTTCACAATGATATTAGGAATTGAGCAGAAAAGGGTGGTTTCCCACCCTCATTTTAATCATGGAATAACAACCTTGGAGCCTGTTTTTATTTTTGGTTGAATAGGGAAGCACAGGGCCAATTCCAGTCATGCAATATAAGACTTAAAAATCTACTCCTGGCCTGTTTCTCCCCCAGTTCTCCTCTCTTCTCCTTCCATGTGATGTTAGAAACCCAGCATGAAGTCTGCACACACAGACGCTCAGGAAGCACCTCCCAGTGTCAGGACTGACAAAATCTTGGGAGTCTGATGAGGCAACACTCTCACTGAAAGCGGTCGATGGGAGTCGATGCTTGGGTTTGCTTTACAAATGTTCCACTGTCCTCAGAGAACTCGGATCTCGTGGGGAGGTGTGTGGAAGCACCTGATTTGACCACTGTGACTAAGAGTGAGGATGGAGCAAAGCTTAGTCACTGAGCTGTGTCCTGCTTTGGCAGTGTCAGAGAGCCACGTTCCCAGTGACGCCTGGAGTCTTAATTTTCCCATCCTGGATCACAGGGTTCACTGCCCCTGGCTATGTGTATATCAGGATGATTTCTGACTTTGTCCTATTTATAATTCCTTTCACTGCAAACTAGATTTTAAAATCTCTTGGCCCAGGAGAACATTTCCCTGACTCCAGTGTTATTCATGGACTGAGTCAGAGGGTGAGCTGGAATCCTTGCTTATTTAGAGGGACAGGTGTATATGGCTTTTCCCAGAATGTCACTCAGGGCTCTTCATGTCTGCCTCGTGACACACCAGGAAGAGTGATGATATGTGTAGGCCCCATGAGGGGGGAAAGACAGAGGCCACCCGCCCGAGACTACCGACCGGGCGCCCCGACTGTTCCCGATGCCCCTGTAGCCCCGAGGTCCCAGGGGATTGAGGTTTCGGCCCAGGGGCAGAGCTGCTCAACCTCAGTCCTCTTTGAAGCGTTTAGTGCTTGAGAGCTCCTTGACTGTGAGTCAGAGCGAGGTAGGTTTAAGCCTCGACTCCACCACTCAAGAAGCTTGTGATCTTGGCTGAGCTCTTTGCATTTTAAGCTAGCGTTGCCTCCAGTTCCTTGATTGTACTCGGCATGTTGCGTTGCTCAGCTGCCAGTGGCCAGTGGCCATAGCATATGATGAGAGGATCAGGGCCGATGGAGAACATTTCCATGGAAGCAGAAAGCTCTATCCAGCCCTGCAAACAGCCCCTGACGATGGCTGTTTCGTTTTAGGGCCTGGGCCCAACCACCAGGGTCCACGCTCGCTGTTTAACAAACGGGATGGTTATTCTCCTTGGGGGTAGAACATTCTGCTCCTTTTCTGTGGACATTTTTGTCTCTGCTTTTACAGCTACCTTATATGCTCAGGTAGGTACAAAGGAAGCCTTTTTGACACTTTATAAACAAGAAATATAGATTCCTTTTGCTCTTTAAACCTTTCCGATGCCTTTCTGTTCCCTTTGCTCCGTGCTTATGAAAGGTGATGGGGCGGCACTGGGGCCTGAATCTTTACACGGCCTGGAAGTAACTGGAAATGCTGGATTCTCACCTCCACCACTAGCCATTCCAAATGGCCTTGCTTCTGTAAGCACCAGGCTCTCCCTCTGTGCTCATCTACACACATCGACGTTAAAGTTAAATTGCTGGGAGTTCCTGTGGTGGCTCAGCAGGTTATGAACCCAGCCAGGATGCCAGAGGACGCAGGTTCGATCCCTGTCCTCGCTCAGTGGGTCTGGGAACCTGCGTTGCCTTGAGCTGTGCTGTAGATCACAGGCATGGCTCAAATCTGGCGTGGCTGTTGCTGTAGTGTAGCCCAGCAGTGGTAGCTCCGACTCAACCCGTCGCCTGGGAACATCCATATGCCGCAGGTGCAGCCTGGAAAAGCAATAATAATAATAATAGTAAAGTTAAATTCTCAACAGGGTGGGGACAGTGCCTCGGACCTTCCAGGCAGCTGACATCCTAACCAGAGTTCCTCGGGAAGAGAAGAGATTGACCAAGATGTGACCCGAGTCTGAACCGCGACATGCTCGCAGCTCTACTTGGGCGTAATTAAAATATCCCAGATGGAAGATGGCTTCAGACAAGGCAGGACAGGGGAAGATCTGTATCCTCAGTTGTCCAAGTGCACATAACAACAAAACAGAAGGAACTAGCGACGAAAAATCTAGTGACTGATAACTGACTCGCTGGCCGACCGATGGCATAAGGAAACAGCAAGTATCTTTTGTGCCTCCCTGACTTTGAGCCTGGGTCTCGGGGCGGATAAGGGGTGCCATCAGCTTGCACAAAGGAAAGTCAGTGTGTCAAGCTGGCTTCGGAGGTATCAGGTTGAGTTTGGTCTTGGACCTTCCTGGGAGGCTTAAATTATGCAGTCCTTTTAAGCTTTTCTGAGTATAAATTATTAACCTTTTTTGACCTTATCTTTGTATTTACTTATCTAGGTAAAGCCAATTTAAATACGGTGGCAGACTGTCCCTCAGAGTTCTTTTCTCTGAGGCTGTCCTGTCATAAATAGCACTCCTCAGTAGATTGAAGATGAAAGCGCATTTCAGTAAAGGAAATAGCTGACAAGATACTGAACCCGTTTTGGCAGAAAACTTAACATTCAGCCTCAATCCACTGAAACTGTCAAATGAGACTACGCATCCTCATGAAGAACAAAGAGGAGCATCCGGAGGAGGGGGCGGAGGGGAGCCCGAGGTGGGCCGGGAGAGGGAGGCCCCGGAAACCAACAGGCAGGTTCTCGCTCTCCATCAAGGCTCCTCTTTTTCGCTTGGACCACTCAGTAAACACACAGCTCTTATTTGCTTTATTTTCTCATGTGGAGAATGGGGATGGGGGCTTAGGGACATTCGCACGGCTGTTTAATACATGTAACAGACATGCAAGCATGGGGTGCTCTTGCCATCTTGTTGGAAAGAATAAGGAAAAGAAATTCAGGTTGCACGTATTAAAAGGCCCTTATGCCTCTTCACCTCCTAGTGGTACTGCAGTGACCTTTCGCCACCCTTCACAAGGCCTTCTGTTTTGTTGCTGGGTTTTATTAAGAAAAATGGGGCTTGACACCTGCGATGCTGGTGGTCTTCCAGGGAATTTTCCCAGCTCGTGGCTGTCCGGAGTGGGTTGCTCCCAGGATAATCAGTCAGGTAGATGGGTTTTAGCTGCTGATTGCAGTTGTTGCCATAATGTGCTACTCTGGGCGCCTCCTGAAACAGCCCGCTTCTCATCAGTGCAGCCCCAATGCCAGCGCTCCACCCCTCTGGAATTACACTGTCTGCACTTGTCTGCCTGCTTAGCCAAGGGGTTTCTTTTGCCATGACCTTGCTCTTGAGTAAGAGGTGGCAAGCTGTGTGGGGGTGTTTCCACGTCAGGGGGCTGAGCCCTCCTTTGCGCCTCAGCAGATAGGAGAGGGGCTTTCCATTTCGGCTTTACCAGTCGTAGGCAAGCAGCACTCGGCCTAGGGAGGGCCGGCCTGAAGCTTACTGAGTGCTTTGTTTTGCTTGTCATCAGATAACTTGATAAACACAAAATCAAATCTGTCAGATGTTGATGCCAGCGTTTGAGCCATTGCTGAAGCTCCCTTAAAACTGCCACTGCTAATAAAATTGTATCATAAGATAGGTTTTGGATGTTTGCCCACTAGTGTATGCCCTCTGATGATTAGAATCCATCCGGGGCCGCTTTTCCGGGGTCCCGAGGAATCGGACCCAGTGGTCCCTGAATGCGCTCCTCTTCCGTCTCCGCTTTGCGCCCAGGCTGCCTCCCCCGAACCCGAGAAGGCTTTCAAGGGTTCAAGGTAGGTTCTGGTGTCAGACTGGGCCCTGAGGCATATGACCTGCAGCGACGGAGGGGGAGTTGGATCTAAGTCTGTCTGGACTGCAAGCCTCCTCGTGTCCGCCACACCGCCTCCTGACGAGTAGGCTGCCCTGATGGTACATTAGGATGCAAGCAAGTTTTCAAAGACCCTACAGTAGGAATTAAGAGCTTGGCCTTAACTTTGGACAAGTTACGTAGTTCTCCAGTGAGAGTATAGTAGTACTTCCATCCCAGCATGTTTTCATGATTAAATGAGTCATGTATACGGAGCAATGAAAAGGGTGTCTGACTCAGAGTATAGACCTGATAAGCATCCATATTTCACAATCCAGGTAATCGTAACGGTACCACCCCTGGAAGGAATGATTAAGAAAGGCATGAGGCAGGACCACTGCTGCTGTCAGTTTCTGTCCCGAGCAAGGAGATTAAGTCTAAAGAAATGACATGTGCAAACCTTTCCTTCTCCTGATGTCTTCGCATGTAGCTTCCCGTCACTGTTACGACCAATATCTGGCAAGTGACATAGAAGGACCCACCAGGCTTGCTTCCTCAGTAAGACTACCTGCATTTTAAAAAGATTTCAAAACCAGTATTTTCTTTCTTTTTTTTTTTTTTTTTTTTTTTTTTTGTCTTTTGTTTTTTTGAGGGCCAAACCTGTGGCATATGGAGGTTCCCAGGCTAGGGGTCTAATCCGAGCTACAGCAGCCGGCCCACACCACAGCCACAGCAACACGGGATCCCAGCTGCGTCTGGGACCTACACCACAGCTCACGGCAATGCTGGATCCTTCACCCACTAAGCGAGGCCAGGGATCGAACCTGCATCCTCATGGATCCTAGTCGGGTTCAGGAACCTCTGAGCCGTGACGGGAACTCCCAGAACCAGTATTTTCTAGTGCTTCCATGCAGTGCGAATTACAGCTGCCAACTGGAAGGTGACTCCCTTCCTCAGACTTGTCTACCAAATTGAAATTTAGTTGGGTTTTGCCAAAAAGCATTTGGGGACGTCTCTTCTCACCATGAATCTCTTATTATAGCTACCGTCTCAGGTTCAAGAACACATAAACATGACCTGTTTTCTCTTCTTTCTTTTTAGTCTCTTCAGCATAGGGGATCTGGTTGTTTTGTTTTATTTTGTTGTTTTTTAAATTAAAAAAAAAAAAAGAAAAAGAAAAAAAAAACAGGCACCCAGGAAATCCAGAAATGGATCCCTTGGAATCCTACAGAGGCTGAATGCTGCGGCTGGGAATGAGGTTCCCAGGACTAAAGACTTAATTACACGAGTCAAAGTTTGATTTAAATTGTAAATTCTCTGTTGATACCTAATTTCAATCGCGGTTGAAGTGAATGGAATTTTAAAGACCAGAGGCGGCCACTCGCAGACAGGAGCCCCATCTAGAGGCAGAACTTCGTGGTTTTCCTTCTCTCTCATTTTATTTTCCTCCTGAGTGTTTATTCACACCGTCCCATTGCGGGAGGAAGGGGAATATTCACAGATTCGTGGTCAAGAGAATGGTTTGCTGGTCTCTCGGGGAGGCCGAGGGCTGTTTGAAGGAGAGGCAGACATTTGGGGGGCGGGGGAGGCTGCCATGGAGGGTCACTGCCAGAGCATTGTCTGTGCTCAGAAATTAGCCCCAAGGATCCCCCCGCATTTAGCGGGTGAGCCCCCCTCATTTAGCGGGTGAGCTTTACAGTGAGAACCCCTGAGGACAGGGCGGGGGACCGCAGGTCACGAGAGGCGCCCAAATCCCAAATGCAAAGTGACAGTGATGTTAAACCTGGCACCTCACCTGCTCGCTCACCTTACAGCCTGGCTTCTGTGGGGAAAGGGACTCGGGGCAGGGACCTGGCGGTGCTTCCAGCCTGGTGGCCAGCAGGACAGGGGCTTTTCATTTCCTCCGGCTCCCTCTTGGTGATGTTACTGTGCGTGGCTGTGCTGTGACACTCCTGGAGAGGCGTGGGGTACTCCTATCCATCTCTGGGTTTACACTTGGAAAAAAATCACAATTGAGAATAACGAGGTTTAAAAAGCATCTGTTTATTAGAGAGGACCCTATCGGCTCTCTCCAAGTTCACTGAACCCTCATTCACGCTTTGCTTAGGACGAGGTGATAAAATGGAAAATTGATTGCGTGTAGGAGGCCAGATTTAATCCAGGCCAGTCGAGCTGACAATTTTAACTGAATTATGTATGGCAATTTCCCCCTTATCCGGAGCAAGTGATCCTGAGTGGAAGGCACAACCAGATGAACAAACACACTGTGCCCATTTGCATAACCCAGCCTGCTTGTGCTCCTGGAGGAACTGCCCTCCACGCCGCCGCAGGGCTCCCGGGACCTGGGGTGGGAATTTTTAAAAAAAGGAGGAGAATAGCATGACACTCAGATGGAAGACCCTGGGCTTAGGAAATGAATGTGCAGAGGCAGCACCGCTGAAGGTGGCTGGGAAAAGAAAGCTACACTCTATGTGATCAAACCAGGCCCAACCAGCAGTTCTTCAGGAAGGAAACCATTTATGGGGTAATAACTACCCCTCCCCCCTCTTGAGGACAAAATCCTGTTATTTTTGTGGCAAGATGCCTAAAAAATACCAAGAGAACACTACCAAAAAAATAGATGGGGCGTTTAAGACAACTGGATATGTGCCTGTGTGGGCGGGTTAAAATCTGTATGTACTGGAAGCAGCTCGCAGCCTTTGTGAACTGCAGTGACAGCTCCCACCACCAGTTCCTGGATCTGCAAAACCTCCAGACTCAGAAAGGCAGAGGTCACCCACGCCCACGA
The DNA here is from genome assembly GCF_054392235.1 of Sus scrofa. Lineage (NCBI taxonomy): Eukaryota > Metazoa > Chordata > Mammalia > Artiodactyla > Suidae > Sus > Sus scrofa. Next base: position 6,280,882 of record NC_139383.1, read on the forward strand.
AAAATCAAATAAGAAAGGCTTTTGTGTGCTGAGCTTAAAAGCTTGTTCTCCCGCTGATGTAAACAGCATATCTCTGATGCAGACCAAGGCGAACCGTTAAATTTCAGCCCGAGCCCCTCCTGGGTCCCTTAACCAGTGTTAGTAATAAACGGAGCCCCGGAGCCCTCCCCCCCCACCCCCGGAGCCTCTGTGCACACACAGGACACGTCGCAGGCACGCAGTGTGGAAAAAGCATTTTGCCGCTGCCAGTGTGCTGGGTCTTACATCACTGTCGTATTAGTCTAAGCAGAATAGAGCAGATTGTTTATTTTGGTTTAGCTCCGCTGCAGGCTGTAACATCAGCTGTAACTCCTAGAATGACAAATTCCAATGGCAATGTCACCGATTAAGCAAGAGGAGGAAGATCCCGATAAGCATGTTTCCCCCAGGGGGGTGTGATGGGGGCGGGGTGCGTCTGGATCTGTCTGCAAAATCAGTCCCGATCCAGGCAGCCCCTCCTCCTCCCGTTTCAATCACTTCCCTCTTCCCTGCATTGATCTGTAACAGCCACGGCTTCCTAAGGGTTAAACAGGCCAAGTCCTTCATTTCTTTGAAAATACTAATGAGAGAGGATTCCTGCTTTTTTCTGTAGAGCGTATTTAACTCTTTCCATATTTCGCAGTTTAAAGAATGTGCAGAATTGAATACGGAAACCCCGGGGGTGAGAAAGCATGAGTGGGTGCAGGAAGCGGCAGAGTACGCGGGCTTGCTCGGCCTCCGGGAGCTCCAGTGCCACCCAGGGCCCCTGTTTCCCGGGGGTGCAGGCTCCGAGGTGGGGGCGCCCCGTATTTACCTGCTGCACGTTTAACTGTCACAGAGCTATGCAGGGCACCTGGATCTGCAGCCCCACTGCCCATCCTGGGGTGGGCAGTGGCGTTTGGCGCCCTGCTCAGTCAGCTGGGGCACACGGCCTGGGTGGTCTCTCTGGTCCCCATGGGCCACCTCCACTGTGGTCAGAACTTTCCTCCAGCCCCTAGAGCCAGGGCTGTATGGCATCAGCTTCATACACGTTAGCTGAAACCCTTCAAACTGTGAGGCAAGAGGGTACCATTATCCTCATTTCACAGGAGACCCCCCCAACCCCACGTGTATAGCGATGTGGGGAACGGTGGTGTGTGTGCAATATAACCATCTAGACTTTCCAGCCAGCCGGTTCTTAATGAGAGCGTTCGCCTTTCTCAGCTGGAAAGTAAGGATAAAACATCCTGCCTCACTGAAGTTAATACTCAAACTGCGCATCAGGGGAGTTCCCGCTGTGGCTCAGCGGTAACAAACCCAACCAGTTTCCATGAGGATGTGGGTTCCATCCCTGGCCCCGCGCAGTGGGTCAGGATCCAGGATTGCCGTGAGCTGTGGTGGAGGTTGCAGACACTGCTTGGATTCTGTGTGGCTGTGGCTGTGGTGTAGGCCGGCTGGCTGTAGCTCCCATTCGACCCCTAGCCTGGGAACCTCCATACGCTGTGGGTGCGGCCCTAAAAATCAAATGAAAAAAAAAAAAAAAAAAAACCAAAAAACCCTGAGCATGAGTTTATTACATTTCCCCAAACACGTTATGGGTAAGAACCGTTGAAAAATAACACTGCTTGATTTCTGAAGGCTTTTTGGAGAATGTGAAGATTGGGACTGAGCATGCAGGGGTTTTTTGTTGTTGTTTTGTTTGTTGTTGTTTCTGGTAAATTAGGTGTGGTTCGCTGTGGAGCCTGAGATGGTCTCAGCCACCGGTTTTCTCATGCGGGCGTGTCCCAGCCTCCCAAAGCGGGGAGTCGGTTTTCTGTTACCTGGCTGTGCAGATCCACTCTGAGAGAAGCAGCTTTGACAAACACTTGGCGTTTACCCAGCACACACACGTCTCTGCTGCTAAATCAGCGCCTAAATGCGTGCGGGCGCCGGAGAAGGCTTCCTTCTGATGCCTGGGAGTCCCGGCTGGTCCACGGAAAAGGAGGAGGCGCAGAGCGGTGGCCACGCCCCCCGGGTACCTGAGACCAGCTACTCCCTGGCTTTTCTTCTTCCACTTCCTGAGACATGGTTCTCTTGGTTGGGACAGTTTTAAGCCACAGTGTGCTTTTTCTCACCATCTTTGAGTGTTTCATCATTTTAGAGGCTCAGGGTAGCATGTTTTCTAATTAATTGCTTTCCCAGGGCTTCAGAACCAAGCCATAACCATGGCTTTAAAAATAAATCGCGGAGTTCCCGTCGTGGCGCAGTGGTTAACGAATCCGACTAGGAACCATGAGGTTGCGGGTTTGATCCCTGCCCTTGCTCAGTGAGTCAAGGTTCCGGCGTTGCCGTGAGCTGTGGTGTAGGTCGCAGACGCGGCTCGGATCCTGCGTTGCTGTGGCTCTGGCATAGGCTGGCAGCTACAGCTCCGATTCGACCCCTAGCCTGGGAACCTCCATATGCTGCAGGAGCAGCCCAAGAAATGGCAAAAAGACAAAAAAAATAAATAAATAAATCGCGAGTCATGATTTGCTTGAAGTTGGTAGGTTAGCTAGTGCAGTTCTGAAACAAGGGACTCTGAGTAAAAATTCCAGTAGGAGGCTAAAGTGCTCCCAACAGCCTGGTAGATGCAAACTGAGCTGTCCCTCCAGCACACCCCAGGCCCCCTACCTGTGAAGCCCAGAGATTGTGCCCCCCACCCCCGCCACTATAGGAGGTGCTAGCCTCAAACGCAACCGCTTTATTAGCCCTAAAATGGATCAGATGCTACAGAGTCACTCAAGTCTCCAGGAAGCTGTAAGCACACGCCTACCCCGCACTGCTCACTCCATCCCTACCCACCTGCCCAGAAACCATGGAGGAGTCAGAGAAGGCTCCTGTTTGGGGAAAGTCCCCACAGGATGAGAACCTAGGAAGGCAGATAAGAACTTGTCAGTATGGCAGACAGCGGGGAGTGCTGATGGACCTGGACCAGCACCGGGGGAGAGACTTGACATTTTAGTCAAAACCTGTCTATTTGCATTTTTCTAGGCAGGCATTGCACCCGCATTTTAAGCAGCTTAACGAATCTCAATACAACCTCATTCTGTTTCTACAAGAGCCTTTCTGAAGACCTGAAGCAAAAGGATTAGGAAGTAACTCAGCCTCAGGGCAGATGCCTCAGAACTCTGAGAGTCATCTGGCCACACAGGAGGCCTCTCTGTGGTGGGCCCACGCGGAGATTCCAGAATCCGGTCCCGTAGGCTGGAGTGGTTTCGCCTCCTGGGATTTGGTGCGGCCAGGACTTGCAAACCTTTCCGGCCAAGTCCGTCAGAGAGAGGGGAGGCCTGAGGAGAGTGGGGGCGGGGTGACTCTGTCTCCTGTGTCCCCAGGCCCCCTAGTGTGAGGCCTCACTGGCACTGTTCTGGAATGACCTGGTTCTTAGAGACCCAGCTGTGTGACTTCTCACTAACCTTCTGTAAAGTGGGGCAATGCTAGGCCTCTCTTCAGGCTTCAGTCTACAACCGTGGTTCCTAAAGGGGTGTGGGGGTGGGGAAGGACAGGGGATCCCCCCACCCCGTTCATTCCTCCTGCCCCACCCCAAGCGAGACATTTGGCAACTTGAGGAGACAGCTCAGGTTGTCACAGTTGTGGAGAGAGGGTGCTATTAGCATCTAGTGTGGAAATCTAGAGATGCTGCTAAAACAAACTGCCGAGTATGGGCAGCAGACCCCCCACCCCCACCCCCCCTGCCAGTAGAGTGCTACCCACCTGGCCCCAGATGGCAGCGGCTCTGAGCAGTCCCCTGTGCGGTTAGGACATGTGTTAATCTGTGCAAACACACTGTGAATACAAAGCTCCAAGGAAGCCAGGACAGGCTGCCCTGTGTTACAGCTTCTCCGTATACCCAGCTGGGGATCTCCTAGCATCTGATAAGTAGGGCCATAATTCTCAGTAACAGACCTCCGTCCAATCAAGTATGAAGATCCTAAAACTCTGTGGTTTCTATGGAACCCTATAAAGCTATCTCTGTTTTGATTTTAAAATTCAGGCACCCCTAATAAACATTGGCATTTCTTTTCTTTTCTTTTCTTTTTTTTTTTTTTTTGAGCTTGCACATTACCAAAAAGTGGTTGTCAATTGGTTGAAAAGTTTCAGGAGTAAATAATGAGGCTTACATGACTTGAAAAGGAAGAAATATGTGAATCCAGTGATCTAACACTGTCTTGGGTGCTGTCCAGTAGTAACATGTGTGCCCGGGTAACTAAGCAGCCCAGGAGACCCTGCCCTGGGAAAACTTCAAATGGAGATAAGCCCAAGATGGTCAGACAGATGTGGGATCCAGAGTGTAGGGGACATTCTGGAGATCCCTGGGACGCATGGCTCCCTGGCACATCCTGTGTGGCCATGGCCTTAGCTGCTGCTGCTGCTCTGCTGCTGCTGCTGCCAGAAGCCTTCCCAGTGGGGATGCAGACCTGGGCTGAGCATCTGCAGGCCTCACCTGTGCTGGGAGAGGCTGCACCCCATCTCCCTCCCCTCCCCTTCTCCTCCCATCCCCCCCCCTCCCCAGCTCCCTCCCCCATCTCCACCACACCTGTCTCCTTCCCTTAGCTTCTGTTGCTTCTGGGCTCTGACTGGGGGACTGAGCCAGCTGACTCTTACCTCTGCACCATGATTAAAAGAACCCATCCATATTCAACGTGAATTTGCCGCTTCTAAGACAGTAAGAGTCCACAAAAACCTAAGAGAGGAAAAGAACGCGTCTGCTTCGCTCACACAGTACTCCCTCTTCATGCCCTGCAGTCCAGAGCTGATTATTTTGCAAGGTATCTCCTTGAAGCGCATGGCTGGTGTTGGGAAAATCAGGAACCCCCATGAGGGCCTGGGATTTCTCTCCTGTCAGTTGACATGTCAAGGTGGTTTTGTGAGTGGAATGCAGGACGCTGAGATTTCTTCCCTTCTGTCACTCCGTGTTGATGTTGAGCTGGGTATGTGAGGAGGAAGCAGATAATCTGAAAGCAGCTGACGTGTCACATGTACTTAGAAATACATCTGGACAAAAAACAGCTTCACGTCCAATGAACATCAGTCAGGTGATACAGGCCAGTTCTTAGTACAAAGCTTTCCTGTGTATTTCATTGTGTTTTGTGTTGCTAGTGTATGCGTGGAAGCTACACAGCCCCTGTGTGCTTCTCTCTATATATGAGATCGTTTTAAGTTGTTGGTCTCTTAATTGCAAGTGCATCTCCAGTGTCCTGCATTTGTACCCTCTTCTCACGATTTCTGATTTTGGTGGCATATTTGTGCCTGGATGATTTCCTACCTTTACTGTATATGTGCCTTTGCTGATGAGCCTTGTCATTGGTGGTATTTTTGTTTCTAGTTGTGGCCTTTTCTTTTCTGCCTAGAGAAGTTCCTTTAGTATTTGTTTAAAGCTGTTCTAGTGTGGCTGAATTCTCTTAGCTTTTGCTTATCTGGGAAGCTTTTGATTTCTCCTTCAAATCTGAATGAGAGCCTTGCTGGATAAAGTAGTCTTGATTGGAGGTTTTTTCCCTTTCATCATGTTAAGTACATCCCGCCACTCCCTTCTGGCCTGCAGAGTTTCTGCTGAAAAATCTGCCAATAACCTTGCTGGGGTTCCCGTGCATGTTATGTGTTTCTTTTCCCTAGCTGCTTTCAGTATTTTCTCTTTGTCTTTAATTTTGGTCAATTTGATTAATATGTCTCGAGGTGTTCCTCCTTGGGTTTATTTTATATGGTACTCATTGTGCTTCCTGGATTTGAGTGAGTAGTTTCTTTCCCATGTTAGGGAAGTTTTAGGCTATTATCTCTTCAAATATTTTTTCTGTCCCTTTCTTTCTCTCTTCTCCGTCTGGTATAATATGGATGTTAGTGTGTTTAACGTTGTCCCAGAGTTCTTTTAGACTGTCTTCATTTCTATTCAATCTTTTTTCTCTTTTCTGTTCCGCATCCGTAATTTCCACTACTCTGTCCTCCACCTCGCTTATTCATTCTTCTGCCTCCTGTATTCTGCTCTTGGTTGCTTCTAATGAATTTTTTTATTTCAGTTATTGTATTTTGCATCTCTCCTTGCTGAAGTTTTAAATCTTGTGTTTCTCTGCTCAGTGTTTCCGTAAATTATCCATCTTTGCCTCCAGTTTATTTCCAATGTCCTGCATCATCTTCAGCATCATCAGTTTAAAGTCTTTTTCCTGGGGGCTGATAATCTCCAGATCACTTAGCTGTCTTTCTGGTTTTTTTTCTTGTTCCCTTAGCTGACTTATAGTACTCTGCTTTTTCATTTTTGTAGATTTTTTGGTGTGGTCTCCTTTTTGCAGACAATAGAGCTGTAGCCTCTGTTATGTCTGATGTCTGCCCCCTTGTGACTGAAGCTGGTACAGGCTCTTGCTATAGGCTTCCTGGTGGGAGGGACTGCCCACTGGTAGGTGGGGCTGATTCCTATTCCTCTGGTGGGTGGGGCTTTGTCTCTGGATGAGATTAGAGGTGGCTGTGTGCCTGGGGGGTCTTTAGGCAGCCTGTTTACTGATGAGTGGGGCCAGAGATTCCCAAACTGGCCACCTCCAGAGGAACACACCCCAGTGAATATTCCTGAGAGCTTTGCTTCCAATGTCCTTCCCCCAGAGTGAGTCACATTCACCCCTGTTTCCCAGGAGATCCCCCAAGAACTGCAGTCAGGTCCAACCCAGATTCCCATGGAGCCTCTGCTTTGCCCTGGGACCCAGTGCACGCTAAAGCCTGTGTGCGCCTTTCAAGAATGGGGTCTTTTCCCCTCAGTCCTGAGGAGCTCCTGTTCACAAGCCCCACTGACCTTCAATGCCAGATGCTCTGGGGGCTCTTTCTCCCAGGGCCAGAACCCCAGGTGGGGATTTGATGTGGGGCTTGGAACTCTCACTCCTGTAGGTGAGTCTCTGTGATCTAGTTACTTTCCAGTCTGTAGGCCTCCCACCAGGGAGGTGTGCGGTTGCTTATGTTGTGTAACTGCCCCTCCTACCTCTCGATGTGGCCTCCTCTTTGTCTTCTGGAGTAGGATATCTTTTTGAAAGTTTCCAGTCCATTTGGTTGTAATTTTGTTGTTTTTGTGAGAGAAGGTGAGCTCCAGTCCTTCTATTCCACCATCTTAATCCCTCTCCCCCCGCCCCCGTGTGCTTCTCTAGTTATCTGAGTCTCTCAGTCAAAGCTTTCTCACTGATGAGGCTGTGGATCCAGTTACCCTGGGGACCAGTGAGCAGCTTTCTTCATTCTGGCAGAACCATACTGCCATCACCAAGGAACAGGTGTTTGCTCTGGATCAAAAGGGAGCCAATGGCAGTGAGATGACCCAGAGCCTGGGACACAGCAGCCTGTGTTTCTCCCCAGCCTGTGCACCTGCTGACCTGATGAGGGTGATGCCGGAAAGATGGTACCAGAATCCGGGTTCTTGTTCACGGCAGTCGAAGAATGAACTCCACGAACACAGAGGCAGCAAGCAAGCAAAATTTTTATTAAAGGAAAGCAGACTGGGAGGGGGGAGAAGAGTCTTCCCTTTCTCTATTGTCCTATAAGGGTTTTTATTCCTTAAAGTTCGGGGCTTAAGCAGAGAGACACTTAAAGTTGAAGAGGTCTCATGTCAAAGCCAGGGAGGCTTTGGATTAGTGACAAGTGACAGACAAGGCGGTATGGGGATGGGGGCGTCTGGGGACAAATCCTAACACTACTTCACTGTGGAACAAGATTTCGGGCAAATCGATTTGACCTGGTCGAGCCTTACCTCACCCCGAACATGGGCTAACGCAGTATGACTGCCGTGCAGGGGGCCTGGGAGAATCAGGTCCCCAGATAAAGTGGCGCCAGCACGTTCCCCAGCATCCAACCCAGCAGAGATGGTCACCGGCAGCCGTCGTCCCCAGCCCCCCGCCCCCACTCCCACGGGGATAAAAATCCCTGGTGTAAAGGTGCCTGCAAGGTGTATTCCCATCCAGCCCCTGCACTGGCAAGTGTCCTTGGCATTCAAAGCTAAGTGGTGTGAAGGCTTACAGATTCAGAGGCCCCCAGGTCCCACCCACAGAAGCTCTGACAGTCTCCTCAAAAGCTTCCCTGGGCTCCTGGAGCCCAGAAATTGCGTAGCAGTTTGCTGGCCCGAGGTGAGGAGCAGGCGTCCCATCCACTAAGCTCTGAGGGTGCAGGAGCCGTCCAGTGTCTCCCCCAAGACTGCCTTGGACAGCAGCTTCTAGAACCATAGGATCCCCCCGGAAGGGGGAGTGGAACCTGCAGGGACCTCTCCCCGACGCGACCTCAGAAATCAGCTCCGAGTCCAGTTATATCCAGTATCACTCACTTGCCTTATTGTCATACCACTGGGACTGCTGGGGAGGCAGGGAGCCTAAGCAGATGTGAAAACCGCCCAAAGCCCAGATTTGTAAAAGGTCTCCAAGGGAGAACGAAAACTGTCACAAAAATCAGGCCATCAAAGCAGTTTGCTTCGAGGAGGGCCCGTGTGTGTGTGTGTGTGTGTGTGTGTGTGTGTGTGTGTGTGTGTGTGTGTGTGTGTGTGTGTGTGTGTAAGACACACACCTCCTTCTGGGCTCCGACTCCACTGTCACTGCTGCTCTGTGTGGTCCTCGGCTCCCAGCCCAGCATCAGAGGCAGAGGTCCGGGGTCAGCTCTAGCAGCTGTGACAAGGGACAGGACAACTGAGGGAGAGGAGGCTGGACAGCTGTGCAAAAGCAAGAGCAATGGGGCCAGTTCACCCGCAGGAAGCAGTGCCCACTGCGCGCCCAGGGGCTGGCCGGGTTCAAGTTCGTCCCTGCTCATCCCGAGGCCCCTGAACCACAGGATCATGTCTGTGATACTTTTGGGAACAGGGAGTCACATCAAAAATGTCCTCAAAATCCGTAAAGTTAAAAATGTTTGCAAACTTAAATATTCCTAATGTTGGGTTCTTCTTTTTCTAAAAGACAGCTGAAAAATGAGAAAGTCCTATGCTATATCTTTCTTAGTAAAGCTTTACTGTGACTTAATTGACTAAGTTTTCCTGAATTGAGGAGAGGACTAGTGACTGATGCCTCGATTATGCCCATAGTAATTTGCTGGTTACTCAGAGGCGGTGAGGTCCATAGGGCTTGACCGAAAAGGAATCTTCCTGACTGTTCAGACCTTTCATCTCAAAACACACAGGAAGGGTGATTTCTTCATTCCTAAAGGTCTCAAATTTGTCCTTTTGATAACTGGGGACATATCATGGGAACAAAAACAATTTCGAGTTAATGAGCAGAATGGTGGCATTCTAGAGAAAGAAGAGGGACCGATAAAGACGCTTGTGATCAGTATGCCTGGTGGATAATTAGGGAGGGAACTCGGTCAGAAACAGAATTCTGTTGTGCTTTTCTGATTTGAAACAACGGTCTACAATTTAAAATGGCAAATCAACGTAAGTGAATCTGAGGTAGAGCCCCAATTTCTAATCCAAGTTGATCATATATATATATTTGTCTTTTTAGGGCCGTACCTGCAGCACATGGAGGTTCCCAGGCGAGGAGTTGACTCCGAGCTGCAGCCGCCAGCCTCCGCCACAGCCACAGCAATGTGGGATCCGAGCTGCATCTGTGACCTACGCCACAGCTCACGGCAACACCAGATCGTTAGCCCACTGAGCGAGGCCAGGGATCGAACCTGTGTCCTCATGGATGCTACTCGGGTTCGTTCTCTCCCAAATTGATCATATTTTTAAAAATTCAATGCCACTGTTACCGGGGTGTATTTATTTTCTGATAATCCTACTTTCACTGATAATTTGCTCAGGGTCTGAAAAATGTGTTTGCCCACACTTTTCTGTCGGTGACATTCACGTGTGGCAATTGGAGAACCCGGGCTCCGGGGAGTGCCTGTGACCCGAGAGGAAGGGGCCATTTGAAAATGATGTTATTACCACGGTCCTCCGATTAGCTGCAGCCTCTCAGTAACCTGTACTCATGGTGATGAAGTTGAGTGAGAGCAAATATGCAAATGCTTTAGATGCAGAAAGACGTGTGAATTATGGATGCTGTTTGGCCGGGGAATACATGGGAGTTAGGTGGACAGACGTCTGTGGCTACTTTTATATGCAGCTGTCCTCCAAGCTTATTACACACCCGCAGTTCAAAATAGCTTCATCGGGAGTTCCCTGCTGTGGCTCAGCAAAAATGAATCTGACTAGTATCCATGAGGATGCAGGTTTGAGCCCTGGCCTCGTTCAGTGGGTTAAGGATCCAGCATTGTCGTGAGTTGTGGTGTAGGTCACAGATGCAGCTCCAGTCCCGAGTTGCTGTGGCTGTGGTGTAGGCTGGCAACTACAGCTCTGATTCGACCCCTAGCCTGGGAACCCCCATATGCCGTGGGTGCGGCCCTAAAAAGACCAAAAAAAAAAAAAAAAGTCATCTTCATTAGAAAGACCCTCGTCCTGAGTCCCTACCTGGATGCAGCGTGGCATCATCTTGTGGCCGTAGAGTCTGCCACCCCAACCGCACATCAAGACCACACACTCTGGGGGACTTCTCTTTCCAGAGACGGGGTCATAAGTCCTCCTGTTTGGGAGGCCTGTTCCAGTCCTGCATTTTTGCATGACTTTTTCCTCTCAAACGCAGCTCGCTGTGTTCTTTTCTACGTGCCTCTGTGTTTAATTGGAGCTGTCAGAAAGGCTAGCAAGCACATGTATTGAATGTCTTTGGGAAAGGAAGTTATGGGTTAAGGCTTCTGCCAGATTCAATCTTTGTTTTGGCATGATTCGAAAATGTGTGTTGGCCATCTGTCTGGAATTGACTGGGTGGAACCGGCAAGCTCGCCCTGCTTCTGAGACGGGAGTGGTCACCACCGTTCACGGGAGAAAGATGACAGCGAACAAAACACGGGCACAGACGTGCACAAATTGAACTCTTAGGAACCTTCACTTTTGCATTTGTGCAGTAATAGGTTTTCCACAAGAATGAACAGAAATGCTTTATTTCTGTTACATTCACGGTAGGGGTGTGTGTGTGTGTGTGTGTGTGTGTAAATATGTGCTTTATCACAGCTTAACCCAAACTTTGCTTTATACTCTCACTCATCAAGTTACTAATTTATTTTAATACAGTATTTGCTGTTTAAATGTATTTTTTTTCTACTTTTTAACCAAATTCTATTTATTGTATGTATTCTCATGTTGAATTTCCGAGCAATAGCACCAGGTCGTCTGCTGCTGCCGTGTTTTGATGTCGTAAGGACAACAGCTGACAGTCATGAGTGCTTCCTACGTGCTAGATTGCTAGAACTTTTTAATTTTAACCAAAGTCTCCCAAAGAGTAGAGCCAAAATTATTCCTTATTTGAGAAGTGGAAGCTCAGCGTGGCTCCGGCAAAAAATAACGAGGAATTGAGCAAGAAGACACGCTATGCCATTCAGTGCATTCGTGTGGGCTACTTCACAGGCGCATAAAGAGACAAACTTTTCAAGGAAAAAACTCACAACTTGGATTTTCCTCAGAAGCAAAAAGGAGAAATTTATCTTCCAGCTTCCTCCTGTTTCCCATTACTACTTTCTTCTTTTTTTTTTTTCTTTTTTTTTCTTTTTAGAGCCACACCTGGGCGGACGTTCTCAGCCCAAGGGTCGAATCAGGGCTGCAGTTGCCAGCCTACACCACAGCCACAGCAATGCCAGATCTGAGCCACATCTGTGACCTACACTGCAACTTGTGTTAATGCCGGATCCTTAACCTAATCCACTGAGTGAGGCCCTGGTTTGAAGCCGCATTCTCACAGAAACAGCATCAGTCCTTAACCTGCTGAGCCACCAGGGAACTCCCTGTTTCCCATCACCTTTGATCAGAGTGTATTCCATGGGGAGCCAATGCCTGCATGTCCAGGCTGCAGCCCCGGATTGATTTTCAGAATCCCATGCCTGGGAGGCTATGACAGTTCCTTCAAGCTCAGTAGAGAGGAAGCTCCAAGCTGCAAGGGCGCCGTGTGTGGTACTGCGGGCAAAGTAAACCCAAGACTTTAATTGAGATTAAAGTTAAATCTCAAAGCCTTCAACCAGGACGCTCCCTGCAAAGGTGGCCCGGGTGACGCGGAGCCCAGTCCAGAAGGTGTTCTGAGCCAGGGTGACTTCCTGGGGAGCCTCTAAGCAGAGACAGGTATTCAGGTTGTGTGCGGACTGAGATTGTGCCATTTCGGGGGTCCTCTTTGAGAAAAAGGATACAGAGTCACTTTAGAGTTGAGGATAAGGAAATAAATCCTAACAGACTACAAATTTTAAAAAGCCAGCAGACACCATAAAAATCACACTTCTGGAAAAGGAACTGTTACTGAGTGAATCCAGTCCTGCTGCTCGCCGCTTACAAAATCAATTACATACTCACGAGTGTCGGTGGAAGGGGAAAGTGCCTTTAAGCAGAAGGCTGGCAATCGGGGGAGACGGTGGACTCCGCGTCCCCCCAAAACCACCTCCGAGGAGTCTGCTGGGCCGCGAAAGCTGTTAAGGGGAAACAGGGAAGTGACCTCAGTTCATGACTGAGGTGGGGGTCAGAATCGTCGCCTCCCCCACTGTGTGCGGGTTGTGTGCAGACTCATCAACTCCTCATGGTCTTTCTTGAGAGGCCAGCTTGTTCACACAGGTTGTTCAAGAGATTTCTGAAGGGGGAGCTAGAGGAGAGGTCTGGGTGTCTGGTAATTACTTGTTCTTCATGTCTGCTTCTTGGATCTATGGAAAGAACCAGAGAGTTAGGTAAGGTGTTATGTGATTAAAAGATGTGAAAAACCTGGGCCAGAGATGAGTAGACCAGGGAGGTGCCTGGTTTAAAAGTTGGTTGTGGAGTTCTCATTGTGGCTCAGTAGGTAAAGAACCCGACTAGTGTCCATGAGGATGTGGGTTCGATTCCTGACCTCGTTCAGGGGGTTAAGGATCCAGAGTTGCCGCAAGCCACAGCATCGTAGGTCAAAGATCCTGCATTGCTGTGGCTGTGGGGTAGTCCTGCAGCTGCAGCTCTGATTTGACCCCTAGCCTGGGAACTTCCATCTGCTCTGGGTGCAGCCTTAAAAAAACAAAGTTAGTTGCAATGTAGCTTCGCTCAAGTGACAAGAAATGGGGCTCCCTGCTGAGGGTGGCTTCCTGCAAAAAACTTACATAACCTAGTGGGTTTTTTTTTGTCTTTTTGCCTTTTCTAGGGCCGCTCCTGTGGCATATGGAGGTTCCCAGGCTAGGGGTCGATTCGGAGCTGTAGTCACCGGCCTACGACAGGGCCACAGCATCGTGGTATCCGAGCCACATCTGCGACCTACACCACAGCTCACAGCAACGCCGGATCCTTAACCCATTGAGCAAGGCCAGGGATTGAACCCAAAACCTCATAGTTCCTAGTCAGATTCGTTAACCACTGCACCAGGACGGGAACTCCATAACCTAGTGAACTGTCAGTTTCACAACTTCTTTTTGGAAACATAAGAAATTTTAGGCTTGTTTTCATTTTTAAATTTTTTTTTATTGTAGCATTTTTTATTACTCAATTACATGTACAGTTTTATAACGATCCTTAAAACCAAAATTTATAGCATTTCTGACCCAAACCCCCAGCACATCCCCCCACCCCCCAATCTGTCTCCTTTGGAAAGCATAAGTTTTTCAAAGTCTGTGAGTCAGTATCTGTTCTGCAAAGAAATTCATTGTGTCATTTTTTTTTTTTAATTCCACATGTAGGTGATAGCATTTGATGTTGGTGTCTCACTGTCTGGCTGAGTTCACTTAGCAGGATAATTTCTAGGTCCATCCATGTTGCTGCTCGTTTTAGGCTTGTTTTCAAGCTTGAGGAAATCTCTAGTCATTTTCTTTTATATAATGTCTGTAAGATTTCAAAGGATTTCAAGTTTTCTGACACAGTTACTACTCTCAAATATTCCATACATTGACAAGATTCATCAATAAATTTCAGTCTTCTTTATAGTAGTGTATTACGAGTTCAGTGCTGTTTTTGTCAATGTTAGTATATCATGTCAATTCAGCAAAACATTTCAATCTTTTTCCATCATAGACCTGTGATTATTCCTCTTCATTAGTTATCAACTAATTGAAACGTCAGTTCATTGCTTCCTATCGACATTTTTTGATGAATAATGTAGGAATGTGGTCCGTGGACTAGAGGACTTGCTTCTTCAGGCGTTTTGTTAGGCTGTGGCAGTTTGCATGCTGTTTGATCTAGAGTCTGGATTTCCTCCAGTTGAGTTGTTGTTGGATGCAGTGAGATATGATCGGATCTGTTGGGATGTATTAAACATGCAACTCCGTGGCTGGCACACGCATGTACTGATGCTGCAGGTTTCTGCTCTTCAAGCACAAGAATACTAGTAAATTCTATTCCAAGTGATTTCTTAATTTAAAAAAGTGTACATGTCGCACATATAATCATATATAAATTGCATTATCAAGGGTATTCTCGTCCCCAAAGAACGTCCATTGGACAAGGCACTGATGAGAATCAATCTTCTACTGACTGTTGTACACATCCGATGAGTGAAAGAAATATATCCACAGACTAGCTTCTGGATCCCTAAAGTTCAAACCATAGTCCTGTCCTCCATCCTCCATCCATGTAGTTCTGGTGCCAGGGCTGGGTGCCACATCGTAACCTTGACCCTGACCTCAGCCAAGGCTATCAACACAGTCAGCACTAGGCAGCTCCCTGGAAGGTGTTCCTATGTGGGAATACCTGGGACTAGTTAATTCAATGCAGAAATGACTGTCAACCCCATATATATATATATATATATAATTAAATGACAAACAGAATGTATATCCAGGTCAAATGGCCCTTTGCTAAATCCCCAAAATGCCCACAACCATGCTAATACCTCCACGTGGAAGAGGATTCTACCAGAGGGAGGCGCTAGAGTCGAAAGAGACTGCTGTCCTAACTAGTTGCTGTTCAAATATCCCTTCGAATGTCCAGAAATACCTGGGCATGTGAGCACATTGCTAGTTCCCCACTAGTGCCAGGAAGGGGCCTTTGCACGGAGAGAGCCTTAAAGCCTAAGCCTCACGAGCCGAACACAAAATCTGCCGCGGCAACGCCCGCAGTCTGTGTCCTTGCAGCGTGTGTGCCTCAATATTTTATCTGCAGGAAAGAAATGGGACTTAACCAACTGTGGCTTTAATGCAATACCCTACAAATGAAAAATACTGAGATTTTGAGATGATTTTCCATTAAAGCAAAGCTATAATGTGATTCTTCTGGGCAATAGAAGTAAGAAGTTAGGGTTTATTTCTTTACTGAAAATGAGGAAAATGTCTTCATCCCCTCTGGTAACTTTAATAGCAAATGTCTCATATCCATATAAAGAGAAAAATTGGGGAATTTTTCTGGTTTGATTGTTTGGGATCCTCCTGGTATTTGCAATGCACCTCCTACCCACATACCTCCAAGCAGTGCCTCCGGGTAAAATTTGCATGGAGTAGTGAACTATTAAGGTGATACGGGGAGGTACCCACTGTGGCACAGCGGGTTAAGGATCTGGCCGATCTGGCCTTGTCTCTGCTGAGGCTCGAGTTTCATCCCCGGCCTGGTGCAGTGGGTTAAGGATCTGGTGGTATAAGTCACAGCTGCAGCTTAGATTCAATTCCTGGCCCAGGAACTTCCATGGTGTTCCACTTTTGGCCATGGGTGAGGCCAAAAAGATTAATAAATTAAATGAGGTGTGAATGAATGAATAAATGGATTTTATGTAATTTGCTTCATAATTTTTCTGTTGGTAGACATGGGATATTCTATTTATATTTTATCAAGAACTTCACCTCAAAAAGAAAAAAAAAAAAAAAAAAACAAGAGTTTCCATTGTGGCTCAGTGAGTTAAGGATCCAGCATTGCCACAAGCTGTGGCATAGGCCTCAGCTGCAGCTCCAACTTGGCCCCTAGCCCAGGAATTTCCATATGCCACAGGTATGGCCATAAAAAGAAAAGAAAAAATCAAGAGAAAATTTGGCAGAGGATATTTTATCAATTAAGATTAGGTTAAATTGTAGAAGATAGAAATTCCATAATGAAAGGGGCTTAAAAAACAAGCAAACCTTTGTGTTCCCATTTGTGGCTCAGTGGTAATGAATCTGACTCGTATCCTTGAGGACTTCGGGTCAATCCCTGGCCTTGCTCAGGGGGTTAAGGATCTGGCGTTGCCGTGAGCTGTGGTGCAGTTCACAGATGTGGCTTGGATCTGGTGTTACCGTGGCTGTGGCGTAGGCTGGCAGCTATAGCTCCAGTTCGACCCCTAGCCTGGGAACTTCCATATGCTGCACAGGCGGCCCTAAAAAAAAAAAAAAGCAAACATTTAATTCTCACTTAAACAATGTGTAGAGATAAATGGTCCAGGGCTGCTAAGGAGACTTCATGATCATTATCATGCTCTAAAATGCCTCTGTTTTGTTGTTCCAACATCCATATTTTTCTTTTACTCATGGTCCAAGATCGATGCTTAAGCTTCAGCTGTTTTATTCAAATTTCAACAAATGTAAAGGGAAGGCAGTCATTTTTAAAAAGCCATCTGCCGGAAGTAGCCAAGTTACGGTGTTCTGTTTTTCCCTCCTGGCTCACTGCCCAGTTGCCCAGTCACACGGTGATGCTCCGAGGGAGCCTGGGGAAGATCACCCTCCTCAGGTGTGACCCTGGGTCCCATGACCCATCGGATGTTGTCACCAGGAAGAAGGAGAGTCAGCTCCAGGTGGAAAGAGACCATTTGCAATAGACATACACATGACCCAACAACTTTAAAAGTCAGCTCATTAGTAATTTCTAAAAACCAATTAAAATCTTTCTCAGTGTACAAAAATGAAACAAAAAGAAAAGGTTTCGTCAAGATGAAAGAGGTGTAGGTCCTCTCCTGTGCAGCTTTTGGAGGCATGAAGTTGTGGGGCCAGTTAAGAGAGCAAGTTGACAATTCTGTGAAAACAAAGGTAGGTCCCTGTTCCCTAAAAATGACCCTTCAGTATTCTCTAAATAATGAGTCAGAAAGAAGTGTACTAAGCCATTCAGTGCAGCGTTACTTGTAACAGTGAAAGTCTGGATAAAAAAGTAAACGTTCTTAGTCTTGGGGTGAGTGAAATAAGTTTCTATATCGCTATGGAACCCTAACCACATAGTAATAATGACGAAGATTACACGCTGGCGTGGAAAGGTCTCCAGGGTAGGTCAGTCATCAGACTTGGTCTCTCTGAGGGGGAGCCGAGTGGGGAGGGGGGGACACACCCCTGGACAGCTGTCCGTTTCCCTCCTCCCATCCCTGCACAGTCTAATCAGGTCTGTCTACGCCTGGTCATCTTGCATTGCTGTATGCAATCTTACTAATACAAACGAATGTCTGTGTCATGATCTAAGCTTATCCGTCATTATCACCTATCATAGTTCTATTCTCTACTCGCACGACCCCTTCTCAGAAGTCTTTCAAAAGACTTATTAGTTTCCTTATCAGAGTTCTGCATCGCTGGACGTCCGTGGTCTCCTTAGAGCACCAGTGATTATCCTGATTTCTGGTTTGTCTTGTCTGAAAGCTTGTTGGGTCCAGCTATTTTTGAAGACATTGCATTGAGGAAATTAAAGATGAGATTTCTTACTCTGTGGACGCAGCATTGTCATTTGTGACCATGTGTGATAATGTTCAAACTTCTTTGTTTTTGCTACAACTTAGCCCATGTGGACGAAAACCAAAATATCAATAAAATGGGTCATGTGTCCTGAAAAGTATTGATAAAGCCCCAACGGTGGGGGTTTACAAACAAATGAATGTTGGAAGAAAAGGAAGAGGAGGGAGCAGTACAGGTTTGTAGTGTTGTATTTTACCAGATGACGATGTTTCAACACAGTTAACAAAAGGATCGCCTCTCAATATCATTTCACATCAGGAAGGCATTTCAAAATAAGCAGAAAACATAGAGTCTCCAAATAAAGAATTTTCTTCTATTTTATTTTAATTTTTTTGCTTTTTGGGGGCACCCTGGTGGCATACAGAAGTCCCCAGGCTAGGGGTCGAATCAGATCTGCAGCCAGCCTGTACCACAGCCACAGCCATGCAGAATCCGAGCCGCATCTGCAACCTACACCACAGCTCATGGCAGCACTGGATCCTTAACCCACTGAGTGAGGCCAGGGATCAAACCCAAAACCTCATGGTTCCTAGTCGGATTCATTTCTGCTGCACCACAACAGGAACTCCAAAGGATTTTCTTTTAAATGCAAAAGGTTGGCTTCATCACTAGGGAGTGGTGAAAGCTGCTCATCCCGTGGACTGTACCCAAAAGAGCACGCACTGCCCTGCTTACTCTGCCAGGCGAAGGGGCCGCTTAGCTCTGCCAGAAAGACTCAAGATCCACTATCGTTTAGAGCCTCTTAACATTGAAAGAGGATTGATGCCCAGAGTTTATTAGAAGTCTATGAATACACAAAGCACATTGATTTTTTTCTTCCTATTCATTTCCTTCAGAAGTGGTAGTGGTGAGGTGGCAGGAGTTTTTATGTGAGTCCAGATTAATTCTCTTCCAATGCACTGGGAACACATTTCAAAAATGGAATTGCTCAAATCCTATGACCCAGTATCTCTCCCTGAGAAAATGAAAGCAGAAATTACAGTAATAAATCAGAACAAATATATATATGTGCACATAAATGTGCATACATATATGCATGTGGTATGTGTGTGTGTGTGGATATCATTAAAGCTGAAAGCGAGACCTGACTTCTGCAGTTCTCTTTTGTAGGGAGGCCTGATCTGTGTGCCCTAGTTGGGAGAACAGGAATCAAGACACATGCCAGATTATCACTCCTCTGCTCTCTTGGTGAAAAACTCTCTTGCCATTTGGGGCATCTGAAATAGAGCATGCTTTCAAATGAAGCATGGTAACAATTCTTTTATGTATCGCTCAGTAACGACAAAGGGATTAAGAAAGCAACTGTGTGTGAACAGAATCTAGTTGCTGCCTCCCTCGACTCGATTGTGAAAAGGTAGTCATGTATGAAAAACCTTTGGTTAAAGAAACCATTTCAGTCTTCAGTCTCTTTTCTGTTCATTAAACTTTTTACTGAGTGATAACTGACATACGATAAATCACATATTGAAAGCGTGCAATTGATCAGTTACAGCACATGGACACACCTGTGAACCTACCTCTACAACCTGGATAATGGACTTCTCCATCACCCCCAAAAGTTTGCTTGTGTTTCTTTGCATTTTCTCCCTCCCACGCCTACCAGTTCCCCTTTCCCATCCTATGTAAACCACCAATCTGCTCTCTCACTGTAGCTTAGTTTCCATATTTGGGAATTCTTTATGGAATGATATAGTATGTACATTTTGGGGGATTGAGGCTTCTTTCACACAGCAGGATTATTTTGACCTTCATGCATGGTGTTTCAGCTATCAATAGTTCATTCTTGTTTATTGCTGAGCAGTATTCCTCTGTATGGACATACCACAGTTGACTAAGTTGACTAATTAATTGGATATAAGAGCTGATAAGTTAATCACCAGGAGGAAAAAAAGTCATCCATTAAATAACCTGTAATCAATCCATAAGGAATGGTAGCTTTGCTTTGTATAGGAGACTAAACTGAATATCATTAGATAAATATATGGTTCTCTCTATTCGAATTATTATCTCTGATTGTAAAAATCTAAGTGAAAATGCATAGTATTAATCAGTTCATAAATATGAAAATTGATGTCTGAAGAGTCACTAGGGCTGTCCTAGAATCATAGGCAGTAAGGGCTTCCACGTGCAGTTGTGCAGGTTGTGTACTGCACAAGCAGACCTGGCTTTGAAGATGAATTGGGGCTGAAATCCGACACATACTCTGCTCACTAAACTTAATGCCCTGATATTTGGTTGCTTCCACCTAAAGAGAATATTTCCCATTTTCACAAAAGTTCCTCATAGACCCCTACATGATAGAATTTTTAGAGAGGAAAAGGCTTTTTGGAACCCTGTTAAGTCACAGCACGTTTGCCTTCCAAGAGTTATGCTTCAAATTCCAGAGTTGGGTTGGTCTGGGCATTAATATTTCCATTGCTTTAACAGAAATGGAAACAGGCAAGGAAAATAGCACGGTATTAATTTATTCATCAGATAATAATTGTAATAAGAGTAGAAAACCATGTAGCCGGCCTTGCTCATTGCCATTAAAGACAGGTAGATATTGCTCCTTGGATATTTTTTCTCAAAGAGGGGACATTCTTGTGTTCACCAGCATTCCTTCTGTCTACTGGTTTCTAAGTATGAGATCAAGGATCCTCTTCTAGTTGGATGTATTTGTTCCACCTCTGTCCATTTCCCTCTTTGAGACTCTGAATTCCAGTCTGAGCAGGAAATGGAACAATGGAAGTCCTTCCAGATACTTTAATGAAGAGATGTGTTTGCAGAGGTGAGGCAGGAATAGTGAGACACCCAGGAAAGGCAATTCCCCAGCACCCCACGCCCATCCCCCCACCTCCCCCGACAGGGTCTGGAAGGAGCAGAAAAGTAGTTAGTAGAGCCAAAGCCCAGTGAGTCATGGAGAAAGAGAGGATCCCCAGTGGGACGGACCTCCAGCCATGGATGGATGAAGTCACTGTCAGAAAACGTGGTCCGAGGCTGGGGGAATGGCCTCCAGCGAGCAAGGGGGCCTCAGAGGTCAGCCCTGAGGCTTCGGCTTTCTGAGGGGCTGGAGGAGCAAAGAGGAAGAGTCACCACAGTCTTCCAATGTAGTTTTTTCACAAATCTATGAATTTACCTCGCAAAGTACAGAAGGTCATATAGCACTTTTTCTTTACCTGGAACGAGAGAGGAAGAAGAGAAGTAGGAGGAAGAAGAATTCTTTGTGTGTATTCCCAATGTAAGTCCTTTCATAGAGAGGTGGTTTACATTGCTGTTTCTCCCAGTCTGTGGCTCTCTTTCATTTTCTTCTTTTCTTCTTCTTTTTAGGACCGCACCTGCGGCACATGGAAGTTTCTAGGATGGGGGTAAAAATCAGAGCTGCAGCTGCCACAGCAACTCAAGATCTAAGCCACGTCTGTAACCTACACCACAGCTCATGGCAACTGCTGGATTCTTAACCCACTGAGTGAGTCCAGGGATTGAACCCGAATCCTCATGGATACTAGTTGGATTCGTTTCCGTTTCCGATGTGCCACGATGCGAACTCCTTCATTTTCTTAATGGTGCCCCCCGCATAGGGCCATACTGGAGTCATATGCAGGTTCCCAGGGTAGGGGCCAAATCAGAGCTACAGCTGCCAGCCTACACCACAGCCACAGCAATGCCAGATCTGAGCTGCATCTGCAACCTGCGCCAAGCTCACAGCAATGCCAGATCCTTAACCCACTGAGCAAGGCCAGGGATCGAACCCGCAACCTCATGATTCGTTACCACTGAGCCATGGTAACGATGGGAACTCCTAATAGGGTTTTTTGATACCACCTTAATTATAATCATAATTTTGTTAAAGTCCAGCTTATCAAGTTTTTTACTTTTTTGGTTTTTGTTTCTTTTATCTAGAAATCTTTGTCTTACCCAAGATCACATAGGCATTTCCTTTCCTTTTTCCTTCTAGAAGGTTTGTCGTGTTAGCTCTTCCACGTAGATCTCTGACCCATTTCTTGTTCATTTCAGTCGATGTTAGGAATAATGGCGTTGCTGTTGATGCGATTATTGCGTATTTTTGTCCAGGTGCCCTGCACTATATGTTAAAATAAATATCTATCCTTATGCCAGTGCAACACTGTCTTGATTACTGTAGCTTTATGGAACATTTAAAACTTTCTTGCTTTTGCCAGGTTAATGAAAGACGACTATATAAGATGTTTGACCAACTGAAGTACAGTTATTACTTGGAAACATTTTTAAAATCCCAGTGAAGCTTTCTTCCTAAACCATAGATTGTCCTTATTTATAGAGTTCGTTGGGCTGTGCTCTGGATTATCCTAAGACCTGTGTTTTTCATTGTGAACAATTATCCTAAGACCTGTGTTTTTCATTGTGAACAATGTCCTGTGTGCATTTATCAAAGCACATCTGTATATTATCAATACAGAATCATCTAAGTGTTTAGTTTTCAAAAATGGATAAATGAATAAGGTGATTATTACATGTTAAATATTGTTAAATCTGCAAAGTAAATATTTCCTGGAAGAAGAAAACTTCTACTCAGGACAATAAGCTGATAAGCAATTAGGGTATCTGGTCCGCTTTTTGTCACTTTATTTCCAGAGCACAGAGGACACCAGTAATTCCAAAATCTACCTATCTTGATCCCATTTCTCCCTTAAGTTCTATTCTTACATTTTTATCTGACTCCTTGGCATTGTACTTTAGATTCACTGTCACCGTAAATGTAAGTCCCAAATTCATCCCATCCCGTCCCCTTCCCTTGTGACCAGTCACGTACCCTCTCCCCAGTGCTGTCCATCTTCAGCATGGGGGCTCCTGGGTCGTCTCCGTTTCTCTTTGCTCCTTGGAGGAGTTGAAATGTGATGACGCAGACCCAGTAGTGTATATATAATGAAAAAAATACATCTTATTCATGTAGTGCTGTTAAGGTCTCGAGTTAAATGAATATGATCTTTATAGTCGTCTTGATAATGGACTACACTAATAATTATTATTCATTTGCCTTATGATCAGGATACCTGTTTAAACCCTTCTCCACAAATAGCTTGAAAATTGTACCCTATGTTTTATCATTTTTTATACTTATCCATTTTAACACAACTGAAAACTGCATTTTAATCTATTTTAACTTTTTATTTGGAAATAGTTTTAATTTACAGGAAAGAGCATCAAGAACACCTTCCCACCCTCTGTCACGGTTCACCTGTTGTAAATATCTCACCCTGTTTGTGGTTACTCTCTCCCAACACACACACACTTGTTTACTCATTATAATTTTCAGAACTATTTAATAAAATGTTGCATACATCATGGGCCTTAACTGATAAATAGTGTTAAGTTTACAGACTCACTTACATTAAGTACAGGTTTATACTTAAGTCAATTTCACATCGATACAGTGTTTCTCAGTTACCAGTTGTCTTTCAGTTTTGTCAAGTGACCCAATAATGTCCTTTGCAGAGTAAAACCTATATTTTAAAATTTTAAATCTGGTGCTCAGCGGGTTAAGGATCCAGTGTTGTCGCTGCTGTGGCATAGGTTCGATCCCTGGCCCAGGAACTTCTGCATGATGTGGGGGTGGCTAGTAGAAAAAAAAAAAAATTAAATTTTTAATCTAAATATCTTAAAATGATACTATGCGTTAATTTAAATAGTTTAAATATCATAGGTCCATAAAGAAAATACTCATATTCTTCTTTGCCCTGTAACATACCCCAGTCTTCTTGAGCTGTCTAATGGTAAAATGTAGTTCTATACCTTGGAAATGAATATATAGATTGTTCCAGAAAATCCAAGATTGTAGACATGAGAAGTCAGAAGATGTAAGTGAGATGTCACATTCAGCACAACTCCTTAGAAGCTAAGTCAGAATTACCATGTGCGTGTGTGTGCATGTGCACGTGTGCACACGCGCACTCAGGAAGATCACAGCAGGGAACCCCAGAAGGTTGTTCAGACGAATGCTCCGGGATCTGACCTGTGTGCACGGCTGTGCGGGGGACACGGGGAAAAAGGTGCTTTTGTCTCGTCCAGGATTGAAAGGAACACGGGGAAAATGCTAAGAGCGGCGGGAGGGGAGGCTTTACTGCGCTGGGGAAGGTGAGTTGAACATAGCAGCCATGCACCGAGGCACGTTTCCTCTCTGTGCCCAGGCAGAACGTTCCTGACAGTGGACAGATGCCTCCCACTATGGCCTTGGCCCAGCTGATAGTCTTGTGTAGTGGGCAGCAAGCGGAAATGAGGCCTAGCGGGCAGCCTGAGAACCAGGAGGCTCACGCCCTGGGGTTTTTGCCGGGGCACCGTCGCCTCCGACGAGTCGGGTCACCGCTGTTGGCCGTCGAACGTTCGTGTGTCCGTGCAAGTGGAAAGCCACGAGGACCTGGTGACACGTGTGGGAAATAGCAGCCTCGGAAGGGCGAGTCATAGATGCGGCCCTTCTGCTCTGGCTGAGCTAAGAGACGGGGAGCATTTGGGGGGATGGAATCTGGATATTTGCTTCCACATCGTGGAAGATCTTTGCAAGGGCACCTACAGTGTGTTTCTGTCGTTGTTGCCAAACTCGGAAACGCAGTGTGGTGCTGGGGCACCGGATCCGGCTCGCTGTCATAACCGGAGGGGGTGCTGAAACCGGGCTGCAGGCAGTTTTCCCTAAAAGGGGCGAACCTCCTCCCCCGGCCTCTTCAGGGCACCAGGATTTGCTTCCGTCCTTCCAGCCAGTGGCCTTCTTCTCGCTGTGGGTCCAGCCTCCGCGATGCAGGAGAGGGGCCTCGCGGACCCTTGCCCAGCGGCAGATCTCAGACGCCTGTGCAGGTTGGGGCGGAAGGGCCCTGGGCTCTGCCTCCTCCCCTCGAAGGGCGTGGCAGCTCGTCACCGTGCTGCTGGCTGTCACCCTCAGGTCCAGGTCCACTTGCTCCTCTCCCGGCGTGACTCAGACCCAGGTCCTCTGCTCCTGGACCTCCGGACACGCCCCGGGGAGGCAGGCGGGGCAGAGGCCCTGTAATTCTTCCCGAGCCTCTGTGTTCTCAGCCAGGAAGAGCTTTGCTGAGGCTGAACTCTGCTCTGGGCGTCCATCCCGTGTGGTGGCTCCTGTCGGCCTTTTCCTGCTGAGCAGCCTTGAATCACTGGGGCGCAGGGTGGCCTTCAAGCATCTCTCCCCACCTCCACCACCACCACCGCCTTCCCAGCCTCAGTAGGCCCATTCCTGAGACCTGGGCCTGCCCCCGCCTCTGGAGTTCAGCTTGTTCTCCTTCCTTTGGGTGAAACAGAAGGGGACAGACGCCTCCTACTCGGGGTGGAGGATGTTGGGGAAGGTGACTTGACCTCTGCTTCATTTATTAACACATCTGTGGTAAGCGCCTGGCACAGGGATGCACGGGTGGCCCGGCAGGAATCCCTGCTCTCAGGGGCCTGCATTCTAGTGAGAAGAGGCTGGCAAGCAACAATTTGTTTACTAAGAATTAAACTGCACAGAAGGTCACTGCTCAGCTGGGTCTGAGTCGTGACAAACCGCAAAGTCCCACTGGCATGTGACAACAAGAGGTATTTCTCACGCACCTGGGCTTTCCCTGGCTCTGCTTTGGACAGTGGGCATTTCCAGTCTGCTCTCTGTGTCATCGTCCTTGGACCAGCAGCTGGCCCAGGGGTGTCTTTCTCATTGCAAGAGGCAGGAACACAAGAGGGTACATCTATCACCCAGCACTTGTCAGCACTGTTGTTGTGGGAGGGCGGGTGTGCCATCCATCCATTCATTTGACAAATATTTTTTTAACTCCTCCTACAAACAGGTGTTCGATAGCGAGAAACCACACAAGCGGCCCTGGCCCTCCCGAGGCTTGTGGAGTTCAGTGGATTAAATAGATAATGCAGAAAAAGCCCTTAGCAGAGAACCTGGCATGGTGGAAGCACCCAACAAAAGTTTAAAAGGAGAGGCTGGACCCAGTGTGTGAACCTCTGGTTAATTAACTTCTGAATCTTCTCAGCTTTAATTCCCAAGTATCTCTGGCAACTCCAACATCAGGACTCCTTTTGAAGATATTGTTGCCTCCCCCACCCCCCACCCCTCACACAGCCTCACTGGCTTGGTGGCTCTGACATGGCCCAGGCTAGGTCATTAGTGCCTCCCAGTCCTTGTTCTACACTCCGTGGTATGCCAGCACCTGGCACATTGCAGGAGATCAATAAATGCTAGTTGAATGGCTCGTGGAACTATAGTTTTACATTTAATTATGTGCTGTTTTATTAGGAGGCTCTTTTATCTTTTCATTTAGATCCTTGGTGAAGATTATCATCTCAGTTTGTTTAGAAACACCCAGATAATCCCCATTTCCATATGAAGCCCCGGGAAAGGTGTTAATTTTATAACAGCAGTCCCTTAAATTGGGACACGATCTTGAGGTTTCCTAAGAATGGAGAAATATCCGCAAGTGTTCAGTAAACAAGGAAAAGAGCTCAGTTGGAGACGTGCAAATGCCACATTGTCCCGAAGGTGTCCTCCATCTGTCCACGTCTTTCTGCCTGTGCCACTCAGTCCCCAGCACCAGCCTCTCTTCCAGGAAGACAATACAATGCCCACAGGACCCCCTCCCTTTCTTGCCACCTTGTAATCCATTCATTACACGAAGTTGGAGGGATTTTCTTAAATATAAATGACATTATCTCTACTTAATACTTTCTATGGCTTCACATTGCCTCAGTGGATCCTTAACCCACTGAGCGAGACATGGGATCGAACTCTCCTCCTCCTGGATACTAGTTGGGTTTGTTACTGCTGAGCCATGACCGGAATTCCTGGCCGTCACTTTCCATTAGCTCATCAAAGTCGACTTCCCCTTTCTTTCTGTCATGTAGGCATCTGCAAGTATTAGGCCCTCTCTGGATGAGACCAGATGGGCTTAAATCAAAAGAAGGGGCCTGAACGAAGGGAAAGGATGTCACAGCCTTGAAAAGCAGCGTGGATGGCTTAGCTTAACACCAGTGGCCGCTGCAGCATTGTTGACCTCGGGCTCTTGGCTGCTCGTCCTCTTTGCCTTCCTGCCTGTCCCTGTTCACTCAAGGTAGTTCATTCATTCAGTCGGACAGTCAGCTGGGGAACCATGTGGAGCACACGAGTTGTTAGCACCTGCCGGCGGCCCTGGGGAGGCAGCCTTGTGTTAATAGAGACAAGTCCTCCCGCCCAAAGCCTTTTCCATAAAGGGCCAGAGAGTAGTTGAGGCTTTGTGGTCCATGCAGTCCTGTCCCAACATCCTATCTCTGCCTTTATAGAGCAAAAGCAGCCATGGGTGGTATGTAAAAAATGGCTACATTTCACTTTATTTACAAAGCAGGCTGCAGGACAGATTGGGCCCCTAGTTGGAGTTTGCTGACCTCCAGTCTAGAGAGAAGGTAGACAATTAAACAAATAACTGACCACGTTAGAGACTCAGGCGAGGTACATGGAGCCAGGAGCACAGCAGAGGGCACCTGCCTGGGAAGCCAGCCCCTTCTGTCTTCTCCTGCTGCCTCCTATCTTCAGCTGACCTTACCAGAAAAAAAAAGGAAAAAAAATATGCTTTAAAATTAATTTAACTGCTAATTGTTGAACGTTACACAGGATATTTTGTTACCTTTTCTTTTCTTTTCTTTTTTTTTTTTTTTAAATATCCAGACAGCTTTTCTTTTTCTTTTCTTTCTTTTTTTTTGTCTTTTCTAGGGCCGCACCCATGGCATGTGGAGGTTCACAGGCTAGGGGTCGAATTGGAGCTATTGCCCCGGCCTACACCACAGCCACAGCAACGCCAGATCCGAGCCGTGTCTGCAACTTATACCATAGCTCACAGCAACACCAGATCCTTAACCCACTAAGCAAGGCCAGGGATCAAACCTGCAACCTCATGCATGGTTCCTAGTCAGATTCGTTAACCACTGAGCCACGACGGGAACTCCCCAGACAGCTTTTCTGATTTCCTTTCAATATTCCATCTCAGGGCCTTTCTTCCAACGTGTCTTCCAGGAAGTGCGATCTCCAGAAACCCCCAGATCCTTAGCCTTGTAAGCAGCTTGTGTTTTAGTTCGTGTGATGGGAAGCTGGAATTGTCAATGTCTTTTGCACATGGTTTCAAGTAAGATTTCAGTTCTACAAGTTTACAGGAAGGAAGAAATGTCATAATCGTACAGACTGAAGAGTCCATGGTCTGGGTATCCCACAGGTCCTCAGGGAGTGCCAGTGCTACCCTGCCCCTTCCCCAGTCCTCATTTACAAAGCTGGGCTCAAGGCCACCTATCGGTACAGCCACTCACACCCCCTCCAGGGTTCTCAGCCCTCCCTTGACCTCTGACATCTTGGGATCACCCCCTCCCTTTGCAGGATTCCTTACCTGGGTTTTATGCATGAATTTGTTTCCATGTGTATTATTACGTTGATTTTTATCATTTTGGGGGAAGTATTCTATCATGCTAGCCACTGTTTTCCTAGCTATGTGTAAAACAAAAGACCTCCAATTAGGAAAATAATGTTATCTCCTATGCTCCCCAAATTCCTAAATGATGGGATATTTTCATGCCCAGTCCGTCCAATGATCCCTCGGGAATTTCAGAAGACCTTCTCATTTTGGGACATTTCATTGCAGAACTGTTGCAGGATGTCTACACTCTTTGATTAGCCAGATTCTTCATTTCAAGCTACTTTCCTTCAGAGGACCTGGTTCTTAATGTTTCTCTGATAAAAAGAATGAAAGACTCAGCATTCTACTAGCATTCGTTTATTCACTCATTTTAAGAATCAGCAAAAGACCAGTGAGAAGTCCTCTGTGCAAGGTTTTGTAAGCTAGCAGCAAAAAAAAAAAAAAAAAAAAAAAAGGAAAAAAGTATCATTTTTAAAACCACTCTGTGTCAGTAATAATTTCTTATAAAATACCCCTCATATTCATAGCCACTGGACTGATTCTTAGCACATTAATATATCCTGTCATGAGATTTGGGGATACACTAGAATAATTTCTTTCACAGTGGGAATCTTATCTAAACAAGATCTGTCTTCATCTCTTTCTCAATTTAGCAGGATGCTATTGCAGTGGGTCTGAGCATATCTGCTTCTAGCTGTTTTTCACAAAAGAAAAAAAAAAACCAACCCAGCTATGTGCATGAGTTGGGATGTGTTGCAGATGGCCTCTCCAACAGCTAACGGTTGTGCCACCCAACAGCTCTATGCAAATCATGTGACCCAGAAAGTATTTTATGTTAAATCTGGTTTCAGTTTTATTTAGCTATACGCACTGGCAGTCCAAATATGGTGAGCTCGGAGGTTATAACTCGGAAGCGTAATTTTGAGCATCCCTAGGCTTTGGTCTGAAATTAATTGTATTAGTTGGGGAATAGGAAAGAAATGTGATAATTTTTGATGAGATGCATTTTCCTCCCATGGGCCCAATACCCTTGGGAATTTTTCATTTCATTTTGTTACATGCAATGGTTATTTTTAGTATTACTTACTTGCTATTTACAATGATTTATCAGCATCTGTTTAGTTGTAGAAAGACCTTAGAAAGAGAAGTTGGATTCTTGTTGATAAACCAAATCATTGTAATGAATTGCTCCTAAAGAGGGTTGACCTCTTTGCTTTTAAAGATTTAACTTACTTGAAAAGAAAAGAAAGGAAGTTTATTTTTTAATCACAGTATGGGTCATTAAATGGAAATGTTTACAGTCTAAAACTTCTAGAAGTTAATGGTTTATATTTGGGTTCAACCT
Organism: Sus scrofa; assembly: GCF_054392235.1. Classification (NCBI taxonomy): domain Eukaryota; kingdom Metazoa; phylum Chordata; class Mammalia; order Artiodactyla; family Suidae; genus Sus; species Sus scrofa. Next base: position 6,310,183 of record NC_139383.1, read on the forward strand.
GTCAATAGTAATTATATTTAGAAATACAATATATAAGCTATGCTAAAGTCAAATACTCTTCTCAAAGATTGATTCCATCTGGAGGGAAGTAACAATCCATTCACTCCCCTCTTGTAACCGTGGCTTCATGTTTTCATTTTGCAGAGCCTGCTTATTGTTCATGGTTCAAAACAACCTAATTCAACGACACTTAAGGTATTATAAAAACCTAAAACATACACTTACATTGCGTGGCTTGTAGAAGCAGCCTCATTACTTTTCAGTTTCATTTTTAATTTCTGGAGAATTCAGAACTTTGAGAGCAGCCAAGGGGATAATATGAAATTATACAATATGATTCCCTAACCTTAACTAATTTTATTCCATTTTAAGTATTTTTACCTGGTTTCTCCCTTCCTTCCAGTTTCTCGTCAGGCTAACTCATTCTTGCCTTTTAGCTCTTAGTTTACATCGTTTTCCTTTGTTAGGAAACATTCTCTGCCTGACCTACATCAGGTGAAGTGGCCTCTCATTCATTCTCCCAAAGCGTCCCAGTCTCATTTGTCTCACCATCAAACGGACTTCCAAGAGGACAGGGACTACCTGCCCCCTCCCCAGGTGGAGCAAAAGAACCAGCACATAGGAGCTTCCCAACTCCTACGTGTCGAATTTGAGTTGGGGGACCTGATCTGGGCTCATAGAAGAGAGAGTGAACAATACGACTGTTATGCAACAAAATACTAAGTTGAATAAAAATGGATTCTTTATCAACATAAGCCTTACAGGAAATCAGGAAGTGAGTGGGAGAATCCATGTAGGTAGAGGCTTACTGGTAACAGCTTCTTGAAAGAAGGTGGATGGGAGCCGAACCTTGACAATTTTTTTTTTTTAAGATGAATAGAAAGAATCTTATGCATAGAGATAAGAGCATAAAGAAAAAGGTGGTTCACATATGATATCACTTATACGTGGAATCTCAAATATGGCACAGAGGAACCTAGCCATAGAATAGAAACAGTCTCATAGACGGGGGAGCAGAGTTGTGGCTGCCGAGGGGGAGGGAGAGGGAGTGCGTTAGACCGGGAGTTTGAGGTTAGAAGATGCAAACTATGACATCTGGAATCGAGAAGCAATGAGGTCCTGCTGTACAGCACAGGGAACTCTATCCAATCACTTGTGATAGAAGATGATAGCTGATAATAGGAGAAAAAGCCTGTGTAGAAATATGTAAAACCGGGTCACTTTGCGGTACAGCAGAAATTGACAGAACACTGTAAATCAACTAGAATAAAAAACCGTCAAAGAAAGACAGACGATGAAAGACAGACAGACAGACAGACGTTGTTCAGAAGCTGTGAAGAGGCTGGCCTGAGAGAGACAGAGGCCTTTCAACAGGCAGTACGGAAGACACCTTCCACTGGTGCGTCTTGCCTGTGGAGGGCTCTGAGAGAAGGAAAACTGGGGTCTTCCTACATTGGCATAACTTTGGCCAAGACCTGCCGTGACGGAAGCTACTTTAACGTTGCTGAGACGAGCTGACCCAACTGGCTCAGGGGCCGCAGGTGGGCGTAAGACCGTGACGATTGAATGGCTGCCCATTGTGGTTTCATCCAGAAGGATGAATGTGGAGAATGAGTTTGGAGCATCCAGACTATACCAGCCCTTGAAGACTTGACCTCTTTCCTCTAGAAAGCATTGCACTTTTGCCGCTCTGAATCTTCACTCGACAGTTTTGATAGATTCAGCTTGGTAGACTCAAAAATCAGTATCTATTGAAAAGAAATATGTCCAAAATAGAAAAAGTGGCTGCTATGTGACATTTTCCTATTTCTCTACATGACAATAAAGAGAGCAAGTTAACATATCGACAGGGATCTAGTTAACTTGATAGGGAGCTTTTAAGGAAAGGAAACACTAGGGCTTCTCAGCCAAGTGCTCCCAGAGAGCCATTGCTCTGGACACACATGAGGCCAAGGTTTTGTCCCAGTGCAGAAAATACACCCAGGGAACTGCAAGGTATTACATCACGGGCACATAGGTGCATGTTTTGGTAAGTTTTATAACCACAGGATATGTAAATCAGGTTGCGTTCCAGGATTAAAACTGTACATTAACGACAGGAGAGTTTGCAGAGTCCCGATCAGTGGGATCAAACTTTAAAACAAATGCTGAGGTTAGAAATTCTTTTTTTTTTTAACATTTTCTTTTGATTTTTTATTCAGATTCTTATTTTTCCTGTTATAGTTTATTTACATTGTTCTGCCATTTTCTGCTGTGCAGAAAAATGACCCAGTCATGCAGACACATACATTCTTTTTCTCACATTCTCCTCCGTCATGTTCCATCCCAAGGGACTGCATATAGTTCCCCGTGCTGTACAGCAGGATGTCATTGCTGAGCCACTCCAAACGCAATAGTTTACATCTACCAACCCCGGAAACTCGCCAGAATTCAGTGACATCGAATGCCCCCGATGGGATATAGAGTTACTGAATTAGGATCAAATAGGAAAAGGGAATTTTGTCAATTAGAGAAAGAGACAGGGAGTTTCTATTTTCTTAATCATCTTCTCTGTAACCCATTTACTGTATCGTTTCCTAGAATGTTTTATTTAAAGCCTTCATCCATAAGGGAAGCCGCTTAGCTTGTCCAGTGTCTTCCCTCTGCCTGGGGGAAGCCTGAGCTGTCTTGGAACCTCTTCCACTAACCCCAGAGACAGCTTAGGTGGTTTCTAAACTCGTCCCTATGGTAGCACTTTCTACACTGGGCCACTTAACTTCTTGGCCTTCAACCCTGTAGGACCTGAGGTTAAGGACCGTGTCTTGTTCGCTTTTGCCTGGCATCAACAGGACAGGGCCTGGCACCGACAGTGGTTGTACTGGCAGAAGGGATGAAGGAAAGTCACGTAAAAAAGCAAACATAAAGCATGTCCATCCTGGGTGTGTCGTAGATGCCGAAATACCGGGACCCCTGCAAGTATGCGTGTAGAGCCAGAGTCAACATGTGTGTGTGTGTGTGTGTGTGTGTGTCAGTCAAAGCGGACTGGATACAGCCTGAGAACACGAGCAGAGGAAGACCTTGGAAGGGGTCGTTAATGGGCTTGTTTGGGATCTGCCAGCGCCTTAATAGGCTTCTGACTTCAAGCTGACTAATGGGCGAATGAACTTACTGCGAGATTTTAACGTGGCTGCTGGAAGGAATTTGGAAGGTCATTCAACTGTTGAAGCTTATTTTAATCTCTAAAACTTGAGTCCATCAATTAGTGCCTTGGATCAGGGGCCTCTCCAGTGACCGGGACGCCTCACTTGGCTACCTCACATAATGAACCCACACGACACGTGTGCAGAGCGGGATCTCTAGCACGTCTGCAGTCAGGATACTTTGTTGGTAGCGCGTGTGGGCAATTACAAGGTAATGTGGCTACACAGAGAGGAAATGAAAATGTGCTTGGTTTCTGAGATTTCAGCCATTTATTTATTTATTGTTTATAAGTTCTAAAAGGGATTTAAAGTGACATTGCTGAGGAGATAAAGCCGAGTAATTTAATGGTGTAGCTTTCTCCCCCTAATTATTTTTACCTAATCAAATGCTTTATTAAATTCCCAGGAGTCATAGTTGTTGATGTACAGAGAGTCTGAAGGGAGCTTTGAAAATTTGCCAACTGGGGCGTAACATCTGCTATTACTACTGCACCAACGAAATATTGTAAAAACAGCGTGTGAATTTTCAAGGGTCCAGTGTTAGCTAAATTTAAGTGCTAACTTTCTCCCTCCAGCCGCGAAATTGTATTTTTTAATCTCTTTGATGATTTTATACTTATCATTTTTTATTCTAATTTTCATTGCTTTTCATTGTGTTTCAAGATCCCACTATTCCTAGCTATACGTTTCTATTTAATTTTGCTTTTTGCTGGGGTAAATGAAGAAAGCAGCTGCACTGCCTAACTCAGCATCCCCCTTCCATGCTCTGTACCTTACGACTCCATCCCTTCTCTTGACCTGGCGTGTTTTCTCGGTCTCCAGGCACTGGAATCTTGGTCCTCCTTCTCATGCCACCACTTTTATGAATTCTTTTCTGATCCGTTATCTTAATATGAGCCTGTATTAGTTACATATTGCTGCACACACACTCACGAAGTAGATCCCAGGAGTCCGCATTGTGGCTCAGCAGTAAAGAACCTGACTAGTATCCATGAGGACGTGGATTTGATCCCTGGCCTCGCTCAGTGGGTTAAGGATCCAGCGTTTCCGTGAGCTGCGGTATAGGTTGCAGACAAGGCTCAAATCCAGCATTGCTGTGGCATTGGCAGCTGCAGCTCCAATCTGACCTCTAGCCTGGGAACTTCCACATGCTGCAAGTATGGCCCTAAAAGGCAAAAAGCCAAAAAAAAAAAAAAAAAGTATATCCCAAAACTTAGTGGCTTAAGACAGCACTAAGTGTGATCTTGCCCAGTTTCAGTGGGCAGGGAGTTTGGGAGCAACTGGGCTGGGTGGTTCTTGCTCAGAGTATCCCATGCAGTTATAGTCAAGATGCCAGCCAGGTCTGTAGCCACCTAAGGACTTGTCGTAGGCTGGAGAATCTGCTTCGGAGATGGTTAACTTAGGTGACTGCCAAGTCAGTGCTGGCCATTGGCAAGTCCTTCCTTGCCGTGTGGACTTCTCCGAAGACTGCTTGAGTGTCCTCGCAACATGGCCGTTCACTTGGTCACGTTTTTCAGAACAGGCGACCCAGGAGAGAGCACAGGCAGCTGTGGTGTCTCTTCTGATCTGGTCTTGGAGTCGCACATTGGTATTCCCGCATCTCCCTGTGGATGAAGCAGGTCAACTCCCACAGTGTGGAAGGAAACTACGCAAAAGCAGAAAGACCAGAGGGCGGGCTCGTTGGGGAACATCTTGGAGGCCACATAGAAATCCCTACGACTCTAGCATAACTTAACATACTCTGCCCTGTGCTACAATTATGTGCGTCCTTGCCTACCCACTCCAGCGGGTTTTTATTTACTTTGGAGTTGAGCCTGGCTTCCTTAGCTGTACAGATCTTGAAATATTTGGCACATTGTATTCAGTATATGTCAGATTCAGTTGAGAAGCTGCAGCCATAGCCCCTCTCTTAATAGGTATAAATGAAGATATGTGTGTGGGAAAGAATCAGACAGAGAAATAGAATGATTTTGGCAGAGAGAAGGAGTGTTAGGAGAGCAAATGCATGTGTGTGTGTGTGTGAGAGAGAGAGAGAGAGAACAAATGAGGTAGAGAGCAAATTAAACTGCCTGTTTTTTCAGATAAATATGAAAAATCGATACCATTTTGTGGATACTAGAGAACTAATTTTATAAGAGTTTAAATGTTCATACTACAATGGAAAAATATTCTTTGTGTCATGTGTGTAAATAACTCGCCATTTTGTTTTTTACTAAGACTCCTTCAATTATGCCTACTACTTTGTGAATAAGAGGTCTCTGGATCACTCCTGTAATAAAAGCAGGGAATTCATTCCACACAAATGACTGTTCAATGACGTCAAGTACAGCATTTGTAATTCCTTTTACATATGATGGAGAACTTTATTTAACCTTTGATTAACTAACTGCTCTCTATATAACCTGCCTCACTGGGGTAAAATCATTTTCTAGATTGGTCAATTAACATTTATGTCCAGTTGAAGCAAAGGGCACAGAGGAATGTCAGAAAGAAAAAGGACCCCTGAGAAGACAGGTCTGGCAGGTCCTCCTCAGAAATGTCACTCTTAGCCATCTTCCATTTCCATTTCTAGAACCACCAGCACCCCAAAGTCCAGACCCTTAGTGACTCATACGTGACGCATGCACATGACCTCCAAAGACTTGTCACGACTCACTTCTTTCCCTCCAAACTTTCCTCGGAATTACACTTACTGAGCTATCTCTCCCTCCCAGGCTTAAGGGTCTCCAGCGAACCCCGTGACCTAGACGTTTTCTGCCAGGTTTGTGTCCTAGAATCCCTCCCACCGCCGCCCCCGCCACAGTCCCTGACCAGAGTCTGCTCTGTGTCCAACTCTTTCCTTCTCCCCTTCTCACTCTTTTCCTGATACATCCTCTCAATCAGCCCAACTGAATACTTCCTGTTCCAAAAATGCTTCTCTCTGTCTAGGTTTCCTCGCTTGCCCAGACACCATGTTTCTCTCCAGCGGCCCAATGTCAAGGCTCCCATTCCTTCAAAGTCAGCTCAGGTCCCTAGTGGAGCCAAGCTGCCTCCGACTTCGCTCCTCTCCTAACTTCTGTGGCGCCGGAGTTGGTGACCACATATATTTCCTGGTAATACTTGTTCCACACACACGTTGTGCCCCCAGCAGTGCCTTGGGATTGTGTGTGTGCGTGTTTCCCAGCACTTAAACCAATTTTGACCATAAAGTATTTGTTCATTCACTCAGTGCCACATTCCACATGTATTTATTAAGTGCCAACTTTAGCCAAGTAGGTGCTGAATAAGCACTTGAGTGAAAAAGGTATGAATGGGAGCAGAGAGATTATAAAGTGAAAACATTCCATTCATTTGTCCCCTGGTACAATCCGTAACTATTGACAATGTAACTATGGTGTGCTCTGTACTGTATACGGTTAGGTGTGGGTCTCCAAAGGGTTCAACAAGAATGGCCTCTGTCTTTTCATGACGTTTCATTTTAATGTGGGCAGTGTGCACTTTGAATAAAAGTGAAAGTATAGCCGAAGCACACTGAGGACAGACCTTATGGATAAAAGGTAAAGAGAAAGGGAAGAATCAGTGACGAATCGGGCTCTGGAGAAAGTTCCTTGGGGGTCCTCAGTCATCAACTAGACCTTGAAATTTGGCATTGTGATTTGAACATAAATATATTGGAATGCATTGTACTACAGAAATGCATGACACGGAGCATGAGTCTAGGAGTAAAGGAATTAGACATAAGCTAGGATATAGGAAGGAGCACGACCACAGAGTGACTGGTGATGGAGAGAGGAGCGTGATGAATAGGAGAGTCAGGGTGTTATTTTAGGAGAATGAAATGGAAAACAATGCACGTGAAGTTCCTAGCAAGGTCCCTCATGCAAAGTCGATGTTCATAAATACTAGTATTTCTCCCTTTCCTCTTTTATCTAGCACTTGGGGAATTAATTGTATAGTCCCTCTGGCTATGAAAAACAAAAAACAAACAAAAAAAAAACCTTTCAATGGGTGTCATGTGTGTCACTCACCTAACATTTTGTAAATACTAAGAATATTCTCAAGAGATGAACAGTCTTACCTCATAACCATTCCAGTTATTGTATTTGACATCTCTGCTTGCTCAATCTTTATATCTTCTATTTCTTTGTTCATTGTTTCTTGTAATTTATCAGTCTCTGCCTCCAGTTTATTTCCAAGATCCTGAGTCATCTTCACTAGCATGAGTCTAAAGGCTTTTTCATGGAGGTTGGGAATCTCCAGATCACTTAGCCGGTTTTCTGGAGTTTTTTCTTGCTCCTTTATCTGAGTCATAATTCTCGGCCTTTTCATTTTCTGTAGATTTTTGGTGTGGTCTCCTTTTTGCAGACAATAGAGTTGTAGCCTCTCTTGCTTCTGATGTCTGCCTCTCTGTGGCTGAAGTTGGTTCAGGGGCTTGCTGCAGGCTTCCTGATGAGAGGGACTGGTGCCTGCCCCCTGGTAGGTGGAGCTGATTCTTATCCTCCGGTGGGTGGGCCTTTGTCTCTGGGTGAGATTAGAGTCTTTAGGCAGCCTGGGTAATGATGGTGGGGCCAGATTTTTCCATCATGGCCACTTCTAGAGGAGCACAAGCTTATGGCCATTCCCAAGACCTTCGCCTCCAATGACCTTCCCCCACAGTGAGCCACAGTCACCCCCTGTTTTCCCAGGAGATCCTCCAGGAACCACAGGCAGGTCTGACCCAGATTCCTATGGAGTCTCTGCGTTGCCCTGGGACCCAGTGCACATGAAAGCCTGTGTGGGCCTTTCAAGAATGGGGTCTCCATTTCCCCCAGTCCCGTGGAGCTCCTGCGCACAAGCCCCACTGGCCTTCAACGTCAAATGCTCCGGGGGTTCCTCTTCCCAATGCCAGATGCCCAAGCCTGGGAACCTGATGCGAGGATCAGAACTCTCCCTCCCCCGGGTTAGCCTCTGTGGTATGGTTACCTTCCAGTCTGTGGGCTGCCCACCTGGAAGGTATGGGGTTTGCTTGTGTTGTGTAATCACCCCTCCTACCGTCTGGATGCAGCCTCCTCTTTGTCTATTGGAATAGCGTATCTTTTTTAGTGGTTTCCAGTCTATTTTGTTGAAGATTGCCCAGCAGTTGGTTGTAATTTATTTGTTTTCATGAGAGAAGGTGAGCTCCAGTCCCCGTCTCTTTACCTCATAACCATATCAAGAAATCCAACTGATAATTCTATGTGAAATATGTGCATTTGCTATCTCTGCCTTTATATATCATGATCTATGCCTCTATCAACATACATGTATTCTATCTCTCTATGTATAAATATGCACATATAGTATATATGCATATATGCATAGGTATATAAGTATAATAAATATACATCCCAAAGTGTTTCAAGTCTTGGTCGCCATACACTTCTTAAGCCCTAACTGCTGCCCTGTCCATCTGTCACTAAATTTGCCTGGGGCATTTCAAGAGATGTCCCATGGAACCACCTAGATGCCATATGAATTCTTCCCTTCCCAGCAGCTCCGGCTCTTCCCGATACTTAGGGTCAATTACCCCGGCAGTGTGGTCAATTTCCCTTCCTGCCTGTGTTCCAGTTTGAGGAGGCTGAACTGAAGTGGTGCCACAGCAGCTTGGTTTCCACTAGGGCTCCTCCTGTCTCCCCAGAAGGACGTGCCTCACTCTGTGGGAACCAGAGCCTCTGGTCCCAGAGAGCCTGTGATGACCTTGTACCTCATTCTTAGTCGGGGGAGCACATGATGACTCTTAGCTGTGTCCTTCCATCCAATCATTAGACCTCTAAACCCTTCCCTCATGTGGCTGACCCCTGAATCTGCAAGGAGTTTATCACACACCATGGACTCCAATATAGTTACCATTTCTGGCTAATCTGTTCCAAATAGCAGGATGTGATCAATAAAGCAGATCAATTCATGTTCTCTGAATTGTTTAGATGGTCTAAGTTCTTTTACCATATTTTAACTGAAGGGCCAACTATAAATGTTGTCCAGACACATGAAAGACAACGCTTTCTAGCCTTCATTTTAATAGGGATGGAAAGGAACCCATTTGCTAAATCTGTGGCTACGCGCCATGTGTCTTCACATCTCTCTGAGACACTGTCACGGGGTCCACAGTCCATGGTCACCACTTTGGCTTTTATATAAGTTTCTTTTATTTCTTCTACAGGGTAATTGCTAAGCTTTCTTTTTAACCTTGTTATATATAGCAACATTTTTATAAATGTTCTCATAGTTTCTCCGGTGTTTCTATGTGTTGATAGCGGATTAAAGGTCTATAGAGGCTGAGTCACCATGTTGCCAAAATCAGAATGAAGAACATTTGTCACAGAACTTAGCTCCAAGAGAAGACGGTAAAATGCAGCGGCTCCACAGGTCACAGAGAGGGACTGGGTGTGTGTGCGCTTGTCTGACTCACCCGATAGAAATAGGAAGGCGTTGCATTTTATCGTCTTCAAAGGGGATGTGAGAAGGGAAGAGGCTGAAAGTTCAGAAAACAGTCAACACCTAATGGAAAAAGGCCCTGGGAACGGAAATGGCCCTGAAAGGACATCGGAAGGTTCAGAGACGGGAAACGGAAGCACATAAAAACCTCAGGGATACTCTTCACTCAGGCTGAGTTAACCATCGCCCTGTACATCAAGACATTAAAACACCAAGATTTTTTTCCCTTTTCATTTTGTATTATATATTGCTTTGAAATTATGTGGGAAAACAGAATTTGAAAATCTTTTAATTGTTAAGAAATTATCTTACTACTAATATTAGTTTTTGATATCAGTTTTTCTACAGAAAGGACTCGTATCTGATGAGGATTAGGTATGAAATGAAAAATGTTTCGTGTTTGGTTACCATTTCATAGAATATAGGCTTATCCATCTAAGATCCAAAGACTTTGTTACCATTAAAATCAGCTGGGGGCTGATCTGAAATTAATATATTCATTTTGTCTCCTTTTTGTTACAAATGCGTGTGGTTCATTTACTAGCAAAATGGCCTGGTTATCCAGGAGGTATTTTTTTTTTCTATGAAGTGTTTTAAAGAAGTCCAGAATTTTTAGTACTTAAATATTCATTTATTTATTAGTAATCCCCTTAGTTCAAGAAATTAAATATTTGGGTGGGATTGGGGTAGCACAATAGACAAAATCTTGTAGAAGGATCTCTGTTAGATGATCTTTTATTTCTAAATTCTAGGTTTTTGTTTGTTTGTTTGTTTGTTTGTTAGGGCTGCACCTGCAGCATATGGAGGTTTCAAGGCTAAGGGTCAAATCGGAGCTATAGCCGCCCGCCTACACCACAGCCACAGCAACGCAGGATCCAAGCCACGTCTGCGACCTACACCACAGCTCACAGCAACGCCAGATCCTTAACCTACTGAGCGAGGCCAGGGATGGAACCCACAACCCCATGGTTCCTAGTCAGATTGCGCCACAACGGGAACTCCTAAATTCTGTTTTTCTAATTTCCAGTGAAATATGAAAGAATGCTTAACATACTTTGTGATAATTCAGCTTTTGACTTTGGGGAAGTTCAGATTCTATACATTATTATAATTATATTTAAGGAACATCTATTTAAGACTGTACAATGCCCAGTGCTATGAGAATATCAGTGTAAAGAGACACAGTGGCTACTTTCAATCTACGAGAAGAAGAGAAACCTCAACACTATGATGTGATAATGGGCCCGTAGAAATAGACGTAAGGGGATGAAATGATTATGTGGTTTATCACTGGGAATTTGGAGCAAGGAAGGCTTCTAGAAAGAGCTTGTATCCGAGCTTGGGTTTAAAGAGCTGATTGGTACATAGGGTCACCTGAAAATGTATAACAGTAAGAAAATCAGTCTTGTTTATGGATCACAGGCTGTTTCCAGAGGTAGCGTCGACATATATAAGCTCCGTGTTTAGCAGCACGGATCTTTATACAGAGTGCGCCCTGAGCAAGCCCGCAGGATTCCAGGAAGTGTTCTCCACCACATGTTGCCTTTCCAGCCTTAGAGGAAATGTGTTTCTTTACCTACGCAGGAGCCCCGTCCTGGTTTTCCAGTGCAACTGCCGCCACGTGATTTGCCTGGACTGTTTCCACCTGTACTGTGTGACGAGGCTCAATGACCGGCAGTTCGTCCATGACCCGCAGCTTGGCTACTCTCTGCCTTGTGTGGGTAAGTCTCCCACGTGCGCCGCCGTTTCGAATTCTGATTAAGAAAGAGAACAACTACTGATATAAAACTATCTTAGATATGCCCAGTCCCTACTGAGGGGTGGAAAACTCAGATATCTATTTAATCATTGCTGGGCAAGACAATGCATGTTGGGATCACAAACAGTATAAAACACTAGGGTTTGAAGGAGCTCTGTTGAACTAGAAAATGTATAAGCTACATAAAGGCATCAAAAAGAAATTTAAAATATTATTCAGCCAACATACACAAAGTATGTCTATCTATTCATCCAGAAAACTATGGATTAGTACCTGGATTCAGAGCAGCCCTATCCAATTTTTAATGGTACACCCCTGTTGCTCAAAATTTTGAACATATACACAATATATATGAGAGAAGATAAATTAAAAAGAAAGAAGAATGCTATAAAGCTGAAATGTCTAATGTTTAAATAACGTTTTATGTTTTTCAGTGTTAGGGAAGTCTTTACTTGCACTATTATTATCAGATGTATTTTTATTGAGATGAAATTCACATAATATACAATTAACCATTTTAAAGTGTACAATTCAGTGGTATTTTGTGCATTTATGTTGCTATGCAATGACAAAACCTTTTTGTCCCTGAAGAATAATACTGCGTATCCATTAAGTAATCAGTTCCAATTCTCCTTTGACCCCACCCCTGGCAGCGTGGGGTTTGTCTCCATGGACTTGCCTATTCTAGATAGTCTATGTAAAAGAAATCATAAAATATGTGACCTTTTATGTCTGCCTTTATTTGCTTAGGGTGTTTTTGACATTCATCCAAGTTGTGGCATTTGTCAGTACTTTGCCATTTTTCTAGCTGAATAATAGGCTATTACATGGACACACCCTAATTGTTTATCCATTCATTCATCGATGGGTATTTGCACTAGTTCCACCTTTTTGGCTGGTTGGAATGATGCTGCTGTAAGCATTCGTATATTTGTTTCCGTGTGGATATTTGTTTTCATTTCTCTTGGATACATATGAAGTGCAGTTGTTGGATCATATGGTAATTCTATGTTTAACCTTTTGGGGAATCACCAAATTATCTCCATAGTTGCTTCATCATTTTACATTCCCATCAACAACTGACAAGGATTCTTAGTTTTCCACATCCTTGCCAATGCTCGATATTTGTTTATTAAGTAGCCATCTTATTAAGGATGAAATAGCATTTCATTGTGGTTTTGATTTGCATTTTCTTAATGACCAATGATGTTGACTTTCTTTTCATAGTCTCGTCCACCGTTTGTATATATTCTTTAGAGAAATATCTATTCAAGCCCTTTGCGCACTTTTAACTGGGTTGTTTTTCTGTTGTCGAGATTTAATTGAGTTATTTCTTCCTCTTTATTTTTTTCTATTTCTACTAGACGTTTACCGTTATATGATTTGTAAACATTTCTCCCATTCTACAAGTTGTCTTTTCACATTCTCTGCAATGTCCTTTGATACACAAAAGTTTTTAATTTTGATGAAGTCCAATTTATCTATTTTTTCCTTTTGTTGCTCATGCTTTCAATGTCAAATCTAAGGATCCATTGCCAAATCTGAGGTCATGTAAAGTTATCCCTATGTTTTTTCCTAATAGCTTAATTCATGTTTAGGTCACTGATCCACTTTGAGTTAATTTCTGTATATATGGCATGAGGTGGGCGCTCTGGTTCCTTTAACAGTAGGAAATGGTATTCAGAAGTCACAGTCCTGGTGCGTGATGTGTCATTGTCACTAGGTTGGTCACTGCTTCTAAGGTTAGTTGCAAGAGCTATGAAACCTGCCTTTTTTAAAAAGGTAAAAACCACAATATTTATACTGACATTTCCAATTCATATTCAAGGCTATGGAGTTTTTACTTAGAGTAATTAATCTCATAACTGCCATTGCCGCTTCTCTTAGCAAAAAAACTTATTGTTGAGTGATATTAACATAATTACTCATTTGTCTTATTTCACAATACACAGACAATAGTATCCGTATTAGAATATCAATACCATCACCAAAGTATGACTGCTGAAAACAGTGTTAAGATTTTTACCATTTGTTTTACCATTAAAGTATATCCTGCAGGGAAACGGAGTCATGTGCCGGTTACTGTATAGTTATGTCACCAATTGCATACATATTTTATATTCTAATTGCTTTTCAAATCTATTGTTTTTATAATTGTGAAAAATATTAACAGGATTCCAAAGTCAAATCTGTGAAACCAGTTATATTCAAAGCAATAGAGCTTTTATTTCCAGTCTCTTCAATACTCCTTTTCTCCCATATAGGTAAGACTTTATTTGAAAAATCTCCCATTTTAAAAAACGTAAACAAATTATAGACGATGCAGTATTGATGGAGATTTGCATCATTCCCTTAAGTAAGAAGTAGAATACTGTGCGTATTTTTCTCCAGCTTGCTTTTTATTTATTCTACATTATATTTTCTGGAGCTTGTGCCCTAGTAATATATGGATATTTTCTCCATTAAAAAATTAGCATCATTGAATTCCATTATGTGGATATACTTTTCCCTTATTGGTTAATACTTGGTTTTCATTTTTTTATTACAAGCAGTGGTACAACTACTAGACTTGTATTCGCACATCTTTTCATAGTTCTGTGAGGGTATCATTGAGATAAATTCCTAGAAGTGGGGTTATATCAAAGGGAAATATGTATTTATTTTTACTAATTGTTTCCAAAGCCCCCTCCCAACAGTCCTGCCATCTTTCACTTGTAAAAGTAGCAGGCTCTCTGCTGCCTCACCCACAGACTAACTGCAAAGCTTTAAGACTGTTTTTCTAATCTTATATTTGAAAAATGGTATTTCCAATTATATTTTTTTCCTTTTTTGAACAAGGTTGGGTATCTTTTCATAAGTTTAAGATCCTTTTACACTTCTTTTTCTCCATCATTTGAAAAACATCACCTTTTGGGGAGCTCCCATTGTGGCTCAGCAGAAACGAATCTGACTAGCATCCAGGAGGGCGTAGGTTCGATCCCTGGCCTCGCTCAGTGTGTTAAGGATGCGGCATTGTGGTGAGCTGTGGTCAGATCTGGTGTGGCTGTGGTATAGGCCGGCAGCTGCAGCTCCCATTTGGCCCGTAGCCTGGGAACCTCCATATGCCACAGTTGCGGCTCTGAAAACACTAAATAAATAAATAAATACATCACCTTTTCCTCAATGGGTAGGTGGAGCAAATACATTGTATAAATTTTTCTTCAAAAGTGCGTTCTATCTAGCTCACATTTGACAGTTTGACCATTCCTCACAGTCTCGGGAAAGGTTAAAAATGTTCGATCACTTATATTTTTATAAAGATGTGTAAACTGGCTTTAATTTGGCTAGTTCCTTACACCACAAGAACGAACTAACAGCCACTATGTGAAACAGAAGATTTGCATGGTCAAGAGCTATCTCACTGAAGTGCATTATATGGATTCTCCTACAGTTTAGTGGCCTTTTAAATACCATTTAATGTTTTTTACGCTAACGGTGCTGATGGCATCCTGAGAACCTGATACCCTCCGGAGTTCCAGTTTAACAGTGGATGGGCAGGGAATAAATGCATTTTAAATATGCTACTTTGTTTTCTTTGGAATCCTTTCAGTTATTTTAGGTGACTGTACCTACTTCATTACTGGTTATTGACAAATAATAGTCCATAAAATCTTGCTTTCATTTTTTTAAAATGCCACTTACTATGGAGAAAAATATCTTCTCTGCCACCTCTTTAATGTTTAACAAGAGGCAGAAAGCTACGTGTTTGTGTATTTGGTTATTAAAAGAGACTGTAGCAAATAACCACAGGCTGAGACAGGTTAGAAACAGCAGACCCGTCAGTCACCTGAGCGCTAGCCCTTCGACACTGCATCATTCATGCCACTAATTGCTTCCTCCTATCCTCAGCAATATTTTAATATGTATCTTCAAAAGTATTCACGCGTAACAAAATACAGCGCAGCTTGTCACAGTGCCGTTTGTCATGTATTATTTTAGCCTTCTTTTTTTTATCCTAACTTCAAATTACGTTTCACATATCATGTGAAAAAAGATTTTCGAATGTTATTCTAGTTTTTTGCTGTTGTCAAAAGTGAACCGGATTGGCTTGAATGCTTGCTCAGCCCAGACATTCTTTTCGTTTATCGCTTGCTTAGTTTTCGCACGTCCTGCTGAGCGCAATGGCCTCACACCTTCCTCGGGTTGTATCTTGGGGCCCATCATGCCCACAGGGTGAGGTGGACTGTACCTCTCAAGGTCAAGGACCCCTGTCTACTCTTTGGGCTTGTGCTTACTGGGTTAGCACCATCTTTAATTAATGGCATCTTTGTGGGAAACTTGAATGTTTTTCAGTCACTTATGTATTTTAACAGAGCTGGTTAATAGGAGAGAATGTCTTCCTGATTCTTTTTTCCAAGCACATGGCATCTTCTGCAAAAAGGAACCGCCAGGAGAGGCCCCCCTCTGTAGGAGTCTGTGTGCGGGACTTCCCTGTCTCCTCAGGATGCTCCCTTTACAATTCATGACACATGGTTATCTGACGGGCAAACCAGCATATGAGCAGAATCAGTATCTGCCTGTGCGTTCTCAGTGAAGCTTAATTGATTTCACATAATACATGTGTAAGCCTTAAAATTACCCTCCCCCATCCACCAATGAATCATTTGTGGGTGTACACAGAACATGCAGGAAGCCAAGTTCAAACGCTGGCTCTGAGACTCCCTACCTTTGTAATGCAGGACACGTCACCTGACCTCAGTGTGCCTTGGTTTCGCTTTAAGGTAAAATGGGAATAATACAACAGCACCTATCACATATGTTGGTATGTGGATGCGTTAAAATAATGCCACCTAAAGCGCCTTGAGGTTAAGCGCTGAAGATAATGAGTGCACAATGAATACCGGCTTTTGTTATTTCAATTGTTACATAAGCATATATTCCCAGAATATAGAATGTACTTGTGCAGAGGTATGTATATTAATAGAGGAACATGTATTTAGAAGTCTTTAAAGGTAGGTTGGTGTTTCCTGCAACTCAATGCACAAAGCACCCGATTATCAAGCATCATTCACCTATCCAGGTAGCTGGCCCTCTTTTCCCCTTGGTTTTCTTGACTTTGACTTTGACTCATAGAGCACAGAAGCAGACACAGAAAGTAGGAATTTAACAGAAATAGAAAATCAAAGCTTTTCGAACTATAGGTAGAAACAGCAGACTATCAGAAGCAAGAATTGATTGACTGCCATATCATTTCCATGGTAGTTTTGTCCCTCAGTGGAACTAATGAAAGGTTATATGACTTAATAACACCTGTGAATCTTATAAATAAAATGTAATATGATGAAAAGCAAAAATGATGGTAAATTCCATAAAGGCACTAAGAATGTATTGAAAGGCAGCTTTGTGGGACCTGAAGTATTCCAGCAAGAC
Organism: Sus scrofa; assembly: GCF_054392235.1. Taxonomy (NCBI): domain Eukaryota; kingdom Metazoa; phylum Chordata; class Mammalia; order Artiodactyla; family Suidae; genus Sus; species Sus scrofa. The sequence continues at coordinate 6,326,962 of NC_139383.1, forward strand.
TCAAAATCTTAATTCAAAATTAGTTTGAATTAAAGCAAGGGGCATTTATTTCTCAAGCCATCACTTCCTTTCAAGGACGAAGTCCACGTCTACCCACGAGCCATGGATACTCTTGCAATGAAACCCACAGCTCGAATCCACTCCTTCGCTTTTCTAACCACAGGGTTTGCATGAACCTATAAATGGGAGACCCACCGGTAAAGAAATCTTGGGATGGGCTTGGTGGTAGCATTCCTACTTCGGCCTAGGCCAAAGGACATTCTGATGCTCACAAACTAGAGAGGGTTATTCTGCTAGGCTATTGGGGGGACATGTCTATTCAAGATGGTTCTTGCTCACTGTGTGATAAATGCAGCTATTTAATCTTCACACTTCTCCACATCCATACAAAACAGTACTTACCTCAAAATCCATTATTTATCACCTCCAGAGCCCAGGAAGCAAACCATTCATTAGTGTTTGAATAGTGACATTATGAGAAAGAAAAAAGAAAAAAGCCTGAGATCAGTTTTCTGGGACAATTAAATATATATCAAAAAAAGAGACTAAGTAGAATTAGCCCTTTTTTTTTCAAATTACACTGGCTCCACAGAAGCCACAAAAGAGCTAGATATAGCATGTATTTCTATTGCTGTATGACTCCCATACCAAATTTCTTGCTGTGTCCGTAAAAATTCACCATTTCTATATAAATGTCCAATACCTCTTACCCCCAAAACATAAGATGCTCTCTTTTCCAAACCTAGTCTTTCAGATCTCTTTCAACCCCCTTAAGCTAAAAGCTTCAAAGCTCAATTTTAGACACACGCATTCTTCAAGGTATGACTAGTCAGTGATGAACCAACCTTTTCCACTGGCATAATTATCATGATGAACAATTAAAACTGGCTCAAAACGCCTTTCAAGGACAAACCTGGCTTCCTTCATGTGAGCTCCTCATTTGACCAGAAATTTTGTTATGCTGAACTTTACTTCCCTGCGAGTAAAAATGAGCCATCTGATGAGAGCCATTGCCGAGTACCTTCCTTACCGAATAAGGTACCCCTGGGATGCTTACATGCAGGCATCCATTGAGCCCCCACAAAGCCCTATTAGAATGGATGTTGTCATTCTTCCCATTTTATAGATGACACACTAGAGGCTCACAGAATTTAATTAAATTGCATATGGTATTACGGCTGGACATAGCAGAGCTGCTCCTCAACTGACTGGCTCTAGAAGGCATGCTCTTAATCTCTTTAGGAGCAGATAAGCCTGTAAACAGCAAAGTACAAAGCCTCTAAAAGGTCTATGGAAAAGAAAGTCAAGGGAAGGGTATCTAATTTTTTGGCCCTTTTCCCATATTTAAACCAGCAGCAAACTTAAAAAGTAGGAATTATTTGTATTTTTAATATATTTTTGGTTAAAATGTAGTTGATTTCCAATGTTGTGCCAATTTTTGCTATACAGTAAAGTGACCCAGTTATGTGTGTGTGTGTGTGTGTGTGTATGCGTATATATCTATGCATTCCTTTTCTTATGTTATCTTCCATCAGGTTCTATCTAAAGAGACTAGATATAGTTCCTGGGCTGTACAGCAGGACTTCACTGCTTATCCCTTCTAAATGGAATGATTTGCATCTACTAACCCCAAGCTCCCTGTCCTTCCCACTTCCCCCCTCCTCCTGCTTGGCAACCACAAATCTGTTCTCTAGGTCTGTGAGTCCGTTTCTGTTTTATAGCCTGTTCATCTGTGCCATATTTTAGATTATTCCTCTTTTTCATAGGGAGAGGTAAAGGGTTAGTAGCATTTGAGCTTCATGGTCAGGAAGGGTGGAGCTGAGATTTCAGCCCAGGTGTGGTAGCTCCACAGCTCCCTGCTCCCTCGGCCCCCACCGCCCTGCTTCTCGCTGGGCAGTGGTTCTCAACCCGCAATGCGCCTTCAGTAATATGGCAATTTCTAAAAGTCCCAATACCCAGGCCTTGCTTGAGTCCAATTAAATGAGGACCTCTGGGGGCAGCCCTCTGTATTTGTTGAAGGCCTCAGGTTTAAAAGTTTGAGAACTACTACAGGGGTAAGCATTCTACAAGCTGTATATATTTTGTCTTTTTAGGGCCACACCTAAGGCATATGGAGGTTCCCAGGCTAGGAGTGAAATCAGAACTGTGGCTGCCGGCCACAGCCATAGCAACGCAACCTACACCACAGTTCACCCCAACGCTGGATCCTTAACCCCCTGAGCGAGGCCAGGGATCGAACTCACACCCATATGGATACCGGTTGCGTTCATAACCCGCAGAGCCACACCAGGAACTCCAGCAGCAGCAAGGTATTTTCCGGGGCAGAGTGTAGCATTAATAAGCACAAATATACTCCCTCTGCCCTTATCTATTTTGTCCATGAGTAATTTGCCTTGCTAACAAGCATAGGTTTTTCAATAAATGTTGATGGAGGTGAAAATAAGATGGGCAAACACAGCCAAGTGGCCTGTTTCCAGAGCCCCTGACAAATTCGTGCATGAAGTTAAGAGCTTTGGAGGCAACTCCACAGTTATTTTGAAATATTTGCTGTCTTTTCACCTTACCCACTGTCGTTACGTTCCATGCTAAGGATGAATTGGAAATGCGGAAGCATTTCGTGCATCGGCTCCTAACACCGAGCGGCCCTCACACATCTCGGCGGGGCTTCAGGCATTTGGGGAGATTTACTTGAGAATGTGCAGCTCTGGAACTTATATGATGAAGACAATGCAGAGTGTGTTCACTCTAGTCCATCGTGGATCCTGGTAACACAGATTCCGGTTGCCTTGGGGTGTCTGAGGAAGGAGTTCCCACCCCCCGATAATATGCCATTGCAGAGTTCCCATTATGGCTCAGTGGGTTAAGAACCCAGCTAGTATCCATTTGGACGCAGGTTCGATCCCTGACCTTGCTCGGTGGGTTAAGGATCCAGCATTGCAGCAAGCTGCTATGTAGGTCGCAGATGCAGCTCGGATCCCTTGTTGCTGTGGCTGTTGCCGCAGCAGTGCCAATTTGACTCCTATAGCCCAGGAACTTCCATGTGCTGCAGGTACTGCCATAAAAAGAAGAAAAAAAAGTCATAGGCCTTGCCACTCGTGCCATCAAACTTATCCCTACCTCTGCTTTCAATGCTTCACTTTTCTTTTAGCTCTTCTCCCAGGTCACTTTTCATACAATTCTCATTTCCATACAACAGAAAATGACATTTTCTTTTTTCTTTTTTTTTCTTTCTTTCTTTGTCTTTTTAAGCTTGCACCTGCAGCATATGGAAGTTCCCAGGCTAGGGGTTCAATCGGAGCTGTAGCCACCAGCCCATACCACAGCCACAGCCATAGCCATGCCAGATCCGAGCCACATCTGCAACCCACACCACAGGTCATGACAACATCGGATCCTTAACCCACTGAGCGAGGCCAAGGATCGAACCTGTGTCCTCATGGATACTAATTAGATTCGTTTCTGCTGAGCCACAATGGGAACTCTGACGTTTCCTTTCTATCTCATGTCTCCACTCACCAAATACAGTCTACTAGTGTCCTAGATCAAACTCAGTCAGCGACATCAAGCACAAGGCAGAAGATTCTGGTCCTTTTGAGAAACAGAGATATTCTTGATGTCTGGAGAGTCAGTTAGACTGGTTTTGAGACAGCTCTGTGGGAGGCTAAAGATAAAATCCAACATAAAAAATTATTTCGGCTCTTGCACATGGCATTCCCAAATGCACACCAAAAAAACCCAAGTCACTATAATTTCCATAGCCACATGGAAAATTAGGAAAGGTATTAAAAGAAAGATCACCAAGAAAGATGTGCTCATGGTCAGCACATATCTTGAAATTTCAGTGTAGTTAGTTACTAAATAGTTGCTCATTTAAAGCATAAAATATAATGTGATAGGTACATATTCAATACAGGTAAAAATATAAATTTTTAGTATTTCTGAAAGTATTTCTGAAAATCAGTTTGGCAATTTATATTAGTTTTAAAATATTGACAAACTGCCTAGAAACCTGCTCCTGCACACATACTTCTTACGTCTGTCTGTCTCTGAAGTACACAGTCTATTCTCCTAGCACCCAGATCGTGAAAAATTATAGCAGCCACCATGGAAATGGCAGCACCAGGCTTCAAACAGCTGATGAGCTTGCAGTCCAAAGCCAATGTTCTTTCAACCTCAAAAGTAATGGAAATTCAATCAAACTTCCTATTTTTCTAAGGGTAATAATACTAAACTCTTTGTTTTACTGTTGCGGGATGGTTTAGCAGTTTGGGTGGTTTTCCTTTGACTTGGGTGTATGAGGCAGTGTAAAGCCAGTCTAACTTCCCTAACAAAAGCATCACTGAAATCACGGAATCAAGGCTCATTGTCCCCTGTGTCAGGGTCCCATGTGGGTTGGCTGTGAGGCCTCTGCCACACACCATCACACAGGGACTCAGCTTTCTGCTACTTAGTGGTTCTGCCTCCTCAGCAGCCTGGGGGTCCCCACTGGACTCTCTTCACCCAGGCCGGCTGCAGACCAAGAGGGAGCAGGAGCTCCTTCTGGATCGTTCTGGGGATTTAGAGACCAAGCCTGGAAATGGAGCCAGCACGTCTTCCCTCATTCCTCATTCCAGAACCTAGCCTCAGGGCTCCACCCAGCCACAGGGGGTGGGGGGCGCGGAGGGTGTGTGTCAGGGAGCTGGGCACACAGCCTGGCTCTGTGCCCAGGAGGAAAAGCAGACAGGGCTGTGGGCACACAGCAACCTCTCGTGCTGGTGAAGAGGATGGTGCTCATAAAATTTATTGAATGGCTTTGCAGCTTCCTCTCCCTGCCTACAAAAGGAACAACACTCAATCAAGTAGCTTCGTTATCAGGAGTGACTGGTACATGGACAAGGACCAGCAAAAGAGCTGTAGGACAGAATTGATGGCATCCAGGAGCCCATTTGAGCCAGATCGACAGGCCCTCTCTGTGCAGTCCTATGTTTGGCCTCGGAAGTGCTGCCTTTGTCTAAGTCTGCTTCAGAGGGGACACGGGGCTTGCACACTTGTTTGAGGCTCGCCTGTGCCTTTAGTGTTTACAAGTGAAAGGACTCTATGCGCCTGTTTGAAGTGCTACCAATCGCAGTGTTTCTCCCTTTCAGAGGAGCCCCGCATCCCAGAAAATTGCACCCCTGATGCCTGATTCTTAATTGTTTAGGCTTCTACTTTCCAAACTGCCTTTCATCTTCTTCTCTTGCATCCAATTAAGTGAAAAATGACGTTTTAAGAAAACAGGGGAGTCCCCATTGTGGTGCAGGGGTACTGAACCCACTGGTATCCCCTCAGTGGGTTGAGGGTCCGGCGTTGCCATGAGCTGGGGTGTCGGTCGCAGACGAGGCTCAGATCCTGTGCTGCTGTCGCCGGCAGCTGTAGTTCCAGTTCAACCCCTAGCCTGGGAACTTCCATATGCCACAGGTGCGGCCCTAAAACAGACAAAGAAAAAAAATAGAAAAGAAAAAGGGGAGGAAAGGAAAGGGAAGTGAAAAGAAAGAAAGAAAAGAAGAAAAGAAACGAAACAGTGGGGATGCCTTGAGTAGCTAACAGGGAAACAAATACAATCTCTTTCCACCGACTTCTGCCCGGACTCGGAAGAGCATTGTTTTCAAGGGCAAAGGTAAACCATTTTTAAGTAGAAATTGTTACTTGCCCAGAAATGTATAGACCGATACTTTTAAGTGCTTAAGATAGCTACAGGAGTTGTTCAAAACACCTGTTTGGGGGCGTTCTTCTTCTTTTTATAAAAATGTACATATCCAGAGTCCTCTCCCTGGCCTTCTCAGCAGTTGGCGTGATTCTAGAGTCTGTGCAGCCTGGGGTGTGGCAGCCGCAGTGGGCCAGACCCGCTGGGTCCTCTAGCCCGCGTCTCAGGAAGCAAGAAGGGAGCTCTGTCTTCCTGAGCCACTGGTTTCTGGACTCGTCCCAACTTTATTCTGAAAGAATGGGGGCCATTTGTGGTCAAGAAAATTTAAGTTTATTTGTGCTTTAGATTTTAGCTCTGCATTTCCTGACTTGGACTGTTGTTGCTTTTGTATTCATTTGGTTTTGGCTTTTGTATTCATTTGCTTTTGGCCACACCAGCGGCACGTGGAAGTCTCTGGGGTAGGCATCAAACCTGAGCCACCGCAGTAACCCGAGGCTCAGCAGTGGCAATGCCAAGGCCTTCACCGCTCGGCCACGAGGGAAACTCCCAGATGTTGCTTTTTTAAAAATTGTCCTACTTTTTCCCTTCATTACTTCTCCGTCCCCGTCCTCATCCACAGGCTGTATTCAGTGCCTGCCGAGGCTGTGTTTCGTTCTGTGTTTTCCCTTGGCCACTGAACACACACACACACACAGACACACACACACACACACACACAGTGAGAAAACTTTTTTCTCCCTTCCTGTACGATGTCTTGTATTAATGAGACTTCCTGCATAGAAATTGCCGTGAGCTGGTGACCTCCAACTCTCTTTGAAATAATTAATAATGTGCTTAGAGGGGTTGATTTACATATTCATGAGCGTTTATATCACTTGGTTCCGAAGGAGGACAGTGAACCAATTTAATGTTTTAAATACAGAGCGATTTAGCAGGAGGAGGAGTGGTTTCATATTTTAATGTCAAGATGGAGAGAACGATGAAGTATCAGAATCGAGTAAAATCTGACCATCGTTTAGGTCATCTTACATGCTCTATTACTGAGTCCCCTTAGGAGCTGGGGAAATTAATATCGCTTAGGTTTTCTGCTTTTCAAGGCTTTGCAAGAAATCATCTGTCTTGAAATTATGTTTCTATAAAGGGAAACAGTGTATGAAAAACCCGGAACCACTGAAAGAGCGTGGGGTGGGGGGGCGGAAATAGTGTTCAAAGAAGTGGAATCATTCTGTCTGACTCGGTTCAAAACTCTGTTCTCTCCCCCTCCTGCTGCCCGTCAGAGCCCTTTCCTGTGGCTCACGTGGAAGAATGCTTTTGTCCTTGGCCCCTGTGCTGGTTGGCCAGGGCTGCCATAACACAATGCAACAGACCGGGTGGCTTACGCAACAGAACCTTACTGTCTCATGCATAAGAAGAGGCTGGCCCTCAAGGTCAAGTGCTGGGAGGCTTGGTTTCCTTGGAGAAAGTTCCCCTTGGCTCGGGGCTGGCTGTGCTCATGCTGCCCCTTCGCCTGGTTGACTCACTGTGTGTACAGCCCTGGGGTCTCTCTGTGTCTGCTCCTCTCCTCTGCCTACGAGGACACTTGTCACATGAGACTAGAGCCCACCCTGACAGTCTCATTTGAACGTAGTTGCTTCTTCAGGGTCCCATCTCTGAATATACATCGGTACTGTGTGTGGGCTGAGCCGTCAATATATGAATTTTTGACAGACAAAATTCCATCCGTAATAGCCACCTCCTAGGTTCTGAAATAGTTTTCCAATATTTGGCACCCCCAAATGCAGAGAAGGGCCACTGAACATGAACCCCGTATCCTGGTCCTAGGATACGACTTGTTTTTCATCCTTCTTTCCCCCCTCCCACCCCCACCCCCGCTCCTACTCAATGTCCCCTGGTTTCCCAGGTAGCAGCACCAGGTAGCCTAAGGAATGCAGAAAACTGGGCCAATTACCTGCCTGTTAAAATCTGGGCTCACTAGGGAACATGTCAGGGAGGATCCTCTGAACCAACTCCTCCATCCTCTGTGAAAGTAAAAACCCAATAACCGCCTCGGAGGTGGAGCTGGTTAGGATGGCATTTGCCGGCCTGTCGTCCTCCTTGTGCCTCCACAGGGATTGTCACAAACCCAGGCCCCTAAAGGAAGCTCTCCCGCATATTGTGGTCCAAAGGTTAGAGCAGACACACAAAAGCACTTCAATTCCTGCCCAGGGCAGCGGTGGAGTCAGGGCGTGGGTAGGTGGGCAGTGTGTCGGGGGGTGCTTTTCTTCAAAGCCCTGCTTCTGTCTCCCGTTTCTGCCCTCCCGCTAGGACGTATGGCTCCGTTCATGGTCAGACTGACCTCCGTTCATGGTCAGGGTCTAGCTGATGGAGGGGAAGAGGTGACAGAGGCATGCCCCTTTCTGAGCAGCCCCACCCTGGCAACGGTGCCTACCTCTCCCTTCGTCGGCCAGCACAGGGCCCTTCGGCCTTGTATGTGGCCGGGGAGCCTGGAAAAAGAAATCTGGAGAAATATCAAGGTACAGAGCAGAGTTTAGATAGACAGCTGGCAGTCTGTGCCAAAAGGTTTTCCTTGGAGTGGGGGGGGGAGCTCAGCTTCCAGGTCGGTAGACGGTTGCATATCCATGACTTGGGGGTCCTGGGCCAAGTGCTGACTCTGCAGTCAGACGGCGCTGATCCAGTTTCAGACCTGCTCTGCTGGATGCTGAGCTGATTTTCTCATTTAAAATGAAAATAAGTTTTAACGCAGAATTAAATCAGATTGTATGCAAAACTGACTGACACACTCCCTGATACACAATCGGTGTTCCATAGTGACAGCTTCCCTGTCTCCACTAATTATAGGCCCGGATTTCAGACTTTCTAGACACGTTTGTCTAGCAGGAAACTTGAAGGTGCAATTAAGATTTCATGGGAGTTCCCTTCGTGGCTCAGTGGAAACGAATCTGACTAGTTTATCTGTCAGGACGCAGGTTCCATCTCTGGCCTCGCTCAGTGGGTTGAGGATCCGGCATTGCCATGAGCTGTGGTATAGGCCACAGACACGGCTTGGATCTGGTGTTGCTGTGGCCACAGCTCCGATTCAACCCCTAGCCTGGGAACCCCCATATACCACAGGTACAGCCCTTACAAAGACAAAAAAAAAAAAAAAAAAAAAAAAAAAAAAGATTTCATGGCAAGGAGTTCCTGTTGCGGCACATTGGAAATGAATCCAACTAGTATCCATGAGGATGCGGTTCAATCCCTGGCCTCCCTCAGTGGGTTAAGGATCTGGCGTTGCTGTGAACTGTGGTGTAGGTTGCAAATGCAGCTCAGATCCAGCATTGCTGCAGCCGTGGCTAGCAGTTGTAGCTCCAGTTCTACCCCTAGCATGGGAATTTCTATATGCTACAAGTGCAGCCCTAAGAAGCAAAAAAAAAAATTTCATGGCTAAACGGTAAAAATGTAATTTTACATATTAACAATTAATGGAAATAATTCCTACAAATCAGGAATTAACATGTATAAGTGATATATAAATGACATTACATAAATATAATCCCATAAAAAATTCTGGAAAATTTACACCTGAATGTTCTTTTTAAAATTATTAAAATGGATTCACTCTATATAACCAGAATCTCCAAAGTACTCTTTTATAAAGCAGACACATGTAGGAGTATAAAAGTTGTATTAACAAGGCCACCACCATTTATTATTTCTCTTCTGTTTCTCAGAGCATCAGGGTGCTCTTCTACTAGTTACTAGTGTAACTTTTAAGACTTCCATCAAAAAGTTTGTATTTGGCATAGACCAGTGAGTAATGAGTAATTTCCCCTAAGTGCTTTTGGATTATAATCAAGACGAATATTGAGCCAATAGTGGTCTGATATTTAAATCCCATTATTCCAAAGAAATCGAGCGGTACGCTAAAAGAAATAACCTACTTTGTGATGCAGGACAAAAAATTTTACAGCCCCTGTGTACTTTTTATATCACCCTTTACTTTGTGTGTTTGTTCAAAAGTATGTAAAATGGTAGCAGTAGCTGTAAATTAGTATTGGGATTCATATTCAGGTTTTGTTTTCTTACTGATAGAGGTTCCCAACCAAAATTTTGTGGAGCACTGATTTATACAGTGGATTTCAGAGAGTTTGACCACTACCCACAGGAAAAAAAAAATACATTTTACATTATAGTACTTAAATATATAAATTATGCACACTTATGTAATTGAAAAAAAATTCGGAAAACAATACTTTACTACTATTTGAGACATACGCTGATATTTTCAGTTTTAACCTATTTCAGGTATATTTCAGATGCATCCAAAACAGGGAAAAAAATTTGCTGTTTTAAATCAGCTTGTTTTAAGCCCTCTACCTCTGCAGAAATACCCCAGCTTCCCTTAGGAGCCCATTTTAGTGTTTGGGTATTTCAAGTACCAGCCATACTCAAGTACCATATAAATACTTTACGTGTATTTTTAAACATAAGCCATGCCTGCCACCACAATTATAAATTAAATAGACAGACTAGGTTTTGAAAAACCTCACCATCCCTCTATCCATTCTTCTAGTCACTTAAAAAGTATGTGATAAAACCTATAACATTTTGACACAACTTAATTAAAAAACACATTTTAGATGTACATGTAACTTTCAGGAATGCCACCACCAAAGACAGAGACAACGCAGTCGCTCTACTGCTATATTCGGGGTGGGGGGAGTGGGCGTGTCACCTCCAGGGACACAAAAGTCAGAGCACCCCACCTTTCTTCACTCCCAAGCCCCCCAAACAGACAACTTTATGACTGTCATAATTTAAATAATTAAATATTCTAATAGCCTAAAAGCGAATGACTCCTAACAGTGTTTACTTTTCTATCATGTTAGAATTTATAAGTAAATTCTCTGTTTTGTCCTTAGAGGTTCATCAGAAATACAGTGGTTAACGTTCACAGCTTTGTCTCCAAGAGGTTTTTTTTTTTTTTTTTTTTTCCCCCCCCGCCGTGCTAATTCTTCTAAGGGAAATGGCAACAGTTGCCTTCAAATGTGTTCTTTGTGTCCTATAGTGAGATGTTTTAATTCGTTAACTAGAATCTGTTTTCCAAATTAGACTACCTTGTGGAAATAGTGCTGAACTAGAATCCCTGAGATCTAGTCCTAACTCTACCATTAAATCAACACCTTGTTAATTTATGGTCGAATCACTCACTCGTAAGCCTTGTGTAGATGGAATCTTATTTCAGGCTCAAGATGATTCTGTGTGGTCTTTATTAATAATCCTATTCAGCGAGTGAGAAACCAAGGCTCTCAGAAGCTGAATTCAAACACAAGCCTGCCTATCTCCAAAGCTTATTTTTCTTCTCCACTCTTTTATTCATGGTATTTATTTCATTTCCAGGCTCCCTTCCAACCTCAAAAATGCTAAATCCTTGACTGTTGGCCCCTAAACCAAGAGTTCCTTTTAATTCTATGAAATGTATCAGACTCAGAGTAAAAAAACACAAATCGATGAAGAAAGCAATCTTCCAATATTATGCAAGATGTAACATCTCACCCTCTGTGTGGTGTCTTTGGATCAGTGGTTCTCAAACTGTGTCCCATGGAACCATGGGGGTGGGTTGTCCGTATGGCTTACCAGAGTGCTCTTGTACAGAAAGAAATGTGCAGACAGCAACAGTGTGTAAGTTGTTCTTGTTATATTAACTGGGGGTCCTGGGTCAATATTTACCAAGATCACATCAGGCAAAATAGAAAGCCTGCAATCTTTATTATTGTCTTTTTGCCTTTTCTAGGGCCACTCCCATGGCATATGGAGATTCCCAGGCTAGGGGTCTAACCTGAGCTGTAGCTGCCAGCCTACGCCAGAGCCACAGCAACGCGGAATCCGAGCCTCATCTGCAATCTACACCACAGCTCACAGCAACGCCGGATCCTTAACCCACTGAGCAAGATCAGAGGTCAAACCTGAAACCTCATGGTTCCTAGTCAGATTCGTTAACCATTGAGCCACAATGGGGAACTCCAAAGTCTGCAATCTTTAAAGTCATAGCAGAGATTTTGTTTGAAATGGTTTAGTTTTCTTTATATTACATTTTTTGAAGAGTAAAATAACTCCACACTTTAAATTGTCAGTGAGAATAGCATAATTTAAAAATGGAAAAGACTAAATTTTAATTGCCCTGCAGAATTGACATAGAGGGGAAACTTGAGTTTGTTGCTACTAAGACACTGTGCTGTGGAATAATTTTAGTAGGACCTAAAGTAAAAGAATTTGGGGGCACTTTACCCTCTGAAAGAACTCAGAGCAATTTTTCCTTTGGATTTCTTCCTTGTTTTAATTTGAACGTGCTCATTTCAGTTAGAGACTGTTGACTTTCCAGTATTCACTTGTGGTCTTGGTGAGTTTTTATCATTCGGATATACCTAAGCAAGTAGCAAAAGATGCTGGTTCAGAAGGAGAAAGATTTCTTGTGGATGAAATACCACCACCACCATCAGTGTTTATTTACCTGATATACCTCTTTAGAAGGTACTGTTTCAGGAATTGGGTATTATTCTAGGCTATGCATAGCTTCTGTCACCACCTTCAGATCCGCAGAAGGAGTGATTACCTATAAAGTATGCTTAACTGTACTTACATGCTAAGTAGAGTACCCCGGATATAAATCAACAACAGCTAAATTCAAACTTTATTTTGCAAAGCAAACCTCTAGGTTGCAGTTTTGCCATTCTTCCTTCTGATCCAACAAAGAAGAATAAATCAAGGTAGAAAAGCAGCTGTAAAGCTGATAATGAGATTTTCAACCAGCTAAGACACAGCCTAAGTCGAGAGGCAGTGTCAAAGTCCTGTTAGTCATTTTCCACTGCGCCTAAAGTCCAGAAAACCCCAGTTCAGGGAAAAGGAGCCCCCCCCCCCTTGCTGTTTCTAAGGAGCCTCGCACGGGGAGCTCAGGGATGCACACGCCGAGTCATATGATGGGTTTATGGGAAAGTGAGAGGAACACTGACAATTGCAGAAGCTCTTGGTGGTGGGGGGGAATAATAACCATTAATGAGAATATTCTGTTTACCAGAGAGACCGAAATGAGACTCGAGTAAATAATAAGCATTTCAGAAAATTACCCAATTACATATTTAACCACTCCAAGGCATTCTGGTCTCTTGGGGAAATAGTGTGCATTTTACAAAATTGCTTTTAATTGTGAATTGTGTGTTTGCGAAGGAATCCAGCGTGCTGGTAGGCAGCATGTTTGTCAGAGCTTAGCAATGGAGCCCTTCTTTTCTTAAGGACTTTAAATATAAGAGAAACATTTGTAGTTGCTTTCCAGGTGCCTATGAAATATGCTTCAGCATGTTTGACATACTATTCTAGAAAAAGACGACAGAGCTAGTTTGATGCCTGAGGGATTTAATTCAGAGCACATTGGAAGGCATTTAGCTATTGTTTTAAGAATGCGTTTTTCTGATGAGACTGTTCGCTGTAAGGAGATAGATTTCTAAGTTGCAGCTATTAATTATTCATATTCGAGAAAGCACCCTAGTAACTGTTCTTTTTATTTCATGTAGAAATGCTTAATTTAATCATTGAGTTCTTAAAAAGTGATACAAATGGTTTAAAGTAATTTTTCTCTTAGAAATGGACCTTAATTTTCATTAAAGAAATATTCATGATCACGTTTTTAAGAACTATGTTGAACCAGGCATTTATTGAATAATATGGTGTTTTTTATATCATCTGATTTTTTTAAAAAGCATTTGCATAGGTCTCTATATTATATAAAGTGTGCCCTTGGAATCCTAGATAAAGCAGCTCATATCATCATGGCCATTTCATAGGAAGGAGCCATTTCCTACATCCCAGGCTCTGTTTGAGTCAAACAGAAAACAAAACAAAACAAACATTTTGAACAAGAGGTAGGCTTGTTCCAGTCCCAGAGCTTACAGCTCAAGGGGATGAGAACTAAAATGTTACCTGCCTGTATCAGTAAACAAAGGATGTTGCAGCTTTCAAGCCATGGCATCACACAGCCCAGATGGTGAGCCCTGAGGGAACTCAGGATGGAAGTAGGATGCCCGCCATCTAGCAGTCAGCTGCTGCAGTCACCCCAAACTGTGCCCACCTAGGAGACTCTGGATGAGACAAAGCCCAGATACTGGCCCCAGAGAGCTGAGGTGCCTGTCAAAGGAAGGATTTCAGGGAGTCCAGACTCCTGCATCTTCCCATATAGAGAAAAACCGTAAATTCCTAAACCTGAGATATCTGGTTTTCTTTTAGTAATAGTAATCCTTTGATGTTCCAACTTCCTGGTCTTTTGTTGCAAAAACTCCTGTGTCTCCTGGCTCCCTGCCCCACCTCTTTGGAACAGTTTCTCAGCATCATCTGCGAGGCTGTGGCCTGGGCTTGAATGTCCACCAAATAAAACATAACTCTCAACTTTTAGGTTGAGCTTGTTTTTTTTCAACCAGCAGGATTCTAGACATTCATCAAAAACCATGAATTGGATCATTAGTGGCTCAGGCAAGAGAGAGAAGCAATGGAGGAAGTGGGGCAGGGAAGGGGGGAAAGCCCTAACAAAAGGGACATCCTTAGATGAAACCTCGAGACCGGAGGGAACGAGGCTGGTCTCAGGAACGGGACTCAGACCTGAGTGGCTGGATCAGGTGTGAAGAGACCAGAGGATGAGCAAGGTCAGGACTGCTGCACCTGAGGTTGATATAAAGACTTTGCTATTTCTTTAAATACCTTAGGAAAAATCGAAATCCTTGAGGCTTAAAACAGGAGAAACGGCATGAGCAGATCTGTGTTTTTAAAGGATGGAGCCAGCGGGAGGTCGGAAAACTATTTCAGAGGAGCTAGAATGGAGGGAAAGGCAGGAAGGAGCGGGTAGGGCATTGCCGTCTGGACCAGATGCCACCGCATCTCCTGGTGGCAGAGGGATCTTCATTTGTAACTTGCAAGGGCTCACAAGTAGCATCACAAGATCCTAAAGACAAACAGGAAATTAATTTTTAGTCAATGCAGTATGGGTCCTCTTGGACTTTTCACTTTGCAAAGGAGAAAAGCAAGGCAGCGCCAATGCTCATGACGTGAATTTCTGCGAATCATTCCAGCGGAACTTGCTGTCATTATGCCGCTCAGACCCCTGTGAAGGCGGCGCAGGAAACAGCAGCAGAATTTCTTCTTGCACGTCCACCGTGGAGGGCTGTGCCCTCTACACTGTTTCCACTCGCAGAAGAAATTTCTCCTGCACCAACCAACCCTTTCGTGGTTGCAGGAACGGAAGGAAGCCCCTACAGCTGGCATAAGCAGAGGGGAGTTAATTATTAAGGACAGGATGGGGTGTCTTCTGTCGCCCAGGGACGGAAGTGGAAAGACCCCTTTGTCTCATCCCCGTGTGCCTGTCTGCCACCTCCCTCCCTCCCTGTAAACCAGGTTTCTCTGTTTCTTCACCTCCCGAGCAGCAACACGCATCCGGACTTAGCTCACAAACTTAGAGTCACGTGCCTCGGTCCATTGACTCATTTGACTCAAAGATATTCAGACTTTAGTCCAGGGAAAACATTGATTCTCCAGATGCACGATGTGAACGTTTTCTGTGATGTCTGTAATATAACGGTTAGAGATCACGTCTGGCCACTAGAAAGAGCAGAGCTTCCAAAGCATAGTTTCAGCAAGTGTGATATTTTACGGCCCGGATTTTTCTCTGCTGTCCCAAATCTTGGTCCTGAGTCGTCTCTTAACTGTTTTATATTCTCTCCAATTGTTTGTTTATCTACCTTAATCTCACTGTGTTTGTGTCTATTTGTACAACCAGCTCAAATCCTTCTCAGGATGTTGCATGAATAGATGGATAAGTAAATAGATTCCCTTTGAAAAGAGTAATGGAATTTCTTGGTGCTAAAATGATTGAGAATGATTTTGGTCCAGAATATAGCAGATATGCAACAAGAGTATAACAGTATCGGACGAGCTACTTGTAGAATTTGATTCCGTTGCTTTAGGCGTCTATTTCCTGGCTCTGTAGGAAACTGAATTAGCTGTCTGCGTGGTCTAATACAGAGCCACTGATCATATGAGCTTCTTTAAATCTGAATTTATATCAATTAAATTACGTAAAATTAAAATTCAGTTTCTCCTAATCATCAAACAATTTAAATATTTCTAAAGCTACTGTATTACAGCATATACAGAACATTTTCACCATCACAGAAAGTTCCATGGCACAGCATGACATTAGACAGTCTGAAACTGCCTCATTAATAGCTTGAAAATAACTTGAGAATTAAAGAAAACAAATTTACACCTTTTGATTCTTTTTTTTTTTTTTTTTTGTCTTTTGTCTATTTAGGGCCACACCCAAGGCATATGGAGGTTCCCAGACTAGGGGGGTCTAATCGGAGCTGCAGCTGCCGGCCCACACCACAGCTCACCGCAATGCTAGATCCTTAACCCACTGAGCAAGGCTAGGGATCGAACCCATGTCCTCATGGATACTAGTCTAGTTCGTTAACCACTAAGCCACAACGGGAACTCCAGATTCTTTCTTAATCATATTTGATTCTTTTGTCTTTTTTGTTTGCTTTGGTTCTAGCTTTGTGGCTCTCAACATACCTGCCTTCCTGGATTCCTGAATTCTATGGGAACCTCCAAGTCACTTTCCTTGTTTCCAGGTCCTGCCACTACTGTTCATCCACTCACTGTCTTTGCATTAATCAGAATCCCATTTTCACCACGTCCAAGTTCTGGCCAGGCCCACTATGACTTCATAGCGGGTCTGCAAATCTAGTATCACAGCCGCCTAGATTCCTTCCTAAACTGAATTCCTGTCTCATTAGCTCTCAGCCTCCTGCTTTCTGAGTGCTGTTTTGCTTTTGAATCTTCGTCTGTAGAAGTTCGGTTCCTGTTTCTGTCCCTGCACCTGGAGCACCAGCCCATTGCCTCCCCATGGCTCCAGAGACCTCAGTGTGCCCTCAGCCTGCCCAGGCTGCCCTGGGTCCCGTGCCAAGTCCTCAAGATGTGCATCTCCTGCCCACTTTAGAAGCTCCCTAATTGCCTGAGATAAATCATTCTTGAGAACTCCAATTAAATTGTAACGGGGAGGGTGTGGGGTGGATGGGGAGCTTGGGGTTAGCAGATGCAGACTATTGCCTTTGGAATGGATTAGCAATGAGATCCTGCTGTGTGGCACTGGGAACTCTATCTCGTCACTTACGATGGAGCATGATAATGGGAGAAAAAAGAATGTATGCATGTATGTGTAACTGGGTCACCATGCTGTACAGTAGAAAACGGACAGAACACTGTAAACCAGCAATAATAGACAAAAATAAAAATCATTATATATATAAAAAACAATTGTAAGCACCTCGAATACAACCTGCAAATCTTGCTTTTGCTTTAGACCCCCTCTTTTACCCAGTGCCAACCACCTCAGGAAAAGCCCCATCTTAAGGAGGCATCAGCTGAACTGCTGAGGTGACAGAAGCCATGGATGGAGCTTGGAGCCTTCAATTTCCAATCATAGCTCTGCTGCGGCTCTCTGTGTGAGCTTGGGCCACTGCCTGCACCAGCACGGTTCTCTTACTCATAAAGTCAAGAGATTGGTCTAGTGAGCTGCTGATGGTTCTATCAGCTTAAAATTCTGTAGCTTTATAACATCACTCTTCTAATCTGTTTTACTCTGAGGTCCTCTTATACATATAGCTTGATAGCATCAGCTGTTAGAAATTGCAAATTTTGCCTTATACATTTGGTAAATCTGATGATTGTCATTTGACTTGTGAACATTCTGCAGTCTCTACCAAGGCCTCCTGTTATTTTGTGCTGTGTGATACAAGCCTATCCATCCATCCATCCATCCAAGAGTTTATTCCTGAGCTCAGAGTACCATGCTGGTAATAGAAACCAAAAGCGAAAAAGACATGGTTTCTCCTTTCAGGGAGCTTCCAGTCTTGTAGGGAAATAGACACATTCTAAAATAGGACAGTGAATCACTGGTTTATTTTAGGTAAATACCTACTGTACTTTGTTGCAACATAAGGTTTCCTTTGGTTATTTATACTTAAAAATAGCCATACTATCTTGTCACTAGGACATTAAATTAGAGTAATTCCCTAGAACATTTGTTTAAGCCACAGAAGTGCTTTTGGTAGGATTCGGCCTCAATTTTGGGGGAGTTTGTCCTCCTGAAATTATTGCTGAATATGCTAAAATTGTGGCAGAGGGAAAAGCACTTTGTTGTTTGTGGCCAAAATATGTGTTTTGAAGTGAAAATTGCTGCATCTATGAATGCTTGGCTATTCACATCATCAGAACGTGTGTGGGTGTGTGCAAATATAGGCTAGAAACACAAAAATATTAGGAAACATCATTTGGGGGAAACAACAATTAAAAAATTTTAAAAGAGCACAAAATATTAGGAAACACCAGCAATATTCAGTGATTTATACTCTTAGAAGATTTATGCTCCAACTCACATTTTGTTGCATTGAGTTTTTATTTTGCTGAACTGAAGGTATCAGGACTGCGATTGAGGAGGAAAAAAGTGGGTATTTCCCCTCTTTAAAGATGTTGTTTTACTCTGTTTAAACTAAAACCAATTCCAGAACACAAACACATGCAGAAGTGTTGTCTGGTGCTATGGCTGTGGGGTGTCATTATAAGACTGATGTGACTTGGTCTGACATGGTGGCATCATTTTCAGATTCAGCTCCGTCTTACACTGTTACCAATTAAAGCATGAGTGACACTAACTAATTAAATGGAAGAAAATGGTATTCATACGTGGATGATGTAAAGAGAAAATAAAGTTAGAAATTGACATTTTGACCGCGGGATGTTTTTAAAGAACAAGCTGTGTGGTAAAAGGGTATATTTAGAAACAAGAAAGACAAAAAGGCACTTGATGGGCAAACATGATTGCAGTTCAATCCATGACATTGATGCTGTGAGGCCTGGTTCATTGAAAGCACACAGCATCCTTCAATTTTGTCACAGTTTCTTTTGTGTTAGTTGAACTGTCACCTGTCAACTAATTTGTCACGCCTTAGAAAACTGAACCCAGTTTTTAGCTCAGATATAAATATGTGTGTATTTCTATATCCAGAAGACCTCAAAACACACATGAAAGGGAAGAGATATATAGTCTGAACTGTCACGACCATAGGCTCTATAACCTAAGATGCAAATAAGGGCACATAAGCCGAACAATGGAAAAGCAGTATATTGGGAGCAATTAGGTTAAATGTATCTGAATCGGTGACTAGGAAAAGATAAATGCCGCATGATAGATAGTAGTGGCATAAAACATATGTAGAATAAAAGGATGTAGGAAAAGAAGCCTCTCTACATCGGGTAGGTGATGAAAATCCATATTGCCCTTAAGCTTTCTTCGAATGGTTAGCTTCTTGAGACGCTCTGAAGGCACAAGGAGTCAGGCTCCTTAGAAGTGAAAATGGAACACAGTTGTTCCTTAGCCTCTCGTTTTTAATGGCTTTTTAGTGCTTTCTGAAAAGCACCTTTACACTTACTGTCACGGCCTATCTTTCAAACCAACCTCTTTTTCACTGAATGAACTTTGCACTTTTGTCGAAAGTCAGTCATCCATAAACCTGAGGCTCTATTTCTCCTCTTCCGTTCCGTCGATCAATTTTTCCATCCATGTTCCAGCAGCACACTCTTTTGATTATAATTTTTAATTTTATAGTAATTTTTCAACTTACAGTAAGTATGGAAATGAGGCCGTGTTTATCCTTCGGCTTTGTCCTTCCTTTGCAGAGAGTCGTCTGGACGGTTCTAGGGTCCACTGCTGTTGTCTTTGGACTTGGAGTCTGGAGAGTTGTCACTGGTCTCCGCATCCTTGGGTCTGGAGCCGGGGCTCACCTCCCTTTGCCACTTAAGACATTAGAGCTCAGTTTTCAAAAAGGCAGCTCTTTTGGTCTTGCATATGAAAAAGAGTTTTAAAGAACAGGCGATTTTTATTTTATCTTAAGTAATAAAAATTAAAAGGTGATAGAAAGTTTTGTTTAATAGAATGTTTAGTTCATCCAATTTATGAGAACTATGATTTCTAAGGGAAAGCCACTAGCTTTTTTGCCAATGTGCATTTAATCAGTTTGCCTTTTTTTTTTTTTTTTTTTGTCTTTTTAGGGCTGCACCGTGGCACATGGAGGTTCCCAGGCTAGGGGGGTCTAATCAGAGCTGCAGCTGCTGGCCTACACCACAGCCACAGCAACAAGGGATCCGAGCGTGTCTAAGACCTACACCACAGCTCATGGCAACGCCAGATCCTTAGCCCACTGAGTGAGGCCAGGGATCGAACCTGCAACTTCATGATTCCTAGTTGGATTCGTTTCCACTGCACCACAACCCAAACTCATCTTGCCATTTTTTTTAAATCATTTTGGTGCTTTCATTTGTCAGTTTCAACCCAGATGATTATTCATTTTCAATTGCTGACCAGCCCTTTTTCAAGGCTCACACGGACACGTCCTCAGCATCTGGTTTAACACTGTGTGGCCAACATCTACGGGCACCAGAGGGCACTCGCCAGTTCTGCAGGCCTCTGGAGAAAGTCGCTTGCCATTCACTTGCTTTGGGTGGTCTCTCTATGAACTAGTTGCCAGGAAGCGAGCCAGCGACGCCCTTCCATCCTGATTCACGAAATGTTCAATGATGCAATTCTGGACAACAGAATTTTTTTTAACTTCCAGTGGCTGCATTTTGAACGTTATATATAGTGTTTTTCTAGTATCCATTTTTGCAGTGTTTCATAATGAAAGCAATTTGCTACTTTATCATTAGAGTAATGATAGCAGTCACTTAAATACTCCTTGCCTTAGGTAAAGCATTATTTGAAATATGTTCCCTTCGACATATGAAAATACTACCAATAACCCACTATGGGTTAGGAATATACTGTATTTTTTTTTCACATGGTAGGAATATATTTAGCTAATCCCTCTCTCTTCCTATCAAATCCCCCCGGTGGTAGTGGTTATCAGGCCTTCCCAACACGACGATTTTAGAACTCTTTGACAGCGATGGTAATTACTGTTGTATGAGAGGTCCCCAAGACTAACAGAGATATTGTGGGAATTTTTGTATTTCTTATTTTTTACTGAACTTCCCTTCTCATTTACTGGGACCCGTGAGTGTCACAAGGTAGAATATTCTGAGACGAATTCGTTACCCATGAGGCTTGTCGCCAAGAGCATCTAATATTCGGCACAAATGAACCTTTCCACAGAAAAGACATCACAGACTTGGAGAATAGACTTGTGGTTGCCGAGAGGGAGGGAGAGGAGAGAGAGAGGGGTGGATTGGGAGCTTGGGGTTAATAGATGCAGACTGTTGCCTCTGGAATGGATGAGCAATGAGACCCTGCTGTGTAGCACTGGGAACTATGTCTAGTCCCTTAGGATGGAGCATGATAATGGGAGAAAATAGAAGGTATACATGTCTGTGTGACTGGGTCACCATGTGGTATGGTAGAAAAAAAAATTGTATTGGGAAATAGCAATAAAAAATTTTAAAAATAATAATATAAACTCCCTCCATCACAGAGATAGATTCCCTGGCGGGCCCTGTGGTGGCCACCGTCCTCCCAGCCCCTTGAGAAAATCCTGCCACACTGTGGGTGCTCAACTTTATCACGGAACACTTAAGTCAGGGAGAGGGGTCCATGACACACTGGGTGTTTGGGACCTTGTGAGCCGTACCTCCACCCAAAAGGAAACAAAAGACGAAGAATTTTCCCTGTTACGGGAGCGCCACTGACAGTGGCACATTGGTACAGCTGCTCCCCCGGAGCCGGGATGTGGGAGCCCGAGAAAGGGACAGGGTTCGGAGGGAAAGGCCCAGAGCCTTCAGAGGAGTCATAGAAAAAGACTCTGTGACCCACCAGGGAGCGTAGCCATCATGCTCTCCAGTTGAGACAGTTGTGTTTTTATGTCACATTAGAATATTCGAGTCTAAAATTAATTGAACTAGATGGAGGAATATTGTGAAATTCTTTAGCACAATATTTGTCATCTCTGCACAAAAGATGATGGGAGTCAAACGCTAAAGAAAGAAAAGGAATCTGGGCTGGTCACTACCACCCACAGCAGCTGTGGCCTAACGGGGGGTTGGGGGGTTAGGGCTTGAATCCAGCGCACGCAGCCTTCCAAGAGCCCCAGGAGCCCTCTGCTCTCACTCCAGGCCTCCTCCACCCTGGCCCCACTGTCCTCCATACTCCATACCCACTGCACATCCACACCCCCAGCGCCCCCCAAACGTCCCCCCAGATGCCCACTGAACATGCCCTGGGCCCTCTGACGCCCCCCTCCCCTGCCCAGCGAGCTTTCCCGTCTCCTCTGACTTCTAGCCTGTGGCCTCTCCCCACTGGACTCCGCTGGCCCCAGGCCAGCCCCCAAGGACACCCCTTCCTCAGCTGCCTCTTAGGTGGCAGCTCTTCCTCTTTCTCTCCTGACCAGCCCCAGGCCTGGAGATAAAGCCAGTGTCCTTTTAGCTCGCTGTTTTCTTTTTTTCCCCTTTGGTTTTTGCTTTCTCTGTTTTTTCCAAAAAGTTGTCTTAGAGTTGATTTATGATGTTTCGTCAGTTTCTGCTGTAGAGCAAAGTGACCCAGACATATGTTCATATACATTTACATTATACATTACACATACATATGTATACATATATACACGTTCTTTCCTCATATTATCTTCTATCACGTTCTATCACAAGTGACTGGATGTAGTCCCCTGTGCCATAGAGCAGGACCTCGCTGCTTATCCCTCTACCTGTAATAGTTTGCATCTCCCAACCCCAAACTCAGCTTGCTGTTTTCTCTTCTGGATCACTGTTACTCTCCTTAGCCCCAAGAGCCTCGGAGGTTAAGGTCATTCATCTTAACCACCTTCTCTTCCTCCCATCACGTGACATTGGGTCTGCTGGTCATTCCTGCTAAACCTCAAGGCTTGATCTCCTCCCCAAGCTCGACCTTCAGTCCTGGTGAGCAGCTGGACCCCACACCAAGCCCTGTGCGCACTGCCCTGGGCAGAGCTGGGCAGGGGTCCATCCGCCCGGCCCATTCTGAGTGTGCATAGCACCTGCTGCCTCCACGTGTGTACCTGCCTTTTCTTCTCCTCTAACTTAAGTCTGGTTTTTGGTCTCCATCCCGCCGACTGCCCTGGGCAGAGCTGGGCAGTGGTCCATCCGCCCGGCCCGTTCTGAGTGTGCATAGCACCTGCTGCCTCCGCGTGTGTACCTGCCTTTTCTTCTCCTCTAACTTAAGTCCGGTTTTTGGTCTCCATCCCGCCGGTATGTTTCACTGACTGAAATGAGCCAATTAATGACAACAGCGCCTTTGAGGAGCACCTGCTGTGAGCTTCCCTCTGCGCCCTCTCTGCCTCCCTCCCTCCCCCCACGGCGGCCCTTCTCTTGGCTTCTCCTCCTCTCCCTCACTTCCAACTCCCATTTGCATCACTTTCAAATTTATATCCTGAGCTCTCCTCAGACCTTCAGAATTTCAGTGTACGCTGACTCCATGAAAACCCCAACCTGATTCTCCAAGCTATCAAGTGCATCCCAGCCTCAGGGTGTCTTAAGATCAGTCTGTGTCCTGACTGCCCCCCCCGCCCCGCCCCGCAACACACACACCGCCCGGACCTGTTCCTCTAACCTTTGGTGAACATTGCCCCTTCGGCAGGAAGCTCAGCACCATTCTTGGTTCCTCCCTCTCTGATGCCCCGAGAATCTCTCACCACTTCCTGCGGATCTCCGTTCCCAGCGTATCTCAAACATCTTCACTTCCCTGCATCTCTGGGCTCCCCTGGACGAAGCTTTTGCCATCTGTTTCATCAACTGCTGTAATAATCTGCTACCTAATCCCTCCTCTCTCTCTTGGGTGTGTTCCCGTCCATTTGCCACACATGCACCAGAATGGATCATATTCCTGTCCCAAAATGGGGTCTTGTTTCATTTGGGAAAAATATACAAATTTTTCATAATGTTCTACAAATTGCTGGAAGTTCCGCATCTCTCTCCTGCCCTTCTACAGCCATGCTGGTCTCCTTTCTGGTCCCTGAGCGAACTGAGCCGTCTCCGGTTAGAGCCTCTGCACATGCCCTTCTCCCTGCCATCCACCACCCCACCAGGTCCCTCCTGTGCTCATCACTCCCTCTCATCCTTCACGTCTGATCAGATGATTTATAAAAAGAAAGAAAGAAAGTCTCACTTAAACCATATATCACCTAAGTCTGGCACCTGCTCACAGCTCTCCATTAGCTTTCTTTATACTCCTTGTAATAATTTGATCGTTTATTCGATGTCATCTCTTGGGAGGCAGGAACAATGACTTCTTGCTCGCACTTGAATTCTCAGTGCTTGTCACTGTCTGCAGGCACATAGTAGGAACACAATAAATATCAGCTGGCTTATTTAATACCAATACGTATCAGAAAAAAATCTAGACTTCAGCATTTATGCTGCCACCATTCTTAATTTTATGATTGCATAATTTCATGTACTCCCACACTTTTAAAGGCATCTACATATTTTAAAACTTAAATGCCAGCATGAAATTGACAGGTGATCATAAATTTGTAGCACAGTGCAGATTTAGGGCTAGATAACAAAAGAAGCTAATATTTGAATGTTAAAAATGGGAAGGCTTTAATATTTGATAGACACAGAGGGTACCAGGGTATTTAGCCGGCTGATAGAATTAGGATGGATCTGAATAAGGCGAGGAGAGCCTCATTTCTGTCTTCCTTCTTGGAGGAAACCAAACAGAGAAAGAGGTCTAACCTAAGGAGAGATTTACGCTCCTCATCTGTGTAGGCGTTGGCCAAGATGAGGCAAAGTTTACCAGTCAAACAAGAACATAGACCTCTGTAAATGACATCGTTCTAAAACTACGTACTATTCATTGGAAGTTGGTCCTGATGAAGTTTTTTCCACACATTTCATCAGTGTGTACTATTTGCCATATGAATAGGTCATTACCCAATGGGATGAAAACAGCATATAGGATGCTGGGGAGATCCACGGTTAAGTCTAAACCAAATATGTCTAACCTGTTCCCATGAAAGCTCATCTGAATTTCTTACAAGTTTGCACTCTTTCCCGATTGCTGTTTCTCTGACCAGTGAAACACAACCACCTCCCTTTTTGAATGACTAGCTCCAAGGGTGCACGTGGATCTTAATCTTCTTGCATTATGATGGTCATAGCAGACTTATTGATCCATCCATTAAATCCATCCAAAGGACAGAATTTTCAATACTGACTTTTAAAATATGAACTCACTTATGGATGTGGCAGAGAGGAGGGGGAAAAAAAGCTTTGATACCTCATTTATAGCTGTGTGAAATCACCAGCCCTTCCAACGTATTAGTTTCCACAATTATTTAGAAATAGAAGTCAATTAGAAGTCCCAATAGAAAGCATGAAAAGAAATTTCCCTGGGGAATAAATGTGTTACTTGGTCGTGTTGCCAAGTCCGTTAAATTACAGCCCATATTTTGCTGAGATATAAAAACGTTGCACATGTCAATGTAATAAGAAAAGGGAGGCGGTGGCTTCCAGGATGTGAAACAAGTTGATCCTATATTTTTTTAAAAAGTTTATATATATATGATGTATACTTGTGCTATTTCATTAATGTCCTCTTAATTTAAAACATTAAATTTTTTAATTTAATTTATAATTTGACTGAGTCAAATTATATTGCTTCAACCAAGCTGTCCCTCCTTGTATTTATAGGAAGGAATTAGCTACCGTAACAAATGAAATGCAAATGCAGAAGAATATAAATTCAGCCTCTATATACCTATGTAGAAACAGTGGGCTTTTGAAAAAAGATGAAATCAGTTGAGCGTCTCCCTGTTTTTGTTTTCCGAAGCATTCTAGTTTTCAGTTGTTGTGACAGGTGGAGGGAGAGGAGCGTGCCGGGGGCTGGCGGCGCGGGAAGGATGGCGTAGAGGACTCACAGGCCTACCTCCACCGCTGCGCCAAGCTAAGCGCTCCCCAGGGGAGGTGGACTCAGAGGTGGGTCAGCCCGGAGGCCAGCGGGTTACAGACAACCCGTCCCCCATCCAGGGCAGCAGCTCCTGAAGGCGTCTAGACTATTCCAGACAGCCACATGGAAAGGATTTTTTTCTTTTTCCCCTGAGATGATACGAGGTGCAGATACAGGAGGGCAGCAAACCGGGGACCCTCGATAAAACTTAAATCGCCCGAGTTGAAGACTTAGTGAACATTTTAATGCATTAAAATATACCAGCTATCACCTCTTCTTCTTGGAAGCCCATCCTGCAAAAATGTACTTTTCTTCCTCCTTGAAAGCCCTAAAATGAGATATTTAACATACGCAAATGATGTGCTTACCTATGTGGATCTAAACAGGAATCACACCTGTACACACACATGTACACACACACAAACACTGCTGTGGCTTGGCACCTGGCCTCTCAGATTTCACAGGGGTCAGAAACACGAGCTGTGCCCCGCCTCGGGGGTGGACAGGTGACTGGCCAGGCGTAAGTAGACCCCTCCCAGGTTAACAAGACGTCATCGGGGTTCAGGTCCGGCCAGCTCCCTGCTGCGAAGAGTCACCCTCTTGCCTTAGCCTGCGATACCCTTCATCTCTTTCTGCCCCTGAAAGCATTTCCCGGCTGCCCACGCCAGTTTGCTTGTTCGCATCCCTCTTTCTGGCCGCCTTGTCACAAGTGGTAGCTAGCAGTTCCACAGGACAGGCAAGGCCCCAGAGAGCTTGTGTCTGAAAGGCACTTGAGCAGAGCACCTGTCCCCTCATCCTCTGCCCACACGTTCGGATCTCACAGCGGAAGCAGGAGGCGGCTGGTTGGAGAGGAGAGGGCCTCTGGAGCAGCAGTGCCATCTGGTTCTCTGCATCCAAGGCTGCGTTGCCTTCCCAGCAGCCTCCTTTCACTTTTGCCTCATTAAAGGAAGTGCAGAAAGGAACAGACTCTTAATTAATGTCGCCTTCGAATGGCCCAACAAGTGCCCAGCCTGGACCATGCTGCCCTCCGGGGCCCAGGGCAGCAGCTCCCGACTGCTGGCGTGGGCAGCACAGCGAGCCCTTTGGAAAGATGAGCTATTTCCCCGAGCACAGGTCAAAGCCTAGATACAAATGCTTTGCCAATATTTTCTTTAGATCACTTTTACGGTCTGTGCCCTGGGAGCATAATACAGGAAAGTTTATCGTCCGAGTTTCATTTTTATTATACAAACGAAGCACATAGACAAAGAAATAGAATACGGTGATTGGGGGTTGGCAAAGAAATAGAATACGGTGATTGGGGGTTGGCAAAACGTAAAGCAGAGAAAGAAGTATCTCCTTCACTCAGACCGATACAGTTTTATATTTTCCAATATTTTTGAATAAATATGTCATGCCCATCACTAAAACGTACAGTTTCTCTCTCCATGCGGGCTTGGGTTGGAGATGCCGCCTCAAAACTTAGAAAATCAAATTCCATGGTGCCCTGGTTCTGTTTCGGAGAGGATGGACCTGTGTATGCGGCAGCCCAGGTTTAAGGGATGCTCTGTGCCATTTCCTGTCTAAGTGCCCAGTTCTCGCGAGCGAGGTCGTGGTCTCCAAGCTGTGTAACACACCCAAACAAATGCCTCATAAAGACGGGAACGATCAATCCCGCAAATAAAGCCGTGGTATCCACCTCATTCAGGTTATCCTCTTTCCATATTTTGGTTAAGGATCAGAGCGTTCATCCCTTTTTTCCACCAAAACCAGGGAACTCATATGAAGATGCATTTTTGTTAACTACATGCTCACAAGAGCCATTGGAGAATTCCACCAAATTCCATTAGATTCTGGTACTCTGCTCAGTAAATAGCCATGAAAACACCACGGTACTTAGAGCAAATCCTCAATCCCCTGCTAACACCCTCTATTACAACCGTCTAATTACCGTGTTTTGCACTAACCTTGTGGGACTTCCACAGGTAATTAGAACTCCAGAGCTTTTCCGCAGTAATCCAGGAAGGACCTCTTAACTAGAAAGGATTATGTGCTGCTAATATCGTCGTGCCCACGTGTTCTTGGCAGTTAATTATTTCCATTAATTTTTGGCAGCCCTACAGAAGTTCATGCAGCTTCAGACACTGTGACAGTTCATGAGTCAACTCTGAAGCAAACCCACTCCCTCCACCTCCATCCCTGTCTCTCTCGCAGCAATTTCTTTTCCCCAGCCATCAATATCCTGATGAGAAAAAAAAAGAACCTCATCTCACTTCAGTGACATTTTCTTTATGTGAATTCAGGGTGATTTCTCTTGAGTTCCTCTTTAGGCAGGCGGGTAGACATCTAAAGGGATTATAACTTTTATCATCTCTTATGGAAATTGCAGACGAGAGGAAGGGGGATTGATGACCGTTCCTTCTTGGCCCAGATCTTCTCAAGTATTCCAAGCAGCGTGCACTTACAGGACATGGGCCTTGTGGTTTTATGTCTGAATCTTCAGAATCCAGAACACAGTGTGTGCTCAGCAAATGCCTGTGGGCTCCATAGACTTTTATTCTGCCAGTGCAGAATAAATACCTCCAAGTCAACTGAAAAATGTTTCTATAATAACATGATAACAGACGGATGTATTAACATAAAATTTGAACATTGGCGTTATGATTATATTTGTGGATACGATCTTTGTTAAGATAGTCACTTCTGGAGTTCCCGTCATGGCTCAGTGGTTACCGAATCCGACTAGGAACCATGAGGTTGCAGGTTCGATCCCTGGCCTTGCTCAGTGGGTTAAGGATCTGGCGTTGCCGTGAGCTGTGGTGTAGGTCGCAGATGTGGCTTGGATCCCACGTTGCTGTGGCTGTGCTGTCGGCTGGTGGCTACAGCTCCGATTTGACCCCTAGCCTGGGAACCTCCATATGCCCTGGGAAGCGGCCCAAGAAAAGGCAAAAAGACAAAAAAAAAAGATAGTCACTTCTACCAGCTTTAATATTATGCATGTACACTCACACACACACACACACACAAATTCCGTGTACTCAACGGTGGCCTCTCATTGACGCTCTGGGTCCATTTCCTTGCACCCCATCTTCTTGCCTTTCTCCTTGTCTTTTCTGTGGGGGAGAATCTGGACATAGACCCAGCCGAGTACCACCTAATTATAAAGTAAGGACTTGCCTTCTTGTCCAAGGGTCTCTTTTTGCCCATAAGCAGGTTTCACAAGAGTCAGTGAATCAGCAGTTCTGCTCTGGGAGAGCCCCTGCCAAGGCTTTCTACCGTAGCACACACGGGGGATGGGATGACGTGGTGAAAACATCCCAGATTTTGTTGGCAGAGACTCATTTTTGAGTCTGGGTACCACTTCGGGAAATGACGGGGCCTCTCAGCCCATCACTTCGTCAGTAAAATGAGGATAGTAATGCCAAGTTCACAGAGAGAGTTGTGACACGCAGTGAGACCTGCCCAGATCTTGGCAGGTTCTTAATGAATGCCAGCTTCTCTGTGCATTTCAGTCCCAGAGTGCCTTGTTCATTGGCAACTCGGGGCCTTCCTGAGGAGGTGGTGACCCCAAGACTCAGCTTGTGGCCGGAGCAGGGGCTTGGATGTAGCTTTGCTGTCAGGCACAGATACAGCAGAAGTTACAAAATGCCTGCCTCCGAGTATTCATATTATAATCCTAATTGAATGCACACCCGGCTGCAGCAGTCCTGCTTTATGTCTCATTGACTGGAAAATAAGGATCCCTTGGAGACATGAGGTCATCCCCGAACCCACCTGCAACCCTCCCTGGGCCAGCCCGCCCCCCTCCCTGCCCCTCTTACCTGGAACGTCCATGATATTTCAGATCCTGTTTCCATGTCACAGCCTTTGAGTAGGGTGTTAACTGTATGCTGTTTCTGGTGCAACCTGGGATAATGAAGCCAAGATTTGCCCCAGCCAAGGTCTAAACCCATGTTCTTCACAAGAATCCCCATGTTTTCTGTCCACTTTCATTTTACTGGCAATTACACTGACACGTGTTATTTGTACCACATTTCTATAACCATATAAGTATAGGATGTATATTTGTTTTCTGTCACTTCATTGGCATGATCTATGGAAAAGACAGGTAGATTCCTATCATACTGAGGAATTTAGTCTCTAAATTTTCTGTCTAAAAACAGAGGAATTTTCTATCTAAAAACAAAGCCCTGGAAGAGACTATTTGGTTAATTTATCAAAACAGAAAACTTTGGAGTTCCCGTCGTGGCGCAGTGGTTAACGAATCCGACTAGGAACCATACGGTTGCAGGTTCAATTCCTGACCTCACTCAGTGGGTCAAGGATCCGGTGTTGCCGTGAGCTGTGGTGTAGGTCGCAGACATGGCTGGGATCCTGCGCTGCGGTGGCTCTGGCGTAGGCCGGCAGCTACAGCTCCAATTCGACCCCTAGCCTGGGAATCTCCATATGCCATGGGGGCAGCCCTAGAAAAGACAAAAAAAAAAAAAAAAAAAAAAAAAGACAAAAACAAAACAAAAAAACTTTGAACAAATAATTTTTAGGATCTCCAAGAGGAAAGTTTTTCTTTGTGTTATTCTTTATCCAGAGAATGCTGGCACCAAAAAGAAGTCATTTGACTAGATATTGCTAATCTTATAAAATCAGAAATACTGCAGAGTCATTTTTTTTTTTAATACCAGTGACTTGACACCATATTTTTCTGCTTGCCAAAATTATGGTTTACTTTTCTAAGCTCAGCATTTCAGATCATCTGAAATTATTCTGTATCATCAGTTTTTCTGAAAATGAAGATTATGTATTCATATAAAACAACAATTAAAAATATCTTTGAATAATAGTAAATGGAGATTTTTACAAAAGAATTGTCACAATTTGTCTTTGTAACTGATGAACTCAGAAAAACTGAATAAGATAATAAATAATAGTTGATATTTAGATTTTTCTTATTTACTTTGGAGCCCAGGGAATGAAAGCTTTATTCCAACTTGTACTTGCGAAAGCTTTGTGCTCCTTTCAAAAGCAGGTGTTCAGACCTGTGAGGTGCTGGGGACCAGGGAACAGGGGAGCAGCAATTTCTTCAGTCAAAAGTGGGTATTTCCCTCATTTTACTTTACTATTCAAAAAACCAATGTTTTTGTTTTAATCACAAGATTATTTTTACCACAGAGCTATTTACCAAACTTACCTTGCAACAGGCAGCTCATCCCCACTTTTTTTTTTTTTTTCTTTTTAGGGCCGCACCCACAGCATTTGGAGGTTCCCAGGCTAGGGGTCTAATCAGAGCTGCAGCTGCTGGCCTACACCACCAGCCACAGCAATACCAGATCCAAGCCACGTCTGTGACCTACACCACAGCTCACAGCAACGCCGGATCCTTAACCCACTGAGCGAGGCCTGGGATCAAACCCGAAACTTCTTGGTTTCTAGTTGGGTTTGTTTCTGTGGCGCCACAACGGGACCCCCCTCCACACACACACTCCTTTTTTAAAGACACTGTCACCTCTAATTGGACCCCTCCCGCAAAGACAGGTTGAAATTATAACAGCAAACCTAGGTAGGGAAACAGGAGCCACTGAAGCCATCCTGAATCATTCTGATACCTGGGACGAAGCGAGCCGCGTGGCACCGTGTGGATGCCAGCTCTCGGGGCAGTGGCCAGCTGCGCCCCTGGCCTTTGCCTCACTTTATACGCTTGTGCGCAGCTGCCCCCTTACCCCTGATCACCTGCCACTATGTCCTCAGAGCCCTCAGGTCTTGTCTCACCTGCTGCTTCGAAAAGGTGCCGCAGGATGTCTGCAAATTCAAGTGTCCTCTGTGGTCAGAAGCCCCTAAGACATGCACATTCCAAAGCAAAACCGACTCTGCGCCACACGGGTGGCCGAGGGCTCTTCCGTGCGGCATCCTTCCTTCTTGTACCCCACCCTGTCCCTGGGAGCACCCCCTCACACACTCCCTTTCCACGACTCCACTCCTGGGTTCCTCTGTCAGGAAGTGCTTTCGGCTTGCTTGGAACCGTTTATCCTTCCAGGACCCTGGAGTCTGCTTCCTCCATGAAGCCTACCCTGATTTTGCCTGTCCACCCCGAGGATCCGAACCTCTCAACCGCAACCCTGCCCACAGTCATTTCATTGTTTTGTGTCTCCCTGATCAAATCATTGGTTCCTTTCAGGGAAGAAGCAGGGCTCATATAACCTCTGTATGATGCGTAATGTCTTTTCCTGGTTCTATATGCGTTTAAATCGGAGCTCTGCCTTCAAACTCGGAGCCGTGGGATTCTGACTGTGTCCTAACCCTCCTATGTTCCAATGCCATGCAACCACCGTTCCACAGCTGCATGAAATTAGGCACATGCCTCATTTTCCTCACCTTTCTAGTGGGTTCAAAACTAATGTCTACTCGCGGGGTCACTGAGGCAGAACCCTGTGCTTAGAGCCGTGTCTGGAGTAAGGTCAGCTCTCAGAAACTGGGCTGCTCGTGCCGTTATCACTATCATGGCAATTAACCGAGTGCTTTCAAATGCCATTGCCTTGGATTTGTTAAAACCTGAGTGTGAGCTGCCCGGGGAGCGTACCTTTGTAGACTCGTATTTCGTTTAGTCCCTTGACAAAACCCTGTGAAGCACACCTGCGCACATGTCATCCTCGATGCTTGGGATGGCATGAGGGTGGTGATGGAAAGACCGTGGACTTTGGAGACGGAAAGACCAGGACTAAACGCTGTCGGGGGAGCCTGGGGCTTTGTGGCCTTGGCCTCATGAATCTCGGTCACCATCCCTAACGCTGGGAGCTTTAATACGATTCCTGATTCACTTACATGTTCCCCAGCGAATAATGAGAACTAGGGAAAAGGCGTGCAAAGCTGGCAGTGGGAACTTAGTAAGAATTGGCTTTTATCATAGAAACAGGCCCTGCTGCTTCTCTGGCCTATGTCTAATATTGCCTCTCACTTTTTTTTCCCTCCATTTTTGTGATATTTCACATGGTGAGTCCATCCAGCGTTTTTAACCTGTCATTCATGTCCTTGTCCCAGGTGTAGTCATTTGGAAAATTTAGCATGAAGGTCTGAAAGTTTTAGATACAAAATAATTTTTCTGGGTATCACAATTTGAGGCTTATTACACCCAGTTTGTTTAAAAAAGAGAGAGAGAGACAGAGACAGAGACAATAATTAACAAAATGAAATTAGCCAAGTCATTGAGTGGTGCTAAAGTAGTTTTCAAAAAAACACCAACATCCATACAAACAAAAAACAGCATATAACTCTGCTTTCCTGTGAACCCTGAGAAACCATCTCAACCAGAGTGGTCGAGGGCGGGGGGAGGGAGAGCAGGCCCCCCCGGACCCTCCCTGTTCCCTCTCAGAGCCTCCACGGTCAGGAGCAAACCAGAGGGCTCCATAGAACACAGTTTGGCAAGGGCCTGTTGAGAGCAGAGACAGAGCGATGCGAATGTGCCTGCTTGGAAGCCTGAGAGGCGTCTCCTGCCGGCACCTCTGCAGCAGGATGGCCCAGACTCCTCAAGGCTTCATTTTGTTAGAATTGCTGCCAGAATTGTCTACTGTTCCGAATGACATTGTGGGTTACACTCACTAAGGTAGGCGCGTCAGCGATTTGAGCATCAGCACCATTGACCTTGAGGACAAAACAGCGAAGAGCCAGAATAGTCACCGTGTGTCAACCCGTCCTCCCCGCAGTGCCACGGCTCCACCGAGCTCCAGCCCAGAGTCCTGGCTTCACTCAGCAAATGCTGACTGTGCGCCTTGTGATGTCCAGGGCTTGGGCTGAGGGAGGCCCAGCACCTGGCCTCGAGGGGCTCAAGTGCTGCTGGGGCTTATGTGCCAGAGTAGAGGGGAGCCACTTTTACGGGATGAGATGGAAAACAAGGCAGCAGGGTAAGGAGGGGCCGAGAGCCAGAGCCCCTGTCTCTCCAACAGCCAAGCCCCATCTGCGAGTCAAGTACCCATGTTTTGTTTTGTTGTTGCTGTTGTTGTTTTTTCTTTTTAGGTCTGCACTTTTGGCATATGGAGGTTACCAGGCTGGGGGTCAAATCAGAGCCTCAAGAAGTCAGCATACACCACAGCCACAGCAACTCGGGATACGAGCCGTGTCTGCAACCTACACCGCAGCTCATGGCAATGCCAGATCCCCAACCCACTGAGTGAGGCCAGGGATCAAACCCACATCCTCACGGATACTAGTGGGGTTCATTACCGCTGAGCCACAATGGGAACTCCCTAAAAACTGTTTTAAGGGCAGTCCCCTGGTGACCTAGAAGTTAAGAATCTGATGCTGTCACTGCTGTGGCTCAGGTTCTGTCCCTGGCTTGAGAATGTCCTCGTGCCACAGGTGTGACCAAAAACAAAACAAAACAAACAAAAAACACGACTGTTTTTATGATGAAAGCAGTGAGGGGCTAGTGCTCATTGAAGTGTTACAGGTTCTACATGCATCTTGGAGTCTTAAACAAAACACTTTGCAGGAGGAGGCAGGAAAGCCTCCGAATCAGGACGGATTTCAACTCCCCACTCTTCCTCACAAGTTGTGTGACCTTGGGAAGGTGGGCTTCGTTGTCCAAGGCCACAGGACCTCCATCTGCCTCCCTTCGCTGTGACCTCTGCCTCTTCCTCTGTACAAAGCATCAATGATGCAACATCTCGTCTCTCAGGGCTGGTGTGAGAACTAAATGGGCCAAGCTGTGAGGGTGCCTCACAGAATTAAGACCACCTTTCCTGAAGGGGTGAGGGTGGGGGGCACAGATTGATAAACATGGGCCCTGGGAGCTTGGAGAAATTTCCTTGAACCTGTGAGCGTTTTTGGAGGCAGGTACTCACTTCTTGCCTCCAAGTTGAGCTTGTGAGGGCCTTGGGGGTCGTTCAAGGTCACACAAGGAGATTGCTAACCTACTGTTTTAAAGATGCCAAATTCAGTATATAGAGAAGGTGAGACAAGGGAACTATCTGGAAGATGGTTCTTACTTACCTGGGAGATAGTTCTTGCTAACTTGGGATGGTGAACATCCTGTTGCAATTAGGCAAATCCACCTGCTCACTCAACAGCACAGAGCGGTTTCCCCTCTGTGGTGGGTCCTACTGCTCAGGCCCCGGGCAGGCTCGGTGCTGATCCAGAGCAATCTGTCCATCCTCCCAGGCTTGTGGGGACAGTGCTGCCCCCAAGGTGAGAGAGAGGCAGGAGCCCCCCGGGGGATCTGCTGAGCACACGAACACGGCCTCCCAGTGGATTTTGACCATGAGATGCTTTCATCTTCTGATGCCTCCCCCAGCTGGGACTCCACCTTCCATTCAGCCTGGAGTCCCGTCTTTTGTCCTTTGGGTTTGCCTCCTCCATCACTGAGACTGTTTGTTTCAAACGTCCCATTGCCTTTGGAGATTGTTGCTATTCCCAGACTTCATTTTTCAGGATTTTTCATCAGATCCTTAGAGAAACAATCAGATGTCATGACCGCAGAATAAATCCATTGAGTTACCCTTACATGAACACAGACTGTTGAAGAAATTGTCTAATGATTTGACAGATGCTTTGAAGCTTCTTGGATTAGACAGATGGGTCTCCACAGATAATGTCAGACATTTGAGATCAAGATGCACCCTGGAGAAGAGGCTAAACTGAGAATGAAAATACATGACTGCGGACACACTAGCACATGTCTTTGGGTAAATTCCAGACCACCCTATTGGATAGTCATCAATTATTTGTACATTTACCCAATTATTTCTAAACCAGGCTTATCTGTATTTTAGAGCCTTTGAACTAGCAATTCAGTTGAGATAGTGAGTCAATTTTTTGCAAGTGTAAACTCTGCTTTTCCCCTGGAGATCAGATTGCAGTCTACCTTATCTGATTCTTCATCGTACAAGCCTGTCCTCTGTTTCTTGATAGGCTTTCCTTGTCACTGTTTCTCCGAAGGTCATTGCACTGACGGATAAATTCTTCGTTAATGATCAGCAAGCCTAAGGTCTTGAGGTGACCCTCTGCATTTAGTTGGCTAGAAAACTAGGGCCCTCTGACTATTCCACAGGTCTTACACCGAAGCTACCTACCATCAGTCATTGTAAAGCGTGACATTGACTCAACTACCACAGCCAGTTTCTCAAGTGTGCTCATAGATGTTATGCATGGCTCATTCAGAGCCGCCACTTCAGAACCTGGGACTGACACAGGCCACCTGCAGGAACGGTTGCTGTCCAAGGTACTTCTCTGTCTGGACCAGGTGATCAGAGACTTCCCAGAATAAACCAAGGCAGAGAAGCCACAAGTAAGCCTGCAGCCCAAGGGACACTGAGGTAGGGCAGATAGTGGTGATGAGCTGTGTAGACAGGGGCCTGGGGCTGGGGGAGTAGCAGGGCTGCACCCAATTGGACCTGGTCAGTACAGCACAGACCCACCGGCAACATCGCACCCTCAAACTCAGGAGCAGGTGCACAGGAATATCGCCAGTTCTAGCATCCACAAGATGGGTGGCCAGGTGCTACCTTTAATACTGCAAAAAGGTTTAAAGGGAAGTGAACATTTTCCTTTGAGAAGCCTGCACAGTTTAACTGAAATGTCAAATTGCTTTGGGCAGAAATTATATCAACTCCATCGGATAATACCAGTTAACTTAAGCTGACCTGACTCCTCATTAACGGTAATAGGTGTATTTGAGTTAGAAAATGAAGGAAAGGAGAGAAGGAAGGAGAAGAGAGAAAGATAGCTAGAGAAAATTACTGAAATATTGTTTATTTGGCAAACATATTTCAAAACACAATAGTTTGAAAAGGGTTTGAAAGGGAATATTCATTGTGAAAGGATTTGAGGAACGAATGTAGACTTTCTCCCAAATTAACTACATAATTATTACTTCTCTTTAATTTTTATGATTCAAGTAAAAGTTGTACCTACCGTATTGCCCAGGGAACTACCTCCAATCTCTTTTGAGAGAACATGATGGAAGATAATATGAGAAAAAGAAGGAATGTGTGTATATATATATATATGTATATAATATATAGATAAATACACATATGTATGTATGACGGGGTCACTTTGCTGTACAGCAGAAATGGACACAACATTGTAAATCAACCATGCTTTAATAAAAAATTTTAAAAAGCAAAAGTAAATTTTGCAAATGAAGGGAACTTAATAATACGCTCGTTTTATTTACAGTTGAAGAAATCCAGACCCGGTGGGTTAAGTCGCACAGAGGGTCTTGGCCCCTCCAGTCCACATTTCCTGTGGGCGCCTCACTGCAACCCAGACCCCCTCATCTGACAATTAGGCAGCTATTTCCTCCGGTTTTCCTTTCATTTTTCCCTCTTCTTTAATATTTAGTCAACTCACTAGATTCTCTTTCCATACTTGGCAAGACGGACCTCAGGCACTTGCAGCCTGTGAAATATTCATGTGGGTTAGCACCCAGATTTCCCTTTGGCCCCAACCTGTGGTTGTAGACACTGCCAGCCCCATCTGCCCATCTAAGGTGACTCCTCGGAACTCCAGAAACGGCAAAGACACGTCTCACGGAAGCTGCACCTCAGGGGATTATAGGGCGCAGCCTCCTGCACTAGCGCCCCATCCATCCTGCTCGGCAGGGTCCAAAGCCACCTTTCCCCAGAACCTCAATGCGCGTGAACAGCTGGTGGCCCCGTTCGCCTATGGTCCTTATGCTTTTCCTTTTCAGGGGCTGTGTCCCATTAAAGACAGTAATGCCATGTCCTTCTCTGTCCTTCAGCGTTTGGTCTGTGTCAGGGAATTTTCAGGTTTACGAAAGCCAAATCTCTCACCACGAAGATAAAGCCCATAAATTAAGAATATGGAGAGCCGAAACACAGATTATAAGGAGGAGGCAAGCATGTCTGAGCCTTCCTAGCATCCAATACTAGAATCATCTATGTGCTTGAATACACCTCAAAGTGATAAAGGTTCTTTTCCCCAGAATGAAATTCCTTTGAGAAAGACACGCTCACTGGGTAATAAGTTATTCCATCTTGATGGGTGAAGCTTTGGTGTTACTTTTCAAAGAAATAAAGACTTCTTTTCTATCCTTTAAATAATAAAATCTGCAAAGGGGAATCAGCTGCATTTTAAGAAAAATCTGCTTTCTAATCTCACTTTTCAACTCACTTTTGAACAGGAGTCAGATCTCACATCTGCTGTGTTTCATGTTGAAGCCTTAGCCAAGGAGGCAGGCCAGATGCAGACAGGAGGACTGGTTACATGTGTTTTTTCAAAAACATCATTTATTTTAGAGGCATGCAAATGTGGTCTTTCCAAATGATAAAAGTCACTTAACGGACTATATTTAATATGTGATACATCAGATGGAATAAGAAGTGTTCTTTTATGTCCAACGTAATAACATAGAGCATCCTGACATACCTGGCATGACCTCACGTAACTGGCATCACATCCTGCCTGGCACTGTTCTCTCTCTTTTGGTGCCGTTTCTCCTATGTCCCTGTGGTTTCTGCCATGTTCATGGAAGACTCCAGTATTGTACTCATTAAGACTCTGGGTTCTGGACTCTCTCTTGGTTTACAGTCCAAGGCCCATTTTCCCAGCTGTGTCATCTCGTTGGCCTCACTTTCCACATTTTTGAAATGAGGAGACTAACAGAGCTTACCTCAAAATGTCAATATAAGGTTTTACTGAGGTAGTGTATTGAAAGCATGTCCACCATTGCCTAGTATAATTTAAGAGCTCAAAAATATGATCTAATATCCTGGAGTTCCCTATGGCTCAGGGGGGTTAAGGATCCAGCATTGTCACTGCTCTGGTTACTGTTATGGCGCAAGTGCAGTCCCTGGCCCAGGAACTTGCACATGCCATGCGCGTGGCAAAAAAAAAAAAATATATGATCTAATATTCTTATCATTCCTTTTGTATTTATCTCTACCCATATTTTAATTCTTTGATTAAATTAAGTCTTCTTGAAAGTCTTCTATCTTCAGAAATGACTTTCAAATCTTTTCTCTCCTTCCCACCTGCAGCCACTGCTCTTTGTGTGTTTATTTTCCTCCATCTGGATCTCAGCTCTCCCAAGGGCCCTCCCTGCCCTGGTCACTCCATCCTGATCCCCTCGTAAGGTCCATTGTTCTGATCAGATAGTCCCCTAATTAAAATCATTCCGTGGCTTTCCCTGGCCCTCCTGGAAAGGTCAGTATTTCTTCAGCAGACGCACCTGACCTTCACAGTCAGCCTCTCCCCTTCCCGCGGAGCTTGGGCTTCGGCCCCTTGCTCCAGGCCATGCCCTTCTCACCTGCCTTCTCTGTTTCCCACCAGCTGGTGCCCTCCGCGTCTTTCTCCTCCAGCAGCACAGGACGCAGTGCCCAGGCAGGCTATTAGCTCTGACGCCTGCACGCTGAGCTCTCACCCACACACCAGGTTTCCGAAAGGATGTTAAGGTTGCAGGCAGTGGGAAGCCTCAGGCAAACAGAGAAAGACGGAGACTCAGGGCAGCGAGGGCAGGGGCCCCAGGTCCTGGCTTCCACGTCAGACCTGCCCCTCTGCCCAGAATAGAGGAGGCGGCTGAGCTTTTTTATCTAAAGCAGGGAGCATTTGCAACATGCGACGTCTCTCGTTTGTAGCCACAGAACCTCATACAGCTTGCGTGACATTCTCCAGGAAGACCCTTCTTGTAGATCCTGGGTTCTTAGTATCGACCGGTCAGCCTTCCCCAGGGTAGCCTGCTAAGGGTATTGCAGAAACAAGGCCTCTTTCTCCCGGCAACTCCAGTTGCCCAGGTGCCAGTCCCATGGGGTGACTCTTGGTAAAGGGAGTGAATGAAAGCAGGCTGCTTTCACCCCTTCCTCTCAGAAGCACAGCCTGTAACAGCACCCATCCCATCCCATCACAACCGATTAGCGGCCAGCTCCCAAAACCCCGCCTTCCGTGCTCTGCGTGTGTCCTCCCTCCTAAACTCACTGCCGCCAGGAGGGCAGATACCAAGATCTGCATGCAGCAGATGCAAATGCAGGTGCCCAAGAGGTGCTTGCCACAGTGATGCCGCTACAAACGGGAAAGGCCCGCTTTCAGCAGAAGTCTGCCATTCAAAAGCCCTTTCCCTTTGGTAATTACTTGTTCATAGGAGCATCCGTGTTGGCTTTAGACTGCGTTCATTGATGGGTCAGATTCTGTCTTGCTCTGCATGTCCCCCACACGTGGTGCCGGCTCAGACCTCAGTAAATAGTGAATGAATGAATCCATGAATGAATGAATCAATGAGTGAGTGAAAAAAAAAATAGGTGAACAGATGCATTGTTTTATTCCTGTGACTTCAGGGAAGGAAGTGCTATCTTACATTTATGTAGCAGATGGTCAAGAAATATTTATTGAGCCAACTTTTTTTTTTGGTAAAGGGAAAAATTTTTTTAAGAGGGGTACATGATAGATTTTTATTTTCTCACTTTTCAAAATACTTATTTATAAGGGGAAAGAGAGCCAGACAACACACCATAAAAAGAAAGCAGCAGCTGGCACTGGATGGTGAGTCTGTGGGTAATCGGTGCATCATTTTCTTTTTGCTTATCTTATTTCCCCAAATTGCATGCTTTGTACAGAAAAAATATTTTTTTCTAAAGGAAAGTCTTTTTGCAAGCTGGGGTTTAATTCAAATAACTGCTCTGAAAGGAAAATAATATGGATATCAGTGTTCAGATTATCATCGTGTTCTGTGCATTTGTGACACAGGCAAATAGGAAAGGCTCTGTGACGGTTGGGTTAAAACTATGAAATATGTGCATTTCAGTGAATAATTTAAGTAGTGTGATGACTTTCATCATTGAATCCCTCTCAACATTTTTATCATTTGCTTGGAACGTGTATTCCATTCGCTGTGATTTAAGACGTATCAGGTCAAAGAACCAACTGTTTTAAACGGTCGGCATTAAAAACTTAGGCCAAGAACTTTTACCTAAATTTACCTGAATTCCTAGAGAAATGAGCCATCTGTTAATCTTGCTGCCTAACACATTACCACAAACTGAGTGCGTAAATCAATATTTTTCCCCCAGAAGCTAGCGTTGATCTTCATTTAATCTATCCATGTGTTGTATGAGCTTTTCTTTTATTACTGTGATAAATAACATAAAACATGCGATCTGCTCCATCTACTCTTAACAAATCACTTGTCCCATACAGTGTTGTTAACTATAAGAGCTCTAGAACTTTTTCTTCCTGCCTGACTGAAACTCTCTACCCCTTGAGATCCCCTTCCCCGACCCCCCACAACGACCATTCCCCTTTCTGTCTCTTTGACGTCCCTAAGTATCTCCTATAAATGGAATCATATGGCATTTGTCTTTTTTGAGACTGGCTTTCTTCACTCAGCATAAGGTCCTCAAGGTGAATTCGTGTTGTGTGCCATGTCACAGGAGTTCCTTTTTTATGGCTGAGTAGTATT
The DNA here is from genome assembly GCF_054392235.1 of Sus scrofa. Classification (NCBI taxonomy): domain Eukaryota; kingdom Metazoa; phylum Chordata; class Mammalia; order Artiodactyla; family Suidae; genus Sus; species Sus scrofa. The sequence continues at coordinate 6,367,987 of NC_139383.1, forward strand.
CTACTGTGTGTACGTACAAGACTTTTGTATTCATTCACCCGTCAATGGAAATTTAGTTTTTTCTACCTCTTGGCTATTGCAGTAACCCAAGAGAAATGAATTTGGCTCACCAGTATTGCCAAGGACAAAACATTTTCTCTCATTGGGATGAAGCTTTGTTTCAATTAAGCAAACCGAATTACCCTTACTATTAAATTCTGGGCAATTATATCATGTCAAGTTGTATGAACAAATATCAGGCTGGAAGCTAAGGGAATGTTTAACTTCTGGGAGGTCTGGTAATTATTGCCAAAGTTTGCTATCTGTGATATTCTGGCTTATTATCCCCCCAAAAAAATTATAATGCAGTCACCTTTCATGTCTGAAAATGCTTCTGCTTGGGTCTTATTGCCTGTGCAACAGGACGGGTACAGCAGGACCATAAAATTAGAATTCATAAACCATAGCTATTTTAATAATAAAAAATAAAATTATAAACCTGCAAAGGAATTCATGCGATCATTTTACTGTCTTTTTTTTTTTTTTTTACTTGAATTTTTGTAATTTTCATATAAGGAGACTCTTTAGAGTCTTAAACTCTCCCGTTGGTTTTAAGACTTAAAAATTGATATTGCCTTCAATTAGATTAAATTTGGACCTATTTTTCTTAGGTAGCTTTTAGAGGTAAAGACTAACTGTTTCAAATCTTTCTAGTAAGAATGAATCATATATTCCGTGACTTGTATTAATTGCTTTATTATCAAATTGACAAGAATCAATTGGTTTGGTCCACAAGCATTATTTTTTCAAATGGGAGGACATTATCTGAGAATGGCTATGGCCGTGGTCCTGTTGCTCCAGAGGGGGCATTCGAGGTGACATCAGAGATCGACATTTGTCCTCCGGAAGATCCACATGAGGCTAATTAAATTTGCACACCACCCGCAGGTGAGGGTGGGAGCAGATGCTGCTGGAACGAGGGAGCCGTGCATGAGAGGGCCAGACAGTACAGACCACCCAGCACTGAGATGCAGACGTCTCTAAATAGAACAGCTGCACCTGATAACACGCATGCCTTTCCACCAGATCATTAGTTATTCACAGAAAATAAGCATATAGATTTGATGTAGAGATATACATATGTATTCACAGTATACTTTATTCTCACCGTTCTCTTCCATGTTGGTTTTAGCTGTTCGCTCATCCCCACTCAGTGCTTCTGTTTAATCAGCCCTTAAGTCCAATCGCACTTCTCTGTCTTCAACAATCACCATTTATTTTTGGAGAGTTCAATTTCCGATTTAGAGCCCATTTTATTTATTCTATAATTTGTCATTTACATGTCTTCAGTTCAGAGTTCGGCCACTTCTGTGTTTCCTAAAAGCTTCATGCATACAATGCACACAACGCGAGGAAATATATGCTCGAAATGAATGCGTTGATTTTAAAATATGTGTGCCTTCTGTTCAAGTCCAAATAAGTGAATTCATTTACTGTTACATGTATAAATTCTTAACTTAATTTCAGAAAAAGAATTAGATGTTTAGAAATGCCTACACTTACTATAAACAGTCACAGAAGTTTCCAAGTAGCAGGAAGGATACCAGCCATGCGGTGGGTCTTGACAATAGCCCACACTCTTTTTTTTCCTCTGTGACCCACCATGCGGGTTTTGTCCAAGCCCAAGCCATAGAGGTGCCCACTGTCTGTGCATTATTCCTGTCACCGTGGGCACACCTCCAATTTTTAATCTCCTCCACAACAACAAAATATCAGAATATAACTGTCTTGGATTGAAGTGTCTATGAGTTTTACCTGGAACCTATTCTTCTGTGTTCTTTTAATTTGCACATTTTAGTACCTCATTCCTTTTTTTTCTTTCGTGTTTTTTAGGGCCGCACCTGTGGCACATGGAGGTTCCCAGGCAAGGGGTCGAATCGGACCTACAGCTGCTGGCCTACACCACAGCCACAGCGGCTCGATACCTGACCCCCTGAGCAAGGCCAGGGATGGAACCCGCATCCTCATGGACACGAGTCAGATTCATTTCGGCTGAACCACGATGGTAACTCCCAGGACCTTACTATTAACGACAAGTTCTTTTTGGCATTTATCACGTCTGAGCTGGGCATCTCAGTGGATCAGGTTAAAGAAGCACTGCACTGAGTTTTTAATGGATTAAATGAAATAAAAAGTGAGAAATGGTCTCAAAGGGTAGAGTGGCCTACAGACGTAAAATTTCTGGACAGTTTTTAAATTGGTTATTTTTCTACCTGAAGACATTTATCCAGCCTATAACCACGCAATGTAATAATGGTTTTGCTTAAAACTACAATTGGTTTAACTATTACTTTACACAGAAGCACCAAATAAATGTCACTTTTTTAATTATTAAGAGAGAAGAATTACATCTATAAAGCTTCTTGAAAAGCAGACATTTTCCCTTAATTATTTTAATCCTTAAGATTCATGTAAAGCTGTGGTTTCCATTTGGTGTTGTCTTACGCTGTTATCAGAGATGCCGAGTCTGAGCATATAGAAAAGTGCAAAAGTCACCATGAATAGTTATTAAGTCTTCTTAATTAAAGATGAGTGATACCACTTCTCTGATGCTTGATTGATTGAGTTGAATGCGAGAATCACAATAGCAACGTAAATTGTATTTCGTGGGACGAGTTGGACGAACGACGAGTAATTGTTCTGTGTTAATTAACTCCTGTTTATCTCTTTCATCTTGACAATTTTTGAGTGTTAGAATTATTTGGGGGCTTTCGATATACTTCTAGGAAAACAACTGTATGTCTGCATTTTTCTTCGTGGCTCGATGCAGGCAGACTCAAGAATCCCATGGTCATTTTTCTTTTTGCTTTTGGCCACGCCCAAGGGATTGAACCTGCACCACAGCAGTGACAATGCTGAGTCCTTAACTGACAGGCCACCAGGAAGCTCCCCTGGTTGTTTTTCTTGCAAGACAGGGGACAGTGTGAGAGGAAGTGTGTAACTTGGGCATTGGTGCCCATCTTTTATTGTGCAAAACACTTTCGTGCTGCTAGGCTCCTACCTGGCCTGGCCTGTGATCTTGCGAAGGGGAGGGTAGCTGGAATGGGGGCTATTGGACGTCCTTCAGGCTGTGGATCATCCCCCGCGGGACAAAGTCGCCCTCCCCCGACCCCATGCGAGCCTTGCTGGCTTCAGAAGCCTCGTCCCAAAGCAATGTTCCGCCAGAAGATAAACAAATGCACACTTGAAGAAAGTCTCATCCCACCCCCACCCCCCTTCTTCATTGCTTTTTGGCCATGAGCATCTATTACTTTTATGTTTAAACAATATTTAGACTACTTTTCTCAGAAATGTGTGCAGCAAATGTGCGTTCTGGTTGTCCTCACTCACATAGGCTCTGTGTTCCGTCAGGTGGGGAGAGCTTTCCTTCCCCCCCAGCCTCGGCAGGTAGAGCACTGGTCTGGCTGGAGCCCCTGAGACCGGGTTTCGAGAGGGCAACAAGCCAGTGTGGGTGGGTCACCTTGAAGATAAAAGTTGGGGGGAGTAGATGGAGGTGCAGGTTCAGCTAAAGATGGCACTGTTTTCGTTGGTCCCAAATTGGGAATCACTAATTTTCTCTGATTAAAATTTCTATATCTATGGGGAGTTCTTGTCATGGTGCAGCGGAAACGAATCCAACTAGGAACCATGAGGTTTCGGGTTTGATCCCTGGCTTTGCTCAGTGGGTTAAGGATCCAGTGTTGCCGTGAGCTGTGGTGTAGGTTGCAGACGCAGCTTGGATCCTGCGTTGCTGTGGCTCTGGTGTAGGCCAGCGGCTACAGCTCTGATTAGACCCCTAGCCTGGGAACTTCCATATGCCATGGGTTCGGCCCTAAAAAGACAAAAGACAAAAAAAAAAAAAAAAATTCTGTATCTGTGGAATAGCACTTGTCTTACATTTTGATGAAAAAATTCATTCTCTTAGCTCCACCTGCTGACACCTTTAAGTTTAAGGTTTAAACAAAACTTAAAAGTTTAAAACTTAAGTTTTAAGTTTAAAAGTTTCGAGAAGTTTAAACAGATGATCGTTTTCCAAATTGCCAAAAGCTCTCCCAGCATCTTTTTTGAGCATATGCAAAATGACGGAGCAGACATGCAGCTTCAAGCTTTAATGCTGAGGCAAAGGCCTTCCATCTCGAAGTTTCCATCAGTGCAAGAAAAATGGGGGGTGACAGCATGCTCCTCTGGAAAACCTGAGTCCCCAGTTCTCAATAAGACCTGTGTTTGACAAAATGATGCGTTTAGGGTCATTTTCTCAGGTGCACAAATGCTTTTATCCCCTTCTTAAAAATTCTTGCTATTCAGAGAAGAGTATTTAGCAATGCATAACAATAAATAAATCAAATCTGGCAGAAACGAAAACAAGACATTCTGGGTCATTGTAAGTTACAGCGTGTCAGCCAATCTTAGGGGAAACCACTGGCTTCCTTTATCAATGTCACAAAGTCTGTTAGGAGTGAGAACCAATGCAGCGACCCGCGTTCTGAGGCCTGTGTGTCAAAGTGTGAAAGACAGAGAAAGTCACAAAGGGACTTCGCCCTCTCCTTTCCTTTGAAGGTGACCCATCCACATAGCAAATTCACTGTATCATAAAAAGGCCATAAAATGAGGGACACCAGCAAGCAAGGCTAAGACCTTCTCTCTCATCAACTGGTTTGTGTTTATTGATCAATAATTAAATGCTTGCATATTTCTTCACTGCTTCCAGATTGTCTTTGTTATTTAAAACGCTCCTCAGAGTTTCCAGTGTATCTCAGTAGATTAAGAACCCAACATAGTCTCCCATGAGGAGGCGGGTTCCATCCCTGGCCTTGCTCAATGGGTTAAGGATCCGGCACTGCTGCAAGCTGTGGTATAGGTCACAGATGCGGTCAGATCTGGTGTTGGTGTTGCTGTGGCTGTGGCGTAGGCTGGCAGCTGCAGCTCAGATTCGACCCCTAGCCTGAGAACCTCCACATGCCACAGGTGTGGCAGTAAAAATAAATAAAATTAAATTAAATAAATAAAATAAAATCAATCTCCTCTCTTGTGGGCACCTTAGACCCTATTACTTATGAAGGGGATCTTTCAGTGGCTTGTGGCTGCTCAAGAGGATGAAAGGTCCCCTGTGTATACTTAGCACCCCTTTCTGTCCTCTGACAGCCCTCAGGGTAACAGCAGGACACAAAAACATCCACAAGGCAGGGGGTGGAGAACTGAGGTCAGTGATTGTCCCACAGCCCCACCTTTCTTCAGGATGAAAAAATAGGGTTTCCATTTCGGGGAAATTGCCACTAGCTGGCAGCTGCCTGGCTTGGTGGCCCCAATGGCCACATGCACTCTCCTCCCTCTGTCTCCCTCTCCCTCTCTCCTTGGGTCCATGGAAAGATCACTGAGCATCATTCAGAGTCCGGCTGAGCTGAGGGGCTGATGGGTGAGGAGGGGAGTCAAGAAGGCAGAACCATCATCCCTCTCCAGCTTAGCAACAGGTACCCAGGACCAAAGCAGCCAGCTCTTCAGACATGGTCTTACTGTGCTCACCAGTTTGAAAGAGTCAAACAAAGATCTAGAACTGAAAGAGCTTGCCTTAACTGAGAAGAATATATGCCCGGATTTCGCTTTCATGGTTTCAGGAAAGTGAGGTATGACTCCTCATTGGGAGAGCCGGCGAAAATGTTGGGCGTCTATCTACCTCTCTTCCCTCTGTTTCTATTGTATTATCATCCTCTCTATTTTTGAGTCTTAAGTCAAATATCTGTGTCACCGTTTTTCAGTTTGGATGCAATATTACCATGAAATGAGACTGATGTCAGCCAATTAAATAGAGGGTCATTTGGCTAAACTGAGTATTTGCAAACAGTGATTGTAGTATCTGCCTTAAAAGCTGTGTTCCCATGATGCCCTCAGAGGGACATCCTTGGATTTGAGGTCAAGATGGCCACGTGCCCCTAATTAGGAAAAGGAACAAAAAGTGACAAACACTTATTAAACACCTGCTGTGTGCCAGGCAACATGTCAGGTGCTTTCAGGCCATGACTGGCACCAGGTTTTTCTTCACATGCAGTGAATGGACGCCCTTTATTATTATACACATTTGTTTTCTCTGGTTATCCCTGCCTTCCTTGGGTTCTCAGAATTCTTCATAGCAGTTTCCAGAAATGCACTGAATGAGATGACACATCTTTGAAGCTATCTGGGTGCTATTTTTACACAGAATAAATGTCATTTCCATTATGAGAAGTGAACTAAATTTCATTTCAATCCCTCTCCTTGGGGCTGAGCATCTCCTAGCGGGGGCCCAGATTTACGGGGTGGAGATGGACGGAAGCCTCAGCCTGACTTCACACCCTCTCTTTTGTGAAGTCAGCGCCCTCGTGGTGCAGCCGCATTCTTCACTGGCTGCTTCTAGCATGACAGTCACTGCACGTGCTGAAATACACGTGGCGCAGATTCCATTTGAAGGGAGAGAATGCAGGGCTGCTGTGGCTGACCTTCTGCTCTAACAGAATATCGTAGATTAGAAAATCAAGCGCAAAAGCCAAGGGTTGGAGAGCAGGGACTTGGCACTGCAGATGCAGTAGGCGCCAGGCATGGCGCTGGCATCCAAATTATCTCATTCGGTGCTCCCTTCAGCCCTGAGAGGGAAGAATACGCTCTATGTAAGTTACGATATGGTCTTCATAAGACCTGGGGCTCAGAAGTCCTAGCCCTGGGCTGGGCTCCTGCCCCCCAAGCCTCATCCCCAGGGTCCCGGGGGTTCATGGCACTGTTCACAGAATGAACAGACCACGGAGCCACACAGGACCATGCTGGCTATGAGGGACATTCTGGGAACACCGGTGTGGCTTTGTTATTTGTACCTTGACAGATTAAGGCTCTGCCCTGACTGTCCTTTAGCAAACTGTTTTTGCATCTGTCATCTCTGAACCCATTAAATATTTAGCTGATTCTATCTTTGAAGGTAATTGATTCTGTACTTCATCAGGCACCAACTAATGTCATTCTCACTTTTATTTGTCCTAAGCCTGCTTCCTTCAATCAATCTAGGATCTGATGAACTCATCTGAGCTTACGCTAGCCGCTGTCTTCATTTTCAGAGATGGATTTTTAGATTTCTATAGATAAAATTGTTATAAAATGTCTATAGGAAAGTTGTTAATCCTCTGGCCGTATATTTACAATTAAACTTGAGTTATTAACATTATTACTCAGATAAAAGGGGGGGTGACTTCCAGTAACCCCTAGACTTCCACCTACTTACCTGATCCCAGGATTATAAGGGAGAACTCATATTTCTGCAGCCTATGTATAAACATGGAAGAAAAACAAAATCTAGCATTTTAGTTCAGGCACTGTGAAAATTATTATAGGCCTAGCATCCAGAAGCCAAATGATACTAGGTGACTAGTTAAAGGGAACCAGACATGGGGCAGGTGAACATATGAATAGAAATTGGAAATGTGGCCAAGGACGCAGATATAATTTCAGGCCTCCATCTCTCACTATCATCAGAAGTACCATCCCTGGAACATAAACAGTTCCTCCAAGTCTGAATCCTTGTAACATCCTCAAGACTCTTTGACAAATGTAGACATATGTCTGTTGCTCGTGGTATGTCCGTACATAGAAGTCTTTGTGTACCTGTGTGTGTGTGTACATGTCATCCTAAAGAGTGGCTGTGTGCTTGGATCCCAACATCACATTCAATCACATCTTTGATTGAACATAAAAGGGAGGTATTAGCTGCACAGCCCCTCCCCTCTGTGGTCACATTGGTGGTCCTGGCAGATGTCAACTGTCCCCTGGGCCCATCCTTCTTTTTTTTTTTTTTTTTTTTTTGTCTTTTTGCCTTTTCTAGGGCCGCTCCCGCGGCATATGGAGGGTCCAGGGCTAGGGTTTGAATCGGAGCTGTAGCCGCCGGCCTACGCCAGAGCCACAGCAATGCAGGATCCGAGCCATGTCTGCAACCTACACCACAGCTCACAGCAACGCCAGGTCCTTAACCCACTGAGCAAGGGCAGGGATCGAACCTGCAACCTCATGGTTCCTAGTCAGACTCGTTAACCACTGCGCCACGACTGAAACTCCCTGGGCCCATCCTTCTGGATGGTAGATGGGCACCTGTGAAGCTAGACTTCCCCTCCTCACTGGGATAACAGTTGGACAACCCCCCTCCCCCCGTGCCATTGAAAAGGGGAAGGATGTTATAAGATCTGCTTCCCGCATTTCCTCCAGGAAGGAGTGATGGTTCAGTGCTTTTAACAGATTCCTTCTCTAGCATTTTGGGTGGGAAAAAAAGTAGCTTCCAGACCAAGTGCTTCTAAGGTCTTTTTCTAATCCCCTTTCTAAAAACTCTCCTTTGGTCCTTAGCTGAGAGCTGAAGGACAAAAGCAGTTCCACTTAATATGTAAAAGCTGAGATTTAGGTGGAACCTGCCACTGCCCCAAGGGAAGAACTGTATTTGGGGACAGTGATTTTTAAATCTTAGGATTTGTCCTGTTAATGGTGTGGGGTGACGCAATGACCCCGTGGAGCCATGCGTGCTAAGAAGGCAGCAGATTGCAGTGGATGCAGTGGCTGGGCATCATGGCAGACCCAAGGCCCACGATTTAGGGCCCCAGACTCCCATGTGAGGAAAATCCAAGTGCATTTTCTAGCGCTAGGGGACTGCAGGCAAGCCTGGCCTCAGAAGCCTTTTAAAATGTATTTTCCCTTTTTATTTTTTAATAAGTAAATAGTCATTGCTTAGTCTTAGAATTTTCATGCCCTCTCTTAGACTTTGTACCTCCATTTTTACCTAAGAGTGTAGGCAATTGCTCAAATATTGGCACTAGGAAAGATATTGACAACACTGTTATGCTGCCCTTCTAGAAAACTCCATATCTGAATATATGTGCTAAATGCACTATAAAAGTAAATTTTAGGGAAAAATACCTAAATGAACCCTTTAGATTCTACTAAAGTAGAATTTTACAAATCATAGGTCATACAATTTACAAGCCATGTTTCAAGGAATCTCTCCATTTTATGCTTTAACGGTTAATTTCCTTAATTTTATCCAACACAGACACAGTTGGATAAAAATCTCGTTTTACTTTTATATTTTCTTTTTTTTTTTTTATCGGTGGATGGTTAATTTTATTTTTTTATTTTTTATTTTTTTTTAATATTTTTTTTTATTTTCCCACTGTACAGCAAGGGGGTCAGGTTATCCTTACATGTATACATTACAATTACATTTTTCCCCCGCCCTTTCTTCTGTTGCAACATGAGTTTCTAGACATAGTTCTCAATGCTATTCAGCAGGATCTCCTTGTAAATCTATTCTAAGTTGTGTCTGATAAGCCCAAGCTCCCGATCCCTCCCACTCCCTCCCCCTCCCATCAGGCAACCACAAGTCTCTTCTCCAAGTCCATGATTTTCTTTTCTGAGGAGATGTTCATTTGTGCTGGATATTAGATTCCAGTTATAAGTGATATCATATGGTATTTGTCTTTGTCTTTCTGGCTCATTTCACTCAGGATGAGATTCTCTAGTTCCATCCATGTTGCTGCCAATGGCATGATGTCATTCTTTTTTATGGCTGAGTAGTATTCCATTGTGTATATATATATATACCACCTCTTCCGAATCCAATCATCTGTCGATGGACATTTAGGTTGTTTCCATGTCCTGGCTATTGTGAATAGTGCTGCAATGAACATGCGGGTGCACGTGTCTCTTTTAAGTAGAGTTTTGTCTGGATAGATGCCCAAGAGTGGGATTGCGGGGTCATATGGAAGTTCTATGTATAGATTTCTGAGGTATCTCCAAACTGTTCTCCATAGTGGCTGTACCAGTTTACATTCCCACCAACAGTGCAGGAGGGTTCCCTTTTCTCCACAGTACTTTTATATTTTCTTTAATTAAAAATAGTAATAATTCACAATTGATTCTTGAACAACCAGGAATGAACTGTGTGGGTCTCCTTACATGATTTTTTTTTTAATAACTATTACAGTACTGCATGAGCTGAGGGCCAACTAATTATACACAGATTTTGAACTGTATGGGGTTGGTGCCTCTAACTTCTCAGTTGTTCTAGGGTGAGCTGTACATCTCAAAATGAGAAGTTTTGCCAAATCCAAAGGATCTGATTGTGGATCAAGCACTGTCTAGCATCTTCATGTTATACGTGGAAGTGTGATTCCTGACCATTGCGAAACAATTTTTTTTTTTTTGCTTTATAGAGCTGCACCTGCAGCATATGGAAGTTTCCAGGCTAGGGGTCAAATCAGAGCTGCAGCTGCCAGCCTATGCCACAGCCACAGTAACACCAGATCCTTAACCCACTGGGCAAGACCAGGGGTTGAACCCGCAACTTCATGGATACTACTCAGATTCATAATCCACTTAGCTACAATGGAAACTCGTCTTTTTTTCTTTTTTCTAGGGCCACATATGCAGCATATGGAAGTTCCCAGGCCAGGAGTTGAATTGGAGCTGCCGCTGCTGGCCTACACCACAGCCATGACAACACCAGATCTGAGCCACATCTGCAACCTGTGCCACAGCTTGAGGCCACACCAGATCCTTAACCCATTGAGCAAGGCCAGGGATCAAACCCCCATCCTCACAGACACTATATCAGGCTCTTACTCTCTAAGCCACAGTGGGAGCCCCCAGGAAAAAAATTTTGAGAAGATTCCTTTCGGAAAATAAATCCAACCCAAGTCCAAAACCTTTGGTTAGACATGACCAACCTGCACGACTATGGGTGGGTCTAAAACGCAGCAATAAAGTGTCGTCAAACCAACAGGTGGACTTCTAATAGGCAGTACTGTTGGGCTTGTTGATACATCTTAGTTCTGAGGGCCTGAGGTAGAACCAGCCTGTCCCAGAAGAGGTTTAATTACACCGTGAGAGGTGCCAGAGCCACCGCCCTTCAATGGGCACTGTTCTCGGAGGGGCGGAGTCTGAGGGATGTAAGACCCTCTCTTGATCCACGGAGCAGAGATGAAGGTTTAGGCCCGGAAAGCAGCCCATGGGAAGAACCCCTCTCCCTCACAGGGTTGCCATAGCATCACAACACCCCGGCCCAGTGGACGGTGTCATCCCTGATACAGACGCCAGTGCTGATTTGCCGACAAGACGCTGCGGCAGGTCTCAAAGTATCCATGAGTTAAGGATGCGGAGGGACTCTCCCTTCCACCTCCTGTGGCCTCGAGCGCATGTCTCTCTCTTTATGTTCCTGCTCGGCACCGTGCCTTCCCCTGATGGCCACCGGATGGCCACCTTCTGCCTGGCCCGTGATGGCAGGAGGGATCCCAGCACAGCATCTCTGTCAGAGCCCTAAAAATTATCCAGCACTTATTTCTGTGGTGGTTTCAGGTCTGTCCCCTAAGGGACCAAAGGTCCCTGAGAGCTGGGCCTTTGCCAGCCAGGCCTGCAGTACAGCCCAGTACAGCCTGGGCACCTGGCGTCTAGGGCTTGTTGGGAAGGAATGCACCCTCTCGTGTCCTTCTCTGCATACAGTATAGGATTTTCAGCTTGCCATCCCTTTGCTCGGAACCCAATGTGATTGGCTGTGGCTGATTGTTTCTAAGTCAGATCTTCAATCAGAACCCCTGGCTCCCGGCCTGAATTCCCACGGCTTCTCTGCTTTTCCCCCACTCAGCCCTTCGGTCAACAACTCACTTTGCACCATCTTTGTTTCACTGTTGTTGGAACAAGGTATTTCCTTACCGTTGTTCTCAAGCCTTTGCTGCCCAACCAGAGTGAAAACACCTGAAGTACATGGACTGTGTATTTGTTTTTCTCCCTCTCGAGACATCTTGTACATAAAATCCCTTAAACACAGTAGGTATCAGCAAATGCCTGTTGGCAGATGGACTTAGACACAGCATTAGGGTTTATTTGTTTGTTTGGGAGAAAGAGGTCAACAGAGTTCAGCCTCTAAGAGCATTTTGTGTTCATAGGGCAGCCATGGTTTTGAAGCTACCAGTAGCAAATGGCTACCCACACACAAAGTAAAGGGATTTCTCTACATTTAAAAAAAAAAAAAAAAAAAAAGGCACTATTGCTTTCACTGCGGCCCAGCTATATTTCATGCCAGTAGCATGTTGGAAATAAAGAGACACAGCAAAGGCCCAGAAAATGCCTCCCGTTCTTGCCCATTTCTGAATTCTCTGTCAGTGGGGACATCTGGCGATAGAATGACTATTACTCCAGAAGCAGGTGCATAAACAGAGCGTCAGAGTCAAGGTTGCTCTTACCCTCAGGTCAACTCAGTGTCCTCAGTATGTATTTGTGTCTTACCAGGAACTAGAAACAGTGATGTCCAGAGGTTCCTCTGAGGTGATTCAGGAGAAGAGCTTACATGATGGGCCCAGTCTTTGCAGCTATACCCCCAGGTCAGATCAGTCTCCCCCGAAGAGCTTCTTAAAATACAGATTACTGGTCCTCATGCTCGGAGTTTTTGACTCAGTAGGTCTAGGGTTGGGCTTTGTCATTTGTAGTCTAAGAAATTTCTAGATGATGCTGATAGTGCTGAGGTGGGGTTCTCACTTTGAGAACCGCTGCTGGGAGGATGGCAGAGAGGGAAGGCCTAGTGGGTGCAGAAGAGCCCAGGAAGACCCAGCCACTCCCCTCCTAACAGGTGGTCCAGGTCAGCTCCAGAAACACAGACCGCTGTCAGCAGGCCGTGTGCACACATCTGCCTGCCCAGCTGTGGGAGCGGTACCCAACTCGGCTGGAGGTAGACCAGGGCCTGGACGATGGGGGTGGCCTCTTCTTGTCACCCCCTTTTTCAGAAGGAGCAGTGTCAACTTTCTTTCTGAACTAGCCAGCCCATTCACCCTATTTCTGTAAAACCTTTGTGGGAGACCCTTCCTTCCTTCATTGCTAATCAAATCTCATCTCTCTTTAAATGAAAAAGAAAATCTTATTCATATCAAAAAGTGATGCATACTTATTACATAAAAGTTATAAGATACAGCTAAGCAAAAACACATCATCCCACCACCAAGAAAAGGCCACCGGATATTTGGAGATATTTCAAATCACTCTGAAGGTTAGCAAGACAAGCGGATTCTTTCTATTGAGTCTTCCAGTCCTGCGATTCTCTCGTTCCAAGTATCTTCGCCTTTTGTCATCTGCCGAATTGGACTCCCTGTCCCCACTGGCACCTCCTCACCTCAGTGAATGACAGGTCGCAGAGGCACTCTGCCTCCAAGAAGGCAAAACTAGAAAAACACCTCATGTGTGTCTTTGCCTAATAGGGGCGCAGAAACGTGACGAAGCAGAGGCACAGCTGCTTATCACCGTGGCCTTGAAGCCTTCAGCCACCTTAAGGGCCAGGAGCATCATCAGCTGCAGTTACTCAGGGTTCTACAGAGGCGTGGGAATAAATAACAGTAGGCACTAACGCTGTTGTTATATTTGAAAACCATAAGGGCTCTGCTGTGGGGATTTACCAAAACCTGTGGACACCAGTTTCGAAGATGGAACCACTGATATGTGTCTTCGGAGCCACAGCCAAAACCCAACAGGCCGTCAGTCTCGCTTCTGTCCTGGGAATAATCACAGAAGTGCCCCTTGCCTACAGGTCTTCCTAATGCATTCGCTTATCTGTGTGTTCCTTTGAGAAACATTTCTGTGAGTGACATAAAGGTGTCTGAGAAGGTTACCTTTTACTTGTCTCTTCTCTGTGTTTGATGTAGCGCATTGCGGTGCCTCCATGTGTGATGCTGAAAATGGAGTCTAGGGGACTCTTCCACTTCTGAAAGTCTCACGGGGACTCGGCATCTGTGACTCGCCAGGGCCACACGTGCTGTCACCTGTGGTTAAAATCAGACCTCAGTTTATTCTGCTCTGGTGAAGCCACAGATAGTTTGTTCCGTTACCAACCCGGTCTCCCCCTTTTTTAAGAGCAGCGTAAGTGGGAACAAACCGGTGTGAGTGATAGTGTGATGAGCAGGGAGGCCTGAAGGAAAGTAATTGAGGGAATTTGTAAGTTTAACCTGGAGAAGAGTAGATATGGTGGAAGCTTGCAAAGAAGGCGTGGAGTTCATTTGCGTCATTTCCTAGGGAAGACCTTGGATCCCTATGGAAATAAATGTAATAAGGAACAGATTTAGAGTCGAGATGAGAATGAATCTTAGGAGTTCTCTTGTGCTGCAGGGGGTTAAGGACCTGGCATTGTCACTACAGTGGCTAGGACACTAGGCGGGGTGTGGGTTCAATCCCTGGCCCAGGAACTTTCATATGCCATAGGCATGGCCAAGAAAAAAAAAACTTTTGAAGAATGAATCTTAAAGTTAGTCCTGCTGCTGACCCTTCCTTCAACTCTTTCCCTCCCTGATTGTTGTCCGCCTCAATAGGGGAAAGAGCCTTTTCTCTGTGGAGCTGCAAGCAGAGACTTCCATCCGTCATTGACCAAGGGGTGGAGAAGAGAGCATGTGCTCTCAGAGCACTTACTCCCCGCTACCGGGGGAGCAAGGTTTTTATAGAAAAGGGTGAAGGAGGTTACAGGGGTGGGGGTCTTGTCATCCCAATTCATAGGAATAGGAGCTGATTTCCCAGAATGGGAATGGGATATCGGCTGTCTTTTCTGCCCTTTTATGGTCCTTTGGGATTTGGGTAGGTCAGAAGTGGGTTGAACCAACACTGGCGCTCTCTGGTGGGGATTTTAGCATTAAAATGAGATGATAATGAGCCATATAGAGCAACCTTTGTCCTGATTTTAAAGTCCATACAGCTTATACCAGTTTCTTGTTCCTGTCTTGTAAACACAGAGGATTCAGTCAGTTCTGGCCTTAGCAAGTTTGCCCAGAGGGAAGTTATTATTAGAACTGGGGGTGGGGGCTTCCTTGCTTCCTGGTCTAAGGCAGCTCTACTTGTGTTTTACAGAGACAGTTTAGACAAAGGTTAGAAACCCTCTGGTTGCTGCCCTGGTGACAGTACTACTGAAGACAGAGCAGGACTTCTAGAGAAATTGTAAGCCCCCAGTCATTGGAAAGTTTTTTGAGAATCTGAATGGAGATACCATAGAATGAAATTCAGTCCTAGATGGAAAGTTGTTATAGATGTTCTTGAAATACTAAGAAGCTAAGATTATTATGATGCAGGATCCATATCACACCATCCTAAGCAAGCTCCCTGCTCCAGTTCACCCAATTCTATTAATGAAGAATATGTTCATTAATGATCTAATTTCACAACTGCTTTAGGTTTCAATGATAACTCCGTATTCCTTATTATATAAAATCCATCTGCCCGAGGCTCACATTTGAAATATACTGCCAAAGGATTCTCTCACTTTCAACATCTAGTCTCTGTTACTGTAACTCTAATTTGTTGTCTCTCCACACAACTTCTGCCTTCTAAATTTATCCTTTCTGTCAATCTGAATTTATTAATCATTGAGCAAAAACTCATATTCTCAAGGAAGCTAAATTTTTTTCTTTTTTCCCCCACATGATGATGCCTCTTCTACAATGTCCATATATATGTATACATACACACGGAGGGAGGAAGAGAGATAGAGAGACAGGTGATTTGACTTCCTTCCCCTGTGTCTAGTTTTAAAAAGTGTCCCAAAAGATAGGTTTTCTGATTTTTTTATAGTGTTTGTCTTTTAGATAATGGGAATTGGAAATATTCTTATAGTCTTTTTGCATATCTACTGTTGTGTGAAGAAAGAAAGACAGACAGAAAGAATGAAAGAGGGAGAGAGAGGAAGGAAGGAAAGAAAGGAAAAGAAAAGAAAAGGAAAGGAAAAAAGAAAGGAAGGAAGGAAGGAGGAGGAAGGGAGACAGAGAAGGACGGGAAAGGGAAAGAAAGGGGGAGGGAGGGAGACAGAGAAGGAAGGAAGGAAAAGGAAGAAAGAAAGAAAGGAAAGAAAGGGAGGGAGGGAGGAAGATCTCTATAGCTGTGGAAAAGAAGAAAATGTCCTGTTTCTTACTCTGACTCATGCGGATGGAGCCAGGTGGTCAGCAGCTAGCGTTGGCCTCTTGGCAGACTTGCCTAGAACTGTTACATAGAAGTGAAATATGATTGGAGCCATCACAGAAGCCGGTATGATAAGTAATTCCCAGGATGTTTAAATTTTCCTGGGACAATGAACTAACTCAGTCTCTCTCTCTCTCTCTCTCTCTCTCTCTCTCTCTCACACACACACACACACACACACACTCCACAATTATGTTCTTACCTTGACAGGACAGAGCAGATGTCAAGCAAAAGAAGCAACAATATACAACTTTTTTAAAAAACATGAAAGAGGGAAGAGGGAATTGAACAATTGGCAAAATTTCATGGGGAAGTATTTCTTTTCTTTCCTGCAGGTGTTTGATTTGAATCATCTCAATACATGTCATATTGAGTTGTAAAATATGTGCAAACACCAATCTTCTGAACTGGGTTGCATTTAATCCTGGGAGCCATTTAATCAGTAGTCCACCCAGAAAGCTAATTGAAATCTAATAACCTCCATGAAGTATTGACTATTTAGTAAGAAGGATAATTTTACTTAGAAGGGATAACTATTCTAATATGTTTACTTTCCTACGGAATAATTTATGTTGTACCTTATTCCAAAGACATTTAAGATAATCTTGGTAATTTGGGGGTTTTAGAGTTGGTTTTTAGGCATCCTTAAACTTTATCTTAGATGTTTTACATAGGGAATTCATGTGAAAGGCTTACAACTTAATGCTTGGAAATCCTGAGTGATTTTAGAAGAAAATTTGACATTTAATGGAGACAGCAAATCAAATACAATAAATTAAAAGAAATAACCAGGGAAGTGTTTGGCTTCTGAAGTCAAGGATTTTATAGTCTCTACTCTTCATTCAAATTATTGAGTCTTGTGATTTAATATTAAGCAAACTAAATGCATGCCTTATTGACCCAAGGTGCTCCTCTGAAAAATGTAGCATTTGTAAGCTTAGAGCAAAGATTAAAATTTTACCTCCAAGTCTTAATTGAGTAACAAAGTTTCCGAGGCTTAATAGAGTAACAGAGTTCCCACTTGAAGCATTAGTTCTCATCTCGGTACAGGAGTAGGTAAGTATTCTGTAGGAGAAACCAAGAGTGTTTGTACTTTTTCTCTAAACAGAGCTTGCATGCATGTACAATTAAAATTCAAATAAATACTTGATTCTAATAAATTTACTTTTGAGCAGGCATAAATATATGCTGACTGACAACCTGAATGCCATCTATCCTATTTAAAACATTTAAAATTGTACCTCCAGTTAAAGTGAGAAACAATTATTCTCAGAAAGTCAATATATTCACCTTGAAGTAGAAGCAGAGAGAAGCTTTTTGTTTGTTTGTTTGTCCTCCCTCCCCCCCCGCCCCCGCAAGAGTACTTGGATTATTGTTTAACTTGTAAAACATCTCATTATCTCCTCAATGTTGTTTTATAAATGTTCTATCATACCTGCCTCAACCTTCAAAGTTGAGATGTCCACTAGTGTAGCCTCTAGTGTAGCTATTTACATTTAAATGTAAATAACATATGATTTAAAATCCACATCGCCAGTGTTCTCCCGCCACATGTGTTAGCACTGCTGGGTGGGACCACCCAGATGGGCAGCGCCCCCTTCGTCACTTAAAGTTCTTTTGAAAAGAGCACGCTTGAGCTTGTTGACTTTCTTGGGAGCAGAGACTAAGACCTCGCTTGGTCCAGCCCTACCCTTGGCCTTTGCAGCAGGGCAGCATCGTTTAGAGCTGTGTGGGCTCTGTGCACTCCAGCGCCTTACAAGCAGATGTAATTTTCCCTTCTATTTGATGTCTGCCTGACAAACCTAATGGTTAAATGCGATACTTTGATGCTGAAATCTAAAGCACTGGACAAATGCTCTCTGTCCATTAGCATTACAGCTATTACTGATGTTTGTAAAACTTGGTACTTGTTGAAAGAATGGTTCTCATGGGTAACTCACAAATCAGAAACACCTCCCCTCCCCGCTACACACAGAATCTTCCAACTTTCTGTTGCTTTTCTTTCCTTATTCTACAAAAAAAAAAAAAAAAAAAAATCAACAAAGTGAGTTAGAGATAAAATGAAAATGTGTTTATTTGTGATATATTGAATATCTATTTCATTTTAAAGTTGCACAATTCCATAAAAGAAAAATATGAAAATACTAGAATAGGAATTATAAATATCCCTTCCCCCCAACCATCAGGCACAGTCATTTTAAAGTATTTTTTAAATTTATAAGCTAAAACATAGCTTGTGTATGCTCTAAGTAAAATTTCATACTCTGTTCCTTTCACTAAACCATTCTATTGTTTTGATTGTTCTATATTATTAGTCATTTATTCACTGATAGCTCAAAACACTTTTGTGACAAATGCTAAGCACAATTCTAGATACTTTTGAAATATATCATTGTATGTGTGAGGGCAAAATATTCCAAAAGTGAGATGTATGGCATTTACTTAACCATTTTTTTGGGGGGGGTCTTTTTGCCATTTCTTGGGCCACTCCTGCGGCATATGGAGGTTCCCAGGCTAGGGGTCGAATCAGAGCTGTAGCCACCGGCCTACGCCAGAGCCACAGCAATGCAGGATCCAAGCCACGTCTGCAACCTACACCACTGCTCACGGCAACGCCAGATCCTTAACCCACTGAGCAAGGCCAGGGATCGAACCCGCAACCTCATGGTTCCTAGTCGGATTCGTTAACCACTGCGCCACAATGGGAACTCCCCATTTTCTTATTTATGAATATTTAGATTATTTTTAGACTTTTCAAAGAAAAGCATTGTTTTTAAAGAATAATTTCTAATCTACAAATAAAAGATCAAGTAGCCAACAGACACCTTACTGATTTATTGTCGTTTTGGATCCAGTGATAAAACAAAGCAGCAGCCAGTGACAAAAGTGTGAATAAAAAGACCCCTTTCTTGATGTAGTATCGTAGAAT
The DNA here is from genome assembly GCF_054392235.1 of Sus scrofa. NCBI lineage: Eukaryota > Metazoa > Chordata > Mammalia > Artiodactyla > Suidae > Sus > Sus scrofa. Next base: position 6,386,903 of record NC_139383.1, read on the forward strand.
AATTAGATCACTGAAATTGGGATTCTGATTTCAGGAAAGAAAGAAAAAAAAAATCTGTTAAAATCCAAAACCACTTATAAATATCTAGTTGAAGCATGTTAGATGTAAAAACTCTAATCCACTAATATTTCAGTGATACTACGAAGGACAGTGAATTTTTTATGCTAATTAAATTACTGCTCTTCCAAGTGTGACATTTGGAAACACCTGTTTAGTGTATTTGTTATGTTGAAAATGTAAAAATAACACTTTAACGTAGAGCATCTACAAGCCATCCATGTGCCTGAGTGTCCATATGGTCTTATAAATTTTAAAAAGCATCCCTTTCCTATTGGAGAGAGGGATTTTTCATTAACTCCCAAGAGACCACTTACTTGGTGACTAGTACTCTCTCACCTTCCCACACTAACAGTTCCTCAATGCATGATTATGATATTCTCTGTCGATTAGAGCAGCAAGAGCCCACTCAGAATTAATCTCCATCTTTCGCTTGTGAACATACAGGTTTATTAAGCTCAACCACCTTCCCTTTTACTGCTAAGATTAAACTATGTAAATGACATGTAGCCACGTTTCCAAGAGTTCTTTTTTAAGTAGGTACAACAGATCCCACTGGAAATTAGCCATCATGTTGAAGTCAATATTTTTTAGACCTAAACTATCTATTATTGCTTCATAGCTACTAAACACATAACTAAGACCAGCAAGTAGACCTGAAAACTTTAAAGGTTTATGAGAAATATGCGATAACTGTGGTTTGGAGAGTTAAAATGTCTGTAGTTTTCTCACTGTCACTTTTCCAGAGATAATACTTTTTTATCCTTCCTGATTGTTGTGAAATAACAGTTAAAACCTTTCTTTTTCTGGCTGGTTTAATATTCCTTTAATGGGGAAGAAGAGGCTCAATGAGCCACCAGGAATATTACGAGTGTAGATTTAAACGCCCCTTTTTCCTTGTATCTTTCACTCGTTGCTTCTTTCCTATGTACATATCTCATCTTCGTAACAGATGAATGAGGCATCTTTCCTATAATTGAGAAGCAGGTAGGAGCTCAAGAAAGTTGCACTGTGTGTGTCAAAGAAGCGTTTTGAGAGGAGTGAAGCCAGGGTGTCATGGGAGCACCTTGGTGGGTATGTGACCCTCAGAGACCAGTCAGTGACAGTGACCTCTAAGAGGTGATTCTGAGCTAGGTCCTGAGAGAAGCTCAGGATCCCACATGGGGGAAGGAAAGGAGGAGAGAGGAGACAGGGAGGTGCTGATTAGTCCTTTGACTGCAGTCCAGAGAATGAGGTGAAGCCGTGCAGAGATGCAGGAGGAGAGAGGAGTCAGGCCAGGCTAGCAGGCTAGACTAACAGCAGGTGAATTAATATCCCATCCTCCGGTCTCCGGGAAGGCTTCAGAATGGATGTAGCAGCGGCTCTGTCTAAGGATCAGATTTGCAGGACCGGAGAGCCATGTGGACAGGGGCCACGAGGTGTGCAGTGACAGATGTCGTTGCTTCCTTGGTGCTCACGTCGGTCCCACCTCCATTCCAGGGACACCATGTCCCTGGGCCAGGAAACCCGTTGGAATTCAGAAATTGAAGACTGCTTTGGAGCTTTGTGGTCCTCCCAGGAACATCTGAACCCAGGAATTTCAAGGCTGTAAAGCAAAGGTAGTAAGGAGCATGGCATTGCTGCCATGGTGGACCAGGAGAGCTTCTTTAGATGGAAAAGACCCAGGTCCCCGACAGCTCTCAAGGGACCTCATGAAAGCTGTTTTATCATCCAATTAAAGATGAATGCATTAAGAAAGTAGGATTAAAAATGGGTTCGGCTTTTTTTTTCCTGCTTTTTAGGGCCATACCCGTGGCATACGGCAGTTCCTAGGCTAGGGGTCGAATCAGAGCTGCAGCTACCAGCCTACATACGCCACAGCCACAGCAACAGTGGCTCCCTGACCCACTGAGCAAGGCCAGGGAGCCAGTCCGCATCCTCATGGATATTAGTTTCCACTGCACCAAAACAGGAACTCCAAAGGGGGGTGCTTATTTGATGGGTAGAATTGAGGCTGTGGGGACAAAGAGGATGAGGAAGTGTACCAGCAGTTTGTGGAGCACTGAAAATCCACATTACCTGGTATGCAGGGTGGAAATGGGGCTCCTAGAGCCAAGGCTGGAATGATTGGTTGATTGGTGCCATCCCATTAAGGGCACAAGGAACATAATTTGGTGATCAGTGATGAGCCATTGAAGAGTTTTAAGCAAGATAATGGCATGATTGGAGCTGTGCATTATTAATACCATGAATCTGGCAGTGGAGTACAAACAGCAAATCCAATGCCATGGGGAGAGCAGCAGTATGGCAACAATAGAAATGCAGAGGAAATGGGAACATGAGAGAAGGAACACTTATAGCATCTAAACATGATCTGGACAAGGTGGTAAAAGTTAGGGACAACTGCTTTGCAGGAACTTTCCTGCCATTCTACTGAGTAGAATAGAATAAGCCTATAAAGTAAGTACTTTTTATTCCCTTTTTACAGATTAGAAAACTAAAGAGCCAGATAATTATTATGATTGAGAACCTACCATTTGTTATTAGAAAATGTGAATATTCATCCCTTTAAACCACACAGTAAGCCTTTGGGGTGGGTGGCGGCATCCCCGTGTTCCGCTGAGGATCTGAGGCTCCCCTTAATTAAGCAGTCACACAGCTGTATCAGCTCCAAAGCCCACAGTCTTGCGCTCGCAGTGCATCCCATCCTTTGCTGCTTGCCAGCATCCCTGCAGAGTTTGTAAGAACTGCCAAGGCCTGGACCCAACCCCAGACTTAAATCAGAATATTTGGGATGGATCCCAGGCATCCAGATTTTTAAAAAGTCCCTGGTTGATTCTAAAGCACATCCAGCCCTGAGAAACACCACAGCGCTCAGAGACCTGGTGCATCCTCTTAGAAGTTGAACGAATGTGAGGCACGATGGAGAAGGGAGAATCAGAGATAATTCCAAACTCTGGGGCCTGGGTGATTGGGAGGATGCAGAAAGAGAACCCAAGTCATGGGAGGTGAGGCCAGAGGACTGGTCAGAAATGATTTTTTCAGGGCATGTTGACTCTGTGTGTTGCTGTGTAGGCCCAGGTCGCTGGTCATCATGCAGTTGCCACCTGGGTTGGAAACCGGATGGCCTGGGAGTGCGGATTTTCTGCTCTTGGTTGACTTTGTTTTTTCCTCCCTCTGTTTTGTTTTCTTTTTAATTTCACTGGGATATAGTTGATTAACAATATTGTCAGCTTCAGATTTACAGCAAAGTGAATCAGTTACACACATGCATATATCCATTCTGTTTTCCCATATGGGTTATTACAGAACATGGAGCAGCCCTCCCCGGGCTGTGGAGTAGGTCCTTGTTAGTTATCTGTTTTATAGATAGGACTGCGTATGTGTTCGTCCCACTCTCCCAGTTTATCCCTACATGCTCCATGGTTTCCCCTGTGATAACCCTAACTTTGCTTTTAAAATCTGTGAGTTTGTTTCTGTCTTATAAATAAGTTCTGTTGTATCATTTTTATTAGATTCCACATTTAAGTGATATCATATGATATTTGTCCTTCTCTGTCTGACTTATTTCGTTTAGCTTGGTTGACTCTTAATGCTTCTGATTTGGATAAGATATGAGAGGATATGGCTATAAAAAGGCTGAGAAGGGAATCTCAGGGTAATAAGACCCAGGGGTAAAGCAAAAAAGAGAATCGAGAAAAAAATCATTTTCACAGGGAAGGCTGAAAATATAAAGATGAGTTTTAAGTAGAGAATAAAGGTAAACTGAATTAAGATGCTGAAGCGAGTCAGGGTATGGGGTGAAATTGGCTTCATTAGGTGAAGTTGTAACCAAACCAATGGTGGGATATTTCCATCGGATTCAAGGGGCAAAAGGCCCAAGCAGCAGACTCCCTGGTGAGTATGAATGCTGAAACTGTTTCATTCATTCAACAAATATTTATTGGGCATGTGCTACGTTCTAGGCATTGAATATGGCTCTTGGGCACATCACTGAATAAGACAAAGATTCCTGTCCTTGTGTAGTTTACCTTCCAGCTAGTGGAGACTGAAAGTAGACAGAGGAATTAAGTAAATGCCATTGAGAGCGTCATATACTAAGGGGGAAGAAGAAGGTAATGAAGGAGAAATCGGAACTGCGGGCTGGCGATGTATTCCAATATTAAACAAAGTGGTCCACAGAGGCGTCTTAGTCCATTTGGATGTTCTAACAAAAATACCATGGACTGGGTGGCTTACAAACAACAGAATTTTCTCACCGTTCAGGACATCAGTAGTCCAAGATCAGGGTGTTGGCAGATTTGGTGTCTGGGGAAGGCCAGCTTCCTGGTCTATAGACAGCCACATAACCACTGTGTCCTCACCCAGTGGAAGGAGGAAGGAAGCTGGCCAGAGCCTCTTTGAAGAGGACACTAATGGCAGTCATGAGGGTGGATGCTTCATGACCTAGTCATCTGCCCAAACGGCCGCACCTCCTAATGCCTTCACACTGGAAATTCCGTCTCCGGGTGTGATTTGGGGATAGAGGGACACAAGTATCCATTCTATAGCAGGAGATTTAACTAAAAAGTTGACATTAGAGCAGAGATTGTCAGCAGACAAGAAAGGGAAACACATAGTTATATGGGGAAAATCAACCCAACACTGTGCGTATTACTTTGGGTTTCCACATGTGCAGTCTTGTCCTCTGGAGTCCTTGCTGTTCTGCATCCTTGTCAGCACTTGGTATTGTCAGGATTTTTTTTATTTTATTTTCTCAGTTCCAATAGGCATGTTAAATGTAGGTATATCATCACGATTTTAACTTTCATTTCACTGATGGCTGGCGTTTACCTTTTCGTGTACTTACTTGCTATCTGTATATCACTTTTGGAGCAGAATCTGTTCAATTCTTTTACCAGTCTGTAAATTGAGTTTAACGTTTCCATACTGTTGTCTTTGGAGTTCCTTCTATATTATATATGCAAGTCCTTTGTTAGATATGTGATTTACAAATATTTTCTTTCAGTTTAGTTCATCTTTTCTTTCTCTTAATAATGTCTTTTGTGGAGAAAAATTGATTTATTATGGCAAAGTCCAAGTTATCACATTTCTCTTTTATGGCTTATGCTTTTGGTTTCAGGTCTAAGATGTCACTTCCCAAACCTGGGTTATGAATATTGTTTGTGTTTTCTTCTAAAAGTTTTCTCATTTTTTTATAGTTTACATTGTATCATGATACATTTGTATCATGGAGAATATACATAACAATTTACCATTATGACCATTTTTAAGTGTCTGGTTCAGTGACACTAAGGACATGCACACTATTTTGCCCCCACATCCCAAACTGAAACTCCATACCCATTCTGCTGCCAGCCTTTATGGAATTGACTACTCTGGATAGATCATGCAAATGGGATCGTACGGTATTTGTCCCTCTGTGACTGGCTTGTTTTACTTAGTATAATGTCTTCAAGGCTTATCCATGTTGTAGTGTGCCTCAGGACGTCTTTCTTTTGAAGGCTGAATTATATATATATAATATAATATATACCACATTTTATTTGTCCATTCATCTGTGGGTGAACACTGGGGTTGCTTTCATCTTGCAATCACTTTGAAGTCCTAAAAAATTATCTTTTTCATAATTCTGATAGAATTTCTATTCTTTCCTCTTCCAATGACATGTTTACTTGTAAGCAACCTGATGTTCTGTGTGTCTAGCAGTAAGACACATATAGTTCTTTTTTCAGCTATCACTAATAACGGAAAGCTGAAATGTACATTCATATTAAAAGCATATCTCCAATGAATAGATTATTCTGGAAAAATAACAGAATTATCTCCATTAACTGTTGCAGCAACTTACAATTGAGCAAGTGAAAATGCAGGGGCACCACTGATTTGGCACTACTTCCATAATGGACCTTAGTATCTGCAGCTTATCAAAAATGTATTTCCCACTGGCAACTACATGAAGTTCACGAGCAACTGATATTCGAGCTTCCCATAGTTTCATTGGGATGTATTCTACTTATAAACGAATGTGATTCTGTTCCCATAATACATTGAAGAAGTAGAATAAGCGTGATGTCCTGAGATATATCTTGAAAGGCTGACTTCTGACTTGAAATGACGAACACTCATGCAGCAACCATCATCATCGCGATAGCCTGGAATAAAAATTTAAGACATATTTTGTGCATATAGATCACATTGACCAATAGGAGTTAACACATTCCCTTAATCATCAGGGTAAATGAGAACATAGGTCAATGACTTATAAGTTTATAAAAGATTAAAAAGGAGAAAAACTATGGATGCTAGAAGGGGGGAATCATTTCTTATGGATATTCTTTCACTTACTTGAAAAGTTTATGCCTTCAATAAAATGTTTGCCAGCAGTCTGCTGCTGAGGCATAAAAAACCAGCAACTGTATTTTTATGTTTCATTTTATTTATTCCAAGATATTCAGAGAACCAGAGTAAGTATAAGGATAGTGCATCCCAACTGGCTGCAAATGGCAGGGGGTGCACATACCAGAAACTCTGTTTCAAAATTGACAAAGACTGACATCTCTGCTTGAGGCTGAATAATGCCACCGTTTAATCCACAGGAAGAACTCTTTTCTGCACAGAGAGCAAATCGTAGGGACAGTTAGAATCAAGAAGAGTTTGCTGAGACACTTTTCTACTTTGGTTACTCCAGTTCCTGTCACCTTTCTTAACTGTTTCAAGATCAATGTGTACCCTTACGAGAATGACAGTTTTGTGCAAGATCTACATGATACATCTCAGGAGTTCCCGCTCCCCCCAAGTCTATAAAAGGGAAGTTGTCTTATTTTGATAGGCTGTGTCCATACAGACAAACAGAACAAAGTACCAAGCAATTCGCTCCTGCACACTCACCATGTAGCCAGCCTCCATAATTTGGAATGCCACCTTGGGTAGAATTTCTTCGAGGGGGTCCCAAACTTGATAGGATCTCCATTTCATCTTTGCTTGCATAAGATACACTGACACCAAGTGTGAGAAAACTACATGTATTTTTCAGTTTTAATTCCAAACATTTCCTTTTCCTAAGAACCCTACAGGAAAGTCTTTCTTAGGACCAAAATGTCTTCTTTGGGTACACATGCTCCATAAGAGAAATGGTCACACATTTTGAAATTTTCATGTTATGCTCAGGGGCAGTAAATGAATGTTTTCTTTAGTTTTAGTCAGAAACATTCTTAAACTTTTAAATGGAGAAATTCTAGTCTCTATCGGTCAAATCTATTACCTCTTCCCTGTGTCAAGCCCCCAGTCAGATCAGATGAAGGTGATTTAAACCCAACAGGAATACTAGCAGGTGCACAGGTAAGTACCATTCAGTGGGGCAGATGCTGGTAGGCAAAGTTCAGGGGTCATATGTCAGGATCACTTAGGGAAAACTATTTTTTTCTTGTTTTTACAGCCACATGTGCAGTATATGAAAGTTCCTAGTCTAGGGGTCAAATTGGAGCTGCCACTGAGGCCTACACTACAGCCATAGCTACCAACACCGGATCCTTTAACCTACTGAACAAGGCCAGGGAATGAACCCACATCGTCATGGAGACAGTGTCAGGTCAGTAACCTGCCGAGCCACAATGGGAGCTCCAAGGAAAACTTTGACAGGAGAAATTCTTAGACTTTGCCAAGAAAATGACATGCAGCTGAGAGGGAAAGAGTGTGAGGACTTAGCCAAGTGAGAAGAGGATGGAAAGAAAAGTTTTCCTGAAGTAGAGAATTTCTAATAAAAAGACCCAACTTAAAGCAAAGTGTATGGTGCATTGATGGAATTCAGTAGGGTACGTATGTATGTACGGCTGGGCATCAGAGTGCACAGGAGAACCAGGGAGGTAAACAGGAGCTGAACCTGCACCATAATTAGCAAAGATGATGGGGAAATGTTTACAGACCAGAGAGAATGAAGGGTCTTAGTGACAAGCTCAGCAGTGATGTGGAAGCTTGGAATGCCAACACGGATGCAAACCCACGGGAGAGAAAGGAGACCACGGGGACCGGACAGACCTGTGGTTGCAGACCTCTCAGGCAAAAGCAATATGGTGTCTGTCCACTTCCAGTTTCTAAAGCTTTCCAGCTAGTTCAAGACTGTAGATAATGGAGAAGAGGTAAAATTGAGAGAGTGTATCATTTCGAAGCAGCTTTATTGAGCTATTAAACTTTGCACATATTACAAGTATACCATCTAATAAGTTTTGACACATGCGTACACCTGTGAAACCACCATCACATCGAGATAATGAGCATCCCCACCACCTCCAAGCGCTTTCTCGTTCCCCTCTGCAGTCCCTTTCTCCTACGCTTGCCTCTCTTCCCAGAGTTGCAGACAACCACTGATGTGTTTTTTGTCGATATAGATTGCTTTACATTTCCTGAAATGTTATACGGTGGACTTGTAGAGTATATGTATTTTTTTGCCTAGCTTCTTCCACTCAGCATTATTATATTGAGGTATATGTTAGTGGTATGTTAGGTTATCCATGTTATAACATGTATCAATAGTTCATTCCCTTTTATTCATCCCATTGTATAAATACATCACAGCCTGTTATCCTTTTACCTGTTGGCAGCATTTGGGTCATTCCCTGTGTGGGACTATTAAAAATAAAACTATTATGAGTGTTCATGTATACGTCTTTAGGAATATATGCTTTATTATCTATTGAGTAGGAGTTCCCATTGTGGTTCAGTGGGTTAAGATCCAAACAGTGTCTGTGAGGATGAGGGTTAGATCCCTGGCCTTCCTCCGTGGGTTAAGGATCTGGTGTTGCCACAAGCTGCAGTGTAGGTCACAGATGTGGCTCAGATCTGGTGTTGCTGTGCCTGTGGTGTAGGCCAGCAGCTGCAGCTCTGAATCAACCCCTAGTCTGGGTACTTCTGTATACTGCAGGTGCAGCTGTAAAAAGAAAAAGAAAATCTATTGGGTAAATACTTAGGAATGGAATAAGCTGGGTGGTCATATGGTAAGTATATGTTTAACTTTCAAGAAACTGCCAACTGTTTTTCAAACACAGTTGTGCCATTTTACGTTATCAGCAGCAGTATATGATGTGCTAGTTTCTCTATATCTTTGGCAATACTTAGTATGGTCGATGTTTTAAATTTTAGCTATTCCAATAGCTGTGTGGCAGTACCCATCGTATTTTTATTTGCATTTCCCCCATTACTAATGATGGTAAGCATCTTTTTGTGTGCTTTTGTCCCATCTTTATAGTTTCTTTGATAAAGTCTCCATTCTAATCAATCTTTGCACTAAAACCACATTATTTTGATACTGGTTGGCTTTATAACGTCTTGAACATAGAAGTGTTTGTCATCCAGATTTGTTAGTTTATTAAAGTATTTTACCTATTCTTGATACTTTGAATTGTTATATAAATTTTAGAATCAATTGTCAATTCCTACACACACACACACACACACACACACACACAAAGGTAGTGGGTATTTTGGTTAGGATTGCACTGAATTTATGGATCAGTTATGGAAAATTGACATCCTCACACTATTGAGTCTCCTTGCCCATGTACAAGGGTATAACATTCTACTTATTAAGATAGTCTGTAAATTACCTTAGTAATACTTTAATGTCTTTGCTAACTCTAGTGTGTCGTATATGGCTTAATTTATTATGGATTGCATTTTCCTGCTTGCTTACATGTCTGGTAATCTTTGATGGGATGCCAGACATTATAAATTTTAAGCTGGGCACTAAGTATTTTTCTATTTCTAAAATATTCCCGAGTTTTTTCCTGGAGTGCCATTAATTATTTGGATATAGTTTGATCCTTTCATGGCTTGCTTTTATGATTTGTTAGGTGGGTCTGGATAGTTACTCAGTCTAAGATCAATTATTTCCTACTACTAGAGTTGTTCCAGCCTGGATGGTGGAAACAGGCCCTACTCCTGGCCCAGTGTGAGTGTCAGGCACTATTCCCTTATCCTTGTGGATGGTGTTTTTCTTTGGTGGTTTCGTCTCATGCACGCACGGATCAGTACACAGTTGAATACCCAAGAGGACTGTCTAAGGTCCTATCTCGTAGTTCTCCCCTCACTGGAGCACCGTTCTGTGGACTCTGGCCTCCTTGTTCTCTCCAAACTTTCAGCTCCATCTCTTTGATTCAAAGAGTTATCTGGGGTCCACATGGATTTTCCCTCCCAAGTTTCAGCCTAAACACTCTCAAGGCAGTCAGCTCGGGCACCAGTAGGGCTCATCTAACTGGGGAACGTCTTACAGGGACCATTCATTGCCTTACGATGTTTGCTATACATTATCTTGACAATCATTCTTATAAATTTATTTTATATGTTTGGTATCTTTCAGGAGGGAGGTTATACCTGGTCCCTGTTACTTCCTCTGGACCAAGAGCAGAAGTCTCTGAGCATATCATTTAATTAAAATAGTAGAAACGTATACCATTGACAGCTGCAGATATAAACTGCTGGGAAGAGTCAGGCTGATGAAGGGAGCTTTGTAACAATCCCAAAGAGAAGTCAACAAAACTAGAAATTTTCAAAGGTCTTTATCCCAGCTCGTTCTTAACCTTTTTTCTCCTTTGGGCACAACTGGAACTTACTTCTCCTCTTGTTTCTGATTTGCATTACTGAGTATTTTTAAGAAGTAATGCTCAACTTAAATTCAGATTGGGTGAAAAATGGATAGAGATTTGGAGGAATTGTCGTTGCAGAGCAATTTTGATATACTGTTGAAGAGAATAGGCTTTAGAGTTGGAAGAACCTTCCTCGTTTATTTGTGGTCTAATTACTCATTTAATTAACTCCTTTTCTTCACTGGAGGCTAGTCCCTAAATTTACCCAGGGACTAAATTTAGCAAGTCAATCACAATTCTAGACTTGAGGGAAAGTTTAGTTACCTCCAAGCTCTGTTACTTCCTAGCTCTGCAGCTTTGTCAAGTTAATCTATGCAAGCCTCTGGTACTTTTTCAGTAAAGTATAATCGTAGCAACTTCACAGAGCTAAATGGGGTACTTAAATAAAGTGATTAACACGCTTCCAATCATAGGTAAATGCTCAATGTAAAGGCTATAGCATATCCCTCAATCGGGGTGCATTCCAGCAACTGTGCCCCTTAGACAAATTTGGACTCCAACCCTCCTCAATAAACACTTGTTTAGAATAATGATCTGTGTTTGCCTTCTGTAGTATTGCTATGTGTTTGTTACTTAGTCTATTGAAAATTTTCAAATTTGTTGGTCTATACGACCCACTGCACTGCTAGATTCTTTGATCTACATAAAATCTATCAATATCCTTGCATTCAATGTGATTTTTTTTTTTGCATGTGTTGGTTGCTCTGTGAAATTTTAAACATATAGATCTTTAAAAGTAGGTTTAAACCTTACAGCATTTTTGTTTTAACTGATTCATTAATTCAACCATGATTAATTTGATTTAAGTAATCTCATAGTTGAAGCTTTGGTTGGATTTTGACCCATGTTAATATGTTTTATAATGAAACATGTGCCTTTCTAAAGTGCTGGGCATGGGATTACAGCCTAAGAGATGGACGGGAACTCTTGGAACATTTTACAAGGGTAGTTGTTAGCAAAGAGCAAGTCTACAGCTGTAGAATTTGGGCAGGGGGGTTAATAAAAATAAAAAATAACAATGTGAAATAGTCTACATAAACGTAGACCCTGACATGTAAAGTTGTTCTCCAATTAGAAAATGTCAGAGATTGATTTTCAATAGTTGTTCCCCCTGCCATTTAATTAAGTGCATCTTCAATTTAAAGGTCATGGTGGATTGAGTTTTTCTAGATAATGGTCAATGAAATGTGCTTGGAAACAGTTATTGAACCTATCTATGGCTTAAAAGATTAGGGAAGAGAGAGAGAGAGAATAATCCTGCTATTCCATCCTAGGGAGGGAAGTATATTTTACATACCGCCAGTGAAGAAGAGCAAGTTAACCAAAAACAAAGATAAAGTGTATTGAGATGGCAGAATGATCGGTCAAGTTTAGATTTGCAGCAGTTTATTGTGGGAGGCCAAGTTTTATAGGGACTGCTGGAGCACAGTTGTCTAGAGAAAGAAGTGCATCCAGTTTTTCGCAAAAAGCCCAGATTTAATAACAATATTATAATGTGCGCATTCCATGATACCACTGACTTTCTTCTACCAGAAGTGGGAGATTATAAACATCACGTCTTACCATGCCACTGCATCCGAAGGGGAGCTGCAAGAAACATAAAGCTTTCTGATTGCTAAACATTTAGGTGAGGTGATATGCCAGTTGGAGAATGGCTTATAGTTTCCAAATTTCAAATACTATATTATGATTCACTCATGCATTGACACTTAGGGACTAATAGGCTATGTGAGACTGAGCCACATAAAGGAAGAGTGCCAGACCCTTAAGATTTTGTGGCGTTGAGGTGACCCTGAGCGGCTGCCAGATCCACTTTCACACTGAGAACAGGGAAGCGTTGTGCTGGCCATTCAAGCACCTGCCATTTCAGTGAGAGAGTGTGGGGTTGTTACTTTAGTTACTGAGTCCGGATGCACAGGTCTACCACAGAATATTAGCAGCCAGGGAAATCCCTGTACTGAGGCCGAGTGAGCATGCAAATACTGCTTTTTACAACAAAAATCACAAAAAAGCAGCATCTTTGCTTGCATAGCGAGAATTAGCTACATTTAATACACATGTTCACATCATAGTCTGTGCCTCTCAAGTCATCTTTTAAAAAAAGTAAAAATGTCGTAGGGGAGGATAACCATACACTTTGGAAAGTACTAGTTATCTATACACCCATGCATTCACAACACAGTGCAACCTAGTACATAACTAGAAAGGCCAACGTTACCCTCCAAGTTGACCACCACATATGTTACTATCAAATACTCCCTAAAGCTTTGTGTAAGCGGTTGGAATGCCCATAGATTTACGTGTCTTCGTAAACCGAACATATGGAATATTTGAAACTTGAGGTATAGTAACATCCGTGGTCCAGTCGACTTTTACATCTTCCTGAGGCTTTTGCATAAATTGCGTGGAACCTAACAGGCTTCTGTCCTTTATTCATTCCGCAGGGTTTAGCTCTATAGAATAGTCACTTCCAAATACTTAGGCCATGAGATAAAATGTCAACCCCTAAGATATACTGAGGATCAGAGGCCCCGGAGGACGGGATATCTTCATTTTGGAAAAAAAAAAAAATTGATATCCCCAAATTGTGTCCTGCTTTTCTTTCTACATTCTTCTTACCTAGTGATTCTCATTTGAGTCCCGTTAATGGCCGTCTTCTTTTGTGCTCCAGCCTTAGAGTGATGAAGCTTTTTTCCTTATGGATGAGAGGAACGAGAGATCTAGGCAATGCTCTGGGAAGTTCTGTGCAGGTGTGAAGACAACCTATTTTAAAGTACATGCATTAAAGGAAGTTCTGCAACCTCTATCCATCACCCATTCCAGTATGTAATCAGAAAGGCGTTTCTCATAGACTGTTTGCTTGAAATTTATCACACGATGATTTAGGCCTGCTCGTTTCTTGTTTCATCGTTTATGGACGCGAAGGACATTTAGTCCCAGTTTTCTATGTCATTTTCCTAAGCCCTCAAGGTTGGCTGTGTATTCCTAGCTTTCTCTTCAGGAGACTAATCCCCCATTTAGTTCTCTGCCTTCTTTTCTTTTCCTTTCCTTTCCCTTCCTTTCTTTTCTTTTCCCGTTTTTACATCCAGACCTGCAGCATATGGAATTTCCTAGGCCAGGGGTCAAATCGGAGGTGGCAGCTGCTGTCCTCCGCCACAGCCACAGCCATGGCAATGCCAGATCCCAGCCGCATCTGCAACCTGCTCCACAGCTTGTGGTGATGCCAGATCCTTAACCCACTGAGGGAGGCCAGGGATCGAACCTGCCTCCTCACAGACACAACTTTGGGTCCTGAACCCACTGAGACAAAACGGAAACTCCAGTTCTCACCTGTCTTTCGTCTTTCTCTCTAGTGGCCACTTCTATGGAGAGATCTCACAGTTACAGGAAAAGAACTCCTACTCTAAAAAATATCGCCTGGAGTCCCCTAGTGGCCTAGCAGCTGAGAATCTGGCATTGTCACTGCTGTGGCACGAGTTCAGTCCCTGGCCTGGGAACTTCTGCATGCCACAGCACAGCCAAAACAAACAGACAAACAAACGAAAACAAGATCTCCGACTCTGCAGTCCTCAAATGTCTTTCAGGATAGTCAAAACTTTTCATTTCATGGAGTCTAAAGCCTTCAATTCACTGGTCTTGGGTGAGGACGCCAGGCGACTCATTTCCTTCCTGAGAATGCTTTTGGGTTGGAGACGACACTGGACGCTTTAGAGGGTGCTTACCAGGTCCGGCAAGAAGTGGGCAAAGATCAAGGAACGTATATGGAGGGAAAAAATTCTGTTTATCCGTGGACTGATCCTCATTAGATCAAAAGAGTACGGGGACTGTTTTTCATCCATTGTTTTAGAGACACCTCCCTGATTTCGGGTATTTGGAATAAATTTCCTTGGTTTCCAGTATATTCTGCCCCCATGTGACTCCCTCTGACCTTCTCAGTTCCTGATTGGGTCAGCAGTGCTGCTCTTTGCAATTCCATCCTCCCTGGACAAGGAGGGGAGGGGGTCACTAGGCAGGACCGTGGGGTGGGAGCACATTCCGGAGGCCGTCCGGGCCGACCTGGCTGTCTCCAGGGGTTCTCAAACTTCACCGCACGTTGAAATCTGGGGGAGGTTTTTTAAAGGTGCTGATGCCTGCTCCCACCCAAGGACAAATGAAAGTGAATTCTAGGGGCGGAGCAGGGCCTCTGCATGGTGTGAAGGCTCCCGGTGACATGGATCAAGCGTTCAGCACAGGGAGCCGCATTGTGCAAAGGAGCCAATTCCATTTCAGCCCTCAGAGCACATCTGCCTGAACGTGTCCTGAGTTTGCACTGAAATTGGTAACTCTTTCCCTCACACTAGCAAACAGAGAGTCTGTCACCCACACGATTGAGAAGAATGGATTCGTGGAAAGCCTTAAGTGGAATCGAAAAGTGATATGTGCCTCTCGTTCTTAACCAAAACTGAGGATTGGAATGCTATGGGCTGTCAGGAATTTCTTATTTAAGGAAAGGAAATAATAACATCCTTTTCTACAGGTGAAATTTTTCAAAAAAAAAAACAAAAAAACAAAAAAACTCTAATGACTTTACTCAAATGCAGAAGAACCAAGTTGGTTCACAGTGTGTAGTTATCAATCATATGTTACCTGCCTAATTGCCTTTAAAATAGTAAAGGGCATTTATGTTATGTACATTTGCCCCAATTAAAAATAAAAAGGGCAAAATTATGTGAAGTGCCCTCATTAGTATTTCATTGTTTTGATTTTTCTGAAGTCCAGTTCATTATATAATTGGTCTGCTATGACCCCGGCTACTTCGTAATCCATAGTCAAAACGTTTTTGTTGTTGTTG
Organism: Sus scrofa; assembly: GCF_054392235.1. Lineage (NCBI taxonomy): Eukaryota > Metazoa > Chordata > Mammalia > Artiodactyla > Suidae > Sus > Sus scrofa. The sequence goes on from NC_139383.1 coordinate 6,402,410, forward strand.
AAAATATAATCCAGTGCCAGGAAGTATCTGTATAAAATGAATCATCTGGTAAATGGAGAATATTAAAAGTCCTCTGGGGAGTTCCCATTGTGGCTCAGTGGGTTATGAACCTGACTAGTATCCATGAAGATTCAGGTTCGATCCCTGGTCTCTCGCAGTGGATGAAGGATCCGGTGTTGCCATGAGCTGTGGTGTAGGTCATAGGCGTGGCTCAGATTTGGTGTTGCTGTAGCTGTGTCATAGGCTGGTAGCTGCAGCTCTGATTCAACCCCTAGCCTGGGAACTTCCACGTGCCACAGGTGCAGCCCTAAAAAGAAAAAAAAAAAAATCATCTGTAGTCTTTATTGCATCTTGTTAAAAGCAAAGAGATTTTCTGTGTCTTAAGGAGTGGTATTCAGATGCGGTTGGGATTCTAGGCGCTGTGTTTTACAGGATGCTCCAGGTACCACCTTTTGGTTTGGAGTTTTTTCTATTCCTCTTCCTTTCTGTCTTTTGAGGACGTCCTTCACAGAAGTAAGGACGTGTACTAGGATTTCTAGGCTTCTCCATCAGCTGTTAGTGCCTACAGCTATTCTAACTGTGATACAGGGTAAATATTTTCCCTTGCAGGAGAAGGGCTTAGAGCTATTTCCATTCATTGATTGAGCACATTAGGCTAATATTTATCCATCTGAAACTTTGGGAATTGGCTGTCTATCATTTAATAGCTAGGTACCAATTATAAGGAGTAATTATATATATAGGTATTTCCAAAAAATTAAATCTGGGATGGAAAACCTATCATAGTGGTTTAGTGATGATTAAATTGAGAAAGCTCAAGTTGTTCATGGTACTTATTATTTTTAAAACTCATAGTTTTTCCAATTTTATAAATAAACGGGGGGGGGGGTTTCTAACAGTCCATTTCAGGTTATTTTGAAGGATAAAGCTATAGCCTCCAAAATTCCCATTGCTAGTCATAATTTAGAGTAACTTTTAGCAAAGACAGATAATTTTGTGGGGTTTTTTTTCCTGCGAATTTGAATACAAAAACATGCCTTAAATTTACCAATTTCACTATTTGGTCAGACTTTATTAATCTATCACCTGGATGAGTGACTAAGTTACATATATTTTTCCCCTTGAAATGAAACCGAATAAAATAAAACACCTACTCCCCTGTAAGAAATGGAGGAAGAAATAAGCCATTATTGTTTAGATAATTAAGAAGATGAAAGGAAATCTGTCTTTTCAAAAAAAAGTCACGTTAGCAGTGTTCGGTAAAGAACACATTTCAATGACATGGTAGGTGGCCTTCAAAAACCTTAGGACTGGTTCTCTTTCTATGTTTTATAAGTTCTTTAAGTCATCTTCTTTATGTATTTATGTGTTTTTCCAATTGTAAAGACTTAGACTTAGCATCTATTTTTATTATCAGAAAAGTATTTTCATATAATCAGAAATATATAATCTTTAAAGTCAGGAACCAGAATTTACTGGGATTGCTAAAGCCAGTTTCTCTTGAAAACATATAGTGATATGGGAGTTCCTGTCGTGGCTCCGTGGTTAATGAATCTGACTAGGAACCATGAGATTGTGTGTTCGAGTCCTGGCCTCGCTCATTGGGTTAAGGATCTGGCGTTGCCATGAGCTGTGGTGTAGGTCACAGATGTGGCTCGGATCCCGCGTTGCTGTGGCTCTGGCATAGGCTGGTGGCTACAGCTCTGATTAGACCTCTAGCCTGGGAACCTCCATATGCTGCGGGTGCCGCCCTAGAAAAGACAAAAAGACAAAAAATATATGTATATAGTAATATGCACCCACTTTTCTTATAGCAACACCTCCTCTTTTTCTCATCCTGTAGTCATTAAGATGAATGTTTTGGGGGGTTCCCCTTGTGGCTCAGCAGAAATGGACCCCACTGTCATTCATGAGGAAGCAGATTTGATCCCTGGCCTCACTCAGTGGGTTAAGGATCGGGCATTGTTGTGAGCTGTGGCGTAGGTCGCAGACATGGCTCTGATTTGGCGTTGCTGTGGCTGTGGTGTAGGCCAGAAGCTGTACCTCCGATTTGACTCCTAGCCTGGGAACTTCCATATGCTGCAGGTACAGACCTTAAAAAAAAAAAAAAAAGAAAAAAGAAAATAAAAGAAAGAAAGATGAAAGCTTTTGCTTCTGAAACCATATTCACTATTTCCTCTCACAGAGATCCGCGGAAGACCAGAATGTCAAACCTTGCAAAAAAATAGTTTAAACCGCTGCTTACTTATTGTTTTTGGCTCTTCCTCTATCTCACTGAAGTTTTGGAGCTAAAGAAAGGAACATGTGCTGATTTTAGCAACAGAGAGTAATTATCTGCACAACACTCATTTGATGGGTGATTATAGTCTGGAGGTTTAATTTTGCCTTTTTTGAGTGTTTCTTTAAAAACTTAGACTGTAAAAGGAAAGTGTTTTATATTTTTACTATGTTTTCTTCTTCTTGGGACTTATTTTAGGACTCAAATTCCTCTAGCTATCTTTTTTCCTTAGAGAAAATATTTCCATCTTAAAGTGGGGCTCCACAGCTTGAGTATTCTAAACTCGCTAGAGGCAAATCTGACTTTAGCACTCACCGTGCAAAACCCAGCCTGATACCCAAGTTCCTCAGCATCTTTGTTTCCCTTTTCCTCTATGGGATGCTGTTTGCTGATGTGGAGAGAGGCAAAACATAGACAGGTGGAGAGAGGGAATAAAAATTTGGCACAAATTCTGGATAACCCATAAATTGGCAAACTCCAAAAATCTTGTGTTCAAAGTATAATGACAGTTAAACCTCATTATTCAAGGATTCTGCATTGGCAAATTTGCCTATTCACTAAAATTTAGTTCAACCCCAAATCAGTCTACATGGTGCTTCCATGGACATCTCAGGTACTGCCAGAGTGGAAAAAACAGGAGTCGTAGGATGTATCCATTTCTAGCTTAGCTCTAAGGTGGCGATTCTCTGCTTTTTTGTTTTCTCTCAAAGACTGTAAAAAAAAAGTGTCCTTTTCACAGTCTATTTAGTGCCATATTTTCCAAGTTGTTGGTGGTGACTTTGTTGTTTAAAATGGCCCCTAAGCACAGCACAGAAGTGTCATGCCATGTTTCCACGCTTGGGGACCATGATGTGCCTTGAAATATGCATGTTCTGGAGAAGCTTCGCTAGGCATGAGTCAAGGTGTAGCTCATTGTTAATAAATCAAAAATATATATTAAATAAGGTGAACAGAAACACGCATAAACAAGGTTATGTGTCAAGTGGTTGATGAAAGTGTAGTGACCCGAGCCTCACAGGAACCTAACCTGGTGTTTCCTCTGGGAACCACGCTCCCGTATTTACTCCTTTAGTGATACAGTGGCTACAGAGAGCGTAACTGCTGCGAATAAGGAGCCTCAGCTCTATGTCAGCGTACCTCACATCCTACGGTATTTGTGTTTTGAGAAGTGGGCTTTTATCTTTTTTTTTCTTTTTTTTCTTTTTTTTTTGCTATTTCTTTGGGCCGCTCCCGCGGCATATGGAGGTTCCCAGGCTAGGGGTCCAATCGGAGCTGTAGCCACCGGCCTACGCCAGAGCCACAACAACGCGGGATCCGAGCCACATCTGCAACCTACACCACAGCTCACGGCAACGCCGGATCCTTAACCCACTGAGCAAGGCCAGGGATCGAACCCACAACCTCATGGTTCCTAGTCGGATTCGTTAACCACTGCGCCACGACGGAAACTCCGAGAAGTGGGCTTTTAAATCAAAACCGAATAACTGATTTATAATTTAAATGTACCAGACTTCTGCTTTTAAAGAAAAGCATGGTTAAAGTTTTTGCAAGCTAAGTATTTACGTTCAATTCTTCATATCTGTTCTGCACATGCAAATTTTCACCCTTCAAGTTTTTTAAAACATAGTATATGTGTTAACTGCACTGATACAACCTGGAACCATTTTTTAATACAGGCTCAGAATAGCCCTGCAGGGCTCAAAAATGCAGACACAGAAAAGCCTGTTCCCCATGTTAAGTCGATGCTTCTTCCTGGGTATTGATAATATTCAGCCTCAGCTTTTCTTGACCTTCAATATCAGAAAAAGTGTTAGAAAGTGGAATTTATGGATTAAGACTGTCCTACAGAGAAAGTAGAGCTGGTTCTGCCATGAGGTCTCACAAACACAGCGAGAGCCGCCTGCGAAGGATGAGCTTAGGAGGAAAAACCCAGGCCCAGAGGCTGCTCTTTTGGTCCCTGAGCACAGGAGTGGGAGGTTAGGGATGAAGGCTGCCAAGAATGTGACTGGTGGTGTAAACCACAGGTTTATAAGGTCCCTGGGTAAGGCAGGTTATGTACAGATCTAAAACCATGAACTTCAAGCATCTTCCAGGTTCTTCCTCTTATAAGGACTCTGGAGTGTGCCCATAACGGAGCCCAGACTCCTGACATTAGGGCAGAGTTCAAATTCAACTTCAGGTCTGTCCACTGTAGATGCTTTTATCTGTTCCACTGCACACTAGAGCTCTCCTTTTGACCCAGGTGTAAGGAAGGCCTATAGCAGTGCCCACCATTGCCAGGACAGCCCACTCTCAATGGACAGGTGGAGAGCATGGCAGGAGACAGTCTGGTGGAAGCAGAGGGCACCAAGTAGTAATGATCTCCTCTTTTAAGATACATTTTATCATCTAATCTTTGGGCTGTATGAGGAAAACAGAGTACACAGTCCCCACCTCCAGCTGCAAAATGCATTCTTCCATTTAATCTGAGTTAAAGCTTTTATTCTTCCCAGAATTACTTTAATATGAAGCAATAACAACAACAACAAAAAAACCTCCCATGAATATTTAAGCTGGGCATGAAAACTATTCCTGTTTCAAGAGCACAGCCAGCAGATTTGCCCCAAGAAGCCTTTAAAAGGGTACTTGGCACAGGCCAGGATGGTCAGCACATGGGCCCACTGGTTCCGATGACCCAGTGATTTCTTGGCACAGAGAATACTTTTATTTTTAAAAGTGTTTTGGCAGTCCCTATAGGGTGCTGAACAGTCCAGAAATTTCATAAATTTGACCTTTTCCTTCAAAATTGTTATATAACTTTGAAGGACTAGGCTAAGGCACAACTGTATGTGTTAAGGTTAACCATTAGGAAATAAAAGTATTAGCCATGGAAGGAGTTGACATACAGAGCATTATAAGAGACAGTTGATTAAAACCGATACCAAAACAATAACTTTCAGGCCAGCCTTGAGGGAACATGGGGCTCTGGATTCACTTTTTTTGTGGACAATTTAATTCTCTCTCTGATGCAAACAAACATCCAGGCAAAACTTGAATGCACAGTGGATGCACTTTAGGGACTGCTGGGAGAGTAGGAATTAAATAGAAGAAATCAGAGAGTGCTATATTAAATTTTTCTTTGACTGAGAAGAGATTATCTTCATAGTCTTTGCACTCAAAGAAATAAAATCAGAAGGCAATAAACTTCCACTTTCCCTCGGTGACCTCAGCCTAGCTCTGCAGACTAATCTCCAAATGAATTGGCAATCATACATAAAAATGTTTCTTTGGAAGCACAAGTTGAAACCTCTTGTGCCTTCTTCCAGTGTCCCGAGCTGAGCTTTGTGCCACGTAAAAGGACCGCTATGAGTTGACATGTCTTGGCTTCAGAATGTCGCGTTCCAGAGAGCAAGGTCCATTGCCCACCTGAGCCCATGTGGTTTTTACTGAACTGTTGACAACAGAAAAGTGCTGGATTATGCCTTCATTATTTTATTGTCTATTTCATCCACAAAAACGTTAATTCTTTGAGTATAGATCTGTCCATCTAGCTTACTGTTTTTCATCCTAAGTGGTCTTTGCACCGTCCAGAATAGGACCTGCTCATAATGTGAACTCAGGACAAACTCAACTGAAAAAAAAATTCCTGGGCACAGAAGTCAGAGCAAGCGTGGTTTTGGTGGCAGCAAATGCAAAGGTTATAAATGAATGAAATTTATGATTAAAATTGTTACAGTTTTCTTATTTCATAAGTCTTTTCATGAACTTACAGGATTTAGTAGTGCTTTTTGATGAAACCCATTTTTAGGAATATATAAACATGAGAATATAGGCTCGTACACATATTGATATTCATGTGATATACTTTTTAATATACTCCCTCTGGTCCTGTTATCTTCTGTACTGTCGCTGGGGAGAGGGAAAATCACAATGTCATCACTCCTTCCAAAATAACCAGCAGGGAGAGTTCCTCCTAACAAGTGAATGACAGGCTGGGTTCAGTCCCAGGGCCGGGGGCTGAAAATAATCAAAAGTTCACTAAGCACCCTCTGATGGTGTTTATACACCATTTCCAGATGTGTTTCTGTCTCCTTCATTAAGGAGTCAGCATAATTCATAGAAAAGCAATGCAGCTCTAAGACTAAGATGAGCTGTGAGTGACAGGAAGTCTGATTGGGGGCAGAGAGTTGAACTATAGGAATAGAAATTAGAGGGAAAAATTTCTTAAAGATTGAAGAGAAAAGGAAATGAAATTCACTGTGTGTGGATTGGAGATATGAATTTTTTTAAAAAAGGAAACTAAAGCGGCAAGAGGAGCCAAAGGAAAATATAGTATGAAACAATTCCTTATTATAATTTTACTTTAATATTCTCCAATTAATGATGAAAGTGGGTAACTATGCAAAGATCTCCATTGGAGAGCAGACATTCAAGGACATCTGATGTCATAACTATATGTCCTCAGGTCCTAAAGATGGGATAATATGCCTGACTGATGTAAATTTGAGAGAGACACATCTTTAATATTTTTGTTTTATTCTTTTGAATGATTATTATTTTTTCTATTCTAGTTGGTTTACAGTGTACTGTCAATTGTCTCCTGCACAGCAAAGTGACCCAGTCACACACACACACACACACACACACACACACACAAACGCACACACACATATATACATTCTTTTTCTCATATTATCCTCAATCATGCTCCAAAACAAGTGACTAGATAGAGTTCCCTGTGCTACACAGCAGGATCTCATTGCTCATCCACTACAGATGCATTAGTCTGCATTTATTAACCCTAAACTCAAAGTCCATCCCACTGCCTCCCCCTCCTTCTCTCCCTTGACAACCACAAGTCTATTCTCTAAGTCCATGCATTTCTTGTCTGCGGAAAGGTTCATTTGTGCTATATATTAGATTCCAGATATAAGTGATATCATATAGTATTTGTCTTTTTCTTTCCTACTTACTTTGCTTAGTGTGACAGTCCCTAGTTCCATCTATATTGCTGCAAATGGTGCTATTTTGTTCTTTTTATGGCTGAGTCATATTCCATTGTGTATATGCACCACATCTTCTTAATCCATTCATCTGCTGATGGACATTTAGGTTGTTTCCATGTCTTGGCTGTTGTGACTAGTGCTGCACTGAACATACAGGTGCATGTGTCTTTCTCAAGGAAAGTTTTGTCTGGATAAATGCCCAAGAGTGGGATTGCTGGGTCATATGGTAGTTCTCATATTTAGTTTTCTGAGGTACCTCCATACTGTTTTCTATAGAGGTTGTACCAATTTACATTCCCACCAAGAGTATAGGAGGGTTCCCTTTTCTCCACACCCTCTCCAGCATTTATGATTTGTTGACTTTTTATTAATGGCCATTCTGACAGGTGCGACGTGGTACCTCATAGTAGTTTTGATTTGCATTTCTCTAATAATGATGATTTGAGCATTTTTTCGTGTGCCTATTGGCCATTTGTATATCTTCTTTAGAGAAATGTCTATTCGGGTCTTTTGCCCATTTTTCAATTGGGTGGTTGTTTTTTTTGCTGTTGAGTTGTATAAGTTGTCTGCATATTTTAGAGATTAAGCCCTTGTCAGTTGCATCATTTGAAACTGTTTTCTCCCATTCCATAGGTTGTCTTTTTTTCGGGGTGGGGGGGGTTGTTTATGGTTTCCTTCACTGAGCAAAAGTTTGCCAGCTTGATTAGGTCCCATTGTTTTATTTTTGCTTTTATTTCTGTTGCCTTGGGAGTCTGACCTAAGAAAACATATGTACAGTTGATGCCAGAGAATGTTTTGCCTATGTTCTCTTCCAGGAGTTTGATGGTGTCTTGTCTTACGTTAAAGTCTTTAAGCCATTTGGAGTTTATTTTTGTGCCTGATGTGAGGGTGTGTTCCATTTTCATTGATTGACATGCAGCTGTCCACCTTTCCCAGAGCCACTTATTGAACAGGCTGTCTTTTCTCCATTGTATATTCTTGCCTCCTTTTTCAAAGATTAATTGACCATAGGTGTCTGGGTTTATTTCCAAGTTCTCTATTCTGTTCCATTGGTCTGTCTGTCTGTTTTGGTACCAGTACCATCCTGTCTGGATTACTGTTGCTTTGTAATATTGCCTGAAGAATGGGAGAGTAATGCCTCCTGCTTGGTTTTTGTTCCTCGGGATTGCTTTGGCAATTCTGGGTCTTTTGTGGTTCCATATAAATTCTTGGATTGTTTGTTCTAGTTCTGTGGAAAATGTCATGGGTAATTTGATAGAGATTGCATTAGAATCTGTAGATTGCTTTGGGTAGTATGGCCATTTTTACAATATTAATTTTTCCAACCCAGGAACATGGAGTATCTTTCCATTTCTTAGAATCCTCTTTAATTTCCTTGATTAATCTTTTAAAAATAGTATTGGGAGTTCCCGTTGTGGCTCAGTGGTTAATGAATCTGACTAGGAACCATGGGGTTGCGGGTTCGGTCCCTGGCCTTGCTCAGTGGGTTAAGGATCCGGCGTTGCCATGAGCTGTGGTGTAGGTTGCAGACGCGGCTCGGATCCCGTGTTGCTGTGGCTCTGGCGTAGGCCAGTGGCTACAGCTCCGATTCGACCCCTAGCCTGGGAATCTCCATATGCCGTGGGAGCGGCCCAAGAAATAGCAAAAAGACAAAAAAAATAAAAAATAAATAAAAATAAAAATAGTATTGCTCATTCTGTTTCTATGACCCAGGCATTACTTCTTAATTCAGTTTCATTCAATATAACATTTTTTTTCAATCTCGATAATGTGCATGGAGGGAGCTATAAGAAACCTCTTCAGTGAGTTTACTTTATTCTCAGGAAAATAAGATGAGTAACAATAGCTATGGCTCCAAGATCAAGTGCGGTTCTTGCTTTAGTTTTGTTGTGCGCAGTTTGTGAGTGTAGCCAGGTGGCCCACCAGGGGGATTTAGGAAACTTCACAGAAAAGATGGAATCGTTTGCTTTGATAGGGAGTCTGGATTAAGTGTATTTCAAGTCAAAGGAGCATGGTTAGGATTGGACTTACTGTGTGGCCCACAGCATAACTGCTCAAGTCAAAGGAGCAGAGCCAGCAAAGACTTGAAGGGAGTCATTTCAGGTTCCTCTCAGAGAACTCAATTTTGATTTAACCAGATCCCTGTGTGTTGATAGGAAGTGGTTGAAAAAAAGATTGGAACCTTTTGGCAATAGGCTCTGGGTGGTTTGATACAAATATAAGGAGTTTGAAATTTATTCTAAACGTCACGGGTATCCATTGGATAAATCAGATCAATAATAAGAAACTCAGCATCAATTTTTCCTGTGATTTATGCTTTTTAATAATTATGCAATGTTAGCAAGGTGTCAATGTTTTAAAAGCATTACAATGCACACGTAATTTCTGTTCAAGGCATTTAGAATTTGAACTAAGTAGAGAAGGACATAAACGGAATGGGGGAGAAAAGACACGAGGGGCAGATGTTATACGTCATGGCATCTACATTCTTTTCCTCCATCTAATGACACTCTGATGACACTGCATGGAGAGCCACTAAATATACCAAAATCTTACAAATTTCCCTAGGCACTCGCAAAAACAACTACAGCTAAAAGAAGGTATTGATAATTAAATGCTAATGACCTAAACTCCAAGGAACTTTGAAGCTGATCACAAATTTCCTGGACTCTCAAATGCACTATTTTGATAGAGTGAAATCCAGCTCTATAAAATTGTACATGATCAACAATTTATCCAAAACCCTTTAAAAATAGCTGTCTGGTCATTAGACCCTTGTTCTATGTAGGGAAGAAAGAAGCAGTACTGGGGGCCATTGTATGTATAGATTTAGGCACGATGGTAACGTATTCACGCTCAGTTCGATTTCTAGAAAAGGCTTGACTGGTGGTTGTTACTAGTAAGGAAATGGTATGTGTGAAGTTTTCAGATTGAGGTTTTCATGACTGTTTTTTTTTTATTAATAATTTGTTTTATTTTCCCACTGTACAGCAAGGGGGTCAGGTTATCCTTACATGTATACATTACAATTACATTTTTCCCCCACCCTTCCTTCTGTTGCAATATGAGTATCTAGACAAAGTTCTCAATGCTATTCAGCAGGATCTCCTTGTAAATCTATTCTAGGTTGTGTCTGATAAGCCCAAGCTCCCAATCCCTCCCACTCCCTCCCCCTCCCATCAGGCAGCCACAAGTCTCTTCTCCAAGTCCATGATTTTCTTTTCTGAGGAGATGTTCATTTGTGCTGGATATTAGATTCCAGTTATAAGTGATATCATATGGTATTTGTCTTTGTCTTTCTGGCTCATTTCATTCAGGATGAGATTCTCTAGTTCCATCCATGTTGCTGCAAATGGCATTATGTCATTCTTTTTGATGGCTGAGTAGTATTCCATTGTGTATATATACCACATCTTCCGAATCCAATCATCTGTCGATGGACATTTGGGTTGTTTCCATGTCCTGGCTATTGTGAATAGTGCTGCAATGAACATGCGGGTGCACGTGTCTCTTTTAAGTAGAGTTTTGTCATGACTGTTTTTCTAAGTCGTTCAACAGGAGGGATAAGCACCGAAGGGGCATCTTTGTAGTTCTGCTACTAGAGAAATCAAGTGATGGATCTCAAGATGCTCGCCAGGGCCCTAGCGTGGTCAGGCTTATGTAAACAGACGGTCAGGGCAAGGTCCCTAAGAAGAAAGCTCGAGTGTCTCCCTTCCGGAGCACGCAGGTCATCCAGAGTCTTCTCTGAGCAGAGAAACCTGGCATCTACGTCCCATTGCCATTTATATTTAACGGAGGAGAAGGCCACATGCAGTCAAGTGCTCACCAGCTGGATTGTCATGGATCCGACATGCGGGGGCCTTGACCGTGGGAAAAACGAACGGAGCCGTCCTTCTCGTCCCAGATGAGAATTTGTACCATCCCTTATGTGAAGGTTATTCCACAGGGGCACGGGGCTACTGGGGTGTTACCATCAGATAAAGTGAAAGACTGCCTAGGAAAATACTGGCAAAGCCATCCAAATTACACGCCGTGATTGAGAAAAATGGATTTTTCTGTTGTATCCACTACACAATGAGATTACATTACGATCAGCCTTAAGAGCAAATTGATTCCAATTCCCCAAAACAGATATTTGGTCATTAGATCCTTGTTCTATGTCAGGAAGAAAGAAACAGCACTGGGAGCCGTAGTATGTATAGATTTGCGCCCTGATGAAGGAATTTTCCCTCAATTGCTAATCAACTAGATCAGATACAGTATACGTGATGCATGGCCCTTGTGTTCTGAAAAGAAATTCATTTCTCCGCTGTTTAATGATGCCTTGAAGTCTGTAAAGTGCTGCATAGGAATAATTGATGTTTTTCATAAAGGCATTTTCTATGACCTAAAATAGAAACCTCATTGAGATAATTATGGTTTTGTCACTGAACCTTTTATTTGCCAAATTATCTCTTTTTTTTTTTTTTTGTAAAATGTTTTAAAGGTCTAGAAGTCTACACTTGTGTTTAAAATAGTGGTTATTTCCAGGTCATTACTATATTCATTCTCCAAATACTGGACGTGTTGCCTTTAATGAGGTGTAGAACAGATTTTATTGGCACTAGAATGGAGGGAGATTGCAGCAAGCTTTGGATATAACATTCTGAATGCTGTGGCTTCTAACACGTGACATAAATTCCTTAGCCAATTGGGAAGACTGACTATCGGTCATTGATTGATGGGAGCCAATAAGTATATTTTCTCCTTAAGTATTTTTTAATGTTTTCTCCACGTAGACATAATCTTTAAACATCCTTAGGCCAATTTTAGCAATTACCTAAAACCATGCATCCAACTTCTTTTTCTCCTAAAAGGGATGAGACAATTTCAATAATTTGAATATGTACTTTAAAGAATACTTTAGGATGTGTTCTTATTTTTGCATTTAAATGTGGGTGTCGCCATGCCAACCCTGACAGTCCAGCCTCTCCCTGTTATGCTTTTTGTTTTTGCATAGGTAAGTCCACGACATAAAATTGAAATGAGGACTGTGTGTGTCCCTTTGCTACTTTCTCATTTGAGTCCTGTATTCTTTCATCTAAATCATTGCCATCAGCTCCTAGCTGGTGTTGTCTTTGCCACCTCACACCCATCCTTCCACGCTACTGCTTGAGTTGCCTTTCTAGAATCCCAGTCCCCCCAGACCCGCCAGCCTATAGCTGTCAACCTAGGCATGTTACAGCAGCAAGAAGTCAGAAGTCTCGAAACTCCCCTTCTTCAACTGTAGAAGCCCTGGGGCAAGTTTCCCATAGGCCTGAAAACAAATTCATTCGGGTCAGCGACAGGCCCTCCTGCCAAGCACTGCAGGTTCCTGGATTTACAAGGGCTGCTTGCTGCCCTGCCAAGCACCCTGGGCTGCCATGATATCAGAACCACTTGAAGGGACAGGAAAGAGGAGGACAGAAAGAAGGACCTTCTCCACCTTGTTTTATCATATCTTAGAGGCTCTCAGAGTTGTGCAGCACGTGACACTTGTTTTGCAGATGAGGGGGAAATCACTTTTCATCACCTTTTTTTTGGCCTCTTTTCCCAGGACCCAGGCACCCAGGTCTGGGGAGCAGGTGGGCGAGGGATTTGAGTTGTGGTCCCAGGGCTGTTTTCAGAATCCCCTCTCCGGGCAGTTCTTGACGCCTTCGCTGCTGGGTCACACGAACACAGTCTCTGCCCCAGGCTCAGACTCTGTCCTGGGAGACCTGCTCCATCACCTGCTCCTCCTGGGCCCTCACAGGGTGGTGGCAGGACAAATGTGGTCCTGCCACGCTCCCCCAAAACTGCTGCTGCTCCTCGTTGCTTTAGGATAAAGGGCGAATGTAGAAAGCGCCCACCCTGTGCCAGGCATGCACTTTGGGCCTTCTGGTTGTCGTTTTGTTTAGATGCACAAGAGCCTTGCTGGGAGCAACGTTGCTTCCTTTATGGTGATAACCAAGGCGCAAGGCGCTGTCAGACTTTCCTTGAGGCTCTGGGACCATCCTGCGTCTCTCCCGGTCCTTTTCTGGGCCACGGAAGGGCGGCCCTTATCCCACGCCTGCCTCGCCTCCCCCTTGGCATCCTCATCAGGCCTCCCCTCCCATAAAACATTCCTTCTATTTCTCCATGAGTGTTTCACAAAGAGAATCTTAAAAACAAACAAAGCCAAACAGCTTCCACTTCATCAATAATGTCATCGTCCTGAATTCAGTACCTAGCGTTCCAACCCGTCATCTCTCTTCACCATCGCTTTTCCGCAGCCTTCAGCATCCAGCTCAGCACAGGCTGTTCTGGAAGCCTAACAGTGCTTCCCTCTGTTGCCATAGTCAGTTCGTACCATTAGCAGAAAGCACAGTAATGATCTGCTTTTGTGGTTTGCTGGGTACGGATTTTGAATGTGCCAGAAATGCCAAACTTCTTTATTTTCTTAAAACCAAATGAAGTGCGTTCTGGCTGACCAGGAAATCGAGTGTCAGTGCTTACTGGGGTTGCCCGTGGTCTGCCGGGTTCCAAGCCCACGTCCCAGGGTGCCCTGCTCTCCTGCCCCCATGCCTAGAGGAGCAGCCTCTGCAGGAGCACCTGCAGCTTCCCTCAGGCTCCTGCAGGGAGCTGCTCCTCGGACGTGAGACCCCTGGGCCTCTCTTACTTAGGAAGGGGCTGCTGTCCTCATCCTTGTCCACTCTCTTCCCCTCAAAGCCTCTTCCCCCTCCAGTACTCCCAGTGTAACCAGTGCTTTGGAGCTCCACAAAAACTAGGAGCGTGGTCACTGGTCAGCCTCAGCCCCCCTTTTTGTCTTTCTGTCTTGACCCTGCAGCATAAACACCCCTGGGGCAGCTGCCAGGGCCTAGCTGCCATGTTGGGATGGAGAAGAGGGAGCTCAGGTGAACAAAAGGTGGCCGAATCCATCATCCCGTCCCACGGGCTGCAGGTGGAATGGTGAGCGCAGAACTACCAAGCAAACCTGCCCCAGACTGTGCATCGTCATTACCTGAGCATCTAATTTTAAAATAAAATTGGTCAACTAGCCTTTTAGGAAATTGTATGCCTTTTAATGTATTATACAATGAAAGTACTTCTTAAATAATACTTTTAGAGACCATCAGGAAAAAAATATTTGTTTTGATTCTTTAACAGTTGTAATTGAAAACAGGGAAACAATTTTGATGACTCAGAACCTACCTGTCTTGTGTAGTATTTTCCAGTGATCATGTGGAGAAACTCCAAATAACGACCTGCATTTAGTTGCTGTCAAGAACCTATTGTTGGAGTTCCTGTCGCGGCTCAGTGGTTAATGAATCTGACTAGGAACCATGGGGTTGCGGGTTCGGTCCCTGGCCTTGCTCAGTGGGTTAAGGATCCGGCGTTGCCGTGAGCTGTGGTGTATGTTGCAGATGTGGCTCGGATCCCGCGTTGCTGTGGCTCTGGCATAGGCTGGTGGCTACAGCTCCGATTGGACCCCTAGCCTGGGAACCTCCATATGCCATGGGAGCTGCCCAAGAAATGACAAAAAGACAAAAAAATTAAAAAAATAAAAAATAAAAATAAAAGAACCTATTGTTTGCCTTTTGCCCATGAGAACAGACTCATCTTTAAATACTTATTGATAGACAAACACAACCTGTCTGAAGTCTTGACAGCGACCAGAAAGAATAAAAGACATCTTCCTGAGTGTTGTAAGATCTGACAACGATTTTTAAACTGATGCTTTTATTTTTTTAAATTCAGGGCCACACGCACCCTCGGCATATGGAGGTTCCCAGGCTAGAGATCTAATCAGCCTACACCACAGCCACAGCAACACGGGATCCGAGCCTCGTCTGTGACCTACACCTCAGCTCAGGGCAACAACATTCCTTAACCCACTGACCAAGGTCAGGGATCGAGCCTGCATCCTCATAGATATGAACCGAGTTCATTACTGCTGAGCCACAACAGGAGCTCCTGATGCATTTTTTCAAACATCATTTTTTAATTATGTCCTTTTGCCATTTCCTGACTTTTTTCCAGTTCTATTAAAATCTCCATTTTCATTTTGTGCATTTCCACAAGGAAGCTGCTTGGTCCCTTTCGGTTCAGTTTGGGTTTTGGTTTTTTGGTTTTCGGCACGAAAAACAAAACCACTTCAGGATGTTTTCAGAGCCAGAAGCGGGCTCACCAGCAACCTGCAGCAGCTGACAGTCAGCCCTGCCTTTGTTCCCTGCGGGCTGGAAACGCTCTTCTGAGAAGGTGACTCTCCTTTGCACTCCAGTCTAATGACAGCTGAGATTTTAAATTAGCACATGCCATTTTAATACCCGCTGTAGCGTTCGGCAGCATGCTCATTGCATTAATCAAAGTGTCACCTTGTTCCGTCACTGAAGGGCACCCCTCATTTAGGCAGCTACTCAGATGGACCCTGCGGGACAGCAGCGGAACCCAGCTACTGGCAGGACGTCACAGCCCGCACTGCCCGGCACTTTGAGATTTACAGTTGCTTCGGATAATGGTCCATATGGAGATATTTATTTGTTTATTAAAGCATGTTAACCTAGCTAGCAATCGGAAAATGAAAGTGTTCAGCAGATTTACTTCCTGTAGTTTACTGAGCCAGCCTAATTCATCACAAATACTGAGGCTCTAATTAAAGCGAGAGAGGGAAAGGTTCCTTTCCATCCCTCATGACATGTCGCTGCATTTCCATCTCTTGATCAGAAAGGTTATTCAGAACAACAGGATGGATTCCCGGTGCTGCCCCCAGCGACAGGGACAGCTGTCGGAATTATCCCACTTAGCAGCAACCTGATTCTGAATCGAAAACCCTGAAAAACATGTTTACCGTTTCCAAAAAAGGTACGAACCCAAACTACAGATATATATTCTTAAAGCATTTCTCCATTTTTATGGTGCTTTTTTATATTGTCTGGAGTTCTCTGGGTTAGTGTTTAAAAAAAGACTTGAAACCCCAGCTTGCCACGGAGGAAACGCTTTGAAGGGCACTGGGGAGGAGAGGGAAATGGAACTCGAGCATTTTGATTCCAGCCTGAGAACGAGATTCCTCCTGCAGGCCGCTCGAGGGGTCAGAACCGCAGCTGTCCTGGCCTGGTCAGCTCGGCCCTCCCTAAGCGACTGCAGGAAGGAATCCTCCAGGCCAGGCTTACAGGAGTCTGTAGCGGCCCCAGAAGGACAAGCCCCAGTGGAATGGATTTGTTTTGAAAAGCGAAAACAAGGCATCTCACTGTATTTGTCCCGCAGGCCTTGAAGCTGCAGCAGCTACTTAGAATCACTCCCACCAGGCCCAAACCTGCTAAGGCCTGATGCTGCTGGAGTCTTGGTCCTGATTCAAGCTAGAAGTTGAGTGAAGGATAACTGTTTGCTAGATGTCACTGCAGCACAAGATGCTGACCTCTG
The DNA here is from genome assembly GCF_054392235.1 of Sus scrofa. Lineage (NCBI taxonomy): Eukaryota > Metazoa > Chordata > Mammalia > Artiodactyla > Suidae > Sus > Sus scrofa. The sequence goes on from NC_139383.1 coordinate 6,419,069, forward strand.
GGGCCCTGTCTGCATATACAATAAACTTATATGGTGGGGGGTGTGTTTGTGTGTGTGACCTTTCTTCCCTTAAAAATGTCACCGATTCATGTTCCAAAAACTTCTACTCAGGGTCACCAATAAGCAAGAGTATCATGAAACGGATGTGTTTGCCTTGGTACATTTCTTTCCAAGTCGGAAAAATGCCGTTTTTAGAATAAAATCAGGCACCAAAATGAAAATGGTATTTAAAGGTTTTTTGTTTTTTTTTTTTTTTTAATCTTCTTCTTCTTCGATAAGTGCACTGGCTGACCTGGGTCTGAGTTTAGAAGCTAGGACACACTGGGACACACTGCCATTCCTGATAATTTCTGTGGCCTTGTTAGGACTGTTATGATAACTGTCCCCATTTTAGACATGAAGAAACTGAGCCTCAGAAATTGAATAAATTCCTGACTCACACAGCTAACAGTGGTAAAGCCAGACTCCTCTCTACAGCCTGTGACCTTGAGTGCTGCATGAGCCTATGTTCTATTGAGAAATTGATTGTTTACATTTCCTAACTTTCTTGGGGGCATGTGGCTTACTAAGAAAAATACAATTTAGTATTGTATTTAATCATAATATCTCCAATAAATAGTGTTTTAGATGCTAAATCAGCATGTTTTTTATTTTTTTGACTCTTGACTCGAAGGAGAATTTTTCAAACAAAAGTAACCCCATTCAAAGTAGAGCTATTCCACTTTTTGCCCCTGAAAGCAAATAATTTGAATTTCATGATAAGGTTAAAGTATCTTGAGAGTTTTAAAACCAACATCCTTGACTATTATCCATAAATAGCCAAGAGCCCTGGTAGCACTTCTTTTAAAAAAACATGTTTTGTGCCCAAATTCCTTTACTACGATGGAAAAGTTTTCGTTTTCTTTTAGAAGCAGTTTGTGAAATTCAACTCAAGTACTCAAATGTTAGTTAAGGCCAAGATTCAGTACTAACTGTAAGGTCGGCCGAAAGGATGAGACCTGAGTTCAGGCATAGAAGACTTTGTTAGCGGGGTGCCCTGCCGGACTGACTCACAAAGGGAGGTCAGCAGTCAGCCTGTTGGAGGAGGGAGGGTATCTGTGGGTGCCAGGAAAGGGGGTTTCAGTGCAGAAGCTGCTTGGCCATTTCTTATGTAAATAGGGTGAAAAGGAATAGACCACTCCTTTTGGGGGAATTGTTAGTAGGATATGAACAGAAGTGTAGACATGCTCCTGGGTAGTGGGGTAGTCTTTAAGATTGGGTCACGTGATTTGGGGGGAAGACTTAGTCATGTCTTAATCCTGTGTCTCCAGGAGCGGGGCGAGAGCCTAGAGCTAAGTCTGATTTTTCCCGGGACGAACCTACCAATAACATTTCACTTTCTCCACTTAGTTTCCTGAGGTCACCATTTAGAATTTTTTAAACTACAACTTTTAGTGAATATCACGTTCAAATGCCAAAAAACATCTTCAGTGCACTTTTATGGATCAGTGATAGACGTTTCCACTCAACAGTTTAGAAAGCACTCTGTCTACACCATCTCATTTGAGTAGTGTAGGAATGCTGGCTGCTAAGGAAACCGAGGCTGGGAGAAGGCAGTACTTTGTCTTGGATCCATCAGCTATGATTTTGAGAACTTGATTCTAGCTCAGGACATTCCGTGAGCCTGCTCCTCGTGACATCATGGGGAGACATGATTAGACATCCAGCAACCTTGTGAAAAATTCCATCTTTCCCAACACCACTTCCCCACCCGGCGCTCCCCACGAAACATTTCTCCAAGGCTAAGTTTTCATTGTAGAGAATAACTTTTTCTCTTCTCTATCAGCCCATTTTTCCAGATCAGAAGAGACAATCCAGTTGCAGTATCCCTGTTTCGTGGATAACTCACCTAGAATTGTTCTAATCGGTTTCCATCTTTTTATCCAGGTGCAAATACCTTAATGAAAGGAATCTGGGGCATTTTATGACTTGCAGAATCACATAAATGGATGCAAAATAGAGCACAGGAGCCAAAGCAAATATACACTCATTGAGGGAAATTTGCGGTAATAGTGAGCTGAGAGGCTGTGCACGCCCTGCTGGAACGTGATAAAGAACTTGAGCATCGTTTTAGACAAAGCTACTTAAATACTAATTACACCGCCAAGGCGCTTTTCTTTCTCATCCCTGTAGTCTGCCAGAGCCAGCTTTTTTCCTGGAATGTTCTTTCCTGCTCGTATCCTATTACACCCTTCAGAACTGGGTCACCAAATCTTACAGCAACACCCTAGGTGAAACCCGATCGCTAGGCTCTCAGAACAGGTGGACTTGTGGCTGAGCCTGCCACTCCAAAGCAGAGATGGGCAAACTTTTACTGTAAGGAGCCAGGTAGTAAATATCTTAGGCTTTTTAGGACACATGGTCTCCAGTCTCACCTTCTCAACCTTGCTGTCACAAGGCAACAGCAGCCCCAGACAAGGCTAAATCAGTGGGCGTGACTGGCTCCGAAAACACCAGAGGGACACTGAAATCTGATTTTCATAAAATTTTCACTTGTCATGAAACAGTGTTCTTTTAATTTTTTTCCCTAAACATTTGGGGGAAAAAAAAAAAAAGGGAAGAAGAACCATTCTTAGCTCTTGGGCCAGCTTGCTGACCTCTGCTCTGAGGCATTTTAACTGGTCTTGGAAATAGCCAGCCTTGGTAGTTGCCACACATGAGCTTTGTTTGTCTTCACATACTGGTTGAGTTTGAGGTTATGCATATCCATGAAGCAATGGCCCTTGCTTTAAAAGAAAAGTTAAAGCTGCTTGTTTGAAAAATACCTTTAGATACTCCAATAGTGCCTTTTAATGTACCCTGGTAGAGTCTAGTAGACACTACTCTAATAGGACCTATTCATGCTACCCTGAAAGATACTGGTAGGTAATAGTACCTATGCAGGGTTCCTGTTGCGGCTCAGCGGTCAACAAATCTGACTAGCATCCATGAGAACACAGGTTCGATCCCTGGCCTCGTTCATCGTTCATCGGGTTAAGGATCTGGTGTTGCCACAAGCTGTGATGTAGGTCACAGATGCAGCTCAGATCCTGCATTGCTGTGGCTGTGGTGTAGGCCAGCAGCTACAGCTCCGATTCGACCCCTAGCCTGGGAACCTCCATATGCCTCAGGTACGGCCCTAAAAACCAAAGCCAAACAAACAAACAAATAGTACCTATGGATACTACTCCAATGGCTATTGCTAGGTAGGACTCAATTGCTACCGGTTGATGTGACTCTCGCAGTATGTATTCATATTGCTGAAACAGATCCTATTAGATACACTCTAATAGCTTCTCTTCTATTGGGTAACTCAGTACAAAACTGGGCCAATGACTCTTCTTCACAGCCCACAGCTCCTGGGGGCACCATACCATCCCCAGACTCTGTATTCTCAGAAGATTCTGTAGCCCAAGGGAGAAAATGAGGGGTCGTGAGTTGTAGTTATAGAGGGTGACCCATTTAGGTCTCAGAGGATTTCTCAGAAGTCACATACTTCAAGTAACTGTGATAATTGAAGACTTAAGCAGAGCTCTTGCTAAACGTTGTGTGCCCTAAAGCAGCTTCACACCACCACTGCAAACGCCATCTGCATTTCAAATGTATTTTCAAATTTACTTTTATGGCTCCTCTCCTAGGTGTTTTCGCTATATGTAAAGCACCATCTTCACAAAAAAAAGGCTTCTGTAGGATCTGTAAAACATTTTATGTCTTTCTTTTTTAAAGTCCTTTGTAATTCCTTGAGGATGTTCTTGAAAGGAACACAGAATACAGGTCACAATGCAAGGTGAGAATTAAGTAGAATAGTAGGTTCGGATGCATGAGTTAGAAAATATAAGAAGACGAGGGCGACGACAATATGGCACAGTAAGCAGTGAACACGCAGATAATGGCTTGACAAGCCGATGAGGAAGATTAATTCTTGCTGCTCGTTTCCACTGCCCGTGAACCTTGGACACCTCCACCATCCCCGGGAGTAAATTACAGCTTCTCAGTTGTCTTTGCCTTTTCATCAGAGAGACCTATTAAGTTGCATGTTTCATAACATAGGTTATTGTCCTATCTATAAATGCTGCATTCCGTTATCATCCTAAAGTAGGCATCTGTTGTTTCTGGGCAAGGATCTAAGCACTCCTCTCTGTGTTTCCATGGAGACCACATCAGGATCTGGTCCCTGGCATTCAGATAAGGCTTCCAGTGAGTGTGGTCAGTCAGTCACCTGCCCCCACCCCTGCTGGGGAAGGAAGTCAGTCAGACGTTTCCTCTGAGACTGTGGGCCACACAGGTTCACACCCAAATAGTGGAGGGGCTATGTTGACATAAATTTTAAAAAATATAAATAAAAAAACCATGTGTTGAGCACCAGCTGCATTCAGGCATTGTGCTAAATTCTGGGGATTCAAAGGTCACACACCTAGCTTCAGTGCTTACAGAATGTATGAATCCTGGAAAAGAACAGCTAGAGAATGGAGCCAGAATAAGCCTCTTTGCAAGGTTAAGACTGGACATGCCTGCCTCCTGGAGGCCACAGTCACTGGAGGTGTGTGTCACCCAGAGCTGCTCAGTGATAAACCCGGGCAAAATAAGGTGACTGACAGGGGTGGCCCACCCCCTTCCTTCCCTGGGCTCTTCATCACCCAGGGGACATTCACCCCGATTGTGGCAGCACAGGAACCCACCTCTCCTACTTTTATGTCAAATGGGGGCAGCAGAAAGGAGCCTTGACTTTAAATACATTTGTTCATCAAATCACCAATTATATGATGCATCTGTTTGGTGTGTTCCTCTAGGAAGGAAAAAGGGACACATTCTGATTTCAGAGATGTTAGAATGTGAAAAAAAAGTGCATCTTAGAATCAATGAAACATGATCCTTCTTAGATTAAAGCCTTGACTAGAACAGCCATCAACAAAATGAAGAGAGACCAGGTAGCAGCAATAACAATGCATGAGTATACTCATATAAAACTGACAGTGTAAACTGTATTTGTTTGGGATAATTGATTAAAAAAAGATATCGCAAAGCCACCTTTTAATGGCCAGCCCACTATGCTGACTGCTAGGTTCTTCACCTCTTACTGATGTCACTTTCTGATACTGTGGGACACTGTGGTTCGTCTTCATCTCCAAGACCTCAGTTTACAGGCTGCGCCCCAGGCTGAGTCCTAGACCCCTTCACCCCGTATCCTTCTTGCGTACCCACACTCCCTCTCTAGGTGGTCCCATCTGCTCCTCGTTGCTGTAAATACTCACCATACGCCGGCCATTTCCATACTTGTATCTCTAGGTCCAAATTCTCTTTTGAACTCTGAAATTAAACCACCTGCTGCCTCCCTGACTTTCCCAGGTATTCCTAATGGCATCCGTACTGGATCCGTTCACACGTGAAAGCTCCATCCTCCTCCTCCTGTCTCCGTCTTCATGGCCTCCCTCAATGACCATTGCAGTGCTCAGTCCCAAAGCGTCACCTCCGAGTCATCTGGGCACCTCTCTTTATCTCACACCCCACATGCTACCTATCAGTGAACCCTGCAGACTGTTCTTTCAAACACTTCCCAGGATCTGGCCACTGCTGCTACCTTAGCCCGAGGTGCCACTGCCTCTTGCCTAGATTACTGCAGCCGCCTTCTAGCTGACCGCCCTGTGTCCATGCAGACCAGTTTCCAAAGAGACAAAAGCTGATCCACTTAAAATTTTACTCAGATTATGTCCCTTCTCCACCCAAACCCCTTGAGTGGCATCTCAGTCCAGTAGCTAAAACAGCTGCAAGGCCGCCATGATCCGGCCCCTGCCCCAGTCTCCGTGGCCTCCGTAAATGACCATCGCAGTGCTCATGCTAAGCACCGGCCCCTGCTAAGTCACTGACCTCCTCGTGCCATTCTCCCCAACGCAGCCATGGCATTCCTGGAATCGTCCGGTACCCTTGCCCCTCAGGGTCTTTGTGCCCCTGCTCCTTCTGTCTGGCATCTCTTCCAGTTTCTGCAGGGCTCACGTGCGGCTCCAAGCAGCTCTGTGAAGACACAGTGGCTTCTCCAAGGACCTCTGACACTCCTCGCCCTCATATCACGTGGCAGCAAGTGACTTTGTGTCACTTGATCATTTCTCAGCGTCTTCATCATGCTTTTGTCGTGCCCTCTTGAATTAAAGCGCTGGAGTCCAGAGACTGCCTTGATTTCTTTCGCTGTCCATTACTAGTGCCCAGAAAGCCAGGCCAAGTGGATGTCCCTCCACAGCCATGTCCGCAGATGAACGAGTGACGCGTGAAGTTGTAGGGCGGGATTCTGGGTGCGGTTCTTCAATCCTAGAGTCGGGAAAGATGGCATAGTGGTGATGCACATCCTTTTAAGCAAGGCATGTTCCATTGACGTTATGATTTTATGCGTACTGGGTAGGAAACACATTGAAAAGACCTCATAATTTTGGATGATTCTGGAATCGGCCAGCAGCTCTAGAGTTCTTTGAAATAAATTACTTACAGATTAGTAAGGGAAAGGCCTTATGTAATTTTAGGATTTTTTTAATTTTCAGTTAAGAGTGTGCTGTGATAGCGTGGAAATGGACACCAGCATCCCATAGCATAGTTCAGTGAAAAGCGTGTTGAAACTGACCACTAAAAAACAAATCGATACATTGTTTACAACTGCCGTTTTGTTTAGACATTTACATGGGTATGAAGAGTTGTTTATCATCTAGCGTTAGCATTTTAAAAATGGACATATGGCTAATTAATGGTGTTGAGGTTTTGTGTTTTTATTTTAATAGAATGCTAATACAATTTATATACTTGGTATATAAAGGACGATCTGCCTTTTCTCATCTTTTGTCAGAAATCAGAGTGTGTTGCCTAGATGTTGAAGCTGTCAACTGTTATTCGCATAACCTGCAGGTTGACTATTCTGTTAGGGTGGTTGATTTATGCTACACAGTAACCAAGACAGTTGAACGCAGCTTAGCCATCTTCATGGCTGCTCCTGCAAAGGAACTGTGTGGACAGAGCCAAGCAAGAGGGGGTTTCTTAAGAGCTCAGGAGTTATCATGATAAATTTTAAAGCCATGGGTTTTATTGTTGAGTCACAGGACTTTATATGAAAGTTTCTGCTAAATCGGATTGAGACAAAAAAATGTTTCTAGAATAAAGTGTTTGAAGGCACTAGCAAACAGAGACCAAGACCACTGAGGAACTGAGTAATGACATTAACTGGGGAAACAGCAGCACTGTTTATTTTGATCAGAGTCGCTTTTTGTCTCTTCTCTTTTCAATGTATGATTGCTTGCTCTGGAAAGAAAAAAAAATAGTGAGATATCAAAAGTATAGTCTCTGAGAGACTGTGCTGGCTTTATGACTTTGCTCTTTCCACTGTTCATTTTTATTGGTGGGCCAGCTCACTTCTCCTAGCCAGGTTACTAAAATTACAAGCAAGAGAGGGACTAGAACAGCCAGTCCGTCAGACTTGGAATATCGAAAAGGTCAAGTCCATATATAATCCAATGGATTTATTGCTATGTGAAGCATTAAAGTGTTGAGCACGCTGACTTACAGCCTGAATGCTAACAGGAACAGGAAGCACCAGGACACGGATGTGTGGTCTTGTTCCCCAACATTGGGTGCACGTGTCCAACACAGAATGAGGCCAAACAACCCAAAACATCCAAGTATGGAGCAAGGAAAAAAAAAAAAAAAAAAGTTTATTGTTAGGCCAACCAAGGAGCACATGAACCTCTGATGCTTGGAGAGGAAAAGTGTTTATCAGCAAAATGTGGGGTGAGGGCTGCAGGGTGTGTGACTGTCTTCTGATTGGTTGGTGGTGAAATCAGAGGGCGGGGCTCCAGGAGTCTGTGCTCCACCTGAGGTTACCATCCTCCACCTGGGTGGGGGCCTTAGTTCTTGCAGAAGATACTGTTAAGTACAAGCACATTCCTTGAGGAGGAACTGGGCTCCTCCTTTAATCGCTGCACTAAAGCTTCTTTTCATTTTTCATTTTTGTTTTTATTGAAGTACAGTTGATTTGCAATATTGTGTTAGTTTCAGGTGTATAGCAGAGTGATTCAGTTATACATATACCTATATCCATTCTTTTTTCAGATCCTTTTCCCATAGTGGTGATTGCAGGATGTTAAGTAGAGTCCCTGTGCTCTGCAGTAGGTCTTACCCTATGGTTTCTGGATTATTCCTCCTGCGTTACTGCTTTCCCTCCCTTCCCTGAGCAGCATCTATTTGAAACAGCCCTTGGGACTCAGGAAAGGTCAAGAAGGCTGAATGAAGCCTATGTCTATCAAACAAGAAATGGGGGGATACAGAGGGGACTTGTTCTTGGGAGGCCCCTGCGGAGCCCTGCTCCATTTCAGTCTTGAAAATGATGATGGGGGCTGCTGAGCAGCTCTCATGTCAGTGCAGGTAACTGTAGCCTCTGCTCCCCCTTTAGTTCTGCTATTGAGCAACATCCGTAGTTTAGACTGGTCCTGTCAGCCTTACTACTAATGCTTAAAAAGGGAGTAGTGTGGTGTTCCCGTCGTGGCGCAGTGGTTAACGAATCTGACTAGGAACCATGAGGTTGCGGGTTCAGTCCCTGCCCTTGCTCAGTGGGTTAACGATCCGGTGTTGCCGTGAGCTGTGGTGTACGTTGCAGATGCGGCTCGGGTCCCGAGTTGCTGTGGCTCTGGCGTAGGCTGGTGGCTACAGCTCCGATTGGACCCCTAGCCTAGGAACCTCCATATGCCAAAGAAATGGCAAAAAGACAAAAAAAAAAAAAGAAAAAAAAAAAGGGAGTAGTGCACTATTGCTCATTCTTAGAGACTTATTGAAGATTAGGCAGGTTGCCTTGGCTTCTTATGTTTCTGAGAGCATAACACAAGCCCTTGCATGCAGCCTCCCCTTCTGCAACCGGGCACAGCATGTCATATTATGATTTGTAAGAAGAAATAAATATTTGGTCTTTGTTCCCCTTCCTGGCACACAACTCCTAAAACCCTGCGGTTCCCCAAGAGATAAGAGCAAGGGGAGCATCTTTTGTTATAATATTTGATCTTTTGTCCAAGGTTCCTGAAATAGCTGCAAAGAGATAAAGGTGAAGGAGTGCCCTTTGTTATTCATAGCAAGGCCTTTTGGCCACACCTGATTTATGTTAATGAGATGATTTTTGGAAAGCCCCTGGATAACCACGCTATGGATGCTGGTTGCCAGGGAAACCAGCCCTGTGATTAGAGAGTTGGAATTTTCAGTCCAGGAATGAGAGCAGGGCTAGAGGTTGAGGTAATCACCAAAGGCCAATAATTTAATCAATCCTGCCCACATAAAAATCCCTAAAGTATAGGGTTCAGAGAGCTTCCAGGCTGCTGAACATGTGGAGGTGCTAGGAGGCTGGTGTGCCGGAGAGGGCAGGAAGCCCCGAACCCCTTTCTCCCAATACCTCCCCCATGCACCTCTCCCATCAGGCTATTCCTGAGTTGTATGGCCTAGTTAGGAAGCTTTCCCTGAGTTCTGTGAATCAATCTAGCAAATGATTGACCCCCAAGGAGGGGGTGCTGGGACCTTCCAATTTATAATCAGTTGATCAAAAACACATGTGACAACCTGGACTTACTGTTGGCATCTGAAGGGAGGGGCTCGATCTGTGGAACGGGGTGGGGGTGTCAGACCTGAGTAGACTTGTAGGATGGAGATCTGGTGTTGGCAGAGAACTGGAGAATTGTCTCTTGCAGAGAAAGCAGCCACACATCTGGTCTCAGAAATGCAGTACTGAGGAGCCCCCACTGTGACTCAGCAGAAACAAACCCCACGAGTATCCATGAGGACGCAGGTCGGATCCCTGGCCTCCCTGGATGGATTAAGGATCTGGTGTTGCCGCGAGGTGTGGTGTCTATATGTTGCAGACCCTGCTCAGATGGGATGTTGCCGTGGCTGTGGTGTAGGCCGGCAACTGCAGCCCCAATTCAACCCCTCGCCTGGGAACCTCCATATGCCTCGGCTAGGGCCCTAATACCAAAAAAAAAAAAAAAAAAATGAAGTATGGAGAGTGGCAGCAGATATAGAGCATGAGGTTTTTCCTCTACAACTCAGAGATCCCCTGGCCTCCTTCCTTACACACAGAATTATATTTTCCATTAGTGTCCTCAGAAGCCAAAAGGCATTATTCTCAGGTGCCTTAGGAGGAAAAAAAAATTCAGCTCCTGTTGTGAGTTGAATGATGTCCCCCAAACGCCTGCAAGTGTGACTCTATTTGGAAAGAGAGTCTTTGCAGATGTAGTCAAATGAAGATGAGACCATACTGGAGGAGAGTGGAGCCCAGTCCATCTGCCTGACTTCCTTGCAAGGAGACGCACAGACACACAGGAGAAGGCCAGGCCGGCTGAAGACATGAAGCAGAGGCTGCAGAGATGCAGCTACAAGCCAGGGACTGCTGGTGTCAACTGAAGAAAAGAAGAAAAAAAGCACAGCATGGGAGTTCAGTTTGATGGGGGGCAAAATGAGGACGACAGCCCGGGAGACAGGGTCTCGGCTCTGAGGAGCTGCTCTGAAGAGGGAGGTCGGGCTGGGGGAGGGGCAGCACCTCTACGGTTTTGGCGAAGGGGTTACGTGCGGTCTGATACACACGTTGGCAGAGGCTCGCTGCTGGTCTTGAGGAGCAGATGGCACTGTTGACGCTTTTAGCGTTGTTCGAGATAGGAGGAGATGCAAGAACTTGGGCTCATAAAACCCTCTCCTGAAAATATCTAACTCCCTGAACACCTTTTCTGCCAGTTTTTCCCAGAGCCCAGGGTGCCTTTCACATCTCCACCTGAGCTCCTTTCAGGGGTGCTGGCTGGCGGTCAGTGGTCGCAGCAGGTTGGGTTCTAATCCTTGCCAAGGCAGAGGACAAGTGCCGGTTTTTAGTTGGCCCTGGGAGCCAGGAGAGGCCAGGAGAGAGGCACGAACAGGTTCTCCCCCAGACTCTCCAGAAGGAAGCAGCTCTGCGGACCGCTGGATTTGGGGCCTCTGGCCTCCAGAACTGCGAGAGAGCGGGCTTCTGTTGTTGTCTGGTCCGTGGTCCACTGTGAGGGCAGCTGTAGGAAGCTAAACACCTCCCTTCAGTGTCAACCCCCTCGCCCAGAAGCTTGAAGACCTGGCCTGAACAGAAGGGGTGGCTTGTAGGCAGCAGAGGTGACTGGGGGAGAGGACTCCAGGGCACACTGTCTGAAAGTCCACGGAGTGTCGCTTCTGGAAAGTCATTTCCATGAAGCTTAACCCCTGCTCTGGACTTCGTGACACCCGGGCTTTCAAACCCACAGAGCGAGGTGTGCGGCTGAGTCACACCACACCTCTCCCACGTGTCCTCAGTGGCTCTAGCCCATGTTCAGACAACCCTGGATGGACAGAGGACCAGATGGAGAGCAAGATGCTCTCGCAGGCCCTAAAGCCTCCCATCTGCCAAGGCCTGCTCTGGGGGAGCCAGTGTGCTCAGCCAGGAGGGCCCAGCCTCTGGGGCCCAACTGCCTGGGCTTCGTGGCAGCTCAGTGCCTCAAGCGACTTAGACCGAAATAGGACTAACAATAGCACTAATCACAGAGCTATAAAGATCTATGGATTAATGCATAGAAGCTCTTTTCTTTCTTTTTTCTTTTTGCTTTTTATGGCCGCACCCGAGGCATATGGAGGTTCCCAGGCTAGAGCTTGAACCGGAGCTACGCTGCTGGCCTACGCCACAGACACAGCAATGCCAGATCCGAGCCACATCTGCGATCTACACCACAGCTCATGGCAGTGCGGGATCCCAGACCCACTGAGCGAGGCCAGGGATTGAACCCACATCCTCATGCATACTAGCTGGATTCATTTCTGCTGCGCCACAACGGGAACTCCCTATTCTTCCATTTTAAAAAGGAATTAATGGAGTTTAACATCTTAGAGGCCACTGTGTCCTTTTTCTGGTCATTATGATTTTACATATATATGTAGCAGGTGGAAACGTTAAATGATGAACTTGCACTATCTATAGGCCATTTTTTTCTAGCACTCATGAGTATGCTTTGTTCGTTGTTGTTTGTATTTTTAGCAAGCGGGCAACTTTATATTTAAAAGCACATAAGGGCATTTCTTTCTTTCTTTTCTTTTTAATCCTCAGATGAGATTTATACTCAGTTTCATGGGACTCTGGTTTTTGATGATAAAATGGAAATAGCCAGTTGTACTGATGCCTTTTTTTGTTTAAATATGACAAACCTGATTTCTTATTTTTTTTTTTTTGTCTTTTTTTTGTTGTTGTTGTTGTTGTTGTTATTGTTGTTGTTGTTGCTATTTCTTGGGCCGCTCCCGCGGCATATGGAGGTTCCCAGGCTAGGGGTCTAGTCGGAGCTGTAGCCACCGGCCTACGCCAGAGCCACAGCAACGCGGGATCCGAGCCGCGTCTGCAACCTACACCACAGCTCACGGCAGCGCCGGATCGTCAACCCACTGAGCAAGGGCAGGGACCGAACCCGCAACCTCATGGTTCCTAGTCGGATTCGTTAACCACTGCGCCACGACGGGAACTCCCCAAACCTGATTTCTTTAAAACAAAGAGTTCTATTTCTGGGCTCGAGGCCTTGGTTGAAAGGTAGGATCATACCGATATGTTTTAAGAAGCGTCCACACATATAAGACCCAAGATTTAGTCCCGGCTGAATGAGCAGGACTTATAGCTGTGAGATGCATGAAAAACTTAGGCTAATGAATTAGGTCAGAATAAATTAAGAAAACATAAATCAAATTTTCAAAATTCCAGAAGTAATTTGTATTACACGAACCCATACCTTCCTGGAGGAAGTGGTAGGTGCCCATAACATTAAGAACTGCTGACACGACTACTTAACAGTAATTGATTGTCTGGATTGCGGTATAAAGTGTCAGGGTTTTTCTTTACTCCTTCTTTCATTTTCTATAATTATTGCTATGAAATTTGGAAAATGGAGAAAGGTCTAAATATTATAACAAGAATTACCCATAATCTACATTGTGGATTTAACGAACTGTGACGTTTTTTGTGTCCTCGGCTGTTCTCTTCGTTTTCTGAAATAGCATTTAACACATACTCTTCACTCAGGCATCATCAGTCGGCATGTAACGTGCCCACTGTCTCTGATGTGCCTGGAAGCAGGCACCACGTTAGGGACACGGGGATGAGGAATTCCAGCTCTTGAGCACAAGGAGCTCACAGCTGACCACCAGCGTGAAACTACCCAACGGAGCCTCTAACTGGGGTGTCAGTGAAACGTTCTCAGTGTCCAGAGAAGAAAATCAGCTGGAGGAAAGGGGTGGAGAAAACCTGACAGGAGAGAAGAGGGGAGCGGGGAGCAGAGGGGATGCGGTGACCATGCAAAGCTGGCAGAATGTGCAGACACACCCTGCCCTGGCCGGGAGACCGACCACGGGGAGGGCAGCCTCCAGGGCCAGGAGCGAGCGAGGATGGAGTAGACCAGAGCGCTGGGCTGCTGTGAAGAGCTGGCCCTGCAGAGAAGGGTAGAGTGTACCGTTAGCAGTGGCAAGTCACATTCTAACATGAGGATCATATTTTGTTTGACTAATTTTTACTGTTGCTTTTCTCTATGGCTGGGAAACACTCACATCACAAGCTCCCCCAAGCCTCCCAGCAGCCCCCTGAGGACTAGTGACTGCCATCTCAGTGGTCAGAAAAATATCCTTGGCGATGCTGCTCCTAAGGGGGCAGGACAGACACTGGCCAAAGGGGTTCATTCATTGTCTTCTTCCCTCCCATAAAGGCAGCGTGGATAGCCTGCTCTCGCCTGAGTTGTGAGCCTTGATTCCATCAATGGGCCAGTGCCCCAGGGCCAGCTCAGTCCAGGGTCCTGGTGGTGCCATTTCAAGGTGTGTCGAGTGGGTGGGGGGAACTGCTTTAACTCCTCTTCAGGGCGGAAATGATGGACCTGTGCCAGCATCTCCTCAGATGCTCTTGTATTATTCAGAATAATGAGGGGCAGAATTTGTTTTTCCTTTTCTTTAATAAATTCTAAAAACGTAAGGCAAACAAAATTTCTGGGAAAGTCAGACTCCTCCCAAGGAAGACTGCCCACCTTCCATGTAGTCTTTCTTTGTCACCGCGACACACAGATCTCTCAGCAGCTGACCTAAAGCCAGTAACAGTAGACACCAGCTACTGCTGCCTGGAGAAGCAAAGCGTCGCATGTGAGTGGTGGGGAATCAGGAACGCTATGAAGGGGCTGTTCGAGAGTGTCTTAAAAGAGGTATGATTGCTCATCCCCCAGTTCATAGATGAGGAAACAGATTGAAAAAGGTCATGAAACTGCCTAAGACTCTAGGGCTAGGAAGCTGCCCAGCTGGGATCAAACCCAGGCAGTTGAGTCTTCTCTGTGCCACACGCCTCCTCCCTCCCCACCAGCTGAGGTTGACCTGTGTGTCAGGAAAGTGAATCTGATGGCCATGGGCCAGAGTGGGCAGAAGCCGGGCTAGGAAGAGGAGATAAAGGGTCCTTCCTGTAATCAGCGGTGACGTGGCCCCAGGGCTGTTGAAGGGGTGAAGGAGAGGCTGAGGTAGCCTTTTCATCTCAGTGTTTCATGTCTTAGATGTTTATATAAGACTCAGTTTGAAAAAAAAAAAAATAGTTCTATAGGGAGTTCCCGTTGTGGCTCAGTGGTTGTGAACCCAACAGTATCCGTGAGGATGCGCCTTCCATCCCTGGCCCTGCTCCGTGTGCTAAAGAATCCGCTGTTGCCACAGCGGTGTAGGTCACAGATGTGGCTCGGATCCAGTGTTGCTGTGGCTGTGGTGCAGGCCGGCAGCTGCAGCTCCGATTCGACCCCTAGCCTGGAAACTTCCATCTGCTGCAGGGGCAGCCCTCCCTCCCCCCCAAAAAAAATGAAAGAAGTGAAGGAAGGAAAGAGAGAGAGGAGAAAAAAGGGTTCTAGCACAAGTCTTGCAGTTGTCAAGTTGAAATCCCACTGCTGTAGATTCAACTGACCACCTTGATCTAAAGGGTGAGTGAGGTCAAATTCCAGGACACCTTTTGCTGCAGAATGGACAGAGCTGGACAACCTGTGGGAAGCTGAGAGCAAGAGAGAGGAGTGAGAGACGAGTCTAGATGTCCACCTGGGAGCCTCGCTGAGTGTTAATGACATGATAAGCCATAATAAGGAATATCAGGGGACGATCAGGTTTATGGGGGCCAGGAGGATGTATCTCGTGCTAGCCATGTGCTATCTGTGCAGAAACGTCTAGATACCAAATAGTCGTGGCAACACAAGAAAATCCCTAGGAAAACCTTTCCCTTTGGAGACCTCCAGATGCTGAGCGCACACCAGCCTCAGTGCCTTGTGTCCACACAGGGAGGGAAGCTTTTCAGCCTTTTCAGTAGAGAGGACAGACAGGTGGCAGACATAGGAACGTGAAGTTAATAAGGAAAGAGTAAATGTTTCTTTTTCCATGTTCCCATTGTGTGGGAAATAAATGAACATGTTTCATGTTTTTTTAACAGTATATGAGACTAAACCCTTTGTTTTTTTGAATTTATGGGTTTTGAAGTCATTTTTTTGTGTTTTAGTATAATACTATTAAAGAAATTTTCATCAGTCTTTCATTGGTTAGTTTTATTTATTTTTTTAAGGTTTCTTCATTTTTAACGATGAGGAGTAGTTATTTATCTCTGTTAATGGCTAATATTAGAAGTTTTTTTTTTTTTTTTAAAGAAGCATGATATTTCTTCTACATTAGAAGCCTGAATTCAGTGTAGTGTTAATGCTTTGTAGCGCTTTGGTCACATCATCACCTGAAGTTTGAGAGTCCAGTTTAATGAGTTAGTTTTATTTTAAATTAACCGACTTGTTTTAAACCCACATTGAAATTGTTTTCAGTGCTTGGAAAAGATCCATCTGCCAATTTATAGACAAGCTAGCTTCTCTGTGTAGGCCCTGACACAGGTAAGCTGTCCCGAGAACCTTTATTCAGTGACCAGGCACAATGCATATTCTATTATAGGCATTTTGTTTCCGTCTGGCTGTGTTAAAGGATAGCGACTCTAAGAAGTCATCATAAGTGTAAATAAAGCCAGGATGCCTTAGGTCCGCTGCACTCAGGCAGTAGCCAGCCATTTAGAAAGCCTGGGTGGAACCGCTTGACACTCTGCTGACAACTGGAACCATTCAAACATTCGTCACTTAAATGCTTAAAGGAAATTCTCCTCTTTAAGACCCTCTATTTCTTTTGCTCTGATTGTCTATACCTGAGAAATTTAAGCCATGGGAAGGAGCCGTATCTATTTTTCTTTGAAAAGTGCCTATCTATGGGAGCTCTAAGGGGCTCCCCTACAGCTGGGCTCCTAGGGTTGTTTAAATACCCCGGTGAGTGGGCAATGGGCCCAAGACCGCCATCCTCCTCCAGCTCCTGACTTACCAGGCCCTGGAGAAGCTTCCTCCCCAGGGGGTGACTTACCAGGGCAGGGCTAGAATTTCTAAACTGCTCTGGTCGGGGCTTGGGAATAGCGATGGGGAGGAGTCGGGAAGAGGCTTCTGTAGATGAGTTCATTGGCCCAGCTGCTGTGGCTTTTACTTTATTTGGGGGGTAGATTAGTTCCAAGGGGACTGATGGATATGGGGGGCAGGGGCGCTTCCAACCCAAAGCCAACTCTCCCCACCCACAAGCCGTGGCTCTGTGCTACAGTTAACCACCCTCTCTCCAGGAGCTCTGTCCAGGGCCAGCCCTTGGGATCATGGGATCTCCCAGGAAAGAAGGAGGCAGAGAAAGAACAGAGAGAGGGAGACAGCGTTTAACCTGAGCCAAGTGTAATGGAAGATCATTGCTTAACATCATCGGTAATGAAAGTCATTTGCATTTTCATGAAAATTATAAATGTTTAAATACATTAATCCAGCAGGAAGATAAGATCGAACATGTCTGACTCCTCTGGAGACAAAATTTGCCTGACCTGAACGTTTTGTTGGCAAAAGCTTTCATGCACTAATATGAGGCTATTCATACCCTTACTTTATCCTGCTGCATGTGGACATTCATATACTTCATTGCAGATACGCTGGTGAATTGTATTAGACCCTGCTGTGGGTGTTGCGTGATTTACGGTATATACATTGTAACCTTCCTAAAATTTGAAAAGCCTGAAACCTAGGGTTTCAAATGGGATTACAAACCAGCAGAATCACATTCCCATTTCAGAGGCACAAAGTTAGAGACTTAGCCAAGGTCTAATGTCTTATAGTGGAGCTTGGGTTTAACTTCCAAAATGCACAGCAGCTGCCCTCATGGCCACTGAGCGTTTCCGTCCACCACTAGCTAATTGTTCCCATATAGTTTTAGGGCAAACAAGCAGCAAAACCACCACCCATCCCTTCTCCTCAAACAACAAAACCCAATCTCCATGAGCGGGATCATGGAAGCTACTAGGATGAATTAGAATGGGCAGATGGATGCATACACTAGTTAATGGGTGAAACAGCAGTCTACCACTGGGCATATCATAAGCAAAAGAAGTGCTCTCAGATTCAATTTCATTGCAAAGCAACACATCCTTCCTTAGAACTTTTACCATTTGCATTTTTTAAGGCTTTTTATTTCAAGTCTTATGGCTTACCAAAGGAATTTTTTTTGGCCAACATTTTCCATTTTCCGTCTGTGCAGCTCTTTCAATGCACGTTTGTCTAAAGATGCAACACTTAGGTCTCTTGAAAACTTGTTTGTTTGTGCCATTTATGTTTACTCAAGGCTTCTCTGCCAGGCACAGGTGCTGGAGACACAGCTATCAACAATGCAATGTCTCTGCCCTCATAGCACTTACATTTTGGTAGTAAAATAAATTAATAAAGACAGAAATACACCGTAAATGAGATGGTACGTGCTGTGAGAAAAACTCAAGCAGATACAGAGAGTAGGGTGGATAGCGGTGGAGAGAGGTGTTCCTGCGTCATACCGAGTCACCGCAGAAGGTGTCTGAGAGATGATATTTGAGTACAGACCCAAAAGACTAGGGAAGGGAAGCCATGGCAATGCTCAGGGAGGGAGTTTCCAGGCAGAGTGAACAGCAAGTGCAAATGTCCTGAGTGGAAGCAAGCTCTGTGGGTGGTTTGAAAACAGCAGTGAATTCAGTGTGGCCAGAGTACAGTGGGTGAGATTTGCTGAGGACAGGCCACTGGAAGTGCAGGAAGCCTCACTGGACTCTAGGGGGTCTTAGCTTGTACTTTAAATGGGATGAGAAGGGATTGGAGGGTTCTAAAAAAGACGGTTATGTAGGACTTACGAGGCTCCTGTGTTGAGAACAGTCCATGGGTAGAATTCAGACGACTGTTCAAACGTCAGCTGTTTAGGAATTCCCGTTGTGGCTCAGAGGGTTAAGACTAGATCCATGAGGATGCAGGTTCCATCCCTGGCCTCGCTCAGCAGGTTAAGGATCTGGCATTGCTGCAAGCTGCAGCCTGGGTCACAGATGCAAGTCGGATCTGGCGTGGCTGTGGCTGTGTCTGTGGCGTAGGAAGTTCCCTAGATCTGGGAACTCCCATATGCCACGGATGCAGCCATAAAAAAAAAAGAAGAAAAGAAAAATAAATATCTGAAGGAAAAAAAGTCAGCTGTTTAATCCACACCAGAGATGGCAGCAGTGTCCCCAGAGGCGGCCACATGGGGCCCAGGAGAAGCTGCCAACTTCTGGACTCTGGTGAAATATCTGCACGAGATATCTGTGATAAAGAACAGAGTCAAAGAGGGCACCAGGGAACTTGACACAAGGAACTGGAAGGTTTGAGTGTTGGTTCACTGAGATCAGGAATGCTGTGAGAGGAATGGGTTTGGGATTAAAAAAAAATAACAAGCAGTAGTTTGACATTCAATTTCTGAGCAGAAATGAGAGGCAAGCAGGTGGATGTTCCAGGATGTCTGAGCCAAGTCAAGACTTGCTGTCACCAAAATCAACATGTCCAAAAATAAAGCACCAAATTCAATCCAAAAAAAAAAAAAAAAAAGACTTGCCATCACCAGCCAACACAGGGCAGTGCAGGCGTGAGGATGGGTGAGATCAGGAGGGGAGGAGGCCTAGGGCCTGAGCCTGGGCCCTGACAGCCTCGTCCGTGAGACAGGAAGAGTCGGCCTGGATGGAGGGTGAGCTGGGGTGAGAAGACCAACCAGAATCGATGCCAGTTTCCTTCTTTTCCCAGCCAAACTCTCTTTGGGACAACATCCTGTGCTTATCTGGACAGCCAGTTCACCACTTTTTGCTTGCAAATCATCAGCCATTTGTCTTTCATCTTCATAGAAATGCCTTTTAGTTTTTATTCAGCCTCATTTTTTCCTTTGAAATGCTTTTTAAGGATCACCCTCTCCTTTCAAGTTCCATCAACAGCGTGATCATCCCCAGCCCTCACTATTCCAGAGTTGTTGCAGGAGGTTCTGATTTCCCAGCTCAAACACTAGGCTCCTGCTCTCTGGCCCATCCCAAGACCGCAGCCAAGGCGGCTTCCCAGGTGGGACGCTGGTGTAACTCTGTGACCCCCTGCAAATCAGATAATACCTGCGGCTGTCATCCTCACAGCAGCAATCCTATTTTGAGACCTAGCTCTGTTCCAGCTGCTGCTATTCACATCTGTTATCTCCTTGAGTTGTTGGAAGGGCTCTAAGTGTTATTATTACTTGATCTCTGCTAAGATGAATTTAGAGAACAGACCTCTAACCAAACTGTCTCATCTGTTCTTATCCATACTTACAACTCAAATAAATGTGGTTCATAAGCAGTACTTGAGTCTCCTCTTCTTTCCAGAAGAGGAACAGAAGCTTAGAGAGACCATTTGTAACTTGCCAAGGTCACGAAACAGGAAGTGACAGAGTCAGAATCTGACCTCAGGCCTCAGACCACGCCCTACAAGCCTCATCACCGCCTGCTCTTGTGCGGGATTCTGCACAGTCACCATAGCAACACCACCCCTACCTGTGCCCGCCCCCAGCAAGAGTCTTCTCCTGGCCATCCTTCACACCCTGCTCAGAGCCCCAGTCCCTCCACCCTTGACCTTATTCTGTAACCTCCTCAATAAACCAACCTTCCAGAGGCACAGACAGCATCGTGCTTCACTCTTATGACAACTCAGGCAAACTGAGCAGCGCCAACCACTGCCCCCTTCCCCTCCAGTGACTGCCAGCCTCCACTCTCCAGGTTTGCAATTGTCAGACAGATTTGCACTGTGCTTTTAGCTACACCGAGTTCCATGTTCTCTGTAAGGTGCATAAGCATTGGTTCTGCTGAAGGTGTTTGTCACAGTGGCTCTGAGTAAATGTCACTCGTTATTCAGGGGGACCGGAGTATAAATGTGCACTTGTTTATGTTGCGTGTAACATTCATGGCATTTAGACTCTGTCACGTGTCAAGAAGGACCATATAATTCCATTCCTGTCATGTGAGTCCGTCTCTGAGGAATCTTTTAAGCCTTGCATAACATAAGTGACACTTTACATGTATCTGTTGAATTCAACAGTGGTGTAGAAGCATATGGTACAGGTGTGCCCTGGGGTTCCAGGGACTTTACCCTTGATTCTCCTGCAGTCCTTGGTCATCTGTTTCGCTGTGTCCACTGAAACAGGCCTGGAAGCATCTAGACAAAGGAATTAATGGATAAAACAATGAATTATCACGCATAGATTTTTAACAGTCAGGACCTAGACAGCACAAGGGATTAAAATAGGGACCCCTTTTAAAACAACTCCTTTCTCCTGACATTTGCGTCTTCTATTTTGATCATAAAAAGAGTTTTAGGACTGTCTTAGAATATCGAATCACCTTCTTGGTGAGTTTTTCTTTACCCTCTGCTTCTTAACAACAGGGTATTTGGAAAGTTTGAGAAACAACCCTTATTATTACACAGGCCCCCAAGTTCCACCTCTGATCGTTTTATGTACCAATAAGGACAGCCTGCGATTTGAAACAATTTGTGCCCACAGTAATTAAAAATATGACCTTTATCCAAATCCTGTTGCAGAGGCACTTCTGAGTCCCTCTAAAGCACACTCTCCAGCTGCTCTTGTTGTTAGACATGTTTCCACTGGTTGACTAGATGATTCCTAGTCTTAAATGATTAACTTTGCTGCTGTGTTGTAAGTCACTTGACTCAGGAGTGACAATCTTGGTTGAAAGAACAGCAAACAGAAACTATTTTCTCTTTATTGAAAGGTGATTCTATCTTGTGTAATAATGGACCAACTCTTCCAATTAAGGGAACATGGCTCGTGAATAATGCAATTATTCTTCTGATTAAAGTGATCTCAGAAAGAAATTGCATTTCTGAAAAAATTACAATGCATATACACATTTCCTTTTGTTGATAGAGTTTATCATTCAGGATAAATGGAAATGAGAAACCTCTGTGATGGAGCCAAAATTTGTGTGACACCCTTTCCAAACAGGAGTAGATTCAACCAGTGGACACATTTTTAATTCACGCCTCACGTTAGATGGAAAATCAATTTATTTTTAATGGTAAGTCAGGTTGTGTCAAGAAACAATACAAAGAGCATGTATTCTCAGTCCTCAAACTGGCAGCTTGTCAAGAATTTGGTTGTTGGGATGTCAAAAGTATTGGAATGAAGTTCCACCTCCTCAGAAAAATACAACAGGTATTTGAGGGATTTAAAAACTTAATTGTAAAAAAGATGGGAGCCTAAGATCTAGGGTAGAATGGCGAGATGACGGCCATGAGATGCTGCTGGTCAAGAGGGCCATTCATTCAGGGCCTTCTAGGCTCTTCCAGAGATGCTGAGCTGTGGTCTAGGAGCTATGAAAAGCCACTAGGGAATTTTACAGAGGTATCTGCATCATAATTGCCTTTGAAAAAGTAAATATGTGTACCATGTGGAGCAGTGTCTACCTGAAGGCCAACCAGGAAGACAGCTGTCCAAGAAGTCCACGTGAGAAGTAGTGGCGTAGAACTCACAGGGAGCAACTGGCCAGCCAATCTATGGAGGGAAGGGAGAGGCAGAGATAAGAAGGTGTTCAGGGCTGTGGATTTAACAATTGGGTAGGCTGTGGTGACCTTGACTGAGATTGGAAAGAATGAAAATATGGAAAACCGTCATGGACTCAAATTGTAGTATCTGAAATGTGCCCAGGTGCAAATGTCAGGTGGACTCCTGGTGTATGGGTGAGTGAGTCAGTAACTGAATATTTATTTAGAACCTTTCTAAAGACCATCCTAGGTCAGGAGAACAAAACTTAAGAGCTTTGCCTTCAGTTAGTTTTCATTAACATTTGCTTCTTTCATTTGATCCTAAATTTTCTTTATTTATTTTTGTCTTTTTGTCTTCTTAGGGCCACACCCACAGCATATGGAGCTTCCTAGGCTAGGGGTCTAATAGGAGCTACAGCTGCTGGCCGATAGCACACCCACAGCCACGCCAGATTTGAACCTTGTCTGCGACCTACACCACAGCTTGTGGCAACGCCAGATCCTTAGCCCACTGAGCAAGGCCAGGGCTCGAACTCACAACCTCATGGTTCCTAGTCAGATTGCTTCCACTGCACCACAACGGGAACTCCCCTGATTATAAATGTTAGAATTATCTTAAAATATCACATCATCTTCCTGGTGAGTCTGAGAGGTGAGAGAGGAGATAGATACACAATAAGCATGTATCATTTGAGATGCTAGTAAGTATTTGGAGGAGATATATTAGGGCACTTTGGCTAAGGTTGACCCAGGAGGGAGGGTGGGGAGCTCCTTTTCCAGGTTCAGGGAGGGCCCTCGTGGCCCTCGCCAGGATCTGAAGTTCAGATGAATGATCAGGGCTAGAGATACAGCTTTGGAGCCATTGTGTTGAGACCTCAACTGAAGGACTTGTCTGTGTCATTGCCAGAGAGCAGAAATCTTCTGATTCCGGAGGAGCACACAGAATCAAAGCCAAAGCAACATATGTATAATCAGAGCATTAGTCCAGGGCGCTTGGGATTGGAATCAGGGGAGAAGGGACCTGTGAAAGCTACAGGTGAATGGAAGAGCAGTGGCTGGAAGTTTGTAGAGAGATCCTGGGGCTGGCAGGGATGACAGTGCTGAATTTCTACTCCTCCCCAAGTCCTTTGCTCATCCACAGACTATTTGAAGAACAAGTCTGATTTCAAAATGTCCTCTGCCCACAATTTACTGTTTTGAAGTTGGAAAATATTCCAAGTGGAAAAAACAAGCTCCACAGTGACCTGAGTCGCCACCAGCTGCTTTTGGAGACAGCAGTCTTCCTGCACTCATCTCCCCAGACTAGGAAGCTGTGACTAATGCAGTTCATTCTGGAGGCAACCAGGCAGATGCTTCACTGCTTTCTAACTTAAACCACACGTAGAAGCCAAAACATGGGAGCTGCCATTGTGACTCAGTGATAACGAACCCAACTAGGATCCATGAGGATGCAGGTTCAATCCCTGGCCCCACTCAGTGGGTTAAGGATCCGGCACTGCCATGAGCTGTGGTGTAGTTTGCAAACATGGCTCGGATCTTGCATTGCTGTGGCCGTGGTGTAAGCCTGCAGCTACAGCTCCAGTTCGACCCCTAGCCTGGGGAACCTCCATGTGCCAGAGGTGTGGCCCTAAAAAGATAAACAACTTTTAAAAAAAGAAAACATGAGAGAGAAATATTTATGTGTGTGATTGAAAGAGAGCACATGTGTAAGTCTGAACTGGAAGCAACAATCAACATGAGCAAAAACACACTTTACCTTCTATTACTTTTCTTTGACAAGCTGCCATTTTCCCTCAGCCGCAGGAAAATTGAATTCAGTCCAATTCAGTAAACTCAGTTGAATAATTTTTCACCCACTTCAAGATTAAAACGTTTAGTCTGTTTTTGTAATACCCAGTCGAATCAAGCATTGTCATTTTCTCGGACCACCTGCACTTTAAAGCCTTTCCCTCTCTCAGCTTGGCAGGACTTCACCCTGCACTGAGGTCTCCTTCCACGTCCCTCCTTCCATGTTTGAACCCTGGCCTGAGCCCGTGGTGGCCGGAGGGCTGGGTCGGCCGAGCCCGGTCCACCTGGCTGGTCTCGTTGGTGGTAATGAGGTGCCAGGCTGGCTGCGGCTGTGTCCTAGGTGTCTGCCCCACGTCTTGGGCAGCAGAGAGCTTACTCAGGGTCATCCCCAGCAGCCCGACTCGCAGCAGCCTGTCATCCAGGATCAGGATGGGCACCCCCATCTTCTGAGTTGGGCTCCCTCCCTGGGGGTTGGTGACAGCCTTCACCAGCTTCCTCTGGGCCCTCAGGAAACCTCCCTGTCCTGGCCAGGCCAGCGATCTCAGGGGACCGCTTCTGGATCTACTGACCCTTTGTCTTCTCCGCATCCACATGGAATATGGGCCTGGCGTTTCCCTAGTCGCCATCAGAAGCAGCAATTCTAGTCCCATTGCTCTGGGATTTCCTAAAACTTGCTGTTAGACGTTCCCTAAGAAACTACCACTTGCTAGAGCATCTGACCAGAGAAGAAAGCAGGGACATTCTCTAAGCCTAAGCCCTGGCCTTTCTTTGCTCCGTCCCCATCCTTCTCCTGCCAGCTCTGAGTGGGCATCTCTTCTGTCTGGTCACTTTCCCATGGCCTGCCCTCCCGGCCTCCAGGAAGTGGCCGTCGCCCTCCTTTCCCTGGAGCCAAGATTTCAGAAGGGCTTCCAGGACACGTGAGTTCATCTCTGGCAGAATAGCCACACACAGGACCAGCACAAACTGGCAGATCTGCGTGTTTGCAGACAGGACCCGCCCAAATGCAAAGGGAAAATAGTGCAACTAAGTTTAACAAAAATGACTCTTTGGATTTAAGAAAATAGCTCAATTGTTAGTGACTTCCATTCTCACTTTTTTTTCTTTCTTTCTCCTTGTTGTTTTAACTGCATCTTATTCAGTTATCTAAGTAACTTTCGAAACAATCAGATGACGAATATTGAGCGGGGTCCTGTTAGGTGCCGGGCAACGTGGCCCCATTGTGTCCCTGTGCAGCTTTTTATGATGCTAATAGCAAATAATTTATGATAAATGTCAGTAGTCATTGATCACTGCGCACTATTATATCTCAGAAACCTGGACTATAGTTTAAGAGTTTGATGATAAAACTAGAAAAATACCGAAACCAACATAACCCCCTCCATCTGAACCCAAGGTGAAAAGGTTTTCTTATATTAATGTGATAGTGTATTCTATTTGATAGACCTTCATTTATGATTGATAATTCAGTGATTATCGCATATGCCTTCTATCCAGAAGGGCATGAAATTATGGCATTCCAGCTACCTTCTAAGGCTGATTTTTGTTGCCAAACCTTGACTTGCATTTTCTTGTGACATTGATGCATCTGCCCTGTCTGTCACCACCCTGGCTTTCTGGGATGTAAATAACCCTATCCTTAGGTATACATGTAAAACAAAGGCAGCATTTCCTGGGGACTCTGATGCTGCCCTTGTTTCACGCTGTAAGTGATTGAGATGCTATGGGGTAGCTGTCTGCATAAATTAAAAGGCTGTGCTGTGACACCCCTACCAGTCAGTCAGATTGATTGTGCCAAAGGAACCAGTCGACTCTCAGTAGAATAATCAAATGAGGGATGAAAACGATTTGTAAATTGGTTGGAAACGTTTCCAGAGAGTCGCGAATTCTACACTTAAGAAGCATCGAAATGTACAAACCACAGTGATGACTGTCGTTCTGTATAATGCAGGTGCCTCTTGGATGAGGGGCTTATTAAACCTATATTATATGACGGAGGCACAGACCACTCTTGGTTTCTGTCTGTGGGTTGCAGCTCAAGGCTCTTGGTAAATATGTGTGATTTATGTAGGAAACAGTATATGGAGACAACTGAAATCCCTTTGGATAAGAACTTTTAGCAATATTGAATTTAGAAATGCACTTTAAAAGGTTTATGGACTCCGGAAGTACTGAGAATTTTTTAATAACTGAAAGCAACCTTGCGTGATGGTTGTCCTCTGAACACGCCTTACTAACCTGTCAGCCTCTTCCAGGGCAGGGCCGTGGGCTAGGCATTTTCCTACTCCTCACAGCCTCAGACAGGAAGTGGTCTTTGGGTGAAGGCGTATCAGATGAACTCTAACGATGTCCAAGTGGAAAGGCCTGCGTGGCTGGAGAACGGCACTTCTCAAAATAGACTTTGCTTAAGAATCGCTCCCCAGTCTTGGTCAGTGCAGATCCTCGGGAACAACCCTAAGGGAGTTACTCAGTAGAAACTTGGCCGCGACCAGCCCCCCTGGTCACTCTGCTGTCTGTGGGCCCCACCTCCCTTGGAGAAATCATTGCAGGGATCTAAAGCGTGCCGGCTCCTGGTCCTCCAAGGACTGGGAGGAGCTCAGGTAATTAGTCAGAGCAGAGGCAGAGACATCCAAGAGGATGAAGTACCTCTGATTTCCCTGTGTTGACCCCACTAATTAGAATCTAATTAGTACATTCCAAACACAGACATTAAGTATCTGCTTACAGTGATAAATCTTAGATGTACAGGTCTTAATTAAACCTAAACCTCTCTTCTTAAAAATAAGCATTAGATTGCCCTATGATAAAGTAGGCTTAATCCATTTTTTGTCTTAAATGTAATCTATTGGGTAAAGTGCTGAGATATATATATATATAAATTTATATATATATTTATATATATATAAATTTAAAATAAGCGCATATTAAAGGATCATAAAGAAGATTGTAATATAATGAAGATATTGCATAACGAGTTCAAGATGTTAAACACAAAATGAGGCAAACCCTTGGAAATGGCCAGTAGTCATTGTCGGAACGAGCCCATCAGAGGCTGTTTTGAGACCTAAGGTGGACGGGAGGATGGGAGGCCTGTGCCCCTTTACTATGCATGTAGTAAACATTCTCGAAGGCAGATTGTCTGCATTCAAGGCCAGACACCATCATGGAGACACTTCATGCACAGATACTAAAGAGACAAAGGACTTCACAAGTTACTAGATATACACAGTATGCCAAAATGGCATATTGGTCATATCACAAAATTGAAAATGTGAATGCAAAAGAGGCTAAGTAGAATGATATGAATATTCACAGAACAAATATCTCCCTCCCTCTCTCTCCCCCTCCGTCTCTCTCTCCACTCCTCCCCCAACTTCTCTTTCTTTCTCTCTTTCTTTGCAAATGACACTGAAAATTTCCAGTGCCATGAATTGTTTGTTTTAGACATTGATTGTAGTGCTGGAGAGCAGGGGAGAGACACACTGCATAGAAACAGGGCTTAGTAAATAAACACACCTTAAATTACAAGGTATGCTGGGCCATGCAGGGGCTTCGTAAATGAACATAAATTATACATGTCTGGAGGGTTATTCCTTTTCATAAAAAAGTAAGAACTGTATTTTTAGTCTGTCATCTGAGCCATTTAATTCTCTCTCTCGCTCTCTCTCTGGATGAAATCCTAAAGAACAGTTAGTGAAAAATAAGCCACCCCCCAGGTTAGTGACATAAATGAGTAATGCATGGTGCCCCAGGACCCTGTGAGTCAGAAACCCAAGCAGGGCACAGGGAACAGCTTGCCCCAGTTCCACAACATCTAGGTCCTTATCTGGAAAGACGTGAGGGTTAGGAACACTTGACCTCTGGGAGCTGGGATGGTCTGGAGATATCTTCACGTGGATGCTAACTGGAAGCCGGAACACCTGCCTGGCCCCTCCATGTGGGCTTGGCTTCCACCACTTAGCATGGTGGCTGAGTTCCAAGACGAAACCTCTCAAGGGAACAAGGTGGAAGTGTATGGCATGCTTACGACCTTAGCCTCAGAAGCCCAATAGCATCACTTCCCTGTGCCTTTTGGTTGAGGCCATCACTAAGGTCTGCCTGGGTTCAAGTAGAGAGGACACATGCTCATCACTCAGTAGAGGAGCGTCAACATGATGCTGTGAGATGAGCATCTGAGATGAGAAGTGTGGCGGCCATGTTTGGAAGATTCCTTCTCATGGGATCTAGCTCTATGAGCTATGTTTCTGTACTGTTCGGAGCTTGGTTTATATATGCAGCTTATAGAAATGCATACCAAATGCTTATCAGCCTCTGGGTAAAATGAAACGTGCACTTCTTTTGTTTCATGTACACTCATGTTGCAAATAGGGGGGAAGTCACTCAACCTTTTCTTTAGGCCAGAGAAACATCCTTAGTTTTTCAAGGGCTGTTTGACTGTTGTATCATATGGCAATAATGACGTGAGTACCAGGCTGCCTGACCAGTTAGGATAGGTTCACCCAGCACCCAAGTCAAGCAAAGGAAAAGCAAAGCACACAATGAATGCCCTCTCCATAGGAGACCAGGGAGAGAGTTTGCTGCCAGGAATCAGCTGGGGCTCAAAACGTACCTTCTAATTTTGAGAAGAATTGTCTTGCATTTTCTTTTCTTTGTACCATTTTCCCATGTTGGAACTAGTTTTAGGGAATTTGACAAACCTCGTAATGCTTTGTGACGTACCTTATAGTAATTAAACTCCTAAGTAGTGAATTGAGCTACTTATAGACTCAGAGCTGGTACAGTTTTAAGAATCCCTGAAGAGAGTCATACACAGGGCCAAGGTCTTGCACAAAGAGTAAAATTTAATTTCTAAACCGCTTCATTCCCAGGAGGCAAGGCCCTTGATAGTTTTGCATCCTCGGAAGGATTTTCCCAGTTCTTAGATGGTTCCATGGCCGTGCGTTTGGCTCTAGGACATCCTGACACACTGTGAAATGTGTTCTAGACTGAGCTTGAATGCTTAAGTTTAGTACAAAGAATTTTGCCTTTGATCTACTACAGACACCTGAACCCAAGCTTGAAATGCAAATAATAGGTTTCATGCGGGGAATTTAAAAGGCACGCAGAAGCCATCTCGATCCAAAGAATAAACTATACAGCACAGTTAAAACAGAAAGCTGGAGGAGGGCATGCTTTACTATGCTATTCTTAATCATGAATCTGGGTAGCGCAGTTTAATGATGTGGCGACACACACGGATAATGACGACCCCCAGGGCTGACCCCGTGGACAATGGCGGGAGCTACAGGCTACTCCTTGCCCGAAACATGAGCTTAAGTAAATGTGTTTGCTCTCCCCCAGTGCTTCATTAACCGCTGATGGACACAGACCCTTGCCTCCTGCATCGATCATTTATATACTGAGATAATGGGCAGAAGTGATGCATATGCATCAGACCCTCCCTGGCAGATCAAAGCTTGTCCACATCCTGCTGAGCTGCTCGACTTCGGGGCTTTTGTTACATTTTCACAATCTGAAAACGGCAGTTTGGTCTCACTGGTGATCTATGTGAGTTTTAAAATGATGATCTTAATAATAAGACAAAATCTGCAATTACCTTTGGCCACGGTCCTTGAAACCAGACCACGTGGGGACCTCAGGGAGTGAGATTTTGCTGGAGAAGGAAACTTGCTTTGTCTCCACTTGAGAACCACCCCCCCCCCAACCCCGCGCGCGCGCCTTGGTGGAGGATCAGAATGCTTCAGGATTCAGCTTTTTTATGCACCCTGAGCCTCATATGGGTAATAAAAACCCAAATAAACAAAAAGAGGAAAAAGGAATGCTTCTTGAATTGATTTGATGCCCCCAAATCACATAACATATTAAGTTTCTTAGAAGCATGAAAATATCAAAATCTTTATTACTCAAGTTAATTATGCTTAGTGTGCTAACTCTTGCTTCTTAAAAGAAAAAAAGAAATGATCCAGAAGGATTAAAATTAAAATATATATATTTTTTCCTAATGCTAAAATCATTTCTGTGACATGATGTGCTTAACGCTGAAGAAAATAAATAAACCAGAATTCTATTCCGAGACAGAGAGATTGAGAACATTAGCAAACTTCTCCATTTAGCCGGCTAATATGTTCTAAATGATATTTTGAGAATGCTTATATCAGCATGCCCAAATTGGAAAACTCTTCCTGTTTATATTGACTGAAAATGTTGACAAGAAATATATTCTCTCTCTGTCTCTCTGGGCTTATCCCAGTTGTCATCTTAAACACAGGCGGTTTGTGCTGGCACAAGGATTTAATTGACGGAATCGTCGTGTTGGCTCTTCTTGTCATCTCTGCTCACTTTGCTCCGGTCTTAAATATTCATTGGTTTTTTTACACACACGGCAACAAGTGGCTGATCAAAGACCTCAGCCCTGACGACAGGGTAGGAGCCAAGAACCATGCCTGTTCATAACAGTCTTAACCCATCTCTGCTCTGCCACTGTGCTCACACCCTGTCATAGCCTTTTTTTTTTTTTTTTTTTTTTTTTGCATGTTCTGCATAATGTTTGGAAACAATGCTTTAGAGACTGTCACTGGAAATCCTTACAGAGCAGGGCAGGCATCCTGGGGAGGTTAAGTGCATCACCCCGGGTCACACGGCTGCTTGGTGGCTGGTCTAGGACACCAGTCTCCACCACGACTGTTACCCAGTTTCTACTACACGACATTAAATAATTCACAGCCCCCTCTTAGGTCATTGAGAAAGATATCCCTGTCCCATATTTACACTTGACTGCCAATGGCCTTATCATACTTCAGAGCAAATATGCTTGCCTATTTTATCAGAAAGAAACTTAAAATTGATAAATATACTTACTTTCCAATAGGAGCAAAACAAATTTAGTATAGATTTCAGAAATGTATCCAGGGTTTCAGAGCAGCAATGGAACCACCAATATAAATTTTAACGGACCAGAGTTTTGGAGTCTGAAGGTCCCAGGCTCAAGATTCTAGCCATGGTTGAGGTTGTGGTGTCTAACGCCCAACTTCTGACTGTGCTCGCCCAATAGAGGTCATTTGTAAGTTGGGGAGGAGTGGCGTAGGAGGCTCTGTCAAGCAGCACCATCTATACGAGGATGGCTAGAGTGACCCTTCTACCTCTCCACCAACCACAACCTGCCGGAGATATCATTACCCTCTCGAAACTTCTTTCCCAACCCTGTTCTTCATGGACATGTTGGCGTGATCTCATCTGTGAAATGATTTTGAATTGGTGGCACATGGTTATTCTTCTGACCTTAGACACCCTGCCCATGTAGTACAAGGTGATAGATTTCATTATGATTTCATTAATGAATAAAGGGAATTTTTAATTAGGCAATAATTTCATAAGCTCATACAGCTAGGTAATCCCAACCAACATGAAACAGAGTGAAAAACTGTTAAAATTCTTGAATGAGAATAAAATACATCAGCTCACTTTACAGGATTATGCATTCCACAAGATTTTGAATGAGAACTTCTGAGGATCCTATTGCAGCCCAGTGGTAACAAATCTGACTCGTATCCATGAAGATATGGATTTGATCCCTTGCTCAGTGGGTTAAGGATCCAGTGTTGCCATGGGCTGCGATGTAGCTGGAAGATGTGGCTCAGCTATGTGCAGCCCTAAAAAATTAATTAGTTAACTAATTTCCATTTTATACAGTTATGAGTTGCGTGTTTTGAAATTATTGCTATCATGACGACAGCGGTCCTCATCAATTCAGCAATGTTAGCATTTATCCCAAAGAATGAATGAGATCCATAATTCAAAGTGACCTCACTGAGCTTGCCTGAACACCTTAGTCCAATTAAGTTTCAGATCATGGTTGACCAGTTGAATGGTATCTGGAGGTAAAATTAAGCATCTACATCCAAAAACATTCCTTAGTATGTTTCCTTAACTATTTGGGGTATTTATTGAGGACATTAGTCCTGAGATTTTTCCCTCAGTGTCACTGACTATGCATTCTAAACAGTTAGAGGAACGTAGACACAATGCGGAATCAGAATGCTTGGGTTTTAGTCATTGCTCTGCCAAGTGTTATCTAATATTGGACAATTTACTTCACTTCCTTAAAGTCTTATTTTTCTTGCCAGTAAAATGACATAGTAATGACATCTGACCCATGCTACGTACTTCACAGGATGGTTATAAATGGTCTTGCAAGGAAGGAGTCTAGGTTTTACCTATCCTTCTCTTTTTCTAGCCAGGTTGTGTTAGTTGAATTCTCTCAAAGTAACAGAAGAATTCAACTGAAGTTAACTTTAACAGAAAGAGACACTTATCTGTGCTCCCAAGTTGGTTGGGGAAGCCCTGGCTATTGATATAACTTTACCCAGGTCCTCGAATGATGTCCTCTTGAAGCTGGATTTCTTCCATCACTCATCTCTGCCCTCACTGCGTCGACTGTTCTCAAAGAGGCTCTCCCCTCATGGGACAAAGATGACCACAGGGAACTCCTGGTTTATAATCCACCGGCTTAGCCAAAATCATATATCCAGGCCACCAGCAACCACAAAGAGAGAAAGAGATCTCATTGGCTCTGCCTAGATCAGGTGCCCACCCTTGGCTCTAGGAAATGGGGCAAGCCCACCTGAATCAAAGAAACTAAGGGCAGGGAAAGACGTGGCTGTGCAAAAAAATGCTGGACAGGCAAAATTTATGTGTCTACCACCTTCTTCCTATAAGCTGGTCAGAATCCATCTACACTTCCTTCCCATTTATAACCTTTCAGAAAATACCCTTACCTACTGTGCAACTGTCTTATATAGAACAAGAGTAATACCTTTTATAAAATAATGTGCACTTTTTAGTCTGACTTAGATATAGTTCTTCCTCGACTTTCAAGTAATGTTCCAATGCCCTAATCTTACCCTATGTTAAATATATTCTCTCTGGGACTTCCCATTGTGGCTCAGCTGATTAAAAACCTGACTAGTATCCATGAGGATGCAGGTTCAATCCCTGGCCCCACTCAGTGGGTTACGGATCCGGCGCTGCCATGACAGAGCCGTGGAGTCGGTCACAGACGCAGCTCAGATCCCCCGTTGCTGTGGCTGTGGTGTGGGCTGGCAGATATAGCTCCAATTTGACCCCCTAGCCTGGGAACTTCCAAGTGCCACAGGTGTGGCCCTAAAAGGAAAAAAAAATGTGTGTATATATATATATTATATATATGTATAGTCTCTGACTTTAAGTCCGACAGCCTAAATTCGAGACAGAGAATGTGGCTTTTCCAAACATGTAAATCTCCCGATAAGCTGACTTAGGAAATGATAGAAGCTCATTCCTCACATCAAGGAACTAGAGCCCCTCTGAGAAAAGCCATCTATTTTTTCCCTCTGTGCTTTTAGGTGGGGCATCATGGCAGAAAGATTGTCTCTCTCCCATAAGACCTCACCAATTGCCACAAGAATTAGCCGCAAATGCCAATAGCTCTCTACCAATTCCTTTAGCGTTGATGAAATAGTCCGCTAGGAGATCTATGGCAAGCTAACAGTCATCAAACCAGAAAATAGTAGACGTTCAATTAATGCTAACTAAATCAGTGATTTTGGAGAAAGCCCATCAGGCATTGCAAATAACTTCAGAGATACTATTGTAATTATTAGCGCCAAAAATTAAAGTTTATTTTTTCCTTTCATCTTTTTGCTTTTTATAGCCGAGCAAAAAATGGGTTGGGAGAGGTGTTAATTTAATAAGGGTAGTGGTGTATAAACTCAAGATTCAGATCATTTTTGACATGAAACCAGTGTCTCTCTGTCTGAATTCATCACACAGATTTGAGAACTAAATCATCTCAGCTCTCAAGAGATACCTTTAGAACTAACTCGTATAAAGTAGGTTGCAGGAAACCCTTTTCCATATCTACTCACTGGCCTCTTTTTTATATGCATTTAACTTTGGGGATAAAGGTGTCCACTTAGAATATTTTATTTTTCCAAAAGTAAAAACCGTTGAGCATGAGTTACCTAAGTTTAGTAGCATAAAAAATGTTCTCCTAGCAGCATATCCAGAGAGGTTCACCAATCTAATCAACGCTTGAAATACATCCCAGGACACGTGAATGCTTGAGACTAGCAATCGCCCACACATTGGCTTCCTCTAGGGTAACTGAGTATTTCAGCAAGAGTCAGTTATGTTGTTCCAGATCTGGTTTTGGCTAGTTGTGCTTCACCTTAAATTTCTTTCTTTCTTTTTTTTTTTTTTTTTTTGTCTTTTTGTGGTTTTAGGACCGTACCCATGGCATATGGAGGTGCCCAGGCTAGGGGTCTAATCGGAGCTGCAGCCGCCGGCCTACACCACAGCCACAGCAATGCCCGATTCGAGCCACATCTGTGACCTACACCACAGCTCACAGCAACACCGGATCCTTAACCCAGTGAGCAAGGCCAGGGATCGAACCCGAAACCTCATGGTTCCTAGTCGGATTTGTTTCCACTGCATCACTATGGGAACTCTTTTTTTTTTTTTTTTTTCTTTTTATGGCTGCACTTGTGGCATATGAAAGCTCCTGGGCCAGGGATTGAATCCAAGCCACAGCTGTGACTTATGCCGCAGCACCAGCAACACAGGATCCTTTAACCCCCTGAGCCAGCGAAGCTGCGCCTCTGCATTGACACAAACCGCTGCACTCAAATGCTTCACCCACTGTGCCACAGCGGGAACTCCTTAGATTTCTTAATGTAATTAAAAATCAAATAAACCAATGAACAGTCAGCTCAAAAAGAACTGTATCTATGAAAAACTAAGTTGAGGGACCTGGGAAGATTTAATAAGGCAGGTCTGTAGGGAAACTACTGTTGAAGAATTTGTAGGCAGAATGACTCTCAAAACTGAGGAAAATTTCACTAAAAATTTAAAGCAATTCTGCCTTTAGACTGCGTTGCTAATCTCATGATGTCCTTGTTTTCCTTTAAAGAAGTTGAAGCTGGAATGATGACTCCACATTCCAGGAGGTGGACTTATGCTTTAAGAGCTTTTAAAAGGCTTTGCTCTTTTATGAAAAGATTGCTATATAAATGTGTACTTGTGTGCTTTTAATTTAACAAAATACGAACCAGTTTTCTGATTAACCCAGCAAATTTTTATCAGAGTAGGGACCTCCTCCTGCCCTTCCTTCTCCCTGGAACCTCTATTTTGACTTTTTTGCCCCAAATCCTTCTACTGCCTTCTGAGGGCTCAGCTTCTTTCCCCTGACTCCTAAGGGTTTGTTCCTTTCTAAAAAGTGAGTGACTAGAGACTTACCTAAGACTCCTTCGATCTTCCTTTTTTATTTCCTGAATGAAAGATGACACTATGTTCTCATCCTCATCAGAAATCCTCTATTATATTCCATAAACATCACAATAATTCTAGAAAGAGATCAAATTTTTTATTAAACTAAACAAGCACTACAATCATTTTCCTGTCACTTTCCAAAGAAATACAGTAAGCAAGACTTCCAAATAGCCATATCTAATTTACATTTGTATTACTTCAAGTTTAAGGTACACTTTATCATGAGAACTCTAAATCTATTTTTTTTAATTTGATGACTTTATCTTCCATATTGATTACATTTGTGGACAAACCTAAGTTCTTGATAGATGCAAGTATTAAAACAAAAGGAACAGGAGTTCCCATCGTGGCGCAGTGGTTAACGAATCCGACTAGGAACCATGAGGTTGCAGGTTCGATCCCTGCCCTTGCTCAGTGGGTTAACGATCCGGCGTTGCCGTGAGCTGTGGTGTAGGTTGCAGACGCGGCTCGGATCTTGCGTTGCTGTGGCTCTAGCGTAGGCCGGTGGCTACAGCTCCGATTCAACCCCTAGCCTGGGAACCTCCATATGCCGTGGAAGCGGCCCAAGAAATGGCAAAAAAAAAGATGAAAAAAAAAAAAAAAAAGGAACAGACAGCTAAATGACTTCAAGGTGGATTTTCAAATCAGCTTGCAAAGATTTTCTCATTTTAAGTGAGACAGACCCTTCAATTTCTATTCCATTGCATGAGATAATCTAATCCAGCGTAGTAGAGGGGAAAATCATTCTTTTGTGCCAGCCAGAGTCTGAAACTAAACTTTTTCTTAGATGATTAGCTCCACATACTCAAGGAAAAAAAAAAAAAGTGGGTAAACTCTTTATACCACGAGAAGCTTCATCCTTTTGGGAAAATGTTTGAGAAGGATTGTGGTTCATTGGCTGGAATGGAATTTGAGAAGGAATGGTGGAAGCCGGGCTGTCAGGATGGCATGTGGTCTTAAAGCATCACATGGCCCCTTCCCCTTGTCATATTCCTTCCTCCCTCAGGCCATGAACATATTCGGAACATAATGAAAAACACTGGGTAAGAGGTGTGAGGAGTTCCTTAGAAGGGGCACAGTCCTGCCAAGGGCCTCCTTCTCGTCTGCTCACTGAACAAAGGTTTTTGAAAGATTATGGAGATAGCCCCTTCTTGTAGATTTATTCATTGTCACACCATGCAGACTTTATTTTCATCCCTCAAAAAAATAATTGGTTTTTTTCCTTTCCCAGTCTACCTCACCTGTTGTGGTCTCTGCGTGCATGTGGAAAATGAGTTTTCTGCATTTAAAGCAAGGTGTAGAAAAGACAAGTCTATTGAGGCAACAGACCCTGGTAACACAGTGGGCTGACTTCCTGATAATCAGAGTGAACCGACACTCTGATTATCAGGAAGCACATGGTCGTGTCTGTTTTTATAGACCAAAGACAAAGGCATGGGAGCAGTGGTCTTGCCATACACCTGTGACCTGCTGGTTGGTTGGGGAAGGATGGGGTCTTCGGATGCACTTGCTGGTTGGTTGGGGAAGGATGGGGTCTTCGGATACACTTGCTGATTGGTTGGGGAAAGAAGGCATCTTTGGATGCACTTGCTGGTTGGTTGGGGAAGGATGGGGTCTTTGGATGCACTTGCTGGTTGGTTGGGGAAGGATGGGGTCTTTGGATGCACTTGCTGGTTGGTTGGGGAAGGATAGGGTCTTTGGATGCACTTGCTGGTTGGTTGGGGAAGGAAGGCATCTTTGGATGCACTTGCTGGTTGGTTGGGGAAGGATGGGGTCTTCGGATGCACTTGCTGGTTGGTTGGGGAAGGAAGGCATCTTTGGATACACTTGCTGGTTGGTTGGGGGCATATGTTGCCCCTATAGGGGTGGTGTAAGGAGTGGGCTATATACTTTTTCTGGGGGGGCAGGAAGGAGTGGGCCAAGTTGCTGGGGTGGGGAGGGCCTCAGGACCATTGTAACAGTGACAGTGAGACGGATGGGATGCTAAGCATCCGGCAGTTCTTATCTCCGGCTGGAGGCTTTTTGAGTTTTTTTCTCCTTGGAGAAGCCTTGAAGTCCCACACTTATCAGAGAAAACTATATCAAGTTAGCAAAGATTTACCAGTAAGAAAAGATTTACCACTCCTGGCAATTCTCTAAGCTAGTTCGCAGGGTAGTTTAGGGGAGGCCATGGTTATTGTCCTCTGTGTCACCAACCTGAGTAATTTCCCTTCACTCGGTCCTTTTGTCACCTGGAAGAAACTCTGGTGGTAAAGTCAGGGGTTGATTCTATCAACTCAAAGCTGATCAAAAAAATAAGATCTTGTCCATAGCTGTGAGAGTCCTGATGTGTTCAGGCAGAAAAGGGACTGTGGTCTCTATTTATTCTCCATCTGAAGAGTCGACCTGTTAAATGGGCCAGATTTTCATATCCTACCCCTCTTTGTCTCACGTTTCTAGACTAGTAAGTCTAGACCAGTTGGTACTAATTTAGACTAATCATCACATCTGTTGCTACAGCAGAGCTGAACTCAGAATAGCCTCTCCAGTGCCTGAACTGTGCCACGCAACCCCCCTACATGCCTTCAAGACCAACCACCTAACACTGGGGTTTTCCACTTGTCTATGTGTGCTTCAGAGCTAACACAAAATAAGTATTAGAAATATGCAGTCGCTTCTTTCACGATATGAAACAACCCTCACTAATGTTAGGACTGGAACGACCATCTGCAGAACACACAATAAACACACACAGACGCACAGGTAAACACACACAGGAAAACACACACAGACGCACAGGTAAACACACACAGACACACAAGTGGTGGGAGAGAATGAAATGCACTTTCACATGAGTGAAGAGAGTAAAGCCTTTGCATAACTTTAATAGGAACGGGATTAACCAGTAGGAAATAAATGAAACCTGGGAAAGGATAAAATGCATAAGATAATGGTTAGCCTAAGCCCAAGGCAATTGCAGTCCCCAGGAGACCTTAAGTGCTCTGGTTTTCTGAGGAATCAAGGCCCCTGGGGGCTTTCCAGCAGTTTCAGATGAAAGGACCCCATCACCCCCCCATCCAGTGGAGGAACAGCTTGGCTGGAGTCAGCCTCAGCAGTTGCCAGAGCAGAGTCTGCACGCAGCCGCAGGGCTAATTTGCTGAGGTGTAGGCGTTCTACTTTGTGTGCAAACATCAGCTGTACACAACGTCTTCCTGCCCGACCTCTGACCCCTGTGAGTTGGGGGTGCTGATCACTGACCAAACAGTGATGGAGAGTGTGGCCCAGACGCGCCGCAAGGGGCGGGCCAGACCGAACCCGCCTGTCCCACGCGGGACCGGCACCACAGGCCTCCCTCTCCACGGGGGTCTGATTCCCGTGAATGTTTCACCGAGACACAGGCCGGGTAGCCCTTGGTACAGGTGAACAGCCAGGAGAGGAGGCGGGGCGGCCTGGACACGACCAGCCCGTCTCTGCTCCCAGAGGTCTCAGCAGTGACTGCTCCCCACCCCTGGGGAGGGGAGGCCTTGGGGAGAAGAGGAGAGAGGCCAGGCGTGACCTGCCAGGGGGATGGCAAGGCCAGGAAAGCGGATGCCGCTGGCCTCGGGCACACACAGACACACAGGAAAATACACACAGACACACAGTTAACAGACAGACACACAGGTAAACATGTATAGACACAAGACAAGTAAACACACACAGACACACACTGACACACAGTTAACAGACACACAGACACACAAGTAAACACACAGAGACACAAGTAAACACACACAGGAAAACACGCACACAGACACACAGGTAAACACACACAGACACACAGGTAAACACACACACAGACACACAAGTAAACACACACAGACAAACAGGTAAACACACACACAGACACACAAGTAAACACACACAGACACACAAGTAAACACACACAGGAAAACATGCACACAGACACACAGGTAAACACACACAGACACACAGGTAAACACACACACAGACACACAAGTAAACACACACAGACACACAGGTAAACACACACAGGAAAACACACACAGACACACACACATACGCCTTTGAAACTAGGTTTTGTTTTTTCTCATCCTCCACAATTGCTTTTCAAGATGTAAATACCGGATCCTCCATGATTTCAAGGCCCAAGTCAAGGGCTCCAGGCTTGTGACTTCCCAGGTCACTCTTTCTGAGCCCCTGTCTCATTTGTACATGGGCATAAATAGAGGCTGTCTAAATGCATGTGGCCGTGTAAACAAAGATTCAAAGGGGAGCGTGAAGGAGGAATACAAGCTGTTCATACAGAGCAAAGTCTCGCTGGTTATCATCGGCTGTGGGGGCACTGGATCCCTCCCCATGGCAGAAAATCTTTGGCCCCATAAGGGGATGGGAAAATATAAGCAGATGTGAAAGAAAAGGCTTTCAGGGCGTCAGTGAAACCAGCTCTACCTCTTTTGCTATTTCGGGGTGGGCATCTTGGAATGTGAGCTGACCCCCGCGCACCTGGCGCCAGGGGTCCTGGATGGGACCTGCTCCCTCTGGCCACACCCACATTTTGCCTCTAGGTCAATAGAGAGTGACTGGAAAAGAAGATAAACTGAAAACCAGATGCACACCACATTTGGGGCTACTCCTCAGGACCTGCAGCTTCACACACCCTTGCGCTCTGTTTCACATTTTTTTCCAATCGGGCAAAGGAGAAATGAGACCTGTTTTTAGTTTTCATCTCCAGATAAGCTCTGATACCTGAAGGGTACTTCTAAGCATTTTCTTTAGCGTTGGTGACAGTGCCGGACCCGGAGAGGGAAAAATGCAGTGCTGTCCCCTAACAGCAGGTGAAAGACAGCCAGGACGCAGCTGGAAATGCGGCATCTATCTGCCTATCCAGGGCTGGACTTTTTGTTTTGTTTTTTCTGGGTTAGAAGTTGGGGACTTGGAGACGTACTATTAAGCAGATGTTTCCATTACTTTTTTTTTATTATTCCCTTTTTCCCATGGGTATAAAAAAAAAAAAATCACCATTCTTACATGATTTTGTCCTCGACAGTTTAATCAGAGAAAATGTACTGCAGCCATTTGACGTTTGTTCACGGTAATGAAATCAACCCGATGACATCACCTCCTCTGGGGCTGGGCCGTTAAAGTGAGTTCTGGTTACACTTGGAATGTTTAGACGGTGGCACGGAGCCTTGGCAATTACGCTAAAGGGAACCCCAGGAGCATTTGGTGTATGAAAGAGTAACTTTCTAAAAAAACTGAAAAGTATCCGTTAGAGCCATTCCAATTTTGGTGCGATTTAGTGGTTTATAAAAGCATCTTACCTCTTCTATCCACAGAGGTTTGCTTTAAGCTTCATTTCAAGCCATTTATGAGTCCATGCTCCATCAGCCCTTCAGAGACGCTTTATGCGGTGGCCGTGGCAGATAAATTCTGAGGAGGCATTTTATGTGATGGCATGGCACTTTTGACAGCTGGCATTATTTTTCCGCAAAACTTCATGTAAAATTAACGTCACCAGATAAAACGCGTAGGCAGTTGGTCCTGTTCATGACACTGGCCCCGTCATCACTCTCATCGGCCCTTCCACAGGGTGGATGGAAGCATTAAAGCATCTCACGTGGATTCAGAGCTTTTATTTCATGTTTCCAACACACTTCCTTCTCACTCGTGCCTTGGCTCTTTTGCCTTTGAGCGGTGCCATTATTCACCGCACATTCCAAGCGGGGGAAAGCAGCTTCTTGACTGCAGAGGCTTCACTTAGGAGGAATAGTGTGCCCCAGGGATAGTTCTCTCTGCCCAG
The DNA here is from genome assembly GCF_054392235.1 of Sus scrofa. Lineage (NCBI taxonomy): Eukaryota > Metazoa > Chordata > Mammalia > Artiodactyla > Suidae > Sus > Sus scrofa. The sequence goes on from NC_139383.1 coordinate 6,459,872, forward strand.
CGAAGGGCACACCCCGTTCTTTTCAGCCTCAGTAGACCCTGCAGAGGTAGTATTTGCCAACAGTGGCAGCCTGAGGGACAGGCCCATTCTGTTCAGGGGTCTGGTCGGTGTGACTTAGAGGGGACAGCCACCTTGCCAGAGGTGGTAAAAGACCTCCCCTAACCATCCCCCCCCCCAACACTGTCCTCACTGTCCCCCTCTAGCACCTGGTCCCCAGCTTTCTGGCCACAAATCTGGGCTGGGTGGCAAAGATGCCCAACGTCCATAGAAGCGGTGGTTAGACTGGGCAAAGGGGAGGCTATCCTGTGTCACCAGTGCCCTGGGGATCTGCCTTGATGTGGCCTATCTCTGCTCAGCCTGGCGCTCTGCACGCTCCAGTTTCCTCCTGCCAGGCCCTGTGCTCTGCAGCCGAGCATGGCACCTGCCCACAGTGAGGGAGCATGGCGAGGAGGAGGGCTCACGGCCCTGGGGGAGAGGGGTGCCAGGCCCTGAGGACCGAGCCTTGAGGGGCGTCAGAGGATGAAGAGGCATCTCTGTGCACATCTGGCCCTCTGCAAGCACATCTGGGCTCATTCATAGAGGTTTCCTCCTGCCGGTATTTGACGAGACCTCAAAAAGGCATCAGGCATCAGTACATTGACTTTATTTATTTTTTTGGTCACACCCATGGCATGTGGAAGTTCCCCAGCCCAGGGATCAAACCCATGCCCCAGCAGCAACCTGAGCCACAGTGGCGACAACACCAGCTCCTTAACCTGCTGTGCCACCAGGGAACTCCTTGATTTTATTTTCAAGTAGAGTTCTTTTGGAACTGTTCTGGGCAGTGTGTTACGGAGAGTTCTGAGTAGCTTTTTTTTTTTTTTTTTTTTTTTTAATCGTGATTCACGCACCCATCCAGCCTACACTTCCCCTGCTCCTTCCCCTCCTTGGCACTTTGGGACTGACCCATTTTCACCACCTCTCCACCTGTGCGGCTGTCAGCCTTCCTTCCATCAGGCTCTTCTCCATGGGGTGTGGGGGGGGAAGCAAGGAAGCAAAACAAACAGCTTTGCATAAAACCTGTTATCCTTGAAAATCAAAGGCATTCGACTAACTCAAAGAGTTCCATGGCAGATTAGTGCCAACTGCCCGCACGCCGCTGTCTTCAGAGCAGAGCCTGCCTCCCGAACTCACAGGGGCCGAGGAAGACACCTGACAGAGAGGATTTGGGTTTATTAGAATTTGTTGTAATCAGACTAGCAAAGCATTTTCACTGTGGACCATCTGCCAGCACATGTAAATAGCCTCGTTTTATGAGGCCAGATGTTCTAACGGTATTCACTTAAACAGGCGTCTACCTGTTCTTTGATTATAGTCAGTTATGGAAAACTGCGCTTCTGCTCGACTCCAAAGTGATTTCTCTTTGGCTTTCAAGTTTTCGACTTGATGGGGTTTTTTTTGGCATCTTATTTACCCCAGCATAAGGAGAAACGCTCTGGATTAGGAGTCAGAAACTGGCTTTTTTTCTCTTGGCTCTTCCAAGAGAAAGGAAGAGTTAGGAGTTTTGGGTTTGAAAACCCAAACTTCACTCAACTTTCAAGCGATGCCACTTGGCTTTGGTCTCCCCTGTTGAAAACAAGGGTGTTGGTCAGATGCAATGATTTCCAGGGTCTCTTTTAGCTGCCGTGTAATTCACCGTTTTTAGGTATGGCTTCGAGGAGGGGGCGCTGGCTTCCCATCTGCCTCCCTTAGTAGGGGTCTCTGGCCTCAGCAGCTTCACTGAGCAGTGCCACCCGGGGTTGGCACCAAACACTGCAGCACAGCTCTTCAGACAGCGGTAGGCACTTAGCAGATCCTTAGCTCTTGCTTTCTCTTAATCATGAGGAAGTAGTTTAAAAGGGAAAGCCCTAACATTTATAAACCACTCTCACTTTTCTGCATCCTCATTTCCCGGCTGAGGCTCGGTAACGTGGAGGAGAACCTCCAGTCTGAACATACTGGACCCGAGATGGCTCTTCTCCAGGGAAATCCCAAAGGCCTTCTCTCCTGGGAGCACCAGACCCCAGAGGCAGCCAGGGAGGCTCAGGCTCCCCGGCCCTCACTTCCACACAGCCCCCAGTTCTGCCTGAATCGAGTAAGACAAAAATTATTAGGCTGTGGAAAGACTCCCTAGCGTCCAGCCTTTTCCCAGTGCTTACTATCTTGGCGACCTGCTAACTAGCTGGGCGACCTGCTAACTAGCTCGGTGACCTTTGCTAGCAATGCATGTGCCTCTGTCTCTGTGAGAAGTGTCATTGCGTCCACCTCCCAGGAAGGATTAAATGAGCTCTTCCAGGCCCAGTGCCCAGCGCAATGCAGCATAGAAATATGGGCTAATGTCACATCCCCTCCTGTGGAAGGGTAACCCAGCCTGAGACCCCCTCCCACTGCCATGCCCAGGGCCTCCAAAGAGACACCCGTCGATTGAGCTCAGCTCCTGGGAAGCTTGCAGGATCCTCTCTGTATCCGTCCGGTTCATCCGAACCTGAGGTCCGTGACTGGTAGGGGCTGCGCTTCTGTGCCTCTCAGCCATCGCCGTGTCACAGGCGTCCTTCTGGCTCACCTGAGGGACAGCACTTGTTGCCATCAGTAACGGTGACCCACTCCCACCCCTCCGGCTGTGGGGTGGCCTCTGCAGTTTTCTAAAGTTCTCCCGGTAAATGAGCCCCTCCTCCAGCACACACGCAACATACACATTTTCAGCTCCCAGCTCTCGCCCATCATAATCTGTGTTCCTCTCACAGGAGAGATTTTGGATGGAGAGCCCTCCCACCCTCATGCTGCCCCTCCATCTGCATTGAAGTCCCACATTAGAAAAATCAAGGGAAATAGCTCTGCTGGTGAGATTGGCCAACAGAGACAGGACACTGAATACTGTGGCTGAATCATGACAGTTTCAGGAAACAGAGACCACTTCCAAAATTGTGCGAAAGCACTTTTCTTTCAGTAGAAGGTTTATTTGGAGGAGAAGAGAGCCATGCGCCTGGCCTTGGAACATCTCATTCGTTTAACTATACCACACTCTGCTTCCACAAGGAAGCCTTCCTGTCTGCCACTTCTTCGGTTCCACAGTAGGAAGTGGCTTTGATAAAATCCTTGTGATATTCTTTCCAGCTCTCTGCAGCATCTGCTTAGGTGTCCATGAGGTTAATTTGTTGGATAAACTTCCACAGATCGCAACCCTGTTATGCTGTTAGCTTAATGCACCTGACTTTTAACAGATGTCTTAAGGATTCAATGCCACTAAAGGGACTATAGCATGAATCGAAGTAGACTCTTTGCAACATTGTAGTTTTAGGTACAACATGCTCGATTCGAAGGAAGATGAAAATGCACTGTGATAAACTAGAACCATGAGGATCAATTTGCAATATGTTCAACAGAGAAATTTGTTTGGAAATCAGAAAACAAAGAAAACCAACTAAATTAACTCCTCTGTGTGTGTGTGTGTGTGTGTGTGTGTGTGTTGTGTGAGGGTGTGTGTGGGGGGGGGGCTGTGTGTGTGATTTTGTTCCAAAATGTTTCTCAGACCTTTACATTCTATGAAACAAATATTCCAGTTTTAATTTTTATGCCAAATAAATGCAATATTGTTTGGACAGCCAAGGCTGGAATAGAATTTTAATTGAAGAACCAGGGGTTTTATAGATGGAGACGCTTGATGATCTGCAAAGCTTTAAATGGCTTATTGAATATTTAGGAACAGACACATTTCCCAGACAATTGGATTTATTTTGACTTTCATTATTTCAAGGTGACTAAAGAGTGAAAAGTCAAACTTTTTTCCCCCATTTTCTTAGGGAGATTGCGGTGAAGTATCACCCAGATGGCATAATATCAAGCGGGAGGATTAATGAATAAAGTTTTGGCAATGACTAATTACTTGTATTATCACTACTGAATAAAGGCAGAGTTCCATTGCTGGAAAAACTCATAGATCCTGGGTCTTTTTTGTTTTTATCATGTTCACCTGTTTTCATAATGGAACTCATCACTGGTCTTAGTGAAAAGAAAAGAAGGAAGGAGGCTGGCAAAATCCTTAAAGAAAACTTGGAGCCCTCACAGGGAGCCTTTAGGAGGGAAACCTGGAGTCCCCTGCAGGACACCCCAGTCCTGGGTGGAGTCTGATGCGAAGGGATGTACTAGGGCCTCGGAGAATCGCACTGCGCCCCAGGAACATGTTGGCATACATGTTATCTGAAGGTGATACATGGCATCAACAGCTTCTCACCAGATCAGCTGCCCTGATTCCAGCCAGAGATTCTAAATTGATTGATTGGAGATGGCCTTGGTATCTGAATTGTTTGGAGCTGACACACCAAATACCGGAGAGGGGGAGCTTAAACAACAGGCAGGCCTTTCTCATAGTTCTGGAGGCTGGATGTCTGGGAACAAGGCGTCAGCAGTGTTGGTTCCTCCTGAGGCCTCTATCCTTGGTTTATAGCCCACCATTTTCTCCCTACATCTTCACCTCATCTTTTCTCTGTGTGTGTCTGTGTCCAGTCTTGTCTTCCAAGGAAGGACACCAGTGGATTAAGGCCCACTCTAATGACCTCGTTTTACCTCAGTCATTCTTTAACGACCCCGTCTTTAAATACAGCCATAATCTGAGGTAACAGATTATGGGATTGAGACTGCAACATCTGAATTGGGGGAAACACAGTTCAGCCCATAATAGCATCCATGTTTGTTAAAAATTCCCCAAGTGACATCAAAGTGCAGCCAAAGCTGAGAGCCCTGGCATACACATAGCAGTCCCTAGAAAGCAGCATTACATGGTGGGTAAGGACACGGCTCTGTTAGGAGCTGAGTCGCCTTGGTCCAAATTCTGTTTCTGCTCCTTACTGGCTGTGCAGCCTGAGCAAGTTTCTTCATCTCTTTACGCTCCCATTTCCTAGGGGATTGGATTATTGAGTACCCACCACATAAGGTGGTTGTTCATGTTAACAGTTCAAGGACCAAAGTGAAAAGTCAATGGCCAAATTTTTACCTCATGGTTGGAGTTTTGTTTAATTGGGATAGTACGAGTGATGAAAAATCTAAATCTAAACCAGCTAACTAGGGTCCATGGCCAAATGCAGTCAACTCTTGTTCTTATAAATTTAAAGCTTACTGGAAAATAGGCATGTACCTTTGTTTATATGTTGTCTGTGGCTGCTTTCCTGATACAGTGGCAGAGTTGAGTTCTTGCAACAGAGACCCTATGACACACAAAGACTGAAATATTTTCTTTCTGGTCTTTACAGAAAAAAAATTGCCGATTCGTGGTTAAATCAATATATAGATAACATTTGTTATGATTAAGCACCTGGCTACTAATTGTACAAATGTCCCCATTGCCCTTTTCTTAAATTTCAATTCAATTACTGGCTGTGTGACTTAGGGCCCTTATTTAACTTCTCCATGCTTCAGTCTGGTTCTTCATCTGTAAGATATGGTTAATAATATAAGTATTGTTTGCTCTCTGGATTTATTATTTTCTGAGTTATTTTCGTAAATTCAGAGAGTGAGAGAAACACATTATCCAAAAAATTCAGTTCCTATGTTTTGGACAGCTAATTCCGAATCACAAAGAATACCAATACTGTCTCGAAGATATTGTCTACATCAACCAGCTCTAGGGCTTGATGCTGAAGTTTAAGAATTAAATGATCATGTACATAAATGTATAGCCTAGTGTCTGGAATGTGGCTGGTGCTCAGGCACGTTAGCAACAACAGCAGCAGGACCCAGCTGTCGTGAGCCGACTTGGTGTGGGAAGGGGGCCACCATCCATGTCCTCATCTACCATTTGGCTGCAATCACTCCTGTCAGCTCCGTGTATAAGTATGGAGGCAGGCAAAATTCACAGCATATAAGCAAGAATCAAAAAAATTAATGAACAAGGAGTTTCCTGGTGGCCTCGAGGGTTAAGGATCTGGCATTGTCACTGTTTTGTCTTGGGTCATTGCCGTGGCGTGGATTCTATACCTGACCAGGGAACTTCCACATGCTGTGGGAGTAGCAATAAAATAAAATAATGAATAAACAAAAACAAAGCATACAATGTATTCCACCCTTCATTCTTATAAGATCCTCATCGGGTTTCTCCCAGGAGACTCAACAGTGGTGCCTGAACTGCCGAGGATGCTGGGGGAGGAGCAGAGGCAGTGACACCTGTTTTGAAAGCAACGATTTATTCTGGTACATTTGCATCACACTGGGTTCTCCCCTGGCACTTTAGGAGCATGGCTCGCTGGTCCCTCCCCACAGCACTTGTTTCCTCCCAATCTGCACAGGAAGAAACTGAGATTTGGGAAAGTTACACCATCAAAGGACACACAAGCCCATAAAAAACAGAGCCAGGATTCAAACCCAATTCCAGGTATGTCCAAAATCCATCTTTTGTGCAGGAGGGATGACTGGGCTTCGGAGGGAGAGCCAGACACGCCATGTAACAAAAGCGGCTCTTACTGTCAACCCAACAGTTAAATCCTTCAGAGGGCACCGCCCCCCCCATGACTCCCTTTGTCACCTGTGAGGGGTTCCACCACTTGCCAAGGATCCGTGGGTTCCCAGGAGAGGAGAGTGTGGGGCAAGCCCTGCCTCACCTCCTGTCCCCCACCTCCTTCTCTATCAGCCCGCAGCACGAGGCAGAGTCGGTGGGCATAGGTGGGCACCTATCCCACCTGTCCCTGAAGATGACATGCCAGTAGCTGGTCCCTCCAGGTCCAGGACTTCCTCCTGAGAGCCCTGGATCGTGGGAAGGACTCAGTGACCTCTAGGAAAGTGAGGGTAGTTCTGCTCTCACTCAGTTCCTGCAAAAGAAGGAATCTGGGGGGGTGGGGGTGGGCAAGGGAGAATCCTAGACTTCAGGGAGAAGTATTAGGATTATTCTTTCCAGGAGAAACAACACCGAAGCTCATAGAATTTACAGGCCAGCCAATGTATTTGGCATTTGCAAGCAGAGACACACTGTGTGTGTGAGAAGGGAAGAGTTCCTTAGACAGGGGCTTTCAGGTTGCCTGGAACCAACAGGTGCCTGTGTCTGGCTCGAGTGCCATTTGTGTATCTTTTCTCAAATCGTGGAAGAACTACCCACACAATTAAGGATGATTCTTTCCACAGCGTGGGTAACCTCAGGTCTCATCTATGCTAATGAACAAAATGTGTGATGCTATGACTATCATTAAAACTGAGATAAAAATTTAAAGAAATAAATAAGACCTCTCTGCCGTGTCAGGCTCAGAGTCACTGGTTTCCCTGGAATGTCGCCTCTAATTGGCAGCGGGAGCTGCTCCATAACATTGGTTGGTATGCAGAGAGATGCGGTTGGGTTTATTTTCATGCTCTTTGAATGTGGAAGCCATCAATTTGAACAGAACATTTTAATGTACTGCTGGAGGAGGAAAAGAGAATTCTAACAAGAGATAGTTAACAACTTGTACTTTTTTATTAGTTTTTCTTTCCAGATACTTTCTGCAGTCCTAAATGGTATAAATCAGGTAAAAAATATGTCAGGATATATTTGATTTCTGTAGCTGTTCGTAGACATTGGATTTTATTCTTCTTTTGAGCTCTTGCAAATTTCCAGTGGATGGAAAGCCCTGAGGAATTACCTTGTGTGCATATATGTGTGTGTGTGCTCTGTGTGTGTGTCCAAAAGCCTAGCATCTGGCATAGAAAACAGAAAGAGATGCAAAAAGAGAAGAACATGCCTCCTCCTTGTAGAACGCCTGCAGTCATTCATGCATGAATTTGCTGCTTCTGGCAAATGTGCATCAGGTGCATCACAAAGCTATTCTTATCTCGTCTTATCTTACAGTCTGACCCCAAGCTACCTGAGGGTCTGGTGTGACTTCCTAGCCTGCCAGGGTTTTGCATGTGTCGCACACTGTATGGTTTCCTTTATAACAGCAGGGAGTTCCCGGGTGGTCTAGGGGTGAGGATTTGGTGCTTTCACCACTGTTGTGCTCAGTAGGATCCTTGGTCTGGGAACTGAGATCCCACATCAAGCTGCTGCATGCCTTGGCAAAAAAAAAAAGAAAAGAAAAAGAAAAAAAATCGACATTTGTAACAGCAAAAATTCCAGTCGTGGAAGCTCAGCGTTCTAAAGACTTGAAGCCCCAGCCTGGTGCTTGGCCAGTGGTGGGCATCTCCCAAAGTTTCCTACCCCGACTCCTGCACCCTCTTCCCCACTGCAGCCCAGGCGCTTGGCGTTTCCCCTCCTCCTCTCCCAGCTGGGGCTGGGGCATGGGCACAGTTCCAAGGGGCTGGTCATCACAAAGCAGCGAGCTTGCCTAACAGGGTACCAGCCCCCAGGCGGTGCAGGCTTCTCGTTTGCAGCGCCCTTGTGGTACAGATGGTCCTCGCGGGATTCTTGTTGTCCGTTTCCCTTTTATCTGCGACCTGCATTTGGGAGGAAAACATTTTTGTGTTCAGACATTCGCACTTGCTTTGTCTCCTGGTTGTCTTCCAAGTGGGTGACTGCTGGCACGGAGGTGTCTGTTCTTGAAGATAAACCCTCTGCTAGCAGGGAGCAAGGTGTCTTTTGTGATTCATCACCACTTTCCCTGGCTCCAGTGCCTGCGGTTGGGCCACCGCACGGTGGGTAGCAGACGTCTTTATTAATGACAATGATGATGACGACGCGAGATACTTTGGATGCCTGCTAAGAGTGTCCAAGGAGCTCCATAATTTTAAAATGATGGATTAGCTAGAACCAAAGTGTGTGTCTGTGTGAGTTTTATTCTGGTGAGATGGCAACTGTCAAATCCTTTTGCAACTGCTTTAAAAGACAAAAACAGAGTTCCTGTTGTGGCTCAGCAGAAACGAATCTGACTAGTATCCATGAGGATGTAGGTTCAATCCCTGACCTCACTCAGTAGGTTAAGGATCCGGCGTTGCCATGAGCTATGGTGTAGGTTTCAGATGTGGTTCAGATCTGGCGTTGCTGCGGCTGTGATATAGGCCGGCAGCTGTAGCTCCAATTCAACCCGTAGCTTGGGAACTTCCATATGCCTCAAGAACAGCCCCCAAAAGACAAAAATGAAATACAGTTAAAATAAAATAAAATAGCCAAGGGGGAGGGGAAGGGAATGGGAGGGATTGGGAGCTTGGGGTTAATAGATGCAAACTATTGCCTTTGGAATGGATTAGCAATGAGATCCTGCTGTGTAGCACTGGGAACTATGTCTGGTCACTTATGATGGAGCAGGATAATGTGAGAAAAAAGAATGTATACATGTATGTGTGACTGGGTCACCATGCTGTATAGTAGAAAATTGACAGAACACTGTAAACCAGCTATAAAGGGAAAAAATTAAAATCATTATATAAAAAAAAAAATTTTTTTTTTGTCTTTTTTGCCATTTCTTGGGCTGCTCCCGCAGCACATGGAGGTTCCCAGGCTAGGGGTCAAATCGGAGCTGTAGTCGCTGGCCAACGCCAGAGCCACAGCAACGTGGGGTCCAAGCTGCATCTGCAACCTACACCACAACTCACGGCAATGCTGGATCCTCAACCCACTGAGCAAGGCCAGGGATCGAACCCACAACCTCATGGTTCCTAGTCAGATTCATTAACCACTGAGCCACGACGGGAACTCCAAAAATTTTTTTAAAAAGACAAAAAAGTCTCATTCTCGAAAGCACGGGAAGATTTTAAGACATTCTGCTTTGGGGAACCTGCTAAAATTCCGTAAATCAGATTTATTTAATTGATTTAGCTCTGAAATTGATCATGTTGGTGATGTATAAACAATAATGTCAACAGTTGTTTCCTTTTATCGAGAACATACCTTGTGTCACATAATGCCAGTTACTTCATGGTGTCTCTTTTCATTCTCACTTAAACTCTGCAAAAAGGCGACATGTCCAGTTTTCAAAAGAGGAAGTTTTTGACGGGGTTGAGCAGGGCCGGTGAGGGGGGCTGCTGTCAGGCCTCCGAACCTCAATTTGTCAGCCCCTAAAGTCTCTGCTTTTCCTGTGATGCAGCAAGCCTCCTCGGAAATATTGGGACTCACTCCAGTACAGTTAAAAATATATGTCTTTTCAGGATAAAAATTCAATCAAATCAGAAATTGAAAGGGCTTTTGTTATTGTGATATCTTGGGTGACTAAACGAAATGAACCGTTCCCACGAGCTCATTGACACACTTCTATTCTGAGTGCCCCAAAGCTCTGCCAACTCCTTCAGCTACAGATCTGAAAGCTTTTCACAACCCCTTAAGCTGGAGATTGGGGCCGGCCTCTATTGTGGTGGAGTGCAGGCCAGTGTGGTGAACAAAGCTCTTATCATCATCAGCAAAGCTCAGGAATGTGAGTCACTAGGTAACCACTGTTGCCCCGAGGTTTTAAATCTGCTCAGCTCCTGAATTAGCTGATTCTTGTGCTTACAGAGCTTATTTGCAGCATCTTCCTGAAGATCAAATAGGCATTTACCAGGTGTGTGTGTTGGGGGGGAGGAGGCAGGGAGAGCTGGGGCCTTGAATGAGCCCCTTAGACCCAGACTCAGGACAAGGAGCATTAAAAGAAGACCAGTAGATCGGGAGTTCCCTTTGTAGCTCTGCAGGCTATGAACCCAACGAGTATCCATGAGGATGCAGGTTCGATCCCTGGTCTTGTTCAGTGGGTTAACTTAAAGATCCGGCGTTGCCGTGAGTTGTGGCATAAGTTGCAGATGGTGCTGGGATCTGGTGTGGCTGTGGCTGTGGCTGTGGCATAGACCTGCAGCGGTAGCTCTAATTTGACCCCTAGCCTGAGAATTTCCATATGCCACAGGTGGGGCCCTAAAAAAATAAAATAAAATAAGGTCATGGAGCTCAGGATCCAATGAGAGGGTGGGAAGCTTAGTGAATCAAGTATAGTGAGCCTTGTATAACCAGCTGGGTGCTTTGGCCTTTGTGGGTCAGATAATGGAGATTTTAAGCAGGACATTTATATGTGGCTATGTTTCAGAAACTGACCAGTGGAAATGTGGAGCAAGAGCTGGGAGCTCTTGTCTCATACAGAGAAGAGGGAGAACATGACTTGGGAGGCCACCGCAGGGCCAGGTGAGGCCACAAGGCTGAAGCATAGTCTTCTGGAGTTGCTCTTGACTGCACCCCCCCCCCCAGTTTTTATACCTTGTAAGCTCTTCTTGGCACTTTTGATGAGGCCACAGGAGTCCTTTCTTTACACTCTGAGCTGAGGCTCTGTCCCTTCAGTGGAACATGCTGAGAGAAAGCAAGTCGAGCTTGGGGCAGGGCCCATCTGCTAAAGCGGGAAAGAGCAGATGCAACCAGAGCCCAGGCCTGGCCTTGGGTCAGCATGCTCTGGAAGCTTCCTGCTGTAGGGTGACCATGGGCTCCCTGGGACTCCAGAGGAAACAAGGACGCTGTTGAAATGAAAATATATCGGTAAAGATGAGTTCCCTTCACTCATCTTTCCCTGTTGGATGGAGGCTCTGTGCCCATGAAAGGGACTCCAAGCCAGAGACCTCTGTAAATTCACACCTGAGTGGTAGCTCCATCTGCCCATGCTGTGGTCATTCCTGGACCCTATCTTCTTTGATAAGCCTAATACAGAGTAAAAACCACAGGAAATCAGAGTTAGATCATAGTGCAACCCCTAACCTGTTTATACCTCACCAGGCCAGTTACCTCGTTTCAGATGAGACAAGATTGGGTGCGTTCAGGCTGCTAAGGCCACGGACTAGTTACCTCACTTCATTCATTCAACAGACAGCAAGTCATCGGAGCCTGTTCTGGCCTGGCCCTTCCTACAGAGTGAAGATGCAAAGACTCACACTCTGGGGCCCGGTCTCCTCATCAGGATGAGGAAATTCGATTAGATGATCCCAAAGTTAATCCCTACCTATGCAGCAGAGATTGACATAGTGCTGTACACCAACTGTCCTCTAATAAAAATGAAAAATCTTAAAAATTTAAAATAAAGAAGATGTGACCATTGGGGGAAGCTTGGTGAAACATACAGGGGATCTGTCTGTACTAACTTGAATCCTCCTGTGACTCCATACTTATTTCAAAATAAAAGGATTTTAAAAATTAAAAAAAAAAACAAGTTTAAATCTCTACAATTCATCTGCTTTTCATTTCCCTTGGTGTTATGATCAAACCACTTCCTCATTTTGGACTTTGGTGAAGGTCCAGTAAGGTGGCAGTCAGACATTCATTCCTCCAGCTACTATTCCCCACTCCCTTTATGAGGAAATTGGTGTGAAAAGTGAGGAAGATTAATCGTCTCAAGAAGGGCTGGCCTAGGAAGGCACGTTCTGGCATTTTTTAAGATACACCTGTGTGCTGACCCCAAGCCGGCACTTTATACATATTACCTCACTGAAATCCTAGCCCAGAAAAGGTTCACCCGACTGCCACATGGCCCTTCTGAGCCAGCCCTTCAGGGGTGTGTTAAATTTGGAATAAATACATCTTTAAAAAGGTCTTTTTCCTAAGGAAGAGTCCCAGATAAGAAGTGCAGCATAAGAGAACACATTCTAAGTAATGCACATGAAGATCGGCTTGTGTTTTTACACTCATTTCACTTATCTTCCAAATATTTGGTGTTTGTCATTTGTAAAGGGTGATTCCTCAGCAAGAATCCAACTCCCCTTAGCTGCACAACTTCCTTCTCGTACACTTTTCAGATGGAAAGTGACTCCACAAAAAGATTTTCAGGAACAGCGTCATTCTTTTAGGAAATGGTCAATACATCAAGAGACCCAGTGTTTTACTAGAAAAGACGTTAGAAGGGAGCATTGTATGCCCATCTGTGTGATCTTCGGGTTTCCCATGGGGCAAAAGGACATGGCCCAAGATGTCAAAGTCAAAGCCATGCAATTCATTTTTTTTTTTTTAGTTTAATTTTATTGGAGTAGAGTTAACTTAAAATGTTGTATTCGTGTCAGGTATACAGCAAAGGGAATCAATCATACATATAAATAGATTCCTTCTTTTTTTCCATATAGGTTATTACAACTATTGCTGTACAGCAGGTTCTCAGCAATCACCTGTTTTGCACAGTAGTGTGTTCATCTCGTCCCCAACCTCCCAGTTCTTCCTCCCCACAGCAGTTTCACCTGTGGTAGCCATAAGATTGGTTTTGAAATCTGTGAGTTTATTTCTGTTTTATAGGTAAGTTCTTTGGTGTTATTTTTTATTGGATTCCATACATAAGTGATATGTATTTGTCTTTCTCTGTCTGACTTATTTCACTTAGTATGACAATTTCTAGGTCCATCCATGTTGCTGCAAATGGCATTATTTCATTCTTTTTATGGCTCAATAATATTCCTTTGTGTATATGTACCACGTCTTCTGTATTCCTTCTTCTGTCGATGGACATTTAGGTTGCTTCTATGTCTTGGCTGTTGTAAATAGTGCTTCTGTGAACACTAGGGTGCACGTATCTTTTCGAATTATGGTTTTCTCTGGATATATAAAGGCCGTGCATGGGAAGCAGAAATTAATGTCTTCTCCCAAAGCTGACCTTGCACAATTGCTCGTCAGAATAGCAGATTTATTCTATTTCTCCTCATGATGTTTGTTGTTGGTCGTGCTGCCTTCCGAAGCATGACACAGTGCCCAGGGACAGGACGCAGGTTTAATGGACCAAAAGTATAATCTGAGGCCCCCCTCTCTGCAGCCCATATACATTTGGCAATGGGACAGGATAACACATTATGTTACACTATTTTGAAAACAAACACCTTGGCTTAAATATGACCAGGATCATTAGTTACTCAAAAGATCATCTCAACTATTTTCTGTTTTCAGGGAAGTTTTAAGACTCTTTCTTAAAGCTGTATTTTAGGAGTTTCCGTCGTGGCTCAGTGGTTAATGAATCCAACTAGGAACCATGAGGTTTTGGGTTCGATCCCTGGCCTTGCTCAGTGGGTTAAGGATCCGACGTGGCCGTGAGCTGTGGTGTAGGTCGCAGACGCAGCTCGGATCCCAGTGTTGCTGTGGCTGTGGTGTAGGCCGGTGGCGACAGCTCCGATTCGACTCCTAGCCTGGAAACCTCCATATGCCACAGGAGCAGCCCAAGAAATGGCCATAAAAAGACCAAATAAAAATAAAAAATAAAAAAATAAAGGTTGTATTTTATTAGCATTAGCTATGGCTGTTGGCTCCACCAAAGAATTGTGTGTGTTTGCTGATGTCCCCAGACTAATTGCTGTGGCTAATGTAACACTATCTCTTTCTGTAACTGTTAACTACTGAGAGCAAAAGAGAAATTTGTCTAAAGTCAAAATATGAAGAGTTTTATTTATTACAAGATGTCAAAAGGAGAGAGTGTGATTTGTATCGGATTCAAAACCACAGTGAGACTTTTGGAAACGTTTTTCACAGTAGACCTTTCTTCCAGTAATTCACAGAAAAACGAAGCTTTGAAGTACTGCATTAATTATCAAACATTGGAGGACCCTTTGGTAGAAAGTCAAAACAACCCTTAAATTAGCCAGTTCACCATAAACATACAGCGGTCTTATTTCTTTTACTCATAAGCATCTGTGTACTGGATATTAAAATACACATGCAAGAAAAGATGCATTCTTAACCAAAGCCACGTCTTCTGTTTTCTTCCTTTCTTCCCTTCTTGTTTACCCAGTTTGGGCTAATCTGCCAACACAGTGTAGTTCCATCAAGTCACTAGGGAAATAAAGGGTGGCTGTTGCACAAACTTAGAGAATATAATAAATGCACTACGTGATTGGTAATGAAGGAATATGGCCTTCAGATTAAAAGCAGTGGAATAATGTCAGATGTTACACAAGGGCTTCGTTGAAATTGCCGAAAAATAGCAAGTATTTCATGTGGGCCTATTTTCCCAGAAATGCAGTTTTTAAGAAGCTGTCTCTCACTCTCTTCCTGTTCTGTATTCACTTTTAGGAATAATAGTTACGATATTTAAAAGATCTTCTACATGGTATGATGCTGGAAGTGTATCTACCATATTTTTATACTTGCTGGGGACTTTACAATGGAATCCTTTTGGATCTATTATTCATACATCCATGTGAAATACTTATGTACATCTCTTTTATGGGAAAACGTGGCTGAAGAGGGGCAGGAAAGCTGTGATGTCACCGTCTGAAGCAAACCAGGCCCTAAAGAGGGAAATAATGGAGGTTCCTTTCTCTTGGAGACATCTGAGACATCCACACAGGTGCCAGGCTCATGCCCTTCCCAGACATAGCCACAGGCTCTCGAGTGTCACCTGGGCTTTGTATTTATTGCGTTTTCACATTTTATATACATTTTCATTTTTAGAAACAAAGCCGGGCTCATGGTATCAATTGCAAATAGCAATAGCGGATGGACTAAGCAACTAAAGACATGTCACGTGTAAACAACAGGAGACACTGCCAGCTCTGAAACACTTGGCAAAGGAGGTGAGGCGTGCAGATGAGTCACAGTGGCAGGTGACTTCTAAATGGCTTAGGTTTGATTTCAGTTTGCATTGTTTGGTTAACTTCAGAGTGTGCTGAGAATCCAGTGCTGAAACGAGACAGTACGTCACGCTGAAAATTCGTTTTGGAAGGAACAGGGAAACTAGCTAGTTAGCCAGTTTCTTTGGCTTACCCAGACCTTTCTTCCCCTTCACTTTCTCTTCTTCATCAATCAACTTCGCTAAAGACATAATGCTAATAAAACCCCAGAGGAGGAGGCCAGGCAGAGGGAGGTTCTTGACAGATGAGACTCAGAAGAGGAATACAGCATCCCTTTGGGCCCCAAGTGGACTGTGGGATGGAGTGTCTCCTGATTCCTGTCACTCACCAGAGTCGGTGGTGGGGGAGGCACGGTGGAGTGAAGGAATGGATGACAGAACAGGCTTCTTGGTCCGCTGATGGATCTGGTGGAAAGGGCCTGTGTTTAGCTCTCAGAACCTCCCTGGGCCCCCATGGGCTGTGAAAGGTATGTGCAGGCATCCTCGGGTGCGCTGGGGAGCCACAGGCAAGGGTCTCCTGGTGCTGGCTACAGAGCAGACTGAACCTATAGCTCAGGCGGACCAGCACGTCCAGGAACGAGGTGGGAACTGCAGCCAGATCGCAGAGGACCACAGAGCACCAAGCACAGAGAACATTCAGTGTTCACATGATTTAGCAGCCACGACCAGCAGAGCAGTCGGTGACCACAGGAGGCAGGAAAGACCACGGCAACAGAACCGATGCAGACCGAGGGAGCAGCCCTCTGAGGGAGAGGTCACTCCAAGGCCGCTTCCTCCCCCTCACCAAGAGGACACATACCCAGACACCCCCAGCTGCCATCCTGGAAAAGAGGACAGAGGAGGTGGCTCTCTCAGGGCCAGCATCTACCTAAAGGGGCTGTCCTGAACAGAGACCGTTCTGCCAGAGGGGCTTGCGCTGGCCTGAATGGACTTGCCTCTCTGGGCAGGAGGGTAAGGAGTGGCTGAAAAGGAAGATTCGATCAGATACTGAAGACATCGTGAGGCTACATTTTTTCTACACCAGAGTATCGTGCATGAATTTGCCACCGTGCCATACTAAGAATGAGTGGAGACCGTATTTACATCATCTCTCCTTTCTCCCTGGCTCATGTTCTTTCTCATGTATGGCGGGTCAGCAAGGCTGACAAGATCACGGGGACCAAAGCTCTTTCCAGTGGACCAAACTGGAGTGGCTCCTGTGCTCAGAAGATGCTCCGACGTCTTTGCCCTGTACCTTGGTCCAGGCTGTCAGGGACATCTATGGCAAGTGTCCGCGGAAGCCAGAAACTCAAATAAAGACCTGAAGCACTGAATTTAGAGAGAAGACATCTTCTCAGAATGACCTCAGATAGTTGTGCAAATTATATAACCCATCTCCATCCCACCGCCTTCCAAGATAACCTTTCTCTGGTTAAGAATCCTGGTGAGAAATGGAAGAGACATATGTACCGCGGAAGAAAAAAGACGGAAAACCTTTGCTGTTCCAGGCCCAGTGCTTGCTGAGAAGAGCTTGAAGGTTTTTTTGCAAGATATTCAGGGTTGACTGTGTTTTAATCAAAATAATCCACTTTTATTTTTTAATGTGTTAACATAGATAAATTGTGACCAAAGAAAATCTCATTCCATTTAGGTTCTTCAGATATGCATGCGTTGGATCTGTTAGTTACTGTCCTGACCAATAAGCGATGGGAACTTGGAAATTATAGCCATCGAGTTGAGAGATAATCCTGCCCCGGAAATAACATTGCAAAGTGGAAATTCACAGCCTCCTCTTTATGCTGTCTACACAGTGAGCGTTGATTTTTATCCCTGAATTCTGTCCTTCTTGCATTCCATATGACCACCCCACACACGTAATTCAATTCAGTGAAGGAAACTACCAAAGTTGATCTAGAGCAATTTCCAGAATTTCCCAATTTCCTTCATGTCCCCGGAAAGGGGGATGAAAGTGCTCTCTAAGGACCGTGTGCAGTCAGTGTGAGAATTAAGGGTCTAAAGCCAATGGAACCAATAGAAATATAATACAAGCCAAGTATATAATTTTTAACCTCCTATGAGCCACATTCAAGGTGAAACTAATTTTAATAATATATTTTATGTAGCCCAGTATATCCAAAATATTATGTCAGCATGTAATCAATAAAAAATTATTCAGGAGAGAGTCTACATCCTGTTTTACATACTGAGTCTTCAAAATCCATTCAGTAGTTTGTACTTCCAGTGTATCTAAAATTGGTTACTTTTTTAAAATGAAGATAGTTTTGGTAAATGTTGTAAACTTTTATAAAGTTTTACTTTTTACAAGCTTGCCAAAATTTCCCATGCTAAAGAAATCTGCTGGGGAAAAACAAAAAAAAAAGAAAAAGAAATCTGCTGGGACTTTTTCTCTCCATCAAGGAGAAAACTTCTGCTGCCCTCTGCGGAAACTGCTGTGCTCTTTGGCTCATGCTGCTGTCACTTCCGCTCAACCAGAACCACTCAGAAACGAAGATTAACGTGGAGTCAACATGGCAGCTCTACGACGTCCGTTGTGTTTGCTTGACCTGTAGGCAGACAAGTGTGAAGAGCTCTCCCGCTAGCAACTGAAATTGTCCTCAAATGGGAAAAAAAAAAAAAAAAAAGCAATATCTTTAATTAAACTTAGGGACAGTAAGACAGGAGCAAAGTTTTCATCTTCTAGATGGCCTCACAGATTAAAATTAGATTTCTGCATCTGCATAATGAAAGAAATGCTGTGAAAGAAAGCATTTGGAGTTAGGAGAGAGAATTGCATCGGTGGAGCTCTCTTGGGGCAGCCCTTCTTGGGTTGCGCACAGCACCAGACGTTACACGGCTTAAGCACTGGGCATTTGTGTTTGGCAGTGCAATAGAATTTACATTTTATGCACAATTAGTCTGATTAATGTATAGTTGTAGGTAGGTTTGGGCATAAAATTGAGAATAAGTCCGTCAGTGTAATTTTTTTTAGGATTTTTGAGGGGGGGGACTGATAAAGGAAGGCTGCAAAAAAAATTTAGTTCATAGATGCAAACTCTTGCCTTTGGAATGGATAAGCAATGAGATCCTGCTGTAGAGCACTGGGAACTATATCTAGTCACTTAGGATGGAGCATGATAATGTGAGACAAAGAATGTATATATGAATGTGTGACTGGGTCACCTTTCTGTACAGTAGAAAATTGACAGAACCCTGTAAACCAGCTATGATGGAAAAAATAAAAATCATTTTAAAAAAATTTAGGCAAGCAAAAAAAAATTGGACTTGCTTTTTCGTAGTAGCTCTTGAAGATGGTTGAAGTTTCCCACCAAAGCACAGACTACTGCTCTTATGTATGTCTCCTCAAAGTTGTTCACATCTTGGGTCAGGGGAGGGAAAGGATTCTCAAACAAAATAACTTCTTTTGTCAAAGCAGTGGTTGAAAAACGGGAGCTATGCTCAGAGACATTAATCATCATAGGACATAAAATAGCGTTGCACACAAAATGCTTCATCC
The DNA here is from genome assembly GCF_054392235.1 of Sus scrofa. Classification (NCBI taxonomy): domain Eukaryota; kingdom Metazoa; phylum Chordata; class Mammalia; order Artiodactyla; family Suidae; genus Sus; species Sus scrofa. Next base: position 6,478,811 of record NC_139383.1, read on the forward strand.
ACTAATAGGGAAAAATTATGTGCCCATTTGCTGGAACAAGTATAGCAAAGCCAAAGTAACATTTTTTTTCCTTTTAGCAAATTATCATGAATACAAATTAGCCCTTATGCCCACAGATAATTCCCTGCCGAAATGTGGGCCAGCCCTCTGGTTTACTATCCATCAGTTCTACGGGTGTATTTAGGAAAGGTTTAGAGGAGTCTTACGGATTTCACTTTCTTGCAGTCTTTTCCTTGGCTGCAATTCATTTATTAACAAATCAAAGCATTTATTAATGTACATAGAGTCTGCAGATTTTTTTTTTTTTTGTCTTTTTGCCATTTCTTGGGCTGCTCCCATGGCATATGGAGGTTCCCAGGCTAGGGATCTAATCGAAGCTGTAGCCGCCAGCCTACGCCAGAGCCACAGCAACGCAGGATCCGAGCCACGTCTGCGACCTACACCACAGCTCACGGCAACGCCGGATCCTTATCCCACTGAGCAAGGGCAGGGATCGAACTCACAACCTCATGGCTCCTAGTCAGATTCGTTAACCACTGCGCCACGACAGGAACTCTGAGTCTGCAGATTTAACGAAAGTATGGAAGTCACACCTTTCTACTGGCAATCCTTACACTGGTTCCTAGGATTTTAACTCCGTTATAACATCCCATATGCAAAATATATTTATGCCTCAAAACCATTGTATGATATATTAACTGTTCAGGCCCTTCTACGATGAAAACATAGCTAAAAGAGACAAGAATAAATACATATATATATTTATATATAATGGTATATGTGTGTGTGTGTATATATAATGGTGTATATATGTGTGTGTATAATGGTGTATATATGTGTGTGTGTATATAATGGTGTGTGTGTGTGTGTGTACCCCACTAAAGTTTGTGATTACATTTCTCTTTGAAGACTCTGCTACAACTACAAAACAGACACATTACTGTCCCCTGAAACAGAAATGCTGGTTTTAAGATAATTTATTCTAAAATCTTCATGAACACATTTTAAAGTTTTGAGGAAATAGAGCCTACTAGTGATGCCAGTGAATTTCAGTTTCATCAGCATCTTCTTCCTGATTTTCCAATGAGCTGCTGAAAGTATTTTGAGGACAGAAGGAACACATTGAAAAGGGGGTGTGCACATCACTGAGGATACTGCTTCATGCACTGACTCTCCCTTCAAGTTCAGCATTAGTCCAAAGTTGAAAAAGGGTAGGATCAGGAGGGGATGGGACAAACCTGATGTGTCGCATCGCTTTCCCACTCGGAGAACCTTTTGCTCCAAGCTGCAAAGGCCACCAAATCAAAGGACACACAGAGGTGTGGGTCAGGGGGCAGCTGAAGGCAGCGAAGCAGGAAAGGGAGGCTAGACTAGTGCAGAAGCCACGAGAGAGACCCACAGTGTATCAAAGTCAGTACATGAAGCAAGGGATAGACAGCAGGGCTCGGAAGATGGGAGCAGAGAGGAAGAGAAAGAAAGGAAAGCCAGAGGTAGTGCTGGGCAAGGCCGACCTAGATCCGTCAGGGCTGTATGAGGCTGCAAGCAACAGAAAACCCAACCACAGATGCTTCCACAGCTAGAGGGTAATTTTCTCACATCCCGAGGCGGTCAGAGGAAATGTAAGCTATTTGCGTATACTATTAACATATTATTATACACTATTAATGTTAGATGTTATAGCTAGCATTAATATATCAATTATATAATATACTATATAATACAATGATATCATATTACTAATTCATATGTTAACATACTTATCCTCTGGATAGTCTCCTAAACAGATATTTAGAATTCCCTGAAATAAAAATATTTTCAAAATCTCCAAATTTTCACCAGCTTCTCATTTGTCCTCATAATGGGCTTTGGGGTTATTTTTTAAAGGAGGAGGAGGAGGCAGGGAGGGTTCAGCATCGTTTCAAATCATGAGAATATGACTTTAAACTCCTGTTTGAGTGTATTGGTAGTTCTGTAAATCAGACTCTATCTTTGCCCTTAAAATGTTCCAGAGGCTTCCTTTTATAATGAGAATAACATTGCGCTTGGTCTAAAAGACCCCACATTTGATCTAGCGGGTCCCTCCCTACCTCTCCACGGACACCTGAGAGCACTGCCTCTTTCATCATTTTCCAGCCGTGGGGACCTCCTTCGGACATAAGCTCCTTGGGTGGGCTTGGGTGCTCTGCTCTGACAGCTCCAACCAGGTCTAGAAGCCTCTTTATTTATTTTTTATTTTTTTATTTCCCCAATATATTTTTTTTCTACTGTACCACATGGTGACCCAGTTACACATACATGTATACATTCTTTTCTCTCCCATTATCATGCTCCATCATTAGTGACTAGACATAGTTCCCAGTGCCTCACAGCAGGATCTCCCATTGCTAATCCATTCCAAAGGCAATAGTCTGCATCTATTAACCCCACACCCAGTCCATCCCACTTCCTCCCTCTCCCCCTTGGCAACCACAAGTCTATTCTCCAAGTCCATGATTTTCTTTTCTGTGCAAGGTTCATTTGTGCCATATATTAGATTCCAGATATAAGTGATATCATATGGTGTTTGTCTTTCTCTTTCTGACTTAACTTCATTCAGTAGGAGAGTCTCTAGTTTTATCCATGTTGGTGCAAATGGCATGATTTTGTTCTTCTTTACGGCTGAGTAGTACTCCATTGTGTATATATACCACATCTTCCTAATCCATTCCTAGAAGCCTCTTTCCCCAGACATTCTGCATAGCCAACAGCCTCCCCCGGGTCCTGGGTGCCCTTCCCTGGGTCTGCCCGCTGGAGCAGCCAGGGCAACCTTGGCAATGGTCCCCATCCCTTTTTGTTTCTTGTGGCCCTACTGTCAAGTGCAAGGAAACGATTTGTCCTTTTGTGTGTTTATTGTTTCTCTTGTTCACCTCTCTATCCTCAGACTCCGCATGGTATCTGGCACATAGAGCTTCTTATATATAAAATCCTTCCTTGTATATTAATTACTAATATATATTTCTTTAAGAATATATATGTGTTCTTTTCTCTTTTTTGGGGCGCACCCATGGCACATGGAAGTTCCCAGGCCAGGGATCAAAGCTGAGAACAAACTGCGACTTACGCCACAGCTGTGCCAACACTGAATCCGTAACCTGCTGCACTGCAGCAGGAATGCCCTCAGATTTTCTTTTTTGTTGGAACAAGGCAAAGTGTACATCTTTTAAGGGAACTTCAGAGATCTAAAACCTCAGGCCCAGTTGAACTCTGCCATCCTGTCCACTCCAAACCCCTTCTCCTCTATGCTTTTTGTTATTTATTACTTTATATAAGTATATATGTAATTTAAGATGGTAAAACTAGTAGCCTATCAAAGAAATACTTGTTTGTAGTTAGTTGAAAGTGTTAAATATCTCCACTACCCCTATCCTTTATTCCTGTAGAATCATTTTTGCTCTTCGGCTTCACCAATTATTTAGTAAGATGTCATGATTTCAAAATCATATCATTTTATTTACCACGAAGGAGAAATTTTTAAAAAAACTTTGTCAATTGGAGTTCCTGTCGTAGCTCAGTGGTTAACAAACCCACCAGGTATCCATGAGGACACAGGTTTGATCCCTGGCCTTGCTCAGTAGGTTAAGGATCTGGCTGTGGTATAAGTCACAGATGTGGCTTGGATCCTGCATTGCTGTGGTTGTGGTGTAGGCCGGCAGCTGCAGCTCTAATTCAACCCCTAGTCTGGGAACCTCCATATGCCTCAGGTGCGGCCCTAAAAAGACAAAAACAAACAAATTAATTAATAACTCTGTCAATCATTTACCTGTGAACGGTGTTTTTAATCCCTTGAAATTTCTCATATTTTTATTTTATACCCATCAAAAAGGCTCTTAACAACACATTTCACTCTCTATCCTGTTTGTTCTATATCAAAAAATTAAAAGCAAAATGGATAGATAAGGATGATTCTAAGCCTTCGGAATCACTCTTTGTCTCAGAATTATGGTTGTCCCATGTTTTTCCAAGCAACAGTATCCTCTAAACAAGCAGGAGCATTGAAGATGCAGCATTTCTTTTAAGAGAGATCAACTCTTGTCTTTGGGATTTTCTCCTAAGCTCCTGTCAGCCGTTCTATAGCTTTGGATGAGCATGTGAAAGTAATGACAAGCATTAACAGTCTCACCACCTGGCTGGCAATCATTTTAAGAGGCATCCTAATTTTAGCAATAAAAAAAAAAAAAAAATCCGTGAAAGATCCTAAGATGAATCTTAAGGTAAAATGTTGCACATTGTTTAATTATACTGGTGTTCCTTTTTCTTGCATTGTAATTACTACCTACTAGACACCATGAGAAATAAAGGTTCACATTCTTCTTACACTGTCCACACACATTCACACACATCCTCTCCCTCCACCCTCCTAATGTATGCAAGCATGGGTCAAGGTAGAGTGTTGTAATTACCTTTCTTTTACAAATATTTTGCTTGGATTTACTGATTGACTTGGTCGTTTGCTTGGTTTCCTTTGTACTTATTACTACTTCAGCCCCAAACTTTCTCATCAAACTGTGTATCTCTTCACGTGGTCAAGAAAAATCAAATATCAGTCTCCCCCCTCCCCTATTTTTCAAGCGGAGACCGCGTTTGGGCAGGCTCTCCTCCTTGAGCCTGTCAGGATGCTCAGAACAGCTATCATCTTGGGATTTCTTTCACCTCCCTCTTGGGAATTCTCGTTCACTCGTTCCAGTGTATGCTCTACTTTTTCATGGATCCCATGTTTCCACTTTATTGATTTTCTCTTTCTTCGCCTGCAACCGGTCAACAGGTTGTATGAGAGTATAAGAAATTATTTTCCTTCAGACTCTTGGAGGCATTCTTTCTAAGCACTCCGGATGTGTTGCTGAAATCTGAGGCCATCCTGATTCCTGAGCTTTTGGGTCAGCATCTTGGCCTCTCCACTTGCTCACATCTGCTGGCTTTCTTTGGGTCTTCTTCATGGTGCTGCAGACAAAGAATGTTGCCTGCCCTGTCAATGAACAAATGAAGCTGGGGCCGTCAAGCCCGCAGCCAATTGCAGCCACACCTACCTGTGCACCCCAAGAGGATTCAGGAGGGGAAACAGGATTCTGGCTTTAAATCGCTAAGGAGCATATCAAGAGATTGATTTCAATGAGCCCAGATTCTTGCACCTTCCCGGACGTAGAAAGGGGCTAAGTTCATTCCTTTGAGATGTCTGGTTTTCTTTAGTTAAGAGTAAGCTTTGGCCATTCTAACTCCCTGGTTTTTGGCTGCGAAAACTCCCACATATCCTGGCTCCTCTCTTACCTCTTCGGAACGGTCCTTCAGAGCCATCTGAGAGGCTGTATCCTGGGCTTAAGTCCTCGGTGTGTCCTTGGAATAAAACATAATTCTTAACTTTTAGGCAGTACCTTTTGTTTTGTTTATTTATTTATTTTTGTCTTTTAGGGCTGCACATTTCGTTTTAGTGAACAATTTTGCTAGGTCCCTTTATGCAGTGGGCTCAGAGCCTGGAAATTCAGGTCCTTCCCTTCTGAGAAATGTTTTTGTATTTAATTCTCTGAAAATTTTCTGTTCTGCATTTTAAATTTTTTCTCTTTCTGGACTTGCCATTGGTTGGACATTAAACCTCTGAAGTTAATCCTTTGGAGGTTTTTTCCTTTCTTCTTTAAATCTCCCCCTTCCCATCTCCCACTCCTTCACCTCTTTGCTCCACTTTCCAAGAGGTTTCCCCAAACCTGTTTTTTCAAATTTTTAACATTTTTCTGCTGCCGCCATTTTAATATTTAAGACCACTGCTTTGTCCTCTAAATATTTTTTTTTCTTTAAAGCATCCTCTTATCTTTTCAATGGTATTGATTATAGTCAGGTGTTTGTTTCCTACTCTTCACTAAATTGTTTTCTCTGTGTTTCCTATTCCGTTTCTTTGGGTCTCTTATCTTTGATTTTGAAAGCTTTCTTCAGCTCTCTTGACTTCCTTTGCTTTCATTCATTTTTTAAGCATTAAAAAAAAAACTTACTGGAAACTCTGTGTGCAGGAGTGGGGCCTATTAAATGCTGGGTTTCACTATTGGGTCATAGATCAGTGAACACGGTAGGGGGCACAACTGAATATCGGAATATTTGAGGAGTCAGGGGACCCATCCCCTCCTGAGCTGTGCCCAGTGGTCTGAGTCCGCATCGCCTCTGCATCCACCTTGGAAAACAAACCTGTCTTCAGCTGTACAGGAAGGGGCAGTTGCCTGGCTCCGTAGGCTGGGAGTTGGGATCTATAATCCAGCTGCTCATTGTACTTTCAGCACTTGTTCCATGGTGCCCCCCTTCACTCTGAATTTCCCGGGCACCTGGTGTTTCCAATTGCTGGGCTTCCCGAGGTCTCAGCATGAATAGGCTTGTTTCTTCTTGGCTTTCCTTCCTGTGGACACTTGGGTCTTAGCTTTCTCTGTGGTGCCAAACGGGCTTCCCCTCCTCCACCTGTGTTCTGCAGCTCAATTGACCTCTCCCATCTGAGGCCCCCCCCCAAAACGCCTTGTGGTTGCAGATTTGTTCCACTGCCATTCCTTTGATGTCATTTTATTGGGGCCTGAGGGAGTAAGGGATTTAGACACATTCGTTCAGTCTGTTACATGACATTGGGAGACTCGTGTTTCTTTTTTCAGTGGATGTCACCACCATCCACTGCTGGTCACGGTGGAAACCCTGGAGTCATCCCAGTCTCCCTGCCCCACACTGGGTCCCCAGGACTCATAAGGCTGCCTGCTCACCAGCTCTTAGGTGTGTATCCCAGCATCCGTTCCTCCTGCAGCATCCGAACCTTCACACCACACCCACCCAGAATGTAGAGCAGCTTCCAGGCTCATCTCCCAGCAAGAGTCTTGTTTTCACACTGATCCCGCAGGTGTGACTCTAAAACAAGAATTGGTGGCCCTCTCCTTAAAATGATCGTGTGCCTCACTGGGCCTTTAGGATAAAACTCATGACTGAAAAAATCTCATTACTTACAGGGCCTTTTCTCCTGGCCTCTTGCCCCAACTGCTCCCCTCAGCACCACCAGAGGCCCCTGAAGCTCAGGGCTCCTCAGAGAACTCATAGTTCCTCAGGCCTCTTGGCTCAGGGCCTTTGCACAGGTGTGTGCACCTGCCTGATCCCACAGGGCTCTTCCCCTCCACTGTACCCTCCTCAAAAGATGGCTGTTTCCAGGAGTTCTCATCACAGTGCAGCAGAAATGAATCCAACTAGTATCCATGAGGACGCGTGTTCAATCCCTGGCCTTGCTCAGTGGGTTAAGGATCCAGTGTTGCCATGAGCTGTGGTGTAGGTTGCAGACACGGCTCAGATCTCATGTTGCTGTGGCTGTGGTGTAGGCTGGTGGCTACAGCTCCAGTTTGACCCCTAGCCTGGGAACATCCATGTGCCACAGATAAGGCCCTAAAAAGCAAAAAAAAAAAAAAAAAAAAAAAAAAAGATTGCCACTTCCATTTGGCATTTCTTTGGAGAGGGTAGCCCCTACCCCCCATCTAGTACTGCCTTGACAAAAACCTGTCTGACAGGATGGCCCCTAATATAGAGCATACATGCGTCTGTATACACACATAGGCACATGCATGCAGACATATATTTTTTTCACAAAAGAAAGTGAACTTCTGAATTTTAATACATTTTTCCTATAGATGTTTAATCATCTCGTGTGAAATTCTCCCCTTTAAAGGGGGTGGATGGTACACTCACCTGCCTCTCACAGCTGTATCTGAAAATTCACTTCACAGAAACAGTGTGAGAAGGCAGGAATGATTTTGAGGGACTCAAATCCGTTACTCTAGCAGGTGAAATAAGGTGCCCCGAAAATGTAAGTCTAAGGTTTATTCTAATTTAAATATGTTTTCATCAGACAAAGAGGAAAAAAAAAAAAAAAAACCTAGTCTACAAGTACTGGTTTTAGTATCAAATAAATCCCTTTCTGTTGTCTCTTAAGCGTGTGTTCTGATGCCTAGCCCAAGTCCGGACTCCGAAACACACTTGAATCCCTATAAAACAGGACCAAGTCTTTGGAGTGTGAGCAGCTATACGGCAAGTTCTTCCTGCAGTGAAATAAACTGGCTTTGATGTCAATAATGTCCACCCATTTTGCCCCTAAAGATGGACCTCAGCCCAGGACATTGTCGATGGAGTAAACTGGAGGCTGAGCTGCTCTTCAGCACCCCTGCCCCATCCATAAAGCTTTGGGGGAGCTCTTCTCTATGGGTTATGTGCATATTGCCACTGCCTGGATGTCGCTTTATAAATTCTACCTGAAAAATCTGCTCAAGGTGAAAGCTCAGGGTATGTCTCTAACAAAATAGTCTTGATGGTCTCCGTGTTTTGAAAGCTTTTTTGATTTACAAGAACGTGTGCAGTCTTGAGAACTGGCTTCTAGTTAGTTTTAACAATGACGCAAAGAAAGGCAGGGATCTGAATAATGTTAAGGCCTCTCCTCTGTAGGATTAAGTCTCCCATGTTGCCTCTCTCTCTTGGGTATCTCAGCTCCGGGGTCCACCCTGGCTTACTCATTTTTAAGGGTCCAACTCAAACGTGGTCTCTGCTATAAGGTCTTCCCAGAACTGATGGCTAGAAATAATTTCATTTCACACTGATTCTTAAAGAGCTTCCATGGGTTTATATCTGCTACTTCCCCAAGCCCCGCCAAAATGACACTGAAGGAATAAAAAGAACCCATAACACCAAAGAGTTTGAGAGAAGAGAAGCACTAGATGAGACTTGTCAACAAAAATTTTAGAACCCAGAAGAGCGGCTGGAAGTTAAAATTTGGTGCCAAGGAAAGCATCAGCCATTTAGCACTAGCAGCGCTGCCGTTAAAAGGTGGCTATTTCCCTGAACGCTCTGGTTCTCATTCTCCTCCCTTAGGGGTGATTCATCTGTCTGGTCTACCTCACATGTTTCGTGTGCAGATCAAGGGACGTAAAAATATACATAATGACATTTCAAACCCCTGTAGACCTTTTACCAGCATTGTTATCTCGCTGCCTGTTATCATATAGATTTGTTTACCCATCTTATCTGGGCTCTTTGAGGGCAAGGACTGCATCTGGTTTCTATTTCCTCGAGTCCCTAGTCTGCTCACTATAAGCATTCATTTGGTGAACCTCAGCAATACACACAAGAAGTTAACAATATATTCTTAAAATGCTCTGAAAATGTAGATCTGAGTGCTTTTTGCTGTTGTTGTTGTTTGTCTTTTTGTCTTTTTAAGGCCACTCCCGAGGCATATGGAGGTTCCCAGGCCAGGGGTTGAATCAGAGCTACAGCTGCCGGCCTACACCACAGCCGCAGCAATGCAGGATCCAAGCTGCGTCTGCGACCTACACCACAGCTCACAGAAACACCAGATCCTTAACCCACTGAGCAAGGCCAGGGATGGAACCCGCATCCTCATGGATGCTAAACAGGTTTGCTATTTTGCTAACCCCTGAGCCACCCCGGGAACTGCAGATCTAAGTGTTAAATGAAAGGGATAAAAGTTATGCTAAATTTGTAAGTGTAGAGAAAGAAATCTCATCTTTTGAGCATTAACTTGATGCTGGAGATGGCTGAATGTTTACAGCCTGGAAATCCACAGAGAGAAAAATCTCTTAATGATTCTAACCTTGACATTTCCCTCTCACAGTAAAATATTCCATAAAGGACAACTCGGTGTTGACATTTTCTAAGAAAATACACATAACATATCTGAAAGGACCTAAGCCACAAACAGACATTTTCTAAGAAAATACACATAACGTATCTGAAAGGACCTAAGCCACAAACAGAAGTTAAGTCCAAATGAATGAACATTTTCATACTCTCAATAAGTCATACCGAATTGCTAAGGCTACTGGAAAGCAAAGCAGTGCTGAATTTCATTTGCATCCAGTTTTATTCTAGAGAATTATTTGTATGGGGGGAGAGGGGTCTTTTCCATAGCTTAAGCAATTGAGCAGAAATCCGCTGCTTTAATACTTAAGAAATAGCATGAATTCTAATTGTGTCGGATAGTTACTTTGGAAGATGGATGGGTGGATGGATGGATGGATGGATGGATGGAGAGAGAGAGAGAGAGAGAGAGAGAGATCCCCCAAAAAACACTTAGGTCAAAATATGGGGATTGGATAACAGATTTAGCCAGCCACTTAGAAGTGGCAAGTAATGTGGATTTTTTTAACTTCTTCATATTGGATCAGCTCCTTTTAATATTTAAAGATAACACTATAAGTACCTTAATAGAAAACAAAAGCTTTTAGTTTTGCCGAACACATTATATTTTAAATATAAAATCCACTATAACTTTAAAATCCACTATAAAATCCACTATACTTTTTCTTTCTGTTTCACTTTTGTCCTTAAATAGGAAAACAAATATATACTCAATATGAAATAAATCTTAGAAAAAATGTGATATTGAGGAGTTCCCGTCGTGGCTCAGTAGTTAACAAATCTGACCAGGAACCATGAAGTTGTGGGTTCGATCCCTGGCCTCGCTCAGTGGGTTAAGGATCCTGCATTGCCGTGAGCTGTGGTGTGGGTTACAGACACAGCTCAGATCTGGCATTGCTGTGGCTGTGGTGTAGGCCGGCGGCTACAGCTCTGATTTGACCCCTAGCCTGGAAACCTCTGTATGCCATGGGAGCGGCCCTAGAAAAGACAAAACAAAACAAAAACAAAAACAAAAAAAAATGTGATATTGAGTAACTTGAGACCCCTAACTGATGGTGATTTTAAAAAAAAAAAATTCGTATAGCAGAGGAAGATTTTGTTGTAAATTGCCACTTAGGATTCATCGAGACGTATACTGCTGAATTATGAATGAATGAAAGAAATACTGATTCCTAAGGGAGACTGCTATTAATTTTTTATGGGATTTTGATTTCGTTTTTTTATCTAGGGATTCGGGACTAGTAGTTCTGAAGCATTTTCTAGTTTTTGCACAGACCTGTCGAATTATGACTTGGCCATTTTAATAATGTATACGGAGAAGAGGAAGGGAAGGGAGAAGGGAAAAAAGTAAGAAGGAAAAAGGAGGGAGGAAGGACATGTGGTCTCCTAATTAGGAGAATTCAACTTTGGAAAAGACATTAGCTTTTTCTGGGATATAAACTACTGGCCCCCAAGTTTTAACTTTTAACTTTAACTTCTGAGTTCTGGTGAGTGGTTCAGTATCAGTATCTCATATATCATAGGCAATAAATTCTGAAATTAAAAAAATATTACACAGGGAGTTCCCGTCATGGCTCCGTGGTCAACCAACCTGACTAGTATCCATGAGGACACAGATTTGATCCCTGGCCTTGCTTGGTAGGTTAAGGGTCTGGCATTGCCATGAGCTGTGGTGTAGGTTGCAGGTACAGCTTGGGTCCCACATTGCTATGGCTGTGGCGTAGGCCAGCAGCTACAGCTCCAATTTGACCCCTAGCCTGGGAACTTCCATATGCTGCAGGAACAGCCATAAAAAGACAAAAGACAAATAATAATAATAAAATTAAAAATTATTACATGATTTATTATTGTCATTAGAATGTTTCCTTTATTATCTCCTAGCACAAAAGGTTAACATAGTATAATAGTATCTGCATTAGCTAATTTGGAGGGAGGTGTGTTTGTGTGTGTGTGTGTGTGTGTATGTGTTAATATTATCTTCACTATGATAGTTTGTTGTGATTTGTTATTGTTCACATAAACCACGAACCTTATGACCACTTTGGAGGCTTAATACCATATTGGAAATAAATATTGGGCCTTTGTATTTCTTCTATGCTAAGTTGCCTTCTCTTGTCCTTTGCCCTCATCCCCTCTGGGTAGTGTTTCTTTTGTTGATTTATGGAAACTCTTTACATATTTAGGATAGAAAGTCTTTGTTGACTCTTTGAAAATGTTTCTGATTTGCCTTTTATGGTTAACATGTTTTATACTCTCTTTTTTAATACATATATAAATGTGTATAACTTTTAAACTTTTTCAGAAAAAAATCTTTATCAGTTTTTACTTCAGATTCATTTTCTAGGTTTCCAAAATAATACTCTTGAGCTTGGGTAAAAATTATATTACAAGTACGAAATACTTTTCAGAATGGCTCTTCAATTCAGGAATATGGTGTATTATCATATATGTCATCTTTGACTGTTCAGTGAAGCTTGGTATGTTGTTCTAGTTATTATCACTGTTGTTACTGACTTAAAACTGCACATTTCCTCCTAAAGTTTTTCCTGGGCTTTTTCTGTTTTTATAGACTTACAGTATCCACCTGACTGTGTAGACAGGAGGACAGGGGGGCAGGGAGGGCTGGGAGGGCAGCAGTGCATAGCTTTATAGGACAACTTCAGGATGACCAGGGTGACCCTCATTAACATTAGAGGGAGGAGAGTAAAAAGAACCCATTTATAGGAATGTCCCTAACTCTGTTTTTAAAAGTAATATTTGTTAGGTGGATCTTAAAAAAGGTTTTTCAGTATAGATTAAGTCTTAGTCAAGTGACTTCCCCAAACAAGCTCAAAAATGTGTCCTATGTGTTCACATCAAAGTCAGAATAATCTTTATAAGCACATCTCATTACTTCATTACTTTAACTTTGTATACAGCACTCATCACTATCTGGTTGTTTATTATTATTATTTGGTTGTTTATTCTCCTTTTCCTGCTCTCCCTAGAACATAAGCTTCACAAATTTGTTTGCCCTCAGCACTGAAAACAAAGCTATGAATGCTTCAGCCTCTTTATACATACTTGTTGAATTTCACTTTCTCTAACCAAATATTATCACACAAAGAACTCTGCTTCCAGATCTGACATGGTTGTAATGCTTTGCGGAACAATTTACCACTCAAGTGGTTGATAGATGTCATTAATCTTCCATGCGATATCTTAGGCCTTATGTGTTCTCACATGCTAGAAGGTGAAATCATATGAATTCTTTATTTCTTTTGTTTGTTTGTTTTGTTTTCCATTTATTTTTTTCCACAAATGTATTTTATTTTTTTTTGTTTTGCTTTTTCGAAATTTTATTTTTATGTTTTTTACAGACTAAAATACATATATTTAAACACAATTACATTCACACAGATTATTATACCATGGATCTTAAGAAAGCGATTGACTCCCTCTGGAGAAATGGAATGGAAAATATGCTGAGACAAATAGGAAATTTATTCTGTACTTTATCCCGTTTTGTATGGCTTTCATCTTTACTATTTAGTATTATCTATTACATTTCAATTTTTCTTTAAAAATTAGCATTATATTAAAATGGTGTATATTACACAACTAAAATTTATAAAGAAGAAAGCCTTATATACCATTAAATGTTTTATATAGCATAATAAAAAGAATAACTTAACTGGCAAGAATAAGAAAAATAATACACCCCCTGAAAATAAGTAAAATATAAAATGCATAAATTGGTTAAAAAACAGTATAACTATATAAATATGTCTTCACTATTTGTTACATCTTATTGATTCTTCAATATAGTCATTACAGCATTCTAGGTGATGTGATAAATAAGACATTATAGACCTTACATGGTACCATGGAGAGAAATGGTTATTAATAATAAAATTATAGAACTGTATTATTTAATTGTACAGTTGAATTCTTTAATTATAATTATCATAAATTCTTTGATGGAGAGGAAATCGGAATCAGATCTAAGAAGATTTCAGCATTCCAAGAATGATGTCAAATGACCCCCTTCATGGTGGATTATGCACTTATTTGCTATGAGATATATTTCTTCTCCAGAGATTCCTTGTTTGTGTATCAGTTGTAGATTTTTGGTTTGCAGTTATTCTGAAGTTTTGATATAAGAGTCTATATGTATATGAGATTGTTTTAAGTTGTTGTTCCCTTAATTGCAAGTTCATCTCCAGTGTCCTGCATTTGTACCCACCTCTTCTCATGATTTCAGATTTTGGTGGCATAATTGTGCATGGATGATTTCGTATCTTTACTGTATATATACCTTTACTGGTGAGCCTTGTCATTTGTGGAATTTTTGTTTCCTGTTGCTATCTTTTCTTTCCTTCCTAGAGAAGTTCCTTTAGTATTTGTCATAAGGCTGGTTTAGTGTTGCTGAATTCTCTCAGCTTTTGCTTATCTGTGAAGGTTTTGATTTCTCCTTCAAATCTGAACAAGAGCCTTGCTGGGTAGAGTAATCTTGGTTGGAGGTTTTTTCCTTTCATCACGTTAAGTAAATCATGCCACTCCCTTCTGGCCTGCAGAGTTTCTGCTGAAAAATCTGCCAGTAACCTTATTGGGGTTCCCTTGTATGTTATTTGTTTCTTTTCCCTAGATGCTTTCAAGATTTTCTCTTTGTCTTTAATTTTGGTTAGTTTGATTAATATGTGTCTCAGGGTATTCCTCCTTGGGTTTATTTTATATGGTACTCGTTGTGCTTCCTGGATTTGAGTGAGGGGTTCCTTTCCCATGTTAGGGAAGTTTTCAGCTATTATCTCTTGGAATATTTTTTCTGTCCCTTTCTCTCTGTCTTCTTCTGGCACCCCTATAATGTGGATGTTGGTGTGTTTCATGTTGTCCCGGAGTTCTCTGAGACTCTCTTCATTTGTTTTCAATCTTTTTTCTCTTTTATGTTCTGCATCCATAATTTCCACTAATCTGTCCTCCACCTCACTTATTCATTCTTCTGCCTCCTGTATTCTGCTGTTAGCTGCTTCTAGTGAATTTTTTATTTCAGTTATTGTATTTTGCATCTCTTCTTGTTTATGTTTTATATCTTGTATCTCTTTGCTCAGTGTTTCCTGTAAGTTATCCATCTTTGCCTCCAGTTTATTTCCAATATCTTGCATCATCTTCAGCATCAACAGTCTAAAGTTTTTTTCCTGGATGCTGAGCATCTCCTCATCGCTTAGCTGATTTTCTGGGGTTTTTCCTTTCTCCCTCATCTGAGTTATAGTTCTCTGTCTTTTCATTTTTATAGGTTTTTGGTGTGGTGACCTTTTTACAGATAATAGAGTTGTAGCCTCTCTTACTTCTGGTGTCTGCCCCCCTTGTGGCTGAAGTGGTTATGGGGGCTTGCTGTAGGCTTCCTGATGGGAGGGGCTGATGCCTGCCCACTGGTAGGTGGAGCTGATTCTAATCCCTCTGGTGGGTGGGGCTTAGTCTCTGGATGGGATTAGAGGCATCTGTGTGCCTGAGGGGTCTTTAGGCAGCCTGTTCACTGAGGGGTGGGGCTGTGATCCCACCTGGATTGTTGTTTGCCCTGGGCTTCTCAGCTGATGCTGACGTGTGGGGCCAGATTTTCCCAAAATGGCCACCTCCAGAGAAAGGCAGCTTCTGAATATTCCCGAGAGCTTTGCCTTCAATATCCCTCCCTCACAGCAAGCCACATTTACCCCTGTTTTCCCAGGATGTCCTCCAAGAACTGCAGTCAGGTGAATTCTTTATTTCTTGAGCCAACATTTGTTTTAAAGCATATGGTACAGACCCATCTAAAAGGTGATATACTCTTCCTTTGCATACATACATGTAGAAAACATGTCTTGTCTTGGGTCATAAGTGCAAGTGAAATTAGTGTTGGAGATACGGTATCAATCTGCATTAACATAAGCATTGCCAATTCAACAGAACCATAGTTATCTAGAATGTGTTTTATATGGAGTACCTTCGTTAATTGATTGGTGCTGTGTGTATAGATTAATATGCCAATAGAAACACACCTAGGATTGTGCCCAAATTACCTCTGTCTTCCTGGGATCTAGGACTTGGCACAGAGCATGACCAAGAGATCCTTGTAGAGGGAGTGACCAGCTGAGTCAGGATGCTTCCTGGCAAGCTGATATTTGGAAAAGGGGCTTCAGGTAGAAGATAGATCCACTAGGTCAAAGAGGACAGAAAAGAAGAATGTTTCAAAAGAGGGTGATGGGGTGGGGTGTTTCCCCTGGGAGTGGAAAAGGGTATAGCTCTGGCTGATCAGAATGAGTGAGAGAGGTGGGGAGAGGGAGAGAGAGAGAGAGGGAAATAAGGGAGGAGGAGAAGAGGGAGTAGGAAGAAGAGTAATGAATTCAGAATGACAATCAAGGCATTCAAAACAACTTTGGGGAAAGCTTTCAAGAGGTCAGTCCAGAGCTTTTCTAAGAAACTGCTCTAAACAATGAAGAAGATATTATGTTAGAGTTAAATCCCGCATATAACTTATGAAATGTTAATGGTGTACATTTGACATTGTTGAAGAAAGGAACATGTTTTTTTTTTTTTTTTTCCTTTCATGAGATGTTTGAGAAAATTGCACCATTAGATCTTACCTCTGTGTTTACTGATCACAGTAGTGGAAACGTTTCACAATACCTATGTCGTTCTGTCTCTTTATCCATCAACGTTTTATTGTTTTCTTTCTGAGAATGAATAAAAGCCCAAATTTCAAGAAAATGCTTTGAGGGAGCTTGAGGAATGGCTTTGAAGGACAAATTAGAAATAGAAAATTGGGCAGCTAGTGAGAGCCCATCATGTTCTTCCACCTTGGCCAAATACAGAGGAAATTTCAAGCTGATGGGAGCATGGAAGTTGCTACAGGTCAGGCTCTGGTTGAACTTAATGAAAGTTTGTCTGGTGTCAGGGAAAGTCTGGTGCCTCCCTTGCTCTCAAATGACATGTCCAAGGTGACCTCTCCCAATTTTAGGACAATTATGACTCCAATGAAAGAGGGCAGCCCTTCTGCCCTTGTTGGATTACAGAGAAAGCTCATTTTTATCTAAACTATTCTTGGGGATAAATCACAAAGGAAGTCTGTTAAGTTAAATAGAAGTTGCCTGGCAAAAGTCGTCTTCTCAGCTGCTGCTCTAGTCTGTGATTTGATCTCCTTCAATCCATCTTCTCCCATCAAGGTGCCCATGGCTTCATAGAGTGACAAATTGAAGTTGGCATTGTACCAACAGGGTCTCGATCACCAGAAGGTATTCTGTTCCATGCCTTTGTCTGCCATCACATGGTATTTCCCTACATGTTTCTGTGGGTCTCCTCTGTGCTTAAATAGATGACAGTCAC
Source organism: Sus scrofa (assembly GCF_054392235.1). Taxonomy (NCBI): domain Eukaryota; kingdom Metazoa; phylum Chordata; class Mammalia; order Artiodactyla; family Suidae; genus Sus; species Sus scrofa. The sequence continues at coordinate 6,495,827 of NC_139383.1, forward strand.
ATTGGGTTAGGGCCCACTCTGATGACCTCATCTTGATGACATTTTTCAAAGACCCTATTTCAAATGAGGTAACCTTCATTGGTACTCAGGGTTAACACTTGAATGTATCAAGGACAGGGGACATGTAATTCAATTCCCAACATCTGTTGTTACCCAATGACCCAATAAAAATGACTACTTGGGAGGAAGATGTTACAAGAAAGTTTATGAATCTACATGCTAGAGTTCCCATTGTTGTGCAGCTGAAATAAATCTGACTAGTAGCCATGAGGTTTCGGGTTCAATCCCTGGCCCCGCTCAGTGGATTAAGGATCCAGAGTTGCCATGAGCTGTGGTGTAGGCGGCAGATACAGCTCAAATCTGGTGTTGCTGAGGCTGTGGCATAGGCCAGTGGCTACAGCTCCATTTTGACCCTTAGCCTGAGAAGCTCCATATGCCACAGGTGCAGCCCTAAAAAGACGAAAAAAAAAAAAAAAAAGAAAAAGAAAAAAAAATTGAAATGCCATTCCTTAGTTGATAACCCATATTCTAAAGTGCCCTGTAGCTTTTCAAAAAGAGAAAAACTGCCTTCTGTGGAATGGAAGCTGATGAATTAGCTAAATGACATAACAAATTAGAGAAAAATAATCACACTTTATGCAGAGTTCATATAATATAAAAATCTTAAGCATGTTTATGTCTTGGGGTTTTACCCCAGCTTCTCATTGCCAAAAAGACAAAGTAAAATATTGAAACTCAAGATGCCTAAATGCAAAATGAATGTTGAATGGGAACAAGCCCATATGTTAGGCTGTCAACTCACACTGGTCTCTCCTCTCTCTCTCTGTTTGTAGTTCTTGTCTCCCCATCACAATCATCTGTGTTTCTCATGCAGAACATTATTAGAATTTAATACTAATAAATTTTGTCTTACATACATCTGTTTCTTTGACAATATGGCTTGTGGGTTTATTAAAAGCCATATACTTGTTTTGTCCACACAGCACATTAGGCCTAGAGCATGGGTGAAAGGCAAAATAAGTCATAGAATTCCCAAAATTTTATTGAGCATTTACTGTTTGTCAAATACCGTTCTAGGCCCTACAGATACTAAGACATCTAAGACCATATTTTTTCCTCAAAAGATTTATATTCTGATGACTTAAAGAATGGTGGTGATTAGTTTGTTTTTCTGTTTCCTATTATTTATTTGTTTTGATTACTCACCCGTTTGAGAATCTGATGAAAACTGTTGGATCTTTTTCCTTTTGCACTAAGAAAAATGCACACACAGAACTTTGCATGCATTTAAGTAGATATATGATCTGCTTTAACCATGTGTGTATGCATGTGCACATGTGTGCATGTCTGTGTGTGTGGAAAGAAAGACACGTTTTTTGGGGCATGTAGACAATTACTCTCTGAATAGAAGAGAGAAGAGCACCCAGTTTTTCTACCCTTAGAGTGTGAGTGAATGAATGGCTCCAGAGAAGTCAAGCTGTTGTCCGTCACAGGAACAACTTGCCATCTCTAATTTTCAAGGCATGTTTACCATTCAGTCATCCTGTAACACCAGTTGCCAATCATCTTTTCTCCGTAAGCCCTAACTGTGCAGAAATGTGAAATGTGAGATTATTCATGGAGCCTCATCTCCTCTCAAAAGAATGGCTTCAGCTACAATACCAAAAGAGACTGAAAAACACAAGGACATTTATTTTTTACTTATGAGAAGTCCAGAGGTAGGCAGGCTTCCAGTTAGGACTCAGCAATTCTGTCAAGGGTGGGAGCCCTTTCTGCCCTTCAGCATGTTCTCCTCATCTCACCATCACAGCTGCCACAGCTCCCAACATCACCTCATCACCCCTGAATCCAAATGGAAAGAAAGCTTTTTATGTCCTTTTGAATGTTTCTCTTGGAATCAGGAAAGGAAATGTTTCCCAGAAATTTCACCAGCCTTCCCAGTACTGCCCATTGTCCAAGACTGAGCCACAACAACACGTCTAAACTAGTCCCTGGAAGTGGGATCCCTCTGACAGGTTGAGACCAAAAAATTCTCTGAGTCAGGGGCGCCTACTGCCAAAGGGAAGGTTTCAACCTAGATCCTGGACCACATCGTTAGCAGAGAAAAAAAAATAGCTAACTGTCGTGTAGGCAAGAGCAGTGCCTGCCAACATTTTCATAGCAATGTGGACATTGTCTTAAAAGAACTGTGAGCTCTTAAGTGATCAAGATGATAATAACAACTTCCACTTCTAGATCAAAAAAGCACACACCCTTGTGACCTTGTGAGGATAGGAATGCTAAGGTAGTATTCAGCAGCCTTCTTTCTTTCTTTCTTTCTTTTTTTTTTTTTTTGGCCACAGCCACAGCTGTAACAGCAACAGATCCTTAACACACTGAGCCACAAGGGAACTCCTTCAGCAGCCTTTTTTTGTGCCAAATGTTCCTCGTGGCCTATGGACATTGCAGGGACCTCTAGTGGATGTAAGGCAAGGCGGATATGAAAGGAGACTGAGCAGGAGGAAAGTAAGTGGAAGAAGAAAGAAGAAAAAAGAAATAGCAGAATAAAGATGAAAATGTCATAGAAAGCAACATACAGACTGTGTAGAAGAGAACATCATTTCAGCAGGTGCTTTTCTGAACCATAGGAACTATTCAAGATGAAAACCCTAGGCTAAGTGATTCTCTGGCTTTCAGATGGAAACTCTCAGTGTTTAAATCTTATTTCCAGAAAGTTCTTTTTTACTTCTAACCATAGTCGAATCTCCTGTCCTCTTGTTCTGCCTTCTCCAGAGGTAAAGAGCAACGTGGTGACTTTTCTCTAGATCATACAATTGAAGATAGTTGCTGTTCCCCCTCATGCCCAAGGTGAATGTGCCAAGAATGTGTGGAAGGAAGAAGTGGGTTATTGATCCTTTGGGTCTAGCAAGCCTTGTGCGGATGGCAGCGCTGATGCCAGGGGCTCTTGCATGGGCTGAGCTGGGTCCCTGGTGACCCCAAGTTGACAGATTTCCTGCCCTTCTTCATGGGCCTTTTGGCTGTCCCTGCCAGTGGCCCCTGCACAGGACAACACTGTTTACAGGTGTTTCTTAGTGCTCTGTTTCAAATTCAAAGTTGTCACTGTTTTAGTCAGAGGAAGCCTAGAAAAGTGATCCAAGAATATTCTTTCTTCTTCCACGTTCCCTCCATTCGTCAGAGCACCACCTCCTTCCTTTTTGCATGATGAATACCTGTATTGGCATACAGGACATCAGCTCTGTGGTATGTAAAAGACGACCACAAATTCTCTGATACCCTTTCATTAAGAGGCGGGTCCAGGTCCTCTGTCCCTTGAGTCTGGGTTGGCCTCTTAGGTCAAGTGGCTACTCTGCCAGGCCTTGGTCTTAAGGGGACTAGCAGCTTCTATCTTTGCCTTTGGGAAGAGTCCTGGGCTGTCATGTTAGAAATCAAGACACCCTAAGGCCACTCTGTCGAGAGGAAGTCCAAGCTAACCATGTGGAGGGTTCTATGGAAAGAGAGAATGAGAAAGCGTGAAGCGGGGGGAGGTAATTTGTACCCAGTGGGAAACCAGACCAAAACCCACGATGCAATGCGAGCCTTTCCTCTCCTGTCTTTCTTGAGCTCCCATGACATAGCTTCTCTGCTGCGTGTCTGTGTGTATGAAATTCACCGCCTCCCACCACGCTGGAGCCTCACTGGGAGTATCCTCGGGTCTGTGGTCCGTTGAAGGTGAGAGGTCACCGTGAACGTCTCTCTGAAGTGTTTACAATGCTTGAAAACTGGCAGCATATTCTTTGATGCTCATGGAATGGGGGGGGGGGGTACAAGAATGTGTGCCCTTTTACCTGACACGGTACAGAAACATAGACATATAATTATTTTGTCACTGCTTTATGGCTAAAATCACAACCTGGAGTCCATAATCATAAGGTAAATTCAGAGTTCTCACAGCATCATTTATCCTTTCAAACAGCACGAAGGTTCTCCATTCAATGACGCTATATTTTCCCTTCATTTACATGCTCTCGGGCCCTTTCTAGTTCAATTCACTCGTGTAGATGAATCACTTCTTTTTTTCTTTTATTATTATTTTTATTATTATTTCTCTTTTTAGGGCCACACCTGTGGCATATGGAGGTTCCCAAGCTAGGGGTCAAATCGGAGCTATAGCTGCTGGCCTACACCACAGCCACAGAAATGCAGGATCTGAGCCACTTCTGTGATCTACACCACAGCTCACGGCAGCACTGGATCCTTAACCCACTGAGCAAGGTCAGGAATTGAACTTGTGTCCTCATGGATGCTAGTCAGGTTCGTTTCCCCTGAGCCACGATGGGAGCTCCGATAAATCACTTCGATTGATCCTTGTTCACTCAGGTATCTTCCAACTTCCGACCAACTGCTGTGGGCCATTTCTTCTCCAGAACCTGTAATTTTGTAATCCATTTACTTATTACCTTTATTTTCTTCTTCCCTATCAATAATTTTACTCTCTTCTTCACTAACTATAATTTAATTATCTTTAACTTTCTTGGATATCTACTCACACTTCCAAAATATGTTTTTAAGTTACTGGTTGTACGAGTTACTGGTAGATTCAAAATCTCCTAACTTCCATGTGAAAAAGATGCATGTATCTCAACTTTGTAAAGGTTGTGCTGGAAATAACTTAATTGACCATGTTACAAATCAAACATGCAGCCACGTAATACAACTGGGCAGATAACAAATTCTAAAGTGGACAATTTGATTGAGTTCTAGTAAAAATCTGAGAGACAATATGTTGTTATCTTTTATTGGTACCATGATATGGGAAAGAGATGAGATGGAATTTTTTGCTAGAAGGGAAACGAAGGGGGTGGCATGCAGCCTTTCTGGAAGGTTTGGGGTCCTTCCTATCCCGCCTTCTTCCCCTCTTTCTCTCTCACCCTCTCTGTTTCCTTGTTCTGGGGCTGGGAAGGGAGTCTGAGAGGAGGAAGAGGGCTGAGGATATGACTGGTGAGCCAATGTCCATTGTTTCTCACATCTTCAAGTTTTAAGTTGATTCATAAATGCATCTGGGGTGACATCCAGTGGCCAATTCCAGCCCTTTGATGCACGGGGCCCTCAGCAGAACGGGCTGCTCTACCTCTGTCCACACCTGGTCTTTGCTGGGCGACAACTGGATGCCTCACAGATGGCTCCCATCAACCCGTCCAAGGTAGACCTCTTGATCCCCTCCCACCTGCTCTGCCCCCGTCTTCCTCCCTCAGTAAAGGGCACCAGCCATCAGCCAGCTGCTCAGGATAAAAATGGGGGCGTCTGCCTTGGTCCTGTCCTGTCTTCGCTTACTCCCCACTATGGAGCCCATCGGCGAGTCCTGTTGAGCCACGTCCCACCTCTTCAGATGTCCTCCCCTCTCCCCGGACCACTGTTCTTGCTTCCTAACTGATGTCCCTGCTTCTAGTTTTGCTCCTCCAGACTCTTCCTCAAGACTCTCCCAGAAGTCGGGCTTTGGAGCCAGACAGTGTGAGTCTGAGGACCGAACTCATCACTTATTTGCCGGAGGGGCTCGCTCACGCCCCTCTCCGCACCTGAGACCCCTCGTCTGTGTCGTGGGGATAATAGCAGCAGGACCGCCCTCATGTTCACAGTGATTCTGTCAGGACAAATGAGCTAATATATGTGAAGCACTTGGATTGTCTTCTGAGACACAGAAAAACAGTCAATACATGTTGGCCATTCTTTGTGTTCAGACCCATTTTCTATGCAGTAAGGAGACAGCCCTTTCACAACTTAAAGGATAAAGAGAAATGGAGAAATACAGCCTGGTTTTGTAAGATGTTATCACGGAGGGAAGCTGGGTGAAAGGCATCGGAGAACTCTCTGTACCATCTTTGTTACTCTTCTGTAAATCTAAAATTATTTCAAAGACAAGTGTCTGTTAAATATAAAAAAAATCACATCAGTGCCGTGTGTGAGAGCATCACTCCCAGCACTAAACCTAAACCCTTTCTGCTGACCTCCGAGGTCCATCCGGTCTGGCGCCCCTCCTCGGCCTCCCCCTGCCGGACCCTCCCCCGAGGGCTGGACCCGGGTCCCCCCACATCTCCAGGGCCTCCAGTAACTGTGCTCGGGGCCCTCCTCATCGTGGCCTTTGCTGACATCCGCACTCCTCCCCTCTCTCGGCAGCTGTCGTCCGTCTCTCCAGAGCACCTGGCAGTGTCTGGGAGGGCTTTTTCCCCTTTAATTTGTTTACATAAATATTAACCGACCTCCTAAGAAATTGTAAATTTCATGAGGGAGGGACTTTGTCCTAAGCATCTCTGATTCTCATCTCCAGACCGGTTTCTGGCATTTGTTTGTTGTTCAATATATTATTTGTTGAAGGAATAAGTAAATAATCAGTATTAAGTGATATTAAGTCTTTCTTTTCTTTTTTTTTTTTTTTTTAGGGCCACACCCACAGCACATGGAGGTTCCAGGCTAGGGGTCAAATCAGAGCTACAACTCCCGGCCCACGTCACAACCCACACCACAGCTCACAGCAATGCCGGATCCTTCACCCACTGAGTGAGGCCAGGGATCGAACCCGCAACCTTATGGTTACTAATCTGGTTCGTTAACCACTGAGCCATAACAGGAACTCCTATTAATATTCTTTCTATATTACTTTTCTTCTATCGCTGGTTCCACAGTATATGGGCATAAGAGAATGTTAAAACTAGTCAAATTAAGAAGTTGGTTTATTCAGTAACAATTAACAGATTGTTTCTTTATATTTCAGCCTTCCATCTTTGGGTAAAACTAGTTTATTCATTTATGTGTGTCCAAAATAATCCTATACACCCCAATCACAAAACATCACCTCACTGTAAAGACAAAACGTTGATCCTTTTTATAAAAAAAAAATAGTAATGTATATTCAATTGGGAAAAAAGTGGGATTACCTTGTCTTATAAAGAGTCAGGTAAAAACGGCATTACTCCTTTCTTTGTTCTCCATTAAAATATTTTATAGTTACAGAAAAACAATGTGGAGTAGACTGTTCAGAGTTATTGGAGATTCAGTTGATTTAGCATGCCATTGGAGTCAATTCATAACACTATTCAATTAGATTCAGTAGCAATCAAAAAGAAAGAACTAGCCTTACCATTAGATGCTTGAAACATTACTTTATACTGCACTGACTTGATTAGATATAGTCCAAATTATCTGTGAATGTTAGAGAAACTCCAACTTTCTCAGCCGTAAAAGGCAGGAAAACACTGAAACATCCAGTAAGCACTCTGAGAACTGTAGGCTCTGGGGACCCATCCTGTGCAGCCCTCCGGAGAGTTGGCGGGGACAGCTTAATGTCTAGAGCTGGCTGTTACGTCTGAATGTCATTTTCTCCAGGCCCAGTAAACTGCAAACCAAAGCAGGCCTCTCCACTAATGATACTGGGGGACTTTTTACCAAAGGAAATGCTTTTTCTTTTGGCTTTGTATTGTGACATAATTTGAGACTTAGAGAAAAGCTACACGATTAAGGGAAGGAACGTCCATACACTCTTCAGCCAGATACCCAAATGTAGCTACACCTTTGTTTCTCTCTCTCCACATACCTACGAATGTACACATATATTTTTTTGGAACTGTTAAAGAGTAAGTTGCTGACCTGGCATTCCTTTACCTCTATAAAGATTTCAGAATGTGCTCCCTGAATATCAGGATTAGCAGTTGCATCACCACGGTACCATGATCAAAATCAGAAACTTAGCTAGGATCCCATGCCCTTACCCAATACCCAGACCTTGTTCAGATTGCATGAATTCGTCCTAAGTCTGTACCTTCCGGCTCATGCATTGCATTTGGTCACTGTATCTTTTTAGTCCCTCTGACTCTCATTCCTTTCCTGGCCTTTTATGACAGTCACGTTTTCAACAAGTACAGGCCAGCTATTTATAGAAGGTCCTTCAACTTGGGTTTGTCTGACATCCCTCATGTTCAGACTCAAGCTGTCCATTTCTGGCAAGACTTCCATGGGGACCACGTGTACTTCCTGGTACGTCCTGTCTGTTGCCACAGGCTGGCAGGTTGTCCCACTGCTGGTGAGGCTAACTTGGACCACTTGGTCAAAGGGCTGCCATGTTTTTCCACCACAAAGCTAATATTAGGATGCTTATTGAATTAGACATAAAATGGAGGCTTCATAAATCACAATTGCTTTTCAGAAATTAATCTTCTGTAATAGAGCTGTGTGTTAAAGGACATTTCAACAGAAATATATACATGGATAAAGAAGAGAATGCCTAATCAGTGTCTGAGAATTAAACAGAAATATCTGTGGGCATCTTAGGGAAATAGCTGCATTCCTTTGTTCATTGCAGCCCTATTCACAATAGCTAAATATGGAAACAACCCAAGTGTCTATAAATAGATGAGTACATAAAGGTGTGATATGTGACTGTGGAAAACAGGATGGAGTGCCTCAAAAAACTGAAAATAGAGCTGCCATATTATCCAGCAATCCCACACCTAGGCACCTATCTGGAGAAAACCATAATTTGAAAAGACGCATGCACCCCATTGTTCGTTTCGGCACTATTTACAATAGCCAAGACATGGAAGCAACCTAAATGTCCATCAACAGAAGAATGGATAAGGATGATGCAGTGCATATTTACAGAGGAATATTATTCAGACATTAAAAAGGAAGGAAATAATGCCATGTGCAGCAACATGGATGGACCTAGAAATTATCAGACTAAGTGAAGTTAGACAGTGAAAGACAAACATCATTTGATATCACTTACATGTGGAATCTAAAAAAAGGTTACAAATGAACGTATTTGAAAAATAGAGACTTTGAAAAACTTACGTTGCATCATTCTATAAATGCATCATTCTATAGTATGAGGACTAAATAATATTGTATTAAATGCTGGAAATGTGCTAAGAGAGTAGATTCCAGGTGCTCTCATCAGATATGAAAAATGGTTAACTACATGAAAAGATGATACTGATTTGATAATTAGCTTGACTGTAGTAACCATTTCATTATGTGTATGTATATTAAATAATCATGTTGTACACTTTACATGCATACAATTTCTATTTTAAAATATATGAATAAAAATAAAATAGCCTTTAAAAATCTGCAGGCAGTTATAGCTAAGAAGCAAAATCTTTAGCAATTATGTACACAAATTAAATGATTTTTTTATGTGCTTTACTGTGTCTTTTCCTCTTTCCTACATGTCAAAACTTTTGAAAAATGAGGCTGTGAATTGTCCTACCTAAAGTGGAAGATCAATAGTTAGCAAGCTTTTTGAGAGGAAAAAAAATCCATATTTCCTTTTAAACGTCTGCTGTTGAAATACAGATAATCCCCACTGCCTAGAATGGGTTTATTTTTAAATGTTTGGTTGTACATTGAATGTGTCTGAAGTAAACTTTGCTTTTCTATGGTTTGAATCATCAGAGGAGAGTGAGATGAAAACGTGGGTTGGGGGGAAAGCGTGAAAGTAAAGGCGTCTGAGATGGGGACCATCTTGCCGTGGGCTGACTCTGGCAGGAGACCAGGAGGCATCAGATGCCTTCTCCCAGCAAGGCATCCCCCACCTTTGCCCAGCTGTCTTTTATGCTTACTTCCGCTAAACTCTTGTTGTATTTCAAAAGCGGGGTTTGGGGTTGTTTTTTTTTTTTGGTTTTTGGTTTTTTTTTTTTTTTTTTTGATGGAATTCAGTATACTCTGTCTTGATGTTGTTGAAATTAGAAGCTTTAGTTTCTAGGAAATATACTGCTTCCCATTCTATTTTTATACTAGCTGCTTTGTACAAAAATCAAGATGTAAAACTCTATGGCACAAATGCTCTTCTGTTTATAAGAACTGTTTTGAAACTATGGCTTGATAGGCTTGACCAAGTAAAATCCAGGGTGCCCAATTACGTTTGAGTTTCAGATAAACAAAAATATCTGGGACATCCTTGCATTTTAAGAAAGTGTTTTTTATCCGAAATTCGAACCTAACTAGGTATCCTGTATTTTTATTTGCTTAACCTGGGAACCCTCGGCTTGTGTCCAAAAAAGGTTCTGTGCTTCTTCCAAGACTTTCTTTGGTTTCATTGTAGAGGGATGATGGTGTGCTCTCCGTTTTGATCCTGGTAAGACCCATAGAGCCAAACCTATGGCCCACACAGGACAGCATCAGAGGCCTTTGGTATACACTTAGCCATTCAGCCCTACTTCCCAACTCATTCTTATTTTTCTTCCCATCACTTTCCTTTCACTGCCCTTCCCCTTATTAAAACAATGAGAACAATATCAAGAAACTATCTTGCTTGTTGCAAATATGCCTAAGCTACCTCATCTGCTTTTACTGAATGAGTCATAGGGCCCATTAAAATAACTAAATGCATACTTACCATTGACAGGCATGAAATAAATAAGTTTTTAATGCTAATCATTATTAACTTTCTATGAATATGGTTTTATTAATGCTTATAGATTATTTCTTGATCAGTCCCAAAGAACTAAAATGTTACTTTGAGTTTTAAATCAGAAACCTCAAGTTCAGGCTATAATATTATATATTTCAAGAAACATTAGGAGTAATTCTCACTAAGAACTGAAGAGGTTTTAAGAGCTTAATGGATGCCACTGCCAGAATCCAACACTCAAAGTATCTTATGTGTTCTGGATAGTGGGTTTCATGAGTCCAAAATATCTTTTTTAAAAAAATAGGAACAAAAATAAAAAAATAAATAAATATAGGAACAGATATGATCTTTGAATAGCATACATCTTACCATAATTTGTTTTCATCATTCTCAATTTCAGGTGAGCATTATTCAAAACAGCAATGTGTATTTGAAACAAGTTTTGTCTTATCCTTCAGTTGAAGAAGTAAAAGAAATCTTGGTCTTCTTTCTGAAATGCTCTCCATTACACAGACGTGTAATGATGCCTTAATTTTTAAGTAAGTTAGTCGCATCCCCATAATGCATCTTTGAAATCGCCTAAACTCTATTTCAGTGGAAATTTAGGAATTTATTGAGTGCCTTCTCACGGCTCGCTCTTTATAGCTTTTAAACAAAAGCTAACGTGCTTCAGTAATGAAGAATCACTCTCCTTTTTGGCCCACACTGCTGGGAACAGACAGCAGACATGCCTCTTGCTTGTTTCCCATCTAAATTACATGAGGATGGGATTTATGCAGGCTATAAATCTAGTCAGAAGAAAGCCTTTAAGTGGTAACCAATTTCGTGGTGTGTAAGTATCATTGATTTGTTAATCTGAGAGTGTTTTTATAAACTGATTGGGATTAGTGAGTGCTGATAGCAGAGCTATCTTAAGGCCCTTGAATAATGGTAAGTGGAGTGAATAAGGCAGTGAAAATTAACCCCTTGGCCCCACCTATAAATTTAAATCACAGCCTTTGAAACGAGACAGCCATCTCATTATATGTCGTTTGCTAGTGTGTATACTTTACGACACCAGCCGTGGAGACCATCTTCTCATGATTGATCATTGTGGCTGTAGGTCCAGGACACTAAGGCATCATAAACTTAGGGACTTCAGGCTTTGTGAGGATCAATCCTCCAGGACCTAGGAAGGCCAACTGAACTAATTCCCTAGAGACATTTTGTGAAAGCACTCTTAAGATGAATTTAGATTTGATTTAGATGTTCTACTTCTCTGCGATAAAACATAATGAGAAAGAGACTTTGTGTTCTCTAAAATTTCTGATTTTGCAGTTTTGAGGACCATGCTATTTCAACAGAAAGGATGTAAGGATATATTCTGCTCAGAGGTGCACAGAAGAGAAATTTTTTCAATGGAAATAGCAGTATGAAAAAGAAAAATGAGAAGTAATGAATTTCCATCCTTAGATTTTTCTTTTTTTTTTAATCTCTTCTCGAAACGGAGCTTAAGGTATTAGCACAGAATTAGCACTTGCTCCATAGGATGAGGGTAATTGCATGTCTCCGTACAAGCAGGACACCAAGGTACTGAGCAAAGATGGGCAAGAAGGTGGCACACAGAGCAGAAAACCAGACTCGGCTCCTCTCCAGTAATATGGTGGCAAAAGCCAAAGTCACAAATGAGGCGTGGAATCTGCAGGGGAGAGACAACTGAAGGCTCCTTCCTAACAGATCCACTCTTACAGAAAGTAAGAGCATGATTTTAAAAACTGGGACAGTCATCCAGACAGAGATTTCAGATGTCTGTTGAATCTGCTGCCTGCCTTGGGTGGCTGCTACTCTGCTGAAACCTCAGAGCTACAGCCAGAGCCAGCTTTAGTGGGGGGGAAAGAGGAATAACCTCCCCGCTTCTTCTTCCAGGTTCAGGGTTGGTAGGGAAGGGCCAGATGTCTGTCCTACCTCCTGCAGCAGATCTGGATCTGTCACCATACCTTTGTGTCTTGGGATGTTGCTGGTATAGATTTATGTCGGTATCTGGGGAGCAAGGAATTCTTAGCTGGTTTGAGCTACAGCTTTATACCTAGTTAATTGACAGCCAGCTCAGAGAAGTTTTCCATTCGATGTTAGATACCTGGACTTTGAAAACTAAACAATGGTTTGGATGAATTTTAAAACCTTATAATATGTTCACACGATTCAAGAAGCAAATGCAGCTGACTCTACTTGGCTTCAGAATAGAATCTTGGGCTTTAATTTCTCTTTCGGGTAGGGCATCTCTAACTGCAAAAGAGGACCAACTTTTGTTTCCTGAGGACTCATCTACTAATAGTGATTATTCTTTTTTGGAAATGATTCTGATAGAACTCTAATCCTTTCCAAAGCAAAACTCCATCATCCATCACAGAAAGCTGGGCTACACTCCTAGGCCAAAAGACCTCTCATTTTTCACATACATAAGAAAACCAAAGTTCACATATATGAATCAAATATATCAACAAACCTGCTTCTACAATGAGTCTCTTGCAGACTGTGTCTTGTCAGAGCTGTCAGTGAGCATCTCATGATGCCTGGGTGCTGCAGGAAGGGCATGAGTACTTAACTCATACTCGGGGGCTTCCTCCCAAACACCAGCCAAAAAAGAGTAGCAACTACAGATAGACTGGAAAGATGAAACAATCAGGCTTTCTCTCTCTCTCTCTCTCTCTCTCTCTCTCTCTGCCTAATTTAAATGTTGGGAAGAAAAGCAATCGGATTCTGAAGTGTTCTCTTTGGTTCTTCTCCAAGTAACAAATTGGGCTTCATACAAGTAGAGGAGCCATTGTTGACACTCAGTGACAGATCCGAAGCAATGCATTCCCTATGAAATAACGCTGCATTGCTAATAAAGCCGTCCCAGCAGCCAAGCTTGTGCTGTTTAATTTGTTTCCATGGTGTGATAGCATGATCCTGACATGCTGAAAAATGGCTGCACGGAGACTCCTGCCGCAATTGTTGCTGAGCGCATTTTCGATGTAACATTTGTTATCATGGTGCTGGGGATGTCTGCTGAGAAGCAATATCCTAAATGAAGCTGGCTGTAGAATCCCCCTCGAATAGAATGGAACTGTGTATCCACCTGCAGCTTATCTCAAATCTATTTAAATAGATATTCATGGTACATTTTCTATTGGCTGAGACAGCTGTTCTCTTGCAGTAAAACCAGGGGATCCTCCATACCACTGCTTTTTACCTTTGGATGGCCAGATGTAAGGGAGCTAGGTTAAAAAAGTTTCTCATAATTATAGGCCAGCTGTAGGGTTTTGGTTATTTTTTTTTCTTTTGGCATGTAAAAATTTTAATAAAAGAACTATTATTATATTAAATTCGCTAATCTTACAAAATAGATTTTCAAGCTTTTTAGACTATATTTAATCTCGGATCTTTCAGCACCATTATATCCAGAGCGTGTGGGTGACTGCTCTGTGAGTCACCAGCTAAAAGTGGAAAGTTTGGACTCTGGTGTCCTATTTGATTGGGAAGCTGAAAGGACAGCCTGTATTGAGCACACACATTTTTCATAATTATGCTGCCTGCAGGGTTGCCACCTGGCCTAATTTGATCTGATTAAGGTGAAATGCAAAACTGTCCTCATTTCTCTCCGAGTGGAGCAGCGCCAACCCCCCTCTCAGGAAGGAGGAAGAGAGAAAGGCACAGACGACCAAGGAGGCAGGGGAAATGGTCACACATCGTCCAGCTCGCAGGACTCAGGGAAGGGGGAGAAACTGGCCTCCCTGCTCGTGGGGGCACGAGATTACAGACACGTTCTGAAGAGGGTTTTAGTGGGAATCATCGAGACGGTAAATGCAGTAACACCTTCACATGGCGGTAGCTGCACTTTGGGGAAGGCATATCCTCTTTCAATCCTCTAAATGGTTTGCAAATAGGCAGGTATGGACAACTCCCTGTGATAAGCATCATCACGTTGAGGCTTTGGTTAAAGGATGCTGCGTGTGCTGGAAAGGTGAGCAGCCGTGGAAAATGACGATGAATGGACATGGTAAGGTGTCTGTTCACATCATTCGGTAAAAAGAACAAGACACAGAATCCCATGCATAGTGTGATGCCACGGATTTAAAATCGTATGTGAGGAGCTCCCATTGTGGCTCACTGATTAACGAACCCAACTGGCATCCACGAGGACACGAGTTCGATCCCTGGCCCTGCTCACTGGGTTAAAGATCCGGTGCTGCTGTGAGCTGTGGTATAGGTCGCAGATGTGGCTCGGATCCCGAGTTGCTGTGGCTGTGGTGTAGGCCAGCAGCTGTAGCTCCGATTCAACCCCTAGCCTGGGAACCTCCATATGCCATGGGTACGGTCCTAAAACCACAAAAAGACAAAAAAAAAAATAAGCGTCTCCCTGCTCTCTGAGCTCTTCTCCCAAAGAATCAACAAGTAAATACTCACTGGAAGGCCCTTTTACTCCCTCAGCCCCAGCCATGTAAGAAGCAGGAGGATCTGCGGGGGACGAGAGCAGGGGAATGTCTATCAAAATTTCCTAAGGGCCTTTTCAATGCACACAGCCTCCACCCTAAGCCCCCTGTCCCCTCTCCCCCACCCCGAAGGCAACATCACATCCTCAAGACATGGAAGCCTATGGAGTCCCATGAATTATTCTGATATGTCACCCCACCCATCTGTCACCCATCTGTCACTCACCCACCAAATGTACCCTGACCCCTGGGTTCTGAAGAACCACTAAATAACAGAGAGTTTAGAATGCAGAGATGCGTGACTGTGAAAATGGAAATAAAAGAATAGGTACAGGGGCTTGGTACAGGAAATAATATATGATTAAATAGAGGTTATCTATGTATCTATATCTATAAATCTATACATATATATACATACAAACATATATACACATGATGATAGGTAGATAGATAGATAGATAGATAGATCCTCCTTATGTGTCTTAAAACCTTTTCAGTATGGATGTTTTCCAACATAGAAAGTAAAAAGAACAGTACGATGAACCTCCACACACAAACCACTCAACTGCAGTCTTCACCAGTTTATGCCAATCTCATTTCAACCAAACTTCACTTGCTGGATTATTTTGAAGCAAAGTCTAGACATCATATTTTTTTCAATTAGATACAAAATGACAAAGACATCATCACTTAGATACAAAATAATACAGGCTTATTTGCTAAACAGAATCACAATATCTCTGTGATGTCTAAAATGTAAACTATAATCCCTTAATATTACCAAATATCAAGTTATTGTTGACAATTTGCTTATCGTCTCATAAATTTTTACAGGGACCTTTTTTCAAATCAAGAGCCCAAAAAAGTACAGACATTCATTTGGTAACATGTGTAATGTGTGTCCTACATCTCTCTCTGTCTCTCTCTCGCTCTCTCTTTAAATTCTTATGACATATTTGTTGAAGAAGCTGGACCATTTGCTCTAGAGAATTAACCACATTTTGAATTTCGCTGCCCTCCTAGGAGGGTTGTATAAGGGGGCGATTCTCAAATGTCACGCACAGTTAATGTCATTGAAAGGACATCAAATCTCATTAAAATGCAAATCACTGAGCCCCATCCCATCGTTTCCGACTTGCCGGGCTGGGTAGACCTGAGAATCTACATTCCTAACTAGCTCCCTGACTATCGTGATGCACCACACCTTGAAAACACCTGGTGGAGTCATCCTCCGTGTGCTCCATGAAGTTACTATTTCTAAGCAAAGGTTTTCCCCCAATGGGGGACTTTTATTTCTTACAGGAATCTTCAAATGAATAGTATGGACTTTTATCAGGAGGCTCAAAGTGTCCTTTATCCACTTCTGTGGGACTAACAGTCACTGATGATTATTACTGGGGTTCATTTGGCTTTATAAGGTATTTATAGTCCAATCATTCAATCATTCCTTGTTAATTTATTAGTGGAATACTTTCAGTGAAGGAAAATTTTTTTTTTTTTAGGCAACTGCTTGGTCACTCATAGGTAAATTCTTATCTTGAAAGCAGGTTAAATCTTGATTCTAATTCCATCTTTTATTTACCGGTTTTAAGTAGAATGAATTGGAGTTCCCATCGTGGCACAGTGGAAACAAATCCGACTAGGAACCATGAGGTTATGGGTTCAATCCCTGGCCTTGCTCAGTGGGTTAAAGATCTGGCATTGCTGTGAGCTGTGGTGTATGTTGCAGATGCAGCTCAGATCTTGTGTTGCTGTGGCTGTGGTGTAGGCCGGCAGCTGCAGCTCCAATTCGACTCCTAGCCTGTGAACTTCCATATGCTGAGGGTGCGGCCCTAAAAAAAAAGGGGGGGGGGCTAATGACTTATTTTCCTAGCATCCTCTAAAAGTGAAGAATGAGGTTAAAAAAAAAATCTTAAGAACTCATGAATTTGAACATACCCAATACATTAGAATATATTACAGTTCTTATTTTTATTGGTGCTCAAATTATTCTTTCACCAAAGTAAGCCCCTCTGTGGTGATTCTTGCGTCCTTTTGACATGATCCTAATAGTTTTTTATTTTCTTTGTTTTATTTTAATTGAGATATAATTGACAAATAACTTTATATTAGCTTCAGATGTGCAACGTAATGATGTGACATTTGTGTAAATTGCAAAATGATCACAATAAATCTCGTAACATCTGTCACCATACACAGTTACAGTTTTTTTTCCTTGGGATGAGAATTTTTGAGATCTCTCATAGCAACTTTCAAATATACAGCTCAGTACAGGAGTACCCAATTTTACTGCACTTTGCTTTTTCTTGCACTTCACAGATACTGCGGGGGCTTTTAACTGAAGATGTGTGGCCACTGTGCTTTGAAAAAGATCATCAATGTCCTATTTCCAACATTTTCTCACTTTGTGTCTCTGTGTCACGTTTTGGTAATTCTCATATCCAGCTGTTCCGTTATTATTATGTTTCTTGTGGTGATCAGTTCATCAGTGTTTTTTGATGTTACTATGGTAATTGTTTGGGGAACCACAAACTGCCTTCATGTAAGAGAGCAAATTTAAGAAATGCTGTGTGCATTCTGACGGATGCATAACGTGGGTGTCCCTGTGTCTCTCTCCCTGCCCTTGGGCCTCCCTAGTCCCCGGAGACACAGCAATATTGAAATTAGTCCCTCCTCTCGTCACTCCCCTCCCTGCATCCTCTCCTCCAGGGTCATGGCTTTATACAGCTTCTATACACAGTTAACTCCTAGGCATTTGTGTCTCTACCCCGAACCCCTTGAACTCCACTATCTAAGCTTCCTTTCTACACTTGGATGGATAACAGGCATCCGAAATGCAGCATATGCAGACCTGAACACCTGATGCTCCCACCCCCACCCCAAACCATCTGCCCCCAGTCTCCCCGTTCTCAGCCAGGAGCATGGTTAACCTTCCGGGTGCTCAGCCCTTGAACGTTGCCGTCACCTGCACCTGTGTGCTTTCTCCCCCACCCCCACCGCCACCTGCAATCTACAGGCAAATCCTGGCAGTCTATCTTCAAAGCATATCCCAGCTCTGATCAATCCTCACTTCCTTCCCACCGCCACCCTGGGCCCAGTCACCGCCATCCCTGACTTGGGCTAGAGCCCTGGCTCCCTTCCAGCTTCTCTGCCCCCACATTTCCTCACCGCAGGCTACTTCAACCCAGCAGCCAGAGGGAATTTTTTAAAAAGTAAGACCAGGAGTTCCCTGGTGACGGAGCAGGGAAGGATCCAGCATTGTCACTGCTGTGGCTTGAGTTCCATCCCCGGCCCAGGAACTTCTATATGCCATGCGTGCAGCCCCCAAAAATATTTTTTAATTTAAAAAAAACAAAAAGATCATGTGGCTCCAGTTTTACCCATCTTGGTCATAGCAACAACCTCAATCCTTACAACTGGCAGAAAGGGGCCCTGCAGGTGGGAGGGGACCTTTACTCGCCGCCTCCATAATGCCCAGCCCCTGGCCTCCTCTGCGTTCTTTCTGCACAGGGTTCCTTCTCTGGGCCCCCATGCTTGCCGTGCTGGAACCCCCTTTCCAGAGCAGCCACATAGTGTCACAGTGTGTGCCCCTCACACCCCTCCAGTGACATCTTTCTGGAGAGGTTTTTCCTAACCACTCACACAAAATTCGTTCTCCATCACTGCTCCCCAGCATGGCTTCACTGTTTGCATCGCACATGCCAACAGTCTGCCACTTACTTGTTTATTTCCTGTCTGCTCTCCAGTGTAGAATATAGGTACCATGAGGGCAGGGGCTCTTCCGTTTCGTTCACTGATGTTTCCTAGCGCATAAAACAGCATATGGCCTAAGTATTCGCTGAACGAATGAACCCAGTTTACTTTAAGTATTCTGGCTACCAGTTCATATTTTCGCCCGTAAATCTGCTCTCGGTTTTCTCGCCCTACTTAAAAACTGCAGTGTCAACAGTGATGACTAGTGAAAACCACAAAAGATGAATTCGTTTGCTTTCCATCTTCCCCAGATACTATTCATGAGTAACGGGTTAACAGTAGAGAGAGGCAAGTAGAGAGACTTCGTCTGCTTAAGGGAAATGTATTGCCTGATAATTCATTGTTTTCACACCTCCAAAGGGACCAAGAGCATCTAAACTTGCGATCTTGACGCTATTTCCACCGCAAAGTGTGCGGATGCCTATGCACCAAACCCCTCCTTCCTGCTGGTAGAGTGACTGGATGTTGGACATCTATTTTCCAAAAGAGACCAGCTGCATGTCTTCTAAGGCCCAGCAGGGACAAAGCCTGGTGCACACCGAGGAAGTCCGGGGGTGGCCCCACCAGCTCCTCTTGGTTCAACACCCTCGACGTGAAGAGTTAGACAGTCTCCCTTGCATCCTGTTCCTTCAAGTCCTCAGACAAAACCCTAGCCGTTTGAATCAATGGATTCCATGTTTCCCACTTCTTCCATCACCGTTCCCCTCTCTTGCCCATTACTGATGGCCTAGCCCAGCGCTTAACTCCTAATCCGTTTACTCCTAAGTCTTTGGTCCCTGTTGTCCGGTGACGCAGCCTCCAGGCTGGTCACTTTCTGTCCATCTTCCATGTTAACACATCACCTCCGTTTAACATCCCCAAATCTGGCTCCCGACGTCATGGGCCTCTTTTCTCTCAACCGTTCCAAAAACGGTCCTGAAAACAGCTCCAAAAACTCCTTGGGCCTTTGTCCTGTATTGGACAAGAGAGTGTTTAACTGACACTTGTAAAGTCACCAAATAATGGAAACGCAAATATAGCAAATACAATGGAGACCAACAGTTTGTAAACTTAGACCAAAATGACAGCACAAAGCTACTAAAATCATCTCTTGGATGAAGCTGGGGTTGGCAGGCTTTCTCACTAGAATAGCTTAACTCAAACCTATGAAATCTTTGAAAGTAAAAATTGTTACGTATAAACACTCCCAACAGGACAGTTGCAGGTGGGTGAAGGTCTTCACTAGGGTAATTATCAGCTTTGAAACACTGGACACATCAGAATCTATTAATTTTCATTTTCCATTTGACAAGTGGTTGAAGCAAATGGTCTACAAACCACTTTCTAATGGAAAGACACAGGCGAAACAGCTAGACTGACTGTCTGGAGTTGCCTGTCCCCAAGCAGTGGTCCAGTCACCAGGCAACACGTGGGCAGTGATCGGACCCCAGTCTTTGCCAGCTGTTGGATGGGAACAAGAATCTTGCTAAATCCATTAGAAGCTCACCATCCCTCTGTTTTAAAGGTGCCTCATTGATATTTGTGGATGCAGTACTTCTAAATGTAAACAACAGGAGTTCCCTGTGTGACTTAGTGGGTTAAGGAACCAACTAGTATCCATGAGGTTGTGGGTTCAATCTCTGGCCTCACTCAGTGGGTTAAAGGATCCAACGTTGCCACAAGCTGTGGTGTAGGTCACAGATGCAGCTCGGATCTGGCGTTGTTGTGGCTGTGGCATAGGCCAGCAGCTGCAGCTCAAGTTCGAGCCCTAGCCTGGGAACCTCCGTATGCCGCAGGTGCAGCCCTAAAAAGAAAAAAATAAATTAGGACTCACTGCTCTAACTCTGCTGACAATTGAGAATTACTCATGTTTAGTCATTTGGACTAATTAAAATGAAAAATGATTACTAATTTACATGTAGGAAGAGGTAAAGATCTGGGCAATCAAACCACAGTGTAATTAACAATATAGCTGAAGCTGTATGTTTTTATTGCCCGTTATAGAAGCTGTTATTTGTCCTTTAAATTGGATTTGGGGTTTTATTTTATTTATCTCAGCTCTTTCATATGTATCTCAACTAGCATTCCATTTTCAAACATCTGAACTATGTAAAAGCAGTGATGAATCCCAGTGGCTATACTTAAGTACTTTAAAAAAGTACTGCCTTGTTTGGGTTTTTTAAGAATTTGAAATATGCCTGTCAGTAGTGAATGCAATTAGACCCACATGAAGATGAATAAAAGAAACAAAATGCTCAGCACTAAAGTAACAGGGGAAATTACTGAAAAGAATTAAAATATGAAAAATCGAAACCAAAATACCATTAAGACTTGTAAAAATATGCTTTTCTGTCCCCATCTACCATCCCACTTTATCCTCTAAATGATTTCTCCATCTCATTTTAATCCCCCTTTAGAGTTGTGCCGATTCTTGAAATCCAATTACATTTCTTTCTTTAATATTGTTTTGGCTATTATTTATTTGGGGATATTACTGATTTTTTCAAACTTAGTAGGGCCCAAATATGTCCCAAGAAAGTCCATTTGAAGGAACTCTTCTAAGGCAATGTGTAGGATTCAAAAACAAATACCAAAAATTTCTAATTTTTATTTTTTTAGATTAAATTTTTAGTGAAATATAATTAATTTGCAATGTTCTGCTAGTTACAGCATAGTGATTCAGTTATATATTCTATACATATATATTTCATAAAAGATATATATTATACATAAGAATATAGATATACATTCTTTTTCAGATTATATTATATTAAGAATATACATAAAGATATATATGTATAGTTATATGTTTGGTTTACATATGTGTGTGTGTGAGTGTATGTATTTCTTTTTCAGATTCCTTTCCCTTATAGTTTCTTAAAAGATACTGAATATACTCTCCTGTCCTATGCAAGAGGCCCTTGCTCATTATCAGTTTCATATATTTTAGTGTGTGTATATTAACCCCAAAGTCCTAATTTGTCATCTCCCTCTTTCCTCTTTGGTAATCATAAATCTATATTCTGTGTCTGTAAGTCTGTTTTGTTCTGTAAATAAGTTCATCTGTATCATTTTTTAGATTCCACCTAGAAGTGATACCATATATCTGCCTTTCTCTGTGACTTACTTCGCTTAATATGATAATCTCTAGGTCCATCCATGTTGCTGCAAATTGCATTGCTTCATTTTTTATGGCTGAGTAGTATTCCAGTGTGTGTATATACCGCTTCTTCTTTATCCATTCATCTGTCAATGGACATTTAGGTTGCTTCCATGTCTTGGCTATTGTAAGTAGTGCTGCTGTAATTTTTAAACAGGGAATGTTCCATAAACTTGTACTTATGCACCTAGTTTGGGATTCACAGTGCTTTTACCCTAAAGAAAGCTTAGTAATTTAACCATGGCAATTAGTCATCCAGATGACCAACCACACTTTATTTGACCATGCTGTCTTTAGGCTGTGTGTAACCTGAGTCTCCTTTTTGATCGATCCACTCAGGGATTTCAATTCTAGGTGTTCACTTTCCTTCATGAAGTCAACTAGACATTGACATGCTCACTTGTGTGAACCAACCACCACCATCTATGGAAAAACATATTAAAGGCGACACAGAATCACTTCTCCCTTACTTCCCCCTTTCATTCTCTCATTTAATCAAGAATGAACTTCAGACATGAGCAGGGAAAAAGAAATCAGTGTACTGGGGTCACTTTTCACTCTGAGAGCCTCATGCCCCGGTGGTCACGCATGTATATTGACCAGCCAAATTAAATTTATACTTCCGGGGATGCCAGAAGATGAAAACACCCGTCCTCCATTCCCTGTTTAAAGTCAAAACATTAAAAATAGAGGTCAATGCCAACAGAAGAGTTTTATGAAATACAGAGATGAAGGCAAAGTACCAGAAACATATGCTAAAAATTTTCTAAGTTTTAAAAATTATTTTGACATTATAACAACCTAAAAATGGGGGAAAATTTTGTTTTTAATTCTTGGTTACTGCATTCTCTATCTTGCCTCTCCTATATTCTAAGTCATTTCTTCCAAATGACCTTCAGAAAATCTATTAATCGAGCAGAACAGCGTGTGTTCTATCTACTGCAGTGAGAAAACCCACCATGTTGACCGCTGTGGGGCTTTTACAGAAAGGAGAGGTCAAGTTTTATAAGGGTTTGGGCTCAAGTGGTTAAGGCAGATCCTTCTGCTGGGGACCTGGTTGGAACTGGGCAATATTCATGATGTAGTCATTGGAGGTTGGTAGAAAACTGAGACAAGGATTTTGAAGAGACTCTTGGCCTGAAAACTGTGGTCTGATACATGAGCCATTTCCCAGGTGAGCTGTCTGTGGTTCGTTTAATGGTGCTGCTACTTCCTGCTGTGGGCAGTGAGTTAATGATCTTCCTGTCTCTGCAGCGTGGCCGGTTCAATCCCCAGCCCGGTGCAGCCTGTGAAGGATCCAATATTGCTGCAGCTGTTCCTAACCCAGGAACTTCCATATGCCATGGGTGTGGCCAAAAACGGGGAAAAAACAAAACGAAGGGGTAGGCTACTTGAATAAACAAACTGTTTAGATTATTTGCAGGAAATTTCTTGAAGCAAAGAGTGAAGTTATTTATCACATTACATGCTTATCTTCAAAAGTAGTTTTTTTCTGGAACAATTAGGTCCATGTTTTTGGTTCTCAGCCCCAGTAGTTAAGCTGTGTAGATACAGGTGGTTTCAAGTCTCATCTGCCCCCAAACAGCTGCGTGGCTAACCCACACGCACTCGGCCCTTCCAGCCTCCAGGCCTTCGATCCCATCTCTCCTTTTTGCTTCTCTTTGACACCTTTTTTTAAAAAATAAAAAAATTTTTGGCCATGCCCATGCATATGGAAATTCCCAGGTCAGGCATTGAACTTGCACCACAGCAACAACGCAAATCTCTGCAGTGACAATAGGGGATCCTTCACCCACCACACCACAAGAGAACTCCTAACACCTCCTTTTGGATTGCTCCTGGCACACTTGGCTGTGTCTCCATTTGTTTGGTTTGTTCATGTGCATGTTATTTCTTCTGCAAACTCCGTGAA
The DNA here is from genome assembly GCF_054392235.1 of Sus scrofa. Taxonomy (NCBI): domain Eukaryota; kingdom Metazoa; phylum Chordata; class Mammalia; order Artiodactyla; family Suidae; genus Sus; species Sus scrofa. The sequence goes on from NC_139383.1 coordinate 6,519,466, forward strand.
GGCAGACCCTGGCCCGACTCACTTTTGCTGTCTCTGTAGAATCTAGCAGAGTCAACATCCACAAAAACACTGCTCGAGAGAGAATGAATGAATGTTGGGTTGTAAGTCAAGCTCCTACCAATCATAATATGTATTACTTTTAGACAAATGTCTGATTGTCAGTGAGATTATCAACGAGACGTCTTCCTCCACTTCACTTCATGGGAAGATAAATCATCACGTAGGCATTGGGAACTGACTCAGAAAAGACATTTGGATTCATATGGCAGCCACAGAGAATCAGAAAATATCAATGTTCATCTGTATTATGAAATCACAAACGTTTGAGCTCAATTCACACTATTTTGAGCTCCAGGAATAAGCTTTGTATGTTTTCGGGGGGTAGTAAATGCCTCATAAGTGAGGAACTGAATAAATAGTAAGTATGGCTCCTTTCAGCTTATTCTTAAAGCTACAAATGCTACAAATGTTCATGCTATATCCTACTCAGATCAGGTATGCGATGCTCACTAATGTAGTGATTATGTCAGAAGGTATTTCTTCTCCAAACTACATACACGTTCATAGATGATCCTGATAAACATAAACTCAGGTCTATACGTTCTTGAATTTTTATTTAATTTTTTCAAAGTTCTCTGTATCTGTACTTCCAGTTTTCATGTAGACCTTTTATTACAAACATGCAGTTAAACATAGAAGGTTATGAACACTCACTGTCCAGCTTTGTCAGTGTCTAACTTTTTTTTTTGGGGGGGGGGTCTTTTTTAGGGCCGCACCGATGGCATATGGAGGTTCCCAGGCTAGGGGTCTAATCGGAGCTGTAGCCACCGCCTACACCACAGCCACAGCAATGCAGGATCCGAGCCAGCCGCGTCTGCAACCTACACAGCTCAGGGCAATGCCAGATCCTTGACCCACTGAACGAGGCCAGGGATGGAACCCGCAACCTCATGGTTCCTAGTCAGATTCGTTAACCACTGAGCCACGACAGGAACTTCAGTTACACTGCTTCAGATAACTCTGTCAGGTTAATTAATATTTTTATGTCTCTGTTTCATCATTTGTAAAGTGGGGATAATAGCGCCTCTCTCATAGGACTCTTATAAGATTAAGTGAATTCGTATATGCATAGCACTGAGAAAAGTGCTCTGTCCATAGTAAGTGTTACAGAAATGTTAGCTTTTCATTTTTAGCAATTATTGTAATAAACTATAAAGACAGATTTGAAGCACCACCTTCCTTTTGCTATGATCCTGTTTCAATCTCTGCCTCCCCTAAATTTGGTGTTTATCATCTGTGTGCATTTTTTTACCCTCAGTATATGTGTATGAATCCATATTATTTTGTAGGTTTTCTAAACTTCATGTAGATGACATCATACTATGAGTGAACTGTTGCAACTTTTTTCTTACGCCTTTGATATTTATCTGTTAGACACATTTCACCCTAGTTAATTTTTATTAACTCACTTCCTAGACGTCTTTGCCTACATTCCATTTTCTCATATCCTGAACACCTTACTTTAAAATATCCCACCCTACCCTTCTCCGCCTTACACTGTTCTATTTTTTTCCCTTTTTGATCGTGCTCATCACTTTCTAAAATATTTCATAATTTACCTACTTTATGTTTATTGCTTATTAGTTTACGTTTATTGTTTCCCACATATAATACAAGCTCCAAAGAGAGGTTTCCTTCTATTTCATTTTTCTACTCATGTGGCCCAAATGCTATAAAAAAGCCAGTCAGGAAGTGGGTGCACCATAGTTTTGAATGATCAATGTTGAGTGATGTTGGCCCTTCTCCTTTTAATGGTCGTTCCAGATGTTTTCTTTTGTTGTTGCTGTTATCAGAAAACTGTTGCAGTAAAGACTCTTATAACGACCTCCTTGTGTAACCGGAAGTTTGGCTCTGGTACACACCTGCAAGCGAAAGAGCTGGGGGAAAGGCAACTATCTTCAAGATTCTTTTTAACTGGTTTGGGACGTCTTAGACTCATCACGAGTTGGCCACAAGATTCTTTTTAACTGGTTTGGGACGTCTTAGACTCATCACAAGTTGGCCACAAGATTCTTTTTAACTGCTTTAGGACGTCTTAGACTCATCACGAGTTGGCCACAAGATTCTTTTTAACTGGTTTGGGACGTCTTAGACTCATCACGAGTTGGCCACAAGATTCTTTTTAACTGGTTTGGGACGTCTTAGACTCATCACGAGTTGGCCACTGAAAAGGGATGCTGAATAATCCTTTAGAGACATCATTCAAAACCTATAAGCAGAGAGGAATTATTAAGATAAAATTGTTTTATTTATTAAAGGCATAATACTTTGAAACTTGATTATATGAAGTCCTGCTGCTGACTTGGAATGCAGTTGCTCAGTCGGGATGTCTTAGTACATTTTCCAGACTAAATCAGACTAACTCAGAAATGGCTACTTCAGCAAAGTGTGTGGAAACCCTAATCAACCAGGCTTAACTGGAGTGGAAAGGAGCCCATCAAACCCACTCAGAGAGGCAGCCTGAAGATGCCCTGCCCTGTTTTGGCTTTGTGATTAAAGGTCGTTGTTCAGTGTTTTGCTGCGTTATCTTTGATCACATTGAATCATCATTGATTTTTGATGCTATTTCATCGTTAGCCAGTTTCCTTTTCAAAACGGTACTTAAAGGGAAAACAGAAGGCAGCCATAATTGTCAAGCCTGCATTAGGGATTCTAAGCTATAGCCAAGAGAGAAATTAATCCTCAAAGCATTTCACACCGAACAGCAGCAATCTGCAAATTGCAGATTATTTGTGTCATGTGGCCAATGCCAGTGGTATATCAGAGAGCTGAAATCCATTTCAATTTTTAATCCCAAGCCCGGGTGCTCACGGTTTCCCATTGAACCCGAAGGATATCACAATTGGCCCTCTGATGATCTGCGAAGAAATTAAAAGGAAAAGTAGTGATTGAAGACTCATGCAGTTTTTAATGCTTTTCAATGTGGTATATCTTCTAAATGAGTTTCCTCTACTTCACAGCATGCTTATTGAGGAAATTCAGCAAAAAGCTTGCTGAAAAAGTTGTAGTTCAGTTAATTCCCCAAAGGTTTTTGGGTTTGTTGTTTTTTAACAGCTGTCAGTGACTTTGTGGAAGTGATCCACGACTTTGTAATGCATTTTCCTGAGGAGATTCACAATTAGATTGTAAAATAATCTTCATGGTATGGGAACAAAATGAAAGTCAATGTTGATTACAGACCCTCTTTGAAATAAAATTCCCAGTTTCAAAATTACCCCTTAAAAAATTAAGATTCAGTTCTGTCTTCATATGCATTTTTGTCTAAATTTTATTATTAGTTTTTTAATACCAAACAGGCAACTTATTTTTATTTACAGTGAGCTCAGACTTTTAGAAAGCAGGTGCAAGAAATGAATGGGGAGTTTCCTATCTGGCAAAGAAAAAAACAGTCAAAGGGCACAAATCTGTCAGCATATCACTAGGATAAGCCCAGAATGAGATGAAATTCAGATTTTGATAACCAAAGACACAATAAAACAGCCTTTTAAAGTTGGGTCAAGGTCAAGAGAAAGAGAGGAAAATGACAATAAAAGAAGAAGGCAGCACAGTGTTAACAAGTTGAAAAAGCTACACGATTCCCATTTGTCCTATTTTCTTGAGCAAAGAGAATATTTCCCATGTTGGAAAGGACAGAACAAACAGTTGAAAGAGGAACCTGTGCTTAAGAAAACTGAAAACAGGACAGGAAACACACAAACATTTTAAGTGTCCTTAGATCTCCAAAGACTTCTATATATAATCTCAGAGTCACTGCCAGGAATCCTCAAAATATCATCAAGACAGAACAGAGTTCAGAGTTCTGGAGACGGAGATGGGTTTTTGTCACTTTTCAAAATGAGGAAAGTTTGATATCAGTTTAGCCATCAATTACCAAAAAAAAAAAAAAAAGGTGTGAACTCTTCTAAGGCTATATATATAAAACCATTAAGAGCCAGCTCAGATGCACCGAAGCTGAATGTGGAGGAAGTGATGTGTGAGGGACAGGATGCAGTCACTGTGAAAGTCCTTGACTTGACAGTGAGAGCCGGACCCTGGGGTGCAGAGGCTGAGCTGGCAACCGGGGGTGGCTGGGAGGCATACAGAGGGGTTCTGGGGAAGCAGTCGCACAACCGTGGAGGAGAGAATTAGAAACAGAACGATGAGCTGAAGACAGAGCCCGTGTCTGAATGACAGAAAAACAAAGGGACAACAAAGAAAGTGGCAAAGCAAAGGAACGGGTGAAAGAAGAGTAAAGTGAATCTCACAATTCACACCTTATGGGAGAGTTGTTTTTAAAATGGCACTTTGACCTAATGTCAGATACTACAGAGAGATGGAAGGGGACAGGGGCTGGGCGAAGGGCCGTGGGCAGTAAGCACTTGGCTAAGCAAACGGGCCCTGCCCTCCGGGTCCTCTTTGTCCCCCCATCTCCATCCCTCTCACCACAGGAGCCCACGGGACCCGAGCCAGGCCTGAGTGCCTGGATTTCAGAATTCCCTGCACAAACAGCCCTGAGACTTTTAACTGGCTCTTTCCTCCTGAAGGCAGTGGCCAAGGGGCAGTGGAGGGGGAGGAGCTGGGTTGTGGAGCTTGAACCTGTGGGCTGCTCCATACAGGTGTGTGCAGGGTTCTTCGAGGAGGAGGAGGAGGAGGGGGAAGGACAGGGGACGGGCGTTGTCTGTGCAGGTGCAGCCACATTCCGAAGCAGCCCTCCAAGGGGTTGAGATTTCTAAGTCCTCACCCTCCAGAACACCATACTTTGTCAAAGGAAAAGGGTGAAACGTAATTTTAAACAGCTTCTTGGTTTGATTTGCAGCTTTTAAATATTCAGACAAATAATATGCTGTTATACCTTCCCTGGGCCAATAAGTTAGGGGTCTATTCTAGGCGTAGACCCGGCTATTGGTTCCCAAATCAGAATGGGTATTACAGAACGCTTTATCAGGAAGGTGGAAAAGAAGCCCAACCGTACGATGTCAGAAATAAAATGAAGAGGTGAATGTTGCAATCGTGGGGACTCTCATCTAAAAAGTCTGACCTTGCTGAACGAGAGAACATGCCTCTCAAAGCCTTTTGGGGTGGAGCACCATAAGGTCACACTTCCAGTCTATCTCAGCCTTGGGTTCCCCAGCGTCGGGTCACAAGGCTGACGCTAAATACATGCATGAATGGGGCAACCCCAGATCAACAGGAGCGTCCCCGTGTCCCCTATTTGAGTAAGTACAAGGTCACATCTAAGAAGAGAGGGAAGGAAAATGAACATCCAGTTGCTTCCTGTAACTTTTCACATATATTATAGGTTAGTTCAGGCGCCAGGGTATTTGCCCCAGGAAAGAGAAGGTTAATACAGGTTTCAAAGGATTGGATATGATCTCTATCACAAATCTAGAACTAATATCTAGACAGTCCCTCCTAATAACAGGATGTCTCATTATTAGAATGGAATACTTTTACTGTTCCTTTGATGCCTGTCGCAGGAAATCTTGAGATAGAATCTGTACAGTAGCTCTCAGGGGTGTTTCAGAAGGGAATTCTGTACCAAGAAGGGGATGGGTGTAGAGAGAGTGCTAGCTAATAGCTCTTTAAAACTGAGATATTTTTATTCTTTAATACATGACTGTGTGTTGCATAAATCTACCTTGAATCGTTGAAGAAATCAAATGCCAGCAAGTCTGTAAAATCTAAGAATTAGATCTGATTGACGTCTGATAAACATGAAGCCATCAGATTACATACAGCAGTTGTGAGGCTGTCCTAAAGGAAAATATTTTGACATTTCCACACGGGTCGGAGTAACTGCCTGTCAGGTGGCCCCAAACAACCCCCTCAGCAGAACTGGCCTCCATTACCCATTGATAACAGGGCTCAACTCTTGCTGAAAATTAGCTTTATTTTTACAAGGCCAACAGGAAATGGAACGGTTAAAGAACTCTTTCTTGCTTGAATAGTGGCATACTAATATTTTGTGTTTAAAAATTAAACCTCGTGCCCTAGGACAAATAGCCTTTCATGCACTGGTCCTTAAATTAATTCTGCACAGGCTTGAGAAGCCATCTCTTTTCCAGTGCTTTTGTTTGTGAAAACCAGAAGACGATGACTCTCGCTTTCAGTTGATTTATTTACTCAGCAAATGTCTATTGAGTGCTGCCCTTTGTGCTGGACCTTCTGCCGGTTCCCAGGCCCTGGAAAAGGCAAGCCCCTGTCCTCATGGAATCCATGTCAGGGCTGGAAAAGCAGCTATTAACACACATAGGTAACGAAACTTGTGCCAGGCACGACCCATATGGGTCCTCCAACTGCTTTTTTTTGACCAGTTTAATTAGCTGTCATTGATGTGAGCTTTGTAGGTGTGTCAGCATGTTTAAGTTGAATATATTACCTTTTCTGGAGACTACGGTGGCCTACAGGAAGACTGTACAGACCGGCTCTACCTCCAAAGAAAGCACGTGTTTTTTCCCAAGTCCAAGCTCATATTCCCGCCACACAGCAGGCCAGTAAATGAAGAGACAGGGAAGTGGCACAAGGTCTCGCCACTTCATTTGGAAAGACAGCAGACCAAGACAGTGAACTAGTGTCCCAAGGAACCACCTCACTTGAGATAGATTTCAGGCTTCTTTTATGCCAAAAGGGGAGATGTGGCTCCTTGTTGCAAACCTCTTGGCACCAGAATCCTTTGTTATTGCAGCTGTCCAGTTAGGTCTGGTTACAGTGTTGCTAGAAGCCTCCAAGACAAATGCTTTCTCCCTTCTTCAACATTTTATCTCTATGTGAATGGATAAACCTCAGAGCCTTGGGAATGGGCTGCAGGCAACATTCTTTTTTTTTTTTTTTTTTTTTCTGTCTTTTGTCTTTTTAGGGTCATACCCATGGCACATGGAAGTTCCCAGGCTAGGGGTCTACTCAAGCTGTAGCTGCTGGCCTATGCCACAGCCACAGTCACAGCCACAGCAACGTGGGATACGAGCCATGTCTGTAACCTACACCACAGCTCACGGCAATGCCAGATCCTTAACCCACTGATCAAAGCCAGGGATCGAACCCACGTCCTCATGGATGCTAGTTGGGTTCATTAACTGCTGAGCCATGACAGGACCTCCCAGGCAACATTCTTATACATGACTAAGCACAGGCAGCAGATCACAATGGTTAGAGCTAAAGGAATAGACTCAACATGGAGTCAGGTTTGTTCTTCTCTTGCACGTGTTCATAGTCCCTTCTTGTTCATTGTTTTACAGTCACTCTGTGATGAACACTTTTAATGTCTGAAATTGTGTTTTACTTTGTCTGTTGTTGTCGTGTATAGATCTTTGATGTCTCCACAGTAATATTTTCTCCCCCAAATGCAAGAAGTATGGTCAAGTTAATCAGACTAATCCTATGAGTTTGAGGGTTAAAATAATGTTGTGTGTAAAACCCTAAACTTGTGGCGTTTTTATATACAAATCTAACATCTGTTTCTGTTAAGCCGCACTCAAGGGGCAGAAAGTAGCTTGCAGTTCATAGTGTGGGATTTAGAGGTAGAATTTCAAGGTAGACCTGTCCATTGCTCAGCGCTGTCATTTACTTCAGTTCCAACCTGGGTGACAAAGACAGATGCCCTTGAATAGTACGAGAGAGAGGCAGGTGGAGAATAGAGCCCCTCCTTCCTCGCCCACGATAAAAAACAGACCAGCCCTGCTTAAACAGAATTCAGTCATCAGTTCTTCTTTGACACCTTTGTGGATCTTTTTTTGTTTTTTGGGGGGACTTTGGGCAGGGGGTTGTGTCTTTCTAGGGCCACTACTGCGGCATATAGAGGTTCCCAGGCTAGGGGTCAAATCGGAGCTGTAGCCGCTGGCCTACGTCACAGCCACAGCAGGGCGGGATCTGAGCCGTGTCTGCAACCTGCACCACAGCTCACGGCAACGCTAGATCCTTAACACACTGAGCAGGGCCAGGGATCGAACCTGCAACCTCATGGTTCCTAGTCAGATTCATTAACCACTACACCATGACGGGAACCCCAGGGAATATTTGTTTTTAAACTACAATTTGTTTGCCATAATCGTCCATCTGTTGACTGTATACTCAAGTGATGCCTTTCCTGTGGGTTATTGCGGACTCAGAAGGCTAAACAGAAGGTAGATTAAGCACTTGCTAACTGTCCCTTTTGTCAGAAATTTGAGTTCATTTCCCTTTTGCATGTTTAGATAAGTGGTTGTGTTTCAAGATCTGAGGCTTAATTTATATGCATTATTGCCTCTATTAATTCACCTTGTAAGTGTTGATATGTAAAGGATGCAATTTGAAATGACCAGTGAAATTAAAAAAATTTTTTCAAGCTAGTTCAAAAGTAAAAATATGTCATAAGGTATTGTGATACCAGGGAGTTCCCACTGTGGTGCAGTGGGTTAAGGATCCAGCATTGCTGCAAGTGTGGCATAGGTTGCAGCTCCAACTGGGATTTGATTCCCTGGCCTGGGAGTTTCCATATGCTGCAGGGTGGCTGAAAAGGTTTGTAAAAAAAGTTTTATGATATCAAATGAAAATGTCAAATTGTTTATTAATCACTTTAGGTTACTGTAGTGAGTAAATGAATTAATGAATTGATAAAAAGACAACACACTTAAAGCCTTAAATGTATACTAACCATACTTTTCTATGCATTTATGATCTGATCATATGTACATATACACATGTACATATATATGTATAGATACTTAATCATCTACTGTCTTTCAGAATATTGTCCTAATAAATTTCAATTACCTAATTGGTTATTGGACTCCTGAAAGAAAATTGGCCTCCAAATATTGAGGGTTTGGGAAAAAAAATAAAAGGTATTTGCAGAGCAACCATTTCAAGTACAATCTCATGAGTGCTCCTGTATTCCAGAGACTCAAAATAGCAACTACCATTCATTAAGAGCCTGTGCACAAGGAACTGTTCTAGGAAATATACTTACGTAAACAGAGATACGCACATTCATGCCATTCACAACCACCTCATAAACTGCGTATTCTCAATCTCTTTTCACAAGGGAGGATGAAGGCTTACAGCTAAGACAACATCCTTGACCCACGAGGACATAGCGAGTCAGTGGTAGAGATGAACTCATTCCACTCTCCCCTTCTCTTCTTGCTTCCCCACTGTCCCCACTCCCTCCTGGGCCAGGCTAGGACCAAGGGCACCTCCGTCCTCACATGGAGGGTAAGGAGACTGTGGACTCTACCCACGAAGGGAGAGAGAAGAGCAGGGAACCACCAGGAAAATGGATGGATGCTAGGCTCCTTTCTCCAGGCATCGGGGAAAGGACTCTGTGTCCTGACAGGCATGCCTGCGCCTCACACATTCTTGATCTTACACCCTGTCTTCATTCACAGAGATGTTACCATTTCGTGCCCGCTTTCAGTCCAGCTGGATTGGCAAAGTCTTCTCAGGCCGGGTTATACCTCTTGTTCTTCTTTGTATCACACCAAAGACTGTGCTGGATGCAACGTAGATGCTTAGTTCATTTCCTCAGCAATTGTTTTTCCAAAGATATCGATGTAAAATTAACATGCCTATGGTAGGAGTTCCCATCATGGTGCAGCAGAAACAAATCTGACTAAGAACCATGAAGTTGCAGGGTCGATCCCTGGTCTTGCTCTGTGGGTTAAGGATCTGGCGTTGCCACGAGCTGTGGTGTAGGTCACAGATGCAGCTTGGATCCGGCATTGCTGTGGCTGTGGTATAGGCTGGTGGCTACAGCTCCAATTGGACCCCTAGCCTGGGAACCTGCATATGCTGTGGGTGTGGCCCTAAAAAAGCAAAATTAATTAATTAATTAATTAGTCAATTTAATGCCCGTGGTAATACATGTTATACTACTCAGTGCTTGTCACCCTAAAACCACTGTTTAATGTGTTTTCAGAGAAAGTTAGAGCTTCTCATCTGCCCTCCCAAGAGAAGTCGTGGTCTTTGCCTCTAACCAGATAAGACCAGAGAGAAGTGACCATGTCCCCATCGTCAACTTCGAAACTCACCATCTGAGAGTCTCAGGGCTTTCACTTGGAAAACCACCTGCTAATGTCAACAGATTATTGAATTTCTTCTTATAGTGGAAATGACGTAGCATCTAACCTTTATTTCTTGTTTTATCTTTTGTAAACCACTCTGATAATCCATGTTTTAATCAATGTATTTAGATAATTCAGTTTTTTAGTAGTTTCCCTAAGGTTTACAATATATATTTTAATTACTCGAGGTCCACTTTCAAAGGTCACTGGAACAAAGAATATATACAGTGCAGATATTATTAACAGAATTGTCCCAATTCCTCCTTCCAATCTTGTGTGACATTGTTGTCATTCATTTAACTTATCCATTGACTATACTCACCTCAGACACTGACTATTACTACTTTAAAGATATATTTCAAATCAATTAAGATTAAGAAAAATATTCCAGGCACCAAATATCTCAGACTCACAATAGAATCTTATGTGCCTTGATTGATCTCAAATCAGCACAGAGCCACTTATCTGAGAGAAGGTATGAGGCAGAAGAATAGTCGTCTCAGGTAAGAACAGGCTGGAGCAAGGGAATATGACACATGTGTTTTCCCAGCTGCTTCACAGCTTTGTTAAGACCCAACCTTTGCCAGGCCCTGGAATGGCAGTATCTAAACGTTTCTGAGTTATAAACCTTTATCAACTTTGTGCAATGGGAACACAGGGTTAGCTATGAGTTGGTTTAAACAAAAATGTACGAAAAAACTACTGAGCATACTTGTATTTGGAAACTGGGAAGAGCATTATTACACATGGTGTTTCTAAAAAGAAAGTTGGGAATTCCCTTTGTGGCTCAGCAGTTAACGAAACCAACTAGGATCCATGAGGAAGTGGGTTTGATCCCTGGAGTCACTCAGTGGGTTAAGGATCCCATGTTGCCGTGAGCTGTGGTGTAGGTCGCAGATATGGCTCAGATCCTGGGTTGCAATGGCTGTGGTGTAGGCCGGCAGCTGTAGCTCCAATTTGACCCCTCGCCTGGGAATTTCCATGAAATTAAAAAATTTCAATTTTTTTACAGCCCTAAAAAGCAAAAAAAAATAAAATAAAATAAAAAGAAAGTTGGACCCTTTGTAGCATAAGCATCTTACTTTCAATTTATAAATATAGTTATATATTCAAAGTTTGTTAATTCAATAAAACCGACTTTACAAAAAAAAATAGAATAAGAAAAATAAAAGACCTTATTTTACCTTTATTTATTTCTTCTTCAGGGTTCTTCCTTTCTTTATGTAGATCCAAATTTCTGACTTATACCATTTTCCTTCTACCTAAAGAACCCTTAGCATGTCTTTCAGGGCAGGTTCACTGGCAATGAATTCCCTCAATTCTTGTCAAAGAAAGTTTTTATTTCACTTTTGAGTGATAGTTTTGCTGGTTATAGAATTCTAGACTGGTGAATTTTTATTTCAACATTTTAATTATTTCACCCCACTCTTTCCTTGCATGTGCAGTTTCTGATGAGAAGTTTTCTGCTATTCTTATGCTTATTGGTAAAGTGTTTTTTTTCCCCCTACGATTTCTTTCAGAATTATCTCTTTGTCTTTAGTTTTATGCAAAAACAAACATTTAGTTACACTTATGTGATTCAAGGCAGTTTATCCTGCTTGATATTCTTTGAGCTTCCCGGACCAATGGTTTGATATCTGTCCTTAATCTTGGAAAGTTCTTAATCATTATTATTTCATCTACATCTTCTGCTCTGCTCTCTCTTTCTTCTCTTTCTAGTGCTCAAATTATGTGTATGTTATTTTTGCCCCACAGTTCTTTTTTTTTTATTTTTTTTATTACTCAGATGAATTTATCACATCTGTAGTTGTATAATGATCATAACAATCTGATTTCACAGGATTTCCATCTCACAGCCCAAGCACATCCCCCCACCCCCCAAACTGTCTCCTCTGGAGACCATAAGTTTTTTAATGTCTGTGAGTCAGCATCTGTTCTGCAAAGAAGTTCCGTCTGTCCTTTTTTGCCCCACAGTTCTTAAATGTTCTGTTCTATTTTTTTTTTCTCCTGTTTTCTTTGGATTTCAGTTTGAGGAGTTTCTTTTGATCTTTCTTCAGGCTTACCTATTTGTTCTTGTTATGTCAAGTTGGTTGACAGCCCATCAAAAGAGTTCTTCATTTTCATTTCTAGCATGTCCTTTTGATTCCTTCTTAAGAGTTTTTATCTTTCTGATACATTATCCATCTGATCCTGCATTTTGTCTGCTTCTTCTATTAGAGCCCTTAACATGTTAATCGTAGTTTTTTGTTATTGTTGTTGTTTTTGTCTTTTGCCTTTTTAGGGCCGCTCCCTCCGCATATGGATGTTCCCAGGCTAGGGGTCAAATCGGAGCTGTTGCTGCCGGCCTACGCCACAGCCATGGCAACACCAGATCCGAGCCACATCTGTGACCTACACCACAGCTCACAGCAACACTGGATCCTCGACCCACTGAGCAAGCCAAGGATTGACCCCACAACCTCATGGTTCCTAGTCAGATTCATTTCTACTGTGCCATGATGGGAACTCCTTAATCATAGTTATTTTAAACTCCCTGTTTAATAATTTCAACATCTGTATCATTACCCAAGTCTGATTCTGATGCTTGCTTTATTTCTTCATACTGTGTTTTTCTTGCCTTTTGACATGACCAGTAATTATTTGTGGAAAGTTGGGCATGTTATACAGATAATGGGAACTGAAATAAATGAGCCTTTAGTATGAGGATATATGCAAGCTGACAAAGAGTTGGGCTATATTTAATGTTTGCTGTAGTTGAAGATGCCAGGGGTTCCAGATTCCTCTCATTTTCTTGCTTTTTTTCCTCCACTTCTAACTTTGGGCTTCCCTAAAGCACTCCTTCTCAGAGAGAATATGTATCTTGAAACTCTGTAAGATGCTACCCACTGTTATTTTACTGGTGCCCCATTGGTACATGGTAATGTTAATGTCAGGGTTGGGGGAATCGATAATCTTCTGATGCAGTCTCCGTCTTTTAGTGGGTCTGTTTCTTGGGTCTGTGATTTTCACAAATATTTTTCAAGTGGTATAGAAAATTTTTTCTTCTGCCTCCTTCCCTCTCCCCCACAGACAGCATTCTCAGTCTGTGTCCTTGAAGCCCTGGCTCCTGTTGACTCTTCTTCCTTTAGTGAGACAGGCTAGAGATAAAGGAATGCCCTTCTCCCACAGCTCCAGGGAGGTGCTGGAAAAGCCCTTCCTCTGGAGACAGACCTTTGCTCTGCAGAAGCCTCTGGATATTGCTCACAATACTTACTCTTTCCCTTCCTCTGCCAGAGACACAAAGCAGTCCTCACCTTGAGGACCTGGTGGGGTTCTTGGAGGCGAGCATCAGGAAAATCTGTAAGACCTGGGGTCCCTAGAGTTTTTCATTCTCACACGAGTCCATAGCCCATTTACAGCAATGCATCAAAATTATCACCTAAATGTTCCTACCAGTTTATTATTCCAGCAACTTCTGTTCCAGGTAAGCAGGTCAAGTTGTGAGTCGTCTCTCTCTCCAGACATCAAGGAGATGCTTTGCCCTCTGACATTAGTTCTCTGATGCGGCCAAGGAAAGCTGTTGATTTTCAGTTTGCCCAGATTTTTCTTTCTGTACGGGTGGGAGTAATAAATTCTATATCTTTTACATGTTAGAGCTGAAAAAAAGAAGTCTTGATCTTTATTTCGTAAGACAGTAGATCATGTAGCAATTGTTTGAAGTAGCTGATTCCCTTTAAATAAATAAGTACTTTAAAAGAAATAATAGCAACAGTCATTAGATATGGATATACCATTAATACCATTAGCAATAAATTCACTTTCTAATTTTTTTTGGTCATTTCATCCTGCTTTTACATACATTTAAAATGGCTGCTTGAAATAGAGATTATGATTATTCTTGATAAAGGAATTGGCATTTAGATTAACTGATTTATCCAAGAGAATGTAGCTAGCTAGTTGTTCTAGAATCAGAGCTTCAACCCAGGCCATGATGACAATAACATGTTTCAAAAGGCATGAAGCTCTCAATTTTGATATTTCCCTTATGTAACCCACACCTCCAACTGCTATATTTTCAAGTGGTGACAGTGGCTGTGGGCTATTCTTTTGAGAAAATTGAATGAAAGGAGAAGGAAAGAAATAGGCTGGATTTTTGCTGAATTTTTAAAGAGGACAATTTAAATACATATGTAGTATGAACAAGCTTCAGAATAGCAGTTTGAGGAGCATGAGTGAATGGTGAGTGAAATTACTAAGGGGCTGAGAGGGGACAGATTAGGTCAAATGATGGATGACTCTTGTTTTGAGGAAGAGGCACCATTTCTTCTTTTATCCTGGAGGAGCAGAGAGGGAAGATGCAGAGGGTTTGTAATCAGGAAGGGATATAAAGTTCAATTATGGAACACTTGATAGTGGCCACAGCATGGGTTCTCTGGAAGCTGAGTCCAAGGAAGAGGACAGGATACAAGATGTTTACTGGGGAGTTCCTGTCGTGGTGCAGTGGAAATGAGTCCAACTAGGAACCATGAGGTTGCAGGTTCAATCCCTGGTTGCAGGTTCAATCCTCAGTGGGTTAAGGATCTGGCGTTGCCATGAGCTGTGGTGCAGGTCACAGATGTGGCTCAGATCTGGCGTTGCTGTGGCTATGGCATAGGCCGGCGGCAACAGCTCTGATTCGACCCCTAGCCTGGGAACCTCCATACGCCATGGGTGTGGACCTAAAAAGACAAAACAAAAAACAAAAAAAACAAGAGGTTATTGGAATGTGCATCTAGGAAAGGAGGAAAGGGGGAAGGACTGGGCTGAGGAAAATGTTGAACTGCCATGCAGGCCCATCAATGCCTCAGCCTGCCAGCAGAGAGCTTGGGAGCAAGTGTTGCCCATCCGTAGCTCATGTTGGGACAAAAGAGTTGGCAGTTCCACCTCCCCTGGACCCAGTCAGCAGATTCAGGGGTCCTGGGGAAGATATGACCTCAGACAAGGCAGCTCTCTGCAGCTGAGGAAGACCAGCATGTGGGGCGAGGCATCTCTCACGGTCCTCCCGCAGCTCAACCACTGCCCTTCCTTATAGGGGTCTGGGCTCTCACATCTCCGCATTCCCCACTGTAGCTTTGCATTTTTGCACTTATGTCAGGGAAGTTGGGTTTTGAAAATAAAGTGTTAAAGGTTAATTGAGAAGAATGGTGATGATTTAGAAGAATGTCCAAGGGAGATGGGAGAGGGCATTGGCCAAAGACAGTGATAGGAGCAAGTTGCACCAAGGGCTTGACAGTGAGTGGACCCCGAATCTGTAGTAACCCATTCTCAGCAAGGATGCAGCTTCAGGCAGATGGTGTGAATTTCTGTTAGATGTTCTAGCCCCATTTTGCCACACTAGCTGTGATTGACAGAATTGGGGCAGGAGAAGGAAAAACAGATGATGGTATTTACCCAGAGGTGGGTATTGGATGTTGGCAAAGAAGGTACAGTAGCACTACAAGGTTGGCTTCTAAGCATCACTGACATTGTCCCACATGGGGTCCAGGCTGGGGAGAGGGGTGACAGGTCAGAAGTCCACTTGATCAATAAGCAAAGCACATGCAGGGCTTAATGTCAGAGCAGGGGCCTCTGGGGTGAGAATAGAGGCGTGGAGGAGGAGCCTCTCCCAGGTGCCACAGTTACCAAGCAAGGTGGGGAGTGACCACGTGATGGATGATTCATTCACGGAGCAGCTGCTCTTAAACAGTTCCTACAGCCATGCAGCGCTCTGCCTGATAGAGCAATGACATAACAGTATGGCCCTACACGCATCACCTTTGCATCTCAGCAGTGGGAGAGAGAAAATAAAGTAAACGTTATGTTAGAAAGTTGTGTTAGAAGATGATGAGGGCTATGGAGAAAATTCATCAGTGCCGGGGGTGTGGGGAGATGAAGACAAGCTGTAAATTCAGGTGGTCTTGGAAGCCCTCACTCAGATGACATTTGAGCACAGACTTGAAGGAGGCTGGGAGTGCGCCATGCAAATATCAGGGTCAAGAACTTGACAAAGGGAGTGGCAAGTCCACAGCTCTGGGGACAGGAGCCTGCCTAGGGTGGTCTAACCAAGAGCAGGCCAGCAGGGCCCAAGTGCAATAAGCAAGGGAGGGAGAGGACTCAGGGGCTACACAGCAGGGGGCAGGTGGCAGGTGACCTTACACAGGCTGATAGGACCTTGGTCTTGACTCTTGGTGAAATGGAAGACCCATGAGCGGTTGGCATGATGCTCGACATACAGACTCTAACAGGAGCCTCCTAACTGTTACCTGAGACCGAAGGACAGGAGCATGAAGGCAGATGATGGGCGGCACCATGAGGACTGGATGTGGTCCAAGGAGATGGCTGTGGCTTCAAAAACTGGCACGCTGTCCCGCGTGTGGACCCTGCAAGAAGAATTTGGGAGAAAAGAGAGTGCACTGCCACCTTGGACACTTGTCCTTGTGTGATCTTCACCTGCCTTCTTGCCATCGCCGTCCTGCACCAACTTTCCCCTTTCTCCCCGCACTGCTACATTCCATATGCATGCCTTGCATTTCTAGTTTTATCTCCCAACTCCGTCTTCACACCAGCTTTGCATCTGTCCATTTCCCACACTGACGTTCCTGCACAGTCCACACAGTGACAGGCACCCCTCCATGCTCTTAAATACCTTGACTCCTTACAACTCGTCTCTGCTAACTTATGCTGTCTCTATCCTTGTTTATTATATTTTATTGCATCCACCAGGTGTTTCAAGCAATTAGCTAGTCTTCTATTAAAGATGTTTATATTCGAGCCATCATTGACATCCATCCTTTTAGTTATATCTTAGGAGAATGTTAGAATACAAATTCTGAAGATCGGCTAATTTTAAATTCTGTTTCTTATTTTATCTGGCATTAAGATAAGTCATATCAGCTTTTCTGAAGTCTGAGGGATACAAAGTACCACTTGTAAAGGAAGGTTGAAGAAATTATTTTTAATGATATTTCTTAAATGTGTATAAATATAAGTTTAGATAGAAAATTTTTATGCTTATACAGCTGGAAAACCCAAATGAAAAATTATAAATGAAATAGAAATGAAAGCACAAAACCAAAAGTATTCAAATTAATGCTATGAATTTAATACGGTGGATGCTGTCATCTTACTGAAACTAAATCAGTGCTTGGGGTACAAACAGGGCCCTGAGTGGTCTGATCTCAGCCTGCCTATGCCCCTGAGCTTGAGGAAGCTCATTTCTGCCACCCCTCCAGCCAGGTGGCTCCTCCCCTGATGCACTTAAACCACGGGACCCTTGCTTGTTGGGAATTTGTCCTCAGAATTCTCTGTTCTTTCCTCATTAGTTTCACAAAACTGAAATATGACTCCTGGCTCCCAAGGAGAGCAAACATGCAAGAACTGACAGGAGGCTGAATTTCCACAGCAGTTTTTGGTGGAATTCCAGACTATACATGTACTAATTGTTTAGATCAGAATAGCAGCTCTGCAACAAACGACTTCTCCAAAAGAACCTCAGGCAGCAAGTCTGTGGTCTCCCGTTGGAGAAACAGCTCAAGGGTCTCTTGGAAATGTCAGGGTCTAGCTTTTCTTCTTTGTGGTGTTGGATGTGCCTGTAGCAATTAATTTACTAGGTTTTCCATCAAAATATTCCCCTTGGGATTTTTTTTTCCCTTGGACTATTGTCAGATGGTGACATCACCTGTTTACATTTTGTTTATATTTTTAAAATTGCTTATATTTTTAAAATTCTTAATCATTACCTTAGTGAACATTTATGAACCACCGTCTCAGAGTATGAAATGCAGTAACATCGAAGGCTAGTATATCAGATATAATAACAAAGGCTAAATCTCCGTTCCAGTTTTTTACGTGACCACAGAATGTCAGAACTGGAACTAACCCAAGTCAAATTCATCCCTAAAATATTCTGTGTCGTCATTTAGCTTCTGTCTGAAAAGCTCCAGTTACTGCCTTATAAAGCAGTATGTTCCATTTTAAATTAGAAATTCGGGGAGTTCCCGTCGTGGCGCAGTGGTTAACGAATCCAACTAGGAACCATGAGGTTGCGGGTTCGGTTCCTGCCCTTGCTCAGTGGGTTGACGATCCGGCGTTGCCGTGAGCTGTGGTGTAGGTCGCAGACGCGGCTCAGATCCCGCGTTGCTGTAGCTCTGGCGTAGGCCGGTGGCTACAGCTCCGATTCGACCCCTAGCCTGGGAACCTCCATATGCCGCGGGAGCGGCCCAAGAAATAGCAACAACAACAACAACAACAAAAGACAAAAAGACAAAGGACAAAAAAAAAATAATAAATTAGAAATTCGTTCACCTTGACCCCAAATATGCCTGATGCGATTTTATTTCTTCACTTTAATCCTACCGTCTTGAATCATGGACGCATCTAATCTCTCTTGCAAAGGCGAACTCCTTCACCCTGTGGAGGCCTTTCCTTCCTTCCTCAGCCCGTACCCCCAGCACCCCCCGCAACCCCCCGCCCCAGGCAAGCCTCCTCAGTACTTTCCATGTTCTCACCCCTCAGTTCTGAGGAACGGCTCAGTGATCGCTTTGGCACATTGTCTTCCAACTCATTTTCCTTAATAGAAATGTCAACACATTATGTCCTCCATAGATCTGATCCCAAAGAAACAAGGTTTTATATCAGTTTTCTTTCCAGAGTTTATATTATAAATGACTGCAAATTAATGCTATGGAATAATTCTATTTAAAAGGCAGGGATGGTTCACTTTTCTTCACACCCTCTCCACAAGCATTTGCTTGTGGACTTTTTGATGATAGCCATTCTGACTGATGCGAGGTGATACATCATTGTAGTTTAGATTTGCATTTATCTAGTTATTAGTGATGTTGAGCATCTGTTCATGTGCCCGTTGGCTGTCTGTCTGTCTTCTTTGGAGAAATGTCTGTATAGATCTTCTGCCCATTTTTTGATTGGGCTGTTTGTTACAACCACTAGGGGACCAGTGTGGAGGTTCCTTAAAAAACTAAATATATAACTACCATATGATCCAGCGATCCCACTCCTGGGCATATATCCAGAGAACACCATAATTTGAAAAGATACATGCACCCCAGTGTTCATAGCAGCACTATTTACAATAGCCAAGACATGGAAACAACCTAAACATCCATCAATAGAAGATTGGATAAAGAAGATGTGGTGCATATATAACAGTGGAATATTACCCAGCCATAAAAAAGAATGAAATAATGCCATTGGCAGTAACATGAATGGACCTAGAGATTATCATATTAAGTAAAGTAAGCCAAAGACACATATCATATGATATCACTTATGTATGGAATATAATAAAAAATGATACAACTTATAAAACAAACAAACTCCAAAAGATTTCAAAATTAAATTTAGGCCAACAAGCATATGAAAAAATGCTCAACATCATTGATTATTAGAGAAAGGCAAATCAAAACTACTGTGAGGTACCGCCTCGCACCAGTCAGAATGGCCATCATTAATAAGTCCACAAATAACAAATGCTGAAGAGGATGTGGAGAAAGGGAACCCTCCTGCACTGTTGGTGGGAATGTAAATTGGTACAACCACTGTAGAAAACACTATGCAGTTACCTTAGAAACTATAAGAACTGCCATATGACCCAACAATCCCCACTCTCGGGCATATATCCAGACAAAACTTCCCTTGAAAAAGACACACACAGCTGTATGTTCATTCCAGCAGCATTCACAATAGCCAACACGTGAAAACAACCTAGATGTCCATCAATAGGTGATTGGATTAAGAAGATGTGGTGTATGTACACAATGGAACACTACTCAGCTATAAAAAAAAAATAATGCCATTTGCAGCAACATGGATGGAACTAGAGACTCCCATACTAAGTAATGTAAGTCAGAAAGAGAAAGACAAATACCATATGATATCACTTATATCTGGAATCTGACATACAGCACAAATGAACCTTTCCACAGAAAGAAAATCATGGACATGGAGAACAGACTTGTGGTTGCTGGGGGGGAGGAGGAGGGAGTGGGATGGACTGGGAATTTAGGGTTAATAGCTGCAAGCTATTGCCTTTGGAGTGGATAAGCCATGAGATCCTGCTGTGTAGCACTGGGAACTGTATCTGGTCACTTAATGATGGAGCACGATAATGTGAGAAAAAAGAATGGATACATGTATGTGTGATTGGGTCACCTTGCTGTACAGTAGAAAACTGACAGAACACTGCAAACCAGCTGTAATGGAAAGGAATAAAAATCGTTAATTAAAAAATTAAATTTGGGATTACCAAAGGGGACATCATGGAGGGGGAAGGATAAATTGGGAGGATGGGATTAACACACACACACTACTATCTATAAAATAGATAACCGACAGGAACCTACTGCATCGTGCAGGGAGGTTTACTCAATATTCTCCAGTTAACCTATGGGCGGGGGAGAATGGATATATGTGTACGTATCACTTATCCACTGTACTGTCAACATGACACTAATACAACATGGTAAATCAGCTATACCCCAGTTGTGTAAAAAAAAAAAAAAAAAAAGGCAGGGACAGAACCCTTTTTAAATGGTAACTAGTATGTACTGGCATAGATAGATAAATAAATGATAAATAGGCGGGTTTGTGTATACATATGTGCATATATATATATATATATATATACACACACACGTGTGTGTGTGATTTATTTATTATTTCTTTTTACAACTGAAGAAAGAAAATGTGAAAGCTGAATAGGCTCTCACTGATTGGGTAAAACTAGAAGATGATGGACAAAAGACTGCCCTGGCCCTCTTCCCAGGTCCTTTACCTAAGCGACCCTTTCCTTACTGAAATGCAGCATCTTTTGGGGTCTTGACAAAGCCTCCTGGGAGAACCAGGCAAGGTTCTTCACTCCAGCCAGATCCCATGATAATGGGGCGTCCAGCTGCCCCATCTTCATCCTTCACTCTCGATGTGCAGAAGCCCACCCGGGAGGGGGAGGAAACGGGATGGGATAAATAAGCGACATGAACCTATTAGGTGCCCACTCTCTATCTCTGGCCCCACAAAACCCTGGCTCTATTTTAGGGACAAGTAGCAGGCTGGCAGAAATGACATGGGATCCTAACATCCCAGGGGCCAGAGCACAATCGGGAGGGAAGAAAAAGCCTGGCCAGGGTACCTGCAACTCCTTCCTAAAAAGTCACAGTGTGGGACAGGCAGCCCGCCCGTGCGCCCTGGCCCACGGGGGCCTGGCTGTCTTGTGGTTGGTTAGACTGTGTTTTGTGGGTAAGCGTTCATGCTCGCCCGGCCCCCCAGCAGTGATGCTGGGTCATTGGAGTCACAACTGCCCATGAGAACACCTTACTGCGCAGAACGGGAATAACATGTTGGTGATTAATTCTTCTTCCCAACAGCTGGCTGCCCCAACTCCTTGATTAAAGAGCTCCATCACTTCAGGATTCTTGGAGAGGAGCAGGTGAGTCAGCCTCTCAGAGGCTACATGGGAGCATCATGGAAGCTAGACAGTAATGAGGCTGCTCAGGCTGCCTCCGGGGAGGCAGGGGGTGTCTCCTGACCTTCGGCGCCCGAAACGGGGAAGGGAGCCACGCAGGAAATATGTGTGAGAACGCTCTTTTCCTCTTCTCCCCATCAGAGCTGACAGGTTATTAATTGGTACATCTGCTATCTGCCAGAGCGTTTCATCTCAGGACACAGCAGTAAGCAGGTAGGACATGGTGGCAGATAAGCAAACAAATAAGTGCCGAGATGAATGACGCTGAAGGGATCGATTGTCGCAGGCAGCCCTGGTTTGATGTCTGTGGATGGATATGCAAGCTCTTCTCACCGGAATCTTCGACTTTGTGTGTTATCTGTATTTCACGGCAGCCGCCTTCTCTGTGGGCGTGAACATTGACTTATAGACAAAGGATGGCCCATTTCAGGTTGATTATTTAAATGCTGTGTTGGACTCAGTGAGATGTGTCAGATTCTAAGCAGACGTGCTAAGTAAATAATTCAGAATGCTAACTATTATCCATGTATATGTGCGCGCACACACACTTTTGACTGTTTAAAAATAAATCTCCTAGGAGTTCCTGTCATGGCTCAGCAATGACGACCTGCTGAGGTATCCATGAGGATGCGGGTTAGATCCCTGGCCTCACTCAGTGGGTTGAGGAGCTGGCGTTGCTGTGGCTGTGGTGTAGGCCGGCATCTGCAGCTCCAATTCGACCCCTAGCCTCGGAACTTGCCTATGACACACCTGCAGCCCTAAAAAGCAATAAAATAAAATAATTGAAAAATAAAAAATTTCTAAAAACTCCTAATCCTTATAAGGAATTACAGACTCCACATTGTTCTGTTACACCTTGATGTCACATTATCCTGGAAATAATTATACTATATAGTGGACCACAAGGTGATTGACCTATTTAATACTCTCTCATTAATTTTCACTCCCAAAGTTAGTCTTTACCCACCCTGACCAGAGAATATGCAGAGGGAGAAGTCACAGCTCAGTTTTGTCAACCAGTTTTTGGTCTGTGTGCCTTTTTCTCAGTATGAGTATGTTGCAAAGTTGGATGCCCATTTCCAACATCTAATTTCAAAAAGTGAGTTAACTAGGGGAAGGTGAAAAGCCAAAATCATTTCCCGTGCCTTGAATTAACAAATTATAGGACGCTTCATTCATATTTTCATACTGTAAATTTCCAGAATAGCAGATGCGATGTTTATTCAAATATAATCAAAATCAGTTATCCTTCATTGCAGGTAAGATAATGGACCCCAAACCTACCTATTTATGGAAACACCTGTATCTCACAGCTATTTTCCTGTGAAAGCCTGAGAGATTTCTTAAAGCAAGAATCACTGATTGTTACCTTGAGATTTCTGCTCAGATAATGGAGCCTTCTCTTCTAACTTGTACCAATATTTGCAAACTCTTTCCGTATTTGTTTGAGAGTCACTAGGTGATTAGTAGGGAAAGACGCCAGCTATAATCATCTCCTTAGATCTGCATAAAATGCAAAAGCCACTTTGCATTTTCCTAGACATCTAATCAAGTCATAATCAAAATCAATATCACTCTGATCAGCTGTGCTGCATGATCACAGAGTGCCTCATAGAAATATTGATCTTTATTTCCCTCCTTCCTCTTTTCTTTCATTCAGCAGGTTCATAGTGAAGACCTACTCCTGCGCTGTACGCTGTTCTCTGTTACAGAACTAGAGGAGTAAAAAGCAAATCCTGATCAGGCTCACATCTTGGTGGGAAAAGCCAGTGTGTTATACACACACAGACGTGCTTGGTATATATTAGGTTAGGTGTTTATCATTGCCATGGAGAAGAATAAAACCCAACAGGATAGAGAGTGCCAGAGGGAAAGGTAACGTCTGACACAATGTGGTCGGGAAAGGGCACACAGACAGGTGCTATGTGCGTGAGGACGTGAAAAGCGTGAAGGAGAGCATCACAGTGACATCCAGGAAGAGAGTCCCAGGTAGAGGAAAGTGAGTACAGAATTCTGATTATTTTATGTGAAAAGTATTATAGGATAGGGGGTGTGGTTGGACTGAAGTGGGAAGAAATCCAGAAATGTGTGAGCTAGAGGCCAAAGAAAGAAAGAAAGCATCTTTAGAAGGAGGACTGTCTTTGCCCTCCACTGATGAAATGAGACAAGGAGGGCAGGGAGCGCTGAAACTCCAATGGAGGTCATTGTGACCTTGACCTGTGGACTAGTGAGGGTAAGGTCTGCCTGGACTGGGTTCACTGGCGAGGGGAGAAGAAAGAGAGAGAGCAAATATAGATACCTTTTGGGGTAGGAGTTTAGCTACAAAGAAACGAGGTAGCTGGGGGTAGGGAATGTGGGATTTCTTTTTTGTAAGAAAAACAAAGACCATGTTTATGTGCTACTGGGAATGATTCTGCAGAAGAATGGGGAGATTGATGATGCAGAGGAGGGGGGAGAATTTCAGGACAAGGTCTTTGTTCAACAGCTACCAGAGTGTAGGTTTAGCCTGAGGCAAGGGTGTGGGCAGCTCAGCCTGGTAGCAGTGGGGAAGGCAGAATATGCAGGAAGGTTTTTGCTGGTGGCTTGTCTTTCCTCGGTGAAACAGGAAGCAAAGTCAGCAGTCGAGAATAAAGATGGCGGAAGAGTTTTTCAGAGAGAGAAAAGGATGATGAAAGTGTCATTTAGGAGCGGAGGGAGTGAATGGAGATGGAATGAATTTAGAGTGAGATCAATCAGTTGGGTGTTTTTCTGTCACTGTGGAATGTGTAGGCACAGATACAGAAAAGGTGGAGTCAGGTGTAACCAGCCACCCAACTAAAACAAAAACAAGAGGGAGGCAAAGAGGTGAAAGTTAACCTAAGAGAGTGAGCATCATGCCTGGGTCTGAGATTTTAGCTGGGTAAGCAAAGAGGGGTGATTGGAGAGAGCGGTGGGGAAGGTGGTGGGATTCACTGGTTACATGTCCCAGGAGGTTCAAGGAATTTTTGGAGATTGGGTTTTATGAGGGTTTAGCTAGAAGAGTAGGTATTTTTTTTTTTTTCCCACTGTACAGCAAGGGGGTCAGGTTATCCTTAGATGTATACATTGCAGTTACAGTTTTTTCCCCCACCCTTTCTTCTGTTGCGACATGAGTATCTAGACATAGTTCTCAATGCTATTCAGCAGGATCTCCTTGTAAATCTATTCTAGGTTGTGTCTGATAAGCCCAAGCTCCCGATCCCTCCCACTCCCTCCCCCTCCCATCAGGCAACCACAAGTCTAGAAGAGTAGGTATTGGCCAATGAGTGGGATACTTGACATTGAGATTGTGGAGGTGGTGCAGAGACTGGCCAAGACAATGTCAGGGGAGGTCCAGGAACGTTAGTGGCTGAGTTAAGGTAGTGGACAAGCTGACTGGACAAGTTGAGGTCATGGACTTAAAAAGCCAGGGTATTGGAAGTATGGCCCATGGGGTCCCCGAGAGCCTCCAGAATTAGCATTAGAATAGACTTGGAGAGAGTCCTGGTGAGTCACGTAATCAGGCTTCTAGAAACAGATCAGAGAAGGGGGAGAGAGATTGAGGGAGATGAGCATCAGTAGCTGACTGCAAAGGAGAAGTAGGAGAGCCTGATGGTGTGAAAATCAAAGCTGGAGGGTTTTAGAAAGAGAAAGGAAAACCATTCTATTTGGGGCATTGCAGATCCATGCTTGGTGGTGCAAAGAAATCACCATCTGAGGGGCTGAACGGAACGTAGTGTCCTCAATCATAAGTCCGATGCAGGAGGGAAGAATGTGACAAAAACATTGAGACAATGAGTAGGTCAAAGTCACAGGGCATTCACTGCTGACTGACCCTGAGTTCCCCAAGCTTGGGGGCAGGAGCTGGGGCAGCTGAAGGACAGGGTGTGAGAGGGAATGGACAGAGCCATGTATGGGCAGATCTGGGAACTGACAAGGGCACCAGGAGCTCGTTGGTGACGGATATAAACAGGACACATTAGGCAGGGATATTTCTGTCCTGATGACACATGACAAAACCTAGTGGCCTCAGGGCAGATGGTGGCATGTGGCTTCGGACAGGGAGGGGAGAGTTCCAGCCCCACTGCTCACTCCTGCCCGTGACCTAGGCCGCCTCACCCGGAGCTGGTCAAACTCCAAGGCTGTCTCTGGATGCTTGAGGCAGCTTCTATTGATGAGATGAAATTTTTATATTGTGTGTGACAAGTGCCCTTGGACACATCATTTCAGTCTCTCTCTAACGTGGCTTTTCAGTTTGTAGAAAAGGAAGAGTAATTCTCAGCTATCTCTCAGAATTTTTGTAAATAAATAAATAAGCATGCAAAGTAAGTTGCAAATATTAGGGACTACACTGAACTGTTTCTGATTTAAATACTATTTACACTCCACAAATAGTAGACCTAGTAGTAAACATAAATAGATTGTCCAAAGTAGACACTCAAATTAGTGTAACAGGGAACTATATTCAATATCCTATAATAAACCATAATGGAAAAGAAAAAATCAGTGTAACAGTCACGTAAAAATAAATTGAGAAAACCTGTACACAAACTGGTTTGTCTCTGAATTCATTCCTGGATGTTAGAGATGCTTACCAGCTATCTAACTTTTTGGAATGTGATTTTTTTTCCATTCTCATTGGTCTTTAATAGGCCCTTGATTTTTGAGAAGGTGAGAAAGGTTTGGGTCCACAGCACAGATAAAGGAATTGACCCTTAATAGGGGAAAGCCATTTTCTTTGTTATAAGAAGACAGAAAGGAACAGGTGTGTGCAGGTGCAGGTGTATTTGCAGTTGTAACGGTGTGAAGGGGAAAGTTAGCCTCTGATGGCTCCATGAATGCAAACACATTTTTCTCCACTATATTTTCTCCACATAGAGTGCTTCACACAGAAGATGTCTGGCAAATATTTGCCCAGTAAATGAATTCTTCATTCATGACTTGTATCTTCATAGAGAAATATGAAATAGTATGTCCAGGTGAAGGGAGGAAGGTGGTGAGATGTGAGTAGTTTGGGAAGAAAGAAGAGAAAACATGCTACTAGAGAAACATGATTCAATCATGAAGGAATTGTAAGTGCTCATTTGAAGTTTGTGATCAGGAGTTTGAGAGAAGGCAGCCAATTGTGTCACTTTGTTAAGCAGTGTCCCACTGCAGGGGCGTGTGCACAAGAAAGAAGGGGTGACGTTTTCCAGGCCTTTGGTTTTGCCAGAGTGGGCAGATGAGGAGGACCATGGGCAATCCATTAAGAGATGTTTTCCAGGCAGTGTTTCTGGTAGTGGAAAATGGAATCTATGTCAGACCAGGAAGGAACCTAAGCTCTGCGAGGGCCAGTAGCCAGGGAGAAACTGTCAGGTCAGTTCTTGATAAGTCTTAACGAAGCTGAAGAATTTAAGCAACATCCGTACTTCAGCAAGAGCATCAGGAAAGGAAAGACGGGAGATGACCTTTAAAAGCGACACATTTGGAATTCAGATTTCAGAGGTGGTACAATTTCTCAGGATGACAAGGCCTGGGAGAGGATTGTGACAGGGAAGAATTTTTTTAATGTCCCCATGAAGGAGAACATATAGAAACCAAAAGAACAGGTTGATGGATGGATGGTTCAATCCCCAAATGATGACAAGAAGCAGAGCAGAGATGACAATGGTGAACTAAGAGAAATGTCTCCCAAGAATTAGGGGTTTATCCACCCATGTCCATTGCAGTGGCAAGAGGGTGAGGGTGCATAGCCATAGGGCATAAGTTTCAAAGGAGCAGTGGCATGGGGTTTTGCAAGAGAGAAGGGCATGATGGTTTAGAAACATCAGTGAGGAGCCAGGAGACAACCGGCTCCACCTCTGGCCTGCAGGTATGCACCCCTGAAACAAAGCTGCCTTCCTTTAGGATGGTTGCAAGGAGATGGACCATTTGCAGTGAAATCAGGGAAGAGAAAGAAACCTTTGTAAAGGCTGATTATATAGGAGAGCTTATTCTTTGTGGAGCAGAAATTCCAGGCGACTCCAAGAGTAGGTTTAGGAGAGAAGGAATGCTCTCATATTGGGGAATAGAGAGACCTTCATGGAAATGAGAGTCTGGGGACAAGCGTAGCAGGGGATGCCTGAGTCTCAGAAGTAAACCATGACGGGAGCATTCTGATGACCTTTGGAGCCAAGCAGGTGCACAACCAGACCACCTGACTGTTGTCAGACACCTCCTCTAGCTATTGTCATCCTAAGTGTGTCTCTTGGGCGTTAAAGCCTTCATTCCAAAAATTGTCCTTGGTGTCATCGGCTTGCTGACACCAAGGAAAGATAGTTTTATTTTATTTTATTTATTTATTTTTTTATTTTTTGTCTTTTTGCCATTTCTTGGGCCGCTCCCGCGGCATATGGAGGTTCCCAGGCTAGGGGTCTAATCGGAGCTATAGCTGCCAGTCTACGCCAGAGCCACAGCAATGCAGGATCCGAGCCGTGTCTGCGATCTACACCACAGCTCATGGCAACGCTGGATCGTTAACCCACTGAGCAAGGGCAGGGACCGAACCTGCAACCTCATGGTTCCTAGTCGGATTCGTTAACCACTGCGCCACGATGGGGACTCCGGAAAGATAGTTTTAAATGTAAAGCCATCCAATATAATGCAGAACATCGTTTTTTGAATGATCTGGGTCATCAAATTTCTAATCAGTTTATCAAACGTGTGGTGGAACCAACTCATCTCATTGCCTCAAACCAAAGCCTTACACAAAACTTCCAGACAATGAAACATCAATCTTCCCCTTCCACTGGCCCCCAAATCACCTTGACACCAACATAATTCCCCTCAGACTAGGGGATGACCAGGAGGGAGAGATATGGAGGTTCCATGTTAAAGAAAAGCAGAGCCCAGGAAGAGACCAGGAGGTGGGGGGTGCAGGTGACAAGCACCACAGCACCTCTGGGGAAAGTGCCATTTCTCTAAGGGGAGGGTCCTGGATGTAGAGACCAACAGTACTGCTCAAAACCATTTCTCGGGGACTAAAGTCAAGTAAAATAATTTGTGCCCCCAGACAGCCTTGCCCTCTGCCGAGTGCCCCATGAGGAGAGTGCGCTTAGCAGTCCTGTTTGCAAAGCTTCCAGAAGTCTCTGAAGTCACACCCTCCTTAGACACTCCTGCAAGGAAATCGGTTTGCAGGTATCTACTTTCATAGCCCTGCCCTTCCTGTGGGGCCCACAGCAATGGAGAAGCAATAAACAAGCCAATGGGTTTTGACCTTTCCAGAAGATTCCACGGCCACTAGAAGTTGAGAAACTTTTTGGCATCATGTCATCTGAAATATCTGAAAAAGAAAATTGCAATCCAGGATACAGTCTGTTGCTCTAATTAGATTTTAGGTGTTGTGTTATCTGTTTTCTCCTTGCGTTTAATTTCAGCCGTCCTAATGATGGGTTTTTTCTAGGCAATGAACAAGGTCCAGCCCTTTCTCTCGCCAATTTACTTCATCAGTCGATGACAGATGTCCAGGGATGAAAAGAATGTTATTAGCAACAAAACTGCGAATGCAAACAGCAATGTGACAGGCACCCCCACAGAGGCTGTCGCAACTCCCTGGGGCTAACTACCTGCAAATGAAGAAAAATAAGATTAAGATTACTGAGAATTTAGGGAGCATTTTTAAAAATTCTAATACATACAGAAAACAAGGCATTCTCTACATAGTACGGGGAAATAGATTCATCATAACTTCATGTTCCTCTAAAAAAGGATGTTTTAGATGTTTTTTAATCCAACGAGGAAGGGCTATGATCAACTGTATTTTTTTGTTAGTTTCTAAATGATGACCAAGGAATGGTGAGCTGGATTTTTCTTAATAGAGAGAACAAATAGAAAGAAAATAGAGGCAGCTTGGTATCGGGAAAGGTGGTCCTTTAGAGCCACAGCCCTGAGTTCTGACGAGGGATGGGGGTTTCCTGCCTGTGTGGACAAAGCAAAGGATTGAATGTCCTTGTGACTCAGTGGCCCCACCTGTCACTTCCCAGGGCAGATGAGAGTGAACTGCTTTGATGAAGTGGGCACGGTCCTTGGGTCCTTGCACTGGTCGGTAACTGAGTGAACCGTGTCTCTGCTGAGGATTTTTCTCCTCCAGGGGAGGAGTAGGAGAAGGAACTGGGAAGGAATCCTAGGGTGCTCGTGGCTTAGACCTCACAGAAGCTAGAATTTAGCAGGGAAATGCAAGACAGCCTGCCGAGGGGTTGCTTTTGTAGCTGTACCTGAGTGCCCCCAAAAGGATACTCTGGCAAATTCCACAGCAGAACCAAAACAGCCTCCTTCCCCTGCTCCCAGGATTGGAAAGGCTGCAGCCAGGCAGCTCCTGGATTGCTGACAAACTCTGACTCATCTTGACAGAACACTTGCCAGTTTCCCCAGATTTTAGTTTTACCTACTATCCCTGTGCTTCAAATTGCTTGCAGTTTTAAATTTTCGCTTCCTTCTTGCTGTCTTTTCTTAGGAAAGCATGCGAATTAAACATCACGATATGGCCGCCTGGGCCTCCCACACAGGACAGGCCTTTTGAGTGGTTTTCCAGCAGCATGGGTGTGGCTTATTCCAGCCCACTTCCTCCCCAGCCTGACCCCTCCAGCGACCACCTGCACTTAGCATGGAGCCAGCGGACAATAAGAAAGGCAGAGCTAACTGGTCCACGTGAGACTTGAACCTGTGACCCTGGCTTTGTTATAGAACACTATTCTCCCCAACCCAACTCTTCTGACTCCCAACAGACGACTGAGGTGCAACCACTATTCATTATACTCTCCCATGACTCATTATTTAGACTCTTAAAATAGTTTATTGAAACGTCTGTGAATTTCACGCTTTCAAATGAATATTTCCTGTTCTTAAGAGAATCCATGAGCATACATATAAAAACTGAATAATTTACTCTCCAAATAAATAAAATATAAACCATACCAATGAGTCAAGATTTTACCTAGATAAGTCATCTGACAGATGTATTTTTACTCTAATCTGATAAAATGTAGGAGGACCTGTTTTTAATTTTCCCCCTTAGGTGCAGAATACGATGCTTTGTTAATATTAACATTTATTTTTTTTTAATTTTTGCAAGTATTAGCCTGTGAGCTCTAAATTATCTTAGTTATCTGTCCGTGGATTATGCACTTGAGAAATTTTCAAACTGGTTTTACAAATCACTTAAACATCATAAATCGACAAGGAAGGATTAATCTGTCTACATGTACACAAGCTCACGTGCAGATACTCACTGTGATTCCAAGACAATGCAGACATGATTGGTGGAGCATCTGCTGCCTTTGGGTTCGCCTGGGAATGGGCTGCACACACCATACACGCCTAGTCCACGTTCACGTTGCAGTCACGTTCCTCCAAGTTGGTTCTGTTCATCAATGCTATTCGACAGTGATAAGTAAACAAACAAACACAACACAACTTGGAAATAACACAAGGATCAGTAATTGTTCCTTTTCACCAAGCAGGGTCCATTTATCACTTTATCACTCAGTGTTCATACTTTCACTCAGATAGATACAGATATTCTCTTCTTAGTTCTAATTTGTCACAGGTCTCCTCCATCAAGACAAAGCCTACTCTAAGGAGGTATTTACTCAGAAAAAGAAAGAGAAAGTCCTGTTGAAAGTGGGATAAGAGAGTTGGGAGCCGGCGTTTTTTAAACACCACCCCCAAAACTGAAGAGGAAACTCTAGAGCCATTAAGAACGATTTTGAATCCTTCCTCCTCCTAACATTTCAGAACTATGTAAAGATGAGCCATGGAAAAGGGACCAGGTAAAATCCCAAAGGAAGAGAAACAAGGTCAAATCCACAGAGTTTGTAAGGAGACATGGAAAGTGGAGAGCAGGACAGCATCTGAGAGGCAGTGAGAGCACGTGAGCCAGTCCTGCCCGCAGGCAGGGGAAAAGGAAAATAACTCTTGCAAAAGGAACTAAGCCATTAAGAAATTACGCAAGTGCAAATAAATAGCAATGGATGTTGTCTTAAGAGAAATAGAAATATAAAAGGAAAAACTTCTTAAAAATGCAAGTAAAGGATTTCAGAGAAGTGGACCAATTTAGGAGATAGATTTAAAAAAAAAATCCAATATATGTACACTACAAAGCCCATAAGGAAAGTATCAAAGAAAAATTCTATATAACTTTCCTGATCTAACATGCATGTAAAATTGATCAGAAAATGACCAGCACCAACACATATTCTAATAAAATTACTAGATTCTAAAGAAAAAGAATTCCTTCAGGCATCTGGGCAAAAAAAAAAAAAAAAAGATCAATTCACTTGTAAAGGAAGAAAAATTCAGATGGTCATCAGGCTTGCCCCTAACACCTTATATCAGAACATAGAGTAAGACATTTAAAATACATGAGTGGGAAAAAAAATGGGAGCCCAAGACTTTATATCCAGCCAAACTCATTTTCAAGAATAAAGACCCCAAATAAACAGTCACTGGGCAAGAACTCAGTGACTGTTTTTCCAATGAGCTCTTCCTGAGGATTTGACTAGAGGAACAAGCTTCAAACAACCTAAATTACCGGGTAGACATCAACCTAAGGACTGGTGTGTGTGTGTGTGTGTGTGTGTGTGTGTGTGTGTGGGGAATTAAGATAACCTGAAAATTAGGAGAGGGAAAGCATAGTATGAAATGGCCCTATAGTTCAACAATATAGATGCAATGTTACTGGAAAAAGTTGTCAGGAGGACGGGTAGAGCACAGGAAAATATATTTGAAGCTTCTAGTAATCATATTCCTGGTGGTCATGTTGCTGCTGTTACTCTAGAATCGTAGTGTGTGCCATGTGAGCTGAAGCAAATGAGCTGTTATGTAGTCCTGTCATTCTCTGTGTTCTTGAGAAAAGGTGTGGCAAAGGGGAGATAACAGATGTGAAATAGACAATTTGGGAGTTCCCTGGTGGTCTAGTGGTCCGGATTGGGCGTTTTCATTGCTGCAGCCTGGGTTCCGTCCCTGGTCTGGAAACTGAAATCCCACATCAAGCCACTGCATGCTGCAGCCAGTATATATAGATGTATTGGCTCATCCATGAGCCAATAATCCACGCTCATCTCTTGGAACGCCTCTCCTCTAATTCTCTCTTACTCCACTCCCACAAGGCCTTGGGCTCCACAACGCCACTGAAATGGCTCCTTTCAAGATCTCGGTGGCATCTCCATTTCTAACTCCAGCCAGTTTCCGGCGATTGACTTATCTGCAGCCTCTGATGCAATTTACCGTGATGCCGTCCTTGAAGTATCTTGTTCCCTTGCCTTCCCAGACACCCACATTCTTCTCATTTTCCACCTGCCTAACAGGCAGATTCTTCTCCGTCTCCTTTGCTGGCTCCTTCTTGTCATTCCCACAAAGGTTAGATAATCTCATCTAGTCTCATGGCTACTGAGATAACACCGCGTTGGAGTATCAAATCAGACTTACAAGAATCCTAGATGTAACCCAGTGTCAAGCTTTACTAATAACTCACGGATGCTGGTGAGGATGAGACACAGACAAGATACGGGGAAACCCACATCATTTAACACAGCCCAGGTCCTTTCTGGACATATTGGGCTATACTTTGGCAAGACTCAATAAGTGAGGTCTCTAGGAAGTTCATGGAATCATCACTAACATGAAATCTCTACATTATTATATAAACTGACTCCTCATTTATCACTTGATGAAATGTCTTCATTTATTCCTTAATAATTTCAGAGCTTATGACATTTTCAGAAATCCTTACCTCATAAATTCACATATTCTAGTTTGTTTACTATAAGCAAACTCAGACCAAGTGTTTCCTGCCAAATGCGTTCCAAAGATAAGAACCCCTTTCTAGTAAATGCCATTGTATATATGGAGCATTAGCATATTTACAAGGGGATTTGACCAACTCATCTTTTTTTCCTGGGGTCAGAAATATGAGAAAATGGATGGTAGGCTTGATGCTTAACCTTTCCTTTCTAGCTCTACCCATGACTTCAACACTGGTGTCTACAACCCACATCTTTCTCCTAAACTCCAAAGGCAGGCATTCAATTAGCTGCTCAACATTTTGTCTTCACTGTCAGGTTGATTATCAAACTGAATATGAGCACAATAGAAATAGCAATTCCTTTTCTCAACTCCCCAAATCTCAGGAATGAATTTTACTTCCTGCTTGACACCTATTCCTCTCATATCATGTATCCAATCTGCCTAAAGCGTCTGCCATTTCTACCTTCCGAACATATCCAGAACTCAGCCACTGCCCCACCCCCACGCCCACCCCCACCTCCGCCGATGCTTTCCTGGTTCAAGCCGCCACCATCGCTCACAGGAATCACCGAAATCGCCTCCAACCTGCTTCTCTGCTTCCATCCTTGTCCCCAGGAGTCTTCTCCGAACATAGCAGCCAGATGGCTGACTTTAAGAGATTAGTCAAGTGATGTCATCCACAGCTCGAAAGCCGGTATTCTCTTATCTCTCAGAATAAGAGCCAGAGTTCTTATAATGGCCTTCGGGGATCTTCATCCTGGGTCCCCAAGAACTCTCTGACTTCCTCCGCTATTATCCCCACTATACACCCATACATACACACGCCCACACACACCCACACCCTCCCCCCACACACACACACACCAAGCACATTGCAGCCTGGAGACCTTTATAAATCTGTATATTCAGCCTGGAAGGCTCATCCCCCCATGGCACATGGCTTGCTTTTCTAATCTCTGTCAGATGTAACTTCTTTAAAAGGGATTTTCTATTCCCTAATCACCTCTTTAAAATTCCCACATCTTCCGTGGAGTCCACCTCTTCTTGTCACCATTTGAAATGCTATGCAGTTTTAACCTTTCAGTACTTACTGTTATAGTCTGGTGCGTAAGAGAAGAGATGTCTGTTTTTATTCAGAGCTGTATCCCCAGCAGCCACGGTAGTGTCTGGTACACAGTAGGTGCTCAATAAATGTTGCCTAAATTCATGAATAGTCAGATCCCTTGGAGTTGATCTGAGTTTAGAAGAGAGTGTGATCCAACAACGCAAGGAAAAAAGCAACTTAGGGCTGCAACAAGGAAGACCTTGGAAAGTGTGCTCTGCCGTGGCATCTTACGCTGCGGGCTGGGGAAACCATTAAAGGGAATTGAGCCAACCAAAGGCATAAAGAAATGAAGTCAGGCATCAAAGCAAGCGTCCTTTAAGAATAGGAATAATGATGAAAGGAAAATTTTGTTCGTTAACATTAGGCTTTCCTCATCAAACTGAATATACTCATTGATGTCGTGTGGGCTGCTAACAATTACAGAGGTGGACCTTTGGGATCTATTTTCCAAATGATGTTAAACGCCCATAGGCTCCTGAATAGAGCCGCGAAAATGCACTATTCGATGAGATTAATGATGGTGCATTATGAGCGTCCACAACTTAAAATATAGATAGGTACCCTAAAATTAGCATGAAAAAAAAGTCTCTTAAATACAGTTGGTAATCATGCTAAAAACCCAAACTTGCAAAAATCTATTTTTTGAAGACAAATTTCTACAAACACAAAGAATAAATGCCTCACTTATCTGTTTTGCCAGTTGGGACTGGGTGATTTCTTCTAGGTTGGACCATAACTCACCCACCCCACCCCCAGGTATTTCCCGAAATGGATGAACAAGAAAACCACACAACCACCAGTTATTAACCTTTGCTTAAAAACAAACAAACAAACAAGCAAAAACCATATATGAGTATATATTATCACTCTGAAAAGCTCATTTTCTTTTTGCAGTACAACCGGTACCAGCAATATGGTGCCGAGGAATGCGTGCTACAGATGGGGGGCGTGCTGTGCCCCAGCCCCGGCTGCGGAGCGGGGCTGCTTCCAGAGCCAGGTCAGAGGAAAGTCACCTGTGAAGGGGGCAACAGCCTGGGCTGCGGGGTAAGTGCAGCTGCACCCCTGGGTGTAGACTGTGTTTGTTTGCGTCAGCAAATTGGTTAGGATTGTACATGCATTTTATTCTCATTGTCCTTTTGGACTCAGACATCTTTCAACTGAGGTATAAGAAAATCGATTTTTACATTTTTAACAGGATCCCATGTACGTTAGAAGGGAGGTACGATTTTCTGCTTTAATTGCTATCAACGTGTTTGCTCTAACACAGGAATCATGGTCAGCGTTTTAAACTTTTCTTCCCTGGCTCAGCTAAGTCAGAGCAAAAATGTGTGATTTCTTCAGAGTGGGCTTTAAGTAGACACAAGTGAAGGAGAAAGAGAATCCCTCATCTTAGCATGATGTCTTAGCAACCGTGTTTGCCTAAGCATTTCAAGAAATAAAATGAAGATTAAGATGGAAAACGAAATGCTATTGTGTCGTAAAAATCATTTTAAATCGAGATGAGCAAAACTTAATGGTGCCTCTTAGGGAAGCGGAATAAGAAAGCTGGAGCGTGTTTGTTCTAAGAGGTCAACCGATATGACCTAGACAGCTTCTCGAATGGATCTGTGGCTGCAAGCTGACAATGAAGAGGAAAGGGAAGCATAACTCAAATGCAAAAAGGCTGACTAAATTATAGGTTGAAATGACAAATGGATAATAATTCTGATATTAAATTTCATGCAGGCCAGAAAAGAAAGAAGGGTATGTGCTTAGAAAATGCTATTGAATTTTGATGGGAAAGCGTTTCTTTTAAAATTGCAACTTCATGGGGAGCTTTGTATAAGGAGGAGTGTGGACGGCAGAGGCATATTCCCCATGCCTAATTTTTGGCCAGGCACGGTGAGTTTCCTAAGCATAAATTGGCATCTGTTGCCCTTGGTAAAGCTTCCTACGAGTCATGCAGTGGGACCTATTTAGCCTTGGACTGAGCGATAAAGTAGAGGAAGTAGACGTTGAGAAATAATGAGATGCCTCAGCAGAGAGAAATACCTTTGGATTAATAATGGGGATTGCATTAGGATGAAAGCTCAAGTAATGTCTGCTAGCCCTAGAAATTATGGAACCCAAACTCCGCTTTCCCGCCTTAGTCATCATCATTTACTGTAGGATTGGCACCGACTTGCCTGTGGCCTAAGCAAGCTGCCCAATTCTGGGATCAGAATTTCTAGCAAATGTTTTCTTTTAAAATGAGTTACAGTAGCTTTTAGCTGGTG
This sequence comes from Sus scrofa, assembly GCF_054392235.1. Classification (NCBI taxonomy): domain Eukaryota; kingdom Metazoa; phylum Chordata; class Mammalia; order Artiodactyla; family Suidae; genus Sus; species Sus scrofa. The sequence goes on from NC_139383.1 coordinate 6,556,135, forward strand.
GCTCAATTATATGCTTCTGCCTGCTAATGGCTCCTCTTGTTCCCTCCTCTACAGCTGGGGTCCCTTTGACCCATCCTCTGCAGTCAGTTGTTCACCTCGCTTTAAGAATTTTGAAGGTCTCTGGCATTTTAAGTTTTGAACATCTTTCTCTTCCCCTTTTTATACAATGTGACATTATGAGTAACACACACATTTAAAATCCAAATCATAGAAAATTACCTTGGGGTGAACTAAATTGCTTTAATATCTTTGGGATAAGAGAGTTTAGGGCCAGACCTTGCCTAAAGGAGGATGGCTGTGTCTTCAGGATTTTTTTTTTTTTTTTTGGTCTTTGGAAATTCCAGGTAATGAGTTTTAGGTTATTTTTATTTGTCCTGTTTTGTTATTTGGGGAAGTATGCTTGTTGGTTTGTATATTACCTAACTATTGCCATATAACATGTAGCCCCAAATTTTAGCCATTTAATTAAGGAACATTTTTATCTCACAGTTTCTGAGGGTCAGGACTCCCTGAGCGGCTTAGCTGGGTGGTTCTGGCTCAGGGCCTCTTTGAGGTTGCAACCAAGCTTGGTTGCAGTTAAGTGGGGCTGGAAAATCCACTTTCAAAACGGCTCATCCACATGACTCTTGGCCAAAAATGCCTCCGTTTCTCAATAGCCATTAACAAAAGGCCATGGCTCCTCACCACATGGCCCTCGTCTCAGGCTGCTTGTCCCCAGAATGGTAGCTAACTTACCAGGAACAAGTGAGCCGAGAGAGAAAGCCGTGGTGACCTGCTCTCCGAGGCGGAACACCGTCAATTCTGCCTTAGTCCATCTGTTAGCACTGAGCACCGCATCCAGCCCATTCTCAGCGGGAAGGAAGTCAGGCTCCATCCTAAAGGAGAGGGTGTCAAGGAATTCCTGGACGTACTTTGAACCACCACCATTTGTAATTTGAAGTTGAATAAAGAACGAAAGAGATGAGTGTCCCAAGGATGCACTCAACCCGATGCTTTCCTTTCCCTCCCCAGCTTTTTGGCTCCAATCCCCACACTCTTTTTCAGGCTTGTATCAACTCCCATTGCTTTGGCTGCCCAACAGCAATAAATTGACCCCATCTTGGCTCTTTACCTTCCAATCCTTAATTTTCACAAAGGGCTGTTACCCAACTTATCCATGTCTTTGGGATTCTGTAGTGGTTAACAAGTAGAGTAGGTTGTGTGATCTGTGTCCAAATCCTGGCTCTACCAATAACTGTAGTCTTCCTCTTTCTGTGCCTCCGTCCCCTCGCCTCTAAAATAGGGTGTATTATAATGACCCTATGCTATATAGAAACATTATGAATATTAAATGAGCTAATAGATATAAAATGCTTAGATTAGTGCCTGGTATTAAGTGTATATTTATTCAGTAATTAATCAAAAGCTTAAATCAATATTTACAGAAAGCTCACCTAAAAGAACCAATATTCAAGGCTAATAAATTAACTATAGGACATTTGTTTTATCCTTTTCCCAAGCATTCCAGAACTTACCCTTGTATCAAGCCAGATCTACAGCAGGTAATTAGGTACCTGGCCCTCGCTGCTTCACCCTTCAAAGAATTGTTTTCCTCAAAGTAACTTGACCTCACTTGTTTATATTGTGGGCATTAAACAGGGCATTTGATGTGTGTGGCTCAGGACATCCCAATGGACTTTTCTGCGAGGAACCATGGTGCCACTTCCAAGTTCATTCTGCTTGTCTTGGGGAAAGCTGTCTTTGAGGATATTATGAATTGTGCAACGACTAACAGTTCCCTCTGAAAGCTGACTGCTAGAAAAACTAGAACCACATTCGTGGGCCTTCTGTAGCATAGAAATGGGCCACTAACAGAGTAGATTTTGAAGCCTAGCTCCTGGCTTCACTTTTTTACTTCTTTCTCTTCGGCTTTTCCTGGGATCTGCTGCTTTGCCGTGATTTGTACACCCTTGTAAGCTGAAAGCCTTTTCTGGATTTAGGGGTGCTGATGGAAAGCTGTAGTGTGGTAGAAATCATGGTTAGCTTATGTTGTTTTAGAGGCAGAACAGGCCCAATAAGTAGAAGCTGGAGGAAGATGAATCACCCAGCATTTGTTCTAGCACCACGGACAGCTGCCCCAGGGAGCCGTGAACGCCTCACCCCACACAGTGGTCAAGGAAGGTCACTGATAGCAAAGCTATGGAAGAATCATTGCGGCTTGGACATGCTTTCCAGGCTGTAGTTTATGGGTGTACAGTAAGATATCCGCAAATCCACCTGTGCTTAATTTGTCCTCAACTGTCAGCTCTTGTTACATGGGTATCCAAGAAATGCTTGCTGTTACAAAAAGGAGCTCATATGTAGAAAATGTTGAGAACCAAGTTCCCTGTCATTCACAGAATTTAAAACTCAGCCTTCTGGGTACGCTGTGATGCGCCCATGGATACACATTTTTAGAGCCAAGACACAGGTATGTGTTGAGCTCCAGACTGGGTAGTTCTAATCCTGTCATCAGTCAGCCCACCACCACATCCTCGGTGGCCCCTTACATGTCCAGTATTACTGTTATACAGAGTTTCTATCAGAAAACACAAACCTCAGCATTTTGATTATCTTTGGCTTCTTTAAAATAGGTGTGAAGGCTAGTATTTATGACTCCCTTATTGCAACCTATAGTATTAATCACTGGAAAATCAGATTAGCTGATCCTTTGCTCTCCTGTATCGCTAGGCTTAACTGTTACCCAGAGCGCAGTGAACATTAGCTAATAAATGAAGAAAATGATTTCCATGTAAATGGTAATGTCAGAACTTACTGTTGTGGGTCAGCAGTAACGAGCCCAACTCGTATCCATAAGGATGCAGGTTCGATCCCTGGCCTCGCTCAATGGGTTAAGGATCTGGTGATGCCATGAGTTGTGGTGTAGGTCACAGACAAGGCTCAGATCCCAAGTGGCTGTGGCTATAGCATAAGCCGGCAGCTACCACTCCGATTCGACCCCTAGCCTGGGAACTTCCATGTGCCATAGGTGCGGCCCTAAAAAGCAAAATAAATAAATAAATAAATCGTAATGTCAGTACATCCAGGAGAGGTCTGACAGACGTGTGATGGTTGCCGCAAAGAATTATTTGTACTTAAGTACCACCTCCCAGGATTCAAGCTGAAGTGATACACTTGTTTCATGCCTTGATGGTCTTGTCCTTGGGCTTGATATTCTTGTCTTGAGTAAATTCACGTATTTGGAGTTCAACATCATTAAATGAGTGAGAAAATGAATGAATGAATGAGAATCTTAACAATGTAGAAGTGATATGAATACACTATCACTTTTATTTTCAAACACTAAGTATCATTTACTCCAATGTTAGAATCACTTGTCTTACCTCAACGAGAACCTCTGTTACCAGGGGGGAGAGGGGAGGAATTAGGATGGATGGGGAGTCTGGGGTTGGTAGATGCAAACTATTGCATTTGGAATGGATAAGCAACGGGGTCCTGCTCTATAGCACAGGGACCTGTATCCAATCACACGTGACAGACCGTGATAGAAGATAATATGAGAGAAAGGATGTATATATATATATATATATATCTGAGAAACTGACCCAACCCTGAAAATCAACTACACTCTAATAAAAATAATGAAATAAAATAAAAACAATATATAAAATATGCAGAGTTTCACTTACACACATAACGCATAATTCAGAACACCAAAATATACTAAGCTCAGAGATCCACAGAAATATCAGTCAGGAACCTGAACGTCCTACAGAAATTACAGAGTTGACATGCCCTATTGAAGGCCGCACAGCCAAAGCAAGAATTCCATAATTCCCATATATAAAATGTCTTCCTCTTGGGAGGGCTGAGATTTTAGCACTGACACACCACAGACTATTATTAAATGGATAAACCGACCTCAGCAAAGAATATGTTTTGGGATCAAATAGCCTGACCTGAGTCTCTGCTAACCCTTGACCATATTTTTATGACCACTCATAAAAATATCAGTTGATTTCCTGAGGAATATTCCTGTTAGTGCACAACAGGAACATTGCTCGTCATCGTGGCTATCTCACTTCCTTTCACGGCGCCGAGGTAAAATGGTGACGTGTTTAAAACTGGAAAACAGGAGTTCCCGTCGTGGCACAGTGGTTAACGAATCCGACTAGGAACCATGAGGTTGCGGGTTCGGTCCCTGCCCCTTGCTCAGTGGGTTAAAGATCCGGCGTTGTCGTGAGCTGTGGTGTAGGTTGCAGACACGGCTCGGATCCCGCATTGCTGTGGCTCTGGTGTAGGCCAGTGGCTACAGCTCCGATTTGACCCCTAGCCTGGGAACCTCCATATGCCGAGGGAGCGGCCCAAGAAATAACTAAAAAAGACCAAAAAAAAAAGAAAACTCTAAAACTGGAAAACAGCAACAAAATATGGACTGCATTGTACTCCCTGACCTGGGAATGCAAAAAGACATGGCAATCAAACCCTGTGCGTTGTCTCTAAAGAAAACATCTTTATCTTATTTGGTGGTGTGTTGAGATGTTATATGTCTGAGAGATGATTTCTTAAAATAATCCTAGGAGCTGAATGAAGAGTTTTCTCTTTGCAATGAGAAATCTAGGGACAAGATTTAACAGCTGGACAAAAATTTGACACAGTTTTTAATGAAAACCGGAGATCTTTTAAAAATCATGAAAGTGACCACAGTTAAGGCAGTAAGACAGAATTTCTAAAGGTCACTCCCTCCTTCAGGGAGTAGGGTGTGCTGCTCTGAGACAGGTTCATGGAGGAGCAAATGGAACATTCGCCTTGGGCTCCCAACTTGCACAGACCCCTTCCAAGCCCTCCTGACCAAGTGCGTCTACTTGCATTGTTTTCCTGGGAGAGGGTCTCAAAATCTGAAGGTACAGTGGCTCCGTGAAACCTGGATCTAGGCCTGCACAACGACAGGTATGACCTGCTACGGGCAAAGAAACTTTTGTTGAAACTACTTATGACCACGGCACTAATATTGCTGAGGATTTTCATTAAGTGAGAGTCCAAGTCTTGTTTTTAGCCCTTATATAGGAAGTCTGTATAGACAAATGGAGATACCTATTCTTTCATTCACAGATCTGATTAAGTTTAAAACGTAATAAATAGATGGAGAGCCCTTTTTTTATCAATATATAGGGCTCAGAAATAGAAAGCAAGCAGGTGGTCACCAATTAATAATAAAAGGCAAAACAAAATGGTTACTTCTCCCACTTCTTAAAGGTAGCTTAATTTTATAAAAAAATATATCATTAAATTATATGAAGTATTTCAAAAACTGTCTAGAGTTCTTTCTTATTCCAAAGAAGAACAGAGATTAAAACATAGGCTCCAAGCATGCATGGTTTGTTTATTTATTTATTTTGTCTTTTTAGGGCCACACCTGCAGCATGTGGAGGTTCCCAGGTTAGGGGTCGAACTGGAGCTACAGCTACCACAGCCACAGCAACACCAGATCTGAGCTGCGTCTACGACCTACACCACAGCTCATGGCAGCACCGGATCCTTAACCCGCTGAGCAAGGCCAGGGATCAAATCTGCATCCTCATGGATACTAGTCAGGTTCATTACCGCTGAGCCACGATGGGAACTCCATGTGTGTTTTACATCTTAATGCTTTCCAGGAGACACTGCAAAGGACCAGTGTCTTTTCCTGTGGAAACTTGGCCAGCGTTAAGCTCCAGGCTGCAACACCACCTTGCTTGCCTCAATTGCCTGGCCCCGCCAGCATGTAGAGTATGGAACCAAGTCCTGTTGACACATTATTTTTTGATATACAAGATGTTCCTTATCAAAAAAGTATTTTTAAAAGGAAGCGAACGCTATGAAATGTCATAAATACGCTTTCCGTGTTTATTTGACAAGTGTCCAAAAATCTAATTTAAACTCTCAATTTGGCTCCTTCGTGGAGTGGAAATAAGTCTTGCTAGACTTTCTGCTTGTGAGACAGCTTGCAGTGCAAAGATAGAAAGCTTTGGAGAGTATTTCTTTTAATTAAAGAAACCGTTCATAAATGTACAAACAATTTTCTGCATACAGTTCCTCTGGAAAGCATTTATCGATGGGCAAATGTTCCTAGAAAATATTCTGCAGAGTCCAAAATAGAAATATATAGCGTCTAATCCAACACAGACCAGTGACCTTCCCACGTCTTTAGCTGGGTTTTTTTTTTTTCTGTTAAAATAAGGAGATTATGACATAATTACACTCTTTCAAAATCATAAGTGCCGTCTCTTTGAATAATGTGTTAGGTAATCAATTTTGTGGCAGATTGAACGCAGAAGCCTTCTTTAGCGCCACCAGCTGCAAGAGCGCTCAGAATGTTCCAGAAAACAGGCTTCTACTGAAGGTAACAGAGTTTCTGCGCATGCATTTCGATTCTGCTCTTACTTCAGTCTAGGGCTGTGCTGTCCAATTTGGTAGCCACAGGCGGCTTTTTAAATTAAAATTAAGTAAAATTTAGAGTTAGTTTCCTCAGTCATGATAGCTACATTTTAAGGGCTCAGTGGCCACACGTGGCTTCCAGCTACTGGACCAAACAGTGCAGATGGAGCGTTTTTTCATCAGTATCACAGAATGTTCTGTGGGGCAGAGAGAATATCTATAAGATGTCACCCAAGGAGAAGCAGTCACAAACTCAGAGCTTCCTGTGTCTCAAACATAAGCCCCTTGACCTCTTCAACGTAATTAAGAAAAAGCTTTCCAGGAAGTAAAGCAATTCCTAAGTTAAAAAAAAAAAGAAGTGGGGAGTTCCCATCGTGGCTCAGCAGAAATGAAATTGACTTGTATCCATGAGGACGCAGGTTCAATCCCTCACCTCGCTCGGTGGGTTAAGGATCTGGCATCGCCGTGAGCTGTGATGTAGGTCACAGACTCGACTCAGATCCCACGTCGCTGTGGCTGTGGAGTAGGCCGGCAGCTACAGCTGCGATTAGACCCCTAGCCTGGGAACCTCTATATACCATGGGTGAGGGCCTAAAAAGACAAAATTATAATAATAATATAATAATGGTAAGCATAGAGCCATATTTTCTGAAGTGATGCTCATACAGTGCAGATTCCAAAGGATGTTACCTACCAGGAGGAGGGTCAAAGCGGGGTAGAGAGACTTCGTCAAGATCCGTGATCACATAGTTTGGAAGCACAGCGTAAGCTTGGTTAAACAGAACTTTTTTCTGTTGGACTCAAAGCTTTCAAAATGCAAACATGTATTTGCCAGAACAAGGAGAGTACCACAAGCAGCCTCTCCTAAGCCTCTTCTTGCCCTGAAGGGCAAGAACTGCCTTTCATGTGGCACATGTTGTGAGACAGGTGTTTCATGGAACAACTTAATTCGGGGAGTCACATCACTTGCTTATCTGAATAGCAGGCTTACCAGAGTATGCTGGCGAAGGAGTTAGTGAAGGAAGCCGAAAGAGGAGACCATTAGACTCAACATGTTCCTCTTAATAGAGAGGTAATAAAGTGTGATTTTTTTGTATACCACATTTGTCTTAGAGGTATGTCCACATTTGTCTTAGAGGTATGTTTGAGACTATATACATCTGTGTGTGTGTGTGTGTGTGTATTTGCTTTTTAGGGCTGCACTTGCGGCATGTGTAAGTTCCCAGGCTAGGGCTCGAATTGGAACTGCAGCTGCCAGCCTACAGCCACAGCAATGCAGGATCTGAGCCACACCTGCGACCTATACCACAGCTCATGGCAGTGCTGGATCCTTAACCCACTGAGCGAGGCCAGGGATCAAACCCACATCCTCATGGATACTAGTTGTGTTTGTAACCCACTGAGCCACAATGGGAACTCCCTTTACTATATATTTTTATAGCAAAATCTTTTTTATTCTTAAACTGCTATGGATATGTGATTGTATGGCTTTCAAATCTATAGAGAAATTAGGATGAAATTTTATGACAGCATGTGGTTAGTAACTTGTTTTCACATGGTTCCTATTCAAGGAACAAGGGAGATTTTTGAACTTCATAGAATAAAGGCTCTCATGGTAAATTTAATATGCTCGCGTCGTGGGTATCTGTATATGTGGAGCTCAGGAAACATCCTGTGTAAGACAGTGGTCGTGACAAAGGCATCGTGGCGTTGTGCCTTCTTGTTTTGCACACGGTCCGGAGTGGCTGCAGCACGTTGGCAAGAGCAGTCACAGGGACGTGTGCCTGGGGCTCCTCCGGCTGTAACTGCCCTGGCGGGGCCACCCTCACGAGGTGGCTGGTTGGAGTCCCCCACCTGGCTTCGTGTAACGGCAGCCCTCTCTTCCCATCCTTCCCAGCGGCCTCGGGACGTTCTAGGGGATGGAGCCTCATGCTCCTTCTCATTATACTAATTACTCTTACCCCCACCATTCCTCAGGCCTCTGTCACCAGGTGGTAGAAGCCACACAGAGACACATCATGTTCTCTTTCTGATGGGCCTCCAGCTCTCTTTCCTCTTTGGGGTCTCTCCTGAGTGCCAGCCCCCGAAACAGCGGGGTCCTCTTTATCCAGGTCACAGCCCCCATCATTCCTCCCTGTGCACTGGTGTCTTTTTATCTCCCGCCGCCGTGCCACCTTGAGAAAATGGCCTCGAGGACAGGGTATCGTTCAGCCAGCCCGTCTGCTACCCTCCCCGATTCTCCTCTCGTCTTTCGTGGTGTTATATGCACTCTGATTGGGAGGTGTGAGCATCAAGGCAGTTTTCTTTCTTCTCGCAGGTTCCCTTCTTTAAATACTATTTTCAACTGTGGGAAAATATACGTAACATAGAGGTGCTATTCACAACCACTTTTAAGTGTACAATTCTGCAGCATTAAGTACATTCGTCATGTTGAATAACCATCACCACGGTCTATTTCCAAACTTGTTCATCACCCCAAACGGAAACTCTTATTTCCATTCAGCAATAATTAACTCCCCATTTCCCCCAGCCGCTAGTCACCTCTAACCTACTTTCTGTTGCTATGAACTTGCCCATTCTAGATAATTTGTGTAAGAGGAATCATAGAATATTTATCCTTTGGTGTCTGGCTTTCCAAAATGCTTGTCACTTAGCATAAGGTTTTCAAGGCTCTTCCATCATGTGTCAGAATTTCTTTCCTTTGCATAGCTGAATAATATTCCATTGTATGTACGTACCACATTTTACTCCTCCCCTTCCCTTTTAAAATGTATTCAGCTTTTTTTTCTTTTTTTTATCATTATTTATATTTTTTTTCTACTGTACAGCATGGTGACCCAGTTACACATACATGTATACATTCTTTTTTCTCTCATTACGTGTTCTGTCATAAGTGACTAGACAGAGTATTCACCTTTTTTAAATTAATTAAACATATCTTTTAATATATTAAAAATATTTGGAGTTCCTGTCGTGGCTCAGTGGTTAACAAATCTGACTAGGAACCATGAGATTGCGGGTTCAATCCCTGGCCTTGCTCAGTGGGTTAAGGAGCTGGCATTGCCGTCAGCTGTGGTGTAGGCCAGAGGCTACAGCTCCAATTCGACTCCTAGCCTGGGAACTGCCATATGCCGTGGGAATGGCCCAAGAAATGGCAAAAAGACCAAAAAAAAAAAAATTAGTTAAAAATAAAATCAGGAGTTCCCTGGTGGCTCAGTGGGTTAAGGATCTGGCATTGTCACTGCTGTGGCTCAGGTCACTGCGGCAGCACAGGTTTGATCCCTGGCACAGGAATTTCCACATGCCACGGACTCAGCCAAAAAAAGAAAAAGAAAGGTAAACAATAATTAAATTTGTTAGAATTTTACACCATTTCAGACACTGTGTTTCTTTGGAGTTCGACTGGGAGGAAGGAAATGTGCCTTCTATTGGCAGAGGCCAAGATCAGGGAAACCAAATCCTAAAACTTAGCTCCTGTTCACTCCAAGGAGCAGTGGTGCAGGTGGTCCTGCTCGGCATCTTTCAAACGTTAAACTGGCATCGAGCACACTCTCCTGTCATACCAATTTAGTTGAATGACATGTTTAAGAAAAATGTGAGTAATGTCTGCTGGGAAATTTAATTTACATGCTCAAAATTAGTTCTGTGAAACACGTCGCCAAAAGCATCGAGCTGCCAAGTGCAAACAGGTGAATTTCATTTTTTGTGCACTTTTTAAATAGTTTAAATAGTCCTTAAAGTATAGGAGGATATATTCTGATGGTGTTTTGCACATATCTGCTTTCTAGGAATTTTATTCTTGTGCCATATTTTATTGTTTGGGGTTTATCTTCTTATTTTTGTTGGTACCTATTTTCAGTAAAATTTAAACAGAGTTCAACGTGGCCCAAGCAAAGCAAGCAATGGAGTAACATGCATTTCTCACTGTGTGTCAGATGTTCCATTGCAAAGCTGTCATAAATTATTAGGTCTGTTCTCTGCAGCCTCTTTGGAGGGAACAGGACTTTTTCTGGGTAAAGACAATTTCCCCTATTGTCAGTGGTCCCAAAGGGTCTAATTCCAGACCCAGAAACTAAGTCCTCCCTGGATCCCAAGAAACATAGTCAGCCTTCCTCCTTGCCTACTTTGTGCTTCAGTGGCTCCAGGATTCTGCCTTCTCTTCCTCCTCTTCAGCAGAGAATGAATGGGGCTAAGAGAACCATGAAGGCTCTCCAGGCAAACTTGACCTGGCCCTGACCTTGACTCCCACCTTCCCAGTGGATTGGTGGCCCATAGGATGTCTGCTTGGCAGAACTATCTGAGTCTGCTTCACAGGCCTTTGTCCACCTGTCCATTTAAAAATTTATATTGTGTAGCCAAGACTTGGAAACAACCTAAGTGTCCATCAACAGATGATTGGATTAAGGTGTGGTACATACATGCAATGGAATACTACTCAACAATTTAAAAGAATTAAATAATGCCATTTGCAGCAACATGGATGCAACTAGAGATTATCATACTGAGAGAAGCCAGTCAGGCAAAGAAAGACAAATACCATATGATATCACTTATACGTGGAATCGAAAATATGGCAGAGGAGTTCCTGTTGTGGCTCAGTCAGTTAAGAACCCACTGTTGTCTCTGCGAGGATGCAGCTTTGATCCCTGGCCTCACTCAGGGGATTAAGGATCCAGCATTTCCGTGAGCAGATGCAACTCAGATCCAGTGTTGCTATGCCTATGGCATAGGTCCTGGCTGCAGCTGCAATTTAACCCCTAGCCCAGAAACTTCCATATGCTTCAGTTGTGGCCACAAAAAAAATAATAAAATAAAACATGACACAAATGAACCTATCTGCAAAACAGAAACAAACTTACAGACACCAGAGAACAGACTCATGGTTGCCAAGGTTGGGGGGGGATAAGGGTGGACCAGGAGTTTGGAGTTAGTAGACACAAACTATTACATTTAGGAGGGATAAGCAGTGAACTCCTACTATACAGCACAGGGAACTATGTCCAGTCTCCTGGGATAAAGCATGATGGAAAGGAATATAAAAAAGAATGTATATGTGTGTATAACTAAGTCACTTTGCTGTACCGCAGAAGCTAACACAACAAGGTAAATCAACTCTAATTTAAAAAATAAAGATAGGGGTTCCCATTGTGGCTCAGTGGTAATGAACCTGACTAGGATCCATAAGGACCCAGGTTTGACCCCTGGCCTCGCTCAATGGGTTAAGGATCCAGCATCGCTGTGAGCTGCAGTGTGGGTCACAGACCCGGCTCAGATCCTTCGTGGCTGTGGCTGTGGCTGTGGCATAGGCCAGCAGCTGTAGCTCTGATTCAACCCCTTGCCTGGGAACCTCCACATGCCATGGGTGTTGCCCTCAAAAGGAAAAAAATAAAAAAATAAAAAAGTTTGTATTGTGACTAGAAAAGATTTTTTTTCATGTTATTGTTTTTTAAGGACTTTTTTCAAGGAGAAGAAAAAAGTCACGTAGACACCAAGCCTGTGGGTAAGGCACAGACCGATGGTGTAAGCTTTGCCCCACCTGCCCACTCCTGAGCCAGGGGCAGAAGAAGGAGGAGAAGAAGACCTTTCAGAGGGAGGGCACTGTATCTGACGAACTCTAGGCAGTAATTTGCCAAGGGAACCTGTCCCTGCACTCTCAAAAAGAAAGCAATTTTCTGCCTCCTTTTTGGAGAAGCAGGCCCAAGAAAGCCTGTTTCTTCCCCAGTGCACACTGCTCATCACTCTCTTTTAGAAAGAAATAATATTGTTCCTGATGTACTTTCCTCTCCACAAAGCCTCGCTGGTCACTGTCCAGGGTGCAGTGACTGCCTGGGAATTTGATGTCAAGTGATGTTTTTCTTCCAACTCCTCTCAAGGTGTTATTGTCCAACTGACAAGTCCAGAGGTCAAAGGAAGTCTGAATTCGCTATTCCTGTGGCTACCCACACCGACCAAACCCCCTCTGCTTCCAGAATGTCACCTATCCCAAAAGAATTTTAAGCAAATTATTGGATACGAGTGTTTGCATCCCTCAAAGCGTTGTCCTTTACGTATGCAAGCCGTATGGTATGATGGGCGACTGGAGGAAGTATGAAGTGAAGAGACAGAGGGTGCAATCATCCTGTTAGTTAGTCTTCTGCAGAAATAAGGTGGAGTCTTGCTGGATTTTTTTCTTTTTTTTAAGGGCTGCACCCACAAGATATGGAGGTTCCAGGGCTAGGGGTCGAATTGGAGCTATAGCTGCAGGCCTACACCACAGCTCACAGCCACACCGGGTCCTTAACCCACTGAGTGAGGCCAGGGATCGAACCCACATCCTCATGGTTCCTAGTCGGATTCGTTTCCACTGCGCCACAATGAGAACTCCTCTTGCTGGGTTTTTAGAGAATGTGAAATGCTTGGAATGGATGCCATCTAGGAAAGAAATCCCAAGAAACGAGTTATTTATCAACCTTCTTTGGACCATGCACATAAATGTTTTCTCTGTAAACAGGACACAGAAAGCAAAGCTGCATTCAGAAGATGGCAGCTATTTGGAAAGAAGAAATCCAATCAAAGACAGCTTCTGAAAGACTCCCTTATGTAAAGACATGGCTGGGCTTTTGTATAAGCCCTATTGTATTATTGTAAGGTGCAAGAGCTGCGTAATCAATAAGAAACACTGGAGTAGAAAGATAGGATTAAAGAGATAAGATCTTTGTTGGACTAAATCTATTGAGCCAGAACCTCCCAGGGTGAACTGTATGGAAGCTGCTTCACGTTCTGAATGTACCAGAGATTTTTGGAAAGTCTCAAAAACTGGTGTTTGGAGACTACGTTGCTGTGTGTATTTTTGGTTTGCTGTTCTGGAGAGACCAAAGATTGTTTTTATAGGATCTGAAAAAAGCAATGAAACTTCGAGAATTTTCCCTTTGGGGAGGTGGCCTCATTCCTGGATTAGAAGGGAATTCTGAGTGGTCTAAGACTGTCCTCCTAGTCTCGTGACCCTTACGGGGCATGGCCTGGGAAGAGCCAGGCCTGTGGACCTGACTCTACCACTCAGTCCATCAGCTCGAAAGCCACACTGTGGTCGGACCAAGGGTTCCGTGGAAGGATGCGTCACCTTGCTGTTTAAGCCAATTGAATCGGGCTTTTTGTTTCTCCAGCCAAAATCTCTTACCTGGTACCTAGAAACCTATACATTTCTTAAAAATGACCAAAGGATTTCATCCACTAAACCACATTGGGCAGGTTAAAAAAAAAAAAAAAAAAAAAAGCACTTGATAAGGACTTCCTAGTAGCAGATGAAATCTCCTTCAGATTTCATCCCATAATATTTCCTGTGCTACTGTAGCCACAGTTGTATTGTAGTAGCAATAAAAAGTGTCATCTTACTCCTCTCTGGCTCCATCACATTATTCAGACATTAGGGCCATGGTGTGTGGCTGGGACCCCAAACAGCAGTGGCTTAACTAGGATGGAAGTTTATTTCTCTCTCTCATAAAAACCTTGAGAGGTAATGATGGGGCTGCTGCACAAAGTCTTTGGTTTGGCCTCATCCGTGCGGTACAGGGGGCTCAGCCACATGTCCACATTTCAACCACAACTCAGGGAGATGGGGAAAAGGATAGCACTCCATTCCTGAGGCCAGATCCAGAAGAGGCACAGGGCACCCACGTCACAGGGGACGAAGTTCACTGCATGGCCACGTGGCTAGTCCCAAAGGCGTGTGTGCCGTGTATCCAGCTGAAATTATGGCTAAGAAGGAAAGAGCAGGTGGATGGTGAAGTATAAGGGTCCGTCTCAGCCCCATCTTCCCTTTGTCCTCCCTCTCCTGCAACCCTCACCCAAATATCAGCCACTTCTTTCCATTCACGCAGGAAAAAAACAATCTTCTGGACAGATTTTTTACTTCCAACAGGGCTAAGTGCCTGCTCGGTGATCTTTTATTTCAAACATATGTGTCTTTCACTTTTTGTATTCAGAGGCATGACAATTAGACCTCTAGCTCTCAGTCATACCCATAAAATCGTATTCACCCCTTTCATTCGAAAGTGTTGCCACAATAACCTTCTGAATGTGTGCAGATGAATAGAGTGAGCATTCAGTATTGCCACAAACTGAGAGGAGAGGTACAATTCTAGAAAATTCCCTCGCTGGACTGAAGTTTTCACCTGCTGATCTTTTTGTTCTAATTTTACATACAAATGCACTGCTTAACTGTGTAGAACCAAACGTCCCCCAGATTAAAGCTTTTGGAGTTACAAATTGAATATGAGATTTCACGTAGCACATGGAGTAATATAAGCTTCTGATTTACATTTCTAACAGCTGTCCTAGGAGTTTTAGCTTTTGTTCTTCTGGTGCAATCACCAGAAATCATGCTGTTTTCAGCAACTAAGCTATTCTAATCAGAAACAGTCACTGGGGGAAAAATTCGATAGATCCTTCTTTATATTGAAGATAAGTCAGTAATGCTTGTAAGGGAATGGTATTTATTTATTGTAAATGCATTGATTGTCTGCTCTGTAGGTGGCACTGCATTGGGCACTGTGGGCAGGGGAAGGCAATGGCATAGTGCAGTGCTGGAAAAACACATGGTCTAGTGGGAAGACAAGACACCCAGCATGACACGATACACATATGGCAGCGTAGAATCACGCCGAGTGATGCGCCACAGAAATTCAAGGGCCTTCTTACCCAGCCCCTGTGTCACCTTGAACACAGCTCCTTTTAACACTTGCCATGTTGTCGTTTATATATGCACATTTACCCCCTGTTAATCTGTGAGTCCCTGGTGTGGTAAGCAGGGCTGCCTTCTATTTATTTTTGTATCCTCTGCATTTAGCAGAGTATCCAGCATACGCGTAGTTATACTTTGAATTAAACAATGGATATGTGTATACCTGTGACTGCACCGCTTGGTTGTACAGCAGAAATTATCACAACCTTGGATATCAACTATACTTCAATAAAATTTTAAGAAAAAAAGTAAACAAGAGAGGAGAAGCCTTTGAACTGTTGAGGGTGGGAAGCTTCATAAGGGCTTGGAAGGATGGAAAAATGTTGTGTAGTGGAGACTGGAAATATTCTGGGCACACGAATGTATGAGAGTGAAGGTGGAGAAGTGGGGGGTGCTGGGGAGACTGAAAAAGAACTCAGCAGAGAGAACTAAATAGGCGACTCAGAAGGGACTGAGGCCCACAGGACTCCCCTATGCTCAACTGAGGATCTTGGGTGTTGTCCTACTGACCATGGGTACCAGGGAATGGCTTTCAGGGAAGTAGCATGATCAGATGTTTTGAAAAAATAATTTAGCATCAGTGTGGAGCACGGGTGAAATGGGACTGACGGATGTCATGGATAACAGGTAAACAAAGGCACATGAAAATTTTCAGGAGTTTATTTTGAGCAAACGTGGATTCAAAACAGGTGGCATCATACCTAAAGTGGTTTGGAGCCTCCACCCCCAGGAGCTGGGGGAGAGGTTTTCATGGAGAAGATGCAAAAGCAACGCAAGGGAAGTATTTGATTGGCTAGAGCTGAAAGAATTGCCTTGTTTGGGAAACCGTGGCTGTTTGTGATGGGTGGTTCTCAAGCTTCATTTTCTAGGCTTCTAGTACATAGACCTGGGCTTAGTTTTTGGTTTGTTTATGTAGGTTAGGAAGGCATTCGTGCCCCTTCAGTCTAATCACTTCCTTGTTCAATTACTTTAACAGCAATGAGACCGTTTTGACCAATATTATCCCAAATTACTATAATCCTCCTAAAAAAAAACCTTGCAAAGCAGATATTACCATTCTTGTTTTTTCTTATGCAAGTTTCTCAGAAATTATTTTAGGGTGGGAGTTCCCATCATGGTGCAGCAGAAACAATTCAGACTGGTATCCATGAGGATACAGATTCCGTCCCTGGCTCGCTCAGTGGGTTAAGGATCCAGCATTGCCGTGGGCTGTGGTGTAGGTCACAGACGTGGCTTGGAACTGGCGTTGCTGTGGCTGTGGCGTAAGCCAGCAGCTGCAGCTCCAATTCAGTCCCTAGCCTGGGAACCTCCATGTGCCACAGGTGTGGCCCTAAAAAAGCAAAAAGAAAAAGGAGAACATTATTTTAGGGATTCTAGTTTTACAATATTAATTTCACTTCAGATTGACACCTTAGGGTTGAGGAAGATTTAGATCACTCTTTTAGTCCAGAGAATTATTTAGAAATTGATTGAATTCACAGCCACTTTCTATATAATGTTTAAATACTGTGTAATAATGATAGTAGTGCATTATACCCTGTATAATATTTACTCACCTGTCTTTCTTATGCTTCACACAGTTCACTTCCTTTTACTTAATCTACAAATAAACGCTTAATATTTAACAGTCTTTACTATTAACTACTCTTCTTTGTTTCCTCCACCCCTACCATGGTATTAAACACGCATGTAATCATATAAGAGAGTTGCATATTTAAGTCCCTCCAGTGAAAACACTTCCAGTTGATCACTGTGAATGTTTTTCAATAACATTCAAGGAATGGCATCGAGTGGCAAGGAGTAGACCATGCCAGGAGCCCTCTCTGCTCAGATAGCTCAGCATCCACGCCTTGGTGAATGGAAGAAAGTACCAGACATGTAGCTTGAAGCTTTCCAAGCTTTGGGAGCAGAGGAGAACCTTGACAATGAGATGTGAGGCATGTCGCCACGTGAACAGCCAACTCTCTAATCCCCATTCGTTTCCATTGAGCAAGAGTGCGTTTTCCTAAATAATTTTATTTTGAAACTATGAAAGTAAATGAAAAGCACAGATTCACTTATGCCAACCCTAGATATTTGAAATGTCTCCAAACAGTTTGAGATCATGGCACATCTTGGACCTGGCCTCGCTATTCCCTGAGCAGATCTCTCTCTCTCTCTCTCTCTCTCTCTCTCTCTCTCTCTCTCTCTCTCACACACACACACACACACACACACACACACACCTATGCCACACACAGACATCTATACATCTGCGTACCACACATTCACATCCACACCACCAACACACACTCACCCATGTTTCACAAACTGGACCCCAAAATAAATTTCCTACCATTTTCCCAATGGAAAAGTTATTTGCCCACTTACCTTGAATCTTAGGAATTCTAATTTTAATGCAGTTATGTCCCTGGATGTTTGCACACATCCCAACATCTCAAGGCCAAATTTCCTTTATGTGGAAGTATTTTACACCTATATATTTCTAATACATCTAATCAGAGTGAAAGCTTCAAATTGAAACCAGTCTTCTGTCTCAGGGAAGAGTGTGAAGGTGCAACTTTTAAAATATTTTTACTAAAATGCCTTCTTGATTAATATTTGATATCTATTTAATTCCCATGAATTTCCTATAACTCTGATTGGTCACAAAAAAATCTCCTGAGATGGGTGCCCTGGACCAAAGAGGGGCAGCAGGTGGCATCCTTCACATCAGCACAGCGGCCCTGTGACTCACTGTCACTTGCCCCCTGGAGCTACCGGAGCCCAGGATTTTCTCTCCCATCCACTTCTGTTTCTCAGGCCTCCTCTCCAGCTCAGCACAGCCACCACCCTGCTGGACGGGCTGCTGCCCTTGCTCTCCCACCTCCAGGGACATAAAGTTGCAGTAAAAGTTCCTGTTTTCCTGTCCATTCTGTTTCTCCCCATCTCCTGGCCTTGGCCAAACCCTACGACAAAGAGTCTCTTTCCTTTTGGTCTTCTGCTTCCAAGATTTTTCACTTTCCCTGGCAGCCCCTCCTCTGCCCTTGGCAAGCGCTCCTTCCAGCTTCCCGTGGGGACAGAAAGCGACTATCTGTAACATTAATGCACCCTGCATGTGCTGGCCAGAAACTGGCTGGCAGTCAATATGCTTCTTCTCAGACGGGTTCCCAGTGGGGCGTCTGCACCACGGAGCATGGGCCCCCAGCTACTCCCAGCTTCTGGTGGACTCCCTGCCCACCCCGCTCTAGGTGGGCTTTCTCAGGGGAGAGTGTAAGGGTGGTGAGAGTGACTGAATCACAGGAGCCCGGGTGGCCCCAATCTCCGACCAGCTCACCCCACCCCGGGGGCCCAGAGGGAGCGCGCTGCCTTCTTCACAGGCTTCTCCAGGTAGCCTTGCTGTCTGGCGCAACAGGTGAAGCAGATGAGTTGGCATTCTGGGATTTAACACAGTCGCAGGGTCTGACCAGCATCCGTGGTCCAGGCCACCTGTACACACCTGTGTATATGATCCCCACAGATCAGCAAACACAAAACCTTTCCCTTTCACACGCTTTTGAATTCCCTCTGGATGCCTTTCTTTCAGATGCTTTTTCAAGGCCACCTGCCTGACAACCCTTTAGGCTCACACAGCTGATTTCTCCCATTGCCTTGTGGTCGGAATGTGGGGTGCATTGCTTTCCTCAGCAACCTGGCTCAGGGCGTGTGGGATACTTTCTAAGACTAAGGATGAATGGTGTCCCCTGTGGGATTTATATTCCAGTAAAATAACCAGTGTATCGAAGGGCGATGGGGGCTCTGTCCTCTTTGAAATGATAATATATCCTGCAGGTAATCAGAAATATGCAATTGAAATGTAATGTGTTAGGATCATTGCCAAGATCTGAGTGTTATTGTTGGAAAGGTAATAGTTGAAGCTCTTCAAGAAGTGGTCGGTTCTCCACACTTGTGGTTGCCAGGGGGAAGGAGGAGGAAGCAGGATGGACTGGGAGTTTGGGGCTATAGATACAAACTGTTACATTTAGAAAGAATGAACAACTAGGTCCTACTTTATAGCACAGGAAACTATATCCAATCTCCTGGGAGAGACCATGATGGAAAATAGTATTTTAAAAAGAATGTATGGATGTATGATTGAGACACTGTGTGGGAGAGCAGAAATTCATGACATTGTACGTCTACTGTACGTTAATTTTTAAAAGAAAAAATTGGTGCTCCTGTTGTGGCTCAGCAGGTTAAGAACCCGACATAGTGTCCAAGAGGATGTGGGTTCAGTCCCTGGCTTCCATCAGGGGGTTAAGGATCCAGCGTTGTCACAAGCTGCTGCATAGGTCACCGATACAGCTCGGATCCGGTGTTGCCGTGGCTGTGTTGTAGGCTGATTCGATCCCTAGCCCTGGAACGTCCATATGCTAGAGAAGAGCAACCTAACGTCTTTTCTCTGCAAAGAAGTGGGAAGATTTGTAAGCCTTACTATAAGTCGACTGAGGCTGCTCCAACTCCTCCTGGCTTGGGCGGGAGGAGGTAGGTTAAGAAAATGGAAAGGGGGGGTCTCCTGGTGGCTCGACAGTGATGCAGGTTGTCCAGCTCAGCATCTTGCAGACATGTAATTGGCATAGGCACACTCTCCCATCATACTGATTTAGTAGAATGACACGCTTAAGAAAAATGCAGAAATGTCTGCTGGTTTCAATCTCTGGCCCAGAAACTTCTGCATGCTGTAGGTGTGGCCAAA
This sequence comes from Sus scrofa, assembly GCF_054392235.1. NCBI lineage: Eukaryota > Metazoa > Chordata > Mammalia > Artiodactyla > Suidae > Sus > Sus scrofa. The sequence goes on from NC_139383.1 coordinate 6,575,964, forward strand.
AAAAATTTTTTTAATTACAAAAAAATTAAGAAAATGGAAAGGGCAGTTTCTTCCAGATGTGTGCATCTCAAACCAGGGTATCTGATAGCGAGGATGACACACAGAGTCATAGGATAAAGATGATGCCTTTCTCTGGACAATTGGGGGCAGGTCTGGGTGGAGAAGGATACTTTTATATTGAACCAAACACAGGAATGTTCAAAAAATGCCATCCTTTACCACCTCTATGTGGGGCCATGACCTCGAGAACCTTCAGCTCATCCCAGCTCTTCCCTCTGCTGTCCATGGGGACCTCTCGCAGAGTTTGAGAGTGATGGCAGGAAGCAAACCCACACCATCAAAACTCAATTCCAAATGTTTGGATAAAATATCAAGATGGTGTGAAATGAACAGTTCTTTTTTTTTTTTTTTTGGAAATGCTTCTCACACAAAATAATTTTTGCCCCTCTTTTGTTTTTATAATATGCTTAATAAGCCTTCACTGCTCTAAGAAACAGGTTAATGTTCCTGTATTATTTCATTTATGCACCATGTAAACGGAAATGGTCCCGGGAGGAATGACATTAATTATTATCAAATGATCTTTTCTTTCATCATCAAAATGTAAGTCATTAAATCTCTGCTTCCCAAATGTGAGAAACATACTGAGGAATATTTAACTCGTGCAGAGGTTTCTGGCTGGAGGTAAAAATCGGATGCGCTCATACATTTTATAAACGTGTCTTGATAAAGGACTGTTTATGCTTTATTTTGCAGAAAACAATTTACATATAGGATAGACGCTTTCAAAGTAACCTCACTGAAACTGAGCTGCCTTAATTTTATTAGTGGACCATATTTAGCTCAAATGTGGAGCTTAGTCGCTTTATTACTTGACACTGAAAAGGTATGAATTTAAGGCGGGACCCATCTCCCCTCTGTCCCGTGGCTCTGAGGTCACAGGTAAGCTGCTTAATCCCCCCGTACCTGTCACCTGTCTTCTCACCCGCAGGATGCCATCTCTTCCACCTCTGAGAGGCGGAGATTCCTCACACGATCCCTTGCTGGTGCCAGAGCAGATGGCAAGACTGAGACTTGCCTCCCAAAGTGAAGGCACCGAGCTCGCCTCCAGGTTCAAAAGCCAAGGGTCAGCCTCCCCACTGTGTCTTTTCCCCTTCCTCAAGTATCCACCTGAAGTATTTGCTTACCTGACCAGGGGCTGGATGGCGAGGCTCCTTTGGTTTGGACGGGAGGGCATACTTGACCGCAGCGAGCTGTGCACAGTGGAATCAGGGGTTCTGGCACATGTGCCACACTGAGCCATGAGGGCTGGTTTAAATACCAGACTTGGGACTTCTCCGGTGGCTTAGCGGGTTAAGGCTCCTGTGTTTTCATCGCTGTGGCTCTGGTCACTGCTGTGTGATGCCGGTTCAATACCTGGCCCGGGGAACTTCCACATGCTATGAGTTAGGCCAAAAATGTTTAAATTTTAAAAATTTTAAAAAAAAAAAAAAAAGAGCGAGAACCTGAAATAAACATTGCAACTCTGAAAATAAATAAATAGCAGACTCCTACGTTAAGATCATTCAGACAAGATAACCCTTGTTAACAGAGAAATAATCATTCAAACAGAGCAAAGCAGGGTTCCTGCCTTCTAAGGTAAACCCCTTACATAACGAACGACACCTCCAGCAAACCACACGTCGTGCTCCCCGGGTGCACAGCGTGAGGTTTAAGGAAGGCCTTGTTGATTTGGCTTTGTTGTTGTTGCCGTGGTGGTGGTTTCATTTCCAAGACGCACCGTCTAGCCTCCTACCCTCACAGACAACTTTTCCCATTCACTCAAGCTGAAGAGTCACCTCTCCTCAGGAGGTAGTTTTACCATCTCCTGGGGCAGCATTTAATGACCTGTACCAGCAAGACGCTGCTCCATGTCAAACCTCAGGCCTTTCTTGCTGGAATCTAACTCCCTATGCCTGGCAGCCCCTCTCGTACGGTTCTTGAGGACTTTCAGAGAGAAAAACACCAGTGTCGTGGTGTGGCCTGGAGTCAGCTGTGTGTTACACATGTGGCCCCATTTGCACTCAGCCCCGTAGCCACCTGGGGCCTCAAGTGAGAGAAATCCCTCTGCTCTGGTCCCTACAGTCTCTCCCCAGTGGGAGCTCTGGGGGAGCCCATCTTGCTCCCCATTAACTCTGGGGAGCAAGATGGGCTCCCCAGAGGCAGCTCAAGGACATTACCGGGGGCCCCAAGAATGCTAACTTCTTCTATAGGGTTGGGGAATCCACCTTTCCTCACTACAAGGGGGGCGCCATAGTTCCTGGAGGGGACAAGAGGTCACGTGATATTCCCACGGCCCTGTGTGCACCACGGCTCCAAAAAACTGTTTCTTTACACCTCATTTCGGTACCTAGCAAGTTTGCTAGGATTTGTGAATACACAAAAAGGGGAAACTCCAAGATATCAGTTAGAATAAAATCCTGTCTCCAAATGAAATACTCTGCTAAGTCACCAATGAAAAATCTCAGCGCTAAGGATTACTTTACTGCTGCGTGTGTATTTTATGCACGTGTCTATGCACAGTCTCCCATCCCACGAATGTGTGTTAAGCCTGAAGTATGTGCAAAGTCCTTGGAGGAATAAAAAGATTTCTTAAACACCGTCTCAGACTAGAGGAACTTGTTCGAGTTGATTCTAAGTCTTTGGGGACTATTAGGAAGCAGTGGGTTAAAAGGAGCAGTCAATGCGTGAGGCCTTCCAGGAATCTGAGCTGACCTAGCAGCTGGGCAACAGCCTTCTGTGAAGGACCTTCCAGCATCTTGCAAGGGCACCTAAACCAGTTGGTTCGGTAATACAGTTGGGGAAAAGAATCTAGCTCCCAGGAGGCCAGTCTCACTAAAAAGATTGCAGAGGGAGTTCCTGTTGTGGCTCAGCGGCTTAAAAACTCTCATAGTATCCATGAGGATGCGGGTTCGATCCCCGGCCTCACGCAGTGGGTTAAGGATCCGGCCTGGGTGCAAGCTGAGGCACAGGTTGCAGATGCAGGTCGGATCTGGTGTTGCTGTGACTGTGGCGTAGGCTGGCAGCTGTAGCTCTGATTTGACCCCTAGCCTGGGAACTTCCATATGCTGCAGGTGTGGCCCGAAAAAGAAAAAGAAAAAAAAAAAATTGGAGAGTTTGATCTAACCAGGAATGTTAGAGTCTCTGTGAAAGAAAAGAGAAACCTCTCGTCACAGTCATAAAAGGGAGCTTTTATTATTCATGGTGTGCTAAGTTTGTGTCATCTTAGCCTCCACAAAGCAAATTTTAAAAGATGCCCCCTGTGGGCAAATGAATGACAAAAAGTACCCCCCCACACACACACCCCACCCCTCAAGTAGAGGCCACAGGCCTGACCCCCAGGCAGCATCTTGCTGTGAATCCTCAGGTGGGCACAACCCCCTCCCAGGCTGCAAACTCCAGGGAGATAGATGCCCTCTGTTTCCAAGCCCGTCTGGTCCAGTCCTTTGGGCAGTGCACAGATGAGACTACTGTACACGAGGCCCTGGCTCCAAGCTTATCCTTGGTGCTTAATAAATGTTTGTGAGTGAATGATTGAATGTTAAATAATGTAAGATTACACCAGCGCCCCCTCCCGGCCCCTTGTAGTAACTGCTGCTATAGTTAAATTTATTTAAGGATGCTAGCAGCATTTCTAAGTGCCCACAGCAGATAAAGAAGAAGGAAATAACAACTCAGGGCTCAAAAAGAAGAAGGAAGGGACAAGGACAGAGGAAAGAATGTGGCAGTAGAAACGCTCACTTAATACCTTTAAGAATTGAGTTTGTCAGAGTTCCTATTAGGGCTCAGCAGGTTAAGAAGCCACCTAGTATCCATGAGGATGTGGGTTTGATCCCTGGCCTCATTCAGTGGGTTAAGGATCCCACCTTGCCACGAGCTGTGGCACAGATCGCAGATGCGGCTCAGATCTGGCGTTACTGTGGCTGTGATATAGGCCGGCATGCTGCACATACAGCCCTAAAAAAAAAAAAAAAAAAAAAAAAAAAAAAAAAAAAAAAAAAAAAGAGTTTGTCTGTATTTAAGAAAATCTGTGCCCATTACTTTGCAAAGTAAGTTAGAAGCCATCCTCCAACCCAAGGACAGTACCATAAGCAACCGCAATATATTGAACTATTGTTTGTGTGTGTGTGGGGCGGGGGGGGTCTGGGTGTCTGGGTGTCTGGGTGTGGTGGAAGCTGGCAGAACCAGTTCACAAGAGCCAATTGCATGTATCTATTTCCATCTCTATGTTCATGTACTTTGTGTTGCTGGCATGGAATCTGTCATGATGGGAAAAAGTATTTACAGGACTGAATGAATTTTTTCAGGAGGACTGGGGAGGAGCTGGTTTACTAGCTCACGACTCTGTGTGTGGTCATTTAATTCTATTCAGGCACAGAGTCTTTAGAAGGTACATAATACTAGATTGCATATAGCTACCGCTTTGGGTAACAGGCAATTTCAACCTAGTTTTAGTTAACCCTCTGTGCAGTACATGATATATATTTGGGTGTTATTAGATTAAATCAGCATGATTGGATTAACCATTGGAATACACATATTCATAACATTATGGATGATATCCTATTGCTCGCTGAGAATCACCTTAAATAATTATTTTATGGATTTTATCTATTGGCTATTCTATAGCCAAATAATCTACAAAGCATTTTTAGCATTCGCAATTTCAACACGTATGTCCAGGTTAATGCAGAAACTTTTCTGATGCAGTTTCATTGACTCTAATAGTTTAAATATGATAGCCTGCACAGATTCCAGATAGTTAGCGATATCAAGTGCAGGTGTGTGTCCTTATTTCTGCCCCTATTTTAACGTTTAGAGTTTGGAAATCAGAGCTCTTGCCTCCTGATAATCTACTTTCCCTCTTTGCTTTTTGATCATTTCCCTTTCTGGTTTTATAACAAAGCATCTCTCAAATTCATTGTCTACTTGGGACCATATTCCTATAGCGTTTCCACACTGTTCCCTTTCCAAAGCATTCATTCACCGAAGAATTGTTTCTGTAATCTTTATTGCGTCTCTGTTTAATCTTTCAGAGACACATTCAGGTAATTTAAATTGCAATGTCTGTGTGACTGAAGTGTATACAAAGTTTTGAAGAATGGAAACAATTAGTGAGGTTCACGGGGCTGGAATTCCTTAAGAAGCCTTCGAGGGAGGCAGTTTTCCTATTGATTTTACCGGATGGTACCATCCCCGGTTTTATTGTCTATGAAGATTATTCTTTTCAAAGCCTCAGTGGTCCAGCAGGGACCCTTCCCTGGAGACACCGGCACACAATCCCTTGCTGATTCTTTTATAAATCCCGTGCTTGCAAAAGTTTATATTGCAGTAGGTTCGGGTTGAATTACACAGGCATTGAAGTGTCCCCTATGCTCTGAAATAGATACAGTCTCTTCCAGAAAACACGGCTTGAGAGAAAGTTTTGGAACATCTTAGGAATCCAAGGGTGCTTACTAACTTCCAACGTGAAGGTAGAGAGACAGTCTAGCAGGAAAATTTAGGCTAAAATCTTACTAAATCTCAGTTCAAGACACGACTCAATAATAATTACAACACCAACACCAGCAGCAACCAAAACAGGTAACACTAGCTTATATATATATATGTGTGTGTGTGTATAATATATATGTATGTACTATATATGTGTGTATTTGTTTTATATACATATTAATTTTATATATATTTTATATTTTTAGTTTTTATTTTTATTAGAGCACAGTTGATTTACAATGTTGTGTCGTTTCTGCTGTGCAGCACAGCGACTCAGCCATACGTATATTATAATTGTATCGTGACCCACATTTCACCAAGGCATGGTTACAGCAATACATAGTGACAAAAATAATGATAATGCTATAAACAATACAGTTAAAATTTTATCAGAAACTAAGAGAGACTTTTACCGTTCCACTGAAGCCGCTCGAAATGGTTGAAGTTACTTGTCAATGAACCCATCCATCGTATGTTATAGTGAAAGATATTTATATTTTTCGGTTGTTCAACAATTTCAAGAGTTTGTTCCCTCGGAGTCTGAGGTTTTAGTGACTGGGCCACACAGAGCCTCCCAGTGGCGGGGAGTCCAAGCAGTGGTGTGTGTCACTGAGTCAGGACACTTTATGTTTTATTTACATTTACTCTGCGAACATTCTAGCCCACCGTCCACTGATCACGAGTTGGTGATGAAAGTATCTGCCCTTAAATTGCTACACAGCAGGAGTTCCTGTCGTGGCTCAGCGGTTAACGAATCTGACTAACATCCATGAGGACGCAGGTTCAATCCCTGGCCTTGCTCAGTGGGTCAAGGAACCGGTGATGCCCTGAGCTGCGGTGTAGGTCGCAAACGGAGCTCAGACGGTGCATTGCTGTGGCTGTGGTGTAGGCCAGAAGCTACAGCTCCGATTCGACCCCTAGCCTGGGAACCTCCATATGCTGCAGATGCGGCCCTAAAAAATAAGCCAAAAAAAAATTGCTATACAACATATAAAAACAGGTTTTTACCAGGAAATATAATCTTAAACTTTTCTGTTCCCTTTAGGTCAAAAGTCAAGTTGTCAAAAACAAAATTTGTATGAGTTTCCTTTTTTTCTCTCTTTATATTATTGAAGTACAATTGATTTGCAATGTTGTGTTAGTTTGAGGTGTACAACGAAGCAATTTAGTTATGTATGTATTTTTTTTCAGATTCTTTTCCATCATAGGTTATAATAATATAAGGAATATAGTTCCTTGTGCTATACAGAAGGTCCTTGTTGTTTATTTCATATATAGTAGCGTGTGTCTGTTAATCCCAAACTCCTAGTTTATTCCTCCCCTCTCAACCTTTTTCTGCCTTTGGTAACCATAAGTTTATTTTCTATATCTGAGTCTATGTCTGTTTTGTAAATAAGTTCAGTTGTATTTTTTTTAGATGCTGCATATATGTGATAGCATATATTTGTCTTTGACTGACTTCATTTAGTGTGATAATCTCTAAGTCCACCCATGTTGCTGCAGATGGCATGATTTCATTCTTTTTTATGGCTGAGTAATATTCCACTGTATATATGTACGGTATCTTCTTTATCCATTCCTCTGTTGATGGACGTCTAGGTCGCTTCCACGTCTTTGCTGCTGTGAATAGTGCTGCTGTGAACACTGGGGTGCATGTATCTTTTCAAATTAGTTTTTTTCTTTTCCGGATATATGCCAGGACTGTGATTGCTGAATCATACGATGACTCTGTTTTTTTGTTCTTTAAGGGATTCCATGCTATTCTCCATAGTGGCTGCACCAGTTTACATCCCCGCCAGTGGTGTAGGAGGGCTCCGTTTTCTCCACTCTCTCTCAAGCATTTATTATTTGTAGACATTTCGATGCCGGCCATTCTGACTGGTGTCACGTGATACCTTGTTGTGGGTTTGATGTGCATTTCTTTAGTGATTAGTGATGTCAAAGCACCTTTTCATGTGCCTGTGGGCCATCTGTACGTCTGTGGAGTAATGTCAGTTTTGCTCTCCTGCTCTTGCGTTAGTTTCCTGTTGCTGCTCTAACACAAATCATCACAAACTTGGTGGCTTATGACAACACAAATGTTTTACTTTATACATAGTTCTGGAGGTCAAAAGTCTGATACCAGTCTCAGTGGGCTACAATCAAGGCATCAGCTGGGCTGTATTCCTCTCTGGAGGAGAATTTGCTGCCTTGCCTTTCCTGCCTCCAGAGGCGCCCACCCTCCCTGGCTCAGGGTCCCTCCCTCCCTCTTCAGAGGCAGCAGTGTTGCCCTGACCTTTCTTCCACGTCACACCTCCCTCAGACTACAGGTTTTTCTGATTTGAAGAATCTGGTCATGACCCTGGATCCACCCAGGTAATCCAGGACCATCTCCCCTTCACAAGGTCTCTAACCCTAATCACACCGGCAAGGTGCTTTGCATGGAAGGTGACACATTCTCAGGTTGTGGAGATTAGGGCCACAGATGTCTTTAGAGGGGCGAGTTTTCCACCTCCCACAATATTCATGAAGAATGAGGTAAAGAAGGCCCGTTGCTGTAAGGATTTTGGCATTCCATCCTGCATCAAGCTCCTCGGCCAACTTTAAATAAATCTCACTCTGGGGTTACACCCAAAAGGTTATGGAGTTCCTGCTGTGGCACAATGGGATCAGTGGCATTTGGGGAGCACTGGGATGTAGGTCCAATTGCCAGCCTGGCACAGTGGGTTAAGAGGATCCAGGATTGCTGCCACTGCAGCTTAGGTCACAACTGTGGCTCGGATCTGATCCCTGGCCTGGGAACTCCATGTGCCATGTGCCTTGGGGCAAAACAGAAGAAAAAACAACAGAGGGGGAAAAAAAAAAAAAACTTTGGCGTTACACCCAAAAGATTATATCCATTATGTATTGCCACAACACCTCAGTGGCATAAAAGAAAAAGTTAATTGTGCTCCCTGGCTCATGGCCAGGGTCTGTGGCTCACCTGGACAGTTCTGTTGACCTCAGCCAGACTCAGCGGACCTTGGCTGGGCTTGTTCGGGTCTGCAGTCAGTTGGCAGGTCGCTGGGGAGACCTAGCTGGGACAAGAGGGCTGGCTCCCCAGTGCTCCACGTGGTCACTCATCCCCCAGCCAGCCTCGCGCTCATGAGGGAGGCAGGGGTCCGAGAGAGAGAGAGCAGAAGCAGGCAAGGTCTCTTGAGGCCTGGGCTCTGAAACACACGTTGTTGCTTTCACCCATCCTCCTGGCTAAAGCCCGTCAAGGGGGCTGGTCCAGCTTCAGGGAAAAAGGGAAAGAGGAGACACCCAGAGTTGGTTGGGTTGAGAATGGGAGCATTTTTGCAATTACCTCAGAGGCACTCAGCAGCTTGGTAAGAATTTGTGTCACTTTGTGAGAATCCGAGCCAAAATTTCTCTCAGACCTTAATGCGAGGACAAACTCTGCTCCTGAGTCCTCGGTGTGGTTATGGACACACAATCACACCTCACCAAGGAGAAGAAATAAAGATGGGCCAGGTCGGTTCTTGGAAAAGCGAGTCTCTGGTAATAATATACGGTGAACCCAGCGTAGTGCCAGGTATGTAAGTATATTCGAAGATCACAGAATGGAAGATTTTATCTGACGAATAATGAAAATAGTACAATTCACTATTTTTCTTGCTTTGCTTTGGCAGCTGGGACCCTCAGAGACAAATCAGTAGCAGGGTGGTGTTTCTGGGTGCGGACTTTAAATATGGTTTCCGGAGTTCCCGTCGTGGCGCAGTGGTTAACAAATCCGACTAGGAACCATGAGGTTGCGGGTTCCATCCCTGGCCTTGCTCAGTGGGTTAGGGATCCGGCGTTGCCGTGAGCTGTGGTGTAGGTTGCAGACGTGGGTCAGACCCCGAGTTGCTGTGGCTGTGGTGTAGGCCGGTGGCTACAGCTCCGATTGGACCCCTAGCCTGGGAACCTCCATATGCCGAGGGAGCGGCCCTAGAAAAGACAAAAAGACCAAAAAAAAAAAAGGTTTCCTTTGATTATTCTGATTGATTTTTCCATTACCCTGATTTCATTTTCTGAATACTCTTATAATTGTAGGTACTTTGGCCCTCTCAAATTCTTTTTAGAATGAGATATGCTGAAACTAAATACAATTTCCAACCCGTGCAGCTGAGAAAGAATTAGCTCCTTGTTGGTAAAGTCCTAAGATGTTCAGTACACGGAACTGGTGCCAGTTGCATTGCTTATCTGTGTTTGGTGGCATTGTGTGTGATTTAAAAAAAAAAAAAAAAAAAAAATGGCCCCAAATTCACAACTCTGCCATTTTCAATCTGTGTGTCTTGACAGGTCCCCTAACTGGTATGAGCCCATCTGTAAAACAGGAAAAGTAACAGCAAAAATAATAACGGCAATGGCTGCAAACTGGGGGCGGTGGCGGGGGGTGGGGGGGCGGCTGCACAGCCCAAAGGATGCAAAGTTTACTGGGACTGAGTAAACCCTGGGGGATGGGAAACCCTAAGACTGGGTTCCTTTCTCCCTGGCATCTTGCTCACTTGCAAGTTTGTCTGCATCCTGGGCCTGAAGAGTTCAGACTCCGCTGCCGCAGACACAAAGGCACCACAGGTGGCAGCTCTCTGACCCTCCCGGGTGACAGTCATCAGGAATAAACTACACAGGCCTCCCTCTCGTTCTCCTAGAGGAGAGCATTTCTAGGTGATTTGATTTGCCAAACAGGAACGTGATGGAGGAAATTGCTCACCAACGTGAGCTCACACCACTCTGCTGTGCATCAGGTTCATGGTCAGAGGGTCCAGAAAAGAGTCTCACTTCCTGTTCCCTGTGGCCTGTTTCATCCTCCCATCGGCCAGTCCTGAATGGACCAGGACCCCCCCACATCCTTTTTTTTTTTTTTTTTTTTTTTTTGTCTTTTTAGGGCTGCACCTGCAGCACATGAAAACTCCCAGGCTAGGGGTCCAATCAGAGCTGCAGCTGCCAGCCTACACCTCAGCCTACACCACAGCCACCCAGGATCCAAACCACGTCTGTGACCCACACCACAGCTCACAGGGCAACGCCGGATCCTTAACCCACTGAAGCCAGGAATCGAACCCCAGTCCTCGTGGGTACTAGTCAAGTTTGTTCTTGCTGAGCCACAATGGGAACTCCTTTCTTCTTAGTAAGTCTTCTGGGCCAGAGGAAGAGAGGAGTGGAATTTGTAGGCTCAGAGGCTTCTCCCACTAGACTGGCCAGGGGAGAGGGGCTGCCGGGCAGAGCAGCTGTCTTCTGCTCCAACCCCCTGCCCCTGGTGTTCTGCGCATTTCATCCACAAGACCTGATCTCCTGTCCTACAAGGGACCATCTTGGGCTGCACTGTCTCCCCTCCCTGACCTGCCCCCCGCAACCCTACTCATAGGCGCACATACTATAGAAAATTGATGGCTGTTGGGACTCCAAAGTCTTATTTTCTCGTTCAGTGATTGAAATTCCATTTGCTTGGGCAGTGGGAAGGTAGAAACAAGCTGAAACAAACATATTTGATGTTTCGAAGTGTGTTTAAAAAAACAAAGCAAAACAGGCTTCAGAATTTCCCACCAAGCTTCCTGGGATCCCACACATCAAAGAGCAGGCGGGACAAGGGCCAGCTCCACTCAGACTCCATCCTGCTCACACCTGCTTACCTGAGAGGTAAAGGGAGACACAGCTCACTCCCACAGGAAAATTCTCCCCATTCTGTACCTGATAATGGGCCGCATATCATTGTGAACATTTTTAATCTTCAAAACTTCTTTGACGAGGTGTTTCTTCATTTCCGTGAAATGGACCGCGCCTTGCTCAGCACTGGGTGAACACAACACCCTGTGCAAACAGATGAGGTCGTACTTGTGCAAGGTAATTTGATTCTGAAGACCAGTAGTCCTTTGGGAACTCAAAATCTTAACTGAACCTAATTTCGGTTCTCACTATTGTTGTGTTGAAAGATAGGTTCAAAACATCTCCCTAGAGGTACACAAAATAATTTTCTTTCTGTTTGGGAACAGCTTAGTTCTGATCACACCTGTCCTATGTGAGTGGAGCCTCTATTACAGGTTAGACATTTTGGTAGGTGCTGGAAACTCAGGACGAGCCCTCGAGGGAGGCCACACTCTGCCTGTTATTCCACAGCATACTTTTGGAAGTGCTGTGATCGAGCTATGCTTGAAAAACTGTTATTATTGTTTTGCCTTTTCACTGGATAGACAATAATGGAAGTAAGTAAAGAGTTTTTTACGATAAAAACTATTTAATTAATTAAGAATCTGGCGTTGCCGCAAGCTGCCATGTCAGTTGCAGATGCAGTTCAGATCCAGTGTTGCTGTGGCTGTGGTATAGGCTGGCAGCTGCATCTCTGATTTGACCCCCTGGCCCCAGGAACTTCCATGTGCTGCAGGTGCCCCCCTAAAATGAAAACAAAATACATTTAATTAGAATTTTTTTACAAATCTCTTCCAAAAATTAATAAGAACTTCCCTGAGAGGTTTTGTTCTCCCAAATTTCCAAATGACATTGGAAATGTCACTTGCTAATCCCACGTTTCTTTGAGGATCCGCTCTGATCACAGGCACTACCCATATTTGGTGATCTTTCTCAAATGGTGTGTTGGAGAGGAATGGGGTCTATATGTTTGCCAAGGTTTCAAAGGAGAAGGAAGAGGAGGAGGGCAGCAGCACATTTTCAGAGAAATATTTGATCCCTATGAAATTAGTTTTTGAAACAATGTTACCTTGTTGAAGATACATGAAGTGGGAGAAAGACCTTCTCCACTTTCCCGTAAATATCAGCAACAGGGACGTTTACAACATACTGTCGCTGCTCTCAGTGACCTTCCAACCTGTCACACAGCTGGTTCCATGGCGACGCATTCATGGTAATGACCAATCAAGTTATTACGTGATGTGCTGATACAAAATGACACCGTGGAAAGCACCGCAGTTGACGTTTGTCGCCATTCTCTCTGAATAGACTCAAGTGTGACTCTAGTATGTCTTTTTCCTCGTCTCTATTGAGATATTCTGTAGGAACAGGAGACATGTTGATATTTTTGTATCACGTCCATTTATTTTCTTCTCAATGTATAGAAGAATTCCTCTCAATGTCAATAGTAAAAAAAAAAAAAAAAAAAAAAAAAGGCATTGAGTCAATAGAAACTGGTGTATCAATGGCTATAGCTAGAAAAATTCATAAAAATTTGGTTATCTCCAGATTTTGAAAATTGTACATGAAGCTAGCGCGTTACGCGAACTCTTGTCAAAACTATAATCTTAGCATCATATACATTGGATTCAGCCATACTTTTAATATGGATAAAATAAAATAGAAACTATTATTAAAGTATGTACCTATGCATCATGTGTTTAAAGTAAAAAAAAAAAAAAAAAAAAAAAAAGCAAAACATTTTTTTCTTCTAAATAAATGAAAAGGCTTCCATTCGTGTTTGTCTTATGTAGCATCAAGAATAGAGAAGTAAGCATGACCAGGAGAAAATGAAATTACTCTGACTTTGAAATGTCCTTAGACCCGAATAAACATCTGCCATCCGGTGTCACCCATTCCTTTGTTTGCTTGGGGTCAGCGGGCTGTTTGGGGGCCTGGGGTGAGAGAGGTGATGGGGTGGAAAGGAGATTGTCCACACTCAGCCTCAGTTCTCTGCAGAATTGAAAGCCACAGGAGTTGAAACCAATGTTCGCAGCTAGTACGATGCTTCTGTCAGCCTTGCCTTACATTCTCCGTCAGCCTTGCTCTGACTGTTTACCAGAAGTACCAGCTTTCCGTAGCCTTAAGACAGACTCGCTCATGTCGTGTCCTTCTAGAAGCTGTTGGGGCCCTGTAGGCATCCTGGCTGTTGTCCTAAATTGAGATGACAGTGTTGCTCATATTAAATTGCCTTCTCGCTCGGCTCGGCATGCTGGGACCCATATCTATTAATGCAGGAGTGTCCAAGGGTCCTGCCAGCAAAGCAATTTGTTCCTCAGTGGGACGTCAGGCAAGCAGCTGGTCTAAGAAGCCATCAGAGGTGACGGTAGGGGCAAGTTGTGTTTTTCTTGATTTAATGGAAAATCTTACTGCTCCATCGTCTCACTTGTCCTCACTCCTTGCCAACAAGGCTGCACAAATCCATCTTCAGCCTCGCCTCTTCCTCCCCACAGGCCTGCCGCTTTCGGGGGGTGGGGTGGAGGGCTCCCTCCACACTTCCTGAGCTTCATCATAGACATCCTGACAACAACAAACACGATTTAGTGGATGTTTTTAATGCCCTGAGGAGGCAGCGCAATTGAAGGCATTCGGTAACACATCACACTTAACCCAGCTCGGTGTTTTCACAAGCGCCTCTCGGAGGAGAACTCTGGACCCACACACGCCAGATCAGTCAGTCCCGGCTCTGTGCCACCCTCCTGCAAGCTCCACAACGCTTTCTCGTGAAGGAAGCCCCTCGTGCCAGGATGCCTGGTTTCCGTGGCTATTCGGCCCGAGTGTGTGTTCAGGGTCTAATCCTCAACCAGGACGTCAAGAGCAATGGCCGGACACCAAGTTCATGGCCACTGTGTGCCGTGGAGGTTTGTCCAATGAGCAAGGAGTGCTCACCTGAGCTCTGATGGCAAGGCTCTTTATGACCCCAGTAAGCCGACTGAAAGGCCTGACCATCCAAAGATGCAAGAGCCCTCCGAGCGGATGGTGCTTGGAGACCGGCCTCCACTCCCTGCCATCAGAGCATCCTCTTTAGAAACATATAAAATAAAGCGCTGCTGTCTTACGCATGGAAAAATCCAGCATCCTTTCATATACGGTGGAGTTGCTCGTGCTAAGCACAGAGCTAGAAGTAAATGTCTCGTTTCTCTGAGGGCAGGGTTTATGCAGGTTTTTGTTCAAATATAAAAATGGCATGTTTAATAATCAGGAAGAAAGAGAGCTTCCTCAGGACAACCACTGTGCCTTTAACGCATTCGTCTGTGCAATTGAATTTCTCAGTGATTGTTATGGGGCGTTATTACAAGGAGGTTTCTATCCTCATTTCATCTTGGTTTTAGTAATTTGTCAGACCTGTAAAGACGGTTCAACAACAAACTCTTTGAAATGGAAAGTATGTTCTTCCATGGTACAAAATAAATGCGTTTAGGCAAATGAGTAATAACGTCGGCAACTGCTCATGTGTTTCTCTCTCTCGTATTCATCATTTTGTCTGAAAGCAGAGACCTCCTGCGTCATCAACCCACCCCAAACTCACCTCCCACTCCAACACTGTCTAGTAAGTGTCGGTGCTTGCAGCTCTCCTATCACGTTGAGATTCTGCAGAGAACTACCCCACTTTGGTACAAGGTTTAATAAGGGACGGCACACACAAGAAAAGAGACCATTAAATGCAAGTTTGATTAGTGACAGCGCTCATCGCCTTCTTTGTGCCAGACTGTGGCTCACAGTTGATTTCAACCAACGTTTATGGACACCCAGTTCCGACACCAGACTCTGGATCGTGCTTAACACCAGGCTCCATATCAGCAGCACAGAGATGACTGTGAAGCGCTGATTTAGTCTGCACGCAGGGTGTCGTCACTACCTGTTCATCTTGGAAGACCAGTGTTCTCATCGATCACATTTCCATTAAACATCGGATTCCTCTTTGGACAGTAACCAAGGAAGGTATTTTGCAGAGCCACCTGCAAATTCATGAGCATGTTTTTGGAGATGTTATCCAACTGACCAATTAAATAAGACCCAGGACTTCAGGGGATCATGGGCTATAATTTTCTCTATTGAGCTTTAGCTAATAACTAATTACTCACCTTCAGGTCTGGCCAAACTTTTTTTCTCCTCCAAGAATTTGTTGGAATAAAGAATTGATTTTTTTTTTTTTTTTTTAGATTTGAGCATACAGAGAAACCAAAAAGTGAATAAAGCTTACAAGGGTTTCAATCCATCATTAAAAATGTATCATCGGACACATTAGTATAGATAAAATAGATAAGCAATAAGAACCTACTATATAACACTAGGGACTGTATTCAATATTTGTAATAACCTATAATGAAAAAGGATCTGAAAAAGAATATAAATTACTATAGCAATTAATATAGTATGTAAATTATACTCTATTAAATTATTAGTGATATAGTATATAAATCACTATGTTATAATTTATATATTTTCATATATATATCACTTTGCTGTACACCTAAAACATTGTAAATCAGCTGTTCTTCAGTAAAAAAAATAATGTTAAACATTTTAAAAAAGAAAAAGGAAAGAAAAGAATTGTAGCATTGGAGGCCTCCAAGTCTGGCCTGTTAGCCATGTCTCCACCAACAGCAGGGGCAAGCAACACCTGGCCAGTCTCCCAGGTGAAGTTATTATTTGGCAAAGCGGATACTCAAGCTGCATCCCCCTGCCCCCAGCTCCATCCACCTCTCCCTTTTGATCTTGCCTGCCCCTCCTCCTTGGAAGGAAATTCAGTCTGCCTAAGTGAGCGTTTTCTGTACTAAATCCCCTCTAGTCGCCACCAAACCCGGTCCCCTCCAAGGTGGCTTCAGATGGATGACAGTATACACTTACCCGGTCGTGGG
The DNA here is from genome assembly GCF_054392235.1 of Sus scrofa. Lineage (NCBI taxonomy): Eukaryota > Metazoa > Chordata > Mammalia > Artiodactyla > Suidae > Sus > Sus scrofa. The sequence goes on from NC_139383.1 coordinate 6,592,043, forward strand.
TGTGGGCAGGAGACCAAGGCTGAGACACTCACTGAGGCCACCACTCTCTTTTGCTTGGATCCCCAAGGTGCCTGCGAATGACCAGCTCAGCAGGTGAGGGCTGAGAAAAAGTTAACATAAAACAAGACACAGAGACGTTTATCTTGATTAAAGGTGGGAACCGGGAGACTCAAGGTCCCAGGGACCCAGAGCGTGGCCTCAAGAAACCACACTGCTTGTATTGTGCTCTTGAGGGTGACCTCAAGTGAGGAGGGGGCTGTAGGTGCAGGATACAGTTCTTTTATTATTTTAAACATCACATAACTGGTAGCTGGTTAAGCTTTTATTCTGACCTTTAGGCATCTAACAATCATTAGCACTTGAGGAAGCCTGGCGTTAGCTGTCTATGCATAGCATCTAGAGAATCATCATTGTGCTTCTGAAACAGCATGCTTATCTGTGGCAACCCCAGGTGCCTAGGTTTGCACCTGGTTCTTCTTGCTGATGCATATTCTGCTAATGACGCTCATAAACCGCTTGGGGCCATGAGGTTCCTCTTTCTCTTATTTTAACAGGACACACCATGCTGTGCAAACAGTGTGCCAATCTGCACAGGTCCGGCCTGCCTAGACTAACACATTATGTCCTCATGCAGCTGCTCACACGAATAACTTATGCCTTTTGGTCTTTGTTCTTAAGCTTAAGGCATTTGCCAGCACTGCGACTGTTTTTCAAGCAGGAATATGGGGTAAAGTAAGGCAGGACAAGATGGAGTTTTCAGCACAGAAAATAGAAGCAAAGAGGCTAAGAAAAGATTGCAGAAACAGGTCTCCCGACAATGGCTACATTTAAAAGTTCTTACCAGGTAGAGTTCTCTATGCTCTACACAGCAGGTCCCTGTTGGCCAATGGTCTCATTCACCCAGTGGGCACATACCAATCCCAAACCCCGAGTCCACCCCTCCCATCCCCCCACCTGTCCCCTTGGAAAACCATACATTTTTCAAAGTCTGTGAGTCTGTTTCTGTTCTGTAAATAAGTTCATTTGTATCCTTTGTTTTAGATTCCACGTGTAGGTGATATCATATGATGTTTGTCTTTCACTTTGATAATTTCTAGCATCATCCATGTTGCTGCAAATGGCATTATTTCATTCTTTTTTATGGCTGAGTATATTCCATTCTATATACATACCTCAGCGTCTTTATCGGTTCCTCTGCTGATGGACCTTCAGGTTGCTTCCATGTCTTGGCTATTGTAAGCAGTGCTGCAATGACAGTTGGGGTGCATGTATCTTTTCGAATTATGGCTCTCTCCAGCTAGATGCCCAGAAGTGGCATTGCTGGGTCATATGGTAGTTCTGTTTTTAGTATTGGGGTGGGGGAAAGAATCTGAGAGAGAATGGATACGTGTATGTGAGTGACTGGGTCACTTTGTCGAACAGCAGAAATTATCACAGCCTTGAAAATTAACTGTACTTCAATAAAACTTAAAAAAAAAAAATAATGACAGAAGTTGAGGGGAAAAAAATAAAAGTTCTACCCTGCCATAAATTGAATCGTCTTGAGGATACTTATGTAAAAATGTAAAGGAAAATGCAAAAGATAAGTGCCTATCTTTTTAAATCTCTTTCTCCCAGTGACTTCCTAGTAAGTACCTCCTTCCCCCTGGTCGTTCCTGATCCGCAGCCCTCATGGGTCTCCTTGGGGTGAGCTCACCTGGGTCTGATCATATTGAATCCACCCCGCCCGTGATCACATCCCTCCACCGTGTGTGTCCCAGAGTTTCTAGGGAAGTGTGTGAACACTCTGATAATCTGTCAGTATTACCAGACAACATGAGACATCTGGAGGATGAACTGAGTGCCCTTCCTTCTGAATAATATGTGCCTGCACTTTAACGAAGACGCCTCTCTCTCATCATTCAGGGAAGTCCTAATGATATTATCCTTTAGGTGAAAAAGCGCTGTCAGCAAGCTGGGGAGACGGTTGAGGTGGTCCGCAGCCGACCGTCTGTTGGCTCTTCTGCCATCAGCAAGTTCAGCCCCATGTCCTGCAGGACCCACGTGGAAGGAGGGGCAGGAAAGCCCAGCCACAAGCATCCAGGCGGCTTTTGTCCTTCTAAGTCCAGTTGCCTCTGGGTAGCGTGTGTCCTGGCTCCTAAGGCCACAGTTTGGTCCTTCCCGGGTAGGACACCACCCCCCCCGAACTCGTGTCCTCTTCCCAGAGGCTGCGTGGACCACCTCATGCACCTGCCTCCTCCCCTCCTCCCTGCCCCTTCCCACTTGGAGAGGCAACCTTCTCTCCACTGGGTTTTGGGGTTTTTTCTTCTTCTATTTAGGGCTGCACCCATGGCATATGGAAATTCCCAGGCTAGAGGTGGAATTGGAGCTGGAGCTGCTGCCTACACCTTAGCCACAGCGACACAGGATCTGAACCGCGTCTTTGACCTACACCATAGCTCATGGTAATGCTGGATCTTTAACCCGATGAATGCAGCCAGGGATCCAACCCGCGTCTTCATGGATACCAGTCAGATTCATAACCACCCAAGCCACAATGGGAACTCCTCTCCACTGGGTTTTAAACAGTCCACTTTCATCACTGACAGCAGCACCCCCTCAATCAGCTTATTCACCCGAACAAACACGTGGCTTGGGCTGCTTGTCCTTGACTCTAAGAGGGCACCGTACACTAAATGTACAGAAAGTCTGGCAGGAGTCACTCATCAGCTGGCATCGGGTGCTGGAGCGGTCGTGCTCAGGCATCGGCGGGGACACATTTGCTTCGGCTCGCGTCCCCTTGCCCTTCCACAGGGAGCTTGCTGTGCCTCCAGGGCTGCTGTGCTGGGGGGACAACCACGGCAGGTGGTGGGGGCAGAGGAAGGAGCGGGGCTGAGCCCCAGGAGACAGGAGGTCACTGGGAACCTGACCGTGGACACTGGGAGGGCCCCTGGCCACCGGTTCCCCGGCACCTCGGGGCGGCTTGACCGCGCTGCTGCTGGGTGCAGTTGCTGGCAGGGAGCCAGCACAGAAGGTGGTGTGGCCGAGCAGGGGCAGCTGCAAGCCAGGGAACCTGAGGCCTGAGTTCACCTCTCACCCGGAGTGCTCTGCAACCCAGCCTTTGGTGGATGCGCTGTTTTGGGGCCCTTCTCCTGCCCTCTCTGCAGTGGGTGCTGTGCCAAGCCCACTGGCCCATGGGCAGCAGGGCTGAGTGGCTCTGGCCATGTGTGAGGGCGACCTATACCCCCCTCCCACCCCGTCCTCCTGTGCGGCCCTCCCAGCCTCCAGCGCTCAGCTGCCAGGACTGAAGCAGTGAGTGTCCCCAGGGCCACCCTGGCCCCAGGCCAGCAGCTTGCATCTCTGGCATCTGGAGATCCAGACTCACAGGCCGCCTTCTGGAAGCCAAACCTCCCCCCAGCTCAAAGCTACCATCCCAGCCAACTTCTACCAGCTTAGGTCTCCCAAAGGAAATAAGAGTCTGCTGGATTTCACTTTGTAACTGGTTATTTTGAAGTAATCATAGATGAACGGGAGGTTGGAAAGATAACATCGGAGAGGCCCCAGGTACGGTCCCCACTTTCCCCCGGTGGCTCCAGCGTTCCTGACTCTCGTCCGATTTCAGAACCACGAGAGGGACTGGTCACCAGGCTGTGAATGCCAGCCACATGGTATACTTCTCCGCCATCCGATCGCATGTGCTGATCTGGGTTTCAGCACCTGAGCTCTTGATTTGATTTGATTTCTGTGTGGCTGGGTTCCTACCCGATCCCATGAAAGGTTCAGTGGTTCCAGTGCCTTGTGATGTCACCATGTAAGTAATGAAATTTGATGATTCTGGATGGACTTGCTGCTCTCAGATCTGTGAGGCTTGGTCAGAAGGAGTGAAGCCGAATAAATGTGTCAGTCACGTGGAGAGACTACTCACCGTGGGCAGCCAGACGCTCGTGATCAAAAATGGGCTCCCCCAGGAGTTCCCACTGTGGCTCAGCAGTAACGAACCTGACTAGTAACCGTGAGGACATGGGTTCGATCCCTGGCCTCGCTCAGTGGGGTAAGGATCCAACGTTGCCATGAGCTGTGATGTAGGTTGCAGACATGGCTCGGATCTGGTGTTGCTGTGTTGCTGTGGCTACAGTGCAGGCTGGCAGCTACAGCTCCGATTCAGCCCCTCGCCTGGGAATTTCCATATGCCGTGGGTGTGGCCCTAAAAAGATTAAATCAATAAATAAAAATGTGCTCCCCAGATAAAATAAGCTTCATGGTTTGGGGCCCATGTTGCTAAATCCTCAAGGCAGGCAATTACCTAACTTGCGTGTTCCGTAGACACGTCGAAATCAACAGTATCACGATCAGCTCAGTAATACTACTTTCTTTAGAGTAAGAGAAAAATTAACCATCACACTGGGTTAAATGTAACTTTTTAGAATGATACATAAAATGAGAGACAAATTCCTAAAAGTGTCAACCTGATGTTCATATTCATAATACATGTATCTACAGAAATGTCAGCTCCTTCAATAATCCTATTTCTGCACTTTTCTTTTTTTTTTTTTTTTTCTTTTTGGAGCCACACCCGTGGCGTATGGAGGTTCTCAGGCTAGGGATCTAATGAGAGCTTCAGCTGCAGATCACAGCCACAACCACAGCAACGCCAGATCCAAGCCACATCTGCGACATACAACTCATGGCAACGCCGGATCCTTAACCCACTGAGTGAGGCCAGGAATCGAACCTGCAACCTCATGGTTCTTAGTTGGATTCGATTCTGCTGCGCCACCATGGGAACACCTGCACTTTTCTTCTTAAAGTAACATCTTATAAACAATGGTAATAGTCTGTTCTGAGGTTATGTGAAATATGGCAATATGAGTTTGGTATTGCACCAGCCAGACCATAGGGAAGCTTCTTAAAATCTCAGTTGATGGTGATTTTTAATACTTACATGCAGTAGTTCCAGGTCATTGAAATAAATCATGTAATATGGAACTTCACAGTCTTAGGGGAAAAAGATCTTTTTGCCAGAGATTATCAGGTTATTATTTTTTTCAGTGCACGTGTGAAAAGCCATTTGCTTAAAATTTTTTCCTTCAATATCTAGCTATACGTGGTGATTGTGTTTAAACAGGGGTGGTTTCCGTTGGCTAAAATCCCATTAGAAGAACTTCCAGGCCTGTCAAGGTGAAAACTAACTAATCACTGAGAAAGTACCGTGAGATATATAAGCAGTTGATAAGTATGTGAAAGTCTCGAAACTGGGAAAATCACAATGTAATCTTTTAGTTCATCCTTATTTATTCAACACTCAGAGAGTTCCCGTCATGGCTCAGTAGTTAACGAATCTGATTGGGAACCATGAGGTTGCTGGTTCAATCCCTGGCCTTGCTCAGTGGGTTAAGGATCTGGCGTTGCCATGAGCTGTGGTGTAGGTCGCAGACGTGGCTCGGATCCCAGTGTTGCTGTGGCTGTGGTGTAGGCCGGCGGCTGCAGCTCTCATTCAACTCCTAGCCTGGGAACCTCCATGCGCCATGGGAGCGGCCCAAGAAATGGCAAAAAGACAATTTAAAAAAAAAAAAAAAATCAGTGCTAGAGAGGATGTGCTTTAACCGTTATGGTTGAGAATGAAATATAGCTTCAAACAAAGCACAGATGAAGTAATACAATTTACCCTTCATTTTAAATTAATCTCCTTTAAATGTTGAAATCCTGGTTCTTGTGGTCACAACTGAATGCCTGAAAAATAAGAATCATGTCAGAAGTCCCACCATGGCTCGGCAGAAACGAATCTGACTAGCATCCATGAGGACGCAGGTTCGACCCCTGGCCACACTCAGTGGGTTAAGGATCTGGCATGAGCTATGGTGTAGGTCGAAGATACGGCTCAGATCTGGTGCTGCTGTGGCTTTGGCGTGGGCCGGCGGCTACAGCTCCAATTCAACCCCTAGCCTGGGAACCTCCATATGCTGCAAATGCGGCCCTAAAAAGACAAAAAAATAATAATAGTCTCTAGAGGCACAGAATTATATGGAGTGTGAATGTAAATATATAAAACACACACGAATAAAAACGCACAGGACATCCAAAATAAATAAATATATGTATTTATAGGATTCCTAGGGTGATATCACCCACACTTTTTGCTCTTCTCATGGGTAGCAGTCTATGATGCTGCTATGTGTTTCCTTATAACGCAGAGGAGGGAAGCAGAGGTGTGTGTTGCTGTCTCTCCTTAGTACCATGTATACAGTAGATGTTCAATAAATGAGGTTGGGTGAAAGTGTAACAATAAAAATGGGACTTTTCAGTAGAGGCAATTTGCACGTTAATGGCGCAGTTTAGGGAATGGCCTGGAGACGGTGCACATTTGCTTAATGCTTTTTTAAGGAAGTAAGACAAGTATGAAATTCCTTCCCTGCGTCTTGCCGTGAGGATATTTTCCCTGGTCTATCTTTAACTGGCGGTTGGGCCTCTTCTAACTCGGAGTTTAGTCCTGCCGAGACCGTGGGGTCCCCTTGCCCTCAGGAGGGAGGAAGCCGAGAGAAGCCATGCAGCCATCCCCCCTGCCCCACGACGGTAGCCCTGGGTCACCGGGGGAGCCCACTCGCTGAGGGTGCCTTCCTGCCCCTCCCCAGTTCTCCCAGGGACAGGGGTTTCTTATAGTCCCCAGGAGCTGGGTCCCCGTCCCCTGGACCCCATCTCTCCAAAACAGGGCCCCCGGACCAGCTGTAAGGGTGGCGGACTCTGTCACCCGTGCACTCCGATTTCTTCCTCTCTGGTCACCTCCGCTCCCAGCCCGCGTCAGAGCTGCCAGTGCTGACAACCTCCGTTCAGTTGTCCTCATCTTGGTCCCTTGCGTTCAGCTCTGCTCAAGTTCATCACCTAAATAACCTGCCTTGGGATTATCCTGCCTTCAGACCTTTCCCTCTTCATTCCCTATGTCCGTAACCCCTCTCACCCCACAATCATCGCTCCCCCAAAACCATTCTGAGTCCCATTCCCAGTTTTACTCGGTCTGACGCTGCCGTGCAGCCCAGGCCCGGTTTCGACTGTGGCCAGGATTATGGGCACACTCAGCATCCTACACCTGCCCATGCCACCCAGGGCCCTTGCCCAGGGGAATGCACCTCTCTCGTTCGCTTGTGCTCTCCCTACCCCTCTTTCAGTGATCCATTTATCCATTCTTCCATTTGTTCCCTCATTCATTCCAATCATTTATTCACAGTTCCAGAGCACCGAACCCTGCTAAGAATATTCTAGATGACAGGCTGCAAGGAAACAAGTTCCCGCTTTTTGAGAAGATCACAGTGTATGGAGCCCTCTCCTCTGAGAGGTAAAATAAAGATTGATTTGGGTCAGGCCAGAGAAAACCAAAGTGGCTGAAACAATTACCCAAGCTCCATGGACTCCAACATGGGTCCGTCCAGGGGCAGGGGAGAGAGCCCAGCTCGGGAGCTCCCGGAGGAGCAAGGCCTGCAGCCTCAAAGATGCTCAGAGGCCCTCAGGTCCGGCCTGGAGCCAGCAGGTGGACAGCAGGGCTGCTGGGGAGCCAGATCCTTGTTCTGGGTGATCAACTATTGACAGTCCAGTCACTGCATAATAACCACCTCTTCATAGACCTGTGTGCTTACAACGTGCTGGCAGGTCTTTTGCCCCAGTGAGTCCCCTCTACAAGGCTCCTAGAGAGGCATTATTTTTGTCACCGTTTCATAGAGGAGGAGCAAAGGGTCAGAAGAGTTCACTGGCCCCACGATGACCAGCTTCCAGCGAGAGATCTGGGAGCTCAACCAGCTCCCACGCTCCTCGTAAAACATCGTGCTCACAGCCTTCACCCTGCGTCGCCTGTGGGCCAAAGCTGTGCTTAAGTTAAAACCACAGTGGCAGCGACAAGACCAGCACAATTATGTGGGACTGGGGTCCCAGGGGAATTCGACAATCGAGTCCTCCGCACAGTGGCTCTGTCTCTTTACCTCCTTGCCTGCATTTACCTTAGAAAACCTATCTTATTAACAGTGAAAAGTAGAAGGGGCCCCTTCAAGACAACGCGTGTCTTAAGCTCTAACGGGAATATCCTGGCATGGTTGGAAAATGGAGCTGTTTCTGAGGCAGCCAAGGTATCCTTTCTATCAATCAGCTTATTCACCTTCACGAGTCTTCAAAGAAAAAAGTGCTTCAAATCCGCACGCCTAGCATATAGAATCTGTTCTGATCCTGAGAAGTCATGGCAGGGGTGGTGACGTGGAGGCCAGAGTTACCGGGAGGCTGGTGTCTACCACTCCCCAAATCCGCGTGACCAGGACTGATGCGGCCATGTCCACTATCACGGATACTGGTTTTAAAGCCTAGAGACATTTGGGCGTTCCCATTGTAACTCAGCATGTTGAGGCCCCACTAGGATCCATGAGGATGCGGGTTCGATCCCTGGCCTCCCTCAGTGGGTTAAGGATCCGGCGTTGCCGCAAGTTGCAGTGTAGGTCGCCAGTGCGTCACAGATCTGGCATTGCTGTGGCTGTGGGGTAGGCTGGCACCTGTAGCTCCAGTTCAACCCTTAGCCTGGGAATTTCCACATGCTGCAGATGCAGCCTTAGAAAGAAATTAGAAAAGGCCTGGAGAGCCTGGAGATATTCAAAGAGAAAGGGGGGGAGCTGGGTCCCCTTGGTTTGACCGGAAGTAAAATGCTTCCAGGCCCCATCAGCACAGGCACCAAAGAGGCCTAGAGTCTCGTTGGTCACAGGCCGATTGGCCTAGCTTCTGTCACACATACACCTTTAAAAGTGGAAAGAACACCAGCCAGGCTACAGGCTCATTTGGGCGTTAGCGGCAAACCCTGTGTGCGGTTTCCCCAGGAACCACAGCGAACCCAAGGCCGCCTGCTGTGAAGCACTTGTGAGCCCTTCACTGCGACCCCCACTCCCTGCCTGGCCCTTCTGGGGGCTCATCCGGGACCTCTCCTTCTTGGCAGGAAGTAGCTTCACCTCTTAGTAGCCATCCATTGTATCAAAATCATTTCGTCCTGGGCGGTCTCACGGTGCCTGTTATGGCTCAGGGTCAGGGCCTCGCTTCTGGCAGAAGTGCCTTTGCTCTTGCCTTTGACTTTCATGGAGGTTCATTGGGATGACTGGGCAGATTGTCTTCCGGTCGTTTTATTTATTTATTTATTCATTCATTGGGTTTTTTGGGGTTTTTTTTTTCTGTCTTTTTGCCATTTCTTGGGCCGCTCCCGCAGCATATGGAGGTTCCCAGGCTAGGGGTCTAGTCAGAGCTGTAGCCACCAACCTACGCCAGAGCCACAGCAACGCGGGATCTAAGCCACATCTGCGACCTACACCACAGCTCACGGCCACGTCGGATCCTTAACCCACTGAGCAAGGCCAGGGATCAAACCCACAACCTCATGGTTCCTAGTCGGATTCGTTAACCACGGCACCATGACGGGAACTCCGGTTTTTTTGTTTTTTAGGGCCGCCTCCGCAGCATATGGAGGCTCCCAGGCTAGGGCTCGAATAGGCGCTGAAGCTGATGGCCCACACCACAGCCACAGCAACGTGGGATCCGAGCCACATCTTCAATCTACACCACAGCTCAAGGCAACGCCAGGTCCTTAACCCTCTGAGCGAGGCCAGGGATCAAACCCACATCCTCATGGAGCCTAGACGGGTTCGTTACCTGCTGAGCCGAGATGAATTCCTTCTTCCACTTGTTTTAAACCATTTTTTCTGGGTTTATTTCCTGGGCGAGTTTATGATGTTTGCAGCATTCATCAGAGAGCGTTTCATCAGAGTATTTTTTTTTTTTTAACTCATAAAAGTGATTAAACCGTTCCTATGGCTGTGGAGTGATATTGTCCTTGGTGAATTTCTCCCCATTTTCAGGCCGACCTTGAGGGAGTTATGGGGACCTTTGTTTTCTTATTCCCCCTCAAACTCGACCCGATTTGGGCATCCTGGCCCTCGACAGGAGAGTTTGCGAGCAGTGGCCCAGATGCAGGCACACACGTGCCTGTGTCCGTGTGTGCGTGTGTCCATGTTGGACAAATGGAAACACGAGCTTCAGCCGAACCCCCACAGCCGAGCCCCTTCTCCCTGGACATGAAGCATATGGAGCCACGGGAGCCGTCGCTGCCCACGTGGGATATTCTGCTTCCAGTCGAATATCTTCCACACAAGTTGGCAGATTTTTTTTTTTTTTTCCTAAGATCAGCCCATCTGCCTCTTGCATCCTCCAGTAACCTGGCAACCCGCTGCCTGGGCTGTCCTTTTTCATCTTGACCCCTGGCCTGGGAAAGCTACAGGGTAGCGATACACCTGTAAAGAATGGTCTGTCACTCGGGCAGGCCAGGACTGTGAGTTGTCCTTGTCATGAGGGCTTGGTGTCCCTGAATAGATGGTGGCAGGATGACTGCAATCCCGAATGTGTCCAGTCAGCTGTCATGGACTAAAACCCTTCACAGGGCAGCTCCCGTCGTGGCTCAACAGTGCTGAATCCAACTGGTATCCACGAGGACGAGGGTTCGATCCCTGGCCACTCAGTGGTTAAGGATCTGGCACTGCCATGGGCTGTGGTGTAGGCTGGCAGTGGCGTAGGTCAGCGCTGTGGCTCAGCTCTGCTGTGGCTGTGGCTGTGGTGTAGGCTGGCAGCTGGAGCTTCCATATGCTGTGTGTGCAGCCCTAAAAACAAAATTAAAAAAATTTTTAAAAAGACAAAAATAAATAAATAAAACCCTTCACAGGAACAGCAGGCTTGTCAGATACAGCTACAAAGCCCACGAAAGAGGCATTATTTTTCAGCTCACCCCTCATAATGCGTATTTTCCTTTGCCTTGTTGCCAATTAGCTGGGATTCTAGAAGTAAAGGGACCCCATTTCCAGTCTCCACCCACCTTCCTAAGCCTCGTGGAGCTTATATTCCATCAGAAGGAAAAGTTGATCAATACCGAGCACCCTCTTGTTGCCAGGATTTAAATCTATACACAAGTAGAAAAGGGGCTCCCGTTTGTATTCATTTTCCTTCATTTTTGAAACTTCACCCTGCTTCCTCTTCACCACAGGAAACTGCTCCTGTGCCGGGCCGAGGGAGTCCAGCCTCCTAGGCCCGTCTCTTGTGGAAATGTCTCCTCTTCTTTTTTAAAAATCTCTAGAGAGGAATATTTATTTTCCTTTCCGGTAAACGATGTCAGGGTTTATGAGCGAGGTTATGAGAAATGCCCTATCACCTTGTAAGATCAACTGTCCCCTCTTAGCACTGAAGTCCATTTTCCTGAGAGAGGCCTTCATTTTGCTACAGCAAACAAAAGATCACTGGCCTCTTTGAAAGTAAGCGTTTTCTGATACTGACAGAGGAAAATTACTTCGGGGCCAGCCTCTCTGATGAGCAAAATCTCTTTTCCTTCCCTACAGCCACGGCCACACAGGGAGAGGGTCCCATTTGCCACCCTCTTCCCGTGGAGAGGAAACGCCCTCCAAAGACATTTTACCCAAAAGACCACACCTCCTGTCGTTTCCGTTCCGAGAGAAAGGACTTGTGATTAGTTTCTTCAAAGTTATCAAAAATATAACTTGTGCTTTAATAGAATTGACTCGCTGGGGTCTCTGAGTACCCAGGCTGGTTGCTTATGCAAATAGCTCTGCTTTGTAATTAGGGTAACGCGTTTTGGTGAAATTGCCTTTCTGCACAGAGAACTCTATCTTAGACCAGCCTTGGTAAATAAATGGAACCTGCTGGGTTTGAAAATTAGAAAACTAAGCACAAATGGGTCCATTTCTTCAATAGGATCTGCCTTGGTGGCATCGGGCTCATATTCGATTAACTTGAAACAGCAACGTGGGGATGTCAGGCCCAGCTCCACGCTCCGCGACGGCTCGGCCTGCTCGACGGCTGAGGGGGTCAGAGCATAGAGGAGGCTCGGCCCCACAGAGGTCTGTCACCTTGAGCTGCCACCACATCTGGAACCCCATCCCTCAGGGTGAAGACTGAGCGCCTTTCCTTTAAAATCTTCGTTATAAAGACATAATTTATGAAAGTATTTATGTAGGAAAAAATGTGCTGCTCTGTGGTGCAAATGTCTTCAGAAGTTTATTACAGGAATGAAAGTCAAGGATCAGTCTCCTGAAAGCAAGAGTCATGGCAAAACCAACCTGCAAATACACATCTTGTGGCCCGCCCAGAGTGGGGCTGCACAGTGGCTTCATATTTTTTTAAATGAATTGCTGTGGTTTCGTTTGGAGGTTTTTTGGGGGGAAGAGCACACAGAAAAGTAGTTTATTTAAGAACAAGCAAGGCAATAGTTTAAGAACAAGCAAGAACACACCCGAAAGAGGGGCGTGGGCGCAGGCACCCTTCTCAGTGAGGAACCCCTAACTGTCATTTTTAATTGGAATATTTCACTTTAAAATACAGATTTATAGATTCTCTTGTTTTAAAACTTTTTCAAATTCTTTTCCCATATAGGTTATTGCAGCATATTCAGTAGAATTCCCTGTGCTATTCAGTAGGTCCTTGTTAGTTATCTAATTTTTTTTTTTTTTTTGCTTTTTAGGGCCACACCCATGGCACATGGAAGTTCCCAGGCCAGGGGTTGAATCGAAGCTACAGCTGCCAATCACAGCCACAGCCACAAACGTGGGGTCTGAGCTGTGTCTGTGACCTACACCACAGCTCATGGCAAAGCCAGATCCTTAACCCACTGAGTGAGACCAGGGATTGAACTCGCATCCTCATGGATGCTAGTTGGATTAGTTTCGGCTGCACCATGACAGGGACTCCATAGTTATTTATGGTTATTTACCTCCCCTTTGGTATCAGGAGGCTCATTCCAAGATCTGTGAGTCTGTTTCTGTTTTGCCAGTGAGTTCATTTGTCTCGTATTTCAGATTCCACCTCAAAGTGATATCATAGGGTATTTGTCTTTCTGTCTTACTTCACTTGGTCTGACCATCTCTGGGTCCGTCCGCCTTTGCTGACACAACACTGCAAATCAACTCCACTCCAACACAACTGAAAAAACAACGGAGGAGCTCTCGCTGCACTGAATGGGCATCCTCGTGTGAAGCCAATCAGCGATGGTGCCGTGGGGGCCCCTGCCTACACCGTGGGGCCCGTGTTGCGTTTGCCCCCTGCCCACCAGGATGCCCACCCCCTCCTCAGCTCCCCGCCAGCCTCCAGCCTCAAGCTGGTTACCCTCCCTCTCTGAGGCTCTCCCCTTCTCTTCAGCCTCCTCGCGAATCACTTTCTTTCTGAACAGATGAATACACAGCTAATGTTAAGGCGAAACACTTTTTCTGGAGCACTGCTAAGAAGCACCCAGAACGCAGAGCTGCCAGGGAACGGCTGCTGAGCCGGCATTCTGGTGTCCTTCTCACCAAAAAGCAAGTGCCGCCGGGTTTCGGTGATGCTGTCCCCAGGATTCTAATAGCCAGAGCCCAGAAACCGCTCTCTTCCTATTCTGCTCACTTCTGCCTCACCTGGTGTTTCATTGGGGGCCAAAAATTTTTACGTGGGTTGTAGCTGAACTGGAAATGATTCCACTGAGAGGGACAGACGTGATGAAAAGGATTACAGAGTCGCACAACTGAGGATGGACCGGAGGAACTGGGTTTGTTAAGTCTGAGGAAGTGAGAAAGCCTCCAGTGGATGTTCTCGGGGCATCAAAGGACAGGGGGTGGATGGCGGTGACCAAGGCCCCTTGCTCTGCTGAGGGCGGAGCAAATGGAATCCGTCCTCCAAGACAGCGGGGGAGTTTTTAATCATGTATAATGGAGAATGTCGGGACCACGAGGACCGTCCCTTCAGAGAAGCATTTCCAAGGCAGAAAAAACGCTCAGAGCCATTCTCCTCGAGACAGGTGTTTTAAGGATAGAGAGTTGACAAGGGACTTTATATCTTGTTCTGCCTGGAGGCAGGAGTTTGTGTCAGATGACCTTTGGGGGCATTCGCTATTCCTTTGAGTCTGTAGAATTATAGAAGGTCTTGGATCGGACCTGAGTGTATTCAAAGCAGTACGCAGCCTGGACATCAGCGACTGGGAGGCAAGGACACACGCTTTTTGCAACTGAATTAACACCTGGAGCCTCAGCTCTTCATGCAATCATTTCCTTTGGAGTCTGTGATTGCAAACTAACAGTTATGAGTCTGCTGTGGCCCCTACGAAATGGTGCTGCTTTTATGCCTCCCATGTGGGCTACTTCTCTCCGTGAGATGTTTCCATGGATACATTCCATCAGAAACTTCACTACCCAAAATAAGCGTAGGGAAAGTCATTCTCACGTGTCAGAAGAGATAGTTCACTCATTTCTTCGACTGTTAACGTCTTGGGCACCTGTTCACCTACCAGGATCTGTGTTTTGCACAGAGAATGCAGCGAGGAAAAGTGAGTCAGGACCTCCCTCCCTGGGAGGGGACCGATGCCAGCCCCAGGCGAAAATCCATTCTTCAAATACAGTTGTGTAAGGAGGTTGCAATGACTATGAAAATGAAGGTAGGCAATGATGCAATCCCACCCAAAATGGGATTATGTGGTCAGGAAACATCACCTGTGTTTGTACCAGCAGGAGCAGAGATAAAGATGAAGAGCAGGCAGATTAATGAGGGTAGGGTGGAAGGAGCTGGAAAGAGATTCTCTGCCTGACGGCCACAGCCACGTGTGGACTGGGAGGGGGTTCTTGGTCCCAGCAGAAGCAGGGCTACACCCAGCAGCTCCCTGGAACGTTCCCTGGTGTCCTGACCCGTGGGATGCTAGCTTACAGAAGAGATGGCAGATTACTTATAATTGGCACCCTCCAGTCACCCTCAAGGATTAAGTCAGGTTCCGGAGGGGCTGACACACATATAACGTGATTTAATGGTCTGCCCGAATCATTGGGTCAAAATTGAGGGTTGAGGCCTTGAGTGCACCTGACAGGAAGCATCATTCGACTCCACAAAGATGAACAAGCTTCCCAGTGCCAAGCCCCACAGACTCCTTGACAACCATTTGTTCAGGCCCAGACAGGACCTGCTTAGCTCCATGGAACCTTAGGATGAAAGCGAATTTAAGATTGCTCATCAGCCTGCATCACCTGCGCCTTGGTCCTCCACCCTCCCTGCCACCACCCCGTCAGATCCATTGATTTCTGCACAGTGACCAGCGCAGAGCAGCTGTTTAATGGGCATGTGTTGATGAATTCATTCATTAGGCAGCTTTTAGCTTCTATGGAGTTTTCAGTTAATACAAATGGACATGCCGTGACATTTGTCGTGTTCACGCCTGTATCACCTGCTGACGTGTAACAGTGTTGTCGAACTGGGCTCCTCTGCTCGCCACTTACACAGTCAAACTCACAAATGCTGGTAGAAAGGAAAGATGCCTCTAAGCAGAAGGCCGGCAATCTGGGGAGCTGGCGGACCCTGAGTCCCCCAAAGCCACCTCCGAAGATTCTGCTGGGCCATGAAAACTTTGCAAGGTGGTCCTTGAGATGGGGGTGGGGGTCAGAGTGGTCACCTCCCCCACTGCGTGCAGGCTGTGTGCAGGCTCGGGGACGCCTCGTGATCTTTCTTTAGATGCCATCTTGTTCACACTGCTGGCGCCCGAGATTTCTAAAGGGGAACCTAGGGAAGAGACCTGGTCCCCTGTTAATTCCTTATTCCTCATTTCTGCTTCCTATATCTACAGAAAGAACAACAGCTTAGGCACAGTGGTATGTGATGGAAAGGTCTGAAAGATGTGCTGGGTCCAGAGATGAGGAGCGCATGGGGTCCTGGTTTAAGATTAGTAACGAGGAGTTCCCGTCGTGGCGCAGTGGTTAACGAATCCGACTAGGAACCATGAGGTTGTGGGTTTGGTCCCTGCCCTTGCTCAGTGGGTTAACGATCCGGCGTTGCCGTGAGCTGTGGTATAGGTTGCAGACGCGGCTCGGATCCCTCGTTGCTGTGGCTCTGGCGTAGGCTGGCGGCTACAGCTCTGATTAGACCCCTAGCCTGGGAACCTCCATATGCCGCGGGGGCGGCCCAAGAAATAGCAAAAAAAAAAAAAAAAGATTAGTAACGAGACAAAGGGGAGGAGCCTCCTGCAAAGAGCTTTTTCCTTGCAAAGAGCTTTTTCGTGCCAAAAGCTGCTGACACATCCCCGCTTGTCAGAACCTCGTTCCATGTCTATGGGATCACGGGTGGCGGTCGTCTTCTGCAGCGTCTTCGTGCTGACAGAGGGTGGAAGATGTCGACGTGGGTCTGTAGCATCTCTTTGCTGACAGTTGTGCTTTGCTCATTTACAGAACAAGCTGCAATCATTTCGATGCCCACAAAAATATGGGTTATTATGAGCCGTGGTGTTCGTCCCATTCTCTTAAGACCAGTTCTTGGAACTGTGTAAGCCGTAGGCTCGGTGCTGCTCAAGACAGAGCAGCTGGAGTCCTGGCTACAGGCTGGTCACCACGCAGGGCGCTTTTTCCCTCCGTTGACAGTTACGGGATCAGTAAAGCAAGTCTGGACACTGAGCCCGCGACTCGATTGTCCTAACCATTCACTGCTTGAGCCTGCTCTTCTGTGACTCAGGGATGCCTGGGAGACTTCGGCTTCTCCGCCAGCAAGGGGTGGGGACACGGAGGGCCTTTGTGCTTATTGGGGATGGAGCCTCCGGGGTTCTGCTCAGTTCCAGTAGCGACTCAATCAATGCGTGTGGAATGAATGGAGGGCCCTGCATCCTTTCTGTGTCCCTGCACACCTGAGGCCTGGGACCCACTGCCCCCTGGCTCTCTGCTCGTTATACTGATTTCCGGGATTGGGAGAGACTTGTGCTGGGTGGGGACTGTCCTACAGAAGAGGCCCTGCCTGGTCCCCAAAGAGCTTCTGTTGTGTCCTACCCCTGGGCTGAGCCTCGGGAAGTCAGACTTTCCACAGCTCTGACATGCAGGTAACTTAGCGGTCGTGGCTTTAAATCATGCTCATTTTATTGAAGCAGCTAGTTTGTGCCCGTGCTTCCAGCCTTTTAAGATCCCTGGGATCTCTCTTCAAGCAGCTCATTTATGACCCGTCTTGAGCTTTTTGGCACCTTACAACATGACAAATCACATCCTCTGTTTCTACATTCCTGTCATTGGTACGGCCTTAGAACATATCAATAGCTTTTCTCATGCTGCATGTGTCAACATGATAAAATAACACCACACCGTACGTCCAGGTTAAAAATCCAGATGAGCGATACATCAAGAGTCATGCTGACCACAAACGCCCCTGTGATGCTCTAACTGAGCCCAGGGCATTTGATAATCAAGGCAGAAAGGAGACATGGCCAGTGCCTTAATTATCATTATCAGATTAGAAGCATAGCAGTTCTTTAGTGGAAGCTTTTCCAAGCAGTGGATTCTAAAAGAACCCCTGCACTTGACTTTGTCTTATGGCTATTGTGTGGTACAATGAATGATATTTACAGTCCTTCTTTAAAAAACAGCAGCTGCAATACTTTTTCCCATCAGGCTGGACTGCTTCTGATGTGACCTTCAGTGGAAGGGCAGGAATGGACTAATTCTGATGGGATCTTCAGTGGAGCTGGGGAACAAGCAGAGTGCTGCCTTGTTACCCAGCCAGCCACACAGTAGCCCCCAGCTCCGGCCCTCAGCTAACCTCCACAAACTTCCCTCCAGTGGATGTAGTTAAAATCCCTACCTCCTGGGGTCCTGGTAGCTGTTATTTGAGTTAAGACACATAAAAAGCTGAGCTCAGTGGTGGCAAAGGTTATTTAGGGTAAAAATTGTTCTCCCCCCGTGTGTCATGAGAATGAACTTGATAAAGTATCTAAAGAACACAGTGTCCATCAAAGACTACATTTCAGAGTGTTGGCCATCCTGTGAGAGACTTGTGATAACTCGTCCCAAAGAGATAAGGATCCCATAAAGATTTATTAGTAAAATTACTCAGTACTCTGTGCGACCCACTTACCCACCCTCTTTCTACCCATTTTTATCCCATCTAATGTTGCAAATAATGCCCAGTCTCCCTCCATCCCACTTCCTTTCTTCAAAAGGGAGATCGGTTTGTAATATGTAATACACAGCCAGTGTTTGCCTTGAGCAGGAGGACACACCCTGAAAGTCCCTGGAATAGTTTCTTCAACATCCAAAAAAGAACTGGATTTTCCATAGGTGGAGACATTTGGCAGCTAGTACCTAATTTACTCCTCGCCGCAAACTTTCGAAGGATTAAGTACTCTTCTCCTTATAAAACTAAATGAAGGAAATGGGGCTTAAAGCAATTCAGTGGCAACCACAGTGTCACATCCCTAGTGAGTAGTGGAATCAGGTTTTGAATCAGGGTCCATCGGCTCCAGAAAAACTTAAACACCATCCTCCCCCTGCATGGATCAGGGCCACCTAAGCCTCTTGCCAACACTCTTCCATTATCCCAAGGAGCAGTCAGCTCACACTAGATCATAACATGACCTTTCTATAGATGCACAGGCACCTTTGGGGTGGCGCTCCCAGCACCCCTAGTCTCTCCTCCCTGTTTTCCACTGGCTCTTCTTTACTCTGAGTTCTCCCATCCCCACAAGCCAAGACATGTGCCTAACTGATCAGATTATTCTGAGTTTTTAAATGTCAGAAAAGATTCTAGCGTCAGGGAATGTTGTTTTGAGGCGGAAGGCTAGCAATGCAGGGAGCTTAGACTACTGCGGAATTGTGCTTCCTTCCTAAGTTTAATTAGCACGGGTCCTTTCCCATCAATTATATAGACTGTGGAAACCGTCCTTTCGTTCTTGTTGGTTTTCTGCACAAAGCTGTTCATGAGCGTAGAGCAAATATTGTATTGACTTGTTTTACATTTACTTACTCTTTTCATGCCTCAGTTCCCTCAATTCTAAAGTGTGGACAGAGGTAGTACCTTTCTCAAAGGGTAAGGATTCCAGAAATTGGCATATGAGAAACCCTTGATCAGTGCATGGCACAACATGGGCGTGATCAGCGACAGTGATGATACTAGCATGCTCTGGTTGCTTCGTGTGATCTATATTAGGCAGCTTTTAACCCATAAAAAAAGAAGCTTTTATACCCAGATGATTGAACAATCAAGGTGTTTTTCTCTTCCTTGGCTGATGCTAAAACATGCAGACTTTCTCCCTTGTGTCACCAGCATTATTCCCCAGTGCCGTTACATCTTACAAACGTGCTCTTATATTCTCCCCCACAAGGAAGGGCCGTGCTCTGGTGAGGCCAGCTTACTTTAAGAAACATCTTGCCTTGCCCAGCCCCTGACTTTGGTTTACAAGCTCTGAGAGACCCACAGGGCAGCACTCAGGAAGCTGCTGGCCCCTGGACAAATCCAGGATGTGAGCCAATGTATGAAACAGATGACCAGTTCCTACAACTTACCGTAGGCATGGAATAAAATGCTGAAGGGAGACGAGATCGCTACAAATTAAAGAGACTTGAGACAAACAACCATATGAACATCTGGCCCTTATTTGGAACCTGATTTTTCAGGCAAACCAACCAACCATTAAAAAGGTTTCCACAGACTGGGAGAAAATATTTGCAAAATTCACATCTGATGAAAAGCTATTATCCAAAATCTACAAAGAGCGCTGAAACTTAACAATAAGAAAATGAACAGGAGTTCCCATCGTGGCTCAGCAGAAATGAATATGGCTAGTATCAATGAGGATGCAGGTTCAATCCCTGGCCTCGCCTAGTGGGTTAAGGATCCAGCCTTGCCATGAGCTGTGGTGTGGTTCACAGACGTGGCTCAGATCTGGCATTGCTGTGGTTGTGGTGTAGGCTGGCAGCTGTAGCTCCGATTCAATCCCTAGCCTGGGAACCTCCATATGCCACAGGTGTGGCCCTAAAAAGACTGAAAAAGAAAAAAAAAAAAAAAAAAAAGAAAATGAACAACCTGATAAAAAAAAAAAAAGCCAAAAACCTGCATATACACCTCATCAAAGATAAACGGATGGCTTATAAAGCACATGAAAAAAAAATACTCCACATCACGTCATCAGGGAAACACATTGAAACAATGAGCTACTTCTACAGACCAATTAAAATGGTCAAAATCTGAAACACTGACAACACCAAATGCTGGCAAAGATGTGGAGCAACGGGAACTCTCATTAATACTGGTGGGCATGCAAAACGGTAGAGCCATTCTGGAAAGAAGTTTAGTAGTTTCTTATAAAAACTAAGCATATTCTTATCATACAACCCAGCAATCACCTTCCTTGGTATTTACCTAAATAAGTTGAAAATATATTCCTGTAGCAGCTTTATTCATAATTGCCCAAACTCAGAAGCAACCAAACTATCCTTCAGTAGGTAAAGGGATAAATAAACTGTGGTGCATTCAGACAATAAAATATTCTGTGCTAAAAAGAAGTGATTGATCAACTCACAAAAAGACATGGAAGAACCTTACATGCATATTACTAAGTGAAAGAAGTCCATCTGAAAAGGCTACATGCTGTATGATTCCAACTATTTGACAGTCTGGAAAAGACAAAGCTATGGAGACAGTGTAAAGACCAGTGGTCACCAAGGGTTCAAGGAGAGGGAGGAATGAGTAGTAGGAACACAGAGGATTTTTAGGGCAGTGAAACTACGCTATGAGATACCCTAATTATGGATGCACATCCTTATACTGTTGGCAAAACCCATAGAATGTGCAACATCAAGAGTGAACCCAAATGCAACCCATGGACTTGGGGTGGTCGTGATGGGCTCATTGGTGTAACATATGTACCACTCTGGTGGGAGATGATGATGCCAGGGGGGTCTGCATGTGTGGGGATGGGGGTTGCTTTGTTTTATTGAGGTATAGTTGAATTACAATGTCGGGCTAAGTTTCACTGTATAGAACAGTGATCCAGTTGTACAGATTCTTTTCCCTTGTACGTTATTATAAAATGTTGAGTATAATCCCCTATGCTATGCAGTAGGGATTACATATTTATATTATGTATAGTAATGTGTACGTGTTAATCCCAACTGCCTAGTTTATCCCTTCCCAACTCCTTTCCCATTTGGTAACCATACGTTTGTTTTCTTATGTCTGTGAGTCTGTTTCTCACAAAGGAAGTTCATTTGGGTCATTTTTTAAGATTCTATAAATAAGTGATATCATAGGGCATTTGTCTTTGGCTTTTACTTCACTCACTGTGTTCATCTCTAGGTCCCTCCATGTTGCTGCAGATGGTATGATCTCATTCTTTTTTATGGCTGAGTAATAATTCCATTGTGTATATGTACCACGTCTTCTTTATCCAGTCCTCTGTCAGTGGACATTTAGGTTGCTTCCATGCTTTGGCTGTTGTAAATAGTGCTGCAATGAACATTGGGATGCATGTATCTTTGCAAATTATAGCGTTTTCTCTGGATATATGCCCAGGAGTGGAATTATTGGATCATATGGCACCTCTATTTATAATTTTTTGAGAAACTCCCATACTGTTCTCCATGCCGGCTACACCAATTTACATTCCCACCAACAGTGCCTTTTCTCCACACCCTCTCCAGTATTTATTATTTGTAGACTTTTTGATGATGGCCATTCTGATGAAAGTGAGGTGATATCTTATTATAGTGTTGATCCATCTGACTTTCAAGGAGTGACTCAGTGCCACCTCCTGTGAGCTGTCACGGGTCAGGGAGCTAAAAATACCACTGAGCAGCGTCACTTTCCCCAAGCTGGGCTACATGCTGGTGCTGGGATTAGGCTGTACTTTTATCTACCATGGAGAGGAATTATCAGGGGGTTTTTGAGGAAGGGAGTGGTATAAGAAGTGTGATAAATACAAGCACTCATTTCAAAAAGGTAAATGTTCCATTTCTCGGTTAATGCCCTGTCACATGACCCTGACTCACTGTCTGAATCCAAATCCCCTTGGGGAGCCTAGTTTTCTATCAGCCAAATAATGAATAGATTAGATTAGAAATTGATTAACAATAGCTTATCTTTTTCCTCCTGTGTGAATTTAACCAGTCTAATCAGAGCCTTATAAATAACTAATGAAAGAAGGCAGTCCCCATGCTTATAATAAGACTCCTCCTCCTACAGAAAATTAGACCCATCTATTGAACAACAAATATCCCCTGGTGGAACCAAAGGTTTCTTCTCTCGTGTCACTTAATCAGATTTAGAAGCATAATTATCATCATGCAATTTGAACTAAACATATTAAAGTATTTCTTTGAAGTGAAAAGAAACAGAAGACATCAGGAATAAGTATTTGTATCTGAGACTCGCTGGGAAAGTTCACCTTGGCAAAGACTGGAGCAAACAGCTACTTAGCACGGCTGCTTCTTCCCTCCCACCCTGGCAACTGGGAGAGCAAAATCCTGGCCTCACGTTGTTTGCATTTGATGGGAAGCCTGTCAGTTGGAAAAGGGTCACAGAGTTAGCCTTCCACATTGAATGAGAAACGAGAACAGTGGCAGCTGAAAAGACTTTCTGGTGCAAAGTATTCAGCCTGTGAGGGCATAATACTTTATTTATAAGAAGATAGAAAATCACCGCAGCCCAATGTGGACTTCAGAAGCATAGCCTTGATTCTTTTCAATGGGGATATAGAGCCTCAAAGAAGAGTGACCCGCATCTCTTACTTCTAATTTCTTCTTCAAGACGGAGGGCCAAATATCATTTTCCTTAAGAGCATAGCCTCTGCCAGACGGGTCTGTTGTGAAGGAGAAAACTTTGGGCTTCTGTGTGAGACAAATGGTTCTCACACCCTCTGCTCCCCCCTCCCCCAGAGAACATGCACAAATACCTGGAACTCCAGGGGTCCTGGACTTCTTTACCTGTCTCCAAGATCCACACTGGCAGTGGTGGAGAGCTGACAAGTGTCCAGCTGCTGCCACCAGCCAGTAGAGCCTTCTCTCCTGGAGTGGGCCCACCTCTGGCCGGAGGCTCTAGGGTTGTGCCCAGCAGGAAGAGTACACAGAGTGGTTTGGTTAGGTTGCAGTCTGCCTGGTGTATGGGTTTCCTAGACCCACTGTGATAATGCACTTGGGGGGCTTCAAGCAACAGAAATGTGTTGTCTCACAGTTCTGGAGACTAAACCAAAATTAAAGTGCCAGCAGAGCCATGCTTCCTCTGAAACCCCTAGGGGAGGATCCTTCCTTGCCAGCCAACCTTGGCATTCCGTGGCACATAGATGCTTCACTCCAGCACCTGCTTTCATCATCACGTGGCCATCTTCTCCCTGTGTGTCCCTCTCTTCTTATAAGGAGACCAGTCACATTGGATTCGGGGCTCAGCTTAGTTCCATGTGACTTTTTCTTGTTTTTCTTTTCTTACTTTAAATTCGCCCTTTTGTTTATTTTTTACTTTTCTTTAATTTTTTGGCCACGCCCACAGTATACAGAAGTTCCCGGGCCAGGGATGGAACCCACACCACACAGCAGCGACCTGTGCCACAGCAGTGACCATGCTGGACCCTTAACCTCTAGGCCACCAGGGAACTCCCCATACAACTTTTTCTTAGCTTAACTAATTACCACTCTGTTTCCAAAGGAGACCACATTCTGAGGCACCCAGGGGTTGGGACGTCAACATATCTTTTAAGGAGGATGTAATTCAACCCGTGCCACTTGAGTAGCTAGATCAGTCCACTTACCCTTTCCCCCGTGGGCAGCGCCATCCTGATAATATCTAGCATAACAGGAAAAAAATCTAATGAGATCAGAAATTTCCATCAAACTTTGAAGAACAAGAGCATTTTGGTGGCATGTTAAGCCTTCTAATGTAGGTTTATTCTTTCAGTAAATTTGGAGTATTTCTGTGCTCCAAGAGGTCCCTACCTTCATGGCACTTTCTGTCTAGCTGGGATGCCAACATTAAATAACCCCCTGCATGACAGCTAAGGATGGGATAGCTCAGGGTGCCAGAAAAGCGTGTCACGGGGATGCAGCCTCCTCTTAGGAAAGTCGGAAAAGGCCACCAGCTAAAGCAAGCTGAGACCTGATGGAAGAGTTGGCTGGAGCCCCACAAAGAGGGCAGGAAATCAGTTCTAGAAAAGATGGAATTACATGAAGACAACTGTTAAAAATAAGATGCAGGAGTCCCATGGTAGCCTAGCACTTAAGGATCCAGTGCTGTCACTGCTGTGGCTCAGGTCACTGCTATGGCTCAGGTTTGATCCCTGGCCCAGGAACTTCCACACGCCACAGGCACAGCCAAAAAAGTAATAATGATAAGATGCAGTCATGTAAACAAGTGCTTCTTCCTCTCGTGGGACAGTCCCCACAGGTGAAGCAGGACGTCCTGTGACTCTGTGGTGACGAAGCCCAGAGCCTTGAGTTTGTTGCTCTGCCGTCCCTTCTCCACCGGATGACAGCTGGCTCCCACCTCACCTCACCCGTATGCCAGCCTGAGGGTGGAAGAGAGGAGGAAGCCCCGCCCTTTCCTCTTCAGGGCACAGGCCAGAAATGGCTTCACTTTTGCTGACACCCCGTGACCAGATCTGGTCACGTGGTACAGGAGCTCCAAGGAGACTGGGAGATGTGGCCTGACAGCCACGTGCCCCATGACGAGGGAGGGAAGAATGGGGACCAGAAGGACAGCCAGCCGCCACAACACGCTCTCAGACATCATGACAACTAGAGATCCCTTCCCCCAGGACTCTGCTGTGCTGCACGGTAGCCACTGATCACCTGAGGCTCCTAAATGCTAAAAATGCAGGCTGCAAACCAATTCTGAGGACTTAGTATAAAAAGAAAGAATATAAAATTATCTCTCTAAAAATTTTGTACCAGGAGTTCCCATTGTGGCACAGCAGAAATGAATCTGACTAGTGTCGATGAGGATGCAGTTCGATCCCTGGTCTTGCTCAGTGGGTTAAGGATCCAGCATTGCCGTGAGTCGTGGTGTAGGTCACAGACACGGCTCAGATCCTGCATTGCTGCAGCTATGGCGTAGGCCAGCAGCTGCAGCTCCAGTTCAATCCCTGGCCTGGGAACTTCCATATGCCACCGATGTGGCCCTCAAAATAAAAAAAAAATTTTTTTAATTAAAAATTTTGTGCTAATAACATGATTAAATGGTAATATTTTTGATACACTGGGGCAAATAAATTTTATTATGGAATTAATGTTACTCCCTTCTCTTTTACTCTCCTAACATGGGTACTAGAACCTTTAGGTCTCAAATGTGGCTGGCATTTTATTCCTCATTGTACAGCTGCCCTAGAATCTTCCCATGGAGCAGGGGAGACAGATGCAAAGAACAGAGTTCAAAGTGAGGCCAGGAGGAGGCAGAATCGAGGAGGCCAGGGAAGGCTCAACCTCCTGCAGAAAGGACACTTGAGCCCAGATCCTGAGGTCTTCAGAACCGCTTTCAGGTGCAGGTGGCGAAAGAGGGGCTCACAGAGGAAGGAAGAAAGTGTATGCGAAGAAGGAGGGGTGGAGAAGGAAGGGGGAGGGATGGAGGATGAATCCGGGAGGGCTGCATATCCTGCTGAAGACTTGGAGCCGACAGATTTCAAGGTCAAACTTAGGTGACCAAAGGGAAATTGAGGGGGGCATAAATTGAGAGGATGGGGTTGGCACGTGCATATCCCCTTTACGTAGTAAAGGGAAGATAACGAACAGACACCTGCTGTACAACACAGGGAGGTGAGCTTAATGCTCTGTAATTATCTGTATCTCTGCATATACACTGTATCTGTGTGTGTGTGTGTGTGTGTAACTGATTTACTGTGCTGTAAACCTAAAGCTAATACAATGTTGTAAATCAACTATACGCCAATAGGAAGGTATTGTGGGGGGGGGGGGACAACTATACTCCAATTAAAAAAAAAAAGGTTCACCAGAAGCAGAATGTTCTTCAAAAGCATCTCAGCCATCTCATGCATATTCCTGAAACCTCTCTAGCCTGTAAGACAGGAATGAGCCTGTCTTTTCAGAGCCTTGTCCTGTGGATTAAATGTGGGCAACGCCCTAACACAGTGTCAGCACATGGAATGATTCCGTTTCGTTACTAAATGAGTGAACCCTAGGATGGAGAAGGTGGAATTCAGTTCAGTATGGCGCCACCATATACAAACAGATTGCAAGGGTTTAGATCCAGCTCTAGGATTTTAAAAATCGTTGGTCATCAAACTCCATAGAAATAGCTTCTTGAGATATACACGTGGCCAACAAGCACATGAAAAAATGCTCAATATCGCTGATTATTAGAGAAATGCAAATCAAAACTACCACGAGATACCATCTCACACTAATCAGAATGGCCATTGTTAATAAGTCCACAAATAACAAATGCTAGAGGGAGTGTGGAGAAAAGGGAACCTTCCTGCACTGTTGGTGAGAATGTAAATTTGTACAGCCACTATGGAGAACAGTATGGAGGTACCTCAGAAAACTAACTATAGAACTACCCTATGACCTAGCAACCCCACTCCTGGGCATATATCCAGACAAAAGTTTTCCTTGAATAAGACACGTGCTCCTGTATGTTCATTGCAGCACTAGTCACAATAGCCAAGACATGGAATCAACCTAAATGTCCATCGACAGATGAATGGATTAGGAAGGAATGGTATATATACACAATGGAATACTACTCAGCCATAAAAAACCACAAAATAATGCCATTTGCAGCAACATGGATGGAACTAGAGACTCTCATACTGAGTGAAGTAAGTCAGAAAGAGAAAGACAAATACCATGTGATATAACATACCTGGAATCTGATATATGGCACAAATGAACGTTTCCACAGAAAGAAACTCATGGACTTGGAGAACAGACTTGTAGTTGCCAAGGGGGAGGGGGAGGGAGTGCGATGGACTGGGAATCTGGGGTTAATAGATGCAAACTATTGCATCTGGAGTGGATAAGCAATGAGATCCTGCTGCGTAGCCCTAGGAACTATATCTAGTTACTTGTGATGGAGCAGGATGGAGGATAATGTGAGAAAAAGAATGTATATGTGTGTGAGAGAGAGAGAAAGACTGGGTCACTTTGCTGTACAGTAGAAAATCGACAGAACACTGTAAACCAACTAGAATAGGAAGAATAAAAATTGTGATATTAAAAAAAAAAATGGCCTCTTGAATGCAGAGTGTAACCATCACAAGGTCTCAATCCTTTCCCCAAGACTCCACCCCTTTCATAGAGGGTGTGGAATGGACCAGCCAAGCCTTTGTGGCGTGGACACCTGGCCATATGATGATGGGTTTTGAAGGAAGCAAGAGCATTAACCCTGACCTAGCTGGTGGGAGGTGCTGGGTGAAGCTGAGATGAGGGCTGACCTGCTGGGTTACCGCAAAGTCCTGCAAGAGGAGGCTCATTTCAACAGCATCTTCTGAGAATCTCTGCAATGCATCTTTTCTGTAACCCGGGTGGCTTTTTACTTTTTTTTTTTTTTTTTTTTTTTAATGCAAGCTGCCAAATGGTTAGGAACGTTTAAAATGTTCTATTAAATCTGATATAAAACTAAGTATAGGCTGCGTCTGCAAACATCCACTAAATCAGACACTGCTGTCAAAAATTATGTCTCTGTCTGTGTCGCAGTGGTAGGAGGGAAAGCATTTGTTTGGTTCGGTGGGTGGACCCGTTCCCATGCTGCAAACTGCTGATGGAAGGCTCTGCCTCCCGGGGCTCTTGTCTACTCTTCCTGAGCCAAGCCTGTGTTCCTGCCTTCAGGCTGTCACTTCATTAGTCACTTACATATGGCATTTTGAAGCCATGCTAATTGAGGGACTTTACTGCTAGCTGCTAACTAATCATTCTGACAGGAAAATGACTCCTCTGCAGGGGAGGGGCCCACGTGCTGTGGCTTCTCTCTGCTGACAGTCATCCGTCTATTTCACCCCAAGACAGGCCACGCAGAGGCAACCCCCAAAACACGGGTCACCGAGTTGCTATCCGTGTCCCTTCTTGCCCTTTTTGCATCTCCTCTCTCTGTGTCACCCACTGCCTACTTTTTCGGGATAAGATCCTCAGATTACTCTGTCTTGAGCCCCCTTTAGTCCTACTTCTCTGTCTAGCCATCAATCCGTCAATCGAATAAATACGGAGTCCCTCTGAGAGAGGCCCTACACTGTGATGAGAAAAAACACAGGCTCGGGAGCCAGGGTTCCGGCTCTACCACCCCCTGGAGACCCCATGCTGGGCCCGGCACTCAGACCCCTCCACGTGGCTGTTCCCTCCTGGGTCAGGTGGGATAAGGATCCAGCCTGGCCGAGCACTTTTGAGGGACATGTCTTCAGCCAGGGGCCCAGACCTGCCCAATGAGGATGCTGAGGCAGAGAGATGCAGGGGCCTCCAGATCACCAGCGCCGGACGTTATGTCTTCAAGAGTGTTTGTTTCACAAACTCACACTCCACGGTTAGAACCCCCTCCCTTCGGAGGCATAGAAACAACTCTTCCAATGGCTGTAGCCACCGGCCTGTGCCAGAGCCATAGCAATGCCAGATCCGAGCCGCATCTGCGACCTACACTGAAGCTCACGGCAACACTGGATCCTGAACCCACTGAGCGAGGCTAGGGATCGAACCAGCAACCTCATGGTCCCTCGTCGGATTCTTTTCCGCTGTGCCACAACGGGAACTCATCCTGTCACACTCTGTGTGGGTTCACGGAGGGAACCTGAAAGCCTTGGAGAAATAAAAGTAAAGGCTGGTCAGCATCGCCCTGACCTGTCGTCCACCCACGTGCATGTACAGCAAAGAGAACTGAACCATTTCAAAACTGCTACCAGCTATGTGATTGAGTGTGGGCTCAACAAGGAGGTCAGAACACAGCCAATATCCATCGAAATTAAAGAGATCTACTTAAGTGAATGGAGAGAGTCCTGCATTGTGGGTCCCCTCTGCCAGGAACCCACACCCCCGGGTCACGCTCCACAACCTGGCAAACAGGTGGCCATGAACACTCTCGGGCCTTGTTTCTCTCAGCTCCTCTTTTCTCTCGAGCGTGGCTGGAGGAAGTGACTGTTTATGTCATCGTAAGGTAACTGCTGGCCTCCAGTTCTCTTGATGCTGCATTAAGTTGGAATTTTCTAAGAGCTACCTTCTTTCTGGGGCTTAATGCCACTGCATTAACAGATGGGCGAGCAGAACCGAGGCAATTCTGAGGGAATTGGATGCCCGGCCTAAAGTAATTGGAAGCAGGATGGCAGGAGCCGTTGGAACTCAAATGAATCCAGAACTTGGGGTTGGCATGATCAGCATCAAGCAAAGTCTTGGGGAGCTCCTGCCGAGCCCGGAGGGAAGCCTGCGTGTAATGGTTTGGGTTTTAAAAGCTTTTCTTGCCCTGGAAAACACTGTCATCCCTGGGCTAATAGAGCAGATCTTGACAATTCAACAAGGAAATATACCCCAAATGCCATCATAATAATGGTCTATGAATCCTTGCGTCAATAATTCATAGATTTGATCCCTAAGAGGATAAAACAAATTTATAAGCATAGTAAACCTAGTCGCTGTTATACAGCCCATTTAGAAATATAGACATGTATATTTTTTATGATTACACTGCCCTGATTATTCTCGGTACTTTATTGGAAAACTAAAATACAAAAAGATAACAGAGGTTACATTAGAGGAGGGAGGGAGCGAGGGAGGAAGGAACGGAGGATGGGGGGGGACCGTCAAGTTTGTAGTGAAAAGAAGCACACCAAACCTGGTTTCGATTTTTGAGATCATTTTTCAGTAGTCCTGTGATGATTTTGAAAATCCTTAAGCCCCCATTCCTTTCATTTTTCTCTTCCCTCCTCCATAGGAAAATTGTATCTATCATCACAGCAGTAGCCAAAGCTTAATATTATTCAATATTTTGTCTGTAGTTGTCTTCACAGCGACAACTCTATTACTTGACCATCAAAACCCGAGGAAGATGACCTCTACAAAATTATGTCACTTTAGAATATAGTCTAAAATCCTTTTCCTCACCGCCCAGGACCATCTCAGCACCTTCCCAACCTACACCCTTTGTTCTGGAAAGTTCTTTTCCCACAAGCCCCCCTGGAAGCCCTCTTTGCTTGGACCAGGCAGACAAGCGAGGGGACCGGACCATAGGGTGTGGGGCGTGAGGTCCGGCAAACCTGGGCTGGAGTCCCAGTCCCTTCACTCAGCACGTGTGTGGCAGAAGCTCTGTGCCTCAGTGTCCTTCTCCGGAGAAAGGCTGACCAGCGATGCTTAAGTCGGAATCGCTTTCAGAACGAGACCTCATCCACACACAGCCCTTGGCACCGTGCGGGTCGCAGTTGACAGTCCCTGAGTGTCAGGCATTCTTCCTCTTCTTCATTCCGCCCTTCTCCTCCTCCTTCTCTCACTGAGCCATCCCTTATCTCGAGGGCTCCAGGAAGCTGACCTGCATCACCCCTGAGTCATTACTCTGATGTTTATGGTTTCATGAGTGATGCTTATTATTGTTTCAAATATGATGTTTACTGGTTCATACATAAGCTCCTTGAGGGAAAAATCAGGTCATCCGAGCACAAAGCAGGTTCTTGAGAATTCTTTGATAGGTTAGAAGGCCATGTTACAGTGGAGAAAGATTTGAATGCCCAATTCATGCTGCTATGAGACTTTAAATGCATGTTAAGGATGTCTGCAATATTATATGAATTCCAGACTTCTACATTTAATCAAAGTCTTAATCATAATGAGCAGCATTTATGAAAGGGCAATTAACAGATTCCCCAAAGAACTGGAAAGAGTAAATTGCTAATAGCATCCCTGAGGTTTTGCTTTTTGCTCTGATAAATTACGTAATTTAATAATAGAAGTAGAGGAATCTGAAAAAAAAAAAAAAAAAGAGCACAGATTTTTTTTTTTTGTCTTTTCTAGGGCCGCACCCTCAGCATATGGAGGTTCCCAGGGTAGGGGTCGAATCGGAGCTTAGCCGCCGGCCTACACCAGAGCCACAGCAATATGGGATCCGACCCGCATCTGTGACCTACACCACAGCTCACAGCAACACCGGATCCTCAACCCACTGAGCAAGGCCAGGGATCGAACCCACAACCTCATGGTTCCTAGTCAGGTTCGTTAACCACTGCACCATGACGGGAACTCCAAGAGCACAGATTTAAAAGAGAGGAGACCTCGGCTTGATCCTTGCCCTGACAACGTGTGACCCTAGACCAGCAACTTCTGTATCCTGCATCTCTAACTCACCTCTTAGGTGAAAAGTCATATCAACTTGGTAATGGGCAAACTGTGCTCCTCAGATTCTGAAGGTCACTTTATTTTTTATTGACAAATGAAGTTTGACTTCAATTTCATTTTTATATATAGTTTCAACTATTATAGACTATAACTTAGATGTTACCAGTGGGAAGAGGGGTCAGGGGAGGAATAAGACAGGGGAAGGGGGTTAAGAGGTACAAACTACAAGGTATAAAATAAATAAGGTCCTGGGGTGTAATGTACAGCACAGGGAATATAAACAATATTTTATAATAATTTTAAATAGAGTGTGATCTATAAAAACATCAATTCACTATGTCGTACACCTGAAACTAATATAACATTGTAAATCAACTCTATGTCAGGAAAAAGTCAAGTCCTAAAAGAAAGAAAAAAAAAAACTGTAACAGAAACAACATATGCAAACTTCTATAACGGAAACCAAAAATACATAATGTTGTACAGACTTGAGCTAAAGTTTCTGCTTAGCAGAGAGCATCCTGATGTTGCAAATGAGCTATTTTTAAAAAAAGCTTTAGGAGTTCCCGTCGTGGCACAGTGGTTAACGAATCCGACTAGGAACCATGAGGTTGCGGGTTCGGTCCCTGCCCTTGCTCAGTGGGTTAACGATCCGGCGTTGCCGTGAGCTGTGGTGTAGGTTGCAGACACGGCTCGGATCCCGCGTTGCTGTGGCTCTGGTGTAGGCCGGTGGCTACAGCTCCGATTCAACCCCTAGCCTGGGAACCTCCATATGCCGCGGGAGCGGCCCAAGAAATAGCAACAACAACAAAGACAAAGACAAAAAAAAAAAAAAAAAAAGCTGTAATCATTTGCCACTACTTATCTGAGTGTATCAGTAGGTGCTTAGTCTAGACAACTGAACAACATATAGTACTAAATGAGATGCGATTACACCTATTTTTCATGATACTAAATTTCAAAAGTTTGCAGCTACCGAAAATTAAACATTTTTAATATATATTAATGTAGATTATTTGTTTTTAAAAATGGGGTTTCTGGGTAATATTTCATTTGATAATATGTCGACATCTCTTGTTGACATAAGATAACTTCTAGCTCTCACATTCCATAAAATCATAGTTTAGAGCCTCACAAATCTTACAGTAGAAGATGAGTAAGTTTGTGGTTAAAATTCTCAATACATTAATCGGTGTTTCTATCTTTAACCTAATTCTCCAGTACTTTCAAAGCTAAGAGAAGAACTTGGTGAAAATCCAATACAAAGCAATTGTTACTCGCTCTATTAGACGGCATGGCTAAGTCCCCAGATGACCCCAGTTCTGTCCAGAATATTGTTCTTCTCAGGGTACCCTCTCTATTTGAACTTTTTCACCCTCTCAAGTAAATCTGGCACACAATGCAAGTATTGCTTTCTAACTAATTCATTACAAGTAGGCCCTCCTCTCTCACACATGCTGCAGCTCAAATTCAGACAGGCCTTGTCCGTCTCAAAACTTGACCCCACCCTATATAAATTAAGGTAATTTGGAAAAAGATGCAAGCTGGCCCACATGTGGGGTTTTTTTGGTTTGTTTTTGTTGTTGTTGTTGTTTGTTTTGGGTTTTTTGTTTGTTTGTTTGTTTTGCTTTCTTAGGGCAGCACCCACAGCCTATGGAAGTTCCCAGGCTAGGGGTCCCATTGGAGCTACAGCTGCTGGCCTACACCACAGCCACAGCCACACAGGATCCAAACCAAGTTGCAACCTACACCACAGCTCGTGGCAACACCGGATCCTTAACCCACTGAGTGAGGCCAAGGATTGAAACTGCATCCTCATGAATACTAGTTGGATTCGTTTCTGCTGAGCCACAACAGGAATTCCCTGGCCCATGGATTTTTAACAAATAGATTTTAATTACCATAATAAAAACAATCTCGTTTATTGCTGTTTACAACCATTATTTTAGAAAATCTGCCTGGCTTGAGCGTTCGAATTGTCCATCACAGAGCACACAAGAGCAAAAATGAAATAGAGAGAGAGGAACATGGGGAAACTGGATGCTGATTTTATCTTAAAGAAAGAATTGGAATATTACAAGAATTAGCTGATGGAGATAACCTTTTTCTCACCCACCAAGCACTGGTATAACCAGAAAATAAAAGGTTCTTTCCGCCGCTACCTCTCCTAGCCTACCTGATTCAATCAGTTTATTTCCTGAAAAGACCTAAGGCTGTAGTGATTTGAGTGGCTGACTTGGTACATAATAGACTCTTGAAAATAGTAATAGATTTGTTAGAGTCTGAATGTTGATTTATCGACAATGTCACACCAGCCTATGCAAATTCATTCTTAAAGTTCGTATGTGACAAATGTCAAAGTTGCACGGGAGCCGGTGACCTGATTTTCCCCTCAAGGTGGCGGGGAGGGAACCACTCAGACCCAGGGAGCTTGGCCAGCCCCAGAGATGTTGGAGTCAGACCTGGGGTTCTCAGACGTGGGTGATTTTGTATCCGAGGGGACACTCGACCATGTCTGGCGCCAGTTTCGACTGTCACGACTGGGGGTGCTCCTAGCATGTGGCGCGTGGAGGTCAGGACGCTGCTGAGGATGCTGCACACACACCAGCCCCTGCAGCGAAGGATGCTCTGGCCCCAAAGGTCAACAGGGCCAACGTCCAGAAACCCCAGCTCGCCCGCATTCAGATCTGACTCTGTGTCTTCCGGCAGCTCGTTTGCAGAAAGCTGCTAAAGCTTCCTAAGGCCGAGTCGCCTCATCTTCCAAAGGAGCGAACCCCACAACCCACCTCACAGGGGTCAGGGTCACTGTGAAAATCAGATTGACGGATGCCTCGTGAGCATGCCAGACCCTGCCTGACCCATAACATGCTCAGAGCATCTTGGAAATTATCAGCAAGGATAATACCATGCACATCCGAGCAATGACAAAGGCTTCCTGCAGGTTTGCTGACCTACCTGGAGGTCTGCAGTGTTTCTCAGCATTGCAACCGGATTTGGGTTGGAAAGCCAATTACAGGCTTTCCAAAAATGGCCACCTGCTAAAATCAGAAAAGTTTTCTTCAGACCGAAATCCTGCTGTGACCTTAATATGCCACTCCCATGCCCTAGGAGGTAAGCAAAAGAGGCCACAATGAGTAAAAGCCTATTTGAACTACTACTGTGCTATCCGAGGGGAAAAGCCTTAATACAGATGATGTCACCTTCAGGGGCGTGATGTTGGAAGTAAGGATGGAATTGCAGCTTGTTAAAGTTTAGTGGATTCCGTGGACGCTCCATGGGTTTACATGCTGAAAATTAATGCAAGTCCATATGCTATTGGCTATTACCCCTTCCCTAACCTTCTGGAAGAAGCCGACAGGGTGCTGAGGCGAGCACCCTGGGGCTAAGGAGGTCTCAGCATGGCAAACCTTCAACCCACCCTCCATCCTCAGTAAGACAGATGGAGCCCTTGCGAACATTCCTGTAACAGTTACCAAGGGCTCTGGAGTTGATCTTAAAAACAAAGACAACTCAACCAACTAATGCGAAATCATGAAAACAATGACCTCTCCTTCATGCAACTCTTAGTATCTGTGGGTTAAAATACGCAAGTCTTGAGCAGGGACCAAATTATTCGTTGTGGCAAGGCAGAAATACCATTTATCTGCTGAACGCAGACATTGCTGAGAAGTCCCATGAATTTTGTCTCTAGTGTCTGCTCACAAAACTGGATCTACTGTCAAACTTAAAAAGAAGCTGAGGGAGAAGGAATGGTTCTAAAATGCCAGGCTTCATGATTAAATTCAGTGAGGGTCCTGAGAAGTCTACAGAAATTCTCAAAAACTCTAAAGTGTTCAATACACCACACCACTATTGGAAATCAAAGCTCACATACTAAAGTACTTATGCACGTCATATTATAAATCTACTAGGAAATGGCCTTTGTTTTCATACCAGCAAGTTATGGAAGTCCTCTAGGAAACCCTTGTAAAAATTCAATTCACCTTTGTGCAAAAAAAAAAAAAAAAAGTAGAGCCAGAAACACTGCCAGCATAGGGGTCATTAGCCATGGTCGAGGAGAGCCATACTCAAACGAAGTCAAATACTCTGAATGTCAGGCTAACTTGCAGGAATTAATAGCACCACAGAAATCATTCTTCATGCTTCCCTGCCCATCCAATATGCAATTGTACTTTATACCAATTTTTTCTAAAACGTTCAAAATTATATAGTGAAAGTAGGTATTTAAAAATCAATTCTCAAGCTACCTAGCTCCCCTATGATGGCTCTCGCTCTCTCTCTTAAAATACTCACCCCTATTATCGCTGTATCTACTCACATTCGCATTGATAACAATTGTTTTCTTGATTTAATAGTAAGGATGAGGTCACCTCTCTATAAGGTCCTTGAAGGAGAAACTTACGCTGATCCTGTCATAACCTAATATACTAGCTACCGACAAATAGTCTCTAAGTGGTCCGTACATATTAAAAAGTGGTAAGTAAATGTTCTGTTACACTCTTCCTGAAATGACTATTAAAACTTTAAATGTATCGTGTGATGTAAAGTCCATTGAGTCATAGGAGTTAAATTCTTGTTTTTATCCTACGTTATCATCTCTTTGTATAGTTTGCAGAAATGGATATATACATTAACAATTTTAATTGGGATACACTATTTCTTTGAAAATTACCTATCTTTTTCCTTTTAAGTGGGTGTCAAATGCCTCATTGGCAAATCATGATATTGTTACACTTTCTTCTCATGTGAAACTGCTTCTTATTTAGCAGTATCACACTAATTTTCTAAAGCCCATGGAACAAACTGGATCTTTTCCTTTCATTTTCTCTTCCTCCCTTCTTTCCTTCCCTCGTCCTTCCTCCCTATTTATTTGTTTGTTTGCTTGAACAATTACCCAAACCGAGTTTTTAGGAAAAGAGAAGAAAAGGACACCAGATTTGGCTGTTTTGTGAATGTGTTTTT
The DNA here is from genome assembly GCF_054392235.1 of Sus scrofa. Lineage (NCBI taxonomy): Eukaryota > Metazoa > Chordata > Mammalia > Artiodactyla > Suidae > Sus > Sus scrofa. The sequence goes on from NC_139383.1 coordinate 6,628,048, forward strand.
AAGTCGTAGCCAATGACGAAAAATAATACAGAGATCGAGTAGACTAATAATATTTCGGATCTAGAAACCCAAGATTAAATGCCATCCGCCTTTTTTATTACCCAATGAACTACCTATGCTCTTTGTGAGCCAAATTTTCTTTTTTTTTTTTTTTTTTTTTGTCTTTTTGCTATTTTCTTGGGCTGCTTTCACGGCATATGGAGGTTCCCAGGCTAGGGCTCCAATCGGAGCTGAAGCCACCGGCTTACGCCAGAGCCACAGCAACGCAGGATCCGAGCCGCGTCTGCAACCTACACCACAGCTCACGGCAACGCCGGATCGTTAACCCACTGAGCAAGGGCAGGGACCGAACCCGCAACCTCATGGTTCCTAGTGGGATTCGTTAACCACTGCGCCACGACGGGAACTCCCCAAATTTTCTTTTCTTGCCTTTCCTGACGCTTCTGTACCCTGTGACTCCTCCTTCAGAGCCAGGACTAGAAGGAAACGTTACTTAGAAGGAGGGTGAGGAATTCCCCAAGAAAAGCCCAGTGCCTTTAATTGGATGAGCTTTTTTAACAATAGCTCGTATACATTTGGCGTAGCTTTTAGGAACATATAGGGCATATTTCAGTGCATGAATGGATGTGGTATGAATGTATGTAATTTGAAACCCTGCCTTGACTTAAATATTTTGATAGTCTTTGTGATTAGAACATAGAAGCGCAGGGGTGACCTGCTTCTTCACACGGCTGCTCAGAGCAAACGGCCCCTGCTCTGTGCCCCCTTCCCCCCCCCGGCCCCCGGAACTCCCCCTCCCCCCGCCCCCGACCCAGCGGTTCTGGATTGCTCTTTCCCACGCTGGTTACCATGGAGAAAGCTGCACCATCCGCTTCCAGTTACCAAGTGCTTGTTAGCGCATTGCTTATGAAAACGGTTTCTCTGATGCTCATTAGTGATAGCAATGAAATTAAAAGCTGTGCCTGCTTTTCTTTATTGATACTCTTCAACATGTGCTGATGTAGGTTTTCAGACAAAGGGCTGAAATTACTAATTACACTGTCTGGTGAAAGAGCATGTTGACTTAGTATGTAATGACTTAGACTTTCACTCTTATCTTCTATCGAGGGTCCGGGTAGGTGGTTTTCTACAAAGGATTCGCTATGTCTTAGGTCTTGCTTCTGTGATGGTCTACTTGGCTCCTTAGGCCCTGAAGCCAAGCTCCATCAATCCATAAAAGACCCATTAATGTTAATAATATCAAATACTTATGTTAATAATGCCGGTATAATCCAATCCTGTTTCTGACATTCACTGACTTGGTAGTTATTAGCAAGATGCTTAAGCTCTCAGTTTTTTTCATATGTGAAATAAGGGCGTGAGGACCCATTTTCCAGCACTGTGATGGTGAAATGAGAAAGTCAGGCCCTTCCTGGACGTGTGATCTGTTTAGTGACACAGGGTCCTGCACTCAGAGGGCCCCCACGTGGTTTAATGCTCTGTTGGGACCATCTTTAAATGTTAAATAATGTTTTAACAAGGGGCTCTCTGTTTTCATTTTGCGCTGGACTACACAACTTACACGGTCAGGATAAGCTGGGCTACGCTGCAGTAATAAGAAATTCTCCAAAATCTCAGTGCCTTTACACAACCTAAGTGTAGTTCTTGCTCACACTACACATCCAGCACACATCAGAAGGGTGCTCTGTGCATCCTAGTCATTCAGGGATCCAGGTTGAAGGATATTTATTTTGACCGGAACTTTCAAGGGAGATGAACAGAGACAATTGTTCACCAGCCCTTAAAGCTCCCACCCAGCCCCCTAGAAGTGACACTTGTCACCCTTTTTTTAATTAAAGTATAGTTGATTTACAATGATTTACGATGTTGTGTGGGTTTCTGGTGTACAGCAAAGCAATTCAGTTATGCATATTTACACATATTCTTTTTCATAGCCCTTTCCATTATGGTTTATTATATTAAATACAGTTCCCTGTGCTAGACAGTAGGACCTTGTTTATCTATTTTGTATACCGTGCTTCGCATCTGCTGCTCCTCTCCAAACTCCTAATGTACCCCTCTCCCATCTCCTTCCCTCCCTTGGTAACCATAAATTTGTTTCCTATGTCTGTGAGTCTGTTTCCGTCTCACAAATAAGTCCATTTGTGTCATATTTTAGATTCCACATAAGTGACATCCTATGGTATTTGTCTTTCTCTGCCTGACTTACTTCACTCAGTATCATCATCTCTAGATCCATCCATGTTGCTGCAAATGGCATCCTTTCCTTCTCTTTTATGGCTGAGTGATATTCCATTGTGTATATGTACCACATCTCTTTAGCCATTCATCTGTTGATGGACATTTAGGTTGTGAAGGTGACACTTGTCACTTCTGTTCACTCTTCCTTATCCAGAGAAAATCACATAGCCAAGTCTAATGTCAAGGCGATGGGAACTGCATTCTTTCCTGTGCCTGGAAATCGAAGAGCAGGAGTGACTGGTGAACAGAACCAACATGGTCACAAAATATCAAGTGCCTACTGGTTCCCGCTGTTCATAGCTCATCCTTTAGAGGAGTCAATTTTAAGATCTCAAATTTCTCCTAAAACAAAACAAAATAATCTGAAAGTGAAATAATTCCTCTTTTAAAAGACATCCTTAATTTTGCTCTTTTCCAACAAGTTCATGATTTCATGGGCTGTCGCCTTCCCTGGGGATGGAGCATATGCTGAGAAGGTTGTCATTGCTGTGTCAGGGTTACATCCTTCCTCACCAAATGGAAACGCTTAAACCAGCGCTGCTGATGCCTTTGTTACACTTTCTCAAAATTTGTTTCCTGATTGTAAAATATAAATGCATAATTATAACCCATCTGAACAAGATGAAAAATATAAAGTTAATACACAAAATAGGAAACTCAGTAGTCATCCCACGACTCACTATTAGATTTTGTCTTTCTAGGCATTTTAGGATACATATCCACACTGTTTAAATACTAGTTCATTACACATATTCATTTGTGTATATTGTTCAATTAAGTACTATAACATGGGCATGTGGATAATAAATGTAACTATAACAATATACTTTTAAAATCATACTATGCAATAATCATCTGATATGCAGTCACCTGGTATCTGGAAGGCTGTGCTCCAGTCCTCAGCTACAGATCCTAGAGGTAACCACTTGGCAGTTGTTATCACAGCAGAAGTACTCTGTGCAAATACATATACTGTTTCTTTTTTAGCCAAGTTGTTGCATTCTGTGTTCATATTTTCTTTAGCCATTCATCCATTGATGGGTACTCAGGTTGTTTCCATATCTTAGCTGTTGCAGGGGTGCATGTATCTTTTCGAATTCATGTTTTCATATTCTTTTGATAAATACCCAGAAGTGGGATAGCTGAGTCATATGGCAGTTTTACTCTTAATTTTTTTGAGGAATCGCCATACTGTTTTCCAAGTGGCTATACCAACTTACATTCCAACCAACATACAAGGATCCCCTTTTCTCCACATCCTTGACACCGTTACGTCCTGCCTTTTTGATAAGAGCCATTCTAACAGGCATGAAGTGATACTTATTATGGTCTTAATTTGCACTTTCTTAACAATTGATAATGTCCAGCATCTTTTCACGTGCCCATTGGCCATCCGTGTGTATGTAGTATTCAGCTACTCTGTCCGTTTTTTAATCCAGTTGTTTGGGGTGGTTGGGGGGGGGGGTTGCTGTTGAGTTGTCTGAGTTCTTTATTTATTTTGGATATTAGTCCCTCATGAGATATATGATTTGCATATGTCTTCTCCCATTCAGCTAGGTCGTCTTTTCGTTGTGTTGGTCCCCTTACTGTAAAAAGCCTTTGGGTTTGATGTATTCCCATTTCTCTATTTTTGCTTTTGTTTCCCTTGCTTGAGGAGACACATCTAGAAAGGTGTTGCCAACACTGATGTCAAAGAGCATACTATTTATGTTTTCTTCTAGGATTTTTATGGTTTTAGGTCTTACACTCAACTCTTTAATCCATTTCGAGTTGATTTTTATGTATGGTGTGGGATAGTGTTCTTTTTTCTTTTTTTGGCATGTAGCTGTCCAGTTTTCTAAACCATTTATTGAAGAGATTATCCTTTCTCCACTGTATATTCTTTGTTCCTTTGTTGTAAATTATTGTCCATATATGTGTAAGTTTATTTCTCAGTTCTATTCCATTGATCTATGTATTTGTTTTTCTTCCAGTACCACACTGCTTTGATCATCGTGCTTGTCATATAGTTTAAAATCAGTGAGTGTGATATCTCCAGCTTTGTTCCCTTTTCTCAGAATTGTTTTAGCTATTTGAAATGCTTTTTGGTTCCATATACATTTTAGAATTTTTGTTCTATATCTGTGAAAACTGTCCTTGGGCTTTTCATAGGGATTGTATTGAATCTGGAGATTGCTTTGGGCAGTATGGATATTTTAACAATGTTAATTCTTCTAATCCCTGAGCAGAGAATACCTCTATATTTATTTATCTTTTTTAATTTCTTTCAACAATGTCTTATAGTTTTCAGTGTACAGGTCTTTCACTTCTTTGGTTAAATTTGCTCATAGGTTTTTAATTCTCTTTGTTGCTGCTATAAAGAGGATTGTTTTCTTAATTTCTCTTTCTACAAGCTCATTATTAACATACAGAAATGCAATAGATTTTTGTATGTTTGTTTTGTACCCTGCAAAAAGAAAATAATAAAAACAAAAAAAAATTGCAGGATGCAAAGTAACCTAAATTTGTTTATTATTTCTAATAGTCTTTTGGTGGAATCTTTATTTTAGGGTTTTCTGTATTTAAAAGCACATCATCCACAAATAGTGACCGTTTACTTCTTCCTTTCCAGTTTGCATTTCTTTTATTTATTTTCCTTGCCTAACTGCCTTGGCTAGGACTTCTAATATTATAGTGAATAAGAATAGTTAGAGTGTGTCTATTGAGATGGTTGTGTGGTTTTTATTTCTCATTTTATTAACAGGGTGTATCACATTGATTTGCAGATGTTGAACCATCCTTGCATCCCTGAATAAATTCCACTTGATCATGGTGCATAATACTTTTTGTTTTCTTGCTCATATTTTGTTGAAGAGGTTTGCATTGATGTTCACTGGAAATATTGGTCTGTAATTTCTTTTTTATGTATTATCTTTATCTGGTTTTTGTATCAGAGTAATGCTGGCCTTGTAAAATGCGTTAGAAGGTGTTCACTCTTCTTCAATTTTTTGGAAGAATTTGAGAAGGGTAAGAATTAAATCTTCTTTGAAAGTTAGGTAGAATTTACTTGTGAAGCTATCTGGTCTTGGACTTTTGTTTTGGAGGGAAGTCCCGGACTATAGTTTCAATCTCTGTCCTAGTGATGAGTCTATTCACATTTTCTGTTTTTCTCATGATTCATTCTTAGAAGTTTGTGTGGGTCTAAGAATTTGTCTGAATTCTCCTCTAGGCTGTCCAGTTCATTGGCATATAGCTGTTCATAATATTCTCTTATAGTCCTTTCTACTTCTGCAGTATTCATTGTTACCTCTCTTCTTTCATTTCTGAGTTTATTTGTCAGAGGCTTCTCTCTTTTTTCTCAGTGAATGAGTCTAGCTAGAGGTTTGTCAATTTTGATTATCTTTTCAAAGAACTAGCTATGATTTTATTGATCTTTTCTATTGTCTTTTTAATCTCCTTTCATTCATTTCTCCTCTAATCTTTTTTATTTCCTTCTTTCTGGTGACTTTGGGCTTCCTTTTTTTCAGTTTTTTTCTCCCTTTTTTTTAATGACCATGAATTTTATTACATTTATAGTTGTACAACAATCATCACAACCAAATTTTATAGCACTTCCATCCCAAACCCTCAGTCCATCCCCCCCACCCTCCAATCTGTCTCATTTGAAAACCATAAGTTTTTCAAAGTCTGTGAATCAGTATCTGTTCAGCAAAGAAGTGCATTGTGTCCTTTTTTTTTATATTCCACATGTAAGTGTTAACATTTGATGTTGGTGTCTCACTGTCTGACTGACGTCACTTAGTATGATAATTTCTAGGTCCATCCATGTTGCTGCAAATGCCGTTATTTCTTTCCTTTTAATGGCTGAGTAATATTCCATTGTGTATATGTACCACATCTTCTTTATCCACTCCTCTGTCGATGGACATTTAAGTTGTTTCCATGTCTTGGCTATTGTATATAGTCCTGCAGTGGACATTGGAGTACATGTATCTTTTCAAGTCATGGTTTTCTCTGGATAGATGCCCAGGAGAGGGACTGCTGAATCCAATGGTAGTTCTATTTTTCATTCATTTGTTTTACTTTTTAGGCCCGCCCCCGAGGCACATGGAGGTTCCCAGGCTAGGGGTTGATTCGGAGCTATAGCCACTGGCCTATACCACAGCCACAGCAACATCAGATCCAAGCCACATCTGCAACCTACACTACAGCTCATGGCAGCGCCAGAGCCTTAACCCACTGAGCTAGGCCCAAGATCAAACCTGCATCCTCATGGATGCTAGTCAGACTCATTTCCACTGAGCCTCGACGGGAACTTCCTCTTTCCTTGTTTTGTTTTTTTTTTTTTTTCCTGCCATTTTGTATTGGTGGTTTTCTGTAAAGTCTTTATCCATTTCTTCTCTTTTTTGTGTGTTTTGTGTTTCTGCTCTAGATTTAAGTTTTGTGGTAACCATGAGGTTTGTATAAAATTTCTCATAGATAAAATTAATAGTCCCTTTTCTGCTGATAGCATCTTATCATCTTTTACCTGTATGGCTTCTGCTGTTTTTATCTTCCCCTTTTATGTTTTTATCTCAAATTATCCCTTTTTATACTGAGGTTGTTACCAAACTAAAGTATCTATAGATTTTTTTCCTGCCTTTTTCCCCATTAAACTTTATGTTATAATAAACTATTTTAGAAACGCATTTTGATAAAGGGTTGCAATTTTCTGATTCTGCCTGTCTACTTATCACCTTACTCCAAGGTTTGCGTATCTTGCTCTTTTGTTTTTGCTGGAAGAGCTCCTTTTAACATTTCTTGTAAGACAGGTCTAGCGTTGATGAACGCCCTCAGCTTTATTTGTCTGGGAAAGGCTTTATTTCTCCTTCATATGTGAATGATAACTTTGCTGGATAGAGTATTCTTGGCTGACAGTTTCCACCTTTCAGTGTTTTGAGGATGTCATTTCACTCCCTCCTGGCCTGTAGAGTTTCTGCTGAGAAATCTGCCGATAGCCTAATGGGGGTTCCTTTTCTTTTCTAGCTGCCTTTAAAATTCTTTTCGTCTCACTGACTTTTGATAGTTGTAATGTATGTGTCTTGAAGGTCTTTTTGTGTTGAAGTAAAGAGGTGTTCTCTTAGCTTCAGGAACTCAGATATCCAGCTCCTTCCCCAGGTTTGGGGAGTTCTCAGATAGTATTCTTTTGAATAAACTCTCAGCTCCCTTTTCCCTCTCTTCTCCTTCTAGAATACCCATTACTTTAATCTTCCCCTCTCTAAAACAGTCAGATAGCATTTCCTCATCTTTTTATTTGTTTAAAAAAAATTTTTTTTTGCCTTTTTTTAGGGCCACATCCACAGCATATAGAGGTTCCCAAGCTAGGGGTCAAATTGGAGCTGTAGCTGCTGCCCTACACCACAGCCGCCACAATGCTGGATCCTTAACCCAGTGAGCCAGGTCAGGGATTGAAGCTGCATCCTCATGGATGCTAGTGCCACTTGTTTCCTCTGAGCCGCGACAGAAACGCCTCCTCATCTTTTTGTATCTTATTTCCCTTCCTTCTTCTGCCTGCATCGTTTCTAGATTTCTGTCTTCAGGCTCACTCATTCCCTCTGCCACCTCGTCTGCACTGTTTCCAAAGAATGTATTCTTCACCTTGTTTGTTGATTTCTTCAGCTCCAGAACGTCTGTCTCGTTCCTCTTCAGAGTTTCAGTCTTTTGGGTGAAGTGTTCCTCTGTTCATGAATTTCATTCCTGAGCTCATTTAACTGCCTTTCTCAGTTTTCTTACAGCTTGTTGAGTTTCTTCATGACAGTTATTTTAAATTCTCTATCAGATTGCAATATTCTGTGATTTTTAAGTTTGGTTTCTAAAGACCTGTCATTTTCTCTTTGTTGTAGTGTCACTCTGGTTCTTGGTGCTTCAAGAGTTGTTTCTCTGGCAGCCTGTTTGAAGTGGGAACACCTTTCTACCAGAGTCTATTCAACAGGTCAAAAATTAGAGGCCTTTCTCTTGCCTTCCAGTAGGCGGCGCTATCGCACACGTTTTTAGTTTCTCTTACCTGAGCGGCCTCAGTATAGATTTGAAAGTCAGCATTTTCCACCCTTTATACCTCTATCAGAAGTGTCACCCCTTATCCTCACTGTTGCTTCTTGAGCCTGGGGTCATGGTGGCCTGCTGCTGCCAGTGTCAATGGTGCAGCCTCCTGGAGCACTGGGATGGCGGGCTCTTCCCCCGTGTACCCCTCTCCCTGAGTTGCAGCGAGCAGGAGAACAGGATCAGGCAGGCAGCTGTTCCATGTCCAGTGCTGTAAGGTTTGTGGGCCCCACAGCTACAGGTGAGAGGGCAGGAACCCAGAGTTGTGGGTGCCTCTATGTCTGGAGAAATGGGGTCCCAGACCCCATTGCTGCTGCTGCCCAGTTACCTATGGCCATAGGCACCGCTGTGGCCAGAAGGCTGGAGTTGTGTGCACCTCCTGCCTTGTGGCTGCCAGGTTCTCTGGGGCTATGGGCTCGGCGGCCACAGCTGGAGGACCAAGATTGAGGCACCACCTCTGCTGTTCCCCCAGCACCACTTGCTCTTTGTCTTCCAGCCCACCCACCGTTAGCTGATCAGAAATGCGGATCTGTCTGGCATCCTGGCGTGTTGGGCAGAGGCATCCTCGCTGAACTGTGGATGTTTCGCTTGTTGCAGATACAGGGAGAGAGACCAGGAGGTGTCTCCCTGTGCCGGGATGCTGACCCCACTTCCCCAACTGTAAATATTTGCTATTATAAGCACAGTTCTAAAAAATATGCTCATGCATAAAACTCTATCAGGTTACTCTCGGAATCCATTAACAGAAGTAAAATTATATTGCCACTTATTACAGATTATTCTGAATATTTATTTTACTTAATGGCTTTATAACATTGTGTTAGGGTACCTACATAAAACTCATTGGCTTGCTTATTTGATAAATCATGCAGGATTTTTTTACCAGTTTTGTTGAGGAGTAATTGAAATAACCCTTTCCAAAGTATTTTGGGAGTTCCCATCGTGGCTCAGTGGTTAACGAATCTGACTAGGGAGGTTGCAGGTTCGATCCCTGGCCTTGATCGGTGGGTTGGGGATCCGTGGCCATGAGCTGTGGTGTAGGTGGCAGACATGGCTCGGATCCTGCGTTGCTGTGGCTGTGGTGTAGGCCGGTGGCTACAGCTCTGATTCGACCCCTAGCCTGGGAACCTCCATATGCCATGGGTGCAGCCCTAGAAAAGACAAAAAGAAAAAAGTATTTTGTAAGCTCTTCATGTATATGTGAGTGTAATGGTGGTCAATAGCAATTGTTAATACTACTTAAGTATTTTATAGCATGGTCTAATTGTGTTATTTTATTAATAATAATAAAATTATACAACCGTCATAGGTTAATTTACACGCGCATGAACACAGTACCATAAGGAGGAGCATAATGTATACGAAAAAGCAACATGGAATTATGGAACTATGGGGGAGACGTGGTGACACGCACGCATCCCATTTTGCCCAAAACAAGCTGGTATTTATACCTGCTGTTCTCTAGTACCCGCTATTCTGTTCCCTTTCATTCTCAGAATTGTGCTATAAAAACGATAAATCACGTGGCCATCCTCCTTGTGAGTAAATTAACCATGTCCCAAACCGTGGAAGAAGAGTCCTTAATCTGTCCGTCTATATTGTCATTCCTGTGTCTTCAGAAGAGCTAAGACAGAAGGCATTGCAGTTTATCTTTGTTAATTCAGGCCACTGTGATACAGCCCAGGTACTATCCATTACTGCTTTATGCCTTCACCAAGCTGTCGGTTTAAAGCTGCTTTTCACATCATTCTTTCTTGCTTTAGAGACTGGTCCCCATCTTCTCCCTCTACGTTTGACCCAGGCGGAAGGATCGCCCTTCCCTTCCAAATTACACTGCAGAGCAAAGGCGCTGCATCAACCTTTTTCAGAGAACTTGGGCCATTAGCGAGACATTAGCTTATGCCTTCTAGGACCATGACCATGGTTTCTCTTTGTCATGCTGAAAAATACAAATTATTTCTACAGCATTCTGTATGAAAACCCCAAAGCAGTTTACCCAGTCCCATCTTCTATGATCAGGTGAATTTGTTCTACTCTGCAGCTGAATTAAAGGACCATCTCCGTCCCTCTATGCATGAACCTGGGACTAAAGAAAATTCCCAGCCATCTTTTCGCCACCCATCCAAGCTGCCGTTAGCCTGGCAGAAGAGTCACTTAAGGTTTTTAACATTGTTAAAAGCAAAATAATCTCTATTTGAAATGCCTGGTAGGAACTTCCACAGGAACAGGGTTCTCTAATAATTAACCGCACTGGTGAGTTACAGGCTCTTGGCTTTTCCTCAGGACACCTCTCTATCCAACAGCATCCAAGTTAATTAACAGACATCATGTGCACTTCATTGCCAGTCTCACTGCCTAATTAGAACCGCATGTGTTGGTTTGCATGAAAGCCATTTCACCTCGGCTCACCCACCGGTTATTCCGTGAGCACATCCTCGGAAGCTGACTCTTGATTTCTGCTGCCTTCCTTTTCATGCCAGGTAACATCTTCGCGGAGGGTGGGAGATGGCGAAGCAGGGTCTCATTTCATTGTAATTATGAAACATCCCAGTGAGAGCCAAAGAGGGCAGAAATGTCCCACCGCTTCCGACACATCTCCAGCATTCTCAGAAATTCATCACCATGACTGAATTACATGTGCCAAGGCGACCTCGGCAGGACCTTCCGCCTCCCGGCAGCCCTGACGTCCCCACAACTGTCCTTTCCCTGGTGGCCATTGTGAATGGCCTTTTTAATCAGTCATCAGCAGTGGGGAGCCCTCAATAACAGCTTCTGCCTTTAGAAAAAAATTTAACATGAGAGTTGGAGACATAAATATTTGCATCTTTCTCAGGACAAAACTTTTAAAATGTTCAGGTTATGTATACGAGCTGGGTTCTCTTTTAAAACATCTCCCAACTGTAAATAGTGACCTCACGAGGAAGATCTTAGAAGGGAAAATTACTAAATACCACGAAATTCTCTAATTATGATTTTCCAAAGAGGTGTCATTAGCAGCAACTTTTCTTCTGAATCTCATTTTTTAATGTAAAATATCAAACTCCAGCTAAAGGAGTTCTTAGCTATTGCATTCTATGAACCCCTTTGGCAGTTTGGCTTTAAAAGAAAGAAAGAAAGAAAGAAAGAAAGAAAGAAAGAAAGAAAGAAAGAAAGAAAGAAAGGAACTTTAGACATTATCTTAGAGTAATATTTCCTAAAGGAATAAGATTAAATACATAAAATTCAAAAGAAACCCAGTTATAAAAACAATAAAATTAAGTTTGTGATGAGGAATATGGGCTTCCTTACTGATGCATTAAAATAACAAGTCAATACATTTAATATAAGCAAGTTAAAATTAAATCTTCCTGTTTAAAAACATATCGGTGCAGTGAGAAAAAGAATGTGTGGATAAATATGTATGACTGGGTCGCTTTGCTGCATAGCCGACATTGACAAAACATTGTAAATCAACTGTAATAGAAAAAATAAAAATCTTTAAAAATTTTTTTGAAAAAGTATCAGTGCACACATTTCTGCTGAGTTGGAATGAGAACATTAAACCAGGGCGTTGTCTTTGACTCACCTCCTTCTTCATAATGATCAAGAAACAAATTGTAGGAGTTCCCGTCGTGGATCAGTGGTTAACAAATCCGACTAGGAACCATGAGGTTGCGGGTTCAGTCCCTGGCCTCGCTCAGTGGGTTAAGGATCCAGCGTTGCCGTGAGCCGTGGTGTAGGTCGCAGACGCAGCTCGGATCCTGCATTGCAGTGGCTGCGGTGTAGGCCAGTGGCTAAAGCTCTGATTCAACCCCTAGCCTGGGAACCTCCATGTGCCATGGGAGTGGCCCTAGAAAAGACAAAAGACAAAAAAAAAAAAAGAAAGAAAAAAAGAAAGAAACAAATCGTAGACAAGAATACTGGAAAGCCACGTATATACGTATAAACTCAACCTCCCTCTAATGTCCCGGAGTACTCAGGAAGCTCTAGTCCTACTGTGAAAATAAGAAACAGGTTTGGACATCGTGGCATCCATTGCTAACTGCAGACTATCACCCACTCCACCCAACAGACATACTAGGCCCCTTCTTCTTAACACAATTAATACCGGAGATTCGCTTTTCTAAAACTTGCTCTGATAAAAGGGAATTTTTCCATCTGCTTCAGTGTTTTTTAATGACCCGAAAGATGATGTTAAGATTAAACAGAATGCAGGTGAAGCCTTGCCACAGCAGACAAAGGAAAACACTCCATTTCTTCATTCTGTGTTTCATCTTTCTTTTAATGTTACCAAAGATTAATTTTGGTTAACTATACTATTAATTCTCTTTATTACACATGCTACCATAAATCCTACAGCCAGTTTTTCTATTATATACATTCAGGTATTGGGACTTACCACTCCTTAAAAGTACGTTCTGTTAATCTTGTTAGATTAAGCCATGAATTCAGATTACCGGAGATGCTTTTGAGTGCTGATACTTTTTTCACTATACCTTCCAATTCAAGATCATATAAATTAGTCCCTCTTTCCAGCCATGTCTATTTTCAAGTTGTTACTAAAATGTTTGAGAGATGCCTTCCTCAGTACCTGCCCCACGAGTCCCCACTGCTTCCTTCCTCTTTACTGAAGGTGCCGTGTTTCGGTTGGTGTGGATTCAGCTTTTGCATCCTTCCAGTGTCTAGCCTAGAGATGACCTTAGACTAGCACTTAAAATACCTGTGTCTTTGACTTCATGAACAAATATTCTTCTGATTATAGAACTGCTTATGTACATCTGTGACGAGCACAAACCCAATCCCCCAAAAACCCAGAAATTGTAAACTCAACAAGTATTTTCTGTATTTCTTTCTAGGCTTTTTTTTAGAGGACATTTTTTTCTGTTTCTTCCACTCTGTGTCTCTGTCTCCTGGTCTTCTGCTGTCTCGACACGTTGGTAAGAGGCAATGATTAAGTGCAGTCCTAATGTTTGCAGAACCCGATAAGCAAACAAATGCAACCACATGGAACCCACATTTGAATACTTAAAAATTATAAATCAAGCCAGCAACCTGTCAAATTAAATATATCCTATCCTCTTTACCTGGAGGACTAATACACCTTCCTAAGGATCTGGGGAGTGAGAGTCTAATTTAGAATTCGCCAACCCCTGAGAATTCTTTACTAGAATGTGGTGGATCTGAGAGAGCCCCCACCCCACTCCAGACCAGTCTCCTCATCTGGTCAGCCCTGCCCTGTCTAGAAGGATCCTTGCACACACACAGGTGGACACCCGGCCTGCAGACTGACGTCTATCCATGTCTCCCACACCCAGCAGCATCTTCGTTTTCCCGGGGGCTGGGGGTAGCACACTGCTGGTGAGACAGGTCAAACCTCAGAAGGATGGTGGTGGAAGCTGCCCACACAGCCCTGGGGTCGGGCCCAAGGCCATCTGGACAAGGCAGCTTGGCATTCTGGGTACTGAAGCTCTGTCCGAAGGCAGACAGACACTCAGCCTCAAGATCATTAGCTTACACCCGCTGAGTATTTTTTGCCACGTAAGATGCTGTCTACACAGACTCCAGGGATTAGGATGCAGACATGTTGGCGGGGGCAGAGGGGGGTGAGGGGCATTGTTCTGCTGACCACAACAAACCAAATTTGGCTATTGGGAGCATTTGCTCGAGGAAAGACACCAAGGAACCTCACTTGGCTAGTGAGGAGCGTCCATCTGTATACATCCAGGTCTTGATGTAAAAGGAAGTATCAGCTCTCTTGCTTCATGAACTTAGTCTTTGGTCTGGACGTGCAGACCAAGGACTACAGTGACATCTGGGTTGACAGTGACAGTGAGGGCCTTAAACTGTAACCACGCAGACAACTTGAGGCAAACGCATAAATGCAGTTCTTGAGTTTCCCGTTTCTTGAGAGGAGCTTATGTGAGTACCCCGAACTGGGAGCTCTGGTCATCCGTATTTTTCCTAAAGAGTCAGTTAATCCACAGGCCATGGAAGGGAGGGAAGGGGGATGGTTCCTTAGACTGTGGTGATGCCTCAGTTAAACCTTGGCCTTCCTGACATGAATATTAAAAGAATCATAGATGATGGACAGACTTAGTAAACAATATATATATTCTTTTATATGTTTATATATACAATATTACATATCTTTGGGAGCTCCTGCTGTGGCTCAGCAGGTTAAGACCCGACATTGTGTCCGTGAAGATGCAGGTTCAATCCCTGGCCTCGCTCAGTGGGTTAAGGATCCAGCATTGCCACAAGCTGTCGTGTAGGTTGCAGATGTGGCTCAGATCTGATGTTGCTAGGGCTGTTGTGTAGGCCAGCAGCTGCATCTCTGATTTGTCCCCTAGCCTGGGACCTTCCATGTGCTACGAGTGCAACCTTACAAAGAAAAAAATATATAATTAATGTATTTTTTAATCTTAAATTCCTAAAAATATTAATAGCACACATCAGTAGATAGGGAATGAGTATAAAGCGGAATCAAGACAAAGGACCCAAGTCTAGTTACAGCAAATGCAACTGTTTACAGTCAGGAAGAGACATAATGACAAAGAAAATTACATACAAAAAGCTAAATCATCAAGTGGTTATTTAGGTGCTCAATATTCTTTATTGTATATAAGAAGTCTTGAAGGAGTTCTTTAAACAACTGCCTCTGATTATTTTTTCTCTAGTATTTAAAATGCTAATTATGATAGTATTATAATGTTCTAATCAGCTTTATATGTATTTGGGGAACATGGCTCTCATGGATGAAAGTAGCATTGATGGTTAAGGAAACGGTGTTCATTCTGGTGGATGGTTCGTTCAAGGCTCTGCAGGCACTCGGTGTTTTTGTGTAAGGCTCAGTCTCTGCAGACCACGGGGCATGGAAAGCAGGCATGGGCAGTGTGAAAACTCCCTCTGCTGATGCTGCCTCCTCTTGGGCCTAGAGGTTCTGGTTTGTTCATTCTTAGAAGTTTCTTCCCTCCTCTGGACTCCATCAGCCTCTCCAGGTCACCAAGGCAATACCAGTCTAGTTGCCTTCTTTGGTGGCACCCAGAGTCGGTGACAGCCATGATGGCAACATATAACCCATAACTCTATAACTGAATTACTTAAAAGAAGCATATGTGGAGTCCCGCCATGGAGCCAAGCCCTGCTTGTTCTGTAGACCTCAGCCTCCAAGCCCTGGTCCACTCACTCCTCCATTCTGTCTCCATTCAGAATTCACTCTGTCTCCATTGCCCTTTTTAATGGGACTACAATTTTTTTTTTAATTTTCCAGCCTGAAAATTCTCCCCTTGCCTCTGTTTTGGAGGCAAGAGAGTTGGAAATAGATTAAAGATTTCTTCTCTGGAGGATCTTGTGTTTACTCTAGTAAAAATAGTCCATTACTTCCTACAGGTGTGGTTACCAGGTAGGGCACAGGCATCCTGGAATGTACATACTCTCAAGGTACAGAGAGGGGAGCAGCTGAACTAAGGTGCCTGCTGACTGGCACCCATCCGCTTCCCACGAGAACACACATATATGATGGACTACATGTGTATGTCAACGGTCAAGCATTGACAGCGTCCCAGAAGCCAACCTCATTGCCTTCCCAGTTAGCTGTGACCACTGTTTCTGACCCCGAGCATCATCCATCAGTTTTGCCTGTGTCTAAACTTCTAAAAAAAGTCACATGGCATATATACTCTTTTTTGTTTGGCTCCTTTCTCTCACCATGATGCCTGTGATACTCAGTCACATGGTTGCATGTATCTGAATAGGGTTGTGCTTTATCCTGCTGTGTCTAGTAATGTATTGTATACATACCAAGCCTCTCCCAAGTCCATTCTCTCTCCTTCTCCTAGATTGACCTTCTTAGATGAAAACTGATCTTGACATCACCTCCACCAGCCAGTAGAAGAAAGCTCCTATTCTTTAGCCTGGCGTGGGGGGCCCCTCTGCCACCACACTAGCCTCATTCCCCACCACACTCCAGCTCCCACATTATATGCAAAGGGTGCCCACTCTGCTTGTTATGGTGCCTCGGCTCATACAAAGTCTTCATGGGCTACCCCTCCCAGACCTACCACCTTCTCTCTTTCCCCAGCCTCACTTCCCTGGTATATCAGTTTGGGGTTTATCATTAAGTTTGGCTGGGGAAAAAAAAAATGGAGGGTAGGATAATTAGAAGGAATGGAAGTTTGTTCATTTTCACATAAAGGAAGACTACACGTATGAAATCAAGGGACTATGTGGGACCTCCATGGTCTCCAAGGACTCAGGTCCTTTCTTGCTAAACCATCTCTGAGCATGTGGCTTCCTGGAAGCCCCACAGAAACCTTCTGCGTATATAGAGCTCATGGGCCAGCCCTAGTGCAAGTAAAGCTGGGAAAAGGAGTCCCTCGCTGGGCACATCGTTGAATCCTGTTCATGCGGAAGGAGAGGAGAACAGATAGGAAAGGATACTGGGAGGTAGTAGTGATCTCTGCACTCCTGACTGGCTCCCACACAGCCTTCAGCATCATCATCACCAGAAAGCCTTTACCTGTATTCCCAGATAAGGCTCATCATCTCCCCATCCACACTCCATAGCAATCTGCATTTTAAAGCACTGCACTGAAATTATTTTTATGTCTTCTCCATTGGACCAGAAGCTTATGGAAAGGAGCCCATCTGACTAATCATTGTGCCTTATGCCCAGAACATATGAGAAGTTGGTAAGTGTATACTGAACTGAACTCATCCGAAGTTAATAATTTATATGCTCTCTGTGGGCTGGAACTGTGTCTACACTCCATATATATATATGTATGTATATCAGACTGCTCTTCACAATATTTATTGATGAATAAATAAGTTATCGTCAAGACTAAAGGGCATAGATAGAAGAAGCCTCTCTCAAAATGCCTCTTTCTCAGTACATTTAAAAAGACAGCTATTCATCAGCACAAATGGTCCCCTCAGCAGCAGGATACTGATGAGCAGTAATGAAAGAGGCTTCTTAATCCAGAGGCAGCACTGAGGGGAAAAAAAGTGAAACCAGTGACAAACAAACAAGTGTAGTTTCTGGGACATGGAACACATGGCAGAGAGAAGGTTAGTTTGCATATGAGATCTCTAATGCCGATAGGAGCTCCAGATTCGTCTCTTGACTAGAGTCCATTCCTAGACCTGAAACAGAATGCTTTACTTCTAAAACAGGAAAAGGAGAATTAAAATCCAGCATTATCTAGCTTTGCCTGGTGTCACAAAAAGGAAGCAGCTTGTACCTAAGACTGAGAGCCACATTCCCCTGAGAGGACCCTGTGAGTCTCCTCTGTTTCATGATGTACTTGATGGCTTTAAAATAATTCTCCATCACTTGCCAGAAAGCATGTGCTTGGTATCTTGGTATTTCTGTGTGTATGAACACACACTTGCTGTGGGAACATAGCTGCATATTGCTTTTAGGTTGAGCTTCTTCTTACTTTGAAAGTATTCCTTACCAGAAAGGAGGGCCCATCTCAGAGATGTTCTGACTTATCTTTTAATATGCAAACTGTGCTTTGAAATCCCAATATTCACAGGCTCTTAGTTGAGTAAGTAGAACCCTTTAAGCTTCTACCTAAGCAGATCAGAGGGGATGAATGCAAAAATGGGAATCAGTAAACTAGAGAGAAAACTTGGAAATAGTTTCTACATTCCCACAGTAACAGAAAGAACAAGTCAAACAGGATATACATTTCCAGGAATTGTTTTAACCCATGAGAGATCTAAGATTGAAAAGAAAACTAAATGGACAAAATTACAAAAGAGGAGAAAAGAAAAAATGCATGGATGCTTTCAAAGCTGGCAAGGCAATAAGAAAAAGAAAAACCTGCCACAAAGGAAGGAGAAACTGGCTGAAATTTTAAAGGATGTTGAATAGATATACATGGTCTGAAGAGACAAAGTAGAAACTGAAGATGCCCCAACCAAATAATGAACCTGAACTCAGGGAAAAGTTTGCCAAAAACTGAGAACTAAGCAGGAGAATAAGAGACAGCCCTCCAGGCACACCTGGCCTTCACAGAGTATAAGGCAACAGCTTCCAAAGTTCAGGGGCAGAGCAGGAGAGTTGAGACAAATACCCGTGTGTAACCTAGGCTTTCACTGAGTGCACCGAAGTGGCCCTTCGGAGGCTGGTCCAGGATAGCAATATGGCTATAGATCATCTGTGGCACAGAAAGTCAAGGAAGCAAAGAGAATTCTATAAAGTGACCAAAATGTTGACATGCAGGCCTAAAGCAGCATAAGACCTCTTATGATTAGAAAAGCTGAAATCTAGGCTATAAAAAATAGGTTTTTAGAGCCTCATCATATGTAAATCCAAAGCCCTGCTGAAGGAGAGACCTGATCCTTCCCTCGAAATGTTTGAAGTGAGTGGTGAACTGAATCTAGCTGAAGCTGCAACAAAGGCCACATCCGCCTTGATTACAGAGTAAATTGACTCAACACCCCACCCTGATAGTTTGAAATGAAAAGAGGCAACCACTTCCCTCTCCTGGGAATAAATGCTATTTAATTTGGTTTCCAGTATTCTTTTATACGCAATGTCTGGTATACAATTTTTTAATTAGGCAAAATACAAAGAAGCAAGAAAATCTGATCTACCGTCAAGAGAGGAAATAGTTCACAGAAGTAGGACCAACCACAGAAATGAAGACTATTGAACATAGATTTAGTAATAACTTTAAGCATTCTTGGAGTGCCCATTCTGGCTCAGCAGAAACGAATCCGACTAGGAACTATGAGGTTGCGGGTTCCATCCCTGGCCTCGCTCAGTGGGTTAAGGATCTGGTGTTGCTGTGAGCTGTGGTGTGGTCACAGACACAGCTTGGATCCGATGTTGCTATGGCTGTAGTGTAGGCCAGCAGCTGTATCTCCAATTGGACCCCTAGCCTGGGAACCTCCATATGCTGTGGTTGCTGTCCTAAAAAGTAAAAAATTAAAAAAAAAAAGAATAACTTTAAGCTTTCTAAAACATATGTTTTAAGTAATGGAAACTTTGTTTAAATAGGAAATTTCAGCAGAGAGAGGAAAACCATTAAAAAGAACCAGTTGGAAATGCTAGAAATAAAAATATATGTCATCAGGATTGATGAAGTCTTTCAATGGATTAACATAAGTCTGAACAGCAGAGGAACGTATGGGTGATCTTGAAGAGAGAGCAATATAAACTATTCAAACAGAAGCATCAAGCGGGAGAAAGTGATGGAAATCAAACAGAACATCCAAGATCTGCAGGACAACATGAAACAGTCCAACACACACGTAATTGGAATCCAAGTAGACTACAAAAGAAAGACCGAGGTAGAGGAAATATTCGAAGACATAATAGTTGAATTTTTCCCAAAATTGATGAAAAGCCTCAAACCACAAATTCAAAAAGCACAGTGAATCCCAATTAGGATCGGTACAAAGAAAACCATACATAAGCAAATCACAGTCAAAATGCTGAAAAACCAAGATAAAGAGATAATTTTAACATCTGCCAGAGGAAAGAAAGATACTTTACATACAGGAAAACAATGGTAAGAAGGAGGCCTGATGCGTCTGCATCAAAAATAATGAAGGCAGGAAACAGAGAATGAATGACTCCTGTAAAGTATTGGGGGAAAAAAAATTGCTGTACTAAAATTCTATATCTGGCCAAAAATCTTCCTCAAAATAAAGGCCCCTCAAAATGACATGTTCAGACAGACAAAAGCTGACAATTCATCTCCAGCAGACTAGCAGCAGGAACTGTGAAAGTGTACATCGGCTGTGAGATGATAAAAAAAGAAAATCCTAATATTAAGAAGTTGTCATTACCAGGAGCTCTCACTGGGGCACAGTGAATTAATGATCTGGCTTGTCTCTGTGGAGCCTCCCATAAGCTCCCCAGCCCTACGCAGTGGGTTAAGGATCCAGCGTTGCTACAGCTGTGGCACAGGGCATGGCTCTGGCTTGGATTTGATCACTGGCCTGAGAATTTCCATATGACTCGGGTGTGAGCAAAAAAGGAAAATAAAATAAAATAAGGAGTTGTCATTACAAAGGGAAACAAGCCAGAAAACACATCATCCTTCCAGATGAGCCATGGCAGGAAGCAGTCCACTCTTGCAAGCATGGTCAGTGGTGCCCTGAGGCACCACGGCCTGAAGCAGATCCCATTCAAGCAGGTCTTGACTGCATTTACAAAGACTGATCTCAAACTGCTGTCTCTGTTGCTGCCACCTCTTCCATGTTCCACGGTGCTAGACGTTCCATGGTGCTCAAGTCAATGATTTATGCAGCTTTCTAAGAGCACAAAGCAGGGAGTTCCCATCGTGGCTCAGTGCTAATGAACCCAACTAGGATCCATGAGGAGGCAGGTTTGATCCTTGGCCAGTGTTGCTGTGAGCTGCAGTGTAGGTAGCAGATGCAGCTCGGATCCCACATTGCTGTGGCTCTGGTGTAGGCCAGCAGCCACAGCCCTGACCCCTAGCCCAAGAACTTCCACACGCCCCACATCTGGCCCTGAAAAGCAAACATAAAATAATTTAATTTAAAAATAAAGTAAATTTTTTAAAAGAGCACAAAACATTTTGGACTTTTAACTGGAACGTTTCCGTTGGTGAGGACTGAGAAATTAGAATGTTCCATATCTGAATCCCAAACTGGTCAGGAAAAATCATCCAGTAGATGAAATTCAGGTTGATACAAAGATCCTCCGATCTTGGTAGCTGGATTTAGAAAACAGACATTTAGAAAACACACTTCTACCGCAGATCAGGTGGAGACATGGTCAGGAAGGATAAGCCAGGTAAAGGGAAGAAGAAGGATTCTGAAAGCTGAGAACCTTAGGGAATCCTCGGTAATGTGGAGAGGAGTAGAAATTTTAGGAGAAGCACCAGCTGAAGGTGTCACTGAGCTGGCGGTCACCTTCCAGGGACCGCACCAAAGCTGGATGCCTCAGGAATTCTGCTGGGCGCATCACGCCACTTCTTCAGTAATATTTCATGGACTATCCCAGCCAAGTGCTCACTCTGACCTTGGAAAAAAAAAATTTTTTTAAGGACCGAACCTGTGGCATATGGAGGTTCCCAGGCTAGGGCTTGAATCTGAGCTGCAGGTGCCGGCCTACACCACAGCCACAGCAATGCAGGATCCAAGCCGCGTCTGCGACCTACACCACAGCTCACAGCAAAGCCAGATCCTTAACCCAGTGAGCAAAGCTAGGGATCGAATCTGCATCCTCATGGATACTAGTCAGATTCCTTTCCACTGAACCGTGACAGGAACTCCTGACCTTGGAACTTTTTTATGCTCAGTTACCAATACCTATTTGCAATAAGGTACTTTTTTCTTTATGTGCTATTTAGATAAGTACTTGCATCAGGTGGCCTTTCCTGGCACGTCTAATGTCAACTGCTCCACCCAGGACTTCCAACATCTGTGTATCTCCCTGTTTTTGTAAGTGCTCTACCTCACAAGTAAACAAATTGAGCAAAAGAATTCTGAGAAAACAGCATATTATCAGCCTCAGGCTACGGTCGGTGTGTACAAGAGATATTAGGGCAACTTTGCAAAAAAATCATTGATTATTTCAAGAATGCCAACTTTGGGATGCAAAACATATTCTGCGTATTTTATTGCTACCATTCTCTGGAGAATCAGAGTAATATTTGCCAGCTACAGAATGTTTTAGCAACAATTCTCAACTAATTCAGCTGATTTTTCAGCAAGTCAACTTCGACTAACGATATATTACATTTTTTTTCTGTGATTGCCCTGGGGAGACATTCAAAGTAGACCTTTTAATAAGGGTTAGCTAAACTGCTGATAGAGCATCATGGTGTCATTTCACTTGAGAGGATATTTTTCCAGAAAGACACACTTTAATGACTGGTCAGACATACTAACCACCTTATCTTTGCTTTGGGCCACATACCTAATTTAGATAGTCATTAGCTTCTCGGTAATGGAAAAGCATGTGCTGCAATACTAACTGAATTCCAAATCAGGCCCTACAAATACCTACGCCTGTGGTATCTCCACAGAAAAACACCCGCTTACAAACCAGAGAGCACTGGAAATTGGGTCTTTCCCAGGCATGGTGATTAGAGCTCAATGGAGGTTGTATAGGTAAATTATTAAATGTGAGTATCTTCAGGCCGCTCTTTGATCTGATCTGTCTAGATAGACTAGGCTTCGATTAAACTAGGAGAACGTCTACAGATGCAAATACTGGGCAAAGATGAAGAAAATAAGACAGGGGGAGTTCCCGTCGTGGCACAGTGGTTAACGAATCCGACTAGGAACCATGAGGTTGCGGGTTCAGTCCCTGCCCTTGCTCAGTGGGTTAACGATCCGGTATTGCCGTGAGCTGTGGTGTAGGTTGCAGACGCGGCTCGGGATCCCGCGTGGCTGTGGCTCTGGCATAGGCCGGAGGCTACAGCTCCGATTCGACCCCTAGCCTGGGTACCTCCATATGCCGCGGGAGCGGCCCAAGAAATAGCAAAAAGACAAAAAAAAAAAAAAAAAAAAAGAAAGAAAATAAGACAAACCACCTGGGTTTAGGTCCTTACCACTCCTTCCGCTCCTGGTGGCCGCTCCTTCCTCCACCAGCCTCCTTCTCGTTTGCCGGGCCAGCCCCCTTTCAGCCGCACCTTCCTAGACTTACATCACAAGCTCGTCTGCTACTCGCTCTTTAACTTCTGGTGTTTTCAAGAGGGTCCTTTTCTCAGATCAAGTCCTCCTTTGGTCCGCTCCTTTATTTCTCTGGTTCCGAGTCCTGCCCGTGGTGGATATTCCCCCATGTCTGTCTCTTTAGGGAGACCCCGCTCTGGAGCCCCAGGATGACGCTTCATGCTGCCTACGGGGCATCTCCACTTGGAATCCTCATAAGCACATCAAAAGCAAAACGGCAATCTCAGAACTCATTGCTCCACCCAGCAGGCCTGCCGTGCCTCCTCTTATGTCAGTCTCTGCAGTGAGAGGCACGTGTGATGGTCCATAGGCCTAGTCCAGACTCTTATTTCCAGAAGCTGATGGATTGCTGATGGATGCCAGCTAGTAAACGTTTCTTACCTCCCTCCCCTCTTTCCTACGAACCCAGGATTCCCCCATCCTCCGCCTCAACTTCTGTAATAACCTGTTGTCTTCCTGGCTGCAGTGCATTCCCCACCAGCCAGCCCGTTACACCACCTCCATGCAAATATGATCAGAATGCATCCCGTTTGGTGGTTCCTGATAGGCTACGAATCTAAGCCCCTGCGTATGATCCAGCTTGTTTTCCCAGCCCTCCACCCACCGGTGGCCCCATCTCCCACCTCTTCTCTCCTTCACCCTTCCTCTCATTTCCTACAACACCTCGTGCCTGACTCGCATTGAACCCTGTCCACTTCCGGATCTCGCCCTGTTCTTTCCCGCACCCAGACCTCTGCATAGACTGCTCGATCTGCTGCGCCACTGGTCAGCAAACTCTTACCTTCTCTGAGGACACATGTGACCTTTACTTCTGTTCCTGGGAAGCCTGATGAAGATGGAAAGTTTATTGAGTTCACGGTCAGCAAGGGCTGATGAGAAAAAATGCCTCCTGATTGGTACATTGACTCTTGACAGCCAAGACCGTGGATGACCCATCAATGCCCCGGGAGGAGCCAGAGGCTGTGCGTTTCCCTGACAGCCATGCTCCTTGAGGTGGCCCTGACGCCTTCTATGGCTGGGAGTTGTGTCCATGGAGCTCTTCCCAATGCATTCGGGACCTGGAGCTTCCATCCCAGGGTGGTGACCTCACTCACCATCCTGATCTTATTCCCCCAGCCTGAGGGGTCCCTGGAGTTCCAGGAAATGTTCCCTGACACTCCCTGCCAGCAGGCCATGTTATCTGCCCTATACCCACCTAAGTGAACTGTGCCAGGTGTGGCTGGTAACATCTTGTGACTCTCAACATCTAGTAGGGCCTAAGACCACCCAAAGGGCATTGTCCCTCTTTTTCCCATTTTTCCCAAATCCTGGATAACTCATGCTTCAAAATCTTGGTCTTTCTCCTCTATGAACACACGTGCCCAGACAAGTAATTCCTTTGTTGCAACTGCTGTAACTTCATAAAATAGCACAGGCCACAGTTTTCTCCTAAACTTTGGTTGTATTACCTTCAAATCTGTCTTCCACTCTAAGCAGAAAATGCCTTGAGGACAGAACCGATTGCTATTCATATTTGTTCCGACTGTTCCTGCTATGGCCACGGTACCCTGTGAGCACATAAGAAAAGCTGAAAGATTGGGTGACTATGTGGGCAAATTGAGGCAAAGGGGGTCTCTGATTGGGTGGATAAATGTTGCCCCTCCTAGAAAGTCAACAGCCATTATCCTTTGTAAGCAGAAAGAGAGTCAGCAGCACCAAGAACCCTGCTTTCCAGGTGATTATTTCTGCTGACCCAGTTCTGCACCTGAAATCTCCCATGAGGGGGTGAGTCATTGAAAGCCCTTGTTAAGCTGTGACAGAGAAGGAGGCAAAGATAAAACTAAACTTAACCATTGTTGTTATAGCAAAAGGTACCACATCAGCCAGTTCCCTAGAACCCAGGAGAAATTTACCTATAAGCAGAAAGTTCCAAACAGAAATGAGAAAAGCAGAGGGAAATCTTGTTTGTAAGGGAGTTCCCGGGCAGGCAGGGCAAGAGTGGAGCTCCAAGAGGCTGGGATGGGACAGTCCCCAGGGACCTGCAGGCCAGACGTTCCAGGCTTTCCTGACACAGGTCTAGGGATTCAGGAAATTCTGTCCTTACAGCTCTGCTTAGAACCAGCTCCTGACACTCCACCGGTAAGAAATGTTGACTCTAGGAGTTCCCATCCTGGTCCAGCAGTTAGCGAATCTGACTAGGAACCAAGAAGACAGGGGCTGATCCCTGGCCTCGCTCAGTGGATTTAGGATCCGGCGTTGCCCTGAGCTGTGGTGTAGGTCTCAGATGTGGCTCGGATCTGGTGTTGCTGTGGCTGTGGCTGGCAGCTGTAGCTCCGATTCAATCCCTAGCCTGGGAACTTCATATGCCGCGGGTGTGGCCCTAAAAAAAAAGACAAAAAAAAAAAGTGTTGACTGTATTTGGGGTTTCCACTGTGGTGCAGGGGGTTAAGAATGTGACTGCAGGGAGTTCCGGTAGTGGCACAGAGGAAACGAATCTGACTAGGAACCATGAGGTTGCTGGTTCAATCCCTGGCCTCGCTCAGTGGGTTAAGGATCCGGCATTACCATGAGCTATGGTGTAGGTCGCAGACACAGCTCAGATCCTGCGTTGCTGAGTCTCTGGCATAGGCCAGCAGCTACAGCTCTGATTAGACTCCTAGCCTGGGAACCTCCACATGCCAAGCTGCAGCCCTAGAAAAGACAAAAAAAAAAAAAAAAAAAAAAAAACAAGAATGTGACTGCAGCAGCTCTGGTGGCTGTGGAGGTGTGGGTTTGAACCCTGGCCTGGCACACTGACTGAAAGGATCTGGCATAGGTCACAGCCGTGGCTTGGATTCAGTCCCTGGCCTGGAAACTTCCATATACTGCGGGTGTGGCCAAAAGAAAAAAGAAATGTCAGCTATATTTTAGACAGACCTCTGATTTATTCCAACAAGTGCATAGCTTAGATCTTCTCCAAAAATAAAAATGTAAAACCAAATAGGTTATTTACACTATATGCTAGAATTCGTCGTCATCTCAACTGCATTTCTGAGAATGCTCTCATGATTAGGTGGGAGAATTCAGCCTTTCCTGTAGGTTGCAGACCGTCAGGAAGATAAACCCACAGACACACCTGCTGTCATTGGGTTTCCAATGCCATTAGCCCAGGGCACAAATCTTTACCTGCCCTGCGCCAGTCAGCTGGTGGGGGAGCAGATGCACCACATCTGAGAGTAACCTCCCTCGGCTTCCTGGTCCCTACAGGGCCCTGGACTGCAGATGACACCATCTGAGCAAGCGCGGTGCTTGCCGGCTCTAGAAAGCTCAGCCTTATCCTCTTGGGGGCAGAGGGGGGTGGAGATAGTCTTATTTTCAGTCCTGCCCCTGCGTCAGACAGATGAAGGGGTTTTACACACACACTGATTTACAAAACAGAAACAGACTCATGGACTTCAAAAACAAACTTCAGCAGACCAAAGGGGAACCGGGAGGGGACGGGTAAATGAGGAGCTGGGGATTAACCTACACGCATGACTGGATAAAAACCGCTAACCAACTAAGACCTGCTGTACAGCACAGGGAACGCCACTCAATATTCTGTAATAATCTATGTGGGAAAAGAATCTGAAAAGGAATGAGTGTGAGTATATGCATAACTGAATCCCTCTGCTGTGCACCTGAAACTAACCCAGCATTGTCAATCAGCTAGACGCCAACGCAAAAGAAAAAGTACATGAAATGAAAAAAAATGAAGCGCTTCGAGGCCATCCAGATGATGCTATCTATGTACAGTAGCTTTCAAAAGATCCCAAACTGGCTTCTGGTGCTTCTCAGGTTTGGACCAACACCCTGGTGAGTCGCCCTAACCGCAGGCACCTCCCTCTTCCCAAATTTACGCATTTCTGGCAGTCTTTCTCCTTTGCCGAGCCTGCCTACCCCCAGGCTGCCACACACGCCAGACAGCGCAGGACCCTGCAGCCGTGGACTCTCTGTCGCAGTAAACACGAAGCTCATAAATGCAGTGCCCGTGGCTCTGGGGAAGCAGAAAACAAACATATATTTTCAGCCTAACCTTTGTGCTTAATGGCTGAAATGTTTTTGTGCCTTGGAAATGCTCCTTTGCCATTAAATCAAGGGTAATCATACTTCATTTCAATAGAGGAAGGAAATAATTGATGTTTTCACATTACTGAGCATTTGGTCTAAACACTGGCTCTGCAGTAAACAGTGTGCAGACAGTTGAGGAGACAGGGAGCTGGTAGGCGGTGGACAACCTGCTGCCCGGGCCTCCGCGGGGGTCACTGGGCTGAGATAACTCCCTCTCAGGTTCCATCAGCTGTGTGGATGGCCAGTCACTCCGGGGGCACCAGAAGCCCCCTGACAGCGCTTGATAATTCTTCCTCCTTAATAATTAAAATTTCAATCATATTCTCCAATAATGACCATGATTAAAGAATGGCAACACGCTTTTAAACTCTGAAAGTGGCATAAGAAGACACCCGACCTTCCTTAGAGAGAAAAGCAGCTGCACTGAGATTTATTTGTGTTCTGTCCCCAGAGCTTTCCTTAAAGGGGGCGGCCCTATTTAAGCAAAGCAAATTCGAATGTACGAAAAGCTGCATTTCTCTTTCTTCTGCTCAGTGTTCTTATACCAGAGTGGGGTATTCTAGTTTTCTCACTAGCGTCTGGAGCATCCCAGGCAATTCAGAAGGTAGTCATTTTCTGCATTGATGGTTCAACTTGTGTCACGTAATAGCCCTCAACCTTTGAAACACCAAATCGCCTTTTTTGCAGGTCTTTTGATTATTATCATTCTCTTTCCAAACAGCCACAAAGGAAAGACCAAAAAAAAAAAAAAAAGTCTGTCTTTAAAGAAAACTTTTGTATATGGTTGTCTGCAAAGTATTAGCCTTTTAGTCCTGCAGGTTTAAATAGTATATAAAGCACATACAGAATTGGTGATTTACAATCTCTGTATTTTCAGAACCAGTCTCTCCTCTAGAAACACATTTGTACCTAACGGGAGATTTTTATATACCTTCACTGTGCCCTCTGCCCTTTTTGGAGTTTCTTCAGCTCTTGGATTATAGAACATTCATTAATTCGTCCATCCATCCATTTATTCATCTATACATATGTACATATAGTCATTGAGCAATCATGTAGCATCATTGTTCTATACAGAGATACAAACATGAATCTTGAATTATTTCTATGACACCCGTGTACCCTTTAAGAATACAGTGTGTCATCAAAAGGCAATTAGAAAAAGGGAATCCTCTGGGAATACTAATATTGTTGACTCCTTTGGCATTTTTTGTAGAAATTATTAGACTTCTGTGTTCAGCGGGGCTGCCTTGAGACCTTGTATTAATAAAGGATCACACACTCTTACTCTTGGGCCACCACGGGAAGCAGGTCCAGGTTGCTGTACTTGAACCTCCCTGTTCTTTCTCTTGGGACGGTATGGTGCCTGGCCCTTGACCCTGTTCATATTCAGGTAGCATTAAAGCTGATAAAGTGGGTGAAGAAGGCTTTCACTTCCCCTGGAGGTCAGTTTTTTCCCTTCGAAAAATGTTTTTGAAATATTAATTTTGAAATGGAAGAAGCTGTGAGCACACATTGCCGAACTAGAATATTTTTTCAGAGTTTTGTTTCTGCTACATGTGGATGAGTTATCTTTAATATTTTTAGACTTTCCAAAAGACCAGGCACCTGATGTGGCTCATTCAGCTAGAACAGGGACTACACATGCAGGCCTCTATCGAAAGGGATGATTAGGAATTTTTCATCTGAAATTTTTCTACGCCTTAGGTGGCAATTAGTGGACAAACGTAAACAGCAAGTTACTCATTCAGCAAATAATGGAGTGTCTGCTATATGCTGGGGATTATGCTATGTGCTTAGATCACATAGGATTGGACCAAAATGGCAAAGGCCATGCTCTCAAGAAGTCAGAATTAGCATTGCGGACCCCAAGCAAATGCTTTTTTATCACACATCGTGGGAAAGAAGAGTAACACCTTTTTAGTTCCCTCTTCACTGAACAGAAAACAAGAGGTTATTCTTTCTCTCCAAAGTAGGATTCACCTACCAGCTGCTAACTTAATGAATTTCCCTCCCTAATGTGTGCTGAAAAAATGTTCAGTGTTCCCAGAAAAGATAATCATGAAGTTTGTTCTCCTGGATTTTGAAGAAAGAAGAAAAGGAAGGAAGAAAAGAGGAAGGGGGGAGAGAATAAAGGAAAAGGGAAACCATTGTGTATTAGTCAGGGTTCTTCACGCTTCTCTCTAAGATATTGGCTTATATAACAATGGGGACGGCGCGTCTGAATTCTGCCAGCAGGTGGAAAACTGGGCATGAAGTGATACTACAGCTTCAGGCAACCTTCTCCCTCCCAGGAAACCTGAATTAAGGTCTTTCAACAGCATGTAGCTGAGCCATATGGTATATTATACCCATAGTATTCTGAATAATGTCCTTTAGTTTAAGTCCACTGCAGCCCTTAACCCCCTCTACAAAACACGTGCACAGCAGCGCCTACAATGGTGTTAAATAGCTGGGTACTGAATCACACACACACACACACACACACACACACACACAGAGTTTATGAGAATTTCTATAGTTTAATGATGAAGCGTAAGAAATAAGCAGAGGCAAGATTTGAAGCCCAGACAGTCTGGCTCCCGAGCTCTCCCCCTTAACCAGGACTCAGTACTAGCTGCTGGTTCAAGCTTCAAGCCCTCATTGACCTGAAGGAATTGATCATTCTACTTTTTTAAACGCTCATCAAATTGATTACGTGAATCGAATGACCTTAGAATTTGTTACTGAATTATCAAAGTCAAGGGAGAGTTCACAATTTAATTCGATACTTTTTAATACTGAAAAACGTGTGTGGTTCCCTGTAAAAGATGGCAGAATATGGGATTTTATTAAGTCAAAAGACCATGAGGTGGAAGTTAATTTACGTCTTAAGAACACAATAGCACAGAATTTTGTCAAGTGATTTAGCCAATTGGGTGGGACCATATCCTAGATATATGATATGTATATACATGTGTGTGTGTGTGTAAAACAGACGTAAGGTCAAGGGCTCCATGGCCACCTCCTTTGAGTTACAGAATCATCATGTCGCCAAAATTATATGAGATCATCACCTAAAATAAGTGTGTGGGATGAAGCAATAGCTTCCTTCTTAGCTAATCATCTTTCACCTTTGCAAAGATTTAGAATTAAGGAGAGAAATGTTTAAGAGACTCAAAACCACAGAACTTATATTTTATGAACATATCTGTTTATTTATAATTCCTTTGTATATAAGGAATTTATATGTATTTATAATTGTATGAACTTGCAATATTTCAGGGAATTTGTGGTTAACGAAGATCAGCTTGGTGACTTGGGTTGCAACACCTGATTAAGGAATCGATTTAGACCTGGAACAGTGCATTGAACTCATAGTTGTGTGAATAGGACTGAAACTTTTAGGAAAATGGAAAGTTCACTCTATTTATGATTTTGATTTATTCATGAGTTATTTAAGGCCTCAGGAAAAAATTAATTATTAATTAAGACACTGGAAGTACTTAATATGTGAAAGTTATGCATGCATTTCAAAATATTTGAAGGCGGCACCACTTTTCCCCCAGATCAAGAGAATTACTACGAAGGCTCCATGTGGACTGACCCCTCATTCTCTAATCTTCTCCAGGGGCCACTGGGGTCCCCGGGTCTTCAGCTCCCTGCCCACCTCAGCTTGTGCATGACCCACCACGGCCCCTCCGTCACTCACCACTTATCTGTTCATGGGTCCACTGTTAACTGCCTCCTTCTCTTGGAATTGTCTTGCTCATACTCTTGAGTCAGGGATTCTGGCCAGTCCTGCCACATCATAGGTCATTGGCCATCTAAGGATGTAGTGGTCCAGCAACCACTGCCAAGAGTAGGCCCCTCTTGGAGGAGAGACTGTGGGCAACAGGTTCCCTCCAGGGGGCTGTAAGCAGGTGGCATCCTGAGGCTGTCTTGCCTCAAAGAGCAGGGATGGAGGCAAGGAAGCTTCCTCTGTGCTCAGTGTGTGCTAATTAAACCACACATGGTGCCTGATTCCATGCTTGGACCAAAAGCAAGAGGGAACAGACAGAAGATGATGCCCTGTGAAGGTCCCCTCTTACCTCTTGAGAACTGAAGCTGTAAGGTGCTGTAGAGAGTGTGGGGGATGGAAGTACATGTGGGAGCCCTTAAATGAGGTTTCTGGGACCCACCAAGGACATTCCATTCCCCAAGTATCTTTTTGTTCTGCACTAACTCTTTGATTCTCTACCCGTCCATATAAGATGAAAGAATCAGTCTGAGCATCTTTGGGAACAGTAAAATACCACTGGTTTTGGAAGAACCACCTCTGCCCACCCCAAGGCCTCACCTGTGGCCTCTAAGGATAAACCTCTCCTGTAAGCTCTGACCTCTTCTTTGAGGTCCAAACATCAGTTTCCAACACCCAGAGTTGATCTCTTCATTCTGTGTGCTTATTGCATTTTTCATTTATGCTTTGACATCGATTTCTGTGCAACATAAAGATGAGACTCTTTGTCCAGCACTGGCCATTGCACATGTCCAGGCCCAGAATGCTTTCTGAGTTCCCTCCTTCCAATAAAATAAGCTTTCCATGGGGCACTTGATGAGCAGTGATAGGATACAGAAGGAGAGATGAGGAAAGTCTTATTTTTGTAAACCTTGAAACCTGATTTGCATCTCTTTATGTCTGCTTGGTTGGCTTTCTCCCTGATTACTTGTGTTTCAAGTTTGTTTTGAAGGCAAATGACCCAGATTGACAGTTATTTTGCTTAGCGGACACATTAAACCATGGGCCAAAATCCAAATATCAGATTTTGAAACTAGGATGTTACTCTTTGATATTGACAGAATTGACTAACCATACAAATTCTAAATTGCAAGAATAAATCAAGTAATTGTAGCCGTAATACATGGAGCTTCTTCTCTGCCAGGATGGTCCAGATCAATAACCACAAACCATTTATCCAAGATGATGTTCTTACCTGAGCCCTGATAGCCTCATTCATAATGCCCATAAGTAAGCCGTCCACCCCAGGACAATGACTGTCCCCTCTCTATTGACATTTTATCACTATTTGAACAGACAAGATCTCAGACCCACCACTTTTTAGTGTGACCTTGAGGAGAAAACACTGGGATTCCTGCATTGCATGGGACCCAGCATCACCCTCTGCTTTGAAGGTTTTTATTTTAAAAGACATCCATTCATTTGGGAAGATGAACTTGGGCTCTGGCTCATAAGGATTGTCCAGCAATTGTCTAGGAACAGCTAATAACCCTTAGCTACCCAGATGTCCAGGGACACCTCCGCATCCAGAGATGGCTGGGCACCCCCCACACCCAATTAGGAGAAAGCTGACTCCAAAAGTCTTGCCCATAAATGGGTAACAAAAGTGCCAAGACTTGGATGGCAAAAGGATATACATGATGCTACCTCTGCCTCTGTGACCTTTTACTTCTTATGTATTTGAAGCATAGATACTCTGCCCCCACCGGCAAATCAGCATTTGTAAGACTCAAGAGATGGATCCATGAGTGCTTATTATCTTAGGCTTTGCATTTTCTGTGTATTGAAAATATTTCACAGGAGTTCCTGTTGTGGCGCAGCAGAAATGCACCCAACTAGTATCTATGAGGATGCGGGTTTGATCCCTGGCCTCAATCAGTGGGTCAGGGAATCCAGCATTGCCGTGAGCTGTGGCGTTGGTTGCAGACGCAGCTTGGATCCTGCATTGCTGTGGCTGTGGCATAGGCTGGCAGCTGTAGCACCAATTTGACCCCTAGCCTGGGAACCTCCATATGCCGCAGGTGCGGCCCTAAAAGAAATAAAATTTCCTTATATATGTATAATATGAAATATATATGAAAGGATATATGTGTGTGTCTGTGTGTGTGTGTATATATATATATATGAAAGGAAGGAGAGAGAGGTGACAAAGGACTATGGAAGATTTTTCCCCAAATTGTTTTCCTTACGAGGCCTTTTCTAAGCTTAAGCCAATGCATAGAAGAGAAGTTACTCTTACTGAAAACAAAATGTAAAATTCATTTCTACCGAGTTCAGGTCTAAAAGGTTTGCAGGATTATACCATTGGGAGTTGGAAGTGAATTTTAGGTTTTAGCCACAGGAAACCCTGGATGAAGCAAGTCAGAGAAAGCTGAAGAATTTAGACACCCCGGGAAAACTGGTCAATGAACAGTGGTCCCTCCTCGAGTGAAAGAGCAGCACGCTGTTACCTTCGCAGGGGCATTTAGCTGTCCTGGGAGCAGGTAAGACGTTGCCATAGCAACAGCTCAGTGTGGGGCGAGAGGAAAATGGGATTAAAAAAGGATATTTTCCTTCTCTCGGGTTCTTTCCTGAAAGATCGTTAAGAAGTCACCTGTCCTGCACTGGAGGGAAAGAAATCCTATTTAGCCGGAAGGGGAAACAAAACTCAGCTTGGCCGCCTGGGGAGGGAGAACTGGCCTCGGCCGTGTCCAAGGCTGCAGCGCCGTTTCTACAAGCATTAGGGATGGGAGAGGGCTGGTTATTGTCGTCTGTGAGTATATGGCAGAAGAGTGGATGGATAGATGGAATTAAGTGGGGATTTAGAGAAATGTGAAGCGGTCTGCTTTCTGTCTCTACCTCCCACACAGCCCTCCCTCAGTCCTGGCTCCCTATCCCCAGCGTGGGAGGGTGGGTATAAACGCGATAAGGATGAATCAGGATGAATCGTTTCATCTGTGGAGAGCTTTAATTTGATAGAAGAAGAAGGCTCATAAATCACAGATAGAAAGGAGGCACCATTTGGTGTAAAGCATAGCTCAGGTTAACCAGGTTCAAGATAGGTTGTTGTAGGAACAGGTATGAATTCCTTCCTGACACCGGGACACAAGGAACGTCCTACTCCGTGTGCTTATAAGCAATTCTGGCTCAGCCACCAGACTCCAGGGCACCAGAATCTGAGTCCTTCCCCTCCGGAGGGTGCTCAGAGCCCCAAGCCTGGCCCCTCTGAGCCACTATGACTCGCCTGGCGTCCTCCAGTTTCCCCGAGACACCAAAACCTCATCCTAGACCCATGACCAAAGTGCTCTGTGCTCAGCTCCAGGCAGCCCCCAGCTCCCTCTCAGCTTCTGCAGCCTTCCGAGTCCTGAGTGATGACAGCAGAGTGAGCCTGGAAGCTTCCATTCCCAAGCCTCCCATTTGAGCAGCTGCCCGCCTGCACAGATCCCTGCTTCCAGCCTCTCCCTGATAAGAGTGCCCTCCTTTCAGCCTCTGACTTCTCCCCCAGGGCAGAGGAACCCGCCCCAGGGTCAAGGTTGCTCTGGAGAGGGGACAGGGAAGCTGGTGGGCCCATGGCAGGAAGTCGGGTTCAGCTAGCTTCTCACTGATTGATGGTGCCACATGCCACCTGAGGGCAGACCCCAGGGCTTCCGGCTACAAGCATGTGGCTCTGCCTTGGTCACTTGGCCTCAAGGGTGGGGCACTCATCAGATGTAGCTGCAGACAGGTGGCCCTACTCTACTGCTCTGCTATTGGCTGCTTGGATTGCAGCCAGCGGACTCGAAGATGCTTTCTAGTCTGGAAAATGGGTACCAGAGCCTGGGAACCTGGAGGAAAGGCCGTCTGCCTCTGTCCCCATTAGAAGTGTCCTTTTATAGGAGACAGGGGAGGGTGACCCCAGGGTCTCAGGTCCCCATTCAGAAAGCCTGCATCTGCCCCACATAACCGGGCAGCCCACGGCAGCTGAGCCTCCCGTGACTTCGCTCAGACCCAAACGCCCTCCGTCCCCACACCTGCCCTGAGCACCAAAAGGTTGCCACGCCATAGTTGTGTATCACTGCTCTCCTCGCCCAGGTTGGGTGGCCTCCAGATGGTCATCATGAGGTCTGGCTCCCCTCTCGCTCCCCCTTGTCTGACCAGGGTGGGAATGGCGCAGGTGGACACGTGCAGGCCTCTGGAAGGTTCTGTGAGGGTGATCACATCCAATTTCAAGGATCACAACGGGTGTCTGGTGAAGGTCAGTAGCAGCCCTGGTCTCTGAAGCCCAGAGCAGGCGCCCCTAATCCAGAGGGAGAGGTAGGCAGGGGCTACACAGAAATAAAAAACAGCGTGCCAAAGACCCTCATTAGAAAAGACTGTGCCAAGAATAAATGAAAATGCAGACTAGAGAGTTTTGTTTTCAGGCTTTTTTTAAAAAAAAATAACCATTCCTTACCATAGCAAAACAAGACTAAATCCATTAAACTGATAACTTACACACACCTCTGGCCAAAACCCCAGGAAGCCTTTTTCCAAAGTAATTGAAATGCAAAATAAATTACACGTAAAGACGCTGCCCATACAGCATGTCAGGAGTGTCATTTCATCCATCATTAGAACAAATATCTCCAGCACCACACAGTAGCTCTTGTCCAAAGCTCGTGTCTGCTCAGAAGCCCTCGCTACCCGCAGACCGGCTGAGCACAGTGAATTAGCCTCTCAGGAGGAATTCGGCTTTTCAGAGCACACGCTCGCCACATCAATTAATATTTGTTGATTGAATGCCTGCTGTATCTGTACCATAAACCAGGGTGCTGCGGGGGCTTTTTAGAGCATGGCCAGCACGAGGCAAGCCACTCGTTTACAGTCTAAATGGAAAAACAATGCTCGGAAATGGAACGTTATTAACAAGTCCGCCAGGAGTAATGAACTTGAAGGTTTGTGCGCAGACAGGTGCGTTCCTGGGGGAGGTGGCTCCATGGCTTTGGCCAAGCATGTTCTAGAGCATGGTCCTGGTAATCAGAGAATGCGTCTTCTTGGAGGGGAACCTTACCTGTCTCTTAAGTGGTGGGATAAGTCTGCAGGCATGAGAGTTTCCTGCTCAGTGAGGGTCGGCATCTGGAGCTGGACCTCCCAACTCCCAGGATCTGACCTGGTGGACTGACCGCAGCCTGGGTGACTTCTCCCAACCCCCTAAGCACCCAGCCACACAGGCGTCATCCTTGTCCACCTAACCCCATCACAGCGCCTGGTAGCGAGTTATTACACACTGGATTGAATGCCATGCAAATCGAACGTTACCGGATCACTCATACCAGCATCTTTAGGTTTGTCATGGAAAGTCCCGGGATCATTAATGAGACAATTAGTACATTTATCACGGCAGCTAAAGGCCACTGAGAAAAGTGTCCCTAACAGCAACATGCTCGCTTGCTCCACTCTTTCCATTAGTCCTTGACTCCACCTTCCTGGAGTATCAGCCTGAATGGGAGTCATTTTAGTAGCAGGAGCACATTTCTTTCTCCCGAAGGTAATTCTAAGAGAACATCACCATGCAGATTGCGGAGGGTGTGTGTGCGTGTGAGTGTGCGATGGCCACTGTTTAAAACTGGTCGTTCCTGTAAATGACAGTGTTTACCCAGCACTCTCTGGGCTGACTCTTTATGATTAATCATCTAATGGGATTTGTAAACCTGCCGCCAGGTTTCCCCCGTTAGGACACTGAAATCTAGCACAATCGTGAGCTTTATCTCCAAGGGGGCATCTCGTGATTTCCACTCAGAGGGTCCCTCACCCAGTCATGGGTGCCATTAGATTCCACAGCTCTCATTTTTCCGTGTCTAGCCAGGTCCCACCCGCACACGTGTGGAGGCACATTAGCAGAGAAGAGACCGCAAGACTCGGGGGACCTCAGCATCCGGATTCTAACCTTCACTCGTTTGCTTCACTTTCCGCAGGACAGTGAACCTCTCTGAGCCCCAGTTTGCTCCTCTCTAAAATAAAGATAACAATATCTAATTAGCAAGGTGGCCATCGACTGCAAATAAGAGAGAGTTTGTGGGAGTTCCCCAGTGGCTCAGCAGGTTAAGGATCTGGCATTGCTGCTGATATGGTGCAGGTTCACTATCTGGCCTGGGAATTTCCACATGCCATGGGCGTGGCCAAAAGAAAAAAAGAGAGCGCGAGAGGGTTTCTGTTAAAGTGCTAACAGCGAAGTCCACAAAGGTTAGGTTTAGGGGTTGTCGTCTTCAAAATTAAAGTGGGGAGAACCAACCTCCCATGTCCGCTTTTTCAGATTCTCTCTTTAAGCATCCATCTCCGCTGTCACCACTTCAGCAAATTCATCACCAAGCCCAAATGAGGGTTTCTGTGTCGCTGGGACCCCTGGGTAAAGAGCTATATCACAGGCCACATTCAAGCCAGCAAAAGCCACCCAGCTCCCAACCACCCCCTGGTGACCCAGCAATGGTCCTGGAGCTCCGGTTAGCAGGGGCGCGATGGCTGTCCCGGCAAGCACGCACCCTGGGCTTGGCAGGCTAGTCTGCACCCTGTCGGCTCATCTGCTGGGCTAGGAGTGGGTGGATGGATTTTCAAAACGATTAAGCCTAGGACATTTAAATCATACTGATGAATGGCTCTGAATAGAGGCTACATGTTATTATCACTAAAGTAAACCTTTTTAGGGATGGTGGGTAATAGTGTCTTAAATCTAGCCTTCAAGAGTAAGGACTTTAAACTCATTTCATGGTGTATTTTTTGCACTAATCATTTCATGTTTTTACTCGTGGTAGGAGATGGAAAGCCCCTTCAGTGAAGCTGTGCTGAATTGTGAAGTGGAGAAATAATTCCCCTTCAATTTCAGGGAAATTGAAGTTTGCTTAAAGATGATTAAAAATCCTTCTGACAGACTTGGAGACGGTCTCTCTTCTGACTGCTGTAATTTTAAATAATTCAGAACTAGCTTGGCACATGTGTGTTTATGAAAGTAGGGATGAAAATAAAGCTGATCAGTGTAGCTGCATTATCTCCCCGAACTGCGTCTTACGTTGTCTCAGAGGTTCTGCAGTGAAGACAAGAGCTCAGTGGCTATGGCTTCCCCTTCGAGATGCTCCCAGGGCTGTCTGTTGAGCAAACTGGGACCAGGCAGAGCTCTTTCACCCACTTTCCTGGGAGAGCATTCCTCCCCGGGGGCATCTTTTCCAGAGTCAAGGACAGCAGGTGGGAGCTGCAAGGCTGCAGTCTCAGCATCTCCCAGGCTCCAGTAGCCCCTGCGGTTCTCTGGCAGCAGAACTCGCACTGGCAGACGCAGCCCATGGAACAGCAGGAAAGAGCTGGCACTTTCGAGACCCTAGACCCTTTCTGGAACTCACACGTCAATAAAATTAGGGAAAATGTGAACTGCTGTGCAGGGCTTCCCACTAAAGCCTAAAACAGATAAATGTGAGCCTCCTTTGAAACTGGATCGATGATGGCTCAGACCAATGAGCCTCTGGGGAACTGAGCTCTCTCTCCTTTTTTTTTTTTTTTTTTTACTTCATTTATTTTTAAATTTTATGGAAGTGTAGTTGATTTATAATGTTGTGTTCATTTCTGCTGTACAACAGAATGACTCAGTTGTGCATATATTTTTTTTTCTTTTTCCTATTCTTTTCCATTATGGTTTAGCACTAGATGTTGAATCTACTTCCCTGTGCTATAGAATAGGACCTCGTCATTTATCCATCCTGTCCATACTAGTGTGCCTGTCCCATCTTCTTCACGAGGCTCTCTCTAGCTCCTTTCTTGAGCGGTAAGCAGTTTGCACTGTGCTGGTCCATGAGTTTTCCGAGGCAGACACGTAACTGACTTTGTCTGACTAACCCCCCAAACCCCTGATGCTGTTTAGCTGGTTTAAATTCAAAATCCCTCTGCGATGCTCTTAGTCCGGAACGTTTTCGTTAGGCAAACCCTCTACATCTTTACCGATGAGATTTTTCAAAAGCAATCCCATCTTTCTTTTTGTCTTTCAACTGACATCTCAGTCTTAAATTTTCTAGGAGACACCATCGGTTCAGTCTCTTATCGCATTAGCCTCTGATTTGTATTCTGTGAGGTGTCAGTCTTTAATATTCTGGAAGACAAATAAAGAACCCACGGAAAACCCAGGGCCATTCCGCTTTCAAACTTGCAGTGCAGGAGGATGTCAGGGAGTCAGCCAGAGCCTCGGGCGGCGTTGTAAATGGCTTTGGGGTTTGGAAAGGGCAATTTAGACCCAAGCAATCTCAGAATGCATTTCTGACAAATACATTAGGAGTTTTTAGTGCCTCACCTCTGTCTGCCTCCCTGTCGGTGAGGTGGAAGTGGCTCGTTCTTATCCCGTCCAGCATCTCCCAGACCCCCGGTGAGGACCCTTCATGCCTGCGGCTGCCTCTTCTCTAAGTTGCTCCATCTCAAGGTGGAGCGTACACAGTAGCAGCTGTGGGGTAACTTAAGGCTTCTCAACCTCAGTGTCAGGCACGAGTGGCATTTGGGGCCAGGGAAGTCTTTATTGGGGGAACTTTTCTACACACTACAGGATGTTTAGCAGCAGACCTGACCTCTCCCCACCAGATACCAGTAGCCCTCTCCAGTTAGGAGCCAAAAAATGTCCCCACGCACTGTCAGCTGTCCCCTGGGAGGCAAAATTGCCTTTGGTTGGGAGTTTGTGGCACAACGGAAAGAGTGAAAACCCAGGACCAAAACACAAACTGATACTCAAATTCCAGCTTGACGACCTTTTGGTTGCGTGACCTTGATCAAGTCTATGGGTGCTGATAACGCCTATTTCAGGAGACGGCCATGAGGCGTACACTTCACAATGTGGCAGGTGTCAGTCTGTGCCTGCCGAGGCCAGCCCGCCCCCATCTTTTTTCAGTTCCTATGCTAAGAAGAATATTACAAGGTGTGGTAACATAAAAATCCAGCTCTTCTATTTCACCGGAGGTAGACTTCTAGCCCTTTTGCATAGACTGGTTGAGTTCAGGGTAGACGTAATGGGGTCGGGACTCTTGCTTTATCGTGGGAAAGGGAAGCTGTTTAACTTCAGGTGGTATCTTTTATGTGCCCCTCGCTAGCTGCTCCCACGCAGTTAATGGCACCCAGATAATGATAGCTGGAGCTTCCCTCGGGTTGTAAACACAGCCCCCGGTGATTGCCTGCTCCCATCCAGCCGTCCTGTTTGCATTCCTGCTTATTTGCATCTCGACGTCTCCCGCAGCTGACACTTGTGTTTCAATTTTGTGATTCCGGAGCACTTTTCTGATTGCCCTACGCCTACTAGAAAGACTCCCCATCAGACGAGTTTCTGGCAGCCTCCTCCCGGCTCTGCCCTCTTTCTTTCTTTCCCGGTTTTGGAGAGAAGCCAGTTGTGGGGATTGGCATCTGTTGTGGAGCCCGGGCATGATGAGTCATTGCCCTTCTCAGAAGCTCGTTGGCGGCAGCTTCCTTTCAGCTGCGACATTATACGGGACCTTGTTTTCCTTTTTCTCGGCATTACACCTGGGGGCTGGCTGCGTTATGTTAGGATGACAAGGGTCCCCTTTCTTTGACAAAGTGAGACGGACCTTCCTTCTGTCTCTGAAAGAAATACAACTTTACCAAAAAAAAAGTCTAGGGAGTTCCCATCATGGCTCAGCGGTAACAAACCCGACTGAGTATCCATGAGGACGCGGTTTTGATCCTTGCCCTGGCTCAGTGGGTTAAGGATCTGGCATTGCCGTGAGCTGTGATGCAGGTCGCAGATGGGCTCAGATCTGGCATTGCTGTGGCTGTAGCGTAGGCTGGCAGCTACAGCTCCATTTCAACTCCTAGCCTGGGAACTTCCATATGTGACAGGTGCAGCCCTAAAAAAGTGCAAAAAACAACAACAACAAAAAAAACGCTAGCCATCAACTGCCATAGCTTAATTGGACACTATTAAAACCACAGAACAGTTTCCATTTAAGAACTTAGCTCTAGGGCTGAGAAGATGCAGCATCTACCTTTCCTGCCTTTCCTACGCTTAGGTTCCATAAACAAAATGGCCATGCCTATCTTGCTTTCTGTAAAATGTGTGTTAGTTTAATGAAATGTGCATGGTTCATTTTGCTTTGCTAATATACAGGCAGCCTTGTTCAAAATAGCTATATTTATGAGGTCCATTAGGAGATCTGATATTTATATAGCATTTTACAGTTTACTAATCGCTTAAAAAATACCCATCCTTTATTTCTTCTATATTCTTTCCTCTCTTAGTCTCTACACCAGTCCTGCCTTGGAACGTTTCCTATTTCCCTGACACGTCCCTTTTCCCTTCCTGCGGGAATGGCAGTTAGAAATCCTGCATGTGTCAGTGCACCTCCTACCTACCAGCTGTGTATTAAGTTTAATGTAGTTCTCTCCATGCGAGTGAGTTTGTGAGAACTTTGCCTGTCCCATTCACCAGTGAAATTTCTAGCACAAACTGTATCCCTATGTGGACGTTGTAAATGATACACTGCATTTACTTTGCTACATCTTCTCAAAGAATGCCGCATCTCTGCCTCGAGTGCTGTCACCCTGACTCCCTGTGTCTTCAAAGAAGTTCTGTATTTAGAAATATATGGACAGGAGTTCCCAGAGTGGCCCAGCAGGTTAAGAACCTGACTGGTATCTATCAGGATGCAGGTTTGATCCCTGGTCTTGCTCAGTGGACTAAGGATCCGGTGTTGCAGTGAGCTGTGGGGTGGGTCGAAGATGTGGCTCAGATCTGGTGTTGTGGCTGTGGCGTAGGCCGGCGGCTACAGCTCCGATTTGACGCCCAGCCTAGGAACTTCCATGTGCCGCAGGTACAGCCATAAAAAAGGAGAAGAAAAAAAAGAAATATATGGGCAGACTGTACCCGTTACCGGAAGAAAAAGCAAATGTTACTGACCGCGTAGTCACAGCAACCTGCTTTGGGCATTATACTGGCACTCCTTTTGGGGAAAAGGCATTATTTATTCAATATTCGTGCAACAACCGCTTCCAAAATACAGTGTCAGATACAGATTATGCTTATTTCCTACCCACAGTCTAACTGAATCTAGGTGAGGTTGGCAGATAGAGTGTTAGTATTTTGAGGAAATCGTTATTTTAATTTTCATTGTGTTCGCACGTTGCTATAGGATGTCAGAGTGAGGATGCTTATTTTTCACGTACAAACAGTCCCAGATCAGGTGACTCGCTGAATCATCTGGTCTCATCCATGTAAGAGGATGAGCCTCTTTCCCCAGCGACTCCCCCTTCAGCCTCGAGAGTCCACTTGGCCAGTGCGCCGCCTAAGCCACTGCCAGAGTCCGCTGTTGCATAAGCTCTGCTTCCAAGCCCCCAAGCCTCTTCCACGAGCCCCGGTGAGCCCAAGGGCTGCGAAGGCGCTGATTCCAGGCGGGCACACGTCCCGTCTCGCCCCTACGCCTCTCCACCGGTAGGTTAGAGAGGAAGCAAGGCCGGTTCAAAGAGTGGAATTTGTGTTTACAGAGACACATTTCCCTGCGTAGGAGGCCCTGAGGAATTGCTCCTGAGCCAGGGGCCCCAGGCACAGAGACGCCCACAAAGGGTCAGGAAGGTACTGCAAATCACCGGGGCGCGGGTAGAGCAGGTGAGGGCTCGACTCATTTTCCTGTAACGTCTTTATTC
Source organism: Sus scrofa (assembly GCF_054392235.1). NCBI lineage: Eukaryota > Metazoa > Chordata > Mammalia > Artiodactyla > Suidae > Sus > Sus scrofa. Next base: position 6,670,421 of record NC_139383.1, read on the forward strand.
CTCCAACCTCCCCTCCCTTCCAGATCCCACCCATTCACCTGAGCATCTCACGTCCTACCAGGAAGTCGCTGATAGCCAAAATTTAACTCTCCCCGGGGAACACTTGAAACCCTAAAAAGGCATTTCTTACCCACCCACCCCCCAAGAATCTCCAGTTTGTAGAGAGTGGCTGGGAAGCTTCTAGAACGTCACGTCTCTACTCGGATGTTCCTCTCTCTCCTCCCCGGAGAATGAAACCCACACGTCCAGGAACAGCCCCCACCCTCCTGCTCCCTGCCCTCCTCCCCTCCTTCTCCCACAGGCATCCCCAGGAGGAGGGGTCAGTACACCCCCGCACCCCCCCCACACAGCGAAGGCAGGAGACACCCTCCCCCCGCCCCCGCAAGTTTTCACGTAGAGATGGGTTCTCTTTAGAAATAAACAAATCCAGAAATGAAAGATCTGCCTGGGAAAGTAACCATAGTTTACATTTCCTATTAACGTAAATGTCATTTTACTGACATTTTTTTACAGGAAAAAAAAAAAAAAAAAAAACTCTAAAGCCAGAGAAATCTGGATAAATATCCTGACCGCTGAGTTACGAACCACCATGAGATTTTATCCTAGGCCCTCAACATGTCTGAAACGCCATTTCCCCAACAGAAAAATGGGAATAACAACGAGACCCTTGCCTTTATATCTCGAAGTAACACATTTTAGGATAAAGAAGATGTGGTAATTATTAATATTGTGTAGACCAACCATGTGCACACGCACAAGGGAATACTACTCAGCCATGAAAAAGAATGGCATTTTGCCCTTTGCTGCAGCATAAGTGAACTTGAAGGAAATTACACTAAGTAAAATGAATCAGAGAAGGGGAAATACTGTATGATATCACTTACAGGTGGAATCTTAAAAATACAGCAAACCAGTGCATAGAACAAAAAAATCAGACTCGTAGATATGGAGAACAAAGTAGAGTTACCAATGAGGAGCTGCACTATAGAGATAGGGCTATAAACTATTATTATAAAATAGGCTGAAAGGCTATATTGTACAACATGAGGACCATAACCCATATTTTATAATAACTATACATTTATTTAATAATAGTGACTCACTATATTGTACACCTGTGACTTACATGTTACATCAACTACACGTTAATAAAACGCTCCAAAAACGAAAAATGAAAGTAACACATTTTATTTTTAAAATTGATTAATATTTAGGTATATTGATCTTTGTAAACTTCTTAGTACAAAGTAGAAGCACAAGGCTCTTTGTAAAGCGAGGTGAGCAAACAGACTTCATTTACTTTCACACTAATCCGTGGCATTAGGGACTGTTATCAATCAGGCAGGGTGTAAAAAAAAGCAGGGATTGAGACAAAACAGGAACCGAATGCCGGGAAATTTTAAGTCGGTGGGAAGGCAACTGCTTATAATGTGTATCCAAAAGGTTGCTTGTAAATATTATCCTGCCACATCTCTTATGGTGAAATAGTCCCTCTTTTTTTTTTTTTTTTTTTTTTTTTTTTTCTGGCACATCTTTGTATTCTAGTCAGTTTACCTCTGTCATAGCGAACTGCACAAAAGCAGAGATATTATTTCTTCCTGTGCCCGTCTCATCCAGCCCTGTCAGGTCACATTAACCTAGTTACCAGTGGAACAAAAATGCAATTGGCCGGGAGGTTATATTTCTTTGTCATGCGCGCAGGAGAGCGAGAAAACATGCCAGAAGGACGAGGGCTTTCAGCAAAGTGCAGCCGGGAAGCTGGGCATCCTCCCGGTTCCCCACCCTCCTGTCTCCAAGAAACGGACAGACTCCCTTACCCGTGGTGGGGATGTTTGCCAGATTCAAGTTCTTTTGGGTTTTCCTTTGTTTATTGTTGAAGAAGCATCTGTAATGGAAAGGAAATGCTATGGAATTTATTTCGACAAGTCAAGCAACTTAAGAGGCGCTAGATGTCATGTCTCGAGATGGGTTAGCGTTTTCAAAGAGCGCCCTGTCCCCTTGTCAGCTGTCACCCTCAAGAGACAGGCTAAAAACGGGTGAATCCTCACTTTGCAGAGGAGAACACTCAGGTTCAGGGAGATGAAATGACTTGCTCAGTGGTTACAGGGCAGTAAGGGAAAGACACCCCCCCCCCCCCCCCGCTGTGTGTGTTCTAGAACAATCTGCTTGCGTGACAGCTGTGTATGAGAGCACAACCTGGCTCTTAAGGGCTGGGGCCCAACTCCTGAGCTTCCCAGGCTCTGACCCCAGACGACAGGGGACAGACGCAGAGACACAGGGACTTCAGTACCCAGCCAGCCCCGCCCCCTGCAGAGCAGACAGTGGCCCAGGACAAGAGCAGAGGGAGCGGGGACAGAGGAAAAGTCAGGTGGACGGAGGAGGACGTCGTCCTTCCTCCGGACTCAGGGCAGTGCTGCGCCGGAAGAGCAGAGACGGGCACAATCGCTTGAGCCGAAGGGCGAGAGTCGGGAATGTTTACCAACGAAATGGTACAAAGCGTGCGGTTCCCATTGCTTTTCCGACGTGCATCACACCACAGTTTGAAAACTGTACCTCCTCACAACTTTTTAAGTTGATCTATAAAGTTTTCCCAAGTATAAATATTTGCAACATGTGGAGTTCCCTTCGAGGCTCAGCGGTTAACGATCCCAACCAGGATCCATGAGGTTGCAGGTTCGATCTCTGGCCTCGCTCAGTGAGTTAAGGATCCGGCGTTGCCGTGAGATGTGGTGTTGGTCGAAGACGCAGCTCGGATCTGGCGGTGCTGTGGCTGTGGTGCAGGCCGGCAGCTGCAGTCCCATTTTGACCGGTAGCCTGGGAACCTCCATATGCTGTAGGTGCAGCCTTAAAAAGCTAAAAAAAAAAAAAAAAAAAAAGTAAAAAGTAAAATGTGAAATTGCTGGAATACCATTGATACTGATCTTTTTTCCACCAAGCAGTGAAGTGGGACTTTTAAGTGGCTGAGCCACACATTCAGGGACGGATATCTGTATCCCTCATTCTCTCTTTACCAGTGGAAAATTTGTATCCTATCTTTTGCTGCTGGTATTTCCACTCCACCTCCCTCAATCTCTGAGGCAGTTTGCTTTATGTTTGGAAATCTCCTATTGATCACCTAGTATGTATCTCGGATACAAAAACATGTAAATTTTTTAAAGTCTAGAGACATGAGTCTTTAAGTATGAGTATTTCCTAAATGCGTTATCGTTAGAATGACTGATATTGTATCATTAATCAAAACAACAAAAATAGGTTACCAATTCTGATGAATACTTGTTAAGGAAAATGCTGATGGTAATATGCAGCTCATCTTTAATAAGATGTTATGAATAAATGTTGCTGCTGCTAGAATGAGTGCGGGTTCAATATGAATTCTTTATCTTTAGTTCTTATAACGTGAGCACCAAAGAACTCTGTTTCTATAGGTAGATTATATGTAAAATGCCTTTTTCTAAGAACATCGCTTCATTTTTTAAAACTCACGTGTAGTTATATGCCCCCAAATCACATAGCGGTCTGTCATCAAAGCTATTTTTAATCTTAAAAATTTTTGGAAAGCAAGGAATTAGAAACAAAAGGATGTATTAGGCAGTTAGCATGGTAATTCGTCTTTGGTTTTGTTTTTGGTTTCAGTTTGTGGGACATACACCAAAAAGGCTTTATAATGCTCTAACAAGTAACTATCAATTATACTTTCATTTTATGACTTTAGAAACCCTTTGCTTACTTTAGTATATTCAAGAAAGATCGAAAAACATTTAAAGATTGCTATTTTCCATACACTTTTGCCAATAACATCTCTCTCAATAAAAGTAATTAACAAACTAATTTTTCATCATCAAACCAATTAACAAAATCAGGCTAAGCAGATTTTTTTTTCTTTTCTTTTTATGGCTGCACCCACGCCTGCAGCATATGGAAGTTCCCAGGCTAGGGTCAAATCAGAGCTGCAGCTGCCAGCCACAGCCACATCCACTGCCACTGCAATACCATGTCTGAGCCGCATCTGCGACCTACACTGCAGCGTGCGGCATCACCAGATCCTTAACCCGCTGAGCAAAGACAGGGATCAAACCCACATTCTCATGGATACTAGTCAGATTCTTAACCCACCAAGCCACAATGGGAACTCCAGATTTATTTTTAATGCAAATGAATATGCTAATATGAACCTCAAAGAGTATTGTAAGTATCACTAAAAAATAGATACCACCTTGCAGATGGGTTATAAAAATCAGTCAGGACCAAAACAATATAGAATCTATAATTTAACCATTTCATAATATTCAAAAACAAAAATAGATGTATGTGCTCTTGTGCTTAATTCATAATAAAGGAATATTATATGCAGCTGAAACTATGTTATTTAGGAAGCAAGGATGGCCTGGAGTCTTTTGTCAGTGTCTGTTTGTGTCTATATTAAATGCATCCTGGGAGTTCCCATCGTGGCGCAGCAGAAACGAATCTGACTAGGAACCATAAGGTTGCAAGTTCGATCCCTGGCCTTGCTCAGTGGGTTAAGGATCTGGCGTTGCTGTGAGCTGTGGTGTAGGCCAGCAGCTACAGCTCCGATTAGACCCCTAGCCTGGGAACCTCCCTATGCCACGGGTGCAGCCCTAGAAAGACAAAAAGCATTCTTGCCAGTTACCATTGGCGTTCCTTTCGTGGCTCAGCAGTTAATGAACCTGACTAACATCCATGAGGACTAGGGTTCAATCCCTGGCTTCACTCAGGGTTAAGGATCCGGCATTGCCGTGAGCTGTGGTGTAGGTTGCAGACTCGGCTCCGATCCCGAGTGGCTGTGGCTGTGGTGTAGGCCGGCAGCTAAAGCTTTGATTGGACCCCTAGCCTGGGAAACTCCATATGCCTCGGGTACAGCCCTAAAAGTCCAAAAGGAAAAAAAAAAAAAATGCATTCTGGTGTTGGACATCTGTGAATAATTAAGCAAGGGTCATATGCGATAATTCAGAAATGGTTCCCGGAGTTCCCGTCGTGAAGCAGTGGTTAACGAATCTGACTAGGAACCATGAGGTTGCAGGTTCCATCCCCAGCCTTGCTCAGTGGGTTAAGGATCTGGCATTGCCGTGAGCTGTGGTGTAGGTCGAAGACGCGGCTCCGATCTTGCATTGCTGTGGGCTCTGGCGTAGGCCAGTGGCTACAGCTCTGATTCGACCCCTAGTCTGGGAACCTCCATATGCCGCGGGAGCAGCCCAACAAATGGCAAAAAGACAAAAAGGAAAAGAAAAAAAAAGAAAGAAATGATTCCCTTAATGATCAAAATTTTCCTGCATATTTAGAGAAAGTAAAAGTGTGTGTGTGTGTGTGTGTGTGTGTGTATATAGATTCCTGATTCAACAGCCAGTATAGAATTTTAATTTTTTGTTAAGAGGAGGCAGAAATAGTAAACACTTTATAATATGAAATATGAAGAGTATTGACTTTACTTGGAATAAATATTTTATTACGTAATTTAAAATAATGTGAGCTTTAACTACCTCGCTAAATAATGCACACCAAATCTAAAAGGAATGACATAAAATTTTTATCGGCAAGTGGGATCCCATGCTCAGTATACGAAGTTGGTAGTCCCTGAAAAATATATGTTACCTTTAAAAGAAGGAGCTGCTTCAACTGCTCAAAATATCTTTCTCTCCAGCTGGTGGTGGGCCTCAGCATGAGTGCCAGTCAGACAGGCCAATCATAAGTGCTTATACTAAATACATGGCAGCGGGGGTCGGGGGGGGTCATTTCGACAATCCAGTCAGTATTTCTTCACCATTTTCATTTTGTTCACACTCAGATTCCCCCACCAGAGCAATGCATTTCCAGACAAGCATCAGGAGAAAAAAGAAAAACCATTCAACTGCAATTGGGCAAAAATTGCCGTCCCCGCCACAGCCACATTCTATAATATATCTGATTTTAGAACCCCCCTAATGAGGGACAGGGTCCCCCCACGAACATCACCCTGCGTCACACTCAGCAATGCCTGTGAGATAAGCCGACCCCTCAAGTCCTAAGGGGGGGTGCTTCGTGCCTGACTATTCCCTAAAGGAAGATTTCCTTAAAAAATAGATTTACAACAGTTCCTCTGTGTTCAGCTCAGTGGTGAGAATGAGTCTCGCTTTCTAAAGTAGAAGGGCTGTTTTTAAAAGGGGCCGTGGTAAGGGAAAGGCCACAGGGGGTCCGGATCCAGCACGCCTGGACGTGGCACTCTGGAGTGGATTCCTTCAACTCATCCGCTCTTGAGAACTAGAAAGTCTCGCCATGGCCCCAGGAGCCAAGGTCACCTGCGTAAGGGGCCACAGTGGTGCTGCTTTTGACCCAGTGAGGCTCCCAAGTGGCCAGGACCCGGGCACCAGCCCAAGTCCACACCATACTGAGGCCGTGACTACTTGGCATGCGTTGACATCATTGTCATGGTTTCAGCCGGCTGCATTTCATGGATTCATAGTCTCAGCTGGCAGGGACTCCGAAAGCTCCTGGTACCATCCTCTGATTTAAGAGACGAGACATCAAAGACTCCGTGGGATTTCCCATGACGTGCCAGCCAGAGTCAGAACCCGCCTGGGGTGTCCTCCTCAGCCTGCTGTCTGGATTCTGGGTTGATGATGGATGACATTGAAGGAAGGGTCACGAGGCTGGGAAGCTCCCCGTTCCATCCACTGTTGGGGCTCTACTTCCCAAGTAGCTGCTAACCAATGGGGACCACAGGAAAATCAGAGGAACTTCAGACTTCGGCAGCGTCTCCATTACAAACTCCCGGATCCGAAGCATTCTGAGAAAAAGACAGATATGAACTAAATTTTCATCCTGTCATTTTTATTACATAGTGTGCATGCTTTACTATAATTTTTTTTTTCAGTATGTCTCAAAACATTTTTCTTTTCTTTTTTTTTTTTTTTTTTTTTTTTTTTTTTTTTTTTTTTTTTGTAATTGATCCACCATAGTTTTCAGATAGCCAAGCTAAGGGCAGTATGGTTCTCAGTGGGATGACCAGTTAAGCATGCCCTCTGGGAATTCCTGAGAATCTAATGGTCATTCGTAGGAAGGGCTTTGGGAGAATCCAAACTTGGAACGGGAGGAGACAGAACCACGGTTATGCCGGACAGATACGTGAGCTGCTAGGGGCGGCCCCCAAGCTCCCTTGGGCAGCAGAAGTCTTCTCCCCGTTGGCATGCTTGACCCCTCCCTCATTGCCGTGTATTCCCACTGCCCCCGCCTCCCCACCGCTACAACGACAGCACCTAGCACACTCTTTTTTAACATTTTGTTTTAAAGTATAGTTGATTTATAATGTTTCTTCAGTTTCTGCTGTACAGACAAGTGACTCAGGCATATATATATATACATATATATATTCTTTTTTTCGTATTATCTTCCATCATAGTCTGTCCCAAGCGATTGGACATAGTTGTTGACCACTGTGTCCCAGCACCTGGCACATACATAGACATGATAAATATTTGTTGGGTGAATTATAAATGAATAAATGAGTAAAGAAGCATGAATAGGAATGCTTATCTCACAGCCTATGCAATGTGACATGGTGGCCAGAGCATTCTCATTAAAAGAAAGGTGTGTCTCTCAAGGCACGTTCAAGGTCAGTGAAGGTGCCATCTGCAGGCGTCTTGTCTATGGAAGTACCACTTGAGGGCCTGAGCCCTCTCCCCTCCTTCGTGAGCCAACCTCCCAAGCTACCCTGCAGGTCTGCCAGCCTTCCAGTCTTGGGGCAAAAATGTGAGTCTTGAGGGTTCATATTGTGGCTCAGCAGGTTACAAACCTGACTGGTATCCATGAGGACGTGGGTTCAATCCCTGGCCTTGCTCAGTGGATTAAGGATCCAGCATTGCCATGAGCTGTGGTGTAGCTCGCAGATGAGGCTAGGATCCCGCATTGCTGTGTCTGTGGCATAGGCCAGCAGCTGTAGCTTCAATTGGACCCCTAGCCTGGGAACTTCCATATGCCGCAGGTGCGGCCCTAAAAAAGCAGCAACAGCAACAACATGAGCCTGGCCATCAGGAAGAAGGTGGGGAGAAGCCAGGCACCCCGGCCGTGGGTCAGCAGTGCTAGAGGCCTGGTCAGCTAAACCGGCAGAACGGCCGTCCAGGGCTCCCACAGTCATCTGCCTGACGCAACATGGTTTTCAATACGCACACGTGCACACACGTGTGTGTGCGCATGCAACACACACACACACACACACACACACACACACACACAAGAAGATAGAGATCTTTCAAAGGTAGAAGTGCTCAGGCAGGAAAAGAAAAGTGAAAGGAATAGGAATGTGCTTTTCGTTGTGCCGTGAAATATGTGTGAATTGCTGCTTCTTGAGTGAAGCAGTAACAGATGACAAAGAATTACCCTTTAAACATGTGGAAAAACACTCACAGAATATAGCAAACCCTCTGAACAATCCAACACATGCCACAGCCCAGCACACTGAGAAACACAGGAAGGCTTCGTGACCTTTGTGGCTGCTGTCCCCAAAAGTGGCCACCTGCAACGTCTTCCCGTGTCACTGGTGTGGCTGACAAAGGCACGGAGCCCAGGATTCCCAGGGTTCTGGCCACTCCTCTGAGCCCGGGGGCCTGGCCCACCCTCTTGTCCCCCCCTGCCCATCACTACAGGAATCTGACACATCTACACCTCAGCGTCAGATACCCTCAGGACAGCACTCTGTCTGGGGAAGAGCTGGAGGCCTTTGATAAAGCGCTGTGTTCTAAGCCAATTACTGCCGTATTTCACTGAGAATGTGCGTGCAAGGAAGAACTTGGCCTCCACTTCAGTGGGGTTGAGGTTTGTGGCTCTGAGGAAACGCTGCCCACAGACAAAGTGCCAAGTGTATGATAACAGAGCATCAGCCACAGGTGAGCCTGTGCCTAAACCCAGAGCTGTGCAGAGAGGCGCTAGGGCCGCCCGTAAACCCTCGGCTGGGACCACCCTCTGTTGGGACCCCCTGAGCCCAACCCCCAAACCAGCAATTTCTCTCCAGGGGTGGAAACTTGCCTTTTGGGTGTATTCACAAGAGTTGTTTGGAGTTCCTGTTGTGGTGTAGCAGAAACAAATCAGACTTGTGTCCATGAGGATTCAGGTTCGATCCCTGGCCCCACTCAGTGGGTCGGGGATCCCGCATTGCCATGAGCTGTGGTGTAGATCACAGATGTGGCTCAGATCCCACGTTACTATGGCTGTGGCATAGACCAGCAGCTATAGCCCCGATTCAAACCCTAGCCTGGGAACCTCCACATGCCATGGGAGGTTAAAAATTAAAAATTAAAAATAAATTAAAAGAGTTGCTTTAGGCTCAGATTGTGCCTGGACAGAAATGGCTTGTTTTGTGAGTCAGAGGAGACAAATTGCTGAACCAGCGCGTATGTGAGTGTGCACATTGGGAGGGCGAAAGTGAGGCTTGTTAAAAGCCTGAGAGCTGGCGTTCCCGTTGTGGCGCAGCAGAAACGAATCCAACTAGGAACCGTGAAGTTGTGGGTTTTATCCCTAGCCTCACTCAATGGGTTAAGGATCTGGCCTTGCTGTGAGCTGTGGTGTAGGTCACAGACGTGGCTCAGATCTGGTATTGCTGTGGCTGTGGCATAGGCCGGCAGCTACAGCTCCGATTGGACCCCTAGCCTGGGAACCTCCATGTGCCATGCGTGTGACCTTAAAAAAAAAAAAAAAAAAAAAAAAGGCTGATAGTTTATTCTTCCATGACACTTGTTAAATGCAACTATTATGGATTTATAGATTTGAATAACTCCAGTCCTACCAAACACCTAAATGTAGAAAATAGTAGAAGCTAAAAAAATTTATCTTTAGAGAGAGAGAAAAAAAAATAGGTGATTGATAATAGGTAAATGTAGACAGATAAGTGATTAGATGGATAGAGATGATAGATAAATAGGTAGACAGACAGACCGATGGATCTCTATGGATGATATAGATAGAGGAAGGACGGGAAGGAGGAAAGAAAGTCGTATATCCACATTTCGAAGCACCTTGAAGTTGTATTTCATTTTCACATGTCAGATTCCATGTAATAACTGCTCATTATTAGCAACTCAGACAAGAGATGGGGGCTAACATTGCCTCATAAATTTGGTGGCTTTTCAGTGGACCCTGAATAGAGGAATGAAAAGTTCTTGAGTGGGTCCTGAGTTCTGATCCCAGCTGCATCTTCTAGAAGCTGGTGCCCTTGGAAAATTTTTCCAATTTCTACGCACCTCAGTTTCCTCATCTGAAAATGTAGATGATAATAGTACTAGGGTTACTGCGAGAATAAAACAAGGCAGTTGAAACAAAGCACTATTATAATACAGCGTCTGGGGCTCCACGACAATATGCGATCATTACTGAGATACGTGAGCCCCTCACCGGGGATATTCAGAAGCAGTGGCCCTTTTGTTCTCTTTCTTCTGTTTTAGCAATCTCCTTTTTTCCCCTCTTCCTCTTTTTCTGTGTTGTTTATCCATGTTCCCTCTTGACTCACCTCGGTTTCATGCCCCTGAAATTCACACTCCCCATTAACTGCCTGGATGGCTGTCATCCCTTCCCATGGGTCCCCTTAACACCCAACTTGGAAAACACACCACACTGTCAGTCCTTCCATGTCTGGGCGTGACAGCGGGACTTGTCTTTTGAAGGATGGCAGGACAGACCACCGCACCTCCCGGGAGTCCTGGGCCCCACATGATGGTTTAAAAATGCCTCCTCTCCTGGGAAACATGGGCGCCCGCCATCCAAATGCGAGGGCTAAGGACCCCACCATGGGTCTCGTCTGTGTTACTCATCGGACTGTATTTCGCAAAGCCCAAATCATGAGCACTGGGACAAATGAGCCTCCTTGCAAGTCGTGATGAACCTGATTGCCCCAAACGCAGCTGCAGTCTTGACTCCCATGAGAAGGCACCTCACTGGAGAGCTGTGAGCCACCTTCGCCGTGTCTCACGGGCAGTAGCCTTGGGCATCCATCGGTTCTTGCTCTGGTGCATCAAGGAGGAAAAGGGAGGAAACGGAAGCCCTGCCAGTTCTCATCTCGGACAATGAGGGCGATGAGAAGCTTGGAGACCAGCCCTGGATGCGTATTGATCCACAGACCTAAGCCGTCTCTCGCCGCAGCGCATCCCCACGGCTCTTCCCCTGAGCCACGGGACCCGCAAGTGTCGTCAGCTTTCATGTTGGACTGTAACACACGTAGTGATACCATTGTAATGCAGGGATAGCATTTCAGAGGCTGCATGTTTAAAATTTATTTTATTGAAGTAGAGTTGATGTACAGTGTTGTATTAACTTCCACTGTACAGCAAAGTGATTCAGATATACATGTATGCATAATATATATCCTTTTGCATATTCTTTTCCATTACGGTTTGTCACAGGATACGGAACATAGTTCCGTGTGCCACACAGTAGGACCTTGCTGGGGTTTGGGGGGTTAATTGTTTTTATTACCTGATTTACAATGTTGTGCCAATTTCTGAGGACCCTGCTGTGTATCTATTCTGTGTACTATAGTTTGCCTTTGCTGATCCCAAAATCCCAGTCCTTCTCTCCCCCACCCCCCCTGGCAACCTCACGTCTGTTCTCTCTGTCTGTAAGTCTGATCCTGTTTCATTAATAAGTTCATTTGTGTCATTTTTAGATTCTACATATAAGTGATATCATATGATATTTGTCTTTATTTCCCTTGGTGTGTTCATCTCCAGGTCCATCCATGTTGCTGCAGATGGCATTATTTCATTCCTTATCTGGCTGAGTCGTATTTCATTGTATATATGCACCACATCTTCTTTATCCGTTCATCTGTCAGTGGACATTTAGGTGGTTTCCATGTCTTGGCTATTGTGAATAGCGCTGCTGTGAACATACAGGGGCAGGGAACTTTTTGACTAAGAGTTTTAGCTGAGTATGTGCCCAGGACTGGGATTGCTGGATCCTGCGGTGACTCTGTTTGTAGCTTTCTGGGGAACCTCCATACTGTTCTCCACAGTGGCTGCACCAACTTACATTCCCACCGATAGGTTCCCTTTTCTCCACCCCCCGCCCCCAGCATTGTTTGTAGACTTTTTAATCATGGCCGTTCTGACTGGTGTGGGGTGGTACCTCGGTGTAGTTTTGACCTGCATTTCTCTAATAATTAGTGATGCTGAGCATCTTTCCCTGTGCCTGTTGGCAGAGCCACACTGGGATGCGGGGTAGAGCAAACTCCTGGCATACAGACCCTTCGTGTTATGTCTCCACCCTCGAGCCTCCAACCCGTTCAGTGGAAAGCCTCTGGGCTCTGTAATCCAACCAGCCTGTTTGCATCCCAGCTTTTAGACTCACTAGCAAGGAAAAAGTAGTACATTAACTTCTCTGGTACAGTTTCCTCCAGTGTCAGAGAGAGAGAGTGTGTGTGTGTGTGTGTGTGTGTTTGTGTGTATGTGTATGTGAAGACAGAGAAAGAGAAAGAAAGAAAGGTCTACCTCAATGCCTAGGTGCTCAGTAAATGTTGGTTTCTCCCCCAAAGATTCACAGAAATAGGAGAGACCCTCAGGCTCCACTTACTGAGCACTGGCCTATGATGACACTGGAGAACTACTACTTGCTTCAATTCTTCCCATCAAAGCCATTCCCATAAGCTCCTCCACAAGGCGGTCCAACTTTTCAGAGCATTTTTCACAAGGAAATTCTTTCCACCTCTTTGCAATTGTCCCTTCATTATCAAGCTGTAGAACAGCTTCCTATCACCCAGGGCTCTTCCAGCGACTCCAGGACAAGTTCTCTTCATTCCCAGATACTTTTGTTCCTTCCATATGTTAATTATTCTCCATGGCCTTGTCTCAATCCTCCCCAAAATCTCCACTTCCTGGGTTGGTACAAGCCGTGGCCCTGGGGTGAGAATTACTCTACCAGGGACAGTTAGTGGCCCCTGCTAGTTCCTATCTTCATGCTTTCTCAGTAACATCTTCGGCTTGTAAACATCTAGTCTGTAGACTTAAAAAAAAAAAAAAAAAAAAGGAAAAGAAGAATAAATATTGAATTGACTCATTCAGCTGATATTGGTGCTTTGCTAATCAATAGATACACAATAACGGAACCCAGTCAGAGTTCCTGCCCTCCTAGGACAAATGGTAGCACATGAGGTCCTCTGACGGAACAAACAGGACACCATGGGAGAGACTGGGGGGCAGTGGGGAGGTGGGAAGGGGCCTGCTCTAGCAAGAGTGCCCAGCAAGAGTGCACAGAGACGTCTTCTCTAAAGAGGCAACGTTAAACTGAGACCAGCAAACTTGATGTATCCCAGCCTGGGCCTGACAAGGCTTCTGCATCCATAAACATTTTGCTCGTCATTGGCCCCAAATCAAGGGGTTTTAAGATGTTCTTTGTCATCCTCCTTCCAGAGCTTGCCAAACACAGACCATTCCCCAGCTGAGTAAGTGTTCTTCGCGCATGGATAAGCATACAAGTGTCCCAAGTAAGATTTGGGCAGTAACAACACGTAGCTAAATCACAGCCCTAGCCACCCTCCTCACAAGGATGCCAAGAGGTACGCAGCATCTATCAACTCTTACCTGCTTGCAGGCTGACACCCTGTCCAGGGGAAAGCAACGTAAGAGCATAATGACAACCCTTCAGACCCTGGAGGAGAAAGAAAGATAGACTCTAAAGCCCCGCCGTGCCTTCGGTGATCACACTTTCTCAAATGAGGAAGGCGAACCAGACCCACGCAAGGATGTCATCAATTAAGGATGCTGATATTCCCAAACCCATTGCAGCTGTCAGGTCCATTCCGAGGGTACCGCGCTGCTCATGATGGATCAAGGCCTTCGGTTGTCAGTGCATTTTTCACTTAATAGGATACTGAGAAGTGGATTTATAGGAAATATAAATGCTTTCTAAAAGCCACAAACAAAATGTCTGAATGCATGCCCAGCTTGTCCCATACTTTGGTCCACAGGCTGTGAGTGATGTGGCAGTTGATGTCTGCGACACTGAAAGAGGGCCTCCTTGTTTATGGTCGAGAATGCAAGGCCAGAGCGTGACTTCTCGTTTGGAAATTGCCAGCTCAGAAAAAGAAGCAGCTTTAAAAATACCAGTCATCGGCCTCCAGGACATTTTTTTTTTCTTCTTCCTCTCTTCTCCTTTTTCTTTTCCTCTCTTTCTTTCTCTTTCTTTCCTTTGTTCTTTCCTTCTTTCTTCCTCTCTTAAATTTCTTCCTTTTCCTAAATTCTTTGACTATAGAGAGAGGGAGAATACTAAAGAAACAGGACAATGAAGTATAAACAAAAACAGTATGTAGAAGAATATAGCCGTTCATCCAATATAAAAAGGAGATAGAGGCATAATTTTCCTAGAATTCTATTTTTGTTTTCTTGGGGGGGGGGTTGTTTGGGGTTGTTACTGTTTTTGCCTTTAACTCCTGAGCTTTGTTGGGATCATTGCTTTTACCAACTTTTCTGCAGATCTCTCACTAGTTCTCTCAAATGATGGCTTGTAGTAAAATCTGAAAACAGTTTTCTTTACTGTATATGTTTCCATAGTGGTCCCCGGTTGACAGAAACCGTATATCGAGCGTCTAAAAGGAAATCCAGGTCATTCTTTTTTATCAAAACTCTTTACCTCTAAAAGTCATCAAATTCTAAGGTCTTTTTGCTAAGAGTATAATAGCATCTTGTCAACACTACTGATATTAAATCGGACTCATATACTGAGGCCAGAATAAACCAGATAACCTATAATTTAAAAAAAAAAAAGTATTTCAAAATTTGAATAATTTCCCTACTCATGATGTGATTTGTTCTATGAAGACACTGTACATCATTTTTTCTTATGCTGACTTTATGCACCTTTTAACTTCTCTCTGGCTCTCTGATATGGTCCCTGTAAAACTGTATAACAAGCAGGGCTGGAAACTGGACCCAGAGGTAAACGTCTTTCTGGTCTACCTCCCTCCTGTGCTCTCAGGGGCTTCCCATCTTGCTTTGTTAATGAAGAAGGCAGGTCTTCTGCACAAGTTACAAAGGGCTCTCTCTGAACTCCCTCATGCTGATCCCTCTTAGTTTTTAGTGAAGGCCGGGCTCTGGTTATGACCCAGAAAGTGGCTAAACTCCGGGCATAACTGCCAATCCCCAGCTCCCCGTCTGACCGCTTTTCTACCACTTTTGGAGGGAAATTCTGCACCTACTAGTTCATTGTTTAGAAAAGATTGATTTTTTTCTATTTGAAGTATCTCCATGTAAGTTGGGAATTTCCTGTGTTTAAGCTCATACTTACACATCCCTGTGAGTATTGATTCAAAATAGCAGCGAGGAATGGCTTGGCTCTTCCCAGCTGTGGTGAAAAGGAGCCCTCAGCTTTCCTGGAGCCACCCGGAGGGTAAAAGCTCAGCCAGATGGATTTCAATTTATTTCAGAGGCATTTCTTTCTCTCTGTCTGTTGCTTCCCCAGTCACTGCCCTTGGGGCCTCTCCATCTTCAGTGGTTCAGGTACAAAATGAAAGTTAACAAAGAATAGGGATTTCAGGGCAATCGGAATTGCAGAGAAGCGAATTGAGGAAAATCGCAAATACTATCACACATTACTTAGTTGGCAAAAGAGAAAAAACGTAGCCCGGCGCCTCGTGCAGGGTGCAACAGCAGTAGCTGTCCTCCTGGTTGAGTGCAGGGGGAAAGCCTGTTCCCTCCGGGCTCTTCTGCCTGACTCCCCTTGATGATGCACAGGAGACTCCCCTACTGTCCATGGACTTGGACTCGGACTAAGACGGATGATCCGCCCCCCACTTTCCAAGGGCAAGACAGCCATTGGGCCATCTCTTCATTCCATCGCTTTTTTGCCCTAAGACTTCAGGTTTCTCAAACACACGCTTACAAACACCCGTTGTCCTCACCACACGTTCACCCTGGTCCTGTCCCCACCTGCCAACAGCCGCAAAGTGCTGGGCCAGCGCCCCTCAGAGGAGGCTCTGACGCCCCCCTCGCCTCTGCCCTCCAGCCACACGCACTGTCTTCAGCTCCTCAAATGCCCTCGCCCAGCCCTTCTCAGGACCCTGGAACCCTGCTCTGAAGTTCTGCACAAGCACCACCCTGCCTCACTCCCCTTGCCCTCAACCAAACCTACCCGTGGTTCCACCCCCCACCCCAAATCACCGCAGGGAAGGCTTCTCTAACCTCTGAGCCCAGGTTAGGTGCCTTTAATACAGAGGCTGGCAAAAGCAGCAGGGACCCTTGTAATTATACTCGTGTTGGTGCGATGACTTGATCAATGTCTGTGTCATTCAGACTCCGCTACATGTCATCAGATTCCGCACTGGTTTCTCCTCACCAGCTCAGCATCCGATGCCTGGGACATTCTGGTCACTCAGGGCCTTCTGGCCCATAAATGATGAGGGCACTTGTATTAACAGTGAGCTGGACTGCAAGACAGAGAAACTGAGGCCAAACCCAACCAAGGGAGGAATTGGGAAAACAAGGAGTTTTAGGC
Organism: Sus scrofa; assembly: GCF_054392235.1. NCBI lineage: Eukaryota > Metazoa > Chordata > Mammalia > Artiodactyla > Suidae > Sus > Sus scrofa. The sequence continues at coordinate 6,686,882 of NC_139383.1, forward strand.
TTTAAAATTCTTGAAGTCAAGACTGAGGACTCCCTGGTCCCGGGTCAGCAAGATACGGTTCCCACCAGAAGGAGGCAGTTTTCCAAAATGCTCCTGAGCGTGGTGGCAGAAGCTGAACCCTGAGACCTTCGGAAGCTGCTAAAGACATGGCCTTGCCCTCTCTGCACGTTTGAAAGAAGGATATTTTCCTGCACATTCATGATTTTTTTTATTTTATTTTAAAAATCCGATTTTTAAAAAATGTAGCAAGCCTCTCCTGTGTGCCGGGCACCATGCTAGGAACTTTCCTCCCATCCAACCTCCACGGCAGTCCCTTTAGCAGGTGTCCACTCCCCACCTGACCATGGAGTGAATCCACGTTCGGGGAGGCTGAGCCGCCCCATTGGCCAGCGACGTCATCAGGGCAGGAGCCATGACTGGAACCTGGGATGTGAGCAGAATCAAATGCTTGGCCTTACAGAAGGCAGAGGAGGGGCCCTGTGTGCAGTGGTTAAGAACCTGGACTCTGAGTCAAGATCACCTGTTTTGGGCGTTCCTGTCGTGGCGCAGCGGAAATGAATCCGACTGGTATCCATGCAGATGTGGGTTCCATCCCTGGCCTTTCTCATTGGGCCGGAGATCTGGTGATGCCGTGAGCTGTGGTGTATATGTAGGTCACAGATGTGGTTCAGATCCCATGTTGCTGTGAGCTGTGGTGTAGGCCAGCAGCTGTAGCTCCGATTGGACCCCTAGCCTGGGAACCTCCATATGCCATGGGTGTGGCTCTAAAAAGCAAAAAACAAAAAGATCATCTGATTCATTCAACACCCGCTCACCCAAGAGGAGCCTAATGGAACATGACAAGTCCATGTCCTGTGGGAGCCAGGAACAGGAAAAGAGCATGAAGTGAAAACTAGGGAAATCCTATAAAATTGGATTGCGATGATCATCGTACAACTATAAATGTAATAAATTCATGGAGTAATAAAAAAATCAGTAAACAAATAAATAACAAAAACTAGGGAAACCGAATAAACCACAGACTTCAGTTAATAATAATGTATCAAGGGAGTTCCCACTGTGGCTCCATGGGTTAAGAACCTGACATAGTGTCTGTGAGGATGTGGATTTGATCCCTGGTCTCACTCAGTGAGTCAAGGATCTGGTGTTGCCATGGCTGTGGTGTAGGCTCCAGCTGCAGCTCCAATTGGACCCCTAGCCTGGGAACTTCAGTCAAAAGAAAAGAAGAATAATGTATCAATATTTTTTTAGTAAGTGTAACGAATGTACCGCAATAACGTAAGATGCTCATAACAGGAGAAACTGGGCGTAAATACACAGGAACTCTGTACTATGGTCCCAACGTTGCTGTAAATCTAAACTGTTCTAAAAAGAAAAAAATAAAGTCTATTGAAAAGAAACTACATTGAGCTAGGAGAAATTTAAAAAGAAAGCCTTTCTCGAAGGCAGATGTTTAAAGAAAAATCATCTGGTCCAGTTCTCTGTCAGTCACTTTCTATCAGAGTAGCCTGGAGCCGTCATTGCCCCTTCAAGCCTCTGTTTCCTCTTACGCGAAATGGGCTTCTAAGAGGGGCCCAGGCGAGATAAATGCAGAGTATACAACCCCATGTCTCGTGCCTTCTGCTCAATAGAGGATCGTTGTTATTCTTATTACATATATAGTTATTGAACAGTGACTGTGTGAATATACGACTCTACATCCTTGATGCAAATTACGTATTTGCATTTAATGCATTTTTAGAGACGTGCTTTCATGTTTCCTTTCTAAGGATCTATGATTTTTGGGGGGGCGGTTTCTAAGTAGGCAGCGGTAGCTATCATTTTCTGACTTACACTAAAATACCAGGAAACTCCATGGCCTCTATCTGGAAATACCAATAGGCTTGATAAGCAAAATAAACCACTCGGTGTTTATAGAGTCAGGCAGCTAGATCCAAGGTCCAAACATGGCTTAGAAGGAATTCTTACAATGGTGCTAAAGTTCTAGAAGGAAATGCTACGTGGGAGGCCATACCAAGAGCAAATTGTTGTTCACACTTCAGCTTTGATTTGAAGACACCTGTGAAAGAAAATAATCCTTTCCCAGCACTTACTGGTTATTTTATTTCCAGAAAACATGCTTGTTATTTTAGCAATTGCCTCGGCGTTCCAGTAGGATTTATGATAAATGAACAGTGACACCTACTGGTTGAGGATGATAATATTTATTTACGGGGAGAAGCTACCACTTGCACTTGGCTAGACAGGATCCCCCAAATAATGCCGAATGTTTTGATTTCAAGGAGCCAACGCTGGAGTCTAAACGCAAAAATCAAACTATGTACAGACAGACCCATGAACACAGACAAATTCACTTTCTGGTATGAAAATTGCTCTTTTCTCCTCTAAAATGATTGTGTTTTCTCCCATAAAAATAGGCCTGTCAGAGCTGCTCCAAGTGATTTAGTTCAAGTGCCAAGTAAAAATGTTTGGCTTGAGTCACCTGTTTTTCTTCTCTACGTTGATTAAACAGATCGGCAGAGACTGCTCAAACACACTATTTGTCTAGCTCATTACATATTAATGTTTCCAAAGTAAATTTCCCCTTTCTGTAACTTTGTGATGTAAATATTTTTATTGATAGGCAGTGATGCCTTTTCACGATGGCCTTATCAACTTAACAGGCAGCTTTGGTTAGAAGAGCGAGTAGGGGGAGGAGGAGAAAACCCTGGGCTGACGGTTGACGGTAGGAGATCGGGGCTGTGACATGACCTTGGGCCACAGAGCCTTTGAAGAGGAAAATGAATGGCCCAGGGGCTCAGGTCCACCTGGGCCCAATCCCAGCGGGGGAGCCAGTGAGGTCAGCCTGCAGTCCCCCGGTGTCACCAATGCTGGCGCTGGGTCGCTGACTCCCGGTCTAAAGCAGGCTGGGGGCTGGGTATGAGTGGAAAGTAAGTCGGCCTGCAAACCCCCACCCAGCTTTGCTGGGGGCCCGGCCCGCGGAGACTTATCAGACACAGTTGATTTACGGAAGCCCGTATTTTTGTCCAATTTGGTTCACTGTGTCTAGAGGTTAATGTCCAGGGAGGCAGGAGAGACCAGTCATTGACAACCCAAATCTCCAACACGCTGTGAAGGTCACTTAAGTCAGTTTTCTCATCTGTAAAGCTGTGGGCCTCGCAGCGGTGTTCGGATGATTCCAGGGAATTGTGGGCATGTTACCCCCCGCCCAGAGCCTGGGGAGGAGCAAAGATGGGTTTCTTTTCTCTTCCTCCTTTTAAGACACAAGGCTGGTTCCCAGAGCTGTGGGGGTGGGTAAATGTATACCCTGTAAGTCAGAGGGTACATCCACAAAATGAGGTCATAAAGTCATTTGATAACACTTTCAGACCATCAAGAAGCAGTGGTCAGTGTCTAAACTCTAGATACACAGGCAAGTCCTGTTCTCTCCAGGACTTGCAGCCAGAGGGACCACACCCCACACTCCCTTGCTGGCTCCATGTCCCCCACACCCCTTCCTCAGTCTCCCTTCTCTTCCTTGGAGACTTCATCCCAAAGCTTTAGCTGCTTCTATAGAGATGGCGTCCAGTTCCAGGTCTTTCCAGGGCCAGCTGGACCTCTGGGCTGGGGGAAGAGGTCTTTAAGGCAGAGAAGCTCCTGGCCAGAAGGGATGGCTGGAGTCTGGGCGTGACCATCACGATGTAAAAGGTAGAATTGGCCCGAGCACTCAGCCTGGCCCTGGAAAGCTTCGATTTCTCCCAGTCAGATGCTGCGAGGCACTCCGAGCCTCCAGGACTTTTCTAACAGCAATAAGTCCACCTTCTAATCAGAAACATGGTTAGTCTTTCTTGTTTATTTTAAGATTAAGAGCTGATAGGTAACACTTACTTCTTCCTATCTGATAATTAAGAGCTCACAAAGGAGTTCCCGTTGTGGCTCAGTGGTTAACGAATCCGACTAGGAACCATGAGGTTGTGGGTTTGATCCCTGGTCTTGCTCAGTGGGTTAAGGATCCCTGGTCTTGCTCAGTGGGTTAAGGATCCAGCGTTGCCATGAGCTGTGGTGTAGGTCGCAGACGAGGCTCGGATCCCGTGTTGCTGTGGCTCTGGCGTAGGCCAGTGGCTACAGCTCTGATTAGACTCCTAGCCTGGGAACCTGCATATGCCATGGGAGCAGCCCTAGAAAAGGCAAAAAGACCAAAAAAAAAAAAAAAAGAGCTCACAAAAAAAGATGGTCTCTCATGAGGCAGGAGGCAGTGGATGGGGACAGAGATGGGGGTGCTAACACAGAGTAGGTCTTGGTTCTGTCTCTCTGGAGTTAAGTGGGGACTCCAGAGCCTGAGCGACTGCCCAACGGAGTGTTTTGCACGAGTGTTTAAAGACCCGGCCTCATGCACCCATTGATTAACAAATGCATGTTGGGTGCCCTCTGCAATCTAAGTATGATCAAAAGAAACAAAGGTCCCTGCCTCGTGAGTTTATATTCTACCAGTGAAACAGTCTGAGAAAACAGCTCCCCAATAATTAAATTATCCAGATGTTAAAGTAGAGGTGGCAGACTTTTTCAGTAAGAGCCAGATAGGAAACATTTTTTTTTTTTTTATTGAAGTATAGTTTTGATTTACAAGATTGGGTTAGTTTCCAGGTGCACAGCATCGTAATTCAGTATTTTTGCAGATTTTATTCCATTGTAGTTTATTGCAAGGTATTGGGTATAATTCCCTATGCTCTGCAGTATATCCTTGTTGCTCCTCTTTTCTATACATAGTAGCTGGTATCTATTAATCCCATACCCCTATTTGCCCCTGCCTCCCCTCTCTCTCCTCGTTGGTAAGCAGAAGTTTGTTTTCTGTGTCTGTGATTCTGTTTCTGTCTTGTATATACATTCATTGTATTATTTGTCAGATTCCACATGTAAGTGCTATCATGTAGTATTTGTCTTTCTCTGTCTGGCATTTCACTAAGCATCTTATTCTTCAGGTCCGTCCACATTGCTACAAATGGCAGTATTTCATTCTTTTTATGGCTGAGTCATCTTCTGTTGCATGTATATATTTCACATTTTCTCAGTTCAGTTGTCTGGGTGGCTTCCATGTCTTGGCAACTGTACATAAAGCTGCTACATTGGGGTGCATATATCTTTTCAAATTTAGTGGGGTTTTTTTTTACATTCAGATTCTTTTATTATGGCAAAATATACATACCACAAATTTACCATCTTACCCATTTTTAAGTATACAGTTGCATGGCATTGGCACATTCATATCATTCATATCATCGGCACACCCATCAGCATTATACATCTTCAGTAGATTTTTTAAATTGAGATTCAAATTAGGCTTTTTATTCTTTTTCCAGAGCTATACCCAGGGGTGGAGTTGCTGGGTCCAGTGGTGGTTCTGCTGGGGGGTTCCATGCTGTTCTCCATAGTGGCTCCACCAGTTTACACTGGACAGAACCATGGGAACTTTGAAGGCCATGGGTTTCTGCTCCACTCTTCAGCCCTGCCTGCCGGGTGAAAGCTGCGGTGGACCAAACACAAAGGAGTGGGTGTGCCTGTGCACCGCTTCAATGTCACCAAGTAGTGCGCTGCCCTGTGTGAGAGCAGGGTCACCACTGCGGGACAGAGACAGAGGCGTGAGGTGGGATCCGCAGCGCCTGGGGTGTCGGTTCAGCATTCAGCAAGTAATCCGAGTGAATGCTCCTGAGCCGTGGGTGGGGACAGGGTGCAGCGAGCAGAGATGTGGCAGGGAAGGAATTTGCTGTGTGAGTCTCCGAGGACTCCAGGGCATTGCAAGTCCAGGGAACAGAGAGCCGAACCGTGCCTGTGGCATGTTCTAGAAGAGCTAGATCAGGGTGGCTAAACTCAACAGGGAGGGAGGAAGGAAAGGGGCAGGCGGACTTGCTCAGGATGTGTGGCCCTCTGGGTCACAGCCACGGAGGGGGCGGACCAACTGCTCCAGAATGAGCCAGACTTACCATAGCTCAGGTTGGGAGAGTTCCCGTGGTGGCTCAGTGGTTAACGAATCCGACCAGGAACCATGAGGTTGCGGGTTCCATCCCTGGCCTTGCTCAGTGGTTAAGGATCCAGTGTTGCCGTGAGCTGTGCTGTAGGTCACAGATGCGGCTCGGATCCCGCGTTGCTGTGGCTGTGGTGTAGGCCGGCGTCTACAGCTCCGATTCGACCCCTAGCCTGGGAACCTCCGTATGTCGCGGGTGCCGCATGGGCAGAACCCAGCACAGGGCTTGCTGCTTCGAGGCTGTGCAGTCGATGTGAGGTGGTTTATGACAACCCTTCAAACCTGGATTTGCGTCTGAGCTGAAACGGTTACCAGCTGTACGATCTTCCAAAGGTCCCGCATCCGAGCCTCAATTCTCCACATCTGCAAAATGAGTTTAGAAGAAAAAAGAGTAAAACTCCCTAAATGAATGGTTCTGCTGAGGATGCAGGATGATGGAACTGGTGCTGAGTAGGTCTTCCTTGTGTGATCACGCTTTTCCTGGCTCCTTTGGGGCGTGTTTTAGTGAGGTGACTGGACATGCTCCCGCGGGCTTTTACAGGGGCCGCGTGTCCTTTCCCTGCCTTCTCACGCAGCGTGTCCACTACACACAGTGGACGAGTTGAGCCACACCTGTCAGGATATAAGAAACAGGTGACTTGGTGACAGGGGCTTCGGTGGCTCCCCTGAATGGCAGGCTCTGCATCTCCTCGGAGGAACTGCTGACTCTCTAAGCAGAAGGAAGGAAATTGGTCACACGCCCAGCTCCTCTTCCAAGTGGATTTAATTTCCTGAGAATGAGAAGGGTCAGTATTGAAAACAGCAACCCATCCATGCATAGCCCGAGCAGCTACAGTCTTTGGCAACTGAAGGCTCTCCCCACGCTGGCTCCACACCACCCAGCTCTACAGAGTGAGCCAGGGCCTTTGCTGCAGTTTGAGCTCCAAGCGTCATCAGGAAAACCGCCCGCCTCACGTGGAAGCCAGAGCATCTTGGCACCCCCCCTCCAAGATGCTGCAGAGCCCTGCTTGACCAAAGGATAAAACCCAAATTGCCTGACTTTCTCTACTTTTTAAACCAATTTCAGCCAAAAGGCCAAAAGTGAATAAATAATTATATAGCTGGTATTGTAAATGAGATTGTAACTACGTATTGTAACTACGTATTGTAACTACGTTGCTTATGCGCTTCCAGTAAGAGATGGAAGGACCTCTCAGAGCGGTTTTGCTTTGGGGTGTGTTGGGTGCAGCCCCTGGGGGTGGCTGTCCAGGACCACCTTGGGCCCTGAGCTCCCTTGAATGGGCCTCAGGGCAGCTTGAACAGGAGATGGGGATATGAGGACTAAACGCCAAGCTCCAGAGCTGCAAGAGCCCGGCTGTTGTCCCTGGATGGACATGAACACAGCAGGCCAGGCCATCTCAGCCTCATGGGAAGGGACACTGGGGTGTGCGGCTATGACATGTCCGGAGAGGAGGCTGAAAACGACTCTTGCTAACTGCACACAGAGATCCAGAACTTGGTGTTGGGTCTCCACCTGTTCTCGGGGCTTCAGAAGCAAGATGAACAGCTTGTGCTCCCGGGACTCCTTGGACGGAGAGAAGGAGCAAAGTGCAACTTAAAATCCCACCAACATCCCACCCTGGCTTGTCCTCCCCACCCCGTCCTGGAGGAAATGCCGAGAAGGAGTTTAACTCTCCCTTTTGGGTCATTTGGAGTTTTTTCTTTTCTTTTTTTTTCCCCCAAATATTGTACCTGTGATAGAAAGTTTAATTAGCTCCAGAATCTAAGCTAATAAGTGACAGTGGTTCTTGATGGCTGTTTATCACATCTAAGTATAAGAGTTTCACAATTTTGCAAAACAAATTGAGTAACCCCCTCCCCACCAATTTTTGCAATTGGGAACAAAGAGCCTCTCTTTCCTCCTCTCTCCTCCTTCCTTTGTCCCTGTGTCCTCCCTGCTTCATCAGTTTCCTCCTCTTACGGTGGCAGGAGAGAGAACAGAGAAAGGGAGAGATGGATGGAGCCCACCCTGGCTGACTCCACGCCCTCCCACTGCGGGAGGTTTGCCTTGTAATTAAAAAGTGCATCCTCGAATTGACTTTCTCAGAGACGGGTGAGGCAACAGCTCATTTGTCTGACTTCATCCTTGTTCCCAGGCAGCTCCCTTCTCGGCCTGAATCATGTGGGTGCCGTGGACAGAAAGCCATGGCCCCTTCTTGGCTGGCCAGACCACAGGTGACCCTGGGACCAGCCCAGCCCTGTTCTTCTGCAGGCTTCCTTTCCCAAGCCCCTTCCTGCCCCTCCCACTGCCCCAGGGTTTCACGGCCCCCCTGCTGGCTCATCCACAGCCAGTGTGCTAGCCACCTCTCCTGAGCCCTCCTGCCCCCCCATCCTCTCCCCCAACTCCCACTGCAGTATTCCTACCTTGGGTTCCATCCCCAACTGGCCACATTCCCGGGGCTACTGTAATTCACTCCACTAACCTGTGATGAGATGCTGATGAATCGCGAAAATAGTCATTTTCTTTTCCGTAGTATACATATGACTGGTACACGGCCTCGCCTCTAGTGGAAGAGACTCAGGCAGGGGGAAGAGGAGGGAGGCCAGGACCCTGGCAGTGACATGGGGCGTGTGATGGGGAGTCTGGCACCGACATGTCAGATCATGCTTTTGAGGCCACCGTCCACAACACTCAGCAGTGCTGCCCTGGTACCCAGCCCTCCTCTCTTCAGGCTCTTTAGTAGCTGCCCCTCTGCTCTTTGAGGGTTTGGAAAGGCAATGCCATTTGCACAGCAGCCTAATTAAGTGCCACCAGAATAAAGCTTAATCCTGAGATATTCTAACCCAGTGGACAGCAGGACTGAGTACTGAGTGTCTAGGCCAGTGGACTGAGTACTGAGTGTCTTAGCCCAGTGGACTGAGTACTGAGTGTCTTAGCTCAGTGGACAGCAAGACTGAGTACTGAGAGTCCTAGCCCAGTGGATGGCGGGACTGAGTACTGAGTGTCCTAGGCCAGTGGACTGAGTACTGAGGGTCCTAGGCCAGTGGACAGGAAGGTACAGAGGGCAGGCACTGAACACATCTTTGGCGTCCATTTCTGTTTCCATTACAAACCACAGAAATTGAAGCATAGTTGATGCTTAATAAGCATGTGCTGAACGAGTGAGTGAGTGAATGAATGAATGAACACATCCCCGGGCCATGAGTTGATGCCACATGCAGCTGCCCACGCAGCCCCGGTGTTTACTGCCTCTGTCATGCCTGTCACCATGGCTTCTAGATCTCTGCCACAGGGCCTCTGGGGTCCCATCAGCAAAACAGAGGTAATAAATCTTGCCTCATAATGAAACCAGAGCTTACAAACGTCCTGGAAAAACTGCAGTGGTTTATATTATTGCTCGCAGGATTACCTTATCGATCTACACAACACAATCAGCGAAGGGGAGGCAGCATGGGTGCCCCGCCTTCTTTCGACTCGAGGGCATGGTTTCAGGTGGCGAGCCCACCTACTGGACACCAGAATTTGTAAACACCTCAAGCCGTCCGCCCTCCTTCCTCTTATCTTTGTGTGTGGGGGATAACTTGCTTTGTTTTTTCAGTTTGATCATCTGCTTTAAGGAATCCCCAACCCCCCTGAGGATTAAATATTCTGTTAGTTCCTTGATTATTTTCTCTGCTTGGTGTTGTGGGCATCTAGTCTCCTCATTTCATGAGAATAGACAATGTGTTTCTTTTTCTTCTTCTTCTTCTTCTTCTTCTGTTTTAGGGACACACCTGCAGCAGATGAAAGTTCCTGGGCTACGGGTCAAATCAGACCTGCAGCTGCTGGCCTACACCACAGCCACAGAAATGTCAGATCCTTAACCCAGTGAGCTAGGCCAGGGATCAAACCTGTATCCTCGTGGATATAGTCGGGTTCTTAATCCGCTGAGCCATGATGGGAACTCCAACAATGTGTTTCTTTTCTTTTCTTTTCTTTTTTTAATTATTTTTATTTTTTTCATTATAGCTGGTTTATAGTGTTCTGACAGTTTTTTACTGTACAGCGAGGTGACCCAGTCACACATATATGTATACATTCTTTTTTTCTCACATTATCATGCTCCGTAAGTGACCAGATATAGTTCCCAGTGCTGTACAGCAGGATCTCCTTGCTTATCCATTCCAAAGGCAATCGTTTGCACCTATTAACCCCAAATTCCCAGAAAACTGTATGGAGGTACCTTAGAAAACTATACATAGAACTACCATATGACCCAGCAATCCCACTCTTGGGCACAGATCTGGACAAAACTTTCCTTGAAAAAGACACATGCACTCGTATGTTCATTGTAGCACTAGTCACAATAGCCAAGACATGGAAACGACCTAAATGTCCATCGACAGATGACTGGATTAAGAAGATGTGGTATATATACACAGTGGAATACTACTCAGCCGTAAAAAAGAACAAAATACTGCCATTTGCAACGATGTGTTTCTAATGGCGCTGTTTCTGCCCTCACATGACTCATCGAGCCCTCCTGTCACATCCCTCCACCCCCTCCCCCATGGGGTGGTGCTTGCCCAGTTCTGTTGCCTCCTCATCATGACCTGTGTGACCTGTGACAGATGAGAGGGGAGTGCAGGAAGCACTCACTCTCCCCACCTCGCTGTGGCCTTAGTCGCTGTGAGGGCTGTGCAGACTTAAAAACTCACACTGGCAGCCCCTCACCACCAGTCCAGAGGACCCCAGAGTAAAAGGCCGAGTGCCCGGCCCACGGCTCAGGGGTTGGACATGCTTCCTCCAGGCTGGGGAACGACTGACAAAGATCTGGGTCCAGCAGTTGAAAGAGGGGCTCAGAGCAGCAGCTCCAGCTGCCACTTCCAGGCTGGTGGGGATGCAGAGGCGACCAGCTCTGGTATGAGGGCCACCACCTGCTGTTTGCCCTGTGCTGCTTACACGGACACTGGGGAAAGCCACATCTCTGTTCAAGCAGACACGCTGCACCCCTGTGAGACACACCCACTCACCAGCACACACCCACATTCTCACGCTCACCTTCTGATGCCGGCCCTCGTGCCCACCCCAGACTGCTGCCCCTCCCCGCTTTGGACACCGGCAGTTTTCCCACCCCCCTCTGCTAGGGCAGCCAGCCCTGGAGGTGCCAGGCTGCTGACCCAGCAGATCCCCAGCCCACACAGTGCCTGCCCCCATGGTCTTTTTCATCCTGGCACAGAAACTAAAAAGAACACCAGTGCCCATTTAGCACTTTTATTCATGATACACATAAGACGGAATTTAATCTTCCTGTTTCAAATACTCCCTGAAATACTTTTCAATTCTGCTTCTCAGCTGAAAAGCAAGATAGGGTAAACTTTGTGTGAATGGATCTGCCTCTCCAGTTTATGTAGATACATAGCAGTTCTATTGATCTAAGGGAACCCACCGCAAGGACCTTGGTAATGAGAGACAGCAGGCAAGCGGATATCAAGAGCATGCGTTTCGTGCAGCTGGTCTTGGAGGCTGTAGGGCAGTGGGGATGGGACTTTGAAAGGAAACTGGGTTTATAGCCCACGATTTCAAATAGGGTTTTAAATTCTTATTCCAGGGATTGCTGTTTATTGCAAAAATATCATACACAAGATTGGGGCTTGCTTTCATTTTTATAGTGACAGCCGTATGTGATTCGACTGAACCTTCTGGCAATCTAAAAATAGCCAACAAGCACACACCTTTCCTTTGAAATGAGAAGCGGTTCCAGTGTGAAAGCTGCTGTCTCTGCCCTTGGAAAGGAGCCACCTCAAAGAGGCTGGGTCTTTGCCCCTCTGGCGTATGGCTGAGTGTTGGCCCACCACGTGGTTGTGTGCCACTTCCTGATGTGTTCTTGCAGATGCTACTCCGGGGGCCATCTGGCCATTAGAACCTGGCACGTTAGAAGCACATAATGATCTGATGATAGTCTGAGAGATTTTCTGTCCAAGATGCTTGTAGTATGGAAGGGTATTCTCAGCCACGTAACCACAGTGTTTGAGAAACTGGCTTCCCCCGTCCTGCATCTGAAGACGGGTTGTAGGCTTAGGGACCATTGTGGGGGTCATCCAGAAATGGGCAGCTCCATTCCCTAATATTTTATTTTAATAAAGCAGTGGGAAGAAGTGTCGCTGTAAATTATACCTCTGGACCCTCTTCTACCATCCTCTGATGATTGAAGGGACGCTATGTGGGCACGAAATTTTTAAAATGCTGCAGCCGCGCTTGCCAGCACATTCCCACAAGTCCATCTCCATCCTTCGGCCCCTCCCCATGTCGCGTCTGCACGTACCCAGAGCCACCAACCCTTCTGGCCGAGCTCGCGTCAGCACTCGGCAGGGCCGGGCTGTGAGCCCACCTACGGACTCATCCGAACACCTCTGCAAACTGAAGACCCTCCAGGACTACAAAAGCAAGGCCTGCTTCTCATAACACTGTCCGAAAAGTGTAGAACCACAAAAAGGAAGTAAAGAGAAACCATAATCTTACATAGATGTAGCTGGGATTTTTTTTTGTTTGTTTTTCTTTTTATGGCCACACCTGCTGCAAATGGAAGTTCCCAGGCGAGGGATCTACTCGGAGAGGCAGCTGCTGGCCTGTGCCACAGCCACTGCAATGAGGGATCAGAGCTGCACCTGCCACCTACACCACGGCTCGTGGCAACGCCAGAGCCTTAGCTCACTGAGCAAGGCCAGGGATGGAGTCCCACATCCTCATGGATTCTCATCAGGTTTGTTACCACTGAGCCACAACGGGAGCTCCCATGTGCACATTTTTAAAGCTTTGTATACAAGCATTTTCTCAGTTCTGCAAAGCACATTTTTGTAGAACTTAACACTTTTGAAATGAGGATAATGTTTTAAATTAATGTGGACACTTATGATGGCAGTGTTTTTCCTTTCTTTAGTCAAGCTGTTATTACATTGAAGGAGCCCTTTACAATTAATGTCAGCACCGTGGACTCCCTCCCAGGAGCCTGGTGTACGGCGTGTGGTCCCTCCTGCCAGCAGAGTGGGGCTGGCCCGCTCCCCACCCCCTGGTCTTTTCATCTGTGCCAGATGACAGTGGAATCAGCTCTCGTTTACCAAGGCAGCACATTTCTCTATTTACAATTCACTGAGACTTAATTCCCCGTAGGATATTTCTTTAAAATTGTAATCATTTAGGTAGGACTTTGACTCTCCTTGGTGTAGAAAATCGTGAAACTGTATTTACACAAACCTTGAGAAGTTTTAACAATAGATGTAGTGTACTCTGTATAGAGGCTTTTATGTAAATATGACTTACACTTAATTAAATTTATCTTAATCTGAAATTCAAATTCTACCTTTAAGGCATTGCTGTTGTGTCTTAGCGGGTTAGGAACCTCATTCAGTGTCCCTGAGGATGTGGGTTTGATCCCTGGCCTCTCTCAGTGGGTGAAAGATCTGGTGTTGCCATGCACTGTGGTGTAGGTCACAAATGCAGCTTGGATCCCAAGTTGCTGGGGTGTAGGCCATCGGCTGCAGCTCCGATTCGACCCCTAGCCTGGAAACTTCCATATGCCACAGATGCAGCCCTGAAAAGAAAAAAAAAAAAAAGTATATCTTTAAGTCCATTTATTTGACATATCAAATGAAGCTAAAGCCTCAGTTAGCCGGAGTGCATCGCATCCCTAACGAAGCAGGAAGTTTTGTCCCACGGCTCACACCAGTGCTTAAACATTCTTCCTTAGTTCTGGCTGCATTTTCCTGCTCTTCGGGAATGGCGTGGTTGTGCTGACATTGTAACTCAGCCTCTGAAAAATGGTTACAGATTTGCAGATTCCAGAACTCACTGATAGCGGGGCGCGGTGCAGGGGAGGAGCAGAGAGTGACAGAAACAAGTTGTACCTGCCTCGCCGTAGTGCAGATCCCTGAACGTGGAGACAGAGAGGGATCCATTTCGCCCAAGTGCAGTGGAAATTACTGGGGATAAAGGAGTTTAGAAATTGCTTGTCGAAGGTCAGTTTATTGTCATTAGCCTGAAAGGCACTTCCTCTGAGCAAATACCAAGAAGGCACTTTGGTTGGTGAGGCGTTGCACTCGAAGCCCCAGCCCCGTTGTTACCGATGTTACAAATTGTGACCTTGGTCACAGGTCGGAGGAGGGAGGGAGACAGTCCTGTCAGGTCCGGGTGATGTCAGCTTTGGGAAGGTGTGTAGACCCTGCGCGGACATCTCACTCCAGAAAGAAGAACTTCGACACTTGACTTTTTTGATGGATTTGAGAAATAGCAAAAACGGGCCCATGGCAGCATCTGCTTCCTTTAAGAAAGCGTCCAAACAAACTTTATGACCTAAAAATTAATGGGAAGCTTTCATTGTAATTGCAAGATTTTGTCAAGTCAAATTGCAAGAATTGTAGCGAAAAAAAAAATAAAAGCTGGAGGTCGTGAGGGTCCTTTCCATCCAGACTGCTGACTGTAGCCTCTCTGGTTTGAGGTTTATTCCCAGCCTGAACCCGTATCAGATGCAGGCTCATTTGAGATCCTTGAGACTAACTTAACGGTCCCCTTCAGCAGAGCAAAGTGTACTTTTCAAAATTGACAGGAATAGACAATTTTTTTGCCTGTTTCTTTTTTTTAGGGCCGCACCCGCTGCATATGGAGGTTCCCAGGCTAGGGGTCGAATCGGAGCTGTAGCTACCTGCCTACACCACAGCCACAGCAACACCAGATCCAGCCACATCTGCAACCTACACCACAGCTCACCGCAACACCCGATCCTTAACCCCCTGAGCGAGGCCAGTGATCGAACTCAAGTCCTTATGGATACTAGTCAGGTTTGTTACTGCTAAGCCACAACGGGAACTCCCAAACATCCACTTTTAAAAAGTCCACTATTGGAGTTCCCGTCGTGGCGCAGTGGTTCACGAATCCGACTAGGAACCATGAGGTTGTGGGTTCGGTCCCTGCCCTTGCTCAGTGGGTTAACGATCCGGCGTTGCCGTGAGCTGTGGTGTAGGTTGCAGACGCGGCTCGGATCCCGCGTTGCTGTGGCTCTGGCGTAGGCCGGTGGCTATGGCTCCGATTCGACCCCTAGCCTGGGAACCTCCATATGCCGCAGGAGCGGCCCAAGAAATAGCAAAAAAAAAAAAAAAAAGTCCGCTATTGTAACTGCCATGTTGAAGACACGGGTGTAGACCTGCAGGTACCCCTCGCCATTCTCTCATCTTCCGAGCTCGCCCAGGGGCCTGAAGCTCAGCACTGGAGCTTGCCTGGCCTCGAGTCCCTGAGGAGCCTTGGGTCCCATTCCTGTCCCCTAGGAAACAGCCAGAAATAATGACCAGGGTGGGCCCGCCTCCAAGGAAAGGCACTCGGTGACAGCTACGGCTGCCACACAGAGGAGCTGCCATCTCAAAAAAGAAGTCCGTGAGCATATGACCACACGTGACAATTAATGGGCTTTCCTGCCAAATCCCACAGCAAATCTTGTCATTGTGTGACAAGCCAGTTTCCCGCCACGCCATCTGCTCTCGGTCTGCACCGTGGAACACGTGGGACACAGGTCACTGTTCAGGGTAAAAAGTCACAGAGCTGAAGGTGATGGCGAGAAGCTGCTTCCTCACTGACTCAATCCTCCTGCCTTCAATGGAACTTAAAAAAAAAAAAAGTTTCTGTCGGATCCTCCCAATAGGAGAAGAATTCCTTCCATTTCTTTTAGAATCCGAAGGAGATTATATTTTGTCCGGGAAACCCAGCTCAGGATTACCATTTTGCACGTTTTTTGCAAGTTGTTGCTCCAGCCCTGAAGGACGAGGGTCAGGCTCTCTGTAGGTGGGGGCGGGGGGGGGGAGGGGACGGCCACGGTCATGGGACATATTCGGAATAAGCATTTTCCCCTTAGGCTTTTTCACGACGAATGAGCTGTGTCCTCACCACACCTTTCCTACCGAAAAGCCCCTCTGGACCCGGCGTCGTAGAAATGGGTGCTCGAGGGCAAAGCAAACAGCGGGAGATCCAGCACAGTTTTGTTACCCAGTTGTGGCCCTTAACTCACTGGAACGTGCTGAGGTCAGCAGGCACCCAGGCTCAGGCTCTAGCTGGACCTGTGGACACAGACAGTGTTGATGCCACATGTGGGACCGTCCTGTTCTCGTCTCAGTCCATTCTGTCCTCCCCGGGGACTGAAGGGCCACCAGGCTATGGGATTGGGCCAGGCTTGCAGGGAGAGCAGATCACCCCCTGGACCAGGCTGGGTCCAGCCCTGTCACGGCATTTTCCAGCTATAGTGTCATTCTCTGCCCAAGTCTCTTTCAGTTTCCTTCTTTCCTCCTTTATCAAATGAATAAACCTTTTTAAGCACCTGCTCCGGGCTGAGTGCTGGAGAGGGTGGCGTTCAGGTCGCCTGAGTGAGGACCACCCAGCCCCTGCCCTCAGGGCACCTGGGCCCAGAGAGGAGGATGGGTAAGGAAACACCTGGCGCAGGTGCTGGGAATGAGGAGCAGGTAGGGGGCTGGGGAGCAGCCAGAGGAGCAGCCAACGCAGGCTTGGCCATCAGGGATCTGTCCGGAGCGACTTCTGTTCAAGAATCCAAGGACCGCTCTCACGGGTTTGCTGGGCCAACGGGGACCTCGGGGAGGCCCGGAAGGAGAGGGCACAGGTGTCTTTTCCTCTGTGCTCCTGGCCCCACCCCACACAGCCCAGCCCATCGCAGCCTCTCCAGAGAAGCTTCTAGAACAGGAAATGATTCCATCCCAAACCACTGAGCCCTGAGCCATTGGCTGTCTCCCCACAGGATCATGGCAGCCAAGCTGCTTTAGGAGCTCTTAGCCTTTTGAATATTTGATTCTAGTCACAGGCAAAAACGGGATTTCTAAGAATGAGGTGTTCAATTTTTATAATTATCCCTAAAAATATTCTTTGAATGTCCATATGCCGGAAGAGAGGGGGAGCCACTCCATCCTAAAGATGCTACGTGCCCCCTCGAAGGGCCCCAGGGCTCTGAAGTCTCTGCCGCCAAATAGAGAGGGAGGAGGGGATGCCGAAAAGTGCGCCGTTTACACGCTTCTGTTCACTGTTACTCAGCTTCATGAGCGTCCCTCGAGCTCCAGAACCGAGAGATGTTGGTTAAGAGGCAGCGGTGGCGATGACATTTCATTTCACTCTCCTGCAATCGGCTGTGATCTTAGCAGCTCCGAGACCGAGTCCAGGCACTTGCTCTTTCGCTGCTCCTTAATTAGCTTGCTTTCTACTTCCTCAGCAAAGCAATAAAATCAGGAGGAAAAAAAAAAAATAGGTGGCAGTCGGGGAGGGATAGTCTCGTAAGTCTGGATTTTACCTCGCACTTTAGCAAGACTCGGAGAGGTGCGTGTGGCTGGGAGATAACGGTTTTCAGGTCACCGAAGGCCCTGGGCATCCGCTCTGCTCACAGCACCCCTGGGGAGGGTGTTATCTGGTGCTCACACGCTGCCTGGGGAGGCTTGGTGCTGCCCTGGTGGAAGTGGGGCCGCTGCCAGGGCCTCAGAGGCAATCGGCTCTCTAGTGGGAGGGCTTTCCCCATTGTCTGCTCACAGGGGCCCAATGCCTATCAGGGAGCTTAATGGGGGCAGGGGCTCCACCTTCCCTTCCCTGGCTCAGCTCCGCGTGGACTGGTGAGTGAACAAAGATCCCAGACTCCATCCCGAGACCCGTCTCTTCCCCTTTGAGCAGGGCTATTCCTGAATAATAATTGAGGGCACAGGTCCTGGGGCAGGAGAACCTTAGGTAGGAGATGATGGGCCTTGGGCCTCCTGTGCCACGTGCCCAACAAACACTTCCTGGGGTGACAGGAACGTGTTGAGATTAGCGCCCACTTCTGTCACCCGTGAGTTCCTGAATTCCAGGATGAAAAGTTGAAAGAGGTAGAGCATGATCATGAATTCTTTTTTTTTTTTAATTTTTTATTTATTTTATTATTATTTTGTTGTTGTTGTTGTCTTTTTTTTTTTTTGCTATTTCTTGGGCCGCTCCCGCGGCATATGGAGGTTCCCAGGCTAGGGGTCGAATCGGAGCTGTAGCCACCGTCCTACGCCAGAGCCACAGCAACGCGGGATCCGAGCCGCGTCTGCAACCTACACCACAGCTCACGGCAACGCCAGATTGTCAACCCACTGAGCAAGGGCAGGGACCGAACCCGCAACCTCATGGTTCCTAGTCGGATTCGTCAACCACTGCGCCACGACAGGAACTCCTTGACATGAATTCTTTAGTGCCTCGGGGTAACTGGTCTGTGGTAGGGGGACCTTTCCCTGATCCACCAGCATCTCTCTGAACCCCTGCAAAGGAAAGTCCTCCCCTAAAATCTGTGGACTGAGATTTCCAAACCGGAGGCGCCAGCCCGATTCCTCACACCTAAAAGCAGAAGCCCCTAACACTGGGTGGGCTAAATTAGAAGGCTGTTGTCGCACCGGGTCAAACTGACGTGAGTGGGATTATGAATTTCTATAGCTTTACATTTATTAAGAATCATCCCACGTTGTTACTTAAAGGAAAGAGAGGGTCGCAGACATTAACAACCAGCGTGCGTTTGCAGCAATTCGGTCAACAGTCTGCTCCCCCATTAACGGTCTGCAGGCTATCGGTTCTTGGTACAAAATTTGACAAAGTGCATCAGCGGGTAAATCACGCACCCGAAGACACGATAACTCAGGTCAATGCTGATTTTTTTTTTTTGTTTACTTTCTTTTCACAAATAACTCACAAGAAAAGAAAATTCATAGGGTCTCTTTGTATGTAAAGAGTTCCACATTTTCTTCTTTCCGACTTTCTGCTTCTGCATCTCTCTCCTACATCCTTTCACAGACTAAAGATAAAGAGCATCCTTTATTAGGGAAAAAAGCAAATTCATTTCCATTAACACTGCTCGTTTCTTACCGTCTCTTGTCCCCGACCTCACCTTGACCTCCCTACTGATGCCATATGGAGGGTGTTTTGCTTCTTTTCCTTCTGTGGCTCCTAAACGGGCCCCTACCTCATCCAAGTAGCCCTCAGACTAGGGAGTTACTGAGCCTCGCTATCCAGCGAGATCACAACCAACCACGTGAGGCAGCTGAGCGCTTGAAAGGCAGCTGGTCTGAAATGAGATGATGTGACTCTCAAATACACACCAGCCTTCAAAGACTCAGTGGAAAAAAAAAAAATGTAAAATAGCAACCCTTTTTATGCTGATCCCATGTTGAAAATAGAGTTTAGATATAGTAGGTTCAATAAAATATTAAAATGTGTTCCACCTGTTTCCTTTTTACTTTGTCGATGTGGCTACTAAAACATTTCAAATTACTCCTGTATTTATGGGACAGCTCTGTTCTAGACTGGGTCCTTTTGCTGATGGGTCCCAAATCAAAAAGGCAAAAAGGGGAGTTCCCGGCATGGCTCAGCGAAAATGAACCCAACTAGCATCCATGAGGATGCAGGTTCAATCCCTGGCCTTGCTCAGTAGGTTAAGATTCCAGCATTGCCGTGAGCTGTGGTGTAGGTCTCAGATGTAGCTCGGACCCTGCGTTGCTGTGGCTGTGGTGTAGGCCGGCAGCTGCAGCTCTGATTTGACCCCTACCCTGGGAACCTCTATATGCCACAGGGGCCACCCTAAAAAGAAACCAAAAAAAAAAAAAAAGCCTGCAGAATGGCACTGGCAGAGTCTCTTCCTGCTGGGGTTTATTAGCAATGCAATCCCACTGTCCAAAATTGATCTTCTAAGTGAGTGTTTGCCCCCATCGCCCTGTGCCTGACTCTCTAATAAGCTGTGCTGTGGGTGCTTGAGGTTTTGCCACTCCCCGGGGCACCCAGCCTGGCTCAGTCTGACCGCTGGAGCAGCCAGCCCACGGCAGCCCCAGTCTCGGCCACCCCAGCAGAGTCCACAGCCTCTGCAGAGCCACGCCTCCCACCCTGACCCTCGCTCCACTGGTCCCCACCCGGACCCCTCCCCAGCACCTCCAACTCAGTGGCCAGAGTGAAAAGACCCACCTTCCCCTGGAAGCCCCCAGCACTTGCACTGTCCCAAAGCTGGAATGAGCACCATTTGGGGACCCAGTATTTGACCAAACTCAATTGATTGCTTATCTCCTCCTGGAGCCCTAGCCTGACAGCCTGGCTGTGGATGCTCATGTCGTGCGTTCCCCTCCAACCTTGTCCACCACGACAGTTGAGACACAGCTGAACATACACACAATAGGGTCAAGAAGAAAGCCCGAGTTTCCCACTGCCTAGCATGGTACCTTGCACATGGTAGGTTGGCAATAAACACTTGTTAGCTAGAGGGACGCCTAGAGGGAGGGAGGGAGGGAGGGAGTAAAAGAGGGAGGGGTGAGCTGAGACTGGAGATTATATCTTACACAGCCTGGAATGCCCTCGGGGTCCTGGCACGCAGTGTGTGCGCTCAGTAAATTGGGGGTGAGTGAATGCGCTTCTTAGAGCAGAGCTTCTGAGCTGCAGGGTGCATACAGCTCATCAGGGATCTCGTTTCAAATGCAGATTCTGGAGTTCCCGTCGTGGCTCAGTGGTTAACGAATCCCACTGGGAACCATGAGGTTGTGGGTTCCATCCCTGGCCTTGCTCAGTGGGTTAAGGATCCAGCATTGCTGTGAGCTGTGGTATAGGTTGCAGATGCGGCTTGGATCCCGAGTTGCTGTGGCTGTGGTGTAGGCCGGCAGCTACAGCTCCGATTCGACCCCTATCCTGGGAACCTCCATATGCCACGGGAGCGGCCTAAGAAATGGCAAAAGACAAAAATAAAATAAAATAAAATGCAGATTCTGATTCTGCACTTCTGGGCAGGACCTGAGATTCTGCCCCAAGCTCCCAGGTGATGGAGATGCTGCTGCTGCTGCTGCTGCTGCTGCTGCTGCTGCTGCTGCTGCTCTGGGGCACATTTTAAGTCACAGGGAACCAGAGGTTGGTGCTGTTCCATCCGTTGCGTCCTCAACTCATGGGTCCCTCCTGGTGACAGTGGCCATTCCGGGCCTCCTCCATCCTTAACCCTCCAGTTCCCCTGGACTCCAGAAGGTAGGAGCCGGCATCCCAACCATCAGACATGAGCTCCTTCTCACACCCGTCTCATCAGCAAGTTGCTGTCCCAGGATCATGCCTCCCGGGTCCTTTTAGATCACAGCCTTTAAGCCTTAGGTTTTCCTGGCCTTGACTTTCTGTAGAGCTTTCCTCCCGCCCTGACACCATCTCTCTCTCCCTCTTTTTAGGGTCACACCCACAGCATGTGGAAGTTCCCGGGCTGGGGTCGAACTGGAGCTGCAGCTGCCAGGCTACACCACAGCCACAGCAACGCCAGATCTGAGCCACATGTGTGACGTACACCGCAGCTCAGGGCAATGCCAAATCCTTTAACCCACTGAGCAGAGCCAGGAACCACACCCGCATCCTCATGGATACCAGTCGGGTTTGTTACTGCTGAGCCGCAATGGGAACCCCCCCATCTCCTTCTAGCATCTTCGTTCTCCCATTTCTTGTTCGGTTTTCAAACCAATTCAGATCCACCTGTCGTGAAGCCTTCTCTGCTCCATCCTCCCTAGACCTTCGCCTCTGCGACCTTGGCTACCAGTTGCATCATTGGACTAAAACGTCCTGGTCCCATTCCTCCTTTTTCCCCGGGCTGACTTGCTCACGGCTGGATTCCCGTGACACTGGGCTAGCCCCATGCTTCTCAGAAGTTTGCCATTTCCCAGCTCCAACGGCTCGTTCATTTGACATGCGTTTGTCCCTCCTGCCTCCTGACAACTGCTGTGTGAGCCCTGGCCGTACAAAGAGGATGAATTCTGGGAGGAGGTGAGGTCCTCGCTGAGCATTTAAGGGTGACAGGGTGTCCTCTGAGTGAGGGAGCAGGAAAGGAGGAGGGGCGGCCCCAGGCAGGTGTCCCCTCCTGGGTCCCTTACTCTTCTTGCCCCCTCAAGTCAACTCTTTGAATTTCTGCTCTTTTATTCCAATCGTCTTTTCCATAATAATCCCTTTGAGTGGAATTTGAAGCGACTCCTCCCTCGCCACCTGGAAAGCTGCCCACAGGCGGCACTGCCCTTCGGGAGGGAGGTTAAAAATGGGGGGAGCTTTGACCACGTTGCGAGCAGAGAGGGGAGGGACTGGCCCGATGTTCGAACCAATGGAATGTGAGGGGCAGAAAAGCCAATGCCACGGCCGCCAGCCCCAGCCCACCCTGAGCTGTTCTCTGGAAGTTTCTGCACACTGGGTCCTGGGACGATTCAGCCCGTGACGGACTGCGGGCTGTCCCTCCCGCTCTTCGGTTTCCCATAAGTGCCTGGCACATGGCAACAGACAGGGACCCTGGATCTGGGGAAGCAGAGAGGAAGGAGTACGATACAAATCCTCAGGCGTTCCTGCTGTGGCTCAGCGGTCACAAGCCCGACTAGCATCCACGAGGATGCGGGTTGGATCCCTGGTCTTGCTCAGTGGGTTAAGGATCCAGTGTTGCAGTGAGCTCCATATGCCGCAGGGGTGGCCCTAAAAAAAAAAAAAGATACAAATCCTCTTTGTTTGGAAGAGAGGATATCTGAGAATAATTTCATAGAGAAAGACAAACACTTAATAGAGGATGATAAGAAAGGACAGTACTGGTGGGAAAAACACCTTAACCTTTTTAGCTAAGGCTGTAGGGAGAGGAGAGGAACCCAAGACCGCTGTAAACCTGCCCAACACACAACAAAGTTTTGATACATAATTTTGATAGATTTACCCCTCGTTGACAAGCTGCAACACCTCCAAAGAGAAGCGTCTCTAAGAGGTGCCAGGGTGGGTGCTGCCAACACGACGGGCCCCCTTTCAGAAGCCGACCCTGCCCGGAGTCGCCTGGGGTTGGGCTCAGGTGTTCAAGGGACGCATTCCGTCTCCCCTGCTATGTTAGCGAGCAGGAGGTGCCCACGGGCACATGGGACAAATTAGGCTCAAACTGCCATCTGGCCGGGATTTCATATTTTGACTGGCATGGTGTAATCATTTTTACAGAGTCTAGTGCCTTGCTGCAGATTGCGAGTGATAAGGTCTCGAGGATTAGAGACCAGTTAAAAATTATAGAAGACATATGCTGTGCATTTCACTAATGAATGGCCATATTCAAACATGTTCACTAATTAATGGCAATATTTGAATGGGTCCGCTAATGAATGGCAATATTGGAAAGTGGTGTTGAATTTGATGCTCTGTGACCAGTGCTCCGATTCTGGAAGGAGCCAAATGCTCCATAAGGTCTGGGAAATGCTGGTTTGCAAGCAAAATCAAGCCGGCCTTGCAAGATGTTGGAATTTCTGGTTTGACACAGAAATTTACCCGCCAAGAAGTTTATTTAGATGAACGGCAAACAGTATCATCAAACACTTACCAGAGTCCCAGCTTGTGGCCAAACCCTATTTTAGCCTTTGGCAACAAGGAATGAACTTGGCGAAGGCAGGCGGGGAGCTGGGCCTTGCGGAGCCGCGGGTGGGGCAGCATCTCGGGAATCCTTTGAAGTCCTTGCATTGTGGCTCAGGGGGTTTCCGACCCGACTGGTATCCGTGAGGATGGGGGTTTGATCCCTGGCTTCATTAAGTGGGTTAAGGATCCAGCATTGCTGCAGGCTGCAGCATAGGTCATAGATGCAGCTTGGATCCTGCATTGTTATGGCTGTGGTGTAGGCCGGCAGCTGCGGCTCCAAATCGATCCCTAGCCTGGGAACCTCCATAGGCCACAGGTGCGGCCTTAAAAAGCAAAAAAAAAAAATCCTTACAGCAGAGAGAGTGAGACAGGAAGTGGGCTTAGGGAGAAAGGATCACTGCCATAAATCACACCTGTCATGCCCCCCAGGGTCCCTGCCCCCCCATTGCCGTACTCGCTGTGGTGCTGAGTCTAAGTTAAGGCCGAGGACACAGCCTAAACTTGGGCAACGGAACCTGACGCTCCCCCGTCTCCTGCTTCCTTCTCTCTAACCTGGGCCTCCAGCTTGTTGGCTGTCAGTGTTTAAAGTCACTAAACCTAAAACTCACTTGGACTCCTTTTCTGGTCAGCAGGACAAATTCAGGCCTGCCCAGAGATGACAGGCTGCCAGCACCTTCTCTCTCAGAGCCCAAGGAGGAGGAGCAGGGAAGCAGGGCTGGGGCTGGGGTATGGTGGCCACGGGCCACTCTTGACCTGGTCCAGCTGTCTGGACAAGACTCAAACGTGACTCAGCTCTTGCTCGGGCCAGGAGCGTGTTTCTGCAGCGATGCACCGTAGATAAAGGAGGTCTTAGCAGACGCGCCGTGAGCTAGAGCTTCTTTCCGCTCCGCGCCGTTGCTTGACAAAGGCTCTCGTGGGGGACGCAGCGTGCTGGGGGGGACGGGAGCCGGCCCTCACACCCCTCAGGACTGGGCCCGGGCCCAGCACATGCTCCATGGAGAGCAGGCTCACAGAAGCAATCAAAATTTAAACTTCACACACCCTCTGATCCAGCGATTTCACTTCTAGAAGGTTATGCTACAGATTTCCTTTCACACGTGCAAAATGACCCACGAGGAAGGCCTTTCCCTGCGGCTTTGTGTAGCCTCGCAAAATATTGGAAAGGACCATGGGAATGCTGCTTAAATGGATTACGATCCATCTATCAACCTGAATAATGCGTGGCTGTTTAGAACTCAGCCATCCAGGGTTGTTCAACAGGCACTGATACAGAGCAGACTATAAATGTATTAAATGAAAAAGCACCTTCCATAACGCATATGTACCATCTGTAGTCTCAAAAGAGCATTTCTACACGCAGGTGACAGCCATTGTCTCTGGGAAGCTTTGTAAGCTGACCAAGGAAGAAGGGAGACGTGTTTTTCACCATTTGCCTTTTACACCTCTTGAATTTGAATGAGTGCAGGTATCATCCACTCGAAAATAAATAAACTATTCTTTTTTCTCTTTTTAGAGCCGCACCTGCGGCACATGGAAGTTCCCAGGCTAAGGGTCTAATCAGAGCTGCAGCTGCCAGCCTATGTCACAGCCACAGCAATGCCAGACCCGAGCCGCGTCTGCGTGCGACCTACACCACAGCTCACAGCAACGCTGGATCCTTAACCCATTGAGGGAGGCCAGGGATCGAACCCACATCTTCACGGATACCAGTCGGGTTCATTACTGCTCAGCCATGACAGGAGTTCCTAACTTTTTTTAAAACCTATGACTATGTAAATTATACCTCAATATTAAGCCTTTTTTTTTTATGTTTTTTGCTTTTTAGGGCCACATCCACAGCATATGAAAGGTCCCAGGCCAGGGGTTGAATTGGAGCTACATCTGCTGGCCTACGCCACAGCCAGAGCAACACAGGATCTTTAACCCACTGAACGAGGGCCAGGGATTGAACCAGCATCCTCATGGATCCTAATCAGGTTCATTAACCACTGAGCCATGAAGGGAACTCCTAAGCTGTTTTTAAAAAGGGAAAAATAAATGGCCAGTAAGTATTTTAAATTTGAAACTATAAATATTTTTCCTATTTTTATTGAAGTAAAAAAACAACTATAAATATGTTTAAATAAGAAATAAGTTCAAATAGTTTTGTCTATAATTCTAAATTGGCCAGTTCAGTTCCTAGCAGTCTCTT
This sequence comes from Sus scrofa, assembly GCF_054392235.1. Lineage (NCBI taxonomy): Eukaryota > Metazoa > Chordata > Mammalia > Artiodactyla > Suidae > Sus > Sus scrofa. The sequence continues at coordinate 6,712,430 of NC_139383.1, forward strand.
CTCCAGAAGCACCAGCCCCACCATCTGGAGCATTTATTAGGCTCCTTGCTTAATTGAAGGTTCCAAGTTCAGCCCTGTTGAAAGCAAGTTGGTCTCTTCATTGTATGAGCTCATCTTTTCTAATAGGTCCCTGGCTCTGAGCAGATGGTGATATAGAGTTTTCCATTAGATCCTACTTACAGTAAGTGTATAAATTAAGAGTCTGTGCAGCCAGAGGACAGAGTGGGCACATACTTGGACGGATGAGGTCATGACACTTAGGCAGAGTTCTCTTAAGGGCTCCCGAGAGTGGAAATTCGACCAAGGAGAGTAAGGGGCTCTTCAGGGTAGCACACCTACCACGAAAATAATTCAGGGCCTGGGGGCTGTAGATGTCACCGTATTTTCTGGGACCCTCGGTGACATTATATGACCATCCTCGATGATTTGTGTAGAACTTGAAAAAATACAGAAGAATTTAGCTTTGGAGCCCTATTCACTGTCCTCGAGATAATTTATGTTTAGCCATTTGGAGACTGCATGCTAAGAGACAGTCTCAGTCTGTTTGTATGTAGAGCAGGGCACAGTTGAAGACTGCTTCCCACCACGAGATCGTGTGATTTTAAGAGGTCGTGTACTTGAAAGGAAATAACCTGACGTTCTCTTTTCAAAATTGTGTTTTAGCGCATTATAATCTAACACGGGTTCCGTTCTGCGGCGCTGTCTTGTCAGAACGAGTTTTGCATGTATCAGCAGCCAGTCACCCCACAGGGAGCCTCACGCCTTTGATCGGTTTAACACGCTGGGGTCACCTCTCATATATCACTGCTGCCATCTTCTGGAAAGCCGTCTACCTAAAAGAAAAATATTCCATCTATTCCCAAAGTACACACGCGTGCTTCCTGGTTTCGACGTTTCCCTCGACTCTACTAAGGGGTCCTGAGAATCTATTTGATTGTCTCCTGTTCTTGTAACACAGAACTTCAGAGCCCACGGGAGCAAAATAAATGGCACCTAATAAAATGCTTTTGTGATAGAGGCTGTCGTGACAGAAAACAGGCACAGGGAAGCTTGGGCTTTCATACAGAGATCACTCCACTTTAAGGATCAAACCCTTCTTTTGAGGGTCATTACTTGTAGGTACCGACCGGCTCTCAGCTTTATTGAGTAGCAGCCACGCGCGTGTTCTGATTGCACTGGAAGCTGTTCATTTGATTCCTGTTCCTGCTTCCAAAGAGAAAATATACAGACCTCTTTTGAATGTCTCCATGACGGGCGGGCGGGATCTCGCATTCAGGCATCGGTCAACAGACTTCTCTACTGCCGTGATGCTCAATGATGAGCATGATGGGACGTTCATTTAACTCTATGGTAGGTGGTACGGGATTTCCTAAGAGGATGGCAGTGATGGTACCTCCGCAGAGCAACGCAAGATCAGCATCTCTTTCTCTACAGCGCCTATGGGGAGGTGACAACCTGGGCAGGTGCCGGGAGGTCCTCCGTCTCACTCAGGTCTTCACAAAGCAATAGTGGTTGTCAGTATCCTGAGACGTGCTTCAGTGAACAAGATGCTTCACTATCACCTGACTTTTCTATAGAATTTTTTGGCTTATAAAACACTGTAACTCCATGAAAAAAACCATTCTTCATGTTTGCTATGGGCCAGAAACTAGGTAAAATATTGATTATCTTATTATTTCTTCTTTACAGATGCAAAAAACTAAAGCAAAGTGATGTTAGGATCACATAGACAATAAATGACAGAGAAGGGGCCTCTGACTTCAAGTCACTCTCACTGTAAAGGCTTTACTTTCTTTTTTTTTTTTTTCCCACAGCCACACCTGTGGCATATGGAGGTTCCCAGGCTAAAGGTCCAATCAGAGCTGCAGCTGCCAGCTTACACCACAGCCACAGCCACACCAGATCAAACCCGAATCCTCACGGACACTATGTCAGGTTCTTAACCCATTGAGCCACAATGGGAACTCCAAAAGACTTTACTTTTTTTTTTTTTTTTTATGTCGTCTTTTTCTAGGGCTGCACCCGTGGCATATGGAGGTTCCTAGGCTAGGGGTTGAATCGGAGCTGTAGCCCACCAGCCTACGCCACAGCCACAGCAACGCGGGATTCGAGCCACGTCTGTGACCTATACCACAGCTCACGGCAACACCGAATCCCTAACCCAGCGAGCAAGGCCGGGGATCAAACTCACAACCTCATGGTTCCTAGTTGGATTTGTTAACAGCTGAGCCACAACAGTAACTCCCAAAAGGCTTCACTTTTAAACACTAAATTGCATCTGATTTTTTAGAAAAATATAAATTTCACTGTATGGTTTCATGTATTACAATAGGCTGTTCTTTTATATGTTGTTCAGGTCCAAGAGTTTATTCACCCCCAGAGTAAACACTCAATACATATTAATTGGAGGGCAAAAATATGACTTGAGTGGCAAGGAATAGTTTAGCGATTACTTGTCAGGAAACAAAATTTGTCCTATTGAACTTATCCCTTATTGAGTAGTTATTTTGAAATTACATACCTCATCTGGGATGAGCTAATTACTAAAGTTAAGTGAGAAGTCTGGCACCAACCTTCTACCTGCAGCTACTCCAAAGAGAAAAACCTATTGAATCACCAGCTTCATTGTCAAGTAAAGGGAAGCCATCGTGCTATTGGGAATGATTGAGTTGGTCCTGGTGTTGAGCCCTAAGACAAATGGTCCTGGGGATGCTCGGGATTAAAAACAGCAGGGAGAAGTTCCCATTGTGGCTCAGTGGGTTATGAACCCGACTAGTATCTGTGAGGATGACGGTTCGATCCCTGGCCTCACTCAGTGAGTTAAGGATCCAGCATGCCGTGAGCTGTGATGTAGACCGGCAGCTGCAGCTCCCATTCAACCCCAGCCTGGGAACTTGCATAGGCCACAGGTGTGGCCCTAAATAGAAAAACACACAAACAGTGAAAAAGATTTAAATTACAGTTTTTCAAATAACAGGTAACATGCAAATCCTTGTGGTCTTTACATCTGTCCTTTTGCAAAAGAATAACTGACCTCGTAAAAATAAACTGACTTGGTAAAATGTTTTCTAGAGGAGCTGAGGTGTATCAGCTAGGGTTTCACCAGAGAGACAGAATCTGTAGGAGATAAATACAGATACAGATACAGATTATCTAGATGTAGATACCTAGACATGCTTAGCAGTCCCCGTAGACTTATAAATATATAGATTAATATCTATAAATAAACATCTATAGGTATCTATAGCTATAATAGTTACCTATAGCTACACTAGATTTCTAGGACATATTTTTATATATTTATATACTTCTCTACCAAGTATCTATATAGACAGAGAGAGATTGCAGGGAATTGGGGGCTGGAATTTGGTCCTTGCCATCCGCCTCTACACGGATTGAATCACGAGCCACTGCAGCCGCTGACCCGCAACACCCTCTGAAAGGAGCTCAGGGTGGTGAGAGGGAGGCTTGTTCTGTGTGCTTGGAAAACTGGCAGAACAGGTCTTCAAAGAGTTAGATGTTTTCAGGAGAAGATTTTATGAGCCCAATTCGTGTATCTCTTCATATCTAGAAAGCCCCTAAAATCCTTCCTGGTGACATCTGCTCCTCCAGACCAGCAGTGACCTTCACGAGACTAGCAGTGACCTTCTGTAAACCGTGTGTGGCTGCATGCGCCTCCCCCTCCCCTTTCACCGAAATCACATGTACGCTGACCTTCCCCTCTGTCTTAGGAGAGGTTTTGCAGAGCTGTATCTGAAAAGCTGCCTCCCAGGCTATAGTCCTCATTTTGCCCCAGATACAGCTTAACTTCAGCTTTTAGGTTGTGCATATTTTTAAGTGGACAGAATCACAGCGTCTGTGATTGTGGGGCTGGCTGGGCAAGTCCTGAATCCAGAGGGAGGCTGCCAGGAAGAACAGGCTGGAACTCTCCTCCTAAGGAAGCCTCATTTCTGCTCTTAAAACCTTTCAGGAGTTCCCGTCGTGGCGCAGTGGTTAACGAATCCGACTAGGAACCATGAGGTTGCAGGTTCGGTCCCTGCCCTTGCTCAGTGGGTTGATGATCCGGCGTTGCCGTGAGCTGTGGTGTAGGTTGCAGACGCGGCTCGGATCCCGCGTTGCTGTGGCTCTGGCGTAGGCGGGTGGCTATGGCTCCGACTCAACCCCTAGCCTGGGAACCTCCATATGCCGCAGGGGCGGCCCAAGAAATGTCAAAAAAAGAAAAAAAAAAAACCTTTCAAATGACTGAATCCGCCCTCCCCAGGTTACCTAGAACCCTCTCCCTTCCTCACAATGACTATAGGCCGTATAGACCAACAAAATACCTTCACTGAAGGGCCAGATTAGTGTTGGATTGAATAACTGGGGACTACCATCTAGCCAAGTTGACATATGAAACTAACATCACAGGAGCTAAGATAAGATAGCCCATAGGTATTGCCTTTTAATCAATTGTTTTGTTTTGTTTTGTTTTTTAGGGCCATAACTGTGGCATATGCATGTTCCCAGGCTAGGGGTCGAATCGGAGCTGTAGCTGCCGGCCTACACCACAGCCACGCAGGATCCAATCCAATCTGTGACCTGTGCCATAGCTCACAGCAATGCCGGATCCTTAACCCACTGAGCAAGGCCAGGGTCCGAACCCGCAACCTCATGGTTCCTAGTCAGATTCGTTAACCACTGAGCCACGATGGGACCTTCACGAGCATTTATACAATCCCCTGGTTGACAGTCTTAAGTTCTGAATAACTTAATTAAAAACCTGAGCATATTTCTAGATCAAATCAGCCTTCTAGATATTTCTGAATATGAGACAGATTTGAGTTATTTAATGAGGAAGCCCAGGGCCCGATGTATCTAAATTTAAGTTCTACTCTCTGAATAGAAGCCAATTAACAGGTGCATTAATGCTAGATTATCTCACTAGCACATTCTTTCAGCTTTGGCTTGCCGGTTGCCATACTGAGTGGTGAGGGTTTAGTTTTTATATGCTCTTTCTTTCTGTTATTTTTTTTTATAGTCCATTCTTTGCAGTACTGGTATGAGAGGGAATTTAATGTCTTTGTGTCAGGAAAGGCCTATTTATTCTGACAAACTGATCAACCTCCGGGGTGCTCCTCTACCATGAAACTGATTTTATATCTCATCCGCGAACTAATAAGATGTGCAGCGCTTTCCCTGTCACGCCAGGAGATCACACTTGCTTCGACGGGAAGTGGTGGGCTGAACTCACCCCGTAAGCTCTTCTCAGTGATTGAACCGTACAGCTCACAGTTTTCAACCTAAGAGCAGAGTGGTGAATGTGAAACAAGCCCAAAGAGGAGCTGGTCCCTTAAAAAGAAATAGAAAAACCTCGAGAAGGATCTCCACTGGATTAGCTTTCAATTCAGGGACAATTAAGATGTCAGACATTAAAAGCAGTGCTATGGTGGTTTGTGTAAAGGCCATCCTGACACAGCCCTCTCCCACCAGCCTGAAACTTTGGCTCCGTCTCTTTGCTGTAAGAAGAGATAAGAAGGCTGTAAGGCTCTGGATGCACTGGCAGGACAGGTTGTCTGTAGAAGAGGCCCTTCTCTTACTTAATACTCGTCTTTCTTCTTTGTTATGTCCTGGGATTAAAATAATTTTCAGATGAGTTGCTAAAACAGGAAACTGAATATGGGAACGGAGTCTGTCTCCATGGTGGACACAACATGAAGGAACGGATGCCTCGGATGGGCTGTGATGCTGAGGCAAGGCTGAGTGGAGATGCGTTTTAGGGATGCATTTGGGGATAAAGCTGGTTTTTCTATACCGTGTTTTTTGGGGGGATTGCTTAGCAGTTGGAATCAGTCTTTTTTTATTTGTTTGTCTTTTTGCCTTTTCTAGGGCTGCTCCTTCAACATATGGAGATTCCCGGGCTAGGGGTCTCATCGGAGCTGTAGCCACCAGCCGATGCCAGAGCCACAGCAACGCTGGATCCAAGCCGCGCCTGCAGCTTACACCACAGCTCACGGCAACGCTGGATCCTTAACCCACTGAGCAAGGCCAGGAATCAAACCCACAACCTCATAGTTCCTAGTCGGATTCGTTAACCACTGAGCCATACGGGAACTCCAGGAATAAGTCTTATCTTAAACAAAACTGAGCTAAATGCCTGACTCATGCTATGTCAATTGGAGAACTCTCAAATCCCTGGAACTTTTTTGAGTCTTCCAGACATTGGATACCATTGCTGCATGGGTTATCAATTGCTGGGTGAAGAACACCCCCAAAACTTAGTGATTTAAAACAGCAACAACTTGTGTTTGCCAAGGGGGAGGGGGAGGGAGTGGGATGGATGGGAATTTGGGGTTAATGGATGCAAACTCTTGCCTTTGGAATGGATAAGCAATGAGATCCTGCTGTGTAGCACTGGGAACTATATCTAGTCCCTTAGGATGGAGCATGATAATGGGAGAAAAAGAATGTATACATGTATGTGTGACGGGGTCACCTTGCTGTACAGTAGAAAATTGACAGAGCCAGCTGTCAATTTAAACCAGTCGTAATGGAAAAAAAAAAAAAGCATTAAAAAATAATAATAATAAAATACAAACATAAAACAGCAACAATCTTGTTCCCGCCTTGCTTTATTTTGGTTTTGCCTACAAACCTGTGATTTGGAGTTTGTCGCTGTTCCACGTGGGGTCAGCAGGAGCAGCCCCTCCAGGAGCCGAAAGGTCCCCTTGAAGTCTAGCTCTGACACATCACTGCCCGGGGGAGCTGGCTGTCCGCTGACAGCTCGGCCGGGGCTGTTAGCTGGGGGCCTCGGTGCCTCTCCACGTGGACTTCTCCAGGGATGGCTGGGCAAGTGTCGCAAGAGACAGAGAGTGGAAGCTGCCCGTTTCTGAAGGCCTAGACCCCCCAAGAGAGGCGTGCTGTCACTTCTACCATATGTCATTGGCCAAGCGTCCACACACCCAGGTTTAAGCAGAAGGGATAGAGAGCCTGCCTCTCGATGCGAAGGGTACCCGATCACGCTGCACCTGTTCTCGAAAACCGCCATGCTTGTTGCCCACGCTCTCCCCCCTGGTAGAACATCATCTGCAAATACGGCTTCTGCTGTGAGAGCCGTTACTCCCCACCTAGGAAGTGATCACGGAAGGACCACTTTTCCAGGGAGTCAGCTTCCTCTCCAGCTGTGCGACTAGGTAGGGGAACAATGCGTCACTGGCATCTCCTAAAGCTGAGAATGCAATGTATGCCAGGCACGGTTGTAGCCGCTTGGTATATGTCATCTCACGGACCCCTCACGATGGTCCTATGAGAGAGTTATCATGGTTTTCCGGGTTTTTTCAGCAGAAACTGGGGCGTGGAGGTCAAGGTGTTTGTCCCAAGGAGCCGTGGTTGGCAGGTGATGGCATGAGGACTCCAGCCCAATGTGTCAGGCTGCAGAGCCCACCCCCTCGGCCACCACAGCAGCCTCTAGGGCAGGGTGGTGATGGGGAAGGATGTTCTGAAGGGGCCCCGCGCTCCCAGACGCCCGCCAGACCGCTTCCCCGCCCAGCAGGCGCTCCCCAGCCTCCTCCTCTGTAAGATGGGGATGGGCGCTTGATTCCGAAAGGGGCAAGGTCTCCGGGCGAGAAGATCCTCGCCAGCCCTGCATGAGCGTCCCGGGGCCGCGGTAACAGCACCGCACAGCCAGGGCCTCGCGCAACGGGAACGTAATCTCCCAGTTCACGAGGCGCAGCGTCTGAGAACGAGGGGGCAGTGAGGTTGGTTGGTTTCTTCTGAGGCCTCGCTCCTTGGCTACAGTGACCTTCCCAAGGTCACTGTCAGGCTGTGTGTGTCTCTTTCCCAATCCCCTCTATAAGGACACCAGTCCTATTGCACTGGGCCACCCTAAAGACCTCACTCTATGTCACTTACCTCTTTAAAGGCCCATCTCCAAACACAGTCACATGCTGCGATGCTGGGGGTTATGAATTTGCAGCTACGTCTTTCAACCCATGACAGTGCCTTCTTCTTTCATAATGGGCTTCTCGTACAAAAACAAGTCCATTAACATAGATACATAAACCCTTTAGGTAGATAAACACACATTAGACTCGAAATTCTTGACTGAAATTGTTTTCCTCGTATTCTAACACCAACAACCCTTGGCTACTGGTATTTCTTTGCATGTCTATCTCTTCTGCTAGGCTAGAAACAGCTTAAAGAAAGGAAAGGTCCCTCATTCATGTTTGAAACCCCGCTGCAGGGCTTGGAACACTCTTTGGTAAAGCGTGATCAATGCCATCAAAATATAAACTAGACTTTGGAGTTCCCATCATGGCCCAGGGACTAATGAACCCAACTAGTAGCCATGAGGACCCGGGTTCGATCCCTGGCCTCGCTCAGTGGGTTAAGGATCCAGCAATGACATGAGCTGTGGTATAGGTCGCAGACGCAGCTCGGATCCAGTGTTGCCATGGCTGCGGTGTAGGCTGATGGCTACCCCTAGGCTGGGAACCTCCATACACCTCAGATGCAGCCTGAGAAAAAAACTGCATATATATAAATAAATATATAAAACTCTACTTCTCTTTGCAAAGAGTAGTTGCCTCAGAAACCATCACCCTTGTCTGAGGCGTGACTGGAACGAGCTTGGAACAGAAAAACTGTGCGGTGACCAAAGGTGGCCGGCAAGCCCCCCTCTAACCCACGTGTGTTCCTCTGCAGCTCGTCTTCTGCCGGGACTGTAAGGAGTCGTACCACGAAGGCGAATGCAGCGCCCTGTTTGAGGCCTCAGCAGCGGTGGCTCAGGTACAGTGTTCGCTTCCTTCCTCACAGCTGGGCTCGAGGTAGGCATCGGGGACAAGCGCTGTCTCCGGAGACCCTCACAGGTTCCAACTGAAACCAATAAGAACCAGACCCAGGAGTTCCCGCTGTGGCGCAGCAGAAATGATTCCGACTCGTGTCCATGAGGACGGGAGTTCCATCCCTGGCCTCACTCAGCGGGTTGGGGATCCAGCGTAACTGTTAGCTGTGGTGTGGGTCACAGACGCAGCTCACATCCTGCGTTGCTGTGGCTGTAATGGAGGCCCCTGGACTGGGAACTTCCATATGTCTCGGGTGCATCCCTAAAAAGAAAACAAAAAAAAAAGACGAAGAAGAAGATCCAGACTAGCAGCCTTCAGCCACCCATCCATGGATCCCTTCAGAAACACTCCTTTCCTCGGGGCTGGGACACAGACTCCCTACTGGCCACGTGGGCTGTGCTGGTTCTTCCATGAGAGTTTTTCCCAGGAGCAGGAGCCTGGCATGAACAGAGGGGTCTTTTGAAAAGAGAGAGAAAGCACTAACCATCTCCAAATCAGGGAAATCAGAACTGACCTCACATTATCTTTTTTTCAAAAGTGCCTTTGTTTAAATGATTTGGTGAAAACTATCTGTATGAGTGGCCCGGCAGAAGTATTGTACGATGCAAGGAGGTCATTACTGGTCTTTTTAGCAGTACTGTCACCAACCTCAAATCCGGCTGCTCGCCACCCGAAAATCTGTAACCGAGAGGCAGCTGTAGAAAGGGAAAGTGCTTTTTGTAAGAATGCTGGCAGTCTGGGGAGATGGTGGTCTCAGTGTCCCCCAAAACCATCTCTGAAGATTCTGCTCAGCCGTGACAGTTCTTAAAGGGAAAAGGGGGAGTTCCCGTCATGGCGCAGTGGTTAACGAATCCGACTAGGAACCATGAGGTTGAAGGTTTGATCCCTGGCCTCGCTCAGTGGGTTAAGGATCCGGCATTGTCATGAGCTGTGGTGTAGGTCGCAGGCGAGGCTCGGATGCTGCATTGCTGTGGCTGTGGCGTAGGCTGGCAGCTACAGCTCCGATTCGACCCCTGGCCTGGGAACCTCCATATGTCGCAGAAGCAGCCCTAGAAATGGCAAAAAAAAAGACCAAAGGAAAAAAAAAGGGAGAAGGGACGTGATCTCAGTTAGTCATCGAGATGGGGGCTCAGAGCAGGCTCACGCTGACTTCTTGCGATCCCTCTTTCGACATCGTCTCGTTCACACGGTTTGTTGACACAGCGTGTTGGGGAGATTACCAGAGGGAAAGCTCGGGGAGAGAGCCCGGCGTCTGCTAATTCTGATTCTCCGTTTCCATCTGATTCTTCATTTCCACTTCTTTGATCTACAGACAGAACCTACAGGTTAGGCAAGGTGTTGTGTGATCAAAAGATTTGATCGGTGGAGTTCCCATGGTGGCGCAGAGGAAACAATGCGACTAGGAACCATGAAGTTTCGGGTTCGATCTCTGGCCTGGCTCAGTGGGTTAAGGAGCCGGCATTGCCGTGAGCTGTGGTGTGGGTCCAAGACGAGGCTCGGATCTAGTGTTGCTGTGGCTGTGGTGTAGGCTGACAGCTATAGCTCTGATTCGATCCCTAGCCTGGGAATCTGCATATGCTATGGGTGCAGCCCTAAAAAAAAAGCTAGAAAAAACAAGATTTGATAGGTTCACTGGGGCCAGAGATGAGTAGAGCATGGGGGTGCCTGGTTTAAAAGTTAGTTACAAGAGTTCTCACTGTGGCGCAACAGGATCAGCAGCAGCACTTGGACGCAGACTGGATCCCAGGCCCCACATAGTGGGAAAAAGGACCTGGTGTTGCTTAGCTGCACCTGTGACTCGAATTCGAACTCCGTATGCCATGGTGATGCCAGAAGGATGTTACTGGGATCCAGGTTCTTGTTCGCATAGCCCAAGAATGAACTTGGTGAACACACAGGCAGCAAGCAAGCAAAGTCTTTTTTACAGGGAAGCAAACAGCTGCCAGGACAGGCTGGGAGGGGGAAGAAGAGCTTCCACTCTCTATTGTCTTATAGGGGCTTTTATCCCTTAAAAATGGGGGAGGGGTACCAAGAAAGATGTGCTTGTCTCCCATTGGCCTTGCCCAGTTACCTGTATCAGTCCTTGTCCAATAGGGGTCTTGGGGTGGAAATGTCCCGTAAGTCTCATGGTTCCTTTGCCTTTTTCTTCCTGTAAACTGAGTCACAGGGGGTTAGGGATTGATGTCCATCTGGGCGCAGGTCCACTCCCTACAGTAAACAAGGCCTATGGGGATGTTACTCCCTGGAGCCCTAAAGCCGCAAATGTTCATCAATAGCCTTATCAAAGAAGGCATGGAAGCCCGCGCTCCTACACTCGCGACCTGAGTTAGTATGGTGCCTCAATGGGGTGGCCCAAAAAGAAAAAGAAAACATTAGTTACAATGTAGCTTTGCTAAAATGACAAGAAAAGGGGTTTTCTGCTGAGGGCAGTTTCCTGCAAAGGGCTGTTTACAGTCTCATGGACTCTGCTCAACCATCTCTCAGTCTTGATTAGGTAAAGACCGTGTGTACTGAGCCTTACCCTGTGCTGTGCTAGATCAGGCTTAGGGAAATGCAAATACATTTTCTTTTATTTATTAATTATGATCAGCCAAACCTTAAGGGACAGGAGTAAAAACTTGAGCACAGTTGATGAATTTGCTCATTATGTGTCTCCTGACATAGACGTTAGCAAGGGTATAAACACCAAGTCTACCCGGATAAATCCTTTAGTCATTTTATTGACAGGAACCTCATACCCAAACATAGAAATTCCAGAGCAATTTTAATGTCACAGTATAGAATTTTAAATACTAGAACTTTAAAAATGCTAAAATGAGAGCATAATAAAAGGAACACTTGTAAGGTGCTTTGTGGATGTATTTACTCAACATTCGCATAACTAAAGAAACATAATGAGTGAATTCAGGTCTTCTCAGCGGCTCCTAAAATGCTGGCCCTGAGCCTATTGGGAGATTTAGGACTGAATTGTCATTTCTATAGAAGAGGCAGCAAAGGCTCTTAGTCTGTGGATTTATTTTAGCTTGGAAGTGGGGGGGGGGGGAATTCAAATGCAAACTCACTAGGCCCTCTTTTCGGGAGTAATAATGACCCTGAGACCTCCCCTGCCTGGGGCCAGAGGTCTAAACCGGACTGGAACCTGAGGCTGTTGGGGAATGGGTGGGTTCCAGCAATTTTCGCCCTGATGCTCCAACTACAATAAACACGGACAGAGCCTTACACGATACCCGAACGTCTATTTATTTGAAATCAGAGCATTGCTCATCCTGAAGCTTCCAGGGGCGTGATCCACTCAATAATCCCCCCCATCTAGAGGAAGCAGACAGTGTGCTATTAACGGTTGAGGCGGCCCCACAGTAAAAGAAGAAAAGCCACCCAGAAATGAGGGAGAGAGAAAGTTAGCGCTTGCCTTAAGAGCCGATGGCCAGTATCTAGAGGCCAGGGTGTCTGCAAACCCCATCAATTAGCAGTCATTAAATCGAGCATTTGCGCAGACCCTGCGTCCTGCTGGACTCTGCGAGAAAACGCAGAGAAGTACATTTCTCTGCAGAAGGTCACCGGGGAGACTTCGAGGGAAAGAAATCATGGTAAGAATTTGCTACAGCAAAGTTCAGTGACCATAGCTTTGTATAATGCTTCCCCAGACGAGTCATGGAAGGTGGGTCAGAGTTTGTCAACAGGACAATGGGGTATAAGGATGACAAAGAATATTCCGAAAGGGCACCAAATGGACTGAGTGGCAAGACTCTTCAACAAGACCGTTCCATCCATTCCTGCCTCCCCAAGACAGGATCGGGTTCAGAGACGTCAGAGAGAAGGTTGTTGCGTGATGGTGGTACGGACTGAAGGAACACACACAACCTACAAGGTGGGAGTTCAGTTTTGTCTGGGGAGGTTTCTGAGGACTACAGCCTGGAATAGCTTCTCAGGAATAGCTCTGAGATCTGCTCCGAAGAGATAAGAAAAGAGCCAGGGTATGTAGGAGTTTTTGCTGGAAAAAAAAGAAAACGTAGTGGAAATCAAAAGATTACTGCTGATCATGCAAAACGGACATCTCAAGTTAACGATTTTGATGCTTTACTGGATATGGGAAAAGGCAACAGCCTGGGCTCTTTGGGATTATTCCTTAGATATGCATGGTAACTATCTAGGGCCAGTATCCAGATCATGAAATATTTCTTGGTTTTCTCCATCATGAATTCCCCTTGTGGGGGGCGGGGGGCGTCTACCGTTGTTGGGGAGGGGCAGCTGTAGAGGCCAATGGCTTGGGTTCAGGCAACATGGGTTGTTCACTGGGATGGCAGGCAACATTCTCTTTCCACAGGGGCATCTATAAAGAAACTGACATTCTTTCAATCATTCAATAAACAGTGATGATACTGGAAAGATGATACCAGAATCCGGGTTCTTGTTGACAGCAGTCAAAGAATGAACTCCACAAACACACAGGCAGCAAGCTAGCGAAGTCTTTATTAAAGGAAAGCAAATCGCTCCCAGAACAGCTGGGAGGGGGGACAAGAGCCCCTTCTTTATTGTCCTATAGGGATTTTAATCTCTTAAAGGCAGGGAGGGACACCAATGTGGGGTCCAGAAAAATGTGGTTTTCTCCCATTGGCCTTGTTCAGTTGCCTCTATCAGTCCTTGTCCAATAGGGCTTTTGGGGTTGGAAATGTCCTGAAAGTTTTTGGTTTTTGGGTTTTGTGTGTTTTTTGGTTTTTTTGTTTGTTTGTTTTGTTTTGTTTTGTCCTTTTCTTTCCTTAGATTAAAGCACCATTCCTCTCATTCCTTTTTTTGTCAGTAGAGCTTTGCATTTCCTGTAGTAAACACAGCCTGTGGGGAATGTGCATTTCCTGTAATGAAACAAGGCCTGTGGAGGTGTTACTCCCTGGAGCCCTTAAGCCACAGATGTTAATCAATATCCCTATCAATGAATGTATCCAACACTAACTACCTGCGTTAATATTCTGCCTCGGTATTAAACATCTGTAATAAGTTATAGGCTCTGGGGATACAGTCCCTGCTCTCATGGAATTTACGTTTATAGGATGCCACAAATGTTGCACAATCAATATGATGGGAATTCAGAGAAGGAATCATTAATTCAAGACAGGCTTATTCAAGAGAAAATTCAGAAAGAGATGGCCCTACAGCAAGACCTCTCTGAAAAGAGCATCCTTCCTGCCTGGAGCTCCAGATACCTGGGCCAGCCTCACATGCCTCTTATTTGAAAGCAAATCAGGTGGACCAACCAAACTAGAAAAGTCTGCCAGTCCACTCTTGCCTGCAAACCAAAGGCCAGTAGTATGGAGGGGGTTTGCTGCCGCTTTATTTTTTCCAAGTTCTGATCCATTCAGGGTCCCGCGGAAGAGAGAGCTCTACCCCGATGAGCACGTGAAGAGATTTTAGTTGAAGGGTCACGGATGACTTACCATGGTAGGGAAGGGTCGCAAGAACCAAAATCGGAGTCCAGCGTGACTGCCTCGGCCTGAAGAGCCGAGAGGAGGAGATGGCGTGACTCAGGAAGTACCCTCAGGAGCCGGAGCCCACGGGGTGAGGACAGACACCTCGGGGACCCCTCTCTCCCACCCTCTGGTCTCTTGCTCACGTCTCCCGTTGGCCACACCCAATGGAAAGCCAGCCGCAGGGGACCCAAGGATCACAGCCCATGGATTTCAGCTTTCCACGTGCAGGGCGGAGGAGAGAATGAAAGAAAACGCAGCGACCCGTCTACTCTCTTGGGGCTGGAGTGCTGTGTCTCCAGGGTCCTCGTTTCAACCATAGCTACTTCTGGACGTGGAACGGGAGGAGCCCCCCAAGCTATTTCGTCCAATGGAAAGAGCCGGTTCCTTTTGGCAAGAGAATGAAAAGGTTTGTCTTCAAACAGAACCCGTTTATTTTCTGTCGCCTTCATTTCGCTCAAAGAGCTGTGACCTCCACATGGATGCCCTCTGCAAGCGCACTGACCCCAAATCTAACCGGCTGACCCTCCGAACATCTAGCCATAAAAATCGAATGGTAGCCTCCCCCTTGGGACAGAAGGCATCAGATGGGTCCTCATTGTGTGAATGTTGCTATTACAACAAAAAACCCTCATTAGCCCCCTTCAGATGTCCTTTCAGTCCCCTCCGTGTGAAAGGATTTTCCTTTTCGCCATCTGGGGCTACTTGCACCATCTCCCTCTAGGGCTGAGCGGTTTCTGTGCTTTGATATTATACTACCCAGCCCATGTCTCCTGGGGCCCAATCAAGCTTTTCCCATCCGTTAGGCTGCTTGACCCTAAACCTAATGCATTTTTTGATTACTGCAACTTTTTTTTTTCCAAAGCAAACCCCAAAATTGGTTTTAAATTGGTTTTAAAATATTGAACAAGCTTTAAGTTGAAAGTGCTGGGGGTTTGGGAAAACAGTGACAGAAGATCAATCCATCACAGGCTAATGAGAGTCCAGCTCCATCTGCTTCTTCTTGCCTGTGCTGGCTTAGTTCTGTCCAATGGGTTGCCCTGCACATAGTTCCCCTGGAGGCTTTCTGATAAGTAAACACTTGCTCTTGTAAACCACATCAATCGATTCACTCTCCCAGGGGCTCTAAGCCGTGGATGGTATATGCTCCCAACTCCACGGAAGGCACACTGAGACCGCCAGAGTTTAGTCTTTTCCTTGGCTGCACCTGATCAAGGCAGTTTGGGAACAGTGACTGCTCTCCCTCTGATGAAGAAATCCAGTGTCTCATGGGACTGAGCTGATCCCTGCCTGCCAAGCACCTACTCAACCTCCAGGTCATATGTTACCTCCTCCATGCAGCCACCCCACTCCCTCCTCCAAGCTCTCAGACGACTACACGCACCTCTGTTACACATTCATCACTCTGAAATATCGTTTCTCTGTATCTTCACTAAAATTCTCAACTTCCTTAGTGCAAGGTTTGTACCTGTTTTGTTTTGTTTTTATTTGGGGGGGGGCGTTGTTGGCCACACCTGTTGCATGTGGAAGTTCTGGGGCCAAGGATCAAACCCATGCCCACAGCAGTGACCCAAGCCACAGCAGGGACAACACCAGATCCTAACCTGATGAGCCGCCAGGGAGCTCCATACCTGTTTTGTCTTTACAACCCCAGTGCCTCGCATATAGGAGGCACGCATGAAATGTTCCCGAATGAATGACAGCTCCTTCTTTCATCCCATGTGTCCATCCTCCCCATGAAGCTGGGAAAGCTGCAAGCAGGGCAGGAGGGGGTAGACCAAGACGCGCCGCAGGGACGCAGGAGCTCCTGAGCTCCCCTCCTCCCACAGACACACAAAACATACAGGCACACCTCCGAGACAGGGCAAGTTCAATTCCAGATCATGGCAACAAAGTGAATACCACAATAAAGTGAGACACAATTTTTTTGTTCCCCATTGCATGTGAAAGTTAACATTTTATTGTCTTCTATTAAGTGGGCAGTAGAACTGCGTCCAATAAAAATACACAACTTAATTTTAAAATACTTTATTGCTAAAAAAAAAAAAAAATGCTATCCTCTGAGACTTCAGCAAGTCATAATCTTTTTGCTGGTGGTGGGTCTTGCTTCGCTGTTGACGGCTGCTGACTGATCAGAGTGGTGGTCCCTGAAGTTGGGGCGGCTGTGGCAGGTTCTTAAAATATGGCAACAATGACGTCTGCCACACCGACTGAGTCTTCTTCCGTGAACAGTTTTCTCTGTCGCATTTTACCCACAGCGGAACTGTTTTCAAAATTGGAGTCAATCTTCTCAAATCCTGCCGCTGCTTTATCAAGGGTTTAGGTAATGTTGTAAATCCTTTGTTATCATTTCAAGCCATCTTCACAGCCTGTTCACCAGGAGTAAAATCCATCTCAAGAAACAGCTTTATTTACTCATCCGTAAGAAGCAACTCCTGGAGTCATGGCGCAGTGGTTAACGAATCCGACTAGGAACCATGAGGTTGCGGGTTCGGTCCCTTGCTCAGTGGGTTAACGATCCGGCGTTGCCATGAGCTGTGGTGTAGGTTGCAGACGCGGCTCGGATCCCGAGTTGCTGTGGCTCTGGCATAGGCCGGTGGCTGCAGCTCCGATTCAACCCCTAGCCTGGGAACCTCCATATGCGGCCCAAGAAATAGCAAAAAGACAAAAAAAAAAAAAAAAAAAGAAGAAGAAGAAGAAGCAACTCCTTACTCATAAGGCTTTATCATGAGATGGCAGGGCAGCCACTGAGTCTCATCTTCAGGCTCCATGTCTAGTTCTAGTTCTCTTGCTATTTCCACCCCAGCTGCAGGTACTTTCTCCCCTAAAATCTTGAACGCCTCCAAGTCATCCATGAGGGTTGGAATCAACTTCTTCCAAACTCCTGTGACTGTTGATATGCTGGCCTCTTCCCCTGAATCGTGATTGTTCTTTACGGCATCGAGATGGGTGAATCCTTTCCAGAAGTCTTCAATTTACTTGGCCAAGGTCAATTAGAGGAATCACTGTCAATGGCAGGTATGGCCTTACAAATTGTATTTCTTAAGTAGTGGGACTTAAAAGTTGAAATGACTCCATGGTCCCTGGGCTGCAGAATGGATGCTGTGTTAGCAGGCGTGAAAACAACACAAGTCGCCTCGTGCGTCTCCATGGGACTCTCGGGTGACCAAGCGCACTGTCAATGAGCAGTAATATCTTGAAAGTGAACTTGGAGAGACAGCAGTGAGTGATGGCTTGAAGCGAGATCTTAATTCTCTGCTCAGGAATTGAACCTGGGTGAAAACCAGGAATCCCAGCCACAAGACTAGCTAAAGGCTACAAGCAGAATTGCTGGGATTCATGCCCCTTGTTGAAAGCAAGAATGTTTTAAGGAGGCAAAGACTGTTAAAAACAGCTACAAAGTTTATTGTCGGAAACACAGTTGGGCATGGGGGAGAGCACCCAGAGAATCGGTCTGTTTATCTAAGGCAGAAGCAGCGCGGTGACACACACCCAAAGGAAGAGGGCAGGTGTGGGCATCCCCGCATGAGGAGCAGCCAGAGAGGTGGTTTAAACCACTTATATAGGACAGCTCTTCCGGGTCTTTTTTTACCTTTAGGCAATTAGCTTGTTCTATGTTTCGCACCTGACCAGACCCAGGGCCCTCCCAGGTCTGTGTGCACATTTTTGGCCAAGCTGGATTCCAAAGCCAGGCATGATGGGAAGGTTATCCAGACTTATTATGGCCTGGCACCTCCTCCCTTTCTGACCCAGATGGGGCTCTCTGCACATGTATAGTTGGGGCCTCCCTGACCCTGAAGATAAGAAGTATGTGACTTCTTGGCCTCTCACCCACGCAGGGCTCAGCCCCTCTTTGATCCTGTCGTTACCATTGTTTAAGGAGTTCGCAGAAGACGCGTTCCAGTGATTTGCCTTGTGCCTGTTGTTATTTCTATCTTGAAGTATCGCTAGGGGGCTGGTTGTAAATGACTGTCCAGGAGCCCACCTCTCTCCTGCCTCAGGAAGTGTAAACAAGAGGCCAGTTGTAAGTACCTATCCTCCAGCCCATCTATCCCCTGCCTCCAAAGGAACCTTTTTCTCTGAGCAGTAGGTCTCCACAGTGGGCTTAACATATTCAGTAAACCACGCTGTAAAAAGAGGTGCCATCACCCAGGCTTTGTTGCTTCTTTTACAGAGCACAGGCCGAGCAGATGGAGCATAATTCTTAGCATCCTAGGATTTTCCAGCTGGTGAATAAGCAGAGCTTCCACTTATAATCACCTGCTGCATGTAACCCTAACAGGAGAGTCAGCCTGTCCTTTGAAGCTTTTCAGCCAGGCATTGACTTCGCCTCTCTAACTCTGAAAATCCTAAATATCACCTTCTTCCAAGAGAAGGCTGTTTGATCTGCTGTTTGGGGTAACAGCCTTCATGAGCGAGCGTAGCTACATCTTCTGGAGAAACGCTACAGCTTCTGCATCAGCACTTGCTGGTTCACCGTGCACTTTGGTGTCAGGGAAATGGCTTCATTCCTTCTGCCTCGTGAGCCAAGCCCTGCCAGATGCAGCCCTTTCTTCTGCAGCTTCCTCACCTCTGAGGCTTCAGAGCATTGGCCGTGCTCTTAGGCTTCGGCTTAAGGGCGTGTTGTGCTGGTTTCCTCCTCCATCCAGGCCACTCAAACTTTTTCCCCATCAGCAATACAGCTGTTTAAATTCCTTATCATTCATGTGTTAAATTTCCCTCCAGAGCTTTTCCTTTGCATTTTGAGACCTTGACTGAATAGCTGATGCAGGAAGTCTGGCTTTCAGTCTGTCTGGGCTTGGGACTTGCCTTCTTCATTAAGCTTAATCACCTCTAGCTTTTTTTTTTTTTTTTTTTTTTTTTTGCTTTTTAGGGCTGAACCCACAGCCTTTGGAAGTCCCAGGCCAGGGGTCGAATGGGAGCTACTGCTGCCGGCCTACACCAGAGCTACGGCAACACAGGGATCTGAGCCGCGTCTGAGACCTATACCACAGCTCACGGCAATGCCGGATCCCCGACCCACTGCGTGAGGCCAGGGATCGAACCGCATCCTCATGGATACTCGCTTCCAATGCGCCACGACGGGAACGCCAATCACCTCTGGATTTTTATTTGAGCAGAGAGACTCACAACTCTTTCTTTCATGTGAACACTTACAGACCCTTGCAGGGTTATTACCTGGCCTAATTTCAGTGCTCGTATGCCTCAGGCCTGAGGAAAGGGAGAGAGACAGGGAGCACTCGTCTATGGAGCCGTCCGGACACTCGCAGATTTATCCCTCAAGTTCAAAGTCTCAGGTGGGCGCCGTTCGTGGTGCCTCCAGTTACCACAGCAACGTCAAAGGTCAGCGATCACAGCTGGCCAGTACAATCGTAATGGAAAAGTTAGAAATCGTGTAAGAATTACCAAAATGTGACACAAAGGCCAGAGTGAGCAGGTGCTATTGGAAAAGTGGCACCAGTAGACTCGCTGCAGGCAGGGCTGTCCCAAAACGTCACTTTGTAAAAACGATGTCTGTGGGTGCAGTACAACAAAGCACAGTAAAATTGCCTGCAGAGTTACACACTGTGCAGTGAAGGAGACCAGAGACTCGCCGAGTGACTCCTACGCACCAACCACGGAGAGAATCCCCGCACGAAGCAGGCAGGGAAGGCTGAGACATCATCTTGCCCTTAAACCCACCCCAGCACTGTGCCTTACAGCTGTCAAGAAACTCCCAACCATCAGCTTCTCCTGAAACGCCAAGGGTTTGGACCCTACCTCTGGGGTTCACCAGAGGGACGGGCTCCCCAAGCAGCTAGCCCTGAAAACCCACAGGGCTCAGGTTCTGAAGCCTCCTGAGATTACAACAAAGAAATTTTAAAATCTCAACATTTTAACAGAGGCACCATGGCTGTGCCCCCCCGGGGCTTAGCAGCAGACGCAGGCAAATCACCCATCCTTCAGTCTGTCTCTGAAAGAGGTTTATCTGCACAACATTGAAACGTGCTGTCTCAGAGCCAGGCTTTTAATGTAGCAGACACAAGGCGCTGGCTGGGATCTCCCCAAAGACTGGGGGAGCCAGGGAACACTCTCGGGCTTCTCCCTCAAAACCAGTGCAAACACCATTGCCTCCCTGGAAGACGCTTGTGGGCTTGTCTGCATTGCAGCTTTTAAGGCCACTGCGCGGGAGATGGGTCCCCAGACACCTGGTCTGATGGACCAGGAGGCTTCCATTCAGGAGTCCCATAGGACTGGAGCACAAAGAAGCTCTTCTTAGCTGCCTATCCCTCCAGGGCTCAGCACAAAGGGGGCAGGCAAAAAAAAAAAAAAGCCAGACAGAGAAAGATGAAAACTGCACTGTATCACTTACTCTGTAAAAAAAATAATGTTTTAAAAGTTGAACTCAGAAACAGCAGTGGGAGCTGAGGGGTGGGAGAAATAGGGAGAGAACAGTGAAAGGGAACAAACTTTCGGTTATAAGACGTGAAGGTCTTGCCCCCCCCCCCCCCCCCCCCGCTGTGGGGCAGTGGGATCGGCCGCGTCTCTGGAGCACTGGGACGCAGGTTTATCCCCAGCACAGTGGGTTAGGGATCCAGAGCTGCCCCCGCTGCGGCATCGGTCACAACTGCACCTCAGATCTGATCCCTGGCCTGGGAACACCATGTGCCAAGGGGCGGCCAAAAAATGGAAAAGAAAAAATATATATACAAGATCTGAGAATCTAATGTATGATAATGGTAACTATAGTTGATAGCGCTGCATTGTATGAGTGGAATTTGCTAACAGAGCAAGACTCTAACTGTCCTCCCCCCAAAAAAGAAAAAATGGGGAGGAGGTAAATTCGTGAGGTGCTGGATTGTTAAACTTCAGAGGAGGAATCCTTCGCGACGTGTACACAATGTATCGTATCATCAGGTTGTACGCCTCACATCTTATAAATGTGTCAGTTATGCCTCAATAAAGCTGGAAAATTAGGAGTTCTCCTTATGGTTCAGTGGTTAACGAACCTGGCCAGGATCCTTGAGGATTCGGGTTCGATCCCTGGCCTCGCTTAGTGGGTTAAGGATCCGGCGTTGCCGTGAGCTGTGGTGTAGGTCTCAGATGCAGCTTGGATCCCGTAGGGCTGTGTCTGTGGTGTAGGCTGGTGGCTGCAGCTCTGATTTGACCCCTAGCCTGGGAACTTCCATAGAACCAGCCCTAAAAAAGCAAAAAACAAAAAACAAAAAAAAAACAAAAAAACTGAGAAATTAGAAGTGAATATATGTACACAAATTTTCAGATAGGAAATATCTTTCTTAGCAAGATCTGAAATAATCATCCCTCTTGAAAAACTAAAAACATTCTAGCTACTTGATTTGAAAGGAGAAAAAAAATGGTAACTCTAAAATGTCCAATATAGATTGTCTTAAAGGATAACAAATAAGTTGGTTAAACTATTTTGCCAAAAAAAAAAAAAATAAAGTGGGGGAGGGGCAGTAGCTTCTGGACTGGCTTTTGTCTCAGTTCTCTTTTAACCCATGAGAGAAAGTAAGACTCCCACAGGAAACCACTGTCCCCACCTGCCACCTCAGTTAGAAAACCAAAGCCCCCATGTCGCCGGGGAAAGAGATTCACTTACGCTCGTGGTTGTTTACGGAGCTCTGTCACATCCACTGCCACATTCGGAGCCTCACGACACCTTGGGCGGTGGATTTAGAAGCCAGGCAAGGTGCAGGGATGGAGGGTGATCCGCCGGGGGTTGTCGAGGTGACGTCAGCCGGGGGATCGTTCTTCCGGGTGTCGCCCTGCGTGTTGCAAAAGGGAGACATGCAGGTTACGGCCGGCCGGGGAAGTGCTGTTCCCGGGTGGCAGGTGGAAAGGCCGACGGGCCCCAGGCTCGCCCCTGAAAGAGCCAGATGGGCTGGATGAAACTCACGGGCTCTCAGCGCTTTGAGAAGGATAAAGATATCCTATGCGTTGCATCTAACGTTCCTATTGAAACAAACAGAGCAACAGCAGACAAGCATATGGAAACACTAGCCAGCAAACCCCGTTACCCAGACGGTGACGGAGGCCGTGCCGGGCGCGAGTGGCTTGTCAGTGCCACCTGGCTGTGTTACTCCAGTCTGTGGTTACCAGGCAGAAATGAGGAACCAATGCCACCAGATCACCCAAAGTGATGTTTTAACATTCGAGTAGCTTGAAAGCTGTGTGTTTATGTTAAACAGGCTTATTTTTAACTGTCAAGAACTAACTTTAAAAAAATTTAAATTGTCTATCGGTGGAATTGCGTCTGCAGGCTTTGTGTTATGTGCTAAGTCAGTCTTTTTTGGACTTTTTTCCAGCGAAGTCTTAATTTCCTATAATCAATGAAGAGAAGGAAGAGGAGAGCTATTCAGGAAATATTTATAAAGTACCGACTGTGCACCACGCACAGTACTGGCTATTGCAGATACAACATGAAACTTAGACCAGCCTCTGATCTCATGAGGTTT
Source organism: Sus scrofa (assembly GCF_054392235.1). NCBI lineage: Eukaryota > Metazoa > Chordata > Mammalia > Artiodactyla > Suidae > Sus > Sus scrofa. The sequence goes on from NC_139383.1 coordinate 6,735,164, forward strand.
ATAATCTAGTGCCACAGAAAAACGACTTAGCAAATATTTAGTGTATGTGAACAGCCACAGAAGGGGAAGTTTGGGATGTTATAACCCTTCTGAGAGGTTTAAGAAACTGTTCACAGCAAGACATGACATCTGACAGCTAAACAAGGAACCCTCCAGGCAAGGGTGGGACCTAAGGGTGCCGTAGGTGGAGGGTCGAGAGCAGCAAATGAAAGATCGAGGTCTGTGTGTTCCGAGAAGTGAAGGAAGCTCAGTGTGGTTGTTGCATAAAGTGTTGGTGGCAGTGGCAACAGACAGTAGTTGGTGGCAGTCGTGGCCATCGGAGGGAGCAGGCAGCACATAAAGCGTCTCAGCAGTCAGGTTAAGGAGGTCGGAATTAAGGGCAGTGAGAAGCATTAAAGGACTCTAATGAGATGGACAGCATCAGATGGGTGTTTTTTGAAAGATCAAGAGCTGCACTATGAAAACGGGGTGGGAGCAGTTGTGATTGCAACAGGTCCTGTTTCCAGGAAACAAACTCTAAGGCTCTTACGGCTTGAGCACTGGTTTTGGAGGGCACGACGGGGACTGGTCCCGAGCACAGTGGAGGAAGCAGGGCACGACGGGGACTGGTCCCGAGCACAGTGGAGGAAGCAGGTTGGGCAGAGGGCAGAGTTAGACCATGGTACTGATGGAGCAGGGACTCAGCCTGTCCCGTAAGGAGCTCTGCAGCTGGGATGGCCCTTCTGCGTTGCTCTGCACAAGGTGGGGTTGGGGGAAGGCTTTCACCCCCGCGCATCGCCTAGTGTGAGGATGTGAGCTCCCCTGACCCAGGAGGGAACATGACTTGGCGAAGCAGCTTTCTCCAGCTGAGATCGAGACCTGGCACAGGGCTGCCTGCTGCCAACGTGCCCAGCAGCGGGGGGTTGGTGGCGCTGCCAGTCGCAGAGCACTCGCTGCGGTCTGCCCCTTGCACTGCTTCAAAAATGGGGAAGAGACTGGGGAGGTTTACAAGAGGAAGGGAAGTGGGGTGGACAGCAGCTCGCACCTCGGTGCTGGCCTTGAGGTTGTGGCTTTTTCTCCTTTCCTGCCACCCATCCTCAACCTCCCGCACCCTCAGCGCAGCCCCTCTAGGCCATCCCCCGATGGGTCCGAGCCCCTGGTTACCTGCCACTCTAAAGCCATGGCTCCTGAGCGTCGTGGTTTTCTCTGCAGAATGGGCAGGGGAGAACCAAGTGATGCCTCAGGGAATCGCCTGGGTACCAACCGTAGTCCTCCTTCCTCTGTTCTGTAGCTACGGCCCCACTTTCTCCTGAGGGTCAGTTACCCCGCCAGCAGTGACTTCTTTCCTCGCCTGCCAGCCTCTGGGTAGACAGCACATCAAGTGACCAAATGGCAGCTGTAGCTTGAAGGTCTTCAGATGCGTTCCCTGGCAGAAGCATTTGCCCTCTGTATCTGTACGGCACTGAAAGTGGTGCTAAGTGGGACCAGCCCTACTTTCGCCCCGCGATTCCTGAACCGTTGTCTTTGTGGTGTGGGTGTGGATTTAGGGTGTGAATCTCACCTGGAAGAATATAGCACCTCATCTCCAATGACTGCCGCAGGTGTAGGGTCTCCAGCTGCATCTCGAGAGGCAGGTCCACCTCTCTTATCAGCAGCTTCTGGGTGATAGGATGCATGATGGGACCACTGAGTACCCTGGTCATGCACCCCCGTGACACGTCCTCTGCTGGGAAGTGGGTTTCTTTGGTCCCTACATCAGCCTTGGCAAGTGAAAGCCTCAGCTGTGGGGTCCCAGCAGAGCGGCCATCCTGCCCCCACAATTCCTCCGTCCGGGAGTCCCTTGACCACACGGGTCCGTGTGGTGGGGCCGCTGACAGAGGCTGGCTGACATCAACCGGCTGGCTCATTCTGCTTACTTGTGGATGCCCCTTCCTAGCAGGGGCTCTCTCCTGGGCACGTTAACATGCTGTGTGTGTCATGGTCAATTTCACACCCACTCGCTGGTCTATCCACATGCCTTTTATGCAGACTCCTTGCTTCTTGGTCCTCAGTCTTGCAGAAGCACTCCTCCCATGTTCTTAGCCAACATGTCAAGACATTCGCCACTGCCTACGAGTTTATAAATAGTCTCAAATCAGGACCCTCCCCCAACCCCACCCCAAAGACCCTGAGAGGCCATGGCCTGAGGTAGGATCCAGACCTTGGCAGTGAATCCAGAGACGGGAGGAGAGAGGTGATGAGTTCACGTCGATGCTCGAATTTCCAGCCTGGGTGGACCTCGGTGCTGTTCCCTGGAAGAGGAAACACAGGCTGAAAGCAAGGTGTTCAGGGAGAGGCAGCAGGTCCACTCTGGACATCTCAGCACAGGGGCTCGGTGGGTCGAGGAAGAGACGCCTGGACCACCTCCGAGGGCTGCCCAGGCTGATAAAGACACAGATAATCATCTCCAGCTGATCGCGCCCCCCACCCAGAACCCTATCCCTCCTCTCAGTTCTACAACCAGAGGCTGAGAGATGTGGAGCAAAGGAGAGGGACTCAGGGCCAGCTCAGAGGATGGATTCCTGAGGATGCGTTGCTCTGTCTCACCGCAGGCACCTCCCTCCCGCAAGGGCACACAAGCGGGGCACGGGGAAACGTTTTACTCCCAGAGGTCTGCGTCCACAGTTATTTGGGGTGCGGCTCCTGAGTCGCTTGTTGGCAGCTTTGTCGATGCCACTTTGCTCAAATCCTTGATCTGGATGCGCAGGTGGCAGACATGCAGTCACGTCTTGACCGGACAGGCCCCAGGAAACGCAGGTGCATCTTCCACCTGTCCTTCAATAGAAAGGCACCAGGCCGGCCGGGTAAGTGCCCAAGACAACACTGGAGCTGCGGGCCGTGTCCCCAGCACTTAGCCTGTGTGAAAGATCGGCTCTGGGTGGGCAGAAATGCCTTGGCTGGGGCCCTGAGAACGGCTAGAATTTCCTCCATTTCCAGGCAAGTCACTCCAATTCTTCCAGCATTTTCCTCCCCTGCCACACCGTGCCCATTAGGGCAGCTGAGCTATAAATAATGAGATGAGGATGGAAGGGAAGTATTTTATGCCCTGTGAAGCACCGCAGAATGGTAAAAGCTTGAGGGTTGGTATTTTTAAGGCTGAGTGCTAAAAAATGCCAGGCACGAGACAGAAAATGAAAGACAACATTGAAAGACAAACAGAGGCACACTTGAGCGTGTGCACACGTGCACACACACACACACGTACACACACACACACCCCACTCACACATGCCACGTGCCCCCCATACCCCCCATATAAACACTACACACACACACACCCCACACACACACTCACGACATAAACAACCTACATCCCACACACTCACCACCCATCACACACACACACACACACACACACACACACACACACACACACACCCCGACCGGTTCATCTCCGCCCAAAGAAAACCTGCCCTGCCAATTCCAGGCATGTCCTCTGAGAGCAGGGAGAGGAGACACCTGCAGAGCTCCGCTCTCCCACCAGATGGCGCTACGTCCTTAAGGGAAATAACACGTTTGGTAAGAAACGGTGGCCAAAAGGGAACCCACCCGGGGGGAAAAAGGAAGATCGCCCCTTTGAATGGACAACAGGGCAGGAGAATCAGGACTCTTTCCACAGGAGCAGCATTTCTGAGGGACGTGCAGGCGTGAAAAACCGAGAGCTGGGTCCCGGCTACAATGAATCCTTCATTCACTGATGGATTAGAAATGGGGATGGGGACGTAAAAGGTGACCTGCCGGCTTTGGGGCGGGGGGAGAGCTCGGCGACTCTAACCCCCTCTTGTCCAATGAGGCAGCTGCCAAACGCACGCGTGAACGGTCAGCACGTGTAGGTTGATCACTCTTGTTTTCCCAGTTTTCATTTCTTTCAGTAAGAACCAAATGGGCAGCTCTTCTCGGCTCAGCCTTATCCTTGAGGCCTCCGGGGCAGCATGGTTCTGAGGTCAAACAGGTCTGGTCTGGAAAATGAGTCCCAGCCATGCTAGCTGTAATGGCTGACGTTTTGGGTCAGCTGTGCCGGCGTTTTGTCAAACACGAGGCTGCAGGCTGCTGGGAAGGTATCTTGTAGGTGTGGTCAACCTCTCCCATTGGTTAGTTGACTTTAAGTAAGGGTGGGCCTTGCCTAATCACCTGACGGCCTCGGCCTCGAGCGCCAAGCCTGTTTTCCCAGATTAGAAGGAATTCAGCCTTGCGACTGTAACAGAGAAACTCCACCCATGAGCCAATTCTCTAAAGTGAATCCCCATATCTTCCACACACATGGATATCCTATTGCTTCGGTCTCCCTGGAGAACCCGGACAGGTACGCTGGTTGCGGTACTCGTGAAGGGAATTGTGCAACCTCGCCAAGCCAGGCTTTCCTCATCGGTGAGATGCTGGAAAACAAAGAGGACTGAAGGAATTACGCATGTGTCAGGCCACGCGTGGAGCCTGATAAGTCACCGTGTGTGCTAATGAGGCAGTTCTGGCCTCGTCCATCCACACCCCAACTCACACACACCCCATGGGGTACGTTGGCCCTGAATGAGATTAGATGCACACATGCAAGACAACTGGAGCTGGAGCACACCCAGACACACACACACCCAATTCATTGCACCTGTTGACTGCCGTATAGGCAGATGTTCTATTCCTTCTCAAAGGGTCATCCACAGACTAGCTATGTAGGCATCACCCTATAGGTCAAGACCTACTGATTCAGAAACTGGGAGGAGACGGCTGGGGGGAGTGTTTGAAGGCCTCCGGGTGGTCCTGACACGCACCCCAGGCTGAGAACCACTGCTGTGTCCCGTGTAAGCCCCACGAGGCAGGGGATTTGGGGTTTGTGGTTTTCATCTCTTTTGTTTTCTCGGATATCCCTGGTACCTAGAACGGTGCCTGGCACATCGCAGGCAGCCAGCACATGTTTGCTGAGCGAATGGACTTCTGTGCCAGCTCCAGCGCAAATAATAGTCGGCTTTATACCAGAACATCAACCCTTTACACAAAGGACAAGCTTGTTCTCGGCTTAGCCTTCCTCATTGCATTAGTGATGCTTCTTCGTTCAGAATCCAGTCTCCATGGGTAATTTGAGTAATTACGGACCTGAGCAAGCCACGAACTGGAGCTCTCCATTATCCAAAATGGGAATGAGCTTATCATCCTCGCTCAAATAAAGATGTTCCCCATTTTTCAATTTGCGATAATAGTGGAACACAAAGAACTTTAAAATTCCCCATAAATGCAGGAGTTCTTGTTGTGGCTCAGCAGGTTAAGAACCCAACTAGTACCCATGAGAATGCAGGTTCCATCCCTGGCCTTGCTCAGTGGGTTAAGGATCCGGCATTGCCATGAGCTGTGGTGTAGGTCACAGACATGGCTCAGAGCCCATGTTGCTGTGGCTGTGGTGTAGGCCGGCAGCTTCAGAGCTTCAGCTCTGACTCAACCCCTCGTCTGGGGACTGCCATGTGCCACAGGTGTGACCTTAAAAAAAAATCCCAATAAATGATACTTAATAATCTTGCTTCTTAATATTTATGCTGTCCCATTTCCCCCAAAATATGCTAAGCAGGCAAGGCCCCACTGGGCAGGGCTGTATAACATCTAACCCATGCTGTTATCGTCACTGTCAAGAATATTCTTCCGAATTGACTTCTAGAGCATGGCCTGGGAAGTCTGGAGCTTAGAGCTGAGAACACAGCCCAGCATCCACCCAGCCCTTGGCCAGATGCTCCATTACCTCCTAGCACTTCTGCGATTTCTTTCTCAATTCACAGAGAGATAGATAAATATATGGATCCTTCGCTTCTTATATATCTGTTATATAAATACGTATAGTCCCCCCAAAGGAGAGAGTAATCATTTCAAGACTGTGAAAAGTTGGAGTTCCCGTCGTGGCGCAGTGGTTAACGAATCCGACTAGGAACCATGAGGTTGCGGGTTCAGTCCCTGCCCTTGCTCAGTGGGTTAACGATCCGGCGTTGCCATGAGCTGTGGTGTAGGTTGCAGACGCGGCTCGGATCCCGCGTTGCTGTGGCTCTGGCGTAGGCTGGTGTCAACAGCTCCGATTCGACCCCTAGCCTGGGAACCTCCATATGCCGCGGGAGCGGCCCAAGAAATAGCAACAGCAACAAAAAGACAAAAAGACAAAAAAGACAAAAAAAAGAAAAAAAGATTGCGAAAAGTTTCATTGACATCTTTGTGCCGGAAAGGGGCTGCAGTGTTCCGATTCACCAGCAGGGGGCGCGCTGCTCACAAGCAGCCGCCTTGGACTAGACCATCTGTCAGGCTCCGCCGTGACTCTGGAAAAGTTGGGCCGGCTCCCTTCCCAGGAGGTGGGAGTTTTCGGTAAGGCTGGGGCAAGTGAGCGAGTTGCCCTCTGGATGTTCAATTTTCCTGTCCAAGGTGTCACACTTCAGAGCTGCATTCACCTGAAAATGTTCACATCTGAATTGAGCCAACTGTTTTCAGGAATGAAAGGCAATCGGATCTTCTTTGTATAATAGATTTAAACTGACTTTTAGTATGAGGAGTATCCGCTAAAGAGGTGTCACAGATAAGCTTCCTGAAGCAGCGAAGATGACATGAATGCTAACATTCTCTCAGGTTGTTATAACTTGCATACGTATTAACAGGGTCTTCTGGGCACGAAATTTAAAACCTCTTTAAGGGCACTTTGATTTACCTGGGTTTTTTTTTTTTTCATTTTTTAAAATTTTATTGAAGTAGAGTTGATTTACAATGTTGCAATCTTTTCAGCTGCACACCTTAAGTGACTCCATCACACATACAAACATCCATTCTTTCTCAGCTTCTTTTCCCATATAGACCATCACAGAATATTGGGTAGAGTTCCCTCTGGATTTACCTGTTTGTTTGTTTGTCTTTTTTTTTTTTTTTTTTGTCTTTTTAGGGCCGCACTCATGGCATATTGGAGGTTCCCAGGCTGGGGGTCGAATTGGAGCTGTAGCTGCCGGTCTACACCACAGCCACAGCAACACCGTTACCAAGCTGTGTCTGCGACCTACCCCACAGCTCACAGCAATGCCAGATCCTTAACCCACTGAGCGAGGTCAGGGATCAAACCTACGACCTCATGGATGCTAGTCAGATTAGTTTCCACTGAGCCACGGCAGGAACTCCTACCTGTATTTTTTTTTTTTTTTTAAGGAGACTTCAGGGGTCTTTTCTGTTTCTACAAATTCCCACAGTCAGACCGTCTCATCTCTGTAAATATGCGCTGAGGAGGAGGAGGAGAAGATAATGATTTTGATCACAGGAGACACGAATTCAGCATTTAGGGTGCACCAGACTTTGTGCTAAGCTCTTGCATGTTTATATGCTTGACCCACAACCACCCTTGTGGGGTGTGGACTGTATCGATGGCACTGAAAGATGAGCAGAGGCCAAGGCTAGGTTACACAGCAGTTACACAGCCAGAGAAGAGGGAGCCAGCCCTGAAACTCAGGCACGACGCCGCCGAGCCCCGCTCTGCACCATGTCTCATGATACGACTCCTCTACGTGCTCCCTGAACCATCACCCCTGGACAAACAGAACTCACGGCCCCTTCTTTTTTTTTTTTTTATTTTCCCACTGTACAGCAAGGGGGTCAGGTTATCCTTACATGTATACATTGCAATTACAGTTTTTTCCCCCACCCTTTCTTCTGTTGCAACATGAGTATCTAGACAAAGTTCTCAATGCTATTCAGCAGGATCTCCTTGTAAATCTATTCTAAGTTGTGTCTGATAAGCCCAAGCTCCCGATCCCTCCCACTCCCTCCCCTCCCATCAGGCAACCACGAGTCTCTTCTCCAAGTCCATGATTTTCTTTTCTGAGGAGATGTTCGTTTATGCTGGATATTAGATTCCAGTTATAAGTGATATCATATGGTATTTGCCTTTGTCTTTCTGGCTCATTTCACTCAGTATGAGATTCTCTAGCTCCATCCATGTTGCTGCAAATGGCATTATGTCATCCTTTTTGATGGCTGAGTAGTATTCCATTGTGTATATATACCACTTCTTCCGAATCCAATCCTCTGTCGATGGACATTTGGGTTGTTTCCATGTCCTGGCTATTGTGAATAGTGCTGCAATGAACATGCGGGTGCACGTGTCTCTTTTAAGTAGAGCTTTATCCGGATAGATGTCCAAGAGTGGGATTGCGGGGTCGTATGGAAGTTCTATGTATAGATTTCTAAGGTATCTCCAAACTGTTCTCCATAGTGGCTGTACCAGCTTACATTCCCACCAGCAGTGCAGGAGGGTTCCCTTTTCTCCACAGCCCCTCCAGCACTTGTTCTTTGTGGATTTATGAATGATGGCCATTCTGACTGGTGTGAGGTGGTATCTCATGGTAGTTTTGATTTGCATTTCTCTTATAATCAGCGATGTTGAGCATTTTTTCATATGTTTGTTGGCCATCTGTATATCTTCTTTGGAGAAATGTCTATTCAGGTCTTTTGCCCATTTTTCCATTGATTGATTGGTTTTTTTGCTGTTGAGTTGTATACGTTGCTTATATATTCTAGAGATTAAGCCCTTGTCCGTTGCACCATTTGAAACTATTTTCTCCCACTCTGTAAGTTGTCTTTTTGTTTTCTTTTTGGTTTCCTTTGCTGTGCAAAAGCTTTTCAGTTTGATGAGGTCCCATGGGTTTATTTTTGCTCTAATTTCTATTGCTTTGGGAGACTGACCTGAGAAAATATTCATGATGTTGATGTCAGAGAGTGTTTTGCCTATGTTTTCTTCTAGGAGTTTGATGGTGTCCTGTCGTATATTTAAGTCTTTCAGCCATTTGGAGTTTATTTTTGTGCATGGTGTGAGGGTGTGTTCTAGTTTCATTGCTTTGCATGCAGCTGTCCAGGTTTCCCAGCAATGCTTGCTGAATAGACTTTCTTTTTCCCATTTTATGTTCTTGCCTCCCTTGTCAAAGATTAATTGACCATAGGTGTCAGGGTTTATTTCCGGATTCTCTATTCTGTTCCATTGGTCTGTCTGTCTGTTTTGATACCAGTACCACACTGTTTTGATGACTGTGGCTTTGTAGTATTTCTTGAAGTCTGGGAGAGTTATGCCTCCTGCTTGGTTTTTGTTCCTCAGGATTGCTTTACGGCCCCTTCTTGAGCCACCGTCCTGCCAGTACTTAGCCCTGCTCCAGTGATTTGGAAGGTATATAGGAAACCATAGGAGATTGCTGGCTTTGGCCAGCACACATGTAAGAAGAGAGACCTGTCCCGTGCCACCCCCACCCCCGACTGGCACTCACACACCCTGGGCAAAGAGCAGGCAGGCACGGAGGTCTGTACCACTAACCTAATTGTCACACTCCCTCCATGAGCCACAGTTAATGGCGCATAAGAGCGCTGATGCCACCGAGTCACAACAAAAGCTTCACCTCCTGGCAGCACAAGTGTCTGTTTTAGGGTTGACAACTAGAGGCATAGCAGCAGGTTGAGTTTCTCCAACCAGACATGCTCATCAGGCTCAAGTGAGATGATTCCCAAACCCCCCAGTGCCCCACAAGCCTCTGGGGCGTTTATAGGGATTCACACTTCTGGACCCTACCCCAGACCCAACAAATCCAAATCTCCCAGTTCTGAGCACAAGAAAATATATAGGGTTGTTTTTTTAAATCCCTCAGTGGTCCTGTAGCAGTGGGCATCTGGCCATCCATTCTAGAAGGGTCTGAACCTCAGTATCAGGGATGCTCAGAAGGATGCTGAGCAAAGATCTCAGCGGAAGAGGCTTGATAACAGCCCTTCCCCCCAGGGATTGAGCGTCAGTGTCTGACACGGTCCTCTGGGCACAGATCACCCGCTAAGAGACAATCCAGAGCCAGTTAAGGGTTTATGCTCTGATTCTGCTGCTCACAGGCCATGTGAACTTGGGCAAAGTCTGTGGCTTCCTGAAACTGAGGTTTCTCCCCCTGAAATAGTTGCCAACAGACCTCCCTTCCAGGAAGACTACAATTGCTAAGTCAAATGATCTAAGCCCCTCACAGGGAGCACAGCCTCCTAATATAATAGACACTGATGGGAGTTCCTGTCGTGGCTCAATGGTTAACAAATCCGACTAGGAACCATGAGGTTTCGGGTTCAATCCCTGGCCTCCATCAGTGGGTTAAGGATCCGGTGTTGCTGTGAGCTGTGGTGTAGGTCGAAGATTCGGCTTGGATCCCGTGTGGCTGTGGCTGTGGTGTAGGCCAGCGGCTGCAGCTCTGATTGGACCCCTAGCCTGGGAGCCTCCACATGCCTCGGGAGCAGCCCTAGAAAAGGCAAAAAGACAAAAAAAAAAAAAAAGAAAAAAAAATAGACCCTGTTACAGTTTCTTCTTCAAACCTTTCCCCACCTGGACCACCCTGCTTCCCCACCCTCTACAGCTGCTCACCACACACTCAAAGGTACCACTTTGTCGCTGTCACCACACAATTCTTAGACAGGGCTCTGTGTTTGCCCACAGCAAAGTCTTCTTCATGGAATCGGTGGGAAAACCAGCAAGAAGACAAGACAGCTGATTCCACAGCTTGTGAGGGACTGAACGCCACGCCGTTGCATTTATTTATGTATTTCCTTTTTAAATGAAACCACAGGTATTTTTTGCTGCCCCCATGGCATGTGGAAGTTGCCCGGCCAGTGACTGAAACCCACCACGGCACGGACAACACTGGATTCTTAACCTCGAGGCCACCAGGGAACTCCTGTTGAACGACAGTTGATTAACGGTGTGTTAGTTCCTAGTGTACAGCAAAGTGATACACACACAGACACACACACACACACACATATATGTATAATGAAAAGTATATATATATATATGTGTGTGTGTATATAGAACTATATATAATAAAAGTGTGTACATATATATATGAGTACATATATATACATATATAGATACACACACTTTTCAGATGCTTTTCCATTGTAGGTTATTATAAGATATTGAATATAGTTCCCTGTGCTATACAGTAAATCCTTGTTGTTTATCTATTTTATTTTATTTTGCTTTTAAGGGCCGCACCTGTGGCACACGGAGGTTCCCAGGCTAGGGGTCAAATCAGAGCTACAGCTGCCAGCCTACGCCACAACCACAGCAACGCCAGATCTGAGCTGTGTCTGTGACCTACACCACAGCTCATGGCAATGCCGGATCCTTAACCCACTGAGCAAGGCCAGGGATCGAACCTGCAACCTCATGGTTCCTAGGAGGATTCGTTTCCGCTGCGCCACAAGGGGAACGCCTATCTGCTTTCTATGTAGTGGTGTGTATCCGATCCTCCCAAACTCCCAATTTATCTCCCCTCCCCCGTTCTACCCCCCCTCCCCCTGGTAAACATAAGTGTGTTTCCTGGGTCTGGAGTCTGTTTCTGTTTGGTACGGAAGTTCGTTTGTGTTCCTAAACACACCGGTTTGTACTCCGCCTCTGACCATTCCAACATCCTCAACCTGGGCTGGTCAGACTCCGCAGTCACTCTTCCGCCGCTTTCACTCCTGGTGGCTTCTTTCCTCCTGCATTTGGTGACCGTTTAAAACGCATGATCCCAAGTTTCTCGCAGTTTTCTTTGTGTGGGTTTTTTGTCAAGGTTCGGCCTGTTAACGTGCTTTTGCTCTACAGAAAAGATTTTTGCCCCGGGTTCTTCAGTGTACTTCCAGCCTAGGAGTATTTCACAGTCATTTTGGCACGAGTTCTTTCTGAAGCTGATCAGGTGGTGTGAATTCTTTTCACAACCCTCGTGCATGAGGCTCAGTGGTTGGGAATCATCAGAGGAACTTTGTCCAACCTACCCCACCCTAGGACCAAGGCTGAGAGCAGCACACCTTTTTTTTTTTGGCTTTTTTAGGGCTACACCCTAGGCATATGGAAGTTCCCACCAAGGGTCAAATTGGAGCTATAGCTGCCAGCCTATACCACAGCCACAGCAACACGGGATCTGAGCCACATTTGTGACCTACACCACAGCTCACAGCCACACCAGATCCCCAACCCACTCAGAGAGGCCAGGGATAGAACCTGCATCCTCATGGATCCTAGTCCGACTCATTTCTGCTGCACCACAACGGGAACGCCTCGTAATTTTTTTAAATCAATTCTTTATTATTTCTCTCTTCTGGGAGTGTTTTTCCACCTAGTTTGTTAGCAGAGGATGTCAGCCCTCGGGAGTCGAGGTCCTCTGTGTGTAGTGGGAGGGTCCCTTCCCACCTCCCACCCTGCTCTGGCCCAGGTGTCATCTCTGCCTGTAAAGACCCAGCCTGGACAGCCAGGAAAACAGCCCATAGCAAACACCAGATCCCTCCCTCTCTCAACCAGCAGGATTTTCTCTTTCTTACCCTGACCTTCAGGGATTTTCCTGACTTTCCCATCAGATCCACCACCTACTAAGCACAGATTTTTCTTCCCCATTTCATCCAGCACTTTGAGATTTGTGGGCTTCGGAGAAAGTGCACTTAGCGGGCACTGAGCCATATTGCTAAAAAGCGGCATTTTCAAATTAGTCTTTGATAAGTAAAATTGTATGTTTCTCTGATTTTTATGCCCCCAGTAAACAGTTTTAAACCATTGCTACAGAGTTACAAGCTCCAGGACCTTAAAAAGAAAAGCTTGGGGCTCAGGGGTAATGAAGCTGACGAGAAATACATGAGGATGCAGGTTCGATCCCTGGCTCTGCTCAGTGGGTTAAGGATCCAGCGTGGCCGTGAGCTGTGGTGTAGGTCGCAGACGCGGCTCAGATCTGGCATTGCTGTGGCGGTGGTGTAGGCCGGCGGCTGCAGCTCCAATTCAACCCCTAGCCTGGGAACTTCCATTTGTGGTGGGTGTGGCCCTAAAAAGAAAGAAAGAAAGAAAAAAAGAAATGGAAGAAAAGCTTGGGACATAGGTCAGGGAGAGTGTTTCTATGTCACTGAGGGCTGGGACCACACATGAATCTCAGCTGATTGGAAGACCAACTTAAGACCCAAGCCTCCTTCCTAAGTCTGAGAGGTTCTCATGGGTCACAGCTGTATTGCTGGACTCTTGGCTAATGACCCGTGGTTGCTCCTTCATGTAAAATGGACTCTGCTTTCGTCTAACAAAGTATTTGCAAATCCCATGACTTCCTCTGAGTGAGAAGAGTCGTCTCCTTTGTGAACGGGAGAGCTGGTTAACAGAGAGAAATCGGTTTCACCTCAATAACCACCATCAGGAAGGCACCCCGCTCGCCCCTCCTGGTTCACGGGGTCCTGCCCCGGACGACTTTCAGGTTGGCGCCTTGGCGGGATGTGTCATTTGCTCACTGACGCTCGGCCGAAATGCACTGAGTGTCTGCTGGGTACCAGGCACCGGGGAGGGGAGGGGGACACAAACGTGATCTTGACCTTGGATGAATTCACTTTCTACTGAAATAACAGAAATATAAGTACTAATTACCATTAAAAAGCATTCGGAGCTCCCCCGCTGTGGCTCAGCGGAAGCGAATCTGACTAGCATCCAAGAGGACGCAGGTTCAATTCCCGGCCTCACTCAGTGGCTTAAGGATCCAGGAATGCTGTGAGCTGGGGCGTAGATCGCAGATGTGGCTCAAACCTGATGTTGCTGTGGCTGTGGTGTAGGCCAGAGGTTATAGCTCTAATTCAACCCCTAGGCCGGGAACCTCCATATGCCATGGGTGTGGCCCTAAAAAGATAAAAAATAAATAAATAAATAAAATAAAAGGCAGTCAATGCTGCAATGTAGGTGTAAACACAGTCCTTTGTCTCATTAATACTCATTCTTTTTTTTCCCTCTAATTTTTTTTTTTGGCTGCCAAATTTTTTTTTATTACTCAAATGAATTTATCACATCTGTAGTTGTATAATGATCATAACAATCTGATTTCACAGGATTTCCATCCCACAACCCAAGCACATCCCCCCACCCCCCAAACTGTCTCCTCTGGAGACCACAAGTTTTTCAATGTCTGTGAGTCAGCATCTGTTCTGCAAAGAAGTTCAGTCTGTCCTTTTTTCAAATTCCACATGTCAGTAAAAACATTTGATGTTGGTGTCTCATTGTATGGCTGACTTCACTTAGTATAATTTCTAGGTCCACCCATGTTGCTAAACATGCTGGTATTTTGTTCATTTTAATGGCTGAGTAATATTCCATTGTGTATATGTACCACATCTTCTGGATCCACTCCTCTGTCGATGGACATTTAGGTTGTTTCCATGTCTTGGCTATTGCAAATAGTGCTGCAGTGAACACTGGACTACATGTGTCTTTGCGAGTTGTGGTTTTCTCTGGATAGATGCCCAGGAGTGGGATTGCTGGATCAAATGGTAGCTCTATGTTCAGTTTTCTGAGGCATCTCCATACTGCTTTCCACAGTGGTGGCACCAATTTACACTCCCACCAACAGTGTCATAGGGTTCCTTTTTCTCCACACCCTCTCCAGCACTTATTGTTCGTAGATTTTTTGATGATGGTCATTCTGGCTGGTGTAAGGTGGTACCTCAGAGTGGTTTTGATTTGCATCTAAGAATGAGTGATGTTGAACATCTTTTCATGTGTTTTTTTGGCCATCTGCATGTCTTCTTTGGAGAACTGCCTGTTTAGATCTTCTGCCCATTTTTTGAAGGGGTCATTTGTTTTTTTTGGTATGGAGCTGCAGAAGGTGTTTATAAATTTTGAAGATTAATCCCTTGTCAGTTGAATCACTTGCAAAGATTTTCTCCCATTCTGTGGGTTGTCTTTTTGTGTTGTTTAGGGTTTCCTTTGCTGTGCAGAAACTTTGAAGTTTAATTAAGCCCCATTTGTTTATTTTTGTTTTTGCTGTCATTACTCTAAGAGGTGGATCTGAGAAGATGTTGCTGTCGTTTATGTCAGAGAGTGTTTGGCCTATGTTTTCCTCTAGGGGTTTTATAATGTCTGGTCCTATATCTAGGTCTTTAATCCATTTGGAGTTGATTTTTGTGTATGGTGTCAGGGAGTGTTCTAATTTCATTCTTTTCCATGTGGTCCAGTTTTCCCAGCACCACTTATGGAACAAGCTGTCCTTTTCTCTCTAATTTCTTAGCATGAAAGAATGAACCTGGTGGCCTTTCTTTAACCTGACACAGCTGAATTTCCATGAAACACTTTTTCTGTTATACCATTTCAACATGACCCCAGACTGTATTCTTAGACCAACTTCTTTCTTTCTCTCTCTCTCTCTCCCTCTCTCTTTCTTTCTTTCTTTCTTTCGTTTTCCTTCAGCCACACCAGCAGCATATGGAAGTTCCTGGGCCAAGGGTCAAATCAAGCCGCAGCTGCAACCTACACCACAGCTGCAACAACACCAGAGCCTTAACGCACCACTCCAGGCCCAGGACTGAACTGGCAATGCCACAGAGACAAGCCGAATCTTTAACCCAATGCACCACAGCAGGAATGCCAATATTTCATTCTTCAAGCCTGAAAACCTAAACATTTCAAAAATGTTTAGAACCTGATGATGAAATGATGCAGGTTGGATCTGTGTCTGGGATAAAGGATCTACCCTGCACCGAGGTCTCAGAGGGTGGTCACTGGACTTAAGGGGGCAGGAGTTTCTGAGTGCAGCCAGCCCAGCCCCTCTTAGTTCCCTCTCACCATCTAGAAAACCTCTTAAGAGGTGGTGCTGCTAGACAGGGTTTGATTCACACAGTGCGATACTGCGGGCAAAAGCCCGTGTGTGAGCATCTCTGATTTGATGATTTGAAAATCCATCCTTCCGATTTTCCGAATGTTTGCTTTTCACTGGCCCGGATGCTACTATATACAGGCTGAGCATCCTGAAAGCTGGCACTGAGCCTTTTTACTCCTCAGAGGCCTCATTTGTAAAACAAGTTTGATATCTGCCCATCTGATTTCTCTGGATGACGACGAGGATCAACTGAAATGAGGGAAACCAAGGAACAGTGTGAAAAGTAAGGCGTTAGAAATTTGTAAGGTGGCTCAGTGGGGTATGAACCAGACCAGTATCCATGAGGATGTGGGTTCGATCCCTGACCTTAATCAGTGGGTTAAGGATCCAGTGTTGCTGTGAGCTGTGGTGAAGGCTGCAGACGTGGCTTGCATCCTAAATAAATAAATAAATATGTAAAGTGTTATCAGTACTATTGTTACAGTGGTATCAGAGTATTAGAGCATTTCATATTATATGATTTCTTCATTCATTTATCTTTTAAATTATTTTTAGGGGTTTTTTTGGTTGTTGGGTTTTTTGTTTTTTGTTTTTGCCTTTTAGGGCTGCACCCGCAGCATATGGAACTTCCCAGGCTAGGGGTTGAATCCGAGCTACAGCTGCCGGCCTACACCACAGCCACAGCAACGCGGGATCCGAGCCACGTTTGCAACCTACACCACAGCTCAAGGCAACACCGGATCCTTAACCCACTGAGAGAGGCCAGGGATCAAACCTGCATCCTCATGAATACTAGTGGGATTCGTTTTCACTGCGCCGCAACAGGAACTCCCAGGAGTTTCTTAACCTAAAAATAGCTCTGGGAATGTTTTCAGAGTCATTCCAAATTAATAAAATGACTTGCATGTTTGTATTAATTTTAAAGCACAGAAGAAACATTTTAAATACCAACAAGGCCACAAGGTGGAAGGTCCTGGTTGGATTGTTAACATTTTGAAATATTGTTCTGGAGCACAAAGTCCTTGTACTGAATCCAAAAATGTACTAATTCTTTCTTTGCACGTTTCACTCAGTGTTGAAGGAAGTGAGGAGACAGCAGGGTCTGAACAATGAACCGCAGAGGGTCTGCAGGGGCTTCGGTGTGATCCTTCCTCCTTTCCGGGGAACGAGTCAGGGACCGTTCACTCTTCTGACGCGCATAACATTAGCCAAGGGAACTATGTCTAGATACTCATGCTGCAACAGAAGAAAGGGTGGGGGAAAAACTGTAATTGTTATGTATACATGTAAGGATAACCTGACCCCCTTGCTGTACAGTGGGAAAATAAAAAATAAAAAAAATTAGCCAACGATTTTGAGAGCCTCTTACACATCCTGAGGTCACTCGTCTTATCACTTAACAAGGCATATCAGATGCTCGTTTTGAAGACGTTACCCCACCTTGAGTCCGAAATGCCCTCGGCACTTTTGATTTCTAAGAGACGGGGACTTTGGGAGAGCTAAGAGATGGTTCCACCGTCAGCCAGCCAGGTGCGGCAGGGATTTGAACCCAGGCAGCTGCCTCCGGAGCCCGTTCTTAACCTCTGGCTGTCCCCAGCTCCTGACTCCACCTTCTCTGTCACCTGACGTCACATCCCTAGGCTCGCCCTGTCCCTTCTGGGACCACATCTGGTGTCCCCCATTTTCCAAGTGCAGGAATCAAAGATAATAAGATGGAGAAGAAAGTTCAAAGGCAAGAACTTTGGAGCCACAGACACTCCTCCCCATCAGCTCCGAGCGATTGTTTAACCAGTCTAATCGTCCATGTACAATGAACTCTAGAGGACTCACCTGACTCAAGAAAGGGTTAAGAGCATGCATCGACTTACCGGCATAGCAAACACCCAGTAATGTTATTCCTTACAATTATTCAAAAACAACGCAAAAGAGGAGCTCGGGCTGCAGAACTGTGCAACCCCAGCTTGCGAGCAGAGGCCACATGCCAAGAGACACGTGCTGGCGCATGTCCATGGGTGGCTAGGGGCCAGCCAGCCACCACTTGTCAAGTGAATTTACTTTGGCCTTCTCGCCTGAAGGCCCTTCCAGCCCTAAGAATTTCCTGTGCGTTGTTTCAGGAAGCCCAAATGCAGCCCCACTACGAAGATCTGAATTTCTGCCCCTTTTGTCTCATTTGCCCAGGCCTACAGGGTTGACCAGAAGGCAGCAGAGCAGGCTCGGTGGGAGGAGGCATCCAAAGAGACCATCAGGAAAACCACCAAGCCCTGTCCTCGGTGCCATGTGCCGGTTGAAAAAAACGGTGAGTCTGGGCTGGGCAGCACGCAAGGCCAGGAGGGGCTCTTGTGGGTGGGCGTCAGCTGCGTGGCTGTGATGCGCTGGACCGCCCTTGAGCGCTTGACGGCTGGGGAGTTCAGTGCAGGAACTTCGGGGCGGCCATCTGGCCAGGAGTTGCATCAGCTCCAGGGGTCAAGGTCCTTAACCTCCTGGGCTTCGAGTCCTCATCTGTAAAACAGAGAGAGAATCATGAGACATGGGTGATGGATGGCAGGGGCTTCCCCAAGGCGGGACACAGAGAAAGCACTCAGTAAACACCACCGCCCTGGTTAGTGTTTATTATCGACACTCTGCGCCTGATGAAACAAGAAGATGCTAGGGAAACCTCCCAGCCCAGTATTTATTTCCCCAGCTTGCCGGCCACAGTCTTCTGGCATCTGCCCTCGGGGAAGGGGTGTCACCACGGCAAATAGGTTTGACAGCTCTTCCCGCTACATCCCCTCTCAACGACAACCACAAAAACAACTGACCCGCCTTGAGCACTTACTAAATGCTGGTTCTAGGTTCTCTTTGGGTATCAGATCTCTCAGTCCTCACAGACAACACATGAGGAAAGTCTCTGTTATTAACCCCGTTCATAACATACATGAAAGCATTGCAGAATTTCTTTCGTAAAGAAATAGGTTTAATTTTGTCTAACCAGTTGGTTCCCTATTTTATTTTCATTTTTGGCCATGGAACTCTGTCTTCCCTATCAGCGGTTGCTTCCCTATGCACGTGGCACCCACTCCGGGCTTTGGTGTCTCCATCCCAGCTGTGGAAGGGTTAGTGCCTTAAGTCAGGATGACACTTGGCCAGTTCCTGAAACTGTTTTGTCCACGAATGTATTTCGGACGAGGACACTTTTCCCTTTGCCTTATACGGACTACTTTCTAAATGTTAAGAATGAGAAGTGACACCTTGGAGATACCTCTGAGTAAATGATATGAACCATGGTTCGAGTCTCCCGGGAGCCCACGTATACCTGCTACGTTGCAGAGCTTTACAGGCTTAGGAACACGGGCAGCCGGCATCGCAGTTTGAATGGGTCTCCCGGGCGGTGCTTCGCCCCCTGGTGGTGCTTCGCCCCCTCGCCCACGGGCCAAGGTCTCGCGAGAAGTCGGGGCTCCGCCCTTACAAGGCGGCCACGCCCACTCCTCCCCACCTTTCCTGGAAGGACGGCCCGCCGGCCAAGTGGCCCGTGTAACGCAGTGCGGGACGTAGAGGTGCTCGTGGCTGTGGCTCTTCCCTCCTCTATCGACCTTCCCTGGCTCTGATGGCTGCTCCGTGGGATCAGGCGCTCCGCAGGCCATGGCTCTGTGGCCCTTGCCGGCTCTTAGCGTCCCTGGAAGTCAGACTCTAACCTAAATTCAGAGAAGTCCTTTGGGCTGCCCCCTTCACAGGGACCCTGACACCCCGCAGCAGCCCGCGGGCCCCCCGCTGCCATCCATCTCAGAGCCATCGCGGCTCAGGGCAGAGTTCTTTCTCAATGTGAAACACGGCAGCACGTGCGGCAGGGTCAGCCGCGGGAGCACAGCTGAGAAGTCACGCGTGGCCCAGGCGTCCCTTCTCCCGTGTCCCCGTCCCTGGACCTTCCGGACACCCTGCTTTGTAGGTGCGGAGAGGGCCTGCTGTGGAGAGAACCCGCCCACAGGGCCCCGGGGGGCCGTCTCTTTTTCTCAGCTTATCCTAGAAAGTCTTCATTCATTCCCAAGAGCTTGCCGGCGCATCCTGGAGCAGCCGCAGCAGGCCAGGCCCCTAGCTCTGAATCAGTGGTCTTGTCTCCTGGGGGAGGAGGAGATGGGGAATTTACCCAGTGAGTCATTCTTTTTCCTTCACATGCTGGAATGCTCCTGGAGATGCAGCGGGCTGGCCCCTCCTGTAAAGGGAGGACAGCTGTGTAATCAGATGAAAGGGAGGACAGCTCTGTAATCGGGCTTTCCCAGGCCTCTCTGAGCAGTGCTGCAGAGGCCACTGGATGAGAACGAAGCAAAGGCCTTGCACCAGAGAGGACCTGCATTCTGGAGAAGCACAGGCCAGGGCCCGGCTCGTGGGTACTTAGGGATTCAATAGCGGGAGACACTTTGCTGTCGTCAGTGGTCAGGGACCCTGTGTCTCTATCCCCTGGCCTCAGAAGAGTGAGTGCCTGATAAGTCGTATTTGTTGAATTTAAAAGTAGCTAGTAGAAGCGTTCCCATTGTGGCCCAGCAGGTTGAGAACCCAACTGGTATCCATGAGGATGTGGGTTCAATCCCTGGTCTCGCTCAGTGCGTTCAGGATCCGGCATTGCCGCAAGCTACAGTATAGGGCACACATGTGGCTCGGTTCTGGCATTGCTGTGGCTGTGGCATAGGCTGGCAGCTGCCGCTCCGATTCGACCCCGTAGCCTGGGAACTTCCATATGCCACAGGTCTGGACCTAAAAAAAATAACGATAATAATAAAAGTAGCTAGTAGAGGAGAGAGACACATAAACAGATAACTTTATAAAATATGACAGAGAAAGCAAGCCAGTAAAGCACAAAGCTTCCTGATGGAAATGTCGCCAGAGCCAAGAATAAGAATCTATGCAAATAGCCAGGCCAGGACACGGGTGAGAAGCCTTCGAGGCTAATGGCAGGTGGAAAGGCAGAGAGCGTAAACTGTAACTGCCAGCAGGTGCCAGATGGCCGGCCGTTTGGAGTTCCTGGAGGAGGATGCAGGAGCGTGGGGTGAAGCAGCGGGAAGGATGGAGTGTGGGCCCTAAGTGACACAAGGGTTCAGGCTTGGTTCTATATGACAGGGAGCCCCTCCAGGGCCTGAGACGAGGAAGCAGTGTGCCCAGATCTGCCTTTGAGTCAGACCCACACCCGCAGCCCCAGAAGATGGAATTGAAGGGGTGAACTGATTCCTGACTATAGACATGCTTCCTTGTCTGGTCCTTTGAAATATTGTGATGTACTCTACCTGGAAAGCAGTGACTTTTCCATCTGTAGATTTTCAATCTACACACTGAAAAGCTGTTACTTTCAGCTTATGAATGATGGCCTGAACTGTTCTATAGTGTATCACTGCAACTGAAACAAACTTGGACTCCATGAGCCAGAAAAGCTCGTCTCGTTGTCTGGTTCTCCACCTGAATTCATAGCCTGTTTCATATTCGACTGAATCGCAGAGAAATAGTTCCTCTTTCAGCAAAACTGGAAGGAGGATGAGATTACCTCCATTGTAAACGCGGGCTAAACCCTGGCACTTCCTCCTGTAATGCCCTTCACTTCCACCTTGAAAAGATGAGATGCTGGGTCCATTCGCTGCTCAATCGGTGTCTGCTGCCAGTTAAATTTGCATTCACTTTGCTCAAGAAGTTTCACTCTCTCCTTAAGTCTAATGGCAGGGGTGACCGGCCCGGGGCCTTGGTGCTGCTGACTGCACATAGGCTGGGCCTTTCATGCTTTCAGCATCAGTCAGGAGAGGGAATTCTCTAAGAGGGAAGCCAGAGTTTCTCCATTTAAATATCCACAAATTACAGAGTTCCTGTTGTGGCTCAACGGGTTAAGAATCCGACTAGTATCCATGAGGATAGGATTCAATCCCTGGCCTCGCTCAGTGGGTTAAGGATCTGCTATCTGGTGTTGCCGTGAGCTGCGGTGTAGGTCACAGATGCCGCTTGGATCCCAAGTTGCTGTGGCTGTGGCGCAGGCCAGCAGCTGCAGCTCCAATTCGAAGCCTAGCCTGGGAACTTCCATATGCCACCGGGGCAGCCCTAAAAAAAAAAAAAAAAAAAATCTACAAATTAGTGTGACATTGCCACTAGCTCCTGGCTCGAATTTACTTTCAAGTTGGCAAAGCTTTTAGAATTGGAGTCCCTGATGCTTCTCTGTATTATGGGGTCTAGAATGTTCTGTCCGCATGACCCACCAGGAAGGAAAGAAAGTTAACAGCCTGAATGTCCTCTCTTTCAAGCTCCTTTCTGCTCATTCATCTGGGCCACTGTGAGTCTGGTTTCTGTAATAAAATTTTACTTGTTAATATTACTTTTCCTGCTTGGTTAAGATTTTGGAATAATGGGAAAACATTCTTAAGCTTTCTTTCAGCCTCACTTTGATATTCCACTGAACTTGAATGCATTGCTTAAGCATTCTTTATGATTTTCCAGGAGAAGCGTAAGTGATTGTACAGTCTGACACTCGTTATTACATGTTTTTACACCCCGAGTGCATAACCAGGAGTAACAAGTTTATGTATTGAAAATAACACAGTTCTGTACACGTGCGATTCTAACTGGGAAATAGTAAGAGAAAAGTACCTTAAGTGAGTTTTTCCCTTCATTTTTCTATATATTTACAATTCCTAAATGATCTTTAAAGCACACCAAAAGAAGTAGAAAAGTATGGAATTTTACAGGCCCTTAAGTCAGCCTCAAACAAACAAATGCCTTTAGTTACATATTCATAAATATTTTATGTGCATGCATGTTCTCATGCCAAATCCCTAATATAAAAATGAGACCGTAACTTAAGCAATGACTTGGAAAATTGAGCAAGAAAAACAGCTTAACAAGGTAATTGGTAAAACTGAATAATGGAGCCAATGCTGCGTGGGGTTCAAGCTAAGAAACCGCTTTCGCCTGGTTTATCTGGGCAACTCACAAGCATATAACTCCACGCGGATCCCTCCCTCTTCACAGCAGCCTTGGTGCCTGATCCCCAGAAGCAAATAGGGAAGGTATTTCACCAGGGCAGGTGGGAAGCCCCAAATGAGGGACTGTCATCTCCCGCCCGGAAAGCCCTGGTCTGCGAAAGAAAGCACAGTTGTTGATTCATCCGGATCTTGGCTACACCTCCAGCTTCACTTAAAAGTACAAGACCCTGAGAAAATTCTACCCCCAAATGATACGTGCATTTCACAAGGTGCTTTGAGGAATAAATAAGATAATACGTGTAGAGCACTTAGCACTGGTCATTAGTTTCTCTCTAGCCTCATCTTAAATAAAATGTTGAATAGCACAAAGGATCGTATTCCCCCTTTTTTTTTTTTGGCCACATTGTCGGCTTATGTAACTTCTCCGACCTGTAAACCAGCTGCAGCAACACCAGATCCTTAACCCGCTGAGCTACAGCAGAAACTCCCCCGGGTGCTTTCTGATTCTTTTCCCCTCCATTCAGATTCTGCCCCAGGATCGCTTGCGACAATTCCCTTAGAAAGTCATTTCTACAACAGCGTATGGGTGTGGAAACGAGGGTCTCCCCGGTGTTTATCTGTGTCCTCTGTCTGCCTGCCTACAGGTGGCTGTATGCACATGAAGTGCCCGCAGCCCCAGTGCCAGCTGGAGTGGTGCTGGAACTGCGGCTGGGAGTGGAACCGCGACTGCATGGGGGACCACTGGTTCGACGTGTAGCTGGAGCAGTGGCCACGCAGGTGCAGTCTGCCCCCATCCTGCGTGGAAGCGTGCGGTGTCCTGCTGTCCTCGGCTCCTTTTCCTCCCTCTAAACACACCCACACGCACATGCACACGCACTTCAAGTTCTTTCCAAAAATCGCAAAAACGAAGTTCCAGGAGAAGCTCCTGGGATCCCTTTCATTGTGCCCGAGAAACAGCAGAGCTAATGGTGAGACCAGCAGGGTATATTCTCAGGCCTCTGCAACACACAAATGCCAGGGCACAGGTGACCGTGCAGTTCCCTTTTGTACGGGTTGTCACTCTTTTGTGAATTCAAGTCAGGCTGGATTAGTACATAGAGAGAGGTTTCTCAGGTTCAGTACCTGCCTTTTACCTTCAGCCAATAGTGGCAAGAAGCCACTGGTGAGGTGAGAAGTAGTTTCCAGGGACTCTTGTCAGTGGTTCTGCGGTGGATTCTGAGAACTATGCTCATGGCTTAGAGAGCAATGCTTTTATTTAAATATTCAGAGAGCATCTCTTCCCAAAGAACCACAGGCAGTAATCAAAACTGTATGCGTTTACCCCCCAAGAATTCTATCTTTATTTGCTTTAATGAACAATCAGCTCAGCATAAATCAGCTTGTCACCTGAGAAATTATCAACGTTGATTTGAACATTGTTCACATTTATAGTGAAGAAATCAGAACTTCATGTACTTTCATTCCGCTTAATTATATGCAACTTTAGAAGGAAACTGTTCCCCTGGAAATCTTACAAAAATCTAGAAATTGATTGTAAACATTCATTTTGAGCTTGGAGAATAAGCTTGTCCATCTGGCTTCCCTGTACATGTAATGAATAAGGTGCCTCTAAAGGAGACACATGTAGAAATGACTTCATAATGATTCTCAGTGTTAACAAATATGTAGGTTATTAAAGCAGAGCCTTTAAAGAAGGAACGTTTCTAGAACCATCCAAATGAAACTGTGCCTGTCAGAGGGTTCATGCTCCTTCTGCCCACCTGGACTGTGTTAATTACACTTGTTAAAAAAATACCAAAATGTGTGCGTTCCCGTCGTGGCTCAGTGGTTAACGAATCCAACTAGGACCCATGAGGTTGCCGGTTGGATCCCTGGCCTTGCTCAGTGGCTTAAGGATCCGGTGTTGGTTGCCGTGAGCTGTGGTGTAGATCGCAGACGTGGCTCAGATCTGGCATTGCTGTGGCTGTGGTATAGACTGGCAGATGTAGCTCCCACTTGACCCCTAGCCCAGGAGCCTCCATATGCCCAGGGTGCGGCCCTAAGGAAAAAAAAAAAAAAATAGAGTTATGTTTACCCTAAATAAGCAAACCTCATTCTCTACGCACAAAGCACGGATAGAAAATTCTAAGCAGATGTCCCCTCACCATCCCTCCAGGGACAGCCCCCTTCCCCTTCCTCAGAGGTGCTGCAGCTGGGACATGGTGGGGGAGGGGCGGGGGGCCTACAGATGGTACAGAGAACGGAGAGCCAGTGTCCCAAGTGAGAAGCAGGCAGGTCACCAGGCTGGAGCCATACTTCCCCACGGCTGGCATCCGTGCTCAGCCTGGAACCCATGCGGGCCCTGCCCAGACGTTACTGACAATCCCAGCGAGTAGCGGCTCCTTGGCGCTGACCCGGCAGGACTCTCCTTCGCTTTGGGATTTAAGGATGTTGCCTTGATGCCTCCTCCTCGATCTGCATGGTTTGTTGCTTGTGCTGTGCCAAGCAAGCTTTGCTTCCACTCGTTCAGGCAGCTCGCGTTCTAGGTCCCTGCTCCCTTCCTGGTGGTGGTCTTTATTTTTTTTCAGACTAGATTACTGATTCTTAAAAGAAGTTAAAGAAAAAACAGCCACTGTGAATGAGCCTGAATCACAAACCACTATCCATGAACACATCTGAGCACTGAACAGTATAACGAAATGTGAATACAGCAAGAGAATAGACAGAAAGTCTTTAGAGAAGAATCTCTATTTTTCTCTGAAACATGTAAAGAAATACTTGGCCCCTGTGTCTGAGGTTGTATTCACCTTGTCAATAAAAGCATCAAAAGAGCTTCTGAATCTGTCTTTGAAGATGCATTGTGAGTACATGACGAAGGCGTGGGGCCGGGGGACGCCCAGGATGTGTGGCCTGAAAGGATTGTCCGAGGAGGCCGTGTGGCCATCCTGTCTCTCCTCTGAGCTCCAGAAAAGTCTGCTTGTTTTCTTTTTAAAACTGGGACGTTCCTTCTGTGCTACATCAAAATTTGAAAGGGCTCTAAGACGCAAACCATCCGTCACAAGTCGAACAGCTCCTCTCCTGCCTTCTCAGCAAACTTTTCTAACAAAGGTTTCAAACAGAAGTCTGAGCTGGGAGAGACCACAGGACCCTCTCTGTCCTGTCACTTCGGAAACGCTGGGGGACGTTGCATTGCTCTGGGCATGGGTGCGCTGCCACGGCGTTGCCCCAGAGCTGTGTCCGTGGCTGTGCCTTGTTCCTTTCGCAGTGAGTCCGTGTCTGAGAGATGGGGAATGGAACATTCCCAGAGAGCTCTTCGGCATAGTTGGGGCAAGCGCCCCCCCACACACACACCCCGAGGGCCCCTGCCTGCCAAACACCGCAGCAGGGCCTCTGAGAAAATACCGCATTTCTAGGAAGGGAGGCAGGAGAACTGGGCGAGCGACTCCATCACCTTCCTGTGTGTGAACCTTGGGGACGAGAAAAGCGCCCTAAATGGACTGGTGCCCCCCGAGCCCTTAGAGCAGTGCCTCACATGCAGGAGAGCCTCTCTAAGGGTTGCTAGATGAACCCGGCGGAGACCCCCAGAACACACGAACGAAAAGCACGAACCAATGCGAACTCATTGCAGGTGTCGGGAACATGCGTGCGAGAGTGATTTCGTGATAGAGGCGGGTGACAGACTCCGGGGAGGTTTCAGTGTGTTGGATTAGCTTCTTCACCATCCCAGACATTTTCCTATAAAGGCAGGTTGCCAGCTGGGTTTGAAAGGCTTGAAGGGACATGATCCAGCTGTTAGGCAGACTCTCCGGGAGGGAGGGGATGGAGCCGACATTGTGAGTGGCAATGAATGCGCTCGGGTGCAGAAGGAACACTGACTCAACAGGAAGCAGCAGATGCAGGGAGGGTACCGGGTCCCAGTACCACCCACCCCTGCGAGGCCACTTCTGACACCGCCGAAAGCATCTATGTCCGTTTTTAATCCGATTTCAAAATAACACTGAGCCTATCTTCAGATGACCCACAAATATCTGTGAATAAACCATCCACAGAAATTTCAGCATGTTCACTTCAGCTTGATTAATCATAAAAAAAAAGAAAAGAAGGAGTGTCTTCTGGGCAGGTCCATTTGGCACTCAAGTGGTGGCACTGCCTTGACGGGACCTCGGTGTTCCCTGATCTCATCCTCTGATGCACAGGCTGAGAGAACTGACTTTGTCACTGTGCCGAGAGCCGACTGGACCCCAAAGGGCAGACTCACACTAATCCAACTCATAAGGGAATGAGGTATGGAAGCTACGATATCAACCTACAATTTATATTTGTGATGAGACGCTCACTTCCTGATCCTCATACCTGCTTTTCCACCTGCCTGCAATCATTTCCCTACAGCCCCCGGCCCCCCTGATTAGCCAGTCTTAGGTCTCCATTCATCAGCTTCCCAGGAACCCTTTTCTAATCATCCTGACCGACATCGAGGGCCTTTCGTATGTGTTCCCACAGCTGCACTGCTTTCCAAGTCACAGTTGTGTAGTGTTTTCCCAACACCCACAAGTTCCCCAATTCTTCAGACACCACTGGGTGTAATACGAGTCACCTCCGACACTAACCATCGGGGTTAGGTGTCAGCATCCGCAGGTCAATGCCTCAGTCCCACAGGACAGCCCCCACCTCCAACACCAGCCCCAAGCCCCACGTGGGAAGCTCTCTGAACCCAACTGCTTAGGGATGTTTTTATGGGGGTCTCCTTGAGCAGTCCTGATTGGTCAGACCACTGGCCATGAGTAATCCGCTCAATCTCCTGCCCTCCCCACCTCCCTTGGACGTCAGGGGTTGGGGCTGAACATTCCAACCGTCTAACCTTGGCTTTTCTGCAAGCAGCCCCCCTCCTGAAACGCTCTCGGGATCCCAACCGCAGTCATCTCCTTCGCACACTCATCACTCTGGAGATTCCAAAGTTTGTAGGAACTGCGTGCCGGGCACCAAATATTTATTTATTATGTTTTTCATATTTGTTGTTATGTATTCATATTTCCGTTTCACAGTGGCATTTAACGTGTAACACATGAATCCCTTATTTACTCACCTCTCTGCCCCAGGAGCAGAAGGACATTGTACTTGCCCTTATACCCACAGTACCCAATGCCAGCCCTGCCGCCTTCCCAGCTCCATCCCTGGAGCCTTGCGTTTTGGAATGCTGAGCAAATCCACCTGGCAGGTCAAACTACAGTGAAAACACTTAGCTCTGGACTCAAATGTAAGTGACCTGGCTGCGTGATGCGGTTGACCAGAGTCCCCTGGGCAGACAGGTGATCCGGTTCATTACAAAGGCACATGTGGCACGGGCTGGAAACCCCTGATCTCAGATCAGGGAACCTTAGCTCCGAGTCCCTGAGAGTTTCACTCCAAGGGTTGTAACCTTGAACCCCCATTACAAGTGCATTGTCCTCCTCCACACCCCCCAGTACCCCAGGTGACCTCACCTGTACATTGTATGTTCTTGAAAACGCGCCAACTGTGCAAGCAAAGGCAGGCTCTGCAGCATTTCCTTTCTATACGTAATTCATTTTATCCATAAGTCTTAGCTTCGTTTATTCCAAACTCAGTGTGACTTCAGTGGCATTTTTGAGGGATGTTATTTAGCATCCTATCTCCCCTGCTTTGTCCCTGTAAAGTATTCCTTGTGTTTTTATTATTACTACCAAAAAATTTCATTATCACATTATAGACAGTTTTAAAAAGGCAAAAAGAAAAATTAAAACCACCAGTTAGGAGTAATTATTTTGAATCTTTTTTCTACTTAAAAATATATGATGAGGTGTTTTCTACTTAAAAATATATGATGTGGCTCAGCAGTGGTAACAAACCTGACTAGTATCCATGAATATGGCTTCTATCCCTGGCCTTGCTCAGTGGGTTGAGGATCCAGCATTGCCATGAGCTGGGGTGTAGGTCCAGACGGGGCTCAGATCTGGCGTTGCTGTGGCTGTGGTGTAGGCTGGCAGCTGTAGCTCCAATTCGACCTCTAGCCTGGAAACCTCCATATGACGCAGGTGCGCCCCTACAAGGACAAACATACCTATGATAAGCATCTTCCTGCATCACTAGATTTCTAAAATGACAAGTTTTCAGGACTCCATTTGGCCACCTGCATGCTAATTAAGTTAGTAAGTATTTCTTTTCCATTTCCCGATCTGATTCAAAAGTGTATTTTTCATGTAGTCATTAAACAATGTGGGTGTGAAAATGCTTGTGCAACATGAAAAATGTTTCCAGTGTAATGGTGAGTAAAAGAGGCAGGACCAAATTTGTGTGGATACTCTAATTGCAATTAATTTTAAAAAATTAATTCCGAGAAAAAAGGATTGAAGAATATATATTAAAACGCAGTTTGCAGAGCTTCCGTCATGGTTCAGCGGAAATACATCTGACTAGTATCCACAAGGATGTAGGTTCGACCCCTGGCCTCGCTCTGTGGTGTAGGTCGAAGACGCGGCTCAGAGCCGGTGTTGCTGTGGCTGTGGTGTAGGCGGGCAGCCATGGCTCTGATTCAACCTCCTAGCCTGGGAACCTCCACATGCTGTCGGTGTGGCCCTAAAAAGACAAAAAAAAAAAAAAAAAAAAAAAAAATGCAATTTGCTCTGGTGATGAGATTATATGTGAACTTGTGTCTACTTTCCATGTTTCTTGGCAGTGTGAGAATATCCCTTTATAATGAAAAACAGGTTTTTCATGTCCCATGACAATTTAAGCTGTTCAGATTGCACACAGACAAGAAACGAAGATTTTCCAATCACTCATTCTGTTCTTGAATTCCCAGAACTTTACTAAAATGGTAAATGAAACACAGTAAATATTTTCTACTGCTTCTTTCAAAGGAATTTTGCCAAAGAGTTCCTGCTGTGGCTCAGTGGGTTAAGGACCCGACATAACACCGGTGAGGATGCGGGTTTGTTTGTTTCCTTGCCTTGCTCAGTGGGTCAAGGATCCGGTATTGCTGCAACTGCAGCATGGGTCAAAGTTGTCTTGGATCCGGTGTTGCTATGGCTGTGGCATAGGCCTCAGCCGCAGCTCCAATGCAACCCCTAGCTCAAGAACCTCCATATGCAGCATTTACAGCTGTAAAAAAGAAAAAAAGGAATATTGCCAAATGAATTTGGACCAGGTGGAGTGGGAGGGAGAGAGCAGGCTTGGATGGAATCTCTGAGAGACAGGATGCAGCGACCAGCGCCCCCCGCGAACATGACCCTTCTGAGTTTCTCACCAGCATCTTCTCTGCCTGTGTCGGGATGACCAACCTTCCTGCTCAGCCCAGAGCTCGAGGACTCCCAGTTCAGAAACTGAGGCTGTCTTGAGTGCTGTCTTCGGCAAAGAGGGCCGAATGGGCCTCCCCGCTGTGGGTCGCACCAGGGGGAGCCAGGCCTGGGGAGTAGCACGGGGATGGCCTCGGCTAATATCACCGCCTGACACTCCTGTTCCCTGTCTGGCAGCCCACCCCTGCCAAATCTCCCTGGATCCTCCCTCAAGGCAAACGAATCACTCCTGATGCCTCCTGAGAAGTCTATCCCAACTGAAACCATGGGAAGCCCGTGCTTCTCACCAGGGCCCCATCACGTGGTATCTGAGCATCCCCAGCTTCTGAAAGACCTCTCTTCCTTAGCAGCTGGCTTTCCTTTCAGGGCCATTTGTCATGGAGACGTTCCGATTTCATGATTTCTCACACATTCTGTGCGGGGACCATGGTTGAGTCACCACCCTCTCCACTCTCCAGCCAGTGTCCCCACGGTGACTCGGAGTCCCCATCACCTGCTGCCTCTGGTCCTGCAGGCCCTCGCTCGGGGTCCCTTCCTGAGCCAAGCCTCTCCGGCCAACCCATCTCCACACCTCCGCCCTGCCCACCCCCCGCACCCACACGGTTTTTCTCCCCAGCGCTCACCTGCATCTGAACCTGGCCTGCATTTTATGATTTATCCGGTTTTTGCTGACTTTCCTACTAGAACGTGAGCCGGAGAGCAGTTCTTGCTGTCTGTCTAATGAATGATTAGCGAACAATCATCAATAATCAACGCATGGGGAGTTCCCGTCGTGGCTCAGCGGTAACGAACCTAATATCCATGAGGACGCAGGTTCAATCCCTGGCCCTGGTCAGTGGGTTAAAGGATCCAGCATTGCCATGAGCTGTGGTGTAGGCTGGCCCTTGCAGCTTCAATTTGATCCCTAGCCTGGGAACTTCCATATGCTATGGGTGTAGCCCTAAAACACAGACACACACACACACACACACACACACACACACACACACACACACACACACACACAGGAGTTCCCGTCATGGCTCAGCAGTAGCAGTAACAAAGCTGACTAGTATCCATGAGGATTCGGGTTCAAGCCCTGGCCTCACTCAGTGGGTTAAGGATCTGGCATTGCTATGAACTGTGGCACTTCCATGTGCTGCACCTGTAGCCCTAAGAAAAAATCATCAGCACATAATGAGCTCACTCCCAGCCTCCTGGCTCATTGCCCCCCATCTCAAATCTGTGCAGAACCACCCTGACCCAAGGACTCATTCAAATCACTCTAGCCTTGCGGGCAGTGCCAAGGCCAAGTGCTGCTGCCTGAACTATTGTTTAGAAAAACTGCCATCGCTCCCATTTTTTTTTGGCCGCATTTTGAACCCGGGCTGCAGCAGTGAAAAGGCCAAGTCCTAATCACTAAGCCCCCAGGGAGCTCCCCCACTGTTCCTCTTAATTTGGGCGTAATTGAAAAACCATCGCCGTGTTCATTCTCTTGCCTTTCCTATCTCATGTTCTAGAACTTCTTCCATTTCCTAATTTTTTTCTCTTTCATTTTGTCTTGGTGGCCCAAACAATTTTAGGTCTCCTAGCTTTGTTTTTTTTTTCAGGGCAGCATTCATAGCATATGGAAGTTCCCAGGCTAGGGGCTGAATTGGAGCTGCAGCCACAGCAATGTTGGATCTGAGCTGCATCTGCAACCTACACCACAGCTCCTGGCAACGAAGGATCCTTAACCCACTGAGTGGAGGCAGAGATCAAACCCACATCCTCATGGATACTAGTTGGGTGTGTTCCCACTGAGGCATAGTGGGAACTCCCTGGAGGTTTCTTCTGAAGTCATTTGAACAAACAAGCCCTAGATCAGCATAGCGTAAACAGTAACAAAAAGGTAAATACAGAACGATTTTTCAGTTTCTCATGTGAGGGAGAAGCAGGAATAAGGAAAGGGGATTCAGAGACACGTGCACTCATTTCGGTCTTGTTTGAAATCAAGTAACTTTGAACGTGGCACATTTATACCCTGATTCTCCTACCATCGAGAAGCCCCTGGAAGGGTGCCTGGCAGTTGAAAACTGCTGGTGCTTGTCATCAACAGCCCATCACGGGAGCATGTCTGTGCCTGCTCCTCCAACACGTTAGGAGGATCTGGTTTGCCCAGCATTTTCGCCAAGGTGGCATCTGTGAAAGAGTGAGTTCTGAAGGACAGAGACAAAGTCTCCTGACTCTCGGATCTATTTCCCAGGTACAGGACCAAAACTGTCTCCATGGGCAAATAAACTACTTACCCATGTCTATCTCTTCCTGACTCTGAGACCCTGATGGGAAAGAAAACGCTGATGCAAGTCCCAGTTACAGAATGGGCCGCGGCCGTGCCATGGAGCCGCGCTGGCCTGAAACGCAGGACTCTCCCCACAGCCTTCGGAGATGGGAAAGCCTAGAGCGCAGGTGGATCAACGAACCCTGGAAACCAGGGCCCCCATTCCAGGGTTCCGCCAACTCTCTCGCAAAGGGCCAGAGAGTAAATATTTTAGGCTTTGCAGGCTGTGTCTGTTGCAAGAGCTCACCTCTGCCTCTGCAGAGTGAAAGTTGCTATAGACGCAACACCAAGACGTTAAAGGCAGGCGGTGGGCAGAGTGGGCCCATTGGCCGGGGTGTGCCACCTCCTGTCACCCTAACCCAAAACACTCTTCCAGATTTGAGTATGCAGTCACATGAAGGGGAGAAACATTCATTGTTTTCAAACTGTGATCTATTCAATGATTATTTTTCTAATTGAAATAGAGCTGACTTACAACGTTGTGTGCGTTTCAGGTGTACAGCAAAGTGATTCAGTTGTACGTGATATATAGGATATGTCATCTTTTTCAGATTCTTTTCCATGTAAGTCATTACAAGATATTGAGTACAGTTGCTTGGGCTATGCAGTAGGTCCTTGCTTTTCTTTCTTTTTTCTAGTTTAGGGTTTCCAGGCCAGGGGTCGAATCAGAGCTATAGCCACCAGCCTACGCCACAGCCACAGCAACACCAGATCCAAGCCTCATCTGCAACCTACACCACAGCTCCCGGCAACACCGGATCCCTGAATCCACTGATAGAAGCCAGGGATCCAACTCGCATCCTCATGGATCTTAGTCGAGTTATTAACCGCTGAGCCATGAAGGGAACTGCCATGTCCATACATTTATTTTCTATGTCTTTGACGAACAACTATTGAACACTGAATATGTTGGGTGTCAAGGCTGCAAAAATAAAGACAAGTTGGGGAGACAGATCAGTCGCCCCAGGGCAGTTTGATCAACCCTCTAAGAGAAGTTGCACCAGGTCCAGGCCCGAGAGGGGAAAGATGAGAGGGGACGTACCAAGGTCAGGTTGAAAAGGATGAGGGAGAGCTGGCGGGGGTGGGGGTCAGCCTTGGGATCCGTGGCTCCGAGCCGCAGCATCAGAGTGCACAGGCCCCTTCCTGCATGGACCTCGCTTCAGGAGAAATGAAGGACAAAGAAGCCCTGTTAGAAACCCTCGACTCTGCTCTCGTTCATCAAGGGAGAACCTTGAGGGAATTTAAAGGCCACTCTCAAATGTGCATTTATGGAGTTCTCATCATGGCGCAGCGGAAACGAATCCGACTAGGAACCGTGAGGTTGCGTGTTCGATCCCTGGCCTCGCTCAGTGGGTTGAGGATCCAGTGTTGCCGGAGCTGTGGTGTAGGTCACAGATGCGGCTCCGATCCCGAGTTGCTGTGGCTGTGGCGTAGGCTGGCAGCTACAGCTCCGACTGGACCCCTGGCCTGGGAACCTCCATATGCGGCGGGTGCAGCCCTAGAAAAGACTAAATAAATAAATAAATAAATAAATAAATAAGTATCAAAAGTGCATTTTATTTATTTATTTACTTTGGCTGTACCCACTGCTTGCAGAAGTTCCTGGGCCAGGGATCAAACCCACACCACAGCAGTCACAACGCCAGATCCTTAACCTGCTGCACCACCAGGGAACTCCCAGTCTGTGTTAATCTGTCTGTACCAGACG
This sequence comes from Sus scrofa, assembly GCF_054392235.1. Lineage (NCBI taxonomy): Eukaryota > Metazoa > Chordata > Mammalia > Artiodactyla > Suidae > Sus > Sus scrofa. The sequence continues at coordinate 6,769,006 of NC_139383.1, forward strand.
AGACATGCATCTCTGTTACACAGTGTTTTAGACAAAACTTTCTTCTTCCAAACCAGTACCCAGATCAAAAGACGATGTGTGGTTAAGTGACCTGGGAGGGGCCTCGGCTCAAGGCCGGGCAGTGGGCGCGCGTTCACATCCAGTCAAGTCCAAGGAAGGAGGAAGAAACAGCAAGGGGCTCATAAGAGAAAAACGAGGAGGTGGAGGCGGGAGCTCGGAGGACGCAGGAGGGCTTCTCGTCGGGCTTTCAGGCTGAGTCCACTCAGATCACCCAGCGCTGGAAACGTGCCCCGAGATAATCGAGTTTTGACCGCCCCGGGGTTATTGTAATTCCTCAACCGTAGAGGCAACTTCGGGAAACAGTCTCTGAAGGGATATTTACGTCTAAGTTCTACACTCCATTCAGGCTTAGGGCATTTTCTTTTTCTTCTGTCAACGTGACAGGAAATGAAAATTAATCTGTAGCCAGAAAGGCGCATGTCTAGTATGAGTCACGTGTTATAAGATGAACCCATGAGCATTCGTGTCTCCAGCCACTTCCGCTGATGCTCCCGTCTGTGCCCTCTGCAGAGCTGGGTCACTGGATGAGGCTTGGGGAGAGCAAGGCTGGTGTCTGCGGGCGGCGAGGTGCGGGGTGATCTTTCCTGTCTTCTTTGTGCTTCTCCGTAGCAGTTGAATGTTTTGTAACAAGGAGGCTACAGGTCCCTTGAGAAAACAAAAGTCATTTCTTAAAAGGGAGGAGCCAGAGTTCCTGTCATGGCTCAGCGGTAACAAACCTAACTAGTATCCATGAGGATGAGGTTCGATCCCTGGCCTCGCTCAGTGGGTTAAGGATCCGCCGTTGCCATGAGCTGTGGTGTAGGCCGGCAGCTGTAGCTCTGATTCGACCCCTAGCCTGGGACCTTCCATATGCCATGAGTGCGGGCCTAAAAAGAAAAAAAAAAAAAAAAAAAACCTTTTGATTAAAAAGCAAGGTATATGGACTGGACTGTCCATCCACCGTTGAGTAGCTAAACTAAGATGTGGTCTGTCCATAGCATTGAAGGTTATTTGTTCATAAAAAGGAGCGAAATACTCCAACATGTTACAACGTGGATGAACCCTGAGAACATTGCACCAAAGGAAATAAGCCAGACGCAAAAGGCCACCTAAAGGGTATGACTGCTTACATGAATCGTCCAGCAGGGGCCAATCCACAGCCTCGGAAAGCAGGGCTAGGAGTGGGGGAGGGTCTAGGGAGCCGTTGCTCAGGGTAACGGAGGGGGGGTTCTTTTTAGGGGGATGGGCATGTCGTGACGTTGATTTGGGCGATGGAGGGCGGAGTTTATGAATATGCGAAGGCACTGCAGCAGCCGCTTGAATGGGTGAATTGCATGATAGGTGACTTACATCTCGACAGCGCTGCTGCTGGAAAGAATAAATGGAGGGTGGAAAAGCAGACAGAGCAGACGTGACCTTGAGCTCTTGAGGGACCTGGTGTCAGGGAGCAGGTAAGGGTCGAGGTAAGATGTTTGCGTCAAGATAGGATTATGAGGCAGGAGCCAGGCTAGAGGGAGACGTGGAAAAAACAGAGTTAGAGTGAATGTTCTAGAAGCCAATTCACACAGGAGGACCCCTCCAGCAGAAGGCTGGCCGGGAGGCCTCTAACCCCTGTCCTGCCCACGGCTCCTGTTGCCGTCTTCTAAGGAAAGCAGTGTGGGAATTCCTGCTGTGGCTCCATGGGTTAAGGATCTGGCATTGCCTCTTCGAAGGAGTTCAATCCCTGGCCCAGGAACTTCCACATGCCCTGGGTGCAGCCGAAAAAGAAAAAAAAGAAAAGTAGTGTGCTTGGGAACAAATTCACCCTGCTGTCCAAGCCAGAGCTGACCAGGGCAGAGCTACACCTGCCCAAGGGACCGTCCACGTGAAGAGTGCCCCACTGAGCCCCTGGGAGGGGCAGCTGCTCCCTCCCCTCCCCCAACCCTCTTCCACACGGGGGAGGGAGGAAGGAAAGCCCAGAAGCGCTTTGGCCCCAGGTTGGGGTCAGATCCACGGACCATCTGTGATGGGTAGTAAACACTAAACAGCGAAGCCCATGGGGAAGAACAATTAGCAAATCAATTAGCTGCATTTATAGACATTTCTGGTCTCGGGGATAACTATTCAAATGTGGTCTTGTCCTTTCATCAAACATGTGGAAATAGCAAGTGAGTTTGGCTTCCTGCTATAAACGAAAGCAGTTTTCAGGTTTTCGGTGCTTCAACCATTGCCTTTAGAACAATTTTCTAAGAGCAACACACATTCAAAAGGAATAGAAACCTTGCATCGCCTGTCTCTCTGGAATCAATGCGTGTTCAGGGTACAACCTGGGGACATCCGCGTGGTTGAAGCAAGAACAGCACGTCTTCACCCATAAATACACCTTGACTTTGATTAACTATGTTTGAGAAGAAAACACGTGATCTAGATGTCTTGTTTAATGCTCCATACTTTGGCGGCTGGAGTTCTTCAATAAGGCAACATCATTACTCTGCCTACACATGTAAAATGAACAAATAGATGGATTCAAATGGCAACAGAGGAAAATGGCAGAGAAAGAAAAAAACTTGATGTAGGGCCTTAAGATCAAGGTTTTTTTGTTGTTTTATTTTATTTTTTCATCTTCTTTAAGGCTGCACCTGCAGCATATGGACGTTCCCAGGCTAGGGGTCAAATTGGAGCTGCAGCTGCCCAACACAGCCACAGTCACAGCATCTCGGGATCTGAACCGCATCCACAACCTACACTGCAGCTCATGGCAGCGCCAGATCCTTAACCCACGGAGCAAGGCCAGGGATCAAACCTGCAAATCTCATGGTTCCTAGTCGGATTCGTTTTCACGGTGCCACGACGGAAACTCTTAAGATCAAAGTTTTTAAATCCACCTTTAATGAGTTGGAAGATGATGAGTTCACAAGCAATTGAGGTCATCATTTTTTTCTGGTTCAAGAATCCCACTCACTAAAACTCCCCGGAAGAAAGAGTGGGTTCCAGAGAGCAACGGCGAGAGGAAGAGGAGAGATTCGCGAGGAAGGAACAAAGCAGGAGGGCATCCAGGGTGCCAGGTGTGAGCTTAGGAGAATGGGGATGGAGAGACGCCCAAGAGGGGGCCACAGGGGACAGAGCGGACGTGTCCACACCAAAGCCCAGGGTCCTGGAGCTAAGGGTCCCGTTTCATCCTTACAGCTATTGTATACCTGGCACTTTAATACCTCCCACTTTATAGATGATGAGAAAGGATTTCACAGAGAGAATTCACCCCAGCCCATCCTATGTGGAAGCCGTTTGGGGGAAGAAAAAAAAATGCAGACCTTGGAAACCAAATAGACCTCAGTGACAAAGATGTCCTCGAGGTTAGTACCCAGGTCACTGACCAAACCCAGGCAGGTGAGGAGGCAGCCCCACCCACCAGTGACCCTGAACCCCACAGTCCCTGTGCATGGCAGGAGACGCAGCAGAGCCCCTGGCCCCCACCCGCCAGATGCCAGCCGCACCCTCCTGGCTGTCACACCCCGAGATAACAACCCGACCTGTCTCCAGTCATAGCTGAGGTCCCCCGAGAGCAAAGTCACTCCCACGGAGACACGGGGGCCACCATGTCCCCGGAGCATTGATGTTGACAGGAGGTCATTTCATTGGCACGTCTTCCCTTCAGATTCCCCACGTGTTACCCCAGGAGAGGTTCTGACCTAAAACCATGGCTGGAGACTTTTCTGGTCTGTTGGGCATCACCTGGTGACAGTGGGGTGATTCCTGGGAGAAGATTCCTGTGCTCTGGCGTGGCTGTTCTTGGAGAACATTCCAGGTTATTCCGGCGGAGAACTGTAAACGGCTCTCAGCCACAGGCCAGACGGCCTCGGAGCAGAGGCAAACCTACAATTAAGGCAATTCTGGAAAAGCCTACGCTGCCCCCCGCCCCACCCCGCTGACCTCTGTCTGCAAACAGAGACTGTGCCAGGGGCACCTGTCAGGAAGGCTCACATTCACCCGAAATAAAAGCTCCGTTTCTCAGAAACAAAATAAGCAAATCCGGGGTTCTGCCTTCCCCACCAAAGCTTTTTGTTTCTCCACCCTGTCGCAGCTCATGTGGCAAGTTTCCAACTGCTGTTAGGCTTTTCTTTTGTAAATGAGAAAAGGATGGTGTGTATTACTTGTATAATTAAAAATATCCTGTCAGATACGTCAGTATTTTTATAGCAAATCATGACTCCAGGTACAAAATTTAGCCACACAACCTTTTTTTTCTCTATTACTTCCCACAATACCAACTGGGTTGCAGTTTCTATTATTTAAAACTTATCAGAGAGTTCCCGCCATGGCACCATGGGTTAAGGACCACCCTTGCCGCAGCTGTGGTGTAAAACCCATCTGCAGCTTGGCTTCAGTCCTTGGCCTGAGAACTTCTAGATGTTGTGAGTGTGGCCATAATATGTGTGTGTGTGCGTGTGTGTGTGTGTGTGTGTGTGTACATTCTGTCTATAAGATAGATGTATACACATTCTATCTTCATCAAAGCCCTTCTTTTGGGAGTTCCCGTTATGGCTCAGCGGGTTAAAAACCCAACTAACTAGTATCCCTAAAGATGTGGGTTGGATCCCTGGCCTCGCTCAGAGGGTTAAGCATCAGGAGTTGCCGTGAGCTGTGCTGTAGGTCGCAGCTGTGGCTCGGATCTGATGTTGCTGTGGCTGTGGTGTAGGCCGGCAGCTGCAGCCCCAATTCAACCCCTAGCCTGGGAACTTCCATATGCTTCAGGTGCAGCCTCTAAAAGAAAAAAAAAGTGCACTATATTTTACATACCTGGCAAATACGCATAGAATTTAATTTCCTGTTTGCAGCCACCCTTCTTAAAGCGCTGGATTCCCCATTCTTGGACATGCTGCAATGAAACCTCAGTGCGCGGGGATGAGCCGTGCTTCTTTGACGTGAGCCAGAACTTGGCTCTCTAGCTTCTCTGCCCGGGTCATCAGCAGGTGACTTGTACAATGGAGTTTTGCCACGTGTGCCTAATCAAACCCACTCTTTACGCTTGCTAAGAAACAGGAGAAGAAAAGACCGCAAGAGCCATGGTGTGGGCAATTCCATCTGCGCCTGCGAAAGTGCGGGGTGTGCGAGGGGCTCCCCAGGCTGCGACCTGCCCCACCTTCTATTCTTCTTTCCGGCCTCCCCCGGAAAAGTGTGATCGTCTTGTGTTATTTTTAAACAACACAGCCCTAGAAACACAAATGAGCCGCTCTGGCCGGTCCTCAGCCTGAGAAACCGTCATTTGTTGCAGGCCTAGAAGAAAACCTGATTATATTGGATTTATCGAGAAACGCACTGGTCTCCAGAATGGCCACCCCCTGGAAGGAGGTTTTAAGGGTGGCATTGAGGTTCCATTCCCCTTGGCAGTATTCCCTGGACTGGGGATGGAACCAGGTAAGCAGCGATGCCTCGGGCGCCCCGTCTATTTCCGGTGGATAATGTCACCCTCCGCCGCCTTCTAAGGAGCCGTCTTGCCAGCTTCCTGCAGATCATAGGCACTTTCGCCCATCCGCCTTCTGACCTGGGCATCTCTAAGTTTTCCTTTTGACTCCTTCTCTCTCTCAAATCGATGAAAAGGAGAAATAGCCTTTATACATTGCATTGTGTATTGTCCCTAATAGAACAGCTTGTTTGACAGCCAACCACTTCGGCCAAGTTCTCGCCCCCTCTCTCTCCTTCTCGTTCCTTACCCCATCTCTCTAGCCTCTTCTCACTTTTCCTTCTGTATTTCCTTAATTCAGCTTTGCTTCAACCCACTGTTTGCTGGACACATTGCCGGAGCTGCGAATGCAAAAAAGAGCCCTTTGCAGCCCAGAGCCCTGGAGCACAAGCCCCAGGGGGAGACAAGATGCATAAATCCAGACGCCAAGGTCAAAGGTGAACATTCTGGAATTCATTCATTTAAAAAATAATAAATAAATAAAATGCATGAGCTGGAAAACCCTCTCTCAAACTGCACAGAGATAACAGAACAAGGAAACGTATCTTTTTTTTTTTTTTTTTTTCCATTTCTAGGGCCGCTTCTGCGGCATATGGAGGTTCCCAGGCTAGGGGTCGAATCAGAGCTGCAGCCCCCGGCCTACGCCAGAGCCACGGCACCACGGGATCCCAGCCGGGTCTGCAACCTACACCACAGCTCACGGCAACGCCGGATCGTTAACCCACTGAGCAAGGCCAGGGACCGAACCTGCAACCTCATGGTTCCTAGTCGGATTCGTTAACCACTGCGCCACGACGGGAACTCCGGGAAACGTGTCTTTACTTTGAAGAAAGAGCATCGAGATCTTCCTCGATACATTGCTTTTTCCCTCCCAATAGAAAGCTCTAAAGAAACCTCTGTGAGTGTATCTGTCTCTCTCTCTCTCTCTCTCTTTTTTTTCCATACCTGCAGTATGTGGAAGTTCCCAGGCCAGGGATCAAGCCCATGTCATGGCAGCGACCCAAGCCACTGCAGTGACACTGCTGGATCCTTAGCCGGCTTCATCACAGGGGAGCTCCAGGTATATCTCTTATTTTAAAACAACGACATCTGGGAGTTGCCACCGTGCTGCAAAGGGATCGGTGGCGCCTCTGAGGCACCAGGATTGAAGTTCCATCCCCACCCCGCACTGTGGGTTAAAGGACCTGGTGTTGCCACAGCTGCTGTGTAGTCACAGCTGCCACTAGGATCCGAGCCCTGGCTCAGGAACTCCGAGTGCTTCAGGGCGGCCAAAACCAAAAACAACAGCAAGAAACATCTGAGAGTTAATAATTCTCGCAGCAATCTCGCATCAAGGAAGTCTGTCCCGGGCACTGCCCTCTGATCTTCGAGGCACAAATCTCATCTCGCTTTTCTCTTCCAGTTCTCTGAACACAGTGACTTCATCAACCCAGGAAGAAAGAGCCCCTTGAAGACACTGACCTGTGCAAGGTCGCCCAGGGAGGCAGTGGCCTCCCCGGAGGCTGGGCTCAGGGGTCAGAACCCCCTCTCTGAACAGCACTCGCTTCACAGACAGAGAGGCAGAAATTTGCTTCCACTGCGTCCTTTGCCTCAACATGAAGGCATCATCAGACCGGGTGGAGAACAGTTTAAGCCACAGGATTATTTACTCACTCAATTAGTCAAGCTTGGTCAATGGTGCTCTTTCAGCCATCCTGGAGCCGGTGGGAACAGGGCTTCTAAAATGACAACTATGTCGGGAAGGCTGTGGTCCAGAGCCGTTTTTGCCGGCTGTAGGCAGGGTCTCTGGAGCCAAAGGGAGCACACAGCTCTTTTTGAAACTGAAGATGTTTATGCTCGAGGTGGAACCGAATTCTGTCTAGGCAAGCGGTGTGCTTATGTGGACAAAGCAGAGAATGACACAGTAACTCCTGGTGGAAACACCTACAAAAACCAGAGTGAGCTAGAGTAAGGAACTGGCTCGTGGCAACAGTGGCGTGGTTCGTGCCAGATCCCAAAGCTACCTTCCTGCTAAGGCCGTTGGACACAGACTCTGTGTGCTGCTGTACCCTTCAAGGATTTAAGCGTAAATAAATAAAAGATTTGTTCTCTTGTGATTTTGCTAAATGACTTTAAATGTTCTTTGCTCTAAATTCAGTTGCCAAGAGCTTAAATGGTGGTGATGATCAGGCATTTTTCAGAGGGAAGCCCAGAGAAAATGGCAGTGAACGGAGATTGACGCAGGAGGCGGGGTTTGATGAAGATGGAACTTGTGTGTGTATATGTGTGTATGTATAATATATATATTATGGCCACACTCACAGCTCACAGAAGTGCCTGGGACTGGAACCAAGCTGCAGCTGCAAACCTGCATCCCTGCAGTCCGATTCTTAACCCTCTCTGCACCACAGCAGGAACTCCAGAATGTATCTTAATATAAGACCTTAAGGCAGGGGGGGGGCAGTGTTTACAAGTAAGCTTTAGTTGGGTACAGTGGAAGAGTATCTTGGAAGGTTTCCAGTGAAGGAAATTTGAGCCTAGCCTACGAAGTTTTGAACAAGTGGAGGTACCCTCAGGAGGGGCAGAAGTCAGAATTTTTAGCCAGGACAGATAAACACCCCAAAACGTTTCCAGATTTCCACATCCAATGGGTCTATGACTCTTTCCCGTATTTCCATTCTGGTGCTGTAGTTTATTAAATATACTGGTAACTGCCTTCCTCATTAAACTGAAAGAAGATGTAAAAAAATATTCAGTCAATAGGGTCTAATTCAGATTTTTAAAAATACATCAGAATCCAACACTGTGACTCCCCGTGAGTGCAAACACGTGAAAGACCGACATGCGACTGAAGACAGTTTCACAAAGACACCGGCTGATCTGGTCAACAGTTGCCTGTCCCTAGTTATCTTATCCAAGCTCGGTATTGTCCTTTCATAGCGGAAGGGGGAACAATACTCTTTTCATCCTAGCAATCAGCAGTTTTATTGGTGTGCCCTTTTATTTTTCCAAGATCCTGATTGTTCTAACTAATGTTTTATCACTTCCTTTAAGAAATCTGTCATTGGGAGCACTTCCTTCATGACTCAGTGGTTAATGAACCCGACTAGGATCCATGAGGTTGTGGGTTCGATCCCTGGCCTCACTCAGTGGGTTAAGGATCTGGTGTTGCCACGAGCTGTGGTGCAGGTCGCAGACACGGCTCGGATCCCATGTTGCTGTGGCTGTGGTGGAGGCTGGCAGCTGTAGCTCTGATTTGACCCCCTCGCCTGGGACCCTTCCATATGCTGCAGGGGTGGCCCTAAAAACAAAAAACAAGGAAAGAAATCTGTCATTGGGTTTCATAGAAAAAAGCAGAGCAATGCAGTTTGTAAAATAACAAAAATAAGTCCCTAAATTCCACTATTTTGACAGTAACTCTGCTATCAAAACAATAGATATTAATATTTGCATCAGTGTCTTTATATCCTGTAGGAAATTATTCACTAATATAATGAGCTAGAACTATTGGATATTTCTCTGTGACCCCTCCCCACCGCCATGGGGGCAGTATTCGAAGGACCACTGTGCCCGAGGAAATACTGTGGCTTTAGCCCAATAGAAGCTGAGTAAAGGAAACACACCATTAAGAAAATCTATCGTTTGCAAACTAAATAGAACTGTGGCACCTGCTCAAAGTTGCCAGATTTCCTCCCCCAATGTAACAAACAGTGATGGCTCCACATCGAATGTCCTCTGGGAAAGAAAGCTGCCCCTGCCTGGACAATAGGCAATTGTCTGGGAGCCAGCTTGTCCCCAGAATAGACGGGGGGTGGGGGGTGGGAGGAGAAGAAGAGAACTTGGGTCCCTCAGTTGTGCAACCGGAGACAGTCCAGATGTGAAACAGTGAGGCTTTTATCAGGGTGTGGCCACGTCATGTGGGCAGCTGGCAGCCCACTAAGAAAGGGCAATGGGGTGCTAGGTAGACGGAGGCGGCTGGGGGCTGAGGAGGTTCCAAAACTCATCCTCCGGCCTCGAGAGTCCAATTTCAGTCTTATCATCAAATCTGTTCAGAAAGGAGACCAAAATTTTAAAAAAGAATTTTCTTTGTAACGTTGTGTTTCTGAAAGGCAGGGCTGGTCACCTGTTAGATGCAGTCAGAACCCAGCCCCCATGGTCCCGATGGCACTTTAGGACAATGGCTCTGCTGAGCCCGTGGAATGTCCTTAACAATAACTCACTGCCGAGGTTTTATGTAGAACTCGGGATGCCTGAGGTCTTGATGGATGCATAGGAAATGCAGAAGAGAAAAAGGGAAATTAGAAACTGTCAGAATGGAGAGATGGAAGCTCAGCTTTCTTGAGTCCTAATGAAAAGTGGTCCTGGAGTTCCTGACGTGGCTCAGCGGGTTAAGAACCCGACGTAGAGTTTGTGAGGATGTATGTGGGTTCGATCCCTGGCCTCCCTCCATGGGTTAAGGATCTGGCATTGCTGCAAGCTGCAGCATAGGTTGTGAATGTAGCTTGGATCTGCTGTGGCTGTGGCTGCGGTGTAGGCCAGCAGCGGCAGCAGCTCCAATCCAGTCCCCAGCCTGGAACCACCTATATGCTGCAGGTGTGGCCATTAAAAGAAAGACAGGAAAGTAGTCATGTTTGTGAGCTCTGTCCACTACTGCCAGAGTTAAGGGGCCCCTGCCATAGACGCCAGTGAGAGAGGGGACAGCCAGGACGGGGGCACCTGCCCCGGGCGTAGCTCCACGCCTCGCATCTGTTCTCTTGCGGAAAGGGCACCCTTTCAGTAGGGTTTTCTTCCGGGCCTATTTGATACCAGCTATGAGAGGAACGTGTCCTCTCAAATACGGGGCCGGGGGGCAGTTCCTGAATGCTGTGTCCTGTGGCGAAGAATGTCCATTTTCCCCAAAAGCCTCTTTGTGGCAGGTCACTGCCGACCCCAAGAATGCCATCGCAGCTGAAGCCGTGCGTGCCCCGCTTTGCTGCTGGCTGTGACACCTGCCTCACAGAGCTCCAGCCTCCTCCTCCTTCCTCTTTTATGATGCTCCTTTGCCTTCTCAGCCGTTGAACGTGGTGCCGGAGCCTGGGTGCTTCGGGGTACATGAGCGATGATGAACGGTAACTCTGACATGTTTCATTTGGAACCGGTTTGCCAAGTTCCGGACCCTCCCTCCAACCACCGGTAGCAAATGTCACCCAGCTGATGCCAAAAAGCCACAGTGGCAAAATATAGATCCTGTCGGGTGTAAGGTTTCTGCCAAGATCAATAGGAAGCGCCTCAAGGTCGGGTCAGCCCCACACGGATTCACGAGCTGTGGTCAGTGACACGCCTTTTCAGGTCTGGAGACACATCGGAAGGTTTTTCATTCATTCACCCGTCTCTTCATTCATCCAGAGCATTTATTTAGGGATTTCTGCCTGTGTCCTGTGCCAAATCCTGAGGCGAATTGTTTAACCAAGGAGGGGTGAAAGAGGGGATTTTACCAAGTTTAAAAAAAAAAAGAAAAATGCAGCTGGTCTGCTAAGAAAGGAAGTGAGATGGAACCATATCAAATGTTCAATTAAAAGAGAAAAGGCAGCAAAACAGTAGAGGACAAAAATAAAAAGAAGATCAAGGGCAACAAATAGAAAATAGTAACAAATACGGGAGCTATGCATCCAGTGATACCAATAAGCCCTTCGAATGTCCACTGTCTCAATGCACCAATTAAAAGACAGGAGTTCCCGTCTTGGCACAGTGGTTAACAAATCCGACTAGGAACCATGAGGTTGCGGGTTCGGTCCCTGCCCTTGCTCAGTGGGTTAACGATCCGGCGTTGCGGTGAGCTGTGGTGTAGGCTGCAGACGCGGCTCGGATCCCGCGTTGCTGTGACTCTGGCGTAGGCCGGTGGCTACAGCTCCGATTCAACCCCTGGCCTGGGAACCTCCATATGCCGAGGGAGCGGCCCAAGAAATAGCAACAACAACAAAAAGACAAAAGACCAAAAAAAAAAAAAAAAAAAAAAAAAAGACAGATTGTCGGGAGTCCCCGTCGGGGTGCAGCAGAAACGAATCCCACTCGGAACCATGAGGTTGCAGGTTCGATCCCTGGCCTCGCTCCATGGGCTAAGGGTCGGATGGTCCCATGAGCTGTGGTGTAGGTCGCAGATGCAGCTTGGATCCAGCATGGCTGTGGCTGTGGTGCAGGCCGGTGGCTACAGCTCTGATTCGACCCCGAGCCTGGGAACCTCTATATGCCGCGAGTGCAGCCCTAAAAAGACAAAAAAAAAAAAAAAGACAGATTGGCAGAGTGGAACATGACACAGCTGTATGCTCTCTATAAGAAGCCTACTTTATTTTATTATGTATTTATTTATTTATTTAGCTTTTTGTTTTTTTAGGACCACACCCAAGGCATATGGATACTACCCAGCTAGGGGTCAAATTGGAGCTGTAGCCACCAGCCTACACCACAGCTCACAGCAACACCGGATCCCTAACCCACTGAGCTAGGCCAGGGATCGAATCTGCAACTTCATGGTTCCTAGTCAGATTCATTTCTGCTGCGCCATGATGGGAACTCCAGAAGCCTACTTTAAATATAAAAACACACATAGATTAAACATAGATGGATGGAGGAGTTTCCGTGGTGGCTCAGTAGTGACGAACCCAACTAGTATCCATGAGGACATGGGTTCAATCCCTGGCCCCACTCAGTGGGGTAAGGATCTGGCAGGTTGTGAGCTGCGGTGTAGGTGGCAGACGAGGCTCGGATCTTGTGTTGCTGTGGCTGTGGTGCAGGCCGGCAGCTGCAGCTCTGATTCAGCCCCTAGTCTGGGAACCTCCATGTGCCAAGGATGGGCCCCTAAAAAGCAAAAAAAAAAAAAAAAAAAAAAAAATCGAATAGATGGGGAAAAATACACTATGCTAATACAACTGCAGCATATGGAGGTTCCCAGGCTAGGGGTCGATTTGAAGCTGTAGCCGCCAGCCTATACCACAGCCACAGCAACTTGGGATCTAAGCTACATCTTAGCCACAGCTCACAAAGATGCTGGATCCTTAACCCACTGAGCAAAGCCAGGGATCAAACCCGCATCCTCATGGACACGTCAGGTTCATTAACTACTGAGCTGCAACAGGAACTCCTACCTGTATTTTTTAAAGGAGGCTTCAGCGGAACTCCTCAAAACTGTTTTTAACTATATTTTCTTTTAGTCTTTTCCACTCAGACTCTGGATGATAAGCTGATGACAACATTGTGTGACAGAAACAAAACCAAAACAAATCACCTACCACTTCTCCCCACCTGGCCTCCCCCCACGCTTCCCCCCCCCACCCCCCGCCACCCCACCACCCCGATGAGCAGCTCACAAGCGGGGAGCTTGGACGTGGCCAGTGAAGCAGTTGGGTGCAAGGGTCAAGGAGATGCAAAAACCACCAACTGGAAAGGCAAACTGATCTGAAGGGACCTTAAGGGCAGAGCAGCTTCTCGTAGGAGAAAAACCATCTAGTAAGTGGAAAGAGGAGGAAAGTGGAGGAGAAAGAGACAAGCACCCGTCCAGGCTGAGGTCTTGGAGAGTCTGGGAGAGAGAGAGGGATTGGAAGCAATTGCCATGTGAGAGTAAAGAGGACGGGGAAACGAGGCCTTTAAGAAAAACGTGTGTTTTGAAGGTGCCCCTTTAAAGAGACAACGGTCAAGCCTTAAGCACCTTTCAGTTCCTCTATTTCTTCTGAATGGGATGCTGGCCAATGGTCTTGTTCTTGGATGGATATCGGGTGAGGATGGATGGATGGTGGAGACCGACCATGAGATGAACAAGAACCGATGACTTTATGCAGATTCAAAGCACAAGGAAAGAGTCAAATTAATTTCGGGAAATTGGCCTAGGCCTCCCTGTTCCCCCGGGCGAGTTTCACTGTCTGACTCCCAAAGGGAACTTTGTTTCTGGGGATGGAAAGAAATGACGATGTGCCAGAAAATAGCCAGTGGGAAAATTCACATTTAGCCATCTTCATACAGGGTATTTTAATGCGGACGGAATGTCTTTCCAGCATTGCAAAGCCTCCTGCTAAGCAAACATGGCCAGGGCCTAAGAGGGCGTCTCTTTCTTTTTTTTCTTTTTCCTTCTTTTTAGGGCTGCACATGCGGCATAAGAAAGTTCCCAGGCTAGGAGTTGAATCGAAGTGGCAGCTGCCAGCCTACACCACAGCCACAGCAACACGGGATCCGAGCCGCTTCTGCAACCTACACTACAGCTCACAGCAACGCCACTGAGCGAGGCCAGGGAGGATCGAACCTGCGTCCTCGTGGATCCTAGTCAGGTTTATTACTGCTGAGCCATGACGGAAACTCCCTAAGAGGGTGATTCAATTTTTAGTTCATGTTTTCTTTGATATCACTTCCTAGTGGGATTTCTAAAAAGTCATCAACTGATTCTCCAACCCCTTTCCCAGATTTTTTCAAGTAATATCTTTCTTGAGCAAGAAACACTTCACCTATACAGGACCCAAGAGAGAAGGAAGTCTTAGGGGAGCCGTCACAGTCACTGGATCCACTTGCTGAAATTCACGTGTGTTAGTCACACTGAGTCTGACAAGCGCTTCTCGGAGCTCGTTGAGTCTGACAGACTTGGCCATCGGGCTTCTCAGGTGCTCATCTTCAGAAAGTAAAGGTTTTAAAGGACTAAGATGATCCTTGATGCCCTGCTTGTGTTCAGTTTTAAAAGAAACAGATGGATGTTAGATGGAAGAGTGGATGGGTGGATGGATGGATACTGGGTGGATATTTGGTGAAGGATGGATGGGTATTGAATGGGTATTTGGTGGAGGAGGGATGGATGTTGGGGGATGTTTGGTGGAGGCTGGATCTTGGGTGGATGTTTGGTAGCAAATGGATGGACAGTGGGTGAAAGTAAGAGGGATATTGGGTGAGGATGGATGGATGTTGGGTGGAGGAGTGGAAGAATATTGGATGGAGCTTTGGCAGAGGATGGATGGATGTTGGGTGGATGTTTGGTGAAGGATGGATGGGTATTGAATGGGTATTTGGTGGAGGATGGATGGATGTTGGGTGAAGGAGGGATGGATGTTGGGGGATGTTTGGTGGAGGCTGGATCTTGGGTGGATGTTTGGTAGAGATGGATGGACATTAGGAGAAAGAGGGATGGATTGGATGGATGTTGGGTGAAGGATGGATGGATTTGGGGTGGACGAGTGGAAGGATATTGGAGGGATTGTGGTGCAGGATGGATGGATGTTGGGTGAAGGATGGATAAATGTTGGATGGCTGTCTGGTGAAGGATGGATGTTGGATGGCTGTCTGGTGCAGGATGGATGGCGTAGTTGATACGTGTTTCCCTCCAGAGCCAGTTTTGGGGTGGGATGAGGTGGGAGATGGGAAACACCTCAGGACAGATAGTTCCCCTAACAATAAGGAGGACAGGCAGGCCGGCAGGCAGGCTGAGTGCTGGGCTCTGCGTGAAGGTAGAACATGCAGAGACTCAGCGATGCCGGGCCAGACCTGAAAAGCAGCAGCAGGCACTAAACATTCCGTAGACTCTTTACGGCCAGATTTCAAGTTCTGAATCCACTGTACCTACAAAGAACTTTCTGTTCTCATCAAAGACTGTATCTCTTGCCCACCTGGTTTTAAATTGCTCCCCAGCACACAGGTAACCTGTATCTTCCGTGGCCTTTTCTCCAGTTGTTGTCAGTGAAGGGGAAAGGCCCAGAACTAAAAAGGGATGTGAACCCGTGGTGACAACTGCCAGCCCCAGGAAGCCCCACTGCCACCCTAGTCCCTGGAGGAAGCCTGCTGGCCTTTCCTCCTGCCCCTGCAGGGCCTGGAAAACCACCTCCGGGCCTCAAGTTAGCTGTATCCATCCCTGCCTTTGTTGGAATGACACGGGGGGTCCTTCTGGAACAAGTGAATCTATCCATCATTCTTCCTTCCAGTTATCATCTCTGAAGTGAATCTGGAACTGTTATTTAGGGACCTTACCTGTAAGAATTGTATACAATTCTGGAGCCATCACAACTGTTTCCCCAGAGTGATCCATGGTCATTTTGAAAGCAAGAGGGGCCTGTTAGGAACCGAATCATATCTCCCCATTCATATGATGAAGTCCTGGTCTCCAGACCTCGGTATGTGGCTGTATTGGAAGAAAGTCTTTAAAAAAGTAATTCAGTTAAGATGAGGTCACTAGGGTGGGCCCTGGTCCAATCTGATTGGCGACCTTTTCAGAAGAGGACTTGACTATGACACCGACACAGAAGGACCAGCACTTGACAACACGGGGAGCAGATGGCCATCTGCAAACCAAGGAGAAGCCAGCCCTGCTGACACCTTGCTCTCAGCAGTCCAGCCTCCAGGACTAGGAGAACACGGCCTCCCATTGTGTCAGCATCGCCCCCGTCCCCTGCCCCCCAGGTCTGTGGTGCTTATGACAGCAGCTGCAGCAAGCAAACTCAGGCCCTGAACACTCGCCTACAGGTGCAACCGGGAAGGGGAAGCAGGCTTTCCTCACTCACCCTAGGAGCAGGTGCAGGGCAGGGGAGGTGGGGTGCAGAGGCTGCCCCAAGAGGAAAGGAGAAGGCCCTGTTCTCGGGGGGTGGGGTGGGGAGGGGGTTAAGTGGCGGGGCTCACAGCAGAAAGACCCCTGTGAGAACCCACCTGCGATGGTTTACAGCCCAGAGGAAGGGCCAGCAGAGGACAGGAGGGTGACGTTTAGAGGCAGACACTGCACTTCCACGCCCACAGCGCCACAGGGGAGCGCCAGGAGGAAGAGCATAAAAGCAGATGTGACCATGCAAACTGCACGGAGCCTGAGCTCCCGGTTTTGCACAGGGGAAGCTGGCCTTTGCTGCAGCGTCTGCAGGGTCTCAAGGGCACTGCCCCCGCCCCCTGGAAGGCATGAGGCCTCGGGGGCTGCAGTCGCAGCCTTGGACCAAGAATGGAAACCGTGGCTTCTGACCAGCTCTCTTCAAAGCAGCAGCTGGTTTCTGCTTTCCTCTTACCCCTCCTGTCGAACCTCCACGGGCACATTTTAGAAAAGGAAAAAAAGGGAGCGAGCTTTTCTCTAAGGCCCCTTTTGTACTAAAAGTCTGTGGTTTGGATTCATGATGATTCACAGTTGAGTCAACAAGAAAAAGGTTAAATTATGGTCTGAATATTCCAGTTAAGAAAACAGGCGAGGAGTTCCCGTCGTGGCGCAGTGGTTAACGAATCCGACTAGGAACCATGAGGTTGCGGGTTCGGTCCCTGCCCTTGCTCAGTGGGTTAGCGATCCGGCGTTGCCGTGAGCTGTGGTGTAGGTTGCAGACGCGGCTCGGATCCCGCGTTGCTGTGGCTCTGGTGTAGGCCGGTGGCTACAGCTCCGATTCAACCCCTAGCCTGGGAACCTCCATATGCCGCGGGAGCGGCCCAAGAAATAGCAACAACAACAACAACAAAAAGACAAAAGACAAAAAAAAAAAAAGAAAACAGGCGAGGGTGCCCTCTCTTGCTGAAATGTCGCCTGCAGAGTTATTCGAATCTGAAAGCCATTTCGTCGTTTAAAGATGCGAGCATGGAGGCATTTTAGTGGAGCTGCTCATCTCTGGCCATGCGACATGGGACGGGCCGTGCTTATTATCTTTGTAATGTTTCCTCTCAGAACCCTCTGGCCACAAGGAGATTGTGTGTTGTGTATTTACAAGGTCAGACAGTTCCACGGTCTGAAACAGCATAGTATATATTCTTATGCATACTAGCATGTCAAGTGGACCTGCCACTCAGAATCCCAGTTTTCTCTCAGTTGTAAGATTACCCAAGAAAACAGAAATTGGGTGTTCATAACGCGGTTAGTATCCTGCTTCCTAAGCCAGGGCTTTTCCAGATGTCAAGTATCTAGAAATCATCTAATACACCCATCTTAAATTTGTTTCAAATTGTACTTATTTCAAAACTGAAGGAATTTGGAGCTTGTATCTCTGTGCCTTTTCTCTTAAAGACACATGTGTTTCTTGTTGAAGTGTTTTGGGGTTTTTGTGTGTGTGTCTTTTTTGAAAAATGGCTGTACCTATGGCATATGGAGGTTCCCGGGCCAGGAGTCAAATTGGAGCAGCAGCTGCTGGCCTACACCGCAGACACAGCAACACAGGATCCAACCCACCTTCGCATCCACCACCTATGCTGTAGCTTGCAGCAACGCCGGATCCAGGAATCGAACCCACGTCCTCATGGATACTACCTGGGTTCATTTCTGTTGCGCCACCACGGGACCTCCTCGTTTAAACATTTACAAGGACAATGCCTCAGGCCAGCAGAGACCGCCGGCTTCACCAGCTCTGCAGGGCACAGCTTGGACCCCAGGATGGGGAGCTTGTCCTGGCTTCCCTCCAGATTCCATCTGGTTCTGTCTCACTTGCCAGGACTGCTCTGAACCCCAGATCTCCTTGCATATGTTTTGTTGGTTCCTTTTCAAGCTACGATGAACATTCTTCCTTAAATAATTCTCCCAGTCTGAATTGTCTGGAACCCTGAACCTCCAGTTTTCTCTGGAAAGGAGACCCCCTGGGACATCCGGTTGACAGAGGCGATGCCCGGAGCCATCCAGGTCCTCCAGCCTGAAAGGGGAGCCGCTGACCCTTCCTCTGTGTTCTCTCAACAGAACGCAAATACCCAGGGTTTCCAATTTCTCACTCGGCCAACATCTGCCAGAGGCTTAGCAGGTGTAGGTGGACTCATAGAAAGTTGGAGTGCCAAAGAATTTTTTTTTTTTTTCCGCACCCGTGGCATACAGAAGATCCCAGGCCACAGCTGGAATCTGAGCCAGGGTTGCGACCTAAGCCACAGCTACGGCAATGCCGGGTCCCTAACCCACTGCACCCGTGACTCCACAGAGCCAAACTGGATCATTAACCCACTAGCCACAGTGGGAACTCCCCAAAGAATTTTAAAAATAAGCTGGACCGGAGTTCCCATGTGGTTCAGAGGGTTAAGGATCGGCATTGTCACTGCAGCAACTTGGGTGGTGCGGGTTGGATCCCTGGCCCAGGTACTTCTGTCATGTGGGTGTGGCCAAAAAATAAAGCTGGACCCATGCCTTCATTTCGTGGTGAAAAAACCCAAAGCGCCCGGAGAAGTGAATTGCTCAATGTAAAAGTTACGAAGTCTCTTAGCAACAGACCAGACTGGAAGCCAATGGGCTAGGTCCTGGCCTGGGGGGAATTAGAGCTGGTTTCGTTTTCTGCTGGCTGTGGCCCCAGGAAGGGCTGAAGGAGGGCCCTGCCACCCCAGGCCTTTGTTCACCTTTCTAAGTGGAATGGATGCCACCCCCACATCACCTCCCAGCACCCCAGGGCCTGGACCGTCTCAGGCATTTTCTCACCTGTGTGGTGGTGTCTCAGCTGAAATCAAGGAGCTGGGCCCAGAGGCTCCTGGTGGCCCCATGTGGCTGGGCGTGGAGAACTTCGGTGGGGATAAACCAACCTTCTCCAAGGTCAGGGTCAACCCCCAGGCCAGCAACCTTTGCATCCCCTGGGAACTGGGTGGAAAGGTAAATTCTCAGCCCCACCCAACCCTACTGGATCAGGAACCCTGGGTGGTGGGTGGGGCCCACAACTCTGGGGCTTAACCAGCCCTACAGATAATCCTGGCCTGTGCTGAAGTTTGAGAACCACTGCTCGAAATGAATAAAAGACTGAGGTGGCAGGCTGTGTGGAGTCAGGCCTGATCATTTCACCCCGGGGAAGACGAGAGCCAGTGGTAACAGCCCTTACTCAAAAAGCAATAGGTTTTAGAAAGAATAGATGAGACACATTTGATTTGGGAACCAGGCTACATGAAAAAGGACACTTTCACAAGCAATTTGTAAATGTGTAGTGTTTTCCATTTGTTTGTTTGTTTGTTTATTGTCTTTTTGCCATTTCTTGTGCCGCATCCGTGGCATATGGAGCTTCCCAGGCTAGGGGTCTAATCGGAGCTGTAGCCGCCGGCCTACACCACAGCCACAGCAATGCAGGATCCGAGCTGTGTCTGTGACCTACACCACAGCTCACGGCAACACTGGATCCTTAACCCACTGAGCGAGGCCAGGGATGGAACCTGTATCCTCATGGATACTAGTCGGGTCCATTTCCGCTGCGCCACAACGGGAAATCCACGATGAAATAATCTTGATTTTTTTAAAAAGAATAGTAATAGAGTTAACCGGATCTCCCCGTCTGATTAAATGCCCAATACCCCAAAAGCTGTCATTGACAGATGAAGTCATACAATAATTAATTTACGGAGAGCCGAGCGCATTGTTTTTCTAAGGCATGTCACTGAGTTTTTCGGCACAGGATAACTTGTGAAAACAATGTGCACTTAGATTCAAGTGGACAGACGATATGCTTAGTCATAATTATGTGACAGCAAATATCGTTTTTTTTTTAATTTAACATTGTTTGGGTTTTTTTCTGACTTTTTGTCTTTCTAGGGCCGCAAATCACATGGAGGTTCCCATGCTAGGGGTCAAATCAGAGCTGTTGCCACAGCAACGCCAGATCCAAGCCGTGTCTGCAACCTACACCACAGCTCACGGCAATGCCGGATCCTTAACCCACTGAGCAAGGCCAGAGATCGAACCCACAATCTCATGGTTCCTAATCGGATTCGTTTCTGCTGCGCCACGACGGGAACTCCAGAGCCTTCTTTTCATCTCAGCAAAGAATTGATTTTAAAAGCCTTTGGGGTGAGTTCCCGTTGTGGCTCAGAGGTAACAAACCCAGCTAGTACCCCTGAGGTCGTGGGTTTGATTAAGGATCTGGCGGTGAGCTGTGGTGTAGGTCCCAGACACAGCTCAGATCTGGCCTTGCTGTGGCTGTGGTGCAGGCCCGCAGCTGTAGCTCCGATTCCACCCCTAGCCCGGGAACGTCCGTCTTCCAAGGGTGTGGCCCTAAAAAGGAAATTGAAAAAGCCTTTGGGACATTGCCCTTCCGCCCGGCTTTTGGGCCAGCTCAGGCTGGAATCACAGGAACAGCCATCTCCTATGCAGTGAGCATTTAAGTCTGGAGATGGATCCAGAAGAAACGTTGTACGAGGGTGACTGAACACCAGCTCATGGAAACTATGGTGTGTGTAGACCACAGGCCCCAGATTTCAGGAAAGGGGCGTGGGCCCGTGAGGCTGGCTCTCCCCGTGTATCAGACGCCAGTCAAAGGCGAAGCCCCGCCCCTGAGGGCGAGGCCCAAGCTCTGCCATTTGCCCCTGTGGGAGCGAGCATCCCTAAGCCAGGCCCAAGAGCGCCAGGGCTCGGGATGCAGGCGCCCAGGGTGAGAACAGTGGGGACCACGGAATGGGGACGAAAGCCAAGGACTCATGCTCCCTGAATCACTAGAACGTCCTTCCGAGTGGGATTTGGACAATGCCCAGGCGAAGCACGGCAAGCAGGGAAACCTCCCAGGGGCCCGATCCCAGGGGCGAGACCAGCAAAAACACATTTGGTGGGAGAGGAGCCAGGACGGCCAAGGGGAGAAACAGCAACAGCCCGTTTAGGGCCAGGGGCTGCCCGTTCCTGCGTCGTCGGTGTGGGAGGTGCCCGGCCACAGCTCCGCGGGGGACTCCCAGCAAACCTCGGGTGACCGAGCCCTGACCCCGCCCCCCTGGAGCCAGGCAGGTTGAGAACACGGGCGGGCAGGCAGGCCCGCAGCGGTCAGCCCTCCCCTTCCCCGCCTCCCCTGAGGCAGGTTTGTTTCTCTTCTGCTTTTGCTGCATCAACAGTCACCTGCTCTCCTTCTCCTCTGGCAAAGGTCCCTGCTCAGCCAGCAGCCCCAGGTCCGCCTCTGGTCACAGGCAGTGTCCATGGGCCTGAGCCATCACCTCCCTTGGGAGACATCCGGCTGGCACTCGGGTGGCCTGCAGCTTCAACTTGGAGAAAGGTTTGAGTCCTCTAGCCCGGGGCGCCCTGGTGTGGGGCACGGCTGGGCCTGTGCTTCGTGGTCTTGGGGGGTCCCTCATCCCCGCGCCCCGCAGGTGGAGTGGAGGAGAGTGGGAGTGCTCCTTCTTGGGAAAGGCCGCACTCAAAATAAGAGCGGCCTCCTCAGCAGGGCCCTGACCCAGATCCGCTTTCTCCAAGGGCCCACACTCTTTCCATGTCGGCACGCTCAAAACAGAGGGAGAGGGAGTTCCCGTTGCGGCTCAGTGGGTTAAGAACCCGACACAGGCTCCATGAGGATGCGGGTTCGACCGCTGGCCTCACTCAGTGGGTTAAGGATCTGGCCTCGCCACACACTGGTGTGGGTCACAGATACGGCTCTAATCGGGCGTTACAGTGGCTGTGGCGAAGGCCGGCAGCTGCAGCTCCAATTCAACCCCTAGCCTGGGAACGTCCATATGCCGCAGGTCAGAATTAAAAAGAAAAAAAATTGGGAGATTTAATTAATACAAGGCACGAGGAAATGGCAGTTGGCTAAACAGCTTAAACACCTTACGCCACACATCATAGATGAACTTAAAACCAGCAATTAAATATAGACTGATAGGACGCTATGCGGAATACAGAATCAAATGCTGAAGCAGTGGAGATCACAGCAGAAAGAGATGGATAGTTTAAATGTACCTGCAAATGATAAACAGCAAGGCCAAAGCATCAACAGCCCATGCATAAAAACAGGTCTCATGTAAGAGTACATACGAGTCGAGCTCCTGCCATGGCTCCATGGTAACAAAGCCGAGGAGCGTCTGTGAGGACACGGGTTTGATCTTTGCCCTCGCTCAGTGGGTTAAGGATCCGGCGTTGCCGTGAGCTGTGGTGTAGATCCCAGGTGAGGCTCAGATCCTGCATTGCTGTGGCTGTGGTGTAGGCCGGCAGCTGTAGCTCGGAATCGACCCTTAGCCTGAGAACTTCCATATTGCCATGGGCGTGGCCCTAAAAAGACCAAAAACAGAGAACAGTATTAAGACATGACAGTGAAAAGCAGGAACATTGTGGCACATTCAGCTGTGCAAGAACTAGTCAAAAACCCCTCTTCCTCTGGGATGTTGTCTCGGGGCAACCGTGCTTGGTGTCCCATGGTGGGCGGACCACAGAGGGACCAGCGCCAGCATGGTCCTGGCGGCTGTGCCCGTCTCAGGGGAGATCCTGCCTGTGCTATTTACCAGCGATGTCACCTTGAGGTGGTGATTTAACCCAGGTAAGCCGAGATTCCTCGTTTACCAAATGGAGACTAATAATATCTAATCCAAAGTGCTCAGTAAAAGGAGGCAGGTGAAATAGAGGCATTCAACTCGCAGCAGGTGAAAGCAGGACATGGAGGCCATTCAACTGAGAACAGTTAGGAGAATGGCCGTATGCTAAGTAGACAGGCTGTGTTGAATCTGTTAAAAGGACATTTAGGAAAATTCTGATCATCTGCTTAGGATGTGCAAATTAAAAATACGATGCAAAGAGATCCCACTGCATAGCCCTGGGGACTCTATCGAGTCACTTATGATGGAGCACAATGGAGGATAATGTGAGAAAAAGCATGTATATATGTATGTGTGACTGGGTCACTTTGCTGTTCAGTAGGAAGTTGACAGAACTCTGTAAACCAGGTATAATGGAACAAAACAAAAATCATTTTAGAAAATATGATGAATTTTCTATGCTCCTACGATTATAGCAAAATAAAATATGCCCACAGGAGTCCCCTGTGGCTCAGCGGGTTGAAGATCCACTGTGGTCACTGCTATGGCCTGGGTCGATACTATGGCGCTAGTTCTATCCCCGGCCCGGGAATTTCCACCTGCCACGGGCATGGCCAAAAAAATAAAATAAAAAAATACACCTCCATATGAGGAAAGACTGGAAAAGGACATGATAAATGAAAACCAAGATGGTGATGATTTTATGGAGAGTTAAAACTTTTTCTTAAATGTCTTTGTAATCTATGAAACCAAGGATAAAAAGGATGCCTGAAAAGGCATTTGTGTTAGGACAGTGGAAACTGACAGTCCCACCTGCCCCGGGGCAAAAGGTGATACAGTAATGATGTCCTCTCACTCAGGTGGCATTTACAGGGCCCTGGGACATGTCAGGTCTTTGAAAACCAAGATCCTGCTCTCACAAGCTGGTCAGGATAACCCTATAAAAATGGCAACCAACTGAATGCCACTGTGATGAGTGTTCAACACAGATGAGCTCAGGCCAGTTTTCCTTTTAAAGTCTCGGGGGCTTCCTGGAGGAGGTGGTCAGCCTGTCGTAGAGGCAGGGAGAGGTAAGTCAGCTGATGAGAGGTGAAAGAAGCGTGCAAGGAAAAGTCTGGAAGGAGGCAAGGGATGAGACTGGAGGGAGAGGCAGGGCCAGGTTATAAAGGGCATTGCATGTTGCCCTAAGGAGTTTACATTTTCTAAAGAGCAGAAACGTTGTAGAGGGCTTTTGGCAGACCACCAAGAGAAAAGGGATGAGGCCGGATGGCATCGGTGACAATCAGGGGAGAGAGCTCTTTGTAAATTGAGAAGACAATTAACAGGACGGTCTGGGGGAGAAAGAGAGGCAAGAGGAACAGAGAAGAGTCAAAGATGGCTTTGAGGTCACCTTTCACCAAAGTAGGGAACCTGAAACTTGCAGGATAGGCCTCTAGAACATTGGCAGAGTTGGGGCCCAAAGCTTTGGGGGCTGGTTTAATTTGAGAAGCCTTTAGGAGTGTCCCTGGAGATATTCATCTGGTTATCAGGTAAATGGGTCTGAAATTTAGAAGAGAGATGCAACCAAAAATACAGATCTGAAAGTCCTCTGTGTTTTAATGAGGTGAGGCGAGGAGAAAAGAACAAGCATTTTTTTTTTTTTTTTTTTTTTGAGGTTCTGCGCTTTCTTAAGTGCTTCACAGACATGGTCTCATATAAACATCACAACTGGGAGCTCTCGTTGCAGGTCAGTGGGTTAAAAACACAACATAGTGTCCATGAGGATTCGGGTTCAATCCCTGGTCTCGCTCAGTGGGTTAAGGATCTGGCGTTGCCGTGAGCTGTGGTGTAGGTTAAAGACACGGCTCGGATCCATAGGCTAGCAGCTGTGGCTCTGATCTGACCCCTAGCCTGGGAACCTCCATATGCCGCTAGAGCGGCCTTTAAAAAAAAATCACAACCACCCCATGATTTTTATGTATGAGGAAAGTGAGGCCCAGAAAGTTACCCAAAGAATTAGGGCTCTCTGGCAAGTCACAAAGCTAGTGCGATGGAAGATTTACTATCAGGATTCAGAGGACTCTCCTGCAGCCAAGGGCAGAGATGGGAGAGGGCAGAATCTCCTTCTCTCTTGTTTTTTATTACGTTTTACAAAAGCTCCCTTTTGCAAAGGCTGAAACAAGCTGAGGAACAAGCAGATTGGAAAGTGGCAAGAGTAGAAACAAGGGGACTTGGGGAGCCCGTTTTTCATTTTGTCACCTCTTGCAAATCAGTCCTGAAGCGAAGCGGTATCCAACTAGACTTGGCTTTGGCTTGAAACCAAGATAAGATGAGTGATGGTGGAGAAAGATGTCACAAGCCCTTTCCCAACTTTGGTCTGATAGTTGCCAAATTCTAAGATTTTCTTTGGGTAAAACTGACTCTATGTATAAACTCAAATGCACGGGGTACAGATGGACTTTCAATAACTACATTCAGAATAATGAACATGAGTTTAAGTAGAAATCTGCTTTTTGACATTTTTATGCCAATGGATTTTCTTTTGGACTTGGTTTTCCTCTGAAAGCCGAGGACTACCGTGGAAAGAATTCTGAGGTAGGAATCATTAAGAACTGTGGTTTCACTTCAGCTCTGTTTCCTGTTTGTTGTGTAATCCAAGGCAGCAGACCTGCCTTCCATGACTCTGAAGCATCCTCTGTAAAATGACAGATTTGGACTCAAACAAGGACTTCTCAGACTTTCATGCTCATGTGCATCTCCTGGGGATATTGTGAAAATACAGCTTCTGATTCACTAGGTCTGGGAAGGGGCCCGAGACTCTGCATGTCTAACAAGCGCCCGTCCTACTGGTCTACCACTTTAATCACATCACCCTCCAATGTGCCACTAGGCTATAAGCTTGCCAATTGGAGAAAAGCATTATGTCAACAACTGAGAACAATAAAGATTAAAAAAAAAAAAAAACCTTCAACTTTCTATTTATAAAGGTGATCCACGTATGCCAAAAATTTTTTTTAAAAATCTCACAACATATAAAGTCCAAGAGCTGAAAATTATTCCGAGCGAAAACCACTGGAAGTGGTATGCTTTCTTTTCACTAGGTCATAAAAAATGCAAGTGCTGGAGTTCCCTGGTGGCTTACTGGGTAAGGATCTGACGTTGTCCCTGCAGTGGTTCGGGTCACTGATGCATTGTGGGTTCCATCCCTGGTGCCACACACTGTGAGTGCAGCTAAAAAAAAGAAGAATGCAAGTGCTAAGTTTCAGTGTTCTTTTTATTTTTTATTTTATTTTTTGCTTCTTAGGACTGCACCCACGGAATATGGACGTTCCTAGGCTAGGGGTCAAATCAGAGCTACAGCTGCCGGCCTACGCCACAGCCACAGCAACTCGGGATCCGAGCTGCTTCTGCAACCTACACCACAGCTCACAGCAATGCTGAATCCTCAAGCCATTGAGCAAGGCCAGGGATCAAACCCACATCCTCATGAATACTAGTCAGGTTTGTTACCACTGAGCCGCAGCAGGAACTGCCTGACTTCCTCTTTTCAAATCAGATTGTGAAGCTTGTTGCTCATCACTGAGCATTAATTGTCTTGCATTCAGTTCCGCCTGTTGCAGTAGACTTGCTCCTGTATCATGTGCTTTCTGGCGGCTCAGTGTCAGAGGCAGAAGGAGGGAATGGATGGCTTTCCAGGCTCATCTTGCCAGGCTGAATGGACCTGGGGCCACCGAGAAGAGCAAGGAGCTGAGTTGATACTGAAGACCACCTGTAAGAGGTTTAAACAAAAGTTCTGCCTTAAGATGCGTTGAGAGGTGATCCACAGACATTAATATTTGGGGAGTGACTTAGGTTATAATCTTCATTGATCAGGGAGAAATCACACCTAGTTCCTTGGCACTTTGCTCAATAATAGGTAATATTCGAGCTACTTGAGTGTCCTTTCAATGAATGCAATAACAACCACGTAGCCATGAAATATTGTTGGTCATTCACAGATTTGATCCCTGGCCTGGGAAGTGCCATAATAATAATAATAATAATAATACAATAAAATAAATAAAAATAAAAACATATCTATGACACATTTGTAAGACTCCATTAGAAAGGATTGAAATATACGACTGTTAAATAGAAGATGAAACACTCCAAATATCAAATTGACTTTCTTATTTACACTTTTTTCTTGGTCCACAAAGCAGTAACCCTTCCTAGTCTAGCATAGAGGGAGATCATTATAACCACAAATCTGAGACATGTTTATATTTTATAACTTGAGGGACTTTTCAGATTGTATAGGTAGATTTATATGGAAGTATCTGCATTCATGTTCATAACATAAGCCAAATGAAAACAAAGCAAATATATTGTCAGTGTGCAGCTAACAATGTGTTAAGAGAAAATGCCGTTAGAAATAATGTCATTTATAATCAACTAGCGTGGCAGTTAAATAGCAAAGTACCAAAGTTTAGGTTAAAAGAAAATTTTCTGAAACATATAACATGCTACCTTTAACAGAAGGTTTTAAAAATTATTTCAGTCTTTGGGATTGATGGACACAACCTAAATGCCCATCGACAGATGACTGGGTAAAGATGTGGGATGGAATATACACAATGGAATAGTACTCATCCATAAAAAACGAAGTAATGCCATTTGCAGCAACATACACGGGCTTAGAGATCATCAGACTAAGGGAAGTCAGTCAGAAAGAGACAGACGGATACTGTATGGTGTCGCCTCCTACGTGGAATCTAAAATAAGACACAAATAAACGTATCCACAAAACAGAAACAGACTCACACACAGAACAGACTTGTGGTTGTCAAGGGGGAAGTGGGGGCGGGGGAGGGATCAACTGGGAGTTTGGAATTAGCAGGTGCAAACTCTTACCTATAGGCTGGATAAACACCAAGTTCCTAGCGTGCAGCACAAGGAGCTAGATTCAATAGCCAGTGATAAGCAGAAATGGAGAAGAATTAAGAAAAACTGGGGGTTGAACATGTTACAATCATCATCACTTATTCTTTGCTTCTGTCCTAAATCATCCTAGAATGCGAAGACTTTGGAAAACTTGAGTCTTTTTTTAAAAATCACGATCACTGATAGTTGTGTTCATTATAGAATTTTTTTTTCCAAAATGCAATACAAAATAAAGAAGCAAATAAAAATCAATCTCCATTTCAGGGTCCAGAAATAATCATTAGCAGCAGAACGACCTTTTTGCTCACTCTCTTGACTTCCCTAGGACACAGTCATTGCATCAGGGTCCATCCTAATCCAGCATGGCTGCGTCTTGACGAATTACATCTGCAAAGACCCTGTTTCCAAGTAAGGTCACATTTTTAGATTCTGTGTGGACAGGAATTTTGGGGGTGGGGGGACATTATTCAACCCACTGCAATCTAATGTAATATTTGTATAAGTATAGCAAAAAGTTCATGTTTTAAAGAGAGCTTAGTTCCCTCTTTGCTTAATATATTATAAACATTCCCCTACATTTTTCAAATGCAGCATTTTAATTTTCATAGCGTCCCATCATTTGAACATCACACCATCTGCATAACTTGCTCTGTGAGATGTTTAGATGGTTTTCAGTCTTCACTGCTATGAACGGCTCTGATGAAGCAATTTGTGCCTGAATCTTTGAGGTTATATCTCTGTTTATCTCCTTGGTATAAGTTGACTTATGAGTTGACTTATTGGATAAAGAGTGTGAACATTTTATTTTATTAAATGTCGCCTTATTTTGGCAGCGCACATGGCATATGGAAGTTCCCGGGCCAGGGATCCAGCCCATGCTGCCACAGAGACAATGCTGGATCCTTAACCCACCCTGCCCCAACGGGAACTCCAAGTATAAACATTTTAAGGGAGTTCCCATTGTGGCTCAGCAAAACGAATCTGCCTAGTATCCATGAGGACGCAGGTTCCATCCCTGGCCTCGCTCAGTGGGTTAAGGATCCCGAGGTCACAGAAGCAGTTTGGATCCCAAGTTCTGGTGGCTGTGGTGTAGGCTGGAAACTATAGCTCTGATGTGACTCCTGGCCTGGGAACTTCCATATGCTGTGGATGTGGCCCTAAAAGACAAAAACAAAAACAAACCAACAAAATCATTTTTTTTTTTTTTTACTATTTCTTGGGCCACTCCCGCGGCATATGGAGGTTCCCAGGCTAGGGGTCGAATCGGAGCTGTGGCCGCCGGCCTACACCAGAGCCACAGCAACGTGGGATCCAAGCCACATCTGCAACCTACACCACAGTTCACGGCAACGCCGGATCGCTAACCCACTGAGCAAGGGCAGGGACCGAACCCGCAACCTCATGGTTCCTAGTCGGATTCGTTAACCACTGCGCCACGACGGGAACTCCAACAAAATCATTTTAAAAGCACCTGATACATCTTGTTTAATTGAATTCCAGAAAGAAGGTGCCCATTTGCTGTCACAGGAAGTGGGGAGCGGGCCCCCTTTATAGCATGTTCTGCAGTGTACATTGTGGTTCACTGATCGTTTGACAAGCAAACAGGCAAAGACATCTTTCCACTTTTATATTTATGTGAGGTTGCATCCTTTTTTGTTGTTGTTTTGTTGTTTAATGGCTATTTGTGAATCCTTTTTTTTTTAGGGTCGCATCTGTGGCATTTGAAAGTTCCCAGGCTAGGGGTCAAATTGGAGCTGTAGCTGCCAGCCTACCCCACAGCCACAGCTACGCAGGATCCAAGCCTCATCTGTGACCTACCCCACAGCTCATGGCAACGCCAGATACTTAATCCACTGAGGGAGGCCAGGGATCAAACCCGCATCCTCATAGATACCAGTCAGGTTTGTATCCTTTTTAAGCGTAACCAGTTTATGCCTCTTATTGCCTACTGCCTTATGGCATATGGAGGTTCCCAGGCTAGGGGTCCATATGTGTCCTATGCCACAGGCACAGCAACGCGGGATCCAAGCCGTGTCTGCAACCTACACCACAGCTCACGGCAACACCGGATCCTTAACCCACTGAGCAAGGCCAGGGATCGAACATGCGACTTCATGGTTCCTAGTTGGATTCGTTAACCACTGAGCCACGATGGGAACTCCTGCCTATTGCCTTTTAAATCTCTCCAACTATCAACATGTGTTTTGCAGTCTCATGGTTGAATATGCTGGTCCTTCTCACCCCTTTCACAGTTTGCTGGGAATTAAGAAACCATGTAGATGAGAAACCACAGAACTGACTCTGGTCCTCCTCGCTGCTTCCCTTTTCTCATTCTTTGGACCACCTCTGAAACTTGTGCAGCCTTCAAAGATTGCCTTTGCTACATTGTATCTGAACTCTTTACAGGCCTCCTTCCTAAGACTCTGAGCTGCTTCAGTCTGGTCTTTGTGTTTTTGTATCTTCAGTAACTGAGGCAGATACTTCATCAACATTCATTGAATTGAATTGTTAGATTGTGACCTGGAAAAATGTTCACAATTCCTTGTTTAGATAGAAATGCCTAAATCAGGATATCTAAAATAGGGAGAGACTCTAAATGAGACCCAATACCATACAAAGGATTTAATTCTCCAGTGTTGCATTTCTACTTTATTTTTCTTAAGAGGTTTTTGTTTTTTGTTTTTTGTTTCCCTGTAGCCGTGGCATGCAGAAATTCCTGGGCCGTGGGTTGAATATATGCCACAGCAGCAACCATGCCAGATCCTTAACCACTAGGCCACCAGGGAACTCTGTATTTCCACTTTAAATTTTTAGAGGAAGTCTTTTTTGCTCCCATATTTCTCAGCCATATTTCCATGGTAATTGAGACTGCAAGCAACACCATCAAAATAGGCAGTGTTTTACTGTAGCAAAAATAGGCATAATAATAACAATAATTATAGTAGAATAAAGACATATGACAGTGTTATGATCGGAATAAGACTTGCCAGTGTCAACAATTTTAATGTCATATCGTTTTTATTGAAATCGTTGGCTGTGCTTGTAGTAAATATAGCACACATTTATGTGCTTTGTAGATTTTGAAGTAAATCCCCATTGAAAATTCAAATATGAAAACAAATCAGTCTTGAGAACTCTACTTGAAAAGTGCCTTGAAAAACTAGACACAAACGGATTTTAAAACATAACTTGAAAAGTTATGAGAACTCTTAAAAATTGCATTGGCTGCAAGAAACTTCCTACAAACATCTTTTATAAACATTTCTGCACGGTCCAATTTATCTTCACATGAACATTAAAATAAACCATGGCCACAAATGGGTTTTTTGTTTTGGTGCTTTTTTATGCCTTAGGTATGCCCCCAACCCCCAGGCTCATTCAGGCTTTCCCCTCTCTCCATCACAGACTGTCAAAATGCCACACAATATACAGCACTTGGTCCAAACCACGTTTGCTGACTTATGAATGCCTCCCCCTCCCCTCATAATCGAAAAGAGCTCGTTCCATCCTCTCTGGCACACTGTTTCCAGCACTTTTGTAGCTCTCAGTAACTCCGCAAAATGGCCTAGTTTTTGTGAACATTTTATTTTTTACCTTTGCATTGTAAACATCTGAAGAACGCGGGGAGGGGGGGCGGTGAACACAGGAGTCAGCTGTTAATCATTTGTGACAATGGGTTGAATAGAGAACATTTGAAGGGCATATATCTATCTTCGCTGTTTGGAGGTTGAAATCGTTTAACCTTTTTTTTTTTTTTTTTTCTTTAAGGAGTGTTGGAGACCTGGCATTTCTGGGGGTCCCACGGTCCGCCCTCCTTTAAAGTTACGAGGACACTGTTTTAGCATAAAGGTCTGGCCAGACCCTCTCTTAACTCTGCTTGTGAATGCCACGTGCTTGTGCTCGCGTGCGCGCGCAGGCGCGCGCCCTGGGACTCAACCCGGGTGGCTGCTTTGCGGGGAGAAAACACATCGACCTCCGAGCTTCTTTTTCCCGATTCTTAACCCGCTCAGATCGCCGGAGTGTTCACTACTATTTTGGCGAAGGTGCTCTGGGGCTCTTCTGAGGGGAATGCAATCTCCTTCCCGCCCAGCGTCCCAGTGAGAGGTGAGGGGGCATCGCAGAGCGTGGGTATTTTACCAGGTTGAACGTGCACCGACATAGGAGCCAGTTTAGGGCAATTTCCAGGTCGCAGCGCAGACGGAGCTGGGGCCGTCCGAGCCGAGGCTGGAGGAGCCATGTCGGCGCTGGGATGCAACAGGATTTGGGAGGCGCGGCAGAAAAAAAGAAAGGCCACCTAGCGGGCTTTGTTTCCCCTTCTGGCAGGTTCTCCAGCCTGAGATTTCCAACCTGCAGCCGACCGGAGCACTTCCTTACGCTAATTGGGAGGGGAGGGGAGTGACTCATGTTACGCCGGCTCGTATCTCCCTCCCCATAACTGCTAAATTGTAGCTTTAAAAGGAAGTGACATGGGGTGGGGAGAGACGTCAGCTGAGGACCACTTTTTTTTTTTTTTTTTTCCCCCAAAGGGTCCACCCCATGGGTGGAGTCTCGCTTTTTCTTTCCAGTGTTGGCTGACTTACAGCGCCTATAAACTAGTGGCAATTTCTGCACCCCAGCTGCTCCCTTTCAGTTTCTGATTTCTAAGTCCATGTGTCCAGGGCTGCCAGAAAGGAGGTATGTGCCGTTCGTGCTATTTCCAGGCGACTTCACCTCTGGGCGTGGCGGATGGTTGCACGCCTGTCTCTCTCAGCACTGTTCTCCTCTCCTTGGCTGGATTGCATTAAAACCTCTGGAAGGGGTAGGTACGAGGAGGAGAGGAAGGCGGAGAAGGAAGTGAGGCGCCGGTGGGAACGTGGAGGGGCAGCCCTCTGGAAGGCAGAGGGGGGCTTTGCTGCCGCGCGAGGACCCTTTCTTTGTGCTGGGCCGGGGGAGCGCGCCTGTCCGCGTGGTGATTTCGGGCGGCTGGGCTTGAGTTAATTTCCCCCTGCCCAGCCCCCCCCCCCACCTCGGGTGAAAGAATTTTCTCTGCCATAGACGAAGCCGCGGAGAAGGTTCCTGTTACAGATCCGTCTCTTTTGTGTCATGCAACATGTTCTTCCG
The DNA here is from genome assembly GCF_054392235.1 of Sus scrofa. Taxonomy (NCBI): domain Eukaryota; kingdom Metazoa; phylum Chordata; class Mammalia; order Artiodactyla; family Suidae; genus Sus; species Sus scrofa. The sequence continues at coordinate 6,801,590 of NC_139383.1, forward strand.
TCGCTGACGTTTCTATGGCAACCACGAAAATACTACGCCCAAGGCAACCCCGATATCAATTGTTTTATTGGTATTTGCTCCGCGTGGGTCGCTTTCCGCGCCGGTTATCGCCCGGGCAGCTCGGACGGAGCCTGGCTCCACGGCTACCCCTCCTCACCCCTGTTTTGGTTTTTCCCTGTCGTAGGAGGGCTGGGGGAGGGGAGTTGTCAAGGAAACGGGCATTTGCAATTACCTCTTTATTTACTTAGTTTGAAGCCGGTGGAGGTCGTTAATCCTATCTAGGAATTAAGGAAAGAGTCCTTTGATGTCGATGGAAGTCTTCAGGTTCTGGTCTTTTCTGAAAACCTAAACTGGTCTCACGATGTGAATATTAAGGCTGTGAGGAAGCTCAATGGGGGAGCCCTTACTTCTTGGGAGGAGGTGAGAGCCTGGAAAAAAGTTTTAGAGAGCGTTTGAGGATCAGCCCTGGCAGACTGTTAAGTTGCCTGCCCAGGAAAAGCCTCACCGTCTAAATGTTTTACAGCAGGGGTCTTTGCTCTAGTCTGAACTTGGGTAGCTCAAAATGCAAGTTCAACAAGTATAAGTGAGTAACAAATGGGGCCTACCAGCAGGATTCTCAGTTTTTCAGGCATGATCTTATTACGGATGGATCATGCGGGCCCTGCTCCTTAAAGGCAGGGTCCATAGGCCTTCTGTTTTTCAAAACTGGGGAAGGATGAACCCATTTGTCATTGTTGCTCAAGCATCCTTAGTTGGAAAAAAAAAAAAAGATAAGGTGTAAGATAGCAGAGAAAGTGTGTGTGTGGTGGGTTGTGTGAGATGTGTGTGGTGTATGAGTGTGAGATGTATATGGTGTGTAATGGGAACAACAGGGGCAACTCAAGTCCTAAGTTAAAAGGACCGCATCTTCTTAATATCCTCTATGGAGAGAAAAAAAGAGTTGATTTTTAGGAAATATATAAAACATGAGAGAAAAAAGTCTCATCTACCTAGTCATAAGCAAAGTGAAATATGATTAAAATCAAGTGACACAATTTATGAAAAGACAGTCCAAAAGGGCTTGATAATAGGTAAGAATTAAATTGACGCTTTCCATCATCTGAGAGGATGTTTGATAACAGATACCATTCTTTTGCTGGGCGTTCTGAATGGCCAGATTAGCCTTTATAAGACAGATCGATAGGAATCTCATCCTTGATTCTTAAAAGCATCTCTAGTTTTGCATAAAGATGGGTGAAGGTGGCTTTGCCCTCAAAATGCCTTCCCAGTCTGCAGCCAAACGCAGTACTTAGAAACCTCAGAGTGACCCTCCACAGGGAAGCGGGAAGACGAGGTGGTTTGAATGAGATCTCTTGCCAAGATCCTTATCTTAACAGCCTCGTGTCTATGACTTATAAAATTTCTTGTAGTGCAAGAGGTCCTAAGTATTGCAGATACAAAAGTTCTCTGAAAAAACTGGGGCTGAATATGTGGCACAAAACTAATGGGAACGAACTAGAGTTAGGTACCAGAGAATGAGTTAAAAAGCCATAAAGCCCCGAAAAATTATGACTGTTGTTTGGAAAAGCACATGTTGGTACACAGAAACAGTTGGGATGTACGTTTTCTTTTGTCTTTTTTTTTTTTTTTTTTTTGCTTTTTAGGGTCGCACCCATGGCATATGGAAGTTCCCAGGCTAGGGGCTAAATCGGAGCTCCAGCTGCCGGCCTACACCACAGCCACAACAAGTCGGATCTGAGGCCTGTCTGTGACCTACACCGCAGCTCACAGCAATGCCAGTTCCCTGACCCACTGAGAGAGGCCAGGGATCGAACCCGCAACCTCATGGATACTAGTTGGATTCATTTCCACAACGGGAACTCCCTGTAGGTTTGCGATGTTTGCAAAGAGTATGGAAAACAGTCATGCTGAGTGTATTTCTGGCCTGAAAATGGCCCTTAAGGATGTGACCCTTCGGAGCAGAGGGACAGTGTGTGAGTCAGGTGTGCATGTGGACACTCTTGAGTGTCTAAATCTAGGAGTGTCACAACAGAAAGCCTTGTAGGATAGAGGTCAAAGGAAGAATAGCAAGAATTGCTTGAGATTTCAGCCAAAAAAAGAAAAAAAAATCCCTGACCTATAATCAGATCCTAAGTGGAAGTTAAAAACATAATGAACAGCCTTGACCTGGGGAGGGTCCATGGAGCTCCAGGTGCACAGCAGGTTCAGGGTCCCGAGAAAGAGGCTGACTGGCTGGAGGTGATGCTGAGGATGTAACTTTGGAAGTTTGAGTCAGTCTCCATCGTACTGGGATTTCCAGGCTCTGAACCGTAGAGTTTGTGAAGAAAGTAGACGTGGTAGTCGGTGCACTTAAGCTTAAAATCTGCCAAACAGAGGTGACGACGTGTGTGGAGGTGTGCAGAGCAGGAGTCCAGGCAAGAGGGAGATGAGACGCGGGATGCAGGTGGTCCGGGAGGACTATTCGGATGAGGATGTTGAGGGTTGGAAGGGGGGAAATGGATGATTCAAGGGGAAAAGGCACAGGTGTCCCAGGAAACAGGGATGGATGCTGAGAGATGGGCCCTGGCGCCAGGTTCTTGTCCCCAGCAGGGAGAAGTCTGTCCTTAGTATGGAAATAGGGCAGGTGCACTCGGTGCTGGTGGAAAGAACTAGTAGCGATTCGGGGACAGAATTTCCTTTAATTCAGAACAAGACGGGTAGAAAAGAAAGACAATGTGTGGAGGAGGCAGAATTCTTCCTGACTCAGTTCTTTTTGAGTCGAACCTCGAGGAGTGAAGGTCAGACTTAAATCAGACTTTAAACAAGCAAGAGTTGAGGGAGGGAACCCCACATCCTAATACCAACCATGGCTATAGCTTTATATGGCGGGATTTGGCAAACTTATATTTGTGCAAGCTGCTGTATTCTGAAAAGAAGGTTGAACAAGTGTGGGAAGACCCTGAATTCACAGTTCTAAATAGTTTTTTTGACATCTGAATGTTCATAGATAATCAAGCCTCGCTTTATAACCATCTACCACCACCCGGAGCCTGGGCAGGTGTAATTCGATTATCGTTGTCCAAGACAGAATCCATTCAGGAGCTCAGAAATTTGGCTTCATGTGTGGACCAGGGAGGTTTACCGCTGAGGCTGTGGGAAAGAGGAAGCGCTTTTAGCAGTATTTATTGTGCATTTATTATGTGCCAAATGCTGTGGACACAGCTGTGAGCAAAACCGCCTGCAGTGTCAATAGCTACAGTTTTCAAATATCTGAAGGGTTTTTAAGGGAGATGCTGTGACTGGCTGATTTGTTTTCCTCTAAGGACGGATGAAGGAAATAACTTGAAATGAGCAGTTTTTGGTGAATGTTATCATGGCACAATCTGGCTAACCTGTGTTCCTTTATTTTTCAAGACTTGCTCCCCCAAGATGTTCTTCCCGTGTTGGTTTCTGTTGCCTCCGTCTGGTTTGCCTTATTTCTTCCTTTCGTCCTGGCTTTCAGTCACCACTCATTCATATACCATCCATCCACCCAACCGTTTATTCATCATTATGGGGCACTACACTTTGTGGATACAGCAATAAAGAGGAAGCTACTTCTTCCCTAAAGAAGCTCAGGAACTAGCAGGGAGACAGATGTGGAAACAGTCCCTTAAACCAAGAGTGTTTAGTTGTTCCTGTTTTGTTTTTAATAAAACTACAGTTGATTTACAACACTGTGTTCGTTTCAGGTGTACAGCTTCTGATTCTGTTCCATTATAGGTTCTTACAAGGTAGTTAGTATACAGTAAATCCTTTACAGTGAGTCCCTGCTGCTTGTCTGTTTCTCTCCATAGCAGTGTGTGTATGTTAATCCCAAACTCCCGATTTATCGCTATCCTCTCTTCCCTTTGGTAACCGTAAGTTTGCTTTCTCTGTGTGAGTCTATTTCTGTTTTGTAAATAAGTTCATTCATATCATTGTTTGAAAATATTGCACATATAAGTGATAGCACTCGATGTCTGTCTTTCTCTGGTTTGTCTGATTTATTCACTTAGTGCAGTGATCTCTAGATCCATCCCTGTTGCTGAAAATGGCAATGTTTCGTTCTTTTTAATGGCTGAGTAATATTCCAGACTGTGTGTGTGTGTGTGTGTGTGTGTGTGTGTGTGTGTGTGTGTACACATCTGGGGGTATTGTATTTGATAGAAGCATTTATTGGCTAATAGCACCAGATGCTTCTTTCATTGCATTGCAATTTATGTAACTTTTATACATAAATTGTTCTGGGCAGAGAGGGAGAGATGGCTTAGCAGCTGACTCTTCATAATTTTCTTGTCTCTCCCTCATTGGCTGAGCTTCTGTCTGATGCCAGTAAACAGCTGTTGATTAACTAAATGGGAGACGTGAGGTTTTGACCCTGGAGACAGAGTCCAGGAGACTTGTACCTTCTTGTTCTGAAAAGTACAAATTGAGTGCAATCATCTCTCAAAGTTCCCGCGGGCTGCGTTACTTGTGAACTTCCGTGGGCTGATCTTTCCCGCCAGATGATCTCAAAGGGTAACATTTTTAAAAGCAAAGCTCCCAACTACATCCAAATTAGATGCGCATTGGTTTACCTGGTAATCCTCTTGTATTTACCTTTCCCATGGGAAGTTGCAAGGGTTTCAACACCTTAAATCCAAGTACCCCAAATAACTCATGTCAAGACCTCGTTGCAATACTTGGCTGTTTGTATTTCCTGCTGTCAGGGAGCCCCTCTTAGCAGGCTTGTTTTGTCTCACTTAATTTCCACCTTCAGCCTGGAAATTATATGGGCACCATAACAAAATTCATCTGGAACACCACCCTCCAGGGGTCAGCTGACCTGCGGAGAAGCAAATTCTCCTTCTTCTTTGTTATTCTGCTTGCAGATGAGATCAGCTTTTCCCTTTGGCTGTTCCGGAGACCTCTGGTCTGCCCAGATCCCTCCTCTCTGACCTTGGGTCCTACCGAACAGCTCTCTCAGGGTCATGTCTAAGTGGGAGCTCACAAGAGAAGGGGCACATGTTGGATTTCACCCTAGTTTGAAACCCAGCACTGAGATTCCCGCAGGAGCTTGTACCTCAGTCTGCAGGAGGTAACTTAGAGACGCCCTCAGAGATGCTGCGGTGACTGGTCAGCCTGTAGGATGTTTATGCCGAGGCTAGCAGCTCCCCTGTACTGAGCGCCCGCTCTGTCTATTACACAGACCTTACACCTCCTCATCCATTCTCTTTGTCCTTCTGACACATGGAGCCGGTACAACTGTTATCCTTTTCCATTTTACAGATGAAGTAATGATCAGAGAAAGTAACTGACTCACCTAGTATTATAGAAGTAACAGCTGAGATTCCATCCAAGTCCAAGGTGTTCCCCTCCCCCATCTCATTAGTGTCAAATTCCTGCATCTGTGCCCTGGGGCGGTGGGGGGGGGGAGGGTAGACCTCCCCTGGCATGGCTTTTTAGGAGCTTCAGAAATCCTGGAAGAGAGTATTTTGAACTTGGGGGAAAACTAATGGCAGTACGTCTGAGACCAGCTACTCTTAATCGTTTTCAGGGCTCTTTGTCATTTTCTGGTGGGTTAGCCAGGGAGGGGACGCGGTGGGGGGAGGGGGCGGCCCTGTGCTTGAAATAGCTCAGTGCAATTATCACAACCTTGTAACTCAACTCTACGCCAATAAAACTTTCAAACAGGGAATAAAAAGCTCTGAGTGACCGTGCAGTGCATACATCACACTTAAGTGTGAACTGTTCTCGAAACCAGTGTTGAACAGAGGACTGACCTTGGCCAAGTTGTTGCTCGGAAGGACGCCTGCCCCAGGGCTGTGGGTGGATGGAGTTCAGCCTTGCTAGTCTGTTGTTGATGGTGCACAAATCTATCAGCAGTTTAAAGGCAGAGTATGATCGGCAAAGAGCCAGCCAGCGCTTATCTTAGACAAACTCTGGAATGAGAACTGAATGGACCTGGGGGTGGGGGTGGGGGGCGGCGTGTGGGCTGGGTCTTTTTCCCGTCTCCTGAGCTGTCACCTCTCTGTGGGCCGAGGTTAACCCAGGCTGATGAAATTTTCAAGAGTCTGGCCCTAGCTTCGCCCCAGGATGCTGCAGCCAGCAACACACCACCAACACGATCCTCTAAAACTTCCTGCTGGGTCCTGCTCCTCGCTGGCTGGCTCGTTCCTCCTCTTCCCTCTGCCTGTCTTCTGCTCTGGGGAAAGGGAGGTTGAAGGGAGCGGGGCCAGCAGCTTCCTTCTCGATGGGGCCTCGCGCCTGGATCGCTGGCCTGACATCCTTCCTCAGTCCCGTTCATCTTTGGTCCAGCAGCCACTTCTTGCCGATGCGCGTCCACTCCAGGACCATTCTTTGCCGTTCCATCCTAATGATGGCACGGGGGGCTTCTCATCGAGGTTTCTAGCAAAGAGCAGAACGTCTGGCACTGAAGGGGTGTCTGGCACTGAAGGGGTGGCGCAGCTAGAGAAAAGATGGGTGCCAAGATCCGGGGTCAGCTTGGCCGAATCTGATGGCCTTCTGGCCAGGTCCTCCCAGGATGCCATTCCATCAGGGCAACTTCTTCACCGCAGCCCCTTTGATGTTTGGGGTCAGATAGTTCTTTGCGAGGGGCCGTCCTGTGCTCTGTTGACTGTTTCGCAGCATTCCTGTCCTCCACCCTCTAGATGCCACCCCCCTCCCAGGTGTGACAGCCAGAAGTGAACCAGACTTGGCCAGGGGTCTCCTGGAGGAACAAGGTCACCTGCAGTTGGGAACCACTCTTTAGGGAGGTCCCACGCCTGAGCGCACGTGGCTGGCTCCTGGCACATCTGTCCCTCGGGACCAGCTTGTACTCCCCACGTTTACAAAGATGAGTCCCCACCGGAGGGACAGTTCATCCACTGAACTTCACACGGAGACAGGACTTGGAAAACACTACTAAAATGAGTGAGGGGCGGACAGGTACCTGGCACATATTCAAACATTAGGGTCCTTTCTCTGGCGGACCTGCCGGAAGAGTCACCTTGTAACCTGAGTTGGGAGCTGGGCAGGGATAGTGGGCGGGCGGGCTGCTCAGATCTCTGTTTAGGGAGACCCTGCTCCGGGCCTGGATTAACATAGCGAAAGAAAGAACTGGGCCAGCACTCGCACCTCTGCTGGGATTCGTGGATTTACCCCACCTTTCTGGGGCTCCTTTGCGAACCCCGGTGTTCCACGCCCAGGTCTCACTGGTAACTCACTGTCCCCTGAGCCCTGGTCGCAGTGGGTGTTTCCAGCCTCTCCCTCCTGTCTCTGGTCTCCAGTGTTTCCCATTGGGTGGGGGGCCGCCTTCCCTGGTCGTCCCGCACCTGCCCTGCTTCAGCTAAGGCCCGATCCCCAGCCTAGCCTGCTGCCAGGGGCTTGCGCGGGGGTCACTGCCAGGATTCTTCCCTTGGTCTGCCCTTCTTCCCATCAGGACCTGAAGGACAGGCGTGAGTGGGTGTGAGTGGGAGCAGTCTGCTGTTCCCACTCCCCACACAATTCCAGAATCTTCTTACAGCGTTCCTGAATCCTGTGTCCAGTCGACTCTTGGCAGGGCGCTGAGCGTTCCTGGAGGACAAGGCACGCCTAAGTGGATCGTTTTGACACCGTGGGAGGAGGGTGCAGAGCACTGTGGGAGCATCCCTGATGCCCCGCCCAGGCCGGGGTTTCAGAAATACTTCCTTGAAGCGGGGTGCTGATGCTGGGGTGCTCTGTTTCCTGGGGGCAAGAGGCGAATCAGGAAGTGGTCAGAGTTGAGAGCTGTGTTCCAGGTGGTGAAGGGATCTGGACGGTGGGGACAGCCCGGTGGGGTCATGGGACCATGTGGAGAACCAGTCTGTGCTGTAGGAGGCAGGGACCAGTCCGCCAGGTGCCTGGTCCAGGAGACCAAGGTGAAGGCCGGGCCTGGGAGGGAGATGCAGAAGGAGCCAGGCTGGGCACTCTTGGTAGGAGGAGCCACAGGCGTTCGTAACGGGTTGTGCAGAGGGCCTCTCGGCCACTCTGGCGGTGGTGCATGCAGAAAGAAACCTTTTCTGTAATGCTTTTCCCAAAGGGTCACTCTTACCATGCTTTGTTACGTGGTCACCTATGCCCTTTCTTCAGCATTTATTACTGCGCCGTGTGCTCTGTGCACCTGACCTCTTTAGCGTCCTTCTTCCAGCCTTGTGGGTTAATAACTCTTTAAAAAACAGTTAATTAGGAGTTTCTGTCGTGGCGCAGTGGTTAACGAATCCGACTAGGAAGCATGAGGTTGCGGGTTCAGTCCCTGCCCTTGCTCAGTGGGTTAACGATCCGGCCTTGCCGTGAGCTGTGGTGTAGGTTGCAGATGCGGCTGGGATCCCGCGTTGCTGTGGCTCTAGCGTAGGCCGGTGGCTACAGCTCCGATTCGACCCCTAGCCTGGGAACCTCCATATGCCGCGGGAGTGGCCCAAGAAATAGCAAAAAAAGACAAAAACAAAAACAGAAAAAAAAAACAAATTAAACATTTGTTTTATTGCAGTATAGTTTATGTACATTGCTTGTTCATATCCGCTGTACAGCAAAGTGACTTTGTGACACACGTACTTTTTCATATTCTCTCCTGTTCTGGTTGACCACTGCATATTGAATATAGATAGTTCCCTGTGCTGTCCGGTAGGGCCGCGTTGGTTATGCATCCTCTATACATGGGTTTGCATCTGCTGACCCCAAACGCCCAGTCCATCGCACCCCCTCCCCGCCTTCTCCCCCCTGGCAACCACAAGTCTGTTCTCTACGTTGGATTCTTTCCTCTAGGCCGACTTGAAACCGAGCCACAGACTGGCCAGCTCGCTTTCCTACGTCACAATACCTGTTTGTGGAGCCAAGACTGTGACTTTTGATCTCTAAGGATCACGTTTGTATAAGGTGTTCTTTCCCGCAATTTCCCCGGATCTTCTTTTAGGGTGAAAGGGTTTCCATAGCTTCAAAATGTGCAGAAATTCATTCTAACCTCCCAGATGATGTGGGAATTTAAGTTACTAAAGACCAAACAAGATGATGAAGCTTTCATGGAGTCACTAAAATCCCCACCAGCCTCCATTTCTAGAGGAATAATAGCATTAACGTTTAGTGGTAACAGAGAGAAGCACAGAGATGGTTTAAATGTGCTGATGATGTCAATTATTTATATCGGTTCCAATTTTAGCCAGATTGGCGTTTCCTTCCACTTTTCTCTGACTCTTTGTCTTCTCAAATGGCTGGACTGTGATTTGTCTTTAAGAGACTAGTTTAAAAAGGCTCTCTCTGGCTTGACTCTCCAGAGAAGATGCATCTTCTCGAACATGCGCTTTGCAAGGCTGGGCTCTACTGTGCTGTGGGTGCTGGACAGGCCCTGAGCCGTAATCTCCTAGTAACCATGTGGCCTAACCCTGCCTTCCTCTCCGAACAGGGCTGGGATGTGCCCTGCCTGGCAGGGTGTCCTGCTTTTGTCAAAGGCCGGAGGAATATTTCGCTAATGACAGCCTCCCGGCCCCCCTTCTGGGCCCAGTAGACTGGGGGCCCTGTAGGACCATGGAGAGCGGCATGGCCTAAGGGGGAGCAGGGTGGGGTCCCAGAGCCTGAGTTTGGCCCCAGCTCTGGCCACCTGCTTACTCTCCAAGGGACCTGGGGCTCCGTGAGGCCAGGGCTGTCTGGGTCTGCTGTCCCTGGCACTGGGGAGTGGCCTGGCACACCCTCAGTCCTGATCCCGTCTAGAGGAGTTCAGGGTGGATGCCAGCCTCAACCATCCCACCCTGGGGCCATGTTGGTGGTGCGCCAGCTGTGTGCAGAGCTGAGGGTGGGCCTCTTTTATTTGTGGGTAAACTGGGCTCGGCTCACGAACACAAACGTGGACGGGCCGTGGAACAACACAACATTTCCATGAAGACATTTTATGACAAAACCGAAGACTTTTCATGCTGGGTTGCTTGGGTGGTTTTAGGCCCTCGCTCCAGACCCTTCAGAGTTAGTGTCCTCTGCCGAAGGGAGTATTTCTCTGGACACTGAGAAGAAAACGGAGCTGGATGATCTCTGGGTGGCTGTGCGTTGGGGGGCAGTGCTTCTTTCCCCTTGTCCGCTCTCTCCAGGGGTGAGTCCTGGGGATGGGGTGTGGGGGCCCCGGTCATCCCCAAGAACGTGCCCATTTTGACTGTTGCGTCTGCTCCTGATGGTCCGATGGAAGGAAGGTCGCCTGGGTCTCCCTCTTTGTCTCTGGTCACCACCCTTGGGCTTCGGGCTCTGGTGCTGGGGAAGATGTCACCCGCTCATCCGTGCATGAGCCCCACCCTTGTTCCTTCCTCTGGCTCTTCCTCTCCCCGTAAGTACTGGACTCTCTGGGACAAGGCCGCCCCTGCCTCCTCCCGCTGGTGGAGAGCTCTTACCTTCTCCCCACGTTGGGGTCAGTCACCTCCCCGATCTCCTAAAGCCTGCCTTCACGGGGTGCTCTTCTGAAATCGCAACAAAACCGTGTGGCAGCTGAGATGCGCCAATTCAGATACTCAGGAGCCAGCCACAGGTCAGAGGGTCTGTCACCCTCCCGGGGGACTGAAGAACAGCCTCACCCCAGCCTCACCCCAGAAAGGGCGGCCAGTACCTCACTCCCCCAACAAACCACTTTTTTTCCCTTTGCAGTAAGATGTTGGAGGAGAACAAAAATCTGAGCCATGGACTTTGCCCAGGCACAAGCAAAGCAAGTTTTTGTGGGGTTTTTTTTGGCCGCACCCGAGGCATGTGGAAGTTCTGGGGCCAGGTGTCGAACCTGCATCACAGCAGCAATCTGAGCCACAGCAGGGACAACGCCGGATCCTTAACCTGTTGTGCCACAGGAAACTCTGTTTTTGCATTTATGTATTAGAGAATAATAAGAGGGTGGGCCTCTTTTATTTGTGTGTGTTGGGGGGGGCATCCTTTTTTTAAAGCCATGTTATTAAGCACGAATATGAAGTGTCACTTGACCTAATATTTCATGGTAATAATTTGGAAGTGAAATAGTGCTATCAGATTATCGAGCTGCCCTGGGGTCTGTGCATTAGATGTACTGCCCTCTGTTCCAGGGAAATTCGTGTTAGAATATTCCTGTGACACTGGCCATGGGATTGGCATTCTGAGTGAAGGTGGAGAAAAAGCACTCTGACCACAGGGGAGCGAACCGAATTCAGATGAACCCGATGAGGCTGTTAAAACAGATCCCATCTAAGAGATGGTGACATAGCGAGTTGGGGACAGACTCAACCACGTGGAGCACAGCTCCAGATCTGAAGGACAGAGCGAGAGAAATTCTTGTCAACAGCCTGTGTGCTTCTTTGGGCTTAATCTGAGGTAGCAGGCAAAACGCTGAAGTGCCTGGCTTGCCTGTTTTCCTGGGTGAGTGGTGGAAAGGCAGCAGTTGCTAACAAGGCAGGAAAAGAGAGCAGTGAACTCGCATCCTGACTTCTGCTTGAGACCCTCACTGGTGGCATCCTGAGCGGTCTGTGCGGTAGCCAATGGACCTCACTTACTAAGGCAGGAATGGCCGGGTGACACTGGAAAGCGTGTCACCGCAAAGGAAACGTGTGGCAGCTTTCTCTTTTGTCAATTTGCAGTCTACATTTTAGCTTTCCGGAAAGTTCTTGTGTTCAGAACATGTCTCCAGTTGACACGGGTGAGGCAGGAGATTGCTGTAGGTGAGGTCACGGGGGCCTGCCGCCGGCTCCGAGCCTGGCGCTCCTTCCAGAAGCTGTGACCTGTGCCTTCCAAGCACGAAATGGAGTCTTCACACTAGACTGGAAACAGGGGGAATTTAATCTTTTTTTTTTTTTTGGCTTTTTGGCTTTTTGGCGTTTAGGGCCACACCTGTGGCATATGGAGTTCCCAGGCGAGGGGTCTAATTGGAGCTGTAGCCGCCGGCGTACCCCACAGCCACAGCAATGCGGGATCTGAGCCGTGTCTGCGACCTACGCCACAGCGCATGACAATGCCGGATCCTTAACCCACTGATCGAGACCAGGGATCGAACCTGCATCCTCATGGATGCTAGTTGGGTTTGTTAACCACTGAGCCATGACGGGAAACTCCAGGGGAGTTTGATCCAAGGCGGTGGGAGGAGGTGGAATGGAGCTGATGGTGAGGCTTTTGGTGACCTGCACGGACCAGAGTCGGCTGTGGGCTCAGCCTTGCTTGTCCGTGGAATCACACCCCCCACTCCCCACCCCGACCCCCCTGCTTTGGACCAGCTGATCCAGTCTCCGGTTCCTGGCTGTGAAGTTTTCCAGGTGCTTCTGATGGGCTGGGAGAACTGGGACCCCAGGATGGAAGGAGGGCGACTAGCAGGAAAGTGACGGGACAAAGGGAAAGCCGGGGCGGGGGGCGGGGTGGGGTGTGGTGACAATGACGGCGATGATGGCGGTAGCTACATTTGAGACAACCATGTACCAGGCAGCATTCTAGAAACGAACCTCACTCCCTTCCCAGGCCGTAGGAGCTCTTACTGTCTCCATTTTGCATGGGAAGAAACGGAATTAATTTGCTTAGGGTCGCACAGCCCATAAAGGCAAACCAGCTCTGCTCAGGTGTGACAGTTGCTGTCCTTAGAGCAGGGACCCCCTTCAGGTACTCGGGGTTCAAGGTTGCGTGTTCTATGAGGGCAGCAAGAAGCCACAGGCCTCCTTTATGACTAAAGACAGAGGCCTCAGCAGGATAAATCCAGCTGCAGGGCAGCCCCTTGGCTCTGATTTTGTTTTGTTTATTTATTTTAAAAATTTTCCTGACATTCTTGGATTTTACTTTAGTGGTATGGTGCAAAGTTATGGTAGAAAGAGTCTAGAAGTTTCTGTTATCTCTGACCAACATCTATTTCTAGGAGAGAGAGTTAAATTACCGAGTTTTCCCACATTGAATACGGCTTGGTAACATTACATTATTGGCTGGATTTATGGAAAGTAAAATATCGGACCTGCCTGTTCGTGATGACACTTTGATCTGGGTGCAGGACAGCAGCGACATTCTACTGACCCTGCGGTCACCTTATCAACACACCATAAGCTGGGCTTTTCTCTGCCAAAGTGTAATGGGTGTGACTCACTGTTCGCGTCATTCACATGATGGGTATTTATTAACCACCTGCTGTGGCCATGTCCAGACTGGACTCTGTAGGTACCAGTTGAAAACCACTTTAGGAGTTCCCACTGTGGCTCAGCGGGTTAAACACCCAGCTAGCATCCATGAGGGTTTGATCCCTGGCCTCGCTCAGTGGCTTAAGGATCCAGCGTTCCCGTGAGCTGCAGTGTAGGTTGCAGATGCGGCGGGAATCTGGCATTGCTGTGGCTGTGGTGGAGGCTGGCGGCTGCCGCTCCAATTCAGCCCCGGGTTTGGGAACTTCCATATGCTGCAGGATGGCCCTAAAAAGAAAAAAAAGTGGGGGGGAGCCCTAATCACTTTAGCACCTAAGGCGTCCAGGCTTGTGCGGAGGCAGATGTGCACACAGTGGGAAGTACCGTTTACTGAGGTTACGCGGCCTTGGTGCTGGGCTGCGTCTTTGACATCATTTACTCACGCGTTAAGTAGTCACTCCGGCACCGGGGTTCAGGTTCAGGTCTCCAACAGTGCTGCTGGACAGTGGGTGGAGAAGGGACCGCGACAAGGCTGGGAGAGACCCAGGTAACCGCTGGGGGGCGCAGCGGGATGGTTCAGGCTCCTGCAGGGCTTGGAAGGAGGTGCACCTGACGGGCAGGTCAGCTGCGGGGGTGGGGCGGGAGGGCCTCAGGCAGAGGGGACGGAAGACCAGGGGTTCAGAAGCAGGAACGTGAACCCTGTGCAGAAATTCCAAGAGCTGGGTGTGGCCGATGCTCCCGGACATGTGCTTCCTCTGCCAAGACCGGCCTGCCTTCGCCAGCCCGCCGGCTGGCACCAGGTGCCCTCATCTCGCTCTTGATTCCGAAAGCGTCTGTGCCTCCCGGGAGAGTAGGCTGGCCTCGACTTTACAATTTAAATTTTTTCATCCGTCTTTCCCAGCGCATAGAAAGCTCAGGAGGCCATTCAGTGTCTCCAAGTTCCAGGATGGTGCCTCAGGAAGTATTTGCACAGGGAGTGAGAGGCCTCTTCTGAGAAGGGGTCTAAATGGGACCCTTACAGTGAGAGGGGCTGCCACCCACGAGTTTCTCGAGGTCCATCCCTGTGTTTCATGGGTTTCCATCATCTGGATAAACGGCGCATTGTTAATTCTGTCACCTGGAATTGGACATTTGGATGGTTTTCAGGTTTCATCTAAGTTAAGATTTACTACTTTTATTCCTGATCCAAAGTATGGATTAGAAATACATCCCATTGTCCTTGTCACTTTATCCTCAAAAGCCCACCTCCAAGGGAAGAGCTGAGAGGAAAACCGGCAGCTGCCCCCAGCCCTCCATAGCCACCGGCTCTATGAGAATCAGGCAGCTAAGGGTTTGAATGGGACGCAGCTCTGACTTTGGGAAAAGAGACGGTCCCCAGAACTAACACTGGAGGGACAGGGACATAAATTCTCCACTGCTGTCTTGCTGCTTCAGTCGCCTTCCACCCAGAAAATGTGAAGACTTCCATGTTGCCAGACTGCTGATGAATCCATTTCTCTCCCGTCAATTATTTATCTCCCCACTGATTTCATTAACTCAATGAAGCTCTTGGCGAGTCTCCAGATTTCTTTCAGGGACTCTATCCATAATTTCTGCCGGCGTGGGGGCAGGGGTGCATGCTGGCTCCTGGGGGACCGGCGAGCCCCAGACGCCACGCCTGCCTCGCCGAGCTTTGCTCTGGGGGAGCTTTGCCAGCGTCTGCTGCGCTTGGCATTAAAGGGCCAAGGGTTTCTAACTCGAGTAGCATTTCTTTGGCATCTCTGAGCCCTGAAATTTCATCCCAATTTAATCGCGGTGAGTTGGCTGTAGCAAATACGGGCGACGCCCGACTCGTGTGGATGGCACGAATGGTAATGAACTTTAGCAGAGGATTCTGTCTCGCCGCAGGCATTCAGCTTTACTTGCTGGGCAAACACCTCTGATCCACTGACCGCCTCCTCTGGATCTTAAGCCAGAGCCTAGGTTGTGGCACTGGCCACTGTTGGCAGGAGGGCCTGGGGGTCAGTTCCCTCTGCTCTTTGAGAGCCCGTGGAGAACTCAGGGGTGGTGGACAGCCTTCCAGCCTTTCCCACAGGCTGCTCACAGGAGCAAGGTGAGACCCACCTGCCTTACCTGTGGCCCAGCCTAAAGTCATGCGAGTTTAGGGGAGACCCCATTCTGTGCCAGCGGTGCCCTGGCTGGCACCAGCATCACACCCCAGACCTGGGCACGATGTCCTGCTCCCTTCCCTGGGGGGGGGGTGCCTTTTCCTTCCAGGCTGAAACTGCCCTTGACCTCATTCTTTCCTTCGTTCAAAAACTGGCTGGGACAGGTGTGGTTACAACACATATAGACTGGAAACTGGCTGTGCTTGTGTTTTGTCTTCTGTGGGGCCAGGAGTTTGTTTTGTGTTTTTAAATGGGATATGATTCACATTGCCGTGTAATTCACCCCTTTTAAGCATCTGATCCGGTGGCTTGTAATGTATTCAGAGCTGTGCAACCATCATGGCCACTTACTCTTAGAATGTTTTCATCATCTCAGAAAGAAACCCCTTACCCATGGGCACCCCTCATCCCAGCCCTGGACTGTCACCAGATTTACCTCTTCTGGACACTGTGTAGAAACAGAATCCTATACTGTTTGGTCTTCTATGACTGGTTTCTTTCACGTAGTATAATGTGTTTGAGGTTCATCTGTGTTGTAACTGTATTGGTAATTCATTCTTTTTTGTGGCTGCGTAATATTCCATTGTGGGAATATCCATGGCTCCGTGTTTTGTTTGTCTGCGTGTCAGCCGATGGACATTGGGGCTGTTTCTGTCTTTTAGTTCTGATGTCCAATGCTGCTGTGAACATTCCTGAACAGGATTTTGCGTGGACTTATGTTTTCATTTCTTTCGGGTAGACGCCCAAGAGTGGCCCTTCTGGGACATATGGCAACTCTGCCTGACATCTGAGGAACAGAGCTGAGTGTTTTTCATTCACTTCGTCAAGTCTTCCTGGAGGCTAAGGAAGCATTGCACTTGGCATTGACGTCTTAGATTTTCAAATCCAGGTCCCTCTGCTATTCAGACCCACATCCAGGTGTTATTATAGAGTCAGTGCCTGGGATGCACAGGAAAGGAATGACAAAGTAACTGTCAGAAGGGTTGTTGGTTCGGCTCACGTAGTGGCCATTGGATGAGTTTTATCAGGGACCCAAGGCTGAGTCCCCTCCAACCCGGAGTATTTTAGGGCTGGAAGTGCGGCGTGAGCTGGCTCTGTGCCGCCCTCGGAACAGTGCAGACGGTTTGTAGGGTGTGTGCGGCAGTTGTGTGATTTTATCGTAACAGTTTTGGGGCACTAGCCTTTTTGCGTCCAGGCGTTGTATTTCCAGAGCTCTCCGCTCTGCCAGGATCTGCTTTCTTAGAAACTAGGAAGCCCTGTGAAGAGCGTTATCTGAAACCAAAAAGCACTTGCTTTTAGTATGGAATCCATTTTTTGTTCTGTCATTTGAGTCAGTGTTTACTCATCTTTAAGAATTAATTTACTCTTAGAATAAAGCTTAGATCAAGGATCAAAGGAGTAAGCCTCGGAGTTCCCTTGTGGCTCAGTGGGTTAAGGATCTGGTGTTGTCACTGCTATGTTACAGCTGTGGCGTGGGTTCAGCCCTGGCACTGGAACTTCTGTTTGCTATAGGCATGGCCAAAAATAAAAGAAAGAATAAATCCCAGTAGTAAACCAATGGCTAATGTATACTTCTTTCCTTGGTAAGGACCAGCTGAAATGGTACCCGAGGTTTTGTAAGGATATAATTTTCCCCACGTTTCCCAAATAGTTATTTCTTAGTGTGTACAGAAGAGTGACAGATGTGAAGACATCATCCTGAAAAGAGATAAGCCATGGGTTCTAGGTATTTAAAAATCACTTTAAAATTTTTTGGTGTTTCAAGTCCGTTGTCTTATTTTCACCCTCAATCGTTTTGTGAGGTAGATTGATGGAAATCATAAAGATGAAGCTGAGGCTCAGAGGAGGTACAGGACCAAACTAAACAAGTCACAGAATGTCCCTGAGCTTCCACCTCCTTACTGTGAAATGCGCACCTCATAAATCAGGGAGCATTGTCAATATCAAGCCATATATGTGAACAGACTTAACTAAGTAATCTGAAAAATGCAGTGTAAACATTGGAGCTCTTTTAAAAAAAACTTAAATATATTGTCCAAGCGGTCAATACTCTTGGTTAAATAATTAGAATGTGCAGAGAAACATAAAGAAAAAAAGTATTGTTCCCCATTATCTTTCTAATCCCCAGCATCCTTCGAGAGTGTTTGTTATCGAACCATTTTGGAAAGGAATTTGTTAATATCTTGTGAGGCTGGAGGATGCCATGTCAGAATGACGCAGCAATTCTGATTCCAGTGTCATTAATGCGTTATCTATGATAGAGAAAAAGTGGGAAATCTCCTGAATACCCATTAACGTGGTGATAGATTAATGGACATACGAAAGAATACTTTTCCACATTAAAACGACTAAACTAGATGCCTAAAATTTCAAAACCTTAGTGTCGAGAATAGAAAGAAAATCGCACAAGGATTTCAGTATTCTTGATGGACAGCCCTATAACCCAAGAATTACAAGTTGTTTGTAAATATATATATAGTAAAAGAATAAAAACATTGAAGGAAATGTACCAGTTTCAAGCTCAAATTGCAGAAGTGCCTTCAATATCTATATATTCTATTTCCTAAAAAAATGAAGTAAACATGACTGGATGTCAATGTGGTAAAATATTTTGTATATTTAAAATATTTCTGATTTTTTATATGATTTTTTTGAAAAATTTTTTTAACAGAATAAAATACATATATTTAAACACAATTACATTTGCACAGATTATTATATCATGGATCTTAAGAAACAGATTAAGTGACTCCCTCTGGTGAAGTGGAATGGAAAATATGCTGAGACAAATAGGAAATTTATTCTATACTTTATCCATTTTTGTGTGGCTTTCATCTTTACTATTTAGTATTATCTATTACATTTCAATTTTTCTTTAAAAATTAGCTTTATATTAAAATTGTGTATATTATGCAACTAAAATTTATAAAGAAGAAAGCCTTATATACCATTAAATATTTTATATAGCATAATAAAAAGAATAGCTTAACTGGAGAGAATAGCAAAAATAATATACCCTCTGAAAGTAAGTAAAATATAAAGTGCATAAATTGGTTAAAAAAACAATGTAACTATATAAATATGTCCTCACAATTTGTTATATCTTATTGATTCTTCAATATAGGCATTACACCATTCTAGGTGTGTGATAAACAAGACATTATAGATTTTACATTGTACCATGGAGAGAAATGGTTATTAATAATGCAATTGTAGAACTGTATTATTTAATTGTGCAGTGGCATTATTTAATTATAATTATCATAAGTTCTTTGATGGAGAGGAAATCGGAATCAGAGCTAAGAAGATTTCAGCATTCCAAGAATGATGTCAAATGACCCCCTTCATGGTGGATTATGCACTTATTTGCTATGAGATATATTTCTTCTCCAGAGATTCCTTGTTTGTGTATCAGTTGTAGATTTTTGGTTTGCAGTTATTCTGAAGTTTTGATATAAGAGTCTGTATGTATATGAGATTGTTTTAAGTTGTTGTTCTCTTAATTGCAAGTTCATCTCCAGTGTCCTGCATTTGTACCCACCTCTTCTCATGATTTCAGATTTTGGTGGCATAATTGTGCATGGATGATTTCGTATCTTTACTGTATCTATGCCTTTACTGGTGAGCCTTGTCATTTGTGGAATTTTTGTTTCCTCTTGCTGTCTTTTCTATGTCTTTTGGTTGGGGCGTTTAGTCCATTCACATTTAAGGTAATTATTGATATGTATGTTCTTATTGCCATTTTATTAATTACTTTGGATTTGTTTTTGCTGCTCTTTTTCCTTTCCTCCTTCTCTTGTTCTTTTCTGCCTATAGAAGTTCCTTTAGTATTTGTTGTAAGGCTGGTTTAGTGTTGTTGAATTCTCTCAGCTTTTGCTTATCTGTGAAGGTTTTGATTTCTCCTTCAAATCTGAATGAGAGCCTTGCTGGGTAAAGTAATCTTGGTTGGAGGTTTTTTCCTTTCATCATGTTAAGTATGTCATGCCACTCCCTTCTGGCCTGCAGAGTTTCAGCTGCAAAACCTGCCAGTAACCTTATTGGGGTTCCCTTGTATGTTACTTGTTTCTTTTCCCTAGCTGCTTTCAAGATTTTCTCTTTAATTTTGGTTAGTTTGATTAACATGTGTCTCAGTGTATTCCTCCTTGGGTTTGTTTTATATGGTACTCGTTGTGCTTCCTGGATTTGAGTGAGTGGTTCCTTTCCCATGTTAGGGAAGTTTTTGGCTATTATCTCTTGGAATATTTTTTCTGTCCTCTTCTCTCTCTCTTCTTCTTCTGGCACCTCTATAATACGGATGTTGGTGCGTTTCATGTTGTCCCAGAGTTCTCTGAGACTCTCTTCATTTGTTTTCAATCTTTTTTCTCTTTTCTGTTCTGCACCTGTAATTTCCACTAATCTGTCCTCTACCTTGCTTATTCATTCTTCTGCCTCCTGTATTCTGCTCTTGGCTGCTTCTAGTGAATTTTTTATTTCAGTTATTGTATTTTTCATCTCTTCTTGCTTAAGTTTTATATCTTAAATCTCTTTGCCCAGTGTTTCCTGTAAGTTATCCATCTTTGCCTCCAGTTTATTTCCAATGTCTTGCATCATCTTCAGCATCAACAATCTAAAGTCTTTTTCCTGGAGGCTAAGAGTCTTCTCATCGCTTAGCTGATTTTCTGGGGTTTTTCCTTTCTCCCTCATCTGAGTTAAAGTTCTCTGTCTTTCCATTTTTATAGGTTTTTGGTGTGGTTCCTTTTTATAGATAATAGAGTTGTAGCCTCTCTTACTTCTGGTGTCTGCCTCCCTTGTCTTATATTTCTGATATTAAATGTTTGATGACTTATTAACCAACTACCTCCTAAGCATAGAGATGTACTGGGGTCTTTGTTTGTTTGTTTGTTTGTCTTTAATATTTGGCTCATAGGGTGCATGTTTTTGTTGACTTTTGTACATTGTAAACTTTTTTGTCACTGAGTACACTTCCACTTCCTCCCTGTTCTTCCTGGCCAGCTTGAGTCTTTCTGTTCCAATTTAATTATTTATTCAGAGAGAAATGTTTAGAAGTCGTCAGTGCTGGGGCTTCCTGCTCATGTCTTGTAATTATTTTCTATGTATTCGTTTGTAGCTGTTCATGATTTTTATAATTCATTGATGATACAGTTGGCCTCTGACACGGAAGGAGCTTGTCACCTAAAAGCAGAGGCAAAACTGACGTCTGGTTTAGTTAACACACAAAGGATCCACTGAGGAGTAAGGAACTCCTCAAAGTTTGGGAATTCACATGTGGAAGCGTCATATGCTATTACCAGAAATACCAGCTAAACAAACGTCTGGGCTGGAAAGGATTCTCTCATCCCCCTGGCTGCTGCCCACACTGCTGACTGCATTTTCCCTGTGTCCCGGGCCTGCTTCATTGTCCCTGTGTTCTAGGCTTTCGGTCCCTTGGAGAATGTGGTCCAGGGGCCTCCTGAGGCTTTGCCAGACTCTCCCTCGTCCCTGCAGGCATCCTTGTTCTGGTTCTTGAGATGCATCCTTGGAGGACCACCTAAAACTCCCTGCCACACTGTGGCTTCCTTTCTCCAAGCACTCATTGGTAATGAATCCCTTTTACAAACGAGTACTTTCTTGTCTGCTTGTCTTTTTTCTCCTACGGAAATGCTCCTGAAGGGAGATGGGCACAACCCCAGAGCTCGCCATACCCCCAGGGGATTCGCGAGGCCTTCTCAGGCCTTTGAATGGGAAAAGAAAGACCCCAGAAGTGGCTTCTGTGTGCACCTTGGTTTCCTTCATTTCTTTCTCAGATTCAGTTCTAAGGTGCAGCTTCTGAAGTTCCTGTGGGTCTTTAACCCTGGATTGGGAAAGGCTGATCTGTAATTCGAGGTAGTGTTTTACTGCCTCTAGTAGAGGAAACGGGAGTTCTCTTGCGGCTCAGTGGGTTAAGGATTCGGCAGTGTCCCTGCAGCAGCTGGGTCACTGCTGTGGCACAGGTTTGATCCCTGGCCCAGGAACTTCTGCGTGCCACAGATGTGGCCAAAAAGCATTTCAAAATAGAGGAAACCGGTCAGGTGGGAGGGCTAGCAGCACAAGGTACAAGAGGAAGAAAGAACGCTCAGAGCTTTGTCTGTCCTGCCCGAGGGATGGGGCAGGCCACAGACTCTACAGGTGCTGGTGTTTCAACTGTGGAATGAGCAGGTAGTGTACTGATTCCTACATTTCATTTCTTCTCTGTTTATTGCTATTTAACATATGAAATTATAGGAGGAAGGAGGGATCTGTCGATAAATGCTTTGGATACAGTTCCTTAAGTATTCAGAAGTACATCCATTTAGATATCCATGGTGTATCATAGCCCAAACTGATTGTCAGATCAAAGAGTTAAAAATACATGAAATTCATTATGGAAAAAACTAGATAAAATAAGTGAATACCAGTTTTCTGCAGGACAAGAAGTAGAGGTAGAAGGAAGACCTTTTCAAGCTTAAATTTTACGAAGAAATTACAGTCTTCATAATAATTTAAGGCTCTAATAAGCTAAAATTAAAAGCAAATGAACTGGGAAACTTGGTCATTCTAAATGACATAGGTAAGGTGGTTTTCTAGTTAGTGTATGAAGTGTTCATGCAAATCCACGTGCAAAAGATAAATGGGCCCTAGATAAAAACAAGAAGAGGAGTTCCCGTCGTGGCTCAGTGGTTAACAAATCCGACTAGAAACCATGAGGTTGCGGGTTCGATCCCTGGCCTTTCTCAGTGGGTTAAGGATCCAGCGTTGCCATGAACTGTGGAGTAGCGTAGGCCGGTGGCTACAGCTCCGATTAGACCCCCAGCCTGGGAACCTCCATATGCTGTGGGAGCAGCCCTAGAAAAGGCAAAAAGACCAAAAAAAAAAGAGAAAGCAATAGTTAAATAAGTTAAAAAATAATCCACTTCACTTGCAGCTCCCAAAGTGCAGCTTAAAGTAACGAGACACAACTTTTTCCCTCCTTTACGTATTTCTTTTTTAAACTGAGGTATTGTTGATTTACAGTGTTGTGTTAGTTTCAGGTGTACAGCAAAGTGATTCAGTTGCACGTATCTGTATAAATCTTTCTTTTTCAGAGTCTGTTCCATTATAGGTTATTAGAAGATATTGAATATATAGTTCCCTGTGTTATCTAGTGGGCCTTTGTTGGTTATCTGTTTTTTATGTAGTAGTGTGTATATGTTGATTCCAAACTCCTAATTCATCCCCCCACTTCTCCTCTGGTAACGATAAGTTTATTTTCTCTGTCTGTGAGTCTTTTTCTCTTTGCACATACGTTCATTTGTACCATTTCTTAAGATTTCACATGTAAGCAATGTCATATAGTTATTTGTCTCTTTCTGACTTACTTCACTTAGAATAATAATCTCTAGGTCCATCCATGTTGCGGCCAAAGGCACTAACTATTTCATTCCTTTTTATGGCTGAGCAATATATATATACATATATCACATCTTCTTTATTCATTCATCTTTCAGTGACAGGTTGTTTCCATGCTTGGCTGTTGTAAATAGCGCTGCTGTGATCATTGGGGTGCAGGTATCTTTTCAAACTAGAGTTTTCTGTAGTTGTGTGCCCAGAGGTGGGATTGCTGGATCATATGGTAGTTCTGTTTTTAGTTTTTTAAGGAACCTCCATCCTGGTCGTACCAACAGATGCAACTTTCAGTGTATAAAGAGTTAATCTGTTTTTTTGTGTCTTTAAATGAGAATTCTTAGGGCTGACAAACATGTAATGGCATATGGGTATTTTTGTAAACGGCCCTTAAGAACAGAAATAGCTATGAACTTTTTGGAAAGCAATTTGGCAAAATTTATCAGATGCCTTAAAATGTTTGTTCCTTGAACCCAGAAATCCTGCTTCTGGGAATTTATGCTAAAGCAAATATCCCCAAATCAGGGAAGAAAAACCCTTAGACTCAAGTATTAATTATTACATTACTTATTATTTAAAAGACAAAAAGAAGCCTACATGATACAACAGTGGGGCAGTAAGGTAATAATTATGCTATGTCCGCTGTAACTACTGGGATATTTATATTGTGAAAAGGACATTGATGTCAACAGAGGTTAAGAAAAGGGCACGTGCAATTGATTTAACAGAGGATCTCAACTATATTTAAAAGCAAAAAAGCCTCTGCCTGCAATGGTTTTACCTATCAAAGAAAAGACAAAGCCAATAAATTCACCAAGGACTCGAAGAAAATAAACACAAGTGTTGGTGGCTGTTAGAGGTGGTATAATTTCTACATTTTAGAATTCTACAAACTTTTTATAATGAATAGGAATTACTGATAGAATGGGAGGAAATTACCTTCAAAAAAATTCAGGACTTGTGAATTTCACCAAGTGACTTCCTCAATAAGAATAATTTCCTTTACTTCTACCAGATGCTATTTTAAAAGAAGTTTCTTTGTTTAAAAAAGTCAACTCTGTTCCCCAACCAACATCTGAAACCTACTGGGGTTTAAAGAGGTAATTTGCTTTCATTTTAGTTATTTTCATGTCAGTTTGATACATTGCCTCATGCAGTTTCAGCCTTGGTAGAAGAGGATTCTGTGCTTGGTTGCAGGGCGTAACGGTTTAGAGAACAATCGTGTGGGTTTATCTGCATGGCTTCTGTAGGGGAGACTAAATGGTTGGGTCATCTGCTCTGTTCTTATTGTAATGAGAAAGAGATCTAGGACTTTTCTAGGATAGTCATGTCATCCCTTTGTACTTTTTTTTTTTTGGACAATCCAGGGTTATTGGTGTGGAGACTAAATGATATTAGGTCATCTAGAGATTTGGGTTGAATCAACATTTATTGAGCATCTGTTTATTCTGTAAGAAGTAGAAGGGGTAGAGTTGATTCTGAGCCTGGAAATAATTACTCAGTAAGTGCTTCAGTTTATTGGGCACGGTACTGACCCACATAGGACACAGGGGGGCTCCGTAAGAAGCCCCTGTGCTTACTTGCACAAGTCTAATGCAGTGGTGTAGATAAAGCTATATACCCTTAAATATAAATCAGGGAAACTTGGACTTCATGGATGAGTGGGTGGCTGGGTGGACAGACAATGGAATGAATGAGTAAAGTTATCAGTGGATTCATGACTGCTTGCGTGAATCCAGGAGCACCTGTCCCAGATTCTACTTAACAGAAATTGGAAAGAACATCACTGCTTTCTCCAAGCATCCTCTGTTCCTGAGCTTTGTGACCAAAGTAGAAAAAGAGAAAAGGAGAGAGAAAGCCCTGCTTCATGTTTTATCACTGCTGTTATTAATGAAACTTTTCGAGGAATAGCCAGCCCATCATGACCCCAAACGCATCGCTCATTGCCGAGTACTTCAATATTCTGTGGTCATATTTCAGATCTATCGCGAAACAAGGAGACTGTAAGTCAACCTATTTTGGGTGCTCACAGCCAGCAATTCTGTCTTCAATAAATGATTCATGTCAGGAAAGCATTTAAGTGCATTTGTTTTCTAATAAGTCTCAGTCCATTAGGCATGAATCAAGTCAGGGAAACAGCCTGGGCTCATTGGCATGCCGTTATGAAAATCAAAGAGATGAAAGATTTAAAATCTAGCCTTATTGGCCTCTCACCTTCTGCACACTCCTTGCCAGAACACGAGGATGGACAAGAGCAGGGTCTCCGAGGACTCAGAGGTCCGGGGGTCAAGGGCGCTTCACGGGCAGTGAGGATGAGGGCGGTGGAGAAGGATCCAGCAGAGAGAAGAGCCCGTTACTGGGGTCTGCGATGGAGAAGAGAAGGAAAGCCCCCTCCCCACCCCATTAGGTCCTCTGATCAGACCCTCATGGAACCACCCCTCCAGGGGACCGTGTCAGAGCCAGCAGAGGGCCTCTCTAGACCCTGCTCCCTGAGAAATACTCTCGGAGACTAAGGCCATGTGTCTTTCCATGCCTCAGGAGTGCTCTGGTGGATGGGGTGGCATCTGGACCAGTGGCCCTGTTTTCCCATCTTCTCAGCATTGCGAGTGGTCGCAGGTGCCTGAGCATCAGCCCAGTGGCGCCTTGCACACACTCTCACCTCTCTGAACTCCCCCATCACTCCTGTGGGTCGTGTGTCTTGACTGAAGGGGAAGCCGAACCTTCTAGAGGCCAAGTGGCCAAGCTGATAGGGAGCCACAGATACATGCTCAGGAGTCGAACCCATCCTCCTGACTCAATACTGGTGCCTCCTGGTGGCTCCCTTTCTGCGTTTATTTCTTCGGCCACTACTAGTCATGATTTGTGGGTTCCCCAGGAGAACCCTAACCCGTTTGGCATTGGCAAGTGCAGCCCAAGTTCCCAGGCCATTCCACGCCCCCAGCCTCTATTTGCACAGGTGAGCTGCTGTGCAGGGCTTCCCACAGCCACGTGGTTTTGCGCCATGGCCTCCAAGCTTGGGTTACCACCACTTCACATCTTCTTGACTTTCTGAGATAGCCTCTCTCTGATGCTCGGAGCCTCCCCAGAGCAGGCAGTTTGTCCATTTGTCCAGGGCTGGTCACACACCCTGCTCACGTGGCCCCAGGCAGGGTTTAGTCCCGTGTCTACTGGAGAGAGTCCTCGGTCCTGATGGAGCCCAAGACCAGGTGGGCCAGGCCAGAAGGAGGGAAGAGACGTGGGCGGTCCCCCCGGCTTTACTGGAAAATGATGTGCTTGGCTGTTTCTCATCGGTGGTTCCGCACTGGTATCCCCATGGTACCCTGGCCTGGCTGTTGGCAGAGCTCGTGGAATTGTTTGTCCACTGGGGAGCCGGCTTAAAGGTTAGCATTCTAAATATGGACAAGGTTAGGGTCGCCCTGCTTTCCCCAGTGGGTATGCAAGATGAAACTACTCAATTATGTATGGTATTAAATGATACTAAATTATAACATATCAAATTATATAGGAAGATTCAGGAAATTTCCAACAAAGGCTCGAATTTTGCCGGGTCTTAATTGTAAACACTTTTTATTGCTGTTGGTCTTCAGTTTATTTTGAAATTTTAACGATTAGCTTTTATGAAAGAGGTTGAGGTGCCCTGATGAGCTGGGCACCTAGCTGACACCGTAGTAAGCCAGCCCGGCTTCAGCGGCTCTGAAGCTGTCCCCGCCAACCTGCTTCCTGCGAGGCGACACACGTTTGATCCGCTCGTCCTGTCCATTCCCATCTGCCAGAATTGTGTCCTCAGCCTCTTGTCAAGTCTGGGAAACACTCGTTTATTCAGGGGCACCGGAGTGATGGCCTGGGTCTCATCAATACCAGTTTTTATTTCTCTTCCGCGAGCTCCGAACAAGGCTCAGAGTGCAGGTTCACCTCGTTTCTTGAATACAATGTATATGGGAACTAACAGGCATTAACCATCACTGGGAAGACAGCCTTAGAACCAGTGATGTTGGTTTTCGTTTTCTTTCTCTCTCTCTCTCTTTTTTTTTTTTTGGTGGTGCCTGTGGCATGCCAGGATCAAACCACACCCCAGCTATGACCAGAATCACAGCCGTGACAATGCCAGGTCCTTAACCTGCTGAGCCACCAGGGAACTCCAGGACAGATGACTTTGAAACACCTGCCTTTTAGGGTGGGAATGGGGACATAATCATTTCATTAAAATGTGTGAGTGGATGGGGGGTGGGGCCGGGAAGTGGTCTTGCAGGTCACTTCAGCTCAGGGTCATTCTGGATTGTGTGGATGTTGGGGAAACATGTTCAAATGAGGAAAATTGGTAGGCTTCATGAGAGCCACAAGCAGAACGTTTAGTGAGAAAAGATGGTCGCTGGTTTGGGGAGCCGCTGGGGGGAGCAGCTGCAGGAGGGGGCTTGGCAGGGGGGCCTGGGAGCTCGGGTGGCGGACGCTGGTACCCAGGAGCGCCCTCCTGTAGCCCGCGCTTGCTGCTGCATGTAATCACCATCACCTCCCTGGAGGCGGGATTATTACACCCAATAAACAGGTGCAGAAACGGAGGCTCAGAGGTGGGTTCCCTGCCCAAAGCCACACAGTGGGTAAATGGGGCTGCCTGCCCAGGTTCCCCTGAGCCAGGCAGCTTTGTCACGGCCCGCGTGGGAAGAAGAGAGGTGGGCAGTGTGGTGAGACCGTCGTCCTGACCACGTTGCCTTGGTGACGGTGGGACTCGAGTAGGAGGTGGTTTCTATACTGAATAAAGCTCTCTTTTTTGTTTCTGGTGCCAGCTGGTGATGCATCCACCTCACGTCTGCTTCTGTGGGCCCAGCCAGAGCTGGTCTCAGGCCATCTCCCCACGTGGATAGACCTGGGGGTGGGCGTGGGGGGCGGAGAGCAGCCCCTCCGTCTTCCTCAGCCTTCACCGGTGTGTGACTGAGCTGATGGCCATGGCACATGGCAGCCGTGGTACCGTTCAAGAGCCCACTAGCCATCTCCATCCAGCCTCCATCCTGCTTCCGTCTTTGCGAAGGTTTCAGCCTGAACTGGCAGAGACTCATGGAAAGCAGATGAAGTTTCCTCATTCCATTTTTGGTTTGGGTTTCATGGTATTAGAGTTTTGCCAGGATTTCGTACAATTGTTTGGAGATTTCCAACGTTTGCACATAATTTTAATATATATTTTCCACGGAATATCTTGTAAGAGAGCTCCCGTGCTCTGGGTTGTTGGAAACAGACACGGTGAGGTCGGGGCCCTTTGGCCCCAGGGGCTGTGGGACAGCTGGATTGGGGTTTGGAGATGGCAGGCGTTGTGCCTGCGAGGAGGGCCTGATGGGGGTCTCTGCAGGACTGACCGGCAAGGCAGTGGCTCAGGAACTCACGGTTCCCCCAGCAGTCAGACCGGGGACCACAAGTCGAAATAGGGAATGGAAGCCCAGGTTCACAAGGAGTCTCGCTGCCGTGGGGGTCCTGTCTTCAAAGCAGCTTAACAGTGGTCAAGAACCTGCGCTTGAGTGTCAGGCATCTACTCTCTATCCGATCTTTGCATGTTCCCTGGTCTCACCAACCCTCAGTTTCTTCATCTATAAAATGGGATAACAAGGTCTTCCGTAGTAGATTTCTGTTAATGAGATGATGTGTGTAAAACCTTCAGCAGATTTATTCTGTTGCACTGGTTACCATTCAGAAGACCTGATGCTTAAGTCGAGATATTTTTAATTTTGTAGATGCCAGAGCTGCAAAAGACCTTCAAGAACGCCTAACTTAACTTGCTTTAGCTTTGTATTTTGTCATGACAGAAAAAGTTACCTAGGTTATTCACCTGATTTACCTCTGAATCTTGGTTTCCTTGGATTAGGTTTGTTTTGTTTTGTTTTGTTTTTACAACTTTTGGGCTCTTTATTATTTAAAAAAGTTTTTTTTTAAATTAACGTGTAGTTGATTTACAGCGTTGTACCAATTTCTGCTGTACAGCAAAGTGACTCAGTCATACATACATACATTCTTTTTTTTACTATTGTTTTCCGTCCTGCTCTATCCCAGGAGACTGGGTATAGTTCCCTGTGCTGCACGGCAGGCCCTTGCTGTCCATCCATTCTAAATGTAATAGTTTGCATCCACTAACTCCAAGCTCTCAGTCCCTCCTGTTTAACTCAACAACAACAACAACAAAAACAAACAACATGACTGAGCAATGGACAGACGACCCAAATAGACACTTATCCAAAGAAGACCTTTGGATGGCCAGTGGGCACGTGAAAAATGCTCCGCATCGCTAATGATTAGAGAAATGCCAATCAAATCTGCAGTGAGGTACCACCTCCTTCCCGTCAGAATGGCCCCCATTAGTAAGTCTACAGATGGCAAACGGAGAAAAGGGAACCCGCCTGCACTGTTGGTGGGGGTGTAAATTGGTGCGACCACTCTGGAGAAGAGCATGGAGGTTCCTCAGAGAACTAAATTCAGAGCTACCATATGACCCAGCAGTCCCACTCCTGGGCATCTACCTGGACAAAGGTACAGTTCAAAGATATGCGTGCATCTCAGTTTTCCTTGGATTAGATTTGAAGACTCTTTAGAATTTGTTTTTCTCTTATAACCTGCTCAGAAGCAGCTATTACATGTAAACTTAGATGCCTCGGTTTTCTACAGACTTAGGTTTTTATTATCCTAAAATTAGACTTTGGAGAGAGACTGGGGATTATTTATTATCGGACGTAATGAAAAAGTTGAGTATGATTTATGGTTTGTTTTAATGGACTTCATGTTCTATACAGGGATACTGGACAAAGGACTGTGCCATCAAATTTTAAAATAAGCTCATTTTATATAGGCTTCTGCCAGCCCATTAGCCACTGATCATTTTTTAATTGAGGAATATATTCTCGTTAGAGATGGTCCCAGAGACAGTTAAATTCCATCTAGAATACTTTCTCTCCTGTTTTGTTTTGGGCCTTGGACCCGTGTCACTCCCAGGAATCCAGACACTAAATGTATCCTTGTTTCTCAGTTCGAAGCGCCACGTGGCGGCCTCGGGCTTCCGCAAGTTAGTTGCTGCCCTCTTGGCGATTTGGGCTAAATGCAGAACTCGAGATCTGAAGGGGGTACAGCCAGAGCACCCCCCCCCCACGCATTTCACGGGGTCTGCATCCAGGCCCCTTTCGTGCAGGGCTGAGCCGGGGCGTCCTCTGCCTTATGTGCCAAAGGTGCCGTCTGGGAACAAGCCCAGCAGCCAGCCCTGCGTTAGCCCTGCTGCTCTCTCTGCCGTCCCCGCGGAGTTTTCCTTCCCTCTTCTTCATCGGTTGCGCCTCACCGGTTGCAGACCTGTCTCTGTCGCTGGGAGCTGTGGGAGAGATGGGCTGGCTCCCCTTTAACCACCCCCGGGGGAGCGAGACCCCTGCTCAGAGAGAGGCACTGGCTGGCAGGGCGGCTTTCCTGTATCAGAATCAGACTGGTCCTTTGGTAGAGATCTTGGAGCCACCTGCTCAGGTTCTTCCGAAGGGGGAAGGTGATGAAAGCCGACCCCATTTGGGCTCCCTTGTCTGTCTGCGTGTGTATCTTTGTGTGTGTGTGTGTGTGTGTGTGTGTGCATACAAAGATCACTGCGTTTAGTGTTTTTAGAGCTGTGATTTTTATTCTCTCTGGATATAATTGGGTGACCTTTATCTCTTAAGAGCGTGATGCAAATGTAGCCCTCTTACTACCAACCAATTATAACGATGCTTTCTTCACTCACTTGTGTGGGTTTCTCATCATTCACTGTATTGTTTCCTCCTGTCAGAAATGTAAGTGCTTTCTAATTTGGGGCGCTTATAAATAATACTGGCTGAATATCTTTGTGCAGAGAGAATTTTCTAAAAGCTAATTTTATCCCCGAGAGAGCTCGTCAGAGGTTGGTTTACGAAGTCAAGCGGTGTGAAGGTGTCGAGGTCTTTCTGTGTGTGTCACCTCTCAAAAGATGGAGCAGTTGTTCTCACGCTGAGGATAAAGCCCTCTTTTTTTTACCTCAGCTCCTCTGGAATGGAATATTATCATTTTTAGCTTGGAATGTAAAAAAAAAAAAAAAAATAGTGTTATCCCAACTAGCCTGCCTGCCTTCCTCCCTTCCTCTCTCCCTCCCTTTCTTTCCTTCTTTCGCTGTACCTGTGGCATATGGAAGTTTCTAGGCCGGGGAATGAATCTGAGCTGCAGCTGTGACCCAAGCCTCAGCTGCAACAACACTGTAACCCACTAAGCAGGGCCCGGGATTGAACTCGCACCTATGCAGAGACCTGAGCCACTGCGGTCACCTGCTGCACCATCGTGGGAACTCCCAGTTACTGCAATCAGCATTTCTTTTTTCTGTCTTGCCTTCTTCCCTTCCTTCGTTCTTTCTTTCTTTCTCTCGACTTGCGGTGGCCTGATGGAGGATCTCCATTCCAAGGCCAGGGATTGAACCCAGGCTGCAGTAGTGGAAGCACCAAGTCCTAACCTCGAGACCATCAGGAAACTCCCCCTTTTATCACTTTGCTGTCGGTTTTATGAATGGTATTCTGGCGTTTGGGATTAAAAGAGCCTAAATCAGGGGTTATTTAGATGAGGATACGCACTGGTCTGGGGCATTATCCTAACAATTCCACGTGGATTGATTGCCTTGGAAGGAAGCTTTGGCTTCTAACACCCTGAGCTGGCTTGGTTCTGTCACGTGAATGTGCAGAACCAACCAACCAAACCTTTTAAAACAAGCTACTGCAAGAGTTGGCCCCACTTCAGGTTTAGTCACTTCCAGAATGTGGCCAAAGTTCGTGCTTATTTTAAAGTAGCTGCAGAATGTTGACCTGGGCAGCATATGTGAGTCCTAACTCAGGTTCCCGCTTTGTTGTCTAATTTGATGCCTGCGGTGAAGCTCGCTGTGTGTATTTAGAGAAGGATGCAGCTTGCGTTCTCTGTCGCGGGGATTCTGAGTTGCTTTTCTTTGCTTATGTTTCCATGGAAGGTGCTGGGCAGCATGTGGCGCCATCTGCTTTGCCACCGCGCACCCTGCATGCGTCCCACAGGGCGCGCTCCGCCCGTGTGCGCCCGCCCGCTTCTCTGCGTCTGGACAGTTTCAGGGCAGAAATTGGCATGGGAAACAGCGCTGGGGAAGGCATCCCGTGAGCTGGCGCTCTCCTTTATTCCGGGTCTACCTTTGCCAAGATCATGATTTAGTTAAGAAGGCCCTGTACATGTGAAGCCGTTGGGTTTTTTATTTTGTGTTTTTGGCAGCACCCATGGCATGTGGACGTTCCCTGGCCAGGGATCAAGCCTGTGCTGCAGTTGCAGCCTGTGCCACAGCTTCGGCAATGCCAGATCCTTAACCTGCTGGGCCACAGGGGAACTTCCACATGGGAGTTTTGTGAATGCATCGTTTCCCGTTTCTGAGTCACTCGCAGTAAAGGACAGGTTACAATGAAAGCAAATAGGAGAAGGAAATTTTTTTTCTTTTTTTCGCTTTTTAGGGCCGCACCTGCAGCATGTGGAAGTTCCCAGGCTAGGGTTCGAATCGGAGCTACAGCTGCCGCCCTATACCACAGCTCACGGTACTGCTGGCTCCTTGACCCACTGAGTGAGGCCAGGAATCAAACCCGCATCCTCAGGGATACTCGTTAGGTTTGCTATTGATGAGCCATAATGGGAACTTCCGGGAGGAAATGTTTTAACCCGATTCAAGGTCAGTTGAAACATCGGGATCTAGATGTGGAGCCAGGAGGGAATCAGTTGATTTATATCTCGCTGGCTTTCCCAGAGATGCCAAAGAAATATATCCTAGCTGCCCCTCGTGGCCTGTGTCTTTTCTTGAAAGGAGAGAGAACTTCTCCCACCATTTGGGTTTCCCTGCATTCCAGGTGTTGTGCTGTGTTTCAGATGCCCTGTTATCCCTGAGTCCTCAGTAACCCCGTGTCGGAGGATTGGAGCCTGGATTTCTAGCCAGGACTGCCTGCTTCCAGTGTTCCCTCAGCCGTTCCTTACCCTCCAGCTGGCCTGTATCCCCCTCAGAAACTACTGCGGGGAGCCTGGGAAATGGGTGGATCCAGCTCTGCCCAGGAAGGAGAAGGATTTCATTGTCATTATAGAAAAGAACAAAGAAACACAGGGATAAAGAAACCACCCATCATCCTTCCACCCCAAATTAGAAAAAGAGGCAAAGAATTTTAAAATGTTTTCCAAAAACCAAAACCAAAACAAACAAAGGAGTTCCCTGGTGGCTCAGTGGGTTAAGGATCCCGCATTGTCACTGCTGTGGCGGGGGTTTGATCCCTGGCCCTGGAACTTGTACATACCTCAGGAAAAACAAACAAACAAAAAAAGCAAAAAAACCCAAAAACAAATAAAATGCTTTCTTGCTATCTTTTTCATCACTGGTCAGAGCTTTAGACCAACTTTCCTCAATTTAGGGCTGAGTTGGCTCACGTTAAGAGAGCAAGCTTGCCTTTAAGATGGGTTGGGTGGTTCCCCAACTTCTCCCTGGAATGAGCTTAAGGCACACAGCACCTACTCGCCCACTAGACAACCCCCTAAAGCATCCAGCCTTGCTTCTCTTTTAATAATCAGCCCTGAGGCTAAAGTCGGTTGTATGGTTTAGCAAACTCTTGGCTCTTCTTACCTTACTCTTCTTCATGCCGCTCCTTCGCTCTTGTGGGTTTTGGCTCTTGAATACAAATTTGAGAATTAACTAAAATTTTGCAAACAATAATCGCCTCCTTGGAATTTTGATTGCCCTCTGTTATTCTTTCTTATAGATAGAGAAATTTGAAATTTAGAAGAGTCGGTTTAGCTGAGGATACACGACCATTGCGAAGTATCACAGCGCTTCAAGCCCAGACAATAAGGACCCAAGCCCCGACACCAGCGTAGGGAGAGGTCTGGGGCAGAACCAAGCCAACCGAGGCCCGCCTGCCTGTGACACCGCCTTAAACACCACCAGTGCTGTGTGACTAGCCAGGGTTTTGCTAAAGACCGTGATGGTTCTTCAACTTTCACGAGAAAAAAAAAAAAATCTCACTTTTTCTTCATAACACTTGTCTTGACTTGGAAACTGAGGAAGGCAGCATTCAATCCCCTGCATTTCCAGCGTCAGCAACTTCTGTTTCTTAGTGTTAAACCAGCAAAGCAAAGGGTTTGTCAGATACTTTCCAAACACTAGATCCTAAGTTCCCGCTGTGGCTCGGTGGGTTAAGAACCCAACACAGTGTCCCTAGGTGAGGGTGCAGGTTCGATCTCTGGCCTCGCTCAGTGGATGGAGGATCTGGCGTTGCCTCAAGCTGAGGTGTAGGTCGTAGATGCGCCTCTGATCCCGTGTGGCCGTGGCTGTGGGATTCTGATTTTCGAACTCTTAAGGGTCTGTGTGTGTGTGTGTGTGTGGTGGGTAGGTTCTTTTGCCTTCATAGTTGGTTATTTGTGTATTTGTGTTCACTGATAATATCAAATTCATCCCTTGTCTAACTTCATTAAATCATTTCATTTATGTATTTGTTATAAGATTGGCACTCCGCCTCTGTGCCAGCGACTTTTCCAAGGCTTGGGGAGACAGTGATGATATTCCAGATACTCATGTGTCCCAGAAAAGTCACAGTTCCAGGGCAGGAAGGCCGGCAGCTGAGCCAGTAACAGCGGAGGTGCTGCCTGGCTCCCGAGCATTGGCCTGGGGGTGGTCCCTCATCTCCCAGAGCAGGTGCGCGTGCCTTCGGGGAGGTCTTGTTAGACGTGATGACGCACCGAGGTCTGGAGATGAGAACGAGCGGAGGGAGGTGAAGGGGTTGCTGGGGGCGGTATTCGGGCAGGAAGGACGGCCCAGAGCTGCAGATTCTGGCCACGCGGGCCTCCTTCTGCCGGGGGCTGTGGAGCCCTGGCCAAGTTACCTGGCCACTCTGGGCCTCGGGTTCCTTCTCATGGTAGTTAGTCCCTGCCTCACAGGTGTCAGGACAATCCGGGGGACAAGTGGTTTTAAAGGGCCGAAACTGTGCCCACCCCTAAGCAAGCATTATGTCAATGTTTGGGAAATAAAAATAAATCAACAAGTCTACAGTGTGTTTAATCTAGAGAGCATATCTTTCTTTTACTATGAGGGTTTTTTTTTTTTTTTTTTCTGCCTATAAGAGCGCATTCTGCTTTTTCTGACCCTTAACCTGTGTTTCAGGTGCATTCCTGAGTCCCGGAGCCTCTCCCCTGGGGACGTGGTCCTGCTGTGGGTACTTCGTTCTTGGAGGAAGAGCAGCCTCCCAGCATGGACCTCGTCGGGCTGCTCAAGTCTCAGTTCCTGTGCCACCTGGTCTTCTGTTACGTATTCATCGCCTCGGGTCTCATCATAAACACCATTCAGCTCTTCACGCTCCTCCTCTGGCCCATAAACAAGCAGCTCTTCAGAAGGATCAACTGCCGGCTGTCTTACTGCATCTCCAGCCGTAAGATACTTGTGTTTCTCTGGTTGCTTCGCCGCCGCTGCGGTGCGCGTGGCGCAGTGAGGGCTTTGCAGTGTCTGCGAAGGTATTGGGGGCGGGGGGTGGCATTTCTGTCTCGTTTGTTTGAGGTTGGAAATGACTTTTGTCCTCATGCTTCAAAAACTATGTTTGGAATGAATGATGCCAGTAGCACAAATTCAGCAGGCACAGAAGGGTATCCTGGGAAAAGCAGATAAGCATTCTGTCTCTCTTTCTTTAGTTTTCCTCCTCCGAAGCAGTCAGCATTAATGATTTCTTCGTTATCCTTCCAGAAATAGGATGAGGGCCTGTGTATGCGATTTCTGTAAGGAAATACTTGTGTGTGTGTGGCTGCTGTGTGTACGTGTGCGTGGGAGAATCCGGGTACCTGTATAGACACCTCAGACGTGCTCCTACTTCCAAAAAACTAAATGGCAATATAATATATTGTCTTCTTCCTTTCTTCTTTAACTTTTTGAGATAATTGTAGATGCATATGCACTTGTCAGAACTAATACACAGAGAGGTCTCATAGACCCTGAAGCCAGTTTTCCGCCAAAGATCACCTCTTGTGTCACCACAGTTTGCATGAC
Organism: Sus scrofa; assembly: GCF_054392235.1. Classification (NCBI taxonomy): domain Eukaryota; kingdom Metazoa; phylum Chordata; class Mammalia; order Artiodactyla; family Suidae; genus Sus; species Sus scrofa. Next base: position 6,837,202 of record NC_139383.1, read on the forward strand.
ATCCCAAGAAAACTGATATGGACACAACCCATCAACCTTATTCTGATTTCTCCAGTTTTATATACTCGTGTGCGTGTGTGTGTGTATGTGTTTGATTATACTAGACTATTTTAAACCTGGCTAACTCAGCTGGCCAGAATTTCAAAAGTGAAAATGATAAAAGATAAATCTGAGTATTGGGATGCACCTGCAGCATATGGAGGTTCCCAGGCTAGGGGTCCAGTCAGAGCTGTAGCTGCTGGCCTACACCACAGCTCACAGCAACGCCGGATCTTTAACCCACTGAGCAAGGCCAGGGATCCAACCCGTGTCCTCATGGATACTAGTCAGGTTCGTTACTGCTAAGCCACGACAGGAACTCCCTCAGCTACTTCCGATTATACCCAGAGTCCAAAATTCTGGGTATCTTTCTGAAACCTTAAAGGGTTTCATTTAAAAATGAAGCCATGGGGAGCTCCCGTCGTGGCTCAGTGGTTCACGAATCTGACTAGGAACCATGAGGTTGCAGGTTCGATCCCTGACCTTGCTCAGTGGGTTAAGGATCCGGCATTGTCGTGAGCTGTGGTGTAGGTTGCATGCGAGGCTTGGATCTGTCCTTTTGCAACTTCAAATCATGTGTATTTGCTTTGTCCTAACCCCTATTTAAATCTTAGACAGGTGGTTAAGAATTGAATTTCTCATTTGGCGTCGAGAAATAGAAGGGAGCTGTGGCTCAGCAGTAACGAATGGGGCCAGTAGCCAAGAGGATGTGGGCTCAATCCCTGGCCTCACTCGGGTCAAAGGTCCTGCGTTGCTGTGAGCTGTGGTGTAGGTCAAAGACGTGGCTCGGGTCTGGCATGGCTGTGGCTGTGGCTGTGGCGTAGGCTGACGGATGCAGCTCCTCTTTGACCCCTAGCCTGGGAACCTCCACGTGCCTTGAGTGCAGCCCAGCCTTAAAAAAGCAGAAAAAAGGAGAGAGAGAGACATAGAATTTGAGATGGGGGTTCCCAAGACGACTCGATTTTTCTTTGGGTGAGTGGTGAAGACATACCAAGTTTAAGGCAGGGTCAAGTTGATATTCTTCTTAAGGTGCTTTAGCCTACTTTGCTTCGGGTGGAAATTAAAGTGGAGAACAGCTTCAGCAGGCACGGCGGCGGAGTTTTAAACACAAGTTCATTAAATGACTTAGAACGATTTACAACCATCCGAGATCCACTGGCATTTCCCTGCCCAGGGCGCAGCGAGGGGCAGGTGGGGTAATTGTCCCAAAGGCTCGGTGGCACCTCTTTCCAGGGCCGTGCTTTCCGTGGGCTGCTGCTGGGGAAGGAGGCTTCCACGGGCTTGGGCTGAGCAGAAGCAGAGAGATTTCTTGCCACCTGAAGAGGAAAGGGAGGGCTTCTCTCTGGGGGAGCAGTTCTAGCTTCTGGAAAGGCAGGGTGGGGTGGAAGGGAGGGCACTGCCTCCTGGGCTAGGCTGCGGGCACTGACTGGGACTTGTCCGCTGCACCCACGTCTCCTGTCCCCTTCCTGTCTCCCAGCGTGCGTCAGATACAAAGCTAGTCTCCTTCTCACTCCCCTTGAACCTGTCCTCTGTAGTTGACAGATTTCCTGTGCGAATTTCACAGCAACAGCCAAAGGCGGGGAGCAGGCAGGTAGTTGGGAAGCTTGGCTGAAAACTGGTGATCTTCAGAGGCTACGGTTTCTGGGCTGTTGAGTAGCTGGGAATCTGAGATGGTCAGGCCCCTTCTGTTTGCTTTCGTGGCCTCCTCCTCTCTGGGTTAAGATGAAACCTCCTCGTGGGGTTTAACGAATCACGTTTTCTTTTTGTCATTTTTTGGCCGTCCTGAGGCATACGGAGCTCCCAGGTCAGGGATCAGATCCGAGCCACAGTCCCGACCTAAGCTGCACCTGCGGCAGCCCCGGATCCCCCACCCACCACGCTGGGCGGGAAGCAAACCCGCGTCCCAGCCGCTCCCAAGACACCACTGATCCCACTGTGCCACAGCGGGAGCTCCTAATGAATCACTTTAAAGCTTAGGAAATCAGTAGCGTTCATCATTTGCAGCTGATTGTTTAAGGAAAAAAAAGGCAGATAAAATGTTTCCTAGAAACTCAGATCTCCTCCATCACCCGTTCACCTTTTACTAACAGAGCTGTGTCATCATCCCCCCTTTTTTTTTAAAAAAAAGCTTTTGTCAAGAGCTTAGTGTTAAACCAGATGAGTCCAAGGTCAGGTGCCAGCCCTGGCGTGTGAAAGGCCACACTGATGTAAATGACAAACAAGGCCTTGGTGGCCAGGACCAACGTCGGGAATAACTATTTTAAAGGTTTGTTGTTGTTTTTTTTTTCCCATTTTTTTTATTATTCAAATGAATTTATCACATCTGTAGTTGTATAATGATCATAACAATCTGATTTCACAGGATTTCCATCCCACAGCCCAGGCACAGATTTTTTAAATCTCGGCAGCTGGCTTTGGGAAGGTTGTGTTATCATTGTCACCTAGCTTTGGAGGCGGGGGCTGAGGCCAGCTGAATGGGGAGAGGGGACGGGGCGTGCTTCTGCAAGGGGAGAAGGAAGACAGTTGCGAAAGGCGGACTGCGCGGTAGGTAGAATTGTGTTCCCCTTCCACGGCGGAGGATGTGCCCTCTAATCTCCAGGGAAAAATGGCCAAGACCAGCTGGCTGGTTTTCCTTCCCCTCTGACGGGACGGCTCTAAAAAAAGCAGAGAAGAATTCAGAGAACCTATTAATGGCCGGGTTTTGCAAAGGGGAGAGGGTAGGCAGGACCGCAACTGACCTTCATGGTCCATTGAGGTCTGGTGACACAAAACTGCGTGGGGACACCCCAGCCCCCACACCACCCCCTCTGCCTCCCCGCCACCCCCAATCCTGGTGCTTTGCTTCCAAATGCAGCAAGAGCAGACCAGCTCTGTGCACCCAGCCAGCCACCTGCGCTTCCTGGACCACAATGCTCCTAGATGCAAGGGCTGCCCACGCGTGGGTCCCCTGGGTGCCCGGGCTGGGCAAAGTCGCACGACGGTGAGGCGGGGTCAGAACCTGAGGGCTACGACGTGACACAGGATGGCCTCCCCTCCTGCTCACAGGTTGTTACCTTGGCCAAGCCACTCGAACCCTCTGAGTTCAGCATGGAATAGCTGGGCTGGTCACAACAACCGGTCAAAAAAACCAGAATGAGATGCTACATACAAAAGAAGGGCTTTGTAAATTGTTTAAAGCACATCAAATTTAGGATGAAAACTGGAATTTGTGTCTCTGGAGGAAAGGAGCACTGCGGGGGGGAGGGCAGGGGGCTGGCAAGGGTATCTTCTCATGATGGCCTCAGCTGCCTGGTTAGCTAACTTCTAAACAATCAGCTCCATTTGAATAAAGGGAGGGAGTGGAATTGAGCAAGAGTCCGAACCTTTCTAATGAAGCGCCTGGAAAGATATTTACTTCCCTTCAGCCCCTGCCTTCCGCCCCCACCCCCGCGAAGGTTATGGGCCCCTTTGTTTGCAGGAGGGGGAGGTCTCGTGTAGAGAAGCCAGCTCTGTTTCACCACCTGCAGCACCGCTCACAGGTCCTCCCTTGAAACACATGTCAGTTTTCCTGCTGTAACAATAATCCGCATTTGCAAAGGACCCCAGGATGTGCAAGTCCCATCCCAGTTGTGACCTGAAGCCTGAAGCCGGTCTGTGGTCCCCTGTTGTCAATAGCCTCAGCAAGGTGGGTGCCTGCAGGCTGAGCCCAAGCCCCCAGAGGCCTAAGGAAATGGGTGCATCCAGGCGGTTAAGTCCCGGCTCCTGCCGGAGGTTGACTCTCTTCTCCTGAGAGAAAGCGGCTCGTTCCCCTGCCAGCAGCTTTTGGCAGGGTGTGGAGAGCCGTCCGGGTATCCGCTGGCCAAGGGCCGGGCTGGCTGCTTTGTCCCCTCCATGGCCACTCTGTTCACGTCTTACTCCTCATGACCCAGGCGTTGCTGGGTTGGTCTGAAGATGGAGCAGCATGAACCGAGTGGAACAGACGCCCCTTGGGTGACTCAGTGGGTGACTCAGAGGATGGGCGCTGCTGGCACCAGGGCCTCTGACTCTGTGCGGTTAGCCGTGTGCCAGCTCCTGGTCTGGTCCTGTGTGTGTGCTGTTCTGCTCCTTGATGCTGCGCATGGCTTTGCTTTCGGCCGCTGGAGGAAACTCTCTAGGGTTGGCTGCCGGGGCCTTGAGTTGAACTTCCTTTTCCCTGTGCCCAAGTCCGTCTTCCGCATCTTCACATGTCAGTGCGGTTAATTGTGAAGCAAAACAAAACAAACCTCCTGCCTCTCCGCTATTCTTTTTTTTTTTTTTTTACAATGATCTCATTTCCTGCTTTGCCCAGGGAACTCCTCTGCGGAGAAGAGCTGCGTGTCTGCTGGCCTGTCCTCCAGGCTTGCGTCCGGAAGCGGGAACGGGATGGCACTCTGGGCGAGAGTCAGGTGCATTCATTCTGAGCTCCCTGATGGGGCAGGACTGTGTGGCTTGAAGGGTCCACTGTCAGCGTCCGCACTACTTTGCGAGCTCTCTGACACTGTCCAGCTTGGTCCGACACTGTCCAGTGGACGTCCTGCCTCTCTCTGAGAGGTGGGGGGGATGCCTGGGCAGGCAGCTTAGCCCGGGCTGAGCAGGGCAGGCCAGGAGTCCCCTCCACCTGCTGCCCTTAGGGTGGCCGCCAGGGAGGCCGAGGCTCCCAGGATGCCCTTGTACCTTCTCCCGGTCCTTCCATCAGACGCTGGTCTCTGGCTGCCTCCGGGGGTTTCTGCGGGTCTATAGGTATGCATAACTGCCCTAATCAGTGGATACCGTGCTAGTGAACCGGGTTTTCCTGGATCCACTTACGGAAGCCCTTCAGAAGGCCAAGAGAGGTGGGGGAACCGCCCCAGGAGAAGGACCTAGAGGGTCCAGGAGGACAGTCGGTGGCTTGAGAAGGGGATGCTGCCATGGCCGTGGGAAAGCGTGAGCTGGAGGCCCTGCCCCGGGAGGAGGGCGCCCCTCGATTCCCAGGGCTGGACCCAACCGCTGCGGCTGCCTGCACGGTACCGACCACGAGGACACCTCCCCAGGGCCCGCTGCCTCCTCTGTCCCCAGGCCTCCCCAGCCCAGAGCAGCTCAGGTCCACCTCAGGGGCTCGTGCTACTGGTGGTGACAGATGGGTGGGGTGGACAGGCCCAGCCACTAACCTACAGGCGGCTTCCCTGGAGCCCGGTAGGACCCGGACTTCCCTGAAGATGCCCCCTTGTCCGTCTTGTGGAGTGGTGACCCTCGGGTCCCCTGCGTAGCCCCTCCCCCCCCCCCCGCCCCCAACTGTAACCCCAGCATCACTCCGAGTCCTGCAACAGGCTGGCCCTGGGGGCCGTCCAGCCAGCTGTGCTTTGGCATAAGGCCATCTCCCCCAGAGCAGATGTGGCTGGTTTTGTGTCTTTCTTTCCTTTGTCTCTCACTCAAACTAAAGAACACTCCCCCCACCCCCACCCCTCCTGAGGCAGGATAAAGACTGTCTTTTGAATGTCCTGCTGTGAGTTCCAGATTGTCTCAGCCTGCAGCAGTTTCCTTTTTTTAATTTTAATTTTTTAAATTAGTTTTTTTAAAAATGGTAGTTGATTTACAATGTTGTGCCAGTTTCTGCCGTGAAGTGACCCAGTCCTGCGCATGCACATATGAAAAATAGACGCATCTTCTTTTTCTCATAGTGGTGTGGCTGAGGGGAGGGGGCAGGAGGAGGGCGGGGATCCGACATCAATTGTCCCAAGTGCAGACCACTCCCAACTGCCCTGAGTGGGTCCTCAGACCCTGGTTACCCCCCGAAGGGAGGGCCAGCCCTGGAGTCGCTGAGGAGGAGATGGAGGTGGAAGGGGGACCCCTCCGGGGGGTGAGGGGAGGAACTGCAGATGAGCGAAGCCCCCGAGGAGAGGAGAGCCCTGTCCCTGGATTTCTGCTCGGCTTCCTCCGAATGGAAGTTGTTATTGATCCGTTGGGCACGTGCCCCCCCCCCCCCCCCAGAGCAGAGCCTGGGGAAGGAGTGGAGGAGGCACGAGCAGGGGTCCTAGGGGTGGGGGTGCAGGGGAGAGGGATCAGCTCCCTGAGGCTTCTGTTTCTGGGCAGGACCCGGAGAAGCAGGGATCAGAAGGCCTGCTGGGTGTGGTCACTAGGCAACGGCCGCCAGTGCCTGTCCCCCAATAATGAAAACCCAAGACGGTCTGGGGTGTCTTTGGGAAGAAAGTCATCCATCAAGGAGGGGGCTGTGTTCCCAGCAGGACCTTGAGAGGCGCAACTCACTTGGCAGCTGGCTTGGTCTGAGTCTCTTCCCAGCCTGATGAATGGCAGGGCTGCCTTTTTCTTGTTTCAGCCCAAGCTGACTCCACTCTTTTCAATCTTGAGCCGTGTGACGCTTGCTCTGGTCACAGGGGTTGTCACCTCCAAGGCAGCGGCTCCTCTGCTGGGCAGCCGAGCAGTGGCACCTGAATTTCTCTGCTGGTACAAGCTTTCCTGTTCTCACCTCTGCCACCTGCCAGACCTTCTCTGTCGCCTGAGGTGTGTTGGTCTCCACAGCCTCATGGTTCTAACACGCCAGCCCAGCTTAACCTGGGGTCACAAGTAGGTGGCCTGAGGGGCGATTCGGCAGCCCCCACAGCAGTGCTTGGCCGGTGGCTTTCAGGAACCAGCCGAGGGCATGGAGGGTACCTGGACCCCAGGCCCTGGCTGGCGAGGCCGTAACTGGCTCCCTGACCTGAGAAGGCCACGCTCAATCAGGCCAGAGACCCTGCTCTAAGTAGTTTTTTGGGGGATTCACTCAACAGGTGTTGAGCACCTGCTGTGTGCTGGGCCCTGGGTCTGGTCCTGGGGACTTTGCCTGGTACCGAGGAGTTCGAGAAAGGCAGCAACGCCCTCTCGCCACAGAGCGTGCAGTCTGGGTGCCCGAAGTTCTCAGAATAATCTCCTACAGTGAGTCATGAAGAACAGACCAAAGCCATCCCGTTTGTCCCAGGTTTGGACACAATGGACCTTGTTTCATTGTCTCCTCCCTTAGTGAGGCCTCTGGGGTAGCCCCAGATCAACAAAAACCAGAGCAGGTTAGCAACTCAGCATTCCAGAGAAGGACGTAGAAGACTAATCCAAAAATTGGCGTAGGTTAGATCTTGAAATCTGTCATAGAGTCAAAGAGCTATAATGTCTGTATTTCAGTGAGAGCAGAATAATAGGTAGGAGTCAAGGAAGAGGATTGCAGCGGGTACAAGCTAAACAGGGTCGGGTTCCTTCTTGTTCTGCAGACTGGTCACCAGCTGATACTTAGGGAGCACCTTCCATTCTAGGTGCCGAGTACCAGGCACAGAGAGGTCAAGCGACTTGCCCAGGGTCACACAGGAAGCGGAGGAGCTGAGACTGAGGCCAGGCAGCCTGAGTGCAGAGCTTTGGTCTGCAGCACTCTCCGGTGTGGCCTGGGGGTTGAGGAACAGGCTCTTGAGTGGAGACCACGTGTCCCCTGGCAGTCGTGGTAGGTGACATTCCACAGGACTAGGGAGAAAGGAAAGAAGTCAGTGTGAAGTCACGAGACACAGCCGTTTTCGTCTGATTGCTGTGATCCCTGCAGTTTGTGGTGCTGGTTTTGTATGAGGCACCGTGCCGTCCCTGCTACAGCCTGGCCTTGTGTAAGCGCATGACCATTCTGAACAGGCGCTCCCCCATCTTGTAGCTTCATTATCTGAGGCTCAGAGAGGGTGGGGGACTTGTCTAAGGTCACACAGGAAGTAGGAGAGCTGGGATCCCCAAATCTATTTTTCTGCTCCATTTTGAATCAAATAAAATAAGCGTTTTAGTTTTCACACCCGTGGCTGAATGAAGGGGACAGCTGCTAGGATCAGCCTGGAGCGTGTGATTCACCGTCTCAGCCGCAGGTGAGCCTGGAGGCCGCCTGCCACCGCTCACCTTGTTCTTTTAACCCGAGTGTGATGGCATTCGTGCCGAGGCCCCGACCCTGGGCCAGCACATGGGTGCAGCGGATGCTCGCGGAAGGGACCAGTCCAGTGGGGAAGGCACGGGCCACACTCCGCCCTAGAGCAGGGAGCTCGAAGCCGAGAGGGAGGTTCTGGGGGGGGGGCGCAGAGGGGTCAGTCCCTCCTGGGGAGACCCGGCTGTGACAGAGCGAGGGGGATTGGGTCCTCGGGAAGGGGGCCATGCGGTGTCGTCTGAGGAGAAAGCATACTCTAGTGTCGCCAAGGGGCTGAGTGGTTTATTTGGGAGGCCAGGCAGCAAAAGGAGATAGACTCCGAAGGTCACCATGACCTTGCTGAGGCCGGAGCCGGAGGTCCCCCACATGGGCCTGGAGGATGGGGAGGGGGTGGCGTGCGGTGGTGCCCCGCACGCTGGTGGCCACGGGCACCCTCCGTGGAGGGACCCCGCGGAGTCATTCTTGAGAATTCCACGCGCAGTAACCGGTTTACTTCGGGACTTATTTCCGTCTCGCCCTGAGCAGCACTGTTTGAAACAGTGCCTTGAGAAGCTGTTAATTTGTTTTTTCGGAAGATCTGTTCACACATAATCATTAGTTCCTTAAACCATGTCTTACCCCAAGTATAACAGTGAGTGAAAAATAGGATGGTGCCAAGCTGTACGGTATGATACCAGTTTTGTAAATACAGACTGGAAGTTCATCAGCGTGCTGCTTGTGGGAATTATAATTAGAGGTGATGTTTTTAAATTGGCTTTATATTTTCGGAATCGCTTATACATCATACGAGGAGCATGTAGTTTGCAAACTGAGAAGACAAAACAAAATAGAAATCCAAACACCAAAAAGAATTAGCTAGGGAAGGGAGCAGAACAGGGAAATGTATTTATTTATTTGTATTAAAGTATAGTTGATTTATAATGTTGTGCCAGCAAAACGACTCAGTCATACAAACACAAGCTTTTTTTTTTTTAATATATTATTTTCCATCACGGTCTATCCCAGGAGATTAGATATAGTTCCCCGCTGTACAGTAGAATCTCATGGTTTATCCATTCTAAATGTAATGGTTTGGGGAGTTCCCGTCGTGGCACAGTGGCTCATGAATCCGACTAGGAACCATGAGGTTGCGGGTTCGATCCCTGGCCTTGCTCAGTGGGTTAAGGATCCGGGTTGCCATGAGCTGTGGTGTAGGTTGCAGACGGGGCTCGGATCCCGCATTGCTGTGGCTGTGGCGTAGGCCGGTGGCTACAGCTCTGATTCAACCCTTAGCCTGGGAACCTCCATATGCCGCGGAGCGGCCCTAGAAAAGGCAAAAAGACAATAAAATAAAATAAATAAATAAATCAATGTATGTATGTATGTAATGGTTTGCATCTACCAACCCCAGTCCATCCCACTTTCTCCCCCTCCCCCTCGGCAACCACAAGTCTGTTCTGTGAGTCTGTCTGTGTTTTGTAGATGGTTCATCTGTTTCATATTGAAAAGGAAGCTATAAAGCGGGCCCTTTGTAGGTGTGTGTGTGTGTGTGTGTACGTCCTCTCCAGGCTGGGTGGAGTGGCCATTCCGGGGACCAGGGATGATGAGATCGAGGGACCAGCCGTGATGAGGAAGTGAGAGGACAGTAACCCCCCCCCCCCCCAGCCACATCCTTGGGGTCATGGGTTGAATTGCACCCCCACCCCACCCCCAAAGATGGTAAAGTCCTAACCCCGTGCCTGTGCGGGGGCCGGGGGGGGGGGGCTTATTTACAAACAGTCTTTGCTGACCGTCACATTGCGATGCGGTCCTGCGGGTGGGTCCCAGTCCATTGTGATTGCTTCCTTATCAGAGGGGGAGCTTGGACCCCGAGGGTGGCGCCGAGGGAGGCGCCGTGAGGGCGCAGGAGGCCGAAGCTGAGCAGAGGCTGGAGGGGATCCCACCCTCTCGGCCTCGGAGGGAAGCCGTGATGCATATTCATTTTTTTTGGCTGTGCCCTCAGCATGTGGAAGTTCCTGGGTCAGGGATCGAACCTGAGCCACAGCAGCAAGCCAAGCAGCTGCAGTGACAATGCCAGCTCTTTAACCCAGTGCACCATAGGAGAATTCCAACATATTTCCATGTTAAGCACCAGTTTGCTATAGCAAACTTTGCTGTAGCGGCCTCAGGAAACCAAGGCCTGCTGCATTCTAAGTCTTCTCCCACAGTGTCTAGAACTGCTAGGTGAAGGCCCATCTCTGGCACCGACACCTGCGAGGCTGGGTTTATTTCTCCCTGCTTCCGGCTCAGCTGGCTTCTGCCTCTCCCACTCCCGTCGTTGCACTGGCCACACAGGAAATGAGAGAGGAGACAGACCGAAGGCCTTGCTTTTTTTGCTTATGGACCCAGCCGCAGAAGGCCCCTCGCCCTGCTTCTTAGAGTCAGGGGTCTCCCATGAGTGAAGTGGGGCTGGTGACACTGGACGTGGAGATAGGTGGCCAAGCCCAGAAGCCTCCCCCAGAGGCCACCGTCCCCCTTGGGTCCAGCCAGTGACTGGTGTGCGTGTGGCCGGGCTGGACCACGGGGCGGATCCTCTGATGAATGGAGGGAGACCAATGCGTGTAGGATGCTCTCATCCCGTTGCCCTTGTGTTTTCAGCTGGCATTTATTTTTGTCTCTCTGAGTACACTCTCTAAGTCCGGAACTGCTTTGGCTAATCACCAGAGCCTCAGAAAACTAGAATGAAAGTGCCCTTTGAACCGGGAATCCGGTAAGGGAGTTGCCCGGCCGTAAGGCAGTCCTCAGGTCTGTCTCTGGCCTCATGTCATTGCTTCCTGTCTTTGCTTTGCGAGCAAAGGTAGCAGGGGTGAAGTCGTCTCAGCCAGGCTAGATTCTAAGGAGCCAGGACGACGTCTCCAGAATCTTCTCTTCCTAATCAGTGCGGCCCTCCAGCAGAGCTCCTGGTGGAAGGATTTTCTTTAGAATTGGGCATTTCCTCTGCTGACCTTTCCACACAAAGCTGATGACAAAATTAGCCTTTTGTGTCAACACTTTTTGTCAGGGGAGGGGACATTGGCATCAAGAGCTGATGATGACATCAGTTTGTCCGAAGCTCTGTTCATCCCTAAGTATCGCAGGTACTTCTCGGTCCATAGACAAGTGGTTTCATTCTATGCAGCTGAGTCACTCAAAGGAGAGTGATGAGGACACTGGATTTTTTTTTTTTTTTTTTTTTGCTTTTTAGGGCTGAACCCGAGGCACATGGAAGTTCCTAGGCTAGGGGTTCAATCGGAGCTATAGCTTCTGGCCTCCACCACAGCCACAGAAATGCAGGATCCGAGCCATGTCTGTGACCTACACCACAGCTCACAGCAACTCCAGATCCTTAACCCACTGAGTGAGGCCAGGGATCAAACCTGCATCCCCATGGATGCTAGTCAGATTCGTTTCTGCTGAGCCACGATGGGAATTTCGACACTAGCTTTTTAAAAAGAGTTAGGAGCGCCCATCGTGGCGCAGTGGTTACCGAATCCGACTAGGAACCATGAGGTTGCGGGTTTCATCCCTAGCCTTGCTCAGTGGGTTAAGGATCTGGCATTGCCATGAGCTGTGGTGTAGGTTGCAGACATGGCTCGGATCCTGCGTTGCTGTGGCTCTGGTGTAGGCTGGTGGCTACAGCTCCGATTCAGTCCCCAGCCTGGGAACCTCTGTATGCCGTGGGAGCGGCTCTAGAAAAGGCAAAAAGAAAAAAAAAAAAAGTTACATGGCTATGCTGCAGCATGCTTTGTTTATTTTGAGTTACAATCCATTTCTGTATTTTAAATATATATGTATAGAGATACAACATATATATATGCTTTAGTCACAGTAGAGAAATATAGATGTGATCCTCCAAAATAATAACCTTATACTTGAAGTAGAGAGCTTAGCTTCTCCCAATTTCAAAGAGACGACGGATTAAAGAAACAGCAAATTGGGGTTCCTGCTATGGTGCAGCGAGTTAAGGATCTGGCGTTGTCTGTGACTCAGCATGGGTTTGATCCCTGGCTTGGGAACTTCCTGGGCGAAAAAAAAAAAGGAGAAAGAAACAGCAAATTTAGGATGACAAATGTGACACTGACTTGTATGAGCCTTTGCTTGCCTGAGGGCAAAGGTGTTTTGGCTATTGATGTGGTTTATAAATAAATTAATTCTCAGCCAAGGTGCCCATTTGTTTTCGCAAGCATTAAATTTCACTTTTGACTTAAATTACGGCTTTCAGATTAGGTGATAAATTTGACTGTGGTGTCTTGTAACTTCATAAGATGATCGTGTGTGTCTTCAGAGCGGGCTGGGTGTTCCCCAGAGGTGAAATGAGATGGGCCATGGGGTAAGAAAGAAAACCTTAGAGCTTTTATTTTTATTTTTTTAATGATTTTTATTTTTTCCATTGTAGTTGGTATGCTGTGTTCTGTCAGTTTTCTACTGCGCAGCATAGTGACCCAGTCTCACGCACACACACACACACACACACACACACACATTCTTTTTCTCACATTATCCTCCATCACACTCTATCACAAGTGACCAGACAGAGTTCCCAGTGCTACACAGCAGGATCTCATTGCTTATCCATTCCAAAGGCAATAGTCTGCATCTATTAACCTCAGATTCCCGGTCCATCCCCCACCCTCCCCCTCCCTCTTGGCAACCACAAGTCTGTTCTCCATTGTCCATGATTTTCTTTCTGTAAAAAGGTTCATTTGTGCCATATATTAGATTCCAGATATAAATGATAGCATATGGTATCTGTCTTTCTCTTTCTGACTCACTTCACTTGTATAAGAAAGAGTCTCTAGTTCCATCCGTGTTCCTGCAAATGGCATTATTTTGTTCTTTTTTATGACCGAGTAGTATTCCTTTGTGTATATATACCTTGTCTTCTTAATCCAATCATCTGTTGATGGACATCTAGGTTGTTTTCATGTCCTGGCTATTGTGAATAGTGCTGGAATGAACATACAGGAGCATGTGTCTTTTTCAAGGAAAGTTTTGTCCGGATCTATGCCCAAGAGTGGGATTGCTGGATCATATGGTCGTTCTAGGTATAGATTTCTAAGGTACCTCCATACTCTTCTCCATAGTGGTTGTACCAGCTTCCATTCCCACCAACAGTGCAGGAGGGTTCCCTTTTCTCCACACCCCCCAGCATTAGTTATCTGTGGACTTATGAATGATGGCCGTGCTGACTGGTGTGTGGTGGTATCTCGTGGTCGTTTTGATTTGCATTTCTCTAATAATCAGGGATGTTGAGCATTTTTTCATGTGCTTATTGGCCATCTGTATATCTTCCTTGGAGAAATGTCTATTCAGGTCTTTTGCCCATTTTTTCCATTGGGTTGTTGGCTTTTCTGCTGTTGAGGTGTGTACATTGCTTGTATATTTTGGAGACGAAGCCCTTGCCGGTTGCATCATTGGAACTCTTTTCTCCTGTTCCATAGGTTTTTTTTCCTGGTTTTTCTATGGTGCCCTTTGCTGTGCACCTTAGAGCTCTTACTGTATGCATCTTTTATCAGATATATGGATAAGATTTTAAAGTTGTATATATTTTATAAATTATATAAAATGTAAATTTTATACGCATAAAACTTGCCTGTGCTAATGGTGCATAGTTCAGTTTTTAAATTTAAACAAACAAAAACACTTGAAGACCAGGAGTTCCCGTTGTGGCTGAGTGGATTACGAACCTGACTAGTTTCCCTGGGGATATGGGTTCGATCCCTGGCCTTGCTCATGGGGTTAAGTATCCAGTATTGCCATGAGCTGTGGTGTAGGTCACAGACGTGGTTTGGATCCTGTGTTGCTGTGGCTGTGGCATAGGCCAGCAGCTGTAGCTCCAATTGGACCCCTAGCCTGGGAACTTCCATATGCCGCAGGTACAGCCCTAAACAAAACAAAACAAAACATTTGAAGACTACTGCCTTAGCCTTTGGTTTTGGGTGTCGGCATTTGAGAGAGAGAGAATTTAAATAGCACAGTTAGAAGCAGGGGGGAAACAGGCTTCCAGAAACAAGCTCCCAAGCAAAGGGACATACTAAGAGCAAAAAGCATTGCCGTATTTCCCTCTAGTTCAGTTTATCGTGCGTCCAGATGGGATTTGAGGCATTTTCAGATATTTTCAGGCATCCTTTCTCTGGTCCTATCCCAGGTCTCCAGAAAGGACGGGAGATACTGGATTAAAAGTATTCCCCCCCCCCCCAAATTATTCTCAACCTCCACCATTTGTTGTGAAGGAAGAAAACCCTAGAAACACTTTGGTGTTCCATCATAAAGTTTTCAAATCCCCCCCACCCTGCTCTCCTGCCTCGGGCCCGCTGGCTACCTCGTGTATAAGCAGACTGGGTCTTCTCTGGCATTCTCAGGCTTGCTGGAAGTTCCCACACAGCTTTTTTTGGGGGTAGATTTGATGTGGGCATCTTGTGTCTGGGACCATGGAGGGGGTGGACCTTCTCTGGTGTCACCTTGGCGACCGGGGCTTCATTTTTCTCACCTGGAAAGGGGAGGGTCGTGGGCTACAGAAATGTGAGGTGAAGGTTTTCCTGCGATTATTCCCCGCTTAGTCAGCCAAGAGTGCGACAGATGGGGCTGTGCGTGCTTTAAACCCAGCCCTGATGCCTGGAGCCGGTGAGGAGGATGCGGGCAGGCTGGGGAATGAGCTGGGAGGAGACCCTGGGGCTGTGGGGACGCGCCTTGGAGGCTGGGAGGATGCTCTGTGGATCGGGGACCACAGAGGAAGCTGCAAAGGAAGGGCTGAGCCTCTGGGGAAAGTGACCAGAAACCTGCATAGACCGCTAAGGATAGGAGCCCCCGAAAATGGGGAGCCCCTGCTGTGAACTTGGCGGGGACTGGGGACCCTTCAGGAAGGGGGGGTGTACCCCGGACTATTCTGCAAACCACCGGCCAGTGGGACAGGCTGTCAGAGACCCTTTCCAATCCCTTCCAGCCGGACCACCCTGGGTTTCGAGGAAGGCAGGGGGCAGGGGGCTGGCACAGCCTGGGGGCTGAGGGGAGGGGGGCCCTGGCTTCTGGATGAAGCCACCCTCGATTTAATGAAAGAATACGAGGATGTGTTTCAGAAAAAGTGAGCAGAGAGTCGATAACAAGCTGACTTAGGTACAGGGGTGCTTGGGCAGGGATGGGGGAGAGGCTGGCAGGGAGCCAGTGAAACAGGCAGAGGGCGGAGCATAACACGGTGAGTTTAAAGACCACAGACTTAAAAACTTTTGGCAATAAAAGTAATGTTTTGAACTGGCCAGCAGGTTAGGAATGTGAGTTCGAAATGAGGCCTGCTTTGGTGATCATTTTCCCTGATACGAGTTCTTGGGGGGAGGGGGGAGTCCCCCCCTACCCCCGACCCCCACCCTCTTCCCCCTGTGTGGCTCCTGCTGGCCCCAGGGGGTCTTGGGGGCAATCGGCCTTCTCCGTTTGCCTCCAGCTGATGGGAGTCTCAGGATGTGGGATTTCTAGTTTTCAAACCTGGACCGCCCCAGGCACACCGCCGGGCAGCTCACTGCACGGGTCCAGGAGCAGAGGCCCCGGCCCACGCGGTCCCCAGAACCAGGAAAGGCGCTCACGTCCATTTCCGGCTCCTTGTGGAGGATTTTAAGCCACGGGCCACGCGTTTTACGATAACGTTCGCGCCCAGGCATTAGTTTCGTGCTTAACCTGCCTTTTATCCTAAGAAGTCACCACTTCCCGTTTCAAAAGGAGTGTTTTTTTGACAGACACGCTAGTGAGATTATTTCGTTGGGACGTTCTCGGAGCAAACCCAGAGGCCGTTCGCCCTGTGCTGTGTAGATGCGGCCTCAGGGGTGCTGCTTCAGCTCTGTCTTTCTCTGGGAAGAAAGGAGCCGCAGCAATTGATTGATAGGGTTCCTTTCGTTTCCGCTGTACAGCAAGGGGCCCTGGTCACCCCCACACACGCTTTTCCCCCCACCACACTCTCTTCCATCGTGTTCTAACCCAAGAGATCGGAGAAAGTTCCCTGTGCTGTGGGCTCGGTGCTTTTGACTTGGGCACAGAAAAATGCCGTATGTCCACCTGGGTCTTCTAACCACCCACACCCTGCAGGTTCCATAAACTCCTTCAGGGTCAAGTTGGACAGTCCGTGGGGTGTGACGCCTCGCGGCAGGCCCGGAGCGGTCGCCTCCCTCGCCCGTTCCACCGTTCCCGACTGGGCTCCTGCTCTGTGATGCTTGGCAAGCATCCTAATCATGCAGGTGGAAGGGTCCAGGAGGGACGGCTACTCAGATGAAGGTCTCCCAGCCTGGAAGAGGATGACGGAGCCCAGCCAGAAACCCCCCTTCCAGCCCACGCGGGCTGCTCTCTGGCCGGGGGCTGTGTGGCCCACGCGGACCCATCCCTGCAGCCAGGGCACCCTCAGCACTGCCTGTGCCCACGGGGACCCTCGTTACCACCATGTGGCTCATCCTGCTGGCACTCCATCTATCTCCCCCGAGGTTGCAGTTGGGTTTAAAGACTCAGTTGGCAACGTAGTACAGTTGGTACTTAGATCTGTAGAAATGAGAAGCCTCTAGATAGTCCCTTTAGGGGATTTACACGGGTATTTAAACGATTTCACCAAAGACACACTGATTCGCATCCGCGGATGTGAGCTCTTTCTCACAACTGTAGTGGCTGGTCCTATTGCCGTATTTATCTTAGTCCTGGCTAAGGAGAGCCAGCAGGATAGGTTTGGGGCTGAAAGACTCTGACTTGAAACAATACGATACAGTTCGAAATATGGGACTAGCCCAGCAGGGATTCTCCCAGCTGCTTGCAGACACCGGGCGCATCCCTGCGGGCCAGAGGATTTAGTAAGCCCTCCGCAGCATCTCTGAGGCCAGAAGGGTTGCTGATGAGCTTCTTCCAGTGTATAGAGAGGGACCGAAGAGTGACCTTCCTGTATTCAGCTCAGCTCAGGCCGAAGCACGCTGGGCAGGCTGGGATGGGTTTCTGCCTGCACAGGCTTGTTCAGAAGTCCCAAGGCTGTAACTTGGGACTCCTGTCCCATCTTGCTGGATTAGGGTGTCAGAGCCCTCTGGCTGGGTCTAGTCTTTTTTTTTTTTTTTTTGGTCTTTTTTAGGGCCTCACCCAAGGTATATGGAAGTTTCCAGGCTAGGGGTTGAATCGGAGCTACAGCTGCTGGCCTGCACCACAGCCACAGCAACACAGGATCTGAGCCACTTCTGTGGCCTGCACCACAGCTCACGGCAACACTGGATCCTTAACCCACGGAGCGAGGCCAGGGATCGAACCCGCGTCCTCATGGATACTAGTCAGGTTCCCTACCGCAGAGCCAGGACGGGAACTCCCCTGCCTCGTCAAGTTCTAAGTCTTGTTCTTGGCCTGTCCTGGCCGGTGCCTTCAGACTCCCCTGTTCCACTGGTCCCAGCTCCTGGTTGTGTGTGAGGTGGGGGGGCAGACTATCAAGACGAATAACAAAGGAACCAGAAGAAAATCCCTCCTCTTTCTGCCTTTGTCACAATCCTAGACATATTTTGTGGTTAATGTAGACATATTTTGTGAAAACTTCATCGAGTGGCTTGGCACCACTTTCCTTGGAAACGAGTGGTGATTGAACCTTTTAATCCAGCCCGGCGGCTCAGGCTGCATCGCAGGCTGTTGGAGAAATGGACGAGGGCGCATGGCTCCATTTCAGCAGCAGCAGCAGCAGGTCACCTTTGAGCCAGGCTCTGGGACTTCCCATCCTTTCTTCCCTGGGGATGGTGGGGGGCGGGGGGGGGGGCGGCGATGCGACTTATTCCAATGTCAGGTTTCCCCTTGGATGAAGATCTTGTTCCAGCGCCGCGCTGGCCTCTTATCCCCAGGTGTCAGGCTGATTAATGGGCAGCCCAGTTTTCTTTCCCATTTGGTTTGCATTTCTGTTTCCTTGGCAAAGCAGCCTTCCCTGCTGGACGTGCAGCGTCGTCGTAGGAATTGACCCACAAGGTCATGGTGATATTGGCAAAGGGTTCCCCCCGCAGCTCCTACTCATCTTCTCTGTTTACAGTTCCCAGGGATGATTCTGATGATAGCGTTTCATCTGATTATCAACAGTCCTTTCCTGTTGGGCAGCTGTGTGTTTCTTCCAGGCTTCTGTTTGAATTGTTACAAATTATGAGTGGCTGGAATTCTAATGAAGTGTATTTGCGCTCTAGGTGAATACTCAGGAGAGAATCCTTTATTTAAATCCACCAGCACTCCATAGTTTTCTTTTGAGCGTGTCTAATTATTTTCTGTTTCTTCTAACTTTTTGCTTGTAGCCACGAAACCTTGAAAAATCTGAATGATGAGTGACAGTTACTTTTTCAATCAAGTTGCCCATTGCAAGCACTTTTTGTTATTGTTGTTTTCAGTGAGCTCAGATTTGACCTCTAGAGATAGCAGGTGTTGCCTGCCTTATTGGATCCTGTCTTAAATCTTGAATGTGGTTGAGGAGAGCTCCTTAAATTATCACGTGTTACTTCTGTCCGGTACCTGCGCGCGCGCGCGCGCGCGCGCGTGTGTGTGTGTGTGTGTGTGTGTGTGTGTATTTGTATACAGGCCTGAGTATGTTTGTGTTGTGTTGAGCTGTTAAGAACAAAGGACTTCATTTATTTATTTATTTATTTGTCTTTTTTGCCTTTTCTAGGGCTGCTCCCATGGCACATGGAGGTTCCCAGGCTAGGGGTTGAATCGGAGCTGTAGCCGCCGGCCTACACCACAGCCACGGCAACGCAGGATCTGAGCCGCGTCTGCGACCTACACCACAGCTCACGGCAACGCCAGATCCTTAACCCACTGAGCAAGGCCAGGGATCGAACCCGCAACCTCATGGTTCCTAGTCGGATTCGTTAACCCCTGCGCCACGACGGGAACTCCAAGAACAAAGGACTTTAAATAATACTGTTGGTAGCAACGTGGATGGACCTAGCGATAATCATACTACACGAAGTAAGTCAAAGACAGATTATCGTCTAAATTATTAAATATGGAATCTAAAATATGATACAGATGGACATATTCACCATGTAGAAGTAGACTCACAGACATAGAAAACAAATTACAGTTACCCAAGAGGATAGGGATGAGGAGGGCAGATTAGGAGTTTGGGATTCACAGATACATGTAAAATATAGGATCTACTGTATAGCACAGGGAACTGGATTCCATATCTTATCATAACCTGTAATAGAAAAGAATCTGAAAAAGAATAGAAAGATATAAACCTAACTGAATCCCTTTGCTGTACACCAGGAATTCACACAACATTGTAAATCCACTATACGTCAATTTAAAAAAGTTTTAAAAAGCGCAAAGGGCTTTAAGGTGGGAGTGGAGAGGAAGCATTGCCAACACTGCGGAGACGTCAGACGTAGCAGCGCTCGCTGGGGGGGTGTTTCCAGGTAGAAACACGCGGAGGCTCCTCTGAATCTCGAGTGGCTTGCTTTTAGTACCACGGTGGTTTTCGCGGTAGTTCATTTCATATAAAACAAAGACTGCAATGCAGAAGGTGCCCTTGGTTTTCACAAACCTCTCTTCTTTAAGCCAAGCGCGTCCTGCTGGAATTGAAACCTGAGCCAGCCTCGTTCTGAACACCAACGGGGGGAAAGCGGTGAAGCCGCGGAAATAATCTCCCCTTCAGTTCTCGTTATTCTGCCTCTTCTAAGAACACAGGAGATAAAGCGCCTCAAAGCATCCCTTGGGTGATTCTAAATCCGTGTGTCTTAGTCTTGAGCTCCCACTCGAGCCTCTCGCCGCGTGTCCCGCTCCTGGCAGCTGCACTGCTGACCCCACACCGTCCCCGTGCTGCTCAGGGTCCCACCCGGACGCCTGGACCTCTTCTCACCCTTCCCTGCTCTGCCAGAGGGTCACAATTTCTGGGCCCCTGTGACGGCCCCCTCCCTCGCCCCACAGCCAACCCCCCCTCCATCCCCAATCCCCTCACACTGGTCTGCCGTTTCTGCTTTTCAGCGGAGGGGTAGTGACTTTCTGATAAACTCACTCATGTCTTCATCACGCTGGTCATCTCTCTCCATGCGTTCCTGCTCCGACTTCCCTGGAACTTGAACCCAATTCAGGGCTCTCTGTCCTGAGGTCCTGTCTGTATCCCGACTGTGTAGAGCAGTGCCTGGCCCCCAGCAGCAGGAACACGAATCTGTTGAAAGAATGAATGCATTGCACCGATATCCTTGTTTTAGCAAAAGTGTTTACCCAGCTTTATAGCATCTTCATAGCATAGCCTGGTGCCCCGAATGACAGTTGGTACCAAAAAAAAAAATGCCTCGACTCTGATCACGCAACCTGTAAGGTTTGGTTTCCCTCAGGTCTGGCCTCAGTGTTGGCGGGAGGGGAGCATCCTGGTACTCCCCAGAGAACAGGTGGGCACGCACCCGTGCGCTGGGAGGAAGAGAGATTCGTTTCTCTTCAGTGACAGGTTCCATTGCTACTTTTATTTTATTTTGTTTATTTATTTTTTAGGGCATACTCGTGGCATGTGGAAGTTCCCAGCCTAGGGGTCAAGTTGGAGCTGTAGCTGTCAGTCTACACCACAGCCGCAGCAACACGGAATCCGCGTGTTTGACCTACACCACAGCTCACGGCAACTCCGGATCCTTAACCCACTGAGCCAGGCCAGGGATTGAACCTGCATCCTCACAGATACTAGTCGGGTTCATTAACCCCTGCGCCACGATGGGAACGTTTTCCGTTGCTACTTTTAAAGCAGCAAAAGATATTTAAGCAGTTTTACTTCCAGAAGATTGCTAGGATCCCTGACAGGGGAGATCAACTCAGCCTACAATATCTGGGGAAATGTAAGACTCTTAAATGCACATCTACTTTGGCAATAGTGCCCAGATAATAGCTACATACTTTCTAAGAATCCTGGAATATTCCATCAAGTAATTAGGAATACCTTAGCCTATCTTTCAGCCTATCTTTCTCTCTCTTGCTCCGATTGGCTGATTTCTTCTGCTCCATCTTCACGTTCACTGATTCTTTCCCCTGTCCTCGCCCCTCCTCTGTTGAGCCCTGCCATTAGTGCAGCGTATTTTGGTTATTGCTTTCTTAGTTCCTAAGTTTCCTTTTGGTTATTCTTTGTATCTTCTGTTTATTTGCCAAGACTGTCTCCTCTTTGCTTACATCAGGTGTGTTTGTAATTGCTCATGAAGCATTTTTATGATGGCCCCTTTAAAATGCTTGTTAGAAAATTCCAGCATCCGTGTTGTCTTTGTGTTGGTCTGTGTCAGTTGTCTTTTCTCATTATAGTCAAGACTTGTCTGGCTCTTGGCGTGTGCAGTGGTTTTCAGTTGTATCCTGCATGTTTGGGACATTATGTTTTGAGTCTCTGGATCTTATTAAATCTGTTTTAGTAGGTTTTCTCTGGGGAGAAGGCGTGTAAGCCTTGCCACTGTCTGGCAGGGGTGCAAGTCCGGGTTCCCCACTATGCCTTCATGGACACCCTGGGCGGGGGGAGGATACCTTGTTCCTACTGGGCAAAGTGGGCATCTGGACCTCCTGCCAGGCATCCACTGACACCACCCTGTTGGGGAGGGGCGGGTGCCTTGTGTCTGGGGCAGGGGGGCTTGTTCCTACGGGAGGATGGTGAACGTTCCAGATCCCTAGCCAGCCTGCTCTGACACCACGCAGCAGCTGGAGGGAGGAGTTAGGGGGACGCTTCATTCAAGCCTGAAGTGGCTCCCCTCTTGGGCTTTTGCTGATGGGGACTAGGGCGGGGCCGCAGTTTTTTTTTCCAGGATGTCTGGTTGAAGGAGGGCAGTTACTGTCTAAAAGCTTTCTGTCTTGGTAGACTGCCTTTCCCCCGGAGGTTTGGGTCTAGAGAGCAGACTTTTCTCGGAGCTTTTGGGGTCTGCTCTCCACCGTCAGCTGGCATTTCCAGGCTGCTAGCATCTGTAGCACAGCCTGGGATATATGAAGAGATGTGTGTGACCGCCAGGGAACTCACAGTCCTGTCTGCCCTCCCATCCTGAGCTGGTCCTTGGCTTCTTCCACCTTTGGAGTTGTCCGTTATTTCTTCTGTATATCGTGCCCTGCTGCTTTGTGGCACAGAAGGAAGCGTGTCTGCTCCAGCTTGTCCCAGAACCGGAAGTCTCGAAGGGCTATTTTAAGGTTCCATGGCAGGGCAACGGCTTTGAAAAGGAGACTGAAAAAGACTAGGTTTTCTGTCAGTAAGTTCGTCGGTAATTGTCATGTCACCTCTTACAATGGCTTTTTCCCCCTCTCATCTATTTCCCAGAATTGATTAACCTTCAACTTGGTATTTTGTTTTTGTGTGTGTGATCTGCCAAATAGCAAGTGTCATGCCGCCTTCGTGGCTTCTTTCTTCCTCATTGCACCCCCCCACCCCAAAAGTACTATGGCTTCTTGCTTTAAAAACCAGCTCCCCCTGTGGCACAGTGGGGGAAGGATCCAGCATTGCAGTAGCTGTGGGGCAGGTCACAGCTGAGGCTCGGATTTGATCCCTGGCCTGGGAACTCCCATGTGCCACCTGTGTGGCCGAAAAGGAAAACAAAACCCAAAAACCCCCCAGGTGTTTATGTAGTCGAATTTCCATGTAAGTTGGGGAGTGTCTTGAGTAGAAATAAGCTGGACTCATTTTTAATTGAGATGCACTTAGAGCCTCTGCCCTCTTTGGCTGGGGAGTGATGCTTTTTCCTTAAAGTGTCTCCCTCTGTCGTGCTTGATATTGCCCCGGTTATTGCCTGGAGTTGATGCAGGAAAAGAATGCTGGAGCCTCAGCATCAAGAGGTAGAGGCGAAAAGAGGCTCTAGGTTGGTTCTGGCCATTTGGCTCCCTGGCCTCAGTTTCTCTGGCTGAGCCTGGAGAGCAGCTTGCATGAGACCTCAAGGTCAGTCGGACTCCAAGGTCAGTCACATGCCCTGCTGTGTGTGGTGGGGCCGCCTGGAGGGAGGTGGGGTGGCCTAGGGGTGGAAGGGATGCAGTTGGGGGTCAGTTGTGCCAGTGAATCATTTATCTGTTGGATGCTGGGCAAGTCGACATGTCTTTATAATGTAGAGTGTCCTCAGATACACCGTCAGACGCCACTTCCTTGCCAGGGTGAGTTCAGGCTTGCATCATCTTTCCCCCCAGTGCTTTTTAATCCCCAGTATCGTGTAGGCGTTCACAGCAGGGATATTTCTAAACTTGATAATTGTTCAAATTTGGGAGTGATTCTGTTTTGTTTTAAACTACAACTGAACTTATTCTTATAGCTGACTCTGCAATAGTTACAAAGGAGTACAACAGCCGGGAGAGGAATGAAAAAATCATTCAGAGCTTTTCTTCACTGCAAATATGTGTTTAATTCTGGGGGGAAGAATTCCTGCCTCTTTTGTCAACCACATTACAGCCTCTGTCTGTAATGTGCTTGACACCAGAGCATACACATTTTTTTAAAGATGAAAAAACACTTAAAAAAAAACCCCAAAAAACCCCCAGCTGCTGGTGACAAACAACTGTAGATCGTTTTGATTGACATTTTGTTTGCTTTTTTAGATTTAATTAGCATTTGTAAAATTTGGGGAGTTAAACTTAATCATGAGCTAATGAGCTAATGAGGGCTGAGTGCTGTCTCTAGATAATTGCCTGTGACTGCAGGGTAAATATAGAATGAACGGAAGACTGGGTGGGGGATTAGTAGTAACTGGTAGGTACATTTACCTTCAAGGCTGGTGCTGGCTCTGAACTTGCTTATATAAATACGAAATTGGCAGTATTCGTTGTTATTAAATCCAGCAAAATAATGGAAAAGGCACTGGACCGACTAAAAGCCATTTTCAAAATACAGTGGTTGAAACTTCCGTCTGGACCAACTTAAAGACCATTCCGCCAACATTCAGACATGTTGAAAAGAGATTCTGCATTTGCATGGAAAGGTGTTCAACACACAGGGAATCCCCTTTTTATATGTTTATTGACAGGAAGATGAAATGCATTCGACTCCCAAATGCAACTGAAACAAATTTCCATTTTTTAAACCCGAGAAGGTACAACCAACTCAAGAGTTTGAAATAGTTTCCCAAACATATAATAACCGAGAATCAAATTTAAACCTAAATCTCCTTTGGCTTTGTGGTCACAGCCGCGTTTATAATCATGATTTCTGTTTATTTATGTTGATGGCATGTGTCTTGCATGGCAGCCGAGAGAGTCTCTGATTAACTGCTTTCAGGGTGAATTTTGAAGGTCACAGGAAGGGCAAGGATGAAAACACAACGAGCAGCTCTGCAAGGGGCAGCGAGATGGGTCTTCAGGCTGGAAAGGCGAGGTGCTGACTCTGCTTACAGAACTTCAGCCGTGGTTCTCCTTTATTCCAGCCAAAGAGAATGGTCCCGGCAAAACTCCCAAACTTTTATTCATTCATCATGCACTTGACAAACATTTGTGTAACACGCAGTACATGCCAGGCAGTATTGTGGGTGCTGACTTTGTAAGGAGGAGTAAGACACAGCCCCGTGCCCTAGAAGAGCTTACAGTCTAAGGATCTCAGGAGAGCGGGAGAATAAACAGACACCGCAATGCCGGGTGTGTTCTGGTTTCCAACTGCTGTGTAACAAGTTACCCCCAAGCTTAGTGGCTTTAAACAACCAACCCATTACGCCTATGGATTCTGTGGTCAGAAACCTGAACACTGCCCAGTAGGATGGCCGCTCTCTTCTCCAGGATGTCTGGCTCTCAGTGGAAAGACTCCAGGACTGGGGGGGAAGGGGGGATCCCGAAGGTGTCATGACTCCCAGGTCTGGTGGGCTGTTGGCTGGGACACTCTCACTCTCGTTAATTGAACACTCTCTCCATGTGGTCTGGGCTCAAGGTAGCAGGATTTCGTAGGTGGCAGTTCAGCGCTCCCCAAGTGAGTGTCCTGGCTCCTGGGGCGAAACGTGACCTGGCCGAATGTTACTTCCACCCCTTCCTGTTGGTTACAAGCAAGGTGGTGGCCCTTCCAGAATCAAAGGGAGGGGACTTGGTCCTGCCTCTCGATGGGGCAGTGGCTTCATTCCAGAGGAGCAGGGGCGATTCAGTCATCTTTGGAAAACAGTCCTTTGCAGGACGGTCATTCTCAATGTGTCGGACAAGGCTCCGTGCAAAAAGCAGAACCGAATTCCTCCAGCTCTTGGAGGTGGGCTGGACTCGGTGACTCTGTCTAGGAAACTGAGCGTGAGAGGAGTCTGAGGACTTGCAAGGCCACGCATCATGTCAGCCCTGAATTCTGACCCCAGAAACTGTCAGAGATAATAACAGAGATAATGATCCTGTTGTTCCAAGGCCGTATGTTTGGGGTCCTTGTTGCAAAATGATGGATGACCGTGCATCCAGTGCGAGTGTATCGGGGCGTAAATTGGGCGAGTGTGGGAAGGCCACCTTGGCCAGGCTTGCCAGGCCAGGAAGGCTTCCTGGAGGAGGAGACCACCTGTGATGAGCCTTTGAAGGCTCGGGCGGGGAATGACAGGCGGAGGCATGTGAACTGAGACAGGCCACATGAGAACACTGGAAACAGGGAAAGAGTCATGGGTGAATAGTGACCAAAGTCTAACTGGTTGTCCGTAAAATGGAGACTTCCCCTCGGACGGTTCCGAGACTGAATGGAGCTAATGTACTTACAGAGCTGAAAGTAGGACCGGCTTAGTTGAGGGAGCGGTGTGATGCACCTACCTCCCGAATCAGCCTCAGCATCGCCCTGGAGTAGTTAAAAAGGCAAATCCAAGCCCCCCCAGACCCAAGAATCTGCATGATAAAGGCATGGCTAGATGCAGCCAAGGCCTGTCAGGGTTTGAGAAGCTCTGCTCCAGAGGCCAGAGGCTGGGTACCGCCGTGGAGTTCCCCACAGCCCGAAGGTAGATAGAGCTCGTGATGCGGAGTCTAGACCACAGCCTGGAAAATAACACAAGACACCAAAGGCCATCCTCCCTGCTGTTACCAATGGCTTTCTTAATGCTGGGTTCTATTTTTTAACCCAAAGTACTCTTCGAAAAAAAAAATAAGACTTTAACCAAAAAGTAGATTAATTCTGGAGTTCCTGTCGTGGCTCAGTGGTTAACGAATCCGACTAGGAATCATGAGGTTGCGGGTTCGATCCCTGGCCTTGCTCAGTGGGTTAAGGATCCCTCGTTGCCGTGAGCTGTGGTGTAGGTCTCAGATGTGGCTCAGATCCAGCGTTGCTGTGGCTCTGGCGTAGGTGGTGGCTACAGCTCCGATTTGACCCCTAGCCTGGGAACCTCCATATGCTGCAGGAGCGGCCCTTAGAAAAGGCAAAAAGACAAAAAAAAAAAAAAAAAAAAAAGGTAGATTAATTCCTATAATTTCCTTTTCCTGGGACCATGGCGCTCGTTAATCTTGTCCCGAGGAAAATTGTCCTTTTGCGTTAATGACTTCTTCACCTCCGCCTTATCTGATTAGGTGCTGAATTAAGTCGCCCTTGAAAAGCCTCCAGTCCCTGCTTCCCTGCAGTTCATTTTCTCCAGGAAGGACCTGGAAGATCAATGTTGCAGAGGAAGCTGAGCGGATCCATGGGGCGGGATTTCCTCTAACACCGAGGATGGAGGATGATTTAGGATGATTTGGGGCTCTGGCTGCCCCCCGCCTCGCCCTGTCCGCCCCGGGGCTGGAAGATGCTGTTTCAGCTACAGCTGAAACCTGAACTGTGACAGGGACCCGTTATCCTGAAACCAGGAGGCCGAGGGTCTCTCTGCTTATGAGTTGGGGTCGATGAGAATATACACACTATCGTGTGTAAAATACAGAAGCAACAAGGACCTACGGTAGAGCTGGGGGGATTGTACTCCGTATCTCGCAATAACCTCGAACGGAGAAGAATCTGGAAGAGAGTCGGTACCTATGGAAAACCGAGACACTTTGCTGTGCACCTGAAACTAACACAAGATTGTCAACCAACTATACTTCAACATGCATTTAAGAAAATAAAGTGAGGCCACGCTGAGAAAATAAAGGGGCTTCTCAAGGACTAGAGCCATTCGATGTGACACGTAAACGCTCAGGGGCAGGTGGGTGTTCATTTGAATGCAAAGCTGTGGCTTGCTTGTCCCTGATTCTTTAGGGAGGGGCAAGGAGGGGCCCTGGGTGTCCCCAGTCAGCATAATGGATGTGATTTTTGAAGAGGAAGGAGGCGCAGCTAATTCCCTCCGAAGTGTTCCTGCGCAATCAGAGGATGAGCTTATGCGGCACCGCGACGTATGCGCAAGGACGCATGCTTTTTCCTCCCTGTCCAGCCCTGCTTGGGTTGGCTTCTGGGCAGAGATGGACAGAGAGGAGGAGAATGGAGGTCTTTCCCACAGACCGAGAGGGTTTTACTTCAGTGATGGTGATTCAAGACCACGCTCTATGCGTTCAGGCCGTGGGCACTGGCCTGAACATCCTTGACTCAGTGCTCTGGGCATAGGCCTTAATTAAAAATATCAATAACACATATCGAATGCGATTTAGGTGAATGGTAAACATCCCTCGCAGTGGTAGTTTTTTTCATCGAGGTGATGCGCAGTTTAGCATTTCCCTCTCTGGGCGCTCACTGAAGGACGAGGACAGAGTTTACGTCTTTCCTTCTTTATTTCCCCCCCCCCCCCACTTTTTTTTTCATTTTGGGGCCGCACCTGAGGCATATGGAGGTTCCCAGGCGAGAGGTGGAATCGGAGCTGCACCTGCCAGCCTGCACCACGGCCACAGCAACACCAGATCCTTAACCCACTGATTGAGGCCAGGGATCGAACCCGCATCCTCATGGATCCTCACTGGGCTCATTAACCGCTGAGCCACGAAGGGATCTCCTCTTTCTTCCCCTTTATGCCCCCATTCATTCCAAGTCAAAGGTGGGTTTTCCCAGAAACACTCATTCGTACCTTTTCCTGTCCCTTTTATCCATGTCACTGGTAGCTCTCAAGGGGGTCTGTGGCTCTGAGCGGTTATAAAGGGCCAGCTGGCATTCCTGGGGGCCAGGAGCCATATGTTCCTTACGTAAGAATTCACATTGTGTGGTGGGGCATAACCCCCGACGGTGTCCCCAGCCGTGTGAATGTGGCCGCCATTCCCTTGCTCAGTCGCTGTCATCAAGGGGCTGGCGGGCCCGCGGTGTCCATCAGGTCCTCCGAGAGAAATAGATGGATATGTATTGACACATTGGCCACATTCACAATGACCCTTCACCATCCCCCCAGGCTCGTGTTGAAGGAAATAACGGCGTGCCCTCGCCTGGCCAAGTCACTGCATAAAACCAGCCGTCACCCCAGCCATGGCTGGACCCCCAAGGGGTTCCCCCGTGGTTGGAGCCCCTAACAGTGGCCTCCTTAGCCCTGAGCTTTGAGCAGGGTAGGAGAGACGAGCATGACAAGAAGGCGCATGGAGGAAATGGTACCCAAATGCCTGCCCGAGGTGTGTGGTCCAGTCGAAAGGTTCACGTAGGTTTCTTCTGCAAGTCCGATGCCCAGGGTTGTAGCATTGAATTTATGCAGAAGAGGCTAAGAGGCCAATGAATGGTATTTGTAATTACTCTGTAATAACCGAGCTAGCATCCTTTAAAACCTGCCTTGGTAGGTATGTCACAGCCAGATGTTCTATACCAGGCGGGCGAGAAATGTCTAGAATGAGCGCATCTGTTCCAAAGCCTTCTGCATCCTGGATTTCAAAACAAACTCTACGACTTCAGAGAACAAATCGGTATTAGTCATAATACTGGTAGAGATTGGCCTGAGGATTTTCTAGAGTTTATAATATAGAATCTTGGGTAATGTAAACAAGGTATTTTTCCCTCAAGAGGCTCTGTACTCTTGTATTCATCCGAAAACCTGTGCAAATTCTAGGTCAGGTCCCTTGTTAATATACATTCAGCCAAAGCAAAGGGAAAAAGAACAGTCATGCCTACAATGTGCCGGGCACTATCCCAAGTCCCTTTCACGTGTTGGCTTATTTAAACCTCAGAAGCACCACCACAGATGGAGGAGAACCAGGCACAGTGAGATCAAGCAACTGGTCCAGCGTCTCACAGCTCATAAGGATGGAGCCAGGGTTGAACCCAGACTGAGCAAATGTGTGTCTCAAACCACCTCTAAAACCATGCAGATTGGCTTTGCCTTTCTCAGTGTTGGTGGCCGTGGAGCAGGTTTCCCAGCCTCCGCATGGTTGATATTTGGGGCTGGAAAGTTCTTTGTTTCAGGGACTGCCCTGTGCATTGGAGGATGTTTCGCTGCATCCCCGGCCCCTACCCTCTGCCTGTAGCAGCCCTCCCCCAAGTTACAACGACAAAAAATGTCTCCAGGCGTTGACTAAAGTGGGGTTGGGGCAGGAGGTGCAGAACCACTCTTAGCTGAGAACCATGGCTGTGGAAGGAAAAATTATTTGAAGACAATTTAGGAACAAAAAACATGCAGTGCACGTCGGAGGGTTTTAAAGTATGTTTTGGAAAAGAATGTGAATATCATTGTATTTCTCCACTTTAAAAGTTCAGAATAAGAAACACAAAACTTCCATAAGCAGAGCAGTAAGTACAGTAGAACTGTATTTCTGTTCTTTATTATAGAAGAGTTAATCGAAAGATTTAAAAATATAGAAAAAGAGTGGGAGAAGGAAGAAATACGGGACACTGAGGAAGAGCGGGGGTAATAACAAGTGAGAAAAAATTTCACTTGCCCCCTTTATTAAAATAGAAACAAT
Organism: Sus scrofa; assembly: GCF_054392235.1. Lineage (NCBI taxonomy): Eukaryota > Metazoa > Chordata > Mammalia > Artiodactyla > Suidae > Sus > Sus scrofa. Next base: position 6,866,804 of record NC_139383.1, read on the forward strand.
TTTTGAACCTAATTTTAAAAAAAGTAGAGGTAATTCAGAAGCCATGTGGAGCACGAGATATTCCATATTACTGTTAACCATGTGCATTTTACATTCCATGCATTTATTAATTTTAGTACAGGTCCCCACAGAAGTGAAAATTTTATACACACCAAAAAGAGAAAATATTAAGATAGAACCACCAAGTTACTAGCCCTGTGCATAGCTTTTCATTTCTGTGGATGGCGAGGCCAAGACTCTATTTCAGTCCATCAAAAGTGACGATTTTTTGATTGTGATATTTCCCTTAAAACTCGGGTATGTAATTTTATTCCCAGAACTTGAAGCCCGCAGGCATGCAACCCTCCTGACGGTGCCCGCTGCCGTGACCTTGCTCGGAGGAGGGGGCTGAGTCCAGGTCTCCCTCAGAGACTCACCTTCCTGCCTCCTTCTCCCCCACGACCCCCGTCATCCTTCTAGGAGCTTCTCCACCCAGACGCGAAGATGCCTGAGTCACTGCCCCTGGGGTAGGAGGAAGCCAGCCTGGGGCTGATTGCAGGGCTCAGACGCTGGGGGCTTGGTGTGCAGGAAAAGAGAGCTATTGCTGTGGAAGGTTTTCTAGAGGAGAGACGGACTAGGCTTAGGCTCTGAGACTTTCTATCGAGATTACATGGGGGAAATGTCAGGAATACAGGGAAGCAGGTGCGCTCACGCCATCGGCAGTCACTCACTGTCTCTTGGGACGCTAGTTCCTACACATCCTGTGTGTAAGGACGGGAGTTACAGGCTGAGGCCCCTTTCAGAAAAAATCTCCCTAGCACATTAAATGTTCGGAGAAGTCCTGTGGCTCAGTAGGTTAGGACTGCCCCACATGGTGTCTGTGAGGACTTGGGTTCGATCCCTGGCCTCACTCAGGGGTTTAAGCGGCGTGGTCGTGAGCTGCGGTGTAGGTCACGGTCACAGCTCGGATCTGGCGTTGCTGTGGCCGTGGTGTAGGCTGGCAGCTGCAGCTTCGATTAGACCCCTAGGCTGGGAACTTCCAGATGCTGCAGATGCAGCTCTTTGAAAACAAAACAAACCTTCTGAGACGTCCAGAGGTGAAGACATAGGTGGGTCTCGGTTTTTCCAAAGAACCATTCCCCCCAAATTAGCATCACCCAGTGACTTGTTACTGAATTGGGGTTCCCGGGGACAGAGTTTGGGAATGTGGTCTGGGGGGGTGTAGGTCACGTCCGCACATGACGGACCAGCTCTGCTGACAGCCCCTCCCAGCTCTGCTGCTTTCCTGGCTCCCAGTGAAAGAGTGTCGCCAACACCGGTCCCCTTTACCAGTTGCCGCGCACTGCTGCCCGCTCTTCTGTCCTTGTCTCCTGCGTGGACCCACATGTGCCACAAAGACAGAGACTGGTTTCTCGCTCTCTTTTACAGTTGCAGTATGGTTGATTGACAATGTTGTCTTAGTTGCTGGTGCACAGCAGAGTGACTCCGTTACATAAATTCTCTTTCGGCTCCTTTTCCATCATAGATCCTTACAAGGCCTCGCATGGAGCTCCCTGTGCTCCACAGGAGGACTTCGTTGTTGTTTTTCTATTTTATATATAGTCGTGTGTATCTCTGAATCCCAAACTCTTAATTTGTCCCTGCTCTGCCCTTTCCCATTTGGTAACCATAAGTTTGTTTTTTATGTCTATGAGCTCATTTCTAAGTTCATTCATATCTTTTTTTTTTTTTTTTTTGTCTTTTTAGGGCCCTACCTGCGGCATATGGAGGTTCCCAGGCTAGGGGTCCAATCAGAGCTACAGCTGCCAGCCTACACCAGAGCCACAGCAATGCGGGATCCGAGCCGCGTCTGCAACCTACACCACAGCTCACGGCAACGCTGGATCCTTAACCCACTGAGCAAGGGCAGGGACCGAACCCGCAACCTCATGGTTCCTAGTCGGATTCGGTAACCACTGAGCCATGATGGGAACTCCTCTTTTTTTTTTTTTATTCCATGTACAAATGATATCTTATGGCATTTGTCTTTCTCTGACTTATTTCACTGAATAGGATCCTCTCTAGGTCTGTGATTTGTTTCTCTGACTTTCTGATGCCAGGAACAGTGCCGGCCGCCCTGTGAGTGCTCCCTGGATGTTCGCTCGGTGACTCCATCCTGCTGTAACTCTCTCAGCCGTCACAGCACTGCTCATTCTTCCATTTTTGCTTCTAGGATGAAACATGTTAAATTGAGTCATGGCTCAGCGGAAACAAATCCGACTAGTAATGATGAGGTTGCAGGTTCAATCCCTGGCCTCGCTCAGGGGGTTAAGGATCTGGCGTGGCTGTGAGCTGTGGGCTATGGTCTAAGTCGCAGACACGGCAGAGCCTGCGTTACTGTGGCTGTGGTGTTGGCCAGCAGCTACAGCTCCATTTGGAACCCTAGCCCGGGAACCTCCATGTGCCATGGGTGGGACCCTAAAAAGCAAAAAAAAAAAAAAAAAGAAATGCCATGAATTGAACTATGACCTTTAAGTCTAGCTGTCCCCTAACTGTGGCTTCAGACCTATTTGAGCTGCTCGGTTGTCTCATCCCGGTCCACCTCCTCGCTGGGCTGACCTGGTCCCCAGGCTGCTTGGTGTGATCTGTCTGTTGCATTTGGCACAGGCACCTCCTTCTTTCTTCCGGAAACATTCTCTCCTCTGGTTCCTCTCTCCTGCCTGCCCTCCAGCCTCCCAGACTCTCTGGTTCCTGCATTTTTCTTCCTGTCACTTTAAATGGTGGTAACAGGTCACCATTCATCGTCCCGTGGACCTTACCATGTCCCCAACTGCTGCATCTCCAGTCTCCTGGCGGGAGAGCCAGTCATTCGAGAAAGAGGTGCCTGTGCTGTCGTTAAGGCCCATCAAGTACTGTTAACCCTAACCTCCTGACCTCTTTAAGGGCTCTTGAGTATCAAGATGTGCAGTGCTGTGTAAATCGTGAAACCTGTGGGGGAGAAGAGCCCTGCTCACTCTTCTGTGCGGGGGCTGGGGAGGAGGAGGCTGGGGACGGGGGAGCTTGAACAAGATCAGGATGCTTTGGGAAAAAATAGGATTGGCTCGGGCCTGGAGTGCTTTCCCATTCAAGACTGGCCTTAATGCCACAGGCTGGAGAACGGGTCTGCCCCCTGGCCACATGGCTGCCCAGCAGAGTCTGGGTAATTGCGTGTGTTGCATGATCCCGGGGGCCTCCTCAGCGTCCCCGTGTCTAAAGTTGCTGCGCATGTAGTTTGGGATCAAAGATGAAGAGTGGCTTTCCTAGAATCCTTTCCTGTTCAGCCGAGTTGAAGAGGAGTGAGGCATCGCACAGCCCAGTGCACTTGAGGTTTCAAGGCTTCTTTTTCTCCCTCTGTGTCTTGACTGCCTGATGAAGTCCTCCTAAGTATGCTTTTACTGCATACACCATGGGCATGCCGAGTGGATAATTATATTAAGTACCCTCTAAGAAGCTACTTTGGGCTTTTCAGGGTGACTGGCCACTGCATGAGCTGCTGATTTTAAGGATCATGACCTCCCTGGATGGCTTGAAGCTTAGAATGACTATGTGTTGCAGGACACGCCACACAATCCGTGTTCCCTTAAAAAGCATCTGTGATCCAGTTTGTATTCTATCCCAGTTGTCATCCTCCAGTGCTTATCTCCTCTGAATAATTGCTTTTTTCCATTTATTTGGGAAGACTGCCATTGGAAAGAGAAAGCTAGCATCTCACCCTGGAAAGAGCAACCAGCTACCTTCAATTTGATTTTGAGTTAAATGGAACATTTGCTTCAAATTCTGAATAGTTTCTTTCCTTTCTTTCTCTCTTTGTCTGTCTCTTTCCTTCCTTCCTTCCTTCCTTCCTTCCTTCCTTCCTTCCTTCCTGTCTTTCCATCTTTCTTTCTTTCCATCTTTCCTTCTTTCGCCTTTTTAGGGCCACACCGTGGCAGGTGGAAGTTCCCAGGCTAGAGGTCAAACTGGAGCTGCAGCTGCCAGCCTACACCACAGCTCACAGCAATGCTGGAACCTTAACCCACTGAGTGAGGCCGTGTCCTCATGGATACTAGTCAGGTTCTTAACCGGCTGAGCCACAACGGGAACGCCCCTGAATAGTTTCTGAAGCAGTTCAATTAAATTGTATGTTATTTTTTAGAGAAAACTGTGTATGGAATTTGGGGTAATAATTGCGGACATAGGTAACGTTAAGATCTCCAAGAGGGCCCCCGAGAATCCTGCCCTCCTGAGTTCCTTTTCTGAACGATTTGAGAAACTGAGCAAAGGGCATGGAAGACAGTGGCCGAGACAGCTTCTTTATCCCTGGGAGAGGCTGTCTTGGGAGGTACAGCTTCACGTGAGAGTCGGAGGGGCCTGCTGGCAGAACCCCGAATTGGGCAGATTGCCCCCAGCAGCCTGGACGGTGCTGGCCCAGGGCAGCCTCCTGAGGTCAGAGGGCACATCCTGGGGAGGCGGCAGAATTCACACGGAGGAGCCAGTCAGAGCCGAGGCCAAGGATGGCCACTTACCTTCCCAAACCCACCAGCCACAGGAACTACTCCCCTCCTGGGGCAGCTGAGTGAAGGGGACGCTGGGAGGCAGGGGTTACCCCAGAGAAACCGGAGGAAGGGAGAGGAGCTCCCAGCTGAACGGTCCGTGTGTCAGACCATCCGTGGAAGTAGTTCGTTCATTTTGTTACTCGAATGTTCACCGAGCTCCTACTGTGTGACAGCACCGTGTCTGCTGACAGAAAGGTGGACCAGATGTTTCTTTCCTCAAGGATCAGCCTTGTGGAGGGGACACACACACACACACACACACACACACACACACACACACACCCACCCACCCACATGCATGCACACATATACACATGCACAAACATACACACATATACCTACACACACACACACACACCTATACACACAAATGTGCACACACATGCACACAAACGCAGTCATACAAAGGATTGGTGACCAGGTTTGGCAATGAGACTTAAAGGACACGAGGAGAGCTCATAAAGGGTCTTTATAACATGCTAAGGAGTTCCTGCTGTGGCACCGTGGGCTAAAGGATCTGGTGTTGCCGCAGCTGCAGTGGGCAGTGTGGGTCACAGCTGTGGCTGCGAGTCAGTCACTGGCTCAGGGACTTCCATATGCTGTGGGGGCCGCCTTTTCTTAAAAAAGTAGAAAAGCTAATAATTAAAACGAAACATGGCCCTGGAGGCATAGGGAAGATATAAAAGGAACAAAAAAAGTCGCACTTAAAGACATAGCATAGTCAGGTTGCAGAACACCAAAATGCAGAAAATATTAAATGCAGCCACAGGAGAGAAGGCGGATCAGCTGCCACACAGCCGCAGACTGAAGTCTAGCTTCTCACCAGCAAGAGTAGGAGCCAGGAGATAGCGTGGTAATATCTTTAATGTGTGCTGGGTGGAAAGTAAGCTCTAGTCTAGAAATCTGTGTCTAGAATTCTATGATTTCAAGAATAACGGCAAAATGAATACATTTTCAGATGAAACAATAATTGAATTAGCCACATCAGACCTTCACTACAGGAAATACGGAAGATAAAATTTTAGCAAAATATAAGTGATCTCAGGTGGAGGGTATGAAAGATAAAAGAAGAACAAAAAGGATAATATATATATGAGTAAATATAAGTGAACCCTGAGCGTATAAAATAATTATAGTCTTGTGGATGAAATTAAAAGGATAAAGTTGACACCACAGGCCAGCATAACATTAAAAAACACGAGGAAGGATAAAGTGAGATGGTTTCAGGTCCTTGCATTTTCTGGGAAGAGGGTGAAGGACTCAATTAACCTCATGGGTGATAAGAATGCGGGCTGAAGTTTCAGGGTAACTACAGTCTGGCTTCTAAACCGGGAGAGGGGAAAATGATTTAAAGTACTTCTTCCAAGAGAAGGCAAGAAGAGCGAGAGAAGAAAGTGTGGGACAGATAGAGGGCACCAAATTGGATGGTGACTGTAAATCCAGGAAGAACAATACACGTCCCCATACACTGTACAGTTCTGGTCCTAAAGTGTGTGGGGGGGTGCGAATTAAGAGTTGAAAGCACCGTTTCTATCTTTGAGATTGAAAAAAACAAACAACTGAAAAAATGGAGTCATCAGTCAAACCCAATCTCTCTTGACTTCAGAGTTTCAACTTACTGAGTCAATAGAAACCTTCCTGTGTTTTAATTTTGTCCACATTAAGTCTCTGTGTCTCTTTTTTTTGGGGGGGCGGGCTGCACCTGCAGCACATGGAGGTTCCCAGGCTAGGGGTCAAATTGGAGCTGTAGCCACTGGCCTACACCACGGCCACAGCAACTCCAGATCTGGGTTGCATCTGTGACCTTACACCACAGCTCATGGCAATGTTGGATCCTTAACCCACTGAGCAAGGTCAGGGATCAAACCTGCGTCCTCATGGACACTAGTCAGATTCGTGTCCTCTGAGGAGGGATGGGAACTCCAACTCTAAGTCTCTCCTGCATCTACAGCTTGCCTGGGTGGCTGGTGTAGATGCTGCCTCTCAGCTCATGTGATCTGTATCTCACAAAATCTTATTGATATTTTATTTATTTATTTATTGATTGTCTTTCTGCCATTTCTTGGGCCGCTCCCGCTGCATATGGAGGTTCCCAGGCTAGGGGTCGAATCGGAGCTGTAGCCACCGGCCTACGCCAGAGCCACAGCAACGCAGGATCCGAGCTGCATCTGCAACCTACACCACAGCTCATGGCAACGCCAGATCGTTAACCCACTGAGCAAGGGCAGGGATCGAACCCGAAACCTCATGGTTCCTAGTCGGATTCGTTAACCACTGCTCCACGATGGGAATTCCTTACTGATATTTTAAATGTCAATCTACAGAAGTCAAACAGCTGCAGTTTGACCTTGATTGTGTTCCTAATTATCAATCAACGTCTCCAGCACTATGATGGGGAAAAACGCATGCATCTCTACTCTTGCCTGGCTCTGGCTCTTCGTCAGAACTGCTGGGAGTGGCAGATCTCTCCACTTTTATCAAAGATGAATGGTCCATTTTCTTTCTGCTACTCGACCTCCTAGCAGAGCCTGTAATAGGCATTTAGTAAACGTGACGTTTTATTTGGAGTCTGGTTGTTGGCCGCCTTCCTCTTTTGTGTGTGTGTGTGGTGGCACCTGCGGCACATGGAAGTTCCTGGGTCAGGGATTGAATCCGAGTTGCAGCTTCAACCTACACCATTCGCTCCTGGGCTGGGGATCAAACCTGCATCTCTGAAGCCACCCAAGCTGGTGCAGGCGGGTTCTTAACTTTCTGTGCCACAGCGGGAACTCCTGATGGTTGGCCTTCTTGATGTTAAAGTCTTGAAGATGCAGAAACCAGTGCAGTGATGCTGGGGAGATTTGAACACCATGGGTAGCAGTGAATCTAACTGACCTCTGGTCATGGGAAATTTGAACTGGGAAACTGTTCTTGGTGTGTATTCATCTAGAATAAAGAACAAAGAACCAAATATGGTTATAACCTTAGATGACAGTCTGTTGGCCTTGGGAACCTAACGATGACCCAAGAGCCAAAGCCATTGACTTTTTTTTTGTTGTTGTTGTTGTTGTTGCTGCTGCTATTTCTTGGGCCGCTCCCGCGGCATATGGAGGTTCCCAGGCTAGGGGTTGAATCGGAGCTGCAGCCACCGGCCTGCGCCAGAGCCACAGCAACGCAGGATCCGAGCTGCATCTGCAACCTACACCACAGCTCACGGCAACGCCGGATCCTTAACCCACTGAGCAAGGGCAGGGACCGAACCCGCAACCTCATGGTTCCTAGTCGGATTCGTTAACCACTGCGCCACGACGGGAACTCCGCCATTGACTTTTTTGATAATTAATTCATTTCTGCTCGTCCTACTCTAGAGGTGGTAGTTCAGGTCATGTTGAAACTGTCCCTTTCCCTGTGGACATACTGGTGTCTTCCTTTGCCATCGCGTGATTGGAGAGTGAGATTGTTCAGAGGTCGAGGTGGGTCGGGGATCCTTCTACTCCCTCGATCCCTATCTTAAGGCCTGAAGATCTGGTTTCTATTTTGTTCCTTACTTCATTTTACTTTCTTCTGGGTGAAACTCCCATCATTCCTCTCCTGACCGCTCATAGGTAACTGAAGCTAGCTGAAAAGCTCTCAAAAACCAGAAATATAAACCAGAATCTTATGGGGTTTTTTTAAACTTTATTTTATGGAAGAAATAGAAACGGATCAAGTCACTTCGGGTTCTCTTACAAGTGATGGAGCAATGTTAGGTTTCCAGAAAAATCGTGCCACACATACATACCGATCGTCCCCAAGCACCGCCCACGCACACACGGTTTCCCCTGGTGGAACCTCTCGCATTCGTGTGGTGCCTTTGTTACCACTGATGAGCCAGGGTTGATACACTGATGTCGATAAAGTCCATTCGTTACAAGAAAGTCCCCCCTTTGTGTCGTCCATTCTAGGGCGTAGAATCATCATCTACCGTGACAGTGTCTAATGGAACAGCTCCCTGCCCTGAAAATTCCCTGTGCTCCACCTGTTTGTTCATCCTTCCCTTCCAGCCCCCAGCCCCTGGCGCTTTCCAAACCCATGGCTGCCACCTGCAAGATGCAGCCCGTCTAAGTGACATCAGCTGGTTAAGGTCACCCTGTTTGTTCAGTTCTGTATTTCATAGAATTGAAGATGTCGTTGCTGGTAAGGTGCGTCCTTAGTTTCTAGATTGCTAAGAAAAAGAAATTAAAGCAGGCACACCGCGGATAGTAGGGTATACTCGACTTCAGGCATGTTCAAGTGAGAACAGGACGAGTCTCAGAACTGATAAGACCTGGGAGTTCCTATTGTGGCGCAGCAGAAACAAATCCAACTAGGAACCATGAGGTTGTGGGTTCAATCCCTGACTTTTCTCAGTGGGTTAAGGATCTGGTGTGGCTGTGAGCTGTGGTGTAGGTTGCAGATGTGGCTCGGATCCGGCCTTGCTGTGGCTGTGGTGTAGGCAGGCAGCTACAGCTCTGATTCGATCCCTAGCCTGGGAACCTCCGTATGCCACAGGTGCAGCCCTCAAAAGCAGAACAAACAAAAATACCTGAAAAGACCTCACCTAGAGCAGGGGACCTGTACACGTACAGCGCTTCATTAAAACGAAAACAAATATTGGAAAGAACTGTGCCGAGGTCCCTGTTTGGCCTCTTCTGGGCTGGCGCTGGGGGGGTTGGGGGCGGTGGGTGAGCACGGGTGATGCAGATGGTGAAGCGGAGGGTGGCTGATGGACAGACTGCCCCTAATGGCCTGGGTCCTGGGGCGCGCAAGCCAGAGAGAAATCTTTACTCTCTGGGTGACCCTGGACGAGTTACCAGAACTTTCTAAGCCTCAGTCTCTGCATCTCTGTAAGGTAATACTAATCCTGCCAGGTGACTCCGGGGCTGGAGAAATGAGTGGTTGTGTGTGACAAGCTCCCTGGCTGCATACAGAAAGTGCTCAATAAATACTGGTTCTTTCCTCCTCCCTCCGTGCTTGGCTCCCCCTCCCCCCCCCTTCCATCCCATTTATGTCCTTCTGCTGTTGCCCCAGCAGGCACCCTGGGCTGGGTGCTTTTGCATCAGCCTTGGGCTTGGCCCACGTTAATTAGCCTTTGCAACAAGGGCTGGATGGGGAGCGCCCGGGACAGGTCACAGATGGCTGAGCCTCGTAATTCTTGGCCTTGGTGTTCCCAGGGCTGCCGTGCAATTAGGGTTTCGTAACTGGTTGTTGTGCCCGCTCACTAGCTTCATGACTTGATTAGATAAAGCTCCGCCGAAGCCCGGAAACAGGATTTCTCGGGGACCTTTGAAAGATTGGGCTGTACGTGAAGCGCAGGCTCATTATTGGACGATTTGCTGAGATCCTATGAAACACGCGTTCTGCATATTCACGGGGGCCAGCAGGTGACAGAACTGTGCCATCGGCTGCCCAGGATTCCAGGTGGCAGCCGCAAAGCGCAGTAATCCTGCCCCCCACCCCCAAAATGTGCGACCTTGGGAAAGCCACGTGGCTTCCCTCTTGTCTTCTGTACGACGGGGAGGAAATGCCCATCTGGGCAGATGGCCTCCTGGTCACACGAGGTGACGCTGGTCAGAGCCCCACGGAGCTGTTGGTGGCCGTTCAACCCTGACCGTTGGTGTCCAGCTCCTTCCTAGCTCCACATCATTGCTTGTTGCCATGGCTACCGCTGGGTTGATAAGGACTCAGACTGCCAGATTTAGCAAATAAAAATTCAGGACTCCTGGCTAAATTTGAATTTCAGATAAACAACGAATAATTTGTGTTAGGGGGATGTTGCTCATGTTGCAAGGCTTATATATTAGTATCTCTTTTTATCTATTATTACATGAGGTGTTCTTATGCTACGAAGTAATTTGGAGGTTCATCTGGTGCTCGGATTTTGCTGGGCACTTTGCGTTTTATTTGGCACCCTTAATAGGGACAGAATCCTGTTGCAAAGCCAAGGGAGGAGTGAAATAACTGATGCTAGGATAGATCTGGAACTCCGGCGACCTCACTTATCAAGGAGTAAACACTCTGTACATTATTCCCCCCCTGTGCGTTGTTCTCTTCTCTGGCAAGGGAGTCAGTCCTGTATTAGAAAAGGCAGATCGAAGTCTCTGTAGCTACCTGGGCGGACAGAAGGAAGTGATATCTCATGTGGAGAAAAGGGGTTTTATTTATGTGTTTTTGGCATGTGAAAGTTCCCAGGCCAGGGATCAAACCCATGCCTCTGCCGGGACAGTCCTAAATCCTTAACCTGCTAGGCTATCAGGGAACTCCGAGACGTTTTTTCCAAAAATAATTTTAGGAGTTCTCTTTGTGGTGCAACAGAAATTGGTGACATCTCTGCAGCGCTGGGACACTGGTTCAATCCCCAGCCTGGCACAGTGAGTTAAGGATCTGGTGTTGCCACAGCCATGGTGTAGGTTGTAACTGCGGCTTGGATCTGATCTCTGGCCCAGGAGCTCCATATGCTGCAGCGTGGCCAAAAAGAAAAAAAAAAAAGACAAATTCAGCATAGTCTCGCCCTCACTTTTCTGACCTAAAAATTGTTTTGGGAATTGTGTATATTTCAGCATCTCAATTTTTTTCATCCTTTTCACAGTAGATGTATTTCTCTGAGTAATGAATCTGAATTATGAACATAAGCTTCATTATATTTTGATGAGGGGAAGGTGAGAGAAGCCATTAAATGGATGAAAACTTAGAGTACGTGTTTGTCTTCAGTAGATTTTAAACTTGACTTGAAATTTAAAGCCACAGACTCTCTGTTGGGTTCCTAACCTGCTGAGCCACATCAGGAACTCCGAGATGAGTTGTTTCCTAACGGTGCTTAAGAATATTTTTTTGGGGGAGCTCCTGTCGTGGCAAAGCAGAAACAAATCTGACTAATATCCATGAGGATGCGAGTTTGATCCATGGCCTCGCTCAGTGGGTCGGGGATCCAGCGTTGCTGTGAGCTGAGGTGTAGGTCGCAGACGTGGCTGGGATCCCGTGTGGCTGTGGCTGTGGCTGTGGCTGTGGTGTAGGCCAGCAGCCGCAGCTCCGATTCAACCCCTAGCCTGGGAAATTCCATATGCGGCAGGTGCGGCCCTAAAAAGCAAAAAAGAAAAAAAATTTTTTAAATGATTAAATGGGCCCAAGGACCCTACCATCCTTAACTGATTTTTGACATAATCTGGATCTTTGTGAATTTTCTCTTAGCTGCAAATCATGCCATCACCAGCTTGTGAGAGGACAAATATGTGTTGATATCTGTGCCAGCCCTGTTCTGTGTGCAGCACGGTAACAAATGGACAGGATAAAACCCTCCTGAGGGACTGTGTGGCCCACGGGGAAGGAAAACCAAACCAAGCAAACCAAACCAAACCAAACCGGACGTGCCTGTAACCGGCCCGCGAGAAAGGACATCTGACCAAGGTTGCCTGCGCATCACGGCCGCTGCCTGCCTGCAGCGCTTTTGCAAACAATAGTCAGATGTTTGTCTTATTCAGGACTCAGTGTTCAAAACAATTTTGGGAGTGCTATTTAATTATTCCTTTTTTACAGATAAAACTGAAAGCCAGAGAGGTTAAGTCATACGCCCATGTCATGGAGCTAGTGGGTGAGGCCGGGGGAGTTCGGGTCAGGTCTGCCTTGGAAGTACCACTGCCGCAGCGGCCGGAAGCGGGGATCCAGGCGGAGACAGTCACTCCTTGTGGAGGTGGAGGGTGGTCCAGAGAAACTCACAGACCAGATCTCAGTTGGGCTGAAGCGTGGAAGACAGATAAGGTTTGGATGTTCTATGGAAAGAAGGGCCTTTCTGGCCACGAGAATGGCTTGGGCAAGAGGCCCAGGGTAGGGACAGTGTGTTCTGGGTAGTTCTGGGAACAGCACGTAGTTGAACTTGACCTTAGCTCAAGGTCAGTTGGAGAAGGAAGGTGGGCCAAGCAGTAGGGCCTGGTTACAGAGTCTCACTTCCTCCGTGGATGGTCAGGAGCCAAGGAGGTGGGGACACAGACGGAGGAGAGGGTGGGTGGCCCTCGAGGCAGAGAAACCAGACAGAAGGTCATCAAAGGATGACAAGGACAACCCTGAAAATGGAGAAGGGGATGATGGCGCTGGACACGGAAGAGGCAGGACTAACAGGACCGGGGTGGTGGGCGGTGGGCGGTGGGCGGACGGGGAGGCCGGTGGTGTGAGCGCTGGCCCGCGAGTGCAGGTCAGTTTCTTGGCAGCATCCGTCTTGGCTGTTGGTGGAGGTCTAAGCTGTGACAGGGAGGTGGGCCGAGTCCCCAGAGGCAGGTTGTGTAACCTGGAGGAGTTAACCACTTTCCAGAGTCTGAGCCCCAGTTTCTTGGGCTAAAACTGGCTCTATTCTTATTTTCATCGGGTTCTGATGAGCTCATAGTAAGCAATCTTAAGAAGCACTTAGGTACAAAAATGAAACCGCCAAGTAATTGTCTATTTCTCAATGGAGAGAATAAGCTGGCGTGGATGCTCACGTTGGCTCATCACCACGTTTCTGCCCTCAAGGCTGATCTGCCTCTGAAGTCAGATCGCACTCAGGCTGGATGAGCGAATTTGCTCTGGGTGGATGTGAAGTCTGGGCCCATAGCGCCTGGGCCTGTAGCGGGAGCAGCGTGGAGATACTCACGGCCCTTCCTCCTGAAGGACCAGCTGCTCTTGGTTGATTCATTCTTTCCACCACGTGCCCAGTGCTTTAAAGGAAGCTGGTATCAGAGTCGTGGCCTGGAGGCCATGTGTCCTCTGTCAAGTGACTCTTACCTGTCTCTGGACTGCGCCTTGGGATCTGTTTGCTCAGTTTGGCTCTGAGGAAGCCATCTCGTGCCCTGTGTCCGGGTCCTTAGAGGAGACTCACTGTTGAGGTGTGTCCTGCCCACACAGGTAGACTGCACCGCCTGGCCTCGGAAGGGAGACCTCTGTCCAAGGATGCAGGGAAAGGCTTTCCATCTTCAGGTGGAACGTTGCGGCCCCGGGCTTAGGAAGGTTGTGACGTCTTGGGGCCCTTGGCAGGGGAGACACCATGAAACATGACAGTGGCCCTCATACTTCTTGGCTTTGAGAAATTTTCATCTCCTTACAGTGGCTTAGCAAAGAATCCTGTGAGGCCCCCTCGGACGGGGACCTCGGGGTAGGGGGCAGTGGGTGGTAAAGGGTAAGTTTCCAGAACCCTCTGGGAACCCAAAGAACACCCCATTTCAGTCCCAGCCCCAGCGCGTGCTCGCGTCCCAAGGCACATGCCCGCCCTCGCCGAGTGGAAGGTGCAGAAGGCAAGGGCGCTGCAGAACCTGGGGCCTGGGGTCACTTTCCAAAGGGGGTCCTTGAACTGTGTCTTGAGGGGCACTGGGGTTTGGGTCAGATAAATCAACAGGCGTGGTGTCGGGGTGGGGAGGGAGGAGGCGGGTGGGGTGTCCCTCGAATGTCTGCTCTCTGCCAGACTGTTGCTACCTGTTGATAAAATTCCACTTAACATGGTTGTTACTGATCTCAGTTCCGTGGGAGCCTGGCAGCTTCCACTTCCACCATCCCCACCCTGCCCCCATGTGCCCAGACCTGGCAGAGAAAGCGCTTCCTAAGTACTTGCCCCTTTGATTAAGGTCGAGGACATCTCCCAAAGGCAGTACGGTTCAAGATCGGTCTCCTGGCTTCTCTTCACTGCGCAGGCCAGGGACACTTGAGCCCCAGCACAGCCTACACGGTAGGCAGCTGGCAGGATACTAAGGCAGGGGTTGGGGGAAGATGCAGCCCCCCCAAAGCCACTCTGAGAAGGGCTGGGCATGGGGGTCCAACCCCTATGGCCTGGAATAAGGCACGGGAGCTTTACCTGGTGACCATGGGGACGAGGGAACAGTGCCAGCTTTCAAGAATGTCTTACTACTCCACGTAGCCTAGTGAGCAGAGGGGAGCAGAGACGTGAATGCCTTCACCCTATGGGCACTTCAGACCCTGTGACCAGCCACTCGATGGACTGGCATCAAAACGTAAGGCGTTTTCAAACTGTCTTGTAATCTTCCTTTCTCTCAGACACTGAAAAAATGGCAATCCCCATGAAGCTTTGATTTATATTTTATTCACAGATGTATTTCTTTTTTTCTTTTTAGGGCTGCACCTGTGGCATATGGAAGTGTCCAGGCTAGGGGTTGAATCCGTGCTGTAGCTGCCGGCCTACACCACAGCCACAGCAACGTGGGAGCTGAGCCTCTTCGGCAGCCTGCACCGCCGCGCATAGCAACGCCGGGTCCTTAACCCACTGAGTGAGGCCAGGGACTGAACCCACATCCTCACAGATACTAGTCGGATTTGTTACCACTGAACCACAACAGGAACTCCTGCATAGATATATTCTCGAGGTTTCTTTGTCTCTCCATTGTTGGAACCAGTGCTTGAGGCAGGACTGAGGTGTCTGGGGACTGCCTTTGACCTTGGACTTATGCTTCTGTATAAGACATTGCTGGCTTCCTTTCACGTCCTTATCATGAAGCATTTAAATACATGTAGGACTGCAGAGAATAGCATAAGGATTCCCCATATTCCCAGCACCTAGATTTAAAAACTTTAAATATTTTGTCATATTGGCAGTTATTGATTGTTACTGATAGGTTGCTGAAAATTTATAAAAGGGATCCTAGAAATTTGTATGTCATGAGTTAACATCCTCGGTTATCACAAGGTGTATTTTACAGAAAATGAGGACGTCTGAACACAAACACAACATTGTTATCACAACTATCAAAGTTATTGTTGTTATTTTTTTAGTGTCACATAATACTGTCCATATTTAGATTTCTGCAACTGTTTCCAAACTTTTTTTTTTCCAACATTTGGCATGGGTAAATTCTAGGGTCCATACACTGCATTTGGTTGTTGTGTCTTTTAAGTCTTTCTCCACTTAGATCCTCCCTGACCTGTAGAGTGTCCCTCCTCCCGGGCATGTGTGAGTGCTCACTGGAGGGGAGTTTAACCTGCTCCTCCCTCCCTGGATGGTAAACAAGAAGTTAGACATAAACACTTGGTGGTCCAGGTTCAGACTGGCGCCCAAGAACCGTCCACTGTTACCTTACCTCCCCTGGGGTGGGGCCCTTGATGGGAAGGCTGATGGGGAGTGGGTTTTAGAGAACAAAATCTGGGTGCGGAGGTGCTTGTGCCTCCTGTGCTATGGCTGCCTCCAGGCCTGGTGACGCTCATCTTGCCAAGCGCCTGGACGGGGTGGGAGCCTGACTAATAACTCTCACTGGTGACGGGGGAGTGGAAAGGTGTCACAGGGTTTGGGAGAGAAGTTGAGGTGGCTGCAGAGATGGGGGTGGGGAGGGTACAGTAGTCTGAGGGTGACGGGGGCAGGACGGAAAAGTCAGGGGCAGGGTGAGACCAGGGCAGGACAGAACTGTTCCCCTTACACCTCCTCAGAGCCAGGATGCTGGCCCCGCACGAGGCTAATGTGCCCCAAGCCGGGCTCGTCCTCCACCAGCTGCCCCTTTGCTCCCAGGGCTTCCCAACTCATTTAACAGCAGGTCCACCTCCCTCTGTTCCTGGTGACATCTTAGACTCACACCTCCACCTCCTCTTCTACCACACCCAGCCCAGCAGCCAATCCTGCCCTCCCCACCTCCAGTGTCACCCCAGACTCCTCTTCCACATGACCACTGCCACCGAGCCCATGTCCCTGTCCCCTGGCTGATGGCCCAGAGCTGGCCTCCATCCGAACCTGCTGACAGTTCTCCACACAGCAACCAAAGGCACCCTCTCCCTGGGTCCCCAGTTCTCAGCGCTGCAAACACACCCGTGAACAACATGAGTCCCATGTCTGGGGAAGGCGCCCTTCCAGCAGGTTTTATCTCAGATCACAGCAGCTTCATGCCAAACTCCAGAGACTTCTGGAAGGCCTTCTCTGGGCCGTTTCTGAAAGGTCAGCCCTGCTGGATCCTGTCCCCAGCCCGTCCTTCTTCCTGTTGCCCTCCCAACCCTTAGAGCCCTCCAGCTACCAGGATGCACATCTGTGTGCTCTTTGTTTCTTTACTGCCCGTCTCCCCTGCTAGAATGTGTTTGTCCGAGGCCCGGCACCAGTGCTGGGCATCCAGTGGCTTCTTCATCAGTATCTGATCACGGATGAACAAGGATGCTGACACCGGGAATGGATGATCAGACAGCCCGGGTATCAGGGCTTAGTGACTTCTGGAGCTGCTTTCTTGGAAGGGAGTCTTGAGAAGCCAGAATGTCAGGGCGTCAGAGTGGTCGGGGTTGGGGTTGGTTCTGGGCCCTTCCTTCCCCTCCCGGCCCCCACCTGAGGGTTCTGAATGAGAGCCGGAAGCACAAGGCTTCAACCCTGTTGTATTTCTTGAGGTTTTGTCTCTTCCTGAAAGTTTGACCCAATAATTGGCAGCAGAGCGGTGACTCCCCTTGGTAGAAAGCTGCTTTTTTTTTTTTTTTTTTTTTTTGTGTGTGTGTGTGTCTTTTTGCCATTTCTTGGGCCACTCCCGCGGCATCCCTTTTTTTTTTTTTTTTTTTTTTCATTTTTAAAAGTTTTATTGATGTACACTTGATTTGCAGTGGTGGGCTGATCTCTGCTGTATAGCAGAGTGATTCAGTAGTGCGTGTGCACACATCCGTTTCCATAGGAAGCTGCTTTTCCGCTGCTGAGCTTACTCACTCCACGTTCACACTATAAACGCCTGGAGCATATATACCGCCTGCTCTCCGCCCGGCTCTGGCTCTGTCTCGGCAAGAGTTCCCCAGTTCCCCTCTCCTTCCTGCAGGATGTAAGTGGGGAGGGAGCAGAGCTCTTCACTCCATCCGCAGATGTTTTTATGGTCTCGCCTCGCCACCTCAAGGCTTCGGGAGAAAGGTTTCAATGTGGCAGCATTAGCTCTTTAAGATTTGATCACCAAGAACAGACCAGGTCAGGTGCATCCCCTCCCTGTCTGCCAAGGGCAAAACCTGTGAAGAAACAAGCACTTTCCAGGGGCTGGGAGGACGTGATGGAGGGGCTGGGCGGTCCAGAGGATTCAGCTTCGAGTGTTGCCAGCTCATAGCAAATCCACCTGCATCTTTCCTTCTCTCTAAGGAGCCTCTTTAGATACTGTTTTCCAAATGGCCCCATGAACTGTTGGTGGTCCAGGCAGACTGTGCATCTGTTTATAGGCCTCTTGCCTCAGCATCATTTGATGATCTGGGCACTTAAGTGGGAAAAGCAGATGCTTGTTGGCTGGGATGTGGACGGAAGGGCCGCAGGTTCAGTGGGGCTCCTAGTTTGGTGTCGTGGAAACAGAGTACCGAAATCGGGTGATGGCCCAAAGGCACATGCTGGTGAATTAACTAGAAATAATTCAGATAAAATACACGCCTTGCCCACGTGCACAAGCACAGCTGTGGCGAGACGTTAGGAAGACCCTGTCTGGGTGGCCTCGGACTTGAGGTTTCGTGGGAATGTGGGCACGTGTTGAGCCTGGATGGGTCAGGGGAGGTAGGGAAGAAAAACGTGGGGAAAAGAGAGGGTGTAGCTGGGTGGGAGGGAACCCCGCTTCACCCGGGTTTCGAGCCGGTTACGGGGCTGTGAGTAGGGAGGCAGGGCTGGGCGGCTCCCAGTAGACCCGAGAGCTGGATGGGGACCAGCCAGCAGCTGGTCTCGGATCAGAACTCCCCGATTCTGGGTCAGGTGGCAAGTCTGTGTATCGAACTCCATCCCTCCAAGCATCTCAGGCGGGATGGTGAGATGGGGGGTGGGCAGCGGCGGGCCCCCGACCTTGCCGTTTGCGCAGCCCCCACTCAGCGCTCAAGTTCATCTCTCCGTCCCCCTGTCTGAGCACAGCCAGGCCAGCGCGGAAACCAAGGCCAGGGCCTGCCGTTCGTCCTGGTGTGGGAGTGGGTGGTCTTAGTTCAAACCCCAGAAGCTTCTTGGCTTCGTTTTTGCATTTTGGAAGCTTTTAAGGATGAGAGGGCTCATTTTTTAACCTAAGTTATTTTTATCACTGAAATTATAAAAAGCTATTACAAGTACATAATTAAATAAACCTAGTTTATAGATTACATTATAATTGTATGATTATATCGTGATTAAAATTAGATGAGAGTTAATTATTAAAAACACCACATTCCTTGGTCACATCTCCCTTGCCGGAGAGTTTGGCTGTTGGCGTGTGTTTGAACAATGAACGCTGACCCAGAGTTTGGATTTGGAGGCCTTTTCTGCAGGGACTCTGCTTCCCTGTCGTGGTAGAATTCTCAGCACTTCCGGAAAGGGCCACAGAGAGGAGAGAACTGGCCTTGGTGGCAGGTGTAGCAGGAACCTGGGGGGTGGGCTAGGTGGGCAAAGGGGAGCCCTCTCCCTTGCATCCAGTTGGCTCGCACAAGCTCAGCTGTGGGTTTGGAGGGTTGTTGAAACTCCAGGGCCAGTGTGGACTCCTGAGATCCAGCACGGCTGAAGCGGCTTCTTATAGCTGCTCGGTGTCTGGGCTGAGATGACCAGAGAGTCTGGGGACAGGGAGGCTGGGGGGTGAGAGCAGGGGCCGCTGGGGAGTGGACACTGGCTAGTGTGCTGCTCATGTCTTTCCTGGCCGATGTCTCTGTCCCTTCGTTATTTCTCTGGTCGTCACTGCTGTGTTATCCTCGGGTCCAGGGCAGGCACGTGTTACGTGCTTTCAGCCCCCACCACGGCCTTTGAGTCGAGCATCTTTGTTCCCCGGAGAAGGGCTGCCTGAGGTCAAGGGTGGGGTCCTTTTACTCTGACCTTCCTTGGACCCTCTTCTCTCCCGAAATGCTCTTTCTGCCCCCTTCGCCCTTCACCCATGGCTTTCAGTGCCCTGTGGACTCTCTCAGTGCCCCCGTCTGGGTTCAGCACCCAGCATGCAGCACACCGGCTGCCCGGCCTCGACGTTTCCACATCCTCAGCTGTGAAATGGGGACAGTTCTGGGTGAGCAGACTCAGGGAGTGTCAGTTATTGTCATCTTCCCCCTCCTTTACAAACGTGACCCGGGGCGGGGGGCTCCCTCTCCCTTCTACCTTCTCCCCCGCCCCGTTTCCCATTTGTCCTACTTTTTTCCTCTCTGGGATTGGGCCGCCCAGCACTGTAGCGACAGAACAAAACCAAATCTGTCCTTCAGGACAGGCCCCTGGGTCTGGTCCTTCCATCAGCCCCTGAAATTGGAGGCTGCAGTTGGGCTTTTAAAGCGGAGCTCATTTCCTGTGCTCCACGTCCCTCCCTGGTCCTACTTCACATAACTTGGAGTCGGCCCTACCTGGTCTGCAAGTGGCGTTGGCCTGCCAGGCGGCAGCCACTGGCCAGAGCCACGCGTGGCCGCAACTTGCAGAATCCAGAGGGGCTGAGCTGCTGGGGACATGCCTGCGCTGGGCTCCTGCCAGCATCTCCAGCCACCCTGCCCTTGGGAAGCGGCCACAGGAAAAATACCGATAGCAAAATTTGGCAAGCTGAACATTTTATTTATTAATTAATTAACTGATTAAGTCTGTCTTTTTAGGGCCGCCTCTGTGGCATGTGGAACTTTCCAGGCTAGGAGTCAAATCAGAGCTGCAGCTGCCAGCCTCCGCCACAGCCACAGCAACATCAGATCCTTATCCCACTGATCGAGGCCAGGGATCGAACCCCCATCCTCGTGGATACTAGACGGGTTCATTACCACTGAGCTACAACGGGAACTCCTGAACGTTTTTAAATAGGACAAAAGATTTCACAGTTGCTGCGTTGTACTGAAAAAACCTTGGCTGCAGATCTGGTCTGTTGACGAGTGTCTGACAGGCACTGGGTCCCGGCTGAGAACGGGGTGAACGGGGTGCCCTGAAATTAACAGGCAGGTTGAGGCCACAGTGAGGGAAGAGCCTGTGATAATATTAGCTGTCAGTTCATCTAAGAATAATAATAACAATAATAATAGCTGAGGGGCGGGAGGGTGGAAGAGCTAGTCTCGGTGACGAGGTGACGAGGCCCTGGGACCAGAGGCTTCCTCCTTCTCGAAACGGGATTTTGCATCTGGCGGGGCAGCCCCTCCCTTTCTCCCTGCACCCCCTTGCATCTTCTCCAGCTCCTGCTTTGAGCAAATACTGCTGTTTCCATTGAGATGTATTCTGAGGTCGGGACAAAGTGCTTGGGGGTGTGGTGGGGTTTTGGCCCTGACTGTGTTTACGGTGACATGGGACGGAGACAGACGCTAAAAGGCAGCTGAAGCCAGGACCTGGCTGGAATGTGGGTCCCAAAGACTCTGAATGCATTTAACCTTGTGCGTGTCACCCCCATGCAGTAAGGAAGCTGAGAGGGTCTGGGGGTCGGGGGGCCTCTCTCTGGGCCCAGGGGGAGCCACCAGCAGGGACACCAAGCCTGCTCTGTCACACACGCAGCAGCTGCTGCAGACCAGGGAAGCATGGAGCCCCTCACCTGGGGTGGTGCCGCTGCGCAGCTCTTGGTTGGGGGTGGCATGTCTCTTGGGGGGCCTTGAAGAGGGAGGGGTGATCCCCCTGAGTCCCCGTCCTGGGTCTGGGAACCAAGAGAATTTGACTCTTAGCCCCGCAATTGACGTGCCCACCCTGCAGGCCTCAGGAGGAGCCCTGGGGTCCACAGGCCTGTGGGGTGGCTGGTGCCTGTGCGGGACCCCTGCTGCCTCTGCATCACGTGGGGACCAGGCCAGGCCACAAGCCCAGTCTGGGGTCCAGGGCTCAGTCTGCCACAGGCTCCTGGACCAGGGCCAGGGGTCAGATGAAGGGGTTCCTGGCCCCATTCGAAGGCCAGCAGGTACAGGCTGATCAAGGACCCAGGTGACAGTCCCTTGGTGCTCCAGTTTTTGCGGCGCTGGGCTTGGGGGGCACCGGTGCTTCCCCACCTTCCTGGTTCTGTCTTTCTCCTCTGCCTTTCCTGCTTCGTGGACGCCAGCACGGCCGGGACCCCCCGCTGGCTCAGCCTGACGGCGACACTCTCCGTGGTCCCTAAGGGAGCACAGTGAACCGAGGGGCAGGCGCAGGAAGCCCCGGTGTGGATGTCAGAAGGTCTGTGTCCAGACACTTTCTTTACCCGAGAGCACCTGACCTTGGACCAGTCAAGGTGGCCTTCCTGGGCGGGGCCCTCTGTCCTGTCTCCTGGGCCTGGACAGAGGGGCATGTTACAGGTGCTCCGTATAGACGTGTCCACCACACACTCACCCTTGGGGTCAGGACACGACGGCCAAGTCACGGTCTTAGATGGGCCTGGGGAGGACCCAGGCCACCAGATCACGGGACTTCTCTGTCCCAGTGCCCCTCCTCCAGCAACTCAGTGAGAGCCCCTGGCAGCACGTGGCGACCTCAGGGCTCTTCTCCAGGGGTGTCGGAAGCCCCTTTTCTGCATCTTCAGATTTGATGCTTTGTTTTAATTACTGGCTTTTCTATTTATTTTTATTTATGTATTTATTTTTGGCTACTCCCTTGGCATATGGGAGTTCCTGGGCCAGGGATCAAACTCTCGCCTCTAAAACAACCTGAGCTGCTGCAGTCAGATCCTTAACCCACTGCACCACAGCAGGAACTCCAAGCTGTTCTGCTTTTCTTTTTTGGGGGAGCTTTTGTCTTTTTAGGGCCTCACTGGCAGCATATGGAGGTTCCCAGGCTAGGGATAGAAATCAGAGCTACACCTGCCGGCCTACACCTCAGCCATGGCAACGCGGGATCCAAGCTACATCTGCAACCTACACCTCAGCTCACAGCAATGCCAGATCCTTAACCCACTGAGCGAGGCCAGGGATCGAACCTGCAACCTCCTGGTTTCTAGTCGGATTCATTTTTGCTGCGCCACGACGGAAATTCCAAGCTGTTCTACTTTTCAGTGAACTGCTTGACTCTTGGCTTTGACCTAATAAGAATTCATTAGGTCAAAGCCTCGTTGCTTTCTCTGCTTGCTCACCGTGTAATGGTTTTGACACCCGAACCAGAAAGTGCTTCTTGGCCCCTTGCGTCTACCCGGCGGTGTTTAGCGGTGGCTCCTGGTGTCAAAGTGCCAGCTGTTCGGGCCGCAGTCTGAGACTCCTGACAGGTGGTGTGCCCTAAACAAACCAGAGAGGCTGCTTTCTCACAGCCTCCTTTGTCCTGCTCCCCTGCCCGTGGTCTTCCATCAGGAGTGCCTGCCCAGCTGCTACCTGGTGACGCTTCAGTTCGACTGGAGGTTCCAGGGAATGTGGTGCTCCCGCTTCCGTGGGGGGAGGGGGTCGGAGCGATGCTGAGACCTGCCACCACCCTGGGCCACAGCTGGATCCTTAACCCGCTGTGCAGGGCTGGGGATTGAACCCAAGCTACTGCAGAGACCCGGCCAGTCCTTAACCCACTGTACCACAGTGGAAACTCCCAGCGGACGCTTTTGGAGTACGCCCGGTGTGTTGGATATTGGGACAGAGAGGCGGGAGCTGCAGAGATGGATGCGGCTGGCTGCTGGCTGGAGGATGTCACGAAATAATTGATGAGAATCCCTCCAGTCGCCGGGAACACGCCTTGAAGGACACTGGGTCCCGGCCTCCAGGAGCTTGCGGTGTTGTCCAGGCAGCAGGAAAGGGACCTGCTCCCACACTGTTGATTCAAGCGGGCGTTGGCAGGAGCTTTCTGGAAAGCGATTTGGAAATATACTTAAAATGGAATAACACACACACTCTTCAATCCATAATCCTATTTTGGGCACACCTATGTTGGAGAAACTCCTCCCCAATTTTTTTAGCATGCATTTTCAAGTATATTTACTATGGTATTTGGAACAGTGAGAAAATGCTAAATCAATGGCCAAATAGCTGAACAAATCTCAGGGTATCTGTAGCAGGAACTGCTCTGCATCTGGTTGCCATTCATGAAAACTGCCATTCTGTCTATTTTTGACCTCGAAAAGGGGCAGTTTCATCTATTGAACAAAGAATGAGAGCTGTCCCTGCGCCACTGTTTCTTCATCTTTAAAATGAGGACAGTAATAGTGCCTCCCAGGCTCGCAGGGTGAATGTGCGGATTTGATGCAGTGCCGCGTGGCCTCGGAGCAGCGCCCAGCCTGCAGCCAGAGCCCAGGAAATATTTGCTGATACCTCTGTTTATCTGTATTAACATGGAAAGAGCCCCACCTACGCCCGTTCGGGGGAAAAGAACTCTAGGCATGCGTTTATAAAGCTTGAGAAAGTAGAACCCACCTACGGGTGGAAAAGGGTGTTGAGTGTGTGTGCATGTGATTGTGTGTTTGTGTGTAAACACCTAAGAACAAGACTGGGAGGCCACCCTCCCAGCTGTTCCTAATTATTAACCCTGGAGAAGGGTTAATAGTTGGGGGGGGGTGGGAGGAAGGGCCCCTGGGGTTGGATATACACTGTAGTCACCTCTGGGGGCTGGGCTGGCCCGTTCTGGAGGGTTCTTGTTTCTGCGGCTCATGCTGGAGCTTGAAGTCCCAGGGCAGTCAGGAGCAGGTGACGGGTGTAGGTGGGGGAATTGAGAGGTTGGGACCCCCAATCCCGACTGGCGACCCTAGAGCACAGACTGAAACCCACGTGGATTCTTATTGCGTCCGCCGTGGGTGGTGTGGGTTCTGCGGGAGCCAGGCCCTCCTCGGAGCAGGCACTGCCAGGCCCAGGGTCGGAGGCGCTGGATGGGGCTGGGACGGAGGCGCGGTCGCAGGGCCACCTGCTCCATCACACGCGGGAAGCAAATCAGCACCTGGGCCAGCGGGTGGCCTGCAAAACGTTAAGAGCATCTCCCGCGGCCCCTCAGCTGGACACAAACAAGAAAAGGGATTCCGAGGGACACGCCAAGCCTTCCGGGAACGTTACATTTTCCTTTTCTGGATGGTTTGAATTCTTTTACTGTGCGACTCTGTAAGTGTATTTCTTGTCAGGTAAGAAAAAAATCAAAACCCTTTGGTGGAAAGAAAACTCTTCTACCCAGTGAGATGTAGTGTCCCGTTGTGCCACTAAGAGCCTGCTGGGATGAGGGAGAAATCGGGCCTGTCCCCACTCACCCCCTGGTCGCACCACCGTCACCCCCGAACTGGCCTCCCCGCTTCTGATCTGCGCCCGCCTCAACCAAGTGATCTTTTCAAAATGCAAATTAGCTGCTGCTGTGACCTCTTAAAAAAGGCTGCAGTGACTTCTCATTGGCTTCACTGTGGAATCATTATCCTAACAGCTTGCTCGGGTGCAGGAGTGGCTGTAACCCCCGTCTCGGCCTCTCCCCGCCGTGCCCCCTCAGCGGTCACAGCGCCTCCTGTGCTTGAAAATTACCGTGAGTGTGACAGGAACAAGAAGAGCTTAACTAGTCCCCTACTGTGGGTGACATCAGGCCAGGTGCCTCGTAATCTAATACCTGCACCGTCTCTAGAAGCTTTTCCTGTCTTTATTCGCAGATGAGGACGTGGAGACCTACTGGACACAGAGAGACAGGCCAGAGGTCTCGGGAACATTGAGTGGCCGCCCCAGGCCTGGAGCCTGGCTGTGACCGGCCCCCAAACCCGTGAGCCCCATGCTGGGCGGCCGTCCACCCCGTGAGCAGCCTCTGCTCTCCTGGCCTCTGGGCAGCGTCTCCAGGAGGATGGGAGCCCAGGGGCAGCCGTGGGAAAGTGAGAGGGGGGCTCAGGCGGGCCCTGGGCGGGGAGCAGCAGGGCACAGAGAGAGGCACGGGTACGAGGAGTCCCAGGGGACCGTTCCGCTTGATGCCGCTGCCTCGTGGGGCTCTGCGTTGGGCTCGCTCGGGCTCTGGGCGGAGCAGTGGCCCAGAGCAGTCCTGCCCGGCACCTCTTAGGAGAAATCAGTGCAGCGGGAGAAGCAGCTTTCTTCCCAGGGGGAACCGGCCCGCCTGCAGGGCTGTCCTGCGAGGGCACTCGCTGTGCTGCGCGCCCTCCCTTCCCTGGTGGCCGCTTCTGGCTGTCAGTCCCCATGTCACAGCCCGTGGGACACCTGCCTGGGGGCGTGGCATCTTCTCAACTCCTCGGAATAGGCAGACTCTTCAGTGTCAAGTAAGGGATGTGTTCTGGGTGTTTCTACGGACACCGGTAGCTGCGGAAGCCTGGGTTTGTTGGGTGTTGGCACGTGCTTTGCAGGGAGCATCTGTTGTGTGTTCTGCTCAGTCACAAAACCCTATGGGGCAACCCCCTCAAAGATTAGGGCACTGAGGTCCCATTTGGTTTACCTGTCTAAAGCCCCAGAGTGGGCATGCTGAGAAACTAGACTGTAATGTCTTCTAGAGAGTTCCGGCACCCCCCCTCCCACCCCAGTTCCTAAGCACCAGTCTCCAGCCTCCATGGGAGAGGCTTCCAGGGCAGCCACTCCAGCCTTTTACATATGAGGCTTGGCTGGAGCCGAGACCACACCTGCTGGGCTTTGTGTGTCACTTGGGGGGGGGTGCAGGGGCGAGGGATGAATGAGTCCTCAGCCTAACGTGTACCCTGTTAGTCAGTTATGATAAAAGGGGCACGCCCTTTGCAGAGGGCTCATCGGCCACGCGTCCACTAGCTGAACATACATATAGCTTTAACCCTCCATTCCAGAGCTTGCTCTCTAGCTGGAGGTTTAGTTACCAAGGTTCAGCTTTTTTTCCGGACAATTTCTACGATGATGACTTGTCCTGAGGCCACCAGGTTAGGAATTGGGGACCTGGATTCAAGGTGTCCCTGAAGAATAAAGACCATTTGGTCCTTATTGCCCGAAAAAGGGCTTTTTTATTTTCACCAGCTCCTGAAAAAATGTTTTAATCGTTTCGCTGAGGCCTGTGAGGTAGTGGCCCTCATCTGTCCTTGGTGTTTGGGTGCAGGTGTCTCACTGCACTGCTCCATTATTCGAGAGAAAGAATGAGTATTTAGTGTTCTCTGATGGCGTTGATAAGTCTCCTGATTAGTCATTTCCCAGGACTTCTGCACAGCACCTCACGCCCGCCTTTCAAGGCTCCGAAAACACAAGGGCGTGGATTCTTGATGGAGTCCGGCTTGCTGATTTATTTGTCCCCAAGGCACCTAATCAAGGAAGGCAAGCCATTTGCTGTCTCGAAGCTTCCTCTCCTCCCCTGGAGAGATGTTCGGCGTTCTCTCATTTTTCCTTCTGCTTCCGCACCTTTTCAAGGACTAGGGTTTGGCCCAAATGCCCTAGACCTTGGCCCCTCGAAGCTGCTTTCCACCCCGGCGGGCGGGCGGGCGGGACCCGTGGCGACAGAGGGTGGGCGACGTGACCGACTGTCTGTGGTTTGTTCCAGAGCTGGTGATGCTGCTGGAGTGGTGGTCGGGCACGGAGTGCGTCATCCACACGGACCCCCGGGCATACCCCAAGTATGGCAAGGAGAACGCCATCGTCGTTCTGAACCACAAGTTTGAGATCGACTTTCTCTGTGGTTGGAGCCTGGCCGAACGCTTCGGGGTCTTAGGGGTAAGTGGCATCCCCGGCTCTGCTGCTCTTGGCTCTTTGCTCTCCGTGCTTCACGATTTGCAGGCGCCTCACCAGCCTTGGGGAAAGGGTCTTACCAACTGCTTTTCCTTCTTGCTCGGAATCAGGGTGCCCTCCGCTTGTGAGCAAGGATCCTGTTTATTCAGCCGTTAGGTTGTGCCCGCGTTTCTCCGACTCTCAGTTTGTTTAACCCTTACAGAACCTCTTGGGAGTCAGGAACACATACCGGCCCTTTTTTATTTTTTATTTTTATTTTATTTTTCCTGTTTTTTAGGGCTGGATGCCACTTCATAGTCTTTCCTCTTCTTCTTCTCCTCCTTTTTGTCACACCTGTGGCGTGCAGAAGTTCGCAGGCCAGGGATCGAACCTGCGCCGCAGTAGCAACCGGAACCACAGCCGTGACAATGCCAGGTCCTTAACCCACAGGGAACTCCAACCACTTCGTATTCTTAATCTCACTGCTCTGCTCCTTCCCTGGCTGCCAGGCAGACCCCACCTCTGCATGCCTGTCCTCGTGGGCCCAAGAAAGCTGGATGTCTAAGCGAGAGAGTTTGACCTGCAGGGTTCAGAATTAAGTAGAAAATCTTGCTTTACTCCACCTAGTTGGCTTCCTGGAACTTCAGCTGTGGTCTGGGGGCAGCTGCTGATTTTCTGGGCTTCCCAGGCGGCGTGGGTTCACGCTCAGAATGTGAGACGCCTGTCATTTGGGGCAGCAGCAAGTGTGCTGGACATAGAGGCACTTTCCAGGGCCTGTGCCCTGCCCCCCTAGTCCCTCTGTGGCTCTGTGACCACGAGCTCCTTCTAAATACTTTTTTTTTTTTTTTTGTCTTTTGTCTTTTTAGGGCCGCATGCACAGCATATGGAGGTTCCCAGGCTAGGGGTCTAATTGGAGCTACAGATGCCAGCCTACGCATAGCCACAGCAATGCCAGATCCAAGCTGCAACATACGCCACAGCTCATGGCAATGCCGGATCCTTAACCCACTGAGCGAGGCCAGGGATCGAACCCGCAACCTCATGGTTCTTAGATTCATTTCCGCTGCGCCACGACGGGAACTCCACGAGCTCCTTCTAAAAGCATCTTTCACCTATGTGTGCTCTTTCCAATCCTTGTGGTATTGTTGCTATTTCCTTTTTACAAATAAACTGCCAGAGCCTCAGTTTGGGTAAAGAAATTTGCCCCAGGCTAGGACAGCTAAGTCTAATTTCAGAGCTGCCACTCGTTTCCTCCTGGATGGTGTTGGGAGGAAAAGCTGTGGGGGAACCTTTGTGTCGGAAAGTGACCAGGGCAGCCTGGGAGGGACAGGCCGCCAGTTTCCCCTGGCTCACGGTTTGTGCAGGGCCCACTCTGGGGAGTAAAACCCTCAGTACCCTCAGGGGACCAGGGATGGGGCAGCAGGAACTGACGAAGCAGAGGCACAAACAGGGATGCTCGAGGAAACGACCGGAGTCTGCAGACACAGTACAGGGAAGAGGGTGGACCCCACGAGGGGCTTGGAGGAGAAGTCACGTGGAGAGAGGACCTGGGACTGGAGGGGGAATGGGGGCTGAGAAGGGGAGGTGTCCTTGTGGTGACCGCCTTAGCACTTTCAGCATTTGATTAGCAGAGACTCCGAAATCCTGATCCGTTTACAATCAGAGCCCAAGGGTGCAGATGCATTGAAGGTTATTAAGCAGGGACTGCCCGTTGTAGCTCAGTGGGTTAAGAACCTGACTAGTATCCATGAGGTTGCAGGTTCAATCCCCAGCCCCACTCAGTGGGTCAAGGATCCAGTGTTGCTGTGAGCTATGGTGTAGGTCGCAGATGCGGCTCAGATCTTGCATTGCTGTGGCTGCGGCATAGGCTGGTGGCTACAGCTCTGGTTCAACCTCTAGCCTGGGAATTTCCGTATGTCACAGGTGCAGCCCTAAAAAGAAAAAAAGTAATAAAAAATAAAATGGTAAGTTAGTAAGCAGAACAGTTGTCCTACGCAGGGACTGTTCACCTGGCACCCTGACTTCCTGATGAAAGCCGTGTCCGTCAGAGTTCATTTCTGACTCTTAAACACCACACGGCAGACATTGCATGTGAGGGCATGAGCTTTGCCCCTTGGGCTGGAGACCGGCCAGGAGTTTGAGGAACTTCACGCAGCGAGGCAGTGGGCGGGTGCATCTCCCCTCGTGGAGTCCGGGTAGCCTTGCCGGGTGCCGTCAGATTGTCTAGATTCTTGCTGAAGTGCTTCCTGGAGCCCCCAAGGTCCTGGCAGCAGTGGAGGGAGGATGGGGAGGGGGCAGCAGATGACCTCATCATCCTACTCACCCCCCCCCCTCCAGCACCAGGAAACAGTTGGTGTGATGGCTTTGGCTGTCTCTGCAAATTCTGATGCAGCCACGTGCTGACAGAGGCACTGGGAGAGGATGAGAGAGGGTGTCAGTGACCTTGTGGGGGTTGGGCCAGCTCAGGTGGAAGCACCAGGCTGTGTTCTCCAGGGAGGACTTTCTCCCTGCGTGGCAGGGAACCATTTAGCATCTTTGGGTGTTCCCTCAAGGGCGCGATGCCAGACGAGCAGCCCATATACTCCTATGACCCTTGAAAGGAATGAAACAGCATCTTGTTATGTGACTTGTTCAGCAGTACTTCTGTCTTAATTGACCTTCAAAAAAACTAACCTGATTCATCTTTTTTCTTTTGCTTTTTGGGGCCACACTTGCAGCACCTGGAAGTTCCCAGGCTAGGGGTCACATCGGAGGTATTGCTGCCAGCCTACACCACAGCCACTGCCACGTGGGATCTGAGCCGCCTCTGCGACCTACACCACAGCTCACGGCAATACCGGATCCTTAACCCACTGAGTGAGGCCAGGGATGAGCCCGCATCCTCATGGATACTGGTTGGGTTCTTAACCCGCAGAGCCACATGGGAACTTGCCACGATGGGATTCTTTCTAAAAGTAAAAAGAGGGTGCTGCTTTCAGTCCTTTTATAAGCTTTTACCCATGAGGTCCTTCGGGTGGCCTGTCCCCGAGGCTCTGGTACCACGGGAGCTGGCATTGCTGGCGCAGACCAGGCGGCGAAGGCTCTGGTTACTGCCTTTCGGGGGTTCGCTGGCTGCCTCCTCCCTGGGGTGCGGGTGACCCGTGGACAGCCCAGGGCGTGCGGTGCCAGGGTCATGACTCCCGAAGCTTCGGTCCTGTTGACGGAGCTTCCGCCCCAGGAGAGTAGGTCGTGCTCTTTCACAGCGGCCCCAGAGGGTCCCCTAAGATCGTGTTGCCGGGTCTCTGCGCAGCGCCAGGGCCCGGTCAGCTCTCCGTAAAAGCAGCTGTTCTTGTCCGTTTTTATCTGCTCGGTTCGTGTGGCTTGGCTGTTACCCCCGAGGCCAAGTGGGATGTTCTTGTCGGGTGTTTAAAGAGGCCTCACGGGTTCGTTGTCTACAGCAGCGCCACAAGCCCCAAACCTAGTGCCTCAAAAGAAACTCCACTTATGCCCGCTTGTGTGGTCTGGGTCCCCGGCCCAGCTCCGTGGGGTCCTGGCAGGGGTGGCTCATGAGGCCGGGTGATGGCCTTAGCTGAAGCGTCGCCGTGCCGTGATCTGCCTCCAGGCTTGTCTCTGTTTGTCTCAGCCTGATCCTCCCCCGGCTTCTGCTCAGGTGTCACTTGTTCCGCGGGGTGGGGTGGGGCGGGGGCAGGGCAAGACAAGAGTGACGGGGAGAAAGCACCCAAGGCAGAAGCCACAGACTCCCTGTAGCCACACCTCGGAAGTGGCAGCCAGCACTTGTGTTGTAGTCCACGTGTCTGAAGTGAGTCGATGAGCTCAGCCCGCGCTCCAGGAAACAGGGAGGGACACGCAAGGGTGCCCGGAGGTACCAGGAGGCCAGGGTCACCGGGGCCACCGCGGCAAGATGTTTAACCTTGAACCTCAGGTCTCCATTGACTTAGTATTATTTACGGAATCCCGTAGAGCTTGGGCTGAAGCCCTGCCGCTTGTCTGCGCACAGGGAGAAGCAGAAGCAGGCTAGAAAGATGGTTCCTAAGCAGAGGGCACTCACGGAGCTCCCTACTGCCTTCTAAACACGAGGACACACGGTGGTGACAGTGGCGACTGTTGCAGATTCAGAATATTCATCTGACAAGCATATGTGTATATTTCCTGCAGAATACACTGTGCTGGGAGTTCCCCCTGTGGCTCGGCAGGTTAAGAACCTGACCAGTATTCATGAGGATGCAGGTTCCATCCCTGGCCTTGCTCTAGCGGGTTAAGGATCTGGCGTTGCCACGAACTGTGGTGTAGGTCACAGACGGGCTCAGATCTGGCACTGCTGTGTCTGTGGTGGAGGCTGGCCGCTGCAGCTCCAATTCGACCCCTAGCCTGGGAACCTCCATATGCTGTGGGTGTGGCCCTAAAATTAAAAAAGGCGGAGAAGACGACACTGTGCTGGTTGCTATGGAGATACAAGGATGGATTGAAAGCTGCAGCCCTTGCTCTCAGTGACTCTGTAGTATACACAGGCAAAGAAGGGGTGCATACTGGCCACACAACTTGGGGGTTGAGCGATCATAGTGGGGGGATGTGTCCCCTGGGGTGCCCTGTGTGTTGGATATCTCACGTATTTAACCACAGGCCACTCCGTCACACAGCAGCTTTCTGGGGGTCCTCTGTGACTCTGAGTGTCCGTGCTTCGTTTGCTGGGCAGGGCCGGAGGTCCAGGGAGCAGCTGGGCCACCGTGGTGAAGGCATGTGGTTCCCGAGCGATGAGAGATGCTGGTGAAGGGGTAATTATGAGGCGAGGGAAGGGGGTACCTGAGGGGAGATCCTGAGTGACAGGCCCCCTCAGCGAGGAGGCGGCCGGTTGCTGCGGTCCTGGGCTCTGCTGACCGATTCTTCCGCGGTTGGGCCTGGCCAGGCAGACACATCGGCCCTCCCTCACTGGCCGCCAGCCCAAGGTCAGTGCAGGGCGATGTTGGACTTACTAACCCAAATCAGAAAGAAGATGATATAAACCCCAAGAAAATCAAGAACTGAACCCAAACTGTCAATGTTGTGATTTGATTTTGCCAGGATGCTTCTGGTCTTTTCCTTGAAGTGGGCCTCCTTCTGTGCAAGATCACATATGTCTGAAAACCCACATTTCTTAAAGTTTGATTATAAAGGGACCACTTTTCTAACTGCAGAAAGCAAGCCAATGAAGATGGGTTTAGATCGGCTACGTGAATGTTATTTTCTGTAAGCCGCCCTCAGTTACCACCGCGCTCCCCCAAGTTATAGGCTTCCTGTGTTTTGTTTTCAAACACGTAAAACTCAGCACAGAAGTGGATCCTCTGAGAGACGGATTGGTGCCTCGTGTGCTCAGGTACCAAGAGCAGATATTTCTGTTTCCCTCTGACTCCAGAACAGTTCTCTGATGCAGGTGGCAGGGGCGAGACGGGTGTGCAGGCAAAACTCCCAGTGGTTGTGAGCCCCACACGTGCGACTCACACCTCGGCTCTGCATTTACCAGCTCTGTGACCCTGGGAAGCTTATCTGACTTTTCTGAACCTTGGCTAACCTTTCCCACCTCCTGCTGTTTCAGGGCTGAATGAATACAAGTAAGATGTCTCGTCAAGTGCGTAGCACGGAGTAGGTGTGTGGTAATTATTAGTTTCTTCGACCTTAATTCATTTCCCTCCGTCACATGTTTTCTTACGAAAAGTAGGATAAGTTGTGGGGGATGGAAGAGAGATGGAATATTCTCTCAGCGGGCCTGAACCTGCTCTCCTGGCACTGGGTCCCAGGGAGACGAAATCTCCCCATCACTTTACGAAGTACAAGGATGAAGTCCACCTTCGTCCCAGCTTCTGCCTTCGTGCTTGTCAGGCGCTCTTTGGCTACAGCAAGATTACAAGTTGTTAGCTGTAGAGACCTGTAGTTTTCCTTCCAAGCAGCTACCCCTGCAGTCGTGCTTCTGTCGCCCTGTGAGGGGGGACCCCAGCATCCTCAGGTGTGTCTGCAGGAGACGCCTCCACTCCCCGCCCCACTTAGTCAGTTACCAGTTAACCTGCAGCTTTGTCTGCAATGCTCGCAGGCTCCACTCTTGCCCTGGGAGGGGACAGGGAGGCCACCTTTGACCTCTGAATGTTCACCAGCTGGGCCAAGCAGGCTGGGATCTGCCATGATGCAGATAAGGGCCCTGAGAGAGTAGGGACCAGGCGAAATCCCTTACAGCCCCTGGGGCTGGGCCAGTCACGGTGCCCCTAGAGCCTGAGAACGTGGCCTTCGGAATGACAGGGAGTCTGGAAATGAAAGAGAAGGAAGCAGTGGCTGGGAGGACGGCGCCCAGCATCGGCCAGGGCCTAGGGGTTCATTAACATTTACCACGAACTTTGGCCTCCGACGGGCTGGCCCGGCCCAAATTCTCTGCTTCTCCAGCTGCTGATCTGTGATTCTGGGTGAGTCACTGACCGTCTCTGAGCCTCAATTTGATCATCTGTAGAATGGGTATACCTGTCCTACCGGTTTAGAATTCAACAGCATTTGTGGAACGCGTCCCCTGTGTTTGGCCATGACCCCTCACGGGCAAGTGCTCTGACCTCCGGGGACTTGCCTCTGGGTCCTCTGGGACAGGTCTGTGGATTTTATGTCTTGGTTCTCTGTGAGATAATTTGCATGTTGGAAATTTTCATGTGAGAAAAACACAACTCAAACCCGTCAAAACGTGGAGAGGCTGTGCCTGAAAGGTGTCTGTGCCTTTTCTTCTCCCAGTGGGGATGATGCTTCTTTTTTTGAAGGTCAAGGGAGCAAGTGGCTGCTTATACCTTTCCCTGGTCTGCAGGGACTGGGGACTGTGGCCCATTGCCCCTCTGCTGAGCTTTGTAGCTGTCGAGGGAGGGATGGGGAAGAGGCGGGGCCATGCTCAAGTGTCGCTCTTGCTCGCAAGCCTCATGGGTTCAGGGGCACAGAATGACGCTTGTCACCAGGAGCACAGCTAAGGCCACCGGCCAGTCCGCATCACCGCCTCCGTCATCTTTGTCATTGATGGATGGCAGCTCTTTCAAGGAGGACCTTGGCCAATTCCAAAAATGGGGGTGAAAAATGTGGAACCCAATCCACCAGATCAGAAGCTGTCTTTGTGTCTTCCCTGTCCCCTCCTGCCACTGGATCCTTCCCCAGCAGGTCACCGCCGGCACCACGTGCAGCCTTGGGGATGCGCTGGCCGGGGGCTGCGTGGAGTGCTCCCAGTGCACCTGCCGATCTGAGCGTAGCTCTGGGCTCCATCATTTCTTAGCCATCCGACCCAGAGAACCCGCTTTGCCACAGATCCTAGTCTTTAAGGGGAGCGTATCCGCCCCATGCAGAGCCAGCAAGTTCCCTGAGGACTGGGTGAGGTCTGCGGGATGGGCTTAGCCAGCACACCTGGAGGTGGGCACGAGGACGACACAGCCTCCCCACCACCCCCAGATGTCCCCACCTGCCCCCCACCCACCTCCCGTGCCTGTTTCCCCACGGAGAGCCAGGCCCCCTTGTTCCTCGCCCCTGCGGGGCCGAGTTGGCACAGCCTTGCCCTCTAGCTGACCAGTGTGGCAGCTCCAGGTCGACGGCTCCCAGCCCCCGTGTGCTCAGGGACCATCCGCAGGGCCCTGAACATTTCAATGCAGTTCACTCCTCTTTCTAGTGAGCTCTTTCGGCCGCCAGCAGGGCCGCTCGGCCCCTTTCACGGACGCCCTCGGGCCCTTCTGTTTCAGGGCTCCAAAGTCCTGGCCAAGAAGGAGCTGGCCTACGTCCCCATAATCGGCTGGATGTGGTACTTCACCGAGATGGTCTTCTGCACGCGCAAGTGGGAGCAGGACCGCAAGACCGTCTCCCGGAGCCTGCTGCACCTGCGCGATTACCCGGAGAAGTACTTCGTACGGGCGCCCCGCCCTCCCGCAGGCCCCGCCCCGGCCGGCCCCGCCCTCCCGCAGGCCCCGCCCCCGGCCTCCCGCCCGCCCCCCTTCCTCTGAGCTCAGGGTGCCGGGCTCCGCCCCGGGGTGCCCTTGTCACCCTTACACACACGCTCACCCCCCTGCCTCCTCGGCCTCCCCAAGTGTAAACCCTTTCTCTCCGAAGCTCCCCGGCTCTTGAACACGGTAGGCGCGGGGTGGCCTGGGCGTGTGCGGCCTCGGGGCTGTGTCGGAGGGAGCCCGGGGCCGTGTGTAAGGGCTGCTCTGTCCCCTCCAGTTCCTGATTCACTGCGAGGGCACGCGGTTCACGGAGAAGAAGCACCAGATCAGCATGCAGGTGGCGCAGGCCAAGGGGCTGCCCAGCCTCAAGCACCACCTGCTGCCTCGCACCAAGGGCTTTGCGGTCACCGTGAGGAGTTTGAGAAATGTAGGTAAGGACCAGCCCCGGCCCCGGCCCTGCAGCGAGGGAGCCCGGCCCCCCGGCGCCCCAGACGTAGCGCCGCCTCCCGCCCCCCTGCCCCCGACCTCGGCCAGAAGGCAGGAGGGGGGACGTGAGCACACGTGGGTACGCACGCGCGCGCACCCCAACACACGAACTCACTCTAAGCCAACGCTGCCCTCCGCTGCCCCACGCATGAACACACACACACACACACACACACACACACACGAACTCACTCTCACAGCCAACGCTGCCCTCCGCTGCCCAGCGCTGGGACTGCAGGCTGCGGCCCATGCTGGTCCCTGGGCCCCACACCGGATTAGCCCAGATTTTTATTTTATTGTACTAGCTGCCCCCAGGCAGTGAACTCTGTGACTTTGCCATCTGTCTGGCGGGGCCTCAATTACTGTCTGGAGCCCTAAATGACCGTAGGTAAGGATGAGAAGCAGGGAGTGGCGAGGCTTTGTGTCCCTTCTTGAGTTTGCAAACACAGGGTTTTTCCCCTTGCCTGGCCTGCGCCCGGTGTGTGGGTGGGGCCGCAGGAGTGTCAGCTGCTGTCAGTGAAGACCTTGAGGTCCCCACTGCCCCAGGCAGCCCTGGCTCCCCGCCCCTGCCCGGATCCCTCCCCTGCTCGGCTGCCAGGTTGGCGCTTCTGTGAAACCTCTTTGGTGTTGCAGGTGGGCCTGAACGAGGAACCCTGGGGAGGACCCAGCAGCATTAGTGTCTGGCTCATAATAATCAAATGTGGGCTGTAGGTAGCACCTCCTGCCGCCCCCTGAGCCCCCCTTCTGGGCCAGGTGGCGGTGTCCAGCTACCAGTTCTGCTTTTCCCCTGCCTGGGTTTGACCAGTGAGACTCCCTGACTTGAGCTTTGCCTGCAAGCTATCCCACCGCCATCAGTAATAATAGGAAGAAGAATCATAATCAATAGCAGGGCAGGTCTGATATGCTGGCAGCGAAAGCTCCTCACATGTAGCATGGCCAGAACATGTGCTGCCAAATGCAGTGAAGGAATTTTTTAAACTTTCAAGTCACAGATAAGGAGTCGGGCTGGGTGATAAAGAACTTCTCCCGAGTGACTCCGCTAGACCCCAGCAGGCCAGGGTCACACCCGGGCTGGCGGGGCTGCCAGGGCGCTCTCATCCTTCTCCTGGGCCTAAGCAGATGGATGGATCTAGTGCCAGGCCCAGTTCTGTCACTTCAAGACCTTGGGACTTCTGGGGAAAAGGAGGGCGTTGTGCAAATTTAGGCTGTTCTCTGGGGAATCCTGTCCCATCCTTGATTATTCCAAGTAACCCCCAGCTCTACGGCAAGCATCAGGCTCCTGTGTAAGAGCAGCCGGAAGAAAGAGCCAGGAAACCACTGAGCCCCGGGAGCTCTCCTGCCCCTCGCTGCCCTCAAACCCTGTGTCTCTACAGCCAAACCCTGTGCAGCCTGATGCCTTGGATGCAGCGTCATTTCACGCTTAAAAAGGCTGAGCAGTGCGCTACACATGCAGGTTGTTCTCTGCCAGCCTTGCTCTGCCTCAGGAGGGGACACTTCTCCCTGCGCCCTCCCCCAGAGGACAGGGGAGTAGTTTCAGTTCCTTGGGTGGAGGGGTGGGTGGGGACTCTCTGCTGGCACTTTAGCTGAGCTCCCGCTGCCAGAGCATCCCCTGGAGACCCCACGTGGTGGCCGGCGGTGGGTAGGAAGAAATGGATGGTGATTTCGGAGCCTGGGTCCTTCACGCCCCCAGCCAGACCAAATGACTTCCTGGCCACCCATCACCCCTGCTCACCTGGGTGATGGCACTTGCAGGTCTGCAGAGCTCTTGGCAGTGTCCACTGAGACCGTGCTGGGCTTTCTGGGAAGTTCCAGCAGGTCCTGAGTCCCATTCTCCGGGAGGGCTAGGCTTAGGGTGGACTCTCCGGAGGACCCCACCGTTGGGAAAAGGTGACCCTGGGATTCCTACCCAGACTAACTCCCAAACTCAGGTTCATCCCACTGCCCGGTTCCGGCTTACTGACTCTGCAGGAAGGGCCGTCCACCCACCCCTCATGTGTCCTGCCACCCAAGAAGCGTTCATGGAGCCTGGTACAGGCCCTGGGGCTGCAGTGGTGAATCCTGACATGACTTTGAGTCTGCCGACAGGTGGACTCACCCTTCGGTAGACCCATTCATATCACACATGCCTGCTTCTCAGCCCTGTTGCAACTGACTTAGGACGTTTCCAGTACCTTATTTTAGTTTTGTAACTCTCTTATTTTTCTAGAGGAAAAATGCACATAGAGTGGTTAGGCTGCCCTAGCTCAGACACATCCTTAGATAGCATCCTTGGGGTCGTTTATCTTACTGTTGCTACTTGTGTAAATATTAGTGTCTGTTGAAGGACCTACGGCTGGGACATTGCAGTACTGCTTTCAGCTGCGCTGACCTCAGCAGTGAGTGAGTGCTCTTACCGAGATGCAGTGTGCTTTTCTGATGCTGGCATGTGTTCACGTGTTGGACGGGGACACGGGCGGTACAGAAAAGCATGAGGAAGGAACCCGTCGGCCTTTCACGCCAAGATAATCCGCTCTCAACTTGATGATTGTTTTCCAGTGTGTATATCTACAAACCGAGATTGGGTTCACACGCTATATACTGCTTTGTATTTGTTTTATTTTTTTTATAGTTTCAGCTGTATATGACTGTACACTCAATTTCAGAAATAATGAAAACCCAACACTGCTGGGAGTCCTAAATGGAAAGAAATATCACGCAGATTTATACGTTAGGTAAGTTGGCTCCACTTCCTTTCCAGAAAATCGAGCGCCCATCCCCAGGGAAAGAAATGACGGATGAGCCGCACACCTTCTTCCAGGGAAATGTGTTCATATTTTCTTGTCTGCGGGCCGAGTGGAAACGCACGTGCTCACGGTGCTGTTTATATTGAGAGAGACGCAGGCCCCGTTTTAAATAATCCCGATGCCGTCCCACCGGCTCGTTCTCATCAAAGATCCCGTGTCCAACTTTAGTCACTGTCTGCATATTTCAGCCTTTTTCATTACCGTGAGTTCTGTTTCGGTGACTTGTGATCTTTGATGTTGCCACTGCGGCAAAAAGATGACGACTCACCGAAGGCTCAGATGATGCTGAGCATTTTTTTTGTCTTTTTGTCTTTTCTAGGGCTGCTCCCGCGGCATATGGAGGTTCCCAGGCTAGGGGTCGAATTGGAGCTGTAGCCGCTGACCACAGCCACAGCAACACGGGATCTGAGCCGCATCTGTGACCTACACCACAGCTCACGGCAACGCCGGTTCCTTAACCCACTGAGCATGGCCAGGGATTGAACCCGCAACCTCATGGTTCCTAGTGGGATTCGTTAACCACTGCCCCAAGACGGGAGCTCCTGGTTAGCATTTTTTAGCGATAAAATCTTTTGCTAGGGTGTGAACACTGGTTTTTAGACCTAATGCTTCTGTATCACAGGTGGCAGTGTCGGCATAACTTTTATACGCACTGGCAAACCAAAAAAAAACCTGTGACTCGCTTTCTTGGGATACGTGATTTCTGTGGTCAGAACCCAACCAGCAATCTCTCTGAGGTGTGCCTGTATTTTTAAAGAGTAATTTTTTTTTTAATGGCCACACCCACAGCATTTGGCAGTGCCCGGGCCAGAGACTGAATCCAAGCCACAGCTTCAGCGACACTGGATCCTCCAATCCACTGCACCAGGCTGGGGATGGAACCCATGCCTCTGAAGTGATCCGAGCGGCTGTGGTTGGGTTCTTAACCCACTCTACCATGGTGGGAACTCCCAGAGTCATTTTTAATTATGTGAAAAACTTAACTCGTTAGAAGATGAAATCCCACAGTTTGCTCTCTTAACAGGCAACAGCGGTGGACAAATTCTAAGAATGTGTCCTGGAGTTCCTAAGTGGCTCCGTGGGTTAAGGATCTGGCATTGTCACTGCTGTAGCTCTGGTGTAGCCGTGGTGTGGGTTCAATCCCTGGCCTAGGAATTTCTGCATGCTGCAGGCACTGCCAAAAAAAAAAAAAAAAAAAAAAAAGTGTCTCATTACTAAGATGGTCATTGGTCCAGAGTAGGAAATGAAATGAGCCCGAGACAATCATGATGGTTGCAGAAATTCACATGAACAAGATCAGGTATAAATGACCATGCCTCGAGGTCACCAAAGCTGGCAGCCTGAGAACAGACAGCAGTACGTATGGACCAGGAAACGTGACCAGTGACTTCCTTGCTCAGGATGGGCTGTGTGCAGGTGGCCGAGCCTTAGCGCTGGTCAGCCCCCAGCCCAGGGCCGCCCTGGAATCTCGGCACCCCCAGGGAGCATGGTGCCTGAGCCCCTGGGTTCTCCCCTGCTGGGGGACTGTCCCTTCACCAAGACACAGGTCGCGTTATGCGTCAAAACCCTGGCAGAAAGTCTGCCTCTACGGAGCCCAAGAAGCCAGAGGCCTTAGGTCATCGCCTGCCTGAGAGCAGCGCAAGCGTGTTAGCACCTCCCCGGGGGCTGCGTGTGTAGGATTATCTCCCATGGCAGGTGGATGCTGGCACTGGCTGCCCTCTGTGGAGAGGCGGGCAGCAGGTGTTGGGAGCTCTTCCGGGAGGGGGAGGGGGAGTGGCGGGGGGAGGGGGGGCGGTCCTCCCTGGTGGGCCCGAGTCGTTGAAGCGGGCTCTCGGCCGTGACTGCATAGGGACCAGCACTTGCCCAGCTTGCATGCGGCTCCCCCGCTTTCAATCCACTGAATGACCCTCTTCCGCATTACCCGGGCTGCCCCGATGGAAACGGGCGAGAGGGGGTGGGCATTGTTGTCTTCGAGCCCGGGCTGGGGGCCCCGCCTTGCTAGCTGCTCTCTGCTTCGCAGGCGGATTCCTTTAGAAGAGGTCCCCGAAGACGAGGACAAGTGCTCGGCCTGGCTGCACAAGCTCTACCAGGAGAAGGTCAGTGCGGCGGGCCGGCCTGCGCCACCTGAGGGCTGGTGTCTGGTGGCGCCGAGGGCGCTTAGGGCGCTGGGAGGAGGGGGGCGTCTCCCGCCCCCGGAGACCTCGCAGCGGAAATGAGTGACCCCGGGTACTGCGGCTGCGCCCCTCGGCCGCGGGGAAAAGAACGTATTTTTCAAGGGGGCTTCACAGAAAGAATGGGACTGCTTCGCGGGCGTGGTGAGCAGACACGGAAGTGTCGGCCCCCAGAGCCCTAGTGGATTTTCCCAAAGGGGTCTGAAGGCAAAGCATTCTTGGGGGTGGGGTGGGGTGGGGGGGGTGTTCCCTTGGGCCGTGATGCTCTGGGGCCATCATCTCGTTGCCTGTCTGGTCTCAAAACACCACCAGCACAGGCAGGACGGACCCACGAGGGTGTTGATCTGTTCAGCGCCCCCTCCCCGCCTCCTGTCTGTGGTCCAGCCCCCTCCCCCCTAGTTCTTTTCCCTCCTCTGAGCAGAGTCTCTCGTAGTCTCTCTCCTCAAAGGCACGAGCTCGGCAGGGGCATCTAATTATTCTTGTCCGAAACCTTGATCTTCCGAAGGAGAGAAGCTGAGCTTCCCTCGGTGAGGAAGGCATTTGTAGGAGCAGGTCTCACTGGGAAAAACTTCCTTCTGAGCCGTCACACCTTTGAGACCCAAACCAGCTCATTATCTAGAGTCAAACCCGTCTGGTGGGTTTCTGATTTCCTTTCACCAAATTCTATGACTAGCGACCGGCTGGCACGTGCACCTTCTTTGGCCCGCTGTCCAAGAGCAGATGGTCACTCAGGTCCTCACCCAGGGACCCACACTGCAGCTGAACAGGACGTTGCACCCCACCCTTGAGAATGTGTTGGGACTTCCGTTCCAAAGACTTCTAAACACCTAACATCAGGTGAAGCAGAGACAGGCTTATAAATATGCTCAGGCTTTGGAATCCTGGTTTTCCCTTAGCAAAAAGTCGTTCCTGTGTTCCTGCAAAAATAGTTTTCCAAAGAGGGGTTTAAAACTCCACTCTCAGAGCCCGGCCGTTTTGGTCTTTCCTGAGTGGCTTATGGCTTATGGGCACAACTCTCCAGCCTCCTCTTACGGGTGGTAAAGGCGGCCTGGTCTGCCTGCCACCAGGTCATGGAACTGGGCCGGTTCCTGGGCCTCGGCCTCTGTGGCTTAGCAGGGTTGAGGGGACGCTGCTTCTATGGCCTGATCTGAGGACCTGTGGGTGGAAATGCCTGGCACTTTTTAATAGAAAGATTCTGAGTTTCCGAGGTTCTGTGCTCATGCCTGCCTGGGCCCTGACAGAGAAACACAATAGAAATTCTTTCCCTCTGGTTTCTGTGTGAGGCAGCAGTTTCCTTGTGCTGCTCTGGATTAATCGGTTAGTTAAAAAAAAGGCCCCTGTTTGTGAGAAAAATATGCTTTAAAAAGCCTCATAAGCGAATCCTTTCATGAAAAGCCAGATGAATAAATCTATAACAGATGGGGTCCCCAAAGTCCCTTGAAGCAAAGGCGGGTTTTTCCATCGGCAGTTTCCAGCCCCCGCCCTGCTCCGGCAGGACTGTGTCCTCCTGCAAACGGGCTGCTGGCCTTTCCCCAGAGGCCCCCTTTCTTCATGCTGCGGCCCCCCGATCGCCCTCTGACCCATGTCTCCTTAGGTGAGGGTGCTCAGTTTGGGGGGAACCACCCAGTTCTCGGCCCTCGCGCCAGCGGTGAAGATGCGAAGGTCCAGCGGAGGTGGGATCGGCCCCATCTTCTGGCTCGAGCAGCAACGCCGGGCCCGGGCCCGGGCCCGGTTCCGGTCCTTTCCCAGACCGATGGGCCTGCAGCCTGGCCTGCGGGTCGTGCACGGACCTCTGGGGCCGTCCTTCCCAAGAGGGGTGACCATGGAGCGGTGGGGAGAGGGGTCAGTGGTGCCTCCAGGGGCAAGGAGGGCGTTTCTCTGGTTCTCGTGTCAGCTCTGTTCCTGCGGGATCCTGCGTGGGTCTGGGGCTTGAGGTGCCCGCAGTCTTGGGGCCCACCACGTAGGGCACCGGTGCCGGCATCCCCTCCGCTGCGCGGTGTCGGAGGGCGGTGCGTGGGGTCCAGGCCTGGCGTTTCGGGGCAGCGGCTCGCAGGTTTCGGCGGGGGGCGAGGATGGCAGGGGGCCGCGGTGGGCGCGAGGTCAGGTGGCCCTCTGCCCTCAGGACGCCTTCCAGGAGGAGTACTGCCGCACGGGCACCTTCCCCGAGACGCCCATGGTGCCCCCGCGCCGGCCCTGGACGCTGGTCAACTGGCTCTTCTGGGCCTCGCTGCTGCTCTACCCGTTCGTCCGCTTCCTCGTCAACATGGTCAGCAGCGGCTCCTCCCTGACGCTGGCCGGCTTCGTCCTCGTCTTCTTTGTGGGTGAGTCCGGGGCCGTGGCCGGGGAGGGTATTGCAGGGCTGGGGCCCTGCGATGACCATGCACGTCCATGGGGAGAAACTGATCTGGGTTCGGGATCCCAGGCCTGGGCCACTTCCCGCTGCCGCCAGGGCGCCCTCTGCCCAGGCGGGTGGGGTCTGGGCCCCCGGATTGGCAGGGCTGCTGCTGAAGCCCCTCCAGGGGCGAGCTCTGCTCCCCCACCTCTGCAGAGGCTCCGCTCTGTTTCCAGCCACTTCGTCCTTGTCCCCCGCTGAGCAGGACTGACAGAGGCTCTCTGCCTTTCAGCACGGGTCTGGGCCCCCTTGGAGAAGTGTGGGTTGGCTGCCGTGCTTGGCGGTCGCATGGGGTTGCTGGGTCAGTCTTT
This sequence comes from Sus scrofa, assembly GCF_054392235.1. Taxonomy (NCBI): domain Eukaryota; kingdom Metazoa; phylum Chordata; class Mammalia; order Artiodactyla; family Suidae; genus Sus; species Sus scrofa. The sequence continues at coordinate 6,909,709 of NC_139383.1, forward strand.
CCACTCGGCCACACAGGCTTTATTTGACCAGTATGAGGTCTCTGACGCCTGCCCTCTCCCCCTGCGCCGCCACTTGTTTTTTTTGTTGTTTGTTGTCGTTTTTTTTGTCTTTTTGTCTTTTTAGGGCCACACTCACAGCATATGGGGTTCCCAGGCTAGGGATCTAATTGGACCTGTCTGGCCTAACCAGAGCCACAGCAACGCGGGATCCGAGTCGCGTCTGCAACCTACACCACAGCTCAAGGCAACACCAGATCCTTGACCCACTGAGCAAGGCCAGGGATCAAACCCACAACCTCATGGTTCCTAGTCGGATGTGTTTCCGCTGCACCACGACGGGAACTCCCAACTTGATTTTGCAATGGGGCAGCCAGGTGCCACTGCCCCCCCGGGGGGTGGACCCAGCCCTTCAGCAGCGGCTGCAGCAGGAGGGCAAACACAGACCCCGCCCCATGGAGGAAGAAGCCGGGGTCCCACAGACAAAGGCTGGGGAAGGGCTGCCAGGTGCCAGGTGAGTAGAGCCCAACACGCCAGGGAGACGTCTCCAGCGGGGCATCTCCAGTGCTGGCCCCAAAGCCTCACCCCCGAGAGCCCGATTCTTGCAGCTGTCTGCCCTGAGTGCCTGTCTTGGTCAAAGCCTTTCAGCCCTGGAGCCCGTGGTTCACTCTGCAGCACCGTCAACTCCACTGTACACAAGTTCTAATACTGGGACAGAGGCTCACGTCCCCGCCGGTCTGGAGCCGGCTCAGGTTGCAGGCAGCCCCGGGTGACTGGCGCACGGGCCATATGAGCTTCAAACGTGGTGGACTCGCTGGCTCTCCGAGAGGACATGAAAACAATGCTAATGCTCCGTCAACAGGCTCATGAGGACTTGGAGCTTTCGGCCACTGCCCACCTACCCACACTTAACACAGACCGGGCTGCCAGGCCCTGAGTCCCCTGCTGGGCACAGCACAGTGACTAAGACGTGATCTCTGGGAGTTCCCGTTGTGGCTCAGTGGGTTAAGAACCTGACTGGTATCCATGAGGACGCAGGCGTGATCCCTGGCCTCGCTCAGTGGGCAAAGGAATCGGTGCTGCCACGAGCTGTGGTGTAGGTCGCAGAAGAGGCTGGGATCTGGCATTGCGGTGGCTGTGGCACAGGCCAGCAGCTGCAGTTCTAATTCGACCTCTACCCTGGGAACTTACATATGCTGCAGGCGCGGCCTAAAAAGCAAAAAAAAAAAAAAAGGACGTGGTCCCTGCACCCAAGGAGCTCGCCCGGCCTCTCAGAGGGGAGCTCCAGCTGCAGCTCCTGGGCTCTAGACCTGTTTCCCAGGATCCTTGTGGTTAAACCTGGATCTGGTGTGTGTCCTGCACTTTCTCTGTTTGGGCCAAATCCCGCTGTTGGAGAAAAGGCTTTCCGTGGAGGCAGGGACTTTGTCTGCTGCTCCAAAACTCGCGTCAGAGGCAGCGCTGGGACCCGCTGGGCCCCGAGTAGGCGGTTGATCAATTGCATTCTCCAGGTCCTGGCCCATCCTTCTGGAGGCTTTGCTGAAGGTGCCTGGGAGGTAGCACACTGCTTTCACCAAAGAATCCTCTTTGCCTCAGGGATCAGCACAGGAAGCAAGCCCCTGGGTATGGCCGGGGACGGCTTACCAAGCTCGGTGCACTTCCAGTGCTGCAGGATTAAAGCTCGCCCCCGGAACAGCCTTGCTGTTTTCACGTCACTTAGTCTGATTAGACCCCCCATGCCTGTGCTCAAGGGCAACTGTGAGGCCGGGACTAGGAAATGAGCCCTGAGTCCGCCAGCTGGTGCTTGGGAGTCAGCGACAGCTGCCCGCTCGGGTTCACTGGGCCAATCTCAGTGGAGTCCCTGCGGCCGCCTCCTAACCGCCCTCCTGTCTCTGCAGCTTCCATGGGGGTCCGATGGATGATCGGCGTCACAGAAATTGACAAGGGCTCCGCCTACGGCAACATGGACAGCAAGCAGAAACACAGCGACTGACCCGGGACGCGTCACCATCCAAAGGGGACCTTGGGGGACTGGTGGACACTGCCAGCATCCTTGGTGGGACCCAGTGACAAGGCTGGGGGAGCCCCGCTAGGGAGGCAGGGGCTTGGTCCTCGAGCCAGGAGGGGTGAAATACGTGTTTAAATCCTTTTCCCCCATGTGCTTTAGTGGGCTTCGGTTCTCCTTCTTTCCGCGTGAGTTTGTGCCTGTGTGCGTGTGTGTGAGAGAAAGGACACATGTGAGTGTGCCAGGCGGTGCGTGTGATCACTGAGAGGGCATCTGAGGTGCAGGGGGAGGGCGGAGACGGGGAGCTCGGGGGGAGTTTCCGTTCATCCTTTGGTGCTGAGTTTCTGTAACCCTGGATGGCCAGAGCGTGAAAGGCACTTTAGGTAAGATGACTAAATTAAGCCTCCAAAAAAAAAGAAAGAAAACTAAAGTGTTTGGCTCCTCTGTGGTGTGTTCACATAGGCCGCCCCTGCCTTGCTCTCTGGACCACAGGGCTCGGGGGCGCTCAGGATCTGGAGCAGGCGGCAGGGCCCGGCTGGTTAGAGGTGGGCTCCGCCCAGCCAGGCTGCTGCAGCAGACGCCGGGGCTGGGGCCTCCTCCTTCCCGGAAGGGGCTGGGAGGCTGGCTGGGCGGATCGCAGGGGCGTGACTGGGCCCCGAGGGGCAGCTTTGGTTTCCCCAGTCTCCCGGCAGTGGCGTGTCCCCCGCCTGAGTCCTGAAGATGTGCCCAGCTAACTCCCTGAAGAAACGCTTCCTGAAACTGAATGTTCACATCAAGCCCGGGCGCTCAGCGGCGATTTGAGATGACTTTCCATCCCCTCGCAGCAGCAGGCCGGAATCGGGTCCCCGAACAAACGCAGGCTCACTCGAAAAGGGGACCGCAGGAGCCAAGGTGCTCCCGAGCGGGGTCAGACTGGGCCAGCGCCGGGGCGCGAGGACCCCTGGGGCTCCTGCTTTCCCTCCGGGCACCCAAGGGTTCCACTCCTTGGCGCCAAGGGTGGTCCCTGGAGCGATGGTCCCTGTGCGGGGCTTCGGCAGATGGCTGCCCGTCAGCAGAGGCCAAGTGCAAAACAGGGACAAAGAAAAGCGGTGATAGTCCCAGACCCCACGTGACTCCAGGCTGCGATGCCGCGGCACTCAGAGAAGCCCTCTGCCTGAGGGACGGTGGCGCAGCAATGCCACGACCTGCAGAAGTGAAACGGGAACCGCCAGGCTCGGTTGTGGGGAGAGAGTCTGGCCGGGCCTGAGTTGGCTCTCACTGGTGCCCCAAGGGCAGGCTAGAAGGCCCTGTGCCATCCCCGCCGGTTCTAAACGCACCTCCTCCGAAGAGCAGGGATCCGGGGCCGTTGGCTGGGTGTGCACACGTGGTCCTGCATGTTGCCGGCAGCTGGATGGGTCGTTCCTCCCTGGGGATCTCGTGGCTCCACGAAGGACAGAGGCGAGCAGGCAGAAGTGCCGGCCACGCTTCCAGCTGCGCGGTTCACCCTCTGCTGGTCGGCTGTGAGCCCTGGAGCCAGTCGCTTCACCTCTGTTTGTTTTCCCATCTGTAAAATGGGCGGTGAATGAGGCAGTAGGTGAACACACTTTAAGAATCCCTTAGTTAGAAGGGATCAAAGCTCAGAGAGTGGCCTCCTCGTTGCCATCCCCAAAACGCTCAAGACATCACCTTGAAGGGTCCGAAAATGTGTCATTTTTAAATCACTGTCATCTTCTTCACTGAACAGCCATCTAAGTTCTAACTCACCCACTCCTTCTGCCTGGAATGTAAAAGGGACCCACAGCCATTTAATTTTCTCCTGAACTGTTTCTGGGACCAAACACAAAACGTAGCAAGGAAAACAAGTCCCCTCACCCCCGTGTGGACCTGAGGCTCCAGGTCGGGGCAAGGCAGGCAAAATACTCTCTTGGGGAGGAACGGGCCCTCTTTCTGAAATTGCCTTACAAAGCCAGAGCGGGCAGGGCACCAGGCAGCAATCCTAACGGCTTTTCAGGTGCTGGGCCCTTCCAGCAAAATGCATTTTGCTTTGAGGCAGGGCCTGTTACCGCAAGGGCAGAGGCAGGCGTGCAGGACAGTCATTCCTCCCCGAATCCCCGCCCAAGTTCCCGGCTCACCTTCACCTGGGTTCCGGTGCCCAGGGCTTTTACTTTTCTAAGAATCAAAAACCTGTGGACTTGAAGCCATCTCTCTGTCCCCGAGCAGTGCATGATGAGACGTGAGTGCCAGGTCCTGTCTGTCCTGGCAGCCCAAGCCAGCCCGGCTGGGCCTGCTGGGAAGTCCGATGTGGGAGAGGGCAGTGCAGTTTCCTGCAAACTGGAGACCAGGGCAGGGTCCTCCCAGCTGTTCAGGGCCACATCCTAGAACCTGCAACAATCTGTCTTTACGGCCACACTCCTGGCACATGGAGATTCCCAGGCCAGGGATTGAATCCCAGCCACAGATGCAACCTACAGTGCAGCTGTGACAATGAGGGATCCTTTAACCCACTGTGCCCAGGCGGGAGCCAACCTGCATCTCAGCAACCTGAGCCCCAGCAGTGGGATTCTTAACCCACTGTGCCACAGCGGGAACTCTCCTCCCTGCTGCTTTGAGGCAGGGAGTTTAAGGCACTTCTAGGAAACCAAGTCCACAGAGAGTTTTTATTAAAAAACACCGGCCATGCGAAATACGTTTAAGGCAAGTGGGCCGATTCCGTGACTAGAGGTCAGTGTGATTAGCTGTGCAGGGGGAAGAGAGGCACTGAGTTACCTGCTTCCTTGCTCAGTCCTGCTGGGACAGCTGCCAACTGCTGTATTTGCTAAAACAAAACCTCTTTAAAATAGCTACTCGTGTTTAAAACTTTTAAATCACTAGCATTTTTCTACTATATCCCTGAGTGCACCTGAAAGTCAGGGATGTAAGCCCTTCAGTGTGCAGCGGACGTGACAGTCGCAGAAAGGGGCCCCTGTTTCTTTCGGGGCGGAGCGGGCCGCTGAGCTGGCCCCCCAGGCCAAGCGGAGGCGGCTTTTGAGGCTTTAAGGTCCGACTCCGACTCACAAGCAGGGACGGCGCTGGGGAGGAATCAGTGCGACGTCTCCGGGGCACCTGTTCCCGCTCAAACCAGAGTTGAATCCAGCTTCCTCCAGGGCGCACGTCGGCCTTGGGCACAGCTGCCGGGCCACACCGGGGAGGATGAAGTCTCGGGGTGCTCTCATCACCTGAGCACGGCTACAGGAGGGCAGTGCCACTACCTCCTGCCGTTTCTAGGACCACAGGAGCGGGACAGGCCACAACTCCAGGGCCCAGCCCGCACTTGGCTGCGTACCGCCCCTCTGCTGAGCTCCTGGGAAGGCCACCTGCCAGTGCGACCGGTCACTTGGGTTGTCCTGTTCACACCAGTGCCACCTCCTTCAGCAAATGTTTTCGAGGTTCAACCGCAGCGGTGGCCACGCGCTGTTTACAGACGGCAAACAGAGGCGCTTGCGGCACGTGTTCAGTGCCCGGGGCCGCGGAGTGGGCAGCTGGTCCTCCTCCAAACGAAACGGTCCTGACATCAGCGCTGACGTGAGACACGAGGGCCGCCTCAGCTGCGAAAATCTCTCCAGGCTTGGGGGCACTGGCTTTGCCTGTGCCTTTGGGGATGACACCACGGTATCTCTGCGCTCTGCCGCCCACGAGGTGCTTGCAAAGGGGGAAGCTGTGTCCGTGACTGAGACAAAGTGCTCAGGCGGACACAGGGCTGTGAGCACCTGCCCCGGCATCAAGATGCAGGTTCCTTTTCCACCCACGCCAAGGAATCATTTAAGGATGTCAGTTCAGCTGCTAACACCCCCTCTTTCTGGATCCTTCTGCACCTTATAAAGGGGGATCGACAGGTAACTGGTTGCACCACAGGTGGGTGATTTCCTAAGATTATCTTCAGAGATGTAATATGAAAACATTTAAAAATCAATGGCTTTTTTTTGGGGGGTAGGGTGCCCAAGAATGAGTGAGGCTCAACCAGCATCCCTGCTGAGCATGCTAGACCAAAGGGGAAAGCAACGCTCTTTCCAGGGCCGGTCCCCCGCCCTCTGAAATGCCCCTGCCCCTGCGCGGAAGGCCGAGGGGGGGGCCGTCACCAGTTAACCAGCCGCCTGCCCTCACGTGATGCTCCTCTACAACTGCAGGGCTGAGGACCTGCAGCCAAGACCCTCTGGCCTGCAAAGCCAGCAACAGCAGTCTCCGGTCTCTACGGAAGAGGTCTGCTGACCTCACTCCAGAGATCACAGCGTCAGTAGTTGAGTCTGCGATTTTAAAAGAAAAAAGAACCTACTCCCTGCTTTTACATTATTTCTTTCTTTCTTTCTTTAACTTACTGAGAAACTATTTTTACAGGTGTTCCCATGGTGGCTCAGGGGAAACTAGTCTCACTAGCATCCAGGAGGACACGGGTTCGATCCCTGGCCTCACTCGGCGGGTTAAGGATCCGGTGTTGCCATGACCTGTGGTACAGGTCACAGACGTGGCTTGGATCCAGCGTTGCTGCGGTGTAGGCCAGCAGCTAACAGCTCCGATTCAACCCCTAGCCTGGGAACCTCCATATGCTGCAGGTGCGGCCCTAAAAAGACACACACACAAAAAAACAAAAAAAGAAAAAAGAAACTATCTGTACAGTAAGTTCAAGTTATATGCTCTATTTTTTTTTTTTTAAAGCAATTTAAGCTCAAAGCTTGCAGAAAGAAGGAAATAACAAAGATGAGTGTGAGGGAAAAAAAGAAATGGAAACCAGAAAAACAACAGAATATTAATGAAATCAGAATGGATTCTTTGAAAAAAAAAAAACAACAAAATCGATAAACTGTTAGCCAAGAAAAAAAGAAAACACAAACATTAAAATAAAAGTGTAGATATCACTATCAACCTTACAGAACTTAAAGGTATTATAAAAGGATACTATCAACAATGGTATGCCAACAAATTCAACGGCTTGGCTAAAATGGACATATTTCTAGAAAAATGTCAACTATTAAAAGTGACTAAAGGAGACTAGAAAACTCAAACAGACCTACAACAAGTAAAGAGACTGAATTAGTAATTAATTCCCACAAAGAGAAACCCGGGCCCAGTTGGTTTCACCAACGGATTCTACCAAATACGTAAAGAAGTACAGTAAATACCAATTCTTCACAATCTCCGGAAAAGAAGAGGACGAAAACTTTCCGACTCACGGTGTGAGGCCGGCATTATCCTGGCACCAAAGTCAAAGACACCACAAGAAATGAAAGCCACCCAGCAATACCCCCTAGGTCACACGAAAGCAGAAGTCCTCAACAGAACATTACAAATGACACAGCAAGAGTAACACCTAAACAGGACTACAAACAAGATCAACCAGGTCTCACCCCGGGAACACGCGATTGGCTTAGCATCCAAAAATTCACTGACGCAATTAACATACCATAGTCACAAAGGCTTAAGACCAAACGGTCACCTCCAGAGGTAAAGAAAGAGTATTTGACAAATCTGAACTTCTAGTCATGATAAAACTCTCAATAAGCCAGGAGCAGGGAAATACCTTCAACCAGATGTGAACGCCCACACCACCGCAACAGAACCGTGAAAGAACTAATGCTGCCCTCTGAGGTCAAAAACCATGACGAGGCTACTCCTGAGTCTCACCAGGGGTATCTGACGCTGAACTGTTCGGGACCCGGCGTTGCCGTGAGCTGTGGTGTAGGCTGCAGATGCGGATCCCACGTTGCTGTGGCTCTGGTGTAGGCGGGCGGCAACAGCTTCAATTTGACCCCTAGCCTGGGAACCTCCCAGAGGCCGCAGGAGCAGCCCTAGAAAAGGCAAAAAGACAAAAAAAAAAAAAAAATCATCTGTTCTGTTATATACTAGCAATGAACAATCTGGAAGTGAAGACATTTTCATTCACAGTAGCATGAGAAGAATAAAATACTTAGAAATAAACTTATTAACAAGTTCAAGAATTGTACGCTGAAAATTACAAAGCACTGCTGAGAGAAATTAAAGATTCAAATAAATGTCAGGATGAACTGTCCATGAGTTGGAAAACAATGTTCTATAGACACAGTGCAATCTATCAAAATCCCAGCTGATTTTGGGGGGGCAGGGGGAGGGGGAAAGGAATCGACGAGCTGATCCTAAAATTCATAGGAAAATACAAATGATCTAGAATATAGCCAAAACAGTCTTGGAAAAGGAAAACGAAGTTGAACTCACACTTCGAATCTTCAGAACTTACTACAAAGCTACAACTCATCAAGACAGTGTGGTTCTACAGAGGACACCCAGATAGAACAAGGGAACGCAGCTGAGAGTCCAGAAATAAACCCCTGGGGTTATGGTCAACTGATTTCAACGAGGACACCAAGAATAGTCTTCTTGACAAATGATGCTGGGTCCAGATCGTATCTACATGCAAAAGGATGAATTTGGACCCTTATCTGTTATACACATGAACTAAAAACAGAGGACAGGCCTAAACTCTTGGAAGAAAACAGAGGTGTCAATGCCCAGGACGTGGGGTCCAGTCATGGTTAAGATTCAAGAGCACATGCAATAAAGAACAAGCTGATAAACTAGACTTCAAAATAAAAACTTCTGTCCTTCAAAAGAAACCAGTAAAAATGTGAAAAGACAAGCCACAAACTGGGAGAAAAAACCCTTGCGAATCACTTATCCGGTAAAGGACTTTCATCCAGCATATACAAAAATCTCTCTTAACTCAATAAGAAGAAAAATAAGCCAATTTTAAAATGGACAAAAGATTCAATCAGACATCTCACCAAAGAAGACAGATGAATGGCCAACGAGCAAGCACAAGAAATGCTCACTGTGGTCAGGGAAATGCAGAGCAAACCACAATGAGATGCCGCTTTGCACACGCTCGAAGACTGTCACCCGAAAGAGAGGCAGCATCATGTGTCGTCACGGGCAGGGAGAAGCCAGAACCTGCACGCGCTGCTGGTGGGCATGTAAGATGGTGCAGCCACTTTGGAAACAGTTTGACAGTTTCTTAAAAAAAAAACTGAACATGGATTTACTGTAGAGCCAGCAGCTCCATGAGAAATGAAAGTGCAGGTCCACGCAGAGACTTGTACGTGAATGTTCAGAGCAGCATCGTTCAAAGTAAACAAACAGTGGAGCTAGAAAAGGAAGAAATAAGATGTGCGGCACATCCACGCAGCGGAACAGCATTCAGCAATAACAAAGGAAGCCGGACACAAAAGACAGCATATCAGAAGATTCTATTTATATTAAATGTCCAGAAAAGGCAGGTCTGTAGAGACAGTAAGTGGCTTGGCGGCTGCCTAAGGCTGGGGGTAGGAGTATAGGGAGTGACTGCAGATTGACACGCGGTCTCTTTTTTGGGGTAGTGGGATTGTTCTAAGATGGATTATGATGATGGTTGTGTGATGATACAACTATGCTGGAAAAATCACTGAACTGTATACTTTCAATATTACGTGAACTGTACTCAAAAAGCTGTTTAAAAAACTGAAGTAAAAAAAAAAAAAAAACCTCTAAGTGTACGAATCCGCCTGTGACCCCAGCTTTCTCCAGACATTAATTTCTATACGGAGGGGCTCTACCACCTGGAGGTGGGTGAACAAGAACCTGCCTGAGCACCCACTTGCCCAGAGCCACCTGCTCCGTGGTAAGGAGAAAGTCAGATGGCTTCTGAAAAGAGTTCAGGAAGCTTTAAGGTCAATCTTTAAAAAAAAATTTAATAGCAAGAAGAAATCAAAGAACACCAGCACTGACATATAATCTGGGCTATTTTAGAAAACTAATGGCTGAAACAGTTACATTCCGAGAAAGATGTTTTCTTGCCAGGAGATCATGCAGCCGTATTTACACGGACACAGCACCCACACGTCTTGGTCTGGAAGTGAACTGAGCCCGGCAGCAAGTGATAACAATACACACACTTAAAAGCCCCCCCCTCCGCCCCTTACAGCCTTGGTGTGGTTTCACGTCTCTCTCTCACCTTTTAGCCGGAGAGTCTAGGTCCTGAAGGAGCTCCCAGCCCAGTGGCCACACTGGCCCGTACCCCAGTGGAGGAACACGTGAGCGACAACGACAGACCTCAGGGGTCAGATACTGTGTCAGCTCTGAAGCTGGTAACCATTAAAAGACAATGTGGCGGAGCTTTCCTAAAATAAACCATTTATTGAAAAAAGAACCTTTTTCTTAAGTTTCATTGATCATCCTTTTGCATAACAAACCTGCGGCTTGCCCAGGACAACAAAAGGCAAGGTTTCAAGGTCAGTGCACTCGACAAACGGGAGATTAACAACAAGGCCCAGGACGCCTGGTAACACTACGAAAATACGACACCGATGTCACAGTGCCCAGTCACCTGAGAGCCAAGGTGACCGAGGCGATGGTCCGGGTACAGTAGTAATGGCACTTAACATGCAGCTTCTTTACCTCGCGGACACCGTCACTCGGGAGGCCCCGTGCCACATCAAACAAACAGGAGCAGCAGGAGAAGTGACGCTTGTCACCTGTGCAGTCTTCAGTCTTGGAAGGTTAAAAAGGCTTCTACTGCTTCTCAGCAGAGTCTTCATGTAAATATTACATACAGTAGTGATGAAGGGGTTTCCGAGTACACACACCACCAGGCCACAGGGGACGGGCTTCATTCTTCATCTGTGCAAACCTGGGAGGAGGCAGAGACAGCTGAACCCTACGGACCCGAGAGCCCCGCGCCAAGTCACAGGCAGTGTGTCCCGGGGCCTGGCTCAGAGCCAAGGCCGCACGCTCGCATACCGTGCATCGGCCGTGCTCAGCTACTGCTCTGTGCAGTGCTTTGAAGGCATTTTTAAGAATGTATCCGGACAATATCCGCTCAACAGAAACTGTTCTTATACTTTATAACGAAGAAATAAATTTTATTTAATTGTAAATCCCTAATATCTATCTATACAGCAAATCCATCTCCTGGTTAATTTCACTCACGCAGACATAATGTCACCCTACCCTCTGGCACATTCCTTTATCGGAAGATCCTCTGCAGGGCCCTGTCAGTGTTTTCTCTTGGGTTCCATTCTCATTCCACTTCTCCTCACGTAACCTTGCAGCAGTATTTCTGTCTCCCCAAACCACCATCTCCCCGGCCCGAGCCTCCACCAGCCGCCGCCTCTATCATCCCGGCGGATGGGACCTCCATAACCCGGTGACACAAGCCAGGAGCCTGGAGCCAGCCTGGACTCGTCCCCCTCGCGCGCTCCTGGCCAGGTGAACTCCCGAACATCGCCGAGAAGCCACCCCTGACTGCGTGCCCAACCCACGCCCTGTATTGGCAGCTTCCCACCTGCCTCCAGAGGGACGGTTCTACAGCACAACTTAATCCCGTCCCCCTCAACAATGGGTCCTTCCCCAGCGTCTCCTTTAGCCGTTTTCCACCTGCTCTGCTCCAGCAGGATGCACCTGCACGGCTCCTTGACGGGCTCCTTGACGGTCGAGAGCCTTTCCAGTCGCTTCCATTCTGCCACCTCCTTCCTCCCTTTCCTGACCCGGCTAAAGCCTCCCAAAGAGCTCAGGCATCTCAGTCTTAAGAAAGCAACAGCTGGGATTCCCTGACTGGATTAAATTCCTCCAACACGGCGCACGTGCCGTCATCACCGCTCCTGACGCAGGACTCCGCCACCGCCACCCCGTCTCTGCCCTTCTGGAGGGCGCGGCTGTTACCAAGCCCACACCCAGGCCGGCCGCCCACTCGGAAGAGGGAAAACTACATCGCGCAGCCGGTCCCATTTCACAGCCCACTTCACAGTCCCCGTGGAACGCCAACTGCCCAAGTGGATCAAGGGGCGGAACCTTAACCAACACCTCCCGGTAGACAAAATGAGCCCAACTCCCTGGCATGGTACGTTCAGCTCCTTTCTATTGCACACACAGGCATCTTATATCCAAGTTTCCCCATCTCCTTCACGCCAGATGCACACAGCACTCCCACAGTCAAACGCGGGGGAGGACTACACGGCAACGTGCCAAACCTTGATGAAGGAATGGTCCAGGAGCTGGCTGGCCGTCCACCTCATCCTGGGCTCACTTTCTAGGCAGTGAGCAAGGAAGTCCTTTCCTTCCGGGCTCAGTCTTTCAGGGATCGGTGGCTTATGCCCCATCCCCACCTTGTACATTATCTGGAAGTTGTGTTCATATTCATGCCAAGGTCTCTAAAAACAGAAAGGAAAAAGAAATCAGGTTTCAATACTACATAGCCATAAAAAAACGCCACTGCCCAACCTCTTTTGAGGCATCTCCATATTAATACATATTGAGGCCGGCAAACTTTTTTTTAAAGAGCCAAAGAGTAAATACTTTAAGGCCTGCAGGCCACACGGTCTCTGCCACAACTCTATTTAATTCTCCCACTGGTAGCATGAAGGCCTTGGGCAACATGTCAATGGGTGTGACCATGTGCCGATAAAACTTTATTCATAAAACCAGCGGGTGGACATAGTCTGCCTACCCCATTTAGATGTCCTGCTGGCCCAGCATTATCTAGATGCCATCGCCATGCAAAGAAGAAATGTCATATATAAAATGATAGAAAAATGTCAATAAAACATTAACAGTTATCATATAGGGATGTTTAGCACGCTACCTTGGTGAATGATTGGTACCAAATTCTTTTAGTGCACAGTTTAGATTATTTTATTATGATTATAAATGAGATTCATGGGGGAAAGAACTAAGTTTGTGTGGAATTCTAATTGGCGTACCACTGTTTAGTTATTGAGATTTATCGGCCTTTTTTTTTTTAACGGCCACACCTGCAGCACATGGAAGTTCCCAGCTGCAGCTGGGGCCTACGCTACAGCCACAGCGACCCCGGATCTGCCGCATCTGCGACCTACGCAGTTTGTGGCAACGCCAGATCCTTAACCCACTGAGCAAGGCCAGGGATTGAAGCTGCATCCTCACGGACACTATGTCAGGTTCTTAACTTGCTGAGCTAACCTGGGAACTCCGAGATAAATATTCTTCGATGTGAGAACCTGTTCTTTTTCTGATGTGTGGCTTGAGTGAAATAACAGAGATGGGGGCATCCTTCTACGTTAATGTTGGAAGAAAGAGTTTGATTTATTGAGCACTTCTTTTCAACAGCTACGAGGTGTAACCATCATTAAATGTCCTACTAACAACACTTCGGAGGTTCTAACTTTGTTGCTCTGTAAGTAATGCTACACCCTCCGTCCCACCCCGTGCCTTCAAACGTCAGTGTCACCGTCACTAGGAGTGTCACAGATCAGCTTGCAGCACTGTGGGACCCTCTGTTTCGCCCCGAAGCCTCCTTCCGCCTGCCCGCCTCCCTCCGTGTCCGGAGCCCCGCCGACTGCGGATCTTTTCCGCCTTTCGTGTTCTGTCTTTTCCGGAATGTCACACAGCTGGAATCATTTGGTACGTGGTGTTTCCAGACCGGCTGCTTTCACTTAGCAATGTGCTTTGAAGGTTTCTTCGTGTCATCTCAAGGGCCAATTTCTTTATGTTGCTGCGTAATAGTCCATTGCGTGGGTTCCCAGTTTATCCACCAGGAAGGTATCTTGCTTCCTTCCAAGTTGGGCAATTATGAACAGAGCTGATACAGGCCTTCCTGCGCCCGTCTCCGCAGGGACCTAAGTGTTGCGTATTTCCTTTCTTTGTAGCTGCTTGCTTCTGTTTGTATGAATCACAGCTCTGTGCTCTTTCTGTTCCTCTGAGGAGTTCGCTAAGTCCCCTATCTCATAAACACTTGGGTCCTAGTCTGTCGCCTGTCTCAGCTTTTTCTGCCTTCTACGGGTCATTCCTCTATTTTGCAGGAAATGTGTGCACGGCTGCATAAAGGTCACAAGACCACAATTCCTGCCCGTGCCTGTAAAGCGCCCCCTCGAGGGGTCCCCCCACGGGGGCTCCGCTTACCTTGCCGGTCACCATCTCAATGACAACACAGCCCAGACTCCAGATGTCGGCCGCTCGCCCATGGCCCTCTCCTTTCGCGCGAGTGATGACTTCCGGAGCCATGTAAGCTTTAAAAGTCACAGGTATGGTGGTAAGAAGGGGTTACACATACAGCTCCATGAACTAACAGCGCCGAGCAACACAGTGATGTTGCCAATAATTCACACAGAAGAAACCACTGACTTGTCTGGGGAGGAAACTTTCTCCGAATTACATAATGCGAAATGTCAAAACTGAAAATAAACATCCCAAGTCAATTTCTCTCTTTCTTTCTTTCTTTCTTTGTCTTTTTAGGGTCACACCCAAAGCATATGGAGGTTCCCAGGCTAGGGGTCGAATCGGAACTGCACCTGCTGGTCTACACCACGGCCACAGCAATTCAGGATCCGAGCTGTGTCTGCAACCTTCCCCATAGCTCATGGCAACACCAGGTCCTTAACCCACTGAGCAAGACCAGGGATCGAACCCACATCCTCACGGATGCTAGATGGGTTCATTCACCACTGAGCCGTGGATGGGAACTCCTCAACTAAGTATCTGGAATGGACATTTCTGGAGTCAAATTATCTTCTAAAAGACCATTTTGAATGTGCAGATATTCAGACAAATTGTATTCACAATGAAAATATGAAACTGAACCTGCAAAAGAGGATGTAAAATTTTACCTGTTTCTAAGCAACCAAAACATTCCCCATTGAAACATCACGTTGTTTCAACTAGAAAAGACTTAATAAACCCAACAGGAACAAGGTTTTCCTGGGAAGAAAAAGGGGCCTTCCTTCCCTTTAAGGGAGAAATCGGGCCTCCCAACCTGCTAAGTACTGTCAGGCGTGGTTTGTCATTCGTTTGGTTAGAAGCCCTCGCCTGCTCTCCACATCTGCTGCCCAGAGAGAAGGGAAAGCCGGGGTCCCACGCACCCTGGAGGGAGCCCCGGCGCCAAGACACACCTAGCCGGACCCACCTGCCGTCCCCAGTGTGCTATTCACTTCCCCAGGCATGGTCTGCGCGTTGTTTTTAAGCTTTACCGAGCATCCAAAATCTCCCAGTTTGATGAGCCCAGACGACGTAAGGAAGATGTTGGCGCCTAACAAGGAAGAAGCAGGTGTTAGCCTCTGAAACACAACGCAGGTAGTTTAACGTTTACACGGTAACCTACCTAGACCAGGAACTTCATTCCCAAACTTTACGAAGGTTTATGAAACTTTACTTGCAAAGTATGATCATAGAAAGATTTATTCACAAACGCTAATACCGAGTAATTTTAACATTAGTGCAGAGAGCTTTGAGCAATAATTTTGAACTGAAATATGTGTATAAATTCTAACGTTAAAAACGCAAGGAGCAGAGTTCCCGTGGTGGTGCAGCGGAAACGAATCCAACTAGGAACCATGTGGTTCGATCCCTGGCCTCACTCAGTGGGTTAAGGATCCGGCATTGCCGTGAGCTGTGGTATAGGTCGCAGACACGGCTCAGCTCCCGAGTTGCTGTCATTGTAGTGTAGGCAGGCAGCTACAGCTCCGATTCGACCCTTAGCCTGGGAACTTCCATGTGCTATGGGTGTGGCCTTAAAAAGCAAAAAACAAAACAAACCAAAACACCAAGGAGCTACTTAAAGAGAAATTACACATAAAACACAAACCCCTGTGGGGGCAGTCCTGAAAATCAGTTTGTATACAATCAGTAGCGCCTGTGACGAGGCAGCACGCAGACAAGAACTGGCAGCTGCATTGCTGGTCTGCAGGGCTGTGTCCAAGGCCACGTGGGCAGACCGGAGAGAATGTTCTATGACTGTCAGGACGCAGGCCTCACGTGCACTCCAGCTGGAACCGGGGCCACTGCGCGCGTCCCAGGGCAGCTCCCTCTGCTGGCTGCGGGGTGCTCCCCCCTGCAATGGGCCGCCATGTGGCCTCCGGGACCTCCTTCCAGAAGCAACAGAGCCGCTTGGGGCAGATAACTGGCCCCTCGATGCCGCAACCTGTCTGTCCTCATCGCCTGAGTGCCCCCAGGGTACGTGGTCCCCAGGCGACCACACAGGACGTGAGTGGACGGACTTGGCCCGAGGACTCTGAGGGAGACTCTTTTTGGCCCATGACAAGAAGGCACCGCTTGACAAGCATGGTATTTGTGCCAGACCAACTGGAAACGGGCAAGGCCAGGGCCTGACAAGAGCCAGTTAAGCAACTGCCCCGAATGATCCCAGCAGCAAAGTGATGTGGCGCACAGGAGGGTGGGCGGCTGCGGGGCAAGACGAGCCCCCTCCGAGACCGTGCTCCCAGCAAGCAGGTGCCGGCGTAACACCCCACCCCCCGGCCCCTGCTCCGAGTCTCAGGCCCAGCCGAGCCAGGCCATTGTGGTGTGGAGCTGCTCAGGCTGGGCTCGGATCAAGTGACAGAAGGGGATCCTGCAGCCTGCGGCCAACCAGAGACACAGCTAACCTGTCGCTCCACAAACACAGGTCAGGGCACAGTGTGGCTGAGGCAAAGACAAGAGGGACAGCCGTCAGACAAAAGCGTGGCTACTCTCTCACACGGGAGGGAGGCCTCTGAGTCATCAGCGTGACCAAACCCATCTCCAGCAGGCTGGGGACCCTGTCTCCCCAGCCTCGGCTGCACGTCACAACCAACACTGGCCCTTCCGACTCACTGTCACTCTGCGTGTTCAGGACGTACCTCAATACACAAGGCTCTTGGGGCAAACAAAGGAGGCTCTGAGCACGACTGCCCCGTGAACAGGGCAGAGGCCAAGTCGGCCGATACAACGGCGAATTTCATTGTGGGGAACGAGATTTGGCTAAAAAGTGGTGCTGAACAGAAGGGGCGGACCTCCGCCTGCATCGGTGGAGACGTGCTCCAGACAGTTCCTCGATGTTGGGCTCTTGGCAGAAGAAGTGAAAGCAAAGGTGTTTCTCTCAAGACATGATGGGTGGGGGGCGGGAGCACCTACTAAGCGCAGGGCTCGTGATGCCTCGGGCAGGCCGGGGAGGGTGGGCTGACCTTTGATGTCGCGGTGGACGATGCCGTGCTCGTGCAGGACGTTGATGGCTACGGTGATCTGCTTGGAGTACAGCCTGATGACGTGCTCCTGAAGCCCCAGCCGGGATACCTCCTCCAGGGTCCCCTCGTCGCAGTACTCCATGAAGATGTACATCTCCTCCTGCGGGGTCGGACGCAGCCTGTGTTTACGCGGCCCTCAGCGAAGAACCCGCACCCCCGCTGGCCACACCCCAAAGGAATCTTCTTTCTAACGGGACGCTACACTCGGCATCCTGAACGCTGCATTTGTCTTAAGCCAGTTGTCTCTAACTCCTCTGGTGTCAGGTGTCTCTGCCTGCCTCCTCTGTCTGGAATTATACAGCCACGGGGGACGGGAACGTGGCCACGTCACAGGTGACAAACGCCTGTAATCCTCTGAAATGAAGTCTGCTCTATAATCTCAGACAGGGACCAACAGGGCTGTCCCTATAAATACATCATTAAGTACTGAAACACATCCTTTTCAAAGATGAATGTGGGGGGGGGGATATTAAAAATCACCAATATCCAGCTTCCCCTGGAAGCTCATACGCCACCAAGATGCTCCGAGTTGTCCTCTTTCCCACAGTGTTTACTTGGAAACACGAGGGAAAGTAGCGTGCGGTCTTCATTTGCTCTCATCTCACAATGGTCCCTTCAACACACGCCAAAGGAAAAAACGGCATGACTTGACAGTGTGCTCAACAGTGGTTCCGCCAAAAACGGGAGGAAAAACAGCGACAAGCTGCGGGAGGGCTGTGACAGACGGCTTCTGGTCGGCAGGATGGGTTTCAGTGCTTTCTACTGTCGGGTTAATGACTACCGTCTACGACTTACATTTTAGGAAGAGCTCCTCTAGTCTCAGAGAGAAGGCAGAAATGGTGTAACTCATGGTGATTTCCTGATAATTAGGCAAAGTTACTGTGCTCTGCAATGAGAAGACCTGCGATGTAGAACAGGACTCCACCTGCGCCCCTACGGACCCTCACACACCAAGCAGTGTGGTCAACGTGGGCTTACTCTGTGCAGCTCCACACCAAAATACCGAACCAGATTGGGGTGTTTGATGCCTTCAAAGATTTTCAGTTCGTCTGCAGTTTCCTTGATGGTCTTATGGTCATTAGGCTGAAATCGAATCTGTAAAAGGAAAACTACGGATTAGCGTTGGCACCGTCATCACAAACTAGAAACAGGCTGGCGCTGAACCCGGGGGCTGGAAGGCCGACATTTCCGCCGGCCACACCCACAGGACTACGGCCGGAGTATTTGTGACTCTACTGCCAGACTTTCTTTCCCTTCTTGTTCCCAGAGAGTTAGACACAGCTGCTTTAGAATATGTGCTGAGATAACAGCTAATGGCAGAGTTCCTGTTGTGGCGCAGTGGTTAATGAATCCGACTAGAAACCATGAGGTTGCAGGTTCGATCCCTGGCCTTGCTCAGTGGGTTAAGGATCTGGCGTTGCTGTGAGCTGTGGTGTAGGTTGCAGACATGGCTTGGATCCCGCATTGCTGTGGCCCTGGCATAGGCTGGTGGCTACGGCTCCGATTAGACCCCTAGCCTGGGAATCTCCATATGCCGCAGGAGCGGCCCTGGAAAAGGCAGAAAGACAAAAAAACAAAAACAAAAAAACAGCTAATGGGATCATTTTCATAACTGCGAACGGAATTAACCAAAATCCTAAACACTCGGGAAGCAATCACAGGTGCGGAGGCTCTGGGCAAGTTTGAAAGATGAGATAAGATTCTGCACGGACAGGAGCTCCCGTCGTGGCTCAGTGGTTAATGAATCCGACTAGGAACCATGAGGTTGCGGGTTAAGGATCCAGCGTTGCCATGAGCTGTGGTGTTGATTGCAGACTCGGCTCGGATCCCGAGTTGCTGTGGCTCTGGCGCAGGCCAGTGGTTACAACTCCGATTAGACCTCTAGCCTGGGAACCTCCATATGCCACGGGTGTGGTCCTAAAAAGACAAAAAAAAAAAAAAAAAAAGATTCTGTGCTGACAAATTTTACAACCAAGCTGGACCGAGGCTACAACAGCACAGGTAAGGGCCACCCAGGGAAGATGAAGAAACGCTGCAGGGGTCCAGGAGGGGGCATGGGCAGCATGGTCCAGGGGCCGCAGTGCCCGCTGCCTGCACCGCTGCTTGGGGCCCAAGGCTGCGGCAGCTCCAGCCCAGGTCCTCGGCCCTCGGCTGAGCCGTGGGGCCTCTCCCGGCTGGGCCTTCCTCAGGCCCTCCTTGCTCCAGCTGCTCTACCTCCAGCAGTTCCAATGCTGCTGTTTCTAACTTATCACAAATGCTACTGCGCCCCCTCCCCCAAATGCTGCTGCTACCAGCGTCCTGTGAACCCCGTCGGCCTCCCGCTGGCTGCCCGCAGCACAGCCTGAGCGCTAGAGGCAGAGCGTGCCTGGTCTCATCCTCCTCCGGGGACTCGTCGAGGCCTCCTCTCCTGGATGAGCTCCGTGAATTTACCTGGCTGCTCCCGCCGGAGCGATGCTCAACAGCAGGCTGGGCTGAACCCCTAGAGGAGCGCTCAGGCCAGCTCTGGCCTCGCAAACACAAGTTTCGCTTCCAAGTCTCTGCACGCAGAGGCTTCAAACGAGAAGGGCCCAGAGGCCCAGAGCACCCACCTCCTTCATGGCCATCAGCTCGCCGGTGTCCACGCTGATACAGGTGTAGACCTTCCCGTACTGGCCTTCCCCTGCGGAGAGGGACAAGCAGGCGGCTCTCAGCCCCGCCCCAGCGCAGCCCCGCCCCGGCGCGTTCCCGCAGCACAGGAATCCCGTCCGGTCCCCGATCTAGACTCCGCTCCTACAATCACGCTTGCTACACCGCCTGCCGCAAGACTTAAACTCCCTCTGCATGTTCCCAGGGACCCTGGCGTCTACGACTCGCCTGCAGTTACCGTCAACAGAGCCGGCGTGGCTTCGGCCAGTCGCAGAAGAGGCATGAAGGTGGGTGAGCAGGAAGCCCCCCCGGGGCCCTCAGGGAGCCTGGGCACCTCGATCTGCACACCCAGGGCTGTGGGAATGGACGCTCCACTGACAGCCCTTTTAGGGCCTTAAGGGAACACATGGCTGGATAAGACGGTAACAAGAAGCACCACAGCGCGGAAAGAACTCGATTCTTCTCAGTGTCGCCCGCCCTACAGGACCGCGCGACGCAAACTGGCGGCTGGAGGCCCAGAGCGTCCCAGAGACAAGTGTTCGCTCCTTTGGACCCAAGTGCTCAGGGGATAAACGCATTTAGGAGGGAGGATGGGAAACTTAACCGCGCTCCTTCTGCCTCGCGGCCCACCTCCCGTTACTTCAGGAGAAAGTAACGGAAACCTGGAAACGAATTCATCAGGCGGCGTCTTAGAAAAGCCTGTCCTGTCTCTACCTGTGTCCAGTCTTGCTTCGATAATGGTTTTGTGGGACCCAGGTCAAAAGGATAAAGGCTGGAACAAACGGGTAACAGGTACGTCGTTCTCCACTAGCAACGTCTCTTTTCTTAAATTACTCACTGAACTGATTACACTTGCAGCTGCACAATGATCAACACACTCCAACTGCACAGGATGCCATCCCTGCCCCCAGCGCACCCCCTCCACTGGCAATGCCGGAGGTATGGACTGGTGCACAGCTATTCAATTTAATGAGCCATGGAGCAACTGCTTTCTAGACGGTGAAGGAAGGAAAGGTGTGTGTGACTGGGACGTGCTGCTGTCTGTCCAGCAGAAAGTGGCGCAACAATGCAAATCAACTAAAACGGAAAAATAAAACCGTCCTAAGTTTCTTTCTGAAACCTCTTTGGCATCACTCTTAGAGCACACTTTACAAATGAAACCAAAAGAAAAGAACCCTCTGCAAAGGGCAGGATGAATAACCACCATGCCTGTGAGAGAAAAGGACCAACGACGTAGACTCAACCTAAAGACGTGTCGCCGCCGCTGCTTCTAACAGCGACGGCCTTTGCGTCTCGCTCTTCGGTCTCCTTACCGATTTTGTTTCCTCGTTGCCACTTAAAGGTCACCTTCCTCAAGCCGACGTGCATCACGTTGTCGTAAGATTTCGGAGTGTCACACACTTGACCGATGATGTTCTTTCTGCGCATTTCTCGGTGTCTCTTTTCTTCAAACAGTCGGACGGACCTCTGGATAGCTTCTATGGGGCCTTGCCTGGACGCGGTGTCTGCGGGGAGAACGGCAAACCCAGTCATCCCGACCCCACGACCAAGTCCGCTTCCAGCACATAAAAACAAAGACAGAGGAGGGGCCGCCGGCACCCACCCCAGCTCGTGGGCGATGCAGATGCTCAGGGGTGAACTGTGGGCCACCAACATCTAACAACCTCAGGGCGTGCCACCCCTAGATAAACACACCCACCAAACACACACACGAGTGAGACAAACTGCTGACTTGCTTGCCCAAGTCCTGGCTGGACTCGGCAGGAACCTCCCCCGGCCCCCGGTTTCCTCTCTCTCCGATCCGCTCTCGTCACTCGGACGCAAGACCTGGCCATGTGATTCTCCCACGTAATTTCTTTCACGGGTTCGTCACACCACGTTTACCAGGCGTCCGAGGCCATCACGCAGGATCCTTCTCCGCCATGCCCCTTTCTCCCGCCACGGGCTCTGGACCAGCCCAACCGAGACCTTCCCACACAGAGCAATCCCTCTGGCCCCACGCCCTTTGCTCCCAGTTCCCGGCTCCTCAGGCCAGAGCTCAGCAGAAGCACCACACCTCTTCCAGGAAGCCTTCTCTGTGGGAGGGGAACTAAGTTTTCCTTTCTCTAGAGTGAATCTGAATCAGAAGGGCTGATAAAACCCTGGCTTCATCATTTTCTAGGTGTTGGACAACCAGCAAGTTAATTAACCTCTTTATACATCAAATTCTTCTTCTTTTTTTTTTTTTTGTCTTTTTGCTATTTCTTGGGCCACTCCTGTGGCATATGGAGGTTCCCAGGCTAGGGGTTGAATCGGAGCTGTAGCCACCGACCTACGCCAGAGCCACAGCAACGCGGGATCCGAGCCGCGTCTGCAGCCTACACCACAGCTCACGGCAACGCCAGATTGTTAACCCACTGAGCAAGGGCAGGGACCGAACCCGCAACCTCATGGTTCCTAGTCGGATTCGTTAACCACTGCGCCACGACGGGAACTCCCATCAAATTCTTTTTTTTTTTTTTTTTTTTTTTGTCTTTTTGCTATTTCTTTGGGCCGCTCCCGCGGCATATGGAGGTTCCC
Organism: Sus scrofa; assembly: GCF_054392235.1. Lineage (NCBI taxonomy): Eukaryota > Metazoa > Chordata > Mammalia > Artiodactyla > Suidae > Sus > Sus scrofa. The sequence continues at coordinate 6,931,876 of NC_139383.1, forward strand.
AGACTAGGGGTCAAATCTGAGCTGTAGCCGCCGGCCCACGCCAATGCCACAGCAACGCAGGATCGAACCCGCAACCTCATGGTTCCTAGTCGGATTCGTTAACCACTGCGCCACGACGGGAACTCCCCATCAAATTCTTAATCTGTGAAATGAAGGTAATAAAATCTCATTCACAAAGAAAGCTATTGTGAGAATTTAATGAAATCACACACATAAATATAGGAAAACAGGAATATTCCAGAAATTTTAGCTACTGTCATTATTCCTTATTTCTCCATCCAGCGACCTCCATCTCTCCAGCTTCATGTATCGTGATTTACAATAAGAAATATTTTTTTCACACACAGAGAGGTATCTCAAGCACGTTGCATGACTCACTGTGACTCTTACTACATGTGACTAGGACTCCATCCCAATTTTTTTAAAGATGATTTTACAACCCACTCGTGGGTGAACAGCCTGTAACATGAAAGCACCACCTTATCACACAGCTCTCTTCCAGGACTGCCCACACCATGGCCTAATTAGCTGCCTGAGAGCCTGAATTTTCCGACAAAGAGATCGCCGAGGCCTGGGCGACCGGAGGGTTAGTCTGAGATGTTCCCAGGGGTCGGTAACGCTCTGATTACAGTGTCTGACTGCCATCATTTCTTGAAAACATGGATCTTTGTTTCCCTCGCCTCGAGACATGAGGCATCAAGCCTCCCTGGCACTGAACACGGACGGCTTCACAGCCCTGACATATTCCACTGTCAAACAGTTCTGGGAAAGGCTTTTTTTTTTAAACAATAAACAATTCTCAAAAAGGCTCAGTCCTTAGCATGCCAGTGTAAACTGTAACTCTCCCAAGAGTTCCCAAATTTACTTGACCACAAAGTATCTGTTTGGAAAATTCTCACAAAGACCGGCATCCGTGGGAGCCGCTGGTCCTGTGAGAGGCCCTGGACAGACCCCCTCCCTGTCCCCCAGGCTCGAGCTGACAAAATGTGCCCCCTCCCAGGCCTCTGCAACACCCAGCCTGCCCGGGACTGGTACACGGGCACCACGGCTGGTGCCGCCTCCAGTCTTCTTCTAAAAGCCCACTGTCGTGGGGATCTTACGAGTCAATTCACAAATATTTATCACATTCTTACCACATACAACGAATCACGCTAAATAAGGGCCTGCCCAGGTGACATACAGTTCGTTACCCATCATACCGCTTGAAAAACACGCAAGTGGGTAAAACATCTCTGATCCGAAGGATCTTTTAATTGGAAGAAATAGGAACTGTACACACACAAGCAGGGACAGAAGACGCCAGCGGTATAAAAGAGCCTGCAAGACATTCATTCACGCGAAAGCCCTAGTAATTCAGACGCTAAAACACATCTTCGCTGGAGCGGCTCACGTTATGCTAAGATGTCTGAGGTTCAACATCCCCCTCTTACCCTTGGTCTGGCTGATCAGCGTCCGAAGTTCCCAGCTTCTTCGAGTTGACCCACTTGAATCACCTTTTGGATATGCTGGTTCTGCAGAGAGAAGTTTCCCCTACACATTAAGACTCACAAAACCGACGGGCTCGTTGCAAGGCTGAGATGGTGGGGGCGGTGAGGAGCCAGCAGCAGCCTGTCCGTCCTGGAGATGAGTCTCCACTGTGACGTGAGTGTGAGAAGCGCCAAGGGTCATTCCCATTCAGCCAACTGCACCCAACTGAGCTGCTAATGGACTTACAGACCTTTCACCTCACCAACCTCCCACGAGTGCCAGACCGAGAGCACTGAGCGGAGACTGGATCCCTTGGGCGGCCCCCCCCCACCTCAGAAAGGCCCAGAGAGACACCGCAGGAGCAACCTCACGGCTGCTGGGCCCAGACGCCCGGTCTGCATTGGAACAAACGTCAGCACGTCTTGGACACGCAGGGCCACGTTGGTATTTTCGAAGTAAGGGTGCTTGACACGTCAAATATCAGGAATAATGACGTTAACAAGTTATCTAGCAACGCAAGTAGGAAAGGCCAAGGCCGCCAGGAAGGCATCTCTGTGAAAAAGCCGGTGTTCAGCATCAGGCCCTCCCGGAGCGCTGCACCCGGTGACTTCGGCGCTTCTCGAAGGCCTTAACGACCGAACTGGGCGGACGGAGGGGAACGGAGGGGGACGAAGGCCCGGGCGGGCCGGGCCGCGGGGGCCCCCACTCACCGTCTCGCTCCTCGGTGGGGCTGGAGTGCCGGCTCAGGGACCTGAACTGCAACTCGGCTGCTACGGAAGCCAGGCGGTCGTTCTCGGGGACGCTGGAACCCCTGTTTTAATGTTTTAAAACACGAGGCTGTCAGTGCAGCGGCACTCGACAGCTGCGAGAGGCTCTGCCAGAGCAGGGATCCTCGGCTGGGGGCGTTTGTTCCCCAGGGACACCTGGCATCTAGTGGGTGAACGACAGCCCCCAACGAGCCTGTTCACCCAAACCAACAGCGCTGCTCCTGAGAAGCTGCCACGTCTATCCCTCCAGAGCCAACACGTGGGAACCTGGCTGCCTAACACTTGCTTCATGTTAAAGAGAGCAACAAAAGTGAAAAAACAGCATTTGCTGAAGTATTATTGACATGCGTGGAACGCTCCATAGTATAAGCCCAGAATGGCTGAACATTATGAACCCAATCTGCCTGATGTTTAAAATTATCATCCCACTTAACTTAGGTGCTTAATTCTATTTAAAGTGCTGAACTCATTACATGATTCAAAAGCATTCAAACCTCTTAATGAGCAAACGGAAGGGAAACCTAATGACCTTTCAAGCAGCGGCCCAGCAAAGGCACAGAAGAGGAGCAGGCTTCACAGAAAGGACAGCGTTAGTTTGCTGCTTTTCCAGAATAGAGTTAAGTGGTCAGCAAGCCAGAATGAATCCATAGAGTAAAGAAAGCCCAGAAATAAATAAAGGGAAGTAAAACTGTAAATCAACTCATGCAAAACGCGGATGGGGTTTATTAACAGGTTGAGTGTGTCTCTTTTCAATGAACGGTGAAGTATGGTAGCATTTATGCTCTTTGTACTGGACACAGAGCAGGCTTGAGGCATCATGGTCTACGGGACAGACGTTCACAACCTACGGAGGATGCGATGCTGTTTTACTTCCCCAAACTCGTGACTCTAGTGGCGTACTTGTTACGTCTGATGAGCAGGGACACCTGCTGCTGCCATGGAGTCCTCAAAAGTCCCAGCAGCATTTCATGGGAAAGATCACTGATGCTGAAGTGAAGAAAGGCACCCCACTCCTAGGGCGCGCCCAAGACTGGGACCACGGGGGTGCCACTCAACACCTCTATTTTCCTGATTTCCCAGAGACGAAACTGCCAATTCCACACCCTCCTATCCCTGCCAGGGTAACAGGCAAGAAAATACACTTAATGAGGTGGAGTACGGGTGAATGTTTAACAGCTAATCTGCAGGAGGCTGCAGGTTTCAGACTTCCAAAATTCCTGAAAAATTAACAATCAGCTCTTGCAAACCAGTAAGAACCAGCTCCAGTAAGAACACTGCAAAAATGTTTTCTAAACAACAGTAAGAGAACTGAAATCCAGACTATTTCCCAAGTCAAACCGTATCAAGTGAAAATGTTTATCGGGTGCTAGGAGCCAAGACCAATTTCCCTGCGGCTGCTGCATCTCCACGACGGGCAAGGGCCGCCTCCCCCTGCAACCGACATCAGGAAGCTTCCTGGGGCGTGCTGGGAGGTCATTTGAGGCCCCTCCACAGGCGCACAGGGAGGGCTGAAGCTCGAAGGCAAACCCTGCATGTGCCAGGCTGCAGGACAGGAGAGCGAACAACCCTCAGCTCTGCCCACCTTCACCCGCTTGGCTGTGCTCTGCCCACCGCCCGACACCTGCCATGAAGCACAGAACAGTGTATCCAGGCCTTCGAGGGGCACGTCATGATGTGAAAACAGGCCTTCAAGGTGGCACGTCGTGATGGCAGTAAAATTTCTAAACCTTAAGGACCATTGAAGAACACTTGGGAACACAAAACACGCTGAGCAACGACTTCTGCAAAGCCCGAGATAAAAAAATTGCGTGAACAGGCCGACGTGCAGGTATTTAACTAAAGTGCGTTTCCCGTGCACACCACCGACTTGTGAAAGCCTTAAACTAGAGCTCTCGAAATCCCTCTTCTGGAGGAGTCTCTGTGTGACCGTGGGAGCCGGGGTCTCCCCAGCGGGGACCGCACGTTAGGGTGCACTGCGTCCCTCGCTGCCTTTGTGAGAAGACTGTCAGCGCCCACGGCAGCGGGAAGCTCATGTGGGAATATGTACCATGAAATGCTCTAGACATTCAAAAAGAGGGTAAATGGGAATTCGTTCAATGTTAATTGTTAATTTTTTTAGTTGACTGCATAAGCTGTAAAACACTTTGGCGTTTTTTTTTAGGTTATAGACATGTGTCACTGAAAATGAGGCATATTGATCTTCGTAGTGAATGAGAAAATTTTAGACTGTTGGAGAGTAAGACTAAGAAGACCTTAGCCCATCTGAAACGTTACAGCCGTGTGTTATCGTTCTGCCACCACTGCATTAGCAGTTCTTCTTAGGAGCTGGATGCAGGGCACTGAGTCTCTTCACAACTTCATCTTTTTTGGTCAGTTTTTATCCGCGTCTATCACTGTCCCCACAGAAGGATGAGCACAGTGACCGTGTCTATTCTACCAGGAACGAGAGCGGAATTGAGAGTCCTTTCTCCGTGACGTGCAGGAGAACTTGATGAAATTCTCCGTCCCCCACCCCCCCAAAAAGCAAAAACCACCCCAACTAAAGCCCCAGCAACTCCTATTTCCACTACTATACACTCATCATCAACTGTACAAATTAGGAGATGTAGTTGGAAAACTGACCCTCTTAAAAAAACACATCACCACCTAACGGCAGTAATCAGAAGGCATCTTTTGAGGGACTCCTTGGAAAGGCCTCAGAAAAGGATGCACATTCTGATACAAAATCCTCGCCTCAGTGGGCCGGGTTCTTTCCTTCAAGACTCTCTCTGCCGTTATTACCAGCAGAGACTCTGGTCATTTTGGTTCATATCTGCACCAGAGAAATACAAAAATCAGGCAGCGCGTGTCCTGGGGCTGGTCCATGCTGGAGCCCTGGGCCGCGACACCCACGGGAGCCCGTGCGTGTCACACGCACGGGGCAGGCCAGCGCCTGGCGTGTCCCAGGACACCTGCTAGAGCCGAGGTCCCTGCCGCAGTGCATACGGGGAGGGGGGCGGGGGCACATGACCTGGTGGAGGCGCTACCTGGTATCATGGGCACTGCTGCTGGGTTTGGGCGGCACAGAGTCGCTGCCTGAGGGCCCAGGGCGGCCGGCAGTGGCGGCGGCAGCGACGGTAGCAGCAGTGGCGGGGCTGCCGAGGCTCCGCGCGTCCGCAGGCACACTCCGGGTGCTGGGAGGAGAAGAAGAGCTTCAGGAACAGGCGAGGGAAGGGGTCGGGCTCTCTCGTGGACTCGGTTAAAAATAAAATCGGGTGATGAAGCGAAATGTTTTCAAAGATAAAATGCAAATGGTTCTTTGTGATTCAGGTCTAGTAGGAAAAAGAAAAATAACTCATCGCGAACTAAGTATTTTCAAAAATAATTCTGGTTCCTTTCCTGGCAAATACTGTAAAAAATAAATTCAGCTTTTAAAAATTGATTACACAGGGGAAGAACGAAGCTCACTACCTCAAGAAGCAGAAATGCCACCACATTCAGGGTAAGTATTTTGAAAGCATTCGAGTTTCTGGACTCACTTTAGTATTCGAGTTGCTTTGCAGTGACACACACACCTAACAGTCGGGACTGGAAGGATGAACCCAGTTTTTCCTCCAAGTCCAAACAGACACTTAGTACTGTTTTGCAAATGTTTACTGCGCTAGGCACACTCACATTTGTTTTCCTAAAGTTATTTTTCAAAGACAAGAAAAGAAAGAATTATTCCAAAGCTGGAAAGCATTTAGTAGCTGGAGGTTATAAAGCTCAGAGGCTAAGTTATCTTGAAAGGTACAAGTCTGTTTTAAACTTGCTTGTCGTCTTCTTTTGCAACTAAGGCACTATGGTATTTCTTCAAGAGCTTTTAAAAACGCTTGAAGTTTTTAAAAGGAACACAGAAAAAACCACTTCGTTATCAGAGCAAGCATGAGCAGCTATCAGAGCATCAGCACGCACGTCGAGGAGAATCCATGAAGCCAATGAGCAGGTAAGCGCCAAATACCTGAATCCCTCTGGAGTGGGGATAATGAGATGTGGGTTAGGAGGGTCGCTGTGGCATCGCGGTACCTTCACAGGACGGGGGCTGTTCCGATGAATGGCTGCCAGTGAACACAGCGACAAGTGCACTTATTAGAGGGTCAAGAGAGAACTGTCAAACCAGGCAATTCAGTGGAAATGGGAGGTGGCTTACTTCTGCCGGTGACCAAAATAAAACCATATACATAATTAGGAAAAGCATACTACATATACAAATGCTGGGAAAATGTCATTTTTTGGAAAATTAATACAGTTATATTACACATTCAAACTCTTCTCCAGCGAAAACACTTCCTCAGTCTCGGGGTGAAACATACATACAACGTCCATGTAAGCAACCATGTGACCCATTTCAGAGCCAGACGAAACGCGGCTTGTGTGACATGTCTCTACTAAAAAGAAATTCTCTATGCTGTCTACATTTTTCAAAAGATTCTGGTCAAGGGGGACACTTCAGCAGGTCCTGAGCTGGGGAGAAGCCCTTCTCATCTTCCTGAGTTCTTGGAATGTTACCAAATTCCTTCCAACCAAAGCAGGAGGATGGGCGCAGTGTAAACGGGTGACTCTTTTCAGAACATGTTTCCGTCCCTTCCTCTTTTAAATGTTCTGGCAGAAGGTAAACACGGACGAAATTTTTATTTTATTTATTTTTATTTATTTATTTTTGTCTTTCTAGGCCCGTACCTGAGGCACATGGAGGTTCCCAGGCTAGGGGCTGAATCGGCGCTGTAGCTGCTGGCCTGCACCACAGCTCACGCACCACCGGATCTTTAACCCACTGACCGAGGCCAGGGATCGACCCCGCATCCTCATGAATGCCAGCTGGGTTCGTTAACTGCTGAGCCACGACGGGAACTCAATTTTAAAGCAGACAAAATTTTAAACAAAATTTAAGAGACCTTACCTAATAATTACAAAAATGATCACAATTCTGCTTTCCCATTAACGAAACATAACTACTCATGAATATGATAGGTTTTGTCTAGTTCTCCCTAACACCTTTTACTCTTATTTTTAACTTTGTTTTAACCTTCCTGAGCATTTTAAAATGTCATAACTTCTCTTCCTATGTTAATCATTTTAGTCTACATGTTTTACCCTAAATATGTTTTATCCTAAATGGAAAAACCTCCCTATTCATGCTTTTTGTTTGTTTACTATTAGCAACAATACACAGGAAAGACAGAAGTACCAAAAATGGAGAGATCTGAAGAGAAAACTTGTAAAACAAAAATCAAGTGACTGTTAAGAAGAAATTCAGGGGAGTTCCCGTCATGGCTCAGTGGTTAATGAATCTGACTAGGAACCATGAGGTTGCAGGTTCAATCCCTGGCCTTGCTCAGTGGGTTAAGGATCTGGTGTTGCTGTGAGCCTGTGGTGTAGGTCGCAGACTCGGCTCGGATCCCACGTTGCTGTGGCTCTGGTGTAGGACAGCGGCTACAGCTCCGATGAGACCCCTAGCCTGGGAGCCTCCATATGCTGAGGGTGCGGCCCTAGAAAAGACAAAAGACAGAAAAAAAAAAAAAAAAAGAAGTTCAGGCAATTTGTGTCTCTGGTTCATTATCTCAACTATTATAATACCAAAGGTAAAACAAATCCAACAGTAACAAAAGCAAAAAGAAAAAAATAACAAAAACGATTTGATGAGAATGGTGATGTCTTTTTTTTTTCTTTTTCGGCAGCACCTGTAGCATATGGAAGTTCCCAGCCCAGGGACTGAATCCGAGCCTCAGGACTAAGAATCCGACTGCAGCAGCCCGGGTTGCCATGGAGGCGTAGGTTTGATCCCCAGCCTGGTGCGGTGCGTTAAAGGATCCGGCATTGCTGCAGCTGCAGCTGCAGCTGGAATTCAACCCCTAGCGTAGGAACTTCCAAAGGCTATGGGTGTGGCCATTAAAAAAAAAAAAAAAAAAAACTTTGATAAAAATATAGCATGTTCTATATAAAATGTTCAGGTAGTTTTACAAATTGCTTTCATTTCATAGCAGCCTTGGGAGAAAAAGAGGTATACACTGAGTGAATTTTAAGGGTAAGGAAACCAAGCGTTAGGAACTTCCTGGTGGAAGGGACCCTGCATTGTCGCTGCTGCCGCACGGGCTCAGTCTCCGGCCTGGGAACCTCTACATGTGCGAGTACCACCAAAAAAATTAGACGTAAAAAAATAAGGCGTTCCTTCTGTGGTACAGCGGGATTGGCGTGTCTCCGCAGCAGTAGACACAGGCTGGATCCCCAGCCTGGCACAGGCACAGTGGGTTAAGGATCCAGCACTGCTGCAGATACAGCGTAGGTCACAAATGCAGCTCAGATCTGATCCTGGCCCAGGAACTCCAAATGCCATGGGATGGCCACAAAAGAAACAATAAAAATAAAATTAAAAATTTTTTAAAAATAAAATACCATATTTGAAAAAAATTTTTGAAAAGAATCCAAGCATTAAAACCTGGTCTATTAAACTTTAAGTAGCTAGCAAATACCCTTTAAGATACAACTGCTACTCAATAAATTTACCATTTATGAATTATTTTGTGTAACTGAAAATTGTTTAAAATTTCTACATTTTCATTTGGGGTGCTTATTCATATAAATACAGTTTTGCTTTTATTTACATCTCAAGAATGGGATAGGAGAGCCTTTTTCTGATACTTATTTTGTTCTAAGGTTTCAACATACACTGTAAAACTATGTATTAACTGTAACTGAAAACTGTAATTTAAGTACATTGTAGGATAGCTTAATTTTTTTTTTTTTTTAAGTAAAACCAAATAGGAATAGGAGAAAAATGCCATTTAGGAATTTTCTACATTAACTGAGGAATGGGTACTTGAGAAAAGCTGTGAGGAAAATAAACTCCCTCTCCTTTGAAAAGTGAAGAAAGGGGCAGAAAAATGATACTCGCCTGCCTGCAGCAAGAAAGGTCTCTGCTTCCTAAGAGACAACTATTTCTCCAAGTCTTTCTTCCCCAGAAGAAAAGAGTTTTAGGAGGGGAACAGAATGAGGGTGTGGGCGTGTGTGTGTGTGTGTGAGGGTGTGGGCGTGTGTGTGTGTGTGTGTGTAAAGACAGCAAACATGTAACACTTTGCGTTAGCATCCTAAGCTTCCTGTTAAATTCAGAAAGACTACTGTGGGGTTCTCTATACACACAGCTCATTCCTGTAACTTCCACTGTCATTTTCCCGGAATGTTCCTAAAGAACTCGCATGCCATTTTAAATGACTGTAATCACAAGACAAGGTGCTCACCCAAACCAGTGTGTTCTAGGAGAAGCACTGTAACTGCTGTCTTACCAAGGTACAGACCTGTAATAGGGCTGTGCGGCTTTCCTATTACGTGGCCAATGCATTCATTCATCAGGGCTTGTAAACTCTAGAAACCAAGGAAAATGGGAAAGGAAAAGAGAAAAAAGTATACTCTTTCAATTATGCAAGTGGCACAAGTTAAGCTTTCAGTAAATTTAAAAGAAACATGCTACCCTTAAGTAAATATTTTCAAAGTTAGTTTAAAAAATGGGCAAAAACATAAACACAAATTACACACAATTTAAGATAATACGAGAGACAACTCAATTTTTGTAAGAGAAGCACATGAGCATTCAACACCCCATAAGCAATGAGGTTCACAAGCAGGACACTCCTGCAATCACCTCTATGGTTCAGAGGCTAAAAAACAACCAATTCATGAACGTCTTTTTGATCTGATGGCATTTTTCTGAATATAAGAAATAGTTATCTTACGTTTTGCTCTAAAATGACACACACTGAAGTGAAATAGCTACCCTGTGCTCTTCATTAAGCTGCTAAAAAGCAACGGCACTTTATAAAATACTAAACTGACAAATATTTAGTAAGTGCTGGGCTGCACAAACAACTTCACACTGAATTAGTCAATGAACGATATTGTGATAAAAAGAACAGGGCACCGAATTCTTCCTGTGCTGTTAAGGGGGCATTTAACTTCTCAGCGTTATCTTTACGATTTTGCAAAAAACATTTAAGAGCCACTATTAAGTTAATAAAAAGGTAAAGAATCAGGAATAAAAAGTGATCAACTTATTTGTGTTTTTTTGGTGTTTTTGTGTGTGGTTTTTTTGCTTGTTTTTTTTTTTTGCTTTTTAGAGTCACAGGTGCAGCATATGGAAATTCCCAGGGAAGGGTTCGAATTGGAGCCACAGCTGCTGGCCTACACCACAGCTCATGGCAACGCCAGATACTTAACCCACTGAGCGAGGCCAGGGATCAAACCCACATCCTCCTGGATACTAGTCAGGTTTGTTACCGCTGAGCCACGATGGCGACGCCAACTTATTTGTCTTTTAAGGAAAAACACTTTAGACTGTCTCATACCAAAAAGTCATCTTCTGGTAAAGCTGATATAAACGCAGGTTCAATGGCTTGCAGGAAGTCAAAGCCTTGAGTGGCCCACCTACAACATGGAAAAGTTCAACAGTGACAAAACAGTCAAGAAAATGTCGTAGCATTTTTAGTCTGTATGAGACTGAAACGTAATCTGACTGAAAACTACTATCTAGGCCAAAACACGTCTTCTTGGTCTACACTTGCCTTGCCTTATGTTGAATAAGCTTACAGCGTGTTTTAAGACAAACAGATTCCCCACTTGGTCATTACCTGGGCCTCGTCCCTCTGCCGCTCTCACACTTAGTCAGCACATAATTCATCCATTTCCGGGCAAAGCTGATATACTTGTCTCCTATCTTCTGTCTAAATTCGCCGGACATCAAACGAACAACTTCTTTATGATACTGTAAGAAGATTTCATGTGCATCAAAATTAAGAAGAAAATGATCGGATTCCTAAACACTACAATTCCCTGTTTAAAATGTCGTCTTTCTAAAAAACAAAACGCAAAAGCCAATGAAGTGTATAAATTCTAAAAGGAGTACAAAAAGTTATAAAGAATATCTTAGAATGCAACTTCACAAATGTTTCACTCAAGTTTAAATTAAGAACATACTTTTATGACATGAAGCATCTTTTAAGGCCAGTTTTTAAATATAAGGGGATAGCTGTTACACGAAACAAACACTGAGCAACTGTCGGACAGTTTCAAAGAAAATCACACTTCCGATGTCCAGCAGTGCTGTAAAAGGCCACTGCTGACTAAGCGGCGATCGGAATAATGAGATCACGAGATCTGCCACGCAAGATCCCTAGTACTTTTTGTTAAGTAAGTTACAAAGCAATTGCACAACGGTACTCTGTTTTTTCTCTTGTGCTGTACCTACCTCGAACCCAAAGTTGTACCCCTGAGTCATGGCTTCTCGGTAGTACTGCTGCAACGTAGCAGATTCCGATTCGTCCACTTCGGCATCAAAGTCTGAAGTGAACATGTGGTCCACTCGGTCAATGGCATCACTTATTCTGTTGCAAAGCTCTAATGCATCATTCTAAAGAATCCCAAACCAGAATTAATCCACAATGAAACAAACCACACAACACTAACTGTATCTTAGAGGAAGATTTCTTTCATGATCACACAGACACTGACCACTGCAATATATTTCAGCCATACTTATTTTGGTTATTCAAAAGCCATGACCAAAACCAGAAAAAAATTGTCGTATTTTCATTTTCGCTTGTATCAGGTATTTTTAAAATCAAGAGGAAAACAATCTATTCAAAATATAACACCTAGGGAGTTCTCTGGTGGCCTAGTGGTTAAGAATCTGGTGCTGTCACTGCTATGGCTCAGGTCCAATCCCAGCCAAGAAACTTCTGCATGCTGCAGGCATGGCCGAAATTAATTAACTAATTAATTAAAAACATAATACCTAACTACAAGGGAGTCTTTGACTAGATGCTTTATGGCCGTGATATTTTTGCATATAAACCACCAGTTGTCTTCTCCCCTCAGTGGTCGCTCAAGTGTAAGTACGGTCACAATGCCACCGAGTGAATTAATGATGTATTTCCCAATGACCTCACGATGTTATTAGCTAGCCAAAACGTCCTTCTTAGCCTCCTGCTAAGCTCCAGCTCATGGTTTCTCAAAGGGGGCCAAGTCTACCCCCCCAGGGGGCAGCAATATCTAGAGATCTTTTTGGTTGTCCGAAGCAGGGTGGGCGTTGTGAAATCTACTGGCATCTCCTGCAGAGCCCAGAGATGCGGCTAGACGTCTTATAACACACAGGACAGCTCCCCAAAAGAAAGCATTCCTGACTGACCCCAAATGTCAACTGCATGGAGGCTAAGAAACCCCACCCTCCTGTCTCCCCGAATCAGCACTACAATAGAGAGGTCCAAACTGCCCAGCCCCGCCCCAAACACACACACAGGTACATCTGATCTCTCTCAGCAATTCCCCTGCACGCTATTCCAACACAGTCTTCTTCGACAGTTCTCTGAGGCTTAGAAAACAAAATCCAAAATCTCTCAACAGCCTGATTTCTGCCCCCTACTTTCTGCTGTGTAGACCAAGATTCCACCAAATCAGACTGTCTGATATTATGTGAAGGTTGCCAGAACCCTGATCCACGGACGCCAAAGCCCGAGCGTTCCCCTCACTAGTCCCTTCCCAACATGCATCTTTCGAATCCTCCCACGCCGAAGGCCCCCTCGGTGGCGATTCCCAGATGCTACTAGGAGGAAACCCCTCCCTCCTCTGTACTTTGGTGGGCAGGTCACGTCCCTAAGGCTATAAATTCCTTCAGCTCAATAATAACCAATATCGCCTTTGATTCTGCACTCTGCCGATCCACTGACTCAAACCAAAAGAAAAAACAAAAGAGCCCGGCCCTGGGATTAGAGCCGGAGGACAGCCTGTAGGAGAGGACCATTACAGATAAACAAGACGCGTGGGACTGACAGATACACCAAATGCTTATCAAACCACTTGTCACTTCAAGCAGTCCTTCCTCCGCAGGAAGTCAAGCCCTAACGTGGCTGGGAAGACCTATCTGAGGGCCTGGGGGAAAGCGCGGAGGAGCCCAAGACTGGTGAACAGAGGACCACAGGGAAGGCGCGAGAACCGGAAACAGGGGCGAGAGCAGGCGAGGCTCTGGCCTGTCGGGAACTCGAAGGCCTTTTGGCCTGTCTGTCTGCGATCGGCTCTCTCTGTTACAAGGAATCTGACTGCGTCATCTGTCAGATGAGAGAATAAGTCTTTTAAAATTACACATGATTGACTTAAGGGACCTCCGGCAAATACTGGTAGTTACTAAAGGAGAAATGAACTTGGATTAGGAATGAAAACACCTAAAGCCCAACAGCAACCAACCACGCGACCATTCCCGATTCTAACGGTGCACAGTTCCGGGAAGGATCTGGGAAACGTCCCGTGCAGACCGGGGAAGGGGGACGTGGGCGAGAGCGGGGAGGCCGACGTAAGAGCTCAGCTCCCTGGAGGGACACTCAATGACAACACACTGATTCTCCTCTCACTGTACTCCGTGTAAATACAGGTAACGCAGGGCTGACGGTGAAATACCTTCAGCTGCTGCAAAGCTCTGGCGATGATGGGCTGGCTGGACGTCTGCTCCTGGCGTAGAGTCATGAGTCCTTCAATGGACTGCTGGAAAGCTTTTCTCTGGATGATGAGATGGGCAGACTGCATGACGACGAGTAAAAGATTATCCACCTGGGAGGAAGACCAAGCATAGGGCTTAACCACAGACCGGTTACAGACTTCCGCTCCAGTCCAACCCCTGGTCCCCAAACAGCACCAACCTCAGGGCCCCCAGGCCGGCAACCACCTGCTCTGAGTGCAGCTGTCAAGTGAAGCTGCTTCACAGAGCAACACACGGCAGTGGGCAGGGATCTAAGGCTCCGGCTCAAGGTCAAGAATCCCATGGGCACCGTGGGTGCCCCATCTTTGACGTGTCCCAGGACTCCAAGTAATCCACACTCCTGGTACGGCGTGTGCATATTCGTGTTTGTGTGCGTGCGTGTGGGCTGAAGTAGCGTATAAAGATGGAAAATGCAGGAATAGCAGTGGGATGAAATGAAGAGCCTTGTATGGAACAGTCAGAAATCAGGAGTTGATTAATTCTAAGGGAGGGTCACTGTAGCGCTCGGAGGAGACCTGTGATGAGATGTATGAATTGTAAGGTTGATTCTGGAAGCACCAAAACAAAATACAGAATGGGAGGAAGGGACGGTGGGACACTGCACTGGTCCAAGAAAGGGGTGAAAAGGCCTGACCGGGGGGCCTTCCTAAACGGCCCTGGGGAGGCAGAGAAAGGGGGCATCTCCCGGAAATGCTCCCGGCTGCTGAGGCCAGTGGCGAGAGGGGAGGAGGTGAAACTGATATGACCTGTCACCTTCCAGGTCAGACAAGCGAGTGGACAGGGCACAGTCGCTGAGACGGGGAATGCAGGAGGAAAGCGGACCTGCAGGGCTGGGGAACAGTCGGCCAGTGTGTCCAGCTTTCATGAGACTGGGTCTGCGGTGCACGTGTGCAGAGCACCACTGCTCCAGAACACAGAGCCCAGGAGGTGGCCCATGTCTGAATGACTGAGGTACATAAACTGTCACAGCATCCCCGTTTGCCGGGCCGTGCAGCCCCGACTACAAAAACGAAAACGAAGCAGCCAGTAACACAGAGTCCTTGGAGACCCAGGATTTCTGGAACCACAAATGAAATAAGAAGGATGATTCCTTTCTTTTTTCCATGGGTAGTTAGATCCAACTACACACATGGTTCAAGGAAGGAAAGAGACAAGTATAATTTAACATACTTAAAGAGGGTGAAAGCACATTTTAGTACAAGCCATGCTACAAAACTATCAAAACAGTCAGGTCTGTTTTGGGGAGGTAGATATTAGAGACTACTAAACCAATCATCCGTGAGCTACTAATAATTCACTTTTCCCGAAAGTATTTTAAATAAGCAACACTGTTTCAAGGCGGGAGCCGGGAGTGAGACGCACCTGCATGCTTCGCAAGGTATCCACAGTCTCCACCTGAGGCACAATTTTGACAGGCTGTGCCTCCCACGTGGTCCAGCTGTCGTCTGAATCCTGAGCGCGGTCACTATGCTTGGTGAGAAGTAGATAGGCGTCAATTAGCACGTCATCTGACTCTTTGGAGCAGTCCTTCCCTGCGGCTGCATTGAGTAACTGCAAAATTATACTCTTCTCCTCGGCCAGGGTGTCCGGAACAAACACCTGCAGGTTTTCTAAGCCAGGAATCTGTACCTGGAAAAGAAACAATCCAAAATCTTGAATTAAGGAGCATCATATGCTATAGAAATGTTACTTAAAAAAAAACAAACAACAAAACTAGAAAAAGACGAGGGGG
This sequence comes from Sus scrofa, assembly GCF_054392235.1. Taxonomy (NCBI): domain Eukaryota; kingdom Metazoa; phylum Chordata; class Mammalia; order Artiodactyla; family Suidae; genus Sus; species Sus scrofa. Next base: position 6,947,375 of record NC_139383.1, read on the forward strand.
TTTGGGGAAGGAGCTGTGGGAAAGGCAGAGGACTGCTTCCGGGACCCCTCGGACGCCCAGCTCTGAGGAGGCTCAGTGCCTGAGCTGAGACGGTGCAGTCCACCGGCATAACCCAGCACAGCCTCCCGGGCACGTTCGCTCGTCTCTAGGTTACTCATGACACCAGGTACAATGGCTGCTACGTGAACAGCTGTGAGTACAGTGTAAAGTCTATGTAAACGGCTGCCAGTTTTTTTCCTAAATATTTTCCACCCGCAGTTGGTGGAATCCGAGGTTGTGAAACCAGAGAACCGTAACTCAGGTCAGTGCGAGTGGAGGAGGGAGCGTGTCCACATCCCGGGGCGAGGCTCTGTCAAGGGTCTCCATTTACACAGCATCCTCCGATTTATTTTCAACAACAAAGACATGACTCATCAAGGGAAGAATGACGGCCTGAAACAACCTCCTCAATCAATGCTACTTTGCAAAGGAGTTTTTATGCAAAGCTGCTCCCACAGGGCAACGCCCTGCAGTGGGCACTGGTGGTTAGGTCCTCAGCACGAGGAGCAGCGGCCCAGGGGACTGTGCCTCAGGACGCCTTCGAAAGAGAAAGTCCCCTAACTCAGTAAAAAGACGAAAAATTTGAATACAAATCTACGAGTTATTCTTGGCAGAAGCATCGCAAGAAGAGCCTTTGAAAGATCGCTTTAACAGTGGGTACCCGCGCGACTACGCTGCACACGTCACACATAAACGCAGGCTTAGGATACAATTCCCAGGAACAACATCACACCCAGACTCTCAAAGTCCCAAAAACTCAAACAACTTAAATGACAGCAGAGACGGTGACTCAAAAAGTGGCTCTGGTGACAGCCAAGACACTGAGATCAAAGAGTCACGGAGAAAGTGTGAACGGGGTGTCCACATTGTGCCTCAGCGAGTTAAGAACCCGACAGAGAGTCTGAGAAGATGCAGCGTCTCCCTGGCCTCGCTCACTGGGTTAAGGATCTGGCACTGCCACAAGCTGAGGCACAGGTCGCAGATGTGGTTCGGATCCTGTGATGCTGCAGCTGTGGTGTAGGCCGGCAGCTGCAGCTCCAACCAACCCCTAGCCTGGGATTTCCATACGCCACAGGGGCAGCTGTAAAGAGGAAAAGGAAAAAAGAAAGGGAACTGTTCCAGGCAATGTGAGGGTGAAAACCAAAACATTATTTAAAAGCAACATTATCGGGAGGGAGGGGATGGATGGGCAATGGGATCCTACTGTACAGCACAAGCAACTGTGTGTGACTGGGTCGCTCTGCTGTACAACAGAACTGAAGAAACACTGTAAATCGACTATGACGATAATAAAAAGTAAATAAAATTTAAAAATATTACTTTATATACATTATTTTAAATACGTCTGTAACCAGGTAATATGAATAAACACTTCGGGTTTTTCACCTGCATTCTTGTTTTTCTGTGTGTGTATCTGTCTTTTCTAGGGCTGCACCTGCCTACACCACAGCTCACGGCAACGCCAGATCCTTAACCCACCGAGCGAGGCCAGGGATCGAACCCGCAACCTCATGGTTCCTAGTCGGATTCGTTTCCGCTGCGCCACGATGGGAACTCCTCGTCCACATTCTTAAAATAAGTTAATAAGTATGAAATACCTTGTTTTTCTAATTATTCCACTGGGAAATTATGGGACAGTCTTACAGGGGGTCTGCACAGCCTAAAATACTTATTAGACCTTTAAGAAAAAGCTTGCCTGTTTTAGAGCAAATTAAGAAAGGCAACATAGCTATGGCCCATTAAACACTTACCTTAACGTACTGTTTTGATTTCAGGACAGCCAAAAGGTCTCTAACTGGGGCTGAAAGTATGAACTCTGCAGCGATTTCCAGGTCCTAGGATCAGTTACAGAGAAACTTCTTTAGGGTTAGCTTTTTAAAAAATAAGAGAAAAATAAGAAAAAAATAATAATCAATAAGGATTGCCAACTCACCTTTCTCAACATCTTAGCAAACCCAAGTGCTTTGGAGGCTCTTTCTCTAGCCTCATGAAAGAGCTCCTTCAGTGCTCGGCTGATCTCTATAACAGACCTCCTGGACACCGACGGAAATCCAGTTAGAATTCGTTACGGTATACCAGAAATATAAACAATAAACATGAAGCAAATTCCAAATTCCATTAATAAAGACTGAAGATTTTAGAAGCAAGCAATTACTGGGAATATATTTGAAATATTTGGAAGTTTGCTCTCCACAGCTTTCTAGAAAATACCTGTATTTGTTAAATAAGTAGAGCATATACTTAAGAACAGGTTGTTCAATTCTCTAGATTTCGTTAGGATAATTCTTGGAGTTTGAAATACACTCTTTTGACTCCTAGCTCATACTCTTAACTCCAAAGAAATATACACAGCAGTGAGCTGCGGAGTTTTTAACCACTGGCTCCCCCCACACATACTGTCTGGGGTGGTGTTTGCCAATTTTCATGCTGTAAATACTCCCAGCACAGCTGTCTTCAGTCTGCCCGTGGGACATCGCTGAGCTGCCACCTGGGAAGGGGTGTGCAGGGGACCCCCCCTGGAGTCGGGACACATTAGCCCTACACGTCTCTGCACTGCAGGGTTTACGTCCCTAGTACACAATCAGTGCACTGTGCGAACCACCCTTCAGCTCACACCGTCTTAATTCTTGAATTCTGTTTATTTTGGGGTTTGCTGTTGTTGTTGTTTTGTCTTTTTGTCTTTTTAGGGCTGCACCCACAGCATATGGAGGTTCCCAGGCTAGGTGTCGAATCAGAGCTGTAGCCTCTGGCTATGAATCGGAGATCACAGCCACAGCAACGTGGGATTCGAGCCGCGTCTGCGACCTACACCACAGCTCATGGCAATGCCGGATCCTTAACCTACTGAGCAAGGCCAAGGATCGAACCCGCGACCTCATGGTTCCTAGTCGGATTCGTTAACCACTAAGCCACGACGGGAACTCCTCTCCTGTTTATTTTGAATCTACCATGTTAGGTTCAAAAACTGCAAGACTTTCTACAAAGGGATGCAATCCACCTCTCGGCTCTTCGGCATTTTCCCAGGTGAGAATCTACGGGGTAACCTCTTTATTCCTAGCATAAGGCCATCCCAGTATTCTGAAACCCGAAATGTGTTTTTCATCAAATCTTGGACGGTGAGACAAAACAACTCTAGAGAAGTTAGTTCCACCCCAGCACTTCCTAATGTTGAATCACAGGCTGTTGCTGGTAACTGGCCACAAACAGCTACACAGCTCACATACACGCCACCCAAACAGCACTTTCACTTGGTTCAACCTATACGCTATCTGCATAGAACTGGAAGAAACGCAATAGACGAGCACGCCATAGTTTCGTGTACTTAAACTTGAAGTTCAACAGAAGGGATAAACCATGCACAGAAACAGTAACAATGCACCAGACACGGGTGAAGCGCGTTCATGTCGACCACCATGGAGGCTTTGAAGGACAGAACAATCGTTTAACTAAAGACATTCCGACCGTGTGAATGGCGTCCACCCCGCTCCCTTTCAGTCAACTGAAACTACGTGTCCTCTGAGGACGTTATTTTCATTGGGCGAAAGAGATTTTAAGTTCACCTTCCAAAAAAAATTTCACATAAAACCGTAACTAAGAGATCCCATGAAAAGACAATATAGTAATAAATAAATCCCTTTAGATTCACGACCCGAATTCAAGTCCAACATGACTGGCTTTCAACAAGGCTCCTTTCAGGTTCATTACCAAGAATAAAAGTACGTGAAATAAGAAACAAGAGCGGAAAGAAAACGCAACTCCACCTTATTTCATCTGAAGCACTGCTATCATCAGCACTGGTCCAAAATTCTGCACAGCTCTCCTGTAAGCCAAATTCTAGAAAACTTCCTGTAGATTTCAGCAGCATTCCTGCAATGTCGCTAAGGGAACAAAAACAACAAAAGTAAACCAGGGAAGAAAAACTGTCCTCATTCGTTCTAATTCTTGAATGAGACGCTAAAAGATTCAGCTATTGTTTCAACAGTTTAAAAATGACAGGGAGAATTTTCTTTTAATATAAACTCATGATTAATGTGAAAAAAAGAAACCAAAAAAATCTCAATCAGAGTGTGTACCTACCTTTGTTCTACTACCAGTTTTTCATTATAAGCCTTAAAATCTTCAATGACATACTTCCAGCTATGTAATCACAACACAAATGTCATTTTCACCTTCAATGTTCCAAACGGTATCAAAGAGCCTCAAGCACACACCACGGCAAAATGTGTTTTAACCGCTTAACAAGCTAGATGACAGTGTAAGCAACAAAGCGAATTCCTTAAATGCAATTATTTTAGAAAATTGTTCTTACACTAAGCTTTCGTAGTCAACAAACATAAACTGCTCTCATCAGTTGATGCTTCTAAGCATACAATCTAAATACCAGGGTTAAAATGTAAACCCACACGTATAAAATAAGTGTAAATGAGTGTAGTGAAAATTCAACAGCAGCTTATTGACCTCGCTGACGAAAAGGCCCTTCTGACCTGGTGACAGAGGGCAGGTCAGTCCACAAGCACCATCAGAGGGGGCAGAAAGCGAGTGCAAGGGGAGCTGGCGGAGGGGAAGGTGCGGGTTTGACAGGCCTGCAGGCGACGCAGAGCTCTCTGTCGCAAGGAGAAGGAGTGTGGGAAGAGCATAGGAGGGGACGGAGAGTCCAGCAGGAACAATAAATACGGTCAAAGGGCTTGAAGGTGTGTCAGGCAAGAAGGGGGAGGAAAAAGAACAACAAACCCGGCAACGTGAAAAGAGCAGAGGAGCGGGAGGGTACGACCAGGAGGCACACCGGGCCACGCTGTGGGAGGCCGGAGGTCGTGTGACGTGAGGGCCTCCTTTTCCAGGCAGAGGGTAGGCTTTACGAGCAACCGAGGAGGAAAATGTCCTGATGAGAAACATGCTTTCGAGAGCAGCAGCAGGACACAAGCATAGCCAGGACGAGTGTGTGCAACAAGCTTCCGTATCTGTTAAAGTGAGAAGCGGTGAGCAAAACAGATTAAAGCCCTCCAGTGAATGGAGAGACAAAAAAAAGAATAAGATAAAAAATAGAATTTCAGATATTGATAAGTGCTACGGAGAGAAATAAAATAAAAAGAAAGCTAAGGTGTACTTGCAGGCCAGATTTTATTTGTTTTTGATTTTTTTGGAAGTTCCCAGGCTAGGGGTCGAAGCAGAGCTACAGCTGCCGGCTTATACCACTGCCACAGCAATGCAGGATCCAAGCCACATCTGTGACCGACACCACAGCTCATGGCAATGCCAGATCCTTAACCCACTGAGCGAGGCCAGGGATCAAACCGGTGTCCTTGTGGTTACTAGTCAGATTTGTTTCCGCTGCGCTAAACAAAGGAACTCCCTGCAGGCCAGATTTTAATTTTAAGTATGGAGAAGATAACACCTGGCCAAAGACTGACAGGAAGTGGGGGGATGAGTCATGGAGATAACTGGGCAAAGAGCAGTCAGAGTAGTGGGGCCAGCAAGTGCAAAGGGCCTGAGGCGGGAGCAGGCCCAGACTGTGAAAGACAGGAAGGAAGCCACTGTGGCTGCAGAGAAAGCACAGAAGAGCCTAGGAGGAGATGAGAACAAAGCCTTAATGACACATCAGCTGCAGAGGCCTCACGGGCCATGGTTCAGGGGCACGCAGCATCACCTGGATAAGGAGGAGAGCCACGGGTGCATCTGGAGCAGAGGAAAGGATGGCCTGCTGGACGAAGAGGACCAGTCTGAGGATGAGCTACTGAGGATGGAGGGCAGAAGCAGAGACAGCTCTTCTAGGAAGAGTGGAAATGGGGAGTGGGGAGCAGAGGTCAATTCTGGATGTATCCTAAAGGGACAGCCAAACGGAATCGGGTAGCGTGTGAGAGAAAGGAGTCCGGGTTAACTCCAACACTGAGGAAACCTGGGGGCAACAGCCAAGGAAGCAGAACACAGCACCAACACAACAAACACACAGAACTGGAATAGTGCAGGTGGGCAGTCCCACAGCAGAAGCAAGGAAAAAGCTCTGCAGCTTCTCAGAACACAGAACATGACAAGGAAGGCCAGAGACTGCACCCGCTGGAATCTGAAGGACAAATGACAGATAAAGACAAAAAGACCGACAGGAGGAAATGAGCACACAAAGAAACTATATAACAAGAATTGGTAGGGAAATGAAAGAGGAACTTTTTAAAAAAATTTCTTAAACAAAGCTTGACAGCCTGAGAACAGAGAATGAAAACAGAAGATGAGGCAAAGTATAACAATGAAAAATTATGAGGGGAAGGGATGCTGAAAATGGCAGCAAACACATTTTTTCATGAGGCTGACTGTGAGAACCTATGTGATTAGGAAAACCAGACAGATTGGGGACCTGGGCCTGATCACAGACCAGGTAAGTTCTGAGACAAAAGCAAGTTCACCACTTACTCAAAAGCAAGAGGATGACATAAAAAGAACGGGTGGTTAAGGCAGAAAAGTGAACACAAGATTCTGAGAGACCGAGCATGGAACAAAGGCCAGGGAGTTGAGGACAAATTTCTGAAGTTAGACGAGAACTCCGTACAAGCAGCAGTCCCAAAGAGCACACACCAAGGCAGGGAAGGAAACATGAGCTGGGTATAAAAGACTTCATAAAAAGGAAACAAAGAAATAAAATGGCTTGAGGCAGCAAGTGAGAGAAGGCAGCACCAAAGGACAGCAGCTGAGTCAAGAGCCCAGGAGGGGCCTGGTCCTCAGTCAGTCAGAGGGGGGCAGCCCCCAGCAAAGACCCCTGAGATGCATTCAACAGACAGGTGCCAGTGCTCGAGAAGACAGATTCACCTCCCAGAACAGACCAGGGAGCATTCCACTGACCCTCAGGGTTTTCCTCTGTTTGCATTTCAACTCTTTCGCCATCTACAAATACCCCGATCATAAAGAGAGGCGATGGCGAGCAGTACATTCCCAAACCAGGATCAGGGAAGACACACACTTAAGTTTCAGAAGCGCCCACCAAGACTGACGCGAAGGCCACAGGCCCAGGTGCCAGGGGTCTTGAATTCTCCGAGTGAAAACCACCAAGAGGGTGCATTCTAAGGCAGGACTGCTGTTTGGGGCAGACTATGTTTGTCTGGGGGGCTGTCCTGTGCACTGCAGCATGTTCAGCTGCAGTGTCCCTGGCCTCTACTCAACAGACAGCTGCAGGCCCCCCGTTAGTACAGTCAGAAGTGTCTCCAGACACTGCCACGTGTCCCCGGGGAAGTCACTGCTGGTCGAGAACCGCTGCTCCAAGGAGAACAAAACTGGGGAGAGGGGCGCACGCCGATAGGAGGGACTGTCACTTTCATGTAACCGAACATTCAAACATACAGAAGAGAACTGGTGAGCAAACAGGAGTACAGGTGGAAAGGAAGGCAGGCGTGCTCGGGGCACGAGGAGGCCTACCAGAAAAGCTTGCCAGCCTGTGCTTCTCCTCCCCGGATGTAGTGGGTTATTTCTTTGGTGAAATTCCATTCCTCTTCTAGCAGATTTTTTAAACTATGGGATGCTTGAGGTAATTGCTGTAGCATTTGGATCCAGCTTCTCATGTAATCAAAATATACCTTAAAATACAGAAATGTAAAAGGAGACATTTGAGAACAGAGTTCAGCAACGCACATCTTTCAGCTCTGTTAACACGAAGGCTACCGATAGATCAGAAGGGCAAGGGGAAGAGGGGCCGCTGAGCAGGAAACTCTGAGAGCAGCAAGATTCGCCATCGCCATTACCTTAGATCGTGTACCTCAACGCCTCAGCAATTGAACACATTATTCATAATCCCTGCAAGTTACTAAGGAAAGAACAACAATGTCCACACTGTATAGAAAAGTACAATAAAGTTTAAAAATCGAAATAATGGCATATAGAATGTTCATTATGAACACATTGTGAATATTATTCCCCTTAGGAGGTTCGGGCCTTTGTTTAATCACTTTCACTTCAGTTGGTATCTTACGTGTCACAAGGAGGAAATGAGCACAGCTCTCCCCACGACACCATCCCAACAGCCCGATTTCTGTGATATAATTTTTCAATGTTTATGACATATAAATTATGATCTATAACCAAAATACCTAAGCTTTCTAAACAGCTTTCCAAACAGCTTTCCCAGTCCTAAATTCTTATTTGGATTTATCTGTCACTTAGTAGGGTTGTACCAAGTAGTTTTTCTCGAGACAGGGTCACAGCTGATACATTACGAAACACCCCGTCTGTGGGTTCTGTTCCTGAGAGGATAAGTTGACTGGGTGTGAAACACCTGAGCTACACAGCCTCTCCCTCAGAACCCTTAAGACCTTACCCCACTACCTTCTAACACCGTGTGTCATGCTGTACAAAGAAATCTGATGCCACAACTCATCGCTACTTGCCCCACTCCCCAAAGGTGGCTTCCTTTCTCTGCTTAGATGTTCCCAAGATTCTTCTTCTAGCCGTGGATTTCAGTTATTCACCAGGCTACATCTTAGGGTTTGTTGAAATGAATGTTTTCTGAGGCCTACTAATAACTTTCAGTAGGCAAAAATTTGGGGTGTTTATTTCAAGAAAACTGTCCTCTGTTGTATCTTTGGATGCTTCTGGGTCCTGCTCCGTCCAGGCTGTGCAGCACGACTCTCCTCCAGTTCTGGGTCCATCATGGCCACGCCTGTGTGTGTGGAACTTTGAATTTATGGGTCTAGCACCATCTTGTCCAAATGACACCAGTCTCTGCTACACCAGGTCCTGGACCTCCCTGTCCACGCCTGGACTGCTCCCTGAAACCTGGCTGCCCTGACAACTGCCCTTCCCCCTGACAGCCCGACAAGGGGCAACGATTTACAAGACCCCGAGGGCTGCACCGCTGTGCTCCCACTGTGACTTTCAAACCTTCACTCTTACACAGTCTTATCTGGAAACGAAGAATCACCCTGCCTCTTAAAGACTCATGTCAGCAGACACCCCATAGACGCCCCTCTTCATGCCATCACCCACTGATGGCCAACCAGCCATCATCAGCCTTCACACTCCAGCGTCTGACTCGGTCTCCTCTCCATCCCAGGCTCAGCACAGCTGAGCCACTTTCCGTCACGTGGACGACCCTCAACACACGTCACTTCTGTGCCCTCACTGCCTCAGTTCCAGGCATCTTTTCTCCACTCCGATCCCCGTCGTTATCAGAACTGCTCAAAGCGCAGTTCAAAGGCAGGGATGCTAAACCCTCCTCTCTGCCCACCTCTACGCCCTGCTCTTTATCTGGAGCCCAGCCCACGGGCTCCCCTCCCTCGGCTCCCTTTCCTCCTCACTCCGCATGCCTGTCAGTCGGCGCCCGTCCCTGCCACCCCATGATGCCTTCTCATCTCACCTGCCCGCCCGCCATACCCCCAAAGCCAGACAAACCCAGGTCTCCCTTCCCCAGGCGCAGGGTTCAGAGTCACAGGACAGGGAGGGTCACTGTTCCACACTCTCACCAAGCGCACGGCACACACAGCATCTCTGGTGGCATTTGCGCCTCTGCTCAACCCATTTTCCTTCTCGCTACAACCACCCGTTTGAAACGTCTCTTTTCCCCAAACTGCCAAAACCCACTCTAACCCAATCGCAGCAGACCTCACCTCTCTTCACAAAACCTATCTGGTGAGACAGAAAAGTTCTCACCTTCCTGAAACAAATCATTCGAATCTTCGGTGTGTGGTCCTTCTCTTTAACAGCAGGGGGCTGCACTTCCTCCTCAGCCCGACGCCTGTATTTGAGACTCAGCTCCTCTGGTGTCCAAGGAACCCAACACTGTCCATAGGCACACGTGCAATTCATCCCAGCTCCTTCCCTTAAAAGCAAGCCCAGAGGCTTCCAAATGGTCTCTGGTAACTTCAGTTGAAAAAATTCTCGCTGGACCCGAACCCATCCCTCTCCATCTCGCTGCCCAGCCTGGGCCCCAGCTTCCCTCTCGGCACCTCCCCCACATCCACTCCACCCCTCATCCTGCCAACTACACTCCCTTGGTTTCCTTCGAAGCCTCAGGCTTCTTTCCAAATTCACGTTACCCGACTCCAGCCCAAGGCCTGGCACGTGCACCACCTGAACTCATCTCTGTCTGGTCTTGTCGCACCCGCTCGGCACCCCTGGGCTGTCCCTCGGTGTCAACTGCAGCTACCACGGTCCCTCCCCAAGGCTTTCCTGGGAAGCTTCGTTCCAAAGCTGTTTCCACCACAGAGACTCTGCATCTGCCACCTTCTCCATCAGCAAAGTGTTTCCATCTCTCTCTTTTTTAAGAAAGAGTAAAGTGCCTTTAGAATATTTTAACAAATAACACCCAGAATGAACAAATGTTAATATTTGGTCATAGTGGTTTTGGACGTTTTTTCAATAAGAAATGATGATGCATCACGATGTTCACTTTCCTGTGGCTTCCTTCCTCCCCTCTCTCTTTCCTCCCGCCCCAGAGGCAGCGTTTAAGCCTTTAGTGTGTCTTCTGTGCATATGTCTGCAAAAGCAGTGTTATTACAACAATTACAATATCTAGTACTGTTTTGTGTAAGTTCTCAATTTCTTACATAGACTGGATTGTAACATACACAGCAGCTTCCAGATGCATTCCAAGTGTCGCTTCCTGAGAGGCCTTTCTAAACGCCCCAGGAGCTCCGAGCTTACTGGGAGAGTCCATCCAAGACGGTGCCTCTCCTTCGAAGTGTTTTTCACAGTTGTCGTGTCACATTTTCCCCATCGATCTTGACCTCCAAGAGGGAGTTTGTGCTCCTTACTGCATCTTCGTACCAGGCATGATGCATGCCTGGCCCACAGCAGATGCCCCGTGCTACCTCAGGCCGGACACCGCGTCCCTCTGCTCCTGTGCCCTTTATCCTCTTGAGCGAACTTGAAGTGTGAGTCTGACTGCTCCCTTGTGGGTCCTCTACAGCTGTCACGTCTTGTTCATCATTTTCACTCCTTTCACATTATTTTTTAAAATGTGGTTTCTTTAAATCTATCACATGTTCCCACGTCCTACGTCATGTTTAAAGTTTCGGCTGTTTCTGAAGGCCAGGGCCGAGGCCATGAGCTAAGAGGGCTCAGAGTTTCCGCGTGGTTTTGGCGGCTCAGACAAAGGCTCACCCTGACTTCCCAGGACCTGCGTTCCGCTGCCCAGGTTCTTGAGTCAGAATGACGATGCGGCTCAGCGCAAAGGCGCCAATCACGGACACTCGGCCTCGTAACCCGGGCAGCTCGGCCCCAGGGTGACAGCGAGCTGCAGACCACAGAGGTGTCTCTACCCGTGCTCCTTCCGTCTGGCGGCAGGCCCTCGGCGGGGACTCCCCACTTCTCCCCTGCCTGGTCCCAGTCCTGGGCTCCCAGCTCTCATCGGCCCGGGCAGGAGCAGGCGCCCGCACCGCTACAGGAGGGCAGGGGTTGCAGCAAACAGCGAGCCCGCCTACCTGGACCCCAGTCTCTCCTTCCTCCTGACAAAACCGAGGGGGGCGCCCCCAGTTCTCAAAGCCCGTGCCCTGCACTCACCCAGAGAGCACACTTCAGGGCACACCTGTAAAACCACTGGTAACTTCTAGCTCTTCATCTGTGCAACGATGGAGATACACTGAGGGAGGGTACACCTCTCGCAGATCAGGGGCAGCAAAGCCAAAACGAAATCCCTCAGCACCACTTCAAGCTCTGGCCGCCGAGAATGCTGGAACTTCGCTTAACCGGGCTCCGGGCAGCTCCTGGGCAGCCCGCGGGCGCTGAGAGTGGGGCCTGGAAGGCGCAGCCTGGCCGCTGCCGCCTCCAGGAGCCAACAGTGTGGCCTGGGCACAGCTCGGAAAGCAAAGCACGTGTTTGTGTTCTTCTTAAGCTTCCAGATTAATCATGCACACGGAGAGAAATTAATTTTTTTTTTTAACTGTAACTCTTCAGTGCTAAAGACTTTCTGACACAAGGAATATGCACAGTATTTCAAAATGCAGCCACGTATTACGCCTCTGCTCCTTTGCATGTTCTCCCAAACGCCCAGGGAGGCCCTAATAATTTCACACTCAGAATTATTTCTCATAACCTGCCAGCTGCAAGTCCCCGCGGTCGCGTTTTCTCCCTTCCACGACTGAAGCTGAAATGCGAATCGCCAGCCCCATGAGCTCAGGTCTGGTCAGTAAGAAGCAGGGGACCGCTGCGGGGGCTTCCAGGAGAGCCTCTGCCGTGGGGACTAAGCGGCCAGCAGCCTTTCCCCTCTGCCCTCGCTTTTCTTCCCGCACAGAAAGCGAGGGCGGTGCCTGGCGGCGCTGCAGCCACCCTGGGCGGGACAGACGCCAAGAGGTCGGGAGGGTGCAAGCCTCCGAGAAGGTTCTCTGTGTTATTTCATCAAGCTGCCACCGCGCCGCGCGATCATCTGTGCACACACGCTGGCGGATCGACCGCGCATGGCGTGTACGCGCCACTCTAGCAGACGCTACGGACGACCCAGGACGTCACCCTCGGCCCTGGCTGTGAAGCCTCCAGCCTCACCAGGGGACCCTGCCAAGGGAGCCGCGGCGCAGCACTGAGCATTAAAGATGCGCAGCCCCAACGAGAAGGGCTCACGAACTCGGAGAAGGACAGACAAATGCACACTAATGTCCACACGGTCAGGGCAAACCTGAAAGTGAATCTTAAACGGGCGGACGAGGAGAAGACACTGAGAGCAGGAGGGGGCAACAGGAGCAGAAGCTGAGGCTGGCAAAGCACAGGTGGGCACAATGTACGTGAGAAGACGGGGTGCTCTCAGGGGAAGAAATAAAAACAAGCCTGTGCCCGCCAGCCCCCCGTTTACAACTGTCCAGTGTGGCAGGTGCCTCAGCCACTGCCTGACTCATCTTCACGCTTCACTTCTTCACAGTAAGAAGCCCCCGGATGTCCCCAGGCCTGGCAGGTGTCCCATCTCCGGCCAAGTGCGGACCCTCAGGGCGGAAGTGGCTGCCAGGCCCAGTTCCCAGCAGGCTGAGCCCTTGCGCTCACATGGGACGCCCAGCGAGAAAGCAGCACCTGATGGGGATTCCATTTCTAGGCCATTCTGCTATAAGATCCCACAGGTAAACAGTGAACTTGGATAAGCTTTGTCAAAAACGCTCACCTCAAAACCACTGAGGATTCTTTTTTAAATGTGGGTTGAGAGAAACAAATGTAATCTATCAGGAGACGGACACACTGCCCCCCCCCCCCACTGCCACCGAGGCAGACGCGGGCCCGGCGTCCCCCAGTCCTGACCATCAGCATCTTGTGCAGATCCTCCTCGAAGGCGTCGATGTTGCAGTCGGCCTTGCCCAGGTCGTCCAGCACCTCGTGCAGCATGAACTGGTAGTACTGCTTCATCAGCAGGCCGCCCTTCAGCACCTCCCGGCACTCTCGCACCAGCTGCGGGGAACAGACACAGGGCCGTCAGCCCGCCCGGCCCCGCCGGGCCACCGGGCGGGTTTCGCAGCCCTCCCAGGCAGATGCTCCAGACACTCAGGGAATGGGAAGCTTGCCCCCGAAAAGCCTAAAACAGTTTCCAGATTTGTTGTCAGTGCATTTCACATACATATCTCAGTCATCTCTACTGAACAAATTAGTGAAAATAAAAGTATTTAATTATTACAGCATGAATACACAAAGAAAATATCATACAGGCAGAACACTGACTTGCTAAAATAGGTTCTCCTACAAATACATGTTTAGAGAAAAGCAACTCCACAGAAAAAGATCTCTCCACTAGATAAACTATAGGACAAGGAACAGGAGAGAAAAACGTCCTCATGAAACTGGACATTTTTAATCAAAAACACAATAAGGATTCAAATATGCTTAGGTACCACAGAGCATGGTGGCCTTTGTAACAATTTAGCGTCGTTTATCTGCTCTGATTTGCGGCTTTTACATCAAAATACTTTAGTAGTCGTGAAAGCAGAGATGAACCTGATGGAAGTCGAGGGGAAAGAAGATGAAAGACAACGGGAGGAGGAGTAAGCCGCCCAAGGGTGGGCCCAGAGGGGCTGAGAAGGCAGGGAGGGTGGAGGAGGGGCCGGAAAGTCCTTCCCTAGGGACGTGCCGGGACTCCGCCCTCCAGTTCTCACCAGGCGGCAGTTACATCTGTTTTAACACAGATTAATCAAGACACAGAAGGACCATGGCTCTGCTGCTGCTGCAAAGGTGAACTGGCACGAACTTCACGGAATCTTAAACTGTATGACTCAACTCAATTTTCTACATTTTATACTCGAGCAATAATCAGAGACGCAGACTAAAACTTCTATACAAATACCTTATCACAGCATTATTCAAAACAACAATGGAGATAAAACAAGCTATGATGCTCTACTATGCACTACTGCAGTCCCTTAAAACCTTACTTTTGAAAAATACTTAAGGGTGAAACCTCCTATGATCTTCTCCTTACTTTTCAACTTACATGTGTAGGAAATAGGTACGTATGGGGAAAATGAATGGAGAGAAACACACCAAAATGGTACAGTGGTTATCAATGAATAGCAGAAGAATAGGATAACTAATTTTTGTCTGTATCACTTTCAGTACTTCTCAGATTTTCTAAAATAAACATCAACTGCTTTTACAAAAAGATCCCCTTCAAAATAAAATGTTTTTAAAATAATTACCCACAATAAGAGAGCAATGCCTAGAGTTCAATCTATTAAAAAGTGTTCTCTTCAGGAGTTCCCATCGTGGCGCAGTGGTTAAAGAATCCAACTAGGAACCATGAGGTTGCGGGTTCGATCCCTGGCCTCGCTCAGTGGGTTAAGGATCCAGCGTTACCGTGAGCTGTGGTGTGGGTCGTAGACACAGCTCAGATCTCGCGTTGCTGTGGCTGTGGCGGCGGCTATAGCTCCGATTAGACCCTGAGCCTGGGAACCTCCATATGCCACAGGAGCGGCCCAAGAAGTGGCAAAAAGACAAAAAAAAAAAAAAGGTGTTCTTTTCAGATTATTTAGATGCCACAATGTCACTTAGGTGCTTACCACTCAATCTGAAAGCATTAAAGTCAAAATTTCTATTTTACTTTTACTCTAGTAATGCTGCATTGATCTACGTATTGGTTTTTTGCTTTCAAAAGTCTCAACATAAACCATGGTCTAGTCTTCACGACAGCCCCATGTGTAAAAAGTCAACTCCACCTTGATTTACCAGGTTATATTCCTGAAGTATTTGTTTTGTGGGAAGGGAGGTGATTATTTTGCCAACATTTCCCAAACAACTGCTGCAAGCCAGAGGACAAGTGAAAAGCACGGCCAACGGCCAACGCGGCTGGCAGGTCAACACCCAGACCCCGAGGGCGAGAAGGAAGCAGAGCCAGGGAGGACAGCGCTCTGGCTGCTGCGGGGGAGCTGCGGTGACACGGCTGCAGGCTCCACATTTGCTCTGACTGTTGCCCTGCTCTGCGCCTGAGCAAACAGCATCCAGAGCCCATGTGTCTCCGCGCACAGCTGCCCTTCCTCAGCCTGCACGTGTGCCCTCTGCCCATCCTGCCATTCAGAGCCCAGGGGCTCTGGCCCTTCAAACCCCATGGGGATGGATGGGCACGGTTCACAAAAAACAAATTAACTGTTTCCCATCCACTATGAAAGGGTTATTTTACACAATGACTGTCCACATGGTGATATCACTGAAGCATAAATACAATCACTCTTGGAGTTCCCGGCTCAGCAGTTAACAAATCTGACTAGGAACTATGAGACTGCAGGTTGGATCCCTGGCCTCGCTCAGTGGGTTAAGGATCCGGCATTGCCATGAGCTGTGGTGCAGGTCACAGACGCGGCTTGGACCCTGCGTTGCTGGGGCTGTGCTGTAGGCCAGCAGCTACAGCTCCGGTTGGACCCCTAGCCTGGGAACCTCCATATGCCATGCGTGCGGCCCTAGAAAAGACAAAAGGGCAAAAAAAAAAAAAAAAAAAAGAAAAAAACATATAAACACTCTTCAGGCCTCGCTTGGGCAGATACTACTACTTCTAGCCGTTTCGTTGTACCCTTGGAGCAGCAAGCTCCCCAGAAAAATCCCATCCAAAATTAATAATAACTAAGAAAGCGGGAACTGTGATTATCGTTTGTACCAGACGGCTGCCTACACAAGCAAAATGTCCAAATATTTTGTAGTCTCTAAAGACATTTATCTGTTTTCACATAGCTTGAAAGGAACAAAAAAAAAAAAAAACAAATTAAAGGAACTTAAACTACCTCTTACGAATGAATTTTAAGTTTCCAGTCTTCAGAGCCTGATGGTAATAGGATACAGAGGGTCCTATCAGCACCGTGCTTTTCTATTTTTAGAACGAGGAAGTGGAAGGTAGACAGGGTGAACCACAATCTCATATTTGAAGACTGCATGTGAAAACAGCATTTTAAATTACCCTAAAAAGAACAGCTTAAACACACTAACGCGCTTTTTTTTTTTTTTTTACTATTTGTAACATGGGGAAAAAGCTAAAAATAAAAATTACGAGCCTATAGAATAACATAATCAACGCTTGGTATTTTTAAACAGTCTTTGAAACAAACCTGCTTAATACTCAAGAGAGATGGTTCTCCAGCAGGTCTCTGTTCCAATCTTAACTTGAGACATTCATGGATGACGTTCAGAAGGACTCGGCAGAGGACTAAGAAGGCAGGTTCGAAGGAGGGCAAATCCATGGACTTGAGCTCGTCCCAGGACACAGTGCTGCATTTCTGCTCCGAGGAGGGGGGCGGCCTGGACAACTGCACATAATCCGAACCCCACATGGGATCTGGAAATTCAGAAAACTGTAAGAAAAATTCAACAAAGGTTAAAAGAGCATCCAAGAGAACATCCTAAAGTTGTAGTTATAAACTACTATTTTCTATAATTTGCAGACAAAGCTATAAAAATCATAATTTTACAGGAAAGGTGATCACTAGAATAATCTGACATTTTCAACACAGACCCCCAAAGTTCTAAAAGTATTAGAAAACCATAGCAGGAACTAAAATGAAAATGTAATATTTTATCAAAAAATACAGTAGAAAAAGAATCAAGTTCATCTTTTTCATCACATATTTTTAATCATACTTAAAATAATCAGAGCACTTAGTGTTAAGGTTGTGCAGTTACCATCCACAGCTATCCCTAGACTGAGAAAAGCAGAATTATTACATTTGAAGAAAGATTACAAAACTAAGTAGCCATTTGTGTAAATGCGAAAACTAGTAGGTTCAACCACGTCTGCCCATCTGTTCTCCTGGGCTACATACACCCCATGATGCTGAAAGAAAAAATTTCATGAAAGTAACCTGGCTGGTCCCGCTCAAGTGTCTGTTCCTCGATGTTTCCTAGGGCTCCTACAGTTGCTCCCCCATTCTTGCAGTCACCCCATCAACGTCCTTCCGCTTTGCCCCATCAACAGCAGGAGTGGCGCTTTGCCAGGGCTCCCAAATCCCCAGTCACCTCAGTTGACCAGCCTTCAAAGACCCTGCCTCCCCTTTTCCCTGCGAAAACCAAAGCCATCGAAATGGGAAACTCTCAGCTCTTTTTCGACTGAGAACACCCCCAATTATAGCCATTCTAACTGCAAATGTCATCCGTGTCTGTGCTCCCTGTCATTTAGCGGACTCTTAACTGCTCTCCCCCACTTACATTCTTTTATGTTCAACGCGTATTCTGGCATTTAAATTAATACATACTCTAGTTTCCCATCACAGGCAGGAATGTCTAAAATAGCAGCAGCCTCTTAAAAACGATGACTCGTGATAAATGTGGTCAGACTTACGACATGTCTGTTGCAAAGATGGGCAATACAAGTGCCTGTTGCCTCAGGCGTGGAGCCTGACCTCAGACAAGACGTCTACCTGGCGCACTACAAAAATCAGCACGCTTTCTAGGATAAGGCTCTGAAGAACTGGGCCCGGGCCGGAGCCCCGGGGAAAGCAGCGCCGAGGAGGAGGCAGGGAAGGTGACGAGGCGGCGGCGGAAAAGCAGACGCTGAGCCAGGGCTCGGGACAGAACGACAGAAACACTCTAATGCAAGATCTCCAAGGCGATGGGGAAAACAACCAAGATTTCCAAAGCGACCTCCATAGAGGCAGGGAAAACGGCGTGACGGGTGCGGTCCAGATCTGAAGAAGTAACTTAGGCGTTCACCGCAGAAACGATCACCAACCCAGAGCAACGAACAGGCACAGAACTGAGAGAGAAAAGGAAGCCTCGCGGAGGGAGGCGCAGGGGCACCGAGGGGCGGGCGCAGGGCGCTGGGCAGGACGGGGACGCGTGGCCCGGGCGGCGAGGGCAAGGGTCGCCCTCTGACCCAGGCAGGACGCCGAGCGCACTTGCCTACAGAACGGCCCGCGGAGGCCCAGGAGAGGCCAGGGAAACCTGGAGCAGGAGCCCAAGTGGGAAAAGAAGGACACCCCGGGACAGGAGCGGCTGCGACCCTGGCAGAGCTGGAACCCGCGCGTGGGGCGCCTGCAACTCCACTCTGCAGCCGCCTTGAGGACGGTAATGCGAGTTTCCGAAAGGCACATTTGAAGCAAGCAAATAAAAAAGCCTAAGATAAGGAAAAACCTTTGGATCTGAAATTCCCAATTATTTTAATACAACACAACGAGAGGGAAAAGTGGCACTAGGGTACAAGAATGGCCTACTTGCTATTGTTTCATTCCAGCGAGAAACAGAGTATTACATTTGATCTCAAAGCCCTGCTCAGTCCAGCCGAACTGAGAATCAGTGTCCCTAACTGCAGGAACCTCAATAACAATGCGACGTACTTATGACCCCAACACCCAACGGCATTCTGTGGGGATTAACAAATTCATTAAATAAAGTTCACGTGGAAGAAAGTACTTTACAAAAATAAGGGCAGCCAGAAACTTCTGAAAAGCATACGTGGGAAGAACGGCCCTACGTGCAGTCAAACCTTACTAATAAATGTACTTTATTTAAAGCAGAAACGTATTGGATAATAATAAAGAGAACTTAAGTCAGAAAAAGAAAGACGAATAGCTATGATATCGCTTCTATCTGGAATCTAATATACGGCACAAATGAACCTTCCACAGGAAAGAAACTCATGGACTTGGAGAACAGACTTGTGGTTGCCCGGGGGACAGGGAGGGAAGGGGACAGACTGGGGATTTCAGGTTAACAGATACAAACTCTTGCCTTTGGAAGGGATAAGCAAGGGGATCCTGCTGTATGGCGCTGGGACCTACGTCTAGTCCCTTAGGATGGAGCATGATGGTGTGAGAAAAAAGAATGTACATGGGAATGTGAGACGGGGTCACCTGGCTGTACAGCAGAAAACTGGCAGAACACTGTAAACCAGCTATAACGGAAAACATAAAAATCACTATAAAAAATAATAAAGAGAACAACAGAAAGAGAAACATATCCAATCACCTATGATAATTTAGTATATAAAAAAGTAAGTGGTCCAAGAAGGTGGAAAATCACACCGATTTTAGGGAATTAAGTAAAAATAATCACATCCTTACCTTACCCCACCCCATACACCTACGCCTCACATTATCACAGGTAATCCATTTCTAAGCTTATACAGCTATTTTAGAAATTTTTTCCTGTCATGAGAAACTACAGCCGCCCCTCCTGCAGACACCAGAATCCGTGGAGGCTCGGGTCCCTCCCATAAAGGACACAGCGCGGTCAGCCCTCCGAGTCCGGGCTCCGCGTCCACGGCCTACACTTGGATCCATGGTTGGCTGAAGCTGCAGATGAGGAGCCCGAGGATCGGGAGGGCCCACTGTGCGTGTTAATGCAAACACGAAAACGGATGTTGACCCTACATATTTGGAAAAAGAGATTCCAAATTAAAACCTCCACAGAGAGAGCTACACATTCAGTTAAACCATATACAATTGCCATTTTGATCAGTCAAAAATGATCAAACTGCGGCAGGTTAATACAGGTCAATATCATAAAAAGAATTCTGAAAAGACAGTGGTGGCAGTGGGATGTGAATTTCTCTTCGTTCCCTCACAAAAACAGAGCACCGACGCAACAAAACCAGAACTCCATGAGACACACTGACAACAAAACCAGGGGGACGGAACCTTCGTGAACCTCCAAACAGAAGGGGTGGGACAGTCCCTAGACCCACTGATACCGCATACCCCACCCCACCCCAAGTGGGACCCCAGCCCCCAGCCTATCAGCACGTGAACAGGGGAAGCAGAGGGGGTACAAGGGGGACAAATTCCAGAGTTACCAGTAAGCGGTTTAGGCCCCCAGCTCTTAAAACGCGCAGCCAAAACGCCAGGACAAGGCTCCACATCGAGAAACTGCTGGAGTGAAACCCAACTGACCAGTAAAGGACAAGAGATGTGAGGAAAGAGAAGGGCCAGGAAAGGGGACAAGGAGCACAGCGGGAGACCTCAAAAACAGGAGAGCACGGCTGGCAACGGGAGGGAGCGCACACAGCCGCAAACCCCAACCACGTCCCAGCTCGCTCTCTCCTTGAAGCTCATCAACGACAGAAAAGGACTGGGTTCGAATCCAATCCGGGGCTGTTTCAGGCTGAGAGGAATCTGTAAGGGGCAGGACAACCCCACAGACAATGAAACCGTGCTAGAGAGACATGTCCACTAACACATGAGACGGTGGCCTGATTCTCACAAAAAATAAATTCGAAGAAATGTTTTAAATCTTGGAAAACATAAAAAATTGTCATAAATTCTAGTTAGAAACACTCACAAGTGATAGAACTCAGAAGATAATTCTTTCAAACCTGTACATCAGGGACTTCCCTTGTGGCACAGTGGGTTGGGAATCTGGCGCTGTCACTGCAGTGGCTTGGCTTGGGTCACTGCTATGGTGCGGGCTTGATCCCTGGCCCAGGAACTCCCACATGCCAAAACAAAAAAGAAAAGAAATTCACTTGAATTAAAAAAAAAAAAAAAGGATAAAAACAAAAGCAAACCCTAAAGCTATATATTGAAAGGTATTCAAAAATATCAAGGTGGAAACACCAACACCAAGTAAAACATTGCAACTTAAAGAAAAACAATCTTTTAGGAATCCAGATTATAAATAAATAAACAAATAAACCAAGGTTATTGTAAGTAGGCACAAAAAAACATATTGTCCCAACTTTGCAATCTCAATGTTTTAATGGCAAAAGACAATGAATGACAAATACTAAATTTATTCAGGAAAAAAAATATAAGCCAAATATTTTAAGGTCAGCCAAATAGCTTTTCAAGAATAAATGCTGCAAACTGACAGGAAAATCCAAGAACTTAGGAAACACAGTTCTTGTGAGCCCACACTGAGGAATCTCGTACGAAACTAGTGTCACCCAACCAAAATGACTCAGAGACTCCGACATGAGACCGAAAACTGAGCCTGAAAACAAAAGCCCAAAACTGTGTGTCTCAGGCTCCATTTATCTACTGCTCGATCTTAGGCACATACGCAGGTACTACCAGGTACTACTGCAGAACTAAGACTGGGTTAGATGACAGCTGTCAGGGACAGAGCACTGTCAACAGCAGTTATGACCTTAAAAAGTAGATAAAACACAACTACCAAAGTCTGCAGAGAAAGGGGAGGGCATGCGAAAAGTCTTAGCATTTCATTGGAAGTAAAAGACAACTACTTTGAATGAGAATATGGATTTCAAAAAAGGGTGGGGAAGTTCCCATCGTGGTGCAGAGGAAACAAATCCAACTAGGAACCATGAGGGTGCAGGTTCGATCCCTGGCCTCGCTCAGCGGGTCAAGGATGCGGCGGGGCTGTGAGCTGTGGTGAAGGTCACAGACGCGGCTCGGATCTGGTGTTGCTGTGGCGGTGGCGTAGGCCGGCAGCTGTAGCTGGGATTCAACCCCTAGCCTGGGAGCCTCCATATGTTGCGAGTGCGGCCCTCAAAAGACCAAAAGACCAAAAAAAAGGGACTAATTCCAATAGGGCTCACTGTTGAGAACCAACCAATAGCAACCAAAAAATGGGAAATGGACACTATTATATAAAGATGATGATATAATGATAATCTTAAGGGTTTTGTAAAAATAAGCCTGCCATATATTAAAAGTAAAGCAGTCAACTGTATACACAAGCTTTATATTAACAATATAAAACAATTTTTTTTAAAGGTTAACTATCCCTATCAAAGAAACTAGGCTCCTTTAAAAAAATACATTCTTCCACAGATTTTTCTCTTAAAACCAAATATTTTACATAACTTTTGCAAAAAATTAAGTTTAAAAAGCAACAACAAAAAATAAAAAAACTACATTAAAAAAATCTATGAATGGATCAACAAAATGTGGTATATCCATACAATGGAAAATTATTCAGCCATAAAAAGGAATGAAGCATTAATACATAGTACAGTAAGAATGAACCCTGAAGACATGATGCCAAACGAAACCAGCCAGTCACAGAAGACCACATGTTATATGAGTCCATGTATATGAAACTGTCCGCAATAGGCAGATATAAAGAAAGAGAAAACAGATCGGCAGTTGTTTAGGGCTGAAGGTGGCGGACAGAGAGACTATGGAGGTGACAGCTAAAGGGCACTGGCCTTATTTTAAGGGTGATGAAAATGCTCTAAAATTAGACAGCGGCAGTGGCTACGCAACCCTGAATATAGTGTGAAAACTACTGAATGGAACACTTTAAAATCACTAATTCCATGGTATGCGAATTGCCTCATAAAGCTGTTCTTTAAAATATACAACAGGAAAAAAGAATTTAACTGTACATCTAGCCAGTGGCATAACCCCAAGAAGAATTTTTCAAGAGTCTTTAAAACACTGCAATACGATGTTTACATTCCTAAAGGGTTGTGCCACCTTAAGGATGGGGGGGGGGGGGACACCTTACACTGTTCTCCAGTCATCAGACTGCTGATGGTACCACTCTGAGAGTTCTATGTATTCTGGAACACAGTCAGTATCGGATACCCCAAAGCCATCATTCCTGATCGCACTGACAATGGGACATGTCTGCTACAAAAAACAGTCAGAAACATTAATAAGTAAAAATACGAAATCTTGAATTTGAATTGTTCGTATCAGTATGAACTTATGACATATTGCATGTGTGTTCTTCTGAGAGAATTAAAACCAGGACCAAAACTGAAGTCCAGTGAGAAATGCCAATGCCCAGATGGAGGTCCTAAAATACCATTTCCCACTAAAATGAGGGCTCCTTGAAAACACATCAGATTCCCAACCTGCAGTAGATGTACCATATAAGCCTGAAACAGCCTGTTAGAACAGGCATCAGAGACTATTCCCCAGGGTCATGAAAAAAGGACTTAAACCAACTTGAACACATTCCCACTGTCCAAAGACGGGACGATGTGAACGTCAGTTTATTTCCCTGGATTATAACAATGGCTTCAATATTTTTACATTCATGGGTTCAATATCATATTAATAAAAAAACATTAATTTGTCACCAACTAACCAACTCGTTATTTCGAAAAATGGAAAACAAAAGAGAAAGAATAAAGCACATTTATCCTGTCATTTCTGTTCAGTTTACCCCACTAGGCAACCAAATAATGGATGAGGAAAGTTTCTCTTTAAAGCAGTATCTAATTAATAAAGCTACTAATAAAAAAGAAGAAATGAAAGAATCAAAATATCATCACTGTTCAATCCTCAGTGAATGACAAGATCCAGGCAAGGACAGCAACAACTACTAAGTGTCAGAGACAGTCAGACATGATGTGATCCAAGCAGTGTGAACACAATCAATCAAGGAATCTGATCAGGCCACCAGATCACACAAGTCAATTCACAGAGAACACGGAGAAAAAAGACACACTGTAAAAAATCAACCAGAGGGACAATCACCAAAATTCAGACTAGGGTAGACCACAGGATAAGGGACCCAATTTCTTCAATAAATATATGGCAAAAAAGGAAACATAATGAAGACTTAAAAAGACTTAGGAAACATAATGAACAGTTACCATGTGTAGACACTGTTTGCAAATTGAGTTAAACTGTAAAATACATTTTAAAGAAAAAAACCATAACAATTATGCACAATAGAATATGAACATGAGCTTGAAATTTGATATCAAGGAGTTCTTCCTATTTCTTTAGATGTGATAACAGCTCTGTAGTACACTTGTAAGACAAGTCCTCATCTCTCAGAGAAATATACTGAAACATTTAAGGATAAAATAAGGTGATATCTGAGATTTTCTTCAAAATGACAGAGGAAGGTGTCAAATGAGCAGGTACTGACCATGAGCTGAGAACCATGGTGCTAGAATACAGATTCAAGCAGGTTCACAGTATTAGTCTGTGTGTTTTGCATCTGTTTAATATTTTCCATAACAAAAATTATTATAGCTATATAAAAAATAAGCAAAAAACACAGGGGAAGTTTTTTATAATCTTGGAGCACACATAAAATCAGATGACCGTAAAACAGTAAATACGACTACATAAAAATTTTAACTTCTTTCTAGTGAAAGGCATCATAAATAAGTTAAAAGACAATTTGGAAGAAATTTTTACAGCCATAACAGAAAAATGAATAATATGCACAAAATATAAATAGTTCCAACAGATCAATTAAAAAACAGAAAACAAAAATGAATAAAAGAAAATTTAAAGCAGCAATGCAAGTGGGCAAGAAACATGACAATGGGCTCAAATGTCACTAAAAATGAGGGAAGTCAAAGATAACACTGAAGTTACAGTTTTTATTGATTACGGTGGGAAAATGGGATTTCTCCTATGCTGCTGGGGAAAGTTCACATTAGTACAGCTTTTTTGGAGAGCAATTTGGCAGCATCTAGCAAAGATTTAAATGTGCATACCCTATAACTTAGCAATGCCATTTCTAGAAACCATTCTTACAAGAACAATAGAATAAGTTCATAAAGGGGTATGTACAAGAACATTTGCAGTTTATAACCATATAAGTGTCCATGAGGAGTGACATGACTTAGCACCTCACACCTGAGAGAATGGTAATTATTCAAAAAATAAGAAATAACAAGCGTTAAATGAGGACTGGAGAAAAAGGAACTCTTGTGAACTGTAGGTAGGATGTAAACTGGTATAGCCTCTATGGAAAACAGTACAGCAGTTCCTTAACAAATTAAAAATAGAACTACCATACGATCCAGCAATTCCACTCTTGGGTATTTATCTGAAGAAAACTCTTTTAACTTAAAAAATTACACGCATCCCCATGTTCAATGCAGCATTATTTACAACAGCCAAGACACGCAAGCAATCCAGGTGTCCAATGACGGATGAATGGGGAAAGAAAATGTAGTGTGTACACACACACACACACACACACAGAGAGGAATATTATACAGCCATAAAAAGGAAGGAAATCTTGCCATTTGTGACAACATGGATGGGCCTGTAGGGCATTATGCCAAGTGAAATAAGCCAGACAGAAAAAAACAAATACTGTATAATCTCACATATGAAATCCTAAATAAATAAATTAATTTTAAAAAGGACTCATAGATAGAACAGAGAAAACAGATTAATGGTTGCCAGAGGCAGAGAGTGGAATTCAAAAAAGAAAAAAAAAAGTGACGGAGTTCCCACTGTGGCTCAGGGGAAGGAATCCGACTAGCATCCATAAGGATGCAGGTTCCATCCCTGGCCTCGCTCGGTGGGTGAAGGATCTGATGTTGCTGTGAGCTGTGGTATAGTCTGCTCACGCAGCTTGGATCTGGCGTTACTGTGGTCGTGGTGTAGGCCAGCAGCTGTAGCTCCGATTTGATTCCTAGCCTGGGAACCTCCATATATCGTGGGTGCAGCCCTAAAAAGCAAAAAAAAAGTGAAATAGTTAAATAAGTGACAGGACACTCATATAATGGGAAACCATGTAGTCCTAAATGACTGAGGCAGAGCTACGCACAGCACTATGGACAGACCCAAAGGAGAGAACATCTGGACAGGGGCAGGGACCACCAGTCTCGAAATAAATACAGCATCATCACGGGGGGGGGGTGAAAAAATTTTCTACATTATACAGCAAAGATATTTATTTATATACAAGCACAAAAATGTCTAGAAGACACAAGCCAGATGATGACATTAAGCAGTTGTAGAGGATGAGCAGCAACTTTGTTTCTTTTATATACATCAACAAATGAGCAAAACAAAAGAAAGCAAACTTTTTATAAAATGAAGGATGAGATCAAAATAGGGATTATATTCTCCTTCTATGATTCTACGCTCGGGCTCATATCACATAGGGGCCCAGTGGGGTGGGTGCTGTCAATGATGAACGAGGGCTGGGTGGCAGGGAGAGTAAGGAAAGCTGGGGGGAGCATGCCAGGTGCAGGAAAGCTGGGGGAGCACGCCAGGTGCAAGAAAGCTGGGGGGAGCACACCAGGTGCAGGAAAGCTGGGGGAGCACGCCAGGTGCAAGAAAGCTGGGGGGAGCACGCCAGGTGCAGGAAAGCTGGGGGGAGCACGCCAGGTGCTACCACATGGGGATGGGGCCCAGTGTTGGCAGACCTCCCAGTATTTTAAGAAAAACAAAAAAAAAATCCAGATTTCCATGTGAAATCTTCTCTTCTTCGATGCTAGCTACTAGGTCAAAAATATTAAAGCACTATGAAGGACAAAAATATAGCTTCGGGGGGCAGTACACTGTAATGGTGAAGAGCATGGCTTTACGGCGAGCCCCGGTTTCACATCCGACTCTGCCACTCACTGGACGTGCGGCGCCCTTGACCAGGTTCCTTAACCAGCCCTGCAGCTGCCCCCCCCCCCAATATGAGTATTCAAGGCCGGCTCCTGGTCTTGTTGTTGTTGTCGCTGTCCTGGGATGCAGTTCCAAGGCAAGCTGATGAGCTGCCCTGTCTCTGATCTTTCTCCTCTTACGTCAGGCTAGATTCAGGTGGCTCACTGTAGGCAAAACAACACAGTACAACTTCCTGTCTTCCTTCATGTATGTATGCTTCCGGTAAGAAAACAAAACCTATAGGCAAATGCGTAAGCATGTGCTTGTTAGCCTGCCACTTATTCAATTAAAAAGTTTGTGTATGTTGGGGTGAACATAAACTGGGCAGCTGGTACAGAAAACAGTACGGCGCTTTCTCACAAAAACTAAAAATTAAAACTTCTATTCCAGCAATTTCACTCCTGGTTATATATCTGAAAGAAAAAAAAACTAAAGCACAAATTTGAAAATACACATGCACCCCAATGTTCATAGCAGCATTATTTACAATTGCCAAGATATGGAAGCAACCTCGGTGTCCATCAACAGATAAATGGCTAAAGAAGATGTGGTGTATATACGTCTATATACACACACACACACACACACACACACACACACACACACACACACACACACACACACACACACAATGGAATACTACTCAACCATAAAAAAGAATGAGAATTTGCCATTTGCATCAACATGGGTGGACTTGGAGTGTATTATGCTAAGTGGAATAAGTCAGACAGAGTAAGACAAACACCGTATGGTGTCACTTATATATGAAATCTAAAAAAGATAACACACTAGTGACTGTAACAAAAAAGAAACAGTCTCACAGATATAGAGAACGATTGAGTGGTTACCAGTGGTGGGAGGGAAGGGGGGAGGGGCAGGCTAGGGAGAGGGAGTTACAAACGATCCGGATCCCGTACAAAATAAAACAGTAAGGACACACTGTACAACATGGGGAATACAGCCAAAATATATTTATAACTACAAATGGAACATGACCTCTAAAAAGGTTAATCACTATATTGTACACCTGTAACTTAAAGAGCATTGTGCATCAACTGCCCTTCAATTTAACAAAGGAATAAGTCCCTCCACGTACTGCAAAAAAAGAATAAAAATAAGCTGGGACAGCTTTAAAAAAAAAGTTTATGTGCTCATGAAATCATACAGGTGATGCCCAAAGCGGATAAAAATTACCTATGCCAGCTGTATTAATGAGCACTGACCCCGAGGGGGGGCAGGGGAGCACTGCCGCCGACTTAGTGTTTCCAGCCGGCCAACTCACCACTGCTTGGTGCTGGCCTGGCTGCATAGGAAGCATGGTGGCAGCTAAAAAGGTCAGTGCTCACGTCCCACCTCGAGAGAATCTGACCTGCCCTATATCCAAGAACGACACGGCGTGTGTATTTTTAAAAGCTCCCTGATGTGCACGCAGCCAGGTTTGGAAACCAACGGCACAGTTTAAAGTCTGGTATTCCCAAGTCCTAGGTCTGACTCCCTCCAACAATCTATAGCTTCTGTGACTTGTGGCAAGTTTTCCACTCTCCTTAAGCGTAAAGTAAGGAACTAACAAGGCCACTTTATTTGGCTATTGTATCTAGTACATGCTAAGACTCAATGAATGGTAGCTGTTATTATATAAATATCCTAGTTTCTACATGTTTTACCAATTCTGAATATAAAAGGCAACCTCTTCAGGGTTTCTTGTGCTTAAAGGGGAAAAAATGGCATAATTATTATTAGATACAAAGACTAACAATATTTCACTGGCCACTACGCATACATAAGTATATGATCATTCCTAATTCAAAAGAAGGTAATTAATAAAGTAACCAAAAATCTTCCTAGAATTTGGAAGAATATGCAAGGTAATATGCAGCCAAAATCAGACAGCTAATGTTTTGCATATTATACTAAAATATAATTTTTCATTCTATCTCTTCTGAAAATATGTAAATTTCATAAGATAAAGCAAAAAGGAGAATAAAATAACCATATCACAATCTATGGCTCAAATATTTTATGAATATTTAACATTTTAAATGCATAAAACCCACAGAACTGTGTAACACAAAAAGTGAAGAGTGTGCAAATTTTGAAAAATCACCTAGGATACCAGAGAACTCCAGGACAGCACAGGCAGGCTGAGGTAAGTGAATCTTAACTCTATTACAAATGTAAGCTATGACCTTACTGGAGACAGTGAAGGGAAAAGGTGCTGGCCTAACTTTGGAAAACTGTGTTCTGACTATATACTTAGAATGAACCACTGTACTCCAGTTGGCGGATTTAGTCCTCACAGGGGTACTGGTTAGTGATTCTGAAACTATTCTACATGTCTACCAAGGCTGCACCAACATATAAATACACTGCAGTAGTAGAAGACAGGTTTCTCACTGCAAGAGAAGTTAGTTACAAGCAAGGGAGGAAGAGAAATAAGAGAAATTAAGTTACAAGCAAGAGAAATAAGTTACAAGCGAGGGAGGAAGGCTAGGACGCAACCTGTGTGGTGCTGGATTGCAGCCAGAGACTTTAGTATGTACAAGTTTATTTTTAACAGGTGGACAGGTAGACAGAGGACGGATACAGATGTAACCCATAGGTGCAGTAGCTGCTGGGAAAGACACCTAGAAACTACTGGACTGAGATGATTCCCACTGATTGCTAAGGAAAGTTAGGAAGCAGTATCTGATGGAGAAAGAGCAGGCACTGACACCAGACAACCTATCACAAAGGGACACGAGCACACACTGCTATCGAATGGCAATCGCACACATTCATTCCTAAGACTGGAGATCAGCGACACTTAGGAGGAATTTAGATTACAGCAAAGTGAGAGAAGGAAGCAGGAATAATGAGATCCTGGGATGCTCTAAAAATCCAGGAAATAAGAAAATCTGGAAATAAATGAGAAGGCCTGAAAAAGAACTAGAATCATCTCTGAGTCCCAAAACAAGGAGGGGAAAAAATGCCTTCTCATATTTTTGACTCTTAAATTATGTTGTCCTTGCTGCCAGGAATAAAACTGTAGCTGGCATTGTTAGTTCAGTTACTTAGATTTTTGTTAAGTTTTATTTGATGGCCCGTGGCTCTAACTTAAAGCAGTTTCTCTAGGTAATTATTTTCGAGATCAAAGCCACCACTTTACAAAGTGAATGCTGGAATCTAACCCATTTGTTAATGAGAGACTGCATGTGTTATTAGTAATATGTCCTGAGAAAATGAACTTATGGAAGCCAGAGAGCTAAACATTATCTAATTTTTAACAAACCATTAAGGCTATTTATTTACCATACTCAGTAAGACAAGCTACAAATAGTTTTTTTTTTTCCTATCACTAGTTGCATTTTTAAAATTTAAAGATCCTGAAATACAATAAGTTTCTAGAGAATTGTTTTATAAAGTGCGCTTATAAGCCAAGGGGAATTAAATATTAGCTAGGTTACTAGTAAACACAAGTTATAAGTAACTTAAGAAATAAAAACAGAAAGTCACAGATATGAAAAATCAAATATCAAGAGTGTATTTCGGGAGTTCCCGTCGTGGCGCAGTGGTTAACGAATCCGACTAGGAACCATGAGGTTGCGGGTTCGGTCCCTGCCCTTGCTCAGTGGGTTAACGATCCGGCGTTGCCGTGAGCTGTGGTGTAGGTTGCAGACGCGGCTCGGATCCCAAGTTGCTGTGGCTCTGGCGTAGGCCGGTGGCTACAGCTCCGATTCAACCCCTGGCCTGGGAACCTCCATATGCCGCGGGAGCGGCCCAAGAAATAGCAACAACAACAACAACAACAACAAAAAAGACAAAAAGACAAAATAAAATAAAATAAAAATAAAAGTCTTACAAATCCAGATTCCCTTCCAATGTTTCTCATCTGAAAGAACTCCTTCTCTTTTATCATCTCTGACCCCAAAGCGAGAGCCAGATCATATAATAAACTGGTTTACAAAAATTAAACAGCTATAAGAATCTAGACTCACAGCCTAACCCAGGTGATCAGGGATCTCAAAGATCTGGGTGCTTTTGCTTTTAGCCAGGTCAACATGCACCCTCCCCACAACTGGAAAACTGCTTATACTCTTTTACTCTCAAGAACAATATCCAACAATACAGCCTTTCTTAGTTTCGCAGCCCTTAAACGGTAAAGAATACCCGAGATACCAAGCTGTCAAAACCAAATAATGTGTACTACTTTCCTTTTTTTCTCTTTTAACGGCCGCACTTGCAACACGTGGAAGTTCCCAGGCTAGGATTCCAGCTCGAATCCGAGCTGCGGCAGCCGGCCTACCCACAGCAACGCCAGAACCAAGCTGCATCCGTGACCTACGCCACAGCTTGTGGCGGCACTGGATCCTTAACCCGCTGAGCAAGGCCAGGGATCAAACTGGCATCCTCATGGACACAAGTCATGTTCTTAACCTGCTGAGCCACAACAGGAACTTCGAATCTGCATTATTTTCAAACCACTTTCTCTAGTAAGCATATTCCTCTTGAAAAAAATCTTTGTGTATTGAAACACGTATCTGATAATAATAGATACTTCCCTTAAACCTCCATCACCTATGCTACACACTTTAACCTTAGCAAATAATGTATACTTTTTCCTTTTGATCATTCTTACCCTTCTCTGTAAGTCACATCTCTTTAAAAGCCAGAGACCAAAACAGAGAACGCTACTCAAAAGGAAGTATTGCAAAGAATAGAGAAAGGACTATACCCATGACCTTGGACGCCATAGTTTTTAAAAATATTTTAGCATCATGTTGACTTTTTCACTGACTCATATTCAGCTTGCGGTCACCCAAGATTGTGGCTTTCTTCCCCTGTTTATTTATAGCTAGCCTGTCTTTCTCCAGCCTATATTTAAATGGTTGGATTTTTTTCCTCCACACACTTAATTAACTAAGTTTCACTAAGTAGTCAGAGATCCATTTCCCCACTTATCACAATACTTGACAGCGATGTTTAAATCTGCAATTTACAGTAACTACCATTTATGCCTTAAAAATATCAAGACTATGAACACAGTATCGTAAATCAGCTAAAAAACCAAGACTAGGAAAGTACCTACACACACAACATATGCTGTAATTTACAAGTGACAGTGGAACTAAGGACAAGATCGTGCTATTTACTGCCTGCTGGAAACCTACCTCCACTGGACGGTCACCCTTTACCAGGGCTACACGCGCCCTTTGCAAGGAGCCATCCATCAGCTTGTGAAGTCTCAAAATTAACTTTCTTAACCCCATCTGCTTCAGTGCTTTGTCTACAAATGGTCTATAAATAGAGGTCAGACAATGTCTACTAAAGCCCGCATCTGTGCTGCAGTCCGCTGTCCCCCAGCCAACAGGATCGTCCTCAGATTCAAGCCTCTCAAGCTTCTTGGTTACGCGGTCCTGGGCCTGGAGGCTGAAAGTGTCGTCAGCGGGCTGCCTGCTCTCTGGTGCGCTTGGAGCAGAGATCTGCTCCTCTTCGCTCTCTTCCGTGCTGCTTTCCAGATCTTTGAATTCTCCTTCTGTGTCATCACCGTCGTCTTCAGGCTCGTTGCCTTTGGATGATCGAGGGGAAGGGATTTCAAACACTGGCCAGCCAATGTCTGATAAATTCTTGATGCCCAAAACAGTGCCCATAATCCTTAGTTTCTGATTTAAGTCTTTTGTGATGTTTAACCACAAACAGAGCGCCTGCACCCTGTCCTGGAAGTCTTTTGCAGCATACTTTTCATAGTCCTTTTGAAGCGCCTGCAGTGATGGATAAAGTGCCTCTATGTACTCCAGCAGCTCCATTATCCTTTTCACCTGCTCAAAGGACACCCTCTGGCGTTGCAGATGCTCATGATAGGTTGAGTAACCCACCATCTTTGTTCCGTGTGGGGCTTTGCACTGTCCTTCTCCTGAAGTACCATTAAAACTAGCTCCATTTCTAACAAAGGCAAAGCTCCCATAGTTAACTTTGAAAGTGAGGATTTCATTGATAATATCTGGGATGGCTTGTCGGGCTGTATATAAAAAGAGGTCCTGGTCGTTAATGGTCCGCCCTGCATGCCACGCTTGTAGTTCTAACCAGATCAGTTCATTAGACCGGTTAAACCAGAAAGCAGACGTATTTTCCTGTCCTCTTTGCTCCCTGTCCTTCTTCTTTGAGACTGAGGTAAGCTTTAGCAGAAGCCGCAAAGTTTCAAAGAACTTCAAGCGATCTGCGGGACAGTCAGTCCGAGAAGTCTGGCGGGCGGTCCTGGGTATGGGCAGGGGCACGGACACCGGAAGCTTAGCGTTGCTGCAGCCGAGACTGAGGTAAGGCTTATTGAGATCCACATCTGGAATTGATTTTTTGGGCAGAGACCCACCCACTGAGTCCAACATGAAGGAGCACTGCACGTTTTTCTTATGATCGCGCTCGGTGGTCCTGAGCGCGGCTCGGAGCTTTTTCTCCTGCTTGTAGCTGTATTCCTCCGCATTCTCCACAGTCCTTCCAGTGTCTTTATGTGGAGGCTGGTTCGGGGCATTCATTTTTTCTGTTTAAAAAAAAAAAAATAAGCAGCACGTTACATTCCTCTCAAGTCCAAAGCTACTCTGAACATCTTCACGAAGACCGCTGTCCACACGTACTTATATTTTCAGGCTATTACTGAAGGAGATAATCATGCCATGTGCTGTGACGTCAAAGAATACACATACACGCATCTACCATTTGCATACGGAACACTTCTCTCTCGGTTTTCACAAAGGCTTTACCCGATTTCCCTGTTACCCGGTACCTGCTGCATTCTCTCCTATTCTCCGCTACGGGCCTACAGCAGGCGGCTTCGCTTTACCTCGTGAACACAAAGCGCATTCCCCAGCTGGTCACATCTGCTCAAGACTAGACTCGAGAAGGGAGAAACAGCACGGCCCAGCTACCAGAAGCCTGACTTAGGAAAACACCTCTCATTCCTCCCTTTGCCATCCACTTTTCTGGGTCACTTCTCTCATTCATAAAATCTAAGGCACCTTAAGCTCATTCTCATACAACAGTGAAAGACAGATGATAAGCAAAAATGTTTACCTTAATCTAGTCCATTCCCTGATTTCCTCTTTGCCACAAACAAGTGAACAATAACAGTTTAAATTTAATCTTGAGACGACTGAAGCCATACAGACTAATTGAGCATAACTTGCCTCGTCTATTACATTAGCACATAAAATTCAGGATTAATGCAAGGAAATGAAACATCCCACGCGTCCTTCAAGCAGCTGTAAGAGGTTTTAGGAGGCTGCGTCCCAAGCTTTGAAATGAACTCACACACGTACTTTCTTCCTCTTTGGCATTTCGGACGCTGTCAACCACTTACTGACCTTGCTGAGGCCCCTTCCTCTCTGCTGCTGGCAGTCTGGGTTCTCTCCTCATCCACTTCCTGTGGCTCCTTTTCAATTCCCTCCTGGGCACTCAGATCTCTCCTGTCCCATCTGCCCCCTCCTCTCCCGGCTGATCCCTTCCCTTCCACTCACAGACGGGTGACGCCCAAGCCTCGAGCGCCCGCCCTCCCATCTCCCCTCCACACTCAGGTACACTTTGTTCCCCTGAACCCAGGACATGCATTTGGGGTTCTGTTTTGGCCACGCCCAGCACACGTGGAAGTTCCTGGACCAGGGGCTAGACCCGCACCACCGCAGTGACCAAAGCGCTGCAGGGAGAATGCCGGATCCTTAACCCACTGTGCCCCAAGAGAGCGCCCCCATTCTGTATTTTAACACCTGAAATCAGAATGGTTTATAGTTAATGGTAATACAAACAAGCTTTAAGAACACATTCACTTATGTATTCCATGTATGTTTTCCTTTACATATACGCATGAGTCACAAATGATGTTGAAAAATCTGTCTAAATACCAAATCTAAGAGTTCTTTAAATAAACAAAAACTAAAAATTCTAAGTGTAAAAACACACTGTGCCATCATTTATAAGTCTTTTTCTTCACTATATAATATCACAGTCTGCCTTCGGATTTGATGAAATAGGGTTTAACTTCTACGGGTCTGTGCTCTGTGCTGTTTTGTTGAACTGCGTTCTTTACGCCTTTATTAACCCGGCACATACACACCTTTCATTTCCACTTAGTAAAGCAATGGCTCCTTGAAAGCAAATCTAACAAGTGCTTCCAAATTTAACTCTATTTTATTTTTCAGGATATCAAATCAGGATATACTTTCTTACCAGGAAACACGAAATGATACAAACATGGCATCACGATCTAAGACTAGAGGTAAAGATAATGAGTTTAGTTTTTAACACAGTGCATTTGAGGTGCCCCTGGGACATTCATGTGGCAATGTCTATAAGTAACTAACTTACTTATATGTCTGTAAGTAACTAACTGTGTCTTGAGCTCAGGAGAGAAATCCAGAGACACCAATTTGGAAATTACTAGCATACAGAGATGTTAATTAATAGCAGGAGAGTAAATAAGAATATACAAGAAAAGTGTGCAGAAGAGAGGCAGGATGGACCTTGTATTAACTAAAGTGTGCGTCCATAAGTGGTTCAGAGTCAAAGAAATCAAAAACTTACATAACAAAAAACAATTTTCTTAGCTTGGGGTTTCGGATCCTAAGAAGACTTTACAAAACGAGTGTAGGATAGCATGATTGATAGGAACATCTGCATATATTTTATAACTTGCAAGTAATAGTGAACAGTGAACACGTATCACTGTGCTTATATAAATTATAAATGTTCTTCTAATCCATGATCTAAAGGTCCTTAGGGAAACAAAAGGTTAACTGAGAGGCGCTAGGATGACCTGAATAACCCAGCCTGGGCTAGGAACTTTAAGTTCAAATCTATGCTAAATTTACCACAGGGCTAATAGTCAAAGCATGAAAATATTAAGAGATGAAGCTTCTCAGCCTTGATCTTTATTTCAACAATTAAAAGGACTTAAGGGGAAAATGCCGCAATATCATTTTCTCTATAAACAAAATCAAATTTCAGCAAGCCTAGAAACCTAATTTTTGTAGAATATATACAAATTTTGTTAAGCCCATCTTATAGCATAAAAATGGTATATTACACAATTTTTTTAAAATCTGTATTTACAAAAAACGATGGTTCAGTATTTGGATCTACAATGTGTGTAAAGGAAACCAAACTGGGGGGGGGGGGGAGAAATACAGGCAAAGAAGCTACTTTTTTTTCAAAACAAAATACCATACTGGCTTTGGAAAAATATACAATGGAAACTGATACATCATTAATATGACATAATTTGACTTAAAATGACATAAATTAAACTTAAAAATTGACTTAAGCCCCAGTCTTGCTACTGGGCAAAAAAAGAAAACACCAATCTATCTGTCTCATCAGAAGCTGAATTTTTCAAATAATCTACTTGTGACGGGGACGGAAATACAAGAGTGTTCGCTAACCATCAGTGACCAGGCAGCCTCTACAAGGATCCTAGGGACTGCCAGTTAAGGGACATCTGAGATGCAGGAAGGCATCGGAGGAAAATACAGGGTAATTTCCCCAAGTACTTTATACAGCTCTGACCTGAGCAAGAAACTTCTCAGAATACTCAGAAGCCCATGCCCATGGACAGGTTTGCTTGCTGAGTTGTCTGTTAACACCAAATCCCTCTGCAATTAATAAGAGCCTGTCAAACCATGTCCACAAAATCTGAAGGAACTTAGAGGTCTTCTAATTCAAGGCTCTCAAATTTCGGTAAATAGTAACAATCACTCAGGTTCTTGGTAAAATGCAGATTCCTGGGCCCACTCTCAGCGTCTCTGAGTCAACCTAAATAGAATGACACCGCATTGTGGTAAACACTGTTTTATTCAATCCCCCCGTTTCCGAGCGAAGGGCTTTACAGAATCTGTCACGGTCTTCGTAACCGTATGACGAAGCCTACCACGGAACACGGACGGTCAGATGGATGGTAAACAGACAGGGATCCTGACCCACGCTGGTGCCATCACGCCGCCTGAACACCTGCCAAAGGTGCTCACAGGGCAGGACCGGCCGGCCAAGGAGAGGCTGAGCTACTGAGGGCAGCAAAGACAGACTGTTACACTGGGCTAAGTCATCTGCACAGGCTTGAAATACGACCCAGTACCTGACTGAGGTCCTGGAGGAATGGATTCAGCTTAAACAAGGGGAGCAAGGAAGGCAAGAGAATATTTTAAGCCAGAGAAGAAAAGAAAAGACGCAAAGGCAGAAAAGAAGAAAGCCTGGCTGAAGAATGGGTCTACGTGTATATAGAGCGCCTAGGATATAAACCGAAAGTCAGGCTGAGGCTGGATTAAAGAGCTGAAATCAGATTTAAACCCGCGCTGGTTCACCATGAACATTTCTCTAACTACATAGCCTGAGTCTGACTTCTAACCATTTTACCAGATCAAGTTTACAGCAGTAGGATATTTTTTCAAAGAAAAATTAAAAACTTGTTAATCTCACTGTAATTATCAGCAAAAAACCACACACGTTTATACAAGACACACCTTGAGATATCTGCTGATCACAGGGAGATGAATGTGTGTGCGTACACGTGTATATACGTGCAAATTCCGACAGAACTCTCTCTGTAACCTGGCTATTCCTGCAGTATCACAATACTGCTGCAAAATGGGGCTGATAAAGATCGCAGGGAAGATTCACCCTGACAAGGGCTTTAGCTTGGGTGTCTTAGTTCCTACTGAACCTTCGTAAACTATGAGACGAACTGGATTTACTTCCTTTTGCTACATTAAGAAGAACAAACATTTAAGGATTTCTTAAACCAGACTTTAGAAGAAAAAGCTATACGTGGTTAATTATTGTCCGAAACTTACCAAAATCTTAATTGCTATAATTTAGTAGTTATTTACCATTATCCAAAAGTACGATCTTAAATAATACCACAGCTAAATTCTGTAACTCGTCAAAGTACGACATCGAGCCTGGTCAGTGAACTAATTCAAGAGCTGAACTTGTAGGTTACATCTGTCAGGATGTCACAGAGCCGGTATTTTTTAGGTAATAAGGAGCTAACCATTTTTACCTGGATAGCATAATGTTGCTATATATTTATCACAGCTTCGAAAAGCAGAAGGTACTATTTTGAACACAAAAATACCTTTAAACATTCCCAGAGAAACAAAATCAAGAAACAGTTTTTCCAATGAATTTTATTCTATTTATAGTTGTACAATCAACATCACAACCTAATTTTAAAACATTTCCACCCCAAACACACACATCTAACTGGCAATCATTTTAAAGCCCATCAATACAGAGAAATAATCCACTGTGGGCTGTGGGGACCCCACCTTGGCCCCTCATCCCCAGGCGCCTCTCCTACGGTGGGTCATCACTGTTTCCAACTTCCCTGTGTTGGGGCTGCTCACCTGTCCCCTCAGGACGGAAATCGCCAACAGTGAGCGGCAATCTCTTTGCAGAACTTCGGTGTCTACTTGCGAGAACTTCTCTAAGGCTCCTACGAGTGCGTTCGCCTGGGTCCAGGTGGTAACCAACCTCCATCTGTATTAACAAGTTACTTTCCGCAGGGACTGTGGCCGTGTACACGCCCTCCAGCCCCGTGTGAAAGCTGCCATCTCCTCAGACTTTTGCAGCTATTTGCTTTTGTTCATTGGGGTGAAGTAAGTATTAGGAAGAAAACCACAAGCCCCCAATGATGTCACTGGCATGCTGAAAGCTCCTGATGGCAAATCTAGATTTTACACATTATCTAACTGCAGTTCCCATTTCTCCCAGAAATGTAACCTTAATTGAACAGTTCCAGAATTTTCTGGTCAATACCAATAAAGTAGTCTGTCAAATAGGCGCTCTCCAATCCCCCGGAGCAAGAGGTAATCTGCATGATAAACCCCCTGCCATCCCACCCCCACAGAAGAAGAGGCGTGGTCTAAAAACCATCCCTTCTTTCCTTCTGCTAACAGCTCCCTCACTTTGCCCTTTTTCCTTAATCGCTTCCATTTCGCACAGCCTCTCCGAGCAGCTTCCATTCCTAGAAGGAATGCTGGCCAATTCATGAATCAAGCCAATTAAATCATCAAATTTACTTGGCTGAATTTTTTTTTTTTTTTTTTTTTTTTGCTTTTTGTCTTTTCGTCTTTTCTGCAGCCGCACCCACACCCACAGCATATGGGGGTTCCCAGGCTCGGGGTCGAATCAGAGCTGTAGCTGCCGGCCTACACCACAGTCACAGCAACGAGGGATCCGAGCTGCGTCTGCGACCTACACCACAGCTCACGGCAACACCAGATCCCTAACCCACTAAGCAAGACCAGGGATTGAACCCACAACCTCATGGTTCCTAGCCGGATTCGTTAACCATTGAGCCACGAAGGGAACTCCTGAATTTTGTTTTTTAACATAAGAAATGTATGTGGGTTTTGTCCAGGTTCCTGGCACAGAGCTCTTAAAACCCTTCGAATTCCTAACACAAGCGTCTTTTATTTATTAGGAGCCCCTTTAAATCACACCTAAATTCATTCTAATGAGGCAACTTGGAGTGGAGCGAGTCTCAGGAGGAGGTTTGGTCACAGAAGGATCCAAAGATTAGAGTCAGGACATTCAGCTCCACCCACCCACCAACCTGACTTCCAGAAAGAGATGGGCTGTGGGGGGAGGGGTTGGAGATTATCTCTGTAAAAACTCTGGACAGAGCTCTATGAGCCTCCAGGCTGGTGAGCAGGTTGAGGTGCTGGGAGGATGTTACCCTGGAGAGGGCACAGAAGCTCCCTGTCACCCCCCACACCTTGCCTGATGCAGCTCTTCCTTTTGGTGGTTCCTGAACCTCTATAATAAACTAATAAAAGCAAAGTGTGTTCCTGAGTTCTGTGAGCAGTTCTCTCACAAGAGCCAACAATTTATAGCCAGCTGTTCAGAAGGGTGACCGGTAATGAATTTCCAATTA
This sequence comes from Sus scrofa, assembly GCF_054392235.1. Classification (NCBI taxonomy): domain Eukaryota; kingdom Metazoa; phylum Chordata; class Mammalia; order Artiodactyla; family Suidae; genus Sus; species Sus scrofa. The sequence goes on from NC_139383.1 coordinate 6,986,930, forward strand.
CAAAAAATAAGTCTATATTCACAGTAGTTGTTTATTCTCAGCCCACGGTAATAAGAATATTTAAAGAATCATTTCCATATAATCAGCTCATGCCAATGGCTAATCACTCAAGAAAACCGTGCTGATGGTCACTCCTGCCTCCTTGCAACACAAAGTGCCCTCGGCTACCCCGTGTGTCCTTCTCCCCCTGGGGACGCCTCCATCTAATAGGAAGAGGAGCTGGACAATGCCATGACACTGGGACTCTGCAGATTCCCGAGGGCCCTGTGTAGCCGAAAGAATGCAACAGAAGGGATGCTATGGGGACTTCCCGGGCTAATCGTAAGAAGCCTTACAAATTCCGCCTTGATCTCGAAACACACGCTCTTCTTCTGAGAGGAAGACTAGCTGCCATTTAGTAGTCCAGTTACCTGGGGATCAGGATGCTGTGAAGAAGCCCAGCATAGCCATGTGGAAGGCCACACGGAACCAAAACCATGCCAGACAGCTCTTCGCTCAGGGGCCAGAGTCAGGGAGGGAGCCACCCAGGACACTGACGACCAGCAGGCACCAGACACAGGGGCCCAGGCAAGGTATGACAACACCTCCAGCCAACTGAGCCATTTCAGCAAAGGCTCCAGACATCCTGGGCAGAGACAAACCGTGCTCTGCCTGAACGCCTGACCCACAAACCTGTGAGCACAATAAAATGGAGCTCTTTCATAAGGCGACTGAGTTTGGAGCCATTTGTTACACAGCAATAGATAAGCAGGAAAATGCAAATATAATTGGTGACACTGATTAAAAAGATGAGTTCAGAGTTCCCGTCATGGCTCAGTGGTTAGCGAACCCAGCTAGCATCCATGAGGACACAGGTTCAATCCCTGGCCTTGCTCAGTGAGTTAAAGATTCAGCATTGCCGTGAGCTGTGGTGTAGGTCGCAGACGTGGCTTGGATCCCGCGTTGCTGTGGCTGTGGTGTAGGCTGGTGGCTGTAGCTCCGATTAGACCCCTGGCCTGGGAACCTCCATGTGCCACAGAAGCGGCCCTAGAAAAGGCAAAAAGACAAAAAAAAAAAAAAAAAAAAAAAAGATGAGTCCAACTCTGACAGCAGTTCTCGAGTGAAGAGTGACTCGGGGAGCCTTCACTTGCTGCAGTGAGAAAGAAAGAATGCCCCACTTCATGTTTCCTTAGGCAACTTTTAAAATAAATCTGACCCATCTAATGAATTCTAAGATGCTCCTGAAAACATTGAGAGACCCACATACATTATGCACCACAGACTCCTTTGAAATACTGGTCTCCCCGACTCAGCCTTCAGGTCACAGCACAAATGTCACTCCCCAAGCCCTCTGGTGGGCACCGCAGCGGCCTCCAGGCTCTACAGCTGTTTCTCTGCGTGACTCCTTCCAGAGATGAGCCACATGCCACGCAGTCGCCCGAGGGGCCGTCCACGTAAAGGAGGAGCCAGGCACTGTGCCCAGGTAAGTGCAGGACAACCGCCAGCCACTCCCGGGCAAAGGCGGCGATGCGCCATCAACACGGAGAGCACAGGCTCGTCTCCGACAGAGGAAGACAGTGAATGACACAAGGAGCCGGTTATAAAATAGTAAAGATTGTACAGTATGTATACGACAACACAGATGCACACAAGCAGAGACCACAGGCAAAGGAGCGGAAAGGCGTTATTTCTACCTACGGGGTTTATAGGTATGTTTATTTTTTTTTTTTTGGTCAGTACTTTCTAAATTCCCTTCAACAAACATATGGAAGAAAGTCGGTTATCAAGAACTCTGGTGTCCCGGGCCTGCTATCAGAGAGCGACAAGTCAGAAGGCTCACGAGCCTTTGCTTCTTCACCTGAAAAACGACCCTAATTCGAGCGGTCTGAGATCTGTTCCAGAGTTAAATTCTACAACTTTACCAAATGAACCCCGAAAGCGGGTGTTCCCCTCCTTCTGTCTCTGCCCCGGCCCAGCAGGACAGCAGGAGCTCAAGCATCCAGCGACTGGTTTTCTGATGGTCACCTCAGGTACTGCCTGCACATGAGCTCCGCCCCTGCCACCTGCTCCAGGAAAAAAGTCCAGATGGAGGACCAGGAGAACCAGTTCTGGGAAGAGTCCTGCCACTGCATCAAGCCTTCTGGCCTTAAGAAGTTGCTTTAAAACCCCGGGCCTCACTGTCTCAATCTATGAAATGGGGCGGGGGGGGGGGTGTCCTGTGTTCTCGACCCCTGCTCTGAACAGTATGAAGCAGCAGGAAGAGAAAGCAGGTGAGCTACTGGCATAGCTGCTTCACCACCATGAAGCAGGTGGCTATGGACTACCCTCCATTCGGCAGATGCAGCTTCACTGACACTATTTCATATACGGGACTTCAGGAGGCATGTGAGAAATGTCTTTGAGAAAATGGGTACGGAGTTCCCGTCATGGCTCAGTGGTTAGCGAACCCAGCTAGCATCCATAAGGACACAGGTTCAATCCCTGGCCTCGCTCAGTGAGTTAAAGATCCAGCGTTGCTGTGGCTGTGGTGTAGGCCGCTGGCTTCAGCTCCAGTTGGACCCCTAGCCTGGGAAACCCCATGTGCTACAGCTGTGGCCCCGAAAAGACCAAAAAAAAAAAAAAAAAGCGTGCACAAGAGAGAGAGAAAATGGGTAAAGATAATACTCCCTAATAGAAAACTGCTACTTTCCAAAAGGGGTAAACAGAGCCCGCAGGTTAACAACCTACTAAGAATAAAGTTTTAGAAGAAAATTAAAACGTCATCTCCCCCGTGGGAAAGAAGACTCTACTGCTCAGGAGTCCCTCCGTGGATCAGATGTCAGGCGAGCAAGCACAAAAAAGTCCATTTCCCGCCTCCTCCTTCCCTTCTGAGGGCTCTGACAGGGACACGGAACAAACAGCCGATAGGAGATGGATGTGCAGAAGCAACTGCGGGCCAGGGAACCCGGCCAACCAGAGGGGGAGCAGGGGCTCCAGAGAGGCCGCCGCGCCGGAGGCCAGCGACGAGGGGCAGTTTCTCAGGGGAGATGCAGGACGAAAGCCCTGCCCCTACGGTAACAGGGAGAGGAACTCCAGCAAGCCCTGAGATCAGGGTTAGGAGAAGCGGTTGGCGGAAATCAGCAGAGAGTCTGAAACCATCAGGCCTCGGGGACCGGAGGCTCTGTGCCAGAAGGCAGGCGACGAAGCAGCAGGTCAGGTCAGGTCGGCGTGACTGCGTTCATCTTCCTCGGAAGAGAAGAGCTGAGACGCGCGAGGAGGAGAGTTGGAAGGACGACACAGACCCACCCTCGGCTTCCCGGAGAGGAGCCGAGCGCTTGGCCTTTGGGATTCCAGGTTCCGTCCGCGGTTAGAAGGTGGGACAGCGCCCAGGCACTGAGCTTGGTGACAGTGGGGCCCTGCCCACTGAGGGTGGCACCACGGTCTCCACGGATCTCAGGCCGCCCAGGGAATCCTGGGCAGGAATCCCCAGGCCCAGCCTCTCCCAAACTGCCAAATACATCACGTCTGGAAGACACAATCCAGAAGTTTCAGCCAAAGAGACTCAAATAAAAGAGGGCCTAGAGGAGCACCTGGCTCATCCCCGCGCGGCTGCTTCCGAGTCCTAAAGGCACGCCGATGCCTCTCACGCCGACTCTGACAATCACTCGGGACAAACCTTTCCACCTCCGCAGGATCACTGTCTCTTAATTAAAAAACGTTTGCTAACGGTAATAATTCAAGAATTTAAATGCGGCATAAAATCCGATTTGTAAAAAGGAGCCACTGGCCTTCCTGTGGAAAGCCCCTCCCAGTGGTCACATGCTCCGTGCAGACCGTGTGCCAACCGGGCCACGTGCGCTCGTGTGCCCCCTGCCAAGTCCGAGACTCACCTTTGAGGCCAGCTCGACCGGCGGGCCTCCCCAGGCTGTTCCTCTGGAGCTTGGCTGACATGCGCTTCATCTGGCGGGGCGTGCTGGGCGGGGAGGAGCCGTAGAAGGGCTCCGGGTTGGTCTCATCTGCGAAGTCCTCGGGATCAGACTCCGAAGTCTCTCGAGCAGCATCTCCCAACGCGCGCTCTTGCCTACGGAAGCCAAGAAGCGGAGAACCATTCAGGAGCACGCAAGGTGGATTCAAACTGGAGCGACCTCGAGTGTCTCTGAACAACTCGCCGTGGCTGTGTCCCCTCCTCAGCCCTGGAGTCCTTCTCCTCTGTTTCACCTGCGGAAACTCACGAGGAGACCTCCTCTCACCCAAACCCGCTCTCTCAACCAACACCACGGACGCGGAGCACCACGGGGAGAAGCGAGCCCGGTTTCTGCTGTTTAGAGAGGTCTTGCTGACATAAATGAAGTTAAAACAAACACAGATCAAGGGGAAAAGAGCAAAGGACCAGAAGATGCAAACCAGTCAGAGCTAAGCATCCTTGGACTCCCTGTGGCCAAGGGGGTTAAGGATCCCGCGCTGTCACTGCAGTGGCTCGGGCTGCTGCTGCGGTGTGGGTTTGACCCCTGGCCTGGGATCTCCCACATGCCGTGGGTGCAGCCAAAAAAGGAGAAAAAGAGCTAAGTGTCACCTGTGTGCTGGTCGGTGACAAGCTCAACTGCGGAGGAGGGAGGTTCTGCCCTGACTTCAGAGCCCAGCTCCTCTCGGTTTGTAAAGCACCCAGAGAACAGAAAGCAGGACCTGAGCGGCTGCGGCAAGGGCCCCGTGCTGCTGATGAACACCAGGGGGCAGTGCTCAGGCGGGCTGCAGGTAGGACGGGTGCTGTGGCAGAGGAAAAGGGGTGAGTTTCTTGTCTCCAAAGTGCAATTCCTCACTGACCTGGCCCTCTGGAAACGCTCCTTCCCAAATCTCTGATAATATTCCTATTTTGATAAAGTTTCATTTTTTGCAAAGCTAACCAAATTTAATGATACAAACTGAGAACAAACACAATTCCAAACAAACTAGATGGAATCAATGATGAAGTTTCTCTCAAACAGGCACCCTTACAGTCTAGCCCATCCTGAATATTCTTTATAAACTATATTTCATCTTTTACAAATATAACTCCAAACTAGATCCAAAATCAACCACTTTTCTCTCCGGCAATTTATACATCCTGTTACAAAATCAAAGCCATTTTGAAATCATGAGGGAAGATGAAATCCGTGATACCGCTATTGCTGAAATGGACTGACAAAAATTCGGAGAATACGCTATCTTTCAAAAACTAAAGATGCTGTGGCATTATTCAAATTCACAGTACCGAACTCTTTAAACAATTCCTGCAACAGGTCAAAATCTGGTGTTTTAACCAGCAGGACTACTCTAGATACTGTGAGCATACATGCCCCTCACACATACAGAAAAATCAAGAGAAAGAGCCCAGGGATGACTCAAGCGGAAGCCGCAGAGATGAAAAACATACCTGAAGTGAAGAAAACTCGGGAAGGGAATAAAGCAGATTAGACACAACAGAAGAAAAGATCGGTGAACTTGAGGAGGTAGCAACAGAAACTACCCAAAGTTCATCAGAGAGAAAAAGAGAAAGGAAAAGCACCAGCCATCTGTGGGTCAGCGTCGGGCAGTGTGATACATGTGTTCCCTCCTGGAGTCCAAAATCAGAAAAGGGAAGAACGGGAAAAAAAAAAAAAAAATCTCTCAGAGTTCCCGTCGTGGCGCAATGGTTAACAAATCCGACTAGGAACCATGAGGTTGCGGGTTCAGTCCCTGCCCTTGCTCAGTGGGTTAACGATCGGGCGTTGCCGTGAGCTGTGGTATAGGTTGCAGATGTGGCTCGGATCCTGCGTTGCTGTGGCTCTGGCGTAGGCTGGCAGCTGCAGCTCCGATTTGACCCCTAGCCTGGGAACCTCCATATGCCGCGGAAGCGGCCCAAAGAAATAGCAAAAAGACAAAAAATAAATAAATAAATAAATAAATAATAAGGTAGATAGCTGAGGACTCCCATCCTCAGCATCTCATAAAGAAGCTAAAAAAAAAAAAAAAAAAAAAAAAAAAAAATCTCTCAAGAAGTAAGTCCTGAAAACTTTCCAGATTTGAAGAAAACCAGAAGCAGAAAAGATTTGAAAAGCTCAGCAAACGCCAAAGAGAACAACTAAGAAAACTCCCACTCTGGTTATGCATATCATAACCAAATTGCTAAAAACCAGTGATGAAGAGAAAAATCTTAAAAGCAGCCAGAGAAAAACAACCTAGTTTGGAAGCTTTGGTTAAGAAACTTTACATAATGAGGGTGAGAAGGGAATGAGAGCAAAAGTTAATTCCTTTTTTTTTTTTTTCTTTTTAAAAAAACACTAGACACAAAATCTAGGAAAATAAATACGAGTGGTAAGTTCAAAAGAACTTGCATCATTTCAATTAACTAACCAAAAGCACCCAAAACCTCATGTTGTATTAGCTCATGTGAATGAGCTCATGTGGTCAGCTGACTGGGTCAGAACGTTGCCATGGATACCAATTATTTTGGATGAGGAAAGCAGTACAAGATCTACATCAGCTGCCCTGAAACACTGGCTGTACTCGTTTAAAAACCTACGAATGTGAGATGTCTTTCTGGTACTAAATCTCTGACAGTCACATAAAACAATGCTGCATTCTTCAAGCTAAAACTCTGCTGAAGTACCATGCACTTGACACAGACCCGGATCTAAGAGAAGTATGTCTTGAATGCAACCCAAGGTGGTCTGGTATCGTTTTCAAATAAAATATGGGGAAGACCAAAACTCAAGTAACTTGGGGTTAAATAGTTCTGCTCTGACATAGTAGGTAAACCACACGGTGCCTGAAATAGCTCATCTATAAAGTGATGAAGTTGGATTAGATGAACTCAAAAACATCTGTGGTTTTGCAGAAGCCCTTTAAAAAAAAATTAACTTCATTAAAAGTTCTTTAGCAAAGTCCTTAGTCCTTAAACAGAAAATTAACTTCCTTAAAAGTGCTCCAGCCAAGTCCTCAGACATAATGTATATCATTCGAGGCGAGCACAGGGCTCACCTGGGTGAAATTCTCTCCCCCCTTCCCCTCCCCACTGACTATTCTCCAGTAAGTGAGCATTTAAGGGCGACTTCTGTGGGAAAGGCAGCGGGTAGGCAGAGGGCCTGGATGGTCTCGGTTTCTTCTTTAAAGAACTTGTACAGTTTGCTTGGCCTGCAGCGTAAAATAAAAGGAGCTGAGTTTCAGGCGGCACGGTCAGTTTGTACTGCAAGCACTGATGAACAGCTATAGCTAATCTTCAGCATCCGCCTGTAGTTAAACCGCCAGGTGAGCTGTTATCAACTCTCAAGTTTATCCAACATTCCCGCTATGTAACTCTTGCATCGATTCAGAGCACAGAGTCTTTGCAAACCTAGCAAGTCTTCGTTATATTTTAGTACAGACACTCAGACTTTAACTAAAATTCACGTTGTAGGAGTGTCCGTCGTGGCGCAGTGGTTAACAAATTTGACTAGGAACCATGAGGTTGTGGGTTCCATCCCTGGCCTTGCTCAGTGGGTTAAGGATCCGGCGTTGCTCTGAGCTGTGGTGTAGGTCACAGACACAGCTAGGATCCCACATTGCTGTGGCTCTGGCAATAGGCCAGCAGCTACAGCTCCGATTCAACCCCTAGCCTGGGAACCTCCATATGCTGCGGGAGGGGTCCTAGAAAAGGCAAAAAGACAAAAGATAAAATAAAATTCATGTTGTAAACAAAAGTAAGTATTTTAAAACAAATTTCCTATGGAAATGAACAAGAAACTATCCCCTGAACGAGACCTAAAGCTCTATGAGGGCAGGCACCTCATCTCTATTCTTTAGCCCAGTTTCTCTAGTGTCTAGAACAGTGCCTGGTACAGATTACGTGCCCAACAACTCTCTGCTGCATAAATGATTTGCGAGGTAATAATTTTACCTCTGATACTTTAGACTTCAATCATCATCTAAATTTATTTAAATATCACATTTAATCATTTGAAAATATACATTTTTAAAGCCTACAAGAATTAAAAATTGTTGAATTCTTACATTAATGTTGTTTAAGTGATACTGTAACCCCAGGTACCAAGATGATCCACTGACCAAAACAACAGAAATGAGTATAAAGAATCAGAATAACCTGGGCTGAAATCCTGACATCCGCACATTCATGAGTAAGAATGCAAGCTTTAATCACATGTTACATTCCCGGGAGTTCCCGCTATGGCTCAGTGGTAACAAACCCTACAAGTATCCATGAGGACGGGGGTTCGATCCCTGGCCTCAAGCTCAGTGGGTTAAGGATCTGGCGTTGCCATGAGCTATGATGTAGGTCGTAACACGGCTCAGATTCCACGTTGCTGTAGCTGTGGTGTAGGACAGGGGAGGTAACTCCAATTAAACCCCTAGCCCGGGAACTTCCATATGCTGCAGGTGCAGCCCTAAAAAGCAAAAAAAAAAAAAAAAAAAATTATGTCGCTTACAAACACCCTCATTTATTGGAAGGCTTCTTATCCAGTATCACTGAGACTTGCGGTCAGCCAATAAATTTTTTAAACATGTATTAAAGGTATTAAAAATGAGACACGCTAGAGTTCCCACTGTGGCTCAGTGGGTTAAGAATCCAACTGCAGCAGCTCAGGTTGCTGCAGGGGCAGGGGTTCGATCCCTTGCCTATTGCAGTGGGTTAAAGGTGCTGCGTTGTTGCAGCTACAGCTCGGATTCAATCCATATGCCACTGAAGCAGCCATTAAAAAAAAAAAAAAAAAAAAAAGCGAGACATGCAAACAAAAATTTGAAACATCTGTGGTGGCCATTACTTTGTGGCCTTACATGAACTTGGCCTTCCAGTATCCACATCCCTGTATAATCACCTCCTCTGAATGTGGGGTGACCCTGTGACCTGTTTCAACCAAGAGAATATAACAAAAGTGACTCTGGGCCAGTTCCGGGCCTAGACGTTAAGAAGGCCACCTAGCACTCCAGCGGAAGGTAGCCACCATGTGAGAAATGCAACTACCCCAAGACTGCTGTGGCCCTCGAAGCCTAAGCAGCCAGGTGGAGAGGCTGCACGAAGGAGACCTCACCAGTGCCAAGTCCTGCCAAGCTCCCGTCCCCGCGGACGGCCAGTGCCAACTTGCCAGCCTGGGAGGGAGGCTATTTTGGAACTTCCAGCTGTCCCTGAGCCCAAGCCAACACCATGAGAAATAGAAGACCCACTCAATACCATAACAGACAATAAATGGTTTTTATTTTAAGCCATTAAGCTTTGGTATGGTTTTTTAAATTATAATAGATAACTGACAAACACACCAAACTTAAACTTTAAGCCCAGGAACAGGTGTGAATCCTTACTCCACTGATGAGGCCACAGCCGCGTCTTTTATTGTGGGTCCCTGAGAGAAGTCACGAGTCAGCTTTGCCACATGTACCACAACCAAAGTGTAGCATCTGCCATCTCCACTCTCTCTTTAAAGAGAAATGGAACATGAATTTAAATATTTTTGTGGGGTAATTTTTCTGGATGCCCATGATTTTTCTTCTTAAGCTTCAACAGTTCTCTCCTACCCTGAATTTGCTGGCTATTTTCTTGTTGTGATCTTGAGACTTTTCAAAGAAGCATTCCAAATTAGTTTATACAGAAACTACAATTCTCTTTTGCATTCACATCTCAAATTAGTTTATACAGAAACTACAATACTCTTTTGCATTCGCATCTCACACATCTGTATAATAGTTTACTAAATTATGCAATTACAGTTAAAATGTATAAAGACCTAAAAAGATTTAGGAACAAAACCAGAAACTCCTGATAAGTATACAGTTCAGCTGGTGGGAACAGAAAATCACAGACGTCCCAGAGAGTAGCCTATTAGTCACAAGCATTCAAGATGCTGTGAGCATCAGCTGACATGTTTTACAGCAGAGGCGCGTAGGGCTCTGCAGGGGAAAGGGTTAGCTAGATGAGGACATAAGGCCTGCCTGGCTTAGATCCTCTAGAAGTCTTTGATTTCACTCACAGATTGATACAAGGTATCCTCTATCAGTCTTGAGGTAAGTACAACAAAAGAAAACACAGGAAAGAAAACATACACACACATATATATATGTATGAAGAAAAATTACCCCATATGGATAAACTTTACTCATCACTGGAAATAAAATTATAAGCTGTTTAAACAAATATTTTCAGATGAAGGTTTTCAGAAAATAAACTCATAAAATCATATAAATATAGTTTTCCATTTATGAAACTAATTTTTATTTATTTTTTCTCTCTAGGGCCACACCTGCAGCACAGGGAAGCTCCCAGGCTAGGGGTCAAATCAGAGCTACAGCTGCCGGCCTACACCACAGCCACAGCGCCAGATTCGAGCCTCATCCGCAACATACACCACAGCTCAAGGGAACGCTGGATCCTTAACCCACTGATCGAGGCCAGGGATCAAACCCACATCCTCATGGATACTAGTCGAGTTCCTCCACCCTGAGCCACAACAGGAAACTCCCCCACGTCATTCTTAGAAATCAACTTAAGACCATTTTCTGTAGGAAACAGATGAGCCGTCTGAATCTCCTTAACTCAAGTTATCGCTCTTCTAATTTAAAAACTTTAAGTGGTTAACTATAAATATGTCCTATAACCACACATTACATTCAAAAGATGAACTCCATCTGTAGATGGGATCAATGGAGGAAATACAAGCATATGAGACACTCTCCCAGGGTTTTCAGCGAAGAAAAACAGAGAAGTGGGAAAGGCAGTTAGGACAACTTGGACATGAAATCTCTCACCCCTGCTTTGACATTAGCACAGAAAGAGTTCTTCTGTCTTGGTTAGCAATACCATGCTCCAGCAAAAGAACCAGGACCTCCCGGAGAAAGGGCTGACTCCAGGACTGGGGAAAGGAAGATATGATACAAGTCTGGAGCATCTTCTACCTTAGCAAAGGAGAAAGTGTTCAAACACCAGAAAAACCAACGGAAGCAGTTAAAAGAACAACTGAAAGAGCTCCCACTGGCCAAAACTGGAACAACCTGAGCACCAACATGAATGACCAACTGCTGGATTATAGCCAGGAATCCATGAGTCCTTACTGATAGAAATAATTACTATGTAAATAGAAGAATAAACAAATCCGTGCAGGAAAAAAGCCACATATTTTCTGCAGCCAAGTGCTCAAGCTTAACAGCATGGGGCCTAAGTCATGACGAGAGCAGGTGCTCCGACGGGGTGAGAATAGCACCTCCCCTCTGTGGCCCTCCTCCCCAAACCCAGAACGCCCATCAAACCGGGGTTAAAAACACCAAACTCAGTCCAAGGAACAGTGTAAAGACCCGACTCCTCGCAACGGTTCAAGTCGCATCACAATCACAGTGTGAGAAATGACACAGCCGAGAGATGGCGAAGGAGACACGGTAACTAAATACAAGGTGGTGTCCTGGATGGGATCTGGGCAGGAAAGGAGTAGCAGACAGAAAGAATGAAATCAGAACAGAGTTTAGCAAATAACACCGTGCCACTGGCTCATTAATTGTGACAAATGTCCACGACCTGACAACCGGAGAAACTGGGCACGGGATGCGTGGAAATTCTCTGCACTCTCTGCAACTGTCTCTAAATCTAAACTATTCTAAAATTAAAAATTTAAAAATTAATTTAAGGACATTATATGGAACAGTTTCACGACAATGCTGAAGAAATCGGCTGTTCGTGTATAGGTATAAAAGACTCAGAGCCAGGACTAAATGAAAAATAACATTAATTATAAAAGTAAGCCATTCGGAATCAATATAACCAGTGACTGCGGTGGTAAAAAAAATTTTTTTAATTGGTAGGTGAGGAAGTGCCATTTAAAACAGTGACTTCCAAAACTGGACTATGCATCAGATTTCTACTTTTAATTTACACAAGCTATACAATTTGTTACACAGTAATAAACAATTTTCATTTTAGCAAGGTAACTGCTACCTAACATACTGAATACCAACCATCTGCCGGGTACTATCCCCTAAATAAATAGCCCGCATAATCTCATTTAATCCTTGACAAGAGTTTCATGGCACCATTTGAGGAATGGACACTTTGCCCAGAGGCCCATTCCTGTTGAGTATGAGAATCATCAGACCTCACAACCAAATACCTCTCGCATACCCGGCACTCGATTAGGACCCCACAAACGCTGTGCCAGCTACTCTCCCCAAGAGCCCTGCAAACACCATCACAATCCTAATGTTGCAGAATAAGAACAACAGTTGCAAAGGCAGCTTGTCTGCTCACTGAAGAGTTTCTGGGCAGAACTGCAGCTCTGCTCCAGTCCCAGGACTCTCCGAGCCGCGTGCCGGTCTCACTCCCAGGTCACTGGATGCCCACCCTGGCAGGAGCAGGGCATTACTTCCCCTGCAGAATGAGGCCCCTCTCGGCTGGAGAAAAAGCCTGGGGACAGTTCAGGACAGAGCCCTCTGGCCAGTTCTCAGGCTCCCAACCTTGCTGAACCCTTTCAGCCACTCTGTCTCCTCAATGAGTCTCAAGGCGAGCCTGGGCAGACAAAGCAGAGCCACAATTTAAATGAGAAAAAAAAGGCGAGAATTTGGCTTGGCCTGTTTATTTCTGCCTATCAAACTAAAGGTGCACCTCCACTCGGCTCTCCTGCAGGCAGCTACCTCGCTCTCACAGCAAGCGTGAGAAGGACCCTCCCTGCCTTCCCCCAGCACCGAGGCCCCCTTCCTCTCCCAGGGGCCCCGTGGATCAGGCTGCTGCTTCCACGTCATGGAAACCTGTGCACGTTTATGAGTAAAAAAGAGGGTAAAACGAACTCCTGGTGGGACAGAAAAACAAGCCTTTGCATCAGAGACCAGCTACTTAGAATCAACACCAATTAACGCGGCCTGAGAAAGGGATTTCACATTAAGATGGGGGATGAACAATATAAAGCTTGTGAATGTACGTTATTCATTTCTGGTTGTTTCTTAGCTCTCTGGGCGAGTGATTACAGTTGAAAGCACACATTCACGTTTCCACGTGCGCGCGCGTGCACGTGCGCGCGTGTGTGTCAACGCCCCCAGCAGCTCCTTCGCAACATCACCACCACCGTCACTCATTCACCAGCAGCCCCACCGGAGGGCGCCGGGCCAGGAGGTGAGCAAACACCACTGAACAAGGGATCGCCACTCTGGCCCTCCGGAACCTTCACTCCACGGACAGAACCAGCTATTCAGCGCACACGGGCAGCCAGAACTGGGCGCGGCGCAGCTCTGCCCAGCGCCGCGGAGCAGGGCACACAGCACACCAGCAGCGGGTCTAAGAGGAGCCGGGGGTGAGGAGGAAGGCATCTCCAAAGGCGGCTTCAAGGGCCCCTGGACAGCTCGGGAAGGCACCGACCCGAAGAGGGAGGGGAAAGGCCCTCGGATTAGCCTGGTCCCTCATCCTAACCGGGCGCCGGGGCTGCCCCGCGGGGGGGGGCGGGGGGGCATGAGCGATTCCAGGTCCTTCCCGCGCCTCACCCCGGCAGACGGGCCCACAGATAAACACAGCCTCCTAACACTACGTCGACGTTTTCACACACAAGGCTTCTCAATCATTCAATCTTTTTCTATTTTTTCTTTTTAGAGCCGCACCTGCAGTATATGGAAGTTCCCAGGCGAGGTCTCGAACTGGAGCTACAGTTGCAGGCCTCTGCCACAGCCAGAGCACCCCAGGGTCCGGGAATCCAAGCCGTGCCTACGACCTACATCGCAGCTCACAGCAACGCTGGCCCACTGAGGAGGGCCAGGGATCAAACCCGCATCCTCATGGATACTAGTCGTGTTCACTACCGCTGAGCCACAGTGGGAACTCCCTCACCTATTCACTCAAAGTCAACCTAAACAGCTATTCTGTATGTACTATTCCAACGAGCAAGACCAATTCACCTGGCAGGAGCCAAGAGAGAGAAAAAAGAAAGAACCGTTCACTGAGACGAACAAAGCCTTTAGGAATTATGAAATCCCCCTAAACGACGAGTCAACATCTAAGAAATAAAACACTACTCGCTATCAAAGATGTGATTAAAGACACACACACAAAAGCTGTCTCATGAAAAATAAAGTTTTCTTCTAATTAAAAACTACGTAAATAGGGAGGATTTTAATAGATCTTTAAAAAAATTAGGAAATAAAGCTCCTATTTTTATAGTTTTCTTCACTGAACATAATTGGTAACTGTGGCTGAATACATAGGCTAAATTTACTGGAAATTTACTGGAAACGCGGGGCCTGAAGTCCTGTGTATTCCAAATATAAACACCACTTACAGTGTCAGAAAATAAATACCTCACAGTATATAATTAAATGCAACATGTACAAAATATAGGAAATGCAACAAAATAAAGTATCAAAACTCTATTACTTTATATCTCAATCATAGGGACTATAAGTCCCCTGCAGCTGAATGAAAATTTTAACCATGTGCATTTTTAGTCACGAGTCCATAGTTTTACCAGGTTCTCAAATGTACTCCATGACCCCAAAGGGTGAAGACACTGACCTAACAATGCCTACCACGCATTTTGGAGGCCTCCCTTCAAAGTCCCTCGGCCTGCTGTAGGCTAGACAGACCCTCCAAGGACGAAGGTGCAGGTGCAGAACTAATTCCTACCCGGGCCACAAGGAGGCTTCCACACTAGGCAAGAACAACCCCCTCCCGACCACATACACTTGCTTTGCACAAAACTGACTTTGACGTCACATAAATGTCAAGAAGTTAACCAAATAAGACCGCAATTTTCCATCTTTTGTGATCCTCTGTTGTTTTATGTTTAGAATGACACTGTCCTCCATGCTCCCTGTAAAAGCGGTTAATTAAAATAAATTAACACTGGAGTTCCCTAGTGGCCTAGCAGTGGAAGATTTAGTGTTGTCACTCCTGTGGCTAAGGTTCAATTCCTGACCCAAGAACTTCCACATGCCACAGGAGTGGCAAAAAAAAAAAAAAAAAAGAAAGAAAAATTAATATTTAACCTCATAACACAGGTAACTTAGGAGTAATTAGAAAAATCCTTAAATGGGTCATAATCAAGGCTACAACTTAATACAATAAAAGCAAAGGCCTTTGGGAAAAAAAATTTTAAGCAAACATGGAACACAATGGTTTTGGTGAATGAGAGAAAAAGAGAGTATTTCATATAATGCAATACTAGAGATGTGAAAGCCGAAGAAAAACATCACAAGAATAAAGTTATTTCTAAGACTGACATACCAGGGCAGAAACAACGGGAAAACAAGAGATGTAAGTGGTGATTTTTCTGTGATAGTTTTGTGTTTATCTTTCTTGGGGCTCACTGAATTGTTTAAATCTATGAATTCATCAAGTGTGAGACACTTACAGCCATTATTTCTCAAACTATGAGTTTCAGCTTCCCTCCTTGCTTTTCTTCTTTCAGCAACTTCAGGGACAAATATGCTGTGTGCTTGGTATTCCCCCTTGTCACTGATGCACGGGTGCTCTGGGTATTTGCCCTGGTCTACGACTGTACTACATTCTGCATAGATTCTCTTGCTCTGTTCACTAGTCCAAAATTTTTTCCTACAGTGTCTACTCTGTTGATCATCTCAGCTGGTATATTTGTCATTTCAGACATTGTATTTTTCATCTTCAGAAGTTCTATCTGGGGCTTTTTTTATATCTTTTCTTTTTCTTCAATGTTCACGTTCTCCTTTAAATACCTGAACATAATTCAACACTAAAAAGACAATAACCCAATTAAAAATGGAGGAAGGATTTGAAATAGACACTTCACCAGAGACGATTACAAACGGTCAAAAGGGCCTGAAAAGATGCTCACCCCACGACCTCCCAGAACCATGAGACAGCACTTCATACCCATTAGGATGGTTATAATCAAAAAGTCCGAAAATAACAAGCATGGCAGGATGAGAAGAAATCAGGACTCTCAGACACTGCTGGTGGGAACGTCAGACGGTGCAGCCATGGTGGGAAACCTACGATCCGGCAATTAGGGTCTGAGGTATGCACGTGAGGAAAATGAAAACGCATGTCCACACAAACACTTGTATAAACACTTGGATGTTTATAGCAGCATTGCTCATAACGTGTACCAAGGGAGGAACGGACAAGCAAAACGTCACCTATGCATTTAATGGAACATTATTCAGCCAAATAAAGGAACGAAGGACTGATACACAGTACAACACGGATGAAACTTGCAAACATCAAGCTAAATGAAGTCCGTCAGTGATGAAAGGCCACATAGTATATGATTCCATTTATATAACATGTTCGGAATAGACAAACATACAGAGACAGAAAGTAGATTACTGATGCTTTAGGACTAGGAAGGATGGGGATTGGGAGGGGGCAATAGCTAAAGGGTACAGGGTTTCCTTCTGAGGTGATAAAAATGTTTTAACACTGACCTGGTGAGGACTGCACTGAAACAACGGATCTGGCCACTTTAAATGGGCGAATTGTATGGTATATGAATTATATGCCAATGAGGTTATTTTACTTCTTTTTTTCTTCCCTTTTTTTTGGGGGGGGGGACAACACCTCAGACATGAAACAGGGACCTCCTGGTTTGCAGAAAGCTATTTCAAAAACATAAGTACAGGCCTCTTATACTTCTGTTATTCTCTATGTAAATTACAATTTCATTAGAGTACTTTCTGAGAGCCTAGACATGGAATGCTTAAGAATTCAAATATATGTACTTTTCTTTCTTTTGTTTTTTTTTTGTTTTTTTTTTTTTTTTTGCTTTTTAGGGCCACACCTGCAGCATATGGAAGTTCCCAAGCTAGGGATCAAACTGGAGCTGCAGCTGCTGGCCTACACCACAGCCACAGGAATGCCGGATCCAAGCTGAGTCTGCGACCTACATCATAGCTCACAGCAACGCTGGATCCTTGATCAGGCCTGGGATCGAGCCTGAATCCTCATGAATAGCAGCCAGGTTTGTAACCTGCTGTGCAAACAAGAGGAACTCCGGCAAATATATACACTTTAAAATCAGTACAAGCTTTAAGTGACATAATACAAAAAAAGCGCTATCTCCCTTGTTAATGTCTTAAAGAAATTGTCAACAGTAACAAACCTGGGAAGCTGTATGTTACTAATCTCTTCGTAACAAAATTAACTCATTTTAATCACTTACTATTCAAATTCTCAAAAATTAATTTCAGAAAGCACCAGCAAATGAGGAGGACTCAAAAGAAAGGCGATCCGATTTCTACTAAAACAAGGAGAAACAGGGATCTTGTGACAATTTCTACATCAACTCTCACTCAGCGTCTCCAAGAGAGGAGCTCTGCCAGAGGTGAGGTACCTAAGAGGGGAGCTCTCACCCAGGGAAGCAAAGAGGAGCAGAGGTCTTGCATGAGGAGCCTAAGAGAAAGGACACACCTTTGTCTTGTATTAATTCACTAATTCTCAAAAAATGAGACCATACGGAGAATACAAAGGAAGAGGTGCCGAGAACCGGTGAAACTACTAGATCCTGTCAGTGTTAATTACATTAACTCTTACTCACTCCACCAGCAGATACTCCCGTCAGGACAGGAAAGGACAGGGACTGGGACCCAGGTGATTCAAAACAGGCTATTTATCGATGACCAAAAACCAGGAGGAGGCCTTCGATCGGACCATGAGGACACACGCAGGGACCGGCCGCGGCTCCTGGGAGCATCTCCCTAGAACCTTCTTCCCTTGCCCGGAACCAATCAGAGGGTCCCAAAGCGCCCCTCATACAGAGAGCAAAACAACGCAAGGCTCGGGGGGCTGGGACGGGAAATCAGTGGGCATGGTGCAAGAGAACAGGGTCCCCAACAGGCCCGAGACGCAGGAATATAAGGAGAGACCCAGCTGCAGCGGGGGCCAGTGCCCACCCAGGGCAGCCAGCTCTCTCTGAGGGCATAAATACAACCTGCTGTACGAGCTCCCTTCATGGCTCAGCGGTTAACGAACCCGACGGGGATTGGTGAGAACTCGGGCTTGAACCCTGGCCTGGCCCAGTGGGTTGGGGATCTGGCGTTGCTGTGAGTTGTGGTGTAGGCTGGCAGCTGCATTGCCGGTTCGACCCCTAACCTGGGAACCTGCATGAGCCGCAGGTACACACACAAGAACGACTTGCTGTACACTGCTAAGTGACTCTGGATTGTGACCTCCGAGGCAATCGGCAGGAGGGGTTCTCGCTGGGGGCAACTGAAGGTTCGAGGGCAAATCCCCCTCAACCCAGAACAGCTCCTGTCCTGAGCTGCCTGCTCCGGCGGGGAGAGAAGGCCTGCCTCCATCCTTGTGCGATGAAGCCCATTGGCTCTACCCCAGCACCGCCATGGCGCTTCTCCGGCTGCGCCTCCAAATCCTTGTTATGTGCAGGCAGCAACTGAGCGCCGAGCACAGGAACCTGACACTTGTTTCAGTGTCTTCCATGAGCATGGCTACTAGAACAAGGTTTACAGCGATGTAAAAATACATAAAACCCGTATTATAGCTCTTTGATAGCCTAGAGTATACGTAAGCTATGGTATTGTCCCATAAAATATCATAGAAAAAGGTATTTACGGTATTTTTCCAGAAAACAGCTCTGAAATCATTTTCTGTTAAAAGTACATGTGTGGGACATGTTGGACATGTAAAATTACATGTGTTAGACATGCTCTAAAGAAATGGAAGAAAATTTAAAAGAATCAACCATGTAAACATTTAAAACTTCAATATATAAAAAAAATTGTCCTTAATATATAAAAGACTCATTAAAACGGGCAAGAAAAACCCTACGATACCTACAAGAAAATAAGCAAAGACTACAAAACGATAATTCATAAAATAATTTAAGTAGCAATAAAACATGAAAATAGCTCCACCTATGCTAGTAACCAGATGCTTAAAATGAAAACAAGATAGCCCTTTCCGGGCTATTAAATTAGCAAACGCTTTTCATAAAACTCAAAGCTTGAAAGCTAGTAAAGTAAGCACTATTTGCGGCCTATACAATTGTATGATCTTTCCAGAAGAAAATGTTTAACAAAATTCTTAAATGTGTCAAACTCCTTTTATTTTAATTTTTAAAAATTTTATTGGAGTATAGCTGACTTACAATGTTGTATTAGTTCCAAGTGTACAACACAGTGAATCAGTTATGCATACACTACCAAGTATTTTCCTATCCTATACAATAGGTTCCTGATAATTATCTATTTTATACAGCAGTGTGTACACGTTATTCCCACTGTCAAACTCCTGTCAGATTCTACGTTCTGGAAATGACTGCAAAGAGCAGACAGAGTTGACTACCAGCAGGTTCCCTGCAGTGCTACGTGGAACAGGAAGAAACTGGTAATAACGTAAATAGTTTAGGGTATAAACATAAAATGGAATATGATAGAGCCATTTTCATTTGGTTTTGTGTCTTTTTTTTAACCACACCCACAGCATGTGGAAGTTCCTGGGCCAGGGATTGAACCCATGGCACAGCAGCAACCCAAGCCACTGCCGTGACAATGCTGGATCCTTAACCCGTTGCTGTACCACAAGAGAACTCTCATAGAGCCATTTTTAAATGATGTTTGACTATTTTTACGAACATGGCAAACACTCACAATATGCTCAGTAAATCACGCCCACCTCGGCCTAAAGAGACCGCTTCCCCACCCCTGTATAATGTACTTAGCAATCACTCATTCTTGCGATATCTCACTGCTGTAAGAAGCTATTATTAACTCATCCACCACATCCTCTCACCTTCTGCCTAAGGAGATGGCACATGAACTAGAGGACCACAGACTCTGACGCGTAAGGAAGGAGTGAGTCCTGACTCCACGTATTCTGAACAGAGCTCTCACTGACTCACTTTCCTCACCTAAAAAATGTACATCTATTTCACAAGTTCACTGTAATCGTGCCGTAAAACGTGTTATCCTCCTTGAATGATGGCACTCAGTCTGGCCCAGACCGTGAATTCACTTTATCTCTTGTCCTTAACGAGATTACAGACTCCTTGAAGACAGGGCACGGTTAAATTATCCTTCTATATAATGAAAGGAGTCTGCGCCTAGGGGAGTAGGCGAACATTCCGAAGATAACTGCCACTGAAACGCGTGCGGAGCAGAGAGCAAGTGCAGCTGCTCACCAGGGGCCCACCTACTCAAAGGCAAGAAGCCCAGAGAGAAGCTGCCCTGTTCAGGAACTAGAAAGATGCTCCGTGTGGATGGAAACTCCATATTCTCAGAGGCAGGGGCTTCAGCAGGTCCGTGTTCCTGGACCCCAAGCTTCAAGGAGTCTCAAATTTAGCTACCACCGAGTGGCAAAGCTGGGTAAGGACACACAGGAAGGGCTCCTCACAAAATGACTTCAGCTGAAATGCAGGGCCTCCCTCATTCTAGCTCATTCTGAGGGTGGGGAGATCTCCGACTCGAAAGATCCCTGGACCTAAGCAGAGCCCGTATCTAGTCTACCCACCCCTGGAGCCCCGTGGGCTTGGCCTACACCGCCTGACCCGTGGGAGGCACTCGGCACACGCCTGAGTCCTCCGTGGAAATCAGTAAATGGAGCAGGGGCTGCGGGTGTGATGGGACGAGGCCGTGAGCCGCTGCTGACCCGCGGTCGGCACAGTCGGGGCTGAGGTTTAAATTCCACGCCCTGCCTGTGCGGTGACCCCACCTCGATCCTCACACACCCCCTCGGTTTTCTGTCGGTCACACCTGGTTATTCCCAGAGCGGAGCCCAGGAAAACTGCAAGGCTTCTTTTACAAAGTATAAGCTCAGTTCTGGGGTCGAAACTTCATGGCAAAGGTGTGATGTTTCCAGAAGTTTTTTCCCCCAATTTACTTCTGACTTCCTACTTCTTCAGATACGTGAGTGTAAGCAAACGGCTTCTAAATTAGTTTATTTTGCTTCAAGACATGCTCTCCAAAACTGCATGTGTGATGGGGAGGAGGAATGAGAGGCAGCCAACACCGGGCTGCCTCCATCTCACTTTGCCAAGTACAGATGCTGAAAACACGTAAAACCTACTGCCCGCACCATCCCCAAACACCCAACAATTTAACCCTGGAAGGTCCGTTTAACTTTATAGAAAAACATCGCCACTGCCATTTCATCCAGTCACTGCAGGCTGGTGACTTCGGCACCTGTTTGGGAACCTCTCAAAAGGAGTCCATCTGATGACACTGCCGGAGAAACGTTCCTGCAAAGCGTCCTGCTTGGAAGGTCTTCCTAAGCCCCCCTTTTCTGAGCTGACCAGAACAGGGAGAGAGCTCAGCTACAGGAGGGCGGCGCGGACGCAGGTTTGCTGCCTTCTCTGCATCTCTAACTCCGGTCGCCGCACTCATACCTCTCCCGGGGTCCCCTCCATCCGTCCACTCTCCCCCAGCAGCACTTCTGCAATGACTCACCAACGCAGGGTCCGAGCAAAGCACCAGACAGCACGAGTTCTCGCCCTGTGAGATCCTTAAGGCTCCAAGGATCATCCGCCCCCAACACCCTGGCACTAAGGGGCACAAAAGGCACAACTAAAGGCACACTGAAGGGCAACCTCAGAGTCTTCAGTGAACTCCAAGTCCAAAGTTCCAGCCCGGAGATCTCAAGGTTGCTTAAAATGCTTTCTATCAGACACCTACAGGTAACAGGGCTAAGTTCTTTCACAAACTCTCCAAATAACGAAACTGTTCCTCTTTGAGTATTAACAGGTTTAATATACAAGTGTAATGTATCACTAATCACATAAGTGAGATTTAACCCCAGGGTTAATAATAATGTCACGTTTATCTGCTCGACTTAAAAGACAACAAGGAGCAGGTGATCACAGTTACCTTAGACGGGCTAAGGAAATGCAGTGGCTGAAAAGGGCTTTTATTTAAAGTGAATTTTGTTCATTTGTTTGGCTGCACCCCATGGCATGAGGAAGTTCCTGGATCAGGGATCGAACCTGTGTCAGAGCTGCAACCCAAGCCACAGCAATGACAACACCAGATTCTTAACCTGCTAAGCCACCAGGGAACTCCTAAAGTGAATTTTTAAAGGCTGCCTGTTTGAGGAAAAAAAGAAAAATACACAGTTTTAAACTAATCTAAAAGTTTTTTAAGGGGTAAAATAGAGACAATTTCTAATCAAATGTTACATGCTACTTGAAACTATTCACTATGCAACTGCTTTAAGAAATATTGTTAGAACAGGTCTAATGAACCAAAAAATATTTTAAGGATACAGTCTTGTGAGGATCCAATGCAGCTGCACAGAAATGTATGCATTCAACTACCAAAGAGATCACAGACATTTCATGTGGTACACCTCGTACTAGGCAATTCAGGGGTAAGATAACGTCTAAAGTGACAGTTATGACCCTCAGTAGCTCACAGTTAGGAGAAGAAGAAAGATATAGGAACAGTTTTTAAAACACAATAAAAAGAAATATAAGTAACTAATTGACGTAAGACAGCTTTCAACCTCACAAGTCATCAAAACGCAGGCAAAGAGTTAAAAATTATCATTGTAATGACAAGCATAAACTCACACATTCCTTAAGAAAACTGGCACAGATTTTCTGATGAGCACTTGGCAGTATAAATGAAAGATCTTTACATGCTCCAGAAGATGAACCCGACCCAGGTGTCCACAGACAGATGAAGGGATAAACAAAATGTGGCATATACACACAGAGGAATATTATTCAACCTTAAAAAGGAAATTACGACAGCCACCACGACATGGCTGAGGGTTGAGGGCATTACGCTAAGTGAAGGACATCTGTCATAAGGAGGCTAACACTGTACAATCCCACTTACACGAGGGACCTCTAATGGGTAAATTCATAGGGACTAGAAAGTAGTTCAGATGGAGGCTACAGGGGGTCAGGGAGAGAGGGTGGGGTTCCCTAACGGGCACAGAGTCTCGGTTTTGCAAGATGAAGAGGTCTGGAGACCTGCCACTCAACAGTGTGGATGGGTGAACTTAAACACTACTGAGCTGAACACTTAAAAATGACCACAATGGTGAAAAAGAAAAAACAAAACCCTAAGTGAATAAAATACACGGAGGTGCATTTACAGAATGAAATATTTTACAGCAACAAGAATAAAAGAACCACTAAAGCCCAAAACACCACTGGTGGATCTCATGAACATGGAGCTGCGTGAAAGATGTAAAGTATCATTACATGTCAGGGTGATGGGGGGGTAGGACCGTCTCTAGGATGCCCCTCGTGTCCTCTTTCTTCGCATCAGTGATCTTTACCAAAGTTCATCCGCTTTTGGACAAGTTATCACGTTCCACAGTTCACGTACACATCTGAACACACACAGATGTCTGCGTTCAATTACACAATAATATTACACAAAAATTAAAAATAAAAAAACTTGAGGGAACCTACCAGGTCCCACCTAATTGGTCAACTGGCCTCGCTTTCTCTTTCATCTCTGTATTATCAAATTCTGTCAAAAGCCTTTACAGCGACCTCTATTATACATGTAATTCAACATATAAAAGTCTGTACTTAAAGAATAACAGATTAAAGCTAAAACATATATATGCACACTCTTTAATATCACCATTATATTTCCAGAATTTTATTCTAATAAAACATCGTGGATACACGTAAAGACTGACCTAAGAAGAATGCTCACAATGTTGTTTGTAATAGCAAAAGAAAGGGAAACACCCTAAAAGTCCAACAAAGGACTGGGTGAATTAATTAGGATTACAAATAGCTTCCTGGAATAGAAACATCAGCAAACACTCAATGGGAGTCGGGACGCAGCTGCTACAGACAGAGGTGCCCCCTGCCAGGCCAAGACTATGTGATGAGAGTCACCACACCCCACTTTCTGTCTCGCCTCTCCCGCCTCCTTTGTACCCCTCAGGAAGGTACCAGGATTACGTGGAGGACCACTCACCACCACACACATCACATTAAACTTAAAACCAGCAACAGTCAAGGCCTTCCCACAGCTCACTGATTTTAAAACCCTTTTCCCACATTTTAACATCTCTGATGTGCACTGCCTCCTCCAACTGACATAAAAAGCACCGTGTCATTGTTTAATTGCAGTATCTTTTCCTCAGTGATACCTAAAATTATAGCACATCTTACAGTCAATGGCACGTATCTGATGAAACAGTACTCTTTAAAAGCTCAATTTCAAGAAGTTAAATGAGCATAAGACAGCTAGAAGTGAAGTCTACTTGAGAGCAAAGCATCAAAATAAACATGAACTAAAGCAATTTTTAAAATTTTTTAAATTTTTTTATTACTCAAATGAATTTATCACATCTGTAGTTGTATAATGATCATAACAATCTGATTTCACAGGATTTCCATCCCACAACCCAAGCACATCCCCCCACCCCCCAAACTGTCTCCTCTGGAAACCATAAGTTTTTCAATGTCTGTGAGTCAGCATCTGTTCTGCAAAGAAGTTCCGTCTTTTTTCAGATTCCACATGTCAGTGAAAGCATTGGATGTTGGTGTCTCATCGTATGGCTGACTTCACTTACCATGTTAGTTTCTAAGTTCATCCATGTTGCAAAAATGCTGGAATTTCCTTCTTTTTAATGGCTGAGTAATACTCCATTGTGTATATGTACCACATCTTCTTGATCCACTCCTCTGTCGATGGACATTTAGGGTGTTTCCACGTTTTGGCTATTGTAAACAGTGCTGCAATGAACATTGGAGTGCATATGTCTTTGCGAGTCGTGGCTTTCTCTGGGTAGATGCCCAGGAGTGGGACTGCTGGATCAAATGGTAGTTCTGTGTTTGAACTAAAGCAATTTTTAAAAAAGAAAAATTTCTTTACAGATTTTCAGAGCCTATGAGATTATGTCCAGATACTTACAATTACATAAATTTCTTCAAACCATTTGATGTAAATGAAGACACTCAACGTTTGTAAAGGCTGCAGTGCGCTCGGCACTTACACACACACACATCACTCGGGACAACTGCAGAGTTGCACCCAAGCCCTGGGGCCCTGGAAGAGAGCAAGGACTAAGCAGTCCCCCTGCCCTTCATGTTCAGGACGTGGCTGCCCTACGAGCCGCCCAGGGTGGCACAGTGCGAGGTGTCCTTCCCCGTGGCTCCCCGCTTCTCCCTCCTCCCAGAGACCTTCTCCACCCAGGAACATCTTCCACGCTGCAAGGGCCTTGACCGCTACATCCTTGAAGCACAAACGGGCCCCATTTACAGACGGTTCTTCGCCATCACGTTACCCCCTGTGTTGACTTCTAAAAATCCTCCTTGTCACTTGGGTTACATACACAGCCAAGCATCTTTCTTAGTAATCCAGGATCCCATCTTAGGTGTTCGAATCTCCTGCCAACTTTTGCTATTTTGCCTTCCCCCCATCAAATCCTAAATCATTATGTTCCACAGCTACGACTGTCTTTGAGATTTCCCAGGGAGGCCCCCAGAAAATCACAAAGGATGTGTTCTTTCACCTTGTAAAAGAAGAGGTGCTGGAAACAATTAGGTTTATTTGATGTGTTACTATTGATGAGCTATTAGATCAGAAGCAATGCTTAGCCTTCTCTAGGTTAAATTCGTGTAGGTAAGATGTTATAAATATTCCAAAAACCGTGTGCTGTATGAGAAGTTCGAGAGAACTGACAATACCTTCACTGTCCATGACACACGTGTTTATTAACGTGCTGGGGCTACTTTGCCAGACAGGAGAAAGCATAATTCAGGCATGTACTTTATAGGCTCATTTGGCTGCGACTTCTTTCATCCAGGAGCTTTAGGCCAGGACGTCAGGTGAAGCCTCACATTACTTATCTACGGCATTTCACCATTACTCATCACGTAAAATAGGACCCAGTCTACATACCACCTCTTTATTTGATATTCTTGACATATTCTCAGTATATTCTAATTATATGGTTGGTATATTCTTGGTACATAGCAAAAATATCATGTATTATCCCTGAAGCTCTTTTTTCCTCTATAAAGATTGTATGTTTTCCATTTTCACAAATTAGATATAATATCCACTCTTTCTTGATAATGGGGTTAACCATTATAAATATTTTGTCTAAAAATTTTTAGGATTGACTGCTATCCCATTTTTCATGTCACAGAAATAACCAAATTTTCTTATCAATTGCCTTCACCTTTTTCTTTTTCTTTCTTTTTTCTTTTTTTGATGGCTGCACCTATGGCAAGGGAAGTTCCCAGGCCAGGGACTAAGTCTGAGCCAAGAGCCACAGCGGCAACCTATGCAGCAGCTGTAGTGATGCAGATTCCGCACTGTGCCAGGTCAGGGACCGAACGTACGCCTCAGCAGCAACCCAAGTCGCTGCAGTAGGATTCTTAACCCGCTGTGCCACAGTGGAAACTCCACCTTAATAACTAATAACTCAGAACTAGTCTTTACTGGACCTTTCACTTTTGAAAATTACCAGCAATAAATTAATCACAGACACTGTACATTTTCCATCACCAGAAATAGGTTTTTACTTGACTGCTTCCTTGCAAGCACTTGGCATCAGCTCCAGGCCATGGGTCCTGTCTTCAACAAAGAAGAGCCATCTCAGGGCCCGTGGAAAAGGCCTCTCGCAGGTACTTCCTGGTTCAGGCTTCTGATGGAGTGTTTAAACAACTCAGATCACACCAGTGGACAGAGCAGGATTTACAGAACTCTAGTCAAGAAACGGATTCATGAGACTGCTGACTGAACATCAAGTGGAGGTGAGACTTTTATAGAGCTGAATGAACTGATAAAAGACAATGTGGGTTTTGTTTGGAATACTGTTGCCGTACTAATGTTGCATTTTCTGGATAAAATAAAACTCTTCTCTCTGAAGCTATTTATAACTCATAATCACTTAATAGGCTAAACTGAAATTGTCAAGAACATTTTGTCTTTCACACTGGTGTGAATAAAACAACTTATTATCTTTCTAGAAAGAAATGCGGCAATATGTCTCAAGAGACTTAAAACTAAAAATTTCATGACCTATAACTGCAACAGTCTAAAATACAGAAAATCTACATAAAGATTTTTATCAAGTCGTTAATTATAATAATTAGAAGTATGTATGTTACAAAGTAATTCAAGAACAATTAAATTACAACATGCCCATGAAGAGGAATATTGCTTGTCATTAAATGTGTTTACAACATAGGAAAGTGCTCACGATACGGCAGCTTCTCAGGATAAAGGTGGAGGGCTACACGTACACACTTCTCTCTCTCTCGCTCTCTCTCTCACACACACTCATACACACACACACACACACACACACACACACACACGTAAAGCCCCGGAAAGAGGTACACCGAAACGTTACTGGTTAACTAGCTTTTAAATGGAAGGATTATGACTGGCTATCTTCTTTATACTTTGCAACTTGTGCCACAACTGACATGTGTTGTTTTCATAATCAGAGAGGTTTCTAACTTAGAAATTTTCTAATTTCCTAATTTGGTCGTGCTGACCAAATTTCATTCACTGTTCTACAGCAGCAGCTAGACCAATTTGGAAACCATCACCCTTAAACAGAATGTACAACATTTTACAAAATGAAGACGGTACTAATCTAAGTTGTGAAGACAGGTCAAGTTCAGCAAACAGAAGGGCCAGAGACAAAAGACTGAGCTCCGCCTGGGGGCCTGAGGAGTCAGGGCTCTTCAGTGTTAGACGTGTGATTTGAGCCCTTGGGCCAGAATTCCAAACACCTTTGGGAATAAGATGCGGAACAGATCACAATCGAAGCAAAAGAGGGAATGTGAAAAAGCCAGGTCCCCAAATCCGCTTTCTCCCTTCTATAACTTCAATAGACATTTTAAAAAAATTTTTGTGAATAAAAATTATTGCAGCTATTTATAAATGTATCTAGCCTCAAAGCATACTTGATAGTTTTTTACGAAAATTATTTACAATGGAATTCCCCCTTTCACTTTAAACCAAAAAAAGTAAAAGAAAGAAATGAGAAATGTAAAATGATAGTTAATGATTACTAAGCACTTTCCATAAGCAACGATTATCTCATTTAATCTCTGTAACAAGCTAGGAAGTAGGTGCTGTTATTATTTGTTTTTCTTTTTTTCTCCTTTTTCTTTTTAGGGCCACACCCATGGCACACAGAAGTCCCAAGGCTAGGGGTCGAATCAGAGCTGCAGCTGCCTGCCTACATCACAGTCACGGCAACACCAGATCCCTAACCCACTAAGCGAAGTCAGGGATTGAACCCACTTCCTCACAGAGACAACATCAGGTCCTTAACCTACTAAGCCACAAAGAAAACCCCATTTCTGTTTTTTCAAATGAGGAAACTGAGTCTGAGAGAGGTTAAATAACTTCCCCCAAATCACAGGCTAGTAATCAAACGGTGAGATTTAAAGACTGTCTGTCCAGTACCAAAACCTATGTGCTTTCCTTTTTCCTGGCTCCTTCATCCAACAAGTATTTGTTGGGAGCCTACCCATCCTTAGACTGTGCTGGGAACTGGGACCTCAAGGGAGCCAAACGACCGTGTCCCTGCCTCCTGTAGTCTAAGGTGCAAGGTCAGAGACAGCACCAAACATTCACGCAACCATGACCACAAACGATGACCTGCTGCAACTGGGTAGAAACCCACAGGGACTAGAAGACTTGTAACCGAAGGACTTAACCTAACCCATAGTGAAGAGGTACAAGGTCAAGGGAAGGCTGAGCCTGAAGTAGGCAATGCTTAAGAGACAACCTGAAGCAGGAGGAAGAATCAACAGGGTAGAAGGAGGGCAAGAAGTTCCCGTCGTGGCTCAGCGGTAACAAGCCTGACTGGTATCTGTGAGGATGTGGGTTCGACCCCTGGCCTCGCTCAGTGGGTTAAGGATCCAGCATTGCTGTGAGCTGTGGTGTAGGTCACAGATGTGGCTCAGATCCTGCATTGCTGTGGCTGTGGCATAGGCTGGTGGCTGCAGCTCTGCTTCCACCTCTAGCCTGGAAACTTCCACACGCCACATGTGCAGCCCTAAAAAGACACAAAGACCAAAAAAAAAAAAAAAAAAAAAAAAGGAGGGCAAAATATAACACCCAAGTCATCCTTTTCTTAAAAAAAAGATACTTCATCACCTTGCTGTACAGTAGCCAATTGACAGAACACTGTAAACCAGCTACAATGGAAAAAATAAAAATCATTATAAAACAAAAACATAAGAAATATATATATATACACATATATATATACACTTCACTGCAGTGAAAACTCCTGTACCTGCACGCGTGCACACACACACACACACACACACAACACAAACGGCAGGGGCGAGGGGATGGGTTCCTTTTTTTTCCTCTTCTTTTCTTGAGGACTGCTCTATTGAAAAAATAAATAATACATTGGCATTTTAGAGAAAAATGAACAAATTAGCTAAAGAACTCATGTATTCCAACCCTGACTTTACTCTGAAATTAATACCAAGGTTTGAACTCACATCTACAACTCCTGTGGTTAAGGATAAGTAACCAGAACGACCCTGAAACAAGGGTAAGATGCATTCTGATTCTTACCTTTGGGAAATAAGGCTGTTTTCAAGGAAGAAATATGTGGATCCCAACCCTGCCAACTTATTCAGAATGCCTTCTGGTCATTTAGAGGATACTGCTATTGTTCTCCTGACTCAATCTCAAGGGACAAGACACAAGAGCATCGTCTTTGAATTTTGGTAACGCCATGTTTTTCCAAGTGAGGGTCACAATCCATTTATGGGGAATAAAACCAATTTAATGGGTTCCAATGAACAATTTTTTAATAGAGAACAGAACAAGAGTTGTCAGAGTAAATCATGCGTTGCACGGTCGAACGCCGTTCATGAATTTTTTATTTCAGTTATTCAATATCCACGCACTGGTGCAAAGCCTATTTCCTAGTGCAGGTCATAATTGCAGCTAGAGTGTCAACTCCACCACCAGAGTCCCACTACCTGCCTGATCTAAAGACTGAGCACAGGGGAAAAAAAAAAAAGAGAGAGAGAGAGATCTAAAAGGGTTCGAACACTGGCCTGCCTCTATTTGGTGAACTTGAAATAAAGCTGCATGGGAAAAAAGTACAACGAGTTTGGGGGAGATTTCAGGGGTTGGGGGTTTTGCATTTTTCTTTTTTTTCTCCTGTAAACAAACCTTTCACCACTGCTCTATCCTATAAAGTGGAATTAATCCAGAACACACATAGCTGCTGTGCGGGCCGAGGCTGCGGTGGGCAGCCAGGGAGGGGGCTGGAGAGCACCTTCAGCTGTAGCCCCGACGAGGCGGAGCACCGTGACACAGAAGCAAAGCGAAGCCAGAGCCTGGCAGCTGGGGCCCAGGCTGTGACCTCGGGGAAGCTGCAGCCTGGGAAGGCCCGGTTTTCCCACCTCTAACTCTCTAAGGCCGTGGCCCAGAGGACCCCCAAGCCCCCTGCTAGTGCTAAGCGCCTGTAAGTCTACAGAGGCAAACGGTTAGAAAGCCGGGCTGGATGAATGCTAACAATTCACCACCTGCAAGACTCCCCCGAGTAAGTGCTTAAGTCCTTATTCCAATGAGAACTAAATATTTAAACATTCAAAACACTCTAAAAATCTTGTGAGAAAACCAAGTTATACCTACATTTTTATGTTCTTACATAAAAAGACTTTAAAAACTTTAATGGGAGTTCCCGTCATGGCTCAGTGGAAACGAATCTGACTAGTATCCACGGGTTCGATCCCGGTCTCGCTCAGTGGGTTAAGGATCCGGCGTCGCTGTGAGCTGTAGGTCACAGATGCAGCTCAGATCTGGCATTACTGTGGCTGTGGTGAAGGCCGGCAGCTGCAGCTCCGATTTGACCCCTATCCTGGGAGCTTCTATAGGCCTCGGGTGAGGCCTTAAAAAAGACCACCAAAAAAAATAATAATAATAATAATGGTACGATAAAAATAATATGTGCATTAAATTTTCTCCCAAAATATTGCTACTGAAAGACTAAAAAGATTGACAATTTCTATTAATTTTACATCTCTAAACTAACTGTTCTCTAATAAGTAATAAGCCCTGTTCAGAACATTCTACAGTTTGGCAGTATCCTCAAATAGCCTGCTTGCATGCCAAAAAAAAAAAAAAAAGCCCCACTGAAAACATCACATCTGATCCACTCTAAAGCTTAGTATCCACTTTTTTCCATAGAAGGTTTATTTCTTCTGAAATTATGCTGAAACGAAATCCACTTAGGAAATGCTTTTGACAGCATACCTCATATATTCATAACAGCGTTCCCTGCTACTCTATAAACATTTGGCAGCCGTATGATCCATGAGACTAATACTTCTACTGATGTCTGCAAAACATGACAAATGAATGTTCTTACAGGTCAAAAACAAGTTTTCATTTTGCCTAAGAATAAAGACCCAAAGGCAACCTGTATCCGTTACATGAGTGCGAGGTCTGCGGGAAACAGAAGAATGAACCTACCACACCTACTTCCCAGAGAAACTATGTTTCTTTTAAAATACAGCAGTTTCAACCACGCCTCCTAAAAAGAGGAAAGCAGCTGAACCCAACGTTCGTGAATACGGTTACAGACCTAAGCGGTAATTCTAAGACTATGAAGACGGCCACGGGGCAAGCCCTTTCTCACTGCGGATGTTGTACCTCGACTACAAGCGCCGTTACCCAGGATGAACCAAGTAGGTAAAGAAAACCAACTCGACAGGCTCAGCTCAGATCGTTCAAATACACTAAAAATAAACTTTTAAAAAGTTAACTTAAGATTTGGCAATGTCCTCTCAATATAACATACAAACTCATCAATGTAGTGACAATTCAAAGTAAAGAGACTTAAAATTACACATGTACAGGATTTTGGGCTCTCTAGCACTGACTGTAAAATAAAATCATGTAACGTTCGTTAAAAACCACTGTAGGAAAAAACCAGCACGTAGCCTTTCAATCTTTTTTCTAGACACATACACAACTTCTTGTTTTAACGAAACCGTAGTGAAAACATAAAGTATAAGGACTTTGCGAAGCCCAACTTGAATCCTTAATAGTTTAGGGAAAAATAAAGTACTTACGAATTCACCTACTGAACCAAGAGAAAAGTGGGAGGAATGTAGCATAAAAGGAAAAGGGACAAAGACCTCTTCGGGCATCTGCTCTTCTCTGGGGGTCCACGTCCCTGTCTGAAACCAAACAATTTCTCAATGAGACGGCGACCACAGACAGCTTCAGGGGGCCAGTTCCAGGCTCAGGACGCCACAGGACACACTTCAGTTACTGCACAGGGCTCTTCTGCACCCCAGCTCCAAGGTGAACACTCCTCGCAAGAGCTCCAGGGCCTGGCCCGCCTCATGTCCATGGCTACAGCCAGGAGGGTGCAAGAACAGGGCAGCCCCAATCCGTGCCATGCAGCCACGGGGGGAGGGAAGACGGAGGCAGCACAGTCAGAGCAGGTGGAGAAACAAACACATGCAAGCTGAGCAGCCGGTCCAAATTTTGGCTGTTTTATCATCTGCTTTTTTTCACTGAACACAGTGGAAGGTATGTGTACATCAGAAGTACTTGAGAATCTCTTCAAAAATAGTCAGGTCCCAATTATATGAGGACTTATTTAGAAGGGCTTATGAGCATTTTCCCATGTCACTGAATATTCCTTAAAAACATGGTTTTTTTGGAGTTCCCGTTTCGGCGCAGTAGAAACAAATCCAAATAGTAACCATGAGGTTGCAGGTTCAATCCCTGGCCTCACTGAGTAGATGAAGGATCCGGCATTGCCCTGAGCTGTGGTGTAGGTCGCAGACATGCCTCGGACTCCCTGTTGCTGTGGTTGTGGTATAGGCCGGCAGCTATAGCTCGAATTCAATCCCGAGCCTGAGAACTTCCATGGCTCGGGTGCAGCCCTAAAAAGCAAAAAAGAACAAACAAACAAACAAAAAACCCAAAAACATGGTTTTTAATAGTGGCACAGAATTCTCGTGTGGGTCTGAATTCTTTTTAATTTTATGACTTAAATCCAGAAAAACCACATGCCATCATGATCTTTTTTGAACACAATACTCACAAGAGTCAAAAAGGATCTTATAAAAGCACCAACCACTAACATCTTGGCCACACCTTTTTCAGAAACTGCGTCAAAGGATTCTTTGTGGGGGGGCGGTGTCAGGGGAGTGGATTATGAGGAGGGTGGAGACAGGTGATCCTCTGAGACTGATTACCTTTAGAAAAGTCTGCCACTGAGGGTTTTTTAACCAAAGTCCCTAAGGACAAGGATAAAGCAGGAAAAGCAAGGTTTGTCATAAGCTAATTAAAGTAAGAACGAAGATTAAAACCACACTATAACCCAACCAACTGAGGGAAGTTAGTTACAAGAAAAACAAACAAAAAAAAGGCAGCCTGTGTGAAGCCAGGGAGATGAAAACCTGTGAGTGAGGCCCTGTCACCCTCCTCTCCTCCTGGAAGCAGGGGGTCCTCCTGATGGGGGAGCGGGCCCAGCCGCCCCGTTAACATCCGCCACTAAGCTCATTCCGCGCATCTCCCTTACTGACCTCACGCCTACCAAGGGATCTCTCTCTCCCACTCTTTTTTTTTTTGGTCCTTTGTCTTCCAAAGGCTGTACCCTCGGGCATATGGAAGTTCCCAGGCTAGGGGCTGAACAGGAGCTGCAGCTGCTGGCCTACACCACAGCCACTGCAACACAGGATCCGAGCCGAATCTTCGACCTACACCACAGCTGATCCTTAACCCATTAAATGAGGCCAGGGATCAAACCTGCATCCTCATGGGATGCTGATCAGGTTCATTAACCACTGAGCCACCACAGGATCTCCCAATCTCTTAATTATACCTTGGCTTCCTACACTGACCCACTGGGTAGCGACAAAGCCCAGCAGGAGCGGAGGCACAGTACCTGGACCGTGCCTACCTTATCCTGCCCGGGGAATGCCAGCTTATAGAGACCCGCAGCAGGCACTGGCCAAACTCCTTTTCTACCATCTCCTCCTTTCTTTTCTTGTCTTTTTTTTTTTTTTTTTTTTTTTTTGTCTTTTTGCCTTTTCTAGGGCTGCTCTTGCGGCACATGGAGACTCCCAGGCTAGGGGTCCAATTGGAGCTGTAGCCACCAGCCTACACCACAGCCACAGCAACACGGGATCCGAGCCACATCTGCAACCTACACCACAGCTCACGGCAACGCCGCATCCTTAGCCCACTGAGCGAGGCCAGGGATCAAACCCGCAACCTCATAGTTCCTAGTCAGATTCGTTAACCCCAGTGCCACGGCGGGAACTCCCATCTCCTTTTTTTAAGGAAATTATTTCCAATGGCCTACTGACTGGCAGCATCAAAGTCTCTTTAAAAAGAATACAAGCTGGCAGGTCAGATGAGAAGGCTAAAACAACAGACTGCAGTGAGTAAAAAAATAATCACTGAGGAATGAGGAATTATTAAGTAACAGGAAGTTATTAAAGCAAATGTATCCAGTAAGCAATCAAGACTTTATATCCCCTATTTCAGTAGCACTCAGAACGAGATTTACAAGACACCACCGAGAGAACACACACGAAGGAAGCAGAAGCAACTTCCAACAATATGACAATTAAAGGAACCACAAAGTTCTTCTTTAGAACATGAAGGAGCTTCTGCCATCACTGGAGCCCTTTGTGGCTGCTCTATGGCCACTGCTTCTCTGCCTAGAGCCACCCGGGCCAGTGGCAACTACCCTGTAAGGGTCTCACGCCACGCCATCACCTGTGCTGCCAGCAGAGCCTGCAGATGCCCCACAGGTGGATTTCACTAGTGAGAATAAACAGGTGCCATCCCAAGTCAAGACTGAAACAAGAGGGCTCCAAGGAGACAGTCAAGTAGAGAGAGATGGAGCCACCTCGGAGTGAGAGGACAGTCAAGAATTTTGGTGGTAACAGTGAGATTCATGTTTTTCAAATGAACTTATAACCACCACACTATACAAAATAAAGTTATTGCTTAAAAAAAGTTATTCCTAAGCTCCTATAACATGTACAAAGTCAATAAATGAGAACAAAGGAAACTATTTTTAACATACACATTTTAAAGGAAAGGTTACAAGAGATAGGAGCAGTCTCTTGTCAGCCTTATTACCCAAGATCTGTGGTTTTCAAAGTGCCAATTCAAGAAATCGCAAAAATGAATTGTTCCAAATTAGTTTTAGTAGCTCTCCTTATGATCTCAGGATCCTCCTACAACTGACCCAGAAGCTTGAAAAATGTATTATAAGCAATGTCTCTTTCTAAGTTTAATCTCTAACAATAACAACTGCTATCCTTATCATGAATTATTTATCAAAAATAAGGACAAGAAGTATCCTCGACTGACGACAGGCAGTAAAACTGTAAGCGTGCTATCACTTCTCAGCCTGTTTTGTGTCCCCAGTTATTGCATAACTCTCACGTCAGCAGGCGCTGAGCAGATGTGCTGGCTGGCACC
This sequence comes from Sus scrofa, assembly GCF_054392235.1. NCBI lineage: Eukaryota > Metazoa > Chordata > Mammalia > Artiodactyla > Suidae > Sus > Sus scrofa. The sequence continues at coordinate 7,022,219 of NC_139383.1, forward strand.
TGCCACCGTGGTACACTGGCTGGCGTGTGCAGGCCTGCTTTCTACAGGAGACCTAAGCAGGAGACCAGCTTTCCTAATCAATGACACACTGGCATGAAGGATACCCACAAAGACAGCACACAGGGCTTTAGTTTGGTCTGTCCCCAAACCAGTTAACCTAGTAGCACAAGTCACATTGATCTCCATGTGTCACAATGGAGCATCTAGCATATTTTGAACTTGCATGTTGAGCTTCTTCAAAATAGTTAAAGAATAAAATAAAATGGTTGAAAACAAAAGAAATTCAAATAAGCAAGCGCAGAACCCCCGAAGCATCTCTTACTAATGATCTACAGTAAGTTGGTCAGAGGTCAGCTCTGTGTATTGAAGAGGTGGTGGTGACAATGAGGACATATGAAAGAGAAATAACAGCTTTGTCAAGTAAGGTTTTACAGATTAGCTCTTGTAAAATTAACGGCAATGTTGCTAAGAAAAATATTTCTAAGATCTTCTTGTTCCGGTACACTGCTGTTCACTCCAAGTTGGATGAAGCCCATTCTCCTGACCTATTTCTATTCAACCAAAGACAGAAGCCTGGCTGAAAACTCCGGGTTTCTTTTGATCATTGGAGAAACAGTCATTTTTATAGCATGTTTTCACTTCTCCCTGTTCTTTTGACTTTTACCTAGGAATGTTCACATCCATTTTTTTTTTCCCCAGAGTATAGGTGTACAGAATTATAACTTCTGATCTGCCCGCCTGTATAATGAAATCACACCTCTTCTTCATGGCAGTGAAGGGCACAGAAAGTGCAGCTACACCTGGGTTCACCACTAGCTGTGAAACCTTGAACAAAACACTTAATGTTGTGCCTCGGTTTCCTCCTCTGAAAAAGAGGTAGAAACAGAATCTACCTCATAAGTTTATTGGTCAAGATTAAATTAACTTACAGCAGTAATTAGCAGAACACTCTAAGTCAACTATAATAAAAAAACTTTCAAAAAGATTAAATGAGTTAATAAAAGCAAAGGATAGGGTACATTGTAAGTATTTACTAAGTGCTTGCTATTATTATTCTTAAAGAAAAACTTAAGGAGTCAAAATGCTCAAAGAATGAATCTACTAACAAATTCATAGAAGCTTTCTGACAAAAGTTCTAAAAATGTTCGATGTATTCAAAAAGAACAAAATGAATTCTCATTACACCATGTACCAGTATTTAGAGAGGCTGTTCCTTAAAAGTTTCCAAGAGTACCTCCGAATTAAGGGACCTGAAGAATGACATTCTTCAGAGCTCATAAACACCAAACAAATCTCTTTGAGGTGAGACTAGGTCATACCAAACACGAATGTGATTGCTGCATTCCGTTCTAACTACAACTACAGACTTTGTTTAAACTTTCTTCAAGCAGGAAAAAGAAAGAAGACACTTAACTGTCGTATTCCTGGAACTACAAGACAGTAGATGCAAGAGATGTGGAAGTATTTTCATTATAGGGGACAGGGGGCAGCAGTTTGCAAGTTTACACTAGGATGCAAAGGATAGGGGGTAAGAGGGCATTTGAACACACAAACATACGCATAAAAAAGAGGGAAATTCTTACTGATGGTGAGTTTCATCTCCCAATCAAAAAAAAAAAGACATAAAAATGAATAAAGTCTCTAGGGAACAAAACGCAACAAATGCTTTGGGTACCAAAGTTCCATCTTCGAGCTTCCTGCGGGAGCAAAGTTTTAGACAAATCAATCCTTTACTTGCGGTGCACGTGTGAGCAACCAACTGCACAATGCTACTACTGAAGGCCGGTAAAGGGCGCTCAGAAAGAGAAACCAACCTGCCTGATTGCAGAGCCGAAGTGCAGTTTCTCAAAGGAGAGACAGCAGACACTCGGGGAGGGGGGGGAGCGGCTGGAGAACCAAGGGGAAACAGCCAGTGCTTATCTGCTTCAAGAGCGTCCACTTCTGCACTAACACAGGGGCACAGGGGAGGTAGCGTTCTCGCTCGATAACCAGGAGCGCAATTACAGCGCGGCGCCTGTTCGGAAGCCGCGGCGGGGGAGGGGGTCCCAGCTCCCGCAGGACCGGGGACGCCCCGCTACGCTCCCGCCCCGCCGCGTTCGGGGCCCGCAGAGCCGCCGCAGGGAGGGTCCGCGGGCTGGGCGCTGCGGGGAACCCGTGGCGCCCGGGCAGGGGACCCCGGGCGGACCCGGCCGCCGTGCCCTCCGTCCAGGGCTGCACCCGCCCCTCCGGCCCGGGAGCCTGGATGCTCCCGCACCACCTGGCGGGAAGCGGAGGCCCCCACGCCCCCGTCAGGCCTCCGGCCGAGCTCGGGCCAGGACGCGCCCCGCCTCCGGCGCCCGGCCCGCCGCGGCGGCCCCACTCACCTCGCCGCCCGGCAGCGCTCCGGCTCGGGCTCGGGTTCCGGCGGCGGCGGCGGCGGCGGCGGCGGCTCCTCCATGGCGGCGGCGCGGGTGACGGCGAAGGCGGGCGGGGGGACCAGCGCGGCGGCGGCGGCGGCTTCTCTCATCCGTGCGCGGAGCCCCGCATGGCCACGGCGAGCCGTCAGCTGCAGCCTGGCGCGAGCGACCGGAGCCCCGGCGTGCGGGAGGGACTCGGCTCCGCCTCCGCCTCTAGCCCGCCGCAGGAGCCGCTCGCGCCGCGGCCATCTTGGAAACGGCGAGCGGCCGGCGCCGGGCTACGGCGGGCGGCGAGGGACAAGCCTCCGAGGGCGGCGGCGGCGGCGGGGCGGCGGGGCGGGCCGGCGCGAAGGCCCGAGCGGGGAGGGCTGGAGGCGTGGGCGACCCGGGCGGCGGAGGGCGCGCGGGTCGGGATCGCGGCGCTTGGCGGGCGGAGCCGGGCCCTCGCAGCCGCAGCGGCAGCCGCAGCCGCAGCCGTCAGGGTTCGCTCGCGGGCCGTGCGCGGGGGGCCGTGCGCGCCGGTGCTCCCAGGTGGTCAGCGGTGGGCGTGCACCGAGGACCCCGGGAAGGGCAGCGCCGCCGTGCTTGGGCGGCGGGTCAGGCCTTGTAAGTGCTTGGGTGACTTCAGCAGGAGGATCATCGCCAGACGTAGATGCCAGCCCGAGAAACAGCGATGGATGTAGCGCCGCCGCTCCCAGCTCGCATGCGGGCGTGGAGGCTTTGGGAGACCTGTGAACCCCGGGGGGCTGGGGGTGCACCCTGATGAAGGTGCCATCTTCAACACACGTAAAACCCGGGGGTTTTGAGACTATTTAAACAAAGACTCTGGCCACGCGGAACATTAAAGTCACCTTCCAATCAGCACGGCAGGAAAGAACACCGATCTAACCATCTAACCTCAGAGGGTATTGCTCTTCCCGAAGCTCGGGCCGCAGTGCTCCTACACTGGAGGGAAAAGGAGTTCTAAGGATGATTTCAGAGCTACAGAAATACTGTTGAAATTCCACCGCACCCTTTACCCAGAGAGCAATTGAGGCTTCACAGTTTTAAGTTCCGAACATTTACAAAATTTCCCTCAGGGTGAAGTCCAGAGTTAATTCGAAAACAGCATCATTTAAGAAATGAGTTCCCTCCTGGCCAAGCGGGTTAAGGACCTGCATTGTCACCGCAGAGGCTGGGGTCGCTGCTGTGGCATGGGTTTGATCACTGGCCCAGGAACTTCTGCATGCCCAGGCAGGGCCAAAAGAACAAACAAACAGCATCATTTAGAATTATGCACATTTCTATTCATTCAAATGTGCTGGTTTTCAGGAGCTTATTCCCTGGAGCTTGAGTATGGAAAATACACGTTTAAATTAACTGTTGGTAAGAAAACTGACCAAGATGAAAAAATTTAAATATGATTATACTTAAAGGCCAGTTAGCTATATTGCACTCAAAAATACACTGTACTGCATATGCATATTTGTCTTTTTCACATACGTACGTGAAATTAGCTATGTTGTACTCTAAGTAGGTCACAAAAATTTCCCTGTAGTTTCAGAACTTTTTCAGCCTATTTTCTTTATTAAGATAATCTGCATTTTTTTTTTTTTTTTGAATGGACATACCAAGGCATAGGGAAGTTCCATGGCCAGGGACTGAATCCAAGCTGCAGCCAATGCCACCGCCGCAGTAACACTTGATCCTTTAACCCACTACACAGGGCGGGAGATCAAACTTGCACCTCCACAGCACCTGGAACCACTGCAGTCCGATTCTTAACCTACTGCACCACAGCGGGAACTCTCAAGAGCATCTGTATGACCAGATAGTTCTGAATTTCCAAATTTACACTCATTTTATTTATTCCACAGCATTCATTCAGCAAACTTATTAAATGCATACATGTACCAGAAACGGAGCCAGCCACTGTGGATATAGAGGTAAGCATGACAGGCCAAGTCTTTTCTTGGTAGAGCCAACATCCTAGTTGAGTAAGGGGGAGAGAGAGAGAGAGAGAACCGAAGAAAAACAAATATACAGACAAATGCTTAGCTCATCAGCGGGTGGTAACTGCTATGGAGAAAAGTAAGCCTGTAGGAGGAGGCTGGATGGATCAGTGCTGTTACCTAGATTGATCAGAATAAAGTCATCCTGGGGCCTGCCCTCAGGTCTCCAGCTTATGAATCTATGATAGTTGATAAAGAGACCAGCATTTGAGAGATGTGTGCTTTGTTGTTTAATTTCCACTCAAGGGTGCTGCCTGTTTTAGCAGAAATCAAGCAAATTTATACTTGTCATCACGGATGGCAAGTAGACACCTTAGTTAACCAGTGCTAAACATTCATTTTAAGTGCTATGAATTTTTTCTTCGTTCAAGTTAGTTTCATCTCCTGTATTTGTGTTCTCTTCTAGCCACTCCGTGTCAGCAATGCAGTATTCCATTGCACTGCATGTATTTCCCTCTTACCCGCGGCAACCTCACACCTGCCGCAGGCCTGTGTTCCCTGACTTGCTGACCTGAAAGCACCCTTCACCCCCATGCACTGGCCCCTCACTGATGGATCCACAGCCTGTCACACGCTCCCTCCCCCTGGGAATCCGTTCACTTCTGCCCAGCCTCCCTGACTGCCACCGTGTTGCATCTCACCCAGATAATCTCGACCGTCTCGGGCCTGTCAGGGTGCCCACTCCCCAGCCCAGTCTGTTCTCACAGCGCAGCCACCATAACCTTTCTGCATCACCATCTAAACACGTCACTCTTCTCTCATTCATTTCAGTGACATCTCAGTGCCGTCAGAATAAACTTCGTACTGGAGGTTTTGAGTTCTTCAAATGTTCCCGACAGACATAGTTCTGCTACTCGGAGGCCCCTTTCCAGTCTAAGCTGTACCTGCTTCCTTTTTTTTTTTTTTTTTTTTTTTTTTTAGAGCTGCACTTGCGGCACAAGGAAGTTCCCAGGCTAGGGGTCAAATCGGAGCTGCAGCTGCCGGCCCACACCACAGCCACAGCCACGCAGGATCCAAACCACGTCTGTGACCTACACCGCAGCTCACAGCCTACGGCAACACCGGATCCTTAACCTTCTGAACCAGGCCAGGGATGGAACCCACATCCTCAGGGATACCAGTCAGGTTGGTTTCCGCTGTGCCACAACGGGAACTCCTGTGCCTGCTTCTTAGGAGGCCACCTCTTAACTGGTGGCATGCACTCCCAAGGGCAGTAACGAGATGTGGGCACTCCCACAGCCTAAGAATTGGCATCCTTTCAAATGGTGATTTTTAAATATTTGTTCAAAAGGGATAGACTGATTTTATCTTAATAAACCTATTACATACACATTAATTCAATGCTATTGTGTGAAGAAAACTCAGCAAAGCCTCTCCCAGCTTCCTGTGAGTCCAGTTTTCTTAATTTTCCTTTCCAGTCTTCCGAGCTGGAATCCTTCTTGGAAGACGTCTTAGAAGTTTCACAATGTTATGTAATCAAACGCATCCCTCTTCTCTCAATAGCACTATACCATGGAGTTCTCGTTGTGGCTCAGTGGTTAACAAATCCGACTAGGAACCATGAGGTTGTGGGTTCAATCCCTGGCCCCGCTCAGTGGGTTAAGAATTCGGCGTTGCCGTGAGCTGTGGTGTGGGTCACAGACGTGTCTCTGATCCCGCGTGGCTGTGGCTGTGCGAAGGCTGGCAGCTACAGCTCTGATTAGACCCCTAGTCAAAAAGACAAAAAAAAAAAAAAAAAAGGCACTATACCATGTATCCTTTGATGCCAGTGTTGCAACCAGCTGTGAGGCCCAGCTTGGAGGCAGGGGACAGGGACACACAAGCACCCCCACAGAAACGCTCACCAAACCCAGACAGCATCCAAGGGACTTCTTGTTGCTGTTTTCATTTCTACCTGAGGGTACTGTCTGTTTCAGCAGGAACCAAACAAAAGGATGTTGAGCATCACGTGTAGGAACCTAATTTACCTGGTACTAATTGGTCAGTTAAAGTGCATGACTTTTGCCCCCACTCAGACCCTCACAGCTCCCTTCCCCTCCAGAGAGTCCTGCTCTACAGGAGTGTCCGAGGCTTGGGGCCAGTCACCACCGACTCCTGACCACCATGGGAATATTCCTGGAGGAACTCAATAAAAACTGTTGCTTTCAGGAAGCAGGACTTTTTTTTAGCATTAATGAACTATTATTATAATTAGATTTTTGTCCTTAAATTTCACGCCAATTAGCACATGGCTGATCTCATTGCGTCTAATCATGGTCTTAAAAACAATGACAATAGGAGTTCCCTGGTGGTCTAGAGGTTAAGGATCTGGCATTATCACTGTTATGGCTCAGATCACCGATGTGGCTAGGGTCTGATCCCCGGCCCAGGAACTTCCTTATGCTGCGGGTGCGGCCAAAAACCAAAACAAAACGATAAAAAAAAAAAAAAAAAACCAATGACAACAAAATCTCCAGAGGACTGCCTCTCACTCTGTCCTCAATACTGAATGCACATAGCCCTTGTTAAATTTCTTTTTTGAAGTTTTATTGAAGTTTAGTTGATTTACGAGGTTGTGATCATTCCTGCTGTACAACATTGCGTTTCTCTAAAATGAGTTACAAATGCCAGATGAAAATTCCACTAAACATGCGCTTTAGATTAAGCTACCGAACATTCTTAACTTTGCTTGCCCCTAGTTTCAGGACCAATGTTGACACACACTATGGCTATAATGAAATTTTTTTTTAATTTAAACTTTTATTGTTTATTTATTTAAACTTTTATTTATTTATTTGCTTTTTAGGGCTGAACCCACAGCATATGGAGGTTCCCCGGCTGGGGGTCCATTTGGAGCTACAGCTGCAGGCCTACACCACAACCACAGCAACTTGGGATCCAAGCCACATCTATGCCCTACGCCACAGCTCACGGCAATGCCAGATCCTTAACCCACTGAGCAAGGCCAGGGATCAAACCCGCAACCTCATGCTTCCTAGTTGGATTCGTTTCCGCTGGGCCACGACCGGAACTCCTATAATGAAATCTTAAGCCAATATAGATACTGATATCTTATCTATGCATCTGTGTTTCTGTGTTAAGGCATCATTATAGTGATTTAGCATCTTATCAAGGCTAGTGTATTAGCAGAAAGTCAATTTTATGGGTTTTGCTGCAAAACGATTCAAAAGAATGATTGTGGCAAGCTATGCTGCAAATAGGGTTATGTCTTTGTTTAAAAAGAAAGAAATACAAAACACTCCAAGGCTATGGTTTTTAAGTTCTTAGGAGATGGTGCCACATTTTCCTTGGAATAAGTTTCTCCCTTCCCCGTGGTATTCGTGAGCTTTCCCCCGGATTCCTTTGCCAGCGCTCAGACAGGACTTCACCAGCCTGCCCTCTCCTCTGGTGGCTCCTTGACAGCTCTGCAGAGGCAGAAAGACGGAGTGCAAAATCCCAATTTACTCCTGACCAGAGGGGGTGATTCGTTTTCATTCCAGCATGCACAGAGAAAGGCCCAATCCTACAGAGCAAGAAAAACCTCTCCCTTAGCAAGGAAAACCTATGCTGGGTGTTTCATGCATCAGTTTTTTCCCCCAAAAGGATGCTATGATATCTATTTCTACCTATTTAGTAAAACACAAAAATATTCCATTGTATAAATATACCACATCTTCTTTATTCATCTATCAATGGACATTTAGGCTGCTTTCATGTCTTGGCTATTGGAAATAGTGCTGCTATGAGCATTGGTGTGCATGTACCTTTTATTAATTATTATTATTATTGTTGTTATTATTTGGTTTTTTAGGGCCACACTTGCGGCATATGGAAGTTCCCAGGCTAGGGGTCAAACTGGAACTACAGCTGCCGGCCTACACCACAGCCACAGCAACGCAGGCTCTGAACCACGTCTGTGACCTACACCACAGCTCATGGCAATGCCAGATCCTTTACCCACTGAGCGAGGCCAGGGATCAAACCGGCATCCTCATGAATCCTAGTCAGATTTGTTACACTGAGCCATGCAGGAACTCCCTATCTTTTCAAATTTCGGTTTTCTCCAGATATATGCCCAGGAGTGGCTTACAGGATCATATGGTAGTTCTATTTTTAGTTTTTTAAGGCCCGTCCATCCTGTTCTCTGTAGTGATTGTACCAAATATTACTCAGCCATCAAAGGGAAGAAAATAATGCCACTTGTAGCAACATGGACAGGACTAGAGATGATCTCCCACGAAGTCAGTCAGAGAAAGACAAATATCATACGGTGCTGCTTATTTGCGGAGTCTAAAAAAATGATATAATGAACTTATATACAAAACAGAAACAGACCCACAGACACGGAAAGCAAACACAGTTATCAAAGGGGAACGGAAGGGAAGGATAAACTAGAAGTTTGGGATGAATGTATACATACTACTATATATAAAATAGCTAACCAACAAGGACCTACTGTACAGCACAGGGAGCTACACTCAACATTCCGTAATAACTTATAAGCGGAAAGAATCTGAAAATGATATATATATGGATGGAACTAGACTCCCATACTAAGTGAAGTCAGAAAGAGAAAGACAAATACCATGTGATATCACTTATATCTGGCATCTAATATACGGCACGAATGAACTTGCCACAGAAAAGAAACTCATGGACTTGGAGAACAGACTTGTAGTTGCCAAGGGGGAGAGGGAGGAAGTGGGATGGACTGGGAGTCTGGGGTTAATAGATGCAAACTATGGCATGTGGAGTGGATAAGCAATGAGATCCTGCTGTGCGGCACAGGGAACTCTATCTTGTCACTTGTGATGGAGCATGACGGAGGATAATGTGAGAAAAAGAATATACATATATGTATGTATGACTGGGTCACTTTGCTGTATGGTAGAAACTGACAGAACACTGTAAATTGACTATAATGGAAAAAACAAAAATCATAAAAATATATATACACATATTATATATAAAACTGAAGCACTTCGCTGTACACCTGAAACTAGCACAACATTGTAAATCAACTATATTTCAATTTAAAACAATTAATTTAATTTTCACTTTAAAAACAATTTTTTAGGAGTTCCTGCCATGGCTCAGTGGGTAATGAACCTGACTAGCACCCATGAGGACACAGGTTCAATCCCTGGCCTCCCTCACTGGGTTAAAGATCCGGTGTTGCCGTGAGCTCTGGTGTAGGTCGAAGATGCGGCTTGGATCCTGAGTTGCTGTGGCTGTGGTGCAGGCCGGCAGCTACAGCTCCTATTCGACCCCTAGCCTGGGAACCTCCATATGCTGCAGGTGTGGCCCTAAAAAGCAAAAATAAATAAATAAACACACAAAAAAATGGAGTTCTCTGGTGGTGGCCTAGCAATTAAGGACTTGGTGTGGTCACTGCTGTGGCTCAGGTTCGATCCCTCAGCTGGGAACTTCTGTTTGCTGTGGGTGCAGCCAAAAAGGAAGGGAGGGAGGGAGGGGAGAAGACAAAAAGCAACAAAAAAAATGGACACGTACAAAAGATAATTAGTTGCCACATGTTTTAAATGGTTCTTGTAACATTTAAGTGGGTCTGTCTCTGTTAATAGTAGGAAGGTAGATACAGGTAATGCTTGGTTTTTCCTGAGAGGTGATTTGACTGGTTTTCTTATTTCTCCACCAGGACACAAATCATCCTCTATTTCAGAAGAGCTTCTTCGTGCAAACAAAGGATCTAAAGGGAGCCCCCACCCCCACTCCCACCAGGGCTCTGAATCAGTCACCAAAGGACAAAACGTTACTGTCTGTCTTTTTTCAGTGGTTCCAATAGTGTGAATGAAACTAATAAAGGGGAAGGAAGTGGCCTCCGACTTAGAAAAAGCTGGATTCTGGAGGCTGGGAGAGGCATTAGCAGACATCCCGGGGGGTGAAGAGCCCTCCGCGCGGCTTCCTTCTGGAAGCTCAGGCAGTGAAGACCCCGCCAGCACAGCATCTCTGCTCTGACTTCTCCATCCGCCCCCCATCCTGCTGTGGGAGGAACGGCGGCTTTAAACAACGGCCTCTCTGAACAAGTCCACTCTTCTTGCTAGCCAAAACCTTCCGTCGTTTCCCCACCAAAACATCCCCAAAACTGGCCTGATTCTCATCGTTTCGCTTCTCTTTCAGATGTCAGGTGTGAGTTTTAGAGAACTGTGATGCTTGCAGTTCCTGGCTTATTTTCACATCCCTCCAAATCACGACACATAGATTTGCACGCAACTCGGAACCAAGCACAGAGAACCGGCCCGCAGGCGTCTGCCTCCACTTCCACGCAGCAGTGTCGCCTCACCTTTCAGTGCTGTTCAGTGGTCTCCCACCCGCTCCGGGAAGTCTTCTCTGAGCTCCAGCCAGCCTCCCCTAACCTGAGGTGAGGTGCGCTCCCGAAGGCCCCCATACATCTTGGGCAAACCTGCAGTTTAGCATAATCTGCATCTCTATATTTGGTTGATGACATGTGTATTTCTCATCCTGTGACCTTCTCAAGAGCAGGCAATATTTTCGCTACGACTGTATCTTCAGCACTAGAATAAAATTCTGCACATAGTATACGTTCAGTAAAATGTCTGTTAAAAAATGAACGCGATGGATGGATGGATGGATGGATCTAATTTGGAACGACAATTATTGTGGTATAAATACATTCTAAGAAGCATCAAAATGCTGATTTAAAAAATATATATTTGGCCATGCCCACAGTAATGTGGAAGTTCCTGCTCCAGTATCACACCCGTGCCATTGCAGTGACAACACCGGAGCCTTCAAGAAACTCCGAAAGGCAAAATTTTTTTTGGGGGGGCACACCTGTGGCATATGGAAATTCCCAGGCTAGAAGTCAAATTGGAGCCACAGTATAGGATCTGAGCTGCATCTTCGACCTACACCACTTCTCATGCCAACACTGGATCCTTTAACTCACTGAGAGGGGCCAGGGATCGAACCCACATCCTCATGGATTCGAGTTGGGTTCCTCACCGCTGGGCCACAAGGGGAACTCCAAGATATTTTTTAAAGGGTAACAGATGTTCTAAAGAAAGACACGGATATGGAAGAAAAACTATATAAACTAGACATTCAGCATCAGGGGTAAAATGCAATGTCAACTCAGATCATATGAGGCTTTAAGTGACAAAAAGTATTAGAAAGAACAGAAATAACCTGGATTCTTATACTGACAGTGGAGAATCTTAATGGCTCTTTGGGTTCTTTGAGTCTGTCCACGTACACATCTACAGATGAAAAAGGCTCTTAGATTATTCTGGCTGAAGTAAGAGAACAGTAGTAGTGGCTAAATACTGAAATGGAGTTTACTGAGATTTTATGACTCTCATGCACATCAGAAATATTTTGCGCCAACGGACTCATAACCAAAGGGCAGAAATAAGTTCCAAAACGTCAGGGAGCCAGGCTTCTGCGGTTGGTGGTCTCAGAGGAGTTTTGCAACAGCATTTGACATCTTGAGTTGGAAACATTCTAACCTGTCTTTTCAGAACAATGTGTTTCTCTTCATCCATCACAAAAGGGTCCAAGGCTTGAACATCCCAGTTTCATAAAGCGCTCTATTCTGTATTTTGACAACTCTTCTTCTTAGGAAACCAATGTTTGCAATAATTCTAAAGCTGCCTCCCTAACACATTTATCCAATGTTCCAGCTAAGATCACATAAAATAAATGTTTGACAGTTAAGAACAGCTGTTTTGTGGTTTTCTCCCCAAATGGCAACAACAACAAAAAAAATCTTAATTTTTTTTCCCCAAATTAATCATCTTCTCACTCCCTCCAGACTAGAGTGAAAGAGGCTGCAGGTAATTCCATTGGAAGATTTTTCTTACAATGGCTTACTTGATAATTTTGATTAAACTCATCAGAGAACTGGAAATCGTAATCTTAGAACCTTTTTACTTCAAATACATGTCAAAATGAAATTAGAAGATGTTTAAGAAAAGAATGTGGAGTTGGTTAATTTTCCTATTTAAATAAGGACATTCCATGTTCACAGCAGAATCATTTACTCGTATGGAAGGCCAGGGAACCTTTTTTTTCAGGCACTACTTTTCAAAATTTGAAGTGTTTGTCCATCACCTGGAGATCTTGTTAAATGCAGATTCCCAAATCAGTGGGCTCGGGGTAGGCCCTGAGAATCTGCATTTCTAACCATCTTCTAAGTGCTGTGGATGCTGCCCGCCCGAGGGGACCACATGTTGAACTGTGAGGATATAAAACTGCTCAGAGAGCCAACAGACGTGTGCGTCAAGAAAACGACCAAGAGGAGTTCCCATCGTGGCGCAGTGGTTAACGAATCCGACTAGGAACCATGAGGTTGTGGGTTCGGTCCCTGCCCTTGCTCAGTGGGTTAAGGATCCGGCGTTGCCGTGAGCTGTGGTGTAGGTTGCAGACACAGCTCGGATCCCGCGTTGCTGTGGCTCTGGCGTAGGCCGGGGGCTGCAGCTCCGATTCGACCCCTAGCCTGGGAACCTCCATATGCCGCGGGAGCGGCCCAAAGAAATAGCAAAAAAGACCAAAAAAAAAAAAAAATTTAAAAAAAAAAAGAAAAAGAAAACAACCAAGGGAAAAGAAGGAGGTGTCCATTTCAAGCAGATAATTCAGCCCCTGGTGTGGTGCGTTGTCGTGTCCGCCAAAAAGATCATGTTCTAACCCCTGCACCTGTGAACGTGACCTTCTTTGGAGATGGGATCTTTGCAGGTACATTCAGGATGTCAATTAAGATGAGGCCCAACCGGAGTGGGATTGGCCTTAATGCATTCTTAATGGCATCCTTATACGAAGAGTAGAACAGCCACAAAGCCAGGCAGGCACAGAGGGACGGCCACGTGAAAACAGAGGCTGGAGCGGTGAGGCATCCACGAGCCAACAATGGCAGGCAAATACCAGACGCTGCCAAGAGGCAGGAAGGACTCTTGCTTAGAGCCTTCAGAGAAAGCGTGTCTACCTCCATTGTGGACTTCCGGCCTCCAGAACTGTGAGAGCGTCCGTGTCTCTTCTTTGGGACCCTTCAGTTTGGGGAACTTTGTTGTGCAGCCCTGGGAAACAAATACATCTGGATTTCATGGCATCTTCGAGGACCTACAACCACGCCAGGAGATCACTGCAGGAGCATCGGGAAGCTGTGTGGTCCTGAGGAAAAGTGCCTGCAGTGGGATGGAACCAACATGGCAACAGCCAGGAGACAAAAAATCTGCCTGCCTGGGGGAACTGGAGGACCAATGCACCTGCACTGCAGTAGAGGAGTGACTTACGAGGTGCCTACGTGAAAAAGCAGCTGTTTACATTAGGTTTTAGCAGGATTTTTTTTTTTCTTTTTTCTTTTTAGGGCCACACCCATGGCATATGGAAGTTCCCAGGCTAGGGTTTGAACCGGAGCTGTAGCCGCCAGCCTACACCACAGCCACAGCAACACCAGATCCAAGCTGCGTCTGCGACCTACACCATAGCTCATGGCAACGCTGGATCCTTAACCCACTGATCGAACCCGCAACCTCATGGTTCCTAGTTGGAATCATTTCTGCTGCACCACCATGGGAACTCCTAATTATTAACATTAAAAAAAAAAAAAATCCCCTCAGCCGGGTCCTCTAGGGTGTGCCTTGCAAATCAGCCCCCCTTTCCTGGAAGCAGCTCTTAGGGATTTTGGATTGAGATAGAAGTCAGGTTTGTTAACCGCTGAGCCACGATGGGAACTCCAGTATCCATGAGGATGCGGGTTCAATCCCTGACCTCACTCAGTGGTTTAAAAATCTGGTATTACCACAAGCTTTGGTGTAGGTGGTAGACGCAGATCTGGCATTGCTATGGCTGTGGCATAGGGTGGCAGCTGCGGCTCCAATTTGACCCCTAGCCTGAGAATCTCCATATGCTGCAGGTATGGCCCTAAAAAGATAAAACAAAACAAAGCAAAAACTACTCATGTTAGCAAACTATTATACATGGAATATAGAAACAACTAGGTCCTACTGTACAGCACAGGGAAATATATTCAATATCCCTTGAAAAACCATAATGGAAACAAATATGAAAAAGAACATGCATGTCTAACTGAGTCACACTGCTCTACAGCAGAAATTAACACATTGTATATCAACTACACCTCAACAAAATTAAAAGAAAAAAACTACTCATCGTGGCACAGCAGAAACAAATCTGACCAGGAACCATGAGGTTGCAGATTTGATTCCTGGCCTCGCTCAGTGGGTTAACGATCCAGTGTTGCTGTGGCTATGGTGTAGGCTGGCAGATGTTAGCTCTGATTAGACCCCTAGTCTGGGAATCTCCATATGCTGAGAGTAAGGCCCTAAAAAGAAAAAAAAGAAAAAGAAAAAACTACTCATGTTGAGTTTAGGAAAGAACATTGTCAGGCGTTCCCATTGTGGCTCAGCAGTGACAAACCCAGCAAGTAGCCATGAGGACACGGGTTCAATCCTGGCCTTGCTCAGTGGGTGAAGGATCCGGCGTTGCCATGAGCTGTGGTGTAGGTTGCAGACTCGGCTTGGATCTGGCTTTGCTGTGGCTGTGGTGTAGGCCAGCAGCTGCAGCTCCAATTCGACCCCTAGCCTGGGAATTTTCATATGCCATGTGTGCAGCCCTAGAAAGGAAAAAAGAAAGAGAAAGAAAGAAAGAAAACATTGTCAACATCAGAGCATAAAACAAATAACCTAAGATAAGCATTAGAGACCTCTGGCTTTATCTCGACTACAGGCACTGAAAAGTTTAGAGGGACTAATAGGATCTTAAAAGATGCCTCATTACCAACACTAGCAATTCCAATAATTGCACATTAATACACCCCCTTATTTTTATTTATTTATTTATTTTCCACTGCACAGCATGGGGACCAAGTTACCCATACATGTATACATTCTTCTTCCTCCCATTGTTCTGTTGCGATGTAAGTATCTAGACATAGTTCTCATTGCTACACAGCAGGATCTCATTGTAAATCCATTCCAAGAGCCATAGTTTGCATCCGATAACCCCAAGCTCCTGATCCCTCCCACTCCCTCCCTCTCCCCCGGGGCAGCCACAAGTCTATTCTCCATCTATGATTTTCTTTTCTGTAGAAATGTTCATTTGTGCTGTATATTAGATTCCAGATATGTGATATCATATGGTATTTGTCTTTCTCTTTCTGACTTAGTTCACTCAGTATGAGAGTCTCTACTTCGATCCATGTTGCTGCAAATGGCATTATGTCATGCTTTTTTATGGCTGAGTAGTATTCCATTGTGTTATATATACCACATCTTCCTAATCCAATCGTCTTTCGATGGACATTTGGGTTGTTTCCATGCCTTGGCTATTGTGAACAGTGCTGCAGTGAACATGCGGGGGCATGTGTCTTTTTTAAGGAAAGTTTTGTTCGGATCTATGCCCAAGAGTGGGATTGCTGGATCATATGGTAGTTCTATGTATAGATTTCTAAGGCACCTCCATCCTCTTCTCCATAGTGGCTGTACCAGCTTATATTCCCACCAACAGTGGAGGAGGGTTCCCTTTTCTCCACACCCCCTCCAGCACTTGCTATTTGTGGACTTATGAATGATGGCCATGCTGACTGGTGTGAGGTGGTATCTCGTGGTCGTTTTGATTTGCATTTGTCTAATAATCAGGGATGTTGAGCATTTTTTCATGTGCTTGTCCTCATTCCGGGGAGATGATTATTCACCTACTGTTTGCAGGCTCTGTGCTGGTCACAGGGAGAAAGTCAAGCTCGCCTCAGAGTGTGCCATCTGCTCGGGAGATATGATAGCATCTAAGTGACAGTGGCAGGCGATAAGTGTCTGCCCTGCTCTCTGCCCGCCCTTCTGGATCTAGCCCATCACCTCTTCCGTGACAGAGTCCTCAGCCTCGCCAGGCCCCTCCCTGCCCGGGCCCAGCGTTCTCAGCCAGCGCGGCCACTTCTGGGAGCACAGCCTTCACGCCATAGACAGTCCCGTGGCAAAGCACTGGGCTCGGACCTCATGGGGCACCACATCCGGGCAGCTGTTAGCGCCTTGCATCTCAGAGAGGGACCGGGAAGTCACCGACGTCAGCAGCTGTGATCAGTCATGAGCTGGAGGCTCCAAAGGTGAAGGCCTGAGGGTTTTATCTACGTGCCCATCAAAACCAATCACAATCGGCCTTGTGCGTGTTCTAATTTCCAACAAATAAAAAGCACCTCAATTTAACTCATCCCAGGGTGCCCCGACTACCCAGCGGAACAATGCAGGAAGGGACGTCAGGCGTCTCTGAAATCTTTGTTATCCTCCACGCAACATGTCCATGACTGTAACCATGACCAGGCCAGGTCTCTAATGCTCGTCTTAAATCGTGATTTGTTCTGTGCTCTGAGGCTGACAATGTTCTTTCCTTAACTCACCATGGATGTTTTAACGATCCACTTTATCCCAGCCTAAAGTACCTAAGAGCCACTTCCAGTGCATGGATCAAAGTGAGCCATGGATAGGAGGTGTTAGGAGCGGTTCATGCTGTCTGCTGGAAATGGATTTCTAAACTCTCAGTCTTCCACATTTGTAGCTATTAAAACCTATTCAAGTATCCAAGCATGGTAGATGCTTCGATTCTTCATAGTGTTAAAATCCTGAGCGATAGTGGCTTTGCTGGACTATTTGTACTGGGAGATAAGATGATGTAGTTCGTTGAAAGGAATCAACCATGGTGGCTTTTAAGCTGCAAAATCTGGTGCCAGGACCATTTGCATTAAGGTGGGTCCTCCGGGCTGCAGACCTCAGGACCCAACGCAGGGCAGTTGAACAGTGGCCACGAGGACATTTGGGACACGCACCTCATCACTGCAAGTGCTCTTATGCGAGTTAAGCGCAAGGAGTTTGGAATGAGGACATACGCTGCAATTCAGAAAGCTTGATATTCGAAATGTATTCCTGGAGTTCCCATCGTGGCTCAGTGGTTAACAAATCTGACTAGGAACCCTGAGGTTGTGGGTTCGATCCCTGGCCACGGTTAAGGATCCGGCGTTGCTCTGAGCTGTGGTGTAGGTGGCAGACACAGCTCAGATCCTGAGTTGCTGTGGCTGTGGTATAGACCGGCAGCTACAGCTCCGATTAGACCCCTAGCCTGGGAACCTCCATATGCCGTGGGTGCACCCCCAGAAAAGACAAAAAAAAAAGTATTCCCTCAAAGAGTCTCACAGTCTCGAGGAAAAGCCTTGGGTTTAATGTGAGGGGTTTTCTTCATGACCCTGGATATCCACTTATTTGCAAAATCAAGAACCAGTCTCTGAACCTCTGTATTTCATTTTCCCTCTCCTTTTAAACACTTTTTATTGAAATATAGTTGATTTACAATGTTGTGTTAGTTCCAAGTATACAGCAAAGTGATTCAGTTATACATATACATATATATGTTCTTTTTTAGAGTCTTTGGTGGGGGGGGAGCACACCTGCAACATGCAAAAGTTCCCAGGCCAGGGATGGAACCTGTGCCATCTCAGTGACCTGAGCCACAGCAGTGACGATGCCAGATCCTTTAGCACTAGGCCACCAGGGAACTCCTAGGCTCTTTCCATTATCGATCATGATGAGATATTGAGTATGGTTCCCTGGGCTAGGCAGTAAGTTCTTGTAGGTTGTCTATTTACTCTATTATCTTATTTTCTCAATAAATGTTGGTTTTTTTTTTTCCGGAGAATGACAAAGCTGTGACTAAAGGGTCTGATTTGAGAAAGCTGTTGTCTAAACACCTAATTCGATCACTTTTTCTAGGGATGGCAACTATGTTGACGCTTCTGCTCCACAGTCAATGAACCAAGAACACCCCAGACTTTCACAGGTAGCCCAGGCATCAGCCTGCTGAAGGACTTCCAGAAAGATCCTTCCCCTTCCTTTGCCGGCTAGACCACTGGCTTACAGCACCGACTGAGGAAATTCTCTCGTAGCTTTAAGCTGAAATCCACACGAAGTCCCACCAGGGCAGATGGGATCCTGCTCTGTACTAACACTGTTCCTGGGTTCTCGATCGTTACCAACCGCCTCTCTTTCCCTTGGGAAAAATAACACCGGCTACCATATTCTTTGCTCATCAGACCTGTCTTCCAAACCTGTCATCACCTTTGACCGTCTCTTTTAAATGATTTCTAAGTTTTCCTTCTCTGCCGTCTGTGAAACTCTCAAGAGGGTATGTTCTTGGCCCTTCTTGCAATTCGCATGCAGAGCTGGGCACATCTTTCTCTTTTTGACTTGCAATCACATTTTAAAACCCTCAAGTCCAGTTTCTTCCTCCTGGTCCCAGTGGGCTGTAGAGGGTTGGAGATAAGAGATCAGATCCATTTACTCCTTTTTTTCCCCCACACTCATGGCATATGGATGTTCCTGGGCCAGGGATCAAACCCACGCCACCAGCAGCAACCTATACGGCAGGAGGGACAACGCCGGTTCCTTAACCTGCTCAGCCACAGGAGAATTCCTCATTTACTCTTTTTTACACTTTTGCCTCTTGCATAAAAACCATTTATTCTTTGAGTTTATTTATTTATTTATTTTAATTTTAGAGACACACCTGCAGCATATGGAAGTTTCCACGCTAGGGGTCGAATCCAAGCTGCAGCTACCAGCCTACGCCACAGTCACAGCAACGTGGGATCCAAGCCACATCTGCAACCTCTGCTGCAGCTTGCAGCAACACCGGATCCTTAACCTACTGATTGAGGCTAGGGATTGAACCTGGATCTGAGTCAGGTTCTTAACCAGCTGAGTCACAATAGGAACGTGAATTTTTTTTTTTTTTTTAATAATGGATTCAGAGTCCAAACAGGCTGAATAAGTTTCTTTAAAATATATGAGCATTTTGGAAAATTTAGAGATGCTTTCTACCCATAGGAAATAGCTAATTCTTTAGTTATTGTAACTCTCAGGTCTGGCCAGAGCACTGCTGAGCCTGGGGGGATGGGAGGTCTGTCCGAGCACTTGCCTCACTTCTCTCTTTTTTTTTTTTTGTCTTGTCTTTTTGCCATTTCTTGGGCCGCTCCCGCGGCACATGGAAGTTCCCAGGCTAGGGGTTGAATCGGAGCTGGAGTCACCGGCCTATGCCAGAGCCACAGCAACGCAGGATCAGAGCTGCGTCTGCAACCTTCACCACAGCTCACAGCAACGCTGGATCCTTAACCCACTGAGCAAGGGCAGGAACTGAACCCGCAACCTCATGGTTCCTAGTCGGATTCGTTAACCACTGCGCCACGACGGGAACTCCTCGCCTCACTTCTGATGCCGTGTTCTTCCTGCAGACTTCAAGCCACAACACAGTTTCAGGTGACAATTTATGCCCACATTTTGTAGACTTTTAAGCGTCCTGCTGTCACCGAGCTTTGGAAAAAACTCTAGCTCACAGAGATGCTGAATGACATAGGGAGAGTCAGAGCACCAGTGAGATTTTTATTTATATACTGATTCACTGACCACTATGTGTGGCCCAGCGCCTGCCTGCAGCTGGGAAGGATACCAACGAGGAAGGGAAAAAGAGAAGACGGATGTCTTTATGTCTCAGACCAATTACCAAGGGTGCCTGGTGTAATGCAAGAATAATCATACCACTCATGAATTTTTAAACGATTGCAATCGGAAAAGAAATTAGGACCGTGCCTAGCACATAAGCAAGCATGCTGCATACAGCAGCTACTACAATTCTCATGACACCTCTCCTTCATCACGATATGTAGCAAATCTGCTTTAAAACTGTAGGTGAGGGAGTTCCCTCATGGCGCAGTGGGTTAAGGATCCAGTGTCGTCACTGTAGCTGCTTGTGTCACTGCTGTGGCATGGGTTTGATCCCTGGCCTGGGAACTTCTGCATGCTGTGAGGGTGGCCAAAAAAAAATTAGAGATAAAGATACTGGAGTTCCCGTCGTGGCTCAGCAGTTAGCAAAGCCGACAAGCATCCATGAGGACGTGGGTTCGATTTCTGGCCTGGCTCAGTGGGTTAAGGATCTGGCGTTGCCATGAGCTGTGGTGTAGGTCACAGGTGCAGCTCAGATCTGAGTTGCTGTGGCTGCGGTGTAGGCCAGTGGCTATAGCTCCAATTAGACCCCTAGTCTGGCAACCTCCATGTGCTGTGGAGTGTGGCCCAAGAAAAGGACAAAAAGACAAAAAAAAAAAGATACTATCTGTTTAGTTATCAAAAGTCTCTTGTATAAATAGTTTAAAGTATATAATAAATTAATATATAACATTATTTTATATTTCTATTACTCGTTAATAATTATATTGTATGTAATTATAGATGTTAATTTTATATATTTTATTATATTGTATGTTTATAATACATGGATGTTATACTATATCATAACTATATAATGACGTGTTACATAATTATATTGATATTTTATATACATAAAATATAAATAAGTTCCACTTAGATTAATGAGAGTTTTTACAAGCTGTATTTTCCAATAGGGTTATAATGGAAGTCACAAATGTGAGCCAGGTATGGACTTTTAAATTTTTTAGTAGCCACACTGAACAAGTAAAAAGAAGTAGGTGGAATGAATTTTATTCATATAGCTTGTTTAATCCAAATAACCGAAACTCCATAAATTCAACTTGCAATCAATACAAAATTTTCTAAATGAGACATTTTACTTTGTCTTTAAAATCCAGTGTATTTTACTCTTACAGCCCATCCGAGTTCACGTGAGCCACACTTCAGAGACTCATTAACAGGCCCATGTGGGAGTAACTGGTTAGCATATTGGACAGAGCTGCTCTAGTTGACTACTTATTACTGATAATAATAACAATTATTATATAAACCTTCCTATTTCCTTTTATTGCCCTGGTTGCCAAGAAACCCAAAGCTAAATGTGGTGCTCAATTACAGAGACTTTTCTCACCTAGAGTTCTTCTAAAATTTATTTCTCTTCCATCTAACTGGATCTGGATATCTTTGTTTTGCAGGTCCTTTCAGAGGAGTAATTTAACATTGATAACAACCATAAGAATAATTGCCTTTTATTGTGATTAATAATAATAATTTATCAATCACTCACTGTGTGTGAGGCAGGATGCCATGTGGCTTACCCGAATCACACAGCCAGACGATGGTAGAACTGAGCCACAGCCAAAGGCTGATTTCATTCCCAACCATTTAACTCTTATTATGATGCTTATAGCAATGACCGTGGCACTCTGTGCCATGAACCACGCACACCCTCTGTCTTCTAATCCTCCGAAGAAACGTGTGGGGCAGTTATGTTGTTCCCATCAAACAGGTGAGGTTAGGGGCTCAGAGGTCAGCTGCCCTCACTGAGCCAGCACATGAATTCAGGTTCTAAGGCCATTTACTGTCTACACGCTTTCTGCTTCACTTCCGTGAAACGATCACGTTCCAGGGATCAAATCCTTTCTGGAGATCAACACATCACACAGTCATTCACTCAACAGCTAAATGTTGAGCCCCTTTCAGGAGCTAGTCCCCGTCTCCCTCCCTGACTCCAACACTGGGGAGTCACAAATGAAAAAGACAGACTCCCTCGCCTGATGGAACGTGTAAGGGAAGAAATGCAAAGTGAAGAAGAAGGCCGTTGCAAATTCTCGACTGGATTTTGCAGAGCACGTGCTAAGCGAGTATTTGCAGATAAACACCTCAAGACAAGACTAAGTAAGTAAAATAAATTAGAAAAAAAAAAAGAGTTCAAAGTACTTAGAACCCCGAATGTGTCAGTGCTGACTCCATCCACTCAGTTCTCCCAAAACGCCCTGGCCACGCTCCCTGCTCTCTACACGGGTTCCCACGAGTGGCCCGAATGCAAAGTCACCCGTGAGAGCAGACAGCCACACTCTGTCTCAGCATAAACTGATACTTGGTGCTGAATCGCTTTGGTGGCTTGTGGGGTTCCTGGGGTGAGACCTCACAGCTGCTTTCTTTAAGGTTTGGCAGGGGCTTATAATGCTTGTTATCACGTTTGACTCATCCGGGCTGTCAGCAAACACACCGGCCAAAGGGACCCCCGTTTTATCTGGAGCTCTCATTTTCCCCTTTTCCCCCGCATCCCGGCTTGACACAGACGTTAACAGAAAATTCATGAACGCGCCTTGCTGCCAGTGACATCAGTGTACCTTCCCCCAGGCAGCATCTTTTAGCCCAGATTCTTCATGCTCTTTTCCTGTAGCCGCACAAGCAGAGAAAGGATCCACGAAAGCTCATTGATCAGGAATCAGTGGGGTGTCGCTGGCCCGACCCTCCATTCTTTTTCTCATCTTTTTAGGACCACGCTTGCAGCGTATGAAGGTTCCCAGGCTAAGGGTTGAACTGGAGCTGCAGCTGCCGGTCTACACCACAGCCACAGCAACACCGGATCCTTAAACCCCCTGCGCTAGGACAGGGATCGAACATGGATCGTCACAGAAACTATGTCGGTTGGGTTCTTAACCCACTGAGCCACAATGGGTACTCCTCCTTTTTTTTTCCCCCTCTATTCTCCATTCAGAGATTGTATGTAGTTCTATAAATACGACAGTTTTAAGCTGAATCTTTAAACATCTCATTCTTCTTGCGATACTGTCCTCGAGGTTCCTCCCAAACCAGTGATTTTGAAGGTAATCCCTCCCATGGGACGGGGCGTGAGTGAGTCACGGTTTTCACTGGACAGTTGCGTGTTTCCTGTTAGCCTAAGTCGAGACAGCTAATTATTCGGGCCATTTGGGCTGCAAGGAGTGGAAGCCTGCTCTAATCAACTCAGGAAAACAGGCCTTATTGTAAGGACACAAGAGTCCTGGAAACGGACCAGACAAAGAGGGCAGGCCTGCGGGCTGGCGCACGGCTCCTCCTGGGCTTTGCCTCCTCCTGCTCTCCCGTGGCTTGTCCTCCCCCGCAGCCAGCTTCCTTTGTGCTGGGATGTGAAGGTGTAGGAGGGATTTCTAAAGTTTTCTTTCTTTTCTTTTCTCTCTTTCTTTCTTTTTTTCTTTTTTCTTTTTTTTTTTTTTTTTTTTTTTTTTGCCATGGAGTGCAGTGGCTTCATGTGGGATCTCAGTTCCCAGGCCAAGGATTGAACCCAGGACAACAGTGGTGAAAGCACTGAATCCTAACCAGGGAATGCCAAGGGTTTTGTTTCTTTCTTCTTAATTTCTTTCTCTCTTCCTTCCTTCCTTCCTTCCTTTCGCTTTTATGGCCCTACTCACGGCATATGGAAGTTAGGGGGTCGAATTGGAGCTGCAGCTGCCAGTTTATGCCACAGCCACAGCAACACCAGATCCGAGCCACGTCTGCAACCGACACCACAGCTCACACAACACCAGATCCCTGACCCACTGAGCCAGGCCAGGGATGGAACCCGCATCCTGATGGATACAAGTCGGGTTCATTTCTGCTGCACCACAACGGGAACTCCAGGGTTTTCTTTCTTGATATGAGTCCTACTAAGGATCAGTTCACTCTGAAAATTCATCAGACTATAGTCTTATGATCCGTGCAGTGTTACACATGTACGTTTTTTCTCCACAAACGCACTTACATAAAGGACACGGTGTAGCTTCAGTCCTGCTAAGAGGGCTGGAGAACTCGGCTGGGGCCTCACGGCTGGGGACGAAGTATGCTGCAGAACTGGTTGGCCCAGGACACGGCAGACACCACTCCACCGCCCGCAGTAGACCCTGAGGCCTGCAGGCCCAGTCCACCAGCCCCAGCGCCCACCAACACGGCGCTGTCCCCTGCCAAGCTCCCCTGCCACCTTGCCTCCCAATCCTAAAGCTGGTGTGGTGCCTCTGACACGGGCAGCAAAGGACACAGTCTCAGGGCCTGTGTTGGGAGTTTTCACCTCCTACCGTGAGAAAGCACACAGAGACCTAGGAGCCAGGAAAAAGTCAGACACTGCGCAGGTCACGAGAAGGCAAATGTTCCCACCACATCTGCGGGGGACCCCGTTCTGGGACAGACGCTGATTCGGATGACTCCGGGAAACTTTGGCCCTGGTCCCGGATACGTGCAACAACTAGAAAGATGCTTTAGGAGCATGTTTGGGTCCCAGAGAAGGTCCAGAGATAGGTCACCAGGTAGAGGGGCTCAGAACATGGAAGCAGGAGCGACCTGGAATCATGCGGCAGAGACAACCAGGCTGGCCCAGGCGGATGGCCTGTGAAGAACCATTATTATTTTTTCATCTTTTTGGGGCCACACCCACGGTATATGGAAGTTCCCAGGCTAAGGGTCGAATCAGAGCTGCAGCTGCCGGCCTACACCACAGCCACAGCAACACAGGATCTGAGCCGCATCTGGAACCTACACCACAGCTCACAGCCACGCTGGGTCCTTAACCCACTGAGAGAGGCCAGGGACCGAACCCGCAACCTCATGGTTCCTAGTTGGATTCATTTCTGCTGTGCCACAACGGGAACTCCCGTTTTTAAAATGTTACTGAAGTAGAGCTGACGTACAAAACTATACGATTCAGGCGTGTACAGCATGGGACGTTGCAGTTTTGAAAGGTTATAAGACTTTGCTTGTTTTCGACGGCAGTTTTGAGTAGCGGTCAGGGAGCCTGCAAGAAAGTCCACCAGCTGGGTTTGGCTGATGTTTTTCTCGTGGTTGGACGAGGGTTGTGGGTTTGGGGAAGGATGGCCACCGAGGTGGAGGGTCCTTCTCATCACATCACAGCCAGAGTCCTTGTCACTGATCGACGCTGACCTTGATCACGAGCTGACAGGTTTCTCCACTGGGGAGTTTCTCCCCCCCCCCCCCATCCTCTGCTCTTTGGAAGGAAAGAGCTTCCGTCTGAGGCGTGGGGAGCTATGCTCCCTTCCTGAGCGGGGGAGGGGTCGTCTCTCGCTAAGTTATTTGGAATCCTTGAACAAGGAAAATTGATCTCTCTCTCTTTTTTTCTTTTTTGGCTGCCCTGAGGCACATGGAGTCCCAGGCCAGGGGTCAGAGCTGAGCATTTGGGACCCACGCAGCAGGTGCAGCAATGCAGGGTCCTTTAACCCCCTGTGCGGGGCTGTGGGGATCGATCCTGCATCCTGGTGCGGCAGAGACCCCGCTGATCCCGTTGCGCCACAGCAGGAACACCTGATCACGCTTTTTTAGGACTGCGCTGGTGGCATATGGAGGGAGGTTCCCAGGCTAGGGGTCTAAACGGAGCTATAGCCACCGGCCTACACCACGGTCACGGTCACTCAGGATCCAAGCCTTATCTTCGACCTACACCACACACAGCTCACCACAAAGCCGATCCTTAACCCACTGAGCAAGGACAGGGATTGAACCCGAATTCTCATGGTTACCAATCAGGTTCATTGCCCCTGAGCCGTGATGGGAACTCCCTGATCACCATTTTTTTCTCATCTTCTAACAGGTAGAAAGTTTTATACCCCAAATAACCAGTCCATCAGTTACAAAGCTTTGATTTTTGAAAAAATTAGTTATGTAGTTGACATTTATTTAAAAAATAAATGAAGCCTGTGAATCCAGGGGAAATGAGAGGTGACTGTTTTCCCGTGGTATTTTGAATCCAGGTCTTAAACTGCTAAACCCAGATACCGCTCTGCAACTGTTCCTTAGATGTCCGGGGAGGGAAAACACGGATTTAGCAAACACTGGAGAGAGGTTTTAATCACTCAGCACTTTAGATGTTTTACACATTTTGATGGTTGACTTTTATGAAAACTTTAAAGACTTTTAATTATGGTGAGATGAACACAATCTTTATCAGACTGAACACTGCCAGGGAGAAATGAATTGAAGGGACTACTTTTAGGGGAGTTGGGGAGGATTAGGTTACTTTAAAATAATTTGTATGTTTGGAGTTCCCATTGTGGCGCAGTGGTTAACGAATCTGACTAGGAACCATGAGGTTTCGGGTTCGATCCCTGGCCTCGCTCAGTGGGTTAAGGATTTGGCATTGCCGTGAGCTGTGGTGTAGGTCGCAGGCACGGCTTGGATCCCATGTTGCTGTGGCTGTGGTGTAGGCCAGCGGCTAGAGCTCCAATTAGACCCCTAGCCTGGGAACCTCCATATGTCGTGGGAAACGGCCCTAGAAAAGGCAAAAAGACAAAAAAAAAAAAAAAATGTATGTTTGTAGTATATGTATCTTCCTAGACTCTAGCCTATTTTATATCTGGGTCTTTTGTTTTACCCTCTTTTTAGTGGCACGTGCAGCCTATGCAAGTCCCCCAGGCCAGGGCTCCAATTGGAGCTGCAGTTGCCAGCCTACCACAGAGACACAGCCACACCGGATCCTTAACCCACTGAATGAGGCCAGGGATTGAACCACATCCTCATGCAGACAACATCAGGTCCTTAACCCATCGAGCCACAACAGGAACTCCAAATCTGGGCCTTTTTCTGTGCTACAAAAAAACAAAACAAAAAATTCTATGCAGGGACCACTGTCATTAAAAAATTCTGTTATTGGAGTTCCTACTGTGGCACAACAGGATCAGTGGTGTCTCCGCAGCAGCAGGATGCAGGTTCAATCCCCAGCCCTGCGTAGTGGGTTAAAGGATCCAGCATTGCCACCGCTTCAGGGTAAGTCACAACTGTGGCTCGGCTCTGATTCCTGGCCTGGGAACTCTACATGCCATGGGGCAGCCAAAATAGAAACAAGAAAAATTCTGTTTTATTTTTACATTTTGTGAATTTGCATGTATACGTTTACTAACTTATTTACTT
Source organism: Sus scrofa (assembly GCF_054392235.1). NCBI lineage: Eukaryota > Metazoa > Chordata > Mammalia > Artiodactyla > Suidae > Sus > Sus scrofa. The sequence goes on from NC_139383.1 coordinate 7,049,216, forward strand.
CCAAATAGGTTTCGGTTATTTTACTTGAAACCATGCTTCTTTTCTTGAAGTATATGCAAATCACGTTCCCTCACATCATACATATCTTGCATCTGGATTTTCTCTCGATGCTCCTGAGTGATGAGAGCAAGCATTTCAAATCCAGAGAGCACAGCTCTGAAACTGCCTCACAGAGTGACAGGGGTTTGGAACCTGAGGATAGAAGGGTCGGGGTGGGAAATGGGAACGCAGAGCTATAGGTATTAAGATTCAAACCTAGGAGTTCCCGTTGTGGTGCAGTGGTTAACGAACCTGACTAGCATCCAAGAGGATGCAGGTTCGATCCCTGGCCTCACTCAGCAGGTTAAGGATCTGGCATTGCTGTGAGCTGTGGTGTAGGTTGCAGATGCGGCTCGGATCCTGTGTTGCTATGGCTGTGGTGTAGGCTGGCAGCTACAGCTCCGACTGGAGCCCTAACCTGGGAACCTCCATATGCTGCAGGAGTGGCCCTAAAAAGACAAAAGACAAAAAAAAAAAAAAAAAAAAAAAAAAAAAGGATTCAAATCTATAAATCTGAGAGCCAAGGAAATAGGAACTAAAACTTCAGTCAAGGCAATGGACTACGAACCAACCTCCAGTTAGGATCAAGCAACCAGGGGCCAAGCCCCGGAGAGTGGATACGCGTGGGAGCATCTGTCTTTTCTGGGCCTCATGTGAACTCTCGGGGGCCCCACACGTGGCTGTGATCCAGGTGAAGTAAATGCCCTCCATTTGGGTTAAAACCTGACTTTTACTCGGCCAATCCCTGACTCCCAGCCATTGCATTTACCTCCGCCCATCACAGAGGCATCTCTGAGAAACGAGAGAATAAGCATGACTTCTCCGAGTCCAGCTGGCATACTAGACATGAGAGAATTCTTAGGAAAGACTGCAAAGAAGGCTGATACAGTCTCCTGGCCATTTTCCAGCCCTGAAATTGTAAAGTCAACACACACAGCTGAATTGGAAACAAGCGCTCCCGTTCTTTCTTGCACGATCCTCTCTGGGCACTAACCTTTGATATTTCAGACTTGGCTGGAAACTGGTTAATCGTGAGGTCTCCTCACATTACTTGGATCAAGAACGTGTTTTGGGAAAAGGATATTTGAAAATACCTTTAGGGTAGCACTCGGAATTGTCAGGCTATGAAGATGTGTTTATGTGCATTTAGTGAGTGGCAGCTTGACCTGAGTCCGACTCTACGGGTTTCAAGAGAGGCTCTGTGGTATTCTCACCCCAGAAAATCAGACTCCGCATATCCAGTCATGATAGTGAAGGAAGCTGAATGGGAATTTGGAAACTACTAGGTAGGTTAAAAGCTACATTCAAGCCTGAGCTATCACATGCATGTCTGGCCACCACATGCATACCCAGCTATTTCTACTTAGCATTTGCAACCGGTTTTGAACACAAGCAAGGCATACATAGATAACATGCAACACAGAAATCAACTTTCAGTAAACCAGCTGAAATCAACTGCTCAGTAGACCTTCTCAAATGTCACCACAGCTAGTTTTCTCGGCAGAAGCGTTGTAAGAGGTCTTGCCTCACACACCCTTCAGGCCCATGGTCACCATCTGCCTCCATGGGACAATGAAGCAGCCTCAGCAGGAAGGGGCAGGTGGCAAAGAAAAAAAAGCATGTTGGTTCAAGAAGTCCAACGCTGACCAAGGCAGGTTTTCTGATGTAAAAATAACACGAGGCGTTAGAGAATAAGGCTGTCAAAAGTCCCTCCCCCTTCGCCATGCAAAGCCTGCAGAGACTTTCGTGCTTGTTATCGGTTCCGTGACATTGTTCTCCTAGGCTGTCTACTGTCTGAACCCCAGTGGTTCATCCACATCCAGTGGGAAAACATAGCAGCAGGAGGTACTGAAAAGCACGGAACTTGGCCGTGACTTATGGCTTGAGCAGATCTTTTCATAAAGCAGTCGTATGTCTTAATGAACTGACTGGTCACGGCTTTAGGATACGGCTTCTTGAATTCGTTAGCATCACGATCCTCAATGGAAACAGCAGGTGTACAATCCTTGGGGCAAACTGGGTGGCTACGAGCCAAGCCTTGTGCTGGCAGGAGAGGAAGGTGTCGTCGGCAGGGACCGTCAAGCCCAGAAGGATGAAGACCCTGCCTTCAAGTTAATGACATGGAAAATGCAGCTCTGTTTAAAGCGCAAGACATTTGGGGGTATTGATAGTAACATTAGCACGTGGTAAGGCATCCAGAAAAGGGTTACCAGGACGGCAAGGGGATGAGAAGCTACGCGATAGGAAAAACAATCCGAAGAGTAAGGCTTCTGAAACCAGAAGACTACACAGGGCACAGAGCATGTGCGTGTGGGAACAGACATAGGTGGCGGAGTGGAATGCCACTGCTGTTTTCAAATATCTCCAAGCATATGTGGGAGAGCCTTACTCTGTGTTCCTGAGGCCAACGCTAGAACGTGTGGTAGGACTCTACCACAGAGGGCGGGGTAATCCCGAAACATTCTATTTGCTCCCCAGCTTCTCCAATCCCAGCAGTTATCTGGGACCATGTGACCAGCTCTGGCCAATGGGGTTGGCGGGGGGCGGGGGCAGGTACCCCCTCCAGACAAGGTGGGAAAGAGACATGGGCTGTTCATTACAGCAGCACAGCTGACCATGTCCTCACTGGTAGAGAAATTACACGGAAGCAGATGTTGAGACCAAATAAAGCCAAACTATCCAAAACATTTAACAGGTTGTTTGCTAATTACGTTGCCTTGTTCTACAAGTGCTCAATGAGAGGCTGAATTTGGAACATACAGTAGAAATTCTTGACCTAGCTGAGTAGATTTGATTGTTTCTGGAAGAAAAAAAAAAAAAAAAAGGCAGATGAGGGCCTTCCCTTTAACTATATGGAAAAATAAATAACTATAAAACATTTAAAACTTAGAAATCTTGAGTTATAAACTATATATATGTATATTACTTTCAGTAGCAAAGAATTTTCTTAATTTCATAAAATGTTAAAATTTATAAATTATGTAAATGCCATTATAAAACCAAAATGCCAAGAGCTGGGAAAAATATTTGCCCCAATTATGACAAAATATCAATATCCTTATTGCGTGAGTGTCTTTACCAAGTACCTAAGAAAAATACATCATTCCAACAGATACACTGCCAAAAGATATAGAAAGCCATAACAATAATCTCATGAAAAAAATGTAAACATTATTGACAAACTATTTTTACTCTATTGTCAAAAAAATTGATAAACAACAGATACACAATGTTGGTGAGGCCGCAGCAAAGTAAGCATTCCTCTTTTACGAAGCTGGTGGAAGCAAACACTGGTACAGTCTTTCTGTACGGACATTTATAATGCATATTCATTTTTGACCTTGTCACTCCAGTTCAAGGAGTTTATACTGAAGAATCAAAAGAGGGATGCCATGATGTATCTAAAAGCATTATTTATGATAGTGAAAACCGATTTAAACATTCAACAGACAGAGAATAGTCAATAAATTATAGCACATCCATGACCTGAAATACGGTGAGGTCATTAAAAGCCATGCATGGAAATTATATTTAATGACATGGAAAATGCTTCGTGAAGTAATGTCAAGTTAAGAAGGCAAATTCTGCACACACATGTACATACATTATATATACTGCACACACATGCACACACACACACTTGATCTAGCAGCACCACCTGGCAGAGGGATCTCACCCTTCACTTTAGTCCCTGGGCTTCCTGGAACTCATCTCTCTCCAATTCCCACCCCTCCCCCAAAGTGTCACATCTTCCCAGCCTCCCTTCCTGGTTCCTTGGAGTCGCCTACCTGGCAAGGGTTGGAATGCTACAGGTCCCTGACCTTAGACGCTTCCCTGTTTACACCCACTTTCCAGATGATTCCATCTACTTTCATGGGTTCAAATAGGGTCTTTGCACTGATGTATCTGAATCCTTGTCTCCAACTCAGACAGATCCCGGGCTCCTATGAGGCTCACGCCTGTCAAAGAACCCACGGGACATCTCCACGTGGATATATGATAAACTTCACATGCCCCAAACAGAACCCCTGATTTCACCTACATCTTTCAAAAAAAAAGATCAGACACAACAAACAAAAGCTTGCTCTACATGCAGTCTCTCCCTTTTGGGCATCAGCAACCCCAGTCTTCCAGTGGCTTGAGCCAAAAGCTTGGAGTTCATTATTAATGCCTCTATTTCCTACAAACCTCACTTCCAGTCTTTCAGCAAAATCTTCTGGTTCTACCTGCAAGATAGCTCCGTCATCGAACCACTTCCCAGTGTGTCTACTGGGAACACCTCTGGTCTTGGCTGCCAACACCTCCCAGCTGGGTCTGTTGTGAGATCTGCCCTCTCAAGCTTCCCCTGGGTCCTTTCGTTCTGCTCAACACAGCAGCAGAATGCTCACTCCTCTCCTCAAAACCCTCACTGCTTCCCATCTCACTTGGAATAAAAATCAAAGTCCTCCGGTGGCCTGGGAAGCCATTCAGGGCCTGACCCCTGCCCTCCGCCTCTGACCATCTCTCCCACACGCTCCCACCTGCTCACTGAGCTCAGCTACTCTGGCGTCCTTGTCATGCCTTCAACAGCCAAACACGGCCCTGCCTCAGGGCCTTTGCACTTGCTGCTCCCTCATTGCAACACTCTCCAGATATCTGCAAGCCTTGCTCCCGTCTCTACCCAAAAGTCCCCTTCTCGGTGAGGTCTTATCTGTTTTCCTGGTTTCAAATAGCAGCCTCCCAACCCTCGAGGGCTGGCATTCTGCTGCACGTTTCTGTACAGCCGAACACCTCGACCTGGCACACTGCTTATTCACTTGCCATTTGTTTACTGTCTTTTTCCCTCCACTGCAATGTCTGCTCCTTGGGATTAGACACATTGCTGTCTTCCCACTGCCTGGAACCATGCCCAGCATATAAGGAGCAGAGAAACATTTGCTGCACACAATTTCAAAAGGCTGCAAATGGTAAAAAAGAACCCTTACCTGCGGTTCAGGAAACCTGGAAGCTACAGGAAGTCATTCAGAACTTGGTACTGAGCATGATGGCAGCATCCCTACCTATTCCGCAGGGGCCACTGTGAAGCCTCAGTGAATGTGCAAGACGCTAACACCTCAAACGCACGAGCCTGGATGTATAAAGTCAATGGAAGGAAGCATGTGTGTGCTTTATTCCGGGAGAAGGGCAAATGGGTTCCTTCACTCATTTCTGTTCTTAAGAGCTCCTCCAGTCTCCAGAGGGGCCAGTATGCTGAGCCACCGGCTGCTTGGTGGCTTTCTTAGAAGCCTTAAGTCACTGCGACAGCGGAGGCAATCTCTGGGATGGCTCCAAAGAACGACACAAAGCTCACGATTGTTCCATGTGTGCAGTAATCATCAGTGCAGCCCAGGCGCTTTACACACATTACCTGGAATCCTTCCAAGAGCAGCCATGGTTCTGCGCATGCCCCTGAGGCCAAATCCGAGAGCCAGCGCTGGGGCGGAGCCCTAAGTCCTGCTGCCTTCCCACCAGCTCCTGTGCCTCCCTGACTTTAGTCCTTGTCACCTTGATTCTTTCTGTTACTGCCAATGAGAAAACGTTGCCTGCACGATCAGTAAACAGAGGATGTTGCAGCCATCAAGCCACGGCAGCCACCCTGGACAGTAAGCCTTGGAGGGGACTTGGGATGGAGACCAAAGGGTGCCTGGCCAAGCGCTCAGCCCCTGCAGCCACCCCCAGTGACACACCCTGGGGGGGACTCAGGATGGGAAAGGACAGATGTTGGCCCCTGAGAGCTGAGGGGCACAGCGAAGGCATGATTCAGCGAGCCCACATCCTTGCCTCTTCGCACTAAGCTCCCTAACTTGAGACACCTGGTTCTCTTTCATGAACGGTAACCTTTTGATATTCTGACTACCCAGTGTTTGTTGCAAAAAGCCTATATATCCTGGTACCTCTTTGGAGCTGTCCTTCAGAGCGTTCTGAGAGGCTGTCCCCGCCCGCGCCCCCCCCCCGCCATTGCCACCCTGGGCCTGGAGTCCTTAGAAAGTCCGCCAAACAAAACATGATACTCAACTTTTAGGGTGTGCATTTTTTTTTTTCAGTCAACGTCCCAAAGAATGTCCCTGTTCGGGAGTTCCCTCTGTGGCACAATGAGTTAAGAATCCAACTGCAGCGGCTCAGGTGGAAAAAGAAGGTGTGGGTTTGATCCCTTGCTAGGAGCAGGGGGTTAAAAGATCCGGCTTGGAATCAATTCCTGCCCTGGGAACATCCATATGCCGTGTGCGTGGCCATAAAAAAAAAAAAAAAAAAAAAAAGAAAGAATGTCCCTGTTAGCTAATTACAAACAAGTTTCAAAATACAGACATTGATGGACTCTTTACCCCTACTGTATAGGTTGGAACTATATAAAAACTACAAATTTGATGTTGTTTAGATTGCACATGAAAAAATACCCCATTATTTGATCACTCATTCATTCAACAGGTGTTCAGGGCCCCTACTGTGTGCGGGCCCCACGCCAGGCACTGAGGATATACCAGCTGACAAAGCAGGAATCAATTCTGCCTTCGCTCAGCTACCTTCTACTGATGAAGATGACAGCATAATAAACAAGCAAATGTGGGTATGTCAGAAGGTGGGGGGACGGGAACCAGAGCCCGGAAAGGGTTAAGGAATGCAGGCGGGGCTCAAGGCCACGGTCTTCAGATGAGAGGCTGGACTGGCCCCCTGTGTGAGGTCCCAGCGGAGGGGATCCTGAAGCAGAGAGGGCAGGAGCCACAGAGGTTCAGGTGGGGACCAGCCAGCCGGCGTCCTGAGGCGGGAAGGGCCCCTGGAGAAGCTGGAAAAGTGAGCTGACAGAAGGGGCTTCTCTCTTCCAAGAGAAACCGGAGTGGCTGGACGGTTTGAAAGCAGGAGTTAAGTTTGACGTTTTCATTTTCTTTTTTTTATATTTATGTTTTGCTTTTCCAGCCTCATCCACAGCACATGGACGTCCCCGAGCCAGGTATGAAATCTGCACTCCAGCTGCAGCAATGCCGGATCCTTAACCCGCTGCAGGGGGCCGGGGATCCAAGCCACGCCACTGCAGAGACAATGCTGGGTCCTTTACCCGCTGGGCCACTTCGGGAACTCCTTATTTTTTACTTTTATTACTTAATTTTATTATTATTTTTTGCCATCCCCAAAGCAAGTGAAAGTTCCCGGGCCAGGAATTAAACCCTCACCACAGCAGTGACCTGAGCCACAGCAATGATAATGCCAGATCCTTAACCACTCGGCCACCAGGGAACTCTAGGAGTTAAGATTTAAAATATATTTACATTTTAAAAGGATCACCCTGCAAAAAAATTTTTTTAAATAAAAAAAACAAATTTAAAAATTTAAAATAAATAAACAAAAAAATAAAAGATTACAGAAAACACCCAGGTTGCTGGGTTGGAAACTAGGACGGGGCCAGTTAGGAGATTATAACAATAGTCAAGATGGAGAAAGAGTCTGGCTTGGATCAGGGTTGGGGTGGGGAGAAGCTGTGATTCTGGTGTAATCAGCATGGTAAATTCCTTTAACCAGCCATCTCGCCCAGTAGGTTTCAATTCACAGAACCTTAATCTGTGCACATCACACATTTCCATGGGAGCAAGGGAGACCCAGTTGTCTTAAGATTATTGCTGGAGGCCGGAGGGTGGGGAAGGATTAACTGGGAGTCTGGGGTCAGCAGATGCAAACATTACTGATGAAATGGATAAACAGCAAAGTCTACAGTAGAGCACAGGGAACTATATTCACTATCCTGTGACAAACCATAGTGGGAAAGAATATGAAAAAAGAAAATATATGTATATGTATAACTGAGTCACTCTGCTATACCGATGAAATTAACAATACTGTAAATCAACTATATTTCAATATAATAATTGTTTTAAAGTAGGTTATCACCAATCAGTGTCAAACAAATGAGTTTCTCATCCTCACTTAAAACCCAGCAAGAGTACCGCGGTCTTTCTTTTCTAGTTGAACTTCCAGCAGTGCAATGTCCCTAGGAAGTCACAATCAGTGGACCCGTGAGGACTATGCCAAAGGTCCTGCCTCCGCCAGGAAAGGAGCCACTGTCTGCCGAATGTCTCAGAAGTTCCAGGAATTTGCCTTCAAAGTTCTTTCCGACAAAGCCGCCTCTGAGCTCGCATTCTTTTCTACGGGGTATAATGATGCTTTGCCAGAAGGGGAAACCATTCAGAGGCAGAATGAATGTGGGGCTTCTTGGGGACAGAGAGACATGGGCGGCGAAAGAGAGTTTGCAGCACAAGGAGCTGCTCTGGGGTAAGTCGGGCACACGCTGAGCCCCCACGCCTGGGGACTTCTCCTTAACCTGCTTCGTTTTTCTTTCCTTCCTTCTTTCTCTCTTCCTCCCTCCTTCTCTTCTTCCTTTCTTTCCTCCTTCCTTCTTTCTTCTGCTTTTTAGAACCTCACCCATGGCACATGGAGGTTCCCAGGCTAGGGGTCGAATCAGAGCTACAGCTGCCGGCCTACACCACAGCCACGACAGCATTGGATCTCAGCCTCGTCTGCGACCTGCACCACAGCTCACAGCCACACTGGATCCTTAACCCACTGAGCGAGGCCAGAGATCAAGACCTCATCTTTGTGGATACTAGTTGGATTCGTTTCCTCTGTGCCACAACAGGAACTCCTCATTAACCTATTTCTTATCCTGACCAACCCTCGGAACCATAAGACCTGAGGACAATGGCAATGTCGCATGGAAACATACAACAAACATCACTCTTTTATTTAGCAAGTCCATACACATCAAAAAAAGTTGGACAACAGTGGAAAGTTTAATGGCACGTAGACACAAAGAGTCTGGGCTTTCTGTTTGCCTGAGAGTTTTTTCCTGCTCTATAAAGTATTCGATGTATTATTGCTACTTTGCTCTTTGTGGTCAGTCCTATAAAATGTCCTCCTTTTATGTAAAATATCAGGACTGAGCAGGATCTCAGTGAGCATACTTGTCCATATTCCTAACTCTTCTCTTTTTTTGTCTTTTTGTCTTTTTAGGGCCGCACCCGCAGCATATGGAGGTTCCCAGGGTAGGGGTGAATTCGGAGCCGTAGCTGCCAGCCTACGCCACAGCCGCAGCAACTCGGGATCCAAGCCGAGTCTGTGACCTACATCACAGCTCATGGCAACGCCGGATCCTTAACCCACTGTTGGAGGCCAGGGATTGAACCCACAACCTTGTGGTTCCTAGTCAGGTTCATTAACCACTGAGCCATGATGGGAACTCCTCCTAACTTCACCCTTGAAGAAATGATACCCAAGAGGGAGGTAACTTCCTGGCCCAACATCACAAATCTGGGAAGGGCCGGGGCTGGACTGGAAGTCAGGCTCACTGGTGTGACAGCTCCAGCTCTTAATCAAATACACTCAGCAGGGCTGTCATAGAACAAAACAAAACAGACAAACGAAACCACCACCGAAAAAAAAATTATATATATATATATACACATAGAGAGAGAGAGAGAGAGAGAGAGAGAGAGAGAGAAAACTACCTGAAAATGTATGGCTGACTCTTACCTAAAATCTGCAATCCAAACTCGGCCTTTTTTTTTTTTTTTTTTTTTTTTGTCTTTTTAGGGCTGCACCTGCAGAAGTTCCCCAGGCTAAGGGGTGGAATCCGAGCTGTAGCTGCTGGCCTAGGCTACAGCCACAGCCACTCGGAGCCTTTAACACAGTGTGCAAGGCCAGGGATCGAACCCAAGGCCTCAAGGATACTGATCAGGTTCGTTACCACTGAGCCATGATGGGAACTCCTGGAACTGAACCCTTTTATCTGTTGATGCCTACTATGTGCCAGCCATCTGTGGACGAGGGGATGACTAAGAAAGAAGCAAACACAAGCCCTATTCCAAGGAGCTTACCTTGGGATAGAGGAAGGCAGGCAATCAAGCATCCCCATGCAACGAAAATGAGATGCAGTGGTGTTCCTGCAGGGGAAGCCCAGGGCAGCCCAAGGGTAAGACAGAGACACTTACACAGGGCGTGTGGGGTCCACGAAAAGGTGATGATGGTAATTAGACTTCCGGGGTGATCTCTGTGTAAGTGTATGCTGAGGTCAACTTAGGATGCTGTGCACTTGAAACTTATATAATAAAAAGTGTGTGTGTGTGTGTGTGTGTGTGTGTGTGTGTGTGTGAGAGAGAGAGAGAGAAAGAGAGGGAGGGAGGGAGGGAGAGAGAAAGGGGTGTGTTGTGTGTGCTGGGGTGGCAGGTGGAGAGAAAAGCTCCCTCCAAGCAGAGCCTGCTCTCCTCTCTATCTTGCCATCTCGCCATCCATCCAGCCTCCTGAGCTCGGGCGTCGGGAGTCACCCTTGACTTCTCTTGTCCCTTTGGCCCTCCCATCCCATCGGTCATCACTTCCCGGTCCATCATCTCTTCCTGACCGCTGGCCGAGTCTCATGACTCTCCTGCAGGCTCTGTCTTGCTCTCTTTAATTTGTTTCCTCTGTAAAGGGATCTGCCTAAAATGCAACTCTGACCATGTGACTCTGCTCAAAACCTCCGATGGCTCCCCACTGGCTAAGGATAAAGTCCACCTGTATCGACACGGCCCCAAAGCCTCCATGAATCAGCCCAGCCTACTCTCCCAACGTCCTCCCTTGCCTCTGCCCGTCCCTCACTTTATAGACCAACTGCTCACACTTCCCAGGTGCACAGCAGGCTCTTCAAGGCATCTTCGTTGCCATCCAGGTGGCAGGGTCTCTGCTGTCCCTGCCACCTCCTCCCCCACGCCATACCCCCCCATGCTGAGGCTCGTCCTCTCTGGCTCTGCGGGGGCATCTTCCATCAGGAAACCGCCCTCATGCCCTTCTCCATACCCGGTGAGTTACCTGTGTTTCCCGTGAGTCACCGAGCACAACCTAAAAGTTATATATTCCACATGAAATTACAATCATGTGTCCACGGCTGTCTCCCTTCCCAGCATTTGACCTCACGGAGGTCAAGGACTGCCTCACTCATCTCTGCAAGCACCTTGCGCCGTCCTGATCCTTCACGAGACGTCAATGCCTGTTTGTTGAATCACTGCAGGTCTTACGTATGGGTAATTCTCAACCCAGCGACTGAAAGTGGTATTAGTACACATGGAAGTAACGTAATGGGCTTTGCTTTCCCAGATGGGGCTAAAAGACAACGCTAATAATCTCTAAACTGGTCTGTGTTTTCAAAATACGATGGCTCACATGGTTTCACTGCTGAAGAAATAGAAAATCATGACATACTCTGGTGAATTATTTTAAGTGTTACAAAATCCCACAGCACTAGTCCTGAGTCATAGCCTAACTTGTTTCTAGAATAGTCTGAGGTCAACAAACCGGGAGGGGACCAGTACCTGGGCAGGGTTCCGTGAACAGCACGGCCTGGTGATGTCATCATTCAAAATAGCAGATGACCAAGACGACACGCATTTACCTTCCAATACCCTAACCCTATGCTCCTGCCACACAGTAGGCTGGCTTGTCTTCGAAATTAGTTCCTATTCCTATAAATACTGACGGGAAATTTAAGGAGGTCTTTGGAAGGAGAAAAGCCTCAGAGAGTGCTGGGATAGAAAGGAGAGGCTAGCCAGATCTTATAAATGATTACCAAACAGAATAAACTAGCTATACACCATCTGGGATGTTTATAAAGGAGACTGGCTATACTTCACTAACCACATGTGATCTGAACTCGGAACTTCAAATTATGAACTCTACAATCTCTATGACAAAGTTCGTGGAGACTTTTTTTTGGTGGGGGAGCAAGAAAAGCAAGCATTTTGTCATGAAAACCACCAGCCCATCCCTACAAATGCAAACATATATCCCACTTTTCTTAATATAGCATCCACGCTTTCGTTTTAGCACAGCCGGTGTTTGGTGGATTTTCTTTTCCCCCAGTTGTGTTTATTTATACTATGGCTGTGGCATAAAACAACACATCACAACACAGTATATACTTTCCTGCAAGCCTCTTCTTTCTGCCCAGAGCTATTTCTACATGCCTTCTTAACCTCAAATTTAAAAAGTGTATCTTGTCAAATTGTGATAAATTGTTACCTGCATGGCGAAGTCTAGAAATCGCTTCAGTCTTCTCAAAGGACATCCTTTATGTAACAAATTGAATCTACTCTTTGTGCTTCTGTAACCTTGAAGAGAAAGAGAGCCGCTCCGCAAAACAGCTGGATTATTCCCAAGGAGGCTTGAACGTATTTTAAAAAACACCTTTAGTTGAAATATTGCTCTTAACTTAAAAAAAATGAAATGGTATAGAGTTTGGTGCAGAACTCATCTAAAAATAGGCCTTTGGTGAAAAAGCTGTCTGCCCATAACACTAGGCTGTGTGTTGACGTGTTTGTGTGCGCCTGCCTGCGTGTTGCATGGCACAGCTGGAAAATGGTACTTGGGCTAAAAACAAGATTTGAAAAGAGGCCTTTGGGAAAGTTTTGATGCAATGCTTTCAAGACACTATACACATAGGAAATAGTCATTTTGTTTCATAAATGCCAAAACTTCCAAAAGTATACACACTACAACCAAGCAAAATGAATCTGACCTTTTAGACCTAGAAAAAAAGCATTTAAAAATGTTCTGTGAAACCAGAATAGGTGTTCTTTTTAAATTACTGATTTTCTTGTGCTCTTTTGAACCTAACTCTGATTTCTAGGTTTTTTACCCTGACTGATTTGTTTCCACCTACCTGGGAGTTTTGCTTTGTGGTGAAATGGTCCTTTTGTTTCAAGGAAAGGGGGTTAAGACCCAGGTAAATATATGTGTTGCAGTAGTGTTGTGAGATGAGTGGGTGAAGAGGTACTTTCAGCCTAATTTTAGCTATAATGAGCCTTTATTTGCATTACTTTGGCCAAGATCATTCCATTACAAAAACAAGCATTTTACATGATTTCGTTAGTATGTTTCTTTCAAACAAAACATACAAATAGCTAAGGCACAAAAGAAGGAGGGCTTGTGACATGCCACTGCAGGTATAATGGCAGCCCGATGGGAAACATACACCTAACAAAAAGAATAAACTGTGAGGAGTTCCCGTCGTGGCGCAGTGCTTAACGAATCCGACTAGGAACCATGAGGTTGCGGGTTCGGTCCCTGCCCTTGCTCAGTGGGTTAAGGATCCGGCGTTGCCGTGAGCTGGGGTGTAGGTTGCAGACACGGCTCGGATCCCGCGTTGCTGTGGCTCTGGTGTAGGCTGGTGGCTACAGCTCCGATTCGACCCCTAGCCTGGGAACCTCCATATGCTGCGGGAGCGGCCTAAGAAATAGCAAAAAGACAAAAAAAAAAAAAAAAAAAAAAAAAGAATAAACTGTGATCATCCAGAAATGTGCCTTTCCGGTTTATTTATTCCTGTATCTGTGAACTGACCTCCTTTCTGAAATTAAGATACCACTTAATAATACTGTAATTGGCCAGAAGACCATCATCAGAACAGTGTAAAAATATCTCTCAGATTTAGTTCATCATTTTCATAATCTGGCAAACAAAAATCAGATTTGTACTTTTTTTTTTTCTTTTGCCCCACCCGCAGCATATGGAGGTTCCCAGGCTAGGGGTCAAATCGGAGCTATAGACGCTGGCCCACACCACTGCCACAGCAACGCCAGATCCTTAACCCACCGAGCAAGGCCAGGGATGGAACCCGCATCCTCCTGGATACTGGTCAGATTCCTTTCCGCTGAGCCACAACGGGAACTCCCCAAGACTGTACTTATTTATTCCGTAACTATTACGCAATAACTACTCACCCTATTAGGGTAGAAAAACTGGAAATAATATGAAAATTTTTAAATGTCTAGAGTCCCAAGAAGTAAGAAGGTAAATGAACCTTTGAAGTAGTTTTGACACGTGACACTGAGTCTTCCCTTATTGACTAGAAAAAATTTGGTGATGAAAGGGGAAGTGGTTTCATTAAAGACATAAAGAAAAATTAAAGTATCCGGTTATTTGATTCATATATTAGAAATACTAATAAATACTGTCGCCTTCCCTCCGGACGGCAGGAGGCTGACACAGCTATAAGCAATCTTTGATCTGTAGGTTTTACAAAGTAAGACATGGGGTGAACACACACCAGTCAAACAGAATTCTTCCTTTGCTTTGGGAAAGAGATTAGTGAGAAATTTAACTGATGACATATGGTTTTAATAATTGCTCAAATACACACTTAAGGTCACAGAAAATTCTGATATTCAAAACCTACTGATAGTTACATTGACCCAAACAGACAAAGTGACCCAAAGCAAACAGTTTATGGCAATAATGCCTCCAACCTCTCTAACCAGAATGACAGAGGCCATTCCCCACTGGCATTTTCTATACATCTTTGGAGAATTTGCTGCCTTCAAGTTTCTGTGTTTTAAAGCCTGTACTGAGCAAACAGAGGAAGGAAATCTTGACAGAATTACTGTCAAACCGGCACATGGAAAAGTAGTCCGGTGAAGACAAAGACAGTGTAAATGATGTTGAAATAAGCAATGCACGCAACGAACAGCTCGAGGTGTGATGAGACAAGAACGGAGGAACAAACAAGCCAGGGTGCCCAGGAGAGCGGGAGCAGAGCCATCACTCATAAACGGTCCTAGACAAAGCCAAGCGGGAGCGTTTCTAAAGAAACAGGAAGAGGAAAAACAAACCATTACAATTTGTTACACCTCCTAATCTAAGGAAAATGTCAAGTTTTTGCTGCAGAGAAAAGGCGCGACAGAAGGAGAGCTGGAAGATGACGAGGAAGCCGAGGAAATAAATTTCAACTGGGAGAAAAGGATTTCGAGAGGATGGAGGGGGCACTGAGTCAGCTCCTCAGAAACCCTCTGTCTCTGTCTCTTTTTTTGTTTTTGTTTTTGTCTTTTTTTTAAGGGCCACACCCATGGCATATAGAAGTTTCCAGGCTAGGGGTCGAATCCGAGCTACAGCTGTCGGTCTACACCACAGTCACAGCAACATGGGATCCGAGCCACATCTTCGACCTACACCACAGCTCATGGCAACACTGGATCCTTAACCCACCGAGTGAGGCTAGGGATTGAACCCACATCCTCAAGGATACTATTCGGATTTGTTATCGCTGAGCCACAACAGGAACATCCAGAAAACCTCTCTTAACTGGCTGGCGGCAAAGTGATGCTTATCAATACAAGACGACAAATCATTAAAGATCTATTAAATCCCAGAACAGGCAAAGGCAGAGAAAAGTTAGGGCTGACATCTAGCCAATGAACTGACCGTTTTTAGGCTGATTTCTTTTTTCAACTTCCAGAGCTGATTATAAAGCAGTTAGCTGAATGGCTACATGGTTGGTCCAAGCAGGTGGTATAATCCCATGGCTTTTCCAAGAGAATTGCTACCAAAATCCTTGGGGGCAGGTTCAACCCGAAGCACCTGGATTGACTCTGTCATGAGAGCCACCGCTCTGCCCAGCCTTCCTCACACCCGCAGCACCCAACCCCAACAAAAGGTGTCCCTTAGGCACCCTGGCAGGTCCCCATTCCTCTGGGGCGAACCTGGAACTCCATCCCTGGGGGCGTCTCCCGGGGCCCCTCCCTCTCCATAAAGATAAACCTCCCTTCTCTGGCCTGGGAGGGGCGGGATGCCAGGGGTTCTGTGGAAAGTCACGAGCAGGGAAAGACTGCTTTCTTCGCAGACTTTCCACCCTCCCCTGTTGATGCTGCGTCATCCTTGGCTGGCTCGGGTCTGGAGCTTCTCCAGAATTCCTGGGCTTCCTTTCCCCTGCCTCCCCACCCCGTGGTCACCATCAACAAGCACCTGCTTCTTCTATCAGCCACGGGCAGCCTTCGGTCTCTCCCTCTCATCCTTGCGAAGCTCTTTGTGTCTTTATCCCCCTTTTGGTGGCTTCCTGGGGCCAGGATTGGGGGCTACGTGGGCCTGGGCAACAGACATTTTAAACAAAAGTCCCACAATTATTAGCACTTTTGTATCTATAATGAATACACTGTTGGGGTCACTGATGCTATTACTTCAAGGTTTCGCTTTGTCAAACAGACCCTAAGTTCTCAGGCCAAGGCTTTATATCCAGGGTGCTAGAAGAACGCGCTTGGCCTGTTTCTGAGTTTCCAAAAGAATGTAAGTTTTCCGTGCACGGAGACGTGTGCAAGCACACTTCACTTTGTGGCTGAGCCCTCGGCGGGGCACACCACGCGTTTTCTCCCCAAAGGCCTGGCTGTCCTCCAGCGTCTCCCATCCTCTGATGTTGGTGCTTATGGGCGGTGGTGCCCCGGCCTGTTCTCCCTTCTCTCTGTGGTCCCGTCACCTGCTCCCTTGGCTTAAGGGAACCTCTCCGTGTGCTAATGACACCCATGCTGATGTGCCTCGGACCGGAACGGCGCCCAATATTCATCTCCCTGTTTCCACTCGCGCAGGTCTCCCTGGCCCCGCAAGCCTCACACAGTCCCCACCCACCTGCGGCTCTTCCTGGGTCCCTTACGTCTGTGAGCACACGTCACTCAAGTCAGAAACCCAGGCTGTGGGCTCCTCCTCCGCCTCCTCCTCCCCACCCTGCCCCCCAACCCAACCATCCCAGTCTGTCCCTAGCCACCCACTTCCTCCGTGCCCACCCTCGACCTCGTTCAGGCCACCACTGTCCTGCACCTGCTTTATCTCAACAGCCTCCCCACCAATCTCGTTACGAAGCATCACATACCTGCCCTGTAAAGCCAGGCTGTCACCCCCTGGTATTTTGTAAAGACCTTCACCCTCTGATTTTGGTTTATTTCCCTTTAGTCTCCAATTTGGACAACCCCCATCTCATAGGTACAATGAGTTGTGTTTTTCCCCACAAGGGCCCTGGTTTCCATTAGCTCTGGACCACTGTTCATACACCTCCCTCCGCCTAGAAGATTGTTCTTCCACCCCAGGCCCTCAGTCCACCATCTCTAACCTCCTTCCTTCAAATCCCAGCAAGAGATCTAGAAACCACTCCAGACTTCTCTCCCGACCGCTCTCCCTCCACCAATTCTGGGTTCAATACCTCCTACAGACACCTGTGACCCACTATGTCCCCCCCATCACGGGTTTTATCTTTCTCTGTCTGTATCCCCCACTGCCCTGCAAGCCGAGGGTGGGCAATGGCCGTGCTTGCCTGTCCATCGTTCTGGTTTCACCCCAGCCTTGGACACTGGGGCACAACCCATACACATTCGCTGCATGAACTCGTGAAGGAATAAGCCATATTTTATGGCCGTTCAATGCAATCTTTACTTTGCTAAGACTTTTGATTTCTACTGTATTTATAAAGCAAAGCTTTCATTTTTGTTTTATTAAAGTATGGTGGATTTACAATGTTGTGTCAATTTCTGCTGTACAGTGGAGCGTAAAGCTTTCAAAGGGCAAAATTTCCCAAGATTAATGAATTTTTTTAACTGTTGAAAGTTGGCATATTTATTTATTCCAGCATCCTCAATTCTTTCCTTATGTGACTGAACTAAAGAAGAGAGCTGTCCTAACCAGTGACCCCCCTGAGGGGCAAAGAAGAGCTATAGGGTTTTCTCAAGTGACTGCCCGTGAGGAGGTGCCAAAGGCACAGAGATGACCAGGGAGCTGGGAAACAGGCCTTGACATCCCTCAAGGGAGGCAGCTAGGTGAACGCATGGATTTCAGCTTATTGACCAGCCTTTCCCACACAAAAGGATTTTACGTTTTCTTGAAAGGGACAGAAAGTGTGAAAGGTATGAGTTCCCATCATGGCTGAGTGTTAACAAACCCGACTAGCATCCATGAGGATGTGGATTCAATCCTTGGCCTTGCTCAGTGGGTTAAGGATCCGGCATTGCCGTGAGCTGTGGTGTAGGTCACAGACGTGGCTCAGATTCTGTGTTGCTGTGGCTGTGGTGTAGGCCAGCGGCCACAGCTCCGATTAGACCCCTAGCCTGGGAACCTCCATATGCTGCAAGTGCAGCACCCCCCCCACCAAAAAAAAAGAGAGAGAGAGAGGTATAAAAGAGATTCATACCTAATGCACTTAAAAAAAAAAAACTATCAGATAACTACATAAAAGTAATAGTTGGTTCTCCTTTGTCTTCAAGATTTGTTGTGTGTGTATGTGTGTGTGTGTGTTGGGTGGAATGACAATTAAAATCTTTTTTTGTATTAAGAAAATACCCCAGACATTTTACCATGCAGGATCCTGAGTTCTTTCCCATTGACTGCTCTTTCAAGTCAAGGGCTACAACTGGTGCCTATGTAGATTTCAGGAGAATGTTTCCCAAGGTGGTGATAGGCAGAAACCATTCACTAATTAATTCCGATTATTAGGTTTACTAATGACAATGGCATTAAGAATTAGGCTATTGGAGTTCCCATCGTGGCTCAGTGGAAATGAATCTGACTAGCATCCATGAGAATGCAGGTTCAATCCCTGGCCTCCCTCAGTGGGTTAAGGATCTGGCATTGCTGTGAGCTGTGGTATAGGTTGTCGACACGACTGGGATCTCACACTGCTATGGCTGTGGCGAAGGCCAGTGGCTACAGCTCCAATTCAACCCCTAGCCTGGGAACTGGGACCCCTAGCAAGGGCAGCCCTAAAAACCAAAAAAAAAAAAAAAAAAAAAAGTATTGATTAAAAAAAAAAAAAGAATTAGGCTGTTAAAAATCAACTATACTAAAAAAGGGAGTTCCCATCATGGCACAGTGGAAACGAATCTGACTAGCATCCATGAGGATGCAGGTTCGATACCTGGCCTCCCTCAGTGGGTTAAGGATCTGGCGTTGCTGTGGCTGTGCTGTAGGCCAGCAGCTGTAGCTCCAGTTAGACTCCTAGCCCGGGAACTTCTATATGCTGCAGGTGTGGCCCTAAAAAGACAAAAAGACAAAAAAAAAATCAACTATACTAAAAAAATTTTTAAATGCAAACTTTTAGCACTTAAAAAATCAACTATACTTATTTTGAAAAATTAAAAAAAAAAGAAACAAACAAAAGAATTAGGCTGTTAAATGCCTTTCTGAGGACTTAAAAGGAAACAGGTGACTGCCCAGAAAAAGTTAGGGCAGGCTGGTCCTGGTGAGCCCTCGGGTGAAAGAAGAATGGTTTTTGGAATCAGATAAAACTGTATCCTACACTAGCTCCTTCATCTCTCTGAGCTTCATTCTACTAACCCCTAAAACTGTGGCAATAATGGACTCTTGTAGTGGGTGGAGGGAGCATGAGGGATATCACGTGAAAATACATGGTGCCTGGCAGCCAAGCAGTAAATGGGGGGCATCATTTCTGTCTTCAGTCTCATGATTTGGCAGGTGGATGAGAGGTCTGCTACAGGTACCATGCATATCTGTTTCCCAATAAGGCATTTCCCAAAGACGCTCAGCCTAGCTTATGTAAGAACAGAAACATGAAGTGAAATGATAGCACATTCAGTTACTATACCTGGCAATTCTGAGTGGATAGGTCACTGTCCACCCTAAGACTGGTTTCTAGGGGCAAGTCACAAGGCCCCGTCCTTGGCTCAGCTCTGCTCAGTGCCTTGATCAGTGTCTTGGAAGAGGAACCACATTGGGAGGCAGAGGTAAGATTTTTTTTACAAACAAGTTGGCATATAAAAGTTTGCAACAGATTCCTAAGAAGCAATCTAGAAGGGGGGCAGACACCAGAAGTAAGAGAGGCTACAACTCTATTATCTGTAAAAAGGTCACCACACAAAAACCTATAAAATGAAAGAACAGAGAACTTTAACTCAGATGAGGGAGAAAGGAAAAACCCCAGAAAATCAGCTAAGCGATGAGGAGATTCTCAGCCTCCAGGAAAAAGACTTTAGACTGTTGATGCTGAAGATGATGCAAGACATTGGAGATAAACTGGAGGCAAAGATGAATAACTTACAGGAAACACTGGGCAAAGAGATACAAGATATAAAACTTAAGCAAGAAGAGATGCAAAATACAATAACTGAAATAAAAAATTCACTAGAAGCAGCTAACAGCAGAATACAGGAGGCAGAAGAACGAATAAGCAAGGTGGAGGACAGATTAGAAGAAATTATGAATGTGGAACAGAAAAGAGAAAAAAGATTGAAAACAAATGAAAAGAGTCTCAGAGAACTCTGGGAAAATGTTAAACACACCAACATCCATATTATAGGGGTGCCAGAAGGAGAAAAGAGAGAGAAGGGACAGAAAAAATATTCCAAGAGATAACAGCCAAAAACTTCCCTCACATGGGAAAGGAACCACCCACTCAAATCCAGAAAGCACAACAAGTACCATATAAAATAAACCCAAGGAGGAACACCCCAAGACACGTATTAATCAAACTGACCAAAATTAAAGATGAAAAGAAAATCTTGAAAGCAGCTAGGGAAAAGAAACAAGTAACATACAAGGGAACCCCAATAAGGTTATCAGCAGATTTTTCAGCTGAAACTCTGCAGGCCAAAAGGGAGTGGCATGCTATACTTAACGTGATGACAGGAAAAAACCTCCAACCAAGAGTACTCTACCCAGCAAGGCTCTCATTCAGATTTGAAGGAGAAATCAAAACCTTCACAGATAAGCAAAAGCTGAGAGAATTCAGCAACACTAAACCAGCCTTACAACAAATACTAAAGGAACTTCTCTAGGCAGGAAAGAAAAGACAGCAACAGGAAACAAAAACTCCACAAATGACAAGGCTCACCAGTAAAGGTATATATACAGTAAAGATGCGAAATCATCCATGCACAATTATGCCACCAAAATCAGAAAACATGGGAAAGGTGGGCACAAATGCAGGACACTGGAGATGAACTTGCAATTAAGAGAACAACAACTTAAAACAATCTCATACATATATAGACTCTTATATCAAAACTTCAGAATAACTGCAAACCAAAAATCTACAATTGATACACAAACAAATAAGAAAAATCAACTCAAATACAACACTAAAGATAGTCACCAAACCACAAGAGGAGAGAACAAGAGAAGAAGGAAAGAAAAAAGAGCAACAAAAACAAATCCAAAACAATTAATAAAATGGCAATAAGAACATACATATCAATAATTACCTTAAATGTTAATGGACTAAATGCCCCAACCAAAAGATATAGACTGGCTGAATGGATACAAAAACAAGACCCATATATATGTTGTCTTCAAGACACCCACTTCACTTCTAGGGACACATACAAATTGAAAGTGAGAGGATGGAAGAAAATATTCCATGCAAAAGGGGATCAAAAGAAATCTGGAGTAGCAATACTCATATCAGACAAAATAGACTTTAAAATGAAGAATATTTTAAGGGACAAAGAAGGTCATTACATAACGATCAAAGGGTCAACCCAATAAGATGATGTAACCATTTTAAATATCTACAAACCCAACATGGGTTCACCACAATATATAAGGCAACTGCTAACAACCTTAAAAGGACAAAACAGCAATAACACAATCATAGTGGGGGACTTTAACACCCCACTTACAGCAATGGACAGATCAACCAAACAGAAAATCAATAGGGAAACACAGGCCCTGAATGATGCATTAAAACAGATGGACTTAATAGATATTTATAGGACATTCCATCCAAAAACTACAGAATACACATTCTTCTCAAGTGCACATGGAACGTTCTCTAAGATTGATCACATCCTGGGCTACAAATACAACCTTGGTAACTTTAAGAAGATTGAAATCATATCAAGCCTCTTTTCCGACCACAACGCCATATGACTGGAAATCCACAACAAGAAAAAATCTGCAAAAAAACACAAACACATGGAGACTCAACAACATGCTACTAAACAACCAATGGATCACTGAAGAAATCAAAGAGGAAATTAAAAAATACCTAGAAGCAAATGACAACAAAGATACGACACTCCAAAACCTATGGGATGCAGCAAAAGCCGTTCTGAGAGGAAAGTTTATAGCAATACAAGCCCACCTCAGGAAACAAGAAAAAGCTCAAATAAACAAGCTGACTTTACATCTAAAGCAGCTCGAGAGAGAAGAACACACAAGACCTAAAGTTAGTAGAAGGAAAGAAATCATAAAGATCAGAGCCAAAATCAATGAAATAGAAATGAAGAAAACCATAGAAAAGATCAATGAAACGAAAAGCTGGTTCTTCAAAAAGATCAACAAAATTGATAAACCCCTAGCCAGACTTATCAAGAAAAAAAGAGAGAGGACTCAAATCAATAAAATTAGAAATGAAAAAGGAGAAGTAACAACAGACATCACAGAAATACAAAGGATCATAAGAGACTGCTATATGCAACTATACACCAATAAAAGAGAAAACCTAGAAGAAATGGACAAATTCTTAGAAAAGTACAATCTTCCAAGCCTAAACCAAGATGAAATGGAAAAGATAAATGGACCCATCACAAGAACTGAAATTGAAACTGTGGTTAAAAAACTTCCAACAAACAAAAGTCCAGGACCAGATGGCTTCACAGGCGAATTCTATCAAACATTTAGAGAACAGCTAACACCTCTCCTTCTGAAACTTTTTCAAAAAATTGCAGAGGAAAGGGATACTCCCAAACTCATTCTATGAGGCCACCGTCATCCTGATAAGGAAAAAAAAAAGAAAAAGAAAAAGAAGCAATCTAGCAGAAATCATGTCAAATCCCTGGTCATCAGGAAAATCGAATTCAAATAACAATGAGGAAAAGTGTGTATGAATTAAGAAACAGCAATTAAATGTAATACATGATCATTGACTGGCTGTAAAAATTAGTCACAACTGTAGAAAACTCTTTGAGGACAATTACGGGCATCAGAATATAGGCAGGATATTAAGTAATAGGGAATTATTTTTTTTTAAAGTATGTTGATAGACTTCCCACTGTGGCAAAGTTGATCAATGATCCAGCTTGTCTCTGTGGAGGCGCCAGTTCAATCTCTAGCTTTGTGCAGTGGGTTAAGGATCTGGTCTGACGTTGCTACAGCTGTGGCATAGGTCACAGATGAGGGTCAGATTTGATCCCTGGCCTGGGAGCTTCCCTATGCCGAGGGTGTGGCTAAAAAGTTTAAAAAATAAAATGTATGTTGAAAGGGTATTGTGGGAGTTCCTATTGTGGCTCAGCAGAAACGAATCTGACTAGCATCTATGAGGATGCAGGTTCAATCACTGGCCTCACCCAGTGGGTTGAGGATCCTGCGTTGCTGTGAGCTGTGGTGTAGGTTGAAGATGTGGCTCAGATCCCACGTTGCTGTGGCTATGGTGTAGGCTGGCGGTTACAGCTCCGATTAGACCCCTAGCCTGGGAACCTCCATATGCCGAGGGTACAGCCCTAAAAAGACAAAAGACAAAAAAAAAAAAAAAAAGAAAAGAAGAAAAGAAAGGGTATTGTGGTTATGTAAAAGAATATCCTTATTTTATGAAGTAAAATGCTAAAATATGAATACATAGACATAAAATATGTACACATAAATTATTCATAGATATAAACACAGACATTCTAACATTTCAGAGATACATATTATTGAAAATTTTAAAGTAAAATAATATGCACATATATATGTACAATGAAGAAAAATTCCCAGACCTGAAGGACATGGCTTTGCATGTTCAAATGGCCCACTCGAAACATCTTAACAGCAACACTGGGGATTAGGAAACAATGCTGGGGGAAAAAAATGAATGTTTTGCCAGGCAAACTGTCCATGAGGTGTAAAGGCAGCATTGAGACATTTTCAGATATAGAAGGTATTAAAAGGTCTATTTGGGTCTATTGAGTTTCAATAAGGGAGCCGCGACCATTCAATTGGGAAGGAACAGTCTCTTCAACAAATTGTGCTCGGACCAGTGGACATCCGCATGCAAAAACTGAAGTTGGACTCCTACCTCACACAACACCCCCAAATTAACTCCAGGTGTACAAAAAAGCTAAATATAAGACCTAAAACCATAAAACTTTGGGAAGAAAATGTAAGGGTAAATCCTCATGACTTTGAAGTTGACAAAGAATTCTTAGGCAGGATACTAAAAGCACAAGCCACAAAGACAAAACGGATGCGCTAGACTGCAGCAAAATTAAAATGGTTGTGCAGCAAAGGACATGAGCAACAGTAAAAGCAACTTACAGAATGGGAGACAATACTGCCAAATCATATATCTGATAAAGATCTAGTATCCAGAATATATAAAGAACTTCTACAGCTCAAGGACAAAAAGACAAGCAATCTATTTTAAAAACGAGCCCAGAATTTGAATACACATTTCTCCAAAGAAGATATACTAAGGACTCACAAGTGCATACCATGATGCCCAGCATCATTAGTCAATGATGGGAAATACAAATCAAAACCACAACAAAATACTCTCTCACACCCATTAAGATATCTGTAGTTTAAGAAAATGGAAAGCAGCATGTATTAGTGAGGGTACAGAGAAATTGAAAGTATTGTTCATTTCCGCAGGAATGTAAAAGGGTCCAACTGCCATCGAAAACAGTCTGTCAGTTCCTCAATATATGAGATATATACCATATGACTCAGCAATTCCACTCTTAGAAATGTTTCCCAAAGAACTGATAACATGTACTCAAATGCTTGTACACAAATGTTCAGAGCAGCACTATTACAACGGTCAAAATGTGAGAGCCACCCAAGTGTTCATCATTGGATAGGTAAATACACATTGTGGTACACGCATTTGGTGGAATATTATTCAGTCATGAAAAAGCATGAGGTACTGCAACAGGCTACTACATGGTTGAACCTCCTAAAGTTTGAGCCAAGTGGATGCCAGAGGCTGGGTGGGGCGAAATGGGCAGTAACTGCTAAAAAGGTATGGGATTTACTTTGGGGGTGATGAAAGCGTCCCAAAACTAGATAGAGGTAGCAGTTATACAACATTAGGAATGTAATACATGATAATGAATTGTTCACTTTAAGATGGTTAATCTTGTAAATCTACCTTTAATTCCTCAATTTAAAAAAGTTCCATGTATCTTTTCTAAGGATGACAGCGGAAGATTTGCTCCAACAAAAATGAGGAAGTAGGAGATTTAAAGAAAGAGGAAGGTGGAGTTCGCTTGCGGTGCAGCTGGTTAAGCATCCTATGTTGTCACTGCACGGCTCGGGTTGCTGCTGTGGTGCAGGTTCCATCCCTGGCCCGGGAACTTCCACATGCTGCTGTGGGTGTGGCCAAAAAAAAAGAGGAAGATGTGGGATCAAATATCAAAGAAGCAAAGGAAGCTGCTGGGTGACAGTACATGGAGCTCACAGGACAGCCGTGCAGCAGGGCGGAGAGACCCACACCACCCAGCACAGGTTGGAGCAGGGCAGGAGCTTCCAGAAGAGAGGTCTCCAAGACGAGGCAAGCCCTAGACTGCCTAATGGATCTGGATGTATATGAAAAAAGATCTGCAAAGCTGGTGGAGACTTTGGAGTGGAGTTAGTGAAAATAGATAAAATGCTTTCCAAAACGGCAATGATTAATTCTAAAGGAAAATGTATAGTACATGACTCAGTTATAAGTAGCATTTTATAGTCATTGAAGATATGACCAAGTAAATTTATACACGAACTATCACAATATAATTATATATAATTATATTGGGGACATATGGGGAGAGGACATGTTGGTGCACGTGGTGTGATGTGTGGTGTGATGCTGACAGGTGCATTAACAAGAGTTACATCCTAGTCTCCAGAGGGGGAGGTCGGTAGATAAAGATTAACATCAGGAAGTATCCGTAGGGAGTTCCTGTCATGGTGCAGTACTAACAAACCCAACTAGGATCCATGGGGATGCAGGTTCGATCCCTGGCCTTGCTCAGTGGTTTAAGGATCTGTTGTTGCCGTGAGCTGCAGTGTAGGTCACAGTCACGGCTCAGATCCAGTGTTGCCATGGCTGTGGCATAACCTGGCAGCTGCAGCTCTGATTCTACCCCTAACCTGGGAACTTCCATATGCCGTGCCCTATGAAAAGCAAAAAAAAAAAAAAAAAAGTCCCTGTATCAAAGTGTTATTTAGAGATTTGAAGGTAAATGACAATAGAATCAATTTAAGATGTTTGAAGTGGTGGCCTCTGGGGATGGAAATGCAGGCACTTCACAGATCTTTCTGACTTCTTAAACTATAGGCAGAGGTTGATTTAAAAAAATAAATTTTATTGGAGTAGAGTTGACTTAGAAAGTTGTGTTATTTTTAGGTGTACAGCAAAGTCAGTCAGTTATACATATACATATATCCATTCCTTTTCAGATTTAAAAAAAAACTAAATTAAATCAAAGGAATTTTAGAATGCCACAATAGACTGGATTAGTACACGCTAAATTCTTAGGGTGCGATAGGGGCTTGGGTTCGGGGCTGGGGAGAACAGAGAGGATTTCATGTGTTCTTTTTTTTTTTTAATTAAGAATAATGGCAATATGACGACAGGTTCACAATCATTCATTCCAGGTTGCGGGCCAGGGCGGATTACTTCCGTACTTGTTCAATCTGTCCTTTTCCGTATAGTTAACATTTCTTAAATTAACTCGATATAAAAATCCGTAGAATCCGTTACACAGTTGAGGAAGTGGAGAGCTAGTTTCAGGGCAGCTTACACCCAGGACAGCTGAGCTGCTAGTTTAAAATGAAAAGCCTTTTAGCAAATGACTGTTTGTGGGATTAAGAGGAATACAGCATCCTGATCAAGGGATGCTAAATAATGGACCCACAGGCTCTGTCTCTGGACCACACCTGGAGGACACAGCAGGCTCCTCTCTAAGGTGTCACTTTTTCTCGGGCCTTGGGACCTGGTTAAGGGACATGGGAAGGCCTGCAGCAGGGGGTGGTGCTGGGTCTGGGAATATGGGTGCTGGCCGCAGAAATCACCCGGAACCGTCAGCCGGAAGAGGGACTGAGTGGTGACTGCCCCACACAGGTGATAGTCACTGAACTCATCTGTGGCTCACCTTTATGAGTAGGGGGCAGTGGCTGATTAAGTGTCCACTTTCCAAAACCCAGTTTTGGATATTTTTTTTTCGACTTTTGTAAGCAAGACGAACAACAACAACCAGCAATCTATTCAAAAGAGCAATTGCCAAGGCCTGACATCCAGGGAATTCAGCCTAGTCGCCTCCATTTACTGGCACTTGAATTGACTGCGATGATTGCTGACAAGGACAACTGACAACTGACGCTTACATCTCACTACTTTCAGGTTTCTTTGTTTATGTAACCACAAAGTCATGCAATGTTTTTGTTCTTGTTGCTTATTTCACAGATCTATTTAATCCAGTCTTTTAAGCTAAAAGAGGTCTTATTGATGGGCGGTAAGAGAAAAAACAGAACAATGTAGGGTACACCTTTTTTTTTTTTTTTGCCTTTTTGTCTTTTTAGGGCCATTCCCGTGGCATGTGGAGGTTCTCAGGCTAGGGATCCAATCGGAGCTGTAGCCGCCAGCCTACACCACAGTCACAGCAACGCAGGACCCGAGCCGCATCTTCGACCTACACCACAGGTCACATCAACGCCTGATCCTTAACCCACTGAGGGAGGCCAGGGATCGAACCCGCAACCTCATGGTTGCTAGTCGGATTGCTTTCCACTGCACCACGACGGGAACTCCAGTACACTTTTTCTTATAAAGATGTCTATCTACTTACATACATATCTACATATATGCCATGTGGAGCAAATGACTAAACAATAGAATTCTTAGAAGTTGGAAATTTTCTGATGAAGAACATCAGCTAGTTTCAGAGTATTCATTTTACTGTATTTTAATTTACTGGCGTTTAAACTTCAGAATAGTGGAGGATAAATGTCAAACTGATCTAAGCAAAAAGGTGTCAATAAACACACATTGTTTTGCATCGCTTTCTAGGAACACGACTACGGCCTCGAACAAGGTACATCTGTGGAAGGAAGAAGACAAAGTCACGCTGGGGATGTTAAGGAGGCAGGACCCCCGGCTTCTCCGGGGCGGAAGGTCTCTGCCCAAACACCCAAGCGTCAGAGCTCTTTAGCCATCTCTTCCGGACCCCGCCTGTCTGTCCCTTCACACGCCGTCACCAAAAAGGTGTTGAAACAGGGAAACGCAGGAGGCTGCCCTCCTCCGAAACATCAATCACCCAACTTGGCCACTTTTGGAAATTCAATGTTCCGTGTCCGGCGCCCCAAGGGCTCTGCAGCCCCAGCGGCGGAAAGTGCAAATCCCCGCTCGCGGAACATTCCATTCCTCCTCTTCCACCCAGATCGTCCACCGAGCCACCCCGCTGTGTTCCGACGCCGGGCTGGCGGTGGGACCGAGGGGGCTCCCCCCCCCACCCCGTCCCCAGGGCCGGGCGGGCCACGGCGAGCCAACCCCAGCGCAGCAGCGAGGCGGAGGGGTTCCCTACCTTGGCTCCGGGCCTGCGCATCCTTCCCTGGGGCGCGTCCTGGCTCCCGCCGCGCGGGCCCCGGCCGCGAGGCCGCTGCTACCGCCGCCGCCCCGTGACGTCGCCGGAATGCAGGCAGCCGCCGCCTGGGCCAGCATCTCCCGCTCTCAGCGGCGAAAATCGTCCGCAGGCCTTGGCCACGTGCCCGCCCCCGCTCCCATCTCTGCCCTGGAATTCTTCTCTCCCTTTCGGCCCGAGTCTGGCGCCGGAGAAGGGAAGGAACCCACCTGCTGGTGGAGTCACCGAGGACAACACCGGCCACAGGTTTGGGGACCCGGGGACTCCCACCCGCCGGGCGCGGGCGCTCAGCCTCCGAGGCAGGAAAGGCTGGGGTGTGCTGCCCCCTGCCGGCCGCTGGCGGCGAACGCTTCTGTTTCCCGGGCTGCGAAGGGTCCTGCGGCGAGTAGAGAGCTTCAAAGGCTCGGCTGAGAAGAAAGGTTGTTTGCGCTTCTGTGGGTTGGAGTGAGGTCTTAGCTGCGTCAGAGCTCTTGCCTCGAGGCGCTGGGATCGCCCAAGGAGAGGAGTTTCAATGCGGTGTTTCTGGAAACTCCAAGCTCTTGCATGAAGCCAAGCTTCCACGTGAAGCATGTAACATAATGTGCTTTATTTCCCTGGTCTACCCATCTCTCCAAAGGAGCAAGCCTCTGCCGCATCCGGCTCTCAAAGGAGGTTTTAAGGAGAAGAAAGCTTTAGATGTCCCGATTGCTTGCCTGCTAGATGCTGACTGCATCAAGAGCTGACGCATTTATGGATGAACGAACAATGAGAGACCAAAAAGGGAAGAGTTCATGCAATTTCACTTTCACGAGCATCAACATTCCCTCTGCAGGTTTGGGGACCTACCGTGGAAATACAATATCCGTGCACGTCCCCCTGGAGCTTAACTTCCACTTCGTGATGTTCATCCTGAAAACAGAAAGCAAAGACAACACTGCACGACTTAGCGGCAAGCTGGATAGGAGAAAGCGAAATGTGCCAACCCAGGCAGATAGTCCCTGGGTGGCAGCCCAGGGGTGAGCCTCCCTCCCATACGGGTCCAGGCAGTGCACTTCAGGCCCCGGGCTCTGGTTTGGCTTCTGCTCTTTCTACCAGCACTTGGCTTGGCTTCATTGCTGGGGCTTCCAGGGTAATCACAGAGTTTTGCAAATGCAGTAGGTGCCCCATAAATGCTCATTTTGAATGCTGCCATCGATGACTGTGGCAATGAGAGGAAACTAGGAGGCCGAAAGACCTGGCCCTGGCATTTGAGGCCCTGTCTATCCCTCCCTGATCCAGCCTCACTAGTTGTGACGCTGGACCAGTTACTGAGTTCGGCCTCCTTTCTTTATCAGTAAGTGGGAATGATAACAACAGTACCTCCCACTTAGGGTCAGGATGAGGGGTCCACGAAACACTTTACGTCAAGTGCTTAGGGCAGGGCCTCGTCTGCAGCCATTTCTCCATCCAGTGTTGCTAATCTGACTGTTGTGGCCGCTGCCGTTCCTTCTTCCCAGGGGTAGTTTGCAAGGCAGTGGTTTAAAGTAGTCACTTGATCCTTGGATCCCTTCCACCGGCATACCTTTGGGCAAGTGAGTTGCAATTTCCCGATCTATAAAATGGTAATACTAGAGAAAAATCTGCTGGTGACAGCATGTGGGGCTCAGCTGTACTTAACCCGTCGTGGTGGTTGTGCCCAGCACTGAGTCGACAATAAAGAGGGGTTGGAAGTTAAAAATTGCCCCGGGGGAAATACCGTCTTTATCTAATGTCACTTTACTGCTTATTTGCTTATCAGAAGGGTCATTCTTAGTGACGTGCCTGCAGCTGAATCCTGTGATTCCTTCCTAAAGAAGGCGTGACTGTCGGTAGCCCTGAGCGGTTGTTGTGCCGTGTATGACCTGCAGTAATGTCCAAAGCAGGGCCTCCTGGACTTTCCACGGGAGTACTGCTCACTTTGCCCTGGGCAGGTGGAAAGGCGTCTCGAGGCACCCAATGCAGTGACCCTTCAGCTCCCATAGCTATTCCGGTGGTGGAACTTGGTCATGTAAAGTAGGTCAAATAAAACTGAGCAATGTTTGCAAGGATCTGTCTCTCCTCGGGTGACAGGGAAGGTTTCTGGAAGGGATGGAGCTAGAGAACCCCAGCCGGGGGCTTGCAGTAAGATACCGGTTAGCTATCTCTCTTCCTGCCTATATAGCCTTTCAAATACAGCCATCCAACTTACTGAACTGGAATTTCAACTTAGTGGATTCCTTTTTCTCTCTGGCCACTCTTAGGGGGCTCAGGACACTGGATTGGGATGATTCAGAAAGCATTTTTTATTTCTTAGTTATTTTTTGTCTTTTTTGGCTTCACCCACAGTATATGGAAACTCCAGAGCCAAGGACTGAATCCAAGCTGCGGCTGCGACCTGTGCCACAGCTGCAGCAACACCAGATCCTTAACCCACTGCACCACACGGGAACTCCCAGAAAAGGATTTTTTAAAATCCAGGTGACTACTTTTGGTTGCCACCTTCCAAAACAAAGAACCAGAGCAACTATTCTTTCATGAATAACCCTAGGAAGGGAAAACCTCCTTTTTTTCCGCAAATGGCAATCTTTGCTTTTCCAAGGAGCCTGGAGCTCCGCAAGCCTGCGGAACGCTTTGCCTTCTGTGACGTCATTCTCTTTAGGTTAAAACCCCACGATATTAACGAGCAATCGACCCTCTCCTCCCAGCCCCCAGCCATCTGGCTGCAATCTAATTTTCCACTCTTCTTTCTCCTTCCCCAAAGCTGCTTCTTCTGGTCCAACCAGGGGCTGCAAACTCGGATGCCTCCAAGGGCCAGGCAGGTGAAATGAATTCTTCACTGTTGTTTTTGGTTTTGTTTTACAGCCGCACCTGCAGCCTATGGAAGTTCCCGGGCCGGGGTTAAATCGGAGCTGTAGCTGAGGCCACAGCCACGCCACAGCCACGGCCACGCTGGATCCTTAATCCACTGAGCAAGGCCAGGGATCACACCTGAATCCTCATGGACACTATGTGGGGTTCTTAATCTGGAGCCACAACGGGAACTCCAAATCGGGTGAAATGAATTCTTGATGAACGAGCCAAATACAATCTTTAAAAACACAGTCATTAGCAGAAAGAATCACTGTCACTCACCCCTGCCAGCCACACAAAGCCACGTGCACTCCCACTCTCTCCTCTGAGCTCCCCCAACCCAGATTTAGCCAGAGTGGCCCAGGCGCTCGAAACACAGCACGAGAGGCCAGTGTCCCTCCAACCCTCAGAGGTGGGTGGTGTTTCCAGCAGGGATGTAGGCGCTGGAAGTCAAATAATTGGCCTGCCCACTGGGACAGGCTCAAACCAGGTCCCAACTCATCCTCCTGAGAGGCTGGAGGGGGCACCACGCCGCAGGGTCCTGACGGCGTCTCTGGGCGACCACCCCCCCGTGTTCTGCTCTAGTCCTCCCAGAGTCTCTTCAGGCGCTGGCTCAAGCCTGCCTGTCTCTAGTCCCCCAGCCTGCCCCTCCTGCTCCCCAAATGAACACACTTTCTACCCTGGAGTCGGGGGTTGGAGGGCATGGACCCTGAGGGACACTCCCTCCGCTTCCCGCCTTGGGGGCAGCAGGCTTTCTGCTGCCTGGTCGGGACTCGTCTTCCTCTGGCACCTGCCTCTCCTGGCCCCCTGCCTCGCCCCTCCCTCAGCTACTTGCGGGCACTCTGTAGCTATAGCCTCCCCCCCAAGCCACTGGCCCCCTCATTGTTAAGTTCAAGGAATATTTTCAGTCCTTATCTTTGTAAAGGAATATTTTGGTGGAGTAGAAGCAAGCTCAAGGCAGCGCTGATGCACAGAGCCGGGGTGTCCCCGACGCACGCTCAGCTGGGGTTGAGCACTGCTGGGGCCCCGGGGACAGAGGGGCTGCCAGGGAGAAGAAGATTGGGAGGCTGAGAGTCTAGTGCCTGTTGACGCTCAGGGGTAGAAAGGGGTGACTCCCGACTATGAGTGATCAATTTGTGGGACACCACCCAGACTTCCAGAGAGAGAATGTACAGTTTTTGAAAAGTGAAAACAAGTGAGAGAGCGGCACATTCCCCAGATGGAGAGAACGCACAGTTAAGGGGGGAAGGCCGTTCCATGCAGAGGACAACCCAACACTGGACGTCAGGCTGGAGGCCTACTGGTTGGACACAGGATACGGGGCCAATGTGAGAAGCCAAAATGCACACGCCGATAAGCTTTGTGGAAGAAGGGCTGTGTGAGTGTGACCAAGACCACAACAC
This sequence comes from Sus scrofa, assembly GCF_054392235.1. Lineage (NCBI taxonomy): Eukaryota > Metazoa > Chordata > Mammalia > Artiodactyla > Suidae > Sus > Sus scrofa. The sequence continues at coordinate 7,081,815 of NC_139383.1, forward strand.
TGTGGACCCCACAACTTGTAGATCCTGAAGCTCTGCTTGAACATAACGGGGGTGGGGGTGTCCTCCCAATGAGCAAAAGCCACCCTTTCTGGGTACAATGACAGATGGAGCGGGGGGGGGCACCCAGAATAAATAAGTCCCGTATCCAGCAAACACAGAGAAGTTGGGGTGTTCGGACACCACCAGCAGCGCTGGGGTGGGAAGGACAAATCTCTGGCGTGACCTTCAGTGGAAGCAGATGTTCGCAGAGTCACTTGGTCAAGCTCCGAGGACTTGGTCTGTGTTCAGGTGGGAGAAGGAAGGGTTTTAGGGGAGCACTGTTGAGAAGCTATGGAAAGAGCCAAATGAGGGAACACAAGTGGTTAGGCCAGTGAAGATGACACCACCAAAGCTTAAGCTGCAGGGCGCCTTCCTTCACGGGCCCCCTGGCATGCGGTGTTTTCCAAGATGGCACCAACGGGACAGCCCGTCGCGTATGTTCTTCTCACAGTGTGAGGTCAACACTCCTGACATTGAAATGCAGGGTCTATGTGTTCTCCCCGTGAGTCTGGAAGAATTCCAAATCTTACAGCTCATACATAAAATAGTTTGATGGAGGTTTCCCTAAAGTTGACAACAATCCTGAAAAAATTCTTTCATTATCAATAATAAGAAGCAGAAACTTTTAAAATCTACCAATAAGAACACCTCGAGAAAGAATGGATTGTTTTTCTGTTCTCTCAGAGAGCGTGATGTTGCAAAGTCATTGCTAGACGGAGGTTCAATCAAAGACCACACAGCCAGACATGCTGGGGCAAGAGTATTACAGAGATGGGTCAGCAGGTCGGTGAGTAACAGGTGTTCTTTTCTTGGATGGGAGTGGTGGGTAGAGGAGACTTTGTGGGGAGCCTAGGCTGGGTAAGGTGCGACCGCACCTGTTCTCACCTGCCGGAACACACACGTCCCTTGGCTTCTCTCAGCCCCCATGGCCAGTGCTCTCCAGCTTCATCTTCATCACCGCAAAAGACTTCCTTGGAACATTCCCTCACACCCTACGCAAAAATAAACTCAAAATGGCTTAAAGGTTTAAAGACACTACAGTGTAAAACTCCTAGGAGAACATAGGCAAAACTTCCTCGCACCCAATGCTTTCTTAGGTCAGCCTCCCAAGGCAAAGGAGACAAAAGCAAAAATAAACAAATGGAACCTAATGAAACTTAGAAGTTTTTGCACAGCAAAGAAAACCATAAGCAAAATGAAAACACACCCTACAGATTGGGAGAAAATATTTGTAAATGATGCAACCACCAAGGGCTTAATTTCCAAAATATACAAACAGCTCGTACAACTTAATAACAACAACAATGAAAAAACCCTGTCAAGAAATGGGCAAAAGGAGTTCCCGTCGTGGCTCAGTGGTTAATGAATCCAACTAGGAACCATGAGGTTGTGGGTTCGATCCCTGCCCTTGCTCAGTGGGTTAAGGATCTGGCGTTGCTGTGAGCTGTGGTGTAGGTTGCAGACGTGGCTCGGATCCCTCATTGCTGTGGCTCTGGTGTAGGCCGGTGGCTACAGCTCCAATTCGACTCCTAGCCTGGGAACCACTATATGCCATGGGAGCGGCCCTAGAAATGGCAAAAAGACAAAAAAAAAAAAAAAAAAAAAAAAAAAAAAGAAAGGAAAAGAAAAGAAAAAAAAAAAAAAGAGAAAAAGAAAGAAATGGGCAGGAGACCTAAATAGGCATTTCCCCAAAGACATACAGATGGCCAATAGGTACATGAAAAGCTACTCAATATCACTAAGTATTAGAGAAATCAAATAAAAAGTACAAGGAGGTATCACCTCACATTAGTCAGAATTGACATCATCAAAAAGTCTACAAAGAATAACTGCTGGCAAAGGGAACCCTCCTACTCTGTTGGTGGGAAAGCAAATTTGTGCATTACTATGGAGAACAGTAGGGAGGTTCTCTAAAAAACTAAAAATAGAGTTGCCAAATCATCCAGCAATCCCATCTCTCAGCCTATAGTAGGACAAAACTCTAATTCAAAAAGACACCCACACCCGATGTTCATTGCAGCACTATTTACAACAGCCAAGACAGGGCAGTCGCTTACGTGCTCATCAACAGATTAATGGATAAAGAAGATATACATACACACAATGGAGTACTACTCAGTCATAAAAAAGGATGAAATAATGTGAAATAATGCCATTTGCAGCAACACGGATGGACCTAGAAATTGTCATACCAAGTGAAGTAAGTCAGACAGAGAAAGACAAACACCATAGGATATTACTTATATGTGGAATCTGAATTATAAATGAACCTATTTACAAAACAGAAACAGACTCACAGCCAAAAAACAAATTTATGGTTACCAAAAGGCAGGGGATAAAATAGGGGTTTGGGATTAGCAGATACAAACTACTGTATATAAAATAGATAAACAATAAAGTCCTACTGCATAACACAGGGAACTATATTCAGTAACTCGTAATAAGCGATAATGGAAAAATAACATGAAAAAGAAAAACTATGTATACATGTATTGTATATATAACTGAATCACTTTGCTGTACACCAGAAACTAACACAATAATTGAAAAAAAAAAAAAAGCCCTCCCTTGTTCCACCCCAGGCCCTCTCTTCTCTCAGGGATCGCTCATCCACTTCCTTTGTTTCCACGTTAATGTACCTGATTCTACACCTCCCGCCCACACCTCTTCCCTCAGCCCTAGACCAGGAATCAGCAAACATTTCCTGCAAAGAGCCAAATAGTAAATATTTTATAGGCTTGTGGCCAGCATACTGCCTCACTCACATCTGCTGACCTCGGCCACTGCCATGCACCTGCCGCCGTGGCCAATAGGAAATGACCAGGCTTGGCTGTGCAGCAACATAACTTTATTTCCAAAAACAGGAGGCTGTCTCATGGGCTACACCTGCCCTAGACCCAGACATCCAATTGTCTTTCACAAGTTCCCAAGCATAACAGGTCTGGAAGCAAACTCCTCTTATTCCGTCCTCTGCGTTCAGTGAAGATACCACTGTCTACTAGACGCCCAAGACAGAATGTGGGCGCCAGTCTTGATTTCATTCCCCAGATTGAATCAGCCACTAAATCCCATCAATGCGACTTTCTAACCGTGTCCCCGATTCAGTCCCTGTTCTCTTTCTCTGCTGCCGGCTTTCAGAGCCTCTTCTTTCACCTCCTTTCTCTGGGCTTCTTCTGATCCCCTGGCCACACTTGAGGCAGAAAGATGAGGCTGATTTCCATTTAAAAACCTTCCAAGGTCCATACCATTCTTTGTTTTCCCTCCCTAGTTGTTGCCTTAGTTTTTTTTTTTTATTATTATAGTCGATTTATAATGTTCCTTCAATTTTTGCTGTACAGGAAAGTGACCCAGCCACACACACACACCACTCTCTTTCTCTCTCTCTCTCTCTCTCTCTCTCTCTCTCTCTTTTCATACTGTCTTCTGTCACTTCCGTTGCCTTCAAGAGACTGGAAGTAGTTGCCGGTGCGGTGCAGCAGGACCTCACTGCTTATCCGTGCGACATGTAGCAGTTTGTAGCTACCAACCCGCTGTTCTTGATGGAGTATCAGAGCCTGGCCGGATCGGACCGCAGGACCGTCTCTTCCCCGCCACTTCAGCCTGAATGACTTTGAATCGCCTGGTTGGAACCCTTGCCTCCGCGACCCTGCATGTGCATTCTTTCAGCTCAGAACCCGCTCCTCCCGTTTCTCACCCCTCCTGCTTGTCTTCTAGGTCTCAAGTCAGTGACCCTTCCTCAGGAGGCGTCCTCACTCCTCCAGCTGAGAGCCTGTCCCCCTGCGGGAGTGACATCTGGCGGCTGCACCTTAGCACCGCCTGGCCGACGCGCAGCGCCCCCGCCGGGTTTGCTGCAAGGCTCGCAGGCGGCGGGAGAATTTCCTCGTGTCTGCCCAGCACGCAGCGCAGCGCTGAGACCCTGCAGACGCGGAAAGGGCATCTGCTGAAGGGTGATGCCCAGATCAAGGCTCACTTTCCTTGAAACCCTGCCCCCTTCTCCACCCCCCTCCCCGCCCCCAACTCCACGCTTCCCTAAGGGACCTTCGCCGACGCCTCCGCTGGACCATTGGGTTGGAGGGATGCGCAGGAGATGAGGGACGGGTCGTTTCTCGGGGTCCAGTTGTGCTGCGAGGCCTCTCTCTGGCTGTGTTTTACCTGCGTGCGGAGATGGTGGGTCTTCCCTGAGCCCCGGGGGGGCGGGGGCAGGTTGGACTCCTCCAGCCTAGGGATTTCAGGTTCACGTGTAGGAGCGCCACTGAGCCTGTTGGGGCGCGCGGCGCGGGGGGCGCATCAGCCAGGCTAAATACTTGTCTGGGCGGGGAGGACGCAGGGAGGCGCTGGGGTGGGGGCGGAAGAGGGGAGAGGACCTCTCCCCATCCCCTTCACACTTCCTGGGAGCTCACAGAAATTAGCCAAAGGTTGGGTTAGGCTCCCCAATTTAGAAATATAGGCACAATCCAAATATATACACACATATATGTAAATATTTGGACATATGTACACATTTGAATGTGTATATATTTGGATATATATATATATATATACACACATGTATATTCTTTTTAAAAATACTCTTTTCCACTATGGTTCATCATAGGACACTGAATACAATTCTCTGTGCTATACAGTAGGATCCCATTGTTTGTCCCTCCAAGTATAATAGCTCATATCTGCCAACCCCAACCTGTCACTCCCCCCCGCCCCCGCCCCGCCCTTTCTCCTTGGCAGCCACAGGTCTGTTCTCTGCGACTGTATGCCTGTTTCTATTTCATAGATATGTTCATTTGTGTCATATTTTAGATTCCACATATAAGTGATATCATATGGTATTTGTCTTTCTCTTTCTGACTTACTCCCCTTAGGCTGATAATCTCTAATTGTAATTGCTTTTTATTTTGAAATAATTATAAACACATAAGAAGTTACAAAAATAGTGTTGAGGGGTTCCTGTCCTGGCGCAGTGGAAACGAATCTGACTAGGAACCATGAGGTTGAGGGTTCTATCCCTGGCCTCGCTCACTGGGTTAAGGATCCGGCATTGCTATGAGCTGTGGTGCAGATGTGGCTCAAATCTGGCGTGGCTCTGGCCGGCAGCTACAGAAGACAAGAAAAAAAAAAAAAAAGTGTTGAGAGGGCCTGTGTAACCATCACCCAGCCACTCAGTGTCACCCAAAGGTAACATGTTTTTTTTCTTTCTTTTTTTTTCGTTTGTGCTGCACCACAATGGGAACTCGCCAAAGGTAACATCTTACATAACCATAGCTCATTATCAATACCAGGAATTGCCGTTGGTACAATGTAACGAACTAATCTGCAGAATTTGCTCAGATTTCACCAGTTTTTAGATGCATTCATTTTTTTTTCTTAAAAAATTTAATGTTGGCTACATTTTTTGTCTGGTCCAAATACTGTGGAAAAATAAAAAAGACCTCTGTTGTAATTGGCTTAGAGAAAAATGAGTTTTCGAGACAGAAACAATGACTTGTTTTCTCTCTAAGCTGCCAGAACATCTCGGAATTTATTCAACCTGCAATACTATATGCAGAGATGGCCTCTCTCTATCTCTTTCCTTAGTTTCTGCCATTCTGTCCGATAGAAAATGACTTGTATTGAATGAATTGTCTTCACAGCCATGGGCAAAACCGCTGTCCAGCATCCCTCTGAGAGTGCCATGTGGGGTTCCTACCACTATCTAGAATAGTCCATTGCTTTATGCCTACCCTGTGCCCATGATGCTGCACCACATGGGGCTGCGCCGTAATGGAAGTCTCTACGCATTGACATTGTCTACACCTAAGCAACGCCTTCCTCTGCTCTTCTCTTTACACAGTAGAACAGGGGGCACAAGAGCCAAACTGTTTCCTGCTTACCTGTGTTCTGATGCTGATGTCTGGTGAGGATGGGGAAGAATGCATAAGTCAACACCATCAAGGGCAACCTCATTCACAAAATACTTGTAGAACTAAATGTATTCTAGAAGCTTCCTGGAGGAAAGGGGACAAAGGGTATATTAAAAAGTCATATTAAAAAAAAAAAAAGGACCAGACAGGGAAAGACAAATATCATATGATATCATTTATATGTGGAATCTAATAAAAATGATGCAAAAGAACATATTTTTAAAACAGCAACAACTCACAGATTTCAAAATCAAACTTATGGCTACCGAAGAGAAGACGGTGGGGGAGGGATAAATTGGGGGGATGGGACTGGCTTATACAGACACCCTGCTATGTACTGTCTATTCCCAGATAACTGGCAAAGAGCTACTGTATAGCACAGGGAAATTTAGCCAATATTCTGTAATAACTTATATGGGAAAAACTAATGGATATATATGTATGGATATCTAGGTATGTATATCTGATTCACTTCGCTGTACACCTGAAACTAATACTCCGTTGAATGTCAAGCATACTCCAATAAAGTGTTTTAAAAAATGGGAAAAGGACATTTATGTAGATGTAGAATTTCTGATAACATGGTTCTTGAGGCTCCTTATCCATAAGGCTGTATTAAAGGTTTTTTTGTTTGTTTGTTTCCTTTTTTGGTTGCACTTGAGTCATATGGAAGTTCCCAGACCAGGGATCAAAGCTGTGCCTCAGCAGAGACCAGAGCTGCTGCAGAGACAATGCCAGATCCTTAACCCCCTGCCTCACAGCAGGAACTCCTTCAAGAATTTTAAATGGAAATAAATGCATAGTGGTTCTTCATGGATAAGGAACCTCAAGAACCGTGTTATACAGCACAGCGAAGTATATGCAATGTCTTGTATTAACCTATAATGAAAAGCATCTAATACATATATGTGTATATATATGTGATTCGGTTATGTATATATCACCTCACTGTACATCGAATCATTTTACTGAATATCTGAAACTCACACAGCAATGTAAATCAATTATATTTCAATAAAAATTTAAAAAAATAGAAATTAAACAAACAAAACCAAAAAACTCACCAACAAAATTTCCCTAAAAGACATTTCAGATATTTCAAGAAAAAGTATCTTGGGACCAGCAGATGCAAACTATTATATATAGAATGGATAAATACAAAGTCTACTGTAGAGCCCAGGGAACTATATTCACTATCCTGTGACGAACCATAGTGGGAAAGAATACGAAAAAGAATGTTTATCTATGTATAACTGAGTCACTCTGCTGTACAACAGAAATTAACACAACATTGTCAATCACCTATACTTCAAAAAAATAATTACAAAAAAGGAAAAAATATATTCCAGGCTGATTTCTCAATTTTCTTCCCTCTGGGGTCCTCTTGAATCACCTGGGCCACTAGGTGAGGGGAGGAGAGAAAGCCGGGGCGACGTGAAAGGACGGGAAACGCACCGGGTCGCTGGGCCCCTCATGGTGGCACCGCCTCCTCCTCCCCCGCACGCTCTGTCCCTGTGAATTCTGCACACACAGTGCTTCAACTCCTGGCAATTCTGGAGGAGATCCCGCCCAGGACGATGGGTTCCCACCCGTACATTTTGCTGGTTGGTTTACAGACAGGAATTCATAGCCAGGAGAGAGGTGGGTTTTGAGTTCTTATTTCACAACTAGAGGCCATTCCCGAATATTATTGAACTCTGATGTAGGAGTTTTAAAGCCTGAACTACCCGTCGTTCTAGCCCGAAGCCAGGGGAAAGTACAGAATCAACAAAATTGAGAGGCCCTTTAAACTTAATTTGACCAATCTTGCTTTCTTTCATGACGATGAGGCTATAACGTGCTGTGACCCATTTGGGGAAAAGATGGACATTTTATTAACATAATTTGTAATCGTGGAAAACGTATGAGTCTACTGGACTTAAAGACGTTTTGATAATTATTTTAGCTTACATAATGATTTCTACACTGTTAGGTAGGACATTAACCACTGTGCTCTAACTTAAGGGTGTTAAGCTAGGAGTTCTGGTCGTGGCACAGTGGTTAACGAATCTGACTAGGAACCATGAGGTTGCGGGTTCGAAACCTGGCCTTGCTCAGTGGGTTAAGGATCCGACGTTGCTGTGAGCTGTGGTGTAGGTCACTGACATGGCTTGGACTCTGCGTTGCTGTGGCTGTGGTGTAGGCCGGCGGCTACAGATCCGATTAGACCCCTAACCTGGGAACCTCCATATGCCGCGGGAGTGGCCCTAGAAATGGCAAAAAAAAAAAAAAAGATTGTCAAGCTCAGTAGAGGCCTAAATAGACTGTGTGCATTAGCTTCACCCCAGGTGAAGCAATATTGGGAAAGTTAAACTTTCGCAGCCCGAGTCGCCTCATCGCCGGTGGGGTTGATAATAATTTTGCTTGTTTCAAGGGTTGAATGAAACTCTGCAGAGGGTCTGGCATAGGAGATTCTTAGCCAATGTTAGCTATCATTGTAATTTTTTTTTTTTTAACCCAAAAAGAAGAATGAAAGAAGGAAGGAAACCAACATAAGGGCCTCGAGGGGGGGCTGGAAAGCAGGCAGAGCGGGGCAGCCGAGGGGCGGGCCTGCCTCCACCAGTTCCCAGCATCTGTTGCAGACTCCGCTCTCAAACATTTTGTAAGATCCTAGAGTCAAGGTAATGTTTGAACCCTGCAAGGCACCATGGCAATGGGCCTCGGAGGCAATAATTAACTATGAGTGATTATCTTGTTTGCGGGTGCATTTCCTCTCCTGGAAAGTCAATAATATCTTGGGATTGAGACACCACTTTCCGGACACTGCTGGCCAGTCCCAAAATGGACCATAAAGAGGTAGTTCTTCTCCTTCTTTTATTTCTGAAATCAGGTAAGACAAAGTTTTTTTCACTTTAATCAATATTTTTTTTTTCCTAGCAATGTATTAAAAATAGATCCATGGTGGTTTTATGGGCAACTGGTTGAATTTTGCTTTTGACGCATGAGCGTCCCAGTTCAAAATCTAAGATTGAGAAATTCCTCAAGAAAGAAGTTTTGTTTCCCTTCTGGGAATACTGGAGACAAACGGGCAGAGGGAATAATGAACGCCACTTGCAACCTAAAAGGTGGAGCCCGAGTGGCAATTATTTTAGTTGGAAAAAAATAGCCCAGGTGGCGAACAATCCCCAACGTTGTTAGTCTCTTTGCCTGCCTGGTTTTCAATTTGGTTAATTTAGACCGTTTTGTTAAGCGTCGTATTTGCCTGATTTTCAAACGTGAACAGTGAAATATCTCTGGCCGCTCCTTCTTTGCCAGCCTGTGGTTGTGTTCACCTGTGCGTGTTATGGCTTAAGAAAGGCCTTGTGTACATATATGCGTCCTCCCTGTGCCTGGAAAAATCACAGGCATCAATTGACTGGATCATGTGTGTATAATTCAACAATCTTTCCTAAGGCAGGCCAGGTGCGTTGTTATCCATCTGTGCATCATGTGTGACCTTGAGTGTCCTTGATCAGCACCGGCTTCTTTAGCTGGTGCAGTGGGGATGCTGGTAGATTTACCCCCCTTCTATGGATGAAGAAATCCATCCTTAGCAAAAATCATGGTCACTGCCTATTGACCAAACTCCCAAATCCAGGAAGTGAAGAAACCAGGACCCGAGCCAGGCTTTCCGGAAAGGAACCTGCTGCTTCCTCTCACTTTCTCGACTTTAAATCTCCTTTAACATAGTCTAAGCATGGAGTTCCCCCTGGGGCGCAACGGGACTGCAGTGTCTTGGGAGCGCTGGGACACAGGTTCGATCCCCTGCACGCACATTGGGTTAAGGATTTGGCGTTGCCACAGCTGTGGCTTAGGCCACGACTGCGGCTTGGATCTGATCCCTGGCCCTAGAACGCCATATGCCACAGGGTGGCCAAAAAAGAAAAAAAAATTCTCTAAGCTTGTGTTCGTAGTTCTTTTTTGCTTTGGGGCAGCAGGTGGGGGGGGGTTTGACGGCTTTATTGAGATATAATTCACATACTATATTGTTCATCCGTTTAAAGCCTACAGTCCAGTGGTTCTCGGTATTCAGAGGTGGGCAACCAACACCATGACTTTTAGAACCTTTTTATTAACCCCCCCAATAAAATCCACACCCGTTAGCTGTCGCCTCCTACTGGTCTCCTCCCCTCCCCCATTTCCACCCCCACCCAGCCCCTGGCAATCACTAATCGACTTTCTGTCTCTGATTTGCCCATTTTGGACATTTCGTATAAATGGAATTGTACATTATGCTAGTAGTTCTTCATACAAACAACATATAGATACCTGAATCTTGGTTTATAAAGAGCCCGATCAAATTTTATAAGCTGTACTTTAAAGGAGCCAAATACAGTTGAATTTAGTGGAGACATTCGCAGAAATATCAAAGAAAACACACAGCAGGAGATCCTCCACAGAGGTTTTTGTGGAAATGTTGTGAGCGGGTGCAGGGGTACATACTCTATTTTAGCTTCTGGAAACAGGACCTGGAATTCTAGAATCAGTGGGTCACACCCCAGTGTTAGAACAGACTTCCGTGGCGCAGGACTGACCTATATCTTCAGCGACCCAACGGGAAAAGCCTTTCGTCTGCTCTGTTTGCAAGGAAGGCATTTATTCTCTTTCCCTGCCAGCATTTCATCTTTCCAGCGTACCGAAATGACCAGGGAGCTGCGGGGAGGGGGGGGAGGAATCACCTTTTGCAGTGGTTCTTAGTGAGAGATGGATAGACAGTTTGCCTTTCACAAACCATGAAGTCTTTTCTTGCAAACACACAAGCATGAGGGCACAACAACACACCACTATGAGCTAAAAAACAACAATACAACCACATTACTCTTAAGATATATTTGCTTTCGTGGCACTCTATAGCTACACTCAGCCTAGAATATAAAACATAAGAATGCATTTCTTACTAAAAATATTGGTTTAATATTTTGTTTAATATTTCTTGTCAATAAACAAAATGTATTGCACCCCGTGGCGTTGCGTATGATCCCTGAAGTTAAAGGCAGGATTGGGGGAAAACTTTGCAAACTGGAAAAAAAAAAGTACTCTCTTTTGGGCTATTTCTTCGGGATATTGCCTCCCAAGGTGGGTCTCAGCAGGTACACGCTATGACATATAATAACATAACATAATTAAAGGTGATAAAATGGAAACTTGCTTGTTTTGATGTCATTTATGCCCTGGCCTGGTCTCCTTTCTAAGACATCTTCAAAAGATTTAATTTAAGTCTTCATAAGGGATACTTTTTAGAGTCACTGTGTTTGTTTTTCAAAATCATAGAAATTCACCATAGAATTTACCAAATGACCATACTTCCTGGAAACGAGAGCTCAAATTGTAGGATGAAGACATGGGCACGGGTCTAAAATATTTATTTCTCTATAATCTTTTGATACATGTATCAAGAGCTTTGGTGTATTCAGCTACATCCATGGACTTCCTATTCAAGGGTGGAACTACCCACCCTTCCAGTTTGGAGAATCTCAGGTTGAGGAAGGCTGAGGAGCGGAGGTGGGGGGAGGGTGGGCCCCGGGAGACGGCTTTGTCGCAATCAAGACCAAGTCGCCCCTGTGCAGCGTGTGGCTTTTCAAGTGATCAGGGCTGGCCTTTCCGAGAAGAGGATCTGGCCCTTAAAGAGCCTTCCCACTGGATAATTTTCATCAGTATCCAAACATGCTCTAGAAGGTCCCATCTTAACACATTTCCCAAAGGACCTAGAGATGATGGTACTAAGTTAGGTCAGACAGAAAGACAAGTATCATGACATTACTTGTATGTTGAATCTAAAACAGTGATACAAAGGGCCTTTTTTTTAACAAAACAGAAATAGACTCACAGACCTAGAAAACCAATTTTTGGTTACCAAAGGGGAAGCAGGGGGAGATAAGTTAGGAGGTCTGGATTAATAGATACAGACTACTATACATAAAATAGATAGGAGTTCCCATTGTGGCTCAGCGATAATAAACCCAGCTAGTATCCATGAGGACGTGGGTTCGATCTCAGGCCTCACTCAATGGGTTAAGGATCTGGTGTTGCCGTGAGCTGTGGTGTAGGCCGGCAGCTGCAGCTCTGATTCCACCCCTAGCCTGGGAACTTCCACATGCCGCAGGTGTGGCCCTAAAAAGCAAATAAATAAATAAAAATAAAATAGAAAACAGCAAGGACCTACCATAGAGCACAGGGAACTCTACTCAATACCTCGTAATAACCTGTAATGGGAAGGAATCTAAGAAAGAATATATTAAAAAAAGTGAAAAGATAAAAAGAATATGTAGTTTTGTATAACCGAATCACTTTGCTATACACCTGAAGCTAACACAACATTGTAAATCAACTATATTTCAGATTTTTTTTTTTTTTCATTTCCGATGCTGCGCTCAAGGAAGGGCTCCTTCCGCAGCCAGGCTTCTGCAAAGTCTGCTCCACTCCTGTGGTTCCCACTGCCTCTCCTGCTCACTCTTCGACCCGATCACCCTGGCGTTGGTCTCCACCACTGCCTTCCCAGGGGTCAGCGTTGCCAGGCTGCCTAATCCCTTTTAGGCAAACTTGAGAAAGCGGTGCTGTGGCCCCTTGATTCCCCTCTTTCGGCCCCTCACCTATGAAAATGGCTGGTGCTCCCTCCCTGGAGCATGGAGGCTGCCACCTCCAGGACTGGACTAGGGCTGCCACACCTAAAAGCTTGTCTCAGCTGCCATGTGGGGCCTCAGGACATGGAGTCCTCTTTGTAGCCTTGTTGTGGGGACATGGCTGAGGGCCCCCTCGGCTCCGCTCTGCAGAGTAAACTTCAGATGCTTTGCCTCGGATTTTATCTCAGAGGAAAACCCAGGCCATTGTTTGTCCCAGACTCTGCTTTTTCACAGTTTCCTGGGAAGTGCCAGAGAGCTGTCATCCTCGTGGGAAAAGGGATGTCTCTTAGAAATTGTGGCTGCACTGGACTGTGCTAAGCCCAGTATAAAAATGACCGTGTATCGTGGCTGAGATGTACTTCAGGTCTTATTTATTCTCAACATCGTCCGCTCACCCCGATGTTTGTATCTCGTGATGAAACCGCTCAGAGATTGCGTATCACATCATCGTAAGTGACAGTGTCACAACCGAAGCTTGTACTGCTAGAAATCAAATAATGGCCTTCAGGTTCTGTTGATACCCAGGCATAGACAGATCAACATCAGAGCTGCCCCTGGTGGTCTCTGTCTGGTCTGTCATAACATGCAGTCGTAAGCAAACCAATCAAACGTACTTTAAAGTTTCATAGCTGGTCCCCTGGTAACATGGAAGTTGTTAAGTAGTTCTAATCCATCAGTCCGGTTGATCCTTTAACACAGTGCGATCTGTCGTGGAACTGTGTTCCTGGCTCATTCTGCTTCTGGTAAAACAGCAAGTTTTCTTGGTTGATGCAGAGCAAATCGTTTACAAACCCATGATAACTCAGCAGCGGTGTTGACACATTGATCAAGCGTTTCCCTCTCATCTTCCCTGTGTAGGTCTCGGGGACTCTCTGGATGACTACGTCAATACTCAGGGAGCTTTCCTGTTCAGTTTGTCTCGGAAGCAGGTGGCAGCCAGGAGCGTGGAAGAATGTGCAGCCAAGTGTGAGGCGGAAACAAACTTCATTTGCAGGTATTTTTGTGGTCGCTGTGCCTGCACAGAAGTCTTGCTGTTTGTGACACCATTCCATTGACTCCCAAGAAATTTGCTCATGGATTTATCAACAAAAATAGGATTTCAGAAGAAAGAGGAATTTCATGGGAGTAGAGTTTGGAATCTGTATTGTCTCCCAGTATCGGAAACGATACAGTTTCTCGTTAAAATTTATTAGGGTCCCATTTAGAAAAAGGCCCCAAAAGGAAGTGATTTATTTTTACACATAACGTCAGCAGCTATTGTTCTGAGCTCTAGTTTTTAACCATCGTCATCCGTAAATAGTTATGGAAGATCATGTGACTGGAAGCGTCTTAGACCCTAAGGAGCCTCGAAGCATAGACGCAGTGATCTGGTGTATAGGGTAGATATATATCAGGTTACAGGATAGGTTTGTGTGTAGATGAAAAATCCAGTGCTTGATCTCTTATATTGATGGTGGAGTCACAGGAACAGAATAAAATGTAAAAATTAAAAAAAAATACAGCCAATGTGAGATACTGATAAGCGATATAATCAGTGGGGGCTCCATAAAGACTCAGAAGAAAGAACACTCTGAGAAGTGAGCCGGCTAGGGAGGGCTGGGAGGAGTTGGGGGCTGAGCTGGGCTTTGCAGGGCGAGAACCCGGTAAATATTGAGAAGGCGGGGGAGCGGCATGACCACGCGCCTCTGAGAAGGATGGTGTGTGGACCAAGCCAGCTAACGCAAAGGGTTCATGGAGGAGATGGGGCTAGAAGGGAGGCCGTGGGTGGCTTTGATGCAGGCTCAGCATCCACGTGGGGCCTGGTGCAGGGCAGGGAGGTACGACTCAAGGGGGTCGAATGTCGAGGTGTAGTCAAGGGGAAATTGTAGGAGTCTATCTAGACCGTCTTGGGAGTGGGTTCAAAGCACTCAGCTGTGTCTTTCCAACACAAAGCACATAATTCTGGCACTTCACTAAGAAAATGAAGGAAGGGAGAGTATACCCGTTGAAACAGAAAGAAAGAAAATTTGAGTTCCCTGGCGGCTCAGCCAGTTAAGGACCTGGTGGTATAACAGCTGTGGCTCAGGGTGGATCCCTGGACCCGGAACTTTGCATGCCAAGGGCGGGGCCACAAAAGAAAGAAAGAAACTTTGAAGGGGGAGAAGGTAAAGGTTGAAGAAAACAAGAGTAACTGCCATACGGATGCCTCCTCGAACCGGACTTCATCAGTGCGGTGCCCGGTTGAATGGAAAGTAATAATTCTGAGCTCCTTGATTCATCAGGAGAGGGAGCTGCAGAAGCCTGCTTTCCTTCAGCAGAGGAAAGCGTGCGTTGCGTTCTCTGCGTCTCTTGTGCAGGGCTTTCCAGTATCACAGTAAAGATCAGCAGTGTGTGGTGATGGCTGAGAACAGCAAGACCTCCCCCATCGCTAGGATGAGAGACGTGGTTCTATTCGAGAAGAGAAGTAAGTGCCATGCTCTCCTCCTCCTCCTGTTCTTCTCCCCCCCCCTCCCTCCCCCCTCCTCCTCCCCGTTAGCATCTGTAATTTATTAGCCCGGCGAATGGAGGTGCTATGGGATAACGACATTGAATTTGGAGTCAGAAGACTTGCCTGCTACTCCGCTCTGTCAACTTAAGTCTATGACTTCACCTTTTAGGTTTCATTTTTCTTGATTTAAAAATGAAGGGAGGGAGCTCCCGTCGGGGCGCAGTGGTTAACGAATCCGACTAGGGACCATGAGGCCTGGGATCTGGCGTTGCCGTGAGCGGTGGTGTAGGTTGCAGATGTGGCTCGGATCCCACGTTGCTGTGGCTGTGGTGTAGGCTGGCACCGATTAGACCCCTAGCCTGGGAACCTCCATATGCGTAGAAAAGGTAAAAAGACAAAAAAAAAAAAAAAAAAAAAAAAAAAAAAAGAAGGGAGTGGGAGGTTCCCATTGTGGCACAGCAGAAATAAATCTGACTAGTATCCATGAGGATGCAGGTTCGATCCCTGGCCTCGCTCAGTGGGTTGGGATATGGCTTTGCTGGGAGCTGTGGGATGGGTTGCAGATGTGGCTCGGATTCCTTGCTGCTGTGGCTGTGGCAAAGGCCAGCAGCTGCACCTCAGATTTGACCCCTAGACTGGGAACTTACACAGGTGGTGGGTGGGGCCCTAAAAAAAGAAAAAGAAAAGAAAAAAAGAAGGGAGGAGTTTCCATTGAGGTTCAGCGGGTTAAGAACCCGACATAGTGTTAGTGAGGAGGCAGGTTCGATCCCTGGCCTCCCTCAGTGGGTTAAGGATCTGGCCTTGCCCTGAGCTGCAGCACAGGTCACAGATGTGGCTTGGATTCGTGTTTCTGTGGCTGCCATGTAGGCGGACAGCTGCATCAGTTCTGATCCCACCTCTAGCTTGTAAATTGTCCATATGTCATAGGCGCAGCCCTGTAAAGAAAGAAAGAAAAAAAAAAAAGACAGGAAAAAAAATGAAGGGATTTGATTTACAAATCACTTCCATCACTTCTGCTTCTGTGACCCAGAACATAAGAGATTCAAATTTTTATTTTATTTTTAAAGAGAAGAGGGCGAGTTTGCAGGTTTTTTATGATCTTAGTGTTTTGTTGCATATGGACCCCGGTCTTGAGTCTGAAGCCTGGAGAAATAGCAAAACTATTTAATCGGCCGTAACACTGGCATAGAGTCAATATCTTTATTTTTATTCTTACACGTTCTACTTTCTTTTTCAGTCATAGTCTGTGTTTCCCCGAGACTCTGAAATGCTGTCTTTTGAAAAGGTGCCAGGGTTGCAGTTCCCTTCCCCAGCTTTTCTTGAAAATGCTAGATCTTTGTAGGTTAGGATCATAGGTGGCCTGGATTCCTAGGGAAATCGCACGTCTCCTTAGACACGAGGAAGGTCAGAAAGTAGGTGCGAAGGTTTAAGTGAATGCATGACAGTGTGACGCGTTTAAAACGACCTCCTATGTTCTGTGGTTGGCCGTTTTGATAACAGTTTTGCTCTTGCCTGTATCACAGGTGTCAAAGACAACTGAAAACGTCCCATTTCATGTGTCCTTGACAATGACTCGCCCGCAGCCCTCTCTCGGTACCCCACAAAACGCTAAAGAAGGGTCTGAGCAGGATTTCTTCAGGTTAAAATGATATCTATGCGTTGGGCCATCTTGTTAGTTGTAATGGTGCATTCACTCTCTTCTGGTCCGCTGCTTAGCTCTAATTCCTGAGACTAAAGTGCCGATTAAATCAAGAGTTGATCGGTCAAGTTATTCGTTCTTCCCCATAGTGGGTAAAGGAAGACAGAGAATTACCCAACGTCCTCAGGGTTTGAAAAGGCTGCTGGGATCCTCCCTGCAAAATGTGAACAGTTAACCACCACCTTTGTAAATCGTTAACCAGAAGGATCAGGGGGTGACCGCGAGGCTTCGTCTGGATGGTTGAAGAGCTGCCTGTTTTCAAGGTGACAGAAAAGGAGCAAAAGGTTATATAAACTCTGCCGGGTACATACAAACAAAAGAAAGGGGAAAAGTCAAAAGTCAGTCATTTTTCAGATGCTTGTTTCTTCACTGTGGAATATTGACCCCCGCTGGATCACCTGCCAGGCTATTTCTGGGAACAGCCAGTGTCACATCAGTTCTATCTCCACTGCTGCCAGGGCCACTGCCACCACTTGGGTCTAAGCTGTCACCATCACTGGCTGGTCTGTAATGTCCCCGCTTTAAACCCTTAGTGCCCTTAGAGTAAAACCCAGCTACTCACCAGATGCTACAGGGCCCTGGGTTTTTTTCTCTTTTTTCTTTTGTCTTTTTTAGGGCCACACCTGTGGCATATGGAGGTTCCCAGGCTACAGGGTGAATCGGAGCTGTAGCCACCGGCCTACACACAGTTCATAGCAACACCAGATCCTTCACCCACTGAGTGAGGCCAGGGATGGAACCTGCATCTTCGTGGATGCTAGTCGGGTTTGTTAACCGCTGAGTCATGACAGGAACTCCCCAGGGCCCTGCGTTTTTGACCTCGTTGGCTTGGCTCCATAAGCCGTTGAACAAGGGCCTCTATCTTCTCCTCATCCAGAAGGCCGCGCACACACCTCTCCTGCCTGGGAGCCACCTCTGTTCTTCCAGCTCCTTCTCACTCTGAAGTTTCAGCTCAAGCATCATCGCCTTTTAAAAGTCTCCCCTGACCCCTAGCCCCCAAAGTACCTTGCGTTTAACATTGTTGATAAGTGTAATCTTTCTCCTGTAAGAACGTATCTCAAGGAAGCTCTGTCTGCAGTCTTTATACAGAGCGTCGGGGTTAAACACTAGTTGCTCAGGATGTGTTGAAAGTATTTTCCCCAGAGGACTGATCGATTCATTTTAAAACTTGGCTAAAGTGGGGAATCACCAAAGAGACAAATATACCTTAAATATTTTACATTTTCATTGAAAACACAAGTTGGCGTTGGCACCTTTGACGTAACGTCTTTGGATCTGGGGCCCCCATAGGAGTTACCTGGCGCCTTTCTTAATAAACTACACTCTAGTGAATTGTCTATGATAAAATAATTAATGACCTTCTCTCTGAACTCAAGCAAATCTAGAGACATCTACAAATCAATCTGATTATAAAATACCTTTATATTGTTATGATTCCTCTGCCCTCAAATTCATATCCACTCTGTGAATGGGTTGCTCTCAGAGGATTTGATAACTTTTCAAGCTATTCAACTCTTTCAAGTCCTGAAAAGCATTCAACTTAGTTAAAAAATCTCTAACCCCTCCCCCCACATTCACTTCTCTGTTTAGATCATCTTTTGTCAAATATAGCTGTATAAAAAGATTTAGAAATTAAAAAAAGGACTCTTGGTAAGCATATAAGCCAACTGGTAGGAAGAGAATGGGTGGGCACACCCAAAATTGACCTGCCAGCCACGGAAGCCCACCCTGCTACATGTGGGCCACAGGCAGGCACGTGGTAGAATGTTCTAAAGACAGGATGGAGCCCGCTGGCTATCTGGTGAGTTGGTTATGTGGAGGCTGGTTGAGAGCGTCTACTGTAACCATTGAAAGTAGACCACAATTGTTTGGCACTTTTTCATACTTCAAATACTACTGGGGGGAGTTCCCTTGTGGCCCAGAGGCTAAGGATCTTGAATTGTTGCTCCTCTTGGCCCAGGAACTTCCCCATGCTGCGGGCATGGCCAAAAAAATCAAAATAAAAAAAATAATAAAACAACCCTGGGAACCTCCAAAAGTAGAAGTGGCTTGGCTGTCTTTCAGCCCCTGAAAGCCTGCTGGCCCACCCGGCAGAAAGCCCCCAGCCCCTTTCCCATCCGCTCTCCCATGATGCTGTTTATCTTCTCTGGTACACGGGTCACTCTGAGGTTATCTATTTCACAATCCGTGTCCTTGATCGATTTCTGTAACCGGCCCCTCTGACTCCAATGGAATGGAAGCGCCACGAGGCCAGGGCCTCTGCCTGTTCCCGCTCTCCGTGTCCCCGTGTCACCAACACCCAGTAGGTGTCGGGCCCACGGAGGGGCTGTGGCTTTTGAATAAATGAATTAAGGCCCCACACGGCTTTGTTGACTGTAACTTTTTTTTTTTTTTTGTCTTTTTAGGGTTGCATCCATGGCAAATGGAAGTTCCCAGGCTAGGGGTCGAATCTGGAGCTACTACTGCCAGCCTACACCACAGTCACAGAAAGCAGGATCCGAGCTGCATCCGCAACCTACGCCACAGCTCACGGCCACGCCGGATCCTTAACCCACTGAGCGAGGCCAGGGATTGAACCCGTAACCTCATGGTTCCTTGTCGGATTCATTTCTGCTGCGATACGGCAGGAATTCCCGTTAACTGTAGCTCTTACACGGATGTAAAAGACTGTCCTTTTCGGTGGCGGGTCGTGCTGTCCTTTCTCTCAGCGCGTCCAAGTGGGGGGTGGGGGGGCCCTTCACGATGTGTCTCGTGGTGAGAGGGTGTGACCGCTGTTTGACTTCTTCCCTCAGTCTATCTCTCCGAGTGCAAGACTGGAAATGGGAAGAACTACAGAGGGACCACGTCCAAAACGAAAAGTGGTGTCATCTGTCAAAAATGGAGTGTCAGCTCTCCGCACATACCCAAGTAAGACCTGCTCTTTCGCCTCTGTGCTCATGGCTTAGAATGATTCCATTACGTCTGACTCGGACCAGAAAGAGTGAAAAGCAGCTGTGGGGACACCCCGACTGAAGTTGATGCTGAATGGGTCGATTATTTATGGCAGAAGAGCAGAAAACGGCTGCTTTCCATTCATTCCTGTGTATTCATTTTTCTGGGAGAATTAGAACAGTAAAAAGGACAATAAAACCATGAATTCCAGGCTGAGTCTGAGAAAAGACCAAAGGTGACTGTTTAGAACTGAATTAGTTGGGAGTTCCCGCTGTGGCTCAGCAGTAATGAGCCTGACTGCTATCCATGATGACGCAGGCTCGATCCCTGGCCTCACTCAGTGGGCTAAGGATTTGGTGTGGCTGTGAGCTGTGGTGTAGGTCCCATATGTGGCTCAGATCTCAAGTTGCTGCGGCTGTGGTGAAGGCCCGTAGCTACAGCTGCAATTTGACCCCTAGCCTGGGAACCTCCACATGCCGCAGGTGTGGCCCTAAAAAGCAAAACAAAACAGAACAAAACAAAACAAACCCAAAAAACAAAAAGACAACCCCCCCCCAAAAGAAGCATTTTAGATGCTTTTTTTGGGGGGGGGTGGCTGTGGGGTACAGTGGCTTGATGTGGGATCTCAGTTCCCAGACCAGGGATTAAACTTGGGCTGCAGTGGTAAAAGTACTGAGTCTTAACCACTAAGCCACCAGGGAACTCCTGGCCATTTTAGATTCCATGTTTTAGGTTTTTAATCTAATTTCTTATGACCACACAGCAACTCATCTCTGAAAATGAGCTTAGCTCCATCCTCCTACGCATCCATTAATTCTGGATGCTTCTCAAAGAGAACACGGAGTTCGGAATCCGACAGATCTGACTTCAAACTCTTGAGATGCTATTTATTAATTGTTCAAGCTCAGGAAGTTCCCTAGTGGCTTAGGTCACTGCCATGGCATGGGTCGCTGCTGTGGCGTGGGTTCGATCCCTAGCTGAGGAACCCTGCCGCAGGAGCATCCAAAAAAAGGGAAAAGAAAAAGATTGTTCAAGCTTAGGCACGATTTGAGTTGTTTTACAATGTTGCACCTCAGTTTTCTCATCTATAGAATGGGGATAACACTACCTTCCTGATAGGGATTTTTATTAAGATTAAATCAGAGCATGTATAGAGAGATTTTACTGTAATGCCTTGAGCAGAGTTCACACAGACAAAATGGTGTTGATGTCTATTATTTTTACACGGAGAAAGGCAACTGACAAAAGCAGGTGTCTGGAAAACATCATGCATTTGGCAAGCTTTTAAGGGCTTTCTGTTTCTACTGCCGGTGCATCAAAGCACTTTGGCTCGACTTCTAGGTCTGTCCATACAGTCATAACGGTGATGTGAACTACTCTGCTGACACGGGTTGTCCACAGAGACACTGAAAACTGGACGACACAAATGCTATCGCACATGGTGGAGATACACAGCGGGTGACAGGACCTTGTGCTTCGGATGGGGAAAGAGAGGGTGTCTCATTCTGCCTTGCTGATAACAGGCTGGTTTTTAAAAATCCGGTCAGCGTGATTCTTTGCCATCCTCCACAGGTATTCACCTGAAAAGTTTCCTTTAGCGGGACTGGAGGAGAACTACTGCAGGAACCCAGACAACGATGAAAAGGGACCCTGGTGTTACACCACTGACCCAGAGACCCGATTCGACTACTGCGACATCCCTGAGTGTGAAGGTCAGGGCGGCTCCCAGGAATGTTTTCCTACCTGCCTTTCATATGCGGAGTAAATCGCTGGAAATTGATCTCCTACAGGGGTGTTAATAACCAGTCAGGGCTGGATATGACCTCCTGGAAAGGACCTAAATTTTGCAGTTTTCATTATCGATCTGAATTATTATCATGTTGTTGTTTGTTTGTCTTTTTAGGGTCGAACCCACAGCATATGGAGGTTCCCAGGCTAAGGGTTGCATCGGAACTGTAGCCACCAGCCTACACCACAGCCACAGCAACATCAGATCCAAGCCGCCTCTGTGACCTACACCACAGCTCATGGCAACGCCAGATCCTTAACCCACTGAGCGAGGCCAGGGATGGAATCTGTGTCCTCACTGATACTAGTCAGATTTGTTTCTGCTGAGCCACGAAGGGAACATCCTTATCTGAATTATTTTGATTAAAATATACTTTAACTTGGACGTATGTGAAACTAGCTATCAACTCTAGATACACATCTTAGGCTTAAGCAGCTCTGACTCCGTGTAAAGCCAGAAACATGTTTGCAGTTAAATTGTTAAAACAAAACCACAAGATCAATACAATTCAAAGACACGATATTAATTAAACACGGTAGATGTTGTTCTTTCATTGAAACCAAACAACGAACCAGTTCCTACCTCAGCAATCTATCATTTTAATGGGCCAGTCACTTTTTTTTTTTTTTTTTTTTTTTTTGTCTTTTTGCCTTTTCTAGGGCCGCTTCCATGGCATATGGAGATTCCCAGGCTAGGGGTCCAATCGGAGCCGTAGCCACCAGCCTACGCCAGAGCCACAGCAACTCGGGATCCGAGCCGCGTCTGCAACCCACACCACAGCTCACGGCAATGCTGGATCCTTAACCCACTGAGCAAGGCCAGGGATCGAACCCGCAACCTCATGGTTCCTAGTTGGATTCGTTAACCACTGTGCCATGACGGGAACTCCTGGGCCAGTCACTTTAATAGCCCACCTCAAAAGCTAATGCTAAAAAATGTAAAACATCTGATTGAAAAGCGCTTTTCAGGAGTTCCCGCTGTGATTCAGCAGAAACAAACCTGACTAGTATCTGTGAGGACACAGGTTTGATCCCTGGCCTCGATCAGTGGGTTAAGGATCCAGTGTTGCCATGAGCTGTGGTGTAGGTCGCAGATGAAACTCAGATCTGGCGTGGCTGTGGCTGTGGCCAGTGGTTATAGCTCTGATTCGAACCCTAGCCAGGGAACCTCCATATGCCTCAGGAGAAAAAAAAGCTCTTCATTTTATATTTCCTGCTAATTGATTGCTGCAAGAGGGTGATGGATGAAGGTGGGATTTGGGTGACGGGGTGGATAGTGTGTGTACAGCGTGAGGAGTCAGTTTCTTCCACCCCTTTAACAAGTCCAACCATGGGATCCTTCATCTGTACACCGTGCGAGGAGGTCATTTGACCCTCACCTGACATGACAGCATCGTTTTTGTATCAAGTCTGCTTGTTTTCCTTAATACCCCATAAAAAATTAAAGTCTTCTATTACCCTGCAACACCGTATTATTTCAAGAATTCCAAAGTTTCAGTTTTTAAATGATATAAGAACTACTACACCAACCATGCTTCTCAACAATATAAAAAGAGAAGCCTGGCCCTTAGGTGAACATTGTTCTCCAAAGAGGCCACGAACAAAAGCAAAAATCCCAGCACTAAAGTCCCAGGAGGCTGCCAGCTCATGTGGCTGTCATCCATGTGATCAGAACAATTTTCTAGAAAATTTTAAAGACAGTTATTGACATAAAAATCCCTAATATTTAAAAGTTCTAGTAGAGAACTTTAAGACAGGAGTTCCCTGGTGGCTCAGTGGGTTAAGGATCTGGCGTTGTCACTGCTGTGGCATAGGTTTGATCCTGGGCCTGGGAATTTTGTATGCTGTAGGCACAGCCAGAGAGAGAGAGAAGGAGAGAGAAAGTTCCAGACTTCTGAGATTAGGGGCAACCTTCTCCCTCACCCCTTCCAACCCACCAAGAACCATGCAACCCAGTTTGAGGACGTGCCTTTAGGGAGTTTCTGGATTTGGCCATGGTTATCATGGTTGAGAGGGTATTGACCAAAATGTGCTCTTTTTCCCATTTGAAAAAGAGGATGTCCCTTGAGACTGTATTAGAAAGTTAGATCTTTATGGCCAAATATGTTGCCAAGTGATGGTTGGAAAGTACACACGAACAGGTGGCAACGGTACTTGAGACATTTCAAGTGGAATGCTAGTTTTTGGTCTTGTTTTGCTTCATCCATTTCAGCGTCTTTCTTCCCTCCTTCCCTTCTCCCTTCTGTCCAGATGAATGCATGCACTGCAGTGGAGAACATTATGAGGGCAAAATTTCCAAGACCATGTCGGGGATTGAATGCCAGTCTTGGGGCTCTCAGAGCCCACATGCTCACGGATACCTTCCTTCCAAGTAAGTCTCACTGGGAGTGAAATCAGATGTCGCCGACGCTGCAGAGCTCTGAGTAATTTAATGTTTCTTGGGTATTTTAGCATTCCTGTAAAAGGGAACACACCTGATGTTTTTGAATGTCAAAGTCTGCATCTCCTCACATGACTGCAAATGCAGGATACATTCTTTTTTTTTTTTTTTTGTCTTTTTTTGTCTTTTTGCCTTTTTTAGGGCCGTTCCTGTGGCATATGGAGGTTCCCACGCTAGGAGTCTAATCAGAACTGTAGCTGCCGCCGGTCTACACCAGAGCCACAGCAACTCGGGATCCGAGCCGCATCTGCGACCCACACCACAGCTCACGGCAACGCCGGATCCTTCACCCACTGAGCAAGGCCAGGGATCGAACCTGCAACCTTATGGTTCCTAGTCGGATTCATTAACCACTGTGCCACGACGGGAACTCCCATGAAGGATACATTCTTACTGCTTAAAATGTGGTCAGTGCAAGAGCGACATCCTCTGAGAGTTGGAAATGAGGAATCTCAGACCCTCTGAATCTGAATTTGTATTATAACCAGATTCCCAGCCGATTCATTTGTGCATTAAAATTTAAGAAATACAAATACCCTTCACGAGAGTTCCCATTATGGCTCAGCGGAAACGAATCTGACTAGTACCCATGAGGACGCAGGTTCGATCACTGGCCTCACTCAGTGGGTTAAGGATCTGGGGTTGCCATGAGCTATGGCTTAGGTTGTAGATGCGGCTCGGATCTGGTGTTGCTGTGGCTGTGGTGTAGGCTGGCGGCTACAGCTCTGCTTTGACCCAGAGCCTGGGAACCTCCATATGCCACAGGTGTGGCCCTAAAAAGACAAAAAAAAAAAAAAAGAAAAAAAGAAAAGAAAGAAATACAAATACACCTCCCTTGTGTATTTTCCAAATAGTTCTCTCGTCTCTTTATTGCTTTCCTTTTCCTTCATACTAATGCGATTCAAGGCTTCCTAGCCTAGGATTTATGGATGGGCTTTAGGATTTTGTGAACCCCTCAGTATTTAAATCAGTGCAGTTTTGGGGAGCAAAAGAATTCCTAACTTTCACTAGCTTCTCAAAGGGGATCATGCATTTGTAATGGAAAGAAAAATCCCTAATCTAGAAAGTAATGATGATTTCTAGAGTATGATTTTCTGGGTCTTCTATTTCACATTAATTTATACTGTAAAACACCTCCCTCTCTGTAGCTGCTCTGGTCTTTCTCTTCATCCTGTGATGACTGTAGGATTATAATGGGGCTTACACAAATTTATAAGAAATGAGAGCAGGAGTTCCCATCATGGCTCAGTGGTAAAGAACCCCACGAGTATCGCTGAGGACGCAGGTTCGATCACCAGCCACGCTCAGTGGGTTAAGGATCCGGTGTTGCTGTGAGCTGTGGTGTAGGCTGCAGACAAGGCTTGGACCTGGTGTGGCTGTGGCTGTGGCATAGGCTGGTGGCTACGGCTCCCATTCGACCCCTAGCCTGGGAACTTCCATATGCTGGGGGTGCGACCCTAAAAAGACCAAAAAAAAAAAAAAAAGAGAGAGAGAGAGAGAGACCAAGCCACAGATTTCAACATAGAAAATAGCTCCCCTGAATTCCTGTACCTCCTATTCCAAATAGCTATCCTAGAAACATAGCTACTGCCATCTTCCTCTCCCTATCATATTCCAAAGAAGAAATACAGTAAAAGCCTCAAAGCTCAGAATTGAAATTTACATTCAGGACAGTGGAAGAAGAGGATGCTTAAGCCACCTCTGGCTGCACTACCCATCCTAAGCATTTACAGCCACAGGGCGGGATGTAGAGAGCCCAGGGGGGCACAAGGCTTGGGGTGCGTCTCACAGTCTCAGCCACTGGGTCCCTGGTGAGGGGGGCTCTCAGGCCTGCACTGTTGGGCCAGGTCCTCACAGGAGCAGAGTTTATCCATCTCAGTTACTGTAAACTTAAAGGCTAGCAGGACCAGAACCTGGCAGACCCAAAGGACCGTTCCTCTAAACTATGAAGACACAAACTTCTAGGCTGTGCAATTTACTAGACAACTATGTCTAGCCTGTGAGTATTTTGTGGTTTAAAAACTGCTATTAGTTGCAGCTGAATAGCTGGAGTTGGGTTAATCCGTTTTCCAGATGGCCAAAATGATAAACTTGACCTTGTTCCGTGATTTTTGCACACGCAAACTGTTAGAAAAGCAGCTCTTAGAATACTCGGCTCATTGTTCTTATGAGAATCTCATCTCTTTTGAGGACAGTCTTCATCCACTCACCTCCTTGGGTGCCTGACTATGGCTGGCAGACAGCAGGTGCTCAATATTTGCCCCGTTGAGATGATTCTCATCTGAGAATATAAATGTTCAGTGCTGTTAAAATCCTTCTCGCACATTCAGATTTCCAAACAAGAATCTGAAGATGAATTACTGCCGTAACCCGGATGGGGAGCCCCGCCCATGGTGCTTCACCACGGATCCCAACAAACGCTGGGAATTCTGTGACATCCCGAGATGCAGTAAGTGTGGCTCCTCCCCGCTCCCCAGGGATCTTCACCTGTGAGTTCTTCTCTTGGAATCAAGAGTGCCGTGCCTGAGCGGGGTGACTAAAAAGTGCCCAACAAGTCCTGTGGGATGTGTTTGCTCTTTTAAAACAGTTCCTTGGTTACTGTAGGTAACTGATCAGAGCATCTCTTTATTATGGGGTTATTTGGTCCCATATCAGAGACTTCTGCCTCTTTCCAGTACAGATGAAAGTAGGCTTTGGGGAGACATCAGTGCTATCCTACTTTTCTCTGGGGCTGAAGGTAAATCAGCCTTCTGGCACATGGATTTCATTATCATTTCAAATTGTTGCTTTGTAAACAAAGCGGAGTCTCTGGATGTCCAGTTTCTCAGCATGTCCAACGTGGAAGGGAGCAGCAGGAGAAGAGAGGTCGGGGAGCGGGGGGCGGGGGATGCAGTGGCAGACCCAGCAGGAAAGCCTTGAAAGAAGCAATTTGATCATACTTTCCTTCTTTGAGAATTTGAAGCAAGGCATGAAACAAGGCGCTTTGAGACTGTTCGAAAGGGCTCAGAAGGCTGTGAGGGCTGGTTGCCTGTCTTTTGCTCTGAGGGTCCTCCTGGGGGGAGTTCACGTGCCTCCGTTTTCTGCGTCCTTATGATCATCAGTTTCTCCTTCTGTCATCTTTTTTTCTTAAGGCTTTCTTGATTTCTGGCTGCACACACTTCTCCTTGAAGACACTGTTTTCCCTTCTTCCCGTGGACTCTGTTGTTTGGCTTTGTGGAATATTGGCGCTCATTCAGTTAGTTTAATTAATGAATGATGTATTCTTCACAAAGGAAGTTGGACTGTTGGTACATGGGCAGGTATAAGGTGGGACGTGACACCTGTGGATCCTGACTCTTAAAGAAAGAAGCATCTCTTCCAAGGGTCTTGTCCCTGGAGGAGCTCCTTATGACATGGTCTGGGAGACGTCAATTCTACCAGGTACACTTCTTCTGAAAAATAATAGACAATTCTTCACATGCTGAATTCTGAGAGGATGAGCGGAAAAGAAGACCCTGCCTCGGGCCCCCTGTAACAGTCATCTGTGCATTCTTAAAAGAATATTCTTCGTAATGTATTTTCCCCATTTCAGCCACACCCCCACCAACTTCCGGG
Source organism: Sus scrofa (assembly GCF_054392235.1). Classification (NCBI taxonomy): domain Eukaryota; kingdom Metazoa; phylum Chordata; class Mammalia; order Artiodactyla; family Suidae; genus Sus; species Sus scrofa. Next base: position 7,109,308 of record NC_139383.1, read on the forward strand.
CCAACGTATCAGTGTCTGAAGGGAAGAGGTGAAAACTACCGAGGGACAGTGTCTGTCACTGCATCTGGGCACACCTGTCAACGCTGGAGTGCGCAGAGCCCCCACAAGCACAACAGGACCCCCGAAAACTTTCCCTGCAAGTAAGTCTGCTCTTGCTCCCTGTCAGATGGCTGGAAGGTGAAAACGCCATTGGCTTTGCCTTGGTTTTGGTGACTGTAGGAACCGAGGGCTTCACTTGGGAGTGAAAACTGGGAAAGTCACGCGCAAGGGAAGTGAAATCCAGCACTGACTTTCCCGGAACAGTGGTTCTCAAAGTGTGGTCCCCGGGCCAGCAGTATCAGCAGCATCAGGACTTTATTAGCAATGCAAATCCTTGGACCCTAGTCGGGAGCTACTAAAGCTACTCAGAGTGGGTTCCAACAATGTTTGTTGACATTTGCACTCAATGTACAGTAAGATTTGAGGACGCCTACATTCCAGGCTATGACACACACTTTTTGAGGCAAGAACTGTGTAGAAAATACCCAGTGTGGGAGTTCCCACTGTGGCTCACTGGGTTAAGAACCCGACTCGTATCCATGAAGATGTGGGTTCAATCCCTGGCCTTGCTCAGTGGGTTAAGGATCTGGCATTGCTATGGCTGTGGTGTAGGCTTCAGCTGCAGCTCTGATTCGACCCCCAGCCTCGGAACTTCCATATGCCGCAGGTGTGGCTCTAAAAAAAAAGAAAAGAAAAAAAATACCCATTGTGTTCTCTGCGTCCAGCACAGTGCCTGATACACAGCAGAAGACCTGTGTTCCTTCTCTACGCACAGTCAAGGATACATTTCCAACATTTACCCAAGAGGAGCCTCTGCGCCGTAATTCCATGGAATCCTCCTTTGCTCACGTTTCTAACCATCACTCAGTTTGGATAATTCTAGAGAACTAGTTGGATTCAGAGTCAATATCATCATTCACAAGCCTGTGGGCACGTGGTTATCTCTTTAGCCTTTTTGAAAAAGCCACACTCACAGTGACTCGTTTTCAGAAATCTGGAGGAGAACTACTGCCGTAACCCTGATGGAGAAACGGCTCCGTGGTGCTACACAACCGACAGCGAGGTGAGGTGGGATTACTGCAAGATACCGTCCTGTGGGTCCTCCACGACATCCACGGAGCATCTGGATGCCCCCGGTGAGAAAGGGCAAGGGGCGCTTCCTGGGGGCTCCCCATGTTCTATTTTCTTGCTCCAGGAGTGCCCTGGTGTACAGGAGCTTTGTTCATAGGTTAGCAGTGCTGTGGTCAGAGAACCTGCCATTTGGCTTCATACTGTGTCAAATTTGTTGAGGTCTGTTTTGTGGCTCAGAATATGGTCCTCTTGCTCGGATGCTGTACGTGCTCTTGAAAAGAATCTGGCTTCTGTTGAGACAAGTGTTCTGTAAAAGCCAGTTAGGTCAAGTTTCTCAGTATCGTTCAGCTCGTCTGAATCCTTACTAATTTTCCAGGCCCTGATCTATTGATTGTTGCGAGATGCGTGGCGATGCTCCAGCTTAGCTGTGTGTTCAGCTTTTCTTCCTGGTTTTGGGTTTGCTTTATGCGTTCCTGGGCTCTTTGTTGGGCATGGACCCATAGGATTGTTCAGACTTTTTGGGAAAATGACCCTTTTATCATTAGGGACGGTTCTTATCTCTAGAGGTATTTCTTGTTCTGAAGTCTGCTTTTGCAGACTAGAGATAAGAACCGTCCCTAATGATAAAAGGGAAAACGGTGACTGGATCCCTCACTGAGTATTTTTGATTGTCCTCTAATATCCCTGAATTTAGGGTTTTTTTTTTTTAAATGGCTGCACCAGCAGCATATGAAATTCCCCAGGCCAGGGATCAAACCTGTGCCTTTGCAGTGACCCGAGCCGCTGTCATCAGATTCTTAACCTACTGCACCACAGTGGGAACTCCCCGATTTTAATATTTTTGAAATGTTTACAGTATATACATGTTTAACTTATCACCTTCCACTTACAAATAGTATTAGTTTACTTGCTGCACAATGTAACAACCTTTACAACATTAGACTTCTGTGTCCTCCCTCTCCAAATATTGTGCTATTGTTCTCCGAGAGCTTATTTCTATTATAACTCTCACCATAAATTGATACTATTGTTGCCCTGACATGTCCGTCATGTTTTAAAGCAATTATAAATTTAAAATATCTTTTTTTCTTTTTGTCTTTTTGTCTTTTTAGGCCTGCACCAGCAGCGTATGGAGGTTCCCAGGCTAGGGCTTGAATTGGAGCTGCAGCTGCCAGCCTGTGCCACAGCTCATGGCAATGCTGGATCCTTAACCCACTGAGTGAGGCCAGGGATCGAACCCTCAACCTCATGGCTCCCAGTTGGATTTGTTTCCTCTGTGCCACAGTGGGAACTCCTAAGATATCTTCTATGTTTATTTTTATTTTTACCATTGCAGCTACGCTTTATTTCTTTTTGTAGGTTCTCCAAATTTCGTCTGTCGTGTTTTTTCCCCCAAACACCAAACCTTTAACATGTCTCATGGTGCAAATCTGCCGATGATGAAGTCTTTCAGCTTTTGCATGTCAGAGAGTCTTTATTTTGCCTTTAGTTTTAAAAAATAATTTTTGTTGGGTGCAGAGTTCTGGGTGGACATTTTTTCCCCTTTTACCACTTTAAGGATATAACCCTGTTACCTGCTGTTTTGAATCATTTCTGGCAGGAAACCTCAGTTGTGTTCCCCTATATTTAATATTTCTTTTCTCTCCGGCTGCCTTTAAGATTTTCTCTCCTCTTCAGCTTTCAGCACTTTGACTATGGTGCCTCTAGGTGAGTCTGCTTATTTGCTTACTTATTTATTTCTGGTATTTGTCCTACTTGAAGTTCTCTGAGCTTCTCGTGTTTGTCGATTGTTGATTTTCAGTAGTTTTGGAAAATTTGTAACCATTACTGCTCAAATATTTTTTCCCCTTTCCGTCTCTCTCTCTCCATGTTTTCCTTTTATGGGATTCCAATCACCCGAATCTTAGCCCATTTCATTTTCCCTGGTTCCTCTTCTATTCCTTTTCTGCTTTGCCTCCCACTCTTTTTTCTCGTCGTGTGTCAGTTTGGATAATATCTGTTAACCCGTTTTCATGTTCACTGATTCTTTCCTCAGTTGTGTTTAGTCTGCAGATCAGCACATCAAAGAAGTCTTTCATCTGGGATAATAATTATTTCCAGCATTTGCATTTTATTCTTTTCTTAATGATTCCCATCTCTGCTGGCATTCTTCTTCTACCCGTGCATGTCATTCACCATTGCAGCACTCTACAAGATTCTGTAACATACCAATCATAGTTATACTCTCATTCTGATAGTCCACATCTCTGTCTGTCTGCCCTGAGTCACCTCTGAGTCTGAATCTGTTGACTGTTTATCACTTAACAGTGGCTTTTTGTCCCTGGTTTTTTTTTTTTGGGAGGGGGGGTCCTGTATTTTTTTTAATCACATGCTGGATGTATCTGTAGAGGAACAATAGATACTGAAGCAAATATTATTTATACTTTGAAATGTTATACTTTTAACATTCTTTTATCAGTATGTTATGTGGGTAACTGAATCATTATAATTAGCAGGCGAACTGAATTTGGGTTTTGTTGTTGCTGCCTTTACCTTAGATGGACCACAGGTTTCAAATCTTCCTTCCAAGAGGAGGGGTGCAGTTATCTTGTTCTTAGACTAGGGTCTGGGGTGCTGAAGAATTTTCTCAATATTCCTAATCCCTTTTCATTTTTAAGCCATCACCGCCTGCCAGCACCACAGAAGAGGTCGCTCCATGCTTTTAACCTGAACCTAGTGATAGACTACTGTTTCTTGCTACTTGATGCTAAGATTTTGGTGCAGGCAGGCATTCTCTATCTTCCTGATCCACCACCAGCCTTAGACAGACTCTGTGCTGTGCACCTGGACTTTGGGAGGGATGTTTCTCAGTATTTTTGTCCCTTCTTCCCATGGAACTAAACTCTAACTTGTATCTGGGGTGAGTCTTGAATGGAAGAGTAGCAGACTTCTGCTTTGTATGGGTGAAGTATCCTGGCACAAGACAATTTTCTGCTCCCTCTCCCAGGGTAATAAGATTTTTGCCTCTTCCCCTCCCTGAGAAGCAATGGGTTTTTCTTGAGTCCTGTCTCCTGCCCCCACCCTCTACCCCCCCCCAGCAGCTTAAGGTTTTGGCTTTGTATAAGCAGAATCTGGGGAAATGCACAAGGTTTTTTGTGTCTTCCCCGCTGGCAACCAGTCACCATCTGCAACCTACAGTGATGAATGTGTCTCTCTCTGGAGACCCGCCTAGCTGTTCTCGGGAACACTCAGTAGAGATCTATAAATGAGAGCTTGCACATGAGTGTGATTTCCAGTTGCAATCACTCTGCTTTGCTTATTTTTTTCCAAGTGTTCAAATAATTATTTACTAAAAGTTAGTCATTAAAGTTTTAGAATGTTATGGATTTATCGTTTTCTTTGCCTGTCCATCTGCCTGCCAATATGTAAAAGAGATGTGTTAACTCCCAGAGACTACCGTTCTGTTTGCATCATAAATTATTTCACATATTTCTCTGTTCTAGGTATCATGCACTGATTTCTTCTATTTCAATTTCAGTGCCACCCGAGCAAACCCCTGTCGCCCAGGACTGCTACAGAGGCAATGGGGAGAGTTACCGAGGCACGTCTTCCACAACCATCACGGGAAGAAAATGTCAGTCCTGGGTATCCATGACGCCACACCGGCATGAGAAGACCCCAGGAAACTTCCCAAATGCGTATGTCTTTGATTTTTAGCCAGTAGTGGAGCAAAAGCCAATTTAAATTTCTGTTAAAGGGGCCATGCTTGCAAGTAACCTCTAGGGAGAAAATTTCTCTCGGCTCCAGAATGTGAGACGAAATGTCTCAGGAACCTTGCTTTTGAGCAAAATTTCTGAAGGAAGAGTAGCTAGAGGTTACTCTAGGAGCAGGATTGGTGTATTCCTAGAATAAAAGCTATTCAAGAAACACCCTAGCAAAACTTAAAAGCGATCCTAAAAGGATCAAAATGACCTCCAAGTAAATTAACCGCATGCCTCTCAACAACACTCTCGAGAGGAAAACAACAAATCCAGTCCCTCAGTAATGTGGCATCTACCATATCTGCCAAAAATTTAAAAATTATTAGACCTACAAAAATCATTACATGTGCTCCAAAACCAGGAGAAAAATCTGGCCATACAAACAGACTTAGAAGTTATAGAAATGATAGAATTAGCAGACAAAACTCTGAAAGATATTATAATTGTGCTCAAGGATTTTTTTGAAAAAGTATGAATATAAAATAAACAGATAATCAAAAACTATAAAAAAGGTAAATGAAAAAGATAGAACTAAAAATATATGTCAAATAAAAAATTTAAGATAGCTATTAGGTAGACATTACAAAGAAAATTTTAACTTGAGAATAATATAATAGAAACTGTATAAACTGAAACACACAGGAAAACAAAAGGCTGAAAAAATATAGAGCTTCAGCAACTTCTCTTTTAGAAAGATAAGTATCAAGAGGTCTGACATATGTGTAAATCAAGTGCAGGAAGGAGTGAAGAGAGATATTGAGACTGAAAAAATACTTGAAGCAATGATGACTTAAATTTTTCCAGATATGAAGAAAGTTATAAATTCACAGACTCAAGAAGCTCAATGACCCATAAATTAATTAAAAAAAAAAAAGAATGGTACAGCAAAGTCAAATTGTTAAAAGCAAACAAAGAGAAATATAAGAAACCACAGGGAAAAAGACACATTTACAAGAGGGAGCAGTGATAAAAATGATTGATGCTTTCTCATCAGAAATTGTGCAAGCCCAAAAATAGTGGAATAACATTTTTAAATGATTAAAGGAAAAATAACCCTATCAACCTAGAACTTTATATCCAGCAAAAATATCCTTTGAAAGTGAAAGTTAAATGAGCCATATTCCTCCTTTCCTCCAAAACCCTGAATATTTTACCAATGGATCTGTACTATAAAAAAAAAAGTTAAGGGAAGCTTTTTAGGCAGAAGGAGAAAAATATTATCATATGGAAATCTGAATGTATCCTAAGTAATAAAGAATTATGGAAATGATAAATATGAATATAAATGTAAAAGGCTAGTGTTTATCCCTTTCTTAATTTCTTAAAAGATAATTTTGCTTCAAGCAAAATCATAATGATATATTATTATTTTTATGCATTAAAGTAAAATTATGAAAACAGTGGCATAAATAAAGGCTAAACATAAATCCACTGTTTAGTTTTCTTATGTTATTCACGATGCTGTATAATATTAATGCATGATTGAAGGTGATAGGTTAGAGAGGGGTATTGTAGCTCCTAGAGTAACCACTAAAAATGAAAACTCAGAGGAATAGATGATAATAAGGATATTCAATTAATCCAAGATAAAAAGAGAGAAAAAAGAGTGAAGAAGGCATAGTACAAAAGGAACGTAAATAGAGTGAGGGCAGACTTAAACCCAGCCACACCAATAAGTATATTAAATGTAAACGGATAAAAAGGCAATTAAAAGGCAGAGACTGTCAGTTGAATAAAAACCAAAGCCCAGTCTCACATCTTTACAATATATATATGCTCTTTAAATACAAAGACATGGATAGGTTAAAAATCAAAAGATAGAAAGTGAGTACCATGAAAACACGAATCAAAAGAAAACTGGAGAGGTTTTCAATATAAAAGTAGATTTAGAACAATACCAGAGATAAAAAGTCCATTTTAGGAGTTCCCATCGTGGCACAGAGGAAGCGAATCTGACTAGGAACCACAAGGTTGTGGGTTTGATCCCTGGCCTCACTCAGTGGGTTAAGGATCTGGCGCTGCCATGAGCTGTGGTGTAGGTTGTAGACACGGCTCGGATCTGGCGTTGCCGTGACTCTGGCGTAGGCCAGCAGCAATAGCTCTGATTAGACATCTAGCTTGGGAACCTCCATATGCCATGGGTGTGGCCCTAAAAAGACAAAAGAAAAAAAAAGTCCATTTTAGAAGTAAAAAGTGTTGACAATACTAAATGTGTTGACCCTAAAAATAGGTCAGGTGTATGAAGCAAAAACTGACAGAACTAAAGAGAGAAATAAATAAGTCCCCAATATAGTTGGAGATTTTCTCACTTCTCTCTCAGCATAGTTATAAATTCTTCCCAAACAATACAGTAGGACAAGCAGACAAAAAATTCAGAGAGAATATAGACATTTTAGAGAAAAGCATGAACCCATATAACACTAAGCCTAACTGCAGAAGTGCATTCAATACCTGGAGCAGTCACCAAGGTATACTATATGCTTGGCCTTGAAATAAGTCTCAGTACATCTAAAAGGATTAAAATAATATACAGGTGTCTTCTGACCCAACAGAATTAAATGAGATATAATCATGAAAAATTAAATAACCCATAAGTCAGAAAGGGAATCACAACGGAATTCGGGAATCGGTGGTACTAGGAAGAAGATATACAACTAGAAAACGGGAGAGTCTGGAAACAAACCCATATGTGTACGGTCAATCAATTTTCAATACAGATGACAAAGCAATTCAATAGGAAAAGGACATTTCCCCCCAAATTGTTCTGGAACCAGCTGAGTGTCCTTAGAGGGGAAGAAACCCAAACCTCCCAACTCAAATTCACTTGAGAAAGCTCTTAGACCTGAAGGTAAAAGTTAAAAGTTAAGCTGAAACATAAAGCTTCTAGGAAAAAACATAAGAGATTATTTTCACAACCTTATGGAAGGCGACCAATTTTTGGATAGGACTCATAAAATGCTATAAAAGAAAAGAATTTTAATTTGGACTTTAATAAAATGAAAACTTCTATTCACCAAGAACATTGTTGAAAAAATAAATAGACAAATCACAGACTGGGAGAAAAATACTCTCCATGCATCTCTCTGATAAATGGCTTGTATCTGGGGTACAAAAACATCCTTCCCCCTCACCAGTAAGAAGACAGACAAACTAACAAAAATTGGCAAAAGATTTTAATAGCCATTCTACAGGGAAAGATATGCCAATGGTCAATAAGCACCTGAAAAAAGCTCGACATTTTATCTATCAAAGAAATAAGAATTCTAACCACAGTGAGATAGCATCCAAATCCCCAATGGCCATGGCAGTTATGAAAAAACAAACTAATGAGTGGTGCCAAGGATAGGAAACAGCTGCAGTTCTCGTCCCTGTTAGCAGGTGTGTAAAATGGGGCGACCCCTTTGGAAATTAGTCCAGTGGTTTTTTTGTTTTGTTTTGTTTTGTTTGTTTGTTTGTTTGTCTTTTTGCCTTATCTAGAGCACTCCCTAGGCATATGGAGGTTCCCAGGCTAGGGGTTGAATCGGAGCTGCAGCCGTCGGCCTACGCCAGAGCCACAGCAACGCCAGATCCGAGCCGTGTCTGCAGCCTACACCACAGCTCATGGCAACTCCAGATCCTTAACCCACTGAGCAAGGCCAGGGATCGAACCTGCAACCTCATGGTTCCTAGTCAGATTCGTTAACCACTGAGCCACGACGGGAACTCCAGTCCAGTGTTTTCTTATAAAATTAAATGATCTAGCAAAAAGTGACAGAACTGTAAACCAACTGTACTCCAATAAAAATACAATACAATACAATACAATACAGTACAATACAATGAGCATCTGCCTACACACCTGCAATTCTATTCATGAATATTCACCCAAGGGAAATGAAAATATAAGTCCACAAAAAGATCTACCAGCGAGTCCTCAGTAGCTTTATTCATAATAGCCCCAAACTTGAGCCCCCTTTAATGGTCATCAATAAGAATATGAATAAATAATTGATGAGATAATCTTACAATGGAATACTATTCAGTGAGAAAAAGGAACGAGCTACTGATACTCTCGAATAGCATGGATAACGCTCACTTGACTAGGGAAAGAAGTCACACACAAAAGGGAATATACTTGTACGAGTCCATTTATATGATGTTCAGGAAACGGCAAAACCAATTTAAAGAGATCAATAGTACTTGCCTCTGAGGTGGGTGGCAGAGATGGATTGAGCATCACCCAAGGAGGGTTTCTGGGGTGATGGAAATATTCTCTATAGCAATAGGAGTGTGGGTTTTACGGGGATGTTTGCTCATCAAAACTCATCAAACGACCCTTAAAAATAGAGAGCAGGACCCTGTTTCGTATGATAAGCTTCTTAGGTTACTCGGAAATCTGCCCACCAGCTGGCATGCTTGAATTGTGGGCCTGGGCCTGAGACTGTGGCTTGTCTACAGCACCCACAGATACCGTGCTGGATTTCCTTAATACACATGTCGTGCTCTTCAAATGAGCTCAGATAGCTGCAGGTCATGGGTCTGAACCAGAAAGAGGATTCTAGAAATGAGAATTGTAAGAGGCTGGGCCAAAGTTCTGGGGTCCAAGTCACCCAAGAAGCCTGGACTCTTCATCAGCTCTGCTCATACCTGGTTGATTCTGACTCAGCCCACAGACTTCTCCTGCCATCCTTCTGGTCCCGCTGTCCTTCCATCTCATTGGCTTTCTTTGGTCCCCAAGTGGCTGCAGCTGGAAGGTCGTGGCGTTATTCCCTGTATGCCCCATGATGCACCCTCTAGGAATCTCATCTTGCTGGGAGCTGGTTTTCCAGGAAGGCTTCCACAAGCCTGCGATGCCCCAACTCCCTCAATCTACCTAGGATATTGACAGTAATATTATGACTTTTTGTTTTCACTGTAACTGTGCAGCATTATAGCTACAATATGAGTAAAGAGATTAAAAGGGCTGCCCTGGGAGTGCCATCATCTTGTGCGTCTTTTCTTCCTCGGGGACATAGGTTTTGGTTCCAACTTACATAGCCCTACGTACTCACACACAGAGAGAAATCCAGACATATAAATATATTTGTATGTGCCTAGGAAAAAATATAAAATACATGCTTCAAAATCCATATTGGGGGAGTTCCCTTCGTGGCTCAGTGGTTAACGAACCCAAATAGGAATGATGAGGATGCAGGTTCGATCCCTGGCCTCACTCAGCGGGCTAAGGATCCAGCATTGCTGTGAGCTGTGGTGTAGGTCACAGACACGGCTCGGATCCCACGTGGCTGTGGCTGTGGTGTAGGCAGCCCACTGAAGCTCTGATTCGACCCCTAGCCTGGGAACTTCCATATGCCTCAGTTGTGGCCCTGAAAAAAGCCAAAAAAAAAAGTCCATATTGATTATCCACGGGGAATGTATTTAACAGGAAAGGAAGATATTTTGATACTTTCTTTTATACATTTATGTATCACTGTTGAGTTTGGGGGGTTTTGATTGTTCATTTTTGTTTTGGGCCTCACCCTGCAATATGTGGACGTTCCTGGGCCAGGGATTCTTATGGGGCTGCAATGGCAGCAACATCATCAGGTCCTTAACTCACTGAGCCACAGGGGAACTCCCCACTTTTGAGTTTTTAAAATAAAAATTATAACCTATTTTTTAAAACTCACCCAGTTCTTTAGAAGTTGAGGACCACGTGTGCTTGTGTGATGTTATAATAATAATTGGTATCTTTGTCCCTTCATGGAAAATTTTCAGTCACTCTGTTGTTACATAATTCAAGGGCGCTGGGGTGCCCCACAGGTGTGCTCGCTTCTCCTGACCTGTACTGTTGTGCAATTTTCAGTGGCTTGACAATGAACTACTGCAGGAACCCAGACGCTGATAAAAGCCCTTGGTGCTACACCACTGATCCAAGAGTGAGATGGGAGTACTGCAACCTGAAGAAATGCTCAGAGACAGAACAGCAGGTCACAAACTTTCCAGCTATTGCGCAGGTTCCCAGTGTAGAGGATCTTTCGGAAGGTGAGAAGTCTGGCCGGACGTCGGTATCCTCGGGTGCCGGGGGATGAGAGATGGCGAAAATCTTATGGATGCAGAAGCTGCGTTGCTGCAGGGACCTGGGGTGCTAGCTGCGTCTGTGACAGGGAAGGTCGCCCCAGCGGGTCCCCTCGGGGAGCCTGAGCTGTTATTGCTGGTGTAATGGGGTGGGAGGGTTTTTTTAGGACTTGAAAGCTAATGGGCTGTGAGGGATGGATACAGTTTTGAGCCTGGGTGGATTGAAAGGTGGGTGATGGTGGCACTGGCTGAGATGGAACATTCCAGAAAAGCACGTTTTCTCGTTCGCATGGAGGAATAGATATGGCTGGAAGGGCGCCGGATCACTGCAGGGGGAGGGGACAGAGGGGCTGATGTGCCCCCTGCTCCAGCCTGAAAGCCCAGGGGTCCCCCGGCTGCTCTGACCACGTTTGCATGATCGAAAATCCTCCAGACAGAAGGGACCTCAGTGAGAACTCGGTTTCAAGTAGAGACCCCTGTCCTTCTGGAGGCGGGCGGGCCTCCTCCGAGATGCTGGAGAACGTCACCTACGGTCCCCTCCTGTGCTCCTGCGCACCTGCTGTACACACAGGCCAAGCTCAGCTCTCCCCCCACCTTCTGGGTGAGACTTTGGGCGCTGGGCACAGCTGGGTGTGCCTCCTGATTTGACCTGACCTGGCCTCATGTGGTCCTTCCATGAGACGCCCCTCCTTTGGTGACTCATACTCCCTGGTCCTGGCAAACACGGGAGTATGGACTGCCCAGCACAACCCTGCTCCTTGGCGAGGAAGTCCGCTGGCCTAGCTTTGACGTTTTGGATTTTCTTGGTGGCCATCAGGGTGCTGTGCACTGGTCCCCATAAGCCACACACATCAAAGTCTCTGAAGGGCTCGAGATGAGGGATGAGCTTGGGGAAGGGACCTCTCTCTCTCTCTCTCTCTCTTTTTGGCTGTGCCCTCAGTGTGTGAAAGTTCTTTGGGCCCGGGATTAAACCCTCAGCACAGCCATGACCTGAGCCACTGCAGTGCCAGTGCCAGATCCTTAACCCACGGGGCCACAAGAGGCCTCCTAGTCATTGCTTCATTATCCCTTTCACCCAGAAGGAGTGAGCTCATCGCACAGCTCTGGCTGAAATAGAATGTTTTTATAAAGTCCTTTTCAGAGTTCCCATTGTGGCTCAGGGAGTTAAGACTCCAGCTAGCATCCATGCAGATGCGGCTTAGATCCTTCACCTTGCTCAGCGGGTTGAGGATCCAGCGTTGCTGTGGCTGTGATGTAGGCTGGCAGCTGTACCTCCAATGAGACCCGTAGCCTGGGAACTTCCATACGCGGCCCTAAAAAACCAATCCTTTTCAACCTTCCCTCTTTTTCTCCACGCGTGTGGAGAGGGAGGTGCTGAGGAGCCATCTAATGGTTCATCGTGACATTGGTGTCACCCCTCAGCTTGTTATCCAACTGATGAGCTTGGTGTCGTGGCCAAAGCTCCCCTTCTAACATCTTGGCTTGTCACGACTTCTGAGCCAGGGGCGCTTCCGGCTAACTGGTTCACAGTGGCATCAATGTCTGCAGGGCACCTGTGCCCCGAGGGATGCGACCACAGCCTGTCATTAGAGAGACCTCGCGCCGCGGCTTGTGTTCCTTGTCACCCAGGTCTGTGCAGTCCTAGTGACCCCGTGTCTCTTCCCGCCAGACTGCATGTTCGGGAATGGGAAAAGGTACCGGGGCAAGAGGGCCACCACGGTGGCCGGCGTCCCCTGCCAGGAGTGGGCTGCCCAGGAGCCCCACAGACACAGCATCTTCACTCCAGAGACAAATCCACGGGCAGGTCTGGAGAAAAATGTAAGTCACCGTGACTTGGACTCTATTTTGCCTTTTGTTGACCGGGCTTGGCCAACGGCATCGATCCTCTGTTAGAGAAAGGCAGCCCGGCTGAGCTTGGGGCGGGGGGCAGGTTTCAGGGCCCAAGCCGGATCTGACCAGCCTCGGGGTGGGACGGCCGGGGAGCCTGGCAAAGCTCCACGCTTCTTGTCACTTCCCTCTGGGACATTTCCTGCCTGAGTTTATTATCGGGTGCTGTTTCCAGTTTCCAGTGTTCCTTCTCTAGGTTCTGGTGATCAAAGATGAGCTTCCTAACATTTTGGTTGGAAGTTTCTAGAAAACAACTGCACGGGCCCTTCGGACTCTGCTAGGGTTTCCCCTAGTCTCACACGCTCTGGGGGTGCTTTCCTCGGGGGGTGGGTGTGTAGAGGCAAAGGAAGACGTCGTCCCGGGCCAGGGGAATAAGCCATTCCGAAGCCACAGCCAACAAGCATCATGAATGGAAGGCTGAAGTGAACGTGGACAAGATGTCACCCACGTCCTCTCCGGCTGGGTCTCGGAGGTCCCCATGGGCATGAATGGTCCCCTGGTGGGGAGGAGCATTTATATTATCTCTACCTCGGAGTTCCCATCATGACTCAGCGGTAATGAACCTGACTAGTATCCACAAGGATGCGGGTTCGATCCCTGGCCTCACTCAGTGGGTTAAGGATCCGGTGTTGTGCTGAGCTGTGGTGTAGGTCACAGACACGTCTTGGATCCGGCGTTGCTGTAGGTTGGCAGCTGCAGCTCCGATTCTACCCCTAGACCGGGAACTGCTGCAAGTGTGGCCCTAAAAAAAAATAAAATAAAATTATCAAACCCTCTGAGGGTCTTTGCCCTTCCTCCGGGGGAGCGGCCACATGGCTGGAACGCCTTGTGGGCAAGGAGACATGACCCCTTCCATGCTATGCATCAGAGGCTCCACAAGCATCCTAAAAACTAACTTCGCCCCCTCCCTTCCAAAGGAACCTGACCTTCCATGGTCTAAAAACAACAGTGGGATAAGCGCCTGTCCTCGTGGTCCCTTCTCTGCCCTCTTCTGCCCCGTGTGTACCATCCCCTGCACACCTGCCTCTTTTTGCAGTACTGCCGTAATCCTGACGGCGACGACAACGGTCCCTGGTGCTACACGACAAACCCACAAAAGCTCTTTGACTACTGCGACGTCCCTCAGTGTGGTAAGTGGCCTTCTTTGGAGGGAGGAACAGACTTCCAAATAAGGGCAGTTATCATCCGCTTAAAATGGATCAGCAAGCCTCAGCTTGGGCTGAGTGCTTTGGGGCAGGAGAGGGTGCCCTCTCCCCAGAGTGCGCTCTTCATCATGGGCCTCTAGAATCTGTCCTGCACGGGGCCTCATTGGTTAGGCACCGCCCCTCTTTCCTTCGACGTTTTGAATACAATACATACAAAATCCTCCAGAAGAGGAAGCTTAGCAGTAATCTAATCAGACTTTGGACAGCTCCACTGAAGGCTCTGATGGCTGCTGGGGGATGCATGAAAAACAAACGGACAGTCACCCCGATCTGAAGTCTTCTCCTTTAGCAGCTGAGAAGTAAGAAAAAATGACAAACAGCAGGAAACAGCTCCACATATCAGGTGCATCATAAACCTGTAAATTATCATCCTAAGAATTCGATGAAAAGTAACGGGGCTCTTTACTAAGCCCTGGCTTCCTTTTATCCTAAAATGACTATTCATTGGCCATGCATCAGCCAGATAACTTCAGGAAAGCTTGTCTGGAGTTCCCGCTGTGCCATGGCAGGTGAAGGATCTGTTGCCGCATCTGTGGGGTAGGTCGCAGCTTCGGCTCGGATTTGATCCCTGGCCTGGGAACGTCCGTGTGCCACGGGTGTGGCCAAAAGAGAAAAAAAGAGAGAGAGAAAGTTTGTCTGTGTTCTTTCCTCGTGTCTCTGAGACTTTTCTAGGGAGTGAGAGGCTTGGATCAGGGGAAGGGGAGTTGGCTTTGGTTCTGAAAAGTCTGGGATAACAAGTCCTCGGTAGGTCTGGAGAGCAACGGAACCGCTCTGGTTCGGGCCTTATCTTACTGTCTGCTGAGCCACCTTTGCAGACAGGATCTGGTTCCCTGGAATCAGCCTGGACTTCTTTGGTGGTTTGGTAGCATGCGCTTGTGTCTGCCACTCAGAGGGACAGGCCGGAGGGGAGAAGGTGCGGCTACAAGGCCACTCGCGGGCACATCTGGAGGTTTGGGAGGCTGTTTGGGGAAGGGCTTAAGAGCATGGGAGCCACACTGTCAGGGTCTGCTTTGGGGCCACTCTGGGACAGCTGGGAGGAAGGAGTGACCGGGTGACAGAGGATTCTGCTGGTTGTTGTAACTGTGCTCTCTGGACTTAGGGGGAGTTTATAGCTGCCGTCCATGGCTGTGGCTGGGACTCGTGCACCTCTGATTCCCCCGGAGGAGCGGTGCATCCCAAGTGCAGCCCTCGGCCACCACTGGACCTCTAGGCTTCTCAAGTGTGGGTCGAGCCTGGGACCCCCTCCTTCCTCCACCCCCGTGCAGGAAAGAGGTTTGCAGATCAGAGCAAGTGATCTGATCACATGCCCACATCGTGATGGAATGGGGGACCCCACAGTCTGCTGGAAAAATCCTTTTTCTATCCCTTCTTTCTTCCGTCTCTACGAACCTGATTCTTTTCCGTCAGGTTCATAGAGATACCCGACTCGAGCGAGGATGCCGCAATGGCAGAAGAGGCTGTTTCCTTTGACGCCTGCGCACTGAAGTTTGTCTCCTACCTCCCCAGAACATCTCTGGGGCCTCTGCTGAACCTCCCAATGTAACGCCTTACATTCCCATCCATTAGAATACAAAGATGACAGACCCCAGCTATGTCCTTCTATCCAGCGTTCAGAGCAAAGCCTGGCATGCACCAGGCACGATATATATTTGAATACATATTTGGGTAAATAAATGAATGCAATCTCAAATCATAATTCCTCCAATATGTCAGGTCAGTGCTTCAAAGGGGGACTATCCCACGTTAAGGGGGTTTGGGTGTGTGGGTGCTTCTATGGTTTGGGCTAACTTCATTCAGATTTTTCAGAATGAGAAAGCTCTTTGAGGTATGACTTTTTTTTTCTATGTTATTTTCACTCTCTCTCTCTCTTTTTTTTTTTTTTTGTCTTTTGAGGGCCTCACCCACGGCATGAGGAGGTTCCCATTCCAGGGGTCGAACTGGAGCTGCAGCTGCCTGCCTACACCACAGCCACAGCAATGCCAGATCCCAGCCATATCTGCAATCTACATCACAGCTCACGGCAACACCGGATCCTTAACCCACTGAGCGAGGCCAGGAATCGAACCTGTGTCCTCAGGGATACTAGTCAGATTTGCTTCCACTGCTGAGCCCCAACGGGAACTCTGTTTTCTCTCTTTTCAAAAAAAATGTTTATTGCTCATTGTCTGAGAATTTTTGGCTTTCCTTTATTTAAGAGAGAAATTTCCTAACAATCATTTTTCTTAAAATTTCCAAACTTGACATTATTTGTAATTCACATGGAAAACTTATCTTTAAAATGAAAAATACCATTGATTAACTTTTTAGGCTACATGTAAACTTTCTTAAGCAGCACACCTGAAAAATTTGTGTAAATTTTCTGTTACTGAAACAAATGGCACCTTGCAAATTGCACAAGCAATAGCATTAAGTAAAACAGTTTGAAATCAGAGCTGTATTCTGTTCAGCCCAATATTCTGCTTCTCAGTTTTACTAGGTATAGTTTTTGTATAGTTTTTCTCTTTAATATTAACTTCAGAAATTGAAAGATGCCCACTTTACACCTAATTTTATTTATTTATTTCATTTCATTTCATTTTAATTTTTCTTTTTACGGCCACACCCGCAGCATATGGTAGTTCCCAGGCTAGGGCTCCAATCTGAGCTGTAGCTGCCAGCCTACACCACAGCCACAGCAATGCAGGCTCTGAGCCATGTCTGTGACCTACACCACAGCTCATGGCAATGCCAGATCCTTAACCCACTGATTGAGGCCAGGGATCAAACCCACGTCCTCACAAACACTGCGTTGGGTTCTTTTTTTTTTTTTTTTTTTTTTTTAGTACTTGTATTTTCTTGAAAGAAAAGGGTTCTGTCTTACCTACCACCACTTTTGAAACTTAGAAAAAGTCTTTCAAAAGATACTTGTAATTTTACAATTTAGTTCAGGGCTTGGGATGTCAGAAATTCAGTGCTTTTGCTGTGAGCTGTGACTTTCTCATGAGTGGCTCTTGTTCACATCTTCAGATGCAAATTTTCCCCCCTTTTGCCACAGTAACCTCTTCATTTGATTGCGGGAAGCCCAAGGTGGAGCCAAAGAAGTGTCCTGCGAGGGTGGTAGGTGGGTGTGTGTCCATCCCACACTCCTGGCCCTGGCAAATTAGCCTTCGATACAGGTAACAGCATTTCCAGAAACAATTTGTTCCATCTTTTCTGTAAGCCCTGCAAACCCTTTCTACAACCGCGCTAAATCCACACAGCTTTGTATGTGTAACTGCCTCTAAGTTCTCTTCAGGAGGAAGGCAAACGATAGAAATAAAAAACCTTTTTCTATGTTCTTTTTAAAATTGAAGTGTAGTTGCCGTGCAGTAAAAGTTACAGGTGTGCAGTATAGTGATTCACCGTTTTTAAAGGTTATATATACTCCATTTATAGTTATTATAAAATATCAACTGTATTCCCCGTGTTATAAAATATATCTTTGTAGCTTATTTTATTTTATTTTTTGTTTTCTTGACATTTCTTGGGCCGCTCCCGTGGCATATGGAGGTTCCCAGGCTAGGGGTCTCTTTGGAGCGGTAGCCACCAGCCTAAGCCAGGGCCACAGCAACGCGGGATCCGAGCCACATCTGTGACCCACACCACAGCTCACGGCAACGCTGGATCCTTAACCCACTGAGCAAGGCCAGGGATCAAACCCGCAACCTCATGGTTCCTAGTCGGATTCATTAACCACTGAGCCACCACGGGAACTCCCTTTGCAGCTTATTTTATACCAATCAGTTTGCACCTCTTGCTCCCGCACCGCTATCTTGCCCCTCCCCCTTCCCTCTCCCCACTGGAAACCACCAGTTTGTTCTCTGCATCTGCGGGCCTGCTTTTTGTTGTTGTCGTTACCTCTGTGCTATGTTCTTTAGCTTGAAAACAGTCCGAGTTAGAACTTTTTCCTTGACCCGAGCCGCTGTCATCAAAACGTGTAGATGTGGTAATTTACCCTACGATCCAATATTGCTGGAAAAGTATCAAAGATGCCTCGAGGGTCTCTAGAGATGCCCACTGCTGCTTTGCAAAACAAAGAGAAAGGGATATTTTTAGAAACGAGACCCCTGAGGGGTAGAGACAAAATTACATCCCAGATACAGAGTCTCTCTCTCTTTAGTTTGGTGAATTACCGTATTTAATCAAAGGGTGTCCACCCCCTTCGCAAACACATCTTCCTCAGGGCAGCTCAGGGTCGCCACAAAGTAAGAGCCATCAGTCCGCATCCTACTGGCCCCATTGCAGCGGCATTCGTCTTTTAATAAGTCCGTTTTCCGGGGCCTCCTTTAAAGCAGGGGCGAGAAACAGGCTAATCTGCCTGTGGGTATTGCTGCCTCGCCGCAGTCCTGCACCAGTGCGCATGCGCTCACCATCGCGCCTCCTCTTTCCTTGAGGGATGCTGCGGATAAACACCTCCATCACCGCTGCGCGGTGGGCTCTTTCCTGATTGACCCTTGCCCTGCTCGCCACCATTCACTTACTGCTGGTGTCCTTTTCATTATGATGGGCTCTGAGCGGCTCACAAATATTTCATGAGCTACCTGGTGCCTAAGTGGTAATGATTTAGGGGACTTCCCCAAAGCGAACTTTCTTAGGTAAATTAGCTGATGCCTGTGAGTTGTGGCCATTCAGAATCTCATACTCCTGGAAGAACGACTCATCGGGTCCTGCCTAGATCTTGTCAAAAAGAAGGAGACTTCAGGGAGCTGGAGTCCAGGGCCAAAGGGTGAAAACCACGGACGTGGGAAGCCATGGGGGTTTGCTCCCCGGGGGACAGCACTCTCCAGCCACCTCCCAGAGTAGACTGGGTGACCTGCAGAGCCCGCCACGTGAAGCTCCTCCCACCCCTGTGATGCGCTGGTAGCTTTGTCCCTTGGGACCCTTAGCGGTATCAAAGTGGAGTGAACACTTCTCTCTGGCTTCCCGTAGACTAAATCATCAGATCTGAGCTAAAATTCTGGCACATTTTCCTTCTAGGTACAGAGGGCACTTCTGCGGAGGCACTTTAATATCCCCGGAGTGGGTGCTGACTGCTAAGCACTGCCTGGAAAAGTATGTTTAGGGGAAAACTGATGCTGAGACTTACTTGTCTTAAAGGCTTCCTGCCGCCTCTGCCTCTCTCCTTCCGTTTCCTTGTCTTCTCCCCTCCCGCCCTTCCCTCCTCTCTCCTCCCCTCCTGTCGTCTTTCTCCCTCCTCCCTCCCTCCTTCCCTCCTTCCTTCCTTCCATGGCAGTGACACTGGGGACCAGGGAATGGATGTGAAGGAGCCTGAGGCACAACTGTCAGGGCCACTAGAGAGGAGAGGGTGTTTTTAGAGAAACCAAGCAGACTGACCCCATTCTGGCAGGTTGCAGGATCCGTGGCAGGATGGGTCCTTCACCAGGAGAGGGGTCCAAGTCCCCAGTCCTCTGACAAGGGTGTCTGTCCCTGTGCTGACTTCGGCCCTTGTTTCATTCTTCCTCTGTGTTCCATAGTGGACAGGTTCAGGTAAACCCGGACTTTTGTTTCTTGCCATACAGCGATCTCTGATTAGAGATATCGGAGCAGGGAAAAGATACAAGGTTTATGGCTCCCAAGGGCCCCGACGAAGGGCTGGCCTCTATTTTGCTCCTAAGGTCATTGTCTTCTCTAGGTCCTCAAGTCCTTCATCATACAAGGTCATTTTGGGTGCACACGAAGAGTACCACCTTGGAGAAGGAGTTCAGGAGATAGACGTGTCCAAGCTGTTCAAGGAGCCCTCTGAGGCGGACATAGCCTTGCTCAAGCTGAGCAGGTACTGTTTGCCTCTGGCTTCCACCCTCCGAGCTGTGAGAACGTTTGCTCAAGGCTGGGTTTTAGGGGCCACAACAGAATGGGGGGCGGGGAGGGGTGGCACTGTCTAGGGCCCCCAAGGCTTTGGGCTTTGGGAAGAGTGTTGACCTTCGCCTGGCCTCTGCCCTGCCTGCCTCGTCCTAGCCGTCATCATCGTCATGACAAAGGGACCGTGACTCAGTTTCCCCATGTGGACAAAGAGCAAGTTCAAACCTGAGGTAGAGGTACCCCTCGCATGCTCTCCCTTCACGCTCCCCAGCCTGCTAATAGCTGTTCATAATCAGAGGATTATTCAGTTATTCCAGGTTGATTCCCTCTTCAACCTCATAATGTACATGGGGAATCATTTGAGGTCATGTGTTTCAAAGCACTTGGAGAAGGCCGTGTGAACACACACACACACTCACAGGTGCAAATCCTTCCTTTTCCGCTTGGGGTTTCTGTATCCTCTTGCAATGGTGTTTGATGAAGCCTGACAAAAAAATGAAGAATTTGTTTATGTCGCTTAAAGTTAGCAGTATTTGGAAACAGGTCCCAGCAGAGACAGCTAAGTAAACAAACAGCTATTTTGAGAAGAGGCGCAGTTGGGAGAGTCGGCCGGGTGCACAGAGCACATTAGCTGTGCCTGGTGGATTCCACGTAACACTGGGGTGGCGGTGATGGGGCTGGGGATGGCCAGGCCAGCGCAAGGCCAGCGGTCAGGCATCTGAGTGGGGCCTGCTGGGTCTAGTCAGAAACACTTCACACATTTTCTGGGTCAGTAAACGCAGGAGTGCCTCCCTGGGGGGGTTGGACACTCTAGAAAGGGAAGAAAGGGCTGAGCCTAAAAGAATAACTGATTCTTCTCTTTCTTCCATGGCCTCTGGGGCCATCCGCAAGCTCTGATCCTTGAACAAATAATTTAATGGAGTTCCAATCGTGGCTCAGTGGAAATGAACCCGACGAGTGTCCATGAGGATGCGGGTTTGATCCCTGGCCTTGCTCAGTGGGTTAAGGATCCAGTGTTGCCATGAGCTGCTGTGTAGGTAGCAGATGTGGCTTGAATCTGGCATTGCTGTGGCTGTGGTGTAGGCTGGCAGCTGCAACTCCATTTCCGGCCCCAGCCCGAGAACTTCTATGTGTTGCAGGTGTGGCCCTAAGAAGCAAAAAAAAAAACAAAAAACAAAAAACAAACAAAAACAAAAACAAAAACAAAAACCCAATAATAATTTAGTAAACTTGGGGTCCTGGACATGTTCTCTGAGGGACTGATACATATGAGCTTTTGGGTCCCCCACACCCCAAGAGTCTGAGGCACTGGCATTTCATAGGGGCCCCTATGATGTGACATCAGTGGGTCACTCCATGTGAGGGGCTGGGTCTGTTCTGCTCCCAGCCTCCAAGAGGATGTGTCTGCTTCAGAGTCGGAGGCGGTGATGACTCTTCATCAAAATAGGGCATTTTTCACCTCCGATGGTTTTTCTGCTTGAACTTACTAAAAACAATCAAGCCTAAAAATCGAGGTTCTCAGGCTTGATTCCCTGGAATTCGAAGGCACGTGAAGGGTCTTTGAAAACAGGGCTACTTTGCTTATGCCAGGTGCTTCCTTTCCATCGTCTTTCATTGGGTGCCTAGCGTTATACCGGATTCTTAGAGCCATGCTGCTGTAACATTTATGGGTGAGGGACCTGAGGACCCAAAGATGGAGCAGCTTGCTCGTGGTGACACAAGGCACTTGCTATAATGAAAGCCCTGTGATTGTATGTCTGCCGGGCAGGCCACCTACTGATGGACACTCTCTTAACTTGCTCAAGAAGCGTGTGCCTGATAGAAAATGTCCACAGGGCCGGCATCGACGTGAAAAGTCTCTGTCGTCCCTGCCCCCACCTCTAGTTTCTTGTCCACACCTTGCGTCTTGCTAACAACACATTCTATTTGTTTGGTTCATAAGATACGACAGGCAGTCCTGAGGGTGAAAAGCAAAGCCAGGAAATAACCAGCTTGGAGGGGTCCAGGGCTTTGGGACAGGTGGCATCTTCTTGTGGTGACCAGCGGATAAATGGCGGACGTCACGGATGAGCAGGGCAGTCAAGTGTAACATTTGGTGTTGTCCTTTCAGCCCTGCCGTCATCACTGACAAGGTAATCCCGGCTTGTCTGCCAACCCCGAACTATGTGGTCGCCGACCGGACAGCGTGTTACATCACTGGCTGGGGAGAAACCAAAGGTAAGCCAAGCTCCGTGATTCCCATGAGGGGCTGGTTTTGACCTGCAGCCTGCAGGAGAAAACCTGCACTTGCACCAATTTCTATCAGTGAATGAGGTCCACCCCCTACAGGCTTTGGGCACCTGCCTCTGTCTCCATAATGAGCCATCAGGGGACATGGACAGAGGGAGGGCTAGTGTTTCTTGGAGACTCTTAACCCATAAATTCGATGTTAGTGTTGTGTTCCCAGGTAAGGAGGGTTTTCACACAAGCCCACGAAGTAAGGGTGTTGGATTATTTTTCACAGCACGTTGATCGCACAGAGTCCAGGTGGGGCAGAAGGACAGCTGAGGGGAAGAAGGAAAGATCCCAGTTCTAGGCTGGTCTTTGGCCTTGGCCGATGGGGGGGAGGGGGGAGAGGAAACGTTTGTGCGGGACCCCGTATCAGCGCCTGACCTCTGTTGGGGAATCCCTCCTCCTCTTTGCGGTTTGCCCTGCATCATATCTTTATCGTCATTATTATTTCCTTCAGACTAGCAACAGTGTAGAATGTACTAGATCTCTGCCTCACTTTCTCAGAGGTGTTGGTGAGGCCTCGGAGTGGGAGGGAGAAGCCCTGGAAAATCATTCTGACTCTGCCACTAGCTGGGCAGACCAGTCGGGTCACCTTACCTCTTTGTAGCATTCGGCTTCTGAGCCATCACCTGTAAAATCAGTGTATTCCCATTGCTGTCTCCCTGGTAGTCTTCGGCATAAGCTTTCACTTGAAGAAAGGTTTTTGGACTTTTAAAAAAAAACGACTGGTCTCGATCATTTTAAGATTATCTTCCTTCTCGTTGCCCTTTTCCTACCATGTTTAAAACCTGGCCTCTTGGATGTCCCGGGTCCCCTTTCTGCAGGTGGAATCTGTGAGCCTTGAGGGGCAGGAAGGGGACACTTGGCAAAGGAAGGGTCACGGTGGATGTGCCGAGGTCTTGTATTATAAAAAACGTAAATGCCACAAGACCCCGAGAGTTGGATATTTTTGTTCCGCTCTTGCAAAGAGGGATCCCGGCTCAGAGAAGGTGCAGGGCAGTAGCGGAACCCTTGGTCGTGGTGGGGGGCAGGGGGGCAGACAGACCTGAGTCCAAGCCCCAGCTCCTACTTCTCAGCTCCAGATCCGAAGAAAGGGCACAAACTCTTCTTGCACCTGTTCCTCAGCTGGAAAATGGGCTGCAGGGCCGGGCTGGGGACAGTGGGCGCGTGTGCGGAAGGGGATGCTGAGGCCTGTTAATGGCAGCGTGCACGTGCTCCCGTGCAACCCTCTGCAAGTGGCTGAAAATCCAAGGCATAAAGGGGAGATTCTTAGTGAGCTGCCAAGTCTGCTGGCTCATATGATGGCCCTGGCCCAGTCCCTCTCCCTCCGGGAGGTGGGCACCTTTTTTGACCAAAGCGGCGCATCCCCGGCAGCTCTGATGGCGCAATGGCTGCCCTCCTGCTCATCACTGGGCGGGAGGAGGACGGGGCTGCTCCTTTAGGCGCCTGCCCGCAATAGCCTGCCCGGCTCTGATAGGCCCGATGGGTCATGTGCACGCTGTCAACCTATCCCGATGCTCAGACCTGTGTCCCCTCCCCAGAGACGCCCACTCCCATCCAGGTGGGGCAGCGAGGCAGGGCAGGAATCCTTCCACAGGACGATGAGAGGTGGGGTGAAAGGCTTCTCCGTAGCCAGAAAACCAACAGATGTTCTCCACAATATCTAACTGATTAAAGCATGGACTTAAAATTACACAGCTCTGGGTGTGAGTCCTGGCCCTGGCCTCTTCCATGGGATGTTAGGAAATCATTTACCCTCTCCATGCCTCAGTTTCCTCATCTGTACCACCCTATAAGGTCATCGTGAGGATGAAGATAATGCCTAGGAAGGGCTCAGTGCTGCGGAGATGATATTTTAGCAGCTCCTGTGCTTCTTCTGTGACCACCACCACCAGCATCCCCACCTCCACCACCATCATCACCACCATCATCTTCACCACATCATCACCATCATCACCACCCCCATTCCCATCATCACCATCATCACACCACCACCACCATCCCCACCACCACCACCATCATCACCACCACCACCATCCCAACCATCTCCATCATCACCAACATCATCCCCACCACCATCTCCATCATGGTCATCACAATCACCATCATCACCATCGTCTTCAACATCACACCACCATCATCACCCCCACCATCTTCACCACATCACCACCATCATCACCACCACCATCTTCACCACATCATCACCATCACCACCACCATCCCCATCATGGTCATCACCATCACCATCATCACCATCGTCTTCAACATCACACCACCATCTTCACCACCACCACCACCATCATCACCACCATCATCACCACCATCATCCTCACCACATCATCACCATCATCACCATCGTCTTCACCATCACCATCATCACCACCACCATTCCTATCATCACCACCATCATCTTCACCACCATCACCACCATCATCACATCGTCTTCAACATCACACCATCATCACCCCCACCATCCTCACCACATCATCACCATCATCACCACCACCATCCCCATCATGGTCATCACGATCCCCATCATCACCATCGTCTTCAACTTTACACCATCATCACCACCACCATCTTCACCACATCATCTCCACCATCATCACCCCACCACCACCATCACCACCACCATCCTCACCACATCATCACCATCATCACATCACCACATCATCATCATCTTCACCATCATGATCAACCCCCCCCCCACTGCTGTCACTATCATCAGCAGACATCACAAAGCCCATGTGTAGCTGAGCCCTGATGAAACCCAGGCCTGCCAGATGCCCCCAAGCCCATTCACTCTTTCGTCTGTCCCATGGCCACCCACACGTCTCTGAACACCAGCCTGCAGCAGGCCCCCCCGGCTCTCCAGGCCTCATCTGAATGTCTAACTGAGAAAATGATTCTCAATATATTCATTGGACCAGGAGTCACAAAATAGGAGTCAAGTCTGTTTATCAATTTTCTGTACGTCACAGTAGTGCCATCGAATCAAGGTCCTCGGCCTGCCTTTGTGAGGTCGCAATTCTCCCCTTCAGCCTCTAGACGTTCCCTGACTTCCCTATTCCAAAGCAAGGGGGTGCTGATGTCGAGGCGGTCGTTCAGGTCAGCCCTTCATCAGCAATCGCTGGCCACTTTCAGGGACCTGCTTCTGCCTCCCCTCCACCACATCCCTAGGTTACCTGGGGCACCTGAGGCCCTTAGAAATGCCATCTCCACTGTGGCCACGGGGTGGCAGCACCACTGCACAGACCACAAGGACTTCCCCTCCACGAATGGATTTGTCCCTATCAGCATATTGTCTGCTTTGCTCAGAAAGCAGATTTAAGAACCAGATACTTGAATAAACTACTTTTCAGCAAAAAACAAAAACGAAAACAAAAACCAACTTCGAGAAAGGCTGCTCCCTCCTCCTAGCCACTCAATTCAAGTAATACACCTGTCAGCCGGTGCTTCTGTGGTCGGGACCGTCCCCCCCGGGGGCTCTAAGCAGCCAGCGCTGGGACTAGTCCCTCCTTTCCTCTTAGTGCTGCTGCCAACTCCAGATGGAGGGTAAGTTTTCCAAACGCAAGTTCACGCAAAGTCTCTGGAGGAGAAATGGTACCTTCTTTCTTGGCCGTTCCATGCTGGCAAGACAGACATTTTGCAAAACCGTGAAAGCTGGGCTTGCAAAATCGGAAAACTGGATTATGTGTGAAAAGCATACTGCGACCTACCTGGGTGTGTCCATCTGGAAGACGTCATTTCTCCTTGTGATTTTGCAAGGGTTCTGTTTCCATTTGCCAAAGTGGGAAAGCAGTTCTTCCTCACACACAAAAGAAATACAGTGAGTGAAATAAACGCGTAGATGAATGTTCACTGTCCCTAATTGGAAAAGAAACGTAGACGAGGAAATGAATGAAGGACGCGCTCTGCCGTTTACATTAAGAAATATTTTTAAAATCGTAGAAACCACGTACTCAGAAGGGTGTTGCGTGGCGATTTTTCCCCCAGTGGCATTTGACACGGTTACACCCTTTTAGAAAACAGTTGGCAATGCTATCGAGAGCCATAAATGTGTCTATATAATCTCTGGGACTTCAGACTTAAGAAAATACTAAGGAATATGAATAAACTGTATCAACAAAGACATGATGGGTTGAGAGCAGCTGTAGGAGCCAATGAGCCTGGTGGTGAAGAATTTGAACAATCATTGCAGACCCAAGTTCAAATCCCAGTTCTCCCACTTACCTGCTGGGTGATCTTGGGCCAAATACACACCCTTCCTCAGCCTCCGTGTCCTTACTGTACGATAGGAATGTCACACGTGCCTAGGTCATCGGGCTATTGTCAGGATTAAAGGGCCTGCACACATCATGAGTGGTGCCTGAGAAGGATCTCAGTAAATGACAGTTCTGCTGCTTCTTTTTATGTTGTGGTAAAAAAAAAATCTAAAATGGAAAATGACTCTTGACCTGTTCTGCAGAGGACAGGGCTGTGGCCTTGAGTCCCTTCACAATGCTGTGGCGTCACCACTGTTTACAGAACCCTTGCCCCAACCCAAAAGGAAACCAAGCCTGTGAAGTGGTCACCCCCTCCCATATTCATGATAAAGATCATAGCATTATAAAAGTCCTTATGCTATAATGTTGTATGAAAAAGATGTGCAATATAAGTAGTAGAAGAAGCATTTAAAAATCCTGAAAGAGAATACATAAAAATAGCAGCGCCAGCATTTCTAAATCCCTCCTATTGATTGATTGATTGATTGATTTAGGCCTCACCTGCAGCCTATGGTTCCCTGGGCCGGGGATCAAACCTGCACCAGCAGCTACCTGAGCCATCAGATCCCTAACTTGCTGCACCACAGCAGTAACTCCTCAATCCCCCTTTATATATGAAAAATAAATTTCCTTTTTTTTTTTTTTCCTTTCTTTTTTGGCTGCCCTGGCCATATGGAGTTTCTGGGCCAGGGGTCAGATCTGAACTGAAGTTTTAACCTATGCTACAGCTGCAGCAACAACAAATCCTTAACCCATTGTGCCAGGCCAGGGATCGAACTTGCATCCTGGTGTTCCAGAGATGCCGCTGATCCCACAGCACCACAGCGGGAACTCCAAAAATAAATTTCTTTAGTGTTAGGAAAAAAAACCCCGAAAACCAAAAAATGGCAACACAAACAAACCTCAGCCCAGATTAAATAAGTCTAGGTCTTGGGAACATGAAATCTTAACGTTTATACTCAAGGGTCAAAAAAAAAAAAAAAAAAAGAATTCTAGTAGTATTGGGAACTGAATCCTTGCTTTATCCACCCTCACGGACAAACAAGAGATCTGTCACTGCTGCTCTGTTGTTCTGGAAGTTTCGTTTCAACATGAATTCAATCCAGTAAGCATGCCTCTAAACTGTTTTAAATACAGGCACGTACGGCGCTGGCTTACTTAAGGAAGCCCGGCTGCCCGTGATTGAGAACAAAGTGTGTAATCGCTACGAGTATCTGGGCGGGAAGGTCAGCCCCAACGAGCTGTGTGCGGGGCATCTGGCTGGAGGCATCGACAGCTGCCAGGTAGGAAGAGACTAAAGGGAGCCAAGTCCGTCTCGTGGGGGCCTCTTTTGGCCCCTGAGACATCGCAGCCCCTAAAAGGCAACGGTGTCAATGGAGGGCTACTGTCTGGATGTCACCCAGAAACCTTTTAGGCGTGATTCGGATCCTCTAAGGTGGTTTCTTGGGCCTTGCCTTCCAGACGGGCTGTAAGGGCCACAGCCTGCGCACCTGCCTCTGGGAGGGCGCCAGCGGGTGGGACCAGGACGCCGGGACATGGCCTTTCCAGTAGGGAAGGGAGGTGGGTGTAAGACGGAGACCCCCTGCACCTCTTTTCCACCTCTGCTCTCCCTAAAAGAAACCCCAAGGCTTGGAGGGATGAGTACAGTTTTCATGAGGGATTCCCCTCCCCCACCCCTGGAAACACCAAATGGTCTGGTTTTGTTGAATAGACTTTGCCAAGTGGACTAAGCGCAGCAGATGTTCGAGTAATACGTCACTAGGTTCCCTTTCGACTGGAAAGGAGTGTTCAAAGAGTGGGAAAACGGGCATGTGGGGAGCAGAAGGATGCTATCCCATCATGAAAAGGATGCAAGCTTAATCCTTCATGGCTTTTCTCCTCCCTCTACAGGGTGACAGCGGAGGGCCTCTGGTGTGCTTTGAGAAGGACAAATACATTTTACAAGGAGTCACTTCTTGGGGTCTTGGCTGTGCGCTCCCCAATAAGCCTGGTGTGTATGTCCGTGTTTCAAGGTTTGTTACTTGGATTGAGGAAATAATGAGAAGAAATTAATCCGATGGGAAACAGCGGGAAGTCTCAAGGGATCTGGAAGCTGGACCTTGCGCAGGGAATTCAGCTCAGAAATAATTGACACTAATCTAAATGAGGCACTGTCCTTAGCTACCATCTACTGGCACATTTGTGTGTGTGTGTATTGTTGTGGATAACTTTTTCCTGCCCATGGACTGCTGGATTCTCTAATAATAAGGCAATGCAGCTATGCCACTTGTTGAAAATAAACTGTACTTCCTTTAACGTTTTGATTTTCATCGTTGTCATGTCCTCATTCATTCTGCCCATTTTCAACGAGGTCACTCTTCAAGACTTGAGTGACCTGGTTCTTTCTCAGAAGCGCAGAGAACTAGGAAGCCTGCAGGATCAGGAAGTCACCTTATATTTACTTTTCGCCGGAAGATGCCTTGACACACAGCTTAAATGTCTTTATTCCAGGCACAGGGGTGACAGATTTTAAAGCTGCAACACAGATGGGGGAGTGTGAGAACAAAGGCTATTCTTGGGGGTGAAATCTGTCACTGACGACTTCACTTGAGCCCAGCACAGGGAACACTGGGCAGAGAGTCATTACGGAGAAGGGAAGTGGGCAGCAGTAGTGTAATAATACGAGACAGGGAGGGAGCGGGATGGACGGGGAGTTCCATTTAAATGGATAAGCAGTGAGGTCCTGCTGTACAGCCCAGGGAACTATATCCAGTCTCTTGGGATAGAACCTGATGGAAGATACTCTGAGAATAAGAACATGCATGACCGGATCACTTCGCTGGACAGCACAAATTGGCACAACATTGTAAATCAACTACACTTTAATTAAAAAAAGAAAAGAACAAAACAAAACAGAAACAAGACCAGCCAGGAGGCTGCGTGTTACTCTGGGTCCCATGTGAGTCTAGGGATGGTACCAAGAGCCTGGCAAGGCGGCGTGAACACACGGCGAAGGCAGCCCCTTCCTTTCCGCTCGTAGCTGGCTGCCCACGTACGCGGCGCTCTCTTCATTCGCATGGCAAAATCGTTTTTACAGTCACTCAGGTTCAGAAGGAAGAGAAAGAATGAAAATTGGTTTCTCTTGACCATGTGCATTTTTTTATTGTGGTCAGAACCCCACATGTCACCTCAAAATACAATTCAAAGGTGACAGTATCAACGAACAACCATCATTCCACAGCAAAGAGAAATGCAAAGGAAGCAGAACGCAAGTGAGTGTGGAGGGAGGCTGGATGCAGCCCCGCGTCCTCAAAGACTGTGTTTATTTCATTGAAAAATAAAGCGTTCACACTCCATCCCGATGCGCTTTAAGGGCCGAAAACGTACTTTATGATGAGCATGTACACCGCATACATCGCCACGTGTTCACATAGAAATTTTCTTCCTTACTGGCAGGATTTTCCTTTGGTTCCCATTTTGCGTGTCCACCCAAACCAATTCATTACCCGATTCTGTGTTAAGATACACACTGAAGCTGAAAGCGTAACAAATATAGAACACAGACCATCATAAAGACAGCATATGTGTACTTAAACTCCACATTTCAAAAGTCTCAGTAATAGCATTCCCATTGTGGCTCGGTGGTAGTGAACCCAACTAGGATCCATGAGGATGTGGGTTCGATCCCTGGCCTTCCTCAGTAGGTAAAGGATCCGGCGATGCCATGAGCTATGGTGTCCGTCACAGACTCAGCTCGGATCCTGCATTACTGTGGCTGTGGCATAGGCTGGAACCTGCAGCTCCGATTTGACCCCCAGCCTGGGAACCTCCATGTGCCATGGGGGCAGCCCTAAAAAAAAAATAGACAAAAAAAAAAGTCTCAGTAACAAAAAAATAAAGATCAAATCCCTTATTAGTACCTACAAAGGCATTTACAAAGCTTCTGCTAATTCTTTTAAGCATGGGTAGCATCAACCCTTCTGTTAAATTAAAATGTAAGCTTCTTCCCGAGACAAGTTAAAAGTGTCAGGATCGAATGGGGTCCGTCCATCTTTTTCACTCCTGACCACGGGCCCCATCACAGGACAGAACTCACAAACAGAAGATAAATATCCCTTTATGAGTCAAATCCTAAGACCTGTGAGATCCTAATCCATGGGTTTACCCATCAAAAACTGAGTTTGTGGCTCCAGGTGGCCGGGAAAGGAGGACCTCAAGTTCACTGTTAGAAATCCAAGCACCTGGAACCATAGAGCGGATTTGTTCTTACTGACGGAACAAGGCTGAAGGTGCCTGCGACCCCGGGTGCCGACGGAGCTCCAGGGGAGACCAGAGAGCAAGGCTTGGAGCCACGTGACCCCAGGCCCTTGGCGTCAGAACCTTTTACTAACAGGATTCCCAGGTCTTCCGGCCAGGAATCCTCAGGTCACGCAGACCAGAGCCTCCGCTTCTGGATCAGGTTTGATGAACCCGTTTCGGGATGTCCTTTCTGGATCCTCGGTTCGCTCATCCTGCACTCTTGATGGAACTGTCATGAGATCTCGATGGGGCTTTGCTCGTCTCTCTGTAACCCCGGGGGTCGGAGACACCGCCCCGAGTGAGAAAAAACCTCCAGAGGAGCTGTGCTCGCAGCAGGCTCTTGGCTAAACCAGCCGCATGTTACATGTTCCCAGAAACTTCCACAGCATGTAAGTCCTAATTCATCCCACGTCATAGAAAAATACTCTGGGTAGTCCGAAGGTCTTTGTAAAGTATTAAAAACACTGGGAGCTGCGCAGCTGAAATGGACACACAGGCGTCTCTGAAAGGCACGTCGGTTCCTGGGGAGGGGGTGCGGGGGGGGGGGTGCTGCCTGGAGAGACTCGTCCTTCTGTCTCCGGTGGGGCCTCAAAGGTGAGAGCCCGAAACTTGGGTTGTGTTTTTCCTGCCACATTTACAGGAGTACGGACTAACAAAACAAAGGAGAAAAGAGAAAATCCTTATGAAAGATTATCCACTTCCTTAGAAGAAAATCATTCTGTTACTACTCAGTATCATAGCTGATTTTGATGGAATACACTCATGCTTAACTTTTCATAAAAACCCAGCTCATGGAGTTCCCGTCGTGGCGCAGTGGTTAATGAATCTGACTAGGATCCAGGAGGTTGCAGGTTCGATCCCTGGCCTTGCTCAGTGGGTTAAGGATCCAGCATTGCCGTGAGCTGTGGTGTAGGTTGCAGACGCGGTTCGAATCCCGTGTTGGTGTGGTTCTGGTGTAGGCTGGTGGCTACAGCTCCGGTTGGACCCCTAGCCTGAGAACCTCCATGTGCTGTGGGAGCGGCCCTAGAAAAGGCAAAAGGACAAAAAAAACAAACAAACAAACAAAAAAAAACAAAAACCCAACTCAAAAGGAACAAACATAACCGTCTCTCAGCTCATTTTACCCCAACGTCAGACCCTAGGCAGGGACTAATTAGCATTACGGCATATCTAAATTCTTGATGAATTTCTACTAACAGATGGTTTAGAGATGAGCTGCTGATGTACACGAAAAGAAGCAGAAATGATAAAATGTGCCACTTTTACAAGGGAAAATGCCAACAGGTTTCAGTCCCTTGGGGCTAAGTGTTTTGTTTTTGTTTTCTTTCCCCCAGAGTAGTAACTATAGAAGGCCATTCATGTGCTTAACTTGCAGAACCGTAAGTGAGGCTTTGGTTCCATGTTTTTCCAAGGGTAGGGTCTAGGCATCGTGAATTAATTCACCCCATTTTTAATACGGAAAAGTTACAAACAGAAAAAAAAAAAAATCCGAAAAACATTTGTGCATGTTGGATTTTTGTTGGCCCGATTCTTCCTGTTTCTATACTGGTTGGATAATAATTTTCCCACACACACCCGTCAGAGGGTCCTCTCGCCTCCAAAACGCCATCGCTTCCGACTGTTTCATTCTCACTTGGATGCGACTGAGTTGATAGACGAGCCCTGACCCCAGATCACTTCCTCCTCCCCTGCTTTCTCCTGATGAGTTTGAAAATCCGACCCCGACTGGGCTGGGGATCAAGAGCGAGTGTCCCCACTCTCATGATTGAAACAAGCGGCGGTAAACAGAGCCGAGTCAGAGAGAAGAACTCAGGAGTTCCCTGGTTGCCCAGCGGGTTAAGGGATCCGGCACCGTCTCTGCTGTGGCTCGGCTTTGATTCCTGGCCTGGAACTGCTGCATGCCGTGGAGAGTGGGAGCGAGGAGGAGGAAGAGGAGGAGGAGGAATTCTGTCCCTCTTGCTGGAGTGTTGGCACAGTGTGTCCCCAGATGCTCAGGAACAGGGCTCGCAGCACGGAGAGTCGGACGTCTCGAGGCTCCAATGACACATTCACAGGCTTGTGCCACCAACAGTCAGCCCTGAGCCCCTTCTTACTTTCGACCCTATGATCCTGGCCAGGACACTCTCGTGGGTGTCCCAGCCCTGAACACCCTCCTTTAGGGGCACCTCAGCCCAGGAGGAGTTACCCCCAAAGTCTGGATGTGTGGTTGGAAGGTCACCTGCTTTCTCCGCACCATCTCTCCAGCTGCGCTTTACCTTGAATATGCTGCTTTCCTTTGGTGGCTACAACTGGGGGGCAGGGTTGGGCCCCCACCTTGCTCTGGCCCCCACGCCCTGATACAAACAAAATACTGGTCTGTGATGACACAGCCAGCAAAGTGTTTATCCTTCTGGATGCAGCAAGACCTCGTAACCTCAAGAAGAGAGTTTTCACGGTTTCTGTGCAATTCTGAGCTGGGTTTCAGTGTATAAGTGGCAGTGTCTTAAAAAGAGTCTTGCGCCTCTCCTCGAAGCTCATGCAGCACTGTTTTAAGTAAAACATAGGTAGAACTTTGGTTGAGGAAGAAGCCTTTACCTCTCTGTTCACTTGGAAACAAGCTTAAGAAGCGGATGGGGTCACTTTAAGGGCCGAAAGTCCACCGGTGCCCTGCTTGGCCAGTCCAGCTGGCGCCGGCCCCTGGGCTACGAGCTGCTGCTGTGGTCCTGCGTGCACTGAGAAGCCTTTCTTAGGAAAGTTCTGAGATGACTCATCAACCTGGTTTTTCAAAATAGCATCAAGAAATAGGACAGGTGTTCCCACTGTGGTGCAGTGGGAAAGAACCTGACTACGATCCATGAGGACGTGGGTTTGATCCCAGGCCTCAGTGGGTTAAGCATCCAGCATTGTCATGAGCTGTGGTGTAGGTTGCAGCTGCGGCTGGGATCTGGCGTTGCCGTCTGTGGCTGTGGTGTAGGCTGGCAGCTAGTGCTCCAATTTGACCCCTAGCCTGGGAACTTCCATATGCCACAGGTGCAGCCCTAAAAAGACCAAAAAACAAAAACAAAACAAAAACAAAATAGGGCAATAAGGTCACTCTATAAGTTTTAAAGGTCTGGTTAAAATATTCATGAGATACTTAGCAATGGCTGCCTATCTCCGGGAAGACGGTGGTACCCCATTAAAAGAGAATATGAAAAGAGAAATTTCCGATTCTACCAGGGGGATACTTGCTATTAAAACACTCACAATCAAGTAACCTACCCAAAACAACAGTCACACCTGTACACTGGACAAGGTCAATTCCAGCCCCAGCCTGCAGAAGTTGTGAAGTCTTTCTGAGCATAGATTTCCAGGTATATAAAAAGTGAGGATAAGAACTTGAATTGCACAGAATCACCTTGAGTATTCAATGAAATGACGTATGTGAAACCACTGATGACATAAACAGGTACCTAAAAAAAAACCATCCGTTTCTGATTTCTTCCCGATCCACCAAGGGAAGAATAAAACTGCCGCAAGGTTGCTACCAGTTCAGTCTTGTCATAAATATTTTTGATACATTTTTTATTTTTTATTTTTTTATTTATTTTGTCTTTTTGCCTTTTATAGGGCCGCTCCCGCAGCATATGGAGGTTCCCAGGCTAGGGGTCCAATCGGAGCTGTAGCCGCCAGCCTATGCCAGAGCCACAGCAATGCAGGATCCGAGTTGAGTCTGCAACCTACACCAGAGCCACAGCAACACCGGATCGTTAACCCACTGAGCAAGGTGAGGGATCGAACCCGCCACCTCATGGTTCCTAGTCGGATTCGTTAACCACTGCGCCACGATGGGAACGCCGATACATTTTTTAAAATTTAGATTTACACCCTTACTTTCCAGGTCATTGTTTAGAAGATTAATTTTTTTTTTTTTTTTTTTTTTTTTTTTTTTTTTATGATCTCACCCACAGCATATGGAAGGTCCTGGGCCTGGGACCGAATCCGAGCTGCAGCTGTAACCTACACCACAGCTGTGGCAACACTGGATCCTTCAAGCCATTGCACTGGGCCAGAGACTGAACCCACACCTCCACTGCGTCCTGAGCTGCTGCAGTCAGTCTCTTAAGCCACCATCCCACAGCGGGAACTCCTGATTTTGATTTTTGCAAATTAGCTGGGGTTTTTTTGTTTGTTTGTTTGTTTTGTCTTTCTAGGGCTGCACTTGTGGCATATGGAAGTCCCCAGCCTCGGGCGTCTAACTAGAGCTGCAGCTGCCGGCCTTCACGACAGCCACAGCAATGCAGGAGCCAAGCTGCGTCTGTGACCTACAACACAGCTCATGGTAATGCCAGATCCTTAACCCACGGAGCGAGGCCAGGGATCAAACTCACATCCTCATGGACACTAGTTGGGTACGTTACTGCTGAGCCACTATGGGAATTCCCAGCGGTTAATTTTTTTAAAAAAAATTCACAAATAGTACAAAACCATGAGTCATTGTTTTTTAAAAAAATCAAACAACTCAGAAGTCTGTGGAGTAGAAAAGTGGTGTCCCCCCTTCCACACTCCTCTTCCAAAGCCATTTGTACCCCAGGGGATATATGTTATCATTTTAAATCGTTTCCTACACACTCTCATATCCATACTCTCTCTTCCTATCTTTTTATTATGAAAGATTCCAAATGGAGAGCATCAGAATTCGTGTCATGTGAATTTTTCTTGGTATAACAAAAATCTCTTTCATGTGTAGGTACTGGCCGGATATTTCCGTTCTCTGCACCCCATCTAGTCACCCTCCCCCACACTCAATCTCCTGCTTTCTTTCCTTCCCCACCTGCCATCTGTTTATCTACCCCTCACCTGTCTCTCTCTCTCTGCTATTTACCTGTCTATCCTCCAACTTGCAATCAGCTATCATCTCTATTATCCGTTTTCATCATATCTATCATCTATCATCTGTCTATTTATCTAATCATCTATCTAAATCTATCATTTCTCTTCCCATCTAGCTATAGAGAGGGATTACTCTTGGTTTTACTTATTTTTTAAATTTTTATTTATTTATTTTTGTCTTTTTAGTGCTGTACCCATGGGCATATGGAGGTTCCAGGCTAAGGGTCGAATCGGAACTGTAGCCGCCGGCCTACGCCACAGCCACAGCAACCTGGCATCC
Organism: Sus scrofa; assembly: GCF_054392235.1. Classification (NCBI taxonomy): domain Eukaryota; kingdom Metazoa; phylum Chordata; class Mammalia; order Artiodactyla; family Suidae; genus Sus; species Sus scrofa. The sequence continues at coordinate 7,145,048 of NC_139383.1, forward strand.
GAGCCGCATCTGTGACCAAAACCACAGCTTATGGCAATGCCAGATCTTTAACCCATGAGCGAGGCCAGGGATCAAACCTGCATCCTCATGGTTACTAGTCAGATTTGCTTCCACTGGGCCATGATGGGAACTCCTGGTTTTATTTTATTTTATTTTTGTCTTTTTTTAGGGCTGCACCCATGGCATATGGAAGTTCCCAGGCTAGGGGTCCAATCAGAGCTGTAGCCGCTGGCCTACACCACAGCCACAGCAACGCCGGATCTGAGCTGCATCTTCGACCTACCCCCCTGCTCATGGCAATGCCGGATCCTTAACCCACTGAGCGAAGCCAGGGATCGAACCCACAGCCTCGTGGTTCCTCGTTGGATTAGTTCATCACTGCATGGAGCTCCCTCCTGGTTTTACTTTTAAATAAATATTATAACACATTGTTTCACGACTTTTCACTTTGTCACCCATGTGGAAAAGCTCTCCGTGGCATTCCATACAGGTATGCCGCAGTCACTTTGATCTCTGCGTAGGGACCCACACTGTGGATATATGATATATGTTATATCCATATCTATAATATATACTTTATGATGTATATATATATATGTTTTCACAATTTGTTGCCTATGGTTGCACATTTCAATTATTTCTGCTTTGCCGAATCATCCGCCCCTTTCTTTCAGGTTCCTTCTGAGTTTCAACACCTTATTTGGAAATGTTTCTATCTTCAGAGCCCCACTGAAAAAATAGCACCTAATCTTTTACAGATTTGTTGTTTTTAACATTAACCTTTTAAAGCTACTTGGAATTCTTTGCTTTGGATGTGAGCTAGAGCTTTCATATTATTTTTCCCCCACACTGTCCTTTTGTCCTTTCCAGTCGTTTGAAACACTGTTTTAGGATGTGCCGAATTTCGTACCATACCTGTCAAGTTTTTCTACATCATCCACTGTTTCTGGCAAGGCAATACCCTTGGTTTCAGGCAAAAGCATCACAAGACCACCGCAGACGGACGCCAGGATACCTGCGGGATGGGGAAAGGTGTTACCCTACCAGGAACACGCTGCCCCCTTCTCATCCCTGCCCCCCAGCTCGCCCGTTCCTCTGTCCTGATTTCAAACATTCTCTATGTTCCCTGAACCCTGGACAGTCCCACTCCCCCCTGTGCTCTTGGCACCCATCCATCCATTCACTCATTTAACAATTATTTACTGAGGACCTACTAAGTGCCAAACCCTCAGTGAAGCCCTCACCTCCTACTTCACAGGAGAAATTGAAGCTGCCAGCCAGGGGTCCCTCGGGGTCCTTGCACCGATGCTGGAACGTCACTGCACACCGGCCCTCCCCTTCCTCCTCCTACCCCGTGACACTGCAGGACTTGTCCCCACGTCTGCTCGGGGGCATCCGTGGGAGTCCTTTGGGCTCCTCGCTCCGCTGATTCATCCTCTCTCCCCAGCACCCTTTGCCCATGGGTGGAAGCCCTGAAACTATTCAAATCTCTCCCTCGAAAGAGCCTATCGGCCTCCCTCCTTCCGTTCCCTAGAGCCCGAGGCCTTGGAACGCCTTCCTCTCCTCCTTCCGCCGCATCTTCCTGCCCTAGGCCTGTGCCTGGAAGAGCCCAAGAGTCGGCGCTCCGGAAAATAAACTCCCTGATTCCTGCCTTTGCCTATTTCCTTGGTGTAAACATGCCCGTTGCGGACGTGCATCCTTCGAACCAGCACCGCGGCGTCCACCTGCTCTAATCTGGGTTCTGCTCCATGTCCCCTCCAGCCTTACTCCAGCCAGGTCGCCAGTGGCCGCCGCCACCACCTTCAGGGGCACTGCTTCTCCCCCCTGCTGCCTGGCCTCACGGCTCCTCTGGCAGCTGGCGGCGTCACCACCCACCCTCCCCTGGCTTTCCCGCTGCTCCAGGTTTCCCTTCTGCCCCTCTTGTGTCCCTCCTTGTCCCCTGGCTGGCTCCTCTCACTCCGCTCATGCCAGATGCTTGTCACTGCTCAGCGCTCCATCCTGGGCCCCCTTCTTTCCTCTCACTCCATCCTCTTTCCCGTGGAGGGGGGGTCGGTCACTCCTGTGGCCTCAGTGGCAATCCACACCCAGGTGGCTTCTGGACCTTTATCACGAGGCCACAGCTCTCCCGACTCGGCTGGTCAAACCACTGGCTTCAAACAGTTTGGGCTTGGGTTTCTTAGAGGCGCTAACAGCCCAGGAAGAATCCCTCCATGTGCAGTGCAGACACGCTCCTTGGCTTCACTGAACCCGGGCCACACCGCCAGCTCTGGGTGTTCAGCCAGGGGCCTGGGCTGCCCATCCCCCCAGCTCCCTCCAGCCCCGCCCAATCTCCCCCTTGCTAATTGGACTTCTGATAGATTTCTTTGACCAATCCCCCCCTCAACCATCTCAGTGCCATCACCTTAGAGCGAGGCACTGTGGTCTCTGACCTGATTCCAGCAACAGCCTTTGAAGTCTCATTCTCACATTTAATTCATTGGCAGAACTGCCATAAAGCCATATTTCTTTTTTCTTTCTTTCTTTCTTTTTTTTTTTTTTTTTTTTTTTTTGTCTTTTTAGGGCTGCACCATAGCATATGGAAATTCATGGGCTAGGGACTGAATTGGAGCCACAGCCATGGCCTAGGCACAGCCACAGCAATGCCAGATCTGAGCTGTATCTGCAACCTGGGACCTCCTCAGCTTGCAGCAATGCTGGATCCTTAATCTGCTGAGCGAGGCCAGGGATCAAACCCACATCCTCATGGATATTAGTCAGGTTCTGGGTTCTTAACCTGCTGAGCCACAGTGGGAACCCCAAATATTTCTTTTTTTTTTTTTTTTTGGCTGTACCTGAGGCATGTGGAAGTCCTTGAGCCAGGGATGGGACCCAAGCCACAACAGTGACAATGCCAGATCCTTTAACCACTAGGCCACCAGGGAACTCCAGAATCATATTTCTAAAATGCAAATCTAGCACTGCCAACCCCAGCTTAAAACTCCGCCTGGCTTCCCACTACTGTTTGGATAAAGGGCAGACCCTGTACCCATCTGAGAAGCCCCTTGTGGTCTGGGCCCAGCTCGTCTCTCAGCTTTATCCCTCTTCAGGCCCCACCCCACCCACTACACTCTGGCCTTGAACTTCCTGCAGGTGAGAGAACACTGCCTTGCTCTTACTCTAGGCCTTCCCACTGCCTGGAGCACCAGCCCAGCCCCTCCTGGGGCTACTTGCCACTCATCTGAGATCTCAGCCGAGACGCAGCTTCCTCGCTCCTCAACCTTCCCCCTTGGTGTCAGCAGCATCCTGGGCTGTGCTCTCAGAGGGCTCCTCTCTTGTGACTGGTAGTTTGGAAAGGGGGCTCCCCCTGAGCCAGGCTCTGGGAAGGAAGGGCCTGCACCACTGCCCAGCTTAGCCAGCCTGCTTGGCAGGTCAGCCTGCAGGCCCCCCCGCCCGCGCCCGTCCCCAATCTTGAGTGACTGTGCTCTTAGATGTTTCTGTCCTGCTGCTTGGACAATGAACTCTCTGCTCTTTCGTGCTGGCCCAGCATCAAGGCCGAGCTTGTTTCTCAGATCCCATGAAATAGTTTGAAATGATCTTTTTTTGAATCACTGGTGTCAGCGGCTAGAAGCTGATTGGACGGTCCCCAGCACGGCCAGAGGACTTTTGCGTTCCTTAGCATGTATGCGCTCATGGACTGGATGTTTCCATTGGCGTTTAAACCGCTGAGCAAGGAGTGCCTGTGGTGGCTCGGCAAAACGCATCTGACTAGATGAGGACGCGGGTTCGATCCCCGGCCTCGCTCAGCGGGGTTAAGGACCCGGTGTTGCTGTGAGCTGTGGTGTAGGCCGGCACCTCAGCAGAGAAAGCTACATTGACTACTTTTTATCACAACCCTTTAAAGTAAAGTAAGTGTAAATGATTTACGGTTTATCTTTCATTGCGGTGCCTCAAAACGGAAGCAGCTGTCATAAAAAGAGTAAGAGGATCTCATTAATATCCAATCTGATGTCATGACAGGGCTCTATTCATGCCACGAATGTGAATGAAGGCATTTCAAGATAGTATATCAACTGGGTTCTTACCAAAGATGATAAGAGGTAGTTCCAGCCAAATGGCTGCTAGCCGGAAAAGCAGAAAGGGGGCTATGATGCCCCCAAAGTCACATAAGCCTGAACAGAGGGAAACTCCAAAGTTTCTGCAGAATGAAAAAAAAAAAAAAAGTTTGAAATGAAAAATATGGAAATAAATTCCAGATAAGTAAATTTTCCCTTCTATAAGTAACAGAGATATTGGAACAACGAATTCTACTGCTCTCATTTTTAACTTTGAAAATTTCTAGGAGTTCCCGTCGTGGCTCAGTGGAAATGAATCTGACGAGTATCCATGAAGACATGGGTTTGATCCCTGGCCCACTCAGTGGCTTAAGGATCCGGCGTTGCCGTGAGCTGTGGTATAGGTCAAAGACGTGGCTTGGATCTGGCGTTGCTGTGGCTGTGGTGTAGGCCAGTGGCTACAGCTCTGATTTGACCCCTAGCCTGGGAACCTCCATATGCCCCGGGTGCGGCCCTGAAAAGTTCATAGTCTGAGCAAATCCTTTCCCACCTGCAGCAGGTCACGTCTGGGTAGGTGCTGAGTCACGGCCAGCCCAGTGAGAAGCGTCTGTAGTGGTGGCGGAAACCATTCTTCCACCAGCGGCTCACTACCCAGTCTGCTCTGTGGCATTATTTGTCACCTTGGCACCCTACATTGACCACAGGGTGTGCCCAGGAAAGGGCACCAGTTTGCACTATCTATGCCCATTGTTCCGTTCCGTCCACGTGGAGTGTGGTCAGAACAGAGGCTGAAGCCTTTCAACAGTGAGAGGCTGATGAAGCCAGATTTAACCCAGGAGATGCCAGCACGCCCACCTGATTTTCTGATTTCAAATCTGGGGCTTTCCACAAAAACACCACCAAAAAGTATAAAGAAATTGATGATAATAACGCAGAAAAGCAGCTACAACTCAACAACTTGGCTTTTTTCACTGGCTGACGTCAGCCCAGGCCAGGAGGTCGCCAAGCTTAGAAAACGCTTTTGGAGTTTTGAAGTCAAAGCATGCGGCTGTAGAATTACTTAGGGAAACCAGGATAGAGGTTGGAATTACCGTAATGTGGTTGGGTACAACTCTGAATTTACCAAATAAACAATCTCAAAGGCCATGGTTATCCCCAGCCTTCCCAGCGTGGCCACCGCGGTTCTCAACCAGGGTATTCCTGCAAACACAGAGAGGTGGAGAGGAGGAGTTAGGGTCGCTTTCAGTACAACTTTACAACACAGCCAAGGGCACTGACTCGGTGTCCTCCCAGCCCGAGATCTGCTTCATTCTAAGGGCAAATAATAGACAGCTTCTCGCACGGTAACCACATTTCAACGGGAACAATCACCCCCCCGAGATGGGAGCTAGTATTTAGCCTTCCAACTGCCGTCCTGAGCAGGGCAGGAGCCACAGAAATACAAGTCAAGGTAGCTGCTAAGTAGCCACCGCCTCGGGAAGGATGATCCCAGCAGTGCCTTCCTAGAGGCCTGGAGGCCACTGGCCTTTTGTCTGGACGGCGGTCTTTGTCTGTGCCCTTGAAAACTATCGCCACAGCCTGCGGCCCATTTGTCCTCTTCTGTTCTTACCCCTTAGGGATGATGCACAGAATCACCCTTCCCCACGGACCAGGAAGAATCGGGACCTGAAGCCAGCTTTGGTTTCTAGAGAGCAGCCAGGCTCCACGGACTGGGATCTGGGAAGGGACGTCTTTGCAGGGGTTATGGCGGGGTGTGTGGTTCATAAACCACAGTGTCTTTCCCATCCCTAATCTTGCCACTCTGCCTATGGAATCATCTAGAAGGAGCCCAACTCTTTAATACCGACGGGTTCACTCTTTTTTTTTCTTTTTAGGGTCACGCCTGCAGCATATGGGAGTTCCCAGGCTAGAGGGTCACCTACAGCTGCTGGCCTACGCCACAGCCACAGCCACAGCCACAGCAACGTGGGATCCTTACCCCACTGAGCGAGGTCAGGGATTGAACACGCATCCTCATGGATACCAGCGGGCTCGTTTTTGCTGAGCCACAACGGGAACTCCCCGGTTCACGCATTTAAAAATGGACTGTTTTCGGGCTGCAGTGGTTCTATGAGGAAACTCTCCTTTCCTCCATAGTAACTAGTGGGACATGCCAGAGGTTCTTTCTTTTGTGCTTTAAGGAAGAAGGAGTAAACCATTTTTGCTCTAAAAAGTCAGGGCTCTAATTTCTTAAGAGTTGTGCAGTTGCCACCTTCTTCTCTTTTTTAACTTTTATTAGTTTTTTAAAAATTGTAATCAAATGTCACCATGCTGTACAGTAGGGAAAAAAAAAAAAAAAAAAGTCACCATCTTTTCTTAACGGGCTTGGGGTGAGGACACATGACCACATGAACAGGAGCTTATCTGCCCTCCAAGGCAAAGCCAAGGGCGCTCAGCCTATGCCTGACTTCTGACTCTGGAAGGGAGACTTTTCCTTTTAATACTCATGTGTACTCAACGGCCCTCTTGCTTTCCAGAATTACTGCACTTCGCTGAATACACAGACAAGTCGGCATGAGCGAGGGGATGAAAGAAGAGAATCAAGCTGGGTAGATTTACTTGTGTTCTCTTTAGAGAATATTCAATCGATAATAATTTTTTTACAAAAGCTAAAACTCTCTAACTAAAACAGTTGTCCAGGAGGGCAAGCAGAGAAAGAGACAGTTCCGGAATCCAGGTCACGGCTGGGAGGCTCCGGTTTATTACGTTTTGATGGCACACTGGCCGAGGAGGTTGTGTTGTCCCTGACGTTCTGTCCAGATGAGGACACCTGCAGCGGTCGCAGTAGCAGTCACACCCAGGAGCGAGGAAGAGCCGAGATGCTCAGGTGCCGGGCCACCCTCTGCTCTGGCACAGTTGTAAACACGCGTTTTATTTAGCCTTTACTTTTTCCCTAAGGTCGAGGAGGCGACTAGGCGACGCATTCCACCCGTTCCTTCAGTGAGAGCAGGTGGTACGGAGCTGGTGCTGGGGATGCAAAGGGGCAGCTGACGTTCAGATTGCCTGGGTCCCCGCCGGGCCAGGAACTTCTTGCTGCTCTCAGGTTGCAAAGAACACCACCTGCTCTTGTGGAAATAACTTGATTCCCCAGGTTAGGGTCTGAAGCTATAGTTTTTCCTACTGAAGCAAGACTGCTCTATAAGTAAGTTCCACGGACCGCTCCAATGACAATTTAAGTTTACAAGTAACTGCAGGGGTGGGAGAGGGACAAACAAGAACCAAGAAAGCGAATTAAAACACATACACGGGAGTTCCTGTTGTGGCTCAGTGGGTTAAGAACCGGACTAGTATCGGTGAAGATGCAAGTTCGATTCCTGGCCTCGCTCAGTGGGTTAAGGATCCAGTGTTGCTGTGAGCTGTGGTGTAGGTTGCAGACTCAGCTCAGATCTGGTGTGGCTGTGGCTATGGCACAGGCCGGCAGCTACAGCTCTGATTTAACCCCTGCCTGGGAACTTCTATATGTCACAGGTGCCGCCCTAAAAAGCAAACAAGCAAATAAAACTAAAACAAAAAGCACATTCACACACCATGAGAAGCTCAGTGGATACAGATAGTCAATTCAGTAAAATGTTAAGGAAATGCTATCAAGCTTGCTTAAGACTCTCCGCTCTTTCTAACCAATAAAAGCCAATATCCTGAAAAGTTCCTGAAAAACATCACGTGCTAATCATCTTTAACCCACAGGCACTTGTTCTCAGGGTGCCTAAACTTTAGCTTAAGGGTGACCGTGTTTAGGGTGCAAGTAAGCCAGGGAGAAGGACAAGGAAGGACTCTACGCTGCTCGGTTTTAAAGCATTCATTTCTAAAAGCAACATAAGGACTATATCTTTTCTCTTAGGTAAATAAGATGCCTATCTTATCATGCGTATCCCTTCAGAGGGAACCAGGAATCTGTTCTAAGGCTGTGCTATTGCTGCTTGACTATTTCCAATCATCTCTGCCTCCCCTTCCTTCCCTGATCAGCACCTGTCTGAACCTGCCCCTACGAACTCCAGGAAGGCCATGGCGGCTGAATAAGGCCCCTTTCCTAAGAACAAGAAATGGGGGACACAGAAAGGCTTTTGTGCCCAGGACCCTCACAGGGCCCTGCTCAGTTTCGGAACAAAAAACCTTCAGAGCATCCCCGTAAGGTGCCACGTTCCTCTTGGAGTGACAACAGACATCTTTTGGTAGCAATGGCAAAAAACCTGCAAGACAATTTAAGAATGGGAACTGAAGCTGAAACCACCTCCCATGGGTTCCTGAGAACACAGAGAAAGACAGCCCTCTCAGTGGGCTATGGTCAGGCTGTTAGAGATTACTAAGGACAATCCGCGATTTCTTTCCTTTTCCTTTTTTTTTTTTAAGGGCCACACCCACGGCATATGGAAAGTCCCAGGCTAGGAGTCAAATCAGAGCTACAGCTGCCGGCCTACACCACAGCCACAGCAATATCAGATCCGAGCCACATCTGCTACCTACACGGCAGCTCATGGCAACACTGGATCCTTAACCCACCGAGTGAGGCCGGGGATTGAACCCGTGTCCTCATGGATACCAGTCGTGTTTGTTTCCACAGAGCCACAACAGGAACTCCAGAATACCTCCATTTCTGAAGAGGGTCTGCAGGATTTTAAACAAACACAATTTTACGTCTCCTTTGAATGGACCATCTGCTCTGAGTTCTGAAATAAAATGTAGTGAGAATTCCTAGTAAGTAAGCTAAATGGACTTCTTACTTAAGGAGAAATAAAAGTCAAAGAGAACTTTTTCATTTCAAAAAGACCTCCCGAAACTGCTAGGTTTGTAGCCATTTTAAATAAACTCAAATTAAAGACGGTAGATTGGGCATACATTAAAAAAACAAAACAAAACAAAACAAAAACCCTCTTTATTTTTCAGGCTTTACTTAGAGTGCAAAAATTGGGAACAAAAACAGAGTCTTAGATGAGGCTACAGCGCCTGGAAGACTTTCTTTCCCAGGATTTCATTCTTTAGACCTTGAACCTTCACGCTTAGCGGAGAGAAAGTCAGTGAAGCTGTTTTCTATGGGATAATTTTAGAGTTGGTTCCCCTAAAAGGCTAATCTGCATTCTCCTTAGGGGCAGGCGTCGGCTTGTTGACGTCAGGAGTGGCTGAGAGGGAAGGTCTTTCTAATGTTAATTCAACAGCCCGAGAGAGCAAGTCCAAAAGGCCCCTTCAGGGAAAGCCAGGACCGTCCGTCAAGTGTGGAACCTCCAACGCTTGGTCGCCACACGGAGCAGTAGGGCTTTGAACTTACTCTTGCCAGTCAGTTCTGAGCCCCTGCGACTGATCACGCGAATCCACAGAATACGGAGCAGCCGAATCCACAGAATATACAAACAAAATGCGTCCAGAATAAGAGCAACTCGTTTTCAGCGTTGCTAAGACCGGTTCTAAAGATTAAATTGGGACATTCTGTCTACAAAATAAAACTGATGAGGACCCAACAGAAAAGTCTATTCTTTGCCTTGTTTTTCCAGTGTATGAAAGGGTTCTCTAGAAGATAGCTTGAGTCCTACCCACTCACTCACCTCAATATTGGCCCTTGCTCCCTTTCTGGGATCCTGCTGCATGCAATACACATTAAAATCATCCCTACGGATGGCCAACAGGCACGTGGAAAGACGCTCAGCATGGCACGTGGCTAGAGAAATGCAAATCAAAACTACCATGAGGTATCACCTCACACCAGTCAAAATGGCCATTATTAAAAAGTCTATAAATAATAAAGGCTGGAGAGGGTGTGGAGAAAAAGGAACCCTCCTACACTGTTGGTGGGAATGCAAATTGGTGCAGCCACTATGGAGAACAGTATGGAGGTTCCTTAAATAATTACAAATAGAATTACCACATGATCCAGCAATCTTCCTCCTGGGCATGTATTTGGAGAAAAGGAGAATTCAAAAAGATACATGTTCCCCAATGCTCACAGCAGCACTATTTACAACAGCCAAGACATGGAAACAACCCACATGTCCACCGACAGGTGACTAGATAAAGGAGATGTGGTGCGTATACACAGTGGGATACACACCATAAAAAGAATGAAATAATGCCATTTGCAGCAACATGGATGGACCTGGAGATTATAGACTAGGTGAAATAAGTCAGACAAAGATAACTGTCATGTCATATTGGTTGGAATCTAAAAAGGGATACAAATAAACTTATTTACAAAATGAAATATATGGAATCTAAGAAAATGATACAAATGAACTTATTTACAAAACAAAAATAGACTCACAGACATAGAAAAGGAAGAAGAATAGAGGGGTGGATAAATGAGGAGTTTGGGATTAAAATATACACACTGATACATAAAATAAACAACAAGGACCTACTGTGTGCAGAGAACTACACTTGATATCTTGTAATAATGGAAAGTATCTAAAAATATATACATATATATTTATAACACTGTAAGTCAAGTGTATTTCAATAAAAAGGGAAAAATAAAATAAAATATTCCCTATCAGTCCAGGGCCAGAGAAAATCAAGGGGAAAGTTAAATCATGAAAACATGGGCCTTCTCTCCACTTTCCTAATTTCATGTGTGCTTAATGAATATGTCATTGACATTTACGCCTATTCCATCTGTGATGAGAACAGAAGACCTTGTGTTAGGAGCCACCTTTAAAAATTAAACCCCAAAACTTTTGGGGGCCGAAGTCAAACAGAAAGAAGAGTGACGTCTCCAACGTTCCTGATGTCTCACCCTCTGCCGATTGGTGTGTAACTCCCAAGGACAGAAACGATGCCTGTTTTGCTCACCGCACTCTCCCTACTCCTAGTTTAGTGGCACCAATGAATAGATACTAAAGAGATGTGCATTGGCTGATATTCCCCCCAGCTCTTAGAATGCGGGAGGTTGAACAGCGTTCTCCAAAAGTTCATGTCCACCCAAAACCTCAGAAGGTGACCTTATTACAACACAGGGTCTCTGCAGAGGTACTGGGTAAGCTAAGGCACAGAGATGCAGAGAAGGTCATGGGAAGATGGAGGCAGAGTCTGGACTGATGTCCACAAATGCTGAGGACGGCTGGCAATGCCAGGCAGCCAGGACGAGGCAGGGAAGTACCCCCCCCCCCCAGAGCTTTGAGAGAGAGCGCAGCCCTGCCTACACCTGGATTTCAGAGCGCCAGCCTCCAGGGGTGGGAGAGAACGCATTTCTGTGTGTCAAGCCACCCAGTGGGTGGTACTTTGTTACAGCAGCACTAAGAAACTAATACACTCCAGAAAAACGAAGTAAATGGAACGGTTCTGTCCATCATCAACCCTTCCAACACGATAGGACTTTACCTCTTCTTGGCCCTTGGTTCTAAAGATGGGCTTCACTGTCATTTTATTTAAAAGGGTCTATCTGACATTTGGGGATTTCATAAAGTTTTTTTTTTTTTTTTTTTGTCTTTTTGCCTTTTCTAGGGCCGCGCCCATGCCATATGGAAGTTCCCAGGCTAGGGGTTGAATCGGAGCTGTAGCCACCGGCCTACACCACAGCCACAGCAATGCCGGATCCTTAACCCACTGAGCAAGGTCAGGAATCGAACCCGCAACCTCATGGTTCCTAGTCGGATTCGTTAACCACTGAGCCACGACGGGAACGCCTCATAAAGTTTTATGTAACTCACAAAGTCATCTGTAAATATCTGACTTCTTTGACTTGCACATGAGTATCAGTTCTCTCCCGATCCTCAGAGGATTCTCAAAAGAAAAGACACTTTCTCTCGTGCTGACACAAAACACCACCGGAGACTCCAGCTCTCCCAGCAACTACCCCCCAGCCTACACCTCCCGGAGTGCGGAAGTAATTCCCTCGCTCTGAAACGCCAGTTCCCTGGGAGTGTTTTGGCCTCCTCTGTCCAGGGCCCACTGTGGCTTTGTGTTTACAGTGGCCTGGCCACACATGCAACCTCTGTCCCGCGCTCCAGGCAGCCAGCCCTGCAAAATGTAACTGAAAATCGCCGTCTCCCCTCCAGGCCCCAATACCACGACCTCCGTTCCTGCTCTCAGCATCTCTCCCTCCTCATTGCCATTGTCCAAACTGCAGCAGCTCCTCGGAGCTCCCTTGTCCTCCTCCTGAATCTTGCAAGACCACGCCCAAGCTCCTGGCCAGGCTGTGAGGCCATGACCGCTGGTGGCTGATGCTCTGCAGCCTCCTTGTCAGGACATCCCTGAGATAACAACGAAGGTTTGGTTCCTGAGCCACCGAGGGTGGTTCATGCTTCTGGGAACCAGGCTGCAATCGGGAAAGACCAGGGCAGCACGTGTCTTCTCTTTCATCATTCACGTGCCTGGTTCTCAGCCCTGGGAAGCTTTCCCGACAATCCCCATTAATGAATCACTCTTGACACTTTCTTCTTCCTATTTTTAAATTTTGTTTAAAATGTCTATTATTTCATTTGTCTCTGCTTGTTGCGAGAACATTAAAGGATTAATATTCCTTACTGGGTGATCAACATTTTGAAGTCAAGAAGTGTGTTTTTCTTCCTTGTATAGCCTCGATGTTTCGCATGGGATTGGCAGTGTGAGAGCTGGTCAGGAAACACGGTCAACGGTACCACAAAAGGAGTCAGATAAAGGTGATCAAAAGTAAACTACAGAGGAGTTCCTGTTGTGTTTCAGCAGGTTAAGACCCCGACTAGTATCCATGAGCATGTGGGTCTGATCCCTGGCCTCGCTCAGTGGGTGAGGGACCCAGCATTGCCATGAGCTCTGGTGCAGGTTGTAGATGCGGCTGGGATCTGGCGTTGCTGCGGCTGTGGTGTAGGCTGGCAGCGGTAGCTCCGATTTGACCCCTAGCCTGAGAACTTCCATATGCCACAGATGTGGCGCTAAAAAAAAAAAAAGTAAACTGCATCACTTCCACTCCTTGGTATATACCCCCCAAACCCCAAACACCAATCTGAAAAGATAATGCACCCCGATGTGCACAGCAGCATTATTTGCAATAGCCAAGATATGGAAGCAACCCAAATGCTCATCAACAGATGACTGCATGAAGAAGCGGAGGCATCGATATACCACGGAATGTTCCTCAGCCATAACAAAGCATGAAATTTTGTCATTTGCAGCAATATGGATGGACTTAGAGAGTATCATGCTAAGTGAAGTAAATGAGACAGAGAAAGACAAACTCCTCGATGATATCACTTATACGTGAAAACTAAAAAATACAACAACGTTGCGATGATAACAGAAAAAAAGCAGACTCACAGATACAGCGAACTAACTACCCGTGGGGTGAGGGAAGAGGGGAGGGCAGGATAGGGATGGGGGAGTGGCGGGTACAGGCTGCCAGGTATAAAGTAAGACTCAAGGATCTATTGCGCAACATGGGGAATAAGCCAATATTTTATAATAACTACGCATGGAGTATAACCTTTAAAATCGTGACTCACTATATTATACGTCTATAATTTATATACTATCGTACATCAATTATACGTCAATAAACGCTTTTTTAAAAGTAAACTGCATCACTACGAGCTAGATTCCACACATCTATTTTATCCATAAGTGGACCTAAAAATGAAGAAAACAGAAAAATCTATGGAACCAGTCTCTTATACGCAAAGTCGTCACGCTGCTTGGGCAGAAAATAGAGTGCCATCACGAAAGCGTGCCTGACACTAAGGTTTTGATGCTATGGGACATTTTCTAAAGGCGGAAAGTTCCCCATTCTTCGTTATTTTAAGAGCTTGTTTTCAGGTTCTTGGCTGCCAAGCAGACTGGGGGCACAGTTACCTTCAGGTAAGAACGCAGTGACAAGGCATGCCACTCCTGCCACTATATTGCTTGCGGCAAAGGGTAGGCGTCGACCGAAACGCTCGATGGTTAATAGGATCAAGAGGGCTCCTGGCAGTTCCACAACTCCCGAGATGAAAAAGTCAATATAGAGGTTGCCTCCTATAATTCCCAGGCGCATGACGAGTCCTTGATACACCACAGCGCTCGTGAACCTGAAGCAACATTGACAGACATCGGAGAAGAGGTTAGAGGGAAGCTGCACCTGCCCTGAAGAAAGGGATGCGTTGTAAATCTGACACAAGCTTGTGAATCCATCACAGGTCCAACTCACCAAGCAAACATAAGTATAAGCGTGCACTTCCTCATTTGGCGAGTCCTCACCAGATCTAAAAAGGATGGATTGCTAACCTCCTCATCGGTAACAGTGATCTGTATAAGAGAAGCAGATTTCAGTAGCAATACTCCGCAGGAAACATCTGCGTATTACAGATGTGTCACTGACCAGCTCCCACGCTGCCGAACGCTCTTACTGAACCGACCAGGGTCTTTCAGCGTCACGTCTTAAAACCTGAGAATACAAAGGCTGGTTCTCTAGCCTTTGTAAAGTCAGAATTCACAAAGATGTGGCTGCTGTCTGCGAATCTGTTCTTAGGTTGATGGCAGCAGTGAGACACGCTCTGAGCACACAAGCATAAAAGGTGTTTTCTAAAGTAAAATAATTTGTGCATTTACTGAAGTGAAGAAAGTAAGCATAAAAGTGATAAAAGCAGCTGGAAAACAAACAAGGTCCTTTATCTATTAAATCCTCAAACATTAAGTTGACAAATAAGCAAGAGTAACGTGAAGTTCAAGAGCAAGGGCAGTATCAAAGGGACCCTTTTGCTTCTGTCCATTCACTGGAATCTATCATTTCTTTGATCCAGGAAAATTCAGCTCGTCTCTATTTGGCCGTTCAAGAAGTCGGGTTGGAGTTCCTGTTGTGGCTCGTGGGGTTAAGAACAGGACATAGTTTGTGTGAGGAAATGGATTTGATCCCTGGCCTCGCTTTCTGGCTAAAGGATCTGACATTGCCCTCGCTGTGGAATAGGTCACAGATGCAGCTTGGATCCAGTGTGGCTGTGGCTGTGGCTGTGGGGTAGGCTCCAATTCGACTCCTACCCAGGAAACTTCCACATGCTGGGGTGTGGCCATAAAAAGGAAAGAAGAAAAAAAAAAAAAAAAAAAAAAAGAGGTTGGTCTTTTTTTTTTCTGGCCACACCCACAGCATGTGGAAGTTCCTGGGCCAGGGACTGAATCCAAGCTGCAGTTGCAATCTGTGCCACAGTTGGGACAACACCGGATCCTTTAACCCATTGTGCCGGGCTGGGAATCAAACCTGCCCCTCTGCAGTGACCCCAGCTGCTACAGTTGGATTCTTACCCACTGCACGACAGTGGGAACTCCAAGAAGTTGGTCTTTTCTCTAATTCAATGGAATAAACACTGCTGTTTGCCTACTATGTGTAAGGCGCTTTAGAGGAAACAAAGCTGGACAGCAAGCCCTCCATAACCACTGCTACGAGTCTAGTGTCCCAAAGGAATCATAACTCAGTTCCCTGAAGGGACCACGGGTTCACGTTGTCAGGTGCTTACACAGTCTGTTGCCTCTGCTTGAAAAGCCCTCGGATTTCCCTGGTCCTCACCTTCCCTGCGAAGTCTTCCCTAAACTCAGGTCGGACAGATGAGCCCCAATCCGTGTCTCTACTTACCAGACTTTCACCATAGCACTTACACAACCACATGCCTTTATGGGTCTACTTATCTCTTTCCCTCCACCAGCTCTGGCGTTCTTGGAGCGCAGGGCCAGTGTTACAATGTCAAGCTTGGTGTTCCCCCAGCATTTATATTTGGGTGAGGACTGATGGTTGAAACAGGAAGTCAAGAGCCTTGGCGATGTCTTTTTCCTCGGAGTGTAGCCCTCAGTCTCTGTCCTTCTGCTAAGTGAGAACCCTAAAAACAGGACCTGAATTGTCTGTTTACCCGACTCCAGATCTGGTCCAGATTAAGCAGAAATTTAAGCAAATTTTCCCCAAGGCTTTGAGTCAAACGTCTCTCTACCAGCCAGCATAGGAATGTGACTTAAATTCACACCTACAGTACCTCATCAAGCACCTGTTCTCAACATTGCACTCAATGGGCCAACAAAAGCTTGACCTCTGCTGCCTATGCTTTGCTCCAAGGAAAGTCACAGACACACAAAAGAAGCCTGCAAATGGATGCCTTTAGATTGCTTTCTTTTCCTGAGTCTTTCCAACACTCTATTTTGCTTACAAAGACACATATTCTTCAGAGTTTAAAATCTCCCAATTGGGAGGTGTCCTACAATTCCACTGATAAGAAAGCAGGGTGCCCACGGCTTCAACAGCATGGTACTTTTCTTGCTTAGTGGTGCACAAAAGGATGATGTCTCTCACAGGTAGAAGCATCCTGGAGTCCATGAAACAACAGTAGTTTCCATAGCAGCGCGGTGGACGCCTGGTAATGGATTCCACCATCCATTCTCTCCTTCTCCCTTTGGGTAACAGAACCCATGGAGTTTTAGCTGGGCACGTGGCTGCCTAGCGAAAGTCACCTTCTCACATTTTCTAGCCTTTCTCTCAACTGTGGGTGGTCCAGCAATAAAGATCTCAGCCATGAGATGGGACAGAAGCCACGTGTACAAGTTTTGTGTCTCATCCTTTAAAAAGGACGTGGCTTGCTCTTCATTCATCCCTTCCCGAGAGGTGGAAAAGGAAGATGCTGGTGAACTAGCTTCACTTATACAGCCTACTGCAGGGGGTGGGGGAGAAACAGGATAAATGGAACCCAGACCCAAGAGGGCCTCCTGGAGCAAAGCCGACTTTGGTGCTGGGCTATTCATTTCTGGGTGGGCATGTTGTCTTTTTTGTCACGGTATTTTTTGGTTCTCGTTTTCAGCAGCAAGTTGACCTGCACCGTGGCTAACGAAATCCTTATTAAAATGTTCCCTGAGCTAATTTTCCTTTTTTTAATTAATTTTTTTTCCTTTTACGGTCACACCTGCGGCATATGCAAGTTCCTGGGGTTGGGGTGGAATCAGAGCTGCAGCTGCCAGCCACAGTAATGCCAGATCTGAGCCACATCCTCGACCCGCGAGGCAGCTTGCGGCAACATTGGATCCCTAACCCCTGAGTGAGGTCAGGGATCAAACCTGCATCCTCATGGACACTATGTTGAATTCTTAACCCATTGAGCCACAATGGGAACGCCCCCTGACCTAATCTTCTCAATCCTAAGAACTCTGCTGTTGCAAAGATAAAGCAGGAGTAATTATAAGTGAAAGATCTTAGTATGTTACAACAATACAGTTGGCTCTCCACCCCACAGGTTCTGCATCTGCGGATTCAACCAACTGAGGCAGGAACTGAGATTGGCCGAATCTATGGACACAGAATCTGTGGATATAGAGGGTCAACTGAGACCCATTTTCTACAAGGGTCTTGAGACTTTGAGGATTTGGGTATCTGCAGAGGGTCGTGGAATCAATATTCCACAGATACCAGGGGATCTGTGGAATTATTACTACATGGTTGGGTATCAAAATGCTTTTCACAATTAGTTTCTATATATTGCCCACATTAAAGAGGCTAACTTTTATGAAGTGTGTAACACTTGTTAGAGTTTGTGCTAAATACTTTATCTATTTATGTTCTTTTTTTTTAGGGCTGCACCCAAGGCATGTGGAAGTTCCCAGGCTAGGGGTTGAATCGGGGCCACAGCTGCCAGCCTACACCACAGCCATGGCAATGTGGAATCCGAGCCGCATCGGGGACCTACACCACAGCTCGCAGCAATGCCAGATCCTTAACCCATTGAGCGAGGCCAGGGATCGGACCTGCATCCTCATGGATCCTGGTCGGGTTCGTCACCGCTGAGCCACGACAGGAATTCCCTGTGCTAAGTACTTTTCTTGAATTATTTCATTTAATTCCCATCAACACTCTCTAAAGTCAGTACTTTTATTGATCCTATTTTATAAATAAGAAAAGCAAGGCTCAGGACATTAAGGATTAACTGGGCAGAAGGTAGCTAAGCCAGGACGTGAAATCAGGACGTGATGGAGACGCTCTGTTCTTAAACCTTTTACGCTGCATCACTGAATGTATAAAAAAGCTTTTTATCCCAGACAACGTCTTTGTAGTTGATAGTGACCCTTCATCATTGTAAAGATGGGCATTATGCACTTGACCGAAAAACCAACCCTAGTCAAACACTATTCTGTGAAAACGTTGGCTTGGATGACAATAATTGAGATTTTGAGGATCTCAAAATTTAAGATTAAAACCACCCATCCTATGAGGGCAGTTTTCCTCTGTGAATGTATCACTTTTTCCAGCAATGCTTTTCTTTTCACTTGGGGTTTTCCCACAACTCGGACTTGGGTCCTGTTCATCCCAGTCTAGTCTCTTCTCTCCACGGAGCCCCTGACACCTCTGCCCGCTGGCGCAGCTGCACCCCTGTTCACCAGAGCATGCAGATGGGGGTCATCTTCTGAAAAGCAATATTCACTTCGGAGAAATGAGACGCACAGAGGGCCAACAGGTTCACGAAAAGATGCTCAACATCCCTACTCATCAGAAAAATGACACCAAAACCACAACGAGGTACCACCTCAGACCAGTCAGAATGGCCGTTATTAACAAGTCTACAAACATCAAATGCTGGAGAGCGTGGGGAGAAGAGGGAACCCTCCTTCATTGCTGGTGGGAATGTAAGTTGGTACAACCACTATGAAAACAGTATAAAGCAAAGGTTCCTCTAAATATAGAACTACCATATCATCCAGAAATCCTACTCCTGGGCATATATCCAGACAAAACTTTCATTAAAAAACATACATGCACCCTTATGTTCATTGCAGCACTATTCACAATAGACAAAACATAGAAACGACCTAAACATCTATCAGCAGATGAATGGATGAAGATGTGGAAAACTACTCAGCCATAAAAAAGAACAAAATAATGCCATTTGCAGCAACATGGATGCAAACAGAGATTCTCAGACTAAGTGAAGGACGTCAGAAAGAGAAAGATACCATATGATGTCACTTATACGGGGAATCTAAAATGTGGCACAGATGAATCTATCTGCAAAACAGAAACAGACTCACAGACATGGGAAACAGACCTGTGGTTGCCAAGAGGGAGGGGAGAGAGGGTGGGAGGGACTGGGAGTTTGGGGCTGATAGAGGCAAATTACTATGTCCAGAACGGATAAGCAATGAGGTCCTACTATACAGCACAGGGAACTATGTCCAATTTCTTGGGGTAGAACATGAGGGAAGACAGTATGAGGGGAAAAAATGTAAATATATGGATGACTGGGCCACTATGCTGTGCAGCAGAAGTTAACACAACCCTGGAAATCAACTCGACTCTAATAACAAAAAAAATAATTTCTTACGGACGCTCTCCCATTTCCCCTTCAATCTTCTCATTTTCTTCCTAGAGCCACGACTTCGATCTCTTAGATAAGACTGAACAATGACTTCCATTCAGGTCCATTCCAATACCAACATTCTAAAGTTTAAGGAAAACACCCTTCACCTATTTCAAGCTTTCTGCTCAATTCAGATAGACAACTCGACACTTAAACACCTTTGTAGCTTTTCCAATTACGCACGGTTCTTAACTGCTCCTCACAGATAAATAAATAAGCGCCTCCTGCTGCCATGTTAGCTCTGCAAATAATCACGTTTTCCTGCTCTCCAGGTGAGATCAGTTACTGCATGACCACAGAATGATGACAGGTTAGAGTTTTGATAAGATAGGAGAAGTCTGAGGGGCTAACTCAGCACACTTTTTCTGCAAGGGGCCAGATATGTACCTGATAAGCCAGATGAGGTGCCTGCTGGAGCTCTTTGGCCATTGTGCGTGAAAGCGGCCACATAAATGGATGTCCATGCCTGGGTTCCAGTAAAATTTAATTTACAAAAACAGGCAGCAAGCCAGGTGTGGCCTGCAGGCCATAGGCTGCCAGCCTCTGAACTAGAGGGTTAGTGCTAGAGGAACTTATGCAGATACTGTTATTTCCATTACAGGGAAGAATAGTTAGGCACCGGAAAGCTAAGCCACTCACCTAATGAAGACACCCAGACAATACGTAGATGAAACCCAAGCGGCTGCTACCCAAGTCTGTATAGCTGTTATGCTACACTGTCTGCAGAGTATAAGGTTCTCTTTATAGTGTAAAAGCATGCCTGCATCATTTCACTAAGGATTCTCACTGGGTAGTGGGGTTAAGGTGGCTTTTCATTTTCTTTTTGGCTATGACTATTCTCTTAACATTCACATTTAAACCTACATTACTTTTGTAACAAAAATTAGCTCACCTTTTAAAAAATTTAATTTTTGTCTTTTTAGGACCATACCCACGGCATATGGAGGTTCCCAAGCTAGAGGTCCCATCGGAGCTGTAGCTACAGGCCTACACCACAGCCACAGCAATGCAGGATCCGAGCCGCGTCTACGACCTACACCGCAGCTCATGGCAACGCCGGATCCTTAACCCACTGAGTGAGGCCAGGGATTGAACCTTTGTCCTCATGGATACTAGTCGGATTCATTTCCACTGAGCCACAAGGGGAACTCCAAATTAGCTCACTTTTACAGCAATGGATTTAAATTAGATGTTAGTGTACCTTCTTTGTCATTGATTCAGTATCATTCTCCCATTTGCTCTCTCTCGCTCTCTCTCTCTCTCTTTTTTTTTTTTTTTTTTTTTGTCTTTTTAGGGCCGCACTCCTGGCATATGAAGTTCCCAGGCTAGGAGTGGAATCAGAGCTATAGCTGTCGGCCTACACCACAGCTCACAGCTACGCTTGATCCTTAACCCACTGTGCAAGGCTGGGGGTTGGACCGGCGTCCTCATGGATATTACTTGGGTTTGTTACTGCTGAGCCACGACGGGAACTCCCTTTCTCTTTCTTAACAGAACCCCGCTACTTCCCCCTGGCCCAAATACACGCACTTGTCCTCAATTCACGTTGTCAGGGAAGCTGATTCTGTTTCCAGTGGCAGGGGGATGTCTGATTATCTAAGGGTAAAATCCTTTAGGAAGTGCCTGGGCACGTGACCCCTTCTGAACCAATGAGCAATAGACATGAGACCCAATTTGAACCAATGAGAAAAGGGCTTCCGGGAAAGCGTCCATCCATTGCCCTTAAGTCAGTGGCTCCTGAAGGAATCTGCTCTCCAGCCCCTCAGGGAATTACTGAGGGGCTCAGATAGATCCTAGCAGCTGTCCTACAGCCAGGAGGGAACCAGCATGAAGAAGACCCACCTTGTCAGCGGAGTGGAGAAAGGAGGAAACCACAGCCTAAGGTGGAGACCCAGGTCTGGACAACCTTGGATTCTGCCCTAACTCTAGAATTCCAGCTCCCTGAGCCAGGAACTGGGCTTGTTGTCAGAGCCCATTTAGGTTGGTTTTCTGTTACTTGTTGGCAAAAGCAGACTTATCTGGAGAATTCAGTCCAGAACAATGCTTTTGCATGAGAGCTGAGCATTTTAGGCAAAATAATTTCGTATTAAAGAACGAAAATACTTGCTCCAATTCACTCTGCAAACATATTTACTATTAGCCTAGTTTCAAACTTTTCGAATCGAGCAGTCCCATGATCTCTGCTTTTCCAAAGCACAAGTTTAAGGGCTAATGTAGGTCCTGTCCCCCCCAAAATATGAAGTGCTGATAACAACGGAAGGTAATTGAGACTATAATACCAATTTTCCTTGTTCAGGAAATGAAAGGATTAATCGTCCTTGCAGGCGAGTAAATATTTTGCCAATTTAAGAGCAAATCCAGCTGGTCTTTGATTTACTAACACGCTCTCCGCAGTGACGCAGATATGCTGAAAGATGAACCACTTTCTGGTGTCCAAAGACCTTCGGAGACTAAAAGCCACATCTCAGATGGAATTCATCCAGGAAAATCTTGGCAACTCGTGCGTAGTGACTGTTGCAGCTCTTATTCTTTGATAACAACTTCTAGCTCTACGTTTTGAAATGAAATTGTGCTTCTTTTCTCCTGCCACGGGATGGCCAATTTTTGCATAGTCTGAGTCACATACAAAAGAAGAGAAATGCTAGATCAGGTTCTTATAGGTAGATAGATGATAGGTATTTAAAATTTTGTTTTGTTTTGTTTTTGTCTTTTGAGGGTCTCACCCGCGGCATGTGGAGGGTCCCAGGCTAGGGGTCCAACTGGACCTACGCCTCAACCACAGCAATGTGAGATCCGAACCGCGTCTGCAACCTACATCACAGCTCATGGCAACGCTGGGTCCTTGACCCGCTAAGTGAGGCCAGGGATCGAACCTGCAACTTCATGGTTCCTAATCAGATTTGTTCCCACTGCGCCACAGTGGGAACTCCTAATTTTCTTTTTTGAAATATAATTCACATCCAACAGAATGCCGCACGTTTAAGTTACACCTCAGTGAATTTTGACAGTTTGCCTTTCCAGAATCTCATATAAATGGAACCATCCAATATGTTATTTTTGTATCTAGCTAGGTGTTTTATTTTGTCCTACATTTATCCATCTAAGTGCTGTCTGCTGCTTTCCTCTGGAACAAAGCAAGACAGGAAGTGCTCTAGCTCACTCTGGGGTGTTTGGAGTCTTGTTACCTAGTCATGCCACTCATTGAACAGGGGGCTGCTCACAAGTAAACCGCACTTGCTGGTTTCCTGATATTCTTTTATGGAGCTGATGGTTATCTGCTCTATTTGTTTCTCTCTATCTCTTTTTGGCTGCCCCTCGGCATACGGAGCTTCTAGGCCTGGGCTCAGATCTGAGCTACAGCTGTGACCTATACCGCAGCTGCAGCAACACCGGATCCTTTAACCCACTGTCCTGGGCCGGGGATCGAACCTGCATCCTGGTGCTGCAGAGATGCCAGCAATCCCGTTGCGCCACAGCGGGAACGTTGCTTGTCTCTTAATTGTCTTTTAATTCTGCCGAGACTTTTGTTTTACACCAACAATGATCCTATCTTTCTTGGGTTAATCCAGCTCTATTTACGATTCTTCCTGGTGCCTTTCTGAAACGTTTCTTGAAGTTGACATTGTCGTTGTAATCGCCGTGGAAGAGAGAGAGGTTATACACAACAACCTGTTATAAATATGGTGTTCAGAGCTCTGCTGCCACGGGATTGGTGTTCAGAGCTCCGCTGCCACGGGATTGGTCAACAGAACCAGCCAGGATCAGCCCAGAGATGCTGGATTTTTCTGGAAACATTTTCTTATCCGTGCATTGTCTAAACGCTCATCAGTAGCATGCAAAGAGTAACACTTCATTAGCATTTGGAAGATGTAGTTAGATGATACATAATGTATATAAAGGAAACAATTTGGAACAGTCAGGAAGCAGCGAAGGGGAAGGGAGCGCTCTCAAGCACGAACCCCACCCCTCCACTTAGACACCAGAGCAAGAAAGATTTCTAGAATCCTCAGTAACAGCAAACTGCCAGAATCCCCAACCCTGGTTCTCCTCCAGTGAACTTTTGTTCAAAACGACCCTCCCCAATTTCCTCCCAGAACCTAATCCAAGCTAAATTTCCCTTTATCCCCTCAGACTGGGCTATGGTTTGCCATAGGTTGTGTGTCCCAAACTGCAATTCCTCTGCTAGCTCCAAATAAACTCATCTTTGCTAAATAATAATTGCTGTTAATTTTGTTTAAAGTCACCAATATACCCGCCTGGCACACAAGGAGAACTCAAAAATAGAGGTGTTCAAATTCAAATTCACATTATATTTTTTATAACATTTCAGAGATCTTTCACTTCTAGATGACAATTCACTTGGCACTTAAACAAATCTTTTTTTTTAATTAGTAAACTTAGTAACTTATGCTTTAAGGCACAAGTTGGAGAGATCCTTTTAAAGGTACTGACATGAATCCTCTTGGAAAGAGGAACTGTCATTGTGCTTTTTTTTTTTTAAAGGGATAGATTTCTTTTTTAATTAGATTGTCTTAAGTTTTCCAGGTATACTTCATGTTAATTTGGCACTGCTGATCTCCCAGGACTTACCCAGGGTAATTTTTCACAAATATGCACATGAGCAAATGACACTTGGAGAAACTTGCTATTCAAAGTGCGGTCTGTGGGAGTTTCCTGGTGGCCTGGCAGTTAAAGATTCTACATTGTCACTGCTGTGGCTAAGATTACTGCTACGGCTTGGGTTCCATCCCTGGCCTGGCGGAACGTCCCTATGCTGTGGATGAGGCCAAAAAAAAAAAAAGTGTGGTCCCTAAGTTTGCAGTGTGGTCACCAAGGAGCGTGTTACATAGGTCCTACGTCAGATTGGGGTAACACAATCTACTTTTTGTTGTTTTTTTATGGCCGCACATATGGAAGTTCCCAGGCTGGGGGTCGAATCGGAGCTGTAGCCGTCAGCCTACACCACAGCCACAGCAGCACTGGATCTCAGCTGCATCCTCGACCTACACCGCAGTTTGTAGCATCACCAGATCCTTAACCCACTGAGTGAGGCGAGGGATTGAACCCACGTCTTTATGGATACTACTCAGGTTCTTAACCCACTGAGCCACAAAGGGAACTCCCAGAATCTGCATTTTTAATGACATCTCAGGAGACTGAGAAGCCCAGGTGGTCAACACCTCACCTGCTGACTCCTGGTATTTATTCTCCATGAGAAGGAAGAGAGTCCCCTGGGTTTCTCGGCTGATCAGCAGCGTCTGGTGCGGGCAGGGGAGGGGACAGTGTCAGGTGGCTGCATTTCCTGCCTTGCAGTTTCACCCGGTTGATCACAGCAGGTGGATTTCTCAGTAGTTGTTGTATTTCCCAAGGAAAGGTGAAGCCTCAGCTAAGAAGGGGGGGTTTATGTCTTCTGGAGTCTAACACTGATTCAGTCAGGAAATGTTATCACAAATTTTGTTCTCTAGAAGCTTCTCCTCTCTAAAAAGTCTGTGAGAACAAAATATTACTTGGGGATCTGGGGCTCCCCAATTTGGAAGTCCAGGAGCCACTCTCAAAGTTAACTGGCCCATAGGTCTTCCATAAAAGCATCAGGAGCTAGAGGACTTGGGTGAGGCCAGGAGGAAGTCCCCCCATGGCTGCCATGGCATGCCCACGCTCCCCCTGCCACTTCGTGGACACCCCTTTAGTCAGATGGAGGCCAGGACCAGCAGGTCTAGGAGCAAATGTGTAACATTACAGAGCACTGGCTGGCTTCTTTGTGGCAATAATGTTGCCTGGTATCCAGAAGAGAAAATTCACCAAAATACCAACAGTGGCTTTGGGAATTTTAAAAACCTCATTCTACTTTAGAACAAGAGTAGATAAAATATTCACCATACAGAGTTCATATGATAAAGAAAGAGTCATAGTTAAAATGACCCTTTGAGATTTAGTAATTAAAATACCAGTCACCTAGACCAACGCTGTCCAATAAACATAGAGTGTGTCACCTATGTCCGTATAAATTTTCTAGTAGCAACATTAAAAAGGTACAAAGAAGCTGGCACAATTAAGGAATATGTTCCAGGGTTCCCGTGGTGGCTCCGTGGGTTAAGAACCCGACTAGTATCTGTGAAGACTTGGGTTCGATCCCTGGCCTCACTCAGTGGGTTAAGGATCCAGTGTTGCTGTGAGCTGTGGGGTAGGTCACCGATGTGGCTCAGATCCTGCATTGCTGTGGCTCTGGCAAAGGCCGGCAGCGGTAGCTCCAATTTGACCCCTAGCCCCAGAACTTTCCTATGCTGGCCTTAAGAAGAAAAAAAAAAAAAAAAAAATATATATATATATATATATATATATATATATATATGTTCCATTGAATCAGATCTAAATCAAACACTGTCCTTTCAACATGTAATCAGCATGGGATTGCCGATGAGATAGTTCCCAGGCTTTACATGACAGTAAATCTTTGAAAATCCACCATGCTGCTCAGACATCAGACCTCGGTTCAGACTGGCCCCGTTTCAGGCTCCACGGCCACCCACGGCTCGTGGCCACGGCCCTGGACCCCGGCTCAGCCAGCTCGTTTTTGAGATATTTATCCTGAGCATTTGCATCTGGCCGGAGAGAGAGTCCCTCCCTCCCTCCTCCAGGACTGGGCTCGATGCCTAGAACAGCAAAAGTGCATCTTTCTAGAGTTTCCCCCACGGACCCAGAGTGTGGCCTTAAGATCAGCAAAGGTTGATGGGTTGCAGCTGTGGGTCACGTGGTGGAACATTTCTTCATCTCTTAAAAACAAATCTGAGAGGGTTCGCGGGCGGGAAGAGAGGTGTGAAAACAGAAGAGAGAAAGAACTGCATTCTCAGTTCTACAACTCTGACCCTAAAGACTCAGAACTCGTGGGGGTGGGGGGGGGGGACACCAACATTTCCTGGGAGCGGATGGGATTTACATGCATCACGGAACTCCCCTACAACACCAGTCAATGTCACTGGGGGTGGCTATTCTAAATATCAGATGATAAAGAGTGTCCCGTGTCTGAAGCCACAGCAGCGCATCTGCGTGCACACAGATTTTTAGTTCTCCATGGGCAAACGGAGTAGCTATAAGCCACTTGTTAGCCCAGGGCTTTTCTAAAGAGGAGTGAGGGTGGATTAAAGCAGACACAAATAAGAGCCAGTCCGCATTTCGTCCCATCACTGTTTCTTCACAGCCTTCGGAAGGCTCCAGAAGCTGCCCACATCAGCACCCAGATGGTCCCGACTATAGATGCAGGAGAGGGCTTTCTCCCCACTGGCAGGGGGTGTGGTCCATGCCGCGGTCGGCTCTTGTCCACACCCAGCTCTAGCTCTTCCAGGAGTTCAGGTGTTGGCAGGATTCCAGCAACTTCGCCCAGCTGGAGTCCTGGCAGCTGTCCTTCCACCTGGGCCTGGAGCATAGGGCACGCCCACCCCGTCTCTGGGCTGGCAGCCCCTTCTGTACAGACCAACGACAATGAGGGTGACACCAGCCCCAACAGCCGGGCGGCCCCGGCCGTGGTGACGGAGTGAGTCCAGGACTCTCGGAGCGCCCCCGAGTAGGGCCCCTGCCTCCTGTATTCCTGCGGGGCTTCTGCTCAGGGGCCTGGGTCCCTCTTCTCACCCAGCGCTCATCCTCTTTCCTTGTCCTCTTTCCTCGTCCAGCACGTACCAGCCTATCCATGAGCTGGCAGCGATGCTGGCCTTCTCCCTGGTGATGCCCTCAGCTTGGTTCCCAGGCATCTTCTCAGCGGTTTGTCCAGATCCCTGGGCTGAGCTGGCCCGCCTGCTGGCCGAGCCGAGGAGAGGCCTGGCTGCCCTGCTTCTCCACTTTCCACGCGCCCTGGGCACCCTCTGCTTCCTGTTCCACGTGCCCCGAGCTGCGGATTCTCTGGCTGGGAGATGGGTCTTCATAGCTCCTGTTGGATATTCCCATGAGAACTTTGGAGATTGTGTTTTCATTTTGGCCAAACTGTCATTATTACTTTTACCAGTTATAAAGGCGAAACCTACTTTATAGTAAATCATTTGAATTCAAAAGCACTTATCGTCCTAAGTTGGTGTTTCTCAAACTGAATTCTGTGTTCTTTTTATTTCATTGAAGTTCAGTTAATTTGTACTTTTGTATTAGTCGTGAGTATACAGCAAAGTGATTCAGATATATATATTTATATATATTCAGTGAATATATATACAAATCATTTTTAGATTCTTTTCCATTATAGGTTAGTACAAGATGTTGAGCTGAGTTCCCTGTGCTCTGCAGTAGGTCCTTGTTTATCTGTTTTATGTATAGTAGGTATATGCTCATTCCAAACTCCTCATTTATCCTTCCTCCTATGTTTCCGCTTTGGTGACATAAGTTGGTCATCATGTGCTGTCTGTATTCCTTTTCTTCTAGCTTTTTTTGGGCCGCACCTGCGGCATATGTACGTTCCCAGGCTAGGTGCTGAATCGGCTGCAGCTGCTGGCCTACACCACAGCCACGGCCACAGCGATGCCAGATCCAAGCCGTGTCTGTGACCTACACCACAGCTCATGGTAACACCGGATCCTTGACCCACTGAGTGAGGCCAGGGATCGAACCTGCATCTTCATGGATACTAGTTGGGTTCGTTACTGCTGAGCTGCTACAGGAAGTTCACTATCTGTATTCTTAATCATTTTTCTTCGAAAAGAGATCTATGGAGATCCCCATCCACGAGCACTGCTGGCCCAAAGTTTCGGGTTCTCCTTATCCCTGTTGGCCCCATCACAGGGGTGTGGTAGGATTTCAGGGCTTGGCCTGGCATGACCGGGTGGGAACACGTCCCCAGATCCGCCAAGGGGTTGTGAGCATTTAATTGCTGAATTAAGACCCTCTAAACCCCCCTTTTCTGTGATGATCCAGGTAGTGACTGTAAGGACAGCCTGGATTAAAGAGTGAGGACTTTGTGACAGGAGTGGATCCCCTCCCCCACCCCTGGCCCAAGGACTCCACATGGCACAGACGAGAGCTCATCTTTTGAGGGTTTAATCTGAGATTGGGGCATGTTTGTTACCCACACGCCTGGCTTATCCTGACTGATAAAGGAGTTGCTCATGTTTACCAAAAAGCCCTCTATTCTGCACCTTCTTCTTTATGGGAATTTATTGTGCAAAGTACTAAGAAATTAAACTAAGACTTCAATTTAAATTTGGGAAAAGTGCAATGTTCATGAGTTTGTTTGCTTCTCACAAGTTCTTTTTTAAAATCACACCATTAACACTCCTAAAAAGAAACAAGGGCTATTGCTACTGCTTTTTCCATCGATAGGCACAAATTCACTTATTACAGACATAAACCATGACACTGTAACACAGAGGCAGAGGCAGCCCTGGGTAGGACAACCGCCCCGCTGGAAGGCACATAGCAAAGCGCCACGCTGCTGCCCGGGTAATGGAAAAGTTGACAAGTCACGTTTCAGCCCCCCCGGCAGGTTAATGTCGGGGTTGGTGGGTCTGAAGATAATCTCTTTCTACACTGACGAAGCCTGTGCCTTCGTGGTTACCGCCTTCTGAGAGGTATGCGGAGGGTGGGTTTGTTCTCCCAGAGACAACTTGCATTTTTTAAAGAAATGCTTGAGTATCTGATGGGGGGCATTCACACCTCTTCTGCCTTTGCATCACTGATGTTCAGGCTTGGGAAAGTATTTCCACTGCACTTCAGTGATGAGCAGTGAGGGAGCAAAGTCCACAAGCAGAAAGTGTATTTTAGAGGATTTGGGCATCTGCTGACCTCAACATACTTATCTTTTCGGTCTGAGAGCGTGAAGAAGATTTTTTTTTTTTTTTTTTTTTTTTTTTGCTTTTCAGGGCCGCTCTCATGGCATGTGGAGGTTCCCAGGCTAGGGGTTGAATCAGGGCTGCAGCTGCCGGCCTACACCACAGCCACAGCAATGCCAGATCTGAGCTAGTCTGTGTCCTACCCCATAGCTCACAGCAATGCCAGATCCTGGACTCATTAAGCGAGACTCGGGATTGAACCCAAGTCCTCATGGATACTAGTCGGATTCGTTTCCACTGCGCCACGATGGAAACTCCCAAGATGACGGGTTGCTGGTTGTATTCAGATCTGGGCCTCTCACTGCTCTGGTTCATCATCTAGATCTCCAGCTACACGGAGCTTCCCGGGTGTGCCGCGCTCACCGAGAACACTGGCCACCTGCCAGTATGTAGCGCCAATCTGCGGCCCAAGAGCACGCATATAAGTTACTAGTTACTGGGCTCCTTAAAAATAGTAGACAGGTTTTAGGCCGCAAACTAATTTAGACTCCAAAGTGGGAATTTAATAAATGACGCATCTGCTTATTAGCTGATGCTGAGAAAATTGGCTTAGGGTTGGACAAACAAAGGCGGATCCCCGGGAGGCAATGGTGGTGATTTTCAGATGAATTCAGGCCTGAATGTTACAGCTGATGGAGCCGTAAGCTAACAGGAGAATATCTTTGTGGCCTTTGGGTGCAGAAGAATATTTCTTAAACAGAACCTATGAAACAATCAATAGGCAATACCCCAATCCGATCATATCAAATCAATTTGAGGATTTAAGAATTTTTTGAGCTCCCTGGTGGTTTAGTAGTTAAGGATCTGGCATTGTCATTGCTGTGGCTTGGGTTCGATGCCAGGCCTGGGAACGTCTGTATACCTTGGGTGTGGCCCCAAAAGAAGAGATTTAAGAATTTGTGGTCAATCAATGAAAAAAAAGCAGGTAAACTTAAAGGGTAACTAAACATCGAGGGAAAGATACATCTAAAAACAACCAAAGGAGTAAATTTTAGAATATACAAGGAGATCCTGTAAGTTGAAGGGGACAAATCCAATTCAAGGAATCCAAGAAATCCAGAAAATCTAACACGCAAGCAAAGACGTGGCGAGACCATCCATGGAAGAGAAACACAAATAGCAAAGCAATACGCATGGAGATGTGCTGAACCTCACTAGTAACCAGAGATGTGCAACTTAAAACACTCAGGAGGCTGGACAAAATTAGAAGATTGGAAAGTACCAATTGTGCGTGTACTGAGCAATCTGGCATTGCTTCGGGCACTCAACTTGCACGCATCCCATGACCAGTCATTTCACCTCCAGGCGTTTCACTCCAAGGGAAACCTCACAAAGGTCCAAAGGGACCTGCACGAGAAAAGGGAACCCTCCTACATGCAGAGTGGGCATGGAAATTGGGGCAGCCACTCTGGAGAACCACATGGAGGTTCCTCAAAAACCAAAACCAGAGTTGCCATCCGATCCAACAATCCTACTCCTGGGTATATATCCAGACAAAACTGTAACTCAAAAAGACACATGCACCCCTGTGTTCACTGTAACTCTGTTCACCACAGCCAAGACATGGAAACAACCTCATTGTCCATCGATGGGGAATGGATTAAGATGCGGTACACATATACACTGGAATACTACTCAGCCACAAAAAAGGATGAAATAATGCCATCTGCAGCAACATGAACGACCTGGAAATTGTCCTACTAAATGAAGTCAGAAAGAGAAAGACAAATAACGTGTGATATTACATGGAATCAAAAATAAGATAGGAGAGAACTTATCTATGAAACAGAAACAGACTCATAAGCATAGGAAACAGACTTGTGGTTGACAAGCGTGGGTGGAGGATGGATGGGGGGTTTGGGACTAAGAGCAGGTGCAAACTCCTATGTATAGAATGGATAAACCAAGGGGACATGCATGAAAACATTTATCACGATGACTGGAGGAAAACCCCAGTGCCCAACATTAGAAGGACGGAGACGAGATACAGCAGAAAACCACACAGCACTCATGCGTGGGCAACATGCGGAGACCTTTAAAACATGGTTCCATGAAACAGTAAGAAATAAAACCCATCTAGAGCATCACGAGGCCGTTTACATCACTTGCATGGACACATGCAAGTTCTAGTTTACAAGGGCTCCTTAATAGCAAAGGGCATAAACCAGGCACATTGGACTGGGGACTTGTTGGCTGGGGAGGGAGAAGAGGGAGGCGGGAGGAAGGGAGAATCAAATCGAACCAACATAAGAGGAGCCTGCACAGCCCAACCCAGCCATGCGTAGAGAGGCAAGATTAACTCAACTCTGTGCTCAAAGAAAAATGGCAATAAGCCCGACTACCTCCTACAGAGTAACACAGGTCATTTCAGAATATCCTCTTCTTTCAGTGCTTCCAGATTTTCCAGCTATCCAAATTTTGACCCCCTCCTGCCCCTCAGAAAGCCCTAGTTTCAGGTTTATTTACTTGCGTTGGGGAACAATGAGAAATTTTACAAAGTCAATACGGTTAAATAGTTAAAAGAGCAGTGGGGGGGAGTTCCCTGGTGGTGTGGGGGCTAGGACTCAGTGCTTTCACTGCCTGTGGCCCGAGTTCAATCCCCAGTCTGGGAACTGAGATCCCATGTCAAGCCACCACACATCTCACCTCTGCCTACACCCCAACAAATATGGTAGCCCTTGGTGCGCTCTGAAATTTGTGAGCTGCTCCCCTTTCTGTTTCTTGACTGCAAAACATTTTTCTGCAGGCAGTTATTTATTGTTCAGGCAGAACCATCTCTAAAGAGGGATGAGCTACTTATAAGTACGCACCCGGAGCAGGTGGCACACAGCATCCCTGGAATTCTGATTCGGGAGGGTTTTGAGAGTAAAGCACATCAGTCTCCTGGTTCCACTCTGGACCACAGTGAGATGCATTAGTGTTACATGGCGTGCACTCTCTACTCTGTGAAGGGTGACTTGCACTATTAGGGCCCAACAAATACAAAGGGTAGTTTCCATGAACAACAGATGTACTGAGACTCAATTAGAATATCTTTCTATAAACAAATGACATCAGAATGAAAACATGCTGAAATGGTTTCCAAGTACTACACATGAGACTTAAGATGTTCCTCAGCTTTAAATGAGAAGAAACATTTATAACTAGTCCTTTTAAACGTCTCCATATGATGAAAGTGAGTATATTCGAATAGGCAAGGGATATGGGGGGACCTGAAAACAGCTCAAAAAAAAAAAAGAGAAGATATAAGGCGCCTCGAATGAATGTTGGGAGGCATTTGTGAAAATAAATATTGCACAGAGATTGTGCAAAAGTAGCTGTTTTGAACCTAGTGCTCTGTAACTATTTGCTGAATGAATGGATGAACAATTGATGAATTCCTGCTGCAGTGTGTGTTGGTTTACTCTTGTTTCTGGGACAAGCTCATGTCAATTACATTTGAATGGTTTTTCTAAACATGTGGTGACCACATAAAATATTCTGTAATTTAGTGTGGAAGTTGAAAAATATTTTCACTGCAACTTTAATAATTGACTTCAGTTTCAGAGGCTGCTTGTATTAGACAACACGGTGTATCACGCAGTTTACAGAACTGTGGGGCGAGAGGAGAGTACTAGAAATACTGCACGAAGTGGGTCCCGTGTTTCACTCAACTGCCATTAAAAATTCTGTCCCTGCTCACTTTAGAGCAGCCTGTAGAACTACAGCATCTAAGTGGCTATGAGTTGTAGAGCGAAGGCTTGAACTGTCTTCAGTGAAATCTGTCCACCCGAGGCTTCAAAGAGAAGTATGTGAGTCTGGAGACTGTCCGGTAAGCCCTTCCTCTCTGTCATACTGTGTTTCATAGAAAGCATCACGCTGAGTGTTCACTCAGTCAGCCTTCCTCGGTCCTTCTCAAGATCTCAACTGCCAGCGGTGTGTTGGCTCCGAGACATAAACGGGAAGGAAACCAAGGAGCCACCTCTGAGAGACAGGAAGACAGCTGTACAGCATGTTCCTCAATCCTCGCTCCTTTCAGGGTAGAACCTGTCCTTTAGGTCAGCCAAAGAGTAGAATATGATGAACTTGAGTTGATTTTATGGAATCAAAAAAAAAAAGAAAGAAAAAAGAAAAAAAAAAAAAAGAACCAATCTCGAAGTTGTTGTCAAGAATCACATGTTTCTCAAGACGCTGGGGTCCTTCAGCTTTTCCTGAGAACACCATAGACCTTTAACTCTGAAACCTCAAGGAACAGTTACCCAACAGAGGGACTCTAATCCGATTCTTGCTTAGTGATCAGCGACTCTTCTCCTTATTGAGCGTGAGAACTTCTGGTCCATGTCAAAGAATTCAGTGGTTGTCTGCATGATAGGAATCGTGCTTTTGATTCTGTGTACTGAGAACACGCAATAACACAAGTATACTGTGAACTTAATAATGCCTTTTGATTCATCAGTCATTATTCATCACAATGGCTCTTACCTTCATCTGAAAAAGCAGGATGTATTTACCCAAGATGTACTAATTCTTTTTATAGATAAGGCTCAGTTGCACATGGTTTGTGGGCTTTTGCAATAACCCGAGGGTCCCCAAGGATCAGGGGCCCACTGCGGCCATCGGCTCCGGGGCTGAGGTCACAGAAGCTGGGAGACAGGAGGGTGTTAGCAAGAACATTGCTCTCTGGTCACTTTCAATATCCATTCCTAGGGACAGTGACAAAACTCTGTTTTTCTAGCATAAAAACTGCCCTAGGTTCAGCCCATCTTCCCTAATACTCCCCAAGTTCTTTTCCTGGGAAGGATATAGGATTTCTTTGCTCTTTGAGGCTTCCTTTCTTTTTTTTTCTTTTTTGGCTTATGGAAGTTCCTGGGCCAGGGATCAAACCCATGCCACAGCTGTGACAACACCAGATTCTTAACCCACTGAGCCACCAGGGAACTCTGTGGCTTCCTTGATTCAGCCACCTTAAGACAAGTACATTCACTGTCTGGAGCAGGAAGGCTTCTTCTCAATCATCTCCCCTTTCTGTACATTAAATTATACTTCGTTCCCTCCAGCAGCACCAGATTCAAAGAAAAATGGAAACGGCACAGGGCCATATGATTTGCCCCAAACCAAGAAATCTAGCCATCTCGGATGGCACAGGCCTGGTCCTCTTTGCGTCTGTACCGGTGGGAAGCATCGTCGCTATAGCAACACAACCTGGATGTCGCTATAGCAACACAACCTGATCTAGCCATCTGTTAGATCTTAATATTTATTTTTTCCAGAGAAGGGGTGATTTAGCCCTTGAAAGTCTCGCACCTGCTACCTTTCATACCATCGACCTGGACGGGGCCTCCAGGGGTTGAAACAAGTGGATCCCAGCGCGTTTTCTCCCTTAGTATTCAGCTCAATTTCCTTCTGTTACTCTACATCAAAGGAGCACGTGTACACCAACAATCAACTCAGCACCTCGGAACTGAAATGATTTCACCCGGGGCTGCAATTCTTAGGATTATTTCATGAAGAAAGGCCATTTTCCTAGTGTCTTGAAGAAGGAGCAAGCAGCACTGTCATGGTAACAGCAGCTCTGGATTAGGAATAACCTCCAGGAATTCTTGGCAAGGGAGCTGGATGTGCAGAGTTCTGGAAGTTGTACCTATTATTGCCTCCACAGCAAGGGACACTTCGACAAAGAGCTAGTATTTTCTCATTTATTCACAGCGGGGAAGCACAGTAATTTGGATTGCAGAGGCCGATTTTGCCAAAAACACGAGAGCGGGCCAAATGGCACAGGAACAAAACACTTAAGAAAGCTGCCATCTTCCTCTCTCACACAGACAGAATGTGAAGATTTCAAAGACGGTATTAGAGGGCCCTTCTCTTGGCGAGGAGTCAAAAGAGGAAAAGCAAAAGCAAACTCATTCCCTATGCTATTAGAGAGCTCCAGAATTAAAAGCATTGCATTAGGCATTTTCACAATTCCCACACACACACACAGAGCAATCGATATTAACAGAATAAAATCACCCTGCATGGCTTATTCATTTTGTTTTATATTTTAATTGGTTTTGTTTGCAATGCCACCAGGGATTGGGCTGGGCCAGAAAAAGGCAAAAATAGATGCTTCTCGGCATTACCCCAGGGGGGTTGGGGCCGGGGCGGGAGGTCTGTTGTTCTGAAGGGCAGGGATCAGCCTTTGAGAAGAGCGAAGGGAAGAAAGAGCCCACGGTCTCCAGATTTACCCGGCTGATGGGCGAGGAATTGCAATGACTCTAAGTGTCACTACGTAAAGCCTGGAACTCTCTCCCAATGTCTTAATCCACATTGTCTGGCCTGTCGGGTCTGCTGGCATCTTCGTATTCGGGAGGGCAACCCAGGTGCAAAGGAAGGCTTTGGCCCTGCGTCTGGACCAAGACGGTCCCTCCAGGTGGAGACCCCGGTCGGGGGGGAAGGGGGACGCCAGGGTATCCCGTGGCCGGCACGGCTGTCCCGTGTGGGCCCCGTCTGGAGAACAAGTTCGAGGCGGCAGCTGTCTTATCAGGAGGGCTAACATCGAACTAAGTAAGGCCACAGAAGCCATAAGAAACGGGATCCCACGTTCAAAAGGAAGAACAGGCAGAAAGGAAGCAGGGGGCCAGGGCCCTGGTCAAACAAGCTAGGGTTCAAGTCCAGATTAACAGCTAGAGTAGATACAGGGGATCGAGCCCGTTTTTATATTAAATACGTACAGCTTTTAGCATGTCAATCATACACCAATGAGGTGGGTTTTTTTTTTTAAAGGAATATCACCTCATAATGTATGAATAAAGGCCATAAAAGGTTTTTTTTAGGGCCGCACCTATGGCATATGGAAGTTTCCAGATTAGGGGTCAAATTGGACCTGCAGCTGCCAGTCTATGCCACAGTCACAGCAATAGCAGCACCGGATCCGAGCTGCATCTGCAACCTATGCTGCATCTTGTGGCAACACCAGGTCCTTAACCCACTGAACGAGGCCAGGGATTGAACCTGCATCCTCATGGATACTAGTCAGGCTCTTAATCTGCTGAGCCACAATGGGAACTCCTTATAAAAGGTGTTTGTTTGCTTGTTTGTTTTTTAAGGAAGTGAGGGGTTGAGTAAGAAAGAGGAAGCCTGACAGGCACCTGGGGGCTCAGCACCTTGCATCTGACCTGGGAAACCCCAGGCCCCATCCTCTGTCAGGACAGGCCTCCCCCTGTCAGAGGCATCAGGGTCCATGGTGGACTGGGGGGCGCCTGTGAAACCAGAAAGTGCACATCTTTGGTATCTTCCTCTGAGCAAAGCCAGGACTAGTCGCAGGGGGTCCAGCTCCCCGCCCTTTGCCTGAGGCTTTCTTTGGGTTTAGCCTGAAACTTCAACATGCCAGAAATCCCTGCAGTCCTGAGCAAACAGAGACAGCTGGTCACCCTACCAGCCCTGTCTGTAGCTGTCCTGGGTTCTGGAGGTCCAATTACTTGTGTTTATTTTCCTTTTGGGCCACACCTATAAGGATGTAGAAGTTCCTGGGCTATGGATCGAACCCAAGCCACAGCTGCAACCAGAGCCATAACCCACTGAGATCCTTAACCCATTGAGCCACCAGGGAACTCCTCCAATTACTTGGTAATCAGACGAGGACTGACTGATAGGAATGCATACACATACAGACATATTTATTTATTTAAATTTATATAACACTGATTCTGGGTGTGCCTCTTCCACAGTTCCGATGTGTCCTTCTCAAGCTTTAAGACTTTGGCAAGAGCACACAGCCCCGTTCTTTCAAAAGGGACTCTGGAAGGTGAGTGAGAGGGAGGGAGAAAGCCTCTCTCTCCAGGGTTCTGCGTTCAGAACGCGGCTCCTTGAGGAAGGACCCTGAAAATCCGCCTTGCCGGCTCCCAGGCTGTGCTCTCATGCTTTCAGGAATATGTCACTCGGATTCCCAGTTCAATGAAAGCCCTATGATGCTCTGGAAACCGCCCCCTCCTCAAGCTTTGTATGGGTTAAAGGAGAGTCCACTGATTGGAAGATTTTTAGGACCAGTTTTCTTCAGTGAAAGAAACTTCCTATTTAGTCACTCAGCTTGGGAAAGAAACTCATTCTGGGTTCATCAGTGCTGTTTTTAATGCCTTTTAAATTGTAGCATAAAAATTTTCCTTTTTTTTTTTTTGGCTTTTTAGGGCTATACGGCAGCACATGGAGGTTCCCAGGCTAGGGGTCAAATCAGAGTTGCAGCTGCCAGCCTACACCACAGCCACAGCAATGCCAGATCCTTAACCCACTGAGCAAGGCCAGGGATCAAACCCGTGTCCTCATGTATACTAGTCAGGTTTGTTACCATGGAGCCACGACAGGAACGCCAACATTTTCCCTTTTAATGTCACATCCTCCTCTTTGCAAAAATTTAAAGACACGGGAACTAATTAGAATAATCTATTGAAATATTAACCCCTTACAGAACTCCAGCTAGTTCCAAAAATATATTTAAGTGCAGTACTATTAATGCTCAGCTCCAAGGACTCATTCTATGTTTGGTATATGAAGCGCCCTGGCATTTTTTTATGCATTCGAGAATATTCTAAATTAAAGCTAATGTGGTGGCATGCCTATTCCGGCAACCACTTGAATGTGTCAGGTTAAGGACGACAGCTTTGCGGATGCAATTGGCATCATTCCTTCTGTGTGACGTCAAAGAACGCAGAGGTGCCTCTGTTAAGGGGAAGCAACGTGCAAGCTCCCCGTGGCCTTCTCCCTCCAACATTCTTCACTATTTTCTAGATTCACGTCTTTTCCACTCTTGACACGGGCTCTACTTGGGCCTAAGTTACTTTCTCTAGATCTTTTCAACAGAGTTTCACACGGAGAGTTTTCTGGTTTCAAGTCTGAGATACTAGTTAATGACGACAGTCAACAAAGACGGCACAACTGGACTAAAACACCCCATGACCCACGTGGGCTTTGCGACAGCCAGAGTCATGGTTGTGGTTCCTTTTCGGAAGAAGAAACATGATGCTTGTAAAGTCCCCTTTTGAAAGGAAAGGTCAGAAACACATTCCCCAAACTGGAAAGTCCCTCTCTGTAGCAATACTGATGCTTCTGGGACAGTTTATTAAAATATAGACAACACGGCAGCTATGAAGAGTCCAAAGGCTCTCAGTTGACTAAGGGAATCTAACAATTAGCCTGACACTGTCCGATGAGGCTTTAACATTTTCTATGTTGCAAATACATCAAAGAGTGGACTCATTTAAATTGATGATTGTCCCTGTGGGATCAGAAGGCTCAAGTGTCGGTTCTTGATGTCACCTAAACATGGCACCATGGGGTCTTCTCATGCGTGTGTTTATGTATGAATGAGTGTCACTATGACATCTGGTAGTTACATTTCAAGTGGCTGTGATGAGCTGTGAACAATGAACTACACAGGCACTCATATGATAAAATGAGGAAATCACACGCAAGCCTTGTAGGGTTTTGAGCCAATAGAAAAGAACAATATCACTAACAAATACGGGCATCTTCAGTCTGTAGTATTAGAGGCTCTTTGACGAGAGTCGTGAGCTACTATTTTCCATGAGCATATCCCATACAAAGACAAGAGAAGGGGGTAGGGAGAGGAGAGCTCTTTAGGATAAGGGTCTTTAAAATCCTTTCTTAAAAAATGAAACCAATGGAGTTCCTGTTGTGGCTCAGGGCGTAAAGAACCCAGCATAGTATTCATGAGGATGTGGGTTCGATCCCTGGCCCTGTTCAGTGGCTTAAGGATCTGGCATTGCCGTGAGCTGTGGTGTAGGTTGCAGATGTGGGCTGGGATCTGGTGTTGCTGTGGCTGTGGTGTAGGCCAGCAGCGACAACTCCGATTCAACTCCTAACTTGGGAACTTCCATATGCCACAAGTACAGCCATAAAAAGCCAAAAAAAAAAGGAAGAAGAAGGAGAAACCAAAACTGCTGCCAGAGTCACCACCTATGTGTTGTACAGTCCAGGTTAGTAAGTGACAACAGGCTATTTAATCAGTGTATCAGTTGACCATTGATAACGAATGCTGCGTAACAACCATCATAGTGGCATAACATAATAAGCATTCATTTAGCTCTTATGTTTGTGGGCTGGCTGGGAGACTGCTGACCTGGGTTTGAGGAGGCTTTGCTAGATCAGCTTTCCTCCAAATGTTTCTTAGCCTTCTATGTGGTCAGTAGGAGAGCCCAGACGTATTCTTCTCACAGTGATGGCTGAAGCCTGGACATCAAGCCCAAGCACACGGGCACACTTCATGCCTCTCCTGCATCACCTCTGGTCGCTTACCATTGGCCAAGGCAACCCAAATGGCCAAGCCTAGGGTCAGAGGGCAGGCTGCATACCACCATGAGACCAAGCAAGTTACTTTGCTGTGCCCGCTATCAGTGGAGCCAGGAAGTATCTTCACCCACTGGAAATAAGGGGCAAGATGTGACTATTTCCAACATGAATCTCCTCTACCACAATCCAGTGTCCTCCAGATGGCCAAAAACACGCTGGATCACTCAACTCTCCGTAGGCAACTGACCCAGTACGATTCCGGTCAGCTACATTAGCTAACTCTGGCTGCAAAAACAAACACCCTCAATTCTCTGTAGCAAAATCTCTGAGATGTTTACTGAGGAAACAGTGACTGCTTGGCCACATTCCATATCTCAGCCATAGGTCCGTTGCCACAGCTCTGTTCCAAGTCGCACTCTTTTCACTCTGGACACCTGCTGAAGGAACAGCTCCAAGCTGGCTGGGCTGTTCCTGTGGCAGATGGAAAGAGCAAGAGAGCCGTCTGACCCTGGTGATGCCTTTACAGCTTCTGCCCCGACCTGGCACCCTACCACCTCTGGTCTCCAGTAGCCCGGGACCTCTGGTGCCAGTGAGGGAACCAACAGGCTAGGTTGGGAGGTGGCTGAGCTTTTGTGATGAGAGGAGGGGCCAGAGTCATGGTTGTCAGATGTCCTCGGGCTGCTTTGCACCCAAGCAGATTCTTTGCAATTCATCCTGCTACCTAGGAATGCAGCCTGAGGGTGAGGTGGGAATTGGCGGTCTGGAGGATGAGGAATTTACGTGACAGGGACGTCTTCCAAAAGTCAGGATTGCCGGAAGAGAGCTTCTGAGAAAGGTCTAGGAGGGTCTCAGCCTTGGGCGTGAGGACCTTCCACGTATTACGTCCAGAGAGCAGGTTCCCAGCTAAGGCGCCAAAAGGTTTCTGAGGTTCGATGTGACTATGTCAGCATAAGGTTTCAAGGTGATCCTGAGGCTGACCTGGGCAATAGCCATTTGGGTCACCAAAATGTGAGTCATTGATCGTGTGACCCCCAACCAAGAATAGGATCCTGCGTTGATGCTGGTGCCGGAGTTCAAGTCAAAGGCCTGCCCTACTGGCCGGTGTTTCTGAGGATGGAAAGAGGCATTCTGCCATGATCGTGGGAAGATCTCTGAAATGGACACTATACCTTGGTCTATAATTTGACCCAACTCAGCTGCTAGCGAGGTGTTTTAAATGGAAGTGTTCGTTCTTTCTCTTTGTAAAAACAACACTTTGCTTCTCTGCTCATGTTGTACAGTATTGAAAGGTTGGAGACGGATAGGTTCCGTTCGACAACATTTGTTTCAAAAATTGAAGCCCCCTTTGGAAGCAGATGATTACAAGCATGAGACTGGAACTTACAAGGCAAGCCTGGGAAATCTTATATATATATAAGATTATATATTATATTTTATATATATATATATATATATATATATATATATATATATATATATTTGTTGTTGTTGTTGTTTGTTTATTTGTTTTTGCCACACCTGCAGCACTGGAAGTTCCCAGGCCAGGGATCAAATCCAGGAGGCACCTGTGGCCACGGTGGATCCTCAATCTGCTGCCCCACAGTGGGAACTCCAAGCCTGGAAATGTTGTGCTCATGAGCAGGGAAGCCAAGGGAGCTTTCAGAAACTGCGAGAGGTGTGGCAGAGAGACTCAGGAACCAACAAAGATGAACCTTGTCTGTCCAAAGATGGGGCAAGTTGAGCATCAGTAAGGATAATAACAATAACTGCCAAAGACTGAAACACAGACAGTGGCTATGAATCCAGGAGTGCACAAGGAGGCTTAAGAAACCCACAATGCACCCATCACTTTTCGAGAATGTAAGGAACCAATTCACTAATTGGAAAAGAAAGAAAGAATTAGCCATGCGTCCTGCTCTTCCTGCAGGAACTGTATCCGAGAGTCACGTCAACTGATGTGATGATATAAGTATTCCAGTAACAGATGAAGAAATAACGACAACATGGGAAACGGTCAACTTGCAACCTCCGATGAATTAATAAATCTAAGCAATGATTATCCGTGGCAGCGAACACCACAAAAGAAGGGACAGGCGGACAGACCCTAGGTGGCTCTTAGGGGAAAAGTACAAAGCCACTTAGAAAGTAGTCTTGCCCCAAATAACAAACCTGAGCTTGTTTCATTCTAAGACGTACCCATTTAGTTAAATTTAGTTGTATTCCATCCTCAAGAACACAGGAGGAGACAGAGGGTCATGTTAAAGCCTAAGGGATGCCATCGGGGAAATTCAGACCGCAGCAAACTCAATGGAACGCCAAAAACAAACACAACGAAAACCTTAGCATTCTCCACCCTGCAACTTTGCTAGGAAAAGAAAAGATAAGAATCCCTTTAAAAAGACCAAAGAGGGAGTTCCTGTGGTGGCTCAGTGGTTAACGAATCCGACTAGGAACCATGAGGTTGCGGGATTGATCCCCAGCCTCGCTCAGTGGGTTAAGGACCCAGCGTTGCCGTGAGCTGTGGTGTAGGTCCCAGACGTGGCTGGGATCCCACATGCTGTGGCTGTGGTGTAGGCTGGCAGCTGTAGGTCTAATTGGACCCCTAGCCTGGGAACCTCCATATGCTGTGGGTGCGGCCCTAGAAAAAGACAAAAAAATAAATAAATAAATAAAAAGACTGAAGAGGCTCATGAGCCAATCAGAGCACATAACCATCCCCAAGATCCTGTGCCCGCAGTGGTAGCTAGGACGCTAGAGTACGTTCCCTAGATAGACTGAAATTTGATTCAAACTTGACTTTCAAATGGAGAGCATCTGTCTAACTGCTGAAAACTAGAGTTAAAGTGTCACAGAAGCCCCTGGATCCACAGCTCACGATCTTATACCATCACCGCCATGTAGAGTGTTTGGGTACCTCTCTGTTGAAATGATCTCTAGCTTGCTCATGAATTTGAAGTGGGTCAGTGGGTCTACCAGAGCAGCGCTGAACCAGACACTCATAGAATGTAGCTGTTCTCGGAAATCACCCATTGTCGTGGTGACACACGACGACACGCCTGGTTAATGCGCATCTTCTTTCGCAAGCCATCAGCACACACTGTTTTTTTCTTTATTCTTAACACCTCGATTTAGACCTTCTACTCTGGGACTATGTGTGCAACGCCTTCAGGATACTGCTGGAGGAAGAGCAAAAATACCCATCTAGTTGAGTAAAATGCATCATGCGTTTGACCCAGCTGTGCAGACTGATGGCTTGAGTGAAGAGCGCAAGCTGAGAGGGCAGCGGGGTATTTTTTTTCCTAAAAGCACAGCTCAGATGTGCTCAGTCAAGGAATCACAAGGAATCACCACAGTCTTTGTGGTGAGAACAGTCATGCTCTATCTACCTTTTTTTTTAGGGCTGGACCCCCTAGCCTGGGGGTCGAATCAGAGCTGCAGCTGCTGGCCTACACCATAGCCACAGCAACACGGGATCCGAACATGTCTGGGACCTGCACCACAGCTCATGGCAATGCCAGATCCTTAACGCCTTGAGCAAGGCCAGGGATCGAACCTGTGTCCTCATGGATGCTAGTCAGATGCATTTCCCCTGAGCCACAACAGGAACTCCTACCATATATTTTATGACCTGTAAACCTCAAGGTACATCACTGACCTATTTCCATCAGGGACAATTGGTCAGTTGAAAGCTTTGTAAACAACAGAACCTACTGCTTGCTGCTTAATAGAAGAGTCAAAGCAGATGGTAGAAATCCACGTTATCTGGGCAGTTCTGGGGAGCCAGGAAGTTGAGGAAGCGACAATAAAACCAACAAAGCCCATTTTTATCAGAATGTTTCTATCAAAACAAACTGAATGCTGCTAAAGAAAACAACTTTGGCAATGTTAATATTAAAAATTTGAAAATTCGTCCTGAATACTCCTGTTATAATAATCCTTCTGTTCTGCATTCACTCTGTCTTTGCAGCTGAAGCATAATCATCTATTTTTCAAATGCTGCTCTAATTATTCAGGCATTGCTTCAAATATACAAGTGTGTCTTCGACGGCACAGCAACTCTTCCAAACAGCAAAGAACGAGCTTTTAATTACCCCCCCCTTCTCTTAGTGCAGCGGTTCAGAGGCCTCCAAAAAGCCTTTGCTGGAGGAAGGAAGGAAAGAAAGAAAGGGAAGAACGGCAGACCAACCAACATGTGTGCGTCAAAGGCGGAACTATGACACTACTGCTCAAGCTCTGGTTGGCATAGATAACATTTCCAAGACTAAGCTTAAAGACAAATATTTAGACTAAGATTAACGGTCAAGAAAAGCTTTAGAGTTTGCACAATTAGGATGATTGAAAGACTAAATACTGTGGGGCCTCTAGTATGTACAGTATAATAATTCAATGGTTCAGCTACTAAAATATAGACTAAAGGACCAATTCAGCTCAACTGCAGTGCTGTTACGACTCTGCAATTATTTCTTCCTACGACCCATCATGACTCCTCTCAAGGCTTGCTTTTTTTTAAAGCCAAACTCAAAAGGAGTAGTCAGATGTTTGATGGCACGTGCATCAGTGACAAGTTAACTCACCCACTCTCACGCGCTTCGTGACGAGGAATGTATAAAATTACCTCCGTGTAGTTTGGCGAGAGATATTTCCCATTGCATTTGGCAATGCTCCTCAGAATTTTTAAGGCTCTATCTCCTTTCTTCCGAGTAACCAGCCAGCGGGGAGATTCGGGGACCGCCCTGGTGAAAAGAAGTCTTTTTTGAGTTATGCCTGTGAATTTCAAAACCTGAAAGTTACTGACTTGAGTTCCTCCATCCAAGTGGCTCTGGCCATTAGATGCATGTTTAGGAGATTCTGAGGGCTTACAACAGGCTCTCCGAGACACAGATTATTTTCACAAGTTCATAATGA
Organism: Sus scrofa; assembly: GCF_054392235.1. Lineage (NCBI taxonomy): Eukaryota > Metazoa > Chordata > Mammalia > Artiodactyla > Suidae > Sus > Sus scrofa. The sequence goes on from NC_139383.1 coordinate 7,189,337, forward strand.
GAGGGGAAAATGCTCACTTGATAAACTGAATCATTGCTCATGATAAAAATAATCAGTATTACATTACTCTTGCAAGAAGGCTATCTTAGGCTGTAGCGTCCTCAATTACACATATGAAAAGAACTGGGGTTTAAGGAGCATTTAGGAAAAGGTTAAGAACCCAAGTTATGTAAACTGATTTGCCCATACATCAAAATTAAATTAGGGGAAGAATTAAAATATGTCACTCTGATGAGCATCAAATGCGCACATCCATAGCTATCTGATAACAACTTTCTTATTCCTCAGAAAATTCCTGAGTACTATTAATTTGCTTGATAAAAGATACAGAGACACAAACACCTTTCATTTAAACTGCATGTTGAACTGCGGGCAGATATGGCTTGTGGCCTTGCCATTTCCATAAAGTCATAAATAATAAACCATAATTCCCTTGAGTCAGAATTTTGCATTTTGGAATTTCATTCATTCATGTTAATAACACCTGTTAGTCAATCATCGAGACGTAATCTCTACAAAATGCTCAAAGTCTCTAGAGGTTCTCAAAGCCAACAGCCATTCCAGAGAGGGTAGAAAATCTAATTGTCCTCATGGTCAGGTTGACTTAGAAGCGTGGATTCTCCCTTTCTGTGGAATAACGATAAACGTGACAGTGACCCAGCCCACGTTACCAGTAATAAAGGAGGAAGAGAAAGTTGGGCAGCGTGATGGCCAGCTGGATCCCTTGCCAGTTGGGGATAAAGTAGGCAATTCCGGGGAGGATTATGATCCCAAGAGTGAAGAACATTTGAATCACTATTCCCACAATCCTTCTTTGCTTCGAACCTACTATTTCCGTCACTGAAGGAAAACAAAGACAGAGGTTAGGGAAGCTCAGGATAGGCTCGAAGCCCACCGACCGACCAACCAACCAACCAACCAACCAACCAGAGATGTTACACCCGCTACATCCATCAGCACTGCTAGACTACAACACAGGACTCTTAAGGATACCCAAGCTTCCATAGGCCCCGACATGATGGGAATACGCCTTCCAGCTGACTCAGGTGCCTTCCTCTCACGTGCTTCTCCGGCTGTCATCAACAAGCCTTTGCTGGGCTTCCCCTACACACCCAGCCCAGCGCCCTTCCCAGGTAGCCAAATACTATATGCATGGGTTTTAGAAGAGCTTATATGATGACTCTTCTGCAAGGTAATTGTAATGATCAAAACATACACACAGTAAAATGGTTAGACTGTTCCACAGTCTCTAAAGATTCACATTTCTTGTCTCTTTCAGGGATACACCGTGAATGTTAGAATCTACAGATAACGGTTTCACTCTCACAAGGATAATTCCCTCCATGTTGTTGGCCTTTTCATTTACATGATACTTCTTTAAATATCACATGGGGGGTTTGTTGCTGGATCCTTTCCTTCCCCACCCCCCCACTGCTCACTTTCTACCCGTCTCTAACCCAATTCTGATCATCCTGGGATGTGCTGCTCTGTGGTTGCCCTAATACCACACCCACACTGGGGTCTCCTTAAAAACGCTTCACAGTCCAAAGTCATTCCTCCTGCCCCCACCAGTGACGGCCCACCCTCCTAGCTCCCTCTCTCCTTCCCTGCCCACAAGAAAGATCTTCAGAGGGTCCCCAAAGTCGGTGCCCCAAAGAGGGACTGTCCAGCAGTAGTGAAAGAGAGTGGCAGCCCACAAGTCAGGAGCGATAATCAAAAAAGAGCCTTTACTTTTCCCTGGTCACCCATCCACTAGGATTCTTTTTTTTTTTTTTTTTTCTTTTTCAGCCACCCCCATGGCACATGGAAGTTTCCGGGCAAGTGATGGAATCCAAGCCTGGGCAAGTGATCGAACCTAAGCCACAGCTGCAACAACACTAGATCCTCCACCCATCACGCTGGGCAGGGGATTGAACCAGCGGCTCCACGGAGATGGGCCAGGTCACTAACCCCCTCACCACAGCAGGAACTCTCACCTACCATGGTTCTTACACTCAGGGCTCGACCCGGACACTACTGGAAAGGGGGCAGCCAGGACCGTCCCCGGTAATAGAAACAAAGGGCAAAGGGAAGTTTTTTGTGTCACACTCAGAAGTCCATCTCTCCAGGTAAGAAAGAGGAAAGGTTTGTAAATGAACTTCTCGTCGTCAGGTCACACCTCCGCGTGGTAAAATGTTCTCCATTGGCACAGAAGGAATGCCATTAAAGAAACAGTATTTGAGAACACAGCAATGTTCGCTCCAACTGTATCACAGAAATACATGGAAAATCAAGGAACTATGGAATTTTTTTAAAAAAATTAATCTCGAATAAAGCAAAGCGAGAAACCATGTGATAACAACATGGCAGGGCCATGAAGTGGTTCACCCCAGTGGTGTGGGATATTCCATATGTGGGTCCCAACTTAGGTGGAGTCTTAACTGCTAAAGAGTCAGAACCTTGTCCCTGCACCGTTTGCAGAAATGACGACTGTTGCAGCAGCACCACACCTGCAGGAGAAAGCCTGACCAGCAGGCACGTCTCGCCTGTCTAACCTGGTTCTCAAACAGACAAGGAGGCGCAGCCTCGACTTACCAATCACGTAGCATGTCATCCATGTTCCCTTTCCAAACACGCCTTGGAGGAAGCGGAAGACCACCAACACAGGGAAATTGGGTGCAAATGCCACCACAACGCCGGTGACGCCAACACCGAGGCAGGATATTAAGTAAATGACTATTCGTCCGTACCTTTTTGAGAAAGAGAGAGGCAGAGATTTCCTTCAACGTTTCCTTCAATACAAGGAGAAGACTAGCACATGTCACAGCGGTTTCAGTACAGAAACTTTATCCTTCCTAACTTCCTTATCTCACCATGTGAAGGACGGCTGAAGATGCCATGTCTTGTTTTATAGCCAAACCAGGGCAAGTAAACACATACGCCTTTGAAAGGCTGTTACAAAATTTAAAGCGCAGAATGTATCCTTTGGGATTGCAGTTTCCAAAGAGGTGACCCTCTCCATGACAAGGTGTTTTCACATGTAATCGCCCTGGTGACACAGTTTGCATTTCCGTGGGTGGCGACAGAAAGAGATGGGAGAGAAAGAAGCTGAAATGGTCATGACAGCCAGGAGACCTGGCTTTCAATTCTGGCTCAACCATCCACCAGTCATGCAACCTTAGGTGAAATTCTTAAGCAATTCAAGACTCAGGTTTTGGTTTTGGTTTTCAAAAAACAGTGACACCGCAGAGACTCAAATGAGTTGCTAAGGCGAAAGCCCTCAACAAACTACAAAGTTCACAAGGAACGTGAGTTGTTCTTAAATTTTGTGTTTTACCTTCAGCATTTACACAACTATTGTCAAAGAGCTTAGGAAAAGGCACAGGTCACCATGGGCAATGTTCTGAGAGTCTGATGTTCAGTGGTTCAGTGGAGCTGTGCCAGGCCATTGGCCGGTGAGGGCCTGTCATCAATGACCTTTGAGAGACTTGATGCAAAGATATCCTTTAGAAATTTCCACCAAATTCACACCACATCTTGCTTCAGTCAGTAGCATGGAGACAAGCAGCCTTGGTGTATCCAGGTTTCTAAATTCATCTCTGCCCTTCCCACCTCCTCTCAGAGATACAGGACCTACTCTGCTGTTCTTGTGCTTTTCTTCAAGAATATTAAAGGACAGAAGCAGCCGAAAGATGGGCAGCCCTGAGTTGAAGCCACATGATTCATGGCTCTGTCTTTATCCCTAAAGCACAGGTCATTTCTGAGGACAGTTTCTCAGCCCCCCTTACGGCACAGGTAGGAAAAGCCACCCCCCTTCTTTTGGCCAAGTTCCTCCGGTGTGAAGATATGTTTACTGGTTGTGAAAAAGAAGCGTGCACAAGAAGCGAAACCCGGTGTTTAAATTAGGAGGAGTAACACGAGAATGCAAGAAATACGTCTCGAAAATCTGTAACTCAGCTCCACGTGGCATCCCGCTTGGAGAAAGAGTGATGTGGTGGGGGTTGGGGGGGGAGAATTAAGGAAGAAAAGATGAATTGAAAAGGCTGTTAAGGAAAAATAGTAGGAAAGACACCGGTAAAAGGGAGGGAAAAGGGGAAAGAGCAGCAGCCACAAAGGATGAAGGAGGGAGTCACAGGCAGAGAAGGGGTGGGGACAGCCCAAAGCAAAGGGACAGAAGGAGCCGAAAAAGAAACCAAAGGCTCTACCCATTTTGAGGTGTTGGTCGGGTCAAACACAGACCATCAATTGCCTACAGCATTTGGGGCATTTTGTCCTGAATTGGCCACTTTATTGCTGTGGGCAGCTCTGTAAGTGACCCTCCTCGCCCTGTCCACCGCAAGCCTGGTCGACAGGACCCCAAGCCTGGGCCAGAGGGACCGGAAGAATAGTAAACCAGGTAGAGCCAAGGGCCAAAGCTTTCCTATCCCTGTCCTAAGGATGAGTAGATTCCTGCCCGTATTTTCACACTTGGAACTGGGATAAAGGAATAAACAGGAAAAGAGCCAACATCAACCATGTCTGAAGCAGGAACAGTTAAACAGAGAAGCACAACTGTCCTCAAGATACACCCTCATTGGGTCTGCCAGTAACGTATCGTTAACGACTGTTCAGTAATAGATCAAATTCTTTCAATGGTTTTTAGAAACGCTTTTTGCAGATTTTTAATTTGTAAAATAAAATACATTTCATTAAAAAGTAAGTGAAACAAATTGGTAAGGAGCTGACCTTAGGCTAAATTAATCAAACCACGACCACTGAGCTACTAAAGCACGCGGCATCATCTCCAGCTCCGCCACATCGGCCCCACCACCAATTCACTGCCTTGCCGGTCTGTGTTTCCCCTCAGACACGTGCAGACCCACAGGGGGCATCCCAACCTCCCACACAGTTCAAGGGATATGGAGTTTAAGAAGGAAAGAATTAGCCCAACCAAATAAATGTGACGGTCTTGAATGGTGGAATCAAGATTATTTGTCTACATTTAGAAAGAAGAGTTTTCAAACAGTTAACACGAAACATCTTCCTCTGCACACGTATACATCGTATTCTAGGTGTGAAGTGGCGGTCACACCTGTGCTTACCTGTCCGCTGCGTAGCCCAAGGTGAACGCCCCAGCCAGGAAGCCCAGGTTGAGGATGGCTTGTGTGAGGTCCAGCATCCAAGCATTGTCACACACGAGGTCAAACTGGGAAAACAAAGAAGACACGTGGGGAGTTCCCGTGGTGGCTCAGCGATAACTAACCCAACCAGTATCCATGAGGACATGGGTTCTACCCCTGGCCGTGCTCGGTGGGTTAAAGATCCAGCATTGCCATGAGCTGTGGCGTGGGTCACAGACGTGGCTCAGATCTGGTGTTGCTGTGGCTGTGGTGTAGACTGGCAGCTACAGCTCCGATTGGACTTCCTAGCCTGGGAACCTCCACTGGTTGCACCTGCAGGCCTAAGAAAGAAAGAAAGAAAGAAAGAAAGAAAGAAAGAAAGAAAGAAAGAAAGAAAGAAAAGAAAGAAAGATACACAGGAGCTGTGTGGCAATGCTTATCCTCAAGACACCTAATCTTTTGTATAGACCAGTGATCTTTACTTAAACATTTCTGTTGGCATCTTCCTTCAATAAAAATTTGAAGTGTATCTGTACATATCTTTATAGAGATATATAAATGTCTTCCTTATCAGTTTCAATATCTGCCAAGGATGTAATTTCCAGGACACTCTAAATACTGACATTTTAAAATCATTCTTTCAACTGTATCCAGTAGAGTCTAAGAATCAGAGCCATGGGACACCTATCATCATCCACTGAAAACAAAAGTCTAAAATTTGACACCAATCTTTTTTCACTCGGAATTTTTATTTTCATTCCCATATATATATCTCCTAATATTTTATGTAGAAAACACTGCGTTTTGTGTTGACATGTGTTGTGTTGATGGACAGGTAAAGAAGCACTTCTATGAGTAATAAATTATGTCTATAAATTGACCTTTAATCGAATTTTTTTCTGTGACAATATTTCTAAACATTAGACTCCTTTCTGGTTGGATTATAATTGCAGTCACTTTTGGGTTTTTTTTTTTTTTTTTTGGTCTTTTTAGGGCCGTACCTGCAGCATACAGTTACTCTTAGAACATAATTGGCAAAAACATAAGATCTGACGACTCTTGGAAAATAATTATTATGGAGGAGTGAAAATTTGTGGTCGATGCACCTCTCCATTAGTAGAAGAATCTTAAGAACACCTGGGGTTTTCCAGGTAGTTCACGTAATCTGTGCAGGAAGGATATTTATTACTAGGATGAGTTAGGGCTCAACATCAATTCTACCCACATTTTTCATTTTTACAAATTTATGTGCCAAGAAAACTTGTCTGTGTAAGTAAATGAACGGGAGCGGAGAGAGTTTTGCTACAGGAGGGCCACTCAATTCTTTGGCTTGCTTCTCAAGCATTTGCCAAGATTCACACTGCAATCTATCATCAAAATTATTTGTATTTAAGACTCCTACAGTCTTGCTGTAAAAAAAAGAAACAGAAACCACCAGACTTACAGAAAGCGCTTAATCAAATCATTGGAGTCATTTACTTTCTTTTTTGAAAAAATTTTATTGGAGCAAAGTGGACATACAATGTTGTATTCGCTTCCGGTGTGCAGCAAAGTGAGTCAGTTATACATACATTCTTTTTTTCTCAGATTCTTTTCCCATACAGGCCACCACTGAGTATTGATCAGATTCCCTGTATGCATGTACTTTCTTTTTTAGTTACTTTCTTACCGATATTCCAAATTACCCCACTGTTTGCTTCCCCACAGGTTTTTAACCCCCAGGTCAACACAACATAGTCAGATGGAAGAGAAGCAGGATTCCTGTCTCAAAGGACTTGGGAAAAGGACCTGCATCTGCACCGCATACATATATATCCTCAGGCAGATCCATTTTGGACATAAGTGAGTGGAGGCTCTGAGTGTTGACTCCCTTCAAAGCACTCAGGCTGCCATTGCCCGTGGCTGTCTCTGCACACCTCCAGGGGGCATGCTTGCCCCAGCTTGAAGGCCGCTGCTCTAGACGGTAGCATGAAGAGGAAATTAATGTTTTTGTAATAGAAATTATGGGTGGTCTTATAGATACATATTCATAAACAAACTGAAATCTTCACTTACAAAACCTGACTTCTTGTCTTGGTTCTACAGCTAATGCCCTGTCGACTTAACATGGAAGGGGGGAGAACAAACTCAGGGCAGCAGCAGTTCGCTTCAGGTGAATAGCAAAGTGAATTCGTTATACATACACATATATTATTTCACAGTTGCTGAAAAAATGTGTGGAGGAGTTCCCTGGTGGCTCAGCAGGTTAAGGATCCAGTGTCATTATTGCTGTGGCTTGGGTTATTGCTGTGCTGGGGGTTTGCTCCCTGGCTCAGGAACTCCTTCATGCTTCAAGTGCAGCCAAAAAAAATTTTTTTTTAATTTTATGGAGATTAAAGAAGAAGATTTACATATATGCATATACTAGTAACCATGGCAACGTAAAAGAGATTTATCATCAGTGTAGGTACTGGTTTCTCAAGGTACAACAGTTTCATTTTAAGTAAACTTGCAGGTGATCATTTATCCAAAATAACTTCCCACTAGAATTAAACGAGAATGCAACTAGAAGTAAAGTATATAAAATCTCAGAAGTCAAACAGATGATTTAACTGCCAGAGAAAACTTTTTTCCCTTATGGCCAGAGCCATGGCATATGGAAGTTCCCTGGCCAGGGCTGAATCTGAGCTGCGGCTGTGACCCATGCCACAGCTGTGGCAATGCCAGTTCCTTTTGCTCACTGCACCAGGCTGGGGGTGGAACCGGAGGCTCCACAGAGACCCGAGCTGCTTGCAGTCAGATTCTTAACCCACTGTACCACAGTGGGAACTCCCAGAGAAAACGCTTTGATTCAGAAAACATTTCAGTATCAGCCAGCATCAAATATAAACTCCCAAAGAGTATAATTTGCTTCCTCAAGCTGAGCTTCGGATAACTGGGTTAGGAACAGGCAGAGGAATGACCCAGCAAGGCCTAGCAAGAGCTAGTCTTTTGATGACTGTGTCCAGCTGCTTTTGAATTGTATGAATTAAGATGTCCCCAAATATTCTTTAAATGCACAAAATATTCTGTAATATAAAAAAAATCAATGATCTTTTTCACTTTCCCCTAGGAGAAATTGTCAAAAAGGATTTATTTCATACTTTGTATGTATCAAAAATAAAATTAATTTTTTGGCACACCCATGGCATGTGGAAGTTCCCTGGCCAGGGATCAAACCTTAGCCACAACAGCGATGATGCCAGATCCTTAACCACTAGGCTACCAGGGAACTCCCAAAACAAAATTAATTTAAAATAAATGTTTACATGATTGAAATGCTATAATAACCATTTCTAAAGCACTGTGATGCCCTGTGGGCCACACATTGTCAGTCCTCTGTGCTTTGTTCTGCATCTCAGATGCTGGAGGAATGGAAACTTCACTATTCAGAATCCTTTACCAGCAGGGGTTCTGTTTTGGTTCTGCCAGTAGGGGGCACTGGTGTGAGACTAGAAGGCAGGAAGGAGGAAATGGAGATTCTGTGTCTGGCTGTGGCAGCAGCACCAGCTCCAACCAGAGCAGTGACAACAATCAGTGCTTCTAACCACTCCCTGGCCACCTGGGCCAAAGAGACAGGGCCCACAGGCTCTGTGATGCTGTGGGGCAGGGCAGGGGCTCCGTGGGAACTGTTCTTCCTGGTCTGTCCCCCCCTTGCTTGTGTAGCCCTTCCAAAACAGCTCCAATCCAAATCCGCTTATTAAATCCCTTCTGGCTGGAAATACCTAGCCCAGTTTCTGCTTTTACAACTGGGAGCCTGCCATCTTTCAAAAGCACAAAATAAATTAACTGAAACAAATTATGTACCTATCAAGAAATACACACACACACACACACACACACACACACACGTGCTTAGGCTTCCAGTGTAGAAACAGACCCTGTGCTCAGAAGGACTGAAGGGCTTGGTTTTGTCAGGAGGGAGACCCCTGCCTCCTGGGGCCAGTGCCTCCTAATCAGCTCTGAGCTCCCTGCCTGCTGCCAAAACCGCTCTGGGTCCGAGATAGATTTTGTGTCTAAAGAGAGGTCAGCAGACACTGAAGCCAATGAATGTCATAGGCTAAGGACTTTTTCCTGAAATAAAGTACTAAAAGCTTGGAGTTCCCAGGGAGTCCTAAAACCCAGGTCTTGTCAAATGTAACTGTTTTCTTTTAAGTGAAGTATAGCTGATTGACAATGCTGTGTTAGTTTCAAGTATACAGCAAAGTGATTCAGTTATACATACACATATTGTTTTTTCAGATTCTTTCCCTTTATACAAGATCCTGAGTATAGTTCCCTGTGCTCTTGGTCCTGTTGATCATCTATTTCATATACAGTCGTGTGTATATGTTAAACTCCTAATGCATCCCTCCCCCTCTTAACCCTAATTTAACTAAGTCTGAATCAAAGACACAAGCCTTTATGTCTGCCCTAAGGCAATCTATTTAAGAACAAGCGAGGCGTCTCCTTTTTTTGTGAGTACGCATTTGTAATTATTTTTAAATGCTCATAAACCCATATATACACATCCTGTTAATTTTCTTTTAAAGTCACTTTTGTTTAAAGTTCAAGTTGATTTTACACAAAGAGAATGACTCCCCTTGGCGTGAGCAGAAAACTTCAAACAAGTGTTTATGTCCTGATGGAAGGACTGCATTGCTTCATTTTGCAGAAAGCACAACTCCAGCTAATTAGATACTTTTGAAGGGCTTCCAACCAAGTGCTTTTTTTTAGCTTTTCCTAGTTGTTAAAATCCAAACAGACATGTTAATTTGAATTGTAATGCTAAAATGCTGGATCAAGTTATCATCAGATATATGCTAAAGTTTTGCTTTCTAAATTATCCTTAGAACGAGAACAACAGAATGTCTTCAATATGCAAAGGTCAAAGGTAGGGAATGAGGTGAAAATAATGCGAGGATGCAAACGACAGAAACTCCAGAGGGGCCGTTTCTGCCCCCCAACCACAGGGAATGGCTCCTGATGGCCAGCAGCTGGCTTTTCCTTAGATGTCCTGTTTAGCCTCTTGAACAAGTGCTCACATCAGAGAGTTTACGTTCAGAGGACATCACAGTATTTGACTCTGGCCATGGCCATGGCCATGAGAAACAGTACTCATTGTATGGTCGTGGGAGAAAGGGAAGTTGCTGGAGTCAAATGATAAGCTCGAAATGCCTGTTTGGACTTTCTAAGGATGAGTTGTAAATGGAGCCATTGCAAATCAGCTCTCAGAAATCAGTAGCCACTAAACTCTGCACCAGTGATAAAAACATCTCTCGTGCCTCTGGTTTGACCACCGGGTGTGGGATACCCCTGGGTCCGTTTTCCCTCCGCCAGCCACCCGTCGACCCCCATGGATAGGTCCCATTCTAATGAACAAGCCACCATCACAGAGTCCAATAATGGTTAAAAATATTGTAACCATAAAGAAAACAGTCTGGGTTGGATTTCTGCGAGGGGAAAGGATGCCATCATTAATTCTGGTCTTCGTGAAAAAATTTTAACATGATCTGATGGCATTATTTGGGTGTCTTCACAAAAAGCTAATGCTTTTCTGACCTGTGTGAACCCTGTGGATGAACTGCAAGGATGCAAACTAATCCTCAGGCATTTGCAGGTGGCTTCCAGTGGGGTGCCTGGCATCGTGCAGATGAGGCGGGGAGGAACACCGGTGATGTATGTGCACGCTTTGTTTCCACCGCCTGAGGAGCTCCTCGCATGGCTTAGAGAGGCAGGGTCCATTTATGGGAGGCAAGTGCACAGCAATTAAGATCTAAAAGGCATGGGATTGACTCTAAATGCAACAGGACCTCAGAGGAAGCAAGGACTGGTAGGACCCAGAGCAGTCAGATTCATGAAAAGGAGGGACATTAACAGGGGCAAGAAGGGCATTTGAGCAGGAAGATGGGCAACCTAGGCACAGGCAGGAGCATCAGTGCCTGTGAGGTTCAGCTCTGCCTACAGCACTGGGGGAGCTGGGCTCAGTCTTGAAGCAAAGGGACCACTCGTCTCTACGCTCCCAGTGGGGAAGGGAGCACAGGCCCAGGGGGCGGGACAGTGTGTTTCTTACTCAGGAAACCAGAGGCAATGAGAGAGCTCAGAACAAGGGAGGAAGAGGTTCTAAAGGATAGAGGAAGAGTCTGGAAGGTTGTAAATGGAAAGGCCCAGAGCAGAAGCCATGACTCCAGGACAGAATGAGATGCCAGGGAGATGAGAGCAAGACCCAAAGAGAAAAGACAGGAAACCCAAGAGCCTGCAATGACCACCTAAAACAGGTGACTTCACATGCATAGAGGCACCGCCAGTGATGCAAGGTTTGCAGAGTATCACTTGTCATAGAAGCTGTTCTCCCAGGTTGATAACAGCCGGGCTTCAATGTATCGTTAAAGCAAATAAACTTTGAAATATAACAGAGAGGTGTCCTTTACATGCATGCTTTTTGTCTGAGCTCATGAAACTGGGAGAAATGAAGAAACTAAATGTAATAATAATGCCTCGTCATTCATTAGCTTAAAACCATTGTGACTCACCCTCACATCCCAAAAGTTCAAGCTGTTCGCTTTCTTTGTAGTGAAGACAAGCGGTTATTCATCTGAAAATGTTTACGATTTCTCCAAATAGCTGAGACTAGCTGAAGACAAGAGCAAGATGAGAGGCTCTGAGTCTGGACAGAGCTAAGGGCCGAGAGGAGCTGTGGTTCCGGAGTCAGACCTTCTGGGTGTCTTCGTCCCTAGCTTTGTGTCCCTTGGCAGTTTTCTTAGCATCTTTAACCCTCTGTGTCCCTCATCTATACAATGAGAGCAAGAACTGCCCTGATGCTCTCCCTCAGATAATGTATGTAAAGTACTTCGTCCAATGCCTGAGACATTAAATACTGGATAATGATTATGATTAGTGACCTAATGCTGCTGATAATAAATACCATAACAAATGGTCTTAAAATGTGGTTTTCAACATTGACTGTGCATTAAAATTTCTTGGAATAAGTGAAAACAAGCCCAAGTTCCCCTCCAGACCAATTAAATCGGAATCTAGCCTAAGGAGCAGGTAAGTTTGAAAACTACTGGTGTAGACGTTATTGGGAATTTACATACCTGCTGGAGGGTAGTTAATTTCTGCATATTGTATGTGGTTGAAGAAGGTTCCCCCGACCCCTCACCCAAGTTATGTCTATCTGGGACCTCAGAATATGACTTTATTTGGAAAGAGGATCTTTGCAGATAAAATTTGTTGAGGTCATACTGGATGGGGGGGGGGTGGCTGATCCAAGGACTGGTGTCCTTCCTAAAGGATCATCACGGCGAGACGTGGGCAGAGATAAGAGTCCCGCCTCTGCAAGCCAAGGATCGCCAAGGATCGCCCATTTGTTCCCAAGCGCTGCCGTGACAGAGCACGGCTTACACGACAGAAGTTTATTTCCTCACAGTTCTGGAGGCTGGAAGTCTGGGATCAAGGAGTCAACAGAGTTGATTTCTTCTGAGGCTTCTCTCTTCAGCTTGAAGACAGACTCTTCTCCCTGCGTCTTCACACGGGCTTCCCTGTGTGTGTCTGCATCCCAGTCTCTTTCTGCTAAGGTCATCAGTCCTTTGGACCAGCGCCCACCCGAACGACCTCTTATCAGTGTAATTTCCCCTTTAGAGCTTCTATCTCACATACAGTCACATTCTGAGGTCCATATGAGTTGGGAGGTATATCTTAGCCCGTAACTGCCATTGTCCCTGGCAGTGATTGCAGAGGCATGGAGCAGACTCTCTCCTAGAGCCTTCGGAGGGACCATGGCCATATGTCTGTCTTCTTTGGAGAACTGTCTAGTTAGATTTCTGCCCATTTTTTGATTGGGTTTTGTGGTTTTTTGATATAAAATTCCATGAGATGCTTGTATATTTTGGAGATTAATCCCTTGTCAGTCTCCTCATTTGCAAATATTTTCTCCCACTCTGTGGGTTGTCATTTCATTTTTTTAATGGTTTCCTTTGCTGTGCAAAAGCTCTGAAGTTGAATTAGACCCCACTGGTTTACAACTGTTTTTATTTTCATTATTCTAGGAGGTGGCTCAAATAAGATGTTGCTGCAATTTATGTCAGAGTGTTCTGCCTGTGTTTTCCTCTAGGAGTTTTACAGTATTTGGTCTTACATTTTGAGTTTATTTTTGCGTATTATGTTAGAGAATGTTCTAATTTCATTCTTTTACATGCAGCTGTCCAGTTTTCCCAGCACCACTTATTGAAGAGACTGTCATTCCTCCACGGTAGGTTCTTGCTTGCTGTGTCATAGATTATCTGACCATAGGTGCTTGGGTCTATTTCTGGGCTTTCTATTCTGTTCCACTGACCTGTATTTCTTTTTTTTGTGCATACCACACCTTTTTGATCACTGTAACTTTGTAGTATAGACCAGATTCAGGGAGCATGATTCCTCCAGTTCTGTTTTTCCTTTTTCAACCATAACAATAATGATAATGGTAAACACTAATAACAACAGTAACAACAAAAAAAAACCCACTTGAAAGTTTTACCTATGAACATGAAGGTTTAAAAATTGGACAACAGTTTATATCACAATTGTATTAAAAATCCAAAATGGAAACACTCTAGAGGGGTCTTTGTGTTACGTTCACCGGTGATTTCCAATGTGGGAAGGTATTTTGAAAGTTGGTTTTCAAGCCAAAGGCATTCTCTGCTGACTGACTCTACTACAAGATTATGCAACATGCATGAAAAATGTCTACACTTCAGAGTAAAGAGGGCTCTGGGGGAAACCGTGGGAACCATAAGAACCAAATAGGCACTGCATATCCTCACCAAGCTCTGAGCCACCTGTGGGCCCATCTGCAAACACAAGCAGAAGAAAGTGCCCAGGCAAGGGCAAGACTCTGCAGTTCAGCCGAGAAGATCTGGGCCCTCAGAGCAAGTGGTTCTCAGTCATAAGTGACTGCAAGAAACAGGAGCACTAAAAGCCCTAATTCAGAGTCTCAGGGAGAAGCTAGAGGCCATCACGTTGACAAAACAGAGTGGTGAGTCTGGGGAAAGGTGCATTCTGCAAAAAGGAATTATTGGAAATTAAAAGCATAAGTACTAAAATCAAATCAAAAGGGGGCAGTGGGCAGCAGGTGGAATGCTGGGGATGAGTGATTAGTGACCTGGGATATGCCCACGTGAGGTTTTTCAGGAACCTGAGAAAAAAAGCCAAGAGGAGACATCAGGGAGAAAAGAAGAGAAGCACAGAGGAGTCTGAGGTGCTAACCCTGGTTTGCCACAACTGGGAACCCACAAGGGGCGGGGGAGAGAAGTTATAATAAAGCACAGAGAGAAATTCTGTGAGTGGAAGATTTGAGCCAAGTGGCCAGCAGCAGAGGGAGAAGAGGTCTTTGCAAGTACCTGCACTTCCATCCCCACACCCGTCCTGGCCTTGGAGACCCCTGAGTATGAGTAAGACGCCTGGGGATTAAAGACTTTCAGATGTTTCTTCTGTGCTCAGCACCGCTGGCACCCCCATCTGTACAGGAGCCTGCCTTTCCTGTTCCATCTCCCACCCTCCTGCCCCTAACCTGGGATTCGGCTTTCTCTGCGGAGCTAAATCAGGTATTGGTATATATTTATTGATACAGAAAGACACCTATACTTTAGCAGATTCAAAAATCAGGTTACCAAAAACAAGGCATATGACCTTTTTTTCCACAACAATCTCTACGGAAGCATATACATCAGATTATCTGAAGGGAAGTATATCCCCAGCTAATTGAAAAGTTCTCATGACTGGACTATAAATGATTTAGTTTCCATACTTTTGTGTTTTCCTAATTTTCTCTGCATTGCGTATGTAGTAATTATTTTTAAGTATTTTGCTAGAAAAAATGTAAAACTCTATCCACTTTGGAAGAACACAGAAATCCTATACTGAAAGTAAAGTCAATATTGGAAGGAAGGGGAAGAAGTTTAGTTGAAGTAAGGATGGCAAGAGGAATGGGGGAAAAGGGCCTTCGGAGTCAGATGGTTAAAGGCTGGTATGCAGTGAAGTGGACACTCTCCCTGACAATTATATTTGAAATAATTGCTAGTGGGAAATCAGAGATAAGTGAGGGCAGGGCAGGGAGACTGTCTTCTTAAAAGTCTTTCAAATGATATTTAATTTCACATGAAATTTAGGAAATAATTAAAAGTACAAAAGCACAAATCAAGAACCTCTCTCTAGGTACAGGTTAAGCCCTCAATGCCTAAGGCAAGTCTGTACTTACTCCTGGCAAATCCAGTTCTGATAAATGAATAATATATAAATAACATATAAATGTATAAATAATATATTAATATTATAATATTATAATATATAAATAACAATATATATTACTAAATGAATAATATATAAATAATGTCATAGCAGAATGCAGCTCTCATTCTTTGCCATTGCTACTTGATCTGAAGCTACTGCATAAACGAAACTAAGATTTTGTGTGCTGAACCCCTGAGAGTATCCGTCAAGTCCCGAGTTTCTGTTTACCTTCAATCTTTTTTTCTTTCCCTCTTGTTAGGGTCATTTCTACTGACTGAATAATTTCCACTGACTGACCGTCAAGTTCACTTGTTCTTTCTTCTGCCACCCCCAATCTGTTATTGAGACTACTTAGTGAATTTGTCATCTCCATTATTATAGTTTTCAGCTGTCAAATTTCTATTTTTGGGAGTTATCATCATGGCTCAGTGGTAACAAACTTGACCAGTATCCATGAGGACACGGGTTTGATCCCTGGCCTCACTCAGTGGGTTAAGGATCTGGCATTGCTGTAAACTGCCGTGAGCTGTGGTATAGGTCACAGACGTGGCTCAGATCTGGCATTGCTGTGGCTGTGGTATAGGCCATCAGCTACAGCTCTGATTCAACCCCTAGCCTGGGAACTTCCACACGCCATGGGTGTGGCCCTAAAAAGACAAGTAAATAAATTTTAAAAAATAAAATTTCTATTTTTTAAATCATTTCCATTTCTCTGTTGAGATTCCCTATCTACTTATTCATCAAAATCATTTTAATTCCTTGAATGTCCTTTAATTGGTTGAACATATTTATGATAGCTGCTTTGAAGTCTTTGATACTGAACCCGAAGTCTGGGCTGACTCGGAGTCAGTTTCTATTGGCAGTCATTCTCCACTGCCTCCCTGTTCTCCCCAGCAACTTCCTGTTCTTCGCATGTCTCACTGGCTTGAGACGTCAAAAGACAGGGCCACATCTGTGGCCTATGGAAGCTCCCGGGCCAGGGGTCAAATCATAGCTGCAGCTGCCAGCCTGCACCACAGCCACAGCAATGCCAGATCCGAGACACATCTGTGACCTACACCGCAGCTTGTGGCAACACTGGATCCTTAACCCACTGAGTGAGGCCAGAGATCAAATCTGCATTCTCACGGACACTACGTCAGGTTCTTAACCCACTGAACCGTAACAGGAACTCTAGGATAACTTGTAACTGTTAGCGTTTGAGATAATATACTCATCTAAGTTCCCTAGAACAATATTCATTTAAAGTTATGCACAACATTTTTGCCAATATTCTCAATCCCAGAGACCAAGGTTAGCTTCTATGGATCTTGTTCCATAATATTAATCACACATAACACCCAATATCTGAAATTCAAGCTTCATGGTGGAGACCTCCCAAAATGGGTCTGCTATACATCTGTTTTTATGAGATATTACTAAAGTAATAATCAGCCTTAGCAGGTCATACATGTGGTGCTAGGGAGGAATGCCTTGGAAATAGATTGTCTGTCCTTTGATTAAAACTTTCAATAGCTCCCCACTTTTTACAGAAGAAAGTTCAGGCCTTTTTACTGCAGGCTTCAAAGCTCTTCCTCTAGCTAGGACCCTGACATGTTTTTCCAATCTTTCCATCCATTACTTTTCATTTTCTCAGCGGCACTGGTGCGTTCACCTGTATTTGAACCATTTTTAACTTTGCAAGCTTCCAGCTGTTATCTCTGTCTAGAACACAGCCTTTTTTTAATCTCTTCTCTGATAAAAACCCTATTCCTTCATTCTTCCAGGCCAGATAAAATGCATCCCCTTGTTTCGAGATGCTCTGTAGATACATCAGACCCTTCATGAATATCTATTTCAGTTAGCTCCGGAGGCTAGACACAAGTCAACACCTTGTGACCGTATATCCTGCATTTTCCAGAAAAATCCCAATTCCATAATTTTTTTGGTCTCAAAAGTAAGCTTGTTACTTCTCAGACTACATGTCCCTGTATTTTAGTTGATAAACTCATTTACTACATCATTATCATTCTGTATCATCAGATGAAAAAATCTGAAAAAATAGCAAATGTTTTTAAAAGATCACTGCCCATAATTTTTAAAAATTATTTTAATTTAACCTATATGGTGACTGTATATAAGTTAGAAGGAAAACAACCAATTATTGTAATCACTTGCAATTCTACACTGATATGAACATTCTTCCAGACTTTCCTCCATGCGTATATACACATGTATGTTTTTAAAAGATAAGATCACATTCTTCTACTATTTCATAGAGTCTGCATGTGCTTTAGGAATTTGTGAATCTCTCCTCCACACCATCACTCTAAGTAGCTATATTTAGTCTACTGCATAGGTGACCATAATCATTAAACCAATTATTTAGGCTGAATAAAGGATTAGGTTTTTTGTTTTGTTTTTCCTTTTTTGGCAGCCCTGCGGCACATGGAGTTCCCAGGCTAGGGATCAGATCCAAGCCACTGTCGTGAGCTACGCTGGATCCTTTAACCCATTGTGCCGGGCAGGGGATTGAACCTGTGTCCTGGTGCTGCAGAGAAGCTCCCAATCCTGTTGCGCCACAGGGGGAATTCCCAGGTAGGTTTTTCCCTCACCCTTAAAGAAATACACCACAAGCCTTATTTTAAAAAGGAAATACTAAATCAATAAGAGTTTTGAATGTAGTCAAGTCACAGCAAGTGAAATATATGTATTTGGGGATGAAAGATTAAATTATAATTTCAAGAAAATGATTCCAGTTCTCTTGTTAACCTTCCTATATTCCAACCTATTACAAAACACATTTTGAAAAATATAATGTAAAGCAGTTTGCTAAATTACGTGGGTTTACATATTCCTTTGTAAAACTCTTACATTCGCCTCCTAAAATACATGTGCCTGAGCCCATTCCATGCAAGTCCATTCTTTTCTGACAAAGGTTTTCTTTTCTTTCTTTTTTTCTTTTTTTTTTTTTTGTCTTTTTGCCATTTCTTGGGCCGCTCCTATGGCAAATGGAGGTTCCCAGGCTAGGGGTCGAATCGGAGCTGTAACTGCCAGCCTACGCCAGAGCCACAGCAATGCGGGATCCGAGCCGCGTCTGCGACCTGCACCACAGCTCACGGCAACGCCAGATCGTTAACCCACTGAGCAAGGGCAGGGACCGAACCCGCAACCTCATGGTTCCTAGTTGGATTCATTAACCACTGCGCCACAACGGGAACTCCCAGGTTTTCATTTTTAAGAAAAGAAAATGTAGGCTCTGTTTAGATTCGTCTCGTTGTTAACTGAAGGGATGAGAAGTTCTCCTTGGAATTGACCGTGTATCCATTGCATGATAACAATCCTCTGAAATAACTAGGAGATGTGGAGACATTTAAAAGGACCTGAGGCGTTCTCGTCATCGTGCGGCAGAAACGAATCCGACCAGGAACCATGAGGTTGCGGCTTCCATCCCTGGTCTCACTCATTGGATGAAGGATCCAGCATTGCTGTGAGCTGTGGTGTAGATCACAGATGCGGCTCCGATCCCATGATGCTGTGGCTGTGGTGTAGGCTGGCGTCTACAGCTCTGATTCGACCCCTAGCCTGAACATCCATGTGCCGCGGGTGCGGCCCTCTAAGGACAAAAGACAAATAAATAAATAACCATGATAAACATATTGAAATGACTCCACATTTTGTAAGTAAGGCTGCCCAGGTGACAGGTGGCATGGTCTGCATGTGTATTTCAGACCTATTTATTTGCTTATTATTTGTACGCACAGGTAAGAGACGAGGAGATAGAAATGAGAAACAATGACAAATTCAAAGCTCCTTGATTTCTTAGGACTCTAACTCCAGTGACTCGTGGGGGTTGAGTTGTATTTGGAACGTACAATAAATAGTACAAAAAATGGACTGATTATTTGATAATTATAAGTACAAAGTACAAAGGGAAAAACGAAACACCCCAGAATTTATCCTTAGAAACATGATTTATCCTTAGAAACATGATTTATCCTTGAAACATGATAATACATAAAACCAAAAATAATACAAGTGTAGCTGTTTTTTTATGAGTCTTTGGTTTGGGCAAAAGAAACTTCTATATTAACCTATCATGAATCAAGACGGGGACTTTTATGAGAGCAAAAAAGTAGTTCCACCACATTGAATTGGCATTTTGAAAACTACCAGGAGATATTTTGCTACTAGGAATTTTCCTTAAATACAGACAGAGTGATATTCAGCAGCTCCCTGGGCTGTAAGACCTCACGGAATGTACAGGAAGGCTGTCGTAAGCCGTCTGATCACAGGCTGGGTGAAACACACAGAGGAAAAATAATAACGATCACAGTAAATCCCTCAACGAGCTTAACCACCCCTTTTGAGAAAAGCAAACATCTTCTGGATCCTTTGGAGAGAAAGACAGACTCCCCCACCTCCTGTCTCCCAGGAGGGCTTAACATGGGAATTTTAGAAATCGGCCACCTTGAGATGTCAAGGATTTCCAGGTGTGTATTACAGGTATTCCTTGAAGAAGAATTCTAGGATGGAGCAGCCCCGACATCAGTTTCCGTGTTTCAGAATTAGGCGTAACACTTTTTCTCCACTTGGACGCTGCTGTTGCCAAAGATTTTCATCATCTAGTCAGAAGATGGGAGTGCCACGTACGCCTTTGGGAGTCTTCCAAAGCCCATGTTTTCTAATGGAACACACTCTTAGGACACAGGCAGCCAAGCTGAAGAAACACCTGGGGCAGCACCATATAAAAATCGACTCCTCCAGAGTATACAACCTAGGCTACAGAATTTCAATCTTTGGCATTTTCCCCCTTGAACCCAGGTCTTTTTTAATCATCTAAAAGATCACTGATTGTGATATGAATATTAAAAAGCTATATTTGAATCCTAGCACACCTGCCTGACTTTGACGCCTCATTCTAGAATTTTCTGAGCCTTAGTGTTGTTCACACGTCCGAACTAGAGACACGGACCAGTCTTGAGGATCTGCGCTTTCCTGTCCTGAAATTTTCTGTCCTGTGCACATGCAGTGACTGTTAGAAACACCAGGAGACTCCTATCCTTAAAATAATTACTATTAGACTACAAAAGAAGAAAAAATGTATTGGAAAGCTTTGGAGGAGAAACAGATCATTATATAAACCAGGAAGAAAAGCAGAAGTTATTGTCAGCAGAAGTCAACAAGTGACCACAAAGGTTAAAAATGGTAAACTGGCCCAAACAAGAATCTCGGTGCCAAATCTAAGCTGTCTCAGCAGCCCAAGGCCTTTCTTGCGTCTCAGGTTCACTTTCTGTTATCTCTTCTCCTGGCAGTTTGTATTTGAGAGCAGGAATAAGTGGGACTCTGGGCAATAGAATTATTTTCGTAATATTTCCAGTGGATTAGAATCAGGACAAGAGGCTTGAGAAAATGCTGCATCTCAGGAGAGTTTGGGCCGGGGCTTTGGTAAGAGTGCTTCAGGGAAGTCTGGGACAATGGGATTATTGACTGTCGTCCTCCCGGAGAGGGTTGTTTGCAAGTGTTTCCTTGTTGCGACTGCAGAGTTTAACTATTCGACCTGAAGCGCAGAGCAAACTTTGGGATCTATATGACTCTGAACAGTGTTTCTAGAACACACACACACACACACACACACACACACACACACACACACACACACACACAACCAGTGCATTCCCCAAAGTCCTTAGGGTGCCCAGAACCCCATTGCCCAGGCGGTGGGTGTGTTAGAAGGGAGACTGGGATGCACTTAGATTTGGCTGGTTCCAGGGAACAATTAATTCATCATCCAGCATCGTCATTCTAGTTCTTCATGGCACCTGAAACCACATTGCCATTCATTATTACTGATAATCTTTGCTTCTTGGCGCAACTTTTTTGCCTTTTTTTTTTTTTTTTTTTTTTTTAAGGGCTGCACCTGCAGTATAAGGAGGTTCCCAGGCTAGGGGTTGAATCGGAGCTGTAGCTGCCGGCCTACACCACAGCCACAGCAACGCCAGATCTGAGCCCCATCTGCGACCTACACCACAGCTCACGGCAATGCTGGATCCTTAATCCACGGAACAGGGCCAGAGATAGAACCTCTGTTCTCATGGTCCTTAGTCAGACTCATTTCCACCGAGCCAGGACGGGAACTCCCTTGTTGCATTTTAAAACCAAATTATTTTCCTTATGATTTCTTGGAGTTATTGAAACAAACAAACAAAAAAAAATGCAGATGGACTTCAGGGAGACCCTGCTCTAAGTCTCCCTGAATAAGTCGATGTCATGGGGGTAGGAGCTCCCTGAACATGCACTGACCAAGTGAGCAGGACGCAGCAATACAGCAGCTCAGCAGCCTGGCCATTTGATTCTGCATATCCAGGTGTACAGGTGAATACATACACAGGTGATGGCTTATAGGAAGGACTCTGGAAGGCTTCCCATCTGGAATCTAGTGGCTTCAACTTATGTTTATTGACACCTAGCATGCACTGGGTGCTCTGTTGGCCAGGCTGTCGATTAGTTGTACCCACGATCTCATTTAATCCTCCCAGCAACCCTGAGCAACCCTGAGGGATTATTATCCCCGTTTTACAGATGAGGAAACTGAGGTGAGGGCGATCAGGAAACCAGGTGGAGGGTACATGCTCGTCAGCAGGTGGGGAGGAGGCCGAGCTGAAATGTCTAACTCCTGAGTCCACCCCCTCTGACACGCCGTATGCCCTGACCCGCTACTCTTTCAGGCTCATACAAAGAAATGTGTGGGTCGTTTTTTTTCCTTTATGGGGCTGCAGGTGTGGCACATGGGCATATGGAAGTTTCCAGGCTAGGGGTCAAATCGGAGCTGCAGCTGCAGGCCTTTGCCACATCCACAGCAACGCAGGATCTGAGCTGCATCTGCAACCTACACCACAGCTCATGGCAACACTGAGTCCCCAACCCACTGAGCGAGGCCAGGGATCAAACCCACAACGTCATGGATACTAGTCGGGTTCGCTACCACTGAACCACAACAGAACTTCAGAAGTGTGGTTTTTAAAAATGGCTGGAATAGGAGTTTGCATTGTGGCTCATTGGGCCAAGAACCTGATATATTCTCCATGAGGATGTAGGTTCAATCCCTGGCCTCCATCAGTGGGTCAAGGATCCAGCATTGCCACAAGCCACAGCATAGATCACAGGTGCAGCTCAGATCCTGAGTGGCTGTGACTGTGGTGTAGACCTGCAGCTGCAGCTTCAATTCAACCCCTCACCTGGGAACTTCCACATGCCACAGGTGTGGCCATAAAAAAAGACAAAAATTGCTGGATTATACATTCTTCATTGAAGCACGTCCAAGAGATCATCCTTTAACTACTTTTGCTTGGAGAGACATATACTGCAACAAATCTCCAAGACGCTCTGGTTTTGAGACTGTTTTTTAAACTCTTGCCATTTTCTTTAAATAAATATGTTAATAACTACATAGACTTCATTAAACTATCTCTTTTCAGTAAGGGAGCTATTTCCATCATATTTTTGCCAATTGAACATTACCTCGTGCTTGCTATAAAAATTGGTGACTGGTATAATGTTTTAAAAAAAATGTTGGTATTTTCCAGTCTCGTTTTTCTTTCAACTCCGGCATCACTCCAGCCATTTCACATTCCTCTTAGAAGCAATGGATGGGGGGAGAGGAAGAGTACAAGGTCTTACACAAGCATTATGTATCTTGGTCTTAAAATTATGTTTGTTTTGAAAAGGAAGGAAAGCTCTAGAGTGTCACCTTGGCTGTTTCTGACTTTTCATTGCCTCAGACTAGGCTAAAGAGCAGGAAAATAGACCATGGCTAAGGACCACACTTATTAAGTTGAAATGAGAGGGCATTTCCACGGGGCAGTGGGGCTGGTTGCAGGCACTAATGCGGATCTGCTTGTGTGCGAGGCCTCGCTTCCTGCCACATCAAAGGTCCAGGTCCAGTCTGATAAGTTTCTGGAGATGCTGCCACCAAGCTGTAAGGTGACCTGTGGTCTTTCTTGCTGTGCACCTACCCACGTGGGAGAGCGGTAGGTGTCAGACTTCCACAGGAAGCCGCTCAGAAAGACGTGGGCACCCACTCTGTCTCTTCAGAGGCAGAGGTGCTCCAGCCACTGTCACTGCAGTGCTTACAAGTGAAGCTGGAGACAAGACACACACACATTCACTGATTTTCATTACCTAATGCTTAAACCGGAGGTTGGCATCCACCCTAGAAAAGGCCTGAATGGCCTCCCTGCTGCCAAGTATTTTCTCTTTCTTGTGGCTCTTTCTGATCCACATCGGCTCCTACCTGGAAAGTGCTGCCCCACCCATGAGCCCTATGGTCCCGGGATGGTGCAAATCCTGAGAAACGACCCTGTCAGAGGCCAGCGTCCTGTCTCTAAACCTGGGTGACTTTGCGTGACTTTGGATAAGCCAGGAGAGAGTTCTCTGTCCTGCCAGATAAGGCCACATCGAAGGCACGTCCAGATCTTCCATCTGCACATTGTGGAAGCGACATAAGCAGCCAGGCATGGTGAAAAGACCCGCACAGACGGCTCCCAGGCTTGGGGCATGTTGTCATGCAATGAGAAGGGCTCAAGGCTGGGCTCTGGTTTGTTCCAAGCTCCCCGTTGAGCACCAGTGATGGAGTATGTGAAATAGAATACAAGGCGGAATGTGTTTAAATCCCACAAGGGAAACGCAGAATGCTACGCAAGCACAGAGCAGAGAGCTGCGTTCCAGCTGGGAGGCAGGTGCCAGGAAAGGCTTTGGGAGGAGGCAGTGCTGGAGCCAGGCCTTGAAGAACCGGTTATATCTCGACAAACAGATGAGGCAGAAGCAAAGGGAACAGTGTCACCAAAGAGATACTGGATTAAGCGGAGGGCAGGACTGCACTGTGAAACTCACTCACAGAAAAACTGGACCATGGTCTTAAGAGCAGTGGGCATCTTCATCGTTCTCTACGGTTCCCAAAGCATTTCATTATCCCTTATTCTATTTGATTCATCCAAAATACAAACTTAAGTCTTAAGATTCTTGTTTTATTTTCGTGACGCTTCAACGGAGGGAATAAGTGTGAATGTAGTTTAAATACCATAAAATGCGACATTATGTAAGATATGAGTACTTATAGGGAATGATTACAACACGTAGAGACTACACTATAACTTCATCAACTGCACAGTTGCTTTATTAATGCCCACTTTCTGCAGACCCAGCAGAACCTTTAGATTTAAAAAAAAAAAAAAAATCTAAAGCACATACGACAAAGTGCTAACATTTGCTCATTTTGGGTAGTGAGTACATGACTCTTTGTTACCTTCTTTTGAAAATTTTCTATTTTTTCATTAAAAAGTTTACATGCAATTTATTTGTGTATTGAACATAAAACAAATTGTCGGAAATTTCCAGTAAATCTTTAAGTGCTGGTGTTAAAAAGCAAAGACAGAAAGCATTCCAAAAGACTCACGTGGAAAGCCATCTGTATTTTCTTTGTTCCTTTAAGGATTCAAAGACAGAGAAGGAAATACCTTAAAGCGGCCAATGAGCATCCCAAACATAACACTGGAATCGCTCTCACGATGGTCCCACACGGTAGTAAATTCTGCTATTGTTTTCCACGACAGGCACAGCTCGTCTTATTGTGCTTTGCAGATATTGTGTTTCTTACAAATTGAAGGCTGGTGGCAACCTTGCATCAATCAAATCTATCAGCTCCATTTTTCCAACAGCATAATTTTTTAAAGTAATATGTGTACACTGTTTTTTTTAAACATAATGCTGTGCACACAATAAACTGCAGAGTGGTGTAAATATAACTTTAAGGTGCACTGGGAAACCGAAAAATCTTAAGACTTGCTTTATTGCAACATTTGCTTTATTTTGGTGGTCTGGAACTGAATCTGCAATACCTCCAAGGTATGTGTGTACTTATAGAGGAATTAAAATTCTTTAATAAAATTTAATTTTATCAGAGTATAGTTGATTTACAATGTTGTACCAGTTTCAGGTGTACAGCAAAGTGAATCACTCATACATATAAATATATCCATTCTGTTTTTTCCCATGTAGGTTATTACAAACAATTGAGTAGATTGCCCTGTGCCGTCCAGTAGATTCTCATTAATCATGTATTTTACAGGAGTTCCTGTCGTAGCGCAGTGGTGAACGAATCCAACTAGGAACCCATGAGGTTGCGGGTTCAATCCCTGCCTTGCTCAGTGGGTTAAGGATCTGGTGTTGCCGTGAGCTGTGGTGTAGGTTGCAGACGCAGCTCGGATCCCAAGTTGCTGTGGCTCTGGTGTAGGCCAGTGGCTACAGCTCTGATTCGACCCCTAGCCTGGGAACCTCCATATGCCGCGGGAGCGGCCCCAGAAAAGGCAAAAAGACAAATAATAATAATAATAATAATCATGTATTTTACACAGCATAATAATCATGTGTTTATATGATTAATAATAATCATGTATTTTACACAGTTTACGGTATTCCATCCTCCCAATTCTTTCCTTCCTCTGGCAGTTTCACCTATGGTAACCATAAGATTGATTTTAAAATCTGTGAGTTTGTTTTATAAATAAGTTCTTTTGTATCATTTTTATTATATTCCACATACAAGTGATATCACACTATATTTGTCTCTGTCTGACTTACTTCACTTAAGATGATAATCTCTAGGTCCATCCATGATGCTACACACGGCACCCATTCATTCTTTTTTATGGCTGAATAATATTCCATTGTGTCTATGTGCCACATGTTCGTTATCCATTTCTCTGTTGATGGACATTTAGGTCGCTTCCATGTCTTGGCTACTGTAAACAGTGCCGCAATGAACACTGAAGTGCAGGTATCTTTTCAAATTAGAGTTTTCTCTGGATATATGACCAGGAGTGGGACTGCTGGTAGTTCTATATTTAGTTTTTTAAGGAAATTTAAGGACGTTAAAAATGTTCATAATAGTCTGGAAAATGTTCGCATACCGCAGCAGCATTGCTTATATGATTTATCCAAACATGAATGGATTTTGGCCCTACTGGGAAAGTTCAACAAGTAAACACAAGCATTCAAGGGTAAGTTATCAACACATTCTGTCAGGTTTTGAGGAGCGGGTTCCTTTGTTTTTTTCTTCTCTTTTCTTTTTAGGGCCAAACCTGTGGCCTATGGAAGTTCCCGGGCTAGGGGCTGAATCAGAGCTGCAGCTCCAGGCCTACGCCACAGTAACTCCAGATTAAAGCCACATCTGTGACCTACGCTGCAGTTCGCGGCAACATCAGATCCTTAACCAACAGAGCAAGGCCAGGGATTGAACCCACATCCTCAAGGACAATAGGTTGGGTTCTTAACCCACTAGGCTGCAACAGGAACTCCATTTGTTTGTTTTGGCTGTGGATTGCAGTGGCTAGAGGTGGGATCTCAGTCCCCAGCCAGACTGAACCCAAGCCGCAGCCGTGAAAAGTACCAAAACCTAACCACTAGACCACCAGGGAGCTCTCAACTCTTTAGAGATGGAATGTCACTGCGAAAGTAAAGAACAAAGGCAAGATGAAACAGGAAATCTCCTAAAAGCACCTGGAAATCACGGTAACAGCAGAGATCATGAAATACATGCTTTTTAACGTATGCTACTTCAACGTTTTACTAAATAGACTATTTTCTGCAGATTTTGGATCCAGTGTTCCTGGAAGTATGCAGAACCCATGCCCAGCTGTGCCCATCCGTTTAAATGCGCTTGGCTTCAACAGATGTTGGCCGGAGAAGACAGAAGTGAAACGGGAGAGGGATCCGGAGGCGCAAAATGAGCAGAACACTGAAATACGAACTGGTGACCATGGCGGCAGGGTCACCAAAGCGTGTGAATCATGCTCCTCCCTGGAGCGCAGGTGCCGCTGTGGCGTCCACATGAGACCAGGAGAGAGGAGGGAGTGGCGGCAGCCTGGGGTCTGTGGAGCGATGGGGACAGAGGGGACCGCGACGGCTGAGAGGAGAGTGGAGGGTGAGAATGTGGAGGCAGTAAGACGAAAACTCTTTCCAGAAAATGTGCTGGAGTTCCCGTCCTGGCGCAGCAAAAACGAATCCCATCATGGCTCCCTAGGAGCCATGAGGTTGCGGGTTCCATCCCAGGTCTCGCTTGGTGGGTTAAGGATCTGGTGTTGTCACGAGCTGCGGTGTAGGTTGCAGATGGGGCTCTGATCTTGCGTGGCTGTGGCTGCGGCTGTGGTGTAGGCTGGCAGCTGTAGCTCCGATTCGCCCTCTAGCCTGGGAACCTCCAAGTGCCCCAGGTCGGCCCTAAAGAAAAAAAAAAGAGCAAAAAAACAAAACAGTGAGGGGAAATGTGGATCCTGAGCCGTGGGGTGACAACGGGCCTCAGGGAGAGGGTTCTGTAGACAAGAGACCCTGGAGCGTTTTCAGATGGGGTGGGGGCAAAATGCGAGCAGAGGGGACGCGGCGGGGGTGGGGAGGCAGCGGAGACCTGAGGACTGGGCAGGACCTGGGACAGGGCGGGCTCCCTTCTGTGAAGGCTGCTGTGTCCCAGGAGGGAAGGATGAGGGCAGACGCAGGTGCAGTCCTCGTTTTGGTGGCGGCACACGAAGAAGCTTCTGGTCCCAAGTCTTCCAATTTCGGGAAACGTGAAGCCAGGGGCTTTGCCGAGAGGGAGGGACAAGGGTGTGAGTGGGGAGGGGCGGGCTGGGAGCTTGTAGAGAACAGAGACCCCGGAGAAGTGGAGGGAGAGGCCGAGGACCCGGCGGGGAAGCCAGGCGGCGCTGAGAGCCGGTGGGCTGGGAGGACGGAGCCCCGAGCTGCGGGGTGAGGGGGCACCGGGCTGCCAGACTGGTCCCTGCATCTCCGCGGGCCGGGGTGGGGGAGGAGGCAGGGTCCCCAGAGAGGGCGGAGGGGTCCTTCTGGGGAGGGAACCGGTCGGGAAACTGGAGGAGCAGGAGGTGGGGAGCCGATCTTCTGGAAGGTTGGGACCTGTGACTGCAGAGATGTGGGGAGGGGCCTGCGCACCTGGTGACGCACCTGACACACCCTGGCCGCTCCGGACTCCGCCTCCTGCAGGAGGAGGGCTGTCCAGGCGGGGGCGCGGCTTCCGGGGGCACTGGCGGGGGCACTGGCGGTGGAGAGTGGGCAAGGCCTGAGCGGGGGATCCTCCGGGCAGAGCGCAGGAATGGACACGTCCTCAGTTAAAACGAACCTCCTTCCAGACCGAGGGCTTCTCCCCGTGTGGGCCCAGGACCGCAGCGTCAGCAGCACGTGGCCGCCTGGAAACGCACATTCTCCGGCCTGACCCCACACCTGCTGCCTCAGAAACTCTGGGGTGGAGCCCAGCAATCTGAGTCTCCACAAGCCCTCCAGATGACTCCAGACTTCGAGAACCACTGCTCTGGAGGCAGATGGAAGGGACAGGATACTAGTTTGGGGGGAGGGCAGCCCGAGGACAAAACCAGCTTTCACACCGTCCTGTCTTGCACACATCAGGCAGATGGTCCCAGCCTCAATGCCTCATCCTTTGGAAAATGAGAAAAGAACAGCTACTTCCCTCACAAGGCTATTTTGATGCTAATGTCATATATTCACAGCGCCTGGAAGATGTCTGACTCCTGTTTTTATGACTGGAAATAAATTCAGTAGTCAAAATCGGCCACCATACATAGCACATGATCTCAAACAGATGAATAAATTAATCGTTGATGAATCAAGGCAACGTATCTCAGTACATAGTAAAAAAAAAATCACTACTATAAAACAATATAAACTGAGTAAGGCAAAATATAATGTGCTCGCTAAGAGACATTTAAACAGACTCTAGCTATTAAAAGCTAGGTCAGATTAAATCTTAGTTCCTCTACATGGAGCAACAGCTTTTTTCTCTTTTTTTCCTTTTCAGGGCTGCACCTGCAGCACTTGGAAGTCCCAGCTCCCAGGCTAGGGGTCAAATCAGAGCGGCAGCTGCCAGCCACAGCCACAGCCACACCAGATCCCAGCTGCATCTGCAATCTGCGCTGCAGCTTGTGGCAATGCCAGATCCTTAACCCACTGAGCTAGACCAGGGATCAAACCTGCATCCTCATGGAGACGATGTGGGATCCTTTACCCGCTGAGCCACAATGGGAACTCTGCAATCACCTTTTTGATTATTCAGGTCAAGGGAGGCAAAGGGTTCTAGGGAAGTCTCAGGTCAGCCATCACAAGAGGATTTAAAATCTGCAGTATTGGTACACATGAGATGCATTTAACCTACAAGGTTCAAATCTATGCATAGGTGGATTTTCAATGACGTTTTGTCGTACAGTGAAATTTAACACAAAGAAGCTGAAAAAGCATCAGGAATGGAAGATCCCAACACCTGCCTAAGAACTATTATATATACAATCACACGTGGAGCTGACACTCCAAGCTCTGAGTTTTCAAATGGTCTTGTTAAGTTGGTTGTTTGGAGTAAAATATAGACTTTTAGGAGTAGCCTGGTGGCTCAGAGGGTTAAGCATCTGGCGTTGTCACTACTGTGGTCGAGCTGCTT
The DNA here is from genome assembly GCF_054392235.1 of Sus scrofa. Classification (NCBI taxonomy): domain Eukaryota; kingdom Metazoa; phylum Chordata; class Mammalia; order Artiodactyla; family Suidae; genus Sus; species Sus scrofa. The sequence goes on from NC_139383.1 coordinate 7,219,166, forward strand.
CTATGGTGCGAGTTCAGTCTGTGGCCTGGGAATTTCCACATGTCATAGGTGCGACCAGAAAAAATAAAATAAAATATAGAATGTTAGATCTGGAAGAGGTCCTTGGGAATATTGATCCTTTATCTTTTCAAACATAATTTTAGAAGCAGAACCCTATTTCCCTCTTAAAAAACAAAACAGAATCTTAACACCAAGATAAAAGTGGTAAAAGGAAAACTACTCTGCTGAAAGAGGCAGGCAATCAACGCCTAGAGTCACCAAAGTAGTTTGAAATCCACTAACCTAGATCCTACCTACAATTTTAGGTTATAGGCCAATTCGTTAAGTAGGCCAGGGGCTGGGGTGATATCTAAGGCATCTTATAAGACCCATAGGTATCTTGGGTAGAAAAATTCATTTCCTTCTTTTTTTTTTTTTTTTTTTCCTTTTGTCTTTTTGTTGTTGTTGTTGTTGCTATTTCTTGGGCCGCTCCCGCGGCATATGGAGGTTCCCAGGCTAGGGGTCCAATCGGAGCTGTAGCCACCGGCCTACGCCAGAGCCACAGCAACGCGGGATCCGAGCCGCGTCTGCAACCTACACCACAGCTCACGGCAACGCCGGATCGTTAACCCACTGAGCAAGGGCAGGGACCGAACCCGCGACCTCATGGTTCCTAGTCGGATTCGTTAACCACTGCGCCACGACGGGAACTCCCATTTCCTTCTTTTTATCTGTCTCTTTTGACCCTCAAGGGTAGAAGGTTGAGTTCTTTATAATGTATTATAATCACTGGTTATCAGACTCCTACCTTATTTTATTCATTTATTCTATTTCTATTCCCATCCCATTCCCACAAAAGAACCATCTTGACGTGTGAAGGGGTATGTTTTGTTTGTGTTCTTGCCGAATCTGCATACTGTTTTGTGTGCTCATATTGTTTTCTTTTAACTTTTTTTTTGGCTGAGCCCATGGCTTGTGGACGTTTCAGGCCAGGGATCAAACCTGGGTCATGGCAGTGACCCGAGCCACAGCAGTGACAACTTGGGATCCCTAACCCACTGAGCCACAGGGAACTCCCGGTGTGCACATATTTGAAATTTTATGTAAGTGGCACTGTATCCTGTCCCTCATCCTGTTTCTTACTTTTTTACTCTGCCCGATGCCTGTGGACCACTTACGATGCCATGTGAGCATCTAACCTGTCATTTCCAGCTGCCCCTCGGGCACAGCCACTACGTTTGACATCTCCTCTCGCCCAGGTTGCCTTCAATCCCCTGCCACCCAAATAATGCTGCGGTGAACACACCGGCCTCCTGATAGGTGGGTCTGAGATTTTCCTTAGGGATTTATGCGTAGGGGTGGAACTGCTGTGTCCCAGTACATGTCTGTGGACCCCTACTTTGTATCCGTCGTTCCAGATTGTTCCTGCATGTTCCACAAGCCTCCAGCAGCCGGACGGCAATCTACCCACACTTGGCTTGCGGTAGATTGTGGTCGGTCGAACCAGCCTGGCAAGTGTAAAGTGCCATCTTGTGTGTGTTTGCATGTCTCTGATAAGAGAGACTGCGACTTGCTTCCTGGGCTGAATGGCCTTTTGAGTTTCCTTGTAGGAAAAGGGTTCCCATCCTTTGTCAATTCTGAGACAAGACTTGCTATCTTTTCCTCGTTGACTTCAGAAGGCCCTTTCACATTCCAGAGACATCAATGAATCTCTTGTTGGCCCAGACGTCCAAAAAACCTTTCCCAACTCTCCTATCTTACGGCTCCCGACCTGGGGCGAATTATTTCATCTTTCTGCACCTTACTTTCCTTCTCTGCAAATGGGGAGAGGATAACAGGCCACTCCCCGCACCTTGTGTGAGGATTAAATCAGTTGTCTCTATGTTTTCATATTGTCTGTAAATCAAGAGGAAAACACATTTCTCAGCAGGAAAGGTGTATCCATAACTGAAAAGGTTCAAGTGCATATTAGGGCATGGCTTTTTGACCCCGGTGGGTATTAAGGGACTCTCCTGCCTACTCAACGGCAAGAGAACAGGTTGCTTAAGACACACAGCAACTCAGCCCAAATTTACCTCAATCCCAACTCCAACCTCAGTATTCACGATCCCTGCCCCCCCACCATCACCACCCTGTTGTTAGTTTCATTTCATAGATTTTGGAGGGCATAGATTTTGGTCTTCTCTCAGAGGCCAGAGTCTCATGACAGGACAAGCAAACGGTGACATGACATGGCCATTGCACACTGCCCAAAAATATGAAGCAAATCTAAGTGACCCAGGTAGAAGAGGCCTGAGTCACACTGCCTTTTTAACCAGAGCATCTTAGGGAAAGTTTCAGGGTCCAGATTTATGGAAGGATTGCTGGTACGTGTGAATGACGGACGTGATGGAGAGAGCCTGATGTTCGACTATTTTAGTTCTTTCCAAAAACCCCTCCCTCGAAAAGGGATGGGGCAGAGACACTGCTCAGAGCTGCGTGTCTGTCACCAGGAATGGCAATTCTGATCCATGTGGCTCCGAGCAAGGTGACCCCTGAAGAAACGGAGGCTTGGGACTTCCTGCCAGAGCCTGTAGCTCTGACCTTGTCAAGCTCTGTTAAGTGTTTCGTATACACACGTGCTGGACTGCAGATCACAGCAACCTCACGGGGTCGCCGGCCATCGGACAACAGGGGCCTACAGGTAAATATGTGATGACTTTGTTTGTTTGTCTTTTGTCTTTCTAGGGATGCACTCATGGCATAGGGAGGTTCCCAGGCTACAGGTCGAATTGGAGCTACAGCTGCCAGCCTACACCACAGCCACAGCCACAGCAATGCCAGATCTGAGCCGCGTCTGCGACCTACACCACAGCTCACGGCAACACCGGATCCTGAACCCACTGAGCGAGGCCTGGGATCAAACCCGCAACCTCATGGTTCCTAGTCAGATTCGTCTCCCCTGAGCCACGACGGGAACTCCCTGTTATGACCGTTACTGCCAAGAAGCTGACGCAGAAAGACCAAGAACCTCGGGGGAAAGGGTCTCAGAGCGATGACCTTTACGCCACAGGAACCCTGAAGTTCATCGCTTTGTCTGATTTGTTTCAAAGTCGATGCCAAATTCATGTTAATTAGTTTCCATTTCGTTTTCTCCCCCAGTATTCTGGATACTGAATACTTTATTTATTTTAGGGCCGCACCCGCAGCATATGGAGGTTCCCAGGCTAGGGTTCGAATCAGAGCTGTAGCCGCCAGCCTCCACCAGGGCCACAGCAACGCAGGATCCAGGCCAGATCTCATGGCACAGCTCACGGCAACGCCAGATCCTTAACCCCCTGAGCAATGCCAGGGATCGAACTCGAGTCCTCATGGATCCTCGTCAGCTTCCTTACCACTGAGCCACAATGGAAACTCCTGGATATTGAATATTTAAATTAGCCACGTGACTTCTCTCGCAGTGATTGCTTTGAGAGCCTCATTTGAGAACAAGGAAAGGCACCCCTTTCTCAATAGATGTCTCCCAAACACTGCCCTTAAAGGAGTATCCACATTAAAAGCACACGGCGTCTTCCCCGCGATCCTTGAAGTCCCTACATGCGCGACAGTCAGTCTTCAGACACACAGACCCTGCTGCCTGGTCCCTTCTGTTTCTGTCCGAGAGGCATCAGCTTACCGCATCCCTCTCCAGGGGCTCAGGACACACATGTCGTCTGTCTTTCATCTTGTGCATCGGGCGCAGAGCGCATCCAGCTGGCAGAAGCCCCACGAAATCAGAGCCACTCTGTGCGTCCGAGAGGCATCAGCAACCACTGGAAAAGGCGCCTGAGACGTGACGCTCTCAAGCAGAGGATGAGCGCCTGGGGGCCGTCCTCCTGGGGGGAGCCCACGTCACACACCTGGAAGCCACCCCCCTCATCTCAGTGGCATCCAGACAAGGACACTCTGTCTTCTCTCGTGGGGGGGGGGGTGGCACCCTCAGCCCCCTGAAGATGTGGGCTCCAGCTCCAGAAACTCCCCAACACCATGAGCAAAAGCTTCCGCAGCCACTGGAAGTCCCCCATACCAAACCTGCTCACAGCTCACAGGTCCCCTTGTCCTAAGAATCAGGACAATGGCCCGGTTCCCGTCCTCCTTCCTCCGGGCAGCAGGGCCTGCCGAGAGCCTGGCCCCATCTAACTGCTCTAAAGGCCTGACCTGCATCTCTCACTCCGGCACCACTGTGGCGATGACGCTTCCTAGACAACCACCCTCTCACCAAATCTGCCTCCCTGTTACACAAGCAGTGAAACAGAAAACTTCTCACTCCATACAAAAATAAAACTGCAGAGTTCCTGTTGTGGCTCAGCAGGTTAACCAGCCAACACAGGGAGTTCCCATCGTGGCTCAGTGGTAATGAACCCGACTAGCATCGATGAGGATGTGGGTTCTTTCCTTGGCCTCCCTCAGTGGGCTATAGGATCCAGCGTTGCCGTGAGCTGTGGTGTAGGTCGCAGACGTGGCTTGGATCCCACATTGTTATGGCTGTGGTGTAGGCCGGCAGCTACAAAGTTCAATTTGACCCCTAGCCCAGGAACTTCCATTTGCTGCAGGTGAGGCCCTAAAAAGACCAAAAAAAAAAAAAAAAAAAAAAACAACAACAACAAAAAAACAAAAAAACACCAAATATAGTGTCCATTAGGATGCAGGGCCAATCCCTGGCCTCGCTCAGTGGGTTAAGGATCTAGTGTTGCTACAAGCTGCGGTGCAGGTCACAGATGCAGCTCACATCAGGCGTGGCTGTGGCTGTGGCAGAGGCCGGCAGCTGCAGCTCTGATTTGATCCCTAGCCTGGGAACTTCCATATGCCACAGGTGTGACCAAACAAAGAATAAAATAAAATAAAGTAAAATAAGCCATGATATACCATTTTGTCTTACATATGAAACTCCTACTTCTGCATTATGAAGCCAAGAAAAATCAAACAATTATATCCCAACAACTGCTGGAATATCTGACACCAACCCAGGAAGCAAAATGTTGCCCATCATTTGGGCAGTAGAGGAGGTGGCTGGTGTGCTGTTTCCTCACAGGAACCTGCCACCCCGATAGGAGGCGCGCCTCACTTCTCACAGGCTTTGATGCCTCCAAATTTCATCCCTAAACTGTTTTCTCAGAAGCAGTTCTCCCACATTAATTTTTAGGTTTTCTTACAAATAAATACAAGTTAACAACAACCCCCCTAAAAGAAAGGTTCTTACTCCCGACGCAGACACACATTTGTCGGAATTACTTTCAAATACTTAAATGTTTTAGCACTTAAAGGTTGAGTTAATGTTAAAATGTTATAATCAGATAATCGTGGCCAAAGAAGGTAACGTGGATAAGCTTGGGAAGCTCGCGCTTGTTTTTCCATGTGACTGTCGCAACTTTGCAGTCCCAGGGACGGCCATTAAAATGACATCCAGGAGTTCCCGTTGTGGCTCAGCGGGTTAAGAATCGGACTAGGAGCCATGAGGATTTGGGCTGGATCCCCGGCCTCGCTCAGTGAGTTAAGGATCCGGCATTGCCGCAGGCTATGGCATAGGTTGCAGATGTGGCTCAGATCTGGTGCTGCTGTGGCTGTGGTGTAGGCTGGCACCTGCAGCTCTGATTCCACCCATAACCTAGGAACTTCCATATATTGTGGGTGCGGCTCTAAAGACAAAAAAAAGAGGACATCCAGAGCCCTCACCCCATCACTCGGTCCTTCCCCCTGCTCTTGCCTATAACTATTCCACCTTTGTTTCTTTTTCTTTTCTTTTTTTTTGGCTGCATCCGCAGCATTCAAAAGTTCTCAGGCCAGGGATCGAACCCAGGCCACGGCAGTGACCTAAGCTGCTGCAGTGACAATGCAGATCCTTAATCTGCTGAGCCACCAGGGAGCTCCCCTTCCAGCTTTGAAGTTAGCTTCACTCTAAGCCACCTTCCCACTCTTGTATAAAGATGGCAACCCCAAGTTCAAGGTCAGGAATTAAATCTATCAGGGACCTGAAAACAACCTGGACTGCAGAATGATAAAGGCAACCTTGGAAATCAATTGATAATCAATGGCTCCACTCAGATAAGGAAAGAGCGGTCCACCAGTGCTGCCCTTGGCCCTAGTAACTCACAGTTACCTCTGCCAGGCTCCGGAGTCCCGGATCAGTGCCCCTTCCACCTCAGTGCCTGCCTCATTGACTGATCAGAGACCAGGATCCAAGCTTTCAGAAAATATTCAGCGGTCATCCCCACACTTTCTGACTTTTAATTTCCCCAAACACAGTGTTTAAAGTTAAATTCTGAATCAGTCTGACACTTTGAGGGATGTGCTTCGAGGGGCCCATAGTAGCTATACAACTGAAAGGCAGGGATTTTCTTTTTCTTCCTTTTTTTCTTCTTACAGCCTCACCTTCGGCATATGGAAGTTCCCAGGCTAAGGGCTAAATCTGAGCTGCAGCTGCTGGCCTACGCCACAGCCACAGCAACGTGGGATCCAAACCACATCTGTGACCTACGCCACAGCTTGCAGCAACGCTGGATCCTTAACCCACTGAGGAGGCCACGGCTTGAACTCACATCCTCAGGGACACAATTTTGGGTCCTTAACCCTCTGAGCCACAAGGGGAACTCCAAAGCAGGAATTTTTTAAAAATCACATTTATTTGTTCATCGTCCCATGAGCCTCTAAATCATATTCCTTACCGGTTTTCTCTAGTAGGACACACGCACCAGCCCCAAAGTTACTCCGTTTTATTACAAGCACCAAAAACAAAAGTTAGAGCCCAGCAATCCTATAGATGCCCTGTGACCAGTCTCTCACCCAGATAAAAAGGCATGAACCCATCACCTGCTCGTGTCATGGTCATTCTAGAAAGCGACACCAAGAACCTTAAGGAACTTGGCTTTTTCTCACGGAATAGAAATAAACTTCCTTTCTTGGTTACAGTTTCAGAGAGAAAAAAAATGGAGAAGAACTGGAGAGGCTCTATTTTGTTTCGAAAGGTAGGCAATGTTTCCTGCCCCTGCCCCTCCCCCGTAGCCTGGGAGGACTCGGCACTGCGCCCTTGAACTGCTGTGAGCCAGGCTCCCCAGGCCCCCTCGCCAACCTGTGTCCTGCTGCTCCTGGATCCCAGCTCGGCTGACGACAAAGATGTCCCCAAAAGCGCCAGGACAGCTGGGAAAAGCCTTTTCTGTACAATGGACGTCAGCACATAAAAATGATGGCCCCAAAGAACCAGCCGTCATATTTCTTCCTGTCCCTTTCATGCTCCAGGTCGCACACATCCTCCAGTTAAGATTCTGAGGACAATGGAGCGCCCGTGCAGACACGGGTTGGGGCTGTGGCTGCGGTCCCCTGCTCACAGGCCTGGGGGCACTTTCTGCAGGGCCACGGCCACTTAGGGATTTGTCAGTGGAGGTGAAGGGGAAGACGGGAGCCCATCACTGGTTAAGTCACAAAGAAGCCGCACTCGACAATGACACCAATAAAACGACTCCCTGGGAATAGAACGAGTGAAATTTGTGCCAGATTTTCACACTGAAAACTCCAGTACATTGCTGAATGAGAGTACATAATGCTAAGAAAATGCAGTGACTTGGGTTCAACTGACAGCAATTGTTCGAATGACAGCAAATAGATCCAACTTGCTCAGATGTCCATTTTCTCTAAGTGAATATTTGTCATGAATGCAAACATAAAGCAGCACTGTCGGGGGAAAGAGCTCATCTTTAATCCATGCAGGTCAACTTCGGGGTTGGCAGAGCCAGAGTTATAAAAGGGGTCGAATACCCCACTCAATCCCTTTCTCATTCACTCATTAATTTCAACGCAGAATTTATGCAATGCCACGTGATTTCATCACACATGTTTACAAACCTGTCTGTGCCCTCAAGCAAGCGACACATTTAGCCCACAGGGAGGGTGGCTGGGCAGAGGAGGAAAACCAGATACCCGCAGGGTGGTGGTGAAGGCGGCGGCGGGGGGGGGGGTGATGGAAGTTGTTTCTAGATTAGGTAACTCTCAGCTGCATCTTTAGGTCAAAACTGGAACAGCCTGGGGAAGAAAGAGGAAAGGTATTTGGAGAAAAGGCCGGACAGCCCAGCTTGTCCTGGTGCCCGCGGGGGAGAGGGGCCTGCAGGGCTGTAGAGCCCCTTGGGGAAGGTCATGGTGACCTTGTGTGCAGACCACGGGGAGGACTGTCGTGAGGGAACCAGCTTTCCTACCATTTAACCGCGTGCCTGCAGCCCACAGGAAATACACTAAAATGTGTATTTGTCAGGACAGCTCACAGTAAGAGCTGTAACAAATGAACCCCCTGCCGCAAATCTCAGGGGTTTAACACAAGAAAGATTATTTCTCATTAATTTCACATTCCCATGCAGATGAGCTGGGGGGGGGAGGATGGGGGTTCCTGCCTCACAGGCTTTTGGGAAGCGATTCCTTTCCAGCTGAGGATTCTGCCATCTTTGGGGGGTTTGGGACTCTCTGCCAGCGGATGAGGGAAGGGGTGGGTTACCAGGAGGAAGGTTATTCTGGCTCCAGGTGCGTCGCTTCTCCCAACATCACCAACCAGAACTCTGTCCCCGGACCCCCCAGCTACAAGCAAGGCTGAAAATACAACCTAGCTGTGTGTCCCAGAGCAAAAGGACAGGACATTGTCAGCCTTCATGGAAATTCATGCCCAAGAGATGCTGTTCTTTTTTAATATTTAAGGTAAGTCTATTCACGATTTATTATGCTAGACCAGAGGCCGGTAAACTACAGCTCAGGGCTCAAATCTGGCCCATCACTATTCCTTCTCTCCCTCCCCCACCCCCATCCAGATCAAGAGTCTTTACATGGTAACAGAAACCAATTTTTTGAGCATCACATAGGGCCAGGCTCAATGAGAGGCAGTCTGTATGCACCAGACCAGCACCAAGGTAGGTGTCATTACGCCCATTCTAGAGCTGAGAAAACTGAGGATCAGACACATTCTGGGACTTGCCCTCAAAGCTCAAATACAGAGGAGCTGAGATTTAGGCTGAGATGTCTCTGACCCCAAAGGACAGGTAAGTTCCTTCCACTACACTGACCTGCCTTATGCCAAGAACCTTGGGGTGGGTCACAGGAACACACATCAACCAGACGGCACCTGAGAAATGGCCACAAATAAATGAGGATGAAGAGAGAGGCTGTGGGACCAGGACGCCCTTCTCTTCACATACTCCTCTTGGACTCCTCTTTGTCCTGTGACCTGAGGCCAAGGGCAGGGCACACCTGGCTTTGATTTACACCCCCCCGCCCCCCCGCGCCCCGTCAATCAGAAGACTTCCCTTCACCACATCTGTCACCACGCATCACAAAACCGCCTCAGGCAAGTCTCTCTGCCAGGCCTTGAGCCCTGGGAGAAATACCTTCCCCGTCTTTGCATTCCCAGCCTCCCCGGGTGCCTAGCCTCCAATAAATGCTAAATAAATTTCAACTGAACTGTCGCTGATAATTCAATATATCAGCTGCCAGAAAGAAGCAGGAAATGCTCTTTCATAGTCTCATTCCTCTTGGTTCTGGGATTCAGACGCATATCACTGCATGGATCTGCTTGGCCACCAGCTGCCTATACCATGCAGCAGGCACCTAGTGGGGCGGCAAGGCATGCACCAGCACTCATTTCTAATGCTTTCTCGCCATTAAAAATAACTGTTAGGAGTTTCCATTGTGGCGCAGCAGAAACCAATCCGACTAGTATCCATGAAGAGGTGGGTTCGATCCCTAGCCTCACTCAGTGGGTTAAGGATCTGGCATTGCCAAGAGCTGTGGTGTAGGTCACAGACTTGGCTTGGATCCCTCGTTGCTGTGGCTCTGGCGTAGGCTGGCGGCTGCAGCTCCAATTAGACCCCTAGCCTGGGAACCTCCATATGCTACAGGTGCGGCCCTAAAAAAAAAAGCAAAAAATAAATAAATGATTGATTAATTAATTTAGGCTCTGGTAAGCACAGTAAAATTTCAAGGGGAACCACTAAAAGAATTGAAATAAAGAATCTAAATTCCAAACAAAGGAAGGAAGAGAATAAGAAAAACAAATTTTTAGAAATCATTTTTAAAGGAAGGAAAAAGGGGGGGAGCAAAGAAAGAACAAGACAAAGAAAAAAATACAGTACAACAAGCCCAAGTAGACCAATGACCACAAAAAACAGTGACTAGACTAAGCACACTATTAAAAGCAAAATCAAGTTATGTGCATTTTATAAGAGACACATCTAAACTATTAGAACAAGGACATTTGAAATTAGAGGGTAACAGGAGTTCCCGTCGTGGCTCAGTGGAAATGAATCTGACTGGCATTCACGAGGACGTGGACTCGATCCCTGGCCTCCTTAACCCAGTGGGTTAAGGATTCGACGTTGCTGTGAGCTGTGGTGTAGGCTGCAGAAGCGGCTCGAATCCCAAGTTGCTATGGCTGTGGTGTAGGCTGGCAGCTCTAGCTCTGATTCAACCCCTAGCCTGGGAACCTCCATATGCCATGGATGCGGCCCTAAAAAAGACGAAAAAAAAAAAGGAAATTAAAGAATAACACAAGATACATCAGGCAAGTACTACCTAAAAGGAAGTTGGAGTAGCTGTATTAATATTGTACAAAACAGACCTCAAGACAACATACATCATGGATTTTAGGCAGTGATCCTACACTATCATAAGAGGTTCAATTCACTAAGTGGGTTTTTAAAACTTCCAAATTTATATGTAAATGCATCCAATAAAATTGCTTCATGTGCGTAACTTTTAAAGTCTGCTGGAAATATAGGGAGAAACTGACAAGCATGTTTCAACACTCTTCATTTTGACAGATCAAGTCGAAAGAAAGTTAATTAAAATATAGAACATTTTAAAGCACAATTGACAAGTTTCATATACCGGACATCTAAAAACCCTGTACCCAGTGGCTAAAGTCTGTACATTCTTCTCAAGCATGTAGGGAGGGTTTATAAAAACTGACCTCCTAAATGGCCAGAAAGAACATTCCAATAAAATTCAAAGAATCGGTATGATCAGACCTTCTCTGACCACTCCAAAGTTAAGTTAGAAGTCAACAGTTAAAAGCTAAAGAAACAGCATAACATTTAAAATTTTAAAACAAGTATCTAAAATAAATCATGGGTCAAAGATGAAATAGCAGTGGAAATTAAAAATACTGAGAATGGAATCAAACTTGCATTTCCAAACTTGTTGGGTGCAGTCCCAAGAAAGTGTACAGAAGGAAATCTATAGCTCTAAACACTTACACTAGAAACGAAGAGCGGCAGGAAATAACTGAGCTAAGTGTGTAACTTACACTGGAAAAAAGCATACCGAAAGGAAATCGAAAAAACTAGAACAAATAATGAGGAGAAACTCACGAAGAGAACATGAACAATGCCATAAGTGGTCCTTTGAAGAAAGAGTAAAACACATGTTCTCCTGGTGAGGCTGATTCAGCCAAAAAAAAAAAAAAAAAACGGAAGACACAAATGATATTAACAGTTAAAACAAGGAGTGCCCTGGTGGCCTAGCAGTTAAAGATTCGGCTTTGTCACTGCTGTGGCTCAAGTTACTGCTATGGCTGGGGTTCAGTGCCTGGCCCAGGAACTTCTGCTTGCTGTGGTCATGGCCAAGAAAAAAAAAAAAAAAATCCAAACGGTAAAAAAGTAAGATCTTTTTAAAATGCCCAGAGCAAATTAGAGACTCAGCCCAGACTCGAACCTGGACCTGGCTAAACCCCTGTCTCCAGTATTCACAACAGTGTGTTTCTACAGTGTACAAAGAGTCAGGGAGGACCGGAGGCGGACGGCTCTCTGTCTGAGGCTGGCTTCACGCTGTGGGATGGATGTGGGAAGCCAAGCAGCAGCCCCAGAGATGAAGCAGCCTCTGCTTTCTTCAATGGGGCAGCTGCTTCCTTCAAAGAGACTCTCCTTTTTTGTGTGGGAGAAAAGCAATCTAGAAAGGATAAACAAGGGCAATTCCATCTATGCTTAATGGTGCTCTGAAGCCTGCTTGCTAGTGCAAGAGTTTGGACTCCCCCCTCCCCGTCTATGGCACACAAGCAAGCACTTAAAAGCCCTGATGTCAATTTCAAAGGCTCGCTCTGGGGCAATGAGAGCTGGGAGCCTCTCCGCATGCCATCATGTTTTCTTCTGCTCCACGCTGGACCCGGAGATTCAGACCTTAGAAAAGTCTGCACTGAAGATGGGAAACGTAGGTGAAAAATCTTTTATCGCCCTGAGCAGGAGAAACAAGTGGGACGCAGCCCTTGGCATTAACTCCTTGGACGGTTTCACTTTGTAAAGTGAAAAAGGGCAGGGGCGGCGGGCAGCGGATGGGGTTTAAGCGCCCGGTTTGCAATGTTCACACCAAGAGGACAGCCAGCCATTCCCGCTGTAGGATAGCAGGGCCGCCCAGTCTGCAGCCAACTGTGTTCCCAACAGCACGAACTGAAACAAAACGACACTCTGGCCAGAGGACCAGGGTAGTAACTAAGTAAACAGGAAAGTTCAACAAGATTTCTTGCAGGTTCTAAAGTGTGAGTGATCTGGTGTCCTATTGCGTGGACATGGTCCAAGGGCTTAGAGCGCTGCCTGGAAGAGACGGGACCGATTTACAACCAAGACCTGGGATGGGAACCCGACTTGGCTGCATAAAAGATCTGGGACCCTGGTAGGTTCCTTTGCATCTCCTGCCTCAGGTCCCTCTTCTGTGAAGCCAGGACAATGGCCTCGCTCCTGCAAGGCAGCAAGGATGATATCTAATGCCATGTGGGATCATTCTGGAATCGGGTCTCCCATTCCATCTTCGGAGCTCTCCCAATTCACCCCCTTTCCATGATTAATACATTAGATTTCAAGTCTGTGAAAACACACTGGGTCCACGTTGTGCGCCAGAGATAGAACTACAGTGCCTTTCATCACTCGGACGAAATATGAGAGAACAAAACCCAACTGGATCACAGGCAAAACTAAAGACAGCAACACATTAGCTGTGCAGAACTTAGGGAGGGAAGGAGTTGTTCTGGACAGCTGAGCTTCCTGAACAGATGCAGGGGCTCCTTTTAAGAAGCAAAACATTAAAGGGAGTTCCCATCATGGCTCAATGGTTAAGGACCCCGACTAGTACCTGTGAGGCTGCAGGTTCGATCCCTGAGCTCACTCGGTGGGATTAGGATCCAGCATTGCCGTGAGCTGCGGTGTAGGTCACAGATGTGGCTCGGATCCTGTGTTGCTGTGGCTCTGGCGTAGGCTGGTGGCTACAGCTCTGATTTGACCCCTAGCCTGGGAACCTCCATATGTCGAGGGTGTTGCCCTAGAAAAAGACCAAAAGACCCCCCCCAAAAAAAAGAATGAAAACATTAAAAACAACAAACCAGAAGAAGCAAATAATATTGGATCCCCTCCCAAAACATCTCTTCAATATACTTCCAAAAATTGTCAGAGGTCTCGAGAGAGCATTCTCAATACCATTTTACTTTTCCTTAAAGATTTTGACCATTATTCTGAGACCCAGAGAACCGCCCTTCAGCGATGACACCGATGCATTGGTAGGACTGTAAAGGGCTTAATCCAGCCCCTAACACTAAAGATGAGAAAGCTAAGCCCAGAGAGGTTAAGAGATTCGCCCAAGCCACACAGCTAGCTGGAGATAGCGCCAGGACCAGGGCTCCTTCCACCTTCCGCAGTGCCTTTGAGACTTTCGTAAGACCAACTGCCCCTCCTTGAAATAACCCTGGGATGCATGAAACTACCCTGGAACCCCAGGACGCATCCAAGTTATCTGTCTGGGCGCTAACTCGGAGATTTTTACGTCTCCCTCCTCTGCTGTCCGTGGACCATGTTGGCTCATGGAAACCCCAGAGCAGTGTGTGTGCATTTTGCCTTTGAGACTCACTTTCTTCTTCATGTGAGGTTTACACGTTTTTCAAAAAGTAGGTGTCTGCTCTCCAAGTGTCGTTCTTCTGGTTTGCCTGGAAAGGAAGTGCTAAGCAGCCGGGCTGAATGGAAGAGAAGCAGCCACCTAATAGATACACCTCCAGGAAGTCCTAGTGACAACATCCTCTCCTGTCCAAGCCTGCACCCTGTCCATTTCAAGAGTGCCGTCCCCAACAAGACCTTCAAGTTACGTGTGTACAATGGAATATCACTCAGCCGTAAAAAGAAGGAAAGAATGCCATTTGCAACAACAGGGATGGATCTAGAGATGATGATACTGAGTGAAGTAAGGCAGAGAAAGACAAACACCATAGGATGTCGCTTATATGTAGAATCTAAAAAAAAAGATACAAATGAACTTATTTGCAGAACAGAAACAGACTCGCAGACTTTGAAAAACTTATGGTTACTAAAGGGGGCAGGTGGGAGGGGGGGACTGGGAGTTTGGGATTGGCATATGCCCACCGAGGTGTATGGAAAGATTGGCCAACAGGGACCTGCTGTATAGCACAGGGAATTCTACCCAGTATTCTGTGAGAATCCATGTAGGAAAAGAATCTGAAAATGAATGGATGTGTGTAAATGTATGACTGAACTACTTTGTTGTATAGCAGAAATGATCACACCATTGTAAATCAACTATACTTCAATAAACTTTAAAAAATAAAGTAAACACATTTTTAAAGATAAAAAAATTGGAGTTCCCGTCACGGTACATTGGAAACGAATCTGACTAGGAACCATGAGGTTGTGGGTTCGATCCCTGGCCTTGCTGAGCGGGTTAAGGATCCGGTGTTGCTGTGAGCTGGAGTGTAGGTTGCCGATGCAGCTCAGATCTAGCGTTGCTGTGGCCGGCAGCTGTAGCTCCGATTAGACCCCCAGCCTGGGAATCTCCGTATGCCACCAGTGCAGCCCTAAAAAGCAAAAATAAATAAATAAAAATTTTAAAAGACCGCCACAGTTTATAAAGGAGTCCTGATCAGTACCCTCGAGTTATGCAGAAATTCAAGTACACACACACAGCCTGTCTGAGCTGCCTTGAGGATTGATCCCTACAGCTCTTAGCACAGAACCACACTCAGTGTGCTAACACACCCACACGTGGCATCGCAGAACAGCCATAACCTCAAAGATCTACAATCCCAACAGCAGAGAGGCGCCGTCACCAGACCAAAGAACTCCGTTAATAGCGACAGAAGAGGCCACCCATTTGTCAAGTAGGTGCTGAAAAACTGATTGACAATAAATAAGAGGCAAACATTTTTCTTTCCCAAATTTGCCTGGGCACAATCATTTGTTAGAAATTACGTTGATCTCATATTGCCGAGTTCAGTAAAGGGTGCCTCCCTGCCACCCAAGTGCAACAGAGGCAGTCCCTATGCTTAGAACGCACCAAGATGCAAACTGCCACCCTAGCCCAGCGCAAAAACAGTCCTGCCGCCAAAGGTAAGGATCGCCGAACCCTGAAGGAACCTTGGGGACTGCCCCCACCCGGCCCCCAGCAGCCACCTCCGATAAGTGGGGTGTCTACCTTGCACGCCTTGCAGCCTCTTCCGCTGTGCTCCTGTCATTTATGAGCAAGAAAAAATAACATCAAATAAAACTTATTCAAAACCTCAGCTGTCCCGACTTCTCTCAGATGTTGCTCTTTGCCCCAAAGCAGTTTTACCAAAGTCATTTTCCCGGAAAAGCCTCGACCTTTGTCCTTTTACATTTCAGACATTGGGCCAGTGAAAGTTGGCGCTGCCTGCAAATGCCGGATTCTCCTCTTCTTTGGTCCCTGGAGACCACGAGCCGGCCGGGACCTGCTCAGCGTCCTCGCCCCAGACGCCGCGGCTCTCCACCCCGCCTCATTTCCAACCAGTGCAAATCTCAGCGATACTGCACATCCTCCTGGATGCTTTGATCCCCGAGGAGGTGTGTGCGAAGCATCTTAGAGCTTGGCTTCTAGGATCATTCTCGTTCACACCTGAAGCCAGCACACCTTTCCGTTAACTCGCTAGCAGAGGCAAATAAAGACGACGCGGCACCCTCAAGTGCGGGATGACCCTGGCCGGTCCCTAGAGGTGACCGACAGGTCCCGGCCTCCGCGCACTTTCCCGGCGGGCCGGCCGCACCGACTGCCCGCGTGTGCGGGGGGTGCTCCGCGCGCGGGCCCCTCCCGGCTGGCTCTCCCCGGCCGGCCGGGCGCGTCGGGCGCGGACCCCGGGCGCTTACCTCGCTGATGATGGTCGAGTGGGCCTGGGCGTAGCGCCAGCCGCCCCGGCACGGCACGAGCGGCGCCGAGCGGTTGGGGAAGGCGGCGAGCGGGTCGGCGCAGCTGAGCGCGCCCGGGCCGGCGGCGCTGGCGTTGACCGCCTCCAGGAGGTAGCGCTGGCAGCGGCCGTCGCCGCGGCGCTCGGGGGGCTCGGGGCCGAGGCGGGCGGGCGCCGTGCGGTTCCACTCCTCCTCCGGGCTCCAGCCGCAGCGCTCGGCCAGCGCGGTGGCGCTCGGCCCGCGGCACCAGTAGTGGTCGGGCTGGCTGCCCAGGAAGACCACGCCGACGAAGAGGAAGGCGAAGGTGACGCCCGTCAGGCACAGCAGCAGGAACACGCGCCGCTGGAAGCGCCCGAACTCGCCGGCCCGCTGCAGCGCCTCGTCGAAGGAGGGCATGGTGCGCGCCGCCCGCCCGCCCGCCTGCCCGCCGACTGCCCGAGCGCGTCCGGCCGCCCGCCGCCCGGGCCTCCGAGTGACCCGCGGGCCGGCCGCCGCCGCCTCCCCCGCGCCGCCTCCCCCGCGCGCCCGCCTCACGCCCCTGGGCGCCGCGCCAGCCGCCGCCGCCGCTCCTGCCCCGAGGTCCCCGCCTCCCGTCCGGGGGCTCCCGCCGCGGTCGGGGCCGCGCTCCCCCCGGCCGCCGCCGTGGGGTCGGGGTGGGCGCGCGGCCGGGCCCGGGCTGCGCGGCCTGGCGGGGAGCCGGGGACCCGGCCCGGGACTGCGAGTGACGCGCACAGCCTCCGGCCTGGCGCGGAGCTCCATTCGGTCCCTGCCAGCAGCCTGTTCCACGGGCGGTCCCGGGTCGGGCTCCAGGGAAGAACGTTCCAGGGCCACCCAAGGACTCTCAGGCCCCGGGTGCAGCCTGGGGGACCGACGACGCGCGCGCTCCGGGTCCCCGGCCTTGTGCCCCGGGAGACCCCGCCCGCGCTGGTCCCCTCTGGACGCAGAGGCCGCCGCTCGGCGCGCCCCTGGGGCTGGGCCGCCAGTTCCCAGAACAGCTGACCGACTGCAGAGCTAGGACCGCGCGGGATTAGACATTGGCGGCTTCTCAGGATGGTCCAACTTTTTCAAAAGGGCAGCTGGGCAACCCACAGAGGTTAAGCCTCTTGTTCGGAGTCCTGAAGTTCAAAGTGGGAAGGGACCTTAGGCCAATACAGGTGTCCTTCGCCAGGGCCTTCACACCTGCTCATGGCCGGAACTCTCGAGGAAAAGGCTTTTGTAGGTTGGTTTGAGTCATTGCTGTTAACTTCCTTATTCGCCTAAAAATCCGCAGAGCTATGTGGGTTCTGGCGTCCTGGCCTCTTGCTCCACGCCGGGGCTGCAGTGTCCACGTCCACGCTCCGATGCTTTCCCGGTGTCGGGGTACCAGTTCCTTCTGCTGCAGCCCCTTATGCTGTGCGGACTGGTCGGCACAGCAGACTGCGCACTGCCTCACCCCCAATCCCGCCCTGGCCCAGCCGCCCCCCTCCAAACACGTCTTGTGAGAATTTCTCCAGCTCCTCTCCCCAAATCGTCAGGCTGCCTCCATTCACACCAGCTGGTGACCTTGGGCACCTTAATCCCAGCCGGGTCTTCTCATCTGTCAACTGAGGCTGATACCCTCTAGAGTCGCTGTGAGGATTGAATGAATTACTGTATATGAAGTGCCAGCGAAGTGCCTGAGCATAGCATCCCATTTCACCCGTTAGCTCTTATTACTGGTTTTATTTCTTGCTGAGTTGATACTCAGAAGGTGGGCCTGGGGAAAAGGCCAAGCACAGGCTCGGGAAGAGGGCTCAGGACCATTGAGCAAGGAATCCTGGGATCTCAGATCCCAGCGCTTGGAGGGAGGGTCCAGGTATGGGCCTCAGGTAGGAACAAGCCCTGGACCTTAGGGGAGAGGAAGGCCAGACCACAGCCCCCTCTGAGGAAGGCCTAGGACCTCTCTCGCCCAAGTGTAGCTTTCATGAAGCTTTTTGTTATTCATCTTTTCATTTTTGTAATACTAGGTGCTATTCGCAAGCACTATACAGGTGTCCCCTGATCTTCAAAAGGTTGCTTTACACCACTTGATTTTTATGAAAGAACTAACCGAGGGACATTGAAGAGAATTTTCATTTTTGAGAGAAAAGAACAGCAAAAATAACGTTCAGCATTTGTTTTGCAGCGAGTCGTTGCAGAAGCAGTGCGCGCCTCCATCCCCGCAGCCAGAGTGACCTGCCAAGGTCAGCTTCAAGCCTCACAGCTTTGAACTGTCGCTGAACATCTGGGCTTCATCTCAGTTTATTTTCTGCATCTATTAGCAAGGTATGTCCTAAGGTGACTGCTTCACTTTTTGCCGTTTCGGTGTAGGGAAGGTTTCATAGGAAAGCTCTTCTTTCCAAGAGTGGGGGAGTATTTGGGGTGCTGTACAGTATTTGGGGTACTTTGAAATTTACACAAAACAGGGAGTTCCTGTTGTGGTGCAGTGAAAATGAATCCGACTAGTAACCATGAGGTTCTGAGTTCCATCCCTGGCCTCGCTCAGTGGGTTAAGGATACGGCGTTGCTGTGAGCTGTGGTATAGGCTGGCAGCTGTAGCTCCGATTGAACCCCTAACCTGGGAACCTCTGTATGCTGCAAGTTCAGCCCTAAAAAGAAAAAAAAAAAAAAGAGTACACAAAATGGTAATTTATCCTGTATTTTTTTCTGCCACTTCTCTTTTTCACTCCACATTATATTTTTGAGATCCATTAGCCTTGATAAATAAGGATCTAGTTCCTTTACTTTAACTACCATGTATCATTCTATTGAATGGCCAGACTGCAATTCATTTGAGAAATAGCTCATTTTTAACTTTTCACAATTGTAAATAACACTGCAGTGAACCTGTTGTGCACATTTCCTTGTGCAAGAGTGGATCTAAGGCAAACGCCTGCAGATAGGCAGGGAGGAACTGTCAAGTGTACATAGTTTGAGCTTCACTGGATGTGGCCAAGTTGCTTTCAGAGGTGGCCCCAGTTCGCCTCCCACCAGCAACATAGGAGATGATGCATCCACACTGAGCACGTGGGCTTGTTAGACTCAAAGGCATTAGCAGAAGGTCTGGGTACAACATGCAGGGTCTCTCTTCTCGTTTACAAGCCCCTGATTTAGTCGGTTTAAACACATGTTTATTCGTCATTTGGGTTCATCTTCTGCGAGTCACCCTCTCATATCCTCTGCCTGTGTTCTCTTTGTTACTTTTCCTACTGAAGTTTGAGGAAGTTGTCTGTATATTTATTCATTCCACTCCTTTGTCAGATGTCCTATCTCCTCAGTCTGTAGCTTGTCTTTTAAATGTATTTTAGTGTCTTGGTGACTACAAAAAGTTTATTTATTTATTTATTTTTTTTTTGGCCACTTGTCAATCTGAGGAGTTCCTGGGCCAGGGGTCAGATCTGAGGCACACCTGTGACCTACACTGCAGTTGTGGCAACATGGGATCCTTCAACCCACTGTGCTGGGCAGGGGATCAAACCTGTGTCCTAGTGCTCCAGGGATGCTGCAGTCCTGTTGGGCCACAGGGGGAATTTCAAAACGTTTAAATTCTTATGTTGTAAAATGCATCAATTTTTTTTTTTTTTTGGTGTTTCTTTTGTGGCTCAGTGGGTTAAGACTCCAACTAGTATCCATGAGGACTTGAGTTCGATCCTGGCCTTGCTCAGTGGGTTAAGGATCTAGCGTTGCCTAAAACTGCAGCATAGGTCACAAGTGCGTCTCTGATCCTGCATCGCTGTGGCTGTGGGGCAGGCTGGCAGCTGCAGCTCCGATTTGACCCCTAGCCTGGGAAGTTCCATATGCCATAGGTGCAGCCCTAAAAAGAAAAAAAAAGTATCAATTTTCTTTATACCTTCTGCTTTTTGCATCTTGCCAAAAAGAAAAAAAGGGGAAAAAATCCTGCATGAATGGATTTCTGGGCTCTTTGTTCTGTTTTACTGCTTTATTTGTCTATCTTCAGGCCCCTTTTTATTATTAATCATGAATAGTTGTATAATTCATAGTATTTGGTAGGACAAGTCTCACCTCTTCTTGCCTCTTACCTTATTCCTCCTTGAGAATTATCTTGGCAATTTGGGGGCTATTTTCTTCCACATAAATTTTACCCTTTATTAAGTTGCATAGAAATTTGATTGGCATTTTCATGTGAGATTATGCCTGCATTTTATTTCTCCCGTACTTTGCAGATTTTTGAGATTAAAAACCAAATCACATTCATCTATCTTAAAACACTGCTATCTCTTCTACACCTACATTGTCCAATAAGGTACCATGACCTACATGTGGCTGTTTAAATCTCAATTAATTAAAATGAAGTGAAATAAAAGACTCAGTTCCTTAGAGCCGTGTTTCAAATGCTGAAGAACCACGTGGGGCTGACAGCTACCGTATTGGACTCTGCAGACACAGAATATCTCCACTGTCACAGGAGGTTCTGCCAGACATCACTGGTCCAGACATGGGACCAATCAGTATTTGTTGAAGAGGAACAATAAGAATCAATTGGCCGGAGTTCCCATCATGGCTCAGTGGTTAGCAAATCCGACTAGTATCCATGAGGACACAGGTTCCACCCCTGGCCTCACTTGGTGGATGAAGGATCCAGTGTTGCCATGAGCGATGGTATAGGTCACAGATGCGGCTCGGATCCCATGCTGCTGTGGCTGTGGTGTAGGCTGGTGACTACAGCTCCAATTGGACCCGTAGCCTGGGAACCTCCATATGCCATGGGTGCAGCACTAAAAAAAAAGACAAAAGACCAAAAAAAAGAGAGAGAGAGAGAAGAAGAATCAGTTGGCCCACCACCAATTGATTTTGTAAAACACTCCTGACTTTAACTCTTTTTGAAAAGGTAACCGTTTGGGTTTCTTCATCTAAAATTTTATACTTGGTAGTTTTGTATCACATTGAGGCAGGAATATGCCAGATATTAGGGTTTCTCCACCGCATATTGAGTCACCAAAATACGTCCTAATGACATTTGTGCTGTTTATAAAGCACAAAAAATGATTAATTTCCTTGGGAATACCACTATCAATCTTGAAACAAAACTTTCGAAAACCATCTGCTGAGAGATGATTTAGCAAGTGAATCCAAATTTCGGCTCAGGTCTAAAGGAAAAAAAAAAAAAAAGAAACCCTAGAAATCCTATTTTCTTTTGTTAACAAATGGGTAAGAATATCTGAAACGCTCTCATTCTTACCTTCTTTGGCATACGGAACGGCTGTTTTTCACCCGAGCATGTGATTATAGTAAAACTACAGAGACCTTCATTATTACGTGGTCGAGCACTGGGCCCTACCATTGATTTACAAACATTATGTTTAATCATCAGAACTGCTGTATAACCTAGATGTTTCTACCCGCCAAAAGTCCGCAGTCAGAAAATAGAGGTCGGAGGATACGATGGTTTGAACCCAAGTCTGTCTGTTGTTGGAGTTCCCGTTGTAGCTCATTGGTAATGAACTCGACGAGTATCCATGAGGGTGCGGGTTTGATCTCTGGCCTCGCTCCGTGGATTAAGGATCTGGCGTTGCTGTGGCTGCAGCGTAGGTCGGCAGCTGTGCTCTGATGGGACCCCTAGCCTTGAAACTCCCCTATGCCATAGGTGCGGCCCTAAAAAATTAAAATAAAATAAAATAAAGTATTCCGGGTTCAGTATTGACAAGGTTGAGAAACCTCCTCAAGGTTAGGAGACTCGAGGATTTGTATTTACTCTCTGAACATAAGCAATAGCAAGTCCTTTGCCACTTTCCTTTCAATGCCTGTAGTTTTGTGCCGTTGTACCAAGTGCAAGGTGAAGCACGTTACAGCTCTCGGAGACCTTTTCATCACAAATGGTTTAGGCCAGGAATGGTCAATGGGTTCCTTTGTCCCACTCCTGTCATGTGGCGAGAACTATCCAGAGGACTGAGTTGAGGATAACTTTGAGACAGAGTGGAAAGCCGGCCACAAATGATTAGGAGTAGCAGGTGGAGGCACAGGGGCAGGAGCGTGAAGGGAAAGAGGACAGAGAGTCATCCTTCTATTGGTCAGTGCAGCCTGGGACTCGCCAAAGTGACACCATACTCCCTGTGGGTCTTGGAAACTCTTAGAACGTCTGTTACTCTGGGGATTGGTGAAAGTCTCAGTGAAGAGGCCACTGTGCCTTTAATTGTTAAAATACTGCCCAGAAGCTTCTGGATCTCATTCTGGATGAAGCTGTCTTTCAGTGAGGTGCCCTCAAGAGCCTGGGAGTGGTCCCCTGGGCAGAGCCTTCAAGAGTCAACCACTGTTTCTGAATCTCAAGGCCACTGTATACAAACCCCAGGAATGCAGCCTGCCCATGGGAGAAGGAGCCTGAGGAGATTGCAGGCAGGAATTAAAACTAGAGTCACTTCTCAATCGCTCAGACATAAAAACTGAAGAATAGCACATTCATTGAAAATTATGTTATTGACCTAGTTATTGGAATGGAGTGACGCTGACATGTTCTGTAAAAGACACAGGTTGCAAAAACTCTGCTCTCAAGGCTACTCAGCCCATGGCTGGTAAAGGAGATATGTTGGTTTATCTTCTCTTTCTTACCTATTGCAGATGATTGTGTGGCCTTACTGGGCATGAATAGTCTGCAGCTCACAACACATACAACCCCAGCCCCGAGGTGATTTAACAACTTCAGAACCGGTCTCCATCCTATTCAAAGAGACCTGTCCACCAACCACACAACAGGATGTCAGGTGATGCTAGATCGGTATACAAGTTTCCAGAGGCTTGCTCTCAATTTCTGCACTTATCTGATTGCAGACAGGGGACAATTCACAGACCAACTCTAATAATGCATTCTTCGCAATCCCATTTTTGGTAAAATAACATCCGTATTCATAGGCGTTCTTTACGGTACCGCAGGCACAAGCAGATGCTGTAACACTGTAGGCTATGAATGGTTTCCAGAGTCTCTCTGTGCATGGAAGATGGTCTGGAGAGAGGAGTTCCACGTTAGCAAAGTCGCACCAAGGGGATTGAGTTGCGTAGCTGATTTTGTGGGTTAAAGGCTTTTGCTTGGAGATTACTTTCCTTTTGGAATTAAGTTTTGTTCATATTTTGCAAATTATAGATGTTTCCTTTCCCAGCCTATATTGGAGTCAAAGAGTAGTTTCTGGTTCTGGCTGGGCCAATAAGTAATTTCTTTCTAAAATAAAAAAGTAGGATATATTCATAAAAGTAAGTAATTAGACCATTTCCTGGCTGTAAAATGCAATGAGTTCAAGCTCTCTTTTCCTTTAAATACAACGACAAAATGTGTTAGACGACAGTCATCCAGGTCAATTTTGGTGCAGTTTGTACCTACAGATTAACACGAGGTTTTTTGTTTTTTGTTTTTTGTTTTTGTTTTTGTCTTTCCTAGGGCCGATCCCACAGCATATGGAGGTTCCCAGGCTAGGGGTCGAATCGGGGCTGTAGCCGCCGGCCTACACCACAGCCACAGCAACGAGGGATCCAAGCCGTGTCTTCGACCTACACCACAGCTCACAGCAACGCCAGATCCTTAACCCACTGAGCGAGGCCAGGGATCGAACCCACAACCTCATGGTTCCTAGTCGGATTCATTAACCACTGCACCATGACGGGAACTCCTAACACTAGTTTTCTAATGCGGGTTGTGGATTGCTGGCAGACAGAATATTTGATTTTGTGAGTTTTTTCCTTTTTATGGCTGCACCTGCGACTTGGGGTTGAATCGGAGCTGCCGCTGCCTGCCTAGGCCGAGGCCACAGTAGCACTGGATCTGAGCCACATCCACGACCTATGCTGCAGCTTTCGGCACTGCTAGACCCTTAACCCACTGAGCGAGGCCAGAGATTGAACCTGCATCCTCACAGACACAATGCTGGGTTCTTAACCCACTGAGCCACAGCGGGAAGTCCAAATTTGTGAGATGTCACAGCTATGGCTTAAATAAAAACTTTTTAAAATGTGGCCGAAAGGACTGATATAGGGAGAATAAAAATACCCCCCATGACGTTGTGGTATAGCTAATGTCCTGTGGCTGCCGGACGGGAGGACATGCAGATGCTTCTGTTTTGCTTGTTTCTCTCTTCTTATTGGATTAATTGCGGTCACGATGATTTTACCATTTGTTTTGAGTAGAGCAATGGGAAGGCCATGTTTGAGACACTGCTATAAATAGTAGGAGAAGAGGCGGGGCAGCAGAGAAGGCATTTGCAGACACGAAACTGGTATGAGCAGCAAGATGGGACGAGAATAAGAAGCCTTTGTTCCGTTTTCATATGAAGAGATCTTCGACGGTGGAATCCAGCGTCCAAATTCGAATCCTAAGTTTACAGCGAGAGAAGGAGCAGGTGGAAGGTGTCCACTCTTCCTTGAAGGAGAAGAGAGCGTGCCTGATGAGTGGCACTCACTTCTGCCCGTCCAGATCTCTCCGCGGAGACCGGGTGTCCCTCCTCCACGTCCTGGGGGAAACCTGTCACCTTTCTCAGTTCCCAGGGTTTCGGGAGAGGCCCAGGGTGACAGCCGCCTCTAAGCCCCATAGCTTATTCTCCCCAAGAGGTCCCCTCAGGAACCAGAGGCTCCCCCTGACAGCTAACTGTGCTATCAGAGGCAGGCAGACCCCTCAAGCCGTCCTGTCATTTCACTCAACATCCGCTCTGTTCCCACTCACACCTGACACTCGGGGTCTCTATTGACACCCATGGAAGAAGACCTGCCATATGCCTTTGGCTCCTCAGAGCCACACGAACAGGGCACATCCTCCTTTTACAGATGCGGACCTGAGGCTTAGAAAGGTTAACATGCTTTGTCCAAAGTCACATAAGTCCAGGTGGCTTATGAAGAATTCACACCATGTCTGTGGTTCTGGAGCACCTGCAGGCAGGTGTCCTCCTGCTCCGTGGTGATGCTGCCCTTGAATTTTCTTCTGGACTTTTCCCCCTAACTTTTATAAGAGGACACGGTATTTTTCCTTTTTTCTTTAGCGTTAGGGTTTGGTTTTCATTTTTGTTTTGGTCATTCTTTTTTTTTTTCTTTTCCAGCCACACCCACTGCATAGAGACATTCCCGGACCAGGGATGGAATCAAAGCCATAGCTGCAACCTATACTGCTGGTGTGGCAATGCCAGATCTTTAACCTGCTGCACCATAGCAGGAACTGCCTGTTTGTTCTTCATAAGACCATCTTAGACTTTCTGTAACAATCTTTATAAAATACTTTTGACATGGGGGTACCACAGGGTTGCTTTTTAACTGAAAAAAAATTCATTGGTTCTATAGTCTAATTTCCTTATTTTGCAGTCAAGTAGTTAAGGACCAACGAGATCAAATGACGCATCTGCAGTGACTTTGCTCAGTTTGTAGCACCGGTAGTAGGCCTGGGACCCAGACGCAGCACGGTTATCAAGTGCTGGTTCAGATTAATGTATAAAAGTGCCATTTCATAAATTATTCTTTTGGCTCTAAGTATAGTATGGCCTAGAAACTTGAAAAACAATATTCACCTTTGGGGAGTTCCTGTTGTGGCTCAGTGGTTAACGAATCTGACTAGCATCTATGAGGACTTGGGTTCAATCTCTGGCTTTGCTCAGTGGGTTGGGGATCTGGCGTTGCTGTGAGCTGTGGGGTAGGCCTGGCAGCTGCAGCTCCAATTTGACCCCTTAGCCTGGGAACCTCCATATGCCGCACGCAGGCGAGGCTCTAAAAAAAACAAAAACAAAAACAAAAACAAACAATATTTGCCTTTAAATATCAAAATTAAAATGATTTGTACAAATATAAAACCAACTGAGGAGTCATGGTTCAGCAGAAACGAATCTGACTAATATCCATGAGGACGCAGGTTCGATCCCTGGCCTCGGTAAGTGGGTTACGGATCTGGCATTGCCGGGAGCTGTGGTGTAGGTGGCAGGCGGACGTGACTGGGATCCCGAGTTGCTGTGGCTGTGGTGGAGGCCAGTGGCTACACCTCTGATTCAACCCCTAGCCTGGGAACCTCTGTGTGCCGTGGGAGCGGCCCTAAAAACAAAACAAAACAAAAATAATAATAATAATTTAAAAAAACCTACTCAGTCTTCACTCAAATAACATTGTCAGTTACATATTTTAGGGTGAAGAATGGAAGATTTTGTTGCAAAAAAAAATAAGATTTTATTTTTCACATTGTAACACTGGAAAAATAAAATGATCTCATAATTCCAACGCAGTATACTTGTCTGGAGGGTGGGGGGAATAACTGGTTGAATCTGGGCAGGCTCCCGACCTGAGTTAAGAGAATCTTTTGTGCCGACATCAGTGTAGGGTTTGACACTATACTGTGATCATGTAGAAGCCGAGTTACTAAGGACACTGGGGTAAAGGATACGCAGTCCTGTGCTATTTTTACAACTTCTTGTGAGTCTTCAACTGCTTCCAAAAAAGAGCTATTTAAAAAATAAAAGTAATGCTCGATTGCTACGACAACTAGTCCTGAGAAGCTGGTGCCAGGAATGCCTTGGGCCACTGAGCGCTTCCTTTCAAGGACATGGCAGCCCCCACACGCCACGTCCAGCCCCACCCCCTGGCCCGGCTCCATCCTCAGTGTCACGGTTGCATAGAGACAGCGCTTGGAACCAGCGTCAGAACTCAGGGGGTTCAAGAGAGTGTTACAGGCCGGCTGGAGAAGCTGTGGGTACGTGCTCCTGTGTTCCAGAGAACCAGTTTCCACGCCTGGTCTCGGGGCCTCCTGTGCAGTAAATCGGGGATTGTCTGTATGGGGGCTGTCTCGGGTGTGACCTTGGGTTTGTAGCGCAGAGGGCAGGTGACACCGAGGCCATAAGCTATGGATCTCTTCTGCCTCAAAACAAGCATTTATGTTTAGATGGGCAAAAAAGAACTGCCTGCTGATACAGCCACCAATCACATGTCCCCACACCCAAGTCTGATAAGAAGGCTATGACGGGGGTGGGGTGCGGGGAAAGGATTTGTGTTTCTTCTGCTCTTGTGCTGCTTTCATCATTGGCGTTAATGATCTTACGGCACAAAATACTTGCTTTCTTGGCTTAACAAAGACACAAGGTAAAATTTCTTTTCAGAATTTTTGATATGCTTGCTTGAAAAATAGTTGGCAATATAATTTTATTTCTGTATATAATGTGATAAGTTAATTACAATAAAATGGCTTTTATTTGTACATTGAAAAAAAAATAACGACACAAGGAGTGCAAGGGTTTGTGTGCACCCTCCACCACACACCTAAAGACACACCTAGGGTCCGTTCGCACATGGTCACCCGGCTCTCCCGGACTTTCCCCGCCTCGGCGCACAGGTGCAACCCCTTTGAGGAGTTCCCATTGTGGCTCAGCGACTAAGAACCCGACACAGTCTCTGTGAGGATGTCGGTTCAATCCCTGGCCTTGCTCAGTGGGTTAAGGATCCAGCATTGCTGCAAGCTGCAGCGTAGTGGCCGATGCAGCTCAGATCCTGCGTTGCTGTGGCTGTGGGGCAGGCTGGCAGCTGCAGCTCCGAGTCTACCCCTAGCCCAGGAATTTCCCTGTGCCGCAGGTCCAGCCCTAAAAAGAAAAAAAAACAAAAAGAAGGAAGAAAGAAGGAATTGAAAACATCATGCACCTGGGCACAACTGGAAAAGTCACCTGCACCTCAGTGTCCATTGCAGCACTAGGCACAATGGTTAGGACATGGGGATGGGGTGAATGTCCATCGATAGATGAGTGGATGAAGAAGGGGTGGTCCGTGTGTTAACTGTTTTCAATGCTTTTTTCCATTTCCAAGTTGCTCTCCATCCCACCTCTCCTATGCCTCTTTCCCAAACACAAGTTCTTTCTTTTACCTCCCAAGCACTTCTGCCTGTGTCAAACCACCTCCCACTCAAGAACACACCACCACGTAGGAGGAACTCTTCTCCAAGTGTGTCATGCAAGTGCTGACTGTCTTCTCGACCTTCTCGTCAATGACCGGGACCACATCATGTGTTTTTCTTGTATGTGTTTCCCAGCATAACGCTGAGCATTTTTCTAGAGACTCTGCAGTATCCACGGACCCTGGGGAAACTCAGTGACTCCTCTGTTAGCTGTGTAGAATATATTTTCTGAACCTCTTTTCTCTTAATGCTTGGTCTTCATAATACCTGCCCCCATGCACGAGTAGGAAAAATGATTTAGGTCCTCTGCGGTTTCCAGAAACCATTCTTTCCTGTTCATCCAGGAGCAAGAAAGCCATGATCTCACATTATCAAAATGGGCCGAGACACCTGACGCGGTTGCTAATTATTGCTCCGCTGACGTTTTCTGATGTGCTCCTGATGTGCCTGTCATGAGCTGGTGATGCCAACACCACAAGTTTACAAAGGAAACTTGGCAGGGCCAGGGGTGACTTATGCCTTTTGCCCCTGTGAGTATTATATAGACACAATCTAAAAGTTCCCAGGTCACAGTGTGAGCAGACTTTAATTCCACGGGATGCATTTTATACCCAGAGGCCGTGATAGGCGAACGGATTTTTTTCCAAAAGTCTTTCCACTCGAATCCTTTATGACTGCGAAATCTCTGCTAGAGAACATCAGACAACGGTTTGCAGATGGGATGTCTGAAATGCTGAGTGGAATGCCCACCCTGGCGTGAAATGATTCACATACCCCAGAATCACAATTCTCAGGATGATTTTTCAGATGGCAAGTCCCTTCTTCGCAGTATTTATTCATCCACATATTTAGGAAATTTGTCTTGGAAAATAATGTGAAGCTGAGCTTTGAAATACCAGCTCCACAATAGGATTTGAGATTTGGTCATATCCTTTCAGGAAAAACAATTTCTGTGCATGCCGGTAGCAGTAACTGCTCCAGATGTTGCATGAATGAACTTCTGGGCAGTGCTTCCTATTCATGCTGCAGTTCATTAAACTATCCAAGGGGCTATTACATAAAGAAATATCATTTTCAGCTGTAAAAGTCAACTAGACAGAGAAATTTTTTTTTTTTTTTTTGGCTGCGCCCAGGGTATGCAGAAGTTCTCAGGCCAGGGATTGAACCCTCACCACAGCAGCGAATCCACCACTCCAGTGACAATACCAGATCCTTAACCTACTGCACCATAAAAAAACTCAAATGGATTTTTTTTTTTTTTAAGAAATGAAGTGTCTTTTCACTTTTCAACAAGAAGTATGGATTTTAGTCTTGGGTAGAGATACACTAAATTTCTGTCTTTGAAATCTCAAATTTAAAAACACTAAATCTTTAGGTTTGAAGCTCAGCACCCAGATTGTGTTGGAAAAGGAGCCTGGAGTGAATCCTTGAAGCAAGATCTGACTTTCACCCATTTACATTTTAATTAAGAAATCAAAATCATAAGTTGTTTTTTTTTTTTTTTTTTTTTTTTGTCATTTTGCCAGTTCCCAGGCCAGGGGTCTAATCGGAGCTGTAGCCACCGGCCTACGCCAGAGCCACAGCAATGTGGGATCCGAGCCGCGTCTTCGACCTACACCACAGCTCACGGCAATGCCGGATCTCCAACCCACTGAGCAAGGGCAGGGATCGAACCCGCAACCTCATGGTTCCTAGTTGGATTCGTTAGCCACTGCGCCACGATGGGAACTCCTCAAAATCATAACTTTTGTAAAACTTATTTTTAATCCTCAAACAGCTAGGTGGGACAGAAAGTTTTATACAAACAAACAAAAAAAAGTAAACCTTATCAGATAAATCATAGATTTTCTTAACTGAGGAAAAGTCATTAGTTTCTAAAACATGTCATCCACTCAAAATACTTTGCTTATTTGGAAACTGGATATCATAAGGATATTGGTTAAGAATCCAACTAGCATCCATGAGGATGAGGGTTCGATCCCTGGCCTCGGCTCAGTGGGTTAAGGATCCCGAGTTGCCGTGAGCTGTGGTATAGGTCGCCATGTGGCCTGGCTATGGCATTGCTGTGGTTGTGATATAGGCCAACAGCTGCAGCTCCGATTCTATCCCTAGCCTGGGAAATTCTGTATGCTGCAGGTATGGCCCTAAAAAGGGGGGGGGGGTACATTGTGAAAACTGCTATATGCTATTTTGTCTGCAGAAGATGGGAATTAAACAGGATTCCAGTGTGATGTGTTTGTTACTAGAATAACCCAACTGTTAGTAAATAGAAGGACAGTCACAGGCCCGCTTTAAGTTTAAACTTCCAGCTCTGAGCCTTACTTTGTTATCTGAAGAAACAGGGAGACTGCAAACTCAGAGCTGTGAGGGTTCCTGAAAAATGGATACAGAGCTCCTGGTGTACAACCGGCAGCCCCGGCCATTGTTTATAGAAGAAGCGTAAACTAGAAAATACTGTCCACTTATAACTTACAGGGGTTTGATTTTTTGGTTTTGTTTTTGGTTTTTGGGGTTTTTTTTGGCACATTAGGATAAGATTATCATGACTCAACTTTAACATAGTAATGCTTTGTTTACATCAATCTTCTGTGGAAATACACAATTGACAAAAATCAACTATCTCCCCAGTTTTTTTCTTTCTTTTTCTTTGTCATTTCTTTCTTCCTTCCTCCCTCCCTCCCTTTCTTCCTTTCTTTCTTTTTCTTTTTCTTTTTTTGCCACACCCAGGGTATATGGAAGTTCCTGGGCCAGGATTGGAATCCAAGCAACAGCTTCAACCTACGCCATAGCTGTGACAATGACAGATCCTTAGCCCTCTGTGCCACAGCAGGAACTCCTGTCTTCCATATTTCTACCATTAATTCCTTTTTGTTCATATCATTCAAGTCATTTTAAAAATTATCCACTTTTCTCCTTAAAAACAGTATACACTGTTTGTAAAAATCTAGAAAAGAAGAAAAACGCCCATAATACATTTACCCAGAAAATAACTCAACATTTTGATATATAACCTCTTTCTACACATAAATAAATTTATTTATTTATTTATTTTTGTCTTTTTAGGGCCACACTGTGGCACATGGAGGTTCCCAGGCTAGGGGTCGAATAGGAGCTGTAGCTGCCAGCCTACAGCATAGCCACAGCAATGCCAGATCCAAGCCACATCTCGACCTACACTGCAGCTCACAGCAACACCAGATCCTTAACCCACTGAGCAAGGCCAGGGATCAAACCTGCATCCTCATGGATGCTACTCAGATTCATTTCTGCTGTGCCATGACGGGATCTCTATCTACACACAAATAAATTTAAATCAAACTAGGATCGGAGTTTCCATTGTGGCTTAGTGGGTTAAGAACCCGACACAGTGTCCATGAGGATGAGGGTTCGATCCCTGGCCTTCTTCAGAGGGTTCAGGATCTGGCGTAGCTGCAGGGTGCAGCACAGGTCACAATGTGGCTGGCATCTGGTGTTGCCATGGCTATGGAGTAGGCTGGCACCTGCAGCTCCAATTCGACCCCTAATCCATGAACTTCCATATGCTGCAGGTGAGGCCATAAAAAGAAATAATTAATTGATTTAATTTTTAAAATATTAAGCAAAACTAGGATCAAATTATAAAAAATAAAAAAGGTCAAGATGCGACTTGAAGAAAAAAAGGGTTCCATTACGTTTGGGAAAACTTGCCAACCACACTGAAGTTTTTTTCTCCTGTTAAACTTCTCAGACCCCTTAAGGAGCGTCGTTTATCCCCAAGAGGAGAGCGTGCTTTGCGCTATGTCCAGAACACACTGCCACCTTGGAGTCCCTGTCTCAGAGGGCAGCGTGAAGGAGTGACATTTCCCAGGGTCAGAGTCTGGGAAACAGGCAACACAGCAAGTCATTTGATGAGGTATCCTGTGGGAAAATGAGAGGAGTATGGTGGCCTTGGTCAGGGATGATGTGATGTGGTAGCTTCTGGCTAATTAGAGAACTGAGCCCCAAAAGTAGAATGCCAGGAGTTCCCTGGTGGCTCAGTGGGTTAAGGACGGGCTTTGTCACTACTGTGCTATGGGTTTGATCCCTGGCCCCGGAACTTATGCAGGCCTTGGGCCTGGCCAGAAAAAAAAAAAGTGTAATGAGGCACCAGTTCCTCGAAATTGCATTTAGGACTTCCTGTTGTGACGCATCAGAAACAAATCTGGGAGTTCCCGTCGTGGCGCAGTGGTTAACAAATCTGACTAGGAACCATGAGGTTGCGGGTTTGGTCCCTGCCCTTGCTCAGTGGGTTAATGATCCGGCGTTGCCGTGAGCTGTGGTGTAGGTTGCAGACGCGGCTCGGATCCCACGTAGCTGTGGCTCTGGCGTAGGCTGGTGGCTACAGCTCTGATTCAACCCCTAGCCTGGGAACCTCCATATGCCGCGGGAGCAGCCCAAGAAATAGCAACAACAACAACAACAACAACAAAAAAGACAAAAAAAAAAAAAAAGAAAGAAAGAAAGAAACAAATCTGACTAGGAACCATGAGGTTGCGGGTTCGATCCCTGGCCTTGCTCAGTGGGTTGAGGATCCAGCGTGGCTGTGAGCTGTGGTGTAGGTCACAGATGCGGCTCGGATCTGGCGCTACTGTGGCTCTGGCGTAGGCCGGCGGCTATAGCTCCGATTGGACCCCTAGCCTGGGAACCTCCATGTGCCACGGGTGCAGCCCTAAAAAGACAAAAAGACAAAAAAAAAAAAAAAAAAATTTAAAAAGAAATTGCGTTTAGCCCCGCCTTCTTCATTGTCTTCCTTCATTCAGTTCCTGCAATGGCACCAGGTGTTAATGAACTTACTCACCAGCGAGAGACCCGTGAAGTCACAGCAGAGGTGTCAGGCCGGAGCACTGGCGACATCAGCTCTGTCTGAGAGCCAGACAACCTCTTGAGTTGGATCTAAGACGTAGGAATACGGGGCATTCCAGACCGAGGGGGAAGGTACAGAGTTAAAGGCCAGGAAGCCACAGAACACGACTGGAAGCCTGCAGGACTCCAACAGGATGGAAAGAATTCTTTTGAAGATGCGGTTGCTTCGCTGAGGAAAGTTCCTTCAAAGGCATGAGACTAGAGGCCAAGTGGCCACATCGGGGAGGCTCGGTGGTCCAGGCGAGAGAAGGGGGGCAGCTCCACTGAGGGACAGTGTGGACGGACGAGCCTGACGGATGTGGGGGGTGTCGAGGTGCTGGCAGGACAGCACCAGGGGCGGCAGGGGGTGGGGTCCATGGTGACCGATGGGTCCCTGCCTGGGCAGTGGGGAGGGGATGGTGGCGCCTGTCAGGAGGATAAAACAAGCAAGACACTGGGAGGAAAGACCGAAAGAGCCCTTTTAGACAGCGTTGAACTTCAAGCACCCAGGGACATCCAGATGGAGCCGTTTGATGGGCAGTGTATTGGTTCTATGAGAAAGCCATCTGGGCATAGATAAGAGTTTTGGAAGTTGTTTGCCTGTCGCTTCAATATCTTGTTTTCATTAGAATTTCAAGCATGCTTGGGTCTCTCCTCTCAAAAGAGGAAAGAAGGGAGGGAGATAAGGGATGAAGGGAATCGGATACAAAGAAAGAAAGGGAAGGGGGAGAACGGAAGCGCACAGCTGCCTACAGCCCCCTTCTCGGGGCGCTGCGCACCTGCCGCCCCAGCCTGTTGGCTCTCAGCCTCTGCTGGACTCACCCTCCACTAAGCCTGTCCGGACCAGATCATTAAAGACCCCCATTTGGCTCAGTCCGACTGGTAAGACGCTTCTTCTTTGACATGCCCTCCTTCGGGAAGGACCTCCTTCCCTTGGCTTCTGCGAGGCCCCAGCCCATCTACAGACCTCTTGGGGGGAGCCCCTCCTTCCTTCTGTCCACTGCTCCAAGGGGGCATTCCATAGGGTTCTGCCCCAATCACTCCCTTCTTCTCATTCTACGAACTCTCCTTGGGCAATCTTGACTACCCCATAGCTCCAGTTATCAATGTGAGAGTGGTTGGGGCTGTAGCAGCACAGGAACCCAAGTATATAAAGCCTCCAAATTAACAGCAAATGTAGCCCAGTATACGTATGCCTCCAAGTTAGTGGACGCTTCTTTCTGTCATTCAAGGAGCAACTCAGAGCCTTCTCACCTCCTGGCCCCAGAAGTGCCACCCCCTCTACTCTCGGCCCTCCCAGCCCTCGCTCTTGTTCCTGCCTCATTTGGAAAGGCAGAATTTCTCCTTCACGTCCTCATCTCTTACCTCTTTCTAGAATAGCCACTAGGATGTCCCCACGTCCAGACACTTTCCAAGTCTGAGTTCGGTTTCCTTGCTAAAGCAAGTATAACAAGGACGTAACTTAAAACCAAGTCTGACAAGTTTTAAAGCTGGTGGTTTTCTTACCTGGTCACGCTGCTTCTTTCTCTTCCAGGGAGACTCCAGTTCAGACGAGAACAAAGAGACCCGTAAGAGAACGAGACCCAGGTTTCTGAGCCTAAAACCGGGATTCTAAGTCCTTTCTGTATCTGTCTCTTCTGTGTCTTTATCAGCATCGCTGATGAATTTCCCAAGTTCCTGACCTCACATTGGTACATCAGTTAATATTTGCCCAAGAGACGTGGGCAGAACCCGAGGGAGCCTGCGGGTCCCTGCTGATACCATCCACAGTCCTTTTGGCTCCCACATCGCTCATAGAAAAGGCCTTCCTCATCGCTCTCAGTGCCAAGGGGCCAGTGCCTGAATTCTCTCTCTCTCTTTTTTTTTTTTTTTTTTTTTTTTGGTCTTTTTGCCTTTTATAGGGCCACTCCCACAGCATATGGAGGTTTCCAGGCTAGGGGTCGAATACGAGCTGTGCCAGAGCCACAGCAACACGGGATCTGAGCTGTGTCTGCACCCTTCACCACAGCTCACAGCAACGCCAGATCCTTTAACCCACTGAGCAAGGCCAGGGATTGAACCCACAACCTCATGGTTCCTAGTCAGATTCGTTAACCACTGAGCCACGACAGAACTCCGACTGCCTGAATTCTTGAAACAACATTGTCAAAATCATAGAAAACAGGATTTCCACCTCAAAAAGTGTTGGCTGACAGATTGCTCCTTGTATTTCTGAGCAGAGGCTTCTCCAGGACCATCTGTAAAGGCTCGTTAATTCCAGTCTGTGATTGGAACTGCTATTTAGCTCCCAACGAATTAAAATTGCCTCCAAAATCCATCTTTGAAATGAATTCTAAATGCAAGTGAGACAGAGGGAGAGAGAACTAGACAGAACTGGATAGAAATGAGCCCTCTATCCTGCCCCTTTTCTAAATAAATTTAAAAGCCCGGAATTCCCATCGTGGCACAGTGGTTAACGAATTCGACCAGGAACCATGAGGTTGTGGGTTCCATCCCTGGCCTTGCTCAGTGGGTTAAGGACCCGGCGTTGCTGTGAGCTGTGGTGTAGGTCACAGATTCGGCTCAGATCCCGCATTGCTGTGGCTCTGGTGTAGGCCTTGGCTACAGCTCCGATTAGACCCCTAGCCTAGGAACCTCCACAAGCCGTGGGAGCGGCCCTAGAAAAGACAAAAAGACAAAATAAATAAATAAATAAAAGCCCTCCAGACTTCAAAATTACCCAGCATCTTCTGGGTATCTTGCAAGCCCATGAATCCTGGAGACATGTTCTGCCACCTGCACGGCTGGTGATGCTCATGGTACCTTCCTTCCACATGAGGTCAGGATGGTGACATCACCAGCCCAGCTATTCCTGGATGAAAAGCCTCCCCGAAGATTTCCATGCATCAAACTTTTAATTCCCTTGCTATTCCCTGTCTTCGCAGATTTGTGACCCCAGCCCAGGCGTGGTGCAGAGTCACCTGGTGCTGCCAAAGGTGACTTTATGAAAGGTGGGCCCTCGGGCCCGAGTACAGCCAGGGCCTCTATGACACTATGGCCTTCCAAACACCCTGGAGCTCATTATGAATTGTCCTTCTGGGTGGGCACCTGATCCCAGGGCGGGAGAAAGGGTGCACAGGGGACCCAAGTCCACGGCTTTATTGCCACTTTTGTCCCCCTTCTTCATTGCCCCCAACTTCGACCTCAGAATACACTTTCCTGTTGGATTATTTTATTTAAGAAATTAATTTAAGGAATTCCTTGATGATGCAGCAGGTTAAGGATCCGGCATTGTCACTGCCGTGGCTCAGGTTGCGCTTTGGCGCGGGTTTGATCCCTGGCCTGGGAACTTCCTCATGCCATGGGTGCAGCCAAAAAGAAAAGGAAAAAAATTAAACGATACATGCCAACAATCTCCCTAGGACTTCCTGCATCCCTGGGGCCACCTCCCCGAGCGGACCACGGGGGAGGATTTCTGACTTCAGTCCTTCTGGCTGTCACTTCCATTTCTTGGTTAGCAACTCTCAAGAGTATCTACTAACTCTTCTATAAATCATAAAGCATTCCTTTTCCATAAGGCCCTCCATATTTTATGACCACAGAATAATGTTGAGTTCTTTTTCAGTACAAAGTTGTTGATTTCTATTTCTTGTTCTAGAAACCTCAGACAGTGTCTTCTGACTCAATCATAGAAGAATACTGGCTTCCCTCATCCCTCATGTTCCACCCCTCCTACCTCCCTCTGTCAGAAGTGCTAAGACCCCCACTGTGGGTGATGAAACGGATGGGGTTCCTACGTCGTAAGTCTCACTGACCCCTGGTGCCCCCTGTATGTCCGGCGTCCATCTAGTCAGGCCAGCATTGGCTGCAAGCACTCAAAAATAGTGAGAGGAGTCCCCGCCGTGGGGCAGCGGAAGCGAATCTGACTACGAACCATGAGGTTGCGGGTTTGATCCCTGGCCTCGCTCAGGGACTTAAGGATCCGGCATTGCTGTGAGCTGTGGTGTAGGTTGCAGACACGGCTCAGATCCTGCGTTGCTGTGGCTGTGGTGTAGGCCGGCAGTGTAGCTCTGATTCGACCCCTAGCCCAGGAATTCCACATGCTGCAGGTGTGGCCCTAAAAAGCCAAAAAAAAAAAGAAAAAAAGAGAAAGAAAGAAAGAAAGAAAGAAAGGAAAGAAAGAAGGAAAGAAAGAAAGAAAGAAAGAAAGAAAGAAAGAAAGAAAGAAAGAAAGAAAGAAAGAAAGAAAGGAAGGAAGGAAGGAAGGAAGGAAGGAAGGAAGGAAGGAAGGAAGGAAGAAAGAAAGAAAGAAAGAAAGAAAGAAAGAAAGAAAGAAAGAGAGAAAGAGAGAGAGAAAGAAAGAGAGAAAGAAAGAAAGAAAGAAAAGGGTGAGGGGTCTCAGTGTCCTGGATCGACCCTTCGGTTATTGCCATTTCCGTCTTCAACTTTTGTGTTGGTCTGCTGTGCGGCAGAGCAGGAACAAAACACGGGAAAGCTTTAAGCAATCTGAACTCCATATGCCATGGGGCTGCCAAAAAAGTGGAAAAAACAAAAAACAAAAAAAAACAAAACAGGAGGACAGCCTTTCCACAGAAATACAAGGTCTCACCCAAACCAGAGATCAACTGAGTCCTGCTTGAATTTTTGTGTTTAGAATTTTTTTGAGGCTGGGGTTTGGAGGGAGGCTTTGGGCTTTGGGCTTAGCCTCGTGGAGATCTGCTTTCATGACCCAGGGGAGATTCTTGGGATTTGCAGAAACCAGGAGAGAGGGCTGTTTAAAAGAAGCCCCAGGGAGTTCCTGTTGTGGCTCAGTGGAAATAAACTCGAGGAGGATCCATGAGGACGCAGGTTCGATCCCTGGCCTTGCTCGGTGAGTTAAGGATCCAGCATTGCTGTGGCTGTGGTGTAGGCCAGCAGCTGAAGCTCCAATCGACCCCTAGTCTGGCAACTTCCATATGCCACAGGTGTGGCCCTAAAAAGCAAAATAAAATAACATAAAATAAGCCTCAAACTCCACCTTGACACAGGGGTTTTGTTTTTGTTTTTGTTTTGTTTTTTGGGTTTTTGTTTGTTTGTTGGGCTTTTTTGAGGTACATTCTGGCTTTTTTTTTTTTTTTTTAAATGAAAATTTTTGTCTTCCATCTTGGCAGAGCCTCTTAAACGAGCCCACGGCATCTCTTTTTGGAATGAGGGTATAGGAGGGATTTGTTCCAGACCTCGCCAACTTTTGGGGGCAAATGACATCATTTGGCATT
This sequence comes from Sus scrofa, assembly GCF_054392235.1. Lineage (NCBI taxonomy): Eukaryota > Metazoa > Chordata > Mammalia > Artiodactyla > Suidae > Sus > Sus scrofa. The sequence goes on from NC_139383.1 coordinate 7,257,250, forward strand.
TTCTGCCGACATTTTCAGGGCTTTGAGGCTGTGCATTTCTCCACCCCGGGAGGTCCTCGAGCTGCCTCCCACCACCCAGAGGCCACCCCCCCCCACCCCGCCCTCAGAAACTAGTCTGCTCTGGCTCACCAGGCATTTCCCTATCACCCCCGCTCCATGCCTCTCCCCTCCCCCAGCAGGTGGCTCCATTCTCCACCCTGCTGCCCACTCTGTGGCCTGGGGCTCTGGGGTGGAGGGACAGCAAGGGCAGCCTCCTTCCGTGTCACTCTGGATTGCCTGGACACAAAGCTTCTGCTCAGAGTCCCAGGGTCCCAGCAGAGGTCCAACACTTTTGCTCAGCCCCCTTCTTCCCTGGAGCTCCGGAGCTCAGGTTTGTAGCAGGAAAGACACCATCTCTAACCCTGGCCCTGGTCCTTTCTTCCTGCCCCTTCTGCAGCCACGAAAACCCTCACTTTCTCAAGATCCCCCTCTCTCAGCCAAAATGCGCAGCCTTACAAATTCCACAGACATGGATCCGGTCCGGGGTCTGCTGGGACCACAGGGCAGGGGTTTGGGAATGCCAGCCCCACGCCTCTCTCACACCCTGGAGCCCGAGTCTCATACCCACATGACTCCCTGGAGCCTGTCTCCCTATTTTTAAAAAGTTAAGCCTGAAATCGTATTCCCTTTCTTCCTTACTAGCCCCATGATGATTCGCGAGTTTCTTTCTCCCAAAAGCCTTTCCGATTCCTTGTGGGTCTGCATTTCTCATTTCTCGCTGGGAATATAATTCCCAAAATAGCCCAAGAAAGGTTGTTTTTGTGGCATCGCCAACCTGCGCGGGAGGAGGATGAGTTATAAATTCCATGATGGGAGGTTCCCAGCAGGGAGGGGAGAAGGAGGATGGCCTTGACCTTTAGTCGGGGACCTCAGCTGCTTCATCCGCACGTCCAGCCCCTACCTACCTGAAGACGGCCCAAGGACAGACTGGGATGCTTGACCGGACGTTTCCTTGCTCCTTTTCTCTTTCCCGCTGTTTGTCTTGCAAGCAAGAGACCTAGACCAGACGAGAGGCCACCCTCGGGCCTTGGAGTGGACCCCGTTCCAAGGTGGTGCTGGTGTGTCAGTCTCCTGTCACTGCAGGAATATGTGCCACAAACGTAGAGACTTCAAACAGGACCCATGTCTTAGGTTGTAGCGTCCGTGGGAATGAAATCTGGGCACAGAGGAGCTGAGCCGGGTTCTCTGCTTCGAGCCTCACAAGGTGGAAGTGAAGGAGTCAGGCAGTGTAGACTCTTGTCTGAAGAATCCACTTCTAGGCTCATTGGGGTTGTTGGCCAGATTCTGTCCCATGGGGTTATGGGACGAAGATCCGGGGTTCCTTGCGCCTTGCTGGCTGCCAGCTGAGAGTCGTTCTCAGCTTCTGGAAGCTGCCCACATTCCTGGCTTGGCGGCCCCCTCCCTCTTCAAAGCCAGAATTAGTCATTGAATCCTTCTCCTGCTCCAAATGTCTCTTCCTTCCTCTTCTGCTTCTCAAGGACTCGGAGAATCTCATCTACAAGTCAAGTGATTCCTGTTGAGGTCTATTCCGATGGGGCTTTTTCTGTAAACCTACATTGTTGGAAACGCCTCACAGAGTAACCATCTGGTTTTCCGTACTCACAGCACATGTTAGATCTGTGCGGAGGAGCCATAGACTGAGCTGCTAAAGAAACTATGAAAAACCCAGCAGTCACACTTTTTTATCTTAGATATTGGCATATCCCAAGGATCTGTCCTGTTCTAGGATGTGATAGCCTAGGGGTGAGTGTGATTTGAACTTAGTGCATGTTGAGCGGGTGTCTGAAGTTCAGAACCAGGCAGCTCCATCTCTTCTGACCCCAAAGGTGGCCCTAAAGTAAATGACTTTGGAGTACACTGGATCCCAAGGATTCCAGGTGGGGAATTTTGAACTGTGTCCATATTCCCTTTGGGATCAAAGAAGCCCAACTAAAAGAATTGTGGACAGGATGACATGACCTATGGATTGAGCAAAAGTTCCGTTTGAAAGGGCTACCTTGAAGATAGTGACTCAAACCGGAGAAACCAAGGCGATAGGCAGTGCAAAGAATCAGCACGTATGAAAGAAAGTCCTTAGAAATGTATTGACTTAAATAATTTTGCCATGGAGTTCCCATCATGGCGCAGCAGAAACCAATACGACTGGGAACCATGAGGTTGAGGGTTCGATCCTTGGCCTTGGTCAGTGGGTTAAAGATCACACGTTGCCGTGAGCTGGGGTGAAGGTAACAGACATGGCTTGGATCCGGCGTTGCTGTGGCTGTGGCGTAGACCCCTAGCCTGAGAACCTCCGTATGCCATGGATGTGGCCCTAAAAAGACAAAAAGATAAATAAATAAATAAATAAATAAATAAATAAATAATTTTGCCTACGTTTCACATAATTAAAAAAAAAAAAACCTCTACACTTTGTGTAGAAAAAAAAAAGAGAGAGAGTCAAGTGATTCCTAATCTTAACTGCACCTGCGAAGTCCTTTCCCAGCAGTATCTAGATTCATGTCTGATTGAACAGCCAGGGGTTGGGAAGCCTGGAGCCTCTTTCAAATTCCACTAACCATAGCGGATGCTGAACCTGAACACTCCTTAGAATCTTGGCAGTGACCTTCCGGCTCTGCCTTAACCCCAGCAGCTGGGTTTGTTGGTTTGTTTTCTTTGTTGTTTTTGGCAGATTTACTAGCAATTAAAATTAAGTACCTACAATAAAATTGTGGCCACAGATCTCAGATTATTATTGGTAATAAGTAATGGAAACCAACTCCGAGGTTATTGGTTCTCAGGAGTCGATTATTTTGTTTATAAAAACAGAAGTTCCCTCAAAGTAGCCGGAGCTAAAAGGAGACTGAATCAGAAGAAAGAGGAGTGGGTCCTGGTGGCCAAGGGCAGGTGCAACACAGAGGCCAAAGGCAAGACTAGAACTGGACACTCACGTAAAGCCTGGAGCTGGACACTCCAAAGTCATCGGCCGCTGAAATTCTATTCACTCTCTCTTTTCCTGGAAGATGTAGAGTTTCTGGAGTTCCCAGGTGGGTGGCCTATAGCAGTTAAAGGACCCAGAGTTGTCACTGCTGTAGCTCAAGCCCTAGCCTGGGAACTTCTTCATGCCATGGGCACAGACAAAAAAAACAATGGGACAGAGAGTTCCTGCTCATCCTTGTGTGTCTGCTCATTCTTCTCTCACTGTAGACCTGCTTTATCCACTAGGCAAATGTGTCTGCGTAACCTCTGAAAAAAAGGGCTGAGTTCTAACTTCAAATTCACAGAAAAGAGCATCAGTAAATCATCAGTCAGAGGACGACACGGGTCCAGTGAGCTGCGGTCAAGGAGGCAGGGCACAGGGCTGGGGTCTTCTTGTCAAGGGGGGGCGGGGGCAGGGGGAGCTGACTCTTCTGAGTAGTCGGGCTACAGGCAGGCAGCTACAGGGCAGACAAAGTTGGAAAGAGGCCCCACCACTCCTAAAAGTTTTCTGGGAGACACTGTGTTTCAGGATTCTGCAAGGGGGATTTCCATTTGACGGACTGCTGAATGTGACAAAGTTCTTACTCAATTTCCTGGTTATGTTTTCATCTTGATGGCCATCTTTTTATAAATCTTCTTGAAATATGTTTGTAAGTGAACCAAAAGAGGGAGGCGGAGCACAGAGAGGGAAGAGGGTTTCAAAAGCTAAAACCAGCCCCAAGCCTCACTAAAGTCAGAGGGTGATTGTTTAATAAAACAAACCCATTAATGGGTAAGTCGGAATGATTTTTTTTTTTTTTTTTTTGTCTTTTTAGGGCTGCACCTGTGGCATATGGAAGTTCCCAGGGTAGGTGTCGAATGGGAGCTGGAGCTGCCAGCCTCCACCACAGCCACAGCAACACAGGATCTGAGCCTCCTCTGTGACCTACACCACAGCTCGTGGCAACGCCAGATCCTTAACCCACTGAGCAAGGCCAGGGACCAAACCCGCATCCTCATGGATACTCGTCGGGTTTGTTAACTGCTGAACCACGACAGGAACTCCCAGTTGGAGTGATTCTAAACTGAGAACTCATGCAATTTCTTACACATATCTCGAAAACAAATTAGTGCCTTCACACAAAAATTACAGTCATGAGTCATGTCATGGGGAAGAAAGGATTAAAGGCCATCAGTATACATTTGATTGTAAGAGAGAGACTTTGCTTTTGTCTTTAAAAATGTTCTGATTTTAACTGGAGTTCTCAGTGTGGCGCAGCGGAAACGAATCTGACTAGTATCCATGAGGATGCGGGATCGATCCCTGGCATCGCTCAGTGGGTTAAGGATCCGGCGTTGCCAAGAGCTCTGGTGTAGGTCACAGACTCGGCTTGGATCCCGAGTTGCTGAGGCTGTAGTGTAGGCTGGCAACTGCAGCTCTGATTCAACCCCTACCTCAGGGAACTTCCATAGGCCACAGGCGAGGCCCTAAAAAGCAAAAAAAAAAAAAATTCTGATTTTCTCTTTTCTATCATCTGACTGGACTTTCCTCCACTCACTGCGGTGATTCTGATTAAGCTGACTCCCTACTTCCTTCTCAAGGCTGCTGTCCTTCGATAGTTTCATTGTCATATAAAACAACATGACAAAAGTATGTTTTTTCAGGAGTTCCCTGGTGTCTCAGCAGACTAAGGATCTAGTGTTGTTATTACTGTGGCTTGGGTCACTGCTGTGGTGTGGGTTGGATGCCTGGCCAAAAATAAATAAATAAAACTGTAGGTTTTTTCAACAACTTCAGCATCGCCAATTATCTGGATTAGCTAAAACAATGCCTGCAAGCTTTTTTCTGACACTAATTTGATAGCGGCACAGCGCCAAGGTGAAATTCAGTCTCATTCTGCACCCCACCCTTCCCTATTGTGAATAAATAAAGAGCTGATTATAGAGATCGGGAATTTCATTTTATTGAATGGTAAACAAACAGAAATTTCCTGTGCTAAGTGCTTAGGGGTCTGGGAAGAAGGCAGGTCCTCTTTTTAGCATCTTATTAAAGTATCAGTTTATTAAGCTGTCTATCCAAAGATATCCAAAATATCTCTTCCTTGATTCTGAAACATTCTTTATTTGGAAACAAAGGTGTTTATTCCGTAGCTGCTTTCATGGTTTCAATGTAAATCCCAGAAAAATACAGTTCATAACCTGTTCACACTGGGTGTTTGCAAATGGTGATTTTCCTGAGCTCGCATTTTGATGATAATGAAAGTCCAGTGGCTCTGAGTGCCTGGAAGTGAAGGAAAAGTCGGAAGAAGGAGGCCGGTGGTGCAGGAAACCAACTTCACTGGCCTCAAAAGTGCTGAGAACCTCAGCCTGAAAGTAGGAGGTGGTGAGCTTTAGGGGGAAACGTTGAGAAATATTCCACAGAATCAGGCGGTCGTAACCTCTGCCAAAGTTCAGAAATAGCAGAAGCAAAACAGAAACTGTGTAGCAGACCCTAAATCTTTGTGTTTTGAAATGAAAGCCCTTAGCTTTAGCCTCCCAGGCTTCCCCTCAGTCTCAAAGGCTGACTCAAGAGTTAATGATTAGGGGAGTTCCCGCTGAGGCCCGGTGGAAATGAATCTGACTAGTATCCATGAGGATGCGGCTTCAATACCGGGCCTTGCTCAGGGACCCAGTGTTGCCACGAGCTGGGGTGTAGGCTGACAGATGTAGCTCCGATTCTACCCCCTAGCCTGGGACATCCATATGCCACAGGTGCGGCCCTAAAGAGCAAAGATAAATAAATAAACATACAAACAGCGAAAGAAGAAAGAGGTAATGATTAGGAAATATCGTGTTATGGCTAAAAACTAGCTAATACCGTCTCCATGGTGTTATGTCGTGCCAGGGCCCACTAACGTGTTGCTGATAGTTTCTTTCTAGTTTAGAGTTCTAGTGCATCTAGTGTCTGGCTTTTCACAAATGATTTCTTCCTGGCTCAACTGCTTTCTTTTGCTAACGGGTACTTTCTCCTTAGAGTTCTATTGCCCCTAGTGCTGCCTGTTGTCGTTGAAACACCCCCTAACACCCCTTCCCTGAAAGCAGGCTTCACTCCAGAGAGACGCTCAAGGGACCATAACCCCGAAGACAACCAGAAACCATCACCAGACCCCTGACAACGTCCTTGACGATGCTGAAATGACCTATGGATGAAGCATAATATAGACGCCTCATCAACAAGCCTGTCTTCTGAACGAAACCTATAAAAACCCCTTGCTGTCCCCTGTCAGGACAGGACACAGATTTGAGGCCTTAGCCTGCTGTGTCCTTCTTTGCCCGGCAAGGCAATAAAGCTGTCCTTTCTCTTCCTCAAAACTCTGTCTCCGAGACTTAATTGTTCAGCGACCGCATTTTTGGCTACAACGTCAATGAATCACCAAAGCAGTAAGTAGGGAGTTCCCACTGTGGCGCAGCAGAAGTGAATAATCTGACTAGGGACCATGAGGTCATGGCCTTAACCCACTGGCCTCGCTCAGTGGGTCAAGGGTCTGGACGTTGCCGTGAACTGTGGTGTCAGTTGCAGTCACAGCTCAGATCTGATGTGGCTGTGGCTGTGGCGTAGGCCGGCATCTGTAGCTCCGATTCAGCCCCTTGCCTGGGAACCTCCATGTGCCGTGTGTGGCCCTAAAAAGACAAAAAAAAAAAAAAAGTAGTAAGTAGGAAAGTTCGTTTTGCACACATCAAAAAGGCAGTTTGCACTGAAACCAGAACGTGGAGTGAAGCTCTGGGTAAATTGTAATAAAGCAGCTGGTGTAGTGAGAGGGCAGTGACTGTCTTCAATGTGATGGGTTAGAACATTCGCATTTTCTTAAACGAGAGGTTATTGGGAGGGATTATCTCATATCGATTTGGGGAACCAGTGGAAGTCTCGCTTATGATTTCCGGAGGCATAAGCAAGAAATGATCCAATTAAGTGAGCCTTGCAAAATAACCTAACGTAAACTTTGTTGGCGTGGCTGAACTGGTTTTATCTGCTCAGGGAACGTTCAAGGCTGGTCTCATTTATTTTTAATTTGAACACTTCAGATATATGTTTCGTTGTTTTTAACTGAAGACAGCTCACTCTTGACTGCAGTCGTCATGACAACACTTTCTTTACTTAAAGCGAGGGGTTAAATCCTCCTGTTAGAAGAGTTCCCACTGCAGCTCAGTGGTAATGAACCCGACTAGTATCCATGAAAATGTGGGTTCGATCCCTGGCTTCGCTCAGTGGGTTAAGGATCCAGCATTTCCGTGAGCTGTGGTGTAGGTGGCAGAGGCAGCTCGGATCTGGCATTGCTGTGGCTCTGGTGCAGGCAGGCAGCTGTAGCTCCGATTATACCCCTAGCCTGGGTACCTCCATATGCTGCAGGTGCAGCCCTAAAAGGACCAAAAAAAAAAAAAAAAAAAAAAATTCCTTATGAGAAGGAAACTCTCAGCTCAGATTGGATCAAAACTGAACTGTGCTTGCATAGATACCAAATATATGGTCAGCAAAGGGGAAGGGATGATGGAGGGATAAGTTAGGAGCTTGGGATGAGCAGACACACACGGCCGTGGATTAAATAGATAAACAGCAAGGACCTTCGTATAACACAAGTAACTATATTCAGTATCTTGTTAATAGCCTACGATGGAAAAGAATACGAGAAAGAATGGATATATATATCTATGGAGAGATACACATACATGGATACATATACATATGGAGAGAGAGATCTATATGAAGATATATATATATATATAAAATCACTTTGCTGCACAGCGTTGTAAATCAGTTATACTTCAATTTTTAAAAGGCAGGCTATAAAATGGGAAAAAACTGAACAGGGCTCAACATATATTTTTAAAACAAGGCGAAATCATGCATTTGAAAATAAAATAGACCATAGGTTAACCGTATCTTTTAATACATAAACATATCTTTTCCAAATCTTCTAAAATGCTTTTTTCTTACTCGTTCAGAAATCACAGATCCATAATCCAAGTGAAGCTAACTCATCATTGGAAATAATATCTTGCATCTTTTTCTGCCACCTTTAACTGTAAATTAAATAAACTCAGAATGCTTTTAGCCGAATGTATCTTTCCCTTATGCTCAAACTTTTTGTCCGTAGTAGACAAGACCTTCCGGTCAGACCAGGTAGCAAATTTTCCATTGAGTTATGAGACCATAGCGAGTTTTCGAGTGCCTACTGTGCTAGCTACCAAGATAAAATGATAAGAAAAAAGCTGCCCTCAACCCCCAAAGAACCTTCAGACCAGTGGGCAATTGACAGCCCTGGGATAAGCGTCTGGAAGAAAAGACTGAAATACCTTGAGGACATATGTAACCTCTATTTGGGGCAGGAAGGTGGCCTGGTCAGAAATAAAAGCACTTTCCTGGCTGGCGGTGCTCTTTGATCTCCGTCATCCTTCTGGAGAAAGGCCGAGGTGGGGGGGGGGGTGCGGGTGCTGGTGCAGCACACGTGTGGGTCGCCAAGAAGGTTTAGTCATCCCTTACTTTGGCCCAGAGGCAGTTATGGAAGTCGGGAGATTGGATGCAGTGCACCTGGCCTCTCCTCTGCCCCTGCTGGGCCCACGGGCAATCACAGAGGGAGGACGCCTTAATTCTGGATTTGGGGGGGATCGTCTCCCTGACACTGAGCTGGGCCCTGAGGGGCTCCTGGGCACACAAACCTTTCAGTGTCCCCCACCCCCCACCTTTCTTGTTTTTAGGGAATAGGCTTCAGCCTCCAGGACCTGCCCTGAGTTCCAAAGGGCAGAATCAAACAGTTGCTCATCAGGGAAGGAAGGGGATGCAGAGACAGGGGAGGAGCCGTCAAGAGACAATAGTGGGGCCTTGGGGCAGGTGCTGGTTCCTCCTCAAGGAAAATACAGAACAATAGCTTTGAGCTCTTCTGCAGAACTAAACCCCCCAGCAAATGAAAATGGGAGAGGAGGACCACCAGAACCCGCCCTGGGGCCCCGAAACACCAACTTTAAAAAAAACAAAAGCTTGCATCTACCCTGATCCTTGTCTGTGGCCCCATTTTCCACCCCCAAGCTATAAAACCACTTCCTATTTTCTCCCAAAGGACGGCTGTCCTGAGGGCCCTCGCCTGCTGTGGCCTCCCTTTGCCTGGAAAAGCAATAAAGCTGATTTTTTCTCCTTCACCCGAAACTCTGTATCTGCATTTCTATTCGGCACTGTGGACGGAGGCCAAGTTTTGACAGCATCCCTGACACCTTCTTCCCCAGCCCCTGGGATCTTTCAGTCACTCCATCTTCCCTGGTCCCCCAAGCTGCTCCTCTTTTTGTGAGGCTCTGCGTGCATCGGCACCTGTTTACTCTCCATCAGGCTCTGTTGCTGGAGGGGGTGTGAGGTGCAGACCCGGGAAGCTCAGACAGAGGAGGAAGGTGCCCCCTCTCCCCCGTGGCTCCCAGGGCAGGTGATATGGGACTTCAAGGCCTCTTCCAGGAGCTGGAACTCAAAGACCATGGCCAAGACAAGAATTATCAGAGTTCCCATCGTGGCTCCGCAGAAACGAATCCCACTAGTATCCATGAGGATGCTATTTCAATCCCTGGCTCTGTTCAGTGGGTCAGGGATCTGGCGTTGCCGTGAGCTGTGGTGTAGGTAGCAGATGTGGCTCGGATCCTGTGTTGCTGTGGCTGTGGTGTAGACCGGCAGCTGTAGCTCAACTCCTAGATTGGATCCTGTGTTGCCGTGGCTATGGTGTAGACCGGCAGCTGTAGCTTGACTCCTAGATTGGATCCCTAGCCTGGGAACTTCCATATGCTGCAGGTGTGGCCCTAAAAAAGCAAAAAACAAACAAACAAACAAACAACAACAACAACAAAAAACATGGACTTACCAGACCCTTATCAACACTCCACCCATCCTGAGTCCCCTCCCCAACCTTGAGCCACCTGGCCTACTCCTTCCTGCGCCTTCTAGGAAAGGTACGTGGCCCACTCCTCACCCTACCCCTATAGAGGCCTTATATGCACCCAACCAACCAGCAAGTGTATCAGAAGAGTCCCTTTCCCCAACCAGTCGGCAGGTCAGCAGGCGTATTGCAAGACCTCTCCTCTCCCTGGGCTAGCAGCATCCAGCGTCTCGTATCACAATAAACTCTTTTCGTCCTGCTATGAGTCCAGAAATTCTTCCCACTCAAGTGCACAGACCATGAAAGGTGGGGCATCTACAGACCAGCTGCCAGCACATCTCCTGTACTTTTACCAGGTGAAAAGATAGTCAACCTCCTTTCCGGTTTGGGGTTGCAAAAAGATCCTTCCATTATTTTATTTTATTTTATTTTATTTTTTTGTCTTTTGTCTTTTTGTTGTTGTTGTTGCTATTTCTTGGGCCGCTCCTGCGGCATATGGAGGTTCCCAGGCTAGGGGTGGAATCGGAGCTGTAGCCACCGGCCTATGCCAGAGCCACAGCAACGCGGGATCCAAGCCGAGTCTGCAGCCTACACCACAGCTCACGGCAACGCTGGATCGTTAACCCACTGAGCAAGGGCAGGGACCGAACCCGCAACCTCATGGTTCCTAGTCGGATTCGTTAACCACTGCGCCATGACGGGAACTCCCCTTCCATTATTTTAAACTTACACAGGACCAGGATACCGGCCCCAGATAGCTGAGATGCTTAGCAAAGGAATGGTTTCAGTGAGCCAGACCTTGCACCTTCCCACACATAGAAAAGCGATAAACTCTTTAATCTGAGATATCTAGTTTTCCATTATTAGCTGTAATCCTTTGTTCCTACTACCTGACCTTTGCTGCAAAATCCTATATACCCTAGTTCCCCCCTCACCTCCTTAGAGTAGTTTTCTCAGAGATACTTGAGGCTTAAATCCTGTTTTGAGAGTTCCCATTGTGGCGCAGTGGAAAAGAATCTGACTAGCATCCATGAGGATGCGGGTTCAATCCCTGGCCTCAATCAGTGGATTAAGGATTGGTGTTCCTGTGAGCTGTGGTGTAGGTCACAGACATGGCTCAGATCCCGAGTTGCTGTGACTGTGGCATAGGCTGGCAGCTATAGCTCCAAGTTGACCCCTAGCCTGGGAACTTCCATAGGCTGTGGGTGCGGCCCTAAAAAAAAAAAAAAGAGAGAGAGAGAGAGAGAGATGGATGTGGGAAAAACAGATGACCCCAGAGATACTTAGGAGGTTACAATTAACAGTAGTTGGTGATGGTAGGTGAGTGGGGGAAAGAGAAGCAGACATACAGATGGTTCCTGGGCTACTGGTTTCTGGAAGTAGATGCATGGTGGTGTTATTAACTGAGATAGAAAAGTTTGGGGAAAGGATAATAAATTTGGTATTAGACACTGTTATGGGGTGTTCGTGTTTTGAAGCCCTAGCCCCCAGTACCTCAGAATGTGTCTGTATTTGGAGACAGGGCCTATAAGGAGGTTATTATTTAAAAGGAGCTCATGTGGACGCGTCCTGATCCAGTCTGGTGCCCTTATAAGAAGAGATGATTAGGACTCCGACGCAGACAGAGAGGGAAGACTGCGTGAAGGTAGTGAGAAGACGGCCATTTATAGGCCGAGAGAGGCCTCTAAAAAAAACCACTGCTGCTTCTAGCCTTCAGAATTATGAGAAAATACATCAGTTTAAGCCACCCAGTTTATGGTACTTTGTTATAGCAGCTGTAGCTGACTGATACAGACATGTCAAGTTTAGGTTGCCTTTGAGCCATCCTACTGGAGATGTCAAGGAAGCAGTCAAGTCCAAAGTTCTCAGTCAAAGGCAAGACTGGGTAATTTTGAGCCATTTACATACACATGTTAATTAAAGCCACAACAGATGATGAGATTTTAAGGAAAAGGGTGCAAAATGCAAAGAGAAAGAGACTAAAATTGAGGAACTCTCATTCGGAATGTCTGGGTGGAGAGGAAAGAGCCTCAAAAGAGATGAAGATGAAGGAGGAAACCCAAAGGAGTCATGTCTGAGAAGCCAAAACAAGACAGTGTTTCCCAAACTGGTACAAAAACAGACATACGGATCAACGGAGCAGAAGAGAGAGCGCAGAAACAAGACCCAGACACCTCCGGCCAATTAATCTTTGACAAAGGAGATTCGACAAATCTTTGACATACAAGATGGGGAAAAGAGTCTCTTCAGCAGGTGGTTCTGGGACAACTGGACAGCTGCATAAATCAGTGAAACCAGAACACACCCTCCCACCCTGTACAAAAATAAATTCAAAATGGCTTAAGACTTAAACATAAAATATGACATCATAAAACTCCTAGAAGAGAACATAGGCAAAGCAGTCTCTGACATCAACCATATAAATATTTTCTTGGGTCAGTCTTCCAAGGCAGTGGAAATAAAAACAAAAATAAACCATTGGGACCTATCAAACTTACGAGCTTTTGAATAGCAAAGGAAAACATAACACAAAACAAAAATGAAAAGACAACCTACAGAATCGGAGAAAATACTTGCCATTGATGCAACTGACAAGGACTTAATCTCCAAAATACACAGACAACTCATACGACTCAACAACAACAAAAACAAACAACCCAACCAAAAAATGCACGGAAGACCGATTTTAGACATTTCTAAATGTCTGTTTAAGATCCCTAAATAGACATTTCTCCAAACAAGATATATGGATGGCCAGTAGGCACATGAAAAAATGCTCGAGATCACTAATTATTAGAGAAATGCAAATCAAAACTACAACAAGGTACCACCTCACTCCAGTCAGTGAGTGTAATAAGTCTACAAATAATAAATGCTAGAGTGGGTATGGAGAAAAGAGAACCCTTCTATGCTGTTGGTGGGAATGTAAATTTATGCAACCACTGTGGAAAACAATAGGGAGGTTTCTCAGAAAACTAAATGTAGGACTACCTGTGATCCAGCAATCCCACCCCCATGTGGGTATCTGGACAAAACTACAATTCAAAAAGATACATGAGCCCACTATGTTCAAAGCAGCACTATTCACAACAGCCTAGACATGGAAACAATGTAAACGTCCATCGACAGATGAATGGACTAAGAAGATGAATAGAATACTACTCAGCCATAAAAAAGAACAAAACAATGCCATTCCCAGAAACATGGATGCAACTAGAGATTCTCATACTAAGCAAAGTAAGTCAGAAAGAGAAAGACAAATACCTTAGGATATCACTTATCTCTGGAATCTAAAATGTGGCACAAATAAACCTATCTACAGAACAGAAACAGACTCACAGACAGGGAGAACAGACTTGTGGTTGCCAAGGGGCAGGAAGAGTGAATGGGATGGACTGGGAGTTTGGGGTTAGTAAATGCAAACTATTACATTCAGAATGAATAAGCCATGAGGTCCTACTGTATAGTCCAGGGAACCATATCCAATCTCTTGGGATAGAACATGACGGAAGATAATATGAGAAAAGTAATGTACATATGTATACACACACAGACAGGTATGACTGGGTCAACTTGCTGTACAGCAGAAATTGACACAACATTGTAAGTTAAATATACTTTAGGAGTTCCCTTCGTGGCTTAGTGGAAACGAACCTTACTAGGATCCATGAGGATGCAGGTTTGATCCCTGGCCTCGCTCAGTGGGTTAAGGATCTGGCATTGACTTGAGCTGTGGTGTAGGTCACAGACGTGGCTCAGATCCTGCATCGCTGAGGCTATGGTTTAGGACAGCGATTCCAATTGGATCCCTGGTCTAGGAACCTCCATATGTCCCGGGTGTGGCCCTAAAAAGACAAATATAATTTTAAGAAGCCAATAAAAAAAGGACAGTATTTCCAGAAGAAAAAAGTGCTCAACCATATTTAATAATGCAGAAAGCCCACCTAAGACAAGGTCTGGAAAATGTCCATTAGATTTGGTGACAAGGATCTTGCCGTTGTACGTAGCTACTGACAGAAACGGGAAGTACAGCTGACGTGCAGTTGAGTTTTATTTTAAAGTGAAAGGCTTGAATGTGTTTACATGTTAAGAGAGAGGATACAGTCCAAAGAAAGAGACTGAACATGAACTAAAGAAAGAAGTTGCCTCCTGGGTTCCGAAGAGGCCCAGAGGGCTTGGAATCTACTGCACAGAATAAGAACCCTTGTAAGTTGGAAGGACTTGGTTTGCATTCTTGGCTCTTGATTTTATGAGAATATTAAGAAAAGCTATCTTTTCTGCCTTGGCCTAACTCCTTCTTTTTTTTTATTTTGGGGGGTAAAGGAGAAAAAAATAGCTTTATTGCTATGCCAGGCAAAGGGGGCCACAGCAGGCTAAGGCTTAAAGACTCTGCCCCTAACACCTTCTTTATTACAGCGTTGGGACCACGCTACAGTTTTTGGGGGCCCATTAATTCGGGTGGACTCCTTAGAGCTAGGCAATTGTCCTGTAAAGCAACCTCTCCAATCACAGGAACAGTAGTTGCTTTGTCCCTAACAAATCTCTCGTGTGCTGAGCACTCTGGGAAGGGCCAGGCAAAGCGTAAAAGTTGGGTCACTCGTTGATAACCCCGCCAAGGTGTCCAAAGGCTGGAAGAGGAAATATGTAACGTGTACACACAACCACTGTGTGAAAGAGAAGCTGTTGTGCTACGCGCGACATAGTCCCAGCCCTAGAAGGAAGAAAAACAAATACTGAGAACTGACCCAGAGAAGAGGACACCAAGAACTCAGCAGCTGAGGGCAGGGCTGGTCCCGGATGGGAACAAGCAGCCAGAAGGGACGATGACATTGGCATACAGACACTGGGTTAGATGATTGTATTGTAATTTGATCATTGCAGTGTGGTTATATAAGAAAATACCCTTGTTCTCAAGAAATAGACACGGAAATATTTTTTGTGTGTCTTTTTTTTTTAGGGCTGCACCCGAGGCACATGGAGGTTCCCAGGCTAGGGGTCTAATTGGAGCTGAAGCCACCGGCCTACACCACAGCCACAGCAACGCCAGATCTGAGGCGCATCTGCAATCTACACCCCAGCTCATGGCAATGCCAGATCCTTAACCCACTGAGCAAGGCCAGGGATCGAACCTGCAACCTCATGGTTTCTAGTCGGATTTGTTAACCACTGCGCCACAACGGGAACTCCAACACAGAAGTATTTAAGTGAGAGGAAGCAGTATGTCTCTAACTTCCTTTCACGCGGTTCATAAAAAGTGTGTGTGTGTGTGTGTGTGTGTGTGTGTGTGTGTGTGTGTACAGAGGCAGAGATAAAATAGGGCAAAATATAAGTAACTTGTAAACCTGGGAAATGCTACCCAGACTTATTTTTATTTTTTATTTTTGCTTTTTAGAGCCACACCCACAGCATATGAAGGTTCCCAGGCTAGGGGTCAAAATCGGAGCTGTAGCTGCCGGCCTACACCACAGCCACAGCAACACATGATTCGAGCCATGTCTGCAACCTACACCACAGCTCACGGCAATGCTGGATCCTTAACCAACTGATCGAGGCCAAGGATCCAACCTGCATCCTCTGCAGATTTGTTTCTGCAGAGCCATGGAAGTTCCCGACTTCCACCCAGACATTTTTAAAATTACTTTGGGAATTTTTCAGTATGGGTGAAATTATATCAAATTTTAAAAATACACAAAATTGGAGCTCCCATTGTGGCTCAGCAGTAAGGAACCCAACTAGTATCCATGAGGATTTGGGTTCGATCCCTGGCCTCGCCTAGTGGATTAAAGATATGGCGTTGCTGTGGTGTTCGCAGACAAAGCTTGGATCTGGTGTGGCTGTGGCTGTGGAACAGGCTCCGATTCAGTCCCCAGCCTGGGAACCTCCATATGTCGTGCGTGCGGTCCTAAAAGCAAAGGAAAAACAAAAAACAAGAAAAACCCCACAAAATTGTTATGCCTTGAGTGGAAGTAGTCCAGGTTTCAAGCTGGGGACTTGGTAGGAATAGTGCAGTTTTGCTCGGTGACATTTGGTTTCGCAGGGAGGGGCGTCAGCAAGATTTTGCAGAGGCTGGAAATGAATCGCGGGGATGAATTCAGAGGATGGAGAGTATTTTAACCGAGGTGAAAAGATATCGGTGTCAGAGCGAGAAGGGGCTGGAGAGTGAGCTTCATGGTAAAAGTTCTGCTGCTGGTTGACAGCATCTGAAGGGCACAGAGCAGGTAGGAAGGAGGAGAGCAGGCGTGGGGAGCCCAGTTAGGGGCCAGGGCGATGGCACAGATGAGAGATAAGCAGCCAAACCAAGGGCAGGCCGTGGGCGCAGGAGAGGGCATGAGTTCGGGCGAGGTTAGGCATTCAAACGGCAGGGTATGGAGTTGTCCGCCTCTCAAGGCAAGGAAATTCCACCGCTGCCTCATTCTGTCCCTCTTTCCATGGGCTGTTATTTGTGCCTTCTTTTATTTTTCTTCATTAATCTAACCCCAGTTTGTCCATTTTTTACTAGACTCCTCGAAGAATTTGGTGTAGCTTGGTGGGTCATCTCTACTGCCTGCAGGCTGTGTATTTAATCAATAGGAATGTCTTTCTTTACCGTCTATGGAAGAATTACAATTTTTTGGAATCTATCAATAGCTCCTGATGAACGAGGTGAACTAATGAAAAATTAAAATTCGCGGTGCATTTCTGACAACTGCAGGTGCCACTGCATCCCCCCAGCCTCCTCGGCAGAGACAGTGGCCTTGCGACCCAGTTCTGCCACGGGAGATACACGTAGAACAGGTGGGGCCTCGGCAAGTCTCCAGGAAAGAGAGTTCAGATGGCCTTCTTCCCTATTTTTCTTCTTCTTGCTGCCTGGACTGCAGACATAGTGGCAGCCACTGGAAGAGTGGCGTGACTGAGAGGGAAGCCTGATGCCCGGGAGCAAGGGGGGTGGGGAGTGTAGATTGCGCAGCAGGTGTAGCTTGACCAGCCTGGCCAATTGGAAGCCGTGCTTCTGGGCCCACGTCCCCATTCCTGCCCCCATAGTCTCTTCACTCAGGTCCCCTTTGGGCTGGCATCGTGATGCCAATGACAGAGCCTGGCTGATATCAGGTGACCTAGTTATTTCATCTACTTGGTTGTTCGGTAGACGGATGCTTTCTGGTGAGCACAAAACATGCGGTGTAAGATACTCGCACTTCCCATACATACAGGCACCCTCCTCTGTCCCCAGCCTTCCAGTCTTGCTTTTGTCAGGTCTCTGACCAGTCAGCCACGTCATTCACCGCTGCCCACGTGTCTGCTTATATTCTAACTCAGGCCACTTACTGTCCTACACATGTTGGGTGACCCAAATAAAAACCGAAAATCCCATTCTGTGTTCCTGGTACCACTCCAGAGGGAGCAGAATAGACTTCATTCACAAAGAACTGCAATTATTTGATTTGATGGTCTGGTGACTCCCTGGAGGATCAGCTCAAAAGACTTGCCCTTATGTCATCTAACTCGGAACTTACCCAGGACCAAAGCCACTGTTGGGGAGCATTTGTGAAAAACACTCACAAGCTAATGGAAAAAATACAACAAAACAATAAGAGCTCATAAATGAGTTCAGAAGAGTTTCAGGATATGAGATCAATTTGCTAATATCAGCTGTATTTCTGTAGACTAACAATGAACAATCCAGAAATGACGTTTAGGGAGTTCTCTTGTGGTGCAGTGGGTTGAGGATCTGGTGTTGTCACTGCAGCGGCATGGGTTTGATTCCTGTCCCGGGAACTTCCACATGTCACAGGGAAGACCAAAAAAAAAACACAAAACAAAAAACTGACATTTAAAATAATTCTGGAGTTCCCATCATGGTACAGCGGAAACAAATCCAACTAGGAATCATGAGGTTGCCGGTTCAATCCCTGGCCTTGCTCAGTGGGTTAAGGATCTGGCATTGCTGTGGCTGTGGAGTAGGCTGGCACCTGTAGCTCTGACTAGACCCCTAGCCTGGGAACCTCCATATGCCACTAGTGTGGCCCGAAAAAGCAAAAACAAAATAAAATAATTCTATTTACAGAGTTCCCATTGTGGCTCAGTGGTAGTGAACCTGACTAGGATCCATGAGGACGCAGGTTCAATCCCTGGCCTTGCTCAGTGGGTTAAGAAACCTGCATTGTCATGAGCTGTGGTGTAGGTCACAGATGTAGCTTGGATCCGACCCCTAGCCTGGGAATTTCCATATGCCATGGGTGTGGCCCTAAAAAAATCAAAAAATTAAGAATTAAAATTAAAAAATTCTTTTTACAACAGCAGCAAAAAGAATAAAATATTTACAAATAAATGTAATCAGGGAAGTACAAGCCGTGTACGCTGAAGACCACAAAGCATTCTGGAAATAAAGAGTGCTTATTAAAGAAAACTTAAATAAATGAAAAGACATCTCGTTTCATAGATTGGAAAGCTTAACTCTGTTAAGATGGCAGTGTTCCCCAAGTGATCTACAGATTCCATTCATTCTTTATCAAAATTCCATTTTTTTTTTTTGCAGAAATGGACTGAAGATCCTAAAGTTCTTGCGACAATGCAAAAACCCCAAATAGCCAAAACCATCTTGAAAAAGAAGAACGTAGGACTTACACTTCCCAGTTCTAGAACATATTACAAAGTTACAACAGTCAAAACAGTGTGGTGCTGCCCTATGGACAAATGTAGAAACCAATGGGATAGAACAGAACGTGCAGGAATAAGCCCACACGTCTGTGGTCAATTGACATCTCTCAAGGGTGCCAAGACCATTCAGGGGAGAAAAGAACAGTCTTTCAGCAAATGGTGCTGAAACAACTGAAAGTCCACATGAAAAAGAATAAATCTGATCCCTATTTCACATGCGAAGCTTGGCCCTGGCCATCAGCCTCTGCATGCATTAAACCATGTGCCACGGCAGCGGCCCACCTGCAGCACTGCTCAGGGCGGAGACCAGGAGAGAGGCGCTCTGTGCTCTGGGAAAACTGGAAGAACAGGTCTCCAGAGAGTTATGTTTAGAAGATTTTATGAGCCCAATTCTTGCATCTCCCCATATCTAGAAAAACACTAAAATCCGTCAACGTGATGACTGCTGTCTGTGACTTGGAGTCACCTTCACGAGAGCAGCAGCGAACCTCTGCGAACTGAGTGCCTGGCTGCAGCCCCCCACCTCCGCTTTAAGGCTTTTATCTCAATAGTCCCCCCTCTCTTCCGTGGGGCAGTAGTTCAGACTGGCCCCCAGTGAGGGTGCATAGAAAAGGAGTAATTCCACTAAGCTCAAGCCTTCACATCTTTCCCTAGAAACTGGTTTTCTGTAAAGCCTTTTCTGTATATCTGGTTGCCTGTAAATCTCTTGTTCCTACTACCTTCCCTTTGTTGCAAAAACGCATGTATCCCAGCTCCCTCCTTGCCTCCTTGAGCGGTTCTCAGGGCTACCTGAGATGCGGTCTCCTGGGCTTAAGCCCTAATTCCCCCCCCCCTTTTTTTTTTTTTTTTGCTTTTTAGGCCCGCACCCATGGCATATGGAGGTTCCCAGGCTAGGGGTCTAATTGGAGCTACAGCTGCCGGCCTACACCACAGCCACAGCAACTCAGGATCCGAGCTGTGTCTGCAAGATCATCAGTATACATCTGCCACCTGTACCACAGCTCACGGCTGCACCTGATCCTCAACCCACTGAGCAAGGCCAGGGATCCAACGCGAAACCTCATGGTTCCTAGTCGGATTCCTTTCTGCTTCACCACAGCAGGAACTCCAAGCCCTAAGTTCACCCCAAATAAAATTTAACTCTCAACTTTCAGATGGTGCATTTTTTTAGTCGACACATAGCATATACAAAATTTAACTCACAGTGCATCAAAGACCAAAACTTTTGAGCCTTGCTATTAACTTCTCAGAAGGACACCTAGGTGCAACTCTTTGTTACCTGACACAGGCTCTGTCGTGGGGGGACCTATAAAACTTTATGCTACATGGCAGAAGCCAGAGAGAGAATGCCACATGTTGTAAGATGCCATTTATAGACAAGTCTGGAATAGGCACATTTGTAGCAACAGGAAATGAGCGTGTGGTTTCCAGGGCCTGGGAGGAACGGGGAATTGGGAGGCTCGTGGCGTCTTTGGGGCATGAGAACGATATTCTGGAATGAGAATATACCCAAAAACCACTGAATTGCAGACCTTAGAATCATTATGATGGTGAATTTTGATCTCAAACTAATAAAATTACATATATTTGTAGGACCATTGACCCCATTCCATGAGTCCTGGTCATATTTGTTCCCGTAAGGGCCCCAGCTCCGGCAGTACAGACCTGCCCTGGTTGGCATTTGACCTTCTTGGGAGCTCGACACTCTGACACTCACGTAAGAGCCTCATCCTCAGCTTTGCCCACCCTTCCACTGCAGGAAAGGAGAGCATCCTTGTATGCTACCCAGGAGGCCTTCACAGAGTTCCCTGGTGGCTCAGCGGGTTAAGGACCCAGCGTTGTCACTGCAGCAGCTTGCGCCACTGCTGTGGTTCGGGTTCAATCCCTGCCCCAAACTTCAAAAGAAAAAAGAAAAAACGGGGGCCATCGTCCGCCTGTTAATCCATCTGGGGCTCTGATTTTCTCTTAAACACCTGCCCTTCCCATCGGCTCCTATCACATCTCATCTCTTGCCCCGTTAGGCCATCCCAGCTCCTCCCTGCCTTGCGCCAGGGCCATCTCCACTTGTCACCAATGACGGGGTCCTCGTTGCCAGCTGGGCAGGTGGATGTGCCAGCTCCAACTCCATCTTTTCTCCTGCTTTCTCAGCACAGTCCTGCTACCAGCTGTGGCAGTTTAGTTCCCTGGGAAAGGCTTTGAGATGGAACTGATGTGCCTGGTGCTTGTTCAAGTTGTGACCTTGACAGCAAGGCCTGGGGACAGGAGGAGAACAGAGAATGGGCTATGCTGAGCTGCCCTGCAGGTTCAACAATATCCCCAGAAGACCCCACAGAGATCCCACAGGCCCCCTCCAGGCGTCCTTCAGGGTTGAACCGAGTTGCCCAAGGAGGGGCGGGCAAGGCAGTGCTCTGCAGCTAGCACAACCTGAGAAGGGTCCGTGGGTGGGAGGCTATCTGCCAACGCCCCCTGCCTCCCGGCCCCCCAGTGGCTGGGGCAACCAGTCTTTTTTTTTGATGGGGGAACTCAGGGTCCATCAGCTTGAAGAACTGGCTTTTCTGCTCATTTCTTTTCACTATGTTTCTAATTGTTCCCATGGGGATTACAGTATGAATGCTTGATTTTTTGCTTTTTAGGGCCACATCATTGGCAAATGGAAGTTCCCAGGCTAGAGGTCGAATTGGAGCTGTGGCTGCTGGCCTACACCACAGCCACAGCAACTCGGGATCTAAACTGTGCCTGCAACCTACACCAAGCTCGCAGCAACACCAGATCCCCAACCCAATGAGTGAGGCCAGAGATGGAACCCGCCTCCTCATGGGTACTAGTCGGGTTCCTAACCCACTGAACCACAGTGGGAACTCCTCCTTTCTTTGTCTTTGATTTTCAGCAGTTTGATGATGACATGCCAAGGTGAGGTTTCTCTGTCCTGCTTATGTTTTCTGAACTATTTGGATCTACAAAGTTATGGTGTTTCACTAAATTTAGGAAGTCTTAAATCATTATTTTTTCAGATAATATTTTTTGCCCCATTTTGCTCTTTTTACTTCTTCTGGGACTCCAGTTATACCCTTTTAGATTGCTTGACTTTGTCTTACAAGTCAATATTTTTTCAATCTGTTTCTCTTTGCTTTTCAGAGCTTACCATTTTCATTAATCAGTCTGCAAGTTCACTGATCATTTATTTTGTCGTATGTAATCTATTAAGCCCATCTCTTTCATTTTTCATTTTGGATATTTTATTTTTTTAGTTCCAAAATTTCCATTTGGTTCGGAGTTTCCCTTTGTGGCTCAGCAGTTAACGAACTCAGCTAGGACCTCGAGTTTGCAGGTACGATCCCTGGCCTCACTCAGTGGCTTAAGGATCCTGCGTTGCTGTGGCTGTGGTGTAGCCTGGCAGCTGTGGCTCTGATTCAACCCCTAGTCTGGGAACTTCCATACGCCACGCATGTGGCCCTAAACTTGCAAAATAATTAAATAAATAAAATGTCGATTTGGTTCTTTTTTATGGTTTCTCGTACTGTACTGAAATACCATTACTGTCTTTTTATTATAAGTATTTTTGTCTTGAATTCCTTGAGTATGTTTATAAGGGCTTTTTCAGTCTTTGTCCACTTCCAGTTGCCACGCCTGGGTTATTTCTTTGTAATGTTCTCTTGACCCCTTGTTTATGGGTCACGTTTTACTGCTTATCACACACCATCAATTTCTGAGTTTACACTGGCGTTGTGGCTGCTAGGTTACTAAGAATCCAGATTTTGATATCTTCCTCCAGAATCCACTTATTTTTGTGCCAACAGGTTGTTAATTTACTGGTGGGTGAGCTCGATTCTCCTGAGGCGGTTTTTTAACTTTGCTGCAATGAGTCTAAAGTAGCCCTTAGTCTAAACAAGAGAGACCTGACTTCTTTTTTTTTTTTTTTTTTTTTTTGCTTTTTAGGGCCATACCCATGGCACATGGAGGTTCCCAGGCTAGGGGTCTAATTGAAGCTATAGCTGCTGGCCTACACCACAGCCACAGCCATGCCAGATCTGATCCGTGTCTGCTACCTACACCTCAGCTTACAGCAACGTAGGATCCTTAACCCACTGATGGAGGCCAGGGATCGAACCTGCAACCTCATGGTTCCTAGTCAGATTCATTTCTGCCGTGCTAGGACGGGAACGCCGGAGTGACCTGACTTCTAATATGGCCTTTCGGGTGTCAGCTGAAAGCTGATGACCAACTAGACATTCAGTCCAGTCTCTCGACTCTGGATGGCTGGACCCCACGATTCTCAGCTCTGGTGGACCTCACCACGTTTGCTGAGCCCTGGCTCCTCCACAGAGGCTCTTCCAGGCTCCTCCACAGAGGCTCTTCCAGGCTCCACAGACTCTGTTCACAAGCGGGTTATTGTTCAGCCAAAGAGTCCACGTGACTCCATGAGGACAAAGCTGCCACATTCATCTCCGCTTCCCGTGGGTCCACCCAGAGCCCGGCACCCAATAGGAGGGCTTCCCCGAATGAACGCATTTGATTTATGGGTCAGAGAGTCAACACTGGCCCAGCTCAACCAGCAAAAGCAGGTTCTTCACCTGCTCGAAACACTGCCTTCCCCTCTTCCTTCCTCCTCCTCTTTCCTCACATAACTTGAGTGCTTGGCAAGAATTCTGTGCTCTGCGATGATTTCTGAAAGAATAGTATCTAAAAAAAAAAAAAGGATACGTTAAGAAGGAGTCACAATTTTTGGACTCAAACCAATAGGTCAAAACACTGATGAAAAGTCTTGCTGCTGGGGAGCTCGGATGTTGATTGATGAGAATCTCTTCTGTGCCAACAAGGCCCCTGGGGGAGGACAGCAGGACGCTCCTGGGTGATGTGACGGGCACCCCAGGGCCCCCGCCCCCGCCCCTCTGTCATTGTGCCTTCCCTACATTCTTCTGAGGCTGAGGGAGGGAGACGCAGGCATCAGCCAGATAGAAAACTTCTGGAAAGCACCCAGCATGGATTTTAGAGGCAGCCTGCGTTGAGCGCCCGAAGGTACCAGGTACGGTAGCCTAGAAACCAGCCCCACCAGAAACTGTCCGGGTCGCCCCTCCCCTTCATCCTCGGCCACCCTCCTTAGAAAGGGAGCATAGCACGTTGATATTTCAGGAAGGTTACTTTAGACTCCTTCCACAGATATCCATGCGCTGTGTCAACAATTTTAAGTTACCCCCTACTCACCACTTTCCTGTTACCCCAAAACTAAATTCACCTCTTGGTGGGTGTCCAGCCAAAAGACACCACCGAGGCAAACATCTGGGTGGCCGTGGAGAAGGACAGATTTATTACTTGTAGCCAGTGATCCTTCCTTGCCAAGCAGGGTCTTCCTGAACAGCAAGATTGGGGGAATATTCGTTTCTTTCTTTCTTTATTTATTTGTTTATTTTTAAGGGCCGCACCCATGGCACATGGAGGTTCCCAGGCTAGGGGTTGAATCGGAGCTATAGCCACTGGCCTACACCACAGCCACAGCAACATTGGATCCAAGCCACATCTTTGACCTACACCACAGCTCACGGCACCACTGGATCCTTAACCCACGGATCGAGGCCAGGGATCGAACCTGTGTGCTCATGGATGCTCGTCAGATTCATTTCTGCTGAGCAGCAACGGGAACTCCAAGATTGGGGGAGTTTTAAGCTAAACATGCATATTCACGAAGGGGCTTGGGCAGCCGGAAGGCAGCCTAGGGTTGGGGCCAAGGTGGATGGAGCGCCAGCTCGCGTTGGTTGAAGGGACCAGGGTCCACATGGCCATCCCTTAGGTTCCAGTGGATCCTGAGGAAGATCTGAATTCGGCAAAACCGTCCAGAAAGTACTTGAGGCTGATCTGTACCCTTGAAACAGACCCGGGAGTTTACAAACAGATGCATTATCTTTGCCATTGTGTTTCTCTGTGCTGATAACTGCCCTTCTGTTCCCTCCAGATCCTCATCACAGAGACCTACTCAAGGGCAGGCCTGTGGCCAGGATTAGAGAAACTGGCTTAACCCTAAAATGGCTTCTCTTCCGTCAAAAACCCGTATCTGGTTATTTTCCCCTGGTGGGGCCTCTGCCTTATCTGCTTACATTTCTACAACAAATACCTGTAGAGAAAAGTTCCAACCAGATGTGTCCCCTCCCCACAATCATTAGCTATTTTGCCACGATTATTCAGCTAGGTCACTTTAGCGCCATCCTTCAACCTTGGGGGTCAGCACATGGCTTCAGAGATTTATTGTGGCCTGTGTGTCCAGCACAGTCAGGCACGAAGAGGAATTAACAAGTGGGTCTTCATGGCTTCAGCTGGCTCACCTGTCAATTGAAGAGACAGTCAGTAAGCACAAAGGGTAGGCATCCTCAGAGAGAGAACCAGGCATGGCTTTCTTGACATGAGAAGCCACTTTGGGCCTAAATTCAGCCATTTTGTGATCTAAGTGTGACCACAACGCCTGCCCTGGAACAGGTCTCAGTAATCAATGATCTTTTTTTTTGTCTTTTTTTTAGGGACACACCCACGACTTATGTAAGTTCCCAGGCTGGGGTCGATTTGGAGCTGCAGCCGCAGGCCTACATCACAGCCACAGCAACGGAGGATCCTTAACCCAATGAGTGAGGCTGGAGATTGAACCTGTATCCTCATGGATGCTCGTCAGATTCGTTTCCACTGAGCCATGACGGGGACTCCAGTAATCAAAATCTTCAGGGAAGTAAGGGGATGTGGAACAAAGGAAAAGCAGTCAAGAAACAATAGTTCAGCAACAAAACAGAGTCCTACTGCCTTCTCAAGGGAAATGCATCACAAGCCGGTAAGTCTCTGATTTCTGCAGCAGGTGGGGAGGGTGGACTGACAATGTTGACCCCGAGACTTCAGTCAACTAGAGCTGGCGCTCCATCGACCTTGGCCCCAATCCTAGGCTGCTTGACGCCTGCTCAAGCCCCTTCATAAATATGCATCGACCCTTAGCTTAAAACTTTCCTATCTTGCTGTTCAGGAAGACACTGCTTTGGGAAAGATCCTTGGTGTCTTCCTAACTGGCTGCAAGAATAATTCTTCCTTCTGATGTTTGGCTTGCCTGTGTCTTTTGGCTCAACACCCAGCAAGAGGTGAACCTAGTTTTCAGGTAGTAAGACGAGGTCTGTGAAGCCTTCATCTTTCTTCATCTTGTCTTTTTTTTTTTTTTTTTTTTTTTTTTTTTTTTGTCTTTTTACACCTGCACCTGCAGCCTAAAGAGTTTCCTAGGCTAGGGGTCAAATTGGAGCTGTAGCCGCCAGCCACAGCCACAGCCACAGCAACATGGGATCTGAGCTGTGTCTGCAACCTACACCACAACTCATGGCAACACCGAATCCTTAACCCAGAGCAAGGCCAGGGATCGAACCTGCATCCTCATGGATACTAGTCGTGTTCATTAACCACTGAGCCATGATGGGAACTCCCTTCATCTTTCCATAATTCTTGTTCTAAAGGTTCTAGAGCTAGGAGTATACTTCAGGATTTGAAGAGAACTAGAAAGTATAAATTAAAGGCCTCTTTTGCTACCAGCTTCCCAGACCCTAACAATCCCCTGTAAATAAGAGCAAGAAACCTTCCCTGAAAAACTGGTTTTGCCTCTTGGTGAGTGTTGAGCCGTGACGCAACCAAGAGAAAGATGTGGGGAGGGAAGGGTTTATTCCTTGTAGTAAGAAGAGCACCAGGTCTTTCCCAGAGCTGTGTCTCTCAGCACAGCGAATCGGATGAGGGTTTTCTTAATTACCTAATGGATTTTATTACATTTAGAGGGGTACAACCATCATCACAATAAATTTGCAGCATTTCCATCCCAAACCCTCCGTGCATCCCCCAACCCCCCAACCTGTCTTACTTGGAAACCATAAGTTTTTCCAAGTCTGTGAGACAGTGTCTGTTCTCTAAAGAAGTTCATTGCATCCTCCTTAAGTTTTAATTTTTTAATTTTTATTTATTTATTTATTTAGTCTTTTTGCCTTTTCTAAGGCCACACCTGCGGCATATGGAGATTCCCAGGCTAGGGGTCTCATCGGAGCTGTGGCCGCCAGCCTACACCAGAAGCCACAGCAACACGGGATCCGAGCCGCGTCTGTGACCTACACCACAGCTCATGGCAATGCCAGATCCTTAACCCACTGAGAAAGGCCAGGGATCAAACCGACAACCTCACGGTTCCTAGTCGGATTCGTTAACCACTGAGCCACAATGGGAACTCCTGTGTCCTTTTTTTAGATTCCACCAATTAGGTAAGTTTTAAGCTCAGGGTTCATGCCTATTCATGAAGGGGCTTGGGCGGTTGACAATCCAAGCTTCAGTTGATTGAAGTCACAAGGCTCAGAAAAGGTCAATGTCATCATCCTTTGGGTTCCGGTTGGCCTGGTGGTTGAGAGCCTCAGACTAACCTTTACCATTGGAACAGAACTGGGAGTATTTATCTTGGGTATTGTTACCACTCTTGCCTGGTAACAGTCTCTGTATTCTTTTGTTCACTCAAGATCATTAATTACTGAGACCTGCTCAAGGGCAAATATTGTGGCCAGGCTTAGATCCCAAAATGGCTTAGGCTAAAAATGGCTTCTCTTCTGCCAAGAAATCCATGCCTGGTTCTCTTTCTCCAGGGAGCCCCTACCCTATCTGCTTACAGCACATCCTTGCATTTTCATAGGTCTTGCTAACGTGCTCTGTCAACTGAAGAACCCATGGAAGTAAACCTATGTTGTGATTCTGGATTCTCTCTCCCAGGGCTTATTTTCGCCATCTGGAGAATGGGTGAGTTAGATCATGATGCTGGTCTGTAAGAGCCTTTGCTGATTTGTGCTAAAATGGGGAAGGAAGGGAGTTCCCATCGTGGCTCAGCACAAATGAAGCTCACCAGTAACTATGAGGACGCAGGTTCAATCCCTGGCCTCGCTCAGTGGGTTAAGGATCCAGCATTGCTGTGTGTTGTGATGTAGGTCACATAAGCAATTCAGTGCCTGTATTGCTGTGACTATGGCGTAGGCCACAGGCTGCAGCTCTGATTCAATCCCTAGCCTGGGAACTTCCAAATGCTTCAGATGCGGCCCTCAAAAGACCAAAGAAAGGGGGGCATTTGAGAACAATGCCATTCAACTTTTTGGGGTTTTTTTTGGTTTTTTTTGTTTTGTTTTTTTGGCTTTTTAGGGCCAAAACCGAGGCATATGGATGTTACCAGGCTAGGGATCAAATCAGAGCTGTAGCTACTGGCCTACACCACAGCCACAGCAACACCAGATCCTAGCTGCGTCTTTGACCTGCACCACAACTCACAGCAAGGCCAGATCCTTAACCCAGTGATCAAGACCAGGGATCGAACCCACATCCTCATGGATCCTAGTCGGGTTCGTTAACCGCTGAGCCACGACAGGAGGTCCTCAGCTTTTTTTTTTTAAGCTGCATTTGTTCTATTTCTAAATCCTGAAATGATTCTAGCAACATCTGGTAGCCAAGGGTTCTTTTTAAAGTCTGAGTGACAGAAGATGATTTTGTTGTTGTTTCTTTGTTTTATTTTGTTTGTTTGTTTGTTTGTTTTTGCCTTGCATATCTTGCTGGCTCCACTATGTCAGTGACTGTGGTTCTGAAATGTATCTCCCTGGCCCATGAAGTGCAACCAGCTGGATCTGATGGCCCAGCAGATTTCATTTCTGGTCAAGTCCACCATTCTTGCTTTCGACAAGTTTGGGTGAACCTCATTTAGCAAGTAAAGCATTTTTCCCATGACCTCAGCCTCTCTGGCTTTCTCTTATTACCCAAACCCCAACACCCACTCTTCATCCCACCCACTGCTCCTCCAAGGCTCCAGATAAACTCATCCTTGCCTGGAACAACCTTCTCTTTCCAGGGCAGGCTCCTCCCTTCCCTGTCAACTCAGGACTTGCCTATTTTCCAGACCTCTTCTGAATTGCTCCACTCTGTTCCAGTCGCCGTAATCTAAGTGATTACAGCCTGAGAGCGTGAACGCAGAGAAGGGATTCCAACACACGTTAGACAGCGTGGACGGTAGAGCTTGTGTTTCTCTTTCTCATCAGCAAAGCTTTCTCTACCTAATGCTCTGTCACCATCTCCCCAAAGCTCGTACATCTGAGCAGGTAGGACTGGAAGAAGTCTTGGAAGCTAAGTGACTTGCTCAAGGTCACGAAGCTGGTTCCAGGAAGAGCAGCCCCCTGGTTCTTCCCGCCAGGCTTGGTGGCACTGGCCCCCACTGCCTTCCCACCACACATTCCTGGGAGAACCTCCACTGGTCTTAGGACCAACTGAACCCTTCCTGGGCAATTTCAGACACTTACCCCGCGGATAAAGGGTTCTGTTAGAGATGAGCTACCAAGCACAGCGATTTCCTAGAAATGGACTCAGCCCAGAAATGAGCCCGACTCTCGGAGCTAGCCCTTTCCAAGGCGAATTCTTGACTGGAAGCTTGAAATCGCCGCCCTCCCAGCTTTGCAGGTGCTCATGGTCTGTCTTACGGATAAACCAGGACTTTGACGTCTAGTCATTTCAGCAGGTGCATTAATCTGTTAGACTCAACCTGTACACTTACTTCAAATTCACAGGGCCTGGGGGCACACCCTTTTACCATAACCACTTGATTCCTTAACATGCTCTTCCACCAGCACACGTGGATTTTAGTTTAGTTATTTCGATTTGACTATAAAATACTGACCAAAAAAAAGTGGCCTTTAGAGATGAGCTTTAATGACAAATGCAGTAACTCTTTCAAAGGAAAGACCTCGAAAATGGCAGGATGATTCTGTCTCAGCAGAAGGAGAGGGTCTGGAGTTCCCGTCATGGCTCAGTGGAAGCAAATCTGACTAGCATCCCTGAGGACGCAGGTTCGATCCCTGGCCTGGCTCAGTGGGTTAAGGATCCAGGATGGCCCTGAGCTGTGGTGTAGGCCAGCAGCTATATCTCCGATTTGACCCCTAGCCTGGGAAACTCCATATGCTGCAGGTGCAGCCCTAAAAAAAAAAGGGGGGGACCAAAAAAAAAAAAAGAATGAGTGGGTGTCAGCTGTCCTCACCATCCCTGCAGGTGGGGGGCCAGCAGCTGTTCAGATACGAGACATGAGGATTGCTCTGCTGGCCACTCACCCAATCACTCTGGGCCCTGATGGGAAGAGAAAACATGAAGAAGCCTCCTCTCCTCCTCCCATGGCTGAATATTGCTCAGCAGCCTCCACCTCCACCCCCGCTTGGTGGGAAAGCTGGATGTTGGGTTTACTTTGCTGGTAACTAAACAGAAGCAGAGGGTTTTGCCTGCGTACCCATCTCCCAGCATAGCCCCGGGGGTGTGAAGGATTTTCAGAGGACAAGGCCTCTGCACCGTCTAAAGACCATGGCACAAAGGGCTCTTTCTTTCTGTGCCCACCCAGCTGAGCCCCACTGGTGCACAGCCTGGCCTGACCCCTCGTGGGGTCTATCCGAGGGGAGCAGGAAGCCCCAAACCCACTTCCCAGCCTAAGATCAGATGCTGAGATAAGCATTTCTGGTGATAAGAGCTACAGGATTTGATAAACACCAAGTGCCAGGCACTGGGCTGGTTGTTCCTGGGCAGATAAGTGGCTGCAGCGGCAGCGGGGGAAGGCCTGGTGCACCTGGGGACACCGGGCTTTGAAAGGTGGCTTTTCCTCAGGAGAAAGTCTAGGAGGATGACAGAGTGAAAGTGTGATGCTGGAGGGGCCTGTTGTGTTGGGGGGCAGTGGCAGGAGGAGGGGGACCTGGCATCCCAGTGGAGAGTGTGCACTCGGCTTGCCCCATATGGGTCACTGTCACTTGTTTCCTTTGTGGGACACTCCCTGCCTCTCCCTTGGCCGGCAGGCACCTACCTGACCTTCCAGAGCAGGGTCATGCGTCACTCCTCTGGAAAGCCCTTGCCACCCTCCCTGCCCTCCTCTGCATCTGAGCTGCCCCATCCTGTCCCCCCACAGCCCATGGCACACGCCATGACAAGGACTGGCTTGCTGGTCAACCTCCCAGCCCAGCCGTGCCTGGCCCGCATTCAAGGCTCAGTTTGCTGGACACGGAGCCAGATGCAGAGGGTGAGAGGGTAAATTCTGAAATTGGGGATGGGATTCACTCTGTCCCCTGATGGGGACCCACAGGGATTGAAAGGGAGGGTTTTTTCGGTTTTTTGGTTTTTTTTTTTTTTTTTTTTTTTTGCTTTAAAACAGTAATATTTGACACTTTCAAAGTATGCAAAGAAAAAATATTGTAAGAGAGTGTTATGAACAAGTGTTTGCCAACAGCTCAGATAACGAAGTTCATAAATTCCTAGGCAGAAAACCTACCAAGATTAAATCATGAAGAGACAGAAATATGAACAGACCTCTAACCAGTAAGAAGATTAAATCACTCATCAAAAACCTCTCAACAAATAAAAGCCCTGGAACAGATTTAAACATTCAAAGAATTAACACCAAACTCTTCCCAACCTCTTCCAAAATGCTGAAAAGGAAGGAACACTTTCTAACTCATTCTATGAAGCCAACACCATCCTGACTCCAAAGCCAAACAAAGACACTGTAAGAAAAGGGCTCTAGTTCAATATGAAAGGGAGTTTTCTTGGCTGGTGTGGCTACTGGAGAAGGTTCCACCATCTCCCATACACACCTGTGCTCCCTGAGTCCCTGAAACCCGCCAAGGCCAGGGGCCATCAGACCAAGGATACCAGACACTGTGGGACTTCACAGCCCCTTCGAGGAGACGGAACCCAAAGCTTCTGGCCAAGACAAGAATGACCAGACCCTTGTCATCGCCCCACCTGTCTCATTGTAACACCCCCTCCCCCACCTCAAGCCACCTGGCCTCCCCCTTCCCTCCCCTATAGGAAAGGTGTGTGGCCCACGCCTCACCCCGCCCCTCTAGGGGCCTTATACGCCCCCAACCAGCCAGTAAGCCGATCAGAAGACCCCTCTTTCCCCAACCACCCAGCAGGTCAGCGGGTGTATCCTGAGACCTCTCCTCTTCCTGGGCTATAAAAACAGACAGGACCACTGGCAGGTGTCGGCTCGCCCCGATTATCAGGAAGTGGCTCCACTGTGCTCACGGCATCTCTTACATCAGTAAATTCTTCTTTCTCTTCACCTGGCTGTGCTGGAAATTTCTTTTTCCAACCCACGTGCGTGGACCATGACAGATGCTCCTCAGCCCATTGGTTTCCCGTGCGAAGAAACAGAGCCTCAGAGATGGTCACAGGACTGCCGGACATTCTTTAAATTCTTACCTTTGACCCAGCAATCCCACCCCTGGAAATCTGTCCCTTAGGCATAAAAGCAAAACCCAGTGCACTGGTTTATACAAGGATGTTTATTGCAGCTTTGTTTGTGGTGGTAAAACACTGAAACAAAGGGATGAAAAAAAAAGATTGAAAAAATAAAATAAAATAAAATAAAGGGATGACACCGAGGGGCACAGAGGCGTCATGACACACCCAGGCCATGCGGGGGACGCCTTCCCCGTGAGTGCCATGGAAGGATTTGCCCCGGGTCCTGCCCAGTGAGGCCAGTAGAGTGGCCCTCCCCGCCTTTGCCCTTCTTCTCTTCCTGTGCAGAACCACCCAGCCGCTCTGTGTGAGCAGGGCAGGCAGCCGCACCCGGGCTGCTGGGGCCACTGGGGGTGAGGAGGGCAGCCTTGCAGGACAAGCCAGGTTCCTAGGGTGTTCACACTTGGGGGAGCCCCAAGAAGAGAGAGGAGGGTGGCTTGTAGGGGGAGGCTCAGTGGAGTGTCAGGGCCTGGGGAGCGAGGAGGCGTCCACTCAGAGGGGCTGCCAGGCGAGGGGTGTTGGGGGCCCAGCGGAGAAGAGGGTCTCGTGGGGGGTGCCTGGCCTGGGGCTCAGCATCCTGGCAGGTGAGGCAGGAAGTCCAGGGGCTTGAGAGGACACAGTCCAGATGCCTCACTGTCGGAGGTGGAAGGCACAGATAAGGACAACTCGGAACTCGAGTAAATAGTGGAAACAGGTTGTGAATTCATGGTTGTCAATATACTAACAAGCATAGATCCAGATGGAGAGGTACAGACGCATGTGTACCTGTAGCTGTGTATACAGAGGCATGTATAAATGCGCGTGCATACACACATGTATGTGTGTAAGTGTCTGTATAGCCTCTAACTCTATCGACTGGGTGCAGCCCCCTCCCCCGCTGCCCCCTGAGCACACTGAGCACATCTAGGGTCTTGGCATTTATTTATTTGTTTGTTTATGGCTGTGCCCACAGCATAGGGAAGGTCCCCAGGCAAGGGATAAAACTGGGGAGACATAGCAGCGACCCCAGACAGCAGTGACAACATTGGATCCTTAACCCACTGAGCCACCGGGAACTCCAAGGATCTTGGCTTTTTTTCTGTTTTGTTTTATATTTTTCTTTTAATGGCCACACCTGCAGCATACAGAAGTTCCTGAGCTAGGGGTTGAATCCAAGCTGGAGCTGCAGCCTACCCACAGCTCTCAGCAACCCTGGATCCTTAACCCACTGAGCCAGGTTAAGGATCAAACCCACATCCTCACAGAGACGACCTCAGGCTCTCAACCCACTGAGCCACAATAGGAACTCCTAATCTTGGCCTTTACATACCGTTCTCTGCCAAAGGAAGAGCAGCTCCTTAGAGAAATAGCCAGTTCCAGCACGAGGGCATGGGACACACAGGTGACCCTGAAACATCCTGTATCAAAAAGTAGCAAAGCGGGAGTTCCCATTGTGGCTCTAAAGAAATGAACCCAACTAACGTCCATGAAGATGCAGGTTCGATCCCTGGCCTATGCTCCGTGGGTTAAGGATCTGGCCTTGCCGTGAGCTGTGGTGTAGGTCTCAGCCTCAGTTCGGATCTGGCATTGCTGTGGCTGTGGTGTAGGCTGGCAGCTACAGCTCCGACTGGACCCCTAGCCTGGGAACTTACACATGCTTTGAGTGCCGCCCAAAAAAGCAAAACAAAAATATAAAAAAAAAAATAGTGGGGAGTGGAACCGGAGCACCAGGGATGGGCTCCCACAGGAAGAGCCCAGCATCCTTCCTGTACTTTTCCTGCCAGCGATGACGGCGAAACACACACCAAAGTGTTCAGAGCCCATGGTGTCGCATCACATGGTCCATCAGTCTCAAATGGATCAAAGGTTCCAAAAAAAAAAACAAAACCCCAAAAAACCGCATGGGTATTTTGTCTTATGCTTGCAACGTTTCTGTAAGTTTGACGCTGTTTCAACAGTAAAGAGGTATAAAGCCTCATGCAAACCAAGATGTCAAGGACCACTTGAAACATGATCTTCATTGTGGAAAACAGCGGCGGGCCCTCCCCTCTGCCCGTACACATGCACGTTTCTCTCTGAGTGTACACAGCGATGGGGACCCATACGTGACAAGCTTACGCGGTGGCCTTGAGGCGAGGCAGGAACAGAGAGAGAAGGAGCCAAGCATGAGGAGAATGAGAAAAAATTGACATTGATATCACGGCCATCCATTATCTACTGTTGGGGCAGCCAACCCAAAATTCCACAGACTGGGTGGCTTAAACCCGATTTATTTTCTCACCATTCCAGGGGTCAGAAGTCCAAGGTCAGCTATGGGCAGGGTTGGCTTCCCTCTGAGGCCTCCCCTGGGCTTGCAGACGCCGCCTCTGGCAGGTCCCCCCTTCATGTGCAACTCGTGCCAGCACTGGTGACATGGCTGCAGCCCCAACAGCCTCGGAGTTTTTGCTTGTTTGTTCTTTCTTTTTTCCTTTTTCTTCTTAGGGCTGCACCTGTGGTATATGGAAGTTCCCAGGCTACACCATAGCCACAGCCACGGCAGAATCAAGCCGCATGCTGGAGCTACGATGCAGCTGGCAGCAACCCCGCATCCTTAACCCACTGAGCAAGGCCAGGGGTGGAACCGCCTCCTTGGGAACCTTCTGTTGGGTTCTTAACCCGTTGAACCACAGCGGGAACTCCCAACAGCCTCTTTTAGCTTAACTGCTTCTCTAAAGGCAACTTGAAAGGCTGTGTTTGCATCTCCAAATACAGTCATATCCTGAGGTGCTGGGGGTGAGGACTTGGCCCAGCGCGTATCCATGTGGCTATATACATCGGCACGCACGTGTGTATCTATACGGGTATACGTGTGTGTGTTTGTGCACCTGTATGGAAAAGCCTTGACTGGTCATCGCCGTGTTCCCGGTCAGAACAACGTTCAATACGACTTGTTCTGAGCTTCTGGTGGAAGGACAGTCAGTGATTTTGCCCTTTAAGAAAATATTTTTATAGGGTTGTGTGTTTCCCGAGTTTTCCTAATTCCGGTCAAAAACAACAGCGCTTGTGTTGCTTCATTTTAGGTGAATCCGGTCTTGGGAAACGATGCTGCTTTGGGTAATCCTCTCTGATAACAGGATGTTTATGACGGATGCAGAGTCCTCTTCCTCTGAGGTCAAAGGATCAGAGATCAAACTGGCTCCTCATGACAGCTCCACTTCTCCTGAAGTTTCTCCTGAAGTTTCTCCCGGTACCCCCGCCATTCTTTTGAGATACAAACTATCTCTGTGACATCCAGACAATTTCATCCCCTCTCCCCCTCTTATTTTTCTTAACCCTACACTTCTTGGTTTCAGCTAATTAGTCCACGCATTTGGAATTGTCTTTGCCCATAACAAAGTCCCCCGTACCCCTACTGAATGAACATGACCTCAAAAAAGAAAAGACACAGTGTCCCCACAGCCTGCTTTAGAAAGAGAACCATCTGTGTTTTCTTTGGAACGCCTGTCGTGCGTTTGGCGCTGTGACTTCTCCATTCCCGGGCTGTCTTGCCCACAGGGATGGGGGAGGTGTCCTGCTTCTAGAAGTACCTCGAATAAACCTTCAGGTCTCTTTCTTTTTTCCGATCCCTCTTAGATGGGCTGTCCAACGATGAGGTCGGCACAAATAAGCCACCCCGCAGGATCTGCTAGACGGAGCAAAGTGTACCAGTTACAGGCGGTGTCACCCCCTCAGGTCAAGCACTGGGGGTGCGAGGACCAAATAGCAGGGACTGGATTCGGAGGGTGTAGCCTCTGCAAAGCATATGCTGGCCTTGGCTAGCCCCACCCGCTGTTTCCTCTCTGGGTGACCTCACCTGTCCATCGCTCACCTGTGTCACGGCCAAGGGCACTCCTCTTCTATCTCCGCTGGACAACCAGCTAGGTTCAAGGTCACACATGAACAGCCCTGTAAATGGCAGAGCCCCGTGTACAAGGAAGGTAAGGGGCAGCATTGGTGTAGCAGAGATGAGAGTCCAGGGGGAGGTGGGAAATCCGGGAGAAATGTCTCCCTCAGAATTTTCCTCTGGACCTCAGACTGCTCAGTGGGAACAGCTCAACCTCACAGCTGCCTGTTCCACCACTGGCCATCTGGGGCATTCAGACAGCACTCGTGCAGAAGGCTTTGTTACTCAGGGAGTAAGAAGGCTGTCCCACTAGGAAAGCTGCCTTGCGGATTGGGGGCAGGTGGGCAGTGCCCAAGTGCCTGGCAGGTGTGGGGACCACGGATGCTCCGAGGGGCTCACCCAGCCCCCAGCCCCTCCTTGGGAGTCTTCCTGTTCTTGGAGTAGGTACTGAATGCTTCTCGGCAGGTGCGTGAGGACTCTGCAAACACCACCAGGTGGAGTCAACGACCCAGTCTGCCTCAGAGACAGGATCCCTCCAGAGCTCTGAGCTGAGTGCAGTCTCCTGCCAAGTGCGATTCCCTCACCCAAGCACACTCCAGAAGGTGGGGTGGCTGGGAGCCCTGTCCTGCTCAGCCCAGACTGAGTCTGCGAAGCTCTGGTGGCAAAGCAGTGCCATCTTCACCTGCTCACACAGGGCATGTGTCATGGGTTTCATCAATATTCTTCTCCCGCTGGGGCTTCGGTGGTTTTACTGAACCCCACCCCACACCCAGCACAGCACTAGAGACTGAGCTCCCACAGACAAGCAAGACACTGACCTTGCCCTCAGGGCATCCACGGTCTTGTAAGAGATGGGTGCGTGGAAGTCACAAGCATCCAATAAATAAATACTTGATTGGCGTGCAAATATAAGATCACAGCTCAGCTCGCATTTTGTTATGCCCTGCCCTGTCAGTGCTGGATATTGACCTATTCATTAAAAAAAATTTCCAGACCATAGCCATGGAAGAATCCAGTCTAAGGACCTAAATGAAGAACCCATCCTTGACCTTGATCCCTGGAGGCCAGGTTTCTGCTAACACCAGTAACCACCTCTTCCAGCAAGTCCCCCTGGGTTAATGTCCTTATGTAACCCATCAGTGCCCCAAGGCATGCATGCCTATGGTTTGTAGTGCCTTGAGTGGTCAAAGTCACATGGGTGGTAGGAGCAGAGACTCCAGCCTTGATGTTCTGATGTATCCCATTATTTTTCTTTTTTCTTTCTTTTTTTTTTTGTCTTTTTGCCTTTTCTAGAACCGCTCCCATGGCATATGGAGGTTCCCAGGCTAGGGGTCTAATCGGAGCTGTAGCCGCTGGCCTACGCCACAGCCACAGCAATGCAGGATCCGAGCCGCGTCTGCAACCTACACCACAGCTCATGGCAACGCCGGATCCTTAACCCACTGAGCGAGGCCAGGGATCAAACCCGCAACCTCATGATTCCCAGTCAGATTCGTTAACCACTGAGCCACGGCAGGAACTCCTTACCTCTTTGTAACTTCATGATATATACAAGGGCCACTCATTACAATATACTCCCTTCAGACTGTTCTAAGCTATCCAGGGAGGTGCTTGCCGCTTGCAGAGGAAAATAATAAAAGCTGTCATTGAACATGGGCATCTCTCTCTGTTTGCTGCCCACCCTTAGATGCCGTCCTCCTCGATGCTGAGACCAGGTCTTCTGGATCCTTTGTAACTCAAAGTCTTGGGCACACCACAAACCCCCTCTGTAGTTGTTGGATAAGCTCATGAATGTTTTCTATGAAGATGGAGATGCCATCTCCACCCCCTTTCAAGGGAGCTTTGGAGGTGATGCTGCAAAAGTGGGTTGTCCTCAGCTCTCTGGGGAACTTGACTGCCCCTGACCTTGGAGTCAGGCTCATTTCCTACCCCACCGCCAGGGAATGATTCTCAGAAGGCTTTCTAACCACACAAGGAGCAAAGATGACAAGAAGAGGGGCAGGACTCTTCCAGGCTGGTGACAAATGATGAGGAAGGTCTGTGTTAGCTCGCTCTGCTCTCAGGGCTGCATCCTCCACTCTGCAAGGCTGACTCCAGGGGATCTGGACAACTGCCCATCTTCCAAGGCAAATAAATGCTATGTCCTTGGAGAACTCTTTAAAGTGTTTATTTGGTGGCTTTAAGGATACAAGTTCCCACAAGGATCTTTCCCTGTTGAGTTGCCCTGAGTTCCAGGCACCGCTGTGCCCCCCACCCCTTCTCCTGGACACTCGTGACTCTACAGCAGTGAATTTGAACTTGGAGGCTCACGGTTTATTTGTATTGGCCATCCACACTTCCCGAGATGCTGCCAGTGCAACAGCCTGTCCCATCGTTTGCTGTGTGCTTAGAAAACAGCCTGGGGGAGTGTGTGGAAGCTTCCTTTCTGCTTCTGCTCTGCTATAAAATGTGCCATTTTGAGAAAGCAGGGGACCGTGCTGCTATCACTTGTGGGGAAAATTGCAGGAAACGGAAGTGTCACATTACCCGAATATTGAAGTAATGACGACTGCTCATTATAACGTGGTCACTAATGTTTCTTTCGCTCCCCTCTCAGCATCTAAAAGTACAACAGCTGGAATTCGCATCGTGGCTCAATGGGTTAAGAACCCGCCGCTGTCTCTCTGAGAATGCGGGTTCCATCCCTGGCCTCGCTCAGTAGGTTAAGGATCTGGAGTTGCCGCATGCTGCCGTGTAGGTCGCAGATTGGCTGGGATCTGGCATTGCTGTGGCTGTGGTGTAGGCCATCAGCTGCAGCTCCAATTTGACCCCTAGTCTGGGAACTTCCATATGCCACAGGTGTGGCCCTAAAAAGGAAAAAAAAATATGCAACCGCCACATACCAGAGACTGCTTCATCCTCTCTAAATGAGAGAGTTGGCTTTGTTATATCTAAAGATCTACTCGTCTCTAAGGAATTCAAGAATTTTATAGCAAAAATACATCACATAGTGAGGATATTTTAGAAGTTTGGGTTAGTGTTCTGCCCTCCCCAACTCAGGATTTCATAGAAACTCCTAGCACTCATTACGCAGAATCATAATCAAGGGAGTTCCTATCGTGGCTCAGTGGTTAACGAATCTGATTATGAACCATGAGGTTGCGGGTTCGATCCCTGGCCTCGCTCAGTGGGTTAAAGATGTGGTGTTGCCGTGAGCTGTGGTGTAGGTTGCAGACTCGGCTCAGATCCAGCATTGCTGCATCTCTGGTGCAGGCTGGCAGCTACAGCTCCAATTAGACCCCTAGCTTGGGAAAAGATTGGGTTTGGCCCTAGAAAAGATTTAAAAAAAAAAAAAAAAAGAATCATGATCAAGAGAATATTAAGAGTTTTAAGTGACCTATTGATTAAAAACACCATACAAAATCAAAACCACCTGAAAACTACAGAAACATGGAAAGAAGACCAACGAAAGATGTAGAGACATTGATGTCTCTTCTATTAACCAGCAAAAGTCAGTTACAGGCAGTGCCTGTCGTGGCTCAGCGGAAAGGAATCTGACTAGTATCCTTGAGGCTGTGGGTTCGATCCCTGGCCTCGCTCAGTAGGTCAGAGATCTGGCATTGCCGTGAGCTGTGGTGTAGGTCACAGATGGGGCTCTGAGCCCGCATTGCTGTGGCTGTTGTATAAGCTCCAATTCGACCCTTAGCCTGGGAACTTCCATATGCTGTGGGTGCAGCCCTAAAATGAAAAAAAATCATTGACAAAGCCCAGTTACAAAGCTCAGCCTTCCCAGCCACAGTATCAGTAATACCAAATAAATAAATAAATAAAAATAACTTGGAGAAAATCTTATTAAAAATGCACGGAGAATATATTCTATCTCAGTATCTACATAAGCTGAGGGAGAAAATATTTCTGGGTGATAAGACTGAGAAGATTAAAGTATTGTAAAAAATGGCAGTTCTTCCCCCAAAGCATTGGAGTGTTCTCATTTTTTTGAAATTTTAATTTAAAAAAATGTATTGAAGTATAGTTGATATACAATGTTGTTAATGTGTTAGTTTCAAGTATACAGCAAAAGGGATACTTTTTTAGATTCTTTTCTTTTTTTCTCTTTTAGGGCCACATCTGTGGCACATGGAGGTTCCCAGGTTCGGGGTCAAATTGGAGCTGCAGTCGCCGGTCTACACCACAGCCACAGCCACAACAGATCCAAGCTGCGTCTGCAACCGACACCACATCTCACGGCAATGCAGGATCCTTAACCCACTGAGTGAGGCCAGGATCGAACCTGCATCCTCATGGATATTAGTCAGGTTCATTACTGCTGGGCCACCAAAGGAACTTCATAGACTCTTTTCCATTACAGATTATTAGAAGATATTGAGTATAGTTCCCTGTGCTAGACAGTAGGCCCATGTTGGTTATTTATTGTATACATAGTAAACCATAAAAGATAGATCCTGCCTATGATTTAGAGAAGCATTATAGATATAGGTAATGGTGGGGGGTTTTCTGGAACTTGAAAAAGTTAACATAAAGTTTGTCTGGAAGATTGAGTGACTGAATAAGAACAGTCAGTGAACAGGAATAGTGTAGGTCTTATCTACAAAAGGTCCTTTCTGTGATTTAGAGAAGCACTACAGACATTTAAACAAAAATAAACAGGAGAACTGAGAACCCATGAACAGCTCTTATTACAAGGAAGTGTACATTTTATAAAAGTGACACCACAAATCAGTGGTGGCGGTGTTTATCTTTATTTTTATTTTTTATAGCTGCACTCATGGTATATGGAAGTTCCTGGGCCAGGATTGAATCCGAGCTGCAGCTGCAACCTACACTGTTATCCTTTAACCTGCTGGGTGGGGCCAGGAATCGAACCCACACCTCCACGGTGCCCTGAGCCGAAGCAGTTGGATTCTTAACCCATTGCACCACAGCAGGAACTCCAGGGGTGGTATTTTTTAAAGAAATGGTGCTAGCAAAATTTCTTGACATTTTGGAAAAAATAATGTTGGTTTCTTATCTCATATCCCTAATAAATTCCATATGAATTCAGTAATAATACATGGAAGATGACCCCATAAAAATAATATAGGTTAAAACTTGATACCCTCTCAGGAATGACAGTCCAGCATAAAAAAAATGGAAGACGTCAAAGAAAAAAAATCTGTTTAAATTTTGAACACCTTTATAAGTTAAAACTTTTTCAAATAAAAAGGCCAAAAATAAACTGGGGCAGAAATGTTGGCATAAATTTCCAGCTGCCTAAAATGTGCTGGCTTTGCCTTGGCCTTCCATTCCGAGGGGGAACAGGCTACTTGTGTTAGTGTGGGCTGCTCGGCTTTTATTCCTGCTTTCAAGATCCATGTGTCAGAGACACGGAAACACCTCATGTGGCGATTCCACCATTTACCTTCTGAACATCTCTGTAACATATCTCAATATTTTCATGCCTAAGAACCTCATCATGGTAAGGGTATTTTTAGAAGTGTATTATTTTAGATTTAGATTTTAAAACTGGAAATGTGATATGGTCTTTTTAAGGGAAGTTTGTTCATAGACGTCTCAGGGAGGCAAAACATGGAATTTCAAGGAGTGAACTTGACCAAATTTCAAGTGGATAGTTGATGGGAACAAAGGCCTTCACTGAGAAGGGGCCATTCATCCCTTGATAGGACAAGAGGTCCCTGCATGCACATGAGTCGCTGGAAGGTGAGTGAGGCCAGCACTCTCTGACTTGGTCAGTACCTGTAAGGTGTGACTTACCTGCAAACAAAAATCTAAGAATTATTCGTCTGTTCAGTTCCAATATAAAACCAGGATCAATTTTTACTTACAGCAACTATCTATGGGATGTGTACAATAATAAAATCATAGCCACAGGCATACATGCTTGTCAGAAGGAAATAAAATCTGGTTAATTTGTAACTTCTGATCAAGATGGAGCAACAGAAACCAGATTTACCCTCCTGCCTGAAACAATCCTAAAACCCAAATGAAACACATCACACAGCCATTTTCAAGGCACTGGACATCAGGCAATAAAGAATAGTAATCCTAAGAGGTGGGAAATGGACAAGGCGAGCCCTCTGATGACCCCAGCTTCTGCCATGAGAGGGTTGCAAGGCCATGGTGAGGAGACAGAAGACCCCGGCGGTGTTCAGTGGACTCCCTTGGTAACCAGAGCTCTACTGCATCAGCAGAGTTGAGAGTGTGGGAGAACAGGGTACCCAGCGTTTGCAGAAGTAAGTGCCAGAGAGAAAAGTCACATGGAGAAAAAATTCCTGAGGTTTGTGGAGGGTCTCCCCCAGGAATTCAGAAGAGATGTTCCTTGGTGGTGAAGGATTAAGGATCCAGGGTTGCACCACTGTGGCTCAGGATATTGCTGTGGCAAG
Source organism: Sus scrofa (assembly GCF_054392235.1). Taxonomy (NCBI): domain Eukaryota; kingdom Metazoa; phylum Chordata; class Mammalia; order Artiodactyla; family Suidae; genus Sus; species Sus scrofa. The sequence continues at coordinate 7,299,249 of NC_139383.1, forward strand.
GGTTCAATCCCTGGCGCAGGAACTTCTGCATGCCGTGAGTGCAGCCAAAAAGAAAGAAAAAAAAAAAAAGAATTTAGCAAAGTACTGCTAGGCACATGCGCATGAGGTAACTGTGAAGCTGAGCAAAGAACTGTCTGAGCAGATTAGTAGGAAGGCTACTCACACAGGGACAGAAAAAGTGCCTGTCCCCAGGAAAAACTAATTAATGGGTCTTTGGGTAGGGCACTCAGAGTCATATTTTTTCAGTACTGTGGAATTACTAGCCTGAGACTAAATGCTGCTCTGTTCCAACTAAATTCTGGAAAGCAAGAACAAAAAGGATCAATTTTTTTCCAGGTAATTTAACTGCATCACAAAATAAAGCCCAAGAATATTAAATATAGAAAATAGCACCAAACTAAGTAAGTTTCACCCTGCCTGCCAAGAAACAGGAAAATATCTACAAGGAGAAAAATCAACCCATCGAAACTAACCCAGAACTGATTAAATGATAGAATTAGCAAACAAGGACATAAAACAGTTATTCTGACTGTGTAACTGTATTCTCGATGTCCAAATCAAACATCTAGAGATGGAAGCTGCAAACTATTAGATAAAAATACACTGGATATGATCAACAACAAATTAGACATTGCAGAATTAAAGATTAGTGACTTTGAAAACAGCAATAAAAGCCATCCAAAATAAGACAATAAAGAAAAAGAGAGAGAACTTAAAAAGATGACAAAATCATCAGCCAACTATAGGACAACTTCAAATGACCTAATATATGTATATTTGGAATCCCTGAAGAAGAGTAGAGAAAGAAACGCAAGAAAAAATTTTTTAAAGAAATAATGAATGAAATTTTTCCAAATTTGGTGAGAAATATAAACCCACAGATCCAACATGTTGACCGAACCCTGAAGACAAAAACATCAAAAACATCACACCAAGGTACTTCATAATCAAATTTCACAAGCCACCAATAAAGACAAAGTCGGGAAAGCAGCTGAAGAAAAAGATATAATACACAGGGGAACAAAGATAAGGATGACAGCAGATTTATTTTTGGAAACAGTGCAAGCAAGAAGATAGTAGAGCAGTATCTTCAAAGTGCAGGCATATCTTGGAGATATTGCACATACAGTTCCAGACCACCACAATAAAGCAAATATTGCAATCAAATGAATCACATGAATTTTTTGGTTTCCCAATGCATATAAATGTCATATTTACACTGCACAGTAATCTAGTAAGCATGCAATAGCAATAGACTGAAAGAATGACGTACAATGTATTTAATTTAAAAATACTTCATGGCTTAAAAATGCTAACCAGGAGTTCCCGTTGTGGTGCAGTGGTTAACGAATCCAACTAGGAACCATGAGGTGGCGGGTTCGATCCCTGGCCTTGCTCAGTGGGTTAAGGATCTGGTGTTGCCATGAGCTGTGGTGTAGGTTGCAGGCACAGCTCAGATCCCGCGTTGCTGTGGCTGTGGTGTAGGCCAGCGGCTACTACTTCGATTCAGTCCCTAGCCTGGGAACCTCCATATGCCGCGGGAGCTGCCCAAGAAAAGGCAAAAAGACAAAAAAAAAAAAAAAAAAAAAAATGCTAACCATTATCTAAGCCTTTGGTGAGTTGTAATATCTTTACAGTAATAACATCAAAGATCACTGATCACAGATAATCATAACAGATATAACAATCAAGAAAAAGTTTAAAACATTTTGAGAATCACCAAAATAGGATGCAGAGACATAAAGTGAGCAAATGCTATTAGAAAAAGGGCACCAGGAGTTCCCGTCGTGGCACAGTGGTTAATGAATCCGACTAGGAACCATGAGGTTGCGGGTTCGGTCCCTGCCCTTGCTCAGTGGGTTAACGATCCGGCGTTGCCGTGAGCTGTGGTGTAGGTTGCAGACTCGGCTTGGATCCCGCGTTGCTGTGGCTCTGGCATAGGCCAGTGGCTACAGCTCCGATTAAACCCCTAGCCTGGGAACCTCCATATGCCGAGGGAGCGGCCCAAGAAATAGCAACAACAGCAACAACAACAACAACAAAAAAAAAAAAAAAAAAAAAAAAAAAGGGCACCAATAGACTTGTTCAACATAGGATTGCCACAAATCTTCAACTTATAAAAAAAATATTGCAAAGTACAATAAAGCTAAGTGCAATAAGGTGACATATGCCCGGACTGAAAGAAAAAAGACCTCAAAGCTAAAATTCTATTCCCCCAAAACTACCTTTCATAAATTAGGGAAAGGGGAGTTCCCGTTGTGGCACAGCAAAAAGAAACCCAACTAGGAACCATAAGGTTGCAGGTTTGATCCCTGGCCTCACTCAGTGGGTTAGGAATCCAGCATTGCTGTGAGCTGTGATGTAGGTCACAGATGCTGCTCGGATCCTGCTTTGCTGTGACTGTGGTGTAGGCCAGCAGCTGTAGCTCCAATTAGACCCTTAGGCTGGGAACCTCCATATGCCGCAGGTGCAGCCCTAAAAAGCAAAAAAAAAAAAAAAAAAAAAAAAAAAAAACAATTACAGGAAGGTAATTCCTGTCCTGCCTCAGTGGTTATTAAACCCAACTAGTATCCATGAGGACTCGGGTTTGTCCCTGGCCTCACTCCATGGGTTAAGTATCCAGCGTTGCCGTGAGCTGTGGTGTAGGTTACAGACTTGGCTCGGATCTGGCATTGCTGTGGCTGTGGTGTAGGCCAGTGGCTATAGCTCTGATTCGACCCCTAGCCTGGAAACCTCCATATGCCATGATGCAGCCCTTAAAAAGACAGAAGACAAAAAAAAAGTGGGGGGATTAAAACAAACATTCTAAATTTCAAAAAACTGAGGAGTTCCCGTCGTGGCGCAGTGGTTAACGAATCCGACTAGGAACCATGAGGTTGTGGGTTCGGTCCCTGCCCTTGCTCAGTGGGTTAATGATCCGGCGTTGCCGTGAGCTGTGGTGTAGGTTGCAGATGTGGCTTGGATCTCGAGTTGCTGTGGCTCTGGTGTAGGCCGGTGGCTACAGCTCCGATTCGACCCCTAGCCTGGGAACCTCCATATGCTGCGGGAGTGGCCCAAGAAATGGCAAAAAGACAAAAAAAAACTGAAAAAAATTCACTGCCTTCAGAGCCACATTAAAAGAAATTTTAATGGAAGCTCTTGAGGCAAAAGGATAGTGAAAGCAAATGGAAATTCACACCAGTGGTTTTTCAAGCTCGGTGCTGTTGCTATGAGAAGCTGGATGATTCTCTGTTCTGGGGACTGTCCTGTGCGTGGTAGAATGTTTGTCAACACCCACCTCTAACCTCTGGATGTTTAATAGTAGCTCCCCTCGGTTGTGATGCCCAAAAACTGTGTCCAGACTTTGCCATATGTCCCTGATGGGCCAAAAATCACACGCAGAAGAGAACTCATGACGTACACGGAGGAAGAAGGGGAATCAGTGATAACATTACATTGGTAAAGATGTAAAATTGTTTTCTTCTTATTTAAAAGACTTTTGATGTCATATGGATAAACAACAAGGTACTACTTTATAGCACAGGGAACTACATTCAGTATCCTGAGATAAACCATAATGGAAAGACTATCTTAAAAAGAATATATGCATATATATGTATAACTGAGTCACCTTGCAGTACAGCAGACATGAACACAAACGGTAAATTAACTATACATCAATAAAAAAGATTCTTGACAATGTAAGCAAAAATAATGTCTTGTCAAATTTTTTTAACTTTGAAAACAAAAAGCCTTTTTTTGGGGGGGGCACGTGGAAGTTCCTGGGCTAGAGGTAGAATTGAAGCTGCAGCTGCTGGCCTATGCCACAGCCTCAGCAATGCCAAATCTGACCCGTGTCGGCAACTTACACCAGAGCTTGTGGCAATGCTGGATCCTTAACCCACTAAGCGAGGCCAGGGATCAAACCCGCCTCCTCATGGATACTAGTCAAGTTTGTTACCACTGAGCCACAACAGGAACGCCCCAAAACAAAAAATTTTTTAACATTTAAAGCTTTTAGACAAACAAACAAAAAAGACTGTGGATTTTCACAAGATGTGGGGCTTAAGTAAAAATGTGGATTAGCAATAGCATGAAAGCCAGGGGTTCTTTTTTTTTTTTTTTTTTTTTTTTTGGCTTTTTAGGGTCACACCCATGGCCTATGGAAGTTCCCAGACCAGGGGTTGAATCAGAGCTATAGCTGCCGGCCCACACCACAGCCACAGCAACAGCAATGCAGGATCAGAGCCATATCTGACCTACCCCACAGTGCACAGCAACGCCAGATCCTTAACCCACTGAGCGAGGTCAGGGATCGAGTCCGCCTCCTCCTGGGTCCTAGCCAGGTTCATTAACCACCGAGCCATGAAGGAAACTCCCAAGCCAGGGGTTCTAACATCACACATGCTTATGCTGTATGGAAGTCCTGCAATACCACTTGAAGTATGTGTATGATAAACACTAAAGCAACCACTAAATAGCAAAACAAAAGTTTTAGCTAATAAGTCAACAAAAGAAACAACATGGAGTAATGGCAAGCAATTGATCCAAAATAAGGGAGAAAACAGGGAAAAGGGAACGAAAAACAGGCAGGATAAACAGCAAGATGATCAACTTAAATCTAGTTGTATAAATTATCACATTAAATATCAATTATCTAAAGATCTTAGCGTTAAAGAGTTAAAAGGCACAGATTGTCAGAGAACATAAATACGGCAAAATTCAATTAAAGGCTTCTATAAGAAACACACTTTATGTGTATTCATATAAACTAAGGACTAGAAGGCAAGTTTCTTAATCTGATCATGAGGGTCTACGAGTAACTTACAGTTCATATCATAATTAACTGTGAAATACTAATTGATTTACTCCTAAGATTATTAATAACAAAATAAGATGTCTCTCCTACCTACTTTTATTTTGGGGTGTGCTCATGGCATGTGGAAATTCCCCAGACCAGGGACTCAACCCACACCACAGCAGTGACTCGAGCACAGTCGTGACAATGCCAGATCCTTTAGCCACTAGGCCACCAGGGAACGCCTCCTCTATTTACTTCTATTCAAAATTGTCCTGGAGATGCCAAGCAGCTCAATCAAGCAAGAAAAAGAAATAAAAACCATCCAGACTGGAAAAGAAGTAAACTGTCTTTATTTGCAGATGACGTGATTTTAATTTTTAAAAATCTAAAATTAATAGTGATTTTATCATCGTTGCAAGATACAGGGCAAATATGCAAGATATGTTTATATGCTAGCAACAATCAACAGTTAAAATTAAACATCATTTAAAATGGCACCAAAAATAAGAAAATACAAAACTTGATGAAAGCTGTGCAAGTCCTCTATATGGAGAATTTACAAGAGACTGATGAGAAAAATTAAAGATCTAAGCGAGAGTGAGATATGCCATTTTTATACACTGAAAGACTCAATATTGTTAAAATTTTAACTCATACTACATTGATCTGTAGACTCAAACAATCTCTATCAAAATTCCAGGAAGCTTTCCTTTCACAAGCAAATTCTAGCATTCATGTGGAAATGAGAACGCCCCAGAATAGGCAGAGAACTCTGGAAAAGAACAAAGGTGGAGAACTAACCCGACTCCATGTCAAGATTTATTCTAAAACTACACTGACGGAGGCAATGTGGTGTTGGCATAGAGATGGGCAAATAGACCAATGAGAAAGTCCAGCGTCCAGAAACAGACACATACGTTTATGGACAACAGATTGTGCCAAAAGTGTAGATGCATTTCGGTAGAGAACGTATAGATTTTTCAACTCATGACGTTGGAACAATGGGATATATCCTTTGCCAAGAAATTAATCTTGACACGCACCTCGTACCTGATATAAAAATTAGGTGTGAGGTCCAGCAGGGGGCGCCGGAGAGCAAGCAGGAGGCCAGGGTTGGGGGCGCGAGGGTAGGGGAGAGTGTGCCTGAGTTGGGGGGCGGGGGGGAAGTGAGGAGGTCCCGCAGGTCTTATTCTAGAGCGAGAAGGGGAGCTCCGGAGGATTTGCTGGATCAGAAACAGTAGGTGGTAAGGGGTCCAGGGAAGCAGAGAAAGCCCAACCCGGGTGAGAGCGGGTGGTGGCCTGAACCAGGGAGGGGGGCAGGAAGGATGGCGAGAAGCGTCCAATCTGGCATGTTTTACCAGCTGGAGCTGACGGGCTACCGGTGAGTGAAAGGGAAATAGGGGTCAGAAATAGCCATCAAGACTGACATCGAGGGGTTTGGCCTGAGCAACAGGAGAAATGGACTTGCCTTGAGTCCAGAGTCCAGATGTCTTAGCTCGCACACCTGCTTCAGAATTCCTTTCAAATAGTTGAACATCTGAGCCCATTTTTTTAAAAGGCTGTTAACAGAGCTATCTCAAGCGTAAAAATAAAACTTCATTTGCCACTTGATTAGTTGTCTACTTGAAAATTGGTAGCAGGAAGTTCCCTTCATGGCTCAGTGGTTAACGAACCCGACTAGGTTCCACGAGGATGCAGGTTCGATCCCTGGCCTTGCTCAGTGGGTTAAGGATGTGGCGTTGCCATGAGGTGTGGTGAAGGTGGCAGATGTGGCTCAGATCCTGTGTGGCTGTGGTATAAGCCAGCAGCTGTAGCTCTGATTCGACCCCTAGCCTGGGAACTTCATATGCTGTGGGTGCGGCCCGAAAAAGCAGAAAGGAAGGAAGGAAGGAAAATTGCAGCCAAAGAAATCTAAGGAAAAAAAATTTCACTAGAGAAAAAAAATTGAAGATGAGAAGTTCTTTTCTGGTCACAAACAGAGAAGCGGGTGAGAGAGACAAGAGTCTGGTTTTAGCTGCAATTAAAATGGATCCAGTTGGGCAAAAACAGTGCTTTGGGAGAGTATACTCTGAGAAGTTCTGCCTGTGTCATTTAATATTCATTCACTCATGGCGTCTGCTGCTCACAGTAAATTGATAAGCAGAGAAAAATAAGCTGGACCATCTCTGGGTCCTGACATGAGGACCAAGAGAGGGAGCTCGGAGGCCAGCAGAGCCACCATCGAGGGGGAAGAAGCAAAGGCTTGACCCCTAAGAGACAGGAAGATTGTCCGGGGCTACAGAGCTGCTGATCTGCAGGCAGAGGCTGGGGGGGGCTGGCGGGGGGGGGGGGGAATCTCTCTAAGGGACAGAAGGAAAGCCGGAGTGGGGCGGAGCAACTCCCTGCCTGTCAAAGATTCGGAGGGGAGGCCATGAGGTTTGGGCTCCATCTGCCCGCCCTGGACCCCCGGCTACTGGGTTACCTATAAAACCGTCCGCCTGTGAATGGAATCCAGAGCTTTGGACTCTCCTTGGTCAGTCCTCTTTCTGCTGTCCCATGCTGCCACGTCCCACGCTGTGCTGTGTAAGGAAAGGGACCAGGAGTTTGTCCTTGCCTTACCTGGACGTCAGCACAGCTCCATTTGGTTGACAATGAGAAGACGTAGGAATTCAGGGGAAAGAGATGGGGGCTTTGTGGGCGTAGGAATTCAGGGGAAAGAGATGGGGGCTTTGTGGGGCCTCCAGGCATCCTGATGATGCATTGACCTTTTCTTTTTTCTTTTCCTCTTCTTTTTTTTTTTTTTTTTTTGCCTTTTCAGGGCAGCGTCTGCGGCCCATGAACGTTCCCAGACTAGGGGCTAAATCAGAGCCGAAGCCCCTGGCCTTCACCACAGCTACAACCACAGCCACACCAGATCCAAGTGGCATTCTCAACCTACACCACAGCTCATGGCAGATCCTTAATTCATTGTGTGAGGCCAGGGATCAAATCTGCATCCTCATGGATACTAACCAGGTTCTTAACCCACTGAGCCACAATGGGAACTCCCTGACTCATTTTTTTTTTCCACCTCCAATTTTTAATTTGACTGGGGCTATTTCTTTCCTTCTCTTTCTCTCTCTCCTTTTATTTTTTTTTTAAATCTCCTGCAGTGTGTAGAAGTCCCCAGATCAGGGATCGGACCCTCAACACAGATATAACCAGAGCCACAGCAGGGACAATGCCAGGTCCTTAACCAGCTGAGCCACGAGGGAATCTGGAAGTTTCTGGGTTCTGCACAAAGCCAGCTCAAAATTCGTCATCTGGTACAGTGAGGACGCCTCACAATACGGAAACAGATCTTTTTACCAACTGGCAGGGTGGCAGCGTACACAGGTAGGCCGCCTGAGCCCGCGGGTGGCGTCAGCAGCATTCCGGAGCTGCCTCGCAGAGCCTCTGGGTCATTTCAACAACAGGCAAGCGGCAACACCTGCTGTGGCCGCTGGCACGGGCTGTGGGCAAGGATTTGCCCCATCAGCCGCTCACCAGTGTCATGGGAGACTCGTGAATTTCGTCACCGGCACACTGACATAAATTGGAGTTGAGCTAGAATGTCACTGGCCACTTGCTGGCTCGGGGGTCCGTGTCCAACCCCAGGCTGCTAGATTTCAGAGACAACAGCTCTGCAGTGTCAGAATCCAAGCCGCCAGGCAGGCCAAGTGACCCCGGGGAACCTGCGAGAAAGCGAACCCTCTGTCCCCCACGAAGGGCTGGGTACAGTCCCTACGGAGGAATATTCTGGAACCTGGCTCCACTCACCCTCTGCTGTCTCTCTCACTCGTTTGTCAACATGGTGGATAAAGGCGGATCCCAGGACCAGAGTTTCCAAATGTGAATTATCTGGTCTTTTCCCCCAGGTGTCTGAATCGTCCAACCAGAACAACAGATCTCAGTTAAAACCGGATGTTTTCATGGCGTGAACTTTAACTTTGGGTCTATTACAGCCGGTTATCAAAGGAACAAAAGCTGTGTACGGATTCATTTACTGTTTGGCAAGCAGGCGGTCGCCCAGTCACCAGCACCGTGGAAAATGATCAAAGCACAGAATCCCCTTGGCCTGGCTCACGGCTTTTTTTTTTAATTTCACAAGTGAAGGAGATGGAGAGAGAAGCAGATACTTTTTCCAAAAGAAAATGTGAAGCTTGGAAGGAACATTTTGGTTACTTAGAATCAACTCAATGAGTATCATTGAAATTTCACAAAAATCGTGGTTAAGTCCGCTGGAGACAACCCAAACAGGATGCACTTGCCAAGCCCAAGTTTGTCAATAGAAGCTACGTTATTTTGAGGGTCCGAGCCCAGGCCTCTGCTGCAAACAGGCCTGGGTGGTTAACTAACACTAGCCTGGAGGTTTTATTGCAGTTCCTTCAAAAAGAGCCCAAGAAGAGGCGCAGAAGAGCAGGGATGCTGTTCCAGGCTCTGCCTCTACACCAGCTGCACAGAGTGGCAGCAGGTCCTCTCCTGGCCCCCACGTCTCATCTGTATAAGAAAGGGTGTGGACCAGTAGTTCTCATCCCGAGACACCGAGCACCATCTGGGATATTGGGTTGGGATTTGGAGGGATGGGAATAGGTGTTACCGGCATCTAGACAGTAGAGACCAAGGATGATGCTAAATGAAAAACCTGGTTGCAACTGCTTTGAACTGGCTTTCCAACAAGGTAATATACAGCTCAGACCCCCCATGAGTCTACAGCGAGTTCAATGTACTTCTTCCATTTCAGATTAATTAATTTTTTTTTTAAGGCTGCACCTGTGGCACACAGAAGTTCCCAGGCTAGGGGTCGAATCAGAGCTGCAGCTGCCAGCTTACACCACAGCTCATGGCAACCCCAGATCTTTACCCCACTGAGCGAGGCCAGGGATTGAACCCGCATCCTCACGAACACTGTCAGGTTCTTAACCTACTGAGCCACGATGAGAACTCCCAAGTCCCTTATTTTAAAATTGTCTCTCAGATTATTTATCCTCACTGTAAGTCATAATTTTCATATATTCCAAAAAATATGTGGATAAGTAGCACTTTTTTAATGCTAAAAAAAAAAAACCAACAAAACACAATAGCATAACGTTTCCTAAGTCCTTGGGAATCGCCTTCTAATAAATATTCATGGCAGTTGGCAATGACTCCGGATCTTCCGGGGTGATCTGTGTCCCAGTGGTAAAATTAATCTTTTGAGACGCTACCTTAATAGTTGCTTGGATGACATTTGCTAAATAAATGATTCATTACATAACGTCCTTGGTGTTGAAAGAAACGCGAAGCTTCTGAAAGTCCTCGACTGTGGGAATGAGGGGGGCAGGCACTTCTGTGTACTGTTGCGGCTCACACACAGATTTTTAAAATAAGACAAAGCCAAACCTTTCCCCCACAAAAATGATCTTCCGCATTCATCTTTTCCAATCAAGTCTTTATTTAGAAGAAATGTGCATTTCCTCACTGGCTTCCCCACCTCCCTTGGTGCTTCCAGTGAACCCCCTGTAGCGTTGAACTTCTTGTATTTTATTATAAATGTTGCATTTGTCTGATCCTCTGGGCTTTAAGTTCCCTGAAGAAAAAGACCATGCATTCTTATTTCTCATCCTCCGCACAAGTAGGTATACAGTAGGCACATCATAAATACTAGCTGACCCTGATAGGTACAGCAGACTTAACAGACCTTCTCTGTGATGCTGGGAAATCCTGGATCAGTTCATTGTTGAATAGAGAACCAAGCTCAAAAGCAAGAAAAGCACATCCCTAAAGGCTAGCGCCATAGAAGGAATTCAAAATCAGAGAGGTGGTGAGCTCCCTGGTGGCTCAGTGGGTTAAGGACCTGACATTGTCACTGCTGTGGCGTGGATTTGATCCCTGGCCCAGGGAACTTTTGCATGCTGCAGGTGGTCCTTGAGTTACATCATGAGTTGAGTCCACAGAGTGCCATAAACCCCTTGGCACTGGGGGTTTAATGCTAAGGAAGAACAGAAGTCATGGATTCAACAGAAGTCATGGATTCAGGAGGTGATGAGCCGCCAAAACTAAGTTCTACCAATTAAGCGAAGGACTGGAGAAAATTCACTCCCCGAAGCACAAAAATAAGGAAATCTCAAACATATTTTTAATTTTTAAAAAATTTTTGGGTTTTTTACATTTTTATTAAAGGATAGTTGTTTTCATGTTGTGCCCATTTCTGCTGTACAGCAAAGTGACCCCGTCATACATATGTATATATGGATGTATCTATGAAGAATACGGATATAGGCTTTTTCTCATACTATCCCCCAGCTAAAACATATTTTTCGATGAGCCTGTTTGAAAAGTCTGAATATGTAAAGGAAGTATTTGAATGCATAATGTAAGAATACAAAATTACATTCAAAAAACAAGGAGACCGAAAAGGCACCCAATGGAAATTCAGGCCTTAAAATAAAATGCCGTAGACAAATTAAACTTGAGAGTAAGCGCAGCAGAAGAGAAATGCATCTGGGGCTCTCACACAGACCTCGACACAGAGAAACAGAGATGGAAAATAGACGAAAGAAATGGAGGAAGGAATGAAAATCTCCAACTTATCTATGAAGATTCCACTGCAGAGACCGTTGAGAGAATGGAGCAAGAACATATTTGAAGGGAAAAGAGAATTTTCTAGAATCGGAACCCCCACCTGACTCCTCCCCTCAGCGTGGTGGAGCTGCTGTTCTCTGACTCATCAGGCGAGACTGTCCTGCCGGCAACATCTCAGTCTCAGAGACCTAGTCTAGGAGATTCTGGAAGAGTCTGGCCTCCTGGTAAATCCTCTCTGCTCCGAGACCACGCCTGCAAACACCCTATCACATCTTACGTTTCTCTGTGACTGATCCCCCATCACCTGTGTTCTGCTTGTTTGTTTTGGCCAAGCCCCCAGCATGCAGAGGTTCCTGGGCCAGGGATTGAACCCGCACCACAGCAGTGACAACAGCACTGCGAGGCCACCAGGGAGCCCCTTTCCATCACACTGTTGTGTCTCCCCAACCAAGGCTGGTTTGGTTTCTTTGCACAGAGGACTTAAGCCGCTTCTGACAAATGCCTCGCTTGTGACAGAGGGAGCATGCGCACGGACAAAGGCCAGACTGGGTATCAAGACAGAACCCTGCAGCCATAGGTCCAGGAAGACAAACAACAGCCATTGGACCGAAATGGCCAGGACCTGAGTAATACCTGACAGCATCCCCGCTCCTTCTCCCAGCTTCCAGTTTAGGAGCCATCATAGGAAAGATGCACCCCTAAGCGACCACACGCTTGCCCAGCACCTGCTCACCCACCTGCAGCTTCCCCAGTTTTCTTGCGGTCCTCTGAAAACCGTGTTCTGAGGCTGCATGTTCCTTCTATTCCCGAATCAAAGAAACTCAACTCCGAAACTGGATCCGGAGGAAACATCTCAAATACAAACAAGGCCCTTTAATCAGTTGCCATCTTCTCTCATTTCCGTCGGAGCTTCCACATGCCAGGGGTGCCATCCCAAAATTACTTCCAAGTCCTCCCTCATCTTCTACTTAAATTTGTCTTTCTTAGGAAGATGAAGACTTTCCAGAGGAATTAATTCTCTGGGTGACAGACTTGATCATTTTTCTCTTAATGAAGGAGGGTGGTAACCCAAAGAGAGGAAGAGGACATAGTAGCAGTTGACCCGGGACCCACACACCTCACGCAGCCCGGCTTGGCTCCACCTGTATTAAGGTGGACATTGGAGAGAAAGAGGGGGGAGAATTTATAGGCGTTTCTGTTGTGATGATAGTTCTGTAGCAAACGAAGCGTTATGGGGAGTCTTTCTCTGTGCACATGACATTGAAGACTTTGGATTTACCGCTAGCCTATCACGAAGCCCTTCAATTAGGATGCTTAAAGGAACCCTGGGGAGTCAGTTTCTTCCCTTCTGTTCATGGATGAGGCTAGTTAGGCGGCGTCAGCCTGACCTCTCCAAGATGAAATTCCTCCTCCTCATTCATCTAATGAAGATTGATGCCCAGATTCATCATTTCGTGGGACTTTTAAAAAATCATCACACGTGCATAGATTTTTTTGAAACACATGTGTTCCTAGCCATGCGTTACTTACTCGTTTGTTTACTTAGTTAAAATTGGTTGGGATTAACGGGCGTTAGCCTTATGAATTCCCTTTGACCCCGGTCCACACACCTGCGGAGAAATCCCACCTCCTAAGCCGATGAGAGGATTAGCGGTATTACCCTCGGTGCTCCCGATAAACAGCCTCAAGAAATGATAACCTGTGCAAGGAGGAAATTGATCACTAATCCAGACGTTAACAAAAACACAAGCTGAGAGTTATGGAAATGGAACCATAAAGAGACTTCCCAGTCCTCAGCGGCATCCTGAACATTGAAAGGGTATTCCCTCCATCCTGATCAGATCCACTCTCTTAGAGGAAAGCTATCCATCTCTCTTTGGTTTTTGTTGTTGTTGTTGTTGTTTTTGTTGTTTTTGTTGTTGTTTTAAATTGGCTTAACTCACTCCTGGGTTTTGGTTAAATGCCTGTGGAAGTTCTGCTGTATTTGGACAATAACAAGGCGTTTGCTTTGGCACACAAAACCCCATGAAGGGAGAAGGTGGAGCTGCCCCATCAAATTGCTCTGAGCATAGAAGGCCAAGCACCTGTCTGAGCCTCAGGTTCACCCTGACTCGGAAGCCAAAGGCCCAACCGAATCCGCTGTGCCTTTTACGTAGGAGGTGATATAGTCAAACAGTATCTGGGAAGAAGGAAACTTCGTCACCAACTGTCCGGCTCTTTGAAAAATCACATTTCCCTCCAGCTCTTCAAATGAACCCAGGACGTCAGCCAGGTTGCCCTCGTGGTTTGGTGTCTTGTATTTTAAGGCACAGGGTCCAGGCATTTTGTGCACCCCCTTCCGCCCCCCAGGGCCTGGAGCCTGAGCTAAGAGGGAAAAGAGGGTGCTAGGGGTGGGAGGGAGCCCTGAAACCTTGTTCCTGCCCTCGTAGGGCAGGCCCCCTGACCCCACGGCCTGTGTTAACTCCACCTTCCTGGCTTAAAGGAAACAAGCTCAGAAACATCATTTTGTGGGGAAAAGAGAACCAATGAAGAGAAACAAAGCAGGAGATTCTGACGATGAAGGAAGCCCAAGGAGAGTCCCCATCAGGCCTCCCTGGGTGGGAAGGGCACTGTAGCGGGCTGACGGCCGAGGTGCCGGGGTCAGCCCAGCTCTGCTCGAGAAGGCAGCACCCAGCTCTCAGCGCCTGGGGGACCCCCACTGGCGCTCCATCCTGGACGCTGCACATTCAGGGGAGAAACCAGCGCTCACATCGGGGTGGTCCCTGGTGGAGAAAAACTGGACACCTGCCACCTGGAGGGGCATTTACCGTGGAAAAGAGAAGGGTCTGAGGTCGAGGAAAGCCGTCTTCTAAGAACTGGACGTTCTGTGGGGGACAGTGTTAACCTAAGCTATCTCCCCCGCAACAAAAGAACAATGTCATGAGGGTGGAAGATTCTGGAAGAGGAATCAGCGATGCCCACTGGAACAGCGGGCTCCCCGGCACAGGAAGCATCAGTGGATGACCTGGGACAGATGTTTCTGAGGAATTAAGCATCAGACGGTGCTGTTCGATGTTTTCTGAGGTCCTTCCACCCACAGGCTCCGTGAGGTCACGATTCTGGGTCAACACAGGTCTCCTGCCGCTCTGGCCAGTGTACGCAGAAGGACAGCGGGGCGGGGAAGCGGCCGAGGTCAGGGCAGGATGGGGTGGGGGGAGGGGGGGGAGTTGGTGAAGAAAGTCTGGTGGCCGCTGACTAGGGGCAGGTTCCCACTCAGCTGCTCTCTGACCTGGCTACCATCACCAGTTTACATGCGGGGAGCCAGCCGAGGTGACACAGAGGCTCTCACGACAGGCTGGACACAGCTCAGCTGTGTGGACCCCCCCGGTCTGGCCTCCTCTGCTGCCATCCCCCCTGCGAGCACCTGGAGGACACACGACCTTCCTCACCCCGAGACAACCTGCTTTCAGGCACCCTGGTCTCAGGCGGACTCCAGCTTACCTGCAGCAGCACGGACCCCAGGCCACATCGTGCCTTTTCTCTAGGTCAGGGGGCTTGTCCCTGGTGGGACGCACAGCTCTAACCACCCACAGTCTGGCGGGGAGCTCAGAAGTCGGCCCAGGCCCTCCTCCCTCCTCCATGCTGCCAGCAGGCAGCACCTGGGGACAATAGTTATTTAGGTACATTCCAAAGTAAACAGATAAAAGACGGAGAAATACTCCGACACTCATCACAATGGGTCGTCATATTACATGGATTAAAGGATCATTCGGCGCTGGATTTGCTCAGCCCCCTGCCGCGGTTCTGAGGGTGTGAGCGCTCCCCCACGAAGACCGGGGTGGGTGCCCAGGAGACTCGCATTGTCAGCGTGGCGTCAGCCCCACTGCTCTGTTCCCTCCCTCTTGGGGTTTCTCCCCCGCCCCACCCGCGTGGCTTCCATGGAGGGCCCGTCTGTCACCTCAGGAGGATGGGTTTATGGTGGGCATGGCTCCTTGGCTGGTACCTCAATGCTAGTGTTGGATGGCCCAGCAAGCGATTGCTCTGAGTGGGCTGAGATCCTGCCCGCCCTTTCCCGGATGGTTGCTGCAGGTGATCACGGGATTTTAGCATCGCGCCTTCTTGGCAAGTGAGGCTCTGCTTGCCCTGCACCTGGTGCCCTTTGCTCAGAGCGTGAAGATCGGGCATCTTGAAGTGAACCGTGTCCACGTCAAATCCAGGGTGCAGGTGTTTGTAGGGTTTCCTAGGAAGGGGCAGTCAGGACCATCTCTGGGCTCTGGGATTGGAGTCAGGTTTGGGGACCTTGGGCCCTTTTTCACTTGCCACCTCCTACGTCACTTCCTGAGAGTGACAGCAGACAGGGGAGGCATGGGGACACCCTTGCTTTGGCTCTGACTCATCCTTCACGGGCTGGCTGACCCTAAATTCTCTGACCCTCTGTGTCCTCTTCCATAAAATAGAAACATTCACATCTGCCCCCCAAGGATGGTCTCTGGATGACAGGAGAAAAGTCACATGGGCACGACTCCTCAAAGGCTGCCCGCAGCAGGGCACACACTCAAGAGACGCCAGCATCCTTCTTCCCTCCCCTCCTCCCTGTCAAGCTCTCTGCCACTTGCCAGTCCTCCTCTGGTTTCTGCCATCGGCACCTGGGGTCAGAGAAGAGGCTGGAGGTGGGGGTCGGGGAGTAAGAGGAAAGCACCTGCTGGCCGTGCCTGACCCCTGGGAGAAACCATAGACCGGCGGTCTCCCCACGTCGCCATGGCAATGCCCACATCTCTACTGTGGGAGGGGCTGTCGCCTCGAGGAGTCGTGCAGGTAGTTCTGGAGGTGAGAGCTGGGCCAGTAGGTAGAGAGCAGGGGACAGGACTGGCGTGACAGAAGCTGGGAATGTTGGGCCGTGAAGCTGGCAGCCCCGAGATTCAGCGGCTGTGTGTTGACGGCCCTGTCGAGGGATCCACACAGTTGACAGAGGTGGGACTGGGTGACAGCTCGTCACTGCCAATTGCTCCCGACTGGGGAACGTCCAGGGCACTCAGCACCCCTGTTCAGAAGATGAAACCACACTGAAGAATTACAGACAGCAACTCGGAAATCGATGTTTTGTCCGACGGCATTCTGGGATTATTTTATGAGACAATGTGATTTGGGACTAACGAGAGACTGACTTTTTTAAAAAGCTTAAAGAGGAATGAGAGTCTCCCGGCAGAAAAGATAAGGCAACAACAACAACAACAAACCCTTATCTTTAACTTCCACCTCCAGGAGAGTGGCGTAGATGGCACAATTCAGCTTATCTGTTGTTTATGTTATTAATGATTTTTTTATCTTTATTTGAAAAAAAAAATCTCTCTAGTTCTGGAGCATTCCTGAGCAAAGAACTGGAACACCTCTCTGGATGCAGACAACCAGTCAGGACCTCATCTCCTGGAAATCCTTCCCGTTATCCATTATCCAAAACCGCTGTGGGATGAGCCACAGCTTCCCTGGTCTGGCATTTTCAGTCTGTGACACTTTATTAGGTTAGAAGCCAAGACCCCTGCTCACCACATTCTGCCCTTGGCCTTGGCCACTCACGGTACCACCAGCAATTTAATCCAGGTGTCGGAGTTCCCCTTGTGGCTCAGCAGGTGAAGAACCCAACTAGGATCCATGAGGACTTGGGTTCCATCCCCGACCTCACTCAGTGGGTTAAGGATCTGGCGTTGCCATGAGCTGCGGTGTAGGTTGCAGACACGGCTCAGACCCGTGTTGCTGTGGCTGTGGTATAGGCTGGCAGCTGCAGCTCTGATTCTACCCCCAGCCTGGGAACTTCCACATGCAGCAGGTGCAACTCTAAAAAGAAAAGAAAAAAAAAAATCCAGTTCTCGTTTGTTTTGTTTTGCTTTGCTTTTTCCTATCGAACCGTCAGTGGGTATATCTGGGTGGATGCGCTCTGAACTCCTGCAGCTCTGTGACAGCAACACCCCCCAGTCTTGGTTCTCTAGAGTCTGAACCCACTCACTCCATCTAGGGCAGGTGGCAGCAGTCCTCCCATCCTTCCACCATCAAGCAGAGCACCCTGGGGAGCCCGACAAAGCACAGAAGAGGTTGGCAGGGTCCCCACAGGCACCCTGGTTCTTGCTTTTTTAAGAAAACAAGAAGCTTGCCGCTGCCGTGGGGTGAAGGACCGCTCGGAGTTGCTACTTGCAGACCCTTGCGGTTCTGCCTGCAGATAACAGAACCCAATGGGAAAAAAAGAAAACAGGATTGAATTTTAGATTTTTTTCTTTTTAGGGCCACACCTGGGCGTATGGACGTTCCCAGGCTAGGGGCTGAATTGGCGCTTCGGCTGCTGACCTATGCCACAGCCACAGCAACTAGGGATCCGAGCTGCATCTTCGACCTACACCACGGCTCACAGCAACACCCAATCCTTAACTCACCGAGTGAGGCTGGGGATCAAAATCATGTCCTCACAGACACCATGTCAGACTCTTAACCCACGGAGCCATGATGGGAACTCCTTTTTTGTTTTGTTTTGTTTTTTAATGGTCACACTTACAGCATCTGGAAGTTCCGAGGCTAGGGGTCCAATCCGAGCTGCAGCAGTGCCAGAGCAACTCTGAATCCTTGGCCCACTATGGAGGCCAGGGATCAAACCCACATCCTCATGGACACGACACCGGGTTCTTAACCCCTGGAGCCATAATGGGACGTCCAGTTTCTGGTATTGGAATACGCAGGTGCGTCAGCCCTTCTGACGGGGCAGCTGCCACCGCAACAAGGATGCTTTCCCCGCCAGGAAAGACGTTTGCCTGTTTCCTTCACCTCTGGATGGACCCAACGCCCTCCTAAAGGGGCCTCCCAGACCACAGGCAGAACCACCTAAACGGCGGCAGAATGAGAACATTCCTGCCTGCATTTACATTTGACCTTCGTGTTTGGAGAACATTTTATTCTTTCCTCACAAACGGGTCAAGTGGTTTCAGGGTTCAAAGGCAAGCATGCCAGATTTTCATGCTTTCAAGAGCAGAATTATAAAATCCGCGAAGAGTCCAAACAAGCAGCCCAGCAGGTATCCGAGCACACTTGCTGTGGTTTGCAGAACGAGCCCAGCAATAGAATGTGCAAACCACCTCGGATGTGGAAGAGAGCTCTGAGCGCAGGTCGTGATTCCCTTTGCACTGGGAGAGCCAGGCCAAGAGTGCGTGTTTTCCCTGCAACCCCTTAGAGAAGAGGTTGGCTGTGTGGGTGAGATATGAATATTTTAATTTCCTGGACACTCCGTTTACTAGAGAAAGATTAACAGGTCTGTGATACGTGAAAGCACTCAGATTTCTCCCCGTGCGGTAGAGAGAAAGGATTGTGTGTGGGGTTGGCATGAGGTTGCAACCAACTCTGGGAGCAATGTTGCAATAAACTCAGCATCTCACCCCGTGACTTGCCAGGAGGTGGGGTGGGGGGGTGGTCAGGGGAGCCGCAGGAGGAGTCAGCCTGACCTGTAAAGGTCTGGACCAAAGCTGGGCGCCTTCTAAAGTAAACCAGTGCTCACCCGTTGACGCTTGGTCGCAGCCGTGCTGAGCTGCCCACAGCTCATCCCAGCGGCACCTGCAGCTCAGGAAGGAGCATCCGGAGCATCGGGCCAGGAAAATGCTGACGGTGGACGACATCCTAGAGCACACGGGGGAATTCAACTTCTTCCAGAAACAAACCTTCTTCCTTCTAGCTCTGCTCTCGGCTGCGTTCACCCCCATCTATGTGGGCATCGTCTTCCTCGGCTTCATCCCGGACCACCGCTGCCGGAGCCCCGGGGTGGCTGAGTTGAGCCAGAGATGCGGCTGGAGCCTGGCCGAGGAACTGAACTACACGGTGCCGGGCCCGGGGCCGGCGGGCCAGGCCTTCCCCCGCCAGTGCCGCCGCTACGAGGTGGACTGGAACCAGAGCACCCTGGGCTGCGTGGACCCGCTGGCCGGCCTGGCCGCCAACAGCAGCCACCTGCCGCTGGGCCCCTGTCGGTATGGCTGGGTGTATGACACACCCGGCTCCTCCATCGTCACCGAGGTAGGTTCGCATGGGACCTAGAAGGGACAGAGGAAGCCCATAGTGCAGCTTTTCTTAAGGAATTACCCAGGGGAGCCCAGACATGCTCTTTGGAGTTAAAATCCTAGTTTCCAACAAAAACCTCCAGGCTCTTATTTGTCTGGAGGGTGAGCAGGTTAGTTTAAACTTCAAATTCTGACAGTAATGATTCCAATGTACACAGGTCCAGGTGTAACAGACAGGCAAAAGCGTATCAGAATTCCTGGAAATAATGCCAGCAAAGGGGAAATTTTCAAGCCGCTTCTTTTTCTGAAAGCCCAACCTTCGCCTCCATTACTGGTAGCCCCTGGAATTCACCAGAACAGGGCCCTGCCGTGACACACTGTGCTTTGCGCTCAATGGCTAATTTCTTCTAATTTGCTCAAAGTGTCCATATCAAACCATATGGGATTGGAGCGGATGCTATGGGATTATTTTATTAAAAACTGCACTTGGCATTAACAGCTAATTGGGAAGCCTCTTTTTTAATAAATAGAAAAAGTGAATTGCTTCTATTGGAGGCAAAGCAAAAGGGGGGGATGAAATTATTCTGCAAATACAAAGAAAGCCAGTTGCTGGGCTTAATTTAAAAGGACTGCTTGGGGGAAGAAATAAACTGCTTGGATGTTGTGAAGATAATCTCTGTGAACAGGTGTTTAGGTAGAGAAGCATTTTCAAAGGATCTAAAGTGGTCTGAGAGTTACAGGAGATGTGGAGGATTATAGATTTAACATCCTACAACTTTGGAGGTTTCCAGGCCGATCTCACTCGTTCAGACTGAGGAAACCAAGGCCCAGAGCAGAGAAAAATTTTGCACGAGGTCACAGAGTGAAAAAACAAAAAACCAAAAAAAAAATGATAGCTGTTAGCCCTAGAAACCCTCCCTCCTGACCTCCAGGTCAGCACCTGTCCCTCCTTCAACACCACCTCTTGTGGTGAGAGGAGAGCACAGGAAACAGCTATTCGCAACTCTTTTTTTTTTTTTGTCTTTTTGCCTTTTCTAGGGCCGCTCCCTCGGCATATGGAGGTTCCCAGGCTAGAGATCGAATCGGAGCTGTAGCCGCCGGCCTGCACCACAGCCACAGCAACGCGGGATCCAAGCCGCGTCTGCAATCTACACCACAGCTCATGGCAACACCAGATCCTTAACCCACTGAGCGAGGCCAGGGATCGAACCCACGACCTCATGGTTCCTACTGCACCACATGACTAACCACTGCGCCACCACAGGAACTCCAGCAAGATACTCTTAATTCCCCGAATTTAAAGAGACAGCAAAGAGGCACCAAACAGCCCAACTCCCCCCCCCACCCCCCGCTGTCCCCCGCCCGGTGACACTCAGGTCCTTATGTGCGCTCCTCTTTGCCTCTGAGTATTAAAATTAGGAAGGAAAATGGTTTCGCGCATAAGTCATTAACCAATTTCAGCTGATTTAGCCCAAATAGAGGTTAGCCCAATGATGCAAAATAGACTGCAGGACACATCTTTCGCTTGTGTAAAGATTTATCTAAGCAAAAAACAGTTGGTTACTTGGCACTCAGCCAGGTCGGGGCAAGGCAAAGAACATCTCCTGAGGCCCCCGGGCTCCGTGGCGTCTAACCGGATTTTGTTTTCTTTCCCTTCTGACTCGGGACACCCCTCGGCCCTCGCAGTTCGACCTGGTATGCGCCAACTCCTGGTTGCTGGACCTGTTTCAGTCGGCTGTGAATGTAGGATTCTTTATCGGTTCTGTGGGCATCGGCTACATCGCAGACAGGTAGGTGCAGGGCAAAGGTGGTAGAATTTAAACAGTCCCAGGAGAGCGCTTGGATTCACCTGCCCGGACTGGAAGCCCATCCATTCCCAGAGCACACGGACCCCCAACTCCTGGTCTAATGTCGATTGTCGTGAGGCTTAGATTTCACCTGCGGCTTCCATAAGCATGACCGATGCGTCTAGTTTCTAATCTCGAGGGCCTCAGGGGGATGATTGAACCTTAGGCAGTGGTAGCTCTTGGTGCAACGTCCCGAAGCTTCGGGCTGGAAGGGAGAGCGATGGATGCTTTGATCCCAGTTCGTTCTTTGGCCTCATACCATCCACCCGGTCCTGTGCCTTTGGGGCTTCTGAGCTTCATCCTCTGCCTCCCTGTCCTGTACCTGAACCAGATAACTGCTGCTACCTATTGTCTTTTTTTTTTTTTTTGTCTTTTTAGGGTGGCACCCACGGCATATAAAGTTTCCCAGGCTAGGGGTCCAATTGGAGCTACAGCCGCCAGCCTAAGCCACAGCCACAGCAACACCAGATCCGAGCCACGTCTATGACCTACACCACAGCTCATGGCAAGGCTGGATCCTTAACCCACTGAGCAAGGCCAGGGATCGAACCCGCCCCTCATGGTTCCTAGTCAGATTCGTTTCTGCTGTGCCACAGCGGGAACTCTGTGTGTGTGTGTGTGTGTGTGTGTGTGTGCGCGCGCGCGCGCGCGGGCCTATTGTTCTTTTCTGAGCCCGAGGGGCCACAGAATTCCTGAATGGGGGCCCTGGGGCCAGATGTAATTATATTTATGGTACCTATGAGTCAATTTGGTGACAGGGAAACAGGGTGTCCTCTCAGTGGAGGTAACTATCTAATTCCGTTATGTCACATCTCCCGAGAGACCTCCCACGTGGAACGTTCGGCAAAGGGTCCTCTCTCATGGGTCGGGGTCTTCGGGAGCTGGTTGCCAGTGACACAGACTGATCCAGCTATTCCTGTGTCTCTTATTTATCCATCATTTTGTCATCCTGGATTCACCGCGCTGGATGTTCCTCTTTACTCTGTCGATGACTAATTAGCTATTTTAAGGAGTCCCCAAAAGGAAAGGAACAAAAAAAAATAAACAGCTTTATGTTTGATAAGCACCTCACATAATTTGGCTAGCAGGGCTCTTTATTTATTTATTTGCCTTTTTAGGACCTCACCCTCGGCATATGGAAGTTCCCAGGCTAGGGGTTGAATCAGAGCTATAGCCACTGGCCTACGCCGCAGCCACAGCAAGCCCAGATCCTTAACCCCTGAGCGAGGCCAGGGATTGAACCTGCATCCTCATGGATGCTCGTCAGATTCGTTTCCACTGCGCCTTGATGGGAACTCCAGGGCCAATTATTTAATATCCGTGATGTTGACTGTTTATGAGTGGTTTCCCCGTGCCAGGCCCTGTGGGCAACATAATGGAGGGTACCCTTCTCCATCATTAGTCACCTGGTGACATATGCTATATCGCTATATAATAAATGTACAACCTTGTACAATTTATTATGAAATAACTTATTTTAGGAGTTTTCGTCGTGGCTCGGTGGTTAATGAAGCTGACTAGGAACCATGAGGTTGTGGGTTCAATCCCTGGCCTTGCTCAGTGGGTTAAGGATCCAGCATTGCCGTGAGCAGTGTAGGTCGCAGACACGGCTCGGATCTGGCATTGATGTGGCTGTGGTGTAGGCTGGCAGCTGCAGCTCAGATTAGACCCCAAGCCTGGGAATCTCCACATGCTGTGGGTGTGGCCCTAGAAAAGGCAAAAAGACAAAAAAAAAAAAAAAAATAAAATAACATTTTAAAAAGTAATTATATTTAGAATTTATTTTGACTATAATTCCATGTTATAACTTGTAATCAAATAATTCCCTATATAGTTATGGATCTGGCGTTGCTGTGACCTGTGGTGTAGGTCACAGACGCAGCTCGGATCCATCGTTGCGGTGGCTGTGGTGTAGGCCGGCAGCTGTAGCTCCGATTGAACCCCTAGCCTGAGAACCTCCATATGCCGTGGGTGCAGTCCTAAAAAAAAAAAAGACAAAAGACAAAAATAAAATAAAATAGCATAACATAATAATTCCCTATTTGGTGTTTCTGTCGTGGCTCAATGGTTAATGAATCTGACTAGGAACCATGAGTTTGCGGGTTTGATCCCTGGCCTTGCTCTGTGGGTTAAGGATCTGGCGTTGCCGTGAACTGTGGTGTAGGTTGCAGATGCAGCTCGGATCCCATGTGGCTGTGGCTCTGGCGTAGGTCTGTGGCTACAGCTCTGATTCGACCCCTAGCCTGGGAACCTCCATATGCCATGGGAGTGGCCCAAGAAATGGCAAAAAGACAAAAAAAAAAAAATTCCCTATTTAATTCTAAAACAAATGGTAGACATTTATGCTTGTCCCCCTCCCACTATATCTTTGATAAACCCAAACCCAAACCTCTGAGCTTAGTATTAAATGTAGGTAGAATATCTTCTTGGATGATACTAAGCTGTCAGTCTGGATTAAAACTTGCAAATGTGTTAAAGATTAATAAGGACATGGAATTCCTGCCATGGCTCAGCAGTTAACAAACCTGACTGGGAACCGTGAGGTTGTGGGTTCGATCCCTGGCCTTGCTCAGTGGGTTAAGGATCCGTCATTGCCGTGAGCTGTGGTGTAGGTCCCAGACTCGGCTCGGATCTGGTGTTGCTGTGGCTCTGGCATAGGCTGGCAGCTGTAGTTCTGATTGGACGCCTAGCCTGGGAACCTTCATATGCTGCGGGTGCAGCCCTAAAAACCAAAAAAAAAAAAAAAAATTTAATAAGGACAGCTTCGTCAATCGCCTCCTCTGGGGAATCTGAATTTTCAAGGCCCCAAGCCCCCTGTGGCAGCAGGAGGGAGGGACGGTGACAGGGGGGGTGCTGGGCCACAAGCAGCCCCAGGTGTGACACCACTTCTGTATCCACTCAGACTCCGTTCAAGTCTCTTGCTGGCACTCTGTGTGGCCAAGAGCCTCAGGGGGTACAGAGTGAGGTCATTGGCTTGTACCTTTGTTTTCTTTTTTAGTGGCCGTGCCCGTGGCATGTGGAATTTCCCAGGCCAGGGATGGAATCTGAGCCACAGCTTTGACCTGGGCCACAGCTGCAGCAGTTCAGGATTCTTAACCCACTGTGCCACATCGGGAACTCCATCCACTTTGACTTTTATTGTCACAGAAGTGAGGACAGTGGTTTGGAGATGACCCTTTAAGTCAGGACAGACACCCTGACGAGGGGGGTCCAGAGTCCACCTGCTGCAGCAGGTGGCTGCCCAGCCCGCTGGCCCCTGCTCCCTCTCCACGCCTTCCTTCTCCGTAAGGAGCAGATTCCAACACTCAACGCGCCCGCACAGAAGTGACCGAGCCTCACGGCTGGTTAAATAAAGGAGTTAATTATTCTCATCCTACCCAAAGAGTAGGAGTCTGGGTGTACTTCTTTCCTGACTGCACATTCCTACCTCATAACCCAGTCAATTATCCACCTTCTTGGATGAGCTCATGACTCTGTCCCTCTGGCTGAAAACTCCCGTGCAAAGGTGATGACTCATTATTCTTCCACCCAAAGCTGTGAACCTACTTCCATTTCTTTTTCTTAACCCACCTGAAGTTTTGGTGGTTGTTGCCCCTTTCTCTTCTGTTTGTGTGTGCAAGTCAGAGGGTGTAAGAAGACAACCACCGTAGGGCCCCAAAAGGACACTCTCACGCTATCTTTTGCACTCGTAAGGGCTATTTCTGAATAATTGTCAAGTTTATACCCTGGGGCAAGAATCTCATAGAAACCCATTTCATATTATAGATTAAACCAGCCTTAATTAAAATAGATTGTCTGCTATGAGGAATTTTTATTTCTTTTTAATTTTTTATTAAAGAATAGCTGATTTACAATGTTGGGTCAATTGCTACTGTACAGCAAAGTGACCTAGTCATACACACACACAGACACACACACACACACGTTCTTTTTCTCATATTATCCTCCATCATGTTCTGTCACAAGAGATTGGGTACAGCTCCCTGTGCTGTGCCGTCAGACCTCATTGTACAAGGAATTTTGAAAATGTGACCTAAAGTTGATGGGGTGTCTTTTATTTTTTTGTTTGTTTGTCTTTTGTTTTTAGGGCCACACCTGGGCATATGGAAGTTCCTGGCTAGGGGTCCAGTCGGAGCTGCAGCTGCCAGCCTATACCACAGCCGTGCCAGATCTGAGCCACATCTTCGACCTACTGCATCTGGGACCTACACTGCAGCTTGGGGCAACACCAGATCCTTCACCCACTGAGCGAAGCCAGGGATCATACCCACATCCTCATGGATGCCAGTTGGGTTCTTAACCTATTGAGTCACAAAGGGAACTCCAGGGGGGGTGTCTTTTAGAAGAAAGTTGGGAGGAGCTTATGAATGGGTTGTAATAAGGATGCTGAGTCTTACAGGAAGTTGCAAGACTCCCTGAGAGTCGGCTTTGCAAATGAACGAAGGAAGGATGAAAGGGGAGGGAGAACATATGCTCAATAAACCTTTTCTAAGATGTCGAATTTATTTCATCATTCAAACTGCCCAAGGAATGATTTTCAGGATCACCTGACACACAAAAGTAATCTCTCACCGATTCCAGGTGTTTTACTCTAAGCATCAGTGATGTCATGCCAGGCTTTAAATGTTTAACAACTGGCTCTCTAATGGAAAAAGCCCGATCTGGAGGATCTGCTGATCTCAGCAGTGTCAGTATTCCCACAGTGGTCCATCCCAAGCTACCGAAGTGAGGTCACCGAACAGAGTTGGCTAGAAATAATGCACCATTATATGGTATTCTCCCCATACAAATACAGGAGATAGATATAAAAAAACCTCATGAACGTACAGAATGGTCAGACGCAGTAACATAATTAGGGAGAGATACGTTTTGCATATTTATTACTCTTGTAAAAATTTTTTATTAGAGTACAGTTGATTTACAGTGTCGTGCCCGTCTCTGCTGTACAGCAAAGTGACCAATCTTTTTCTCATATTCTCTTCCATCGTGTTCTATCCCAAGAGACTGGAGACAGTGCCCTGCGCTGCACTGTAAGGCCTCATTGCTCATCCATTCTAAATATAATAGTTTGCATCTACGAACCCCAAACTCCTAATGCATCCCGCTCCCTCCCCCTCCCCCTCCTCCTTGGCAACCACAAGTGTGTTTGTTCTCCATGTCTTTACATTTGAGATTTAAAGCATTAAGAATCCCAGGTAACTATTCATGATGTTGCCAGTTGTTTTCAGATGGTCAGTTAGTATTGAAATGGTCACTAGATCAGAGGTGCCTAAAAGAAGAGGGACAGTTAGACGTCCGGCCACATGGAATGTACCCTGCTAATACGAGGCAACACAGTGACATTCAGTTTGAAGTAGATAAACAAAAATGAAATAAAATCGGAGCTCCCCTCGTGGCGCAGAGGAAACGAATCCAACTAGGAACCATGAGGATGCAGGTTTGATCCCTGGCCTCACTCAGTGGGTTAAGGATTTGGCGTGGCTGTGAACTGTCGTGTAGGTCGCAGATGCAGCTCAGATCCGGCGTTGCTGTGGCTGTGGTGTAGGCTGGCGGCAGCAGCTCCAGCTGGACCCCCAACCTGGGAACCTCCGTATACCGTGGGAGTGGCCCTTAAAAAAAAAGGATTAAATAAAACATCGCTTGCTATGACGAATTTTTCACATATCCCCTAAGAGCTGATTAGGATGTCCTTTAGAGCAAAACCAGGAGGACCTGATAAAATGGGAAAATGAGAGACGGAGCCTCGAGTCAGCTTTGCAAAGGGAGGGAGGGGGAGGGCTGGGCACCCAGCTCTTTAAATGTAATATTGCCGGTGGGATCAGACAGGTCTTGTCCAGATGAGACAGTGGAGAAAGGCCGGCACACTCGCTGGACATCACAGGAAGGGGTAAGGTCAAGGTTACACATTCTCTTCTGCTCTGGGTACTGATATGATTCTCCAGGTCCCTAAACAGACAAAATCCAAGCCCCGCAAATAAAACGTGCAGAAGCTGCCCGGCTCCACAGCAAAGGCCCTCTGGGATGGCGACATGCAAGGGGGACCACATTGTCCCACCGTTTCCATGGAGACGACAATACCACAGTGTCCAGAGGCAGTGTGGGAAACAGATGGGGAAGGACCTGGAGCACTGAACTCCGTTTTTTTGCTAAAGCAAAAGCTCCTGGGTGGGCCGCTGCTTGAGACTGTTGGTGCAAAGGCCCAGCTTGGGTGATGACAGAAGCCCCGAACGGGCCCCTGGGGCGATCGGCAGTGGGTGGCCTGAAAAAACACCCCTTCCCTGTGCACCCCCCTGCCCCCACCCTGTGTGGGGCTGAGAGGTGCTCCAGTCCAGGGTGAATGGGGTTCACTGTGCTTCAAGTCGATACAGGATGCTCCGATGAAAAGTCCTGCCGGACGTGAGCTGAAGGAGGGCTCCCTTCCTGGGTGTCCATCTGAACTTTGAGCTTCCGTCCTTCAGAGCTGACCTCTGCTTTGGTCCAGAACATCTAAGGGTTTTCTCCGAGCGAATGGAATTCCACTCCCGCTCTGTTTCCTCCTTGCAGGTTTGGCCGTAAGCTCTGCCTCTTGCTCACAATCCTCATCAACGCCGTGTCCGGAGTCCTCATGGCCATCTCCCCCACCTATACGTGGATGCTCGTCTTTCGCTTGATCCAAGGACTGGTCAGCAAGGCAGGCTGGATGATAGGCTACATCCTGAGTAAGAACCCCTGTGACGGTCGCTGGGGGAGCGAAGGGCGTTGCTGCCAAAATACAACCTGCCAGATGGAGGGGGGGGGGGCGCAGAAGAGGGGACTCAGCTTCAAGTCAATGTTGAAAGATTTTTTTCCTGTATCAAAAGCGTTTCTGAAGTCTTTTCAGTAAACTCATTCTGCATTCCTCCTATGAAGAAGATGAGGAAGCAGAAATGAGGGTAAACATTATGCCATCCAAGTTCTTATATAACTTTAGGAATTTTGCTTTCTGTACCCTGGGGTGTTTCATAGAGAGAAAATCCAGCCTATTAGGCTACACAGAGAAAAAAGTCAATTATGAGAAATGTATTCCATTTATAAGGGACTGTATTTCTTTGAAAATAGCCATTCTAGTAAACCGCAGTTATCCTCAATTTTCATTTCCTTCTTTTCTTCTTTCTTTCTTTTTTCTTTCTTTCATTGTTCCTTCCTTCTTTTCTTCCTTCCTTTTTTCTTTCTTTCTTCCTTGGCCACATACGCACTGGCTTGATGTGGGATCACTTACCAGACCAGGGATTGAACCTGGGCCACCTCAGTGAAAGTACTGAGTCCTAACCACTAGCCCACCAGGAAACTCTCATATTTATCCTCATAGTTTATATGCAAGGAAACTGAGGATACAAGTACTGCGGTCAGTCTCAGTTCCTCAGGAAGCGATGCGTAGGGCCGGGAATATCATTTACGTCCTACTCATTAGGAGCTGGTTATGCTTAAGCTCCATGGATCATAAGAGAATATCTGAATTATGACAGCAAAGCATCCTTAAAGGAAGATGAATTTCTACCGCAATCACATACTGGGAATTCACTCCATAAGTCCTTTCCCTTCAGAGCTGCATTCAAATAGCATCTGTACTAAGGGAAATGGACACTGAAATTCAAATAAGATGAATACATCTCTCGTTTTGCACAAGAGCACTAGAATATGTGTGCTTAAAATTTTACCCAGGAGAGTTAATTTGGGGAATTCTTTGAGATGAAGAGGAGATGATGCTAAATACACTTCGGTGCCTGTCATGGGGTCACCTGATCTACGTTTAGACAACAAAGGAATTAATGTACGTGGTGATTGCATGAGAAATTGGCTTCTAGAACACAGGACGTGTAGAAGTATGTGGAGTTTGAATTTACATTTCAGCCTTCTCCCACTCTTTTTCTCTCCGGTCCCTCTGCGTGTCCTGAAGGCTCACCTGCCATGCGGTGCCCTCTTTCTACCCCGCGCCCCAGACCTTCTCCACGACCTTCTCCCAGCCACACTGAAGGGAGGCAATTCTATTTATTGAACATATTTATTGAATTTTGTTTAACTCTCTTTTTAAATGCTTTTGGATTATTCACAGTAATTTATAGAAATAATTTCTCTTTGGTTTAAAAATAGTTGACATCTTTAACACGATTACCAAATATTCAAAACAAAACCCTGAGTTCGTGGAATAGCTGGAACCCCAATTCTTGCGTGTCTGTGTCATAACAATGACCACTTCCTAAATCCATGCACCACAGACTTCATAGTCTGTCGTGGTGTAGCCATGGGGTGGGATGCGGCTGATTATTATGCCATGTTATGTCAATTAACTGAGCCGGATTCATAGTGTTGTCCAGTTTCTAGGTTGTAAAGACTCCTGTCAGGACTGATCTTGAGTTAGCAATGGGTTAAAAACCAGCTTGTCACATTTCTGAAAATGTAGAAATCGGCTCTCCAAGCCAGTACTAGCTGACTCCGGTCAGCTTGGAAATTCATCCCTGGGTTTGCAAGCCATTGGAACACATTAATGGGACAGTCAAGAAAATGGTCAACTCATGCACGGAAACAAGTTAAACTGGGCTATTCATTTACATGAAAACCGTCTATGCTCTAAAGTCAAGGTTTGATTCATTTATTCAGGTCCTAAATTATCACTGCTTTATTACTCTAGATCAAAATTTTGTGTGTATCTGAAATATAATTGCATGTGTCCTTAAAATTATTCTGTAAATCATGTGTTGTTTGAGGTGGTAGGACTTTCATACCAGGTAATGTGGGATTATAAGAAGTTATATTAATTAACTCAACATCAAAAATTGCAATAAAATAGGCCCCAAAGAACATTTTTAAATTTTCAGAGGGCTATATAGAAAATTCTAGAATTTGGGCTGCTTTTTTTGGAGGTTGTCATTCTAGTTTCCCCATCTTTGGACAGTCAACCCACTGTGTGCTGACTTGCGTTGACTACTGGGGTTCTTTCTGCAGTTACAGAGTTTGTCGGGCTGAGCTATCGGAGAACCGTGGGGATCTTTTACCAAGTGGCCTTTACCTTTGGGCTCCTGGTTCTTGCTGGGGTGGCGTACGCACTTCCACACTGGAGGTGGCTGCAGTTCACCGTGACTCTGCCCAACTTCTGCTTCTTGTTCTATTACTGGTAAGTCCAGTTGAACAAAAAAGAAATAAATTAAAATATTTTCTTTAGCTAAAAATGCTGTCTTCAGAGTTCCCTTTGTGTCTCAGCGGTAACGAACCCAACTAGTTTCCATGAGGACTTGGGTTCAATCCCTGGCCTCACTCAGTGGATTAAAGAACACAGCTTTGCCATGAGCTGTGGTGTAGGTCGCAGACGTGGCTTAGATCTCGGTAGCTGTGGCTGTGGTGTAGGCGGGCGGCTACAGCTCCAATTTGACCCCTAGCCCGGGAACTTCCATATGCAGACCCTCCTTCCAAGCTATGAAGATTTTCTTCATTCTTTTGTTTCATAGGAAACTCAAGTCTATGTTTCAGGGATAAAAATCACATGTTTCAACCATTGTCTCTGGAAATCAAATGTTCTTTCACTTTGAGCTTAAGAGTCTTATGACTTGGATCTCACATTTTCATATTATTTATGTGGAGTTGAAATTAGCTTCTAGTGGCCATGACACCCTTTAAAGAGACTGACAATATTATTGTTCTTATTCTACCCCAGAAGAGAGAAGATGAATTATGGCACTCGTGTCACCATTTCCCATGTCCATGCCCAAAGCAGACATCCACAATCAATCACTGCAGTCTTTATCCCTGAGAAGGTCAACAGGGCACCCCAGCCAGACCATACCAGTCAATCAGAGTTAGCAGGGCAATGAAAACATGTTTGTCAGCCCTGCCCAAGAGAAACATAGAAAGCAATAGGAATAGCAAAAACTATCAGAAACTCCTAATGCAAGTTTTCCTGAGATAAACCAAGAGCGATGCTGGATTATCAACCAAATCTCTCTCCCCTGCAAAAGCGCATTTATTTAGTTCCTAGACTTTCTACCTGTGCTTCCCATCCATAGCTGTTTTGTCTGTGAATTAAATATTCAACCCTTCCCAGGAGGCCTGTTTCTCCTCTAGAAGCCAGTAAAACTCTGAAAGTAACCCTTAGCTCCATCCTTGTGTCCTTTCTCTCTCCAAATCCATCCCCTTAGGAATTTGTTATTTCTTGTCCAGATGGCTGGGTTAGACTATCACCATGATTCTTGCAAGAGGAGACAAGGGCCCGAATTAAGGCAGAAGTTGTAGGTGTGAAGAGGAAACATTATAAACTTTAATAAGGTGGCAATGACAGAGCTTGGTGACAGACTAAATTGTGGAGGTTTAGAGAGAGGAGGTCCCTAGTGGATGACACCCAGAGTGTAGGCTTGTGGGTCCGTGTGTTGTTCAGAAATAAGGAACAGGAGAAGGGGGGCGGATTTGGAAGGAAAGATGAGCTTTGGGCATTTGGAATTTGAGACCCTGGAAGGACATCTCCGTGCAGACATCCAGGGCAGCGAAGCTTAAGGATGAGGAATTCAAGTCCAATTCATGTCTGTGGCAGCTGTGGGCTGGATGGGACGGCCCAGAGAAAATGAACGGGGCCAGGAGTGGAAGGGGGTAGGGCAGAACACAAAAAAAACACCTGTTTTTGAAGTCCAAGTTGAGGACGAGGAGCCAGGATGGAAGAATTGGGAGGTGGCACCCATGGAGAGAAAGGAAGGGTTAGAGGGGCTCAGGGGTGTGGACGTCACAGAAGGAGCTGGTTGGGGTCAGCTCTTCACTTGTCTTGACGGACCGTCCCAGGAGGCTATCAGCACACCTGGGGAGCTCTGGCTCAGCTTCCTGTCCAGGGCGGAAGTCCAGTCCCACAGCACGGCCCCCAATGGCTGATCATCCAGCCTCTGCTTCAACAGCGTCAAGGATGACCATCAACCAGCAAACCCGAGCTCGGGTTCAAGAGACATTTCCCTGAGCAAGGATTCCCATTCCCATGGAGTTTACCCAGTGTTCCTAACTCTACACTCACAGCCTCAAAATTTACCTTACTTTCTGTTCAACTAGGCAGTTCTTAAAGTATTTGGATATGCCTCTCAGAACCCATCCTGCCTTCCCCCTGCTAAGTTAGCCACCTCCAGTCCCTGCCTTCTCTGACCTGGTTCTCAAGTCCTTCACCTTCCCAATGTGGGCTGGCTGGCTTTCAAATTGTTGCACCATCTGATCTCAATGTCTCATCTCATTCTCCTTGGGAGATCCCCTCTCATCATCACCATCATCATCATCAAATATACACAGGCATATGTTTTGCATCTGTGAAATTACAATCTGCTATTGGTTGAATCCCCAGATGTGAAACTTGAGGAGGGAGGCGCTGACTGTATTTCCTTTACTATGGTATTTTCTTTAAGGGACAGGAGTACCCAGGGACTTTGGTGTACACAAGGGCTCGTAAAGCAATCCCTCTGTGTGTACTGAGGGATGCTTCCTTATCTTGGCTACCTAAGTAATAATGCAATGAATATGTGGAAGCATATATCTTTCCCAGTTAGTGTTTTTCTTTTCTTGGGATAAACATCCAGAAGTGGAATTTGGGGGTCGTGAGGTAGTTCTATTTTTAATTTTTCAAAGGAAGCTTCATAGTGTTTTCCCCAGCAGCTATACCAATTTACAGTCCCACCAACAAAGCACCACAGTCCCCTTTCCTCCACATTCTCATCAACACTTATTATTTCTTGTCTTTTTTTTTTTAATGGCCTCACCCATGGCATATGGAAATTCCTGAGCCAGGGATTGAATGCAAGTCACAGCTGCAGCAACACTGGATTCTTTAACCCACTGTGCCTGGCTGAGGATCAAACCCACACCTCTGGAGAAACCCAAGCTGCTGCAGTCAGATTCTTAAGCCATTGAGCTACAGTGGAACTCCTATTTCTTGTCTTTCTGATGATAGCCATCCTGACAGGTGTGAGGTGATATCTCATTGTAGTTTTGAGTTGCATTTCTCTGGGGATTAGTGAAGTTGAGCATCTTTTCATACACCTGTTGGCTATTTGTAGGTCTTCTTTGGAAAAATGTCTATTCAGATACTCTGCCCATTTTTTTTATTATTTTCCCACTGTACAGCAAGGGGATCAAGTTATCCTTACATGTATACATTACAATTACATTTTTTCCCCACCCTTTGTTCTGTTGCAATATGAGTATCTAGACAAAGTTCTCAATGCTATTCAGCAGGATCTCCTTGTAAATCCATTCCAAGTTGTGTCTGATAAGCCCAAGCTCCCGATCCCTCCCACTCCCTCCCCCTCCCATCAGGCAGCCACAAGTCTCTTCTCCAAGTCCATGATTTTCTTTTCTGAGGAGATGTTCATTTGTGCTAGATATTAGATTCCAGTTATAAGTGATATCATATGGTATTTGTCTTTGTCTTTCTGGCTCATTTCACTCAGGATGAGATTCTCTAGTTCCATCCATGTTGCTGCAAATGGCATTATGTCATTCTTTTTTATGGCTGAGTAGTATTCCATTGTGTATATATACCACATCTTCCGAATCCAATCATCTGTGATGGACATTTGGGTTGTTTCCATGTCCTGGCTATTGTGAATAGTGCTGCAATGAACATGCGGGTGCATGTGTCTCTTTTAAGTAGAGTTTTGTCCGGATAGATGCCCAAGAGTGGAAGTTCTATGTATAGATTTCTAAGGTATCTCCAAACTGTTCTCCATAGTGGCTGTACCAGTTTACATTCCCACCAACAGTGCAGGAGGGTTCCCTTTTCTCCACAGCCCCTCCAGCACTTGTTATTTTTGGATTTATTAATGATGGCCATTCTGACTGGTGTGAGGTGGTATCTCATGGTAGTTTTGATTTGTATTTCTCTTATTATCAGCGATGTTGAGCATTTTTTCATGTGTTTGTTGGCCTTCTGTATATCTTCTTTGGAGAAATGTCTATTCAGGTCTTTTGCCCATTTTTCCATTGATTGATTGGCTTTTTTGCTGTTGGGTTGTATAACTTGTTTATATATTCTAGAGATTAAGCCCTTGTCAGTTGCATCATTTGAAACTATTTTCTCCCATTC
Organism: Sus scrofa; assembly: GCF_054392235.1. NCBI lineage: Eukaryota > Metazoa > Chordata > Mammalia > Artiodactyla > Suidae > Sus > Sus scrofa. The sequence goes on from NC_139383.1 coordinate 7,333,497, forward strand.
TGTAAGTTGTCTTTTTGTTTTCTTTTTGGTTTCCTTTGCTGTGCAAAAGCTTTTCAGTTTGATTAGGTCCCGTGGGTTTATTTTTGCTCTTATTTCTGTTGCTTTGGGAGACTGACCTGAGAAAATATTCATGAGGTTGATGTCAGAGAGTGTTTTGCCTATGTTTTCTTCTAGGAGTTTGATGGTGTCCTGTCGTATATTTAAGTCTTTCAGCCATTTGGAGTTTATTTTTGTGCATGGTGTGAGGGTGTGTTCTAGTTTCATTGCTTTGCATGCAGCTGTCCAGGTTTCCCAGCAATGCTTGCTGAAAAGACTTTCTTTTTCCCATTTTATGTTCTTGCCTCCCTTGTCAAAGATTAATTGACCATAGGTGTCAGGGTTTACTTCCGGGTTCTCTATTCTGTTCCATTGGTCTGTCTGTCTGTTTTGATACCAGTACCACACTGCCTTGCTGACTGTGGCTTTGTAGTATTTCTTAAAGTCTGGGAGAGTTATGCCTCCTGCTTGGTTTTTGTTTCTCAGGATTGCTTTGGCGATTCTGGGTCTTTTGTTGTTCCATATAAATGTTTGGATTGTTTGCTCTAGTTCTGTGAAAAATGTCATGGGTAATTTGATAGGGATTGCACTGAATCTGTAGATTGCTTTGGGTAGGATGGCCATTTTCACAATATTGATTTTTCCAATCCAGGAACATGGAATATCTTTCCATTTCGTTACATCTTCTTTGATTTCTTTGATTAAAGTTTTATAGTTCTCGGCATATAGGTCTTTTACCTCCTTGGTCAGGTGTATTCCGAGGTGTTTGATTGTGTGAGGTGCAATTTTAAAAGTTATCGTATTTTTGTATTCCTTTTCTGCCCATTTTTTTTTTTTTTTTTGTCTTTTTGCTATTTCTTTGGGCCGCTTCCGTGGCATATGGAGGTTCCCAGGCTAGGGGTCAAATCAGAGCTGTGCCAGAGCCACAGCAACGCGGGATCCAAGCCGCGTCTGCAACCTACACCACAGCTCACAGCAACACCGGATATTTAACCCACTGAGCAAGGGCAGGGACCGAACCCACAACCTCATGGTTCCTAGTCGGATTCATTAACCACTGCGCCACAACGGGAACGCCTTCTGCCCATTTTTAAATCAAATTGCTTGGGTTTTTGGCTGTTGGGTTGTATGAGTTCTTGATATGTTTTGGATATTAATCCTTTACCACATACATGGTTTGCAAACATTGTCTCTCCTTCAGTAAGCTGCCTTTTCATTTTGTTGATGGCTTCCTTGCTGTGCAGCCCCCCCACTCTTTTTCCTTTGTGGGTCCAACCAAACCTCACTATAAGATCCCCCACGGGAATGTGATTATAACCATGGGGGGAGAGGGAGCGGTAGTGGAGGGGGCAGGATTTTCTCTTCCACCTAACAGCACTGATGACACCTGTCCTGTGCCCTAGGTGTGTACCTGAGTCCCCCAGGTGGCTGATCTCCCAGAACAAAAACGCTAAAGCCATGAGTATCATTAAACACATCGCAAAGAAAAACGGAAAATCTCTACCTGCCTCTCTTCAGGTGAGCCAGCGATTGAAGCCTCAAATCAGGTCAAATCCAGGGAGGATTCAGAAAACCAGGCACTGTCTCAACCGGAAGCCACAGCAGGGCCTAGCATATGCGACGGGACATGCCCTTTGTCCTAAGATTGCAGTTCCCTGGTAGAATGGTTTAAGCAGATGAAAAACGTAAAACAAAAAGGCAATCAAACGTCACGTAAAAGTCCAATGAGGAGCTTCTATCTCGAGATGGCACAGCCCCCGTGCCCAGGACCCGACGACTGGTTTGTCCGTGTGTCCATCAGCACCCTTGGGGAGGAAGGTGTCCCCAGAGGCGAGATTCTTCAAACACAAATAATTTCTTAGGACTTTTAAAATTTTAGATAGAAATTCTCCCCCCAAATTTTAAGCAATCCCCTGCCTTCTTGAATAGAAGAAATTGCTGAAGTGTCCATTTTTCGTTGCATTTAGTGACTTGCCTTTACCAGACCTCATCCCCTTTCATTTAAACCGTTTCATCTGACAGGGCCTAGAAAAGAGAAAAGCAAGGTATTAAGACATTTTATTGAAAGATTAGTAAACTGGAGTTCTCTCTGGTGGTGCTGCAGTTTAAGGATCCGGCATTGTCACTGCAGTGGCTCTGATCACTGCTGTGGCACAGGTTTGATCCCCAGCCCAGGAAGTTCCATAGGCCATGGGTGCAGGGAAAAAAAAAAAAAAAAGAGTAAATCATTTCTGAATGAGGACCTAAGACTGGCGATTTGTAAGAATTTGAGATTTAGGTGACATTCAGAGTGAGGATTTAGGGGCTCAAAGGACTTTTTCTTCACTTTCTCCTGGGAGGTTGGAATAGACCTTCTTTCCAGTGGCATTAGCACTGATTCTTAGATTCCAGATCCTCTCAGAAACTGGCCAGGGAACAAAGCATCTGTGGGTCTCAGAGTTCAGGCGGGGGCAGGAAGGCTGATCGTAGCTGGTGTTCTGGAGGCTTCTTCCCGTTGTTCCGGGGTCCTTCACGCACTATAACACGCTGCTCAGGACAGAGGCAGAGGGGAGCCGTTCCCACAAGGGTTCAGCCCCTGAACCCTGAGGATGGCACGTCCCCGCCTCCACCTACCGGGTCCTTCCAGACCCGGATTCCCCTGGGACCTTGTGACAACGCAGATTCGGGTTCAGTCTGGCTGGCCTGTGGCCTGAGATCTTTCATTCTGACGAGCTCCAGGCGACGCTGAGGCTGGTCTGAGTGCCAGCTTCCCAGAGCACAGTCTTGTGACCCTTGTGCCACATGGTCGGGGTGTGCCAAGACGTCGGGTCAACACCCCCAGGCCCCAGGGCCCGTGGGCTGGACCTCAATTTTACCCGCTGTGCTTTTACCAATAGTGTCACTTTATATACCTGCATGAGTGACCTCACTTCTCCGTGGCCCAGCTTCCTCTTGTGTAATGGGATGAAAAACAGACCTAACATTTCGGGTAGTTGGGATGCTTCAACGAGCTGCTGCGTGTGAAAGGTTTAGCTAGTCCTGGGCGCATTAAAAGCCCTCAGCAAGGGTCAAGTATTATCATTGTTCCCTGAGTGACCCCAGGACGGCATCATCAAATACACAAAGCTGGTCTTGTTTCTGTTCTCAGAGCCTCAGGCCTGATGAGGAAGTTGGCGAGAAGTTGAAGCCCTCATTTCTTGACTTGGTCAGAACTCCTCAGATAAGGAAACACACTCTGATCCTGATGTACAACTGGTAAGGAATATTTTTCCCTTAGAAATCCCTCCAATGCTTCTAATCCCAGTCGCCCACATCAAGGGGCCAAACATACCTTCAAACCGAGCCTGGGTCCAGCAGGCCTCAATGGTGGATGGCAAGTGGGCTCGTTCATAGCAGGTTTTCCTGAAGTCGTTTTTCCCAAGCAGATTTGGAATCAGCTTACAGTCCCAACTTCAGAGATCACTACCTTCCCAACTTGGGCTTTGTCTCAGAATCTCCTGGGAGGTTATAAACTACCAAGGCCAGAGCCCTCCCCTACAAAGGCACAGATTTCATTGTTGGACGGAAGAGCCCGGGTAACCAATTTATTTTTCCTTCTCTTTTTTCTTTCTTTTTTTTTTGTATTATTACTCAATGAATTTTATGACATTTATAGTTGTACAAGGATCATCACAACCCAATGGAACCAATGCTTTTAAAACCCTCCAGGCGATTCTAATATATCGTCCAAACTGATGGTAAATGTAGATCTCTCCCCATTGGTATGAGACTGGCAAAAAAAAGGGCTTTTTCTTTCTCTTTTCGACCTGGAGAAGAAAAAAAAATTAGCTTCTCAAACAAGAATAAACCACAAGCAAAAGCCACTGGCTCCGCAGTCCAGGAACTCAAGCCTGACCACCCCTCACCATCCGTGGACCACGGGCCCTGCATCGGCCTCCTTTGGCACAGCCGGCATCCCCTCACTGTGGGCATCCCTGGGAGACCTCACAGAAGCCAAAGGAAGAGTCACAGTCACTGACGAAAGCAAAGCTCATCAGGAATTGATTCAGCCCTTCTCCATGTTGCGTGTAAAATCTATCAGTGAAATTTGGCCTCATCGTCCTTTTCTTTTCTGAGGAACTGCGACTCCTGCTGAGTCTCCTCATATTTTCCCTTACAGACCTTGCGTACTTTTAGGCAACCCAATGAGTGTTGCTTGTGGCAGGTCAGAGGATAAATGATCAAAAGCAGGGCTCTACTGGAATATCCCCTGGTGGCCCGGTGAAAGCACTGCCACTGCTGTGGCGCGGCTTCCGCCCCTGGCTCAGCACCTTCCGCATGCCTTGACTGTAGCCCAAAAAAAGGGGGAGTCTGTACCTCTTTGGGAATTTGGTGCCCGTTTGGTCTCCTTGGTCCCCGACGTTTGGATTCAATAGTCAATCCCTGTGATGACCACTGCGTTAGAAGACCATAAAGAGAGAAACAGCAAATCAGGAATAACCTGATGCAGTTTTACTAAGTCAATCACTCTAGTAAGTCAGTTCCTCTCGCCGCTCAATTGGCCAGGGGTGTTAGCCTAATTCTTCCCCTCTTCCCGATTCCGGGGTCACGACCAGTCACCACAGTGGGTCAGGTAGTGGAGAAGCCGTGGGCCATCGGGAAGGGGACCAAGACAAGGACAAAGAAAGACCCACAGCCTTCTGCTGACTCTCTGGGCGCTTGGCTTGACCTGAGCTCTCCTCTCTGCTCAGGTTCACGAGCGCTGTTCTCTACCAGGGCCTTGTCATGCACATGGGCCTCGCCGGGAGCAACCTCTACCTGGACTTCTTCTACTCAGCCCTGGTGGAATTCCCAGCCGCCCTCCTCATCCTCCTCACCATCGACCGCCTAGGTCGCCGTCATCCCTGGGCTGCGTCAAACGTGGTGGCAGGGGCAGCCTGTCTGGCCTCGGTCTTTATCCCTGAGGGTAAGTGTCCGGCCCAGCCAGGCTCTCGTCCTCCAAGACCCTGGGAGGAGAAGGCGGCAGGGCCACTTGACGGGAAGAACATGTAATTTAACGGTGGAGTTAAATTATGATTGGAAAGAATGAAGGAAACATCTGGGAGGCTCTCTGAGCAAACCCGCCTCTAAGAACAGTGACACCCAGTGGCGGCCTGATGTAATCACACCCACCAGTTTTCAGATAGACGATAACCAGAGAGGCCAGGGGGCCTGCTCCAGGCCATGGAGCTGGCCCGGAGCAGAGAGCACATGGGCTTTGGGGAGAGCAGGCCCGGACTACCGTCTTTCCCAGCGTTCCGCAGACATGATTTAGGAAACCCCCCTGACGTCCCTGCAGAATCTGTTTTTCCCTTTGGTCTTTTTAGGGCTGCACCAGTGGCATAAGGACTTTTCCAGGCTAGGGGTGGAATCGGAGCTGCAGCTTCTCGTCTATGTCACAGCCACAGCAACGCGGGATCCAAGCCACATCTTCGATCCACACTGCGGGTCTGGATCCTTAACCCACTGAGCGAGGCCAGGGATCCAACCTCCGTCCTCATGGGTGCTAGTTGGACTCATTACCACTGAGCCACAATGGGAACTCCTTCCCTGACGAATAAAGGAGAAAACGTAAGTAAATGCCAACCATGAACTACTATTCGGGTCCTCTCTTTCCTGGGAAAATGCTTTCCTAATAAGGGGAAGCAACAGCCTCTGAAACAGAGTCTTATTAACAACCAGAGGCTTGGTTTGTTGACAGTTATTTAATACATGCCCATCTTTTGCTATTTCTTCTGGGTGACCTCTGTGGGCTGAAGTTGGCCCAGCTTTGGAAGCTGGCATAATCCCATCGTCATTAATGACCAGCGTCCACACTGAGGAGCTATCAGAGTTGTGCCTGAGGCTAAAACAAGCAGACACGGGGAATTTTGCTGAATTGTCTCGAGTCTGGAGAAGAACCGATTGTTTGTTTTTGTGTTATTCTGGAGTGTGGACTTTCTCCTTGCAAACCCCATTCCGGAGCACCGATTGGAAACCAGGAAGCGTGTGCAGCATGTGTAAGTGTTTGTGTTTTTCCCCTCAGATCCACACTGGCTGAGAATAACAGTCCTGTGCTTGGGCAGAATGGGCATCACGATGGCCTATGAGATGGTTTGCCTGGTCAACGCGGAGCTGTACCCCACCTTCATCAGGTGAGAAGCTTCCCTCAGCATGAAGGGGGCCATCGGGACATTTGTTTACTGGTGAGAATGGCCACAGGTGCCAGCAGAGAACTTTTGCTTTTTTGTTTTGTTTTGTTTTTAATTTTATTAGCATTGATTTACTGTGTTAATTTTTGCTGTACAGCAAAGTGATTCAGTTATACATATATATTTTTTCTTTTCCACTCTGGTTTATCGCAGGCTATTGAGTGTAGTTTCATGGGCTCTACAGGAGAGCCTTATTGTTCATCCATACTATACATGATAGTTTGCATCGACTAACCCCAAACTCCCCATCCTTCCCCCACCCCCACCTTGGGTCACACAAGTCTCTTCTCTGTCTCCGAGTCTGCTGCTGCTTCATAGTTAAGTTCCTTTGTGTCATAGTCTAGATTCCACATATAGGTCATATCATATGGTGTTTATCTTTCTCTTTCTGACTTAGTGTGAAAATCACTAGGGAAGACACCTTTGTCTTCAAAATCCAGGGTAAGGCAAGACGAGACCAGGTCAAGACAGTAGCCAGTTCACACCTCACACTTACAGGCTGGGGTCAAACACAGAAGCCGTGTGATGAGAACAGAAGGTACCGCGCCGCTGGAGAGGGTGACCAAACGGCCACAGGAGGGGGGACAGCCCAAGGAGGACCACAGAACAGAGCAGCAGAGCTGCGATGAGAGTAAAAAGCAAGAATTGCCCCCTGCCCCCAATTAAAAATCTTTAAGAAAGTTAGAGCAAAACAGGTACCACAGACTATGAATGGAATTGAGTACTTGGTGTCATTTCTGCGTGTTGAAAATAACACGGACATCCTCTCTCAGTTACTGTCCTGTGATAAGTCGAAAGGTACATCAGTGTCCTGTGTTTCAGGAACCTTGGGGTCCTCGTGTGCTCCTCAATGTGTGACATCGGTGGCATCATTACGCCGTTCCTGGTCTACCGGCTCACCGACATCTGGCACGAGCTCCCACTGGTGGTCTTTGGTAAGAAAGCCTCAGAGATGCCTTTGACTGAAATCCTATTCTTCCAGGGGCCTCCATTTTTCCACCTCCAAATAGACATCATGCCTATGTAACTACCTCATTTGACTAGTCATTGGTACTAGCGTCGTAATCCCAGCATCAGTGGCAGTATGAGCAGCCACTAAGCCTCAGGTCTGGGAGCCACGAGGACTCGTGCCTGTGCAGGTGCAAAGTCACGGGCGAGTGAAGGGGAAGCAAGTTCCCCTGAGGATACCCTCTCTCCTCACTGACTTCTGCCACTTCCCTGGGGTCTCTTTGTCCAAGAACTCACTCTTTCTGCCTCCTCTAGGCCCAGAGGTAGAAAACTACAAACCTTTTCTTCATTACTTCAAAGAAAGGTGGTTAAGGTTTTGCAAAGAGCAATTTCCAAACCCAGGGAAAATGAAGACCAAGATTAAGAAAATGCATTAGTGAGGAGTTCCCGTCATGGCTCAGTGGGTTAAGAACCCAATTAGCATCCATGAGGATGCAGGTTTGATCCCTGGCCTCACTCAGTGGGATAAAATATCCCGCATTGTGGCTGTGGTGTCGGCCGGCAGCTGCAGCTCCGATTCAACCCCTAGCCTGGGAACTTCCATATGCCACACCTGCAGCCTTCAAAAGAAGGGGGGAACATGCATTAGCGAATTACCCAGGCAGAAGCTCTGCCTTCAGCAAGAGTTCAAGTGAGTGAATGCTCCCTGGCATTTCCACCACCAGCTTTTGTGACCCCAGAGAGCGCCGTGGCGCCCCACTCCCACCTCCCCAGGAGACCCTTCAAGACCAGCAGACACCATTGAAAGTGAGGAGCCAACTTCCCAGAAGGAGATACTTGCAATAATATCGCCAACACAGGATTGGGCTCCAGGCTATGGGAAGAACCTCCATAAATCAACAAAAGACAAACACCCTCGTGGAAACGTTGTCAAAACACGGCCAGCTGGGTTTGGCGTATAGGCCAACTTCTGCTCCATAGAAACGAGAATGGATCCCCAGAGGGAGATAAATCAACATAGATAGATGCCACCAAGATGAGGTTGAGTGAAAAAATAAGTTGAGGGGCATGCCCTGATGGCCTCGCCATTGAGGATACAGCGTTGTCAGTGCCACGGCTAGGGTTCCATCCCTGGCGCAGGAACTTCTGCCTGCTGCCGGTGCTGCCAAAAAAAAAAAGAAGAAGAAGTCGAAGAAGAGAATATATATATGATGCAGCTTACGCAAAAAAAATTTTTTAAAGAAAACTCATCTGCATTAAAGGCACAGCTGTGTGGGTGCCGGGCACCCCATCCTCAGATGCCTTGGCAGTCAGGTGTAAGGAGCACGGACACAGCACTTCCCTCTGAGCCTGAAGGATGTACCGACGCTGAGCTCGCCCCCTCCCTGACCAGCCTGCAGGACGGAAGCAGAAGGACAAACCGAATTATCAGCACTGCTGAACACAAGCCCAGGACTGGACGGGGCTGACCCTGGGCACCTCGTCCTTTCAGCTCCATCGCCTTTTCTCACAGAGGCAAGACAGGTCCTCTCCTCTGTGTCTGTCCACACAGACGTGGCTCCAGATTCACACACGTGGCAGTCACCTTCCCAGTGTTGGCCCCGAGGCACTCACTTCAGGCTTCTTTAAGACTCGTTCTGAGTCCTTCTTTTATTTATTTATCGATTTGTCTTTTTAGGACCACACCCTCGGCATATGGAGGTTCCTAGGCTGGGGGCTGAATCGGAGCTGCTGCAGTTGCCGGCCCCCACCACAGTCACAGCAGTGCAGGATCTGAGCCATGTCTGTGACCTACGCCACAGCTCAAGGCAGCACTGGATCCTTAACCCACTGAGCGAGGCCAGGGATCGAACCTGCGTCCTCATGGATACCAGTCAGATTCCTTTCCACTGAGCCACAGCAGGAACTCCCTGAGTCCTTCTTTTAATGTGCCGAAAATGTGACCCTTTCCCCCACTGACACACAAGACTGGCCTCATCTGGGGGAGGAAGGCAAAGACCATCTCAGACGCCCCCCAGGGGCACAGCAGACGGCTTTCCTCTCTACCCTGCGCATGATCACACCTGAGTCTCTCTTTCCTTCTTCTCAAGGGAGTTGTGAGGGGAGGTTTTCCATGCCAGCAAAAGTTCCAAACTGCTGCTAGAAGTCCCCCTCGAAATGGACCCAGCGAACGCCTCCACATTCCAGCTCCGCCGGGAGATGGCCAAAGCCGATAGAACACGAGGTCTTTATTGGAGATAATCATGCTTTGGCCACAGAGCAGCTGGCACCGCTGAGATGTCCTGCCCCAGACTCCTTCCTGCCCCGACACTGGCGGAGGGTCCTGACCCCAGGAACCCCTTTCCATCCAGAGGAAGCCCCATCGCAGGCTCTAGATCTTTCCTTTCACTTCAATCTCGGCCACGTCCCTAGGTGACCCATGGGTAGCAGATAACTTCACTACTGTTTGTTCTCCCAGTGCCAGTTAACTAAAAAGGCAGAGCCCAGACCCACAGGGACCATCACCAACCTTCCCTCACACCCTGCCTTTCCCTCGAAAAGACAAGATGTTAACTGCAGTTCAACATGTGAAGTAAACACAGAGACAATTCCCAATTTTATGTTCGCTGGAACTTTCCTTCTCTCGCCAACCTTTAACAGCTGGCAGGAAGCCCACCTAACAGTTTTACGTTTTAACTTCTTTCTCTTTTCATACAATAATGGCACTGTGCTCTCGACACAGCCAGAAGGGGTCACTGAGAAGCCTGAACAACAAATTAATACATTGGAAAGTCCTGGTTGAAAGAACCCTGGAAAAAATTGATAAGGGGTATCTTGCTTCCTTAGCAGACCTATGTTTGCAAATATGAAATACTAAATAGATGATGCTTCTGATATATTCTTCAAAGACCACACACTTTAGAGACTCAAAGCCAGTGGAATATATTTCTCGTTTGCATGAGTTACAACCACTCGAATCTTTCGAGGTCTGGAAAGACCTTGAGAGGTTAGCTATTTAGTTCATACCACGTGCCAAGTACTTTTCTAAAAGCTTAACAAAGATGAGTTCATTTCAGCCTCATAATAAGCCTTTGAGGTACAGATACCCCGACCCACTTTCTGTAGGGGGAAGTCTGGAGCATCGGGGAGATGGCAGAACTTCTCAGGGCTCCAGGACCAGCACGAGGAGGGCTCAGGACTGGACCCAGGTGTCTGGAGCTGCAGCCAGTGCCCTGAACCACTGTCTGCTATGGTCTGTATTTTTGCCAGTTTTAAGACTACAGAAATGGAATCCAGCAGGCAGTTTTTGAAACTCAAAACTAGTAAAGATCCCACGTCCTACTTCCTACCTTCTACTCCAGACAAACATATAAAGATGTAACCTGAAAATCCCAAAACTTTAATGGAAAACAGAAACACCATAAGGTTTACTATTATCCCCAGCCTCTGCAAAAATTATAGTTAGAGACAAAGGAAAAAAGAACAAGAGGAATTGACCTAACACCTGAATCAGAACCAAAAGCGCTGGCTATCCTATTTAATGCTGGTATACGGTACTACATGGCTCATTACTTTTATTTTGCTAATAATGTTTCAAGTTCCTGGCTCATTTTCATTACTAAGTGCTTTATATTGGCAGGCTTCTATTTGTTCTTTTCTTAGCATTTTTTTTCAGAGTTATTTTCCAGCTCCAACCTATCTTAGTATCATGGCACTGTCCTCTAGCCGAGAATAACCTTGCCTCAAAACGTTAAGTATTTCATGTCCCTATAAGGAATTGTAATCCAGCAGAGTTTGGAATGGGCGAAATATTTATGATGGAGAATAGGGCAGTTAGAGATGGCAAAGGAATCTGTCAGTATAGGAAATCACCAAAAAAAAAAAAGAAGGTTTTTTTTTGGTTTTTGGTTTGGGGTTTTTTTTTTTAAAGAAATAAGGGGAGCTCTAATTATGGAGCCAGCATGCTTCAGTTGCGAATGTGATTTGCGTCTGTTTGGCTTTCAGCTGTGGTTGGCTTGATTGCTGGAGGCCTGGTGCTGCTGCTTCCAGAGACCAAAGGGAAGACTTTGCCTGAGACCATTGAAGAAGCTGAAACCATGCGGAGGTAGGGAGTTGGAATTCCTCCATGAGCTATTCAACACAGGTTTGGGGAAAATTCTGCAGCCAGTTGGAAAGAAAGATGAGGTCGAACCTATACCTCACACCATACACTGAGATCAATACACATGAAATCAAAGACTAAGAAACAGTAACAGAATGAAGATACTAGATGACAATACCTTTATCCTTTCATAGGGAGAAAGGTCTTTAAAATTTGACACACACCCCCACATCCAGGACCCACATTAAAAAAAGTTTGCCTTAATCAAAATTTAAAATTCTGCATTGACACAGTGCCGTCAGCTTAAAAACACACAAAACAAGCAAACAACCATAAAAAAGAACTTAGAGAAAATATTCCATAAAGGGCTAATTTTCCCAACATATAAAGAGTTCTAACAAATCCGTAAGAGCAACCTCTCAGTAGGGAAAAATGGGCAAAATATAATTCAGTGAAAAAGAAGATGGAAAGAGCTCTAAAATATTAAAATATGCTCAGCCTCCTTCATAGTAAAAGAAACACAAAGTAACACCCCACTAATACCCCTGGGATTGTCAGAACAAAATACAGTTGAACAACACAAAGATTGGGGTGTCAACGCCCTCTGCAGCCAAAATCCACGTATAACCTTCAACTCCCCAAAACTTACCTGCCAAGAGCCTGCTGTTTACCAGAAGCTCTTAGCAGGTAAGTTAACACATAATCAGTTAACACATAATCAGTTAACACATATTTTGTATTTTCTATGCATTATATACTGTATACTTACAATAAGGTGAGCTAGAAAAAAGAAAATACTGAGAAAATCCTAAGGATGAGAAAATATATTTGCAATACTGTACTGTGTAGTTACCGATACGGTAAGTTGACATCTGTTTGTAAGACAAATTGTCAGTCTTACAGACAACCTACTTGAATGTTCTCTTGTGCGATACAAAACACTGTAGCTGTTATACATTGGACTAACACTAGGCATCAACAATAAAAAGATAATGTGAAAAAGATTCAAATTTTAGGCCTAATGATTCACACGTTGATAACGAAGAAGCAGCAGTGTGATAGCTTTACAGTTGCCTAGAGAATGGATAGGATTGCTTCCTGGCAGCCTAGCCTATACACTAATGAATGAATTGTTATAAAACTTTTATGGCACACAGTATTACAATCATACTCATAATACAGTATTAGAGATATTGTTACATGCTTAAAAAACCACTTAGCTATGCTGATAGGCTGGTAGGCAATTTCTCCAACACAAGCCTGCAAAAGAGGCATATTGTACAGTAATGTAACTCTTGGAGAGCCAAGTTATAAAACAGAAAATGAACTCATTATTAATTTTATATTAAATATCACTCACCTTAGAACTAGGTAAGGAGAGGCTAATAGCTACCTAACTCTTTTGTAATTTTTAAAAATATTTCTAGACTATCTGGTTCATCCGTGAGTTTTTTCAAATTGTCACAAATCACACACACACAAAATTTCCAATATATTTATTGAAAAATATCTGCATATAAATGGACCCAGGCAGTTCAAACTTGGGTTATTCAAGGGTCAGCTGTACCATGCTGGGAAAGAATGCAGGGAAATAGGCAGTGTGCTATATTACCACTAAGCGTACAGATTTGGAGTTCCCATCGTGGCTCAGCGGAAACACAACTGCCTAGGATCCATGAGGACGCAGGTTCGATCCCTGGCCTTGCTTAGGGGGTTAAGTATCTGGCATTGCCACAAGCTGTGATGTAGGTTGCAGATGCAGCTCGAATCCGGCATTGCTGTGGCTGTGGCGTCGGCCGGCAGCTGCAGCTCCAATTCGATCCCTAGCCTGGGAACTTCCATTTGCCACAGGTGCATCCGTAAAAAGAAAAAATCAAAAGAAATATATGACACACTCCTTGCAAATTTATGCTTAGGTATTTCCATTTATTTTACCCACATTCCATTTTTGACCCATTGGCACCATGAACTGAATTGTATCCATCCTACCAACCCTTCCCATTTCGCTTATTCAGTACTTGGGCAAATGTCACCGCAGCAGAATCACAGTGCTACAGGTTTTCCTAGACCTAGTGGCTTGGAGTTGGAAGAGGCTTTGCATTCAGCCAGAGGCCACGCCCTGCAGCCCAGAGGACACCAGGATCTCAAGGGCTTTGCTTCCCATGTGCTGTTTTTTAAAAGTGGGAAATTCCACAGAAACTGAATTTCCAGTATCTGTTTTATTGTTTTGTTTTGTTGTGTTTTTAAATCAGAGGATTGGGTAACACTGAGCGGGCGTTTCCTCCCATTAACAATTTGCAGGCGCTGAGCCATCCCTGAGCTCGTTGCAGGACACGCCCGCTGGAGGCTGTCACAGGCTGGCCTCCCTTATGTCCTGTGCCTTTGAGATTCTTGACCTTGACCAACCATTCCCCCTGGACCCCCAAGTCAGTGCAGCTTCCCAGGCTGCACTGAAGACAGAGACTCCATCCTATGTCCTGTCGTGTCACTGGACCCAAACGCAGTTCCTGGCACACACAGTTCCTGGCTCACCAAGTGGTTGCAGGATAAAAGCCGAGTTCCTTCCACAGCATCCCTAAGTGAGGTTCGCCCAGGCTGTCCCCCGCCAGCTCCAGTGCCAGGAAGGCGGTAATACGTGATGCCAGGTCTTCACATGTCCTATCAAGTGGCCTTAACTCCTCCAGGCTCTAACTTTGCATCTGTAAATGGGGGCAACACTTCCAACTCCATGTATTTTTGTAATGATGAGATGAGAAGATACGTATAAGGTGTCTGACGCTCAGTAAATGTCTGATAACTACCGGAAATTCCTTTTTTTTTTTTTGTCTTTTTGCCTTTTCTAGGGCTGCTCCTGAGGCATACGGAGGTTCCCAGGCTAGGGATCCAATTGGAGCTGTGGCTGCTGGCCTACACCAGAGCCACAGCAACGCAGGATCTGAGCCCCATCTGCGACCTACACCACAGCTCATGGCCACACCGGATCCTTAACCCACTGAGCGCGGCCAGGGATGGAACCTGCAACCTCATGGTTCCTAGTCAGATTCGTTAACCACTGTGCCACAACGGGAACTCCCGAAAAGTCTTCATAGAAGATTCATAGCTGATCTATAAAACAGGAAACTATGTAGCCAGATGACTTACTGGAAATCAGATTTTTAAATCTCTGCCGAATGGTTTTGAGGTGGAGACATGCAGGTCAGCAGTATACACACGCCTATAAGTGAGAGAGTTTTCCATTTTCCTCAGGCTGGTTCAAAGTAGCTAAAGAGATGTGTTCACTGATTATCCCTGTTGCTGTCTTATGACCTCACTCTCTGCGTGATCTGCAGGTGCGTCTAGGAAGACTTGCCCTTTTCTGTTTTCTGTATCACGTAACTGCGTTCACCTTTTACAGACAGAACAGGTCTGTAAGGCTTGGGGTTCTCAGGAGCGTGTGAGAAGCTGGGGACTAAGGCAGAGCTGAGCAACAGTGCCCCCCAAAGAGAAGGACCAGGCGGGGCAGCCAGCAGGAGGCAGAGGTGGTGGGGAGTCGGGGGGAGGGGGGACAGGTCAAATCAGCCCCTGGGCTCCGGCTGGCTTCTCCGGCAGGAAGAGCTGACCCAGGCAGAGCATCCCAGACCCTCAGCCGGAGCTGGCGGCGGCAGAGGAGGGGGGATCGCCCCCCCCCCCATCCAAGTCATTCTGTTCCTGAGCCCATCCTAGGAACAAGAGAGACTCTGGCTTACTCTTGCCACCTTATTTCACCCTGTCAGCCTGTCTCAGTGTCTATAAAATCAGGTCACCGGAGCTAACGTGTGCTAAGAGGTCTCAGGGAGCGCTTTCCAAGGCGTTTGCATGTTTCGCCTCATTTAACCCCTGCAGCAACCCTGTGGAACAGGTAGAATTATTAACCACATTGACAACTGAAAAAAAACGAAGGTGAGAGCAAGGGAGGGATTTGCCCAGTCACAGGGCCAGTAAGCGACAAAGCCAAGAAGGTTCTAGTCCTGGCAGCCCGAGTCAGGGCTTGTGGACTCTCCTCACCTCAGAGGGCTGGGCCACGAGTGGGGCGGAGGCCATGCGGGGCTCTGTTCAGCTCCCTGTCGCCCGGCTGCTTGGGGGCTGTTGCTGCTGCTGTTGCTGCTGCTGCTGCTGTTGTGTTGCTGTGCTTGCTGTGGCTGCTGTTGCTATGGCTTTGTTGCTATTGTTGCTGTTGTTGGCATGGAGACCCTGGGAGCTCAGCCGACACCCTTGGACCCTCAGGTCTGGAGTCTGAGAGGACCCCAGCACCACTTGGTGATTTGGGGGAGCTTCTACTCCCATGCCCATCTCTCAGATTGGTCCAGAGACTGAGGCGAGGCCAAGCGCCTCCGGGTGGAGGAGATTCTGTGACGATCCAGGGGACCCAGGAGCAGCCCCACCCCCCTGGATTTCAGCTTTATCAACAGAAACTTGTCAAGAAGGCTGGGAACAGCAAATGAGGAACGCAGGATTTCTGCAATGAGTGCTAGCAACATTCTGATGTTCATAAAGACGAGAGGACTGAGAAAAGTTGCAATCGGAACAAATCTTTTTTTATGGCTGCACTCGCAGCATGTGGAAGTTCCCCAGCCAGGGACTGAACCCAAGCCGCAGCTGCAGCAACTGTGGATCCTTAACCCACTGAGTAGCACTGAGGAGCCAACCCGAACCTCTGCAGCGACCCAAGCTGCTACAGTCAGATTTTGTGTGTGTGTGTCTTTTTAGGGCCGCACCCACTGCATATGGAGGTTCCCAGGCTAGAGGCCAAACCGGAGCTGTAGCTGCAGGCCTACGCCAGAATCTGAGCCGCATCTGAGACCTACACCACAGCTCACAGTAATGCCAGAGCCTTAACCCACTGAGCAAGGACAAGAATCAAACCTGCATCCTCAGGGATGCTGGTCAGATTCATTCCTGCCGCGCCATAACGGGAACTCCAAGAGTCAGATTCTTAACCCACTGGGCCACAGCCGAAGTCCCTGAACACATCTTTAAATGGCTTTTTTACTTGTACAACTTCTGAAAAGTACATGAACTTTGGTAAAAATAATTTCTCAAATTCTAGTTGCAGAATTGATAACAGTGCCTAGATTTCGCAGTCATCATTTTTAATCAATAGAAAATTAAATTTTGACATTTCCCACCTCTGTGTTACAGAGATGGGTGAAACACCTTAAATAAGGAACATAGGCCGGTCCCACTCTCGGGAGAGAGTTTTAGGAACCGCTGCATCCACATGAGCTCTTCACCAAGCTCTGTCCGTTTTCGTTCCAAGCATCACCACAGGGAACCCTACGCAAGACTGATCCTGAACAAAGCTTGTACTCACGCGTTGCTCCGTTTATGATCCACTTTATTTTGATGTACATTTCCTCACCACTTCTTTCTCCCCGTCCATTTTATTTTTGCAGACCAAGGAAAAACAAGGAAAAGATCATTTATCTCCAAGTGAAGAAGCTAGACATTCCACCAAATTAGGACAAGAGAGCTGCTCTTGCTCTCTTTGAGAAAACAAGGCTAGACTCAGAGATTTCTGCTCTCTTCGCAAAGCACATGCAATTCAACCTTACTTCTCTCTGAACACTATTAACCTTGACCAAATGGAGTTTGTTGTTCTGTATACCAGTGTGTCTGCCTCTGGGACGAGGTCCTGCAGTCCCCCCTCGCTGGAACAGTGTTAATGCCTTCATCTTACGTAGATACCTTGACAGCGGATGCCAGAGCGTCTCAAGACCTTCCCCACACGTCCAGAGTCTATTCTAGAAAATCTCACAGGGAGGCGTAAACAGTCTGTCTAGGAAAAGAGGGAGCTTATCCTTGAAAAGACTGTCAAGATTTGGTAACTTACATCAGCAGAAATATGGCGGACCGTTGAGGAATGAATGGTAATGATGCTTGGCCCAGGAGGACGAAACATAATAACAGATCAGGTCACATTTGTTGGTATATGTATAAGATCTAGACTTAATGCGCCTGCTGGAGCGTCAAGCAGCAGCTCCAGTAGTCAGCAGACCAACAACAGTAGAAAAGATATAAGGGAATGTTTCTATAATGTGAAACGAGAAAGACGTCTTAGGCAAGAACAGAACCCGGGAGACCTAAAGTGAAAGATCGATGGATCAACGTGACTACACAAAACAAGACTAAATGAAATGAGGCTAGCTGGGTAATTTAATGGATGAGTGACCGATCCGGGGAAATATTTGCAACACATATAAAATATCCAAAAGACATAGAGAGCTACTAACTATCATAAGGAAAAGACAGTCCTTTAGACAGACCGTTAGGGGAAAATAATGGCCCAAGAATACAAAGTTATTTATAGAAGTTGCATTAAAAATGGTTAACTTTAAAAAAAAGTTAGTTATGGAAATACAAAATAACAATGAAATACTCTTCGCTCATCATAGCAATAAAATTAATAAAACTTGATAAATAAAAATATCAAGAGTGGGTGAGGAGATGAAGAAACTTTCATGCATTGCTGGCTGGAGTATTGATGGGTACACTCTTTAGGAAAGGAATTTGGCCGCGTCTATCAATATCAGAAATACATCAATTGATATCAATACTTGATATCAATATCAGTGCATGTCTGTGACCCAACAATGTCACCACTTTCATCTTTGAGGAACTCTAATGTATACAGACATGCATCTCAGAGGTATTCATTGCATCATGTGTTGATGACAGCAACACTTGGAAATAACCAAAGTCCTTAAATATAAGGCATGATTCAATAAACCATGGTATTCGGACTCATCAGTTAAAAAGGAAAAAAAAAAAAAATTTACAGCTCCTCCACAGAAACTCCTCCACAATGAAGGGTAAAGGTGAGTCTGAGAATGATAATATAGGAATGACGGCTGTACATCCAGCTAATGGTTTAGGGGAGGGGGTGTGGCACTGGGCCATGCTCTGGGAAAGACTAGATTTTTCTGCAATGCTGGTGCTTTTGTGTGTGTGTTTTCATGTCCATGTCCATGGCGTGTTCATGCTGTTTTTAAAAATAAAGGATTAACTCTGAAAAATAACCTGGCAGTTTCTTTGAAAACTAAACATATAGTTCCAATATCACCTAGCAACTGCACACCTGGACATGCATCCCAGAGAAAGGAAAATATATGTCCCCCCCAAATTCCATGCATAATTGCATGTGGCCATTTTTATCCATAACAGACAAAATATGGAAATACCCCAAATGTCCCTCATACCAAGGAACACTCCTCAACAAGAAAAGGAACAGATCTTTAATAAAACATGGGCATAAAAGTACAAATAATAATATTTGGATGATACAGAAGTCTTTACTTCATGCGCCTAGCACACGCTTTAATCAGAATTTTGAGCATATCATTTATAGGGTTCTGATGAACTGTCTGATGGTGTTGCTAACGGGAGACCTCTGTAAATGGTGAAAAATCGTCTACTCTGCTATGCTCCATGCTTGGACATCTATCACATTCGGGATAAACCGTTAAAAAAAAGAAAAGAAAGGAAAAGAAAAAGGGACAGACCAACAACACACACACAACACAAGATCCTTCCCCTGACTGGATCTCCGGCATGTTATGCTGAGTGATAAAAGCCAGTCTCTAGGGAGTTCCCATCATGGTTCAGTGGTTAACAAATCCAACTAGGAACCGTGAGGTTGCAGGTTTGATCCCTGGCCTCGCTCAGTGGGTTAAGGATCTGGCGTTGCTGTGAGCTGTGGTGTGGGTCACAGATGAGGCTTGGATCTGGTGTTGCTGTGGCTCTGGCATAGGCCAGCGGCTGCAGCTCTGATTAGACCTCTAGCCTGGGAACCTCCATATGCCGCCGGTGCAGCCCTAGAAAAGACCAAAAAAAAAAAAAAAAACAAGCCAATCTCTAAAAGTCGATCATGAAAGGAAGAACTATTGAGATGGAAAAAAATTAGATTACCTTTGGCAGTGGTTATATAAGGCTTCTTGTGTGACGAAATGATGAAATGACAGAGAACGCCATCCACATTTTGCAGCAATGTCAGTTTCCCGGTTTTGACTTCATACTATTTTATATAAGACATAACCACTGGGGGGACACAGGTGGAGGGGACCCGGGACCTCTCTGGACTCTTTGCTTAGTTATTTCAAAATAAAATTTAAAAAAAATAAGTGGTTAAAAGTACAGTTTTTTAGGAGTTCTCTTGTGATGCAATGGGTTAAGGATCCCACGTTGTCATTGCAGTGGCTCAGGTCACTGCCATGGGGTGTGCTCCATCCCCGACCTGGGAACGTCCACATGCCGCAGGTGCAGCGAAAAGAGAAGACAGATGTCCCAGCTCAGCGGTGCAGGCAGGCTGAGAACCGACCTCCCGTCCCTGCTTCCTGTTCTGGTCAGTCCTCAAGGGATTGGACGGTGCCCCACCTCCCCCAAGCTGGGGAGGGGATAATCCACTTTACTGAGTCCACCGCTTCAAATGCTAACCTCACCCAGAAACACCCTCACAGGCACACCCAGAAATCATGCTTCACCTGGGCACCCCAAGGCCAATCAAGGTGATGCAAAAATTAACCATCTCGGAAGGATAAAGCTGTCAATCATTCCGGCAGAGGCTGGTTTCATGAGCTTCGATGTCCAATGCTGAGATAAATATATATATATACACACATCGCTTTTCAGGGCTGCACGGGAGGTATATGGAAGTTCCCAGACTAGAGGTTGAGTCGGCGCTGCAGCTGCCGACCTAGGCCACAGCACAGCAATGCCAGATCCGAGCCTCAGCTGTGACCTACACCTCAGCTCATGGCAAAACAGGATCCTCAACTCACTGAATGTGGCCAGGGATCAAACCTGCATCCTCATGGATACTGGTTGGGTTCATGACCGGCTGAGCCACAACAGGAATGCCAATGCTGTTATTTTAAATAAAACAGAAATTTCCTTATTTCTCTCTGCAAGCCTCCATGAAAAGGATGATGTGTATAAAACCCTACTACCCTGACCAAACCCCGAGAATAAAACTCCCTTCCCTTTTCCCTGATTGGCAGATCTTAGCACAAGATCCAGGATTAACCAGGACTCTGAAACTGAGCCAGAGTGCCTTAAGTTCTATGCCATTGAACAAATGGGTCTTGGGCTCAAGTTCACGTTTAGGTGTCTCTGGCAACTCTTTCCTTCCTCCCTCCCTCCCTCCCTCCCTCCTTCCTTCCTTTTTCTTTCTTTCTTTCTTTCTTTCTTTCTTTCTTTCTTTCTTTCTTTCTTTCTTTCTTTCTTTCTTTCTTTCTTCCTTCCTTCCTTCCTTCCTTCCTTCCTTCCTTCCTTCCTTTTTTTCCTTTTTTTCCTTACTCTCTTTTTGGCCATACCCAGGCCAGGGATCAAAGCTACACCACCGCAGTGACAACCCCAGATCTTTAATGGATAGGCCACCAGGGAACTCCAGCAACAATTTCCCTAAGGCAGGAAGACATGGAGTAAGGGGTGTCCTCGCCCACAGCTGCTCTAATTTTCGGGTTCATGTGATGTTAATGCGCCCGCCTTCTGCGTCCCTCCCAAGCCTGGAGTCCAGCAAATCTGCATCAGGAGTGCTTTGCTTCAAAGCCAAGGACACAAGGACACCGCCTCTGTCACGACTGGTCCTGGGAAAATTGAGGCGCCACGTTCCGGGTTCCCATGGCCCTGGGCTGCCTCCCCTCCCTCCCCACCCCCACTCCTCTGGTGATGCAGCATCTTTGATGCCAAGCAGTGTGCCCTCCGGCCCCTCATTGAAAGAGATGCTCTCCGTGACCCAGAACCTCAGGACTCGGCTGCGGAGCCACCTGCAGGGCAGAGAACATTAATCCTGGAAACCAGTCTGGCTGTGCCGTGGGTCTCCGCCCCGGTGCTGTTGAGCCTTCCACCCCTTCAGTGCTCCTGTGCCCGGAACCTCCTACAAAGCAGTGAGTCCGACACCAGGTGCCGGCAGGGATTCTCAGGTCAGTGGCTCGAGCCCAGAGCTCCATTCCTGGCTGCAGCCATCCATTTAGACGGCCTGAGGGTTCCTGGAGTCAGCGCTTCTCACTGAGGCTTTACTGCCCATGACAATAATGCTCACCATTGGGAGTTCCCGTCGTGGCGCAGTGGTTACCAAATCCGACTGGGAACCATGAGTTTGTGGGGTCGATCCCTGGCCTCGTTCAGTGGGTTAGGTTTAGGGATCCGGTGTTGCCGTGAGGTGTGGTGTAGGTTGCAGACGCCGCTCGGATCCTGTGTTGCTGTGTCTGTGGTGTAGCCCGGCGGCTACAGCTCTAATTTGACCCCTAGCCTGGGAACCTCCATATGCCGCGGGAGCGGCCCAAGAAATGGCAAAAAGACAAAAAAAAATAATAATAATGCTCATCATCTTTAGATTTTGGTAAGAAGAATTCTGCACAGGGCCACATTCATGTCTTGCGTGCACATTTTCCAAGCCGTCTCTTACCCCCAGGAACACTTGAGAAATGTCACGAAGTATTTCCCCCAAAAACAGATGGTCAGTGGCAATTTTCATGTTGGGCCAAGAACGGCAAGGCTTGGGGACCGCTGGAGGAACAAGCTCCCCAGATCCCGAGCTCTTGGAGCTCACAGTTCCTGCAGGCGCCCCGTTCAAACACAGCAAGCAGGTGCTGTAACTAGGACTGCATCGTGCCTGCGAGGTCCCTCTACCCGAACCACGGCATGGAGGGTGCTGTCTTCTCTCCTCCGCGCTTATGGGCCACCGATTAATAGTGCCAGCTTCCCGCCAGGCATCAGGACAAGATGCACAGGATGGATGTG
Source organism: Sus scrofa (assembly GCF_054392235.1). Taxonomy (NCBI): domain Eukaryota; kingdom Metazoa; phylum Chordata; class Mammalia; order Artiodactyla; family Suidae; genus Sus; species Sus scrofa. The sequence continues at coordinate 7,355,505 of NC_139383.1, forward strand.
GGCTTTGATGTCACCAGGGGATGGAGGAAATAACCACGTAATGACAGCCCAGCCTGCACCTGCGGAAAACGGGGAGGAAGTGCCCGGCTCCCAACGTCAGAGCTGATCCCGCCGGCCGAGTGGGGATCGGTCCCTTGGGGGGCTGACACTTCACCCCAATTCTAGGAATCTGTAGACAAAGGAGAAAAGTGTGTTCCATGCAGATACTGGAAGTTTGGGGGCGAGACCCTATGTGGTTGGGATTCAGCATGTATATAGGGTGGGGAGAGGCAGGCAGAGCTGCTGGGGGACATGGCCTTGACCCTGTGGGCAGAGAGTCAGGCAGGGAAATGGAATGGGCAGCAGGAGGCACAGGGCCACCCAGTGCTGGCCTGGGCGGGGCTGAGAGGAGGGCACAGATGAGAGGGAGAGATCGAGGGAAGACAAAAAAGATGACAATTAGATATGGGGCCAGAGGGTAAACTGGCATTTAAGAAGCATGCAGCAATGAAACTTAACCTGTAACCTTCTAAGAAAACAAACACACTAGAAACGAACCCCACATGCTTGGCAACCCCCGGACGCTTCACGCAGGGACATCACAGATGTCCCAATGTCCAGGAGCAGGTCTCGGGGTCCTGAGGCCATCAGTACCTTAGAGCACCATGCAATAATTTTTGTACCCAAGACAGCAAGAAACCATAAAAACAGGTTGGAGTACTTTAAAGAAATCCTTCAGGAAACAAGACTAAAACATATAAGACCTTTTAGAAACACCAGGGTTTCTACTTTGGGTTTTAATTCGATATTTCTATCACTTACAAAATAAATCTTTCCATTGTAATTCATCTCTTGGGGTTTTAAATCCTGAAGGATGATTTTTTAGGTTGTATACTTTGTAACTTACATGTAATTGTATTTATAACTAAATCTGAATCTTTCTCCACCAAATTTGATTCAGTAATTGTAGCAAGTAGCTGCTACTCAATGTCATTGAAGTAAAATGCACTTTATCTTTGCCAGGATAAAAGACAATTATAGTGCTACTCAAGCTAGTTAGTAGTCAAGGAAAAATCTTGCAAGTTCCTATTCTAGGAAAGCAAATAAACTACAGTAACTTAATAAATATTTATCTGGGGAAAAAAAGTACAAGCACAAAGAAACTTGAAGTTTCTTTGGTTATTGAAGATTCAAGCTCTTCTGACATGTGAGGAATCACTGTTAATTCAGTGGACCCAATAATCCTTAAAAATTGGAAAGCAATCAAGTTAAATGAACTCTTGGTTTTCATTCATTCAAATCAAGTGATGATACTAAAAATCCAGGAATAATTACTTGAAAGTGACTTAGAATAGATGTCTTCTTTCTTTGACATACTTAAAATTTTTTGATGTACTTAAACAAATTTTTTGGTTTTTTTAAAAAAAAAAAAAAATTCTCGGAATTCCCGTCGTGGTACAGTGGTTAATGAATCTGACTAGGAACCATGTGGTTGGCAGTTCGATCCCTGGCCTTGCTCAGTGGGTTAAGGATCCGGCGTTGCTGTGAGCTTCGGTGTAGGTTGAAGACTCGTCTCGGATCCCACATTGCCGTGGCTGTGGCGTAGGCTGGCATCTACAGCTCTGATTGGACCCCTAGCCTGGGAACCTCCATATGCCTCGGGGGGAGACCCTAAAAAGACAAAAAGACAGAAAAAAAAAAGCACAAAATTCTAGTATTTAGGATGGAGAGAAAGTCTGCACATGTTACAGCCAACCTCTGTCAACGAGATTAACCCAGAGGGCAAGTGTGTTTGTCACTAGCCTCAGAACTGTAAAAAATTAAGCATTAACCAATCAAGTTTTAAGCCAAAGTTTAAAGCCAGCTTTAATTAACTAAATTAATAATTATTCTGACGCTGCTTCTGGGGTTAAAGCCACAAGGAGATAAACTCCCTTAAATATTTGATGTATTGTGGGGCTCGTCTGTGGCTAGCCTGTCATCAGGATAGGCTCAGCTGCAGTAGCTACGAGAGGCACAGGGAGAAACATAAATTCTCTTCCATCTCCAGACCTTGGTGAACCCCAGATTCCGTGGCACCCTCTGCGGATCAATCTGGGTCAAAATAATCTACCACTGGCTATTACACAGTCCAGTCTAGGTCAAGACAATCTACCGTTGGCTATGACACAGTCCAGTGATGGAGCTTTTCCTTGTCTTGGAGAAAGACACTGTAATAAAACATCTGGAAGGACATTCATCTTCATCTCCTATTTATTTAGGTCCTGGGAAGCCTAGACGGAACCCAGCAGGACCAGTGCTTACAAACCACCAGAACCTACAAGAGATGAAAGCTGGGGATTCTGGCAGCACCAAGAGTAGCTAAATGGGATTTACCACGAATAATTTTTTTTGTGATGGCACCCATAGCATATGGAAGTTCCCAGGCCAGGAACTGAACCTGAGCCACAGCTGTGACCTACACTGCAGCTGCGACGAGGCCATAGCTTTTAACCCACAGCTCTGCCGGGCCAGGGATCAAACCTGCTCCTCCAACAGCAGCGTAGCTTCTACAGTCAGATTCTTAACTGAATAAACTGCAGTGGGAACTCCCTGCCGTGAATAATTTTAAGAGCTTCTGGTTTTAGAATTGTTCCTCTCAATGCTGTCTCTAGGCCTTACTGAAAATTCTCTGCCACTTACAATAAACAAAAAAAGGATTAAAATCTATGGGGTCAAGCAAAAGTAAGCAGCTAATTGACATTCACAGTAGTGTTTATTTGACCACTATGAATGAAGTGTTGTCTGTGTGTATGTCCTGTATGAGATATAGAAAGTCAGCATGGATCTAGAAGGTGCTATTCCTGCGAGTTCCCTGGTGGCTCGGTGGGTTAAGGATCCCGAGTTTTCACTGCTGTGGCTGAGGTCTCTGTTGTGACTCTCCAGCTCAGGAATTTCCACAGGCCAAGGGCAGAGCCAAAAAAGAAAAAGATGTGATTCCTGGGTCATGGAATTCATGCGGCAGCAGAAAAGAAAGCTTTCAACAAGGAGTTAGAATAAGACGGTGGGTGACTCTCTCAGTGCAGGCATTGACACAGTCCACTCAAAGGTGGCAGCCCAGAAGGAGAAGCCACAGGGTGACCAGGCCTTGTCTGGGAGCCCAGGCGGGCTTCCCCTGGGATCTGCAGGGGGATGGGAACCAACCAGAGGGGAGTTCAAGGTTGGGTGGGGGGGGCTAACTCCACCAGTTGCTTGAAACTCCCTTGCCAGGTGGGGGGAAACGCACCTGCGTGCTTCGGTCCACTTACTGGACACAGTTTCTTTTAATTGTGGTGAAATACACACAGTGGCTACTGTCTCGGGGTTTGTTGGTTTGTTTTGCTTTTTAGGGCCGCACCCGTGGCATATGGAAGTTCCTAGGCTAGGGGTCGAATCGGAGCTGCAGCTGCCCGCCTACACCACAGCCACAGCAACACGGGATCCAAGCCGAGTCTTCGACCTACACCACAGTTCATGGCAACGCCGGATCCTTAATCCACTGAGCCAGGCCTTGGATACGAGTCAGGTTTGTTACCCCTGAGCTACAGCGGGAACTCCCCAGTGGTTACTGTCTTAATGACAACGGAACTCCGGCCTCTCCACGTAATAGCCCACAGGCCTGGGGCTCATTTCGTGTCATCAAGAAACACACTCTGGAAAAGGCAGAGACCTCTATAGAGGAAATACTGTAATAAATCGTATTTTCCTTCGGCTTACTATTCATACTCACAGAAGCACAAACATGTTGCTCTAATTTTATTTTATGGTATGTATTTGTGTAAATGTGTGTTTTGCAATGATCTTTGTGCATAAGCCATTTTGACTCTAAGCATCAACGCTCAGAAACAACTATGACGTGGGCTTACCCTTGTCCAGGAGGCTGCTCTCACCTGGGAGGCGTTGCCCACATCACCTCGTCCCATGTCCATGTCCCCTGTCCCCTGGCCGGCACCCTCACATGCAGGACTTAACCAGGGGAGAGTCCCAAAGCTGCACGCACTGCCACAGGCCCTGTGTAGGTCCCCTGCCAACATGGGTTGACACAAAGTGTGCAGAAATGCTTTCCCACGGCTGACAACGCAGGCTGCTTTTTTCTCTGAGCCACGCTGAGTTGGGAGGCCGGGAAAAATGTCCATTTCTGGGTCTTCAAAGGACGTGTCTACAGGCATTTTCGGGGGACTCCTCCAAAGCCGAGCCTGGCTGTCTCTAGTTGTCCCAAGGGGGACGTGACTGCCCAGGGTCAGACACTGATGATCTTAGCTCAGCTCAGACACATTTTGAAATAATGGTTTTCTCTCTTCCCGGGGAAGAGAACGCTGGGCCACGTGAAGAGCAGCAGGAGTAGTTAGTAATTAACTTAACGAGAGGACAAAGGCAAATGTTTTCTCAAGAAGAGAGTCCCCCTCCGCTTTCGGTTTGGTGCCAGAGAATTTGGCCAGCTTCAGCTAGTGGCACGACCCTTTCTCAGGCATCCCGGAGAAGGGGCATTGATTAAGACCACGTGGCCTTAATGAAGCAAAGTCTCATGAAACTGATGAAACAGGGTTGGCCAACAGATCAAACTAGGAAAGTCATTGTGCCGTGGGAGATAAGAGAGCCCACGACAAAAGACGTGAGGACAGAGAGAGGGGAGGAGAGAGAGAGAGACTTTTCTGCTGTTACTTCGTGTTGCATCTGCAGGCAGGCTGAGGAAGGAAGGAGGCGACAGGGACCTACTGTACGGCACGGGGAGATCCGCTCAGGTCTCTGCAATAGTCTGTTGGGGGGAGTTCCCGCCGTGGCTCAGAGGTTATGGAACCCGACTAGTATCCATGAGGATGCAGGTTCAATCCCTGGCCTCACTCAGTGGGTTAAGGATCCGGTGGTGTAGGTCACAGACGTGGCTCAGATCCCACGTTGATGTGGCTGTGGTGTAGGCCAGCAGCAGTAGCTCCAATTTGACCCCTAGCCTGGGAACCTCCATGTGCCGCGGGTGCGGCCCTAAAAAGACATAAAAAATAAAATAAAATAAAATAAAATAAACACTCTTAACCTTTTAAAAAAAAACAGAATGGTTATGGGCAGGGCTCATATAGAGAATAGAGATTTTTCTGTTGACTAGGTTCGAGATGTACATTTAAAGACTTTGCTGCGTGTATCAAATTGTCCTTCAGAATGTGTTGCACATTAATTCTACCAACACACCGGAGAGGGTGCCTCCCCTGTCTCCATCTCTCCTCTCCCCTCTCCTCTCTCTCTCATCACATTCGCACGTGCACACACACACATGCACACGCACCACTTACACAGGCAGTTTTTCAAAAGTGAGCAGCAAACGATCGTCCCTCGTGACTCTTCCACCCATTTCTTGAGCAATGAGGTGGAACACGTTTTTGTGTTTCTTGGCAATTTTCTTTTCACGGCGATGTGCCTGTTTTTGCCCTTTGCCCATTTTCCTTTGGGGATAATGTGCCTCTCCTTATTAAGAGGTAAAAACATTTTATATGTATTAACCCATTGATTGGCAGGGAATCCTCAAAGTGTGTCTTAGGATTGATCATTGGTCTTTTAGGTTTGGCTTGGGGGTTTCTTTTTTTTGCTTTTTAGGCCTGCACCCCCAGCATATGGAGGTTCCCAGGCGAGGGGTCTAACCAGAGCTGCAGCCATCGGTCTACGCCAGAGCCACAGCCACGTGGGATCCGAGCCGGGTCTGCAACCTACACCACAGCTCACAGCAACACTGGATCCTTAACCCACTGAGTGAGGCCAGGGATCAAACCCACATCCTCATGGATACTCCTCAGATTTGTTTTCGCTGCGCCATGATGGGAACTCCATCCTTTGCAGCTTCTTGATTGGCATTATGTTTCGAAGGTCTTGCCCAAACTGAAATGACTCAAATATTAACCTACATCATTTTCTAGTGTTTTAAGTGGTTTTATTTCCCACGTGTAGATAATTCAACCCGAATGTGTCTGATGTACAGTGGAGGGTATTGAGTCTAGGGGTATTCAGGGCTGTCTCCACACTTGAGGGGTATCTTTGGTGTGATTTAGTTGGAAGGCCTTTTGTCTTGATCCAGTAATTCTGGGTGTCCCTGCATCTCTGCCCCACGGAAGGAGCTCTGCATCTCACTCACCTCCTCTCCCCATATTCCCAGCTTCCCCCAGATTCCACTCCAGAGCAAAGCACTCCTCTGCTTTCAGTGGAACCCAGATGAGGCCTGAAGCTTCGGGATAAAACACGAGGCAGTTTAATCTCGAATCTTCTACATGGGCGTATTGCATTTAAGGCATCTGCTTTCCTTGACTTTTATCTTTTTATTCATCAGCCTCACTGTTGCCACGGTTCTATTCATTCTGGCAAAAGTCCTCGAGCTCACCTCCTAATCCACTCCTTTGGTTTTCCGTAGTATTCTTGTGCCTTTTGTTGTCTCTGTAGCTGTTCCCAATTTTTTTCCTCTAAAAGTAATAAACCTATGAACAATTTTTTCATGATTTCCTTATCTTCTAGAAACTGGGAGAGGATGTGAATTCAAGATTTTCTTAATTTTTCTCCTTTTTTTGGTGGAGGGAACTCTTTTAAAAGGAATCATGTGCTATGTCACCTTGTCTTGAACATTCAAATCTTTGTCACTTTGTCTTGAACGCCTAAATCTTTCTAACATTTGGTGATAGTTTCTCTGCTTATTCCATTTTTGAATATGAAATCTACATTTCTCCCCATTATTAGCAGAAGCTAAGACAGCTTCCTGGAGCATTTTGCTCGCTATTAAATAGAAGGTCACAACATGGTCACACACACTCAGGATGGATGGGTCACTCTTCAAATTTTGGGGGTACAGACAAGTGGACATTAGAAGAGTTTGCATTGGCTGCAAAGCAGATTTGCCCCCTTCCCTGACCAGACTGTTCTTTGATGTTTTTGCTCACAATGGAATGGAAATGTCCCAGCAGCAAGAGTCTAGGACACCCACTCATCTTTCCTGACTAAATGTGACACCCCAACAATATCTCAATATTACCTGCATCGTTTTCAGCCTTCTGCGTGGGGATTGGAAAATTATGAGAACAGATGTGGCCCCTGAGCTGTTGCTCCCATTAGAGGCACACAATAAAACAGTGTGCCCACTGCCTAAAAATCACTCCCCCTGATGCCATGACAGTCCCAAGGTGGGCTGTAAAAGGCCAGAATGTGGGCAGAGACCCAATTTCTGAGAAATCCCCACCCTTCCCTGAAATAGCAGGGATATTCCTCCTGGTCATCCGCTTATGAAATGACTTAGCCCACGAGAGCCTAAGACCCCATGCCCTGGGGCCGCTCCCGCTTCCTGAGATGGTCCTCATTCTCTGCCTACAGAGTGTGTATCCCTCTAAATGAACTTGATTTCTCTTTCCTTCAGCTTGCTCTTGAATTCTTTCCGGCAAGAACCCAAGGATCCTCACCTGGTGGTCCGTCCTAAGGACCCCTGAGCATCCAGGACGTGACATCTCCCTCTCCTCCAACCGTCCCGTTGGTCCTCGAAGTCTGTCTTTCACCCTAGACGGCAGCCTTTGGTTTGAGACCCGGGACACCAGAGGTCAGAGCAGTGGGTGGTGTCTCCAGCTTTGATCACATCCCTGTCAGGGGGAGCTGGTCCACAGGCACCACACTGCAAAAGGAAAAATCTTCGAGAAGCTCCCGATTCCAAATGACAGTGCATCACCCGTTTTAGTCCCCAGATCCCCAGGCAATATGGCTCCATGCCTGAGAATTGAGTCATAGGTTTTTCCCCTTACTCCACCCCGTCCCCTATTAGCCTTTTGGCTATTTGTACGTAGTGGATTATCGAGGGATTCCCTCAAATTTTCAGAGAGAGAGAGAAGAAGAAGAAAAAGGAGGAGGAGGAAGAAAGAAGAAGGAGAAGAGAAAGAAGAACAACACAAGGAGAAGAAGAAGAAGAATATACATTGTTTTAAGTGCCAGAGTCTGATTGCTGTCTTCCAATTTGATAATGAAGGCAACAGTTTTGTACTTTCTCCTCCCTGGGGGGCCGGGCAGTCCCACGGAGGTGGGCTTCCCCAGGTCTCTCCGGGCTGCAGCCCAGTCATGGTCTGACTAGCACCTGTCTTACCCTCCTACGTCCACTGTAGCAGGATGTGGGGAGACCCCACACCCGTAAGCATTTCAGGGTTTTTCAAGCTTCTGGCATGGACTGCGCAGTGCCACCTGCAAGGTGGACTCTAGCTACTATTAGAGTATAATAAATAATTTCCAATGTTGAGTATGAATTAAGACATTGTCTCATGTCGAAATTTTATTTATTTTTTTATTCTGCAATGGTGATGATTCTGTGACTGTCTCTGCCCAAGGCACAACTTCATGGCTTGCTGGGCAGTGGGGCCAAGGGCAGCGGCTACCCGTTGGCACCGTGGTTCACAATGGGGGCAACACGCATGAGCCTCTGTCATCCCTCTCCACCTGCCAGCCCTCCACCCCTGCTCGGGGCATCTTTTCCCACATGGACCAAGCAGGTCTACATCCGCCTGCATTCCTAACCTACTGTCTTCAACTTGGATTGAGTCCCTGAAAGATTTGACCTTGGTTTCCAAGTCAGTTTAATTCTGGCTGGCCAACGTATTTTAAATTAAAATGATCAAACCACAGACATTCTATATTTCAAGCATGCCTTCATTCCATCTATGTCTGTTTCTTACTCACGCTCATTAACCTTGGTGTTACTCTAAACATGAGTCGCAAACTCACATTCGTTGTGTTGAACAGTTAACAGAATGCCTCATAACCTTTATTAGAAACTCATGTGCACTTTTTCCTTGGCACGGTTCCTATTATTTGTTCCTTTTCAGGATTATCACGGACTTGTGACTTTCTTTAGAGTCTCAGCTTGTTCCAATCAACTCTGATGACTATTTTTATGATGTTAAAATTGTCCCTGCTTGGCCATTACAAACCCTCCATATTTAGGCATCTTTGTGGGGTCTGTTTTTCTTTTTTTTTAAATTGTCTTTCTGGGGCCACACCCACAGCATATGGAGGTTCCCAGGCTAGGGGTAGAATCAGAGCCACAGCTGACGGCCTACACCACAGCTCACGGCAACGCCGGATCCTTAATCCACTGAGGAAGGCCAAGGATCAAACTCATCTCATGGATACTAGTCGGGTTTGTTAACCCTTGAGCCACGACAGGACCACCAGGCATCTTTGTCTTTTCAACACGACCGTGGTCGTCTCTGACAGTCTCTGCTTTTTGGCAAAAACATATCCTCACACTTTCAAATGGTGACTTTTCCTTATCTCCAGGCCCAGTCACAGCAACCCTTCCCGGGACTGTTCCCTTGTCCCCTTCCCCATCCCACTTTCATTCCCAAAAGGTCCTGGGTGGGGCATACTTGCTAAACAGAAGGCCACTTTGGTCCCTGAGATCTACTATGTCACTCCGCAAAGGGACAGCAGCATTAGAGGCAGGCAGAGGTCCCCTGACTGCACATCCTCGAGGGGCAGCAGAGCAGACAAGCTCTGCTGCTTTTGAGGGACAACTATAGCACCTGGTGGGAGGGGAGCTACTCAGTTAAGACAGAAGATATTAACTGAGATGTTTGGGAACTGTACCCACTGAGAAACTTCGTATGCAGTCATGTGTGTTTGGGATGATTTTATATGTAATGTAACACCCAGTGTGAGACGTCATTATTTACACATAGGCATATACATACATAAAAAGAGAGAGAACAAGGTAAATTCGTATAATGAGACAAAGAGGACTTGAATCAGCAAGAAAAAAGTGTTTCACAAGCACAATGCTTGAAGGGCAGAGAGATCTGGCACCATTCGGCCCTTCTGACAAACGCAAGACAGAGGTGCTAGAATGGAGCTTGCGAAAGGCTTGTGGGGGACAACGGAGCGTGGACCGTGCTGGAGCCTATTGGCCCCGTCCTGGAGGGAAAGCCTGGCCAGGGGATGGAGCTGGGCTTCCATCCTGACAGTCCTCTGGAGATCCAGCAGGGGGATGTGACAAATGAGATGGGGCAGGAGAGCCAACAACAACACCCAAAAACCATCATTTAATTTCCAGTGAAGAGGACCAAATTCTGGGAACAGAAAAGGAAATGGTTGAATAGCTTCTCTCTCTCTCTTTTTTTTTTTTTTTTTTGGTCCACATCTGCGACACGTGGAAGTTTCTGGGCCAGGCCAGGGATAGAACCCGAGTCACAGCGGTGACCCAGGCCACTGCCGTGACAACACGGGGTTCTTAACCACCTAGGCCACCAGGGAACTCCTGAATAACCTGTGTTGCTCAGTGCATCACAACGCAGTCATTAAAAAGAATCAGACCCATGGGGCCGCAGATGGGAAACCGCTAAGCTGCAGACCCATGCGTATTGACTGCATGATTCCACAAGTTCTCAGGCCACAAAGTTCAAATGTGTGAGCAAAGCAAACTTATTTTTCTCGGACTTAGTTTTTATCTGAAGTCCCCCTTCTTCCAGGAAGTGTCGTTAAAGCATGGCTCCTGCAATGTGGCAATGAGCAAGCGCCAGCGGCCACCTGGGACCTGGGAGGCCCTGCCCAGCAGAGCAATGAGACGGCGGTCCCTGGACCTGCCCCCAAACCATCAACCAGCGCCAGGCAAGCCTCCTCAAACTTCTTGAATATAAGAAAGAACGTTTATCTTGTTTAAGCCTCTGATATTTGGGGAATTTCAGTTATAGGCAAAGTTAACCCAGACGAGTGTACCCTCTGGCATCCCTTCTAAAGGAGACCCTTCTAAAAGATCAATGCAGGCTGGCTTCTCTTTTGTTCCACTGACATCTCAAAACCTGACACTGAACCTTCACCTGCAGGAGGAGGCAGAGGTGGGAGGGACAATAGGCCACGTTGCCCTTAGCAGCCAGATGCAGGGAGCGAGCTGCATGCATGGCTTTCCTTCCTCCTCCAGCTGGAGACCGACTGGGGGTTTCCCTGCAGATGTGGGGACCCAAGGGCGGGAGGCTGGGTGACACCCCGCAGTGGTGCCGTCTGGCCTGAGCCTGGAGCTGGTCCACACTTTGCACACTCTTCTCACGGCACCCTCACAAGGCACGGTGGGTGTTAGGAGGACACGGGGGCTCACGCAGCTCAGGGACTTGCTTGATCCCGGCCATTAGGTCAGCAGATGGTAGAAGAGGCACCAGAATCACCACCAGCTCATTCCCCAAAACCCGGCCTCTTTCTAAAGGGACATGACGCTGCTGCTTTTACGGTCACTCTGTGCCTTAGGGAGCGAGACCGCGAGGGAGCCTTTCACCCTGGGGTCGCCCTCTGCGCTCCACCCTGGCCCTCTTGTCCGCACTTACTTCGTGCATCTCAGTGGTTGGCTCTCAAGACCTGCACGGAGGGAGTTCCTGTCGTGGCGCAGTGGTTAACGAATCCGACTAGGAACCATGAGGTTGTTGGTTCGGTCCCTGCCCTTGCTCAGTGGGTTAACGATCCGGCATTGCCGTGAGCTGTGGTGTAGGTTGCAGACGCGGCTCGGATCCCGCGTTGCTGTGGCTCTGGCGTAGGCCGGTGGCTACAGCTCCGATTGGACCCCTAGCCTGGGAACCTCCATATGCCGCAGGGGCGGCCCAAGAAATAGCAAAAAGACAAAAAAAAAAAAAAGACCTGCACGGAGAAAGCTCTAGAGGCTGGATTCTAGGCCCTGAAGGCGCATTGGGGCAGGATGGGGAGGCTGATTTCAGGTCCGTCAAACCTCTCTCTCTGTCTTTAAAGTTGGCGGTGCTGCCCGGCCCGTCTAAGTACCTGACCGCAACTGCCTCGCCAGGGCTTCGTTCCCACCGGGAGGGGGCGCTGTTCCACACACCCCAGCAGCCCAGTGCGATGGAGTACACAGCAGGCGCTCGGCACGTGCTTGCCGAACCAACAAGACTTCACAGCTACCAGGAAGGCCGCCAGGGGGGCCTGGCTGCCAAGGCTTTGCTAGAAGCTTCTGCTGCTTCCCAAGGCCTGTGTCCCACCCCCGCCCCCGCCCCTCGGGCTCTCCTCTCTCCGAGTGTCCCCACCCCCTCTGTGGGGACTGGTTTTGGCGCCTTTGTGGAAGGGGGTTGGGGGACGGTCAGGCCGGGAGGAGGCCCGGCGCCCCCTGTTGGCACATCAGGCGACCTTCAGATGCGCTTTGGTCCTGCGTCCACCCGGGGCGGAGCCGGTCTGGGGGTCCGCATACACGCGCCCCCTCGCTGTGCAGACAAACCCACTGGGATCCAAGCCCTCGTGCTTTCCACGGAAACCCTGGCCTGCTTCTCCTCCAGAACCGCCCACCACATCTAGTTTGTTCAGACGTGTCTACTGAGCGGGAAGAAAGTCAGAGGTCTCCCTGTTGTTTTTAACAGTGACTCCTCTCTGTCCAAAGCCTCCCTCAGAAGTTTTGCCAGAAGATTCTAAGAAAGGCTAGCAGGGGGGATGTTTGAATACACATTTGCAACGACGATTCAAAGCCTGCAATTTACATACCCAGAGAGAACTGTCCTGGTGAGAAAGATGAGACATGGCTTTGCTTGGGAGAAGCTGAAATGAAGAGGTAGGTCCCTTCTTTGGGTCCAGGGGTGCTTTTGTTTGGGTTATTTATTTATGTATCATTTTTAAATGGAAGTAGACTTGCGTGTTTTGTTTCGTTTTGTTTTGCTTTTGCCAAGAGCATGAGCTCAGGTTTCTAGGTAGCCCAGGTCCACGCTCGAAGGAAGAGCAGCCACTGCCCAGGACGGAATACCAAGATCTCAAGTCTGCGAGGCCACCCCCCCGGCATAACCAGTCTGGCCAGAAGTGTTGATGATGTGACCACATCGCTTTGATCTTGCCTCCAATTCCTGGTAGAATATGTTCCCCCCAATGTACCCTGAAGGGTGCCCATGAGGTTGTCATTGTGGTTTGTCTCCCAAGTAAAGACATTTTAAAACAAATGTTTTTGTACTCCAGGAAGGAAATCACTTCTTTTTAAGCAGTAACTAAAAAAAGTGGAAATTACCAGAACCTTGAACCAGTTACTCTTAATTCACAGCAAACCGAACTCTTCTTTTTCAAATTTTACTGCGATATTATTGCACATGAGCTCACTTTCTAGATTCATCACCAAGACGCGAAACCAAGAGTGAAATAGAATAAAGTCTTCCTGGAACGTAGACAGCAGCAACGTCTTCCCTAAAACAGCCCCTGAATACTTCTGGCCTTTGAATGAGGACCGTGTTTTATGCCATCATACATCTAGAAGCATGATGAGGGCAGAATTTGCTGGAAGAGTCCCCATATTTAACGACCAAGCGCCCATCCAGAAACCTACATGTTGGATGCTATGTGGAATACTTTTGCCAACACAGCTGCCCACAAATGCAAAGACTCTTTTTTTCAGAGAGTACATGAAACTACATTTATTCTAAGAAACCAGTTCCAGGGGCCTCTTTGATAGCAGTATTTAATTTCTTTTGGACCTTCCGAATACTTTATATAGTTAAATACCTGGTAACCATCCAAAGCTCTCAATAGAAAGGATAAGTAAATAAAAGGTAGCCAGAAAAAAAATAAAAGATAGCCAGAACTTTGAGAGACTTAAAAGAAAGAAGATAAAGCATAGTTGGTGTTCTTTAGAATTGATACTGACTTGGGAACAGGCAAGAAGGAGGGAGAATTCGGGGAAATAGGGGTTTCTGTTCGTTTCTTCAGATAATAACTCCGTCGACCTCGCCGCCACCTGGTCCCCAGAGACGCCTCTCTCTCAGAGGCCTGCAGGTTCTGGCATTTTAACCTGAAGGTAAATCATGTTGTCTCTGGGCTTTGCTTTCCTGCAGCAACGGAAAATAAAAATTTAAGTTATCGTAAATAATGGCTTGATTAAGAAACTGTTGCAGAGTTGTTCAGGGCAACTACCTCTCGAAAGAAAAGGGAGCCCAAGGATAGAGCAAGTGACAAAGCGAGAACACACCCCCTGCGGCCTGTTCCCTCCCCGCCTGTTTTGCTACGGCCTGTGCAGTAAAAATGGGGTCTTATATATTTAAATTGTTTTAAAAATCAAAATTAAAATATTATTTCTTGATGCTTGAAAAACTAGATGAAATCCAAATTTCTTTTCTTTCTTTCTTTTTTTGGTCTTTTTAGATCATGGCATATGGAGGTCCCCAGGCTAGGGGTCCAAACAGAGCTGGCCTACGCCTCAGCCACGGCAACACCAGATCCTTCACTCACTGAGCGAGGCCAGGGATTGAACCGGCATCCTCGTGGCTGCTAGTTGGGTTCTTAACCCGCTGAGACACAACGGGAACTCCAAAATCCCAACTGCAACGTCCATAAATAAAGCTGTGCTGGAGCCCAGCCTTAACCCTCCATTTAGGTGCTGCCCATGGCTGCTTTCTGCTGAGAGGGCAGGACTGAGAACGGCAACTGTGTGGCCCCAAAACCAGACATGTGCATGCCCTGCCCCTCTACTGAAGGAGTTTGCTGACCCTTGTTACAAAGCATCTGTTGTGTTGCAACCTCACTCCATCACTGTCAACATTCCATTCTGAAGTGTTTTGGTTTTGTTTCTTTCTTTTTGGCTGCACAGAGGCAGGGGGAAGTTCCCAGGCCGGGGATTGAACCCCATGCCTCAGCAGTGACAATGCCAGATCCTTAACTTTCTGTGTGAATCTGGGTTTTAATGACCCGATGGACTATTCTCTCTACCTCCCAGATTCACGTGTGTCCTTCCGTGGAATCCAGAGACCCAGCCTGCAATGGCCTGCCTCACTTTCTCCTCCGTTCCTTTCGTATGGCTTTAAGGCTGGAACCTCAGGAGTTCCCACTGTGGCTCAGCAGGTTAAGCACCTAGCATAGTGTCTGTGAGAATGCGGGTTCGATCCCTGGCCTCGCCCAGTGGGTTACAGATTGGCATTGCTGTGAGCTTTGGTGTGGGTCGCATACACAGCTCGAATCACCCGTGGCTGTGGCTGTGGGGGAGGCCGGCAGCTGCAGCTCCAAGTCAGCCCTAGCCTGGAAACTTCCATATGCCATGGGAGCAGCCCTAAAAAGGAAGAAAGAAAAAAAAAAAAGAATAGAACCTGGGATTCCAATGAAGCACCTGCCCCATCGCAGGAATAAAAGTCTTAAGCCATTTTTCTTAGTGAAGAAACGCACTCAGAAAATCTGAACCAGCGTTTGCTCAAAAAAATAGAAGATTGCTTTAAAAATAGTTTCCAACTCCAAGCTAAGTCAGGGGGTACTTAGGGACCTTGGTGCTCTGTGCGGCCAGCAGGACAGACAAATCATTCTGTCTCACAGTGTAGACTAGATGACAGTCCTTTTCAGCCAACAGTCGTTCTCCATACAGCAGCTCTGGGCGTCATGAAAGGCTGTGCAATACCCACAAGGCTCTCCCAGACCCTCTGGAGGGAGGAATCGGAGCCTGTTCGTGATGCAGGGGGCAGATCTAAGGCGGGCCCCGAGTCCCCGGCGCCTGGACTCACCTCCCCAGCCTCTCCACCTCCTCGATGGTCTCTGGCAAAGCGACCCCTTTGGTCTCCGGAAGAAGCAGCGACATTCCCCCCGCAAC
Source organism: Sus scrofa (assembly GCF_054392235.1). Taxonomy (NCBI): domain Eukaryota; kingdom Metazoa; phylum Chordata; class Mammalia; order Artiodactyla; family Suidae; genus Sus; species Sus scrofa. The sequence goes on from NC_139383.1 coordinate 7,371,031, forward strand.
CAGGCCCAGTGCCGCTTTGGATGAGACAGATATCACGTGGAGCCGTTAGTACGTGGCCGATACTGTGCATAGCAAAGACGACAGCTAACTAAAGAGATGCCTGGGGAGGAAGCTCCCATCGTGGCTCGGTGGTAACCAACCCAATGAGTGTCCGTGAGGATGCGGGTTCCATCCCCTGTCTCGCTCAATGGGTTAAGAATCCGACGTTGCCTTGAGCTGTGGCTTAGGTTGCAGATGCGGCTCGGATCCAGCGTGGCTGTGGCTGTGGCGTAGGCCGGCAGCTTCAGTCCTGATTCGACCCCTAGCCTAGGAACCTCCATGTGCCGTGGGTGCCACCCTAAAAAGCAAACAAAGCAAAAACAAAAAACACATACTCATATATATGTGACTGAGTCACTTTGCTGTACAGCAGAAATTGGCACAACCCTGTAAATCAACTAAACTTTAATTTTTTTTTAATTTTTTTTAAAAATTAAAGCAATAGGATAACTGGGAAAATGGCAAGAAAAGGGGCTAGTGCCTTCATTGTTCTTCCACCCAAGTATAAAGTTCTACAGTAACTGCTGTATAAGTATTAGGGGGATTTATTGACTCAGGTGCCTGGAGAACACCAGGAGACTCAATTTTGACTAGTTACTATATATAAAAAATACTATATTAATTTAATATAATGTAGTATATATAGTCACTATATATTAAATTAATTTAGTATTTATATAAGGTAACCAAATATATATGTTACAACACATAATAATATAGTTTAAATGTTTTATATATAATTATGTTATATATAAACTGTAATGGGTACATTACGGTTACTGTGTATTAATATATATATATTTACACACACACACATATATACGAGATGGGTCTTGATGGCCCATATGTGACCAGTGCCAGCCTCTCTTGTTCCTCTTTCCCTCCCCTTCCCTGGCGATCGCCCCGGGCCCAGGCGCGGCAGCTCTCTGCACAGGGGGAGCCGTTCTGCCCTTCACCGAGTGGATCATCAGCAGGTTTGGGGGGACACGGACGAGGCCCCTCCTCCTCCTCTATTCCAACATTATCAGCCACAAAGCTGATACCAAATGTTGATTCCCATTTGTCCCTTGTGTCTGTTTTCAACTGTTAAGATTTGGAAGCAGAAGTGGGGTGATAATTCAGCATCTTCAAACCTCTAGCCATTACATTTTTTTTTTTTTTGGCTTTTTAGGGCCACACCTGCGGCATATGGAGGTTCTCAGGCTAGGGGTCGAATCGGAGCTGTAGCTGCCCGCCTAGACCAGGACCTGAGCCACAGCCACAGCCACAGCCACGCCAGATCCGAGCCTCGTCTGCGACCTACATCGCAGCTCACGGCCACACTGGATCCTTAACCCACTGAGCGAGGCCACGGATCGAACCCGCCACCTCATGGTTCCTAGCAGGATTCGTTAACCACTGAGCCATGACGGGAACTCTGCAATTACATAGTAAATGCACAGAAATGAGGAGTCAAGGTCATAAGAAACCAGGAGGCTACGTCGAACATTCTCCCCCGGGCCATCCAGTGGAATGAAAAATTGGACTCCAGAGCTACAGACCCCAAGCTCTGCCCACCTTCTAGGAGGAGCATCTTATCTTTCCCACGAAGCAAGACAGAGTGAGCCAGGAGACGATGACAGAGCAGGCACAATCCCTCCCTTCCATAAACTCCCTGGGGAGGGGGGGGTATCATTCCCTCACAAACAGTCATCGAGGGTGCACGCGGGGCTTGAAAGAAGGATTGATAAATGTTCCATGAAGTCTTACCAAACAAAACGAGGGGCAAGCCTCGCCAAACCTCCGTCAGCCTGAAGACCAGGAAGGGCGCGACCACCCCGCCCAGATCGCACAGGGAGGAGCACACCATCACGCCGAGGTTCCTGATGAAATGCAGAGAACGAAACGGATGGCATGTGTGGGAACCGATTTCCCAAACGGGAAACTTGTTCTAGAGCAAGCACGCTGCTCCCTGCGCAACCTCCAGGGAGGGCAGAGGGGCTGGGCACAGAGTTGCCCACTGATGACTCGGTCAGTGATGCCTACATATGGGCTGAGAGGGTGGCACAGCCCAGCTCCACAGGGTCAGACGCTCGTGTGCTCAGGGCCCTTCAGATCTTGCCCCGTGTACTTCTTCATTGGCCATTCGCTTGTATCCTTTGTAATAAACCCATAAATGTAAGGAAGCGCTTCCCTGACGTCTGCGAGCCGCTAGAGCAAACCCTGGAACTCACGGAGGGAGTCGTGGGAATCTGATTTAGAGCTAATTGGTCAGAAGCGTAGGTGGACAATGTGGGGCTTACAACTGGCATCTGAAGGAGGGACAGTCTTGTCGGACGAAGCCCTTAACCTGTGGGATCTGCACTAATTCCAGCCAGGCAGGTACTGTCCAGATTGGATTATAAGAATTGTTGGTGAACTGGATGGTGCGACTAGAGTTTTTTCTTTCACAGTGAAAGATAGGGAAGAATAGAGAGAGAATATTAAGGCGCTGGGGAGAAAGGTAAGGAAACTGTCTACTTGAAATGATGTCTTCCCTCCTGAGAATAGCCTTTGGTTTGAATTCTACCCTGACTTACAGGCATATAGCCACTACTCCAGCTTTCTTTTTGAGAATGGAATTTTTTTTTTCATTCTTTTACTTTTTTTTTTTTTTTTTTTTTTTTTTGTCTTTTTGGGGCCATACCTGCAGCATATGGAGTTTCCCAGGCTAGGGGTCTTATTGCAGCTACAACTGCGGGCCTATGCCACAGCTCACAGCAACGCAGGATCCTTAACCACTGAACAAGGCCAGGGATCAAACCTGCAACCTCATGGTTCCTAGTCGGATTCGTTTCCATTGTGCCACGATGGGAATTCCTCATTCTTTTACTTTTAAACTATCTCTGCCCTTAAATTTAAATTGAGGAGTTCCTATTGTGGCTCAGCGGAAACGAATCTGACTAGGATCCGTGAGAACGTAGGTTTGATCCCTGGCCTCGCTCGTTGGTTAAGGATCCAACATTGCCGTGAGCTCTGGTGTAGGTTGCAGATGTGGCTCGGATCTGGCGTTGCTGTGGCTGTGGTGTAGGCTGACAGCAACAGCTCTGATTAGTCCCCTAGCCTGGGAACCTCCACATGCCGGTGCAGCCCTTAAAAAAAAAAGACGAAAAAGACAAAAAAAAAAAAAAACCACGAATAATGATAAAAGCTGGTGATACCAAGACTGCTGAGGATGGAGAGTGACCAGCTCTCTCCCACGCAGCTAGAGGAATAGAAAATGGTGCAGTGGCCACTTTGGAAGACATTTCTTATAAACTTAAACACAGCTGTGTGACCCGCTCCTAAGTTTTCACCTAAGAGAAGTGAAAACTTATGTCTGCTCAAAGGCCGGCCCACGAATGCTCTTGGCAGCTGTATCATAATCACCCCCAATTGGAAAGAGTCCAGACGTCCACGAACTGGGAAAGGGACAAGGAAACCATGGTGCATCTTCCGCCGCAAGAACAGTACCCAGCAACACGGAGCGACAAAGCACCGATACACACCAGAGCATGGCCGAGCCCCTGGTGCGGAGGGAAAGAGGCCAAACAGAAAAGGCTGCACTCCAGGTGACCGCATGTGTAACATCCCAGAAAAGCTAAAGCCACAGGCAGAGAAATCAGATCAGTGGTTGCCAGAGGCTGGCGGTGGGAGGGGAGAAGGCGGACCACAAAGGGAGAGAAGGAAGCATTTGGAGATGCTGGAGCTGTCTCTGTGTTACGTTGATGGGGGGGTTGAAATGACTATACTCAAAACTCATCCAACTGCATTTCAGGGTGAATTTTGTTCTCAGAACTTCCAACTTCAATAACCCTGACTTTTAAACCAGTCTTGGAGTTCCCGTTGTGGCTCAGCAGGTTAAGAACCTGACTAGTACCCATGAGGATGCAGGTTTGATGCCTGACCTCGCTCAGTGGGTTAAGGATCCAGTGTTGCCGTGAGCTGTGGTGTAGGTCACAGAGGCGGCTCAGATCCAGTGTTGCTGTGGCCGTGGTGTAGGCGGCAGCTGTAGCTCCGATTCAAGCCCCAGCCTGGGAACCTCTGTATGCTGCAGGTGCAGCCCTAATAAATAAATAAATAAACATCACGGGGTCTTCCGGGCCCGTTGCTATGTTTGCAGACTGTTGCATCCTTGTGGGCAGAGCAGGAGCATCGAGGGCAGAAAGAAGCAGGTTCATGGCCAGGGCCCTGTCACCTCCTAGCTGTGCAACTCTGGGAAGGCCTCTTTCCCTTTCTAAACCTCAGTTTCCTTATATGAAAAATGGGGACAGGGATTTTACAGGCTGAACGCATCCTACGTCTGGCGAGGCTTTGCGTGACCCTGTACACACGGGAACTGCTTTTCAGCAAGTTATGTACAGAGGTGTCAGGGCAGCTCTGGAAGTTTATGCATCTGGTCGGTGCTAAGGACAGGGTCGAGACGCAGCCTCTGCCCAGGGCTCACCCCTCCGTGCCAGACCCCACTGTGACAGCCCATTTCCCACTCGCTTCCACGCTAAGCATGGGCCCTGCCTCTGAGGTCCGACCCCCATTTCAGGGTCAAAGTATCCACTCTTGGGGGCATCTGGAGGGGTGGTCCCAAAATGCTGGTCCTCGCAGAGCCTGGCTGGCCCACCGAGGCCGTGTCACCGCCTCCCCCGCGCACTCACCTGATGAAGGTGGGGTACAGCTCGGCGCTCACCAGGCACACCATCTGGAAGACGATGGTGATACCCATTCGGCCAATGCAAGCTGCCACGATGCTCAGCCAGTGCAGATCTGGAGAGGAAACGGACAGAGGGTGCAGAAAGCAGGAGGGGCTGTGCCCATGGGGTTACGTGAGAGGCCGCATCCTTCTGGAAGCTTGGGTTTTGGAGCGGGAAGGGCCGGAGAGATGGTCTCATCGGACTCTTCCATTTTAGGGTAAGTAAACTGAGTCCTGAGAGATTTCCTGAGTCGTGAGGGTAGGCTCCATGGGGCAGAGGAAAGAATGTGCTTTGGGGGGTGGGGTATTTGTTTTTGCTTTTTTTTTTTTTTTTTTTTTTTTGGTCTGTGGCTGGCTGTAAGCCACACTTGCAACACATGGAAGTTCCCAGGCTGGGGGTTGAATTGGAGCTATAGCTGCCGGCCTACACCACAGCCACAGCAACGCAGGATCTGAGCCACATCTGTGACCTATCCCAAAGCATATGGCCACACCAGATCCTTAAGCCACTGAGCGAGGCAAGGGGTCAAAGCCGAATCCTCATGGATGCTAGGCAGGTTCTTAACCCACCGAGCCACAGTGGGAACTCCAGAATGGGGTTCTTGAATCAGCTCTGCCTCCCATCAGCCGTGCGGCTTGGCAACCCATGTGCTTCTTCGTGCCTCAGTTTCCCCAGCTGTGAAGGGGGAATAATTTTACCCAACTTCTAGGCTGTTGCGACATATAGAGATAATACATGTCAAATGTGACCCCCCCGTAAGCGTGGGCTTTTTAATGATTGTGCAGCAGTGTCACTGCACATAGTGGGTCCTCAGTGACCTGGTTCTCTTAGGCAGTAGTCCTGGGGCCTGTATACCAGATTTCTAATCCTCAATCTAGGGTTCAGGTCCAAGCACATTTTTTTAATCCAAAATTGCCTGAGCAAGTGGGTATTAGGGAAGCAACCGCTCGTCTCCTCCTAGCCGACGGCTCTGGGGTCTTGATTGCCTGCAGGTACGGGAAGCCCCCTCCTGCCTGGGGCCATCCGAGCACCGGGCACCCATCCACCTCACCTGGATGGCAGGTGTTTACCCAAACGCTAAACCACAGGTGGCTCCTGAGACAGGCCAGCTCACTAACAAAGCCTCCGGGGGTCACAGAGAGCCTGTCGCCTTGACCCTGGTCCCCGTGAACACGCTATCATGGAAGACAGGCTTCGTTCACGCCACAGAGCAGCCGCAGTGGCCCTAAGACCCAGCTTTCCTTGGGCCAACATAACCTCTCTGCATCTCGGCTGCCCTCCCTCCGCCTGGCAGAGAACCCAAGCCGAGCCTTCGGTTAAGGACCACATCTCCCAGCTCCCAAAAGATGAAAGACCGAGAAGCCCACTCACAGGCCTGGAGGGGGCCTGGCTCACAAATTCTGCAGCCTTTGATCTGGCGAGATGCTCTACTGGACGTGAACAGCATCCAGGCCCTCAGAACCCCCAGGCCCCAGGGCCACTTTCCTCAGCAGCCCGAGGGACCAGTAAGACCTGCAGTCCCACCACGTCGCTGCCCTGCGCAGAGCCACCCCTGCTCCCGCCACGCTCAGGATAAAATCCGCATCTCCTGCTAACTCCCGACCTCACTTGCCAGGTCCTAGTCACGAGAGTCGGGCTGGTCCTGCGACACAAGGCTCTCCCCATTCCTGGGGGCCTCGCTCTTGCTGTTCCCCCACCAGAAAGCTCCCTCCCCAGGTGTTTCGAAGGCTCATTCCCCCTTCATTCAGGTTTCCTAAGGCCACTTTGACCACCGCATGAAGAATTAACGCCCTCCCCCCCTTCTCCTTTCCTTCTGGAACTTTCTCTGCTTTGCTCATGGCTGAGATCCTAGGGCCGAGGTGCCTGCTATATCAAGTACATAGAAGGCACTTGAAATACTTCCTAGAGGAGGGATGCAGGCTTATCAGCTAGTGTGATAAGGACTAAACAGAGGCAGGTGGAGAGGGCAGGAGCTGGGAGGAGGGTCCTGGGGCTGCAGGACCAAGGGGTGACGCCCCGCCCTCTACAGTCCCAGACCTCTGGCCCCCTCTCAGTGGCACTCCGTCCTGCTACTAAAACAAAAACCTGCCCATTCCCTCCACGGTACAGAATTCTAGAAACAGGGAGAGCGAGAGAAAATTGGTAAAAATCCATTTTGGATACCCTCTGCCCCCATTTCCTGTCTCATTCTCTCCCCCACGAAAAGAGGGAGAAATAAGCCTGCGCTCTCTTTTCTGGCCTCTTGTCATCTCCAGCCTCATCTGTGCAGCCTGGTTCTCAGGATACAGATTTTACAGGACGTTTCCCACAATATCCTGCCCCAAAGCTGCCCAAATGACGCATTAAACCAACAAGTGCAGAGCACAAGCAATCAAATCTGAGCAAAGAGCAAATCTGCCTGTGTGTTTTTTTAAGATTTCTAACAGGAACAAGAGAGAAAGGCGATTTATGTACACAACACTGCCTCAGTGATTCGGCTTTGGCTTATCTCGGATTGTTAGGAATCAAGGACTGGAGTTCCCACTGGATCACACCGGAATCAACGGAGTCCCTGGAGTGCCAGGTTGCAGGTTCAATTCCTGGCCCCGCGCAGCGGGATAGGATCTGGTGTGGCTGAAGCTGTGACTCGGATCTGATGCCTGGCCCAGGAACTCCATATGCCATGGGGCGGCCAAAAAAAAAAAAAAAGGAGTCCCCGTTGTGGCTCAGTGGTTAATGAATCCAACTAGGAACCATGAGGTTGCAGGTTCAATCCCTGGCCTCACTCAGTGGGTTAAGGATTGGGCGTGGTCGTGAGCTGTGGTGTAGGTCACAGACAGGGCTCGGATCCTGCATTGCTGTGGCTCTGGCGTAGGCCGGTGGCTACAGCTCCAATTCAACCTCTAGCCTGGGAACCTCCATATGCTGTGGATGTGGCCCTAGAAAAAAACAAAAAGAATCCCCCCCAAAAAAGTGAAAAAAAAAAAAGAATTGTGAACTAAAGCACACACCTACCCAAATGGCTGGTGTTAGAAAGACTAGCAATGCGAGCGGCGGTGAGGATGTGGGACCACTGGACACTCACGCATCTCAGTGGGAGCGTGACCGGCCCAGCCATGTGAGAAAGGCGCCTGGCGGTGTCTACGAAAATTAACATAGGTCTGCCCCCCACCCCCAGCAAGGGGATGAGCGCCCCGGAAAGCCGTGCTGAAATGTTCGCTGCAGCCTTAACCATGATAGGCAGACACAGGAGGGCAGGCAAGTGTCTGTCCATCGACAGTGGCGTGATAAGAAGTGGGATATTGACGCAATGGCACGTCAAAATTCACGGTGCTGAGAAAGTACGGCTGACCTACGCTCTCTGGGGCGACATGGATGAACTGAGGGTGAGTGACGGAAGCGAGACAAATTGCATGCGGGGTAGTTCCGTTTGTATGAAGTTCAAGGGCACTCAAAGTTAACCTGCGGTGGCAGAGCCAGAGCAGTAGGGCTCTGGGCAGGGCTGGTGGGCACCGAAGCTCAAGGAGAGTGAGGAAGCCTTCCGAGGGGTCAGAAATGTTCTTTATCGTTCAGAGGTTGTAGTGCCCAGGCATCCGTAGGTGTGAAAATCCAGTGGTTTGAACACTTATAATGGGTCCATTGCACCCAGTTATACTGCCGTTAAAAATCTAAGAAGTAACTGTAACCTGAAGAAATGCCTCGTCCTTGATTTCCCCGCTTCCAGGGGCTGATCACAGAGTGACCACACCCCTCCCAACCCCCATGAGCTGGAAGAAGGTGGAAGTGGGCCCCTCACCATGTGAGATGAAGATCATGAAGAAACAGGCTGCCCCCGCCAGCAGGTTGGAGCCGGCCAGCAGGTAGAGCCGGCCGAAGCGGTCGATGATGAGGAGAATGACGAAGGCGGCTGGGAATTCAACCAGAGCGGAGTACAGGAAATCCAGGTAGAGGCTCCCGCCCGTGGCTCCCACGTGCATGATGAGGCCTTGGTAGAGCACAGAGCTGGTGAACCTGCGCAGAGACGAGAGGCCGGGTCAAGGGCAAGCTCCGCAGAGGAGGGAGGCTTAGGGTTCTGGCCAGGAGAATAAGGGCCCCTGCCGGGGGGAGGGAAACGGGCATCATTTGACTTCCGATGTCCTAGAGCCAGAAAAACAGGGAGTTCCCTGGCGGCTCTGTGGGTTGAGGATCTGGCTTTGTCACTGTTGTGCCTCAGGTTTGATGCGCAGGTTTGATCCCTGGCTCTGGAACTTCCTAATGCTGCAGACAAGGCCAAAAAAAAAAAAAAAAAAAAAAGTCCTAGAGTGATATGAGAAGAAGGCGGTCGAAATCAAGGAATCAAGGAATCAAGGAAGGGGTCCTGGATGAGAAGCTCCTTTCACGATTCACATGAGAGGATGACTCACAAGCCAGGCCCATGTTTCCGGAGATAACAAATGACGGTCCCTCCTGTTTCTTGCGCACCCAGGTGCTGGCCCGGCTCTGGGCACAGCACAGGCCCTACCTCATGGGATGTCCGGCAGCTCCCAAGGGGAAGGGCAGGGGAAGGCAGTGGTGAGTGAGCAGTTTCAGGAATCAGATTGCTGTATATGCTGTGTGACCTCACGTAAGTTAACTGACCTCTCTGTGCCTCAATTCCCTCATCTGGGAATGGGACAGGAATACATCCACACTGCTTTATCTTGAGTATTCATTGAGGTCATGGGCAAAAAGTGCTCAGTACAGTTCCTGGCACATAGTGGACACTCGGTGACGGGGAGATTTCATTGCTGTCATTGTCTTTCCAAGGCCAAGGATCCACAGCACAATAGAGTGGAGAAGCCGGTCTTTCCAGCTCCACCGTGGAGCTCCCTCCGAACTTCGCACCCTCTGGAAGGAGCCTTACTTACTGTCTTTTACCTCCTATCCTGCCACACAATCCCTTCACCCATATTCGAGGAAAGAACAGCAAAGTTACAGAAAATGGCACATGGCCCTGTGGGGACCAGCTCAGTCCCTCTCACTGGGAGAAATTTAGAGAGTCCCACGTATCACTTTGGGGCAAACAATGGCACTTTGGAGCATTGAGCAATTGTGTTGGTACAGTTGTGCCCGAAATCTATAAGGATTGGTTCCAGGACCCCCGCCCCCCGAAGGACATTAAAATCTACAGACGCTCAAGTCCCTCGTATAAAATAGCAGAGTAGTTGCATAGAACCTATACATATCTCATACACTTGGAATTGTCTCTAGATTATTTATAACATCGAATGTAAATAAATGCTATGTAAATAGTTGCCGCATGCAGCAAATTCAAGCTTTGATTTGAAGAACTTCCTGGGATTCTTTTTTTTTTTTTTTTTTTTTTTTTTTTTTGATCTGCAGTTGATAGCATCCCCAGGTGCAGAACCTGTGGCTATGAAAAGGCCAACTGCATTTACACCATGAGATCTACATGGACAAGAAATTGCTTTCTTACAGAAATGCAAGTTGCCCATCAGCTCCAAAACTGAGATGTTTCTCATTAATATACCCCCTGGTTTTATACAGCTGCCCCCAGAGAAGCACGAGATGCTTTTGTTTGTAGTCCCAGATTATTCCTGATGGCACCAAACGGTCAAGAATACAAGGAGGAAGGTGTTGTATTCACAACTCAGTGAGCTTAGATGAGCCGGGTGGCGGGGTTGGGGGTGGATCTTCCATGCTGGTGAGGTTAGTCGGTTAAATGGGAGCAGTCACCTGTCACCCATAAAGAGACTGATCCGAGAGAAAGGAATGTACAACCCAGATTTTTCTGCCCCCCAAAAACCCACCCAAACCAGAAAGTTAGCAAATGTGCAGGACTGCCACCTTTTGGCAGAACCCATGGATTGCATGTGCATATTAAAAAGAGCATTTCCTGTATCTGCATCAGCCACTGTTTTAAGCCCTTTACACGCATTATCTCATTAATTCTCCTAACAAGCCGATGAGCAAGTTCCACCACGACCTCCATCGGTTGCTGAAGAAACTGAGTCAAAGGGATCACAAGGCTTCCTGAAAGTCACAGCCCACGAAGATGCTGCAATGAGTCAAGCAGATGTGGAGGTGGGGGCAGGAGGAAGGGGCCAGGGGCCAGCACACGTGAGCCTTGCGGGCCATGGAAGGAAGCTGGTTTTCTTCTCGGTGGATTAGGAAGCCTGTGAGGAGGTGGAGGAGGGAGTGACTGGGTCTGGGACTTTGCCTGTTTTGTGAGTGGTGCCTCAGGGGGACCAGCGTGGCGGCAGACCCCCACGCCCACCGCCCAGCACACCGAGGGGGATGCATACGCAACGGGACCTGAGAGCGCGGGCAAGGAGAAACGGCGGGGTCCGAATATATTTTCGAGATGAGCAGAGTTTGCCGAAGGCTTGGGAGGAGGGGTGCGAGAGAGCAGAGGAGTCAAAATCGCCACCGTGGTAGGGGGATTCGAGGGGATGGGGCAAGAGTGGGTTAAGAGGGGAGCCCTCCTCCCCATCTGCAGCGTTTCGGGCCTCCACGTGGACAAGACGTTGCTAAGTCCAATACTGAGTATCAGGAGAAATGCACCAGGCACCTGGGGTCTTTGCAAAGGCTCCCAGGGCCCACCATGTGGCGGGGGCAGGACTCCCAGGCCAGCCCTCAGAGGGCAAGGCAACCCTGGCGAATAAAGAACTTGGGATGGGTTCTGCGGAACAGTGGCTTTTCATTTGGCCTTCAGCGAATGCTTGCTGGGGGGCTGCTATGTGCCAGGCACGCCCCCACAGCTGGAACCCTATTTACGGAAGCACAAATAAGCATGCAGGTGGCCTCTGATCTCACCCACCTTCTGACACTCCTCCTCAAAGACAGCAGTCTTGGGAAGCTTCCCTCCAGCACACCACTGACTCACTCCTTGCTAAAATGAGCCCTGTCCCCTTTCATGCAATTCTCAAGGGAGAAATAAGGGTGCCTTTAAAAAAAAAAATTATTGGGAATTCCCACTGTGGCACAACGGGATCAGCAGCGTCTCTGGAGCGCTGGGACACAGGTTCGATCCCCAGCCCTCACAGGGTGTTAAGGATCCGATGTTGCCACAGCTGTAGCATAGGTTGCAACTGTGGCTCAGATCTGATCCCTGCCCCGGGAACTCCATATGTTGCAGGGAGGCCAAAAAAAGAAAAAGAAAAAAAAAAAAAGCGAGAAGTGTCTTTTTAAGAGCTCTTTGACCACTTGAAAACCTTTTCTTGAAATTCCTTTTCATGGGAGTTCCCGTCGTGGCGCTGCAGAAACAAACCCAACTAGGAACCATGAGGTTGTGGGTTCAATCCCTGGCCTCGCTCAGTGGGTTAAGGATCTGGTGTTGCCGTGAGCTATGACATTGCCAGGCTCGAATCTGGAATTGCTGTGGCTCTGGCAGGCCAGTGGCTATAGCTCCAGTTCGACTCCTAGCCTGGGACCCTCCATGTGCCGCAGGTACAGTCCTAAAAAGCAAAAAAAAAAAAAAATTTGCTTTCCATGCTTCAGCCTGAGTTGCTCCCTGTTTAAGCTGTCCCCTGGGGTGCAGGGCAGCAGCAGCTCCCCCTGGGGACCGGGAGGGCCCCTTACCACAGGTACATCAGGATGAAGGTGTACTTCCTCAGGTTCTGCGTGCGGAACAGGTCTAAGAACGAGGGGCTCAGCCTTTCAGTGACGACCTCCTCTTCGAGGGACAGCATCTGGGGGGGAGTCGGGGCGTCAGTCGCATCCAAGCTGCGGGGAGTGGGACACGCCATCAGAGTGCCCCCGCTTCCCCCACCCAGGTTGGCCATCACCTGGCTGCCCGCCAGCTTGTCACCCCGAACATCACCGGTGCCCCCCTGCTTCCCCAGGCGCCCCCCACAGGCAGGCCCTACGTCGTAAACACGGCCCGAAGTTCAGGAAAGTCCGTGAGAAACCCCTTGGTAGTTGGTCACCTTTAGATCAGCAGGAGGCAATTTCCCATTCTTCTGGGCTATTCGGTCCATTATCTTTATTGCTTGAGTGTTTCTCTTTTGCGATAACAGCCATCGGGGAGACTCGGGCACAAACCTGTGGGCACAGATCATGCCTACTGGGCATTTTCCCCAGAGTGTGTCCGACGTGAGGTTCTGATCAGAGCGATGCTGCGGCTCAGCACAGCCCACCCTCCTCCCGCTGGGACTGCGATTCCTCCAGCCGCCGATGGGTAAGGACGCGGGGCTGCCACCAGGATTAGCAACTCACTTGAACTGGTTGGTTTGTTGGTTTGTGTCTATGCCTACAGCCTATGGACGTTCCCGGGCCAGGCATGGACTCCACACCACAGCAGTGACAGTGCCGGATCCTTTCACCATCAGGCCACCAGGGAACTGCACGAGCTGATTTTGTTTCATAGCAGTTTAATGTGTACAGTCCCCAGAGAACATTTCATTCATTCACTCAACAAAGAGCAAACTGGAGTTCCCATCATGGCTCAGCAGTTAAGGAATCTGACGAGCATCCATGAAGATGCAGGTTCGATCCCTGGCCTCGCTCAGTGGGTTAAGGATCCGGCATTGCTATGAGCTGTGGTGTAGGTTGCAGACGAGGCTCAGAACCTGCGTTGCTGTGGCTGTGGCGTAGGCTGGCAGCTCTAGTTCCCATTTGACCCCTAGCCTGGGAACCTCCATATGCCGCAGGTGTGGCCCTAAAAAGACAAAAAATTTAAAAAACAGCAACAACGACAAAGAACAAATGCCTGCCATGTGTCTAGGCGGGCTTGGGCCTGACCTGTAGCACCTCGGCCTCTACTAGGGATGCGAATTCTACGACGCTCTGAGACCAGCTCCCCGCTTAAGGAGCATCCCAAATGGCATGGAGGGGTAAGCCCTGGGCCTGCAGGTGCACCCCCCACCCCACCCCACCCCACCCCCCGCCGCCGTTGGGAAGGCGGGTCCCAGGAAGGACACAGTACCAGTAGCAGAGCAGAAGGAGGAAGATGGGCAGAGACACGGCGAGCTGGAGCGAGCGCCAGTGCGGGACGGCGTAGGCCAGCCCCGACAGCAGCACCAGCCCCACCGAGAAGGCTGTCTGGTAGAGAATCGCCACCGTCTTTCTGTAGCCCAGGCCCACAAATTCTGTGACTGAAACAGGAGAAATGCCGCTCGTGGGCCCCAGGCAGGCGCTCCTCCGTCGCTCCACCTCTCCTTCCCCAAAAGACCCTCCTTCCTCGCCGGGTCCGGAGACCCCCTCGGCTCCCCAAGGTGCCCCAGCTCCCTTGTCCTGGCTCTTCCCCAGTCACGCCCCTACCCCACTCTTTTGGCCCCGCCCACCGCATGCAGAAGTTCCTGGATCAGGGATCGAACACGAGTCACAGCAGTGACAACAACAAAATCCTCAATGGTGAGGCCACCAGAGAACTCCCAGCTGCCCCTTTTCAAAATCTCCCAGAGTTCCTGTGGTGGCTCAGCAGGTTGAGAATCCAACTAGTATCCACAAGGACATGGGTTCGATCCCTGGCCTCACTCAGTGGGTTAAAGATCCAGCGTTGCCATGAGCTGCAGTGTGGGTCACAGATGTGGCTCGGATCTGGCTTTCCTGTGGCTGTGGCATAGCTGGGCAGCTGCGGCTCTGACTAGACTCCTAGCCTGGGAACCTCCATATGCTGTAGGTAGGACCCTAAACAGAGAGAAAAATAATAATAATAAAATAAAATAAAATAAACCTCCTGTCTGCCCTTTGTAGTTCTCCTTTTCCTGCTGCAGGACTCAGTCCACCCGCCTCTCCTCCCCAGAGCCTTCCCCCACCGGCTCCAGGCTGAGATGGACCACTCTCCACAGCCCCGGGAGCACTCACTAATGTCACCAACATCTCCAAGTGCCTACCAGGGGCCTGGCAAAAAAAAGGGGGGGGGGGAGAAAGGAAGCCATAAATACAACTAGAGTGACAACACTTTCTCTAGATCCTAAGAGCATCCCATCACTGCAAAAAACAGAAAAAAAGACCCACCTGCACATTCAGCTTCGCCCCCTACTACCCCGCTCCCTGACCTCCGTGGCTTCTTAGAGCGCGTGGAACACTCGGGCCAGCAGGTGCTTACTCAGTGTGTAGCCAGCCATCCAGCTGCCTTTGCTGACCAGCCCCTGCAGCAGGCGGAAGACCAGCAAGGACACATAGTCCGGAGCGACGGCCGTCAGGACGCCCAAGACGGCATTGATGAGGGTGGTGGCCAAGAGGCAGAGCTTCCGACCAAACCTTCAGAGGCAAGGAGACAAGCAGGAGAGTTGAGCTCTTCTGGGGGTCGCGCATTCTGGATCAGACAGGCACAGTGGGACAGCCAGGGTCTCCAGTGGGGGAAGCAACAGTGCTTTCCTCAGGGACCCTGGTGGTCTGTCAAATATCTACTGCCCCCCTCAAAGCCTGACCTGGTCCATCCTCCGTGAACAGTGACCCGCGGCTCTCGCGGGGTTCATTAAACCTGAAGGGGAATCCTGAGCATGCTCAGTGATGTGGCGTCTTAGCCAAGGATGAGTGGCCTCCCCCGTGTCACTCCCAGTTCTCAGACTCATCTCACTATCTTTGTATGTCACACGCTGTGTTGTTATTAAAAGACAAGCAGGATGTATCAGACACCAGGCTTTTCCCCCACAGTCTTATCAATGGTCGTAAAAGTTTTCCTGGGAAAATCCTCAGTTCTCATAGTATAACTACTGAGAATTATGTTTCCTTTCCTTTGTCATGAGTCAAATGGGCAAATTATTTGCTAAAACTTCATCCCAGAGTCGTGCTTGCTTTATGCGGCTCTTTACATTGTATCCCAGTCTCTGGCAATAGGACAAGGAAGCAAGGGACCAGGCTCATGTGTGGTGACAGTGGCTCCTCCACACCCAGGAACACACCTCCCCCCCGGCCCCGCCCAGCAAGCCCTCTGCGTTTCTCTGCCATCCTCCTCGCTGGCTGCCAGCACACCCACGCCATGCCTTCTTGTCCCAGACTCTAGACACAGAAACTTCTTGTCAGAAGCTTCTTACCCATGCCTCAACGTAAAAAAAAAGAAAGAAAGAAGAAAAGCTTAAAACATGGGCAGAGGACCTGAATAGACCTTGTTCCAAAGAAGACATGCACACACATGAAAAGACACACACATGAAAAGATGGCCAGCATCCTTCATCATCAGGGAAGGGCCAATCAAAACTGCAACGAGAGAGCATCTCACATCTGAGAGAAGAGGCATGGCCAACTAACAAGTGTGGCCGGGATGCGGAGCAAAGGGAAGCCTAACACAGTGTCGGTGGGAACGTAAGTTGATGCAGCCGCGGTAGAAGACAGTATGGCATGTCTTCAAAGGATTAGAAAGGGAACTACCATGAAATCCAGCAATTCCACATCTGGGTATTTTTCCAAAGAAAACAAAAACGCTAATTCCAAAAGATGTGTGCACCCCTGTGTGTATGCACCCCTATGTTCATTGCAGCATTATTTACAATAGCCAGGATATGGAAGCCACCTAAGTGTCCATTGATAGTTGAACGGATAAAGAAGATGTGGAATATATATATATATACACACACATCCTAAATCCACACCAGCCTCCATCCTGCTGCCCCACACAGTCCAAGCCACTGGCTACCACATCTTGTCTCGCTCAACTTCTGCAAAGATTCTAACTGGTCACCTTCTCCCACCACCGCCCCCTAAAATCCCTTCTTCCCAGGGTGCGGATGTCGTGTTTAGTGGGATCAGCCTTTACGTACCTGTCTGCAATGTAGCCAATGCCCATAGAGCCCACGAAGAAGCCCACGTTCACACAGGACTGGAAGAGGTCCACCTTCCACGCGGCCTCGCACACCAGGTTAAACTGTGGTCACACCACCACCAAGGGGGCAGAAAACACAAGACCGCTTGTAAGTCCGACGACACCTTCCATCCCCCCTCCGGACAAAGTAAACGCACAACACAAAATGTTCCATATCCTTTTCCCTTATCACATTTCAAGTTCAAGGTTTCTGGTGAATCTCGGTCACTGTCATTAAAGACCTAAAATCGTTCTCTCTGTGTTACTGTCAATACCCACCGAATAAAGAGGCTGTCGTCAAGCGCCACTGAGAGGCGCTTATCAAAAGACAGCATGAGGAGTTCCCATCGTGGCTCGGTGGTTAACGAATCTGACTAGGAACCATGAGGTTGCGGGTTCGATCCCTGGCCCTGCTCAGTGGGTTAAGGATCCAGTGTTGCCGTGAGCTGTGGTGTAGGTCGCAGATGCAGCTTGGATCCCGAGTTGCTGTGGCTCTGGCGTAGGCCGGCGGCTATAGCTCCGATTTGACCCCTAGCCTGGGAACCTCCATATGCCATGGGAGTGGCCCAAGAAATGACAAAAAAGACAAAAATAAATAAATAAATAAATAATTTAGATAGAAATAATAAAATATCGGTGAAACTCCATGCTACTGAGTCAGAATATTAACGCAAGTAGTTAGTGTAGGAACTTGGGCTCTGTCGGATACATTCTTTGATGTGGATATTGATTAACGTCTGTGGTTTAAGGGCTCCAGGGAGTTCCACCTCCACAGGACTTGCTTCATTACTGGAAAGGCGCATTCCCCACAGGCTGTGTTTACTGTAGGAAATGTGCATCTCTAGCCCTCTCCTCAACCAATAAAAAAGGAATGACAGGAATGGTGCCATCACCTAAGGAAAGAAAAGGACAAAGAAACCATAAAACTTACATGGACTATTTCCACCCCTAAGACCCCTCTTGGACAAGGACAGATGTGGGTAATTGAACAAGGCCAATGGGAGTGAAGCATATCTTTCTGGACCCCGCGTTGGTCCCACCTCCATCTTTTCTCTTTTTTTTTAATGGCCACACCCCTGGCACATGGAGGTTCCCAGGCTAGGGGTCCATTTGAAGCTGTAGCTCCCAGCTTACACCACAGCCACAGCAATGCCAGATCTGAGCCGTGTCTGTGACTTACACCACAGCTCACGGCAACACCAGATCCTTAACCCACTGAGCAAGGCCAGGGATCGAACCCGCAACCTCATGGTTCTTAGTCAGATTCGTTTCCACTACGCCACAACAGGAACTCCCCACCTCCATCTTTAAGAGATAAAAATCCCTATAGGACAATAACGAAGGGGCTCTTGTCCCCGCTCCCAGCAGCCCTGGGAGCGATTTGCTTTCCCGTAATAAAGACTTTGCTAGCTTGCTGCCTGTGTGTTCCGGGAGTACATTCTTCGCCTGCTGTGAACAAGAACCCGGATTCTGGTACCATCTTTCCAGCATCATTACCACTTGGCTTTCAGAAACGAATAACGAGCTCGCTCCACTCTCTGTCTCAGGCCCACGCGTAGTTCAGCATCGCCCCCTTCCCTGCCAGGCCAGCTGCTTATTCCCTCTAAACTCAGCGGCACGCACCCCTCCCCGTCCCCCGTGGAGCTTCTCCTGCTGCTCTGTGGTTTCCCTGCTGCCCTGGACCTTGTCAGCAGAAGGCGGGGAGATGCTGCCCCCGGTCCGTATCCAGCTGGCCCAGGTCTGCATCTCCAACTGCCTCTGCAGCCTCCGCCCACATCGCCAAGATGACTTTTTGTTTTTTTTCCTTTTTGTCTTTTTTTTGCCCTTTCTTGGGCCGCTCCCACGGCATATGGAGGTTCCCAGGCTAGGGGTCTAATCAGAGCTGTAGCTGCCGGCCTACACCACAGCCACAGCAACGAGGGATCCAAGCCGTGTCTGCGATCTACACCACAGCTCACGGCAACACCGGATCCTTAACCCACTGAGCAAGGGCAGGGATCGAACCCGCAACCTCTTAGTTCCTAGTCAGATTCGTTAACCACTGCGCCACGACGGGAACTCCCAAGAGGATTTTCTGTGTGAACCAGATTTCACCAAAGCCACGGGGCACTGGGATTTTTTTTTTTCTGTGGTATTGAAGTATAGCTGACTTACAATGTTGTGTTAGTTTCAGGTGTAGAGCAAGGTGATTCAGTTATTTATATATATATATATATATAAATTAACTTTTATATATATACACATATAAATATTCTTTTTCAGCTTCTTTTCCCATACAGATGACAAGATATTGAACTCTCTCTCAATATCTAGAGTTCCCGAAGCTGTACGGTAGGCCCTTGCTGCTTACCTATTTTGCATATACTCGTATGCATACGTTACCCCAAACTCCTAATTTATCCCTCCCCCGCATCCCCCTTGGTAACCAGTAGGTTTGTTTTCTATGTCAGTGAGTCTGTCCCTATTTTATAAATAAATTCATTTGTATCATTTTTTGAGAGTCCACATTTAAGGGCTGTCTTGTATTTGCCCGTCTCTGACTTCACTTAGCATGATCCTCTAGCTCTAGGGCCATCCAGGGCACTAGTTTTTGGCCATTTGGCTGACTCTTTGCAGTCGGCGTCTCTGGAAGATGCCCCTGCCGTGGGGATGTGGGGAAGCCAGAGCCCTGGCAGAGCTGGAGGAAGGGGCATCCGGACTTCGCCGCTAACTCCGCCTCCCCTGAGAACCCAGCCCCGAGCTATGCTGAGTATCTCTGTCTGGAGGCACCTGCCAGGCTTGTAGAGCTGCCAGCCCCCTGTGCACCCAAACTTACCCAGCACGGCCCCCAGGCACCTCTGTGCCACAGGGAGACAGACCCAGCCCCCAGGAAAGCCTGGGGCTGCACAGAGAGGTTCTCCTAGACCCAGCCTTGTGGTCCGACACAGCCTGTAGGGCCACAGACGTGGTTGGCCAAGCTCCCCAGAATCACCCAGAGCCCTCATTAGAATAGAGGTTCCCACAGGTCTTGCCCCAAAGACCACGGACCAGGATCCAAGTGACACCTGGGATCAAAAGTATTGGGAAACGGTGCATAAGCACCCCCTCCCCTCTGTCTGAGGCCCTTCTGGGGGGCGGGGGGGAGCCGTCTGGCTGGGGCGGGGGGAGCGCTGAGCTGCACTGAGCAGACACGGCCTCCTGAAGGGGGTCCGAACTTCAGGGCCACACACGCCTCTGCCCCCGGTGCCTCCTGACATGTGTCCCCAGGACATGGAGCTGGATATTCAAACAGTTGGCTCACTGCCCTCCCTTAAGCAAGTTCAAAGGTCCAAGGCCAAGTTAAAGATTATTTCTGCAGAAATGAGTAACTCAGGCGAATGTCCCCCCAAAATAAGCTGCGGCTGAGGATGCAGAGAGGAGGCAGAGGTTTTCGGGAGCCACCCAAGGGGAATGAAAGCAGAGCCCCTTCCCCCCAGGAGCCAACTCCCCCTGTATCGAATCGCCTTCCAGGACCTCCAGCTCAACCCCCCCTTCTCTGGTCCTGTCCCCGGATGATCCCTGTCCCCCAGCCCCCGCCCCTTCCCCCTCTCAGTCCTCACCGACGCTTGGATCCTGGGTCACCGGGAAGCCCCTCCCGTCACCACAGTCAGCCAATCGGCTCTAAAGCTCTTGGGGTCCTCTTGCCCGGTCCCCTCTCCTCTGCTGCCACCCCCCCGGCCCAGGCCCCCACTAGCCAGGCTCCCCCACCTGCTCCAACCGCCACTCGCTCTGTTCCAGCCTCAGTTTTCCGAGGCTTGCTTCCCGGCATCCCCCTCCCAGCAGCCAGAACCTTCTGGCAAACTGGCCCCCTCCTCCCCAACCAGCAAAGACCTATATCCCTAAACAGGTCCTTCCTTTCACTCCTGTGACAGCCATGTGGGTTGATAGTCCTCGGCCGGGCTCATGGCTTGGCCTCCCCCAAGCCCCCACCCCAGCCCTGGGGAAGCCCCCACCCCAGCCCCGTTTTGCCTCTAGACCATTCTCAAGGTCCAGCCAGCATCATCTTCCTCCTCTGCCTAAATAACACCAAGCTCCCTCCTTTGGCACGAAGGTAGTGTTGCCAGATTTAGAGAAAACAAAACAAAACAGGGTGCCTGGTTGAATTGGAATTTCAGATAAAAAACCCCACTTTTTTAGCATAAGTATGTCCCCTGCAATATTAGTATTCCCAGCCTCTGTTATCACAGCTAATGTGGGGCAGCACCTGGGACGAATTAGCCTAAAAAAGTGTTCCTTGTGTATCTGAAAATCAGGTTTCCTGGCGTCCTGATTTTATCTGGTGACCTGATGTAAGGTCTCCATGCGCCCCCCACGACCCCTGTACTGGACCCCGAATCCAAATCACTTTAATAACTCATTGCTCTCCTCCCGTCCCGCCAAGCCTTGGCTCTGCTCCCCGACCCACCCCCTTTCCTGCTCAAAATACCACCCAAGGCTCCATTCAACTGCCACCTCCTTCTGGAAGACCCCTCCCCCCACCCCCCACCCCCCTCCCCCAAGGATCAGCTCAGCAGGTAAGATCCCCTCCTTAGAGCCCTCAGCCCCTCTGCCTCTCTCCATGTCTCGCACGAGGTCTGGGATGCTGGTCTCTTTCTCACCACCCCATCCCTCCCTCACTCCCTGGAGACCGCACACTCCTTGAACCGCATAGGTTTTTCCTGCCTCCCTCCTGGCATCACGCCAGTGCCAGAACAGAGGGAACCAGTGCGCATTTCCTGAATGGGGAGATGGAGGGTGAACGGATGAATGAATGTTCACAGAGAACAATATTTCCTCCAGATTCCCAGCGAGAATAGTGGTCGGCCTGGTACCCCGGGGGCGCCAGGCTCCCATTGGCCATCTACTGTTGGAGGACGCCTTGGAGACCAGATGTTTGTGTGATGTGTATAAAGAAGTTGCACCTGCACCTGCTCCTCCCTTGGGGGATGGGGGGGTGGCGCCTCCATATCCTGCCCCCCCTTCACCCCAGACAGTGAGCTGGTGACGCTGGAGGAGGGGACAGGGCGCTTTCCTCCAGCCACAGCCCGGATGTGTCAACTCTGAGACCGCTAAGTTACCTGGTTTCAGGTGAGCAGTGCCCCCACCAAAACCAAGCTTTGCTAACAGAGAGACTCTCAGGAGTTTGGGCCTGTGGCTTCAGCAACTGACTTTGAAGCCAGTTTGCAAGCACCCATGCTCATCACAGTGCAACACTTTCAAAAGTGTCCACGAAGGAAAAATAATCTGATGGCTTTTTCTAAAATGTTCTCAAAGCCAAAGCTCAGGTAACCCAGTAAGCTGTCCGGGCAAAGCCCTTTGCGCCATCACCTTCTCCTGTGGGACGTCCAGAGGACACCCAGTGCAGCTCGGCTTGTCTGCCCCACACCCTCACGGTGCTCGGCCAGCCCCTGTGATCACCAGGTCATATCATCACTGGTTGACGGATGAGGAAATAAGGCTCAGAGAGGCTGAGTCACCACCTCACTGACACTCAGCCGGTCTGGGCATGGCCGGGATTCAGGGTGACTCCAGGACAGCTTCCGCGCCACCTCAGAGGCCAGTGCTTGGGTGTCACACATCCATGACTCTAACGGAGGGGGCCTCTAGGTTCTAATGGTGGGGGAGCTGGACCCGAGGCGAATTCGGCAGGCCCTTGGAGAAACCAGGGGTGCAGAAAGAAGAGGAACCCACGTCCCCAGAGACCGGGTCCTAACCATCCAGCTCAGCCTGGCTCTCGATGGCCTCCCTGACCCTCGGTTTCGTCTTCTAACACCCAGAGTCTGTGGGGATTAAGCAAGGGAAGGATTCTGAGCACCTGGGACAGTGGCTGCCACCTGCTGAGGCTCAGAGGACACAAGCCCTCTCTCCACCTCCTGATTGAAACTGAACCTTGTAGGGTTTGTCACATATGTCCCCCCCTGCTCCTGAAACCCACACGCCCCCCCAGTGCAGGACTCGCTCACCTCGGTGACAATGGAGGAGCCGGGCGTGTCATACACCCAGCCATACTGACAGGGGCCCAGCGGCAGGTGGCTGCTGTTGGCGGCCAGGCCGGCCAGAGGGTCCTCGCAGCCCAGGGTGCTCTGGTTCCAGTCCACCTCGTAGCGGCGGCACTGGCGGGGGAAGGCCTGGCCCGCTGGCCCCAGGCCCGGCACCGTGTAGTTCAGCTCCTCGGCCAGGCTCCAGCCGCATCGCTGGCTCAACTCGGCCACCCCGGGGCTCCGGCAGCGGTGGTCCGGGGTGAAGCCCAGGAAGACGATGCCCACGTAGATGGGGGCGAATGCAACCGAGGTCAGGCACAGGTTCAGGAAGGCTTGCTTCTGGAACCAGCCAAACTCCCCGACCTGCTCCAGGACATCATCCACAGACGGCATGACGGGGCCACCAGCCTCATCGCTTTGACCAGAGCGCTCTGGCCACAGGGCCCAGGCTCCGAGCGTCCCGCGAGTTTCTCCGCGATGGGCTGGTCTAAAATCAAATTGCTATCTAAGCAGGACACCCCTGGAAGCCAACCATTGGGGGAGAACCTTTTACCCCGCGGTGCAGGGTTCAGGCAAAGGTGGAAGGCAGGTGTGTTTGCTGCCAAAGTGTTTACTGGGCCTGGGAGCAAACTCAGCACTCAGGGCCTAATTCTGTTGAGTCAGAGCTCACAGAGCGAGAGGAGAGAGTGAGGGAGCCTCGAAACCTCCCCGCCATCTCTTTCGGACGCTTCCAAAGGGATGATCTTTTCAAACTTTTTTTTTTTTTTTTTTTTTGCCTTTTTTCTTTTTAGAGAAGCACCTGTGGCATATGGAGGTTCCCAGGTGAGGGGTCAAATCAGAGCTGCAGCTGCTGGCCTATACCACAGCCACAGCAACACCAGATCTGAACCGCGTCTGTGACCTACCCCACAGCTCATGGCAACGCCGGATCTTTAACCCACTGAGCAGGGCCAGGGATCGAACCCCTAACCTCATCATTCCTATTTGGATTCGTTTCTGCTGCGCCACAACAGGAATTCCTTAAACATTTTTTATAATCTAGATACACCAAAGCAGCAGGCTGGCTGCCAGGCACAGCCATGGACCCATCACTGCGGCTGGCCTCTGAAGCCAGGTGGTGTGGGGGTCTGACCTGGGTGATGGGTGAGCAGATAAACCCTACATCCTTGTCCCAAAGCAGGACAACCTCGTTCCCCAGGACCTGCATGGGACTCCACCAGGCGTCACTACCTCCCCAGCAGACTCCCTGAGCTCCAGGCCACCTTCCCTGGGACGAACTGAGAGTGGGGCCAGGTGGCCCTCACTGTCACCCTGTCCACAGGGCCATTCCTTCTATTTTGTTTTCCTCTAACACCAGCGGGCTCCAAGTAACAGCATAAATCAGTTTTATTGAATGTGATTCACAAACTGGTCAAAATACAAAATAGAAAAAGATGTAAAAAAACACGACTAGCTAATAATTCGCAGCCTCACTTCGGCTTTCCCTCTGTCTTTAGGGAAGATGTTCTAGTTCCCCAGTTAAGGACGTGCCTCCAGGCTGAGCGCCCGAGGCTTTCCAGTGTCTGCAGGGCCAAGGTGCTGACACGCCCAGCTGGGCCATCCGGACTTTCCTTCAAATCCTGACACCCACAAGCAAGCCCAGCCCTCCCCTCACTCCCACTGCTTCCAGAGCTGGAGCTCGCTCCAGACGGTGACTTTTGCGGGAAGCTCCCGGCTCCAGGACCGCGCCCGCCTCACCTCTCCAGCCCCGCCAGCCACTAGGGCCCAGCCGGGCTGCCCAGCCCGGGGCCACGCAGCCATGGCCACAGCCACGCGTTCTGTTCTGCAGGAGGCTTGGCTGCGGACGGACCCAGGACTACCGAGTTCACCTGGAGAAAGCAGCAGCTGTATTGTGCAGCCCCCTGTCAGGGGAGCCTTCAAAGCTGCGCAAGCGGTTTTCATCCATGTAACCTTGTCCTTCCCCAGCCTGCGATGCACACTGTCCCCTTGCGACCTGATCCCCAGGAAAGGAGGTAAGACACCCATGCCCATCGTTTTTGAACTTGTACAAAGAGCCCGACTATCCCCAAGTCCTCCTCTCAGTGCCCGGAAGGGCAGCCAGCCTCCCTCGGGCATCATCGTGAGTCGCGGACGTCAGTGGTTGGTGGGGAAGTGGGGTTTGGCCACGTTTAGAAAGTTCTTGCTGGGAGCAGGGCTTCGGCTTTCCAGGGATTTCCTTAGCACGGGGTTTGCCTAAGCAGCGCCCTTACCCTCCACCTGCTCAATTTCACTGCCATTCAGTGGACAGTCTCACAAAAAATGGGGGGGGGGCTAAAAAATTTGGTTAAAAGGAAACTAAATTAGGCTTGTACTCTTATGGATAAAATTGCTTTTTTTAGGAGTTCCCATTGTGGCGCAGTGGAAACAAATCTGACTAGTATCTGTGATGATGTGGGTTTGATCCCTGGCCTTGCTCAGTGGGTCGGGGATCCACCATTGCTATGGCTGTGGTGTAGGCCGGCAGCTGTAGCTCCGATTCAACCCCTAGCCTGGAAACTTCCATGTGCTGCAGGTGTGGCCCTAAAGAGACCAAAAAAGAAAAAAGAAAAAAAGGCACTCCAACTGGATGATCCGAAAATGAGAGGGGTGGATGCTGACTGGGAAAAGTCTGTTCTGATGTTGCAGCAATTTCCCGCTTTGTCTGCTTTCACGTCGCCATCTAGGAAGCTCTCACTGCTAGTAACTCCAGGTGGAAACCAAGCTTGTACAAGAAGAACTAGCCGCCGCCCCCCCACTCCAGCCCCACCCCCGTGAGCCTGGGCTGAGCGTCCTGGTTTACAGCATTGTGGCATCTGCACCCATGGTGGTGGTTTTGGTAAAAACACCCTGAGATCTGCTTTCTCAGAAAGATGAAATCAGGTGTAGTTGAAACTGAGAGGCCCCCCCCCGCGGGCCCCGAGTGAGCACGGACACGGAGGGAGCCTCTGCGGAGGAAGCAGAGGGGCTTTTGTGAAGATAAGCGGAGGAAGAGACCCGGTTGGGCTCAGCAGCAGGGCCAGCAGCTCTTTACGCTCAGCGGGAAAAAGCCTCGACACCCAGTTAATAATTTATCTTTTATTCAAATTGTTGAATACTTTATATTACAGTAAATTTGATTGAAAAAAATGAGGAAAGAAATCAACTTTTAAAAATACACTCATGTTGAAATCAAATAAGCCAGCCAAACGGAGTACAAACCAAGGAACCTTGCAGGCTGGTTTGCTTTCCAGGCTATGAATACCACTGAGTCTATATACAACTCTATAATGCGAGAGAAGTCGTTCACTAAACACTTCAAGAAAGGAGCCAACAGCCAGAGGGCAGCGGTCTGCCCTCTGGGCCTGCACACTGAGAGGCCGACCTTGGCCGCCCCCCAGCAGGAATCCAAGTGCAACGCTAGGGGTGAGATTCTGGCCCACTGGCTTTCATGCAATTTCCCAAGTCACGTACTGTGCAAATTAAGGCTTCTTATAGGTCGAATGGTTGATAAACGCTTTTTTTTTTTTTCTTAAAAAAATAAGCACAGTAAAGGTGGCATCATGAGAACCTGAAGAGGTGAGACCTACACCCCAAGTCTGGAAAAAAGTTATTTTCTCTGACGTCTCAACTCCATTCACACAGACACACACACGCACACACGCACACACACACACACAAATCAATCTTTGGGTGGGTTGTCTGACTTCACCAGCTGGCGAAAGAAATACTGATAAATGTGCTTTGTGCACCTAGGATTGAAGACGTCATGCAAAAAGCTGCAGCCGTTACTGCTAGAGGCAGAGAGCGGGCGGCCCCTCCGCGGCCCAGGCACTCCGGACCCACGCGTGGCGGTGCACGCGCGCGCGGTCCCGTAGGAAACAGGAAGCAAAGGGGAGGAGAGACGGGGGCGGGGTCTAACTTCGAGGCGACACCGTGGACCAGTTCAGCATCTCATGTGAAACCATCCCTGCGCCCCAACGGCGGCCCCGCGGAGCCGGGATGGACAGGCAGTCACCGCGCGGGCCGGCGGGCACACTGCTGGGGGGGGGGGGTTGCTGTTGTTTCTTTATCGCAAACCTGAGTAATTGTCAAAAGTCAATAAATAGGAGGAGAGAATTAAATGCTAAAAATATAATGATCAAATACCCTACAGGGCCTAAAGCAGCAAGGGTTTTTTCCTCAGACGCAGCCCTCCTCCGGAGATGCGTCGGCCCGGGCGCGCCTTCCGCGAGGACCTGGGACAAAGCCCGGCCCCGTCCTTCGGCAGCCGGGCCTCATCCCAGCGAGGGCTGCGGGCGACCCAGCCCGAGGGCGGCGCCCCCGCCTCGCCCTCTCCCCCATCGCCCACACTCTTCCCTTTTGACAGTTTTCGTTGAAGGCAAAGATGACAGAAGCATCACCGAGTCCGAGTCCTATTTGGTTGCAGGCGCCGGTGGCGCTGCCGCGCCCGCCCCGCAGGCACCGGGTCTAGATGTGCAGGAGGTCCTCGTCGCTGTCGTCGTGGAAGGAGTTGACGGCCTTGTTATGCGCGGCCCTGGGCCTCCCCCTCCGGGCCGGCTCCTCCAGCACCAGCCCCACCCTGTCGTCCGCTCGCTCCCGAAGCACCTGCCTCTGCGGGGGCCTCATCGGGTGCGCGCCTTCGTCCCCAGGCCCCCTGCCCGGGTGCACTTTCACCTCCGGGATGGTCAGGACCTCGTCCTCGCTGTCCTGGTCGTCCCCGCGCAGGGAGCTGAGGGCCTCGGCCTTCACGGACTTGGTGGTGATGTGGCCGTTCTCCTGCGCCTCCTTCCCGGGCCTCGGCGTCGGCAGCTGGATCTCCTCCATCAGCCACTCGGTTTCGTTCTCATCCGCCTCTTCCTCCTTGTTCACCTGCGGGGACACAGCACAGACCTCATCCGGCGCCTCTGTGCCCCTCCCACCACGGTCCACCCAGAGGCGGGGTCCCGGGGGCCCCATCCTGCCCACTGCAGCCACCCCAAGTCTGGTCCCTGACCCCTGACCGCAGAGAAGAAGGTGAGGGCTGGCAGCTGCTGGCTCCTGCTGGGACCCAACTAAGACAGACGCTGTCACGGGGCAGGAAGAGGGGCCAGGGACAAGCGGTCAGGGACAGGTTCCCCCCAGCTTCAGCTGCCCTTGGGGGGGTGGGGGCCAGTAAGGGGAGCTACATGGTGAAGTCCAGACCGGGGCAAGCTTTTAGAAAGCGCTTGCCAGTACATATCAGGAGCCATGAGTGTGTTAAGCCCTCTGGCCTAAACGATGCTGCTCTTCCATAAATTTCTGTGAAGGAAAATCATCCTGACGCCAGAAGCACAGAAGTTTTCCTGATCATGTCTAGAGTTGCCAGGAGGAGTTCCCGCTGTGGCTCAGCAGGTTAAGAGCCCAACATGGTGTCCATGAGGATGCAGGTCTGATCCCTGGCCTGGCTCAGTAGGTTAAGGATCCAGTGTTGCTGCAAGTCCTCGGGGAGGGGGGGGGGGTGTTCCCTGAGCAGGCCTGACCCACCCTTGTGCCCGGCAGCCAGCAGCCAGCCAGACACACAGTAGGGACAGGCCCGGGAGCTGAGGGTGCTGCCAGAGGTGGTGTAAGTCACAGATGCACCTTGGATCCAATGTGCCTGTGGCACAGGCCTCAGCTGAAGCTCTGATTCAACCCCTGGCCCAGAAAATTCCATATGCCACAGATGTGGCGGTTAAAAAAAAAAAAGCCAAAAAGTAGAAGCAACTTAAATGTTGACGGCACTAAGGACAGCTGCAATCACTGTGAGAAAAACTTGAAGAAGGAAATGACAAAACGTGTCTGGGTTAAGAGCAGCAGTGCGGTTTTCCCTTTGTCCTTGTCACACTGCCCGTGACGATGGCTTCCACGTCGTCACTGTGTGACCGACACCAGGACGACAGCTCGAGATTATGTGTGTGTGCGTGTGAGCGGGCATGCGTGCGTGTGGTGAGAGCACACGCGTGTCACTGGTATGCTGGGGCGTGGACAGGAGGGACAGTCCCCGGGGCCCCGGCAGGGAGTTACCTTGGAGTATTTGTAGGACACGCTGGCGCCTCTCCTACAGCAGCTGGTGAGCCTGCTCATCACCGCCTCCCTGGAAGGAGACCTCAGTTACTCCAGGGTGCAGCCCCCCTGCAACCCGGGCACCCAAGTACTGCTAGCAAGAGGCTACGCCCCCACAATCCTGTCCCCCCCTCAACCCATGACAGCAGGGCTGTAAACCTGGTCAGTGGAAAGAACGTTCTAGAATCAGACAGATGCAGATTCAAATCTTGCCTCTCATCTTTGTGGGGTAACAAGGGCCCGAGTGAGTCACCCCGTGTTTACGCTTGGGCTCTTTCACATGTGAATACAATGAGCCACCTGCCACCTGAGGCTGTGCTGAGCCGACTGGGCCAAGGGACGAGCCCAAGGCCGGCTCCTGCCCAGACTTCCGACCCTAACCCCACCGGCCTCTTAGGGCCAGGATGGCCGTGGCCTGGCCGTGGTTAGCAGTTCTCGACCCATCTCTCATTTGCCTCTGGCTCATCAGGCAGGAGAGAGAGGCGGCAGGGGGCCCCGGAGCTGGTCCTCCCCCACCCTCGGGCAGGGCTGACCACACACAAGCCCAGGGCCTCATTCGCACGTGACGTGAGGTCCACCAGACACTCCCAGCGTCTGTGGGTGACGAGTCCTTTCACCAGCAAGGGGAGCCCTAATAAAGGCACCCCTTTAAGGGGCAGAGGGGCAGCTGATGAAGAAGTCCGCTCGTGGAGGGTGTTTAACTCTGCCCATCCCTGGGCACCTGCAGGGAGCAACGTCCTGGGGACCGGTGGGCCAGGCCGAGGCCCCAGAGCAAGTGCCAGGTGACTGACAAGACCCAGGGCTCTGGTCGGACAGGACCCCTGGTCACAGAGCACAGACGCTCACAACACACAGCTCTGAAGACCCCTTCAGACCCCTTCCAGTCTTAAGGTTGCACTCGACCACTCTGGCTGTTGATGATGGGCCCAGGAGCGACTCTGGACCACCGGCTGGTGCCGCCCCGCCCCCGCCGGCCCCCTCCTTACCGGCGCTCCTTCTTGTAAAGCAGCAGGGTGAGCAGGCAGCCGGTGAGGGCCACCAGCAGCAGGCTAAGGATCGCCCCAACGGCCTGGCTGCGCTCCGAGAGCCCCTTGTGCTCCGGCTCGTCGTCTCCGGTGTTCTTCCCGAAGCCCGCCCTGCGGGAAGGCCACACGGCTCAGCCACCGCCCAGCAAGGCCTGGCCTGGGCAGCAGGTCTGGCCTGGCCGACCCCACACGGCGAAGCCAGAGCTGCCTCACCCTCGCTGAGAAGGAGATTAGGGCGGGAGCACGGGAAGTGGATGGCAGGACTGAGAAAAGCCGGCTGGGGGCAGAGCCACCCCTGGTGCTGGCTCAACCTGTCACGGGGCTCTGGCGGCACAGAGGCGCTTCTGGGCAGAGACTCAGACCCGCTGGCCGCCCTCGTCTTGGGGACCCCAGCTCTCTTCTCCAAGAGGAAGCTCAGGGGAGCTCCTCTCTCCCAACAACTCATCCAGATGCCACCGGGCCCGGCACAGACCCCTTGACCCCACCGGGTCCTGCTAAGACCCAGGAGGCAGGGCCAGGGGCCCTCACAGCAGCTGTCCAATCGGCCAAGATGCCACAATCCCCACCTGCGTATGCGGGAAGCAGTGTTTCCACAACATTAAACGTTCAAGGAAAGCGGCGCAAGTGATGAATAAAAAACCAGAAACCGGGTGATGGGCCTCCTTTCTGCTCAGGGGACCAGACATTCGCATGTGTGATGACTTGAGAGCCCTCATCTCTGGCTCTTGGTCACAGAATCACAACAGGAAGCGTCCCCTACACGAGGAGGCAGAGGGCAGCAACAGGAGATGCCTGGACAGCTCGGGGTAAGAAGGGACCCCAACAGGCCATGGGAAAAGCGAAGCTGGTGCCGACGGCTCAGGCTATTAATTCAGAAAAGCATTTAACTCAAATAACCGGGTCAGAGGCAACTGACGGCTTGACTACGCAAGGATGAGTGCTCTGACCAAACTTCAGTGTGAGCAAATAACCTTGTTCCCAAACACCCGCAGGACAAGAAACAACCACGCCACAGGCAGGTCTGAGATGGCTAGAGATGCCAAGGCCAGAAAGGGCTGCTCGGGGTGCACCCAGGGGCTGGAGGTCAGAGATGTTCGCCCAGGTCTAAGTATGTTTAAAGTTCTATTTTTGGCTTCTTCTGTGAGTCACAAATTACTTAGAAGTGTGTACATCAGTTTCTAAATGTATTATTCAGTTAATTTCTTATAATTGGTTCTTAACTGCATCTTGTATGTTGTTTTGTTTTGTTTTGTTTTTTAGCCATATGCTTGCATGTGGAAGTTCCCAGGCCAGGGACTGAACTTGCACCTCAACTGTGACCAGAGCCACAGCACTGACAATGAGCCACCAGGGAACTCTATCGTGTATGCTGTTTATATGGCACCAACACTTAGGAATTTCTTAAGACTTGCCTTACACTCATGTTCCTAGAACTTTTTAAGACAAAGCTGACTCTCTTGGCAGGCGGCGGGGGGGGGGGGGGGGTTGGATACTAGCCCACAAGAAAAAGAATCGGCTTTGTCCTAAATTGTCCAGGAGCGTGGATGTAAGGCAGTTTCAGATGTAAAAGATGAATCTGGAAGTTCCCCCCTTTGCCCCTACCATTGTTCTCGGCTCTCTCCAGGACCCCTTATCCAGGAAAGGAAGGAAACGATCATACGGCAAGAATTCGGTTTTCTCCTGATCTTAAAGTCTTAGGTCAGAGGAGGAAAAACTTCTGAAAGATTGTGGCCAGCAAAGACAGAAGTACAGACCAGTGGAATAGGACAGAAAGCCCAGAATTAAACCCACGCACCTCCAGTCAACTCCTCCATGACAAAGGAGGCAAGAATATACAATGGAGAAAAGACAGCCCCTTCAATGAGTGGTGCTGGGAAAACTGGACAGTCAAATGTAAAAGAATGAAATTAGAACACTTCCTAACCCCACACACAAAAATAAACTCAAAATGGATTAAAGACCTAGATGGAAGACCAGATACTATAAACTTCTTAGAGGAAAACATAAACCAAACACTCTCCGACATAAACGACAGCAACGTCTTCTCAGATCCACCTCTTAGAGTACTGACAGTAAAAACAAAAATAAACAAATGGGACTTAAGTAAACTTCAAAGTTTCTGCACAGCAAAGGAAACCCTAAACCAAACGAGAAGACACCCCACAGAATGGGAGAAACTCTTTGCAAATGGATCGACTGACAAGGGATTCATCTCCAAACTTTATAAACACCTCCTACCGCTCAATACCAGAAAAACAAACGACCCCATCCAAAAATGGGCAGAAGATCTAAACAGACAGTTCAGCAAAGAAGACATCCAGATGGCCAAAAAACACATGAAAAGATGTTCAACATCACTCATTCTTAAGAGAAATGCAAATTAAAACCACTCTGAGGTACCAGCTTACACCAGCCAGAATGGCCATCATCCAAAAGTCTACGAACAGTAAGTGCTGGAGAGGGTGTGGAGAAAAAGGAACCCTATGACACTGTTGCTGGGACTGTAAATTGGTGCAACCACTGTGGAAAACAGTACGGAGATTCCTCAGAAAACTAAAAATATTTGGTCCAGCAATCCCACTCCTGGGCATCTATCCAGAGAAAACCATGACTCGAAAAGACACGTGTACTCCAGTGTTCATTGCAGCACTATTTACAACAGCTAAGACAGGGAAACAACCTAAATGTCCATCGACAGAGGAGTGGATCAAGAAGATGTGGTACATATACACGATGGAATATTACTCAGCCATTAAAAGGAATGAAATACCAGCATTTGCAGCAACATGAATGGACCTAGAAATTATCCTGCTAAGTGAATTCAGCCAGACACTGAGACACCAACCTCAAATGCTATCACTGACACGTGGAATCTGAAAAAGAACACAATGAACTTCTTTGCAGAACAGATATTGATTCACAGACTTTGGAAAACTTAGGGTTTCCAAAGGAGACAGGTGGGGGGATGCACTGAGGGTTTGGGATGAAAGTGCTATAACATTTGATTGTGATGATTGTTGTACACCTATAAATGTAATAAAATTCATTAAGTACTAAAAAAAATTAAAATTAAAATGGTGATTGCACCAGGAAAAAAAAAAAAAAAAAAGACAACAGAAGGAAAAGAAATCCAAGAGGAAAGCAATTTCCAGCTTTGTCCTGGACGGGGTCCCCGCGTGTGATGGCGTAGCCGGGCCGAGGAACCAGGCCCCGGGTGTGAGAAGACGGCCACCACCCTGCTCTTGCCAGACGGTCCCCGGTGCAAAACGTACTCCCCGCACTTCCCAGGGAAACACGGCCTGATTTCCAAGGTCTGCAGAACCAGCTTTTCGTTTACTCAAAAGTAGAGAGCACTTTGCTGGAGTCAAAGTGACACGGACTGCGTAGTCATTTGTACCAGAACACAAAGAAAAGACGTGCCAGGGTAGAGACCCAGCATCACCTCCAGGAGCCGAGGGCAAAAGGGCGCTGGGAGAGGAAAGCGTGGAGGTGCCGGGGGTCTAAGGAAGGCAGACGGTGCAGCTGGGAGAGCAGGTGGGGTGGCAGTGTCCCAGAGGGGCGGGAGCGGGGTGCTCCGACGTGGGGTTTACCCTCTACCTCTCCCTATTTTCCGTGCAGGTTTGCACGTGTCTGCAGTAAAGCCCAGGAACAGGACACAGACTCCCCCTGGGCTGAACGCTGAGAGAGGAGGTTGGGTTGCAGCTGGGATACTTGCTGCCCACCCAAAGCGGCACGTGCCCGCCCGCAAGGTCCTGCCCGCGCCAGGGCCCCCACTTACTCCAGAGGACACACGGCGGAGGTGTACCAGGAGAAGAGGTACTGGCAGTCGGCGGTCTCGTGGCTGAACTCCGGGCTGCCGTCCTTCACCAGCGGGTCGCAGTGGAAGAAGATGGTGGAGGAGACGGACTTGGTCTTGTCTTTCCCACACTTGGAGGACGAGGCAAACACCACATCCAGATCGCCGTCTGTCAGGAAGGCGGGCACACACACAAGCACAGCCCCGTTAGCCCTGACGTCTCGAGAGCGGGCCACGTTTGTCTTTTCGCAGCCTGTGAAAAGTCTGCAGAGACTAGAATCAGACGTGAGGGTCCTTCATCAAATGTCCCAGATGAGCTGGTCACAGGCCTCTGGACACGTGTTACCGCGCCCTGGCCCTCAGGCAGGATGTGGGACAAAGAGGCCCGGCCTTCGTCCTCAGCTAACACTGTGACCTGGAGTGGGGGCTGGCCACGCGGGGCCAGTCCAGCTGGAGACGACCAACTACCAACCAACTAACTAAGCACCAACCACCAGAGGCGTTTCAGCGGGAAGGCCCCTAGAAAGACAGCACGGTGCCCGGGGGAGCTCGTGGGTAACCTGACGGTTGCATCATGGGTACACGTGACTGGAGTCCCAAAATCTTCCAGGCCGTGTGCAAAAGAGCTTGGACCTTCCTCTGCGTAACAGGGGGCCTTGGAGGGTTTTAAAGCAACCCTTCAGTCAGTCAACAAACATTCACCACTTACTATGGGGCCAGGCCCTGAGGACAACACCAGAGCCCCAGCCAGCCAAGGCGCTGTCCAAGCATCTGACTTGGAATGACTGGAAGACAAGTGACCTGTGGGTTTGCTCGTGACAAGGACGCATGAAAGTGAGTCAGCGGATCCAGCCGATCGCTGCCAGGCCCCGTGGGCACTAAGGGTGGAGGCTGGCTCGGCTCCTGAGCTCGGCAGCTGCTGCTTCTAGGCTCCGCCCATCTGGGGAGCAGCTGCCCCACCCCTCGGGGAACCTCTCCAGGGCCCTTGGACATCAAAGTCGGCTGATTTTGCAAACATGTTTAACTTTTCAAAAAGCAAGTTCACTCACCTGGTTCAAAAATCAAATCATGAAATGGTATGTAGTGAAAACAAAAACACAGGCGCTGCCTCCTGGAAATACTCTTTCAAGGTCAAGAAGAAAGTAGGAAAGAAACAGGCGAGAGAGATGAAACGTACAAAAGCTTCCAGTTGCCAAATGCATGAGTCACGGCGCCTTCGAGTGTGGGGAACACGGTGAATAATTATGGACTAATCCTGGCGTGGTGACAGGTGCTAACCAGACCAAAAATGATCATTTTGAAATGTACAGAAACCTTGAATCACTGTGTTGTGTAAGAGGAATTCACGGTGTTGTGGGTCAGAGTTCAAAAACACACACACTCACAGAGAAAGAGAAATTCGTGGTTACCGGAGGTAGAAGGTGGTCAAAAGATACAAACTTCCATCTGTAAGTACCAAGGATGCCACGTACCCCAAGGATGCCACGTACCCCAAGGATGCCATGTACACCAAGGGTGTCACATATCTCAAGGATGCCATGTACCACATGCGGAACATAATAAACACTGCCCTACGTTATATATGAGCTGTTAAAAGAGTGAATCCTGGAGTTCCCCTCGTGGCTCAGTGGTTAACGAACCCGACTAGGAACCATGAGGTTGCGGGTTCGACCCCTGGCCTCGCTCAGTGGGTTAAGGATCTTGGCGTTGCTGTGGCCCTGGTGTAGGCCGGCGGCTACAGCTCTGATTAGACCCCAAGCCTGGGAACCTCCATATGCAGGGGGAAGCGGCCCTAGAAAAGGCAAAAAGACAAAAATAAATAAATAAAAATTAAAAAAATATAAATGAGTGAATCCTAAGGGTTCTCAGCACAAGAAAAAAAAAATTTTTCTATTTAATTTTGTGTCTGTGTGAGATGCTGGATGTTCACTCAGCTTATCGTGATAATCCCTTCATGAGGTATGTAAGTCGGACGCCTTAAACCTGGACAGAGCTGTAGGTCAGTTACACCTCAACACAACTGGAAGAAGAAGAGAAAAGAAGGAACCACGGACAAAGCTCCAGCAGCGCAGAGTAACGCTTCCCCCACGGCCGCCCTGAAGGCGCAGGCCGGGTCCGTCTCTCTCCCTCCCTCTCATCCTTTTGACAAACGGGGAAGCTCTACCTTTTTTCGTAGCAGCTGAAGTTTCAAAATGCAGAAGCATCGTGGCCAAAGCCAAGTCACACACACTCTTTCCCTCCCCACCTCCGGGCTGGTTTGTTCAGGAGGTAAAACACCCTCCAGGGAAAGGCTCGCCATCCACCCGCCGTCCAGCCCCTCTGACAACCGTGTGTCAGACACACAATCACATGGGAGCTTTGTGAGGAAACCCGACCGGGCGGCCGAGGGGCGTCTGTTGCCGAAAGCGTGAAGGTCCTGAGGACGGGAGACGCGGCACCGGTGGAGAGAATCACCTTGAATGTAGTACTTGGTTTTGTCCGAGGTTCCGACCTTCCTGCTGAAGTGCTGGTCGTTGGGCTTCACCTGGCAGATGTTGGCCCCGGCGCAGGCCGGGTGGGTGGCGCTCGTGATGGACGACAGCTGGATCTCGTACAGGTACTTGTCGCCGTTCGCTCTCATGTCCCCCGAGGCGCTGAATCGCCTGAAGAGACAGGCGAGGTGGCGGTGACTCAGGGCTCCTTCAGGAGACCCTGAGCTGGGAACCAGGCAGGGCTGCGGGACGCCCCCCCCACCCCCCGCCAGCGGGAAGGTTCCCAGGGCAGCACCCGTCCTGCTACCCACCCCTCTGGGCTCCGAGCTCAACCGCCTCGTTCTCAGAGGTACTGCGCCCGCCTGCCCCTGCCCGCATGGCCTCGGACCCCGACACCTGCCCCAGGGACACTGCTGCGCAATGTTTCACGCCGAGATGTTTTTCCCCACAAACCCTGACGGCTCCTTATCAGAAACTGTTTCAAAAGGTTCCAGCTCTGACCTTGGGGCTCATCACAAAGTGAGGAGGGGAGAGGGGAGGGGGGTGACCTTATTTTTACACTTAAGAGAACTGCCCGTCTTGGGTGTTAAACTCAATAGCTGCGACACACGTTCCCTGTGTGAGCAAAATGCGATGACTGCCTGGAAAGAGCAACCAAAGCACGCGGGCCCGTGTGTCTCAGCCCCACGGGGAGAGAGCGGACTGCGTGCCAGCGCCCAGCAGGAGGAGGCCCCCTTACTTAAAATAAATGTCCCCGAGGCTGAAGCTCTGGCCGCTGGCGGGGTTGGTGAAGGTGCCGTTCACCATGTGCACCTCCTGGGGCTTCACGGCGCAGGCCGCCCGCGAGTCCCAGCGGACGTGGTAGGTGCAGCTGTCAACGTCGAACCTGCGGGCAGCACAGAGGCCACGGTCACCGCCCCTGACCTGCACAGCGTCCCACGCGGAAGACGCAGCCTGGCCCGCAGGGCCCCCGGAAGCCCCCCTCCCCACCCCGGCCCTGGTGAGGGGCAGGCGGTCCAGCCAGGACAGCTGCTTCGTCTGCTTTTCTCAACTCCACCATCTGGACCAGCCACCACAGCCACCGTGTGCAAAGGCAGGCAAAGCGCTTACAGTTACTTCTAAAGTTTGGAAACAGCGCCACATCTAAAAGCTGGGGACATTTGCTCCTAGGTTTCTGAACGGCTGCTTTACAAGCGTCTCAGACTCTTCAAGTGATCCAATCCTCTGCCAACACCCGGGTCTCCCCTTTCTAAGCCCTGCTTCCAGGAGTCGGTTTGTTCACAAGCGGCAGTTCACACGCTCCCTCTGGGTCAAAGGCCCGCCTACCCCGCGCCAGCACCGGGGGCGGAATTTCCAGGATAACCCAGGAGTGGCCCAGGAGGCGCCCGCCGGCCGGTGGGTCCCAGACAGGCTTCTTGAGCAGCCAACCAAGGCCCTTCAGTCTCGTGCACGCTCCAGCCCCCAACCCGGGGAGCCCTGGGCAGGGGAGCCCGGCACACGGTGCACAGCTGCCCCACCCAGCCGCCGGTCTCCTCCCCGTCGTGGAAACCCCATCACCCTCTCTCTGCTGCACTCACGCCCAACCCCGAGTGGGAACCGAGGGTCCCGACCCGCCCTGTGCAGCTGCCCTGGGGACCCCGACGCCCGCACCTGCTGAACGAAGGTCTGCCCACCGTTTTGGCACAGGTCAGCTCGATGACGGTGGACGCCGTCTTATTCCCACCACACTGATGGCCTTTTGAGTAAGTTACGACGACTCTGTCACCTGAAACACACGACTCAGCGGCGTTACTTCCAGTGTGTCACGGAAACCGGGGCGTGTCGGAAATCAAAATCCGTGTCAAGAACGAGTGCCCGTTGGAGTTCCTGTTGCTGCTCAGCAGAAACGAACCCACCTAGTATCCATGGGACGAAGGTTCGATCCCTAGCCTCGTTCAGGGGGTTAAGGATCCAGTGTGGCTGTGGCCTAGGCCGGCAGCTGCAGCTCCGATTCAACCCCTAGCCTCACAGCAGTGACAATGCTGGACTCTTAACCCACTGGGCCACCAGGCAACTCCTCTCTGTGGTTTAATCACAAGTCGGGGGCCCTACTCCAACCTAACAGGCAAAGTGAATGATTTTTCTTTTCTGTCTCCCAACACACCCTGACTGGTCCTAAACTGAGAACGTCTCTCCCTTTTAGTAAAGAAAGGATATTTCACCCCCATTGAACAACCAATTGCAAGATGAATTTTCTAATGAAACCACTTAAAAAAGCTTCATTATGTGTTTCCAAATTATTATTATTATTGTTATTATCTTTTTTGTCTTTTTAGGGCCGCACCAGCGGCATATGGAGGTTCCCAGGCTAGGGGTCGAATCGAATCAGAGCTACAGCTGCCAACCTACACCACAGCCACAGCAATTCCAGATCAGAGCTGCATCTGCGACCTACACCACAGCTCACGGCAACGCTGGATCCTTAACCCACTGAGTGAGGCCAGAGATCAAACCTGCATCCTCATGGTTCCTAGTTGGATTCGTTTCCACTGCACCACGACAGGAACTCCACATTTCCAAATTATTAAGGTTATTACAAAGAAAACGTACCCCCAACCGTCTTTACCAGGTTGTCGTGTCACCATGTGGCTTTCCGGATGCACATGTGCCTGGGTCACTCAGGTACTTGGCCCACAGCTGGAGCAGGGACTCGGGACCCCCACACACCCTGCCCTTCTCCTGGGGACCAGCACCCTCCCGAGACCACCAGCAGACTGCCGACCCGCGCTCTCGCCCACAGTCTCGGGAGGTCACAGAGCAGAACTGGCTCTCAGGCCCCAGGACGTGCCAAGTGCCCGGGAACAGAATCTGGAAGTTTCACCCCAAACCAGTGCTGACCCGCCTCCACGAGAGACCCCTTCACCGTCCCAGCTCAGACACGACACCTGTGACCACGTGACACGGGTCCAGGCCTTACCGATGACGTCCAGCTTCTGTGTGTGAACAAGCCCCAACACCTGGACGTTACCCGATGGGTTCTTCTTGCAGACGCTGGCCCTGTCCGAGCAGTCAAGGGGCCCTTTGTATATCCTCTGACACAAATTGAGGTAGTACCTGCAGAAGGACACAGGGAGCCGAGGTCAGGTCTGTCCCGACGCACTGGGGGCAGGGCTGGCCATCCTTTCAGAAAAGGGTGATGGCTAAGATTGGCAGCACCTCTGGACAGGGCACTGAAACAGATCCCCAGACAGAGGCGGCCAGGTGGCCAGCTGCTGAGGAAAGGGGCCCATCAGGCAAGCAGGCAGATCCTCAGATGTGCATGGTTTAGAGTCTGGACAGGCAGCGGCTCACGCCCCAGGGGGCCTGAGCCTTACCACTAAGGCCGCTCAGCTACCCCAAGCCCACGCTCCTGCTCTGCGGTGAAGACCGAAGGATGCCGGGGTGCTGGGAGGAGGGCTCCATGCATGGAGCGGCTGGCACAGCCTAGGGAGTGGACAGCACAGAGCCGGGAGACGTGGGCCTCGTGACCCCACGGACAGCCACGGGCAGCTGCCCCTCCCACGTATAAACCCCGGCGAGATCACTGCCACTAGGCCAACAGCTGGGCACCAGGCTCTTTTGGTTCTAAAGGTTCCACTTCCGCTCACCTCTGCTTCCAAACCACCTGCCAGGCCAGCGGACACCTGGGGGGCACTCCCGGGACACAGAGGCTCTCCGGCCACCCTAAGCGTCTCCCACCTTTGGAGTCTAGGATGCAGCCCCGAGAGCCCGGCCCCATCGGGAAGGCCAGGCCCTGCTTCCCGAGAGCAGGGGGGCAGAGGGAGGCACTCACGAGGCCCCGTCGTGGACAAAGAACCAGGACCCGGTGAGCGAGGACAGCAGCCGCAGGTCGTAGGTTCTGTGTTTCTGGACGAATTTGCACTCCATCTTCTTCGGGGGGCAGACGACTTTTGTCTTCCACTCAAATGTCACCTCGCACCCACGAACTTCGCTGAAGACCTGGGGCCGCCCCACGTCGGCGTCCTCGTCGCACTTGAAGATGATCGCCGACGTCCGGTGGCTGTTTGCTGGGGGCAGCCACGGGGACCGTCAGACCCCAGCCTGCCCCACACTCGTCCTTGGCCTCCCCCTGCCCCGTGTCAGCACCGCGTGACCCTGTCCGCCCCGGGGCCACTCGCGCGTGGCGCGGTGTCTCACTCACACACATCTAACCCTAAGAGACCAGGTTCCTGCAAGGCCCGAGGTCTCCATCTCTGCTTCCGGTTTCCCTTGATCTTCCCCTCCTGCTCCCTGTTAGGGCCGCACGTGAGGCACGCGGGGTTCCCAGGCCAGCGGCTGAATGGGAGCCCCAGTTCCCAGGCTGACAGCCGTGCAGGATTCTTTTTTTTTTTTAATTTTAAGGGCCACACCCATGGCATGTGGAACCATGTGGGATTCCTGACCCGCTGAGCCACCACGAGAACGCCCCCTTCGGTCCTTAGCCCACAGCACCAGCCCGATTCTCGATTCTCGGGAGACAGGTAGTCTGTACGTGATCACTGCATGAGTGGTAACAAAAAATTAAAAGAGTAACAAGATACCTGTCATTACCTAGAAAGATGCCATCCAACAACCTAGGAGAAAGGTCCTGTCCTAATAAGCCTCAAAACACAACTACGGGAACACCCTGTACGTTTCACGTTCTACTTCCTTACGGCGCCAAGACACCTCATGACTATTTACAAAAGCAAAGTCGTTGCCCCTGCGTCTACCCCGTCGCCTGCCCTGTGAACGCATATCAGTCTGTGCCACACGCATCACGAGGACTTTCCTGCGTGTTGTGTTGGCTCCCACACAGCGTCAGCAGGGGCCCCGGTCCGGCTGGCCGTGCCCCCCAGCCCTGGCCCGGGCCCACTGCAGAGCAGCGGTCAGGGACGGACCCTGCCATCTGGACAACCCCCTCCCCACCCTGCAGGCCCCAGGCGGTGGTACATTCGTGGAGTGTGAACATGAACCACTACTGGTGCTGAAAACTGATGCATGGACACGGGGCGGGGGGGGGGGGAGCTGACTATCCGCACGCGCCCACCGCCCCGCTCTGTTGAGCCCCCGTCATGGTCAGGCAACGCGTTCCAGGCAGCAATGAAAACCGGGCTCTCTTTACGGAAAAGAGCCAGGCGAGTGGAGGTGCCACGCAACAGCACTGCGGCCACTAACTCAGACCTCCACGAAGGTGTGTGCACGCAACAGGCCTCCCCAGACACCGGGCTGGTGCTGGACCAGGCCCAGGGGCGGCGCGGTCTATACTCACAGTGTCTGCAGAAGCCCCACTCGTGGTCTCTGTCGTAGTCGGCGGTGGTGGCGCACCAGAGCCTGGCCCTGCCCTCCAGCACGCACTCCTCGTAGCTCTTCCCGTTGAGCGTGAAGGGGAACACACACGGGTCGCCTTCTTCCGTTTCTGGAAAGAAGAAGAAATCTGTGTGACCCCGACAATCAGCAGTGCATTGGCTGCGCCCTGCAGTCACCGGGACTAACGTGGGGACACCAGGCCTTCCGGACACACCGTGACGAGCAGTTCTCGGGCCTGAGCGCCCACACACACCCGGGGCTGCTGGGATGGATGTCGCGGCGCCCACGCCAAGGCCCCCCGCTCACCGGAGCCCCGTTCCCCAGTTGTCTCCCCGCTGCCAGGTCTACTCTCACGTGTACCAGGAATGGGAAACTCACCCACTGCAGACTTACCTGGAGGGCAATTATCCCCATTGGCGTAACTTAAAATGACGGCCTCGTCCTGGTGCCTGTAATCCAGCTTCATGGATGCCAGGCGCCCAAAAGATGCCCCCCTGCTCCCGGAGAGCAGACAGACGCCCCCGTCCTTGCAGCCTCCTTGGTCCAGGCCCGCGGCGGCAGTGCACACCCCCACGCTGTAGGTGCGCGAGTCTCGAGTCACCTGGAGAGAGGGCACCACCGCGGCTGTGACAAGGTCCCAGGTGGAGGGGCCAGCACAGTGGGGGGGGCTCGTGCCAGAGAGTGGGGGCTGCGTCCTCGGGCTGTGAGGGGGAACCTCGGCTCGGCTCCTCCTCTGGGGCCCTGACCTCCCTCCAGCGGGAGATACCCCGTCCACTCTGCACCCGTCCCCCCAGCCCAGGCCCAGCCTTCTGGCGGCAGCACGCACTGCTGGCCGTGTCCCTGCAGGCCCGTGGCAGGGAGCCAGCTGCGACCTCAGGCCCCCTTCCTGAACCCTAGTCTCTCCCTTGTAACCTGGGAGGGCTGAGGACTCAGTACCTGGGTACCGAGTGGCCATGACCTAATGACATGCATACTGCACCTCCCTGTCCCCACCCTCTGCAGGCTCACACCTGCCACATGCCTTTCAGAAGGGCCAGTGCCCAGGGGAGCTCTCTGAACAGGAGCTACCTCTCACCACCTGCCGGCCTCTGGGCCGCGCTGGATCTCATGGGCTTGGTCCACGGCCCCGTGACGGTTACGTCTCCGTCACAGAGATGTGGCCATGCCTCGTGGACATAACCAACAGTCCAGGACCTTCAGGCTGGGGCCAGACCAGCCCCCCAACACCCAGCTGTGCCCGAAGGCAGGGGCAACCTGCCAGATCCCTCCACGCACCACTGCAGTCAGCACGAGCCAAAGGGAGGACCCCACTAGACCAGGCCCTGCCCGCTATGGGCACCTGGGCACACGCACGATCCTGAACAGCCTCCACGCTCCATCTGTGACATGGAGAGCCCCGCCCTCACCGGGCATTAAATGCACACAAAGCCCTAAAGAACAATCACTCCAACTACTCAGGTAGCGCCTCACACCTGTCAGAATGGCGGTCACCCACAAGCGAACAAATAACAAACGCTGGAGAGGGTGTGGAGAAAAGGGCGTGCAACCTGGAACAGGCACCAGGGCCAACAGCACGGGGGTTCCTCAGAAAACCGAACACGGAACTACCCTGTGACCCGGCAATCCCACCCCGGGGCATCTATCTGGATGAAACTGCCGTCCATCAATGATACCTGCACCTGTCATGTTCACAGCCGCACGACTCACGACAGCCAAGACACGGAATGCAGCAAAGGTCCGCCGAGAGATGGATGGGTTAAGAAGATGTGGTACATACACACGGCGGAACACCACTAAGCCATAAAAAAGAGCAACGCCATTTACAGCAACATGGACGCGACTAGAGATTCTCATGCTAAGTGAAGTCAAGCCAGAAAGAGAAAGACGGATACCACAGGATATCACTCACGTGGAGAATCTAAATGGGACACACAAAGGAACCCATCTACAGAGCAGAAACAGACTCACAGACATGGAGACCCGGGCTGACGAGGAGGAGGGGCGGCGGCGGGAGGGACGGGGGGTCTGGGGTTCGCAGATGCAAACCAGCCCACTTAGAATTGGACAGGCGATGGGTTTCCCGTGTATTGCACAGGAAAGTACATTCAATCACTTGTGACAGAACATGATGGACGGTAATAGGAGAAAAAGAATGTATCTGTATGCATCACCGGGCCACTCTGCTGTACAGCAGAAAATGATGCAACACCGTAATCGACTATACTTTAACTGGGAGGAAAAAAAAAAGGAACGGATCTCCCCAAACTGTGAGACACAACTCGGGCGTTCAGGAGTGAGCCGTGACTGGTTCCCACGCCGTCCAGAGTCCCCAACAGGCCGAGCCTGGACCCGGCGCGGGGCAAGACGGACCTCCCCCGAGCCCGACCCCGAGCCCACCAAACACGCTACCTCGGTGGCCACCCATCCTCCAGCGGCCACAGGTGCCACGTTCTGAAACACCAGCGTCAGCGAAGCCCAGGCGGCGGCAGCTCCGGGCCCTCTCACCTTGAAGGTGCTCTTGGAGAGGCTGGACAGGTTAAAGCTGTAGGACAGCTGCTCGTCCGTCAGGGAGCAGCCCTCCGTCGTCACCTCGTCGGGACAGACCAGCGGCGTCTCCCACTCGAACACGAAGTCGCAGTCGCTGGTCCTCAGCAGCTTCGGCGTCCCCTGTTTGAAGGAAGAGCTCGGCTGGGGACCCACATGGGGCGAGCCCGGCGCCCTCACGCTGCCCTCCTCCCAGCAGGGGGCCGCCAGGTGCCCTGGGTGACCCCCGGGGGCCTCTCCATCCTCGCCCTCGGCCTGCAAGCCTCCAACGGCACAGGCGGGCCCGCCAGCTCCCGGCTCCCTGCACCGAGCTGGTCTCCGTGCTCCCCGCTTCCAGCTCAACGGAAGAAGGGGTGCGGGAGGGTTGAAGTGACACGGCCTCAAAG
Organism: Sus scrofa; assembly: GCF_054392235.1. NCBI lineage: Eukaryota > Metazoa > Chordata > Mammalia > Artiodactyla > Suidae > Sus > Sus scrofa. The sequence goes on from NC_139383.1 coordinate 7,415,023, forward strand.
TGTGTGCAACTCAGACCTGCTCCTGCCATGGCTTCTATCAGCTCCCCGGGGCATCTCCCCTCAGTGCCCCTAGAAACTGAGACTTTACAGAAAGGATGAGACGACACCTGGCCAGACCGCTCAAGGCCGAGTAGTACAAACACAAAGCAGCACATTTACAGCCCCAGAGACTGATGAGAAATTTCGTTCTTAGCTGCTGAGCATCCGTTTTTCTAGAAACTTAAGTGGAGAAAGTGTTTCCACTAAAGACTCCAAAACCTAAGAGAAGAAAATCTCTTCAAAATCTTTCCCCCCCAAGGTCAGGAACAAGACAAGGACGTCTGCTCTCTCCACCACGATTCAACGTAGTTTTGGAAGTCCCGGCCCCAGCAATCAGAGAAGGAAAGGAAATAAGAGGCATCCAAATTGGAAATGAAGTAAAGCTATCACTGTTTGCAGACGACAGGATACTATCCCTAGGAAATCCTAAAGACGCTACCAGAAAACTGGTAGAGCTCATCCACGAATTTGGTACTGTCGCAGGATACAAAATTAATTAATCACACAGAAATCAACTGCATTTCTACATACCAACAAAAAATCAGAAAGAGAAATTAGGGAAAGAGTCCCATTTATCATCACTTTACAAAGAATAGACTACCTAGAAATAAACCTACCTAAAGAGACAAAAGACCTGTACTCTGAAAACTACAAGACACTGATGAAAGAAACCAAAGATGACACAGAGAAAAAAGACATACCACGCTCTTGGACTGGAAGAATCAATATAATCAAAATGACTATACCACCCAAGGCAATCTACAGATTCAATGCAATCCCTGTCAATTTACCAAGGACCTTTTTTACAGAACTAGAACAAAATATCTTCAAGTTTGTTTGGAAGAACCAAAGACCCAGCATAGCCAAAGCCATCCTGGGAAAGAAAAATGGGGCTGGAGGAATCAGGCTCCCTGACTTCAGACTATACTACAGAGCTACAGTCATCAAAACCATATGGTACTGGCATAACTCTTTCCCAACTTGAGTACACATGCAGCGTGCCATGCCTTTCTCCAACACCCACAAACACCAGCCACTCTCAGCTCACCACTGCTCAGAGCCAGGGAAGGGCTGTGTGTGCAGACACGCCCACGTAAACCCATAAACACACTCAGAGACACACGGGAGCCCAAATCACAGCTCCCCTCACCGCCCTCCCTCAGCATCACCCTCACACCCCACATGGACGGGGACATGTCCTCTCTATGCAGAGGCCCTGGACAGCAAGGGTTTGCTTTTCCCCTCGTCTCTCAATTACGGTACTAGCCCTCCTTGTCAGGCTGCTGCCAAGTCACTGCCACGGTCCACAGACCCACACCTGGCAGCCACAGTCCCCTCTCCCTCACAAACCTGCCACAGACCAGGAGATCAGAAAGCCAACCTACTGAAAAGGCAAGCCATGTCACAGAACCGTGAGCTCCACCTGCACTCCTGGGGCCCGATGAGCCTTAGAATTCTTAGAATTCAATCTGGGGTATATCTCTCTTACACACACACACACACACACACACACACACACACACACACAATCCTGTAAACAGGGACCTTAACACTTCTATAGCAAAATGTATGACTATTATTAGGTTCAAATACAGACCACACATAACCTTGTGCGTTCACATCAAAGCACTGTACATTTTCAGAGCTTTATGGATTTCAAAAGCACAGAGAAGGGGCTGAGAGCCAGGCTGCCTGGAGCAAAGGGCTCGCCCTCTGAGCAGTGGGTAGGGGCCCAGCTGCCCCTGCAGACCTAGTGACGCAGGCAGCCCTTCTGAGTCCACGCAAAACAGGAGCCACAATCTACCAATTTATCTCCCATTCTCCCTCTCAGAGGGAGGGCAAGAGAAAACTTAGGCAAAACAAAAGTACTACCTCTTTATGAGAAAAAGTGTGTTTTAACCGAAGCCAGCGCCATTCTTGAAATGCGCAAAAAAGAACAGTCAATGACCTCCTTAAAAGGAGGATGCACAAACGTGCTGTAGCTACTCTGGCTGCAGGTCTTCTTTCATTGGCTACATAACCTCTGACATGAGCATCACGCCCAGAGCGATGCAGCTGCCAAAACGTCTGTCTGACTTTCCAACAAAAACAGTTACGTTATAGCTCAAAGAAAGAGAAAAACAAACCCGGCCCCTCTGTCAACGGGTGGGAAAGGTGAAGACGTTTCCATGCTCACGGAGCTCGTGTTTTTCAACCACAGCAAGCCCCTGGTGCAAAATGTGCCCCGGTCACTCAGGCTACTTTAGTTTATGGTTAAATTAATGGCTCTAAATTATGCGAGGCACCACTGGCATACGCAATGAGGCACGGCAGACACGCTTCACGGGTTCCGGCTCTGGCTCGCTGATCCACACCTCAGCTCCTGCACCGTTAAACAGGGCTCACTTACCATGCTCACACCTCTCTTACAATGAAACGCAATCAATGAGGTGTAGTTGAAATGCTTGTCCGCCAAGCAGGGGGTACTGCTTTCAAAATTCAAGTAGACTTCATTGGCTATGGGATTGAGGATCGGCGGGCCTGTGACTCGGCCAATATCCTAAACAAAGACAAAAGCAAAAACATTTCAGGAAATTAACTGCTCCCGGGGTTTGTAGAATACGGGCTCCTACAGAACTGCAAAAATCCCATGTCATCAGGTTCGAAGATGAGTAGCATCTATAGAAAGTGGGTTAATAGCGACTCACTTGCAAAGTCCTGACAAAAAAGGGCCACCTAAGTGTCTGCCTGTGGTTATCGGTTTCCCCGCTGCACAGTGACCATGGTTCTAGTTCTACTCTTGGTCAATTTTCAAAGACTAAAGGCAACGGGAACCCCTCTCTCCGGGCACATGAGGAACACTGCACCGTCCCTGTCACCTTGACCGTGGGAGGTGTGAACCCACTAGCTGCCTGTCTCCTCCAGTCCAGCCCTGGACTGGGAGATAGCAGTGCCAGGGCGTGGGCTCTGGGGGCACAGGGCACACACTTGTTCACTCCCACCACCTTCAGCTGCTTCACACAGCACCTGGCACACACACGCTGGCTGCTCAGCAAGTATTTCTGAGCATATAAACAAATACACAAATGAAAGAAAGGTGATCAGCCAGAAAAGGGTTTGTACACGTGAAGCCACGAGGCGCTTCATTCAGCTTGTGGGAAGGTTTAGAGCACAGTGACAACACGCTCTCTGATTAGAAAACTTCCTCCATTATTTACCTTTCTTTTTTTAAGGGCTGCACTCACGGCATATGGAAGTACCCAAGCTAGGAGTGGTATCGGAGCTGCATCTGCGACTCACAGCCACAGCAATGCTAGATCCTTACCCATGCATGCAGGCCAGGGATCAAACCCACATCCTCACGGATACTAGTCAGGTTCGTTATTGCTTGAGCCACAATGGAAACTTTTTTTTTTTTTAAGGATCTGCATTTTCTTGAATCTGGAAAAAGGCTGCCAGGCAGGAAGAGCCAGCAGCATGGACCTCCCAGAGGTTCACTGTGGATCCCACCTGCACTGCCAGACGGAATGACACACCGGTGCGTCCTGGCCACACGGCTGTGCTTTCATCAAATCTGCATCATGGCCAACTGTCCCACCCACTCCCACCACCTCTCCCCACCAATGCCGCAGACCACGGCCTTTTCTTTTTTTTTTGCTTTTTAGGGCCGCACCTGGACATTCCCAGGCTAGGGGTCAAACCAGAGCTACAGCTACCGGCCTACACCACAGCCACAATGCAAGATCCGAGCCGCATCTGCGACCTACACCACAGCTCACGGCAGCACCGGATCCCCGACCCACTGAGCAAGGCCAGGGATCGAACCCGCATCCTCATGAATACCAGTCGGATTCATTTCCGCTGCGCCACGAAGGGAACTCCCATGTCCACCTTTTCACAGGACACCTAGGTACCCTGTGACAGGACTTGCTGTTTAAAGGTTACAGATAGAAAGACACCACTTTTGAGATGTGTTTCAAATAAAACATACCAAGAATTTAACAAGACACGAACATGACACTTGACAATTTCTAGAGACCCAAAGCTACACTGAAAAATGCTGGCATGAAACTGAAATTTTCCAGGTAGAATACTTAGCTATTGGCAAGCGGCTTATGCTCTTCATCACAATGCACTTGCCAATGAATGTGCTCGCACCCCCCAAGCATTTTAATGACACAAGACCTGTGTGTAACCAACAAAGCCCGCTCTGTCAACGTCCCTGAGACGGAGCATGACGCTGAGACACGTTCTCATCTTCTCGCCTCTAAGGCCTCCCAGGGGCCATCGGCAGCCACCGGCTCAAGGCCCAAACCCTCAGGTGATGCTCGCCCCGGCTCACTCCCTGCTCCTTCTGCCTGAGGGCCTCTCCTCTGAGAGCAAGGAACGCGAGGGGAAGGTGACGGATAAAGCATCCTGCGGAGCAGGGCTGCCCCTGGATCCCCTACTTACGATGGGGGCCCCGTCGACGGGCACCTTGCACACGGCGGCTCCGGCGGGACAGGGCACGCCGTGCATGGGGTTGAGCGGCTGGCAGATGTTGATGTAAAAGTCAGGGTTGGTGTCGGAGGCGGCGTCCTCGCTCTCGTCGAAGGCCTCGTAGCCCCCGGTGCGGTGGATGAGGGGGGACAGGTCGATGATGGAGCTGCCGTTCCGCACAGTGCACTCCACCTGCCAGACAGCAGAGGCGCCCACGGGCGTCCACGACAGAAGGGCCCATCCCCTGCTAAGTTGCCCACGAGACGTCTTCTGCTTAGGGCCACACCTATGGCATCTGGAGGTTCCCAGGCTAGGGGTCCAGTCGGAGCTGCAGCTGCCAGCCACACCACAGCCACAGCCACAGGCGCGTCTGCGACCTACACCATAGCTCGCGGCAACACCGGATCCTTAACCCACTGAGCAAGGCCAGGGATCGAACCCAAGTCCTCATGGATACCGGTTGGGCTCTTAACCTGCTGAGTCACGGCGGGAACTCCAACCCACGAGATTTTTAAGCCAACCCATGCTTTGTGCTTTTATTGCTCCCATGTCCCCAGACGCTTGGTTACCTAACAGAGGTACTTTGAACCCAGCGTCACCGGGGGCTCGGGAGCGGCTAAGACATGCTAGGGGGCGGGGTGAACAGCCGGAGGACTGGAGAGGCTGTTTCTTGGAGGCCACACGTGCCCGGCCACAGACCCACCTCCTGCTCGCAGGCCAGCGGCGTGTGCCAGGAGAAGAAGAGCGTGCACGTCTGCTTGTCGAGCGAGATGAGCACGGGCTTGTCGGTGGGCCCGGCCTCGGGCCTGCACACGAAGCTGATGACACTCGTGTAGGTCAGGCCGGTCTTGGAAGGACAGGGGGAGCCGTTCTTGTACACCAGCCGCAGGACCTGGTCCTCGTAGGTCAGCCTCTTGTTTGCCTTGCCCACGCTGATCCTGGTCTGCCCGAAGCAGGCCCCTGTCCCCAGCGCGAAAGGGGGAGGGGAACCACACTGTCATGGAGTCAAACCACTCATCTTCCGGCGAGAACTTTCTGCAAACCTGGCTTTTTTTTTTTTTTGCCTTTTTTAGGGCTATAGACGTGGCAGCAAATCCAGATTTTTAAATTCACAGCTAACACTCAGGATTTTAAGTGTCCTATGTGGTTTAGCAAATATCACCCATCTAGTATTTTATTATGTGGTTAAGAATCCCCCCGCCCCAGCTGACTGCCGCTGTTGGAAGATGAAGGCCTCTGATCTCCCTGGGCTGGGGCTGGGGGGTGGGGCAGGCGGGGGCACTCACCCACGCCAGGGGCGCAGTTCTCGTTGTCCCCACACACGCTGATGTAAACCAGCCCCTTCTCGCTGTAAGCGGCGGTGTACCCGGCCCTGCCGCTTAAAGAGCTCAGGTCAAACAGGTGTCCTGCAAGGGGATGAAGCCAGGACACAGTGACTCCAGGGACCTGGGACTCAAGGCCCGTCACCAGCATGCTCACCTGCAGATCCTGCTGGCACCGGGCCTCCTGACCTCTGGTCACACACCACTGCCCCCTCACGGACGTGGCACTAAAACCCTTCCTGACCAGCCAGAAAGTACCACGAGGCCGGCAGTCCCCAAAGTCATGAAATGGCCCACCTTTGCCCCACAGCAGCAGCTCACGGCACCCTCCTCCCTCCTGGGCTGTGCCACAGCAACCACGGGGGTTCTGGAGGCCCACGGCACCCCTCCCGCCGCCATCCACCTGCCGGGGGGCGGGGCCGGTGCTGAGATGCAGTGCAGGTCACCCAGATGCCCTCACAGGAACTCTGACAGGTACCAGGAGGCTAGGCTGACTCCAACCAGCTCAGTCTGCCCAGAGCTAGCGACCTGCACCCCCAAGAACAGAAGCTACGGGGAGCCCGCCTTTCAGGGGGATGCTTAGTCTCTTCTCACTGAAGGAGAACTGTGAGTCCGCAGGCCTGCGCAGGCCCCAGAGAAAAGGGCAAACATGCTGGGCAGGACAGAAAGCTGCTGCCAAGGGTGCTGAGCTCCCTGGCCTCATGCTGGGTCCCTCAGCGTGCGTGCGTGTGTGCGTGCATGTGTGTGTGTGTCTGTGCTGGGGGAGGGGATTAGTGGCTGGCAGGGTCCCTCATCGTGGGGGGGTGGCCGGCGGGGCCCCTCACCAGTGACGGGGTTGGTGACCTGGCAGTTGTCGTGCACGTTGCTCTTCACCGGGCAGGCGGCCGCCGTGGGCCAGGAGAAGGTGTACTCGCAGTCCTCCACCGCGCTGATGAACATGGGCCTGGAGCTCTACGAGCCAAGAACAGACGCGCGTCCGTCACAGGCGACAACGCTGACCTGCACGCGGAAGCTCGCTGGCGACGCACCAGCACGTGAAATGTCTCACCATCTTCATGGGACGAGGGCAGACTCAGGAAAGCAAAGGGTCAGGGTTTGTTCCTGAGACACCCCTGGGGGCTCGACACACATGGGGTCAAGGGTGAGACTGCCCCAAATCCACTAGGAAATAACCCGCCACGAGAACTAACCCTGAACTGACTAGTCCCTCCACCGAGGGACTAAGGTTCGCTCCCTGTCTCTCAAGCTCATCTCGCCCCAGGGAGTGAGTTAAGATTCGTTCAGTGGTCCCCTCTTTCTCGGATGAACCCCACACTGGCTTCGCGGCCAAACCAGGACAGTCCCACGGGCAGCGCGACCCCAGAGCCCGCGCAGAGAGCCCCGCCACGTGCCGGTCAGCTGTGCCGTGAGCCTCCCTGCTGAGTCACAGGGCTGAGCAGGTCTGTGGGCTCAGGTGTGCAGACAGCAGCAGAGCCCAGGGATCCAGGCTAAGCCTCAGCACAGGCTCCCAAGAGGAGCCTCAGCAGCCGCCCGGCAAGAAGGCGGGCTCAGGCTCCGAGCGGCCCTGGGCTCCTCCTCCCCTGCCCGGCTGAGGGCAGCGGACAGGTAGCATTTGGTCCTGATGCTGAGTGGTTGGTCCAGCTGGACCTCACTTCAGCTGCAACCCGAACCTCACACCTTATCTTCCAGGCAGAGCTGTTTCCATGCTGAGAAGAGAGTCCAGAGAAGCCAGCAGTTCAGCCCATGCCCGCTTGACTGCAGGTACCGACCCGCTGGGAAGAAGCCACCCCGGAGGTGAGATGAAGCCCAGGTACTGACCACACACCAGACAAGACGCCTGGCAATTCACACCTCCTGTCTCTAACCTCCCGACACGTCCGCAGGATAAGCAGAGGCGGTGCTGTTAACTGGGGGCCGGCTTAGGGCGGCATGTCACCGAGTTACACACCAGGAAGCGGAGGTGCGACCTTGGAAGCGGGTCCGCCCAGCCTCCTGCTTCACCCAACTGCCTCCATGAAGACCAAGGTCAGGCCGGCAAATACCAGTTTCCCCTCCAGCCTCCGATCATTCAATGAGAATCATCTAATTGTGGACTAGAACTGCCGGGGGCGGGGATCCAGGGAGTCAGGAGGAAGGGGCTCCACGGAGCCCACGGCCGAGCCGCACTCCCGCGGCCGGCATCTGGCAGTGTGGCCCTGGGCTCAACTCACACCCCCAGAGGGTGAGACATCGTGTCCCCGGCCCCGGACCGGCGCCGAGCCCGAAGTGGCCGCGTCACTTACGACTTGGCTCTCTCTGCAGGCGAAGCGGATGGTGGTGGATTTCTTCCGGATCCGGTCTGGACACGGGTCGCCGTCGACATACTTCAGCAGGGTTGCCCCGTCCTTCCACTGCGGGCCGTCCCTCACCCTGCCCAGGTTCACGGGCTTGGCACCACCCAGCAGACACACGGCCGCCTCCGGAGGGCAGGGCTCTGCGCACAAGCGGACAATGAGGCGTGCTCGTCCGCACCCGTCCAGTCCAGGGCGTCCACGGCCGACAGGACCCGTGATGCCAACCGTCACTCCGGATACCTGCGACTTGGCCATGCGAGTCAGAGGCCAGCCACCCGCACGAGCTCTCCCTCCACTGAACACCGTCTGACCGCAGGTAGCCTGGTGCTGGGCGTGGGGTGTGGGGAGAGCCCAGCAGCTCTACCTCTGAACCCCCAGCAAGATGACGCTGAGTCACCCCAATGACACCCGTGGAACCTTTTAAATGGCCCACATCTGTGTGCTGCCTTTATTTACCAAGACACGGCCGATTTCCCAGGCCCCGACACGGCCGAGCCCTCTGCCCTGGGAAGGAACCAGTCCCATCCCGCGGATGAAGAACCTCGCTGTCCCCAGTGTGGCTGGCCAGGCAAGGGGAAGTGGGCCACAGCCTCAGACCACGCCGAGGACAAAAATCACTCTCCACAGCCAAAGACACCAGGCTCCCCTGGGAGCTGAGCCAGATAAGACCTGGGGGGCTGCTTCAAACCCCCAGAAAACGGGACAAGTTTCATCTCTTGGATCCCACAGGCTGTGGGTGACACCAAGGTCTCTGTGGTTTGCTGCTCTTGGTTCCACGGGGACAGCTGACCTCCAGCCTCGTCGCTGGCACCCGGGTCTGGGTGCATCGACACAAGACCCCCACCCACTTTCTCCCAGTAAGTGTGGACAGGCCTCGCCTCCCCAGCTCTCCCTCTCACACCCTCCCGCCTGCTGCTGAGAAGGACGCGCCCCTGCTCATCTCCACCTGCCTCCACCTCCTCACGGGCCCAGACGGTTGTGGTGTTCCCCGCAGAGCCTGGGCCACACCAGGCATCGGTCATCGAGGCCCTGAAAACTCCTCCTGCTGCTTCTGGGCCCAACCACCCATGGGTTGAGAGTCACGCGCCCTCAAAGAATCCGTTCTTAACCTGCTCTCCCCTGTAAAGCCCCTCGAGCCCCCAGCCCCCAGCGACCTCTCACCTGAGCCGGCCTGCGGGGCCAGGGACTTGCAGACGTTGATGAGGTAGTGCTCTGTGGCCCCCGTCCGCGTGACGGCTTCCCAGTTGTCACTGTACCTTGCCAGGGACGAGAGGTCAAAGGTGTTCCCAGCCGCATCTCTGGAGGGAAGAAAGCACGGCCGTGAGGGTGGCTGTTTCAGCTGGAAAGGCTGTGGGTTCGGAGCCCCCGAAGCAGGACTGGACCCCGGACCCGCCCAGCTCCAGGCGGGATCGGCACAGGTGCAGCTTGAGTTCAGGAGACGTCAAGCCTCAGTTCAACAAAACTATGCATTAACCCCAAAAAGCCATCCGTAAGTGCCAGCCCTGCTCAGGCGAGGCAGAAGACACGGAGGACCCAGGCAGCCCACCTGCTGCCCAAGCCAAAACACAACGGGCTGGTGCTGGGCTTCCGCTCAGGTAAAGGTTCGCCTACGACACAAACACCCCGTCAGGACAGACACGAGAGCCTGCCCTCCACCAAGTGCAGGGTGAATGGTGAGAAAGACACACACTCGGCCCGCAGGGCGCCAGGTCCGGGTGGAGCTGGAGAACAGACGCCACCTGCCCCTCGGTGACCTCAGCGCGTGAGAGAGTAAGGACCCCGCCAATGTGCAAAGCTGACGAGCAGCACTGGGGGGCTCCAAAGCCTCCCAGGCCATGAAGCCTGCAGCAGTCACAGGGCCAGGTCCCTAACGTGTGGCACGTCAGAAGGCAGGCCGAGAAGGACAATGCGGGCAGGGAAGGGGATGAGGCGCTGGGTGGGGAAGGAGGGGCTCAGGGCCTCGAGGGTGGCCAGAAAAGGCCTTCCCGAGGACGCCCCTCTGAACACCCTCGGAGGGACCCAAAGAGCCAGCCGGCCGGGGCCAGGAACGTACGCGCTGGGCAGAGGGAGCAGCATGAGCCAAGGGCCTGAGGCTCAGAGAGCGCCGGGCGTCCTGCGGAAAGCGAGGAGCCCTGCGTGGCTGGAGCAAAACAAACATGCGGAGTGACACGGTGGGGCCGAGATGAGACAGGACATGAGGTGGTACCACGTAGGAAGGTGAGACAGAGAACATGTGTGAGAGACAACCAACAGCCAAAACAGCACGTGAAACCAGCTGCTGAGGGAATTGGTAGATAGGAAATAGGTCTAAGGAAAGAAAATACCCAATAGGAACTGCTGAAAAAGACATTCAGAAGACACAGTGTCCTGCTGTGTAGCACCGGGAACTATACCTAGTCCCTTAGGATAAAGCAAGATAACGTGAGGAAAAAGAATGTATACAAATATGTGTGACGGGGTCACCTTGCCGCACGGTAGAAACTGACACAACACTGTAAACCAACTATGATGGAAAAAACAAAAATCATTTAAAAAAAAAAAAAAAAGATGTGGTGGACAGAATAGGAAAGCTTAAGATAGGATTACAAGAAGTTAGAGAAGAAAAGCGAGCTACTGATGAGCTTTCCCTTAAATCAAAAATAGATGGTTATATGTATTTCAGAGACTGCACAGCAGGATTTTTTTTTAAAAAGAAAACCAAAAAATTATAATTAGTATCCGCAAAGATGACTAGAAGAACTTATTTGAAATTCATATTAAAAATCTCCAAAAGGATAGCTGATTTTTTTAAAAGTTCAGAAGATATGCCAGGATGGAGTGAAAAAACAAAGACAAAAGCTCAACAACAAACTTTTTCATCAAGCATAAGGGGTTCTTGTAGAAAATGGGACAATGCCTTCAAAATGAAGGGGAAACAAACTAAATTAACTGGAATGCATAATCCTATTCCCGGCTAATCCGATTTGAGAGGAAGACACGGCATTTTCAGACCACACACGGTTCTGGCCCAGCCAGTGTCCCTGAAGCACACGAGGCCGCCCTAACAAAGCAAGAAGGGAATCCAAAGCCAAGGACACACAAACCAAGAAGCCCTGGATCCACGGCAGGAGGGATCCCAGATCGAGTTCTGATCCAAGACAAGCAAACACTCGGCCCAAATCTGAAGTGAGAGCTTCCTGAGAAAGGTGATTATCCTCAGGCCCAGCGTCATGGAGACCCGGAGAGTCTGGGGCACAACGGAAAAGCATCACTCTGCCAAGAATAAAAGGGAAAAGCAAGACGTATGCCAGGGTTCAGAAGCAAAGCAGCTATGTGCCAAATGCTAAGCAAACTAAATGCAGGATAATTTGGGGAGCAACTTAAGAAACAGCAGGAATGCGGATCTTCTGACCTGAACCTACAGCCTGTCTTCCTTTGGTAAGAGCAGGCTGAGAGACACAGGAGCGTGCCATTTCTCTGCTCATCCAATCAGACCTCTGATTCTGCAACAAATGATGCTGATGCAATACCGCTAAGTGCTGCTGACTCGCTTTCAATTCTTTGGAATCACCCTATTTTATAGGCAAGACCGTTAGAGTCACCCAACAGGATATACATTTCGAAACACTGAAAAATACACCAGGACACAAAGGAGGAGGACAGGTCGAGGGGGAGGAGCAGCAGCAGGGGGAGGAAGAGCAGCAGAGGGGGGAGAGGCAGCAGAGGGGGGAGGGGCAGCAGAGGAGGGAGGGGCAGCAAGGGGAAAAGGAGCAGCAAAGGGGAAGAAGCACCTGAAGCCCTCACCTCACACAATGGCAGTCTAAAGGTGATGAAACAAGAAACAGAGCTTAAGTGAATGACCTGATAGTCTAAAGGTGGCCGACAGAGGGGAGAGAGACAGAGCTATCCAAAGCAGGGCAGGGCAGAGAGGAAAGGAGACTAGCGCATGTGAATTACATTCCTGAGGCTTGAAGACAGAGTCAACTGATAGCCTTTGAGGTGGACAAGCACAGTATTCATCATTTAGAGCCATGGAAGGCTCCAGACAGAACTACAGAAGACACAGTAAGAAGTGGGATGAGGCTCGGGGAGAGAACACTGCCCTCAGGCATTTTCACAGTGTGCCTGCCTAAGCTTTCATTTCCATGGATTCTTCAATTGTTTTTGACCTTATTCATCCTAGTTTTTAAAAACCTGGCATTAAAAACATCTATGAATAAAGCTTTACCTATAAAGACTATCAAAATCCTCCTCTTGGAGTTCCCCTCGTGGTGCAGTGGTTAATGAATCCGACTAGGAACCATGAGGTTGCAGGTGCAATCCCTGGCCTCGCTCTGTGGGTTAAGGATCTGGCGCTGCCGTGAGCTGTGGTGTAGGTTGCAGACATGACTCGGATCTGACATTGCTGTGGCTGTGGGGTAGGCTGGTGGCTACAGCTCTGATTCGACCCCTAGCCTGGGAACCTTCATATGCTGCAGGTGCAGCCCTAGAAAAGACGAAAAGACAAAAAAAAAAACAAAAAACAACAAAAAAAAGACATACTCTTTTACACAAATGCCAAAAACAGTGTCAACGACGGTGTGAGCGGGAGCAGGGAGAAGCGCTCTAAGTAAATCAGAGACGCCCCCTCGGCAGGTCCGCTCACATTCACTGAAAACGAGAGGCAATTAGTCCCACATGAAAATGCTTCTGAAACATTAACTGGAAGAGGTAACATTACAAAACTTACACGACGATTTACACATGCTAAGCATAACTTATGCAATGCACGCCATCCCCACGTGCTACTAACACTTCAAAATGACTACTCTCCCTGAACAAAAGGACATCGCACAACAGGGTAACGCCTCGAAGAAAACATGGAAATGACTCATGCTGTGACTCAGTGATTCTCTGCAGGCTGGGTCCCCACACAGCAGAAACCTCCGCGTGTCCCTTAAACGTGCAGAACGATACTGTAGACCCACGAAGGAGAAGTCTCCGGGGCCGGAGCCCAACGTCCATTCTATACGAACTCCGAGGGCGACCCTACTGAAATCCACACGCAACGAAGACACGCACCGCACCGCACCGCATCGCAGCAGCTGCCGATCACCTGATTTCAGGAGCCTACCTGAGCCACAGGTAACAGAAGAACCAGGACAGCCGCCGGGAGACTGCAGGCTGCCTGTCACCCCCTGGTGCTCCCTCCAGCCCCGGCCCATCACCCTTCCCACGCACCCTCCCCCCACCCCCGCCCCCGACAGAGGCAGCATCTGGGAGGGCCAGGCGACATGCTGGTCACTCTAACCCACCCACACCTGTGAGTCACGCGTACGCGTGCCTTCCTGTTTCAACTCCAATCACTTCTCTGTACCTTAACACGAAATGATCAAAGAACCTCCAAATCGGGAAGGCTTCGGTAGTTACCCTAACCCAACGCCCCCGTTACTCCCCAGACACTAAGGCTCAGAGAAACCCCCTTACTCGTCTAATCCCCCGTCCCCCGGGCCACTAACTAGTAAAGCAAACTATTACCAGGAAAATCTGTCCGCCCAGGTGTCAACACCTGCATGGACTTACTTGAAGGAGCACTCGGTCAGGTCGAAAGGCGGGCAGGCGTACTGCGTGCGCCACTCGAACAGGTAAGAGCAGTCCGAGGTCTCCTGCAGAAACACCGGCTGCGGAAGGTGAGAGACAGGTGTGTGAGCCAGGAAACTGCGACTGGCGTGCATGTTAAGGATGCGGGTAGCAAGGCACGGGCCTGGTCGTTAACCTCCAGGCGACCTGAGCAAGGGCTGGACGTGTGTTCTACCAACGACGTCCGTCTTTCAACGACATTAACCGGGAGATTTCAGGAGCCAGCAGAGCAGGTTCGTTTTATAAAGACAAAGCTGCAGAGCCAGGCGGAGGCGGGCCCACGGCACTCACCGCCTGCGTGCTGCGGTCGCAGTAGAAGAAGATGGTGGTGGAGCGCTGGTACACCTTGTGGCAGGTGTCCCCGCCGGTGTAGTTCATCTTCAACACCCCGTTCTCATAGGTCAGCTTCTGCGTAAGGAGGCCTGTGCCGGAAGCGGCAGGTTCAGCAAGAGGGGTTCAGGAAGGCCCCAGGCTGCCAGGCCGGTCCACACAGCCGTGTCGCGGCCTGGCCCCCAACCAAACACTTGCAAAACCCAGCACGGCTGCCCCGCAGGCTCTGGACCACCGGCTCCCTGGCACATTACACCGCAGAGGAGTAAAACCAGGCCTCCTCTCGCACAAGCCTGCCACCTTACAGACCAAGCACGGGATGGATGACCTATGCAGACACGCCTCAGCCTGGCGAGCCAAGACGGTGCCCTGCAGTGGGCACAGCCCCCCAGGGCTGCCCACCCCCACCGGCCAGCTACTTCAGTCCTTTTATAAAAGTCCTTGCATTCATCGCTGCTTACCCAGCTGTGAGGCACAACAATGACCACAGCCTGCCCTACACGAAATGTGTCCCCTTTGCCTTAGCTCTAGAAAGTACTGCCTCGGAACACCCACTCGTAGTCCGGCAGGTCCCAAAATTGGAAGAAAAAGAAGAAATATGATCCTAGACTCAGTAACTGGCTTTGGTAAATAAAAATGAAACGAGCTGTTGCACCACTTGTCAGTTTGTGTCCTGGTGACAAAAATCAAGTGGAATCAGAAACATCTCTAATACGCTGTCTCACCAGACCTCAGCAGCCTTTCCTCCTGCTCCTGAAAGTTATCATCTCCACACCCTCAATCATCGTACAAATACAATTTTTCTTTTTCTTTTTTTTTTTTTGGTCTCTTTAGGGCCGCACCTGCAGCACATGGAGGTTCCCAGGCTCGGGGTCAAACTGGAGCTGTAGCTGCCGGCCTACACCACAGCCATAGCAATGCACGATCTGAGCCGCATCTGGGACCTACACCACAGCTCACGGCAGTGCCAGATCCTCAACCCACTGAGCGAGGCCAGGGATCGAACCTGCAGCCTCACGGATGCTAGTCAGGTTCGTTAACTGCTGAACCACAACAAGAACTCTTTACAAATGTAATTTCATCCTTTGCAAAAAGAAGAAACACCCATAGTACCTGCCACTTTCTGAAAGCCCTGGGGTCCGCGCTTCTCCTGACATGACGAGATGACCTTGGACCTGTCGCTGGTGGGGCAGACGTCCGAGGACAGCTTCCCACAGACCCGGAAGTAATAGGTGTATTCGCCGGCGCTCACCACGGTGTCGTTGAGGGCGAGAGGCTTGAGGTCATACAAGTTGCCGTGCCGCGGGTCCTTCACCGAGCAGTTGTCCCCTTCGAGAACACAGGGAGGGGGGCAGTTACACGCATGCTCGCTTCCGGGCAGAGGCTGCGTGACCTCCAGCTGAGCACCGTCTCAGGAGAGGCGCCACCCGCCCCGCCACCTTCTCTCCTTTGGTTGGCAGACGTGAGACAGACCGCCTGGCAAACGGCCTTCTAGGCAAACTCAGGTCACTGAACGAAGATCCCTTTAAAGAGACGAAACAAAGCCCCTCCTTCACGTTCTCCAGGGTGAGACGCCCAACAGCTCATCAGTCTGCGTGGGCTTGGAAACGCCGCCGGTGAAGCGCGCAGCGAAGTGCGGGGAAAACGCTCAGGGGCAAGAAGCTCCCGTCCCCCGAGAGGCATCGGAGCTGCGCACAGGCCCCACGTCTAAGACGCTGGGACATGAGCCCCCCCCGACTCCTTACAGCCGCTCGTGAGCAGGCCCAGGCCTCACCTTCCACACGGACCACGGGACAGGCTTCCACCGTTCTCCAGACAAACACGTACTCGCAGTCGTCCAGAAGCTGGAACGTCGGGGACCCCTGCAACGCAAACCGACAGCGTGCTGTGTCCTCTTTTATTAAAAAAGAAAAAAACCCATCCAATGGGAGCCGGAACACCCAACTGCCGACCCCCGGGAGCAAAGCACAGAGCCCGTATTAAACGCATCGGACCGGGGTAACGGCACGCGCCAGTGGCACCCTCTCGGTGGTCTACACCCGTGAAAAGGCAGCCAGGCCGGTGCTGAGTCAGAGAGACCGAAGGGGCGGCAAACACGCACCGTGGTGTGGGCGCACTCGAGGATGACCCGCGTGGAGTAGCGCTGGTCCTTGCACGTGTCGCCGTTGACGTAGACGACGCTCAGGGAGCCGTTGGCGGCGACCTGAGGACTGACCTGCACGACGCCCAGGTTCAGGCTCTTGTCTTCCGACACCAGGCAGGACCCCACCATGCTGCCTGGAAGGGCCGGGAGAGCCGTTGAGGGGGGGCCGGAGGGAGGGCAGGGCGAACCCGGGTCCGAGGCTCCTCGCTCACCGTGGCAGCCGGGAATGTACGGCAGGGGGTTGCAGACACTCAGGTAGAAGGTTCTCTTTTTGCCATCGCTGGTGGTGTCCACCGCAGTCCAGGGCTTCTTGACTCTGCTTAGGCCGCTCAGATCGTACTCATTCCCCTCGGGGTCTGAAACACAGGGCAACGCTGGCAACCCCTGCCTTCCTGGTAGCTCCGGGCGCCACCTTCCAACCCCGAGGACCAAGGATGCACCAAGTTAACACTCGCAACAGAGAAAGGAGGGAACCCACGGGAAGCCCAGCAGCTTTTCCTACAGAAACGTACACCGGCCGTCCATGCCCGAGCCCCGGGGGTGGCAGAGGGGGCTCCGCCAAGAACGAGCTCCCCTGGCCCCCGCTCGGTGTCAGGTCCACCTTACAGAGCGAGCGCTGGCCCCTCTTTCCTCTCCCCCTGGTGAGAAGCTCTGACAGCGTGTCTGATTTTCTTCTCCCCTGGCTCTCTTCTCTGTTGTCAGGCAGCTTCTGATCCCCAAATAGAGCTTCAAACCCTTCGCTACACACCCAGATTCTCTCGGAGAGAAACCTTAGAACTCTAGGCATCATTCAAGGAAAGTATGTAACACAAATGTCATGCTGCCTGTAAAACGTCACACACACACACCACACACACGCAAACGTACACACACACACTCACTCCCAGGCACAGACACACTCTGCCCGGCTCACCGGTGACTAGGCAATCCACTGGAGAAGGCACACAGGCCAGCGCGGTTTCAAAGTCAAAGAAAGTGTTCCAGATCCCCAGGCGAGAGTCGATGTCTCGGTGCAGGAACTTGGGGACCCCTGGGTAAAGGTCGCCATTGCAAACGAAGCGGATGATGAAAGCGTCAGCCGGCCCTGGGAGTAAGAAGGCCAGGCTGTGAGGAACAGCGGCAACCACGGTGCCACGGGGCACATGGGCGACACCGCACTGCAAGGCCACGTCTGCTGCAGGGACCTGATTGAACTACAGTGGCCACGTGTTTACACTGTGAGTGACCTACGGTTTCCACCGTGAACCCGTGTCTTGGCGCTCTTCTACTGCAGAAAGCACACAAATGCCACATCCGTTTATCCAGCCAAAAAGCAGGAACCGCCGCCACTTTCCTTTCGGGGCCTAGACAACGACACTAAGTTCCTGCTGCACCCACGAGCGCAACAGAGGGAATGCCTGCCCCCTCGGAGCTGACATTCCGGTCCGGCACCCCAACAGCAGGCAGACGAAAGGCAGCCCAATGCGTGCCAGGCGGAAACAAAGAAAAACACAGCTGGGATGGGACCTGAGAAGCCCCGTGGGTGGCGGGGACCGGGTGTGACGGTTTCGAATGGGGCTGGCAGGGCTCACTGAGAAGGTGACACCCGAGCCCCTCCCTGAAAAGAAGAGAAGAAAGGACGAGCCTGGCCATCGGAGGGAAGGGCACTGCGGGCAGAGGGAGCGGCAAGGACGAGCGCTTGGGTGGGAGCGCTCAGGTGGGGACGGGGGCCAGGGGTGCGCCCTCACGGCTCCTGAAGCAGGGGAGGTCAAGGGACGTGAGTGAGCAAGATGGAGGTGACCCCGTCAGAGAAGCGGCAGCTGTCCCGCAGCCACTGGGGAAGGCAGGCTTCCAGCCTGGGCCCATCGGGGTCAGGTCGAACCCTTAAAACCTCGCACCGAGCTGAACACAGCTGGGTGTGTGCGGGGGGGAGGCACGGGGGGGGGGGGGCTCCTGAGTGAGGGGCCCACAGTGGGACAAGAGGCTGCATGGAGGGAAGAACCCCAAAGCCAACAACACGGTAACCGGCCCCGTGGTCCACAAGATGTCTGGCTAATACAGGAGGACCACAAAGCAAAGAGAGGGTAAGAAACAAGCCTGGGGTAGCACAGCTCTAAGAGCTGATTATTCATGGGCTGCGCCCCTGGGTTCAAACACAGCAGAACAAATGCCAGCAGCTGTCAGCCACACAACCACACCCATAACCATGCAGCAGACAGAGGGTTACTTTCCAAATTAGGGCAAAAAAAATACATAGAAATGCCTAACCCACATTTATAAGCGGTACTCTGGAATTGGAGAGCAGAAGAATGATAAACAAGAAAGAAGCATGTTGCTTTTTGGATACCGAGGTGAGGGGGCAGCTGCCTCTTCTGACCCAGAGCTGCAGTACTTTCCAGCTGTAAAGCAAAGGACTGACTGCCACTCTCCCCGCTCTACCACGAAGTTCTCCTCTGAGCAACTAAAAGTATCTCTGTCTGTGGTCCAATTCCTCTGACAAATGATACAGAACAAGACTAACTCCCTTTCTAGGATAACCCTTCAGAGATCAGACAGCAGCCCCCAGACCCAGGCTTTCTGTCCTGGAAGTTAAGGAGCAGAAATGTGAACCAACTGAAGACAGCAAGACTGGCTTTCAAGATTTAACAGGAGTCCCTGTTGTGGCTGAGCAGTAAGGAACCCGACTAGGATCCATGAGGATGCAGGTTCCATCCCTGGCCTCCCTCAGTGGGTTAAGGATCCAGCATTGCCATGAGCTGTGGTGTAGGAAACAGACACAGCTTGGATCCCGTGTTGCTGTGGCTGTGGTGTAGACCAGCAGCCGCAACTCCAATTCAACCCCTAGCCTGGGAACTTCCTTATGCCGCGGGCGTGGCCCTAAAAAAAAAAATCTAAATGAAAAAAAATAAAAATAAAAGACTGAGTGGAAGAACTGGAGAAAAGAAAGAAACTTAGGGGGAAAAAAGTAACGTCTCCCTTGCTGCCTTTTTAATCCTGAAAACATAAGATAAAGGCCGAGTGAAAGCCCTGTCCGAAGAGCCGCTGCAGGTGCTGCTGGAGGATGCCTGGGACACGGGGGTGGACAGAACCTTGTGATCCTATGGGTGCGGGATCCCCCAGGGGCCTGGGAGAACCCCACAGACGCCATGCATGTGCAGCCCAGAGGCGGGAGGGCGCCCAGGACTCAGAGTCTATAGGTGCTCAGTCGCGTGCTCAGAGGGCCTACAGATGGACACACAGAGCCGCCGGGACGCTCGTCAGCTGCAGAAACAAGAGGGATCTGGGCTCACCTTTGGGGTGGGAGGGAAGCCCTGTGTAGGTCAGAGTTATGAAGCCCTCGGGGGACAACTGGAGGATCTTCTCCAGCCCCACCAGCCTGCCCGGCCTCAGATTCTTCAGCTCTTTCGTCTCGGTTTCCGCCTCGCAGCCCGAAGCCAGCTTTCCATCCAGGGTCCCGCAGATGGGCATCGTACCGCACACGTTAAACTGCAGGCCAGACAGCGAGAACCGTGCACTGACTTGGGCTGTGAGACCCTCCGCGAACAGGGCCAAGCAACCCACACCCCGCCAGGCTCCACAGTTGCGCTTCGTGCTTCAAGTGACTGACTTTCCACCTGGGGGCAGTTAAATCCTAAAGCTGATACGGTGTGCAAAAATGCAAGTGCAAACGGCACTGCCCGTGCCTTGCCTCTGAGTTATTATCTCTTAAGTGCACGAGACACTGCACAGGATGAAGGAGCAGCTATAACAGGAGGGACACACGTAGCTGGGATTCTGCAGGACTTCTAATGACCCTAGAACACATGTCCATACGTGAAGTCACGTTAATTATAAGCAAATAAAACATGACACTCCTGTGTCTCTTCAAGACGTTGCTACCCCTGCATTTAAGTGCAATAGTTGATATAATGAAGCGGAACATGCCCCTCGATAGGAAACATGGGAAAGAAAGACTTCGCCCTGACGGGTAAGCGTTCCTAGATACAAAGTTCCTTAATACAAAATTAACATCTATACATAGAAAGCGCTTTTCTGAAAACCAAAGCTTCCGACTTAAGAAATGGCCAGCAAAGACCACAGCCCAGGCAGGTGCCCTGTGGCCACGCGGGCTGCGTGGTTACAGAAATCTGACGCAGGGAAGTTCCCCTTTCTTCTTCTGCGGCCCTGCCTGGAAATCAACAACAGGACCCAGAGCAGCCTGGCTGCCCCGGTCCTCGGGCCCCTCCAATCGGGGGCGTTCGGGCACCTTAAAGATGCCTCACTCAGCCACTTTGGGAGCACGGGGGCCCCAGGAGTATGGAGGGGCGGCTGAGCCCAGCACAGCTGGGTGGCAAGGATGCGATGCCAGGTCGTCAGGGGGTAGGTGGTGGTGTCACGCCTTCTTCGCAGCGTGAGAGCTACGCCCTGTCTCCCAGGAGTCGCGAAGCCTACCAATCAGCCCCATGTCTACCTCCCATCCACGGTCTGTCCCGCACCTTCGACCTCCTGCCGCCCCCACCCTGCACAGGCAGGGACCTGCTTCCAGCATGTCCTCTACGGGGTCACCCCTTCTGGAATGTTCCCTAAAGGGCTCGACGAGGTTCCTGTCTGCCTCCCACATTCCCACAGAGGGCCAGATAAGCTGTCAGCCAGTAGAGCCTCATATAACCCAAACCCTAGCGTGGCTCTTGTTGAGGGGCGGAGGAGGGAGGGGCAGGCCGGTGGGCTGGCCCCGCACCTGGCCCCAGAGCACGCAGGCTGCCCTCCGCGTGTGCGGGGCCCCGCCGCAGCCACCTGGAACGGGACCTTCTCACCCCGGCCTCCCGCTGCCCGAAGACGTTAAACCGAGCAGGGGCTTCGAAGAGGCCTCTCTCCTCTCTCTCCAGCAGCGCTCGCTTGGTGACAGCGCGGCCTCCGTGACTCACCGCTGTCAGAAGACTCCAGAGCCCCCCCAGGGCGCCTCCTGAGGGACTGTCACCGCTTCCTCTGGACTAGAGGCCAGCGGGCACCTGAACTGCCCGGGGCCTTGTGGAAACAGACGGCTGAGCCCACCCAGGAGACGGAACGTCCGACAGGCTGCTGGCCCAGGGCACGGCTCTGGCCACACGGCCACACGCCAGGAACGGCCCACCTTCTGAAGAATGACTCTCTCGTCTGCACCGTTCCCGGAGGGAGGACGGTTTCATCTCACTTCCCCTCACACCTGGGCTTCCCTGTCTCCGCCTGGCTGAGAGCTGCCACTCGCCCCCCCCGTGCCCAGCCGCAGGGGACTCGGACGCATCCTCTCCTCCCGTCAGAGCCGCTCCCGCCCGCCTTACCACAAAGGTCTTCCCGATGCCTGTGAGCACGTATCCCTGGGAACGGTTGAGTGGGTTCAGATCAAACACGTAGCCGCTGTTGGGGTCCCGGATGGAGCAGGCCTGCGGGAACAAAAGGGGCAGACACTCTCTAACCAAGGCTGTGACAACGTGGCACGGACAGTGCCTCCCACACCTGCCCGTGTGACTGCAGGGCTCTCAGCCCCGGCAGAGAAGCAGCCCTGTGCTCAGAGCCAGCGGGGGCCCAGCTCAGACACCTTACCTGAGCTCCACGGCTGTTCCACGTACCTGACGGGGACACTGCTGAGCCCCCGGGGAGCGGGAGCCCAGGAGACCCGCCCAACCAGCTCCCTCCCCGCTGCTGGGAGGGAGAACGAGGCTCCCCCCCTCCCCCATGCCCAGCGCCCGTGTCATTTTTCTGTCCTGTCTGCCACATGCAGGAAACGGAGCGGCGGCCACAGCCTGGGAAAGCACGGCGGGCACAGGGTCCCGGCCAAGGACACTCCTCTGGGCGAGCGGGCTCTGCCGCCTGACAGGAGACTTGGGGTGAGGGGAAGCCCATCCATCATTGAATAGAAAAAGAGCCAGCGCTGGGCAAACAGGCCGTGCCTGGGGAGCGCGGAGCCGGCACCCCGAGCAGCTCCCGCCACGATGCTCAGGCGAGGCTCGCCCCAGGGCAGCGCTCGGGCCGCGGCCAAGGCCAAGGAGCGCGCTGAGCCCAGTGGCGGGCGGGCGGGCGGCTGGGATCGGGGGAGCCCTGAGCTTCCGACTGGAACCCAGGACTCTGTTCCGGAGACGCCAGCACGGCAGGACAGACGGCTGCAGCCCCGAGGACAGGGCACTGGCGCATTGCAGGCCTTGAGTGGTGTCTTACGGGCCCCCGGAGCCACGGCCACGCTGAAGGAGGAGCGCGTGGGAGCAGAGGCGGGATCCTACGCCCTCGGGGAGTGACAGCCCAGGTCCGGGTGCTCATCCCGGACCTGGCGGTGGGGTGGGGGCAAGGGACGCGGGGGAGATGGAGACGCGCGAGGCGGCTGCGGGCGGGGGCTCCTGCGTGGGGCACCCGGGGGCACACGCACCTGGTCTGTGTCCGTGGTCACCCGGACAGGACAGGCGGCCTCCGTGTTCCACAGGAAGCTGACCACACACTCCCAGCTGAGCGAAAATATGGGGTGGGTATTCTGGAGGGAAGCCCAGGATAACAGTCAGTGTGAGAAAACGGACCCGTTCCCACCGAAAGAACAGCAGCCTGATGCTAGACGGCGAAGGGCCACTGAGCCAGGGCTCGGCGTGCCGCATCCGACCCTAAGCCCCAGTGAGCTGCGTGCTGCGATGCTGTTAAACCGGCCTGAGGTCGTGCCCGCCGTGCACAGCTGCAGTGGGAGTCCAGGTCCATGCTTTAGAAACCCGTCCTCCACCCGGCGTGCAGAACACACGGGCCCGGCGCAAAGGCCACAGGGCCCGAGACCTCAGCCACATACGAAGAGGCAGAGCTGACACGGGGGCGGGGGGGGGAGGGGACAGAGGTGGAGAAGTGATCAGGAAGGGGTGCCAGGCGGCCCACGGGCGCTGCCCCTAACTCGGCTCCTGGATGTGGGTCTAGTTACACGGGTGTGTTCGATCTGTGGACGCTCAGCTGGTGGTCACTTCCAGTCTGTGCACTTCTCAGAGTGGGGTGTCAATATAACTGGGGTGTCGAGAAAAAAATGCCCATGCTTGTGCCACATGAGCTTCCGTGAAGGCACCGCCTCCACCACGGGCAATGGCGGTTCACGGGGAGGGTGTTGGGGTCTCCAGACAAGCAAGAGGGAGCAGTCAGCACTTCTCGGCTGCATTCTGTGTGCAGATGAGGAAACAGAGAAGCCGAGACACCTGCCCAGATGCACAGCACAGGCACAGGAAATGACTGTCACTCACAGCTCACCCACCCAGTGCCCTCCGATCTGGAAGCCTCCCACCCTCTCGGCCACAGCGTCACCAACAGGAAATGCCATCGCTTCAGCCTCACAATGTGGTTGTGCCAAGTTCCCGGACTGCAGATGGGCTAGGGGTGGGGGTGGGGGAAACCTCCCTTCACTCCATGCTCCCTGAACCCACGAAACGGGCCAGGCTCTGGGCCAACCCCAAGAGACACGGCAACGACGTGAAGTCACCCTGAAAACTGCAGGTCCCCATCCAGAGGATGTCGCAGGAAAGCAGAGTAAATGCGGGAACTTCGGGAACTGCCCAGTGCCTCCACAGCAAGGCAACACCAGAGGGGGCAGAGGGCGGGCAAGGCCCAGGCAGGGGACGCAGAGACGGGCCCAAGGGGCCAGGACTCCGTCCCGGGACACCCCGCCGGGGCTGAGCGCAGCCTGTGCTCACGTCTCCCTGGTGGGGCCCGTGCCTACACAGCCCAGGCCCCGCTCAGCCAGCTCACGTCTTCCTTCCTTGGCAGCGCCACCTTCTTGGGCTCCAAAGACCTTATCGCTTGGGAAAAACCCATGTGCCGGCAAAGGGCAGAGAGAACTTGGCGTCTTCGACTGACTAGGATATAAGTGACCAGCCCCTGCGCCCCGACCCCCGCCAGCCCACGTCAGCGGAGGGAGAGGGCGTGGGACAGACCTCGGAAATAATCTGATAATAAACATGAACTCCATTATCCCCGCTCTGGGCCTCGAGGAGTTTGGCGATTATTCAAAACACACATGACCCAGGGATAAATGTCAACCTTCAGGTAAAGAAGGCAATCAGGGCAGAATAACAAAGTTCTGGAAGTGGATACTGGGAATGGGAGCTCGACACGGGTCCACAGGCCCCATGCCGCTCAGCGTGCGCCGCAGGACGGCCAAGGGGTCGATCTTCGGTTGTAAAGCTTCAGCCACGTTCTTTTTAAACCAGTTCTTTCTGGCTCTCTCTTCTGGGCTGCCCTGGCGCAGGGAACCGGGGCCCACGCGCAACCCCCTTCCACTTCCCAGCCCTCGCCTTGCACGCCTGCTTCGCCAGCACGTCACACGCGCCTCCCCCATTGTTCTTCGCCCACGGCCGAGCTGCACGCGCCTTGGTTTCCTCATCTGCGAACTCTGAGGTTTGGCCCAAACCATCTCTAAGACCCGCTGTGCTGCAGGGACCCTGGGTCACCAGCTCACAAGAGCGAAGAAGGGGCAGGATGGTGTCTGTGTCACCCAGAGAGAAAAACTCGCGTCTACAGGACACCAACACACCGGGTGTGTCACCAATCGGCAGTAAGAGGTCAGGCTTGAACCTGAGAAAGAACAGACACAAAAGCACCACCGCCGCCGGGCCCCTGGCCTCTGCTTTTATACCACATGCCGACCTGAAGCAGGATGAAGAGCAAGCTCCCCCACCCTGGGAAGAGACTCAAAGGAACACGAAGCCACCAAGGTCCGGGGCGCCGAGCAGCGAGCGCCCTCCTTACCAGGCTGCCCCTGGAGCAGACGAGGTGGATCCGGGTGGTGTAGGTGGTCCGCCTCCCGTCGCTGGTGGTGCAGGCGGAGCCGTTCACGTACTCCAGGACGAGGCTGCCGCTGTTCTCCACCACGGGGCCCGCCTTCGCGACCCCCAAGTTGCTGATGGAGACGGTTTCGGAAAACGAACCCTGCAAACACGGGTGTCTGTGAGGTTTCCCCATGAAGAGAAGACCGCTTTCCTTCTGACACGGTGGGTGCGCATTGTCCACGCAGCTGTCGCCACAGATGAGCAAATGCGCAGCCACCCTTCCTGCGTGCGGGGGGAGCACAGCCCTCCACGTCCACGGGCTCTGCCTCTGCTGATGCAACCAACTTCAGCTCGAACTGCTCGGGGAAGAAATGACATAAAAGTTCCAAAAAGCAAAACTTGAATTTGCCTCCAGGGCCTGAGGCGTGGCGCTGACACTGTCTCAGGCTTTGTGAGTGGTCCAGAGAGGACATAAAGCGCGGGGGTGCCAAGGGGACACTGCAGGTGACGGGCTCGAGCAGCTGTGGACATGGTGTCCGCCAGGCCCTGGAGCCTATCCTGCCCTCCATTCCAAGGGACAACTTATTTCCCATAAATTATGACCTTAAACCCTCAAAATCCTGGTAGAGTCTATTCTCTTCACTTTACAAAAGGGCAAACAAGGTTCAGACACGCGCAGTGACCTATCCGAGGCCACGCGACTGACAGGCATCAGAGACGGGACTCAAACCACATCCTCTGGCCAGGAGCTTCTGACACTGCCGGCCCGTCCCTCGCGCCTCCATCGTCTGGCCATCTGGGTGGCAGAGCTGAGACTAGAGCACAAGTGAATGACTGTGAAAGCGCCCCAGGACTCATCCAGGGTTATAAATAACCATCAGCGAATAGACGAACTGGCAAACACAGACTCCAGCGGGCTTGGAGGCCGTTGCTCCAACAAAGAGCACACGCGCCAATGTGCACGGGCGCCTCCACGCTTAACCACCAGAGGGCGCTCGCCAGCTTCCTTTACAAGACCTCCAGCTGCCGGCTAACAGGCGCCAGGAAAAGTGCATTCCTGCCGCTCTATTTTTAAAGCGGCACACATACATCTTTATTTTAAGATGTGCCGTGTCTGAGGAGCACAAGCACACGTAGCAGAGCTCCGGCGGCACCTGCATTCCATCCAATGACGGTGCACAGCTCGCACCCTGGCCAGAGCGAAGGCCTGGACCGAGTGTGTGCACAGCAATCCTGCCGTGCAGCTGTCCCCCTAATCACTCAGAAGCCCAAGCTTTTGGAAGCACTAGCTCTTCCTTACAGATGTCTGCTGTTCAAAGACACCTCCTCCGCCGGGTCCTGTGAGCAGAGGTCACCACACCCAGGCTTTTTCACATTTTAAATCTGAACCAGGACTCAAATATGACCGCATCTATGGAGGGGAGGGGACTCAGATATGATCCCACTGAGGCCCCCTCCCCCTCAGAGGGCCTCCCGTCAGCAGCCAGGCCTGCGCAGACCTGGGAGCCCAGAAATAACCAGCTCTACCACCAAGTCACATGGGGCGGGGGGCAGACCCACCTGGTGGCTCTCATACTTCATCTGGCAGGCGGACGCGTACCGATCGCAGCCCGGCACCGGGTTCAGAGGCCGACACACGTTGATGTAGTACTTCCTCCACGTGCTGTGCGGGCCCGCGCTGTCCAGGGCGTACCAGTTCCCGCCACGACCGCCCTCAGATTTTGCAAGACTGAAATGTCCAAGCGAAACGTGAGCTTTGCAAGCTAAGAGGTTTCTGCCCGAGGATTCACTTCTAAGCACCCAGAGAAAGAGAAAGAAACACACCCCGCCCCTCAACGTATAGCAGCTGGCCTGGTGGGACTCACGGCACCACGGAAGGCAGCCCACCGCCGAGCTGGGACTGCCCTAGGCCCCAGCACCGCCGGGCGGCTTTTCAAATGATGCTGCTGAAGACAGGCTTGCTTTGCTGGGCAAAGACTGCTTGACCTCGCCAGGACTCCCGGGCCATCGTTAGAGTTCATTCTGGTCTAAAACATCCCACCTTGGTCCTGCACCCAGAACTGAGCTGACCCTGGTCATCAGCTCAGTCACCTGCTCACCAGCAGGGCCCAGTCGACCTCAGCCCTAACTGGACCGGGGCCCGGCTGACCCGCCTCACCTGGAGAGGTCGTACTGCTCCAGCGTGGACGGGTCGGTCACCACGCACTCCAGCGGCTCCTCGGGGCAGGCGTAGCTGGTGTACCACCGGAAGTTGTAGGTAGAGTTATCTTCTTCCTAATGGCCGGACAAGGACAGACGTGGGAGGGGTGCGAAGAGAAGGGAAATACAAGGTCAAAAGAGACGGCCGCTGTTCCAAATGAAAACTGCAGGGATGTCCCTTTACTCTGCCTGTTCATTTTATTAATAGGAAGATCGCCCAGCCACAGACCAAGATGGAAATCTAGCCTCTGTGAAGTGGGAAAAAGGGGTGGTTTTGATGTTTCTGTGTCCTGCTCCAAAACCAACAGGGGCCGTGGGCCACCATCAAGGGACGGTCCACTGCAGCCTCAGCTCGGAAAATGAACACTGTGTCCCCAGGCAAGTCTACGAGGATTAATAAAATCACAGGAGAGGCTGATCCGGCCAGAAAACAGGACTAACAGGCTCTGCCTCTACATACAGGGCCCACAACGGGCTCCTGAGCAAGCCCTGGGGAGCCAGACGAGCTGACAACTCACTTCCAGGGACCGTCCCAGCTCCGAGGTCACCCGCCTGGGAACCTCGTTTCCCTCCAGCAAAGCCACAAGCCCCATCGTAACCACTTTCTTCCCTGCCCCACCTTTAAACGGAGGCGTCTCCCTCTTCGCCCCTGTGGCCGCGTAGACGCGCACGCAGCGCGGTTCCCACCTGGTACTCAGGCAGGCCCACTCCAGCATCCCGATCACAGAGGAAGGTGATGAGCGTGGCTCGCGGAGTCCGCCGCTCGTTGTTATAGGGCGTGCCGTCGTGGTAGTTCAGCTGGATCATCCCGTCGTAGTAGGAAAGCTTGGCGTTACTGCGTCCCAGGTTCCAAGACTTCTTGTCACTAAACGAATAAGCGTCTCTGAGAAAAGATGCAGAGACCAGAGGCTCTGCGGTGCCGCGACGCTGTGATGCTGAAGGAAGGGTAACGGGCAGTGCAAGGGGCAGGGGTGCCCGGGACCCAGGGCCAGTCTGATGGCAGTGGCAGGGAGGAGGGCAGCCCCAGCCCCGACGCCGGACCCAAATCTGCTCTCAGCGCCGCTGGCACGATGCCCTTCATCTGAACTAAGGGCACACGGAGAGGAGAAACACATGCACAGAGCCGGAAGCGAGGCCCTGTGGAAATCCGGGCCTGTCCCGCGCCCTCTCTGGGCAGCTGAACCCCAACCTCTCCTCCGGGTTTCGGCCCAGGCCGTGGCAGTGTTTCCGCGTCAGGAAGCAAAGACGTCTGCAGACCACACACCGACTCGTTGGCACCAGACACCCAGGGGAACCTGGAGAGCGTTACTTGCCTTTTCGACACCTGGCAGGCGCCCGAGTCCGGCTGGCAGGCGCTCGCAGACACCGCGCCGCACACGTTAATATAAAACTCGTACTTCTCTGTCTCAACTTTGTAGGCACCATTTGTCTTAGTGAGAGGCGACAAGTCAAAAGAAAACCCTACGTGAGAATAAAAACCAGCCAAGGTCAGTCCGACCACAGCGAACAGAGCAGCCTCAGCTCACGGCCTCGAGGAGATGCTTCTCCCCAGGCCTGGCTGACAGCGAGAAGGTGACCTTCCAGAACTGCCGTCACTAGCACCCCCGCCCCCCGCCCCCCCTGCGACAGATCTGCCACCACCGTCCCCTCTCTAGCTGGTTAACCTAAAACCCTACTCAACCCCGGATGTCGCGGTCGAGTAACCGCCAGGGTGTTCAAAGTGGGACCACGACACAACGACTTTGCCACGTCTAAGGTGAGCTTCTTCCCTAGAAACACATGAGAAAAACCTTCTCGAACGTGACTTATTTTCCACATTCCTCAGGCTCTGCATTCAGCAAGCCGACCTGAACGCTGCATCTAAGAAAGGTTTTGCACTATCTCAAGCAAGCCTCGAGCCCCCAGCTTTTCAGAGTTTTTGGTCAAATGATATTGATATAATTCTAAAGCAGGCTACCCCTAAAATGCTGACAGAAAAATGTTTAAAAACAAAACAAAACGGGTAAAAGCACTTGCAGGTGAGGCTGCCCCACAGGGTGCTCGAACACACACCTGCCTGGGCATCAAAGACCGTGCAGTTGTCTCCCTCGGTCCTGGACAGCACACACGCGGCGGCTGTGTACCACTCAAACTCGTAGAAGCAGCCGTCGGCTCTGGAAGTTCTCAGCACTGGAGCACTCTCTAAGTCACCTGTCAGTGGGGAAGAAAGATCTATCACTGGCCCGGTCTGGGAGATCTCCCCTTGCTGTCCATCGCGACACAGGCCTTCCTCGAAAAGACGGTAAATCTCAAGCGACCTGACCTACCACCACCTAAGAGAATTACGAAGAGTAGCACAAACAAGATTCAAGGTCAGCAGAAGGAAGGAAGTAATAAAGATCAGAGAGGAAATCAGTACACTAGAAATTTTAGAACAAAGAGAAAGAAAAATCTAAAACGCAAGAGCTGGTTTGTTTGTTCCAAAGGACAAAACTGACCTCTGGCCAGGCTCACCAAGAGGAAAAGAGAGAGAACCGAAATACACAAAATGAAAAGGGAGAAATCTTAAGTGATAATGCAAAATACAAAAAAAAAAAAAAAAAAAAAAAGACAGAATACTATGAACAGTTATATATGCTAATGAATTTGACAACCCAGAAAAAACGGACCAGTTTCTAGAAACATAGAGCCCACCAAACCTGGATCAAGAAGAAGCATAATTTGAACAGATTGACACTAGAAATGAAATAGAATCTGTAATTAAAAACAAAACAAACAAACAAACAAAAAACCTCCCTACAAACAAACGTCCAGGACCAGATGGCTTCAGAGGTAAGTCCTACCCAACATCCTTCCCAAACTCTTCCCAAAAACTGAAGAAGGAAAACTCCCAAAGATCTTCTACAAAGCCACCATCGCCCTGGCACCCAAATCAAAGACACGACCAGAAAAGAGTATTACAGGCCATTACCTTTGAGGAATATAAATGCAAAAATCCTCAACAAAATATTACAAACCAAATCTAACAACACGTAGAAAAGACCATACATCAGACTCAAGATGAATCGTGAGGACGGTCGAACATACAAAATCAGTCAATGCGACTCACCACACCCACCAAAGGCAAGACAAAAACCACACGATTTCACTAGACGCAGAAAAGGCAACGCACAACATCCAACAGCCATTCACGATAAAAACACCAAAGTGAGTACAAAGAGAATACATCTCAACAGAATAAAGCCTTTTTACGACAAACCCAGAGCTAATGTAATACTCAACAGTGTAAAGCTGAGAGCCTTCCTAAAATCTTGAACAAGACAAGGATGCCCACTCTCACCACTTGTATTCAAGATAGCAGTGGAAGTCCTAGCCACAGCAATCAGACAAGAAGAAGTAAAAGGCATCCAAACTGGAAGGGAAAAAGTAAAAGTGTCACCACGTGCAGATGACACGATACTACATATAGAAAACCTCAAGATTCTACACAAAAACTCCCAGAACTGATCAAAGAATTCAACGAGGTAGCAGAATAAAGTCTGAATACAGAAGTCAGTTCCAGTTTTTTATACCAACAATGAAATATCAGAAAAGGAATCAAAAAAAACCCTATTTTAAAATCACATCCAAAAAATAATAAAATACTTAGAATAGAAATAAAGCCGACTGAGGAAGTGAAAGACTTGCACGCTGAGAACTATAAAACATTAATAAAGGAAACTGAAGATGATCAAAAGAAATGAAAAGATCTTCGATATTCTTAGATTGGAAGAATTAACATTGCCAAAATGGCCAAACTACCCAAAGCAATCGACATTTGTAATGCCATCCCTATCAACCTACCCATGACATTTTTCACAGAACTAAAACAAATAATCCTAAAATTTATATGGAACCCTGAAAGACTCAGTCTTGCCAAAGCGATCCTGAGGGGGAAAAAAGCAAAGACGGAGGCATAACCCTCCCAGACTTCGGAGCATACCACAAAGCGACAGGAATCAAAACAACGTGGTATTGGTACAAAAACAGACATACGGACAGAGGACAGAACAGAGAGCCCAGAAATAAACCCACACACCTACAGTCAATTAATCTTCAACCAGGGAGGCAAGAATATACAATGGAGGAAAAGTCTCTTTAGGGAGTTCCCACTGTGGCACACTGGAAATGAATGCAACTAGTATCCATGAGGATGCAGGTCTGATCCCTGGCCTCACCCAGTGGGTTAAGGATCTGACGCTGCCATGAGCTGTGGTGTAGGCCAGCAGCTGCAGCTCTGATTCGACCCCTAGCCTGAGAACTTCCATATGCTGCGGGTGTGGCCCTAAAAAGAAAAAAAAGAGGAAAAAAAAGTCTCTTCAGCAAGTGGTGTTAGGAAAGCTAGACAGCCGCATGTAAATCTATGCAGTCAGAATGCACCTCTCACTGCACACAAACTGGCTTAAAGACAAATATAAGACATGGCACCATCAAACTGCGAGAAGAAAACAAGGGCAATATTCTCTGATGTAAATCGTGCCCGTGTTTTCTCAGCTCTCCCAAAAGAGAAACACAAGCAAAAATGAACAAATGGGACTGAATCAAACTGACAAGTTTTTGTACAGCAAAGGAAACCACAAAAAAAATGAAACAACCTACGGACTGGGGGAAAATACTTGCGAATGGCGACGTGATCGACGAGCGCTTAATTTCCAAAATACGCAAACAGCTCATAGACCTCATTAACAACAACCAAAAAGCCCCCAATCAAAAAATGGACAGAAGATCTAGACATTTCTCCAAAGACATACAGATGGCCAAAAAACCCATGAAGAGGTGCTCGAGATCACAAATTATGAGGGAAATGCAAATCAAACCACAGTGAGGCACCACCTCACACCAGCCAGAATGGCCATCAGCAAAGTCTACAAATAACAAACACTAGAGAGGGTGTGGAGAAAAGAGATTCCCTCCTACACTGTTGGTAAAAATGTAAGAATTCAACAAGGTAGCAGCCACTATGGAAAAAGAGCACAGAAGTTCCTCAAAAAACAAAAAGGAGAGTTGCCATTAGATCCAGCAATCCCACTCCTTGGCAGATACCAGACAAAACTCTAATTCAAAAAGCTACATGCACCCCCGTGTTCACTGCAGCACTATTCACAACAGCCCAGACATGGAAGTAACCTAAGCGTCCATCAACAGGTGAACGGATAAAAAGATGCTGTGTAGACAAACAAGGGGATAGTACTCAGCCATGAAAAAGAAGGAAATGATGCCACTGGCAGCAAGATGGATGGACCTAGAGACTCTCACACTAAGTGCTCTCATACTCAGAGAAAGACAAGTACGAAGTGCTATCACTTACATGTGGAATCTCAAACATGAAACAAATGAACTCATCCTTAAAACACAAACAGACTCACAGACACACAGAACAGACTTGCGATTGTCAAGCGGGAGGGAGAGGGGCAAGGGGAGGGAAGGATCGGGAACTGGGGATTAGCAGATGCAAACTACTGCACATAAAAAGAAGGTTCTACTGTAGAGCACAGGGAACTCGAGTCTGCATCCTGCGATCAACCGCGATGGAAAAGAACATGGAAGAGAACGCGGAGAACAATCATTTTGCTGTGCAGAAAAAAATGGAGAGAACATCACCCATCAACTATACTCCCATGAAGTATTTCAAAGGAAAAAAAGAAAAACCTTCCCTTGCTCTAAAAATATTTGTTCCCTTGGTACAAATACTGTAAAAATCCACTTATCATGAGGTCCCTAGACTGGTTAAACCCAGAGGGACAGAAAGGTCAGGGGTGGTCGCCGGGGGTGGGGGCAGGAAGCGGAACAGGGAATGCGTGCTTCATGGGGTCGGGGCTCCGGCCGGGGAGGGCGGCGAAGTCCCGGTGGTGGAAGGGTTGTACTTGCACTTACGACGTACAATGTAAATGCACTTAATGCCGCTGAACTTGCTGGTCAAAGCGGGTAAAATGGTGCCTTTCACGGCATGCGTCTATCACTACAATTCCTTTCAAACAGCAGATTTTATATTACAGATATTTTCATTTTAAAGGAACATTCAAAACTTTAAAAAAAAAAAAAAAATTTTTTTTTCCTAGTCCTTGTTGACCTATTCCCACAACTGGGAATTCATCCAAAGAAAATATTCCACCAGGAGGGAGGGAGGCTGTATAACTGCCGATCGCCTGCAATGGAAACAGGCTCTTAACCCAGCTGCAGGGAAAAGGTTTAAAAATAGTAAAACCAGGCCATTATCAACAAGGAAGTCCCTCAACATAAATATAACTGTGAAACTCAAGAGTATTCACAAAACACCACGCGAGGACGAACATAAAAATGTATGAAGAGAGATTTTGACCTTGACAAACGGGCTAAGCCTAGAAGTAAAGGTGAGCGAGAGAGGCACTGGGTTTGGGGAGTGACATCGGGGACATGGGTTCTATCCGCTGTGATGCCCCCCCCCCCCCCGGAAGCCAGGCAGCCGAGGAAGAGGAAGCCGTGCAGAGAGCATAACTCATCTGGAAAATCACAGCCCCAGCCCCTCAGACAACACATGGTTTCTCCATCTCCGGGCTGCGGGGCAGGGTGGGGACCAGCACTGGGGGCTCTGGCGCCTCCTCTCCTGGCCTCGTCACCCTGGCGGAACGGAGACGCCAAGGACGCAGAGACCGCGCGCCTCCCTCGTCTTCACCTGGCTTGCAGATGAGTGTTATATTGGTGTTTATTCTCTTGCCACCACCACACTCATCGCCATCCGAGTAGGAGAGCTGAATGTTTCCTTTTTCTCTTGTGGGAGAAGAAATAAATTTGCCCAGGTTTTTACTTCCAGACTCATCTGGAAAAGAGGAAGAGAGAAAAAAAAAAAAAAAACCAACAG
Organism: Sus scrofa; assembly: GCF_054392235.1. Taxonomy (NCBI): domain Eukaryota; kingdom Metazoa; phylum Chordata; class Mammalia; order Artiodactyla; family Suidae; genus Sus; species Sus scrofa. The sequence continues at coordinate 7,449,015 of NC_139383.1, forward strand.
AAGGCATGATTAAAAATTATGACACAGATGATGAGTAACAAAAAAATCAGCCAAGTTCCCGTGGGTGGGCCCCTTCCCCGGCCCACCCAGCCTGGTTGGGGGCGGCCACGGGGAGGACCCCAAGGTCACCTTGGGGCTTAGTGGGCAAGTGTGAGAGGGATGCACAGTGTCCTGCAAAGCAAAGGCAGGAGCGACGTAGAAAGGCAGGGCACACCCTTCCTGAAAAGAACACTTCCCCCACTTTGGGGGCCTTCAGTTCCCCCGAGACATAGGTCTTTTGAAACCGAGGGGCTAGACTTTGCCCCATGACGACGGAAGCAGGAACCAACTGATCAGCAAGTCAAGCGAGTGACCGTGAATTAAGTGACTCAGCTGACCTTTCACAACAAAGTTCTGAAATCCTGTCCCAAGTCCGTCTTAACCAAGGCAGGGAAAGGCCTGGGCCTGCTTTTAAAGACCCACCACCACTTCTGGATCCTGGGACAAATTCCCCAAATCCAGCCTGGGCCCGCCTCCTTCTCTAAGGCTGGTAACCGACCCCAAGCACCCTCAAGCTTGTTCCTACGGACGTTTCCAGTGATGAACGTGCTACAGCGTTTGCAGTCAACGGAGATGCAAGCCGGCTGCAGCAAAGAAGGCTAAGGGGTCCAACACTCTCCCGCGAGGCCACAAAAGCCACCTGCCTGAGGCCATAATGCTAGAACAATCCCAGGCAGTGAGGTTGTTAAAAAACTGGGATCCGTTTTACACAAGCACTGGCAGTGGGTTATTCCCAGGGTTCCTCGGGATACAAGGTGAAAAGATGAAGCATTTTCCCACGTGGCTCCTTCTGCTTCCAGCTAGCCCGTCTCGGGCTGCGGCCATGTGCACGACCCGAAACGCTGCAGCTTCCAAAGTCCGCCCGTCAGCTACGCCTGAGTCAGTACGCTCTTCTCCTTACCGTTCTTTGTACACAGAATCCAGGGACAGAAGGCGGACATGAACCACGGGAAGATTTTTTTTTTTTTCTTCTTAGGGCCACACCCTCGGCATATGGAGGTTCCCAGGCTAGGGGTCGAATCGGAGCTGCAGCTGCCGGCCTACCCCACAGCCACAGCACCTCGGGATCCTTAACCCACTGAGAGAGGCCAGGGATCGAACCAACATCCTCATGGACCCTAGTTGGATTCTTAACCAGCTGAGCCACAGCAGGAACTCCAGATGCTCTGATTCACTCCGAACCGGCTGGGGCCAGGCCCCTGCGGGCGCTCAGGAAAACTGTCCCCTACCCACCCCCACTCACCAACGGCACACGCGGCCGCGTCCTCGGGGCAGCCCCTGGCCTGGCCCTCCTGCAGCACCCGGCGGCAGATGTTAATGAAGAAATGCTTCTTCTCTGCTCCCCTCTGGCTGCCATCCACTGCTTCCCAGTTCTGTTCCAGTTCTGTGGAGAGAAAGCTTCTTCTAGCCAAAAGCAGTGATTACTCCTCCGTGAGTCACACCATCAGCGGTGCTTACGTGGAAGGTAAAGGCCCGAAGCGCGCCAGGCCCGCGGTCCCCAAACAGCAGGCACTCACGTTTCTGGACACGGAAGCCCGAAGACACAGAACCTCACTGAGGATCTCAGGCTTGTCTTGAATGTGACAGAAACAAGCCAGCCCCCAACAGCCCCGGAGAAGAGGAGACTCAACAGGGCATTGGGGGGGCGGGGGGGCAGAGGATCAAACAGCACAATTCTCCCAAGCCCCAAAGTATGAACTCAGAAACTGAAGAGCAAAGCCAGACGCCAGCCTGGCCTTAGGACTGGCGGACACAGGCCGTCAGTGACACATCCGCCTCCAGACCACAGATAAGGCACCCACGATAAGAGAAGCCCCCACCTCGCACACAAGCAGACCCGGCCCAGGGGCAAGTTCCCAGGGCCCCCGGAAGGTAAACAAGATCCGTGGGGCCCCTGAATGCCGATGGATCATGATCCAGTCGCACAGGGAACAGAAAAAGCCCACAGAAGGTGGAGGGAGCGCAGGTTGAGGGCAGACAGCAGAGTAAAGGCCAGAAGGCCCCCGAGGAGCCACCCAGGCACTGCGGAGCCGTGGGGGAGGCTGCTTCTGCAGACGGGGGATGGGGGCTGAACCCCCACCCCTGTGGGGGCCCGGGCGCTTCACCCGGTGTCTGTGACCCCATAACCCGGAAGGCCCCACAGCCGACCACGCACGTCCACAAGGACAAAGAGCTGGGGGGGGGGGTGGGCAGGAGGCCTTTTTTAAGCTGCCAGGAAGGATTTGGGCTCCCACCTCCCGACTGCCTTCGCCACCTGGGTACAAACGCGACACAAGGAAGCTCGGTCCCCAGGGAAGCGGAGGTGGGCGAAGCTGACTGAGTGATGAGTGCAGCTCTGATCCCCCCACAGATCCTGGGTTGGGCCTCGTGCAGAGAGATGTTTAAAACACAAAAAAAATGAGTAACGGGATGTGAAACCGCCGCTGCAGTGACTGTGAGAAAACCGGGGGAGGCCAACGCGGGGACTAACTCTCTCCAGCAGCAGAGCTGGAGGTGGCAGCACAGGCCTCCAACGGCGTCTGCGCAGAGGCGGCCCAGGGCGCCGGCCCCGCGGCCTCTACCAGGGGCTCGTGGGCAAAGGGGAAGAGCGACGCCTCGCTAAGGTGATGCTCTCCAGGTGGCTGGGGCTCAGGCCACATGAGGAGGACCGTTCCTGGGGCAGCTGCTCCTCCTGCGACTTCGGGCAAGTCCCGCTCCCTGTGTTAAATAGCATCTCCACTCCACAGAGGCAACGGCCTTCTGTCTGGGCCCAACGCCAAGGCTGCTAAAAAAGGGTCAAATCAGAAGTCCCCAACTCGACCCGGTTCTCACCACTGGATGGCCCCCTACTCATGATTCAGTCTTCTCTGCCCACCCCCTAGCGTTCCAGGCCCACGGGGCAGAGGTCGTGCTGGCCAGGCCCGCCACCGTATCCCCGCGCCTCGCCCAGGCCCGGTCACGTAACCAAGGCAGCGAGGGTGCACAGGACAAATGAAGTCTGCACCGTGAACCAGGCCTCAGGGACGAGCCCCACCCTGCGGGGACACAACCCCACGTCCCATGGGAACCCTTTCTCCTCCTTCTGGCCCCACGGAGGAATCTGAAGGTGGGCAGGGGAGAGGCAGCGAGGCAAGGGGCAAAGCGTGGGGGGGGGGGGGGGGGCAGGCAGGACTGTTCCGCGGGAACGCTGCCTGCAGGAAGGCTGCTGAAAACTTTTTTTAAATTGAGCTGTAAGTGACACATAACATGGTGATCGTGGCAGATGCATAACGATTAGAGACGTGTGGATACTACGAAATGACCACCTCAGGAAGTTTCGTTAACACTCACCACCACAGAGCGTTGCCTATTGTTGTGTCCGATGAGAACTTTTAACTTCCACCCTCTTGGCTAAAAAAAAAGTTTCTTATCTCAAAGTGCATGACCCAGCCCACAGAAGGCACTGGGCCGTTTTTGCTGAACCACGAGAAGATTAGCCCAAGGCAGTGAAGGAGCCAGTGGAGACGCTGACCCCCAGCTCAGACCCTTTGCCTCCTAACGCAGGGCCATCTCTGATCACCGAACGGCGACACGTGCAGGGCGGCAAGGCCGCGTGTGATCAGCTGACAAGGAAAGCAGGTCTGGCAGCTCCAGGCGTGGCTCTGGGCCAGGCAAGGCCGTGCTCGCGGGCGCAGCCGGGCGGGCCTACCTGAGTGCCGGGCCAGCGCCGACAGGTCGAAGCGCTGCCTCCCGTCCGCGACGCCGCAGAGCAGAGCCTCCTTCTCCTCCACGCAGGCGTACCTCGTGTCCCATGTGAAGAAGTAGGTGCAATCCACCTCCCCGGTGAACACGGGGGCCCCCTTCCCGTTGTTACCTGTGCGGCGTGAGAGGGAAAAGCACCCTGTGACGTGACTCAGAGGAGCAAGGGCAGGGGCAGCTAACGGGACACCCACGCCGGCCGTGCCAGCCAGACTCAGGTCCCCGACCCGGGAGAGCAGACGGCTCAGAGATCAGAGAGGCTCTGACTGCATTTCAGGCCGACATCAATGCCCCCCAAGGCAGCCCCGTGCCCCTTTCATCTCGACAGGACAGGAGGCTGTTGACAACGCGCTCGAGGGGGTGGGAGCCCCCAGGCAGGGCTCCGCTGCTCTCTGGCTGCGGTCAGCCTCCCGTGGGCTCTGAAACATCCTCCCAGTCAGGGAGGGATTCGGCGGAAGGAGGGCAGAGACCGCGGCTCAGTTCCAGGAGCGCCCACTGGCTTAATGATGTGCTTGTGAGCAGGACATGGTCCAGGAATGGGTCCCTCCAATGAAAGGGGAGTTCCTGCTGTGGCTCAGCAGGTTAAGAACCCGACAGTGTCTGTGAGGATGCAGTTTGGTCTCTGCTGCCGTGAGCTGTGGTAGAGGTCACAGATGCGGCTCGGATCCGGAGTTGCTGTGGCTGTGGTGTTAAGCCAGCAGCTACAGCTCTGATTCAGCCCTTAGCCTGGGAACCTCCATATACTGCAGGTGCAGCCATAAAAAGGAAAGAAGGAAAGAAGGGGGGGGGGGAGGGAGGGAGGAAGGAAGAAAAAGGATACCGCCTGCGGTCCCTCCCTCCCCACTGAAGTGAGCTGAGGTCTAGAGACCTCGCCCCCCCAAGGCTCCCACATTCTTGATCCTGGAACTTGAGCAGGCGTGGGTCTCTAACGCCCTCCTCAAATCCAGTCCCCCTGACCACCACCTCCAGGGAGCCCTCAGGGTTCAGTTCCGCACCGAAAGCCAGCCCTTCAAGCATCACTTCCTAGCTCCACGTAGCCTGGGATTCCACAGACCCTGCTGACTTTTCCTGAACTGGAAATACTATCCCCTGGCCTTTCCAGGCCGGTGAGCCGCCGGCCCAAAAGTCCATTTTCCAGCCCTTCACGGCTTAAGGATCCCCCCGGGCCTCCTACAGGATGCGCCTTCCCTGCCGTTCGGTGCCTGGAAGAGCACAGTGTTCCAACGGAGAGCACAACTCGGTTTTCCACCAAAGGCAATGATGCTTCGATCATAACTTCTATTAAACCTTTAACATTATAAACATCATAATTACAACACCAGCAACAGTGGCTAATGTGCCCGAAGCACAGTCTAGGTGGGCGCCCTGCGCAAGGTGTTAACTGCCCCTGGCGGGGGTGGGGGTGGCACTGGCTGCGCCAAAAGGCTCTGCGTTAAGGACTTCAGGTGCGTTAGCCTATTGCATCATATAGCACAGGCACCATTTTAGCCTGTTTTGTAGATTTAGGGAAACTAAACAATTTGCCTATGGTTTCCGAGGTAGAAAGCAGAGGAGCCAGAAATCAAACCCAGATGGTCCGGCCTCAGAGCCAGACTCCGAACCAGAAGGTGATGCTTCCCTGCAATACTGTAGGTTTTGTCTTTCTTTCGTCTTTGGTTTGAAGTGAGGACTCTGCCATTCTCTTTAAGGCCAGGGCACCCCCCACCCCAGGACACTGCCCCTCCACCCAAGGGGCAGTCAAGCTCGCCCCTCTTTTCAACACCCCCTCCCTCACAGCATGGTTGGTTCACAGTTCTTGCTCCCACTGGGTTGGTATTTCACTCTTCAGAAAAGACCTGCGTTTCCCAAGGACCAGAAGTGGGCACGGTGTTTATCCCTTTGCTGAGAGATTTACAGAAGACTAATCCCACACTATGAAAGCTTCTGGGGTCCATCTCTTTGGTGGAGCTAGATCTGCATCTGAAACTTACTCGGGAGCTCCTGGGAGAGCCCGTTTTAAATAAAATGTAAATACCCATTGTCATGCATCTCACCTGCATTCTTACTTAATTCCCCAAAGAATCTGAGAAGAGTAAACCAAGACTCCCAACCAAACCATGTGGTTGGTCTTCAGACACCAGTGCTGCCTTCAAGGCTGCTGCTCCCTGCCCTCTCCATCAACCGCAGCCTCCCGGTCCACTCCCAGTGCACCCTTCCCACGGTCTCAGGGCATGTGGATTCCACCACCGGCTGAAGGGAAAGTGAACTCTTCCGGAGGCCCCTCGCTCTCGGCCAGGGTTAGCGGGCGGGCACGCCAACCCCCCCACTGCTCTGGGGCAGAAACAATGCCACCTGCTCACCAAACCGGTTCAATTTTCCCTGCAGGCGCACAGCTAAACTGCATTTCCCCGGCTCACTGCCTCTGAGGATGGGCCCTGCCTCTTAGTTCCGGCCCATTAAAAACCCTGCTGTTCCCATTCTGCAGAGTCCTCGGAGGCCTCTTCTACAGCCCTGACTTTAATGTGATAATGAGCCACTTAAACTGGTGGATGGTTTTTTACGAGCCTTTCCTAACCAGTCACTCCCCCCAAAAATGGTCTATTGGCAGGATCACCAATACGGTGACATCAAAATAGATGTAAACTACTGAAACAAACAGTTTAAAGAAAAAAGTATTAGGGATGAAAACATAAAGGGAGGCAACTTTGTGTCTTGAGATGCATGAAACCCTAGATTCGTAAAAGCATAAATAATTCCTGGGGAGCCAAGCTGAACTGTCGACCACGTTTTATAATATCCCACAGCAAATTAACACCCATTCGACATGCAAAAGGGCAGATGACAATCACCCAAACTACAAAAGCCACCAAGGAGTTTTCTCTACAAACTGATGTCATATTCAAACAAAGTAACAATGAAACAATTTGACGGTAGACACAGTATAGCACACACGGTTTGCTCAGAATCGCTGAACTGGAGTCTTCAAGACTCTGGAATTCTTCAACTCCAAATCCCCGCCCACACACACACACACACAAAACACCTCACCTCTCTGGGTCTGGTCTCCGTGTCACATGACAACAAAACGAGCCTATGAAGATGAGTCAGGGCATCACTGTAAAGTATGCCTGTCGTCAGGTCTGATCATGGCACTGAGGCTCCGTAAAGAAACGTCCTTTTGTTTCTGGTCGCACCCATGGACTGTGGAAGTTCCCGGGCCAGGGATGGAACCACGCCACCGCAGTGACAACCCCAGATCCTTAACTGCTAGGCCACCAGGGAACCCCAGGATGTCCTTTTCTGGAGTCGGGTGGGGTGATCCATCAGTGACGTGACGGAGCACAGAGATACGGAACAAATTTAGCAAAACAGTCACGACTGTTAAGCCTGAGTGGTGGGCATGTGAACAGCCACTGTAATGTTCCTTCTACTTACATCTGCGAGAACTTTTGCAATGAAAAGTGAACACAAATGCTCTCCAGGCTCAGCTGTGGGGGCTCCAGCTCCCCCCGGGCCTCCTGGACGGATGTCCGAACCTGCCCCCCAAGGGTCCCTGACCACGCGCCCTTCTCAATGTCCTTCTGTCCGCTGGATCTTCCTGGATCACTATGCTACCTTCCCAGTGGGCCCAAATGAGATCAGCGCCTTCCCAGAGATCTCGGCCAAGTCATTTATAACAAGCGCAGACAGAACGGGGCCAGAAGAGGCACGGACAGGGCTGCCCCCCAGCAGAGCAGCCCAGCCGGCAGGGGTCGGGACCAGAGGGACAGGTCTCCAAAAGCCTCAGCCAAACCAGACCCAGGGCGCACGCAGGCACACAGTCTCTCTTGAGCTCCCTTCACTCTGATTTCTCAGGTCCGGCTCCTCTGCAGGAGGCCTGAGCCTTTCAGGACGTCGCTCCCCTCCCCTTCCTGGGCTCATCTTAAGCCGTGGTCCGGACACGGAGCTCTGCCCTGCTCGCTGCTACCCAGACTCACGCCTCTGCAGGAGCTCTTCCTTCTGCCCCGAAGACCAGCCCCCACGGCCACCCGCGCTCTGCTCACTCCTGCTGTCCTACAGGGCCCCTCTTCTCCTAACTGGGTCATGGACACCCAGACCCCAGGCTGCTCCTGATAAAGACCCAAGTGACAGAGCTCACCCCCACCCAGCCCACACCACCCTGCACCACCCCACACCTCTGTCCTCAGGGTCCTTATCTCTCTCTGCTTCTCTAAACGCCGTGGGAGGGGGGGTCCTCTCGGCATCCTCGGGCCTCGCAGGGTCTAAGCCGTAAGTACTAATAAAGTGTGTGTGGAACGAATCTCTGTGCACATGAGAGGCACACGGAGGTGCAGCAGGCATTCCCACCTAAGGCTGGCACTCACGGGGGAGCGGGGGTGGGGCAGCCAGGCCCCAGAGGAGCTGTGAACAGCAACCAGGGCCAGACGCAGCAGGAAGGTTCCGGGGGCCTCCGGCCTGCCCGCTCCCCGGCGCCTGGGGCTGGTCCCCACGTCTGACCACCTTCTCTGTCCTGGACTCCAGTCTGCAGAGCATAGCTCCGGTCACGCACAGCTGCCTCTCCCTGACCCTGCAGTGAATCACGTAGGAACCTGCCCCGTGACCAGATGGGCCAAAGTGCTGCCATAGAAACACACAAAACAAACAGAACCAAGGGCCAGCAGACCCTCGGGGGTGGGGTGGCCCGGGTCGGCTGTGCAGATGAGGCCGGGCGCAGGCGGCTCCCGGACCAGAGCTCTGTGCAGAGGCTCGGCCGGCTCTGAGGCACCTGGGGTCACGGGCTGGAGGTCAACGGAGGGGACAGCTCTCTGAGGATGGGGGGAACCCGTCACCTCTCTACAGATGCAAACTGTGCGTGTCTGGGATCTTCGCAATGCAGACAGCAGCGCGGCTTATTGCAACGTGGGTGCCATCTGCCACTGAGACTTCAAGGAAACTTCTCCGAGTCACTCAGAACAACCAGACCGTCCTTTTAAACTTGCCCCGTGACTGCTTGTGATTCCCAAATGCAGCCTCTACAGCAGGGCCATTTGCAAAAAGGGGCATCCAGAAACACATGTCCTAAGAGACGCTGAGCGACAACCCCCTGGAGGTCGGTGAGCAAGCCCCGCCCGCTGGCCCTGGGCGAGCTCCGGTGGGAGTGAGAATTCAGGGCAGAAAGGCCAGCAAGCCCAAGCTGGGCCCATTCCCAAAACAAACAGAAGGGAAGGAAACAGGAGGGAGACGGAAATAGGATGCGTGTGCGTTGGCGGCGAGGGGCGCTCCCGCCTACCCGCCCGCTCCAGCAGAGGAACCAAGGCTGGGGCCTGGAGGTGGCCACGTCTGGAGGGGGACGCTTGCGCCCCCCCCTCCCCCCACCCAGCACTCGGCTTCCAAGGATGCAGCCCTTCAAGGCTGAGCCGCAGTGAAGCCCGGGGCACACTCACCTGCAGTTTTATTGCACTCAAAGTTTATGACACTCATCCGCTGGAAGCCCGAGCTGCATTCATCGCCTCCAAAATAAATCAAGGTGAGGTCTCCATCCGAGTACCTAGATGTTTGTAACAAACACACACACACGTTTGGTGGAACCAAGAAAGAAACTCGAGTTTTTACACCTTTCTACAGGAAGCCTTTTGCAAACCATCAAGTCAGCACTGACATAAACCAGCAGCACGCTCTTCGCCAGCCGGGAAAGAAGCAGCTACGGGAGAGGAGCTCCGAACGGACGGCCTGGTCGTCCCCTGCCTTCAAAGCAGTAACAGGCTGCAGGAACGCACTGAGGAGTTTGCTCTGAGTATCAGGACCCTACGGCTCTCGTGCTGGGATTGTGTACAAAAGAAGTAACGCCCAAGACGACGCAGCTCTTCCGGCAACTGCTAGACCTGAGGGATCCTGGGTAACACTTATTTTCACACAACTGTGTTTTCAAGCTAAATACCAAGTTCAGGGGCAGGAGAACCGTGAGAAACGCGTTTTCCCAGCTGTTTTAACACTTTCTATGTGGCGCCAGTGGTGTTTCAGATGCTCCACATGCCAGAGAAAAATCAAAACCCCTCAGAAATGTACACTGTAAAATACAAAAGCCACGCCGACTCATCAGATCACTTCCTACAGTCTGGACCCTCACAAACTAGAGACGACACAGGGGCCGGTATGAGCGGAAGCCCTCTTGCTGTCAAGCCAGGAACGGCATCCACCTAGTTAGCGCCACACGGCACGTGGCCGAGCCCAGCAGGAAGGCCCGCTGGCCTAACCGACCTCCCGCGCCGCCCGCAAGACGGCAGCAGCCGGGAGGCGAGGCGGTGACTTAGCTTTCACGAGAACGCACAGGATGCGCTTCAAGGTTCCCCGAAGGCCGTACCCACCGGAGGGTCTGATTCTGGAGTCTTCCCGCCACTTTGGCTTGCGTGGAATCTGCCTTTTTCACCTGGCACACGGCGGCGTCTTTCTCATTACAGACAGGTGTCTCGGCTCCTCCGCAGACGCTCAACGAGAAGACGTACTCCTCTCCTTCGCAGGTGTAAGGGGCGTCTGAGGTGAAGGGAAGGAGCACACACGAGAAGGGGCTCTGTCACCAGCCCAGGCGGGGGCGAGTTTACAGGAGCATCCTCCAGTCAAGCCCGAAGCACTCGGCCAGCGGCTCGGGGTCCCCCGCCCGCTTCCCAGCCCCGGGGTGGCCCCTCACCTCCGACCCGGCTGAGCGGCTGCAGGTCGATGGTGATATCGTGCTGCTCGCTGCTCAGAAAGCAGTTCCTGCTCTCCAGATAGTCCCTGGGGCAGGCGTACTCGGTCACCCACTCGACCTCGTAGCGGCAGTTGGACTTGGCCGTGAGCTTGGGAAGGGTGCCCTGTTGGGAACGGTTTGAAAGGAGGAAACGTCACCTTCCCCTGCAGTTCCAAGGCAGACTCTCTGAGCTTCTGAAAAACTCAAAGGAAGGTGGCTGGGTCGGAGGTCTGTCTCCTCTTGCGTTGGACCTGCCGTCGTCCTTCGCAGACGCCGAGTATTTGACTTCATAGGGACCCCGTTTATTTGCACCTCTCCTGCTCACCTTCAGAGTCACATGCCAGCCTCGGCCTGCGAGCCTGCCCTGAACGCAACGTCACCTGACCTCCACGCCCGTGGCCGGCAGCGGGGACTCGTGAAGGGGCCTGGGGAAGGCTCTCTCCTTCCAATCGGAGGTGCTCCTGGGCCTGTGCCACAAGGAGCCCCACCCAACGCGGGCACGGCCGCGCCTGGGGAGACGGTTCCTTACCCCTTTCCTAAGAATTTCCTAGGACTCCTGGGCTCTCTTCACCTGGACTCCAACCTGTCCCTGCCCCTGGGTGAAGCCAGGGTGTCAGCACCACAAACCCGGACTCTGGGAAGGATACAATGCTGTCACCGTGCACCGGGCGCACTGTCACCTCCTGCCCCCCCCTCAGAAGAAGCGTCTCACTGGTCTCAGCAGCAGGAGCAGCTGTGCTGTTTCCAGGCCCCTCACTCGGCAAATGTTTACTGAGCACCTGCTCATGCCGGGCACAGGCCAAAGTGCCAGGGTGACGACAAACAACTCGCTCGACTAGCTAAGCTGAGGAAGTGCAAGTCCAGCCCCGAGGAGGACTCAAAATCGATGCTTTAACCACTTGGCGCAGGGCCGTGGGACACACATACACAGCGAGGTGGGCCAAACGCTGAGTGAGACAAGCCAGACCCCAAAAGCCACACTGTGTGTGGCCCCACGTATGTGGGTGTCAGCACAGGCAGATCCAGAGACAGAAAGTAGGTCTGTGGCTGGAGGGCGGGGCAGCAGGGGAGCGACGGCAACCGGGCCACCCTAACACCGACCATGGCAACGGCTGTGCGCCAATATGCTAATGACCATCAAAATGTGCTTAAAACAGGTGAATTTTTATAGTACAGAAATTCAATAAAGCTTTTTTATTTTAAAGATCTCTTTGCCAAGATGAATGTTTACTAAAGTTCCAGCTCCTGAAAGCATTCGATGAGCCACCGGAAATGCTTCAATAAACCTTCAAGTATGAAGGAATCTAAGCACATGACACCCAAGCTCGGCCCAGGGAACAGCCTCCTCTCCCAACACCCCAAAGAGCCTCGCATCCCACGGAGAAGGGAGGGCAACGACCCCCTCCCTTCACCACCAGAGCCTCGGGTGGTTCTCAAGTAGGAAAGGGAAACGGGAAAGCCACTGCCAGCTTAGGCCATCAGGCTCCAGAGATTTCGAGGCAGGTCTTTAGGATGCAAAGTATAAACGAAGAAATGAAAAGGAGAAATAACTATTCCTCCCTATCACACTGAGAACCAACGTCAATGACTGGCCACTTGGGGCTTCACTAAGCTGACGCTGTGCGGCCCTGGAATTCTGGGCACATAAAATGGCAAAGCCGGCCTGGACTGCACGTCTGTCTCCATACAGCCCCACCACACACATCCACCCGCCAGTTGCCTGCCAGAAACCAGAGCAAATCCCACGTCTGTTTGGGGGGAGGGGAGGACATTCTTCGGTAAAAGAATTCAGCGCCTCCTACTCGGTTCCATCAGGAGAAGGCAGACACAAATGGCAGGAAAGCCCTCCCCTTCCTCCCGGGCAGGGCTGGGCGGGGGGGGGGCGTCTCCCTTCCATCAGCACCGCATCGGCTCAGACACTCAAGCGGCACTGGCCCCCCGGACACGGCTGGGCTCTGCCGGAGGACGCAGCAGCCTCGGGCCCGGCCTCTGAGGAGTGTATAGCTGCACTAGACGTGAGTGAACAGCAGGACAGAGCCATCGCTCGGCCTGCGTGTGCCTGTGCCAGGGGGTGAGAGGAACCTTCCCTGGCCGTGGTCCTCCCACGTGGGCGCCCATCCCCACCGCAGTCGCGGGCCCCACACTCTCTGCCAGGTCTGCACCCTACCTGGACCACTCACGTCTCACTGTGCCTCTGTGAAGCCACTGGCCCTCTGCACCTTTGCTTCATCCGAAGCAGCAAGAGCCGTGGCATCACAGGTTCAGGATCACACGCACGCTTTTTCCAAGGTTCCTTCAAACCAGCATCACAACAGACACCTGTTCAATCTGCCCACAGACCCCTTAGAATCACTGCCCGGGACACTTGAACAAACCACCACCCTGTTAGCAGAGGTGGAGACCCTCAGGGTGGCTGAGAAAAGGCCACCCAGCTGTGCGCCTGCATCTGGCCTCGCTCGCTGGGCCCAGCCCACCCTGGGAAGCAGGCCTCCCGTCTGCCTGCACCCATACCCCGTGCCCAGACCCCAGACGTGCTCCCTGCTGCCCCGTGACGCCAGAGGCACCCTGCTCACCTCTCTGCGCTCCGACGGGCAGACGAACGTGATGGTCACGGCCGGGCTGTGACCGTCACAGAAGTCTGGGGGAGCTGGCTCTTCGTTCACGTAACTCAGGACGAGCCTGGAGGAAGGCACGTTGAGAAAAAGAGTGTTAAGAGAAGGCCCAGTTATACTCCAGTTCACCCGGGGCCCTGGGGATTTGGCAGGCTCATCTGGGGGAGAGGATAACAGAAAAAAGAACGAAACGTAAAAGAAGCCACAGGACAGAATAACATGTTTATTTCCATTTTTAGAAAAAAATTTCTAAGTAAAATTCGGGGAATGCTCTTTTCTTAAAAAAAGAAGAAGAAGTGAAACAACCAACGCAGAAGCTAAGAAAAGCTGTTTGGGTTCAACAAACAAAATTATACATGAACTAACAAAAGAAAACAAACACAGCCGGGCCGGCAAACGCACTTCAGCCCACAAGGCTGCACGACCACTTCCTCCCCAAGCAACAAGGTCTAAGCTCAAGCCAAAGAGCTTTTTTTTTTTTTTTTTTGCTTTTTTTTTTTTCTTCTTCTTTTAAAACCTGAAGATGGCACGGCGCTGGCAACCTGGCTGGGAAGAGCCCGGGGCCGCCGGAGCAGGTGCTGGTCTCGCTGTGGGTTGTGGCCACGGTTCCCAGGGCACGGGCCACAGAACCGCTGAGGACAGGGGACCTTCCTTCACTCGGAAGACAAGCTCAGGCCTCACCGAGTCCGCTCCAGCTCTCCCGGGACGAAGATCACCCGTTTATCCCTTAAGACGATGTGAGAGGCTCACGGCACCCCCACGAAACCCACACGCAGGCACCCTAGCCCCTGGCACCGGGGCACGGGGCTGTCCTCGGAAACAGTGCCCAAGCTACAGTGAGGCCAAGGAGTCGGCCCTAATCAGATAGGACCCCTGTCCCTATAAGCAGAGGCCATCGGGTTCCCAGAGGAAAGACCAAGAAGGCAGCCGTGTGCAAGCCGAGCAGGAAGGTCACAGGAGACCCCACCCTGCTGACAACTTCGCCTCCTGAAGGAAGAGGAATGTCACACGTTCCAGCTGGTGAAGCCACAGTCTGCAGTACTTTGCTATGGCAGCTCCGGCAAGTGAATACAGACACCCACATGGACCTCTCCAGAACATTTCCAAATCTGGGTTCTGCTCCAGCATGTTCTGGGGACAGACATGCAGTCTAACTGCATGCGCCGACACACCCCTTTCTCAAGCTAGAGCAGGTGCGACGAGACATCGACCAAAGGCCCCGGGAACGGGGAGAAAAGCAAAATCCTTGACCCAAGTTCAGGACGGGGTCACGAGTGACACGCTGGAGAAAAACCTCTCTCTGCTGAGTCAGCTACAAACACAGGAGAGGAGCGTGTGTACACAGCACAGCTTAGCAGGAGACACGAGCCACCACCCCACCGAGAGCTAGGGGGCCACCAGAAGCAAACCCTGTACCCAGAAAAGCGCTGGCCAAGCGGCCCTCCGGCCCCTCGCCCACAAGCACGGTGTTCTGTCTTGTTTTCTGTTTTAGGGCCACACCCTCAGCACAGGGAAGTTCTCAGGTTAGGAGTTGAATCGGAGCTGCAGCTGCCAACCTACACCACAGCCACAGCATTGTGGGATCTGAGCCCGCAACTGCTACCTACACCACAGCTCATGGCACTACCAGATCCTGAACCCACTGAGCGAGGCCAGGGAACAAACCTGCGTCCTCATGGATCCTGGTCAGATTCATAACCTACTGAGCCACGACGGGAGGGCCCAGGACAGTGTTTTTAAGGAACAGATGACTGTGGACGCGAAACCAGCGTCGTGGGTGCTGAAGAGGGAACAGATCAGAACACACCTTGAGGCAGGTGTTATCTCATGAAGTGGACACACATGCGGATGTGAGCTGGACCAGGACATACGGTTTCCTGCTCTGAGACAAGCCAGCCTATGTGACCCACGTTATTTCATGAAGTCGATACACATATAGATATGAGCTGGTTCATGATATACGGTTTCCTGCTCTAAGAGACAAGTGATTAATTAGAAAGTCAACAAGCCAGCCTATGTGACTCAAGTAATGACAAATAACTTTATAGGCACACAGGAAATAAATTTTGCAAAGGTTATCTCAAGCCCTGCTGAAAAGGGCCTATTTCTGCAACTCCCTGAAAAGCCAGCTTCTCACGGAAGCTCAGAAACACTCAGAGCAGACCCACCTGTCGTTGCTCAGGAGCTGCAGCCCCTCCCTGGGCCGGCCGACGTCGAAGGCCCAGTCCCCTCTCACCAGGCAGGCTGCGGTGCCCAAGGGACAGGCACGCAACTGTGGAGCCCTGTCCCGGAGCGTGTCTGTAAAACGGCACGAGGGACGTGGAATCAGACCACACGTAGGCGCAGTGACGGCACCAAACCTCGGTCCAGGTCCCTTTAGCAAAAGTATTGCGTTTTTTCAAGTCTCTGTAGATAAACATAAGCTGGGAGAAGTTTGGAAACCAAAAAGACTAGGGCTGACTCCGTTCCCAAGGCCCTGGACAAGCCAAGGACCGCCCGGAGAGCAGCAAGTGGGAGCAGCTCTCCGGCCGGAGGGCTGCCACGAAGCGAGGGTGAAGCAACCTGGCAGGTGCCCGCTCTGCACGTGGGACAGAGGCGGTGCCAACACATGGGGACTCAGACACTACTGGTGGCTAAGGGAGACCCCTCTCCTCCTGGAGCTGCAGGAGCAGAGCGGGACCCCCTCCAGAAAATGCAGGCACTGCAGGAACGGGAGGAGTGCGCAGGGGAGCAGATTCACGGCAAGATCTCACAGACGGTTCTGGGTTCACACTTACACCCACCACGTACTGTCTCTGTACCTCTGGTCAAACTACAGATGGAGCCAACGGCTGGGGTGCTGCCTCCCGGGTTTGGGGGGTGGGGGGAGTAAAGACAAGAACAAACTGGACGGGCCTGGAGGGACAGCCGGACTTTACAGGCCCCAGCGGCAGCGGCGGCCACGGGGACTCCAGCTGTGCTTCTCCTCACACACTGCGTCCGGTTCCCTGACAGCTTCTACGTGACGGGGCTTAACAGCCCCCTTCGCAGGACAGCAGGGACCTCCTGGTGCTCAGGGCCACAGCCCAGCCTACCCGAGTGCCCTCCACGGGACAGGCACGAGTTGGCCTCAGCTGGCCGGGGCCTCGCTAAGGCCTGACCCCTCTCAGAGGGAGGGGTACTGTGCCTTCTCTGCCCCACCTCTGCCCCCGCCGCTCCTGGCGCCCCCAGACCCCAAATCAGCCCGTTCTCCACTCGCCTTGGGGGCAGCTTTACTTGAGAATCTGGCCCTCAGAACACAGTGGGAGGGAGGGACCCGTGGTCTGGAAAGACTTGCAATGGAATCAGACCTTCCTGGGGGCGATAAGGTGGGGGGCGTGCAGGGGGGTGACCACAGAAAACATCTTCGGGGCCCAATCAGTGGTGTGGGGGTCCAAAAAGGACCCCAAAGGACAGGCAAAGGCACCGAGGCCTCCAAGGAAACCTTCTCTACCGCCTCCCCAGGCCCGCGGGTTCAGACCTATGTCTCTGCAAACGTTGATGAACAGAGACGCATCCGGGTCCGAGTCGTCCACCAAGTAGGCGCCGCCGACCTTGATCAGTGGGTTCAAGTCGCGCTTCTTGAGCTCTCTGTCAAACACGTAGCACGGCACCTAGGAGACAGCACGAGGGTCTTCAAATACGGCTTCCCGGGGCTGGTGACTCAGCAAAGCCCCGACCCTGTCACACGACTCAGGCCCCACGCCTCAGGGTCTCCAGCCGGGAGTTCCCCGACAACAGCAGAGCCAAGGCCAACAAGGCTCCAGCTGCTCCCCCAGCATCTTCCGAAGCCGCCTCCTCGCACCCGCATCCCACCATTCCCCCCCCCTCACCACACCGTTTCAACGGCAGGCTGTCCCCCGCCACCTCACCCGTGTCCTCCCTTGCCCGACCCCCCACACCCAGGCCACCATCCTGCAGCTCTGCCACCCCAGCCAACGTCCTCGGCCTGCCTGTTCTCACTGTGCCCTTTTCCTCCCGGTCCCTCTCCCTGACCCCAGCTGCGCTCTCCGGCTCCCTCGGGGCTGCTCCTTCCTCCTGCCCAAAACCCTTCCTCCACTCTGCTACCCGGCCTCCCAGGCGCTCCGGGGGTCCCTCCGACACCGCCTGCTGGCTCCAGCTCTCCGTCTCCTGGGAACAGGCCTCACCTTCCTTGGAACTGACTCTAAATGCAGAGGCGGCCCAGGCCTGACTTCTCAGCCACGTCCCAGTCGACGCCCACTCCCTGGCAACCTCATGCCTGGCATGAAATACCCGCCACTGATTCCCAAACGTCCGTCTCTAGCCGTGACCTCTGCCCCCCAAGCCCAGCAGAAGCTGTTTCAAGAGCAGTCTCTGCAGGCACAACGGCTGGGTCCACCACGCTCTGGGGCTGACACAGCGCGACCGTGAGCCAACCCAGCCTCCGAGCCTGTCTCCCCACGTGTCAAGTGGAAGTCACGCCAGCAGTTTCCGCACAGGGCTGCTGTACGGACCAAGAGGTTGACTGCCGGGGCTCCATGTGAAAGACTCCCCACGTCTCAGCTCCAAACGAATACACAGGGTCATCTTAGTCGCCTCCGCCAAGTAAAATCCTACGAACGCGTGTCCTCCGCCGCCACTGCAAAGCAGGCTACTGCGTCACTTTCTACGGATGATTTCCCTAAAGCTGTCTTCTCCCAGGCAGGTCCTAGCAGCTTCACGTTAATGATTAGCTTTTAGGTGTTTCTTAAATGATGCTCTCAAACCGGCAGGAATCCATGGCCCACTAACCCTTTTCCCCGTCCTGCCTGCAGAGAGCCGGTGGATTAAATCAAAGGACCTGCACCCAGGCGGCCTCAGCAGGACTCCTCAACTCCCTTTCAACCAGACCCTGAACGCATTTAAGTCTCAGAGCTCCCGGGTGGCTCCGTGGGTTAAGTTTCCGGCATTGTCACTGCTCTGGCGCAGGTTCAATACCCAGCCCGGGGAATTTCCACCTGCCATGGGCACAGCACAGGGGGAAAGGTGGGGAGGGCATAAAAAAACTTTTTAAAAAGCAAAGTCTTCCATCAGTTACAGTGCTGATCAGAGATCCTGCTGACGAAGAGGAGGGCAGATTTCAGGCACAGGGTGGGGCAGGGGGGCAGGACAACCAAACCTACACCTGACCCTACGTCTGGCAGAAAGGCGCCAAGTGCCAGAAAGGGACATCCATGGGCCATGAGGGGGTTCCAGTGAAAGTAACGAGTGTCCAGAATCCTGCAGATCTACAGCCTGTCAACCCCCAGCGAGTGCACACGTGCACACGTGCACACGGAGTCGTTAAGTCACCTCGACGGGAGCAATCGGACAAAGTCAGAGAAGAGGGAGCAGGAGGGGAGACGGGGCTGAAGGTGAAAGAGCCCGCGTTCCTGAAACCAGCTCCACCTGCCCAAGGCTCAAGGGCTTCCAGCGAGCCAGGCAGCCCCAGCTCAAGGCCATCTCTCTCTACTCCAGGCAGTCCTCCCACTTCCTGCTCTGCCGAGCAGAGCAATGGGGGCCTTCCTAAGGGCAGGAATGCGGCGCCGAGGAAGGAGCGGCGGCCAGCTCCCTGCACCGTGCACTGAGTCACCCTTGTTCACGCTGGAAGTACAGACACGAACCATATTTATGTCATGCTGGGAAGGCCACGAGCCGGCCGCTTCTGGATTTTCTGTGTTCCCCAGAGTGGAATCTCAGGGGGGACATATGTCCACCACGTTTTAAAGAAATTACCATCTAAATAAAACCAGCCCACCAGCCCACTAAATAAAACAAGCACCCTACTGGTGGGTCTAAAAGGCACTTTTTTGGAATCACATGATCTCTGCCCATCAGACCATCCTATTTTTTTTTTTCCTTCATTTTAGGGCCGCACCTGCAGCATATGGAAGTTCCCAGGCTAGGGGCTGAATCGGAGCCACAGCCACCGAGCTACACCACAGCCACGGCAACATCAGATCAGGGCCCCATCTGCGACCTACGCCTCAGCCTTCAGCAACGCTGGATCCGTAACCCACCGAGGGAGGCCAGGAATCGAACCTGCATCTTCACGGACACTAGTCGGGTTCTTAACCCACTGAGCCACCCCAGGAACTCCCATCAAATCACTCTAAATCTGACAAAGCAAAACCAACAAAAGAAATGAGGAGATGACGTACAGTAGAAAACCGACACAACCCTGGAAACCAGCTGTAATGGAAAAAAAAAATAAAAATCACTTAAAAAAAAGAAAATGAAAAAACATCAATAAGGTGAGAGCAATCAAGGCCATGCTGCCACCAAACCAAATCCGGATGCTTTTTGTTAAGGAATGATGAGCTTTTCACAAAAACATAAACGTAATACGATTCCTGAAGTTCCGTCCTGGCCCGTGAGGTGTAATCAAATGCTCCCGCAGACACAGAAAAGAGAATATGCTCTCTTTTTTTTTTTTTTTTTGGCTTTTTAGGCACATGGAGGTTCCCAGGCCAGGAGTCAAAAGGGAGCTATAGCTGCCGGCCTACGCCACAGCCACAACAAAGATCTGAGCAGTATCTTCAACCTACACCACAGCTCGAGGCAACGCCAGATCCTCAACCCACTGAGAGAGGCCAGGGATGGAACCTGGGTCCTCACGGATGCTAGTCAGATTTGACAGGAACTCCGGGAACACGCTTTCTTATCATTTACCAGTGGTGACGGCGCTGCTTCCCCAGCAACCCTCCTGCTCTCCGGTCCTTCCTGTCCAAGTTTTCTGCACCTGAGGCAGAGACGTGGCCTCCCTGCCGTTAGCCTACGGGCTCCCCAAAGGCAACCGCCCTTCTGAAAGGTGATGAAAGTCCTACCGCTTAGCTCACAACAGGCCCTCGATGAATGAAAACTGCACGAGTAAAACCCAGCTGCTGCCAACCGGGCCCAAAGCAACAGGCACTGGGAATAAACCGACATTCCTCCTGCATCTTTAGATCAGCTTCTAAGAGAAGTGAAACAGCCCTTGAGAAAAACACAGCCCGTATCTCCCCATTCCCACCCCCAAAACACGACTGAGCACAGGGGTCAGCACGCTTGTTCTGTAAACACGTTAGGCTCTGGGAGTGACGCAAGTCGCTGCTGTGTATTCTTCTCCGCTTTTTTACAATCCTACGAAAATGCAAAAACCATTCTTAGTTCTGAGGCCGAACAAACAGAGGATGTAGTTTGTGACTTCTGGCCTGCAACACAAAGAACATGGAAAACAAGCCACCGTTTCTTTATTCCTTTCAGGAAGTAATCACTCCGTCGGCGGTGGAAAGACAAGCGCCGGTTCAGCAGAGCCAGGTAAGAGGGTGCTCGCTGACAACAACAGGGGAACGGGGGCACCCAGGACGGGTTAGTCAGGGCTCTGGGGAACCTCGAGAGGCCTGCAAGCCCTGGGGTCTCCAGGGAGAGCAGGAGGCGCCTGGAGCTGTTTTCAAAGGTGCATTTCCTGCCGTTAATGGCCAGGAGGCCCACGGTTTAACCTAAGTTTTAAAAGGCACAGTTTAAACCTGACACCATCTCCTGCTCCACGCTGGCATCGGCTCACTAGGCCTCTTTCTTTGCACACTTTGAACTTTCCTCCCCCTGGGCACTCCCGACACGCTTTGCAGGGAAGCAGCCTTTCAACTCTTCCACGCACGGCCACCGCCGAAGGATCCGTGATAACTTCCTGCTCCAACATAATCTGCTTTATTTTTTAAAAACAAACACCTCTTTTTGCCCTTCTTTAAAGGCCATCACTATATAGAGAGTAAAATTCATTGATTAGAAAAGAAAAAAAGACAGCGCGCCAGGCCACGAGAAATGCGTGATCACCCCCTTCTGTCAGGCCTGAGAGAGAGAGTCTTTGAACTCAACCTTTCGGAACAGAAAACCAACAGAGGAAAGGGAGAAAAATCAGCCCAAAGAGACCGACCGCTGCCGGGGTGCACCTGGGAAACCACCTTCAAGACCCTCGGTGGCCAGAGCGGGCGGCCAGAGCGGAGAAACGGCCGTGGGAAGGGCCTTCTGCCCCCGCCGCCACCAGGGAAAGTCACGCGGCAGAGCCTCCGACGGAGGCTCTAGGCCCGGGGAGAGGGCACGTCGTCCGCCACCGGGGACACCTGACCGGGAACCAGAGGAGGAGCGGCAGGAAGGCTGCCAGCCATCCAGTCTCTGCGGTGAGCGGGCAAGAACCGAAGGGCTAGGCACACCTGGCCTGGACCCACAACCACCCAGAAGCCACCCCCGAGCTGCGACGGCACGTGCAGGCGGCGAGAGGACACTAAGCCGAGCTCACTCACTCAACCACGAGATTTCTACCCCAAAAGGTCTGCGTCAGCACGTCACACCTTGACGGTTCCAGAATGTACTTCACAAGCACGTCACCTTGGAGGGCCCTGGTTACCTCTTTCTTGGCTTTGAATATGTCTTTCTTGCAGGCCGCTGTCGTCCTCCACTCAAAGTAATGCACGCAGTCTGTTGCAGTTACAAACTCAGGAGTTCCCTAGTTTAAAAAAAAGTGAGTTAGCACATTGTAAAGTGTTTGTTTCTCAAGTCAGAAACACTGAAGGCTAATGAAAATTTTTAAACTAGCGGGGGTGGGGGGGGGGGATGACACACAACTGTTTCCGTTAAACAAGCTCATCCAGCAAGTTCCCAAACCCCAAAACGTCTGAGACGAAAGCTTCATAAAATTGCGTTGGAATTTGGCTCTAATGATCCAACACTGCTCTACTGCCCCAACTATGCGAGCACAGGAAACTCCTGGGAAGTAAATCCCCAGGGTCCTTCCACGCTCAAACTCCAAATGTTCTCTGGACCAAGTGCCAACAAAACCCAAGCCAGAAAATGTGACCTCATGCTTCCTGGAAGCCGAGGGAGGAGGCCCAGCTGGACCTGTCGGGGCTCGTCCACCAGCCGGCCTCGCTGAGACGCCCCCACCCTTGACGGCAGCCCCTCCTCAGGCCGGAACCAGCAGTGACTCCAAACTGGTCGGCCTCGGCGTGGCTGGTGGACCGGACACGGCGGGAACTTACCGTGACCCTCCCGTGTGCAAAGCTAAAGAGTTGCCAACTCCGGTTCTTGCACGGTAAACACACAGCTCTTGAAGGAAACTAGTTAAACTAAAACAGCAGCTTATTCTGTAACTGAGACCTCCAGATCTCACACTGCTGCAAAAAAAAAACGCTTTCCCCAATGTTTCAACATAGGAAACAGTGCCACTGATGGCCTGGCCCAAAATTAACAGTCCAAGTTCTATTTTTAAAGTTCTTCAGGTGAGACAGTGCAGGCCTGAAAATCCAACAGTTGCAGCACCAAATTCTAAAAATGAGATTTTCAAGCAATCTGGGGTTTCACTCAACCTGAGTTTTCTAGACACTTGGATTCTTACTCTGATTAGAGAACATTCATAGGATTTGGACACAAACTGCCTTTCCTAAAAGCTAGCAATCATTTCCTTAGAGATGAACACCCAAGACTGAAAATGAAAATTTTAAATACTCAAGATTTAAAATCAAAAAAATCACAAACAGGAGTTCCCGTTGTGCCTCAGTGGTAATGAAGCCAACTAGTAACCGTGAGGATCCAAGTTCAGTCCCTGCCCTCGCTCAGTGGGTTAAGGATCCGGTGTTGCTGTAAGCTGTGGTGTAGGTCGCAGACACAGCTCAGATCTGGCGTTGCTATGGCTGTGGTGCAGGCCGGCAGCTACAGCTCCAACTGGACCCCTAGCCTAGGAACTTCCATAAGCTGCAAGTATGGCCCTAAAAGGACAAATAAAAAAAAAAAAAAAACAAAAAAAAAAAACACACATACAATATGCAGAGAACAAGAACAGACACCATGCTTTCAATAATTATGTCCCATTTCAACACTAGTCATACACCCCAAGAGGCTGGGAACCCCATTACCCACCAGCCAAAGCTTCTTCTCGAAAGAGGTCCTGCCAATTTAATGTGTATAAGGAAAAACATTTTAAAAAATAAGCTAAACTATCAAAATAAAAATGCCGGGTGAAGTTTTAAGAAGAAAGAAAGGGAAAAAAAAAAACTACGCCTGCACCATAAACATTAAGCAGTGCTTTAGAGTTTAAAGACACAGATCTATAAATCGTCGTGTTACACAGGCTGTGGGTCAAGCTTCACTTAGAAGTTGTAACTCTAGGCTTAGGATGTGTTTACTGATGGGTTCCTGATGCTGATGGTAAATTGGTCAGGGTTTCTGTTTATTTGCCAGCTTGCGTTTTTACTTTTGCTCACTTATTCATCCCAGGATGCCACTCTAGCAAGAATGCCCCAAGGACAAACATTTTCAAAACAAATTATTAGTTATAAAGTGCCTCCACGTGAACTCACCAAGGTTTTCCCACATAAGAAGGTGATGCTACTCTGGATTCTGTGATTCGCGCTTTGTTGCCCACAGCTCACTGTCGTGTTGAATTCCAGAAGAGATCTGGAGGCACTTTTCAAAACAGAGTCTCCTATTTGGAGAGAAAAGAGCATGAGCAAGCTATAAAACATTGATAACCACAAAGCTGTTTACAAGCATAAGCAAATTAAAAACGGCAATAATTCACCTGAAAGCTTATAAACTTACAACCGTCCCTTGCCCAGAACTCTGTCTCAGGAATGCCCTGCCCATCCACCCCCACCCAGCTGTCAAGCCCCAAACACACTGCGCTGAGGCCCATCTTTCTCTCATCCAGCGCATCAGAAAACCCGATTGGTTCTACCCGCATCCCAAATCCACTCACATCTCTCCATCTCTTCTGCCAATGAAACCGCAATCACCCATCACCTGCATTCTGGCTACAGCCTCCTAATGGGTCCCCTTGTCTCCAACACTTGTCCTGCTCCTCACCACTCTCCCTTCCCCACCCATCTGGCACCAGTGTGATCTTCAAAAACAGAAATTGGAAAATGTAGCTTGGCTGCTGAAATTCTTCAGTAACATCCCATCGTGCGCGCTATAAAATCAAAAGTCTTTAGACTGGTCCTCAAGTAGGGTGATCACTCCTCAGTTAGGGATACTATGCAACGAAAAGTCTACATGATATTAACTAACACCTTGGTAATTGGCAAAAGAACGGATAAACGGACAGACTGGAATCTAGATCAAGAGACTAGAACACAGACACAGAAGTGTTTATGAGTCAAACTTTGATCCACAGCAAGAGTAATGTACCAGGTCAGAGAGCGAAGACTGTCTGACAAATGGCAATCCATACGGGAAAAAAGATAAAAATTGGATCCCTGCTTACCACTGTATTCAAAAATCAACTCAAAATGGATTCGAGGTGTCAACATCAAAAAACAAATTTTAAAACTCTTAATAAAAAAACCGTTATCTTTCAGGCCTTACTATAAGAAAATATCGAAGACTCAAAAACCTTAACTATGAAAAAAATCAATAAATTTCACTTCCTAAATGTAAAAGTTTACATTCATCAAAAAATAGCTTAAAGAAAACAGAAATAAGTTACAAAGTGGGAGATACCAGAGCTGGCAAAGAATATTAAGAATATCCATACATACACAGAAACAAAAACCGTTTTCATAATTCTAGGAAATAAAAGAAAATAAACGACCTCTGACAGACGCTAAGAAGAGAAAGAAGGGAAAACCCCCCACCTCGGCACAGTATGGTGATTTTCATTCCAAAGTAAAGAGAAAATTCTAAAGCTTCCAGAGTGAAAGAACAGGTCACCTGCAATAGACAACTCAGTGTGAAATGGACAAGACATAATCTGATAGATGAAAAACACCTTCATAAATATACAAAGGGATAGTGGAACACCGCTAGTGACCACACCACATGGCCTACCAGTTCCAGCCATTTTACTGACAAAAATTAAATAGCAAATGCTGGCGGAGAGATGGTCCAGAGCTCTCTCGGGTTGCTAATGCAAACGCAAACCAGCACAAGCACGACCTAAGGGAGGAGGGCATTATGTCCTTGGCCTGAACATTCATGTACTCTATGACATAGCTGTTCAACCCTTACTCTTAGGTAAATACACAAGAGAACACCAAGAACATATGCATAACCAAAAAACACCTGAAAGAACATCTTGTGTCCTTCATACCAGCAAAAACCTGGAAACAAATCAGATGCCCATCAACAGAAGAGTGGATAAATTAACTTTGGTAGATCTGCACAATATTACATGGAGTCAGAGGGATACACCACAGTCAAGGATAACAATACGGTTGAGTTTTAGCAATATAATACCCTAAGTCCCCCAAAGTTACACACAGCATGATACATACACTCTCTATAAAGTTAAAAACACCACATACACCAGACTTCTTTTTGGGGGGGCGGGGGGGAGTGACTGACTCTGACTAGGAAAGAGAAGAAGCAAGGAAGAAAAATTTTAAATACAGGGTGTGAGTGAATGATGACGTCCAGGAAAGAGAGAGAATGGAAGATCACAGAGATGGCGGCTGCCGTTAAGGTCTTAGACTGTTAGAGAAGGGGTTCCCTGCACCATCTGAGACAGCTCATCAAAAGCAAAAAGAAAAGGGAGACTTCACAGATTAATGACGAGGGTGTACCATGACGTCAGGATTACAATTACCCTGTACACACACCTGAGGGTTTGTTTTTTTTTTTTTTTTTTACGGGAAAAAGAGAGGAAGAGAGTGAAAATTAAGATGGGGTGAAGGGGTGAAAATTAAGATGCCAACGGAGAGGAGATAACGGGTTCCAGACCCACGGCATCAGACTAACAGTGCGGCGGTTCTCTCTCCTGCCTGCCTACGTGGCAAAGGTTTGCCAGAATCTTCCATCTCTGACTGCAACTCCCGGAGTCTGTTCGAAAATCGACCAAATAGGCGCAGAAGCACTGCAGAAGCTCCGGGACCGAGGACAGCGCCGCATGGACAGCGCCCGGCGCCCCGCCCACAGTGGGCGTGTCCGGGGCCGCGAGACAGGGCGGGGCTTCGGCGCGCCCCCGCAGCGCTGCGCTCCAGGAGACTCGGAGGGCGGGCTAGGCCGGCAGGGAGCTGCGCGCGCTGAGGCCAGAAGGGGGCGCTCCTGGGCCGCGGCCCCCCACCTTAAAGACCCTCCCCCACGCCTCCTGTCCCCCCACACCGCGGCCCCATTCGGCCCTGTGCCCAGAGCTCCTGGGGGCTCCTCATAACCGCTGGGCCCGCCCTGAAAAGAAAAGGAGGAGAGCCCTGGCCACGGGCCGAGAGGGATCCGGCCGACCTCTGCCGCCGCGGAGCGGGGCCGCGGCATCCCTAAGCGTCAGGCCCCATCGGCATCGCGCCTGCCTGTCCATCTTGCCTTCTTCCTCTGCCCGCTCCACCTGGCGGCCGGGACCGGCTGCCGACTCGGGCACTCGGGGACAGGCCGCAGTGCACCGCGGCAGTGAACCGCGGCAGACAACCGCGGCAACCGGCCAGCCTGGCCGTCCTCCCCGGACCAGAGCCGGGCGAGGACTGCGGGGCGGCGGCCAGCACGCCAGGCCCACGGCCAGCTCCCGAGGACGGCGCCAAATGGGCTGGGCCGCGCTCGCCGGGCCCGCCAGACCGCGCCGGGTCCTCCAGACCGCGCGCCGGGCCCGCCAGACCACGCTCTCCAGGCCGGGTCCGCCAGACCAGACCGCACTGGCGGGGCCCCACCAGACCAGACCGCGCCGGGTCCTCCAGGCCGCGCTCTCCCGGCCGGGTCCTCCAGACCAGGCTGCGCGCGCCAGGCCCGCCAGACCGCGGTCTCCCGGCCGGGCCCGCCAGACCAGGCCGCGCTCGCCCAGGCCCGCCAGGCCGCGCCGGGTCCTCCAGACCGCGCTCCCCAGGCCGGGTCCGCCAGACCGCGCTGGGTCCACCAGACCGCGCGCTGGGCCCGCCAGACCGCGCGCTGGGTCCTCCAGACCGCGCGCTGGGCCCGCCGGACCGCGCGCTGGGCCCGCCGGACCGCGCCAGGCCCGTCAGACCGCGCGCGCCAGGTCCTCCAGACCACGCTCTCCAAGCCGGGTCAGCCAGACCAGGCCGCGCTCGCTGGGCCCGCCAGACCAGTCCGCGCTCGCCGGGCCCGCCAGATCGCGCCGGGTCCTCCGGACCGCGCCAGGCCGCACGCGCCAGGTCCTCCAGACCACGGTCTCCAGGCCGGGTCCTCCAAACCAGGCCACACGCCCCGGGCCCACCAGACGGCGCTCTCCAGGCCGGGTCCGCCAGACCAGGCCGCGCTCTCCAGGCCAGGCCGCGCCGGGTCCTTCAGACCCTGCGCACCGGGCCCGCCAGGCCACGCTCACCAGGGCCCACCAGACCGCGCCGGGTCCTCCAGACCGCGCTCTCCAGGCCGGGTCCGCCAGACCAGGCCGAGCTCGCCCGGGCCCACCAGACCAGACCGCGCTGGCGGGGCCCCACCAGACTAGACCACGCCGGGTCCTCCAGGCCGCGCTCTCCAGGCCGGGTCCTCCAGACCAGGCCGCGCGCGCCGGGCCCGCCAGACCCGCCCGACCACGGTCTCCAGGCCGGGCCCGCCAGACCGGGCCGCGCTCGCCTGGGCCCGCCAGACCAAACCGCACTTGCCGAGCCCGCCAGGCCGTGGCGGGTCCGCCCGACCGTGGTCTCCAGGCCGGGGCCGCAGGACCGCGCCGGGTCCGCCAGACCACGCGCTGGGCCCTCCAGACAGCGCTCTCCAGGCCGGGCCCTCCAGGCCGCGCTCGCCCGGGCCCGTCAGACCAGGCCACGCTCACCCGGACCCGCCAGACCAGGCCACGCTCTACCGGCCAGGCCCCGCGAGGTCCTCCCGACCCTGCGCGCCAGGGCGCCCGCCAGGCCATGCTCGCCCGCGCCCGCCAGACCAGGCCACGCTCCACAGTCCAGGCCGCGCCGGGTCCTCCAGACCCTGCGCGCCAGGCCCGCCCGGCCGCACTCGCCCGTGCCCGCCCGACCCGGCCACGCTCTCCCGGCCAGGCCGCGCCGGGTCCTGCAGACCCTGCGCACCAGGCCGCGCTCACCAGAGCCCGTCCGACCAGGCCGCGATCCGGGCCTGCCCGGCCTCGCCTGCCACCCTCGGCGTCCGCGGCCGAGCCCGGCCGAGCTCGCAACTCGGTCTCGCTGAGGCTGCCAGGCCTGGCGATCGCCACTCCGCCCGCGGCCTCGGGGTCCAGCGCTCGGCCACCGGGCCTCCTCAACACCGCGCTCAGAGCCTGCCAGCCGGGCCGCCAGCCCTCCCCGTGCTAGGCTCCCTCGCGCTCCCGCAGGGCCTCCCTCGCTGTCCACTCTCCCTTCTCTATTGTACCGTGTCCTTTAATGTGTACTGTTCACAGGTTGGCGCTCCGATTTAAAAACTGGTCCCCTCTATCCAACTGTCCCCTCCAGCTACTGCCTCATTTTTCTGCTCCTCTTTGTATTAACTCTCTAACGAGAGATTTCTACTCTGCTTCTACCCACTCCCCTCCCCTCAGATACTCCCCTTCCCCTCGTCCCCTGTCCCCTGCACTGGCTGTTCCCTCAGAGCCACAAGACTCGCTCCCTTGGGCTTCTGTAAGTCTTTGCTCAAATGTCACTTCCTCAGTGACACTTAACCCCTCCGAATATTCCTGAACACACACTCCTGGACCCCGAGCACTCCTGATTCTCCTTCCTTTGCTTCTTTTTTACAGTATCCATCGCAGTCTAATATACCACTTAGCCATTGTGTTTTTGTGTCTCCCACGCCTCTAGAATGTAAGCTCCTCGAAAAAAAGGGATTTGGGGTCTGTTTTGGTGACTGATTCATTCAAATGTTTATTATAAATAAATAAATGAATATTAAGCGTGGGCTGTTTTAAAGGTATAATTGATACATACATCTGTTATGTGATTTAACCAAGTAATTCAGAATAAAAAATATGACAGCTTATTGAACTATGCCCCTAGTTAGGCTGTTTCAGTGTTATTTGCCACAATTAACAATGCTACAAGTAATTTTTCTGTACAAAAATCTATATATGCAGTACTAATTCCTCTACTGGTGAGATTTACCGAAGTGCGTCACAGGAATCTGTTTTTCAATTTAACAGATACTTCCAAGCTATCAAGAGAGACTATAAATGAGATAAAAACATGAGTCATACCTAAAACTCAACCAGATATCATCTTAAATTTCCAACAGAATTACATGATTTTAGAAAATGAAAGATACAAGGCTTAATAGGAAAAGATCTCTTCACATCTGAAGAGTCAGAGATGCAGAATTCAATCTAGTGATCCGCCTGGATGGCTGGTGTAGATTTCTGGGAGCCCACAAAGAATCAGACAAAAAGAGAGTAAATGAAGTCACTGGACCAGCAACTGCAATCAGATTCACTCTATCCTACAATCAGAATCCCAAGCTTGGGTGGCGAGAACCTCAATTAACGCCGTTCCTTAGTGCGTACGTTACCTCGATTAAATGGGCTGGCAATATTTAGCGGACGCATAGCTTTTAATCCTCAGAAAGATGAATTAAATGAAAACCGTGGTATTAATATTTAGGATGTCAGAAGGAATGTGAACATATTTGATATTTTTACATATTTGCGATGTTTAATGTTGTAAGCTTAGACTTGTGACAATATGAGAACATCTAAGAGTATTTCAGGTTTATCATATTTCTTCTACGTTTCAACTGTTAAATTTAAAGAGTTATTATTAGTCCTTAAGTTTTTATCATCAGATCAGATATCTGAAGTACTTGAAACAGAAATCAAATATATAAAATGCATAAATCATTTTCAAATGCAATGAAGATGATTCAACGAGATTATAAATGGAACCAAATGTTATTCACAGACCCATAAAAACAACTGCTAAACTCTGCTAGATTTATATACACAACGATCAATATCACTGGCCTAAAGAAGAACTAATCTAGGATTTTTTTTAGTCAAAAATAATGTAGTATTATTTAAACCAAAGTTGAGGTCTTGATACTTATTTCGAAGCATTTTAAAGACGGCCCCTGTGGGCATTATAAAACTCACATCAACAATTATCTCCCCAGAGAGGTTACAGACAACCCTCTTCCTATAGCAGTATATGAATGTGCCTGTGTCTAGCCTCCTTGCCAGCACTCCGTGATTCTACCATTTAAACTTCTGCCGATGTGACTGAAGAAAGACTAGATGTCATTATTGCTTTGATTTGCATTTATGCCTGTCTTACTACGGAAGCTGAAATAACCAGCTGGATTTCTTCTGCTGTGAATTGCCTGTTCTTGGACTTTGCCATGTTTTTCCTGAGTTGTTTGTTTTTCTTATCATTTATTAAAAGAAATTCCTACCCTCTCCAGATTATATTTCTGTTTTACAAGTTTACATGGTCTACTGCCTTTTTACTTTTAACTAACCCACAATTCCTGTTACACGATATGAAGCAGAGGTCTAACACTTATTTCCTAACAGACAAACAGCTTCATTACATCCAAATTTTCAATCACACATTAAGCGCTCATATACATTTGGATACATCGCTCTATTAGCTCTCTCGTTCATCTGATCTCATGGGAGGGCCAGTTTTTGTGGCTGTTTGCAAAATTCACATTTTTCCCCCCTTCGTAGCAAGTTCATGTTCGTTTCCAGTTGTCCTGTCAGAGCCAGGAGTTCAGGTTGCCCATCAGAGTTCCCACAGCAGCTCTACCACCGTCTGATAGGACTTGTGACTCACAGACGGAGACCCCTGACTAAGTACACGGGCTCTGCAGCTGGCCCGTCCGCCTGCAAACCCATCACCAGGAGACGTCGGGTGAGCTGCTGATCCATTAATGCCTCAGGTTCTTCCTTTGTAAAATGAGGGAAATGAAACTGCCCACCTCAGAAGTTGCTGGATGAATTGAAGGAGATGTTTTACTTAGAAACACCATGCCTGGCACACCACACTTAGTTATTATTTAGTTACAAAACTAAATGTATAATAACACATTTAGTTCATCCTACTGTGTAATACGAATTAGCAAAATCAGAGCTGATTCAAGATCTTCTCTGTGCTAATGTTCACTCATTCTCTCCCGACTGTGTTTGTGTGTATACATATACATACACACGGGACTGTGCTTTCCTGAGCTGAAGGACAGGGCAGTTAACTACCAGAGCTGAAAGGACACATCATCTAGCATTCCATTCTCTCCCTCGGGGAGTTCGAGGCACTCGAAAAAGTATGCCATGTGTGTCTGGGAGTAAAATGGGACTAGACACGGCTGGTTTATATCATGGTCAACCCACAACTTAACTCATCTTTTTAACTCTCCCTCTTAACCAACCTCTCCATCAGCTCAGCTTTCTAAAAAAACACGTTTTATCAGATCACCGCCCCCATCACCACCCGCAAAGAATCCACAATAGATCCACTAACTAGCCCAGGAAATATCAGCTCTCCTGCCTGGCTTTCAAAGCCTACCTACCTTGGTCATTCTCAATTCTGTGCCACTCTCAGAAATCCCCCTCCAAGTGACTTGTCTGCATCTGGTATCTATCTACTTGGCATTATACTGGACTGTACTACCACAAACTAGAAGACACACTGTCTTTAGTCAAAAATACTATAGCCAAGTATTACAATAAAGTCGAGAAGAAAATTTTCCCTTCTGAAAATCTGAATTAACACCGGCCAACAGGCCCATGTGTGGCCTCTCTTCATGAATCGTCGAAAGAGCCCAGCCAGGAAAGTGGTGATCTCATTTGCATGTTTTTTAAATCTATCACAAAATAATAAAATTTGGCCCAGGAGTTCTAAAAAACCTGGTGCTTTCTCAGCTCTCTATCCTGGAGCTCAAAGCTCTCTTACCAACGCTTTCAGTCGAGACCCTCTCCTTGCTGGGCGGGAGGGAGGCCCAACAGGAGCTGGACCTCAACCAGCAGACCCCAGAGACCCTGCTCTTCTACTCCAAACACCACTTCCCAAAAGCCCCCTTCACATGATGGATGGAGCCACCGAGGCAAGCTGCCCCTCCCAACTCCAAAAACCCACCTCGTGACCCTCTTCTCACTGCCACACTGTCCCCAGTCCCACATCTCAGGACTGACACTCACCATCAGACCCCACTGCTGAAAGTGCCTCGATCAAAGGTCACCACAGACATCCATGCCATCACCTCCAAGGACAACACCAGCTGCTCTGGCGTCTGTCTGTCTTTAGGCGTCTGCCCCTCTCCTGCTCCATGTAACCTGTTAGGGCCGTCAGCCACTTGGACCCATCATCCTCCCAAATGAAAGGGATTTTATGTGTTATAAGCACATGCACTCATCCAGATAACGGTGTATACATAGTGTCGGTTCTGCAAAACTGCAATCCTACCCATCCAGTAATTTAAGGGTAGTTCTACTTACCCACGGAATGAAAGCTGTTTGTCTTCAAGTCCTGCATACAAACAGCACTTGATGTCCCACACGGGGCAACAGCCACATTTCCACAGATGCTGATTTTATACAGCCTGTTATTTTTGGTATCAACAGCTTCCCATGTATAACTAGAAAGGAAGAAAAACAATTTGTCACTGTCACTGATCTGCCAATAATTAAACCTCTCTCTAGTTTCATATTCAAGCCACATTTGCTTAAGATTACCATAACTCAGACGATACACTTTCATTAGCCAAAAATACTGAAGTCAAACTATGTTAAGTTGAATGGAAGCCAGGGCTGAAACCACTAAACACCACCTCACTCTGGTTTAATCCGCCCTGAAGCAGCCTCAAGACTCCAGGATCATTAAAATACTTAAAATTTTGCCATTAAGAACATCAACTTAGTTATCTAATACATATTTGCTCAAGAATTGTGTTGAATTTTAAGACAGCAACCTTTCCAATCACACCGGAATGCTGAAGCGCCAAATAATTGTTTTCAACTTTGTTCATCTTATTTAAAAACTAGTTATGGCATGAAAGACAGTTCTAGTTCCAGTTTTACCTCTTACATCTATAGTTCATACGTAAATTAACAAGATGAAGCTATGCTGTGAGTGCAGCATCTGATCAAAAATCAAACAATTTAGGGCGTTCCCATCGTGGCTCAGTGATTAACAAATCCGACTAGGAACCATGAGGTTTCGAGTTCGGTCCCTGACCTTGCTCAGTGGGTTAAGGATCCAGCGTTGCTGTGGCTGTGGTGCAGGCTGGTGGCTACAGTTCTGATTAGACCCCTAGCCTGAGAACCTCCATATGCCACAGGTGCGGCCCTAGAAATGACCCCAAAAAAACAATTTAGGAGTTACTATCGTGGCTCAGCAAAAACAAACCCAACTAGTATACATGAGGACTCGGGTTCGACCCCTGGTCTTGCTCAGTGGGTTAAAAGATCCAGCATTGCCAAGAGCT
Source organism: Sus scrofa (assembly GCF_054392235.1). NCBI lineage: Eukaryota > Metazoa > Chordata > Mammalia > Artiodactyla > Suidae > Sus > Sus scrofa. The sequence continues at coordinate 7,482,327 of NC_139383.1, forward strand.
GTAGTGTAAGCTGTAGACACGGCTCAGATCCCACGTTGCTGTGGCTGTGGTGTAGGCTGGCAGTTGCAGCTCCAGTTCCACCCCTAGCCTGGGAACCTCCATATGCTGAGGATTCAGCTGAAAAGGCAAAAAAAAAAGTAAAATAAAATCAGACAGTTTACTTTAGGTTGATTCACTATATCAAGCATTTTACATGCATTACAACTCACTGCCCATTTGACCCTCTGGCAACTACTGAGACATTGCGCAACTGTCCATGAATCAATCTGCATACTTAGGACAAAATACAGCTGACCCTTAAACAGCGAGGGTTTCAACTCTACGGGTCCACTTACACATGCATTTTTTTCCCCACTAAGCACTGTACTACATGATCCAGGGTTGCACAGAAGGTGACGTGTAAAGTTACATGCGAATTTTCGATGGGAGTGGGGGGGGGTGGATAAGGGGGTGGCGCGCCTAACACCATACTGTCAACTGTAATGCTTTGTCAGCTGTGTCATAACAATTACTCCTAATACTCCACTCTGCACAGGGAAAAGGTTTTGTCCGGTCCATAAAACTTCCTCAGCGAGGGGAGACAGGAAATGAGGAAAGTAAATAAAAAGCCCCCTGCACGATGCAAAGGTGCAGTAATTCAACAGTACTTTGGAAGGAAGGAAAATAAAGCAAATCAGAATTGCTTAGGCGAGGCCTATCCTGGAATTTGGGAGCGAGACCTGGAGGATGCTGAACCTGAGACCACAGGGAGGTACCGGGAGTTTACGCACAGCAGGACCAGCCGGATAAGAGGATGCACTCCCCACAGAAGGAGTCCACATGCCAGAGCTCCCCTTCCACTGGGCATCTTGGCACAAAACACCAGGCAACACACAGCTCCCGGCCCAGAGGCAGTTTCCCCAGGAGCCCCGTCCAGCAGTGGAGGAACCCCGACAGTAGAGCTGCTGGCAGGAGCCAAGCTTTCTTCTGAACTCAGGTCTGGGGACCCAGCAATTCTAGCTGCTGGGAAGCCAAGGACCTCGGCGCACATGTGCACTCAGGCAGGGCTTCGGAAGGCTCCCCGGACAGCCACTGAACTGCTGGAAACCGACAAACAGGCTGGTGCGCTTGTCAAGAGCCTGATCTTAGGGTGACACCAGCTACCACTCAACTTCTTAACACCTGAGCGCTCGCTCCCAGAGTCGGGAGACTTACACGCCCGAGAAAATGACCAAGTAATACCAGGCTCGAGAAGGCATCCATCAAGGCCAATGTCTTCTGACAAACACTCCTCTTTATTCCTTTGCTTCCCAAATATTTCCTAAGTACCTACTGAGGAGGAGAGCAATGATCGGACAGAGATCAAACAAGAAAAAACAAAACACAAAAAAACAAAACCCCACCCTTCCGGTGTGTGTCCTCCAGGGGAGGACAGACAATAAACAGGTAAACAAACAACGGGAAAGGTCCGCCTCCTAAGACAGGCATGCACGGACATAAAACAACATCGACTGTGCTAGGAAATGAGCAAGTCCTTCCTGCGGGAAGTCTTCTGAGAGCACTCTCACCCTGAGACTCGAATGACAAAAAGAGCAACGCAGGCAGGCATGGGGGGAAGCATATGCCAGCAGACTGACGTCAGCGCGAGGTCCTGAGGCGGGAGTACACGTGCGTGGCTGGCAGAGAAGGGTGGGGCTGGGGCTGGAGCGAGGCGGATGGAGACCAGTACGAGATGGGTTCAAGGAGATGAGGACATGCAGTCGCGCAGAGCAAAGGAACAGTTCCGATTTTGTACTCGAAGCAAAGAAAGGCCACTCAAAGATGCTACGGAGCTTTCCTTAAAATTCCAAGCCAGTGGTTCTATTTGCAGGGTATTAATGAACGTTTCTGTTGATTACAGTCGATTAAGGGAAATCATAACTCTTTTACTCAGGACCCCTACGTTGCTCTGGGATGCTAGACATTAAATTTCAAGTAATGGCATCATTAAAGTGTTCCACGATCCTAAGGACACTTAGAGAGAGAGGTGTGGGAAAGTATTTAGAATGAGTGAACTGGAAGGAGTCAAGTCTAAAGAAAGTTACTGAAAATGCTAGGCCTTTTGGTTTGGTTGGTTTTTGGGTTTTTTTGGCCAAGCCTGAGGCATGCAGAAGTTCCCAGGCCAGGGACTGAACCTGAGCCACAGCAGCGATGGCACTGAGTCCTGACCCGGCTAGGCTTTTCTTAAAAGCAGAAGCCCACTGCTGTCTTTTCCAAAGGTGCTACTGAAATAAGACAGATGTGGAGTTCCCGTTGTGGCTCATCGGTTAACGAATCCGACTAGGAACCATGAGGTTGCGGGTTCGATCCCTGGCCTTGCTTAGTGGGTTAAGGATCCAGCATTGTACTGCAGTGTAGGTCGCAGTCACGGCTCAGATCCCGAATTGCTATGGCTCTGGAGTAGGCCGATGGCTACGGCTCTGATTAGACCCCTAGCCTAGGAACCTCCATATGCCGCAGGAGCGGCTCAAAAAATGGCAAAAAAGACAAAAAATAAAATAAAATAAAATAAATAAGATAGATGTGAAGAGAGTGCATCTACAGAGCAGAAGAGATGGAAAAAGGTAAGATGGGGGTTGTGGTCCTAATTTTCCGGAAACTGGGGTTCCTAGAAGATGCTGCGCTATTCAATTCTATTTCTTTTCTCTATTTGTATTTTGCATTCTGTCAAGATTTAGCAAAGTGATACGTGGTTATGGGAAGAAGCAGGGAGCACCCCGTGCCTGCCAGGGCCTGAGGGCTGGATTGCTTTAGAGGGTTATTTAACCCCTCACCACAGGGCAGCACTGTGAACTCGACGCACAAGCCCAAACTGCAGCACCTGGGTCCTTAAGTCACCTCCCTTAAAAACGAAGGGATGGCATCTGCAGGCCATCAGATCTTGAAATACTTAGATTCCAGAGAACATGTCTCCTTGAAAACAGGCAAAGATGCCTAGCGCCATACATCACTAGGAGCAGGAATAGGCAACTGGGTGAAATAATTTATCTGAAACCTCATGCAGCGTAATCCAAAAACTCTTGAGTATCCTGTTATACACCCTAGTTAGATGAAATTATCATCTAGACAATTTTCTTAAAGAAGATTTCATTAAACTTGAAAATCATCTAAATACCTGATAGGACTTTTTAAGAAAATTACATTTGAAACTACCTGCAGCTCAGATCTGGTCCCTGGCCCAGGAGCTCTGTGTGCCACAGAGTGGCCAAAAATGGAAGGAAAAAAAAAAAAAAAAAAAAAAAAACCTGGGAGTTCCCCTCGTGGCCTAGCATAAATGAATCTGACTAGCATCCATGAGGACGCAGGTTCAATCCCTGGCCTCGCTCAGTGGGTTAAGGACCTGGCATTGCCCTGAGCTGTGGTGGAGGTTGCAGACGAGGCTCGGATCCAGCCTTGCTGTGGCTGTGGCCTTGGTCAGCAGCTACAGCAGTTCCAACTAGACCCCTAGCCTGGGGACCTCCATATGTTGCTGGTGTGGCCCTAAAAAGACAAAAAAAAAAAAAAAACTAAACATAAAAAAAAAAAAAATCAATAAAAATAAAAGTACCAAGATCATATTCTAGAACCAGGCAATGGCTTCAGAAACAATAAAAGTATATAGACTAAAAAAAAAAAAAAAAAAGTAATGATATCTTTGAGGAAAAACAATTCTTTGTCTAAAAGTTGTCCACTAGAAAGTTCTCTACACGAAGCAAACATGTACAGCCAAAATGGAAACCCAACAGTATGGTTTATTTAAGACCCAAGCAACTGAGACCAGTTAGCTGAGATTCACTGAAAAGTCTGTATTCTAGACTAAGCTTTCTGGGCTTATCCAAGAGGAAAAAATGAGACCAACATATTAGACCAAAGAGAAACTAAGCTATAGTAATAAAATTTTAAACTTTTAGCAGGAAACAGAGCGTGGAAGAAAATATCTGCAAGTTGTGTAGAAATGCAGTCTTCACTCTCTCACACACACGTGTGAAATCTATCTACTCTACAAACATCTCTTGCAGCAGGATAGGTATGAAAGCCCTGTGGGCATTTTCCTGGAACTGTGACAGGCGTATCTGCTCAAGGCCTCGAAGAGGTGCCTTGGTCCTACGCCACCCTCCATCTCATCTGCGGTCAGAGACCCCCGCAAGGAGGTGGAGCAGGAGAAGCAGAAAGGCGGAGGAAGGCAGAGAAAGGAGCAGGAAGGCGCCCGGAAAGGGAGGAAGGCGGAGGAAGCCAGTGGTCCAGGGGCGACTCACCTGAAGCCCCGCCCACTTCCCGGTCTTGCAAATTTCAGTTCCTATCCTCCCAGGAGACAGACAAACCCCACTTAGAAATGCTCTTCTGGACACAACACCATCGGTGCGAGATCCCTGGCTTTGAAAATCAGCAAGGAGTTGCCCGTCGTGGCACAGCGGCAACGAATCCGACTAGGAACCTTGAGGTTGCGGGTTCGACCCCTGGCCTTGCTCAGTGGGTTAAGGAGCCAGCATAGCCCTGAGCTGTGGTGTAGGGATCTCAGACGCGACTCCGATCTGGCGATGCTGTGGCTGTGGTGCAGGCCGGCAGCTTTAGCTCCAATTAGACCCCTAGCCTGGGAACCTCCATATGCCGCAGTTGTGGCCCTAAAAAAGACAAGACAAAAAAAGAAAAGAAAAAGAAAATCAGCAAAAGCAAGCAAAATCCTTGCCATCCTACCTCATTTTCCAGAGAAGACAGTGTAGTTAGCCAACGTTCCCCTCCCCGTTCATTTCAGAGCGCGCCTGGCGGTTCGAGGTATACACGTACGCGAGGGGTGGCCCAGACCCCGGTGGGCTGGTCCCCGCTGCGTCCTCTGCTCTGATTGCCAGCCCTGCTGGCCTTTCTCACCACCCAAGGCTAGATCTTCTTGGGTGCCTGGTCTCCTCAACTGCACGGCGGCTCTGGGCAGAGGCGTCCTCCCTCCCAGAACTACTACGTAGTGACAGACACATGGACAGAATCCATACATGCTGGCAGGTTGAGAGGTAAACAGCCGGTGGACTAAGAACCCAGCACCACTCGACGTCTGCTAAGCAAGCACCTCACACCGTTACTCAACTCTCTCAAATTCCTCTGCTTCGGAGTCAAAGACGGCAAGGCCCTGTGCTCAGTGTCACCCAACCAGGAAAATGACAGGCCAGGCATGAGTCCAGGTCCGTCTGAGGCCAAGGGCAGGTGTTTACACTGAGGTAAAGAGCCACCTTTATTTGTGGTGGTTTGGGTTTTTTTGTTCTTTTTTTTTTTTTTTTTTTTTTTAACTTTTCAGAAAATATTTAGTTCCAGCTAGAACTCTGAAGCTGGAAAACCATTCCCCGGACTTGAGAGTTTACATCTTATCACAACAGATGCCCCTAAAGTGACAGATCCCGGATGGCAAGTAAATTTCCAGAGGGCATGCATCTGAGCAAGCCCCTGGGGAGAAGGTGTGACATGCCGCGTCATGCTGAGCAGGCCCTTTTCTGAGTTCAAGTTCTTCCCCAAGTTTTCAACTTCTGTTGCCATTTACCACCACCACCCCTCCCCCTCCAGTTTCTCTTCTGCACAGCCCCAGTTGCCAAACACGAGGCCCTGCCTTCTGCAACCTCTCTTCCCTCACCCAGCCGGTCTCCCCAGAAAGAATGTCAGCTCCCTCAGCCCCCTTCTTCCCACCGGCTGAAACTGCCTCACTTTCAAGCCAGGCTGGTGGAGGAGTCCCCTCGGAAGGAACACATCTATTTTGCTTTCCGCACCTAGACTCACCCCCTCCTTTAAAATGACTACTGAGCTCAGCAAAAAGCTACTCCCCAAAAACCTCGACCAAGAGTCCAAAGTAAGTGTCATCGGTAACTGAGAAACATCCTGCAATCGAGCCATCAGAGCCAGCAGGGAACGGTGACAGGACAGAAGTCACATACGGGGCAAAGGACTTGAAGAGGTCTTGGACTTTAGAGGGAATGCTACGGCTGGAATATGCCCTGGATGTGGACAATTCATCTCACCACACGGGCTGAGCCCACGGGCTCGAGACCACCTGCCCGACTCTAATCCCACAGCCTCTGCCAAAGCTACACTGGACTTCGGCGGGCAGCGTGCATCTGCTCCGCGGCACAGAGGTTCCATTTTTGCCTCATCTGGTTTACATTTCATCATATCCCAAAAGGTGTTGGCAGATCACCAATCAGAGGAAAGCACACACAAGCAGCGTACTGTCAAGCAGCCCAGAGACGGCAAAGCGCTTCCACGTTCCCAGACCGCTCGGCCAAGGCCACGTGGCCAACCCACCGCGGTCCACACCGACCAACCCAGGGGCAGCAAGGAAGGAGCAGATGTAATGGGCCGGCACCACTGCCTAGAGTTCAGAGAGCTTCCTGAAGAGAAACACAGAGCCACCCCCACTGACAAACGCCTGTCCAAAAGAGAGAAGTCACCAGAAAAGGCCCGAGGGCTACAAGCGGATAATCACTCCCAACCCTCCAACACGGGTGTCTTCCGCCACCCCCCTCGGGCTTTTACACACATCATCCCTGAATGTCTGCAAAATGTAATTTGGGGCTCTTTCAGATGTTTCAAAAGTGAACATCTAAACCCAAGTACACAGAGTTCAATGACAAAGCATGTCGTATGCCCCACCCGTTAAGGCAAAAAAACCAAAACCCTTAGAAAACTGAGACCCTTCCCTCCAGCACAAAACTGCTCCGTGCACTTTCAGTCTGCCCTCCTTCTCACCTTCGGCCACACTCTTCTGAAATATATCCTACTTCTCTCACTCCCTCTGGGTCGTGGGGTTTCGGGAAAATGATCATGTGGCTATTAAACATTTTATCACTGGCCTACCATCATCAGAATATAAAGCTGGAGAGAGGTACAACGAAATCAGCAACAAATGTAATACGTGTGCATGAAACTATAATTTGGCTTCCTTAAAAAATAAATAAATAAGTTGGTGCTATACAAACTAAATTCACAGAGCATGGTCACTGGCTGAGGAATATTTTTCTGAATCCAGGGTGAGCAGCAGGCACTCCTGTCCTGCCTCAGCGGTTAACGAATTTCACTAGCATCCATGAGGATGCAGGTGCGATCCCTGGCCCTGCTCAGTGGGTTAAGGATCCAGGGTTGCTGTGGCTGTGGTGTAGGCCGGGAGCTGCAGCTCTGGTTCGATTCGACCCCTAGCCTGGGAAGCTCCATAGGCCTCTGGTATGGCCCAAAGAAATAAAGAAAGAAAGAGTGGGCAGCAAACACGAAACTTTGGGGACGAGGGGAATGCGAAGTCTTTCCAACCTGAACATCAAAAAAGATTTCTCTGCTTTTTGGCCTGCATCCCAGTCCTCCGAGAGCTGAGAGAATCTTCAGGGAACATTTGGCTCATTACTGCCCCTTATCATTACCAGATAGTTTCTCAGCTCATACCTCCAGACCACCAACCTTCGAAAATCTGGAAGAGTCTCCTAAAATAGGAAGAGGAGAGTGGGGGGAGGGTGGGAACAGGCAGGGGAGGAGGAGGCCGTGGAAAGAGGCCGGGTTTCCAAAACGGACACTTGCAGCAGAAATGTCAAGAGCATAACGGAACCACTGTTGTCGATAATGTTCTCCTGCTGACCCCAAAAGAGAAAAAATCTGATTTGGCGTGATAAACCTGCACCCTGCTCTTAAGGTCGGGGGACACGCGTTAGACACAGCATGGCCAAAGCTTGTATAGGAAGTACTTCACTTCCTATTCTAACAAACCCACAAAGCTGTGGATAAAGATATGGGGCCAGCAAAAAAAAAAAAAAAAAAAAAAAAGCAAGGAAATGCCAGATATTCGTCTCTGGCTTTCCCTGGTAGCAGGAAGCCAGCTGTCTGGAAGCAAGGCTTTAAGTCCGCATGATACGCCGAGGCGCCAGGGGGTCGGCTGGGATGCTTTTAAAACCAGCATCATGAGTGACCGGCGGGGTCGTGGGAAATGGGGCGGGGAGTATCCCCTGAAAGGTGCCCACAGACGTGAGCCCGAATCCTGCCTGCCCTGACCGGCTCTGGACACACTTCATCTCTGAGCCCTGCCTCCCCAGGCTACACCAGGGCCTGGAGCAGAGAGCTTTTGAGAGACAACCCTCTAAGCGCTCATCGGGGCCAACAGAAGGACTGCTTAAAAACCGAGCTTACAGAAAAGAGGAGCTGGCTTGCTAAAACCTTCCTGAGGCACTGTTGTGGGACACGCTGCCTGGTCTGGGGACCACCTCCATGGAGCTGATGGAGCCAAAGATAGAGACCAGAGGGCTGGGGACACACACACACCAGCTGCCTCTGGGGTCTCTCAGGACAGGCACCCAGGTCCACCCAGCCCGCACCATGTAGCTACCAGCTGCCACCAGAACGGATGAATTTGAAATTGTGGGAAAGGACACAGGACACTTCCTCAAGAGCTTTCGCTGCACTGCAAGGCCGGAACTCTTAGCACCCAAACCTCCCACAAAGGACCGGCCTGCCCTCCCCCTGCTACACCGCATTTTTGTTTAGATCACCCCTGGGGCCAGGACGCAGGCCAGGATTTCAACCTGACACCCCGCTCTGTGGGCACCTTTTTAAAATCCGATGCTCTCATCCGCTGTTCCTCAAATGCATCAAGGAGGGTTCAATTACAGGCTAAACCTCCTTCTTAATTAGACGAAGCCTGAATCCAGCTGCCTTTAGCATCCACCCAGCCCAGGGCACAGAAATCCAACGTCAATGCTCCGTCCCCTAACGGCCCATCCCCAGTGTCCCCAAGCCCTCCCAGACCCAGGGCCCTTCCATCGGAGCCCTCACACCAAGACGGAGCCCTCACACCAAGACAAGAGCTGCTCTCCTAATTCCCGGCCGTCTGCTCAGCCGGGTAGTTCCTGATACTGATGAGGCCACCCCTGGGGGGGGGGGGCGGGGGGCAGCAGGGGGTGAGTTCTTGACAAAAGCCAGTGAGGTTGACACAGGAGAAAAGTCTCTGCTCTGAGGATGCTCAAGTGTCAGATTGGCACATACAACTCAGCACACCTAACACCTGGCTGGGGACAGGAAGCACAGCGCCAGGTCAGCTGTGACCTTTAGGCATTCATCTAAAAAGAACAGCAATTATATCCGCCACCCCCGTCCCCGCCCCCGCCCCCACCACACACTTTCGCCGAATGATCTGCAAACACTGTCACCCTCACCCGGTCTTTCCAGGGAGCCCCTAAAGTGGCTGCCCCCAACCCTCCCCATCTCTCAAAGTGGCAGCTCCATCCTTGCACCTGCTCCGAGCAAGAAGCCAAGCCGTCCTCTCACTTTTTCTCTCCTCACATCCCACATCCAGTCATCAGAGCAAATCCCATCAGCTCCACCTTCGAAGTATCTGGAATCTGAACCCTCTGCACCACCAGCCTCGTCCAATTGGTTGCAAGGTCTTATCTGGTCTCTCAAACTCCCAGCTGCCCGCCTTGGGCCGTCCTCACCCTGGGTCACGTCTCTGCTCAAAATCCTCCCAGGTTCCCACCTCCCCCGGAATAAAAGCCAGGGTCCCACCTGATGGCCCCTCCAGACTCCCCAAGCCTGTGAGCCGAGCTCCCCAGCAGCAGCTGATGGGCAGTCAGGTGCACAGCTCACCATCTCACTTCCTCTGTGGGCTCTGCCTAGAGAGACGTCAGGACAGCGCAGCCTACACAAAACGGCCCGGCCCACGGCTCCCCGCCCTGCTTCCCTCCTACCCTCCACCAAAGCCACGAGCTCCCAGCCTCATCTAAGGGATCAACAGAAGAGGCAGAGGAGACGGCCGTGCTGGCTTCTCACTTCTCACTGTTTGTGGTAACACTTCCGGCGGGACAGCAGGTGGAGGGGCCTGCGGGGAACCAAGAGGGTGACTCAGTGGAGACAAGCCCTTGTCACTTCTAGGAACCCACCTCTTCAGCCTGTCCACACTGGTGGTTTGGGTGTCAGCTGTGGGCCGGGGGCGGGGTGGGGTGGGTAGGGAGCCGGGAGGGCTGGGGAGCTGTTCTCAGTACGGAGACTAAGTATGTACCTGCTTTCAGGCCACAGCGAATCTTAGGGCCACAGATGAGTTTTACAGGCCATCAGGATCCCAGGGTCACCCCTGCCCCACACGGGCTCTCCACGTGCACCTGCGTGTCTTCCTACAGCCCGCGTGTGGGCGTGGGGACCAGTGACAGCGTTAATGCACAAAGGCTGGCATTGAAAAGCCAGCTCCCACGCTTGCTGCGCAGGCCGCCTACCAGCCACGGCCAAGGCCACCATTCCCTGTTCCCTGACTCCTTCATCTTTCCCTGGTCCCTCCAGGTCCCCAAACTAAACTAGAACTGGTACCTTCGCAATCTCTGATTTCTCCCGCCCCAGGCAACAGTGGCCCACAGGGACCTGCGCCCTCGCCCTAGGGGAGATACGCCCCCCTCACAGGCTCCAGGGATGGACAGATGCTCAAAGCAACACAAGAGACAGAAAAAGTCCAGCAAAGGTCTGCGGCCAACGTGAAGGGCGAGCTTCCTGCTCGCCGAGACTACAGAGACCGGGGTTTCCCTGCCCGTGGGGCACCCAAGCCCCGCTCCACTTACACGACAGAAAGAGCAGGCGTGAAACACACTCAGAAGCCTGGGCAGCGGTGGTAGCTGGTTTTTAAGCTAAACAGCAAGGTGACGCCCACACCAAGTGCGTTCACATCCAGCCCACCAGCCTGCATCCTTGCTCACAGTCCCCCTGGGATCCAGCCCCCACCCTGTCCAGACCACGGACACCCATGCAGGGGTCCTCGAGTGATGAATAAGCAGGCTCTCTCTTCTGCCCTGGATGGCAAACTGCTGCGGCCACCACCGGAAGGAGGGCGGTGCCAAGAACACGACGGGAAAGGGCCAGGGCCAGCCTGACATATGGCACCTGGCACCTGCGCAACCCCCACACCTCCTGTCCCCAAGCTCCTCCTTGGGTTGGCACTCGAGCTGGGCCTTCTCCTGCGCCCAGCTCAAGGAACTCTACGCGGACATCCTCAGAACCACAGAATTCTGGATGCAAAATGGACCGTCAGAGTCACAGAGTCCGGTGCTTTCAGAACTTTCCAGCTTGAGGGAGCCCGTTCTTTCTCAGCAGGAGTGGAGCGCCAGGCACAGGTCAGATAAAGAAGAGCTGCTTCGCCGAGGCAGAGCCCCAGGCACCGGTGGAGAGGCCGGGGGCAGAGCTCAAAGCCACCCTGACCGAAACTAACACGGAGCCTAACGTGCAGGCAGCAAGCGACCCGGGTTCCCCACATTTACGAACGCTGCGGGGCGCCCAGGGCACCGCAACAATGCACCTGCTCTCACACCCTCCAAAGGCGGTCAGCACCCTCATCTGACACGCAGGGAAATCAAAATCCTGGCAGGGCAGCCCCTGGCCAGAGCTCTTACAAGCTGTCCAGATTCAAAGGCAGGACAGCGCCCTCCTACGCAAGCGCCTCTCCCGCCTCTCTCGAAGGGGACACTGACTGCGCGCCAAAGAAGGGACCTGCCAGAGCCAGGTCCAGCATCCAGCCCTCCGGCCTCCAGCTGCAGGCAGGACACACTGTACTCTGCCCGCTGCCATCAGCAGGAGCCTAGCAGCTGTCTCCCAGCAGGCACAGGGCTGGGAGGGATGTTGGCAGAACAGAAGAGCACCTAAGACCAGCCGCAGAGACACAGCAGCCAGAGGAAGGCCCTGCCCGTCCCCGGCCTCCCGCCCACCACCCACCGCCAACAACAACTGCTCCCTGTCTCTCGGGCACGGCGGCCCAAGGAGGCACAGGTCCCAAAGGAGACTGATGGCAAAGAGCCCCGCAAGAAGCCCCGGGCATCACAAGGGCACCAGCACCAGGAAAATGAGATGACAGATGCCAGCAAAGGAACGGGGCCCAAGGAAAGAGAATTAAGAGAACCATCAGCACACAACTCTAAACTCGTCTTTCACGGGGTGACGCAAGCGGGGGCATCCAGGAACACAGAACAAGCAGCTGTGAATATACATCAACTGGAGACCGCACTTAAAAAAAAAAAAAAAAAAAAAAAAACAGAAAGAGTTGAAGAGCTTAGGAAGGACAGGAAGGAAAGAAGTGCAAGGCTGGGAGACAGAAGACATGCTTCTGGAACCCTGCCCAGAGGGGCAGCCAGATACAAAGTATGACAGACAAATCAAGCAGGACAAAGTACAAGTTACCATAAAGAAAAGCTGAACGGCACAATTAATGAAACTCTGACCCAAAAGAGAACATTTTTTCCATACACACAGAACACTCCCACCCTGACTAGGGGCTAAGCCACGCTTTCACCACATTTACTGCCCACAATGGGGGGGGAAATTCCATTTACTGGGGGGAAAGAAGATTTGTTAAAAATGAGTGGGTCCAGGAAGTTTAAATCATTAGAACCTTGGGGTCCCAGAAGGAAAGATTTAGACGTGAAGAATGAAAAAACTAAGTATCAAAACCTAGGAGTAGCCGTGTACACAGGACAAAGAAACGTAAAGCTTTAAATTCATCTCTCAGTTGTGCAAACTGGGTTCAAAGACCTAAGCTTCCAACGAAACCCAGAAAAAAAGAAACATTAGGTAGACATGAGCAACAGAGAAGTTAATAAAATTTATTCATTTTAACTCGCTCAGAGTGAGGAGTTCCCTGGTGCCACAGCAGCTTAAGGATCCAGAATTGCCACCGCTGCAGCTCAGGTTCAATCCCTGGCCCCAGGACTTCCGAAGGCTACTAACGCGACCAAGAAAAAAAAATTCATGGTGATAGAGATGGTGAACAAAATAAAATGCTAGTTCTTTTGAAAAGACTAAAAAGGGTAAAAAAAAAAAAAAAAAAAACACAAACTTTGATAAATATGATTAAGAAAAAAAATGCAAATAAACATCAGCAATTTTTTAAAATTTACCTACAGATCCAAAAAGTATTTTCAAAAGTATAAGAGTAGCATGCTACATGTTTATATACGAGTATGTAACTAAAACGACAATTTCCTCGAAAAGCAGATTACCGAAATTGGCTCAAGAGAAGACCCAAAATCTGAACAGATAAATAACATAGATAAAACTGAACCCAGAATCAAAACTCCTCTCCCACCATACTCTACCTGCACCAAGGCATGAAACCCAGAGAGTTTTACTGGTAAGTTTTACCAAAATTTAAGGAAGCGGAAATTGCCTGTCCTATACGAGAGCTGTTCCACAGCATATAAAATACCAAAAGCTAACTAGCTCCTTCCACGAAGCAAACATTCTTGATACTAAACTCAGCCAAAAACAGTACAGCAAAGAAAATTACAGCCCGAGCTCACTTAAAAACACAGTTGCAAGCCTCCTATATAAAGTCCAAACTATAAAACTTCTAGAAACAAACAGAACAGAATATTTTTGATCTGAGAGGAGACCAGTGATTCTCAACTAGAGGTAGTTTTGCCCCTAGGGGTCTTTTTTTTTTTTTTTTGCTTTCTAGGGCCACACCAGGCTAGGGGTCTAATTGGAGCTGTAGCTTCCAGCCTACACCACAGCCACAGCAATGCATGATCTGAGCCGTGTCTGCGACCTACACCACAGCTCATGGCAATGGCCGGATCCTTAAACCCACCGAGCAAAGCCAGGGATCGAACCAACAACCTCACGGTTCCTAGTCAGATTCCTAGTTCCTAGTTTATGCTCTGCCATGACAGGAACTCCCCAGGGGTCATTTCAAATGTCTGAATGGGGAGGGGGTGCTCCTGGCATCTGAGGGGTAGAGACCAGGGGTGCTACTAACATTCCACAGTGCAAAGAACGGCCCCCAGCAAAGACTCAGCCAGGCCAAATGTCAAATGTGAGAAACTCGGGGACAGGCCAAGATTTCCTGGGCTACCAAAAGCACGAACCATTAAAAAAAAAAAAAAAAAGTTAAATTAAAATTCATCAAAACTAAGAAATATCTGTTCTTCAAAGGATATATTAAGAAAATAAAAAAGCAGGCCAAAGAAAGGAGGGGAAATACACATTCCACACACCTGAGAAAGGACCCGGAATCTACAAGAGTCCTTACGACACAGTAAGACGACCCCCAAAAAAGTGTGTTAAGAAATGAGAGGCAAAGGATTTTTTTTTTTTATAGAATCACTAGCCCCAGTGCTGCGACTTTAGTGAGTTCTCTCACCCAGTACAATGGCGTTTCATACGCCAAGATCGAAATAAAGATGAGCCATCTAAACTCTTTTACTCAGCCCCGCCTTTTAAACCCCTCTCTGTGAAACACTGATAAAAGTCGAGAAGCCCAATCAGGAACTCATTTCCTGGGGATGTGTCAGGACGCTGTTCTAAGAATGAAAGCCTGTGGTCTAGGAGTTCCCGTCATGGCTCAGTGGCTAACGAACCCGACTAGTATCCATGAAGACTCCGGTTCGACCCCTGACCTCACTCAGTGGGTTAAGGATCTGGCCTTGCTGTGGCTGTGGTGTAGGCCGGCAGCCACGGCTCCCATTCAACCCAACCTGGGAACTTCCATATGCTGAGGGTGCAGCCCTAAAAAGCAAAAATAAAAAAATAAAATAAAAAATAAAGCCCGTGGTCTAATGGATCCCAAATGAACCAAGCTTGGGCTACCCACACTCACGGTTGCAATAAATGTATACACACAAATGGATGTGGTCCAGGCTCAACATGTGGCCCAAATTAGGCATCCAAGCACCATTCCTTCCGGGGGAGAATCACAGGGGGAAAAAAAACATCCCCTTCAAGCCAGCAACTAAACCAACCTCAACTTCCAGCTGCCTTCATTAGGCTCTTGTCCTCAATATAATAAAAATTTGCCAGCATTTGTACCCAAACAATTAGAGGGAAACTTGTTCTGAATAAATGTGACTCAACCACCTCAAGCCATCCAGCCCCTGTGCTGTGTTATAACTGGTACAAACTGTTGAGTGAGCAATACTCACCGAGGGTGCTGCTGACACCTAAATAAAGGGTGGAAACCTACTACATTTACCAAGTATAATCCATGCACTACTTGGCCGAGCAGAGGGCCTTCTGATCACTTGCAGTGACTTGGCGTGGCCCGGCCTCTGCCCCCTCACCGCCTGCAGCAGTGGGTCCCTGCTGACCTTTGAACCCCAGCCAGCACAGCCTCCTCCAGGCCCCAGGCCTCTGAGCATGCCCGCCTCACTGACCTCCAAACTCAAGTGTCTGTGATGACACACCACCGCCCCAGCAACAGCTGAGGGATCGGGAATGACCAACTTCTCCCAGAGCACAGGGCGCACCGGCCCGCGGGACGCCTCAAGGACACACGCCCGAGGCCTGCCCGAGAACCAGGACTTACTTAAGAGCCTGAAGAGCCGCCCACGCCCTGGGAAGGTGGCCTTTGTCAGGTCACCCCACTCTCTCCCTCAGGCGGCTGCTGGGACGGCTACTCCACTGTTCCCTCCACCCTTTCCAAAAAACGAACTGCCCTGGGGGAGCACCCTGCCCCCTACCCTGACCCCAGGAGCATCAGAGCCACGCAAGTCCACTCAGGCACCTGCAGCAGGCCCCACTTCCCTCTGGGGGGCCCTAAGGGACACAGGTGCAAAGCACCCTCTTGGGCTGCGGGGAGCTGGGCTTGGGAGGAGAGGCCGCTTTCCCAGAACTCAGCGACCATGAGGAGGTACCACCAGAAGCTGGATGCGGTGTGGGCATCCCAAACGGGCAGCTGGAGGTGGAGGGGGGGCACCTACAAACTGCCCCGGGCACCAAAGCACCTCGAAAAGGAGAGTCTTCAATGGAAAAATGTGTTCCTCGCTACAAGCAACCAATTGACAAGCACTTGGCAGTGACCCTGTGTCTATGGGGACCGCCGCCACCGCCTCCGTCCACAAGCTGCACAAACAAACAGTAACAGCAGAAGTCTACTTCTCACACTCACTGTGAGACCTGGGGCACTCCTGACAGACAGACGCGCCCCTCGGTGGAATAACAGGCAACTGAACACATCCTGCTTTGGTGCTCCTTGGCCAAATTTTTCACACTGGATTCACAAAGATGTACGGTTCACGGTCCCGTTCAAATACGTGCTAGAGCCGAGGAACTTTAGCCAGTGTGACCTCATTCAAGTACATGTTTTTAACCAAAGTGAAGTCTTCAGTGTTTAAGCCAAGGTATCCATTTGAAATGGGAACAAACAGAACGTCGCCTTGCAGGGTTCAAAGGAGAGATTCTTAAATGTGGGTTCAGGAGATGTCTTGGGGCGAAGGCACAGAGCAGGAACGGGAGAGAGATGTGCCCAAGCCCAGCCAAAGGCACAGCCCCCTCGGAACACTGGCATGTGCTCAGTCGTGCCTGCACGTGACCATGAAAAGATGAATTTAAAGATACAATGGCCATTTCTTACTGGGCCAAGAGGCAGTGTTCCACCCGGAGATGAGGTCAGAAACCAGGTGCCAGGAGTTCGAGATGTGGTGCAGCGGAAACAAATCCGACTAGGAACCATGAGGTTGTGGGTTCAATCCCTGACTTCGATCAGCAGGTTAAGGATCCGGTGTTGCCGTGAGCTGTGGTGTAGGTCGCAGACGCGGCTCAGATCTGGCGTGGCTGCTGCGGCTGTGGTGTAGGCCGACAGCTGTAACTCTGATTCGACCCCCAGCCTGAGAACCTCCGTATGTCACAGGTGGGGCCCTAAAAAGCAAAAAAAAAAAAAAAAAAAAAAAAAAAAAAAAGAAAGAAAGAAAAAGAGACCAGGTGCCAGCACGACCACCCTAATGCAAAAGTGAGGGTCCCTGGGAGTTCCCTAGCGGTTAGGACTGGGCGCTTTCGGCAGGCTGGGTTCAATTCCTGGTCTGGGAACTGAAATCCCACACCAAAGCCCCTACACACTGGGGCCAAGACACACACACACACACACAGACCCCCCCCCCCCAATGGCAGGCCCCTGCAGCAGCCACAGAGTAAAGGTCTGCTCTGGAGACCAACTGTAGCCTAACTATTAAGAAAGCAATTCCAATTTGCTACCACCACCCAGACTTCGAACTAGCCTCACTGAACTAATTTCTTAAGGATGCGTTTGGTCACAGCTGCCATTATTCCAAAACTTCCTCCTTTAAATGTGGCAGCCTGACCTCATGTCAGGTGCTGCCCTTTTCTCTGTGTAACTGGGGGCTGCGGTGAGTACCTCTGCATCACAGGGCAGCTAACTGCCCTATAAACTGATGGGCAGAACTGCTCCCTCCCCCTCCCCCTCCCCCCCAAACAGGGGCCTTTAGTTTCCATTCTGAGCTGGGTCTCACTCTCCTCAGGGTACTAAGTTCTCCATGGTCTGAACTCAAGTGTGCTAATAAACCCATCTCTGATAGAAATGAAGAATTAGACCCCCCAAATCCCACCACAAACTCAAAATTCAGCTCCTAGCGGGCTAAACTTGACGTCATTCGGCCAAAAAACTGACCAGTGCCAGGGGTAACTGTTGACTGTTTGTTAACTAGTCTTTCAGAACTTTTCACCCTGGTTTTTTTTTTTTTTTTTGAACCAAAGTTTAAAAAATAAATAAAACCTGGATTTTCCACCCTCCTCAATAGTCCAGAGAAGGTTGGTTCGAAAATTCTCGGAATTGGCCCTTCCCCAGCCCCAGGACTCCCAGCCATGGCAGGACACTAAGAGTCCTCATTGGGACGAGCGATTATACAATCATGGTTCCCAGAGCAAAAGGCTCCACTAGAATAATCCACCCGGAGACAATGACATCATGTGAGCAACTAGACAGGAAGTTAGGCTCGGAGAAGTGAAGGGTGAAGCCTTGAAAGCCAATACTGGACGATCGCCCTCCCATTCTCTGATCAAAAACAAAACAAAAATTTTTTTAAAAGTCCCCTTCTCCAAAAAAAGCTACTTTAAAGAGAAAATAGAAAACCCACACGGAGGAAATAAGTCAGTAAGTGAAACCAAAATCCCTCAACTCCATGGCCATCATGCGGGTGAGTCAATCCGCACTAAAGGGCCCCTCCAAAGCCCCGCTGCTGGAACTTGGAGGAAAACGTGGAGCGGGAACAAAGCGCAGCTGTAGTTCCTGCGTCCTCCCAACTTTCGCAGGCGCACCGAGGGGCGTGAGGGTGCCCGCAGTGTGTCACCCGGGCGGGTCGCGGCAGCCGGCTGTTCCTACACAAAGCCACTCCTGACTTAGTGACAGCCACAAGTGGCCTGGCGACGGACCCCGATCAGAGGCGGAACGCCCCTTCCCCCGCGCCCCCCCGCCCGCGCGCACGACCCCCGGTCTCTTATCCTGCCCCGCCGTGCGGGCAACTTTCCCTCGGGGACCAGAGGACTCAAGTCCGGGCCAGAAGCGACTCCAGGACCCCAGTCCCTCCCCGAGCGCCCCGGCCCCCAACCCCGCCCGCCGCGTGCCAGGGCACCGCGAGCGAAGCCTGAGCCCTGGAGGGCCACCCACCTGCACAGCTCGGGGAACTCGGTGCCCTGGGTCCCGGTGGCCCTCGGGGCCCAGACCAGTAGCAGCAGCTGCACCAGGAGCAGGGAGCGCAGCCGGTAGCCGGCTGGCGCGGGCCCCAGGTGGGCGCTCCGGCCGGCAGCGGCCCCCATCGCGCCGGGCCCGGGCTGCAAGGCGGGCGCAGGGCGAGCGGCGCGCGGCTGCCCGGGGCCTCGCCGGAGACGTGGTTGAGCCGCCAGGGCGGAGACGAAGAGGAACACAAGAAGAGCGGGAGCGGGGCGGGAGCCCGAGGGGCGCGCGGCTCGTCTGGGCTCGGCGGCGGCGGCGGCGGCGGCGGCCCCCGAGCCGGTCACGTGACCGCCGCCCGGCACCGCCCCCTCCCCCGCCCCGCTCACATGACTCCCTTGTTCAGGTGATCCCCGCCCGCCGGCTCCGCCCAGGCCCGGTCACGTGAGCGCGGCGCGCGCTGGGCAGGAAGCAGCCGGGCAGGGGCGCGGGCGCAGGTGCGGGGCCGAGGCCTGCGTCCCCGCCGCCGCCCCGCCGGGACCCGGCCCCAGCTTCAGTTTCTCCAGCGCGCACTCTGGGTCGCGGTGCGGGTGCTTTCCAACTTGGAGTCACTGCTGCTCACCCTTGACAGACAGGGAGGGGAAAATAGGGCTCAGAGTTAAGTGCCGTAAATGACACCGCAAAGCCGCGCTGCTCAGGATCCCTGACGAATGGGAGCCCACTTTTCTTGCCCTGCGCAGCCAAAGCGCGGAGCCCTGCGCGGGGCTTTCCAACCACTGCCCAGCAGAGCCTCTCAGCCTTCTGTGGCGGGTGTTAATTCCCAAGCGTGGGCTTTTCCGATAAGGAAGGCTGCACGAAAATAGGAACTTGAAATGTGAAGAAGGCAAAGGTCTAACTATCAAGCAAGTACCCCTCGATACAACTTTATTAATTTCTCTACTCAGCTGTTTTGTTAGACTCATGCTATGTGAATGAGTCTTAGCTAGACACAGTTGAAGTAAAAACGCAAATCTGAAAAGACGTGAACTCAAAAAGTTTACCTTGGAGTCCCTGTTGTGGCACAGTAGAAACGAATCCGACTAATATCCATGAGGATGCGGGTTCCATCCCTGGCCTTGCTCAGTGGATCTGGGATCGCAGGTTGCTGTGGCTGTGGCGTGGCTGGCAGCTGTATCTCCTATTCAACCCCTAGCCTGGAGACTTCCCTATGCCATGGGTATGGCCCTAAAAAGAACAAAAACAAAAACAAAAACCTTATACAGAATAATCGCGATGGTAACAGCTCACCTTTGTTTGCTGCTTACTCTATACTAGACACTGTGCTAGCACTTACCCAGCGTAAACCAGACGCTTTCCTATAAATGAGGACTGGGGAGGCACTGAGATGAGAAGTAACTTAACCAAAGCCATTGAGATGCCACAAAGCAGGAATTCAAACACATACAATGATAGCTAACATTTACTGAGCAGGTAATTCTGTGCCAAATACCATTCTGGTGATTTATCTTATTTAATCCTAACACAATCCTATAAGATTACAGGAGTATCTTTATAGCACCTATTTTAGAGATAAGGAAACTGAGGCATAGATTAAAACACGTGCAAATCACAGGGGCTAGTTAAGTGGAGAAGCCAGGGTTTAAGCCTAAACTAGACGGTCCCTGAGCCTGTGGCTTAGCCACATGCTATATTGCCAAAGAGGAATATGGCCCAAAAAAGGAACGTTGTTGGAGTGGCATCCTGAAAGTGTTCATATTTTGCAACTCCGGTGTTGCTATAATTGATCTCTGGCGAAGATCATCAGTGGAAGCTAAAACCATCGAGTGAAAAATAATTGCAAACCAGAATACTCACTTTGTTCCCAATTAAAAATACATATATTGGAGTTCTCTTCGTGCCTCAGTGGTTAACGAACCCCCCCCCCCGACACACACACACACACACACACACACACACACACACACACACACACACAACGGAAAGATCTGGTGGAACCTTAGTGATTAAAATTAGTATCACCAATATTTGGAAAAACTAACATTCTCTGCTTCCTAAAGTGATGCAATGAAAAATACTGCTAAAGGACCATATTTAAAAGACGGTATAATCATGACTCAGATACAAAAGTAAAGTGAGTATGTGTCAAAGCTATTACCTAACTCATGGCAGCGAGAATCTTTAACATGTTCCAGCTGGTTTGTTCCTAAGAGACTCCAAAGGCAATCAACGTGTAACACTGTACAGTCAGGACTGCTGATGTTACGTTGCCTAATAGATGGAAGATTAGACGATACCCTCAGGTCAAATGGATGTTGAAAGAACACAATTTGCATTTCTAAAGAAAAGAATCCTAGCCATTACCATTAGTATTCCACAGTTTATAGAGTTGTAAAATAGCTCAAAGACAATGAAAGGCACAAAACCCCATGGTATCAGATAACCCACAAAGTTGCATTATTCGGCAACTAGTTTTACAGTGATATTACCGAATACTTTTGCTCCATTTCAAAGTCTTTCACAATTTCCTCCTAGAGTACACACTATCATTCTTGCCAACATATTTAACCTAAATATAATAAAAACAAAACAATCAGGAGTTCCCTGGTGACTCAGTGGGTTAAGGGTAGGCGTTGTCACGGCTGTGGCTTGGGTTCAATCCCTGGCCCGGGAATTTTTGCATGCCGAAGGTGCATCTAAAAAATAAATACATAAAATTAAACCCAGATTGTGAAACATTCTGTAGGAAAACTGAACTGGACAGTTCAAAAATGTCTGTGCTTGGAGTTTCTGTTGTGGCACAGTGGGTTCCTGATCCGGCTTGTCTCTATGGAGGCACCGATTGGATCCCTGGCCTGGCGCAGGGTTGCTGCACCCCTGTTCAGGTTCCATCCCTGGCCCGGGAACTTCTGTATGCTGTGGGTGCAATAGAAAAATAAAAAATAAAAATAAAAGTGTCAGTGCTCTAAAAAACCTCCCCCCGGAGTTCCCGTTGTGGTGCAGCAGAAACGAATCCCACTAGTATCCATTAGGATGCAGGTTCGATCCCTGGCCTCACTCAGTGGGTCAGGGATCTGGTGTTGCCATGAGCTGTGGTGTAGGTCACAAATTCAGCTGGGATCCCGAGTTGCTGTCGCTCTGGTGTAGGCCAGCAGCTGTAGCTCCAATGTGACCCCTAGGTGGGGAACTTCCATATGTTTTTTAGATGCGGCCCTAAAAAACAAAGTAAAATTTTAAAAAATTTTAAAAACCCCACCCCTTCTATCCTCTCCCCAAAAGCAAGAGTAAACGACAAAGGTCAAATCTGGCCAAATGGCTGTTTTGTAAATAAAGTTTATTGAATGTAGCCACCCACTCATGGATTGCCTATGGTGGCTTTTGCCTACAATGACAGAATTGACTGCTTGCAACAGAGCCCACAGAGCCTAAAGTATTTTATCATCTGGCTTCTACAGAAAGTCGGCCAACCATTGTTCTAGATCACAGTTCTTAGAAGTGTGGTACTTGGGGAGTTCCCGTTGTGGCCTAGTGGTTGACGAATCCGACTAGGAACCAAGAGATTGTGGGTTCGATCCCTGGCCTTGCACAGTGGGTTAAGGAGCCAGCATTTGCCGTGAGCTGTGGTATAGGTCACAGACGTGGCTCGGATCTGGCATTGCTGTGGCTGTGGTGTAGGCTGGCAGCTGCAGCGCAGATTAGACCCCAAGCCTGGGAATCTCCATATGCCTCGGGTGCAGTCCTAGAAAAGACAAAAAAAAAAAAAAAAAATGTGGTACTTGGACCAGCGGCTTTGGCATCACCTGCCGGCTTTTAGAAACGCCAGTTCATGGGCCCCACTCTGACCTATTGACTCAAAGTCTTTGGAGATGGACCCTGGAAAACTGCTGCCATAAGCTTACCAGAAGATTCTCATACCCACAAAGGAGGAGAGTGAACAGGAGAATGGTCTCATCCCTGGTCTCGCTGGAGTCCCTGGGCGGGGCTGCCAAGTGAGGGCCTTGGCTTCGCACAGGAAAGAATTCAAGAGCGAGCCAGAGCAGAGTGAAAGCGAGCTTGGAGACACACACTGTGCAGGCTGAACACACTCTGTCTGCGAAGGTAAGAGCAGACAGCAGGGTGTGGGGGCGGTGAGGATTTATGGGCTGGGTAATTTCATACACTAACAAGTGGGAGGATTATTCCAACTATTTGGGGAAGGGGCGGGGATTTCCAGGAATTGGGCCACCGCCCACGTTTTGGCTTTTTATGATCTGTCTCAGAACTGTCTTGGCACCTGTGAGTGTGTCCTTTAGCGTGCTGATGTGTTACAACGACTGTACAATGAGCCTCGAAGTCTGAGGATGTCACATCTTCCCCCTTCTTGGACGTAATTGCTCTACCAGTTTTTGTTGTAGCCTCTGTGTCTGTGTCATTTTTTCAACGGGTGTGCCCTGCCCCCTTCCCTCCTATTGTACCACTGCCTTGAATTGAAGGAGAATAAAGAGGCAAGACAACAAAATGTGATGCGTGACCCTTAATTGGGGCCCAGACCCCCAAAAAGGAAAGTGTAAGGGACACATGGGGATAATTGGGAAAACTTTAATATCAATCGTTTATTAGAAACTCTAGGGAGTTCCCCGTCATGGCTCAGTGGTTAACGAAACCGACTAGGAACGATGAGGTTGCAGGTTCGATCCCTGGCCTTGGCTCAGTGGGTTAAGGATCTGGCATTGCCATGAGCTGTGGTGTGGATTGCAGATGTGGCTCGGATCCCACATTACTATGGCTCTGGCGTAAGCCAGTGGCTACAGCTCCAATTCGACCCGTAGCCTGGGAAACTCCATATGCCAAGGGAACGGCCCAAGAAATGGCAAAAAAGACCAAAAAAAAAAAGAACCTCTAAAGTCAAATGGTAGAGGGCATAACTCTCTGGTATTTCATTATTTTTTTAATGTTTTTATTACAGCTGATTTGCAATGTTCTGTCAATGTCTGCGGTACAGCAAAGTGACCCAGTCATGCATATATATACATTCTTTTTCTCGTATTATCTTCTATCATGTTCTATCACGTGTGATTGGATATAGTTCCCGGTACTATACAGCAGGATCCCGTTGCTTATCCATTCTAAATGTGATTGTTTTCACCTGCTAACCCCAAACTCCCAGTCCATCCCACTCACTCCCTCTCCCCCTTGGCAACCATAAATCTGTTCTCTACGTCCATAAGTTTGTTTCTGTTCATTTGTGCCATATTTAAAATTCCACATATAAGTGATATCATATGGTATTAGTCTTCCTCTTTCTTTCTTCATAATATGAGAATTTCTAGTTCCGTCCATGTTGCTACAAGTGACATCATTTTGTTCTTTTTTATGGCTGAGTAGTATTCCTTTGTGTTATATTTCATTTAAATTTTGCAACAAGTCTTTGAGAAAACATACTTGGAGATGTTAGCCTTCATTCTGGACTACTAGCTTCCAGAACTGTGAAACAATACATGTCTATTGTTTTAAGCCACTCAGTTCATAGTACTTTGTGTTAGTCTCTTATGCTAAGCCCCATGTCACCAAAAGGAGAGTTAAGTGAATACCATTTTTGGCCATCCCAGAAATGGAACCTTAAAGTGATCACTGAGAAATCACTTCGTCAATTCACAGATTATTAAAATAGCTAAATTGTGAGTATCCTGAACAGGGGGTAGTAAGTAGCTGTGAGAATGGAAAGAGATGAAATAATGAGAGGAGAATTGACAGGATTCAGAAAATATTTGCATTTTTAAACATGACGCATGGAAAAGTGTCTAGACCAGCTCTATCCAATGGAATTTTCTGTGATGTTCTCGTCACTGTCCAATGCAGTAGCCGCTAGAGCCGCATGTAGCCATTGATAACTTGAAATATGGTTATTGAGACCGATGAGTTGAACTGAAAATTACATTTGAAAAAAAATTTTATTTGATGTTAATTATTATAAATTTAAATATAATTATAAATTTAAATCTAATGATAAATACAAGTAGCCCCAGTTGGCTAACAGCTACCGTATTAGACAATGCAGCATCACTTCTAGAACAAATTGCAACATCCTCACTTGAGTTGATCATGGGATAGTCTGAGTATCACACTGGCAGTGTGACTTCCTGGCCAGTGATCTGGGTTTGGCGGGATTGCTGTCTTTAGCAGTTAGTTCAACAGTTTGAGTATTTCATTACATTTTTCTCTAATCTCTTTGCGGATAGAAAACAATGGAAATGCTATTACTGGAGTTCTCATCATGGCTCATGGTAACCAACCCAACTAGTATCCATGAGGTTGCAGGTTCCATCCCTGGCCTTGCTCAGTGGGTTAAGGATCCGGTGTTGCCGTGAGCTGTGGTGTAGGTTGCAGATGCAGCTCAGATCCCACGTTGCTGTGGCTGGGGTGTAGGCCAGTGGCTACAGCTCTGATTCAACACCTAGCCTGGGAACCTCTATATGCCGCAGGAGTGGCCCTAGAAAAGACAAAAAAAAAGGAGAAAATGCTATTACTAGTCTTAATAAATATGGGTCTTATAAGGTAGGTACAATTAAGGCATGGGTCGAAATCATTAAGTGTCCTGAAAGTGGTCAAACTTCCGTCTCAACCTGTGAAGTCCAGTGTGGAGAAAATAAAGACCATATGTAAAAAATGATAGAAATAGATTGCAAAACGTAATTTAGGATTTAAACTTGAAAAAAGAAAGAGAGAGAGAGAAAGAAAGAAAAAGAAAGGGAAAAAAGAAGGAAAGGGAAAGAAAAAGGGAGAGAAAGAAAAGGAAAGAGAGAGAGAGAAAGAAAGGAAGGAAGAAAGAAATGAAAGACAGGAAAAGAAAAGAAAGAGGAAGGAAGGGAGGAAGGGAGGAAGTCTGGTCCCGGGAGTGCCTATCATGGTGCCACAGAAACCAATCCGGCTCGTATCCATCGGGATTAGGGTTTGATCCCCGGCCTCGCTCAGTGGGTTAAGGCTCTGGCATTGCTGTGAGCTGCACTCTAGATCGAAGATGCAGCTCAGATCGCCAGTTGCTGCGGTTGTGGTGTAGACTGGCAGCTACAGCTCTGACTCGACCCCCAGCCGGGGAACCTCCACATGCTGGTGCAGCCCTGAAAAAAATAGCAATCCCCAGGTGTGTCTGCCGTGTTGAGGTCATCTGCTGATGGGCCTGCCGTCCCCTGAGGCAAGTGACCCTGCCAGCCCCAACGAACTCTTTGCTGTTGTAACTTCCTTGTTTCTCCCCCCTTCCGTCCTTAGTCTCTCATTTGCTGGCTTCTCAGAGCTCTTCTCTGCCTGCTCGGTGGGAAGCTGTGTGCTTCATGAATCACTGAATGAAGCCAATGAGATCCTGCCCATTTCCTCAGCTGAATTTTGTTTAACATTCTGACAGCAGGCCAAGTCCATGAATACCCTTCGCCCATAAGAGGACAGATCCAGGCTTGGAAGCCAGTTGCTCCAACCACGACACTGTTGTGAAGGCCCAGTCTCCTTCCACCTGACAATTGGCCTGGCTCTGGAGACTCGAGCTCAGTGACACGAGGAGAGGTCTACGTTGCTTCGAAGGTGTCCCTGCCTGGGGTCTAGAGCAATGAGAGCTGCTGGTAAAGCCATCAGGTGTCACTTTGGAGTGTAAGCCACAAAACTATCAAAATGGTGGTTCCTGGAGGTCTCTCTGAAACTCGAGGAGAAACATGCAACAATGTGCCTAAAACTTTTTTTTCTCTTTTTAGGGCCACACCTGTGGCATACGGAGGTTCCCAGGCTAGGGGTTGAATGGGAACTGCAGTTGCCCGCCTACACCACCGCCACAGCAACACCAGATCCTTAACCCACTGAGCAGGGCCAGGATTGAACCTGAATCCTCATGGATCCTAGTGGGGTTCATTAGCACTTAGCCATGACGGGAGCTCCCCAAAACTTTTAAACACCCAGAGAATAGCTTAATTCTACCGAGAAACCATCAAGGCATATTGTCATTCCTTTGGGATATTTCTTATCCCCTATTATGGGGATAAATAAAACAATCTGTTTGCCAGAGTTCCTGTTGTGGCTCAGTGCGTGAAGAAACCAACTGGTAACCTTGAGTATGCAAATTCAATGCTTCGCCTCGCTCCATGGGTTAAGGATCCGACCTTGCCACAAGCAGGGGCATAGGTCGCAGATACGGTTCAGATCCAATGTTGCGGTGGCTGTGGCATAGTCTGGTAGCTACAGCTCTGATTCGACTCCTAGCCTAGGAACTTCCACATGCAGCAGGTGCAACCCTTTAAAAAAGAAAAAAAAAAAAAAAGTTTGCTAAGAAAACTACCTGTATAGTAGATAGTACTAGCAAATCGAAGTTATCAATTTCTTGAGATACTGATGATGTGTTTATGTAAGAGATCCTGTAGGAGAATGTCCTTGTTCTTAGGTGACACGTGCTGAACATAAAGTGTCATGATAGCCACAACTTGCCAAGGGTTCAGAAATTTTTAGATGGAAAAGTTTCTAACACGTAGAGATAGAAAGCAGATGTCAAAAACCTTAACAACCGGGAGACGTCGTTGCAGAATTCAGCAGGGCTCTTGGACTCTACTTTCCACTTTTCTGCAGCTTTGACACTTTTCAAATGAAAGGTGGGAAAGAGACCCCATCGTGGAAGGGATGGCATGTGGGTTGAGCCTGGAAGGATGGAGGAAGGGCGGGAGATGGAGGTGGGACATTGCAAACAAGGAGCACAGCAAGAGCAAGGAACAGATACAAAGAGACAGACACTGTACACCGAACAAGGCCTTTTGCTTGAGTAGAAACCACATGGGAACAGAAGAGAAATTTGGCCAAAGATTGTGCTGCATCCTGGGCTTATAGCATATGAGCCTCCCCTCAAATCATTCATGGCTTAGTAGGGGAAGTTGTCTGTGTTAAAATCAATTTGGAAAGATTGTATAGGAGTCAGCTCCTATAGGATCTTACGTGGTCACCTAAGAAACTGAGATTGAACTGAATATAAAGCGAGGAACCATAATGTCTGGCAAAATAATCTTTATAGAGACTCACTGTGTGTCAAAAATCACTCCTGGGTTATACCAGTTACTCTTTCCAGCAATCCTCTGAGCAGGGTAATCCTATCCTCATTT
Source organism: Sus scrofa (assembly GCF_054392235.1). Lineage (NCBI taxonomy): Eukaryota > Metazoa > Chordata > Mammalia > Artiodactyla > Suidae > Sus > Sus scrofa. Next base: position 7,509,801 of record NC_139383.1, read on the forward strand.
AAAAGATGAGGGATTCGGGCTTAGGGAAATTAAATACCGGAGTCCCCGATGTGGCTGAGTGAAAAAGAATCTGACTAGCATCCTTGGCCTCGCTCAGTGGGTTAAGGATCCGGCGTTGCCGTGAGCTGTGGTGTAGGTCGCAGATGCAGCTAGGATCTGGCATTGCTGTGGCTCTGGCGTAGGCCGGTGGCTACAGCTCTGATCTGACCACCAGCCTCGGAACCTCCATACCATATGCTGAGGGTACAGCCCAAAGAAAGAGAGAGAGAAAGGAAGGAAGGAAGAAAGATTAAATGCCTTTCCCAAGGCCACACAGATTTAAGAACTTTGATGTGAATGATATGATCTGGTACAAAAGCAATGATTTTAATTCATAAACTTCCTTCTCTTTGGGAGATTTGGAGCATATGAGAGATAGAGGGAGACGGTTTGCAGGTAGACTTCGGGAACATCCATCTCGCTGCAGGATGAACGAGAAGCTGCTTTAGTAGAAAACTCAAGAAAGGACTTCCCCTTGTGGTGCAGCAGAAATGAATCAGACTGGTATCCATGAGGATGCAGGTTTGATCCTTGGCCTCGTTCAGTGGGTTGGGGATCCTGCATTACCATGAGCTGTGGCGGCTTGGATCCCTGGTTGCTGTGGCTGTGGCGCAGGCGGGAAGCTGTAGCTCTGATTTCAACCCCTAGCCTGGGAACTTCCATATGCGCGGGTGCGGCCCTTAAAAAACCAAAAAATTTTAAAAAGCACAAGAATTAAGGTGACAAAAGAGACAGCAGAAAGCCTCTCACCCTTCCCCAGGAACACCAGTTTCCCACTGGGTTGACACCTGGCCCAGAGTGGAACTCGGGTCTCGTGACTTCCTAGAACACAGGTGTCCAGTGACTCCCTGTGGCAGTGGCCGTGGGAAGAGAGGAGGGTGGGGCTGCCATGCAGCCTTCCAGCAGGCATTCCCCTTCCTTTGCTGGCAGAGCCCACCTCTCGCCAAGGAGGCTGAAGGTGTGAGACCCTTGCAACAGAGCCCTTCTTAGAGCCAGAGGGAGGGCGTGTGTCCCAATGTCCCTGACCCTGGACATTGATGGGAAGTCTCCCGGGATTTTCTGCAAAATCTTCTCTCCAGTGTGTGATGCGAAAGAAGTGCCCCACCCCAACTTTTCTTTTTTTTTTTTTCTGGAAGCAGTACTCTCTGTATAAAGCACTTGAAGCTGCTACAGCCCCTGCCGCTCCGATCGAAGAACGGCGAGCACGGTGGGAAAAAGAGAGAAACCCTCGGGGTCTGCGCTGATGTTGCTGACCGCTTCACCCAAACCCTAGAACTGGCCAGTGTCTGATCATTAGCTTTGTGACACTAAATTACGCTGTGTTAGCTAATCATTTATTGCCTCTCAGCTCCACGCGTACCCTTCAATATACGCTATGTTGTGTACAAAGGGATTCTTGTAAGCAGTTCTCCTCCCAGTGGGCATGATGTTAAGCTTTCTGAGCAGAACACACTCTGGAGGGAAGTCTCGAGAGAAGAGATTCTCTTGCTATTTCCAGCAGGTCCACTGGTGGCCGGCCACCTGCTCCCCTGCCTGCGTATAGCAAGGGGACCTATTGCAACTACGGACCAGCTCCAGCGTGGCCACCCCAGGGAACTCCTCCGCCATTCAGTGAGCTGAACTGCACGTTCTCCAGTGAGATCTGAACCTCTTCCAAGCTGGTCCTCCCTTGGTTTTTGTTTTGTTTTTTTTTTTGTCTTTTTGCCTTTTCTAGGACCGCTGTGGTGGCATATGGAGGTTCCCAGGCTAGGGGTCAAATTGGAGCTGTAGCCACCGGCCTACGCCACAGCCACAGCAATGCAGGATCCGAGTCACATCTGCGACCTACACCACAGCTCACGGCAACGCTGGATCCTTAACCCACTGATGGAGGCCAAGGATTGAACCCACAACCCCATGGTTCCTAGTCGAATTAGTTAACCACTGAGCCATAACGGGAACTCCTGGTCCTCCCTTGGTACCAGCCATGGGGTACCAGGTAGAGTTCCTTTGTTTATCTATTTACATGGCCATACGCATGGCATGTGGAAATTCCCAGGCTAGAGATTGGACCTGCACCATAGCAGTGACAACGCCAGCTCCTTAACCCACTGTGCCACCAGGGAACTCTTAGAGTTCCTTTATATCTTATAGCTACTCTTTTGCCATAGATAATAATTCTTCACATTGAATGTCCCCTGTTTCTATGCTCCAATTGGACCCTGACTGCTACATCATGCTTGGTTAGATTTTGTATTACTTATAGCCCACAGCATGCCAACTGACAGCACAATGAAATGCTGGGCAATTGGTTGGACAGGAAGGACAGAAAAGAAGACATCAGCAGAGTTCCCGCTGCTGCACGGTGGGATCAGCGGCATCTCTGCATCGCTGAGACACCGGCTCAATCCGCAGCCCAGCTCAATGGGTGAAAGGATCCGGCGTTGCCACACCTATGGTCGCAACTGTGGCTCAGGTCTGATCCCTGTCCCCAGGAACTCCATAGGCCAAGGGGAGGCCAAAAAAATAATAATAATAAAGAAAGAAAGAAAGAAAAGAAAAAGAAAAAAGAATAGAAAAGGAAAGAAAAGAAGGCATCATGACGATTGAAATTCCTAGACTAGAAAGTTGGTGCTGCCAAGAACAGAAAACGGGAGCAGAAGAAGAAAACGGATTTGAGGAGAAAGATGCTGGTCTCCCTGTGCCATGATGAGTCTGAGGAATATCCAGGAGGAGGCTCCTGGTGGGCACTGGTGATAGGGCACTAAGCATGGGCCGAAGTCGAGCCGGGAGTAATCACAGGGGCCGTTTGCAAGGACAGGTGTGCCGGCGATGGAGGGAGACTGGACATCCCAAAGTGAATGAAAAAGCCCGGGCAGAACGAGAGGAATTCTTGGTGCATTAGTGAGCCAGTGGCGTGTAATAAATTACCCTCGACTTGAGGGACTTAGCGTCACCATCATCATTTATCAATTCTCACAAGTTCTGTGGATCAGGACTTCCGACAGGGCCCAGTGGGAAGGTCTCCTTCCTGCTCTTCCGCTAGAAGATTCACGGGCCGGGGCTGGAGGCGTCTGAGAGTTCAGTCCCTTCCATGCCGGTTGGGGCTGGCCTTCGGCTGAGACCTTAGGTGGGTTGCCTTGCATGTGGTCTCTGCGTGGCCCCAGCTCCTTCAGACGTGGTGGCTGGGCTCCAGGTCAAGCAGAGAGGGAGCGGGAGAGAGAGAGGAGGGAGAGGGGTGGATGGACTCAGCGTGGAAGTTCCAGAACACTGGTTTGGGCATGCGCTGTTGGTCAGGGCAGTCACAGTTCCCACCCAGATTCAGGGGAAGGATTGCCAGACCCCAGCTCGGTGGGAGAGGGTCAGTCCAGTAGGAAGAACGGGTGGAAGGGGACAGGTATCAAGGTGTGGCCGTGTGTGGAATATGCACAGCGCCCCCTTGAGGAGAAACATGCTTATAGGGAACTGACGACAGGCCAGAAAAGGAGCAGCGCGACTAGGTGCCAAGATTCCTAGGGGGTTTTCGGTGCCAAGAGGGAAGAGAAAACTCCTAAGTGCCAAGGGGGATTCCTACCTAGGTGCCAAGAGGGAAGAGAAAGTCCCTGCGATGTTCCCCTTGAGAGCTACATGGAGCTGGTGAGAAGACCCTTGTAAGAGGCGGATTTTTAATTTTAAAAAATTTAAATAATTATTTTTTTGGATTTTTGGCCACACCCGCAGCCCATGGAAGTTCCTGGGCCAGGGATCGAATCCGATCCGCCTCTGCAACCCACGCCACAGCTGCGGCAATGCCAGATCCTTAACCCACTGCACTGGGTGGGCACCGAACCAGCAATGCCACAGAGCTGGGCCAGATCATTAACACACTGTGCCACAGTGGGAGCTCCTTGCATATTTATTTTTAAGTTGATACTATCTTTGGCATTAGGGGTACAAAGAAGGCACAGTCCCTGCCTCAAGGGACTCAGATTTGAGAGACAAGAAACCAACGATTTACCACCTAGTGCGATAAGCAGATGGGTAATTACCTGCAGGGAACTAAGGGAGATGGAAATTCCTCTAAGTCTAACTCAACCTGGAGGAATCAGAGCACTTCCCGAAGGAGATGCTTTGAGCTGGTGGAGCCAGGACACAGGTGAGAGGAAAGGGGTGGGGGTGGAGGGTGCTAGCGAGGGAACCTGAGCCCAAGTTTTGGGGGGGTTTGTGCTTTGCTAAAGGGAAAGGATTTGGGGGAATTCCTGTTGTGGTGCAGCGGAAAAGAATCTGACTCGTATCCATGAGGATGCAGGTTCGATCCCTGGCTTTGCTCAGTGGGTTGGGAATCCAGTGTTGCCGTGAGCTGTGGTGTAGGTCACAGATGCGGCTCGGATCCCGCGTTGCTGTGGCTCTGGCATAGGCCGGTGGCTACAGCTCTGACACACAACCCCTAGCCTGGGAACCTCCATATGCCACAGGTGAGGCCCTAAAAGGCAATAAAATAAAATAAAATAAAATAAAAAGGGTGGCTCTGGGATCTGAATGGGATATGGTAATATGCTGCAGGTGCGGCCCTAAAAAGACAAAAATAAATATATAATATAAATGGGATGTGGTGTATGTGGCCGTGACATGCAAGTTACAAAGCTCTGCCAGCATGAATGTTGGTAAGACTGAAATAATCACCAAAACCCTCCCCCAGATCAGCACTGGGTCTCAGTCACATTGACTGTCCACACATGACTTTGACACCCTTATTTCATTAAAAGTGAAAATACTGGCATTCCTGCTGTGGTGTCTCTGCAGCGCCAGGATGCAGCTTTGATCCTCAGCCCTGCCCAGTGGATCGAAGGACCCAGGGTTGTTGCAATGCAGCTCAGATCCTGTATTACCATGGCTGTGGTGTAGGCTGGCAGTTGCAGCTCCAATTTGACCCCTAGCCTGGGAACCTCCATATGCTGCAGGTGCAGCTGTTTAAAAAAAAAAAAAAAAAAGAGGAGTTCCTGTCGTGGCTTAGCAGTAACGAACCCGACTAGTATCCATGAGGACGTGGGTCAGATCCCTGGCCTCGATCAGTGGGTTAAGGATCCGGTGTTGCCCTGAGCTGTGGTGTAGATCACAGACAAGGCTCAGAACTGGTGTTACTGTGGCTGTGGTGTAGGCCGGCAGCTGTAGCTCCAATCTGACCCCTAGCCTGGGAGCTTCCATACGCCATGGGTACAGCCCTAAAAAGACCAAAAAAAAAAAAAAAAAAAAGAAAAAGAAAAAAAAAATCCTTCATCTCTCTTTACTATTTTAACTGCAAAATATCCCTTCTCCTAGCTTGAGATACGCAACCAACATAGGAAGAGACTTGGTGGAAAGAAACCAGAATTAGTTCTTAGCCTGTCAAAGTGATGACGTAGCGGCATCCACAGGGACAGGTGGCGTTTCTTTCAAAGCAGCTTCTTTCTTCCTTCTCTCCTTCCCTCCTTCCCTCTCTCCTTCCTTCCTTTTCTGGAAAATGGCAGTGAGGAAAGTTGAGTTTCAGATTGTGAAACTGGAGTCAAAGACTATTCTTCGATTATCCACAATCTGTCCCTAGTAAACCGTTATGTACTAGACATGACGAGCCCTCGTCAGGAATGTTCTCTAGTATCGAAAGGTATAGGAGTTTCCTTCGTGGATCAGGGGTTAATGAACCCGACTAGGATCCATGAGGATGTGGGTTCGATCCCTGGCCTCGCTCAGGATCCAGCGTGGCTGTGGCTGTGGTGTAGGCAGGCGGCTACAGCTTCTGTTCGACCCCTAGCCTGGGAACTTCCATATGCTGCAAGTGCAAAAAAAAAAAAAAAAAAAAAAAAGAAAAGGTATAAATAGGGATTTGTGGTTTTTTATTAAGATCAAAAAGTGCTGAGAACCTTGTAAAGTTGAAATGCTCACAGGCTCATTCCTCCCTCCTTCTCTCTCTCACTCCCCCTGGGGCTGGTTCGCTTCACGAGCAGTATTTTTTTTTTTTCTTTCCTTTTTTATCTTTCCGTGATGACCCAGTTCCATGATGATTTGAAATTTGAAACAAAGAAATGAAGTAATCCAGAATAACATTTCATAGCGTGTGCTGCTGGCGACCATGGCCTAGGTGCAATTTACCAGAGAGGATTACAAACAGCCTGATTCAGCCAGGGCTGACCGTGCACCAGGGTTATACTGGGTGGCTGAGAATCATTAACCTTTACAACAAGCTCCGTAAGCCAGCATCGTCTTCATTTCACACATGAGCAAACCGCGGTTCGCGGGAGGTTGAAGCCACCGGCCTCAGGCTGCAGAACAAGGGAGCGGAGGGGCCTGGAGGGGGACACGCGTCTGGAAGATTTCAAAAGAGGTTCTGGGAGAACAGCTCGGTTGGGAAACTATGAGAAGCATGTTGATGTGGTGCTGCTGGCGGAGGGCCAGCTCCGAGGGTGGACAGGCCACCCTGGGGTGGCAGGACTCAGACGTGCACCTTACACGCGAGCAAGGAAAGGGGCCGGCAAGCTGCCCAGGGGTAGTGAGACGGGTGTCAGCTGCCCTCACCCGCCTCTCCCCGGCTGCAGCTCCCACGGCTGAGTGATGACAGGACGGGGGCTCAGCTCCTTCTCATCCCAACTCCAGTCTGTCTTCCTGCAAACCTTCCGTCCTGCCTTGAAGCCCAGCACCCATCCTCCTTCTCCACCGTGGCTTGGTCGACCCTTTGTCCCTGCGGCGGCGGGAGCTCCCAGCTCTGAATGCCAAGGACATGCCTCTTGTCCAGCCCTTGTTGTGACCCATCTTTCTCATGTCGTTAGCTCAAGTCACTTTTAGGGGCCTTTATTTGGGTAAATTCAAAGGCCGGGGGCTTATTTCATATGATTTTTTCTCTTTTTAGGGCCGCACCTGTGACATCTGGAAGTGTCTGGTCTAGGGGCTGAATCGGAGCAGCAGTTGCCAGCCTATACCACAGTCACAGCCACACTGGATCCTTAACCCACTGAGCGAGGCCAGGGATTGAACCCTCATCCCGAAGGACGCTATGTCAAGTTCTTAACCTGCTGAGCCATGATGGGAACGCCTCATGTAATTTTTCTGTGCTCACATATTATTTTTTGCATCCTCCACTGGACTGAATACAACCCTGAAAGGGAGCAGAAGAGGCCACCCCAAAATGTGCCGCTTTGGCAGGTGGATTGTTTTGAGCTGAAGAGTATCAAGAGCCAACAGATGGAAGAGAACTCTTTCCTTTCCCCTTAACTCTCTGAAAGATTCAGGGGGGGGAGGGCCGGCCAGAAAGAGAGCTCTTGCCAGGATTGTCTTGTCATCTGAGTGACCATGTGGGGCAGGGCACACACCTAAGGACCAAACACCTGCTGTCCTCAGGTCCTGTGAGTCACCTCCTGCCCTTCAACTCCAGACCCCTCCCAACCCTCGGCTCAGGATGGCACAGAGGCTGCTATGTCCAGCTTGCCCCAAGGCTCCTGTCTTTGGCCTCCCTTTTGTAGGTCCTTAAATTTGTTTTTCTCCTGTTAATCTGCCTTATATCAATTTAAATATTAGACAGGTCAATTTAACTATCATTAGACCAATTTAATCAAAGAACCTCGAAGGGAGGAAGGGAAGAATCTTCTTCCCACCACACCAAGCTCGTAATGATATTCGCTTACGGGACATTGATTGGACTTGATGAGAGAGGCTGGAGGATGACAGGGGGCTACATGGCTGAGCCTTTTCCCAAAGGCCCTTGGAGGGCCCTTGAAGGCACAGTGGTGTTTATGGGATGTACTCGGGTTTTGCAGTTAAGCATCTGGGCTTTCAGAAGTCGTCCTGGGTCTGTGACCCTGTTCTTCTTCCACCTTCCAGAGGGCCCATCTGGATGACTGACTTAATCCGCCTCCATTATAATCCCCTAGTCTGCAAAATATAAAAGAGCAATTAGTGGCTCTACAGTGCCCAGCCCTTTTTTTTTTTTTTTGTCATTTTAGGGCCACACCCGCAGCATATGGAGGTTCCCAGGCTAGGGGTCGAATCAGAGCTGTAGCTGCCAGCCTACACCACAGCCACAGCAACACGGGATCCGAGCCTCTTCTGCGACCTAAACCACAGTTCACGGCAACGCCAGATCCTTAACCCACTGAGAAAGGCCAGGGATGGAACCCACAACCTCATGGTTTCTAGTCGGATTCGTTAACCACTGAGCCACGACAGGAACTCTTTTTTTTTTTTAATCTCTTGGTGATGATTTTTAAATATGGATGACCAAATCATGTGTTTAACGCACATTAAAAAGCAGACTAAGTATTAATAGAAAAAACTTGACATTCAACTTTGCTGCTCTCTCGCTGTACCCTTGCTCTGGGGATGTATTTTTCTCTTTTGATAATTTTTTTTTTCTTTTTAGGGCCTCACCTGAGGATGTGGAATTTCCAAGGCTAGGCATCACATCGGAGCTGCAGCTGCCAACCTACTCCACAGTTAGAGCAAAACCAGATCTGAGCCATGTCTGTGACATACATCACAGCTCACCACAGCTCACGGCAATGCTGGATCCTTAACCCACGGAGCTGGGCCAGGGATTGGACCCGCATCCTCTTGGGTACAAGTCAGATTCTTAATCTGCTGAGCCACAGTGGGATCTCCCTAACATTTTTCTTGAAGTATAGTTTATTTACAATGTTGTGTTAATTTCTGCTATACAGCAAAGTGATTCAGTTATACATATACATACTATTTTAAAAATGCACATATATTATTTTCCATTATGGTTTATCATAGGACATTGAATATAGTTCTGGGGACGTATTTTTAATTTCTGTATAATGAGAGTTCTCTTTTATTCCACAGTGTGCAATGACCCTTTCTTTGGGCTGTGGATTTTAAACCACCAGCATTAGGAGTTCCTGTCATGGCTCAGTGGAAGCAAATCTGACTAGTATCCAAGAGGATGCATGTCCCATCCCTGGCCTCGCTCACTGGGTCATGGATCTGGCGTTGCTGTGAGCAGTGGTGTAGGTCACAGACACGGCTCAGCTCTGGCTCTGGTGCAGGCTGGCAGCTGCAGCTCCAATTTGACCCCTAGCCTGGGAACTTCCATATGCTACGAGTGCAGGCCTAAAAAGAGCAAAATGAAGTAAAATAAACTACAACATTAAAAATAATAATAATAAGCTACCAGCCCTGAGCGTCCCTCCGAGTGTAGAATTCAGTGCTTCAGTGGTGTTCAGCTGGGACCCAGGAGCCGTTTTCATTTCTCCGTATCAGTGGTCCTCAAGGTGTGGTCCAGGGACCCCTGAGGGTCCTGGGACCTGTTCAAGGTCTCCACGTGAGGTCAAAGGTGTTTCTGTGACAATGCTGAGATTCGTTTGCCCTTTTCACGCTTTTCCAGCTGTCCACTGGGGTCTTCCAGAGGCTCTGAGGCTCATGCTGTCATCCATCCCTCCCAGCTAATGGCATATGTGTTTCCCTGGTCCTGTGGTTTTAAAATTTCTCAGTTTTATTTTTTATTTTATTTTATTTTATTTTATTTTATTTTATTTTATTTTATTTTATTTTTTGTCTTTTTAGGGCCACACCCGCAGCATATGGAGGTCCCCAGGCTAGGGGTCGAATCGGAGCTGCAGCTGCCAGCCTACACCACAGCCACAGCAATGCCAAATCCGAGCCACGTCTGCGACCTACACCACAGCTCCTGCATCACCGGATCTTTAACCCACTGAGCAGGGCCAGGGATCGAACCTGCGTCCTCATGGATACTAATCAGATGCGTTTCCACTGCGCCACGCTGGGAACTCCGAAGCCCTCAATAACCTTCTTTTTTTTTTTTTTTTTTTTGTCTTTTTGCCTTTTCTAGGGACGCTCCCACAGCATATGGAGGTCCCCAGGCTAGGAGTCGAATCGGAGCTGTAGCTGCCTGCCTATACCACAGCCACAGCAACTCAGGATCCAAGCCGCTTCTGTGACCTACACCACAGCTCACGGCAATGCCAGATCTGTAACCCACTGAGCAAGGCCAGGAATCGAACCCGCAACCTCATGGTTCCTAGTCGGATTCGTTAACCACTGTGCCGGGACGGGAACTCCAGCCCTCAATAACTTTAAACATGCAAGAGAATCCTGAGACCAAAAGGCCTCAAAGCCCCAGAACTGGCTTCTGCATTGTTTCCAGGTGCAGCACGTGACACCGTCTCGCCACACTCAGGCACCACTCACCTTCCCGTCTTGTCTTTGTCATGAGCCAGGGGAGCAGCCAGCAGGAGGCCCTTTGATTTTAGAATACATTTTTCTGGTCCCTTTAAACAAGGCTTCTCAGCATGCCCGTTTACAGTTACAGCAAAACGAGCCAGGGTCCCCCAGGCTCCAGACCGGCAGACGCTCTCCTGGAAGCATCACTCTTCCTTATGGCAGAAGAGAAACAGCCCATTACAGGCGGCTCCGCCCGACAATGGTCCCTGCTGCCAGCTGTTCTGGTTTGCTCTGCATTTGCTGGTCCACCGTGAACGCTGGGCTTCGCTTTAAGCGGTTCTCCTCTAGAGTTTGTGAAATAGCTCCGCTGAGCTGTGCTTACAATGATTTTCTGCTGCCCGACGTATGCTCGAGGAGTTGTGGTTACAGAAGTTCGAGGAGGCCGGTGGGCTGGGCTAATTATACGTCTGGACAGGTGCGTCCCGCGCTCTCCTGCTGCAGCCTCAAGGCGGATGATGTGACGGTTCCTACAGCAGGAGCAGATCTACCACCAAAGGGACAGGAAGCTGGTGTGCGGGGAGGCGCCACTGCTGGGGTGTGTCGCTGTGACCTTGCTGTTCCTCCAGCAAATCTTTCCTTTTCGGGAAACCAGGGCAGGAGGCCCTTTGCGTGGGCACTGCCCAGGCTAAGGGAACTCTCATTTACCTGAACTTTGGAACTTGTCATCTTCAGGCTAAAAAGAGACATTGGACACCTTTTAAGAAGGAACAGCAAAGGCACTTTCCCCTTCAATTACATGGGCTTCCCCAACTGTCTAATTGCCGCCAAACAGCATCCTTCGGAACGCATTCCCGCAGGAGATGACTGCTCAGGAGACAAAATAACTCCTGAGCATGTTTACAAAAGACATCTGCTTTCTTTGGCTCATGGTTGCCATTAATCAAAATTTATTTGGAATGGCTCGTCTTCTCCAGAAGAAGAATATAAGCAAGATGACCCTGAAAGGTTGAAAAAGGTTAATGGACTGAAATACAATTCATAAATTCCACTCATATGCGGAACCGGTCTCCAAGTGTCCTTGAAATCATGAAAGAAGGCCCCTGACTTAGAGGCATACACAGTATGGGAGGCCTGCCAATGTGAAATACAGAATACATCAGCCCAGTTTTATGCGTTCCCACCCCCAGGCCCCAGCTACCATCCCACTAGATTTTTTTTTTTTTTTTTTTTGCTTTTTTATAGTTATACCTGTGGTGTATGAATGTTCCCGGGCTAGGGGTTGAATTGGAGCTGCAGCTGTCGGCCTACACCACAGCCACAGCCACTCGGGATCCCTAACCCACTGAGCAGGGCCAGGGATCGAACCTACATCTTCATGGACACTAGTCAGGTTCATTTCCACTGAGCCACAACAGGAACTCCCCCCACTAGACTCTCAATGGCCTTCCTTTGTCCTCTGCTGCTATGGGCAGCCCCTGGGAAGCTTTAGAATGTTTAGAACATTCTAGAGTCAGATTTCAACATGCTTCTCAGTGAATTTCCCTCCCAGGTCTCCAACCCCAGCCCACCTGAAAGCCCGCTAGTAACCTGGGCCCTTCCTTCCTCCCCCGGGGCGGGAACAGATTTGGCCCTTGAGGTTGAGGAGCTGCTGCCTGGGGGCCCTGCAGGCAGGGAGCGTCAGAGACTGGCCGAACCAGTTGGGGCTCCCAGAGCTGAGCTAAAGTGTCCCCAAGCTGAGGAAGCCACGAGGAAGGGGAGTCCCTCTGAGGAAGCAGGTGTGGAGAGGTCACATCTGGTGCCCGTTGCTGAGGCTCGGCAGCCTGCTGCCCACCAGTTGGCGGGTTCTGATGGACTCTCGCCTGTTCCTCAAGATTTCCCAGTCCGTGGAGTTCCCACTGTGGCTCAGTGGGTTAAGAACCCAACTGGTATCCATGAGGATGCGGGTTCAATCTTTGGCCTCGCTCAGTGGGTTCAGGATCCGGCATTGCCCTGAGCTGCGGTGCAGGTCACAGATGCAGCTCGGATCCGGCGTGGCTGTGGCTGTGGTGTAGGCCGGCAGCTATAGCTCTGATTCGACTCCCCAGCCTGGGAACTTCCATGTGCCACAGGTGCAGCCCTAAAAAGACACAAAGACAAACAAAAATAAGGTTTCCCAGTCCATTGCGGAGGGCCCAGGCCGCTCCCAAGTAGCCGAGGTGGAAGCACAGCAGCGTGTGGAGGCAGGTGTCCCGGGGGCAGGACAGCGGACCTGTGACCAGGTGGAGTGTCCTGCCCATCACAGTTCCCAGGACCGGCATAAGTCTGCCTTCAGAGAGGGAAACATGGGGAAGCCCAAGAGCCATTTTGTGCCATCCCCGCCCGCAAAAGGCAGGGCTCAGCCTGCAGGTGACAAAAAGGAAATTGTGAGTCATCAGTCACTTAGATTCCGGGAGGGCGTCTCCGGAAAGGGGTCCAACAGCCCGTGTTCTGGGCTGACCCCTGGGAGGGAGCACCCAGCATGCAGGGTGGAAACCCCAGCTAAGCTGAAGGATGCCTGGCTCCTGGGGCCTCATCCTAAGGGCTGCAATTTCTGTGCCCATAGGACACCGGCGTGACTGGGCAGCAGTGCTGGGGTGCTCAGGCAGGGATGCTTGGGAGGAGCTTCACAGGGTGCAGGGCAGCCAGGAAATGGCCCGAACCACGAGGGGTCCTGGCAGGGGGAACGCCCAGATTGGGACAGAGACTAAGATGGTCCAGCGAGGGTGGCCTTGCAGGAGGCTGTCCTTCCACGGAAACCAGTGAACAAGAGGACAAATGGACCCTCAAGCTCCTCCCCTCCCCAAACCATGTGGAAGCCCCCCCAGAACCAGAGGACAAAGGAGCGAAGCTGGAGAGAATCACCAAGAACCGAGCAGTTCCCCAAAGGAGACTGTTGGCCACCAGAGGCAACCGAATCGTGGCAGGATGATTCAGAAGACATTTCTGCATCTTCTGAAACTTCTTCAGGAGGGACGAAGTGTCGTGGGCGCCGTTGCATATTCCGTTTTAAAGAAGTCACATTTCTGCCCACCTCCGTTTGTGGATGGAGAAACGCATGCCTCGCGTGAGGCCAGGGCGATCTGCTACAAGAGGATAATCGTTTCCCATTGCACTTGGAAATTAATCCGAGCTCTGGCCTCTGGTCTACAGGACCAGGAACCTGTTCCTCCTCCTCCTCTGGTCCTACCTCCCCCCCTGCCCCCGACCACTAACCTTTTGTCCCACTGGTCCTGTTTGCAAACGGCACGCTGGCCAAGTTCTTTCCTGACTCCAGCTTATGTGTCCAAGGCTCCTTCTGCCAGGAACACTCTTTCCCACACCAGCAGAGGAAACTGGCGCCGTCTCAAATTGGGAGAGGCCAGCTGTCACAGAGCCAAGCCGTTGTTCTCGCCACATCTTCTCCTTTATCTCAGCACTCTTTTCTTTCTCATTCCATGGCATGTCACACTTCAGAGTCGCTTGTGTATGCTCTGTTCCCCTATGAGACCACCAGCTGGGTGGGGGCAGAGATTTTGGCATCATGGTACCTATCGTCTAAGCACAGCACCTGCATAGCGGGGACACCTGCCCAGTATTCGTTGAACACATGGATAAATAAGCAGAAAAACTAAGCAGCATAATTAAGGACTCCAGAAAGTGCCCTAGAAGTTCAAGGCTGGAAATGACGAACTCGGCTTAGCGGATTTAGAGAAGGCTGTGCAGAAGGAGCACGCCAGGACAGCACAGGGAGAGAAAACCAGCACTGTGATCAAGGGATGGAGTGGAAAAGGCATATATACACTAGGGGGAAAAATATCCAGACAGGACAACACTTGCTACAGCTTTAAATTCTTCCATGTTGGAAAGGAAGTAGTTCCCCAGCCAGAACAGTCCCACAGCAGTGACCTGAGCCACAGCCGCGACAATGCCAGAACCTTAACTCGCTGAGCCACCAGGGAACTCCCTGGAGTGGATTATCTTTAGCCAGAAGAATGCTGAAAAGTAATAACACAGGTAGTCTCTTTTTAAATAAGAAATTGCTCATTTATAGAAGAGATAAACTAAACCAATTATGTCCTTACAAATGCTTCTTGTGTCACCACCAACAAAACGTCTACTCTTTGTTGAATGAATAAATGATCATAAACACTGCTAAGATTTGCGTATTACTTCACATCCTTTTTTTTTTTTTTTTTTTTTCTTTTCTGGCTACCCCATGGCATATGGAATTCCCAGGCCAGGGATCAGATCCGAGTCACAGCTGTAACCTATATTGCTGCTGCAACAACGCCAGATCCTTTAACCCGCTGTGCCGGGCCGGGGATCAAACCTGTGTCCCAGCACTCAGAGATGCCACTGATCCTGTGGCACCAGAGCAGGAAATCCTCTTTTTAAATTTTTATTTAATTTTTATTTTATTATTATTTTTGGCTGTGCCCAAGGCATTCAGAAGTTCCTGGGCAAGGGATTGAACCCAAACCAGAGCAGTAAGCAGTAACCCAAGCCTCAGCAGTGGCAGCACTGGATCCATATCCCACTGAGCCAGAGAGCACCTCACTTTACATTCTTTTTTTTTTTTTTTTGCTTTTTAGGGCCGCTCCCATGACATATGCAAGTTCCCAGGCTAGGGGTTGAATTGGAACTATAGCTGCCGGCCTACACCACAGCCACAGCAATGTGGGATCCAAGCCTCATCTGCGACCTACACCACAGCTCATAGAAACTCCAGATCCTTAATCCACTGAGCAAGGCCAGGGATTGAACCCGCATCCTCATGGATACTAGTCTGGTCCGTTACCATTGAGTCACAATGGGAACTCCAAATAACCTAATTTTAAAATGGACAAAGGAACTGAATCAACATTTCTCCAAGAAAGATAGACCAATGGCCTAAGCAGGTGAAAAGATACTCAGCAGCATTGGTCATTGGAGACACGCAAATCCAAACCACAAGAAGCTACCCCTTCATGCTCACTTAAGGTGGCTAAACTCAAAAAGGTGGGGTAATAAGAAGTATTGACAAGGACACAAAATACCATATGTTGTGTAATTCCAATATTATGAAATGTCCAGGAAAGGGAAATCTATGGAGAAAGCAGATGAAGTGTTGCTTAGGGATGGGACGACGGATGGTGCAGGGGAAATACACTAAAGAGTGTGGGGTTCTTTTCACGGTGTTGAAAATGTTCTGAAATTAACTGTGTGCTGACTGCCCAGACCCGCCAATACGCTTACACACCATTGAATTACACACTTTAAATAGGCAGATGGGATGGCATGTGAATTATAGCTCAATAAACCTCTTTAAATAATCATTTTTAAGGGGGTCCCTTGTGGTGCAGCAGGTTAAGGAGCAGTTTCCATCCCTGACCCGGGAACACCCACATGTCATGGGCAGAGCCAAAAAAAGAAAGTAAAGAATAAATAATCCTTTTTTATTTTTTATTTTTATTTTTTGCTTTTTAGGGCCACACCTGTGGCATATGGAGGGTCCCAGGCTAGGGGTGGAATTGGAGCTGCAGCTGCCAGCCTACACCACAGCCACAGCCACGAGGTATCTGGCAGTATCTGTGACCTACACCACAGCTCACGGCAACACCGGATCCTTAACCCACTGAGCAAGGAGCCCAGGGATCCAACCCAAATCCTCATGGATACTAGGCGGGCTCATTTCTGCTGAGCCACAATGGGAACTCCTAAATAATAATTGCTGAAAAGCCCAGGCCCCTGTGGAATGGAGTTGGAAAGGTTTTCCAACATTCTGATTGTGGAAAAAGCAAGGTATCCTTATGTTGTACAGTTGGAGTCTTGCCCCTTGAAGGCAGGAACCCTTTTGTCACGGTGGCCTCTATGGCACCAAGGCAATGCTGTGCCCATAAGAAGAGTTCAAGAAAATAGTTGGTGAATAAATGAGCAGAAAGTCACATTCCCATGAGTGAGTGTTTTCTATTTTTCCTGAGCAGACTGACTGAAAGGGAGAAATCCCAGAGGAAGACTTTAGATGAGCTATTTGGCCAAACAGCCTACCCTGAAAGGTTAGACCATACAGTAGAAGAACCTGCTGTGGTCTATTCATTATAAAGTTGAAAATCAGGTCAAGCCAGGGAGTGCTCAGTGAACTTGCCTCTGGCAAGAATCTCATGATTCGAGCCCCACCCCACCCCACCCGGTTCACTGTTACCAGCCCTCTATTTCTTTAGCTGTAGTGAACACCTTGGAAGGCCTGGAGCATGCGAGAATCGACAGCCAAGGGGGAGAGGCAAAAATAATACCCCCCGAGCAATTAAAGAGTAAGACCCAGCCTGTTATTATCTTTCCCTGTATTTTGGGGAATGATGACATCGCTTCCTTGTTTGTTCAAAGAATCATCCCTCGCTACTCTTCTCCACCCTTAATGATTTTGTGGTTTGGCATTTCGGGTGAATTCAAATTAATTTCATTTTGAGAATTTCATACCCCTGAGACAGAGACATCTTGAATTATCTAAAAATCAGGGGCTAGAAATTTGAAAACAGGCTGTTGGATGGACAGGGAAGGTCCGTGATAAGAAAGCCATATTATTTGTGACACGGTGCATCTAAGAGAACACGCTTTATGCACCAACGGAAAAGGAAGCATAATACAACATGAGGAATAAAAACCACCGGCCCTGGGCGTTCCTGTCCTGGTGCAATGGATATGAATCTGACTAGGAACCATGAGGTTGCGGGTTCAATCCCTGGCCTTGCTCAGTGGGTTAAGGATAGGGTGTTGCCTTGAGCTGTGGTGTAGGTCGAAGCCGGGGCTCGGATCCTGCATTGCTGTGGCTGTGGTGTAGGTCGGCCGCTGTAGCTCCAATTCAACCCCTAGCCTGGGAACTTGCATATGTCGTGGGAGCGGCCCTAAAAAGCAAAAAAAAAAAAAAAAAAAGCCCCATGCCTAATGTTGACAAACATGCCATGTTTGTTTTTGAATTGAACTGAATTGTTCTGAATTGAATGGACCCAATTACTCCCTGCCAGGCCTGTTTGGCCGGAGGAATCACATTTCTTCCTGCTCCTCTTCTTGTTAGAGAGAAGCCTCCACTGGCCACACAGGGGACACTTCAAAGCGAGCCCAGCAGTGTCTCTGTTCTGAGTCCAAACCATAGGCTAATGGTTCAGCTCCTACCCAACAGGGAACCAGACTCATCTTCTTGCATCTCTGCTTTTTTTTTTTTTTTAGGGTTGCACATGAGGCATACGGAAGTTCCCAGGCTGGGGTAGAATCTGAGCTACAGCTGCTAGCCTACACCGCAGCTGCAGCAATACCTGATCCAAGCCACATCTGGGACCTACACCACATGTTGCAGCAATGCTAGATTCTTAGCCCACTGAGCAAGGCCAGGAATCGAACCCGCATCCTCATGGATGCTAGTCAGGTTTGTTTCCGCTGAGCCATGATGGGAACTCCTTCTTGGGCCTTTATTTATTTATTTATTTTAGAGCCGCACCTGCGGCTTAGGAGTCGAATCGGTGCTACAGCTGCCGGCCACCGCCACGGCAACGCGGGATCTGAGCCGCGTCTGCAGCCTACACTATAGCTCACGGCCACGCCAGATCCTTAACCTACAGAGTGAAGCCAGGGATCGAACCTGAATCCTCTTGGATACTCGTCGGGTTCGTTTCTGCTGAGCCACAACGGGAACTCCCTCCCCTGCTCAACTCTGATGACAAAGATGTCACACGGCAGCCACAGGCCGCGAAGCACATGAGGTCGAGGATTTTCATCCCCTGCATCTGCTACCCGAGAGGCTGCCAGACCAGCCGAGGTACTGGCTGAGGGGGGGAATGTCGAAAGGACGGAAAGGGGGTGTGTAGCGTGATGAGTCGCTTGTGGCCTCAAGCTGACCCAGCTTCCTCTTCTAAGTTTCCCAGACACTGACCAGAATCCTGTTTCCAGCTACGGTGATCTTAATCTCTGAAGCAGTTGTGCAAAAGGTGGGTGGGGGTGGATGAGGGTACCCCGCCCATCTCCCCTCTTCCCTTCCGGGCACTCGTCCCCCAGATGCAGGAGATGTTTTCTCCTGCCAGCTCACAACTGCCTTCTTTTCCATCTGTGGTCCTTGCCGAAGGGAGCTACCCCACCTGAGTCACGTCCCCGCGCCAGGACGGCCCACAGCCAAGGATTAGTTGATACAAAGATACAAAGTCTCACCCCCTTACCTCATCAGAGACACAGCGGTGTATCCTGATAAATATGTAACAACCAGTTCCCCTCCGGAAAAGCCCTGGTTTGTAAAGTTGGGCAACTTCTATGATGTAAATACTCCCACCCACCGTGACCAATTTCAAGATCAAGCTCACACCACAGAATGAGGACGGGAGATGCACGTGGTGGCCCCCAGGAGCTGGTAGAAACCAGCCCCGCGCATCTCCGCATGCCTCTCAAAGGGCCTTCCCAGACTCGTAGCCCCGGGCATCGGCCGAGACCTGCTGAGACCCAGCACGGGTCACGTCTCCTCCACGAGGCCCTGCTTCCTCCCTCCTGAGCTCCCCCCTCACACCTGCTCAGCCTTCCTTCTCAGCATCTATCCCCAAGGGGCCTGCACTGCTGCTGCCCCCGGGACCTGGTGGCCTTGGGAGTCTGTCCTTGGCTGGTCCTCTCCTCACTCTGTGGTTGTTCCCCGGGCAGCTTCAGACCCTCCCACTGCTGGCCCTCACCCCTGAGTTGATACCACGCCGCTCTGGACCTCAGGAAAGAAATTTCCGGATTCCTATGGAAGTCACACAGATTTCACTGCTACTTAGAACGCAGCATATACAAACCCATTCTGTTCTCCTGAAATCTGCCTTTTCTTCTATAGGCTCTTTCAGCAAATGATTCAGCATCTTCCCAATAATATATGATTTTAAAATAAAGCAAAACAAAAAACTCAGAAGAATCTTCGCTCTCCCTTTTTTTTTTTTTGGCAGAGCCTGTGACATGCGGAAGTTCCCAGGCCGGGGATGGAACCTGAGCCACAGCAGTGATAACGCCAGATCCTTGACCCATTGAGCCACCAGGGAAATCCTCAAAGACTGATCTTAAAGACATATTCTACATTTGTTTATTTAAAAAATTTTTTTCTTAATAGGGCCACACCTCCAGCAATGGAAGTTCCCAGGCTTGGGGTTGAATTGGAGCTGCAACCGCCAGCCTACACCACAGCCACAGCAATGCCAGATCCGAGCCATGTCTGCAAACTACACCACAGTTCACAGCAATGCGAGATCCTTAACCCGCTGAGCAGGGCCAGGGATCAAACCCGCATCCTCTTAGATACTAGTTGGGTGTGTTACTGCTGAGGCATACCGTGAACTCCAACATGTTATACATTTAAATGATTTCTCTTTCATAGTGACCATAATGGGGTTAGCAAGACACTGTTTAAGCTTAAATATTCATCCTTTTCAGGAAAACCTAGTGAGCGCCTCTAACTGTTATTAGGTAATTGGTCACAGAAACATAACGAAGTCACAGAATGAAGTTACCACCAGGTGGCAGGAGGACATTGCTTTTCAGCCTGAATTCTCTTCCAAAAGAGAATTATGAGCCTCCCCCTTCAGCTACCTTGGAACACATCACAGTCCCGAGAAGAGAGCGAGTGGAGCTGAGTCTACTCCTGGGTAACCCTCACCCCTTTCTGCTGAGCCCCGACCATCGCCAAAGGCATCAGGCAACAGGCAGGTGGGAGGATCTGAGCCGGCAGGTGGGGTCTCCCATGGAGAAGTCTAACGCAGTCAGCTCAGCTTCAGGACTTGTGGGTCCGGGGCCCGGGGCTTCTGCTGGAGACTTTCCCTCTGCGCCGGGCATCCTCCTCTGGGACCCGGCAAGGCCGGGGGAGGAGAACATTTGGAGAGGTCAGCAAAGGGCACCCCTGCTTGTCCCTGGGCTCTGAGCCGCCGCATCCGGTCATGGGTGCCCACGCGTGTGGCTCATCACAGGTGTCCTGCATCACGCAGACCAGAGAGGCGGCAGGAGTCAGCACTTGGCTTTGAGATTTGAGATCCTGGTTGGAGGTATTTTCTGAATGTATTTTTGGGGAGATTGAGCAAGGCGTTCTGTCTGGTGCTTTCTCCCCAGACTGGGTAGAGTCTCAGGCAGGGTCTCTCTGGAGAGAAGAGCCTTAGAGAGTAGATTACAGCGAAGCCCTGGGCCCTGCCCTCTCCACCCCACAAAACACCCCAATCATCCGTGGGAAAGAAGTGCAGAAGGGCCATTGGAGTTCATGGTGTGGCCCAGTGGTAACGACCCCGACCAAGATCCATGAGGATGCCGGTTCTACCCCTGGCCGCGCTCAGTGGGTTAAGGATCTAGCGTTGCTGTGGCTGTGGCGTAGACCAGCAGCTGCAGCTCCGATTCAACCTCTAGCCTGGGAACCTACATATGCTGCAGATGCAGCCCAAAAAAAGAAAAAAAAAAAAAAAAAAAAAAAAAAAAAGACAAGAGCATAAGGGCTAAGTGCCATGTTGCCCAGTAAAGCCTGGAGGGACCGAGAACCCAGGCAGAAGGACAGACGGGGCCCACACATGCCAGTATGACACGATAAATGTCATTTGTCAAAGCCTCACCACGTCCTGGGCACTGTTTCGGGTTCTGACTCACTTGATTTTCACAACTTCCCCTACGAGTTCAATTATCTGCATCTCTATTATGTTCAGACGTGAAAGGGAAGTCTCTGCCTTGCTAGGAAACGGTGGGGCCCAGAGGCACGTCCAAGCCCACCATCTCCAGGCCTGTGGCTCTCACTTCTGGGCCGAAGGCGTCCCCAAACCGGGCTGGGCCTGTAGGGGCTGAGGTCGCTGGAGGTCTGAGTCAGGCTCGAGCCCTGTGACCTGTCCCCCAGAGGCCACCCAAGACCTCTGAGCAGCCCTCCACCCCCACCATGCCCCCCATCAACCCTCTGGAACTTGGAAGCTGGTCTGAGGAAAGGCATCCCCCACAGTGACGGATTTCAACTCGGCAGTGGATTGATGGCGCAGAGGAGACGTCAAACTCGGCATCAGAAAAGTAAGAGACAAAAATCCAATTTCCCTCACATCTGACTTGGCAGACTGAGATTCACGCCCAGTAGAATAAGGGACAAACACAAGACCCCCCGCCCACCCACCCCGCCTTTTCCTTTATCGGCTGCATGCGGCATATGGAAATTCCTGACTTCCTGGGCCGGGGATCGAATCTGAGCCACAGCTGCAGCGGCAGCAATACTGGATACTTAGTCCTTAACCCACTGTGCCCGGCTGGGGATCGAACTGGCGCCTCCACGGAGAGGAGCCAGATCATTAACCCGCTGTGCCACAGCGGGAACTCCCATAAATCCGTGCTGAACACCCAGGCACGCTTCCACATCCCTACGGTGACCCTCCCCCAGCCGTCGGGGAGTGAATACCCCCCTGCCCCCTGCCCTGCGGACTGAGCATGGCCAGGTTCTAAGAGGCCAGGGCTACGAAGCCACAAAGGCCAAGGCCAGTGAGAGGTGGGGCCAGGATTCACGTTGGGATTCGTCGGGTGGAGAATCGTAGGGCATTCCCACCGTGCCTCTCAGAGGCCAGCAGGTCGGAGGCGGCCACGTTGCAGGGAAGGATGAAGAGAAGGCTCTCGGAAGAGTCGGCCAGCCCTTCACCCCTTCACCCCACCCCTCTGACACAAAACGCTGCTCTCACTTGGGACAAGCGACCCCTTCTGGTTTACAGCTTTTTGGCGCTGGCTTCTCTCTGATACTGATAAAGGAAGATCTGCTGAAAAGCTCTTGGCAGTTGTTCAGTAGAAGAATTTTGAAAATGTAAATAGCTTTACTGAGGTATCATCGGCATGCAATAAATTGCGTATGGATTTAAAGTGGACCCCTTGATAAGTTCCCACATACACACACACCTCGTGAAACATCAGCCGGTGGGAAGGGTGAAAATACCCGCCCCCTCCAAATTTTCCTCGGGCCTCTCCTTAGCCGCCCCTCCCTCCTGCCTTGGTTCCCCCGCAAGCAAACACTGATCTGCTTTCTGTCACTACGGATTACTTTGATCGAGTTTCCTGGTGGCACAGCAGGTTAAGGACCTGACGTTGGTGCTGTGGCATGGGTTTGATCCCTGGGCCAGGAATTTCTGTACGCTGTGGGTGTGGCCAAAAAAAAAGAAAGAAAGAAACTATTTTATTATTTTATCTTGGCTTTTACAGGGCCGTACCCACGGCACATGGAGGCTCCCAGGCCAGGCGTCTACCGGAGCTGCAGCCACCGGCCCACACCACAGGCATAGCAATGTGGGATCCAAGCCGCGTCTGCGACCCACACCACAGCCCGTGGCAATGCCGGATCCTCCACCCACGGAGCGAGGCCAGGGATCAAACCCGAAACCCCATGGCTCCCAGTAGGATGCATTTCCACTGCACCACGACAGGAATTCCCTACAAGAAAGAAATTAGCTGCATTTCCTAGACTTTAACACAAGTGACTCATATAATGCGGACTCCTTATGTCTGGATTCTTTTGTTCAGAATAATTATTTGTCTGGATTCTTTTGCTTAGAATAATTCTTTTGTTGTTACGTGTGTTGCTAGTTAAGTCCTTTTTCTTGCTGAGTAATGTTCTCTTGTCCCACTGCTTATTTATCCACTCACCTGGGCTCTGTTCTGTTCCACGGAGCTACTCATCTGTCTTTCTATCACACTGTTTTGATTGCAGCAGCAGAATTTAAGGTCCGATGAGAAACTTTAAAAATGCTCCAATAAAATAAAATTTAAAAAATTAAAAATTAAATTACATTAAATTATTTTAAAAAATGCCCCCATGGGCGTTCCCATTGCGGCTCAGCAGGTTAAGAACCTGACATAGCGTCAATGAGCTGTGGTGTAGGTCACAGACGCGGCTCAGATCCCGAGTTGCTGTGGCTCTGGCGTAGGCCGACGGCTGCAGCTCCGATTGGACCCCTAGCCTGGGAACCTCCATATGCCACGGGAGCAGCTCAAGAAATGGCAAAAAGACAAAAAAAAGGCAGCTCGGGGATGTTAAAGAATCCTTTGCCCCCTCCTCCTTCCCAGTCCTCTTTGCACATCCCTCCCGACCCTCTGCTTTGAAAACCACGGGCCAGTCATGCTCTAAAAAGGAAATAGAAAAAGCAGCTGTGTCATCTCCCTCCACCCCCGGGGGCCCCAGGACCCGTGACATGTGGGAGCCCGGCGACCGCGCACGAGAAAGCTGAGAGCAGGCGTCCAGGAAGGAGGTCTGTCGACTCTCTCAGTACTGTCTTCACAAACTCTCTGTGAATATAAAACCATTCTAAACTTTTTTTCTTTTTTTTTCTTTTTTGGGGCCACACCCACAGCAAATGGAGGTTCTCAGGCTAGGGGTCAAATCGGAGCTACAACTGCTGGTCTACACCATAGCCACAGCCACACCAGATCTGAGTTGCGTCTGCGACCTACACCACAGCTCATGGCAACACCGGATCCTTAACCCACTGAGCGAGGCCAGGGATCGAGCCTGCGTCCTCATGGTTCCTAGTTGTATTTGTTTCTGCTGTGCCACAGCAGGAACTCCAAAACCATTCTAAAATTTAAAAACACTGTTTTACTTTTTTTTTGGACATACCTGTAACATATGGAAGTTCCCAGGCCAGGGATGGAATCCAAACCTCAGCTGCAGCAACGCCGGATCCTTAACCCACTGCTCTGCGCCAGGAATGGAACCCACGCCTCGGCAGCAACCCAAGCCAGTGCAGAGACAACCCTGGATCCCTAACCTGCCACGCCACAGTGGGAACTCCTAAAACATTGTTTTCAAAAAGTCAGCATGGGAGTTCCCTTTATGGCTCAGCAGTTAACGAACCCCATGAGGATGTGGGTTCGATCCCTGGCCTTGCTCAGTGGGTTAAGGATCCAACGTGGCCGTGAGCTGTGGTGTAGGTCACAGATGCAGCTCGGACCCCGCATTGCTGTGGCTGTGGTGTAGGCCAGCAGCTACAGCTCTGATTGGACCCCTAGCCTAGGAACCTCCATATGCTGCAGGTTCGGCTCTAAAATACCAAAAAAAAAAAAAAAAAAAAAAAAAAAAAGTCAGCATAGCCTTTTGAAGGGAAGTTAGGGAAAGAGAATTTTACTAACATTGTTCGAAAAAAACAGCGCAGGTCTAAAAGGTAAGCATCCTCTTTGTTTTTTTCTCACCATTAACCTTCCACCTTCCAGATGCTTCTCTTTGACTCGGTATTTATTTCTTAAAGATGTAAGACAGTCCTTAGATGCTCCAGGAAACAGAAGTGAATATGTTTCTAGAGTTCCCGTCACGGCTCAGCAGTGATGAACTGGCCTAGTATCCGTGAGGATGCGGGTTCGATCCCTGGCCTCGCTCAGTGAGTTAGGGACCTGGCGTTGCCCTGAGCGGTGGGGTAGGTCGAAGACTCAGCTCAGCTCCAGTGCTGCTCTGACTGTGGTGGAGGCTGGCAGCTGTAGCTCCCTTTCGACCCCTAGCCTGGGAACCTCCATATGCTGCGGGGGTGGCCCTAAAAAGACAAAAAAAGAGCGAGCGAGTCCTGGTCTGCCCCTCCATTGCTGCAACCTGCCCACCGTCTCTGGTGAACTTCTGAGACAACAGTGAGCCCTGTGGCGGAGGCACCGTCACCCCCACCCTGCCCCGGGGGGCTGAAGGACATTTATGCATGCCGGACCCAAGTTCACGTTCATCGGTGAGTGCACCCCACTCCCCAGGGCCTGTGGGGACACAGGGTACCCAGTTTTCACTGTTAGTGTTAGCATCTGTGTTTACTCTTTCATCAACAGAGACAGCCTCAATTCTTTCCTTTATCAGGAGAAAAATTATAGACTGCACATGTGTTTTCCCGTGGAAACAGTTGCCATCTGATAACAAAGTACGAAGTGCATGTGGCCTTGGGGCCTTAGGCAGAGAGCGGCTCAGCGGAGAGGAACCCTGGGAGCAGGACTGATTTGGCGCCAAGCGTCTGGCCTTTGTGGACCTCCCTGTTGCCCCCCTGAACCCCTCCTCTTGCCCAACCCACCTCCCCACTCCCACCACCACCCCCACCAACCCCCCCGCCCCCCGGCCGCCGCCGCTCCTGTGGCCTTGCGCAGAATGACCGACTTGGCGTATTTACAGGGAGGGAAGCGCCGCGGGTCAGGTAGGCCCAAATGTCTTTGTCTCATCTCCTTCCAGGATCAGAAGATAAGAACAGGCTATCTTGGGAGTTCCCGTTGCGGCTCCGTGGGTTACAAACCTGCAGCTACAGCTCTGATTCAACCCCTAGCCTGGGAGCTTCCATATGCTGCAGATGCGGAACTTTTAAAAAGAAAGGAAAAAAGCAAAAAGCAAAAGAAAGGCTAGGTTGCCCCTTCTTTGATTAATGAAGGTCACCGCCTTCCCGAAGCTGCCGCACCCCCTTTAAGAAGATGCTGTTCGGATCCTCCCAAGCCCAGCAAGGCGGCTTCGGCCGGGTTAAAACTGGACCTGGCCCTTCACCTGTCATCCCCTGAAAGAAACACCAGGAGGAGCTAGGGCTCCCCTGGGTCCCATCTGCACGCCCGCCAGCAGAACCCTGGCATGTGAGGGACACTGCGGGGACTTTTCCCAGGTCAGTTGGCCTCCTGGGAAAAGAAGCACAAGCATACATGGAAACTCACGACCTTGACATGAAAGCTCTCAGAGAAGGACACCCTCCAGGCCTGCTGGGACCACGCAGGGTGAAGGCCCTGGAGGGGGCGGGGCCGGTCGACTTTCCAGAGTGGTCTACAGTCATGTCCTGTTTGATCCACGTGAGTTTTTTTCATCAGTTACCAAGGTTTTTCAAATGGGGTTATTTCACATGAAAACCCAGATTTGTGGTTTCCCTTAAAACATTAGATCAGGGAGTTCCCGTTGTGGCTCAACAGGTTAAGAACCCAACAAGTATCGCTTCTCGGCCTTTTGGCTAAGATCAAGTGAAGAACCCAACAAGTATCCATGAGGATGCAGGGTTCTCTTCCTGGCTTCACTCAGTGGGTTAAGGATCCGGCATTGCCGTGAGCTGTGGTGTAGGTCACAGACACGGCTTGGATCCTGCGTTGCTGGGGCTGTGGTGTAGGCCAGCAGCTGCTGCTCTGATTTGAGCCCTAACCTGGGAACCTCCATATGCCTCGGGTGCAGCCCTACAGAAAAAGAGAAGACAAACTTCTGGTTATCAAAGGGGAAACGTTGGCGGGGTGGGGGGGACTCCTATGCACACTAGTGTATATGGACTGGACGGTTGATGGGACCTGCTGTACAGCTTGGGGACCGATGCTCAGTATTCTGTGATAACCTGCATGGGAAAAGATCTGACAAAGAATGGCTCTGTGTCTGTGCATAACTGACCCACTTTATGGTACAGCAGCAATTATCATAACCTTGCAAATCAAGCACACCTCCATAAAACTTAAAAAAGGATACACTACAGGTAACACACCCCCAGCTAGGAGACGGGGGAAGGGGGTGGTGTCACAAGCTTGTAACTCTGGAGGGGGACCCCACTGCCCTGGGACCCAGGCCTCTGAGGAGGGGGCACTGGCAGCTGGTACAGGGTCTCTGAAGTGGGGTCCCTGACCATGGTTCTGTGGGCACCGGAGTCGCTGCAAAGTGGACTCAGCTGCTGCCGCAGAAGGAAGGGCAGCTGCCCCGGGGAGAAGCGTGTCTGGGTGAAGGGGGGTGGGGACCACAGGATCACAGGCTGTGCTGAGAAAAACAACTTTTAAGGAGAAC
This sequence comes from Sus scrofa, assembly GCF_054392235.1. NCBI lineage: Eukaryota > Metazoa > Chordata > Mammalia > Artiodactyla > Suidae > Sus > Sus scrofa. Next base: position 7,536,679 of record NC_139383.1, read on the forward strand.
AACTTGGTTTTGCTGCGCTGCCGCCGCTGCATGTTACAGGACGATACCCCTGCTCACACCCGGAGTCTGGAGGCTGGAGTTCAGGATCCCTGCCATAAATTCCTGCTTTACTTTTCCTGGGGCACCTTTTAAAATAACCACTTAGATAGAGTTAATCCTGTGAAATTAGTGACCTCTGCCCCAAACGTCTATAAGCAGTGGGTGTTCCCCACCCGGTTCTCCGGCTCCCTGGGGACCTGGGATGGAGGAGGGTCCACCCTCCCCCCCCCGCCACCCACCCCACCCTCGGCTCACCGCACCCTTCACTGCTGGGCTCTGTAAGTCATCATAAATGTCATGACTTCACTTCCTTTGTGTGGGTCTATTGAGACTGCATCTTCAATCAAAACCACGCTGGGGTTTTCGCTTCCCCAAAGTGGGGGCGCCCGGGCAGAGGAAGCTTGCTGGCGCCCCCGTGTGGCATCGTGTGACCGTGCAGCCGGTCACAATCTGCATATATATTTTTTTTCTTGAATGTGCTATATTTTCGAGTTATGCATTTTATTTTTTTTAAATTTTCCCACTGTACAGCAAGGGGATCAAGTTATCCTTACATGTATACATTACAATTACATTTTTCCCCCACCCTTTGTTCTGTTGCAACATGAGTATCTAGACATAGTTCTCAATGCTACTCAGCAGGGCCTCCTTGTAAATCTATTCTAGGTTGTGTCTGATAAGCCCAAGCTCCCGATCCCTCCCCCTCCCTCCCCCTCCCTCCCCCTCCCATCGGGCAGCCACAAGTCTTTTCTCCAAGTCTATGATTTTCTTTTCTGAGATGTTCATTTGTGCTGGATATTAGATTCCAGTTATAAGTGATATCATATGGTATTTGTCTTTCTGGCTCATTTCACTCAGGATGAGATTCTCTAGTTCCATCCATGTTGCTGCAAATGGCATTATGTCATTCTTTTTTATGGCTGAGTAGTATTCCATTGTGTATATATACCACATCTTCCTAATCCAATCATCTGTTGATGGACATTTGGGTTGTTTCCATGAATATTTTCTCAGGTCAGTCTCCCAAAGCAATAGGAATTAGAGCAAAAATAAACCCATAGGACCTAATCAAACTGAAAAGCTTTTGCACATCAAAGGAAACCAAAAAGAAAACAAAAAGACAACTTTCAGAATGGGAGAAAATAGTTTCAAATGATGCAACCGACAAGGGCTTAATCTCTAGAATATATAAACAACTTATACAACCCAACAGCAAAAAAACCAATCAATCGATGGAAAAATGGGCAAAAGACCTGAATAGACATTTCTCCAAGGAAGATACACAGATGACCAGCAAACACATGAAAAAATGCTCAATATTGCTGATTATAAGATAAATGCATATTCTTTATTCAATACACCACCAGCTCTGGCATCTAAGCAGACCCTGAGCCTCAGAACCCAGAGGAAGGAGCTGCCCCTTCTTCAGCCTCCCTCTTGAGCCCCCAGGTGGCAGAACCTCGGAGGAGCCACCAGCAAAACAGCCCTTTGTTTGCAGAGCCCAGCTCCAGCATCACACAGCTGAGCGAGGGGCTGGTTGCTGAGAGAGTAATAGTGTCCAGTCCAGAGGGTTCCTTCTAACCCTGTGCTCGGGCTCGGCCCTTCCAAGTAGCTGCATCCATTTGACAACCCTCAAGCACCTCCTAGATATCAGCATTGCTCACACACAGAGGGTATAAAATCAACAAGGTAGGCACTATTTCTGCCCTCTGGACCTCTCCGTTGTCCTGGACTCTTTTTTCTTTTAAGTCTTTCACTCTTCTAGGAGGTTCTAGCATTGGCTTCTCTCCTCCTGCTATGCAACCATTGTGTGCATGTGTGTTCTTTGTGCAAAACAGACATAGTTAAAAATTTATCATTTCAGTCATGTGTTTTGTTTTGTTTTGTTTTTTTGCTTTTGCTTTTGCTTTTTTAGGGCTGCACCCGTGGCATATGGAGGTTCCCAGGCTAGGGGTCGAATTGGATCTCTGCCTGCTGGCCTACACCACAGCCGCAGTGACACAGGATCTGAGCTACGTCTGTGACCTACACCACAGCTCACAGAAATGCGGGATCCTTAACTCACTGAGTGAAAGCCAGGGATGGAACCTGCATCCTCATGGATCCCAGTCTGGTTCATTAACCACTGAGCCATAAAGGAAATGCCTCCATTTCAATCACATTTAAGTGTACGGTTCAGTGGTACTAAGTATATTTACAGCGTTGTACAGCCATCACCATCATGCATCTCCAGAACTTTTTTTTCTTGTAGCACTGAAACTCTATCCATTAAACAATGAGTCCTCATCGGCCCTGCTCCCTGGTGCCTAGCAACTACCAGGTTACCCTCTGTCGCTCTGAACTGGATTGCCCTCAGGGCCTCATGTAAGTGGAATCCTTTTCTGTCTGGCTTCTTTCATTTAGCATGATGTCTCAGGGTTCATCCATGTTGTAGCCTATATCAGAATTTCATTCCTTGGATAAAGAAGATGTGGTACATATACACAATGGAGTACTACTCAGCCGGAAAAAAGAATGCAATAATGCCATTAGCAGCAACATGGATGCAGCTAGAGAGTCTCATATTAAGTGAAGTAAGTTAGAAAGAGGACGAATACCATATATCACTTATATGTGGAATCTAAAATATGACACAAATAATCTTATCTACAAAACAGAAACAGCCTCATGGACAAGGAGAACAGACTTGTGGACCGAGTGGGATGGAGTGGGAGCTTGAGGTTAGCAGATGTAAGCTATCATACATGCAGGGGATGAAAAACAAAGCCCTACTGTATAGCACAGAGACATATATTCAGTGTCCTACGATAAACCATAATGGAAAAGAATATTTAAAGAGTGTGTGTATATACATATATATAGAGATGAATTACTTTGCTGTACAGTAGAAATGAACACATTGTAAATCAGCTATACGTCAATAAATATCAAATAAATAAATAGACAAGTTTACGGAAATCCCTGGTCGTAGAGCAGGTTAAGGATCCAGCCTTACCACTGCTGTGGTGTGGGTTCAGTCCCTGGCCCGAGACCTTCCACATGCTGTGGATGTAGCCAAATAAATCAATACGAGATTTTTTTAAAAAACAATTTCATTCTTTTTCAAGGCTCAATAATATTCCATTGTGTGGTAGACTGCGTCTTGCTTTTCTGTTCATCTGTCGATGGACGTTTGGACTGTTTCCACGCTGGGCTCTTGTGACTGACGCTGCTGTGCACCTGGGCGTACAAACACCTGCTTTCAGTGATGCCCCAGCACGAATGAGCCCAGGCCTAGGAGAAGGACACCCGGGTCCTCTGGTGGCTCTAGGCACCGCTTTGAGGAGCTGCCACACTGCTCTCCACCAACAGCACGGGAGCGCTCTGCTTCTCCACACCCTCGCCCACACTGCCTCGTTTCCAGTTTTTGGATGACAGCCGTCCTACTAGGTATGAAGCAGCTATTACGGGTTTTGACCTGAATTTGAAGTGAAACCACCCCGTGTTTGTAGGGTTCTTGTTGGTGACTCAGTTGTCACCCAGCAAACGTCCAGCCGGCTGGCTCCTCTCTCCTTTTCCAGCCAGTTTGGTTTATTGGCTTTGGCGGCGTCCGCCTTTCTCAGAAGAGGGCCGGTACCCACGTGGCAGAAGGAGATGAGTGACATGTTACAAGGTCAGAGACCCAGAGAGAAACCGAGGAAGCACTTTCACCTTCTTTGGTGCCTGGATGCATTGACACTGACAGGCGAGAGGGCCCTTCCCAGCCTCCCCTGGAGCTGCTATACCAGTGGGGGCATCCCAGGCCCTGTACTGGGTGAACACTGGTTCTCAGTGGGCAAAGTGGGAACCAAGCAGAACACCCAACAATTGGACAAGTGATGCTAAAACCACACCATGGAGTTTTATGCTGGCCTTACAGTTATGCCTCCAGGAGTGATATGGGCACACTGAGGTGTATGGGCCAATGGGGACCTGCTGTCCAGCACAGGGAACTCTACCCAGTACTCTGTGGTCATCTGTGTGGGCAAAGAATCTGAAAGAGAATGGATCCGTGTATAACTGAGTCACTTGGTTATACAGCAGAAATTATTACAACGTTGTAAATCAACTATACTTCAGGAGTTCCTGTTGTGGCGCATCGGAAATGAGCCCATCTAGTACCTCTAAGGTTGCAGGTTCAGTCCCTGGCCTCACTCAGTGGGTTAAGGATCCAGCATTGCCATGAGCTGTGGTGTAGGTCGCAGACATGGCTCAGATTTGGTGTTGCTGTGGCTGTGGCGTGGGCCGGCAGCTGCAGCTCCAATTCAGCCCCTAGCGTAGGAACTTCTATATGCCACAGAAGCAGCCCTAAAAAGCAAATATATATATATTTCAATATATACAAACAGATATAAATATATATTATATATATTTCAATAAAACTTAAAAAAATGAAAAATATTATGCTTCTAAAGCGTATTTAATGACACAGGAAAATCATATGATGTAATGCAGAGTGCAGAAAGCTGAATACAAAATAGCAATAATGTTAAATAGTCATAAATAAGTCTAAAAATACTAAGAGGAAGAATATAAAAAGGCTAGTCGTTATCTCTGATATGGGTCACTTTTAATTCCCTGTGTTTTTCTACTTCCCAGATCATCTACAATAAGCATTTAATATGCTATAATTATTAAAACAAGATAAAGAGGATGAAGCAAACACACAGGGGCTCCAGGAGATGTACTCAGGTGGCTGCCAACCAAGGGGAGCACGTGGAACTGCCGGGAACTCTGCCAGGGAGAAGGAAGGGCATAGACGGTGGCTGAGAGGATGGAGCTATTTGGGTTACCGTTGCTGTGGTTACCTGAGCCCTTGCCCCCCTCTCCGGGCTGGTGTGGTGTGGGCAAGCGGGGTGATGGAGAGTTCACGTGAAATGTAAGAATCCCCTCAGCCCATTGCCATCCCATAGCAGAGCGGGCCAGAGAATTGGGGACAGGGCCATTGGCCATCAAGACTTTCGCCAGTTAGGCAGCCCCCTCTTTCCCTCTATAGTTGTTACATAAATGGGCCAGAGATGGCTCCTGTGCATTAGCCTAAAATGGTCCCCATGCCATTTTCTTCTTTACAGAGGGCTAGGACTGTGAATTCAAAGTCCCCTGGCAACAAACTCAATTTCCCAGACACTCAGGTGCTTTACCTATGGTCCAAATGAAAATATATTTAACCATTTGGAGCTAAATACATGCTCCATGAGAAGCTACTATACATGCTCCATGAAATTGCACCCAACACATCCACTAGCTACAGAGAAGACAAAAGCTATAGCTATAAAAGACCCTGTCATGGTCAGGATTCTTCGGAGAAACCGAAAATAGGAGAGAGAGAGAGAGAGAGAGAGGCAGTCGTATATACACATACAAATGATTTGTTGTAAGGAATTGGCTCATGTGGGTACGGAGGCTAAGATGTCCTTAGATCTGCAGTTTTCATGCTTGATGTGGTGTCAGTTCCAGTTCAAAGTTCAAGTCCAAGGGCCATGTCCCAGCTTGGAGACAGGCAGGCAGAGAGAGCAAATTCTTCCTTACTCAGCCTTTTTCATTCTATTCCAATCCCCAGTGGATTGGATGAGGCTCAACCATGTTGGGAAGGGCGATTTTCTTCACTCATTCTATCAGTTCAAATGTTAATCTTATCCAGAAATTCCCAGAATCTCATGTAGCCCAAAATCTGAGCACTGCATGGTCCAGACAAGTTGATACATACAATTAACTATCATAAATAAACCCGTGCTGCCCTTGAGAGCTGTCCCATCCACCTGCTGCCCAGTGATCTCACCTGGACACGCCAGCTGCCTCGCCGACTCCCCTCTGCCCTGGGAGTTCCAGCACCCTCTTCCAGTTCGGCGGTGGCCCAGTGCCCACTGTCCCTGCAAGATCTCCTGCTGAGAGGGACCTCCCCGCCTGCAACCTGTCCACGGGGCACCCAGCAAAGCTTGTTGTGCAACACTGCCACCTTGTGGTCCCATCTCCTCCCTGATCAGCCTCAAAACCCTTGACCGACCACAGTGGTCATTTACCCTGGAAGAACTTCTGAATGACCCGTCCTGCCCCTGCCCGAACTCTGGGGAGGAGAAGGTTGACTTTGAAATTGGTCCCCACACTCCTTAAATTTCTTGTCCTCTAGCCCGTGGAATTCTAGAGGGTGGGCTGGGAGGAGAAGAGGGCAGGGGAAATGGAGTGTCACCCATCCAGGAACCTACACATGGATGTTTATAGCAACTCTATTCGCAATTGCTAACACTTGGAAGCAACTCGGTGGCCTTCCACAGGTGAAGGGATCCGTAGGTGATGGTGTATATGGCCAATAAAACATTACTCAGGGCTGAAAGGAAGTGTGCTGTCAAGCCATGAAAAGATGCAGAGAAATCTTTTTTTTTTCTTTTTAGTGCTACATCTGTGGCCTATGGAAGTTCCCAGGATAAGGGTTGAATCGGAGCTGCAGCTGCCCGTCTACACCACAGTCACAGCATCTGCAACCTATGCTGGATCCTTAACCCACTGAGCGAGGCCAGGGCTCAAAGTCACATCCTCGTGGATGCGAGTCAGAATCTTAACCTGCTGAGCCACAACAGGAACTCCCAGAGGAATCTTAAATACAAATTACCAAGGGAAAGAAGCCAAGGTGAACAGGCTATATGCTGTATGAGTTCAACTATATATGATTCTGGAAAAGGCCAAACTATAGAGATGGCAAAAAAAAAAAAAAAAAAAGTCAGTGGTTGCCAGGAGTTTGGGAGGAGAGCATAGAGGATTTTCAGGGCAGTGAAACTACTCTGCATGATTCTGTAGGGATGGATACGTGTCATAATGCTTTTGATCAAGTCCATAGAACGCACAACTCCGGAACTGACCGTAGCATGAACCACAGGCTGTGTCAGTGCAGGTGCATCTGTGTAACCAATAAACCCTCTGGTGGAGAGTATCGACGGGGGAGGGGTGGGGGTCGGCAGAGGACACACAGGAATCTCTGTATCCTGTCAATTTTGCTGTGAACCTAAAAGCACTCTTTAAAAAATTGTCTTGAAAAAATTTCTTCTTGGACTTCCCGTCGTGGCGCAGTGGTTAACGAATCCGACTAGGAAACATGAGGTTGCGGGTTCGGTCCCTGCCTTCACTCAGCGGGTTAAAGATCTGGCGTTGCCGTGAGCTGTGGTGTAGGTTGCAGATGCGGCTCGGATCCCGCGTTGCTGTGGCTGTGGTGTAGGCTGACGGCTACAGCTCTGATTCGACCCCTAGCCTGGAAACCTCCATATGCCGCGGGAGAGGCTCAAGAAGTGGCAAAAAAAAAAAAAAAGTTCCTTCTTAGGAGTTCCCATTGTAGTTCAGTGGTAATAAGCCCAACTAGTATCCATGAAGATGAGGGTTCAGTCCGTGGCCTGGCTCAGTGGGTTAAGGATCCCGGGTTGCCACGAACTATGGGATAGATCACAAACGCAGCTTGGGTCCCACGTTGCTGTGGCTGTGGTGTGGGCTGGCAGCTGCGGCTCCAATTGGACCCTTCGCCTGGGAACTTCCATATGCCGAAGGTGCGGCAAAAAAAGAAAATATTTCCTCCATGGGCGTTCCTGCTGTGGCTCAGCGGTTACGAACCAGACTAGTATCCACGAGGATGAAGGTTCCACCCTGACTTTGCTCAGCAGGCTAAGGATCTGGCTTTGCTTAAGCTGCGGCACAGGTCACAGATGTGGCTCAGATCCCAGGTTGCTGTGGCTGTGGTGTAGGCCTGCAGCTGGGAGTCCAATTCGACCTCTAGCTTGGGGAACGTCCATATGCCAAAGGTGCAGCCCTAAAAAGACCAAAAAAAAAAAGTTCCGTCTTAACCAAACATTCAATATTTCCTAAATTTAAATAATAAAATTTTTTTTAAGAACTCAGATCTCTATTTGTAGAAGGAGGCGGTGCTATTATATAACCCTCTCTATTGCCAAGGCCCAGTATAAATTAACTAAAAGTTCAGGCTTTACATTAAAAATATCTTAATTTTTTGGATTGCTGAGGACAAGATGGAAGACAACTGACCTCTGACCTTCCATTTGTCTTGTGACTTGGTAATTAATAAATATAGTTAGGAGTTCCCATTGTGGAGCAGGGGCAATAAATCCAACTAGGAACCGTGAAGTTGCGGGTTCAATCCCTGGCCTCGCTCCATGGGTTAAGGATCTGGGGAACTTTCATATGCAGCTAAAAAAGACAAACAAAAAACAAAAAAGCCCTGCTGCGAGCACCCGGGGGCAGCCCCAGCTCTGCTTCCTCCTCGGGGTTCAACGGTAAAATTAGCAAATGGCAGCAGCTAGGCTGGGGGAGGAAGGGAAGGGGGACGTGAGCAGCCAGAACATCGAGAGTTCATTTTCTTACCAGTGAAACTCTCCATTGCCCATCAGCTCGAGGAACACCTTAATCTTTCCCCCGTGACGCCTCGTCATCTACAGGACGTCAGCTTTTTTTACTGAAAGGTAATTGATTTACAATGTTGTGTTAATTTCTGCTGCGCAGCAAAGTGACTCAGTTATGTATACACACACACACACATTCTTTTTCCTATTCTTTTCCATCTTAATTTATCACAGGCTATTGACTAGAGTTCCCTGTGCCCTGCAGTGGGACCTTGTCCTTTATCCATCTTACTTGTAATAGTTTGTGTCTGCTAATCATCCCTCTCCCTTGGCAACTGCAAGGCTGTTCTCTAATGACGAAAATTTCTCAGCTTCTTCTTCTTCTTTTTTTTTTTTTGCTTTTTTTTTTTTTTTTTTTTTTTTTTTTGCTTTTTAGGGCTGCGGGTGCAGCATACAGAGGTTCCCAGGACAAGGTTCAAATTGGAGCTATAGCTGCCAGCCCACACCACAGCCACAGCAACGCAGGATCCGAGCCTCGTCTGTGACCTACACCCCAGCACAGGACCGCCAGATACCCAACACACTGAGCGAGGCCAGGAATTGAACCCTCATCCTTATGGATACTAGTTGGGTTTGTCACTGCTGAGCCAAGGCAGGAACTCCTCTCAGCTTCTTTTTTCAGAATTAGCAGTGGAGGCAATCTTTGGTCAGCTTGGGAAAGAATCGTAGGAGTAAGATGAAGAGCAGAAGCCCTAGAGTGAGAGAGACACGGCTTAGATTCTGGTTCCACCATTAATTAAGCATGAGGACGTTGGTCTGAAAAATAGAGGTCATAATGGGATGTCCTCTTTGGGTGGTGTTAAGGGAAATATGCTCCCAGAGCTCTAAGGAAAGCGCCTGGCACATGGTAACTCGGGATTAGAGTTAGTATTTGCCTGTACCTCTTACAAGGTGGGTACCATTTTTTATGCAGAGTCTCACAGAGTCTCACAAAGGTGGCCAGTTGGTCTTACTTCTGTGAGCCACAGGGAACGTCCCATTTGGTCTTATTTCTGAATTCACGTGCTCTCTAGAAAAGACTGCTGCTCTGAGAGATGTGGAAATTTCGCAGCGCAAATCAACACTCCCCATTCTGTTTAGACAACGAATCCCACATACACCCAACCTTAAAGCTGCCCAAGGTTCTAGAGACAGGAAGAACGTGTATCCCTTAGTTTCTTGTGAAAAGTCACGGAATCCAAAAAAACGCTTGTAGAGCCGGTCCTTATATATTTTTTATTTATCATCCATTCACATGTAGGTCATAAAAAAAAAAACGGCACATGGGACCCATGATCCTGGGGGGGCAGACCAAAGTCCACAGAATATAAATTGAATGGAAAATATCTTAATTCCTTCAGATGCTTGTTATAGTAGATGAATATTCACTGCCCAGGATTTTCTTCTTTTTATGGTTCCCTATTTCGTAGCTTCTCTCTAAACCCAGAAAAAATATTCCAAGGCAAGGAAAAGGAAGAGCAAAGGTGTCCCCCAGATGTCCCGGATGTGAGGCTGATGCCATACCTGGAGATGCTTTGAGCTGGAGAGGGAGGTGGGGATGCTTAGTAATGGGAGAGGGGGGAGGGGGGAATGTCCGGCAGCCGAAGGCGTGGACCGGAGCAGGCATTTTGGAGGGTCCCATGAGATGTAGCATCAGTGGTCCGGGTCCCACAAGGGCAAGGGAACGAGGGGGGGTCGGCAGGAGGAAGAAGGCTCTGTCTGACCGCCCGTGGCAACCGGGTCGTGACTCTGCCCAGCACAGGATGAGAGTGTCGCTGTGTGGCGTACAGAGGCAGCAGGCAGCGAGGCCCAGCCTCGGGGTGGGGGTGGGGGTCCAGGCCATGGGGATGCGGCCAGTGTCAGCAGCAGCAGCCTGGCCACCTCTGCCCAGGCGGCCGCTCAGCCTCCTCCACAAACACCCAAAGGGAGTTCCCTGGTGGTCTAGTGGTTAGGATTCATCACTTTTGCCGGGTTCAATCCCTGATCTGGGAACTAAGATCCCACATAAAGCCTCTGCATGCCGGGGGCCAAGAGAAACAAACAAAGAGTCAAAACAAACAAAAAACCTAGTTTAAAAAAGTGCTCTTTAAAAGAAAATACCACGCGGGAACTTTGCGCTCTAGGTCACTGACGCCTGCTTTCCTTTAGACCCAGCGCAACACGTGGTTGGACACAATGCATGACTTTCCCGCTAAGAACAACTCCCCAGAGAGAGAAAGAAGAGCGAGAAAGGATCCGGGCCCGCAGAGCGCGGAACAGGCCTTGCCATCAACCCATAGCCACGGGCATTTTCCTTGTTTTTATTTCCAATCCCTCGCAGACCGACTCTTTTGAGAAATCGAGAAAAAGTGACTTGAAAAATGAGCAAGTCATGCAAAATACAAGTCCAAATTCTCTCTTACTTTTATTTTTCTTTTAAGGGCCGCACCCATGGCATATGAGGTTCCCAGGCTAGGGGTCGAACAGGAGCTACAGCTGCGGGTCTACACCACAGCCACAGCAACGCCAGATCCGAGCCGGTCCGGGACCTACACCGCAGCTCACGGCATCGCTGGATCCTTAAGACACTGAGCAGAGCTGGGGATCAGACCCAGGTCCTCATGGATACTAGTTGGGTTCATAACCCCCTGAGCGACCACAGGAACTCCCCAGGCGGAAGGATTTTTAACAGTGTTTCATTGTACAGTTATTTTGTGTGTTTTTATTAACTAATTAATTAATTTTTATGGCTACCCCGAGGAAGTTCCTGGGCCAGCGATTGAATCTGAGCCACGGCTGCCTCCTACACAGCCACGTGGATCCTTTATGCCCCCGCGCCGGGCTGAGGATCGAACCTGCGCCTCCTCAGCAGCCTGAGCTTCGGCAGTCGGATTCTTAAACCACTACCCCGCAGCGGGAATGCTTTGTTTGCGTTTTAAGGGGTGTTTTTTGCTTTCTGTGTTTGACTAAGAGCAAATCGTTCTAAAGGGTACACTTCGATCAAAAGCACACATCAACACACCAGTGCGATAATGACTTTTGCATTAATAATATCCTGAAATATTTACCCCCGACTCAGGACAGGGCTTATGTTCCTGGATCGGGATGATGAGGGGTACAAAGCTTGCAAGTGCTAATCAGCCCCATATTAGGAACGTTCTGGGTTTTCGATCTGTTAGCAATTAGAGTTTATTCATGCTGTACCCAAGAGCCATCTGTGAGATTTTATTCTTCTAAAAACCCCGTAAGAATTTTTATGCATGACTCTCTCATTGCTGGTTTCTGAAATCCTCCAGGGAAGCCTTCTGAATTCAGAGACTATAGTTCAGTAGGACTGAGCAAAAGGGTCCCCGAGCATAGACATGGAACATTTACAGCCAAGAGTATTTATTTGCTTTTTGGGGCTGCACCTGAAACATATGGAAGTTCCCAGGCTAGGGCTTGAATCGGAGCTGCAGCTGCCAGCCTACACCACAGCCACAGCAACTCGGGATCCAAGCCACGTCTGCAATCTACACCACAGCTCAAGGCAACACCGGATCCCTGACCCACTGAGGGAGGCCAGAGATCAAACCTGCATCCTCATGGATACTAGCCGGGTTTTTTTCTTTTCTGCAATGCCACAATGGGAACTCCAGCCAAGAATATTTCTACCTTAGAAAATATCTCCTTTGAGAGTTCCCATTGTGGCTCAGCCGGTTAAGAACCTAACATAGTATCCATGAGGATGCAAATTCAATCTCTGGCCTCGCTCAGTGGGTTGAGAACCCGGCACTGCCATGAGCTGTGGTGTAGGTCTCGGATGCAGGTCAGATCTGCCGTTTCTGTGGCTGTCGTGTAGGCCAGCAACTGTAGCTCCAATTTGACCCCTAGCCTGGGAACTTCCATATGCAGCAGGTGCAGAAAGAAAGAAAGGAAGGGAGAGAGGGAGGGAGGGAAGGAAGGAGAAAGAAAATATCTCCTTTGATTTCTAGTATCACTATATGATTTGCCAAAAAATGAACTTTCTCAGCTTTACATTGGTCTCACCCATCAGGTTTAAGTCAGGAATTCTGCGGGTCCCTTTGCAAAGTCCAACCCCTAAGAAACAATGAAGATTTGCCATCAGTGAGGTCAGGATTCTAAATGCACCTGCTGAAGCCACACTGGAGACAGTTTAGAAGAGGAACTTTCAAGATACTCTAGGCCAAGGGTGGCAAGTCCAGCTGCCACCAACACTAGTCACCACTTGCTCTTGCTCACAAACCAAGAGTAATATATATATATATTTGTTTGTTTGTTTGTTTTTTGTTTTTTGGACCATAGCCAAGACATATGGAGGTTCCCAGGCTAGGGGTCGAACTGGAGCTGTAGCTGCCAGCCTACACCACAGCCACAGCCATGAAGGGTCCAAGCTGCGTCTGCCACCTACACCACGGCTCACGGCAACGCCGGATCCTTAACCCACTGAGTGAGGCCAGGGATCGAACCTGGGTGCTCCCGGATACTAATCAGATTCGTTAACCTCTGAGCCACGACAACTCCTTGATTAAATCTTCACACCCTCATTCTTGGGATGAGCTTCTGCACGAATTATGTGCACAAAATCCTTGCCTCGGGCTCTGCTTTTGGGGAAACTCCAACTAAGTCACGGCGCATAGATAACTAAGAGTATAGATAACTAAGAGGTGGCCAGATGAACAGGTTGAGCCTGCCAGCTAGTCATGGGAAGCAAGCTTTAGTCCTGTCTCCTTTCGTGCAGTGTCCTCTGGCTGCTCCTGCACTTGTGAGACAAGATCTCTGCCTCGAGCCCTTAGTCTGGTGCAGGCCGAGGGCTCAGAAAGGGAGTGTTAGCCTGGAACTCTCTCTTCCCTATAAGGGAAAGCCTGCGGGGCCCAACGGACCTCAACCAGGGCTCCTTGCAGAGAACTTAACCTCAATGGGAAGGCGCGGTAAAAATGTCATACTCAGGGAAAGAGTCCTATTTTCAGCAGGATAGACCGGGCTTGTCAAGATGGATTATTACACCTAAATGTGCAAGGCACAGGTCTATGGGGCAGAAAAGGGGGGATAGTCACCTCTGCATTTTCTACCTGTGCGAGTAACAGCGTATAAACTCAAGGGACCCCAAACCTCCATGGCTTCCTTTGAGAACAGCAGGCCCGTCTGCATTGCCCAAAGCTCATCAGTCAGCCTGAAGCTAAAGTATGTTCTCGCGTAAGAAAGCAGGCGTTTGGGGAATTGCAACTTAGCGTTAGGCTCCTCTAGGAAAGAGTGTTTCCTCAGTGCCTGCACTTGCTTGCATTTTTGTCTTTCTTTGTGGCCGCACCCGCGGCATGTGGAAGTGCCCAGGCCAGGGATCGAAGCCGCGCCACAGCAGCCACCACCACGACAACACCAGGTCTTACACCTGCTAAGCCAAGAGTAACTCCTGCTCTTGCCTGTGTTGTTGGAAATATTTGCTTTCTATGGGGTAAGATCTAACTCACCTTGTATCTGCTTTGACAATTTGTCTTTGTGTTACATGTATGTGCGCACATTTTAAAATAATAATTAGTGAAGAGGCGCTCCTAGTCCAAGGATGACTAGTTTTTAAAATGTCCTTTAAAAGGTTTCCTAAAAAGGAAGCTTGTTAAAAATGAAGATCAAGATGTCAGAGTAAATCCTGAAAAATAAAAAAGTTGAGTACGTTATCTTGAAAAGCAGAATTAAAATTTGAAAAAAAATTGGGGGTGTTTTGGTTTTTTTTAGGGCTGCACCTGCAGAATATGGAGCTTCCCAGGCTAGGGGTCGCATCGGAGCTGCAGCTGCCAGCCTACCCCACAGCCACAGCAACTAAGGATCCAAGCCTAGTCTTCAATCTACACCACAGCTCACGGCAACACTGGATCCTTTAATCCCCTGAGTGAGGCCAGGGATCGAACCCACGTCCTCGTGGATAGTAGTCGGGTTCATTACTGCTCAGCCATGGGGGAATGCCTGGAAAAAAATGCTATTTATTTATTTATTTTTGGAGTTCTCATCATGGCTCAACAGAAACGAATCTGACTAGCATCCATGAGGATGCAGGTTTGATCCCTGGCCTCACTCAGTGGGTTAAGGATCCAGCGTTGCCCTGAGCTATGGTGTAGGTCACAGATGTGGCTCAGATCTGGTGTTGCTGTTGCTGTGGTGTAGGCCAGCAGCTGCAGCTCCGATTCAACCTCTAGCCTGGGAGCTTCCATATGCCACAGGTGTGACCCTAAAATGATTTAAAAAAAATTTTTTTTTTTTATTAAAACTTTTTTTTTTTTGGTCTTTTTTTTGCCTTTTCTAGGGCCGCTCCAGGGCATATGGAGGTTCTCAGGCTAGGGGTCAAATCGGAGCCATAGCTACCCACCTACGCCAGAGCCACAAGCCAGAGCCACAGCCAGAGCCACAGCAACGCAGGATCCGAGCCACATCTGCAACCTACTCCACAGCTCATGGCAATGATGGGTCCTTAACCCACTGAATGAGGCCAAGGATCAAACCCGCAACCTCATGGATACCAGTCGGACTCATTTCCACTGTGCCACAACAGGAACTCCTAGTTTTTCACTTTTTAAAGCAAACACTTTTGTTGCTAATATAAGAGTGAGATTGAAATTTCCCATAAGACAGCATTTTTCAAAAGGAGTACTTGTTGGAGTTCCCTGGTGGCTCAATGGGTTAAGGACCTGGCATTGAAACTGCAGTGTCTCAGGTCACTGCTGTGATGTGAGCAGGGGAACGTCCACATGCCATGGGTGTGACCAAAAAGAAAACCCAAACAAACAAACAAAAAAAAAACAAATGAGTGAGATTATTGTCAGGGAGGCTGGCGGACAGGAAAATCTGGAAGAGGAGAAAAATCCTCATAGCAGAGAAAAGGGGGAAGGAATGGTATAGACAGGGGCCCTCCTAGATGGACCGAGGGTCTGAGAGTCAGTGCCTAATGGCCTGGATCTTTTTTCCCGTGATTTACAGAGTCAGGCAGAAGGAGAGTGACAGTGAGGGAAAGAGGTCGAGGAGAGAGGGGGTGTGGCAGAGCTGCTGGGGGGGTTGAGGCAGCCTTGGGGGGCAGTGCCCAGAGGCCAGCCTGTAAGGCCCCTGCCTCTGCAGGAGCCCTCATGCCACCCAACAGCCTGGGCAGGTGGAGGGCCAGAGAATCAAGGACACGCGAGGGTGACTGGACCAGGGCCAGCAGAGGGCTGACAGGTGGGGCTGGAGAAGCAGCAGAGGGGACTGACCTCTGGGGCAGAGGTCTCGGTGGCTCGGAGTCCGGGGACAGGTGATCAAGAAAGCGAGGGATCCTGATGAGCCGTTGGAACCGTGGGACCTTTGTTTTTGGAAGCAGATTGGCTTGAGGGGCAGCGCGACTCCCAGTGTAGCCCGGAAAGGAGAGAGGCTGAGGGTTACTGGAGCTGACACGGTGGGGACGTGTGGGAAATTTTGAGAAGCGAGAGCCACCCATGGCCAGGTGCGATGATGAGCGTGGAAGGGGACAGCAGGCCTGGGAGCCAGGGTCCACGGAACTTGAAGGATGCAGTGCCAGGATACCAGTGACGGGGGACAGGGCGGGGTTGGGGGCAGGACTGCAAGGGTCTCCAAGGACCACTCCTCCAGCCAGTCTGCAGACAGCGCCACCGGCCTCGCTCCTCCCAGCCGCCGGGAGCTGCCTGCCGGGTCCCTGCCTTGACTCGGGCCGCCCTCTTTAGCCTTTTGAAATCCCACCTGCCCTCAAGCCACCAAAGGGAAACTCCATGGAACATTCCGTCTTTACTCCCAAAGACAGGGTTTCACCTCCTCTGACCGCCCTGCCTCTCTGTTGATAAGTTCTCCCAGCGCCAATTTCAGCGCAGTTTACAGCTGTAGCTGCCTTTGTGCGGTTTCCTCTCCTCTTCTAGAAACAGGGGCTCCCGCTTGCTCATCACAGCTTTGTTCCCATCACGGAATCTGGCAGAGAAGGCTGTCTGTGAATACTCAGCATGAACACGACACGTCAAGGCCAGGGATTATTCTAAGAGGCTGTCCCCAAGCCTCAGAATTCTAAGCCGAGATGACTCAGGACTGTCTAAACGGCCAGCAAGCGGATATAGTCTTCTCTCTGTATTTGTGTATTAAGTAACTCTTCTTGGCTTTTTGTTTTTTTTGTTTTTTGTTTTTGTTTTTTGTCTTTTGTCTTTTTAGGGCTGCACCTGAGGCATACGGAGGTTCCCAGGCTTGGGGTCAAATCAGAGCTACACCTGCTGGCCTACACCAGAGCCACAGCAACACCAGATCCGAGCCACGTCTGCGACCTTCACCACAGCTCATAGCACTGCTGGATCCTTAACCCACTGAGCGAGGCTAGGGATCAAACCCGCAACCTCATGGGTACTAGTTGGGTTTATTAACCACTGAGCCACGACAGGAACTCCATAACACTTCTCATTTTAGTTTTAACCTGATAGCTCAGTTTGGGGAGCAGGTTTGGGTGAAGAGAGAGGACTTGTCCTTGCAATGCTGTCAGGCTCTGGCTTCTACGTCTTTGCAAGGATGACTCTTCAAAAAAGTGAGAAGAATTTTCATCATCATTATCACATTCAAAATTCCCACTTTCTCTACAGAAAGGCAATAAATGGGGGCAGGGCTTCCCATTCATTCATCTTATTTTCTTTGGGTGAAAATTCCTTGTTTGTTTTTTTCATTTCTTTTCTTTTTTTTTTCTTTTTTTTTTTTAGGGCCCACCCGCGGCATATGGAGGTTCCCAGGCTAGGGGTCTAATCAGAGCTGTGGCTGCCAGCCTACACCACGGCCACAGCAACTAAGGATCCGAGCCGAGAATGCCAACTATGCCACAGCTCATGGCAGTGTAGGATCCTTAACCCACTGACTGAACCCAGGGATTTAACCTGCGTCCCCATGGATACTGTATCAGGTTCTTAACTCACTGAGCCATCATGGGAACTCCCTAAGAGTCTCAAAGTTGCTCTTTGAGACCAAGATCTCGTTGAGATGAGATGCAAGTGATACCTCTCACGAACCTGGAGGCCTGCACAGCATCGGGGCAAACTGTAAACAGGGGAAAACCACTCCAAACTCCTTATTCTGTTCTTTGCCAGTGAAGATACTCTGTTTTCAGTCAAAACCGAGATCATTCTAAATGTCACCGCTCCGCCCCCATCTGGGCTCCTAAAAGCAAGCTGCTTTGTCTCTAAATCAGATGTCATCACCCGCTGAAAAGCCTCCTGCCTCCGAGCTCGGCTGTGTGGGAGAGCCTGGCACATCTCCCCCAGTGAGGCTGCGCCCACGGTGACAGGTAACTGTTTCCTGCAAAAGGAAGAGGATGGAGCAGAGACAGGAGGCAACAGACAGCCACTTCATCACTGCTTCTCTGACCCTTCAGAGACCAAGCGTCATAGAAACACTAATGGGGGGAGTTCCCATCGTGGCTCAACGGAAATGAATCGGACTTGTTACCATGAGGTTTCGGGTTCGATCCCCGGCCTCGCTCAGTGGGTTAAGGATTCGGTGTTGCCGTGAGCTATGGTGTAGGTCGCAGACATGGCTTGAATCTGGTGTTGCTGCGGCTGTGGTGGAGGCCGGCAGCTACAGCTCTGATTGGACCCCTAGCCTGGGAACTTCTATGTGCTGTGAGTGTGGCCCTAAAAAGCAAAAAAAAAAAAAAAAAAATAGAAAAAGAAAAAGAAATACTAATGGGCTCGTTTATGGGTGTGAACATGTTCCTCCCTACCGACCAGCATGAAGCATCACCACTTTTGTGGAACACCTAGAAGGGGCAGCAGGAAGCCAAAGACAGCAACGCAGTCTGCAGGCCAGGATGGCTCCCCAGCTAAAACCCGGTTCATGCCATCCGAAGGTACAGACACACAAGCCCTGGCAGGCGGGCAGCAGAGTGCCTGGACGCTTGAGGAAATCCTGCAGAGACCAGTCTTGGGAGAACCGTCTGGGTTCCCTCCTAGAGGCGGGCACACTCTTAGCAGCCCCTGCCACCCAGCCTCCTCCCCGGGAATGACCCAAGGAAATGCCGACAAGCCCTCCCGTGGCTGCAGGTGAGAGCTCTGCTGCTATAAATGCATAACCCATCAAGGGGCCAAGGCAGGGGGATTGGGGTGGCAGGAGTGGGGGTGTGTGTCAAAAATCGCAATCACCCTCATGAACTCATGAGTTAAGTTTCATTCGTGAACATTCATATCAAGCAAAGGATTTCCAAACAAACTTTCTTTACATCAAGCATTCCACAGAGAGGGAAGGGAAGCCACGAGAAACTCCTCGACTGGTGGCAAAACGTGTGCCCTCACAACCCGACATGATGCTCTAGCACTGGCAGCTGCAGATGCCATCTGCCAGGTAACCTGTGACATCTGCAGGTATTTTCTATAGAGATGCTGTCTCAGGAAAAGTCCTCATGCAGCAAACAGAAAGCTGACCTTCATAAATTACATCCAACACTTAAAAACATGTAACAATATTTGAACACGGCAGAGCTGTGTGTGTGAGTGTGTGTGTGTGTGTGTGTTTGTGTGTGTGCTTTACAAAAAAGAAATATGCATTTCCTCCTCTACTGAAAGGAGTCAGAGGGACAGATGTTTCTCGACAGTGACCTGTGCCAGATGCTTCTCAGGTCTCGTCTTCCCGTTTCACTGCCACCACAAGGCTGGGGGGAGGGACTATTACGTTACTGTTTTATCCGTGAGGAAATGAGGCTTCCGGGGTTAAACCTGAGGTCACACAAGCAGCAAAGGACAGAGCCAACCTGACCCCCCAACCCGTGGTCTTCCTGCTCCATGGCTCTGCCTTCTAAGGTCCATCAAATACTTGTTCGTTTCCCTGTACATGTCTGTAACTTTCCTGCTGAGGTCACTTGGAGAGTTCGTGGGGAAATGTTGCCAGAAGTGCTCAGGAGGGACAGAAAGAGTTTTGGTTGTTTGTTTTGTTTTGTTTTTTCCCCTCTTTTTCAGCCACACCCACAGCCTATGGAAGTTCCTGGGCCAGGGTGCAAATCCAAGCCGCAGCTGAAACCTACGCCATGGCTGCGACAACACCGGATCCTCTAACCGACTGCGCCAGGCTGGGGATCAAACCTGTACCTCCTCGGCCACCCAAGCCACTGCAGCTGGATCTATAACCCACCGTGCCACAGTGGGAACTCCGACAGAAGGCGTTGGGGGAAAATACAGAAAGGATAGAGGTCCGACATGTGTGTAGGCATTTCCAGAAGGTTCAGCACACAGGCACAATCTCAGCGTTAGTTCTCATCTCATGCACAGGGGGTAGGGGTCCGCCTTAGCGTATCTGGGAGATAATCAGTTGCAGCCCAGGCGTCACCTGCAGGCGTCCGTGCCCCCCATGGTTGTCCACGCTTTCCCTCCACCCATCAGACGACGGTCTCGGTTGCAGGGGTGGCGGTGGCGTCTCCAGGGCGCCTGGGTTGCATCTCATCCTTGAAAGCCCGGGTCAGAACGACTTTTAAGGACTCCTTGAACCGCTTCTTCCTGCTGCTGCCCACGAAGAAGTAGATGAAAGGGTTGGCGCTGCTGTTGATGGTGGAGAAGAGAAGAGACACGTGGTGCAAGTTCCGGAACGTCGACCAGTACTCGTAGTAGAGCAGGTAGAGGAGCCTCATGGGCACGGCGAAGATGAAGAACACGATGATGCTGACCGTGATGACCAGGTAGAGCTTCGAGGAGGGGGACGCCCACGCCGTCTTCCGGATCTTCACCACCAGGATGCTGCTGGACACCACCATGAGCGGCGTGAAGACCGCGAAGCTCAGGACGCCTATGAAGATGATGACCGCCCGGCAGTCACTGCGGGAGTGGGCCTGCCCCTCCCTGTCGATGCACATCACATATTCCATGGTGGTCACCAAGCAGGAAAGCGCCCACAGGAGGGCGCAGACCAGTGCCGACTGATGCTTGGGCCGATGGCAGCGGTACCAGATTGGGTACAGGACGGACAGGCACCGCTCCACGCTGATGGCCGTCAGCAGATAGAGGCCCGTGTTGTAGCCAAAGAGAAACGTCACCGACAGCGTGACAATTGTGTAGTAATAGCCAGACGAGAGCTCGTAATCTAGAGCGTAGTCCACAGACAGAATAAAGATGCAGAAGAGCAGCGAGATGTCGGCGATGGACAGGTGGGTGATGTAGACGGTGAAGGGGTTTCTTCGCATCCGGAAGCAGAGGAACCAGAGCAGAATCCCATTCTCCACAAAGCCCAATGGGGAGATGCTCAGGATCACCCAGTGCACCATGGGAATTTCCCGACGCGGGTCCCCAGCAGAGGCATTCCTGCTGGTGGAGGCGTTCGAGGACCCCTCAGTGACAAATGACGTCCCGTTTGCCTCGTCCATGAGGAGGCTTCAGCCTGGGTTCTTCGGGTCCTTTTCTGTAAATAAGTTAAAAAAAGGAAATCAAGGATGAATGGCTGTCAGAGAGCGGTTTCAGCTTTGGATTGCCACCATGTTATACAAAAAATATTTGCTAGATTGTACATTTCTCCGTCCCGTGAAGATAAAATTAGACATTTCACCAGGAGAGATAAGCGATCTGCTTTAACGGCCTGTTTTGATCCACCCAACAGCCTTTGGTTCTATATGGTTATTTGCTTGTGGTTTAGTGGCAAAGGGGATCTGGCAAAGGGAGAGGGGCAGAGTTCCTGGTGTCCATCTCCGGCCCGGCCGGAGCTTTCTGAATTTTCAAAACACCTCATCTTCTGTGCCTTCATCTCCTGGCCTGAGGGACCAAGTTAATCACATTAAAATGTAATGACAAAATATAAGTTTGGGCAAAATGCTGTTGTTAATGCTTTCTTTTTCTTTTTCTTTTTTGGCTGCACCCGTGGCATGTGGCAGGTCCCGGGGGCCAGAGATCAAAAACTGCGCCCCACTTGCAACCTGCACCCCAGCTGTGGCAATGCCAGATCCTTAACCCTCTGCATCACAAGGCACCTTCCCATTGTTGCTACTTTTTTTTTTCCTTTTCACATCCGCACCTGCAGCATATGGAAGTTGCTGAGGAATCGGAGCTGTAGCTGCCACGGCCTACACCACAGCCACAGCAACACCAGATCTGAGCCTCATCTGTGACCCACACTATAGCTGTGGCAATGCTGGATCCTTAGCCCACTGAGCAAGGCCAGGGAGGGACCCTGCATCCTCATGGACACAATGTCAGGTTCTTAACCCACTGAGCCACAACAGGAACTCCCGTGTTGTCATCACTTTTTAATGCCGTAAGTGATGGGTTGAGAGTAGCTAGAAAAAATATGTTCAATAGAGCACCAATATTTTTGAAAGTGTGAACAGTTCAAAGGCAGGTATTTTATGTGGTCCCAGTACCTGTGACAAAACCTACTCAGATTAGGTACCCTGTGCAAACCAACCCTGGGAGCAGATGGAGCACTCAAATAAGATGCATTCACATCCCCGCGCCCCACAGGCCAGCCCAAGTGGCTGATGGACATTAAGCAAAGCACTCACTCGAAACCAATAAGCAGCTAAATATTTGAAACTGAAAGCAAAGATTACCAGAAACTTTCCCTCCCACATTAGGAATTGCAAAATAAACCTATGCACAGCCCCTACCCTCTTCCTGTTAAGGAAACAAATATATAGGAGCCACTGCAACCCGGGAGGGATTTCTCATGGACCACAGCATCTTTCAGCTCATTGTATGCAAGAGAGCCCCAGGGGACTCCTATAAAAATGAGTTAGAAGGGAAGTTCCCAGTTAGGAAAGGTGTTTCAAACCTTTGAAAGACCTTTTTCTGGAGTTCCCGTCGTGGCGCAGTGGTTAACGAATCCGACTAGGAACCATGAGGTTGCGGGTTCGGTCCCTGCCCTTGCTCAGTGGGTTAATGATCCGGCGTTGCCGTGAGCTGTGGTGTAGGCCGCAGACGCAGCTCGGATCCCGCGTTGCTGTGGCTCTGGCGTAGGCCGGTGGCTGCAGCTCCGATTCAACCCCTGGCCTGGGAACCTCCATATGCCCCGGGAGCGGCCCAAGAAAGAGCAACAACAACAGCAGCAAAAGACAAAAGACAAAAGAAAAAAAAAGAAAGACCTTTTTCTTTTTCTTTTGAAGGTCACACCTATGGCATATGGATATTCCCAGGCTGGGGTCGAATTGGAGCTCGAGCTGCCAGCCTATGCCACAGCCACAGCAACGCCAGATCTGAGCCACCTCTGTGTTCTACGCCTCATCTTGCAGCCATGCCGGCTCCTCAACACTCAACACTCCGTTAAGGACACGGTGCTGGGTTCTTAACCTGCTGAGCCACATGAGAACTCCTGTTTTTTCCTGTTATAGTCAGACCCAAGTAACCCCATGCACTTTCTGAACACGGATCATCTTTCAAAAACATAGTTTTCCGTCATTGTACTAAGTTAAGGATGCAGAACTGAAGAAGACGCTGCCCTCAGCACTTCTTTCCAGGGGAGGCAGACGGAACTGAAATCTAATTCAGTACGGGAATTGAAATGCCCATCGCTTATGGCATTAAAAAGGCAGGCACACCCCAGGAAACCATGGCTCTGGGTTTCGGGGGGAAGCTTCACGGGGCTGGGCCTTGAAGGGTCAGTACAAGTTTATAGCTGAAGAAAGGAGAGAAAGACATCTCAAGAAAAGAGGACAGGAATTCCCATTGTGGCACAGTGGAAACTAACCTGACCAGTATCCATGAGGATGCGGGTTCAATCCCTGGCCTCACTCAGTGGGTTAAGGATCCGGCGTTGCCGTGAGCCGTGGTGTAGGTCACAGACACGGCTAGGATGCTGTGTGGCTGTGGCTGTGGTGTAGGCCAGTGGCTAGAGCTCTGATTTGACCCCTAGCCTGGGAACCTCCATATGCCTCAGGTGCGGCTCTAAAAAGCAAAAAAGAAAAAAGGAGAAAGAAACCAGGACAGGTGGACAGAGAGGCACAGAGGTCAGAAGGCACAGAATGTTGGAGTTTGAGGTGTCTAGTGTGCCCTGTGTGGAGGTACGACTTCATACAGAAATGAGCTGCAGGAGGGTTCCCATTGTGGTTCAGTGGGTTACGAACCTGACTAGTATCCATGAGGATGCGGGTTTGATCCCTGGCCCCCCTCAGTGGGTTAAGGATCCAGCATTGCAGTGAGCTGTGGTATAGGTCGAAGACTCAGCTCAGATCTGGCGTTGCTGTGGCTGTGACACAGGCTGGCAGCTCCAGCTCCAATTCGACCCCTAGCCTGGAAACTTCCATATGGCACGGGTATAGCCCTAAAAAGAAAAGGAAAAAAAATAAAAAAGGAAATTCCAGAGACCCACTATTGCAAGAAGCTTGAGGTGGGGGCCTGGACTCTGAATTTTCATATTCCAGGGCATTCTCATTCTTATGGGCCCCACGCCATGGTTTGGAAACCACTTCCCCTGCACTACAGAGCCATTAAAGTTTCAGTGCAGGGCTGGGATGTGACCTGAACCGTGCTTTTTATTTATGTGTGTATCTCTATGTTTGTTTATGGCTGCATCCACAGCATGTGGAAGTTCCCAGGCCAGGGATCAAACTGGAGCCATAGCAGTGACAACACCGAGTGCTTAACTGCTCGGCCACCAGGGAACTCCTAGGTTTAGTCTGCAGGCTATTTTAGAAAGGTTTTAGAAAGGTTACCCTGGTCATAGTCTACAGGCTGGATGAAAGTGGACAAGAGATGGAGCCAAGAAGCCAGCAGGGGATTGTTAAAATAATCCCAGTGAGAAATAATAACTATGAAAACGGCTCAAGGACAGAATGAATTCCAGAGACATTTCAGAGAAGACGGGTCAGCCCCCCTGGGACCATGAGAGGGAAGAGAGACGGAGGAGTCAGTGGACTGAGCTTTCCATCTGAAGAGGCTGTGAACATAAACTCCTAAAGCCTGACACCGGGGGCAGGGGGCACAGCGGCTGGGAGAGAAAGGAGCCAGGTTCCTCGTGCACGGAGAATGAGGCATGAGAAGCCGTGCGAGTGGGTTCCAGCTGTGCCGACCGGGGTGTCCTCTGCTCCCGGGGGCCTACATCTTTTAACAAGCAGAACTTCATCAAACATGGAGTTCCCATCGTGGCTCAGCGGTTAACGAACCCAACTAGTATCCATGAGGACACAGGTTCGATCCCTGGCTTCGCTCAGTGGGTTAGGGATCCAGTGTGGGGGTGAGCTGCGGTGTAGGTCGCAGACGAGGCTTGGATCTGGCGTTTCTGTGGCTGTGGGGTAGGCAGGTGGCTGTAGCTCACGTTCGATCCCTAGCCTGGGAACCTCCATATGCCCTGGCTGCGGCCCTAAAAGCAAAAAAAAAAAAAAAAAAAAAAAAAAAAACTTTATAAAACAAAGAATAATAGACACACCAATGAGAACTTTAGAACATTATTCATCACTGTGCCTTTTCCTGATTATAAAGTTCAAATTCAGAAGTCACCTAAGATCACAGGCTCCTCTTCTATTCCCATGTCTCTGGCCTGACTCCTGGGATCGGTCTTCCTTTGGCTGTTCTCCGTGTCCCTGCAGCAGCCTCTCCTGCCCAGACTCTTACCCTCCTCCCTTCCCTTTCTCATACTCCCTCCACCATTCTTGGTGTCACTCATTAATGACCTCTATAGCCAGGACAGTCCTCCTTACAGAGTTTTAATTTAATTTTGTTTTTTTAGGGCCACACGTGTGGCATATGGAAGGTCCCAGGCTAGGGGTCAAATTGGAATTGCAGCTGCTGGCCTACACCACAGCCACAGCCACACCAGATCCTCAACCCACTGAGCCAGGCCAGGGATCAAACCCGCGTCCTTATGGATACTAGTCGGGTGTGTAACCCACTGAGCCACAATGGAATCTCCCCAGAATTAAAATTTTATCTCCTCCATTAAACTGCAAACTCCTCCAAGGCAAGCTTTGTTATTCACGTCTGAATCTCCAGCACTTGGCCGTTGCATAAACGCTTACTGAGTTATTTCAGGACATCGAGCCTATTACAATGGTCCGGAAGATGCACCCTGGTCGCCCGGGAAAGAAAACCACCACCCGGAACCCAGGCCATCGCAGTTAGTACAAAGTTCTCTCATCGTCAGTATAACTCCTGAAGCCCATCCTTGGGCAGACTTTGATCATGATGTGGCTAGAAAGAAAAAAATTCCCATTAAAATGAAGTCACAGATGCGGCTCGGATCTGACGCTGCCGTGGCTGTGGCGGAGGCCAGCAGCTGTAGCTTCAATTCAGCTCCTAGCCTGGGCACTTCTATATGCTGCAGGTGCAGCCCTAGAAAGCAAAAAAAAAAAAAAAAAGTCTAGAAACCACTGACTGCTCTGACCGCCCCTGCAAAACGGAAGGTGGAGAGACTGCGAGCTGACTAACGGGAGGAAGCCCTGCAGCTGTGAGCTCCAGATGCTGAGGCTGAGCTCTTCCCCCTCTGCCCTGGGGCCTAAGCCTGTTTTTAAGACCTTACCTTCTACAGCGTCTCCGTTAACACGTGTTCCAATCTAGGATCGGGTCTGCCTCTAATTCTTCCTACTTAGGGAATTAAAGGCCTCACATTCCCTAGTGTTATAGGGTTGGGTTTTGTTTCTGTTTTTGTTTTTCTCCCCCAAACACTAGGAAATTAACTTACTTTCTAATGATGACTTTGCCAGCGCAGGACTCACGTCACTGTGTGGCCTTGCGTTCAAGTTCCACCGCGAAGAAAGCAGCCTCAGTTACTTTTAAACAGCCCCACAGTACCCAAGGGTCATGCCTGCAGGTTCATTTTATAGTCTGTTTAATCTTAACACAAGATGGGAGTTTTAAAAAAATTTTATTGCCTTTTTTGTAATTATAAAATATTTGTGTTCATTGAAGAAAAATTTGGAAAATTCAGTAGGAAAAAAAAATCACGTAAAACCACTGTTCAAACTTAACCTCGTTTGGAGTTCCCATTGTGGTTTAGTGGGTTAAGAACCTGATATAGTGTCTAGAGGATACCGGTTCAATCCCTGGCCTTGCTCAGTGGGCTAAGGATCGGTGTTGCCACAAGCGGCAGCATAGGTTGCAGACGTGGCTCAGATCCCATGTTGCTGTGGCTGCAGTGCAGGCCGGCAGCAGCTGCAGCTCCACTTCGACCCTTAGCCTAGAAACTTCTATATGCTGCAGGTACGACCATAAAAAGAAAAAAAATTAACCTCATTTAACATTTTGAAATATTTTCTTGTTGCCTTTTTTCTGCATCTTATTCACACTCTTTTAAAATTGAGATTGCATTTTATAATGTGTTGGTTGCTTGCTTTTTTCTTTCTTTCTTCCTTCCTTCCTTCCTTCCTTTCTTTCTTTCTGTCTTTTTGCCATTTCCTGGGCCACTCCCGTGGCATATGGAGGTTCCCAGGCTAGGGGTCGAATCGGAGCTGTAGCCGTCGGCCTACGCCACAGCCACAGCAACGCAGGATCCTTAACCCACTGAGCAAGGCCGGGGATCGAACCTGCAACCTCATGGTTCCTAGTCGGATTCGTTAACCACTGCGCCACGACAGGAACTCCGCTTGCTTTTTTTCTTCACTCTATATCACATTGTAAACATTTTCTCTGTCGGCATATCTTTAAAAGCCATGACTTTGATCGTCACTCTTTGGCGGTACCATCATTTATTTTTAATAATCTTCTAACTTTGGACTTACCCATTGCTTCTGATTTTCCACCATTATTTTTCAAAATAACAACATGCTGTAATGAAATTTCTTGGATGCAAATTTTGTGCACATTTTTCATCATCTCCCTAGGACATATTTCTAAAAGTGGAATTGCTGGATCAAAGGGTATAAGTGTTTTTCAAGATTTTAAAACATTTTAACAAGTTGTCTTCCAAAAACTATACCAATTATACTGACATCAACAGCATATCAACGCTTCTTTTTCACAGCATATATACATTTTGTCCTCACAATTTCTCCATTTTTTTAAATTACCATCTGTGATAGGTGATTAAAAAGGTACTTTGGGAGTTCCTGTCGTGGCTCAGCAGTTAACGAACCTGACTAGGATCCACGAGGATGTGGGTTCAATCCCTGGCCTCACTCAGTCCGTTAAGGACCTGGCATTGCCATGAGCTGGGGTGTAGGTTGCAGCCTCAGTTCAGATCCTGTATTGCTGTGGCTGTGGTGCAGGCTGGCAGCTGTAGCTCCGATTTGACCCCTAGCCTGGGAACATCCATATGCTACAGGTGCAGCCCTAAAAAGCAGTAAAATAAAATAAAATAAAAATAATAAGAAAAAAATAAAAAGTTACTTTGTTAGAGTTCCTGCTGTGGCACAGAGGGTTAAGAAGCCAACTACAGCAGTTCAGGTCACTGCAGAGGCAGCAGCTCAGATTCAGTCCCTGGCCTTGGGAACTGCCATATGCCTCGGGTGTGCCGTTAAAAAAAAAGTGCTTTGTTTTCCTTGCATGTATTTGATCTCTCGTGAGTTTGAGTTTTTTTTTATGTTACTGGTCATTTGAATTTCTTCTTTGACAGATTATTTTTTCATGTTCTTTATCCAATTATTTTACCGAGTTGCAAGAATTCTTTGTAAATATACTACTTTGTTACATATGTTAAAAATTCTTTCCCTCAGAAACTGGGGTATTTGATAGAAGATGTAAGAGGCTTGGAATTTTCTAAAAACCTCTTCTTCACTGTTACCAGGCTGCCTGTACTCTGTTGATCATTGACCTTGGAGTTGAAGAAATCATGTAGATACTGCAATCTACTCTTTTTTTTTTTTTCTTTTTTTCTTTTTAGGGTCACAGCTGCATCCGGACGTTCCCAGGCTAAGGGTCAAAGCAGAGCTGCAGCCGCCAGTCTACACCACAGCCATAGCAATGCAGGATTGGGCTGCATCTGTAACCTACACACAGCTCACAGCAATGCTGGATCCTTAACCCACCGGGCGAGGCCAGGGATTGAACCCAAATCTTCATGGATGCTATGTTGAGTTCATAACCAGCTGAGCCATAACAGGGACTCCTACTCTTTATTTTCCAGGTGAGAAAACTAGCTCATAACTAGTTTAAGATTACCTATTTAGCTAGCAGCCAAGCCAGAACAAGAGCCAAGGTAGCCCAGGTCCAAATAGGCATTATTTCTCTCTTCTCTGTGTGTGAAGTCCACACAGCTAGTAGAATTTTGGGGACGTGTAACAACGGCCTTAACATCACCAGAAGTGACTACCACAATCAATTTGATTATTAGTAAACATTTTTATTAAAAGCCTCAAGGATGGACTCTTTATTTATTAAAGAATGTTATTATTTGTTAGAGGAGGGATTTTTATTTATTAAAGCACCATCTGCCCAATGCCAAACACAGAACAACAATTAAGAGAAACAAGGACGAGCTGTTTTCCGTTCCTTCTCATCTCACTTTCTTCTGCAAAATGGAGTAACCATAGTCATTGCCACCACCAACGAACCCTTCTATTTAAAAAACAGTAAAAGTGGGAGTTCCCGTCATGGCACAGTGGTTAACAAATCCGACTAGGAACCATGAGGTTGCAGGTTCGATCCCTGGCCTTGCTCAGTGGGTTAAGGATCCAGCGTTGCCGTGAGCTGTGGTGTAAGTCACAGACGCAGCTTGGATCCCGCGTTGCTGTGGCTCTGGCGTAGACCAGTGGCTACAGCTCCGATTCGACCCCTAGCCTGGGAACCTCCATATGCCGAGGGAAGTGGCCCTAGAAAAAAAAGCAAAAAGACAAAAAATCAAAAATAAAATAAATAAAAAACAGTAAAAGTGAGAGGGTCCGCCCTGTAGCTTCACGTTGACAAGTCCCGCAAAAGGGGGTCAGACGTGATCTCGTTCTCAGGGCCCCACCCACACAACACAAAACGTGTCACGGGATTTCTACTTCACGCCTCACCGTGGTCTTGGAGATGACAGCATTGCCTAGACAAGCTTCCTTCCTTCCGACGTGCCTGCCTTCTGGTGGTTTCTTCTCATTCTCCTTTCCTGCATCTCTCCTTACGCTGCCTTTTGGGCCACGAGGCTCCATTCCCAACCCTCTTTCCTCCTTCCTCTGCAAACTTCCCTGGGTGGCCTTCACCCAATCCCCTCCTTTCAACTCTTTCCGCAGACCAATGAAATCCAAATTCCTGTTCTAACTCAGCTCTCCGGGACATCAGACCCTCTAACTCAGAGCCCTGGATGTCTCGGACTGGGCCTCCTGTGGCCGCTCTCCAACTTCAGCAGATCCAAAACAGAAATCAGACCTTTCCCGCTGTTCCATGCTCCCTCTGGTATTTTTCGTCTTCCAGGCCAAAAAAAACTGAATGTTTGACCAGGCTCTGCTCATCTTGTAGGTTCCCTTCACCAGCGCCTAGAGTCACCCATTTCTCCAAGAAGCCCTGGCTCCTTTCAGTAGAGAAGGGAACGTAGAAGCCAAGATCTGGACGCTGGGTGGACCCACTGCTCTTACGGTGTCACTGCTCTCAGGCCCTCCCAGGGCACAGAGCTAAGGGGCACGTGCATGTGAAGACACATGTGCAGTCGTACATGCACACCCTGGCATCTATATTTCTACGTCTTTCCCCACACAAACGCACACACGCATTGAATGCCAATGATTTCACCCCAATATCTGATCCAACACAGTTCCGCTGAGTTTTCTTCCTCTCCGTGTTTGTCATTCCTGTCTCTGATGGTGAGAAACCTGGCTCCTGGCTCCTGGCTCCGTCCTCCTCAGTGGGTTCACGTATTCGATCCCTCCTCTCCTGCGTCCACCTGCCCCTCCCCCAGCCCTGCGCAGATGCCCTCCCCCCCTCGCTGGGCTCTTGCACCTCAAGTCAGGCCACCACTGCCACTATGTCCTGCCCTGGGACGTACTCCTCACCCAGCAGAAGCTCTGAACTTGACCCCAGGTCCCCTCCCCTGCCAGGCAGATGCCGCCCTTGCCCGGCCAGGTCACCACCACCTCCCTCACCCCAGGGAGGCGTCCTCCACCGGCTCAGGCTCCACCACCTCACGCAAGCCATGCTTCACACTCACCCCCTCCCGCAAACGGCGAAAGAATTGTAAGCAGTAAGGCATCTGAGTACAAAAGAGACGTCTGAATAAGAGGTTTGTCGTTGTTCAAGTGACATTGCTGGGGCCATGGTCTCTTCTGCCTGCGCCTAGTTCGCTCTGTCTCGGAGCCACACTCTCCCTCAACAGACCACTGGATGTGAGTCCTAAGCCATGCAGCTCAGCCCCTCTGAACCGCAGGCCCTTCACACAGTTGGCACATCATTTACTGTGTTTCTGGAAGCCTGGGGCGTAAGGAAAGCTAGAGACTAAAAAACACCTTGCCCATGCGAGTCTCATGGAAATGCCACACTGGGACCAGAAATGGACAAGCAAGGAAAACAGACATGGTGGTTTCCACAGATGTTGCAGGATGTGGGTTGGCCCGTCTTCTTGAAATTGCTACCTACATTTATGGCTCCATGTAAGTTGGGCAGAACAGCTGGACAGGGACGCTGCTGGGAAAGCAGGAAGGAGCAAAGAGGGTAGCGATCGGGAGTGGGGGCTCCGCTGGAAGGACGCATAAGGCAGAGTTTAAATGCTCTACTTAACATGCTTGCTGCAATTTTCTCTAAAGATCTCAGAGGCAAGCATCCCTTTTCACCTTCCCATTCAGATGCTTACTGTCCTCCCGGGGTCCTGGATTCCAGTCTATGACATCATTCTTAAAAGAAAAGAAGGAAGGAAAGGAGGGCAGAAGGGAGGGAGGGGTGGGCAAGGGCCAGAGGGAGGGAAGGAGGGAGGAAGAAAGGAAATGACAGGAAAAGAGAGAGAAGCCAACAAAATCAAGGTCCGAGGTGGGCCATCTGAAACCTTGTCTTGTTTCTAGGCAACCAAAAGGAGAAGCCTGACTCCAGGCTGGACCTTCCAGGTGTGCAGCTCCAGAGACAAGGGCAAACCATTCCCTCTGTGTGTGTGCAGAAACCTGGACAAACAGAAACCCATTTGGGAGATGGACTTTCCATGGCAGGTACGGGATCCGGGAGGAATGTGCCAGGAGGAACATCTGGCCTGTGGTTAAACACCAGTTCCCAGCCTCCAACACGGAAGCCACCTGCATGGAGAAGCAGAAACTTCTTGCTCCCTTTCCAAGTGCACAGCAGGGTCAACTTAGAGCCCTCTTCTCATAAGGACGTGGGGGCGGGGGGTGACTCTGTCTCCTAGGGGATAGTTGACATTTCGATTGTCACACTGAGAGGAGGAGGCTACCGGCGTCTCGTGGGCTGGGGCCAGGGATTCTGTAAACACCCTACACTGCACATAAGAGCTGCCTACAACCAAGAATTTCTGGCCCCAGATGTCATGGTGCCAAGGCTGCGGCACCTGGAGCAGACTTGCCACCAGCCTTTCAGTGCTGCCTACGGAGCCATCAGACCAGCTCCTGCACGTTCTCTCCCCAGCTTCCCCCTCCCAGCCCGCCTGGGAAACATGGCCAAGACACTCACATCAAAGAGCAGGGGAGCCCTTTCAGCAGAACTGTGCCACCGCACAGGCTACACACCTGCCGTTATAAGCAGCAAAAGCCAACACAAAAGCCGGTGCCCGCTGAGGAGAGGCAGGGGAAAATCAGTCCAGCTCGCCTCCCACCATCAAGCATTTCCCTGGAGGAATCCCATACGGTGCCCTTCCAACCCCAATGGCTCTGGCAGGTACAACAACCCATCAAACAACCTCAAGTACCTTCAAACCTACCACCGCATCCATAGATTGCGTCTAAGGTCCTTGCCCCCCCATTACGCATCCAAAAGAAAAAGTTAACACAGAAAGTTTCAACCCCGAAGTTGTAAAACGCCGTCCGAGGGACCGCTAGTGTAGCAAAGAGGCAGATTTTCCAAAACGAAGGCAGGAAAATAGTGGTCTTTGCCGACACACACCGAACATCTAACACAAGAGGCAAACAACCAGCACAGAAAGAGGTGCCTGGCAATAGCTTTTTGAAGAGGGGACGCTTACTCTGGTTGTCAAGGGCCGCTGAACAAGGCAAAACCGGGGTGCAGGCTCACGAGGTCCATTCGCTCAGGGAGAGGCAGGGGTGGTGGGCGGGAGGCTGGCCCTACGCATCCTAGGGCACCACTGCCCCGCCAGCCTGCAGGGTCTCCGGTCCCAGCATCTCCTCCGAGGATGACTGCAGCCTCCCTTCTCGGGAGAAATCGGAGCTGCTCTCCCACTGCTGAAAATATTTGAGATGTGCCAAGCAGATGGTCCCACGCTTATCAGCAGAAGCTGTGCTTCAAATGGCATCATTCGGTGACACACGCCAGTGAAAATCTTCATGCCGATCCCGAGTGGGAACTAATGATCACACGAGGTGCCTGACCCCCTCGAACCACGAGGGCCAGTCAGGGCTGAGGAGAAAGACGGCCCAGAGTGGGGCCGCGTGGAAGGGCAAAAGTGTGTGTGTAGCAGCACGAGAGGGACCCAGCTCCCATTCCTGACTCAGCCTGGAGCTAGCCCAGTGATTTCCGCCAAGCTCTGGAAGACTCAGTTTTGTCACCTGTAAAATGGAGCTAATCGTGGCCACGGAAACTCACGGTGGTTGAATGAGATATGTGTCTGCACCTGCACAGCGAGGGCCAGGTTGTTAAACAATTAAATACCCGTTCCCTTCCTGCAGTGCATTTTCAGGGCGTCTCACACCCACGTGGGTGTGTATGAGTGAGGCAGTGGAGGGAGAGGGAGCCCAGGGGCTGGGGTCGAGGCGTGGAGGAGCCTCGGGGCCCAGCGTGATCTTCAGCCTGGTTCAAAGACTGTCCCTGCTAGATGTGCATTCTCACCCATGCAGTCAAGCTGCTTCCCCCCACCCTGACCCCATTCGCTTTTTCAGCAGACCCGGTGTGAAGGTGCCAAGGCCAAGCCAGAGGTTCTGGATGGTCTCTGTAGCCAAGCCCTGCGGTGAGACCCTCCCCGCCGACCCCCATTCACAGCAGCATTTATTGCTTCTATTTCAGAAGCCTTCCTTCACGGTTATGGGGTCAAAGTAACAGTGGACTCCTGGGGTTGATTAACTCAGAAGAGGGCAAGAAGGCAGCTTCAGATGCTGAGGGAAAGCAGGCTCCGCGACCCACACACGCAGCCTTCCTCGGACCGCTTTCATACGCACAAGACGGACAGTGACCCAGGCGGCTCTTGTGTGAAACCTGACCTGTGGCTGTGTCCTCCTGTGGGAAGAGGAGAGGGTGGCCAGGGCTCGGCCCCTATAGACCTTCAAGCCACAGGGAAACCCAGGGGAGCTTGCGGCATCTATGGTTAGGCAGGTGCATCGAGTCAAAACGTTGGGGGAGCTCAGTCCTGGGAGGCCAGTGTGTGTGTTCTCATTACCTGTTCTGGATGTTCCAAGGGAGGAAGGGTCAGCCTCCTGAAGAACTGGACATTTCCCAGAGGAAAATCAGAAGCGGCCGGGAAAAGCGGGACCACCGTCTAAGGCGAATGGCCAGGAAGAGGGGAAGGCGCCCTCGGAGGATCAGACACTGGGAAGCAAGCGCAATGAGGGGAGAAAGACAGGCTGGCCCAGGAGGCGCCAAGGTCACGGGTGAGAAGGAAGGGACCAGAAGGGAAAGAGCACGGAAGGACAGCGGGGCACTCTGCTCCCGGGCTCCACGTCGGCTGCTTCCCAGGAGCCCAGGGACGGCCCAGATCCTGTGAGCACTTCCCCCGGTCCCCGCGGGGGCTGTGAAACCCTGAGCAGTGGGGCCAACAGAAAGGAAGGCTCCGACGTCATGATTTAAGTCAACAGAACACGGGGCCTCTCGGAGTTGCCTCTCCCGGCTCCTAACAGCACAGGGGCGCCTGTGCATCCTGCAGAGGGCCACAAGGCACCCCTCTGGAAACTGGCAACCATCACAAGGTGCACGAGGAGCAGGCAGCAGGAAGGGGTACCTGGAGTGGCCAGATGGGGTCCAGGTAGGGGAAGCAGTTACGGGGTGGGGGGTGGCCGCTGGGGTGGGGCGGGGCGGGGAGCCTGGCAGAGATGGCACTCTCTTCCCCCGGAGGGAGTGGGCAGCAGAAGGCACTGATTGTTTTGTGACTAATTGGCACCACTAACAAAAGCAGGAACTCTCGCAGATGGAGCCGGAGTTTCACTTGCGGTAGCTAATGATTTATACTTAGAGAAAATACAGCAACTCTCTGTAAAAATAAAACTGCTTGCATTTAAGCCACAAATAGGTTGGCTATTTCCGTGCCTGGCTGGTCTTTGTGAGTAATCATCCTCCTCTCGCGAGGTCGGGGGGGTGTAGGGGGAGGGAGGTGTAGAAAGATGGGGAACCAGAGCCAGCCGAGCCTGGAAGAATGAAGGGACGACGTTCCCAAATGTCCAGGGTGGAGGGACGTTCTAGCTCTCACCTCCACGAGTTCCCGAGGGAAGCAGCAACCTTCTTTCTCCCATCAAACAACAGGGGAACTTGGTGGAGATGGGCTGCGGGAGAGCTTTGCAGAATTGAGGAAGGAGGAAGCTCAGCAGCCAAGGAGGCCAAGGAGGGGACCATAAGTGGGGGAAGCCATGAGCGGTGGACCCGTTGGGTGGTGGAACCCACAAGTAGACCCACACAGGGTACAATTCCTTTCTCCCATCAAGAGTTTACCCTTAAGAGTTGCCATATGATCCAGCAATCCCACTCCTAGGCATATATGTGGACAAAACTCTAATTCAAAAAGATACATGCACCTCTATGTTCATTGCAGCACTAGTCACAATAGCCAAGACATGGAAACACCCTAAATGTCCATCAGTAGAGAACTGGATAAAGAAGACGTAGTACAAATACATAATGGAATACTACTCAGCCGTTAAAAAGAACGAAAGAATGCCATTTGCATCTATATGGATGGACCTAGAGATTCTCATGCTAAGTGAACTCAGTCAGAGAAAGACAAATACCATATGATATCACTTACATTGGAATCTAAAATATGACACAAATGAACTTATCAACAAACCAGAAACAGGCTCACAGAGAACAGACTTCTGGCTGCCAAGGGGGAGGGGAGGAGGGAAGGACTGGGAGTTTGAGACTAGCAGAGGCAAACTAATACATACAGGATGGACAAATTACAAGGTCCTACTGTAGAGCACAGGGAACTAGAGTTCACCTCCTGTGATGTGGAATTCCCGTTGTGGAGCAGCCGAAACCAATTTGACCAGTATCCATGAGGATGCAGGTTCGATCCCTGGCCTCGCTCAGTGGGTTAAGGATCTGGCATTGCCGTGAGCTGTGGTATAGGCTGTAGACGTGGTTCAGATCCAGTATTGCTGTGGCTGGGGTGTAAGCCAGTAGCTGCAGCTCCCATTCAAACCCCTAGCCTGGGAGCTTCTATATGCTATGGGTGTGGCCCTAAAAAGAAAACAAATAAGTAAACAAAGCCTCTCAATGCTCAGTGCTGACCCTGGGGATGCCCAGTGACTTCCAGTCACATCCTAGAATGTCCTTGTCCCTGGAGGGAAGGATCTCTACTTGACCTTAGATGTTAAGCCCCTGGTTATGGGGAGACAAAAGCCCAGCATTCCCCTTAACGCAAGAAAGATGTGAGAGTGGGCGCAGTGAGGGGGTGGGCTGCTCGGACTGAGAGAAGGGCGATGGGTGGGGCATCCCCTGAGTCAGGGATGAAGCCTGCAGCCCCTCAAGGTGGTGGGCAACCAGTTCAGCACGAGTTGTCTCGGGCCACCATTTGGCAGCAGAACAAGCTCAGGTATGCTAGAAATTTGGACTTGTGAGCTGGGCTAGAGTGATGAGTGATGCTTTCTCCCATCCGTTTGATTGACAGTGTCTCAGAGCAGGGCTGGCCCCGCCCTCTGCCCTCCAGTCCTGCAAAAGGGACTTCAGATCCCACTGGCCAGATAAAAGTACAAGATAAAACCCTGAGAACGGCACTCGGATCTGAATCCCATCAGCCTCAGGGACTCTTCGCCCGGCTTCTCCTAGCCTACCCTGGCCCCGGTTGAGTGTCTCCCGAGTGAGGAGCTTTGCTTTCAGGGCATATTTCTTAAACATCCAGTCTTACTGAGAAACGCACTGTCTCCCTGCTGCCCTTGGCTTTCCTCCAACTAGCCGGGCCAGCCTGGTGGGAGAGGAGCCCAGAGCAGGGGGTGCCACCAGGGGAGGCAAACCCACAAAGAGGCTGCGGAAGTGGCCCCCCGGGGAGACCCCGATGATGAGACCCAGCTGCGGGAGGCTAGGTCCCCAGCCCTGAGCTCCCCGGGACCTTCCCAGGAAGACTCTTCCAGCCCAGCACGGGCACCTTTGCAGGAGAATGTGAAGGTGAGACATGGAGTGAGACATCCTCCATCGAGACCGCTGTGGCGCCAAGGAGCAAGGGGGACATGCATGGTGTGGGGGTCACTGTGTAGACCCAGTGTTGGGCAGGTTCCTATATGGTAAGACAAGGACCGTCTCGTGCCCTGCATTGGCATCTAATCGGCAACTTCGCCTTCTAGATTCCTTACCTAGATGGTCACCATGTGATTTTTCCCTTGTCTAAACATCACAAAAAAAAAAAAAAAAGCCACTTGTGAGAAAGGGTATTTTTGGAGCCTTGCCTTGGGACATGGAGTCTATCCATTCCTCTGGATGTTCTAAATATTCCCCGGGTTCAGCCCTGCATACTTGGCCGGCATTGTTTTGGCCCTTCGTAAAACTGTAATTTCTAAATTACCCTTTGGAGATACTCATCAGCTAGCATTTAGAGGCTCTATAAAAAAGAGAGAGACATAAAAAGCTCCAAACTGCGTTCCTGTAGGAACGGGCGCCCCTCCCTGTGCCTGCCTCCAGGGTCTCCCGTTGGAGAGATTTCTGCGTCAGGCTTAGCTGAGACTCTTCTGAGCAGCAGCCAGTTTGTTTATGTCAATCGAACACCCCAAAGCGTGTCACTGGGGGTTGCCTTGTCCCACTAGGAAGGCTGAAGACATCTCTTTGACCCCCCACCCCTTGCAAATGCACCACACCACTGCTTAAAAGAAAAAGGTTTGAAACGATGAATGCTGTCAAGGGTCACGTTTGGACACCATTAAGTTTGTATTTGTGGTCCTTTTTCTGCCAGTAACTGTAGATTTGGGCAGACGATGTTGTTTTTTCATCTGCAGTGTCCTCGAGGAGACTGAAAAAGTAAGTCACCCTCAAATGACAGAAACTAGCATACTGGGACTCCCACAGGTAGCTGTGACTCTGGAGCCAGGCGGAGGAGTGCCTAACATCCATGACAGCCCCTACTGAATGGGATGAGTTCCTTGTTTATGTGTCTGTTTGTCCCCAAACACTTATCTCCACAAGGCAGAGGCCATGCCTTACTTGCCTCAGTTTGGCTGAAGGAAGGAATACGCTGAGTAAATCCATCATGATTTCAAATATTGGCTGTTTTCAGAGTTCCTATTGTGGCTCCAGGGGTTAAGAATCCAACCAGGGGAATATCTGTTGTAGCGTAGCAGAAACAAATCTGACCAGGAACCAGGAGGTTGTGGGTTTGATCCCTGGCCTCGCTCAGTGGGTTAAGGATCTGGCGTTGCTGTGGCTGTGGTGTAGGCTGGCAGCGGTAGCTCCAATTGGACCCCTAGCCTGGGAACCTCCATATGCTGCAGGTGTGGCCCTAAAATTAAATAAATAAATATTGGCCATTTTCTCATTGTTTCTTGAGGAGGAGTCTGATCGCCCCAGCTGGACTGTAACTCATCTGGGGAAAGAACCATGTCCGGACTTGCATGGGTGGCCTCTTACAGTAGCTAAGAAGACTAGGGGCTGATAGGTGGTTTGACAAATACCTGGCTCCAGGTAACAGGGAGTGAAACTCCTAGGCCCTCGGGTGATAGGGGGGCTGAACTAACCCCTCTCTGTGGATCACAACTAGCGCCCTGCAAACCTCTCCCAAATAGAACATGATATCATGCTAACAACTTCAATTTGTTTCGGGTATAGGAGTGCGCCTTCTGGCAATACTCCTGCCATACTTTAGAGCGTGAGGCCTTGCCAATCCTCTTTGGTAAAACCAGAGTCCCTTGTCTTGACCTAACATGCACTGGCTAGGAGATCCCGGTGGCAGGTTGCAAAGGTACTAATGGATCCAGCTAGCTTTGCTTCAGTTCTCTGCAAACAGCCCATGTAACAGGCTCTTTACTGGCAAGTCAAGTGTCCACGTATTGCCCTAGTGAAGAACATGCAGCACCTGCAGCCAAGAAAAGAGTATTTCTGGCAACTGTGGCTACTTTAAGGCTAGCAGCCGCCCTGTGCTCGGTTATAAAAATTGTACCAGACCAAAACAAAAACGTCTAGCCTACAACGGTATAAATTAGGCAAAATAAATAAAATCCACCTTCTAAATCTGTCCCAACTTTAATCACTGACCTGGGTAAAGAGGAAAGTGCAGTGGTTCCCACTTGACCCCTCGGTGCGTGGCTCTCCGAGAACTTGATTTATTTTTTTCAACGTTTGCTCTTTCCTCATTTCTGCAGACCTATCGCTATGCAAGGGTGACCCGGGAAATGAGATGGGGGGGGACTCCCACCAAACTCATACTCTTAGCGGAAAGCACTGGAGCAGAATTTACTACTGGCCAAAACAAGGTTAGGGGTTTTCCCGTCTTTTCCATTGAACTTTCTTCCTGTGCTCTGCGGACAAGGTCACTGTCCCTGGTCAGAGGTGCTGGCCTGGATACGCCTCCAAGCCCCAAGGTGGGGGATGGAGGTCAGGGGAGTGGTACAGAGCGGAAAGAAGTAGATGACAGAGATGTAGAAGGCCTCCAGGCACAAGGTCAAAATGAGTGACCCCAGCACGTGCCCTTCCACCCCTGAGGGAATCCCTGGAACCCAGGGCAAGAGGCCCAAAGGTAGACAGGGGACCTGCTGACACAGGTCACGCCAAGTCCAACCTAGGTTAATGTCATCATAAGTCTGAGTTATGTGCAGACCCCTAAATAGTTCTGTTACCCCAGAATTGTAAAAGGAGTAGCCAGAGGTGAAAGGTCTAGAAAGTTCCCGAATGGGAACATTCGAGGATCAGAGCCTTTCCTAAAAAGACAGAGGGAGAGGGTAGGAAACGCAGGGTATTTTGGGTGACCCGCTTGGAAAATTGTGGAGCAGAAGGCATCCACTTGGCAGGGGGCCAGCAGAGCTGAGCGGTGCCCTGGGCGCAGTCGGACGAGCGCCACGGACAACAGCTGACCTCGGGGACAAAGAGACGAGGGACAGCTGGGAGCTGAGTCTGGTCCAGGCAGCCCCTCGCAGCCCAGCACACGCTGCCCCGTCTCCAGTCCACATGGGTCTCCCGCTCCCAGCCTGTTATCACTCATCTAGTCCCTGTCAGGGGAAAAATTGGTCTGCAAATATGCGCCTGATTTTTCCATCTTGGGCAAATTGCAGCCTCGTTTTTCCTGCAACTGCAGGAGATGAAGCTTCTGACCAACGCAGGCAAGGGGGGCGGCGGCTTCAGGACGCAGAGGGGGGGAGGTGGAATATCTGCCAATCTTTGTGTCCTATCCCAGGTTCCCCCCAAGAGAGGAGCAGGGACTCTGCCTCCAGAATCAGACCCGCAAGGGACTGCGCGTGGCCCCTTCCACTTGTCCCGCAGCGGCGCCAGAGGAGCTGCGGGCAGGATGGCCTCCTCAGAGCCCCGACACCCCCACGCCCCCACGCCCCCCTGCCAGGCAGAGGGCTCCTAGCCCTGCCCCGTCCCTGTCGCTCCAACACCACTTCCTCACGCGAGGCAGGACGCTGCTAAGGGCCGCGGCAGGTTTTTCTAGGGATTCGGATAGGTTGTCCTCTTTCCACACACCCCCCCCCCCGCCCCCGGCTGTATGGGTCTGTTCATTTGCTAGGGCAGCCGGCACAAACACTACACACCGCGGGCTGAAACTCACATTCCTGGAGGCCGGAAGTCTGAGGTCAAGGTGTCCTCGGGGTTAGTTTCTCCGGAGGCCTCTCTCCTTGGCTTGCAGAGGGTCGCTTTCTCTCCTGTGCTCACCTCCTCCTGTAGGACACGAGCCATCCCAGATCAGGGCCCACCCTGAGGGCCTCACTTTAATGTAAGCCCCTCTTTGGGACCTGCTGTATAGCACGGGGAACTCTCCCCAATATGCTTTTTTTTTTTTTTCCTTTTTAGGACCACACTTCTGGCTATGGAAGTTCCCGGGCTAGGGGTCCAATTGGAGCTGCAGCTGCCTGCCTCCACCACAGCCACGGCAACGCCAGATCCAAGCCACTTCTGCCAACTCTGACGCAGCTTGCAGCAACGCCAGATCCTTAACCCATGGAGCAAGGCCAAGGATCAAACCCACATCCTCACAGAGATAACGCTGAGTCCTTATCGTGCTGAGCTACAATGAGAACTCTGCTCTACCCAATATTCTGTCATAATCTATATGGGAAAAGAATCTGAAAAAGAATGGATGAGTGGGTGTTCCTGTTGCGGCTCAGCGGGTTAAGAATCCAACTATTATTCATGAAGATGCCGTTTGATCCCTGGGTTAAGGATCCGGTGTTGCCATGAGCTGTGGTGTAGGTCACAGACATGGCTTGGATCCCAAGTTGCTGTGGCTGTGGTGTAGACCAACAGCTATAGCTCCAATTCAACCCCTAGCCTGGGAACTTCCATATGCTGCAGGCTCTAAAAAACAAACAAAAAGAATGGATATGTGTCTATCTATAACAGAGTCAATTTGTTGTGCAGCAGAAGTTAACACAACATTGTAAATCAACGACACGTCAATAAAACATTGAAGAATGGAAAAATTAAATTAAAAAATAAAGATGCTGTCTCCAAATACAGTTGCATTCTGAGGTGCTTGGGGCTGCGCTTCAAGACATGAGTTTGGGGGGACAAAACTGAGCTCAAAACAACAGCCAATTAGGCTAAAGTCCTAAAGTGTCCCAGGACAGGGCACGGAGGCCCTTCCTCCCCAATAAAACTCTGCCCTCCGAAAGCCCCCAGCCCACCATCCAGCATCCAGCCGTCAGCTATTCCACTCTGAGGACCTTCAGGACATGTCAACAGCTACTCCCACAGTTCTTGGGTCTGTCCCTGAAATTAGCTGCCCTTTGATTAGGTTTCTTGTGTCCTGACTCTTCAGACAGATCTAGGCAGCCTGGGTCCCCCCACGTCCCCTGACATGAGGCGTCTGTGGCACCACTTCCAGGGGCACGAAGGGCATGGCCACCGTAGCCCCGACGCCCCTACACCCCCACGCCCCCATGCTAGGGAAAGGGCTCCCCTTTAGAAAGTTCTTTTTCTTTTTCTTTTTTTTTTTTGTCTTTTCTCTTTTTAGGGCTAAACCCACAGCAAATGGAGGTTCCCAGGCTGGGGGTCAAATCGGAGCTGTCACTGCCAGACTACGCCAGAGCCACAGCCACATGGGATCCAAGCTGCGTCTGCAAGCTACACCACAGCCACAGCAACACTGGATACTAAACCCACTGAGGGAGGCTGGGGATTGAACCCACGTCTTCATGGATACTAGTCAGGCCTGTTACCTCTATGCCACCATGGGAACTCCATTTTTGGGTAATTTTTGTGTTAAAATATATGCAACATGAACCTAAATGTCCATTGACAGATGAATAGATGAAGAAGATGTGGTACATATATGCAATGGAATATTACTCAGCCATAAAAAAGAATACAATAATGCCATTCACGGCAACCTGAATGTCCCTAGAGATTATCATACTAAGTGAAGTAAGTCAGAAAGAGAAGACAAATAGCATATGATCACTTCCACATGGATTCTAAAAGATGGGACAAATGAACCTGTCTACAAAAGAGAAAGAGATGTATAGACATGGAGAATGGACTTGTGGTTACCAAGGGGGAGGAGGGAGGGAGTGGGATGGATGGGAGTTTGGGGTTAGTAGATGCAAACTACTCCGTTTAGAATGGATGAACCATGAGTTCCTGCTGTACAGCACAGGGAACTATATCCGGTCTCCTGGGATAGACCACAGTGGAAAAGAGTATATTAAAAAAAGAATGTGTTTATATGTATAACTGAGTCACTTTGCTGTACAGCAGAAATTGGCACAACGTTGTAAATCAAATATACTTTCACTTTTAAAATACACACAGGAGTTCTCCTGTGGTGCAGAGCCTTAAGAATCCAGTGCTGTCACTGCAGTAGCTTGAGTCACTGCTGTGGCTCAGGTTCAAGCCCTGGCCCGGGAACATCTACATGCTGCAGGCACGACCAAAAAAAAAAAAAAAAAAAAAGCACACATACACACACCCTGAAATTTACCCTGTACCCATTTTTAGGCATAGAGTTCACTGGCATTAACCTCCTTACCACCATCCGTCTCCAGAACATTTTTCATCTTCCCAAACTGAAACTCTGGGCCCGTTACCCAAAGCGTCCCTGCTTGTCCTTTTCCCCAGGCCCTGGCGACCACCCTTCTACTCTCTGCCTCTAGGGGTCTGACTACTTTGGGGACCTCATGTAAGTGGACCCACATAACATGTGTCCTCCTGTGTCTGCCCGAGGCCCACCGTAGCATCAAGGGGCATCCGTGTTGTGGCCTGTGTCAGAACTGCATTCCCTTTGGAAGCCATTAATATTCCCTTGTCTGTACTAGGAACGTGTGTGTAACACACTTTGTCTCTCCCTTCATCCCATGATGGGCACTTGTGCTGTTGGAGGCCATTCTTCTTAAGAGTGTTGCATTAGGAGTTCCCGTTGTGGCTCAGCAGGTTAAGACTAGTATCCGTGAGGATGCAGGTTCGATCCCTGGCCTCGCTCAGTGGGTTAAGGATCCAGTATTGCCACAAGCTGCACCGTAGTTCGAAGATGTGGCTTGGATCCCGCGTTGCTGTGGCTGGAGGCCGGCAGCTGCAGTTCTGCTTCCACCCCTAACCTGGGAACTTCCACATGCCGCAGGTGCAGCCCTAAAAAGGGGAGGGGGAGAAAAGAGTGCAGCATTAGAGATCAATGCCAAATATGCTTCTTTCCATCTAGTTTTCAGGAGCATTTCTGGAATCAATAGCCTGGTATACTTCACTTAAAACCATACCAAAGGTACTTTGCTGGTACTTCTGGCCCTAAGCTCAACATGCACCAAGGGACCTGTGTCCGTTAGGGTTCTTAACTGCAAACACCAGAAATAGACTCTGGCTAATTTGAGTGGAAAGGGGATTTATTAAAAGCACATTAGCTAGAGCACAGAATCTCCAGGAGGACAGAAAACTCCGGGCTCAGTAGGATGCCAAAAACAACTGCATGATGCTAAAACCCTGCGGCAGAATTAGTTCCATCAAGACACCGCTGCCGCCTCCACCAAGCCACAAATCACTCAGTTGCCCCCTCACTTCCACAGGCACCCAGTCTGATGCCCAGGCTCTCGGTTCCCCTAACTACCACCCCTACTAGAGCGGATCTGTCCTGTCACCAGCAAAACCAGGACCAGACAAATCTGGTTGACGGTACCAAGGTCAAGTCCTCAGGCCACAGGCAGGGCGGCTGGGAAAGTGAGGTTCCATGAGGGCTCGGAGTCCGTGGGGCCTAAAGAAAGACCTAGATCTACATGCGCCAAACCAAGGGGCCTCACCAGCCTTACCCGCAACCTCGTCACAGGGGACAGGTGTCCCAAACCACCCAAGACTGCCTTAGGCCTGATAAAGTGGGGCCTCTGCCCTTAAAGGCCCCAGTGACCCTCTCCCATCAGGTCCCACCCAAAGGCCGGGGACGCAGGCCACGTGCCCACCTGGAGCTGTAGCTTATGCTCTGCGGACCCAGGTCCCTGGAACTCTGGGCCTGCACTGACCCTGGCTCCACGCCCAGGGTAAACACCGTAGGAGGGGCACCCCTGGGCCACGGGGTGGCCAAGCTGGGCTGTTTGGAGATGTGCATGGAATCCAGATGCGCTGCAGGGCCCGCCCCACATTGTGAGGGAGGCCCCTCGGGGTCAAGATCAAGGCCAAATACACGAAGAGAAGAGTCTGACCACAGGCCAGCGCCCAGCTCTCCAGGGCGGCCGCGTTCCAGCACACAACTCTGAGGGGTCCCAGAAGTCTACCCTTGAACCTGGTCTCCCCACTGTTACGAAGGCGTATTTGTTAGGCGTTCCTCCTGTGGTACAGGAGGTTAAGGATCCAGTACTGCTGCGGCTGTGGTGTAGGTCACAGCTCTGGCTCAG
This sequence comes from Sus scrofa, assembly GCF_054392235.1. Classification (NCBI taxonomy): domain Eukaryota; kingdom Metazoa; phylum Chordata; class Mammalia; order Artiodactyla; family Suidae; genus Sus; species Sus scrofa. Next base: position 7,581,151 of record NC_139383.1, read on the forward strand.
ATTCAGTCCCTGCCCAGGAACTTCCACATGCTGAGGCTGCAGCTTGAAAAAGAAAAAAAAAAAAAAAAAAAAGTAGGGAGCTCCTGTCATGGCGCAGTGGTTAACAAATCCAACTAGGAACCATGAGGTGGCGGGTTCGATCCCTGGCCTTGCTCAGTGGGTTAAGGATCCAGCGTTGCTGTGAGCTGTGGTGTAGGTTGCAGACGCGGCTCGGATCCCGAGTTGCTGTGGCTCTGGCTCTGTCGTAGGCCAGTGACTACAGCTCCGATTCGACCCCTAGCCTGGGAACCTCCATATGCTGCAGGAGTGGTCCTAGAAAAGGCAAAAAGACAAAAAAAAAAAAAAAAAAAAAGAAAGTAGAGGATGTGGGCTCCCATTTGTACCCATATCTGAGCCTCAAAATTGCTAGGGTCCGGCTCTCCTTATCACTGTGAAGATATTACAGGTGTATTGGGTTCCTGTGGCTGCCGTGACAAACTGCCACAATCTGGGTGACTTAGCAGAAATGAACAAGAACGGAAGTGTGCCTATGGATAAGTGAATCATTCTGTTGTAGAATAGAAATTAGCTCAACATTGTAAATAAACTATACTTCAATAAAACTTAAAAAAAGAATGTATACACATGTATATCTGAGTTACTGTGCTATATACAGCAGAAATCAACACAACAATAAATTTTTTAGAAAATAAAAAAATCCAGATATTTATTCTCTCATAGTTCTGGAGGGCGGAAGTTGGAAATCAAGGTGCCAGCAGGGCCAGCTCCCTCCTGAGGCTCTAAGGAAAGAGGCTTCCTTGGCTCCCCCAGCATCTGCCGGCTCCTGGCCTCCCTGGGCTGGTGGCAGCAAAGCTCCCCGCTCTGCCCGTCTTCATGGCCCCTCCCTGTGTCTGTGTCCCTTTCTGTCTCTTATAAGGACACCCTCATGAATTTGAGGGCCCACTTTGATCCAGTGTAACCTCAGCTCGACCCTCAGTTACGTCGCCAAAGCCCTGATTTCCAAATACATTCCTATCCTGAGGTTCCGGGTGGATGGGAATCTGGGGGGGACCCTGTCCAATCCCCAAAGAGAATTCCCTTCCCAGTGCTCCACCCACCTGGCCACCCGGAGCCAGGCCATCACCATGGCGCCCTAGAGGTGAGAGGTGCTGGGGAGGGGGCCAGAGGGGGCCCAGACTCCTGAGTCAGGGGCAGCCCAGACGGCCCCAAGTTCAACGAATCAGGAGCAGGTCGCTGTCCTCTGACTCAGATACTGAGGAATACATGGGTCTTTCATTTTCTAGAGCCAAGCTTATTTGCTCTTAAACTCCTGTCACCACTGTGTTCGAGAAACATCTTTAATCTTGGCACTTCAATGTCACTCATCTCTTCTAGTTTAGTTTCTCTCTCTCTTTCTCTTCTTTTTTTTTTTTTTTTTTTCACTTTTGGAGCCACACTGGTGACATATGGAGGATCCCAGGCTAGGGGTCAAATTGGAGCTAATGCCGCTGGCCTACACCACAGCCACAGCCACACCATATCCGAGCCGCATCTGCGACCTACACCACAGCTCATGGCAACGCCGGATCCTTAACCCACTGAGCGAGGCTGGGATCGAACCTGTGTCCTCATGGGTACCAGTCGGGTTCATTTCCGCTGAGCCACCAGGGGAACTCCCTAGTTTAGTTTCTTTCAGGTAAGCAGACAAATAAGATTCTCAGCTGAGTCATTCCAAAGTCCCACGCTGAGTCTTTGTCCCCTGCTCTGCAGCCTGAGACAGCGCTGCCTGCAGCTGTGGGATCTCACGGCATCAGGGGCTGGGTGAGCCCCGGCCTCCGAGAGGCAAACGGGGAGGAAGGATGGACATGCCGGGAAGGTATTGGGGGGACGCCTGGGTGGGAGGAAATGGGAAGGGACAGGCGCCAAGCCACAGGGCGCAGGGACCCTGAGCAAAGGGGCAGGAAGGACCGCTGGGGGGGGTGTCCTGATCTCCTGCAGAAGGTTCCGCGGGACCAAGCGGGCATCCTTGAGCCCTCGGTGACTGTCACTGGAGTCCCATCTGCTCCAGCGTCCGGCAGCGCAGCCTTGGCTGGGAGCAGCCCTCCCCACAGCTGTCACCCACGCTGCCTGGGGACCTCGGCGGCGCCTTCCTGGCCTGGCTCTGGCTGTCTTCCTCCACAACCCCACCTCCACCCCAGCGGAAATGTAAGCGCTGTTCGCAGCCCTGCACGAGCAAGCCCAACTTGCTGTGCGACACCCACCCCACAGGCCTACCCTTCGCGGCCACCCCGGGCACGAGCAGGAAGCCCCAGGGCCCCTTCCCAGGAAGGAAGCGGGGAGAGGTGCCCCTCTTCTGCAGGTCCCACACCCTCTGGGCTCAGTGCCCAGTGTCCCACAGCCCAGGGCCCCCTCTCCTTCCCAGGCTCCACGCCAGCAGGCATCTGGCCCCAAGTGTCTGCGGTCTGCCTTAAAATAGACACTCCAGGGAGTTCCCGGGTGGCTCAGTGGGTTAAGGGTCTGGTGTCGTCACTGCTGTGGCACGGGTTCGATCCCTGGCCTGGGAACTTTTGCATGCCACGGGCACAGCCAAAAATAAAATAAATTCAATTAAACTAAATTAAATAAACGAAACAAAACAAAACAAATGAAATCAAGTAAAATTAAATAAAATAAAATTAGATGAAATAAAATAAAATAATAAACTACAGGCTGCAGCCCTTCGGGCCAAACCTACTGATATTCACAGCCCCACCTTCGTGTTCTCAAGAAAGAGGCTCCTAAATGTCTCAGCCATTATTTTTTTTTTTTTTTGAACTGTTTTAAACTCCAGCCTGGACAGTGATGTCTGTCCCAGAAAGGGGAAGAGAGAGTCGCAGGTAATAAGCCCTTTTGAGAAAAATACATCAAAACATATTCCAAAAAAGAGAATGGAATTTCTGTGACTCCACCACCAGTAGGCGGTGAGAGGCCCTTGGGGGTTTCTTATTTTCTGGCGCCATCAAGTGGGGATTTAGGTTTTTACAAAATGGAAAATCATCCGCATTGATTTTTTTTTCTTTCTTTCTTTTTTTTTTTTTTTGATATTTTTATTCTTCTATTTCTCTCCTATAGGACATTGGGCTTTTAATCTCTTCAATGGTTATTTAGAGAAATGTTTCACAAAAGACAAGGAAATATTGCTTTCCCTTGGCAGACTGAAATTAGTTAAACAGGCTTTTTAAAAGTTAGTAAGGAGGTCCCGGTTGGCCTAGCAGTTAAGGAGCCGGTGTTGTCAGTGCTGTGGCTCTGGTTACTGCTGTGGTGTGGGTTTGATCCTTGGCCTGGGAGCTTCCTCATGTTGCGGACATGGCCAAAAAAAAAAAAGAGTTCCCGTCCTGGCTCAGCAGTAATGAACCCCACTAGTATCCATGAGGATGCAGGTTTGATCCCTGGTCTTGCTCAGTGGGTTAAGGATCTGGTGTTGCCATGAGCTGTGGTGTAGGCCTGCAGCTGCAGCTCTGATTGGACCCCTAGCTTGGGAGCCTCCAAATGCCATGGGTGCGGCCCTAAAAAAAAGACAAAACAAACAAACCAAAAACCAGTAAACCAGCCACATCGATTCCTCATGTCAGCCTGGGAGACCCCCATTTGCAATTTACCAAGAGAAGAACTCGCTTAGAGATGAAATGGAATGCTCCACACATCCTGTCTAAATTATGAGGAAGAACAAGATCACCCTTTTCCAAAAGAGGGTGGATTAAACTTCATTAGAAATCCTAGCCAGGGAGTTCCTGCTGTGGCACAGGGGGTTAAGGATCTGGCATTGCTGCAGCTGTGGCTGAGATTCAATCCCTGGCTCCTGGACTTTCATATGCTGTGGGTGTTGCCAAAAAAGGAATCGTATCTAAATGAGTAATCAGGTTGGAAAGAATTGGAACCTGCAGATGGCAGGTTTTGATTTCTCCTAGCATGAAATTTCTTTCCGAGTGCTTAGCATTTTTTTTTTTTTTTTTTTTTTTTTTTTTTGTCTTTTTGCCATTTCTTGGGCCGCTCCCGCGGCATATGGAGGTTCCCAGGCTAGGGGTCGAATCGGAGCTGTAGCCACCGGCCTACGCCAGAGCCACAGCAACTCAGGATCCGAGCCGCGTCTGCAACCTACACCACTGCTCACGGCAACGCCGGATCCTTAACCCACTGAGCAAGGGCAGGGACCGAACCCGCAACCTCATGGTTCCTAGTCGGATTCGTTAATCACTGCGCCACGACGGGAACTCCTGCATTTTTTTTTTAATTAATAGACTCCATTGTTTTAGAGCAGTTTAAGGTCGACAGGAAGATTGAGCAGAAAGCACAGAGTTTGCACACCCGCCTCTCCTCCCGAAGACACAGTCTCTATGCTTAGCAGCTGCCTTGGTGCATTACACTCATTACCACTGAGGAACCAATTCCAGTCGGTTACTATTAGCTAAGGTCTATAGTTAAATTAGGGTTCACGCTTTGTGTTGTATATTTTATGGGTTTTGACACATCGAAGTGCTTATTATTTAAAGTAAGTTTTAAATCATCATTTTAACTATGTGAGGACTTAATCAGAGGAGGGCCTGGATTATAGAAGTTTATTTCAGCCTCACCAGGGCATGCGGGAGTTCCTGTGGCAAGGATTGAACCCATGCCATGGCAGGGACCCAAGCCACAGCAGTGACAGAGCTGGATCCTAAATCTGCCGTACCACCAGGGAACTTCCTAGAAGTTTGTTTTATAAAATTTGCAATATAAGCTCTCAGCTGGCAGCCGTAATCCACGCTCCACAATGTCACACTATATCCACATCGTAACCTGAGCTTGAAATCTGCCTCAGTGCTGCTCTAAAGGCCCATCCGAGAGCCTCCACCCAGCTTCGTCCAGACACCCAAGGGTTTACAGTTCGAATGCATTTCACAGGGCACAGGCGCATATGCACGATGCAGCCTCCTCTGGGTATAACTCCGTTGAACTTCCTGCCACAAGCTCCCTGCCCAGCCCAGAGGTCATCAAGGAAAACCCTCACGTCTTCAGGGCTGCTCCCGTTTTGTCTCCCCTTCTCCCCCTCCTCTGCCCCAAGACAGATGCTAAGTTCTGGGTGGAAGATGCAAAGACCATCTGGGCCTGAGGGGCTTGCCAGGCTGGCTCCTCCACCCTGGTCCCGAGCCAGCATCCTGTGAGGATCGACTCACCTAAATCATCCTCGGACATTCCCACCTGCACGTAGGGTGCGAAGCAGGTGCCCCTGTCCCTGCTGCAGAAAGACCCTCAGTAGCTCCTCCAGATGCCCCCGTGTTCTCTTGCCCCCTTTCCTGCCACAGGTGGAAGCAACTGTTGGCTGATCTCCTGCACCCCCACCACCCTGTGCTGTACCAGGATACCGCTGGTGGCCATCGCTGTGACTGTCACACGAGGACCTCTTGGGAGGCTGCCATGCCTGCTAACTGAGCTCTATTCTGCCCTAGAATTATTAAGAAAGAAAAATGATCCAAAATCTGGAAGTCAGGCAAAAAGAAAACCACGACTTTCCTTGTCATACTAGGTCCCTGTGTGATGAGCTCATCAAGGGTCATTTAATTCTAGGCCAGTGTAGCTTTGTCTGACTTACCTTTTTCACTGACATTTTACTATTCTGTAAGGTTAGGTGTTAACTTTAGAATTATAAGTAGTCTTTTTTTTTTTTTTTTTCTTTTTAGGGCTATACCTGTGCCATATGGAAGTTCCCAGGCCAGGAGACGAATAAGAGCTGCTGGCCCTACACCACAGCTCACGGCAACACTGGATCCTTAACCCACTGAGCGAGGCCAGGGATCGAACCTGCAACCTCATGGTTACTAGTCAGGTTCATTAACTCCGAGAAGTCAATATTTTTATCCTGTAACAACGCAAAAGACTTTGCCCTGTGAAGATGATAACCCCAAGGCTATGGTTTTATTGCCCCGAAAGACTCGAGCCAGTCAGGCCTCCAACTTGGCAACTGACTCTAGCACTCTTTTTCATTCATTGATCAATCTATACATCAGTTTCTGATCTCCTGCAAGCTGGTCCCATGGCTATTCTGGGGGACCGGATCCCGTCACCATTTCCGCTCCAGCACCCCCCCCCGACCCCCGCCACCCAGCGCCGGGACCCAGAACAGAGGGCAATCTAAGCATTCCGCTGCTCCACGAGCTCTCTCTCTCTCTTCCGTTCAGGGGGTCCCTACCCGGTCTCGGGGCGGGAGGCGGAGGGACAGGGAAGCCAGTCTTGTCAAGCAGGACCACCTTTGGCATCTTCCCTGTTTCACTTGGTTTTTCCCGGAAAAGCCAGGAGGAATTGGCGTCTGTTTCTCCAGCAACTCTCCCACTTACTAGGAAGGACTTTCCAGGGCCTCCCCTAAGCCAGAGAGGCCCCTGTGGGGACTGGGGACGGTCCCCTTCCCCGAGGGATGCAGAGGCAGCCCAGGTCGGGGCGCGCTTGGTCTCGGGTAGGGGGCGGGCTGGAGTCCAGCCCCACCACCCCTCCCTGCCTGGCACCCGTGGCTGTTCTCCTGCGTCTGGGCTGAAGCCTGAAACCAGAGCCGCAGGGCACAGCACTCCTTCCAAGCCCAAAGCCACACAGGGCGGGACAATGTGACAGCAGCTGCTCCCACGGGTGCCAGTGAAGCAGCCAGGATGCTGTGCAGGGTGTTAGGGGGTGTCTCTGCTGCTCACCCTGCTCCCCAGGAGGGGAGGGAATCTGACCATCCAGGCGTTTGCTTTGGCTCTTTGCAAGAGCGAAGGGCACTGACGTGAAAAACCAGCTGAGACAGCCGGGGGCGGGGGGTACTCCGGGCTACCGGGTGGGACTGGTGAGAGCGGGGCACCCCCCCACTCTGGGAGGTGAACTTGGTGAACGGAACCCCGTCACGGTCGTGAACCTGCAGCTACTCAGATGCCACTGCCCCACCTGCTTCCTCCAGCAGGGACAGCAGGCTGTGCTCAGCCCGAGCCCCCACGGAGGGACAGCAGGACACTGTCCACGGCACAGGCGCCCTGCTGAAGGTGCATGACAGGTGAACAGATAAGACTTAATTGAGTACGTGACAAAATGACTCCAGGGTCCTGGTCCAGAACCCTGGACTCACCGTGCTCAGGCCCTGCTGCAGCCCAACTCTCAGGGTACAGGTCACTGTTTCTGAAATGCAAATTAAAGTTTCAGGGTTTATAATGTTTATCCAAAACATAGATCAACACCAGTACACAGGACACTTGGCTTTATTTTTCCCTTTACTGATTTTAGGCCATTTCTTCGGCTGAAATCCCCACCAGGCTATTGGCTGTTGATTCCTCTCCCAGAAATTAACGGAGCCTTTGGTTCGTTTGGTGTCCAGCTCCCATCATCCCAATGGCACGTTCAGAAGATGCTCCAGAGGAGGTCCCATTGTGGCTTAGCAGGTTAAGAACCTGACCAGTATCCACAAGGACATGGGTTCAATCCCATGTGGGTTAAGGATCTGGCACTGCCACAAACTGGTATAGATCACAGATGCAGCTTGGATCTGGCGTGGCTGTGGCTGTGGTATAGGCTGGCAGCTGCAGCTCCAATTCGACCCCTAGCCTGGGAACTTCCATATGCCGCAGGTGCGGCCCTAAAAAGGGGGGGGGGGGTGGGAAAAGAATACAACTCTGGAACATTAGCCTAAACTCCCAGAGGCGGAGATGTCTTCCCAATCATTTATAGAAAGAAAAGTTTTGGCTGCAAAGGATTTATCACAGATGATATTTACAGAATTTCACACTCAAAACTTAACGAAACTCCCATAAGGAGCATACAGATCAGCAATAGGAGACGATTTAAACAAACAAAACCCAGGACGGCTGTCCGGGCCGAGCAGAGACGGGATGGAGCTGCGGGCCACACTGCTGCCCTCAGGGGCGAGGTCTTCCCAGAAGAAACGCCATCAAGGCCCAGGCGATGACGACGCCACAGACTCTGCAAGACAAGGACACGGGTCAGCAGCGTGGCCGGCGCGGGCAGGGCCCCCAGGAGCCGGGCAGGTGCCTGGGGACACAGGCCCGCGCGGCTCCCCTCCCCACTGTGGGCCCGGGTTGTTCTTTTCTTTCCGTTCTCCCAGTGCCAACAGCACGCTGTGCCCAGAGGCTAGACTGGCTGCGGGACACAGCAGAAGTGGAAGGGAAAGGGAGCACCAAGCAGCTAGGCTTTTTTCTTCATCAGCGTGGTTTTCGACAGATCTGGCTCCTAACAGCGAACCGAGATCCTGAAGGCTCCGTGAACGGCAACTCCATCTTTCCAGCTCAGGCCGAAAACCTTGGATTTAAACCTGCCCCTGCTCCTGTCTGAGCCCACCTTCACCGCCGCCCTCCCCCACTCTGCCACCACGCAGTCCGAGCCACAACCGGACCCTATGAGCAGGTGACCTGGCTCTGCGACATTCCCTGCCCTCTGTGTCCTCCAGTGTCTCAACAGAGCAACAGGTCCCTGCTCTGCTAGGGCCTCTGATGGCCAGCCCCCTCCAGGGTCCTCACCACCTCCCTCTCCTCCACTGGGACCCGCCGACTTCTCCAGCCTTCTCCGACCGCATCCCCTGCTCCTTCCCTCTGGTCTCAGCTGCCCCTCCACAAACCAGGCGCCTCCCACTCGAGGGCCCCTCCCTGCCAATCCCTCTGCCGGGACACTCGCTCCCTCCCCCCAACACTGTGCCTGGCTCACTCCCCACCCCCCAATCTTCCAGCAGCAGTCCCATCTCTTTCTTTGCACCGCACCCCACCCCCACCCCGAGCCCTTTTTCCCAGGGCCACAGCACATGGAGGTTCCCAGGCTAGGGGTAGAGTCAGAGTGGCAGCTGCAGGGCCTCTGCCACAGCCCCAGCAATGGATCCGAGCTTCATCTGTGACCTACACCACAGCTCACGGCAATGCCGGATCCTTAACCCGCTGAGCAAGGCCAGGGGTCAAACCTGCATCCTGATGGATACTAGCTGGGTTCATTTCCGCTGAGCCATCATGGGGACTCCCCTGCTCATTTCTAAAGGCTTCACTCCACGTACACACAGTTCACGTGTTAGCTGTTCGTTGCCTCCCGCTGCAGTGGGAGCCCTGAGACAGCAGGGGTTTGCCTTGTTCATCCACAGAGCCCAGACCCCAGGACAGGGCCGGTTACAGCAGACGCACCATCAACCCCTGCTGGACACTTTTTTTTTTGGCTTTTTGCCATTTCTTGGGCCGCTGCCTCAGCATATGGAGATTCCCAGGCCAGGGGTCTAATTGGAGCTGTAGCCACCGGCCCACGCCACAGCCACGCAGGATCCAAGCCTCGTCTGCAACCTACACCGCAGCTCATAGCCTCACCGGATCCTTAACCCACTGAGCGAGGCCAGGGATCGAACCCGCAACCTCATGGTTCCTAGTCAGATTCGTTAACCACTGAGCCACGATGGGGACTCCAACCCCTGCTGGACACTTCTGAGCAGCGTCCAGTCACCCCCTCGTCCATGACGCCACAGCACACACACTGGCCAGGGACGTGTGCGCCACCCACTCTGGACAGGGACCCCCAGGCAGTAGGAAGTGGCCTCGGTCCCAGCCACTTACTCTAACAAGCAGGTGACGTCCGGGGAGTGCCTCCAGTAGCGGTACAGGGAGACCTGCAGGGTGGGGTGGCACCTGTACTCCTTCAGGATGCTCCGGGCGCTGCAGGGAGGAGGCGCAGTCAGTGCGCAGCTACGGGACCCGCCTCAAGAGGCTGGGGTTGGGGTGGGGGGGGTGTGGTCAGATGGGGCGGCCGAGATCGGGGGCACCCACTCCTTAAACTTATTGGTCAAGAGCAGGAACTGGCTCCGGGTGAGTCTCCGGACGTCAAATTTGCAGAGATTCTGAAACTCGCGGTAGATTTGCTGCTCGCTGACCTCGGGCCACCTCCTGACCCTGAGGATGAGGGTGGGGGGGCGGATGCTGGGGTGGTCCGGACCAGAGAAATTCTACGAGACAGACAGCGAGGAGAACAGGAGAGCTTTTCCCAGTTCCTGCGGATGCCTCCCCGCCCAGCATGAACACCCGAGACCCCCCGGGAAAGGCTGTCGGGGGCGGGGGCGGCGGGGAGGAAGGCATGAGTTCACCTGTCCTGGCAGGAAAACACAAGGGAAACCAACGAGCTTGGTGGGGCGTGTGTGCGCCCTCTCAGACCCTGCGTTTGGACACGGTCAAAACCCCTGAAGGTACAGAGACCCAAGCCACGCCCGGCGGAAGCCTCCAGATACGGGGAAAGGGGAAAGTGAAGTCTACTTACGATCTTGGGGACCCCGGCTCGGATAAGGTTCACCTGGTTCACATAGGGCGCCAGCACATCGAGGTAGAGCGGGAAGGAGGGCTCAGGGATGGGGACGGCGCTACGAGGACAGGGGGCACTCAGGCACCGGGGCTCTGTGGCCCAGCCCTTGGCCACAGCAAAGGGTCCGGGGACAGGACGGAGGCGCGCTGCCCGAGAGCTCCCTCCCTCCCACGCTGGGGGCCTCATGTTGGTGGGCCTCCCGAAATGACCAGTGGGCTCTCACGGTGGCCCAGGCCCGAGCAGAGCACCCTGGTGACAGTGTAGCAAAGCCCGCTGCTAACAGACATCAGCCAGAGGCGCAGAAGGAGGGAGAGGCCGCCGTTCAGAGCAAGGTCCAGGTTATCACGCTGCATGGGACATCAGCCTTGGTCCCAGGAGGCCGTCTCTCCCCCACAGCCCTGTTCCTCCACCCAGACACCACTGCACCCCTGCGCACAGGCCCTGGCAGCAGGCAGGCCTGGGCCGCCACGCAAGGTCTCTACACCTGCGAGGGTTCATAGGTTGCGAGGATTACGAGACACTAAGGACACAAAGCCCAGGTTCCAGGGCACAGACAGGCTCCTCTGCTCTTAGCTGCCCCCACGGTCCCGCACACAGTCGCCAAAGGCTGGGGGGAGGGGGAGGGGGCTGGGCTTCTTACTTAGGCCACAAGCCAGGGTGTCATGAGCTATTTCTACGTGTCCTATCCTTTCCCAGAGCGGACAGATATAGGCAGTACCCACATCTACAGGGTACATACAATCTAAAGATGTTTCTAAGCCAGCCCCAGAGAACAATCTTGACCAGCTCCTTCACATGGCCCGCTACATCCCATTTAACACACACAGGCAGGAGTTCCCGCTGTGGCTCAGCAGTAACGAACCAACTAGTATCCATGAGGACGGGGGTTCGATCCCTGGCCTCGCTCAGTGGGTTAAGGATCCGGTGTCTCTGTGAGCTGTGGTGTAGGTCACAGACACAGCTCTGATCCTGCGTTGCTGTGGCTGTGGTGTAGGCCGGCAGCTGTAGCGCCGACTGGACCCCTAGCCTGGGAACTTCCATGTGCTGCGGGTGTGGCCTTAAGAAGACAAAAAAATTTATATGTATGTGCAGCAAGGACAGAGCCACAGAAGGCGGAGTTCAAGTGCAGAGCTGGCACCTGCGAGCCCAGCACGGCAGGCATCCAGGATGAGGAAGCCACAAGGAGCTCACTTGCGAGCCCCCTTGGGGTTTTAAGCGGCTTTCCCCTGGGTGCCCCACTCCCAGTCACTACCCTTCTCCCCAGGCTGACTGTGCAAACCTGAGGATGTGCCAACCTGAACCTTTTGTCCCCCTGCCTGGCTGTGATTTACAGGACAGAAGGAAACAGAAGGGGAGTGAGGCAAGTACATGGGGGCCCTGGGGGGGGGGGGTGGCGCTGGAACCCCGCCCCGCCCACCGCCTGGGCGCCTGAGGGTGACTCTCCCAAGGCCAAGCCCAGAGCGGGGCAGGGAGCAGCCCAGGGTGAAAGCCACTTCCCCTATGCGGGTCATTTACAACCAGGACACCTGTGCCCTCCCTTCTCAGGAGCCCCAGGCCCCGGCTCACGGGAGGCTTGGGCAATCCCGACCCATCAGAAGGCAGGCTGGAGGGACACTCACCCATGAACTCTCCACAGCAGCAAGTGTGCCACTTTCAAAAGAACTGGAAGAAAGAAGCCAGAACTGGGACAGGCAGCGAGGCTCAGGCCCACTGCCTTGGCAAAATATGCAAACCCAGGCGCAGCCCACCTGGCAGTGACGAGGGCCTGGGCGGCCCAGGGACGGCGGGGGGATTATGGCAAAAGACAGGTCTCCTCTAAAAGGGCAGCGGCTCTCACCTGATCCGCAGAGGAAGGCATCGTAAGCTGCCTCGTGGGGATACTTGGTCTCCACTGAAGTGTTTTTCCAGAAGCAGGAGAGACCGTCAAGCGATTAGCGCACAGTCTGGGCAAGTCTCTTCCCCGGCCCCATGCCCACACCCACGCCAGCCCGCTGCCTTCCCCCAGGGACCCTGTACCCTTCTCCCACCTACACCCCCTGGCCCCAGGTCCTCCCCAGGTGGCAGGAGCACCCCTGGAGGGAAGCCGACGGACCACTCAGTCAAAGGGGAGCCCACGATGCTCCTTTTGTGGGAGGGGTTATACTAAAACAGCGCCCAGGAAAAGCCTCGGCTCCAGCCCCTCAGTGCCGTGCCAACTGCAGGGAACACCACTCACGGGCACGTACCATACTTTTCACATTTGCTTGCGTGGATAATCACCGGCCCAGAATCCTTGGTGGGATTCAAGTCACTATTAGAAAAGAGAAACAGATAAGCAACATTCACTAAAAATAATCCCTTCTTGTTCTCCCTTCACCCTCTTAAGTTAACACATATAAGTGTCCTCTGTACTCAGACTCCTTTTATTTATTTATTTATTTTTTGTCTTTTTATGCCTGCACCTGCGGCACATGGAAGTTCCTGGGTCAGGGGTCAAATTGAAGCTGCAGCTGCCGGCCTACACCACAGGCACAGCCATGCCAGACCTGAGCCACAGTTCATGGCAACGCTGGGTCCTTAACTCCCTGAGCGAGGCCAGGGATCGAACCCACATCCTCATGGACACGAGGTCAGGTTCTTATCCCGCTGAGCCACAACAGGAACTCGACATGGGATTCAAAAATCAAAGCAGAAGGCAGGTCTAGACCTGGGCAGACGGGTCTTGGTAACCAGGCAACAGGACAGATGAAAGGACTGCCATGCAAGAGGGTCTAAGGGGAGGGTTTATCAGACACCTGTCCCCACCCTGGGCACCCCCACCCAGTCCAGCTCCTTCTGGGCAACCCCCGCCCCCAGCACACCCCAGCAGCGTGGCTGGGCTGAGGGAACAGGGACCACCCTCCCTGCAGGGAGGTCAGGAATGCGCTGAGGTGCTAGGACCATCCATTCACTCGTTTACGAGCACCTACTATGCCTGGCGCTGCTGCAGGCCCCAGAGCAAGAGCAGGGTCCAAAAGGAGATGAAAACCACTCCCACAATCAGAAGGGGACCCAAAGAATAAGACCCCGGGAGACGCCTCAGAAAATGAAATACAGAACTACCATGTGGGAGTTCCCCTTGTGGCTCAGCGGTAGCAAACCCAACTGGTACCCATGAGGATATGGGTTCCATCCCTGGCCTCCTCCCTCAGTGGGTCAAGGATCTGGTGTTGCTGTGAGCTGCTGTGTAGTCTGGAAGCTGCAGCTCCACTTTGACCCCTAGCCTGGGAACTTCCATATGCCCTGGGTGCAGCCCTAAAACATAAATAATAATAATAAAAAGAACTACCATGTGACCCAGCAATCCCACTCCTGGGCACATACCCAGACAAAACTTTCATTCAAAAAGACACATGCACCCATATGTTCACTGCAGCACTATTCACAATAGCCAAGCCATGGAACCAACCCAAATGTCCACTGACAGACGAATGGATTAAGATGTGGTATATACACACAATGGAATACTACTCGGCCATTAAAAAGGATGAAATAATGTCATGTGCAGCAACGTGGATGGAATTAGAGCTTCTCATACTAAGTGAAGGAAGTCAGAAAGAGACAGACAAATACGCCATCACTTATATATGGAATCTAAAATATGGCACAAATGAACCCAGCTACAGAACAGAAACAAACTCATGGACAGAGAGAACAGAGCTGTGGTTGCCAAGGGGGAAGGGGGGGGAGTGGGATGATCTGGGAGTTTGGGGTGAGTGTCGCCTTTGAAGTGGAGAAGCAATGAGATCCTGCTGTACAGCACAGGGAACTATATCCAGTCACTTGTGATGGAGCCTGATGACAACATGACAAAACGAATATATATATGCACACACACACATATGTATGACTGGGTCACTTTGCTGTACAGCAGAAATTGACAGAACACTGTACATCCATAATAAAAAACGTTTTTAAAAAGGAATAAAACCTTGACGGACATAAAACATGTAATGAAACCAGGTCCCCTCCCCCTAAACAGGGTTTCCCAACCTCGGCACGAGGGCACGTGGGGCTGGAGAATTCTCTGGGCTGGGGGCCTTTCTGTGCGCTCTGGCCTCTACTCACTGGACGCCAGTGACACCCCTGAACTGTAACCACCAAGAACAGCTCACGATGCCAGGGACGCCCTAGGAGCAAAAAGTGCCCCCACTGGCAACTCCTGCTCTGAAAGCAGTTCCAAAAACCAGCTTCCTTACCTGTTCAGGACTTCATACACTTCTGAAAGATTTGAAACCCTCGGGAAGCTCAGTTCCTAGAGTTACGGGAAACAAAATGAGAGAGGATAAGACACGTGTGGTTTGGTTTATTATCTGCCTCGGGTGTCACCAAATGACGGTGAACATGCCCTGGGAAACGCCACCTCCTGTAAAGTCCTCCCTCTCCACTCACACCAGTCCTTAGTCCCCAGTGCAGGTGTCAGGGTTCCTAGCATCCTTGGGTTTCCTATAAGGGACCCAAGCCAGCCTAGAAAAACCGCCACGAACACAACTCACACCATCTTCCTTCAAAGACAAGCGTTGAAGGGGTCTGAGAAACGCAGGACTCCAAGGCCCCAGACCTGACCAAGGACACATGTGCAGGGCGCTCAGGACTGAGGACCCGTCGGGTTGACCTCATGTCTCGTGTAAGGAGATGCATTTGTTCCTTCAGAGCAGCCCCCACGTCACCCCAGGACTCCATTGCACGGAGCCGGGCAGCGTCACAGACACCGCCGGGGCTAGAAATGCGTGAGCTGCAGGTAAGGGCTGCGTCTCCGGGTGAGGACGCCCAAGGAAGCCAGGCCCCTCTCTGCGGCTCCCCTACTGCACAATTCACTGTGAGCAGCTTCAGGCTTCTTTAAAACCCTGGTCTCATTCCCCCTCCCTGTCCCTCAGTTTAATGTCTACAAGCAGGACTTCGACCAGGTGGGAGCTTTTCTTTTCCACGTTAGTGCATAACCCAAGTCACGTGGCAGATTTAGCCACGCCGGCCCTGGTCCCTCTAAGCTCGAGGAGCTGAAGGTGGCCCCGAGCACATGTCTCTTCCCAGGTGATAACTGCATTGTCTGGATTGACACTCCACGACCCTAATGCTCAGTAAAGACCAAATTTTTCAGGAGGGGTCCCCACCCCCAACCCTGACGCTCTTCAAGCTTGGTGTGAACACTCACTAGGCATGCACCAAGCTCTAGGACAAGTCGCTCTGTGGTCCCATCGAAATATGCACATGAGCTAGACACAAACAAGTCAAAATGTGGCAGTGCAAATGAGGGAATGAAAAAAAAAAATCACATATAAACTAGTAAGACTCAGAGGTGGTAGAACAGAAAAAGAACACCAATACTGGTTGTAAAATATGAAAATGGGTTTAAGGAACTAATTTTTAAAACGATCAAGGAGTTCCCGCTATGGCACAACAGGATTGGTGGCGTCTCTGCAGCGCCAGGATCCCCAGCCCAGCACAGTGGGCACTGCCGCCATCGGGGTGTAAGTCGCAACTGTGGCTTGGATCTGACCCCTGGCCTGAGAACTCCATATGCCTCAGGGTGGCCAAAAAGAAAGAAAAAAAAAAAATTAGACATCTTTTCTTTTTTTTTTTTTTTTTGGTCTTTTTAGGGCCATATCCACGGCATATGGAGGTTCCCAGGCAAGGGGTCCAATTGGAGTGACAGCTGCCGGCCTATACCACAGGCACAGCAACTCGGGATCCAAGCTGCATCTGCGACCTACACCACAGCTCACGGCAACACCGGCTCCTCAACCCACTGAGTGAGGCCAGGAATCGAACCTGCGTCCTCATGGATACTAGTCAGATTCACTGCTGCTGCACCACAACGGGAACTCCAAGAGGGAGAAATCTGCTGTGTAGCACAGGAACTATATCTAGTCACTTACGGTGGGACACGATGGAGGACAATGCGAGAAAAAGAATGTATGTATGTATGTATGGGTGTGACTGGGTAAACAGTACAGTACAGTCGCTGTACAGTAGAAATTGACGGAACACTGTAAACCAACAATACTGGAAAAAATAAAAATCATTTTAAAAAAACCCAACAAGAGCGAAAAATCTAAGTGCTGCGGGAACAAAGACGCACTCCTTTCCCCAAAGGAATCGGACCGAGTACCTTCCAGACATCCTTCGTCACGTTCTTGGTATCAATGAGAATCGGAAACAGGTTGTGGATGTTCAGCTTAAAGTCTTCGTAGCTTTCTGGAGGGAAAGACCCAGAGAGCCAGCAGTGAGTTCGCTGGGAAAACGGGAAGAATTTCTCTAAGCTGGCTTGTCACCAACACTGGCTAACAAGCGTGAAGGAAACAAAAAACCAGGAATTGAAAACATCCTCACTCCTCCTCTAGGATTCTTACATCTCAAACCAGTCTGCTATCACCATTTGTAACAGCAAACGCCAAATGGCCTTCCATTAAATTCGGGCTACTGTCCGCTGCCGACATGAGTTAATTAGTTTGCAAAGTTCTGGCCGATGGAAAGGATAAAGAGGTCGTATTGGAAAAGAGTGTCAGTTGTAAATGTTCAGAGAAAAACCCAAGAAATGAACATTTGCAAGTGCCCTGATAACAATTTTATCAAAATTACACCTGCATACAGTTGTGGGGGGTTTGTTGTTTATTTCTTGGCTGCACTTTCAGCAGACGGAAGTTCCCAGAACGGGAAATGCAAATAAAGAGGTTTATTGGAAAACAAACCGATCAACCCCCCTGCTATCCCTCTCCTCGCTCCTCTCCCACTGCCTGGTCCCCAAAGGCAACTACCCTCGTCTCCCCGCATCTCTAAAGAACATGCTTAGGCTGCGAGGCCACTTCCCAGGTTGGGGCACTAACTGTGAGCCGGGGCTTCCTGGGAAGTTCCACCTCCTGCCCCTCCTCGTTGCCCAGGGGCCAGGCTGTCCCCTCCAATGACTTCCTTTCGGGCTCAAGCAGGACATTTTTCTTTTTTGTCTTTTTGTCTTTTTAGGGCTGCACCCATGGCATATGGAGGTTCCCAGGCTAGGGGTCGAATCGGAGCTGTAGCTGCTGGCCTACACCACAGCCACATCAACGCCAGATCCGAGCTGCGTCTGCGACCTACACCACAGCTCACAGCAAGGCTGGATCCTTAACCGCCAAACGAGGCCAGGGATCGAACCCACAACCTCATGGTTCCTAGTCAGATGCGTTTCCGCTGCGCCACAATGGAAACTCCTCAAGCAGGACATTTGAAGGTCTGCTTTAACCTGCTACTTCATATCCCCCTGCTGTGTCCATGGCATCAGGCATGCCAAAAGCTGGGACAGCCATAAGACCATGGCCACATGGTCATTAAAATCATGTCATATTAATGACACAAATAAATGCTTTTGGCAAGAGAACAAAAGCCAAACAAAATCAAATACACAGTGTGGTGGAATATGTAAAAAAGCCACAACACAGGGAAAGCACCAAGTGTTAGGATTAGCGCTACAATGGACAGTACTTTGTCTTTGCAAATTTCTGATTTGCTAAGGTTTTTTTTTTTTTTTTTTTTTTTTTTGGTCTTTTTCAGGGCCGCACTTGTGGCATATGGAGGTTCCCAGGCTGGGGGGCTGAGTCGGAGCTGTAGCTGCCAGCCTACACCACAGCTTTGGACAACGCCAGATCCTTAACCCACTGAGCGACGTCAGGGATGGATCGAACCTGTATCCTCATGGATGCTAGTTGGATTCGTTTCCGCTGAGCCACGACGGGAACCCCGGGAATATGCTTTCTTACAATTTGCTAGCAGTGACGGGGAATGGCAGGTCTGCCCCTACCTGGGAGAGGCCTGAAGAACTTCTCGTGGAGATGCAGCAGGTCCATCATCATGTTGTGGCCCACCAGGGGCTACTTGGAGGAAACCGACAGGGCACAGAGATGCAATTTTAAAAATAAAACAGACACCACAGACTACCTGCTGTCTAAGGCCAAGGGTGAAGCTTTAGAACCCACTGCATTCTGACAACATGGCAATTCCACCCCAGGAAAGGCAGCCGACCACTTAAAGGCCAGAGAAGCAGGGAGCTGGAGGGACTCAAGGCCCCGGGCCACACTGAGAATCTCGGCTGAGGAGTGGGCACGTGCCGTCCCCAAGCAGTTTTAGGTCACTTGGTACAGAAATGCCCACGTGCCTGAAAGGAGCAAAGAAACAGGACTTTTTCATAGGATGGTCTCTCCCCAGATTAATCTATCACGACGTGGGGAAAGCGAGGGTAGAGTCATTAGGCCACTTGACAAAAAGGAAATGGCTCATCTTAAGGAAGCCTAGTTTACTGCTGAAGGGACTCAATCGGATCTCCAGCCCGAAATACAAGAGAGTGGCCCAAGACCCAGCAGAGAGACCTTCCTCCCTACCTTCTGGGCTTTCACCAGCATCTGGAAAAACACAGAGAAACCCCTGGCGGAGAGGAGAATCTTCTCCTTCCAGCAGCTCTCCCGGTCACAGGAGGTGTTCTCCAGATACCAGCGATGCTGTTTGCTGACTTTCTTCACTATCACCTGAAAGGAAATGAACAGACGAGGTCCCCTCGTCCTGGGTGCATGGGAACAAGGTCAAAAAAGGGGTCCTTCACCTAAAAGGGAAGGGGCTCGGGGAGGGGGGGGCCTTTCCCAGAGGCCAGGTTTGGCCCCCAGAGCGAGGACTCACCCCCTGGTCTCTCAGCACCGTCCAGATGTTGGGCAGGGCCTTCCGCAGCACCAGCTGGACCTCGAAGGCCTGGAAGCCTGCGGCAGGGAGACAAGGCTTGTACGAGGCCACCACAGGCCCTGGCGGCCGCCCACCTCCCGCTCAGGAGGAGCTGGGGAGGCAAAGCAGCCCAGAGATGGGCAGATGCATGGCAGAAGGGCAGCTCTGAGGTGCACCCCAGCCCTCGAGGCCAAGGGACTGGGCCCCGGCACGGCGGGCTTTAGGGCAGCCTTCTCCAAGTTTCTGAGCTCAGGGCCCCTCCAACTAAGGACCCCAAGAATCTTTGTGTGTGGGGGGGGGTTCTGGTTCTCGATAGCCACCATGCTAGAAATCAAAACTATACCTGAAATTAAAAATCACCTTTTTTTTTTTTTTTTTACACAATGAAACCCACTATAGGAGGTGCAGTGGATTAAGAATCCAACTGCAGTGGCTCAGGTCACTGCTGTGGTGTGGGTTCGATCCCAGCCTGGCGCAGTGGGTCAAAGGATCTGGCATTAGTCACAGCTGCCGCTCAGATTCAATCCCTCGTCCCGAACTTCCATGTGCCATGAGGGCGGCCCTTTAAAAAAGTAAAATACAGGAGTTCCCATCGTGGCGCAGTGGTTGACAAATCCGACTAGGAACCATGAGGTTGCGGGTTTGGTCCCTGCCCTTGCTCAGTAGGGTTAACGATCCGGCGTTGCCGTGAGCTGTGGTGTAGGTTGCAGACGCGGCTCGGATCCTGAGTTGCTGTGGCTCTGGCGTAGGCCGGTGGCTACAGCTCCGATTCGACCCCTAGCCTGGGAACCTCCATGTGCTGCAGGAGCGGCCCAAGAAATGGCAAAAAAAGACAAAAAAAAAAAAAAAAAGTAAAATACAATAAACCCATTATACTTTTGCCCAGGATTTTGTAACATCAAGCCCTGGTTATTTGGAAAATACTGGTTTGTTGAGTTACACAGACCTTCCAAATGTTCACATATCATAAAACACCATTAAAAGACACTCGGAAATACAGCCGCTGAGCTCATGGGAAAGCTGTCCTATGGCTTCCCCGAGTGCCTTCCCCGAGGCACTGGTGGCTCAGAGGTAGAACCCTCACCTCCCACCTGTGTCAAGGTGCCCGCTTGACCTCCTGCAGGATCATCAGTGCAAACGTGGCACGATGACAATGACAACTACAATGGTGAGTGAGAGCTGAGCGATATACCGACAACAGTTTCGACTTCGCAGGCCCCTTGCAAAGGGTCTCAGAGACCCCTGGGGTCCACAGCCCAGGCTGCAAATGGCTATTCTAGGGCAGATCCATTGTGACTCCACATTGTACTGCGGGGGGAAATTCAGAGATTAACAAAAGGAAAATAAGAGTCCATGGGGATAAAAGGGACAGCTCTGCATGGAACTTTACTTCCTCAATCTTAATTTTTTTTTCTTTTTTTGGCTGTGGCGTGCAGGATCTCAGTTCCCAGACCTGGGATTGTGCCCTGGTCACAGTGGTGAAAGCCCCGAGTCCTAACCTCTAAACCACCAGGGAACTCCCAACTTCCTCAGCCTTCAATTCAGAAGAGAGGCCCTTCAACCTCCGAATTGAGGTCATGGCTCGCTGCCACCACAAGGACTTGTCTGCTGGGCTGATGCCCAGGATCCCCCGGAGAAGAAGGCTGTCCCCACGCCCTGGCATGCGACAATGCTCGGCTCCCAGGCCGAGGCGGGTCCCTCTGCCTACCAGTGATCCCGGGGAGGGTCATCCAGTCGCCTTCCTCTGCCAGGTCCAGCCAGCGTGTCACCTCATCAATCACCACCTTGATCTGGTCTTTATCCAGAGAACTAAAAAGGGCCAAACGAGAGTGGAAATGCTGGAGCGAGTTCCCTCATGGCTCAGTGGGTTAAGGATCCAGCCTTGTCACTGCTATGGGTCTGGGTTCAGCTGTGGTCGGATTCAGGTCCTGGCCCTGGGAACGTCCACATGCTGTGGACAAGGCCACAAAAAGGCAAAAAAAGTGGAAATGCTGGGAAGGACCACAGAACCAGGAGACGATGCTCCCATGAGAGGGGGTTCTGGGCAAGAAAATGGTCCCCAAAAGGCCATTTCTGTTCTGAGTCTTGTTGCAACAGGAAGCCAAACACTTGGCTTCTACCCTCCCATCAGCCCTCGGGAGCCCCTCCACCTCCTGCTGACAGCCTGTCAAGGGGCAGGGAGTAGGAGCTGGGGGGAGGGTAGTGGGAGCTGGGTGGGGGCGAATGGGAGCTGCGGGGGGAGGGATGGGAGCTGGAGAAGGGTACCCGGCGCTGGGTGGGGGGAGGGTATTGGGACGGGGGTGGGGGGTGGGTACTGGCAGTTAGCCAGTCCTAAGTGGGACCAGCAGGCCCGGCTTCTCGAGTCAGCCTTCAGAGGGGAGAAAGCACCAGCTGGTGCCGGAAGGAGAAGGAAGGAACTTGGGAAGCACATCTCCTGTGTTCGAAACATGAGAACACGATGTTAGGTTAAGGAAAAGACTTTTCTCCGACATTTGGAAATAATGGAAGATTAAAAATCCAAGTTGTTTTTCCCTTACAAAAAAAAAAAAAATTTTTTTTGGCCGCCCCCAAGGCCTGAAGAAGTTCCCGGGCCAGGGATTGAATCTGCAGTGACAACACTGGATCCTTAACTGCTAGGCCACTAGGCAACTCCCCCCAAAGGTATTTTTGTATAAAATCATGAATGAGGATTACAAACTCCAACATGACATAAAACAATGATCTGGGCCAGAGAAACATCCCAGAGTTAAAGCCGAAAGAGCTTAAAAGACTCGTTCAAAACCACGCCACTAGTAGCCAGGAGGACCTGCCTGGGCCCTGGGCAGCCTGTTCCTCCTCCGGAGCAGGACTGGTTTCAAGTACGACAGCTGGCCCTGGGGGCCGGGGGAAAGGCAGAGACCCTGCCCTCGGGAAGGCAATGGCACCAAGCACGCGGGCAACATGCCCAAGCCAGGCACGTGACCACAGAGCCAAGGGTCCCCAGGATTGACCCTGAAAAGTCCCTAAGATCACATGGAAACCCCACGTAACACCGCACAGCAAGTCCGCCAGAGCCGTCTCCCCTCCTGCTTCTCTGGCTGCTCAAGGAAGAGTCAGTTCTTCTCCGCCTCCACTTTTAAACACTAAGCTCACACTCTGTGCAGCGAGAGGCCACTCCTCTGAGGTCCGGGGATGGGATGGCCGGTACTTCGGGCCGCTGGGCTGTGTTTGGCTGAGCACAGGCCAGGGAAGCCATCCCAGCTGAAGGTGAGGGTACGACATCACCACATGCTGGTGACAGCACATCTACCCCCAAGACAGCCAGAAATAGACCAGAAACAGAGAAGCCGAAGGGCCCTGGAGGAGCAGGCTTTACCTGCGGACTCTCCAGTTCCCGGTCAGGATGTTGTGTCTGATCTTCTTCTCCTGCTCCTCGTTCATATACGGGATTCCATTTTTGAGAAACTAAAAGACAGGAACAGGCGAGGAAACCAGTCACAGGCATCCTTGGTGCCAGCAGCCGAGGGGAAAGGAAGAAAGGGGACAGGAAAGGCACTCCGACCAGGGGGACCGGATGGCCTCACCCCGCATCCCACCCTGTCCTCCGACCCCACACCTTGTTATAGTCGAAGCCGTACTGATTCAAAAACTGAACGCTCGAGGCCTGAAAAGAGAATTCCGAATCCAAAATCCCAAACGTTGTAGGGAAGAGAAAGAAGTTACACGAATGGGCGACATACCTAGAAAAAAAAGAAATCAGGAAACACAAGGAGAAAAAGGCAAAACTGTTTTTGAAACTCTGGCTCACAGAGCGGGCTCTTCCCTCCACTTGAGAACTACACTGGGCCCTGGTACAACTCGGGGGGCTCCAAATCCACCTACACTTTACAGACGGCCCTGGGTCTGTACCTGGGGCCTCTGCGGCCCAGTCTCTGTGCATCCGGGACTTAAGCAACTGCAGATGGCATAGCACTATCGTGTGTATTTAAGTGTGTATTTACTAAAAACAACCGGAGTGTAGTGGACCCGAGCGGCTCAAACCTGGTGCAGTTCAAGGGTCCGCTGTAATTAAATGGCAGCGATGTTTCAAGCACTGCGACCGCCACTGGGGACCAAGGAAAAACAGGCAGACATCCTGGCCTTGGGGAAGAGAGGCTGGCCCCCGGCTGAGACCATCGGGGGGTGGGGGGGGGGATGTGTGTGCCATCCAGCATCTTCCCGGACTCCGTCACCCTCATCACAGCCCTGTGTGGACTGCAATCCTGAAGGCGCATATGCAGGAGACAAGGAAAGCCGCAAAGGAGCGGCCAAGGTACAGGCCCCACAAATGATGCTGCTGTCAGAGACGTGGAGGACCAGCTGGAGGTGGCTGGAAGGGCACAGAGCAGAGACTATGGAGTGCCCAGGGCCAAGAAGGTCAGATCTTGAAGCAGAATTTGGGGGCGGGAAGAGGTGGAGAAGAAAAACCAGCAAGGGTCACGTGTTTTGCCGAAGGTCTTTAATACATACTTGTTTGACTCGCCTTCAATACTGGAAAACACAGACAGCCCTGGAAAAACCATGGTAGAGAGAATGAATACCAAAGCAAAGCTACCAGATGCGAACCACAAAAAACACTTTGGGGGAGTTCCCGTTGTGGCGCAGCAGAAACGAATTCAACTAGGAACCATGAGGTTGCGGGTTCAATCCCTGGCCTCACTCAGTAGGTTAAGGATCCGGCATTGGCGTGAGCTGTGGTGTAGATTGCAGACACAGCTCCAATCTGTCGTGGCTGTGGCTGCAGCATAGGCAGGTAGCTGTAGCTCTGATTCAACCCCTAGCCTGGGAACCTCCCTATGCCGTGGGTGCGGCCCTAAAAAGACAAAAAAAATTTTTTTGAACGGTGCTTGCACCCAAAGATACAGTGGTAGGCTTTAGGTTAACTTAAAAAAAAAAAAAAAAAAAAAAAAAAAAAAGGAAAGAGTGAAACTGAGAACTGTCAAACTGTAATTCACACTGAAATTACTAAAATGTAAGTGTGAGTGCTTGTTCAACAACAGACAAACCAAACACAGAATTTTTGTTTGTTTTGCTTTTTTCTCTTGGCCACCCCAGAGCACATGGAGTTCCTTGGCCAGGGATCAGATCCCAGCCACAGGTGCAACCTATGCCACAGCTGTGGCAATGCCAGGATCCTTAACACACTGTGCCAGGCTGTGGATGGAACCTGTGTCTCGGGGCTGCAGAGATGCCAATCCCGCTGTGTCACAGCAGGAACTTCCAAAAGCAGGCTCTCAAGCTGACATTTTTAGCTTTAAAACTAATTAAGAGGAAACACTACAAACCATGAAGATTTATACACTTAATTTTGCTTTGAAAAGTCTGTATTGCTAAAAAGGCCACACGCAAAGTGAAAAAGACTTTGAAGGAGGAGGAACACAATAGGAACAGATCTAAGCGCTGTTTCCCATACTTTTAAAGGGGGTCTCACAATGAAGAAAAACCGTCACAACAGACAAATAGCGAAGGACAATAGAGAGCACACACGCACAGGTGTTCACACAGGTGTTCAGCATTCATAAAAAAGCAAGGATCACTAAGCTAGCTTGTGACCTGTTTTTGTAAATAAAGTTTTATTGAAATACAGCCATGCTCATTCATTTATGTATTAACTACAGCTGATTTCCCATTAACACGGGCAGAACTGAGTTGTAACAGAGACCATATGGCCTGCAAAACCTAAAATATTCAGTCTAGCCCTTAACAGAAAAGCCTGCTGATCCTGTATATAAATGTAAATTGGGATAACAACTTTAGATCACATTACCTCTGCCGGGTGGGCAAAAAAAAAAGTAAAACTGATAATACCCAGTGAGGAAAACAGGCACATTCACTGTTAGTGGTAAGTCACTGTAAACTTCCCAGACAGTTGGTAGGAAGAGCAAGAGCTTGGCAACAAATCAATACTTTTTTTTTTCTTCTTCTTTTTAGGGCCACACCTGTGGCATATGAATGTTCCCAGGCTAGGGGTCAAATCGGAGCTGCAGCTGCTGGCCTCCACCACCGCCACAGCAACCTGATTGGAGCTACATCCACGACCCTCACGGCAGCTGGAGCCAACGCTGGATCCTTAACCCACTGAACAAGGCCAGGGATCAAACCCACATCCTCACGGATTACAACGGGAACTCCAACAAATCAATACTTTAATTGCACATACTCCACTGCTACAAGTACACCAAACACGTAATCACAAATGTGCAGTCATATCTATAAAAACCAAGACAGTCCAGGGAACCTTGCTTCATCACACACAAATGGTAAGGAAGGTTGCATTGTTAGCAACCCAAGTCAAAAGATACATTCACTTGGGAGAGCTGTGCAACTGTTACAAATGGGCAAGAGAGCTTCTGATGCCCAGAGAGAGAGATCCCTAAACCCCATTAGTGAAGATGTAGCACATGCTTATAGTATGACCTTACATTTTCTTTAAGCAAAAATCATACACATTTTTGCCCTGAAAAATGGTACAAGTTCCTTCATGGTGACTTGGGCATGGAGCTCAAGTTTTTGCAGTGTTAGGTCTCACAGGCATAAAGGCATGACACAGCCAAAAAAACAATGAGCATGTAAAGTGACAGCCATTATCTTAGAAAGTCGTCAAAGCTGTTTGCAAAGACAGCAAACACAAATGAAATGCAAAGACAACACAAATCTCCTGTGGTAACATATAGCAAACAGCTGAGGATTAAACTCACCAATCTGACAGATTGTGAACTGCTGAACACTCTGGCGGGTCTTTAGATACCATTCCGATGGCAAGTCAAAAAGACTGTGAAAAAACAGACATCTCATTGCACAGCAAGGAGAGAGCATCAGGCACCAGGGCCGCCACGCTGGATAGGCGCCTCTCGACCAGGCGCAGCATTTTCCTGTTACTACTAGGGAATACTGCCACGTTTCATGCATAAGGGCCGGGTCCCCACACCCCTACACAAAATGTCTTGCCTGCCCAATGCCATCAGGGAGCTCTGCTGAGAACTACTGCTGGCTGGCCAGCTTGTCATCCCCAAGGGCACAGAAGCAAACCTCTCCACTCAGCTCTAATGCAGCGTCAGCCTTACCTGATCTGCTGGGGCCCAGACAGGTTAGAACGAAGGCCCGTGAACTCTATGTCCAGACCTGCAGGGGAGGCAAAAAAGGTAGAATCCCCAGGTGCCCACCGTGGCCACTGCTCTTCGCGTTGTCAATGCTGCAGGTGACAAAAGTACTGGCTCACCTTTGCCTGCTCAGGAGGCCAGGTAAGGTCAAGAAGGAAAAACAGAGGAAGCCAAACAAAGCCAGGCCACCTGGTGCCACCTGAACCACTCTGGGGCCAAGGGTGTAACTGCCACCTAGCATCCCAACGCCCAGGTCCAGAAGGAAACCCGGTCCTTCAGAGGGGCCCTGTTCCAGCCTCCTGCGGCCTGGCCACCACCCGGCTGGGCCTCGCCTCTCCACCCTGCCCCCCGGAGCCACACCCACCGCAGGCTTGGCGGCCAGGGGGGTCCCACGACACGGCCTGGAATCCCAGCGCCTTACCCACGAAGTCCGCGCCCAGGACGAGCTCCTGCAGCAGAGGGAGGCTCTGCTCGAACTCGTCGGCGCCTATGTCCATGGCCACGCAGCTCGGCCGAGGGCACCCAGTGGGCCACGTGCGGCCACGCGCTTCCGCCGCGCCGCTGCCTTAAAGGGCTCGCTTCCGCCCCCGCGCGCCCACACCTGCCCCCCGGGGCCTCTGCCTGGCGGCGGCGGCGGACTGCACTAGTCACCTGCCCGCCCCCAGGTGTTTGACCTTACACTCGGCCCACCAGGGTGAAGGGCAGCCTAGACCACGCATTGCTCCGTGGCAGGGTCTCTGCAATGTCAGTGTCATTTACATAGACCGCGGCTGTTAAGAGCAGCATGGCAGGAAAAAGCAGAGCTTGAAAGAGTAAAAGCAGAAAGCGGGTACTGCAGCTACCGCGGGGAGAGAGGGACCACATCTTGCCTGTTTCTAAATCAGCTCTTCTTCCCACTGCGCCGCCGTCACTGCCAACTTTCGCCTGTCCCCACCCCTCCCCCCTCACCGTCTTTTCCCTACGTCATCGCATCATTGCTGCCTTGTATCAGACTCACTACACAAAGCCTCAAAAACTGCCCGTCGATGGCACTTATTCTGGACTTGGATATGCCTTCCTTTCCACAATGCTTCTTCCCAAACTACCATACTTGGATGTATAACTTGCCTTTTTTGCCTTCATGATATTCCATATAGCATCACTGATTTGCAGCAAGCATGCTTATAGACAGTTGGTCTTTTAAAAACTCAGTTATGGAGCCAACTGGTTTACACCTTGTAGGAAAGAGCTGTATATTGTCCAGGATGCAGTATATATTCTAGATGAGTGACTAATACATCATCCCATTTCTCCTATAGATAGGATTTATGAGTATGGGAATCAAAGTGGGATGAGAATAGGAGTCGCTAGTCTTTCTCTAACCTCTGAGGTATCTTAGATGCTTCCTACATCTGTAACATTGCTCTCTGCTGGTATAGAGGTCTTAGATCCTTAACCCACTAAGCAAGGCTAGGGATCAAACCTGCATTCTCATGGACCCTACGTTGGATTCTTAACCCACTGAGCCACACCTGAAACTCCAGGGCAGGTTTATTTTCAATGACAATGCAGGTAACTATTTTGAAACTCTATAACCTATATATACAAACTACTGTATATACAAACATGTTGTAAAGTAAATATAATTATGTTAATGTCTAAAATTTTCAAAAAGGGAAAAGACATATTATAAAAATCAAGTAAATTTTTATACATTAAGTAAAACTCCGCAATGCTAATTCCAAAAAAAAAAAAACTGCCCATCGAGCTGAAGGAATCCTTGGTGCAGAGATGGTGTAGATCATACTCCTTGCAGAAAAAATCCCTACCCAGAGCATGACTCGTAGGAACCCTGTTTCTGTCACTGTCAGTTTCCAAAGCCACACCCTGGTCTCCCTCTTTCACTTCCTCCCTTGAATTTCACACTTGTTAGAGCAGCCTTCTAGGCCTGGGGTCTTCAAAGTGAGATGCTCCCATCTTTAAAGTGAGGGAGGAAAATACTAGCCCTATAACATATACTTGCAAATGGCTCTTCACAGGTTGGTCAAAAGGGGACTACGAAGTCATTGCATTCCGAAGGCCTCTCAGAATCAACCACGCTTTTTAAGTGTTGGTGCATATAACTTGTTGAGGGCATTCCACAAACGAACCCCACTAGTACCCATGAGGATGCAAGTTCGATCCCTGGCTTCACTCAGTGGGTTAAGGACCTGGTCATGTCACTGCTGTGGCTGGGGTTGCTGCGGTGGCTCAAGTTCAATCCCTGGCCCTGAAATCTCCACATGCCTCAGGTGTGGCCAAAACAATAAAATAACATACTAAATACTCAAATTGACAATAGCAGAGTTCCCATTGTGGCTCAGCAGAAACGAATCTGACCAGTATCCCTGAGGATGTGGGTTTGATCCCTGGCTCTGTTTAGTGGGGTAAGCATCCAGCATTGCCGTGAGCTGTGCTGTAGATCACAGACGCAGCTCGGACCCTGTGTTGCTGTGGCTCTGGTTGTAGGCTGGCGGCTACAGCTCCGATTGGGCCCCTAACCTGGGAACCTCCCTATGCCATGGGTGCAGCTCTAAAAAGGCAAAGACACAAAATAAATAAATAAATAAAATATGGGGGGTTGCTCGAGAAGTCACCTTAACTGCTTACTAGTTCTTCCTCTTCACGTTTGTCTTCAACAGCCAAAATCAGTTAGCCGCCACCTTGCTGTAAGCACTCATTTACGACGGCTGCCGTGGTTCCACCCACCCCGCTCCAATTTCCTATCAACTTGAAGACACTTCCAGCTGCACCTCTTGGCACACTGACACTTCTCAGTGAACTCAGCATACACCAACCCTTTCTTTTCCTCACTTTTCCACACTGCTGGCCTTTCTCCTTTCAAATCTGGTTCTTCCTACTATGGTCCAGGAGCCCAACTGAGGTTAGGATTTGCCTCTTTTATCTTCACGTTACTAAGACTGGTTATTATAAGGTGACATTTCCCAGTTTAAAAAAACACCTCCAAACCCTGAGCAAAAACAGCTGTCATTTATTGAGCTTACCCGCGTGACTAACCCGTCACAAGTGCTTTGCATAAACCCTCGTGTTCCTTGCCACCATGAGCTCAAAGGCAAAGAAAACTTCATTTAATCGGAAAATAGGAGTTCATAATATACCTTTATTCTTTGACTTATAAACAACATGTCTTTCAAAAGTTAATTAGCAACAGCTTTTCTCAGACACTTCTCTCACGTCTCAGAGAGGGGAAGAATTTAAGCCTTGGTGGAAAACAAACCAACACGCACAAGGGGAGGAGGTGACCTTGACTATTGAGAAATTCCGAGGGAGACGCCCGCAGGGACCGTCCAGCCGGCGCTTCCTCCAGACACGCTCTCCTGAGATGAGCAGCTGACAGCTTTTACATTCACAAATCCCAACAACGCTTCCGATTCATTCGTAGATTCTCCGAGGCTCCCGCAGCACCACACCGCCTTCTGTCATAGCGTGTTGTAGCCGTTTTATCTGGTTTTGAAGATCAGGAAACAAGGAAAAGATTAAGTCAGCACACAAGCTGACGGTAAGTAGTTCACTTCACTTGACTGTTTCAGGACACAAACAACTGATTTGCTCCTTGCTAACTTCTCAGCGTACACTGGTTTTTCAGAAAGTGACCTTTTTAAGGGCCGCACCTACGGCCTAGGGAAGTTCCCAGGCTAGGGAATCGGAGCCACAGCTGCCAGCCTACACCACAGCCACAGCCACGCCAGATGCGAGCTGCATCTGTGACCTACACTACAGCTCACGGCAACACCGGATCTTTAACCCACTGAGCAAAGCCAGGGATCGAACCCAAAATTTCATGGTTCTCAGTTGGATTCGTTTCTGCTGAGCCATGAGGGGAACTCCCAAAAAGTGATCTTAATAACGACACAAATTTAAAAAGAGAAAGAATGTAAATACGTGAAGGATTAGCAGTGCTTTAAAATATCATACAGACGAGACGTTATTACCTAAACAGGAAAGTAAGGAGGGTGGTCAACGTTACAGCCACAGAATCAATTCCATGGCTTTGAATCCCAGCCCCCTGCCACACTGAGCCGGCCCCAGCTCACTCAGATACACAGTAGGCAACACCAGGCCTGGCTCTGCAGGCGACTGGGAGGACGGTGTGAAGTAACGCACTCAGGATCCCCAGCTCAGCGCCTGACACAGGGAGAGAACTTAACAAATGCAACTACCATCATCTAAGTACCTGATGTCAAAAATTAACATAACATCTTTTAAGGTTACACGAACACAGAAATACCGAGTCTGAGGCTGCCTCCCAAGGAGTAGGGTGGTAAACCATGAAGTTGATTCCTGCTTCCAAGCATCGCTCTGCCAGCACTCGTCCTACACTCTCACAAGCCACCACATTTCTGGTGCTATAGAGGTGCTTCTTAATGGCCCATTCACGAGTGGATGCCGAAACCACAACCTGGCCATTTCGGTGCTCAACAAGCGCTTCTATGTGATGCTGAGTCCTTATAACTCGCAGCCTAAATGAGGTGAGAAGAAAATAAAATCATTAAAAAAAAAAAAATTTTTTTTGGCCACACCCGCAGCATACAGAAGTTCCTATGCCAGGAATCAAACCCGCACGCACCACAGCAGCGACCCAAGCCTCGGCAGTGACAATGCCAGATCCATAATCTGCTGAGCCACAAGAGAACCCCTTACTTCTTTTTTCATAAAAGCATTCTAAAGACAAATGCCCTCAGATGAATAAATGCCTAAACATTTCTCAAGAATTCAATGTTTGATTCATTTACTTAAACATTCTTAACCTGGGTTTTACTTGGGAAGGGTATTTTTCCTCTGCCTTCATAAGGATTTTCTCAATAATAAACCAAACATTTCTATTTAACTTCAAATATCCTGAATAAATTTGGTATTTCTGAGAGCTGAAACTTATTTACACAGCATCTATACTTCAAAAAAGGATTTGAGGAAGAAGAGCTAAGTTAGTGACCCTATACTGGATAGAGATATTTTATGTTATTATTTTCCAGTTGACACCAAAATAAATGTAAGATGGATCAAAAACTTAAATATAAAAATAGATAATATAAGGGTACTAGAAGAGGAGTTCCCTGGTGGCTCAGCAGGTTAGGGATCTAACACTGTCACTACTGAGGGGTAGGTTCAATCCCTGGCCTGGGGAACTTCTATATACCATGGGCACAGCCAAACAAACAAAGGAGAGTACTAGAAAACAACAGGGAAGAATTTCCTTTTTTTTTTTTTTTTTTGGTCTTTTTTTAGGGCCACACCCATGGCATATGGAAGTTCCCAGGCTAGTAGTCAAATTGGAGGTGTAGCTGCTGGTCTACACCACAGCCACAGCCATGCCAGATCCAAGCCACGTCTATGACCTACACCATAGCTCACAGCAATGCCAGCTCCTTAACCCACTGAGCAAGGCCAGGGATCAAACCCGCAACCTCATGGTTCCTAGTCGGATTCGTTTCCGCTGCGCCATGATGGGAACTCCCAGACAACATGGAAGAATTTTTAAATACTCTCAAAGTAAGATAAGCCTACTTATCAAAATATTTAACATAACATCAAATTATGTCATATGCCTTTTATTAAAAAAAAAAAGATTGACAGGAGGTCCTGTCGTGGCTCGGTGGTTAACAAATCCGACTAGCACACAGGAGGACCAAGGTTCGAACCATGGTCTTGCTCAGTGGGTTAAGGATCCAGCATTGCCGGGAGCAGTGGTGTAGGTGGCAGACACGGCTCAGATGCTGTGTTGCTGTGCTGTAGGCCAGCAGCTGTAGCTCCAATGTGACCCCTAGCCTGGGAACCTCTATGTGACGCAAGTGCAGCCCTAAAAAGCAAAAAGAAAGAAAAGATTGACAAAGATTTCTGCATGGTATGGAAAAAAACAACAAAAACCATCAGTAAAGTGAAGTCAAAAGGCAAACAATGAAGAGTCTCTGTAGTGGTAACAAACCCAACTAGTATCCATGAGGAGGCAGGTCTGATCCTGGCCGTGCTCAGTGGGTTAAGGATCCAGCGTTGCCATGAGCTGTGGTGTAGGTTGCCGATGTGGCTCAGATCCAGCATTGCTGTGTTTGTGGTGTAGGCCAGTGGCTGCAGCTCCAATTCAACCCCTAGCCTGGGAACTTCCATAAGCCACAGGTGCAGCCCTAAAAAAAAAAGGCAAGCAATGAAACAAAAAATATTTTTAAATCCTATTTTGTTCAGAGGGCTAATTTCCATAATACATAAAAAGCCTCCTTTACAGGCATATGTCTCAAAAATAATCCCATTATTCATTCTTTTTTTCTTTTTTAAGCTGCATAAACTGCCACAGAAAAGTTAAATAACTTCAGCAAGATTACAATTAATAGTAAGTAATGGAGCTAGGATTTAAATCTAGAGGCCTGGCTTGAGAACCAATGTTTCAAACACAAAGTTATTCCAAGATGTATTTCTTTAAGTGTGTGTGTGGGTACTGGGCATGGGTTGGGGGAGAGTGAGGTCACGTGAAGGAGGTGGGGGGGTGCAGAACAACATACACAGTGTGCTAAAATTTGTAATTTTAAAAAACACAACTTTATACATATGTGCACAGACTAGTTCTAGGAGGAAAACACAAACTATATTCCCTCTTGGATTTTATAACATTTGTACATATTACACATTTAAAAAATTAAGTTCATGGAGTTCCTGTTGTGGC
Organism: Sus scrofa; assembly: GCF_054392235.1. Lineage (NCBI taxonomy): Eukaryota > Metazoa > Chordata > Mammalia > Artiodactyla > Suidae > Sus > Sus scrofa. The sequence goes on from NC_139383.1 coordinate 7,613,944, forward strand.
ACAATGAGGTTGGCACAATGAGGTTGGCAGTGGCATCTTGGAGGTGCTGGGACAAAGGTTCCATCTCCAGCCCAGCACAGTGGGTTAAGGATCAGGTGTTGCCACGGGTGCAACTTAGGTCACAACTGTGGCTCAGATTTGATCCCTGGCCTGGGAATGCAATATGCTGCAGAACAGCTAAAAAAGTATATAAAAGTAAAAGATTTAAAAAAATTAGAATTATGTTCATGATAAAGAAATCACTGAAATCAGAGATTACACTAAGATTTTTAGTGTGAACTAGCATAAAAAGCATTAGAATTAGAAACCTGGGCATTCTGGTTGCAATACAGCAGAAATGAATCCAACTAGTATCCACGAGGATGTGGGTTCAATCCCCAGCCTCGCTCAGTGGGTCAGGCATCCAGTGTTGCTGTGACCTGTGGTGTAGGCTGATAGCTGTAGCTCCAATTCTACCCTCTGGCCTGGAAACATCCATATGCCATGGGTATGGCCTTAAAAGCAAAAATAAATAAAAAAGTAAAAACTAAAAAGAAAGAAAGAAATGTGTTGGAGTTCCCTGGTGGCTCAGAGGGTTAAGGATCTGGTGCTGTCACTGCTGTTGCACAGATTCAATCCTTGGCTCAGGAACTTCAGCATGCTGCAGCCAAAAAAAAAGTCTTGCTTAAAAACAAACCAAAAAGAAATATGGGTTATGGGTTCTAAAGCTCGTTTTGCTGGTAGCCCTAGTAAAAACCACAATCTCCTAACCCAGGAGTCAACACCTTTTTTCTGGAAGGGGTCACAGAGCAACTATCTTAGGATTTGTAGGCCACACTATAAGCACATAGGGCTGGGGGGTCCCTGGAGAAAGAGAACCAGGCATGGCTTTCTGACATGGGAAGCCATTTTTGGCCTAAACTAAGCCATTCTGTCATCTAAGTGTGGCCACAAGGGCTGCCCTTGAACAGGTCTTAGTAATCAAAGATCTTCAGGGAAGTAAGGGGATGCGTGAACAAAGGAAAAGCAATCAACAAACAATAGTTCAGTGACAAAACAGAGCCCCACTGCCTTCCCAAGAGAAATACATCGCAACCCGGTAAGTTCTGACTTCTGCACCAGGTGGAGGGTGAACTGACAACGCTGACCCCGAGACTTCAGTCAACTAGGGCGGGCGCTCCGGCAACCTTGGCCCCTGCTCAAGCCCCTTCAAGGATATTCGTGTACCCCTAGCTAAAACTTCCCCAGTTTTGCTATTTGGGAGACAATCCCTTGGGAAAGATCCCCAGTGTTCTATCTACAGCAAGCAATAAATCCTTCTCTAGATCTTTGGCTTGGTTGTGTCTTGGCGCGACACCTAAACCTACTAAGAAGTAAACTCAGTTTTCGAGAAACAATATGAATCAACTACTTAACTCAGCCACAATAATACCAGAACAGCCAGCTGAGAATGAGCAGTAGCAGTGTGCCAAAAAAAACTTTCTTTGTAGATAACAAAATTTGAATTTTATACAATTTTCACATGTCACAAAATATTATCCTCGGCGATGCCTGAGGCATATAAAAGTTTCCAGGCCAGGGATTAAACCTGCACCACAGCTGTAACAAGAGCCAAGGCAGCAACAACACTAGATCCTCAACCTGCTGAGCCACCAGGAACAACCACAAAATAGTCTTTTGTGGATATTTTTTCCACCTTTTAAGAAAATATAAAAAATATTTCATTTGCAAGTAGCTTTGGCCCATGAGTTTGCTGATCCTTGTCTTAAACCATTTGTACAACAAAGGGGTAAGGCCTCATTATCTCCAGGGTCACTCCTAATTTTATACTGATAACAGTGTGAACAGGAGAGAGAGAAAAAAGAGGGGAGGAGCTCTAATTAACATGATCCAAATATTAAGTGAAAGTAATAGTTTGGGTGTTTCGCAAGAATTCTAGAGCTAAGATTCAGATTATTTCAAAGATAAACTGCCTGCCCCCTTTCTGTGACACCACCACCCCCCAGCCCCGCCCCGCCATATGCACTAAATAAAGTAACACTCTATCACTCCTAGTCTATCTGCCCTACCACGGTGGTGACACGTCTGCTGCTGGGGAAGACATCTACTTTACCTCTGTATCTCCCGCATCTAGCACAATGCCCATGAGTTAATGAAGGCCTAATGTTTGCTGAATGAATCTATCACACAGTTATGACCTCGAACTTGCTTTCATAACTTGATATAGTCTTTAGGAAATAATCTCTTTTCGCAGTTCCCACTGTGGCTCATCGGGTTAAGAACCCAACTAGTATCCATGAGGATGCAGGTTCAATCCCTGGCCTTGCTCAGTGGGTTAAAAATCCAGTGTTGCAGTGAGCTGAGGATAGGCCAGCAGCTGCAGCTCAGACTAAACCCCCAGCCTGGGAACTTCTATATGCCGCAGGTGGGGCCCTAAAAAAAAAAGAAAAAAATTCTTTTTTTTTTTTCCCCAGGACTCCTGGGTTTTACCCTTTTATGTTTGTCTGTTTGTTTTTTTAAGCAACATTCTACTTTTAATGAATCCTTACCAAATAGAGAAGCAGCAGATAAACACCAACATGCTGCAGCATAGTGGTAATAATTTAGTATTCTACCTCTGAGATCAGATAAAGCTGATTGACTTTTGGCTCTGGCACTTACCCTGTCTCCTTAAGCCTCAACTCCCCTGCTCCTATAGAATAGGAAAAATTATTGCATCTGCTTCAAAAATGAGAAAATACATATAAAATACCTACCATAGTTCCTTGCAAATACAAGGTATTCAATAATTAGCCATCTTTATAACAAAGAATAGACAGACTTCTCACTGCTCTTCCTGCTTCTACCACTGCCCCTTTAATTCCATTCCCCTTAAAAGAACCAGAATGATCTTCCATTCAGACTCAAATTTTCAATCCTCTAAATAGTCTCCACTGCAGTAAAAATACGCCTAAAGTGCGTACTTGACTTGCAAAGATAACAATTTGTCTTCTACCTACCTCTCTATTCCACCTTACTCTATCCACTCCTTGGCCTTCTGAGCTCCAAGTACACATGACTTTCAGTTCCTCAAACACACCAAGCTCATGACCACTCTAGGTGTCTCCTCTGCTGGGAGTGTTCTTGGCAGTTTGACCTCTCCCAATTTTCAGAGGGGTGCGAGAACGCGAGCAGTCCCCCACTCTAACATCATCCTCTTTAAATTTTCTCCATGACACCTATTCATTGTTTGTTTGCCCCTCACCCCAGATCCACTACAAGTTGGCTTTCTGAGGGAAGAGTCGCCAGCCATACCTGTCACAGTCCTTAAAAGAACGGGTGAAAGCAATTTGTAGGGCACCTTGCACCGCTCTGTGGTCAATAACTAGCAGACTTAATTACCTGTGCCAGAACTCACGGGACGGCCACACTGTCCCCCAACCCCGCTCTTTTCTGGCTACTGCTAAGAGCTCCAAATTCCGGGGGTTCCGGTTGGTGAACTCTGGGGCAACAGCTTCATTTTCCACAGGGTCCGTTTCAGGGTTCGTCGCTGGCTTACAACTGGTTGAGAGCGCTGCCGCCCGACACCCTAAGAATGGAATCAACCACGATGATCTCACAAAATGATGAATTCGACAACACAGGGATATGATCTAACCTGTCCCCATCCTCTCTCCTCAGTCTTTGAGCGCAAGAAAGGGGACAAAAAGCTGTGTGGACACGGGGTGTGGTCATCACAGCCATTGGTCTGCAACTTTCTACTAGAGCCATCACAATTAACTGGTTTACTTTTCGATGGGGAATGTCGACTACGAAATACGACTTGCATGTGCACACTGGTTGTGCGAACCTGGGGAGAAATCTAAGAGAAGTGGTAAGATGAATTACCCGGGTTCCTGCAAATCGACAACAACGCCCAGAATCGCGACCGAAGCGCCATCGTTGAGGGAATCGCAAACAAAGCCTCGGGCAGACCAGGCCTCTTTCCTCACTGGGGTCCCAGAGGTTCGCTGGGCGCAGCCATGTTTACTTAGGGAAAAGCCTAAGGCTCACGTAAGGTCATCGACGCCTCGACAGGAACCAACAAGCCCCCCGCCGCTGAGTGGTAGAGAGTGCAATCTGTCATCTCCGTTCCTCCAATCAGCGCTTACGCTGGGGGCGCACGCAGGCGTCGGAACCAACCAAACACTTAGCAGCAACAAACTTCCGGGGAGGGCGCGAGCCGTTAAGTAGAGGACGCTTGTTGTCGGCGTCCGGCGTCTCGGGCACGCAAGGCAGCATGTGTTCTCTCTTTGGGCCCTCGGGTTGGAAGGCGTGGATTGACCATTGTCAGGCACCCCTCTCCACACACGTGGGGGAGAAGGGGCAACGCAGGACGCACGCCCTTCTCTTTAAAAAGGGTGGCTGTCGTTTTCCCGTAGGGCCCATGGAAAACCTTGCCCCGTCCCATCCAGATTCGAGCTTTTACTTATGAGTCCGGAAACAAAAAGAGACTCGCTGCGTGCTCTTCGTGCGAGCTCCATTTAAAGGAAAACAAACTATAAACAAAGACTCGGAACCCCAGGTCTACCTCAAACGGCCCCGCCCACCCCGTCCCCCGTCACTCTCCAAGCCCCGCCTTACCTTTTCTAGAAGGCACTAGAAAGTGCAAACGCGCGTGCGCAACCTGTTTCAGAGGAACGCTTGAGCGTAGCACCATCTTCCGCCAGCGGTCCAAGTTCCTGACTTCCGACCTCCTACCTTCGCGCCGTTCTCATTCGCTTTCTAATTGGGCGAACGGCTGGACCCGCCCTCCTTCCGGCTCCTTACTTCCTGCGCGTTCAAGCTTCTCGAACCCTCCGCCCCCACCTTTCTTTCCCGTCCTGCCCCGCGGCCTGGCCGGGGCGTGGGGCGGTGCTGGTGAGCGAGGAGCGGCGTTCCCAGCATCCTCCGCGGCGCCGCTGAGGACCGTTCCACGCCGTTGCCGCCCGGCCGGAGCACCGCGCCGCAGGTTGCCCTCGGTGTGCCCGAAACTCGACGTGTACCCTGCCGCGAGGATGGAGGGGCCTTTGTCCGTGTTCGGGGACCGCAGCACTGGGGAGGCGATCCGCTCCCAGAACGGTAAGGGCGGGCGAGGCCTGTCTGGGGCCCGCAGCGGTGCGCCGGATTCCCCTCGGCCGTCGTCCTTTTGCCTTTTCTCTCCGAAAAGGGGCCCCCGGGAGGCGCCAGCGCGGGATCGCAGCCCCGGCCGGCCTCTCCGCTTCGGGGTGGCGGCGCCCTCTTCCCGGAGGGAAGGAGTTCCCAAGAGCCGGCACGTTTTTAACGGGAACCGCTCGGATGCTGCGGTCGGCCGGGGAGGCCCGGCCCTGGGCCTGAGAAGCACTCCCCGGCCTGGCGAGGGTTCCGCGCACTGACACGTGCGGCCACGCCTTGAGTTCTTGGGGCCGGTGCCCCGCGCGTTTGGGGCGTCCATCCCAACTTCTGGGTCTCATTTTAGCGTTGCTGATCAGAAAAGACAGCCTTAATTGCTGCTCTTATTGGTGAGCGAATGGCCCCACAGTTCAGAAGACAAGCCCGTTGCACACCACCGGTTGTCATCTGGAGTTAGATGCGGTGTCCCCACCTGTCGTTGGTCACATTTGGTAATAGTTGGCTAATGAAATTTGTTGAATGTTAGGGTAAGATTAAAATGAGTTTATCTACTGAACTTCAGCCCGTTAAAGCATTTGTGGTTGAGCCTCTCTTGAGACTGTTTACACTTTGAAGCCCTGCATGCCAGGTTCCAGCCGGTCTCTAGTCGATCTTAGGGTTATTTTGATAGATTCCTACGTGATTTTTGTAGTGGTGGAGTTTGTAGTATAGTCATAACCTCTGGATTTCTGCTTTTTTGAGTCACAGATAAAGGATTATTAATCTCAATAGACCTTTTTTTCTTTAAAAGAGTTGCCAGAACGTGCAGGAAAAGGCTTAAATATATATTTATCTTTTTCTGTTTTGTGTGATGTGACAGAACCTGAAATGACTAGTAGATATATTTTTTTAATTGTATGCAGCAATTAAGTGGATATTCACTTGGCACCTGTTTTGCAGTTGAATTCAAACTGAACTTTACTGGTTACTCTCCCTCCCCATCAGAGACTTTAGCTAATTTCCAAATTTGGACAGATTTGCAGATTTGAGAAATTCAGAGGCTGTTGGATATCCTTTATGTTTTGGGGAGCTGAAATGCTTGTCTCTTGGAATCCCGGGTTTTTCTAATTTCTTTTTTCATTTCTACAGTCATGGCTGCGGCTTCGATTGCTAATATTGTGAAAAGTTCTCTTGGTCCAGTCGGCCTGGATAAAATGTTAGTGGATGATATTGGTGTAAGTACGTCTAAATGTTGTGTTAGTCACTTTAAAGGGAAAAAAAGAGCATTTGTAAATACTTTGCTGTGTAAGTTACTTGTTTTTATTAGAATGGTTTTGGGAAGTCTAGTAAAGGTGAATGTATCGTAATGGGACTGTGCTAACTTAGAGGGTATTCTGTTTCTATAGGTGATTGTGTCATTTTTTCCCTCCCTGGAAATTTCTTAGGATGTAACCATAACTAACGATGGTGCAACCATCTTGAAGTTACTGGAGGTAGAACATCCTGCAGCCAAAGTTCTCTGTGAGCTAGCTGATCTGCAAGACAAAGAAGTGGGGGATGGAACCACCTCTGTGGTAGGTAAAGACTAGTGGCCGAGGACTAGTTTTTGTCCTTAAACTTTCAGAGTAAAGGCATAACCCTCCTAAGAAACTCCTCTGCTTCTGAGTCAGAAGTAATTTACATACTTGAGATGGAGAAAATTTAAGTTGTTTTAGGGGTAGTGATTCAGAAAATTTGAAAACTCATGGTTAGGGCTAATTTGTACAACTCAAGTAGGGGGGGAAAAGCATAGTTCTTGTTTTAAATTTTCTACAACTTTTATGCATTTTTTCCCCTTGGGCTGTGCTTATATTAAAGCATCACGCATCTGTTGAATGGTTTCTTTTGAAGAAGAAAAATGTTATTTATTTCTCTTTTTACAGTCTGAGGCTTAGAAATTTCTAAAACCTTCCCAGGTGTTTAAAGACAAGATGTTTTTATATTTTAAATGCTGACAGGCAGTCTCACAAGTTCAAGAAATCTGGTAAATATGTGATCAGTAATATGACATAAACCTGAAGATGGACCAACACTGTGATGTGTTATAGAGACGCTGTTATGTAGTAATGAACAAATAATTTGCTCTACAGAAGCAAGCAGTAGTGGGGGGGGGGCATCTCTTTCTGGATTAAACTTTAAGCTATGAAAGAATGGAATCTAGCTCTTCTGAAATAATGGAAATGGTTTTTGCTAGTAACTGTTCATAGTAATATAGTTTTTTAAATGACTTTAATTTTCTCAAAAGAAATAGATGAGGGTTTTTTTGGTGTTTTTAAATGAAAATAATTTTGGTGTTCTCAGAAGGATTTTTTTAAAGTTTTATTGCTGTGCGGTTGGTTTACAGGATTGTGATAATGAGGTAGCCTTTTCACTGTCTTTACTTTGTGGTGATGAACATCTGATGCGTGGCAGTGTTTTTATGTGTGCGCCGTCCATGATGTCAGGCTAACATGAGAGCAATGAATGTTCTCTCTGCAGGTTATTATTGCAGCAGAACTGCTGAAAAATGCGGATGAACTAGTCAAACAGAAAATCCATCCCACATCAGTTATTAGTGGCTATCGACTTGCTTGCAAGTAAGATTATTACACTCAGAAAAGTTTGTATATTGTTGTAAATAGTTGTAAGTATGCTGTGTTAAGTTTCACTTAATGACTACGTATTCTTTTAAAGTTGTATTTTAGTGTTTAAGTAGTAGCATTTGAAGTAAGAAATAGGACCGGTATCTTTTTTTTTTTTCTTCCCATTTGACTACCACATTATCTCCTAATAATAGATTTTAGTGGCTATGCTTGTGGGAAAGATTAAAATTGCCATGATCTGAAGAGGGAGGGTTGATTTGTGTCCTCCTCCTATATGAAATGGCTGAACAGGAAATGGATGCCTCTGACATTTTAACACAGTGATGAGAAACTTTTGAGTGATGAGAATTTATAAGTGTTTTCTCCCCCACACTTTAAACAGGGAAGCAGTGCGTTATATCAGTGAAAATCTAATCATTAACACAGATGAACTTGGGAGGGATTGCCTGATTAATGCTGCTAAGACATCAATGTCTTCCAAAATCATTGGAATGTATCCTTGGTGGTGGTCCAGTAAAGTTTAGGCTTTTTAAAAAGTAAGACCTTGTATTTTTGTGCCAGATGATGCTGTATTGCAGTTGCCTGCTTTCTTCCCTTTTCTAGGAGGAAAGATGATAAAGTGTGTGTAAGCAGATAGTGATAAATAGTATTTTGACATTTTGGTGGCCTAAGTAATATTTACTTCTTTGATGAGATTGTTAAAAGGAAGTGCCTTTGAATTACCCTGGGTTTTCATGTGCAGCCACTGTTCATCCCAAATCTCTTGTTCTCCTTAACTGTTGGCTTAGAAATGGTGATTTCTTTGCTAATATGGTGGTAGATGCTGTACTTGCTATTAAATACACAGATGTCAGAGGCCAGCCACGCTATCCGGTCAATTCCATTAATATCCTGAAAGCCCACGGGAGAAGTCAGACGGAGAGTATGCTCATCAACGGCTATGCGCTCAACTGTGTGGTGGGATCCCAGGGTAAGGCCGGCGATTGGACTTGGTCACACAAGAGGGTGGACTGTTAGCCACCCTTCAGATGACTTAACCAAGATGTGCGCTTAAGTGTTCTTTCTAGTGGAGCCACGAGAAAAAGGAAATGGTACATCATGTCACTTACTCTTTCGTAACTTAATTACATTTCACTTAAGTGGAAGTCAAAAGAAAGTATGTGTGTTTAATGCCATAAACATCTGGTTGGGGTTTTTTGTTTTTGTTTTTGTTTTGTTTTTTCTTTTTTTTCTATCCTCTTTACTAGAGCTGCATTTGCGGCATATGAATGAATATTCCCTGGCGGCCGAGGTCAAGTCAGTGCTGCATCTATGGCCTGTGCCTCAGCTTAGGGCAATGCTGATCAGATCCTCAACTCACTGAGCAAGGCCAGGGATTGAACTTGCATTCTTGCAGAGACGTCCAGTCCTTAACATGCTGAGCCACAGGGGAAACGTCACTGGAACCTTTTAAGGTTAAGAGTAATAAAATCTGAATTTGTGTGTTTACATCGAACACTTTAAAATCTTAATTTTTTCTAAGGACAGGCATGTTTTATAAAAAGCATTGCTACGGTTGCTGTAAAGGGCACTGTATGTTATGTTCAATTGCAGGCATGCCCAAGAGAATAGTTAATGCAAAAATTGCTTGCCTTGACTTCAGCCTGCAAAAAACAAAAATGAAGCTTGGTGTACAAGTGGTTATTACAGACCCTGAAAAACTGGACCAGATTAGACAGAGGTATGTTGAGCAATTCATTTTTGATCTTGGGAAGGGGTGTTTATAAATTACACTGTTTTAGAGCAGGTGACAGTAAACGAAAAAGAATGTTGGAGTGTGAGTGTCTTGGAGGAATTTAAAAATTAGTATTTTTAATTGAAGTTAAATTATTTTACCTAAATTTCCAGGAAAATTAGAAAATGTGGTGAAGTTATTGTAAGAGAAATCTGAGTGATATAACCTGAAAATTAATCTTTTTGTGGAGTTTTGGTTTCATGAGTGTATTGATATTAAGGATTTTCTACATAGCCAGGATTGTATTCCCTCAAATAAGCACTAGAAGAACTAAGCAGTGTAGTGTAGGATTGTATGCCAGGCACTGGAGAGTGCACGTGGCTTTATCTATTCATTGACATGCTAGAGAGCTAGTTCTGAAGACGTTTTGTTTTTTGAGGTATATGTGATTTACAGTGCTAATTTCTAGTGTACAACAAAGTGATTAGTTATACATATATACATTTTTTAAATGTTTTTTCCGTTGCGGGGGTGGTGTCTTTTTAGGGCCACACTCTCAGCATATGGAAGTCCGCGAACTAGGTTGAATTGGAGCTGCAGCTGCCAGCCTCCGCCACAGCCACACTCTGCTGGGTCTTTAACCCATTGAGCGAGGCCAAGGATTGAACCTGCGTCCTCATGGATACTAGTCAGGTTCCTTATCATTGAGCCACAACGGGAACTCCTCCATTATGGTTTATGGCAAAGCGTTGAATATAGTCTTCTGTGCTCTACAGTAGGATTTTGTTGTTAATCTAAGATATATCCTTCTTTCTTCCCTCCCTCTTCACCTTTGGTGTGTGGAAGGTCCCAGGCCAGGGAGCACATCTGAGCAGCTACGGTCAGATTCTTAACCCACTTCACCACAGTGGGAACTCATAGCCTAATTGTACTTTTCATTCCTTTCTAGATTCCGCGCAGAGTTCTCTTAGCCTTAAGTGAAACCTCACGCGCCCACATCCTGTTTCATTTATTCCCTGTCGTTCCTCGTTTCTTTTATGGCCAGATTTCAAGAGAGTTTTATACAAAAACTTCCCTGCTGCTTTATTTCTCATAGCCCTTTCAATTCTATGCTGCAAACCTTTGACAAGTACTTTTTTCTTTTTTGGCCACCCCAAGACATGTAGAATTCCCAAGCCAGGGATCAGTCCAAGGCATAGTTGTGACCTATGCCACAGCTATAGCAGCACTGAATTTTGAAACCCACGTGCCAGGCCATGGATCAAACCTGTCCTAGCGCTGCAGAGACACCACCAATCCCATTGCACCGCAGCGGGAACGCTTAAGCCTTGCACTGCTTCTTGAAAAACTTTTGGAGGATGGAGGGCCTTGTGCTCTGTAAATTGAATATCTGTAATTAAGTCACAAATTCACCTACGTTCCACTTTGTTGCCCAGAGTATTGCAGGGGCCCCCAGGCTGGTCATGGTGGTTTCACTCCTGTCCCCTCCCAGGCTGATCTCCACACAGCAGTGAGGTCGATGTCATACCAAGGCCAGAAGCTGTTGGAAGTTTCACGTCACTCTAACATGGGTTTTGAATTCCGTACATGCTCCTCACTGTGGTCCAGCACAGCTGGTCCCTGAAAGTACTCCTCCTTCTGCCTGAAACATGCTGTCTGCCTACTTGTTATTTATTCTTTAGGTGGGAAATCTCCCAGAAAACTTGTTTCCCTTCTGTCTGAATTATTCTCTGCCATGATGTACTGTATTTTGTCTTTCTGGGCTCACTACAGTTTCTAACTAAGTCTTATATGGTAGGTTCTTTAAAGGTACAGGCTGTGTGACTTTGATTTTAATGCCCCATCCTTAGTAGTATCATGTTTTTTGTTTCTTTGTGGTTTTTTTGTTTCTTCTTTTTAGGGCTGCACCTGCGGCATATGGAAGTTGCCAGGCTAGAGGTTGGAGCTATAGCTGCCAACCTACACCACAGCCACAGCAATGTGGGATCCAGGTCAAGTCCGCGACCTTCACCACAGCTCACAGCAACACCAGATCCTTAACCCACTGAATGAGGCCAGGGATCGAACCTACATCCTCATGGATACTAGTTGGATTCGTTTCCACTGAGCCACAACAGGAACCACCAGTAATACTGTGTTTGACATGCAGTATTTGTTCGGTATATACAGAGCTTATTTTGAGGTTCATCTTTAATTCATTTCACTTAAATTACTTGATTTCTTCAATTTACGTAAAAGGGCTTTGTATTGACTATTTTTCAGATCTGTATCTTTTTCCCACAGCTTGCGTATGATCTCCATGCTGTGTCTTCCATGCTTTCTAGCAGCTTTACCAGAGTATCACAGGGGCTTCAAGTTCCCCCTGTTGAAAACTGGACTCTGATTTTCTTATCCTGTCCCCCAGCCTCTTAGTCTTTATTTCAGATCGGGAGTCCAGGGCTGAACCTCCCAGTTACCTGAGCCGTGAGCTTTGACTTCTCTGTTCAGGCCATCTGTTCTCATTGGACAGACCCATCTCCAGTTACTGCGTCCTTGTCTTCAGTCTTTCCATTGATGCTACTCTCAGGAAAACGTTAAACCTGAGAGTTCTGTTGTGGCTGAACAATAACAAATTCGACTAGTATTCATGAGGATGCGGGTTCGATCACTAGCCTCTGTCAGTGGGTTAAGGACCAGGCACGGATGCAAACTGTAGTGTAGACCGCAGATGGAGCTCGCGTCTGGGATTGTTGTGTCTGTGGTGTAGCCCAGCGGCTGCAGCTCTGATTCAACCCCTAGCCTGGGAGCTTCCATATGCCACAGTTGTGGCCCTTAAAAGACAAAAGACAAAAAACATTAAAATTCTCCATTCAGACTCTCAACATCCCTACAAGGTTCTCTGTTTTCTGGTCCTACTTGCACTTTCAACTACGGACCCCTGTTAACTGCAGACCTTCAAGCTTCCCGTGTCTCACCTGCCTCTCATGCTCTTGTATTCTCTGCCTGGCGCTGTGTTGACACCTGCTGCAATGTTTAGGCGACAGTCTCCCTTCTTGAACTTCTGTAAATTGGACTGATAGAAGTTGTGGTTAGGAGTTCCTGTCGTGGCGCAGTGGTTAACGAATCCGACTAGGAACCATGAGGTTGCGGGTTCGGTCCTTGGCCTTGCTCAGTGGGTTAAGGATCCGGCGTTGCCGTGAGCTGTCGCAGACGCAGCTCGGATCCCCTGTTGCTGTGGCTCTGGCGTAGGCTGGTGGGTATGGCTCCGATTGGACCCCTAGCCTGGGAACCTCCATATGCTGCGAGAGCAGCCCAAGAAATGGTAAAAAGACAAAAAAAAAAGAAGTAGTAGTAGTTGTGGTCATAGAAGGGAGAGGGCAGTTCACATAATTTAATCTCCAGTTGTGAAAAACGCTTAACAGATGTCAGACCTGTGTTTAACATGAGCACAGAAGATAGTGTTGGGTTGCTGTGCTAATGTTTCCTCTTTGTAGGGAATCAGATATCACCAAGGAGCGAATCCAGAAGATTCTGGCAACTGGTGCCAATGTTATTCTAACCACTGGTGGGATTGACGACATGTGTCTGAAGTATTTTGTGGAGACCGGTGCCATGGCAGTTAGAAGAGTTTTAAAAAGGGACCTTAAACGCATTGCTAAAGCTTCTGGAGGTATGTCTGCTGCCAGCTCTCAGGTACAATGTGATAGGTGACACACACAACCGCGTCCTGGATATTGGATGTTAACAGTAAGCAATTCCCGGAGGAGTTCCTGTCATGATGCAGTGGAAACGAACCTAACTAGGAACCACAAGGTTGCGGGTTCGATCCCTGGCCTCACTCAGTGGGTTAAGGATCCGGCATTGCCACGAGCTGTGGTTTGTTGTAGGTTGCAGATGCAGCTCGGATCTGGCATGGCTGTGGCTGTGGCGTAGGCTGGCAGCCATAGCTCCAATTCTGCCCCTACCCTGGGAACTTCCATGTGCCGCTGGTATGGCCCTAAAAAGACACACACACAGAAGTTGCATTTGTATGTCATTTTTATCATGAGTACATGTTTCTGCATCTGAGGCAGGATATGAAGGTATTCATGAGAGAACAATGTTTACATAACTTCGTAATTACTTTAATAGCGACTATTCTGTCAACTCTGGCCAATTTGGAAGGCGAAGAAACGTTTGAAGCTTCAATGTTGGGACAAGCAGAAGAGGTGGTACAGGAAAGAATTTGTGATGATGAACTGATCTTGATTAAAAAGTAAGCTCTTTCCTAAATTATAAAGTGATGCATATTTTATTAAGTGAAAGTAGATCATCTTCCCATTTGTTTGCTGCTCTCGTCTCTCCGTGACATGAGCAGTTATACGCGTGGGGTAGAGTAGCATTGGACCGTCGTAAGGGGAGGTGGGGTCGTCACCATTTCCCCTCTTCTCCATGGTCTGGACAGCGCTTCTGTCTCAGTCACCCGACACAAGCAGGGTCAGATCAAGGCACCGAGGGCATTTCTGTGGCGTTGTGGGAGTGTTGACTTCAGAATGTCCCTGTTTTTTAAAACAGCACTAAAGCTCGTACCTCTGCGTCCATCATCTTACGCGGGGCCAATGATTTCATGTGTGACGAGATGGAGCGCTCTCTGCACGATGCCCTCTGTGTGGTGAGGAGAGTTCTGGAGTCCAAGTCTGTGGTTCCAGGCGGGGGTGCAGTGGAAGCCGCCCTTTCCATTTACCTCGAGAACTACGCGACCAGCATGGTAAGGACGTCCAGATGCGCTTTCTCTTCAAGAAAGGCACGCGGATCATCTTTAGCGTTTCGTAAACACGAATACGCTTGTCTGAGACCTGAGCTGCTGCTGTGCGTTTTAATTTTCTTTTGCGAAGATGTCTCATTGTTTGTCTTCTTAGGGCTCCCGGGAACAGCTTGCTATTGCAGAGTTTGCAAGATCTCTTCTTGTCATTCCTAATACTCTGGCAGTTAATGCTGCCCAAGACTCCACGGATCTGGTCGCAAAATTAAGAGCCTTTCATAATGAGGCTCAAGTTAACCCAGAACGCAAAAATCTAAAATGGTGAGCATGCTTCCTCCTTTTCATTGTCATCTGTTTCATATATGTGGTGTGATTTTGGTTTCAACTCATGAAGGATGACTAGTGATTATATAGCGTTGGCGTGTCTTTAGTTAACAAATCTGATTCCTAATCTCTCTTTTACAAGGACCCACAGAGCCAAGATTATTTTGGGGGTGGTCCATACCTATTTTCAAGCAATCTCCTTTAAAGATACTCATTTTTACTGCCATCAAGGCTTTCTACATGTCTCAGTGCTGAATTTGTTTATCCATAATCAACCAGTTAAATAAGCTGCTAGTAACGAGCCACCTAACCAACTTTTTTTTTTTTTGGTGGGGGGGGTCTTTTGAGGGCCACACTCATGGCATATGGAGGTTCTTAGGCTCTAGGGGTCAAATTGGAGCTGTAGCCACCACCAGCCTACGCCACAGCCATAGCAATGCAGGATCTGAACCGCATCTGCAAGCTACACCACAGCTCACGGCAACACCGCATCAAACCCCCGTCATAGATGCTAGTCGGGTTCATTAACCACTGAGCCACGACGGGAACTCCCTAACCAACTTCTGAAAGAGGTGGAATGGGATGGATGTGAATTATGGAAAAAGGCCATTTAACAGTTTTTTTTCTAAATTACAGGATTGGTCTTGACTTGGTCAATGGTAAACCCCGAGACAACAAGCAAGCAGGGGTGTTTGAACCAACCATAGTTAAAGTAAAGAGTTTGAAATTTGCAACTGAAGCTGCAATCACCATTCTTCGAATTGATGATCTTATTAAGTTACACCCAGAAAGCAAAGACGATAAGCATGGAGGGTATGAAGATGCTGTCCACTCTGGAGCCCTTGATGACTGATCGCATTTATTTATAACAGTGTTAGAACCAATTTTCTTGTACCTGGAATGTTATACATTAAAAGTGCAACAAGCTGGCAAGCCTTGGGTTTCTTGTGAAGTGGGAAATAACTTCCATCTTCACTTTGGTCCACTGATTTCTTCTTTTTGGCTGTGCCCGTAACATGCAGAAGTTCCTGGGCCAGGGATCAAACCCATGCCACAGCAGTGACACCGCCAGATCCTTAACCATTAGGCCACCAGGGAACTCCTGTCCTCTGATTTCACAATTTAGTATTTAATTAGTTTAAAAAGAGATGAGGTTTGATTAATTGCTAGGCCATTTCATCCTCTCTGAACACACATTGCAATTCCCATCCCACCCCCGATGCACAGGGCAGCGACGCCACGCTGGCAACCCTTGCGCTCCATTGTGTGTAACAGAGTAACAAGTATGCGGCAACCAGATGCTCCAAGCGGGTGGCCCAAGGCTATAGCTCCTCCTTCAGTGTTGACCTAAGAAATAAAAAGACATGTTACCGTTTATGTTCTTTCCCAGACATGGGGTTAGTAGTTTTCTTAATGTCATACCAGTAAACTACCCTTTCAAATTCAGTGTTTCTTAGGGCCGCACCTGCATCTGCAGCATATGGAGGTTCCCAGACTAGGGGCTGAATTGGAGCTGCAGCTGCCAGCCTACACCACAGCCACAGCAACGCCAGATCTGACCTGCATCTGCAACCTATGCTGCTGTAACACCAGGCCCCTAACCCAGAGTGAGGCCGGGGATTGAACCCACATGCTAGTGGATACTATCAGTCAGGTTCCAAACCCATTGAGCCACAGCATGAACTCCCTCAAATTTCAGTTGCTTAGGAATGGAGTTATACCCATAAGACATCTGTCCTAGCTAGTTTGAAAGGTTGAAGATACCCTGTTCCTGTGGGAAGTAAACTAATGCAGACAAGTTCCTTTGCCTTATGAAGCAATAAAACAAGTGGATTTCAGTCCCCCACAGGAACTCACCTAAGATCCACCCATTGCAGCCCAGCCAGTCCCTGAGCCAGTTCCCATTTCCCTACTTGGAGTCTTAGTACCTGCAGCATGAATGTTCATTTGCAAGTTCTCAGGTCCAGTTGCTCAGAGTCCTTGGTTACTTACCTTTTCTGGGTTTAATCCAAGTTCTTTAACTATTGCAACAGAGACGGCTGCAAAAGCTTCGTTGATTTCAAATATGTCCACATCTTCCAGTGACCAACCTGCTTTTGCAACCTAAAGGAAAAGTTAATGGAAAAGAGGTTGAATGGTTGAATGGCCATTGACCCTTTTTTTTTTTTTTTTTTTTTGTCTTTTTGCTATTTCTTGGGCTGCTCCCGTGGCATATGGAGGTTCCCAGGCTAGGGGTCGAATCGGAGCTGTAGCCACCTGCCTACGCCAGAGCCACAGTAATGGCGGGATCCCAGCCGCGTCTGCAACCTACACCACAGCTCACGGCAACGCCGGATCATTAACCCACTGAGCAAGGGCAGGGATCGAACCCACAACCTCATGGTTCCTAGTCGGATTCGTTAACCACTGCACCACGATGGGAGCTCCTGACCCATTCTTTGTTGCAGATGCAGAAGTATGTAGAACAGTGAAGGATGTCACAAACGGCTGCTTTGGGTTGTTCCTAGTTGGTAGTGTGTTTTGCCTAGTGATGCCAATTCTAAAAGGTTAAGGATAAACCATCCCTTGGGGATTCTAAACTGTTTAAAAGTTGGAACCACTAACAATGTCATGTATACAAGAGGTGATACTGCAGGGTTAGTTCCCCGAAAAAGCCTATGTTCAAGTGTGGGCTGCAGGTAGGACCCCCAGAAAAGCTCACTTAAAGCTAATGAATGGGGAGACAGAGTAGATGTCGCAAATGAAGCCAGACAGGAATAGATAACGGAAAACAAACCAAGCTCAGTCTTGACATTCTGGAGTGGGAAGGGTCTGAACAAAGGGTGGTTGGTTGGTTTTCTGGCCACCCTTTGGCATGTGGAGTTCCCAGGCCAGGGATCAGTTACAAGCCACGGCTGCAGCAACACCAGCTCCTTAACCTACTGTGCTGGGCTGAGGACTGCAGCTGTCCCAGGGCGCCTGAGACAGGTGATCCCACTGGGCCACAGCGGGCGCTCCTGAGCAAGGGTTTCTCGAAGGCTGAAGTTAACGCGTGTTGATGTTTGGTCTGGTCTCAAAGAGGTTATAGCAAGAAAGCAAAGGACAGGTGCTGACATGCGGAGGCAAACTCACAGCTTGCTTTATTGCCGGGATTGGGCCTGTTCCCATGATGGAAGGCTCCACGCCTGCTTGTGACCAGGAAACTATGTGTGCTAAAGGAGTAAGCCCGCGGTTCTCAGCCTCTGACTTCTTCATAAGAACCACAGCAGCAGCACCATCATTAATTCCTGTAAAATAGGAATGACGTGTTCCAAAATAGCGCCTGTCAAGTTACATACCCGTGTCTACTTTCTCCAACACCTCATAAACGTCTTGGCAAAGTAGTTTGCCATCATTCAGGCTTTACAGTGTAATTAGCAAAGGTAAGTGCGCCAGTGTAAGAGACCACAGAACATTCCACTGGGAGAAAGTGGAAAGACAAGCACTGGGGGAGGGGAGAACAATGAAAAGAACGAATAGCCCAGACCTCACAGGAGTTTGCGGTTTGGGGAAAGTACTACGGCGGTAGATAGGCTCTGGGGTTCCCTGGTTTGCATTTTCCCGTGCCCGTCTCTGCAGGGAGAGCCAGTCAGGTTTTCGGTGTGTACGTTAAGTCACATCTAATAGGAAGAAACCAAACTATAACATTTTTTCCTAAAGCAACTGAAATGAGGTTTTACTGTTTTTTGGCTGCACAACTCTTGGAAGTTCCCAGGCCAGGGAATAAACCTGAGCCACAGCAGTGACAAGGCCGGATCCTGCACGCACAGAGCCACAAAGGAACTCCAGAAACAAGGTTTTTAGAAAAATTTGTGTGTAAATAATTGATGAAATAAAAAAGATGCTGACTTGGTAGACCTGGCGGAAGGTGGAGCTCCCATAACTGCCCTTCAGAACATCTCACCTGAGGCATTAGCTGGGGTGACTGTTCCTGTCCCATCTGTGAGAAAGTAAGGCTTTAGCTTAGACATGGCTTCTAGGGTGCTCCCGGGGCGAGGAAACTCATCGGTTTTCACTTCGGTGACACCTGAAAAAAGGAAAATGACCACCCAGGATTAGTACAGGGATGGCAGGCAGGGCATTCGGAGGGGTGGGGCATCAGACACGATAAGGACTCACATTGGGAAGAAAGGCTTATAAAATACTTCAATTCCAGTAGGAGGAACGCGTACCCCTACACAAATTTTTCTATGTTGACTTTTTTTTTTTTTGTCTTTTTAGGGCCCCACCCGCAGCAGCATATGGAGATTCCCAGGCTAGGGGTCAGATTGGAGCTACACCACAGCCACAGCAACGCAGGGTCCAAGCCACATGAGACCTACACCACAGTTCGCGGCAATGCTGGGTCTTTAATCCACTGAACAGGGCCAGGGATCGAAGCCTCATCCTCGTGGATGCTCGTCAGATTCGCTTCCGCTGCGCCACAACGGGAACTCCTGCTGAGGCATTTTATTAGCAGGGTCTTCAAAAGACATTTTGAGTGTTGTCCATAGAGCCCTTTCTGAGGAAGGCAGTGTACGGAGTTCTTCGTGCAAAAGGTTCCTAGGGTTCAGGGAACAGGTCTTGGCTGGTTAAACTGACTGGATCTGGGTGTCAAAGCCAATCGCACGTCAGTCATCAGTATCAGACCTTGACGGGAGCAGCTCTCGTTGGGGCGCGGCGGAAACAAATCTGACTAGAGTCCACCAAGATACGGGTTCTATCCCCGGGCTGGGGATCCAGCACTGCCGTGAGCTGTGGTGTGGGTCCCAGACGCAGCTCGGATCCCACGTTGCTGTGGCTGTGGTGCAGGTGGGCAGCTGCAGCTCCGATCCGACCCCTAGCCTGGGAGCCTCCATATGCCGCCAGGCTTGACTGGAGCATTCCACAACAGAAAGCAGCTAAGTGACCCCAAAGATCCAGCCCCAAGAAATAGAAAAGGCACACAGGAGCAACAGGAAATAATGCTAGCTTCTGAGAATCAGCCTGCAGGAGCAAAAGCTCAGCAACCGCCTCCGAACAGCCATGAGGCAGCGGCCAGGCTCGCATGAAACCTACTGTAGCTACACAGCAAGTGTGGACGCCTTGGGGCCAAAAGCGTCTGGATGCTGACGTAGCTCCCCGGCTCCTCCCCACCTCAGATTCAGACGGATCCTGAAAATGCCTTTGCTTTGCAACATGAAGGTCATAACCAAGGCCAATGTGTAAACATCCCTCTGTATTCTTCTTTTGACTATTATAATGCTCTTGCTTATAAATGGCCACGATGATGCTGAAACCATTATGATTTATATACGCACCTTTTCTAGAAGATACAAAAACCGGCACAATCTCTTTGTCAAAATGGCCAGCTTTCTGTGCCTTCTCCGTCCTGTCCTGGGACAGAGCGGCAAGCCTGTCCTGATCTTCTCTACTCACTTGCCATTTTTTGGCTACGTTTTCAGCTGTGGAAGAAGAAAAAAACAAAGCAAAAATCAAACATTGTCAAGAACTGACTTTTGGTAGCTGACGTTTCTCACTATTTTTCCTTCTTTTTCTTTTTAGGGCCACACTTGCCACATATGGAAGTATCCAGGCCAGGGATCGAATCAGAACTACCGCTGCCGGACTGTGCCACAGCCACAGCCACAGCAACGCGGGATCCGAGCCGCGTCTGTGACCCACACCACAGCTCACGGCAAGGCTGGATCCCTAACCCACTGAGCAAGGCCAGGAATCGAACCCGCAACCTCATGGATACCAGTTGGGTTTGTTAGCCTTGAGCCACAACGGGAACGCGTAGATTTTATTATCTTTAATGACTGTATTACAAGGTTTGTTCCCCCAAAGGCAGTTCATACCCTGTCAGCCTATCTTGACCCTTTTGAAATGAACTGTTTTTAAGCTTATCAGTTTGGGTCTAGAGCACCTCTTCTTACCCTGGGCCCTGCCCCCAAACGGCAGCCTTCTCAGATGCCAATGGGTTCTGCTTGGTCAGCTGGCTGGTTACCACTGAGCCACAGCAGGAACTCCCCAGACAGATTCTTTTGATCTTCTAGTTGTTGTGCCAGTAAGCCTAGATTACAGGAGCCTTCTGGATGGATAAAGACGTGGTTGTATCATGCCACGAACAGAGTCCGGGACTAGAAGTACTGGTTTATCTCTGAAACTGCCTTTGCCACAAAACCACTGTTTGTGAGCCCCTGTTTCTCCACCTGGTAAAATGAGAGACGGATCCCGAAGAGCTCAGGTTCCTCCACCGCACAACAGAGAGGGGCTGTGTGCCCCCTTTGGCTCTTCGAACGGGAACCGTCCCTGTCCTCAGGGATATGAAGTGATTAGGCCACGTCCCCGCCCGCCCGCCGTTAAGGAGGCAAAGCACCTGCCAAGGCGCCCAGGAGACATCCCTCTTAACCTGCTGGCACTGCTGGGTTCCAGCCACGTTGGCTCACCTGTGATGCCCATGTGGTAGTTGTGAAACGCATCTGTCAGCCCATCACAGAGGATGCTGTCAGTGAGCGCGGCCTCCCCGAGCCTGACGCCGGTCCTCAGGCGAACCAAGTGAGGGGCCTGGAAACGGGAAAGACAAGTGGGTGAGGCGCCTCTGTCACCAGCCTCCTCCTTACGATTGTGCTCCAGATGCCCCACGCTTCCTCGGTCCTCACCTCGGGTACCCCCCGCCCCGCCCCAGTGCCAGGCCCTCTGCCTCTTCGCCCAGGGCCTGGAGACGGAAGACAGCAGAATCCACCCTAAACCCACCACTCTCCTCCCTACCCGTCTCCATCTTCCAGCCAACAAACCAGTGCATTCTGAGTCCTGTTTCCTTAAGAACCTCATTAATTCTTCCCAAAGGGGCGACTAGTCATCTGTTAAAAGAAGAGCTCGGAGTTCCCGTCGTGGCGCAGTGGTTAACGAATCCGACTAGGAGCCATGAGGTTGCGGGTTCGGTCCCTGCCCTTGCTCAGTGGGTTGACGATCCGGCGTTGCCGTGAGCTGTGGTGTAGGTTGCAGACGCGGCTCGGATCCCGCGTTGCTGTGGCTCTGGCGTAGGCCGGTGGCTGCAGCTCCGATTCGACCCCTAGCCTGGGAACCTCCATATGCCGCGGGAGCGGCCCAAGAAATAGCAACAACAACAACAACAACAAAAAGACAAAAGACAAAAGACAAAAGACAAAAAAAAAAAAAAAAAAAAAAAGAACCTAACTACAGGAGTTCCTGCTGTGGCGCAGTGGAAACAAATCTGACTAGGAACCATGAGGTTGTGGGTTCAATCCCTGGCCTCATTCAGTGGGTTAAGGATCCGGTGTTGCTGTGAGCTGTGGTGTAGGTCGCAGATGCATCTCAGATCTGGCATTGCTGTGGCTGTGGCGTAGGCCGGCGGCTATAGCTCCAATTAGACCCCTAGCCTGGGAACCTCCATATGCCACGAGTGCAGCCCCAATAAGACAAAAAGACACACAAAAAAACCTTACTACAATGGCTCGGGTCACTGCGGAGGTGCGGGTTTGACCCTGACCTGGCATAGTGGGATCTGGGGTTGTCCTCAGTGGGCCCAGAAACTTCCATATACCATGGGTGCGGCCATAAACTAAGTAATTTCTTCCTTAAAAAAAAAAAAAGGACCCCTGGTCTGGGAACCTCCATATGCCACAGAGTGCGGCCCTAAAAAGACAAAAAGACAAAAAAAAAAAGAAAGGAAGATGCGCTTATCCCATCTAAGAGCTTAAGTGATGCTAACCAGGAAGGTGGGACTTATTTAGACAGGAGACCTAAGGCCTAGAGGGAGAATGATCAGGTTGCCTGATTAACTGAGGGGCAGAGATTCCTCAGGAGGCGGTCCTTTACCTCCTACCAACTCACTAGCCGCTCTCGTAGAATAGAGAGGCTTAAGAGTCCAAGATCTGGACTTTGATTCTGGCTCTGGGCCTCAGTTTCCTGCCTGTAAATTGGGAATAACACCATCGTCCCTCTAAAGGCAGATACGACTACATGTTTAAAGCACCCCATGCAGTTCCCATTGTGGCTCAGTGGTAATGAACCTGACAGTATCCATGAGGATGCAGGTTCAATCCCTGGCCTCACTCATTGGGATAAGGATCTGGTATTGTCGTGACCTGTGGCGCAGGTCTCAGACTCAGAGCTCAGATCCCAAGTTGCTGTGGCTGTGGTGTAGGCCGGCGGCTGTAGCTCTGATTTGACTCCTAGCCTGGGAACTTCCATATGCTGTGGGTGTGGCCCTAAAAACCAAATATATATATATATATATATATATATATATATATATATAATAATTATATGCATATACATATATTCTGTCCCGGTCACACTGGTTGACAGGCTTTTTCTTCAATTTGGATTTCCCATTCATTTGGAGGAAAAAGTCACGTTCAATGAGGGCTCCAGAGGCAATGCATTTCTTGGTCACTTGTTCCGGGTTTGGTTCCAGCGCGGATACCCTCACTCTGCTCCGCGCTGGCCATGGACCCGAGTTCCCCAGGCAGAGGTCGGGAGCCGGGCTGCAGAGGCCTCACCTTGCTCATGTTTTCCATGCCTCCTGCGACCACAATGCGGGAGTCTCCCACCCCTATGGCCTGGGCGGCGAGGCACACGGCCTTCAGGCCTGACCCACAGATCATCTGGCAGCTCCAGGCCGGAACAGAGTAGGGGATTCCTGCCCCCACACTGGCTTGTCGAACGGGATTCTGCCCACAACCTGCAGGAAGGAACACAGAGGCCTGTCAGCGATGAACGAGAAAGGTCAAGGGTGGGATGAGAGTACCTGCAGGAGTACCCGTGGCGGTTCAGTGGGTTAAGAACCCTAGAGAGCCTGTGAGGATTCGGGTTCAATCCCTGGCCTCGATCAGTGGGTTAAGGATCCAGCATTGCTCTGAGCTGTGGTATAGGCCACAGATGTGGCTCAGATTCCCAAGGAGCTGAGGCTGTGGTGTAGGCCGGCAGCGGCAGCTCCCATCGGACCCCTAGCCTGGGAACTAACATATGCTGCATATACAGCCCTTAAAAAAAATAAAATAAGAAAACAGTGCAAGGTCGGGAGACTGTCAACGAGATCTCTGCCACTTCCCAGCCCAGCCAAGTTGCTGCAAAGGCAGAGACCTGGGTGGACTGAACACCGGCCCCGGCCTGGCCCCCGAATACGACTGTGCTGTTCTTTAGATAGTTTATGGCTATGAGCTTTCTTCTCCACAAGGAAGCAATAACTGCTTCAGTATTAATAAATACTCTAAGAAAGAACTGTCTCCTTGATCTTTCGCTGGGGCTTGAATAAGTACACACTCCCTTATAAACAGAGGGAGAACCTGGGCGTTATTCCTGCTTCTTAGTGGGCTCTTTGCTTCCATGAGCATGGCTTAAGACACCTAGCAGGAGGAGCTCCCTCAGCGGTTAATGAACCCAACGAGGATCCATGACGATGCGGAGTCGATCCCTGGCCTCGCTCAGTGGGTTAAGGAACCGGCATTGCTGTGAGCTGTGGTGTAGGTCAGAGACACGGCTTGGTTCCTGCATTGGTGTGGCTGTGGTGTAGGCCAGCAGCTGCAGTTCCAATTCAACCCCTAGCCTCCTGGGAACTTCCATATGCCTTGGGTATGGCCCTAAAAAAGCAGGGAAAAAAAAAAAAAAAAGACACCTGGGAGGATAAAAGGGTTATTTAAAAAAAGAAACTTGGAGTTCCCGTTGTGGCTCAGTGGTTAACAAATCTGACTAGGAACCATGAGGTTGCGAGTTCGGTTCCTGCCCTTGCTCAGTGGGTTAACGATCCGGCGTGGCCGTGAGCTGTGGTGTAGGTTGCAGACGAGGCTCGGATCCCGTGTTGCTGTGTCTCTGGCATAGGCTGGTGGCTACAGCTTCAATTGGACCCCTAGCCTGGGAACCTCCATATGCCGCGGGAGCGGCCCTAGAAAAGGCAAAAAGACAAAAAAAAAAAAAAGACAAAAAAAAAAAAGAAACCTCTTGGGAGTTGCCCCTATGGTGTAACAGGATCAGTGGTGTCTTGTGAACGCTGGGATGCAGGTGCCCAGCACAGCAGGTTAAGGATCCAGTGTTGCTGCAGCTGCAGTTTAGGTCACAACTGTGGCTGGGATGATCCCTAGCACAGGCATTGAATATGCCGTGGGGTGGCCAAAAAAGAAAAAAAAAGAAACCTCTTATGTTCCCATCGAGACTCTGCAGTAGCAAACCTGACTAGTATCCATGAGGACACAGGTTCGATCCCTGGCCTTGCTCAGTGGGTTAAGGATCCAGCGTTGCCGTGAGCTGTGGTGTAGGTCACAGATGCAGCTTGGATCCTGCGTTGCTGTGGCTGTGAAGTAAGCCGGCAGCTATTGCTTCGATTAGACCCCTAGCCTGGGAACATCCATATGCCACGGGTGTGGCCCTAAAAAGACAAAAAGACCAAAAAAAAAAAAAAAAAAAAAAAAAAAAAAAAAAAAAGAAAAGAAAACAAGAATTATGTGAAGATACCACAGAGGTGAGATGTGAAAGAGGTAACAGAGAAACCAGGGGTGGAGGCCGCTATGCCACTGACGAGGCTGAGCTGAGGGTCTGGGAAGAAGAAAGGCGGAAGTGGCCTACGAGCAGCCAGCGAGGTGCTACCCATCTATTTAATGCCTTGGAGCAAGTGGCGTGCCTGATTTGTCCACAGGCCAAGTGAAGGAGAATGAGGAAGAGGAACTACAAAACTACGAAGGAGATGCACCGAAAAATGGGCCAGGTCTCAGATCAGGTCAGGACCAAGGTTGGCTGTAAGCATGAACCATTATCCCTATGAATAATTAGAATTTATGCAACCGAGTGTACGAGAAACTAGTTAGGAATAGCTAGGAACTATCAGTGGCCGTAGGTGTATAAGCCCAGCGGGAATCAGAAGTGAGCTGAAGCATTCCAGGTGGTTCACCGGTGCCCGCCCATCCAGGGGTGGTGACCCGCCCTTCCCTGGGAGAACCCATCTTGCCAGCTCAGAAGCGAGCCGTGTGTGGGCGGGGAACCGCCCTGACCTGTTCTGGGGAAGCCCTATTCCCACCACCTTGCACAGGTTTTGCTTGGAACTCAAGAGATCTGCGCACCCACGGCATGCACAGGTTCCCAGGCCAAAACCAAGTCGCAGCGGTGACAAAGCAGAATTCTTGACCCACTGAGCCGCCAGGGAACTCCTCAAAGAATTTCAATACATTTTTATTGAATGTGTTCCACTTTAGGGAACTATGAAAGGCCCTGCATATACATTCTCCCATGCTTCAGGCTGATCCTGCTTCTAAAAACTGAAAAAGCAGGAAAGGATGGTGATCTAGGATCGCTCTATTTTTTTCTTTTTAGGGCCACACCCATGGCATATAGAGTTCCCAGGCTAGGGGTCCAGTAGGAGCTGTAGCCACTGGCCTTTGCCACTGCCGCAGCCACAGCCACGCTAGATCTGTACCATGTCTGCGGTCCACCACAGCTCACAGCAACGCTGGATCCTTAACCCTGAGCGAGGCCAGGGACTGAACCTGCGTCCTCATGGATGCTAGTCAGATTCACTTCCACTGAGCCACGACCGGAACCCCTAAGGAAAAGTATATTAAAGACGCTTAGTGTTCTGCTGAGAGAAGCTATTGATGGGGCTTGGCACAGGGACACCACGGAGTATTCTAACAGAGAGAACACCGTCAGCAAACGTGCACAGACAAGAACTTAAGTTTCTGTGAGTTTGGAGGGGAGGGTTAATGGGCTGTTTCTAATAAACCTGACTTCTGCCTGGGTCACTGTGGAGTTACCTGCTGTCAAAACGTGTCCAAATATGACCTCTGATACCTCCTTGGGATCCACATTGGCCCTCTTCAGGACCTCTCTGATGACAGTCGAGCCCAGGTCATGGACAGGAACGGTGGACAAAGCACCATTGAAGGAGCCTAGAACAGAAGGGAAGGCGAGGGCAATGGGGAGGGCGCCCAGGGCAGCGGGAGCTGGCGGACCGGCGCTTTCCCCCTGCACAGGCGCCCACCGCAGCTCGTCCGGGCACAGAGAGGGGCGTGTGTGACTCGCAGCAGACGCACCCCGGGCAGGTGCCCCCCAGGGCGCGCCGGGAGGCTGCGGACCTGCAGGAAACCTGCCCATCCATTCCCGAAGTCTGAGAGGATGGGCGCAGCCCACGCCTCCCTAACAAAAAGGTTGACACTCTAGCGCATCCGGGACTCTTGAAATCTACACGGACACTGGGCAATTCTCACTAATCCTCCTTTACCTAACGCGACTCCTGCCCAGCGACCCGGCTGGGTCCACCGTTTCCATGCGCCTGTGGCCACAGGGCCGAGGTGGCGCTTCCAGGAGCTGGCCAATGAGGAGCCTCGCGAGAGAGCGACTCTCTTCGCCTCGCAACGGGACAGGCGGAGGGCGCAGTGGTCCCACCCAGGAAGCCAATCAAAGCACTCGGAATAGACAGGCCCTCACCAGGCGAGGAGGGGGGCGGGGAAACCCGACCGGCCGAGGAAGGCGCGAGACGGCGGGTTCCGAGGGTCCCGGAGGGCCAGGGGGGAAGTCCGGGGGGCGGGGAAGGGTGGGGTCCCTAAGGTCCGGCCCGGCCGAGCTCTCAGCTCAGACCCCCGCCAGGCTTGCCGATCGCTCACCTATGACGGTCCGCGCCGCCGAGACGATGACCACGGGGTCCGAGCCTGCACTCATCCTTCTGCACAATCGAGCTCCTCCCGAGCTGGTGTGGACTCCACGCCGCGAGCGAGTGAGCAAAGCCCCGCCCTGCGGCTGAGAAGGCAACCCGGGGGGCGGGGCCTCAGACAGCTCTCCGCCCCCTCCTCCGCGGGCGCCAATGCGCAGGCGCGAGGGCGGAGTCGGGCGGGGCTGAGGGGGCCGCGGTCCCAGGACGCGCAGGTGGACCTCGGACACAGGCCTAAGCCCACCGCCAGTGTGGAGTTTAATCTGAGCAGCCCGGCGTTGTCGTTCCTGTCTTGACGTTTTTATTTGGGGGGATAAGGTTGTCTATTTTGAGCTTAGGTGGAGTCCTGCCACCTGCAGGCCTGCGGGCGGTTCTCATGTGCTTTTTGCTCGCTCTCGTGGCTTCCAAAGTTCTTTTGTTTTAATTCACTTAGGGGTTGACTTGGTTCTCTGTGCAGTGGGAGGACTCCGCGCCCTTCTGTGGGGTTGGCCTTCTTAGCCTGGAAGATGAGCTGTAGCGGTGTGTGAGGAAGTCGCAGTGTCTCAGTGTCCCCCAGATCAAAAGGGGTCCTCTGGTTGACAAGAGGGACAGTCTGGAAGGAGAGGCGCGTTAATAACAGGTTGGATCACTCTTCTGTTTAAAACCTTTTCCAATCTCCTATCCCCTACTGGGCAAGGTTCAAAATCTGTCAGTTTCCTTGGGAACCTCAATGCCTGGCCCCAGTCACTTTCCAGTCTCAGCTCTGGCTATTTCCCGTGGACGCAATCCTCAATGTAGTCTAATCTCCCAGAGCTCCCAGGGAGAGGTCTTGTTTTGTCTTTTTCTCCCGCTCTTTTTTTTTGTACTTTTGTTTTTTATCGCAGAACCTGCATCATATGGAAGTTCCCAGGCTAGCAGTCAAATTGGACCTACAGCTGCCAGCCTATGCCACAGCCATAGCCTCGCCAGATCTGAGCCACATCTGCGACCTACATCACAGCTCCCAAGGCAATGCTGGATCCTTGACCCACTGAGCTAGGCCAGGGATTGAACCTGAGTCCTCATGGATACTAATCGGGTTCTTAACCTGCTCAGCCGCAAGGGGAACTCCAGTCTTATTCTCTCTAGCACCTGGGACAGTGTTGGACACACAGTAGGGACTTGCTTAATGCTTATCAAACAGATGTTAATGCATTTTCATGATATTATTCAAAAGCTTTAACCATCCCCAGGGGCTGCATGTAGAGAGATTACGGTCTGCCACAGATATGGAGATTTCCAAGCATTTGGGTAATTAACATTTACCATTATTAATTATTAATCCTGACAAGGTGTGTTTGAGTTAAGGTTAAGTCCTCGGGTGGGTTGATCAGTGATGGCTGGAATTTCAAAGTTATTTGGAGTACACTTATCCTGATTAAACCATTGTAATAATAATAATAAAAAAAAAAAGAATTGGAGTTCCCATTGTGGTGCAGTGGTTAACGAATCTGATGAGGAACCATGAGGTTGCGGATTGGATCCCCGGCCTTGCTCAGTGGGTTAAGGAAGGATCCGGCGTTGCCGTGAGCTGTGGTGTAGGTTGCAGACATGGCTCGGATCCTGTGTTGCTGTGGCTCTGGCGTAGGCCGGTGGCTATAGCTCCAATTAGACCCCTACTCTGGGAATCACCATATGCCTCGGGAACGGCCCTAGAAAAGGCAAAAAGACAAAAAAAAAAAAGAATAGATGATATTTTGCACGGCTCTCCATGAACCCAGATATAATGTTTGATTCCCAGCATCCATTTTACTCCAAATAATTAGTCTGAGCCCTGGACAGTGATTCCAGAATGAACATGTGACTTAATCTTGGCCACAAAAAATGTGAAGGGAAGCTTGCTGGGCGGCTCCGGGAAAGGTCCTCTCACTTCCACAAGTTACAAAGATGGATCCTTTTTCCCTCTGGACGTTGTGGTGTCTGGATGTGATGCCTGGAACTGCTGCACCCCCCTTTTGAGCATCAGGGGAGTCAGCAGGACTGCAGGGCTAACACCAAGGACAGCAGAGCAGAGATGGAGAGAACTGTGGCCTTTTGAGGACGTCTTTTGAGACCGACTCCAGAATCCACTCAACTTCTGATCTTCCGACTCCAATTTTCCTTATTTTCTAGGCCAGTCTCAGGTAAGCTGTTGTGTTACATGCTACCGGAAGCATCCCGATTCATCCAGGTTGACTTCCTGGTAGCAAGTTAGGAGTTTTAGATGTTTGATTAATCAAAGAGAAATAGCCTAATAAGCAAGGAAGGAAAGAGTTTCTAGGCAGGAAGCATAGCTCCTTGAGGACAAGGGAACTGTATTACAAGGTTGTGGAGGGAAAACTGTAAACGGGAATTCCCTTGGAGAGTTTTCAAGTGGATTGAAAACTCATTAGGTTGTGGGAACTTATATTAAGACTTCGGAGGGAGTTCCCTTGTGGCACACAGGTTAAGGATCCAGCACGGTCACTGCAGCAGCTCGGGTAGTTGCTATGGCTTGGATTCAATACCTGGCCAGGGAACTTCCACATGCTGAGGGTGCAGTAAGAAAAAAAGGCTATGCAGAGATATGTGGATGCGCCACATAAAACACAGAAGATAACTAGAGCACAGGCCCTGGGGTAAAGGACATGCTTGGATAAGATGTTCAGGAGAAATCCTTAGGGCTTGGAGTCGTGATGGAATCCCTGGAATCTGAGGAACTCAGCAACACACTCTTGTTGGGATTTGGCTCTCCAGCGTGTGTTCCTGTCCCAAGACAGGAGTTTTGGAGGAATTTGAGGAGCCTGTCCCTTAACTGCATGCTCTGTTCTATCCCAGTGTCCCTTACATCTCTGGCCACTCTTCATTCTCCTTTGCGGGCTCACTTTGCCCCTTAATATACGGTTCTGGCTCTGCACAGGCATCCTGGGTAACACCGGTCACTCCCATGGCTTCAGTTATCATCTCTGTGCCAACAGCACATCAGATTTAACACGTCTAAACCCAACTCATTATACCCACCTCTTCAAGCCTTTGTTTCTTTACTCAAGTCTCAGTGAGATGCTTCTGTTAACCATCCTACCATGTTGCCCTCCACCTAGACACCTCCTCCTCCAGGAAGCCTGCCTATCGCCTTCATGTGATGCCCCAGGCATCTTCTGCCCAATTTCATCTTTCTATTTATGTGTTAAAATTCCTAGTTTCTTCCTTCCTTCTTCCTTTCTTTCTTCCTTCCCTCCCACCCTTCTTTCATTCTTCTTTCTTTCCTTTCCTTTTCTTTTCTTTCGGGGCTACACCTGGGGCATATGGAAGTTCCCATGTTAGGGGCTGAACTGGAGCTGCAGCTGCCAGCCCGCACCACAGCCACAGCCAAGATCCCAGCCACATCTTGACCTGCGCTGTAGCTTGTGGCAACTCCAGATCCTTAATCCACTGAGCAAGGCCAGGGATCGAACCCACATCCTCATGGATACTAGTTGGGCTCTTAATCCGCTGAGCCACAACAGGAACTCCAAAATTCCTAGTTTCACCTGTCTCTATTAGACTCTACAAGCTTTGCAAGATGATCTTATGCCCAGCTCCTAGCGCATTATAATTAAATATGAATGAATACCAATGTATATTCTTTGTGTCCAGTGCCTTACGTATCTAAATGAATGATGAATACACTCTTCTGGATGCAAGGAATATATTCACCTATTTCCTGCCCAGAGGTTCTATTCAGAACCAACCCAACAGCAAAAATTGAGACGACAGTTCCTTGCTTTTGCTCAGTGCCCCAGCGCCTCGGCTCAGGAGGACCCTCGTTTTAGTTGCTCCTCACCATCTACTCAAAGCCATACATAGGCCAGGTAGGCACTAAGGATAATGAACAGGTGAAAGAGGAAGAGAATCATTTTATTTTTATTTAATTTTTAGTGACCGCCCCTGTGGCATAGGAAATTTCCTGAGCCAGGTATTGAATTGGAGCTGCAGCTGTGGCAACACTGGATTCTTTTTTCTTTTTTTTTTTTTGTCTTTTTGCCATTTCTCGGGCTACTCTCTCAGCATATGGAGGTTCCCAGGCTAGGGGTCGAATCTGAGCCATAGCTGCCGGCCTACGCCAGAGCCACAGCAACGTGGGATCTGAGCTGCATCAGCAAACTACACCGCAGCTCACGGCAATGCGGGATCCCTAATCCACTGAGCAAGGCCAGGGCAGGGATCGAACCCGCAACCTCATAGTTCCTAGTCAGATTCGTTAACCACCGAGCCACTACAGGAACTCCCAACACTGGATTCTTTAACCCACTGCACTGGGCCGGGGATCAAACCCATGCCTCCACAACAACCCGAGCTGCTGCAGTTGGGTTCTTAACCTATGGCGCCACAGCGGGAATTCTGAGAATCATTAACAAATTTTATTATGGTTGATTGACACCTTTGTCAATTTCTGCTGTACAGCGAAGTGACCCAGTTAGACATATATATTCTTTTTTTCTCATAGTATCTTCCGTCATGTTCCATCGCAAGTGACTGGACATAGTTCAGCAGGACCTCATTGCTTATCCACTCCAAATGCAAGAGCTTGCATCTACTAACCCCAAACTCCCAGTCCATCCCACTCCCTTCGCCCTCTCCCTTGGCAACCACAAATCTGTTCTCCATGTCTTTGAATTTCTTTTCTGTAGATAGGTTCATTTATGCCTATTAGGTTCCAGCTAAAAGTGATATCATATGGTACTTGTCTCTTTCTGACATACCTCACTTGGTGTGAGAATCTCTAGTTCCATCCATGTTGCTGCAAATGGCATTATTTTGTTCTTTTTGGCTGAGTAGCTCTTCGTTGTGTCTACATACCGCATCTTAATCCACTCATCTGTCCATGGACTTTTAGGTTGTTTCCAAGTCTCGGCTCTTGAGAACAGGACTGCAATGAACATAGGGGTGCAGGTATCTTTTTGAGTAAAAGTTTTGTCTGAATATATGCCCAGGAGTGGGATTGCTGGGTCATATGGTAGTTCTATATTTAGTTTTTTGAGGTTTTTCCATACTGTTTTCCGTAATTATACTGAGAATTATTTTATTTTTTATTTTTTGGCCACACCCAGGGCATGTGGAAATTACCAGGCCAGGGATCGAACCTACACCACTGCAGTCAAGCCCTGCATTGACAAGCTGGATGCCCAACTCACTGTGCCACAAGAGAACTCAGAATCATTTTTAAAATTACATCTCCCTCATGATGGTCCAGCTTCAGAAGCAATGAAATGATATTATCCAGGTTGTAAAAGTACTCACTATGTAATCACGGAATAAATGAGCTCCCAAGAAAGTGTCATCAGAGAAGAGCAGTGGGCAACGATTGGGTTAGGGGACAAACCGCTATTGACGAGAAATAAGGAACATCTGAGAGAAAATTTTCAGCTAGGATGGCTTTGCACTACGTTTGCACAAGTGTCTCAGGAACTGGAGTGGTCAATTGCATCAAATACTGCTGAGAGGCCAGGAGAACTAGCATCTTGTGAGCTGAGCCCCACGTAACAAGCACCTGTTCCCCCTCATTAAAACCTTCCCAGCAGTCGTATCCACTAAATCCTATGTCAAGAGATGGCAACTGGTACATCCTCTAGTAATGCCAGATGTTGCAAAATAGTCTCAATCCTTTTGCCCACAAACCAGTTATGAACTTCAAGGGCTAAATTAACCACTATTCTTAGCCAAACCCTTGTACCTTAGCGTCTTGAGCTATATACTTGGAATTTGTGCGATTTGCATTTTTTCCCGTCGCTGCCTTGCCACTTCATGTGATTGTTTCCAGCGCATTTAGTCGAGCAAAGCAACCATTCAGAAGGCTTATGAGACGTCATCCTTCGTAGCTCAGTTACTTTTCCTCCTACTCAAGAGGATGAAGGAGGCAGAATGGCACAGCATACAGTGTCAGCTCTTGGCATCAGACCTGGTCCAGCTACCAGCTTTGAGGTGGGTATTGTCTCAGAAGCTTTCATGACAGCACCCCCCGCAGGGCGGCTCCTATGTTTACCAACTCTTTGCTTTGTACTGAACCCTCTTAAGCACAAGTCTTTTCATTCCTTTTTTTTTTTTCAGGGACACACCTGCGGCACATGGAAATTCTCAGGCCAGGGGTCAAAATCATAGCCGTGGCTGCCAGCCTATGCCACAACCACAGGTATGTGCCTCCGAGCCTCACCTGTGACCTACTCCACAGCTCATGGCAATGCCAGCTCCTTAACCCACTGAGCAAGGTCAGGGATTGAACCTGAGTCCTCATGGATACTACTCAGGTTCATCACCACTGAGCCGCAAGGGCAAGTCCTAAGTACATTTCTTTTTTTTTTTTTTTTTTTTTTTTTTTGGTCTTTTCTAGGGCCACTCCTGCGGCATATGGAGGTTCCCAGGCCAGGGGTCTAATCGGAGCTGTAGCTGCCCAGCCGCCTGGCCTACGCCAGAGCCACAGCAATTCGGGATCCGAGCCACGTCTGCGAGCTACACCACAGCTCACGGCAATGCCGGATCCTTAACCCACTGAGCAAGGCCAGGGATCGAAGCTGCAACCTCATGGTTCCTAGTTGGATTCGCTAACCACTGAGCCACGAGGGGAACTCCTAAAAGACTTTTTTTTTTTTTTCTACACACATTTCTTATGGGGATAACAAGTGCCTGTCTCATGAAGTGATGATAAAAATATAAAATGTTACTTTCTTTCTGGCATGTTAAGAACTCAAAAAGACGTCAAAAAATGTTAAGGCCTTTTTTACTACCTTCATAGTGTAATTCTGAAATAATGCTAGAGACATCGAAACTTTCTTATAATTTTGGTCCTTACCCAAGCGAACTGCCCTTAACATAACCTCCTTTGGCGGTGCAAAATGCTGGGTTTCATTTCCAGGAGTCATCAGGACTCTTGGGCACTTTGCATTTGTGTGGCCTTAAGGCAGCTTTTCGTTTTTCCATGGAAGGTATCACAGTCCATTCAATTAAAGCTGTCTTTTCTCTTTCAGTGGAAACTCTCCAAACCAAAAAACTTACATTTGGAGTAGTGTGGCCAGCGGAGATGGTCTGTGATCAGGACTGGAACTTCAAGGTAACGGTAACTGCGAACATTTCCTGAGCAGTCACTACGTGCTTGCATGACTGTGCACGCTCTACATGTATTAACGCATTTAATGCTCTACAGGGGAAAACTGAGCCGCAGATAGCAAGTGGTTTGCCCAGGCCGTGAAGTAGATCAATGGTGAAGCCAGGGTTCAAACCCATTCAGATTGAAGTCAGTCTCTCAACCTACATTACGATTTACCACCTTTTCTTTTTTCTTGGTCTTTTTTAGGGCTGTACCCGGGGCATATGAAGTTCCCAGGCTAGGGTTGAATTGGGGCTGCAGCTGCTGGCCTACACCACAGCTCACAGATCCTTAACCCACTGAGCGAGGCCAGGGATAGAACCACATCCTCATGGATACTGGCTGGGTTTGTTTCCGCTGTGCCCTAACAGGAACTCCTTGCCACCTCTTTTGTCATAGTCATGCCAGCAAATAAAGCATCCAATTCCAGAAAAGAATACTGATGCTTCACAGTCTTAAGTTCTCTCTGCCTAAGTCACTCATCCATTAATGCAGAGTCAACAGAAACAGGATAACTGGTTGTGACACATATTAGTTCCATTACATTTAGTCCTAAAATTTTACCAGCAGCTTGAAAATTAGTTTCTTCTTACATGCACCGGTAATTATATAACACCAACAAGGAAAAGAAATTCCTTTTTTTTTTTTCCTTTTTAGGGCTGCACCTGCAGCATATGGAAGTTCCCAGGCTAGGGGGACATCTGGAGCTGCAGCTGCCAGCCTACACCACAGCCACAGCATCTGCAGATCTGAGCCACGCCTGTAACCCACACCACGGTTCACAGCAACGCCAGATCCTTAACCCACTAAGCAAGGCCAGGGATCGAACCCACATCTTCATGGATACTAGTCAGGTTTGTAACCACTGAGCGACAACAGTAACTCCAGAAATTCCATTTTTGCTTAAATTGAACAAGTTAAAAGGATATACATAATAAAACCTAATGCCAAAGCCCACAGTACTTAATAAACCAAGAGACTAGTATTTTAGTACACACCAGAAAGTTTATAGGTAAATTTTAAAGTTGTGTAGGTTTTTAACTTGGAAGACTGCACAAAAAAATTAGCATGGAAAGACAGGAAGTACAGTATTTAATTATTTTGGCTGTGCCCAGGGCGTGCGGAAGTTCCTGGGCTGCGGATCAACCTGTGCCACAGGAGTTCCTGTTGTGGCTCAGTGGTAACGAACCTGACTAGTATCCTTGAGGTCACAGGTTTGATCCCTGGCCTCATGTACTAAGTTGAGGATCCTGGGTTGCTGTTGCTGTGGCGTAGGCTGTACCTAGCTTGGGAACTTCCATATGCCATGGGTGTGGTTCTAAAAAGACAAAAAACCTGGCTCATAGCAGTGACCCAAGCCACAGCAGTCACAAGGACAGATCCTTAACCCCTAGGTCCCCAGGGAACTCTTAGAAGTGCAGTATTTTAAATACATCACGAATAACAGATATACCTGTAAGCCAGTTAAACAAGCAAAAACAGTTATTTTCAAGTAAGTTGTTCCTCAGTTTCCAATGTTATTTTAAGTCCACTTCAGGAGTTTCCTGATAAGTAATATCTAAAACAAAGTATTTTGCTTTAAGCGAAAATCTTACTTCAACCACAGATGTGAAAAATTATTCTAAAAGCCATTCAATTCCAAAGACCGTGATAGTTAATGTTTAAAATACGACAGGAAATGAAACATTTTTTCTTCTTTAAAACATTTCACCTTCAACCTAGCACCCTATACTCCCTTAATATGTAATATTAGCAGGTGTTATTAGTCCAATCAGGAGCAGTGGCCGGTATTTTAAAACAAACACCACCTACTACAGATACCTAATTACCTGAAATCATTGCACAAAGTCTAGTTTTCAATTAAACCTAACAAATATTTGGGTGACTTATTTTCTGTAGTTTCAAATATTTTATAACAATTATTCTTACATTAAAACATTAAAGTGTAGACCTAAATAAACTCCACGTTCATTTTGCAAAACAAGGCATACATTTTTTAAAACATTAAGTTCACTGTTAAATTTACGCATAGACTTAAAAGTTTCACCTCTGTGGTATTTGGAAGAATAATGAGTAGACATTCAGCAGTTCAATGAGAACTGCTAAGCACACATACAAAAACAAAAAAGAACTTAAGGAGTTACAATAAAAATCTTTATTTAGGTTTGGTCAGTACAGGTAAGATATACTGGAGTCACAGAGCATATGCATTAACAGGATACAACAGTTCATAAAAACTGAGTAACTATGCACACAAATTTCTTTAACTAACATTCAGTCACCTAAAGAGAAAATGCACAGATGTATAGTGGAAAAAACTGTATCTAACACTGAAACTACTATAGGACTGCATCAACAAGTCCAACTTTTAGTGATAAAACTACTGTACTGGGCAAACTCGGCAGTCATAAACCCACATCTACGCTAACACGTCTGAAATGGTGCAGAAGTACAGTAACAGCATGAGTAAGAACGCCTTCCACAGCACAGCTTCTAGGGTAGACACAGATTTATACAGACATCAGTATGTTATACTTTAAGGAAAGATTTCCATTTACAACTTCACATTAACTCATATAAAAATAACCTGACCCTACACAAAATGTCCTTTTAGCAACATTCAAAGTAATTAACTGTTACAATTTCCCAAGTGGCAGAGGTCTTAAAGCAAAGAAAGAAAAGTCGAAGGAAAAAAAAAAAAAAAACAAAAACAAAGACACACCCCCACAAAAAAGGCTAATTGTGACAAAAGAATGCATTAATTTTCTGGACAATATCCTCTCCCAAATTAAATGACACTGTATAAAAATTTGCTGGGAATTTCTTTTTTTTTCTTTCTTTTTTTTTTTTTTTTACAAAACCGAACCCTGTACATTTACACTTGAGTCCAAGCCATTCTGGACGTGGCGGGAACCCGCAGTTCGGCTACCTTTCCCACTCACGGTTTTCTCCTCTTGAGGGTCAGGGTTGGAGTCTGTGTCATGTGAGTGGCGTGTGAGAGAGTTTTCACTGCCCGTGGGAGAGTCTACGCTTTCATACCCAGCACTGAGTTGGTTTACGTAACTACTACCTCCTCTGCCAGTTCTCTCCTCTGAGCTGTTGGAGGCCTTATTCCCGCTCCCCGGAGAAGGAGGAAAGTCATCTTCGGTCGTGTCGCCCTCCCTGTGAAACCCAGACCCAGACGTCCTCTGCCGGGAGGAGCTGCCATTACTTGGTCCGTTGGCCAGACGACTGCAGTCTTTCCCTGTGGCCTCTGCCTGTCCTCCAGGCTCAGACGGAGTCCTGCTGGTGCTCGGGCCTGGGGCTTGAGACTGCTGCTGTTGGTACTGAGCCAGCTGCTGGCGGGTCTCCTTCAGCTGCTGTTGAAGGACTAGAATGGTACTCTGCATACCCTCTACTTCTTCGTCAAGTTGAATGATGAAGTCATTCAGTTCTGTGCAAAGGAGAGTCAAACCTACTTTAATGTCTCTTACAACGTATTTGGAAATATTTCTTACTGCCTGCACAAAGCCAGGCACTCAGTAAATGTTTAAGTAAACAGATAAAATTCCCAAGTCAAAGAATATTTTAAAATTTTGTTTGGAATTTTAAAATAGCCGTTTAACAATGGGTTTGTTTTCAAGGGAAGGCGAAAACTTAAATATATTAAAGCAACCAAGTTTGAACGGATTCAAACTATCTAGCCAAATACTACTAATGGACAGCCCACAAAATCTGCTCCATGGATGGTTACCTAGGGGCTCACATGTCTGGCCCCTCTCCACTCCTCAGCCTCTTAGCCAGTGCTCCACGGCACGTTTATTATCTAGTAGTCAGTGGGTTAGTGTGGTACTCTAATACTCCAAAGAAGCCTATGCTGCAACCAAGGGTTAGTCCATATCCATGAACGAAAGCCAGAGAAAATACCTCTTGGGAACTGATTAAAAAAATTACATGTCTATTAAGTGCTAAGAACACATTTGGGGGGGGGGGTTCTTTTACTACTACACAAAGTCTGCTCTATTTACAAGTAGTAAGAGCTAAGAACTATCGCTTTTAAAAGGCAGTTTTAAAAATACTGAACACTGAACATAAACTTATATAGCTAGATAACGTCTTAGTAATACAACAGCCTATCTTTTGCCAAATCCCACTCCTTAGAAACAAAAACTTATGAAATTTGCACAGTCAACAATTTACACAATTGGGGGGGGGGACACCACTAAAATTAAATGGCTTTGTTCGCTGACTCACCTGGAAATATTTCATTTATAATTTTATAGAACCACTGGCAGGGATTACATATACAGACCCTCATCTATAATACTCATGCCTGGCAGTAGTTTAAAGCCAGTGCAGTTAACCAAACTTTTCAAAAAACCCCTTACCATCCTGACTGCTTTTAAGCTCCTCACTATATTTCTTCTGTAAAGCCAACTCTGCTTCAAGTTGTGCAATACGTCCCTGGGACAGCTGCCTTCCAAGCTCTTGATTCTCCTGGATAAGCATTCGACACTTCGCCATTAACTTTTTGCCTGTTTGGCTGCAAAGGAAAGAGCCATTCATCACAAAATGAAAACATAACTCTCTACTTCTTTGTTTGCAATTATTACAGCAAAAGATGTAACACGTACAGAACAAAACTACATCACAGCAGATGCCTCCCTATAATTACCATCTTCTTTTCCAGAATACGTCCATCTTGCATAGTTCAGTATTTTGCCAACACAGCAGCAAAAATAAAACCTAAAGAAAAAGTACCTAAATGGCCACTTGTTGTTTCTAGTACATTAATAACCAATTCCAAAATTTATTTTTATCCCAAATTATAATTGAAATAAAAACAGGCCGGTTAACACATTTCAGATAAGCTCAAATTAATAAAACACTAAGGTACTTTTTTATGAACAGAAAGGTTCTTGAAAAGTAAACATCAACCACAAATGTATACTTCTGAGTTCCCTGGTGGTCTAGTGCTTAGGACTTGGCACCTTCACCACTGAGGCCTGGGTTTGATCTCTGGTCTGGGAACTAAGATCCCACATCAAGCTGCTGCATGCAGCAGCCAAAATTGAAAATAACTTTTAAAAAAGTGTATTTCTTGGAGTTCCTGTCATGGCTCAGCAGTTAACAGATCTGTCCAGCATCCATAAGGACGCAGGTTTGATCGCTGGCCTTGCTCAATGGATTAAGGATCTGGCATTGCTGTGAGCTGTGGTGCAGGTCACAGACACGGCTCGGATCCTGTGTTGCCATGGCTGTGGTGTAGGCCGGCAGCAGCAGCTCCGATTCAACACCTAGCCTGGGAACCTCCATATGCTGTGGGTGCAGCCCTAAAAAGTAAAAAAAAAAAAAATAATAATAAAAGCAAACAAACAAACAAACAAAAAACCTATACTTCTTTAAAGTATCTAATACATAAAAATCAGTACCTATAAATATTTAAATATATGAAAAGTGTACTGATTCTTGCTAGATCAGCGTTTATAAAGATGCCTCTTAATAGGCAGTTCTCACAAGAATGTTTACTGCATTTGGTGAGGCCCATTCCATAACTGTCTTTAGAAAACCTTAAGCCTATTTCTATTCATCAATCCCTAACTTCAGTTTCTGAAAATTTAATATTGGTATGAGGTAAAGATTTATTCCGTGTTGTAAAAGATTATCCCTAGGACACAAAAAACAAGACTGAAATTACTTATCATAAATAATGCACACACATGAATATCTGCCAAATTAGGAGTACCATACTTACAACAAATTAGTTACCAAGTGCTAGTGCAATAGACTACATACCTACATGCATATCCACAGCAATTTGCAAAAATGCAAAGCTCATCCTATATATTAAGGATGAGATGCATTAAGTAATTTAACAGGCAAATTAAAGTTCCATGTAGCAATTTTTTTAAAAACCAATAAGGCCATTCTGAACTTTACTCCATCACAAGAATATCAAACTGTCCCTATCAAAGCCTCAAAGGTAAAATTGAGATTATATACTTAAATTAGAACCCTTTAAAAGCGATCAATTCATTGCTACTGCAGAGGCTAAAGAAAAGCAATGAAGTTTTATTGAGATACTGATATTAGGTCTTTTTTTTTTGGTC
The DNA here is from genome assembly GCF_054392235.1 of Sus scrofa. Taxonomy (NCBI): domain Eukaryota; kingdom Metazoa; phylum Chordata; class Mammalia; order Artiodactyla; family Suidae; genus Sus; species Sus scrofa. Next base: position 7,654,215 of record NC_139383.1, read on the forward strand.
TTTTTGCCTTTTCTAGAGCTGCTCCCGTGGCATATGGAGGTTCCCAGGCTGGGGGGTCTAATTGGAGCTGTAGCCACCAGCCTATGCCAGAGCCACAGCAACGCGGGATCCAAGCCACGTCTGTGACCTACACCACAGCTCACGGCAACGCCGGATCCTTAACCCACCGAGCAAGGCCAAGGATCGAACCCGCAACCCCATTGTTCCTCGTTGGATTGGTTAACCACTGTGCCACAATGGGAACTCCAATATTAGGGCTTTTGATTCCATTTTTGCAGCTGCTGTGCACACTTTTACCCTCCATAGCAACTTTATTGGCTGGTATTACTCTTCCCTGCTGTTATAGCTTGAGATACGCACCGTTTCCTATTAGCACCCTCAGACTTCAGCCTCTACTGATAACAGGAGTTTAGAAATCAAATAAGGAATTCAGACAGTGGCGTCCCTTCCACTTTACTGCCTATGTACCCACAACTTTGTTTTCTTGCAAAGTATATGGCACCAATGTTTACCAAATATCCTGAGAAACCTTTTACATTTTTAAAAACAGAAAACTGTAAAATCAATATATTGTGTCCTGACTAACCTCACAGAAAGTATCACAAATTCTAATGAACAAATATTTCATTTATGAAGTCATGCCTTTCTATAAACACCTGTTCTAAAATAATCCTATCACTTCACATAACATTCTGGAACATTGTCATTTTACTACATCATGTAAAATTTGTGTTGTGTTCATCGTATCACAAAAATGGCAAGAGTTCACTTATAATTAATTTGTCTTTGGAATTTTTTTTTCTTTTGGCTGTGCCCACGACATGTGGAGTTTTCAGGCCAGAAGCACCACAGCAACGACCCAAGTGGCTGCAGGGATAAGACCAAATCCTTAACCTGCTGCACCACAAGGGAACTCCTGGAATAATTTTTAGAAGTCATACACAAAATAATCCCACCCATTCCTTAAAGTCAAATAACCCACAAAGAAAACAGGAAATGGTTTTAAGAGAAGGACTTATAAAAGAAGAGACACTACAGATTGCTTTGTTACCAAGGGGAAGGGAGCTAGGGTATTTGGGAGGTGCACACCCAAATAGCTAAATGTTTAAAGGCAAATGAAACATCTGTCAAAATACTGCAATATACCCTTACTCTAACTACCCTAAAATATATGCATTGTCACATGTATGAAATATTTCAACTGAAGTGGACAAGTTCAGAGAATCTTTCTTAAATTAAAACAGAAAAGGAGTTCCCGTCGTGGCACAGTGGAAACAAATCCAACTAGGAACCATGAGGTTGCAGGTTCGATCCCTGCCCTCGCTCAGTGGGCTAAGGATCCGGCGTTGCTGTGAGCTGTGGTGTATGTAGGTCGCAGATGTGGCTTGGATCTGACATTGCTGTGGCTGTGGTGTAGGCCAATAGCTGTAGCTCTGATTAGACCCCTAGCCTGGGAAATCTCCATGGATGCTGTGTGGGAGCGGCCCTTAAAAAAAAAAAGTATATATATATATATATATATATATATATATATATATACACACACACACACACATATATATATATATATATATATAAAAAATCCGTTCTATTTGAATTATTCCAGCATACTGATAGAGCGATATAATGATGTATTTATATAGTACCCCATAAACTCTGGCTTACAGCTTCTTCAAGAAAAAAAAAAAAATCCATTTACAGGTGATTAAATTATGATCCATTAATACAATAGAAATATTTAATAAACATTAAAAATGGTAAGTAACCTAATGTACTAAAAAATGGAAAAATGTCCAAGAATAAAGTGAGAGATGAAGGAAAGTCACGCTGAAAATCTGTGACATGAATGCACATTCACGTTTGCTTAAAACCAACACATATACATAACTAACGTACATGCACAAAACTCATCTGGATGACACACACAAAATTAAGAAGTGGTTCCTACTCCTGAGGGATAGAATGTGGAAGGGCCAGGTCACATCAGGAGTGACCCTCACTGTTCACCGCCTCCTTTCTTCAGGCTGTTTCAATTTTATACACGACCATGTGTTATCTCATTAATAACACAGTAAGAAGGAAAACCCATCTCAAAGTGGTTTCAAAGTGGAAAATAAGAAAGAAAAAACCCACCTCAAAGTGTTACCTAAGTGGCAAAGAGAGATGAGTACTTGTGAATACATTTTATGAATTATTTCTTGACCTACTAAAAATAGGTAAGCCATTTCTACTGTGATCTTAAATGGCATAAAATATTTACAAAAGCCTTAATTCGGGCACAATCAGCTAATTTCCGACAGGTGTGGTTACTTACCCTCCAACCCCCACAATCAGTGAGAATTTTAGAAGCGGATTTCTTGCTGTGAAGTCACACAAACCACTTCTTCAACCCACCCTCTGCCCCACCATCAGTTCCCTAAAGCACAGACATACAGGATACTTACAATTGATTTGAATGATTAAGAGAACTTAAGTCACCCTTGTTAAAACCGCACTTAAAACGGTGGGACAATCTGGAACATTTATCTTCCACTCATCTGAGACTCCATTATTACCAAGTGAAAATTCGAACTGGTGACTTATAGAATGATTTGACGAAAAAAATTCACCTCCAGGATTGGATGGAAGCATGAAGAAAATAATGCCTCATTTATCTAAATGATCAAATGAATTTGCCAGAAATGATCACTACACCTTTGCCCCGCCAATTCACAAAACGTCTCACTGAGGCCAGCCCACAGTTCCAATACATTCTGTCCCCAGTCTTCTGGCAGGCACCCTGGGGAGCTGTCCCGCATTAATTTCTAATGCAATATCCTGGGACAAGGTGTCAGAAAGTAACAAGCGTCAGGTCTCCTTGTCTTTTGATACCAGCTGGAAAAAGTCGGTGTTTAAAAAAACTGAGACACAGAGCCTTTTCCTTCACTTTGAAGAGCACAGCAACAATTTTTTTCAAAATCAGTCTGCTCTCCACAGCCCCCCAAAATCAAAATGTTAAAAGTACAACAAAATCATCATCGTAATCCTTGAACTTAAAAAAAAAAAAAAAAAAAAAAACCAACTACTTCAAGGCACATTTAATTTAATATCAAGAGTGTAATACAAAAGGCCCAGATACAATGAAGGAACACATTCCCCCATTAACACCAACGACAATGCTCTTTCGACATGTGCCTGTTGAATGGAATGGGGGTTTAATAAATTTCGCTACTGAAAAAAGTACCGCAGTGAGTCTCATCACAGCCAATATCCTTATACAGTCTAGTTGTGAAATGAATGTTCATAATGCTTCAAACAGTTTGAACCTGAAGTTTGGTACCACACCTTTATGTTTGTACAGTCCTCAGTAAGACCAGCTACAGCATTAGCAACCATTCAAAGAACAAACCATTGAGTAAAACCACATTGACTGAAGGCCCCGTCAAGTAAGACAGAGCCCCAAACTAAATGGTTAAATATATGATCTACTTGTACTGACATCTATTATTTGATTCTCTCATGACTATTGTTGGTTCTTAGCAAATAAACCCTTTAAAGGCAAAATTCACCTCATTTAGGTTTTGACCCAGAAGTTCAACAACAATGGTGAAGTCCACAGTCTTATTGGCAATACTGATACACAGTGTCTCTAAGTCACTATGCTCAAGGTTAAGAGCGATGCATATTCCATCTTTACATTTTACTGGAATTTTACATGTTCAATTCATGATTTTAAATCTCTAGGTTTTCATTCCTCCAAACTGTCTGAAGACACAGTGTGTGCCACAGACTTAAGACTTCTGTTTCTCCCTCTATTTTCTTCAAACAAACATTTCTCAAGTGTCTAATGTTCTAGAAGGGGAATTTTTCGGAGGTGGCCACTTCTTCGGAATAGTCCGACGCCATCAGGCCTCTGAAGCAAGGGGAGGGGGAAGAGAAAAAAGCTGAAACACAAGGTTCATCTGGTAAGTTTTACATTAACCATAACAAGCTGGATAGTATAAGAATGTGGCTTTTTTGGCTCAAAAAGTCTGAGTCTTGGTGTGGAAACGAGTACGTGGCTGTCCCACCACAGCTTTCTCGCAGTGGGACTGTCAGGGAAGTCTTGACTGGGGAGTATGATTTGTTTACCTATCAGGCGTAAACTTCCAGGCACTCAGTTCATTTTGGGCTTGTTCCAGTTTGTCTTTAGTCTGTTCCAGTTCACCTTTCATTTTTAGGAAAAACAAGTTGATCGCTGGGTCGACCATTGTTGATCTCAGTTGGGCAACGCTAGGCTGCTGGACTTGCTTGAGGTACTGGATTTGAGTCTGTGCAAAGGAAAAAACCTAGTTACCACCAAACAAAGAGAAGAGACTAAGAAGATGGGATAAAATCCCCTTCATTCATTGGACTTGCCAACTTGTTTATTAAGCCCCTCCCTCTATCCATGTAGGAATAAAGCTCTTTGACTACATTCCATGTTGAAATTTTTTTTTTCTCTTTTGTCTTTTTTTAGGGCTGCACCCGCAGCATACAGAGGTTCCCAGGCTCGGGGTCCAATCGGAGCTGTAGCTGCCGGCCTACACCACAGCCACAGCAATGAGGGATCCGAGTCTTGTCTGCGACCTACGCCACAGCTCATGGCAACGCCGGATCCTTAGCCCACTGAGCAAGGCCAGGGATTGAACCCGCAACCTCATGGTTCCTAGTCGGATTCGTCAACCACTAAGCCACGACAGGAACTGCTGGAAACTTTAATAAAGAGATTACATATTTACAACCAAAAGAGTACCACCCCCCCAAAAAAAACCACATAAAAAAATTTAGTGTTACAGTTACTAAAAATGGTGATGCCCACTGAAAAAAAGGCCAAGTTTAAAATATTAATTATGGAGTTCCCATTGTGGCTCAGCACTAACAAACCCAACTAGGATCCATGAGGATGTGGGTTCAATCCGTGGCCTTGCTCAGTGGGTTAAGGATCCAGTGTTGCAGTGAGCTGTAGTATAGGTTACAGATGAGGCTCATGTGTGGCGTTGCTGTGGCTGTGGTGTAGGCCAGCAGCTGTAGTTTCAACTTGACCCCTAGCCTGGGAACTTCCATATGCCGTGGGTGCGGTGCTCAGAAGACAAGAAGATATTAGAATACAGTCATTTACTCATTCAAATCTATGCTTATGGGAAACTATTCTATGTTCGAACCCCCTAAAAACATACCAGGTACAAGATATGTATGAAGACATATTTGCATTTCTAAATTTTAAAAATATGTATTACTTACATATTTACGACTTGGCATTATAGCTTTATAAACAACATCTTAACTCAAAATTAGGTATATAATTATTTTTTTCCTTCTGAGTAGATTTAAATCACAGCTTTGTAGAGCTGTAAGGTGACTGACCTGATCCAAACTGCTTTTTTTTGAGAGATTAAATAGCCAATTGTCCAAGAATATAGTTAGTTCAGTGCTAGTATTGAAACTAGAATCCTAGGTCTTAAGCCTCCTGACCCCCAACCTAGGGCTTTTCCCATCATACCAAATCCCTCTACTTACATATGAAACCTTCAATTTCAACTTCGACTGCACTACTTTCTAGCACACTAAAAAATACATTTCTAAAATATGAAACAGGTTATTAGTATTAAATGCATCAGTTCCTTCACACCCAGGGTAAATCTTGTTCAAGATCCTGCTCCACACTAAACCTCAAACAGGACTTAAAATTAACATTTCCTAGGCAGCTGTAATTTATTTTCAAATTTATTATTATTTTTAATTATTTTATTTTTACTATAAATTAAGTAAAAGATACAAATACACTAAGTGGATTAGGAATATATTCAACTACTATTTCACTGAGCACATGGGAACTAATTATTTTTTCTTCTAACTTAAGGAGATTTTTTTTTTTGTCTTTTTGCCATTTCTTGGGCCGCTCCCGTGGCATATGGAGGTTCCTATGCCAGAGCCACAGCAACGCAGGATCCTTAACCCACTGAGCAAGGCCAGGGATTGAACCCGCAACCTCATGGTTCCTAGTCGGATTCGTTAACCACTGAGCCACGACAGGAACTCCTTAAGGAGATTTTTTAAAACAACTCATTTTAAGCCAAAAACTACAACTATTTTATTCAATATAAAGCCAACTGTTAAGGTAATTTGACAGGAACAAATCATGTCAGGTAACAAACACCATGACTGCCGTCACTGAAGAAAACACCGTCTCTCTGCCACTGACGTCGTCGTCACATCTATGTGTACAGGTTGGCAAAGCAAACTGCCCTCATGTGCTACACATAAACTTGCCATTTCCTTGTATTTTTGTGCCTGCTGCCCTTTCTACAAAACCTCACTCTGCATCCCACTGAAAAGAACAGTGGCCTGTGCAGAGGAGAGCTGTTAAAAAAATGTGGCTGAAGAAAGTTAGGTTCTAGTTGGGAAAAAACCGTAAAATCTAGGTTAGGAAGGGGTGATGGGACATCACCAAAGGCTTTGATGATGCCTAATATGATCACAACTGCCTGCGCAGTTACTGAGGTGAATCAACAGCAGGTGCTAAGAAGAACCTGGGCTAGGATGGCAAGAGCAGGACTCCAAAGACAGAAAGAAATCAAGACCCACTGAGGTTGAGACAGTACCATCAGCACCATCCATTCACACTCTGTCCCAGGTGCTAGCACTCTGAAGGTAAAAGTCATCCTTTGATGTGTAGGCATCTAGCATAGTGCCAGGTCAACAGGAAAACCTAAAACTATTAAACGAATAAATGGTAGAATCTAGGATCCTAAGTATCGCAGTAAGAATTAAATGGTTTTGAGACCGAGCACTTGAGAAGTAAGTAGTACTCATGCCATTAGATGTGAAAATCCTGAAAGAAAAAAAACTGGAGGGGAGGGGTGGTGTGGGTGTCATAGACAGGGAAAAACAAAACACATCCTTATATTCAAAATCTTGGTGACACTTTTTGGAACCAAGTACCCAGGTTAAAAAAAAAAGCCAAAAGTAGGAATGGTCAATAGCTAAAGTTAGGCTAAGTGAAGGTATAAGAGTACTTAGAAAGAAATTTCTTTGCAGCACTATTCACAATAGCCAGGACATGGAAACAACCCAAATGTCCATCGACAGATGACTGGATTCGGAAGAGGTGGTATATATACACAATGGAATACTACTCAGCCATAAAAAAGAATGACATAATGCCATTTGCAGCAACATGGATGGAACTAGAGAATCTCATCCTGAGTGAAATGAGCCAGAAAGACAAAGACAAATACCATATGATATCACTTATAACTGGAATCTAATATCCAGCACAAATGAACATCTCCTCAGAAAAGAAAATCATGGACTTGGAGAAGAGACTTGTGGCTGCCTGATGGGAGGGGGAGGGAGCTTGGGCTTATCAGACACAACTTAGAATAGATTTACAAGGAGATCCTGCTGAATAGCATTGAGAACTTTGTCTAGATACTCATATTGCAACAGAACAAAGGGTGGGGAAAAAAATGTAATTGTAATGTATACTTGTAAGGATAACTTGATCCCCTTGCTGTACAGTGGGAAAATAATAAAAAATAAATAAATAAATGAAAGAGAAATTTCTTAATACACTCATTAGTGACGCCACAGAAGAAAAATCTGTGTCAGTGAAGCTGAAATCTAAGCTGGTAGAAACAAAAGGAATGCTGAGGGGGTAGAGAAAATAACAAAGGCTACTCTTCTTTAGCAAAGTAACAGATAAGTTGTTTTGAAAAAGTGAAGGAAGAGGGACTAAAGACTCTGGTGGAAATATGGACAATCTCTGCACAGGAAGTTTAAGAATTATGACTGACCCCTAAAGAATATTTATTGATGAAAGAAGAGACAGAAATAGAACTGCCTGCCCTGAAGATTCGAGAAAATTTCAGCTTTTAAGATTATAAACAATGGGGATAGAACTGTCTCTATTTTATGTAACTTACATATACAAACAGTAAAAAAAGAGTTAAGACTGTCAAAGAGAGCATAAAACAATCTAAATTTACAATCAGAGCTAAGTGATCAATCAAGTATGTTGCTAGATTTCAGATCTACACAGGCATGGCAAATAAAGTATAAATGAAAGATGTAAAAATTAAAAAGGAGACATGGTAGAAGTCGCCGACGCTAAGAAAAAATCTTGGGAGTCCAAGCTGTTTTTTTCAGCATTAAGGAACCTGACTAGTATTCATGAGGACACAGGTTTGATCCCTGGCCGTGCTCACTGGGTTATCGATCTAGTGTTGCCGTGAGCTGTGGTAGAGGTTGCAGACATGGCTCGGATTGTGTTGCTGTGGCTGTGGTGTAGGCTGGCAGCTGCAGCTCTGACTGGACCCCTGGCCTGGGAACTTCCATATGCCACAGGTGTGGTCCTACAACGGCGGGAAAAAAAGAGAAAAGTAGTTTTATGCAAAAAGGGGTAAAGTTAGCAGAGGATGACCTAATCAGATGGCTATCTTAGTAAAGAGTAAATGTTCCTTATACTCTTAGATATCCGGTTACTTAAAGAGATCTGAACCATTATACTAATTCTCATAAATCATGGAGATTGCAGAGAATAACCTGAAACTTTCATATCCTTGGCCACAAAAAATTATTTTAAAACCAATAATGAGGGGTTATCTATCAAAATTTTACATTTGGTATATTTAAGCCCAAAGCAGTTTAGTACTTATTAGTTAATACCTGTAGCAATGCGAACCCAAACCCAGTTACTCTGAAGACTTTAAGCCTCTGAAATACTCACAGTACACTCTTGCATCTCTTGCTCCTTGGTTGCTAGGCGCATTACAAGGATGTTTTCCCTGCGTGCAGATTCTTGCTGTTGTTGCTTTAGTTTTTCTTCAGACTCCCTTAAGCCAGTTACATCATTAGCTAATGATTAAAAGGAAAAAAAAAAAAAAATCCCAAAACATTATGAAATACAGTTTCAAGATCAAACTGAACTAATCAAATGAAAATTCTTATTGCCTTTGTCAAGGATAATGAAAACCACTGTAAAAGATCAAAGTCTTTGGTTTCTATCTGAATTACTTTTATTTAAAAAGGGCCACACCTACACATACGAAGTTTCTAGGCGAGGGGCTGAATCGGAAGCTGCAGCTGCCGGAAACAGCCACAGCCACCTAAACCACAGCCCACAGAAATGCCAGACCCTTAATCCACTGAGAAGAGCCAGGGATTCAACCCACATCCTCATGGTTACTAGTCCAATTCACTTCTGCCGTTCCACAACAGGAACTCCCCAAATTACTTTTATAACGAGAAAATTTGTTCCTGCTCAGGAGTGCTCTTTTGGTAGTGTTTACGGTGGTCCACAACCGCCTAATGCTAGAGACGGAATTATGTTGGTACAGTCTAATCTGTTCCCAACAAACACAGGAAACTTCACGACTTGCATTTTTAAATCCTGTACAATATTCACCAAGTTCTGATTAATACTGTTTTCAACTCACTCAATGTAAAGATGTCCACTGACTGCATGGACATTCCTCTTCTAAGCTTTTATAACATTCACCACTTAGATGGATTACAACATACTTACATAATAATGGAAATTTTAGGACATTAAGCTTTCTCAACTTGGAAAACCGTACTGGTTTTTATATTCACAGAGTATGTTACTCCAACTCAGTGAAAAGTGACAAAAAACCTCAAATGGTCTCAAGATAAATTCTTGTATTATTTTTAGGTTTTGAAAACTCCATAAATACACAGCTATATCATATTGTTACAAATCGAGCCATCATGAATTTAATACCAGTTGCTTCTACACTCCTCCCTTTCAGAGCAGTAATTCACGCTCCACTTCAAGTTCCTCTACGGAAGGGACGGATCAAGGGACGTTTCAAGTGGTTGTACATTTCTCTATCTGTGCTCTCTCAGAACCCGGGGGTTCAGTTGAGTCCCACTGTTGTGAGATTACTGCCTGTCAGTCTTCTCCAGTGACTCAAGAAGAGATCATGTCTCACTGACCTTCCTATCTGCCCACCTCCAACAAAGTGTATGGACATAGTCCCTTAGTAAATGCTTGAAGAAGCATCAGCAAAACTTTGCTCAGTAAAACCAATTATCCTGTGCTTATAACAACTATCTAAAAGAAAACTGTCACATGTCTTTAGGAAGCTCAACTCAAACTTACAGTTAAGATCTGTGTACTTGCCCTCCAAAGCTTGCACGTATGCTTCGTATTGTTTCCACCTGGTACAAAAATAAAATAAATCCATGTTAGTTACCATGTTGAAATTTTAGGGTCCCTTCCATTTTGAGATAATTATGAATCCAGTTTAACCCATAATAAATCAGTCACTTCAAAACCATTCCTTCTCAACTTACAGGAGTTAGGAAAACGGAAACAGAGAGAAGAGTGCTTTCTGTGGAGAGTATACACCAAGAGGTGCTCCCCTGGGTCAGATCAGACACCATATGGGACTTTGTCTCACTGATGTTTAGCATGATGCCTGGATTACAGAAGATGAATGAAAGACTTTCTTTCAGATGTGCTGTCTGCCTCAAACAAAATGTGCCTAATTCTAAGGGAATGAAGGTTATCTTGCCTCTTTTGTGAAAACACCACGTGACTCTCTCAAGGTAGAAAAAGAGAACACACATTTTTTAAAAGTCTAAACAAGGGCCTATTCTATAGCACAGGAAACTATATTCAATATCCTATAATGAACTATAGCTGAAAAGAAAAGAAAAAAAAAAAATTCAAGGGAAAATAAACCCCAAACATATCTAATTGGCAGAAACAACTTGCATAAATGCCATACACTCTAAGAGTGGAAAATGATTTTTTTTGTTATATTCCTCTACCCTCAAAATATAGGCCATATTACCTGCTCTTGACAATTACTGCAGATGACAAACTTTCTCCAGTCTTATGTTTAAGCAACTGCTTCTGGAGAGTAACCTGTCTGCTACCTTGCTTACTGAAAAGCTACTTTTCAAGCTGCTCTTCAGTTACAGCTAATCAAAATTTACTTTGACTTCAGGAAATAGTTCTACAATCTTAAAACCTCTGACAAGTTTGCTATGAGACATATTAATACATACAGCAAAACTATTCTGTAATATCAAACTAATCCTTCTATATAAAAACTAGGCCAAGGGCATTCTTATTTTTATGGCCTCTACAACCTAGGACACAAACAGGAGTTCATTCAATGTTTACAGATGAATTAAGGTGTTCTAAGGAGGTTAGGTAAGAATTACTTATTTTATTGGACTAGAGAAATATAAAAATTCAACTAAACTATCCTTATCAAGGAGACCGAGGGAGGGGGGCAGCAATTAAATAGGTAACAGTTAATTTAAAATCACCAAGAGAATTAATAAGGAAAAAACTGCAGTCAAATGAGAAGTACCTAAAGAAAGAAGTCAAAATGACAAGAACACAAATTGTAGTTCCCACTGTGGCTCAGCGCATAATAAATCCAACTAGAATCCATGAGGATACGGGTTTGATCCCTGGTCTCACTCAGTGGGTAAAGGACCTGGTGTTGCTGTGGCTGTGCTGTAGGCCGACAGCTACAGCTATGATTTGACCCCCAGCCTTGGAGCTTCCATATGCCGCAGGTGCAGCCCTAAAAAGAACAAACAAACAAACAAAAAAATTGTATGTAATTTTAAAACCTTACAGGTAACTTAAAAAACTGCTATTTGATTTTTAAATTGAGATCATAGCACTGCTTTCATCCCCTACAGTTAAATCAAGAAAAGAGACTGCACATACTAGCCAAAGGAATTATTTGAGAATAAGAAATGATAAGAGTATTTTAAAATACTATTTACATTTTATGTGTGGGAAAATTAAGACATCATCAGTAGAAAAACAATCCTGGAGTTCCTGTCGTGGCTCAGTGGTTAACGAATCCAACTAAGAACCATGAGGTTTCGGGTTCGATCCCTGGCTTCGCTCAGCAGGTCAAGGAGCTGGCATTGCCGTGAGCTGTGGTGCAGGTTGCAAATGCGGCTCAGATCTGGCGTGGTTGTGGCTCTGGCATAGGCCGGCAGCTACAGCTCCAATTAGACCCCTAGCCTGGGAACCTCCATATGCCACCAGTGAAAAAAAGAAAAAAAGACCGAAAAACAAAACAAATGATCCTGTGAGTGAAATTATGGCAAAGGAAGATAAAAAAGCTTGTGTCTGCAATAGAGGAGCTAAGTGGTGGTGGTGGTGGGGGCAGACTTCAGGAAACAATGGAGCACGTCATTTGTGTTTCCTTATCTCACAAACCACTTTTCTCTCCTCTATTTCCAGTCTGCTAAATCCACTCAGTTTTTCAAGCAAAAATTCCTTAAAATTTCTAGAGGAGGAAGTTAAATGACCTTGCAAAGGCTGCCAATGAAAAACATTAATTTTATTTCAATCTAAAAGTGATCCCAAGAGTTCCCGTTGTGGCCCAACGGAAATGAATCCAACTAGGAACCATGAAGTTGCGGGTTCAATCCCTGGCCCTGCTCAGTAGGTTAATCTGGCGTTGCCATGAGCTGTGGTGAAGGTTGCAGACGTAGCTCAGATCTGGTGTTGCTGTGGCTGTGGTATAGGCCAGCAGCTACAGCTCTGATTAAACCCCTAGCCTGGGAACCTCCATAAAGGTGGGGCCCTAAAAAAAACAACAAAAAAAGTGATCTCGTAAAAAATTTACCATAGTGATAAAACGCAGAAAGAATATATTTAAGTTATAAAACACAAAACATGTGCGATCCCATTTTCTGATTTAAAATAAAAAAATGAGTAATTGACAATCTGCTTTAATAAGACGTTTATAAGACAACCACATAGATTCAGAGCTGAAAGTAATCTTTAAAAGTAATTTAAAATAAAAGTAATTTAATCTAACTCCTTCAAACCTCAGATAAGAAAATGAAGAATATAAAATTAAATGAGTTGACCAAGATCACAGTCATGAGAAATAACAACTTAGCTTTATTCCACAAAGAGAAGTGTATCCTTAAGGATACATTTTCACATGTTAACAGAAAAGGAAAAAAAAAAAATCACATCAGAACAAGTCCATTCATTTATTAAACTGAAAGCTTCGTAAGAGCACGGGGTCTTTGCTTATAGCAGGTTATACACATGAGACACAAATGCTTAAGTTTATGTCCTGAATATTTCCTCCCCACAAGAAAAAATTCAGGTTACCTACCTGTCAGTCTAGAAGTTATCCAAAGTAGTGCTTTAGTTCTTTAAAATGTTAGTTTAGGAGTTCCTATTGTGGCCCAGTGGTTAACGAATCCAACCAGGAAGCATGAGGTTGTGGGTTCGATCCCTGGCCTTGTTCAATAGGTTAAGGATCCGTTGCTGTCGTGAGCTGCGGTGTAGGTCGCAGATGCAGCTTGGATCCCGAGTTGCTGTGGCTCTGGCGTAGGCTGGCAGCTACAGCTCCGACTGGACCCCTAGCCTGGGAACCTCCATATGCCACAGGAGCAGCCCTAGGAAAGCCGCCGCCCCCCCCCAAAAAAAGGATAAAATGTTACTTTCCTCAATGTTTATATAATGAAGAAACAGGCCATAGGAAAAAGGTCTGAAGAGTATATTGAATGATTGAGGACATATTAACATTAGAATCAACACATGGTATAAACATTATAGTAGAGAATCATCATAGGAGAGAATCACAATGTAACGTTCTATAGGAAGATTTTATATTTTTGATAAAGAACAATTTACCTTAGAATCAATTCGTCTCGTGCCATAACTTTGAAGTCTGTCTCACTCAGTCGAACCTAAAAAGTTAAGAAATGAAGTAAATGCTCATTTTAAAAGTTTTAAATATTAAATACCACTGGCACTTACATCATTCATATTTTTATGAAGACAGGACTACAACTCTTAATCCCTCAACTGCTGGTTTCTGTGACTACAAATCCCCTTTTTACTGAAGACGTACAAAGCCCCTCTCAAAAAAACCTCTGTGTTGAAATGGTTCAGTATGTTTTATGATTTAAAAAAAAAAAATCTTATCTTTTGGAAAGAAGTTTTTAAAAGGTGGACTACTTGTTACCTTTAATATAGGCATCACTAAGGAAATGCAAATTAAAACTCAATGAGCTGGGAGTTCCAGTCATGGCACAACGGAAACGAATCTGACTAGGAACCATGAGGTTGCGGGTTTGATCCCTGGCCTCGCTCAGTGGGTTAAGGATCTGGCATTGCCGTGAGTTGTGGTGTAGGTTGCAGACGCGGCTCAGATCCCACAGTGCTGTGGCTGTGGAGGAGACTGGCAGCTGTAGCTCTGATTTGACCAATAGCCTGGGAACCTCCATGTGACACAGGTATGGCCCTAAAAAGCAAAACAAAACAAAACAAAAAACAAAAAAACCCCAATGAGCTATCATTACACTCCTCTAAATAAGAAACAGCAGTGGAATTCCCTGGTGGTGGTGCCATGGGTTAAGGATCCAGTGTTGTCACTGCTGTGGCTTGGGTTGCAGCTGTGGCATGTGGTTCAAATCCTGGCACGGAAAATTTCCACATGTCACAAGGAGGCAAAAAACAAACAAACAAACAAACAAAAAACAAACAAACCCCAAACCCAACCAAACAAAAAATAGTGGTAACCTCAATGTTGAGTGAAGATGCAGAGAAACTAAGCTTTTTCATACACTGCTGGTAAGAAAAATGGTAGAGCTTCTGGTGGTTCTTTTTAAAACTAAAAATGGAAGTTCTTGTGTGGCACAATGGGTTAAGGATCTGGCGGGGTCACCGCTATGCACAGGTTTGATCCCTGGCCTGGGAACTTTCACGTGGACGGGCGCAGCCAAAAAAGAAAAAACAAAACTAAAAATGGACATGCCACACAATCCTACGATTGTATACTTAAGCACATATTCCAGAGAAATACTTATTTTCACACAGAGACTTGTTCACAAAATGGCTCAGAGCAGCTTTATCTGTAAGAGCTCAAAACTGGAAACTACAATCCATGAATGGTAAACCATGATACATCCACGCCATGAAATATTATTCAGCAACAAAAATAAACAGAATGTAACAACCTGGCTTAAGCTCAAGGGAATTTTGCTGTGTTGGGGAAAAAAGAAAAAGAAAAAAAAAGAAAAAAAAAAAAAAAACCACCTCAAAGCATACTCAAAACAGCACAATTTCAGGTATATGACATTTGTCAAAACAACATAATTATAGAAATGAAGAACTAATTAGTGGTTGCCAGGGATTGAAGAATGGAGTAGGAGATGGATGCGGCTACAAAACAGTGGCACAAGGGAGGCTTGTGCAAGAGTTCGGGTCACGGTGGTGTTTACATTAAGTTACAAGTGATAAAACTGCACAGGGCCACACATCACACAGAATGCATGTGTAACTGGTGACACCTGAATAAGCTCTGTGGATCGTACCAAAGTCAAGCTCCTGGTTTTGATATTGTTATGCAAGATGTCTACACTGAAGGAGACATTTCTTTGCAACTTCATATATATCAGTAATTAGTTCAAAATAAAGTTTTTTAAAATGGGCATGATATTCTGGTAAGCTGATAAAAATTAAAACATTTTCCCTTTATAAAAAAGTTTCAAATAGTAACATAATACTATCAGAAAATAGAAGAGGAAAAACCATTATACCAGACTCTATTAAAATTCTAGACTCTAACAGACAGCACCCAGCAATTCTCAAATATTAAAGCACTTGACTTCAAAACTTAAGCCAGGAATTTTTTTTAGAACATTTACTATCTAAATTGTTCACTTAAATATTCACTAGGTAAGGGTAAGCACATACCCTTGCTTTCCCAATCAAATTATAATAGTTCCTTAGAAACTGTTCCTTCTTTTGTCACCTCTTTTGTGTATGTGTCACAGTGACTAAAGTGAATTAAGACAGGAATATAAGACAGGAAAAATTAGACTAGAAAATAGAAAGCTTAGGAGGAGGACGTAGAATCTAAGATCCAACTAGCTGCAGCTTTTTTTTTTTTTTTGGACAAATATACAAGTGTTTCTGCATTATAACCAAAGGGACTTAAATTAGAAAATAAAAAAGTAACTTACAGGACTTCGTGAAGAAATCTCCTGTCTGACATTATTTAAAGTGGGTTTTGGCCTTGCCCATTATGTGGGAGTTCCTTGAGCAGGGATTGAACCTGCACCACAGCAGCAACCTGAGCTGCTACAATGACAATCCTAGATCCTTAACCTGCTACACCACACACAAGAGAGCTCATCTGTAGTCATATAGCTGGAAATATTCACATAAGGGCTTCAAGTAGATCACGCAGGTATCATAAGGTAGCTGAAAATATTACACTGCATATCAGATACAGTGTCTAACACATTATACACCTACAATGCTACTGCTGATACAAGGCGAGGGAGGAAGCAATAAGCAAATAGGCAAATAATGCAGATAGTCCCTTCGACTCCATTACTCAAAAAAAAAAAAAAAAAAAAAAAAAAAAAAAAAAAAAAAAAAAGTGCTTAAAAACTGCTGATAAAACAAACCTTTTTGGGAAGAGGTTCCTCGTTGGTCATCTTGAATCCTAGAAAAAGGAGTAGAGAAATAAGAGTCAATTCTGGAAAGACAGAAACAAAAAAAATTGCTGGCTTCTTCAGACAATTTATTACTGAGCCCAGTTATGACCAAATCATTAGGTAATTTTTAAAAAATTAAAATAGCAGTGATAACACCAGAATCTTAACCCACTGAGCCACAAGGGAACTCCTACTAGACTAGCTTCAGACTTAGACAGGGAGTTCCCGTTGTGGCGCAGTAGTTAACGAATCCGACTAGGAACCATGAGGTGGCGGGTTCGATCCCTGCCCTTGCTCAGTGGGTTAACGATCCGGCGTTGCCGTGAGTTGTTGTGTAGGTCGCAGATGTGGCTCGGATCCCATGTTGCTGTGGCCCTGGTGTAGGCTGGCAGCTACAGCTCCGATTCGACCCCTAGCCTGGGAACCTCCATATGCCGCGGGAGCGGCCCAAGAAATGGCAAAAAAAAAAAAAAAGAATTACAGACAGGTTGCAAAGATATTATAGATAGGATTCCCATATACTCTGCACCCAGTCTCTCCTTTGTTACGACCTTACGTTACTACTGTTACTAGGTTATTTCCTTTTTTAAAAAATCCTCTTATAAAAAAGTTGATCATTCTTTTTAAGGTTGCCATAAGGATCAAGAGAAATACAATTTTTCAATGCATTCTTTCTTTTTTTGCTTTTTAGGGCCCCACCTGCAGCATATGAAGGTTCCAGGCTAGGGGTCAAATTGGTGCTATAGCTGCTGGCCTAGGCCACAGCCACGTAGGATCCAAGATGTGTCTGTGACCTACACCATAGCTCACGGCAACACCAGATCCTTAACCTGCTGAGTGAGGCCAGGGATCCAACCTGCATCCTCCTGGATGCTAGTCAGATTTGTTTCTGCTGAGCCACAACGGGAAATCCTATCAATGCATTATTACAACTGCTCAATGAAAGACATCTTGCAGCGGAAGTGATAGGTTTAGTGTTGAAGTCAGATACTGACCTCAGGCACTATCCCAGGCATCTTGGTAAAAGGATACAGAAGGATAATACCAGGAGTTCCCACTGTGGCTCAGTGGGTTAGGAATCTGACTAGTATCCAAGAGGATGTGGGTTCGATCCCTGGCCTTTCTCTGAGGGTTAAGGATCCGGCATTGTCACAAGCTGTGGCGTAGGTTGCAGATGCTGTGGTGTAGGCCAGCAGCTGCAGTTGCTAAGCCTTTCCTTTTGCAGAATTACATTGTATAAAATTCACCTAATCCTTTTGAGAAAAATAAAACACTCCCATCAATTTTATTATGTTTACTGAGAACACTTCTGCTACTTCCTAATTCTCAAATGTAACAGAGATAATAAACTATGTTACTCCTGGGTATCATTACTAAGAGCAGAGTCAGGAATATCCCCAAATACCTTCAACTTTCTATTTCATTTTATTTACTTATACTTGTTACAAACTCCAAACTATTAAAAATTCAACAAAAGAAAAGTCAGTCAGTCACGGAGATGTAAGTGACAGCATGGTGACTATAGTTACAATCTCAACCCTCTAAGTCAAATATTCTCATCATGTTGTCATTAAACCCTGATTCAGATTAGGTATACCAAATGGAAGACATCAGCACATTTTAGGGAAAAAAAATCAGAAATTTCTGGCTTAATTCTTCCTTCTTTGATAATCTTAACACTGGATGTAACAAACAAAAACCCGAGCATACAACCCTTGTTTCTGAACTGACAGAGTTAATCAAGTCTCTCTGACCAATCAGTATCTATGAAGACATGACCCTATTTCTACAATTTTTTTCTTTTTAGGGCCGCACCCATAGCATATGAAGGTTCTCTAGGCTAGGGGTTAAATTGGAGCTACAGCTGTCAGCCTACACCAGAGCCACAGCAATGTAGGATCCGAGCCGTGTCTGGGACCTACACCACAGCTCACAGAAACACCAGATCCTTAACCCACTGAGTGAGGCCAGGGATCAAACCCGAAACCTCATGGTTACTAGTCAGATTTGCTTCTGCTGCGCCACAACGGGAACTCCTATTTCTACAATTTAAAAATCTGTGTTCTTCAGAACTGGCTGACGTACATGGAGAGCAGACTTGTGGTTGCCAAAAGGGAGAGGGGGAGTGGAATGGACTGGGAGTTTGGGGTCAACAGATGCAAACTATCACATTTAGAATGGATAAGCAATGAAGTCCTGCTGTATAGCACTGGGACCTATATCCAACCACTTGTAACAGATCATGATAGAATATAATATGAGAAGTGTGTGCATACATATACATATGACTGGGTCACTTTCCTGTACAGCAGAAAGTGATACAACACTGTAAATCAACTATACTTTAAAAATATTTTGGAGTTCCCGTTGTGGCTCAGTGGTTAACGAATCCGACTGGGAACCATGAGGTTGTGGGTGTGATCCCTGGTCTTGCTCAGTGGGTTAAGGATCCAGTGTTCCCATGAGCTGTGGTATAGGTCACAGATGTGGCTTGGATCTGGCACTGCTGTGTCTGTGGTGTAGGCCGGCGGCTACAGCTCCGATTAGACCCCTAGCCTGGGAACCTCCATATGCCTCGGGAGCGGCCCTAGAAACGGCTAAATGGCAAAAAGACAAAAAAACAAAAATCGTTCTTTTTTTGGCTGCGGTGTGCACATCTTGATGTGGGAATCTCAGTTTCCAGACTAGGGACTGAACCTGGGCCGCAGAAGTGAAAGCCTAACCACTAGACTACCAAAGAACCCGTAAAAATCTGTATTCTTTAAATTGGTCTTTGTCTACTTTAGGCCCCCAATTACCCAGCTTATACTCTCTGCTGCAAGTTAGAGACAGCTGCTTAGTGACTATCCCAAGCAGTTCCAATAGTAAATCCAATCATTTAGGAAGCAAACTCTCACCATATTTATCTCCAGAGGCCTACTTCCATTTTAGCTTGTTTTTTTTTTTTTTTTTGGTATTTTTTTTGGCCGTGCGCATGGCATATGGAAGTTCCTGGGCCAGTGATGGAACCTGCACCACAGCAGCAACCTGAGCAGCTACAGAGACAATGTCAGATCTTTAACCAGCTGTGCCATAGCAGGAACTCCAATATTACCATGGTTTTAATGTGAGTTCACTCCACTAGGCTGCAACCTTTTGGAATCCACAATCAAGTGTGATGTTTCCTTGAACTTCCCATTTGCCTAGAGCTAAATATAGGAGAAAGATAATGTATTTAATTAAAAACAAACTACAAGAAATAATTTTGCTATTGACTCAAAAATTGTGCACACCAATTCCTTGCTATCCCTTTTATTTTTTTCTCAACTCTTCCCATGACCTGACATTTTATTTTATTTTGCTTTTTAGGGCCACACCCACAGGATATGGAAGTTCCCAGGCTAGGGGTTGACTTGGAGCTGCAGTTGCTGGCCTACACCACAGGCTATGGCAACATCAGATCCTTAACCCACTGAGCCAGGCCAGGGGTTGAATCTGCATCCTCATGGATACTAGCTGGGTTCGTTACCGTTGCGCCACAACAGGAACTCCAACCTGACATTTTATATACCTAGCTGTTCTTCCCAGTTATAAGCTCCATGAAAGAATCAGTCACTGCTGCTGCCACAGTACATATAGTAGGCATTAAAATACACCATAGGAGTTCCCGTCGTGGCGCAGTGGTTAATCCGACTAGGAACCATGAGGTCTCGGGTTCGGTGCCTGCCCTTGCTCAGTGGGTTAACGATCCGGCGTTGCCGTGAGCTGTGCAGACAAGCAGCTCGGATTCTGTGTTGCTGTGGCTCTGGCGTAGGTCAGTGGCTACAGCTCCGATTCGACCCCTAGCCTGGGAACCTCCATAAGCCGCAGGAGCAGCCCAAAGAAATAGCAAAAAGACCAAAAAAAAAAAAAAAAAAAAAAACAAAACTCCAAAAAACAAACACCGTAAATGAAAAGTATGACAAATGAATTTGTTTCGGTTACTATTCAAATCGTAAAAGTGAGGAGTACCCCATGTGGCACAGGGGAAATGAGACTAGTATCCACAAAAAACAAACAACAAAACCCACAAAACCTCTTGAGTATCATAGATAATATTTAATATAAACTCATTTTAAAAACTAGTACATGTTTCTACAACCTGACACCTCCCCCCAGGTTTATTTGTTCATTCTTTTCTTAATATATACTTATACAGATTCTTAAAAGAGTATTAAAATAAACCTAATTGCAACTTTAATTAGCAGTAAATCAGCTAAACTGTTTTTAAAGGGTATTTGAAGGACTGGGAAACACATAAAGAAGTTCAAATAACCCTGCTTTTCTAGAAAGTGGCAAACTGTGAAAACAAAAAAAAAGCAGGAGAACCTCTGAGCCTCAGTTTCCCCATTTTAAAAAGGATTACCACCAGCATAGCTCCAAATTATTGTGCTATTTTTGAAAATAAATATTAGCCTTTTGGCATAGTGACTGACACAAAGTAAGCATTTTATTATTAGTTTCCCTCTTCCCATTAGGGAATAAAGAAAAAAACCACCATAAAAAATAAGGATGCTCAATCATACTTCATAAAGAATCTGAAGAGAGAATTCACAAATTGAGGATAAGAATCTTAACATGTTCCTGTTTTTGTTTCTAAGCCCCACTGCAGAATTCTTGGTGACACCCCCCCCCCCAATTTTCAGAATTCTTAACAGCAGGTTATTTACATTTTTAGCCATAGCTTACTCTCTTTTGAAAAGTTTGATGCTGGGTAGACTTCAATTACACATTGCTTAGAGGATATCTAGATTTTCTTCATAAAAACAAACATCTAAATGTGTAATGTTAAGTCGGGGTAAATACGAGTTTCGTATATATATTTGCATTTCATATGTTGGCTCTCAATCACATGTCATTCCACCTTATGGAATATGTAACTTAGGAAATCAAAGCATAAGCATTTAGAAAAAATTCCCTCATCTTTAGCTGATGAAAAGTCAATCTTTGCTTGAGATTCCATGACGTGCCACAGTAGTGAAATGGACAGTGCGGCAAAAGGCAAATTAGAACAGCCTTAAAATTTGAAAACACCAACATTCAAACTATTTATTCAAAACAGAACCTGATCCTCAATTCTGCCTTTGACACTGCACATGTGCTATGCAATTTATTACTTTTCAAGGCCATTTTAAAAAAGCACAATTGACAAGCACAATAACCACTTAAAGTCAATTCTAGATTCATAAAGAGCATGTATATTGCAGGTTCTTAGAACAGTCTAGTCTCATATCAGAAAAACAGAGTAACTGAATTATCATTTGGAGTTGAACCTTAAATCTTGAAGGGAAAAAAATGAATATATACCTACTGCTATGAGTCACTTATTTAATAACCATAACTTTTCAAAGTTAGTCCCCATTTTCCAGATGATGAAGAGTTATGAGTCAGATTAAAACAACTATTAATCTAAAATAGGGAGTTAGGACCCCAAACTCAGTGCCTCTTAAAAGCTGGTAATGATGAAGATGGACCATTCTCCCACCCCTCCATCCTCAACAATGATTAAGCTTAGCTAGCTAAAGTAGAGAACGGAAAAAAGCAAGAGAAAAAAAATAAAAACCGGCAAATCTGGCTACCTTTTAGCAAGCTTAAGAAGACTGGTTAAAATACTATTTTATGTTGTATGTAAAAGTTTGTTATCCACGTCAAGAACTCAGAAATAATATAGTTCTCGTGTTTAGAATGTCAGAATCTACTCTTGATGCTTTACACTGACAGACAGCTTTGGCTGGAGAACTCAGTTTTGGCTGGCTAGGTGTCTAGCATCCCAGATTCCAGTACTTCCCTGGCTCTTGGTGTCGTAAGTTCTCCCTTAACAGAGCATCACGCACTAGCCCACACAACTTCAGTAAGAAAGCATGTACCTTGCTGAAACTAATCATAATCCAACTTAAGGAACTAATCTGACACTGTAAAGTCTACTAGTGAGGAACTGGAAGACCAGCTTGTCTTGACTATGTAGCAGCAAGCCACTACTTGGACTGCAGTCTCCCAATCAGCAAGAAGAGGATACCAATTTTCCCTGCTTTGCAAAGTGCCGCACATCTCAATGCTTCAAGTGCCATAAAGATGCCATACAAACAAAAAAAATTCAAATTTAAATACTAACATTAACATAAAAGAGAACTTTAATGTGCTTTTAGGAAAGATTAAATTCCACCAACTATATTTCAAGACTTGAGAACATTTACTTATAGCACTGGTTCTAATCTGATGCACCACCTTTATATCCAATGAGATACACTGTTATAAGAATCGAAGTTTTGCTCTGACAAGCTTGGTAGCAGAAAATATTTAGAGGCAGAAGAGTGAGTGATAATAAAAAACAAGAATAAACCAAATGAACACTATCTAGGTCTTGTTTTGCCAAAGGATCCCACAAATTTTTAGGAGCAAAGAACATTTTTTTCAGAAGTGAGATAATGTACAATTATATGAAAATGATCAACAAGACATCTAAAAAAATGTTGTCTAGGGTATTCCAGTCTACATATATACACACAAAACTGTAAGGGACCCTGAAAACTAATAACTTCATAATTATTAGCTTTCAGAGCTAATAACTTCTAATAACTTGTATTACTGCAACTGTCATCTCCACGTCATAACGCTGCCATGGGTTTTCTACACTATACTAACTCATTTCTGGCAAATACACAAAATTCAACCAGAAATCTAGATATTATTAAGTTTCATAGATGAGCTAAGTAAAAAACAGCAGTGCCTGGGACACACTTATTATTACTTTTGTCCTTCTGGACTTCGAAATTGCCTGAGTTCCACCACTGAGAAGTGAAAATACTGATCACTTAACTACAGCCATCTGCTTAAAATAATGCAAGATTTGAAAGAACTCAAGGAATACAGCCACCCAAACCCTTAAAATCGAACCCCATCTTTATCACAAGTCCCAATTTCTTTAAATTTTTTTTGTTTTTGTCAAATTTTTTGTCTTTTAGTCTAAAATTTTTATTATAGTTAATTTACAATGTTCTGTCAACTTGTATTGTTCAGCAAAGGGACCCAGTTATTTATATATATATATACATACACACACACTTTTTCTCACATTGCCCTGCATTGGGTTCCACTACAAGTGATTAGATACAGCTCCCTGTGTATACAGCAAGATCTTTCCCAATTTCTAATGCTCGTGATTTCTTTTCCCAACTTGCCTAATCGGACGCTACTGAATGACAGGTGTAAATAAATAAAATGCAGGCATCTTGCAATTTTTTAACAGAGCTTTAAATACCTCTATGTTTATGTCACAGAAACCTTAACAGTCAAAATTTTAAAATAAAAAACTCAGTGGATAATCACTTCCCCTGTACGCCTGACACTCATGTAACATTGTAAATCAACAACAATTCAAGTTTTTTTAAAAGTGCAAAAAACCCGCTTAGAACTTGGGGTGAAAAACCTGTGACTTCCACTTTTCTTCTTCAGCAATGGAATTAATTAAATTCTGAGATGGAAAACGAGAGGAGCAACTCAGGACTGTAACATACCCATGGAAGTATTTTTCTATCTCGGGCAAAAGAACAGTTTCCTACTTCACAATCAGGGTTCCTTAGGATTTTCACATAGTCCTTTGGGATCAAACAGCCAAGTGACTTCATCAAAACAAGAACCTGGACTTTCCCACTGAGGTGTTCCCCACTGACTAGAGAAACAGGGTTCTAAGAAATTAAAAACAGCTTTATAGGAATCCAAGACGAGAGTTTAAAATGCTATGAAGATCTCGGGCTCAAAAGAGCATGTATTTTAAAAACCACGATGCGTGCAATCATTTGAAAATGGAAGTCCACAAGAAAACGCAGCGGCGGTAATACCCCACTGCGCGACGTGAAATTCGGTCAACGAACGCTGCTTTCCCTCCCCTGCTGAGCTCGTGGGTGCCGCCAGACCGCGGGATCCGCTCGAAAGGAGGTGGGCGCCGGCGGCACCGAGGCGGGGACGGGACGCGCGCCGAGGGGGCGGCCTCCCGGTGCCGCCGGCCCGCGGGAGCGCCCACCTCGCCCTCGGGCCCGGAGACGGAGAGCGAAGGTAAAATGGCCTCGGGGCGGCGGAAGTGTGCCCGCAGCAGGAAGGCGGCGCGGCTAACGGGAGGCTGGCGGGCCCGGGGACCCCGAGTCGCCCTCCGTGCCCTGTCCGCCCCTTTGCCGGGCCAGGCGGCCGCGCCTCAGCCCCGGGGACCCTGAGGTCCTCGCCGCCGCTCTGGCCGGGGCCCGGCCCGCACCTACCTCTCCGGACGGAGGCCGCGCGGGCGCCGCCCAGTCACATAGGCCGACCGCGCGCCGCCGCTCGCTGCCCGGGCCGCCCGACCGCGCTGCCGCCGGCCCCCGCGCGCCTCCTCCCGCCGCAGCCCTGGCGCTCCCCTTTATTTGCGGGTCTCGCTGCCACAAAATGGCGCTGAGGGAGGAAGCGAGGCCCCGTCGCCCCACCCCCTTCCCCGCTCCTCCCGCCGCGCCGCCCCGCCCCGCGCCGCCGCCGCCGCCGGCGCCCGCCCTTCTCCATCCCGCCATGTTCGCGCTCGGCCCGCTCACCGACGAGTCACCTCCCGGACGCGGACGCAGCGACCCGCCCGCCAGGCCCCGCCGCGGAGAGGAAAGACGAATGGAAGGCGCCCGCTGGGGGCCTCGAGGCGCTCGGGGAGGAGCTGCGCCTAGTGGCACGGCCCGCGGCCGCCCCAGCGCTTCCAGCTCGGCGGGGGCGGGGAGGGAAGCGGGCCGCGGGGAGGGGTGAGCCGCGAGGTCGCAGGTCAGCCGCGGGGCATCACGGGAAGGCCGGCGGGGGTCGCGCTCGGTGGCGCTGGTTGGACGCGCTCGCTGGGCCACCTGCGGCTGCAGCGCGGCCTCTGGCGGAGGAATCTGGGCGAAGGCGGCGCGTGATTGGCCGCGTCTTGGTGCAGCTCCCAGCCGTGGTGCCTCCGCGTGCTGGCGGCCAGGTGCGACCTCGGCAGCGGGCCGTGGGCTGGGCGGCTGGGCAGTGTGGACTCCGCGAGGCCTCACTAGGTTTTGAGAATTTAGAAACCGGGGCTCCCTCTTTCTTCGGGAAGGACGGCCTCTTGGACGCTTGGTTTGTCCCCGCCTTGACATCTCGAGGCGCAACCGGGGAGCTATTGTTGTCTAGCGGAGAGGTTGTGCGTATGTCAGCAGCCCTAGGGGCACCTTGGTCATCCAGAAACAAGGGACCGGAGAACCTTGGAAGGTTTTTGAACCTAGTAATGTAAGTTTTAAAATTTGAATATATTCCCTTACACAAGACTGTGTCATCCGGACCCACGCATAAACGGGATGGTGTTACCTGGTCGACGTGAAGTCTCTTACCCTTACTACAGGGGTCAGGTAATTCTTTTAATTTGGCTGGTATTATCTAGCCTTACCCAAACCATTTATCCTCAAAGGACGTGTGCTGGAATGAGATAATTTATAAGGATAGTATTAAAGTGTGTTCAAAGACCAAAATCCGAAGAGAAAAATGTGCAAGGCATGAATAGACATTTCACACCAAAGAACAGCAATGATCCTTAAATATGAACGGTTGTTTGTCCTCGCGCGTAATGGAAATGCACATTGGAATTCTACGAATAAACCGTGCTCATTAACCTTCTGGTAGGAATTGGAAAGTGATTCAAGCCCTATGGAGTACCAAGATTATATATGCACTTATTCACATGTCTTGCAAATTCCACCTCTAACCCTCACCTGATTCTGAAAATACATCCTCACATACAGAAACAACATGTAGGCAAGGTTTCTTGTTGCAGTGTCCTCACAGAAGTTTAGAAATCGGAGTTCCTGTTGTGGCTCAGCGGTTAACAAACCCAACTAACATCCATGGGTTCGATCCCTGGCCTCCCTCAGTGGGTTATGGATCTGGCGTTGCTGTGGCTGTGGTGTAGGCCGGCAGCTACAGCTCTGATTTGACCCCTACCCTGGGAACCTCCGCATGCTGCGGGTGCAGACCTAGAAAGACCAAAAAAAAGAGAAAAAGAAATAACCCATATGTCCGTTAGTAGGGAACTGGCTATACATGATCCATCCCTACCATGGGGTATGGGATACAGTACAACCATAAAGTATGAGGATAATATTTATGTGTTGCTATGAAATGCATCCCAACCTATATGGAAAATTGGAAGCATATCTTAGAAACAGTAAAAATGGTCATTCATCTAGGAATTCCTGCTGTGGTGAAACTGGCAGAGGTTGGGGGGGGCATCATGGGAGCATCGTGTGGCAGGTTTGGTCCCTGGTCCCTCACAGTGGGTTAAAGTTCCAGTGTTGCCGAAGTTGCAGCAGCTCAGGAACTCCATATGCTGTGGGGTGGCCAAAAGTGGAAAAGAAAGAAAGAAAGAAAAATAAGTGGTTATCTGCGGAAGTTCCCATGTGGCTCCGCAGGTTAAATGTCCGGTGTCGTCACTGCGGTGGCTCAGGTTGCTGCTGTGGCATGGGTTTGATCTCTGGCCCCTGAATTTTGCATGCTGTGGGGACGGGACAAAAGGGGGTTACATATAGAGGGTGGTGGAGGAGAAAGAAAAGCAACACTTTTTCTGAATTTGAACTTTTAAAGTTTTATATAGCAGAGAAAGTAAATTTAAAAGGAAGCAAAAGTTGATAGCAAATTAAGCTTAACTCTGAGTCACATTGGTAGCGTAACTGTGTTGTTACACAGAGAAAAGGATTATTTCCCCAGGACTTTTGGACAGGGTACTCTAAGAGAATTATCTGGTGGGATATAGTCTAAGGATGAGAAAGAAGTGCAAAGGAATCTTTAGCTTCACTCTGTTTTATAATTAATGGTAGTATTGTTGCTGTGGCTTTGAAACTATGTGTATTGTAGGATAATGCAAATAATTTAATTTTATTTTCTTTTTATGGTTGCCCCCAGTGACATATGGACATTCCTGGGCTAGAGCCTGAATCAGAGCTGCAGCTGCCAGCTGATGCCACCACATCAGATTTGCTGTTGCCACACTTGTGACCTGCACCACAGCCTCTGGCCATGCCAGATCCTTAACCCACTGAGCGAGGCCAGAGATTGAACCCGAATCCTCATGGATACTAGTTGGGTTCTTAACCTGCTGAGCCACAATGGGAACTCCTTAGTGTTTTAAAGTACAAGACTTTCAGTGTAAGAGAAATGAGGTATAAATAGAAAATCAAGGAAGTTCAGGAAAAAAATCCGTCATACCTTTGAATTGGATATATCAATTTGCGCACACGATTTTAAAAGTAAATGTCCTAGGTCTGTGCCCCATAAGGGCCTAGAAGCACTAGGATGGTGACCAATTGTCCCAATTTGCCAGGGACTGAGGATTTCCACAGATGCTATTGTGTTAAAACTGAAAGTGGGAGTTCCCATCGTGGCTCAGTGGTTAACGAACCTGACTAGTATCCTTGAGGACGCGGGTTCAATCCCTGGCTCTGCTCAGTGGGTTAAGGATCTGGCATTGCTGTAAGCTGTGGTGTAGGTTGAAGACTCGGCTGTGGTGTTGACCGGCAGCTACAGCTCCGATTTGACCCCTAGCCTTGGAACCTGCATATGCTGCAGGTGTGGCCCTAAAAAGACCTAAGACAAAAAAAACAAAACACAAAACTCGGAAGTGTTCCAGACAAATCGGGATGGCTGGTCACCTTGACAGTAACAGTGGCAGTACACCTGGCGTCCAGCTCATGACTCCTAAGTTCCATTCTCACAAAATAGATCCAGAGCTCCTCAGAGAAGTGTCTAGTTCCAGTTCTGGGTCAGGGAAAGCACAGGGTGAAATAGACGTTTTGTTGTGCCTGGGTGCAAAGGAAGTGCTTAGGCTGATGCAGATATGTCAGCAGGACTCGGGAGAGCAGGTGAGACTAATCTTCAGGGAGAGAAGTCAAATCCGTGCTTGGCTCTGAGTGCAGAAGAGCAGGAATCAGTTGGAAAGGAACCTGGGGAACTTTGGGGGGGAGGTTGATGAAAATATTCCACATTATGGGAGTTCCCGTTGTGCCTCAGCAGAAATGAATCTGACTAGTATCCACAAGGACGGAGGTTCGATCCCTGGCTTCGCTCAGTGGGTTAAGGATTCGGCGGTGCCTTGAGCTATGGTGTAGGTTGCAGATCTGGCATTGTTGTGGCTGTGGTGTAGGCCGGTAGCTCCGATTTGACCCCTTGCCTGGGAACCTCCATATGCCACAGCCCTCAAAAGCAAAAAAAAAAAAAAAAGAAAATATCCCACGTTATGATTAGAGTGATGGTTACCCAGTAGATACATTTGTCAATATTCATCCCAAAAAGAAAAATGAGTTATTTTGTGGTGCAGTGGATTAAGGATCCGTATTGTCACTGCAGTGGCCTGGGTTGCTGCTGTGGCGAAGGTTCCATCCCTGGCCCAGGAACTTCCACGTGCATAGCAAGGCCAGAAAAAAAAAAATCCAGGAGTACCACTAAAATGAGTGAGCTTAATGTGAATTATTCCTCATGTATGTGATACCTTTATTGTATATGTCATTAATTTTATCCTCATGTGTATGTAAATTATACCTCAATAACATGTGATAAAGTTGATTTCCTGCGAACATCTGCTATAGCACAGGCGTCCTCACCATCGCTTGCATTTGGGTGACTCGAAAGGCAGACAGGAGTGGGAAGGCTTCGTAGTGAGATGAAAGGCTTCACGTGTGCCCGCCCTGTTGGAGGCTGTTGGCACAGAGAAGCTGGAGGCAGCTGGCTAGAAGCAGGGCAGAGTTCCCTTTGTGGCACAGCAGAAATGAATCCGACTAGGAACCATGAGGTTGGGGGTTCAGTGCCTGGCCTCGTTTCAGTGGGTTAAGGATCCGGCGTTGCCATGAGCTGTGGTGTAGGTCACAGATGAGGCTTGGATCTGGCGTTGCTGTGGCTCTGGTGTAGGCCGGCAGCTACAGTTCCGATTTAACCCCTAGCTTGGGACCTTCCATATGTCATGGGTGCAGCCCTAAAAAGCAAAAAAAAAAAGCCCCTAGAAGCAGGGCATCCAGTGTGATTGGTTAGGGGTTGGTTTTCTCTGGTAGGTTCTCAGTTTCAAGTGGGGACAAAAATTAGAGAAGCTGTCAGTTTTTAATCAAGTCTGGGCCATTTTGAGCTCATTGTTGTAGGTTATTTTTTCTCTTCCTGCATTGTTCCTTGTGACAACTATCTGAATTCCTGTGAGTTTGACTTATAGCAGGCTGTTTCAGGGCTTAGTTATCAGAGATAAAAGAATTGGTTTCCTGGGCAGGTTGCGGGTCAGAATTCTTTTTTTTTTTTTTTGTCTTTTGTTCTTTTTAGGGCCAAATGTGTGGCATATACAGGGTCCCAGGCTAGGGGTCTAATTGGAGCTACAGCTGCCGGCCTACACCACAGCCACCGCAATGTCAGATCAGAGTGGTGTCTGGGACCTACACCACAGCTCACAGCAACGCCCGATCCCCAACCCACTGAGCAAGGCCAGGGATCGAACCTGCAACTTCATGGTTCCTAGTTGGATTCGTTTCCACTGCACCACAACGGGAACTCCAGCATTCTATTTTTATATGTGATCTGGCCTGTCTATTTGTATATTCAGTCTTCAGAAGCAGAGGGGTGTTTTTTTTTTTTTTTTTTTCCTCCCCTTTTTTTGGCCATGACCAGGGCATGTGGAAGTTTCTGGGCCAGGGATTGAACTACAGCAGGACCACTGTAGTGACAAGGCTGGATTCCTCAGTCCACTGAGCCACACAGGAACTCTAAGAAGTAAATTTATTTTATTTTATTTTGTCTTTTTGTCTAAGAAGTAAGTTTTAAAAAGACATTGGTGGAGTCCTGTTGTGGCTTGGCAGGTTACGAACCCTGTGAGGATATGGATTTAATCCCTGGCCTCACTCAGTGGGGTAGGGATCCAGTGTTGCTGCGAGCTGTGGTGTAGGCCAGCAGCTGCAGCTCCAATTCAACCCCTGGCTTTGCAGAACTTCCATATGCCACACGTGCAGGAAAAAAAAGAAAGATTGATTAAAAAAATAAAAAGACATAAGAACCAGCTTGAAGAATCTCCCACAGGCCAAATTTAGGGCAATTTTAGCATCAAAAAGAAAATGACTACAATTGCTTGTAAATACTAAATAGGTAGCAATCTGACTCTGATTACACCTGGATTACACTTGACGAGGGCCAGACCAAGCTGGTGCTGTCATTGGAAATGATGATTATATCAGCCTACTCCTTCTCTGGAAATTAGCTATTAAGAGCAAAACATAAGTGTTTGCCCTGCCTTAAAAAAAAAAAAAAAGAAAAATTGTGGTTCCCTCTGGGTAGATGAGGAAAAACTCTTCTTTCTAGTAGGGTGTTAGAAAAAAACTATAGACTGGAGTTCCCGTCGTGGCTCAGTGGTTAACGAATCTGACTAGGAACCATGAGGCTGCGGGTTCGATCCCTGGTCTTGCTCAGTGGGTTAAGGATCCGGATTAAGGATTGCCATCAGCTGTGGTGTAGGTTGCAGACGCAGCTCGGATCCCGCGTTGTTGTGTCTGTGGTGTAGGCCGGCGGCTACAGCTCCGATTTGACTCCTAGCCTGAGAACCTCCATATGCCATGGGAGCAGCCCAAGAAATGGCAAAAAGAAAAAAAAAAAATCCTATAGACCAAATGATGTAATTAGAAAATAACTGTCGTGCAAGTCCTAAACAAATAATTGATCCAGGCAAGGGTTATTAATGGCCTTTAAAACCTTTAGATGACACACTGCTGTGAAAAGGGAGCATTCCTGTGGCACAGAAATTCGGCTCCATAAGGTACCTAGCTGTGAGGAGAACACACTTGTGTAGTGGAGCCATCTAGTGGTCACCACCGGAACCAAACAGTCCCATTTAGAATCTGAAATAGTGGGACAACCTCCCTCCATTCCTCATTGGCGGTTAGCATCAGCGACTTTGTGTTTTTTTGGCTGCACCCTCAGCATGTGGAAGTTCCTGGAGCAGAGACTGAACCTGAGCTACAGCAGCGACCTAGGCTGCTGCAGTGACAATGCCGGGTCCTTAGCCCACTGAGCCACCAGGGAACTCCCAGGGACATTAATTTATTTAGCTTATGGTGTGTCAAATATGGAGATTCCTGGTTTTACATGTACAGAAGCTAAACCAGGCTCTCTGGACTAATTTTCTCTTTCTAAGCTACTGGCTTCTATACTGGCTTACAAACTTTTTCTGTGAGCAGCAGTGCAGTATGCCCACACAATATGTCTAATCTTTCAGATTTAATTAACACTTAAATTTCCTAACCACAATTAAAGCTAATAATGTTTAGTCTTCATCATTTTTGCAGACACCAAGAAACTCCACTGGTACTCTAAAAATGTAAGAAACATATATAATTAGATTTCTATCATAATTTTTACTAGTACTTTTTTTTTTTTTTTAATTTTAGGGCTGCACCCGTGGCATATGGACGTTCCCATGCTAGGGGTCAAATTGGAGCTGCCACTGCCAGCCTGTACCATAGCCACAGCAACTTGGGATCTGAGCTGAATCTGCGACCTACACCACAGTTCATGGCAACGCCAGACCCTCAGCCCACTGATGGAGGGCAGGGATTGAGCCCACATCCTCTTGGATACTAGTTGGGTTGGTAACCCACTGAGCCACAGCGGGAGCCCTAGCACTGGTTCTGAAATGTTCTTTCATTGCATCTCCTTGGACAGAGTGCTGAACACTTGCAGGCTTTGCTTTCTTGTATTGCTTTGATTTAATATTATTTGTCATATACACAAGAAATATATACTAGGTACCTGGCACTGTTGTGTTACATACAGGGTCTTCAGCCCAAACGGTGGCTGTGCAGTTGAGTTCTAAGTATTCTGAATCCTTGGTGGGAGCAGGGAGCAGAGATAGATAATAGAGGTGTGGGGAGCTCAGACTCACTGGCTCTTGGCTTGTCGGTGACTAGGAAATCCCTTCATTAGGAGAAATAAAAGCGATAATTGGAGATAATTTCCCTGTCTTGATCTCCATTCAGGGTAAATAACAGCTTTCTGAAAAGGATTGGCTGTGCCGGCGTGACTAGGCAGTGCCGCCCTCCTTCCAGCTTCCACCAGGGTCTGTGGCAGCGCTGCCCTGCTGGGAGCCGTGTTCCTCTTCTTGCTGCTGGTCCCCTGATTGTGTTTGAGCCATAATGTCTTCAGCTCCTGGGATGAATCATGGCTGGTACAAGGCAGTGTTCTTCGGTTTTGTTTTTTGGCCGAGCCCATGCCCTGTGGAAGTTCCTGGAACTACGTACAACCTTTGCCTGCAACAACTCTGGATCCTTTAACCCACTGAGCCGGCCCAGGGATTGAACCCCAGTCTTCGCAGAGACCAGAGTCACTGATTGTTTTTTGTTTTTTGTTTTTTTTTTCTTTTTTGGCCTCCCCATGGCATGTGGAGTCCTCGGGTAGGGATCCAATCCAAGCCTTGTTTGTGACCTGCAGCGCAGCTGTGGCAGCACCGGGCACTTGAACCCACGGTGCCAGGCCAGGGATCAAGCCTGTGTCCCAGGGCTGCAGAGGTGCTGCCCCTCCCTATCCTGCGGCAGCACAGCGGGAACTCCCCAATGTTTCTAAATACGAGTGCTGTTGGTGTTTTGAGTAAGACAAATCTTTTTGGTGTGTAAAAGTGTTCTGTGTATTTTGGAACATTGAGCATCCCTAGATTAACCCACTAAATGCCTGGAGCACCTCTCTTTTCGAGTGACAACCACAAGGGCTCCCTCTGTATTTCCAGTACTCCTAGATGGGCAGGATGCCCCATGAGAACCCCTGATTCATGGCGGGGGGGGGCATCGTCATGCCCAGTCTTCTTGCAGACAGAAGTGGCCAGTTGACCCGTTCTGGCCAGGACCCGAGGTGGTCTCCTGGGGCCTCTGAGAAAGATTTTCCTCTGTGATGGAAGTGAGGAGAAAGTGCTTCCTCCTCCCCTGTTTTTCTTGTGTCTTAGCCGAAGAAAAGGGAGAGGCGGGGCTGCTTTGCCTGTGCAGTGACCATCTTATGATCATGATGCATCAAGTGGCAAAACAGAAAGCAGCCTGCTGAGAAGGCAGAGTGCAGGGTGGAAAGTCCCTGGATCCTGCACAACACTGTTCTGCTTCCAATCCAGGGATTGCTGGTCGCTGGGCTTTTTGTGAAGTAAAAATGGAAAGTCCTCGTGTTTGAAACCACTGTCCAGCAGGATCCCTGTGAGCCATGGCCAAGCACGTTGACTAATAGTTACAGGAAAAGAGGGCACTTACCTGATAAACAAGTTAAAGAAAACGGAAAGTTACCCACAAAGCTAGGTTTTTCTCAGGACAAAATATGGATATTATAAAATAGGTGCAGAGTTGAATATTCAAATTGTTCAGATGTGAATTGTGTTTCCTTTACTGAAGCCACACATCAAAAGAACTGTTCTTCCTGTGGCATTTTGCTTTATTGTTTGGACATTATGGGATGACTCCAGCCCTCATTGTATAGTGGTGTGATAAAGCAGATCTTTAAATTCCATTATTCACTTCTAGAAAATCGAACTTTATAGGTACACAAATCTAGGTACATTATAAGGCTGTACACCCAGACCCAGGTACATTAAAAATACAAGGGGCTTGGAGAACCTTATTTTCAGAACTTTTCAAAATACTGTTCTGTTGGCTCTGATGCTTGCTAACTTTGTTTAACCTATGGGAGCAACAGGTAAATTCTGTTGGGACAAACACTCGGTGAAACCTCTTTTTAATTTTTAGAAAAGACGTCTCTCCATTTCCCACGAATTACAGACCCACTAGCCCAGGAGACAGTCCATCTGGAAACCACATGCCTGGCCCCCCGCCAAAGAGGCCCATTGAACTGTCGGCAGTTGGAACATTGACTGTGCAGGATCGATGCCTACAGACACCTGTGAGAACGATAGCAGACTTATTTTCATTGCCCTTCCTGCCTTTATTCGCCTCCTGTTTTCCTTTGTCCCACTCATCTGTGTCCGTGGCTGCCAGCCCAGTACAGGTCTTCATCTTTCCTCATGGATGACCGAAACAGCCTCCCAGTTGGTTCCCCGCTGCCCACCAGAACCATCTTGGGCACAACAAGCTAGCCCTTTTCTAACATAACTGAGTGAGGGCTTGTGTGCCCGCAGTGCAGAACGCCAAGCTCTGATAACAGGTGTCTGCAGCCAAGTAAGTTTACTTCCAGGGTGAGGGAGTAGGAGACAAGCCTCAGATCCACTGTCTCTTGAGTTAGGGATGTTTTCAAGGGGAACAATAAAGAGACTGGGATTCGTCATCATCTTGTGACATTTCCGAGACATTTCTTTTTTCCTTTTTGTCTTTTGTCCTTTTAGGGCTGCACCCGCGGCATATGGAGGTTCCCAGACTAAGGGTCTAATCAGAGCTACAGCTGCCAGCCTACGCCACCGCCACAGCAATGCCAGATCCGAGCTGCGTCTGCAACCTACACCACAGCTCACGGCAACACCAGATCCTTAACCCACTGAGCGAGGCCAGGGATCAAACCTGCAACCTCACGGTTCCTAGTTGGATTCGTTTCCACTGCACCATGACAGGAATTCCTCTGAGGCATTCTTAATCGTGGTTTGGGCAGTCAGGATGCGTCCAGCTTACCATTCTCTGGCCAGATAGCCCATGGCTCTGGGGTCTGTGAGCCCATCTTGCCCTGAAGACACAGCCCAAGTTTGTACCTTTTTTTTGTTTTGTTTTGGTTTTTTTGCCATTTCTTGGGCCGCTCCCATAGCATATGGAAGTTCCCAGGCTAGGGGTCGAATCGGAGCTGTAGCCACCAGCCTACACCAGAGCCACAGCAACGCGGGATCTGAGCCGTGCCTGCAACCTACACCACAGCTCACGGCAACGCCAGATCCTTAACCCACTGAGCGAGGCCAGGGATCGAACCCGCAACCTCATGGTTCCTGGTCGGATTCGTTAACCACTGAGCCACGACAGGAATTCCCTGAGTTCATGCATTGATGGTGTCCACAGCAGCAACTTGAGTCCACTAATGATTGTGGTCAACACGGCTATCCCAGGCCTCCGACTCTGGTTGGTTAGTGTTCACTTAGCACAGGATTGAGATTAGAGGGAACAGAAAGAATCGCGGTCAGAGGAGACAAGCAAAGGAATAAAGTTTGGGATAGAGAGATGAGTCACAAACTCTGCAGGGGAGCTCAGTTGTAGGGAGACTGGGTTTAAGGAATACAGCCCTGAAACCTGGCATTTCTGCTGTACAGCACAGGAAACTGTATCCAGTCCCTTGTGATGGAACATAATGGAGGAGAATGTGAGGAAAAGAGTATATATCTGTATGTACACACATATATATATGAATGACTGGGTCACTTTGCTGTACAGCAGAAATTGATAGGACATTGTAAATCAACTATAACAAAAAAATATTTAAAAAAAAATACAATGCTGGAAGAGTTCGACTTTCCATGTTAGGTTCACTAAGCACAACCCCAAATCCCAGGCATGACGTCACAGCAAGGCACACTGGCTGGGGACCTCAGGCCCCTCGGCAGGCAGTCTGGAAATACCAACAGGTGCAGACAAAGCATGCCCCCCCAAAAAAGCCTGCTTCTTACAGCCAAAGACCCAGGCCAGGGGCAGCCCAGTGAGACAGAAAACCTTTACCCAGCAGCCAGTCCCAACACTGCCATCCACTCCTGCTCTGGCTTCTCGTCAAAACCCCGGTGAACCTGGGTGTGGTTAACTGGAGAGACGCCAGGCCTGGATTGCCTCACGACCTGGGCACTGGAATCCGTCATTTAGTACAGCTTTTTCACAGATTGCAAAACGGGAATTGCTTTATAGGGTTCTGGGAAGGAACACCACCTAGTAATGAGCCACAAGCAGCAAGTGCAGACACTGTGCTGCAAAGCCCTAGGTCAAGGCCAAGGCACTGTGGGTTCTTAAGCCACAACCCAGGCCCAAGCTGGGGAGGCAGGCGGGGGTGTGCAGTCAAGAGAAGGGACTGAGGAAGCCCCAATGAAATGAGCTAGAATGTTCCAGTTCAAAGGCGGGCTTCGCCCTCTTGGGGAGGGAGAAGTGCGTGTGTGAGACGTGTCGCCCAGTCGGGAGATCCCAAGGTCTGGCTGGGTTTCTGGGGAGGAAAAGTGACACCGGGGAAGGTATGGACGGAAGGACAAGTGGGAAACAATGGCTAACATTTTGCTGGACGTTTGTACATGGTGTTTCATGATCCTCGCAAGCAGACATCGGGGGAAGTAAGGGCGTGTATTGGTCCTGTTTGACAGATGGGACAGCTGAGGCACAGAGATCAAATCATAGCGCTGCTGACAAGGGGTAATCAAGTGGGAGAGAAAGGAACCTACCGACACTGCTGGTAGGAATGTAAATGAGGGCAGCTACTCTGGCAACCGGTATGGAAGCTCTTGGAGAAGCTAAAAATAGAGTTGCCATGTGATCCCACTGCTGGGCATATATCCCGAGAAAAGCATCATTTGGAAAGATAGATGCACCCCAATGTTCACCGAAGCGCTCGCTGCAACAGCCGAGACACGGAGGCAACGGCGGTGTCCGCAGACCGATGAACGGATCAAGACGATGAGGTGCATACGTGTACCATGATGCGCTACTCAGCCGTAACGAAGGAGATGATGCCGTTTGCGGCGTTTGTGCGTGAACCTAGAGATGACTTTACTGAGTGGAGTAAGTCAGGCAGAGGAAGACAAATGTTACACCACCTCCCTATGTGTGGAATCTAAAAAAAGACACAAAAGAACTCATTTACAAAACAGGAATACACTCACAGACATATAAAACAGATTGATGGCTATCAAAGGGGGAAGGGAGGGTGGAGGTATTTGGGAGTTTGGGATTAACATGTGCACACCACCTACCATCTATAAAATAAGTAACCAGCAAGGACCTACTGCATAGCACAGGGAACTATACTCAATGTCTCATAATCTTCTATTAGGGAAAGGAACCTGAAAAAGAATCTGAGAGTACGTACATACGTGTGTGTGTGTGTGTGTGTGTGTGTGTGTGTAACTGAATCACTTTGCTGTACACCTGAGATTAACATAGCATTGCAAATCAACTGTACTTTCGTTTTTTAAAGAAAAGAAAAAGAAGAGGTAATCAACTTGGATGAAGTTAAGCTGATTTCAGAGTCCACTCTTTTTTTTTTTTTTTTTTTTTTTTGGCCTTTTTGTCTTTTTCTAGGGCCACACTTGCAGCATATGGAGGTTCCCAGGCTAGGGGTCGAATCGGAGCTGTTGCCACTGGCCTACGCCAGAGCCACAGCAATGCGGGATCCGAGCCGCATCTACAACCTACACCACAGCTCACGGCCACGCCAAATCCCTACCCACTGAGTGAGGCCAAGGATCGAACCCGTGTCCCCATGGATGCCAGTCAGTTTCGTTAACCACTGAACCACGACGGGAACTCCAAATAGTATGAGATTTAGCACTTATACTTCAGTCAACAATGACAGTTGTTATAAAGTACAGCAACGACCTCAGCAGTAAACTAGCAGCTGATGGGCTAAGAAATTATAATATCAAGTATTTAAAATTAAATTTACGGAGGAGTTCCCGTCGTGGCGCAGTGGTTAACGAATCCGACTAGGAACCATGAGGTTGCGGGTTCGGTCCCTGCGCTTGCTCAGTGGGTTAACGATCCGGCGTTGCCGTGAGCTGTGGTGTAGGTTGCAGATGCGGCTCGGATCCCGAGTTGCTGTGGCTCTGGCGTAGGCGGGCAGCTACAGCTCCGATTAGACCCCTAGCCTGGGAACCTCCATATGCCACAGGAGTGGCCCAAAGAAATAGCAAAAAAAAAGACAAAAACAAACAAAACAAAAAAAAAATTAAATTTACATTCAAACAACTATGGAAAGTTCTCATAAGAGAATAATTTTATTTATTTTGAATAAAACTTCAGATTTATGGAGTTCCCATCCTGGCTCAGACTAGGAACAATGAGGTTGTGGGTTCGATCCCCGGGCTCACTCAGCAGGTTAAGGATCCGGTGTTGCATGAGCTGTGGTATAGGTTGCAGACGCGGCTTGGATGCTGCATTGCTGTGGCCCTGGTGTAGGCCGGCGGCAACAGCTCCAATTAGAACCCTAACCCGGGGACCTCCATATGCTGTGGGAGCAGCCCTAGAAAAGGCAAAAAGAAAAAAAAAACCCCAAAAAACCCTTCAGATTTGTTCTTGAGTTTCAAAAGCTCATGCGGTGATAGTGCTATTTGTCTTTGACCAAATCTTGATCATAACAATTGGCCATTTGGCATTCGACTAAAGTGTGCATTGAGGAGTTCCCTGGTGGCTCAGTGGGTTAAGGATCAAGCATTGTCACTGCCATGGCATCGGTTCCATTCCCTGGCCTGAGAACCTCCATGGGTTCAGCCAAAAAAAGAGTGTGCATTGATTGCATTTCCAGATCCCTTAGAAAGTGACAAATAGAATTACCATTATATTTCTTAGTATCCTGTGACTATTCATTTATATCTTAGGATGTATTACCATCACCAGTTATAGCATCATTTATATGTATATATAATATATATGGATTTTTTTTGCATATGATAGACACCTGTGAAATACTAAGCCCATTTCCTCCTCTTCCTTGTCACAAAGGTAAGTACATGGTCCTGCTTCTCTTATAGTCAGACGTGGCCATGGCAGTGAGTTCCAGAAAATGGTAAGTGGGCAGAGGGCATGTGGGTGTTTCCAGGCTGGGCACGTTACAGTCTTGCCCATTCCCACCTGCCAGCTGATAGAGAGGAAGGCGGGGAACATGCAGACTGGGTAATGTAAACCCTGCAGAGGCGGGAGTTTATCTGTAGGAGCAGCTGGTGCTACTCTTATTGAAACTCTTCTAAAGGAATTTCAAGAAGCACTTGAAAACAACTCAGGAAGCCATCATATGTGTAAAAGCATCTAAATTGTGACTTTGTGTACTTCTTTTTAAGTGTCAAAGTCACGTCTGGGCTGACTGGGGACCAGGCGTTCCTAGGCAAGAAGGTGGCATCAGCCAAGGTTCTCCTCCAAAATCTCCACCGAAAGGACTCAGGGGACAGACCCATGGGGGAAAAAATCCACATTAGTTCTGGAAATCTGGGAGAATTTCTGGTAGGTGTAACATTGATGTGTTGCCATCACATTGAGCAACCGTGACTCATAGGATGTTGTCATAAAGTGACTTCCTTCTTGTCCCCAGCTGTGTCATTACACTGGCCTGCTGGGCTTATTTTTTCTTCACCGCTGGGCCAAAGGCTGGCCCCATGACTTCTCTTCTTTTTAATTCTTAGGTAATAAAAAGTCATATAGTCTCTTGAAGTCAGAACACAGGCACAGTCTTTCATGCCCCGTCCTATGTCATAAAACTCTAATCTAAAGCTAGGAGTTCTTGGAGTTCTTACCATGATGCAGTGGGTTAAGAATCTGACTGCAGTGACTCCGGTCCCTGCTGAGGTGTGGGTTCGATCTCTGGCCCGGCTCAGTGGCTTGATCTGGTGTTGCCGCAGCTGCAGCTTAGATTCAATCCCTGGCCCCTGACTTGAGAACTTCCATATGCCAGGTGTGGCCACTAAAAAAAAAAAAAAAATTAAAAAAGAATGAAAGATTTGAGACTTTTCCTTCAGCACAAGCCTGTAGGAAGCCAGTAGCCTGCATTGGGAGAAAGCGCCAGGAAGCTTGTTGCTGTTGTTTCTCTGGTTGGTCTTTTATTATTATTATTATTATCTTGAAAAAAATGCATTGAAGTATAGTTGATTTACAATATTGTGTTAATTTCTGCTGTAGAGCAGAGTGACTCACTTTTACCTGTGCGCATGTCCGTTCCCATATAAATGAGCACAGAACACTGAGTAGATGTGCCTGTGCTGCCCAGCAGCCTCACTCTGTTCCGTGCTTCCTTTCTTAGCAGCTCCCTGTGGCTTCTGACTTCTCCAGGGATTGAGCTGGGGGAATGTGGAGGGTCTGGTATGGTGGGTGGGGGCGAGGTGGGGTTCGTGGGGGTCTTGACGACCATTGTCTTGCCTGGCAGTTGTTTAAAGCGGACACTTTTTTATTTTATTAAAATGTGATTGATGCACCGTGCGGTGCCAACGTCTGCGGTACAGCAAAGCGACCCAGTCATACATACATATACCTTCCTTTTCTTATGCCGTCTTCCCTCGTGGTCTCTCTCAAGAGGCTGGAAAGAGGTCCCTGTCAAAGTGGACTCTTTCTCTCTTGGTTTTGGAGGCCGTCCCATCACTGAGGATTTTTCACCCGTTCAGTCTGAGAACGGAGGCGCTGCGTCATGTACCGGGGAAACTCAAGCGGAGAAACGCAAATGTCTGCCTTGGACTCGAAAAGTTCAGGCTGAACAGAACAGAAAACCAGGCCAAAGAAAAGTCACGTTTTAACAAAATGGATATTATGTCCCAAAGATCAGACATTTAAGCACAATTTCCAAAGGGCATTCACAGAGTGGTTTTCCATTTAGCACTAAGAGAAGAGAGTCTTATTCTGTGCGATCAAAAAATTGGGAGTCAGGAGTTCCCATTGTGGCTCAGCGGTAACAAACCCCATTAGTATCCATGAGGACACGGGTTTGATCCCTGGCCTCAGTCGGTGGGTTAAGGATCTGGCGTTGCCCTGAGCTGTGGTGTTGGTTGCCGACACGGCTGGGATCCTGCGGCGCTGTGGCTGGGGCCTAGGCCAGCAGCTGCAGCTCCGATTGGATCCCTGCCCCGGGAACTTCCATATGCCACAACTGTGGCCCCAAAGAGACAAAAAAAGAGAAAAGTCGGAGTCACACAGACATAGGAAACCACCATGTGGTTACCAAAAGAGAAAGTGGGTGCGGGATTATTAGGAGGAGGGGATTAACATAGACCCACTACTATATGTGAAAAGAGATAAGCAACCAGGAACCTACTGTATAGCACAGGGAAACTATAGTCAGTATTTTGTAATAACCTATAATGAAAAAGAATCTGAAAAAATGCATCTGAATCATTTTGCTGTATACCTGAAACTAACACAATATTGCAAATCAACTATAATTCAATTTAAAAAAAAGTTGGAGTCAGAATAAAATATCATATACTTACCTTAACCAATGCGTGTTTTTGGCCATAGCCAGGGCCTGTGGAAGTTCCCTGGGCAGGGACTGAACCGGAGCCACAGCAGTGACCTGAGCCACAGCAGCAACCACACCAGATCATTAACCCATTGAACCACCAGGGAACTTCCAAGAATGTATTTTATTTATTCACTTATTTATTTTTGTCCACACCCGGGGCACATAGAAGTTCCTGGGCCAAGGATTTAATGCGAGCCAAAGATAAGACCTATGCCACAATTGCAACACCACCAGATCCTTAACCCATTATGTTGGGCTGGGGATCAAACCCGTGCCTCCACAGCCACCCAAGCTGCTGCAGTCTGATCCTTAACCCCCTGTACCGCAGCGGGAACTCCCCAACGATGCATTTTAAATTAAACCATGCAAATGCACGTTTGTTCAGTACTTTTCAGATGAAGAGCTATAATTAATGATGCATTGCCTATGATTTCCATTTTCAGTTCTCTGAAGTGGAGTGTGAACTTAAACATCTAAACAGCAATCTAATCCTTTAATTGTTTCATGATTGTCCCAATGTCATATATTTGTTTTGCCCACGGCTAATTGAACAGTGATTATTTTTAGTTGCTCACTTTTATCAATTCTTCGCAAAGCATTCGATTTAGTTTTCATTAAAATAATTTAATTCTTTTCACACTCATATTTTATCAGTTGATACAGTACTTAATGACATAATTTCAATTACTAGTAAAGAAGTAAAACTAGGCATGAATCTGTTTTGGTGGCAAATACACCTGACTCTTGCAAGCATCCGGCTCAACTGTTGGGGGCAGTAGAGAGTGATCTGTCTCTGGTCATTCCTGCGATTGGCATCTGTCCGAATGCTCTACAGAGAACAGCGGGAGAATGTCTGTTAATCTGGAAAGTTGTCGATGTGGACTGTTCATTAAAAAGCTTCCACCATAATTATTCTGCCTGGAAAGGCTGGGTAGATTGGGAAAAGCATGGACCCTAGGGTCAAACAGATCTAGGTTTAAATCCTGTATTATTTGTTTTTCTCATTCAGTGACTTTGGGAAAATTACCTAATCTTTTCCTTTTCTTCTCTTATCTTTTTTGGCCACCGCCTGGGAGTTCCTGGACCAGGGATCAGATCCCAGCGCAGTTGCGAACTACGCTGAAGCTTCGGCAAAGCAGGACCCTTAACCTACTGCAGCAGGCAGGGGATTAGCGCTCCAGAGATGCTGCTGATCCTGTTGCACCACAGCAGGAGCTCCTGCTTAATCGTTCTGAATCTCAATTTCTTTATTTGTAAAAATTGGTAAACTAGGCATGAGAGTTAAGCAAGACCAATTGGTAAAGATTCTGGTCTATAGATGCTCAATCAGCAGTAGCCGTTACTGTGCTGGGGGTGTGGTGCGTAGTTGTTTTCTTGTTGGTCTTCCCCAGTCTGGTTCACTGTCACATTTCCCCACTTTGCCCAATGCCCCAGTGTTTTGCTCGCAGCTGCTCCCAGAGGACATGAGTAATTCTTTACAACTGTGTTTACCCTTTTGATTCAGTAACTTGTGGGTAATGATGTTAGTATTTTTTTTTCCTCTCTATTTTTTGGCAGGTACACAAATTCTTTCCCAGATTGTTGTCATCATTCAGCTTAACTTTGCTCCAATTGATCAGTTTTCTACAACTATTTTTCTTCCTTCCTCCCTTCCTTTCTCTCTTTCTCTTTCTTTCTTTTTTTCTCTCCTTCCTTCTTTCCTTTCCTTTCCCCTTCCTTCCTTCTTTCCTTCCTTCCCTCCCTCCCTCCTTTCTTTCTTTCTCTCTCTCTTTCTTTCTTTCTTT
Organism: Sus scrofa; assembly: GCF_054392235.1. Lineage (NCBI taxonomy): Eukaryota > Metazoa > Chordata > Mammalia > Artiodactyla > Suidae > Sus > Sus scrofa. The sequence continues at coordinate 7,697,591 of NC_139383.1, forward strand.
CTTTTTCTTTTGGCATGCCCATTGCATTCAGAAGTTCTGGGACCAGGGACTGAACCCATGCCACAGCAGTGGCCCAAGCCACAGCAGTGACAACACTGGATCCTTAACCCACTGGCTGCCAGGGAACTCTTTTTTTTCCCAACTTTTTTTTTTTTTCTCTCTTTAGGGCACCCGCAGCACATGGAAGTTCCCAGGTTGAATCGGAACTGCAGCTGCTGATCTATGCCACAGCCACAGCAACACAGGATCTTAGCTGCATCTGTGACCTACACCACAGGTCATGGCAACGCTGGGTCCTTAACCCACTGAGCGAGGTCAGGGATCAAACCCGAATCCTCATGGATACTGGTTGGGTTCATTACCACTGAGCCACCACGGGAACTCCCTAACCAACTATTTTTTCTTAATGACATTTCCTAAGAACGTCTTTCATCTCCCTCAGAGAGGCTGTCTGTCTTGCTACTAAGATTGTAAGCTCACCAGACCAAGCTGCAGGCTGGGACTGTATTGAGGCTGAGAAGACTTGACCATGGGGGCGCTGGGGTATGACCATGCACCGTGAGCGAGTGCCCAGTGCATCCCACCAGGCCCTAGACATCTCTCATCTTCTTTTGAATTCTTCTTTGTCTACTGTTCCAGTCCACAATTTTGCCTTCCATGGTCCGGCATCCTTTGCTGGCCAACTCACTCAGTTTGGTGCTTTTGTAATAGTTTTACCTCTAGGACAGTGGTTCTCAATTAGGGGTGACTTGACACCCAGGGAACATTCGGTAATGCTGGAGACAATTTTGGTTGTCACAGCCAGAGGTGGGTGAGTGCTACCAGCCCCCAGTGGGTAGTGGCCAGAGGGGCAGGTAATAGCCTACAGTACGCAGCCCCCACGGCGGAGAGTTGTCTGGTCCAGAATGTCAGCACGTCTGGGCATGAGGTCAGACCTCCTGCTCTCTTGGTTCTGGCTTTGACCTAGACTCCAGTCTTTTGGGGGTGGCCTCAGGTCTGCCTGTCAGCATCCCCAGACACCACTGTCCTTCCTGGGTGACAGGTTCCACAGGACAATGACAAAACTCCGGGGGGTGGGGACAATGGCTGCTTCTACACTTAGCTCCTCACAGGCTTCGTACCCAGAGGACCGTCCATGTGGATCGTTTAATGAGTAACAACAGAACATGGAGGTTAGGAGTTTCCGTCGTGGTGCAGTGGAAATAAATCCTACTAGTATCTATGAGGATGCAGGTTCGATCCCTGGCCTCGCTTAGTGGGTTGGGGATCCACATTGCTGTGGTTGTGGTGTGGGCCAGCAGCTGTAGTTCTGATTTGACCCTTAGCCTGTTGAAATTGTGGTATAGGTCGTATCTGTGGCCCTAAAAAGCAAACAACAACAACAACAACAACAACAACAAAACAAACCAAAAAAAACCCCTGGGAAGGTTAAAGCACCTTTGAAATCCTTTCTCATCCACCCTCCAACTCCAACGAATGAATTCCCCAAAGCCTGGACCAGAGATGGAGCAGCGTGCTGGGCAGGCTGTGCAGGTTTGGCAGCTTTTCCCACCGGGAAATACTTCTGGGAGAAATAAGAGCTGTCTCAGGTTTTCACAGGCTCCATCCTTCCCCACTTTGCTCCCCCCTCGTGCCCTTGGAGCAAGAGAGTCTTGGGACTTATGCACCTGATAACTTGGGGGTGAACCTGGCCAGCAGAGCCCGCTTCCCATCAGGACATTCTGAAGGTGGGGGCACCAGCTGGGCTTAAAGGGAGCATGAACCAGGCTACCCTGGAGGCTGCACAGCTGATGAAAGGAATATTCGCTCAGATAAGGGAAGGGGGGTTGGGGGGTGGAGCAGACAGAGGCTCCTTCACACCTGGGTATACCTGGGCCGGGGCAGGGGGTAGGCTACAGAGAGCTGGTTGGAGTGAAGCTGAACCAGACAGGGCTCCTTTACAGCCCCCCCCCCCAATATGTGGGGGCCATTCTTTTTTTTTTTTTTTTTTTTTTTTTCTTTTTAGAGCTGCACCCACAGCATATGGAGTTTCCCAGGCTAGGGGTCAAATCGGAGCTACAGCTGCTGGCCTACATCACAGCCACAGCAATGCCAGATCCAAGCCATGTCTCAACCTACACCACAGCTCATGGCAACCCTGGATCCTTAACCCACTGAGCAAGGCCAGGGATCAAACCTGCAATCTCATGGTTCCCAGTCGGATTCGTTTCCACTATGCCACGACAGGAACTCCTCTTTCTTTCTTTTTTTTTTTTTTTCAGTTTTTTATGGCTGAATCTGCTGCATGTGGACGTTCCCAGGCTAGGGGTCAAATCAGAGCTGCAGCTGAGGCCTACGCCACTGCCACAGCAATGCCAGATCAGAGCCGCATCTACTACCTATGCCGCAGCTTGGGGCAATGCTGGATCCTTAACCCACAGAGCAAGGCCAGGGATCAAACCAACATTCTCATGGATACTAATCAGGCTTTTAACCCGCTGAGCCGCAGTGGAACTCCAGAGCCATTCAAATGAAGCTGAGCCAGGAGTTCAGTTCATTGTGGCTCAGCAGGTTATAAACCCAACTAGTATCCACGAGGATGCGGGTTTGATCCCTGGCCTCATTCACTGGGTTAAGGATCTGGTGTTGCTGTGGCTGTGGCCCAGGCTGGCAGCTGCAGCTCCAACCTACTGGTCTGGGAACTTCTGTATACTGCAGGTGTGGCCCTAAAAAGCAAAAAAAAAAAAAAAGAGCTGAGCCAGGCCAAGGGAGAACCCACCTCTTCTCTCTCAGCCCTTGACTGTGGCTGGAGCTGGTGTCACCTGTACCTGGGGCCAGATGACATCAAAATGGGACCAACTGAGAAGGACCACCCCCCGCCCCAGGGCAGACTCCTCTTTCCGCCCTGCAGGAGGGGCAGGGAGGAGGGGAGGGCCCAGGTGGGAAGGAGACCTGTGATTAAACACTCCAGTAGCTGACACTTAGATAACCAGATTGGATTACGGAAATCACCAAACTGCTGTATTAGTTTGCTTGGGTTGCCATAGCAACATACCACGGTCTGAGAGGCTTAAACCACAGAAATTAATTTTCTCAGTCCTGGAGGCTAGGAGTCTGTGATCAAGATGTTGGCAGGATTGGTCTCTCCCCTGGTCTCTCTCCTTAGCTTGCTGACAGCCACCCGCCTGCCATGTCCTCACATGGACACACATTGGCCTGTGTGTGTCTGTGTCCTTACCCTCTTTTTTTTATTGTTTTGGCCATGTCCATGGCATGCATAAGTCTTGTGCCAGGGGTCAAACCTGCGCCACAGCAGTGACAACACCGGATCCTTAACTACTGAGCCACCAGGGAACTCCCTCCCCTTCTTTTTATAAGGACGTACCACACTAGTTTAGGGCCCACCCTGATGCTCTCATGTTAACTTAATTACCTTTCAAAAGGCTCTGTCTCCAAATACACGGTCACCTTCCGAAGTGGCTTCAACATAGGAATTTGGGGGGACACAATACAGCTCGTGACAACTGAGTTGAGTTCTAAACTGATCTGGGACAGGACCAAGGTGTTTGTTCAGGGGGGACTGGAATGCCCAGTCCCGCGTGGAGCCTGAGGGCTTCTGGTTTGTACAGACCAAGAGGATACTCTTCAAACTCAACACAAGAGGACCTGATGAGCCGCCTTTCATGAGTGACCACAGCAGCTTATATGAACACAGAGCCGACTAGTTCTTTAAGCTGCATTAATATTAAGGCAAAAATACCTAGAGGCTTATTTCGCATGATTTTAACCAATTTCCCACCAGGACCAGTGCAGATGTCAGCCAGCAGCACCAGCGTAGGGGATGTGGCCAGGATGAGGAGTATTCTGGGACATACCTGAGGTGGGACTCAAGTCTGTACTGTTCTCAGTGGACCAGCTTCTGGGGTGAACCTCCATGGTATATGAGGCCACGCCTCCTGCATCCTTACTCTGCTCCCTCAGCGTGGACCTCATGGTGGGGATGCAGCCCCTGGCACATGCTGGCCAGGAGTCACAGCTGGCCGGAGCTCCTTGCGCTTGGTCATTGCCCCCAGTGGTCAGGGTCAGTTCAGCTTGGATGGCTCTTGAGAGTTATTCTTAGAACTGTGCCCACGAACTCAATCTCTCTCCGTGATAAATCCTGTGCTGTAATGACTAACAAATCCCCCCCCCCCCCACCGCCACATTGAATGGATTGCCCATGTTTTCTCACCTGGTGATGGTTAATTTTAGGTGTCAACTTGGAGGATGTTCTGGATGAGAGTAACATTGAAATCGGTGAATATTGGGGCAAATCAGAGGGTCCGCCACAGTGTAGGTGGGCCTCGTCTAATCAGTTGAAGGCCTAAATAGAACAAAAACTCACCTCCCTCAAGCAAGAGGGAATTTCCCATCAGATTGCCGTCAATTGGAACCACACCATTGGCTCTCTTAGATCTCCAGCCTGCTGGTTCACACTGCAGTTCTGGACATGCCAACCTCCATAATCGCATGAACCATTTCCTTGTAAAACGTCTCTTTCTCTCTCTACACCTCTCATTGGTTCTGTTTCTCTGGAGAACCCTGACTAATAGACCTGGAGCAGTGTTGCAGTGGCTTGTTCATTCTGCTAAAGGGGCAGATGTTGCATAGCTTTTTGTTTGTTTGTTTGTTTTTTGTTTTCACTTTTTAAGGCCACACCCATGGCATATGGAAATATTCAGCCTAGAAGTTGGATTGAAGCTGCAGCTGCTGACCTATACCACAGCCACAGCAACACCAGATCCGAGCCATGTCTGCGACCTACACCACAGCTCACGGCAACATGGATCCTTAACCCTCTGAGTGAGGCCAGGGAGCGAACCTGCATCCTCATGGATACTTGTTGGACTCATAACTGCTGAGCCACCACAGGAACTCCCGTAGCATGGGTTTTATGGAGGCATCTCCTGGACTCTAAATAGGAGACAGCCTTTCACTTCAGCCTTCCCCCATTCTGTCCTGGTTTCCCAGGCTCATGTCCAGCAAGTCTGATTCCTCCCACACACAAGAGTGGGAAGAGTCGGTTGGGTGGGTTGGCGCCGAGAGCAGCCCTAGGAAGCTGGGTCTTCACTGAGGCTAAGAAGCAAATGTGATTGAAGAGGCAAAGACTAAGGGAAGAACAGAGGACCAGTTCAAGCTTTTGGTCCAAGAGCTAGGTCCTCGGTCATATGCATGAGATGAAGCTGGAGATCAGTCAAGAGTTGGGAAGACAAGAATAATCTAGGAAACCGCACGGGACAAGTTTCGAACATTGGGCTGCAAGCAAGATAGGGTTGAGCTCAATTTTACTGGGTGCAAGGAATATGGCAGATGGTGTGGCGGCTGTTTAAGGGCAGAGCGATGTGTGTTAACAGAGCAACACATTCGAAACCCAGCTCTGCTGCCTGCTAGCTCTGTGTGTGACCGCGGTCACGTCTTGCTTACTATCTTTGTGCAAATAAATAAAGCAAGCCAATTTATAGAGATGCTGTGAGAATTAAGAGAGGACGTGGAGCTTGAGACCTAGTAGCTCAGACATGTCAGTTCCCTTTTCCCTTTACGGATACAATCGACCGACAGGGGACTTGTTCAACAAAACACTTCTGTCCTGAGCTGACCTTCCCCTTTCTTTTCCAGTAGTTAACGTGTTCTTTGAGGAAGCAGCCGAATTATAATTCACCTGATGGGAGTTCCCATCCTGGCGCAGTGGAAACGAATCTCACTAGGAACCATGAGGTTTCGGGTTTGATCCCTGGCTTCGCTCAGTGGGTTAAGGATCCGGTGGTGCCGTGAGCTGTGGTGTAGGTCGCAGATGCAGCTCAGATCTGGTGTTGCTGTGGCTGTGGTATAGGCTGGCGGCTACAGCTCCAATTAGACCCCTAGCCTGGGAACCTCCATATGCCTCGGGTGTGGCCCTATAAAAACAAAAGACAAAAGACAAGAAAAAAAAAATTAACCTGATGATGTGGGGAGGTGGGGAAGCACACTTTGAAACCTTTGTTGACAATGCCACAACCCCGCCACCACTTTCTCATTTAGCCTGGATCACGGGTTTCTTCTCAGCAGTTTGAATACCACTTGTGGTCTTATCAGGAATTCCAATTATGCAAAGGGAAAGTTGCTACAAGAATTCTTTTATTTTTATTTTATTTTTTATGAGGCTAGTGAAAACCTTTTGATTGTATTATTTTTTAATGATTTTTATTTTTTCCATTATAGTTGGTTTACAGTGTTCTGTCAATTTTCTACTGTACAGCAAAGTGACCCAGTCACACACACACACACATACACATGCGCACACACACATATATACACTCTTTTTCTCACATTACCCTCCATCCTGTTTCATTATAAATGATTGGATATAGTACCCTGTGCTATACAGCAGGATCTCATTGCTTATCCACTCTAAATGCAATAGTTTGCATCTATTAACCCCAGACTCCCAGTCCATCCCACTTCCTCCCTCTCCCCCTTGGCAACCACAAGTCTGTTCTCCAAGTCCATGCGTTTCTTTTCTGTGGAAAGGTTCATTTGTGCCGTATATTATATTCCAGATATAAGTGATATCATATGGTATTTGTCTTTCTCTTTCTGACTTACTTCACCTAGTATGAGAGTCTCTAGTTCCATCCATGTTGCTGCACATGGCATTATTTTATCCTTTTTTATGGCTGAGTAGTATTCCACTGTGTATCTATACCACATCTTCTTAATCCATTCATCTGTCAATGGACATTTAGGTTGTTTCCATGTCTTGGCTAAATAATTCTCATTTAAATACCTGCCTAGATAAGATTTGTAATACAAGGGGTGAAAAGGAAGAGAGGAAAAAAAAGAGAGAATGTACTTAAAGTCATTCCATTAATAGCGCTGATAACCAAGCATGTGCAAATATGTTTCATAGAAGGATATATGGCAGAGACTGCAATTCTTCAATCCACTACTCATTTTCCCTTTAGATAAAGAATTCCACATTTTTTTAGACTGGAAATGTGCACAGCTAAATGACTATATTTCCCAACCTCCTCTGCAGCTAGGCACAGCTTTTTACTTAAATGCTTTTTATTTTAAAGAAATTTCTTTTTTCTTTTAGGACCTCACTGAGGCATATGGAAATTCCCAGGCTAGGGGTCAAATCAGAGCTGCATCTGCGACCTATGCCACAGCCACAGCAATGCTAGATCCTTAACCCCCTGAGTGAAGCCAGGGATTGAACCCCTATCCTCAGGGACACTATGTTGTGTCCTTAACCTGCTGAGCCACAACGGGAACTCCATCTTCTACCTAAATTCTGAGTGGAATCTGTTGAGTCTGCCATAAAGGATCTGTAAACAGGGGACAGCTGGGACCCACCTTTTGTCCCTCTTTCTTCATGGAAAGGAGGTGAGATGGTTGGTGCTCTAGAAGCTATTATAGATCATGAGGCAAATGAGGACAGAGATGGCATCTTGTTGACATCATGGCACTGTCACCCCAGCCCTAGACTACCTGCTCCAGATCTCTTTTGCACGAGGGAATACACTCCTGTGTTTGAGACACCGTGGGTGGATCTGTTAGTAGAATGTGAATGCAAATAATAAATGGCTCAAAATCATTTCATCTTAACCCACGTTTTGCTTCCTCCAGCCAATATGTTGGTCTAGACTGTGGCGGGTCTGCAGATGGCTGTGAAGTAGTCTTGGGAAGTTTATGGAAGGGAAATTCCTCATAGTGGTGCCCTGATGTGGCAGGTGACCTCCTGAGCTGGCTGGAGGCATCTGGGACAGACCCTGGTCAACTATAATCCATCTCCTTGGGCCAACTGAAGGAGTACTTCTTACAGTGGTCAACTACAAAAGAAAAAGAGGCCTGTTTATGGAGTGTAAGAAATTTCTCAGTACCTGCTGTACCCTCCCCCCACCCCCGAACCCTTGGTCTCAATCCCAGTTGCTCTCAGAGTTGGAGTAGTCTTCTGGAAGGATGTAGCTGAGGCAGATATGATGTTAGAGTCACTTTTACTTGACTGCAAATGTCACTTTTCGACACCCCAATCTTTACTGCTTGCTCAAAAGGGCATGTCCTGGGGGTGTGTGTTAATTTCAATCTCAAAGTGTCATCATTTGTTCAAAGAACATCGATTCAGCCTGATGGGGCTCAGTCTCCTTAGAGTGATATTTTGTTCTTACTAGAACTAGCCCTTTTATTAGTGACTGATCTGTCACTGAATTCTATTGTTTCATCCTGCTAAGTGGCCCGTTTTTCTGGTTCCTACAGCTAGTACCCTAAAATCGGCTCTGAGTATCTCATGCTAGGATTCTTGCAACAGCTTTCTAACTAGCCTGTGCCTCTAATTAAGGTGCAGACTCCCTTGCCTGAAAAACTATTTTCAGTGTGCCTCATTTCAGCTAAAATGCTCCTCAGTTTCCCATTACTAAGCACATGTTTGAGATTTATTTATTATGGCCGCACCTGAGGTATACGGAGGTTCCCAGGCTAGGGGTCGAATGGGAGCTGCAGCTGCCGGCCTACACCACAGCCATAGCAACATTGGATCCAAGCTGCGTCTGTAACCTATGCCATGGCTCATGACAACCCCAGATCCTTAAGCCATTGAGTGAAGCTAGTGATTGAACCTGCCTCTTCGTGGACACTATGCTGGGTTCTTAACCCACTGAGCCACAATGGGAACTCCCTATGTTCGAGTTTTAAGGACATCTGTCACCTGGTCCCAACCTGAAATGCCTCATTCCTCCGATCACATACCCTTACCTTCACCTGACTATCAGCCAACCCCACCTTCTTGCTGTGAAGCCTTGCTCAGTGGTTCCCCTTTGCTGTCCCCTAGTCATGCCAAAGCCTAGTCATCCTTGGGTCATGGGTGGGGTGAGGGTGGAAGAAAGTAACTGACATCCTATTCAGCACTTTTTAATCTGTTTCCTTTTATATTATTCTGTTCAGCGAAGACCCAACTCAGGCCAGTGTAAAGCCTTCCTAACTTCTATTCCTAGCTTCTATACAGGGAGGATTTACACAATGCAGGATTGTTTTTTTAATTGTTGACAAAGCACTTAATACTTGGAGCTCATTAGATATATGACACCTCGCAGGAAAGACTCCTCCGTTGTACTTTTATATTCTCCCAAAGACGCTCAAGACCTCGCTGCTAAGGCTTAATAATCAAGACAGTATGAATTCTGGATTCTAATCCAGACTCTTTCACTTACTAACGGTGTGACCAGGACAACTTGCCTAACTTCATAGAGTTTATTAACAGTTGCCTGGAATCAATGATACCTACCCTAAGGGTGAAATAAATATAATTGTAAACCATGCAGCTCAGTCCCTGCCACATCCTGGGTGCTCAGTAATACTATTATCAGGCCTGGCGGAGGTCCCAAGGTCAGTTTACTCGGAAAGCAAGGTCACTCTGGGCAGTGGTTGGAGGGGCACTGGCCCTACATCTTAGCAGCGCCAGGGCCGGCCTTCCAGGGGGACCTTGCCCTCTGGAGCAGGTCGCGTGACCCAGAGGCTTCCCCCCCACCGCGGTGACAGGGAAGAAACCGGGACGCTAGTGCAGGAGCACAACGCCCTTGCTTGTCCGCGGGCAGAGTCCCCCACCTGCAGGCCCTGCAGGGCCGCGCCTTCGTGCGGAGGAGGGGGAGGCTTAGGGCCATACCATCTCATATGAGGGGGGGACTGCGACCTTCCATTTGGCAACACGCTCGGAAGCCCGGCAAGAAGGGGCACCACGTTCGCGCGGCAGCTGGAAAAAGTGCAGGTGCCCCAGTTCTTGCGTCCCCTGAGCCCAGAACGCGGGTGCGGCGCGGTCGGGCAGAGCCCGGGGCTTCCCCCCCCCCCGCCCCCGGATTGGAAACGGCGGAAACAGGGGGCGGGGCCGAGGCGGGCGTAGGGGGCGGAGCCACGGCGGCGGCTATGTCCTTGTAGCGCGGCTCGGGACACGAGTTCAGCCGGTCGGTCCGAGCAGCCCGGCGGCTGGAATTCTGAGGGTCCAGCGGGCGGCGATCACCATGTTGTGCAGGGCGGCGTGCAGGTGAGCGCCGGGCAGCGGGAGCAGCCGGGACAAGGCCCGCCGAGCCGCCCGCCCGCGCTTCTGCCTCCCCGCTCGCGCCGGCCCCGCGGCGTCCAGAGCACTTTGGGGGCCCAGGCGTTACGGAGACGCTGCGGGCGGCCGGGCCTCAGGGCAGGTGTCCGCTGAGCACGTCCAGGTGCCGCCGAAGCGCTGGACCTCAGCGTTAATTTAATGCTTCCAAGACTGGACGGCTAGCGGGCCAACGATAGGAAGGCCAGGGTGCGCGGGTCCTTCCAGCCGGGTCTGCGGAGACGGGCACGCGGCTGAAAGGGAGCTGCCCGCTCGAGCAGATCCGGCTGTTTGCTTTCTTTCCAGCTCGAGCAGGAATCTGGTGCCGGCTTTGGGGGTCCTGGGTTCCCGGCAGAAGCACACCCTCCCCGACCTGCCGTACGACTATGGCGCCCTGGAGCCGCACATCAACGCCCAGATCATGCAACTGCACCACAGCAAGCACCACGCGGCCTACGTGAACAACCTGAACGTCGTGGAGGAGAAGTACCAGGAGGCGCTGAAAAAGGGTAGGTGCCCAGGGGCCCTGCTTTGAGAAGCTGGCTGCGGGGAAGGGTGGCCGCGAGGCGTGTCTCGGTACGGAGATGCCCCTCGGTTCGTAGAAGCGCTTCACGTGTTTGTGCTTTGACTCAGGGGGTGGAATTCACGTGGGGAACATCGGTTGCCTGGGCAACTGAGACAGGCTCGCGTCGAATTGCTATGATTTGCAATTTGCTGAAAATATAATAGGGAGTATTTTTGACAAAGAGCGCAGGTGACAAAACCAGTAATGCGGAGACTTTTTTGTGCTTTGCGTCAGGGGGTTATGTATGGGGCTACTGGGTTTTAACGTTTCTATACAAAAGAGTATTTCACTTTCTTAGCTAACAGTCGTGGTTTGCACGAGGGAAATAATTGACAGCCCTGTTTCCAGGCTGTATGTATGGCTGAAGCTACGCAGTTACAAGTGTATTTTTTTCTTAAATATGTCTTTATTGAATTTCAGTTCTGTGGAATTCGTCGAGTAAATTTTAGACAGTGACATCTTTAAAAAAATTATTGTCTTGCAGTTTCGTTGATTTACAATGTTACATTAATTGCCGCTCTCCAGCGGAGTGATTCACTTATACACATACATATATTCTTTTTCATATTCTTTTTCATTAAGGTTTATCACAGGATATTGAGTATAGTTCCCGTGCTATGCGGTAGGACCGTGTTGTTTCTCCATCCTGTGTATAAGAGCTTGCACCTGCTGACTCCAAACTCCCAATCCCTCCCTCCCCAACTCCCATCCCCCTTGGCATGTGAGTTTGCGAGTCTGGTTTGTAGATCACTTCTCGGGACGGTGACATCTTGCTGACTGGGGGCATCTAGTGGAAAAATGCAGTATTTCAGCCTGTGCATGACGTAGTTAAGTAAACGAAGAGAAGAGGAAGTTACCATGTTCTGGAAGATTTTCCTGTGACCCTCAGAGGGACCTCAAATTGGGGAAAGGAAGGGTTTGAGTCCGGGAAAAGGCTCTATGATTGAGGAAAAAAACAAACGCGGGAAGAATGTGGTAATAGGGAGGGGATGGGTAAATCCCAGTTGTGAAAGTATTTCCTCCGTGACAGCAGCTGACAGCCCCAAATCTTTCTCTTCAAGAGTTTACAAACAGCTTAATCTCAGCCCTTTTCTTGTGCAATCAAAGCTTCACTTGTTTAATGAAAGCCACTTAAAAAAAGGTTTTACTATGTTTACAAGGTTTTACATTGTACTGTGTTGCCTATTATTATTATTGTAGTTATATTTTCTTTATATGTATATATTTTAATGTAATATTTATTTTATCTATTTTATTATTTTACATTAAGTTATTATTTCTAGAGTTTCCTTTAGAATATATTTAAAAATCATTGAGTTAAATTTTCATGTTTGAAAATTGTGGAAAAAAGAATATAAGGAAAAGAATATTATTAATCTTACCTCATGTGTCATAAAGACTTTTCAAACAAAAATACTTTTATCATATTCAACAGAGGGGAAAAAAAACTGATATGAAACCAAAGAAACTGTTGAGCTTCAGGAAAGTTTTTTTTTTTTTTTTTTTTGCCTGTTTTTTTAGCGCCACCCCTATGGCATATGGAAGTTCCCAGGCTAGGGGTCAAATCAGAGCTGCAGCTGCTGGCCTACACCATGGCCACAGCTTATGGCAACACCAGATGCTTCCCCACTGAGCAAGGCCAGGGACTGAACTTGTATCCTCATGGATACTAGTTGGGTTCATAACCCACTGAACCACAACAGAAACTCCAGAAACGTGTTCTTAAAAGCAGATATTAAACCCCCCAAATTTCTATTAAAATTAAAAAATGATTAAATAAACTTTTAGAGATTGAGATTAAACTAGTTCTCAATAAACATGTTTCTTTCCTATTAGACATATTTAGTTATCGTTGACTTATTAAAAAACAACATAAAGCCAACAGTTATTTTTAGGGTGATTCCTCAAGAAAAATTAATAAGGGAAACACTGATCTGTAAGAAGATTATTTTCTAAACATAGCAAAATTCGACCTCTTATTTATTTATGTATTTTTGGCTGCGGCATGCGGAAGTTCCTGGGCCAGGGATTGAACCCATGTCACGGCAGCGATCTGAAGCACGGCAATGGCAATGCCGGATCCGGATCCTCCTGAACCCACCAGGCGAACTTTGCGGGAAGCTCTGAAAGTTGACATCTTGAACAGAACTCTCAGATTAGCTGTGTATTCAGATGGCGCTGGTCCTCCGTCCTTGTGAATGGCTAACAAACCGGATGTTCGTTGTTTGAGAAAGCGGCGTTTCTTACGTGTGTTCTGTTCTCACAACACAAGTAGAGAACTTGTGCTACGTCAGCTCCCCAAGGGCGGGGCCGCCAGGGGGGCTCTGTGCCCTTCACTTTGCCTCTTGGTACCTTGTGAGTCATAAGCATTTATTACTGAATAAGGGAATTCCCATTTTTCCTAATAGTTCCGTTAGCCGGCGGTGTCTGGAAGGCACAGGAAAAAATATTTTGCCTATTTGTTTGGCAAGTTGGAAAAAACGGCTTCACTATGACCCTCTTTTGAAGTATAGATGTCAGAGTTGTTTTTTTCCGTAGAAACTCCATTCCGGGTTGGTGAGGGCCTGCCTCGTGGGAGGCGGTATGTTGGGCTGCGGGCCGTGGCCACGCACAGCGGTCCTTGTCCCCCCTGGAGCTTCCCTTCTGGCCGGGAGACAGGAACAGGAGCACGGGTCGAATGACAGGGGAAGTGGGCTGGGAGGGGGCGGTTGGAGGAGCCTTCGGATGAGGTTGCTGTTTCAGTGGCGCCTTGAAGGGGCGACGGGGGAGCGACCCGTGGGCCCCGGTGCAGAGTTCAAGGTGATGACACAGTGTTATTCAACCCCCGTAGTTCAGCGCAGGCCACAGGGGTCCGTGGCAGCCCTAAGCTGGGAGGCCACCGTGGCTGGAGCTGGGTGCCCTTCTGCACCTGGTTGGGACGACGTGGGGATCATGCTGAGAAGAGTTGCCTGGAGGGGTGCCACGGTCACTTGGGGCTGTAGGGGAGCCCCGTGGCCCCTGTGTGGAGAAGAGACCTGGGGGGGGGTGGAAGCAGGAGATTGGGGGGGAGACGGGGCCCCGATACGGGAGGGAGGGGCTGCTCCAGAGGCAGGAAGGAGGGACGAGGTTCTGGATGTTTCTGGAGCTGCTCTGCCGGTGCATTAGCGGCTGGGTGGGTTGTCGGGGGTGAGAGGAAAGGAGTGAGAAAGAAGCGGGGTGTGGGAGGGACCGTCCTGAGGACACGGCCGGCCCTCGCTGAGATGGGCCAGGCCGCGGAGGCGTGAGTTTGGCGTTGAAAATCAGGGGCTCAGCTTTGAATAAGCTGAGCTTTTTGTGAATGTAGCATCGAAGTCCGTCTAGGGAAGGCCGGCTGAGCAGTTGTCATGCAGTCTATCCGGACCGTATATTCCCCAGCATTCCACTGTTTTCTCTCTCTGTTCTCGCAGTTACGTCATTTACTGAAATCTTTTCTATTCAAGGAAACGGAGTTCTCTGAAGCCCAGGAGTGAATTTTCTGCTAGCTTTACCACCCTTACGAGCTTCTCTCTAGTTGTTTTGCACATTCCTAATTAAACTGAGGATCCACTGGGACAAAAAAAACCCTGGGAAGGGTTTTTTTTGTTTTTTTTTTTCCATAAAATCTGAAATTGTGAAATTTTGGGACCAATAGGCATGTTCAGATAAGCTGGTCCAACTGTCTGAAATTTTACAAAGAGAAAAAATAGTGCATATAAAATGGATGAGAAAAGTGAGTATTCAAAAAAAATGTGTTTGCATTTTAACTTTTCAGGTGATGTTACAGCTCAGGTAGCTCTGCAGCCTGCATTGAAGTTCAACGGTGGAGGCCACATCAATCATAGCATTTTCTGGACAAATCTGAGCCCTAACGGTGGCGGGGAACCCAAAGGTTGGTTTATTGCTGGGGCAACCTGAGCTATGCTTTGTGCAAGACAGGGATGACTGTCCGTTTTCTTAAGTTACCTTCATTCTCCCCGAGGTATCAGAATGGCATGTCGTTCATATAGCAAGGAGCACAGCAATATCGTAACTTTCACAGGGGCCGCACAGAATGGAGTTGCCCGCATGGAGTTATATCATCAGATTTGACACACACACACACACACACACAAACATCACATACGGTGTTGCCTTTTGGTGAAAATGTGCTGTACTTTAGGGAAAGACTGAGAAACGTAGTTTTGAGAAAAGACAGCATTCACTTCCTGGCTCTGGGCCCTGGGCTAAGATGCTGAACCAGCCTTGCTTTCTTCATCTGTGCGACGTGGGGATAATCCTCGGGCTGTTTTGAAAACGGAATAAGTTTTCATAGAATAGTGCCTTTTGCTCTTATTTTACTCCTCTTCCTAACTGATAAAGTCTGTGGTCCCAGAAAGTTAGGTTTTCCAGGACAGCTGCAGGTAGCAAGAGGCCAGAGCCAATGGTCTTGTTCACTCTGCTTGTTTACTTGGCTTCTGTGTATCCTGTGGAGGCCTCCCCATCCCTGGGAGGGTATGGGGCATAAAAAGAGCTCTGCCTTGACTCTGTGTGTGTGTGTGTGTGTGTGTGTGTGTGTGTGTATGTTTTAATAGCCGCACCTGCGGCATATGGAAGTTCCCAGGCCAGGTGTCCAGTCCGAGCCACAGCGGGGTCCTGCACCACAGCCATGGCAACATCGGGTCCAAGCCATATCTGTGATCTATGCTGCAGCGTGCAGCAAATCTCACAGAGACTACATCAGGTTTTGAACCTGATGAGCCACAAGGGGAACTCCCTGTGGTATTTTTGTTGTTGTTTTGGTTTGACAGATGGAAGTTCCCAGGCTAGGGGTCGAATTGTAGCTGTAGCTGCTGGCCTGTGTCACAGCCACAGCAACACTGGATCCACGCTGCACCTGCGACCTACACCACAGCTCATGGCCATGCTGGATCCTTAACCCTGAGTGAGGCTGGGGATTGAACCTGCATCCTCATGGATACTAGCTGGGTTCGTTACTGCTGGGCCACGACAGGAACTCCATTTGAAACCCATAGAGTAAGAGCAGTGCTATTTTAGGTGATGTGCTCAATCTAGGATTGTATATTCTGTGTTGCTACAGAGTGAAAAGCGTGATAGCTCGTGTTCAGTAATAGCAAAATCACTCTTGGTTGATTTAAAATTTTTTTTTGCTGTATCATATGGTAGTTTCTTTTTAAATTTTTAATTAAAGTATAGTCAGTTTACAATGTTGTGTCAGTTCTTGCTGTGCAGTAAAGTGACCCAGTCATATATATATATATATATATATATATATATATATATATATATATATTCTTTTTCTCCCATTATCTTCTGTCACGGGTGGTTGGATATAGGTCCCTGTGCCACACAGCAGGACCTCATGGCTTATCCATTCTAAATGTAATGGTTTGCATCTACCAACCCCAAACTCCCAGTCCCTCCCACCCTCCACCCCTCCTTTTTAATTTCGTGAGGTACCTCTGTACTGTATTGCACAGTGGCTGCACCAGCTTACGTTCCCAAACACGGCACACAAGGGTTCCCCTTTCTCCACATCCTCACCCACATTTGTTATTTCTTGTATTTTTGATAATAACCATTCTGGCTGGTGTGAGGCGATTTGTCATTGTAGTTTTTTTTTTGTTTTTTTTTGTTTTTCTTTTTTTTCGAAATCACTCTTCTTAAAATGATAGAATTGAGATAGGAAAGATCTAGGCTGCCTTGGAGAAGAAGCGAGTAAGGACCATAACATTTTATTCCCAAACTGAGATCGAGTAGGTAGAGTCCCAAGGAAAATTTTCTATTTAGCTAATGAAAAGTATTATTTCTTTCCTTGTGGAAATAGCCCAGTGAGTGAAGAAATCCCGGTTTTAGTCACGAACATGTGAATTAAAATCGTGAGACCTTTGACCCTGGTGTCAGGGCAGGAGTAAACACCGGGTGTTGTTTGTTTGTTTGTTTGTGTTTTGTCTTTTTGCCTTTCCTTGAGCTGCTCCTGCGGCATATGGAGGTTCCCAGGCTAGGGGTCTAATCAGCTGTAGCCACCGGCCTGTGCCAGAGCCACAGCAACTCGGGATCCGAGCCGCATCTGCAACCTACACCACAGCTCATGGCAACGCCGGATCCTTAACCCACCAAGCAAGGGCAGGGATCGAACCCGCAACCTCATGGTTCCTAGTCGGATTCGTTAACCAGTGCCCCACATAGGAACTCCTAACACCGGGTTTTGTAGGCTCCCTGGGTTATGTAGTGTCTTCTCTATGTTGTCTGGTTGTCTCTTGGGCTGTACAAGACAAGAATACTTGAATATATGTAATAGAGTATTTTGTCATGACGGTTGCAATCTGTTCACTTGCGTGTGTGTTTTGATATTTTTAATTTTTTATTTTTCTAAGTTTTATTGAAGTATAGTTAATTTACAAGGTTGTGCTCATAGCTGCTCTGGATATTTTTTAAATAGGGGAATTGCTGGAAGCCATCAAACGCGACTTTGGTTCCTTCGAAAAATTCAAGGAGAAGTTGACCGCTGTATCTGTCGGCGTCCAAGGCTCAGGCTGGGGTTGGCTCGGTTTCAACAAGGAGCAGGGCCGCTTGCAGATTGCCGCTTGTTCTAACCAGGATCCCCTGCAAGGAACAACAGGTCAGGTTTGAGAGTTGTTGCGGGTAGATTCGGGAGAGATGGTCCCCTGTAAAGTGTCTGCCGTGAGGTGAGGAAGACGAGTAGTGTTTGAGCCTCTCCTGGACACCTGCTCATTTGAGCCGAGTGACTAGGTGATACCCAGAGTCCCGGGTAAGCAGAAAGGCTGTACAAGTCCTTGATATTTTGTAAAATTGGCACATGTGATCTTACAGATTCGTTCACCAAGTATCGTTTCAACAGACTGCTTCGTATAAGAGAATTTCCACATCAGCTTATGTAATTACACGCACTAAAATAAAACACTGAATTAGGTAAAACAACACGAAGGAGGAAAAGTCTGACTTCCGCCTCTGCCGAGCACCTGTGGTCAGACCTCAGGTTGCCAGACCTCTGCCTTTCCCAGGGTCTTGGCAGAGGAGAGCTTTGGCGTAGACGCCTCAGGCCGGGCCCGCCACTCCCTTTTCCGTGTTGAGCCAGATGCAAGTGGGAGCTCTGGAGGAGGTGGCCCTGAGGAGCCCGCGGTCACTAGCCGGCTCTTTGGTGTGAGGTGACAACAGCAGTCCGCAGTAGGGCTCAGCTGTGTTTCCTGCTTCTGCACCTGTCAGGAGACTCGCTCCTGGGACTCCCTGCCCTGGAAAAATTCAGATTTAGCCAGAATCTAAGCAGGTCTTTTGGGAAAGTGAAATGCCACCGATTTGGGAGAAGCGGCAAAAGATTTGTGAGCAAGGAGCGCTCTAGAGATTCCAGCACCTGACTGGGAAGGCTGTGGTCGGCAGGTGAATCCTAGTCACACTGCCTCCCCTCCTGCTTGAGCAAAGCCCTGCTGAATAATACTAAGTGGACATTGTCGCAGTTTATTTATGGGAAAAATCATGTATGTTGTTGCCTTTGACACACCTCACAGCTGGTTGAGGACTACTTTCACGTGAGAGCTTTCTTAAAGGAATGTTTTGTAGAGTCATTTCTTCATTTACATGATTCAATTGCTGAAAACAGTGTGTCTTTGTCTTTATTCTTTTTTTTTTTTTTTTTTTTTTTGTCTTTTTGCCATTTCTTGGGCTGCTCCCGCGGCATATGGAGGTTCCCAGGCTAGGGGTCCAATCGGAGCAGTAGCCACCGGCCTACGCCAGAGCCACGGCAACACGGGATCCGAGCGCGTCTGCAGCCTACACCACAGCTCACGGCAACGCCGGATCGTCAACCCACTGAGCAAGGGCAGGGACCGAACCCGCAACCTCATGGTTCCTAGTCGGATTCGTTAACCACTGCGCCACCATGGGAACTCCTTTGTCTTTATTCTTACTCGCTTTTCCTCATGACCTTACTCTTTTTACTAGTGTCGCAACTGCTGTGTATTCTCTCTTACTGACCTCAGCGCAGGGGAGCAGAGCAGCTTTTTCACACCCTCTCCCCCAAGTGCTCAGCACCTTTGGAAGCGCCCCCCTGTCCCGCCCCAAAGAGAGCCCACCCTTACTGAGACCCCTAGTAACTGAGACCTGGTTCTTGGATCAGTCGGTTGATGTTTTCAGAACAGCTATTAAAATACGTGGGTAGTTGATTTTCCCACTTCCCATGTATCACATTGTCTTCCAAAGAGGAGAGTTTAAAATCTCTCCATAGGATGTTTGCTTGTATGCAGAGTTCCTGTTGATGCAAGAAACGGAAAGATGAGGATGAGAAGAGAGCGTTGCAAAGGGCGACTGGCGTGCGTAGGACAGTTGAAGTTTGACGGGAGCGGGTGCAGGGCTTTGGCGGGACAGTCACAGTTTCTCTTCTTTCCCTCCTTCCCAACAGGTCTGGTTCCGCTGCTGGGGATCGACGTGTGGGAGCATGCGTATTACCTTCAGTATAAAAACGTCAGACCTGATTACCTGAAAGCTATTTGGAATGTAATCAACTGGGAGAATGTAACTGAGCGATACACCGCTTGCAAAAAGTAAAACAGCAGCCTCACACCGAGTACATCAAGCTCTTTGGGGCTGTTTTTGTAGGAGCGCCGAATACCGCAGGGTACCAATAAGCTGCTCTATTGTAGTGTTTCTGAATGCGGCTTGTTCAGGTATTTGATAAACACAATGTAGTGCCATGAAGAATTTCTTTTAAAATTTGATTATTAGGCAACTGTTTGAAAATGTTAAATGCTTCGTATGATGTTGTCTTTCGAATGTTTTCCTCAAAGAGTGGAAAGAGCCAGGAGGTTATAAAACCATCCCAAACCATCATAAAACCATCAAAAATGTTTCATCCCTCTACTGTTGGGGCCTCTAGGGAAGGCTTTCTAATCCTGTTCTGTTGCAGTTACAGAAAATCTAGTCGTTTGCCCCAGTTGTTTAATAATAAAATATTAAATTTATTTCCCAAGGGAAATACTCAGTTTTCTATTGAAAATTGCTCTTTTTGTAAGTAATTCTCTGTCCAGTATTACTTCAGGCAGGTACCACCCAGTGGTCTTTAGTTACTTAGAAGTGATCACATGTTTCCCAGGGTTAACACTATCCATTTTGTCATTAAAAATATATAACTTGTTTGCTAATGAGAATTACTTTATTATGAGAAGGAGATGGTAGTACCTCTGAATTTTTCTGTAGAGAGAAAATAAAGACTCTTGTGAAATTTTGTCCTCACATAGAGAGATGTGTGCTGTCTAAGTGCTCAGAACGGACCGAGTGGGGCCTGGTGAATCAAGATCAGTGGTAGGGACGTGGCCTCGTCCACATCTTCTGGCCGGGCACTTGTCCCACGCTACCACCCGCATGGCCGGTTCACAAAGCATCCTTCTAAGAGCACAGGCTTGGGCCTGGTCCTGCCTTCCCGAGTGGTGAGAGACAGATGGCTCCTGGACGTGGTTGGGCACATGCCACCCTCAGGACATTTCTTTTTCTTTCTTTTTTTGGGGGGGGTTAATTTTTTTTTTTTTTTTTAAGTATAATTGATTTACAATGTGGTGCCAATTTCTGCTGCAAAGTGACCCAGTCTTTTAGAGATTGATTTTGAGTTATATTATCCCCTTCGATGGTTCTCTTTTCTTCTAGAAAATGTCCAGTCACTGTCAAAGTTTTATGTGGTTTCGTTTCCCCAGTAAAGAGGAAACGACATCCCTAATGCAGTGGCACAGCTGTCAAAGGATGCTCCTGTTGACTTCCTGCAAGTGGAGCTGTCCAGAGGGCCTCGGCTGGACTTGGTGTCACATTGGTCAGGCCTTCGTCTTCCTCCTCGTTGTTAATGGCCGTATACTTTTTATCAACTGGACATTTCCTCATTTGTTTTACAGCTCTGTTACTGAGTATTTTGTTTGTTTCTTAGTGTTATTATTACAAACAATGCTGTTCCGAGCAACCCACATAGGTTTTACCTTCTATTGGAATATTTTCTCTGTATAGGTTTTAGTCTTAAACCAATTTAGTAATGGGGAGTTTTCCCCAAGTTTATTTTTTCACTGAAAATTTTTCCTCCAACTTTTATTTTCCTTTTTTTTTTTTTCCTGGAAAAATGGAGTAACCTAGCAGTTTCAATATTGAAGACTGAAGTTTTTAAAAAATTGAAATTCAAGGCACTTATCTTTTAGAATTCAGTTAGCAAAGTGTTTAGGCTTTCTGGGTTGGCAGCAGTGTTAAAGAGACTAGTGGTACCTGTGTGTTTATGCTTGTGGGTTGAAAACACCTCAGACTCTTTGGTTGCCATCCTTCACATACTGCAGTAAAATGGCTTTCGTGAAGTGCAATATGGGAGTCACATGACTGCTGCTTACATGTATCCTATATTCACATATATATGCCCATGTATAAAAAGGCAGTCACGTGGCTGCTGCTTACATATATCCTATATACACATATACATGCCTATATGTAAACAAAGCAGTGAGCTCTGTAAACAGACCGTTGAGAAAAGTCAGACCTTTTGAATAGGAGTGGTCTTTTAGATTCGGGTTTGTACTGAACTAACAAAGATACGCAGAGACTACTGACTTTTATAAACCTTTTGAACTCTCGTTAAGCCTTAAGATTAAACAAATTCAATGTTGAAATTTCTGTGAGGCTCTATTTTTGCTTTGATTGTACATTGAGGACAACGGAAAGTTCCTGGCTTCCACTAAGGTTTTGGATTTGAAGAGACTAAGCTAACATACAGAGGAAAGATTTCCATCATGTGGCAGAAAATGAGACCCTAAGATTCTGTTTAGCCTTACTTTTCATAACAGAAAAGAAACAGAAAAGGTAAAACAACCGTTTCTTCTGGAAAGAGCAGGGATGGTTCACCCAGGAAGGATTTTTGTGACTGAATCGGCAGTGCCTGTTCTATTTACAGATGCGCTGCAAACACTTTAGCTGGCAGTGGGGGCCTCTGCAAAACAGTGTCTGTGATAATTAAACTCTGATACCGAGAAATGACCGCTTTATTGCACACCTCAGATTCATGAGTCTAAAGTGAGATGTGAATTTCTATGGAGTACTTTTAAAGAGTGATACCAAAAATCATAAAATTAAGATTGATGTTTGTTGTCAGTTACATAGGTATAAATAAGTAGGTATGAATACAAATTGTATTTCCTCTTTTAATTTCAGGGGAGCTGTTGTTTGGGAACACAATTGGGTAACTGTCATTTTCAGTCACACTGATGATACCAGCAAGCTAATGTCCTGTCTTTTAGGATATGCATGGTACATGCTAAAAATCCTATAAGGTCCTGGAGAGCTTTCATTTAATTATTCATTAAAGAAGCATTTATTTTCATATCGTTAAGTGTGAAGTTTTTTGATTGTTAATAAAAGAATCTGTTAATCATCAGAGGAGGTCGTGTGTGTCAAAACATAAGTCTTTTTTTTTTTTTTTTTTTTTTCAACTGCATCTGTGGCATATGGAAGTTTCCTGGCCAGGGATTGAATCTCACCTGCAGCTGTGGCGTAGCTAGATCCATAACCCACTGCACCAGGCCAGGGATTGAACCCATGTATCCATAGCAACCTGAGCCACTGCAGTCAGATCCTTAACCCACTGTGCCACAGCAGGAACTCCAAAACATACACAGTCTTACAATGCTTGTATCTTTTTTTTTTTTTTCTTGGCATGTGGAATGGTAACCAGAGCCACAGCAGTGACAACAGTCAGTCCTTTACCCAGTGAGCCTTCAGAGAACTCCCACAATGTTTTATCATTTTTGCTGTAGGAAAGGAATAATGATAAAGTTTTTTTTCATAAAACCCAGAAGGCATTTGAGTTCTATGTCCAGTCATATCTGTAGTAACATCACCTGATAATATAATAGCATTTTATAAACTAATTTATAAGATTGTAACATCTTAGAACATTAACCAAACAATATTGTCAACTGTGGAAAAAAAGAAGTAATTAGATTATTATCACAAGTTGTGTTTACATTGAGTTCTCGTCTGGTGATATTTTAATCACTCTGGTTTTGGAAAGTGCGACATGACCCAGTGCAGCTTTCCCTGGACCTCTGGTAGGGCTAACCCTAGAGTTAAAATCCACATGACTTAGGGTTGGCCTCTGACCAACTGTGAATCGTGTAGTATGATATGTGGCTGTGGTGTAGGCCGGCGACTGCAGCTCTGATTCGACCCCTAGCCTGGGAACCTCCATATGTCGTAGATGTGGCCCTAAGAAGACAAAATTTTTTTTTTCTGTGCAGAGTTCATGTGGCTCAGCTATAATGAACCCGACTAGTATCCATGAGGACTCAGGTTCGATCCCTGGCCTCGCTCAGTGGATTAAAGGATCTGTGTGATGATTGGTCAGCGTGGCTTATTCCAGTCCTTTTCCTTTCATGTAAAATGATGGGTTTGGGAGACAATCTTAGGTGCCAATTCTAGCATTTTATGGATCTGTTTGTGTGTTGAGTAAAATTATAGTGGCTAAACACGTCTTGGTGATATTAAATGGTTGTGTCATTTACAACAGGGGTTCAATTTATATCCTTAAAGTTTCTCCAACTAATAGCATCCTTGTTGGTAGTGCTCTCAGCTGGCCTGTCAGTGGCTGGGGCTCACAGAGGAAGCCAGGAGGAAGAAAACGAAATGAGTATTTAGCCCCTGGCCCCCATCAGCACTTAAGGGATGTGGACAGCGGGGTTCATGGTAGCGCCCCACGGTAGCACCCCATGATAGCACTCCATGGGGGGAGGGCCCTGGCACTGGCGTGGGGCTAGGCTGCCTCAGTTTATCTCGGTTCCGTCACTCTGTTTAAGGTAAATGCTAGTTGCTATATGGAGGAATCCTAAATGAATAAGTTCTAGAAGTTATTTCTCACATTAAGCTCCAAGTACCTGATCTGGCCTATACTCCTCTTAGTGATTCACATACCAGGCTTCTATCGAGCCCCACGTTCAATAAATAGCTTCCAGGGCTCCCGTGTGTGTCAGCAGTGAGCTGGATGCTCGGGGGGTGGGGGCATGGAGAGCTCTCACGGGAAGTTTTATGGTCTGGCCACACGTCACTTCTACTCCCTCGTCATTGGCTAGAATGCAGTCATAAAGCAACACCCAAGTGCAAGGGACACTAGTGGGAAGCATAGTCTCATGTGCCCAGGACAAAGAACCCAGCTAAGCTGAGCAGGTCGCCAGGTCGCCTCGCTCAGTACAATGTGCCTTTCTGGACCCCAGATCTGTGTTTCCTTCTTATTTTTCTAATTTATTTATGTGTGGCCATGCCCACGGCATAGGAAAGTTCCCGGGCCAAGGACTGAACCCTCGCCACAGAAGTGACATAAGCCACAGCAGTGACACTGCCAGGTCCTTAACTGCTAGGCCACCAGGGAACCCCTCTTTGTTATTTTTAGAGCACTCAAACCCTCTCCAAGGGAGACAACCCCAAGACCCGACTTCAGGTAAGATACAGTCCTCATCCTTAGATTGATTTGTGGCTCTGCATGATCTGGTGACCTGTGAACCGAAACACTAGTGTATCTGCCCGACTATCCCATTTCAACCCAGTATGAACAGAGGTGCATGGACAGAGGCTGACATAAAAAGTCCTGTTAAGAAAAGAGAGCAGAGGGAGTTCCCATTGTGGCTCAGCGGGTTATGAACTCAACGAATATCCAGGAGGATGTGGGTTCGATCCCTGGCCTCACTCAGTGGGTTAAGGATCTGGCGTGGCTGTGCGCTGTGGTGTGGGTCGCTGACGAGGCTTGGATTCTGCATTGCTGTGGCTGTGGGGTGGGCTGGCGGCTGCCCAGCTCTGATTCAACCCCTAGCCTCCTGGGAACTTCCATATGCGGCAGGTGCAGCTCTAAAAAGACAACAAAAACTTCATCTACATGATGTGCATGAGGTTCGCACTCCATGGGCTCCGTGAAGATGATGGGGGCTACCTCGGGTGGGACTTCGTGAGACGGCACAGCAGTGAGAGCTAAAGAGCCTGGATCCTTGCATCGCTGCTTGGAGGAAAGATCCCTGCCAACCAGAAACACTTACAGACTTTACATGAGTGAAAAAAACTACTGTATGGGAGCCATTATATATTTGGGGTTTGTTGTCAAAGCAGCAATTTGTTACCCAAATTAATTCAAACATTAGGTTCTTGAAGCGGGTGCTGCCCCAGCAAAAAAACTGAAGCAATGTGACATTGGCTAAGTGGCCAGTGAGAAAATTGTTATCGGGAGCTGAAAAGATGGAAAGCCGTGTTTTCCGGTGGCAAATCAAGGGGTACAGCTGCTT
Source organism: Sus scrofa (assembly GCF_054392235.1). Classification (NCBI taxonomy): domain Eukaryota; kingdom Metazoa; phylum Chordata; class Mammalia; order Artiodactyla; family Suidae; genus Sus; species Sus scrofa. The sequence goes on from NC_139383.1 coordinate 7,722,522, forward strand.
CCTGCAGTAAGCTGAAAGGCACAGCCACTGAAGGTCTAGAATGTTTCAGAAGAACCAGACTGACCCTGCTTACCTCTTGGCTCTTATCTCTCCCTTTAGCAAGATATCACAGGTGCCTTCAGGAAAGAACTGATTGATCTGCAAACAGAAATGAAAGGGAATATAGTTCAGAAATTAAGAACCCAACTAGGATCCATGAGGACTTGGGTTCGATCCCTGGCTTCGCCCAGTGGGTTATTGCCATGAGCTGTGGTGTAGGTCACAGACATGGCTTGGATCCTGCATTGCTGTGGCTGTGGTGTGAGCCAGCAGCTGTAGCTCTGCTTGGACCCCTAGCCTGGGAACTTCCATATGCCATGGGTGCAGCCCTAAAAAGCAAAGCAAAGCAAAAAAAAAAAAAGTAAGAGATATAAGACTGATAAAGGCTTTGCGTAAAGGCTTAAGACTCAGCCCCAAAGCAAAGATGAGCCTAGTTTTTTTTTGTTTTGTTTTGTTTTGTTTTGTCTTTTTGCTATTTCTTGGGCCGCTCCCGCGGCATATGGAGATTCCCAGGCTAGGGGTCTAATCGGAGCTGTAGCCACCGGCCTACACCAGTGCCACAGCAACGTAGGATCTGAGCCACGTCTGCAACCTACACTACAGCTCATGGCAACGCCGGATCCTTAACCCACTGAGCAAGGGCAGGGACCGAACCCGAAACCTCATGGTTCCTAGTCGGATTCGTTAACCACTGCGCCACGACGGGAACTCTGAGCCTAGTTTTAACTACCTTTAACTCAAGGTAGCTGCTATTACATTCATGTGGTGAGGAAACAAGACTAGAAATCGCGCCACATCTAGCAGATCTAGGAAAACATTTTTCATTGTGGATCAAATTTTTACTGTGGCTACTGGCACATAAAACTAGCTGCAAATGTGTTAGAAACCCACAAGTTTTTAAGAGAATTGTATAGGAAAGCAACAGTAGACATAGACTTAAAAAAGTCTTACTATTTGAGTTTTAAAATAACCTTCAGACCTGTCAAACTTCTGCTGGGAGAAATCAGGCCTTGAAAGCTATGCACAGTCCAAGCAGAGGAAACAGCCCGTGACCTCCTCAAAATGAACCCCCGAGAAGGCAACACAGAGCCTCGGACGGCAGAGCCACAGTCATGAGAGCTGTGGACAGAGGAATGCCTCCCAGGGAGCAGAACTGGGGTGTCATCAAGGGACTTCTCTCCCACCACCTGATGCCTACCAGGTACCAGTGAATTTCTCTCTCTTTTTTTTTTTTTTTTTTTTCTTTTTAGGGCCACATTCACGGCATATGGAAATTCCCAGACCAGGGGTTCAATCGGAGCTGTAGCTGCCAGCCTACGCCAGAGCCACAGCAACTCGGGATCCGAGCCGCATCTGTGACCTACACCACAGCTCACAGCAACACTGGATCCTTAACCCACTGAGCGAGGGCAGGGATGGAACCTGAGTTCTCATGGATACTAGTTGGGTTAATAACCTGCTGAGGCACGATGAGAACTCCTAATTTCTGATGTTTTAGACTTAACCACCAAATCTTAAGGAATAGGATTTCTTACATGCACCACAGTTTATTCATCCATCCACCTACTAAATGCTTCCCAGGTCTGGCGATTGTGAAAAGAGCTGATAGAAACATCTTTGGGCACATTTGGGTGTGGATACAGATTTTCAACTCAATCGGGTAAATACCAAGGGGAGTGCTTGCTGGATCAAATAGAGTGTGTTTAGTTTTGTAGAAATGGAGTGAAAACAATTGACAAATAACTTTCGTTAATTTTTTATTAGGGTATAGTTGATTTACAGTGTTGAGTCAATTTCTCCTGTACAGCATAGTGAAAACAGTATGGAGATTCCTCAGAAAACTAAATAAGAACTACCCTATGATCCAGCAATCCCATTCCTGGACACACATCCGGACAAAACTTTCATTCAAAAAGGCACATGCACCCCTATATTCATTGCAGCACCATTCACAACAGCCAAGACTGGAAACAACCTAAATGTCCAACGACAGATGAAGGGATTTAGAAGACCTGGTGCGGGGGTGGGGGCTGTGATTGGGATGGACTGGGAGTTTGGGGCTAGTAAATGCCAACTATGGCGTTTAGAGTGGATAAGCACTGAGGTTCTGCTGTCTAGCCCAGGGAACTCTATCCAATCTCTTGTGATGGAACATGACGGAAGATAATATGAGAAAAAGAATGTATATCTATCTATCTATCTATGTATCTATGTATAACTGGGTCACTTTGCTGTGCAGCAGAAGTTGACAGAACATTGTAAATCAACTTTAACACATTTAAAAAATTTTTTTTAAAAAAAGAAATGAAAAAAAAATACAGTGCATGTAAACGACTAACTTTTAGATGGTTAAATGCTCACCCCCCCACTGGGAGACTCTCACCAGGAACCAAGGCCTTTGCATATGATGGGCAAGCTGTGTCCCACGAGGGTGTCAGGCCAGGAGGGTGCATTCTGGGCCTTCCTCCTGCCCCAGGGAGCTGCATCTGTTCACTTCCTACAAAGCTGCACTGTGAGCCAGCTTAGATCTTGTCAGCCTGGCCGGGTATCCTACTCTTGGAGCCATTGTGCCCACTTTTTTTCCCGTAGAGAATTCATGTCCAAGGTGGCTGGGGGTGGGATGGGGAATGAAAAAACTTGTGTCTTTATTTTACCCCTTATGTATCTTTTCCTCTTTTTTTTTTTTTTTTTTTGTCCTTTTAGTGCCATACCCGTGGGCATACGGATGTTCCCAGGCTGGGGTCAAATCGGTGCTGCAGCTGCTGGCCTACACCACAGCCACAGCAACGCCAGATCTGAGCCTCCACTGCCAGCTCCACCACAGCTCCCGGCAATGCTGGATCCTTAACCCACTGCGTGAGGCCAGGGATCAAACCCACCCTGGATGACTAGTATGATACTAGATACTAGTCGGGTTGGTTACCCCTGAGCCACGATGGGTGTAACCCCCCTCCAAAACTTCCCATTCACCCTAGACTTATCTGAAACACAAAGAGCCATCGGCCCTCTGTTCCGAGTTTCAGGTTTAATTCTAATGCAGGCATTAAGGTTAAAGGGCCTATTTCCCTCACTCTCCAACAGCCTTTAAAAGTCGATCTCCATAAAAAACTTTATTCTTCCCCCATCCAGAGGAAACCTCAGGACTTTCCCTCCCGTTACCCTAAACCGGTAGGGGGCAGTGTTTCTCCACTTTTCTCAGTTCCATGGCTGCTAAAAATAGGATTGATGTGAAAGCAGATTCTTGGGACTCTGTTAAAGAAGATTCCCCCCAACCCCAATGGAGCACGTTGCCTCGTTAGTTTCATTCATTTGAGACTAGATAATCTTTTACTTTTTAAACTTTTAAAGTCTCATTTTGAAACCATTTCAAATTTATATAAAAGTTGCAATTATAATACAAGAATTTAGTTTTGTACATTTGAGAATAGATAATCTTTCACTTTTTAAACTTTTAAAGCCTTCTAATTTTGAAGCCATCTCAAATTTATGTAAAAGTTGCAATTATAGTACAAGAAACTTCGCTTTTTGAGAATATATATAAATATTATATATATATGTATGTATATTTAGGGCCATACCCACGGCATATGGAAGTTCCCAGGTTAGGGGTTGAATTGGAGCTACAGCTGCCAGCCTACATCGTAGCCACAGCAACGGTGAATCTACGCTGACTGACCTACACCACAGCTCATAGGGCAACCCTGGATCCTTAACCTGCTGAGCAAAGCCAGGGATCAAATCCACCTCCTCATGGAACCCAGTTGAGTTCGTTAACCGTTGAGCCACGATGGGAACTCTGTGAGAATATTTTTGAGAGTCGGTTGCTGATCGGAGGCCCCATCACCCCTGAGTCCTTTTTCTGCATTTCCCACAAACAAGGACATTGTCCTGCCCGGCCATGCGACAGCCTTCAAAGGCAGAACATTGGCAGCTACACGTTGCTATCCTGTAGTCCTCAGATGCCATTCTAGTTTCTCCCCTTGTCCCAGTCATGTCCTCTAGAGCACAAGGATCCGGTCCAGAATCACAGCTGTATTTAGAGATCCTGTTTCCTGCCTTAGATGCTGCCACGGCGTCGTTAGCAGGTCCCCACATCACAGACCCCATATCAGAGACCCCCTGCAAACGCAGAGGCAGGGAAGACCGCTGTTTGCTTTGATTTGACCTCAGACCCACTTGGCAGGGTGTTTAGCCTACCTGCAGGGTCTTGCAAAGGCTCCGACTGGAAGCCTTGAAATTCGCCAGAGGTCAGTTTCTAGGGAGCACAGGTTTCAAGCAGGGTGATCCGTTCACTTTCTCACACACCTAAGCAATACTTCCCTTTAGGCAAGAGCTCCTGTTTCATGTTCTTTTTATTTTAGCTCCTTTGTTCTGATTTACTTGGGTTACCAGGGTGCCACGCTCGGTTTTCAGATGTTTTTCCCAACCAGAGACGAGGAAAATGGTGTGTGGGGGTCAAGCGCAATGCTGCTTCTCCGTCCCATTCCCTCCACTTCCTGCCGAGGCGTTTCTTCCCAGGAGGAGGGAATCAGATTTTGTGCAGCTTCTATGTCTCAGCTCTTTTTTTAAATTGGTTTTTTTAGGGCCTCACCTGTGGCATACATAAGCTCCCAGGCTACAGATTGAATTGGAGCTGCAGCTGCCGGCCTACACCACAGTCCCATCAATGCCAGATCTGAGCCTCGTCTGTGACCAACACCACAGCCTCTGGCCATGCCAGATCCTTAACCCACTGAGCGAGGCCAGGGATTGAACCTGCATCCTCATGGATACTAGTTGGATTCGTTTCCGCTGCACCACGATGGGAACACCTATCTCTTACTTCTTTCTCTTTTTCTTTTTTTTTTTGGCTGTGCCCATGACATGGGGAAATTCCCTGGCCAGGGATTGAACCCGTGCCACGGCAGTGACCTGAGCCACAGCAGTGACAACGGCAGATCCTTAACTGCTAGGCCACCAGGGAATTCCGTCGGCTCTTATTTCTTTAAATAATCCGCTCGTTCCCTCCTTCTATTTCTCTTCTTTGGAAAAATCCCCTTGTTTAAGATGCAGGGAAGGTGCCATTTTTGACACACTAGGCCAAACCGGTCATTCCCCAGGGCGCTGTCTACCCCTCTCTCTGTCCTGATACTCCCTGGTCTGAGCAATTTGCTGCTAGATCTGTTCTCCCCACAAGGCTTGGGGTTTCTCCAGCACGGAAATCTGCTTTTGTTCATTTCGTGTCCCTAACACTCTCCACGGGCCTTGACACAGAGCACATGGTCAGCTCAAACCGCTCTTTCCTTTAGATAGTTCGTCTCACGTGCTAGTCCAACATTTTTCTCAACTTAGATGGCGTATGTTTTTAGTCATGAAAAGTAGAATAGAAAGCATTTTCCTATAGGCGGATGGCATGGTTTTATTATCAATAACTAGGAGCTCTTTTAAGAGACATCTCATTATCGTCGGAGAGCATAAAACAGTCTCTTTGAAAACTCAAACTATTGTTTTATTTATTTATTTATTTACCAAATCATCACAATGTACTCTTTATTTTATTTTATTTTTTTTAGTTTTCACTATTTTTTTCAGTTTTGTTATTACTCAAATGAATTTATCACATCTGTAGTTGTATAATGATCATAACAATCCAGTTTCACAGGATTTCCATCCCACACCCAAGCACATCCTCCCCCAAACTATCATTTTATAGGCTTGTCACTAACCACTCTTTGTAGCTCAATCTATTTAAATTTTAAAATGTTCCAAGACCGTTCTGGCTCTATGCTAAGATTTTAAGATTATTTTTTTTTTTGGCCACACTCGAGGCATGTAGAAGCTCCTGGGGCAGGGATTGAACCTGAGCCACAGCAGTGACAATGCTGGATCCTTAACCTGCTGTGCCACAAGAGAACTCCATTAAGAGTTCTTAAAATGTCTACAAACAGCATTGGTGAGAGTCATTAAAAGCACTTGCTTGGTGGAGTTCCTGCTATGGCACAGTGGGTTAAGAATCCTACAGCAGCAGCTTGAGTCTCTGCAGAGTTGTGGGTTTGATCCCCGCCCGGATCCAGTGTTGCTATGGCTGAGGCATAGGTCGAAGCTGCAGCTCTGATTCTATCCCTGGCCTGGGAAGTCCATATGCTGTGGATGCTGCCCTAAAAAATAAATTAAGGAAAAAAAACCCCCCAAAACATCCTCCCACCTGGCAAAAACCAAACCAAAACAAAACAAAAAAAACCACTTTTTGGTGAGAGTTATGGCAGATGTCTGTGCCTACAGCTTGACTTCAAACCTCTATTTGGCTTAGGTTGAAATAGACCTAGAACTTCTCTGGGAAGACAATGCCTCCTGCCGTCTCTGGGGCTGCTGCCCTGTGGATTAAATGGCCTTCTCTTCATGCACATTGTAGTGTATTCTACAACCCACTCTCAACCCAACTGATGAGATGAAGAGGCGTGGACCTGCCCGTCACTTGCAATATATAACCTTTACTACAGGTGGTTGTCAGAGTAAAACCTCAAACTCTCCGCTGGCCAATAGTTATAAAAATCAAGAAATAATATTCATAGACATTTGTCTAAAACCTAACTTCTCGGTGCCTCCCATGGGAACCCTTCATAAGTGATGGGAGCTGCTCTCACTGTCGTTCTCATCTGCTTCCTCCTCTGTGTTATTATTGTTGTGATAAAAGTGACACAGCCCACCCGTCCTCTAGATGTTGCTGGATCTTCTGGCAATTATTCTTGGCTGAGGCGGACCATGCGTGCTCTCCCCACACACCGCATCCATCTCCCGAACAGGTGAGCAGGCTGGGGCCGTGGCGGAGAGCGTGGCCTTTGGGGACAGACGTTCCTGATTTGAATCCTGCTCTGATCCTGGCCATTCCCCTTGTCCCCCAGTTGACCACTGGCAACTTATATGATCTAAATCTCTGTTCCCCAGTCTGTAACATAGAGCGAGAATACCCTGGACAGCTGTGGCACCAATTAAACAAATAATTCATGTGCAGCATTTTGTGCCATGCCTGACCCCTAGTAAGTAATCAATACATTAAACAAAATTTTTTAAATTTATTAATTTTTTTGTCTTTTTGCCTTTTCTAGAGACACTCTTGGGGCATATGGAGGTTTTAAGGCTAGGGGTCTAACTGGAGCTATAGCCGCAGGCCTACGCCACAGCCACAGCAATGCGGGATCCAGGCCACGTCTTTGACCTACACCACAGCTCACAGCAACGCCAGATCCTTAACCCACTGAGCAAGGTCAGGGATCGAACCCGAAACCTCGTGGTTCCTAGTTGGATTCGTTAATCACTGAGCCACCACAGGAACTCCACTCAATACATTTTTTTTGGCCACCTCACAGCATATGGGATTCTCGGGCCAGGGATCAGATCTGGGCCATAGCTGCAACACTGGATCCCTAACCCACTGTGCCGGGCTGGGGATCAAACCTGTGTCCCAGCGCTCCCAAGATGCTGCTGATCCCATTGCACCATAGCGGGAACTCCTCAATATATTTTTAAGAATGATTTTTTGGCTTGCACCCACAGCATGCAGAAGTTCTGGGGCCAGGGATTGAACCTGTGCCGCAGCAGTGACCTGAGTCACAGCAGTGACAACACCTGCTCCTTAATCCACTGAGCCACCAGGGAACTATTTGAAAACTATTTTACATAATTATTAACTGCATGTTGGTGTGCTGTCATTGGCCTGCATGGGGGTCACATTATAAGACAGAGGAGTCCCTTGCAGTATTGCAGCAGGGGCTTGTCAAGATATTCATTCACTCAATAAATAATGAGTATTTACTCCCTGTTATTGCCAGGCACAATTGTGGTGGCTGGTGATAGAGCAATGAACAAAACAGCAAACAGCTCCTGCCCTCAAGGAGCTTATATTCCAGATGCTGGTCAGTGGGGGAGGCAATAAGCACGCAAAAGAAGTAGACTATTCAATACCTGAGGAGGTGAGAGTGCTATGGAAAGAGAATTAAAGCAAGAGAGTGGAGCACAGGGTGCATTTTAAGGATGTGGTCACGCCGGGCCATCCTCAGAAAGAGTTACTGGAGCCAGCGCTTGAAGGAAGGAGGGGAGAGAGCTGCCGATATTTCGGGGAAGGGCCCCCGTGGGCTGAGCTGCTGGTGTGCTCCAGGAACAGCCAGGAGACCAGTGCGGCTGGAGAGCAGGGGGCTGGGGAGTTGGCCTCTTGGGCCTGTTGGCCTCTGAAAGGACCCTGGCTTTTTGCTCCGCTTGAGGTGGGAGCCAGTGGAGGAAGTGGGTTTGGCAGAGGCTGTTCAACTTGCGTCTCACAGCTTTCTTCTTCCTCCCTCCCTCCCTCTCTTCTCTTTTCTTTCTCTTTCTTCCTTCTCTTCTTTCCTTCCTTTCTCCCCCCTTCCTTCCTCCCTCCCTCTCTCTCTCTCTTTGTCTTTTTAGGGCTGCATCTTCGGAGGTTCCCAGGCTAGGGGCTGAACCGGAGCAACAGCCGCCGGCCTAGGCCAGAGCCACAGCAACGCCAGATCTAAGCCGAGTCTGTGACCTACACCACAGCTTGCGGCAAGACCGGATCCTGATTGAGGCCAGGGATCAAACCACGTCCTCATGGGTCCTAGTCAGCTTCATTAACTGCTGAGCCGCCATGGGAACTCCCAGTTCCTTCCTTCCTTCCTTCCGTCCTTCCTTCCTTCATTTCACTCTTTCTTTCTTTCTTTTTCTTTCTTTCTTTCTTTCTTTCTTTCTTTCTTTCTTTCTTTCTTTCTTTCTTTCTTTCTTTCTTTCTTTCTTTCTTTTCTTTCTTTTTCTTTCTTTCTTTCTTTCTCTTTCTTTCTCTCTCTCTCTTCCTTCCTTCCTTCCTTCCTTCCTTTCTTTCTTTCTTTCTCTTTCACTCTCCTCCCTTCCTTCCTTTCTTTCTTTCACTCTTTCTCTTTCTCTTTTTCTTTCTTTCTTTCTTTCTTTTCTTTCTTTCTTTTTCTTTCTTTCTTTCTTTCTCTTTCTTTCTCTCTCTCTCTCTCTTCCTTCCTTCCTTCCTTCCTTTCTTTCTTTCTTTCTTTCTTTCTCTTTCACTCTCCTCCCTTCCTTCCTTTCTTTCTTTCACTCTTTCTCTTTCTCTTTTTCTTTCTTTCTTTCTTTCTTTCTTTCTTTCTTTCTTTCTTTCTTTCTTTCTTTCTTTCTTCCTTCCTTCCTTCCTTCCTTTCTTTCTTTCTTTCTTTCTTTCTTTCTTTCTTTCTTTCTTTCTTTCTTTCACTCTCTCTCTCTCCTTCCTTCCTTCCTTCCTTCCTTCCCTTCCTTCCTTCCTTCTTTCTTTCTTTTTCTTCCTCATTTCTTCTCCTCTTTCTCTTCCACTTCCTCCTCTTTTTTTCTGAGGGACCAATGGGAAACTTTTCAACCTGCCGTATCATGTTGATAATGCACAGCTATATGTCCCTGAACAGCTGATGGGTTTTCAGAATGAGTGTGTAAAGTGTGACTTTTCAGGTTGTGTTCTTTGTGTTGCCAACCAGAAAGCTAGTCCATATCGACTTTCAGGTCAGAGCAAGGGCCCCTCTTTGGCACTAGAATATGGGGTTGGCGACCTGAGTTGGTACAATATCCTGTAGCAGTAGGCGACTTTGGGACACATGCCATCACTGATTATCACTTTCTTGGCTGTATGATTGTTTGGTTGCTAACGATTTGTTCCACTAGACCATAAGCTCTGTGAAGGCAGAGGTTGTGGTGTAGTTTTAAAAATCAGCGCTGCATCCCAGAACCCACTACAGTGCCCTGAAATACTTCGTAAATGATGCTCGAATGAATGAGTGCATTATTGAATCGGTATGATAACTTTTGCTTTCTTTACGGCTGCAATGCTATAGCCAAACATTATGAAATGTCTGTTTATAGAGCCGTAGGCAATATTGTCGGATAAAAATCTGTTTAAGAATACATCGCAAGACTTCATTTTATGCCAACAAGATGTGGGCCGTGGGGCCCAGCTGTGGTCACGATTTAGCAATTGTCTGAAATGTTCCTGCTGTGCCAATCTGTTGGAAAGTCAGAAAGAAGATTTTAGAGGAATGGTAAGATTTGATAAGAAAACCCATTTGTCCTGGGTGTAAATGAAAACATTCAGGGTTTTTTTTGTTTTGTTTTGTTTTTTTGTCTTTTCTAGGGCCGCACCTGCGGCCTGTGGAGGTTCCCAGGCTAGGGGTCTAATTGGAACTGTAGCTGCAGCCACAGCAATGCCAGATTCGAGCTGCGTCTGTGACCTACATACACCACAGCTCAAGACAATGCCGGATCCTTAACCCACTGAGCAAGGCCAAGGATCGAACCTGCAATCTCATGGTTCCTAGTCAGATTTGTTAACCACTGAGTCATGATGGGAACTCCTGAAAGCATTCAGTTTTTAAAAATTTTAATTATTTCAATTATATTTAATATGAATATGTAAGTGTAAACCTGTATAAAAATCTCATTTTTTTACAGATGTTGTACGTCTGCAAAATCAAATAATGTGCTATTTGTTACAAGCACAATTAGGCAGTGGTGATTCAGGCAGACAGCATCCATGAACTTGGTCTTGCCTTCCCGTGTGAACTTCACATGCTTGCTCCTGCCCCCGTGTTTCCCTTGGCAGGTTCCACACTGTTCCCTGAGGCCAGGCAATTCTCCCAACTCACTTTTACTCAAAATATTGCAAAATATATATTCCTTCTGCCATCTGCAATGCAATTTACCTTTTCCCTATACAGACTTAAAAATGCCTCCTTTATCTCGTAAGTCTATTTCTACTAAATTCTCCACACTTTAAAGTGCTGTTTCCTGGTGACCATGTGATCAATAAACACAATTGCCCATGAGATCCTCTCACCATCTTCAGACATAAAGCAGACATCCAAATAGCAGGGAAAACACTTACATTAAACGTCTTTACATTATTACTGAAATGAAAAGATGTTTGCTCATTGCGTAGAAAAACTTGAGCACATCCAAAAATGTATCAGCAGGCTGAAGCTTAAAACATTAGGCTAAGTACTTACTTAATGCTTGTTATTTTTTTTGATTTTTTTTTTTTTAAATCCACAAATGTGCCAAGTGTGTCCACTGTTTTTGTTTGTTTGTTTTGCTTTTTAGGGCCCCACCTTCGGCATATGGAGGGTGCCAGGCTAGGGGTCAAAATGGAGCTGCAGCTGCCAGCCTACACCACAACTACAGTGACACGGGATCCTTAACCCACTGAGCAAGGCCAGGGATGGATCCTGTGTCCTCATGGATGCTAGTCAGATTTGTTAACCACTGAGTCACTGCAGGAACTTCTACTTACTGCTTATTTATTCAGACCCCGAATCAATTTTTTTTTCTTTATTTTTGTGTGTTGGGGGGCGGAGTGTGTGCGCGCGCATGTGTGTGTGTGTGTGTGTGTGTGTGTGTAAAAGAGAGACAAAGAGAGAGAGAGAGGGAGAGAGAGAGGGAGGGAGGGTTCATTCTTTAGATATAATTGTCTAAGCTGGTCTTTAAATTTTGATCTCTTGTAGTGATCTTTGAGGAGACAAGCGGAATATTGCCTCTGGTTATTTTTAAGGTTTTTAACATTAAGTTGGAATTCTTGAGATGAAAGCTACTATGTAGTTCTAGTAAATAAATACACGAATTTGAGGATGCATATCCTGGGGCTGCGCCAAGACTATTGTTTTTTATTTTCTACTTTAGTCAAATATTTTAAAATTTTGTTTGGAGAGGATAGTGTTTATCATTTTGTTATATTCTAGACTATTCATCAGCCAGTTTATTTAAAATTTACTGCTGTTTATTTAGATTATAATAAACGGGTTAGTTATCTGCTTTTGGTCTTTTGTAATTGTCATGAGGCAGACTTCAGCTACAATGTCAAGTTAACTTTTTTTCTTGACTTTACACAAACATTTTCTGAACTGTTCTGCGATTTTTTCAGAGATACATTATATACTATCTTATTGCCAAAGACTGTATGTATCTTAAATTTGAGTTTCTGAACTGTCCCATCTGTGAACATTTGAGATGCATTTATGTTTCAAAATCGAATTTTGAAATTAACATGGAATCTGTATCTTGAAAATATATGGGAGCCTCAATATTTAGATGAACGTATTTACAAAAAGGGTAGGGACTTCAGATTCAATTTTGTGTTTCATTTTCTAGTTCTATTTAGAGAGAAAGCCTAGTGGTTTACAAATAAAGTATGTTAGCTTTTAATTAGTAAAATCACAGATGTTAAAATTTAGTTTTTAAATTTCATTCTGACTTCGATAAAGCTGTATTACAGTTAGACCATGGAATAAAAACTTTAACATGGTGAAATTCTATTTCATGTTCCAAATCCATGACTATTTGGAGACAACCATTATTATTTGATTATGTTCAGTTTCCAGCCAGATGTTTGGTATTCTGTATGCCTGGCTGCAGCACAGCATAGCTAATAGATGTATTTACTCAGATGGAGTGTTTGCCATTGTGATATCCTCAGTGTAATGCATGTTTATCACAAGTTTTTCCATTATTTTTATTAGGTCCTGTGGTTATTACAATGGCTTTTGAAATCCCTTCCTAAAACTTAACCCCATAGTATTTAAATTTCACTGCCATAGGGAGATTCTGTTAAAATAATTTTGAAAAAGTGTCATCATTCTGCAAACACTGATCTTTTCCCTCTAGTTTAAATTTTACTAAGTAGGCTGACTCTGTGTGTGTGTGTGTGTGTGTGTGTGTGTGTGTGTGTGTGTGTGTGTGTATGCTTACAATTATACAGTGTTTTTTTTTTTTTTTTTTCTTTTTTCTTTTTAGGGCCACACCCATGGCATATGGAAGTTCTCAGGCTAGGGGTCGAATTGGAGCTGCAGCTGCTGGTCTACACCACAGCCACAGCAACATGGAATCTGAGCCAAGTCTATGACCTATATCACAGCTCACAGCAACACCTGATCCCCAACCCACTGAGTGAGGCCAGGGATGGAACCCACGTCCTCATGGATACTAGTTGGATTTATTTCCACTGCACCACAATGGGAAGTCCAAGTTATACAGTCTTTATTGTGCATATCATTATTTAATTTGTTGACATACTGTAGAGTACAAAAATACAAACTCAAAATATTACGTTATTTGGGAGGGATTAAGATGGAGGAGTAGGAAGACCCTGGGCTCACCTCCCCCAATGAACACATCCAAAACCACAGCTGCATACAGAGCTACTCTTCAGGGAACCACCTGAAAACCAGCAGACAGCTCTTCTATAAGCAAATCTGTAAAGAAAGAGCCATGTGGAGTCTGATAGGAGGGGAGGAGAAGCAATCTGGTTGGGACCCACACCCTAGTGGGTGACCCAGGAGAGGAGGGGGAATATCACAGTCTTGGGGATCTTCCCAAAGGAGTGAGGAGTTTGAGCTCCATATTAGGCACCCCAGCCCTGGGATCTGACACCAGGAAGCTGAGCCCCCTTAGTTGGCTTGAGAATCAGGGGGCTCAACAGAGGGCTGTAGAGAGCTGAGACCCTGCCCTTGCAGAGTGTGGACAGACGTGCTAGTTCCCAGTCCCAGTGCAGAGGCAGTGGGTTGAAAACAGCCTGGTGCTCTGGCTAGCTTGCCAAGACCGACTCAGCATGTCCCCCGGCCTCACTGAGCTCCTGCTCCAGCTCCCCCTCCTCTGCCTGCCTGACTCTGGCACTGCTCCCTGCTAAGTCAGAGACCACCAGCGCCAACATATACATGAGCCAGGGGAGGAGAGGAGTCAGGTCAGCCTTGGCCAGCCCAGAAGGGTGACTTCAACCTCTTAGGGCCCCAGCCATTCTCCCAATCAAAGTGGAAACTGCCATCTCACCAGGAAGAAGCCCAACTCCCTCAGGATTCCTGCTCCAGTCTCTTGGGTCCTGGCCATACCCACCAATAGGACAGCAACTTCTGTTGGGTCTAGGAGAAGCCCTGGCTCACACCTGGCTCCAGCTCTAGCTTCTTTGACTCCAGCCCTCCCTCCCTCCAAGGCTCCAGTACATCCATGGAGAAGATGCAGCCTGTGCTCACTTCAGCTCCAGCCCTCCCATCAAAGCTACTGGGCACATGTAGACTGCATAGGGATGCTTCCACACAAGGACATGCCTTCAAGAGCAGGATAGGTAATTGTGTGGCCTAATTTCACAGGGACAAAGGTAGAAAGTTAAAATGAGAAGACAGAGGACTATGTTTCAGACAAAAGACTATGTTTCAAACAGTCAGGGCTGAAGAATATAATAACTGAAATGAAAAATACAGTAGAAGGAATTAACACCAGATTAGGTGATATAGAGAAATGCACAGTGACTTGGAAGATAGATTAGTGGAAATCACCCAATCAAACGAGTAAAAAGAAAGACAAATTTTAAAAATGAGAATAGTTTAAGGGACCTCTGAGACAATATCCAGTGTACTAACATTTGCATTATATGGGTCCCAGGAGGAGAAGAGAGAGGGAAAGAGTCAGAAAATGTGTTTGATGAAATCATAGCTGAAAACTTCCCTAACCTGAAGAAGGAAACAGATATCCAGGTCTAGAAAGCACACCAAACAAGATGAACCCAAAGAGCCCCACACCAAGACATATCATAATTAAGATGGCAAAAGTTAAAGAGAAAAATTGAAAGTAGTAATAGATAAACAAAGAATCGCACACCAGGGAACCCGCATAAGGGTATCAGCTGATTTTTCAGCAGAAGCTTTGCAGGCCAGAAGGGAATGGAATGATATAGATAATAAAGTGCTGAAAGAGAAAAACCTACAACCTAGAATACTCTACCCAGCCAGCTAATCATCCAGAACTGAAGGAGAGATATTTTCCCAGACAAGCAAAAAGTGAAGGAGTTCAGAACTGCTAGATTGACCTTATAAGAAATGTTAGAGGGTCATTTTTTTTGTGTGTGTGTTTTTAAGGCCACATCCATGGCAGATGAATGTTCCCAGGCTAGGGGTCAAATCAGAACTGTAGCTTCTGGCTTACACCACAGCCACAGCAATGTGGGATCTGAGCTGTGTCTGTGACCTACACCACAGCTCATAGCAACACTGAATCCTTAACCCACTGAGCAAGGCCAGGGATTTAACCTATGTCCTCATGGATACTAGTTGGATTTGTTTCAGACAAGCCACGACGGGAACTCTAGAGGGTCATTTTAAAGTGAAAAAACAAGTGGCTATAACAAGAAGTAAGAAAATATTGAAAGGGAAAAACTCTCACCGGTAAAAGCGAATATACAGTAAAGGCAGTGGATCAACCATTTAAATAAGTAACTAGGAAGGTTAAAAGACAAACATTGTAAAATCGATGATAGTTACAATAACCATTGAAGAGATAGACATGAAGATGTAAAATATGGCATCAAAAATACAAAATGTGGGAGTTCCCATCGTGGCGCAGTGGTTAACGAATCCGACTAGGAACCATGAGGTTGCGAGTTTGATCCCTGCCCTTGCTCAGTGGGTTAAGGATCTGGCGTTGCCGTGAGCTGTGGTGTAGGTTGCAGACGCGGCTCGGATCCTGCGTTGCTGTGGCTCTGGTGTAGGCCGGTGGCTACAGCTCCGATTCAACCCCTAGCCTGGGAACCTCCATATGCCGTGGGAGCGGCCCAAGAAATAGCAACAACAACAACAACAACAACAAAAGACAAAAAGACAAAAGACAAAAAAAAAAAAAAAATACAAAATGTGGGAGTTCCCATCGTGGCTCAGTGGTTAATGAATCCAACTAGAAACCATGAGGTTTTGGGTTCGATCCCTGGCCTTGCTCAGTGGGTTATTGATCTGGCGTTGCCATAAGCTGTGGTGTAGGTCACAGATGTGGCTTGGATCCTACATTGCTGTGGCTGTGGTGTAGACCGGCAGCTACAGCTCCAATTCGACTCCTAGCCTTGGAAACTCCATTTACCGTGGGTACGGCCCTGAAAAAAGACAAAAATAAAATTCTATACAAATGCAAACGAAAAGAAAGCTGGTGTAGCAATACTCATATCGGACAAAGCAGACATTAAAACAAAATCTAGGAGTTCCCTTGTGGTGCACAGGTTAAATATCCACGGCTGTCATTGCAGGGACCTGGCCCCCTGTTGTGGTGTGGGTTTGATCCTTGTCCCAGGAACTTCCATGTGCTGTGGGCACAGCAAAGCAACACCACCGACAAAATAACAAAAATAAAGGATCTAATAAAAGACGAAGGAGGACCCTGGTTTCCTTGAGCTCACCCTGTGCTCAGCATGCTGGACTCTGGCGCCCTTTCCCAAACCTAGCAGTCTTGCTCCATCTTCCCCCAGATGTTCCTCCAACTCTCTAGACCCGGTGGGGCTTGTTTCTCAAGACCTGGTCAAACACCAGCTCTTTCTGGAAGTCACCCTGTGTACCCCAACCCCCACGTCCTGGCCTTCAGAGCTGTGTCTTGTTCATTCTGCTCACAGAACCATCTCTTTCTGTTTATTGATTGATTAACTGAACCAATAAATAGGGGAATAAATGAATTTACTACTTAGTCAATTTGCCAACTTAGAGACCGGTGAGGTTTTGCTTCCTGATGTGTTCAAAGATTATGAGACTGCCTTGGGAGCTGAATCTATCTCTTCCGCATGCTGGGAAGCAGCCTGTGGGAGCAGAAGGAAACTGGGGGGAAGGTGGAGGTTAGTGAGGGCAGGAGGAGCGTGGGAAGTGGGCACAGAGCAGGGGTCAGCGCCCTGTCCAGGGTAGCCTGGCAGGGAGGGTGCTTGGGGCTGGTGTGAGGAAATGGTCCTTTTAGTGCTATTGATGAGCTGGTTCTACCTTCCCTGTGGGCAGGTGGATTCTTCTAGTGGCAGAAGACAAACTCTACTGCACAAACAGTTAATATATGCAAAACTTTGTTCTCGGGAAGCAAAAAAATCTTATATTATTGCAATGGCACATGGCCTTCCGAAGGGCTTCTGTCCACAGTATATCTGGAGGATTAGATTTTTATGGGAGGTGGTGGTTAGGGGAAAAAAAGGTCTAAAAAGGTTTCTTGGGAGAAGGGTAGTAATGATAGAAGGTTAAGAAAAACTGGGGTATTAGATGATCTTGAGGCTAAGGGAGAGGGAGTGTGGCCAGAGACACCCTGGGAGATGCTGGCCTTTCTGGCATGGGCCACACATGCCTGTGGGTGAGTCAGGCTAAGACTAGCTTCTCTGTGAGTCCAGCCCTGAGCCTTATCCACCCAGAGGAACGTGGCAACTTCTATGCTCCTGGAGGCCTTGCTCTGGAAGTCCTGCCTGCTCCTCCTTGAGTCTGAACTCGCGAGGTTGAGAGGTTTGGACTAAAGTAAGGTCAGCTAGGCAGGGATCTGACTCACAAAGTCACTGCAGCATCACTGGAATAGATCAACAGTGGACAAGGGAGTCATTCTAAGGACATGAGTGTCCTTCCTAACTGGACACATACTGGTCCTGCTCCCCAGGGGGGGTGCCCTGGATTGAAGTCACCCTCTCAGGACACCAGCTGTGTCTGTGATTTTGTGATGTGGGGGAGCTCTAGGTTATCAGCTGAAAATCAAGGCCAGTGGAAACTGATGCCCACAAGTTCACTGGGACTTGGTTTTACTACCCTAAATCCACACCCTTTTGTTCGCCTTCTGGAATCATCTAAATCTGAAAGTCCCCAATGAAAACTAAACAGAGAAAAGGAATTGCAGAAAAGTGGGAAACTTGCCAACATCTTTTCCCCCCAAAACACTGACTCTGTTGGCCTGTGGAAAAGAACTCGTCACGAGTCTGTTTATATCTACGCCTAAGATGACAGAAAATCAATCAATATTGGCCTCCATAAATAAATGTCCAACAAACATGTAAAGACAATCTGTGGGTTGGAGATGGATGCCCAGGGACCTTGGTGATTTCGTGTCGTAATGACAGGATGATGATGTGTTGACATTCCTGTCCTTGACACGGTGTGCCGTCTGGAGCTGGTGGCCTCCGGGGACCGTGCAGGGTACAGAAGGGCTCAGGGCTGTGGGCCCCCCCTTGGGCATGGTCTGTGGGCTCGGCTCCATCCCACACCCGCATCAGGACCCACCAGGGGCCAGGGGGTGACGAGTGTGGGTACGCTGGCACCAGCCCACCTCCCCAACCAGGGAACTGCTCCAGCTTTCAGCTCTGGTGAGGGTGGATTGGTGAGGTCATTTTCACAGGAGACCAGCACCCTCGAGGCCACAGACTGACAGAGCTGTCTTCGCCGTTTTCTAGAAATGGAAAAAGTTAGCTTGTTTATTTTCTTGCGGGCAGGCTCTTTAGTTCTGCTGGTGAGCATGGAAATGCCCTCTCCCCGTTTCGCCCCATTGGACGTGATGTCCAGGCCTGTTACTGTCTTGGGCTCAGGCTGATGGTGGTCGGACAGGGCTGAGCGGTGTGGTGGGCAGTCACGCACGTGGAATGAAGGCAGCCCCGTCACACAGAGGGGCAGAGTGTGGCGGGAACAGCAGATCACTGGTGTCAAGAGTCTGAAGAGCAAAGAGCGGGTGTCTGGCCCAGAGAAGACGGCTGTCTGATTTTCATCTTCTCATTCCGGCCCCGTCTCCCTTCTCAGCCCCATGGGAAGACGAGTGACCTGTAACCTAGAGCTTATGAAGACAGTCTAGGACTTCCTGCTGGGGCGCCAAGGGTTCATCATCTGGCTTGTCTCTGTGGAGGTGCCAGTTGATCCCAGGCCCAGCGCAGTGGGTTAAAGGAAAAAAAAAAAAAAAAAATCTAGCTCTTTCAGGAAACTCAGATGGTGCAAATTCACTGAACTGTCATTCACTGAACTGTCATCTCCCCCCCACCCCACCCCCACCTCAGCCAAAGAAAATAACTGAGTTGGAAAATAAACATATTCTCCATTTGATGAGGTAGGGCCAACTTGCTTTCCAATGAAATTGTTCAAAATTTACCTTCTTTGGATTGAAGGAGAATTCTCATGTATTCATAGCCTTTCCAACTCTAGATATTTTTGCATCTTCAACTTTTGCTCGTTTCTTGGGTGAGATCTGCCCTGTCCTAGTTTTGATTTGGACTCTTGTAATTAGCAGTGGAGCTGGGCTTTTTCTTTTTTTTACTTGGTTTGTTGGATGTTTGGAATTCTTACTTTGGGGATTGCCTAGTCATTGCCTTGCACATTTTTATTGGGTGTTTGCCTTTTTCTTACTGATCTGTAAGTTTGTTTTTAATTTACGTAAAGTTGATGTACAGTATTGTATAAGTTACAGAGGTACAATTTGGTGATTCACAACTTTTAAAGGTTGTATTCCATTTTTTTTTTTTTTTTGTCTTTTGCCATTTGTTGGGCTGCTCCTGCGGCATATGGAGGTGCCCAGGCTAGGGGTCTAATGGGAGCTGTTGACACCAGCCTACGCCAGAGCCACAGCAACGCGGGATCCGAGCCGAGTCTGCGACCTACACCACAGCTCACGGCAACGCCGGAACCTTGACCCACTGAGCAAGGGCAGGGATCGAACCCGCAACCTCATGGTTCCTAGTCGGATTCGTTAACCACTGCGCCACGACGGGAACTCCGGTTGTATTCCATTTATAGTTATTATAAAATCCTGGCTATTTTCCTTGTATTTTATAATATGCTTGTTCTATACATGACAGTTTATAAGCCCCTATCCCTGTCTTGCCCTCCGCCCTTCCCTCTCCTTCCTGGTAACCACTAGTTTGTTCTCTGCATCTGTGAATATGCTTCTTTTCTGTCATATTCCCTAGTTTGTTGCATTTTTCAGATTCCACATTTAAGTGACATCATGCAGTATTTGTCTTTCTCTGTCTGACTTATTTCATTTAGCATAATACCCTCCAATTCCATCCATGTTTTTGCAAATGGCAAGAGTTTCATTCTTTTTTATGGCTGAGTAGTATTCCATCTGGTATATAGCACACCTTCTTTATCCAGTCAACTGTTGATGGACACTGAGGTTGCTTCCATATCTTGGCAATTGTAATTAGTGCTGCTGGAATTCCTGCTGTAACACAGGGGTTAAGAATCAGACTGCAGGGAGTTTCTGTTGTAGCTCAGCGGAAATGAGTTCGATTCATACCCATGAGGATGTGGGTTTAGGGTCCAGTGTTGGCTCAGTGGGTTAAGGATCCAGTGAGGCCAGGGATCAAACCTGCAACCTCATGGTTCCTAGTTGGATTGTTTCCACTGTACCACGACGGGAACTCCTAGTGTGTGTGTGTGTGTGTGTGTGTGTGTGTGTGTGTGTGTGTGTGTGTGTTTTGGTTTTTGATATACACCAGGAGTGGAACTGCTGGGTCATATGGTAGTTCTATTTTTAGTTTTTTGGGAAATGCAAGTTTTTAGAAAGGATAAATTTGGCTATTAATCCCCAGTTTGTTTTAAGTAGAGCAGACCTTTTCCCAGTCTGTAATTTCTTTTAATTCTTATTATGATGTCTTCTGAAGTATTGAAGTTTTACTTTTGATGGAGTCAAACATTGATATTTTCCTTTATTGTTCATGCTTTTTATGTCTCATGTAAGCGATTCTTACTAACTTGAAGTCATAAATATATTCTTTTATGCTTTCTATTAATAATTTTATGCCTTTTTTCTTCTTTCCACATTTGACTCTTAGATCAATCTGGTATTGGTTTGGGGGATTTACATCTAATTTAACTTTTCTTTTCTTATATTTACAATTAAAGCTGTATTAAGTAAATTAATATAGAGAGCTCTATTCCACCTCATGTATTATTTTCTTTTACACAAATATAATGATTTCCCTAAATATATATTTAATATGGCTACATATACATTACTAGCAGACTTGTTTCTCTTGACAATGGTATCATGAGATACTTTATCTTTTCAATATTTCTATATTTTTTGATTTTTATCATGTACATACATCCCTTGTAGTCATATAATTTTTTAAAATGATTTTTATTTTTTCCATCATAGTTGATTTACAGTGTTCTGTCAACTTTCTGCTGTACAGCACGGTGACCCAGTCACACATACATGTATACATTCTTTTTCTCACATTATTCTCCATCATTAATTTAACTTTTCAATATGGAAAGTCTACTGCCCCATTATGACTTTTTTTTTTTTTTTTTTTTTTTTCTTGTCTCTTGTCTTTGCGGCATACAGAAGTTGCCAGGCTAGGGGTCAAATTGGAGCTGCAGCTGCCAGCCTACACCACAGCTCACGGCAACGCCGGATCCTTAACCCAGAGTGAGGCCAGGGATTGAACCCACAACCTCATGGCTCCTAGACAGATTCGTTAACCACTGTACCGTGACGGGAACTCCCCAAACTGGTTTTTTAAAGGGTTTTATTGAAGTAAAATTCACATACAATACCCTGAATGCATTTAGTTTTTTTTTTTGTGTGTGTGTGTGTCTTTTTGCCATTTTTCTTGGGCCACTCCCATGGCATATGGAGGTTCCCAGGCTAGGGGTCGAATCGGAGCTGTAGCCACTGGCCTACGCCAGAGCCACAGCAACGCGGGATCCAAGCCGCGTCTGCAACCTACACCACAGCTCACGGCAACGCAGGATCGTTAACCCACTGAGCAAGGGCAGGGGTCGAACCCGCAACCTCATGGTTCCTAGTCGGATTCCTTAACCACTGCGCCACGACGGGAACTCCGCATTTAGTTTTTAATTTCAGAAGCCCGACTTACACCCTAATGAAGACACCATTGCACTCAAGGCAATGACTGTCTTTGCTATCGTTTCATTGTGACCCTTGACAGTCCCTCCCCTTTGTCCCCCTCTGACTCTTCATCCGATCTGCTCTCCATCTCCATAGATCAGTTGGCATTTTCTAGAACTTTATATAAACGAATCCCACAGCATGCACTCTTTTGCATACTTTATTCCACTTGGCATGATCATTTTGAGGTTCCCCCTGCTGTTCTGTGTATCAAGCATTCATTGTCTTTTATCGCAAAGCGCAGTTTCATCACACAGATGTGCCGCAATTTGTGGATCCAGTCACTCCCAGACTTTTGGATTGTTTCTGGGTTTTAGTGATGACAAATAAAGCTGATATCAACAGTTGCGTGCAAGTTTGTGTGGACACATGTTTTCATTTCTCTTGGGTGCATAAATACCTCGGGGTGGAATGTCTGGGTCTTACAGCAGATGTATGTGTAACTGCTAAAAAACGTCCCACGAGCTGCTCCTCCGAACATCACCAGCACCTGGCGCGACCAATCATTTTAGCCCAGCAAGTAATGGCATCTCATTCTGGCTTTAATTAGTGTTTGCCTAATGACTCAAGGTGTTGGCTGTAATCAGGATATGGTGTGATAAGACGGGTGATAGAAATAAGCAGAAATAAGCACGGGCTGTTCTGGAAACATGAGAGGGAGGGATTAATTATCTTTTTTCTTTTGTTAAAACACAGTTGACTTACAATGCTGTGCCAATTTCTGCTGTAGAGCAAAGTGACCCAGTCAAACATATATATACATTTCCTTCTCATATTATCTTCCATCATGGTCTAGCCAAAGAAACTGGATACAGTGCCCTGGGCTATACAGCAGGACCTCATTGCTTATCCATTCGAAATGGAATAGTGTTTTTTTTTTTTTTTTGAAATGGAATAGTTTGCATCTATGAACCCCAAACTCCCCGTCCATCCCACTCCCTTCCCCTTGGCAAGCACACATCTGTTCTCTACATCTGCGAGGCTGTCTATTGTGTAGATAGGTTCGCGGTGTCATATTTTAGATTTCTACATATAGGTGATAACATAAGGTGTTTATCTTTCCGACCTCACTCAGTACGAGAGTCTCTAGTTCCATCCGTGTTGCTGTAAATGGTGTTATTTTGTTCTTTTTTATGGCTGGGTAGTATTCCATTGTGTATATATACCATTTCTTCTTAATCTACCAATTCATCTGTTGATGGACATTTAGGTTGCTTCCATGTCTTGGCTATTGTGAATAGTGCTTCTATGAATATTGGGGGTGCATGTATCTTTTTGAATTGTAGTTTTATCCAGATATATGCCCAGGGTAAGATCGCTGGATCATGAGGTGGTTCTATATTTAGTTTTCTGGGGCACCTCAATACTGTTTTCTGCAGTGTACCAATTTACATTCCCACCAACAGTGCAGCATTTGGTATTTGTTATTTGTAGACTTATTAATGATAGTCATAGGAAGGAATTAATTTATTGGGTAGAGAAAAACTGAGAGGGAGCTGGGGGCAGCTTCACAGAGGAGCAGGCATGTGGCCTTGAGGAATGACTCTGCATTGGTTTTTTTTTTTTTTTTGAGTTTTTAAAAATTGAAGTATAGTTGATTTACAATATTGTGTTAGTTTCAGGTATACAGCAAAAAGATTTACATATATATATAATATATATTTTTCAGATTCTTTTCCATTATAGATTATTACAAGATATTGAATATAGTTCCTTCAAGATATTGAATAGTACAGTGCTATATGGTTAAAAGGATTTACGTTTTAAAATAATAGGTATTTTTGTCATAAAAGTACCTGATTCTGGATGATTTAACAAAAATCAAGACAAGCAGATCATTGACTTAGCAACAATTTCTCATTTTTTTGGTAGGATATTTCTAGTTGTTTTTTTCCTCCAACAAATGTGTTACATATTTGGGAACATAATGCTTTTTTACTTAATGGTGTATGTTGCCCATTTCCTCCAAGGTGTTAAAATTCTTGAAAAACACAACTGTTAGCATTACTTAATATTCTGTCATGTCTGTATAACTATTGGTCTATTATCAGGAATCTAGGCTGTTCTAATTTTTCCTCAGATAATACCTTTGTGAATGACTCTACATTCTTTTCTTTTTTTTTTTTTTTTTTTTGTCTTTTTTTATTTAGGGCCACACCCGAGGCACATGGAAGTTCCCAGACCAGGGGTTTGAATCAGAGCCGCAGCAGCCTGCCTACACCACAGCCACAGCAGCACTGGATCTGAGCTGTGTCTGTGACCTCCCCCACAGCTCATGGCAACGCCAGATCCTTAACCCACTGAGCAAGGCCAGGGATCGAACCTGGTTACTCATGGATGCTAGTTGGGTTCGTTACTGCTGAGCCACGAAGGGAACTCCCCGACTCTACCTTCTTGATCCCTAAAAAAAGGACTTTGGGATTGACCTCAGCTTGCTTTGGAATCCCCATTCAATCCTCATGTAATGATTTGAAAATTTCTAAAATCATCAATGATAAAGAAAACAGGAGAAGAGATGAAGCAGATATATTCTGAAAGCCAAAAAACCCCCCACAACTGGGTGAGTGGGAACTGACCCAGCAGAGCAGACACAGATGAAACCGAAGCCGGCAGAGAAGGTGGGCCAGGGTGCTGCTGCTCTGGGTGGCAGGACTCTGGAAAGTCTCAGGATCTGGGACACAGGCACCTCTAGCATGCAGGCGGGGCTGGGATGGGGGAGCTGGTGGAAAGTTTGCAGGAGTGGCCAGCTTCCTTCCCCATCTCATGCCACTGCAGAAGAGGTTGACTCTCATGTGCTCTGGACTCAGGGGTGCCAGGCACACTTAAGGCTGGGGGGCTACATGCTGGATAGTTTGATGCCCTAGAACCTTCTCCACCCACATATAGGATGCTGGCAACTAAGCTCATATGCCCTAAACATGATATGGGAGGGGATCTCTCGGGGAAAAGTGAGCAGCCCAAGATAAAAGGCCTTCAGATACTGACAACCACGTGTGTCAAGTGAAAACGACACCCCAGCATCTCTGCCGTGGAGATCCCCTGTCCCCCAGTCCTGCCCATGCACAGATGCTCCAATAACTTCATTTGAGATTTACTCGTAAGTAAGAAGAGCAGGTAAAGATCACAAGACTTAGGGGAAAGTTTCCAACATTAAAGGCAGATCAATAACAAGCAAATGACAAAACATAAACAGAAAAATGGAATTTGAGACATACTATGTGAAGAGCAGAAAACCCTCACTGCCCCTAAACCTTAATAACTGATAAGTTGGAAAACAATAAAGAAGACTTAGTTCCAACAAGGGATATTCCTTTCCAAATAAAAGGCAAAGCCTTACTAGGAATGTGGACACAATGGTTGGGGGCACAGCAGCCATTTTTGGACCATGTGGCCGAATGTTATTAGTCAGGATGGTGGAACAGAATAGTGGAAGGAGCCTGGTTTCTGAAGAACGTGTTGAGATTATGCATGTCTTGGAATGTCTATACCTGGACTTCTTTTTGTATGAATTAAATTGCTTACTTGTTTAAGTCACTGTAGAAGGGTTTTCTGCTATGTGAACCTGAACACAATCCTAATCCGTTTAACAAACATATTGTTTAGAAATATGGAGAAGACACAGGTATGGGAGTTCCCTTCGTGGCTCAGTGGTTAACAAACCCGACTAGGATCCACTAGGATGCGGGTTCAATCCCTGGCCTCGCTCAGTGGGTTATGGATCTGATGTTGCCATGACCTGTGGTGTAGGTTGCAGAAGCCACTCAGATCTGGTGTCGCTGTGGCTGTGGCTGTGGCTGACAGCTGTAACTTCAATTCAACCCCTAGCCTGGGAACTTCCATATGCTGCGAGTGAGGCCCTAAAAAGCAAAAAAAAAAAAAAAAAAAAAAAAAAAAAAAAGAAAAAAGAAAGAAAAAAGAAAAAGAAATGTGGAGAAGATACGGTAAAAGAGTGTGAAAGTAGTTAAGACTTGGGGATGGGAAAAGATAGGGTAGGGATTGCTGTTTTCCTTTCCTTTTCTTATTTTTGGCCCTGCCTGTGGCACATGGAAGTTCCAAGGCCTCCCCACTCCTCCATGCCCTGAGCCATAGCAGTGACAACACTGGATCCTTAATCCACTAGGCCACTGGGGAACTCCTGCTGCTTTTCTTTATTGTAGGTTTTATATAACTATTTTTTAAAAAACTTTATATGTATATAACTTCAAGAAAAACAAAGATTAATTTAAAAAGAAAGAAAAATTGCAGAGGGTAAGGAGTGGGATATCCTGGGCTAATGGCAGGAACACAAGTATGAGTAGGAGGCCACAGGAGGTTGGTGACAAGGTAGGGAAGAATACAGGACGAGAAAAGAAAGAGGGAATCCGGAGGCAGACTGTTAAAAGTTTGGTGCACAAGTTAGAGAATTGGGGTAAAAACCCTTCAAAATGTTAATAAAACACTGTTAATGGTAATAAATAGTAGCCCAGTGGCCTGGAAAAGCTAATGTGTCTGAGTAATTTCTCTGCATGGGAACTACTCATTCTTTTGAAAGAGCAGAGGTACGACCCATCCACTTAAATCAGTAAATCCGAAGGGGTTAACATTTTGACTATGTTTACAATTATGGAGGGGCCGATCTATTTCTCCTGTTTCAGAATAGAGGTAAGTGGGGAATTGGGTGATAATTAAACATGGGCCAAAAGAATGTGAACTTTTCCTATAAGTTTAAATGCCAGGGGGAGTTCCTGTCATGGCTCAGTGGTAACAAACCCAATCAAAATCCATGAGGATGCCGGTTCAATCCCTGGCCTCTCTCACTGGGTTAAGGATCTGGCGTTGCTGTGAGCTGTGGTGGAGGCTGCCTATGTGGCTCAGATCCTGCGTTGCTGTGGCTGTGGCATAGGCTGGCAGCTGCAGTTCCTATTCAACCCCTAGCCTGAGAACCTCCATAAGCCACAGGTGTGGCCCTAAAAAAAAAAAAAAAGTTTAAATGCCAGGGAACAAATGCATTAGACTTGTAATGGGCCCAGCACTATTAGCTGTGTGACACTGGGAAAGTTACCTAGCTTCTCTGTGTTTTAGTTTCTTCATCTGTAAAGGGTTATAATGGTACTTAATTTAGAGGGTTGTCAAGGGATTTGATGAGTTAATAAATATAAGGGCTTACAACAGTGCCTGGAACATATAGTTCCAGCATATTTCAGCATTTGCTATTATCACGGGGACTTACTTGGATGTTGAGTGGTAAGAACATCTGGAAAAAAAACTATTTAGGATCCAAATAATATGGCAAATGGGAGATATTTTAATATGTACATATCTACATATTAAAATATAGAGGAATGAGAATTACCTTCTTGGCAAATAGGAGAAAACATCTGAAATGAATCTAAGGAGACCTGATAAAGAAGAATTGGGTAAATAATCTGTGAACAACGGTCCAATCGAATATGTCGTGATAGAAAAGGGGCTTTGGGCAGAAGATCTGGACACGGAAAGCAAGCGGGGGAGGAACAGGCTCTGGAACCTGAGTCAATGGTACAATCAAAATACTATAAAAGGCAAAACTACGTTTGGAGCTGGTAACACACCAGGCTGCCTATTTCTTTAGGCTTCTTCCGGGCTGCAGCTAAAAAAGCCTACTCAGACTTTCTTTTTTTGACATATCCAGAAGTCACATGTTGCAGGAAGCTGAGGAGCATAGCAATCCTGACCCAGAGTTTGGAAACAAGAGGATTGCTGGTCATCTCCCAAACCAGCTCGAGGCCGATTTGACGACCTGTGGCTGGGGTTTGGAAGAGAGAGGCTTCGATTTTTCTCATTAGTCCGAGACAGCGGGATAAGGGATCGCAGGGCATAGCCATCGCTGGCCAAGTAGATACTGGACGTGGGGAAAAACCTCACCACAGGAATGAGAGGGTCATTAGGACGGCAGCCAGTGGAGACTATGACGCGGGAAATGAGACGGGTTCAGACAAGCACCCCTCAGGCCGGCTCTAACATAGACGTGAGGTCAAAGCTGCCCTGGGAAGGGACTGTGGTCAGGTCATCCCATGAGCGTCTGCCTGTCCTTGGTGTTTCTCTGGGTGTGGGCTTCATTTACTGTCCCCCAAGCCAAGGACAGCAGGGGAGCATTGTGGCCTTGTCAGTGATGAAAGACACCCAGGAGTCTCTCCTCTGTGGTGATAATTCTACCCCCTTCGGTCTTCCTGAGTGTTTATTTTATTATCATTATTATTATTTTGTCTTTTTAGGGCTGCACCTGTTGTATATGGAGGTTCCCAGGCTAAGGGCCCAATCGGAGCTGTAGCTGCCGGCCTATCCCACAGCCACAGCAATGTAGGATCTGAGCCACATCTGCAACCTACACCACAGCTCATGGCAACGCCAGATCCTTAACCCACTGAGGGAGGCCAGGGGTCAAACCCATGTCCTCAAGAATTCTAGTTGGGTTCGTTAATCACTGAGCCATGACGGGAACTCCTTCCTGAGTGTTTAATGGAAACCTTTCTTTTCATCTGTATTCATTCTATTTAATGAGAAAACCATCACGGGGTGGCTGCCACTACCATTAACATGTGATCTGTGCAAACTGGGAGGAAGAGCTGGTGTTGGGCTGGAAACAAAATCAGCTTGACCTGTGAAAGGGGCTGGTCCCACTGGTGGTCAGATCACATGTCACCTTTTCGGAGATGTCCTTTCTTTCTTTTTTTCTTTTCTTTCTTTTTTTTTTTTTTTGTCTTTTTGCCATTTCTCGGGCTGCTCCTGCGGCATATGGAGGTTCCCGGGCTAGGAGTTGAATCGGAGCTGTAGCCACTGGCCTGCGCCAGAGCCACAGCAACGCGGGATCCGAGCCGCGTCTGCGACCTACACCACAGCTCACGGCAACGCCGGAACCCTGACCCACTGAGCAAGGGCAGGGATCGAACCCTCAACCTCATGGTTCCTAGTCGGATTCGTTAACCACTGTGCCACGACGGGAACTCCAGAGATGTCTTTTCTGAGCTCTCTCACCCAAGGGACTCCTGGTCAGACCGTCCACACGATAGTCCGCTTCCTTGGTCAACCTCTGCCTCCCTCACTGAACGTGTAAGATCCAGGCAGCCGGACGATGGTCCTGATTCTTTCAGAGCTGCATCCTTCAACACATCGAGTGGTGCCGCCACTTCAGAACTGTGGTGGTTTTTTTTGTTTGTTTGTTTGTTTTGAGGCAGCCCTCTAAGGTAGGGTGATTTCTTTTCTTTCTTTCTTTCTTTTTTTTACAAAATATTAAAGCATTTATTTATTTATTTTTTCAATGAATGTATTACATTTGTAGTTGTACAATGATCATCACAATCCAATTTTAAAATATTTTTTTAAAAGCAGATTTATTAAGGAGTTCCCATTGTGGCTCAGTGGTTAGCAAATCCGACTAGGAACCATGAGGTTGCAGGTTTGATCCCTGGCCTTGCTTAGTGGGTTAAGGATCTGGCGTGGCCGTGAGCTGTGGTGTAGGTCACAGACGCAGCTCGGATCCTGCATTGCTGTGGCTGTGGTGTAGGCTGCCAGCTACAGCTCCGATTGGTCCCCTAGACTGGGAACCTCCATATGCCTCGGGTGCAGCCCTAGAAAAGGCAAAAAAACAAACAAACAGCAGATTTATTGACTCATTCATATGTAAAACATATTTTAATACAGTAGTACATGTGATTCTTTTCCTCCCATTTTTTAATGTTTAATTGAAGTATGGTTGATTTACAAGCTCGTGACAACTGCTGCTGCACAGCAAAGTGATTCAGCTGCGCATGCGCACACATCCCTTCTCTCAGATGCTTTTCCCACACAGAGGGTCACAGGGGTCGAGGTCCCTGTGCTGGACAGCAGGTCCCTGTTGGCCAGTCATTCCACACACCTCACTCGGTGTGCACGTGTCAGTCCCAGACCCCCAGGTCATCCCTCCCCAACCACCTGTCCCTTTTGGTAACCATACGTTTATTCTCAAAGTCTATGAGTCTGTTTCTGTTCTGCAAATAGTTCATTTATATCCCTTTTTTAGATTCCACAGGTAAGTGATATCATACGATATTTGTCATTCCCTGGCCGGCTTACTTAATCATAAATAATCATAAATAATGTCTAGGTCCACCAGGTAGGATGGTTTTGAACAGCTAACTACCGCCCTTCTCGCTGACTCACAATGTCTTCCCAGGATTGCAAAAAACCTTGGCAGTTTTATTCACAGCCCTGCTCTCTGCAGGGATTAGGAAGTGTTGCTCTTGGGGACTTCTTCGGGGGACAATACAGGAGATAAGATGTCCTCAGAATTATGCTTCCTTTTAACATAAATGAGGTCTTTTTTTTTTTTGGACCAAGCTTCTAAGCACTAATTCCCTTTCTTCTTGAACATGAGTCTTTTTCCAGGAGGCTTTTGGTACCTAAAGCGGAGACACGCACGGAGAATGTGTAAGCTACGCCCAGATGTGTCGGAATCCTTGGGTCCATAGACAGAGGGCTCAGAAATACACAGGGGACTGTCTGACATATTCGACCAGTAATTAATGCCTTCACCTGAAGGGCTGAGGAAGGTCCCTGAGTGGTTTCAGCAGGAGAGCACGTCACCCCACTACTCCAGCGTGGTGAGATGATTCATTTCCCAAACCACACTGGACAATGCGGTCACTCGGAGAGGGCTGCATACATGCAAGGTCTGATATCTTCTGGGATACACTAAAGGCGCGGATTTAGTCAGTGAAAACTGGAGGCACAAATCACCTGATGCAGCGGTGATGCAGGTCCAGGGGCTGGAGGAAATGCTGCCCTCATGTGTTGTGCCCTTTGCAACACTGCTGTGCCCTGCACTAAGAGAAAGACCTTCAGTGTGACATGTGACGTCATTCTGCTCCTACATCATGTATTGTAATATCAATAAATCATTTCTTAGGTTCATTTGCCTGTGTCTCCAGACCTTCTGGCCACCCCCTAGCTCAAGATGGCAGGTGCCCCGATATTTCCACTTTTCAGTCTTTTTTTTTTTTGTCTTTTGTCTTTTTAGGGCCACATCAGTGCATGTGGAGGTTCCCAGGCTAGGGGTCCAATTGGAGCTGTAGCTACCGGCCTACACCACAGCCACAGTAACACAGGATCCGAGTCGTGTCTGAGACCTACACCACAGCTCATGGCAATGCCAGATCCTTAACCCACTGAGCAAGGCCAGGGATCGAACCCACAACCTCATGGTTTCCACTGCGCCACAGCGGGAACTCCTCTTAGTCTTTATCACCGAAAATGTCTTCGTAGTCTATGGGGTTGGTGTCTGTCACTTAAACCTTCTTCAGCATTTGTATATTCAAGTTGCTTCTTTTTTTCCTATTGTAAACATTGCAAAAGCCGAGGCAGGCGTGCACATTTCTCATATTTTGCATTGGTTAATTCGTGTGAATATTCTCAAAGAGGAGGAAGATAAAGGACTATTTGAAAAAGAGCAGGAGACTGAGGCTCCCAGGAAGAGTGGCTTTTGTCTAAGGCGTCTTCTTGTCTACTCAGCACTCCTCATGGCCTTCTGTCATCTGCTTAGAAGACGTCCCCAAAGCTCTTTGGAATGAATGTAGTAAACTCCTCACGGCAGGCTGAGGGAGGGCTTGACAAGCTGATGGCAAATGACTTTGGGGACCTTACATGGAGAATATTACACCCCACATAGGTCAGTGGGGAGAAAGTGGGTACACAGTATTGGTTTTTTTGTTGTCTTTTTTTCTTTTTCTTTTTTTGCTTTTTAGGGCCACACCTGTGGCCTACGGAAATTCCCAGGCTCGGGGTCAAATCAGAGCTACAGCTGCCGGCCTACACCACAGCCACATTAACTCGGGATCCAAGCCATGTCTGTGACCTACGCCACAGCTCACAGCAATGCCGGGTCCTTAACCCACTGAGTGAGGCCAGGGATTGAACCCATGTCCTCATGGATATTAGTCCGGTTCGTTAATGGCCGAGCCATGACAGGAACTCCCTCTTTTCATTTCTAAACTGAGCTGAGGTTTCAAAACAGCAAATAACTGAATTCTTAATCCTCCTCCAACATCTGTTTATGTTTTGGGGACCTACATCTATTTTAGTAAATAGTTTTTAAGTCCTCACACCCCTGTCCAAAAAGAAATCCCGCAAATAAATTTTTTCTTTATTTCCTAATTTTCTCCTCCCTCCCTCCCTTCCTCCTTTCTTTCCTTCTTTTTTTGTGCTTTCAGAATATTTTGAGAGAAAACAATGCCTTAAGGAATCTCCTTAACATCTATGCAAGGAGGGGTGGCCGGATATTTTTATATTCCCCTCCAGTCTCTTGAGTCCTGAGTCACTGAATTTGTTTGCTTTTTTCGTTAATCAGCACATATGGGCAAATTTGCTCTGTCAAAGCTAAATTAGTCTCCATCATTTAAAATGCCAACCAACTGCTGAGCCCATGACCTCCCCATCAAGTGAACAACCAACCCAAACCCCCTCAAATTAACTCAAAACTTCTCCAAATAATTCTGGTCCATCTTTTGCATCAAAGTCAATCAACCCATTTTCCTAATTCATCTTGCTATACATGCCAAATATGAGCAACACTTTTAAAATTATTACTCTTTAAGTATTCATTGTTTTCCAATTCTTCTTCTTCTTCTTCTTTTTTTTTTTTTTTCCATTTAGGGCCACACCTGCGGCATAGGGAGGTTCCCAGGCTAGGAGTCTAATTGGAGCTACAGCTGCCAGCCTATGCCAGAGCCACAGCAATGCCAGATCCGAGCCTCGCCTGCGACCCACACCACAGCTCATGGCAATGCCAGATCCTTAACCCACTGAGTGAGGCCAGGGATTGAACCCACAACCTCATGGTTCCTAGTTGGATTTGTTTCTGCTGCTCCATGATGGGAACGCCCCAATTCTTTATTATATAAAATTCTTCTTATTAGAAGGTTCACCCTGGAAAGAGCGTGGGGAAGGATCAGGCTGCTTCTGTGACCTACAGTGCAGCTCTCGGCAACGTCAGATCCTTAACACACTGAGATCGAACCCATCTCATGGATGTTAGTCGGGTTCATTACTGCTGAGTCCAAAGGGAATTCCTGATTTATGGCAGGTAAATTTTTCTATGTCAGATCATTGAAAAAATACACCTATAAAAGCTGATATGGATTTAGGAGTATTTCCATAAATTTGTGCTTTGTTATTTATAAAGCATGTACAAACATCACTTTATTATTTATTATTAGTCTGTAGACATGAGGGTTTCCTGCCCCTCTAGGATGAGAGGCTTGCAGGTCTGTTAATGTAAGAATAGAAATCATGCTGGTGGTCACGTGCTCATTAATACATAATATGAAGAGCCTGTCATTGTTGGATTCCCCTCCTGGTGCAGAGGAAATGAATCCGACTAGGAACCGTGAGGTTGTATGTTCGATCCCTGGCCTCGCTCAGTGGGTTAAGGATCCGGCATTGCCGTGAGCGGTGGTGTAGGTCACAGACTCGGCTTGGATCTGGTGTTGCTGTGGCTCTGGCATAGGCCAGCAGCTGTAGCTCTGATTAGACCCTCTTAATCTGGGAACCTCCATATGCGACAGGTGTGGCCCTAAAAAGCAAAAAAAATAAAAAATAAAAAAAAAGCTTACATGGAGTTCCCGTCATGGTGCAGTGGTTAACGAATCTGACTAGGAACCATGAGGTTTCGGGTTCGATCCCTGGCCTTGCTCAATGGGTTAAGGATCCGGCGTTGCTGTGAGCTGTGGTGTAGGTCACAGACACAGCTCGGATCCCGAGTTGCTGTGGCTCTGTGGTAGGCCAGTGGCTTCAGCTCCAATTGGACCCCTAGCCTGGGAACCTCCATACGCCGTGGGAGCAGCCCTAGAAAAGGCAAAAAGACAAAAAAAAAAAAAAAAAAAGCTTATCATTGTTTAGGAACTCTTAACAAAAGATGCAGAACCCTGGCTTTCAGTTGCAAAGCCTCTATCTCCACCCTGTATTTTTCTTTGTTCACATTCTCAGAGAATAAACCAAATCATTGTTTATTTGTTTTGTGCTGTTGCACTGAAACCTTATTCCTGAGAGAAGATGCTCCTCTGGATAAAATGCAGCCCTGCCTGGGTGGATAAATGGTCCCATTGAATGAACAGCTGGCCGCTTGCCCCTGGAAGGGGTGATGCAGGGCAAACAAAACGCCCTCGAGCTTCTTCCTGCCCAGCTAGCTCCCATCCCTGCTTTCCCTCTGGAACTAGGGAGGCCTCTGGCGTGCCCTCAGTTAAGCTTTTCTCCTTCCTTTCATATTTTTAAACTTAGGATGCTAATACTTGTGAAGATGTAAACCAGTATTTAATCTTTTCTGGATCCAGTCAAGGTACATGCATATTGGTTTCATAGCGCTGGTCTGGCACCATTAAATTAATCCAGAAAATCGAACCATCAATAGGAAAAAGGAAATGGAGAAAGCAAAGGCATCTTTAGCTATAAAGTGTTTTACTTAATAAAATCAGGAAATAAAGCGTATTTCCTTAAGGCCAATGGGATAAAGTGATAGTACTTTGGTTTCTTGAATTTCATTTCCCTTTTTATTCTCTTTGACTATTAGCTACACTTATCTGTGTCTCCTTTTGGGACTTAATGCTTGTGTGCCTCAGGGCCCAAGGCCAATGAGACATGGCCCCTTTGCTCTTCTGCCAATGTTCTTTTTTTTTGGCCATGCCCATGGCATGTTGAAGTTCCTGGGCCAGGGACCGAACCCACACCACAGCAGAGAACAGAGCTGCTACAGTGACAATGCTGGAATCTTAACCCTCTGCACCACAAGGCAATTCCATCTCTTCTGCCAATTTTCAACTTCTTACCTTTTTTTTTTTTGCTTTTTTTTTAGGGCTGCACCCATAGCATATGGAATTTCCCAGGCTAGGAGTTGAATTGGAGCTACAGCTGCTGGCCACAGCCATAGCCACAGCAACTCAGGATCCAAGCTGCATCTGCGACACACCACACCAACGACAGATCCTTAACCCACTGAGTGAGGCCAGGGATTGAACCTGGAACCTCATGGTTCCTAGTCGAATTTGTTTTTGATGCACCATGATGGGAACTCCTCAACTTCTTACCTTGAGTTACCTCTATCCCCTGAGACTCAGCCCTTCAACTTGGGTGCCTACTGTTTGGCTGAACAGAAGAAGAGACTTAATTGTGGTGTTGGAAAGAATTTCTTGACAAAATTCACTTTCTAGATCCAGGAAATAAGAATTCAGACCTTCATGTATGTGACTTATGGGGCAATTAGGCATCTTGGCCACTCTTTCCGTCCAGTATGGATATATGGAAATTATACGTCAACTCCCACCATCATTTTAGAGTCTGAAGTCTTCTGGTTTTCCCATTGGGAGACACGGTGATGAAATAAATAATCATGGAAGAAAGACAAAAAGAAGGATACCAAGTGATTCCATAAATTGGGAGAATAAAGGAAAAATGGAACTTTTACATTTTGATGTGTTTTTCCTCTTGGACTGTTGCCTAACACTTAGTTTTCTTAGTGCCCAAGTTCTCATAATTCTATGTAATGATTTAAGAAAATCACACTACATGACTTTTCTGTAGTTAAACACGGACATCTATAGCGCCTTCTGTTAGTGGGTGTTTGTGTCCACTCCTGGGTGGAGAAACTAAGACCGCAGCAGAAGGGGATTTAACAAGAGTCAAGGATGTATAATCTTCCCTCACTCATATTTTATGATAATGAGAATGCAGACAACCTTAAACACAAGTTGAAATTAGTGACTAGCTGGGCTTCGGGAAAGGAATCCATTTGGGACTTCCTTATATCTCTGATTTCCAGCCACTGTCACCCTGGCAGTGGCCACCCTCTGGGCCCCTGTTCTCCAGTTTATCCTGCCTTTTTTTTTTTTTTTTTTTTCCTGCACCCACGGCATGTGGAAATTCCCCAGCCAGGGATTAAACCTACGCTACAGAAGCGACCCAAGCCGCTGCAGTGACAACAAGGGCTCCTTAACCCCCATGCCAGCAGGGAACTCCCATCCTGTGCTCTTATGTATTAGCTCTTCCTCTCAACCCATCCCACATGCATGTTACAGCTTCTTTTTGGTGAATGAAAAATGTCTGCTAAAGTTGATCTGAAAAAGTGTACAGAATTCACTGAGATTGGGTCAGATGGAAAATGTTAAAAGAAACGTGTACGTTTGGCAAAAAGGAACACAAAGTGAGAAATATCAAATTTGTTTCCAGACTTCCTGGTTGTGGGGTAAGTGTTTTTGGAGCTGGTTCCAAGCACAGGTTCTTGACTGCTTTCCTGAGCATCCCAGGGGACTCAGGCAATACCTGCCTAGGGACCTCCTGGGCTTCGGTTTCACCACCTGTGAGAAGCAGCTGTGAAGCTCAGGGGTCACAAAGGACAGTGGTCTGGCCAGGAAAGAGTGTGTCAGCCCAGCTCCCCGGGGGTCCCCCTGACCTCCTGGTTTCCCTTCAGGCGTCCACACTTCCCATAGTGACTTAGGGCTCTGGCAAGTGTACAACCAGCACATGCCAAGATGGTCCTGGTTTTAAATAAAGACGCAGCATCTCACTCTTGGGGATATATCCGGATGAAACTTTCCTTGAAAAAGACATATGCACCTGGATATTCACTGCAGCACTGTTCACAATAGCCAAGACATGGAAACAACCTAAATGTCCATTGACAGATGATTGCATGAGGAAGATGTGGTATATATCACAGTGGAATACTACTCAGCCATAAAAAAGAATAAAATAATGCTATTTGCAGCAATATGGATTGAACTAGAGACTCTCACACTGATTGAAGTAAGTCAGAAAGAGAAAGAAAAACATCATATGATATCACTTATATCTGGAATCTAATATATGGCACAAATGAACCTTTCCACAGAAAAGGAACTCATGGACATGGAGAACAGACATGTGGTTGCCAAGAGGGAGGGGGAGGGAGTGGGATGGACTGGGAACTTGGGGCTAATAGATGCAGACAATTGCCTTTGAAATGGATAAGCAATGGGATCCTGCTGTATAGCACTGGGAACTATGTCTAGTTACTAAGGTTGGAGCATGATAACGGGAGAAAAAAGATTGTATACTTGTATGTGTAACTGGGTCACCATGCTGTACAGTAGAAAATTGACAGAATACTGTACACCAGCTATAATGAAAAAAAGAATTAGGAACCCTGTGGGAAAAAAAATATTCAGCGTTAATGTTCCCCAAAGCATAGTTGAACTTGTTCGGTCATGGGTTCTAGTTTCGGATTTGAGGAACATGGTTAGAGGGTTTACGGTGGGGTCCCATTGCCCTAGCTGTTCCACGCCCTTTAGACTCTGAGCTTGACTTTTTGCTTAGCCCAGTTACCTAAGGGGCTGGGGTCAAGAATGGCTCCTTGGATCCACTTGAGGGAGGGTTCACGCTCATAACAGTAGTCAGTTTCTTCATTTCTTAACCAAGTGTTTCTGTGTTTTCAATTGCCGGCTACATACGTGAGCAGAGATCCAGATGTGTGAAGGCTTTTTCAACATTTTCTCTGTTAGAATGATGATTTGAGGGGGTTTAGAGTCAGATGCGACTTGAACATGACTCAAACAGGGAGAGTCTTTTGTCTCATCCTCTTTCCGGATGTCATACGCCTTCCTAAGTTTCCTGATTGATGTTTAGGGATTAAAATGTGAAATGCTCAAGATTCCATGATTAATTGAAGAGGCAACACGAACTTGCCAGGGTGCGCTGAGTAGCTGTCTCTCAATAGAAGCAGCCTGGTGTGGCTCTCTGCAGTCCTGTAACTAAATTCAGGAAGCAAATTGCTCTAGATAGTAATGGTTATATTAAGTCATGTGTGCCATTTATTAAAACAAACTTTTTGGAGTGAAGTTTGCTCAAATGGTAGCTATCCTGAAACGGTGGCTTTCAAATTCTTTATCCGTCAGACTTTCCCTGAAGTGAAATGTTACCCTCCACAGGCTAACATTGACACTGATAAAACAGAAGTACTGTAATTGAAGCCTGGGTTGGGAGCTGAGTCCTCACTCCTGGTTTCCCTCCTGGAAGCAGCCCATGAAAACATCCGTGGAATTGCCAGCCTCCTAGAGAATGGCTGGGAAGTCACAGAAAGAAGTAGCTCTTTGGAGTCTTCGTGGTACACGCTGATTTGACGCCTACTGGGTTAGTCGAGGATCCTTTGCGTGTAGTGTTGGCCCCCCCGGGACCCTCCTGCCTCTAATACATTCAAACAAAAGACCGCATTTGGCCATCACATAACCCGGTGCCATTTTTAACTCAGGAAAGATGCTCACTCAATCTGGGTAGCTGTTAAAAGTAAACCATCTCTCTAAGCCAACACATGTGGAGAAGCACCGTTGTGCTCTAGTGGACTTGCCCGTTTCTAAAGGGAATGGAAGCTGGAGATGGTAGACAGGCAGGCTGGTGCCTCTGAGAGGCAACGTCCAGGACCAATGAAATGACTGAAGCTCATGTCCTGATTTATTCACGGGTGCGTGAGCTTCAGGGATGGATAATGCATATTTTCCTCTTTTCGTAAAAGGTCTGGGTTGGGCCAGCTGACACTTGGAAGCGGACCTCCGGAGGCTCTGTTGGGAAGGCTGGTTTGCATCATATGAAGAAAGCTGTGGGATGATCCGCAGGCCAGTTGTCCCCTGTGCCAAGCTGGGTCTCCATAGCTTCAAATTCATTCCAATATAATTGAAAACATGTGCTAAAATATGCATTTTCTTACGGTTCAAAATTTCCTTGTGATGTATTTTCCATACTATTTTGATTTAAAAGCGGAGAATGACAATGCTGTGGCCAAAAACGTGTGTGGCTGTATTTAAGTGTTTCACAACAAACTTTTTTTTGGCTGCACCCATGGTATGTGGAAGTTCCTGGGCCAGGGATCGAACCCGAGCCACAGTTGCGACCTGCGCCACGGCTGCGGCGATGCCAGATCCTTAACTCACTGTGCCACCAGGGACCTTTCAAATCTTTTAAGAATGGAAATCTTGAAGAATGAAGAACGAAAACCAAATCATTGTTCTGAGAATTGAGGCAGGTGAGGAGCCCAAAGAAAAAGCCTAAAAGCCGTTCTTCTCAATGCAAAATTATGAGTTTTGTCATTATAGTTTATCATTGACTACAGAGGTTCTGTACCCTTGCCCTCATAAAAGGGATCCTTGCATCCGGACATTGTGTTTGGGACATCCGCAGAGGGAAGAAAAAAGCATCTGCCTGTGTTTCTTCTGTACAAGTTCCCGCCTGTGGCAGAGGCAGCAGCATCGAATGCCTGTGGGGACCACACAGGTAAGTTATGTGGGTGCAGCCAGCAGGTGGAAACTGTGGCCACCCGTGTCCTTGACAAAGTTCCATCCAGCGGCGTGCTAGCTTCTAATTTTTCAAGATAGGTTGGAAATGGACATTTTAATGTAAAAACTAACATTTAAAAAAAATGAGAGTTGCAACGTTTATTCCAGGTTCTTGCTTGTTTTTTTTTTTTTGTTTGTTTGTTTGTTTTTTTAATTTAAATGTTTTTTTTTTCTTTTTTGCCACACTCTCAGCATGTGGAAGTTCTTGGGCCAGGGATCGAACCTGTGCCACCCAGTAGCAACTGGCACATTGGTGAAACTGCAGGAGACTTAACCCCCTAGGCTATCAGAGCATTTCCTAAAAACCTTGTGACTTTTAAAGTTTTAGAAATTAAAGATGTAAATACAGTGTTCAGTCCAGTAAATACCTCTGAAGATGAGACCTAGCCTAGGGCTAACAGTGTGCAGTCTCTGCTCTGTA
This sequence comes from Sus scrofa, assembly GCF_054392235.1. Classification (NCBI taxonomy): domain Eukaryota; kingdom Metazoa; phylum Chordata; class Mammalia; order Artiodactyla; family Suidae; genus Sus; species Sus scrofa. Next base: position 7,761,972 of record NC_139383.1, read on the forward strand.
GGGGATGACGGCCGTCTGAATGTTGGGTGGCCTCGGAGCCTTGGGAGCGCCTTGCAAAAGCTGAGACGAGTCCTCTTGCCGGGGTTGAGTCGGGCGGGAGAGGAGGGTTAGTTCCGTCTCTATTTCCACTTTATTTGGTGACAGCGGGAATGAGAGCCCAATTCAAGACGAAGCCAGAGAATGTAGCAGTAAGGATGTGGGTGGAGGTAGGTGAGGTCAAAGGTTAGCTTCAGCGAGAGAAGGAAGGTCGGGGAGCCCCGGCCCCAGGGCACTTGTATCCCCACTGTGGATAAATGTCAGGGGAGGGGCCTAGAGGAAGGGTCAGCTGATGGCAAGATCGAACAGTACCTCCTTCCGGAGGGGACTTTTCGCTCTCTCAAGATGGGAAGATAGGAGTTCCCGTTGTGGTTCAGCGTTAACAAATTGACTAGTGTCCATGAGGACATAGGTTCGGTCCCTGGCCTTGCTCAGTGGGTTAAGGATCTGGCCTTGCTGTGAGCTGTGGGATAGGTTGCAGATGTGGCTCAGATCTGGCGTTGCTGTGGCTGTGGCATAGGCCGGCAGCTACAGCTCTGATTCGACCCCTAGCCTGGGAACTTCCCTATGCTGCAGGTGTGGCCCTAAAAAGACAAACAAACAAACAAACAAACAAAAGATGGGAAGAGAAATGTCTGTTGTTATTAATTCACTGTCTTTGGGGGGCCCTTGGCTCCTCTCTCTTCTTCATCAGCCTCCTAACCTCACAAAGCTCCAGTCCCCTCCTCCTGCTGGGTCTGAACCGGTTACTGATTTAGATTTGGCTCCATTCACCGATGAACCACTCTCATGATCATCAGCCAGCTTTAAGTAAGAGGGGCCCCACCCTATTCCTGACCTCAGCCTTGGGTACTGCCAATAGGCATGCCATCATTATCACTTGGGAGAGGGAGAACAAAGAGGGAACTGAGAGGGGTTTGTCCAGCTGAAGATGAGCACCCAGAAGCAAACAGGACAGGGGGCAGGGTGGGGTTCATGGGGCAACTGTTCTAACTGTAGCAGGGAAAGTTTTATCTCTTAATGGGGTGATACCAGACCTCCCAGAGACAACATTGTGTATCCAGGAAGATGGAGCCATGTGTCAACATGTGGCCAGGAAGAGCCCAGGGAGCTCCCGCCTTCACAGTATCCCATGTAGCTGGGGCCGGGGATGGGCAATGCCTGAAACCTGGAACGAACTCTCTGAAAGGATTAGAGGAAACCCTACTCAGTGTCCACACAAGACCAAGAATCATGCCTATTCCCACCAGCTAGACTGAACTAACTCACACCTCCTGAGAGCTGGGGAGGGTACTCCGAAGAATCTGACACAACAGTGGGAATAATTAATTCTAGACCAAACATCGTTTTGGTCCCGCCTCACAAGGCTTGAATGCAAGATCCCAAAGGGTGGAGCAGATTCTAAAAAACTTAACTGTAGCCCAGAACAAACTTCAAGAATATTAATGGGCATAGAAAAATATCCACTACATAACAAATTAGAATTTAAAATATGTGACAGCTAATAAAAAATTTCCTAGGCATGCAAAGAAAAAGGGAAACACAATTCATAATGAAAAGTCAATCAACTAAAAATAACCCAGCACTGACTACAGTCGGATTAGAATTAACAGACAAAGACATGAAAAGAACATTATTACTGTTTTCCATGTGTTTGAAAGTTAGAGACACGGAAGTTACAAAAAAGATGACATAGGAGATCCTGCGGTGGCACGATGGGATCGGCAGCGACTTAGGAGTGCTGGAATGCAGGTTTGATCCCTAGGCTGACACAGTGGGATAAGGAGCCAGTGTTGCTGCAGCTGCAGCTTACATTGTATCTTCGGCTCAGGTCCGATCTCTGGCCTGGGAACTCCATATGCTGCGGGTGGCAAAAAAAAAAAAAAAAGAGAGAGAGAGAGAGAGAGAAAGCTCAGTAGAGCTTCTAGAGATGGATGAAAACTACAATGTCTCAGATGAAAAATATACTGAATGGAACTGACAACAAACTAGACATTACAGAAGACCAGTTGAGTGAAAAGATTGACGGCACAGGAAGAGAAACCCTGCAAAACTACACGATAGATCCATCCTTCACAGCCTTCAGAAAGAACCAACCTTGCCTAGATCTTGATTTTGGAATGCTAACCTTCGGAATTGTAAGATAGTATGTTTCTATAAAGCCACCTGCCTTATGGTTCTTTGTCACAGCGACCCTAGCAAACTAATACACACTTCAATTAGGTAGAGGAGACTGTTGGATTGGATAAAAAAGTGAGATACACCTTTATGCTGTCTGCAAGAGATACACTTTAATTACAGATGTGCAAATAGGTTAAAAGTAAAACGATGGAAAAAGATTTACCATGCTAACAATAATCAAAAGAAAGCTGGGGTGCCTACATGCACACCAGACAGAACAGATTTCAGAACAAAGTAAATCAACAGAAATAAAGAAGGTCATTTCATAAGGTACAGGTGTCAGTTCATCAAGAGGTCATTAGAATCATAAACATTTATGCACCAACTCACAGAGCTTCAACATATATAGTGCGAAACACTGGTAGAACTACACAGAGAAATAGCCAAGCTACAATCATGTCAGCCATTTCCATGTCCCCTCAATAACAAATAGAACAAGTAGACAAAAACATTGGCAAGGCTATAGCAGAGGACCTGAACAACAATCCTATTAACCAATTCGACCTAAATGACATTCCATATAACCACAACCATGTACACATTCTTTTGAAGCGCATATAGAATAATAACTATGATAGACAATCTATGGAGCCATTAAAGAAGTCTCAATACACTGAAAAGCAGTTTAGTTGTACAATGTATGCTATCGGATCACAATGGGATCATATTAGATATCAATAAGAGAAAGACCTCTGGAAAATTCCCAGATGTTTGGCAGTTAAACAACACACTTGTAAAAAACTCAGGGATCAAAGAATTCAAAGGAGAAATAAGAAAGTGCTTTGCAATGAATTAAAATGAAAATGCAGCATACAAAATGTGACATCCTACCAATTTAGTGCTTAGTGGGACATTTAGAGCACTAAATAAATGCTTATATTAACAAAGAAGGAAGGTCTCAAATCAATGATTTCACGTCCTACTTAAGAAACAAACAAACAAGCAAACTAAATTCACAGTAAGGCAAAGAAAGGAAACAATACAGAAATTAATGAAATATATTTGAAGAACAACAGAGAATATTAGTAAGCCAAAAAGTACTTCTTTGAGAAAAATCAATAAAATTGATAAACCTTAGCCATACAGATCAGGAAGAAAAGCGAGCAGACACAAACTACCAGTGAAAAAATGAGAACTGCGACATCATTATAGAGCCCACAGAGAGTAAAGGATAACAAAAGACTATCTGGGGAGTTCCTGTCGTGGCCCAGTGGAAACGAATCTGACTAGGAACCATGAGGTTGCGGGTTCCGTCCCTGGCATCTCTCAGTGGGTTAAGGATCTGGCATTGCTGTGAGCTGTTGTGTAGGTTGCAGACGTGGCTCGGATCCTGCATTGCTGTGGCTCTGGTGTAGGTCAGCAGCTGTAGCTCTGATTTGACTCCTCGCCTGGGAAAATCCATATGCCATGGGTGTGGGCTTAAAAGGACAAAGGACAAAAAAAAAAAGAGAGAGAATATTTTGAACAATCTTATTCCAATAAATCTGAAAACTTAGATGAAATAGGTGCATTCCTTGAAAGATACAAGCTACCAAAGCCCACTCAGTAAGTGAGAGATGCACTGAATAGTCCTATGTCTATTAAAGAAACTGAATTTGTAGTTAGAGGCCTTTCTGCAAAGAAAACTGCAGGCCCAGGTGCTTTATTAATGAATCCTGCCAAACATATGTGGAAAAAACTCTATCAATTCTACCTAAATTCTTCCAGACAATTGAAGAAAAGGAAATACTTCATAAGTCACTCTAGGAAGCTAGCATTACCTTTGAATAAATGATAAACAATAATAAAAGCAGACAAAGGCGTTATCATCGTGGCGCAGCGGAAACAGAATCCGACTGGGAACCATGGGGTTTCGGAATTTATCCCTGGCCTCACTCAGTGGGTTAAGGATCCTGTGTTGCTGTGGCTGTGGTGTAGGCCAGCAGCTGTAGCTCCAATTGGACCCCTAGCCTGGGAACTTCCATGTACCTCGAGTGTGGTCCTAAAAAGCTAAAAAAAAAAAAATAATAATAAAAATTTAAAAAAGCAAAGACATTATAAGGAAAGAATATTATCATGAAAATAATTGTAAAAATTCTTAACAAAATTCTAGCAAATTGTATCCAAAAATATATAAATAGAATTATAGGTTATGGCCAGAAATATAATAAATTTGTTCCAGGAATGCAAAGTTTTAAAATTTGGAGATCAATTTGTGTAATTTACCATGCTAGCAAACTAAAAAAAACCCCAAAAAACAAAAAACAAAACCCAAACCAAATCATATTTTCATATCTGTAGACTGAGATATTTGATAAATTCGATAATCATTTAAGATGGAATCTCCCAGTTAATTAGGAACAGAAGTGAACTTCTTCGGTCTGATGAAAGTGTCTATTAAAAACATCTCTTTGTGGAGTTCCTGTCGTGGCTCAGCGGTCAACGAATCTGACTAGGAACCATGAGGTTGCAGGTTCGATCCCTGGCCTTGCTCAGTGGGTTAAGGATCTGGTGTTGCCGTGAACTGTGGTGCAGGTCGTAGACGCGGCTCGGATCCCGAGTTGCTGTGGCTCTGGCGTAGGCTGGCGGCTACAGCTCCGATGAGACCCCTAGCCTGGGAACGTCCATATGCCGCGGGAGCAGCTCTAGAAAAGGCAAAAAGACAAAACGAAAAAACAAAACAAAAAAATCATCCCTTTGTTTTCATTTGCCTCATGGTCAAGTACCACATAGAGCAATGGACACGGTGGAAGTAGTACAAGCTTCTGGGTCAAAAGCATGAGTTCGAGTCTTCCCACTGCTCTGATCCTGCACGTGTTCAGTAGCCTCTCTAAGCCTGCATGTTCTCATCTGAAACAGACGGTAAACAAATTATCCTAAGCTTCTGCCCAGCACTGTGTGCACACATTAAAACCACTAACCTCTCCCTTCCTTTTTTCTTTGCCTGGTTCTGATGGGGGTGAAATTGGTCTAGGGCAGCAGTTTTCAGCATCCTTCTTTGCCACAAATATTTGTTGCAAACAGGGAATGGCTAAGGCATCGGAAGGCTTGCTCTGGGGATGGTAAGCCCTTTCATTTCAGCCTTTGGGGAAGGATCTGGCGGAGTGGGATAGGAAGAGGCGAGGAGGCATTCGGAGGAAGATAAGCGGTCCCTACCTTTGCACATGGGCTCTCTCTGGGAAACCCAAGCAGGGTTTTGGCATTTGGGCTTGCAGGGCACTGGGTGTCTAGCTCAGGTTGCCCGCTAAGATTACAATTGAGCATGAGACATGGGGGCTATTAATCCATGAAGACAAGCTCTTTATAATTCAACAGCAAGGACCATTTCCAAGTTCTGAAGTGGTCCAGACAAAAAGCACCTCGTGTACTTGAGGGCTCAGCTGCACAAGGTCAGAGTTACACTGAGACCAGTTAGACACTAACATGCGGTGAGTTTCATTCCTTGCCAGTGGGGCTATTACACCATACTTAGTGACAGGGAACTATTTGGACTTAGTTTTGCCAGAGGCTATTTAATTCTTGGTCCTTAACGATTCTGAAGGCAATGTAAGCCTTCCAAGGAGGCTCGTTAGCCACATTAAAGAAGAGACAACTTGATGAGCAGGACCAGAAGTGAGCCCCAGCAATTTCGTCAAGTGCTGGATTTCACGATACACATCAGAACATTAAAAATGCTGAGAAGCTGACAGTGGAGGCAGACATGTGCAGCGAGATGTCAGCATAGCAGCTACGAGAACCAAATAGGCATTTCCATCATTTGTACACACACACACACTCTCTCTCTCTCTCCCTTTCTCTCTCTCCCACACACACACAGAGCCACTAACACGAAGTCTGGGCTGAGATGCCACTGGGCAGGAGGTGAGGAGAAAGGGAGGTGAAGAAGGATTTGGAAAGGGATGGTTATGATGGGAAACAGGCAAAGTTTTGCACCAGACAGGACTGAGGCATCCTCTTTGACAAGATCAGGTGTGCACCCCCGGGGCAGTCGGGGTTGGAAAACCAGAGGAGATCTGAGAGAAGGAAGAAAGTGAATAACATTTGAAACCTTCAAAGAATTATGCACAACTCTTTGTCTGCGCCCATGGCATGTGGAAGTTCCTGGGCCAGGGATGGAACCCACGCCACAGCAGCAACCTGAGTCCCTGCAGCAACAACACCAGATCCTTTCTATGTGGGCGGAAACCTTTACAGACAAGGGGTGGGGGAAGGGCTTAAAAACTGGGGCTGGGGAGTTCCCGTCGTGGCGCAGTGGTTAACGAATCTGACTAGGAACCATGAGGTTGCGGGTTCGGTCCCTGCCCTTGCTCAGTGGGTTAACGATCCGGTGTTGCCGTGAGCTGTGGTGTAGGTTGCAGACGCGGCTCGGATCCCGCGTTGCTGTGGCTCTGGCGTAGGCCGGTGGCTACAGCTCCGATTCAACCCCTAGCCTGGGAACCTCCATATGCCGCGGGAGCGGCCCAAGAAATAGCAACAACAACAACAACAACAACAAAAAGACAAAAAGACAAAAAGACAAAAAAAAAAAAAAAACAAAACTGGGGCTGGGCGGGGGGACCTCTCCATTTCCAGGGAAGAAGGGAATAGCTAATTCCATAATGACATCTCTGCCACCAGAGAGCAGTTCATGGCTCATCTTCAGGGCTTATGATATTTGACACAAAGGGTCCAGGAGGCAAAACTTGATTCTGTTTCATGTCCTGGTTTAACTGAATTCAGCTGAGAACGATGGTAACTTTTTCTTTTTTGACTGTGCTAGTGACATGCGGAAGTTCCTGGCCCAGGGACTGAACCACGGCCATCCCAGTGACAGTGCCTAAACCTTAACCATGAGGCCACCAGGGAACTCCAATTAGTGGTAACTTTGCAGAGGCCTGAGCCAACAGTACCTAGGCCAGTCCATCTTGGCCATTGCGCATCCCCCTTTGTCTTGGTTTTCCTGGGGTCCTGGAGGTAAGGGGGTGGCATGGGGCGGGGGGGGGGGGGGGGACACACGTTGCCCAGGGGAGGGCTGAGGGTTTGCCAGAGGGTTCTCCACGAACAGTTTCATAGCTAGAAAGGGATGTGCCGGCGGCTCGTTCGTCAACAGCAGAGGGCAGAAAACATGAAAAGACAGATCCTTCAAAGCATCCTTAGCTTGACTCCTTGATTCTCCGGAGCTTCTCTCATGTTGTGAAAACGGACGGGAAGCCCGCCTTTTCCTGGTGCACATTTCTTCGTGGGGCCGAGGTCGGCTTTGGCTCCCTCCCGGTGCCTCTGCGCATCGCATCGGGCCTGCCTCGCCACCTCCCTCCTCCGGCTAAGGCTCCCTTTCCGCTCCGGGAGCGGCCACTGGAAACTGCGGAGAGGAGCTTTGCCTCGTGGCAGCATCTGCAGAGAAAGCCTGTCCCCAGTCTGCGGGCGCTGGAGGGGATGAGTTTTTCCCATTCGCCTTGTGACTGGTATGGTTTCTAAGGGGGCGGGGGGCGAGCCGGGAGCTGGTACCCATGCACCCCAGCCCCAGAAATAACGGGGGCTGCCGGTCCCCTGCGATTTCCTGGGGGATCGTGTAGGGTCCGAGGCTTGGAATCTCATCCACATGGATTCACAGGTTAAAAAAAGAGTCGTGCTGGAAGGCGGTTGAATTGGGCCGCGTCTCCTCCAAGCCCCGTTGGTAATTTTTTGAGCCTGGCGCCTTTGGCTTAGAGACCACTAACCATAGAACTGCTGTGATTTCAGTCCTTAGGGACCACCCACGTGAACCTCCCTCTTTTATGGAGGAGCAGTTGAGGACGCAGGATGTTAAATAAATTTAATGAGTCAAATGAGATGTTCAATGAGTTAAGGGAGTTTAAAGGACCTTAGGGTCCGTTATGGAAGTGGGGCTGGAACTCAGCTGTTCCACAGCCTCGCTCAAAGTTCCCTGATGGCCCCCCTGCTCCCGCTTTATGCAGCAGCAGACAGGGGTGTGTTTTCTCATGTTCTGCGTGGAGCCCCTTCCTCTGGACCCAACCCCCTCGGCCCTGGCTGAGTCTTTCTATAATCTGGTGCAAATCTCCTCCAAATGAGTACAAAGAGCAGGGTGTAGAATCAAGATACAGCCTCGTGTTGAGAGATTGCTGACTCTGGGAAGGCGTAACCTGAAAACCATATGTGGTTGAGAAAAAACACGACTTAAACCACATGTGCTTTCTAGGTAATAACATCCTTTGTCTTAGTCATTGTCTTGTTCAACAAGTTGGAGGATGTGATTTTTTTTTTTTTTTTTTTTTTTTTTTTTTTTTGCCTTTTTAGGGCTGCACCTGCGGCATATGGAAGTTCCCAGCCTAGGGGTCTAATCAGAGCTACACCTGCTGGCCTACCCCACAGCCACAGAAATGCCAAATCAGCTCATGGCAACCCAAGATCCTTAACCCACTGAGCGAGGCCAGGGATTGAACCTGCAACCTCATGATTCCTAGTCAGGTTCGTTTCTGCTGTGCCACGACAGAGACTCCGGAGGCTGTGATTTTGTAGCTCACACCCTGTGCTTCACACCCTGTCTCCGTCTTTTCTCCTCCCCATCCATCCTCCAGCCCCCAGCCACGTGAGGCACGTTTCTGTAATTTACTAATATTTTTCTTTCTATTTTCTTTTCTTTTAACTTTTTTCTTTGTGGGCCGCACCTGAGGCATATGGAAGTTCCCAGGCTAGGGGTCGAATCAGAGCTGCAGCTGCCAGCTTACAGCACAGTCACAGCAACACAGGATCTGAGCTGCATCCATCTATGTCACAACTCCGGCAACGCTGGATCTTTAATCTACTGAGTGAGGCCGGCGATCCAGCCCGCATCCTCATGGACACCAGTCAGCTTCTTAACCCACTGAGCCACGATGGAAACTCCCTCTTTCAGATTTAGATTTAGGTTTGTATTGAGAAAGAATTCCCTGAGGAACATGGCCAGCTACCAGCCTGCTCTTCGTCTGAGCTTTGCTGGCGGACTCTAGGGAGGAAGACTCCCTCTCTGGCCCCCTTCGCAAAGGGGGCCGGGGTTCCTCTCCTGTGGGTCCAGCTCTGTTTTGTCTGTCTTCCTGCTCCTTTCTGTCTTTCCCATGGGAGCAGTAAACGTTTCTTTTCTTTCCTTAGCCATACTCCACAGCTGATTCCTGGGCTTTTGTTTTCACCACCTCCAACAAGAGGGATGCCCTCTGGCCCCAAACTGGACTTGGACGTTAAGATGAATGATGCCCCTCTCACACTAGGAGGGTGAATGGAAAGTCTGTTACCCTGGAGTTCCTGCTGTGGCCACAGTGGGATTGGCGGCATCTCTGGAGCTCTGAGATGCAGGTTCAATCCCTGGCCCAGGGCAGTGGGTTAAGGATCCTGTGTGTTGCAACTGTAGCCCTGGAGCTCTGTGTGCCATGGGGTGGCCAAAAAAACAAAAAGAGTTTGTTACCCACACAACCAGGCTTTTGGGGAGAGTGGAAGGGCTCACCAAGCTGGTCCGAAAATGTCTAGAGAGAGACAGGAAGAGAGACCGGCTTGGGGTTTTTTGGGGCGAGGCCATGGCGAGGGTCCGGGTGCAAGAAAAGTCTTCTGTGGTTTTACGGTTTGACCTTCCCTCTGGGCCGAAAGAGGGAGCCCTCGGGCTTTCTCATTGGATGTGGGTGGAGGGGGGAGTGGGAGGGATTGAGGCTTAAAATCTGTCAGCAGTCAAACCTCAAAAAATGGAGCCAGACTCTTTCTTGTAAGATTATTTTGGATTTAAGAACAATGTGCAAAATATGGAAAAGTTTTGTCATGTCACACAGGATTTACTTCTCCTTGATGGAGAACCACATTCAGGGGTTTGCAAGTGATTGGGTCACAAAGCCAGCAAACCACGGTCTGCTTCACTTGCTAATATCTGATGTAAACTAAGCCATCAGCAATTGACCCCCCACCCCCGAAATGTTCTCTGTTTAGCTATGAAGCTTCAAGGAAGGACTCTCTGGAAACATATGGAATGTTTAAACTAGTCTTTATCGTGTGTTTCCAGATAATTTCCTCATTCAGTCTCAACTGTCCTACTCAGGGTAAAAGGCAACATAAAATGAATATCCCTATGCTGCAAATTTCCAAATTTACATGCAGACAAGTCGATCCAAGTGCCTCCTGGGAGGTTCCTGTGTGCATCTGAATGGCAACCCAACATGTTCCAAATATGGCTGTTGATTTATGCTCCAAACTTGATCCTTTCTCTTTTTAAAATTAAAAAAAATATATTTTATTTTATTTTTTTATCTTTTTGGCCGCCTCATGGCACATGGAGTTCCTAGGCCAGGGATCAGATCCAAGCCACAGTTGTGACTTAAGCTGCAGCAGCAGCAGTGCAGGCTCCTTAACCCATTGTGCTGGGCTGGGAATCGAACCTGCATCCCAGGGCTCCCAAGACACTGCCAATCCCATTGCACCGCAGTGGGAGCTCCTTGAGACTTCTCTCTCTCTCTTTTCTTTAAGGCTGCACCTGTGGCATATGGAAGTTCCCAGACTAGGGGTTGAGTCGGAGCTGCAGCTTCTGGCCTACACCACAGCCACAGCCACTCGGGATTGATCCTTCTCTTACAGTTTCCATCTCATAAATGGCCCCACCATCTTCCTAGTTGTGTGGTCCCAAGTTCTAGACGTCACTCCTGATTGCTCTTTTGCCCTCACCCTCCACAAGTCTTGTGGGGAGACTTTCTAACCAGAGTCCAAATCGTTCCTCTTTGTTCCCTTCTTCATTCCCCAAGCATCGCATCTGCCCTTCTCCTACCTGCAAACTGCAGGAGCCGGAACAGTCCCCTGCATCTTCCTGTCCTTCCTCCGTGGGTTGAACTGTGTCCTCCCAGAAGATCTGTTGAAGTCTTACCCCCTGGAAATGTTTTTATTTTATTTTTCTAGTTCTCCTTCCACTTTTTTTTAAATGATTTTTATTTTTTCCATTATAGTTGGTTTACAGTGTTCTGTCAATTTCTAGCATAGAGCAAAATGATACATGCATATATACACACACACACACATTATTTTTCTCACATTATCTTTCATTATATTCCATCATAAGTGACTAGATATAGTTCCCTGTGCTATACAGCAGCATCGCATTGCTTATCCACCGCAAAGGCAATAGTTTGCATCTATTAACCCCCAATTCCCAGTCCATCCCACTCTCTCCCTCTCCCACTTGGCAACCACAAGTCTGTTCTCCAAGTCCATAAGTTTCTTTTCTGTAAAAAGTGTCATTTGTGCCATATGTTAGATTCCAGGGAGTCCGATGGTGCAATCGGTTAGTGCGTGGTACTTGCACGGCCCTGGAGATTTCAGATGTGATCCTATTTAGAAAGAGGGCCTTTGCAAGTGTAACCAAGTGAAGATGAACTCATTAGGGCGAGCCCTCAGCCAGTCCGACAGGTGTCCTTACGAGCAGAGACCTGGGGACACAGAAGGAAGACAGCCACAGAGGATGGAGGCAGAGAGCAAGTGATGCTGCCACAAACTCAGGACTGCTCGGGCCACCAGGAGTTGGAAGAGGCACAGAAGGCTCCTCCTGCAGAGACTGGAGGGAGCCTGTCCTATGGGCAGCACCTTGTTTTTCTTTTTTCTTTTTATGGCAGCCTCTGTGGCATATGGAAGTTCCCAAGCTAGGAGTCGACTCGGAGCTGCAGCTGCTGGCCACGCCACGTCTGAGCTGCATCTGTGACATACACCACAGCTTGGGGCAATGCCAGATACTTAACCTACTGAGTGAAGCCAGGGATCGAACTCACATCGGCATGGATACTCTTTCGGGCTCTTAACCTGCTGAGCCACAACAGGAACTCCAGCACCTTGGTTTTGGACTTCTGGCCTCCAGAACTGGGAGACAATAAATTTCCATCATTTTTAGCCACGTAGTTTTTGGCACTTTGCTATGGCGCCCTAAGAAGCCAGTACAGGCCCTCTGATTACTTTTTCGCACAACGACCAGGGGGACCTTTTGAAAGTTAATTTGGATTATGCCCTTGCTTTTGCAAAAATATCTCTAGTGATTTTCCTGTGAATTGATGATGAAATCCAAGCTCTTTGCCAGGCCCAATGAGGCTTACCCATCTGGCCCTGAGGATTTCTGGACTCCCCTCCGCCTCTGTTCCCTTTGGTTGGATCTGGAACCCGGCTCGCTGACTCTTCCCCCTCCTGGGGCCTGTGGCTCTGAAGGAATCAGTGGGAGTCATTAACCTGGCCCCGCTGACCAGCCTGTCTCCTTTCCCCCGAGCACTATCCCGATATGGCATTTCTGACCTAGTTCACTACTGGCCCCTGTCCCTCCCTGGTGAAAGTCATGAGATCTAAGCCCATCTGTGCTGTCATGGCCTCTTGTGTTCCGAACGATGCTGGGCCCGGCTGGAGCAGGAGCTTCATGTATATTTGGAGAGTGAATGTATGGAATGTGAAAATGAGTAAAAAGTGTTTTGCTTTAGATATAGACACCAGTGAGAATTAACTTTTTTTTTTTTTGTCTTTTTAGGGCCGCACCCAAGGTACGTGGAAGTTCCCAGGCCAGGGGTCTAATGGGAGCTGTAGCTGCGGGCCTACACCACAGCCACAGCAACATGGGATCTGAGCCATATCTGCGATCTACACCACAGCTCATGGCAACACTAGATCCTTAACCCACTGAGCGAGGCCAGACATCAAACCCAAGTTCTCATGGATACTAGTTGGGTTCGTTACCACTGAGCAGCGATGGGAACTCTAAGAATAAACTTTTTTTGATTTAAAAAAAAATTGGGGGGAGTTCACTTCCTGGTGCAGTGGAAAAGAATCTGACTAGTATCCATGAAGATTCAGGTTGGATCCCTGGCCTTGCTTCGTGGGGTAAGGATCTGGCATTGCCATGAGTGTGGTGTAGGCTGCATACACGGCTCAGATCCTGTGTTGCTGTGGATGTGGTGCAGGCCAATAGCTGTAGCTCTGATTCCACCCCTAGCCTGGGAACTTCATATGCTGAGGGTGTGGCCCTAAAAAGCTAAAAATAAATAAAGAAATACAAATAAAAAGGAATTTTTTCATTAAGGTATAGTTGATTTACAGTGTTGTGCCAATTTCTGCTGTACAGCACAGTGATCCAGTCATACATAGATATACATTCTTTTTCTCATATTACCTTCCATCGTATTATATCCTAAGAGATTGAATAGAGTTCCCTGTGCTGTACATTAGAAATGTATGATTTAGCAACCCCACTCGTGGGCATATATTTGGACAAAACTACAATTCAAAAAGCTACATGCACCCCTATGTTCATTGCAGCACTATTCACAACAGCCCAGACATGGAAACAACCTAAATGTCCAGTGACTGATGAAGGGCTTAAGAAGATGTGGTACATATACAATGGAATACTACTCAGCCATAAAAAAGAATGAAAATGAACTTTATATTTACTGAATTTATCAACAATTTCTTGACTATGTTTGCGTAAGTATTTTTGAAATATGTGAGTATGTTTTTTCTCAATGAATCTCCTTTGTTTCTTAATCCAGAAAGAGCAGTTAAGCCTCAGCCAAGGCGAGGCCCATAGACACTCAGAAATCACCTGTCTGCATGAGACCAGAGTGTTCTGGTCTGAGGGGGGCTTATTTCTCCCTCCTCAAAGGCCGTGTGGTATAACTACAAGGTTAAATACTCCTTGATCATGCACACATGACTGGGTGTTCACAGTTGGTGCATTTGGTGAAGGGTATATGGGTATTCACTGTACCGTTCTGTCATCTTAATGTACATTTGAAATTTTTTTTTTTTTTTTTTTTTTTTTGGTCTTTATAGGGTTGCACCCATGGCATATGGAAGTTCCCAGGATAGGGGTCAAATCGGAGCTGTAGCTGCTGGCCTACACCACAGCCACAGCAATGCCAGATCTGAGCCACATCTGCGATCTACACCATAGCTCACGGCAATGCTGGATCCTTAACCCACTGATCGAGGCCAGGGATTGAACCTGCATCCTCATGGATGCTAGTCAGATTTGTTCCTGCTGAGCCATGATGGGAACTCCTTTTTTTTTGTTGTGGTTTGAAATTTTTTTTAAAAAAAAGTTGGGAAAATAATCAGCCAAAGAAAATACTGAATGACTTCATATTGTCTTTAGAAACATTTTATGTTCTAAGACTGAAGGGATAACAGTTTGATTGTATCAGAAAATTGTAGACTATTTGGTTAATTCAGGAATATAATGCATTTGATAGCCAGTAAGTCTATGCTACGTATTTGTAAGGTCAGTCAGAGGTCTTTGAAACAAAACAGGGCAAAATTAGCATAGAAAAGTTTGTCCTTTTTCTACTGTGGAAACCTGAAGTGTCGTTTTCATGGGTGAATGGCAGTCTGTGTTGTCTCCCTAGGGACCCCTCAGAGCCTTTCAGAGAAGGACCAGCCTCTGTGGAACTTCAGCTGTGTTTCCAGGTGTTTCTCCTGGAATTGTTTCAGGTGACCCTGGACCTGTAAATCTGGACTTTTCTGTTTGTGTTTAAGCTCTTTCCCACTTTCAGGAAGCTACTGGGTCTCTGGTTCTCTCTGGACAACTGAAGTAAAGCATGAAATTCGAGAATTCTCTTATGGAATGTAGCAAAAGTTATTCTACGAGGGAAGTTCATAATGATAAATGCCTCCATCAGGAAATTAGATAAACCTCCAAGAAATAACCTGACTTCACACCTCGAGGAACTCAAACAAGAAGAAAAAAGTCCAAAGTTAGTAGAAGGAAGGAAATAACAAAAGTTGGAATAGAAATAACTGAAATAGGGACTAAAAAGTCAATAGACGAGGTCAATGAAATTAAAAGCTCGTTCTTTGAAAAGATAAAATTGACAAATCTTTAGCTAGATTCACCTAGAGTTTTCCAAGTATGATGAGTAAGAATTAACAAAATTTCTCTTGGAATATATGAAATTATCTAAAAATTAAGCAATGCACTAAGAATGGAAGGGTATGAAAGAAGGAGCTCAAAAAGGCTGAGACTCATTTTCCTTAAGGACTTTTTATTCCATCTGTGATAGTTGGCCTTTTGTCCTGATAGACTAACTAAATGGAGGGGTGAAAAAATGGGAAAATTCATAAAATTGTAGTCTTTGACAGGGAGAGCTGCGGTATAAACGTTATTATTTTGGGCCTTGCATATCAAATCACCCAACATAGGAAAAGGATCTGATTTTGTCCACTGTCTCTTAACTGGTGGGCAGTTTTCCTAAAGAATGACAGGATGGGGTCAGCCGGGCTGGGACGCTCACTGTTCTTGTGGTCTCTGGAGTGGGAGGAAATAACCAGAATTCATCTATATTATGCTATTAAAAGTATCATTTGATCCTTCACAACTGCCAAACTGTCCTGCAACTTATTCTTCTGTGCTTTTAGTCATCTGCATCCAGCCTCCTGGGGCCTGGGGTCTGGGGCCTGCTCACCCTGCCCCTGCCCCATGGCCCACCCCTGCCTGGGACTCTTGCTGCCCTCTGCCCTGGGGCATTGGGGGGGGAGGCCCAGGCTCCTTTTTTGCTGCCACTTTCTACTTCTGAGGCCTGATTGTGGGTACAGAAGGGTCAGAGTCACGTGCAGGCCCCGCAGCATCTGGCTCAAGGCAAGGCAGTGGCTGTCCTGCCCTAGGCTGGCTGTGTCCACTCCTTGGGACAGGTACCCAGCACGTCCCACATAGAGGCTGCAATTCCTTGGGGATCACCCATTCCTTGTGCACTAGGGCAATGGATCCAAGGGAAGGGGAGGGTCACTTCCCCACCCTAAACAGGCTGTGTGTTTTCATTTTGTACTGAGTTCCACAACCAGAACCTGGGTGCAGCAGCGAAGCAGCAGAGGAGAGCGGGTAGGGCAGCAGATAAATTCTTCCTATTCATTTCATCCCTGGTTGTTTCTGGTGTCAGGCTCTGAAGCTTTCCTTTAAGAAACTTTATCAACACTGCTCAGATTTCTGGCATTTATTCACATAATTTTTCTGTTCTGGAATGTCTTCTCCTACAGCCTCTGAGTTTCCAACTTCTTATTTTTTAAGGCCCAAACTAAGACTCATCTTCTTACAAGACTTATGACCTATTCCAGGCAACGCTGAGGATTCTCTGCACTGAACTCAGGCTGTGTCTTTTCTAGTACTATATACGAATAAAGCATAGATTTTTTAAATTGTATATCCAATGCTCATTGTTTGGTTTTTCATTGAATGTTTTGTGTGCTTATGTTTTGTTCACATTACTCTGTTCTTGGCTCAGTTTCCTGGTAGATGCAGTAGATTCAGGGGAAAATATTTGTTGATTGAATGACACATTGGTTGTGTCATGTCATTTTTGGAAAACAAGGGAAGAATTAAGGGCATAACTCCCTTTAGAAGTAACTGATGGGTCAAAATCAATCTTCTGACTTATGTGATTTTCACTGATAAAATAGAGATGAGGTAACGATGCATTAGAAACTGACAATGAAAAAAGGGAGATTTCAGCCAGAAGATAGTGGTTTCTATGAGAGTGGAGTCACTTGGTTTGAACCCTGTGTTTGGCAGTCTCGATGTTAACATAGCTCTGAATGATCAGATGAAATTCTTGCTGTGACAGAAGCAGGTGTCCCTCTCCAGACCCACAAATTACCTTCTGTACCCAAGCCAGGAAACTTCTGGGAACTCAGGCAATACTCCCTCAGCCTTGCTCAGCTTTTCAAAGTGCCCCCCAGCCAGGGGCTAATGTGCTGGGGCCACACGTTGCTGTATTTTCCTCCTGACTTGGGTGGTTTCCTGGGTCCCTGGAGTTCCTGCAGCTCCCGTGCAGATCCACCCAGGACTCCGAGGGTTTCCTTTCACCTAAAATGCTCCTTTTCTGTTGTCTTCCAAGGACCAAGGTGAACACATGGGCTTCCACACATCAGCTCCATTGTTCTGAGGGCTTCTCAGACCAGCTTCAACATCACAAGGTCAACACCTCCATTGAATGCGGAAGCTTGTCTTCTGGTTTTCTCACCTGGGTGGGAAAAGGCTGCGGGGCTGCTTCCTGCCTGGAGCTCCTGGGGAGTTTGGAAGCAGAGGATTTGGGTTGTATGAAAAGGTCTCGATTCTCTCTTAAAATATCCACAGAGTCCCAGCCCAGAAAACAAAACAAGATTGCTTTATTAGTCACCCTACAGTGAGAGAGAAAGCCACCCACTTCTTTGTGCTTCCTTTCAGAGTAACCTCGTCTGAGGACCCTGACAGATTCAAGGCATTAATTAGGAACAACAGTGGGGAGGCAGGGGGAGGGGCTATTTTGTCCCTGGGCATTTCAGACCTTCCCTGAAGAGCCTCTGTTGCCTCAGACCCACCTCCCTCCCCAGAGGGGCTCAGACACCCCCACCCCTGCCGCCATGGACATGGGGCCTCCTGGATCCTGCAGACCCACCCAACAGACTGCCACTCTACTCAGGCGCTTGTGGGGGTCTGAGCTCAGTCAAGCCCTGCCGCCCCCAAGCTCTTGCCCTGACCATAGCTCCCCACTGGGTTAAGGACCATGGACCACCACGAGGCTCACTTCCCCCCAGAGGCCATGAACTATAAGGAAGGGGAAGAGATGGGACCCTCACTCTCAAGTGTCTGCCCCGGGCCAGGCCCTGGGCTGGGAAGAAGCTTATTCATCTCATTTCATCACGTAAGTGGCCCTGGGGGGGTAGAAAAGATTGTTCCACTTAGATAAAAGGAGAAACAGAGCCAAGAGGATTAAAAGATTGATTAAAGATTGCATTGCAGAGTTCCCTTTGTGGCTCAGCAGAAATGAATCTGACTAGCATCCATGAAGACGCAGGTTCGATCCCTGGCCTCGCTCAGTGGGTTAAGGATGTGGCATTGCTGTGGCTGTGGCTGTGGCCGGCAGCTATAGCTCTGATTCAACTCCCAGCCTGGGAACCTCCTTGTGCCACAGGCGCAGCCCTAAACACACACACACACACACACAAGATTGCATTGCATTCCACTGGTCTCCAAAGCAGGATGGGTCCCCTCTAGTAAAGGTACCAAATGAAATCTTGTTGATTAACCATTGACCACATGCGAGCTCTCCTACTGGCCAGTTTCTAGATTAAATTGGGGCATATATATTATTTGGAAAAAAAAATGGAGTTGATTTCCACATGACCACATGAATTCTCTGTTCATTAATGACTGAAAATAGTTCTGTCTCTTCACATAGAATTATGAATTTATTTCCAGAATGATTCAAACATGGGAATAGTTTCAGCTTCAGAACATTAAACTCTCTGTATTTGGACTATGGGCATCTTACCTGGCCTTCCCAAACCTCCACTGAAAACACAGATATGATTCAAGTTCCCACCTCAATTCCTGGCTCCTTTTCCCTTGGGAAAGAGCTTCTAAAATACATAGTATTTTGGATTAACATTTTATTTGTTGGCCCAGTTCCTCCTTTGTAGGGAAATAACCATAATAGTAGCTACAGTTTATAGCCCTTGTGATGTGCCAGGTACGCCTTTAGCGCTTTATGACTATTTACTCATTTAATCTCTGTAACAATACTGTGAGGTGGGTGCCATTATTATCTCCATCTTACATGGAAGGAAATTGAGGCCCAGAGGAGTTAAGAATTTGCCTGAGGACACACAGCTGATAGACGGTGGAGCCAAGGTTTGTAGCCGGGCAGTCTGGGTCTAGAATATGCTCAGTCTGTGGATTACGAGACAGATAACTGGTTTGTGCCATCGAATATGCCAAAGTGAGACGTCAGTGAACCGTTATTTAAAAGTAATAAGGAGTTCCCGGCGTGGCGCAGTGGTTAACGAATCTGACTAAGGAACCATGAGGTTGCGGGTTCGGTCCCTGCCCTTGCTCAGTGGGTTAACGATCTGGCGTTGCTGTGAGCTGTGGTGTAGGTTGCAGACTCGGCTCGGATCCCGCGTTGCTGTGGCTCTGGCGTAGGCCTGTGGCTACAGCTCCGATTCAACCCCTAGCCTGGGAACCTCCATATGCAGCGGGAGCGGCCCAAAGAAATAGCAAAAAAAAGACCAAAAAAATAAATAAATAAAAGTAATAATTCATTGAAAGCTGACTATATATTAGGCACTATGATAATTTTTTAGATGGTTATACTCATCTAATATATTAGATATTTAGTATTCATAACAATCCCAGATCTACAAATCTAAGCAGATGAGAAAAATAATTTCATTTTCCTTGCGCACTTACAAAAAGCAGAGCCTGGGAGTTCCCACTGAGGCTCAGTGGGGACGAACCTGACTAGAATCCACGAGGATGTGGATTTGATCCCGGGACTTACTCAGTGGGTTAAGGATCTGGTGTTGCTGTGGCTGTGGTGTAGGCTGGCAGCTGCAGCTCTGATTCTACCCCTAGCCTGGGAGCTTCCATACGCTGCAATTGCAGCCCTAAACAAACAAACAAACAAACAAACAAACAAACAAAATAGACAAAAAGAAAAAATTAGAACTCGAAGTGATCTTAGAGATTATCTATCAAAAAAAGTCTTCCTTGGAGTTTCCGTTGTGGCGCAGGATTCTTAACCACCTGTGCCACAAGGGAACTTCCTGTATATTTTATTTTATTTATTTATTTTCTGCCTTTTGTCTTTTTAGGGCCACTCCAGCGGCACATAGAGGTTTCCAGGCTAGGGGTCTAATCGGAGCTGTAGCTGCGGGCCTCCGCCAGATCCACAGCAACACCAGATCTGAGCCGCATCTGTGAACTACACCACAGCTCATGGCAACAACGGATCCTTAACCCGCCCAGCGAGGCCAGGGATCAAACCCGCAACCTCATGGTTTGTAGTCGGATTCATTTCCACTGCGCCACGACGGGAACTCCCTTGAATACATTTTAAAACAGAGAAGACACACGTTCCTGCCCTTGCAGTTCAGGTGGGGAAGAGCTCCCTTGCTTGCAAAGCTGAAGGGGACGGCCCGGGACAGAGAGGGACAGTCCAGGCCTGGGGCTCCAAGGGCTTCTTGCCCAGGTGCCCTCATCCCAGTACCCACATTGCTTCTGATTTTAATGTGCAATTGGAACTTCATTTAATCCCAACTGAAAAAGAGTACAAGATAATTTTTAGCTGTAAAACCAAGTAGAGGAAAACAGATCCTGTTGGAATTATGTGTATCTTTGTTCTGAGCCGTCCGTGGCCTAAAAGGGCTCCGATTTATCTAGCTGGAGGGGAGGGGATTGCCTCGTTCCCACAGTTTGAGCCCTGGAGTCCTGGCAGCTCACATCCTTGGACAGCCTGGCACATGGGACTTAAAAGTGGAGACACGGGAGTCGTGTCAGCCCCGACGAGAAGCAGCTCTACTACGGAGTTGCCTTGGGAAAGTTGATTAACCTCTGTTGGCCACAGATGCTCATCTGTAAAATGGGTGCATTAATAAAAAATATACCCTCTAAGGGTACAGTAAAAGTTAAGTAAGATTATAAGTAAAGCAGTGCCTTAACACAGCAGGTGGCACAAGTGGCTTAAAAATGTGCTAACTTCAGCAGAAACAGTCCACTCAATTACAGTGTTATCAGAACGGAAGTAAAAAGGCTTCATAAACTTGTGTTTCTCAAGAGAAACATCAGGTAATGCCAAGTCCCACAGCCCCTCACCCAACGTAATTTCCAGGCCTTAAGCTCTCATGGGCCGTTTAAAAACAATTGGTCACATCCTTGACCACAAAGGAAATCTCACCCAGTCCAAGAATTGATATCATTGATAATAAAAAAAAATCTGACCAAAATATAGCAAAACTTGAGTGCAAGAACTAAAAAAAAAAATTAGGAAAAGTTTTTGTGAGATAAGGGCTTGGAAAATTAAACAAGTGCTTCTAAATGATTCCTAGGTCAAAGAAAAGAGCATAATAGGGAATTTAAATATTTTGAACTGAATAATAGCAAAAACCCTATCTAAACACGTGAGATGTAGCGAAGGCAATATATCGAGGGCAACTTTTGGCTTTAAATGTATGTCTCCAGACAGTTGTACTTCTTTGACCTGACAATTCTTCTTGTTGTTTTTTTTTTTTTCTTTTTGGCTTTTTGCCATTTCTTGAGCCGCTCCCACGGCATATGGAGGTTCCCAGGCTAGGGGTCTAATCGGAGCTGTAGCCCCTGGCCTACACCAGAGCCACAGCAACGCAGGATCTGAGCCATGTCTGCAACCTACACCACAGCTCACGGCCACGCCGGATCCTTAACCCACTGAGCAAGGCCAGGGATCTCGAACCTACAACCTCATGGTTCCTAGTCGTGTTTGTTAACCACTGAGCCACAACAGGAACTCCAATTCTGCACCTGTGGTATGTAGAAGTTCCGGACCAGGGATCAAACCCATGCCACAGCAGGACAACGCCGGATCCTTAACCTGCCAGGCCATCGGGGAATTCCATGACAATTGTACTTCTAGGAATTGAGTCTGTAGGAATAAAAACACCAAGAAATAATGACATAAGTATAAAGATGTCTATAGCAGCAAAAATAGTTAACAAAGGGAATACTTACTATCAAGAAAATGGCCAATTTATGGCATATATTGAATTATTACACAAACATTAAAGAGGATGAACAGAGGAGTTCCCACTGTGGCTCAGCAGAAACGAATCTGACTAGTATCCATGAGGAGGCAGGTTCAATCCCTGGCCTCACTCAGTGGGTTGAGGATCCAGTGTTGCCATGAGCTGTGATGTAGATTGAAGATGCGGCTCGGATCCCACATTGTTGTGGCTGTGGCGTCGGCCAATAGCTACAGCTCCGATTTGACCTCTAGCCTGGGAACCTCCATATGCCGCAGGTGTGGCCCTAAAAAGCAAACAGAAATAAATAAATAAAAAGAATGTAAGCTTAAATAGTACAGAGACTTTGTTTATTGTTTACCACATAAGCTATAATGCTTAGAAGAGCAGTATAGGAGTTCCTGTCGTGGCTCAGTGGTTAATGAATCCGACTAGGAACCAAGAGGTTTTGGGTTCGCTCCCTGACCTCGCTCAGTGAGTTAAGGACCCAGATTAAGGATTGCCGTGAGCTGTGGTGTAGGTTGCAGATGCGGCTTGGATCTGGAGTTGCTGTGGCTGTGGCATAGGGCGGCAGCTGCAGCTCTGATTAGACCCCTAGCCTGGGAACCTCCATATGCCTCGGGTGTGGCCCTAAAGAAGACAAAAAGACAAAAAAAAAAAAAAGAAAAAAAGAGCGGTATAAAGTTGTAGAAACAATTAGAAAGGCAGATACTAGACTGAGGTATTATCAGTGTGTGTGGTTACGTGGGTTAAAAAAACCCACGCAGTTTATCGTTACCACATTGATCTATTTAGGCAAAATTCTATGTATGTATGTTTGAAGAAATTTTTAAAAAGTGGAACACACAAGAAAGTGCATGTAAATTTTGTGTTCTACTTCATTGTCTGTTTATATTTATACATGAGTTTCTGTCCATTTTAGTTTACAAATATTCTGAAATAAAATGTTCTAAATAGCTTGTCTGAAAGTCCCTCAAAAGATTTATTCTCAATTCAAACCATGACCGTGGTATAAAAGAATGATTAGGTATGAGATGTGGTGACAGTATTGTGGTTACCTTAAAGAAAAAATCCCAGTGAACTCCTGCTCTTGGAGAAATGCATACCAAAGTATTTGGGATGAAGTGACGGAGCATCCAGATTTGCTTCAGTGTGGCTGGAGCGGGTTAAACTGAGGAGGGGCTGGGGAATAGGACCAGCATGTGCTGGCAACTGTTGAGGCCAGGTGATGGGCACAGAGGAGTCTGTGTATTACTGCGATTGTACTATTGAAATGATATACTATTATACTGTTGAAATTTTCCATATAAAATGTTTAAAATGGAAAATGTACCATGTCCATTGTCAATTTAAAGAAAAACACGGGAGTTCCCATCATGGCTCAGTGGAAACGAATCTGACTAGTTAGTATCCATGAGGATGTAGGTTCGATCCCTGGCCTCGCTCAGTGGGTCAAGGATCTGGCATTGCTGTGACCTGTGGTGTAGTTTGCAGTCGCAGCTTGGATCCTGCGTTGCTGTGACTGTGGCGTAGGTCAGCAGCTGCAGCTCTGATTTGACCCCTAGCCTGCGAACCTCCATATGCTGTGGATGTGCCCCTAAAAAGAAAAAAAAAAAAAAGAGAAAAACACCCAGCATAAGAGTTGTGAGCTTAAGTTGTGTTTAGGGTCTGGGTAAGGACTGCAGTCCGGGAGATGAAGCTGCTCCGACGAAGCAGGGAGGAGGCCGTTTACAGATGACTGATGGCTCAGGAGCATGTGCGGTCAAGCATCCAGCTGGGGAAAAGGCTACTGCTGATCACAAAGAACAGACAGCTCACATGAGTGATTTGAATGCTTTTTCTACGAATGGGAACATACAAGAGTCTGGGTGCAGTAAAATTCTAGCTGAGATGTACGTCTAACTAGCCAAGGGGCCGCTTGGACAAAGCACAGTTATCATCTTAATTTCTTCTTGCGGTGACCATTGATGAGCGGCTGCTGTGGGTTACGACTCCATCCTCTCAGACCCGGGGGGGTGAGCATCGCTCTCGGTTCTTTTCTGTCGACTCTTGTTCTCTAACTCCCAAACTTATATTTCACGGCAATCTTTTTCTTATATAGATTCCGTCTTTATCCATGGTTCCTGGCTCTCAGCCCCCCAAACCCTTAGAATTTCCTGAGCAATAAGAGTAATAGGAAGACCTTTGGTTGTAATAGTTGATCTCTTGTCCTCAGGTCCTGAAAATGAGAGTGATAAAGGTGAAGCGGAATTTGTGTTTGTTTGTGTTTCTTTTTTTTTTTTTTTCTTTTTATGGCTGCACCTGCAGTATGTGAGAGTTCCCAGGCTATGGGTTGAATTGGAGCTGTAGCTGCCAGCCTACACCACAGTCACCGCAGTGCCAGATCCGAGCCACATCTATGACCTACGCTGCAGCTTTCAGCAACATGGGATCCTTAACCCACTGAGCAAGGCCAGGACTCGAACTCACATCCTCATGGACATTACGTTGGGTTCTTAACCTGCTGAACCACAACTGTAACTCCATATGGTGCTTATTTCTTAAATTTATTTTTTCTTGTAGTAAGGTTGATTTACAAGCTTGCGTTAGTTTCTGGTGTACAGCAAAGTGATTCAGTTATACATACATATATTTATGTTCTTTTTCTATTCTTTTTCATTATGATTTATCACAGGTTATTGAATGTAGTTCCCTATGCTATACAGTAGGACTTTATCGTTATTCCATTCTGTATATAACAGCTTGCATCTGCTAGTTCCAAACTCCCAATCCACCCCTCCCTTACCGCTCCTCCCCCTTGGCAACCACAAGTCTGTTCTGTAAGTCTGGGGGTCTGTTTTTGTTTCATCGATAAGTTCATTTGTGTCCTATTTTAGATCCCACATATAAGTGATATCGTAAAAATTTGCCTTTCCCAGCCTAACTTACTTCACTTATTATGATAATATCTAGGTCCATCCATGTTGCTGCAAATGGTATTATTTCATTCTTTTTTATGGCTGAGTAGTATTCCATTTCACATATAAATGACATCTTCTTTATCGAAATGGGTGTCTTATTATTCATAACAAACTTCTTTCCATTGTGAATGAGTTTATGTTAATAGAGTGACCTGGGCTATATGTAAGTTTGGTGGCTGGTTACCAGGGGACCCTACCTCGAATAGAAGGGTGGTGGGACTGATTTCCAGAGAGGAGAGAGGGACTAGAGGTTGAATCAATCACCAATACTCAATGAATTCATCAATCACGCCTGCGTAATAAAGCCCCCAGAAAACCCCCAAGAGAAGGGGGTTCAGTAAGCTTCCAGTTTGGGGAAACAGAATGCTTCCAAGTACCATGGCGCTGGGCCCTAAACTCTACGATGACCTTTGCTCAGGATCTTGCCCCAGGTATCTCTTTATCAGGCTGTTTATTTGTATTCCTTAACATCTTTTATAAAAAAATATGTATTTTATTATTTATATTTATAAGACTATTTTAATACATTTATTAAAACATATAATCTGGTGAGTCCTGGGTTTCTTCAATTTCCTGAGATGCTCTAGCCAAGTAATCAAAGCCAAAAAGGGGGTCATGGGAGCCTCTGATTTATAACGAGCTGATCAGAAGTACGGGTAAGTGACTTGGCCTTGGATTGGCATCCTGAGTTGGAGGGATCTTCTTCCAGTTTGTGAGCTGTCAATCAGAAGTACAGCTCACAACCTGGGCTTGAGCTTGGCGCCTGAAGTGGAGGGAAGTCTTGGTGGACTGAGCCCTTTACCTGCGGAATGTGATGTTGTTTCCAGGTAGATGGTGTCAGAATGGGGTCCAGTTGTAGGACACCCAACTGGTGTTCTGGAGCATTGCTTGGTGATTTGGGGGAAAACCCACCCCACACATTGGAATCGTGGGTGCAGGGCTCTTAATTTCCCTTTTGCCATGTCATTTCTCTATCCTTAAAAGGGACTCTCCTCTCCCACCTCTGGGAAACCTCGCTGAGCTTAGGCAGGAGGCAGGAGACTTCTACTGAAATGGACGCGGGACTCTTTCCTGCTCTCCTGCCAAACAACACTTCCACCACCAAGGGAGCTTCTGCCTCAAGGGAAGTGATCTCAGAATAGGATGAATGTGCTTGTTGGTAGATATTCAGCCCTTGTTTTTACTGAGTGAATCATGAGGGTAGGACAAATGGGGAACAGAGCTAAAAGAGAAAGTCTCAGAGCATTTGAAACCCTCTTGTTTCGAGCTTCCATCTGGTTGCCTCCCAGGGCAGCTGAGGGGCTCATTGTTCTGAAGATGCTGAATGTTTGCTTTGCCTGTTGATCTATTGGTTTTCAAAGCTCATTTACTGAAAGTAAATGAAGTCACTTGGTAAATATCCCTTAGGATCTCCTGGTGAAGTGTTTTTACTAGGATGTTGTTTTGCTCACAGACACAGGAAAACCCAATACAATGGCTTAAACATTAAGATTTATCACCTTCCATAATAAGAGCTCATGGGCGAGCTGTTTGTGTTCCTACTTGAATCTCACTGTTTCAAATTGTCCACCTAAGGCTTTCACTTGTGGCATTATCATCCTCTTCTTTCTTCAAAATCGTATTTCCACTCTACTGAACAACCCACACACAAGGAGGACTTCTCTTTCTTTCCCTCCTTCTCTCCTTCCTTCCTTTCTGTCTGTCTCTCTCTCCTTCTTTCTTTTGGCTGTGCCCACAGCATGTGGAAGTTCCTGGGTCAGGGATTGAACCCGCGCCACAGCAATGACCACACCAGATCTTTAACCTGCTCAGCCACTAGGGAACTCCTCTTATTATTTTTTAAATAACAACACTCCTTCAAATGGTGGCCCTTACTCACCCTGTTCCTTCAGTTGTCTTTTGAATCTTCCCCAATCAATACTGAATTATTATCCATATCAAATGTTCCCAATATTTTAAAAAATATTGAGATATGATTGATTGTCATGTAACACTGCATTCTTTCCGATGTGCAACAGGATTTGATATTTGTGTGCTGATAAATGATGACCACGATAAGTCTGGTCATAACTTGTAACAACGACTCTTTTTCTTGCCATGAGAACACTCAAGATTTGCCCTCTAACAACTTTCAAGCATACAGTACGGTATTGGGAACTGTGGGCACCATGCTGTTTGCCGCATGCCTGTGGCTTAGTTATTTTATAACTGGAAGTCTGTGCCCTTTGATTCCTTTTAGCCATTTCAGCCCTCATTCCTGCCTCTGGCAATCATCAATCTGTTCAGTTTATGGGCTTGGGTTTTTGTTTGTTTGTTTTGTTTTGTTTTAGATACATAAATGAGGTCATTTGTTATTTGTCTTTCTCTGATTCATTTCACTTAGCATCCATTTTGCTGCAAAGGGCAAGATTTCTTCCCTTTTTATGGCTAATATTCCATTGTAGGTATACACCTCTTTAAAAAAAAAAAAGGTCCATTGACGGATGCTTAGGTTGCTTCCACGTCTTGGCTGTTGAAAACAAGGCTGCAATGAGCAGGGAGGATGCTTTGCATCTTTTTGACTGAATGCTTTTGTTTTCTTTGGATAAATTCCCCAGGAGTGGAATTGCTAGATCATAGGATAGCAATTAAAATTTTTAATTTTCTGAGAAGCTTTCATACTCTTTTCCATGGTGGCTGCACCAATGTCCATACCCACCAACAGCACACCAGGGTTCGCTTTCCCCCCCAGCCTCGCCAGCGTTTGCTATTTCTTGTCTTTTTTGATGAGAGCCGTTCTGATACGTGCGAGGTGGTTTGGAGTTCCAGTTCCCAGAGATTAGAGATGCCGAGCACAGACTATGCTTTGCAAGTTCCCTGATGTGCTGACGGAGCCAGTGGGTGCCGTCTCCTTCTTGACACATCAGCAGCCTTTAATGTACGTGATCAGTCTTTTTGCCCTGAAACCCTTTTTTCTCGGCTTCTTCTCTTCCCCTCCTGTAGCACTGACATTGCTTTTCCGTCTCTTTTGGGAATTCTTCTGGTTTTCTGGACTTTAATAGTAAAATACCCTGGGGCCAGTCCTCAGACCTTCCTTCTCTCTGAATCCTCTTTCACGGCTTAAAGTATCATTCACGTGCTAATGACTCCCCGAAGTAAACCTCCAACTTCGACCTCTCCACCCACTCCGGGCTCATAAAATCACCCTGTAAATCCACCAACCCAGCTGGGCTGTGGCGGGTCTGATTGGCATCTTAAACTCAATGCATCGAAACTGAGCTCTTGATCTCTTCTCTGCCCAGACCAGCTCTTCCTCCAATTCTCCTGCCTCCTTAAACGGCAACTCCAGCTTTTCATTTCTTCCACTCCCAAATCTTGGGCTTATCCTCCACTTTCTCTTTGACGTCTCCTGAGCACCAACAAATCTTCAGATGAGATCCAGATTCTGACAGCTTCTCATCACTTGAGTTCCAGCCACGATCACCTCTCACCTGGGATATCGCCATCCCCTCCTAACTTGTCTCTCATTCTACTCTGATCCCTCAGGTGCACCCCACTTCAGTAACGAGAGTGTTAAAGTATATCACGCCTCATAGGTAGGTTCATTTATGCCACATTTTAGATTCCACATGTAAGTCATACCATAGGGTATTCATCTTTCTCTTTCTGACTTACTTCCCTTAGTATGAGAATCTCTGGTTGCATCCATGTTGGTGTGCATGGCATTATTTCATTCTTTTTCACGGCCGAGTAGTATTCCACTGTGTATATGTAAACAGGAAAGAGACTCACAAATAAAGAGAACAGACTTGTGGTTGCCCAGGGGGAGGGAAGAGGGGATGGGATGGACTGGGAGTTTGGGGTTAGTAGATGCAAATCATTACATTTAGAATGGATAAGCAAAGAGGCCCTATAGTACAGCACAGGGAACTACAACCAGTCTCTTGGATAGAATATGATGGAAGATAATTTGAGCAAAAGAAAGTTTACGTATATATGCCTGGGTCATTTTGCCGTAGAGCAGAAATTGGCACAACATTGTAAATCAACTATACTTTAATAAAAAAATAAAAAAGCAACAAAAGCAAACAAAATGTATCACACGATGTGTCATTTATCTTCTTTTTTCTTTTTTTTTGCTTTTTAGGGCCACAGGAGGTTCCCAGGCTAGGGGTCGAATCGGAGCTGCAGCTGCTGGCCTACACCACAGCTTCCAGCAACGCCAGATCCTTTACCCACTGAGCGAGGCCAGGGATCAAACCCGCATCCTCATGGATACTAGGCAGATTCCTTTCTGCTCCACCATGACGGGAACTCCTGAAATTCCAGTTTTCTGACCACAGGGTTGGAAGGACTTGAGCATCATGAAATCTCATGCCTGGCTTATGGAAACATCCGTTGAGCAGATGTGAGGTATATTATTCCCAGGATGCAGAATTTACCAAAGTTACAGGGCGCGATGTCCTTGGAGCTAACGGGTCTTTTGCAGTGGAAAAGGGTACAGCCCAGCGTGTGGTTGGGGGAATTCTTCAACAGGTCATACACTGAGCCCATCAAGCGTCAATAATCACACTCTCGCCTGCCCTCCAGGGGCTTCAGATCCTGTCCGGCTTTCTCAGGCTCGAGGATATTCATAGGAACAATGCTCCCTATTGGGGGTCTCTGGCCTGAGGCTGGGGGTGGGGCCTGCCCCTGGGAACCACGCTGATTCACCCAGGAGCCGACAGCTTCATCTTCTTGGACGGAAAGTTTTCTGGGTGACGTTGATGAGATGCGTTCAAAGTGGGGCTTTGCCAGGCTGTCTGCTCACCGCACCTGCCATGGACTGAGGATCTGTGTGGTGTTGTGAGTGGTGCTGTGAAAGCTACTTTCTGGAGAAGCGATGCTATTCAGTACTTGCTCTGCTTCCCTTACTGTCCCCGCGGGGGCTGCTGGGGGGAGATGACATCCTGCCAACTGCCAGGCGGGCCGGAGCAGCCCGTCCTCCTGAGATAATTGGGCTGATCGATGATAAAATAGGACCCGGATCACGGAGGTTCTCAGAAACACACCTGTTGTATGGAGTAGTGATTCCCGATGTTTGCAAAGAGGAAGACGTTGTCACTTGTGTGATTTGTCGTTGCTGCTCTTCACCTTTCATTCATTGAAATACTTTTTATTTTTTTGCTTTTTAGGGCCGCACCTGTGGCATATGGAACTTCCCAGCCTAGGGGTTGAATCAGAGCTGCAACTGCGAGCCTACACCACAGGCACAGCCATGCTGGATCTGAGCCATGTCCGCACCCTACATCACAGCTCACGGCAATGCTGGATCCTTAACCCACTGAGTGAGGCCTGGGATCAAACCCACATCCTCATGGATATTAGTCGAGTTTTTTTACCACTGTGCCACCACAGGAACTCCAAAAACTTCATCTGCAGGACTTTCATCTACTTTGAAAGAGATACATTAATGTTTTTGTTTTTCAAAATTTATTACTTTTTTCTTTTTAGGGTCACGCCTGTGGCATATGGAAGTTCCCAGGCTTGGGGTCGAATCAGGGCTTCAGCTGCAGCCTGAGCCACAGTCATGGCAACACCAGATTCAAGCCACATCTTGGACCTAGGCCGCAGCTTGTGGCAATGGTGATCACTGAGCGAGGCCGGGGATTGAACCTGCATCCTCAGAGACAACTTCAAGTCCTTAACCGGTTAAGCCACAATGGAAACAATGAATATTTTAAAAAAGCAATTGAACTTAATGCTGTTTTTCGATTTTAAAAATAATGGGTATTCTCAGAATTTTGTGACTCCATTGTGCTTCCAACTGATTCCCTTCCTCTGATGATAATGGGTAACCCCTTGATGTATAAAGTAAAATCCAACTCTGTTCCCTGTGTTCCTCCTGCTTGTAGAGATGATGCCTAGTAACTTCGTCCTGTCATTTCAAGTGCTGGCAAATTGTCAAATAAAGGGAGAACTAGAGCAAAGGTGAATGTCAAAGCTCTTGAACCTTCCTTGGGAAGAATAGTCCTGTCTGTCTTTTCTTTCTGTCTTTTGGTCTCTTTGGAACGGAGCATAGAGGGACCCAGGCTAGAAGTTGAATCAGAGCTGTAGCCACTGGCCACAGCCACAGCCACAAGCAATGTAGGGTCCAGGCCACATCTTCAACCTACACCACAGCTCATGGCAATGCCAGATCCTTAATCCCCTGAGTGAGGCCAGGGATCGAACCCACATCCTCATGGGTACTAGTGGGTTTTTTTTTTTTTTTGTCTTTTGTCTTTTTGTCTGTTGTTGTTGTTGATGTTGTTGTTGCTGTTGTTGCTATTTCTTGGGCCGCTCCCGCGGCATATGGAGGTTCCCAGGCTAGGGGTCCAATCGGAGCTGTAGCCACCGGCCTACGCCAGAGCCACAGCAACTCGGGATCCGAGCCGCGTCTGCAACCTACACCACAGCTCACGGCAACGCCGGATCGTTAACCCACTGAGCAAGGGCAGGGACCGAACCCGCAACCTCATGGTTCCTAGTCGGATTTGCTAACCACTGCGCCACGACGGGAACTCCGGTACTAGTGGGGTTTGTTAACCACTGAACCACTATGGGAACTCCAGTCCTGTGTTTCTCTTTGGGTACTTGCTCCTACATGGTGCGTGATTATTCTTAAACCATTGCCTGACCACCGTTACGTAGTTTTTCATTGTGTGTGCCACCCTTCAAGCAGACGGTATGCTCCCAGAGGGCAGGGATATTAGTTTCTTTGGTTTTCAAGTGATGGGAGTTCCACTCCATGTAGCTTAAGTGAGAGTTGAGATGTTCCGACTCCTGCAACTGGGAAAGACAGGCGGCATCCAAGAAATCAAACCATGTGGTCAGGAGGTGCTCTCACTCTGTCTGCCATCTCGTCTTCTCTCTCCGTGTTGGTTCTATTCTCTCATATTGCGGGGGTGTCCCTCTCTGTGGTAGGTGATGGCAGTGGGCAGAGGGAATGAGTGGAGAGCAGGCCACCCGGTAGCGAAAAGCTACAGAGTTTTATCAACCTGGCTGTTGCGTGAGGAATTTGGCTGGCCTTTGTCCCTGGTTCCTGGAAGAAAACCTCAAAACTCTTGGACTTTCTTGAGCGATAGGAGGGTCCTTGTAATTCACTGTGGGTTGCTTAGACCACACCTGAGTTTATACTAACGAGGTGACTCATGGTTGGCCCCTAGAGAGTTCTAGGATGGGGGCTGGCCACGTCCGAAGGGCCAACCATGTGATTGGAGGGTTGGGACTCTGAGCCAGATGACATCAGCCCAGCTTCCCGTGGGGGAAGGAGAGTGGAGATTGAGTTCAATCGTAGGGCCAATGATCCTATCACATACGTATAGAACAAAACCCCAATAAAGATTCTGGTGGCCACGTCAAGGTCCTGGGAGAGTGACACATCCTGAGAACACGAGGGCTTTTCCCTTGGGACCCTCCCAGATATCGCCCTCTGTGTCTCTCCATCTGACTGGTCTCTACTGGCATTCTTTTGGTATCATAGGCTGTAGAGTGTTTTCCTGACTTCCTGTGAGCTGTCGTAGTGAACTGGAAGAGCTGATGGGAATCCCCAGATTTATAGCAGTGGGTTAGACGTATGCGTGGCTTGGGGACCCCCCAACTTGTACCTGAAGTGAGAGTGATCTGAAAAGGACTGTGCCCGTCACCTGTGAAACGTGACCGAACTCCGGGTAGTTACTGTCAAAATTACATTGTACCAACTGTGATGCAATTGCCAACATCAGACTGGAAAATCCCACACCCAGACTTTGGTTGGACAGACTGGGTGATGCTGCCACCTTTGAGACTGGAACCGCAGGGCACAGGGAGGGTCAGTTCTGCAAAGGAGGGGGGTGCTGCAGTGGGAGGAACCATGCTGGGGGACAGAAGCAGTAGTCTCCCATGGCCCAGATTCTGTCTAATTCTGTGACCTCTCAGCATGTTGCCAGGACGGGAAGTGCCCATCAAATATCCATTTGCCTCCTGACATATGCCAGCCCTCCTTACAGTTAGCTTGGGTCCATAGGACTAGTTCTGGCCAATGAACTTGATGTGAGTTGATTTCAGGCAGAGGGAATTGCAAGCTGGGCATCCTGTCCCTCCTCCCTTCTTTCCTCGCTGCTATGACCTTGGCAGTCAAGTGTCCCAGGTGGCACAGCACAAGGTGGAGGAAGGTACTTATTCATAAGGGGCTGTACTCTTAAGCCAATGAGGTTTGGGGGAGGGGGTGGTAGACAGATCAATCCTCCCTCCCTATGCCAAGATATTAAGTCTTAATCCCTGAACCTGTAAATGGAAAAACGAGACTTTGTCGGTATGATAAAGAATCTTGAGATGAGGACATGACCTTGGATGATCTGGGTGAGTCTTAAATGCCATCCTAAGTGTCCTTACAAGAGAGACTGAGAGGACGATGACGTGATGGAGGCAGAGAAGAGAGTGATGTGGCTGCAAGCCAAGGGAACTGATTGGCTCACAGGACTGGAGGCCAGAGTCTCAGAGCAGTATCACTGGGCCAAAATCAAGGTAGCCCCAGGGCCACCTTCCCAGTGACCTCTGGAAGGATTTCTTCCTTGCCCCTCAGCTTCTGGTGGCTTCCTAGAGTCCTTAACTTACAGCGGCGTGACTCTCGTCTCCGCTGCCATCTTCACACGAGCCTCTTTTCTGTGTCTCTCCCCCATATTTACATCTCTTCTGATAAGGACACAACCCTGGAGTCAGGGCCCATGCCGAGAATCTGTGATTGTCTCTTCAGCTTGGGGTCCTTAAGTGAATCACATCTGCCAAGACCCTTTTCCCCAATAAGGTCGCAGTCACAGACTCTGGGGGGACATAATTTTGGGGAGCCATCCTTCGTTGCACTACAGATACCAATGTCTTGGATGGCAAGTCTGGGACAGGAAGTGTCTCTAAAATATAGATTCAGTGGAAGATTTTATTCAACAAGCTGCTGCCCTTTATCTAAGGAATGTATTCTTGAGGAAACATGTACTAATTTTTTGTTAGTACAGGTATTGGCCAATCATGGCTTCACAGAAGAAGTGCAAGATCCAGGACTGCCCGGGTACTGTTTGAGAATGTTCTACATTAGGCTGAACATATGTCCTATGGAGGCATTGTTTTCTTGGCTTTGTGTTATTGGCCTAGGATGTCATCCGTATAGCCAACATGCCAAGCCCCTCTTTACCGTAATGGTTAGATTGATTCCTGCTAAAGGATGAATGTTTATGACTGCAAATCCCAGGCTCCAAATACATCAAAGGAGATGATAGACATAAAATGTTTGCTTAGGACACTAAACTCAAACCAGAAACCCACTCGACGTTCCAGTCCAAATATCTCAAAGTCTGAGATCTTTGGGTTCCGTTGAGTAGGGTTACGTTCGGCCGTCTTCAAATGTTGATGGCTTCCATTCTAAAGCAGTCTATGATTTGCTCCAAAGAAGTAGAGAAATTTAGAAAAGTCCCCAGCGCTTTGAACTATGTTTAGGTATCTCTATTTAAATGGAAAACATTGGGAATCCAATTTGAAACCAGTTTCAAGCCCAAACTGCAGAGTCTGGAGATGCACCACTTTGAGGTAGAAAGAACCCTGCACCTTCTGGACCCAGCACCATCCCTGGTTCTGCAACGGGATTGCTGTGTCAGCGTGTGCTGGTGACTTACCCTCTCTGGGCCTCCGCTTTTCCTCAATAAAAGCAGCACGGGGGAGCAGTTGATCTCTAAGGTTCCCTTTCAGCTCTGAAACCCATGCTTCTCTAAAAGGTTTAGGACCTACCTTGATAGCAGACCACCCGGGTGAAAAGCCAACTCTCCAGAGCAGACCTCATCGTGGACCCAGGAGAACACGCAGCAGTAGGTCACTGCAACCTGATCGTGAACAAGGGCAGACCCCGAAGTGAAACAACTGAAACAGAAACTTGGAACTGAGGTTGATTTATCTCCGAGATGTGTTTTTCCATTTTCTCTGGCACGTTTGCTCTCAAGGAGAATCAGCGGAAGAAGTATGAGCTGCCAGGATGCACACAGGCCCTTCTGCTCCAGGAAGGCTTGAGTCCTGCCCCCGCCCCGGGAACACCTTGTTTGTTCCTTTCACCATCAGCTCTTCTGAAGGATGCCAGCTGGGGCTGTGGTCCCTACAGCGTCTGCTACACAGACGGTGGCTCCCTCCCGGAGGGGACCAGGGGCTTGGACACCATACTGCTCCATCCCGAGGTGGGGGACCCCTCCCCCTCCCAGCAGGAGAAGGAGGCGTCTGCCAGGGCGGGGGGAGGGTATCTCCGGGGAAGAGCTTAGGATGAACTGGGTGAGGGGAGGCACTGGACGGTTTCCTAAGGATGAGCGCATACGGCCAGTTCCTTTTTGCCAAAACGATATTCCATAGCTCGAGCAATGACCTGCCTTCTAAGCCAGGCGCCTAATATGCTCAGGCCCAGCTGACTTCTTGCGGACAGTGACAACGGGCTTTGTCATGATAAATAGCTCTCGGCAAAAGGCCTGGCCGACTCTGTGTTTTCTCTGCTGTGTAGGCTGGAGGTATGGAAACAAGAAATAAGAGGCTTTCTTTCCTTTGAGGAAACTGTGTCTCAAACTTGAGACTCTTGGGGGGATTTAAAGGTATTTTCTTAGTTTTTTTCCCCTTGTGATCACTGATATCCATGGGCGGGAAGAGCAAAGCATCCGTATCTTCTGATCTTCTGACTTTGAAAATCTCATGAGGCGTTCCCGCTGTGGCACAGCGGAGATGAATCTGACTAGTATCCACAAGGATGCAGGTTCGATCCTCGGCCTCACTCCGTGGGTTACGGATCCAGTGTTTCCATGAGCCGTGATGTGGGTCGCAGAGGTGGCTGGGGTCCAGCCTTGCTGTGGATGAGGCGTAGGCAGCTCCGATTCGACCCCTAGCCTGGGAACCTCCATGTGCCATGGGTGCGGTCCTAAAAAGCAAAAAAGAAGAGAAAAAGAAAATCTCACGAGAAGGTGGATGGTTCTGTCCCTGCAAGAGCCGTGATAAGTGGGTGACACGTGAGAGCAGTCTTCCACGTGGACGGGGGCGTGGGGCTTAGGACCTTCAAGAATTTCCAGAATCACTTGTTCTTAGCCACGTGATACCCAGTCCCCAGGATGCAACAGAGTATTTTAATCTGGAAAAGAAGAAACCACTGGCATTTTAAAGCATGAAAGCTGTGGTCAGGCCAGCTAAGAGATGCTTGCAGGGAAAAGCTGGTTAGACTGGGGTTTTAGTTTGTGAGCACAAAGGGACCCCCTTTTGAGGACGCAGTGTGGCAGCGAGGGTGGAAATGAAAATTGGCACAAGGCTTTGGGAAGGTATTTTGGTCACGTTGATCATGTTTTAAAGAAAAGGCTTACACCCTTTGGCCTGGCAATGTGACTTCCAGGAATGCATCCAGATGGAATATCACAGATGCAAAAGCCGTATTTCCTTACAAGGATGATCCCTAGAGGCTTACATGCAATAGTCAGAAATAAGAAACAATGCAAACATCTCACAATAGGGCTTGTTTGGTCAAAATTAGGTTATGGTCATGCACGACTGACTAAGCAGCCGTTAAACGTGACGTTGAAGATTCATGATGAGAGAACATCAACAATGCATTTTAAGTGGAAAAAGTCCACAGAACTGCTTAGTGTGATCTCTGGAATCCGCCTCTTGCCCACGTGCCCTCCCAGGTTTCCTTGGCAGCGCGGATGGGTTCCCACCTTACGTGTTCCGTCAGCACCCCGCCCCCGCCATCCCCCCCCATTTCCCACCCCCCCATCACAAACAGCAGGAGGGCACACTCGCCCCCTGTCTCCCGCGTCACAGACTTTGGTCAATGGTCCCGATCTTATTAGGATGCTAGCAAAGGAGCCCTGGGACTTGAAACATAGGAAATGCAACAGTGTTATTTTTCTGTTTACTCTTTGGGGCACAAGAAGGATGGAGCACAAGTATGGCTCTCTCCCTCCCAGGGGATTTTAAAAATTAAATTCTCTTTACCCTTGAGAATAAGGCAACTTGCAATTTTTTTTCTTTTTGGCCATGCCCCTCAGCATGCAGAAGTTCACGGGCCAGGGATGGAACCCCAGCCACAGCAGTGATGACACCAGAGCCTCAACCACTGGGCCGCCAGGGAACTCTAGCAGTTTGCATTTGGGGGAGGATTGGTTAAGAAGCTGGAATTTGCAGGCTGTTAATATCCACCGTGTCAGGAACAAGAGAGAAGAGAAGGATTGAGGGAAGCAGTAGTTCATTTTGGTGAAACAGGAGTAGACCTTCCCTGGAACAAAAGGTGGGAGAGCTCTTTAAGTTCCTGACGGCACCGCAGGAGGATGGCAGGACCGGAAAGGCCTGGGGTCACAAAATTACCGTGTACCAAATGTGCCACTCAAGAGCCCAGGGGCCATAGGTAGAGGAAGAGCAGGTGTCTTGGTGATTGCTTGGGTGGGACAGAGGATGCTCCAGCTGTCTGCTCCCTCTCGGAATGGCATAGGTTTGCATCCAGTGGTGGGTTTGAAAGTGTCAGGGGCGCCCTTACTGCAGCCACTGCGGAGGGAAAACAACAGCGACAGCTACAGTTTCACACAGTCTTTGAGGTTGTTCAATAAGCACAATTTGCAAAGGGTCTCTATTTCCTACACTATTGCTGGCCTCACAGACTTACTTATTTTATGTATTGAATTAATTTTTTGGGCCACACCTCTGGCAAGTGGAAGGTTCCCGGCCGGGGATTGAACCTGTGCCACAGCAGGGACAATGCGGAATCCTTAACCCTGAGGCCACCAGGGAACTCCCACATGATTATTTAAAATAAGCTTCTCTGTCTAGCCTGGGTGTCCATTCAAATACAAGTAGTTTATAGTTCAGATCAGTGAATATGGTGTCTTAGAGTAGATCCATTTCACAAGGGGAAACACAATAGAAGACGTTACTGAAGAAAAAAACCCCTCCCACTTGTGATGGAGACAAGGATACGAGGACATGCAAACTTCTTTTCAACAAAGACTAAGACATTTTACATTCAGCGTCATCTGAATAGAATACTTTTAGGTCCTGCTGGTTTGCTTTCATATTCCCTTAAATCAAAGCTATTAGCTCCTCACGGGAGGGTGGAAAAGAGAAGCCAGCTAAGAAGCACATACTGTCCAGGCCTTCCTGTTTCCAAAAGACCCTGGCTGTAGCCAACTCTGCCTATTTGAGGGGGAAGAGCCAGTCTGGTCCTAAGAGAAGGCTTGTTCGTTTCACATCAGTCCAGCTCCAGGCTAACCTACCCTGAAGGCCCAAGGAACTGATAGTAAGTGTGCCCTGAGTTCCCTGGCGGCTCAGTAGGTTAAGGACCTGGAATTATCACGGCTGTGGCTCTGGTTACAGCTGTGGGAACGGTTTAATCCCTGGTCTGGGAACTTCCACATGCCATGGGCATGGCTGAAACAAACAAACAAAAAAGCAAGTGTGCCCTGTTTCTAAGCGTCACCTTCCCAGAATTTCTCTTTTCCCAGTAGACCTAGGATTTAGATCTCATTTTTGACCTTAAAGAAATTCCGGTGTTTCCCCATTAAAAATGAGGCTTCCATTGATTTTGTTTCAAGGAAGTACTTTGTTCCAAGCTTGCTAATTTTGTAGATCCTCAAAAAATGTTCCTTATTGTCAAAAGGCTTTTGTACATTTATTAAGGTAAATGTACGATTTTCTCCTTTGGCTGTTAATGTGGTGAGTTTATACGTGTTGATTGCTAATGTTAAATTAACTGTGAATTTCTGGTATAAACCCAATTAGATCATGATATTATTTATACATATCTGTTTTCCTTTTGCTAATGTCTTGTTTAGGTTATCTGCATTCATTTTCAGGACTGAATGTGGCCAGTAATTTTCTTTTCTTATCCAGTCCTTGTCCGGTTTTGATATCAACAGCTAATAGCAATAATAATAGCAATATATTTTTGGCTGTTTCTTCTTCTAACTCCTTTTGCCCACTCATTTAATCTTCACCAGAAAAAAAAAAAAAGCAGTGATTGTGGCATATGGAATGACTATTTTTTTTGTTTGGTTTTTAATGACTGCTCCCACAGCTTATGGAAATTCCTGGGTCAGGGATTGAATCCAAGCCTCAGCTGCAACCTACACTGCAGCTCTGGCCACCCTGGATCCTTTAACCCTCTGCACCAGTCCAGGAATCAAACCTGTGCCTCCACAGCAACCAGACCCACTGCAGTCAGATTCTTAACCCACTGTGCCACAGTGGGAACTCCCTACCCTTTTCCTTTTAATGCTTCTGTATCTATTTTTGATGCACTTATTTTTAAAATGTCTGTTAGTTATTATCTTTAGAGAAATTAATCTGCTTATATCTTATTGTAACTACTGAAACATTTGTGTTTATAGCTCCCATATTTTTATATTATTTTACGATTTATACTTATTCCTTTCTCTCTCCTTTCTTATCTTGTTTTGGATGGATTGGTTGATTTTTATTTTATTTTGTTTTTTGCTATAGTAGGTTTTTTTGTGGGTTTTTTTTTTTTTTTTGGTCTTTTGTCTTTTTAGGGCCACACCAGCAGCACACGGAGGTTCCCAGGCTAGGGGTCCAATTGGAGCTACGGCTGCTGGCCTACACCACAGCCACAGCAACACCAGATCCAAGCCGAGTCTGCAACCTACACCACAGCTCACGGCAACACCGGATCCTTAACCCACTGAGCGAGGCCAGGGATCGAACCCATATCCTCGTGGTTCCTAAATGGGTTCGTTAACCACTGAGCCACGACGGGAACTCCCCTATAGTAGTTTTAAAGTTATGTGTTCTATTGCTATTCCTTTCATGACTACTCTAGAGATTTAATATGCATAATTTATCAAAAGGTAAAGTTAATCGACACTAAATACTCTTTCCAAATAACATGAAATCTTTAAAGTACTTGAGTTGCCATCACTATTGTTACTGTGTATCTTGTTTCTATTTTAAAATAACTCCCTGGAAACATTATTATTATTACGTTCTTCTTCTTATTTTATACATCGATGTTTTTCCAGATTTACCCGCATATTTCCCCTTTCCTTATTTCTAATTTCTTTTTGAAGCTCATTCTTTCCATCTGGGATAATATCCTTTTTTCCTGAAATAAATGCTAAAGGATTTCCTTTAGTGAGGCTCTGTTGCTAGCAAACACTCAGGTTTTGTTTTTCTTAAAAAGATCTTTATTTTATCCTGGTCCTTGAGAGGCATGTGCGATGGATACAGTTTTCGTTTCTTACGCAATGATTTGTCTTTCTGTCAGCCGAGCGGTCTGTAACAGCTCAGTATTGAGAGTCTGCCTGTCAGAGTGGCCGTCCTGTCGGCGGAAACAAGTGACAGCTTTACCTGGATGGTGGCTTTAGAGAAACGTGGAACCAACCTTCCCCTTCCATTGAAAACAAAACAAAAAACAGGTTCTCTTGCCCAAGCTCCACAGAGGGGGCAATGCCCACCTCTTGATTAAAACACGGGGTTCTTCTACGTGCCTGCTGTGAAAATGCAAGTTCTCATCCTAGGAAGGAAGAGCAGTAGTCATTGGTCACTGCCAGCTTCACGCAGTGAGCTCATTCATGGGGCGATTGCCACGACAGGGCTGGGCACTGTCCGCAGGGAGGGGGGTCACATGGGGACGACCAGGAAAAAGAATGTTTCGAGGAAGGAAGACAGGGAGACAGCTCCAAGCAGGGAGCCCCAGGAAGTCTGCCCAGGAGGACGACCTCGACCAGAAGCTGCTGGCAGGGGGGCCCTGCTTCTTGGAGGCGCGGCTGGTAGAGCGAGTCCATGTCCTTGTCACTTCCTAATATGACTCTTCAGCCCAGGCCTCCCGCTCCTTCCCCAGGTGCAGCCTGGAGAAAATAAAGCGTCTGATGAGTCTCTGCTCTCCTTCCTCCCCGCAAACTTTGCTTCACAAACGTCTTCTCCTCTTCTTCCCACTTTTTCTTAGTCTTTTTTTTCTTTTTCTTTTTATGCCACACCTGCAGCATATGGAGGTTCCCAGGCTAGGGGTCCAATCAGAGCTGTAGCCACCGGCCTCCACCACAGCCACAGCAATGAGGGATCCGAGTCTTAACCCACTGAGCGCGGCCAGGGATCGAACCTGCATCCTCATGGATCCTAGATGGGTTCATTACTGTTGAGCCACGATGGGAACTCTCTTGAATTATTTTTGTATGTGGGTTCTTTCTCACTCTTTTTATCAGCCCCTTTCCGCACAGACCAGGGTGGGAGGATAAGGCTGACCAGTTTCTAGCTTCTTCTGTCTTCCTCTTAAAACACCCTTCTCTGTACTTGGTTCCTCTGTCTTCCTTCCCTTCATAAACATGGAGAGTCCACACTCTGTCTACACTGTCTTCTTTGGTCCTCAAACTCTTGACAGCTGTATTCTACGCCCATCAGTCCACCCCCCCAAACCCTGCCCCCACGCTCCAGGCTGGCAAATGTTGTCAAAGACGTGGCTCTGGCAAATCCCACAGATCTTTTTCTTTCCCCATTTTCTTAAACTTGCCAGTGGTCACTTTGGGTTACTGCCTCTTGGTAACGCTCTCCTTCCTTCATTTTCTGTCTTTTTTTCCTTTCCTTCTTTTGACGGCCGCACCTGCAGCATATGGAAGTTCCTGATCTAGGGGTTGAATCAGAGCTTCAGCTGCCAGCCTGCGCCACAGCCACAGCAAAAGTGGATCCGAGTCGCATCCATGGACTACACTGCAGCTTGAGGCAATGCCGGATCCTTAACCCACTGAGCGAGGCCAGGACTCCAACCCACGTCCTCATGGAGACCATGTTGGGCTCTTAACCCGCTGAGCCTCAATGAGAACTCGCCCTGCCTTCATTTTCATGAGAAGCTTGTCCTGCTTCTGTTTGTTTGTTTTCCTCTGTTCTTCTTAGACCATCTCTCCGGTTCTTGGGGTGGCCTAAGTGCTGGTGGCCTCTGCAGGGATCTGTCCTCGGCCGTTTCTCTTTCTGCAGCCTCTGGGCAATCACATGTCTATCAGTGACTCGATCCCAAGTTCAGGCTTGTCCCATGAGCTCCGGAGGTCTCTCTGGCACCTCAAACTCAACACAACCGAAGCAGAGCTCATGCTGCGGGTGCGAGGGTCTTATGGGGCAGCCCGGAAGTCGCGGGTACCATCCTGCCCATCTTCTTTGCCTAGAGCCCAGTCACGTGGTGCCCCTGATGCTGGGAGACGGAGTAGCTGGATGCCCAGGAGGGAAGGGGACGCAGCTGGGAGAAGAGCCAGCCATCCCCACGACAGCGACCCGTGAGGACCACTACCCGGCAGAACCCACCAAAGGGGTGACTTTCTGCAGAGCCCACTGATCCTCAGAACAGCAACACGGGAGCACCCTGGAAATAGTCTTTTAGGGATATTTGAAACTCACATCCCTCTGGAGGTTATGCAAAGCGAAGCCAGCGCACGGGACCGAAATGAAAAGCAGCGCATGAAACATGATTTGCTTATCCACGAGGCCATCCAAGACGATGAGCTCAGCGAAGGAGCATGAGGTCATCGGGACGCCTCCCCAGCATCCAGATGGGGCTTTTCCCCCGGCACAGAGACTTTCAGTGCTGTTTCTGGAGGACACTGGGACAGCTGAGGCAATGCTTTGGGCATGCTTTCATTTGTCACTATCCCTTTTTTCCACTTCAGTTGCAAGTTTGAAAATATTTTATGCTTTGCGATTTCTGGTCCTTTTTAAAGAAAGCAATTTTTTTTTTCTCTTGCTCCCTACCTCTCCCAGTCTTTATATTCTTCTGTCTTTTATTGCCAAGTAACTTCTAGAAAGCATGGCTTCGGAAAGTGAGGGCGGCTCACGGCAAACAGAGCCTGGGTGCCTGGCCTTCCTGTGCTCTTTTGCTTGAGCTGTTACCTATTTGCTGGCTGTGAGGTGTAAGGCATTGGTCCCGTCGGACCAAACAATGGCCTTGACAGGCAGAAGGAACATTCTTAGAACATGTGTGGTTATTTCCTTACTTGCAAACCCAGGATGAAGGTGAAAACGGGTCGTTCTTACCAACCATCCTTCTCCTTATAAAGATGCTTGGTGAAGGAAGCCTCTGCATTACCCGGCCAGTAGATTTCCACATACACTCAAGAGTAGTCTTTAGCGGTCTGCATCCAGTTGCTCATAATCAAGTCTTCCTTCTCTTCCTTTTCGGCCTCTGGCACTGCCAGCATCTCTTAACTGCCCTGCCTGCTCTGCAATCTCGTGGGAGGTACACACATGAGAGGTTGGGGGCATCGCCTCTCAAGGCAGACAACTAGCAAACCTCAGCTCTGCCAGTTGCCAGCCAGGTGATCATGGCAAGTTTGCTTGCTTGTTTGTTTGTTTGTTTGCTAACATTGCTTCACCCCAGTTTCCTCATTTTATAATGAGGAAAATGATTAAGACCTGCCCAAAGGGTGGGTTTGAGGATGAAATGGGTTAATTCTTGTAAAGCATTTAGGGCAGCACCTAGTACGTGTTTCACTTGTATTATGATTTTTTTTTTTCCATTTTAATCCATTCGGAAAGCCGGGGCCGGAATGGTGAGACTGTCCGTTTTCCTGCTAACAATCTTCAGGGGCTCTGTGTCGCCAAAGACGCAAAGGAAGGGCCATTCAGGGCCCTTCAGGACGGGGCCGGGACGCCCTGTTCCAGCATATTCTCTCACTCATCAGAATCAAGCAAGCTGCACCTGTTTTTCTTTCCCGCCTCTTCGCTGGAGCATGTGGCTTTCTCTTGGCCTGGGTTTTCTCTTTCTAGATAAAAGTTTTACCTCTGGCAGTCTGCTTTCCTCTCATCCTGAGCAGGTTATTACATTAACAGCTGTTTACCTGGGACCCCTTCCCAGCTCCCTGCACACCTGTAAGGACCTGGGGAGAGGGCAGGTGTGTGCGGATGAGGTGATGGTTCAAGTGAGAAGAGCAAGAGGCCATTCCAACGTGCTCATGGCTAATTTTTATTTTCCATT
The DNA here is from genome assembly GCF_054392235.1 of Sus scrofa. Lineage (NCBI taxonomy): Eukaryota > Metazoa > Chordata > Mammalia > Artiodactyla > Suidae > Sus > Sus scrofa. Next base: position 7,805,547 of record NC_139383.1, read on the forward strand.
TTATTTTATTTTATTTTATTTTGCTTTTTAGGGCTGCACCTGCAGCATAGGGAAGTTCCCAGGCCAGGGATTGAATTGGGGCTGCAGCTGCCGGCCTGCACCATAGCCACAGCCACAGCAACACCGGATCTGAGCTCTGTCTGCGACATACCCTACAGCTCACAGCAATGCTGGATTCTTAACCCACTGAGCAAGGCCAGGGATTGAATCCGTATCCTTATGGATACTGGTCAGGTGCCTTACTGCTGAGCCACAACGGGAAAGCCTCATGGCTAATTTTTAAACTTCCCCAAAATGAAATTTGCTCATGTATAAACTGTGTAGACCAGGCCTCCTCTGCCCTTTTTCTCAGAGTTACCAAGAGGTTTCTTTGATGTCAACACGAACATTTTGTGAGAAGAAGACTAAGCTTTGCAAATATACAAAAGCTCATCATTATGGTGACGGGCTGGGTTGGATGGAAAGAGTGGGCCTGAGGCTTTGGTTTGTTACAGACGCAGTCAGCACCAGCTTGAGTGTCTACTACATACTGCGCATGGTCTCATTTCATTTTGATGGCCTTTGAGTCGAGGCCAAGAGAGGTGTAAGCACGTGCCCAAGTTCCCCGGGGTGGGTTAGCCATAGACTCGGAGATGAAGGCTGGGAATTGAATCCAGATCCATCTGGCTCTGGACCCTGGGTTGGTTGCGAGGACCTTCGTGGTGCCTCCGGAACCCACGAGTCATGTCCATGGCGGGAGTGCCTAGAATGTGGAGCAGCATCTCTGGACCAGAGGTCTTCAATCATGGGCAGTGTCTGATGCATCCGAGGAAGCATCTCCAGAGCTGACACAGGTTCCCAAAGGCAGCCCCAGAGATGGGATCCATTGGATAGGTCTGGGATCATCACAGACTGACCAAAGTGAATCAGGGACCTATGACAGCACGGAAGTTGTGATTGATAAAGAACCCAGTCGATTGTACTGTACTTTATATATAGGATTTTTTTTTTTTTTTCTTTTTTTAAGGGCTGCACTTGCGGCATGTGGAGGTTCCCAGGCTAGGCGTCAAATGGGTGCTATAGCTTCTGGCCTCCGCCACAGCCACAGCAACACCAGATCTGAGCTGTGACTGCAACCTACACCACAGCTCATGGCAACACCAGATCCTTAACCTACTGAGTGAGGCCAGGGATTGAACATGCATCCTCATGGATACTGGTTGTGTTCTTAACCCGCTGAGCCACCATGGGAACTCCCAATGTACGGGGTGATTTGAATGGGGTCTATGAGGGGGAAGAGCCCTCCCATGAACTGTTGAGAGGCTTCCACTGCCCCGGGGGCGGGGAGGAGAGAGCGTCCTTTGCCCTCGTGCCATGTCTGGTCTGCTGGACTAGCCCAGGCCTGTGTGGAAGGTGGTGGTGGCTTCACGCTGACTCTGACCTTGATGTCAGGCCTTCAGACATTAAGTGACCCGCCAAGTTCAGACAGGGCCCCCTGGGGCAGGTAATACGGCTTATCCTCTGCCTCAGGGTATTCACATAATCCCAAAGCTGATCCCCTAAGGGAGCCACTCTCCCAGACTACGCTTTCAAGAGACAGATTAGAAAGAAACCAGGGAGTTGGAATTCCTGTTGAGACTCAATGTAGTCTCTGTGAGGTTGCCGGTTCAATCCCTGGCCTCCCTCATTGGGTTAAGGATCTGGCATTGCAGCACGCTGTGGGGCAGGTCACAGACGTGGCTCTGATCTGGCCTTGCTGTGGCAGTGCCATAGGCCGGCAGCTGCAGCTCTGATTCCACCCCTGGCCTGGGAACCTCCATGTGCCTCGGGCACGGCTGTAAAATAAGGAAACAAAACAAAACAGGGAGTTGAAATTTCAATTTACAGTGAGCCATAACACTGCCATTTTCTCCTGTCAGCAAATACACAGGAAAATCCACTGGTTGAGCAGAAGCCTCAGGACAGGTGCCTCTATGGGTCTTCAGCTGCCCCCAAGGAGGGTGCGGTCCTGGGCACCTCCTCCCAAGGCCACTGGCCCTGCTGCGTCCCCACGTCGGAAGAAACATCCCAGCTAAGTTCACATAGAACATTCTCACTCACCGGCAGCTCTCCACCCCAGCACTATGGAATAATCCCCGCAAAAGACACAAGTCATTTGCTTTCTTTCTTTCTTTTTTTTTTTTTTTTTTTGTCTTTTTGTCTTTTTGTCTTTTTAGGGCCACACCTGCTGCCTATGGAGGTTCCCAGGCCGGGGGGCCAACTGGAACTGGAGCTGCCAGCCTACACCACAGCCACGGCAACGTGGGATCTGAGCTGTGTCTGCGACCTACACCATAGTTCACGGCAATGCCGGATCCTTAACCCACTGAGCAAAGCCAGGGATCGAAGCTGCAACCTCATGGTTCCTAGTTGGATTCGTTAACTACTGAGCCACAACGGGAACTCTGTCATTTTCTTTCTTGGGGTCCATCTGTACCAGGAGCTTTGCCTTCCTCTGATGGTGTATTTAGCTTAATGGTAAAATTAGCGTATACACTATACGGAAGCACGAGCTGGATAAAAGGGATGATAATGAGGATGCAGCTGGGTGGATGGAGAAGGCGCCAGCCGTGGATTCTGATCCTCACTGGGAGGTTAGTCGCGCACGGGCAAGTTACAAGGGGCTGACCCCCCTTTTTTTCTTTTTTAGGGCTGCACCTGCAGCCTATGGAAGTTCCCAGGCTATCGGTCAAATCGGAGCTGCAGCTGCCAGCCTACACCACAGCCATGGCACCTTGGGATTGGAGCCATTGTCTGTGACCTACATCACATCTCACGGCAACACCACATCCTTAACCCACTGCGTGAGCCAGGGATCGAATTGGCATCTTAACCTGCTGAGCCACAACAGGAAGTCCAGGGGCTGGCCCCTTGATGGTATAGAAATGCTTCTTTATTGACATGGCAAGACGTAAAGGCCAGCTTCCCCAGCATTGATAAACCCTGCTGAAATTCACCAATTCGGGCTGCTGGGAGGCCTCCCTCTCCATAAACAGTAACGCAAATAAAGCTTTATTACAGTCGGATGTTCTCATTCCAGCCCAAGATGTCTTGAAGCACATGGTTCCCAGGGCAGAAGATCAGAGAGAGCTATAAATTACCCAGCAATAAGAATGATGCTTTCCTGGGGCTGTTTTTAATTGGCACCAGATGTCCATCCACACTGGGTCTGTCTAGGATTTCACAATTCCGTGTCGCCACGTGGGATTGGCACCCTGGGGTCACAGGCAGCCCTCCATGCAACACGAGGAGGGATGGAGGGATTTGTGTGTGTCCTACTTTCAGTCATGTTAACAGTCACCCCAGAAAGACCCCCTCCTGGGCCCTGCTGCATCTTGGTCAAAGTGAGCAGACTATTAAAATCTGAAAAACTCGGTGAATCACAGGAGCGCTCTGAGTTTCTGCCATCCATTGGGTTTCCTAAAAAGATAATGCAAATAAAAATAGTAACTAAAGGCTTAGCATCAATGTGTCTGTGGAGAAATGTATAAATACTATACTGACATTTTTTCCTGCCTCTAGCCCTGGGCGGTACTGCTGTTCACTTTTGTCTTTCTAAAACACTCCCTGAAACAGAATGAAACAGAATGAAATCTACCAACTGAAGAGTTGTGAGGATTGAAAGAGAAAATGTACATGAAAATGCCTTTTTTTTTTTCTTTTTAGGGGTGCACCTGCGGCCTATGGAAGTTCCCAGGCTAGGGGTCAAATCCGGAGCTGTAGCTGCCAGCCTACGCCACAGCCACAGCAATGGGAGATCTGAGCTGTGTCTTCAATCTACACCGCAGCTCACGGCAACACCTCCTCCTTAACCCACTGAGCACGGCCAGGGATTGAGCCCGAGTCCTCATGGATGCTAGAAGGGTTTGTTACTGCCGAGCCACAACGGGAACTCCCTAACTATATTTTTCAGCCAAGAAATGTGCCAACTGACTTTGAGATCCCTTGATTTTGACTGATCCGGGCTCAGTGGATAACGAAAATGTGTCTTGAAGCATCAGGGTAGCGGGTGAGGATCCTAGTAAGAAAACCCACTTATCACAGGCTTGTCCCCAGCAGAGACCACATGTCTTCAGCTCAGTTGGAAAATGTTCCTTCTGTGAGTTGCCTCCCTGTCCCTGGGGCCAGATGGCGGCCCCGGTAGCATCTGTACCTGAGATGACGTAAGGGCTCCCTCCCTCCCCAGGGGAGATGAGCTGTCAGCAGGACGGCTGTGGTTCCTGAGAGAAGGTGAGGGGAAGCTTTTGACATGAGTCATTACATGCGTTTGGATTTTTAAAGTCAGTTTTGGACACAGGACTGGTAAGAGAACAAAAAATAGGATAGGACAGGAAAGTATATTTTAGGTCAAGTTTATGGAAACGCTGTGTGAACGACAATGCAGGCCGGAGGGGCTGCTCTGGGAAAGGAATCAGGCTTAATGGGCACACAAGAGGGTGCTGTTTTTCTTGCCTTTTTTTTTTTTTTTTTTTCTTTTTTAATCTTTTTCTAGGGCCACACCCATGGCACATGAAGGTTCCCCAGGCTAGGTGTCTAATTGGAGCTGTAGCTGCTGGCCTATGCCAGAGCCACAACCACGCCAGATCTGAGCTGCGCCTGCGACCTGATCCTTAACCCACTGAGCAAGGCCAGGGATCGAACCCTCAACCTCATGGTTCCTAGTCGGATTCATTAACCGCTGAGCCACAGTGAGAACTCCCCGTGGGTGCTGTTTTTAGCCAGACAGCAAAACACCAAGCACTTGTTCAAGACGGCTGTGTGGCCGTTAAGAACAGGGGTAAGAGCTGAGAAAGAACACGGCCTCAGGCTGTGAGGGACAGGGAGCAGGCCGAATGTGGCCTGTAGGACACAAATTCGGATCTGTTTCTGAGCCAAACATGGGCCCGAACGTGGGAGAATAATTTATCCATCTAGGCCTGTTTCCTCCGGTATTATTTGGGCCTTGAACTCATCTAAGAATCCGGTAAAATTCTAGTCCGTGGTCCCTGTGAGGCCCGCAGGTGAATGATAGTAGCTTTGCTTACTATGTGCCAGGTTCTGAGCCAGGACGGGTGTGTATATTTTCTCCTTTACTCCTTGCAAACAAGCCTTTGAGGTGAGTAAAACTGTCTTCCTTTCTGAGGAGGACATGGAGTCTTGAAGAGGTTAAGTGACTTGCCAGGCTGCACAGGTGTGGAAGGTTCTGGAACAGCAGCCTCATCCCTGAGCCGACCTCTGGGGAGGACTGAGCAGGTAGGGGCGCCGTGCTTCTGTGTCCATGGCATTCAGAGAGGGCTCGCCACCAGCCTGGCGCCAGTCTTTCTGGTCAGTGGTGGCGAGCTGTCCATTTCACAGGGTCCCCTCACAAGTACGGCTGTGCTTCCTCCTCTCAGGCCCAGCTGCAGACTTGGCGGCTATGGTGACAAGAAGAAAGGAAGGCTCTCGGTCCACTAAGGGATGCTCTAGGGACCCGTGGGCCCAGCTTGGGGAAATGCCTCTGGGGTGTCAGGGGCCCCCGTTCAGCAGGAAAGGGACCCTGGAGTCGCAGAGTCTTGGGATTTTAACGTTAAAAGATGTTTGTATTCAGGAGTTTCTGGTGTGGCGCAGTGGAAGTGAATCTGACGAGGAACCGTGAGGTTGTGGGTTCGATCCCTGGCCTTGCTCAGTGGGTTAAGGATCTGGCGTGGCCGTGAGCTGTGGTGTAGGTCGCAGACGTGGCTTGGATCCTGTGTTGCTATGGCTGTGGCGCAGGCCGGCAGCTCTAGCTCCGACTCAACCTCTAGCCTGGAACTTCCATGTGTTGTGGGTGTGGCCCTAAAAAGCAAAAAACCAAACCAAACCAAAACCAAAGAAACAAGAAAAAAAGATGTTTGCCTTCAGCTGCTCGAACATGAGTCCATCTGAGGCCAGACTCGGAGACAGCAGGACACCGGTCTCTCTGGGGAACCTCTGAGTCCCTCGTGCTGGCTCCCTGTGGACCAGGACTCAGGGGCGGCTTCCGCTCTGCCAGGCTGTGAGAAATGAGGCCCCAGCACCATCCTGAGGTGAGGAGGTGCTCGAGAAAGAGCTGGGTCTCTTGGGCGGCATCTGGGAAACGCGGCCTGGATTCGTGCTGAGCACCAAGACCACAGGTGAGGAGACGTCAGGATGCCTCGCTCTCCCTGACGTGAACGTGAGGGTGCAAAGCCTTCTTGGCATCTCCAGGTTCAGTTTCATTGCCTTGGCCGAATGTTTGGGAGCTTTAATCATTCGGAAATACATTCAAGAGAAGAAAGAGAATCACAGCCTACCCTTCCTTCCTCCCTGCTTTCCTTCCTTCCTTTTTGTCTTTTTAGGGTCACACCTGCAGCATATGGAGGTTCCCAGGCTAGGGGTCGGGTTAGAGCTGCAGCCACCAGCCTACACCATAGCCACAGCAATGTGGGATCCGAGCCACATCTGCGACCTCCACCATAGATCATAGCAATGCCAGATCCTTAACTCGCTGAGCGAGGCCAGAGATCAAACCCATACCCTCATGGATACTAGTTGGGTTCTTAAGCTGCTGAGCTACAATGGGAACTCCAGCCTATTCTTTGTTTTCCAGGATTAGGCTATTCTATCAGTGGAAGATCCCCACTTTTTCCTTCATTTACACTGTTCTTGTATATTATTTCTTTCTCTGTGTTTTTGCATTTTGGGTATTGCACTTACATCCCTTGAGGTAGAGGGACAGAGAATGGGGGAAGTTCATCCTGGTGGATGATGGGAGGGTGGCGAGATGGTGTCAGGCGTTAGGGGTTCTGCTAATTCGGTGGGAGTTGAAGGCCATTAACCAAACAGTGTTGTATCTGTAGTGATTGCTCCTTGCTCAGCGGGGCCAGGCATGGACCAGAGGGAGTGGGGCCAGAATGGTGCTGAAGGGGTGAATGAGGGCAGGTCCCGGATCGTCTGCAGAGGGATGGTTCTGGGCAATCAGGAGAGAGAGCTGGCATCCTTGGAACTGGTCGAGAAGGAAGCAAACACTGTGAAAAGAGCTGGGGGGCCTCTGACACTGCTGGCGCTCCCTAAATTTGCTTTGCTGATGGTTAAAGCAAGTACACGTGGATTTCACTTTACTCTTCGTGAAAGCAATATGCTGCGATGATGGAAAAAACATTAGGCTGGAGTTCCCTTCGTGGCTCAGTTGTTAATGAACCTGACTAGGATCCATGAGGTTGCGGGTTAGATCCTTGGCCTCGCTCAATGGGTTAAGGATCTGGCATTGCTGGGAGCTGTGGTGTAGGTTGAAGATGAGGCTCGGATCCTTCGATACTGTGGCTGTGGTGTAGGTGGCTATAGCTCTGATTGGACCTCTAGCCTGGGAACCTCCATATGCCTTGGGTGTGACCCTAAAAAGACAAAAGAAAGAAAGAGAGAGAGAGAGAGAAAGAGAAAGAAAGAGAGAGAGAGAGAGAGAGAGAAAGAAAGAAAGAAAGAAAAAGAAAGAAAGAAAGAAAGAAAGAAAGAAAGAAAGAAAGAAAGAAAGAAAGAAAGAAAGAAAGAAAGAAAGAAAGAAAGAGAAAGAACGAACATTAGGCTGAGTGATACTGGAGAGCGAGCTTCTAGCCCTGATTCCATTAAGTATTTGTCTGACCTTGGGGACACTTAACCCCTTTGAGGCTCATTTTCTTATGGCAGCAGTGTTGATTTATAGCATTATGTAAAGTTTTTGTGTCTGACGTTATGGTTCTACTTCTGTACACCCTACAGCATGCTCACCACCAAAAATACACTTTCCATCCGTCACCATACAGCTGACCCCTGAACCCATTTGACCTCCCCTCCTCTGCCCCACCCTGCTGCCCCTTCCCCACTGGTACCACTACTCTGCTCTCTGTATCAACATGTTTGTTTTTGTTTGTTTTGTTTATTAGTTTTTAAAAAATATTCTACTTATGGGAGTTCCCTTCGTGGCGCAGTGGTTAACGAATCCAACTAGGAACCATGAGGTTGTGGGTTCGATCCCTGCCCTTGCTCAGTGGAATAAGGATCCGGCATTGCCATGAGCTGTGGTGTAGATTGCAGACGTGGCTCAGATCCCGTGTTGCTGTGGCTTTGGCGTAGGCTGGCGGCTATAGCTCCGATTGGACCCCTAGCCTGGGAACCTCCATATGCTGTGGGAGCAGCCCTAGAAAAGGCAAAAAGACAAAAAAAAAAAATTCTACATATGAATGAAATCATATGGTGTTGGTCTTTCTCCATCTGACTTATATCCCTCAGCATAATACCCTCAGAGTTCATCCATGTCATCCCAAATGGCAAGATTTCATCTTTTTAATGGCAGAGTAGTACTCCATTATATGTGTGTACATATATCACATTTTCTTTATCCCTTCATCTGTGGATGGTCGCTTAGGTTGCTTCTTGGCTATTGTATCAATGTTGGGATGAATATAGGGGTGCATTTATCTTTTCAGATTAGTGTTTTCATATTCTTTGGCTAAATGTCCAGACATGGGATGGTTGGCTTGTATGGTAGTTCTATGCTTCATTTTTTTGAGGATTGTCCATACTTTCTTCCACAGCAGCTGCACCAATTAACATTCCCACCAACGGTGGAGGAGGGTTCCCTTTGCTTCACATCCTCACCAACATTTGCTATTTCTTCTCTGTTTGATAGTAGCCATGCTGAAGGGTATGAGGTGATACCGTCTCGTGGTTTGGATTTGCATTTCTCTAATAATTAGTGATGTTGGACATCTTTTCCTGTGCCTGTTGGCCATCTATACTTCTTTGGAAAAGTGAGAGTTGATTTTGCCCATCTATAAAACTAGAGGGTTGAACCGAATGGGCCTTGGGATTTCTTTCAGCTCTGAATTAGGATGATCGTCCACTGAACTCAGCTCAATTTATGACACATCTGCTGCATAGAAGGTACTTCCTTGGGGTCTCCAGCCTGCAATGCTGCCGGTGGATTCTAGGTATAAAAGTAGGCGTGAGCTCTGTTGGTGGAGAGCCTACTATTATCACATAGCATCCTTCCTCAGCACAAAGAGTTGGGTATGCTGTTTACACACCTTAGCTGATATGTAGGATGCAAACCCCTGGATGTCCCCACACAGTATTGAAGCGAATCACAGGCTTGGGCTGACTTGCAAAGTGGATCTGGAATGTCCACCTGCCCAGCCATTTCTTCTCTCTCTTTTTTTTTAATGTAATGATTTTTATTTTTTTCCATTATAGCTGGTTTAGTGTTCTGTCAATTTTCTACTGTACAGCACGGTGACCCAGTTACACGTACATGTACACATTCTATTTTCGCACATGATCATGCGCCGTCATAAGTGACTAGACATAGTTCTCAGTGCTACACAGCAGGATCTCATTGCTTATTCATTCCAAAGGCTATGGTTTGCATCTATTAACCCCAAGCTCCCAGTCCATCCCACTCCCTCCCCCTCCTCCTTGGCAACCACAAGTCTATTCTCCAAGTCCATGAGTTTCTTTTCTGTGGAAAAGTTCATTTGTGCCTTATATTAGATTCTAGATATAAGTGATATCATATGGTATTTGTCTTTCTCTTTCTGACTTACTTCACTTAGTATGAGAATCTCTAGTTCCATCCCTGTTGCTGCAAATGGCATTATTTTATTGTTGTTTTTTAATGGCTGAATAGTATTCCATTGTGTATATATACCACATCTTCTTAATCCAGTCATCTGTTGATGTACATTTGGGTTGTTTCCATGTCTTGGCTATTGTGAATTGTGCTGCAATGAACATGCAGGTGCATGTGTCTTTTTCAAGTTTTGTCCGGATATATGCCCAAGAGTGGGGTTTCTGGGTCATATGGTAGTTCTATGTATAGTTTTCTAAGGTACCTCCATGCTCTTCTCCATAGTGGTTGTACCAGCTTCCATTCCCACCAACAGTGCAGGAGGTTCCCTTTTTTCCACACCCCATCCAGCATTTGTTATTTGTGATGGACTTATGAGTGATGGCCATTCTGACCGGTGTGAGGTGGTATCTCGTGGTCATTTTGATTTGCATTTCTCTAATAATCAGGGATGTTGAGCATTTCTTCATGTCCTTGTTGGCCATCTGTCTGTCTTCTTTGAAGAAATGTCTATTCAGGTCTTTTGCCCATTTCGTTCACTGGAGTTGTTGGCTTTTTTGCTGTTGAGCACCCAGCCATTTCTGTGCCCCCAATACTTGAAAAAGTTGGATGATGGGAACAGGTATTTGCTGTGTTTTTCTTTCTACTTTTCTGCATGTTTAAAATGCTTCATGACAAACCCGATCTTTATTTGCCTAAGAAGCTGTGGGGAATAAGTGCCATGAAACAGCCAACAAGCCTTTTGGAGTCTGGCTGGCAGGCAGGCTGAGAGGAATCGGAGAGTTTGGGAGCCTCAGGACTAATGGTAGCTGGTCCCACCCACTCCCAGGAAACACCTCTGCAGCCTCCTTCTCTGCTGCTCTCCTCCAGTGTGACTTGGGCCGGGCTGTAGCTCAAGAAGTTGAGAGGATAAAACCTGAGCTCTGGTGCTGGGCCTTGGGTTGGGAGCTGAATTCTCCTGGGTACCACTGAGCTAGGCTCACTTACGGGTTTCCTGCGGTCCTCCAGCTTCTCGGAAGGGAAGGGGATGGAGGTGATGATACACAGGGGAAAAGAGAAAAGGCCAGGGGTCCTCCTGGCCTCCTGAAGAGCTGTAAGCAGTTGCTTTTCCAGAACACAAATATTTACAGCAGACACAATAGCGTGATGACAACAAGCATTCCAGGCCACATACGGAAATGGAATTTATGTATTTCATGGGTCTGTCGAAGGCCTCGGGGGTGACGGGTGGGGGCCGGGGAGATTAGCTTTCAGACCACAGAGGGCCCTTCGCTCGCAGGACCATGTCTCTGAACAGTTTCTTATGGAACTTGGCAGCAGCACTGAAAGCTGAAGATGAAAACTTTAGTGAAGACGAGAAACTGGTGAGTTTCACTGCTGAGCATAAAGCCACATTCACTCCTGCCTGGCGACCTCCTAGTTTCACGCACATAATAAGAATCTTAGAGATGGACACCAGGCTAACCCGGCTTCTTTCCTCTCCCTGAAACGAAGGAGGCACACGTTAGAAAGCAAATGTGGAGTTCTCCTGGTGGCGCAGCGGAGACGAATCCGACCAGGAACTGCGAGGTTGTGGGTTCGATCCCTGGCCTCCATCAGTGGGTTAAGGATCCAGAGGTGCCATGAGCTGTAGTGAAGGTCTCAGATGCGGCTCAGATCCCAAGTTGCTGTGGCTGTGGCTGATGGTTACAGCTCCGATCTGACTCCTAGCCTGGGAACCTCCATATGCCGGGGGTGCAGCCCTTAAAAAAAAAAAAAAAGAAAAAGAAAAGAAAGCAAATGTGCCTTTCCTTTCCCTTAAGCAGCCTTATTAGAGGAAATTGGCCATTTAAGAAACTACAGTATGATTTTAAACAAATGTAGCCAAGGCACTTCTGGTGTAATGTGTGAAGTGGGACTTTGTGTTGCCAAACTTTATTTTATGTATTAAATTTACAAAATATCTCCCCAAATTAGCTATATTATTACTTAAATTCTTTTTGGTGGTATGGTTCCTGCCTCAATTCCGGAGAGCTAAACTTTGGATTCTGTGTCTTAAACTCTATTTTTGACCTTAATAAAACTCTTAATTCTTTTAAAATGAAATTAGGATTTAAATGCTTCTCTCTTAGCTTGGTCTTAAAAATTGGCATGGTACTGCCTTCAGAGACTTCAGGAAAAAAAAAAAATCCAAAACCCGACTCTTTATCTTTTTCAAATTAGACAAACTTCTTCCCTCACTGCTTTAATTCCCTGGGTCCAGAGTAAAAATAAATTAAATTACATCTTTGGGTTTTTTTTGTTTGTTTGTCATTTTGAGGGCCGCACCCGCAGCATATGGAGGCTCCCAGGCTTAGGGGGCTGAATAGGAGCCATAGCTGCCAGCCTACACCACAGTCACAGCGACGCCAGATCTGAGCTGTGTCTGCGACCTATGTCACAGCTCAAGGCAACGGCGGATCCTTAACCCACTGAGCAAGGCCAGGGATCGAACTCAAGTCCTCATGGATGCTAGCTGGGTTTGTTACTGCTAAGCCACAATGGGAACACCTAGGTAACTGTTAAATAGTAATAATTTCTAATGTAGTTTTCAGAGATGTATTATTTTATTCCTTTTATTTTAATTTTTTATTTTTCTTTGGCCGCGCCCAAGGCATGTAGAAGTTCCCAGGCCAGAGACTGAACCCAAGCCACAGCAGCGACCAGTGGCAACAACCCCATATCCTTATCCTGCTGAGCCACCAGGGAACTCCCAGAGATGTAGTATTTTAGACTGTAGAGGAAAGGCAGGCTGTGAGAGCATACACCCTTGGATTTGAACGCTGGCTTTAGCACATGCTATTATCTTGGGAAAGCTTTCTCTTTGTCTTTTCAGGGCTGTACCCATGGCATATGGAAGTTCCCAGGCTAGGAGTTGAATCAGTGCTCTAGCTGCCGGCCTATCCCACAGCCACAGCAACACAGGATCCGAGCTGTATTCATGACCTACACCACAACTCATAGCAACACTGGATCCTTAACCCACTGTGCGAAGCCAGGGATTGAACTTGCAACCTCATGGATACTAGTCGGGCTCATTACTACTGAGTCACATTGAGAACTCGGACTGGGAAAGTTTTCTGTCCACTCAAAGCCTCAGTTTTTCTCATCTATAAAATGGGAATATCAATATAAATCACCTTGATGAGCTGTGAGAGTTAGATGAGAAGAGGTACAATGGGCAAAAAAATATGTACTATGAGCAGAGAGTAGATTCCGTGATGGGTAGGAAGTTCCATCTGGGGGGAGAAGAGTGTCTGTGCTTGTAGACTCACTGGTTGTGGAACCAACATTTCCAATTAGGTCTTTGGCTCATTGTGAGCAAAGTAACAAGTGAAACTGCAGGATGTACGGTAAGACTGGAGATGCTGCTTCCCAGTAAGGGCTCCTTACACTGCCTCGTAGTTGGCTGGAAGGTGGCGCCCTGGGCAATTGCTGCCCTTTGCTGAAGAAGATGCACCTTTGACTGAATGCTTTGAAATGAATGAGCGTTTGGCGCAGCAGAAGTTTCTGCAATGCGTTGTGTGTTGAAGCTTGCAGAACCCAGGCTGGGGATAGTCCTGCTGAGTTGGATGCAGAATTTGGTCCAGGAATGGATGCCGAGGGTGGCCCCTTTCTTCTGGGAATGATGGGCTCTCCTGCTGCTGATCAGACAGGCTAAGTGCTGCAGCTTCAGCAGGTATTTGGGATTTTGTCTCCTCTGATACTTGGCTGGGCTGGCAGTAAACGCCATGCAGAAGTGACTCACCCATCTTTCCTCAGAGCCTTTTCTTCTGCATCTCCTGTGACAATCATGACAAATGTGTGTCCCCATCCCTAGGCATCATTGCCCACCGGAAGTGTCTGTTTCTTTGCCTCTTCCAGAGCCCTCTTTTCCCCAGGTCTGTCCTGAAAGGCTTTGCCTCATATAATTCTTTTTTAAAAATTCTTGCTGATTTACAGTGTTGTGTCAATTTCTGCTGTACAGCAAAGTGATCCAGTCATATATATATATCCAGTGTGTGTGTGTATATGTGTGTGTGTGTGTGTGTGTGTGTGTGTATTCCCTTTCTTATATTATCTTCCATCACGGTCTATCCCAAGAGACTGGATATCATTCCCTGTACTGCACAGTAGGACCTTACTGTCTATCAATTTTAAATGTAATTGTTTTCAATACTCACCCCAAACTCCCAGACCATCCCACTCCCTGCCCCCACCCCCTTGACAGCCACACGTCTGCTCTCTATGTCTGTGAGTCTGTTTCTACTTTGTAGATAGGTTCATTTGTGCCATATTTTAGATTCCACATATAAGGGATATTATGTGGTATTTTGTCTTTCCCTTTCTGACTTCACTGAGTATGAGAATCTCTAGTTCCATCCAAGTTGCTGCAAATGGCATTATTTCGTCCTTTTTTATGGCTGAGTAGTATTCCATTGTATATGTGTACCACATCTTCCTAATCCATTCATCTGCCAATGGACATTTAGTTGTTTCCATGTCTTGGCTATTGTGAATAGTGCTGCTCTGAACATATGGTTCCAAGTGTCTTTTTGAATTGTAGTTTTGTCCAGATACATGCCCAGAAGTGGGACGGCTGGATCATATGGTAGTTCTGTATTTAGTTTTCTGAGGAACCTCGATACTATTTTCTGCCGTAATAGTACCAATTTTCATTCCCACCAGCAGTGTAGGAGGGTTCCCTTTTCTCCACAACCTCTCCAGCTTTTCATTTACTTTTTTGTGTCTGTGAATCAGGAGACAGTTTTGTTATTTAAATTTTTGTCCTTCATTCTTGCTCATCAGAGAAGTTTTGCAGCTATTTTTACAGTCTCCTCCATCACAGCCTGAATTCTGCAGAGTGGTCCACTTAGAACAAGGTATCTTCAGAAGGAGGCAACAAGCCAGGTACACCTGGCCAGGTGATGAGTGTAAGCCATTGATCAGCTGATAAGCAGATGCCTCTGAACCCCTTGTGAAATGATTCTGGTAACAGAAGCACACATGCTGGGACTAACAATTCAGTTACGTAACAGCTGGCTGAAGCAAGCAGCCTAGAGGTCTCCAGCTTATTGGGTAATGACAGAGAAAAGCACCAGAATAGCCCATGATAGATGTCAGGCCCTTGTTCAGGTTTAGGTTGCTTGGTTTGCATGTACGTTGTCATTTTATTACCACTAGGCACCATTCAATCCCTCTTTTTTAAAAAAATGAACTTGAGGAGTTCCCGTCGTGGCGCAGTGGTTAACGAATCTGACTAGGAACCATGAGGTTGAGGGTTCGGTCCCTGGCCTCGCTCAGTGGGTTAAGGATCCAGCGTTGCCGTGAGCTGTGGTGGAGGTTGCAGACATGGCTCGGATCCCGCGTTGCTGTGGCTGTGGTGTAGGCCGGCAGCTACAGCTCCGATTAGACCCCTAGCCTGGGAACCTCCATATGCCACAAGAGTGGCCCTAGAAAAGGCAAAAAGACAAAAAAAAAAAAAAAAAAAAAAAAAAAAAAGAACTTGAGTCTAATCCTACCTTTCGTTTTATACATGTCGTAATGTGTGGCTTATCTTTTCCTTAAGCGACAGCAAATGCAGTTCCCTGGAGGCAGCTGACCCCAGTGTCAGGGTCAGAGGGAGCTGGAGGAGAGGGCAGGGAAAGAAACCAGAATTCACCCTTTACACCAAAAACTCATTCTCCAAGGCAAGCAGCCCTTGAGCCCACTTTTGAAGTGGGAGGAGGTGGTGGGAGGGCTTTGAAGGGGCTGGTAGAGTGGAGATGTTAAAAGCATCTACATTGCGGTTATAAGATGAATAGAGTCTGGGCTTCGAAGGGACAGCGTGGTGGCTGCAGTTAATGATACGGAACCGCTTACTTGAACGTTGCCAGGAGAGTCGATCCTACGTCTTCTCAACACACAAAAAACCTGGTAACTGTGCGAGGTGATGGAAGTGTTAACAAACTTGATTGCAGCCATCCTTTCATGATATAAACACATATTAAAGCATCACATTGTACACCTTAAATACATACAATTTTCTTTCGTCAATCGTTCTTCTGCGAAGATGGAGAAAGTAACGTAAAAGCAATGAGCAGCAGCGTCAGGTGCCTGGGTAAACCTTCTTCTTCTTTTTACTTTGCTAAGTCATTAAAAAAATTACTTTATTGAAGTATAGCTGATTTGCCATATTGTGTTAATTTCCGCTGCACAGCCACGTGATTCAGTTACACATACGTGTATATTCTTTTTCATGTTCTTTCCCGCTATGGTTTATCACAGGATATTGAATATAGTTCCCTGTGCTTGACAGAAGGACCTTGTTGTTTATGCATCTGCATATACCACTTTGCATCTGCTGATCTGCCTATAGGTAAATCTTGACCACCTCGTATTTGTCAAGTCATATAAGCTATTCTCTGAGGCTCAGCTTCCTCATCTATAAAATGGGAATCCCAGGAGCTCCTGATGTGGCTCATGAGTTAAGGACCCAACATAGTGTCTAAGAGGATGCGAGTTTGGTCCCTGGCCTTGCTCAGTGGGTTAAGGATCCAGCGTTGCCAAAAGCTGTGGTATAGTTTGCAGACTCAGATCTGATGTTGCTGTGGCTGTGGTGCCAACGTGACCCCTAGCCTGGGAACTTCCATGTGCTGTGGTGTGGCCCTAAAAAAAGAAAAAAAAACAAAACAAAAAACAAAAAACATGAACTGGGAACCCCGGTAGACTTTTCCTTCTGTGGGGAGGATGCGGTATCAATGTCAAGCTCACAGCGTAAGCACTCAGCGAAGGCAAGTTACCAGTGTTGTTGCTGATGTTTTGGGCAACGACTCCCCACAGCCTCAAGGTTTCCGTTCCTGTCCCAGCTTTTGATATGGGTACTCCTCCTTCTGCTGCAGTCCCAGGGACGCTTCCCACATGTAATTCCAATTCCAGGTCAACCCAGTTTGATGACTTATTTATTCCTTTTTGTCTGGAAGGTCAGGTCCATGCAATCCTCCAAGTAGTCTCTGAAGCTAATACACAGCAGTTATCCTTACTGCCCTTATTATAAGCCGGATAAAGAGGACTAGGAATTGTCCTCACCAGCCCTCATGCCAGCCCATGCTGTGTGAGTTCGGATCCTGAGCAGAATTGTTGGACTTCCTCTGTGCTTTCTGAATGTGGGCACCTGTGTGTTGAGCCACCTGCCATCCAGGTCTCTGCCCTCCCACTCAACTCCCTCCAGGGCTCCTGTTCATTCGGGGTCATGGTCTGATTGCTGCCTTAGCCACACAACCAATAGATCAGGCTCAAAAGGGACCTCCAGTGCCCTCCAGTCCACTCCCTCGATCCATGGGGGGCCAGGCACCTCATGGTCACCAATGCTGTGGGTGAGCAACAGAGGAGTGAAGTCATAACTCACTTCCAGGTGGGCGAATGGTGAGAGCGTGTCTGGAGGTGTGTTCTGGGCAGGATGGTGGGAGCAGGTGCGGGATGCAGGGAGAGCTGGAGTTGCAGCAGAATATTTGCAGAATATCCCTGGTGTTTCTCTCTCCTGGTCTTTAGCTTGTATTCCGGGATTTCTTTAGCCACTAAGTTGTGCGTGATGTTTTTTCACCATAATCGTGGGAAATGTCTCTCTTTTTTTCCTCTCTCACAGAAACGTCCAGGGACCTCACCAGTTGGCTACTCACCAACCTCTCCCCAGGCTGCAAGCACAAATATAGCATCACAGCAGCCCCTCACAGAGCAAGAGATACGGGACGTGAACACAATCTCAAGGATCGCGTCAAGTCTCATGAGCATTGAAATTGGTGGGGGATGTTTGCAGAGACTGAACCCCGAATCTGTCTTTTCTAAACTTGAAGCTGCCTCTGTCACCTGGGTCCCTGCCAGCAGGTGCTCGTTCTCTATGGTGCTGGAACTTTGCCACCAGGGGGCAGCAGTCACCAGAGCCCCCTTCCTGTTCTCTGAACTCTAAGATGTATGTACGGCTATTCTGAGATCACGATCAAGCCCATGAATTTTCCCACCACACTTACAAAATGAAAACTATATTGAAAAATCCAGATATTAAAGAGTAGTATAGATATTCTTTTGGAGTAAGCTTTTAAAAGAAATAAACTCCAACGCTGTTAGCTTCTATAGAGCTCTCATTGAGGTCCTCCTGTATAGCCCAGGGAACTGTGTCCAAATTCTTTGTTTGTCTTTTTTTGCTATTTCTTGGGCTGCTCCCTTGGCATATGGTGGTTTCCAGGCTAGGGGTTGAATCGGAGCTGTAGCCACGGGCCTACGCCAGAGCCACAACAACGTGGGATCCTAGCCAAGTCTGCGACCTACACCACAGCTCATGGCAACGCTGGATCCTTAACCCACTGAGCAAGGCCAGGGATCGAACCCTCAACCTCATGGTTCCTAGTCAGATTCGTTAGCCACTGAGCCAGGACAGGAACTCCTGTGTCCAAATTCTTGGGAGAGAACATGATGGGGGATGATATGAAAAAAGAATATATGACTGGGTCATTAAAAAAATGGGTATGACTGTGTCACTTTGCTGTACAGCAGAAATTGGCACAATGTTGTAAATCAACGACACTTTAATAAAAAAACCCCGGTAATTCTCTAAAACAGCTGAATCTAAAATGGGTCTAACCTTTGATCTCAGAGGGAAAATTCAATTGGTCTTCGTCTGTAGATTTGGGACCTGCAACTCTCAGGGACTCCTGTCCCCCAACTCAGGTGTAGGAAATTTACCACCGTGCTTAGATTATTCAAACGAATGTTAATCCAGGTCTTCAACAAAGCAGATCTCCTGAGAGGTCCCGCCCATTCTTCCATGAATCTCCTTTGTTCTCCACCTCCCCCGCCCCCATCCTGCTAATGATAAAAAAGAGGAGATGGGGCTGGCCATTTAGCCGTGTCTTTGTGCCAAGCTCTTGGCTTAGTCTCTGAAATAGGAAAGAAGTGATTTTCCACTTCGTTCCTAAATCCCAGGGAAGCATCTTCCTCCTGCAGGTATTTCTCTATAGTCACGGGTGGGGAGGCTTCATGGCTGGGCATCCTGGCCTCCTCTGAAGCAGAACTCCAAATTCCACGCTGAACCTTTTCCCAGAGAAGGTTTTGAACGCTGTTTAAGGAATTTTCAAAACAGAGTTACGCTTGTTTAGTAATACACGCGAGCCAGATAATTCTCTAAACTAAATTTCAGATAGAATGTTGCATTTGTAAGTTTTGATGACAAAATAATATGAATTCACTGAGGACAATTCAGAAAATATAGAAAAACATAAACGTAAAGCAGGTTATTTGTTATTGCGCCACCTGGAAATAAACTCTGAGAACATCTTGTGGTATTGCTTTCAGACTGATTTATAAATTTACGTAGATGTTGGGTTTGTACCAGAATGCACGAATAAATCCATCGTGAACTCTTCCCACTTTCAAAAGCTTTTACAGTGTTATCTTAGTAAACAGTTGTTATAGTATGGATTTATCAATATATACTTAATTTATTACCTATTATTTAATTAATATTGTTTTCTAGTTTTACATAATTAAATGGACACATACAAGAACAGCCTTGCAAACAACACTCATTTGTTAAGTGCTTATTATGTTTTAGTTACTGTGCTAAACATGGAACATGTATTATTTTAGTCATTTCTTAGCACAATTTTCAATTTGATATTGTTAGCCCATTTAATGGATCAAGAAAATCCACCAGGCTCAGAGATATCCAGGGTCACAGAACCAATAAATAAAGAAGTGGAATTAGGAGTTCTCATTGTGGCACAGCAGAAATGAACCTAATATCCACAAGGATGCAGGTTCAATCCCTGGCCCCACTCAGCATTGCTGTGAGCTATGGTGTAGGTCACAGACATGGCTCAGATCCTATGTTGCTGTGGCTGTGGCATAGGCCAGCAGCGTAGCTCTGATTCAACCCCTAGCCTGGGAACTTCCATGTGCTGCAGCTGTGCCCCCCCCCCCCAAAAAAAAGAGGAGTGGAATTAGAACTCAGGCTTTGTGATGAAGTCCTACAAATGGAATTTTGGGGAAAGGGGTACCAATATTTGTAAGTTTTTTCAGACATATAGCCAAATTGCTCTGCAGATGCGAATTTATACCAGCAGCAAAGTAGTTGCCTTTATTTTCAATACTTTCCAGGGAGGGAGATTCTATAACATCTCTTGATTATCTCTTGATAGTTCATTTTAGGTTTTGATGACACTTCCAGGTAACAGATGCTTCTCTGAAGATCAGTTGAGCTCCACGGCTGCTGGCTTCCATAACTCTTTTAAGTGAAGGAAAAGGGAAAAAAAAGTGAAAGACAAATGGAATATTACTTAGCCATAAAAAGAATGAAATCATTCCATTTGCAGCAACATGGATGGACCCAGAGATTTTCATTCTAAGTGAATTAGTCAGACAGAGAAAGACAAACACCATATGATATCATTTATATGTGGAACCTAAAATATAACATAAATGAACATATCTACAAAATAGTAACAAATTCACAGACATAGAGAACAGACTTGTGGTTGCCAAAAGGGAAAGGTGGGGTGGGAGAGGGTGGGATTGGGAGTTTGGGTTTAGCAGATGTGAACTATTATACACAGAGTAGGGAAATAACAAGCAAAGGGAACTATACACAATATTTTGTAATAATGTATAAGGAAAAAGAATCTGAAAAAGAATACACATGTATACGTTCATGTATAACTGAATCACTTTGCTGTGCACCTGCAACATTGTGAATCAACTACTCTTCACTTACAAAGGAGAAGGGCAAATCAGCATCCTTAATATCTATTATTGGAACACTCTAAAACAATAGTTTAAGACATTAAGTCCATTTGTTGATATATTCACATCATATCTTTTTCTAAAAACTTGTGGGATGGGCACAATAGTTCTCAAACCTTTTTGTTCTTTTGCTCTTTACTGTGGAGGGTATATTTCCCATCTCCTTTCATTTTTTTCTTATTCCTGACTCTTTTTTTAAAAAAATTGTTATTTTCCCCGTACAATTTTTTTTCTACTCTATAGCGTGGTGACAGTTACACATACATGTACACATTCTATTTTCTCCCATTATCCTGCTCCATCACAAGTGACTAGACATAGTTCCCAGTGTTACACAGCAGGATCTCATTGCTCATCCATTCCAAAGGCAATAGTTTGCATCTATTAACCCCAAGCTCCCCATCCACCCCACTCCCTCCCCCTCCCCCTTGGCAACCACAAGTCTATTCTCCAAGTCCATGAGTTTCTTTTCTGTGGAAAGGTTCATTTGTGCCTTATATTAGATTCCAGATATAAGTGATATCATATGGTATTTGTCTTTCTCTTTCTGACTTACTTCACTTGGTATAAGAGTCTCTAGTTCCATCCACATTGCTGCAAATGGCATTATTTTGTTCTTTTTAATGGCCGAGTCGTATTCTATTGCATGTATGTACACCAAATGTTCCTAATCCAATCGTCTGTCGATGGACATTTGGGTTGTTTCCATGTCTTGGCTATTGTGAATTGTGCTGCAGTGAACATGTGGGTGCATGTGTCTTTTTCAAGGAAAGTTTTGTCTGGATATATGCCCAAGAGTGGGATTGCTGGGTCATATGGTAGTTCTATGTATAGTTTTCTAAGGTACCTCCATGCTCTTCTCCACAGTGGCTGTACCAGCTTATATTCCCACCAACAGTGGAGGAGGGTTCCCTTTTCTCCACAACCCCTCCAGCATTAGTTATTTGTGGACTTATGAATGATGGCCATTCTGACTGGTGTGAGGTGGTATCTCGTGGTCGTTTTGATTTGCATTTCTCTAATAATCAGAGATGTTGAGCATTTTTTCATGTGCTTGTTGGCCATCTGTCTATCTTCCTTGGAGAAATGTCTATTCAGGTCTTTTGCCCATTTCTTTCACTTGGGGTGTTGGCTTTTTTGCTGTCGAGTTGTATAAGTTACTTGTATATTCTAGAGATTAAGCCGTTGCCTGAGTCTTTTTAACTTCATTTTAAAAAGATGACCTAAGTTAGACATATTGCTATTGAAATTTTGAGACCAAAACTAACGGTAATGGAAAAATAATTTTCTGATTTTTGAAAGCAACTGTTTTTTCATAGTTGCTGTTCTTCCTCCTGAGCTCTGCCTGATGACTCTTGATTCTCTGTACACATGTGGTGCTATTTTTCAATTTCGTTCCTGTTGAACTACATCTTGTATTTTTCCCCCCTTTGAATCATTTGTCTAACTCATCCAAGTGACTACATTCTGCATCTTTCTTCCAAGATGTCAGGTCCCCTGCCTCACTCAGCAGCATCCACCAAACTGATGGGTGTGTTCCCCATTCTTTCTTCCAGGTCAATGACAAAGAAATGACACCATGCTAATTGTGGAGGTGACCCCTGGCAGACGTGGCTGGCCATGGTCTCTGGGGAGGGATCATGAGCCATGCGTGCATAACTCAGCTTTGGATGCAGAGGTGTGAGGGTATCAGCCAACTACCGCTCTGTGAAACTCACCACTGGCAATTCAGATGCTTGTTTTTCAGAAGCACAAGAATCAAAACTCGAGGAGCAGTTCTCTCCTGGAGGAAAAAGAGCTCAGCCTGTGACTTTGGTCAGCCCAAATCTTACTGTGCCCTAGCTCCATCCAGCAATTGAAGGGCTTGGATGGTTTTCCTCTAAAGTTCTCCCTGGCTCTAAAACTCCCAGCTCCCATTGAAAACTGGCCTATTTTTTTTTTTTCCCAAAGAAGACAGAGGCCAACAGGTCCATGAAAAGGTGTTCAACATCACTCAGCATCAGAGAACTGCAAATCAAAACCGCAGCTGTCACCTCACACCTGTTAGGATGGCTATTATTTAAAAAAAGCAAAAGATAATAAGTGTTGGCAAGGATGAGGAGAAATTGGAACTCTAGTACCCTGTGGGTGGGATTTGTAAACTGGCATAGCCACTATGGAAAACAGTACAGAGGCTTCTCAAAAAATCAAAAATAGAAGTACCATATGGGAGTTCCCGTTGTGGCTCAGTGGTTAATGAATCTGACTAGGAACCATGAGGTTGTGGGTTCGACCCCGGCCTTGCTCAGTGGGTTAAGGATCTGGCATTGCCGTGAGCTGTGTTGTAGGTTGCAGACATAGTTCAGATCCCAAGTTGCTGTGGCTCTGGTGTAGGCCAGCGGCTGTGGCTCTGATTTGACCCCTAGCCAGGGAACCTCCATATGCCGTGGGAGTGGCCCTACAAAAAGGCAAAAAGACAAAAAAAAAAAGAAGTACCATATGATCCAGCAATCCCACATCTGGGTTTTTATGCAAACCTTCACCTGGATCTTGAAGAAGTATCTGCACTCTTGTGCTCATTGCAGCAGTGTTTGTAACAGCCCACAGAGGGAAGCAGTCCCAGTGTCCACTGACAGAAGAATGGATAAAGAAAATGTGGTCTGTACATTCAAGGGAATATTATTCTTCCTTAAAAAAGAAAGAAATCTTCCTCTTGGCAGTAACGTGGTGAGACCGGGAAGACAGTAAAGGAAGTGAAATAAGCCAGGCGCAGAAAGACAAACACTGTATGGTCTCACTTATACGTGGACTCTAAAAAAGCTGAACTCACAGAAGCAGAGTGGTGGTTACCAGGAACTGGGTGTCGGGGTGGGGCGGGTAGGATGGGAGAAGCCGGTCAAGTGCATGACGAAAGGAATGGGTTCTAGAAACCTAAGGTGTAGCATGGTGACTGTAGGTTATGACAGTGTCCGGTATACTTACAATTTGCCGAGAGGGTAGATCCTAAGTGTTCTCACTAAACACACACACACACACACACACAGATACAGACACACACACACACACACACACACACACACACACACACGGTAACCATGTGAAGAGATGGATGTGTTTATTAGCTTGATTGTACTGACCATTTCGCAATGTATAAATATATATCACGTCATCAAGTTGCACATTCTAAGTATGCACAAAAAGGAAAACTGACCTATGTCACAAAGGGAACGGCCCCCTCGGAGGCCTGTGTCTTTGGGCTGCCCCCTCTTTGCCGTGTCTGCCTGTCCCTGTCCCTCTCTCACGGTCCCCTGGCAGGTGTGAACATGCTCATCCGCCTTGGCTCTGCCCCGGGTCTCGCTTCTTCTTTGCCTCACACCCCCCACAGGAGGGTTTACATGCCCCGCTGCGATCTGAAGGTTCGCCTCCTCCCCAGACTCGCCCCACTGTGCTGGTCTCAGGAGGTGGGGGCTGTGGGAGGTGATCAGGTCATGGGCGGAGCCCTCACGACGGGAATAGCGCCTTATAAAGGGACCCCAGCGCTCCCTCGGCCCTGCCCCGAGGTGAGGACACAGGGAGAAGTCAGCAATGGGCTCTCACCAGATGTGGAATCTGCTGGCACCTTGACTTGGGGGTTCCAGCCTCCCAAACAGTGAGAAGTAGATGTCTGTTTCATAAGCCACCCAGTGTGCGGTATTTAGTTACAGCAGCCCTAATGGACCAAGACACTGTTCGTTCTTTCTTCTTTCTTTCTTTCTATCTTTCTTTCTTTCTTTCTTTCTTTCTTTCTTTCTTTCTTTCTTTCTTTCTTTCTTTCTTTCTTTCTTCCTTTCGGGCTGCACCCACAGCATATGGAGGTTCCCAGGCTCCTAGGGGTTGAATTGGAGCTATAGCTGTTGGCTTAGCCACAGCCACAGCAACGCCAGATCTGAGCTGTGTCTGCCACCTACACCACAGCTTACGTCAACTCCAGATCCTTAACCCGCTGAGCGAGGCCAAGAATTAAATCCGCATCTTCATGGATCCCAGTCAGATTCATTTCCAGTGAGCCATGATGGGAACTCCTATTTCTTCTTCATTACATTCCAAACATCTAAAACCCATAACCGTTTTTCTGCCATCTAAATCAAGATAGTGGCATTGTTCCAGCTAAGGTGACCTGTAGCTTCCTTTCTTTTTTTTTTTTTTTCTTTTTTCACAGACCCAGGCTAGGGGTGGAATCAGAGCTGCTGCTGCAGGCCTGCACCACAGCCATGGATGGCAACACTGGATCCAAGCTGCATCTTCAAGCTACACCATTGTTTGCAGCAAGGCTGGATCCTTAAGCCACGGAGTGAGGCCAGGGATTGACTCCACATTCTCACGGACACCATGTCAGGTTCTTAACCTGCTGAGCCACAACCGGAACTCCTGGGAGGTTAAGTCGATCCCTAGGTTTCTACTTGGAAGATCCAGTGAGTGGTCTCTAGGCTCTGACTGGATGGACTCCTCTGCACCTTGTGGTCCTCCTTCTACTTCCTGGGTCATTCCTGCACCTCCTTCCTGAGGGTCCTTTGCTCCCTCTTTATTTTTTTTTATTTATTTTATTTATTTATTTATTTTTGCTATTTCTTTGGGCCACTCCTGCGGCATATGGAGGTTCCCAGGCTAGGGGTTGAATCGGAGCTGTAGCCACCAGCCTACGCCAGAGCCACAGCAACGCAGGATCCAAGCCGCGTCTGCGATCTACAACACAGCTCACGGCAACGCTGGATCCTTAACCCACTGAGCAAGGGCAGGGACCGAACCCGCAACCTCATGGTTCCTAGTCGGATTTGTTAACCACTGAGCCATGATGGGAACTCCCATAAGTATGTGTTAATGGCATTTTCTATCCATACCCCGCTCACCCCACAAGCTTTGGATGCATGTTTGACCTTCTCTGGGCCTCTTTCTTGGGGGCAACTCACAGGCAAAGTGAAGCTGAATTCATCACCTCCGCTTCACTGTTGTTGCCATGCCTCCTTTTGTGACACGATCATGCTTCGAGCTCCAGCTAGAAATCCGGGAGATGCTGCCAGATCCCTCTTGGTCCTCCACCTTCCCCATCCAGCCAGTTTCTCCACTCTTCCCCCAGGCCCCGCTGATGCCCATGATTTGTTCCTCTGCCCCACCCCGTGGGCTGTGCCCGGCTCCGT
Organism: Sus scrofa; assembly: GCF_054392235.1. Taxonomy (NCBI): domain Eukaryota; kingdom Metazoa; phylum Chordata; class Mammalia; order Artiodactyla; family Suidae; genus Sus; species Sus scrofa. The sequence goes on from NC_139383.1 coordinate 7,831,044, forward strand.
GCCCACCCTCTCTCCCAGGATCCCCTCCTCACTTTCCTCATTAGTTTTCTGCTGCTCACCTTTCTCCCCTGGGGTCTGTTCTTCACACGGTCCAGAGAGATCTGGAAAAACATGACCAGGTTGCTCTTGTCCTGAAAAAACCCATGGCTTCGTATCCTCTCCAGCAGTTGATTTTAAAATATTTGGGGGGTGTATGTCACATGTGTCTTTGAAAAGTTCAGGAAAAATAAACAGACACAGACGTTTTTAAGACAATCACAAACTTTCCCAGAACTCCCTTTTTGGACCCCTAGTGAGGACCTCCAGCTACAGGCTGGAGTCCCTTCATTTGGGAGAAAGACCGTCACAGGCCACCCTGAGCCAGCTGGCACGCCTCCTCCCCCTCACTCCGGCCCCATCCCCCACCATCAGGCTCCAACCTACCAAACCTGGGTGGTCCCCTTACACCCCTGCTGTTCATGCTCCCACAGCTGCTTCTGCTTGGAAAGCCCGTCCCCCCAGCTCTTTGCTTGCAAATACCTCCATGTTCTTCAAGACTCAGCCCCTTCTAGAAGCCTTCCTTGAATCCCCTCCTCCCCCACCGTCCTACTCTCTTGGCTGAGTTCATTGCACCTCTGCTGAGTCTTCGGAACAAATAAAATTGTGCAGATGTTGCACACTTAGGAGTCGTTTAAAGTAATGACAAGCTTGCTCTTACATGACTGCTTACAAAGGGAGAAAGAGTCTTTCCGTCTTTCATGAAGGAGCCCCGCTGACTGGCCCAATCTTCTTTGGAGTGGTCAGTGGTGTGGCCAAATAAAAGAAGACTTTAGATCTTCATGTTCTCAGATCTTTCTTTAGTTAGACTGCACTTGCTTTTCCATGTTATACATGATCAGTCACCCAAGGAGAAAATTGCATACCTCTCTGAGTGCTGCTGGGAGGGAGCCCTTCCAAAGGGTGACGCCAAGGGTTCATTCACACTCACCTTCCTGGCCTAGAAGCTTTTATTTCAACAGTATTCTTAGCAAATGAACGAAGAAGGCTAATAAAGAATGGCCAATTATGGTTATTCTCCTCTCAACTCAGTTCTTTTCCCCAATCGCTATAAAAGTCTGTGCCACATGCCCTCTTGAAACACACTGCAGTCTTGAGGTGGCACCATGGACCATCATCAGGTCATCTGGCAGTTGGCATCAGATGTTGACAGAGGCCATGTTTAGGAGTGGGTGGGGTTCTTTTATGGAGAATAAGAATAAAAGGCAGTAAAAAAAAAAATACCCAAGGGTGAAGGAATCACAGAAGCAAACGAAAAACCATAATTAGGAAGGCAGAAGAGAATGGGACATTTTGATGAAAACTACTGAAGCAAGTGTAGCATTTTCAGAAATTTTGTCTCCGGGAATATTATGTTAAGTACCCAAATAGCCATGGCATTGGGTAAGAGATTCCTGAGTGTTTGGGAAGTAGAAAGTAGTTTAGACTGCAAGACAGCAGAGGTATTTTAATCCCTGCTCTACACTGGTGGAAGAGGGACCTTGAACTTGTCATCGAACTTGTTTGGACCTCGGTGTTGTCATCTGTAAAATTGGGCAACTGGCCTGCGTGATCTCAAACATCCTTTGCAACTGGAAAATTCTATGACTCCCGATTCTATAGATAGTCTTGCATAGCCCCAGGCAGGCAGTGTGAGGATAAACTATTGAGATGAAAACAAGAGCAGCTATCAAAATCAGAAGCCTCTCAGCTGATCACAGATGGGGTTGACCTATTGCTAAATTAGGAAAGAGATTCATTTCAATTGTATTTTGTCTGTGCTCTTTGTTGGAGCCCTGCCACCCTGAGCACCCCCAGCCCAGACACTCATACTGCTTCCTCCTCTGCTCCCAGGACCCCACAGAGCCACCAGAGAGGGTGCCAGACCCTGGGACGCCCAGTCCTTCTCTGATCCTGGGGGACGCAGTCCTTCTGTTTCTGTTCATTCCCAAGAGGGAACAGGTGTTAATCTTGCCTGGGCAGGAATGACATAAAGGCAGGGCCTGTGTTTGGGAGGTGGGTCCCTCATGCCCCTTTGTACCCTCCAGCACACCCCATCTTCAGTACACCCCATCTTGTGGCCTTAATTTCCCAATTCTGTTGCCAAGTCCCTACCCTTCTCTGCATTTCAAGCATCTTTACGTGCCTTGGGATAGTGGCGTGATCCTCTACAGGTCTTAGAAGGATGCTGAGAGGCCCCCACAGACAGCAGGGAGACACTACTTCATGGCCTGTAAATCCCTCCCCTGGTGGTAGGTCAGGTTCTTGGCATTATTATTATCCCCAAGCGGTGGGTGCGCCCCGGTGTGTAACCGAACGATGAGGAGGCCAGGTACCCTTCTAGAGGCCCGCCTCTAAACTGTAGGACTGTCTCCTTTCCCCTGAAGCACATGTGTAAATACCATTTATTTTGCTCCAACTCTGTGCTATGGACTTGGTAAGCTTCCACTTGGCAGACTGGGAAGGGGCTCAGACGGGAGAAGGCATGTGTTCAAGGTCACCTGTTCATGGTTGGTATGTGGGGACAAGACCACAGTCCCAGTTCTGTTTGACGGCAAAGCCCCCGTACTGCGCGCTGCCCACGAGGGAAGCTGGACGGCCTTCCAAGAGGAAAGTTTGGTGTTTTAGACACACCCCTGCCTCAGGACCTTTGCACGTGCTGTTCCCTCTGCCCAGAATCCTCTTGCTGCAGTTATTTGCGTGGCTCACGCCCTCCTTTACGCAAGATGCCCCTGCTCAGTGAAGGCTTTCCAGACCATTTATAGTCGCACCCCACCCCCACATGCATTCCCCTCCCCCTCCTCTGCTTTTCATCTCTGCAGAGGGTCCAGCATCGCCAACACTCCACACGTGTGCGTTCTTCACTGTCTCACTCTCACTCTCTTAACTTCGGAACTGGTTCAGATTTGGAGAGCAAGGGGTGTATTTTACTTATTTATTTATTGTTTGTTATCTGTCTCCCATTGTCTCCACCAAGGCAGTTCTTTTCCTGTTTTGTTCATGGCAGTATTGCCAGCACCTGCACCAGTGCCTGGCATGTGGTGGGTGTTAACAAATGCCTGTGAGTGAGGCCCTTGTGTGTCCATGGCAGCCGGTGTGGTGGTCTAAGGGGGTGGGTGGGGAGCAAGACGTCGGCAATGGGGTAAGAACAAGGTAAGAAGGTTTTAGCTGCTCAAGGAAGCCAGGCCTGGAAGCTTCTGGGGGCAATGGGGTGTCTGGGGCTTTGGTCTTAAATGATGCTTCTTCTAAACGGGTGCATCCTGTCTGCTGCACCAAGAAGGGACCTGCGAGGGCACTGAATCCACAAGAGCAGAGGCCAAGTTGACACTTATGCCCACACAGCACACAGAGGAGAGGCCACTTTTTTTTTGCAAATAAAGATTTATTGAAACACACTCATGTTCATTTGTTTCTACATCATCTGTGGCTGCTTTCACACAATAACAGTAAAGTTGAACAGTTGCAACAGAGATCATATGACTTGCAAAGCCTAAACTATTTACTATACACCCATTGCAGAAAATGTTTACTAACCTTGGCATAAACATCTAGGAATTATATTTTGTAGTGATAGCATTCCATGTTTTATGTTTTTAATTCAGCTTGCATCTCAAGTATTTTCTTAATGTCTTGGATTTTTATATTTGTCTCTATTTTCTTGACTGAAAGTCTTGATTCTTAGTGACATGGACATAGTTATAAAATTTGCTTTACCCTATAATACATAAAGATAATTCCAAAATTGCAATGTCAATATTATTTCTAAAAATAAAAAGTCTGAGAAGGGTTTAAGATACCTTTGCAGTCTTTTTCTTTTTTTTTTTTTCTTTCTGTCTTTTAGGGCCACACCCATGGCATATGGAGGTTCCCAGGCTAGGGGTTGAATTGGGGCTGTACCTGCCGGCCTACACCACAGCCACAGCAACACCAGATCGAAGCCTGTCTGTGACCTACAGCACAGCTCACTGGCAACGCCGGATCCTTTAACGCACTGAGCCAGGCCAGGGATCAAACCCGCATCTTCATGGATACTAGCCAGGTTCATTACTGTTGAGCCACAATGGGAACTCCTTTTTGCAGTCTTTTATGTCTTTATAATATATTCCACTAAGACTGTACAGAATATTGTGCTCAAGTCACTTAAAATAATTCTTTTCTCTGTGGGTAATACTACTGATTTGGTATACTTTTAGGTTCCCTTATTTTATTTTTAATTTTGGTGTTTGCTTTACACACCTTTTTATATCGATATTAGTTTGAAGTATGTAAAACACAGTTCTAGCAAGGATTTTAACAGGCCTATTAAAAATTAATAAATTTAAACTAGAAAATACCAGTAAAAATACAGAGGCATTGAACAATGTAATTAGTAAGCTTGTGAAAGTTACCCGGCTCCTTTTATGAAGTTCATACAATCTTTTTTTTTTTTTTTTTTGCCTTTTCTAGGACCGCTTCCTGTGGCATATGGAGGTTCCCAGGCTAGGGGTCGAATCGGAGCTAGCCGCCGGCCCCCTCCAGAGCCACAGCAACATGGGATTCGAGTCATGTCTGCAACTTACACCATAGGTCACGGCAACGCTGGATCCTTAACCCACTGAGCAAGGGCAGGGATCGAACCCACAACCTCATGGTTCCCAGTCGGATTCGTTAACCACTGCGCCACAACAGGAACTCCATGAAGTTCATACAATCTTGATACCAATAATAACAACAACAAAAAAAGATAAGAGAGAAAAAGAGAGAGTCTAGGAAAATCATAGGCCAATCACTCTTCGAAAGACTGGTATACAAATCCCGAACTACAAGAAGAAAATTAGCAAACCAAATCCACTTGTATGTGTGCATGCTAGACAGCTGGATCCCTGATAGCTAGATGGATAGACAGACAGATATACCTGGAGGCGATAGGACTCCAGAGTTGAAATAGTGGACTATGAAGCCAGAACGCCTAAGTTAGACTCTCAAGCTTCACTAATTACTATCTGTTGAAACTTGAGGCAAGTCTCAAGTTTCTTCATCTGCAAAATGGAGCTAATAATAGTACCTACCCCCTAGTGTGGTTGCTGAGGCATCAATCAATTAGGATATGTAAAATATTTCACCTAGAGAGTGTTACATAAATGTTAGCTGCTACTCTTGTTTCTGGTTTTTTGTTTGTTTGTTTGTTTGGGCCATTCCTGGGGCTTGTGGAAGTTCCCAGGCTGCCAAGACCAGCTCAGCAGGTGAGGGCTGAAGAAACAGGTGCTGTGAAACTTTAGAAAAAATTAACATAAAACAAGACACAGAGACGTTTATCTTGATTAAAGGTGGGAACTGGGGGACTCAAGGTCTCAGGGACCCAGAGCGTGGCCTCAAGAAACCACACTGCTTGTATTGTGCTCTTGAGGGTGACCTCAAGTGAGGAGGGGGCTGTAGGTGCAGGATACAGTTCTTTTATTATTTTAAAGAGTTCTTTTATTATTTTAAAAGTCACATAGCCGGTTAAGCTTTTATTCTGACCTTTAGGCATTTAACAATCATTAGCACCGAGGAAGCTTGGCGTCAGCTATCTATGCATCTAGAGAATCACCAGGGTGCTTCTGCAGACGGCGTGCCTGTCTGCGGCAACCCTGGGTGCCTCGGTTTGCACCTCGTTCTCCTTGCTGATGCATAAACCCCTGGGGCCATGAGGTTCCTCTTTCTCTTATTTTAACCGGACGTATCATGCTGTGCACCTGCCTAGACCAACGCATTATGTCCTCATTCAACTGCCCAGGTGAATAACTTATGCCTTTTGGTCTTTGTTCTCAAGCTTAAGGCATTTACAAGCACTGCAACTGTTTTTCAAGCAGGAATAAGGGGTAAAGCAAAGCAGGACAAGATGGAGTTTTCAGCACAGAAAATAGAAGCAAAGAGGCTAAGAAAAGATTGCAGAAACAGGTCTCCCGACACCAGGCCAGGGATCAAGCCCCCTTCACAGCTGTGGCAATGCAGGATTCTCAACCTGCTGTGGGAAGCCACTTGTCATTTGCTCATGACTTCATGTCAGAAGCTGTTCTTGAAGCCCTGGGCATGGTGATCTAAGGATGTGTCCAGGTCCTGCTGCTGCTGCTGCATCGTGAGGCCTTATTATAGTGCAGGAGCTTGGCCATCAGATTTCCTGGGTCAAGTCATGGCTCCAGCACTTAGAAACGCTGTGACATGGGCCACGTTACTTAAAACGCTCTGTGCCTCTATTTGCTCTTCTGTAAAATGGGAGCCTTGCTATCTTCCCACAGCACTGTCGTGAGGATTGAGTACATCACGATAGGTCCAGTTTGCTGGGGTTGAGCCTTGGGCATTTTAGTAAGAGTTTTACCAGGCATCGTCCCGGCATCCCCAGCACAGAGCAGAGCGGCTGGTGCAGGAGGGGCTCCACACAAGGCTACCGGAGCCACAAGACGACGGAAGCACAGCCTGAGATGCATGCACTTGGCCTCCGAACAAAGCGAAGGCTGGTGGTGGAGGAAGAGCCCTCCTGGTGCTGCTCTTAGACGGGAGCATCTCTGGCCACCTGCGCACAAAGCCCTGCCCGGGAAGCAGACCAGCAGGGTTTCTGGGGGTTGAAACACGGAGGGGAGGACTGAGTGCGTAAATAGAGCTGAAAACACATGCTTGGTAACTAAGCAATTTGGCAAAGGTCCTCACTCCAGAGGAGGAATTTTCGCTTTGAAAGTGAGAATCGTAGCAATGATTTCACCCAGGGCTTTGGGTCGCACGTCCAAGAGGGGCCATCCTTTCACTGATGACTGCAAGGCCCTGAAGGTCGGGTGAGGTATACATGCAGGGGCCCCAGTGCTCCGTGGGCACGCTGGAAGGTCCCTGTAGACTGGGTGTCTTTACGCGGTCCTGTGTTTGCCCATCAGTTGCCATCAAGGGCTCCCCCCCTGCATCCTCTGTGATGGGTGTGCTGCCAGCTGAGGTTTTTCTCATATTCAATTTCTCTTTCTTTCTTTCTGTCTGTCTGTCTGTCTGTCTGTCTTCCTTCCTTCCTTCCTTCCTTTCTTTCTTTTTCTTTCTTTCTTTCTCTCTTTCCTTCCTTCCTACCTTCTTTCCTTCCTTCCTTCTTTCCTTCTTTCTTTCTTTCTTCCATTACAGATCAGATCATTTTAATGATATTTTACTTGTTCCAGAACATCAGTAAAAGAAGAAAGTCTCCCAAAACCTCTTTAAGAAGCCAGGGTAAGACTGATATCAAAACCTAAGAGAGGAGTTCCCGTGGTGGCGCAGTGGTTAACGAATCCGACTAGGAACCATGAGGTTGGGGGTTCGGTCCCTGGCCTTGCTCAGTGGGTTAACGATCCGGTGTTGCCGTGAGCCGTGGTGTAGGTTGCAGACGCGGCTCGGATCCCGCGTTGCTGTGGCTCTGGCGTAGGTCAGTGGCTACAGCTCCAATTCGACCCCTAGCCTGGGAACCTCCATATGCTGCGGGAGCGGCCCTAGAAATAGCTAAAAAGACCAAAAAAAAAAAAAACCTAAGAGAAACTTCACAGAAAAGAAAACTACAGTCTAGTCTCCCTTATGAATACAGACCTTAAAATTGTAAATGAAATATCCACAGGCATAATCCAGACACCTAGTGAAAGCACGAATCACGTGAGGTTTTATTTCAAAAACACACATTCGTCAATTCAGGTTCTAATCCAGGCACTGAAGCCCGTTGTCATGTTTGCTTCTCTGCTCTTCCTCTGCACTGGGGGCTCTTTGGATCAGAGGAGCGGAAGGAGGCGGAGGAAACGCGCTGGTGGTTGCACTCCCCGCCCCCACCAGGAACACACGCTCCATGTCTGCACCTTGCAGACCAAGGGCAGAGCCCCCTCGCCCCGGCCCAGCCTCACACACCAGGGGGCGGGGGGTGGGGTGGGGGGGCTGGTCTCTTCACTCCTCTGGTCTGGGAAATAGCAACGCATCACGTCATCTGGCTCCCCAGGGAAATCACTTGTTTGTTCTGTTTCTTCTTCCAACAACCACCCTTCTCGTCTCCACTTGTCATCACTGGCCATAAATTGACATCACAGAATTGTAATCACTCACCCTGGACTGGTTAGGGTACCCAAGTTCAAAAGCAATCATATTCCTCTTTTTTAAGGATGAAGAAATATCCTGTTCGGGTGTTGATGGTTCGTTTATGTTGCCATCCAGTAAGTTGCCTTTGAGATCATACTGGGAAGGGTTGATACTGGAACATTCATCTAGTCAACCTCGTTACCGAGAATTTTATCAATCCCCAGAACAATTCTGTTTATAGAAATTCGTGAGATTTGGGGACGTTCTTTTGGAAAGCACCTCCCAGTCTCAGGATTGAGGATTAGAATTGAGCCATATTTTATAGAGATGGAGCCAGAGTCCTCCTGGGGTTGACAAGACCTAATCTTTTCAAAAGTAAACTGTGAACCCAGAGTTTGGGGCCCAAGGCTGCTCGTTCTTTGTCCAGTCCAAGTACATAGCGCTGTTTCTGGATCTAAGAATTCCTGGTGTATGTGCACGTGCACACACACACACACACACACACGGTCACACACATACATCCCTGGGAAATAGCAGCTTTTTTTCAGGGCAAGTGTGACCTCACAGGTGTGTGTGGTGTCTGTTCATTGCCGTGACTAGGCCTGGCTGTCTGTGGGTGTGAGCTCTGCTCTCCTACTGGAGGAGCTTATTGGAAGGATGCGACTCATATTGACCTGAGAGCTGAGCCTGGGCAAGCAAGGACTCCTCACCACCCTCCCCTGTCCTTAGAGCGGATGCGCTGCCCACCGTTCCCACTGTCAGTGCCATCTTCAAGGGCACAGCCTGGAGAGAGCCATGTGTTGCTGAGACCACATGGAGGGTGCACTCACCCTCCAGCCACCCAAGATGAGCCTGGTGTGTAAGTTCCGTTTGTAAAGCCTGCTACCTACCAGTCTCCACTGGCCTGCCTTTCTTTGATCTCTCCTTGTCCTCCATGTACAAGGCCAGCTTCATATTTCACATGGGCAGCTCCCGAGGTTGTGAACCAAATGTCAATGCATTCTGAAGAGCACAGCACAGAAATAAAACCCAGAAACAGGAAACATAACCCTTGCAGTTTTACTCCTGTGCTGGGCAGACCCACATGGCCAGGGTCTAGCTTCTCCAGCATTGTCCCCACCTGTGGAAGGAATTGGACATTCCCTTGTTTCACCTGATTGGACAGGTAACACGAGGTTCCCTCTGAGCACAAATTTTCCTGAACAGTGCTCTACCAAGTGCTGCTGAAAAGAACCAGAAAGGGAGGTTCCTGTCGTGGTTCAGCAGAAACGAATCTGACTCGCATCCATGAAGACTCAGGTTTGATCCCTGGCCTTGCTCAGTGGGTTAAGGATCTGGCGTTGCTGTGAGCTGTGGTGTAGGTCACAGATGTGGCTCAGGTCCTGCGTTGCTGTGGCTCTGGCGTAGGCTGGCAGATGTAACTCCAATTTGACCCCTAGCCCGGGAACTTCCATATGCTGCAGGTGCAGCCCTAAAAAAGACAGAAAAGAACCAGAACGGAACAGAAAGGAAAGAAAGAGCAAACACCAGTGCTCACACAAGGGCAGGAATAATCCCTGTTCCCTGCAGCCAGAAAGGAGAAATCTTGGAATCCATGGGACATTGGGTAGAGTCCACAGCTGAGTTGTGACTCAGCAGTGGGAGGAAAATTAACCTGAGACTCAAGGCTGGTTTGGTCTCCTTAACCAAGCTTAAAAACAAGCTTCAAAATCATTAAACTCTTTCAAGGTAATTTAACTGCATCCCAGAACAAAGCCTTAGAGTATTATAGATATTCAAAAATATTCAGCACTCCATAAGATAAAATTCACATTATCTATTATTTAATACAAAACACTATCAAGCTACAGGAACCTGTGATGTGAAGAAAAGGCAATTAACAGAAGGAAATCTGAAAAGGACACAGATGACTCATTTCAATCAGTAGCCAAGGATATTAAAAGGGTTTGAACTGCTTTCCTTATATTTAAGAACTTAGAGAAATACATGAGCATAGTAAGCAGAGAAGTAGAAGGTATGTGAAAGATGCAAATTAAACTTCAACAGATGAAAAAATACAGCATTTAAAAGAAACACTTGCTGGATGGGACGAACAGCAGATTAGATTCAGCAGGAGGAAAGATTAATGAACTGGACGTAATAAAATGAAACACACGGAGAAAAAGTCTGGCCAAAAAGGCCCAGAGCATCAGTGTCCTGTGGGACAGCTTTAGGTGGCCTCCTACGTGGGCAGCTGGAGTTCTTGAAGGAGAGGAGAGAAAGGATGAGAAAGAGCTGAAACAATGGCCAAAACTTTCCTGAACTTGATAAAAGCTATGTTAAAAGTGTAAGATGTTTGCTCTCTCTCTCTCTCTCTCTCCAAATACAAATACACACATCCACACACACACACCCACATTGGTGTGTGTGTGTGTGTGGGTAAAGTTTTTTTCTGAACAATTTAAGAGAAAGTTACAGACATGAGACATGATACCCTTTTACCCTTACATATCCTTGTTTCCTAAAATCCACGAATTAGGGAGTTCCCGTCGTGGCGCAGTGGTTAACGAATCCGACTAGAAACCATGAGGTTGCGGGTTCGGTCCCTGCCCTTGCTCAGTGGGTTCAGTATCCAGCGTTGCCGTGAGCTGTGGTGTAGGTTGCAGACGCGGCTCGGATCCCGCGTTGCTGTGGCTCTGGCGTAGGCCGGTGGCTACAGCTCCGATTTGACTCCTAGCCTGGGAACCTCCATATGCCGCGGGAGCGGCCCAAAAAATAGCAACAACAACAACAACAACAAAAGACAAAAAAAAAAAAAAAATCCACGAATTATAACATGTGTAATTAGCTAAATCAGGAAATGAACACCACTATAGCAACATTAATTAAAAAACCTTATTCAGATTTTGCCAGTGGTCCAACAATGTCCTTTATGGGAGAAGGAAAGCCGAGGCCTTCCATTCCATCTCCATGTCTCGTTAGTCTTTCTTAATCTGGAACAGTTCCTGAGGCTTTGTTTGTTTTTCATGACGTTGGCGCTTTTAAAGAGTACAGGTCAGTGATTGTGCAACACATCCCTTGCTTTGGGTGTGTCTGCTGAGTCCTTGTGACTGGGTTTGGGTCGTGCACTCCAGGCTGGCTGTCACACCACAGGGGTGATGGTGCGTCTTTCTCTATGCATCACGCCTGGAGGCCCTGGAAGTTGCTTGGTTTTGTTCCTGGAAGTGGTAACTTCGGAGACTGGTGAAGGTGGTCCTGGCCAGCTTTACTCACTGAAATGAGATTTTTTTTTTTTTTAATGGCTGTGCCCTTGGCATATGGAAGTTCCTGGGCCAGGGATTGAATCTGATCTGCAGTTGTGAACTACACCACAGCTGGAGCAACACTGGGTGATTTAACCCACTGCTCCAGGCTAGGGATCGAACCTTCACCTTCTTAGCAACTCAAGCTGCTGCAGCTGGATTCTAAACCCACTTGCCACAATGGGAACTCCCACTGAAATGTGACCGTCCATCTGGTAATTAATACGGATTTTGTGGAGAGAGACTTTGAGACAATATTCATCCTTGTCATCTCGACCACTTTCACTCACTGGCTCTGGCATTCATTGATGGAGACTCCACTTTTAATAGGCTTCCAGGGGATTCTGGTGTGCCTGGCCTGGCCTGGTCTGAGGGCCAGTGCTTGGGTACCTCTGCACTTGCTGGACAGGGACTTCTGAAGGGTGGCCCCAGGATGTAGCCCGGGGTCTGGTCCATAGCATATGCTCCTTCCCTAAGTGGGAGAAAACAAGCTAGGGGCAACCATGCCTTCTCTCTGAACTGTGAGCTGTCATCAGTAAAATGAGGGACAACCCAGTTAAAACTGTGACATTTTATGATGGCTTACTTTTCCACTGTCCCCGTGAGATGATCATTCCACTATACAAGACTTTTGTCAATGTGGTAGGACGGGGTTGTGTGTGTCATGGAAAAATAGGAGACCAAGACGTACCACAGCTCCACACACCCCACAGGAAAGGAAGGTCAGAATTGGTTTGTTTATTCAGCTATTCATTTAAAGAATGTTTATTGCACACTTTCTGTGTGCCAGACTCTGCTACAGTGGTATACAACAGTAGCAAGATGGCCATGGTTCCCGTCCATAGAATGTGTCACCTCAAGATGCTAAGGACCGTTTTTCTCTGCTCTAGTCCAGCAGTTGGTGATGAGCAAGGGCAGACCTCCAGAAACAGCCTCTCCCTCTCAGGTTATTTCTGAAACACCACTTGGGACAGTTGGGCAAAGCTGTATGAACCCTGTATAAAAAGGAGCTCTTGCTAGAAAGAAGGCTGTGTAATTCAGAGCTGCTGATGAAATTGGTCCACAGCAGTATTCATCTAAACTTTCTGTGTATTTGTGCTGTGGAAAACACATTTTGCATTGCTTTTAAAGGTATGAATCTGATCAAGGTCCATTTCATTTCTCAAACCAGCCTGTAGCATGAAAGTCAAGATAAACTCTTGATGCTTTCTGATTCTTAAGCAAAGTCAAGCCACATATATACAGAGGAACTTTCCAGAATAAAGTTAGTGAGGTCATGATAGTGAGTTAATTGCCACCATGCTAAAATAAACATCTGATAACAAATACAGTTTTCTAAAACACAAACTAAAGAGGTAGGAAATGCAATTCTCCATAACAACACTTCAAGCACAGTCTAGAGACTAAGGGTTACATTCCAGATAGATGATGGTAAGACTTACAGAATTAGCAAACAGAATGTTACCAGAGAATTTCTTGCCTAGACTCAAATTAGCTTAGACTCAGTTTGACGAGATGCAGAATTAGAATATCTCAAACTGGTTAGTAATTATGTCCTTGAGTGTTTTTGAAGTGTTTGACTTATAAATTTTCCAAATCTTCTGCCGTAACTTTGTAATAAGATGTGACTGTGAGCTCAGTGCTATGTATTCTCAAAATACCTGTGTCAGTGGCTTTCTCAGTCTCTCAAGGTCTGTTGAGATACGTGGCCTCTGCTTTCAACTATATTAACCAAAGCTGACTATAAGAATGTAGAGCTTATTGTTTTCTGTTTATTTACTGATATATAGATATTGCACTGTTTAAGCCCCCAGTACTCTGCTATTTACAAGATCTTACCATTAAACTATTCATCATAATTCACACCAAGGTGATAGGACTTAACTGAGGTCACTTCTCTTGGGGCCCTTGTTTTTTTTTCTGCCCCCTTGCCCCCATCCACTCTTCCTTTGCCTTCTCTGTCTGATTCAACTTGACTCTTCCAGCCACTGCAGGTAGAACTAATCTTTCCAATCACTCAGCTCCCACAAGGACGACATAATGTGCAGACACCTGTCTCTCCAGCTATGATATTTGTTCTGTGATGGCAATAATCTGTCTTAACTCGTTTTTGTGTCCCTAGGCCATAGCACAGTTCATGGCACTTAGGCACTTGGTAAAGGCTAATGGAATAAATGAAAAGATAAAGGAAGAAAAGGGTTTGGGGATGGGGGAATGCGTGTCTGAGACCAGGCTAATGGAGTCAGTGCTCAGGCATGTGTGACTGGTTTGTGGAGGGGTGGGGTTGGTGGGATGCTGAGATCCTTGTCTGCTTCCTGTCTTAGAGGTGATGTCTCTTGACCATCTCTTCTGAAACAGGATTTTTCTGGAGTTGTCCTCTCCTTGGTGAGAGCATGTAGTTGGTCCTGAGATCACTCTCACTTTTATCAGCAGAAATTCCCTGAATAGTCACAGAATAATCAAACCTACCGCAAGGAATTGGAAATCGGGTGTATCATGCAGGTGTGATATTTACTTAAATACAGCAGAAAAGCTACATGAATGTACCCCCGCCTCACTCCCTTTCCTACTGGAACCTTTCTAAAAGGCTAGGACAAACCTACAAACCTTTAAGTACAAAGAATGCCAGCGAGGATGGAACAGTAGGCAAGAGGTTTCACCTCATCTTCTGAATGGAGGGGATGGGGGTAGCAGAAGGGAGGGGCTTTTGAGTCCCTGCTGAGTGAGAGCTGGGCGGAGCCTGGCAGACTGTCACAGAGCCTAGTTAAGGGCATGGAGACTCTAGGAAGCATGTGCCAACTACGAGCCCAGGTAGCTTTTGCATTTCAAGGTGACTGCCTCCAATGACTTTTTTTAGGGAACAAATGATCCAGCTGTGTCAACCCACCCCATCTAATCCAGGGGATAATAAATGGGTGGCCTGCCTTGCTTGCACTAGTGTTTCAAAGTTCTCCCACACAAGTCATTGGCTTCCCAACTTTATTTCCTGCGCAATTTTTGTCTGGCCCTGGATACCTCACTCTGAGGGAGGTGAGGAGGTAAGGCAATAGACACAGAAAGGATTCTTGGACCCTCACCACCAGCTTCCTCTGGCTGTGGGGAGTAGGGATTTGCACAGCATCTGTGCCTGTCACAGGGCATCCCCCCAACATGGAACAGGAGCTGTGAGCAGTGTGCTCAACCAACAGGACCTATTCATGGCCAAAGAGCCACCCTCTGATGGAGGGTTCTTCACGGGCCACCCAGCAGAGGCTTCCTCCAGGAAGGAGTCAGCCACGATGCGGGAGGAGATGTTAGCCTGTCTGGGACTGAGGGGGTGGCTAGTGGTGGAACCCTGATTAGTTTTGAGCTCCTGAGGACATTCTCTGTCTGGACTTCTGCCTTTGCTTCTTCCCTTGTCCACCTGTTATCGGCCACATAGATGAAAATGCCACTTCCTGCTGAGTGTCCTCAGAATGCTGGGACAGTGGTGGCCTCCTACAGCCCACCTCCCTCTCGGGCCATATTCCAGCGGCGCCTAATCACTCACCCTGCTTCATGGGCACAGTACAAAGAACATCATAATAAAGTGACCTAATCTTATTTCTCTCTTCTTTGAGCTTGATTTTCTCTCTGATCTCTGAAGAAGCCCTCTGTCACAGCTCACAGCAGGCACTGAAGGGGCAGGGGGCTTCTCTGTCTTGCTGGCCAGTGCTGAGAGACCCGGGATCAAGGGCTTGTCGGGAGTGACCATGACTTTCAGTGTCTGCTGACCCTGAGCTCTCTTCCACCTCAAGGTGAGGACCTCCAGCTTCTCAGGGTCTGGTTGGGAGAAGCTATGGTCTTAAGTCAGTTGGTGGAACAGGACAGAGCCCTGATTGGTTCCTGCAAGAACTATGCAAACTAACACACACAGGTATGCATATTTCTGCATCAGATGAGCAGATTCTTAAACTGCAGTGCTGCATCCTTCACTCCCAAACTCCCGGGCACGTGTGAGGTAGTGTTGTGGGCCATGCAAAGAGGCAAAGTCCTTTGATCAAGAGGGAGCCAAGAAGGGCACCAAAGAGACCACCCACCAGCCTGGCAGTCAGACAACATTCTGATGTGCATTCGAAAATTTGAAATGCAAATATTTTCCAAACACACCCTTTCTCTTCTTGTTTGTTTAAGAAAGTAGTTGCAGTGGTTAAATTTTATGTATTAATTTAGTTAAACTGTGGTGCCTAGGATTTTGCCAACCATTAGCCTAGATGTTGTGGAGAAAGTATATGCGACTTTAAGTAAAGGATGTGGGTGGGTCTCATCTAATCAGTTGAAGGCCTTAAGAATTTAAGGGCGAAAACAGAAGTTTCCTTAAGATGAAGGACTTCCCTCTCAAGATTTTAACATGGAAATCCTGCTGGTTTTCCCTACAAATTTCATGCTTGTTGGCCCCCTTACTTGCAAGAGCCAATTTCTTTTCTCTCTCTCTCTCTCTTTTTTTTTTTTTTGCTTTTTAGGGCCACACCCATGGCATATGGAGGTTCCCAGGCTAGGGGTCGAATCAGAGCTGTTGCTGTCAGCCTACACCACAGCCACAGCAACACAGGATCTGAGCCTGGTCTGTGACCTACACCACAGCTCACGGCAATGCCGGATCCTTAACCCACTGAGCAAGGCCAGGGATTGAACCCGCAACCTCATGGTTCCTTGTCAGATTTGTCCACTGAGCCATGATGGGAACTTCCTTAAAATAAATTTCTTAGCATATATTCTGTTGCTTTTATATCTTTGAAGAATGCTGATTAAGACAGTCTTTTGTAAAAACCCAGGGGAAGGTGTTTCAGTGGGGATAGTGACTTGAACCAAATCCTTTCTATGCCTGGAGCTTGGATGTCACACACTCACTGGGTGGCACATTCAGTAGGCAAGAAAAACAGGGTGACTATTTAGCAATTTTGTGTCTGCCACAGACATGTAGTTTCAGTATATCTAAAGGGAGGGTTGCCCCTGAGGATGGTGAACCCAAGGAAATATCCTTTCTGGCTATTAAGTCTGGGTGGGGATGCTCTGATTCGCCCAGTTTCCATGAGGGAAAAACTTGTTCAGGTCCTGGGCTCTGGGCAAAAGGATGCTAACTAGAGCAGCTGGTACGCCAAGCACTTTGCTAAGAATTTCAGAGTATTGCCTCATATTTTTAAAAAATAGACTTTCTTTATTTTTTTCTCTCTCTCTGTTTTCCTTTTGTTCTACCCAGTTTTGTGGAGGCTTTCTTGCCCTTTTCGGAGGTTTAAAGTCGTCTGCCCGCGTTCAGCAGGTGTCCTTTGTGAATCGTTCTAGGTGTAGGTGGTTTTAGTTGACGTGTTTGTGGGAGAAGGTGAGCGCCACATCTTCCTCCTCTGCCGTCTTAAACCTGCCTCCTTATTTTTTATTTTTTCAATTTAAAATGTTTTCCCTTAAAAATTGCCTCTTTTACTTTCTAGGCATTGACTAGAAATTAAACTATGTACATTTACAGATTATCATAATTATGATAGAATTAAGTGGACAATTTTATGTATCATTTCCATTTTGTCTTCATATTCAACAATTAAGTTAGTGAGATTTTATATTAAACTTATATGACACTGCTAATGAATACATCATTCTTTGCCTTTTTTTTTTTTTTTTTTTAGGGCCGCACTGGTGGCATATAGAGGTTCCTAGGACAGGGGTCAAATCAGAGCTGCAGGTGCTGGCCTACACCACAGCCTCAGCAACGTGAGATCCAAGCCACCCCTGTGACCTACACCACAGCTCACAGCAACACTGGATCCTAGACCCACTGAGCGAGGTCAGGGATCGAACCTGCATCCTCATGGATGCTAGTTGGGTTCGTTAACCACTGAGCCACGACGGGAACTCCTAATATATCATTCTTTACAAATATAAATATATTCAGTGAAAAGTGAGCTGGAAAAGCCTGTAATTCCCACTCCAACACACACACACACACACACACACACACACACACACACACTCAGAGATACACTTATTTACTTTTTTCTTTTTATGGCCACACTTGTGGCCTGTGGAAGTTCTCAGGCTAGGGGTCAATCAGAGGAGCTGCAGCTGCAGCTGCGTCTATGCCACAACCACGGCAACATCGGATCTGAGTCACATCTGTGACCTACGCTGCAGCTTGCAGCAACTCCGGATTGTGAGCAAGGCCAGGGATGGAACCTGCATCCTCACGGAGACAATCTGGGGTCCTTAACCCACTGAGCCACAACGGGGACATCCTAGACTTTATTTTTTAGAGCATTTTTAGGTTTACAGAAAAACTGAGCATGAAGCACAGAGTTCTATCCCCCCCCCCCGCCCAGCTTGCTCTATGACTACCATCTTGCACTAGTGTGGTCCTTTTACTGAAGAGCTCACGTTGGCACCTTGTGACTAAAGACCAGAGTCTAATTCGGGTTCCCTGTGCTGTGGGGTTCCCTGGGTTTGAACAAATGTCTAATACAGTTTTGTACCCAACAGTTTCTCTGCTCTAAAAGTCTCCTAAGCTTGACCTATTTCTCTTTCCATCTTGTTTGATTTTCAAAACAGCATTATGAGATGGAATTTTACAGGCTCATGACCCTGGAGAACCCTGACCTCTCATCTCCTTCTCTACGAAGCAGTGATGGGTGCTTCTGTCTCAAGTGTCAGGCGACCATCCGGGGTCGGAACCCGAAGACCCCAAACCATAGCTATCAGGGAGTATGTGGCTTCTGGGGCAAACACTGCATTATCAGACCTGTCTGTTCCTGCGGCCAGAATAAGACTGGCCCTTCTTAGGACACGAGGGATTTTACCCCAGAGTTTCAGAAGAAGCAGAGGATTTGGGGTTAGTCTGTTAATAATGACCAGAACGAGGGCGCCAGGGAAGGGCAATTGATTCCTTGTTTCTTCTTGAGCCCCCAGCAGCTGAGACAGAGCCTGAGCCAAGGTGATGAGCAAGCTGACTTCAGCCGGCAGTGACTGCCGTCCCTGGTCCTGGTGGGGGTGGTCGGGTGGGTAAGCGGGGGAGACAAAGGTCTGAGCTGGGCCTCGTGGGGGAACCTTGAGACCCCAAGGCCCCACTACCATGCACACTGCACCCCCCTCCAGCTGGGCCTCCTCTGCCCCCGTTCTACCTGTAGGCTTCCAGGACGGCCCCTGACGTCTGCCTACATTGCCTTCTCTCTGAAGAGCAGGTGCCTGAACCCTCAGAGGCTTCGGGGCCCCTCATCCAAGCCGACAGAAGCCTGGTTACCCTCAGCAACCGTGGCCTCATGGCTCTCCCTCCTTGGCCATCACCTCCAGACCCCACTCAGCTTGGGCTAAGCCTGCAGCCCTGCCTTCCTCCTCTTTCCAGAAAGCTTCCGAGAAGGGCTCCCTGTGAGAGGAGATGCGGGCAGGCATCGGGGAGGGGCTGGGAGGTCCGGAGGCTGTGTCTGTTCCCATCCCACAGAGTTTACACTTCTTTCCATCCTTGCTGCTCCCACTCCGGGAGGCCTGGCCGGCAGCGTTCGGGGATGAGGTCACGGTCAAGGAAAGCTCTCTGGGCACAGGGCTCGGCTGCCTGGCCAGAGGGCGGAGCAGGAGTCACGCTGGCTGAGTTATTCCAGGAGAGTCTGCTTTCCCCAAGGAAAGAGAATCACGCGAAGGCGTCTGGCACCCTTCTGAACACCCTTACCAGGCTCCACTCTGCCTGGCAATACTGGCTCTGTGCCTGTGTTCCAGCCTAGAGCCAAGGAGGCCCCCCAAGGAGAGGGTTCTAGACTGTGAAGGCAGCCTCAGAGATGCACACTTGGGAGCAGCCTCGGGGGCACTTCCCAAAGCGGATGCTTCCCCCGCCTGCAGGGCAGCCCACCCAGGTCTCTGCACCTCCCCACAGCAGGTGGAAACGGTCCACCCACCTGGGCTACTCAGGGAGGCAGATGGGGTGCCTTCCCAGTGCAGAGGGGGTGCCCCCGGTCCCGTGGCGGAAACATTTGAGGTCTTGGTTTACTTGCCTCGCTTCTCCTCCCGGAGCTCTGAGTACCTCGTGGCTTGGGGCGTTCACACGTTGGTCCTGGTGCGGTGGGATATTTAATCAAGTTGGTTTAAGTTTCGGCTGGAAATCTTTGGCCAAGGAGTAATTCGGGCAGGAGATTCTCCAGCAGGACCGTGATTCGAGCTCTCGGAGGCATCTTTGCCCTAACATCTCAAAGGGCGCCCAGCATCAAAGTCCGGGGGCTCCAGGCCGGGGTCTTTGCGGTTTCTAGTTAAAATGGGCTTGGGGACAAACCATTGGCAGCGCCGGCGACGCAGGGGGGCCCTTTGGAGTCTCATCTGTTTTCACTCAGGAGTCAGTGTCGGGATGGGTCTGGAGTCCAGCAAGGCCAGCGTGCGGAGGGACCAGGAAAGCCAGGTTATCCTAAGAGAGGAGAGACCGAGGGTGAACCGGCGTGGCTTAGGGACAAGAGTCCCTCCGGAAGTCCACAGCTCGTGTGTGTCACTCTCAGTGCCTTGCGGTGTGGCCCCGAGCCCACCCCCGGCCCATTCCACAGGGCGCGCCGGCGGCCTTGGCAGGGCCATCGGGCCAGCGGCCAGGGAGCAGAGTGCTTCGGGGACACGCGGGTAGCCGTGGAGCCTCGGGCTGGCACCACCTGCTCCGTTTGCAAGGGAGAGGAATGGAGGAAAGAATGGTGCGGCTCAGCCTGTCGGGCGTTATAGCAGGTGCCTCCAGAGAGAGGGAAGGTGGGCCTCGCGAGGCACAGCGCTGCCCTCCACCACCCGGCCCGCGCTGCTCTGAAAGCCCCGCGCACACAGGTGGCAGTGCGCATGCGCGGCCCCGACGCTCTCCTTGGGCTCCTGCGTGACCTTGGACCCTAGCTGACCTCGAGCTGGGCAGCAGCAGGTCCCGCACCGCGCTCTGCATCTTTAGAGGAATATGCGGTAGACAGTTACCTGTGTGGCATGAGTGGAAGAGCATCGGCAAATAAGGTTCTGGAAACCTTCCTCGCGTTGCCTTAGCAGCATCTGGAGCTCCGCAGGTAAAGAGGCTTCACCGCCACTGCCTCCTTCCCAAGAAACGGCTTCTCCTGGCTTGCAGGCTTCATAAGCCATTACTTTTCAGAGCTCCCGTTGTGGTGCAGTGGAAAGGAATCTGACTAGTATCCATGAGGATGTGGGTTCTATCCCCGGCCTCGCGCAGTGGGTCTGGGATCTGGCATTGCAGGCATTGCTGTGAGCTATGGTGTAGATCATAGATGCTGCTTGGGTCTCAGGTTGCTGTGGCTGTGGTGTGGCCGGCAGCTTCAGCTCTGATTGGATCCCTAGCCTGGGACCCTCCATATGCCGTGGGTGGGGCTCTAAAAAGCAAAAAGTTACTCCTCCTGCACATGTCTGTCTCATCTGCTCGGAGAGGGCTTCAACTCTCATTTTTGGTACAGTGACCGTCCCTGTGTAGGTGCTTATTACATTTTTGTTCATTCTTTTAAAAGTTTCCCAGTGCGAGGTGGGTGTGGCGGTTCATCAGCATTATCTGAGCTGATATGTGTCATATGCGGATACATGAAATGCTGCCAAATGCTCCCACCTGAGGTACGACTTCCGGGAGCAGATGTGCTGTAAGTCAGCAGGACCTATTCCTTGTTCAGGGTTGACCCGTGCCTTTTCAACCCCAGTGCCAGCTCTGGGGAGACCACTGACGCATCTTACTGAGTGACTGTAACCCCATGTGTGGGCAAATAAAATATGAAATCTCAACGATCCAACAAGGCAAATATTGAGCAGGTGGATGGGTTTTAACCCAGCTAGAGGAAGGACAGGAGGCAATCACAGAAGAAAAGGGAGAACTGGGGAATAATTGTGCAGAGAGCCCTCCGAGGGAGGATCTGATTTCTCCTCCCTAAACCCGGACAAGTCTGCAAGCCTTTGCCCCTCCTCAAAATGCTTAGCCAGCTTCTGGCAATTTTGCTGAGTGTGTTTGACTTGGAGAGGCTTCCACCACCATCCGTTCTTACAGCCGATGCATTTGTGCAGTAGAGAGAACTGGAGCAGAGGAGAGTTTATGAAGTCTGTGTAGCTGAGGCTGAAAGATGTTTGCGTGTCAAGGACTGACACGTGAGAACTCGCCGGTGAGGAAATCATGCTTTCTCTGCCACGAACACGGGCCTTTGGGAGCTTCCAAGGTCTGAGGAACCTGAGGGGACCACAGGACCTAGCGGAGTCAGGATGTGGAGGTTGGAAGAGGATCTCAACCTTGAGCGGGACCAGGCCAAGGAGACAGTATCCAAGTCACACCATGGAAGCTTCTGCCGACTTTGTGCAGCTTTTGGTCGGTATCTCTTTCATTCGGCTTTGCAGCCCTTGACATGTATCCACTAGACATGTATCCACTAGACATGTATCCAAGGCTAATGGATCCCTTGTCTGCTAGTGAGCGCTCAGTAAATTTGGTTTCTCTTTTACAAAATAACCTTGTTAGTTCTTAACTTTCTCCCCCCCTCCCTTTTTGGTTAGAAGCATCCGCAGAAGCTCCCTGCCTGGAGACAATGTGTTAACCCACCTCTGACAGAGACCCGGGGGACATGCCCAAGTTTGATGAGGCCATCAGGCAAGTCTTTAGGAATCTGCACTGACAATGAGGACATAAAAGAAGCTCCTAAGACCGGTGATGCCTCTGTAATTTTGGCCACTAGGATGTGGTGCTGTCTGAGGTGACTTATTTAAAAAGGAGCCTAGAGAATGGAGACGGGTGTTGTAGCTCATGAACTGAGAGTGAAGCCTCAGAATTTGTTGTCGCTGCCTTTGGTTTTGTGTTTTCCCTGTCGAAATGGTTTTCGCCTCATAGAAAAATGCCAAGAAGAGTACAAAGATGTCCCATCTCTTCGTCGCCCAGCTGGCCCACATGTTAACCCCTTTGTCGCATTTCTAATTGCTGTCTGTTTCCCATTCTCTGTCTTCTCCATCTGCATCTCTACCTCTAGCTGCATCGTCTCTCGTGCGACCTCGTTCTAGCTAGTTACATACACACGTCCGTCGCAAACAGCCAGTTCTACTTGGGTTGGTTATTGACTGGGGGAGGGGTGTTAAGGGCAGTGAGTGGCCCTGGGGGTGGGATGCCGATGAAGGTTTGGGGGCGGGGATGAATTGTACCTCCTGTCATCGGTTACCAGTTTGCGTCTCTCTTGAGGGGAGTGACCCACTATCCTGTTTGCCCTGGACGTTGAGATGTCTCAGTTAGAGCGCATTTGTTTTCATTGGAATGGAAATACTGTGGTTGTTTGTGGGACTGAGGGCTGTTGGTTTTCTTGGAGATATGCAAAAAGGGAGGAATGTAGGGATTTTTGTTTGGGCTTTTACTGTAATAGGCTCAATTTTGTGGGTTTTCCATTCTTCTGGTTGTTCTGAGGGTGGAGGGAAGCTGCGCTTGTGTGGAATGGGGAGGTTCACAGCACAGGGCCACCTCTTTCCTGACAGGGCCAGTCCTGGTTCGAGAATCTTCGTGAATTTAAAGACAACACTGAGACATGGTGGCGTTCTCAATCTATTTCTGTATTGAGTGTGAAGCTTCATTACTCTGAGCCAGGCACTTTAAGCCTCAACAGAGCGTACGCGGTAACACAATTATTATGATTCTAAACATGAGAAGTCATCTTTCTAAGTGGTATTTACTCTTCTGTGTGCTTTGGAGGCTCTCCCGGCTGGTGCCGGCGTGACGAATTGTTTAACATTGCTTCTCAAAGTCTCTCTTAGCTGATTGCAACTGGACTTTCCTTCCTTCCTTTCTTTTCTTTCTTCCTTTCCTTTCTTCCTCCCACCCTCCTTCTTTTTCCTTCCTTTCTTGAAAAAGAAATGAAGAGTCATTTGAATTCATCCCGGAGCAAAACCCCTTTTTATTTTTTAGGATGGAAGAGATAAAAAAAGAGGATAGATTCAAAAGCTGTGTAAAGCATGAACCGGTTATAGGAGGACATGGGGGAAGAGAGAGCCCCGGGGAGACAGAGAAGGGAGCCGAGGGGAAGGGGTTGGGGGTGTGTCACTGATGAGGGACTAAGGGGACCGAAGAGAATGAGGCCCAAGGGAGGGACATAGGTTGACTGGAGAAGCTGGATGTCTCTTCTTTGTTAGGCATTTATGCAGGATTGAACAAATTATTACATTTAGTGCTCTGGGTTACCGCAGTCTTATAGTACGCTAGACCAGCAGGGCACTATTAAACGATACTTACCTTGTTGCAATGAGGTAGAAATGAATAACACTGCCTGAAAGCATCACAGGAGAGTCTCTCTTTTGGTATAGTGATGGGGTAGTGTAGACCAATTATCTCCCTGGAAATAACCACCAGAAAATTAAATATGTAGAAATTCTTTAAAAGCATTGAAGAGCTACTGAGATAATCAGGGCTTGGGAGTTCCTGTTGTGGCTCAGCAGAAATGCATCTGACAGTAACCATGAGGATGCGGGTTCAATCCCTGGTCTTGCTCAGTGAGTTAAGGATTCGGCATTGCCAAGAGCTGCGGTGTAGGTCACGGACGCCGCTTGGATCTGGCGTTGCTGTGGCTGTGATGTAGACAGGCGGCTACAGCTCCAGTTCGACCTCTAGCCTGGGAACTTCCATATGCCATGGGTGCAGCCCTAAAAAGACAAAAAAAAAAAAAAAAAGTGTGGCGGGGTGGGGGGGCAGGTTATCAGGACTTACTGGATCCAAATCCAGAGGAAGATGAAAATGCAGAGAAGCAAGGTTGGCATTTGGGACTGGATTTGACTAAGAGGTAACTGGAAATCTGAAAAACATGGCTGAGAGAGTAAGCAGTGTATTTCTTGTCCTGAGAGATGGGAGGGGATGAAGTCAGAGCCCAGGGACCACCAAGATAAAACTTCCTCTGCTTTGGTCTCAGATTTAGCAGAGCTGCATAACTTAGAGATAGAGGGAAATGGAAGCTCGTACATGAACTATGGCTCCGTTCTGGGTCATCTGGGTGACCAAGAAAATCTTATGTCTTGAAGAATTGAAATAATTGATAATTGGTTGATTGAGAATGTTCCAGGACTTGGCAGAAGCAATGAAAATTATAACTAAAGAAAAGTAACATCATCTTCGGTTTCAAAATATTTCTACAGATAGTTAAGAATACAATGTTGAGGAGTGTCCATTGTGGTGCAGTGGGTTAATGATCCAGCTTGTTTCTGTGGCATTGCTGGTTCAATCCCCAGCTCTGAGCAGTGTGTTAAGGATGCTGTGGCATAGTAGGTTGCAGAAGTGGCTTGGATAAGATCCCTGGTCTGGCAACTTCCATATGCTGAGGGTACAGCTGAAAGTGAAAAAAACAAACAAAAAAAACCAACAATGTCAAGCACATAGTTAAACAAAAAAAAAAGGCAACAAAACAAAAGAACCAATTAACACAAGAAATGACATGTATACTCATAAGACTATCAGATATGCAAATTATTAGTGGGCAACTGCCTACAAACTCTACTTACTATTTTCAGGAAGAGCAAGAATAAGCTTGAAAAATTTGGCAGATACTGGAAACCATAAAAATAGACAAAGCAGACATACATAAGAAAAAAGTAAATGCTAGAACTTACAGGTCTAATAACTAAATTAAAACTTCAATGTACAGATTTAATGGCAAATTAGATGGAGTTGAAGAGAAAATTAGTAAACAATAAGATTGGTTATAGGAAAATATGCAAGATGAAGCATGTAAAGGTAATAAGAGAGCATAAGACACATATAAATAGGAGGTCTAACATATGTCACATTGGATACTTAGAAGGAGCAGGGTCTAAGTCTTAATCATAAGCAATATTTGATAAAATAATGGCTGACCTTTTTTCTAGGAAAATTCCCAAAGGATCCGAGATGGGATAAATATAAAGGATATGTTATAGTGAAATTATACATAATCAAATCCTTAAAGGCATCCCCATCATGGCGCAGTGGTTAACGAACCCAACTAGGAACCATGAGGTTGTGGGTTCGATCCCTGGCCTTGCTCAGTGGGTTCAGTATCCGGCGTTGCCGTGAGCTGTGGTGTAGGTCGCAGACGAGGCTTGGATCCGGTGTTGCTGTGGCTGTGGTGCAGGCCGGTGGCTATGGCTCCAATTCAACCCCTAGCCTGGGAACTTCCATATGCCATGAGAGTGGCCTGAGAAATGGCAAAAAGACCAAAAAAAAAAAAAAAAATCCTTAAAGTTGTTGAAGAGAAAAAGAAAGATTACTTTTAAAAGCTACAATAGTCAGACCAATAACAGAGTTATTGAGAGCAACAATGGAAGTCAGCAGATAGGGACTATCTCTAGTATACAGAGAAAACAAAAACAAGCTGCCAACATAGGCTGCCAATAAAAATATCTTTCA
The DNA here is from genome assembly GCF_054392235.1 of Sus scrofa. Lineage (NCBI taxonomy): Eukaryota > Metazoa > Chordata > Mammalia > Artiodactyla > Suidae > Sus > Sus scrofa. The sequence goes on from NC_139383.1 coordinate 7,856,691, forward strand.
AATATGAAGGTGAAATGAAGACATTTTCAGACAAAAACAGTGCTGTTATCACCAGATCCTCAGTAAAGGAACATTAAAGACAGTTCTTTAGGAAATCTTTAGGTTAGACAATAACCTAGTGGGAATATTAAGGATACAGGATGCATCGAGAACAAAGGAGATTGGAAACATGTAAGTAAGCAGTTCCTGCGATGGTACTTCAGTGGCTCAGGTCACTGTGGAGGTGCAGTTTCATTCCCCAGCCTCAGGTGGGTGAAAGGATTCAGCATTGCCACAGCCATGGCATAGGTTGCAGCTGTGGCTCAGATTCAGTCCCCGGTCTGGGAATTTACATATGCCATGGGTATGGCCATTATACACACACACACACACACTCACAATATATATATAAATATATATTATATAATACATAAAATATACATGTAAATATTCATATAAATATAATTAGATAATATATATGTATGTGTCTGTATATATATAAACATTTATATATGAGTAAATCCAAATGAAGTTTACTTTATAAAACAGTAACAATTCCTATTTGTGAGTACATATATATGTGTGTTATTATCTTTCTATCTATCTATGTATTATCTATCTGTTTATAGACATAAAACAAAAATATCTTTAAGCTGGGAGGGAGATAAAAGGATTTCAAGTGTTCTGAGGTTCTTATGTTGTCCAGGAGGAGGTAAAAATATCAAGTATCATTAGACTTTGATAAGTTAGTGATTCATGTTGTAATTTCCAAGATAACCATTAAAAGCATAATAATAAAACTTTCAAATAAATAGAATGATAAAATGAAATGATGAAAAATGAAATAATAAAAAATAGCCCATCCAAAAGAAGGCAAGAAGAGAGAAAAAGAACATGGAGTGAGTGAGACAAATAGAGAGCACGTCGAGAAGTCCCCCACCCCGTGCAGCGGGATTGGTGGTGTCTCTAGAGTGCTGGGACGCAGGTTCAGTTCCCGGCCTGGCACAGTGGGTTAGGTATCCAGCATTGCTGTGGCTACGGCGTAGGTCACAACTGTGGCTAAGATCTGACCCCTGGCCCGAAAACTCCATAAGCTGTGAGGGGGCCAAATAAGAAAAAAAGGCAAATCGAAAGACAGTAGATTTAAAGTCAAGTATACCAGCAAGTATATTAAGTATAAAGGGACTAAATACTTTAGTTAAAAGACAAGGATTTTCTTGCTTGGTTAAAAATCAAAGGTAAATTACATTCTGTTTTCAAGGCACAAATGAAAATACGAGTAAAAAGTTGAAAATCAAAGAGTGGAGAAAATCATATTCTGCCAAGAGTAGCCCAAGGAAAGCTGGTAAGTCTATATTAACGTCAGACAAACTTGACCTTCAAGCAAAAAATTATTGGAGATTAAGTATCATTTCTTGTTGATTAGGGATTCAATCCATTGGGAAGATAGAGTAATTTAAAATTTATATGCATCTAATTATATGTCCTTGAAATACGTGAAGGAAAAAGAGACTGAAAGTCTTGGGAGAGGATATGGATACATCTGCGGGCATTCTGGAATTTAGTAATAGACTTCTCTCCGAAATTGACAGAACAAGCAGGCAAAAAACCAATAAAAAAACCAAAAAAAAATCTGTAAAAGCTGTAAAACGTTTCAAAAGCCTAATTCAAAAACGGACACACCATAAGACAACAAGAGACTGATTTTCAGGTCTACACTGAACTGTTGCAAAACCTCAGCATGGGCCACAAAGCGAGTCTCAGTAAGTTTAAACAATTAAAATGATAAAGTATGTAATATGATCGCAATGAAAAAGCAAAACGATAACTGGAAAAATCACCCTATATTTAAAAATGAAGAGTAGTATTAAATAACTCACTAGTCCAAAAAATTCTAAAAATTCTGAAGCTTAGAGGGTGAGCGTGCGGCAGGAGTTGAGGAAAGGGAGGGGCATCCCTGGCGGTGGGAACAGCCTGGAGAGGGGCGGAGGCCTCGCAGCTCACTGGCCAGAGCAGCTGGATGGCCGGAGGGGAAGGCAGGATGGAAGATGGGCTGGGCCAGGAGGACCCAGATTGGGAAGGACAAGCCAGGGAATTTGGGCTTTATCTTGAGGGCCCAGGGGCGCCCCTGGAAGATTTTAAGAGAGCGAAGAAGCCCTTTGGGCTGACCACCCTGGCTGCAAGGTGGGGAATGATGAGGCGGGAATGTTTAGGGTGGGGTGGGCATGCGACTGGAGTGGGAGAGGCCAGTGAGGAGGCAGATGCAGCCGTGCAGGCGAGGAGGGTGGCAGGAGCAGGCTCAGCCACACCCTGGAAGCTGAGGTCAGGGGCTGTAGCTTTGGGAATGACCGATTTTTAAGGGATGAAAGGCTAATGACAAATCTGCAGATGGGTGGAGTAGAGGACACCACTGCCCAGGTGGAGAGAACTTGGAGAGGCAGGGAAAGTCCTAGGGTTTTGTGTTATATGCGTCGTATTTGGCCAGCAGGACACCCTTCGTGACTCTAGGGGGCCTTTGGGGAGGAGTCTGGTTTCTGGAGCCTGAGGGCCGGGATCGTTCGTTCACCATGAAGAAGGAGACAGCACAGCCCCAGAAGGCAGCATGGGATCATGGACTTTTTCAAAAGCTGGAGGATGCGGCTTTCCTCCCCTCGCGCGCCTTGCCAGCCTCCACCTGAAAAGCTGCGATCAGTGACATCATATGACTAAGATTTTCCACCCATGTCGATCCGGGTTGTTCCATTTCCTTCCTCTTATTTCAGATTTACTGGGGAAATGGTTTTGAACCCTGGCCCCACAATGATTCTTTGTTTGCACGTCTGGTTACTTTATTTACCATGAAAGAAGATGGGGAGACAAATTTTTTAAGAATTGCAAAAGAGAAAAACTTAAGAATCATGATAGCTGTTTCTGCCAACAAAGTCTATGAAATGTTTAAATCAGAAATGGCCAGTTTACATGTCAGACTGGTATTTCTAAATCCCAATTTTTTTTTCTCCTCTGTAACATATTGTAATTGAAAGATGCCCAAACAGATGTTTTCTGTTATATGGATTCAGTTCCAAAGGTTTCTTCATATGCTGCTTACAGGCAAATAATCCCTAAGGAGCTATAGGGGCCAATAATCTTCACTTTTGTTATTGCCTATGAAAATATTTGGGGCTGTTTATATTAGATTAATTTTGTTTTGAAACAGCGTTATTACTAAGACGCACCTTTCTGTGCACATTTTTTTCCTCTCTTTTTACAGCTGCACCCCCAGCATATGGAAGCTCCCAGGCGAGGGCTCCAATTGGAGCTGCATGTGCGACCTACACCACAGCCACAGCAACGCCGGCTCCTTAACCCACTGAGTGAGACTTGGGATCGAACCCACATCCTCAGGGGCACCATGTCAGGGGCTTAACCCACTGAGCCATAATGGGAACTCCTCCGTGCGCATTTTTAACAGTTCTTTTGCCGAACATTCCACTCTTGCCTTTGGTGGTCGTCGATCATGTATGCATTTGCCGTGGTCATTGAGAATCCCTCTTCCTCAGCCAAATTTCATCGCTCAGGCGCAGAGTCGCTCGGAAGAGGGTCTCCGATTGTCCGAGTGTGTGTTCAGGCACAGCATTAACTGGAATGTTGTCCTGTTGGACTCGTGTTCCAAGATGAAATATGTAGAGTGGAAATGGAGGAAACAGCTTCCACAAGGAGAGCTGGAAAAAGCACTGTTTGGTTAGACTTTACCAATATTGCTTTCAATCATAAGTTGTTATGTCTCAAAGTCATTCTGAAATCAGACCTTGCGGTGAATAGCGACTTGGAAAAGAAGAATAACCCTCTCCTGGGATCGGAAGCCCTGACCCAAAGGCTGGGAGGGGACGGTGCTGACCGCCTAAGAGCATCTGGTCTAGGATGCTGGAGCGTGCTAGCCAGTCACTCGGTCTGTGAGTGTCTGGGTCTTTTGCTCTTCAGTAAATGAGGGCAGAGAGACGGGGAGATGCTGCTGGCATCCTTCCAGGTCTAAGGCTGGCAAGGATTACTGTAGAATGGGGTGTTGGGGTGTCGCATTAAGAAGTTGGAGCTCCTTGTTCCAAAACATACAGATTTCTCATGCTTTTTGCTGTGGGAGGAAATGAGAGGCACATTCCTGGCTGGTGGACGGAGCGGCCCTAACCACCAGCACCAGGCCTGCGCCCAGGAGGGAGAGGCCAGGCTGGGTGCCTCGATAGGCACCCAGGGCACGGGCGGAGCAGGATGTAGAAATCCAGGCCATACCATTTGTCTGTTTATTCATTTGCTCTCTTGGCAAATGGCCCCTGGGCTCTTTCGATGTGGCGGACACTGTACTAGGCTCTAGGTAAACCGTGCTGGGTAAAAGAGATGCAGCCTCTGGCCACCTGAGGCCTCTGTGCTATTGGGAGAGATGGATGTTGGATAATTAGGCACATGAAGGGCTAGGTCATCAAATACCATCGTAAAATTCATGAAGGAGTTTCAGCGGGCAAGGATTAGGGGTCACAAAGGCCTCTCTGGGTGGAGGCATTGGCCGGAAGGACACCGGGAGAGGGGAGGGGCTCCAGCCCAGCAGGGAAGGTAGCATGCGTGAGGCCTTGAGGGGTTAAGGCCTTGACAGGAGGGGAGAACCTGAAGAAGTTCTGGTGGCAGGTGAGAGGCGGAGGCTGGAGAGAGGAGGCTGGGACGAGAGGAGGCTGGAGAGAGGAGGCTGGGGGTTCGAAAAACTTTTTAGACCAAAGACAGTGGAAGCCAGAGGATGGTTTTAAGGAAGAAATTAATATTGGCTTAGAAAATATGCAGGGCTTGGGAGTTCCCGTTGTGGCTCAGCAGGTTAACAACCTGACACAGTGTCTGTGAGGATGCATGTTTGATCCCTGGCCTCGCTCGGTGGGTTAAGGATCCGTTGTTGACACCAACCGTGGTGTAGGTCATGTGTGCGGCTCAGATTTGCTGTCGCTGTGGCTGTGATGTAGGCCGGAGGCTGCAGCTCTGATTTGACCCCTAGCCTGGGAACCTCCCTCAGGTGCAGCCATAAAAAATAAAAATATGCACAGCCTAAAAGTCGAGAGTGAAGTTTTATTTGGGGCAAAATGAGGACTACAGGCTGGGAGGCAGCATTTCAGATATAGCTCTGAAACATCTCTCCAGAGAGGGAGGGGGAAGGTCAGCGTACATGTGATTTTGGTGGCGGGGGCACACAGTTTACAGAAGGGCACTGCTAGTCACAGCAACGTGAAGGTCCCTGCTAGTCCCAAGGAGCAGATGTCACCGTGAAGGATTTTATTGCTTTTCTAGATATGAGGAGATGCATGAATTGGGCTCCTAAAATCTCCTGAAAATATCTAACTATCTGAACACCTGTCCCGCCAGTGTCCCCCGAGCACAGAGCCCTCACCCCCGATCCCCGCCCTGAGCGTTTGCAGGGGCGTGGAAGGCCAGCAGCTGCAGTGGCTCCTGATTCAATCTGGGTGGAGACAGATGGCAAGTGGCCGTCCCCCAGTTCGCAGTGACATACTTCCACCTGCAGGGAGAAACTGTGATTCTGGCAGCATGGAGACGGAGAGGGGCTGGCTGGACGCAGCAGCGGGAGGTGAGAACCCAGGGAGGCCGAGCAGGGCGGGGCAGGGGCCAGGCAAAGGCCACCACCAGGGGTGGCCTTAGCTTCCTGTCTCCATGGACGCCTTCCCTGCACGGCCTCCTTCTGAGCAGGGGTGGGGGGTGGGCTGGGGGCGGGGGAGAGCCCCTCAGGGACTTTGAAAACGGCTTCTCCAAGGAAGGGACCCACCCCACTGAGCAAATGTAACCTGAGAAAATGTGACCTGGCTCCTCTCTGCCCCGGAAATCCCATCGAGGTGATTTTCTAGTACATTCTGTGCCTGGCAGGTGACACGCTGGTCACCGGGAGCCATGTGGGACACACGTGAACTCAAACCAGACCCTCATCTCAGAGATCTGAGTCTGCGGTGCCCCGGAGTCTCCAGAAATGAGCGAGGGGATTTGGACATCAGAGCACCTCGGCCACTGGAAAGCGCAGATGTCATCATTCCCAACGGCAAGGGGTGGGACGCTATGGGGTCCGGTGACCTGGGTGACAGCCAGTCCAGGAGTCCCTTTCCTCTGCTTGGTTAAAAAGAAACAGGATGGAGTTCCCGTTGTGGCTCAACAGGAACGAGCCCGACTAGTACCCATGAGGATTCAGATTTGATCCCTGGCCTCGCTCAGTGAGTTAAGGATCTGGTAGTGCCGTGAGCTGTGGTGTAGGTCGCAGACGTGGCTCAGGTCCCTCGTTGCTGTGGCTGTGGCTGTGGTGTAGGCTGCTGGCAGCTGCAGCTCCCAACTTGACCCCTAAGCTGGGGGTCTCCATATGCAGTGGGTGCGGCCCTAAAAAAGACAGAAGGAAAAAAAAAAAAAATCCAGCCAGAATCCATTCTCCTGTTGAAGCAGGCTTCTGTTCTTGAGCAGGACGCCAAACGGTCTCTGGGGAGACACAGCGGATGCAAAGCAGAGGCCAGTGCAGAGAGCGCTTTCTCCACTTGGGCGAGTTGACAGCTCTGGGTTGCAGGCTCCGGGCCTGGTCCATCCCCAAGACAGAGTCAAGCCCAGGACGAGGCTCTTCCTCTGGCTCTATCTCTACATCTCAACCCAGCTCCCAGGGCCCCTGGATGCTCTCAGTTGTTCTGTGAAACCTGGGTACACCCTGGACCAAGACCGAACTTTAAAAAGCAGGCACGTTTAAATAGGAAATATTTGCATATTCTCCGCTTTCCTCGTTTTCGAAGTCATATTTTTCCTTGAGCCTGCTGAGCGCTGTGCCTCGTCGTGAGGCTTTCCACGAACTCCTTCTGCCTTCTCTCTGTCTTCTTCAAGCCATGCTCTTCTCCATTCATTGCCAGCTGGGCTAGATTGTTCTGGCCCCACTTGGCCAAGCGGGGAGCTACAGTTCCTTGAGTTTCATGGCCTGGGTTAGAGTTGGCCAAAGAGATTTGCATGAGATCCGGAAAGGGGGAGGGACGTGGTGGCCGTCACCCCCCAGGCATTCTTGTGGTCGAGTCTAGTGACAGGCAGAGACAGAGCTGCACAGAAACTCCCAGCTTCTGCGGGTGCTCATTCTGCGTCCAGCCCCTCTGCCCAGCTGCTGGCCTGGCCGACCAACAGTGGTTCCAAGCCCAGGGCCGGGCAGGGACCCTCAGAGGTAGAAGCCACTGAGGCATAGTTCCCCAAACACCCCTCCACGCGCCCTTTTGCAGACTCCCTGGGGGCTGCCCACCTCTGGCTTCTCAGATTTTCCCACAAGCCCCGAATTTCCTGTGGAGCCAGAGGTGGTGTAGTTGGTGATTCTTCTCCTCCTCCTTCCTCCTCCTCCGACGTCTCCTTTTTTTTTGGCTGTGCCTGTGGCATGCAGGGCATATAGAAGTCCCGGGACCAGGGATCAAACCTGCGCCATAGCAGTGACAATGCCAGATCTTTAACATGCTGAGCCACCGGGGAACCCCTGATGATTCTTCTTCGATCCTGCAAGCTTTGCCTTCTAAGTCTTTACTTCTTAAGCATCTCCAACTTTTATACGAGGTCTAATGCCCATTAAACCCTCATCTCTGAAACATGGCTCTGCTTTCCTGGCTGAGCCTTGACTGCTACACCAGCCAGCTCCCCCAGATCATCTTTGAACCTGCTGAGCCATGTCTTACGCTTCTTTGAGTCCTCTATGGTGCCCAAGACAATGCTGGAGACGAGTAGATATACAGTGGGGTTTGTTGATTGAGAAAGTGAGCAAAAAAAGTCCCTAAAAGGCTTTTGGTGAAATAACCCTCCCATCGCTTCTCCTCTCCCAGAACAAGAAGACGGAGGCCCGGGAAGTGTAGGAAGCTGCTCGTTTCCTGGGCATAAAGTCATTAAGGTGTCAGCTTTAGGGTACAAATAGCCACCATCATTTCTTGGGCGCTGTTGCGGGAAGTCGGAGGGCAAAGTGGCGGTTGAGCCCGTTTTGCTTTCTCCCTCTTCACCCAGCCACCAGCTCGCAGAGGTCACCTTTGATCAGATGAAAGACCAAGGGACGGAGACTCAGGAGAAGCTAATGTGTGGTCGTGCTCAAGGCTCCTGTTGCACAAGCGGGGAGCCAGAAACACTAAGTACAGCTGAGGAACAGTATGGAGCTCCTGGAATTTCTAAAGATCCCTAAGTTCAGGGAGTGTGAGTCTTTCTAAGAGGCGAGCCCAGACCTGGAAATCTGACAGTCCAACAATTAAGAAGTCATATAAGTTCTAGGCAGTCTTGGCGTTCCCTGGTGGCTGAGCAGGGTAAGGATCTTGCATTGTCACTGCTGTGGCATGGGTTCAGTCCCTGGCCCAGGAGTTTCACATGCCACAGGTACCATCAGAAAAAAAAAAAAAGTTATAGGCAGGAGTTCCCGTAGTGGCTTAGTGGTAATGAACCGGACTAGTATTCATGAGGACTCGGATTCCATCCCTGGCCTCGCTCAGTGGGTTAAGGATCTGGCGTTGCCATGAGCTGCAGTGTAGGTTGCAAACATGGCTCAGATCCCTCGTTGCTGTGGCTGTGGGTATAGGCCGGCAGCTGCAGCTGTGATTTGACCCCCAGCCTGGGAACGTCCATATGCCGAGGGTGTGGTCCTAAAAAAAAGGAGTTCCCGTCGTGGCTCAGTGGTTAACGAATCTGACTAGGCACCATGAGGCTGCGGGTTCGAGCCCTGGCCTTGCTCAGTGGGTTCAGGATCCGGCGTGGCCGTGAGCTGTGGTGTAGGTCACAGACGTAGCTCGGATCCCGCGTTGCTGTGGCTCTGGTGCAGGCTGGCAGCTACAGCTCTGATTGGATTCCTAGCCTGGGAACCTCCATATGCCTCGGGAGCGGTCCTAGAAATGGCAAAAAGACAAAAAAAAAAAAAAGACAAAAAAATGTTACAGGCGGTCTTCACCGCTTGCCTACCTAGCTCTCTTTCTTTTTTCCGTTCTGTCAAAAACATGTTTGGAAGCCTTATCATCATCAACCATCTATGTGAGGTACTGAAAAATAGAGACGGAAACTTTCCCCAGCAGGAGGCGTGTTCATTTGCCAAGAATCATCTCTGTTGCTACACAGCGTGCTCCAGTCAACAACTTTCTGGGCAAACCCTTGTCTGGGTTTTCCAACTGCAAAGTGATGCTCACTCCACTGTTCCACCCAGTCTTTCTGTGTTACCTGCTTTTGGAAGCTCCCGGCTCCCGCCCCCACCCCAATCACCTGGATTCTAGCCCTAAGCACAGCCAGCGCCATCAAATTCCTCAGTGACTTCGCTTCTCAAGGTGACACTGAGCCTCTGTTCCCAGCAGCGCCCACGCCTGGCCAGGCAGGTTCATGAGTGGCACAGGCTCTCTTGGCTTCCTTTGTACAACTATGACAATTTCTTCTTTACAAAGATTGTATTTTTTCATTTCTAAAATATCTGAATTTTCTGTCTGGTCATTTTTAGTAGTCTTTTGATTCTTTTTCATTTCTGTGATGCCACTCCATTTCCTTCCTTTCAACATTTAACTCAGTTTGTTTGTGTTTGATGATTTTACTCTCTGAAGTCCTTGGGCAGGGGCCCTAACGTGGTCTTGTTTCAGTTGACTTGCGTTGATGGGAATTTTTTCTTGTAAATTTGCTCTTGGGTTGTGAGCTTGATTTGTTTGATCCTTTTTTGCCCATTCCTCTCTGTATGGAAGCTCCTGGGCCAGGGACCGAATCAGAGCCGGAGTTGCAACCTGCACCACAGCTGCGGCAATGCTGGCTCCTTAACCCATTGCACCACGCTGGGGACTGAACATGCTTCCCTGATGCTGCAGACACGCCATCGATCCCATTGTGCCGCAGCGGGAACTCCTATTTGATTTTTGTATTGGGGAATCCTGAGAGCCCACGCTGAGGCCGTGCCTCCAAAGGAGAATTTGCATTTGTTTCTGCGGGATTTTCTGCCCACTTCCTTCAAGGGCAGATTTTAGATTGTCCTGAGGCCATACTTTATTTAAAGTATTCCATGTTGGCACTAACATTTCTGCATCGCAGGCCTAATGCAGAAATCGCAAGTTCATCTTTCCACCTGGGAGCAGGTGCAAGGCTCAGGGCTTTACTGCAGAATGCAGTGCTCTTACGTCAACTCTACCTGATGCCTTCGTTTGAAGCTCATGGCTCCCTGCTCTGATTTCAGCTCAATGGCTTTAAAAAAATGTGTCTTTGGAGATTACTTTGCTTCCAGGAGTGCAGATATATAAAACAAATAGTATAAAGTCCATGGTATCTGGGATCCAGCTTTGCAGAGGGCGGGGTCTGAGCACTGTCGCTGGAGCCCCACCTCTTTGTCTTTGCAGGACTGTGTCTCTGGATGAACTCAGTGTGGCTGAGCCCATAGAATGGGTTTCCTTCTTTTGCCATGTTTTTAGCATTAGTCTTGAACTCTGGACGCCGACGATGTATAAATGGATACTGTTGATGAAGAAAGTCACTTTCAATAGCCTCTTGTATTAAAACTGCTCTGTAAATGTCACAGAGCAAGACTTGAAGAGTTTTAGGCCCTGAACCCAGAAATAGTACGTACTGCCTGGTTCATTTTTGTGCTCACTTCCTTCAGGGGCAGATTTTAGACTGTCCTGAGGCCATACTTTATTTAACTGTAACGTATTCCGTGTTGGCTCTAACCATAGAAAGTTCATATTGAGAATTAGATTTCTCACCAGCTAGTCTGGCAAGAGAGTCCTATTTAAGCGTAAAAGCAGCGAGGAAGATATGACCAGTCTATCCTATAAAGGCGTCACAAGGAAAGTATTTAATCTCTTCCTGAACCCTTTGTCCGAGATGCTGAAATGTTTAAGGACAGACCAGGGGGAGAAGATCATTAAGTTGCAAGGCCTGGTGTTAATAAAAGCCAACGAAAAGAAAAAGCCAAGCAAAGTTAACGTGTGGAGGAGGGTATCACTTTTAGCACCGCCGTGGCATCTTTCCTGTAAGTGATGTTTCTCTACACAGTGATTGTTCTCAGCTTAAAATCTTGGTGAATTCAAGTCTCAGTAACACAAGTATTGCCTCGAACAAAGCGGTATCAAAGGTAACATCCTTAGGTTTGGCAAGTTTTGAGGACAGTTTGGTCATTGGGTCACAGCAATCTCAATCTTCCCGTTGTGTGATTATCTGATGTCCGTTCACCTTCCAAACTAAGAATTCTTTGCTGTTTTATGCCACAAAAGATTTTCACGGGCTCTTTAGTTGGTCCCCAGGATGACAGTTCTGAAATGTGACGATGGAAGTTTCTTGCATTGGACCAAGTGAATCATGAGGAGACACTGAACCCTGGATCGTATCTATTTTTCCTTCCAAGTCCGGCTCAAAGATGGCTTTCCTTCCCGAAGCCTTCCTCGGCTCCCCCACACCCAACCCATCACTGCTTTGCTTGCGTTTCCCTTCTGCTTCCAGCCTCCTGGAGGAGCACCGCCCATCGCCACGCTGCAGGTGCGCTTTCAGCCGCCTCCCTCTCCCACCGGACCCTGAACTTCTCTGCACAGGGATGAAGTGTCAGCATCTTTCCATCTCCATGCGGTGGAACTGAGCATGGAGCAGAGCCGGGCCACACGGCCAGCGCTTCCAGATCCACTGAAGGCTCCAGCGCCCTAATATTCATTAGCAAGTGCATATTCCCACTACTGTATCCCACAGCTCTCAGCCCACATTCCATCTCCTGACTTGCTGGTATGGCCTCTGATCCAGTTTTCAGGGTAAATGGCTAAAAGTGCCCGTGCATTTACCACTCAAAGATGCCACAGATATGAAGACTTTAATAAAGAACACTTGTCCTTGGAGTTCCCGTTGTGGCGCAGTGGTTAATGAATCCGACTAGGAACCATGAGGTTGCGGGTTCGGTCCCTGCCCTTGCTCAGTGGGTTAACGATCCGGCATTGCCATGAGCTGTGGTGTAGGTTGCAGACGCGGCTCTGATCCCGCATTGCTGTGGCTCTGGCGTAGGCCGGTGGCTACAGCTCCAATTCCACCCCTAGCCTGGGAACCTCCATATGCCGCGGGAGCGGCCCAAGAAATAGCAACAACAACAACAACAACAAAAAAAAAAAAGAAAACTTGTCCTTAAATATTTTTCTCTTTTCTTCCTCCCTCCCTCTCTTTATTCCTCTCTCTCTCTTTGTGTGTGTGTTAAGGCTGCACCCACAGCATATGGAAATTCCCAGGCTAGGGGTCGAATCGGAGCTGCAGCTGCCAGCCTGCGTCACAGCCACAGCAACACTAGATGCTTAACCGACTGAGCGAGCCCAGGGATTGGACCCACATCCTCACGGACACTGTGTCAGGTTCTTAACCCACTGAGCCACAGTGGAAATGCCCAGATATTCTTCTATGTAATAAAGTAAGTATTCTAAATTATAAGACTAGGGAGTTCCTGCTGTGGCACAGTGGGTTAAGGATCCAGCATTGCCACAGCTGTGGTGCACGACTGCGGCTCTGGCTTGGATTCCCTGGCCCAGAAACTTCCATATGCCGTGGGTGTGGCCAAGAAAATTTTAAGACTCTGTATATTTATAGACATCTTTAATTGGGCTCAAGAGAGTGTAGTTTTGTAAAAAATGTATAAATGGAATGTTTAAAGACTTTTTTGTTCTGAGTGGCCTGCATGCAAAAGTGATTTGTCGCCCTAGTGTGCAGTTTTTCTGAGGATATCTTTATTGTCATCTCGGGCTGCAGGGAGCCAGTACCTACCTTCTCGGGAGCCTCTCCCAGTTAAGAACTCGCAGATCAGTTTTACACACTTTTTTGAGCTATTTGGGGTGAAGGTCAGCCCATAACCATTAGGTTCTGACCCATGAGAAGAGGGGAGTGGGAGTTCCCGTCGTGGCGCAATGGTTAACGAATCCGACTAGGAACCATGAGGTTGCAGGTTCGAGCCCTGCCCTTGCTCAGTGGGTTAACGATCCGGCGTTGCCCTGAGCTGTGGTGTAGGTTGCAGACGCGGCTCTGATCCCGAGTTGCTGTGGCTCTGGAGTAGGCCAGTGGCTACAGCTCTGATTGGACCCCTAGCCTGGGAACCTCCATATGCCGCAGGTGCGGCCCAAAGAAATTGCAAAAAAAAAAAAAAAAAAAAAAAAGAAGAGCGGAGTGCTTAGCGGGTAGAGAGGGCCTCAAATGAATCCTTCTGCTCTCACGTGGTGGCAGGTGTGGCTGTCATGAGCTACCAGTACCTGTCCCATCCACCTCCAAATCATAGCATTCCCCAGGCGCCTGCAATACGGGCCACGTCTGTAAAGCCGAGTTTCTTTTCCAATTTTCTACTCAGTCCTTAGAATCCAGGACCCAGCATTTTGTCACATGCCCCAAAGCAAATTCCATTGCATTCCATCAAATTTGTTTCATCCAGAGCTTGTGAGTTGTGTCAATTCTTTTATTCCACCGAAGAGTTGGAGGTGTTATAGTGAGTGGTGTCCAAGCCAGAATATCAAGCCTGTGGATTTGACGGAGGCTTTTCCAGAGGATGGAGAAGCGGCTCCTCCATGCAGCAAAGCCGCGGAGCCCATGGGGTCTCGGCCTCCTACCACCCCCCCCACCCCGGCTTCACCTGGCCTCAGCCTCACTCCCCACCCCCACCGCCCACATCGCAGGCCTCCTAACTGACGTGGGTGGTGGCCGTGAGGACGCTCCTGGCAGGTGTAAGTCTACAGGGAGTGTGAGGGGAAGGGCCGGCTGCGGCATCTGGAGGCCATGGCTGTGGCTGCTCCCAGGCCTGCGGTCTGAGACAGACCCTTTTCTGGGAGACACAGACTGTGTCATCTGCCTTGGACATGACATCTCCCTGCTGGCTTTGCAGGTGTCCTTAGACCCTGCACTCCCCTGCTTCTCTCTCTCATGGCGGGCCAGGCTTTGTGGTCTGGTGACTCTCCCAGCCTCCCCGACTTCCCGTTTCTTTCATGCAGCCCCTTAACCACATTCTTGCAAATTCACCCCCATCTTGGCACATGCTTCTCAGAGGCCCCGGACTGACCCAGCCGCTAATACTGGCTCTGGCTCCTTTCACGCCTGATCCCGGTGCCCCGGGGGGCAGTCCAGCATCTGCCCTGGACCAAATACACTTATCAGCCCCTGAGGCGTCCCCCCACCCGAGGGACCTGGAGCATCTTCTCCTGCAAAGTTGCAACGTCAGCGCAGCCTGGGTCGAACCTGCCTCCAGGTCTGCCTCTGTGTTTCTTCCTTCCCTCCTTTCTCCTTCCCTTGTCCCTCCATTGCCCTTTCTCCCTCTCACTTTGCTCCAGCCATAATCTAAGTGACATCCCTCCAATAATTTAACATGTGTTCAAAATAGGCGATAACAGACATCCACTGAGGCCGATAAAAGACTCTCTCCTTGAAATCTCACCCCAATGACAGTCAAGGAATTACACATCATGAACCCACAAGAGTTAAAAGAAAAGGAGGGGAGATTTCTGTGTCTAGAACTTAGTACTTTGGAAATGGGAAAGAAGAATAAAGAAAACAAATGGCTCGCCTTCCAGCGATGGCTTTGGATGCAACGTGGGGGGCGGGGCGAAAGCCAGCTCCTTCTTGTCACAGAACCTGGAAAACTTGAGGAATCGGAACAGTAGGTGGGCACGCCGGTGGGGTGAAAACAGGAATGCTGACGCAGAGAATATTGTCTCGAAAGGACAATTAGGGCTTCCGATGGTTTCTTTTCATGCAGATAGCCAGGTTAATGGTGGCGTCCTCATTTGGTGGCTCTCAAACTAGACAGGATTTGGGGACCTCGAGTACAGCTGAGGGATGCGGGTATGAAGTTACGCTGAGAGAGAGGGATGGAGTGAGAGTCAAGAGAGCAAGTTTATAGGACCCCCGGCTCCCAGAACTGACAGTCAAGGTTGTACACCCCAGGCCGGAGACACAAGGATCCTCTCTGAGGACACTTTTGCCCAATCGGAAATATTTATTTATTTATTTTTGGACTTTTTTTTTTTTTTGCCATTTCTTGGGCCACTCCCAAGGCATGTGGAGGCTCCCAGGCTAGGGGTCGAATTGGAGCTGTAGCCGCCGGCCTACGCCTGAGCCACAGCAACGCGGGATCCGAGCCGCATCTGCAACTTACACCACAGCTCATGGCCACGCCGGATCCTTAACCCACTGAGCAGGGCCAGGGATCGAACCCGCCACTTCACGGTTCCTAGTTGGATTTGTTAACCACTGAGCCACGACGGGAACTCCAGGAAATATTTTAAATGCTGGCATGTAGGGCCCAGCGAGACAGCCAGTCCTTCTCTAATGAAGCCACATCTCTAAGCTCTGCTCTTACAGTTCTTCTCTTTTAAGGGTCTCATCCGTAAACGTGAGCCGGCAGTGAAGAGTAACCAGTAATTTATTTATAACATCTGGAACTGGGTGACAGAGATTCAAACAGCAAGAAAAGACAGTGGAGGAAACAGACGACGTGTGTAGAATAAAACAAAACCAAAAATGTAACTTTAGAATGACTTTTTTTTTTTTTCAGAAAAAAAATGGCTTCAGAGAGATAAGATGTTGCATTCACGGAACAAGTATAAAATGCTGTAGAAGTGGAGCCGGTGTTGTCTCTGTGGTGGCTCAGATTTGTTCGCTGGCCCGGGGAACTTCCATATGCCATGGGTGCAGCCCAAAAAATAAAAATAAAAAAATAAAATGCTATAGAAAAGACCAAAGCAGCATGAGAAAAGAGATTTTGACATTTCAACATATCAGGGCAGAAAATAAAAAATTAGATGATGAAGTGGGAAAATATCAAAGAAGCAAAACAGAATGATGAGGAGAGAAGTGAGGGTGAAAAAGAAAAAAAAAAAAAAAAGAGGATCAGGTCAGAAGATCCAAATAACCTGTCCATTTCAGAAACAGAGAACAGATTAAATGGAAGGAAGAAGTGAACAGATTTTTTTTTTTTTTTTTAGAAAATCAAGAAGAAATTCCTAGAACTGAAGAACAGAACTGCCAGGTTAAAGGTGTACCCTAAGTGCCCAACATAATGAAAGAAAAAAGACACATTTTTGTGAGAATCTTGAAATAGCAGGAAAACAGATAATCTTTTTTTTTATTATATAATGATTTTTAATTTTTTTCCATCATAGCTGGTTTACAGTGTTCTGTCAATTTTCTCCTGTACAGCATGGTGACCCAGTTACACTTACATGTATAGATTCTTTTTCTCACATTATCCTGCTCCATCATAAGTGATTAGATATAGTTTCCAGGGCTACACAGCAGGATCTCATTGCTTATCCATTCCAAAAGCAATAGTCTACATCTATTAACCCCCAATTCCCAATCCATCCCACTCCCTCCCCCTCCCCCTTGGCAACCAGGAGTCTATTCTCCAAGTCCATGACTTTCTCTTCTGTGGAAAGGTTCAATTTGTGCCATATATTAGATAATCTTTTAGAGAGAAAAAAAATCTCAGTGGAAAATTGCCTTTGAAAGTTAGGGGAGAAAAAAACCCGTGTAATGCTCTTTAAAGAGATGGGAAACAAGGAAGCAAAAGGAGAGAGAGTAAACTGGAAGTTACCATGGTCCCTGGGACCCAACAGTGTGGGCAGCCTGTCCCCTCTGCCTCTGGGGACTTGATGACCGGGTTGGACAGCTCCTCTGCTTCCTCTAGCCTCCCTTCCTCCAAGTGTCCCAGCGTCATGGTCACAACCGCAGGTGGACTCCTGGGCGAGGCCAGTCTTGCTGTGCTAAGTACACAGAGCTATAAAGCTTCCTAAACTATCTCAAGTCATTTGGGTGAATGGTTCTATTCTTTTCGTTTTGTTTTATCACTTTATACTCACTTTACGGTGAATCAGGCAATTCAGAACTGAAGTCAGAACTGAACTCTCTTGACAGGAAAATGGATTTACGTGGAGTTCCCTGGTGGCTCGGTGGGTTAAGGTTCTGGCGTTGTCCCTGCAGTGGTCGTTGCTGTGGCTCAGGTTGGATCCTTGGCCAGGAACTTCTTCATGACAAGGGTGCGGCCAAAAAAAAAAAAAAAAAAAAAAAAAAAAAGTAAATGGATTTACGTGAGGCTAGAGAAGAATAGCCAGACGGGGGTCTGATACCTGCGGAGGTGGGTGGGGGGTGGATGTCTCTGTGTCCCATCCGGGACTCTGCGACGTTTCCCCTTGCTGGTCCGTAGCCTCCTCCAGTGCGTGGACTGTGGTCTGTGAGATGTAAGCCGGGTACTTAGTGGGTACTTAATGGGGCAGCTCAGGAAATGCCTGCGGCTGGCTTGGTGTCGTGATTTGGGATGAACGGGCTCTCAGAGTGAAGGGCTAAATCGGGGAAGGGAGGGGTCCCTTGTCTTCTGTCCCCACGTTCTGAAGCTGCATTTCATTCGGCACCACTCTATTCGGGCTCGACGGTCCATAAATGTAACTGATTTGCTCCGGAGAGAATTCAGAGTATTAGTCATAATTTCCTCTTCACAGCGGATAGGTGAAGTAATTTATTTTCTGGAGAAAAGACATGTTGTTCTGATCTGGATGCATTGCTGTTGAAAAGAGAGGATCCCGGAAATGGTACCCTCCGAATGCTCCCCTTTGGGATAAAAAGCAAAGAATTAAGTTACAAGATTCTGTTTTTCTCTAAAGTTGAAAGAGTCTTGAGATGTTTTTGGCAACAATGTGTGCACCCTGGCCCATTCTTTGGAGAAGATGAGAACATTGATTTCTGTTAATTTTCTCAGGAAAAACAGACGTTTTATGACAATGCCGTTACATTACTAAAAATTGTGTATGTACACAGCCTCCTTATAGCCATGATGCTCTTGGAAAAAATTTTATCGAAAACATAGTCGATTTACAATGTTGTGGGAGCTTCAAGTGCACAGTAGAGTGGTTCGATTACACACACACAGATATACATACACATATGTATTCTTTTGTAGATTTTTTTCCCCATTATGGGTTATTATAAGATATTGAGTAAATTTCCCTATGCTATGCAATAGGTCCTTGTTGATTGTCTATTTTATATAGAGTAGTGTATATTTTAATCCCAAACTCCTAATTTAGTCCCTCCTCTTTCCCCTTTGGAAACCATAAATTTGTTTTCTATGTCTATGAGTCTACTTCTGTTTTGTAAATATGTTCCTTTGTATTTTTTTTTTTTAGATTCCACGTATGAGTGATATCACATGATATTTGTCTTTCTCTGAGCCACGATGCTCTTCTAAATGATTCACCTGACATAATGAGAGACTAGCCCCGGCTGTTCTGAAAACCTGTACTGTCTTGTCAGTTCTCAGTCTTATGTATGTTTATTATTAGTTGAAAGGAATAAAAGGGAAGAGCTACTGAAGCTGGAGAGGCGTGCCAATGTCCTTTTTTTTTTTTTTTTTTTTTTTTTTTTTTCCTTTCTTTCTTTTTTTGGCTTTGCCCATGGCATGTGGAAATTCCCAGGCCAGGGATCAAACCCATGCCACTGCACTGACCCAAGCCACGGCAGTGACAACGCCAGATCCTTAACCCTCTGTGCCACAAGAGAATTCTGACCCGTGTCCTTTTTAAAAAATCTGAATTAGACATGGAAACAACC
Organism: Sus scrofa; assembly: GCF_054392235.1. Lineage (NCBI taxonomy): Eukaryota > Metazoa > Chordata > Mammalia > Artiodactyla > Suidae > Sus > Sus scrofa. The sequence goes on from NC_139383.1 coordinate 7,875,222, forward strand.
CAAATGTCCATCGACAGATGAATGGTTTTAGAAAACGTGGCGTATACACTCAGCCTTAAAAAAGAAGGAACTCCTGCCATTGGTGACAACATGGAGAAACCTGGATATTATGCTGAGTGAGCAGGCCAGCCACAGAAGGACCAATACTGCCTGACTCCACTTACACAAGGAGCCTGAAGTAGTCAAACACATCCAAGCAGCAGGGAGAGTGGAGATTTCTGGGGCCTGGGGGGAGAGGGGGGATGGACAGTGGCTCAGTGGATACAGAGCTTCGTTCACGTACACTAGAGGAAAAAGTTCGAGAGCTACCGTGCAGCTCAGGGCCCATGGTAGTTAACCATACTATGTTGCGCATTTCAAAGTTTGCTCAGGGGAGTTCCCCTTGTGGCTCAGCAGAAACAAATCTGACCGCCATCCGTGAGGATGAAGGTTTGAGCCCTGGCCTCGCTCAGTGGGTTAAGGATCCGGTGTTGCTGTGAGCTGTGGTGTAGGTGGCAGAGGCAGCTCGGATCTGGCATTGCTGTGGCTGTGGGGTAGGCCGGCAGCTGTAGCTCCAATTTGACCTCTAACCTGGGAACCTCCATATGCCGTGGCGTGGTCTTAGAAAGACAAAAATAAATAAATAAATAAATACATCATACAATTATTTAAAAACAACAACAACAAAGTTTGCTCAGAAGGGAAATCTCGTGTTAAGGGTTCTTACCACAGACAAACCCAGAAACCACAAAGGGACACGAGGAAACTTTTGGGGGCGATGGATACGTTTCTTACCTTGGCTGTGGTGCCTGTATCATGGGTACACGAGGGTATCAAACCCATCAAGCTGTGTACATCAAACGTGTTCAGTTTTCATTTGATATCAATTATACCTCAAGAAAACTGTTAAAAAACCTAAACTGTAGATGCTCTAAAGAAGGAAAATTAATTGCTCTGCGAGAGTTAAATGATGGGATGATAACTGATGAGTTTAGAAGGAGACAGTTGTCTGCGTTTGGTTTAAAGCCATGTGATTCCACATGATTTATAGGACATGATTTTTTAAAAAGTCTGTATTTGTCTTTCTTTCTAGAGCTGATGCTCCTGGAACTGAATTGTTGTTGTTACTGTTTACTTTTTTCGTTGCATGTGTACGACACACACAACTGTACTGTAAACATGTGTTTTATCTTTGCATTTAGTCTATGTGTTACTTACATAATGGCTGAGGCAAAACTTTTGTCTTTCTCTGAGCCATTTCATCTTCTCTTATAGACAAATTTGTCTCATGTTGTTGGGTCCATCTGCTAAGGAATACTCAGGGTACCTTTAGAAAATTGGCCAAGGAACCCCAAGGAGATGCAGGAACAGTGGGACTGATCCATCAGGTTAGGGATGGATGTTATATCACCATCACAGTTTAGAATATCTGTACCTGATGATTAAAAATGGCAGAGCTGAATTAGTTTATCACTTTTTTTGTTCTCTATAGACAATGTACCCCTTATTGCCTGAACCAAGGGCAGACTATGCCATAGCATATTCCCAATACATTTCCAAACATTTGCACTTAATGAATAGTGTGGGTAGTAGGACAGAGGTGTCCAGATTTACAGGCTTTGTGTAGGGAAAGAATATACCATCTTCTATATTTGCATGCTTTGTGGTACCTGATTAAAATTGTCTTCATCCAAAAAAAAAAAAAAAAAAAGAAACAGCCAATGTTTTTTCCTCTTGTTTAAATTATGTTCACTTAGCAACTAACTGTGTGCTCTGTTGAATTTTATAGACCTTCTGTTACTACAGAAATATGAATGGAAAAGACTGAGCATGAATAATGAGTGGAGCTGGCTATCATCCACCAGTTTAAAACATGCTCCGATGTACCAAAAATTTTTTAGTTATTTTTGTAGGAGCAAAAATTTGAAAATTTTTAGTCACACTGAGGCCTTTCATCAGGTCTCTGCCATTATATTTTCAGATATTGCTTCAGCCTAATTTTTTTCCTCTTTTCCTTCTAGACCTCCAGTCACATGTATGTTAGACATTCTCACCATGTCCCATATAATTTGTGCTTTTTTCTGTGTTTTCCATTTTCTCTGATTCAGACTGGATATTTTCTACTGAGCAGTCTTCCAGTTCACTAATCCCTCTTCGTCTGAATCTAATTTGATTTAAAACCATCTACTGCACTCTTAATTTCAGTTATTGTATTTCAGCTCTAGAATACCCACTTTATTTTTAATAGATTTCACTTTTCTGAAATTTTATTGAAATTTTATCTTGTCATCTATTTTCTAAACTTATTAATCACAGTTATCCTAAATTCCATGTCTGTTAACTCCAATATCTGGATCTCCTATGGATCTTTTTCTATAGTGTCTTTTTTTCCTCTTGGTTTTTAGTTACTTGGACTTCTAGTTTGCCTGGTAATTTTTACTGAATGCCAGACAATGTATATGAAAAATTACAGAGGCTCTAGGTAATGTCTTTCTCCAGAGAGATATTTTTGCATCTGGCAAGCAGCTAGAAGATGGGCAGGTCTCCTAAATCCGGTCTTGGATTGAGTTGACTAGAATCTGGTTTTAGTTCTCATGAGGGTTAGTCAATTCATGGTTCATCCATATCCTAAGATAGTAGTTCAAGTGTCCCAGCTGAAAGCCTGGGTGGGCTTTGATCTCCATTTTTTTCTCCATGGCACCATGAGATGACAGAGATGAGATGAGGCTGTACCTTCTCAGTCTCTTAAGCTCTGCTTAAAAGTCAGTAAGTGACTCAGGGGGAAAGCATGGCAAATATCAGGTTCATCTGTGCATCCCTTTTCTCTGGTATCCTGTCCCTCAAGTGCCAGGTGTCTTGATGACCCTGGATTCTAATTTTAGCTCTCCATTTTTGTGAGACTGCCCTAAGGCCTACTTAGCTTCTCATTTACTTAATTGCCACTTTCTCCTTGGTTTTTTAGACTTTCACACTGCATTGTTCATGAACAAGCATTTTCTTCAAAAGAAGAGTGGTGTATCATGTCGGATTCATCATTGTGTTTTCTTTTTCTCTGGGAATTTGGCCTCTCAGGTTCTGGCCATTTCTGGCCACCTTGGCAGCTCCCAATGCCTTTGGACACATACTTTTCTTTTCTTTTTTGGCCACATCTGTGGCATGTGGAAGGTCTCAGTCCAAGGATTGAATCCAAGCCTCAGGTGTGACCTATGCCACAGCTGCAGTGATGCCAGATCCTTAACCCATTGTGCCACAGTGGGAACTCCTTGAACAGATATTTTAAATATTTTATTCAGACTTCTGGCCGTAATCGGTAGAAAGTTTTGTCTGTTACAAGTTAGTTTATCAAAACTAGAATCAGAAATTTGTCAATTCAAGTCTTTATCCATTCACATTATATGCTTACTCTGTGACTTTACTTCCATTATGGATATAAAGATGATAAAGTCTTTGGCTACTAAGAACTACCTTCAGCTTCAAATTAGTAAGCAGATAATAACTATACAATGGGGACTAAGTCAACATTATAGAGTAGAAGTTAAGTACACAGAGAACGGTAAGAGAAGAAAGAGTGCTTAGTTCTAAGATTTGGGTTGGAGGGTTCTTCCTGGAAGAACTGATGCTGGAGTTGAGTCTTGAATAATAATTAGGACATCACTAAATGAAGGAGATGCCTTTGAGATTCTGCTACAAATTGTAACTGGACTAAATTTGAGAATTGCCTGAGTGCTCTGCTTAGCTATCTGTTTCTCTTCTTGGTTGAAATGTTTGTTTTCTACTACCGAGTGACCATCCCAGTACTAGAGAATTTCAGAAATATGCTTCTGGTCAATGATGGATGAATCTCTTTATGCAACGCCCTCTGCTGTCCTGGAGTAAGAGCATACACACGCCCACAAATCTGAAGGTAAGTGAAGATGTAAATCTGAGTCTTGACCTTTGACCTTTGATCTCAATTACTCAATCTGGTAGTACCCTTTTTCGGTCAATGATTCTACCCTCCCAATTCCTCAGGTTGGAAAGCCTTGAGTTCATTTGCCTTCATTCTCAAAATCTGTTGTTTTACCAAGATTCTTTCCATAAGGTTCTCTGATTTTTCCTCTTGGGCTCCAGTCATCCCTCAGGAGTAAATGAAGATGGTATCTTTCTACGAGGTCTCTCTGACACCAGTTTCTCCAATCTGCTTGCATACCGCTTGACAACTAGTCTTCCCAAACCAGGGCTTTCATTATGGCATTTTTCTGACCCCCAATCTATATTGGTTCTCTATTGCCTCTCATATAAAGTCTACTCCTTTGTAGGCTATTAAAGAATCACCAAAATCTGATCAATTCTGTTTATTTAACCTTTTCTCTGTTAGTCTTAAACTTGGAAATTCTGTACTAGGTTGGGAAAACCAAAAAGTGGCTATTTAAACAGAATTTAGATGAGCTATACTAAGCACCTAGATTAAGAGGCAAAGCATTAAAAACAACCAGAACAAACCCTGATTTGCCTTGCCTCTTTATTTTCCTTCACAATAGACTGTAATTTCTGTCTAGAGCTAGGGATTTCTATGGCTTCTTGCACTTCCTTTCAGTGGCTTCCTTTTTTGATTAGCTAGCAAGATAGCTATAGATGTGATTTTTTGCTTTTCTTCTATTTGCTTCTAAGAGTTAATTTCTTTGATCGGTAGAGGCTAGATTTTGGTCAAAGAACAGATTTGGTTTCATACTTATTTCGAAAAGTTTGAGTGTACAAGTGTTCCCTGAAGCTTTTCGGTGAACTGGTGGGCCCTATCCTTCTCAAGACTCTAAGAAGAGACAAGCATTTGAGGACAGGCGTAGAAAACGTCCCCCTTTCACCTCTCTTGATAAATGTTCTGGCTATTGAGGATCTTAACAACTAATAATATGCTGCAATGATTGGGAGGAGACTGGTACCTATGTTCAGATTTCCACATATGCTGGAAGTCATGTTGCCTTTCTTTATTGTGTAGATAAGCATCATGACATATCTTTTCCAGTATTCTATGAGTCAGATTAAGCTGCTGCTTTTGTTCTACTGTGTATCCCAGAGATGCTGAGTCTACCCACCAGATGTTCAGAAACGAGAGTCGTGGTGGCCTGGCCACTCCGCGCCCATTCCTGTGTTATCTTCTGTGAACCTTGCCCTCTGAGTCATTGTCTGTGCCATCCCCACTCCTTCCTCACAGTCTGGCCAACTCCTGACCCTCCTTGGAGGCCAAACTTGATCCAGCTTTTCTATGAAATCTTCTCAACTCTCCCATGCCCTTTTCTTTTTTTCTTTTTTTTTTTTTTGTCTTTTTTGTTGTTATTGTTGTTGTTGCTATTTCTTGGGCCGCTCCCGCGGCATATGGAGGTTCCCAGGCTAGGGGTTGAATCGGAGCTGTAGCCACCGGCCTACGCCAGAGCCACAGCAACTCGGGATCCGAGCCGTGTCTGCAACCTACACCACAGCTCACGGCAACGCCGGATCGTTAACCCACTGAGCAAGGGCAGGGACCGAACCCGCAACCTCATGGTTCCTAGTCGGATTCGTTAACCACTGCGCCACGACGGGAACTCCCCATGCCCTTTTCTAAACTCTCTTTTCATTTACCGCTAGTCCCTCATGGATTAGGTTGTCCCCAGAGACGAATACTGTAGTAACCATTGGTGCTTTTCACCAGTTATTCCTGATTCCTCCCCCTTCTGCACACAGGGTAGGATTTCACTGCCCTGCCCACTTAAGAGTGAGATGTGGCCACATGACTCATTTTGGGTGATGAGATGTGAGTGGACTTGACATGTGTAATTTCTGCATGGAAGCTTTAAGCCCTCTGGCGCTACCCTCAGCCGTTGGAGATGGTGGCTGTGCTTTTAGCACCGGCCAGTAGCAACTGCAGTGAGTGGTGCCCCCTGCTGGTCAGTAGACATGGACCACCACCAAGAAAAACCCCTAAGGTTCTTGAGTCTTTTGTGGCTGCAACATCACCTCTGGCCCATCCTGACTGGTTCAGCTTATTCCCCATCCCTCACAGGGCAGGAACTCATGTCTACACTTCAAAATTCAGTGCTGGGAGGCCAAAGAACTAACTTATTTGCTTTTGCTCTGGATTGAGTTCTTCTTGTTAGGCATTCACATTTTCTTGGGAGTCCTGGAATTACTGATGGGTAATGAGAGTATATGCAGTGGAGTGAAAGGATTCTGTATAAACCTTCCTTTCCTCTAATGAAGGGTCCCCAGGGGATCCTTGTTCCAAGAGACTCCCTCTTATGGTTCTAATAATTAATGTCAGGGATCTTAGTTAAAGGAAAGAGCGGTACAGGGAAAGCTTGTGAGATCACTGCTGTATAAAATTTCCCCAAGGCTTATCATCAGCCTAGATCACATGGGAAGGATCCACAAATATTTGTATAGGTGGTTAGAAAACACAGACTAGTCTAATGAGCTGTGATGTTTCTCTGGACTTGAACACATTTTTGGCTCCGGTTGCCATGGCGCCCCTCCAGGACTTAACTCTCAGTTGATCAGCTTTCCCTGGATACCAGATGCTTCAGCTTCAGTCCAAGGCCTCCAGGGAACAGACCCCGGTGCTTCCTGTGGAATTGCAGCCTCCCTTTCATTTGAAAAGAGTAGGACTTGCTGGTGAGTTGGTAGCTGAATTGCTTAATTTCCTTTTTGGAAAGTCTGGGTAAATCTCTTCTTTGGGTTAAGTTATAGCTCCCCCGAGTCTCGGTTAATGCCCTTGGCTTTCTGGCATGTTTTGTGGTTCAGTCCTGTTCTGGGAGCTACTGGGTTAGTACTGGGGCTGTTATACCCATCATTCCTGTAAAAACGCTGCCGTCAGTGAAAGTGTCACAGGACAGTGTTGCCATGGTGAGCACTCCGGATGCTGGGAAACTCTCTGCTCCATCATCCCTTCTGACAGCATGGTCCCCTTCAATGCCATTTGGATATGCTCATTCCCATTGTTACAGCCAGGGTCAAGATCTCAGTCTCATTGAGCCCAGACAACTTGGACAAGCTTCCTGGCCAGCCTTCTTGCCGCCACTGGGCTCTCTGCTCTTCCTTCTCCAGGGGCTCATGTAGCCTGTGCTAGATAGAGCTCCTTTGCTTGCAAGGAACACTTACCTAACTTAGGCAAGTGAGAGGTCCTAGGTTCTAGGGACAGGAACATGCCTGGGTCTCAGGATAAACTGGAACCCAAAGACTTAGGAACCGCCAAGAATCTCTCTTCCTCTTTCCTGCTCACCGTGCAGTGTTCTCTGCTCAGCATCCTGGTGAGGAACCATGGCCACCCAGCGTCTGCGTCCCACCTCTGACAGCCGCCGCATCGGGAGAGGGGTCGGCTGTAGAAAACATTACTGCCCAGGGCAACCCCGTGGGTGGCGGTGGGTGGTGGGAAACATTTCCTAGAACAGGGGGCTGCTTGTGACATGGAGAAAGGTCGTATGAGGCACTTCCGGCACAGAATTCTCCCCACTCCCTGTGTCCTCTGCCTGTTATCTGTAGAAGAATGTTAGTCCAGGAAGAAATTTAATCAGAGAGGTGAGAAAGGCAGAAGCAAAGGAAAACAGTCAAACAAGGCATAATAATAGTAATTTAGTCATTCCATGAAGTCAAGGACCTTTAGCTCCTCCTCCAGGGCTAAAGATGATAGTCTGATCTGAGGCATGTCCTTCCAGCTCTTTTGTAGACATTGCAACTCCCACCAGGCGGAAGAAGTTAACTACGTGATGACCAGACTGTAGCCATGACGTCAGCTGCCCCAATTCCGAGAACTGGCCTCAGAGAAATGGGACCAACCGGATCCCAGGACTGAAGATGAACCGTACTTAAAACAATCAAGAAGACACTGATCAGACCATTGCGGGACTGAGTTCAAGCTGATGGTCATTATTTGGGCGACTGGATCGCTTTGCTGCAGCAGAAATTAGCACAGCGTTATACGTCAACTATGCTTTAATTTAAAAAAAAATGAAGAAAAGATGACTGCTTGAGCTGACTGTGCAGTTCTGCATACAGGCCCCTCCCTCCAACTACAGAGCCCTGAAGCTCCCCTGTAAAAGCTCTCGCCCACTGATCAGCAGGGGGATTGGCCTCTAGGCACGAGTCTCTCCTCTCTCACTTGGTCTCCAGCCTCTGGGATCAAACAAACTTTCCTTTCTACCAGCCCTTGCCTCTCAGGTGGCGAGCACACAGACCTGAGTCTCGGTACCGTGTCTGACAAACACTGGATGCCTGTTACCGGAAGCAGCAAGAGGAGTCTCCCTTCAGTGCCTCCAGCCCCGGCCACGCACGCATCACCAGCTCCCATTCAGTCTGCCTGTTTCCATCTCTGAGTTTTAAAGATCTCATTAGTTCATCATCCTGAAAGAGCCTTGCTCTTTGGGATGCTATCTTCCTCTTCTCCTATGAAACTCACTTTCTGCACAAATATTTTCAAAACCCTAGTGTATCCAGCCCTAGAGCAGGGTTGCTTCCAGGAGGGGGCGCGCTCCCCTCCACGGTAAATGGGGAAGCGGGGGGTGCCTCCGGGCAGGGGTTGAATGGAAGGAGGTGGCACGTGGAGGGCCTGAGTATTAATTTTGTTTCTTTACTTACAAACCACCATGGCATATTCTTGACCAAGGTACAGCGTTTTCACCATGAATGGGCGCTCAGGCCACATTTTTGAGGCGGGACTATGGTGACCACCAGGGGAGGGTCCCAGGCTGAGTCCCACGGGCCAGGGAGGGGAGGCTAGGAGAGCTTTTCAGGGGGCCTGACATGCAGACTGAATGGAGGGGCTCCAGAGCAAGCTCAAGAGGGCGGTGAAAGAAAAGAATTGGGTTGGAGTTGAGGAGAGAGAGCGCGCTGATGGAAACTGGCAGCTTGGCTCCAGGAGGCTAAGGCAGGTGACAAGGACAGCACCAGAGGGACGGCTTGTTGGAGATGCCCTGTGGCAGAGGGACCTTGCCTAAAGCAGAAGGGGAACGATGGCCAGGGCCCAGGTTCTCCCTGAAGTTCACAGAGCGGGAACCAGACTGAATCCCGGCCAGGAAGAGACCCTGGAGACAGAAGATGCAGGACTGGGGGGCAGAGGCGGCAAAGACGGGGGACCCGGAGGAGGTGGGGAGGAAGGGCCTCAGGCAAGTGTCCGTAGATGCATCTGCTGAGAAAGCGCCACGGGGACAGGGACCGAGGGTCTTGCGCCACGCTCGGCACAGTGCCTGGCGCGTCGTGGTGCTCCGTACACGTCTGCAGATAAACGCTCGAGTGTGTCCACAGAGGGGCATCACACAGCCATTGCCATTGCCAGATGCGTTCGGGGCAAAAGCTCCAATCGGGTGCTCAGCGTTCAGGAAATGCTCAGGTCACATTAGGGAGTTTAAAACTCGGAGAAACCCTGCAGGAAGGAAACCTCCCTTTCCTTAACTGTTTTTCCACACTTGTTTGGGTAGAACTTTCCTCCACCCCAGCTCCCATGACACCTGTGAACACCTGGAGGGGCACCGGTCCCCTGCAAGGGACAGAGACAGAACCAGAAAGGAGCTGGTGTCTGGGCCAAGATCTGAGCTGTGGGCTCCGGGATGCTGGGAGGGTGGGTGTGCCAGACACGGCAGGAGTGCCAGACACCACAGGTGTGCCAGACACGGCAGACAGAGGGCAAGTGTGGAGCCAGAGGACACAAGGGGGACGTCCCTCCCACCTTGGGTGAGTTTGCCAAGAGAAGTGGTGACAGAGCCTGCAACTGGGGACACTCTGGAGACACTGGGGACACTCAGGGGTGGCTGGTCCCCCCAGCAGCTCCCAGGCCTTGTCAGACCTGGAGGTTCTCTTCGGGGCTTTATCACTGGCTTCCCTGAAGCCAAAGAACATTTCTGGTCAGTTTTTTACATAATTTCTTCCTTCCTTCCCCCCCCTCCCTTTTCCCTAAAAAGGGGGATTTGTGTTTCTTTTCCTAATGATGTGGAGACCGTGAGAGAATCATCCTTTCTCTTGACCCTCTGACCCTGGTTGTATCCTCACTCATTCATTCATTCATCCATTCACTCACTCACTCACTCACTCAATATTTGGGGTGTCCTTGATTGGGGTGAAGGAATATAGCCCTCAGGTCTTAGATGCGTCGCTTCGACATAGCAATAGTTCAATAATAACAAAAAGCAAGACAATCTAATTAAATCCCAAAGTAGAAATTCTATACCATGACTTTTTTTAAACTTAATTGTTTATAATCACCAGGGAAAATTAAAAAAAAGTTACATATTCCTGAGTTCCATGCCTGAATCAGGAACTTGGATTTTGAACTTTTTATTTTTTATTAAAACATTTTTCTGGGGGCCACACCCCAGACATTCAGAAGGTCCCAAGCCAGGGATCAAACTCTCACCACAGCAGTGACCAGAGCTAGAGCAGTGACCACACTGGATCTTTCACCTGCTGGGCCACCAGGGTACTCCCTATTTTTAACTTTTTAAATTCTAAGAGTTTCCTAGGAAATTCTCCCCATGCTTTCCCTGCCCTGCATTGCGGATTACTCTTTGCAAACCTCTGTGACAGACCAAGTTTCTGAAGTCAAGGACCGAGCAACATCTGGCTGGCTGGGTTATCACACTTGTCTCACTTGCTAATGAGGAAGGTTCCAGAGAGGAGTCTGGCCCTAGCGACCAGCCAATTACTGGCTGTGCAGAGACCCATTTACGGGGCCCTGAAAGTCTCCACCCACAAATGACATTTCTGCTCTAAGTGCCCTGAAGGGGTGCAGGTGACCTGCTACACTTCCGCAGATGACCAGTGGCCACCATGAACAGGGAGTTCCCAGGGTGGCTCAGTGGTTAACAAATCTGACTAGGAACCATGAGATTGCAAGTTTGATGCTTGGCCTCGCTCAGTGGGTTAAGAATCCAGCATTGCTTTGAGCAGTGGTGTAGGTCTCAGACATGGCTCAGATCCTGTGTTGTTGTGGCTCTGGCGTAGGCCGGCGGCTATAGCTCTGATTAGACCCCTAGCCTGGGAACCTCCATATGCCGCGATGTGGCCCTAGAAAAGAAAAAAGACCAAAAAAAAAAAAAAAAAAAAATTAGCGCAACAGTGTAAATCAACTATACGTTAATAAAAAAAATTAAAAAAATTTTTCTGGAGTTCCTGTCGTGGCACAGTGGTTAACGAATCTGACTAGGAACCATGAGGTTGCGGGTTCAATCCCTGGACTTTCTCAGTGGGTTAAGGATCCGGCGTTGCCCTGAGCTGTGGTGTAGGTTGCAGACGTGGCTCGGATCCCTCGTTGCTGCGGCTCTGGGGTAGGCTGGTGGCTACAGCTCTGATTCGACCCCTAGCTTGGGAACCTCCATATGCCACAGGAGTGGCCCAAGAAATGGCAAAAAGACAAAAAAAAAAAAAAATTATTCTATCTCCAAATGTGCACACGCACACATAAACACATGCACACACACACCCATACATGGGACTTTATCATTTGCAGCAACAGATGATCAGTATTTTTGCTGATACTGTATATATGCTGCTGGAATTAAATTTCAAAAAAAGGGAAGAAGAGAATGTGAATTATTGTTCTAGTTACGAGGTGTGATTTAAACACGCGAAGAGCCTTGACGGGTCTTCCTCTCCTGGTCAAGTGCAGCTACAGCATCAATTAGGGTTTAGATGATGTTCTCAGACCTGGGGAATGAATTGCCGCCTGCCAGGAAAATAATACTCCAGTGTCTGTGCATGCACGGAGCTCGCGGGACAGCTGCTCTCATGGCTTTCCTTTGTGTCGTCAACCCTCTGAGCTCTGTAGAAATTCTCTCTCCTCTAGGTCATCTTGCAGTCCCCGAGCCCTCAGATTCCCGCAGGATCTTATTTTTTTAGCCTCCCCTTTGATATAAAGATCTAAGCTATTTGCTTATCCTTCATATACCTTGAAACATGCTCTCAAACCCCCCCCCCCCAAAAAAAAAAACAAACAGGAAAATTGAAAAATATGCTTGAAGGAGGAGGGCGTGGGAGGGCATGGGAGTCTGGGGTTCGTAGATGCAAACTATTGCATTTGGAATGAATTAGCAATGAGACCCTGCTGTACAGCATAGGAAACTGTATCTAATCACTGGTGATGGAACATGATGGAGGATAATGTGAGAAAAAGAATATATACAGATGTATCACTGGGTCTCTTTGCTGTACAGCAGAAATTGAAAGCACATTGTAAATCAACTATAATGAAAATTTTTTTAAAAAGAAAAATCTGCTCAAGACTATCAATGCTTACTTTATAATGACTGTGGGATAATTTCTTCTTTCAGACTCTTTCTGGGGTTGAATCCAGCCTCTAACCTTGGCTCTGGACTGTGGCAGGCAGTTGAGTAATGCAGACCACAGGAGGCTTGACCAGGTCAGATCTGGACTAAATCAGGGGCTCGACCAAAAGAAGGAGAAAGAGCTATGACGGTGGTTTGCCACCTTGAAGCAAAACAGTAGTGTGAAATCAGAATAATCCATCCTCTTAGAAACGGAGGTTAACAAAATGTGACGTGTGATGGACATTTATGAGGCTTGAGATTATACTGAATATTTTCCTAATATTTATCTAATTCTTGCTAGGAGTCTACAGAGCACAGAGAGGCAAGGGGTACTGTTTTAGGGAGTATATGTTTTAACTGTGATCCTCATTTGGCAGGAGAGGAAGCCGGGGCACAGGATGTAAATGACACGGCTCCCGTGAACAGCCTGACAATTTAGTTCCAGAACGTGTAGCCTTTCTTGACCGGCCCCTCCTGTTCTCAGATTTCTGACTTAGGTCCTGGAAGAGTGATTCTCGCCAAACTGGAATTAACAAATTAATTAATTCTTAAATTAGAATCACATGGGAAATGCTAAGAAAAATTATGCAGTCTGGGTCTCACTCCAACTTTCTTTTCCTTTTTTTTTCTTTTTATGGGCACACCTGCGGCATATGGAAGTTCTCCGGTTAGGGGTCGCATGGGAGCTGCAGCTGCTGGTCTATACCTCACAGCCATGGCAATACCCGATTCGAGCCACATCTGTGACCTACACCACAGTTCATGGCATTGCCAGATCCTTAACCCACGGAGCTTGGCCAGGGATCGAACCCGCAGCCTCACGGACACTATGTCAGGTTCTTAGCCTGCTGAGTCACAACGGGAACTCCTCACTCAGACTTGCTATTAGGGGGGACCTCCTCACATGTGATCTGGAAGGAGAATCACTCCTCTAAAGGGCTATCCTAAGGTTCAAGTACAGGCAAATGATACTTGGATTTTTTTTTTAATATTTTTTTTTCTTTTCCCACTGTATAGCAAGGGGGTCAGGTTATCCTTACATGTATACATTACAATTACAGTTTTTCCCCCACCCTTTCTTCTGTTGCAACATGAGTATCTAGACATAGTTCTCCATGCTATTCAGCAGGATCTGATACTCGGATTTTTAAGTCATTGGTCAGGGTAGGGGCCCAGATGTTGGTGATGTTTTGAAAGCTCTCACATTATTCTTGGGCTTACTTATGGCTGACTATTAGACACTCACTGTTCTTTGTAGGGCATCACTGAATGGAAATAGATAATTTTGCATTTCATCGAAACATCCTTAAACACTATTTAAATAGGGAGATCTTAACCTAAAGGAATTTAATTTTCATGGTTCACACCAATATTGATGACTGATTCAAACCAGAGACCTTTTTAAATTTATTTTTATTTTTGCTTTTTAGGGCTGCACCTGCGGCATATGGAGGTTCCCAGGCTAGGGGTCAAATCGGAGCTACAGCTGCCAGCCTACGCCAGAACCACAGCAACACCAGATCCGAGCCACGTCTGCAACCTACACCATAGCTCACGGCAACACCGGATCCTTAACCCACTGAGCGAGGCCAGGGATGAAACCCACAACCGCATGGTTCTTAGTTGGATTTGACGGGAACTTCCGAAACCAGAGAGCTTTTTTAAAAGCAAGTATTTCGTTTTACCAAATTTATAGATAATATCACTCCCCCACACAAGTTGATTTTTAAAATATCTACATAATGCCCTGGGGGTTCAATAATGGAGAAATGAAAAGAAAATGACTTATCATAAAATAATACAGCTTTTATTTTCAATATGTAACTGCTCAGGTTCAGCCACATGAAGGGATGTATTAGGGTTTTCACCCAGAGCCCATCTTTAATGTGGCCTCTGGGAACATCTGCTGCCATGGGGTTGTCACAGAGACAACCTGCCACGAGCTGTGTTGCGGTGGGTGTTGTGACTTTTTTGAAACGATGGACAACTCTTGGTAAAATTCCCAGGATACAACGTGTAGTTTTCTCTTTAACTTACATGATGGTTGCCTTCTTGGAAAATTCAGTGTCTACTAAAAGCTGTGCAAAAAATACTTTCTAGTTGGATGTAAAAGTGGCGTTATGGTCCAAGTTCAGAAAATGCCAAACAAGTTTTTCACCTACGTAACTGTCTGGTGGGACCTTGAAAAGTTGTACAAAACTGTCTGAGGTGTTCCTGGCCTTCACCCACTCAATGTCAGAACAACTGGTCTTTACGATTATATATATACGTATACATATGGCTCTGGGGGTTCTCATCGTGGCCTAGGGGAACCTGTCTAGTATCCATGAGGACTCAGGTTTGATTCCTAACCCCACTCAGTGGGTAAAGGATCCATCGTTGCCGTGACCTGTGGTGTAGGTCACAGATGTGGCTTGGATCTGGCATTGCTGTGGCTGTGGTGTAAGCTGGCAGCTACAGCCTGGATTTGACACCTAGCCCGGCTACTACTTCCTTTTGCCCTAAAAAGAAAGAAAGAAAGAAAGAAAACTCCCTACAAATTTCCCACCTGCTCCCTAGGGGGCGGTAGTCCTCCACTGAGAACTGCTGCTTAGACCTGCGGGCTTAGAAATGACTCTTCTCCAGAGTAAAGGCGGGGGGGGGGGGGAGGGGGGTCATGGGCGAGCCAGTGTCTGTGCTCCTGAGAGTGTGGAGAAGCAAGTACCCTGCAGAGGGGCAAGCCTTTGCCTGGCCTCCTGCAAGGCTGTCCCCACCCAATGACACAGAAAGAGGAGAGTGGAGAGGGTGTCCTGCCACTTTGGCGGTCCGGGATGGTGGTGACTCCGTTGTAAGGACACAAGCTGCTATTTGACCTGAGTGTGCTAGAATCCAATAACTTAGAAGCGGATCTGCCAGAAAATACACGAGATGGATTTTTGGAAGCGCTGCTGGAAACTGTGACCGGCTAAGGTAGAGCAAGTATGCTTTCCAACATCTCCACCAAAACAGACTTCCCTGGAGCCTGTGTGCGCTGGGACGTCTTAGACTTTCCCACTGAGCCAAACCTTCCCACTTCCTTTCATTCTCCTGCTAAATGAGAAAATCGCTGCTGCTGGGGATTAAATGCTTCCCAGCTCCTAGGAAACTGTGACGGTGACTTGTAGCTCATGAGTCATGGGGGATTACTGTAGGGACGCGCAGAGACCCATGGATGCACACTAGACACAGACAACAGAAAAATGCACCCGGGTGCCACATTGTAAATCAACTATAAGAAAAAAGAAAAAAGAAAAAAAATAAATAAAACACACTCAGAAAAACATCAGGAGTGTCGAGAGAAGATACTTTATTTTCCCATTTTTAACAGTCTCTGTTGTAAAGCTGTATGTAAATAATGTCTCCTTCCCTTCCCAAATCACTTCCTTCTAGGCAACCTTTGTATTATAACACATACGTGCATCGTACTTTCTTTAAATGCCTTTGTCATTGAGGAGAGTGGATTCTTTTTTTTTTTTTTTTCTTTTTTTTTTTTTTTTTGGTCTTTTTGCCCTCTATATGCCGCTCCTGCAGCATATGGAGGTTCCCAGGCTAGGGGTCTAATCAGAGCTGTAGCCGCCGGCCCACCCCAGAGCCACAGCAACACGGGATCCGAGCCTCGTCTGCAGCCTACACCACAGCTCACGGCAACACCGGATCCTTAACCCACTGAGCAAGGTCAGGGATCAAACCTACAACCTCATGGTTCCTAATCGGATTCGTTAACCACCGCACCACAACGGGAACTCTGAGAGTAGATTCTTAATTCTCCTAGGTCTTTTTTTTCCCTTTCTTTCTTTCTTTTTGGCTGTGATGGCATGTGGAAATTCCTGGGCCATGGATTGAATCAGAACTCCAGCAGTAACCAGAACCACAGCAGTGACAATGCCAGATCCTTAACCCACTGAGCCACCAGGGAACTCTGGCTTAATTCTCCTGATTTTTGTTGCTCTCACCCATTCTGGAGAGAGAATGATGGCATGGCTCCCATTTTGGGACAGAGATCACTGGTAGTTACTTGCTGGATGTCTCGGGAAAGCGCCTGGCAGAGCAAAGCTTGCACTGTGGATTCAGAGAAGTTCTCCTGGGAACCTTCTGCCTTTTCCTTTGGCCCCAAAGGGCGGATGCTTGAGTAGTCCTGAGCTAGGTGAGCAGCATTTTCGACTGCTATTAACTCATGATTCAGAGCCAAAATTAGAGAAAAAACATTTTGGTGACTCTTACCATATGTCAGAACTACGAATATTTAAAAATAGTCCATGAATACACTTAGTAAATATTATTGCTGGTATAAAATGTTCTGGTTTAACCACCCACCATCAATGGAAGAACTTGAACTAAAAATCTTGATTGTGGAAAACAGAATATAAATTTCAAAAGGTCAGTGGTTTGCCTTGTTGGAAAATCCATAAGCTTCAGGATCCAATAGGCCTGTGCTCACATCTTGGCTCCTGTATTCACCAGCCGAAGGGCCTAAAAAGTTACTTAATGCTCTGAGTCTCAGGTTCTTTATCTGAAAACTATGGTTCAAAACGTTTTGCAAAGTGCAGTTTTGCATAAGATTAAATGTGAGAGAGACAGAATAGTCAAAGACCAAGCTGATAATTGTCAGCAAGGAATAACGATTGGGAAATTAATTTATGACATTTTGTTTACGGTTAACCAGACTAAGTTGGGATATTGTGTCTGGATAATGGCACTCCCCTAAAGAGAAAGTATTCGTGTTACAGATGTAACCAGTTGCCACAGATTTTGCATTGCACCCTATGAGTTTAAGTCTGGGGGTTACCCATTCCGGTTTTAGCATTTTTGACTGTGTCAAAGATCAATGGTTCTCTGTAATTTGGGGAGAAACATTCCTCTGAGAATCCCATGAGAGCTCACCCAAAAAACCCACCTAGTATCTCATCCATCCGCAAAAGTTTGCATGCAATTTTCAGGGGCTCGCAGACCATAGAACTCCATACATGGGTCTCTAGGCATCCTGGGGCCTTGTATTTGAAATCCCAGAATACACACGTCTCAAGAAAGAGCTTTTAGGAGTTCCTGTGGCTCAGCAGAAATGAATCTGATTAGCATCCATGAGGACACGAGTTCAATCCCTGGCCTCGCTCAGTGGGTTAATGATCCCATGTTGCTGTGGCTGTGGCTGTGGTTGTGGCTGGCAGCTATAGCTCCAATTAGAGCCCTAGCCTGGGAACCTCCATATGCCAAAGGAGCAACCCCAGAGAAGGCCCAAAAGGTTAAAAAAAAAAAAGAAAAGGAATATGGATTAAAATGTTAAGAGTGGTTATTTCTGGGTGGTGGGATTACAGATTTTTTGGTTTCTTCTTTGACTTTCCTGTAGTTTCTAAAATAAACATGGACTGCTTCTTTTAAGTGGGGGGGAAAAAGCCATGCATTTTATTTTTAATTTTATTTCTAAAGAGTGTGGTAAGGACATGCATACTTATCAGACCACGTGTCCGGAGTTTTATTTGGAAAATATGGTTACAGTAAATATAGGTCAACGACTTTCCAAGATTTCTTAATTGGAAGCTTAAAAAAACCTTCAAAATAAATTATTTCCTGGACTAGATCTGCATGTGAGGGGCAAATAAAATTTGAAAGGAGATGGAACAATACCTTTGACTACCCATGTACAAATAACTCTTCCCCCTTTGGCCTTCGGGACAGTGTTAGGGTGGGGTGTCTTCTGTTTCTTTTTGAGAAATAACTGAGTGATCTCGCGGACCATCTGGGCAGAGGGACAGACTTAGCTTTAGAGAAAAATAGCTCTCCTCGACGTTATCACTGTTATGTCAGTGCAACAGCAGGAAAAGCCAAGGAAATGACTTTATCTGGGAGTGGCAGCCGTTGGCAGGTGTCCCTAAAACAGGGAACCGTATTTCAAATGATGTCCTTTATTTTTGGAGAGTTGCAGATAGAAGAGCTTGCAATATAAAGATGGCACGATAAAAGGGGATAAAAGGGGACGGCTTCTCAAACCTTAACGTAGGTAGGGAGCCCCTACGGCTTTGGTTACCACGCAGCTTTTTCTTCCGTGGATGTGTGTGGAGCCCAAGATGCTGCATTTCTGTCCAGCTCCCAAGGGATGTGAGTGCTGCGGGGTGAGGACCACACCCTGTCCTATACGAAGGTATGGGACACTGAAAAGCCTTCGTACTTTTCCTAGGAAGAGAGGAGGGGGAGCTGGGATGCTGGCTCAGCACTTTGGACAATCTTCCCAGGGTATCACGGGCCATGTTTCTAGACTGGTGGCTATTCCCCCCGCCACCCCCCCGCCCCAGCTTGCACCCTCAACTTGTGGAAGTTCCCGGGCCAGGGATTGACTCTGAGCTGCTGCTTTGACCCACGCCACAGCCACGGCAATGCCAGACCCTCAACCTGCTGGGCCACCTCTGCATCTCCTGGACCGGTGGCTCTTAACTCTTACCATACCTCAGACTCATCCAGTGTATTTTTCTTTTTTTTTTCTTTTTAGAGCCACACCTGTGGCATACAGAAGTTGCAGGGGTCGAATTGGAGCTGCAGCTGCTGGCCTCCACCACAGCCACAGCAACACCAGATTCAAGCCGCATCTTCAGCCTATGCCGCAGCTTGCGGCAATACCCGATCCTTAACCCTCTGGGTGAGGCCAGGAATCGAACCTGCAGCCTCATGGATACTAGTTGGGTTTGTAACCTGCTGAGCTACAAGGGAAACGCCCCCCCCCCCCCCCCCCCCCCGCCAGAGTGAGATGCCTGGGTTCCAGCTTTCAGCGATTTTAATTCATTGGTCCTGGGTGTGGCTTTTTCAAAAGCTCTCCGGGTGGTTTGGACGGGGATGTGGGAGGTGAGAACCCTTACCTGGCTCCTTTCTGACCTGCGCTGGCTGGTCTGCTTGGCTGAGGGATGTTTCTGCTCCTCCCGGCAGCCCCAGGCCCCTCCTCTTTGCTCAAGAGACCCCCGGCCCCCTTGCTTGCAGCACATTCCCAGCCTTAGGTGTCTCAATTCCAGAAGAGTTTTCAGAATGAGGTAGAGGGTCCTGATGCAGCTGCCTGCCCTGCTCTGCTGATAAGCGGGCATTTCCTGTGCCCTCCTCCTGATGGACGCAAGGAGCCCCCATTTAGAAAACATCTGTAGATGAATTTGGACTCTGGCATCTGTGTGACACCCAGTCCATACTCAGGAAGCTAGTGGAGGATTTGGACAGCATTCCTGGCTCTGAATGTCGCCAGAAACTCTGGAAGATTCCAAAATTGGATTTTCTTTTAGAGACAGTTAATAAGTGCTAAAAATTCAGCTCCCTTCCCCCTTTTTCAGTAACATGAAAATATCTGGGAAAGAATAATTAATGGCTGCACACAAGACAGTGATTTAGATTCCAAAAGAATCCAGTGAAATTGCTTCTAAAACACTCAGCTGTCAACTAACTTTGGTGGCACAGAAGGTCGGAAAGGAGAAATACTCAGTTTCCTCATTTACCAAAGGGGGGAAAAAAAAAAGTCGAGTGTTGTAAAGAGAAGAGTGAAACTCTAGGAGGTGTTTCTTTTTGGGTCAGGGCCAAGTCAGAGTAAGATTGCTTGAAATGTCTTCTCCTTTGTTTACCTAGCTTCCTTCCTATTTATGCTGTGGTGAGAATACACATCTTAGCAGAGTTCCTGTTAAGGCTCAGCTGTAAAGAATCCGAATGGTATCCATGAAACTGCAGGTTCGATCCCTGGCCTGGCTCTGTGGGTGAAGGACCTGGTGTTGCTGTGACCGTGTTGGCAGCTGCAGTTCCGATTCGACCCCTAGTCTGGGAATTTCCATGTGCAGGTGCGGCCCTAAAAACAAAACAAGCAAAACAGCACCACCAAAAACAAAGGTTCAGTTCAGTCACGTGTATATGCAGAGTTGTACCATAGATCTCCAGAACTTTCTCCTCTTCCAAACCTGAAGCTCTATACGCATTAAGTACGAATTCCCTTTTCTTCAGCTCCTGGCAACCACCCTTCTGCTTTCTGTTGCTATGATTCCGACGGCTTTACATACTTTGTCTGAGTGGAATCAGACTGTATATTTTTGGTAATTGGCTTCCTTCGAAATGAGTTTATTTCTACTTTATTTTATTATTGAGGTATAGTGGATTCACAATGTGGTTGATTTCTGCTGCACAGCAAAGTGTTTCAGCCATATATACATAATTTATAGATATATATATATTACATGTATTATATATATTATCTAATATATGTTGCTGTATATATATTCTTTTTCATATTCTTTTCCGTTGTGCTTCATCACAGGACAAGGACGCTAGTTCCCTGTGCTATGCAGTAGGACCTTGTTGTATATTCATCCTGCATATAATTGTTGGCATCTGCTAACCTCAAACTGCCAACCCCTCCTGCCCCCGTGCCCCCCACCCCGGCAAACCCACGTCTGTTCTTTGTGATGTTTTGCAGATAGGTTCATTTGTGCCATATTTTATTGTATTTATTTATTTATTTGTTATTTATTAGTTTTCTTTTTGGCTGTCCCGCAGCATATGGAGTTCCCCGGCCAGGGATCAGATCTGAGCCGTGGTTACAATCTACGCTGCCGTTTCAGCAATGCCAGATCCTTAACCCACTGCGCTGGGCCAGGGACCCAACCTGAGTCCCAGCACTCCAGAGATGCTTCTGATCCCATAGTGCCACAGCAGGAATTCCAACTTGAGTCGTATTTTAGATCCCACACGTGGCGGATATTCTATGCTCTTTGTCTTACTCTGTCTGATATGTGATCATCTCTAGGTCCATGCCTGTTGTTACAAATGGCATTGTTACACTCTTTTTGATGGCTGAGTAGTTTTCCACTGAATATGTGTGTCTACTGCATCTCCCTTATCCATTCCTCTGTTGATGGACATATAGGTTGTGTCCATGCCTTGGCTGTTGTGAATAGTGCTGCAATGAACACAGGGGGACATGTATCTTTTTGAATTAGAATTTTGTCTGGTATACGCCCAGAAGCGGGATTGCCGGATCATACAGCAACTCTATTTTTTTAGCTTTTTGAGGAACCTCTGTACTGTTTTCCATAGTGGCTGCCCCAACTTAGAGTCCCACCACCAATGCTAATGAATACTTTCTGAAAGAGTCTCTAGTCCGGCACGAATTAATTAACAAATAACCGAAAATGGTATCTTGAGCTGCACGCTGGCTGCGTAGGAGAGAAGGGGGTGGTCGACACCAGGGTGGGCCTGGTCGGGGGCTTGGGATGGGGCAGGTGGAGAGGACCACACATGACGGGTCATGAGCGGCAGGTGACGGAGGCCGTGGATTCTGCCGACCTTTGTAAAAGGAAGAGACCTGATGGGAATACGGCCAGGTGGGCTTTCGTAAAAAGAAAAATGAAGGAACAAACAGAAGCCAGACCCTGAAATGATTGCAATAATCACACCAACCGAGTCCTAACACAGAGTGAATCCTGTGCATTTGACACCTTGGCCACTTGAAAGTCACTTCAAGGTTTTGTGGAAGGACATGGCTTTTCCACAGTGAAGTCTTTTGTCTGTGACTTGTGGTGTCACAACTGAGCCTTGTACGTAACTTCAGAGTGAGTGCCCTTGGCAAAGAGTGGCCTGGTTTACCCTCCTTGCTTTGAACATGAAGGTGCCATTTTTAAGCTCCATGGACTTTGAACGCCATGGATGTCAGCCTGGCGCTGCCGCAGGGGCAGCGGACCGGCCATGGGACAGCGATGCTGGTGGGGCACGGGCTTGGGATTAGAGCCACATTGCTATTTGATTTTATTTGTAAATGCATTTTTATTGAAGTGTAGTTGATTTACAATGCTGTGTTAGTTTCACATGTGTGTATATATATATATATGTAATTTTTCAGATTCTTTTCCCTTATAGGTTAAGAAAAAATACTGAGTATAGTTCCCTGCGCTATACAGTTAAGTCCTTGTTGGTTATCTATCTTATCTAGAGTCCACACGACTGTATTATTTTATTTCATTTCATTTTATTTTATTTTTTTCCTTTTTAGGACCACACCTGCGACGTATGGAAGTTCCCAAGCCGGGGGGTCAGATCGGAGCTGCAACTGCCAGCCTACACCACAGCCACAGCCACACAGGATCTGAGGCACGTCTGCGACCTACACCACAGCTCACGGCAGCGCTGGATCCACTGAGCGAGGCCAGGGATCAAACCCGCATCCTCATGAGGGTGCTAGTCGGGTTTGTAACCTGCTGAGCCACAGTGGGAACTCCCGCACTGCTATTTTAGATGAGACTCGTCAACAAACAGTAGATCTTGACGGACAAATGGCCTCCCTGCTTCTTGCCCTGTTTGGCAAAGTGCAGCGCTTCCAGAAGGTGAGCTCCTGGTGTGGACAGGAGGAAACTGTTTCCTGACCAAGTCCACCAACCTTGACTTGACCAGAGCGATGGCCCAGGTGTCACGATCTGTCTCTTTTGGAGGTTGGGGTCTGAAGCTACGGAGATGGGTGGACAGAGATGCTGCACAGAGGAAGGAGTAAGAAGCAGCTTGCAGGGCACTGGGAACCCAGGATGGGAAGCTGGGAAGAGCAAGTAGGAGAACGTCCAGGGGAGATGGACCGAGGGTAGAGGGTGGGGCGAGGAGAGCCAGGGTCCCTCATGTTTCCGCCAAAAAGCGGTTATTTCCCCGACGGTTGTGAAGGCACCTGAATTGAGTTCAGCTTTGAACCCCACAAAGGGTCACCAACCTGTAACAAACAGTCTGTGTCGCTTCGCCCTCCGGCTTTAATGTTGGGATGGGAAGAAGTCAAAGGGGAAAGCCAGCTGGGTTAGACCCCCAACCACAGCAGCACAGGGCTGGGCTGGATGCTGGTTCAACATCTTAACTGCAAAAAGACAGCTCGGAGACAACTGGGGAAATGTGAACACAAAGTGGATACTAACTGGTAATACGAATAATCCTTGGAGTTCCTATTGTGGCTCAGTGGTTAATGAATCCAACCATGAGGTTGCGGGTTCGATACCTGGCCTCGCTCAGTGGGTTAAGGATCCTGCGTTGCCATGAGCCGTGGTGTATGTAAGTTGCAGACGCAGCTTGGATCCCACGTTGCTGTGGCTGTGGTGTAGGCTGGCAGCTACAGCTCCAATTAGACCCCTGGCCTGGGAACCTCTATATGCCATGGGTATGGCCCCAGAAAAGACCAAACAAACAAACAAAAAAAAACAAAAAAAAAGAATAATCCTTGTTGATTTTGGCAGGTGTAACTGTTAGCGTAGGCCCAGAAAAAAATCATGCTATCAGCTGGAGATGCCTTCTGAAGTATTCACAGCAAAATGGCAGGATATCTGAGATATGCTTTAAAATAGTCCAGAAATGAGTTCCCTTTTGATGCAGTGGGTTAAGGGTCTGGTGTTGTCACTGCAGTGGCTCGAGTCACTGCTGTGGTGTGGGTTTGATCCTTGGCCTGGGAAATCCCACATGCCACCAGTGTGGCCAAAAAAAAATTGTCCAGAAAAAAAAATGTGTGTGTGTGTGTGTGTGTGAGAGAGAGAGATGGAAAAAACAAAGAAAAATTGGCAAAATATTGGGATAATTGTTAAAAATGGTAACAGGTGAAGGGCTCACTGGAGTCCCACTGTGGCACAGTGGTTTAAGAATCCTGCTACAGCGGCTCAGGTCACTGTGGAGGCACAGGTTCGATTCCTGTGGGTTCTCCCCTGGCCCGGTGCAGGGGGTTAAACGATTCCGTGTGGGTTGCAGCTGAGGCTTGGATTCAGTCCCTGGCCCAGGAACTTTCATATGCCGTGAGTGTGGGGAAGAAAAAAGGATGGCTCATTATCATACTTTCTCTAATCTTGTCTGCGTTTGAAATTTTCCACAATAAAAGTGTTCTTTTTCTTCCCCCTTGAAAAAGTCTTTACTGATTTAATTATACAACGGCATCAACACATGAGCTCCAGGACCCTCCAGGCCGCAGAGCACGCTGGGGAACACGGAGCCACACATTCCACTGAGCTGATCCAACGGGATGCTCAGTGCACTGTAAACAGATCAACCATTTACAGTTCTGAGAGAAGCTGCCATGGACACAAGTCTGTGCAGCCAGCTCGGGAAAGTAGAGGCTTCTTCTTGCTGCCAGGGATCTGTTTTTTCTTTTGCAATGAACGTAATTTTAAAGATGAATGTATGATACCGTTTGCCCAGAGGTCTACACGCTACAGGCAGTGTAAACATTCACCATGGGTGGCCCAGGGTACCTTTTCATCTTGGGTCACTTAAGTAGGTTGGCTCAGCAGCAGCAAAGGGAGAAGCTGGGCAGGTCCGTCAGGTGCCCGGGCAAGCCTTCCTGGGGAGAGAATATCCCCTCTGGTTCCCAGAGGCCCCCAGCAGGGGGCAGTCTTCCGGCAGGTGCAAGCTAACAGTTTTCAGAAAAATCCACTTGGTTCCCTTCTGACCCTTAGAATTTAGTCTTTAAGCTGCTTGAAGTCTTCCATCTCGCTTTTTCCTTCCCTGCCTCTGGAAACTGTGGCACCTTTTGTAGTTTTATCTGAATTCCTGGCATTTCAGAGTTCTCTTGTGGCACAGTGGGTTGAGGATCCAGCATTGTCATTGCACTGGCTCAAGTCGATGCTGCGACTCAGGTTCAATCCCTGG
The DNA here is from genome assembly GCF_054392235.1 of Sus scrofa. Classification (NCBI taxonomy): domain Eukaryota; kingdom Metazoa; phylum Chordata; class Mammalia; order Artiodactyla; family Suidae; genus Sus; species Sus scrofa. Next base: position 7,900,091 of record NC_139383.1, read on the forward strand.
CCCAGGTATTTCCGCGTGCCACGGGTGAGGCCAAGACAAAAAAAGCGTAGTGAATTACTGTCATTTCTCTGGTTGCAGGGCCCAGACCAACCAGGCCCAGCTAACACTGAGATTAGTGGCTTACTTTCTGGCATCTAGTAGCTTATTTCTTTTCTCTTTTCTTTTCCTTTTTTTTTTTTTTTTGGATCTTTTTAGAGCCACACCTGGGGCATATGGAGGTTCCCAGGCTAGGGGTCAAATCGGAGCTGCAGCTGCTGGCCTATAGCACAGCCACAGCATTGTGGGATCTGAGCTGTGTCTACGACCTACACCACTGAGCAAGGCCGGGGATCAAACCTATGTCCTCACGGATGCTAGTCAGATTCATTTCCGCTGAGCCACGATGGGAGCTGCTCTAGTAGCTTATTTCTCTGAATAACATACCCAGGAGCACTTTGAAAACATGCAGCTTCTAGACAAGTAGAAGCTCTAGTTCATGACAAGGCACGGGTTCATATTTTATCCTTTTTGCAGGCTAAGGTGCTGTCACTGTGTAAATCACAGCATTTCCAAGTTAGCAGGAACCTTGGGGAACATTTATTCCAGTACTCTGGCGAGTGCCCAAATCTATCCACGCAGCGAATAAATCAAGTAATAAAGTCGTGAACGAGTTCATGATTTGAGCATCTTTTTAGGGGTGAAAAGGTGGTGTTTAGGAAGGCATGTCCAGTGGGCACGAATGCATTCGAACTTAGAGTAAGGTGGCAGGTGCAGAATAAGAATTCTAACTTACAGTAGGTTGATAGCTGTACAATGAGCTGCCTGCATTTAGACTAGATGACAGAATAAAGAGAGGGCCTCAATATTTTTTCTATTATTTTTGTATTTTAATGTTTCTTCTTGATCAATCACTGTACACACAGAATCATTCAGTTTGCTCTTGTAACATTTATTTCATTATTTCGCTGTCTAGGCAATGGCCTTCAACGTTTTGCCGTTTATATCCATAAAAAGGAATAGCCCTTCACTCTGGATGAACAAATTAGAAACTTTTATGACATTCTTGGCAATAGACATACGATATGCTTAAAAGCTGGTGGAAATAGGTTTTTAAGCATATGTTTTATAAACATTATTAAATCATGTATCTGATACGTTAATCCAGTAAATAAATCACATTTTTCTTAAGTGTAACTTTGAATAGCAAAAAGGCAAAATTGTATACAAGAACTAAATGTTAAAAAACCACTTTCTTTTTTCTTTGCTGTTGGTTAAGAAACCCTTCAGCTGTTTTGAAACAGACCTTTGTCTGAAAACATACATAAAAACTGGCCATTTAAATTAAAGCTATTCTTCATACTTTTTTGGAGGGGGTTCTTTTTAGGGCCGTTCCTGCAGTATATGGAAGTTCACAGGCTAGGGGTCAAATCAGAGCTGCAGCTGCTGGCCTACACCATAGCCACAGCACGGATCCAAGCCACATCTTCATCCTACACTGCAGCTCACGGCAACACTGGATCCTTAAGCCACTGAGCAAGGATAGGGATGGAACTCGTGTCCTCTTGGATATCAGTCGGGCTCGTTACTGCTGAGCCACAAAAAGAACTCCGCTTCATACTTATTTTTATATTAATTTTTCTTCATCTTCCTGGCCTCAACTGACTTTCTCATGCATTCTTTGTTAATAGGTTTATGTAATTAAATCATATAGAACTGAAGCCAGCTACATATTTCCTCTCAAGATTCACATATGATCAATGAAGCAAATTTTCTAGTTGGAGAAGTTTCTGCTGTGGTGCAGTGGGTTAAGAACCCAGGTGCAGCAGCTCGGGGGGCACAGCTAAGGCTTGGATTCAGTTTCTGGCCCAGGAACATCCATATGCTGAGGATGGGGCCACACATTTTTTTTTTAATTGGAGATGGAATTGTCTCTAGATTAATAAATTGATACATACACATCTATCTCGATGGAAGTTTATCCTTTGAGTCAAGTGTAAAGGAGGTGACATCTATCCCTTACATTGTCTTTCTTGTCACCAGATGGCGGTGGATGCTAAAGACATCGAATCAGTCTCTGCCTCTGTTCATTACCCAACAAGTCCACCTCAATAGGGTAGAAGCTTCTGGCAGCTCAGGTGCACAGTCTGTAGGACGCTGTCTCCTAATCATTTCTTTCTTTCCATCCTTCAAATCTCATTACCTCGGTGGTAACTACGCACACATACAAGTCCCTTTGGCTCTGCTTGTGGATAATAAAGCTGGAATTCTTCGTACTTGAGGGAAGCAAGAAAGGATGGACTCTCAACCCAAATGCCGTGCATATGAACCCTCTCCACCTTGGGCGAGATGGGTAAACTCTCAGAGTCCCCGTCGCCACACCTGTGCAATGACGTCGGCCTCCCGAGTGCAGCACACAAGGTGGCAGTTGGGATGCTGGCCATGGTTATTCCGCGGATGCTACCTGGTCAGATGCTCTTGTTGGGGATAAAAAGATGACTAAGACAGAGTCACTGTATTCTCGAAGCTTCTAACCAATTGGAGACGACACACAGATTAACGCAGTGTGTGTGGTAAGTGGTCTATTTAAGGACACATCTTCCCAAAGAATGTGGGAATGGCGACTTTCGTAGTCAAAGGATGATAACCAAAGACGAGATGCCAAAGACTGCAGTTGGCGCCAGCATGTCTGGGGAAATAAGACCTAATCTAGGATTGGTTAAGAAACCCTCCAGCCAATACAGCACAGCGAACACAAGAGGAAGGCTCAAAACGAGGCAGAGAGTGAAGACTGCAAGGTGAGAGCACCACAGCCATCTGGAGGAGAAGAGATTCAGGGGCAGGATCCCTTAAGGGAGTGAGCCAGTCCAGGGTCATAGACCCAAAGCCTCCATAAGGGAGGCAGGGGTTGGGCTGCGTTTTGAGTGTGGATCTCATTTCCAGAGTCAGGAAAGGGAAATTTTGCCTTTTACAGGCGAGACTGGCAGAAAAGGGGCCAAGGTGCAAGGATAGCATAAGAACAAATAGGTTGATCAGAAAGATCTGATTTTAAGAATCTGAAGGTCTGGCCAGGCTATCTGGCTTTTGTTCCCATGGGTGAAGGACGGGAGTGGGAGACCCTGGATGTGGGATCCCAGTTATGACGCTCTGTGGCAGAGCAGTAATGACAAGCTGCTGTCACTATCAGAGACAGAACTGTGACAGAGGCATGGAAAGGGAGGGGCAGAATGGGGGAGATTTTGAAAAAATAGTCAAAAGAGCTGGATGTTCAACTAGATATGGAGCTTCAGGGAGGTTAGGAGGTAAAGGGGACGCTAAGATTTTTCACTGGGTCATCATGAAAAGGGGCTGTGCCTTCAACAGAAAATAGTGACATGGTGGCAGTGGGCGGTCCAGGAGCAGGATTTGGTGATGAGATAATGATGAAGTTTTAGTGTTAATTTTAAAGTAATGTCAGGTCATCCAATGAGCTACTGTCGGAGAGTCATTAGAAACACAGCAAAGAGATGAGGAAGAGGGGCTGGGCTTCGTATTCATACCTTGTAAGAGAGAAGGCGGTGTCTGGGGCCAGGTCCCCCAGGCATTCATCCACGCATGCGTGGATATACATATGTCTGTCTGTACTCATTTAATCCTTCCTTCCTTCATTTACTCTTCATTCGCTCATCAATTCATTTGCTTTTCACTTATCCATCCATTCATTTGTTCATTCACTTGTCACATCCTGAGTGGAATCCCTGCTCAGTGCTAGGTGTTATAATGCTATTGAGCAAAAGGACAAGACACAGTCCTGTCCCCAAGAAGCTGGCTGCTGAAAGTCCCAATCTTTGCTTGTAGGCATCTTGACTTTCACCAGCTGCTCCCCTCATTGCTGCCTCAGTGTCTTTATCTGTACATACCAGCTGATGAAGATGGAGAATCAAAACGTCTCAGATTTGCCGAAGTCATGACCCATGGACGGGACTACGGAGTTATATTTTCTAAACATTCTAGGACATGTGTTCCTTTTAAATTTAAAACAGATAGAAAGGACATTTGCCAGGGCAGAAAAAGCTAGTTTTCCAGACAGTGATCATATTTGAGCTGGACTTCCAAGAAAGTGGAGCCCAAAGGTATTACCTTCCTGGAAGTTCTAGGCTGAGGACCCCCTGCCTTTGGGGCCGAATCCAAAGCAGCGCCCCCATCAGGCAGGTGCGAGCCTGCTCTTCCGTGGGCTTTGGGGGTTGGGGGTGGGGGTTGGGGCTCCGGAGCTGAGTCCCACCGGGAGGTTTGTCTGGGAAAGAATCTCTGGGTTCAGAATCCTATCTTGGTCTCTGTGCTTGTTTTTGCACATGGATCTTCTCTTTGTGCATCTGGTCAATAGTTTATTCCCAAGAATGTGAAGTCATTGTTGGCCAGAGAACTTCGGCCCTTGGAATGTGGTCTTTAACTCCTGCGTGAGTGTCTGGTTGTCTGGATGCCTCGTGTCCGTGGCACCCCTAGGGGTCGCCTCCAAGCAGGCAGGTGTCAGAGATAGGACCCCGGGTGGATCAGGGGACGCAAGAAAGGATGCTTCCAGGGTTTTCTGCCCTGGTGTCACACCTTGTAAATGTGATCTTCATCTGTTTCCTGTGCTGCCAGGGGGCCTTCAGTGGTCTTTTTTCCTGCCTTTCAAGCCCTTCTTCTCTCCACTCCCCAGGACCAGTCAGGGTGCCTTCAGGGAAGGGGCGATGTGCTTGTTTTCCATGGAGCCATCAGAACAATCTCCCCGGGAGCTTCTGGAAGGCTCCAGGCCCCTGGTGGCACTTGCCAGGGGCTGAGCTTTCAGACCCCCGGGGACACACATGTCTTCTAGGTGCATGTCACCATCTTGGAGGGCAACTGCTCAGAATGTGAAGTGCTTAGCGCCCCCTACTGTCCTGGGGTGTGGCAGTGGTGGGATGATCTCGTCCATCCTGCGGGGCTCTGATTCCCTCCGACACACAGCCTTCACCCCTGTATGTGCAGGAGGGAACCCCTGGTGGGGGAGGGTGGCCTCTCTACCCACTGGCAGTGCCTTGGAGGCTGGGACGGTGGTTTTCACCATCTTTACAGCAAGCCCTCCCCCCAGGCACTCAGCACGCAAAAGACACAAACTGTGGCCTGCCGTTGGTTGAGGCTTAGCGGTCTGTGGGTTCTCGGTCAGGGCTGATGAGGGAGGCAGTTAGGAATATGCTCCTGCTGTGTACAAACCACCCACGGCAGGTGGCAGACAACAAAAGCGTGTTAGTACGCTTATGGCTGCTGCGAGACAGCAATTGAAATATGCTCCACAGAGGATGGCTGGTCCCTGCTCCACGGCATCTGAGGTCTCACTTGGGGAGGCTAGAATGCCGGAGGGGGTCCCCAGCACCGGGAGCTGGCTTCTTCGCGCATGTGACTTGTGCCTGGGCTGAGAGGACGTGGAAATTGCTTTGGGGGGGGGGCGGGGTTTCTCCCTGAGCATCCACACGTGGCTTCTTCCAGCGACTTGAGCTTCCTCCCAGCATGTGGCCCCAGGGTCACACCAGACTTCTGACCTGGAGACTGAGAGCCCCAAGAATGAGTGTTCTGGTCCTTTTTTACCTGCCGTGGAGGCCACAGGAAGCCCTTTCCATCATCTCCGACAGGTCAGAGCAGTCACGACCGCTCCAGAGTCCAGGGAGAAGGGTCTACCCGCTGGTGGAATGAATGTCACAGCATTTGGGGCCACGCTGTAAAGCTGCCCCAGATCCCACCTGCATGAAGACTCCCCCTCACTCTCAGAGCCAGGGAGGTGATGGGGGGCAGGGGAGGGAAAGCTGAGGCAGTCCTCTGGCCCTGGAAAGCTGTGGTAAGTAAAAAAAAAAGGCGTTCCTGTTGTGGCTCATGGGTAACGAACTGGACTAGTATCCATGAGGACACAGGTTTGATCCCTGGCCTGGTTCAGTGGGTTAGGGATCCAGCGTTGCTGTGAGCTGGAAGGGAGGTGGCAGACTCAGCTCGAATCTGGTGTGGCTGTGACTGTGGTGTCGGCCAGCAGCTGCAGCTCTCATTTGACACTTAGCTTGGGAACTTGCGTATTCTGCGAGTGTGGCCCTAAAAAGCAAAAAATAAAAAATAAAAAATAAAAAAAAAGACAGAAGAAAAAGAAAAGAAAAATTGTTAGCTTCCAGGGCCCCAACCCTGAATTCCCCGAGCTGCCTTGTCCACTTCTAGGTGGGAGTAGCTGCAAGGGCTCCAGGGTTGTCATTGCACAGTGCCCCCCACCAGGGCATCTGCTCTGGGTCTGGGCGCAGGGGCTGCCATCGCCCTCTGAGCACAAGGCTCAGGCCTCCGTTCATGTCATCCTAGGAACAGTGGAGAACTTTCACTCAAGACTTCCTACGGGAAGCTCTGTCTAGTCCCCTGAGGTCCATAGTTCACATGATGTCTCTGTGGTTTGGCACCTGGCTTCTCGCAGGGACTTCCCGGGGGCAGCGTGGACTCCGTGCGTGACCAGGGCCTGCAGGTTTCATTGGGGTGCCCCTCCCCCATCCCGGGGGACTCGGGGGTGGCTGGAGAAGGGGCCCTTGCACCGGCCTGGAGGAAGGTTGTGTTTGTTTGGTCTTTTATCTGATGCTCCGTGGGAGGTTTCGGTGTCCAGTTGGGGAGAGTGGTGGGTGTCTGGGAAGTGTAGCAGCAATGACCTTCACCCCGCCAGCCTGACTTGAAATGTGTTAGAGATAAACTTTATCATCTGCGCCTCATCCCGGCTGCCGAGGTGCTTGAGATGAACACACCGAGGCTGATGGCAGGAGCATTTTTTAAAACACAAATAATCGTTTAGGTCCCTCAGTTTTCCCAGCTCGGCTTGGCCATGTGGTCAGACACGGGTGCCCATGAAAAAGCATTTTCCCGTTGGAAGGATGGATCCAGGAATGTTCTCGGTGGGAGCAGCTTGAGGTAGGACGGAATCTTCACTCATGATTCATGCTTGCAACTTGACCGTCCCAGGAGAGGCAGCCGATTTGGGGGCTGGAAAATCGAGGCCGATTCTAAGTTGTGCCTCAAGCAGCTTTCAGAGCTCAGAAGCCTCCTCCAGCCTCTGGAGTCTTAAGTCTGTGGCCTGCTAGGGACAAGGCTTGAAGTTTCGTGAAGAAATAAATACCTGACTATGTTATTCTTAAAAGGGTTCATTTGTGGAGTTCCCATTGTGGCTCAGTGGGCTAAGAACCTGACTCGTATCTGTGAGGATGTGGGTTTGATCCCTGGCTTTGCTCAGTGGATTAAGAATCTGGCATTGCAGCAAGCTGTGGTGTAGGTCGCAGATGTGGCTCGGATCTGGCGTTATGGTGGCTGTGGTGTAGGCTGGCAGCTGCAGCTCCTATTCGACCCCTAGCTGCAGGTGCAGCTCTAAAAGGACAAAAAAAAAAAAAAAGAAAGAAAGGCCGAGAGAGAGTTCATTTGTAGTTTGAGGGTAATCCAAGATTAAAAATGGGGAGATGAAATCCAGAGGGGATGTGAGGCAAACAGAGGCAGGGGACAAGCGGGGAGGGGACGAGGGAGGAGACACAGCAGGGGGGATAAATGGCCCATAAACAAAGACGCATTGTTTATTTCTTTGTGAATCAAACATTCAATTCCGATCTGTCCAGGTGCAAGGAATAGGGGTGCACTTGTCTCGGTCACAGCAGCCCTTACAGAAACTGTACGAAGAACTGTAAATAACACCCCCTCTTCCTTCCCAGCGCCCCTCGCCTCAGAGCGCTTCCTGCAGCATCTGGAGTGAGGCTTTGGCAAAGCTACCCTCCTAACAGAATGTGTGCCAACTGCAGATCAGGAAGCCTGTTGGTAACAGCAGGCAGCAGCAGATAAGATCATCACACCCCGGGCAGCCCTGCGCGCTCATCCTCCCACTTTGCTGCCTGGTTCCCACACATCTGGAGCTGCAACTGCTTTATTTATTGGATTTTTGGCTGCAGCCCAGAGATGGGCCCCTCAGGCAGCGGAGGCCTGAGCCTGCAGGTAGGATTTACCACCTGCAAAAACTGGGGAGAAGAGAGGGCCTCTCACACCTGTGTGAGAAAACAAGTTCCCAGGTGTGAAAGAAGTTCGAAACTGCTGGTTGAGGAACGGCGCACTTCTCCGTAGTCTTGGGGTTTCAGCTAGAAAGGTCTATTGCCATCCTCTCTGCTGGGCTGTGGGCAACATCTCCGCGTTTCTGGGAGTTTCCCGCCCAGGGAGGAGCTGGATAACGGAGGGCCGCCTCAGTACCAACCTTGTGGGTGGGGCTCACGGTTCGCCCTGGCCAAGGTGCAGGCAGGTTGAAGAGGGCAACTGTGTTTCCATCATCCAACAGGCTTATGGCAGCGGCAGAAAAAGGATGCTGGGAGCCCATGGCCTGTCCTGGAGGCTGAGGGCTGCAGGGGGGACCAGCCAGGCTGACTTTCTCAGACGCGGGGTGGAGGATGGAGGGCGCGCCCTGCCCCCCGAGATGTGTGAGCGGGACCATCTCAGCACTGTCAGCAGTGGCCGGGTTTAGCTTCTGCAGGGCCAAGCCCAGGGGACCTTGTCATCCCTGGACCGGTTCCTACCCCCTGACACTCCCAAGGCAGGCAGGATTCCTCCGACTTTCTCCGTGTTTTGATTTTGGCATCTGCCTTTGATCAACCGAACGCCCACTACCCTCTCCTGCCGCTGCTGGCTGCTCTGCTCTGGATGGTTCTGCTTCAGCTTCCAGCCTTCGAGGTGGAGAAGTTTGTTTTTTTTTTTTTTTAAATCTTCACATTAAAAAAAAAAAAAATGATGGATTTAATAACTTCCCAGCTTAAATGTTATTTATTTCTAAGGCCTCTGAGTAGCCCGATGTGACAGAACGCCTAGGAAAATGGCCCAGATGAATTGGCAACCCTTGTGCTTCCTGCTTTCAAAGGTCCTCGGTGTCTGCAGAGGGGACATTACTCAGCTCTTCTGAACACAGGCCCTCTCCCCTCGGGAAACAGCAGTCTCCCAGCAGCGGGGCCGCGTCTGACTCACTGGCGCCTGCTTCTTTCTACTTTGGCGCGCGGGGCCTCAGCGGACCCCAGCCTGTGAATAACTGCTGGGGACGGCTGTCCTCTCACCCCGTGCCCCTGGCTTCAGTGCAGGCAGTCTTGGATGACACAGAAGGACACCTGCAGCCATAAAGAGCTGGGTGCCTGATGTTGCACTAAAGGCATGGGTTTGGGGTTCTGTGGATGGTTACTTCCGAAGGTGGGACCCCAAGTCCTGGCCAGTCCTTATGCCCTTTTGAAATGCAGCTCTGTCCTTCCTGTCATCTGAAGGGAGCCCCTCGCCTTTCTCTCCTCGAGACCGGGGTGGCGCTTTGACCTGCTTCGGCCAATAGAAAGAGCCGTGTTTTTTCACCTCCAAAGCTGGGCCCAAGGAGGTTCTTTTCCTTGAGGCCACAGGCCTGGGGAGCAGGGGCCAGCCGTGGACACCTCTCACGTGTGAGCAGCTCTGGTTCCTGTGTGCTTCTCGTGAATGGATCCCCCGCAGGAAGACTTTTCCAGATTTGCAGGCTCAAATTGGACACTTTACAGGTTGGCTTCAGAGCCAGCATTCTCAATCTCTGGAAAAGAAGGAATCATAATCCTTTGATAATATTTTCCTAAGAGCAATAAATCCTGTGTCCTCGTTTGTGTCCAAGTGCATTCGACTGGCTTTTGCAGCAATAGCTCAGCTTCGCACTCACTAGCAATGTGGCTGCGGGCACATCTTTTAGCCTCTCAGGCTTCTGACCTGTAAAAGCAAAAGATGGCATCGTCTGTGCCTCGAGATCACTGCTACCCAGGAAGCACTGGGCAGAGGTGTGGCACTAACTGCCCGGCCTCTCTTCTAGGGCTGTCTCCCCCAGGCCCCCCGCCCCCCCGGTTGGTCTGTCACTTCTCAGGGCTTGTTCCATTTTCTGGACCCGATATGTCTTGGACTACGATGTACTTTCGTGTATCAAAATTCAACTCTGCGGTCACGTTCTTCGGCGGCTCCTGGGTTCTGAGACCTGCCTTCCAGGCCGAATCCCTGCTGCCTCCTTTCCCCTCCCGCTTTCCCGGGGCGGTTCTGGGGGCAGCCCCGCCCACTCTATTCATCTGGCCTTTGAAGCCGAGACCCAGACACCCCTCAGCGGGACCGTCCTTTGCCTTCTTTCTAGACAGAGGATCGGCCATGCGGAGTCATTCATTTCTTGCCAAAATCTTCTCCTTGTGTGTTTCTGGCCAAGGTCAAGGGGGAAAGAACGGGAACATCCTGGAAAAGAGCGCTTCTCTCAGTTCTGTATGATCATGAGCTCACGAGGTGTGTCCTTAGTCCAGCGACACGCTCCCTAAGAAAGACCTTCGGTAAAAGGTCCATCCTCTTTCTCTCCCAGCCCCTGCCCCTCCCCAGGCCTGCCGAGGCCTCCTCTCTGCTGCACATCTGCCTGTCGGCTCCACAGCAGGCTCACAACCTGCTTCTGCTCTTTGCTTCTTCCCCGCCACTGATACGTGTTCTCAGGAAGGGCTCCTGGGAATCCGTGTCTACGCAGCTGTAAACCACCGCTACCAGGGTTCGAGCGGTGAGTATGAATTACGATGGGGGTAAGGCTTGCGGTCCAAGGAATAAATCTCTAACTGCAGAAGATCTTTTACCACCAGAGAGTCTCGTAGGCCTCTTCTCCCTCTCTTTTGGCCCTGCCTGAGGCATGCAGCGGTTCCCAAGCCAGGGATGGAACCTGAGCCTTGTCGGTACCTATTTTACGCAGAGTCGTTCCGAGTCTCCTAATTTGTCCCTCGCTACCACGGTTCCCACGTTGGTAAGCACACGTTTGATTTTGAAATCCGTGAACCTGTTTCGATTCTGCAAATAATTTCATTTGTATCCTTTTTACGTTTATTTATTTACTGATTTTGCTTTTCGAAGCCGCACCCGCAGCATATGGAGGTTCCCAGGCTAGGGGTCCCATCGGAGCTACAGTTGCCAGCCTGGATCGTTTGCTAAGGGCAGAGGTCCCAAGAGGAGGGTGGGGCACGCTGGGCAGGGCCTCGTGGAGACGCGCCAGGGTCAATGGGAGGCAGAGAGAGCCAGGAAAAATAGAGCCTTAGGTTCACTGTCCGTGGGAAGGAAGACGCGTGGCAAAGCGGTACCCAGGCTTGGGGCTGACTAGTTTAAATCATGTCCGAAGGCTCTGGAATGTGGGAGCTGTTCCTCGTTTTCCGGTCCCTGGCCCTGGGGCGGTTAGGACAGGGGCATGCGGCCAGGGCCGAGAAAGCCCAGGAGAGGGGGTAGGAGGCTGTGGCTTCTGGATTGGCCAGTTGGCACATGAATGGCACCCTTGCTGCCATGTCTGGGAATGTTCTATGTCTAGGAACAGGCCAGCCCTGGGAAGGGCAATTCTCCAGAGTCAGCAGGCCCCAGATGGCACAACAGCAGAAACCCACGGTTAATACTGAGGGTGGGACAGGAAGCACGTCTGCGGTGAATGTGACAGTGCTGTCCCCCGCGCCCTGCGGGACCCAAGTGGTCCCCTGTGAACTGCCAATCATACGGTGGGCTATTTGGGGAATTTAGCCTTGAACAAAACTCCAAAGTGTCACGGGGCCCAAGTGAGACGGTAAGACTTCCTCTTAAAGATCACAGGGAAGGGTCCCCACATATCAGCCGCGGGCCCCTGCCCTGGGGTGACCAGCCATCCTAGGGCCTGCCCCCCTTGCTCTCTGCTGGTCCTCAGGGCAGAGAGGACTGTGGAACAGGAGCAGCACACACGGCCCGCAGGGTGGGGCCCCCGTGGCGACGTCTGCGCTCTGCTCCTTGGTGCCACCCAGCCCTCTGCGGGAGTGCCAGGGTTTGGATGGAGCCCTGTCCCACGGCAGTGGGTGTGTGTGCAAGGCTGGGAGGGGTTTAGAGCCTGATCGCGATGATTCTTCCCGTCCAGGGAGATGCAGCAGGGGTGCTAAGGGGGGAGTGGGGAGAAGACGGGGCCCTGGCCCGAGGGCAGCTAGTGCCACATCGCAGATTTCCAAGCCTAGAGGATCAAACCTGCGACTGGCTGTTTGAGGCCCTCGTGGCATTTGTCGTCTGACTTTGAGCCTTTTTCCTGTCTTTTATCAGCCTTCTTCATTGTGTGGGACAGGGAGAGAGAGAACGGATGAAAAATGTACATCCTGGCATTTCGATTGCAAAGCTGACTAGAAAGAGCTGGGTTTTTGGTGAAGTCTGATGTTCTGTATTTTTCATCCTACAGAATCAGGAAAGTTTTGCCAGGCTGGGTAATTCCAGAACTGAAGGAGGAGGGGACCCAAAGAGGCCCTGGAGCTCCCTTTATCCACTTCATTTGCAGAAGGGTAGGGCCCTCTGCAGGTGCTCTGGCCACATTGCATCGTCTGTCTGCCCTGGGCCCTAGGTCAGGGCCACCTGATCACATGTGGGGCCTCCTGCTTCCTTGGAGGCTGGTCCCAGGCCTGACACTTGGAAGACATTCAAAAACTGTTTGTTGGAGTTCCTGTTGTGGCGCAGTGGTTAACGAATCCGACTAGGAACTATGAGGTTGCGGGTTCGATCCCTGGCCTCACTCAGTGGGTTAAGGATCCCACATTGCCATGAGGTGTGGGGTAGGTCGCAGACACAGCCCGGATCCTGTGTTGCTGTGGCTGTGGAGTAGGCCGGCAGCAACAGCTCCGATTAGACCCCTAGCTTGAGAACCTTCATATGCCAAGGGGGTGGCCCTAAAAAGACAACAAACAAACAAACAAACAAACAAAAAACCCCAAAACCATTTGTTGAATGACTGCACATGTGAACGAATGACTTGTTAGCCAAGCTCACAATTTTGCCCGCGGCAGAGCTCAAAGCAGAGGCCAGACCTTCTCATTCCACGTACAGCATCCCTTCCTTATGCACACGGCCTCGGCCGTATTTCATTTGATTAAACTTGGACGTTGCTCTGGGGTGAAGATTTATGAGACACCATCTTCGACTTCCTTCCTGGGGAGCAAAGGTGGCCCTTAAAATAGGGTTAGTGAAACCCTCGTGTCTGAGACTAGCTCTGACCTAACGCAGAGCCCTGGGTTCGAGGCCCCTCCCTGCCATTTCCGGCTGGTTACCTTGGGGCAAACCATTTAACCTTGCTGAGGTTAAGAGAAACGGAGGGTTAGGGTTGGCTTAGGGTTTTCCACCTGCGAAGAGGGAGGGTGGTTCTGATCTTCCCACTCCCCCAAGGGCGCCGCCAAGTCCAAGCACAGCCTTGGGTCTGCTTGTCCTTTGTAAGCACTGGTGTAGAGTCTACACAGATGTTAAGAGCCTCAAGGGGCAGATGCAGGATGGGGAACTGGGGCTGAGTTGCCCTCAGCAAGGCAGCCACCGTGCTCTGGTGTGTCCTGTCCTGAAAGGCTTACGCAGCTGGCACACCCATGACGGTTGTGTCCAGGTTGGGCATGGTGGTGCATTGTTGTCACGTGGGGATGATGGGGGACAAGGGAACTCTATGGTGCTGGGTGGGGGTGGCCAGAGGAGGGGAGAGAGAAGGGGAGCAGACCGGCCAGAGCATCCCTGAGGGCAGCCCGAGGGCTCCGTGCCCATCCAGGGGTGGGGAGCCCATGGTGGGCATGGGGACAAAGCCGGCCTCTCCCAGGATGCTGGACAGCGAGCAGGGGTTAGCCCCCAAGGCTTCTTCTTCTGCAGGGGGCATCGGCTGTATTGGTGAAAGCTGGTAAGATGCGGCTCGTTGGCCAAGAAATCACACGTTCAAGAAAAAGCGTATCCAGCAAGACATTAAACATGGACAGTAGGTTTTTGCCTCTTTTCCAACAGCCTACATGTTAAAAAAAAAAAAAATAGGCCAATTAGTCAATATGGTTAAAAAAAAAGAAAAAAAGAATCCGGCACCCCTGATGTTGGAATTAATACAGACCCGACAATGGACCGTTGTTGTCTGAACACTGAACTTCTTAGCTGGTTCCTTTGTCAAGTTGTTGGCACAACAGGTGTCTGAGTGGAGGAACCTTAACTTGGGAATCTCTCTGAGCCACCGCCAAACAGTAGAGCTGCGGACCAGGCCCTTCGGAGGCTCCAGCATCGTGCTGCTGAACGTGGGCCGTGGGGTCCGGGCATGGAGACAGGGAGGGGCGCCTGGCACAGCCCCGTTCTGGTCCCGGCAGGCTGCAGATCGACCAGAGAAACACCCACGAACCATCTGTAGGTGGTCAGCGGAAGCCGGCCAACCCTCGGAGGGCGAGGGCGAGGGCAAGTGCGAGGGCTTTCATTTCAATCAACGTTGCACCGCATTTATTGAGGAAGAGAAGAAGGCTGCAGAGCAGGAGTGTTCGATCCAGCTGTCGGCCCGTCGGGAGAAGGACAGGAAATCTTTGAAATAACAATTGTGCATACACACGATGGTTTTTCTCTCTCGAGCCTGAATTTACAATAATAAATGTCACCTTCCTTTGGGTATCATCTCCCCTGATTATAAAACAATGTAAAGCCTGACTCTCATTAGAACAGGGTCAGTGACCCTTTGACAAAAGCAGAAAAACACTGAGTTACGGATGATTTGAAAAGAAATAAAGCTTTATTTTCTATACATTTTGCCACGATCTGCTAATTTTTCACTGGAATTGAATAATGTTATGACAGGATGAAGGTAGGAAAGAGCTTTTGTGATCTCAACCCTGCTGAACAAACAGATTCTCAGAAATATTTGTCGTTAGCGCCTTGGTCTTCAACAGTATTAAACCTGCCTCTAAAAACAGGTTTTCAGCTCTTGCCTTTGTTAATCCATTCGTCTGTTTATAACCAGGACCAAAAAGGCCTCAGCCCGATATCAGACTACTTCTCAACTGGTGGATTTAGCTAAGTTAATGAGGTGTAATTTAATCATGTTTTCTTTCTCTCTCTTTTTTTTTTATTATGTTAAAAAAAAGGGATATGGAAGTTTCCAGGCTAGTTGTCGAATCTGAGCTGCAGCTGAGGCCTCTGTCATATCCACTCAATGCCGGATCCGAGCCACATCTGTGACTTGTGCTGAAGCTTGCAGCAACGCTGGATCCTTAACCCACCGAGCGAGGCCAGGGATTGAACCCATATCCTCACAGAGACAACATTAGGTAAACTTAACCTGCTGAGCCGCAATGAGAACTCCAATGTTTTCTTTTTATATTTTATTTATTTTGTTTTATTTTTTGTTGTTTGTCTTTTTAGGGCCGCACCCATGGTGTATGGAGGTTCCCAGGCTAGGGGTCGAATCAGCGCTGCAGCTGCTGGCCTACACCACAGCCACAGCAACGCCAGATCGGAGCCACATCTGTGACCTACCCCACAGCTCACGGCAATGACGGATCCTTAACCCACTGAGCGAGGCCAGGGATCAAACCTGTGTCCAAGGATGATAAAGTAATTCTAGCATGCATATTAAAACATCAAATTGGGAAGAAACAGTGGCCTCCCTCCCTCTCTGTCTCTTTTCTTCCTCGGGGGCACCCAGGTTTTCTTTGGGGACATCAGCTGTGGGGCTCTCAGCTCAGGACTAGGTTTTGATTGGAGAAAGCCCATCCGTACAGGTGGAGGGGTACGTTTTCCAAAGACGGTTGTTCTTACGGAAGTTCTCCTATTCTTTGCTACTCTTCCATCAAAAGCTAGCACCCAGGCACTCTCCTCTGGAATCTGGGTGGGTTTTTGTAACTGTTTCACCCAGAGCACAGGGGGAAGTGACACTGCGTGATGTCCGAGGTTAGATCACAGCAATGTGTGAACTGAAGTTTGGGCCTTGCCATCAGCCTCGACGTGGAGGGAAACCCGAGCCACCGCAGCTGCGGACCACAGCACCCTGAGCAGAGCTCGGGTGGAGACCAGGAGGGAGGCGCTCCGGGCTCTGGACAACTGGAAGAACAGGTCTTCAGAGAGTTAGATATTTTCAGAAGATCTTATGAGCCCAACCTTTGCATCTCCTCCCATCTAGAAAGACACTCAACTCTTTCAGTGGTGACTGACCTCTGTCACTAGACGTCACCTTCAGGAGACCAGCAGCAAACCTCTGTGACCTGTGTGCCTGGCTGCAGGCCCCCCCACTTCCCCTTTAGGACTTAGAGCTCCATCTTCCCCCTTCCTCTACGGGGCAGTAGTTCAGAGCTATCTAAGTACTGCCTCCTGGGCTGCGGGGAAGTGGACAAAACAGAAGGTGTCAAGGTCATGGGTGAGAACGGCCACTCCCAAGGGTGGGCCGGGGAGCCCTGGGGGACTCAGGGAAGAAACAAAGAAAGCTGGCCCCCAGCTGGGAGCCTATCAAAGGAGGGATTGCAGGAAGCCCAGACCTTCACTGCTTTCCCTTGAAACTGGCTTTCTGTAAATCTTTTTCTGTACATCTGGTTACCTGTAAATCTTTTGTTCCTACTACCTTTCCTTTTTTGCCAACTCATATATCCTAGCTCCCCTGAGATGCTGTCTCCCGGGCTTAAGTCCTAATTTCATCCCAAATAAAACTTAACGCTCAACTTTCAGACTGTGCATCTTTTTAGTTGACAAATGCTAAACGCACATGCATTGTTCTCCTGGGACCCTGCCATTCACGCTGGCTGGTGGTTCTGAGACCTCCATGCTGTAGGGAAGCCCAGACTGGCCCAGCTGGAGAGACCACCCAGAGAGGCTCTAGGACTACATCAAGAGAGCCAGCTCCCTGCACACCAGCCCTCTCTCACGGGTCCAACTCCCAGCACCACGTGGCACCCCCACCTCCCACTGTTCCAGCTCCCAACACTATCTGACTGCAAATCTCTGAGCGGCCCCAGCCAGAGTCACCTGATTGAGTTTCCTCACATTCTGAAACCACAAACCATAAGGTGGTTGTTGTCTCAAGTGTTGGAGTGGTTTGCTCTGCAGTGGCAGAGAGCCACCACCATATGTCCCATCGTTTTGGCTGCAGTGATTGTTGTGAAACCAAGCAGGACTTTGTGGGGCACCGGGGCACATAAGCCTTTCTGTGTCCCGATTTCTTATTTTTAGGGAATAAGCTTCAGCCTCCAGGACCCTCCCTCAGTTCTAGAAGACAGGTTACAAAAGTTGCTGATCAGGGAAGGAAGGGGATGCAGAGACGGGGGAGGAGCCATGGTGCAGCCTTAGGGCAGGTGCTGGTCCCTCCTCAAGGAAAATACAGAACAATAGCTTTGAGCTCTTCGGCAGAACTAAACCCCCCGGCAAATGAACGGGAGAGGAGGACCACCAGAACCCGTCCTGGGGCCCCGAAACACCAACTTTAAAAAAAACAAAAGCTTGCATCTACCCTGATCCTTGTCTGTGGCCCCATTTTCCACCCCAAACTATCGAACCACTTCCTATTCTCTCCCAATGGAGGGAGGGCCGTCTTTAGGGCATTAGCCTGCTGCGGTTTCCTTTGCCTGGCAAAGCAATAAAGATTTTTCTTTTTCTCCTTCGCCCCAAACTCTGTTTCTGTGTTTCTATTCAGCACTGGTGGACAGAGGCCGAGTTTGGGCAGCAACTGTAGGATGGTCATTTGATTCAGTGCAGAGTTTCATCAGTGCCAGCCTTCCGCTGTGTGCTGGGGATGCTGGAGCACAGATACGGTCTTCTCCTCTGGGCCAGGTGGCAGGAGTGCACAGGTCCAGCAAGATGCTGCAGCCTTCGGCCTGTGGCCAGAAGAGAGAGCCTGCAGGTGAAACCGACCCACAAAACAGGCCGAGCAGAGGGAGGGATCATGAATTATCGAGCCCTGAATCAAGCTGTACCTGAAGCTACCATTTGACTTACTCCTTAGGCACTGGAAGTCATCTATAGTCAAAAAATGCTGGAATTGTGAGTCCGTCTAGCTTGCAGAATTCAATACCCCGTATGATACCTGAATCTTGCCTATTTTATTTCTCATCCATGACCAGCCAGACATTAGAAAATCTTCAATGACAAGAAGCCCACGACCATCTGGAGCATCAATTTCATTCCCAAACAGCTTTAACTGTGGAGCCAAAATCTGTGTCTCAGCAACAGTCTCCATGGGGCAAACTGCGAACGTCAAAGAAAGCTATTTATGTGTAAGAAGAAGAGGAACTGGCAGCAAGTTCCTTAAGAAAGAATTTTACGATATTCAAACCGCCAGGATGGTGGGCTGGTGGCTGTCGTAGCCAGATTAGCAACTGGTTGGTCACTTTCTACTTAAAGGCCATTGACTCATTGGTCAACCTAAATCAGCATCCGGTGACAATGACTGAAGCCAACAAGATAATATTTTAAAGAGATAAACATAGCTTTCTGCCCTTCAGTCTTCTCAAAATCAACTGTTTAAGTAGAAGAGAAATAAAAAGCAACGGAGTTCAGAGGTAACACATACAAAAAGATGTAGAAACTTCACTTGTCAAAAAAGGCTTGATGAAAGCCGAGGGCTATGTACCTATTTTAAAAGTTCATGTGATCACAGGTTGCAATGGCAGAAACACAAAGTCCAAAATAGGGCTGGTAATTCTCTTTTTCTCTATGCTGGTCAGACTCACCCAAGGAGAACAATGCTTGCTTTGTGGACGCCATGTGCTAAGACAGAAATTGATGGAGCGGTACATACTTAGAAGCCGCTGGGGGATGGGGAGAAAACTTGAAACCTTATCATAAGAGGAATGGTTAAAGGCTATGGATGTTTGCCTGGAAAGGACTCTATATAACATCTGGGTTTCTGGAAAGTCTGATAAAGTCACTATTTTATCCTTTGGGGGGAAGAACACTGGGGAAAGATACACAATCACCTGCCAAGTGAGAATTTTAAAGCTACAGCTTCTGACATATCTCTGCCTTCATCTGCAGGATTGGGAACTCCTTGAGATACTGGTGGGAGCTCCAGAACTGTTCCCCAGAAAAAAAATCCCAGAAACTAAGTAATTTGCAAAATTTTCAGGTTTATGGATTTCTCTGAGATCCACGCATGCCATAGGGAGAAATCCTGTCCATACCCGCCTCTTTTCTCTTCTCCACAGAAGCAAATATTATAAAGCTTTTGCTTGAAATTGCTAAGAGTGAATGAGTTTATTTTACTTTCTCACCTTCTGAGCAATGCAAAGACCATATAAAGCCTTCTCTTTTCCTGGCCCTTTTCTTTCATCCTTTCCTTAATATATTTTTCATTTCCATCTCTCTTTCTGGTCCCTTCTCGCCCACCTCTCCTTCTTCAACAAGGAAAGAAAGCAGGGATGTGGTGGCAGTGCCACGGAGGCTGCGGAGCACAGCCAGAGGGAAGTTGGGACTGGCCAGGGGCTCTTCATGTTTCTTCCCTGACCTCTGACCCCCTCCTTCTTCTGTCCATATGCCCTATGCCCTCTGCTGGGTCCTGTCTTCACCCCCAAGTTGTGAAGATTCTGAGACACTCAGGAGCTTCTGTGCCAGAGCCATGCTGACTTCACCATGTGAGGGGTGGGAGTTATCCATGTTGGTCTTTTTAAGACAAAATCCTGAGCTTTGATAAAATGTTAAGATTTCAGGGAGTTCCCATCGTGGCGCAGTGTAACGAATCCAACTAGGAACCATGAGGTTGCAGGTTCGGTCCCTGCCCTTGCTCAGTGGGTTAACGATCCGGCGTTGCCGTGAGCTGTGGTGTAGGTTGCAGACGCGGCTCGGATCCTGCGTTGCTGTGGCTCTGGCGTAGGCCGGTGGCTACAGCTCCGATTCAACCCCTAGCCTGGGAACCTCCATATGCCGCGGGAGCGGCCCAAGAAATAGCAACAACAACAACAACAACAACAAAAGACAAAAGACAAAAAGACAAAAAAAAAAAAAAAAAAAGATTTCAATAACTATTTTTACATTAACTTGAATTGTAAGTTACTTAATTTTTTGTCTGCTCTCTACAAATTGATTATGAATGTCTCATGTCACATCACCGCTGTGCGTTTTTATGGGAAATGGTAACATGGCTGATTTTACTGGTTCTGCTTTGGGTGAACTCTTGGCATGTACTGCTCACAGAACACAAGATGGTACCAGGAGTGCCTGCTCTGGCACAGCAGGTTAATGACCTGGCTTGTCTCTGTGGAGGTGCTGGTTCTATCCCCCACCCAGTGCAGTGGGTTAAGGATCTGGTGTTACAGCAGCTGTGGCATAGGGCCAGACTCAACCCCGGGCCTGGGAACTTTCATATGCTGCAAGTGCAGCCAAAAGGCAAGGAAAAAAAAAAATAATGCCAGGTGTATATCCCAAGGAAAGGAAACCAGGGTCTTGGCGAAGCAGTCGCACCCTCACATTCATTGTAGGGTTATTCACAATAGCCTGGAAACAACTTAAGACCTGGAAACTACCTAAGCATCCATCACAGACAAATGGATAAAGAAGATGTATATTATATATATATATACATGTGATGTATGTGTTTATATAAATGGACTGTTACTCAGCCAGGAAAAGAAGGAAATCCTGCTATTTAGGACAGCATAGATGGACCTGGAGGGCATTATGTTACAGGTAAAATAAGCCAGAGAAAGACAAATCCTGTATGATCTCACCTGTGGAATCTGAAAAGGCTGGACTCACAGAATCAGTAGAGGGGCGGTTAGCAGGGGATGCGAGGCAGGAGACAGGGTGCAAACTTCTAGTTCGTAGTAAGTGCCAGGGGATCCAATGGGCAGCAGAGTGATTGAGGTTGATAAGATGTATGATACACCTGAGACTTGTTAAGAGAGTAGATCTTTTTTGAAACTTTTGTTGAAGTACAGTTGATTTATAACGGTGTGTTAATTTCTGCTGTATAGCAAAGTGATTCAGTGATGCATATAGATATTATTTTTCATACTCTATTTCGTTATGGTTAATGATAAGATATTGAAAACAGTTCCCTGTGCTATACAGTAAGACCTGGGGGTTTATCCATCCTAGATACACTAGTTTGCATCTGCTAATCCCAAACTCCCCGTCCTTTTTTCACCACCGACCCTCCCCCCTTGGCAACCACAAGTCAGCTAAGAGAGTAAACTTCAGTGTTCTCACCACACAAAGGAACCGGTACTCGTGTGATGTCATGGAGATGTTAGTTGGCACTATAGTGTCACACACTTCACACCACACAAGCACATGAGGTCAACACGCAGTTCACCTTAGCCTTGTACTGTGACATGTCAATTGCATCTCACTAAAGCTGGAACCAAAAAAAAAGGAAGAAAAAAGATAACATCTGCTGATGAGCTCCTGGATAGCTGAGAGTTAATTAATAATCTTAGGAAATGAGGAGTTCTTGTTGTGGCTCAGCGGAAACGAATCCGACTAGTATCCAGGAGGACGCAGGTTGGATCCCTAGCCTCACTCCGTGGGTGAAGGATCTGGTATTGCCGTGAGCTGTGGTGTAGGCTGCAGACACAGCTCGGATCTGGCGTTGCTGTGACTGTGGCATAGGCCAGCGGCCACAGCTCCGATTAGATCCTTTGCCTGGGAACCTCCATATGCCGCTGCAGGTGCAGCCCTAAAAGACAAAAACCCCCCAAAACCACCACCAACAAAATAATCTTAGGAAATGAGAGCACAGGCTGTGGAGTCAACTGCCAGACTGGAACTGAATTCCTGTGTCACTAGCTCCTATAACTGTGTCACCTTGGGTGAGCTCCTGGGCCTCTCAGGGTCCCTGTTTTCCTGTACATAAGATGGGAAGCATAATCTATAATGAGGCTTCATGAGGAGGAACTGAGATCATTTCTGTAAAAACTTAGCCCAGCCCCTGAAGCCCACACAACAAACGCTAGTGTTACTTTCCTGCATATGTTCTTTCCATGGGAGGCTCGACATGGTTTTAGCAGGAGGCACAATCTGTCTCAGACCCGGTTGTGTTGCAGGCCGGCCCCTTCTGCATTTTTTGGTCACAAAACAAAGGAATTAAGAGCTCCCCACCAGAAGGAGAAACTCATGGAAATCTTCAAAGCTCCAATCCCACGAACAGCCTTTACCAAACGGGAATTGGAATGACGGCGTTTATTCAGTTTATTTATTGCCAACTTCTGGATTTTCTTCATGTTCTGTCGCCTAGATGGGCCTGTTCCAATTTGTCTGGTTGTTTTAAATGCTGTGCAGCCTTCATGTCATTTATGAATATCAGGCGCCTTAAGCAAATACAGCGATCATTCCTCCCAGCCCCTCACCTTAAGTCTAATAAGGTCCATATTCCAGGTTCGCTTTCTCGCCGACACCAGGTGTCCAGCTCTGCTGGCCAAAAGCCTAAGTGACAGATATCCATCAGGGGACAGGGACCGTCACGTGGAGGCCGCACCCCCCGGGGGTCCAGGGCTTTATCTGATGAAAAGGCAGGACGTTCAGAGGTTTCCAGATCTGCAGGAGAAAATCCAACACAGTCTTTCCCATGAAAGGGAACCTGTAAAAACATCATTCATTTACAAAAGGAGAGAGTTTTGGCAAGGCTTTGAATGGAGATCGTGCTTTCTCTCTCTAACCTGTGGCTACGCCCCTGGCCTCTCGGATGGGCACGGAAAGAGCCCTGTCTGGAGGTGGCAGCACTGGCTCCATTTGGAATAAAACCCACACGGAGAAACGTACAGAGGAAACTATGTGGGCTCAGGAACTGGGTGTGTTTCAGACGTTAAGTCTGCAGAGAAAAATCTGTAGTCTTTCTTTTTTTTTTTTTTAAGAAAAACAAGCCCCTGGAAATGAACTTTCGAGAGATCGTTTATGCAGGAAATCTTCCCAGAAGGGAAAAAAAGAAACAGAGCTCAGAAACAATTCAAAGGATAACATCCTCTCCCCGCTGTACGAGCAGCGAAAGCGGGAGACAGAAGATGGCAAAGGAAAAGTCCCCCGAAGCTCAGATGGGGGCCCTGGGTGGGCTGTGCAAAAAGCCGGCGGGAACTGTTCCCGGTGCTGGTTTTCCTCGGTCGGTGTAACAACTTCTCTGTGCACAGAGAACCTTCTTGTGACCGGGAAGTCGACAGTAACGACGGTGCCCAGTGAGCTCTTTCGACTCTGATGTGCCATCTCTCTTGTCCTTCCCTCTGCTTTGTCCGCTTTGTGGACGCTCACACCTTCTTCTTCTTCTTCTTTTTTTTTTTTTTTTTTTTTTTTGTCTTTTTGCTATTTCTTGGGCCGCTCCCGCGGCATTTGGAGGTTCCCAGGCTAGGAGTCGAATCGGAGCTGTAGCCGCCGGCCTACAGCAACGCGGGATCCGAGCCGCGTCTGCAACCTACACCACAGCTCACGGCAACGCCGGATCCTTAACCCACTGAGCAAGGGCAGGGACCGAACCCGCAACCTCATGGTTCCTAGTCGGATTCGTTAACCACTGCGCCACAACGGGAACTCCCTTCTTCTTTGTTTAAATTGAAGTACAGTTGATTTACAAAATTGTGTTAGTTTCCGGTGTACAGCTAAGTGATTTCTTTGCACACTTTCGAAGCAGAAGGGAGAAGAGAGAATAGAATTGAAGAGGCAGGACAGGAGAGTGAGCTCAGGGCACATTCCAGGCCCTGGACCCTGGGGTCACACCTGTTACCACTGTCTCCGCTGCTCCCACGGAGGGGCAGAAAGGCTGAGGCCAAGGGCACAGGACAGCGGGGCTCTGATAAGCTGGGTGTTCCCTTCACCAGATGCAGGACTTCGGGTGAGGTTCTTAACTCGTGTTTGCTCCCATTTTCCCATTTTTTGAATGAAGATTCAAATGGTACCTTCTTCATAGGGGTGGTGTGAGCATCAGCTAGAGTCATAAAATCCGTGTTTCCGACCGTATTTTCATGACTGTCCCTGCTGCTCATCTCACAAGGAAAGTTTTTTAGAGATTTTGGTCCCAATGGCTTCCCCTTTGGAAATTCAGTCCCACAGATGTGCTGTGTCTCAGCGTGTACACTGGTTACATAGCTGGGTGCAGTGTCTTTTTGCTCTTCCCCCACCCTGTCCACCCCCACCCCCGCCCCCCACTCCCACTCCCAAGACTCATCATCTGCAGGGCTCAGGGCAGAAAAGAGAGGGCCCTTTCCTTTTTTTTTTAAACCCCAAAGACCAGGGGGTGGGACCCAGGGGTCTTCAGAGGACAATGTCTGCAGGTGCTACGCAAACCACCTGCAGAGGGAGATATGCTTCCGTAGCTGTGAGCCCATGACACGACCCGCTGCTGCAGCCACTGGGTCTTCCTTGGGTCTTGACCCACCTTGGGTGTCGGGCATGCGCCAGCCAGGCATCCTCAGCCCCTCTGGACCCCGCTGTGGGCGGCTGGGCTCCCCTCCCGGCCGGACCTGCAGGAGCCGCATGTTCTCTCAGGCCCGGTTTCCTCTCCTTGCTGCTAATCCAAGCAGCTGAGTGCCCCGTGGCCTTGAGACCAACCAGCCAGAATTAGAACCGGGTGATGAAGTGCCTGTCACAACTTGGTGCTGAAAACGAAGCTCCCAATGCGTTTGTTTAAATACAGAGACCAAAAGAGCCAAGTATCATAACACAGGCTGAAACATTTTTAAGAAACGTTTTTCTTGGAGTATAGCTGACTCACAACTTTGGGTTAGTGTCAGGTGTACAGCAGAGTGGATCCGCCACACACATGCACACATCCATTCCTTTTCAGATTCCTGTCCCATATAGGGCACTGCCAAGGATGGCACAGACTGCCCTGGGCTGGACGGTGGGTCCTCGTCACTCATCCAGTCCGTATACAGTGGTGTGTACACCACAGTCTCCACCTCCCACGGTATCCCTCCCCCCCGTGTTTCTCCTTTGGTAGCCATAAGTCTAGGAGGGAGCCCTAAGAGATTTCCAGAATCCCTCCTGGCAGAACCCCTCTTTTTTAGGGAGCTGTGGCGGCCACGCTGGGAGGTGAGAGGGAACAGAACAGAGAGGGTCTTGGAGAAGATGGGGGCTGTT
Source organism: Sus scrofa (assembly GCF_054392235.1). Lineage (NCBI taxonomy): Eukaryota > Metazoa > Chordata > Mammalia > Artiodactyla > Suidae > Sus > Sus scrofa. The sequence continues at coordinate 7,924,853 of NC_139383.1, forward strand.
AGGGCCTTGCTATGAGTTGAAAATAGTGTCTTTGCTCATGAAGTCGAGTTAAGATGCGGTCATTGGTCCAATGGGGCTGCCATCCTTTTCAGAAGAGAAGAGACTCAGACAGACGGGCACAGACGGAACAGCATCCTGTGAAGACACAGCGTGAACACCTGGGACCCTGCAGGTCCGAGCCACGCATTGCAAGCCAGGGACCCCCAGCCGGGGTGGGGGGCGGCGCAGGTGGGAGCAGAACCTCCTCCAGAGCATCCGGAGAGTGTGGCCCTGCCCACGTCTCGACTGCGGACTTCTAGCTTCCAAAACTGCAGGAAAATAAATGTCAGTTGTTTCAGCTACTCAGGCTGCGTACAGGCGGCCGTGGTGATGACACAGAAGGGGCGGTTGGGTTCCTCTCCTTGAGGTGGGATGACTTTGATGCTATGAGCTTCTCAAGGGCCTAGGGGTAGCAGGCCCTGCAGCCGCAGAAGCAGCTGTGTCACAGCCTTGGGGACCTTTCACAGCATCAGCGAACTTGCTCGTGAGGCAAACCTGGTCATGACGCTGACGGCCCTTTCCGCCGACCAGCTGAAAGGCAGCAAGTGTGTGTTCATATACAGCCATACCCACTGACACCCCATCGCAGGTGGCCGCTGTGTTTGTTGGGAGCTGGGCATAGGCAGCACCCTGCAAAGTCAGATGTGGCTGAGCAACTGGCCCCAAGTCAGACCAGGGAGCCGAAATCAGGACGGACAATCTCAAGGGAGAAAAGGAACCATATTATCAACACAAGAGCAGTGCTGGACTCTCCCAAAGGGCAGGCCAAGAAGGTGCTCAGGGCACCAGCAAAGCAAAACAAAATTTTTTTCTCTTTTCTTTTTTTTTAGGACTGTACCTGCGGCATATGGTAATTTCCAGGCTAGGTGTTAAATTGGAGCTGCAGCGGCCGGCCTCTGCCACAGCCACGGCAACACTGGATCCTGGCCATACCTGAGACCTACACCACAGCTCACAGGCAACTTGGGATCCTTAATCCACTGAGCGAAGCCAGGGATTGAACCCGAATCTGCATCCTCATGGATACTGCATCACAGTAGGAACTTCAAGAATGTTTTTTAAAAAGGAATCTGCTGTGCAACTTTGAAAAAAATTGAAGAAGTTAGCAGGTGTAAATCACACTTTTTTAGGATTTCTTTGTGCTTAATTGGTTGATCACTATTTTTCCTTTGAATGACTTGTGCAGGGGTCCAGAAGCCTCAGGGTTCTGTGGTTTGAGGTCTCTCAAGGTGGCCCAGGTTCCAGGAGGGCTCATGGATTGGAGGCTGGCCATACACCCTCCCCTCCTCCCTCCCCTCCTCCCTCCCCTCCTCCCTCTCCCCTCCCTCCTTTCTGTACCACCTACCGTCCCAGGGGGTCAGGCTCCCTCAGTGGCTCTTGGGGGGAGTGAGAAGATGCTGTGCCGTTTCACACAGCATGGTTCTTCCTCGGGGTGCCCTTCTCCCTCTCAGACACACGCTTTCAGTCTTAATTCTGCAGATGCAGAGGAAGGACTCTTCCTGCGGGGTCATGCCCACCCCCAGCTCAATAAACCTCAGCCGGAGGCAGGTGGGGGTGTTCCCATAGGGAGGAGGAAAGGCAAAGTGCCAGGTAAGACTTGGAGGGGACTTCACTGCTCCCCATCCCGACTCCTTTGCGGCCTGGTTGTCCATTAGCTTCGCTGTTAACCCCTCCCGCCTCGCTTTCCTCCACTGTCAGAGGGGCAGAGACCTGCGCCTACCTCGTGGGGTTAGGGAACCGCTCGATACTGTGCCTGGCATAGTAAGGGATCAATAAATATCAGATAAAAGTATTAAAGCTCTTAGGAGAACCTGTCACCACCCGGGAAGGATGGCAGTTCCTACAAAAGCGTGTCAGGTAGGGTCTGGACGGCCGGCGGCTGGCCAAGTGCATCCCCTACGGACGGACGGGTGAGGACTGGACCACGGGAGGGAGTGGCTGCAGGACGGCGCCGCCGAGGACTCGACGGTCAGCGCAATGGAGGAGGTGCCTTGTGCCCAGCGCTGCCGCCTGGTCCCTGGGCAGCGGACTGACCTGGAGGTTACAAGAGGGTCACTGTAGAAAGCGCGTGGCGAAAAAACGGCCTGAGTCATTCCAGGATGAGGCTGTGCGGGGGTCGATCGTGTGGGAACAGGGTGGGTTAGGAAACAGTGACATCAAAAATGGACTTGACTCTCGGGAACTGAAGCAGTCCTCCCCCTCACGTTGGCATCTTCTGCTGGTCTTGTTTGAGAAAGTGAGTCATGAGCCAGAGGCAGCTCTGGTGACCTTCACCCCTGGCGCATATGTCCTTTGCCAGAATGCTTCAAAGCTCGCAGACACTAAAAGAAAGCAGAGCCTCCCTGTCTTGGAAACAGAGTAGATCCGGACTGCTGAAGTTGGTCGATGGAAGGTCAGCCTTGTTCTCTGCTCTTTATGTGCATTTTCTTGTTAATTTTCAGACCCATCCATCCATAGATAAGGAAGATGAGGCTCCTTGAACGGCTAATTAATTTGCCAAGATCACACAGTAAAAGGCAAGCTGGATGTGCCTGGATGAGGCTAATGTCTTGTCCCTGACTCCTTGGCATGTTTGGGTGGGTTCTGGAAGCTTCTGCCAGCCCCACCAAGAACTTGCTCAGCCCACACATGGGGCAGTTCAGCCAGATGGGGACGGCCGAGGAGCCACGGTCTGGAGATGTGCCCAGGCTGAAGTGCCATGTTAGGGCAAGAACGCAGGGGTTAATTGCCTCTACTTTTGAAGTCTGGTGACAGGTTCCTTAACAGGAATAGCAGGGGGCCCTGACTCTAGGGCTCAGACTTAGAGTGAGGCCACTCTGTTGGCTGCACAGGTGCTATTGCCAGCTTGCTGTAATTCAAAGCCCCAGATGCTGGCGGGAGAATGTCCCAGGACACAGACAGGTGCCCATGAACCCACTCTTTCTTGGCTTTTCTCTGTTCCTTGATTTACCTTTGTCCTCCTTTATCGGGATCCTTCCTGGGTTCCCCTCTCAAGACAAGCACACAGAGAGAAAACAGTGCCCCCCACCCCCACCCTGTAACAGCTTCCTGGCTGGCAGAGGTAGCGTCAGACTGCAGGGCTGCGGGGCCCAGGTGTGCCTCACACACCAGCCTGGGTGCTGCCATGAAGGTCTTTCTTAGATGTGATTAGTTTTTGCCGTCAGTAGGTTTTGCGTAAAGCGGCTGACCCTCCAGAATGTGGGTGGGCCTCATCTAACAAGTTGAAGGCCTTGAGAGCAAAGATTGAGGTCCCAAAAGAAGAGGCCATTCTGCTTCAAGACTGAATCATAGAAATCCTGAGGCTTCAGCCTGCTGCCCGCGGGACTTGGATTCAGGACCCGGATAGCAGCCTCAGGACTCACCTGGGCTTCCTGCCTGCTGGCCTGTCCTGCACACCTCAGGGCTGGTGACCCCACAAGCTTGAGAGCCAGTTCCTTTAAGTGAGCTGCCACCCTCCACACACACGCACACACACACCCTCCTTTTTTTTTTTAATGGTTCCTAGACTAGGGGTTGAATTGGTGTCATAGCCTCCGGCCTACACCTCAGCCACAGCAACGCCAGATCTGAGCCACGTCTTTGATCTACACCATAGCTCATGGCAACACTGGATCCTTAACCCAATGAGCAAGGCCAGGGATCAAACCCACATCGTCACGGACGGGGCCACAACAGGAACTCCTACACACACCCTATTGGTTCTGTTTCTCTGGGGCACACTGACTCTTCCAGTTAATCGCCAGCTTCTCTGTGCTGCAGCAACACTCACATATCTCTGTTTCATTTCTGATGAACTTCATGTGTGTGGTTTTTTTGTTTTTGTTTTTGTTTTACTTAATCACAGTATTTAGTTTCAATTTTCCTCTTTTCTGTTATTTAAGCATTCTATTGACACGTGCTCACCGCATCAGGCTGAGCCCCTGGAGGGACAGAGACAGTCGGGGTCAGCTCTGTCCCTGCCCCTCACACAGGACCTGTCGTAGGAAGAAAGGAAGGTTGGAGTCCAGGGCAGGGGAGCAGAATGATCTTAGAGAGGCTGCTGCCTCCTGTCTGATTTTGAATCCCCCTGACTATCTGAATGGCTTCAGGCAGCTTTATTCATGGCCAGCATTCCCACTTGTATTCCTTTATTCATTCCCATGTGCGAGTTACAAAGCACACAGTTCTGATGAAACCTCAAGTTCAATAATTAAGTGATTGTGTTATCCATCAGCGCAGCCAGAAGCTCTTGCTAGGGCGGTGGGCGGCAAGGCTGCGAAACACAACTGGGCTTTGTCTGGTGTCGGCTTACATTATTTATAAGCGGCTAGAGAGAGGAGTGGTGCCCCCACGCCCCTCATCTGACACATCTTAAGGAAGAACAAAGCAAGGACAGCAGGCGCCATTCAGTACCTGACATGTGTGAGGTGGTTTTCTAGTCCCAACTTGACTGTGTCAGAATTTTTCATCTCAGGGTCCCCCGAACGCACTGCTGTGAAAGCCGCGAGGGAGGCTAATGCCGCCACCTGCTCTTCGCCCACTGCTCCCTAAAAGAAAAAAAAAAAAAAAAAAAAAAAAGACTTCTCATTCCACCAGAGAAAATCAGTGAGAACTTTTTTTTCCTACTGAATTTGTCTTGGACCCTGAACCCAAAGCTCTAGCATTCTTTATTTATTTAGTCTTTTCGTAAAAGACCTGAGGCTTTTAGACACAGTCAATTTCCCCTGACAGACAGAAACCTACGGTGTAGAAGAGGAAGCCAAAGTATAAATTAAATTAGACTGAAAACTGATTTATGCCCAATTCCTGGGCCACCCTCATATTAGAAATTTTGTGATTATTTTAATCTAATTTTGCTTAAGTATTACAAAAAAATAAGTATAGTATATTGAAAAGGTTTGGTGATGTTAAGAGGTAGGTATGTGAAATTTCCCGCCATAACTTTCACACTTTGCCTCCGTTGCTAAGGTATCCTCCTTAGAAGGCGCCATGAGAGAAGGTGTATGTGTTTGCAGGTACAGCTTCACAGGTGGAAAAATGGTGCTGTATCTTCCCAGGGTTCAAAACGCTTTCTCGAAAGATCCAGCGGGTGTTCACTTTTGTCTCTCTATTCTTCCTGACAGAGAGTGGGGGGAGTAGGCTGTGTGCGGAGAACAGGGGGTACCCTTTTGAGCCCCCATCCCCTGTGGCTTTTCATTTCACAATCAAAGGAGCACGAAATGAAGTCTCGTGTATGGCCGGTGTCTGCAGAGCTTCCCCAGGGCAGCAAGGCTCAGAGGCACGGCTTGCTTGGCCTGCTTGGGGTGGGGGAGGCACGGAGGGACCGGAGGGGTTCCTGGTCAGGACAGCGGCCCCACGAAGTCCGCATGAGGTGCATGGGTCGGCGAGCGGCTCCTGTCAACTTCTGGGTCAGAATTTCCAGGAGTTGGCGCTGGACCCCACCCATTTTCTGTACCTGCTGAACTGGGCTTTGGTTCCTTGAGGTTCTGAGGTTAAACCCGTGACTGAGACCCCATAGGTGTCGGGTCTGCTATTCCGAGATGAAGGGAGAGCGACAGCTAAGGCCCAGTGCCATCCCCAAGGGAGGGAGAGACCACAGGTGGGGCTGGGAGGGAAGGTACAACCTGGATCCCTTGGCATCTGGCAGCCCCTGTACCACCCAATGGGTCCTCAAAGGAGGGCTCCAGGGCCATTTTTTCCTCTTTCTTAACCACAAATATCCACATCCTCATGGACACTAATTAGGTTCTTAACCCACTGAGCCCCAACGGGAACTCCAAGAATGTATTTAAAAAAACAGAAACAGGAGTTCCCGTCATGGTTCAGTGGTTAACGAATCCAACTAGGAACCATGAGGTTTCAGGTTCGATCCCTGGCCTTGCTCAGTAGGTGAAGGATCCAGTGTCGCCGTGAGCTGTGGTGTAGGTTGAAGACGTGGCTCATATCTGGCGTTGCTGTGGCTGTGGTATAGGCCAGTGGCTACAGCTCCGATTCGACCCCTAGCCTGGGAACCTCCATATGCCGTGGGGGCGGCCCTAAAAAAGACTGAAAAAAAAAAAGGAGACAAAAAAAAAATTAAAAAATAAAAAACAGAAACAAACTCATAGATTTCAAAATCAGTCTTACGATTATCATGAGGGTAAGGGTTGGGAGGAGGGAAGAACTGAGAGGGTGGAAATAACATATACACACTACTGTATAAAATAGATGATTACTGAGAACCTGCTGTGTAGCACAGGGAAATCTATTCAACAGTTTGTAATACTCTATATGGGAAAAATAATGTATATATGTACATGCATAACATTCGCTTTGTTGTACACAGGAAACTAATACATTGTAAACATTGTAAATCAGCTATACGCCAATAAAATTAAATTAAAAAATAAAGTTCCTTTAGGATTTCCAGTGCTTCTTCAGCCATCCATGAGATCTTTAAATCAGTGGCTTGTGGCTCCTACTGTAGCCTCCACCTCCAGCTTCAAAGTAAGGATAGAGTAGCATCAAAAATGTCAAAAGAATTTCTTTATAGATTAATAAAATAGACAAAGCCTTGTTCATCCAACCTTACACATACGCTTTCAGAAGATACCCCAAAGAAGGAACGCCCCCCACCCCTCAGTGTAGGAGGTCACTATAACATTGACAGAAGTCAGACAAGCGTTACACAAAGGAAAATTTTCAGATAATCTCCCTCATGAACATGGAGGCAAAAATCCTAAATGAAATATTAGCAAATCAAACATAGGATTGTACTAAAAGAGAGCATATGCCAAGATAAAGTTGAGTTGATCTCAATAATGCAAGGGTGGTCTACAAACTTTTTAAATCTATCGATGTAACATATTACCTTCTGTCTTTCAGTAGATGAAGAGCACTTCATGAAAGTAAAGATAAAATTACAGTACATTAGGAATGGTGGGGGACGTCCTTAACCTCTGCTGGATGGTGTCTACCAAAACGATAGCCAATAGCATTCTCAATGGTGAAATGCTAGAAGCACTGATTTTATTTTTTGTGATAGTGTGCATTTTATTTTTTTAAAAATTTATTGGAGTAACTTACTGGATTATATTAGCTTCAAGTGTACATATATATGTGTATATATGCACATATATACATAGAGCCATTCTTTTCCAGATTCTTTTCCCATGGGGTAATTATAGAATATTGAGTAGATTTCCCTGTGCTATACAGTAGGTCTTGCTTACTTATCTGTTTTATATATAGTAGGGTTTGTATGTTAATTCCAACCTTCTAATTTATTCCCCGCCCCCCCCCCCCAATGTTTCTCCTTTGGTAGCCATTGGTTTCATTTCTAAATCTTTGGGTATATTTCTGTTTTGTAAGTTCTTCTGGATTTTATTAGATTCCAGACATTAATGATCTCACATGATATTTATCATACTAAGTGAAATAAGTCAGAGAGAAGCACTAGTTTTAAATTCGAGAATAAGACAAGGATATTATATCTCTTTGATGGTAGAAATCCCAGCAAGCGCAGTGAGAGAATCAAATCACAGGTCAGGGAGTCCCCATCGTGGCTCAGCAGGTTACAAACCTGACTAGTACCCATGAGGATGCAGGTTCGATCCCTGGCCTTGCTCACTGGATTATGGATCTGGCGTTGCCATGAGCTGTAGTATAGGCCACAAATGCAGCTCAGATCCCACATTGCTGTGGCTGTGGTGTAGGCCAGCAGCTACAGTTCCAATTCACCTCTTAGCCTGGGAACTTCCATGTGCTGCAGGTGTGGCCCTAAGAAGAGAGAGAGAGAAAAAAAAAAAAGTAACAAGAGGATAGGAAAAGAAAAAACAAAACTATCATTCATATCAAGTTTTATAGTTTGGTTTGCATTAAAAACATCAAAACATCTACAGAAGCTCTATTAACTTTGAGTGCTTTTGCAAGAGGGCAGAATTTAAGATTGCTATAGAAAGTCAATTGCATTTATATATACCAGTAACAACTTATAAAACATAATAATAGCTACTATTTGCAGCAGTTAACACATGCCCCCACCCAAATAAAGCACATTTCTAACAAAAGATGGGCAAGACCTGTGTGAAGAAAGGTTTGGAATGCCACTGAAAGATATCAGAGATTTAAATAATGGAGAGAGGGGATACGTTTTGCTTTTAAAAAGCTGTCCAGTTAAGAAGTCAATTGCTGCACATTTCTATCAAATTTTCAAGGAACACCCCAGTGTTTTTGTACAATTTAAATGGAAGACAAAGGGTCCAGAACAGTCAATACACTAACAAAGAAATTGTCTGAAGAGGTGTCTATGTTTAAAGCTAGGATCACTAAAACTGTATGATATTGGCTCTGTGAGAGACATACTGAACCGTGGAAAAGAAAGAAGCACCCAAAACAGTGCCACATCTTTTCTGAATCTGAAATACGACGGAGGTGGCAGTGTAGATGCTAGAAAAGGCTTAACTGTTCCATAAACGCTATCGGGACCATTTGCCGTCTCGATGGGAAGCAATGACATTGGATCCCCAGCATCACACCAAACCCCAAAATCAATCAGCGTGAAAGGCAAAAGAGTCAAACCTTAAGAAAAAAAATGCTGGAAAGTATCTTTAGGACTTTGGAGGCAGAGAACTTTACATTAAGCAGTAACTGTAAAAGAAAAGGTTGAGGTAGTCACCTACATTGAGATGAAGGATTTCTGTACACACTGAAAGATAGAAAGAAGACAATACCTGCTCCCACCTAGAAGGTATTTTTAGTGCATGGAAGCAACAAATGCTTATTACTCTTTGCATATTAAAAACTCTTCCAAGTAGTCAAGAAAAAGACAAATAATGCCGTAAAGATAGAGATAGGCTATGAATGGGTATTTCACAGGAGAGGAAATATGAATGGTAAATAAGCATATAAAATATATTTTGACAAGTATATTAATAAAAATCAATTCATCTGAAAATACCAAGTGCCGGAGAAGATTTAAATGCTGTGTAGGGGAGAGTGTACGTTGGTACAATCACTTGTGCCAAAAACTTGGCATTATCTTGTAAAGTTGAATATATGGTGAACGTACTCTCCACGCTAGAAATTCCACTCCTGGGTGTGTGTGTGTGTGCGTATGTGTGCCCTCGGGGACCTCAGGGTAGGCGGGCTGGAAAACAGGGACAATTGTGTCCTTAATAGGGTTACCAAGGCAAAAAATTGGAAACAGCCCTAACATTCACTGTCAGGACTAGATAACTGCATGTTATACACACATCCGATGGAATATTAAATAGCAAGGAAGATGAACGAAATTTAGCAACATATAACAGCTGGATGAACCTTGGAAAAAAATGTGAGTGCAAAAAGCACACTGAGCCATTTTTATAAGGCTCAAAATCAAGCAAAACTATAAGCAATGTATGGCTCAAAGATATGTATGCAAACCATTTCAGAAGGTGCCAGGATAAACAGAAGTTTCTGGGTTTTGCTTCTCACAGGGCCAACCAATCCGGAGGAAACATCTAGGTCATTTCAAAGGCATTGCTCTGGTTCTTAAGCGCTGGTTCTCAGATGTGCCATTTATAATTATGTTTTACAACGGACACAGACACTGGGTCTATTGGTTTCCATTAATGAAGTATTTCCTTAAGTATTTTAGGCACAAACCAAATCGTCCAACGGTTTGTTGGCCACTGGACTTGTTGGCCATACTACAAGTTTTAGACTTCATTTTTCCACTCTTATTTATCTTCTTTTTCCCATTCTTATTTCCTCTGGGACTTTTAAGCCTCTGAATAGTCACCACACAGAGCCTGAGCCAGGCCTTCATGACTTTGTGCACTCCAGCCTGAAAAATAACCTCTTTCCCTTCAGTCAGCAGCCCTTTCCCTGCCCAGCTGCCTATGAATCAAAGCCCCAGAGCCCCAGTCACTTGTTTGGAGAAACGTCCTCTGAGCCGGTCATGTTAGGAGATAGATGCTCCCGTTCTGCCCAGGGCCTCACCCCTTTTCTTTTCAAAGGGCCGACGGAGGTTCATGGCCTGGAGCTGACCTGGGAGCCCTTTTCTAAGAGTGTGGGCTTCCCAGGACTTGTCTGGACCCAAAGCCTTGGCCAAACAGGTGTGTGGGACCTGCCTGTGCCCTCCCTCGGCTTGGGGCAGCGGTGCGAACGTGCGGACTTTCTCTTTGCCTCCATTTCTCTTAAGTGAGGCATCGGGATTCATACTAAAAGAATCCTCTGGAAATGTAAGCAGTGTTTGCAGAAGCACAAGGGGATGGGCTGCGGTTTCATGGTCAGCACCCTTCGCCTCCCCCACTCCCCACTCCAAGATTAGGTCCGTTTGGCACCTGCCCTGGAGAGAGCTGGGGGGCCGTGATTCATCACAGCCACTGGCAAAACTGGGATCTCGATCTTTCCCAGCTGCTGGCCAGGGCGGAGACGAATACTGCCATGCACACGCTCCAGACGAAGCAAGTGGGACCCAGAACTCCTTCAAAGGCTGCTGCTGTCCGTGTGCACAGGCCAAGTTTCACCTGGGACTAACTCAGCAATTGGCACACGTGGAAACTCATGACTGAGTTCGTGGGACCAACAAATTATGAGCATGATTGAATTAAAAGCAGCTCTCAGTCCAAAGAGCCACTGATGAAACTCAAACCAGGAAAGTTGAGTTCCATGCACTGTGAGGACAGCTAGGGGTCAATGATACAGATGGAGCGAGGGGGCCAACAGGGGGGCTCAGGGCCAAGTCCGGGATAGAGGCTGGGACAGAGCAGGCAGCTGTGGGTTTGGCAGTGGGAGGCCCTGGCAGGGTCTTCCTCTCTGGGCTTCTCGCGCTCATGTCTGGGTCCATTTTGGTTCCGGTCACAGACTTTGTGTATCAGGTGACATGCTTGGTGCAAGAGCTATGGGCACATCTCCCTGGGTTCTCGGTGGAGGCTGGCTTTGGCAAAGGCATTGAATCCTCCTGAGTTTCCTTTTCCTCATCTGTCAATGAGTTTAGTGACAGTGCCGGCCTCCCCGGGGGATTGTGAGGGTTCATTGTTCTTCTTCATGAAAAAAGACTCAGTCCAGGGCCTGGTGCCCATTGGGGGTTCAGCATTAGTCAGCTGATGTTTGCAGTTGCTGGGCCATGAAGCAACACCATGAAGTTTCTGGGACCCAGTTCTCCTTCTGTTTCTGGTCACTTCTGTGTTTCCAGGTAGCAGCTCCTTTCACAGAGCTGGGGGAGGGGCCCTCACAGGCACCTGGGCCTGGAGAAGCAAAGAGTTCGACTCAGGGTAGCTCTAAGTCCTGTGACTTGAGCGGACATGGTCACAAATGGCAGTTTATGAGATTATATTACAGTGGTTGCTTTGATGGTTTGTCGCTCTAAGTTCTGCCATGGGATGAAAAAAACTACTGTCAAGGAACTAGTTGTTAACGAAGCCATAAAAGAATCCAACATTATTTGGTGAAATACCAATTTTAAAAAATGCCTTCTCAGTGACAGGGCACATTCTCCGAGAACTGTTTCTGAGGGTCGGGGAACGTCTGACACTCCCAGAGGCAGAGCCAAGTTTAAGCTGCTCACCTTGCCCCAAGTTTACTCCCAATCCGGTGTGATCTGGCTGCCCAGTAGGCCTCTCTGGCTGCTAATTCTGAGCTCTTGAACTCTCCCTGTCGTTCTCTTGGACCCTTAACAGTTTTGTCTTAATCAGGAATCCAAGGATCAGACTGCTATAAACCCTCAATAATTTCCATGTGAATCCCATAAGCAGTGTGAGAGCCGAGCACACAGAGCTCCAGGTTGCTTTTTATTTGGTTTGGGGCTCCAGAGCATTCAGTGGCTGCCAGTGTGAAAGCTGTGTTCTTTATTCTAAGCTATAACGAGAAGATGGTCATGAAGGGCTGCCAGTTGTCATAAGCTGTGAGGTGCCCTTGGGTGCCCTGTACCCTCTTGCCCATGGAATGAAGGCATGTGTGGGAAGGTGTGAGCAGAGGGTGATGCCCTTGGGCCCACAGCTCCTGAGTGAGCCTCCATCACTGGCTCTGGGGTATCTGGAGAAGGAGGGTTGAAGCCCTATGGTGTCTCAGAAAATTGTTCCTGCTTGCAGTCTTTTCTCATGCCATTGATTTTGAACCAGATGTCCTGCTGCAAGGAATGAGGGTTTCCAAACAGAAGCTTCTCTGATGGGCAGCAAAAAGAAACCCTGGTCACAACTCAGTTTTATCTTTAACTCAGCTCCTTGAAGCTGGGACATATCTAACCTGATCACTAATTACTTTTTCATTTCAGATTTTGTGGTTTTTTATTTCTGGAATTTCCATTTGTTTCTTTTTTTAAAGTTTCAATTTCTTTGCTGAGACTTTGTTTGTTAAGATCACATTTTCCTCTAAGACTTTGAACTTTTTTTGCAAAAAAAAAAAGGGAGTCATACCCTTGGCATATGGAAGTTCCCAGCCTAGGGGTCCAATTGGAGCTACAGCCACAACAGCCACAGCGACTCAAGACCCAAGCCAAGTCTGCGATCTACACATAGCTCACAGTAATGCTAGGTCCTTAACCCACTGAGTGAGGCTAGGGATCAAACCTGCATCCTCATGGGTAATAGTTGGGCTTGTTACTATTCCCATTGAGGCACAATGGGAACTTCCTTGAATGTATTTATACCTGTTTTAAAGTTCTTATGTACTAATTATAGCTTCTGGGTCATTTCAAGGTCTGTTTCTATCTACTATTTTTGTCCTTGATTATGGATCGAAGTCTTCTGCTTCTCACATGTCTAAAAAGTTTTGTTAATGTGCTGGACATTTTGGATGACAACTTTAATTTCTAGAGTTGTAGTTTGACCTAAGGATTGGCTTTTCTGGTGCCCCAGCTAAGTCCCTGAGATGTTAATGAGGTCTCTTCACTCTGGCTGGGTTCTTTCAGAACTGTGCATCTTTAATATCTCTGCAGCAGCTCTCCCAGCGAGGCCTGTTGGGAAATGTTGCAGCCAGCCCTTGACCAAGGATCCATGGAGAAGCATCATACACACTCTTGTCCTTCCTACTTCTATTTTCCTTCTTCCCTAAGGCAACTCCCTTTCCTCTCGTAATCTTAGCCGTGAATTCCAAACTATGCTTTCCCAGCTCTGCAGGACTTCCCTACTCTGAGTTCTATCTCCTGATGATGAAGTTAAGAAACTGTCCCCAACCAGGGGACATGGGACTCACATCCTTCTCTCTGGGATCCCAGAGGCACTACTGAAGTGCCTACTGTTCAGTCCCTGAGAACAACATAGTCATATGTTTGTCCAGCTTTACCTTATGGTGTAAGAATGAGCCTGGCACCAGTTACCCCAATTTGGTGAGAAATAGAAGTTCTTCTATGTGTACATTTGAAATATACAAAATAAAGAGAAACATCAAGAAGTAATCATCTTAAGGCATCTCTATTAGTTTTAAGCCAATTTGAATTTAAAACACTTTATAAGAAAATACAGATGATAGGTAAGTTTTATGATTTGAAAAATCTAAATATCAGATATATCTATTCTGATTTTTACATTTGGGTGTGGCAGGCAGGAAAATTCCTGTGTTGCTAACAACTCTCGGAGATTCCAGCATGAGTTGAAGGCCTCGTTTTCCCATTTAGATAATTTCCAAGAATGTGGTGAATGTTTCCTTTAATAGGTTGGCCAGACCTGAGACGCTTGGAATATCATAAAGTAAATGACTTTAAGAGAGAAGATTTAAATAGAATAAGAGGTTAAGGTGCAGATACAGAATGAAGCTGCTGCTACATGTCAGATACTAAAGAAAGTGTGACTCAAAGAAGAGACAGCTATTTATTTTAGCTGCTTGAACTCTATGGTGTGAGAGTGTGATTGACATTCCAGAATACCATACAACCATCATCCAACCACTGTGAGTCACACATAAGCCCTCCAGGAAGTACTTTATTTAATGTTCTCTTTCCTTCAGTGGTCAACCTGGGCTCTCCAGGGACAGACTAATGGACCAGCCACATTTCAAGCTGAAACCCAATAAGTGCAATGAAATTTGAAATGAGTTCATGTTTAAAGGACTCATAAAAACGATCCCATAAAAAAGATGCTTTTGTGCGCTAAGTATGTTGAAGAAAGTCGGCCTCCTTAACATTAATGAAAGGAAATGTCAGCTGTCTATGGTTAATTCAACTGCAGGTAATTTTTCAATGTCCAATTTAAATTATTGTTTCTTATTAAAATCACAAGACTTTTGGTCCACGCAGGATGTATGAGAGCATCTGATGCTGGGGGGTATTTGGTAACAACCAGGCAGAGGCAGACTCTCACGTGGAACGTGGGGACTTCTTTAGGGTGAGCCCAAGGTCAGGGTTAAGGTCGGGGAGTGTGTGACTGACAAAGGCCATCAAAGGCTGTGTGAGCTGGTGGCTCAGGCTCAGGCTTTGGAACCACACCCACCTAGATTACAGTGCTGACTCTGACTCTGGGTAAGTAAACTACTTGAACTCAAAGCAGTTTCCTCATCAGCAGAATGTTGGTTAAATTGCATTGACCTCTCAGAGTCCCTGTGATGCTTCAATATGAGTATGTTTGGGGAGTTCCTGTCATGGCTCAGTGGTTAATGAACCTGACTAGTATCCATGAGGACTCAGGTTCGATCCCTGGCCTCACTCAGTGGGTTAAGGATTGGCGTTGCCATGAGCTGTGGTGTAGGTCCCAGACACGGCTTGGATCCCGTGTTGCTGTGGCTGTGGTATAGGCTGACAGCTACAACAGCTCTGATTTGGTTCCTAGCCTGGGAACTTCCATATGCCATGCGTGTGGCCCTAAAAAAGACAAAAAAAAAAAAAAAAAAAGGATGAGGTTTGTAAGGCCTTGAGCACAGACTTAGAGATCATACTTCTCAGTAAAGGGTAGAGATTATTACGAAACAAGCATGTCCCATGCCCCCCTCTATAAGTCTGCACAGTACTAACAAAATAAAGTCAACATTCTGTGGTTGCCGCAGCAAGGAGGCGTTAGTGGATCAGAGGTTAGGCATGAACAAGTGTTCTCTCTCTGCCCCCGACCGCAATCTTACCTTCAGAGATCCTTGCCCTCTGTAGCACCCGGACAGCCCTGCATTCGTCAGGCCATTAGTTGGGGTCTGTCACTGTCCTTTCAAAGTCCTTGCATGGTGATACAAACCAGGCCTTTGCATACACTGTTTAGGAGAAGGGCAAAGCACAGTGGATTCATTCTGGAATTTGTCTTGGGTGAGCAAAGCTTTTTCAGGCTGGAAAAGGGTGGTACCATCTACTGGGAAGCCCCAGGAAGGTAGGAGCTTTCAGGAAGAAGCCCACCCTGGTTAGTGATTTCAGCGGACCTCTGCTCAAAGGATGCCTTCTGGAAAGTGGGACGCTGGGAAAGGCTGATTTAATGCTTGGGATTTGTTTGCCTGAGGAAACACAAAATCCAAGGATACCTCACTTTTATTATCTATGGATCAACTATCTGTTTCATTAGTTAATTTAATTCACGTAAAATCGACAAAAGTAGTTGTCTTGGCTGGCTGGCTGTCTTTGCAGGGCTGTGAAGATTGGGGAGGGACTTCCGGTGTGTGTGTGTGTATGGGGGTGTTAATTTGAAGGTCATTAAAAGTGACTTGAAGGAAGTGGCATTGATTAGAATCATTTATATCTGTTTTCTCCCTGCCCTGCAACCCCTCTGGTTGGGGGCTTCCTGCCACAGCCGCAGCACCCATGCTGGGCCACTCCCATCCCCCTTTTCCTGCAAAACCTTTGCTTGACTCACTTGATCAAAACTGTGTCTGCCCTTGGCCCTTCCTTCCAGGCATTTTGATGGGTATCTGACCAGCCAGCCTCCGATAAGTGAAGTAGGAATGGTGCCCCATATGACCTGGCCCTGCTCTGAAATGTATTTTAAAGGAATGCCCTCCTCAGACAAGGGTAGAAGAATTTTTAGTGGGAGCATGGGTGGAGTGGTAACTTTTGGGGGTCCCTCAAATCATACCCCATATTTGGCCACATACAGAGGATGATGGGGGGCAGAGGTTCTGGAGATGGGCTCCCACAGCCAAGTAGGCCTCATGGTCCTAGGCCTGGAATTAAGAAGCTGTCCTCACCGGAGTGCTTGACCTTGTGGTGACCCCCAAGGGGGCTGCTGCCTTGGGCTCTGTGCATGTGAGCCAGGAAGAGTCCACTCGGGGTCCAGGGGAGCTAGAGAGTGGGGGAGACCTAGGAGAGGCTCTCTTTCCTCCCCCACCTTCCCCAGACCAAGTCCCAAACAGGCTGCCCCCCCCAGCCCCCTGCACCTGCGGCTGTGGTGCTGAGGTCCCTGGGTGTGACTGAGGGGGGCGGGGATGGGGGATGGGGACAGAGCTGCTGAAAGGCACCCCCCTGCCCCTCAGCTGCCTGGACTGCTGTGTGATTTCCATGCGTCCACGTGGCGTGGGGGCCCCTTTGCCCTGCTCTGCTGGGCAGGTGTGTGAGTGTAGGGGTGTTTCTCAAAGGGGCTGCCCCAGGGGCTCCAGCTCCAGCCCGGGAACCCTTTGGGGGCAGAAGGGGTGGGAGGGGTTTGAGTGTCCAGGCCTAGAAAATCCAGGTCCCTCCTGCTCACTGGTCTCTGGAGGAACAATTAGATTACTGAGGTAGAAAACCTAGCATCATTTTCGTTTCAAATTTGGGTGTTTCTATTTAAAAAGAAAAGAAAAGAAGAAAATAGCCACTGCCCTCTGTGATTCCTCCTTGTCACTGAGGTTGGGTAAGTTCTTTTGTGTGTGTGGTTGGTAAGCGATCAGTTTTATTTACTTTCAAAACGATCACAGATTGACACTTTTAAAAAATATTCTGTAGGACAAGACAAGTCCACTAAGCACAGGCTAGGATGACATGGCAAGGTCAGTTGCTAAACCTTTCCAAAAAATACATTTCTAGGGAGTTCCTGTCCTGGCTCAGGGGTTGACGGATCCGACTGGAGACCATGAGGTTGTGGGTTCAATCCCTGGCCTCGCTCAGTGGGTTAAGGATCTGGTGTTGTTGTGAGCTGTGGTGTAGGTTGCAGACGCGGCTCGGAACCCGAGTTGCTGTGGCTGTGGTGTAGGCCAGCGGCCACAGCTCCGATTAGAGCCCTGGCCTGGGAGGCTCCTTATGCCACAGGTGCGGACCCAGAAAAGGCAAAAAGACCAAAAGTTATAAAATTTATTCTCAATTTCTATAGGTTTTCATCATGTACCAGTAACATTTTTTGGTCTGTGCCAGTCCATGGGCCAACATTTGAGTCACGATGCATTTAGAATATATGCAGATGTGTTGAAGTTCCATCAGTCTTGGGAGTGATGTATCTATTTATTTATTATTTTATGTACTGATTTTATTTTATTTTTTTATTTTCTATTTTTAAGACATTTTTTCTATTACAGTTGATTTACAGTGTTCTGTCAATTTCTACTGTATAGCAAAGTGACCCCCCCACATATATATTTCTTTGTCTCACATTATCCTCTACCATGTTCCATCACAAGTGACTAGATACAGTTCCCTGTGCTGTACAGCAGGATCTCATTGCTTTTCCACTCCAAATGCAATAGTTTGCATCTATTAATCCCAGACTCCTGGGCCATCCCACTCCCTTCCCCTCGGCAACCACAAGTCTGTTCTCCAAGTCCATGAGTTTCGTTTCTGTGGAAAGTTTCATTTGTGTCGTATATTAGATTTCAGATATAAGTGATATCATATGGTATTTGTCTTTCTCCTTCTGGAATTTGGATGAGTTGTGATTGCTCTTACTCACCTCTTCATTTAAATGTCCTGTGAGTTCCTCTGGTTGGGTCCTTAGACCACCAGGCTATGAATTCTCTTGGCCATGACCCCTTCTTCCTCGGGGGGGGGGGGGAAGGGGGTGATGAGACACGTTTTGTTACATTATGACGTCGTGATGCTTTTTTTTTTTTTGTCTTTTTGCTATTTCTTTGGGCCGCTCCCACGGCATATGGAGGTTCCCAGGCTAGGGGTCCAATCGGAGCTGTAGCCACCGGCCTACACCAGAGCCACAGCAACTCGGGATCCGAGCCGCGTCTGCAACCTACACCACAGCTCACGGCAACGCCGGATCGTTAACCCACTGAGCAAGGGCAGGGACCGAACCCGCGACCTCATGGTTCCTAGTCGGATTCGTTAACCACTGCGCCACGACGGGAACTCCGTCGTGATGCTTTTTGACTTGACTATTAAGGTACTCTTTGATGACTAAGTATCTACCGAGACCCAGTGGCTGTCCACGATGTTCCTCATTCCACCTGGGTCCTTCTATCCATCACCATTTCACACCCCCAATCTTTCCTGCACAATGAGAACATCTAAAAATATTATATGGTGCCATAGATAGAAAAGTACGCTCCCTGTAGACTATCTTAGAAACTAGGAAAAAGTAAATTTCCAAGTGACTTTTCCTATTCCCCCACCCCCACGCCCCTTTCACTTGGAGATCTGGTGCAAAGTGAGCCTGGAGGGGAATCAAAACTCACTTGGCAACAGGTTCAAAATGATTGCATGACCTCGTAGAGTGAAAGGGACTTGAGCAACCTCCTTGTGATGACAAGGAGACCCTGGCAACTTGTCGAGGAAGAACTGACTTAGAGACTGGAGGGGGCGCTGTGTTGACCCCTGTGCCCTCACTGTTCACTTTGAGGGCCTGTAGTCAGGGAGTCTCTGAACCAGGAGCCGAGGGCAAATACCCTGGGACATTTTCTTTTTGCATTTTATGGAAGTAGACTTCATTTACAGTACTGGGTCCATTCCAGATGTGCAGCAAAGTGATTCAGTTATACATGCATTTTACATGTGTATATATACATACTTTATATATACTTTTTCAGATTATTTTCCATTATAAGTTATTATAAGATACTGAATGTAGTTCCTTGTGCTATACAGTAGGCTCTCATTGTTTATCTATTTTATATATAGTAGTGTGTATCTATTAGTCACAAACTTCTAATTTACCCCTCGCCCTTTCTCCTTTGGTAATCATAAATTTGTTTTCTATGTCTGTGAGTCTATTTCTACTTTGTAAATAAGTTCATGTGTATTTTTTTAAGATTCCACTTATAAGTGATATTATATAATATTTGTCTTTCTCTGACTTACTTCACTTTGTATGATAATCCTTAGGTCCATCCATGTTGCTGTAAATGGCATTGTTTCATTCTTTTTTAGGGCTGAGTAATATTCCATTGTATATCTGTACTGCATCTTCTTTATCTGTTCATTTGGACATTTAGCTTGCTTCCATGTCTTGGCTATTGTGAATGGTGTGCTATGAACACAGGGGTGCGTGTATCTTTTTAAATTAGGGTTTTCATTTTTTCCCGATATATACCCAGGAGTAGGATTGCTGGGTGATATGGCAACTCTGTTGTAGGTTTTTAAGAAATCTCCATCCTGTTCTCGTTAGTGGCTAAACTAATTTACATTCCCACCAACACTGAAGGAGGGTTCCCTTTTCTCCCGAATCTCTCCTGGGACTTTGAAAATTGCTTTAAGAGGAAGATCCATAAATCTGTTTTGTCACAAATTTCCAAAGTGAAGGAGCCCTCTCAAGTGTCTCAATTAGAAGATGTTTCTTTTGGGGCCAAAAAAACAAATGAAAAAGCATGACCAGCCCTGCCTTGGCTGAATGTGAGGCTCCACAAGCTCCAGTGGACGCTGGAGCCAGAAGTGCAGAGGCCAACAGTGACCTCAGCTCCACTCTCCCTGCTCCCAGCCTGGGTCATGGGGCCTCAGGGCCTTGACCATGACAAGACCTGTGCCCTCTGAACCCTCCACTGGGCCCCAAACCAAGGGCTCCCTGTCCTGGCCTCTGAGGAGGTCAGAGGTGAACACTTTATTGAGTCACTGTGGGACTTTCCATCTAGGAAGCCAGACAGAATCTTCTTCCCGTATATTACAATAAGAAAAAATACTTACTGCGGCCATTGCATTTTTATGCTAACCACACACCAGGTCCAGACATCTGCATTAAACTAAAGCTGCAGAACTTTTGGTAGAGATTTTTCCACAGATGCAAAGTTCTGCAAAAACTAGAAAATGGCCAACAGCTGCTGCAGCCACGAAAATATTACAGGAATGAGGACATTTCAAATAGAAGCAAAATGGTTGACTATGCACATCAAAACAGCCTTAACAAATAGTAATTTCTTTTGGCGAATGCTCCAGAAATGAGTAATGAGCCGTGTGTTAAAACCTCTCATTAATTATGTAGGAGACGGGAGAAGAAGGGGGTGGTGGGAAGGGCTGGTCGTGAGCTGGATTGAGGAAGTTGTGTTCAAATTGGGAGGCAGCCTGAAAAGCAGGGACAGGCTAGCAACCTCGTTCCTGTCAAAAAGGAAGAATCAGCTTGAAGACTTTTGGAAGGGACCTATTATCATGCTGTTTTTGAGTATCCAGTTTAATATTATGGAAACTAAGATACTTTTATTTTTATCATTATTATTATTTTTGCTTTGTCTTTTTTAGGGCCACACCAGCGGCATATGGAAGTTCCCAGGCCAGGGGTCGAATCGGAGCTATAGCTGCCAGCCTACACCACAGCCACAGCAACAAGGGATCCGAGCCCCGTCAGCTCTCAGCAACGCAGGATCCTTAACCCACTGAGCAAGGCCAGCGATGGAACCCATGTCCTCATGGATACTAGTTGGGTTTGTTCCTGCTGAGCCACAATGGGAACACCAAGAAAATTTATTATTACCATAGATATGGTGGTAGAATATTTAGAGTAGAATATTTAATTAATTGGGAAATCAATGACTTAGGAGCATAATTTTGCATTTGTAGAAGTGTCTCAGCCTCTGTGCATTCAAAGCTCACCAGTCCATGTGTCCCGGGCAGGACAGAAAGTGTCTTTGCTAATTCGGCCACCCCTCGCCAACTCTGGACTCCTCTCACCTTCCTGGATTATCCTTTTCCTTGGTCCTGGGAGATTTTATTTGAGAAGACGCCAACCAGGGTTTCTCCGGAGAAACCACTAGGGTGTGTATAAATGTGAGGGACAGATTTGGGGGGGGTAAGTCCAAAGTCTGTCGGGTAGACCAGTAGACTGGAAATTCAGACAGCGTTCTTATGTTGCAGTCTTGAGGCAGAATTCCTTCATTTCAGGCAAACCTCTGTTTCTGTTTTTGTGGTTTCCTTTCTTTCTTTCTTCCTTTCTTTCTTTCTTCCTTTCTTCCTTCCTTCCTTCCTTCCTTTCTTTCTTTCTTTCTTTCTTTCTTTCTTTCTTTCTTTCTTTCTTTCTTTCTTTCTTTCTTTCTTTCTTTCTTTCTTTCTTTCTTTGCTTTCTAGTGCCACACCCATGGCGTATGGAGGTTCCCAGGCTCGGGGTTAAATCAGAGCTGTAGCTTCCAGTCTAAGCTAAAGCCACAGCAACACCAAATCCAAGCTGTGTCTGTGACCTACACCACAGCTCACAGCAACACCAGATCCTTAACCCACTGAGCGAGGCCAGGGATCGAACCTGCATCCTTGTGGATACCAGTTGGGTTTGTAACCTAATGAGACATGGCGGGAACTCCCTGTTTCTGTTCTTAAGGATTTCACCCGATTGGCTGAGGCCCACCCACATCTCGGAGGATGATCTTCGCTTAAAACCCACTGATGTTGACCGTAGCTACAGACTCTCTTCACAGAAACATCCAGACCAGTGTTCCACCAAAGGACTGAGTGCTGCAGACCAGCCAAGATGTCCGTAAAGTTAGCCGTCACACCCTGTATCTGTTTCAAGAACTTTCCAAAACTTTTTTGAATTCCCAAGGAATCGGGTCCCCACAGTCACGCTGGGTTGAGCATTATAGAGAGCCAGTGGGCTGGGCGAAAACAGAAAAATGGGATAATGTTTGTTTTTTTACTTTTTACAGCCATGCCTGCAGCCTATGGAGGTTCCCCAGGCCAGGGGTCCAATTGGAGCTCCAGCTGCCGGCCTACACCACAGCCACGGCAACACCCGATCCGAATTGCGTTGGTGAACTTTGCCGCAGCTTGCGGCAAGGCTGGATCCTAATCCACTGAGCAAGGCCAGGAATAGAACTTGAATCCTCATGGACACGGGAGGACTGGAGTCAAGTGATTTGGCCCAGGTATGCACTGAAGCTTACATAAGCTTAGATAAAATCTTAATATCATCTGAGTCTAGAGGTCTGATTTCTTAGTCTATAAAATTGGGGTGAAATAATTTTCCAATCCTGTAAATGGCATCTATTTTGCAAAATACTGTCTGCAGTTCCAGGGTTTACTTAGAATCATCTTCTATTGCTTTCATGGAGTAACTCTTTTTAAAAAAATTTTTTTGAAATTAAAGTATAGTTGATTTGCAGTGTTCTGTCAATTTCTGCTGTATATACACACATATTCTGTATATACACACACACATTCTTTTTTTCATATCATCCTCCATTCTGTTCTATCCCAAGAGATTGGATATGGTTCCCTGCTTATCTATTCTAAATGCAATATTTTGCATCTACTAACCCCAAACTCCCGGTCCATCCCACCCTTGGCAATCATAAGCCCGTTCTACCCAAGATTCTAAATTCTATGTGAAATTTGACATTTGTCTCTGGACACTTTTTGCATCAAACAAACATCCTGCTTTTCAGATGCTGAAACGCTAAGATAAATGAATCACAGGGAAAGTCGGTCCCTCTGTTTCTCAGTTTTCGTCTCAATTCCTGTTGCAATCACCTCTTCATGGTACAGAGGTCACTGCCGATCTGTCATTTTTCCTTTTGATTTTGGTTTTCATTCATATTTTTTATTAGAACATAATCATTCTTTCTGCCATGACAGTTCTGACACAGGACACATCTGAACTGCCAAAGCTCGTCATGCTGACATTGACATAATAAGTAGAAAAAGTCATTCTCATTTTATTCATTGATCGATCAACAATAAATTGACAAACCGATGCTGACAGAATGAAGAGGGCCCAGAGGGAGGAGGTGGGACAGGCAGTTTAGAGCTTATCAGGACCCAGTACTAGAATCTCTCCCTCTCTCTCTTTTGGTAACAACAAAAAATACTTTTTGCAGGGGGCGGAATTTTTAAAGTTCTACTGCACATAGGAGGGACTTAACATTTATATTTTTCTTCTGAAAATGGACCACTAAAATTTCCATAAAATGCATAAAACCACCTAGAGGCTATCGCTAGACCAGGTTGTTGAGGTGTCTGCCTCCCTGACTCCCCACCACACCCGGATTGAATCCCTCACCCAACCACCTCCACCCCCTCCGTCTCCCCTCCCCTGTTCCCACCTCTCTGTCCATCCCGTCCCTGACCTGCCAGGATGTCACAGCCAACTCTCAGAGGGACCTTCTGGCAATTACAGAAACAAAGGATTGTGTGATGGTGGGAGACGTGTGGCTCCAGGTGGCCAACCCTCCCTGGCTCGCCCCAAACTTTCCCAGTCATAGCACTGAACCTCCTGTGTCCTCCGGGGGGGGGGGGTCCCCCTCAATCCTGCACACACTGGGACAGCTGGTCACCCTGCACCATTATCCCTGTCCGTTGGAGCAGCCCTACCCCTCACCCAAGAGATACGCATTTTTAAGTAGGATGGACTCAAAATTTGACTGTGTTGTTTTTCAGATGAAATTAAGAGCCTCAAGATTTTCAGAAGTCGCTGTTTTTTGTCTCGAAAATCTTCTATGATCTTATTAAAGTTTGGTAGATTTCTTAGCAAAATGAAATCATAAAGTCATGTTGCCCCCCCCCCCGCCCCCACCACCACTCTGCTTAGTTTTTCCTTAGGAACCGTCATCATTTTTAGTGATGCTCCCCCTTGGTTTTCCTTCTGCATTTTTTTTTTTTTTGTCCTTTTTGCCATTTCTAGGACCGCTTCTGTGGCATATGGAGGTTCCCAGGCTAGGGGTCTAATCGGAGCTGTAGCCACCGGCCTACGCCAGAGCCACAGCAACGCAGGATCTGAGCCGCGTCTGCAACCTACACCACGGCTCACGGCAACGCCGGATCGTTAACCCACTGAGCAAGGGCAGGGACCGAACCCGCAGCCTCATGGTTCCTAGTCGGATTCGTTAACCACTGCGCCACGACGGGAACTCCCCTCCCTTCTGCATTTTGAAGGACAGGAGTGTTTATGTCTCTGTGGCCTCTGCTCGAAGACATTTCTTGTATTTGTTTCAGGGATAACATTTAAAAATGAAGTTTACCTTCTCCTTAGAGCGTTTCTATAGAGCCTGATTCACATTCTTCCTGACCAATGTCTCCTTCAGAGTAGCTGTGAAACCCCACTCTCTAACCCTCAGCTGTTTGCCCCCCCCCCCCCCGTTTTTTGTATTTTTAGGGCCGCAGCCGCAGCATATGGAGCTTCCCAGGCTGAGTGTCGAATCAGAAGCTGTAGCAGCTGGCCTACGCCACAGCCACAGCAACGCGGGATCCAAGCCACATCTGTGACCTACACACAGCCCACGGCCACGCCGGATCCTTAACCCACGGAGCGGAGGCCGGGGTGGAACCCACGTCCTCGTGGATGCTAGTTGGGTTCGTTAACCGCTGAGACACGACCGGAACTCCTCAGCTGTTTGTGTCTTTAGCTTCCAGTGGGGATGCTTTCTGGGTGCTACCAGATGGTTACCCCGTCAGGGCTGCTGGGGGTGTTTTCTGTATGTCCAGCTCCTGTCACGGACACCACCTCTTGCCCCGTCCCTTCACCGTCATGCACGCACTCAGATCAGGATTGGGCTGCTCCTCCTTGGCCAATATTTGCCTCTGGTCGTTCAGAACCTCCCTCCCTGATCTTCCTGGAGAATGAGGACACACATGGAACTTCCCTCGGTGAGTCACACCTCATGATCCCAGGCCAGTCACTTGATCTCTCTGGGTCTCAACTTACTTTACATAGAGTATTATAATAACCAACCTAAAATTCCTAGGACATTGAATGACAAATTATGTATTATAAAAGTAGCCTGTAAACTCTGAATTGCATACCAGTATAATACATGACCATGCTTATTCAATTTAGTTGTCATAGGAGTTCCTATTGCAGATCAGCAGGTTAAGAACCCAACTAGTATCCATGAGGATGCGGGCTTGATCCCTGGCCTTGCTCAGTGGGTTAAGAATCTGGCGTTGCCCTGACCTGTGGTGTAGGCTCAGAATGATCTGGTATTGCTGTGGCTATGGTGTAGGCCAGCAGCTGCAGCTCTGATTGAACCCCTGGCTATGGAACTTCCATATGCTACAGGTGTAGGCCAAAAACGAAAAAAATTAGTTGTCCTACTGGATAAAAATAGACTACCGTAAGACAGATGGGTCCAGGTTTGGTCAAGTGCAGAAAATGTCATCAGGATACAGATGCATCCTTCCAATCCTCAGGGTATCAGCTTTTTATCCTCAGGCTTGTTCCCACAAAAGAGCTGTCCAGCACCACATCCTTGCAAGGTACACTTAATATGGAAAGAGAAAAATCCCAACGATAAAAGTGGTTTCCTTTCACAATGGAGGAAACTATTTCCCAGATGACCCCCTAGCAGCTCCCTCAAACCATCTCATGACCAGATCTGGGTCAAAGAGCCACCCCTTGTTGCAAAGCAATCTGGGAAAAATAGTATGTGGCAAAGATGAAAGCTTGTAATTGGCCTAAACCAATCATGAATCACTGTCTGGGGCTGGTCAAATTGCCACCCTGAATAAAATCATGGTTTTGTTAGCAAGGAAGAAGGATGAGAATAAATATTGGTAGACAGAAGAGTTTACCACAACTCGGTTGGAAACGCAATGCTAAGGTTTTAAATTCCAGGGGTAATTACTTTTATTCAGCTACAAGGAAACTGACTGTCTTAAAGAACCAATGACAATTGGGATAGAATTTAACATGCAACATTCATATTTTCTGACTTAACAATAGAATTTGAGACAAGAGTAAAAGACATTGGATTCGAGTTCCTGTCGGGGCTCAGCGGTTAATAAACCAACTAGGATCCATGAGGACGTGGGCTTGATCCCTGGCCTGGCTCAGCGGGTTAAGGATCCGGCGTTGCCGTGAGCTCTGGTTTAGGTCACAGATGTGGCTCGGATCTGGCGTTGCTGTGGCTGTGGTGTAGGCCTGCAGCTGCAGCTCCGATTCGACCCCTAGCCTGGGAACCTCCATGTGCCACAGGTGCAGCCATGAAAAAATGAAAACAAACAAAAAAACGCCAATGAGATACAGCAGAAATTGACACAACATTGCAAATCAGTTAATTTAAATTAAAAAAAATTTTTAAAAAAAGCACTGAGATATCCAAGTACACATACTTCAAAGTCCATACCCAGAATGACAGTGTGAGCTGGGACCTGGGCCTGCTCCTCTGCCAAACAAGCATAAGTGGTGAAAATGATGAAGAGCAACAAAAATCATTTAAACTCTCTGAAAATTGTTCTGAGAGAATATAGCACATCAAGAAAATTTACTCTGGGGGTTCCTGTCGTGGCTCAGTGGTTAACGAATCTGACTAGGAACCATGAGGTTGCAGGTTCGATCCCTGGCCTTGCTCAGTGGCTTAAGGATCTAGCATTGCCATGAGCTGTGGTGTAGGTCGCAGACTCGGCTTGGATCCCGTGTTGCTGTGGCTCTGGCATAGGCTTGGCAGCTACGGCTCTAATTAGACCCCTAGCCTGGGAACCTCCACATGCCACGGGTATGGCCCTAGAAAAGGCAACAAGACCAAAAAAAAAAAGAAAGAAAAAAGAAAATTTACTCTGGAAGATCTACCAAAATATGTAAGAACAGCGAGAGTCTGTGACAGTTGAATCATGGCTTCTTTCTTCTCTCAGCTTCTTTAAAAAATATAAAATTATATAAAGTAATAATTTTGTAATGGGGTATTGGATTTATAGTATATTATATATGTGTAGTATATTTAACAATAGTAATACCAAAGGAGGAGGAAGTTATAGAGCTATATAGGAATAATGTTTCTGGATTTCACTGGAACTAAGCTAGTATAAATCTAAAACAGGTTCTAAGTTAAGACATAAAAACCCTGAAGTAATCACTAAGAAAATAACTCAAAACTACAGTGTAAAATTATTAGAGGAGTAAAAATGCCACACTGGATACTATATACTTAAGGCAAAGGAAATCAGGGAGAGGAACAGAGGGACCAAAAGTCATAGACGAAGCATGTGAAAAAAATTAAATGTCAGACATAAATGCAACTGTATCAAATATTAAATATGAATGGAGTTTGATTGGATAACAATCCAATCCAGAAGCAGAGATCATCAGACTGGATAAAGATATAAAATTCAAGAACACGCTGTCTGTGGGAGATACCTGAAGTACTCAAAGATATAAATAGATAGAAAGCAAAAGAATGGAAGAAGATATACCATGCAAACAACAACCATAAGAAAGCTGCAAGCGAATTTATTAATAGCAGACAAAATAAGCTTTAAAACAAAAACATTATTAGAGATGAAGAGGAACATTTCATCATGATAAAAGAATCAATAAACCCACCTGGAAGATAAAACAGTTATAAATACATATGCACTTAACAAACATCCTCAAAGTACCTAAAGCACAAATTGACAGAACTAAAGGAAGAAATATACAATTCAACAAACAGTTGCAGGAGTTCCTGTTGTGGCTCAGTGGAAACGAATCCAACTAGTAACCATGAGGTTGCAGGTTTGATCCCAGGGCTCATTCAGTGAATTGGGGATCCGGCATTGACAGAAGCTGTGGTGTAGGTTGAAGATGCGGCTCGGATCCTGCGTTGCTGTGGCTGTGGCGCAGGCCAGCAGCTGCAGCTGCCATTCGACCCCTAGCCTGGGAACCTCCATATGCTGAGGGTGTGGCCCGAAAAAGAAAAAAAAGAAGAAAAAAAAGCAATAACAGTTGGAGACATTTATATCCAACTCTCTGTAATAGAAATAGAACAACCACGCAGAAAATCAACATGCAAATAGAAGACTCTGGCAGCACTATAAATTAATAAGACTTGATGGACATCTATAGAAAACTCTGCAACCACAGCAGAATATACATTTTTTTTCAAGTATACACAGAAACTTCTTGAAAATTGACAATATGCTACACCACAAAACAATCCTAAATAAATTTAAAATTATTGAAATAAGGCAAAGTATGTTTTCTGAACACAATTGCATGAAATTAGGGATCAATAGCAGAAAGAAATTTAGGAAGGTCACGAAAATGTAGAAATTAAACAAATACACCTTAATAACAAATGAATCAAGAGGAAATGATGAAGGAAATTAGAAAATACTCTAAGATGAATAAAAACAAACACAACGTACAGAATTTGTGGAATGCAGCTCACGGGCAGTGCTTAGAGGGAAATGTATAGCTGTTAATGCCAATAATAATATAGAAGAAAGACCTCAAATTAATACCCTAACCCTCTGCCTTAAGGCACCGGGAAGAAGAGGAGCAATCGGAACCTAAAGCAGAGGAAGAAATAATCACGATCAGAGCGGACACTGGCAAAATAGAGACTAGGAAGCAATGGAGAAAACCAGTGAAACCAAAAGTTGGTTCTTTAAAAAGATGAACAGGGAGTTCTCATCATGGCTCAGTGGTTAACGAATCCAACTAGGAACCATGAGGTTGTGGGTTCGATCCCTGGCCTTGCTCAGCGGGTTAAGGATCTGGCGTTGCGGTGAGTTGTGCTGTAGGTTGCAGACGTGGCTCGGATCCCACGTTGCTGTGGCTGTGGCGTAGGCCAGCGGCTACAGCTCCGATTAGACCCCTAGCCTGGGAAGTTCCATATGCCACAGAAGCGGTCCTAGAAATGGCAAAAAGAAAAGAAAAAAAAAAAAAAGATGAACAAAATTGACAAACTTGGGTTAGAACAGTGCATGTATTTCAAGAAAATGTAATCGGTCTTACAATCTAGAGTCATCTCTCTGCCTATTCAGTTGTCTGGGTAAGAGAGAGTACAGAAGGCGAAGCAGAAGTTTGCAACATAAATAATAAGTGACGGATGGAGAGAGCATTTCACTGGCTTAAATAAGAGCTTCCCGTGCTGCAGGATTCTTGCTTAACAGGACTCAGAACGGACGCCAGGATGCCAAATCCTTCGCCCCCTCTGAGAGAGGAGACCACACACAGGGTGTGCAGAGTCTGACTCGAGCCCTCCCACGTGGTCACTCCTTGTGTAAGCTTTCCATGGGGTCCGCACAGCCCATGACATGGCTGCTTGGGACTCCCCAGACCCACCCCTTCCTCTGACTGGGCGCCTTTGCCATTTCTGGAGTCCGTGTCACTGCTCCAGGTCCTCTGCTGGGTTGCAACGCACCTTTTCTGTCGCTTATGCTCTGGGGTAAGTCGTAGGAGCACGAATGAAGCACAGCAAAGCCTGAAGAGCACTCTCCGCATCTTCTGCCAAATGCCATGCTCCCTGAGATACCAGATGTAGCAAGAAAAACAAACAAAACAAAAAAGAAACCCAGTTAAATTAGGCTTTCAGATAAACAATAAGTAGATTTTTTTGGTATCAGTGTGTCCCATGCAATATTTGGGAGATATTTATACTAAAAAATTATTTGATGTTTATGCAAAATTCATATTTAACAAGGCATCCTGTATTTTTTCTGGCAACCCTTTATGAGAAGTCTTACAAGGTGAGGCTTTTTTTTTTTTTTTTGCGGCTATGCCCTTGGCATGTGGAAGTTCCTGGGTCAGGGATCAAACCTTCACCACAGCAGCAACCCAAGCCGCCACTGTGACCATGCCAGAGATCCTTAACCCACTGCACCACAGGAGAACTCTGGGACTCCCTCTTTTTATGTACTATTTTTTCCTAATGGGACCATGTTCTGCCTTCCAGAGACTAGAAGGACCAGAGGTGGGACGGCGGATTGGGCGGCTCAGAAACCAGAGGACAGGACTCCCACGTGCTTCTGCGCAAGGCAGTTAGCGCATGTGCAATCCTGACTTTGGACCAAATCCCACCCCTGTGCGAGTCCGGTGCTGCTGATTATCCACCTGTCCTGAAGAACTATGCAATACCTCAAAGGTACCGAAGTCATCACTAACCCTCTGCCCTGGCGACATTCTGGCTGCCAGGGGGATTTCTTGCCTCTGAGTTACTGAGCTGAGATAAAGTGCTGTTCATAAAAGCACACGTATTGTGTTCATGTGTATCCTTTTCTGCTTGCTCCAGAGTAAGGCCAGTGTGTGACTTAAGTAATATTAACATCAGATTATTGTCATATCTCTGGAGAAGAGGGGACAGCATCCTGAAGAACTGAGTTTCATTAGATAGCACGTCATGATTCAGCGTCCCGGGGACGGCTGTCGTGAGAACCCCGAGTTTAGCCATATGAAGCAGACAGGAAGGAGGTCTTTCTCGTGGGAGAGGGAGGAGGAGAGAAGGCAGGGGAGATAAAGAAGGAAGGGAGGTAGTAACGCAGCCCAAAGAGACCAGGACAATTAGAAAAAGGGTGCCGATGCATAATTTCTCATTGGGTTGGATGAAGTTTTCTTTAACAATTCAGCTTTAGTCTTTATTTATTTATTTATTTATTTATTTATTTATTTATTTATTGTCAGGGCCACACCTGCGGCATATGGAAGTTCCCAGGCCAGGGGTCAAATCGGAGCTGCAGCTGCCAGCCTACGCCACAGCTCACAGCAACACCGGATCCTTAACCCATTGATAGAGGCCAGGGATCGAACCTGCAGTCTCATGGATACTTGTTACAGATGAGCCACCATGGGAACTCCGCTTTTAGTCTTTTGAGACTGAATTTAGGACATCTTGAACTTGATCCAGTAATGATTTGTTTGGTGACTCAAGGAAAGGCACCACGGACTTCAAGGGGCCAAGCCAGAGTGTTTTGATCCAGGGACTATCTCTCCATGGTTGACGTGTGTTCCATAAGTCCACACAGAAGTAAATATATTTATCTGTAATTTAATATGATTATTTAGGTTTTGTCCCCAAAGGATTTAAGGGTATTATATATATATTTTGGAACAGGTGTTTGTGCATCCTTGAGGGTGATTGTGGAAATAAGAACATATCCTGAAGCAAGGAGGTTGGCTTGCTGACTTTTTCCCTTACTCCTCAGCACAGTCTGGACCAAACAACAAACATCCCTGCCCCCAGGAAGCCGATGCGAGCTGACACCACGCTGATGCATTAGCTGCGTTTCAGGACAAGCAACGGAAAGAGTTTATTCCTGGAGTTCCCTTCATGGCTCAGCAGAAACGAATCTGACTACCATCCATGAGGATGCAGGTTCAATCCCTGGCCTTGCTCAGTGGGTTAAGGATCCGGCGTTGCCGTGAGCTGTGGGGTAGGTCGCAGACAAGGCTCCGATCTGGCGTTGCTGTGGCTGTGGTGTAGGCCGGCAGCTGTAGCTCGTATTCGACCCCTAGCCTGGGAACTTCCATATGCCTTGGATGTGGCCCTAAAATACCAAAAGAAAAGAAAAGAAAAGAAAGAAAGGGTTGATTACTTTTGGGGTCTGATTTGTGCAGGACCAGCCTCATGACCTGTGCTCTGTGTCATCACCCAGCCTTGTTCAGAAGGGCCTCATGCTTGGATCAGAACTCGGCTGTCTACAGCCTGGCGTTCTGAGGGGCCCTCTGGACAAAGGCCGCCTCCTATTCATTTTCCCTGGACCCAGTAGCCCGTTTCAGGTTTACCTCATGTAATATAACAGAAATATTAAAAAATAATAATTATAGTTCCATAGAGGACTCAGACTTACTTTAGAAATTGTTTAAATCTTCTGATTTGTAACCTCTAAATCCCTGGGAATTCAGAAGAGGATTTTTTTTTTTTTTTTAAATGAAAGTGAGGCCTCAAAGGACTGTTTCCATGTCTTGCTAAATCCCGCCTTTCCTCAGCCTCATCCTGTAGGGCTCAGATTTAATCACTCCACCTTGGGCTTCCCAGATCCTGCCCATTTTTCTTCCTTATCACATCGAGGATATAACTGAAGGCGGCAGGGCTCTGAGCTCTGTCCTCACCGCTCGCTCTTCTGGGTGTTAGTTTTTATAACCCCTGGGACCCGGCTAGCTCTTCACAGCCAAGACCTTTCCAACCATCAGACTGTGGGTTTGGCTGTTCGGGGGCATATTTTGCCTCATTTCTCCAGCTGGTAGGGAACAGGAAGAAAAACAGGACGCACAGGTTAGGGAGGAAGGCAGCAGGAGAAATCAAAGCTTCTCAACCCTGGTCTCTCATCCCTTGAGCCGGATCAACCAGGGAGTAGTCAGGAGCCACCGACACGACCGCGCTAGTCCAGGAAGCTCAGGCCACTGCAGACGGGCAGTGTGTAGTGTGACCGCCTGGGGAGGGCAGGGAGAGGTGGGTCTGGCTGTCTCTTACTGTTTCGTTTTGGATGTTCCCGTCGTTGGTCCTTAGTGCAAGTTTGTGCTTTCAGTAAATGACTATCACGGGGGAAAACACGAAGCAGCTTTACCTGGCCACGTTAGGTGAAATCCACAGTGGGGGCTGGTACCTTTCAAAGCATGATCACCTTCTACCTTTAAGAGAATTATCAAATCTCTAGAGGTAAGTGGGAGAGTGAGGGTTTCCCCTACTTGTGAGGTTTAATCCATTCTGCCCTGTTATCAAGCTTTTTTGACCTCAATTCTGTTTTCTTGTTTGTCTGGGTTGTATCCGTGTGTGTGTGTGTGTGTGTGTGTGTGTGTGTGTGTGTGTGTGTGTATCTCACATATAAATATATATACATAAATCACATCTAAATATAGATATATTTCTGGCCCAGAAGAGGTCTCAGAAAAGTTTGCTGGATTCCAATCTATATTTTGATGAATCAGAAATGCTGTTCTCTGAAAATTTTAGCAAAGAATCTGGCTATCCATCTCTTGGTTTTCTTTCTTTTTTAAAATCATTTTTATTTTTTCCATTATAGTTGGTTTGCTGTGTTCTATAATTTTCTACTGTACAGCAAAGTGACCCAGTCACACATACATGTACACATTCTTTTTCTCACACATCCTCCATCATGCTCCATCATAAGTGACTAGATACAGTTCCCTGTGCTATACAGCAGGATCTCATTGCTCATCCATTCCAAAGGCAATGGTTTGCATCTATTAATCCCAGATTCCCAATCCACCCCACTCCCTCCCCCTCCCCCTTGGCAACCACAAGTCTCTTCTCCAAGTCTATGAGTTTTTTTCTGTGGAAAGGTTTATTTATGCTGTATGTTAGATTCCAGATATAAGTGATATCATATGGTATTTGTCTTTCTCTTTCTGACTTACTTCACTTAGTACGAGAGTCCGTCTCCTGGTTTTCAATTCGACTTTGTTTTCTGTGCCCCCATGGGGCAGGCATCACATCCCTCCCTTGGCAGTGGTTTTGTGGGGTTGTATTTCTGAGTGAGGAAAGCCTTTTAGCTCTAAAGTTAGTAATCAGATTAAACTCAGCTGAAAGGCCACAGAAAGATCTGTAACACACGTTTTAGGTAAATCACAAGGATTCTTATAATAAAGGCTATTCCCTAACAAAAATAGAGGTGAAGTGATCTTCCTCCACCACCACCCTTTTTAAAAAATTTTTAATTTTTAAATTTTTTTTAGGGCTGCACCTGCAGCATATGGAAGTTCCCAGGCTAGGGGTCAAATTGGAGCTGTAGCTGCAAGCCTACACCACAGCCACAGCCACACCAGATCTGAGCCACAGCTGCCACCTACACCACAGCTCACGGCAACACTGGATCCTTAACCCAGTGAGTGAGGTCAGGGATTGAACCTGCATCCTCATGGATACTAGTCAGGTTTTGACCAGCTGAGCCACAAGGGCCCCACAATTTTTAAAATTACAAACCCCACAACTTTCTCATGGAGAAAAATGTCTAGAAGGCATTATCACAACAGCCATTTAAATATACAGACGCAAGTCTGTCCCAGCCGTAAACTTGCCTTCTTTCCATTTTTGGAGATCTTAGCTTTCCCTCTCCAGTCTTAAACACTCAGAGCAGTTCATAGAGTTTCAGGAACGATGGCAAGTTTTCAAACATTCCCTAGAAAGGGTGTAGCCCTGCATTTCTCATTTATCTACTCCCCTTCCATCAGCCTGACACTTGCCACCCCGGGCATTTTTTAGTACGGTTCATTCAGGGGTGAACCAGCGGTAACTGCCTGCCTTCCTACCATCCTCTTAAGCTTGACGCACAAGACCCTGCTCCATCACTCTGTCCCTTCTCCAAAGCTGCGTTGTGTCCAATCCATTTTCTTAATACTTTTTGACTCCTCTGGAAAAGTCTTGCTACTTTCCTAGGACAAATCTCCAGGGGAGCAAGCTTTGCGAGCCCACTGCTCAGTGCGTGCCAGGCCAGCATATGGACGGCCGTTTGTTAACAGAAATGGATCACCTCTCGATGGCTCTTCATCAAGCCCCATCCCCAAGGCCACTTCACTAGCACTGAGACTCACAGGCGTCTGAGGAACATATTTTTGGAAGCCATTTATTCTTGGGGCTTCTTAACCGCTATCTGATGTCACACGTGCGCCTCTTGTTTGATTCCAGATGTATAACTTTAACACAAACGTTGGGGGCCATGAGAGCCTTGGGCTCCAAAAACATCATGGCTTGTCTTTTCACAGTCCTCAAAATGGCTTGCACTTCTAACAAAGGAGTTGGCACCACTTCCAGCCTTGACCCAATCTCGGGTCCAGTGCATGTGGTATGGGAGGGGTGGGGTAGGTGTACTTCCATTCACTGGGGACCCCAATAACCTTATAGATCCAAGATACATTTAGTTTTCAAGGGAATAGCTTATTTAGCCATTATTAGCTAAATGAAGAGAGTTTTGGATTACTTACACAAAGTTCTAGAAGGGCTCTTAGGTGCACTCATAGGCTTGGTCAGTTGTAGAGAGGCTTGTCCAGGTACAGCGATACCACCTATTGGCATCTCCATCATGTCCTACCCCTCGTCAGCCCAGGTGCAAAGGGTGTGCTTGGGAAGCAAGCATAGCTTCAATACAAATCCCCTAGACCCTCCTTCTAGCCAGATGGCCCATCCCATCCTTGTTATTTCTTATATTGAGGTCCCCATGTGCTGGAAGTGAAAGCAGAGTGACCTCGCAAAGGCTGTGTATTAGTTATCTGTTGCCGAGTAACAAATGACCCCAAAGCTTAGTAGCTTAAATGATTATCCTTTATTGTTTCTGACAGTTTCTGTGCATCAGGAATTCCACCAGGGCACAGCAGGAGTGCACAGCAGGGCACACACAGGGCCCTCTCTGCTCTGTGACTTCTGGGGCCTCAGATGGAAGACTCAAAGCCTGGGATTTCAGATCATCCAAAGGCTCATGATTCACATGTGTGATTATTAATGTTGGTTGGTAGCTGGGACCCTAGGTGGGGCTGTAGGCCAGGACACCCACGTGACTCTCCATGTGGCCCCAGCTTCCTCACAATGTGGTGACTGGCTCCTAAGGGTGACCACCTCAGGACAGAGAGACAGCCATGTAGAGTCGCATGCCTTTTATGATCCAGCCTTGTCAGGTCTGCAGCCTCCTTCCCACTGTGTTCTACTGGCCCAGGTGGTCATAGAGATCTGCCCTGGTTTGAGGGGAGGG
The DNA here is from genome assembly GCF_054392235.1 of Sus scrofa. Lineage (NCBI taxonomy): Eukaryota > Metazoa > Chordata > Mammalia > Artiodactyla > Suidae > Sus > Sus scrofa. The sequence goes on from NC_139383.1 coordinate 7,960,395, forward strand.
AACGTGGACCCCACTCTCTTTGCAGATGCATCAAATCACACTATCAGAGTGCGTGATCTGGGATGTGTATTGCCTTTGAGAGATACAATCTGCCATGGGTACCTCTGAGCACACTGGCTTTCCTGCAGAAGTGGTGGATTCACCATCAATATTAAATAACAAAGGCACCTCCTGAATAAGCACTAATGGGCAACTTGCAGGAACTCCAGGTCTCCTGTGGGAGACAACAGTGGTCAGAAAGCCCACAGATGCAGAGAAAGCCCTAGGAGAACTGGCCAACTAAGAGAGGACAGCCAACTGCCGGACCCCTTGCCCAGTTATGCTTTTGGATCAATGTCTGAGGAGCCCAGGGCTCAGATGGTCAAGAGCCAGCTAAGGCAACACCATAAAAACAGCGCCCTCCACTGGGCTGTGCCTGATGTTTTTATAAGCACTACCCTGGCTGATTCAGCAGAGAGCAAGCCCATCGAGGAGCAGACCGTCTTTCACAGAGATTCCATGGTAAATAAGATGTTTCTCTGTCCAAGGATTATACATTCTAGTTGGAGGAGACGGACAATAAGCAAAACCGAACAAAGTGACAAACAATCAAGGAGATGCTAGTGAGGAATGGGCACTGTGGTAACACTGGCCCAGAGTGATGGTGGGGGCGCTCACGGCAACACACCAGGTGTCGTTAGGAATTTTCATATCATCCATAGGTTCCCAGAAATTTTCATATCATCCACAGGTTCCCAGGAATTTTCATATCATCCATAGGTTCCCAGGAATTTTCATATCATCCATAGGTTCCCAGGAATTTTCATATCATCCATAGGTTCCCACCTCTTAATTCTCTCCCCTCCCTTTCTTGGCCGGGCATTCTAGACATTCTGAAAAGGGAAGCGATGAAAAGATGAGTAATGGCTTCTGGCTGTTGAAAACATTTTCACAATATTTTTGAATTGCTCAGGTAACACGGCCTATAAATGCTGTTCTCTTCCTCTGGAAGAAGGTAAACACAACTTCAGCCAAACTTCGACTCTTTGAGAACCTTGCTGAAAGTCTAGGTTGAGGATCCACCCTTGGGCTTCCTTTTTTCTACCTTTCGCCTTGACCGATGAGGTGACCCCTTACAGGTCTTACCTGTCATCTCCCACCAAAAACCCAACCACAGCCTCTATAAAGGACAGAAAGGAAAACAAGATGCTCATAGTCTGCTCTGCTTATAATTCTGGGTGGGGGGATGGTAATTTATAATTTTTTGTAAATTTTATTCATTTCAACTTTATTCTTAGGGTTTTCTGCCCTCTCCAAATTTTCTTCCTTAAGGGGGCATGACTTTGTGCTTAAAAAAAGAAACTGCACATTTTTTAAAAAAGCAAATAGTGTTATTCCTCAGCTTAAAATCCATCATTGGCTCTTCATTGTCCCCCTTCCCCTCCCCCCACGCATTGCCTGAAGCAGAAAATACAAACCCTTTGGCTTGGCCTCCTCTGGATCTCAGCTTCGCATTTGTTCCTGGGCCTCTCACCCTCCCCTCTTCAAGCTCCTTCCCCCCCAATACCCCATCCCCACACCCACACACAGCTCACTTCACCCAGCCGCCCTGGGACCTGCCACAACGCTGCCACCATCATTCCCACCATGTGACTCTCCCCTTCCTCCCTGCCAGCCCACACCCCGCCTGGCACTGGCTCTCTTAGGAGGCACTGAAAACTCACTTCTACTGATTCTCCACCTAGACATCCTCTCTTGCCCAGCCTCTTTCTTTCCTTTTTTTTTTAAATAAAATTGAAGCATAGATGATTTATAATGTTGTGTTAGTTTCAGGTGTATAGCAAAGTGATTCAGTTTTATATGGATTCTTTTTCAGATTCTTCTCTGTTATAGTTTATTACAAGATCCTGAATATTGTTCTCTATGCAATACAGTAGGTCCTTGTTATCTATTTTATATACAGTAGTATATATCTGTTAATCCCCAAATCCTAATTTATCCCTCCCTCACCTTTCCCCTTTGGTAATCTTAAATTTGTTTTCCATGTCTGTGAGTCTATTTCTGCTTTGTAAATAAGTTCATTTTATCCTTTTTTTAAGATTCCACCTGTAAATGATGTCATATGATATTTGTTTTTCTCTCTCTGACTTACTTCACTTGTATGATAATTTCTAGGCCCATCCATGTTGCTGCAAATGGCATTATTTAATTCTTTTTCATGGGTGAGTAGTATTCCATTGTATATATGTACCACATCTTCCTTATTCATTCCTCTGTTGATGGATATTTAGGTTGCTTCTGTGTCTTGGCTATTGTAAATAATGCTGCCGTGGACATTGAGGTGCATGTACCTTTTCAAATTAGAGTTGTCCCCGCATATATGTCCAAGAGTGTGATTGCTGGACCATATGATTACTCTATTTTTAGTTTTTTAAGGAACTTCCATACTATTCTCCATAGTGGCTGCACCAGTTTACATCCCCACCAATGGTGTAGGAGGGCTCCCATTTCTCCACACCCTCGCCAGCATTTATTTGTTTATAGATTTTTTGATGACAGCCATTCTGACCAGTGTGAGGTGATACCTCATTTTATTTTTGATTTACATTTCTCCAATAATTAGCGATGTTTAGCATCTTTTCCTGTGCCTGTTTGCCACCTGTATGTCTTCTTTGGAGAAATGTCTGTGTAGGTCTTCCCCCCATTTTTTGATTGGGTTGTTTGTTCTTTTTCTATTGGGCTGTACGAGCTGTTGGTGTATTTTGGAAATTAATCCCTTGTCAGTTGTATCATTTGCAAATATTTTCTTCCATTCTGCAGCTACATGTAAAATAATAAAATTAGAACATTCTCTAACACCATATTTTAAAAAGCTCAAAAAGGATTAAAACCTAATTTTTAAACTGGACACTATAAAGCTAGAGGAAAACATAGGCCGAACTCTGACATAAATTGAAGCAATATAGTTTTCGGATCCATCTCTTAGAGTGATGGGAATAAAAGCAAAAATAAACAAACGGGACCTAATTAAACTTAAAAAGCTTTCGCATAGCAAAGGAAATCACCAGCCTCTTTCTAACTCAATCTGCACTGGGTCACCCATCGTTTCGGGGCTGTTTCTTCACTAGACTGGAAGTGCCCTGATGACAAGCTTAGTGTTTTTATTACTTATGTAGTCTTGTCTCTCTTTTACGATTTTTTTTTTCTTTTTAGGCACACACCCGTGGCATATGGAAGTTCCCAGGCTAGGGGTCAAATCAGAGCTGTAGTTACCAGTCTACACCACAGCCACAATAAGGTGGGATCTGAGCCGCATCTGTGACCTACACCGCAGCTCACAGCAATGCCAGATCCTTAACCCACTGAGTGAGGCCAGGGATCGAACCTGCTTTCTCACGGACACTATGTTGAGTTCTTAACCCACTGAGCCACAATGGGAACTCCTTTCTTTTTGTCTTCGTGGAGTTTTGAGTACTCAGTGTAGTGTCAAACACGGCAAGGGACCCATGCAATCACTCACTGAATATCTGCCCCATTTCAAGATGCCAGCGCAGCCATTATTGATCTCTAGAGTCTTTCTTTTTTTCCAATAAGGGCCAAGGAGGAGTAAAACCATGAAGAGTCTTACATGCAAAGAAACATCCTGCACAGGGACAACTTCCTTGGGCCGTTACCTGAGACAAGGGTGCCCCACTCCACCTGTGCTGGGCTTGTGCTCCGCCTGGAGCCTCTTGCCAGCTCCCCAACAGCCCAGAGCGCTGGGACTTCCAGATAGCTCTTTCCCCAGCTGTTTCCTCCAGAAGTTCCCTGGGGACTCTCTGACCAGTATCCCATGGGTGCTTATATAATGCTTGTGGCGGGAATGAGGTCACACTTGGTGGTCCATGTGCGAGGCAGTGTCCAGTCAGCATCGATGGAGGTATTACAGGTACCCACGGGGTCTGCGGGGAGTTCCGCAGTGTCTTCCTGCACTGGGGCACCTGATCACTGGGGTGAGCAGGGCATCAAACCCACATCGGCTTCTCTGGGCCCTCAACTGGCCCCTGGAGGCTGCCCGCCTGGAACCAGGGCATTCCGCTCCATGCCAGCATCACGTGGGCTACCAAAGAAAGCCAAGCATTTGAAAAGTGCCCGCCTTTCTCCCTCCTCACATTAAACTCCAGATTCTCCGTTCCTTTTGCCTTCTCCTCCTCTGTGCTTTCTCCAGGACTTCACCAGCCCTGAAACCAAGGCGGTTTCAGAGCGTCACCCTTTAGGAATGTGAAACGATGCTTGTCCCAACATGGCTTTGCTGAAAAACACACGCTGCAAATTCAGGGAGCTCATTTGGGCAACGTACAGTTTTTCCTTCTCATATGTTTGCTGCTTTCTCCAAACAGACTCTAGGGAAGACTGCAGCATCAGCAGTTTGACACTTTGGAACTGAAATAGAGAGTCTAGAGTCTGGAATTTCTTGTCTCTTCTGATTGAAAAAATACAGATTCTTTGAAGTGTATGACTGTGCGCTTGGCAGTGCTCTCAGCTGGCATCGTTTCGTTCTCACAGACCAAGCTGAAGCGGGAAGTGTTAGTCCCCAGCCCTTCCCATCCTGAACCTCCGCGCTCCATCCCTCCCACACAACCGGGATGGGAGGCCTCCCTCCGATGGAGTCTGGGCCCCCTTCCAGCTTGCCGACCACAGAGAAGAATCCCCCCACCGCCTCCTGCTCAGCGTCTCAACCATCGTCTCCCCACCCGGAGGGACACACACCACGGAGCACAACTCCTCCTGGAGGATGGGAGGAGGGGACAGCAGCCATCACGCAAGTGTCCTCTTTCCCTGGGGCTGGAGGTGTGAGACCTTTCCGGGGAGGGGACAGTTCCACCCGAGCGGGACACGCCTGCCCCTTGCTCCTTCCACGGACTCTGCCTTCGTGTCATGGTGGTGCTGACGATGCCCCGGGGACGGGTTGTTTCTACATGGAACCGGGTGCACGAACACTGCTAGGCTCTTCACTGCATCCCAGAACAGAAGAAGAAAGTTCCACTGCAAGTTTGGGAGGAACAAGCGTCCACTGAGCACGTGGAAAGAAAACCAACTTACTGCACCTGATACCCCAAGAAAATAACGTGGCTGGCACGCCTCAGCCCCCTTCTTACCCAGTTCTCTGGGGGCTGTGCGAGAATGCTGGGGTGCGGGTGGGGAGCGGGAGTGCCTGGGGGATGGGGCGAGACTTCGGCCTCATTTGGAAGCTGGAAAGACAGATACACTGGGGCCCCAAACGATTTTTTTGTGTTTTATCTTTTCTGCCTTTTTTTAAAAAAACAAAATTATTTTAGAGCCACACCTGCGGCATATGAAAGTTCCTAGGCTAGAGGTGGAATCAGAATTGCAGCTGCCAGCCTACACCACAGCCACCACAACCCAGGATCTGAGCGGTGTCTGTGACCTACACCACAGCTCAGAGCAATGCCAGATCCTTAACCCACTGAGTGAGACCAGGGATCAAACCCACTTCCTCATGGATACTAGTGGGGTTTGTAACCCGCTGAGCCATGATGGGAACTCCAGTTGTTTGTCTTTTGAGGTAGAGATGAGAATATGTCTACCAGAGCTATTTGGTTCCAGAAGGACTGCCTGCCCATTGCCCAGAGGAGACCCTGAATGCAGCAAAGTAACCCAGACAGAGATTACTCCAGGCTGAGATGCTGTGGTCAGCTGTTTCAACTGGGCATGTTACTGGCACTGTTCCCCCACCCATCCCCGACCTCCCCCCGCCCCCAGCAGGGCTGTCCTATGCTGAAGCGTTATTATTCTTTGGGGAAGGGGCCGTGTTCCCCCAAACACACTTAAGCACTTGTTCCCAGGAGTCTGGAGCTAAAAACAAAGAGAGTGGGGACGTCTGGCTGATGGTCTCTTCCCCTGACCTTGGAGGGAAGAGCATGAGAAGGGCGGGAATGGCGTGGCTCGCACCCGGGGCTGGATGCTCCTGTCCTCTGGGGGGTGTTTTCTAGGACTGGACGAGTAGGGCTGCGGGAATGGGTGGCAGGGGATTTGGGGCTCTCTTGCTTTGGAACGTCTGATGGATTCTGATGGTCCTGTTTAGACCCCGGAGCCAGAGCACAGCCCCTGGGAGGGAAGGGGCTTTCCACTGGGAGGGGCTGGGGGTTCCCACCTCAGTTGTCAGAGGGAAGGTGAACCCCGGGGGCAGACGTCTGGGAAAGGAAGACCACGCAAAGGCGAGCGGCACCGTTTCTGGGAGTGGGTGTGGCAGGGATCCGGGGTCGCAGGGGGAGGGGTCTCTGGTAGGGCACCCCGGGGTCAGGCTGGGGCCTGCGTCTGAGCCCTAAGAGCAGACCCTCCGGGAGCTGCTGTGGGCTACTCTGTGAGCTGTACTTTGCGAATCCTAAGGGCTCTGGGTGAAGTGTCACCGTGGGCAGAGTCCCGTCTCACTCTTGCCGTGGGGACTGGGAGCCTTGGTGTGGTGATCTGCCAGGGTCATCAGCGGCCAAGGCGGTGGTCACAGCAGCAGTGGGAGCCAGGAAATAAGCCAGGGGATCTTCGTGACTCATTTTGGTATAGCAGGCAGCTTCTAAAACGGCCCTCGGGAGTTCCCATTGTGGCTCGGTGGGTGAAGAACCTGACTAGTGATGTGAGTTTGATCCCTGGCCTTGCTCAGTAGGTTAAGGATCCTGAGTTGCTGTGGCTGTGGTGTAGGCCAGCAGCTATAGCTCCAATTCAACCGCTAGCCTAGGAACTTCTCTATGCCACAGGTAGGGCATAAAACTTTTTTAAAAATAAATAAATAAATAAAATGGCCCACAATGATGCTACTCCAGCATTTGCACCCATGTAATCAACCCCCTTGGGTGTAAGCAGAACCTGTGACTTGCTTCTAACCAAGAGAGTATGGCAAAGGTTAGGGTGTTTCTTCTTTGATCAGGTTACATGCGATTGTGACGTCTGTCTTGCTGGCAGACTCTCTTGCATTCTTGATTTGCCCTCAAGAAGCCATGCCGGAGAGCCCAGGAGGCAAGAAATTTAGGGTGGCCTCTGGCCAACAATCAAGAAGGGACTGACTCTTCCAGCAACCACTTGAACTTGAGTTTGGATCTTTCCCCAATGAAGATTTCAGATGTGACCCCAGCCCCTACAATTTAATTGCAGCCCATGGGAGACCCTGAAGCAGAGGACACAATTAAACCATGCTCAGATTCTGGACTCCTGGGAAACTGTAAACTAATGTGTGTCGTTTTAAGCCACTACTTTGTGATTATTTGTTATGCAAAAAGGGATAACCAACGTAAGTAGTACCTTAAAAACCTGCTAAAAAATATCTGGGAAGACATACTTGGGGGATGCTATTACTGGCAATTAAGGCACTAAGGAATCTTTACTATAAAAATATTTTAAAAGGAAGACAAATTTATTTTAGAGTCACAGGTTGTTGCGGTTAGAAAAGACTGGTTATTAGATCGGTCGCTTGTGAATTAATTATTTTCTAAAACTACATCTCGCTTTAGTCTAGGGTTCTTTTACCAGGTGTGATCTTTGGTATCTGTTCACGACTGGTGGCAGTTCCAGGTGAGACTCCGGGGGAGTCTGGAGAAAGCTCAGGGGAACTTTGTCATCCAGGAAGTTACTACTTCCTGTCCCTCTACACGTCTCCTTTCTGTCCTGTCCCAGGAAGATTAAGACCTCATTTCTCATGTGTTTCACTGATCGGAACTCAGTTGAAGTGGAGAATTTGGAAATTTCAAAGTTCGAATTTGGACTTGTATCATCTTTATTCTTTATCAGCCTTTTAACTTAGCTTCTCAGACATGGTACCTGATGCGAAAGCCCATTTAAGTTGTTTTATTATTATTATTATTTTATTACAGTTGATTCACTATGGTGCGCCAATTTCGGCTGTACAGCAAAATGACCCATTCATAATACATACACATCCTTTTTCTCATAGTATCTTCCATCATGGTCTATCCCAAGAAATTGGCTCTACTTCCCTGAGCTATACAGCAGGACCTCATCGCTTGTCCATTCTAAATGTGATAGTTTCTATCCACTAACCCCAAACTCCCAGCCCCTCCCTCCTCCTTCCCCCTTGTTCTCTATGTCTGTGTGTCTGTTGCTGTTTTGTAGATAGAATCATTTGTGCCATATTTTAGATACCACATATAAGTGATATGTATGGTATTTGTCTTTCTGATTTACTTCACTTAGTATAAGAATCTCTATTTGCATCCATGTTGCTGCAAATGGCATTATTTTGTTCTTTTTCATGGCAGAATAATATTCCATTGTATACTTGTACCATGTCTTCTTAATCCATTCATCTGTCGATGGACATTTAGGTGGTTTCCATGCCTTGGCTGTTGTGAATAGGGCTGCATGTATATTTTTGAGTGAGAGTTTTGTCTGGATATATGCCCAGGAGTGGGATCACTGGATCATATGGTAGTTCTATATTTAGTTTTCTGAGGAATCTCCACAGTTTTCCACAGTGGTTGTACAAATTTATATTCCCAGCATGATGTTGCAAGTTCTGCTCGCACACTTTCAAGGTCTGATGAAACCCTGGCACACATCTCTGCAATGAACAAAAGGCTGTGTTTGGGAAATTACCTACATTTTGTGGTTTAAATTTTCTACTTAATTTGCTTTATATCAAAGTGTCTGGATTAAGTTTGTTTTAAACATAAATTGTTTAGAAGGTTCTCTTTCCTACTCCAGTCATTTGTGCCTTCTCATTCTGAAAGCCCATGGAGATATGTCGCCACCAAGAAATGCAGAACAATGAAAGGATCCATGTGTGTGACCACATTTTCACACTTGACCTTCATACAGATGTTCCTAGACAAAACGAAAGTCAGATGGTGAGGCCTGCAGAGTGAATAATCTCTTGCAAGTTTGTACACGTGGCATTTTTGGTCTTGGGAAGCTGGTTGATTTTAGACCAGGAGGGAGCTTAGCTGGGTGAACCAGGGTTAACAAAACTGGATGCTACAGGGTGCCGGGGATGTCATAGCTTCAGGCTTAGCAATGGGCCTGATATCTCCCAACTCCTCTATCCTGACAAACGTGGCTGCCAAACCGTGTGGTCACACCACCAGTGGGAGGCAAGTCAGAGAAATTTCATGGAGTAGGGACAAGAGCTTGGATGTGCTTATCTGGGGCCACATGAATGTTCAGACTGGAGGAAACAGCAAAACTGGACCATGTGTGCGCCACCTTCTTCCTTGGCAGGGGGCTCCAGGGATCTGTCCTTGGCCTGGGCTCTGGGAGCTGGTCAAGCATGGAAAAAAGATGGGGCTGGAGCCCCAGAGCCCCAGATCAACATTTTGAATCAAATAGATAGAGATGGACAACTATGAAGAGCCTGGGTAGAAAGTTTGCAGCAATGCAACTGCAGTCAGGGACCCCAACATGAGCAAAGTCAAGGCACAGAGAAGCAAGAGGAGGCAGGGACCCAGGAGGGTCTGTGAGGTACAGGGACCTCCATAAGGCCCGTGATCTTGTTTCTGGGTGGAGAGGGAGCAGGAAGGCTGACTCTACACAGCAAAAGCAACTTCCCAAGCCAGGATTGGAGTCTGAAGAGACGCCAAGATGGAAGGGAGGCCAGGAGCTGATGTCAGAGCCACGGGCTAGAGTTAGCAGGGCAGGACTAAGTTCACACAAGGCCCAGTAGCAGGTGAGATGGGCCGGGGAGAGGGAACGCTTCGGCCTGGACAGGAAGCCCATTTCTCTTCTGCTTGCGTGATGGAATCAAATAGGCAAGAGTGACAGGTGGATCAGGTATGTTCTCGCCTGACCTGGGCTGGAAGAGATACTCTGTGCTTAACACGGACACAGCCACTGATGGAGAAGAAGGTCAAGGCTCAGGGCAATTTCATCCTCGTGGTGGGAAAAAGAAACACAAGTCACAAGGTCCCGAGACCTTGGGCCCCCACTTGGTCATGGAGGACAGTTCTGTCCAGGGGATGAACCATCTTTTGGGGGACTACAAGGCAGAGGCTGGGATTCATCATCTGGCCTGGCGATCCAGGGGTCTTCTTGCAAGGGGAGAAGGCAGGTTCCGAATTAGGACATTGATGGACATTTTCTAGAAGCCCATTTAGTGCCTGTCATCCAGGGTGGATCCTGAGGATGCCATTGATGCTAAAAGGAAAACTGCTGAGGACGAAGGATGCAGACCCAGAGGCTAGAGTATTCATTTTCCTTTGCTGAATTTTAGCCACTTTCAGATTTTCCTGCTTCAGTTATTTTGCTGTTAGGATTTTTTTTTTACCTTATTTTTTTCCCCTTCTTTGCCAGTAGGAAAATGTGTGTCTCACATTTCTCTTGAATGTCATCCCCTCTTTCACCCAAGGGCAGGGGTGGATCTGGTTTTGTGGGGCCTGAAGCTTACACAATTTGGGAGTGGTCCTTTTAAAGAAGAAGAATATAAAAATTTTAACAGGAAATTAGATACAATAGTGAAAATATGAATTTGGAATGAGAAAATAGGCCATGATACAGTACAAATTTTAAAAAGCCGTCAAATAAAAGAAAGCACAAGAACTAGAAAAATATCACTATTTTTTATTAATCAGCTGCGTGACTGTAGTACCCATTTCTTACATTTTTGGCTGCATATTCTGATCACCTCTTCTTATGGCAACAATTTTATACTATTTTTTAGAGAAAATCCAAAGCTACTTCAATCTTCTTTTGAGCTCGGTTAGTCGCCTCACCATTTGATAGTTTAAAAGGTTTCCTTTAGGAGTTCCCATTGGGGCTCAGTGGGTTAAGAGCCCAATACAGTCTTCGTGAGAATGCAGGTTCTATCCCTGGTCTCACTCAGCGGGTTCAGGATCTGGCATTGCCACAAGCTGCAGTGTAGGTCACAGGTTTGGCCATTAAACAATGACAAAAATGTCTCCTTTAGCTTCTCAACTCGCTTTTTATTTTCTTTCTTTTTAGGGCTATACTTGCGACATATGGACGTTCCCAGGCTGGGGGTCAAATCGGAGCTGTAGCTGCCGTCCTACCCCACAGCTGCAGCAACGCAGGATCCGTGCTGCATCTGGAACCTACACCATAGTTCACGGCAACACCAGATCCTTAACCACGGAGCAAGGCCAGGGATCAAACTCACATCCTCATGGATACCAGCTGGATTCGTTTCCACTGCGCCACAGAGGGAACTCCTTCTGAATTCTTTTTTGATGATGTTGTGTAAAGTTTTTGGATCATGGGGAAATCTCCATTAATCATCCTTCTCCTAGGGGCTCTTAGGGACACACTCACCTTTTAGCCGCAAGGCTGTGCCCTCCAAACACGGGGATTCTGGTAAATTCTAGTCTGTGTTATTTCCAGCAAAGAAAAACAAAGCTGCGCAACACATATTTATAATTCCATACACTGCCTTATGGAGTATATTCCTGGGAGAAGTTTACTTTTGAGTAGGTACCAAAGAGAACAAAATCCTCTGTTTCCCATGTTTGTGCCTGATGCTGGAGGAACTTCCATGGAGTAACTTCTGATTCTATGTATTTGAATCTTGTTTCCTTTCCACCGCCCACAGGCGTCCAGGGTCAGGCGCTGGAGTGCATGTTCCTGCTGCAGGAATTCCTGAGTCCTGGTACCTCTGGGTCTGACCTGAGGAGTCAGCAGGTGGGAGAGAGGAGACTTCCTGGAAGCTGCTCCTGTATCAGTTGGCAATGACTTAACTCTACGTGGAAATGGAACCACATGTGTGTGTGTGTGTGTGTGTGTGAGATACACATGTATGCATCCCTTAAGCGCACTTCAACTTCTCTTTGGACGGATCCCCCGAAGGTGTTCTGACTCTCCGGTGCTGCCTGACATGGGGGAGGTGTGACAAAAGGGAAGTTGAAGGGCAGAGAGACAGTGGCCTTGGCCACAAGCAGCCAAAACATCCTACTTGCCTGCACTCAACCAAAAACGTGTGATCCTGTGACTGCCTTGCTGGGGTCCACCCAAAGTTTTCGAAGGAGCTTAATAAATGCAGAGCCAGGGTTGATGTCCTGGAAACTGGAAAATCAAATCTTTTCTCAAAGAGACTCCGATATCCTGTTTTCAAGTTCCTGGATTTCATTTTCATTCCTAGAGAGACTGTTTTTAATTCCTTCTCCTCTCTGCCCAATTTTTTTCTTCCTCCCTGGTTTTCATGGTAGGCGTTTTAGCTGGCTTCCCATTTGCTGCTGTAAAGGCCTTAGGATTTTTGATTTATGTTTATGGTGGTGGTTTGAAAAGGGCAAAGTCTTCAAATACAAAAATGGTTCCGATTAGCACAGTATGGAAACGCCAAGGAGCCAGTAGCTCAGGTTTGGGCGCGCAGCTTCCTCTCACAGATTCGGGACAGTCTGTAAACGTGAAGGTGCTGCCGGGCTCAGAAAAGTTTAACTCTGGGACTTAACACTGCAGTCGTTACCTTGGAAATTACCAGATTAGAAGGAAAAAACTGAAGAATTTAAAGCTCCAGTATTTCTAAAATGTTGCATATGTTAAAAAAAAAAAATTAGTATGCCAGCAAGCGTAGGCTTCTTAACTCCAGCTGTTCCCACCTGTATCCAGTGACTCAGGGTGCAGGTGGGCAGAAGTCTGCTTTGCACCACAGCCTTCAGAGCCTGGGTTCAAGCCCAGCCAAGCACTGCCTGGGGACACCTGGCCTCTTATGGACCATGACATGAAGTCACTTCCTCCACGATGCAGCCTGGCTGGGAGGCGTATCCTCCAGGTTGAGCGGGCCCCAGGTAAATGTCAGGCCTCATTTTAAAATTACGTTCCAAGGAGTTCCCCCTATGGCACAGTGGGTTAAGGAGCTCCTGTTGCAGCTGCAGCGAGGATTCAATCCTTCGCCCTGTTGTGGCCATAATAATAATAATAACAAAAATTTATGTTCCAGTATTTTAGTCTCAACTTGTTAAAAAACTTTTGGCACAAAATACACAAAGAAGCTTCGGGAACTCCTTTTGCTCCAAGAAAGGATGTGTCCTACAGCGTTTGTCTGAAAGGAGACGGGTCTTGGGAGGCAAAGTAGCTGGTTCTTCACTCCCTTTCAGGGCAGGACCACAACTTAGACACCAGAAAAAATATTTCCCATTTAAGAACCCTCGAACAAGAAGGTTCTAGAACACGTTCATTCGTTTAGTCACTTAACAATCACCTCCTTAGCATCTTTGGTGCCTCGAATGAGAGTTGGGGGATGGGAAGATGTGGGGGCCGGTCTGGGCAGCCCCCTCCGCTGGTGAGGGAAAGCGGCTGGATTAGGCACAGTTCCATGGAAGACGGAGGGGGCAAGACGATGGCCCACGGGCGGTCTGCGCGCCAGCTCTGGCTCCCCACATGTTTTGTTTGGCTTGAACAGTGTTGTGCTAGCTTCGTTTTTAAAATTATGAAATAGTTGCCAACATTTAAGTTTTTGGAAAATTCATGCACATTCATGGACACTCACTCTCCACACACATTTTCAACCCAGATGTCCAAAGTCTTTTCACAAGCTCAGGACACCTAGAGAGGGTTGGCCCCAGGCTACTGCCTCACTATGGGCACCTACTTGGGTTCTGCATGGTCCCCACCACCGTCTTCTGACGCCCCAGAAGCGCCACCTGTGTTACCAGCCAGACCACCAGCTAGAGCTGCGCTAATAGAAAGAAAATGCATCCTCAGATGCAAACAATAGGTGCAATGTACATTTTCTAAGGGCTACATTTTTTTTAAAGGAGACTCAAACAGGTTAATTTTAGTAACATATTTAACCCAACTTGTCAAAAATGTGATGCCACCAACATAAAATTATTGCGACATTTACATGTTTTATTCATAGGCAATCTTCAAAATCTAGTGTTACTGTCACAATACACCGGATTCAGACTCGCTCCATCCCAGTGGGGCAGATGTGTGTAGACAGGACCTCAGAGGGTTCCAGCACAGTACATGGTGTCCGCCCAACGGTGGAAGGCTGGGTGGAGACAGAGCAGGACCTCAGATCATGAGTGGCCTTAAAGGGGTTGTTTTTGTGCTTCCTTTTATCCACAATTAGAAGCCACCGGAATTCTCTTTAGGGGCTTCAGCCCAAAGCTCTGAAGATCCTTTATTGTAGCTAATGTTCCTCTTCCCCCATTTTAAATCCACTTATTCTTGGACTGCCTTGAAAGTATATGGCCAACAGCTGTGCATGAGCTTCTAGAAGGTTCCATACTATTTCCTATATAAAGCTGGGGATTCCATGTTGGGGCCTCAGAAGGATGGGGGTTGGGAGAGCTGGATGTCAGGGGGCCCAGCCCGGCATCCAGGGGGAGGAGCTTCGACAGCTTCACACATTGCGGGCAGGTGCGAGATTTTATTTATAGGAAAAGCTCTACTGTTTTTGTTTTTTTTCTGTTCGAAAAACCCTCATTTCTGATATAATCTTCCAGAACATATAAAGTAGGCTCCTTCATGTTAGCTGTTTTAGGACTTGTGTTTCCCATTCCCTTCATATGTTTTTTATGGCTCCTTTATTCACTTTAAATCCCTTTATCCTGGCTATCCTAATATAAATCGGGTACCAGGAATGGTCTTATTACACAAAAAGAGACCTTTTTAAAAATATAGTCCTATAGAATGCCTAAAAAAAACCGTAACGGGGTTGTTTGGTTACCACGTACCTTCAAAAATCTCATGTAATGAGTAATTATGGATCTGACTGTATAATTCTAAGAGTTTTTAAAAATAACTGTTAAACGTCATGTTTTTATTAAATAAATCGGTAACAGATTATCAGAAACAGAAACAGATTTCCTACAAAGACGAAGTGGGGTATAAAGAAAGAATTGGCTTCTAAACCTTCTAACCAAACTGACCAAGCTCGCCCACTCCCTTCCACCAAACCATCTGTACGTTGATCTCTTAGCAAAAGAAAGAAAAAAGGCTTTCCATTTTTGTGACTTACAGGGCGTAAGAAACACGACCCGCCTCTAGACTGGGGCCATTGCTGACTTCACTGTGATCTGGGGCTCTTTCTCTCCGTGAGGAAGGAGCTGCTGGGTGGCCGGGGACCAGCTTCTTGGGAGAGTTTGTCCACCTCCATGGCTGACTTGTCTCTCTCCCTTCTTCCTCTTCTCATAGGTTTAAAAGATCATTCTTTACCTGAAACACTTTGTGATGGTCCCAAACACTCCTTCACAGTAGCAGGCTGATGAATCCGAGGTGTCCAAGCAAATCCTGTGGTTGAAACCTACCCAAACCCAAAAATGTTTGCAAAGGAGTCTCCTCGGATGTGTTCAGTTAAAGGGCTTCTCGTAACCTCCTTCATATCCCCACTGTCTTCTGAAATGGCACAAGAGACTGTAGTGGAATGGCTAATTACATTACAATGACTAATGGAACAAAGGCTGTGGTGGGGAAGGCGTGCTGGGAGCTTTAGGGGGACAGAGGCTGTGCCTTAACCTTCGGTCGTTCTTTCCACAAAGTGTATTGAGTAAAAAGCTCAGTAATCCAGTGATGGGCACACGAGGCTTCTTCCCAAAAGTGAATTCAAGGCTGGAGCGTCCATTCCAGGGAGAAGTCTGGGGCGGACACGAGACGGTGTTCTCCTGTGAGTCATACCCACGAGCAAGTCCCAGCTAGACGGCTCTCACTCCGCCCCCTCACTCTTGCACAAGCAAGTGTAGAATGAAAGAGAGTGATGCTATTATATGCATATATTTGAATCAGTTCTAACTTACATAAAAAAAAACAAATCAGGAGTTCCTGCTGTGGCTCAGAGGTAACGAACCTGACTAGGATCCATGAGCACATGGGTTTGATCCCTGGCCCCGCTCAGTGGGTTAAGGATCTGGTGTTGCCATGAGCTATGGCATAGGTTGCAGACATAGCTCAGATCCCACATTGCTGTGGCTGTGACATAGGCTGGTAGCTGCAGCTCCAGTTGGACCCCTAGCCTGACACCTTCTATATGCCACAGGTGCAGCCCTAAAAAGCAAACAAAACAAAACAAAACAAAACCCACCAACCAACCAAACAAAAAAAGTGAATCATTTGCAAACTTTAGTACTTGAATATGAACCTATCACATTCCTTAGAAATGATCACAGGATATCACTTATATGTGAAAATCTAATAAAAATGGTACCAATGAACTTATTTACAAAACAGAAACAGATGCACAAATCTTAAAATCAAACTTACGGTTGCCAAAGGGAAAATATGGGGGAGGGAATAAATTAGGAGTTTGGGATTAATACCTATATGCTACTATGTATAAAATAGATAATGAACTATATGGGAAAGAATCTGACAAAGAATGGAGATTTATATATATATATATAAACTGGTTCACTTCGCTATACACTTGAAAGTAACACAACATTGTAAATCAACAATACTCTGCTAAAAATATGTATAAGAAAAAGAAACGACCCCAACAATCTATGTCTTTCAGCCACAAGTTCAAGGACAAAGCAGACTCCAAGCATCCCAGCAGGAAAAGATCACACTTTAAATGGGGATAATTAAGAAAGTTTAAGAAATCATCACAGAACAATGAAGCACAGCAGGACCAGCTCCAGCAAGGAGACTTTATCCCTCTGGTCCTGAAGGGGGAAGGGTAGAAATGCTTACCAGATTCCTGAGAGGGAACGAGCGTCCCCTGGTGGAAGGTACAGGCTTTGGGGAAGCCACTGACATTCGCTGAGCTCCTGCTTGTAAATGCCCCTGTAAGCAGAGGGCAAGGGAAAATGTTGAAGCAGCTCAAAGGGCCCAGCCTCCCTGGGCACAGAACAATTTGGATAGTAGTTCAGAAGATCGAACGACACACAAAAATTAATGTATTTAGCTGTACATTCCAGCCCCAGACTTGTGAGATTACTAAATGATGAGCGCCTTTATTACAAGAAACATTTTTTTTCTCATCACAAGAGGACATAAAAAAAGATCGCATCTTGTCTCTAAAGCTCTCTGTAAACACGAAGTGTCAAAGCAGCAGCTGTCTGGTCTGCCTCCGCATGGGGAGATTTCAGCTGTTTTGCTGATAAGAAGGCTGGCTCTGATGTAAAATCAATTATTCATGAGAATCTGTCAGCAAAAGAAAATTTATAGGAAACTGTGCTTTATCTCAGGAACAAGACTCCAGTTTCTAAAAGACACGCTGGCCCCCAGTTAAAGAAACCACCCTCCCTGGTAGTCAGGCTCTGTCTTCTCTCTGGTCCGTCTCCAAACCCAGCTTTGCCTCCTCCATCCCCCCAAACCATCTGCCCTCTGGGTGGCTCCTGGGGTGCAGTCCTCCTAGAAGACACCCATTCCCCCGCCAGCCTCCGTGCACTCCCTGCCACACTCAGGACAGGTGGCAGTTCTTTACAGGTGACCAGATCCACTTCAACTGTTGTGTGTGTGTTGGGTGTTGCCATTTCTTTGCAGAGGCTGGAGGTGCTGTGGGAGAACAGCACTGGCCTCCATCTACACTGTGGCTCCAGCTCTGGGACAAGACCCCGCTGCCGGGGGCCAGCTCCTCCCAGTCCCCAGCCGGGCCTCCAAGGCAGCTGCCTCCATCCCCAGACGTGAGTTCACGTGGTCCCTTCCATCCAAGGAGAAAAGGGGCTTGCTGAGGGGTCCGTGGGGTGGACATCAGAGGTGTGTCCCCTGGTAAGCACAAAACAGTGTATCTAGCAAACAATATGACACACACAGCTCCAGGCACCTCTTAACCATCCAAAAATGACCAGTTGCTTCTATGGCAAACTGCCAAGGACAGATTTGTACTTTAGCTGTTGTTTTACTTGTATTTTTGTTGGTTGGCTTATATATTACATTGACTGATGCAAATGTATATTCCTATCGTCTTTGAAGTTCCATAAAAGATATTGGCCTAAATGAGCGGTAATTACAAGGACCCAAAGGGGACCAGGAGCCACATGGGATGTCCTTCCAAGCTGTGTGGTCTCCCTGACTCCCAGTGCTTCCCAGCTGGGGATCGTAGGAAGCTCCTCGGAAAACCAGAGTTGCAGCTGAGGGTTCCTGGGAGACAGGGCAATAGTCCTAGGTGTGCATCAGGCCTCAGCCACACCAAGGAAGACGGTCTGAATGAGCTGCCTGGCCATCTCTCAGCTGCATCCAAAGCCACCTCGTGTCCTTCTTGAATCCTCATTGTCCTCGGCTTGTGCACCTGCAGGTACCCATGGCACTGTGTGACAAGAACCACCAGGCACAGATTCCCTGCTCGAGGGCTTTCCCCAGAAGGGAACGTGGTCTGGCAGCCACAGGCATTTAATGGGACCTTCCAGTCTAGGGCTTTACATACTTTCGATTCCCTTCATTCTCACAGCAAACATAAAAGCCAAATATTATTATGGAAATTTTAAATATGAAAGAGCAGCAGCCTGCAGGATATCAGGTCAGTTGCAGGGCATCTGGGATTTGAACCTGCCTTGGGTTTGCCCCACAGCAGGGACGACGGCTCCTCAGGCTGGCCGGTGGCATCCTAGTTGTCCGCACACTGTCACTCAGTCTTGTAAATCCCCAAGGAGTGGACCAACTTGCTTTTGCCGTGCAGGAACTAATTTTCACAGTTGCAAGCCAGAGTGGGTAAAATTTAATGTAATTTTTCATAATTGGAGTAATTAAATAAATATCTGGCTCTGTGCCCTATTCGGTTAGAAACTAAACATATCCAGACAAGATTTTCTTTTAGTCCTGCCTGGGGAATTCAGTCCAATGTAGAGATTTCTTTGCAGTTGTGGGTGTAAAGCCCAGTCTTAGCCTCACTGTCTTTGTCCCTTTCCTCCTCTGGGTGACATCAGGGTGAGCCTATAATGAAGCTAGTGCCGTGTGGGGGCTCCTAGGCACACAAGACTTTCTGTGTCCCACATTTCTTATTTTTAGGGAGTGAGCCTCAATCTCCATGACCTGCCCTGAGTTCCAAAGGGCAGTTGCTCATCAGGGAAGGGAGAGGATGCAGAGACCAGGGAGGAGCCGTCAAGAGACAAGAGTGCAGCCCTGGGGCAGGTCCTGGTTCCTCCTCCAGGAATATGCAGAGCAATAGCTTTGAGCTCTTCTGCAGAACTAAAACCCCCAGCAAATGGAAGAATGCTTGATGAAGCATTCTTCAGTCCTGGAAGAAGGAGGACCACCAGAACCAGACAATGCAAGCTTGCCTCTATCCTGAGCCTTCTCTGCAGCCCTATTTTCCACTCCCCAAACTATAAAACCACCTCTGAATCCCTTCCAAAGGAGGCACAGTCTTTAAGGCATTAGCCTGCTGTGGCCCCCTTTGCTTGGCGAAGCAATAAAGCTATCTTTTTTTTTTTTCTCCTTCACCCAAAACTCTGTCTCTGTTTTTGGCAACTGCAGACAGAGGCCGAGTTTTGGCAACAGCCCAGCAGGTGGGGGATGGGAACATCCCCCATCTCAGTCTCTGTCTGCTTCTGGGTGTGAGTGCAGGTGTAGCCCACCCTGTCTGGACCTGTGGTCAGGATGGGCTCTGCCAGCTGTGGGGCTCCTTCCTGAGAGGACTGGGCGAGCTGTCAGCACAGACCCCTTTGCCGGAGTCCCTTATGCTGCTGAGCTGCATCTCCTCATTCAGACCAGTGACCACGCGCTTGCTCACTTCCCTCTCTCCCTCTCTCCTCCCTCCCAACCATTCAATTCTCATGCTCCACTTGGGGCCATGGAAACTTTCAGATGCTCTTTTCCAACATCCTCTGGAGGCACAGACATCCCTGATTGTCTCTGGTCTCCGGAGCCTGCTGGAGCTGCTCTGACAAGGCTGGGATAGACATTGAGCTTGAAGGCTCTGAAGGCTGCCACTGGGGACACAGAACTGCTCCTTGACACCCCCAGTTTGGGTGCCCCAGTTTCAAGGAAGGATTCCATCAGGTGGTCCCCACCCCCTACTCTTGCTCCTGCATGCCCACTGGAAGAGTACTTGGCCCTGGACTCCCTGCTTTCATACTGCCACCCTGCTTCATCCTCCAGTCTCTGACCCCTCCCCCTTTCCATCTTAAGGAATTGTGAACAAATCTGGATGCCAGGAGGGAAGGCAGGGGACACAATCATGCCAGATTGATGCCAGAAGGATGTTACAGGAATCCGGGTTCTTGTTCATGGAGCCCAAGAGTGGACTTGGTGAACACACAGGCAGCAAGCAAGCAAAGTCTTTATTACAGGAAAGCAAACAGCTCCCAGGACAGGCTGGGAGCGGGGAGAAGAGCCCCGACTCTCTATTGTCCTATAGGGGTTTTAACCCCTTAAGAATGGAGGGTACCAATGTGGGGTCCAGAAAGATGTGGTTTTCTGCCATTGGCCTCGCCCCGTTACCAGTATCAGTCCTTGTCCAATGGGGTCTCGGGGTGCAACTGCCCTGTTAGTCTCATGGTTTCTTTGCCCTTCTCTTCCTGTAGACTGAGTCCCATTCCTTTCTATCAGTTGAGATTAATGCCCACCTGGACATAAAACAGGTACCCTCCCGGTAGCAAACAAGGCCTGTGGGGGTGATATTCCTTGGAGAAATGTTCATCAATGGCCACATCAAAGAATGCATCGAATCCCACGCTCCTGCACCAACCACCTGAGTTATTATTCTGCCTCAAGCTCACACCTGCTCTCCAATCCCTTTCTGTCCCATGCCTGGCTCGGTGGCTTTTAAAGTCCATGGTGAATCATGTTCCATTTTTGGTTTCTGGCCCCAGGAGCTGTGGGGCATCTTAAGCTGAGCTATGTGGGCTGTAGAATGAAGCAGAATGAGGCCATATTAGGAAACCCTAGGGTAGGGGCAGGGCAAGGGGCAGGAGGGCCAAACAGCCATGGCTTCTGTGTTTTCCTCGAGTTTCTGTTTACATGGCTGCTCATCAGAGCCTTACCTTGACTAACCCATTACAAAAACACATCACTGCCAACCATTGCACTTTTCCCTCGAGCACTAGTTTAGTTTATTTTTCTTCACAGCAGGTATGGGCCGCTCACGTAAACATTTATTTACCTGTTCATTATCTATATTCCACTAGCCCCTCCCCGCCACACATACTGAGATAGAATCTCCTTGAGGAATGGACTTTCTTCCTTCTTCTTTTTTCCCTTTTTTAATTCTCTCTTTAACACAATATTACATCCACTTCAGGTGTATAACGAATCTGAACCACTTTTTTGTACACCTGAAATGAACATGAGAACATAATACCTTTTTGTCCACCTATATCTGTATAGCTATACAGATCATATCTATACAGCTATAGATAGACAAATAGATATTCTCTTTTCGTATTCTTTTCCATTATAGTTTATCACAGGATATGGATAAACTATGCTATCAGTGCTATCCTGCGAATCCTTGTTATTTACCTATTTTTATATACGGCAGAGTGCATCTGTTAATCCCATACACCCAGCTGAGGGGAAGACTTTCTTATGGTGACTGCTGAATCTCTAGCACCTAAAGCATACCAAGCATGATCTCAACTCTCAAAAAGTATTTATTTATTTATTTGTTTATTTATTTAGTCTTTTTGCCATCTCTTGGGCCGCTCCCGTGGCACATGGAGCTTCCCAGGCTAGGGGTCGAATCAGAGCTGTCGCCGCTGGCCTACGCCAGAGCCACAGCAATGCGGGATCTGAGCCTTGTCTGCGACCTACACCTCAGCTCATGGCAATGCCGGATCCTTAACCCACTGAGTGAGGCCAGGGATCGAAACTGCAACCTCATGGTTCCTAGTCAGATTCTTTAACCACTGAGCCATGACAGGAACTCCTCAAAAAGTATTTCTTGAATGAATTAATAACTCAAACTCCATAAACTCTCTCACTTAAATTGGGTTTCCTGTTACCATGTTAGAAATGTGATATTATATGCCTCATGGCCCCCGAATCCATGTGTTGTTTCCTGTACGGCATGTGAGCCGTCCGACATAAAGTCTTGGCAGTGAAAGGAGGTAAGCGTTTCCTTTCTTTTCCCCTCATGGCCCATCAGACTTCAGGGCCACCTTGCCTCTCCACCCCGTTGAAATAAAAGAAACAAACAGATATTGTGCAAATTGTAAGTTCATTTGAAACAGACTCATAGACTTTGAAAACAAACTTATGGTTACCAAAGGGGACGGGTTGGGGGGAGGGATGAATGAGTGGGTTGGAACTGGCATATGCCCACTGTGGTATATGGAGTGATTGGCCAACAAAGACCTGCTGTATAGCACAGAGAACTCTACCCAACATTCTGTGATAATCTGTATGGGAAAAGAATCTGAAAAAGAATGGATGTGTGTGTGTATGCATAACTGAATCACTTTGCTATACAGCAGTAATTATCATAGCATTGTAAATCAACTATGTTTCAATGAAACTTTAAAAAATGGAAAAAAAGAGAAAAGAAACCAATGGATAAGGGCAGTCATGACCTACACATTTCCACGGACTCGCAGTATCTCGAGGACTTTATGGAGTCAGTGGCAGTGATTAAAAGTTAGGATAAAGCATAGAAACTCCTGGAGGGGGGCTGAGAAATAGATAAAAAATCTAGTTGGAAATTTGAACAAGGAGAGCAAGGTTCATTTCCCATTTGTTGGCCAAATGTTCTTTTCCATGATAGAAACCATATCTCCAAGCCGGTACTGGTGTCAACATGTTACCCAAGGATTGTCTATCCATCCATTTCCATGGTGAATACTGTAAATAGGGGAAAACAAAGCATTCCACTTTGAATAATAAGATTAACTTTGCTCTGTTGATAATATTTTGCATAGTTTTAAACATAATGGAATAAGGGATTGACCACACAAAACTGCAAACATTATGTAACCATAGTTGCCAAAGACCCAGTATTTCAGGTCTACAAGCACTGAAGAGTAGCTAGGTACAAATGGCCGTGTTTGCAACATCAAGAGCAGCATTTTACCAAAGACGTGCTCTCTGTTGGTGTTTGGTTGGACTGCATGGATTTCTGGTTACTTCCATTGATCCTTCCAGTTTTCAGCTTAGCACAGATTAACTGGATCTTCATATTTTCTTGGCTACTGGCTTCTACCATCCTGTCACTCAACAACTTGGCTTGTCCCCTTGACTCTTATAGTCAATTCTGCCTTTGACTTTCCACTGATGCTTCTCTGATTTGGATTTTATGATGCTCCATAACTAGTTATGGGCACTAACTAGTATCATCGAGTGAGGGGTCATCCATGCTCCCCTTGTCCTCAGTCTTTCATTTATTTATTTATTAAATACTTATGTATTTTGCTTTTTAGGGCCACACCCATGGGATATGGAAGTTTCCAGGCTAGGGGTTGAATCGAAACTGCAGATGCTATGCCACAGCCAGAGCCACAAGGGATCCGAGGTGGATCTGCAACCTACACCACAGCTCAGGGGAACACGGGGTCCCTGACCCACTGAGTGAGGCCAGGGAGCAAACCCAAATCATCATGGATATTAGTCAGGTTCATTTCCGCTGCGCCACAACGGGAACTCCAGACCTCATTCTTTTAAACTGTTCTAAACAAGTATAAGCCCTGTTATATTGGACAATACGTCTTTGGGGCTGTGTGGGAATAGCCATATAATGCAAGAAGCCAGCAGCATACTCAGCATCCATTAAGCGTTTCATTTTCAACCATTTAAAATTTTTACCAAAGAAAACATTTGGAGACACGTGCAATTGCTTCCATGCCGTCTTTACCTGACATTAATGTTAACTCCAAGCTGGCGGTAAAATATTAGCAATGTCTTCATACTGTCAGCCGACAGAAAGAGTGAATCTGGGCAGAGGAGGTAATTCTAGTCTCTGGCAAATACGAGCTTCCTAAACAATGGGGGGGGGGGTGCCTTCTCAGCAGGAGGGAGGAGAGGAGAGGGGAGGAGAGGGAAGGGTCCACAGGCACAAAGACCAGAGCCCTTTGGACCTGGGTCGCTGACTTCTTAGGAAACAGGTGTGTTCTGAATGTGCTGCCCTCTGTTGGCGGTGAGACGAGATACGTTTTCAGGGGATGAGATGGAAGGGGCTTAAAAATTGTACGGTATTGAGAGGGAGGGAGTGGGAGGGATCAGGAGCGTGGGGTTATCAGATGCAAACTATTGCTCTTGGAACGGATTTACAATGAGTTCCTGCTGGGTAGCGTTGATGACCATGTCTAGATACATCGCAACAGAACAAAGGGAGGAAAAAAGTGTATACATGTAACTTGGTCCCCATACTGTACAGTGGAAAAAATAAATAAAATAAAATAAATAATAAAAAATAAAAATAACCACTCTGGGAGTTCTCGCTGTGGCACAGTGGAAATGAATCTGACTAGTATCCCTGAGGACGTAGGTTTGATTCCTGGCCTCGCTCACTGGGTTAAGGATCTGGCATAGCTGTGAGCTGCAGTGTAGTTTGCAGATGCAGCTCGGATCCCTCGTTCCTGCGGCTGTGGCACAGGCTGGCAGCTGTAGCTCTGATTTGACTCCTAGCCTGGGAACTTCCATACGCCTCAGGTGCAGCCCTAAAAAGTTAAAAATAGGGAGTTCCTGGCATGGCTCAGTGGTTAACGAATCCGACTAGGAACCATGAGGTTGCGGGTTTGATCCCTGGCCTCACCCAATGGGTTAAGGACATGGCGTTGCAGTGAGCTGTGGTGTAGGTCGCAGAGGTGGCTCAGATCTGGCGTTTCTGTGGCTGTGGCGTAGGCTGGCATCTACAGCTCTGATTCGTTCCCTAGCCTGGGAGCCTCCATATGCTGTGGGTGCAGCCCTAGAAAAGAAAAAATAATAATAATAATAATAACCATTCCACACACAACTACTGTATATAAAATAGGTAAACAATAAGGACCTACTGTATAGCACAGGGAACTATATTCAATATCCTACAATAATCTATAATGGAAAAGAATCTGAAAAAGACTATGTATCTCTATATATGTATAACTGAATCACTTTGCTGAACAGCTGAAATGAATACAACATTGTAAATCAACTATACTTGAATTAAAAAAAAATACACCAAATCTTTGTTTTCTAGAATGTGGAGCCCTGGATCAAACTTGTGTCCCTGCTTCCTCCATGATTCTGGAGGAAAGACGGAGCGTTGTTGCCCTTAGGTTCCCTTCAGGGGAGGGAAGAACATCCACACCCGTTTTCCAACATTGGCAGAAGCTGCTGCCACCTGAGAACAAGGGGGCCCTGACATCAGCTTCTGCCCCTCAAATCCTCAGTGCAGAAGGTGAGTGAAAAATGAGACGACAGGTGTCAGACATACCGATGCATGAACTTATCATATCTGAGTTCTCAGACTCAGACCTCTCAACACGCATGGCTTGTCTCCTGTTTCAAGAGGAGAAATAAAATTGTTACCTAATTAACTCATTAGACACCTGCTCCCTCAGGCAAGGTCACTGGCGGTTATCCTTACGCCACAGGCATGGCTTGATTAGCTAATGGAATTGCAGCTGAATATAATTCATAATTTAATTTTGAGCTAAATTAAATATGTGCTTGGAACTGAGGCTACCAAAGAAAGGTGAGAATTATCAATAAAAGAAAACTTAGTGTGCATAAGCACGTCTGTGAGCACTGGAATGAAATCCAATCAACTCGAATGAACGCTAGTACAGACCTGCTCCACGTCATTCCTCTTGACTTTATAATCATCCCTTGTAAATCATGCTGACTGCTCCGGGAAGGATTTCTGCCCCCGGGTCCCACTGGGTGAAAAGCAAGGCTCCTCTTTAAGCGGCTGAAACAGACAGAATGCATCTCTCTCATGAGGTTACGCAGCAAAAGACAGCCTGGGATCAGAAGCCCTTCAACTCTCAAAGCAGCCGGAGGAGGAGACAAGGGCTTCTTATGATGGGTTGAATTGTGTCCCCCTCCCCAAAAGTTATCTGGTGAAGTCCTAGCCTGTGGTACCTCAGAATGTGACCTTACCTTGAAACAAGGTCATGGCAGGCGTCGTTCAGTTAAATTGAGGTCATACTGGAGCAGGTGGCCTCCTAGTCCAATGACTAGTGTCTTTATGAAAGGAACGCCATCCATAGAGAATGAGGTGCACACAGGGGTGGGGAGAAGGTGTGAGGACACAGGGAGAACACCACCTACCAACCAAGGCACCCCGGAAGCTAGAAGGGAGGCATGGAACAAAGCTTCCCTCACAGCCCTCAGCGAGAACCCACCCTGCTGTGTCCCCTTGATCTTGGATGTCTGGCCTCCAAAACTCTGAGGCAATGCACTTCTGCTGTTTAAGCCACTCAGTCTGCGCTCCTTCATTACAGCAGCCCTGCAAATTCATACAAGGTCCATGAGAAAAGGCACTGAGGCAGCCACATCCTTCGTGAACTTGATCAGACTACTTTCCTGATCAGAGAGCATTCGGCCTGGGGTTAGAGTTTGAGTGAGTGCTGAAAGGAGCAAAAGCAGTTGGAAACAAGGGCATTTGAGGTGTTTCCTGAGATTCTTTCCTCTGTCATTCTTGGTACCCATGACTTTCCCCACCATTGATGGCATGGATGGCATCTTTCATACAGAAATCTCGGGGGAAGCGATGATTAGGGTAGCATCAAATTCTTGGCTGAGTTTCTGGAGCGGAGAGAGTGGTATTGAAAGCCAGGACTTTGAACCACGAGATCTGGAAGCTTGGAGGAGAAGTGTCACTCAAGGCTCACAAGCTTGACTTTGACTCTAAGGAGAAGGCTCTGGGCACAGGATCTGTGTAAGCAGAGCGGGGAAGAGCACGGAATGCCTTAGGGGTGGTTTTCCCACGTGAGAGAAGATAGGAAGCTTCACCAGCGGTTGGAATCAAAGCACCAGATGTGACTTGGTTTGAACTTAGATGCTAGTGTTCTGGAGGAGAGCCCTGCTCTGCTTCAGGTCAAGCCTCTGATGGTGGGAGAATGCAGGGACTCTCAGGTAGGTGGGGGGGGGACGGAGAGGTGGGGCTCTGGCTTTGCCTCTGAGGGCTGGGGGGGCAGCAGCCCTGGCGGGGAAGACCCCTGCTCAACAAGGAGCTGCTTCAGAAGCAAAGAAAGAGCCGTGTGGAGCAGCGAGGTGCCCCCCCACCCCCGCCAAGTCTCCCATGCACCCACCATGGAGAGGACACAGCTTGCCCTGTCCCCTGAGAATGGTGCAGAGACGCCAGGTGAGAGGGGCCAGGGGGCGGGGACAGGGGGGGTTTGCAACACACCTGCAGGGGTAGGTCTAGCATCGCCTGCATGACCTGGAGAGGAGGGGAGGAGAGTGCAGGGCAGATGCTTTAATCAGGATGCAGCAAAAAAAGGGGACAATCGTGGCAAAAATCTCTCTGTTAGAAATTAGAGTGAAGGGGCGGCTGAGGTTGCCTTGTAATTGCCTTGTAGTGCCTGAGTATACTATTCTATGATTCAGCCTGTGAGTGTGAAAGAGACCCATGGATGTGGAGGGAAGGAGGGGAGACACGAAATGGAGAACCAGAGAGGGGACGTTTGAAGGGCCACTGCCCCCCTACCTGGGCTGGGTGCCACAGGCCTCACTCCTCGTCTGGGTCCTCGCCCCTCCTCACGCACAAGTCCAGGTTCTGCTGGCCCAGGTCGGGTAAGGAGGTGAGCTGGGCCAGGGAGGCATCTCATCTGAGCTGGTTCTGCTGTGATGCTCACGAAGAACCAGGCCGCAGGCTCCATCAGGAACCGGGCTTGGAGCCACAGTGGACGCAGGCATGAACAGCCTTCCCCTCTCTCCCTCCCTCCCTCCCCTCCTCTCTCTCTCTCTCCCTCCCTCCCTCTCTCTCTCCCTCCCTCCCTCTCTCTCTCTCTCTGGGGTCTGTGAATCGCCAACGAGGTCTCAAGAAAATAAATCTCTCTTTCTGCTTTCCCAAATTATGAAGGATTGTTGATTATGAGCCTTCTTATGCTCCAGTAAATTCACAGGAACATAATAAGCGGCAAAATATCCTCTAAAGTAAAAAAAAAAAAAAAAAAAAGAAAAGAAATCCCTCTAGTCCATGCCTTGTGTACCTACCCTTTGTCCAAGATTCTCTTTTTCCTCTTATCACCAGGAATCACTGTGAGATATGTGTGCACTTTTTTTTTTTTTTGGTCTTTTTAGGGCCGCACCCATGGCACTTGGAAGTTCCCAGACTAGGGGTCAAATTGGAGCTGTAGCCGCCAGCCTACACCACAGCCACAATAAGGTGGGATCCAAACTGCATCTGTGACCTACACCACAGTTCACGGCAATGCTGGACCTTAACCCACTAAGCGGGGCCAGGGATCGAACCAGCATCATCATGGAGACAAGTCGGGTTCATTACCCTGGAGTCGCAACAGGAACCATGTGTGTGCTTTGAACATGAGATGCAGATCTTATACAGTTAAATACGCTTTGAAGATCCGGTTCACAGAAACTGGACTGGACACCAAATAAAATTGGTAGCTAATGAGTATTTAAGAGCTCACGAGGTTGTTCCTGCAGGTGTGCTGCAGATTCTTTTGTGTCTTGAAGTCTTGAAGTCTTTAATCACATGTGTTGGACATTATGGGCAGAACCATAAAGACTAAAGTAAGCATTTGTCTGGAAACGTGAGTACGTTTTCTTCGGCAAGGCCGTTCACATGAGTCCACCTAGTTAGGGACTAACTAGGGATGTTTTGGGGATTTTGTTGCTGTTGATAACTTCAGTCACAACTTTCTCTTGTGCTCAGGATGCAATGTTTAGGTTCTGTATCATTTTTCTCAGTGTCTGTGATTTGTCATCAGCTTTAAAACTATCCCTGTGTTGGAGTTCCCATCGTGGGTCAGTGGTTAATGACCCCGACTGGTAAACAGGAGGTGTTGGTTTGATCTCTGGCCTCACTCAGTGGGTTAAGGGTCCGGTGTTGCTGTGAGCTGTGGTGTAGGTCGCAGATGCAGCCTGGATCCTGTGTTGCTGTGGCTGTGGTGTAGGCAGGCAGCTGTAACTCCAATTCGACCCCTAGCCTGGGAACTTCCATACGCCACGGGTGAAGCCCTAAAAAGACAAAAGACAAAAAAACCCCACAACACCCTATCCCTGTACTACGCCATCCCTAGAGATGGAGAGTTCTTGCTTGTTATCCTGTGCTTGCTGCACTGCTGGGGGCAAGCAGTGTTCTCTGTTGCTGAGATTAGCCTCTGCCTTAGAAAGACACTGTGTTTCTGGACCTTGTGGTGACACTTTCCCAGTGTCCCTATCCCTCTCCCACTCATCTTGATAGCCAAACTTTGTCGTGTATCTGGGGCAGATATTGATCAAGAGTATCTTCTGACCTTCAACCAGAAGCAGGGAACCTCCGACTCGATTGGTGTAGAATCCCAGGCCCTGAACTCTTTCCTCCCCATCCCCAGGGATAAAGGGTTTCGTTTTGCTTTGGTCTTGGTTCTAGCTTTCCCATATCAGCAATGACTCTTAACCTGTGCCCCGAGATGACAAGGTCGCTTTGCTTCTCTGAGATGCTCAAGATGTTTATTCTGTGAGAGAAAACCCCCAGGCACAGGGCAAGGCTTCAAGCCTTTTTCAGAGTGGCAGCTGCTCTACCTCCCAACATCGGCACCACTGGCGGGGGGTGGGGGTGGGGTCTTTCTATCTCTTCTCCTGTCCCTTGAGCTTCCTTGTGAGCACCCAGTAGAAAAGTCTGTGGAGAAGATCCTGGGAGTCAGAGCAAACTCTCCTCAAGTCTGTGACTCCCATGCATTTTATATCATCATGTTATCCCGCTGCGGGCCTTTAGAAATTCTTTTAAAATCTAGCTCACTTCTTCTTACCCATTTAAGTGGCAGCTTCTCCTTCCTTCCATGTTCTTTCACAGGGGAGCTGGTTTGTGCGTCCTGACTTTCCTGGGGAAGCCCAGCCCTCCTTGGATTTTGTGCTACTTGATGGTCCTGCGAGGTCAGTTCTTTGATGGATTCTTCTGTAATGTTACATTTTTTCTAGATTTTTCTTATTATTATCGTGGGTCAACACTCTTTCAGCTTTCTCCCTCCTAGGGCGAAGCAGAACCCCAAGGAGATTTTTAAAACTTAAAATGTTCTCATCAGAACTGTGCTTTTGAAGGTAGAGTATAAAGTTACGATTAATCATATAATTACATGGAAGGGATTTTTAAACCTATGACAAAAAGGAGTACCAGATAACAAGAAGAAGTAAGCCTTGGTTTCAACCAACCATCATATTTACAAATATAGCCCAAAGCTTTTGTACCTGTAACAAACAAAGTATATCTAAATTTTTACAATATTAGCATTCCAAGCTTCTGTTCCCCCCAAATTCCTATGTTAAAATCCTAACCCCCAAGAGTTCCCGTTGTGGCGCAGTGGTTAACGAATCCGACTAGGAACCATGAGGTTGCGGGTTCGATCCCTGCCCTTGCTTAGTGGGTTAAGGATCTGGTGTTGCCGTGAGCTGTGGTGTGGGTCGCGGACGCAGCTCGGATCCTGAGTTGCTGTGGCTCTGGTGTAGGCTGGTGGCTACAGCTCCGATCAGACCCCTAGCCTGGGAACCTCCATATGCCGCGGGAGAGGCCCAAGAAATAGCAAAAAGACAAACAAACAAAAAACCCTAACCCCCAAAGGGATAGTATTTGGAGACAAGGTGATTAGGTCATGACGGTGGAGCTCTCCTGAATGGAATTAGCACCCTTATAAAAGGGATTACAGAAAATTCTTTCGCCCCTTCCGCTATGTAAGGACACAGCGAAAAGATGGCCTAGGATGTCTGGTGAAGAAGGAGCCCTTACTAGACACCAACTATGTCACCATCTTGTTGTTGGACTGCCGTGCCTCCAGAATTGTGAGAAAGAACTGCAAGTTTAAACCACCCACTCTATGCTATTTTTGTTCTAGAGCCCAAACTGGCTCTAGAACAAAAGAGGAGGAAGAAGAGGCTCTAGAACAAAAGAAAAAGAAGAAAGAAGCCTTGTATGCCAAAATCTTCTAACACAGACTAATACTGTAAAGGTACATACACACCGATGTGTGAGCGTATAAACAATGACTGGTTGCTAATCTTTGGAAAGCACTATGTTTTTGTTCATTTTATTTTTAATCGATGTGTAATATCGACTTAGCAGTGCCCTCAAGTGTAAATCTCAACGAGACTATTTTGAAGCATCTCTAACTTCCAAATATATCCTTGTATTATTAGAAGTTGATCGTCATTTTCCATGTGAAAGACTCAGCTCCCACAACACTAAGTAACAAAAGAGAGTGGAAATAACCATTTTGTGAATTGAGCTGAATCTGTAGTTTTGCATGACATCTTCTATTTCTCAACATATTTTTCCAAGTCCCAAAACTTTTTGGGTCAAGCCAAAACTTCTTGAGTATCTTTTGCCAAAAACCGAATGAGACTAGGAGTTGCTATATTTAGATACAAGGGCTTGAATGAACTTCTCACAAACAGAAAAAAAATGCCCCTTTGGTTGGAACTGGGGGACATCGACTCATCTCCTGTCACCTGGCTGGTGAGTGGGTTATGGAAAATGAGGAATTCTGCTCCCCACTGGAGAGAAAAGAACCTCTTTGGACTGGCTCATCTTCTTCCTCTGGGAACCAAGTTCACCCTGGGAAGCCTCTTCTTTGGAAAAGGATATGGGATCTCCTGATGCTGGGAGAGGACTGGCTTTCTTTATGGAACCTGAGCTCCTCTGGCTGGCTTTGACCCTTCGGGTGTGCGGCTGACTTTGGCTGAAATAAGAGCCCTCAGTCCCCATTCTTCGCTGAGCCACTACTCTCCTTAAGCACTTCCTGGGAATCTAAGTCCCCTGGAAACACACGACTGCCTGCTTCTAAGGTTTCATCTCTCAGATCCCTGAGCCTGTCCTGTCCTTTGTGATGTGATTCCCATCAGGCCATCAAGAAACATCAGCAGAAAGTTGGACTCGTTTTGTCCCTGCTCTCCAATAACAGCAGAAGAGTTTTTTGGATTCATATGGTCCTTCAGAGAATTAGTCTGTTTTTCTATTAATTCACTCTTGGTGGATCCATCCGGTATTTCACTTTCTCCTCTAACACCTTAAAGAAATTGTCCCTGGTTTTTGTTCTCCACCAGGGTACTCATTCCCAAATAGGTAAACCAAAGGAAAGATTTAAGGAGTTCCCCTTGTGGCTCAGCAGTTAACAAACCCCATTAGTATCCATGAGGATGTGGGTTTGATCCTTGGCCTTGCTCAGTGGGTTAAGGATCTGGTGTTTCTGTGAGCTGTGGTATAGGTCACAGACAAGGTTCAGATCTGTCATTGCTGTGGCTGTGGTGTAGGCTGGCAGCTTCAGCTCCGATTGGATTTCTAGCCTGGGAACCTCTATATGCTGTGGGTGGGGCCCTAAAAAGACAAAAAAAAAGAAAAAAGATTTGAGGTCAGCTTCATCCTGGGGTCTGGGATCTGGTTGTACTAGTAGGTAGAAAGGGCCAAGATCTGGTTTAACTGCTTGATTCTCCTGCTAGAAGCATCAAGCCAAACCATGCCTTGCCTCCCTGACGGAGTGGGTCTGGAAGACCTCGGATTCCTACTGCGGTTTTAGGTAGACTGAGTCAAGGATGAGGATTTCTGTATGTAGAGGTGACAGACAACTTGTCATGCACCTGATCTTCTTTAAGCCTGGAATCTGAACTCTCCAGGGAGAAGCAAGCCCAGGTATCTGGGCAGTTATCTGTGGGCTTTAGTAATTCTCTCTTCATGCACAGAAATTGAACATCTGATAATGAGAACTCACTCCTCTTGGGAGACCCAGCGTGGCCTTGACTGCCTTTGACAGGGTCAGCTCTCCAAGGAGGATCGAAGAGCCCCGACCGAAACCTTGGATCAAAGGCTCCACAATAAATCTGATCCCAACTAGGGATCTTTCTTAAGACAACTGTTCTTAAGACCCTGGGCTTCTCACTTTTGAGAGGCTTACTGTCCATACTCTGCCCCTTTGGTTGGTCAGGTTGGCATCTCTACCCCAGATCTATCAACCTTGCCTTCACACAGTGTCCTCTGTGGACAAGCTCAACCCAGGAATGCTCTGGCTGGTCTGATCTGCTCTTCCAGACACGTTCACACTGACAGCTTCCAAAGAGGGCTGAGCCCCGCTGAACTGGAAGTGTCATTGAATCCACCAAAATAAAGAGCTAAAAATTCATCTTTTTCTGTAAGATCACTCTTAAGGTTATGGACACTGGTTTTTCTATCAATTAAAATATTTTTGGGAGAAGTTCCTTCTGTGGCGCAGTAGGTCACTGCGTAGGCACAGATTCAATCCCCCGCCCGGAGCAGTGGGTTAAGGATCCAGCATTGCCATGACGGTGGCATAGGCTGGAAATTATTGGGTAAAGATATGCCAAATTGGAAGGGTTTCCATAACTTCCTCTTCAATTCCTTCTCTGGGTAGCTTTGGACTCACTCTGCTGAAGCCCTGAGAGCTCAACCCCAAGAAAACACTTGCGCAGGGGCTGTTGATGTCTTTGAAAATGAAATTTATCTTGAGATTGTTCTTCTGCATAAGTACAGTCATCCATGGAGTACAGAACTTTCTTCTAACAAGTTTCCATTTAGCGAGTGAGGGAAGAAAAAAAAAAAAAGATTGGGCATTTGATAGTTGCTAATCTCATTCCCAGGACGTCTGAGCCCACAAACTAAGTGTCCTTTTGGGCTGACATGGTCTCTTCTGCAGTGTCATCCTAAAATAAAGATACACGTGAATGAACTTCCAATCCTGGGAAAGTTCCATGAATAATGAGAACGTAGCTTGGCTTTGGCTCACATGTTCGTAAGTAACTCAGAAGCGCTCTTATTCGTGAAGCCCTGGGGTGATGCTGAGGAAGACAGCCCCCCGTTACCCCGTGAGGAGGTCTGATGACCCCTCTGCGACAGATGAGGAAGCTGAGAGGCTCAGAGGGATCACTAAATCCTCCATGGAAAGCTGAGACGTGGCAGCCGCTGGATTTGATCAAGTCGGTGCCAGACCCCAAAGCTTCTGTCCTTATGTCTCTTCCAGGTTTCAGCCGTCACTCCTCGCAAGTAACCAAGAGGCACCCCTCCAAGCTCCCTAGCCTCCACTGTCACATGAACAGGGATTGGCCCTGAGGCTGAAGTTTGCCCGTCCCAATGGCCCAGCTCTCAAGAATGAATATTCCTGTTTGCAGCCCGATGTGGTTGACAGATGGGCCTGGTTATTCAGGCTGCTCCTGAGTTTACAGGTGGCACAGGTCCCTTCAATTGTGGCCGCAATTGAGGGGTTTATCCCGTTCCAAACCCCTGTTAAGTGAAAAGTTTGTTCCCTCCCTCCCACCCAACCTACCCTCATCTCCATGGCCTCCCTTGCTTTTTGGCTCCTCGGCGGAGGACACCGCTGCAGGAGCCCATGGCCTCCCAACAAAGCAGGGCATCTTGTGTGTGTTCAGCTGTGGAGAGAGGCCTGGGCCACACGAGAGCAGAATGGGGACGCGGGAACTTGCTCTGCTGAGTCTGTGACTCTGCTGGCTTCTCCACCCCGTTCCAGACCCCTGCCCTCTCTTTCCTGGGATGCTCAGTTTACACAAGGACTGCGTGTTGTTTAGCTTGAAATGTAAACATGAAAACAAAGTTGCTTTAAGCCAACTGGGCTCTGCTTTGTAGCTCAGTATGAAGAGAAAAATCTATTAGACTCCAGGTGAGAATGTTCCTGGAGACTCAAGTGCACTTTCCCCAGGAGATGTTATAGGGATTTGCTTGTGTTTTTTTTGTTTTTTTGGCTAAACCTTGCTTTGCTTTAAATATTGTCCACTTTTTGAAATTTCAGACACACACACACAGAGCCCACCTCATTTTTTTCAAGGCTTAACTGTCACTTCCCCCAAATGCTGATTCCCATGCATGCTCCAGCTTAAACTTCTTTCGTCTGAATTTGGGGTCCTTTTGAAACTGCTCTTTCCCTCTTCGTGGTGCCCAAAGACTGAGCACATCATGGCAGGCAGAGAAATACCTGTATTAAAATTGTAAAAAGGAAAGACAATCTGACCTTTTCAAAGTCTCAACTGTGGCTTTGCCTTTGTTTGTTTTTAAGAATATTCTTGTTACGGCTGTCAAGTTAAGGTCAAAATCAAAATTGGTCCATTTCCTTATCCACTCCCTCAAGCATGTACTAAGCATGTCAATCTACATGCTGTGTTCCAAGGATAACACGGATACACGTGTCATGGGCTGGCACTGAGAAGGGAACACATATACACATAGATGAGGAAGGCGTGCAGAACAAACAAGTGTAATAAGCGCTGCAAAACTGCAAAAAGAGCACCGTGGTAAACTGTCTGCAGGACTGGTACTGTCCCCCTCCCGTGCCTCTGTGCAGCCCCTCGCATCAAGAGGTGGACTCACTTTCCCTACTTTGAACCTGGGCTGCCAGAAGATGTGTTAGACCAACACGATGAGGCCAAAGTGGTGAGATGCTGCCGAGGAGCCTGGTCCTCAAGAGGCCTCTGGGCTTCATCCTCTTTGAAACCAGCCGCCATGTTGGAAACTCAGGCTGGACCCCCGAATGAGGAGACGTCACGGGGAAGGAGAGAGGCCACGTGGGTGAGAACTGAGCCACCCACTGACCCTGTGTGAGCAAAGATGAACCATCTCTTCTAAGTCCCGCCCAATTCCTGAAGCACAGGCTCCCAGGCAGCAAGATGGCGGTGGTATGAAGCACCTAAGTTTGGGGTGGTTTGTTATAGAGCAATAGATAACTAGAGCAACTAGCAACAGATAACTAGAGCAACAGTGATGGCTACCTATACAATGTGGAATAAAAACCTGAACCAAATAGGAATGCGTCAAAGAGGCCATAATGTAGATGAAAACAGAGAAACAGTTTATCAAAAGTTACTGTTACTGAGCTTGCAACTCAGAACCTGATTCGCATGTAGCAGTGAAACATTGAGGTGATGCTTAGTCCATGGCTGGTGACGTGGCTTCATGCTCATTAACTCATTCAGGCCTCATCAGGAACTTCTGAGAGAAGCATGCTGTTATCATGACCCTCATTTGACCAGTGGGAAAACGCAGGCTCAGAGAGGTAATGGAACCTGTCCAAAGTCACACAGGTAGTAAGTGATTTGCCGCGGGAGTCAGCGCCAGGCCCTGTAGTAGAGCAGTGTAGGCTTTTAGCTTCCTTGTGTTATTCTGACTGAAAGCAAACCAGAGTTTGGGAAGGACCCCTTCAAACCCCCCATGCCCAAACACCGAAACAGAGAGAGAGAGAGAGAGAGAGAGAGAGAGATGAAGCCCCGTTTGAGAGCCAGGGTCCTACAAGCGCACGAAGGCTCTGGGATGCTACAATTTGATTGGCTGCACGTTCAGACCCGCCCACCTCACTGACCATTGGATAAGCAGTGCACGTGACCTCCCTTCTCTTCCGGGCCCTCTCACCCTGCGCGAGTCTGGTTCTTTCCGCAAGCTGCAAGGGCCTGTGACACAGGGTTTGTGTGTGAAACTCACTCAGGGCAGGAGTTCAGAGGAGGCGAGGGTCCCTTCCAGCGATGAGGGCCTTACCTTCATGCACCAAACCAGAAAACAACCTCGTCTAGAATGTCATGTATAAGTTAGTATTTCGAAGTCTTATTGAGATTTTTCTAGGAAAAGGCACTTCTATATAAAATGTCATTTAAAATTGTGTGACATATTTAAAAGTTTATTATTTGGGAACCATATCAGTAATGATCTATCAAATATGATACAGTCTGCGGATCATACTGAGTCCGTGGAGTGAGGACTACCCCACCAAGTGTGTGTTATCTACACCTTAGACCCACTGGAGGCCCTGACTTAGCTTCAGTGCAATGGGCTTATAAAGCTGTAGTTTCCTCCTGCGGGTAGTTGCAAGCAGTCCCTGCCCCCATGGTGACTAAGGGTTAGAGGTCCAGGCTTATCTCACGCAGTGTCTGGGGTGGCGGAAACAGCCCTTATGGCTGCCCTGAGGTCAGGCCTGCTCTGGGGTCGCTGTCCCCTTCCTTTTCCACTCCATCCGTCCACCCTGATTCCCTCCTGGTCTCCATCCGTTACCCTGAGAGCCTCTGCCTTGGATCTTCGCAAACACCTGGATGGAGAATCAGAAAAAACCAACCTCTTGATGGATGCTGGCGTCACCCACGTCTCTAGGCTTAACTCTGATTCACCGTTTGCTAAACGGCTGCCTTCCCTGGGGCAGGCAGGGGAGGGGGAGGAAGGTCAAGAGCCCGGTCATGGTCACGTGTGCTGGGATGGCCTGAGGGAAGCCTGCCTCCCTGCAGGTAGATCCAATCCAGGACCAGACAGAGGTGAACCTGACTCCTTTTTGCACTGAGACTCCATCGTCTTGTGGCTTTAGGCAGGTCCTCTTTACAAGGCCAAGGGAATCCAACCTGCTCTGTTGACCTCACACAATAATTACCAGGATTAAATGAGAGGAGGCAGAAGTAAACACCGCGTATGTCGTGTACAATGTCATTGTCATCTTAAATGATAATCGTGTGTTACAGAGAGAATTCGCTTCTCTCGTGACGTCAGGGCCTCTTTTGTTTTCTGTTAGTGTTATATTTTGGGGAAGAGATGAAGCAGGGAAGGTTTAAATGTTTTAATCTTACTCCAGCCTTTTATTTTTTCCCTAGTACACTCCTAATAAAAGCCAAGTTCAAAATTCGTTTGCGGCACAGATGGGAAGCAATATATTTGACATTGTCCTTTTAAAACGAAAATTCAGTCTCTGTTGATTCTCCTCTTTTTTCAGCAAATCGCTGTTTGCCAGGTGTCAAGCTCACCCGTTGGTGAGATGTTCAAAGATCCAAAGGGATCCCAGAGAAAGCCCCCCAGCCCAGTGCAGGCGGCCGAGCAAGAGGCTGCTGTAGAGGGGACTGTGTTTTATGCAGAAAAAGGTGGCCTCCACCCCCCCCCCGGGGGGGGGTAGGGACAGGGCAACGCTGATTTAACAAGCAAGTCAGAAAGCTTCTGCCCTTCGCATCCTGCGTGATTTTGCTGGAGAAGGAGGAGCAGGATGGCGAGGCCTGCATCTGCAGATGCTCGTCTGGGAGAAGACAAAGCTGAGGAAGTTTGCGTTGGAAGCTGGAATCGGGACACGTGTTTCTTGGCTTCAAGACGCGCCGGCAGAAGGGCGGTTACCTTAACCACAGTCCTGTGGGAGCAGCAAAAGCTGGAACCAAAGCCTGCTGCTTTGAGCTTCACCCCCCCCACCCCCCCGGACAGAAACCTGGTTTCCTAGGGTGAGCAGAGCCTTCAAGGGTCCTGGGGTCGGCAGGAAGGTGGCTTACCTGCTCCCATCGCTGCTGTCTTGAGAGACCAGCAGCGGAGGAGGCCTGACCCTCTCCCCTGGATCCAGGGCAAGTTTCAGGAGAGGCTGGCAGGTAGCTGGGGGCCCAGGAGTGGAACCCAGAAGCCACGTGGCTTCCTTCAAAGGTAGACGTTTATTCTTCTCCCCCGCAGGGCAGATGGCAGAGCCCAGAGGTCTTCTAGAACAGTTTTAATCTTCCTGAGTTCCTGGACCCTGAAGCTTTTCTGTCTCTAGCCCGAGCTCTGACTTGCTTTGCCATTTTCCCAGGCGACGCCTATGGAAAGTTCAGGACAGCCCTCCCCTGTTCGCTTGGCTGCCTCTGGGCACCTGGTGGCCGCTCTGAGGGAGCTGCTCTCCTGGGAAGGAATGTCCCCAAGTGGGGCAGGGATGCAGAAACACAGTGTGGGGTCGGCATTCATAAAAGAGAACAGCCATGTTACCCTTTAATTCCTGCCTTTTTTTTGCCCATTTCCTCAACCCATCTTGGCATTTAAGAACTTTGTAAACGTTGCCTCAGATGGCACAACGCCCTTAATGAGAAGTTCTGGCTTGATGTTAAGTTGGGGGGTTGATTAGTTTAGAGGCTCTTCTCTCTAAAAAATGAAACAGATGCCGTCCACACAGCCGAATACCATTCCCGCTTGCAGCTGGCCGGCTTTTGGCCTGGTTGCCATGGGGGCAGTTTCCATGAGACATCATGAGTTTCCATAGGACTCATCAGCCCAGTGAGGCTTTGGAAGGGATCCAGCCGCTGAGCGGCACCGGAGCCGCTGGGATGAAGAGGAAGCCCCTGCCCTGTGTTTGCTTCAAGGCAGCTGCTGGAAATGATGTGTTGTGGTCCACACACACTTCTGTGGCCTTACTGCGGGGCAGGCATTGCGGCTGAGGGCTTTCCGAAGACTCAGTTCTTAAAGCAACCCATGAGGCGGGTACTCTTGTTATCCCTATTTTATTTTTTTTTAATTTGAAAATTTTGTTGATTTATTTATTTATTTTTAGGTTTTTTTTTTTTTTTGGCCAGCATGTGCAGCGGCTTGATGTGGGATCTCTGTTCTCAGACCAGGGATTGAGCCCAGGCCACGGCAGTGAAAGCACTGAGGCCTAACCACCAGACCACCAGGGAACTCCCTATCCCTATTTAATTAATTTAATTTAATGAATTTATTTATTTATTTTTGTCTTTTTAGGGCTGCACCAGCTGTTTGTGGAGGTTCCCAAGCTAGGGGTCCAATCAGAGCTGCACCCGCCAGCCTACACCACAGCCACAGCAACACAGAATGTGAGCTGCGTCTGTGAACTCAACCACAGCTCACGACAACACCGGATCCCTAACCCACTGAGTAAGGCCAGGGATTGAACCTGCATCCTCATGGATACTAGTCAGTTCCACTGAGCCATGATGGGAACTCCCACATCGCCGTTTTAGAAGAGGAAACCCAGACCAGCTGAGGCTGGAAATCTTGCCCAAGGCTATTATGTATCATTGTGTAATGTATCATTATTTAATGTATCAAATTATGTGTCATTAGCTATGACCTCCCAGTCACCGTCCCAGGGGCCACCATCCAGAGACAAGTGTCAGGTGACCAGCGAAGCCAGGAGTAGGGAGAGTAAATCTTTTGGGGAGAGCAGCCACAGGTCTCTAACTCTTTTTCAAGTAAAAGAAGGAAAGAGAATTGGCACAGCAGAGCCAGGGAAGGTTAGTCTTTTTAAATTTATGTTTTTTTCAATGAAATTAGAGTTGATTTATGATGATGGGCTAATTTCCGCTGTACAGCAAAGTGACCCACTCATACATACACATACATTCTTTTTCTCCTCTCTTCCATCACGGTCTATCCCAAGAGATTGGATAGAGTTCCCTGTGCTGTACAGTAGGACCTCATTGCTTATCCGTTGTAGGTGTAATTTTTTTTTTTAATCTTCTGAATCCTCTGCTGAAAGGGCTTCCACAGTTGCTTTTGCTGTCTCTTTGGCTGTTATTTTGTTGTTGTTATTTAGTTTTCCCTGGGGGACAAAAGCCTATACCTGGGGACTTGGTGTAAGCTCTAACCGCCCTTCTCATCTGGGCACCTTCCCCCCTGTCCCCCTTGTCCTGATGATCCCGGATGGTGACACTTCCTGGGCTTTTCCAAAGCAGAGATGTCCCTGGGAAACAGAGGGCTCTGGAGGGAGCCACCTGCAGGCGTGTCGGGAACCAGGGCATTCTGGCAACCAGGCACCTTCAGTGATGAACCCAAGGAAGTTCTGGGCAAAAACTGGGTGGGCTCTAGACTGTCCTCAGATGCAACAGAAAAGGATTTATAGCCATGAATAGCTCATCTAACTCACCTGCAACAAATATGGTCTCTTTGCAAATCACCAGGTTGACTGCGAGGAAAAACCTATTGGAGGAACCCCCAGCCAATGCTGGGGTCAGCTCAGATCCAGCCAGGCTCCTGGTGACTTGAGGGAAAGTTCTGTGTTGGAATGGGGGCAGGTGGGGAGGGGCTCCTGCAGAGAAGGTTCTAGTCTACCTCCACCCCCACCCCCACATAGCACACCCTGCTCCGTAGCTGAACATGAGGCACTGGGTAAATGATGTGCTTTGAAAGAGCACCTTCACCTTTGGCTTCTGACCCCTGATACTAAGCTTCGCTAACTCTCTCCTCAGCCCAGTCATTCCTTCTGTGAGAGGGCACACTCGCCACTCTGCTCTGCGAGTCCTGCAGGACAGAAATACTAGAAGTAACTTGGGGTAACATTCAAACAACTATTTATAAAATCATGGAATAGTGCAATGGCTATTATTATCACTAATGCTTTGGGCTGTTTTCTTTCTGAAATGTGTGCAAATATTTAGGAGACTTGGGGCAGCATCTTAGTACCAGTCTTTAGCCTTCTGCACAGTGTTCAATTTTTGAAGCAGTTGTATTGAGGTCTACTTGACATGCAATCAACTTAATTGTATTAAGTTGATTATATTAAATATGATTATATGAATATGATATAGAATTACATATTATAGGATTATATTGTCTATAAATATATACTAATTATAATATTAATATATCATATTAATTATATTACATATAATGCGGTGAGTTTTAACAGATGTCTAAACCCATGAAACCATTGCTGACTTTTAACTGCATGGAAAGTTAGCACCTCTGACCCCCATGTCATTCAATGGACCACTGTAATGTATTTGTGTCTTTACATGTAAAGTGCTTATCTTATGGGCAGTACATGGTCCAGCCTTGCTATTTTATCAGTGTGACAGCCTCTGCTTTTTAATGGAGGCAAGACTCTACCTGAAGCCCCAGAATAAGGGACTTTGCCAGTCTGGCTGGTATCTCAGGACCATTACTCATCCTGTGTCAACTCCAGTACTGTTTTCCTCTAATCCTTTCAGATGTTTCTTTTTTTTTTACATGCTGTATTTTTTTTTTTTTTTTTTTCACGTGCTTGAGTTGACCTACTCTGCTGAGCCGTTGAGCAGGCTCTGCAGAGCACCCGGCTGCTCGCTGGGTGAGGCCGCCCCCTCTGTAGCCCTGGGAGCTCTCACCCGGTCTCTCTGGATTTTCGTTCCAACCTCTTTCCTCAGGCTGTTCGCCAAGCTCCACCTGGGTCTCCCCTCCGATCCTTCACCCTGAAAACTCCCAGGGTAGTACGCTGGGGGCAAGCATGGGCCTTATGTCATTTGTTTCCTGTTTCTCAAGGATCACTGTCTTGCTTGGTGCCCCAGACCTTGAAAACGATTGTTTCATATAGTTTGTCTGTTATTTTAGTTGTTTGAGCTGGGAGGGTAAATCCCTGTTACTCCATCTTTATTTATTTTTCTATTTTTGTTTGTTTTTGCTTTTCAGGTCCTCCCTGCACCTGGAGATTCCCAGGCTAGGGGTCAAATCAGAGCTACAGCCACCAGCCTATACCACAGCCACAGCAACATGGGATCCAAGCCACGTCCGGGACCTACACCACAGCTCACGGCAATGCTGGATCCCTAACCCACTGAGCAAGGCTGGGGATCCAACCCACATCCTCATGGATGCTAGTTGGGTTTGTAACCCATTGAGTCACAGCGGGAACGTCCTTGGTGCTCCGTCTTGGTTGGAAGCAGACATCATCAAGTTGGGAAGGGCCCACCACTCTGGGGTGAGCAGAGGCAGAGCCCAGAGGACAGAGGTTGAAACTCTGAGATGAAAGGAATTTGATGAGTTTCCCGCTATGAAGTTTTGAGGAACAGCATGCTATTATTTTTAAAGCAAGTCTAAAGTTTTTATACATTGAATTAGGCCACTTAGCTATAAGCTATTTCCATCTCTTCTTAAACTTTGCACCTTCTGTATTTCCTATGGATTTTTCCTTTGCACCCTATGTATTTTCTAGTTTTCTATGGAACTTAAAGAGGACATTGTAGAGGCCAGGTCTGGGCAGATATGGAGCAGAG
The DNA here is from genome assembly GCF_054392235.1 of Sus scrofa. Lineage (NCBI taxonomy): Eukaryota > Metazoa > Chordata > Mammalia > Artiodactyla > Suidae > Sus > Sus scrofa. The sequence goes on from NC_139383.1 coordinate 8,002,971, forward strand.
TTCTGGAAGGAGGATTTACTTTTAAATCTTTTTTTAATCCAAGTCTAGTTGGTTAATGATGTTGTATTCATTTCGGGTGTACAACAGAGTGATTCAACTTTACACACACACACACACACACACACACACACACACACATACACACACATATATAGATCTATTCTTTTCAGATTCTTTTCCATTGTAGGTTGTTACAAGATATTAAATATAGTTCCCGGCGCCATAGAGTACATCCTTGCTGGTTATATATTCTATGTATACGGTCGTGTGTATCTGTTAATCCCAAACTCCTGATTTATTCCTCCCCCTCCGTTCCCCTTTGGTAACCGTAAGTTTGTTTTCTATGTCTGTGAGTCTGTTTCTGTTTTGTAAATAAGTTCTTTTTGTAGCATTTTTGAAAAAGGACTCCACGTATAAGCAACATCATGTGATATTTGTCTTCCTCTTTCTGACTTCTTTGCTTAATACGATCATTTCCAGGTTGATGCAAATGGCATTATCTCATTCCTTGTTTTAGCTAAGTAATGTTTTTTTTGCGTATATTTACCCCATCCTCCTTATCCATTCATCTGTTGATGGACATTTTACCTTTAAATCTTAAAAAAAAAATGCATATGACGTTAACAAGGAATAAAAAAGGGTTTGTTTGGAGTAGAGTTTGGATGGCATTCACCTCCTAGAAAAGTCTATCTCCATATTGCCTGGAAGATAGACTGGGCCCAGCAGTGTGTGTTTCCCTTTGCCTCTGCTTTTGCAGCTGGTGACCTCGAGCTGCTCTACACCGTGACGCTGGGAAGCCTTCCAGACGCACCACGTCAGGGCTCAGCTCCCACCTCGTCTCCTCCATCCTGCTTTTGCTCCTGAAGGCCTATGTTTGCGAAAGTGGTCAACGCACAGGTTGAAGCATATCCAGCCCACAGTAGTGGCGCCACCAGAGGCTCCCAGCAGAAGTGGCTCTCCAGCACCTCGCGGTGAACTCTGGGCCAGTCATGTCTATCAGTTTAAATAATTTAGCTCATTTAATTGGGCAATGCTGAATGGGTATCACTAGGTGGAACCGTACTCTGAGATGCCTCATAACTCATTTTTTCCCCTGACACCAGTTCATAAGGCACGTCACCACCAACACAGCAGTTACTTCTTTGAAAAGCCCAGAGATTTCCTGAGGTGGTTGACAGGAGAAAGCATAAATCAGCATCCAGTAAAATCACACCTCGTAGAAAGGTCGTAAAAAGTCACCCTTGGGGTGAAACAGGAGACACATTGAGGTTTTGCGTATTTTCAAAAGTACCCTGAAAACAAGTAGGACCCAATTTGGGATACGTTCCCACTATAGTGAGTTATGCCAAAGGAGAGAATTCACAAGTTCTAATTTAGTAATAAACACCTAGAGGAGTGGGCAATTTGATTTAAAGACCTGAAGGAAAAGCTTTACCTGATGGGATTCCCAACGTTGCCACCTAAAACTTATTTCAGGAAAAAGCTTTCCTCCCCACATACTCCTTGATACAGTCTTGGTATCTGTTGAGTCAGAAATGGCCAAGTCAGAAAGCAACATTTTAAAACTACTTTATATTTACTCATTCTAACAGCATCTACACACATGGACAATATTGTACGCAGTATGTATTGCCCAGATGGGTTTATGGCTCTCTTGCCCTCTTCTCACTAAGGAGCCATTGCCCAGAGTTTGGGGACCCCTGCTCTATCTGATGCACAAACAATGGTACCACAAGATTGATTCTGGGAGGAAGTGAAGCCTTTGAGATTCACTTAGCTATTGTTTCTGTAATCAGTGCTCTGCTGACTTGGGTTACTCTCAAGAGAAAATGACTCCTAGAGAGTCAGGCTATCTTGGTTGGTGTTGACCTGGGAGTCCTAAAAACATCCTTCCTCTTGAATCAAAGATGGCAAAGGCTCCTCTTTTCTTTGAGGTGTGAATAAGTAGCAACTTAGTTTCTGAACAAAATATGAGTGGAAGTTACAATTTTTAGAAGGACTCTTCTTATTCCAAACCTGAGCAGTTCCAAGTCTCTATTTTCTAGGCCCTTTTATAAGGACTGCCATCCATATTTCTACATGTGAATTACTCTTATGAAATAGACTTTGACAATTATTTAAGTGTCCTTTTAAAGTTAAGACATTTGTTTCACCCGTAATATTTCAGAGTCTCATAGTTGAGTAAAAATATTTCACATAAAGTAGCATTATTCAGGAGTTCCCTTTGTGGCTCAGTGATTAAGGAATCTGACTAGCATCCATGAGGACGCAGGTTCCATCCCTGGCCTTGCTCAGCGGATTAAGGATCTGGCGTTGCCGTGAGCTGTGATGTAGGTCACAGACACAGCTTGGATCCTGTGTTGCTATGGCTGTGGTGTAGGCTGGCAGCTACAGCTCTGATTGGAGCTCTGGCCTGGGAGGCTCCTAATGCTGCGGGTGCAGCCCTAAAAAGCAAAAAAAAAAAAAAAAAAAAAAAAAAAAAAAAGCATTATTCAAAGGCCTGAACATAGATATTGACACAAAAGTCACAGCACATCTTTTGTCCCTTTATTTTGACTCTTAAAGAACCGACTAAAAATGGCTGGTGTTTGCAATAAATTTCTCCAGACGCTGTGGATAGATAAGATATTAGCAGCAGGAAACCTCCCTCAGAGCCCAGGGCAGGAGTTAGGGAGCTGCTGCATTTGATGGTAAAGCTATACTCACACTGTCAGGCCACTGGGATTAAAGACTCCACTAAGGAGCTCCCGTTGTGGCTCAGTGGGTTAAAGACCTGATGTTGTCTCTGTGAGGATGTAGGCTGGATCCCTGGCCTCGCTCAGTGGGTTAAGGACCAAGTGTTGCCACCAGCAATGGTGCAGGTCAAAGACGCAGCTCCCATCCAGCGTTGCCAGGCCTGTGACCTAGGCCGAAGCTGCAGCTCCAATTTGACCCCAAGCTCGGGAGCCTCTATAGGCAGCAGGTGCAGCCCTAAGAAGAAAAAAAAAAAAGAAAAGAAACGAGACCACCATAATAAACATTTTTAAAAAACTTTTAAATGAAAAGAAATTTTCAAAAAAGATAACAGGAGTTCCCATCGTGGTTCAGTGGTTAATGAATCTCACTAGGAACCAGGGGGTTGCAGGTTTGATCCCTGGCGTCGGTCCGTGGGTTAAGGATCTGGCGTTGCCATGAGCTGTGGTGTAGGTTGCAGACGTGGCTCAGATCCTGCATTGCTGTGGCTCTGGCACAGGCCAGTGGCTGCAGCTCTGATTGGAGCCTTATGCCGCAGGTGTGGCCCTGGAAAAGACGAAAAGACCAAAAAAAAAAAGATCTTTTTTTTTTTTTCCCTTCCAAATCACGGGATATGGTTTCCACCTCTTTTACATAAGGGGGCCTGGATCTGCTAGTCTGACAAAGCCTCTAGGCATGAATACTGCTCAGTCACCACATATGCAGACGGGAAAATCACAGGGCAGTGTTTTCTCTTTTCGGAGAAGACCCTAGCAGGGCTGCTTTATAAGTCTTTGGAGGTTCCCGGCAGTGCGGGGTTGCTGTTCTTCCACGCAGGAAAGCCGTTAGGGGAATGGATTTTCTTCTCTCCTCTGTGACCAGGCAGGAGATTGTCTCTGCTCACGAACCCATCTCTGCCACTTGGAAGCTCATCAGTGATTTAGGGCCTTCTTTCCTTCCCGTCCCCGTGTCACGCACGTGTCTTCACCTTTCCTGGTGAAACGTCCTCCTCCGGTGGGTTTCCCAGCGGCCGGCTGAGCCGCAGCCTCCTGCATTTGGACTTGAGCTCTAGGCTTCCCTTCTCCGTGTCTCCGTCAGCCAGCAGCCAGCAAGGCAATCTAGCGAACCGGGCAATGGAAATTCAGCTGACGGGTGGAGGCGTTCCAGTATAAATTTCCCCTTTCTCACCACAATTTTATAGAACATTGCAAAGATGCACATCAGCACTTTTGCAAGTCCAGCTTTCCTCTGAAAAGAACCAAGCCCATCCAAGCTCTCAATGTTTACACTGTTATTTTTAATGGTTTGATCAATTACCCAGCATGTGAGGTTGCATAACCCTATCCTGTGCCATCAGAAGTGGGTTCAAACACCAGGGTCTCAGGCAAGTCTGTGCCCCGTCAGCCAGCGTTTTATGTAACCCAGCTCCTGCTCAAGGATTGGCTGAGTACATTTTCTCTTGTATTCTCAGATACTGATCTCTTTCTTTTATCCTGACGTCACATGACTTTTTTTTTTTTTTTTTAAGGATATGGGGGAACATTTGAGTTCTGACATATACAAAGCAGCGTTTCCATAAAACATCTCTCTAGCTTCTGTGGACAATTGATTGTCCAGCAGCGAAGGCTGGCTTGCTCCGACTGTCTTTAACCCTACGGGGTAAGACCGAAGCGGGAAAGAGATCTCCACAAAGTAACAGCCCTCAGCAAGTTCTAGCAGATTCCAAAGGTATTTTATAGGCTCTTGAGTTCATTACGCCCTCGTTGGTAAAGAAAGCTTACCCTACAGTTATTCAACTTTTCTATACTTCTTGGACGAAAACCCTGAGCTTTCAAGTGGGAAAGTCAACGTCACAGGCTGGCCCTTAACCCTTCAAAGTGAGTGAAACGATGACAAATATCCAGAACACACTTCAGAGCTGATACTCTAAGTGTCCTTAATGTATAATGTTTTCTCACTTCTGGACCAAAACAAGAACCGCACAAGAGGAGCGATTTTGATTTCGAGGTATGACTAGTCTCATATAATAAGAGCTCTTTGAGGGCAAAACTGATGTGTAATTATCTTTTTTTTTTTTTTCTGAAAACCTCCCAAAGCAGTTTTTATAGGAGTTCCCATGCGGCTCAGTGGGTTAAGAACCCAACATTGTCTCTCTGAGGATGTGGGTTTGATCCCTGGCCTCACTCAGTGGGTTAAGGACCTTGTTGCTAAAAGCCAAATCATAGGTCGCAGATGCAGCCCAGATCCGGAGTTGCTGTGGCTGTGGTGTAGGCCGGCAGCTGCAGCTCTGATTCAATCCCTAGCCTGGGAACTTCCACGTGCTGCAGGTGTGGCCATAAAAGGAAAAAAAAAAAAAAAAAAAAAGGTAGTTTTAAATAACGGAATGGAACCCAAGCCCAAGAGCTGGACAGTCTCCCAGACCCTAGGAGGTCACAGCATTCCTTGTCCTTGGTCCTGGCTTGTCCCCGCACCTCCCACTCATCCTCCAGAACAAAACAACACACCTGCTTATCTTTCAAGACCCAGTTTGTCCAGGAAGGCTTCACTGAGCCCATTCCAATCCTCTCTCCCACCCCCCGCCCACCATGATAGAACTCGTTGTCCCGTCCATCAAACCCCCACTGTACCCTGTGCAAACCTGAGGCCACTGCACACCCAACACCTTATTGCACTTACAGCTTTTTGAATGAAGCCACTGCCTTAATCGGGTTTCCTAGCCTCTGTGTTATTGACATTTGTGAGCCAGATCACATTTGCTGTGGGACTGTCCTGTGCATTGCAGCAGAATTAGCATCACTCCTGGCCTCAGCCCACTAGATGAAGCTACTAGCATCTCCCGCCACTGCTCCAATAGAGACAACCAAAACTGTCATCAGACAAATGTCCCCTGGGAGTCAAAATCATCCTACTTGAGACCCACTGTTCTGGACTGTGAGATCAAGCGTGATGGCCACGTTTTGTTTACCTTTAAATTTCTAGCAGCTGGTATGTTCCCTGTGGTAGAGTGGGAATTTAGTAAATATTTATTGAATCTTGAGATTCCAGTGAATGAATACATGTTAACAAAGTATTAATATTCAATAAATTAAGTATTTCACTCTGATTATCTGCAACTATTGCCACATCTCTGCTGGAGGTACTGATGGTGATTCCCAGTTTCTAACTTTAGGGTGAAGATTAACTGTGGGGTATAGATACCCAGCATCTGTGCTGTGCACTATTTGTTTTTTTTTTTTTTTTGTTGTTGTTGTTATTATTGTTGTTGTTGTTGTTGTTGCTATTTCTTGGGCTGCTCCCGCGGCATATGGAGGTTCCCAGGCTAGGGGTTGAATCGGAGCTGTAGCTGCCAGCCTACACCAGGGCCACAGCAACATGGGATCCAAGCCGCATCTGCGACCTACACCACAGCTCACGGCAACACTGGATCCTTAACCCACTGAGCAAGGGCAGGGACCGAACCCGCAACCTCATGGTTCCTAGTCGGATTCGTTAACCACTGCGCCACGACGGGAACTCCGCACTATTTGTTGATTCTGAACTTGGGCCAGCCTCTGAGCTGGGTCATGACCACTGGAACTCTGGCTAAAACACTAGACTCCTGCCCACAGGTTCGTCCCAAGTCCCTGGTGGTCCTGGCTTCGGGACCCTGTCTTGGGTGTCAAGGTTAGCTGCTAGAGCTTCTTTCTGACTTTTGACTCACCCGTCCTGACTACCCTGACCTCTAGAGAGGATGCGCTCCTTACCTGCTGTCAACCTGAACCACAACCTGTTCCTTCCTGTCTCAGCCACATCTGTTGAGTTAGCCTACGTCCCAGAGGGACTGGCTTTGCCATTTTCTGGGCCCTGGGATTAGGCTATTTGCCAATTGTGTAAACCCTGCAAGGACTTAAACCTTCACCCTGGTTCTAGGTGTACCATACCAAGGAGAGCCAGTTCTGTTCGACAGTTGAGTTTGGGGTGCAAAAGAACGTGGTATTTTTAGTTTCTGACTACTCTGGTGTTGTGTGAACATTGTTCACGACAGAATTCAGTAAATAATAAATAATCAAAAACAGGTTTCCGCTGGGCCCAGGGTAACATCAGAAAGACAATGAGTTCGGCTTGCAGCTTGGGGCAAGAGCAGTCTCCTCAGGCCATCTGTTGCCCTGATGTCGTGGAAAGGTGACAAAATGATCATTATGCAGAGGAATAAACATTGACAAAAGTTGATGTCATTTATATTTTTATCCGTCTTGCAAATTCCACTCCTAATTCTCATTTCCCCTTCCCCCAATAATCATAACCACATACATCCCATAATAAGGAGTGTGATGTTTGCAGAGATCAGAAAAGCTCACCTGTGAACAGGACTTTCACCCCAATAGCATTTCCCTTAACCCTTCCATTCATTCAGCCACCTAGTTACCTCTTCATTTATTTGTTCATTCAACACATGTTTATACAGTGGCTGTGATGTGCCTGCTAAGCTGTCTTGAGCTGCGCTAAGACCTGGCATTCAGTGGTGAGTGGGGATGACACAGTCTGTGCTCTCGAGTTTTGGTTGAGTCGGGAAGACAGAGAATAACAAATAATCTAACAAATAAATGTACAGCCAGCCCTGCAGCCAGTGTTACACCAAAGTCGGGGAAGGCTTCCTCGAGGAAGCAATGCTTAAGATTTGCTTTAAAAACCTAATGTATTTCTAGGAGCCACCTTCAGAAATTTTATCTCAGAGGTTTGAGGTGGGCCCAGAAGGTGTATTTCCTAAGAGCAGAATGAGAACTGGCCATGCTGGAAGCCCTTACAGGAAGGGAGGCCATGCCCTCTGAGGGCTTGGTCCCTTGAGAAGGTGATAAACAGGTGGCTGCGGAGACCAGGTGAAGAAGATGCAGGTGAGAATGAGTCTGAGACCGCCTCCAGCTCCAAACCCCTCTTCCTAACACATTCTGATTCTTTTTAAAGACAGTTCCATTTATAAAATCTTTCTGATGCTCATCTCCTCCAGCTCAAGGTTTGATGGCAGCTTCCAGTCCTGTTAAATGTTGCCCCAGCTTCTTTCTCCTTACGTTCTTTTTTGCTACTTGTGAGTGTCTGTGTGGGGCCCTGGGTCCCCTATGAGAGTGCCCATTTCTTCAGAACCCTAGAGCTTAGAAAATTTGTCATAAAACTTTATCCCGGAAGAAATGTTCCAGCGTTCTCTTTGGTTACTAATCAAAAAGCAAGATTGTGCTAAGTGGTTTCATTTAATTTATATTTGTCTTGTGGGATTCCAACTTCCAACTCAGCAGGACTGAATCTATGAATGGTCTGATGTTACCAACCTGTAAACCACCCATAACCACCTCTCCTGCCCCCCAGCCATCAAGGCCAAGGAAACTGTAGACCCCAGAATGCAAGAGCCAAGTTACCAGACACCTGGTAGAGAGCAAAGATTCTGCTTCTCGGTTATACCTTTCTTTCTTTCTTTTTTTAAAATACGCTTTTGTATACCCGATTTAAGGAAGTGGTAGCCAAACAGGAAATTTCAGAGGCTCTAATTCTGACCTTGTTGTCTCAGGGATATGTGGAATTCCATGAGTCTGTATTTATGATAAAGGCAGCCCTTGGAAAGGCTTTTCATGTGCTGTTGAACTGGTGTCAAGGGGAAAATGTCAAAATACTAAAAATAGACGAGCGTTGAAAGTCTGGCCTCCAAGTCCACTAGAAGTTTATTCCTGTGTCTCATTTTATATACACAGAGGTAATCGCACCCCGCCACGTGGTAGAGGGAACAAAGTCATAGGAAAACAATCAGATGGGCTGCCCAGCAGTTCCCAAACCAGGACCTGGTGAGGGAGGGGCCCTAAATGGCACAAAGGATCGGCTCCATCTGCTCAGATTTTTCCCTCGATACAAATGATTTCCAGAGTTGGTTCTCCGTAGCAAGGCCATCACAACTGTACTGAGTCAGATCTAGCTGATTAACACTCGTGAATATGTGTCGCGCGGGAAGAATATCTAAAGAAACTCTTGTCTAGGAGTCTTTAAATTGCATTCCTCAAATTGCCAGCCTTCCCTGCAGACACTTCGGGGGCTTGGTAAGTTTGAGGTGGAGACTAAAGGGCAAGATAACGGGGTGGGGGAGGGGAGTCGGGGTGATCAGAACTCAGGCTCCAAGCCTCAGCTTCAACCGGGAATGTTGCCTTTTTACCTGTTATTTATCTTAGGATGCTGAATTCAGATCATGTTGGGGAAAAAAATGCTTTCAAAATGTTATGCTTCCCAACCTCATCATAAAGCTCAAATGTGCTGGACGGTTGATAATTCCCCAAGATCACACACTGGACTAGTGGCAAAGTACAGTGGAAACTTATTCTTCTGGGCCTCACTACAGTTTGCCGATTTTGAAATTTCCATCTCAATTTCAGATTTCAAAACCCTCTGATTAGTCCCTCAAAGGCTTCTTTGCGAATCTGTATAAATTCATGCTGTGAGTTGACTGGGAAAAATGCAGCAAAGACTCATGTTGTTTTAATTCATTCCTGCAAACCAATCCTTGTAATTACTGAGCTACTTTATTTTCTTAAGCAAAAAGCTTTCATGTACAAACCCAAATGAAATTCTCCAATTTGGAATTCAGCTAAGCATTTATATAATTTATTCCAGGGGTGGCTAAGAGGCTTAGTTAGCATACCAATATGGATCAATTGATAATGACTGACTGAGAAAAATCTTGAGGTCGCCCCTGGCCACAAAGATAACATGGCAATGATTAGCAATGTCTGCCATGGACAAGGGAGGAAAGTGTGGCATGACTGTTTCATTTCTGCCAGCCTTGGCTTCTCCTGATCACTATGCTTTGGCTTACAAATTATCTGGGATTAGTTCCCTTTCCTAATGACATAATGAATTTTCCAATTTAGGGACCATGGCTGAAATGCCTGGCAAATTGCTATACATGAATGTAGGTGCTGATAAATATTAATAAGAGCAATGGGATCAAGCTGAGTTGAACTGAATAAAATCAAGCCGAATTAAATGGTTCATTTCCAAAGGAACATCAAAGTAAATATTCAGCGGGGAGTGCCCATCTACTCAGAGGCCAAAAATATTTCCAGCAATACTTAAACATAAAAACATTCTAGATTTCACTGGAGACGAATTCTTCATGAGTTAATGTAAATTGACACTTGGTTTCCAAAAATTTGTTGTCTCTAGGGGATCAAAACGTAGGGTCTTAGAACCAAATTAAATCTGAGCACAATTAAATGTATTTTGTACTTGTGCTGTCCTTGCCTGCCGGGTTATCGGTCATCGGTCTCCATGCAGATAATAGAGCTCATGGAAAATTGGTTCATGACCATTTCTAGAAGGACCATTGGAAACAGGAATGGATTCGAGCACGGAAAGAATGCAGCTCCACGGACATCTGCAAACATCACGAGCCTGGAGGCTGTCTTTCCCTAAGGTTATTTCTGAGTGAACTGTTCCTTCCAGAGACCTTTGGTCTCAGCTCTCTCACCCATTCCCATTCTCAGCACAAAGCTGAAAATAGAGTAAAAGTGTCTGAATCACAGTGACAGATACCATAGCCTGGGCGACATAAACACTAGACATTTCTGGAGGTTGAAGGTACCAGATCAGGGAGTTCCAGTTGTGGTGCAGCAGAAATGAATCAGACTAGTATCCATGAGGATGCGGGTTCGATCCCTGGCCTCACTCAGGGGGTTGGGGATCCGGCGTTGCCATGAGCTGTGATGTAGGTTGCGGACGCAGCTTGAATCCTTGGTTGCTGTGGCTGTGGTATAGGTTGGCAGCTACAGCTCCAATTTGACCCCTAGCCTGGGAACTTCCATATGTCATGGGTGTGGGCCTAAAAAGCAAAAAAAAGAAAGAAAGAAAGTACCGGATCAGGAGGCCTGCGTGTTTGGTTTCGAGTGAGCTCTTTCAGACGGCGGTCCTCCAGCAAGCTTGCTGGTTCTCTTCCTACATGGGCTCCACCTTCATGACCTAATCTCCTCCTGTCACCACCATATGCTTGGGTTAGGGCTTCTGCATACACATCCTGGGGAGACACAGTCATTCCACTGCAGGGTTGAGAAGAGAGGTGGGTGTGGGGCTGACCCTGGGGAAATCTGTCCTTTCCCGGCTTCTCTGAAGAGGGGACATCAGCGAGGACAGAAGAGGTGAGGCCACCGAGATGGAAGAGGGGCGAGGCATGATGTCACAGAGCAAAAGGGACACAGCACGTGCCCCTCCTCCCCGCAGTGGAGCTGACAGGCTGCGCTTTGATGGCTTCTTTTTACTTGCAGATGCGTTAACATTTGCTTTGCGGGTCTTCCGTATGGGTTTCGAGGACAGGCTGTCTCCAGGAAGAAATCTTATGTGTGCCTAATGGTTATAAATCTTCGTCCACTCTGTGACCAAAAATGTGCCTTTGATTTTGAGCCTCACTGCTCTGATCCCCCTGGGTGGCAAGAATGGAATCTCAGGTCACTGGCTGCCCCTCCCCTTGCTCTGGGGCTGTGCTTAGGTCTGCAGGGCAGGCATTGAACCAAGCCAAGTGCTCGTGGGAGGGAGCCAGGGGACAGCTTTGCTCAGTGTTGTCTGTCCAAGCAGGTATCTGCCGAGATCTCCCTCTGCCCGTAGAGCCTGTGGTTATCAACCTGTGCAGCTCCTGTCCATTGGCCTCTTGCAGACCTAGGGGCTCAGCCATTAACTTCTTTCTGTCCCACAACCTGGGGTACAGGGGTAGCTCCTGGCTTGGGAACCTTGATGAGATGTGCCCTGTCTGCCTGGGTTTGCTGTTTCCTCTACAAGGTCCAGCCACTTGGGCAGGGCTCTTGGGGGGTCCCACATTCTTCTAGTCTTACCCAGGCTTTGCTGCCATGCCAGAATATGGGCTGCAGGGCCGCTGTCCGGGGGAAGGAGGAAGAAGAGCAGCTATATTCTTCTCAAGTCTCCGCCACCCAATAGTCTGTTGATACTTGAACTCCCCAAGTCCCAGGGGAGATGCTGGAGGTGCAAAGCCAGGAGGGAGCATGGACTCTGTCATTCCCAGCTGATCTTCACAACCGATCCATGCCAGGCATGAAGCTCCATAAGTAATTATGAAGTGAGTTAATACCTGAATAAATGAAGGAGTATCTGCTCTTCCCACCAGCAGAGACAACAAACAGAAGCACCAGCCCTGACTTGAAGGAGGGGAAGAGGGAAGAAAGAAATCTTATCTTTCCAAAATATGACCCCATCACATGTCCTTTGACCTGAATTTGTAAAGAATTCAAAGACAAACCTCTGCCATTTAAGATCTACGCTTTCAAAAGGGATTAAACTTCACCTAGAAAGTAGGTCTCCGTTGACTAGGCTTTACAGTTGGTTGAATGGGTGCAAACCCTCCACGAATTAAATGCGTTCAGTTTGGGGATTGCGTGAAAAGGCCTTTCCTCCTAAACAGCTCTGTGAGCTCGCTGGGCCCCAGATTCCTCATCTGTAAGTAAGAGAGTTGGACCCTTCCTTTGTCCATTCAACATCTGTTGGTTGACCCCTTCGAGGTCCAGGCACTGGGTTGGGTGCAGGGATTTTAGAAGTTAAACTAACCCCTACTTACGAAATAAGCTGGGTGTGATGATGTCCTGAGGACGATGAGGAAGTCGTTCCCTCTGGGCTCCAGCATCCCACGATTCCATAGTAATTTCTGTTGTTTCTGGCCCTGGGGCATCTGCGTTCTCACAGGGGGCTCTTTATAGGGAGCTATAGGCACCGCTAGAGGCATAAGAAGATACTGGGGCTAAGTGTCCTGCTGGGATTCCGTGAAAGGCACATCTAAGGAAGTCAGCTCGTCCAGTTCTTTCTCTCAGGAAAGGAAGAAGGAAGCCGGTTGCATTTCAGATATTTTTGGGCATGAGAATGCAGCATTTCTTAAAAGAACTTTTCACTACTAAGTTCTTCCTTTGCTCTAGTCCAAATCTTTCTAGTTTCATCCTCAGCCCATCTGCTGCTCAAGATGGAGACAGCTGCCTGACAGCTGGTCACCACCGTCAAGGCGCTTAAGGCCAGTCTGTGTGTCACCCCGCCACCTTCTCCTGGGGAGAGAAACACCCATTTCCATGGAAGTCTCTTCATGGGTATTCCTGCCTCTTCTTTTAAACATTTCCCCACCTCCCAGGTCCCCCCAAGTCTCCTCCAAAGGGTGAGAACAGAACAAGACCCAATCCTTTGGAAAGGTTCTCACCAACGATAAAAAGAGCATGAACTCAACGTTTTCAACTTTGGGCCATAAGCATTTCTTGATGATACGAGACTTCAAATAAAATTTACTCTCGTTAGATTATCATTCATTCACTCACATGGAACCTCTTAAACCTGCGCAACACATTCCTGAACTTCAAAATAACCTATTATAACAGTAATAACCACAAGCCCATCAGCTGCAGTGGTGTTGGCCTGGTGAGCTTTGACCAGGCCTATGTTACATTTCTGAAGCGATCAGCCCATAGATCATGGCGTGTCTGTCCTACTAACTAAAATTTGGCCCCCAGTAATTCATCTCTATCAGTTAAGACAACAAAAAGCAAGGGACCTTTGTACAACATAGATAATGTCACCAAGTACAGCATTTAGTTTTTCCGAAAGGGGTCGCTGGATAAAACAGAATTGTTTTAAATTTGTCTTTAAAATAAAACTACACTCAAAACTTGAATATTTCCATAGTCTCATATTAGTCCTTTCCTAATACAACTTCATCGTTTTTCCAAGAATATCAATGCTGGGCAAAAAATAGACTTTGTAGGGATTTCCGAAGAATACTCACGTCAAAACAAATGTTATAAAGAGTGGAATTAAAATTGAGAGGAAGAAAATATTCCACTTTAAACAGCTGCACAAACTATCACCCAAACAAATGTGTAAACCTGGAGTCCTATATGGCCCAGAAACAGAGCCATATCAGGTTTAAGGAATTCAGTGTAAAAGACACATGCAATTAAAAAGGCCTCCCATTCTTTTTTTTTTTTAATTTTTAAAAATTAAAAAAATTGAAGTATAGTTGATTTGCAATGTTAGGTTAGTTTCAGGTTATAGCAAAGCAATTCAGTTATACATATATATCTATTCTTTTTCAGATCCTTTTCCCTTATAGTTTTTTACAAAGTATTGAGTATAGTTTCCGGTGCTGTACGGTAGATCCTTGTTGGTTATCTATTTTATACACAGCAGGACTTCCATTCTTGTACATCTCTTGAAGGACATTAAAGATCTAAATATGGGGTCTTAAGACTCTAGAATCATCCACTAAATCTTCTGCCCTCTCTCAGTCACCTCCCTCTCCACTCAGCGGCCCCAGCACCTCTCCCTTAACTCACACAGCCCATGGTTGACTCATTCCAACCCCATGTCACTCAACTCTTCTTGTCGAAATCTGCTTAAGCTCTCTCAATTCTTAGGAATTACTTAGGCAGAGTCTGAGATGCGGAAGTCTGCAAATTACTATTCATCATTCATCTTCTTCCCGAGTGTATTAGGGTTGTTTCAGTTTCAAGTCTCTGAACCCCAATTCAAATTAATGTAGGTACAAAAGCTAACCTGTTGACTTCTTTAACTGTGACATTACAGAGTTTATTCTTTCAGGTGTAGCTGGATCCAGGTGCTCAAATCATGTCTCCAGGGAGCCATTTCTCTTATCTCTTGGCCCTGTGTTTTGTGTCAGCTTCAGTGTGTGTCAAGCTCTTTCCAGCTGGTGGTGAGATGGCCACTAGCAGCCTTAGACTCATGCCCTAGCAGCCTGACAACTCAAGTAGAGAGAAAACATCTCTTCACAAATGTCAAGGAGGAGTCCTGGTTTGATGTTCATTAACCTCCTGGAATCAGGGACATCCCAAAATTTTTTTTTTTTTTGGGTCTATTTAGGGCTGCACCTGTAGCACATGGAAGTTCCCAGGCTAAGGGTTGAATTGGAGCTGCAGCTGCCGGCCTATGCCACAGCCACGCCAGATCCTTAACCCACTGAGTGAGGCCAGGGATCATGGATACTAGTTGGGTTCATTACCACTGAGCCATGCCGGCTACTCCCATCCTGAATTTTAAAGGGCGAAGCACTCATGTGTGCCAGGCTCTTCTCATTTATCCATCCCTGGAGCTGGAAGATGGGGCATGTCTGCCCCGATCACCCTGATGGAAAAGGGAGAAGCCAAAACAGCAGATGGCAGTCAGGATAAGCCAGGTTGGTCTATGGTAACAAATAACCCCCAGATCACAGAAGAAACACAGCAAGCTTTGATCCTTGGCTCTTGCTGCACGTACAGTAGGAGGTGACAGGAAGCCTTGCTCACTGTGGTCACCCAGAATTCGGGACGGTCAAAGACCCATGGCAGCACTTGCCTTCATGATCTTCAAATTGGGACAAGGGAGTGTCTCCCGCAGGAAATGCAGTGTTTCTGCCTGGAGGTGATACACATCACTGCTGCTGGAAGCACAGGGAATTGCCGTCCTACCTCGTGCTTGGAAAAAGGAGAATAGAATATTCGGGAAGACCCGTAATGACAACCACTGCCCACTTCAATAAGGACAATAGTGTCCATAACAGGAAGAGCTTCGGACCCTATGGGCACCCTTCTGAGACGGTGACCCCAACCGTAACATCCTGCCCACTTGACCAGGTCAACTTCTACAGCCACAGACCCAACTCAGAGGAAACAAAAACATCTCAGCAGCCAGGACCCTCCTCCTCACCCTCTTTCCTCCCCTTTTTGTTTGTTTGTTTGTTTTAATCAGCAGCCTCCCATGTCTCTACAAACAATCTCAATGTTTTATGATATCTGCATTTTCCCGTTGCTCAGAGAGGGAAGAGACTTTGGAGTGGATGAGGGATTTTTCCTTGCATTGCCTCCCTTTGGAAGGTCCCGTGCCCCACTTACCTCCGTGGCTGGCGGGGCCCTGGCCTGTGGTCAGCAGAAAAGACATAGCATATGGTGGTCCTGGGGCATTTGAGTAACTTGGTACATTAAATAAGCAAAGAACTTTGCATCTTCTCCTGTAAGTGGAAGTTAACAGATCAATTTCATTTCACATTTGGCAACAGGTTTTGATTATTTGAAATGTGGGGAAACTAAGAGAAAGCAGAGACTGAGTTCCTAAAAATCCTCTCTTTAAATAGGTCTTCCCACATTCTTGCTCAGTGTGCAGCCTATACGTTGGCACATGTTTGATTATATGTCCATATGTTCTGCAACAGTTTTTACAGACACCCTAAGTGGGCATCATTAAGCATAAGAGCCCAGGAAATTCTCCCAGTGCCCAGACCTGGCTATGTCCTGGGTTTAAAGGCTGAAAAAGTTATATAAGCAGTACTGTACCTACAGAGGGCTTTCCTCCAAAAGATGCAACGAATAACTCGATTTTTCTGTAGAAGCAGATAGGCATAACTTCATAATTCCTATCTTATACATTTTATTTTCATGTTTGAGAAATTTAAGAAATCATTCTATGACAGTGGCAAAATTCAGGTGGTTTTCTTTAAGGAGGTTCTATTTACAATATTTGTAAGACACTGGAAAGATCTTAGAGGGTCTTAATGGCTTTGGGCTGGGAATGGATGTAGAGGTGTCTGCTTTACAGCAGACGCCAAGGAAGATGAACTCTAAGTATGAATCTTTTATAAGCCGAGGGCTGCCCTCTCAGCCCAGATCAGAAGCCACTAAAAATTAGTGAGGTTAGGATTTCAGACTGAATTAAGATTTTTGTTATTTCCCACTTGCAAAAATGTGACTTTGGCTTTTTTCACAAGAAAAAGACAGTCTTCTTGGCTCCCACCGAGTATAATTTTAGTCATGAGATATCCGTGGATCATCAATGTGGGGGTTCGTCTGCTGTTACGAGGTGGATGGCACTCACAATTGCAGAAAGAGGCTGCGCAAATGCGTTTGGGGTTTTAATCCAACCAAAGCATATAACAGCGGTTCTGGGCAATTAATGAGCCTATAACAATTTTGGCGTTTCATCCATCAAAACATGGTAACAGGAGTTCCCTTCGTGGCTCAGCAGTAATGAACCGGACTAGTATCCATGAGGACACTGGTTCGATCCCTGGCCTCACTCAGTTGGTTAAGGATCTGGCATTGCCATGAGCTGTGGTGTAGGTTGCAGGCACGGCTCAGATCTGGTGTTGCTGTGGCTGTGATGGGCAGCTACAGCTCCTATTCAACCCCTAGCCTGGGAACTTCCATATGCTGTGGGAGTGGCCCTAAAAAGACAAAAACAAAACCCCAAAAAAGCACACACACATACAAAAAATCTGGTAACAGACACAGGAAACAGCATGCATTTAGGAGGTGTGTTTAGCTCTTAGAAAGCAGAGAACTAAGGGCAAACTGTTTATCAGAGAATAGTTGCACTTTTTTTTTTTTTTTTTTTTTTTTGTCTTTTTAGGGCCTCACCCGAGGCACATAGAGATTCCCAGGCTAGGGGTCCAATTGGAGTTGTAGCCGCTGGTCTACGCCACAGTCATAGCAACACGGGATCCGAGCCACATCTGCTACCTACACCATAGCTCATGGCAACGTCAGATCCTTAACCCACTGAGCGAGGCCTGGAATTGAACCCACAACCTCATGGTTACTAGTCGGGTTCATTATCCACCGAGCCACGATGGGAACTCCTAGTTGCACTTTTTATTCTCTCTCATGAGCATAGCTGTAAGATGGCTCAAGAAAAACACTAGAAAATTGAAGTTAACAATATATTAAAATAAAATAATAATAATACATCATGGCCAAATGGGGTTTATGGCCAGAATGTAAGACTGGTTGTATATTTGCAAATCTACTGATATAATTCACTATATCAACAGAATAAATTATAAAAACTATCGCAGTAGATGACAGAAAATATTTTGACAAACTTCAACATCCATTAATGATGATAATTCAAAGGAAACTGGGGGTTGAAGGGAGTAAGCACAAGGTAAAAGGAATCTACAAGCTAACATCACACACTAAGTGTGATGGAGGAAGGCAGAGATGTCTTCTTTAACCATTCCTATTCCACATCAGAGTGGACGTCCTAGCTGGAGTGATGGGCAAGAAAAAGAAATAAGGGGCATCAATATTGGAAAGGGAGAAATAAACCTGTCTCCATTCACAAATGATACGGTTGCCTAGGCAGCAAGTCCCAAGACGTCAACGACAACAAAAAAATCCTGCAATTACTAAGGGAGTTTAGTACGATTGAGGTCATGGGGTCAACATGCAAAATAAGCTGTAATTCTATGTACTAGCAATAAGCAATTGGAAATAAAATTTTAAATAGTACTATTTACAGTAGCTCCCCCCAAAAAAGCCAACAACTTCAGCATAAGTCCAACACAGCATATGCGGGATTTGTGCCCTGGAAACTAAAAACACTGGTGATAGAAATCAAGTAAGAACTCCAAATGAAAAGGTAAACTCGTGGATTGGGAAACTCAATATTGTCATGACAGGAATGATTCCCACATTTATCATAGATTTAATGTAATGCCAATCAAAATCCCACAATAGATTTTTGGTAGGAGTTGACAAGCTGGTTCCAAAATTTCTGTGGAAAAACAAGGGGACTTGAATAGCTAAAATAATTTTGCAAAATAAGTGCAAAGTTGAATAACTGTATTACCTGATTTCAAGACTTATTACAAAGCTATTTATTTAACAGGTGTTTGTTTGTTTGTTTGTTTTCCTTCTCTTTAGGGCTGCACACGTGGCATATGGAGGTCCCCGGGCTAGGGGTTGAATCAGAGCTGTAGCCACCACCCTATGCCACAGCCACAGCAACATGGGATCTGAGCCGTATCTGTGACCTACACCATAGCTCAGGGCAATGCCAGATCCCCGACCCACTGAGCAAGGCCAGGGATCAAACTTTCGTCCTCATGGATACTAGTCAGATTCGTTTCTGCTGAGCCATGACAGGAACTCCTACAAAGCAATTTTTAAAAAGACTATGGTATTGATGTAAAAATAAACCAGCGGAACAGAACATAGAGTCTATAAATAGTCTCACACGTATATGGTCAATGGATTTTCAACAAAGGCAATTGAATGGAGAAAAGCCAATCTTTTCAACACACAGTGTTGGAACATCACTGTATAATGCAGGAAAAAAAGAACTTCAGCCCATACCTCAAACTTTACACAAAAGTTAACTCACAATAAATTACAGACCTACAAGGAAGAGCTAAAAGTATAAACCTTCTAGAAGAAAACGTAGGAAGAAATCTTCACAATTTCTCAACTACTTCACTAGAATCACAGTTTATAAAAGCTATCCAGCCTTACAAAAGAAGGAAATCCTGCCATTTGTGCCAACATGGTTGACCCCAGAGGACATTATGTTATGTGAAATAAGCCAGTCAAGAAAGGGCATATTCTGACACGTCCACTTGGGTGAGGAATCTATAAAATAGTCAAACTTATAGACGCAGGGAGTAGAATGGTGGCTGCCAGGGGCTGGGGGAGAGTAAAGAGAAAAGCAGTAGTCAGAGAGTACAAAGTCTCGATTATATGCAGGAGGAACATCATGAGATCCACTCTCTATAATATGTCAGTATTACGTACCGAAATTTTTGCAAGAAGGGTAGATCTTGTGTTCGTCTCCCACACAAGAATAATAATAAATATAGAGAGAAGGAAGAAACTTTTGAAGGTGACAGCTATGTTGTCTGTATCGTAAACATAGACAGACATAGATTGTGACAAGTGGCATAGATTGTGGTGGTGGATTCATGAGTGTAATCTCCAAACCCATCAAGTTTTACATATTAATGATATACAGCTTTTTGTATGCTAACTATAACTCAATAAAAGGGTTGAAAGACAAAAAATAAAGACAAAGAATGACTCTGTAGTTGGAAAGGTCTCTGGAACTTATGAAGGACTTATTACAGTTGGCTATTACAGATGTATGGATGGATGCATGCATGCTATTCACTTTGTATTTGAACTATGAACCAGGTTGCAAGATATTTCTGAACTCAGTAATTACAGATTAACTCAGAAATAGCCTGACTACAGACAAAGCCCTACATTTATACCAAGAAGTTCTTCTGGACTGGTCAACAAGCTTTGTCCCTCTCAGACCACCATTTGTTTCTCATTGACTGGAGCATCCCCAAGGAGAGGCCACATTTTCCGACTCAGCACCAAGAACAGAATGGAACAATGGTCACTAAATAAATATTTCCTATAGTATGAGGCAGCCCAGAAATGTTGGAAATGGAACTTAAAGAGTCTCAAAGCAGCTGTGCTTCACACGGACATAGAACGACAGAGATGACAGCACACGGAGAAACAAAAAACAGCCATCACTTAGATGGCGTTTCCCCAAGCTTTTTTTAAAAAGTCCAGCTTTTCAGGTATTTTTTTAGGGTGGCCTGGGAACTCTGAGATGAGTATGAATTATATGTGTGTATCATTCATTCATAGCCCCTGGCACATGTTGTCATTGAAAGTTTGTTGAATTAAAGAAAGGATGGATAAATGCCAAAAAATGAGAAAAGCCTGACATTGTTTCTATTCATCACCATGTGCTGAGGACATGAGTCAGGCTGCACCCACTCTCCTGTCATGGCCCCAGGTCTGAAGTTGGGTCCCACAAGGTCCTGGGCCGAGGTGAGCACAGAGCACCTGCCACACGCATCCTTTCCTGAAGGAGCCTCAGTTTACTGGAGCAGGATCAGCTCTCACGCAGAGCTTTTCAGATCCATCCGTAAATTCCCCCACTTTTTCATCCTGAGGCAAATCCATAAATCTTCCAGCCTGCCAAGGAGGTGATAGTGGGTGGGGCTTATTCCGCTTGGTTAGGGTGGCAAGTGGTATGGAAGCCATGCCTCCATAGGGCCAGGAGGGACAGGTTCACCCTTCACAGGGATGGGGGAGAAAGCAGGGGGCTCCTGAGTGGCGGGTCACAGGAGGAGGCTGGGGGGAGTAACCCCAAGTCGGCCCAGCAGGAGGAAGAGGCATTTCCCTTGCATTTGACTAAACCTTTGAGGCAACAACCTCCCCTTAGCCTCAGCAGCTGCCAGCACAGGGTTGAGGACCTCAAGGGTTAACAAACCCTTATTAAGTTGAACTAAATGAGAAGCTAGTGCTGAAAGAAGCCAAACTTGTCAACTAAAGCAAAACCTGGGTCCGAAGGGGTCAAAACACTGATTTAATTCAAACTATTGTATCTCCTCAATTCTAATCACATAATGGGTTAACCCAATGTTGGGTTTTCGTCAGGAATCAAAACTAAGAGTCACTTACAGGCATGAGCCAGTGCAGCATGGGGTGGCGAGCAGGTTTGAACTTGCCTGCTGGCGCTGTTCAACAGAGAGCACTGCTGAGATGTCAGAGGCTTCTGTGCGAGAAACTCCTTGATTGATTAGCAATGTCTGCATGGGTCAGGGAACTAGGAGTGGTGGCCAGCCTCCTTGTCACCTGGCTTCCAGGTGGGTGTAGGTAACAGGACACTGGCAGGAAGTAGGAGGGAAGGGGAGGGGAAGGGGAAGGAGAAAAGAAGGGAGGAGAGTGAGAAGGAGGAAGCAGGGGTTTGCTCCTTGCAGTGTCACTTGGCCCCTCAAGTGAGGTATGGCTTCCGTGAAGCTGGACTTGACCGTCAGACTCTTCTGGCTTCTGCCAGGGCCCCTCCCTCCAGCCTTCAAGGCCTGGGGTAGTAACAGCCCGTGATGCCGCGTTCCTCACGGTCCCTACCTGCACCACAAAAACAGTCACTTTCTTACACCTTCTTTCATTATCTTAATTTGAAGGTGGCATCTGTTTACTTGGTGGGGTGCTGGTCCCTCATCGCAGGGCCTTCTACAAGTTGGTAAATAACAAATGTTTGCTTAGTTAACGAAATATGTGTAAAGTCTATATCTGCTCAGATGGCTGTATTGTCTTTGAGGAAATGGGACAGATGTTGCAGACAGCACGGGTAGAGAAGGGGCATGGAGCAGAAACCAAGGTTTTTGACTGAGAGCAAACACCTGGACCAAACAGAAGGATGCAGTGCCTGCAGAGCAGCGTGGCTCTTCTGGCCTCTCTCTTGCTCTCTAAGCCTCTCTCTTGGCATCACTGATGAAAATCTTGACAGTTTTATTCTCCTCTATCTATCTATCTATCTATCTATCTATCTATCTATCTATCTATCTATCTATCATCTCTCATCTTTTTTCTTTCTATCTTTTTGTCATTCTTTCTATCTGTTACTCTTTCTTTTTTCTTTCTGTCTTTCCAACTATCTATCCATCCATCTTTCTTTCTGTCTGTCTGTTTCTTTCTTCCTATCTATCTCTTTCTATCAATCTATAGATATACCAATATACTTATAATCTTCCTAAGGGAATCTGATGGATGCATCTAAATGGTCCCTAGAGTCACCGTCTAGTGCCAGCACCATTCTTGTCTGATGAGGCTTGGACAGTGTAGCCAAATTTGCTCTTTCACATAGCAGATTTTCTCAGAAAGGGACAGTGGGTGGAAGCAAAACTTGCAGGTGCTTTGAGGGGCCCTGACCTGTCCAGTACTGAGTGGTTTGCAAAGACATGAAAGACAGACCAGGGAGGAGAAGGATGGCAAGAAACCAAGATAGAGATCCGTTTTAGAATCCTATCTCACAACCCCTCTCCTAGCCTGAGAGCCAGCTCCCTCCCAGGTGGGGAAGTGGATGGAGGGGAAATGGATGGAAAGGAGTGGATGGAGGGAGTGGATGGAGGGGAGTGGATGGAGGGGAAGTAGATGGAGGAGAAGTGGATGGAGGGAGTGGATGGAGGGAGTGGATGGAGGGAGTGGATGGAGGGAGTGGATGGAGGGGAGTGGATGGAGGGGAAGTGGATGGAGGGGAAGTGGATGGAAAGGAGTGGATGGAGGGGAGTGGAGGGAGGGAGTGGATGGAGGGGAGTGGAGGGAGGGAGTGGATGGAGGGGAGTGGATGGAGGGAGTGGATGGAGGGGAGTGGATGGAGGGAGTGGATGGAGGGAGTGGAGGGAGGGAGTGGAGGGAGGGAGTGGAGGGAGGGGAGTGGATGGAGGGAGTGGATGGAGGGGAGTGGAGGGAGGGGAGTGGAGGGAGGGGAGTGGATGGAGGGAGTGGAGGGAGGGAGTGGAGGGAGGGAGTGGATGGAGGGGAGTGGATGGAGGGAGTGGATGGAGGGGAGTGGATGGAGGGAGTGGATGGAGGGGAGTGGAGGGAGGGGAGTGGATGGAGGG
Source organism: Sus scrofa (assembly GCF_054392235.1). Lineage (NCBI taxonomy): Eukaryota > Metazoa > Chordata > Mammalia > Artiodactyla > Suidae > Sus > Sus scrofa. The sequence continues at coordinate 8,025,859 of NC_139383.1, forward strand.
AGTGGATGGAGGGGAGTGGAGGGAGGGGAGTGGATGGAGGGAGTGGAGGGAGGGAGTGGAGGGAGGGAGTGGATGGAGGGGAAGTAGATGGAGGGGAGTGGATGGAGGGAGTGGAGGGAGGGAGTGGATGGAGGGAGTGGATGGAGGGGAGTGGATGGAGGGAGTGGATGGAGGGGAGTGGAGGGAGGGGAGTGGATGGAGGGAGTGGATGGAGGGAGTGGATGGAGGGGAGTGGAGGGAGGGGAGTGGATGGAGGGAGTGGAGGGAGGGAGTGGAGGGAGGGAGTGGATGGAGGGGAGTGGATGGAGGGAGTGGATGGAGGGAGTGGAGGGAGGGAGTGGATGGAGGGAGTGGATGGAGGGGAGTGGATGGAGGGAGTGGATGGAGGGGAGTGGAGGGAGGGGAGTGGATGGAGGGAGTGGAGGGAGGGAGTGGAGGGAGGGAGTGGATGGAGGGGAAGTAGATGGAGGGGAGTGGATGGAGGGAGTGGAGGGAGGGAGTGGATGGAGGGGAGTGGATGGAGGGGAGTGGAGGGAGGGGAGTGGATGGAGGGAGTGGATGGAGGGAGTGGAGGGAGGGAGTGGATGGAGGGGAGTGGATGGAGGGAGTGGAGGGAGGGAGTGGAGGGAGGGAGTGGATGGAGGGGAGTGGATGGAGGGAGTGGATGGAGGGAGTGGAGGGAGGGGAGTGGATGGAGGGAGTGGATGGAGGGAGTGGAGGGAGGGAGTGGAGGGAGGGAGTGGATGGAGGGGAGTGGAGGGAGGGGAGTGGATGGAGGGAGTGGAGGGAGGGAGTGGATGGAGGGAGTGGATGGAGGGAGTGGATGGAGGGGAAGTGGATGGAGGGGAAGTGGATGGAAAGGAGTGGATGGAGGGAGTGGATGGAGGGGAGTGGATGGAGGGGAGTGGATGGAGGGAGTGGAGGGAGGGAGTGGATGGAGGGAGTGGAGGGAGGGGAGTGGAGGGAGGGAGTGGATGGAGGGAGTGGATGGAGGGGAGTGGAGGGAGGGAGTGGATGGAGGGGAGTGGATGGAGGGGAGTGGATGGAGGGAGTGGATGGAGGGAGTGGAGGGAGGGAGTGGAGGGAGGGAGTGGATGGAGGGAGTGGATGGAGGGAGTGGATGGAGGGGAGTGGATGGAGGGGAGTGGATGGAGGGAGTGGAGGGAGGGAGTGGAGGGAGGGAGTGGATGGAGGGAGTGGAGGGAGGGAGTGGATGGAGGGAGTGGAGGGAGGGAGTGGAGGGAGGGAGTGGATGGAGGGAGTGGAGGGAGGGAGTGGAGGGAGGGAGTGGATGGAGGGAGTGGAGGGAGGGAGTGGAGGGAGGGAGTGGATGGAGGGAGTGGATGGAGGGAGTGGAGGGAGGGAGTGGATGGAGGGAGTGGAGGGAGGGAGTGGATGGAGGGAGTGGATGGAGGGAGTGGATGGAGGGAGTGGATGGAGGGAGTGGATGGAGGGAGTGGATGGAGGGGAGTGGATGAAGGCAGTGGATGGAGGGGAGGGAGGGAGTGGATGGAGGGGGAGGATGGAGGGGAGTGGAGTGAGGACCATGGGGAGGGCTTATGAACTGTAATGAGGAACCTCGGGGAGCTGACAGGGAATCAGACAGCTTGGGGGGCTGGGGGATGGGAGTGGGGGGCACATTTCTCTCATTGATAATATGAGATTGAAGGACATTCCTTCTTACATTCCTACCTAGATACTTAGCTGTACAGTTACCCACTTGACTAACACTTACTGTGGGCCTGCTCTGTGCGGCTCTGTGACAACCAGGAGCTGGTGGCAGGGATGCTAGTGTGTGTGCGTGTGTGTGCGTGTGTGTTTGTGTGTGTGTTGGGGTGGTGACCAGATCATGGAGGGGCTTGGAGACCACATGTCACCCTGAGGAACCTGGGCCCCTGGGAGCTCCCAAAGAAGTGCATCCCCAGTTGCTCCAAAGACTTCCCTCCTCCCCACTGTGACATTCAGGGGCTGTCACTTGCCAGGGTTTCAAGAATTTTCCTTTGCTGCCTAGCCCATTGTATCTTAAGGAAGCTTATTCTAGTATTGGTTATTCATTTCAGAGACCTGTGGAAAGACTTTGTGTATTTGATCTGCTTTTTATTTCAGTTCAAAAATCAGAGCTTTCTTGGACCATCTCAGATGATAGAAAGGAATGCATTTTTCTTTAAAAAGAGGTGTGGTACTATTTTACCCATTTATTTTGAAGGCTGATTTGAAAAGATACTCCAGCCTGCTTTCTTGTTTCTATAATGATGTGTATTGTCTTTAGTTCATGTGTATTTTTGTCCTTCAAAGTTTTTAGGCTGTTAAGCTATTGAATTTTACATTCAACCTTCTGTTGCACTATATTTGTTCTTTGTAGAGTGTTTTGGGACTCTGAGCAGAAGAATGACATAAGACTGTAGGTACCTCGAAAAACAAAACACCATCAAACAGGTGAACAGGGCAAGAAGGAATCTTGCCCATAATTTAATGATAAATATTTGGAAGAGTTCTTGAATTTTTCTTCATTTAAGAAGGACGCCTACTCCAATGGCGCTAGAAAGACTAGAGCATAGAAAATAGAAGACCCTGTGGTGAACAAACATGAAACCCACAGTATGTCCTAAGTGAAACCATATTAAAATTATCAGTCACCTAATAAAACGATTCATTTTCCTATTTTTGAAAAATTTTTATTATCATTTTCCTGTTTTATTTCTCCTCTGAGTATTATCCTAGAAATGCCAATCATTTCCTCCTTCTGAAAGGGAGCACGAACCTATGCTCTCTCCCCTCTCCATGTCCTCTGCCTGCATTTTGTCTGTAGAAAAACTCTGGGCAAAGAATAAGTTTAATCAGAGAAGTGAAAAAACACAGGAGCAAAGGAAAACAGTTAAATGAGACCAAATAATAAGTTTAGTCATTAAGTAAAATCAAGAACCTTTGGTTCCTTCTCAGGGGCTATAGATAATATTCTGAGCCATATCCTGTGAGCTGTGTTACAGACACTGAAACTTCCAGCAGTCAACTACGTGATGACCAGACTGTAGCCATGCCATAAGCTGCCACGATTCCGAGAACTGGCCTCAAGGAAATGGGAATAAATCGCCCCTGGTACTAAAGATGAACTGAACTTAACACAATCAAGATGATGCTGGTCAGACCACTGCTTGACCAATTTCAAGATGCCTGTCAGCGCTGACTGTGCTGTTTCTGCATGTAGCCCCTCCCTCTGCCTATAAAAGCTCTTTCCCACTGATTGTCAGTGTCCGTCTTTGGCTAGGAGTCCGCCCCATCCCCTTCCTTGGTTGCTGGCATCCAAAATAAAACAAACTTCCCTTTCCACCACCCTCATCTCTTTATGGCTTTAGAGCAGCAAGCAACCAGACCCCACCTTCAGAAACACTTCTACATGCAAACAGCCCCTGCTCATAGGGCCGGCATAGGTAGCCATGTTTCTACCAGGTAACACCCTCACGTAGGAACAGCTGATTGGCTCAAGGCATAGACACCTGACCCAAGGTATCCAATCAGAGCCGGGTCCCAGTTCCGTGGATCTGGATGCTGAGAGGCTTGGAGAGAAGCTGAGTTACAATATCTGGTAGACAGATAATTGCATACAGTTGTGCCGGCTGAACACTGCCCAGTTGTACACGGCAGCCCTTGTGGGAAGTCTAGGGGCTGGTGGCCATTCAGGCCACATGTGCTCAGAGAAAGCCAGCCTGCAAGGAGGAGGGTGGAGCCACGTATAGAGAGCAGGAGAAAGGGAAGGGGGAAGAGCATGGGGAAAGGGAGGCTAGAACAGCCGCTACTAACGTCCAGACCCAGCAGTGCGTCCCGCAAGCAAGTTACCTCCTGTCCCGGGATCACGTGCTCCAACCTCCTGTAAACTCTTTCCAGAACGCTCCAAGGCCTTTCTACTCTTGGCCAACAAACAACCTCTGCTTGAGAGAGAAAACTGCTTTCCCAGTTTGGACCAAGAAATTTTTTGTGAGTTAATTTATCAGCACCCATTTCTATTTAATTTTATTTCACTTTTATCATAAATCCTTATGTGCTTAGCTCTCATTATGATCTTTTACATTTGTACACTGATAATTTTATAATTAATATTTGAAGCTAGATCACCATTCATGATAAGGACGCTTTGTGTTTTCACACAGATCTCCTGATTCAGCCTCATCTGAGAAGTGGGACATGGGATGAACGGGGACAGGTTTTGCTTTTTAAACTTGACTCTCATCATCAGTCGCACAGTAGTTACAACTTGGGAGCTGAATTTCAGGCATCTACAACTGTTGCAGACGTGGGCTGATTCTGTTGGTGGAACTGTTTTATAATTATGCGTAGCGACTAAGACCTGTGTTCCTGTGCGACTTGAAGAAGTCAAAAGCGGAAAGGAATAAGTCAAAACTCACCCAGTAAAGGCTGGGAAGTGTTATATTAAAAATGCATTAAGCCTCCTAAAGAGCCTAATACTTCCCAAGACAGCAGAACAGACAGACGGCTTGACCAGCAGGAACCCGGGGGACGTGGATCAACCGCTCAGTGCAGAGTTCAGGTTTGATAGTCAGACAATTAATATATCTCAAGTCAGAGAAAAGCCAAAGGACATCTCTTAAGTAGTGTGTGCTAGTTTGTAAAGTTGAACTCTGCTAAAACCTTCCCAAACCCATGAAAACTCTAATCCACGGCTACATAGACTTCATCTCAGAGGGTAAATATTTTAGGCCTTGAAACCATCTATGGTCTCTGTTGCACATTATTGATTATTGGTGGTTTTACTTGGTCCATTTGATGCTTTTGTTCATAACCCTTTACATGTGTAGAGAAGCCACTCTTGGCTCACAGGCTGAGGGCCTCGAATCCCGAGTTTAGACGTTTCCAGTTGTAATTAAGGTTTTTCAGGGATGAACTTCTCAGTATTTTCCAACAAGGCTCATTTGATAACTGCGTTCCTCCAAAATTCTTCCAGAATTCTAAATATTGTTGAGCCAGCTTTTCTTTTCCTTTAATTCCCACTTGTGTCAACTCTGACCTCCAGAATTGAGAAACTCTTTTCCCTCAGAACCTTGGGAATAGCTGAAGTCTTTAGGAAAACAGTCCCATGAATTTTACCCTAACTTGGGAGTTCCCATTGTGGCGCCGCGCAAATGAAACTGATTAGCATCCATGAGGATGCAGGTTTGATCCGTATCCCTGCTCAGCGGGTAAAGGACCCGGCATTGCCATGAGCTGTGGTGTAGCTCACAGATGCGGCTTGGATCCTGCATTGCTGTGGCTGTGGTGTCGGCCACAGGTGTGACCATAAAAAAAAAAAAAAAAAAAAAAAATTGTATCGTAACTTGACATGAAATGGTTTCCAGATGTTCTGCTATCTCGAATGCCCCCTTCTTGGCATCCCGCTGCCAATGGCGTTCCTAAAATGTCTCCTCCAGGACCACAAGGCACTAGGAACTTGCAGTGACTGCTGTGGACTCATTTGAACTGTTGTGTAACTTAAGTTGGAGAGAATATTAAGAATATATACCAGTGTATAAATTCAGTGTTTTTTTTCATTTTGGCTGCTCTATCCTCTGGGGTCCATCGTAATTGCAAGTGCCTCTTTGTAATAATTCAGATTTCTTTCTTTCTTTTTTTTTTTTTTAATGGCCACACCCAAGGCATATGGTCATTCTCGGGCCAGGGACTGAATCTGAGCCACAGTTGTGACAACACTGGATCCTTTTAACCCACTGCCCCGGGCTGGGAATGGAAGCCACACTTCCTCAGCCACCTGCGCCACTGTGGTTGGGATTCTTAACCCATTGTGCCGCAGGGGGAACTCCAATAGTCCAGATTTCTATAATCGAACAGTCTGAGTTTCCAGGTGGGGGTCAGGAACCATTGCATGAGCAAATGCCAGTGAACTGTTTGTGTTTATACGAAGTAAGCATAAATCCTTCTGAGGGGAACGTGTCCTGCTGTCCATGAAATGAACGTTAACACCCTCTGAGGTGAGGCTGACAGGAAACACGCCTGCAGTGCATGAAAGTGTGAATCGCAAAGGAGGGGGCCTGTCTCTCTAGGTCGGCCCAATCCCCACCTCTTCCGCAGGAGGCTTACTGGGAAAATTCACTTATATTTAAAAGTCACATCTCTGGCTTGGCATTGTGGAGCATGTTTGAATGTGAGTGCGAAAAAGTGTTGCTTAGACTTCCTTTATGTTTGTTTGGGGTTTTTTTTTGCTTTTTTTTTTAGAGCCACACCTGCGGCATACGGAGGTTCCCAGGCTAGGGGTCTAATCGGAGCGGTAGCCACTAGCCTACACCACAGCCACAGCAACGCCAGATCCGAGCCGCATCTGCGACCTACACCACAGCTCACAGCAATGCCAGGTCCTTAACCCACTGAGCGAGGCCAGGGACGGAACCTGAATCCTCAGAGACAACATGGGGTTCTTAACCCACTAGCCATAGTGGGAACTCTGAAATGAGCTTTTTTAAACTGGGTTTTAAAATCATCTGGGGATTTTTTTTTTTTTTTTTTTTTTTGTCTTTTGTTGTTGTTGCTATTTCTTGGGCCGCTCCCGCCGCATATGGAGGTTCCCAGGCTAGGGGTTGAATCGGAGCTGTAGCCACCGGCCTACACCAGAGCCACAGCAACGAGGGATCCGAGCCGCGTCTGCAACCTACACCACAGCTCACGGCAACGCCAGATCGTTAACCCACTGAGCAAGGGCAGGGACCGAACCCGCAACCTCATGGTTCCTAGTCGGATTCGTTAACCACTGCGCCACGACGGGAACTCCATCTGGGGATTTTATCTGGTGGCCTAGTGGTTAAGGATCTGGTATTGTCACTGCTGTCATGAGGGTTCAATCCCTGGCCCAGGAACTTCAGCATGCTGTGGGAGCAGCCAAAAAAATAGATAATGATAATATAAATAGTAAAATAAAATAAAATAAAATAAAATAAAATAAAATAAAACAAAACAAAACAAAATAAAATAAATCTGGGACCTGAAATCCTAATTAATCTGGAAACATAATGGATACGCCCTCACAGAGACCACCAGCCCATGCGGGCACAGAGGCAGAAGTCTCTCAGTCCGCCACTGGCTCTCGGCTAGGATCACAGCCTCCCAATCATTCCCACAGCTCAGCAGCATTTGCAGAAAGAACAAATGCCTTTCCACTCTTGTCGTGTTGTGTAGAGCATATACTCTTTTTTTTTTTTTTTTTAATGGCTGCTCCTAGGGCATGTGGAATTTCCCAGGCCAGGGATTGAATCTGAGCCGCAGCTGCAACCTATGCCACAGCATCGGCCATGCCACATCCTTTCAACCACCTGCACCCGGCTGGGGATTGAACCTGTGCTTCCACAGTGACCTGAGCCACTGCAGTTGGACTTTTAACCCACTGCCTCACAGCAGGAACTCCCCTAAAGTACATACATAGTCTTTGGAACCTTCAAAAAAGATGTTAAGAGCAGCATCTCTGCTCCAAAAAGTCCCACACACATTTATCTAGTGAACAAGTACAAATTCAGCAGTTTTAATCAACGTCCTTACAGACAAGTGTGGATATGTATATGCATATATACATATATATATATCAAAACTGAGAATTTACAAATGAGATTTGATACATTGGGCACCTAGCCGTGGATAAATCCACAGAATAAATCTTAAGTAGGCTACATTTCCTTTGGTGGCATTTTTAGTAATTCAGTTCTACAGCATAGGAAGAGATCCAGAGCTTACATTTAGCTACATTTGGAGTTCAGCGAGGAAAAAGTTTTTTAAGAAGCAAGCAGGTGGCATCCCGTGAAGCAAGCCCAGCGTGTTTATGCTGATCCCGGGAGACAGCGAAGCGTCTGAACTGTGTGCATAAAAAGTATGAAAATCGTACTGCATCGGTGGGCATCCGGGAGCCGTGCGTTCCTGGTGTCTCCGGGATGCGCCTTCGCAGGCAAGATGTGGAGAAGCAAAGGTACCAGCAATGCTGAATCCCGCGTGTGGTCCAGCCAAGAAGTAGGACTGAGCTCCAGACCGAGGATGCCTGAGGTGTCCCAGGTCCGTGGACTGTCACCAGGGACAGTGGGCTCAGACACCGTCTCTCTCCCCTGCTCACAGCCCCTAGTGTAAGTCAGTCGAGGGGGCCGGGCAGGGAGAGCTCCTGGTGCCATCGTCCCGCAGTTACCACTTCCCTGGGATGGTGACCCCACACTCGTACCAGCCCACGTAGTAGTACGGGGTCCCAAAGCCGATGCTGCCAAAGCTGACTGGCTCCTGGCGATACTGGCGATAGTAGCCTGGACGGGGTGGGAAAGGGAGGGAAGGAAAACGCATCTGAGATTCTGCGGTTTATCACAGGAGCCACCTCTTTGACCGTCAGCCCCTTTCCTGGCACGGAGCTCTTGGAACCCTTGGCACTTCCTAAGAGATAAGAGCACTCACTAAAGGTGTCTAGAAACGAACAATAAATCCTTCCAACCACGGTGACTTTACATTGATGAGGTGACGTCTGGACAGCACTAGAATGAGGGCTGGTCGCCAAGGACACCAACCTGGTGATCAGACAGCTGGCACTTTCAGTCCCGGCCCCAGCCTCTGGGGAGAAGAGAGAGGCTGGAAGGTGAGTTCAGTTACCAATGGCCAGAGAGTCCACCCATCCTGCCTGCGCCACACTGGCTTGAAGACCTTGCCGGTTGGTGAATACGTGGAGATGCAGGGAGAGCAGCGCCTGCAGAGGCGGGGAGGCCCCCCCGCCACATACCTTGCCCGATGCCTCTCCCACCTGGCTGTTCCTGAGTGATATCCTTTTATAATAAACCAGTAATCTTTTTTCTTTTTTTTTTTAAGAACAGCTACCATCCTATCCCTTAGAGGTGAGTCTCACATTTGAATGGATTCTCCTTACCTGCCTTAATCTCCCTCTACCCCTCTTTTTTTTTTTCAAATTTTCGTTATTGAAGTAGAGTTGATGGACAATGTTGTATTAGTCTCAAGCAGACAACAAAGTGGTTCAGTTATACATATACAAAGATCCATTCTTTTCCAGATTCTTTTCCCATTTGGGTTATTACAGAATATTGAGTGGAGGTCCCGCCATGGCACAGTGGAAATGAATCTGACTAGGAACCATGAGGTCATGGATTCGATCCCTGGCCTTGCTCAGAGGGCTGGGGATCCGGCGCTGCCGTGAGCTGTGGTGTAGGTCACAGACTCAGCTTGGATCTGATGTGGCCACGGCTGTGGTGTAGGCCGGCAGCTATAGCTCCGATTGGACCCCTAGCCTGGGAACCTCTACATGTGGCTTTTTAGGTGCGGCCCTAAAAAGCAATCAATCAATCAATTATTAAGTAAAGTTCCCTGTGCTATACAGTAGGTACTTGTTGCTTATTTTGTTAAGTGTTGGTGAAGTATGGTTAAGTTACGAGGCTGTGATCACTTCTGCTGTCCAACCAAGGGACCCAGCCATGCATACACACACACATCCATTCTCCCTCAGACGCTTTTCCCACTAGAACACTGGTCGAGTTCTCTCTGCTGTGCAGCAGGTCCCCGTTGGCCAATCTTTCCACGTCCCTCACGGGGCACGTGCCAGTCCCCAGACCCCAGCCCATCCCTCCCCATCCCCCACTCGTCCCCTTTGGTGGAAGTCTGAGAGTCTGTTTTCCATTGTGCAAATAGGTTCATTTGTATCCTTTCTCTTCTCAGTCCCACATATAGGTGAGATCACACGATGTCTTTCACTGACTGACTCCCTTCCCTTGGGAGGACAAACCAGTCATCTAGGGAAGGGGACACGGGCACCTGGGATTTACGGGTGACCACCTGGACCTGTGATGGCCATGTAAGGTGGATTTATTTTTATTTATTTTTTAATTTTTATTTGTTATTTCTTAGGACCACACCTGCGGCACATGGAAGTTGCCCGGCTAGGGGTCAAACTAGAGCCGCAGCTGCCAGCCTACACCGCAGCCACAGCCACAGCAGCACTGGATCCAAGCCACATCTGCAACCTACATGGCAGCTTGCAGCAATGCCAGAGCCTTGACCCATTGAGTGAGGCCGGGGATTGAACCCGCCTCCTCACAGACGCTAGTAGGGTTCCTAAGCCTCTGAGCCACGACAGGGACTCTGTTTAGTTTTCCTTTCTCTGTACTTCTGTTCACACCATCTTCCACCCGGAAGGTCCTCCGATTTTGCATGTATTTTTATGACTCAGCCCGAGTCAGCCTCTTCTGAAAGCCCTCCCTGACGGCTTCAAGTGGTCCCCCCTCCCTTGAACTCAGACAGTGACTACAACCTGCACAATTGCCTGACCGTGGGACGATCATGTGACATACTCTTGCCATCATTTGTACTTTACATTGGTTGCTCTTAGTTACCTTTCTCTCTGACCACACGCCCTGAGAGCAGGAGTAAGAGCTTACGTTCCTTTGTTATGCTGAGAGCCACACGGGAAGCCCGGGGGCTTCTAGTCCTTTGTATCCCTACCTCCCAGGCCCATCCCAAGCCCAGGAGTATTGTGCCAATTCCTTATTTTTAGGATTCAAAATGCTGCAAACATCCACCTTCAAATGGTAAAGCACACTCAGAGCTAGAGTGAATCTTCTCCTTCGAATAGCCCTCCTCGCCCACTCCGCAGTGTAATAGGCTGGGCCTTTGTTTGCCTTACCTTGAATGGTAGGGAGGGCTTCTATGTAGGACTGAGGCCCTGTTCTTCCATCGAGGTGCGAATCCACAAACTGACAGTGGTCTTCCCCTCGTCCCCAGCTGTCCCCGATGCTGTAGAATGTATCTGCACCAAGGAATAACCATGGGTCCGTGACGGGTCAAAAAATAGCACAGCTGGTTTAGGCATTTGCACAGGCTTTAGACGTGGGCGCATTACCTAAACTCTTCGTGTTATATAAGTCTGAAAGATGGCGCTAGTGACGTCAATTTCCAACTGTTGTAAGGACTCAGCAAGATCATGTATGTTAAATATTTAAGTGTTCATTACAAGGCAAGTACTAATGTCATGAGCATTTTCAGTCTGTCCGTGATAGACCTTTCTACTCTTTGGTTTTAAAAAAGGAGGAAACTCTGATAGCCAGACAATACATTATGAAATAACCATGAAAAGCTTGAGTATCTGTAAAAATGTAAGACCCTGTTTTCATACATAACTAGAAGTGGGTCTGGAGCATGAGGCGCTGTCCTTGGTCCTGAACCACAGAAGCACAGTAGGACAAACTTGTTTCTCTCAACCCTAGGAGACCAGACAGGGCTATGCAACCTCTCCCAGGAATTCTGAAGCAGGGGAGGAAAAGCGCAGTGTGGGAGAGGGAAAAAAAAAAAAAAAGAGAGAGAGAGCAGAGAGAAACAATTAGCCAATGGCTGCTGAGAGAGGCAGAGACACTGAGAAATTGCCAGAGTCGGAGATGGTTGGGGAGAGGTTGACATTATCTTGAAATGATGACCACTAGCAAGAAACAAACAAAACAAAACAAACCTAACCCGTGACAAAATACAAACCAGCTGAGGGAAGGGTTTTAGAAAATATAGGTACTAAAAAGTTAATAGGCAGGCAAATTTTGAAATAAAAAAACAATTTTGTGTAGGTGGATGAGTCAAAATCAGCTGAATAGAAATAGCATTTTGGAATGTTAGTAGTTCAAACGATTATGTTACTCTTTATTTTAATCCCCTACCATGATGAAAACAATGTAATTAATTTTGGTCACACCCTGGGCATGCAGAAGTTCCCGTGCCAGGGATCAAACCCTAGCCTCAGCAGTGACAACTCTGAACACTCAATCTCTAGGCCACCAAGGAACTCTGGTGTGTTCAGACAGAAGAAATATTACTGCTCATGTGTTTCACTGCCTACATTTGTTTTTTCTCTGTCAAGTTGTGCCAATGGCAACAATGTAGAGGGTTCTTTTCCTCGATAACTCCAGCTTACACTCCTACCTACTCTTACAGAATTAACAACAAAGAAAAATGGCCTTTAAGTTACTAATAGAATTTTGGACATCATTCCTAAAAAGCAGTAGATTTAAAACATATGTATTTCTGGGTATCGATGGAAAAACCAGTCACTCTGAATTCAAGCCTGTAAACCTTGTTTGCATTTGAGCCAGAGTGAGAGATAGTAGGTCTATAGCTTAAATGCATTTTGATGCACCTGCCATGTCAAGTTAGTATCTGATAAAATAAAACCTTCCACACCTTCCCACAGCTCACCATCCCCAAAGACCTACCTTTCAGGTTGTCACTGAGGTAGATCTTATACCGCAGTGAATTGCAAAGAATCACTCCCACAAACTTTCTGTACCACGTCCGCTTCACATACTGCCGGCCGTGGCAGTCCGTGTAGCTAGGGTCATGTTTGAAAGCAAATGGGATCCAGATGGGCTCACCGCCTACACAACACAAAGCACCTCTTAAACATCTCCTGAGTCATGGCGTTTGGCAGTGTTTACTCTTGCACAAAGTACCAGACAATTCGACTTATTTGCTGGGCTTCCCTCTCCCCTCAGGGCCTCTCTGAGCCGTTTTCCCACCTCAGGGGGCACTCTTTCTCTCTTTTCTCTTCTTTCTTAGTTCTCAGGTACAACTGGGGAGTTCCCTGTACCTGAACGTAGCTAATGTGTTTGTGTTTCTATAAAGGATGCTCAGAGTAAGAAAAAGCCTTTAAGCCTCAAGAAATATAAGCAATGAGGGCCAATTTGACCTTGCGGGGCAGCGGGCATTGGGGGGGGGGGCTGCCACCCTACCTCCCCCACCAAAGTTCCTCAGCATAGGTGCCTACTGTTTTTGTCACTCATAAGCTCAGTCGTGACTTTAAGCAATAGGTCTTTCTCTGTTTATTTGAAAAATAAAGTAAAATTTTATTGAACACATAATGCATTTGCTATCTTTTCACCAACTGAAACTATTCAAAGGAGTTATGAGCATAAAATTATCTATTTTCATAGATATTGGCCACCCATAATGGTTTTTATAGATATTGGCTGCTATGGCCCTATTTAAAAATTTCCAGAGCAGTCTTTTCCCTAGATTAGGATGACAGGTGCAAAGACACCACAGAAGTTTCCAGAAAATTATAATACAAAAATGGTCTGGCATTTCTCCCTGTGAGTAAGCATAACAAGCTCATGTTCAATAGTCAACTTGATTACTGGAGTGTCAAGTTTATCAAGAAGAGAAACGTACCTGGCGGCCTCACAACAAGCAGAGGATTGTCTGTAGAATGAAAAAGAAATAAGTGACTTCACTATTATGTTTCACAGCCACGCAATTGTTGAACATTTTTTATAACAGAAAGAATTAACCAAACTGAAATAGGAGTATAAGGTTCATTTGACAGTCACCAAGATTTTATTTGCTCAGCATTTCCTTTCGAGAAATAGTCTTCTCTATTTCTATTGCTTTGTTATTTACATAGAAGCTGAAGGTGCCTGAAGATAATATTTTCACGTTGGGCACTACACAGTAATTCCACACCGATTACGTTTTCAAGTGCCTTGGGAAAACACTTCGGTGGTTTCCTAAAAAGGTAAAAACATAGGGGAACCACGCAATGCGCCCATTCTGCGCGAAGATGTATCCAAGAGAAATTAAAGCGTATGTTCATATAAGCACTTGCACGTGAATGCTCATGGCAGATTTATTTGCAATAGCCAAAAAACAGAAACAACCCAAGGTCTCGTAACAGGCGAATAGACAGATTGTGGCATAGACACACAATGGGATACTGCTAAGTAATAAAAAAAGAATGAACCACTGATAAATACGGCAATATGGATGGATCGCAAAAAAGATGCTGAGTGAAAGAAACCAGACAAAAGAACTCATACCGTATGACTCCGTTTACGCCAAATTCTAGAAAGTGCTAATGAATCTACGGTGGATAGAAAGCAGATGAGTGACTGTCTGAGAACAGGAGAGAAGCTGGGCACATGGGGAGGGCGGGGGGCCGGACTGAACAGCTGCAGGAGGAAATGCTGGGTGATGGGGTGTTTACCATCACGACCTGGGGATGGCTCCAAGGATATAAATATACCTCGAAACCTACTCAGGTGCACATTTTGAAGATGGACAGTTTACTGTACAGTTTACTCCTCAAAAAAGCTTTTTTTTTTTCCTTTTTAGGGCAACACCTGCAGCATATGGAAGTTCCCAGGCTAAGGGTTGAATCAGAGCTGCACCTGCTGGCCTACGCCACAGCCACAGCAATGTGGGATCTGAGCCGCATTTGCGACCTACACCTCAGCTCATGGTAACACCAGATCCTTAACCCACAGAGAGGCCAGGGATTGAACCTGCATCCTCATGGATACTGGTCAGGTTCTTAACCCACTGAGGCATGACAGGAACTGAAGCTGTTTTTAAAGCATGTCTTTATCTTAGCCCAAATAATGCCACTTAATAGGAAACTACCTTTTAAGGAATCCTGCTTTCAAAGAAGTTCATTTTTATAAAATACCACAGGCCAGGTAACCATGGGCTGTCCTTTTTTAAAAAAATTATTGTAGAGTCAAATTCCTTTTTTAAACATCCTATGAATTTTTCACACACGAATAGACTCATGGAGCTCCGCCACTACCACACAGAGCTTTCCATCCCCCCAAACGGCCTCTGAGCTGCCCCTCTGACCTCATCTACGATCCACAAAATAAAGTGACATACCTGCTCTTAAGTTTTAAAAGTGCGCTGAAAAACACTCAAATACTCCGAGGTGGCGTCCAGGGGAACAATTCAAAACAACGTCACAAACAACAAAAACGTATTTACCCCCAAGGTGCAGCCTGTGTTACACACACACATTTGTTGACTGTTACATTTGGCCAATATCATAATTGGCCAAGGTCATAATTCATTACTTGATAATTGTCCTGTTGATCCCCTAACAAGTTCCAGCAAGGAAGACAAATGGAGAGACCGGAACAGAATGAATAAAGTGGAGGTGGCCGGGCGAGATCACCGCCTGATCTCCTGGGGACTGTCTGAGAGTGAGGGACAGTGTCTTCCCCAAGCCAGTATTGTTCAGAAGTTGGGGTGAGCCCTAGATACCCCCCCAGGATAGGACAGGCTGGGAGCATGGTGGGACTTGTCTTGGGAAAGGGCTAGTGGAGTTTGACAAAGTTTTCCATAGTTGTTGTTTTTTTTTCTTTGTCTTTTTGCCTTTTCTAGGGCTGCTCCCGCAGCATATGGAGATTCCCAGGCTAGGGGTCGAATCGGAGCTGTAGTCACCAGCCTATGCCAGAGCCACAGCAACGCGGGATCCGAGCCGCGTCTGCAACCTACACCACAGCTCACAGCAACGCCGGATCCCTAACCCGCTGAGCAAGGCCAGGGACCGAACCCGAAACCTATGGTTCCTAGTCGGATTCGTTAACCACTGAGCCAAGATGGGAACTCCGAAAGTTTTACAAAGTTTTACCCTGCAGTCTCAGAAATCACATTTAGATGTCTCTACTCTTCAATTTCAGACTTCAGTTTCTTGACAGCTGTTTAGATCTGAATTATCTGGGTTATTTTTCCCTACAGACCCTTTATCATGTTAATTCTGATAACTGCCAAAAGTTCATGTTATTTTTAGGAAACACAATCATCAACACAGACACAGTCCTTACTTTCGCAAGTTAATGGTTTTCTCTACTCTTAATTACTCCTGAGAAATACACTTAGATGAAACAGGTAAAAACACTTCTGTGAGGTCCCCTGCCTAAATGTTCAGTATAAGGTGCAATCTCACAAAAGGTTTTCTTTTTTTCCCCAAATGTTTTGATTCCGTCGATCTAAAGCATCACACTTAAAAAAATATCCTCCAGTGGCAAACGTTCTGGGGTCAAGCTACCCCAGAAATAATCTAACCAAATGGAAGCTAGAGTCCCTCTCGTGCAGAGCTGACCCAGCTGGGCTTCTGGAGGTGCCTAGGTACCAACCCTCCTGCTCGTTCTCCTATACAGAAAGGCTGCCAACCCAGGAAGGGCCACCGTGGGCCAGCGCCGTGTGTGCTGCCTCTTCCCATGACCACAGGGATGTTTCACTGATGGGATGCTGCATACCAGCATCGCAAAGCAGAGACAGCCTCTGAGTGATATTCTTGCAAGATGACAGCCTCTTAATTAAACCGTCCACATTACGGAGAGATATCTCTGTCTCCTAGGACAGAGAGCATCTTAGAGATGTGACCAACCAAAAGAGTCCACTGCCTCTCAGGACACATGCCACTTCTCTTCAGCTGTTTGCAATTAAAAAATGATAATAAAAGGAATTATCTCTGCAACTAAGACTTTACAGATAGCGTCAAACTTATCTTTTCCACATGATTCAAAACTATATTTTTCCCCTTTTCATTGGAATTTGACCTTTTCACTTCCCAGGCTGTTCCAATAAGGACTACTTTGAATTTTATTATCCAAGTTTTAACTTCGCAGAAAGAAAAATCATGTTTATCTTAGAATGAACTGATTAAACAGGAAAGAATTTTGCTTCTTCTATTTTTTATTCTATTGCAGGCATTATTTCAGATTATTTGTTTTTAAGAAAAAAAAAAAAAATCCCACCCACGAGAACATGAAGTCACCCGTACCTGATTCTGTAATGAATGAGACCGAAGGGCTGACAGGTCCATAGCCGTGAGGATTTTTGGCCTGAACTTTAAAATAATACCTGAAATTAGAAGAAAACATTTTTGAAAGAGAACCTTGTTTAATTTTCATGTAATGAGGCAAACACTCAAAGGGTCCTATATTCACAAACGATACACCATTTGTATGCCGCACCCTAAAAAAAGGTTCCCAGGCTGCACCTAAAAAAAAGTTCCCAGGCTAGGGGTCAAATCAGAGCTGCAGCTGCCATTCTACACCACAGCAATGCAGGATCCAAGCCCTATCTGCAACCAGCCTCGCCGAAGCTCACAGCAACCCCAGATCTTAACCAACTGAGCGAGGCCAGGGATCGAACCCACATCCTCCTAGATACTAGTTGAGTTCATAACCCGCTAAGCTACAATGAAAACTCCCACCACTGCTATTTCTTCGTGCTATTTCTGAACTTTCTCATTTTCAGATAGTTTTCAAAATAATAGAGTTAACAGCACAGACATGTGACCAAGGGGAACAGAAGGGGCATCCTGGGCGTCTGAAGGCCCCTTAGATTTTGTGTTTTCCTTAGAGCATCAGGGGTCGGCCAGACCCCCAAAGGCCTGTCCCTGGATGGAATGATCATCTCTCATCCGGCTCTTGTCCCATCTTGAGTTCTGCCAGCTGCCGAGAGGAAGGAGCTGGAGCAGTGAAACACCTACCAAGCAGAATTCCAGTTTTAACCTAATTCTAATCACTGGACTTTGTGTGAAAAAGCAGGATGTTTGACTGGTGACGACGATGCAACCCATTGCTGGCAGGGAGAGGGCGAACCAGGCCAGAGGCTGGCCTCCTGGCTGGAACTAACCAGACAACATTGTGCTGGGCGCAGGACAAGTGCTATGCTTGGCTCTGGAGCTTTAAAGCCACGGAGTTTCGAGCTTCTGTGCCTCAAGGCAAGAGAAGCGAGTCTGGGAAGGGAAAGTGGGAAAGGCCAGAAGAGGCTGTGCTGGGGATTCGTCTCGGGACAAAGAATGCGCTAGAAAGCACACTGTCGGAATCAGCCTGTTGCCTGTTGATCTAGAGGGGGACTATCAGCCAGGTGGGTTGGGAGTCCCAGAGCATCTCATTTTGTACTCGGATGAGCTCCTGGACCACAGGCGGTGATAAGAAAATACTGGACACCAACCAGTTGAGACCCACTCTATCTGCTGTTGATCTGCCAGGGATCAAACCCGCAACCGCATAGTTCCTAGTCGGGTTCTTAACTGCTGAGCCATGAAGGGAACTCCCAAGGCATTACTTTTTAAAAGGAAAACTGTGTACATTCAGGGAGCAAAGACATGTGTTTGCTGCATCCTTGCCCTGACGCCGAGCCTTCTGGGCTTCGGAAATCCCAGCTGGAGCCTCTGGCCTCACAGTTATGCAGAGATACCTGACTTTGGCTTTGGCTAAACAGAGAGCAGAGAGAAGCCCACTTGGTAGAATCAGTTTTCCTTTAAGCTTTTCCAGAAAGTCATTCACATCTCACTCAGGACAGAATCCCTCAAATTTCGTTTTTTTTTTTGTTTGTTTGTTTGTTTTTTGGTTTTTTGCTATTTCTTTGGGCTGCTCCCGTGGCATATGGAGGTTCCCAGGCTAGGGGTCCAATCGGAGCTGTAGCCACCAGCCTACGCCAGAGCCACAGCAACGCAGGATCCGAGCCGCGTCTGCAACCTACACCACAGCTCACGGCAACGCCGGATCGTTAACCCACTGAGCAAGGGCAGGGACTGAACCCGCAACCTCATGGTTCCTAGTCGGATTCGTTAACCACTGCACCACGACAAGAACTCCTCGTTTTTTTAAAAAAGATATGCACCATGAAGGACAGATGAGTCTCCAAATCTCAATTCACTCGGCACGTTGTGTTTTCCCAGTCGTGCATACTTTTAACTCGCGGTTGTGGAGTCATTTACGGCAAACTCCACCACTGGCAGTGCAGGCCGTGGGTTCGGCGTACATCCGTGATCACGGTCAAACTTTACGGATAGTTTTTTTTCCCTTAAAAAATAGGAATTCGAAACCCGGGGAGTGACATTTATTTTCAGAGGCCAGAGGGGACTTTTCTGCTGAGTATTTTTCAAGCCACCCCTGGAGGCCTCCTGGTACTTCTGCCCCGGCTCCCCAGAGGGAAGGGCGGCTGAGGCTGACCACTGGCTGAGCAACACTATTCCAATTTCTGTGTTGTAGCCACTGCCTTTTACCCTGAAACACAAGTATTCTCCAAATCTACCCTCCTGTCCACACAGCCATTTCCGTCTTCCGCAAAGCCCCCAGGGCCCGATTCGAAAGGGGCTTTTCCATTTCAACAGCACCTAACTTGGGTCAAGATTCAGTTTAAATAGGCTGAGCTGAAAAGCAACACAGAGTTCCGGGGAAAAAAAAAAAAGTAAATTCCTCTCTTCAAAAACCACGTGAAACTTCTACAGGTTAAAATGTCTATCTTATACCCTGAATAGTTTTTGTCCTGCCCCAGTAACAAAAGCAATCCATGCCTTCCATTTTCCTTCCTCGTCTTCCCTTTTTTTTTTTTTTTTTTTTTTTTTTTTTGTCTTTTTAGAACTGCACCTGCAGCATATGGAGGTTCCCAGGGTCAAATCAGAGCTGCACCTGCTGGCCTGTGCCACAGCAAAGACCATAGCAACGCGCAGATCCGAGCCGTGTCTGCAACCTACACCACAGCTCATGGCAACACTGGATCCTTAACCCCCTGAGCAAGGCTGGGGATCAAATACGCATCCTCATGGATACTAGTTGGGTTTGTTACCACTGAGCCATGACGGGAACTCTGCCTTGCCTTCTGATTTAAGCTTTGGGCACCTTTTTCTGAATAGCCTCCATGGCGACAAATCTTTGTACTTTAGGTATGGACTTTTAAAATATGAAGATTCCAGAAAGTGATTTGGGGCTGAGTTGGGGCAAATAAGGTGTAGGTCACAACGGGAACTCCGACAGATGGTTTATAAACGCATAAACCTCCCCGGCTGTGCTATGATGTATGACGAGGGAGCAGTGGAAACGACTCCGACTAGGATCCTTGAGGATGTGGCTTCAACCCTGGTTTCCCTCAGTGGGTTAAGGACCCGGTGTTGCCGTGAGCTGTGGTGTAGGCCACAGACAAGTCTTGGATCCCATGATTCGATCCCAGCTCTGATCCAACCCCTAGCCTGGGAACCTCCATAGACTGTGGGTGCAATCCTAAAAAAAGCAAAAATAAAAATAAAAAATAAAAAAAATAAACCATTGGTCTCCACTAGGTTGTGAGCTTCATGGTAGGCCATGGGGTATTTTACACACACACACCCCCCACTGCTCTATCCTCTGTGTAACCTGTCACCTGGCCCAGAGCACGCACCTCGTAAGCAATTACTGGATGCATCGCGGGGCCCCGCATTCATACCTATTGACAGAATGGATCAAGCACCGCCCTGCATACCCCTGTCCTGACATTATTCAAAACTCAGTATCACTTTGGTAGCAAAAGATGTCAAAAGAATACTGGACTGTGGGGGACAGTGGCAGGAGACTGGGATTTGCAAGTAGCTATGAGGCAAAACCGCTCTGAGGCCTCTCTCAGCTTCCTGAAACTGCTGTCACAGTGGTCACTCCGCACACGACAAAAGAGCGGAGTGTTGGCTTTGTTGGCATTGGTTTTGCTTTTGTTTTCATTAACCCACTTTCATCACCATCAGGCAAGAATTAAGCAAAGCACTTCTTCAGTTTCCTGTTTGGCTACTTGTTTTTTAGTTGCTGAATCCTGATGTTTATAATCATTTATGAAAGCTCTGTTCAAGTGAGCCCAGGACTTTAAGAGGCCCCGAGGAAAGTTCTCGGCTAGTTTAGAAGTTTCTCGGTGCCCAAGGCTATTGTCTAGTTCCTATCCCTTTCAACACATTTCTGTTTAAGGAGAGTATTTTGCTTCTCTCTCCTCTGTGTGCCTCTGGCTGTATAAGAAATGGGAGACCTCAGGCCTGGGTCACGTCACACTCAGAAAACTTTGCTATGGAAATACGGTGGCTTGACAAGACAGTGGTTCAGAGAGCCAATGGTCAAATATTCGGAACTTTCACAGGCCCACGCTGGCTTGAAATTGGCCACAATGAGAGAAAAGAAACTAGCAGACTCCATAAACCAGTTGTTGTTTGGTTTTGTTCTCCCAGAGAGCCAGTCTACAAGCACGTCATGGCGAGCAAACCCAGACGGTATAAAAGAGGAAACACAGGGAGTTGCCGTCGTGGCTCAGTAGTTAACGAACCTGACTAGGAGCCATGAGGTTGCGGGTTCAATCCCTGGCCTCGCTCAGCAGGTTAAGGATCCAGTGTAGCTGTGAGCTGTGGTGTAGGTCACAGATGCGGCTCAGATCCTGCATTGTTGTGGCTGTGGTATAGGCCGGCAGCTACACCTCCGATTAGACACCTAGCCTGGAAACTTCCATATGCCGTGGAAGAGGCCCTAGAAAAGGCAAAAAGACAAAAAAAAAAAAAAAGAGGAAACACACACACACACACGCTTTTTGAACGTGTTTTGGGACCCTTGAAACAAGTGCTGCACGTTTCACACTAAGGGCTATAAACTCTCTCCCAGATGGCCCGCTGGCTAGACAGCCACTGCCCCGTTAGGAAGACATGCTTCTTGTGACCGTTATTCACGTGTAAAATACGTCTTTTGCAGTATTCAATGATCTGAGCGTGCACAGCATAGAGTTTGAGCACCAGGGGTTAACATGCTTAGCAACTGCTGCTCTGTTAACGTCACATATGAAACTGGTGCTGCCTGAAGCCCCCACGTGGTGACTACAAATAGACTGATTCCTTTCAACACAAAGAACTACCTTTCCTTCCCCAGGGATAGGTAGTTCTAGTCTCTGGAAAATAGGGAAAAAATATAAACACAATAACCTAACAATTAACAGAGCATATAGTAATTTCTCCTAGGAAAAAGATTGGACAAGTGGTAAACACTCATTAATAGTCTATGAGAACTAAACAGCAAATTCAAAAGAAATCATAAAAATATTTTTGGGAGTTCCCGTCATGGCTCAGCGGTAATGAACCTGACTAGTATCCATGAGGATAAGGGTTCGATCGCTGGCCTCGATCAGTGGGTTAAGGATCCAGCAGGCATTGCTGTGAGCTGTGGTGTAGGTTCCAGATGTGGCCGGCAGATGCAGCTCCAATTCGACTCCTAGCTTGGGAACTTTCATGTGCTGCGGGTGCAGTCCTAAAAAGACAAAAAAAATTTGTTTTGATTAATCCCTTCCTTTTCAACCTAAGGATATCTGCGACCATGCCCACAGGTCTCTCTCTCTTTTGATAAATGACAGACACATTGTACCTTGTGTTTGGCTTCAGGTTCTCAATGGGCAAGTGAGTTACTGACGAAGCTTGGGTGGACCACTTGTTCCTGATGAAGTCTTCATAGGATGCGCTGTAAACCAAGTAACCTGCGGGCGGAACGGAGGCAGGGACCAATGAGCATCAAGGCACCGCATCACCGGGAGGTTTAACCCAGGGGAGGGGGTGCGGAGGAGGCAGGGCTGAGGGAGAGGTACAAGATGGGGAGCAAGCAGTGTGTTGGCTCAGGAGCGGGGAGGACGCTGGTCCCCACTGGTGACTCCAGGTGCAGATAACAAAATTAGACACCTCCTGATGATGAGCTGGTTCCCCACTTTTCTTCCTTCTCCTTATTTCCCACTTCTCCTCGGAACTAATCCCACCCAACCACGAATGCACAGCAGAAGAAAAGAGCGGTGACACCCACACAAGTACTGATGACACTCCTAGTAGAGGTATGTAGAGTTGTCCTTCCATGAAATGAAGAAACCGTCAATGGCGAATTCTGTGTGTGGCCGAAAGACCCCAGCCTCACGGTGGGTGGTCTCCTCACCCACTGTGAAAGGTTCTCCTTGGTTTCTAGCTGGTGAACATTTGTGCCTGCCCTTGACCTCAACATCAAATGACAACAGAGGCAGCTCTTTTCTCTGCCTTATCTGCTATTAGTGGACCTCAGCAGGCACGTCCTCAGCCCTGACCCCTGCCCGGCCTTCGAGGCCACCTCAGGAGGCCAGGGGAAGTTCATGTCATGGCTTCACACATCCTTTTTATTTTTAATTTTTTAATTAATTTTTTTTCTTTTTTGGCTGCAATGGCAGCTTATGAAAGTTTCCGGGCCAGGGATCAAACTCAGGCTGCAGCGGTGACCTACTCCCTAGCTGTGGCCACACCTGATCCTTAACCTACTATGCCACAGTGGGAACTCCTCTGATCCCTGTATCCACCCAATCTTAGCACATGTGCTGCCGAAGTGACCACCTCATCCTTTACGCTGAGTCTCCTACCCTGGAAGGAAACACCTGTCAGGTACTCCCTCTGCGCCAAACATCCTGCCAAATACTGTGGATTAAGTTTTGCTTTAAGCCTCCTGATCCTGGTACACAGGTTTCACGGCCTCCACTGTGGACACACGAGGCGACTGAGTCCTAGCCAGGGCTTAAGTATCTGGTCCACGTTCGTGTTCATTAATCTGTTCCACAACTACCTACTGCGTGCCTACTACTTGTCAGACACTAAGCGCCGGGGATCAAGCGGAGACTCATTTCATTTGTAACTCCAGGAGCAGCCGGACAGGCAGACAGACAGAATGATGCTGCTGTGATATGAAGGAACAGTCCCTGAGCCGGGGGTGGGGGGGGTGTCTTGGAGTTCCGCCGGGGTGGGGAATGGGGCCGCTAACTGAAGGGTGGGAAGCAGTTACGGTGCGTGGCAGGGGGTGGGGAGGATTCTGGGTGAGGGCAAACCTGGGCAAAGATGCCGAAGAGGGAGGAACCAGGAGGAGGCGGAGCCTCAGAGGGGCAGGGTGGGGATGCGGGCGGCAGGAAATGAAGCGGAAGAAGCACAGAGCGGAAAAAGCAGGCAGGGTTCTTTGGACAGGTGGGCTTTTTCTTTTCATTCTAGAAGAAAGAGAAGACATTTAGGGGGCGACTCTACAAGACTCTCGATGCTCCTCTCTGGGGCCAAGCAGAGAGCCCCGCGGGTGGGCGTGGGATGTGAACAGGGCGGTCTAGCTATGGTGACATCCAGGTGAGACAAGGTGACAGCTCAGGTCCTAGGGTAATGGATGGAGAAAAATGGATGAGTTCAGAAGAACTCTGAAAGGAAAAGGTGACAGGATTTAGTCATGAATGTGGAGGAGAAATAAAAGGAGGAGACTTGAAGAGGACTCCATGCTTCAGGCTTGCAAAAATGGGTGCAAAGTGAGGGCTTCTCTGCGACAGAAAACCCAGCTGAGCAGGCGTGGGGCTCAGAAGGTCCATGAGTTTGATTTTGGACACGCTGGCTGAGTCTGAGATGCTTTGGAGACCTCTGGGTGACCATGCCAAGTGGACACGATTTTACTGTTTGAGGCTCAGAGGAGAGTTGGGCTGGGCCTGGAGCTCTAAACCAATGACTCATCTCCAAGATGAATTAAAATCATGTGCGCAGGTAAAACCCTGGAGGGAGAGAAGAGGACTTGGGACCAAGCTTCGAGCAACCCCAACTTTTAATGCTGTTGGGTCAAAGAGGGTGAGCCTGTGACGGAGGTTCAGGATGAAAGAACAGGGTCCCATGTCAAGAAGGAGACGACGAGAGCATCAAACCCACCTAAGAGGCAGGCGACTTCAGCAGCAAGCCGTTCTCACCCATCACCTCCAAAGGGCTATTTTGGTGAAGGAAAAACAGTGGATTTGAGTCACGTGGCCCACAGCAGGGAGCTGGAGCAGACCACGGGGCTCTGAAGCCTCTTCCTCACGGCTTTCCAGAGGAATTCAGTCTCTTTTTGCGCCGGATGCTACTTGGGACTCAGGAAGGGTTGCTGCTCCCTCAGCATTCCCGTGTCAAGGACAGCAACGCCAAGCCGCACGCGCTGATGGAGCCGCAGACAGGCTCTCACGTGCACCCAGGGGCCCTGGCTTAGATGGGCCGGCCGGGCTCATCCTCTTTGATCTCTGCTTCCATCAGAACCTGGGCCTCTTCCTCGCTTCTCGGCTTAACCTCACCTCTGGATTTTTACCACGTGCTTGCTGAACACGTGTAACTCCAGCTCTTTCTATTTTTCTCAAAACCCGTCCAGAGGGACGGCCAAGTTCACCCTGAAAAACCTGGACACCACCACGTGGGTGATTTCCCACCAAATCAGTTCTTTTTTTTTTTTTTTTTGCCTTTTCTAGGGCCACTCCCACGGCATATGGAGGTCCCCAGGCTAGGGGTCTAATTGGAGCTGTTGCTGCCAGTCTACACCACAGCCACAACAACACGGGATCCGAGCCACCTCTGTGACCTACACCACAGCTCACAGCAACGCTGGATCCTTAACCCACTGAGCGAGGCCAGAGATCAAACCCACAACCTCATGGTTCCTGGTCGGATTCATTAACCACTGCGCCACAACAGGAACTCCCGAATCAGTTCTGATGGTGGCACTGCTTCATTCACAGGGTCCGACTGGGGAATGCAACGGGTCACAGACAGATTTACTCGGCAGGGGTCTCCCCTGGTGCGGGTACCACCTGGCTTCTTCACTGCTTGTGCACGAGGGGGTGGCTGGTGGAGGTCAGAGCGCTCCACACCTCGGGCGCTACCAGAGCCTGAACGCCCTGCCATGAGCCCGGAAGTGTGATGTTCCGATTGGTTTCAGGAGGCATCTGTGTATGCATTTCGCCTCGCTGTTCCACAGCTAAACGAGCTGGTGCTGGACTCATCTGCTGCTGAAGAGCTCCCATTATTCTCTCTTTTGGCCTCTCGGGTCTAAGATGCTTTTGCTGCATATCGCAGGGCCGTGGTGCCCTGACAAGTTCCATGGGGATACTTTTTTCTCGGCCGGAGCTGGCACAACTTTCTAGTGGGAGTGCCCGAATCCCTATAAACACCTCATTCTTATTACCATTTATGCTAGTGGCATGAGCACTTGCGATTAGCACCCTGAGGTTTGCTTTGGGGTTAGGTATAGGGTGTGCAATGATGACATGACCCCAGAGTCTCCAGGGAGATCTGGGAAGCTTGGGATGCAAAGGTAACAAGAGCGTGTGTTCAGAAGCACGACCTCTACAGGCTGATACAGGAACTGCGTGGGAATTAAGTCCTGCCACGTGTTCTGGGTGTCTTCTGAAGGCTTCCGCCTTCGAGGCACGGCTAACGTGGCTGGCACTGTCACCCTGCATCCACCCTTCTGTTTTTCAGAAGCCACATGGCTCAGGGCACAGTGGTATGTTTATGTTAAGTAACATCTGTCATGCAAGAGATCAAAAGCTAAATAGATTTTTTCCACAATTTTTTTCTGTATGCTTGTTTGCTTTTCAAAACTGCCATTCATAAAACCGTATTCAGTTAATAAAAGGGTTTTCTGGCTGTTCTGACTACAAGCTTTCCTCCTTCCACTGATTTATTTGCTTTCTATTAGGAACAGGCTGGACTTCACCAAAGCCGGTTGCAGCAGCCCAGGCAGCTTGCAGGCTGGAGGGAGAGGCATTTTCAGTTCCACCAAGACTCTGGACTTCCCGTGTGGCTGGTGGCATAACTACTCAGTTATGCCCAGACTCTGACCCCTTGATCTGCACCCTCGCTCTCCCCGGTCCTACCACCCCACCTGGCA
This sequence comes from Sus scrofa, assembly GCF_054392235.1. Lineage (NCBI taxonomy): Eukaryota > Metazoa > Chordata > Mammalia > Artiodactyla > Suidae > Sus > Sus scrofa. The sequence continues at coordinate 8,052,078 of NC_139383.1, forward strand.
CAACACCCAGGCACCCTTTCCTGCGTCCCTTACCCTGGCTTTGGGGCTGCTGAGCAAACTCCATAGGAAAAGTATCTCTTTGGATGTTCCCAGATGCTTTTTTCTTATTTTAAGAGATAATAACGGGGGCATAAAGCAAAAGCACTAAAAATGCTGAATTCGATGGTCTACACGAGCGCTGTAGTGACAGTTAACACACCAAACTCGGGCTTATCCCACCATCCACAGCCCCGAGACACACACACATATGCCTTCCTCCAGCATCACTCACTGGCCCAGAAGGAATCATTTTGAAAAGAAGCATTTATCCAAAGAGAACACAGATTCTTTTCTGTAAGCACTTATCTCAGCAAATCCATCCTCGAATATTTCCTCGGCAGAGTCAAATCATCTCGTGAACACCTCACAGGCCAGGACCTAGGAGGCTCAAGATCCCCAGGTATTTTTCCATCACATCCAGTTCCCACCTGAGGAATTCAGGGGCACCCGGAAGGGCAGAGAAGCGCCCAGAAGACACAGAGGGAAGGGGGGAGGCTGAGTCACCATTCCGGGGCTGACTGTGACTCGGGGTGGCCCAAAGTAGGAGCTTTTCCAGCACGCATGCTGCAGGATCTAGCCTTCCAAGTGGCTCCGTGGGCTCCCCGGCTATTTGCAGGATTGGCATGTGTAAGAGAGGTAATGATTATTTTGTACAGGAGGAAACAAGGTCCAGGGAGATGAGGAAGGTAGTCCCGGGCCATGCAAACCAATCTGGAACTAGAATTCAGGGATTCTGCTTTCCCTCTAATGCATTTCATACTACCCCACAAGGCTTCCCTTACTGCCTCTATTTCGTCCTTTTATAATAAGACATCTGCATTCATGCATCGATTCATTTATGCCTCCATCTATTTGACCTATCCATCCATCCTTGCATCCGTCCATCTTTCACTTATCCAGCCCATCCATCCTTGCATCCGTCCATCATCCATCCATCCTTTATCGTCTGTATCTCCCACCCACAGGTCCACAGGACCTCTAAGCATCTACCCGGGACACACCTGTTATCATATCTCCCGGGGCGGCTTTGTCCCAGTCCACAATGACGAATGAGTGGCAGCCTTCCACAGCGACCACGGTGATGTTGCGGGGGACATGTTGGGGAGGCAGGTCACTCTTCTTCAGGTCATTTGGAATGATTTCGTCCAGGCTCTCCACTTGGAAGTGATCCAAAGCATCGGTCAGAGAGCACGGGGCGGAGGGGTCCTTATTTAGGTACGTCACGTAAGGAGCTGGAAAAGAACAGACGCCCAGTCGCACTGCTGAAGAGGTCTGCTCCATGGACTAGACCCACCATCCAGTCTCCTCCTGCTAATTTCCAGAGTACCATCAGCACTGATGCCTAACCCAGACACATCCCTGGCTCTTCTGAACGGACCCGTGTACTTACATCTTTCAATCTGCTGGTTTCGGAAGACCCTACTGCCCCCTCAGCATTGACCATGATGCCTCCATAGTGGTGCTGAACCCTCTCCCAAGTATAATTTAATGTACAGTCTGCAGCACCCTGCCATTCCTGTGTCCAAACATGCGGAAGACTGTGAATCAGCCCAACTGCATTCTCTCAACACGGTCCACTCCCTAGACTGCGCTGGGACCACAAAAACAACATACACGGATCAAGATGTACAGCCTCCAGGCTCAGTCCTGGGTGGCCTTTCCTGGGGACTTCAGGGACTCCCACAAGTGTCTGGAATATCCGCACAGGCCAGGCCCAAACAGCCGGAACAGCACCACTCAGCACAACAATAGTGGTTCACATTTACAGAGAGGATCCAGCTTTTCCTACATACGTGATCTCAAGAGGCACAAGGGCCCCGGGATTAAGGCAGGACAGGAACTGATAAGCCATGTCCCAGCTGAGCCTACAGATGCTCAGCCTGGTCAAACAGGAGCCTCCCCTCCAGCCCACAGCTCTTCCTCCTACGTACGCGCTCTCGGTCCAGAAAGCCAAGGAACTGGGTTTCGGCTTTATACTGGGCTCAAGACCGTCGAGTGCTCCCACGTGGCAACTTCTAGCACTTTCTAAACGTTCCATTGTATCTTTTCACTCGGATGCTCAGAATTCTCAGTGTGTGAGGACTGAAGGCAGTTTCTAGTCCCTCCATTTTCCAATAATCTGTATAAAAGGAGGCCTTTCAAGCTTGTTTACAGATCTTATCAGGAAGTTAGGGGAGTGGTCTACTATGCTTTAGAGACTTACAGGCAGTTGAAAATAGCTAGACAACAGTAAGCCTATCGGACTTAGAAGAGTGCTTTGGAACAGCTAATAATAGCTCTGAAAGTATTTCAATTTCTGTCATGGAACTTCAGAGAGAAAGATCAGAACATTTGGTGAACGGAGCCAAGCTGCTGCATATGCCATGGGCCCGCGTTCGCATCTGCCTCAGGAATCCTTCCACTGAATATCCTGGGGCTGCAAGTACGTGTGGTTCAGACACTCAACACTACAGCTTGGCTGGAAAGTGCTGTTCTCTGCTTATGGCAGAACATTTGTTTTGGAAACAGAAAAGTGTGATATTAGTTTAAGCTGTTGCCTGTCTCCACTCAGTAATATTTTTTTTTTCCACTTAGTAATATGTTAATGTCTCGTTAGCAAAGTTCATGAAGGGCATGGGAAAAGAAGCCTCCCAAAGGGAATGAAACACAGTTTAGTGAAAGAGAATTTCCTCCTGAAATTGTTTTCATGACCAAGAAAGAAGGATAGACTCAATTTCTAGACCCCAAGCCCTTGAGGCGCATGAAACCTACGGGAAATAAATGGAAGGAAAAGAGCTTCAACTCTTTGAAACTCGAAGATGAACTAGTAGCTCAGTTCAGTAAACTGTGCATCTTTTAGGAAGAATTTAACAAACAACGTGCAGGCAAGGTCTAGTGGAAGTCTCAGTTCAGGAAGGTTGGCTGCAATAAAATATACTCATATTTCCTGGACATAAGGATCGTTAAGAGTGATGCTGACTCTGCCTCTGCACAAGGCAGCCTCTCTAAACTCTGCTCTGCCAGATACCCAAGGTTTTCCTGCACGCACCCCTCCCCCGACTTCTGCAGAAAGCAAGCTCGTGTGCATTGAAACAGGACCGACTCCCTGGATCACCCCAGATGGAAACTTCACTCTGGGAAAGCCTCTGCTCCAAATGTGCTGCCGAGGCCAAGCCAAGAGATTAGTTCTGCTCTTCTTCAAAACACCGACGTCTAAAACTCATGTTTCCCTGATTAAGGACGTTCAATTTACCAACAAAGCGTTTCTTTCCAGCCAGATCGAATTCTTCTTCGGGATAGGAACTGATAGAGCCTTCTGGGGGGATGACGGCGGGCGTGGTAGCAGTGGTGGCCGGCCTGGTGGTGGAGGGCTGGGTGGTGGCTGGTGGCTTGGAGGTCTCAAATTCATAATCTGAAATGATACGAGGGTTTTGTAACCGGGCGCTTCCAGAAAAGGGGCAACTGTTGGCCATCAAAAGACACCTCCTTGAGACTGAGCTCTGCACTAAGACGGGCTCATGCATGCCCCCTGGAATAAACGCTCTGCCTCGACTGGCATAGGCACACGGAGGTCTATGCAATGACTGGCCCATGGGGACCTGCTGTCTAGCACAGAGAACTCCACCCAGTATTCGGTGCTAATCTATGTGGGAGAAGAATCTGAAAGAGAATGGTTGTGGGTACGTGTGTAACTGAATCACTCTGAGGTACAGCAGAAAACACCGCTAGCTTGTAAATCAACTGTACTTCACTACAACTTTTAAAAGATTAAAAAATAAATAAATGCTACGCCTAAATGGATTTCGTTGCTAACAAAACAGTATTTCCCCCCATGTCAGTCCTTTCAGAGAAGCAGCTGCAGGTAAAAGAAAGGAAGGGAAAAAAAAAGAAACACCAACGACCAGAAAAATGAGACCTTAGAATCAATGCTAGACAGAACTTTACGACTTATCCAGTTTAACATGCTCTTGTTACTGGTCCGAGATCATTTTCCGCCTCAATAATGTTCCCTTTTAGAGCCATAAAAGATTCACATGAGAAAATCAACTTGGTTTTTAAAAAATGAGGGGGTTTCTTTTCTGGGGAGGGGGTGAGATTCATCCTATTCAGAGAACGAACCTGGCAACAAAAAAGAAAACTCCGCTCCCTTTTCAACAGCCCAAAAGCATAAAAAAGGGGTTTAGAATGGTCAAAGGTGTGAAGCAAACGTCCTTTGTTTTCTCACGTCTTCTGTATTGCTGCTAAGTCTGCTTTTGTTTGAAAATGGTAGGATTGGACCACTGCTTGAACGCTCGTGATTCCTGCATTCAGGATTTAGGAGCCCTGGAACTGCAGACAGACAGCAGGCAGGCGAAGCACAAGTGGAGACAGACATCTGGGGGTCAAAGGTCAGCACAGGGAGCAGGACAAGATCTCCAGGGAATCTCTTCAATTGCGGAGGCAACTCATAAAACACGCAGACCAGTTACAGGGTCGGCGGTCTCATTCCAGCGTTGGTTGTGATGCAGCATCTGTTCCAGGTGCCGTTCAGGGCGTGCGAATTCTCCATCTTAGAAACTTACCTTCACCTGAAAACATTCTATGATGAAAAAAAAAATCAGCGCATCTACAGTATGGCCTTTCATGTAATTAGAAAAGCAGAGAAAGGAAAGATGAGAAGTCAAAGGGCCGAGAAGGGGAAGCTGACACTTGGCTAAACCAAGTCATCTCACTAATAGTGGGGATGGGGGCAGAGGAGGAGGGGAGGTCCCAACTGAAGAATCTACAGAATTTCTAGAAGAAGGAGGGGGTGAGAGGGAGGGAAAGGGGGACTCAGGGGACTTGTCTGAGAGCTTCATCTTCGAATCAAGCCCACTGTTTTCCTCCAGGTCCAGTCTGTATCGGGGGGGGGGGGGCTAACTTGGAAACGGGGGGTGCTACAACCCCCCCTCCCTAAATATTGCCACCTAGCACCGGGTTCCGAAAGCAATGGAAATTGAGAGCATCCACTTCGTGTATCACTTACATGCGGAATCTAAAATGTGGCACAAATGAACCTATCTACGAAACAGGAACAGACTTGCAGACATAGAGAACAGACGCACAGACACAGAGACATCACAGACTTCTGGTTGCCAAGGGGGAGGGGGAGGGAGAGGGATGGACTGGGAGTTTGGGGTGAGTAGATGCAAACTATTAGATTTCGAAGGAATAAGCAAGGAGGTCCTGCTGGACAGCACAGGCAACTACGTCCAATCTCCTGAGATAAACTATAATGGAAAGGAATATGAAAAAGATGATGCGTCTCCGTGGATAACTACGTCACTTTACTACACAACTGCACAATCAGCACCACATTGTAAATCACCTACACTTTTACTTTAAAAACATTTTTTAAATAAGAACGGGGTCCAAATGATGCACTGAAAATCCCCGGTACCTTCATCGTAGATAACGTAGGCTTCCTCCGTGGGCACTTCGGTGTCCGTCTCCAATCCCGAGAACTCATCTAGTGAGGGAGGCGGGGAGAAAGGGTCACCAAAGCCCCCCAGGCTGCGTCTCAGCATCGTTCCCAGGGCACAGAGATCCCGCCCACCCCACAACGGTTTCAATGGGAATGAGCCTCCCCTGCCAGGGCCTCCTCAGCGGCCTCAGAAGGAAGCGCGTTAGAAGAAGGGGAAGGGACCCCGATCAGGAACAGGCACCGGGGAGGCCCTCGGATCAGAACAGCCTCAGCAGCATTCCCCACCCTCCAGCCTGGGCGGCCCGTCCTGAGCTCCCTGCCGCCTGCCCAGGCAGCTCTCAGCTCCAGCCCTGGCCTGCAGGTCGCATGTCTGAGAATAGGTATGCTGGGAGAGTGGCGGCTGGTACCCAGGATGGAGACAAAAATCCTTCCGGGAGCTCCCTTGTACACGGCATTCTCATGCTCTCCATCCCCCGGATCTGGTGGCTCACGTGTCCCGGAGGACTTCCTGCGGCTCCTCCTTTCAGTCTGGCCAGCCTCCCCTCAGAGTTCTCAGGCTCCCGCCCTCTCTCACCGACTCTGGAGATTAGCCCATGCTAATCAGACCTCTTAACTGGCATTTGAAATTTCAAAATCGTATTCCAATGATGACAAACTGGTCTTTATACACGGGCTGGGTTTTACTTACAAAAACCACTAAGTCTGGGGAGTTCCCGTCGTGGCGCAGTGGTTAACGAATCCGACTAGGAACCATGAGGCTGCGGGTTCGGTCCCTGCCCTTGCTTAGTGGGTTAACGATCCGGCATTGCCGTGAGCTGTGGTGTAGGTTGCAGACGCGGCTCGGATCCCGCGTTGCTGTGGCTCTGGCGTAGGCCGGTGGCTACGGCTCCGATTCGACCCCTAGCCTGGGAACCTCCATATGCCGCAGGAGCGGCCCAAGAAATAGCAGCAACAACAACAAAAAAGACAAAAGACAAAAAAAAACAAAAAACAAACAAACAAACAAAAAAAAAACAAAAACCACTAAGTCTATCACAACCACAGAACTACCCTTTGTAGACTTTCACGTGTGATTTCTTGATGTCTTCCAGGAACCTCAGCAGAAGAACTGTTGTCACAACGACTACTGTTAATGACTGAACTGATATGAGTGTGGAGGACAATCCGGGTAAGAAAAGTGAGTGACTTAAAACACAAAACTCATTTTCGCTTCCACGATTGGGGCACTTCAAGCAGAAGCTTTTTTTTGAGAAGATGCCAGGAAACCAATATATTTTTTTCTCTCCTTGGGGGACCGAGATGCAGCTGAAAAAAGCAGAATGTTTCTCTGCAGTGGAGAAGATCTCGAGACAAAGGATTTCCTAACTTGAAAAAATTCAGAGAAATTCCTTCCCTCCTTTTGACCTGAAGCCACAGCAATTACAAAGAACTGGAGGAGCCCTTAAAAGGGGAGTGGGGGTGACGGGCTGGGAGAGGAGGAAACTAGCTGGTAAAGAGGGTTTCCCTCTGGGCATCAGGCATTGTCATGTATATACTGTTTGAGTTAATCCTCTGATAAAACTAGATGGGGTTTATTATACCCATGTCTCAGCTAAGGACACCAAGGATTTAGAACACACCTGGAGGCACATGCTGCAAAAGGACAGAGGGAAAACAGAATTGACCTTTCTACTTCCTAAAACGGCCTCCACTGTTTAAAAGCTGGACTAGCCAGTCGTATCACTAGCAAACCTTAAGGTGATTTGTAAGAATTGGCATTTGGCAGCAAGATGAAGGGGGAAATGAAGTAGAAAGTATATAAACCTTCACTAAAACAAAAAAAAAAAATCAGATGCCCCGATTTTGAATCTTTTACCCTTAGGAAATCACTGATCTTTCCCCAGAAATATGCCAATATCATCATTCCGCTAGCCTTTTTCTGAGCCTGCTTTAAATAGCCTCATGAACGTGACGCTGCCAAAACCAACTGGGCCAGTGGAGGACAACGGCAGCCTCGCCTTGCCTGTCTGGCCCTTCTGTGATGGTGGTAAAAGGCCTGAGACACCAGAGGGCTGGGGGGATGCCCCCCACCTGCCTCATCATGGAGGTGGTGACGCCAAGTGTCTTCCTGGTGACACCAGGTGTGTTCTGATGGGGCCAACAAACGTCAACAAGAGAGAAGCTGTGAACTGTCCACCTTTCGGGATGGGCATTTCAAGGAAAACAATGAGACCTCATTCTTTTGAGGTCATTGTAACGTCAGTATGTCTGGGTCAAGAGGAATTACTTCTGAGCTGGTTCAAAGCAGATCCTTTTCAAGTCCACACCACCTGACGTTTGGGGTTATCTTGCTGTTGTTTCCCAAAATAACATTTTCTCTCCCTTGTCAATTTAACTTTTGCGTTTTTCCTTCTAATCAGCTCAGATTCGTCTCTTTTCAACATTATTTTTGGTCGGGTCCAAATAACTAAACGGTACAATTTTACATCCTAGACAAAAAGGACAAAGGACAGGGCTTCCTTCGCGGAGCCCTGGTAAGAAGGGCAATTCCTTGAGGAGCTGGAACATTCTGGTCCAGGACCAGGCCACAGAAACGATGCCTTTAACCTTGCAAACCTGGATCACTTGTCAAGATGAGTGACAGTCGTTAAACCTTCTGGCAAAAGAAACATCTTCCTGAATGATTTAGTGCTCCTTTTTTTTTTTTTTTTTTTTTTTTTTTCTGTTGTTTTAGGACCAAATAAAGTCAGGCATGATTTTTTTCTAAAATAGCGCCATCTTGATTCCAAGGAAAAGAACCTTCCAGACGTCATGAAATAGACTTATACTTGTTTTGGAAAAGCTGACCCTCAGGATTCGCTTTGTCCGAGTGCCACTCTGAAGCACCTGGAACTACATACAACGGGGCGTTTCATGCGTCAGCCCAGCACCAACGTCAAAAACTTCCACCTCTTCAGCTGCCAGCCACCAAGCATGTGATTCAGTTTATCTTCTTGAGTGGTTTCTCCAAATGAAAAAATGAGTGTAAAATGTTTGGGCCTTAGCTCCAGAGATCTTTTTTTTAACTATAGAAAAGATTCTCATTAGACGCTTAGAGAGAAGGTAAATTATAGCCATTTGAAACCCCAGGATATCTGCAAATTATCTGGTTGGTCCAGCTCAAGTGAGTTTTCAATTATTCCCTTTGCATCTTCTGTCTTGCGAGTGAGCTGTGCCTGGATGGAACTGTTTTCCATAATGACTGATGTTCTTCTAAAGCACAGCCCAAGGTCATGTTACAAACTGCAGGAGATGTTCAGCTGGCTGGTAACATTTCCAGACACATGATATCATCAGACCCACTGCCGCAATGGAACCTGAAAAACAAGGATCACTGGTAAAAGACGTCTCAGTTAGAAAACGGAGCATGCCTATGGCTCAGGGAATGGTTTAGATACCCTCAAATGCATAATGAAGTACGATGAGGACTCCGAGGTGAAGCCAAAGACATTATCTCTGTCCTGAGTAGTTTATTATTTAATACAGCAGTCACAGCAAGCAAAAAAGTGTGTGTGTGTGCATAAAGAGATACAAAGAACACCAACACACTGCCAAGTATATAATATATAATAAGCATCTACGCTTATAGGAATCTGCCTACCATGTGGCATCTATAACAAATGAGGAAGGACATAAACACTGCTTAATTTAGTGGAATGATTTAGTGACACAAGGTTTTTCCCAGAACACAGCTGTAAAGCAGTGTTTCAAAGGAAAAGAGGGCATGATGTAACCAGGGGAGCCCAGACTAAGAGATCTGACAAAATGGTTTTAAAAGGGGAGGGCCAGAAACAAAATTTGAGGACGTTGCCAGTGGAAGGTAATGACAAATGGTTGGCTGGATCGGGGTCGGAGAGGGGAGTCTGGGAAGGGCCGGTATCCCCGCCATCACCGCACGGCTCCTAAACCATAATCACCGCAATAACAGCTTTAGGTTACTAGGCTGCCGAGGGCCATGCCAAAATTTGCTTGGTAAACAAATACTGGTTGTGCACACATGGACCGCCGGCATCTGTGCGTGTACATTATAGACTAAACCACAGCTGTCCCTCAATATACACAGGGAACTGGCCCAGGAGCCCCCTCGAATACCAAAATCTTGGCTGCTCAAGTCCCTTATATGAAATAGTGTAGTACAAGGAATACCGCAGGCCCTCCCTCAGGCTTTACATCTGCAAATTCAATCATCTCAGTTTGACTGAACCCGAGGATGCAAAACCGGTAAGGAGGGCCCACTGTATATACTTCCTGCAGCAACAAGAAGGACTTGAGAGAAAACACAAACAGGAGAGCAGAGCAAGAGGCAGGGAGAGGTGGTTCGTACGGGCGGGTTAGGTGTGAGGAGAAGTGGGACATCAGCTTCTCCTCTAAGCGTCATCACTGCATTTATAGAACGCGCTTTTGCGTGTCAAGCCCACCGCAACGTGTGCAGCCACGAAACGGCAAACGCTACCTGTATTTCAAAGACAACGCGTCGGATTTTCATGAACAATCTTGACTGTGATTTTGGAGCTAGAAGCTGTCTTTAGAAACTAAGTGCTCACTAAGATGCTCACTTTGACCGATCCCTGTCTTTAGGACTGGGCCTGCCAGTCGCACTCCAGTGATGGATGAAGCGGGAACGATGCTTGGTGTTCCCACGGCAAGCCAGTGCCTGGGGTCAGAGCAACGCTGAAGGAACAGGTGTCGAGGTGGCCTCTGGGTAGGAAGCTGGTGCAAGGATGCGCACTAAGGAGGACGGATTTGAGGGCTGAGCCAATAGGACCAGCCTCCCAAGGGAGGCATGAAGTCTAAGAAATGGGAGGGGGGTAGAATCGGAACTGACCTGCCCACAGAGATGAAAGAACAAAAGAAGACAGGCGGAAGCTTCGGGCCCGGGAAAAAGGATTTTTGTCTCGTCTTGCTCTATCATAAAGAACAACAGTTTGGTTTTTTAACAAGAGGGAGCTGTTTCTAGCAACGGTCATCTCAGGTAGATCGTGAGTGAGACGGTGGAGGTTCAGAGGCACAGCCATGTCACCTGCTTCTCTGTGTCTCCCAGAACCTGATGCGTGTGGAGCAGGTGCTTTGTGATCGTTTGCTGATCATATTTTCTAAAAGGATGAATGAAACCAGGAAGGTGAAAACAAGCGCTTAGTCCAGCCTCTTTGAATTACCATGTGGGTTTTCTCATAGTGAAATTACTGGCGCAATGATAAAGAAACACTTCTCAAATAAATTCACTACATCAGGGTTTATCTAGACACAAAAGTCATGCTCACTTCCAATTTCAGAACCTATGAACAGAAAGTATTAAAAATAGCTACGTCAACATCTTTCGTTATTAAGGAACTGTGATCTAAACCACGAGATGTCGCCTCACACCCACCGCGACGGCTAAAAGATAGTAACAAGCGTTGGTGAAGAAGGGGAGAAATTGGAAGTCTCACGTATTACTGATGAGAAGGAAAATGTGCAGCTGCTACAGGAAACAGTCTGATTGGTCCCTCAAAAAGTAAAACACAGAGTCACCACTCGACACAGCAAGTCTACACAAGAGAGCTCAGAAACAAGGATTCAAAAGAAAAAAGAACAAACCTTTGACAGTTCTCAGCGGCATGAGTCATAACAGACAAAAGGTGGAAACAACCCAAACGTCCATCAGCTGATGCGTGGATAACATGCGGTCTCTGCACACTGTGGAATGTTCCTCCGCAATCAAAGGAATGAAGAACAGAGATATCCTACAACGGGGATGAAATGGGAGAACGAACTACGCCAAGTGGAAGAAGCCAGCGGCAAAAGGACCCATTTCCTCGGATGCCGTTTACAGGAAATGTCCCGAAGAGGCAAAAAGGAAGGGACAGAACGTGGATCTGAGTTGGGAGGAGCAGGGAGCGTAGACTGACTACTCGACTGACTACTCAGGAGTACGGGGATTCTTCTGGGGGGGGGATGAAAATGTTCTGGAATCTGATAGCGGGGACGGCTGCACAACTAAAAACGGTACACTGGAAAAGTGAACTCTACGGCATGTTATTTTTATCTCGCTACAGCTGTGATTTTAAATGTTTTAAATAAAAATAGCTATGACTGGAAATAATACTGGGAAGAAAAGGTTTAGTGACGTTTTTAAGGGAGCAGAAAAGGTACTCTATTACATTTAGAATGGATAAGCCATGGGGTCCTGCTGTACAGCACAGGCAACGATGTCCTGTCTCCTGGCTTAGGACATGATGGAAGAAGGTATGAGAAAAAGAATGTATATATATGCATGACTGCTCACTACGCGGTCCAGCAGACATTGACATAACACTGCAAATCAACTCTGCTCCACTACAAAAAATAAAGGAAGGCCTGCCATACCGAAGTATTTTTAAAATAATAAATGAGAGGACATTATAATATTGTTTGAGGATGATATGTTGCTTTCCCCAGATTTAATTTGTTTTCCAAGACTCAGTCCTTATTTTCAAATTATTACTACACTAATTTGGCTTGGGTTAGTCCATCAGATAGATGCACAGGAGCGAAGTAAAAAAATATACGGCCCTATCATGATTTGCAAAGAAAAGAAGAAACAAAAACACCAAGAAAAATATGGGCTTTCGTGGCAAATAAAAGTCCATAATTACAAAGTAAATGAAAAGAAGTGCAATAAGGGCTACATAAAAGCAGACTCAAGAAAATGTAAAGTATGAATAATAGCAGCAGATTAGAACCAAATCCAAAATGCCCCTCTTTTGTTTACAATGAATTATTAAGTAAATATCTGTTCTAACTATACTTATATATAAAAAAAACACATTAATGTATATGCAGAACTAAGCGGTCAAGGAAAGAACGCAACATTTTCACACTGCAAATCCAAAGGTACATTCAGTTCGTACTCACGGGTAAACTGAGTGCGTGAGACTCTTTTTCCACCACGGTCCTCTTCCTCTTGGGTAGCTTCCTTGCTCTCCGGGGTGAATTTTTCAGATACGTCTCATGTTGACTTGGAATTTTCCCACGGAATGATTGACTTCAAGCAGAATTCCCAACTTGGAGACAGCAGCCACGTTCACAGGGATTGGGTTTAGCGGGTCAACGATTGGGTAAGAATTCAGGGCAATCAATTGATTCCTGAAACGAGGGGCCTCCACTCTGCGTTAGCTTAAAACCACAGAAGCTTTCCAGCCTGCCCTGAGATTCACTTCAACCTGAGGGAGAGAAGATGCATCTGCCTCCTCCAAGCCTGAAGCAAAGACAGGATGGCCCCTTCCGAAGCCGCTCGACCGAGGGCTGAGCAGAGAAGACGATGGCGTCTCAGCTCCCATGTGATGCGACCGAAAGCGCCCCAGCTCCCGTTCTTCAGGGAGAAGCGCTGGAGGGAGGGGGCTGGCAGGGGGAAGACAGGGCAGGTGGCAGGACAGCCCTGCCGGGGTCCAGGCTCAGTCTGACCCAGTGGACTGACCCCACTGGGTTAGCCTTTCCCAAAGGGAGAGCTGAGCAAAGCTGCTTGGGAAATACTACTTTTCTTGGAAATTCCAGATAAGACTCTTTCATGATGCTAGTCCAACAGTAGGAAATGCATTTCACCTAGTCTCAATCACAGAGCGAATCACAGAATCCATATATATATAAAACTAATCTGCTTTATATATACATATCTGCTTTATATATATATAAAACTAATCTGCTAACAGCCAGTGGGACATACTTTGGGAAACGCTAGTCCAAACTAATCATGTCTCATGTTTCAGCTAAATTTTTTTTTTTTTGTCTTTTTGTCTTTTTAGGGCCGCACCTGCAGCATATGGAGGTTCCCAGGCTAGGGGTCCAATGGGAGCTGTTGCTGCCGGCCTACACCACAGCCACAGCAATGCCAGATCCGAGCCACATCTGCGACCTACACCACAGCTCATGGCAATGCCAGATCCTTAACCCACTGAGCAAAGCCAGGGATTGAACCTGCAATCTCATGGTTCCTAGTCAGATTCGCTTCTGCTGCGCGCCACGACAGGAACTCCTCAGCTAAATATTTGATTTGAGTTGTGACAAGTGTTGCCAGATAAAACACAGGTCACCCACTGAGATCTGGATTTAGATAATTTTTCATATATGTGTGTCCCACGTGTGTGTTCTCTCTCTCTATACACACACACACACACACACACATATATATTTTTCATTTTTGACCACCTCCTGGCATATGCAGTCCCCAGGCCAGGGCTCACATCTGAGCCTCAGTTTCAACCTACAGCAGCTCTGGATCCTTCATCCACTGCGCATGGCCGGGAATGGAACCTGTGAACCAGTGCTCCCCAGATGCTGCCGATCCTGTTGCACCCCAGCGGGAACTCCCCATGGGATATTTTTACTTGCCAAATTGGACCACCTTAGTTGGGACATGACACTCTCAACAAACCTTGTCAGTTAGAAACGCCCCGAGCTGCTGCTCCTCTGTGCACCCCGCTCGCCCTGCCTGCAGCCTCTGTGCTCCTGCTCCGAAGTGCAGTCCCGGGAGTTACCGTTAGAACGAAGATGGTTACCTTCCTCGGGGTCGCACTCCGGGACCCCGCTTGAGCCCATCACGAGGTTGCCGTCTTCATCATGCCGTTCCAGGGTCCCCGGGGGGCAGGTGGGGGCGGGGGTGGTGGGCTCTGGGGTCGTGGTTGTGGTGGGTCGCGTGGTGGACTGCGTAGTGGTTCTGGTGGTCGTTGGGCGCGAGGTGGGCCGAGGGGTGGTGGTGGGCCGGGGGGTCGTGGTCGTGGTGGGCCGCGTGGTGGTGGTGGTGGTGGTGGTGGTGGTGGTGGGGGTGGTGGTGGTGGGGGCCTGGGTGGTGGTTTTGATGACCTCCAAGCCCACCAGCGGCTTCCCTCCGAGACTCAAAATGGGCTTATTCTGGGCACTGGCCAAGGGTTTGCTATGTCGCCCCTGCCCGAAGAGGGGGAGGCCGTCAGGGCTCACGACCGGGGTCCCTCCCAGATCTGAAACAAAAGCAAAAGAAAGCTGTGTAACAGGGGAAGTGAAAAAGCACGTGGAAAGTGCGCTGTCAAAGTGATGGAGGCTTATATTTCAATCAGTAACAGGCAAAGGGATAATTAAGAGGCTATCTGCTGAGGAAACAGTATCTGCTGCTTTCCAGAAATTTCTGTTTTTTTCTAATGTCCATTACTACCTTATATACATGCATAAATATTGCTCTGATGTGTCTCATTACATGCAATAACTCTAGGCCTGTACTAAAGAAAATAAACCATTCCTCCCCCTAAGGATTTAAATGTTACTTTGGACCCGTGATGGCAACGTATTCTGTAAAGGGCCAGAGAGGAAATATTTTATGCTTTATGTCGCCCCTACTCAACTTTGCCCTTGCAGGGCAAAAAAGCCATAGACCGTCTGCCAACAGATGCACGCGTCTCTGCTCCAGAACACTGTGAGTGGATAGTGAACTGTGACTTTAATGTAACAGTCACATCAGAGGCGTGATTTTTCCTATGAGTTTTTGCAATCATTCAAAATGTAACAACCATTTATGGTATAGCTCACAGGCTATACCATAACAGGGAGCAGACCGGGTTTGGTTTCAGAAGCTGCTGTGCTGACTCCTGCTCTCAGCTGCCCAATCTCAAGAACGACAGCAAGGGCCACCTTTTCTGGACCAGGGGAAGAGCTGAGTTCTGCCTTTCCTTGAGGCCCTTCTTTCCACACGGCCAAAAGTACCTGGACCAGGGACCTCCAACAACGAGGAGGGAGTTCCCATTGTGGTGCAGCAGAAATGAATCCGACTGGGAACCATGAGGCTGCGGGTTCGACCCCTGGCCTCGCTCAGGGGGTTAAGGATCTGGCGTTGCTGTGAGCTGCAGTGTAGGTCGCAGACGCGGCTTGGATTAGACCCCTAGCCTGGGAACCTCCATATGCCGCGGGTGGGGCCCTAAAAGGAAAAACAAACAAAAATGAGGAAGAGGAAGGAAAGAGAAGCGGTTCCTTTACCGCTAACTGAGGACAGGGCTGTTCTTAAAAATCACTCTCGCTTACCCACAATGGTTCGACCGTCTCCTCCTAGTTTAATCCGAAGAGGATTTCCTTGTGAATCTTGGAGGTATCTTCCTTCGGCGTTCAAGACTAGCCCACGATCCAGATCCACGACCTACAGCAGATTACAGGGTGTACTGGACATTTCACAGTGTTCACATTAATCCAACGACATGAACACATGGGAGTAGGAACCGCGTTATTCAGAAGGTTTATTCTCAAGAGTAAAGTACAAGACTGTCCTATTTCACATTATACTTGTTTTAACATATAAAGGGCTTTAAATTTCTCGAACATTCCGAAGATGTTCAAAACACTTTGACCATTTAGCATGTTGTGTGTAATATGCTAAAAAGCAGGGAATGACCCAAGAGTTCATCCAGGGAGGAAGGAGATTAGATAAATTATGGCCCATCCAATAGTGAAATACTCTGCAGCCAATGTAGAGGATTTAGAAATTCTGTTCTTACTAACGTATCCTGATGCAGACTTAGATTATAGGGCTGATTTTTTTTTTTTTTGTCTTTTTGCTATTTCTTGGGCCGCTCCCGAGGCATATGGAGGTTCCCAGGCCAGGGGTTGAATCGGAGCTGTAGCCACCGGCTTACGCCAGAGCCACAGCAACTCGGGATCCGAGCCGCCTCTGCAACCTACACTACAGCTCACGGCAACGCCGGTTCGTTAACCCACTGAGCAAGGGCAGGGACCGAACCCACAACCTCATGGTTCCTAGTCAGATTTGTTAACCACTGCGCCACGACCGGAACTCCATAGAGCTGATTATTTTGCAATATTAAAATATATTACTTTGTGTACATAGGCTTAAAATTGCAAAGAAAAAAATCTGGACATATATATTCCAAGCTGTTAACAGTGGTTTTTTCTTTCTTTAAAAAAAAAAAAACAGGAGTTCCCATCATGGCGCAATGGTTAACGAATCTGACTAGGAACCATGAGGTTGCAGGTTCGGTCCCTGCCCTTGCTCAGTGGATTAAGGATCCAGCGTTGCCGTGAGCTGTGGTGTAGGTCGCAGACGCGGCTTGGATCCCACGTTGCTGTGGCTCTGGCATAGGCCGGAGGCTACAGCTCCGATTCGACCCCTTGCCTGGGAACCTCCATATGCCGCGAGAGCGGCCCAAGAAATGGCAAAAAAAAAGACAAAAAAAAAAAAAAAAAAAACAGCCTTGGAGCTCCCGCTGTGGCACAATGGTACTGGCAGCATCTTGGGAGCTCTGGGACAGGAGCTCTAGAATGTAGGTTCGATCCCTGGCCCTGCACAGTAGGTTAAGGATCTGGCATTGATACAGCAGTTTCAGCTTAGCTCATGACTGGGGCTTGGATCTGATCCCTGGCCTAGGAGTTCCATATGCCATGGGGTGGACAAAAACGAAAATAAAAAACAGACTTTATTTGTGTATTTATTTATTTATTCCTTTTTATGGCCACACCTGTGGCATATGGAAATTCTTGGGCTAGGGGTTGAATTGGAGCTGCAGCTGCCCGCCTATGCCACAGCCACAGCAACACTGGATCTGAGCCACATCTTCGACCTCTGCCACAGCTTGCAGCAACACTAGCTCCTTAACCCATGGAGCAGGGCCAAGGATTGAACCCACATCCTCACCAAGACTATGTCAGGTTCTTAACCTGCTGAGCCACAATGGGAACTCCCAACAGTGGTTATTTCTGAGAAATGGTTTGGGATGCTTGTTATCTTTCTCATACATTTCTGAATTTTTTTAACTTCTTGCCTTGAACACGGTATGTTTCCATTCTGCCATTAATGTTAAAAAACAAAGCTGTTACACCCCAAACAACTTAATTTGTAATGCCAATGCCTAATGTAGCATGCATGCAAAATTTTCATATTCTAAGGAATTACAGAACTTGAAAAAAAGGTATTACTATCTTTGTTAAGAAGCCACTCATGCTGTTATACTGGTCGTTCTTGAAGTGTGGTCCTGGACCAGTTGCTTCAACCTGAGAATTTATCAGATGTGAGAATTACCTGGCCCTACCCAGACTGTACTGGCAAGCACCCCAGTGATTCTGATGCTCCAGAATGTTTGAAAACCATGCCTCTGCCCAATTGGGCCACTGGAGGAATCCCTGTAAGCAGGCCACCTCATTGGGTGCAGTCTCAGTAATTAAAATAAAACTTATTTCTATAAACCCTGCTTTTGAAGTCTACTCCATATCATTTTAATTCAAAATTGTTTACACTTTGCTTCAATATGCGGTCTTCCTTCAATATATGTCTGTTCCTTTGAGAAATGATAAAATATACCTTTAGATCATCTGAGACTGAAAATTCTTTGAAATTCTTCAATGTGTTGTCCTAAACCTTACTGTTATAAATGGGAAGTTTGGACCAGGAATTCGACTCTGAATACTTTTTTGATTATTTGAAAAAATATTTTAAAACTCTGAGCACCGTAGTGTTCTGACCATCTTCCTAAACCTCTCAAAAACTCCTAAGCATTTATCTTAACCCCGGGAATTCAACGTCAGCTAGCTTAAACACACATAAAGTAATAATACTTATTTTTTTATTTTAGTCAAACAATAATTGTTAGAGGAGTCAAAAGGTGATCTGATACAAACTGCCTATTTGATTCAGGGATCTTTTTGTTTGTTTGATGTTTTGTTTTGTTTTTTCCCCTGCTTCCTTTTACAAAGGATTTGAGATAATTTACAGAAAATATGTATGCTATTTCACTGTACAATAGACAAAAAATAAAATAAAGCTATCTGGAGTGGGAAAATGGAAGTTCACTCTCTATAAAAATGGGATCATACATTTGTGTGATCTTCCTAACTAGTCGTGGCCAAGGGGAACAGAGACCACTGTCTGATCTTACGATCTAGAAGAAGAGAGCAAACTAATTATGCAGGAGAGTCAAAGATTTTTCTGAGCACAGGAAGAAACAATATAGGATATTGACATAAAAGTGGTTAAAACCTAGAGACTCTTACACTGAGTGAAGTAAGTCAGAAAGAGAAAGACAAATACCATATGATATCACTTATATCTGGGATCTAATGTAAGGCACAAATGAACTTTTCCGCAGAAAAGAAACTCATGGACTCGGAGAACAGACTGGTGGTTGCCAAGGAGGAGGGGGAGGGAGTGGGATGGACTGGGAGCTTGGGGTTAATAGATGCAAACCACAGCCTCTGGAATGGATGGGCAATGAGATCCTGCTGTGCAGCAGTGGGAACTATGTCTAGTCACTTACGATGGCGCATGATCATGTGTGAAAATAGACTGTGTACATGTATGTGTAACTGGGTTACCGTGCTGCACAGTAGGAAAAAAATGCATTGGGGAAATGACTATTAAAAAAATTAAAATGAAAAAAAAAAAGAGTGGTTAAAAAGATGGGGGAAAAAAAAGCCGCTTCATTTACTGTTACACAAGGTCCATTATTCTTCTCTTCCCAAGAGCATGAAAACACGAGTACGTGTAAAGAAGGTTACCCTACCCACTTTGTTCCTTGAGGGCCATTGATAATTCTTTGTCCACTCGGATGCCCGTTACTACCAGGAAGTACTTTCCCTTCTCCGTTCGATCTGCCGTTGTAACCTACACAGTGCAGAAAACAACAGAACCTGCTAAATTCGACTGTCCTTGAAGGCGGGCTTCACATCAAACTCTACGTAGTAAGGCATCATTTCAAGCAGAAACACTCAACAGAATTCTAAACGAATAGCTCAAATATGTTAGATAATGAGAGTTTTAAAAAATTGTGACTTCTCCAGGGCAAGGTTCAGCATAAGCAAGTTTTCCAGATAAAGCTCCAGACAGTAGCAGCTGTAGTTTTACGTTAGCCAGTGGGGGTGGGGAGGGGGGAGTTGGAAGGACGGAGAAAATTCTCTCCAAAGTGTACTAGTGTCACACATCCTCTGTGTGGCAACTGTCTTCAACGTGCCTTTTCTGGAGGTTTTCAACAGCATTCACTGATTGCAATGTCCAAGCGATTCGCATCTAAGACATGAGCGTTTGTCCTGCGGTGTGTTCAGTTGAAGGGTTTTTATAGGAGGAATCACACACGGGCTACACAAGTAGCTAATGCCTTCCTGTGGATTCCTCAATACACCCTGGCCCAGGAACAATTACAAATAACCTAGAGTATAGGAACTGGAGCTTGGCATCATGGCGGTGACACATTTGCACAGATTTAGAGCGGATGCTAAGGAACTCAGAGAGGCAGTAGGGGGTGGTGGAATGGCAGAGGGCTGTGGAATTAATTTTGGGCACTGGAATTATAGCTCAGCAACCCCCCCTTTTTTTTACAGCTCAGCCACTTTCTATCTAACCTCCAACAAACCACTCAGATCCCCAAGCCTCCTTCCTCGTCTCAAAACCAGGAGAGGCGAGGCAAACGCTAGGAAACGGTCAAGAGGAAGAGATGATGGTCCATCCGCCAAGCTCCTAACACAACCCCCTGCACAGAGCAGATGCTGGATAAAAAGGATTAAAGCCTCTTGGGAACTGCGGCCAACACTGCTGAGCAGCGCATGAAAGATGCTAAGTTAAACACAAATTACCTTGTCTGGAAGGGGGTCTCACCGGCGCTCGAGAGAGAGGGTTCCGGAATCTGGCGTTCATCATGCGCTGGCGCAGGGAGAGCATAGGGGTGGTGGAGGAGTAGGTGGCAGGGGCGCGCGTGGTGAACCGCGGCGGGGCGGGGGTGCCCACCGTGGGACTTGGGGTGGCAGGGCTGCGAGGCGGCTGTCTGGGCGGGAGGTGCGAGGCTCTCGGGGAGCTGCCAGGACGTGGAGGAGGAGGAGGACGCTTCACCGGGGTGGCGTTCTCGTCCCACGGGGAGCTCGCTCTGGGGGCCGCCGGCACGACGACGGCGGGTTCTGCGTCTCCCTTCGCGATGCTCCTGTCCGCATGTTTGCTGCCCCTGGGGATGAAGGAGGAGGGCCACTTTGGAGCTGAAGAAGAGAGAGAGTCCTTGTCCTTTCCTCCTTTAAAAAACATCACGTCTTCATCCTCCTCCTCCTCGGCCGAGACCGACTGCTGCGATTTAGCCCGCAGGGGTTCCCTTTTGGATGCTGCGGCCGGAGACGCAACGTCCTTCTTCCCCACCGTCTGGGTCCCTGCTCTTCCGGGGACCCTGGTGCGGGCGTAGGGATGGGGGCTGCCGGCCCTGGCTGGGGGTCTGCGGAGGTGACCGTCGCCCGGAGCCCCCACCTGGCGGTGCTTGGGAAGGGCCGGGGAGGCGTCCTTGGCACCCGCCGCCCGGGGTGCTGCTTCTGCGCTGTCGTCGTGGTTTCCGCTTTCAGAATCCTCGTTCGGATTCTGGGGCGACTTGGAGAGCACCTCCCGGGAGCTCGCCGTGAGGGAGGACTGTTTCCCTCTGGACGAGTAAGGATCCGAGAAGGAGGCGCTTTCCTGCGACGTGGGCTGGCGATCCCCCGTCTGGGGGAGCGCGTGCTGGGACTTGGAAGGCAGACGCCCCACGTCCTTGCTGCGAGGGCCGTGCGTCTGTGGATGGGACGGAGAGACCGCGGAAGAAGGCTGCTTTTCGGGACCGGCGGACCCGGCACCCAGCCTTTTGGTCACGCTGGACGCCGGGTGGTGCTGTGACCTTGCTGTGGGTGGCCGAGCAGGGACCATTTGCGTTTTGGCAGAACCGCCCTCCGCGCCCGCGTCTGTGCTCTGGTGAGCATCCTGCGCCTTAGAGGATGGGGATTTGGCCTGAGGATGCGCCCCTGCCCAAGTCCCGGCGGATTTGGGGTTCTCTGCGAGGGGCTCCTTCCGCTGCAGGCTCTGCCCTCTCTGGGGACCTCTTCTCAGGTGGTCCGCCACGCGGGAGGTGGGCTGCCTGGAGGAGGAAGGCATGGGCTCATTCACCACGGTGGAGGGAAGTGGCTTCTCATCTTCGGCCTCCCTCTCTTCGCTGTCCTCATGGACAGTGGAGCCTGGCCTACGGTCGGAAGCTGGATGAGAACTCACCCTCGAGTGCCCGCGGGGAGACAGGGTGGACGGCGGGGAGCTGGAGGGCTGTAACCGGGGTCCTCGGCCGCTGCCAAATCCGTGTGGGTATCTCCCGTGGGCGGCAAAGGGCCTGCTTCTGAGCAAACTAAAGTGTCCAGAGACAGGTGAGCCTGCGGGCAGCCGGGCCCGAAATGTTGGGGCCGTGGCCTCCGCCTGCCTCCCTTTTTCCTCTGCCTCATTGTCACCGTCCTCATCAGAGTCTTCTGCTTCCTCAGTGACCTGTGTCCTGGAGGTGAGACGAGAAGACGCCGAGGAAGGCTTAGTAGACCGGGATGGCGCGTTGGACTTGACGGCCGGGGCCTCGTGACCATCCTTCCAGCCCCAGGAGAGCGGAGGAGACCCCGGGTGGGGTTGGGTGGGCAGCAGCCGAGACGACCCCCCATGGGCTGGAGAAAGTCTCGAGGATGGGGCTGAAGCCCTCGAATTTCCCTCCCCAGCCTCAGAATGGGGCGCCCTCCGAGCAGGCAAGGCTGGTTTTGCGCCCTCGCGCAGGGCGTTCCAGGGGGGCTGGCGGCTGGGTGACACCGCCGGCCGGGCGATGGCTGCGCTCTTGGGCGGTGGCTGCTGGGAGGCTGCGTCCTTGGGATGGGGGGAGCCTGCGGCTGGCTCTTCCTCCCCCTGGCCCACTGAGTCATTGTCAGTAGAGCTGGAAGGCACGTTGGAAGAGGGACGCCCAAAAAGGCGGTGAGCGCTTCCCTGGGAGGGTGTGGCGGGGGCAGACGCTGTCGAGGGGGGCGGCCCTGGACGGGGGTGGGAGGCCGGCGGGGAGCCACGCCTGTCCGTGCCCTCCCTTCGAGGCAGTACTGGTGTTCGGGCTCTCAGCGGAGTCCTGCCAGGAGCGAGGACCGGATGGAGAGACCTACTTGGCGGTCTCTGCTGGGGCTTCTGTTCTTGGGTCTCTGAGGGCGACGTGGGTGGGTCCCCTCGGGAATCCAGCTCTTCCTCATCGGTGATTTCTGTCGACTGAAGATCCAAGCCCTCGGTCTTTCTAGGGGGAAGCTGGGGTTTTCTGGGCAGCCCACCATTAGCCAATATTTTGTTCTTCAGGTCAAGAAGGGCATTCTTGACATTTCTCCCTTGGGGAGAAACAGACAAGAGAGTGTCTTTCGAGGAGGAAGGCTCAGGCTTTTCAGGTTTCTCATCGTCTTCTGTGTCTTCTTTCTGCGAAACATCAGGCTCGCTGGTAGGACCTGTCATAGATTTTAAAGAATTTGGCGTCAAAGAAGAAATGTGAAAATACTCAGCAGAAAATTGAGAATTTCAGATGGCAGTACGAAAGTTTAACATTAGTAATTATAACTGATAAGTTCTCCTTCTTAAGACATTGGACCCTTACTTTCCCAATGGTAGCAATCTCTTTTAAATTCCACTTTTGCTTTCTGTAATACAGTCCTAAAAAATACATGTGCATTGAATTTCTGTAAGTTGAATCAGGCTATGTCACAGCTTATTTGAAGGATTTCTGAAATGAGGATCTTGAAGAAATCCATTAATTCTGTAAGTATAAAATCTTATGTAGGACTTTCTTAATATAACTGTCAAGATAGTACAAATAACTTACGGCTGTTCTTTAGAGCAGAGACAAGAAATACATATCAGCCTGGCACATTATGTTGAATGATCTATGCTCAAAACTCCATGGAGATGTGCTGTGTGTAATTTGCAAATGACTGGGGTGAGCTAGAAATTTGTAATTTTTGAGGCATTACAAAGTGTTCCCTCTTCTGCCTAAGATGTATTTACTTGCTTTTTTTCTTCTGGCTTAAAATCCCTTTAATAATAGTTACATTTGTAATCCCACAATAAAGCCTAAAATTAAAAGATCCCTGGGGTAGGCAAAACATTATATTATGTATATCCTACAATTCTCCCTTTCTTTTCTTTTTTTTTTTTTTTTTTTTGGTCTTTTTGTCTTTTATTGCCACCCCCGCGGCATATGGAAGTTCCCAGGCTAGGGGTTGAATCGGAGCTATAGTTGCGGGCCTACACCACAGTCACAGCAACACCAGATCCAAGCTGTGTCTGCAACCTACACCACAGCTCACGGTAACACCAGATCCTTAACCCACTGAGTAAGGCCAGGGATCAAACCCGCATCCTCATGGATGCTAGTTGGGTTCACTAACCACTAAGCCATGATGGGAACTCCAAATTCTCCCTTTCTTGAAAGCAGGGGCCAGTGTGGGAAGGGATGCTACAAGAGAAGGATTTATGTAGCAGTAGGTGATGCAGAGGGGCAAATTCCATCTATTTCAGTTGTTCTAGGGCAGAAGTGTTAAATATTGCGCTATACTGTGGATCTTCACAGAATATGATGGAGGCGAGAGCTACCAATATCTGGTGTAAATACAGGAAAGCAGGAAAGAAAACACAGTCCAGAAACACCCCATTCCAACTGTGGACTTTATTAACCTGCTGGCTTTTGAAACTGAGCAGATAAACATGGTAACTGAAATCTTTCTGAGTAAAGCTGCATTCACAGATAAGGGACTACAAACTATAAAAAGTTTATGTGCTATTTAGTCTCTGAAACGAGCTAACAACTAAAAATGTCACGTTACACCTGTAAAAAATATTCTTTCCCCAACTAGTCATAAAGTAGATAAATAACAAGACTCTACTGTATAGCATAGAACTGTGCAATATTTTGTGATAATCTGTATGGGAAAATAATCTGAAAACTATATATATGTAATTACATATATATATAAAACTATATGTATATATCTGAATCACTTTGCTGTACACCTGAAACTAACACAACATTGTAAATCAATTACACTGCAATTGTTAAAAAAGCCAAGAAATAAATTATTCCCTGTCATCATAAACCCCAACTAACACAAACAGATTAATCATTCATGTTATTGTAATACTGTAATAGCAATGAATGTTATTAGCAACCAATAACATTTTCGTGTGTGGGGAGACCAATCTTTAACAGGAGCAGAAAAATCTTTCAGAAATCAATTAACCCCCACATTCACCAGCAGAGCAGTTCTAACCCCAAGAGCATGATTCAAAGTAACAGGGCACAGTGAGCAGTACTGAAGAGGGAGGGAAAGACAGCCACGAACACACGATGCTTACTTGCTGGCATGGCGACAACGAAGGCTTTGGAATGAGGCCCCAGTCCTCTTCTGTTTGCGGCCCGGATTTTGAAAAGATAGCGTTCCCCAGGCTGCAGACCATCCACGAGGGCAGAGGTTGTCTCTCCAGGATAGGTGAGGGACTTTGCTCCGAAGGGTTTGAGAGCCGGGGCGTATGAAAGAATGTATTCTGAAATGATTTGGCAGATTGTTGGAAGGAGGAAACTGAAAACAGTCCTGAGTCCAGCAGACAGACTGTATGGGCAGGATGAATTAGAACGTGCATTACTAAAATTCATACTCTAGCGATGCCCGCCAAGTCAGCAGCTGGAGCATAAAGACACAGCAGGAGGTGAGCGAGCAGCTCGGGCTACCAGACAGGCCTGCGGAGTTGATTCGCTGGCAAGTTTCCATTCACAGCGAACGAAGCATATGGACCCCAGGAGGCCAGGCTTGATATAATTTACCAAAAATATTTACACTGTGTTTGGGTTTTTTCTTCCTTCTGCTTACTTACTAATTTACGACGACAGACTATATCCAGAAGAGAAGAAACCACAGGATACGAGAATGGCAGCTTCTAGGAACAGATGCTGTAGAGCTGCCGACACCTGTGTGAGTTTCATTTTAATTATCTGGATTATTGGTATCTGTACATGAAGCCAGATCAATTCCATATGGGGAACACACTTTCACTTCTGGAGGAATTATAGAAGTTCTAGAGATATTCAGAGGAGGATTTTTCACAGCACTTAAAACTGGGAGAAAAAGTTGCTGAGTCGTAGATTAATGTGATGTCTGAGGTTCCCATCCATGATTGGCTAGAGCTACACACAGAGAATGCCCTGGACCTTTGAAAATCACAGCAAATTCAGTCCGACGAACGAATATATCTCTATGCTAGAAATACTGCAACAGAAGGAAGCCACATTTTAAAGCAAACCTTCACCCTCAACTAAAAACCATCATGCCAATTTTCCTGCCAGTGAACTCAAGATTTGCAAAACTTATCAAATTAATATCAGTAGGCATTAACCAAAAAAAAATAAGCTGAATGACAGAAGGACCAAGTAATTATCATATTTCCTAGGGGAGCATGGTTCTTTTCCCTAAGATCCCAATCTTTTGTTTGGGTTTGGTTTGTTTCTCCTAAGAGCTAATCTTTAAAAAGCACATTAATTAAAAAACTTTCAACCAAAAATGCTTTTGCAGCATTTTCTGAAGAAAAAACAAAAAAAACCCTAACCCCAGCATTCTTTTCCTGTTGCAAATGAACAAACTAGTCATTTGTGGTGGTCAAAAGTAAGAATTAGAAGAACCCACTTTCTATAAAATTTGGTAATGCAGATTTTTTTTTATGGATTCGATGCATCTGGAAAAAATTTAACCATGTCAAAGTATATTCTTCTATAATGTTTTATATTTCTCAGACGTAAAAAGATGCCCCAGGAGATCTGTGAATTTGCAATCCCACTGTGACAGCTTTAGGTTAGTGAGGAATGTGAGTTCTTCCAGACTTAAAAGCTCAGTAGCTGTTACTACCTCTGGCAACATGTAACTGACTACCAGGAGTTTCTTTTGCCCAAAAATTATAAATAGAAACAAAGATGTGAGAGAGGAAAAGAAAAAGTAGCATAGTTACAAGGTCACTAAAGGAGCAATAATTGACTTTTTTATATAACTAAAAAGATAGTCAGCTAAAACATCTTTATTCAATTTTCAGAAGCCTTTTCAGCATCATGACAATAAAAGAGAAGCCAATGTTCAAACTGTCATAAGAAGAAGGACTAAAAGGGGCCAACTATTTCTTCTCTTCATTTGTTTCTGATTTATTCCCCTGAAAAAAATCAGCAAGGATAGTACAGGATATTCTTTTAAAATCTGGGGAATGAGAAAGCATTACATTTAGCAAATATTATAAGTTCTACTGTTCCGTGAAAAGAGATTCTTATAGGTCAGCAAATATGACTTCCACGGTTGAACACAAAAGAGAACCATTCCATTTTTTTCACTTAAGAAATTCTCAAGGGAGATTAGTCATAATTTTCTGAATTTCCTTAAGCTTACACAAACTTTTCATATTAAGCTTAAAGTTTTCTTCCAAAAGTCAAGCACCAATAAAAAAAAAGTGTCCTTAGAATACATATGGAAGTTCCCAGGCTAGGGGATGAATCAGAGACGTAGCTGAAGGCCTGCACCACAGCCACAGCAACGCTGGCTCCAAGCCTCATCTGTGACCTATGCAACAGCTTGCAACAAAGCTGGATCCTTATCCCTCTGAGTGAGGCCAGGGATTGAACCTGCGTCCTCACAGAGACTATGTTAGGTTCTTAACCTGCTGAGCCACAACAGGAACTCCTAGAATACAGCTGTGTAGGCAATGTTGAGAGAAAAACAACACCATCCTTTTCAATATCTCCAAATAGACTTCTGAAAGGTTCTTGAATATTTTTGCATTAAAGAGAACTTACTTGTGCTTTTATTTTATATCCTCAACAGACTATTTTAAAATGTGACTAGTTGTGAATAGTTTATTCTATTTAGATTTTTTTTTAATCTACACTGTTTTTTCTATTTAAAGGTCATATTTTCCTCAACCCAAAAAAAAAAAAAAAATTTAATTGTTCAAAATGCTGACACATGGGAAAAAAACCTATTTAAAATTTGATTTTTATTACTTGACTTTCAAGCCTATTAAATATGTATAGTTCCCCATTCAAGACATTTACAGTCTCATGGGGTTCCCGCTCACTCCTACCGGCCCAATGAAAAGACCCATAGCATGAAAAACAAGGTGTCATTTGGGTGGGTTGGCGGCTATTATCTCACACCCATCCGATGAAAAACATTCCTCCTGCCAGCAGCAGCAAAATCCCCGCATGCAAGCAAGATGAAAAAAAGTCATCTTCATGACTGCCTGGATCTGACAATGAAAACCCTGCATGAAATATGCTACTCCGTTGGGTTAGCACCCCTTATACGTATGTTGCTTCCCTGTTGCTTTTACAGTGACCAAGCCTGTGATGAGAACTGGAGTGTATCAGGGTCAATGTCCACGGCTCTCTTTGGGGTATTTCACTCCCACACGCACCTTATCTTTACGTAACAAGGTTCCTACCTTTCACTTTCCCCTCGGTCTCAGGCAGTGCATCCCAAGCTACAGTGACAGCTGTCGGTTTGCCATTGACTGGCCAGACCTTTAAGTTTTCAGGAGCTGTGGTGGGAGCTACAAAGGACAAGGATCCAAGGTTTAAAAATGCCCTTATGGATATTCTAAAAGCAAACAACATATGGTCCCCCATGCACATTTTTCACGGAAGAGCTACTGTATTCCTTTTTATCACACACGAGAGAATCTTCCCCACTTGTTCTCTGGGTATAGAGTGATTTCTGTCAGTTTTACCAACTCACAGAGTGAGGTTGGACATATCTAGGCACAGGCTTTTAGGAATTCAGACTCTCGCTTGTTGCTGAATAGTGAAATGTACAAAGGAGGTTAGAATCCAGTTGCAACTCCTTTGGAACAAAGTTTTAAAAGACACAGTTTAAAAGAAAACAACGGCAGCCTTGCATATCGGCCCTGTTTCTCCTCCAGACTCAAACACAACCTCAGCCTTGAGAAAGAAGGGTCTCTCCTGTGCAAGGGAGCCATGGACATGCACAGCGGGAGATTATGGAGGTGCCCCGTGGTTTTAATGTGCTCCGCATGTCAGAATAACATGCTCACAAAAACAGCCAGTGGGGGATAAAACATGGACCCAAGGAAACTTCTTTGTGTTCATACACAGAAGAATACTTCTGAGATGTAGGGTTAACGTTGCTTTAAAAAATGCCTCTGCTGGCCTTTACCACTACTGGCTTCTTAAACGGTCTTTAAATCTTTTTCTAGGGCTAATTCCCAGGGTGAAAGTCCAAAGGCCATTTGGAATACAGACCAGATTCGGGTGTTCTCTGGAAGACAGATGTACTCCATTTGCCATCCCTTTCGCCCTGCGAAATGCGCACTGCAAACTCATACATGGTGTCTGGGATCAGGCTCTCGACCAGCACGCGTCTGTTGGAGATCTGCTTGTAGTCCCACCGCGCCGACTCCCCCTTCTCTCGGTAGCGCACTGTGTACTGTCTGGAAGAAAAACACAAGGCCACAACACACCTCGCTGACCGACCACTTCTCTGCGGCCGGACGCTGGATTCCTTGGTGCTTTCCCCTTCCCCGTGATGACTTTCGGGGCTAAGAGGAGAAAATTCCAGGCTTTGGATTTCGTTATTGGTTCAAAGAATCTACTTAAGTTCCAAGAAGAGGGGCCTAAAGTAGCCCGGAAAAGATGGAGCTTGGTATCTTGTCGACACCAAAAGGTTTTCTTGTTTAAAAGATCAAGCAAAGATGAAAAGGAAGGGCTAGAAGGGAGACCGTTGCCTTATTTTGTTTTGTTTTTGTCTTTTTAGGGCCACATCCGTGGCATATGGAGGGTCCCAGGCTAGAGGTCGAACTGGATCTGTAGCTGCCAGCCGACACCACAGCCACAGCAATGCCAGATCCGATCACTTTCTAAAATATATTCACTTCTCCTGGTTGCAAATAGATTCAAAAATTAACACGCAATGACTAGACCACCCAATCTTTGGCTTCCTCTTGGCTGTATACACTACTTAGTCGTTTAACACACAACATTTTTATGACTGTATTAATCTCCCTCTAACTAGAAAGGGCATCCGCCAGTGGCCTTTTTAGCACAAAAATTACTTTAACCTTAGGACTGGTTTTTCTTTTGTTGCTGTTGCAAATGAATGCAGAAACCAAACTGGCATAAAGTCACAGCTCCTTAAAATACAGCACCTGTTGTTCTGCACAGATGAGCTGGACAGGAAGCAATTCAGTGTTTGAAGACTGTGTGCAGGGCCTTAGACAAACGCCTGCCCCTCTCTATAGGCCCCTCCTGCTGCCACTTGTCCCAGGTAACAGGAAGATACTAAGACTCCCCCCAGGAGTGAACACATCCTCTGGGAATGAACAGAACATTCGTTCGATAAAGCAAAACAGAAATGGGGGCAAAAAAAAAGATAACACAATCCAGGAAAATTCCAGGCACAAGACAAGACTCCAGACCAATGAGACGTGTGTCTCGCACGAGAGGCCAACGTGTGGGCAACAGGCAGCGAGGTGGTCACAGAGTGGTCTACGCGTCAGCTGCAAAACCACTCACATACATCAGCAAACGCAACCATGCAAATAAATACACGGCTCTTCGGGGCCAGGAAAACTACAACTCTCATACGTAAAATAAAGCCAAAGAAGGAAGGAAAAGTACCTGGATGCAACAACTTTCTTTTGTTTTTCCAAAGCAGGGTCCACCCAGGCCACCAGCACAGACTGTGACGACATAACTCGGACGTTGATGTCCTCGGGCACGCCCAGGTCATCCTCTTCTGCAATGACAAGAGTGCACGTGGCAAGACCCTCCCCAACCACAGGCTCTGCCCTGGGACCCACTGGTCCCCAGAGTTTATGTTTTAAATTGCTTGTGCTCGATGTAGATGAAATGAAGTGAACAGAAAGTCCAGTGGTTATCTGATTGGTCAATGCAGAAAAACACAAATCTCTACTCTTCCTCTTCTTAAGCACACTCTAAGCGGCCCAACCCAGTCGATCTAAGCACAGTAGCACAAAAGGAGGTGATGTGCCTTGGTCAGAGATACTCCAAATCTTTCAGCATTTTCTTAATGTACACTGCAAGTTTCTGGAAAGTGATACAATTTTTACAGGAAGCAAAAGTTTAGGGGAAGCAAAGCTCAATTCAGAGCATTTTCTAGGCAATTCGGGCATGAAATAAGAATTCTGGTTCGACAACTGCACAAGTCACATGGAGTCCTATGTCCTCCCAACTTAGAATATGTGATTCCAAGAATAAAATTAATATTCAGATAGAAAAGAGAATTTAGTTTGTCAGTTTCCAATGGAACACATGAAAGTCACAAAGCTTAGAGTTTTTGTTCAGCCTCTAACACTGAGAGTCACAAGATGTCTTCAGTTTTGCTTTTTAGTCTCCTAGAGGTTTTTGCTTTGTTTTTTTTTTTTTTGTTGTTGTCGTTTTTCTTTTCACCTATCAGGGACGATGTTTCAAAAGCATGTGGCTTTCACTACAAGCAGGAGAAGGTAGAAATATGAAGCCTGTTAGGAAAATGATACAAGGACTTCTGGAGCAGCAATTAATGAATAATAAGAGAAACATCATAGATGTGGGACTTATAATAATAATTATCAATGTAAAAGTATCATATAGGTAAATGTATATAATAACAACAATAATATATAATTCGAATTGTGAATTCATGAAAACAACTATGCTATAGGTTGCCTCTTTAAATTAAGGCACCTGATCCAGAGAAGGTATATATCATTTGTCACTGTAGGATTGATATAAAACATATCTGTGAATGGATGTGGAAAAAAGTATCCCTTAGGAAGTGGCCAATGATGAGGCTATCAGCAAGCCACTATTACATCTTTTCTCGCTCTTCTCAATGCCATTTTTAGGCAATTTTAGTAAAATTTGCCTGCATACCCTGTCTGCTGCCCCCTCCACACCTACCCTTCTTTGTCTCTCCTTGTTCCCAGTCTATCACCAAGGACAACGTACATCTGCATCACACGGTGCCTTTAAATGGATTAAGCGCTTGGCACTGCTGTCATGGCACATCTGAAGCCATTTAAAATAGGCAGAGATAGATTTCATCCCAAGAACACTGCTAGCCTCTGAGTATAACAGAAAGACACATGCCAATTCAGCCCTGCTGTTTCCTTTCCTACTCCGTAAAAGTCACGTACTTCGTCGCCCAGGTAGCATCATTGGGAAACAAGGCATTTGACTGTGGCTGGACCAGACGCATCCTCAAAGACATACCTGAAATCTTCCGCTTCGTCAGGGCAGCCCTGTAGACGGGCTGACTCTGCCCCCGGGAGTTCATGGACTGCAGGGAGACCACGTACACCGACTCAGAGGCTGCGGACCAACGAGCAGGGGATGAGATTCTGCAGCTGGTTTTCTGGACAGCACATCCCTGCTTGTCGGTGTGCCCGCCCCTCACCTCCTTCCCCTCTCCCTCTCTTGGGCTTCCCAGGTTACTCAAGACAACCTAAGGTGAGACCAAGAACTGTAGGAACGAAACTCAAGAAGAACACTATGATGTTGGGAAATGTGGAAGTGATTTTTACCTACAATTCCTGGGGGGGGGGATGGGTTTTTCTCTCATTAGCATCCAAGAAAGATGAACCATGTTTACAAAAGAAAAGAATAATATATTTGCCCACATTAATTCCCCCACTTTTTACCTCCAAAATAGAGAGAAGGGGGTGCCTCTGGTTTTATGTGTCATCAAAAAGGAGAGAGGCAAGAACAGCCAGTGTCCCAGGCCAGCAACCCCGGGCGGGATGCTGTGCTCTTTGAACTAGGATCTTCAGAACGGGATCTCTGAAGATTAGCTAAGAGCAAGTGGAGGAATTTCAGCTTATCCTTTATTTCTGGATTGTTCTTTCAGATAATCACCTCCACCCCCCAAATTGTGTATGGGGCCCCTGAATACCCAACTTAAACTAAGCTTGAAACAACACTTGGGAACAAATTACAACAATGAACTAGAACATCTCTCAAGTACTAGGGAATCACAGAGTCTGAGCCCCGGGCGAAACCTTGGCTATCTTCCAATCTGACTTCCTTATTTTACAAATAAGGACAGAAAGCCATAAAAATGGATGGACTTGGCCAAGGTCACACCCCTAAGATGGGCTCATAATTTCCCCTAAATCTAAGGTTGGTGATGCCTAACTCCAGGCTCTATCAGCCTAGTTTCCTATAGTAGCCTTGAGCAATTCAAAAATAAAAGCGAGGTAACCTGACATACTTCTAAGGCAGAGTTATGTCATCAAGTAATACCTGAGCACATTAATAAGGCAGCACTAAAATCCTAAAGGAAACTTCTAACACTGGTGTCCTGTCTGGAGGAATTGCAAACTGCCATAGGACAATGGGAAAATAAACCTGTTGGTTTTACAAACAGCATGTCAAGTTAAACATAAAAGGAGACCTGTGTTCAAGAAACTCATACAGAGAGCCCTGTTTATGTAAAGTGAACTTCTCTAGACCAATCAGCTTTCACGGGAAGGGATAACACCTGACAACCTGTGCGCGCGCACGCACGCGCGCTCTCTCTCTCTCTCTCTCTCTCCATAGCTAGCTAGCTAGCTAGATCTATAAATAGATAGATAGATCTATAGAAAAGTATATAGATCTATAGCTACGTAGATAGATCTATACAGACAGACACATCGATCTATAGGTAGATAGATCTATAGATAGGTAGATAGATGGATAGATCTATATGTCGATAGATAGACAGACAGACACATAGGGCAGGTGAAATTCACACTGGGACATGAGTCCATTTTTTAGCTAAGGCTCTCGCATCTTATCCCATCAGAGAATTTTGAAATGTATGTTTTATAAAAGGGAAGAATCAAGCTTGTAACACTTGGATTCACAGAACACGAGACAAACCTTCTCAACATCAGAGCCCCTTCAGATCTGCTCATTTCTTAGTGCTTCTGACAAGCACCCCAAACATCAACAATCACAACAAGAAAAACCCTCTGTCATTCAGCCTCGCAATGCAGGAACATATATAAACAACTAAATGTGAAAAGCAGTGGCTCCTCATTTATCAAGAACCACCAAGAAAAGAATGATTTCCCACAACTGACTCATTTGCAATGTGTTTCTTAAAGTTCTTGGGTTTTCCGAATGCCCAGCTTCTTGATTTGCTCTACTTTCCAAGTCACCATGGCCCAAGGTGAACTTGAAGGGACCGTATGTGCTGCAGTAAGACAGCATCCCAGCCCTGGCACCCTGCATCCTGGCTGCCTCCTGAGCATCCTGGCTGCTGAGACCCTGGCAACTCTCCTCCTGGTTCTCTCTCTCCCTTCCTCTGCCTCTTCCATCACATCTCTCGTCTCAGTTCTCATCACCTGCCCATCCCTCTCGTGTCTGAGAGAAGATCTTACCTTTCATAACCAAGCAGGCACCTGGGGCCCCTCTGGCTGCTCATCTGCGACCTGTGCACGTCGCTCAGACCTCCTCCCGCTCTCCGCCCTCCTCTGTGCTTCGCCTGTGGCCTGCCTCTCTTCTCCATCTGCAGCCCACATCACGTGTGCTGGGAGCCAGGCCACGCCTGACCACCACACACAGGAGTCCCGGGGGGACCGGCAAATCACACCCTCTTCCAAGCCTGAACACTAGCCCATTCAGGAAGCAACACAAGAAGAAGCTGTGGGGCCCAAAATATCTACTGTGGCTACAGACTAAACTGGAGAACACAGGGCAAGAGGTCAGGCCTCAAACCAAGCAACCTGGCACATCATCTAAGACTGACCCCAGCGTCGGGCAGACCCTGCTGCCCCAGCAGCCCAGGCCCTCACCACTCAGGCACAGAGGAGCAGAGCAGGATGCGTTCTCTGCAGCCCAGCATCCCCCAGAGGCCAGAGCAATGGGCTATGCCACGCTTCCCCAGTGCCTCCTGCCAAACTCATCAAGCAGAGGAGGGGTTACATGAAGGGAGAGAGGCAGGAGTGTGGCAGCTGCTGGCAGACTCTCCACCCCCAGGGATCATTGCTGTCCGCCTGGAGCATGGCCCATGTCCACTGTCCCTGCCTGTAGATGAGCAAGACCAGCAGAGGTCAGGCCTCAAGCCAAGCAACCAAGCTCATCATCTCTCCCGGTCACAGCTAATGTCCCCTCGCCCTCCACAGCTGCCTCTTTCACCCACTGTGGGTTTGCAAAGAGGGGGGAGGGGAGGCTTGACCAGCTGCCCCCACATTTCATCTCAAGGGGACCAGTGTCCTAGGATCTAGGATGAAGCTTCAAGAGCAAAAGGATGGGAGTTCCCATAGTGGCGCAGCAGTAAACCAACCCAACTAGGATCCAGGAGGATGTGAGTTCCATCCCTGGCTTTGCTCCGTGGGTCAAGGATCCAGCATTGACATGAGCTGTAGTGTAGGTGGCAGAAGCAGCTCAGATCTAGTTGCTGTGGCTGTGGTATGGGCAGGCAGCTGTAGCTCCGACTGGACCCCTAGCCTGGGAACTTCCATGTGCTCAGGTGCGGCCCTAAAAAGAAAAAAAAAAAAAAAAAAGAGCAAAAGGATGAATGCAGAGCCAGGATGGGAAAAACATCAGCCGCCACCACCCCATCCCCCCACATTCAGAAGCAGCAGCTGGGTCAAGGGATCAGCCATTGGATCCAGAAGCCGCTGATGGGCACTGGGGCGCGAACGGAGGGCGGGACGAAAAGTAAATCGCTGATTAATTTTAATGCCCAGAAAATGAACAATACAGCTGAAATACAATGTTCCGTCACCGAAGAGCTTCGATTCACTGAACTGATCGCGGAGAGCATTCAAACATCAAACAGCGATGAACATGAAACTCACCCAGCTTTTTAATTTCGTGTGTTCGCTCATCTCTTGTAAGCGGAACGTAGTTCATCCTCCGGCCACTCTCCCCGTAGCCCAGAAGGAACCCCCGCGACCTGCGTGGACTCTTGGCTCCAGACATGCGCGGCGCCTTCCACGCCACGGACAGCCGGTCGTCGGAGGATCGGACTCGGACCCGCAAGGGCTTGTTGGGCACGTCCTTTTCTTAAAGAGGACACGACACAGAAAGCGTGAAACAGCACAGCCCCCAGCTCACCATCGAGGACGGAAAGCGGGTCCCAGACGGAACCGCTACCATTAGCAGCTGGGCTGAAACTGCTATCTTTAGTCACCAGTTCTAGAAAGAACATTTCCCCCCGTGGGTATCACCCCTCCGTGTACCCATTCTTCCCCGCATTTCAGACCGAGGGCCCAAGGACCTAAAGTGAAAACATACCGTGTTTCTTAGAAACCGCCAGAAATCTTAGATGCTGTACAAGGTTCCTTTTCATCTATTTCCTCTTGCGCCCTTAAAGCCACAACTGTATATCCTCTGGTGGAACTGAAAGGTCAGTGTAAACCATAGCAAAGACACTTATATGCTATTTTTAACTGTCCCCTGGAAGCTTTTCCAGTATGAGTTTGGGAAAAAAAGAAAAGAAAAGAAAAGAAAAGAAAAGGACTTTCCTTGTCTTTATGTTGAATCACTGAGAGCTAAATACCATCTTCTGCTTTTGATCTTAAATTTTCTTTTCTTTTCTTTTTTTTTTTTTTTTTTTTTTTTTGTCTTTTTGCCATTTCTTGGGCCGCTCCCGCGGCATATGGAGGTTCCCAGGCTAGGGGTCGAATCGGAGCTGTAGCTGCCAGCCTATGCCAGAGCCACAGCAACGCGGGATCCGAGCCACATCTGCGACCTACACCACAGCTCTTGGCAACACCGGATCCCCAACCCTCTGAGCAAGGGCAGGGATGGAACCCGCAACCTCATGGTTCCTAGTCAGATTCGTTAACCACTGCGGCACGACGGGAACTCCCTGATCTTAAATTTTCTTATGTGTCCTTCAGACAAGCCCTGCTGCTACCTCCAGGGTCTGCTGTTGCCTTCCTGCTAAGCTAATCTGTTTCAAGAAATCCCCTTAGTAAATTCATCAATCTCTAGAGTCACTCTCACTGTCAACATTCTCGAACCAAGCCATGAGCGTGGTCAATACTCAGTGTTCCAAGTTCTGCTTTTACATCAGGGGCTGATAAGTTTGGGAATAAGAGCTATAAACTGTGATGACGCCACTACCTGGTCTGGACAGTGGGCCACAATCCAGCCCTCTTTGAGGATCCAGTTACCTGGATGTGCGTCTCCAGGTGTGTGTCTCCCGTGTTGTGTAAGCCAAGTACTTCCCAGGCACGCTTCCTCCACCATCCACCAACCACATCATCAATTCAGACTAATTTTATTAGACTGGAAAATTCCCACGTAAGCTAATATTTCAACACTATATAGCACAATAAATAATTAATCACTGGAGATAGTTATTCCAAAAAGCCTGGCTCCAAGGAATCAAACTAAAAGGAATGTCTTGTATCTTAGCTGGCATTACCCACTTAGTCATTGGGCACCTGCATTCCTAAAGGCTGATAAGAGAAGAGCACATAATGGCTCAACAAATATTTTCCCCAATCCAAAAGTAGTGATTTTATTGAGATTTTCTGTGTTTTATCCAATAGGGTAGTAAATGAACTAATTATATAAAAACCTTTGTTATAAAAAAACTTTGTTGTGCATTCTAGTAATGTGAGTATAGCCACTTCCATTGAGGTTATACTAAACTGATTTCAGTTTTATTCCAAGTTTGGAGGTGGGCTCTTATGCCAACATCTAGCCTCTATAAAAATTAGAGGAATTATGCAAATGAAAAATAGGCTCATCTCTACGTTTCAGAAGAAAATAATCTGCCCACCTCACATCTGTCAGAATGGCCATCATTAAAAAGGCTATAAATAGTAAATGCTGGAGAGGATGTGGAGAAAAGCAAACACCCCCCCCCCCCGTTGGTGGGAACGCCATTGGGGCAGCCACTACGGAGAATAGGATGGAGGTTTCTTTAAAAACTAAAAACAGAGTTGCCGTAAGATCTAACAATCACACTCCTGGGCATATATCTGGAGAAAACTCTAATTCATAAAGATACATACACCCCAAGTTTCACTGCAGCACTACTTAGAATGGCCAAGACAGGGAATCGACCCAAACGTCCATCAACAGATGAATGGATAAAGAAGATGTGGTACATACACATACACATACAATGGAACATGACTCAGCCATAAAAAAGGAAGGAAATAATGCCATTCGGCAACACGAATGGGCCTAAAGATTATCATACTCAGCGAAGGCAGTCAGAGGAAGACAAATATCACATGGTATCACTTATATGCGGAACCTTAAAAACCGATGCCAATGAACTGGTTTATAAAACAGAAATAGACTCTCAGAGAAAACAAACTTATGGTTACTGAAGAGGATGGTGGGTTGGGGGTGGGAACTAAGTGAGGGGTTTGGAATTAAGAGATACGCACTACTTTATATAAAATAGATAAACAACAAGGACCTACAGTATAGCAGAGAGGGAACTCTATTCAATATCTTGTAATAACATATAATGGAAAAGAACCTGAAAAGGATAGATTACACACACACACACATATGTACACACACACACGTGGGTGAGTATATACACAAATACACATAAAACTGAATCACTTTGCTGTACATCTGAAACTAACCCAACATTGTAAATTAACTATACCTCAATTTAAAAAAAAAAAAGAATTTACCAAAAGTGTTCACTACTAATAGCCCAACTCATTAATGGTACAGCATTGATTAAGCATCAACTGAGTTCCTGTATTAATCCCATGAGTTGATAAATTCCATGAGTTCCTACATTAATCCTATGAGTTGACTTTTCTCACGAGTTCCCGGGGGGGGGCCCCTCTTGCTTCATACTCATAACTATGTGACACGATGTTTCTAGAAAGATCCAGGCTGCCAAATCTTGTTTAGTGTGTGAGTTACCTGTGGGTGACTGGCAACATGAATTTTTTTTTTTTTTTTTTTTTTTTTTGTCTTTTTGCCATTTCTTGGGCCGCTCCCACAGGCATATGGAGGTTCCCAGGCTAGGGGTCGAATCGGAGCTGGAGCCACCGGCCTACGCCAGAGCCACAGCAAGGCGGGATCCGAGCCGCATCTGCAACCTACACCACAGCTCACGGCAACGCCGGATCGTTAACCCACTGAGCAAGGGCAGGGATCGAACCCGCAACCTCACGGTTCCTCGTCGGATTCGTTAACCACTGCGCCACGACGGGAACTCCGCCACATGAATTTCTTCAACAGCCTGTGTCACTGCTGAACAGGCTTTGTGTGGGGCTAGGGTAAGAATATTTTTTAATAAATGAGGGAAATATTCTTGCAAAAAAACGACGTATGAAAAGCAAAATCTGGATAAGGAGCTGCATGTTTAGTCTCGATGAAGCTCTGGTTGGGTGTTTAAAGTCAGCACATTTTTGGAGGACTTCATCAGAACAAAACACATAATCAAGTTTACCTTTTCAGGAACAGTGTTGGTGTCATTTCCGGATTGATGCAAAGTTATGAAATAAACTTTACCTGAGCCATAAGCGGGGGAACAGGGGTCGAGAGAGGACACTTTAAAGGGAGCCAGAAACTTGGCTTCAGCCTCTTTCCATCCTTTAAGTCATAAGTTTACTCTACGGGCCTCCAATACAAGCCTTCCCCATCCAAAAAACCCGCTTTTACGGAAGCCCCTCTC
Organism: Sus scrofa; assembly: GCF_054392235.1. Lineage (NCBI taxonomy): Eukaryota > Metazoa > Chordata > Mammalia > Artiodactyla > Suidae > Sus > Sus scrofa. Next base: position 8,090,944 of record NC_139383.1, read on the forward strand.
ATGAGCGATGCCACGGCCTCTCGGAGGCGCACCCCCTGAGGCTGGTGTGTGGTTTCGGGTGTCCAGCTTTGGGAAGGGCCAGGGATATGTTTGAAAAAGCTATAGGTGCAGATGGTCTCTGCTGTCAAAACACGAGGCTTATTTTACGTTAGGGAAAAGCTCAAACCTCCTCAAGGGAACCTTAGCACTGAGAGGCTGAGAAAGGACTTCTGTTCAAGCTGCCACAGGCCATTTGCACCGCTTCTCCTCCCGGGTGAGACGGGCAGGTGTCCCCCCACCCACGCGCCGGCCGCAGTCTGTCTGTCTGTTCCCCCGGGGGCAGTAGTGTGCGTGCTGGGTGTCCACCCGCTCTCATCCCCTTGCATGGCCTCAGGACTGCCCTCCACAGCTCCTGGTCTACAGCCCCGCGTGACACCACTGCAGAAAGCCACACATCAGCACAGGAGTTCTGGAAAGACCTCCCGCAAGACGGGCAAACCCACCAAACACATGCACAAACATCTCACAGGAGTCAGCTCAAAAGCAGATTACGCCACAGAAATGGCCTTCCCCTCTCTGTGGTTCTGCCTCGGTCCTGGGACCCGCCCAGCCTCCTTCTCACAGTGGAAACAGAGTTTGTGGGGAGCGCTGGTACCGCAGGACCGTGGGGAGGCCTGGAGGGCTGTGCTCCAGGACAAACAGCCCCTGACACTCAATAGCACACTTGTGAAAACAACACTCACAAGGAAAAGACCACTGGAATTTCCTCAAGTGACAGGAAGAAGAAGGGGTGGGTTCCAAGGACAAGGAGCTCGGTCTCGGATGGCACACATTTTTGCCTGCGGTCCTGACCCACGCCAGGCCAGGCCAAGCCACCAAACGTCCCCCAGCCTGTATGAGCTTTCCCCCAGGGCTCCAGGCGGCTGTCTAACCCTCCGCACCAGGGGTCGAGAACGAGGCCAGGCCTGCTACACAAGCTTCGGGAACAGGCTGAGGCTAGTCCTTAGCACCAACCACGCTGCCTGCACCATGCAGACTGTACAGGTTGTCACACGCTCTCAAGGGGTCTATTTTAACGGTCCTTCCAACATTTCCCAGGTAAGCAGGAGCCACGTCATAGTGCCTCTGAGAAAAGTAACCTTCAAAAGGTGAAATAACTGACCGTAGGCCACACAGCAAAGTGCCAAGAAGTGACCTGAACTCAGCCACTCTGAGGCCAAGTTCTGTTCTCGTCCAACCAGCAATCCTCCATGTACGCCCGCCCCTCTCCATCTGCATCCCACCAACCACCCAACCTCTTCTGCGAATGAGAGTGAAACCAGGCTTCTGAGCTGGACAGGCCCCTTCCAGCTGAGCATAACGCCTTGCACAGCAGGCATGACAGTGGCATGGCTGGGGCGGGGGGCAGTGTTAATGGACCGGATGGAATACTGGGCAGGCAGCTGATGAACCAGAGAAGGCCTCTCCCCCACATCTGTCCTGGACAACTGTCCCCAGACAGCACGGAAGCCGCTGACTCTGAAACCAGAGTGAAACGGGAATGGCATCCCCTCTACCTTTTAAATCTCCAAGTTTACGAAAGCCAGCCAAAATACAAAATAAAATGTAAAAGTAAGCTTTGATTTTAGAATAGCGTTAGATTTACTGAAAAATAGCGCAGAGAGGTCCCCTGTACCCCACAGCCAGTTTTCCCTGGTGCATTAATGTGGTACATTTGTTACAATGAATAAATCAACATTGCTACATCCATATCAAGGCCCAGATGGGGTCCTGCTGTACAGCACAGGGAACTATGGCCAATCTCTTGGAATAGAACATATGGAAGATAATATGAAAAAAGCATGCATATGTATATATACATATATGACTGGGTCACTGCTGTGTAGCAGAAGTTGGCACAACACTGTAAATCGACTATAATTTTAAAAACAGAAAATTCAAACACAATTTTTTCTAAGTATTTTGCACATTTACTTTCTTGAAAAAGTTCCCATTGTGGCTCATCGGGTTAAGAACCCAACAGTCTCTGTGAGGATGCGTGTTCGATCCCTGGCCTCGTTCAGGGGGTTAAGGATCCACTGTTGCCATGAGCTGTGGTGTAGGGTGCAGGTGAGGCTCGATCTGGCGTTGCGGTGGCTGTGGCGCAGACCTCAGCTGATTCGACCCCTAGCCTGGGAACTTCCATATGCTGCAGGTGTGTCCATTTAAAAAACAAAACAAAACAAAAAAAAAAACAGCTTTTATAGATTTTTTTATAGACCATGGGAGAGTCCCTGTGTAAGTGGATGCGCACATGAAGAAAATCTATTCATATGGTTCAAATTCACTTGCAATGAAATTATCTGTTTTCTCTAAGCCGTGTGCGATAACCTCACGGAAGCCTTCTGAAAACTTTCCAATAAATCCCTATAAGTCTTTTATCTTGAAAACAGGAAGCCCCGATTGCCAAAAGCAGTCACGTTCACATCCGCCAGGGCCGCTGAATTTTACACTTGGCAGGACACCCTCCCCCCATCGCTCTGAGTACAGCGTCATCCGTAGGTTGTGTGCAGAGCTGGTGGGTCACAGGAGACCTGCAGTGCTTCCTTACACACCGTCCACTCGGCCGGCCAGCTGGGTGAGACAATTACCACGAGGACCACAGCAAGCATCCGAAAGCCAGGCAGAGTCAGAACGCCTCTCCTGACATGGAGCCAGCTATGCAAATGGGCAGGTATTCTGAAATTGTAAGGAGTTAAAATCTGCTCTTTTCACAAAGGAAAAAAAAAAAAAAAAAAAAGCCTAAGTTTCACATGCTGCTTTGCCCTCTTACAGCTGAGTGCTAGTTAGACGTGCAGGTTCTGAACCTGCAACTGAATCTGCGTCTGCCTCCCAGTGCCTGTGTCACTTTGAGAATCCTCCCTGAAGCTCCATGTCCTCCGCTGTAACGTAATGTCTGGCACACTGGACACTAAGTAGAATCTAACCCACACAAAGCCCCTCACACCGTACGGGCATCTGTCAAGCGTGCAGTAAGTGTCTGCTGGGTCTGTGGTCGTAACAAAAACGAAATCCCTCGTCTATCAGATTCACTGGATGGGTGGGCGGCTCTCACCCAGAAAAGTGAGCAGTGGTCACGCCACAGAGCTTTCTGTGATGCCTGACACACAGTGGGCCCTGAAAATATGTGTTTCAGGGAGTTCCCGTGTGGCTCGGTGGGTTAAGGATCTGGCATTGTCACTGCTGCCGCATGGGTGCAATCCCTGGCCTGGGAACTTCCGCACACCAAGGGTGAAGCCAAAAGAGAAAATAAAATGTATTTCAAAGAACCAGATGTGGGCAAAAGAGATGGACTTACTGCCAAAGATCCTACATTGAAAACCTTCTCAAATATGAGGCTGTCTATATCCAGGTGACTTTTTCTTTCTTTCTTTTTTCTTTTTTGCATGATAAACTGAGAGTGCTTCTTCCACCCCCCAGGATTTGAGATACTCTAAAGTCCTCCTTTAATGGCCCATTTTCCTCTTTAATAAAGGACCCCTGTATGTTTAACTACAGGCTGAGTTTCTGTGTGATTGGCTGGGCCCAGCTCTTTAATGATAAAGAGAAAGGAAATCTCATGCCTTCATTTTGGAAGAGGATCTGTCAGAGCATCACTAAGCTTCACAGTCTACTGGACCCCTACCAGGTAAGGCTTTTGACAATAACCCATAGTACCCCATTTACAGATGGTGAAAGCGGGTTTCGGGAAGATGAAGGGAGCATCTTGAGGCCAGACAGCAGCAGGCACCGGCCTGGAACCCAAGCCTGTGGAGCCATAGCCCTGCTTCTCTCTGCCTTGTTCAGAAGCTCACAGTGGCTGCAGAGTTGGTGTCACCAGCAGCCAGGCTGTGCCTGCAGCACGGAACCTGTCTGGGAGAAGGGCCTTTGGGAACCTCACGGTCATCCCCAGTGAAGGAGGTTTTGCGGTGCCAGGAATCACCATCTGAGACTCCTGCCCCGAGAACGCCGACGTCAGAAGATGCCAGCTAAAGTCCCGAGGGCCTGGCTGCTCTCAGGGGAGGTGTGTCCATTCACTCCCCCCAGACCCACTCCTCACACAACCCCCCTTACATCGACCCGAGTTTCAGGGCCCCAGTATGGGATTAACAGATTATAAACTAATACAAGTAAAATAGATACGCAACAAGGGTTTACTGTATAGCACAAGGAACTAAACTCAATATCTTGTAATAACCTGTAGTGGAAAATAATCTGAAAAAATACACACACATACATATAAAACTGAATCACTTTGCTGTACACCCAAAACTAACACAATATCATAAATCAACTACACTTCAATTAAAAAAAAGATTATCCGAAGAGCCGAGTCTCCCCACGGCCTGGCGGCCCTGACTCACCCCGGGAAGCAGTGTGGACAGCAAGGGGAGCATGAATGTGACAAGCAACATCTCATCATCCTTCAGAGACACCAGAACACAACCCCTCAGCTGTCGCCTGGATTAGTCTATTGTTGCTGCTTCTCCACGGGTTGAGAGAAGAGAGAAGGTTTGAAAAGAAAAGGAGAAAAAAAAAAAAAAAAAAAAAAAAGAACAAGAACAAGAAACTTGATCTCCCCCGAGCCAATCAATGCCCATTACTAATAATGTTAACGATTGGGGGAGCCTTCTAGTAAGCATTTAAAATTAACTTTGCTATTTTTTTTTTTTTTCTTTTCTGGCCTCCCCACGGCATAGAGATTTCTCTGGCCAGATCTGAGCTGAAGGTGCAATTTAGCGGGGGCAACATGGGAGACTTTAACCCACTATGCCCGGCCGGGGATCAAACCTGCATCCTGGCGCTGCAGAGGCGCCGCCAATCTCACTGTGCCCACAGCGGGGTCCCCAAAACTAACTCGGAAAGCAAACAATCCTAAGTGCCTCAGTTTCAGATTTCTGCTGTCCCCTGTCCAGTTCTTCACAGGAACTCCTCTTTCTTGCTTTCCAGGATTCTGCAGGGACATTCAGGCTGCCACCAGATGAGGAAGCCAACTCCACATGGGATGTAGAAAGGGGCAGTGCACTTAGAGGCCAGCCCCGCAGGCTGGCACCAGGCTGCCAGCATCTGTGCCCCCAGACATAGTCCTCAAAATCCAGCAGGACTGTCTCAGAAACAAAGCAAATATGTCTCAACCATCCTGGGACCGCTCCCTTCCTGTTTCGTTTGGCTGTTTGTGGCACAAAAATGCTGGATCACTTTACCCCTCAACGGAGCTCCTCAAACTCTTCATCCAAATTGGTGTAACAGCAAAGAAAATGAACTTGGACCCCAGAAGCCTGGGGGCATGGCCATTTATCCATGATCTTGATTTTATTTAAAAAATTGCATTTGAATTTTGTAGATTACTCTATAACATTTGATGTTTGTTTTAAAGTCAAAAATAACATTTTAAGTGACTGGCCATCAAGCAAACACTTCCCATCGGATCTGCCTAGTTGATCTCCTGCCTCCTGGACACCTGGCAGTGCCACGTTCTCCGAGTTCTGAGAACCTAGTTTGAGAAGCCCCAAGAATGACCGGTATGTCAGCAGCTTCAGGACATCATCCAAAATGTCAATCACTGGCTCACTTTGGCCCCGGTGGTGCTGTGAGTGTCAGTGAAAACTACACCATCCATGTCCCTGCACGGGACAGAGGCGACACAGGCCAGGTCGCCCCCAGACAGAGGCCAGTGGGACATAAAGGACACAGGCAACGTCTGCACAAGTTGGCAATGAAGCCCTGCTTTGCTACAGGAGCAAGAATTCAGCGGTCCTACAACTGCATGGACCTGTCCCTTAGTACATAAGCCCTTTGAGGGATGTCTCTCCCAACGCTAAGCCAATGATCTTTCTCCACCACTGCGCAGGCAGCAAGATCTCTGCATCCTACTCAAGGCAGGCGCTCAGCTATAAGCCTGGAACAGCAATGCAGGTTGCTCAGCTGCCTGCACCAGCGCCTAGGGTGAGCCTTTCCTGGGTCAGCTCACTGGCTCCCATCCCTGGCCCAGGCCCACTGATTCCTCCAGCGGAAGGAAGGGTGGGGGGCTCCCACAGGGGGCCAACTGTAAAGGGTCCACCATGAGGGATGCGAAAGCGTGTCTTTAGAAGCATCTGCTCTGGATCCATCTGGTGGTGCTTTTATTTTCAGCGGCACTTCCTGAGGATGCATGAGGCCCAGAGAAAGCAAAGGAAGTGATAATCCTTTTCTGATCTCCTCTTCGGCTGAAACGCAGACAGCTGGCGTTTCCTTGCCAACAGCAGAGCACAGAGACAGCCTCGCGGTCGGTCAGTAGAAGCTAGGAAGAAGGGGTGCTAAATATTCTAAGGAAAATGATGCAAAGGTTTTTTTTTTTTCGGTTGGGTTTATTTTCATCTAAAGCTCTTCTGCATTCGCTTCATTCGGGAGTAGAAGGGTCAGCCGATGCAGTTTTTTCTGGTAATGAAAAACCTGGTTTTGCAGCTCAGCTATGGATTATTTCAGTTTTTTAGGGCTATCCAGCATGCCATTTGCAAACGAAAGATCCAGTTACTCTTAGCGCATAGGTCAACAGCAGAGGCAAGGAAGTGCTCTCAGGGCTGGTCTCTGCATTGGCACTACGGCCACCACTCTGCCTCTCCCTCTCTACCCGCACCCCATCCTGCCCTCATTGTCACTCAGACAACAAGAGAAGCCGGTGACAGATACGCAGTCAGAAAGCAGCATCCAGCCCCCAAGAAGAGACGCTGGCCCCATCGAGGTGTTTGGTTTGTCTGCAGGTCCCCCTAGGACGTGAAGGCCAGGTGAGCTGACATTTCATTCAAGGCCACACGTGGGGACCGTTCCTCTCTCCAGCTTTCCACAGCCCCTGCCCCGCCCCCTTGAAGCTGCCACTCAGCACGTCATCCAAAATGTCAATCACTGGCTCACTTTGCAATAAGCACCCATCTGAGGAAAGAGCCTTGCTCCTGGTCACCTGCTTCCTAAGAGGTCACTGAAGGGAGAAATCCATGCGCAGAGATTCACACTCATCCGCGTGGATACGGAGATGAATTCTGCAAAATGTGGACGTCAGTCCTGGCGTCCGCGAAGGCTGCTCCCCGCCGCTGCCGCTTCCCCTCGGCTTGCCCCCGCTGAGTCCTCCCCACAGCACCCTCTGGCCCCCGCTGAGTCCTCCCCACGGCACCCTCGTTTGGGCTGGAACTCCTGAGTTCTTCGCGCCCACCAGAGAACTGCTGGGCTAAACGCAGTTAAACAGCTTTGCACACAAGCCCGCCTGGCCCACTTGTTATGATTAAAGAATGGGCTCTAAAGTTGGTGAAGTCTAGCGACATCCTAACGTGACAGTGGCTTTGAAACAGGCCCTCAGATCAAGGATTGGAGCCCAGGATGAATGTGGAGGGAGGGCCCTCACAGCAGGTGGATCTGACTGTGTGTTTGCAGAGCAGCCCACCTTGAAGAAGTCCAGTCCAGAGGCGTCCACGCCATTCTTCACCCAGGTCCCTTCAAGAATTCGGATCTCTGATTAAAGACAGCCCTACTCTGCGGCCGCCAAAGGGGCTGGCCCAGGCCCATCCCCAGAGGCAGTGGCTGAACAAGACCACTCATCTTGCAGAGCCCAGGCAAGGAGCCGAAGCAGGCTCCCAGTGCATTTCGCCCAACTTCCCGAGCACCTACTATGTGCCTGTCCCAGACTCTGGAGATATAAAGATGAGCAAATCTCAATGCCCTCCCCCCCGGAGCTCACCACCCAGGCCAGGAGCCAGAACTGGTTCTGCCCTGCAAATTGCACACTTAAGAAAAAAACCTAATTGGAATTCCCGTCATGGCGCATCAGAAACGAATCTGACAAGGAATGATGAGCTTGCGGGTTCGATCCCTGGCCTTGCAGGATCGAGGATGGGGTTAAGGATCCAGCGTTGCCGTGAGCTGTGGTGTGGGTCACAGACGAGGCTCGGATCTAGTGTTGCTGTGGCTGTGGTGTAGGCAGGCAGCTGTAGCTCCGATTAGACCCCTAGCCTGGGAACCTCCATATGCCACGGGTGTGGCCCTAAAAAGACAAAAAGGCGGAAAAAAAAAAAAAAAAAAAAACCTAATTAATTGCATGAGACAGCTACTGAGAAAATAATGTCACAGGCATGATTAATTCCTTGTGGGCCAGAGACTTTTTAAGTTGAAACAGTATGTGAAAAGAGGACAGGCTTTGATTCATAATTAGTTGAAACTTTGAACTGGGCTGCACTTGAAGCTCCAGCCTGGCAGCCCTCGGACCCAGTCCCAGGATGACCTGAGCTGACGGTGCCCCCGAGCGGCCGTGCCGTATGTGGTTTGTCTGCGGCTGTCCTGCGCTGGCTCCTGCACCCAGAGTCATGTTGATGCCGTGCTTCAGTTTTATGACGTTAACGCGGCCGTCTCCTTGGCTCATTTGGCAGAACTGCTGTCGTCGCACAAAGAGAAGGGGAGGGTGACGCTTCCAGCATATCGGTGGAGACAGTCCTTTCTTCTGGGCACTTGTGTGTATTCAGGCACAGCCCCAACACCCAGGCTCTACAATTCAGTGTTTCTTCCTTTACAAATATGCTCTTTGGATTTGCTGACCCAAGACACTCCAAGTAGGGTGGAGATAGATGAAGGCAAATGGCCATTTTTCAGGAACCATTCCCAAGTGCTTGCCAAACTTAGGATCCCTCATTCGAAACGCCTTCGTGTCATCAATTTGTGACATGTCAAAGCTGAAAGGAACCCCGGAACCTTAGAAGGAATCTTAGAACTCGAGAAGGTTCTAAGGAGCCCAGAGCCTTCTTGGGAAGCCTCATCATTGTACAGCTGGGAAGTCAGAGGGGCTGAGAAAAATCAGCTCTCACTGGCGGCTGAGCCTGAGCCAGGGGTGCAAGCGTGAGCAGTGACATGATGATGGTTTGAGGGATTAATGATGCTCTCAAGTCAAGAGGTTTGGGAAGACCCGGGGTCCGAAGCTTCAAGTTCCATGTCAGAAACCTTTAAAGGAACTGGCAAGAAGATGCAGCTGAAGATGGGTGCTCGTTTTGAGGATGTGCTGATGGAAAAGACCAAAAGGCAGGCTTGGGGCATCCTTCCTCGTGTCTGCAGGCATTCCCCGTGAAAGGAGTGTAGGTGAGAAGGGGAAGAGGCCGTGCTTTGGTTTTCACGGTTTCATAGTTTGTCTCGGTGTTGAATAATTTGACACCTGTTCAAATCAGCGTTTGAACCAGGTACTCTGGGGGAGGGGAGGTTCCAAGATGAACCCAACCTGAGAATGGCCTTGGGGGTCTAACCCGGCTCGTAAAGAACTTTACACGTATGAAGTGGGCCTTACAGAGATGGGGTGACAAGAACAAAGAGCTGGAGCCAGGAGAAGGGAAAGGAGCCACGAAGGCCTTGAAGTCAAGGCAGGGAGGACCCGGGAGGTCAACCCTGCTGACCTTTACCCCCAGGGGGCAGGAGGCAAGGTCACTGCCGGAAGGCGGGAGGAGGAAGACGTCTGAAGAAAGTGGCCACATTTTGTGGGAGAAAGAAAGGAGACAGGAAAGACAAGGAGAGTAATTCCAAGCAGAGCCCAGGGCCCAGATGGAGATGGAAGAGCAGCTCTAAGAAGCTGTCACCGTGCAGATCAGCTCAGCTCTGTATTTGACACCCAGGAGGCTCAGCAATGAGCATGCAGGCGGGGACACCAGACAGCAGGATGGAGGGACCTGGCGTGGCTGTGCAGACACCAGGGTGCTTGACATGCCGGCCCCCGATGAAATAAGCAAGAAATGAGCCAGAAGGAGGTGGCTTCTGGACCCTGGACCTGGGGAGGGTCCACAGCCCCACAGCCCCACTGCGTCTGAAACAAGCTTCTGGCAAATGCGGGCGCTGATGGAGCCCGAAGCCGGGGAGTCCCACAATTCCAGACGTCAGAGGGGAGCAGCTCTTTCCTAAATGACAGCAGATGACGGTGGGAAACCACTGGTGAGGCTCTCGAATGCGCCACTGTCACGGAGGATGTCACACGCTGCCAAGGACGCAGGTGTGGACCAAGTGCCTTCAAGCTCTTTGGATTCAGGGAGCAAGCTGGGGGTCAGAGGTCACTGTGATAGGACAGGGATGGCTGGACTGCAGGGGTCATGCCAGTGTTGGTTGAAAATGGCCTAGGACGGCTATGAACTCTAAGCTGAACTTTAGCCTGAGCTGTAATTTAACCGTCAAAAAAAAAAAAAAAAAAAAGTAAGCTTCATGTAAACAACATTAAAATATAATGTAAAGCTACATTACATTAAAAGATAAGAGTAAGCTACATTAAAATATAATGTAAAGAAAGTATGAAGGAGTTCCCCCAGTGGCTCAGCGGTAATGAGGATGCGGGTTTGATCCCTGGCCTCACTCAGTGGGTTAAGGATCTGGCGTTGCCATGAGCTGTGGTGTAGGTCGCAGACACAGCTCGGATCTGGTGTTGCTGTGACTGTGGTGTAGGCAGGCAGCTATAGCTCTGATTCAACCCTGGCCTGGGAACCTCCCTATACCGCAGGTGCAGCCCTAAAAAGAAAAAAAAAAGAAAGGATAAGGCATAAATCAGACTTGTATTTCAGCGCTATGTCTAGTTTGGGTTTCATAGCTTAAGGAAAAAAGCACAAAGGACTAGATTTCTTAGGAAACCACAGCTTCATTAAAAATACATGTGATTCCCACTGAGAGCTAACATTTCCCAGATGAAGAGCTCCGTGAGAGCAGGTTAGCGCCCCTCTGCATCCCTGAGAGGCTGGAAGGAGAGGTAGGCGGTGGTCCTGACCCCCGGGCCTGGCTCTGCAGATCGAGTCCCAGAAAAAAAACTAAAACAACTTCAGAAAAGTCTGCAGAGAAGCTAAAGAATAGGATTCCAATATATGAAGGGACCTGAGACACCCCTTCCCTGGGGACCAAAAAAAAAAAAAGGAGCAGGGGAGGGGGGAAGGGGGAAGAGAAATACGGGTTTACATCGCAACAGGAGAGATTTTACATTTAAATACTACCAGCACTTTCTAACAAAAAGCTGTGAGAGGAGCTGCCCAAAGAGGAAGCCAAAGCATCCACCCTAGAGCTGCACTTCTGCTTGGCTCTACCATTTCCTGAGTCCTCGGAGCGCTCACATCTGCAGGAGGGACCCGTCTGAGAATCACTCCAGTCCTGTCCGCCCCCAGGACTTCCTGCATGTCCCCCGCCTCGTGTGGCTGCACGGACAGTCCCCATGGGGCCTTAGGCTGCTGCCCCCGTCTTAGCAGCACCTCACCGGCTCCCGGACCCTGCCTCTTCCATATCGCAGGGCTCTTTGCTTTTCCGAGGATTTAGGATTATGTTACAGGCTAAATGGCTCAATTCTGTGTCTCCCCACACAAATTTGTATGTTGCAGACCCCCTCCCCGCCCCCGTTATCTCAGAATGTGACTGTGGGCTGGAGATGGTGCCTGTGGAGAGGTGATTCAGTTAAAATGAGGTTCCTAAGGTGGCCCTGACCCCTTCTGATGGTGTCCTTAGAAGAACTGGGCATCTGGAGGCCCAAAGACACAGAGGAGGCCCCAGAGGAAAGGTGAACCGAAGAGAAAGAGCCCGGGAGAAATCAGACCTCCTGAAACCCCAGTCCTGGACTTCTAGCCCCTGGACCTGGGAGGAAATACATTCCTCTTCTTGAAGGGAACCCGTTGGCAAGAGTTGGTTACCGCCTTTCTTCCTAAGTTACGGACACAGGTCACATGCATGGCGTTTTGACACGTTTACTGCCTTTTGTTCGCCTTAGAATACAGCCTTCGAGAAGGCACGTCCTTGTCTACCTTATTCACTACCGTGTCTTTGGCACCCAGAATTGTGCCTGGAAAACCACAGCTACCAAATGAATAAATTAAAAAACTCAAGTCCTATTTTTTGGCCAAGACAAGGAGGTCAGCATGGACTTCAGACAGCCACGGAGGTCTGAAATGCCAACTGAAACCACTGCTTCCAGCAGAAGCAAAGACTGAATTTTCCTCCCCTTTCAAATAAATAGGCAAAGATGGTGCGGTATTACCAGGTCAAAGCACTAGAGCCAACCCTGGGGGCCTCACACCAGGTGCAGATGCTAATGTCTGCGTTTCTAGGTCAAGGCCCTTCCTCTGAATGAAGACGCCTAGAATTCACAGTAGTACTTCTTTTGCTGAACAGGATCAGCATATATTAACCATTCCTCAGAACAATGGCATGGCACATCTTCCAGACCTTATTTGAAAAGGTACAGACGCCCAGAGTTCCCGTGGTGATGCAGCGGAAATGAATCTGACTAGGAACCAGGAGGTTGTGGGTTCGATCCCTGGCCTCGCTCAGTGGAATCCCGCATTGCTGTGGCTGTGGTATAGGGTGGTACCTATACCACACCTCTGTGGTATACACCTCTGATGCAACCCCTAGCCTGAGAACCTCCATATGCTACGGGGGGTCGGGGGGAAGGGGGAGAAGGTACAGATGCAGGTTGATCACTTATTGATAATTTCTCTTCAAGCAGTTTTACTATTTGCATTAAGAATGAAATGCAGTTTTCCTGGAGCACTGTGACCCATGCACTCCGGATGTGCATTTTTGAAAGTCCTGTTTTACACCATATGCTGCAAAAGGTCTCAGCTAGCAGTTTCTTCCAGGATTTTTTAACATGATTTCTGACGAGTACCATGTTATATGTATCATAGCAGAGCTTTCTTTGGCAACTAGAGCCCACAGAGGCTCCTGCAGAGAGAAGTTAAAGGATTTCACAGTCCAGAAAGCCAATAGAGAGCTTGGGCATGACTGTGATTCCCAATTCCCAGAGTTTCTGTAACATGTACTTACTCAGAAAGGACACACACACACACACACATACACACACGCATGTGCACACACATTCCAATTCACGAAGGCATGGCAAATTAACTACTTAAAAAATTACTTGTTCTGAAACTATCACTCAGAAAACTTTACCAGGAAGATGATAAAAAACAACATGGTTATTTAAAACACAAAGTATAAGATTCAGACACGAGGCGCGGTCCATCTGGCAGGAAGAGGTTTACGTGTGCCTGCGAACGTTAACATGTTTGTCTTTCCGGGCAGACAACCTCCGAAATAAACATCCTTCCCTTTTTCGCACGTTTTCTAGGTGTACTACCTTCTTGACTGTTTTACTGTCAATGATTTCACTGTCCTTGGCTTCTGCCCTTGTCTCTCCTAAGGCTCACCCACTGGCCGCTCTCCTGACCTCAGCTCTCGCTCTGTAGCGTGATGTCTAAACCCGTGTCCACCTCTCGCTTCTCTCCTCCAACTCCCCAGGCCCTCATCCCCAACCACCTAGAAGACGTTTCCACCACATCCCCTCCAAGCCAACGTATTTGAACAAGGACACCTCCCCTTTCCAAGAAATCCCGTTTCTTTTCCTGCTGGTTCTGCTCTTCCGCTCCTTTTCCATATCCAGGGGACTTCGGAACCTGCCTACACGCAGCAACTCTAACCTGAGAAGGAGTCGATGGCCGTGGCTTTCCATATACTCACCTTGCTCCCGACAATAACACCAGGCGGGTGTACTTAAAAGCCTTGCTCCTTGCCCCACCGCCTGTGGACTATCACCCACCCACGCTCTAAAATAACAGCTTCCGCTTTGCATTATTTTTAACCAGGAATCAAATATATTCAAGAAACCCACAAGAAATGTCAACACTTTTCTCAACACGTAAAACACATGACCAGACAACATGAGCATCCAAATGAGGAAACACGTAAGATACAAATATGGAGCAGAGATGGAAGGCAGGTTATCTAAGAACGTATCACAAAATACCCCACGGATAAGAAAAGAGAGAGGCCTTGATGCCGCATATTAGCCAATAAAAGCCACGGTTTGGGGGGCCCCATGCGTCCCTGCCTCCACGGGTAGGAGAGCCGCACATCCCCTCCTCGGGCCAGGTCTGCCATCTCCACCACCATATTTGCCTGTTAACAGTGCAACGGCACCCCCAGATGTAGACGCGGACACCCCCCCACAACCAGCACATGAAAGAGCGGTGAGAAATGAGAAACACCGGCTACAGTCTGGCCCATCAGGTGCAGTGCAGATGGACCAACACTGTGCGGCACGTGGGTTAGTGCAGCGATGGGAACTACATGAAGGTTTGTGAGCGCATGTGTGTGACAGAAGCACAGCCCTCTTTCGAGACGGTGCTTCAGTGGAGACATGAACCCGATGAGCACAAAGTACCTGGGACGGTTTCATTAAATGGTCCTGGACCCTTAATGGGAAAACCATCAATCTTGATCCATTCACCTCCTAAATTAGGAAAATGCAACCTGATAGTTAGAAGGGGGGACTATTTCAGTGCATCCCTAACGTTATTTCAATGATCCTCTCGACAGTCATCGCAAAGATGTGCTCCGTGACGAGGCACCTCGACTGTAGGAACCACACGTATCGCTGGGCTTTTACACATGGTTTACTCCAGCGACTACGCCACAATTTAAGACAAAATACTAAGAAGCTACACCACCATTACTTTAAAAGCAGGCATACATCTTTCCTAGTTTTCAACCTTTCAGCTGGCTCTACGAGCCTTGAAAATTTCTCCTTCAGGAGCTCTTTAATAATGCTAAATTTTAATTGACCTGAAGAAGCAAAGAGAAGATGCTCCCAGTCTAAGTAACAAAATAAAGCCTCCAATTCTAGAGACGACTTACCAGGCAGGCTTTCAGCTCTGTACACTGGACGGCTCACTCCTTTGCTGTTTTCTGCAGTAACCAGCACAAAGTACACTACCCCCGGCTCTGAAACATACGGTTTACATCAAGCCACCATTTCAAATCTCCAAGAAGGACAGTTTAAGTCACTGTCTTCTTACACCAGTTATGACCAAAGATAAAAATCCGAATTAAGGGACATGTCTAACGATAGCTGGTCTGTCATTTCTTTCATCAAAATCACTAACGTTCCTCTCGGGCAACTCAAACACCCCTGACCCAAAGAACACAAAATTTATTTAGTACAAAGTACATGAGATGTGTACTAAACCTGGATTTCTGAGCAGTCAACAAAAAAAGGCTTTGGAGTTTTTTTCATTGGAAGTCAGTGCAGGAAACAGAAATGCACTCTCTACCAAACAGCTGTTTTAACCTATAGGGTTGAGAACTACAAACATTTCCCAATGGAAATTCCAAGTGGAAACCTCCAAAAGGTAGTCAGAAAATTTCAATGTGTCTCAGAAAATTTAGCACAGGAGAAATCTTCAAGGCAAGAAATCAAGCTTCACGTAATTTTCTTCTTTTCGCAAGAAAGGTTTCCATTGTGCTCATTGCTTTTGACTCTTTCGTTCAACAAAAACCTAGAAAGACACTTCCTGTAATCTTGGAAATGCTTATCTCAAAAAAAAAAAACAAAAACAAAAACAAAAACAAAAAAAACCTGGGCTTCACTTTTTGACTTGCCCCTAGGGGTCAAGGTCAAATTGCAAAGGTCGCTTTGGCTGAGATCTGGAATTGGTTGGGTTGCAAAAGGAAACCCAGTTGCCACATTACCAAGGGGGTGTGCCCTGAACCCATAGCTTTGCAAAGCGAAACTCTCGCAGGGCTGCTTTTCCTCAACATGCATTATGATCCTGTGAAAGGGATGCGAAGGTGCCAATTCCTTGAAGAGATGAAAGCTGGTGGGCATTTGAGGGGCCGAAGGTTGGAGAGGTAAGAGCGCTGTCAAAGGCAATAATGAATGATTGCATGTCTCAAAATGAGGAGCGTTCCTTGGACAAAACTTCAGTTCTCAAGCCAGAGGTCCAGGAAGAGTGACACATCTGGGACCCCTGCTGTGCTCAAGCCTGGTCTGCCTCCTGTCCGACTATGGCAGGGCCTGGTGGCGTATAGGGTTTGGCACAACCTGCTGGACTAACTGGGGAATGTTCTAGGTTCAGACCAAAAGCAAAACGATGCTTCTCTGGGTACTTTCTCTCTTTATTCCAGATGTATCCACATTTCAAACAAATGCAATCCACATGTCTCTGCTTCTGTTCGGTCAACTCATCAGAAACTTGCTTGGGAGACTCTGTTTTCCGTGAATTCTAGGCCTCTCTTTTTGCATGTTTTTATTCTCTGCAGCAATTGCAGCAACCCCAGGTTTGAGCAAGCCAATGCGACCCTGCTCGTGCCTTTGGTCCGATAGAACCCCCGTTTAACCTCACAGTAGGTTCTGCGGGGCCCTAGGGACGTGGAGGAGATTCAGGGAAGCGTATGTTTAGCTGGAATCATGAGGAAGAGATTCTGTCTCCCTTCTGTGCACCCTCTCCTCTGAGACCCAGAGAGCCTAACAGCTCAGTGCAGGAGGTGGACAAGGAGTGAGTCTGGTGGACAGTGGCCAGGAAACTGAGGAGTCATGAGTTGGTTTTGACCCATTAAAGGAAGGCAGCAGAATGCCAACGTGGCCAGAGCAGACCCGGCTGTCCCAGAGGCTGACTGCTGCTACTTCCTTATCATCCATCTTAAGGTTGGACCATGAGATGATTGTAGAGTAAATGGGGTTTTGGGCCACTGAGGCCATTAAAAACAAAAACAAAAAACAAAAAAAAAACAGACAATAGAGGATCCACTGGAGGCAGCTCAAAGCCTAAGTTCAAAACCACCTACACCTGCACTTATCAAACAATAATTGAGGCAAAATTTTAAATACCCCCAAACTTCCAGAACTGGGAGAAATGTTACATCTTTGAACCAGATGTGGCAAAGCATGACACAGCACACACCCCTACAGGGACACAGTACTTGAGTAATCCCTAATTAGGTTACAAACTTGTCCAACAGTCAAGTTTCTAGGAGCTAAAAAAGGTTCCATGTATTTTCCAAAAGCACATCCAGAAACTAAAAATCGCTTCCTACATCAATTTGGAGAGAGATCCAGGAATAGTGGAGTTCAAACGCAGGATGGGGAAGCCCATGGGTGAGAGGAAAGCTGCTGCTTAACAGCCTCTTGACCTTGGCTACCCATCCCCAAAGACCCACCGCGGTACCTTGAGCCTGGCTACATTCTGTCTCACACACGGGCACCCTGAGAATGGCAGGAGAATGGAAGGGTACCCTTAGTTCTCCCCGGGGAACAAGATCAGAGTGTCACTTACCCACATCCTCAATAAGGAAGGAGTGTGTCTCCGCATTCACCTTGATGTATTTAAGACTTTTCAGTGACTTCCCATAGGCAATGTTGTAATGCTCCACGGGTCTACTGGTAGCATCTTTGGGTGGGTCCCACGTGACTTTCAGGCCCATTTTAGTGGACAGCAGTTTCACGTGCCTTGGCTTCAGTGGGTGATCAGCTATGTAAACAGCGCAACTATCAACTTAACGGGAATGGCAGGTCGGGAAGACGAATTGTTTTTCCAACGTTCTCTGATATTGTTAGCAAAAGAGCAAACGACTTTTAGTCTGTCTGGTCCTAAAGACTTTAAGTACCATCATGTTTGGACATCATCCCAGTGACAGCAAAACAAACACACCAAACCCACAAGCTTTGATGTCTCTCGGATAACTAGGGGCGGCCAATTTAAACCAACAGGGAAGCAAATCCAAACAAAGTCTAGGCCTTCTCTGACTTGATCACGTTGCTATGCTAGTGCAAGATCAACAACGTGGTAATTCGACATACTCTCCAGAAGCATATTCATGTATTAAATCAATGCTTAGTATTGTGCATTGCTACAGCTAGACAATCTTTAAAACAATTCCGAGACGAGTGACATAAAACTCTCATGATAAGGAGGACTATCCAGTGTATCCAATGTGAAATAACAGAAGCATTCGTTTCCACAAAGAAAACAAACCAAGACTGTCAACATTTTGAAAAGGGGGCAAAGAAGGCATCTGCAGGTAGCTAACTGAAATGCTTCCGTATTTGCCCCAGAAGAAGAGAGACAAATTATTAAGACGCACAATTGCATTTTTACCTGCAGTTAGGAAGTTCCAAAAGAGTATTCCTGATGTTCAAAAAATAACCGAAAGGAAACATAACATTTTGCCAAACAAATTGTCTCAGCTCATGGTATAACTTCGATTGCAATGCAACATAATATAAATACGTGCCAAATATTCACACGACAGTCAGTCTGGGGACAAACTGGATCTGAAACTGATTATTCAAAGATGCAAGGCATTCTTGGGGGCAAAACAGGAATCTAAAAAAAATCCAGAACTCTTTAAACTTAGTAATATTAAGAAAAAAGAATTTGAAGTCTTACAGAGGAAGAAAGCAAAGGGGGGGGTGTTTTGTGATAACACATAGATTGGTTAGTACATGAATTTAACACTGAAGACTCTGAACAAAATAAAGCAGGCTGATTCTAACATACAGCTTGTATTCCTTCCCCAACTGCCCTGCTGCCTCAGGAGTAAAATGACAAGAAAACGAGAGCACTCCTGGGCGGACCCCACTAAAGACGGTCGAGGAGGAGGTCCCTGGTGGCCTAGCGGGTAAGGATCCGGCGCCGTCACTGCTGTGGCATGGGTTTGATCCCTGGTTTGGGAACTTCCACATGCTGCAAGTGTGGCAAAAAAGAAAAGAAAAGAAATTCAAGGAATGAAAATAGAGTATGAACAAAACAATTTGGAAGGCACTAGAGAAAGAATGTCCACTTTGGGGACAAAGACACAGTGTCGGTCAGAGGATGAGCGCAGGCCAAACCCCACAAAGCATTCCCTCCCCAGGCGCAGAGGTGAGGGCCTATAAACCCACGGTGGGTGGAATCACAGACGAGAATCCAACGCCATCTGGGAAACGCTGAGTTGAGGAGACCATAAAGGTGGCAGGATGGCGAGCTTCTGGATATTGAAGGTTAGCAGTCGTGGCGCCCCTTCCCTAATTCTCACTGACCACCCCCCCATCCACCCCACCCCCCGCCTCTGAGAAACTTCCCAGGATGCTCTTTGCTGGAGGACTGGGGTTTCCATCCCTCGGTCTCCTTTATCCCTCCCAAGGCTTCCCTCCAGAAGCCTCCCGTCCTTCTCTGCCACATGTCTGATTGTCCTTTTCTAGCTCTGCTCCCCATTTCCCGCAACAGCAGCAGTCACTCCCAGGGATCCACGAGGTCATCCTGACCAAAAAAAGGTGGGTGGACACAAAGCGAGGGTTCCGAGACCCCGTCCAGACGGCCACGCCGGGTGATTCTCCCGGGGAAGGACGCACACCAGGGAGCATGTGAATTACCCTTTTCTTTCCAGCTCAATTCCAAGTCCCGATTCAGGAAAGCTCGACCCTGTGAGACGCATGAAGCCCAAACACCCGCCCCTTTTCTGCTGGGCACACGTGATTCAATCCATCCACAGCCGTCTAGGCCTGAAGATGCTTTATGCTCACTACGGACATCCAAAAAGAGGATCAATTTATCAATAATGTGCTCGTGGCCTTTCTCTGCTGTGCCTTACGTCTGTCCTGGGACACAGTGTGGAATAATTTCTAAGTCACGTGGGAACTGCTCTCAAATGGTTGCATCGGGCCAGCAAAAGCAGGGACATACAAAACCCCAGACAGCTGCAGTAAGAGGAGGAAAATGAAGGGTGGGAGGCAGACCCCAAGGGTCCCCCAGACCTAACGCACGGCCTTGCAGCCTGCTTACTTCATCAGCGTCCAAGTGTGTCTACACAGGAGTGTGTGTTCGCCTCTTGCCAATGATCAAGCACCACTAGTGTGTCTCAACGTGGTAACTATTTGCACGCTAAGAAAAAGGCCATATGGTGCAAAACCACCCTAAAGCATGAAAACTGGGAGAGGGAAATGGACAGGAAGAGGGGCCTTACTGGGCTCCTAGCACCTGCCCCCCTCTGCCCTTCACCTTGAGCTTAACGCTATGTGAGGTGCTCTTCACACACACAAGCCTGAGAGGTTATTTCCTCCTTCCATGCTGCAGAAGAAGAAAGCAAGGCCTGGAACAGAGAGGTTAGGAGAACTGCCCAGAGTCACACAGCTGTACCCCAGGGGAAATGAATGCACCTCCTGCTGAG
Source organism: Sus scrofa (assembly GCF_054392235.1). NCBI lineage: Eukaryota > Metazoa > Chordata > Mammalia > Artiodactyla > Suidae > Sus > Sus scrofa. The sequence continues at coordinate 8,110,888 of NC_139383.1, forward strand.
TCCAACTCCAAAGCCTGGCTCTTCCCACAGCTCACAGACCCTCGGAATCTGTCCCTGCTCATAAATGACCAGTGACCATATCCAGGGAAAGTTCATTTCAGAGGCCAGGAGTATCCTAAAGCCAATCGCGAAGCCTCCGTAGCTGCGTTCACTTTCCCACCTTCCTGTTCCATTTCCCCCTCTAGGGGGTGCTCTTCAGCCACGAGAGGCCGCCTCAGGGGCTGCCTGCCCCACCCTCTCCTTTCTCTGGAAGGAACCGAGTAAGTGAATGACATCTGCATTCTTATAACAAGATCTTATTAGGCCAAAGGAACCACTTTCTTCTTCTTTTTTCTTTTTCTTTTTTTCTTGGTTTTTTCTTTTTGCCTTTTCTAGGGCTGCTTCTGCAGTACATGGAGGTTCCCAGGCTAGGGGTCCAATCAGAGCTATGGCCACCGGCTGAGGCCAGAACCACAGCAACGCCAGACGCGAGCCTCGTCTGCAACTTACACCACAGCTCTTGGCAACGCCAGATCCTTAACTCACTGAGCAAGGCCAGGGATCGAACCCGCAACCTCATGATTCCTAGTCGGATTCGTTAACCACTGCGCCATGACGGGAACTCCATGGAACCCCTTTCTATTAGTAACAGTTTAGGCCTTGGAGAGTTACCTAACGAAGGTCATTTTTGAGCATAAATGCCTTCTGGGGGACCCTGAATCAGCCCTTCCGGGCGGCCTACGATCACTCTCCTTGAAGGTCGGGTTCTCCACGGGGCTTAAACTGTGACCCCCCTGCCCACCCAACTCCCCAGGGCACACACATCGGGCCAGGTGAACAAAATATCGCGGTGACTTAATTAAGATCTTTTCATTCCCTAGGTTCTCATCCACTTTGACGTTTAAGATGGATGGCATTACGGAGGCTGCCTGGCGACCCTCACCAACGCCTGGCTCAGAAAGAACTGGAGGAAGAGGACAGGAAGTCTGCATGAACTTGAATTCCTTGACAGAAGACTTATTCTGGGGGCTAGAAACACGGCAGCGTGGTTCTATTCCTGATCATCATCTTGCGGGGCTTATAAGTCCGTCCCTTAAGGGGGAAGTCAAGGCAGCAAGCGGGTGAAACTGGTTTCAGGGTCTGCAGACTGCCCTCGGGGCTCTGTGCTTCAGGATGTGCATTCTGGTAGCGTAACGTTGAAAGATGACATAGCGGTTCCTTACTTATTTTTAGGGGCTCTTAGAACAGATCATTCTTGGCTGGGTAAGTGAAGCCCAGAACCCTTCTCTAAGAGCCTTCAGTGTTCTCATCAACGAAGATGACACGGGATACAGTGTCTAAAGCTGTGCATCCCATGAATGGCTTCTCCAAAGAGAAGAAAGACAACCCCAAAGTCGATATCACAGGAATTACACGGTCGGGTACCAGGGATGGTGGGGAGGGACCTCACAGAGCATGCGCGACAGGCTGGGGCTGGGACAAGCCCTCTTCTCATCTCCGCAGAAGGCAAAGTGAAGACGATGCGAGCTCCAGCGGCAGCCTGAGGGATTTTAGATTAAGTGGAAAGAATTTCCTGTCCGTGTCCTTCCCCTCTCCCCCCACTCAAGGCTGCCTTTGAATGGAGACACATGGGAAGGTGCTTCAGACAGAAGAAGCCGCCAGCGGCATCTGCTATGACTCAGGCGACTTCATACCACGACAGAGTCTTTGCCACGGTTCAGACCAGTGAACCTCATCCAGACTCAAGAATATTTTACCAGCTACTGAGGGACAAAATGGTACTTTGATGACATTTCAGATGCCTGATAATGAATCGCCAAGCTAGACATTTCCCTGCTGTGGCTCCCACGAGACCTCGATTGGTCTGTTTGCAAATGAAAAATAAGGCACCGTCAGCCCACGGTGTTCTGACTCGGGTCTGAGGGCCAAACTCCAGGTCTGTCTCAAGAGGCCCCCAGGACGCCAGGGTGGTTGAAGGATCCAGGTGCACAGCTGCATCCGCTCAAGGATAGATTCCAAGATCCCAATGGCTCGGCAGTGTCTGTCTCTGGAGCATCTGCAGAGTGGCCTCCAGGGATCCTTCAGGCTGATAAATGCCCTTGGGAAGCTGAGCCCAGAGCTACACCCCCGGGTCAGCCCAGCCTGACCAGCACCTGCAGGGCTCACTTGCCCTAGTGGACAGGGCACAAAACCTCACTGTGCCTTCCCCACATTCCCCCCCTGGCACCGCTCTGGGCAGGGGTCCTGACCACATGCTCGGTACTCGCTTCGATGGCTGGTGGACTGAAGGGAAAGACGGTCGGATGGTTCAGCCTAATGAGGTCGACTGGGGGTCTCACCTCCCAGGAGCGGGAGGCTTAGGCCCATAACGAAGCCAGAGTAAGGGGTGTACACTCTGTCCAAAAGTTTGGTTCCAGGCGCTTGTCGACAACTGGAATTCTGGACCTAGATGCTCGGATATTCAGGGGCGGTAGGAAGGGTTTCTAGGAAGCCAGAAATCTTGATTTGTGTGTGTGTGTGAGATCTCCCAATTTTGTACTAATTCACTTAAGCTTTTTAAGACACTTCATGAAGAAACACACAAACACACACACACACACACACACACACACACACACACACACACACACACACACACACACACACACACACCAGCTGGCCAGACTCAGTCCGCTGGCAGCCACCTGGTCACTTTACTTTTACTCCAGGAGAAACCATTTAGTTGCTGATCCTGCCAACTCCCAATGTCCTCTTTCAGCTCTGAGATGCCGGTGGGAAGAGCTTGAGATGAACGCTAGAGTCCAGAGAAGAACTCACACTCCCCCAGCCCCTGAAGGCCTGGGGCACAGGTCTGGGCAAGGACTCATCGCCTGCCTCGAGAACCCCTCTCTCCGAGAGACCCAAAGGCTATGAAAAAACTGGCCTGGAGGAGTTCCCGTCGTGGCTCAGTGGTTAACAAATCCAACTAGGAACTATGAGGTTGCAGGTTCGATCCCTGGCCTCACTCCCCAGTGCATTAGGAATACAGCGTTGCTGTGAGCTGTGGTGTAGGTTGCAGACGGGGCTCGGATCCCGTGTTGCTGTGGCTGTGGCATAGGCCGGTGGCTACAGCTCCGATTAGACCCCTAGCCTGGGAACCTCCATATGCCATGACTACAGTCCTAGAAAAGACAAAAAAAATCCCAAAAAACTGGCCTGGGCTCCAAAGAAGTAAGATTGACCCTCCCCAGGTCGGCTCTGGGGAAGGGAGGGTGAGGTGAGCGACGCCTCACCTACCAGTACAATCGGTGGCTTCTACAGGCACAGCTGTGGCCTAACCACCCCAGACCCACGTCCCTACTCCGGTGTGACAGAGGCATGTGAGTTCCCCACTGAACTGTTCAGGACACAACTCACTATCTAGGTTCAGACTCATCAACCATCCCTAATGATTCGGGCCACGCGCAGCGGCCAAACGTTCCTGGAGAGGGAGCTCTGCCAAGGGGCACTTCTCAGACCAAGAGAAGGAAAGTTCAGGACCCATGAACACCATGAATCGATGGGAAAAGTGATCCCCAAACGACACAGTCCCCATGGAGAACTCAAGCTTAAGACTGTGATTCAGAAGAATGGATCCCAGGTGGTGTTTATATTTTCTTTTGATTTGTTTTCTTTTCCAACAAAGAGGAGTTCCCGCTGTGGCTCAGTGGGTTATGCACCCAACTAGTATCCATGACGAGGCGGGTTCAATCCCTGGCCCCGTTCGGCAGGTTAAGGATCTGGCTTGGCCATGGCTATGGCGTTGTTGCTGCAGCTCCAATTCGACCCCTAGCCTGGGAACGTCCATATGTTATGAATACGACCATAAAAAGCAAAAAATAAAAATAAAAGAAAGTACAGTGACTTCATGACATTCTCCAGCCAGGAAAAGACAAAGGATGGGAAACGGATGGTAGATGAGAGAGAGGGAGAGAGAGAAGTTGTGAGAATGCCATCAACCCGTCTTCCTTTGTAGTTGCTCCATCACAATTTTCCAAGGTCAAGGTGACTGACTTTAGCCAGATACCCTTCACCAAAGTGCTGGCACACAGAGCTCAACACATGTCAGAGGAATGAACAAATACTTTAATCTGGATGTACAGCCAACCTCCCATCTAGAAACCAAACAGCATCTGACAAGCAGGTTCAAATCCTTTAATTCCTATAATTGCTCGGAACGGAGCTACCCCTCATGTAATCATTATAGACAATAAGGCCACACCCCACACCTGAGGTAGGGAATCCACTGATAAAATGTTCAGTGGGTAGAATCCAGTATTTTCTGGGGCCATAACTGATGCAATCATTGTAAGAAAAACAAGTATTGCTTCTCTGAGTTTTCTATGGCAAACTTACTGAGGAAAATTACTCAAACAATAGTCGCTTGATTTGACTTGAAAGTTAAATCTGAAAAAGAGATGTGGATCTCAAACCTCAGGGTCACATTGTACTACACAATTTACAGATTTTTGTTAAATAGCAAAGGGGTCTATTGGGCAACAATGAAAGGGGCCTGGATGTTTCTCCTGAGCCAATAAGTAGCAAATCACATTTGTTTTTATCTCATCTGACTAAATGCGTGAGGTAGCTTTTCCTGGATTTGAAATCCAGGGCCCAAAAGTGGTCCTTATGAGCATCTGAGCTCAAAACCAAATTGAGAAAAAAAGTCAGAAATCAGACTCTCGGGTTTACTGCTGCCGAGGCTGCACTGGAGCAGCTGGATCTCAGGAGTGACCGCCATCCTGCCCCTGCCCCTCCCTCCTCCAGGTCTGGACCTTTGGGTGGACACAGCTGAGTCTGCAGAACAGACCAGCTCAGGACCCCTGCCTCACAGATGGGGCCGGAGCAGCAGGCTTGGGCCTCTACCCAGCGCCCCCTACGTGCAAGCAGCCTTCCTGCAGGAAGGCAGACTCCCAAAAGGAGACCCCACGCCTGCCTCTTCTCATCTGTGAATGCCACTGGGTGGAGGCAGGAGACCAACGGAGCCTGGCTCTCATCACCACCGCCCCCCAGGAGGCCGCTGGGAGGGGAGGGCAGAGGCCAGAAGCAAACATGAGAACAATGGAGGCCCCCGACCCTCCCCAGGGGCTTGTTCCCGCATCCTACTAGGCATGACCCTCAACCCGTAGTCAAGAGTGGCTGCTCTTCAGAGTGAGGGTCAGGACCCCTTCCCCCACCATGCATCCTCCTGGGTCGTAGGTCAGCATCCCCCCTCCCCGGGTCCCCCAAAAGTTCTGGCCTGAGGAAGACTCATTCTTCGACCAGCTCCAAAGCCAAGCCGACCTCTAAGCTGAAAGTCCCCTTCTGGCCTTTCCTATTCCCATCCCAGATTTTGCCCAGTTCATGGCGTCCAAAATCACCTACAGGGTGTTTCCGTCGTGGCTCAGAAACGAATCTGACTAGCATCCACGAGGACGCAGGTTCGATCCTTGGCCTCGCTCAGTGGGTTAAGGATCCGGCATTGCTGTGACTGTGGCGTAGGCCAGTGGCTACAGCTCTGATTCGACGCTGAGCCTGGGAACCTCCAATATGCCACGGGTGTGGCCCTAAAACAACAACAACAACAAAAAAGACAAACGAGCGCACAGGGTTCAAGCAATGAGGTGAAATGACAGCATACAGATACTCTGAAAATCCAACAGCAACAGCATGAAAATGTCCCCATTTCAACAAAAGTCCCTCCCGTTACAAAATGGGAACATGGACAGTCCAAGAGTGAAGCCTTCCGGGCCTTAGAGCTTAAATAAAATTTCGAGATCCGAGTCCACGTTTCCTTCCTCCTGCACGTCCCATCCCGTTTGGCCTCAGCGGGAAGACAGCCATTCAAACGCCCAGATGGGGTCAGGCTCGCTCAGAACCGCCCTGTGGGCCATCTTGCACCAGAGCTGGTGCCGAGTCTCCCTGAGGTTAAAAGAATTGACTGCCATGCCCAGAGCATCCAGGTCCCTAACAGCCCTACGAGGTGGCTGATCCACAACTTGCCGTGTGAAGGACTCACGGAAGTTTTCCCTGCCCACTGAAACCTCCCCCGATTCTTCTCTGACCAGACCTCTGCCTGGCAGACTTTGCAGGAATGGTTCTCACGGAGCTGGGCCCTGGATGCTGCCTGGGCTTTCCAGTCATGAGGCTGTGAAGGGGGACCCTGGAGCAGCCGGTCCCCAGCTCCTGCTCGGAGGAGAGAGCAGAGATGCAGACAGGGCTGCAGCCTTGGCTCTAGGCATCCCTAAGCCCAGCTCAGCCCAGCCCTGCCCAGGGCACAGCTCCGCAGGCCGGGGACTCCTGGGATTTACATCAGCGCAAGCTGAGTTTTCACCACTTGCACTTCAGAACCTAATAGATTGGGAGACCATCAATCAAGAGCTTTTGTGGAAGTCAAAAATAACTTTTTGAAGCTCCCCCAGCAGCCAGTATATTCAGTCACAAAAACCTGCCAGGACCGACACGCCCAAAGCCATGAAGGCAAATGCAGCCCAGGTGGCTCTTGCAGGCCACCCAGTCTGGCAGAAGAGGCCCGGGAAGAGGAGAGGATTTACCTTGGATAAGAAGAACCCCCCCCCCACGAGGAATGGGAAGAGCTTCTGAAATGAACGAGTCCCTGAAAACCCCCAAAGGCTAAAATGACTTCTTAAGGATTGCTCTTTAATGCACCAAAACCTTCATGTTTATGTAAGTCTCCTACTGCTTCTTCGTTTGAAATTCAAGTTTTACTTTCCACTGAAAAACCGCCAAATACGTCCCAGACTCTGAGATGAAGAAAACACGGATCTGGGCGTAACCACGGATGGTTGGCCAAACACCCAGCAGAGCAGCCACCAGAGGCCAGCGGAGCTTGGCGGAGGGAGCGACATGCTCCACGACTCTGTGACTAAGACCCCGAGGAAAGCTGGAAAAGTTCGACTCTTAACCACAGGACCCCCGTCGGCAGAGGAATATCCAGAGATGGAGAAACAGCCAGACGATTGGCAACGTGTGGGCAGAACACTCACGTGATGGAGTTTTAAATAATTGTTCAAATGGATGTTGGAAGTATGTTTGCCAAAGAGTTATGACCCTTCCCTTCAAGAAAGAGAAAGGAAAGTACGTGGTGTTTTGCAACCGTGCAAAGTAAATCTGATACTAGCAGTTTACAGATGGTGCCCTGAGTTTTCCACCTGGAACGCTGGGGTTGGGTCAGCAGGGCCCAGGTATTAAAATAACAGCCTGGCTCCTCTTCTGACTTTCCGTGACAGGCATGAGGTTCAATACCAGGGCTCTCCACAGTTGGCATGGTCCTGGAGGGGTAATGGCGTTAAAAGATGAAACCAAACCCTAGGTCTTCAGAGTCTTCAAAACCTAAAAAAGACGCCAGGGCGCAGAGAGAGCTTTGCAAGCAGAACCTCGGACCCCACCCAGTGGAGGCACAGGGCTGGCCCCACGCGGAGAGAAACACCAAGGCGGGCAGAGGTCCCGTGTCCCTTGGGAGATCGGGGGGCAGCCAGGGCTCCGCACACGTTAACCCCCGTCCACATTCCTCGGGGCCCAGTCAGTTTCTCCAGGTCACGATGACTTAACCGGACGCCACCCCCAGGCCCCCCAAATATAGCAAATACGCCCTGTCCTGTTTAGCCATAAGTGTGCACGTGGCTAGAGGGAGAAGCTAGAAGATTCCAAATGCCCTGGAGGCTCTCCTGCGTGGCTGAAGCACCCCGCTGGGCCCTGGGCTCACTCCCCCTCAGCCCAGCCCCTGCTAAACCTGAGTTCCTGCGAGGCCCCTGGCCCCCCCCGGCATCTTCCAGTATTATGATGACAACAGAGCATCATTTTATTCAGGCCAAAAGGCCAGCTATGCGTGCATACAGGCCAGCATGCTCCCCAGGCCACTAGATGGTCACCAAATACAACTTTGAATTGCATTTTTCCCTCCATCAGTTCTAAGAAGCCAAAAGGTGAAGGTCCCTCCAAATCTCTAAATTCCAGCCACTGGCTTGTCTTTAAGGAGCGTGTGCCGAGTCCATCCCCTGGACTGTCAGCATCACCACACCTTCCTCCGTCTCCGTCATCCTCCACCTTGGGCCGGTTTCAGGCAGCCTCGTGCCACGGACAGAGCTAAGCCTCACACTTGGCTTCAGGAAACTGCACGCAAGCTGGGCACGCCCGAGGCTGCCAGGCACTCCTGCAGGCACTTGGGGACCCCCTAAGGAAGAGCCCAACGCCACACGGGCGGTGTTTTCTCCTTTGTCCCTTCTCCATAGGGGTTGACCCCCAGTCCCCCTCCCAAGGCCACTGGCCCTCCAACACAGTCCCACAATGCTGGTAAACAAACGCTCTCGTTCCAACGGTCTCTCATCTCTAACCTGGAGTGTTAATGGCTGGTAGTGGACAAAGGTTGCCCAGAGTGTTCCAGATCCTAGGTTGTTTGTTTGTGTTTGGGGGGAAACTGGGGTGAAGCAAGAAAGCCAGAATATTTGGAATATAGTTTACCTCATTTTATTCCCCTTCATTATCTTCTTTCTTTCCGCTCCCCCACCCCGCCCCCCCACCAATTTAGGGAAGCTCTGCAAAGCAGAAAATCACAAAAAGGGACAATAAAATGAAGCAACAAGGGATTCTGTTTCAAAACAAACAGCAAGTGGCAAAGCTAACATCCAACTCGCAAGCCCAAAGGGTACGCTGCCTTTTCCCTCACGGTGTTTTCTGAGATGTTTTAAGTTGGAGTTTTATTAGTCAAGTTGCATGCATTAAGCCAAGTTTCCCAACTAATTAAGAGTTTAGCCGCTTGCATGGAATTCAGAAACTGCCTCGGTAGACACTGCGGGGTGGGTACCCAAGAGCCCAGCTTCTTCCACCTTTGCCATCGTCTACAACAGAGGCTGGGATGCTAAAGATGCAGCTTCCCCCGTGGTTGGGGATGGTCATGTGGTCAATTCCAACCAATGACACAGATGAGGAAGTTACTGCTGCCAGGAAAGCATTAGATAAGGGTCGGGATCTGCTGTCCTGTGCTGTTGACTTTTGTATCTTCCTCCATGTCCCCCACCCTGGGATGTCTGTGTGATACCTGGAGACACAGCAGCCATCGTGGAACACCAAGTGACAAGCCAGAGAATGATGACCTGGACGGCAACGGCAGAGTGGACATATGGAAAGATCCTGGGTCCCTGAGAACTTCTGCTCCCAAGTTTATTGGCAAGTAAGATAATTCCCTTACCTGTTTAACCACTGCTCATCAGATAGTGTGTGATCAGCAGCCCAGTCCATTGCCACCTGATTTCATCAAGTCTGGATGCATAAAAACAAGTCTCTTTTTCTCTTGGTTTCTAATGAGAGCTGCTTTGGTTTAGCTTTAACTTCTGTCTGTTTGTTGTTTATAAGGGATCCCCTCTGGGAATTTAATTTTGACAGTGTCAGTGCTTTATTTGTCAGTATGCCCTGGACTTGAGTTCATCTGCCCACATCGGGATGCAGCCAGAAATCAGAGGGAACTCAGCCAGCAGTGCTGGCAGAATTTGATCATTAGAAGTTAAGGTTTTGAAACTCCTGGCCATTTTATTCAGGAACCAATATAAGCAAAAGCTACTGTTCCGGAGTTGGGGGGGGAGACAACAAGAATTTTTCCCCATCTCAACCACTAGCTGTCCAGATGGCCCAGGGAACTGTAACTGGAGGAATTCCACAGATCTATTTATCTACGACAGTGGCCAGAAAACAAAGGACCCCAAAAAGAAAACGGGAGATGGGAATACAGGACTTTCACCTGCTATTGACCCACATTAGAGACCCTACGAGAAACCAGGTTTTTGTGGGATCTTTTGCACATTCTTCAAATTCAATGCGCAACTGAGAAATAGTTTCATAAAGAATTACCATTGTTTGCTGGCCCAGCCTAAGCGCAGCCTACTATAAACTACTTGACATGCCAGCAGCCAAAAAAAAAACTCCCTGAAAAGTCATTCCTTTTCCCAAAATGTGAAAGTCATTGTCTAACTATGTTAAACACTTGGGCATAACTGTCGCTAAAATCACCACTCATCCTACTCAGAAAAGCTCCCTGAAAAACACCCTTGGAAGCGAGTCCGGGCAAATGTGGTGGAGAAGAAGGCACAGAACAGAGTAAATGAGGCAGACGTGACCCCCACACGGAGCCCGTGACAAGCCCGATCGCTAAGGATCTTCCCTTTTTAAAATACGTTTCAATATTTAAAGTTCTAAAACATTTCACATAACTGAGGGCAGCACCCCAGTGGCATCTAAAGAGAAGGGCAAGGGCATCAGATATCAAACATCAGCCGAGCGCCACGAGCCATAAACGTTATCAGGGCTCAGAATGGTGGGGGAAGGACGTCTTCCTCGGGCCTGAACCATCCGAGGACAAAGCCTGGCATCTGCGGGATCTGAGGAGGGCCTTTGCTAGAGATTTCGCCCAGGAATGGGCGCCCTGGCCACTGCTTTCCACGACCTGAACTCCAAGAGGACAGTTAACCAGGCCCTCTCTACAACCGTCATCCGCCTCCCTCTACCCTCAGGATGCGCTGACCTGCTCCCCGCAAGGAAAACTCATCACCATGCCAGAGCATCTGCAGACCCTACAGAACTCCTTCCGGGGACCCCAATTCAAACCCCTCGTGTTCCGCAAGAGGGACACGCCATCCGCCCAGACAACAGCCTGTGTCGCATCTCCCAGACCTCCCTCCATGGCGGTCAGAGTCACGATGTCATCATGACACAGCCGTAAAAGAAGGTCAGCCCGGGTCTCAGGGACATCAAGGCACTTGGAATTCGCTGGCCCTCGTTTCTCTTCCCTTTGGCTGTGGTTTGCTTGGATGTACGTAGGTGGATTCTGAGAGTTGGTCAACATAAGAAGATGCTTCGACCCTCCCCGTCCATCAAAAAATAACAGAAGGAAATGGTCGGTGGGGGATAGAAAATGGTCTCAAAGACAGCGAGGCCAGGGCACGTGTTACAGCAGGAGAAGGGGCGGCCGGCCATGACATGAAGAGCGTCCGGGAGTCGGACACTCGTGGAGAGCTGGGCTGCCACACCGCGCCACCTAGAAGTCTCCGCCAGTGAGCACAACCTGGACAAAAGAAAGCCAGGGACACATCCCAAAGTTTACCAAAGAGGAAAACGATGTGGCTCATCCGCCAGGCCAAGTCCTGGATCAAATTTGCTGATTTCTCCTGCCGATCTTAACAATTTCTGGGTATCGGTGTGAACGTATTCAGAACGTAACACTCTCTCTGGTGGGTAGGAGTTGATTAGAAAGTCCTAGATGACCCTAGAGGCTACGCTTATCCCAAGCAACGCCACTGGGTTTTGCTACCTCAATCCCAAGTTCTTTACGACGTCTCGGTAGCCTGTGCCTCAGAGCTTAGTAGAGCCTGGAGCTGTCTAGTTAATTCTTTACCTGATGAATGGAGGTTCCAGCCAGGCTCAATTTATGAATTAGGCGTGAGTGTGTGGAGCTCGGGGGTGACAGTTCAGCACACATAGTGCAATGCAGTGACTCACATGTCCCCACATCTCAACTATGACCCCATGCAGGACGCTGCTGCGGGAATTCTTTCACTGCAAAGGAATTGTGTTGGTATGTAGGCATACTGCGTTGTGGGTTCAGTTGTGTCCCCTAAAAAGTTATGCTGAGTCCTAAAGCTAGGTGCCAGTGAATGTGATTTAGAAACAAGATTTTTGGGGTTCTCATTGGGGCTCAGCAGGTTAAGAACCCGACATAGTGTCCATGAGGACACAGGTTCGATCCCTGGCCTCACTCAGTGGGTTAAGAATCCCATGTTGCTACAAGTTGCACTGTAGATCACAGATGTGGCTCAGATCTGGTGTTGCCATGGCTGTGGTGTAGGCCAGCAGCTGCAGCTGTGATTTGACCCCTAGCCTGGGAACCTCCATATGCCACAGGTGTGGCCCTAAAAAGAAAAAGAGAGAAGAAAAGAAAGAGGGGTTTTGCAGATGAAATCAAGGTATGATGAGATCGTGCTTGACAAGGGTTGGCCTGAATCCAGTATGACCAGCATCCTTTATAAGACGACACATAGGGAGAAAGAACCCTGTGTGACAATGGAGACAGAGATTGGAGTGACAGAAACACCAGAGATGGCTGGAAACCACCAGACGCTAAGAAAAGGAAGGGTTCTTCCCAGAACTTTCAGAAAGACCATGACCCTGGCCTACAGAGTTCAGATTTCCAGCCTCCAGAGCTACAAGAAAATGCATTTCTGCTGCTTAAAGCCGCCCAGTTTGTGGCCCTTTGTTCTGGCAGCCTCAGGAGACTCACACAGCATGTCAATAAAACGCTCACTCCCGCCCCAGACGGGAGTCTAACATCAGCCTTTGAAAGTCATGTGCCGACGCCACAGCTTAGGGTGAGAGGGGTTAGGGGTTTGAGTCCACACCCGCCAGCCCCACATGACCTGCTGGCATCAGGTCAACAGGCATACATCGATTTACTGTACATCAGATGCCACTTACTGTATGTCAGATGCCATTAGCCAAAGAAAGCACATCCCACCACTCAGTACATATTTGCTAAGCATCCACTATTTGCACACAGGGTTCAAGGCAATGGGGAGACTTCAGCAAACAAAACTAGCAAATACTGTGCAGTCACCGAGCTTCCGTTCCAGACGAGGAGGACAGGCAATTACTGGCACACATGCGAAATACACAAACCCTCCAGCAGCGACAGAGGTTGCGCAGAAAAATACAGCTGGGATAAGCAGTGCTGAGGAAAGGAGGGAAACTGCACTGTTACACAGTGGGGCGTCAGGCGAGGCCTCCTGTGATGACGATGTGGCACAAAGTCCCTGAGCACCGTGAGGGACACCCCATAGAGGTTTATGGAAAGCTGTTCAAGCAAGGGACAGCAAGTGCAAAGGCACTGTGGCTGGCAGGTGCCTAGCACATCGGAGAACCAGCAAGGAGGCCCAGGGCCTGAAGCTGAAAGGAAGGGGGGGCCTGGTGTAGAAAAGAACCACACAGCCTGGAAAATGTGCCAGGACTTTTGGTTTTGATCTGAGAGAGGAAGAAGGTTCTGTGCCTTCATGCATCACGAGAATCACCGTGGCTACTGTTCTGAAGAGCACGGAGGGGGAGAGGGGGAGAGGGCAGGAGCAGAGGGACCAGGGAGAAGGTCTTCAGGGTAAGCCAGGTGAGGAGGCGCGGACCGCGGTGGGTGCGGCGCTTCCCTGCTGCACCGAATCACAGCCATCACATCTCAGCAGGTGCCAAAGGACTTGCGAGCCAGCTGTAGTGCTCTCCAGCACAACGACTGAAAACACATGCCCCTCTCAGAGGTTATCTGTTGTAGGAGTCCGTGGCCAGGACCCTCTTGAAATGACAAAATCACAGGGACGGAGAACAGATCCGTGGTTGCCAAGGAGGAGGGGGAACAGGGAGGTGAATGTGGCTTTAAAAGCGGGGCAGGAGGGGTCTTCTGATGGAATGTTCTTGACTCCGGGGGTCGCACCATCTACACGTGTGATAAAATTACATAGAAACACACATACACACAAAAACACGTGCAACTGGTGTTTCTGAATAAAGGCCACGACTTGCGCCAGCGGCTGCTCTCGTCCTGGGACAGCCCTGCGGTTACAGAAGATGTTACCTTCGGGAGACACTGGGTGACAGGCACACACTCCCTGCATTATTTCTTCCAATTGTAAGGCAATCTGCAACTCTCTGAAAATAAAAGCTTCCAAAAACCATTACAGAAATAATATTTCACACCCATGATGTGGTCCAGACCCCTGACCCTCATGCCTGGGGAAAACGATCACGTAAAGCTTCCTTTACACTGACCCACAAGAAGCACAAGAAGCCCCGCCCGCTTCGGTGTGACAGGCTTTCTAAGTGGAAGCATCATCGTGATAGTTATACAGCTGGGCCATCACTGGCCTGGAGAGCCTTCTCTGCAAAGGATGAGGTGGTGTTGGCCTCATGAGGTCCTGCGGGCAGCGTCCCCTCCATCACCCCGAGGATCCCCAGCATCCTTGGGCGCCCTGGCCTGCTTCTCCAGACTGCAGTTCACAGGGATGCACCCACCCTGGGCTGCCCTCGCCTGGCCAGGCTGGGGTTGCTTCTCTGAGCTCCTGCGAGGCCACCCCTGACCGCCCAGGTCTCCGGCCCCTTTGGCCCTGCCCAGCCCGGGGGTTCAAGCTGCAGGCGCCTGTGGGTGGGATTGTATCTGCAGACAGACGTGGTGTCACCTGAAATCAGGAGTCTGGGCTGCACACGGCTCAGATCATTTATTATGACGCTAACTGGTTCCATCATGATAAATGATTATTAAGTAACCTTGAGAGTGCAGGTTTAGCCTTTGTACCTAAGCCATATCCATCGATTTCCTCTTTAACCTGTGTTACTTACCAGCCTCCCCCACCCTGACAAACCCCTAAAATTACAAAGACCCACTCCTGACCCTGAAGCCACTGCACAACCATCACGTGCTCTCACCCTAACTATACCGTCTACCCTCCTGCCCCCCGCCTGGGACTGCATGAGTCTTGGTGCCCTGGGACCCTCCCCACAGTGGACTGCTTGTGAACATAAGAGCCATTTCAAAAAACATGGAACAAAAAGGATTCTTCAAATGAGACAGGGCTGAAGGGAAAGACACCAGGTCAGTCTATCCTGTAATGAAGAAACCTCCGAAGCTCCAAATAAAGAAGCATATGTTCAAGAACCCCAAAAGGCCAAGAACAGAATGGTCAGCTGCCCCCCAGCTGCCCAAGGGACCTCCCACCACCCGCACTGTGGATGGACCCTCCTTCAGGGGCCACAGCTGCTTTGGATGATGGTCCATCTCCAGGCCTCTCTTGAGCTGGCTGCTGCCAAGCCCTGCAACCCCGAATGCCACCGTTTCCCCAGGAGCCACCCTGCAGCAGCCGCCCAGAATACTCATGTAGCCTCTGGGCCGTCACGCGTGCGTCCAGATTGGTTCCACCACCTGAACTGTCCTTCCTCGCCTTCCTGCTCTAAGACCCATCCCTTCTTCAAAGCCCAGCTCAGATACGGCAGTCCTGGACCTTCCAGTCTGACCCCCCGGGACGGTGCTAAGTCACATCACAGTGTCTGTAGCCTCCCCTCCCCTCCCCCACCTGTGCTCTCACTGGGGACTGTGCCTCTTGGACCTGTTATCCCTGTGCTTGCTGAACAAGTGAATGAATGAATGAATGAAACCTTCCAGTGGAGACTCACACAAAGTTAGGGCTGGAAGGGGCCCTTGGCCAGGTCCCCAGACAAATCCCCTCATTCTGCAGATGAGAAAAAATGAGGCCTGAAGAGTTATGACCAACCCAAGATCACACTGCAAATGAGCAGCTGGGTCAGGACTAATGAAATGGACGAAGAGAGGTGACCCCAGAAAATAATCCCTAGGAAACAAATCCAGCATTTCAACGACACGTCTCTTCTGAGAAGCACAAAACACTTGACCACTGTTAGTGTCACAGTCTCACCAGCTCTGGGGGAGGACGGGGGTCTGTCAACCCCATGGATTAGCAGCTCACGTTTCTCAGCATTGACCCTCGATTTAAGCATCCGCTGTAAACAAGCTTGAATTCTGGGAGACTTCTGGTTAAAATACAAGGCCCACGGTCCAGGGTCGTGAATTCCATCATATGGGTCAACATTCACAGAGAACAACTGCATTAAAGGTTAAAGGGTTTACGTAACAAACGAGACACCAGCCCTGGCCCCACAGGCAAGTTTTAACAGGACCCACTGAGTAAAGGGCACATCCCACAGTGAGGATACGGCGCACATCCAAATGCCACATCTCTTCTGTAACAGGGAATAGAGGTCACCGCAGCCTCGTCTTAGGGTAAGCGCTACTGGATTCAACCTGCTTCCATGTATAACAGAATCCTTTCTCAACAGCAGTGTGACAAAAGCACCGACTTGGAAGGACAAACAGGGCAAATCAGAAATGGCACTGCCAGCCTAACAAAGAGAAAAAAAGGGGGATATGGGAAATGGCCACGCCAGCGGGAGCTGGGGCGTCTGCAGGAAAGGCATGGAGTCTGGGTCCAGAAGATTGGGGTCCTGCTCCTGGAATGACCACGTAACTAGATCGCCAACTTTGGGAAAACCAGTGAACCTTGACCCCGTTCCCTCGGAGCAAAATGAAATGTCACCAGTTTTACAAGGTTGTGAAAATTAAATGTGACGACATATGGGGCAATGGAAAACCATGGCACCTCAAATTTCCAGTTCACAGGAAAAAGAAATGAAATGCACACCTGAGAACTCCTCCTAAAGATGAACATAGGCTTTTGAAGACGGTACTTTACGGATGAGGATGATAGGATTTTAACCCTTGCCTCCACACATTCAAGGCCACGAGAGAAAAATCAACATTAGCAGCTCTCCAGTTATATCTGAACCCTTGCAAACCTGTCTTAGGATTTGCATTACTCTCTCTGGATACACAAAGAGAATCGAGTCAGCGTGGAAGGGAGGTACTGAGAGAGACAGATGAATCCAAACACTCAAAACTAACTTCCAGGGCTTCCGAGGCAGGGACCACCCCTCGAGGTCCCTTGTCCCTGTCCATCCTCCAGCGGCTGCCGCTTTGACCTAGAACCTGTAGAGAAACCAGGGCTACCCCAGCAGCGAGAGGGCCTGTGACCCCAGCTTTAGGTTTGGGCTTCACACTCTTTCTGAAGACTGATCAGGGGAAAATTGCTAACTTGCAGGCATTTCCATTCTCAACAAGGGTTGTGTCCTTCCTAGAGCAGTATCTGAAGAAAGCTCCAAAGAGCTTCAATTTTTTTTTAAAGTTAAACACTAAGGAAAAAACGAAGCAGATAATTGAAAGTGTCTAAGTTTCTTGGTAAAGCCCCCCGCCCCCCACACGTTGTTATTGCGGCTGGAACTCGGAGGCCAGCGGGCGGCGGCGACGCTGCGGGAAGGCCCGGAGCGCCCTCTAAGGGCCGTGGAGGGTAAGCGCCGCCGTCCGTCGGGCGGGGAGCCGAAAAAGGAAGGAACCAGAATCCAGATGTGTCTTCCATATGACGTCGCCTATTACTCAGGGGCACAAAAATGCCCTATTCAAAATTTCTAAATTTTAACCAGCTGATCCATACTGGGTAATTTTCCTTAATAATAACAACAGCACAATTCCCCCAAATTAAATTCATCTTTGTGACTAAGACAAGGATAAGGTCTAGAAGGATGAAAAAAAAGGATGTTCTCGCATGTCTATAATCAATACCTCCCCGATTCCAAAGGCTCTGATATATGTCTCCTAAAATCCGTAAAAGAAATAAGGAAGTAATATCCATCCCCACCCCCAGCTCCCCACTTCTCCCCAAGGCATCCAAGATTTCAATTTCGAATGTACCCCAACATAAATATTCTATAGACAAGTAAATACATATATATATATTCTTTTATCTCTTTTATATTTATGCCTTTAAATACTCACCTCCATATCTTCTACCTGAAATAGAAGCTTCTGATAAGAAGTTTTATGATCAATCAAGAAAGTCCTAAATTCCACAAGGACCAATGACAAGAGGTCTGCTCCTTAACTGTCAAACTGGGATGGGGCCTTTCCTGAAATGTTTGTATCTAGGTTCCCCCTACTCCTACCTCCCCCTTGTGGGAGCAGAATAATGCCCCCCCCCAAAGACGTGCATGCCCTCATCCCCAGCACCTGTGACTATGTGACCTCACACGGACTGTCCAGATGTGATTAAGTGAGGTTCTGGATGGAGATGGGGGGTTGTCCAGTGTTATCACAGGGGTCCTTATAAGTGAAAGAGGGGGCAGAAAGGTCAGAGTCAGCGAAGGTGATGCCATTGCTGGAAGGGGCGCCCGCCGAGGAACTCGGGCACCTCTAGGAGCTGGAGAAGGTGAGCACCGGATTCTCCCTCGAGCCCCCAGAAGGAACACGACCCTAGATTTCAGCCCCGTGAGACCCATTTCCGACTTCCAGCCTCCAGAACTATACGATCAATTATTTGTTTTAAGCCACTGTTTTCGTCCTTTGTTGTAACAGCCACAGGAAACTAACCCACCCCTTGGCTCCTCACCCTCTCCCAGGCTGGTTTTCAGGGAATGGGCCTTTATGTCTTCAAGAAAGCCGTGAATGGTCTTGGTAGAACAGATTAGTCGAGCTCTGGAACCATGCAGTGCTAACGTGCAGGACATGAGCTGTCACTCTGCAACTATTACAACCTCTAATTCCTACTAGTGAACTGTGTGCTCCGGTGAGGACTACAACAGTTCTTTTACCCAGGTGGGCTTCACTGTATTTTCTTCGCCCCCCCCCCCTTTTCAAAGAGGATGGAAGTAGGAGGGAAGCCCTACAGAAAGCATTCGGGTTGTGCCACAGAAAAGTCCTTGAGGGCCTCTGAAGGCAGAAGGAATCTTCCATTTGCTTGGTCTGGTGGGGACTGGTGAACTGGCCAAGGCCACACAGCAGGTGAGTGGCAGGGCCGAGACTCAAACTCAGGCCCCTTGATAATGAGCCTACTGCCTTTCTCTCTGTCTGTGATTATCGAACTTTCTGTTCTCAGATTCCCTGCTACCCTTCCACTGATGAGGCTCTCACAGAAGTTATGTTTATGTGGGTTTTATCTATCCATATCTACATGGCCAGAAATTGAATCTCAAAAGAGGTTAAACTATGTCCTTATTAAGTCATGTTGAAATAGCAATAGCAAACTATTACAGCTGATATCACAAACTGCTTTATGAAAAAGAACTGTTTTCCCAAACAAAAAGGAATCATGAGAAGAATGGCATTTTTCTGGGCATTTTGGCAACTCTTTCACAGAAGACAGCAGGATCTCCTCTCCAATTACACCTTCAACCTTCCGCTCCATGTTGAAGGACCTGAAGCAAACCTGGCCTCACAAAGATACTGGGATAATAGCCTTAGGGATAATTTTGGAAAATCTTTGATACTACACCAAAACTCATCAAGTAGCAGTTTCTGGAAGGTTGGTTGCTATGAACAACCTGAAACCATGTAGAGAATTTTTCATGTATTGTTATATTAAAAATGCTTTGGGCAGTTTTGTGCTTTGCATGGATCTCTGAGCCAGGCCAGATTTGTCACATGTGCTTCGGTCACTTGGATATACCAATTCACTTGGTTGTGCCGATCAGCTAAATGTTGACACATTTTACGACACGATAGTTCAAAATCATATGCATTTATGTCACCGCCGATCCTATAAGAAAAGTTTCAAGTTTGGGGACGCTTTCAAGCCTAGGATGCCGGAGGTGACTTGGCAACATTCTAATTTTCACTTGAAAGCTCAAATTTTCGCACTGGCAAGACATACTAGCAGTTATTTCACCAGAAGTGGCCAGACCGCCTTTGTTCATTTTTGGAGATGTCTGCCAAATACCCAAGTCAGAATAACTAGTTTCTCTGCGGTCGTTCTTTCTGGTAAATGTGGTGTTCCATGAACAAAGCAGCTAAGTTCAGCTCAACTCCAACCATCACACAAGTGCGGTTCCTCAGGATTACCCATGAACTTGGGCAGTCAGCAGAAGTGCTTTACATGTGTTTCCCATTTCCTCACCCTGAATATTAAAAAGACAGGCATACAAGGGTAGAGATTTGGTAAAAATTAATCATTTTTACTGTTGCACCAAGGACATTCGTCACTGAAACTGACGTATCCTTCAAAAGCCTAAGAAATGCAATGACAACCAGCTCGTGACAGCGCCAGTGAGTCACGCTAAAGCACCAGTGCTTCTCCCCACTAAGCTTCTGTACCCTCGCTACAAACACCAGCACTGTGAAAAAGGCACTTTCTTAGTATTACTTTGAAAATAGTTTTGACCTTGCAGAGTCCCTGAAAGGGCCTTCAAGCTTTCAAGGAAAAACATCTTATTTATTTATTTATTTGTCTTTTTAGGGCTGCACCAGAGGCACATGGAAGTTCCCAGGCTAGGGGTCAAATCGGAGCTGTAGCCGCCGGCCTACACCACAGCCACAGCCACACCAGATCCGAGCCGCATCTGTGGCCTACACCACAGCTCATGGCAACACCGGATCCCTAACCCGCTGAGCGAGGCCAGGGATCGAACCTGCGTCCTCATGGATGCTAGTCAGATTCATTTCTGCTGACCCATGATGGGAAGTCCAAGAAAAAACATTTTAGGTCGTCCATAACCCACCCTAAGATAACTACTCTAAGTGTATGGGAGTGTTTCTAGAAAAATGTATCTCAGACTGGCAAGCACAGTCATAATTGTAATGGTTGCACAGTATTTTATCACAGGGATGAAGGCCAGGAAGATGCATAACTTGCTTGTTTTGTTTCACACTTTCACCGACCACCAAGTTGAAAAGGGTTTGTTTAGAGCTTCGGCATGCCTAGCAAGTCACCTCTGTTTAAGGACAGCTCCTCTGCGCTGTGGGCTCTGCCACTCTGAACGCGGTTCTGGGTGACTTCATTGCAGGGATGCTGGCCCCAAAGATTTGGGGGATAGGAAGGGGTCTGACTCAAGCAGCTTGCTAAGTCCATGCATCAATTCAACCAGAGAGGAAGCACTGGGTCCACGCCCTACTCTCAGACCCAGAGTACAAGTCTGGAGCAGTGACTGTATCTATTACAGTAAGAGAGACAGGAAGCTTTCCAGAGAAGCAGATGAAAGAAATTATGTGCCCCCTGATTTTTTTTCCATGGCACAGGGAGCTGTCTGCAGGTTAAGTCTGTTCCTCTCCTATTATGTCAATGCAGGAAGTATGCATTGCAAATGCCCCTGTCCTCCTGCGTCCGCTTCTAGTCTGGCCATCATTTTCCTGCAAATCCCACGTCAACACAGTAGAGAGAAGGGCCAGCAAACGTTCCAGCTCCAACATTCCACAGCTCCATGATTTACAGAGCAGAAGGCGAGAGAAGGAGCCGCGGGCGCGCGCGCACAACACAGCAGGACTCGGAGCTTCCACAAGCCACCCTGACTTCAGACCCACGCAAATGTAACCCATCGGGCAGGTGGCAGTGGAATCTAACAGGTAGAAGGCTGGGAAATGCACTGGTTCCCGTTTCAGTCTGTTTTCTGAAACAAAAACTCTTTCAGCATTCTGAGGATTTCAATTTAGAATTTTTAAAAAGCCACAGGTTGTAGGTGGGGAAGTTGAAAGGCTTTAAAATAGTTTTATTTTTGATAAGTACTATAAAGATATTCAGCGAATGCTTTCCTAGAAGTACCTAACAGAGAGAAAAACTACCTACCATTTTTTCCTTAAAAAAAAAAAAAAAAGGCTTTTAGGAAAAAGTGGCATTTACCATTCCAGCACTTGGCATAACCCTGAAACAAGCGTCATGTGGGATGCACCCATCAAAAAAGAGCCCCAAGGACCCCCAACTCTCCCCCCTTTCCCTGGTAGTAAGAGGGCAAGCGAGACACTAAATAGCAGCATAAAGCAAGTAGCTCTCCTTGGAAGCGCATCTGAATTTTTCTAACCCAGCTGGGAGTGAACAGTATCAACAAAAATGTTGACTTCTTGGATTCCTACAAACCGATCACATAAATAAAAGCCACACAGTGTCAAGTGTGAAAATGCCTGCACCGGAGGTGAAAACAAGGGCCTTCAAAGGCTAAGGGAAGAAAAACTGGTCTTTCTCTGCGGGAAACGAACACGAAATCTGAAAACAGCCCGCTGGCATTTTCTGGAAAGCATCGCTCACATTTCAGCCTCCCCCAAAGAAAGCATCCACGCGTCTCCCGTCTCAGCCTTCGGGGACGGGAGCGTCTCCCGAACCGACTCCCCCACTTCCCTCGCTCTCTCCTCTCAAAACAAGCGTCGCCTCCCAGCTCCAAAGCGCCCACCGAGATGCTCCGCTCGAGCACGGCTTCACCTTGGGCACCGGAGTACCCGCCCGCCCCGCGGCAGGTCCCAGCTTTCCGGGTGCGCTTCTAGAACAGTCCTGCCTCTCTGCTTCCCTTCTGGTCTCCGAGTGCATCCTGCCTCGGGCAGGTGAACGGGAGGAAAAATGGATGCCCAGGGGAAAATTCTGGGCCAAGGAAAGCATCTCACCTCCAACCCTCCCGCAACGCTGAGAGGGTGCTTTGCTTTGCTTTGCTTTCCTTTAATTTATTTTTTCTTTCTTTCTTTCTTTTTTTTTTTTCCTTTGCCTGAAACGTCCCCAGGACGGTGGACAGCTGAGACTCCCCACTCCCGACAGTTCGACGGCAAAGTGGAAACCGAGGGCCCTGAGGTCCGCTGCCGCCGACGTGTCCCCGCGCCCCCCTCCCGCGCGCGAGGCCGCAAGCGCCGGGCCCCCGCGTCCCCGGCCGCCCCTTGGCGCCCCGACCCGCGATCGAGGAGGACGCCCAGGTTAGTGGCGGGACACGCAGCCAGTCCAGGGCAGGGCGGCGGTCCCCGCAGCGCCAGGCGGGTGAGTGGGGGCGTGGAGGACGGACGGAGGAGCGGCGCGGAGGCTGGGGACAGCGCGTACCTGGAGCCGCCGCCGCGGAGACGACGGGCAGCAGCGCGGCCACGAGTAGCAGCGCCGCCCAGGGCAGCGGGCGCCGCGCACGCGGGGGCGCCATGGGAACCCGGGCTGCGCGGCGGGCTGCGCGCTGGGCGGGAGTCGCGGGGCGCGGAGGGCCGGCCGTCGGGTCCCCGTCGTCGGTGTGCGTCTGAGCGCTCCGCGCCGTGCCCGCGCGCCCCGGCCCCGCGCCGACCGCTCACCAGCCGCCGCGCTCCGCACTGAGGCCGCCCGCCGCCTGCCGCGCCTTTTAGCCGCGCGCGGGCGCCCCCTGCCGGCAGCCGGTCGGCGGGGGTGGCGGGGGTGGCGGGGGTGGTGGCCCCAGGCGGGCGGGGCGCTGGGCCAGCGCTCCTAGAGCCCAAGCACCTCGGAAGCCCGCTGATCCGATCTGAAAGCTTAGTGACTGCTGTGCGGGGCTGTGCTCCCCGTGTCTAACCTCTCGCTTTCTGGCTTGGGAAATGGCCCATCACGTCCAGTCCTTGCCAAGCCCCGGGATGCCCTCTGTCCCCTTAAATAAGCCCCCTCTGGCTTCCACGTTGGGGACCCGCGCCAGGCCCCTTCACCTCTACCTGCGGATTGCGTTGGTTCCTGCGGCTCACCCAGGCCCTCCCCACATCCTGCGCCCAGGAGAGGGTTTTAATGTCTTAGACACTGCTGCTTCCCGGCTGTGGAGCTCATGAACTGGGGTTCTGAGGAAGCGTCCTGTAAGCACGCGAACAGCCCAGAACGAGCGCTTGCTGGCTTCACTTCCTCCGATTTCTATGGTTAACACCTGCTTAGGGCTCCACATCCCGATTCCCACCTGTCGGTGCTCAGCTCCCCGCCTTGGAAGCCTTACTGCCTCTTCGAGCGGACTGGGAGCGCCCCTAGCGGCGATAAGGTCGCTTGCACCCTGCAGGCCGCCGATCTGGGCACAGCATCTTCGCAGACCTGCCCCCAGCCCAGCGCACAACCTAACGTTGAGTCAGCTCTCGATCGTGACGGCCCACAATTGAACCAGATTTGGGTCCTTCTTCAGAAAGGTAAAGATTGCGAGGAGAAGTCCAGACCGATGAAAAAAGAGAAACCCAGCATGTCTCTTGCCCAGTGAGCCCCCAGGAAAGGCAGCCGCCTGTGGCCTTCCTTTCAGGAAACCGTCCCCCTGGGTCCCTGTGAGGGTTGGTTCTTCATTTATCCTGCAGGGTCAGCGAGCCCCCAGAACTCTTATTGGAGTTTGCCACCATTTTCATGTTCAGTTACTGCCTCGGTTTTGCAGTGTTTCCACACCGCCAGTTAATGGAGCTACGGCTTTGGTCAGCCGGGCAGCCTTCCTTCCCTGCTCTTATTTGGGGAATAGTAGCTCCTTCCTCTACTCCAACCAAGATGCTCCTGTGGGGCCTGTCCCCTCCCAACCACACACTTCCCCACCGCAGTTGGTCCAAGAATGTCCAGTGGCCCAAGCCAGGTCAGTCAGAGTCAGAACTTTTCTAGTTAGAGCTGGTGAAAAAGTCTTTCTTCCTGTCATTCATGAATGCAGAAGGAGGGCAGTTGAGGTCGCCGAAATATATGCACCCCCCCCAAACACACACAAAGATGTCCGTGTCTTAATCCCTGGAACCTGTGGATGTTACCTTATATGGAGAGGAAAAAAAACTATTTGCATATGTGATGAAGTTAAGTACTTGAAATGGACAGGTGATCCTGGATTGTCTGGTGGGCTCTAAATACCTTCACATGTGTCCCTATGAGAAGGAGAAGGAGATTTGAGATTCACAGGAGAGGAGACAAGGTGTACACAGAGGTAGAGATAGGAGTGACGCAGCCATGAGCCAAGGCACGCTGACAGCCAAGAGAGGCTGTGAGAGGCAAGCACCAGATTCTCCCCTGCTGCTTCTGCAGGGAGCACAGCCCTGCCAGCGCCTTGATTTCAGCCCAGTGGAACTAATTACAGACTTATGGCTTCCAGAACGGTGAGAGGATAAAGTTTGGTTGGTTTAAGCCCACAAACTGGTCATTGTTACAGTAGCCACAGGAAACTGATACAGTATCCAAGAGGGACCCCAGTCTGTGGTCCAGCCTGAGGGGCACCATCCAGGGAGACTGAAGCCAACACACGGAGCACAAGCCAACAGGAAGAAAGAGCCATGCGGGTGGGCAAGGCCTGGGCTCCAGCCCCAGCTCAGCACTTCCTGAAGATTGCTTCCGGGAGACGGCTTCCCTTTGGCTAAGTTGGAGTGGGATTTCTGTCCCACGTAACCTAGGAGTCCTGGCCAGTACCTTCTCCTGTCCTTAGAAAGAAGAGAATCAAGATTTCCCTTTACGTCCTTTCTGCCACCCAGAAAGGCCATCACAGTCCCAAGAACACAGCAACTTCTGGGTACTGCTGATAGGTCAGTCGCCATTCATTTGTTCATTCAACCAGCACTTTATTTTATTTTATTTTGTCTTTTTGCCTTTTTAGGGCCGCACCTGCAGCATAGGAGGTTCCCAGGCTAGGGGTTGAATCGGAGCTGTAGCTGCCAACCTACACCACAGCCACAGCAACGCCAGATCCGAGCCGCGTCTGTGAGCTACACCACAGCTCACGGCCACACAGGATCCTTAATCCACTGAGCAAGGCCAGGGATCGAACCCACAACCTCATGGTTCCTAGTCGGGTTCGTTAACCACTGAGCCACAACAGGAACTCCCTCAACCAGCACTTATGGTGCATCTACTTCATGTCCGACGGTGCTCTAGGCACTGCGGGTCTACACTAAAAACAGCATCGAGTAAGAATTAGCAGGAGATATGTTTCAAAAGATGAGGACCGCCATGGTAAGGACCTTGCGGGCCGCAGTGAGGACTTAGGCTTTCATTCTGGGAGGCTGTGGGAGCACTGGAGGATCCTGATCAGAAGAATATGACAACATTGCCATGGAAGCGGGAAACCAGTAAGCAGGCCCTTATAATCCAGGCAGAAGAAGACGGCGCTTGGACCAGGAGGCGACTCGATACAGCCTGAAGGTCCAGGCAGGATCGTTTCCTGACTAAGTGGATGAGGAGGAACAGAGACGGAGAACTGGTGAGACGCAAAGTCATTCTGTTCTTACCATGGTCCCTAGCTCTCCATAAAGCGCAAAATTTTAGGATTTCACTCTTCAGTTTAAGAAAATGATCACATTACATAGTGTGCGGAAGCTCACAGAGAAGACTGCTCAAGGGCGGTTTCTCTCCTTCCTCGTGAGATGCCTTCCCCTACCTCCCCAGCCTATGAGAGCTACTTTCGTGTGTGGACATTTCAGAGGAAAGTCAAGGGCAAAGTCATCTCCACCTTTAGAGACTTGATGACGAGATCAGAACAATCCGCCACGGGCTGGTGGTAAATGGAATAACTAATATCAGTGCGTCTGGATTCCGATTTGATTACCCACGTGAGTATGTGTTTAAAAGTCCCAAGAGAGGAGTTCCCGTCGTGGCGCAGTAGTTAACGAATCCAACTAGGAACCATGAGGTTGCGGGTTCAGTCCCTGCCCTTGCTCAGTGGGTTAATGATCCGGCGTTGCCGTGAGCTGTGGTGTAGGTTGCAGACGCGGCTCGGATCCCGCGTTGCTGTGGCTCTGGAGTAGGCTGGTGGCTACAGCTCTGATTCGACCCCTAGCCTGGGAACCTCCATATGCCGCGGGAGTGGCCCAAGAAATAGCAAAAAGCCAAAAAAAAAAAAGTCCCAAGAGAAACTTCAAGGATTTTTAAAACCTTGTAAAAGACCTCAAAACACCCAAGAGCCATAGTCATCTGTCCTGAATGTGGTCCTCTCAAAAAGAGAAGCTCTCTGAAGTTGCCTTCCTTCTGGTCCTTTCTTAGTCCACTCTATTTGCAATTGTCCTGATAGACTTTATTGTTTTTCCACATAATTTCTTAAGCTCCTGGTTGTCGCTTCTATTTTGTTTCTCAAAACAGAGCGACAGCACTCTTGGGTCAGGCGGACATCAGCTGTTTAATTGTGACACTTTCCTAGCTGCCTCCAAGTTATTTCTGTGGTTTATTTCCAGCTTTACACTATCTCTATGGTCTGCTTATTTTTGAAATAACCATACATTCAAAGAGCTCAGCACGCTCCGTACACATTGTCATGGCTTCCTATGCGGTAAAGTAGATTAAAATGCTTTTCTCCTGTTTCATGTGGAGACACAGAAACCACGTTCAAATGGCCATCCAGCCCCAACTCCAACAGAGTGCTGAACGTGTGTGTCTCAGATCAAGATCCCACATCAAATCATGTTCAGGCTTTGGTTTGGCTCCTGGCTCTTTAATTCCTTTGTAAGCACTGCATTTGCACACATCTCTGCACCCTGCCAGCAACAAGGTACTGTACAATACCAAAGACACAACAGGATGTGCACACGACTTGGTGGTGGTGGTCATGACATGCAGCAGCTTGATGTGAGATCTCAGTTTCCAGACCAGGAACTGCACCCAGGACACAGTGATGAAAGTGCTAAATCCTAACCACTAGACCGCCAGGGAACTCCCTTTCTTTTGTTTTTTGTTTTGTTTTCTTAAGACTCTACATAGAAGCAGAGTGAAAGAAGGGGCACAGCGGCAGTGCTTGGAGTGATGGGGGAAGAGCATCAGTTGAGGCAGAGCAGACCTGGAGGAAACATCAGTCTCCGGGATTCCATAAACAGAAGGGAAAGGGAAAGGAAGATAGAGCTGGGCAAGCAGATTCTGCCATGACATGGGAGAAAAAAGAGAGAGATTGCTTCCAGCTGGCATTCGAATAAAATAATGCTTCACCCCATTTTCTTTCATTCTTTCTTTTTTTCTTTCTAGAACCACATGGTTCTCAAGCTAGGGGTTGCATCGGAGCTACAGCTGCCAGCCTACGCCACAGCCGCAGCAACACAGGATCTGAGCCGCATCTGTCTGCAACCCGCATCACAGTTCACAGCAACGCCAGATCCTTAACCCACTGATCAAGGCCAGAGACCGAACCCACATCCCAGTCGGGTTCCTAGTCAGGTGTGTGAACCGCTGAGCCACGAAGGGAATGCCCTGCCCCATTTTCTGGAGCAGTAACCAATTTGTCCCACATGCCACAACGACCTCAGAGACATCACCCTGATCTTACAGAGCAAAAAACAAGGCTCCGAGAGACCGTGTCTCTTTTCCACCCCATGCTGGTGACCCTCGAGGGCGGCGGTCCCCCCCACCTGTCTGGCCCCAGGGGCGCATCTTTGCAGTGGCACCGCGGCACCTCCAAGTGCTCCTCTCTATCAGGTTTTCAATAAAGGCCTCAGGGTCAAAGCAGAGAGTGCAGATAAAAACATGTTTTGCAGGCTCCGTGTCCACTACGGATTTATCAGAGACACTTCCTTATCATCCAGGTGGTGGGCGATCCTTCTGAGCAAACAGTTACCAAGACCTCAATATGACACCATTTGTCTTAGGGTTTGGAAGGTGCAGGAAAGAAACGGTGCTCTTTT
Organism: Sus scrofa; assembly: GCF_054392235.1. Taxonomy (NCBI): domain Eukaryota; kingdom Metazoa; phylum Chordata; class Mammalia; order Artiodactyla; family Suidae; genus Sus; species Sus scrofa. The sequence goes on from NC_139383.1 coordinate 8,138,783, forward strand.
AAAAAAGAAAGAAGGAAGAGTTCCCGTCGTGGCTCAGAATCCAACTAGGAACCATGAGGTTGCGGGTTCGATCCCTGCCCTTGCTCAGTGGGTTAAGGATCCGGCGTTGCCATGAGCTGTGGTGTAGGTTGCAGACGCGGCTCAGATCCCAAGTTGCTGTGGCTCTGGCATAGGCTGGTGGCTACAGCTCCGATTCGACCCCTAGCCTGGGAACCTCCATATGCCACGGGAGTAGCCAAAAAAAAAAAAAAAAAAAAAAAAAGAAAAAAGAAAAGAAACTGCTGTAAATGCATCACTGCCTGAAACAAGCTTCCTCTGCACAGAAGTCCTGACTCGTTCGCGCGGCAAGGCAGTGCTGGGGCGAGTTCTCTTCTGTACGTCTACACCGGGAATGAGTGAAATGTCGAGGATTGAGACGTCAGGCGCCCAGCCTGGCACCTGAACTGTTAAGGATTCTACCTGAGAATGTGTCTCTTGCCATGAGGTACCAGCCCACAGACCTGTGTCCTGGATCGTCAGTCCCACACGGAAGCAGCCAGGTATGCCAGTTCTCTCATCTACCACCTGTCAGTGGGCTTCGGACTTGGGCTAAATTGAGGGAAACGATTCCTTGATTGGTTCCTTTGTAGGACCTTTGTTGACACAGCTATTTTTGTGTTAGGATCTGGGGTACAATTGGGCTGAAACTCAGGCGGCCCCTGCTTCAACAAGCTCACACTCCACATAGGAGAGAAACCAGTTACAATCCAGAGGAAGCTGCCAGTAATTGTTCTAAATATTTCCTCTCTCTTCCCTCCCTTTATTTTCTTCTGTTTTCCCCAAGGAGGTTTAACCCGAGGTGTCCTTGCCATAGACACGTCAGGTGCATCCACTCTAATCCTACGGGAATGAAAGAGCCCAGCTGGGGAGGAGGCGGTCATCCCGGGTTGGGGAGGGAACAAGAGCTCGAAGTGTGCAGTCTGCGAGCTGCAGTTGGCAGTGTTAGAAGTTGGCCCAGGCCCTGAGCTAAGAAAATGCATGTCTGGCCTCGGTGCAGCCTGCCTCGGCCTGACCGTGCCTCCCATCAGGAGCAGAATAGGCTGCTGGTCTGTGGGGCCACAGGGCCACGGGGCACAGGGCTGCTGTGCACGGAGCGCGTCACGCCAGCCACACCCGCCTCAGACCCCACGGGCACGGACAGGCACTCACACCTGAAATGGGGAAACTAAGTCTTTGTTCCCTAAGCTTCTACTGAGCTCCTACTGCCTACCTGGCCTCTGTTCAGGGGTGTGGACCTGTGGTCACCTATGAAATGACATCTGGACCAGCTGACAGCTGACAGGGGCTTTGCCACCGGAAAGCCGCAGGAAGTCCAGTGCGGTCCCAGGACCCAGCAGGACCCTCGTCTCCCAAAGAGCACCCACCTCTGGCCGGCAGCCGAAGGCGGCCCGGCATGACCAGCCCTGGAGAAGGTGATGAGAAGACAGTTGGTTGGCAGTGCCCCCTTTCCTCCTGGGTGGCGTCCCCTCTCTTACCACCTCCCCAGACACTGGGTACCTCTGGCACTCCCCCCCCTCCCCACCCTCCCCCGGCCCACCAGTCAGACCTTCTCACCTCCTTCTGGCTGAAAGGTGAGTGACTGCTGAGAGGTCAGGGACTCTTACCTGTACATCTGCGGTTCCCAAAGCATGACGTCCTGCATCCTCACGAACCGAGACGGAGGAAGACACGTCATTATGCGCATTTTACAGATGAGAAGCTGAGGGTGTGTGCCCAGCCCAGGTAGTGCCACAGCCAGGAGGCAAATCCTGATACTCCGCCTGCAAACTCGGTGCTCTGTGCATCACGGGCCGGTGGGAGGAATGACTCTGCGATGAATTAGCAGAGACAACGTGTCCGCAGGGAGGCCCTGAGGATCAGGGCCTCTTTTTTTTACATTCAGATTTTCATGATTTTCGAGAAGCCACCATCTTCTGCATCAGAATTATAACCAACTCTCTCAGGCCACATTTGAGAAGGAAACTATGTCAGGAAAAGCTGTACTTGAGCTGTGGAATTGGTCACCTCCATTCTGTCCCTGCTTTAGCCGTGCTCGGTGACGCTCAGCAGCATTCGGCTCCACGATCTCTCCCTCGTTCCTTCTAGAAGTGCTCTTTCCTTTGCTGCTGACTCTAAATGCTGTCCTGGCTTCTCTTCTGCTTCTGCCACCACGCCTGCTCCGCCTCCTCCTCCGTCTCCTTTGCGGTGGGAGCCCTTTTCTCCCCTCTTTCTCATCTCTCAGGAGATCCCATCCACATTTCTGGCTGCAATAACCGTGTGCCCCTCCCACCCGGCCCGCTTTTGGTCCCGAGTCGCCGTGCTGCTCCTTCCCACAGGGCTTTTTGCACCTGTTCCTCTCTTCCTTCTTTCCCATCCGTCATGGCTCAGCCCTGGGCTCTGTGAGCTGCGAGAGCCTTCCTCTGTACCCACCCAAGGCCTTGCACCACCTTCCTCTACAGTCCTTCTGCGGTTGCACTGTTGCATGGGGCTCTACTCATTCATCATGATAACCACAGCTTGACTTCAAGCTCCCCAGGCGCAGAGACCATGTCTGTTTGGTGCACCCTGTAGCCCAGGACCCAGCATAGGACCTGACTCCTGCAGGTGCACAGCAGATGTTTGCCGAGCATATCTAGGCATGCGTGAGAGGCCGATGGATGCTCTAGACTCAGGAGCACAAGCTGGGTAGAGTTGGCTTCCACAAGAAGAAAGTGCAAGCTTGGACCTCTTCCCTGCTGCTGCTCCACACCCACCCAAATCCTGGCTGCACTGAACCCACTCCAGGCATAACCAGCAACTCAATGACCCAGCCGGTAGACTCCTCAGACCGAGACACTCCAGCAAACACAATCTAGAAAAGCTAGGCTTCCCATTCTGGACACTGGCCCAGCGAGTCTTTTCACCTGCCAGAGGCTACTCATTTATTGCTTTCAAGCTTGGGAGGGGGTGAGTGGCAGGTGGTTCTGTAGCAAGTTCGGTGTTTTTGTCATTTGTTGGCGACCCTGTTTGTTGTTTCTTTCATTCATTCAACAGACGGTTATCGAGGGCCTTGGGATGTGCGAACAATGTCATTTCTCGAATCAGATGGTGCAGCTGGTTTGGTAAATGCAGAATTAACCTTGACCCACACGGTCCTGTTGGCCAGGCACAGACCGAAGGCCACTCTCCTTCTCTTCTGGTCCAGGACTGAGCAGTTACCTGGAGATATCATAGGTTTGCGTTTTCTTTGTTTTTGTCTGTTTCCAGAAGGACTGTGGTCCAGTCATTCCGAATATTAGTGGCTTAAAGCAACACTCCGCGACCATGCTCCAGAGTGTCTGTGGGTCAGGAGTCCAGAAGCAGCTTGGCTGGGCTGCTGGACCTCTCTTGAGAGTTGCAGTCAGCATGTCAGCTGGGCTGCCATCATCTGAAGGCGTGACTGGGCTGGAGAACCCACTTCAGAGGGGTCTTGCTCACGTGGCTGGCAAGTCGGTGCTGGCTATTGGCTGGGAGGCCTCAGTGCCTCTCCTTCTGGGCCTCCCACAGGGCTGAGTGTCTGCAGACGGTTTCCCTGGAGCCACGGCAGAAGTAGCAATCCTGTTACCACCAGCCCTGCAAGACCCCACAGCCACTTCGGACACATTCTGTCCGCGGTACAGACCGACCTTGATTTAATGTGGAAGGGGGATGTGAATACCAGGGGATGCACATCACCAAGGGCCGCTGATTGGAGCCCGGCTACCACAGGCTGAGGCTGCAGCGCCCCACCTGCTTTTGTCCAAACCCCAGGTTCGCTGGGAGTTCCCACTGTGGCTCAGTGGGTTAAGGGCCTGACATTTTCTCTGTGATGATGTGGGTTCCATCCCTGGCCTGGCTCAGTGGGTTAAGGATCCAGTGTTGCTGTAAGCTGTGGCATAGGTTGCAGATGAGGCCTGGGTCTGGTGTTGCTATGGCTGTGGTGTAGGCTGCAGCTGCAGCTCCAATTCGACCCCTGGCTCGGGAATTTCTGTATGACACATGTGCAGCCCTAGAAAGAAAAAAAAAAAAAAAAAAATTCCAATGACACTTTCACGTGAGGCTCCACAAACCAAGATAGCAAAGGCCTAAAGAGAATATCCAGCTTGATTCATTAGCCTGTTCAGGAGTTTGCCCACTATCACAATATAAAGCTACATTTCGCTTATTCAATTATGCTTTAAAGTAACTGCCTCACAACTGGACCATTCAAGACTGTTCCTCTGAGGTTTTTCTTTTCTTCTTCTTCGTATAAAACAAAATCAGTAGAAATATCTTTAGCTTTTTGGCTCTTCGGAAGTAGGTCCCCTGGAATCATCCACAGAATACACCCCACTTCCAATCCCACCCTCCATCAGGAAAGCCTTCATGGAGCGGTGGGTGTAACTTCGCAGTTACGCCCCCACAGGCTCCTTGGGATGGCTCCACCGTGCTCTGTGGGCTACATGCCACCCTTATGCTGAAGAATTCATCAAGATGGGGTTGGAGTGAATGAAACAGGGCATGGGCTATAATGATGACACGGAACCTGACCCAATAAAGCAGCGGGGAGGAAGGAACTCTGAGGCAAAGCACAAAGTGATTCATTCCCAAAGGAAGCCTAAATGTGAGTGTGCGTGTCCGTGTCTCTCCCCGTCTTTATATCTGTGTGTCTGTCTGTGTGTGTCTGTATGTGCACTGCTTACTGCACAGAAGTGATGGAGCCTGTTCAGCTGATGAGGCGAAGGTCAAGTGTCTTGGAAGAGTCCGCCTTTGACCCAGATCTCGAAGGAAAAATGATGCCAGTGGAAAGAGCAAGGATAGGATGGCGCCGCTGATGTGAAGAACGAAGAGAAGAGCTTTGAGAAGTTCAGGCTGTCTGGACTGTCGGATGTGTCTAAGGAACGAGCAGGTGATACAGTTGCAAAGGCAGGACAGAGGTGGCAATAGAAGGATGTAAAGGCAGGTCTGGGGAGTTTGGATTTACTCTGAAGGCAAGAGGAAGCCACTGAACAGAAAAGTGCATCAGTTGTTTTCCGCAAAGTTACTGTGACATGCAGGTTAGATAACCTAGTGGCACTATTTTCTTTTTTCTTTTGTTTTTCAGGGCTGTACCTGTCGCATATGGAGTGTTCCCACACTAGGGGTTGAATTGGAGCTGCAGCTGCTGGCCACAGCCACAGCAAAGCCAGATCCGAGCCACGTCTGTGACCTACACCGCAGCTTGTAGTAACACCGGTTCCTTAACCCACTGAGCGAGGCCAGGGATCAAACCCATTTCTTCATGAATACTAGTCAGATCTTAACACACTGAGCTATAACGGGAACTCCCACAGTATTTTCAAAAAAGGAGAAAAGCTATGCAAACTTAAGGAATTTACACTATAAAATCAGAAGTGCACTCTAGAAAGATTCATCAGGCAGCCGGCTGCAGAAGTGATTAGATGAGAAAGGAATCAATGTAGGGAGGCAATTAGGAGACTACTGACCAAGTCCCGGAAAGAGAACATAAGGCCTGAATGAGGGCTTCAGCAGAGAAGTAGATTCGTAGAGAGGATACTGTTGGAATTAACAGATCGCCGTACATAGGAGACAGGAAGGAGGTATTGACGGGGCCCCATGATTACCCTTTGGGCTTCCCACGAGGCAGAGACTGAAACTAAGTGCCCCCAGTCTCTGCAGCAGCCTGATGTCCTCAGTGTCTGAAGTTTGAGATGTCAGTCCCTGCAGGACAGAAACAAAACCTCTCCAGGAAAAAGTGCATCCCCAACTTAAGCCCTCAAGACTTCTACAGTTTGAAGACCCACCAAACATGAGATCATGGTCCCCAAAGAAACACAGAAGAGTCAGCAGAAATAAGAATTGTGCTCCCAAGTACTTTAGGTATTAGAATTAGTAGATTCAAAACATAAAGTAATTTGTAGTTCCCATCATGGCTCAGTGGAAACGAATCTGACTAGCATCCACAAGAACGCAGGTTTGATCCGTGGCCTCCTCGCTCAGTGGGTTAAGGATCTGGCGTTGCCGTGAGCTGTGGTGTAGGTTGCAGTTGCAGCTCAGATCTGGCATTGCTGTGGCTGTGGTGTAGGCAGGCAACTGCTAATTGGACCCCTAGCCTGGGAATCTCCATATGCCGCGGGTACGGGCCTAAGAAGACAAAAAAAAAAAAAAAGGCAAAAATAAAAGCAGCCAGAAATACATGAGAGAACACCTATAAAAGGACAAGGTTGAAAAGCAATCTTCTCAACAAAAATCTTCCTAAGAAAGAAAATAGCAGGCCCAGCCAATTTTATGAACAAATTCTATATAACTTTTTTTTTTTTTTAGAAAAGTAGAAACCGCTTTAATATATGTAACTGGAGTTCTATTTTCATTTATAGCTGTGAATAACTTTCAAAGAAAAGTTGATCATTTATCTTTCAGAAGATGGAAAATGAGGAAGTACCCCCGCAGGAGGATTCCATAAGGTTAATATAACCTTGACAAAACTAGACAAAAATGATACGACGAGAGAAAATCACAGACACTCAAATGGGTAAACATTGATGCAAAAATCCTAAACAATGTTAACAAACCAAATCCAGTCCAGTATAAAAACAAAGATATATCTTGCCCAAATTTACCCTACCCACAAACTCGGGGGAGATTTAACATGAGAATAAATTTAACTCACCACATTAATAGATTAGAGGAGAAAAATCATACGTTCTTCTTAGTTGACTCAGAAAAAGTATTAGGTAAAATTTAACATCCCTTCATGTTAAAAAAGTCGTAAACTCATAACCCAAGATTAGAGTCCCTAAACTGATGAATAGTATCTATAAAGAAGCCCCAGGAATTTTTCTGTTTTCTTGGGTCTCTCCCATGTATACAGACTATTAAACTTTTGTTTGATTTTCTCTTGTTTGAAAAAAAGTAAAGACCCTCCAAACAGCAGACACCTTTCTCAGTTGTGAAACTTGAGAAACATGGGGTCCCCCTGCTCATCAGCCCACTTTACCGGAAGCCTTGGCAATTAGTCTTTATCTATTTCAGGCACTTGGCAATTTCTCCACTGTCAGTCGCACTGCCTGGCATGTGAAAGGCAATCTTTTCCACGTACCTTAGTAACTAAACAACACAACTTTATTGACTCACGTGATCTTCTTTTGTCAGAGCCTATAAAACACGTGGTAGGCATTGATTGAGTTTTTGTCTTCTGTATCAATTTACATTACCATACTGGTTGTCAAACATTTTGAATAGCGCTGCAGCTCTGGGGCAAAACCTTGCAAAGCCCCTGTGCCCTGAGCATCAGAATTCTCTCTCCTCTGGACATGTTCCATCCTTTTCTTAATTTCAACAAAAGTAGATGGAGAGAGGAGAGGAGATAAAATCATTTGCGTACGTTTTGCTCCCTTATTCAAGCTCCAGGAAATGTTCCAAGAAGTTGGTGGGAGGCATGATTTCATGTCTCCATACGCTTGCTGGTACATACAATTCTTGGTGATTGAGTGTTTGCTATTATTCTCCATTTACGGCTCCCACAGTCCATAAATCGCCTGGACATCTCTCTTCCCACAGAGCAGTGAGTCCTGCCTGTATTGCTCTCAGTGACAGCGTTCACCCAGTTGGAGGATCTGATTAGGTTCAAATTAGCCTACTTCTACAGCTGGTTTTCCTAATCTACAATTAGAGTAAGAATAAAGTCATTGGCAAACATGGTGTTCATTAAGGGAACTTTCTGTACAGTACGTGCCTGTTCCTTTCGCTGATGTTTGACCATTATGTCATTGTTTACAGTTGCTAAGGTGACCATGTGAGAATACTCAGTTTGGGAATCCTTGGAGTCCAAGTTTGTGGCTCATATCCTTATGAATCACTCCACTTCAAAATAAAATTAATTTGACACTGGGCCATTTCATCAACTATACTTTTGGCAAGATAATACAAGCTTGTCGCATTCTAGGAATGAGGTAAGTTATTTAGTGGCCTACCCACTGGAGAAAATGACATTTCACCCATTTAGAAATAGAATCACTCTATCAGGAAATCAAAGTGGTAATGTATTAGAAGAATTGAATAAAAGGATACTTTCTGTGCATAACATCACACAACGGTTTAAAGCAAATCAGAATGAAACGAAGCCCAAACGTTCCCAACGGTTGGTGGAAGTTTAATCGGCTACCTCTGATGGGAGGGCAACTAGAGGCATCTGCCAAAATATTAGACACACGTATTCTTTACATCGTTGAAAAACAATAGAGACATGCCCAGGCTAGATTGCAATTTTTAAAACCCACAGAGTTAGAGGAATAAGGATGAATAACAGGGTCTCAGGGAAACTAGAACTCAGTAGAGCCTTAGGGTAAACCTTTCGGGACAAATCATCCCCAACTGGTTTCCATTTTTGTGTTCTCAGGAGGTAGCTTCTGATTGGCTTAGCTGGGTCACATGACTCCGCTTCCCTACAGGAGGGTGGATGCCAAGATTCCTCCCCAGGCACAGCAAGCACTGCCCCCGCTGTATCTGATTTAAAAAAAAAAAAAAAAGCAGAAGACAAAAATTTGAGATGTTTTCTTGTTACCTCTCCATTCCCCCAAAAGAAAACAGGGATGCTCTTATCAGAAAGAAGGAGAATGGAAGGTAGGAAGATAAAAGCACCCCGGGATCCACCTGCTTTTTGCGGCTCCACGCCAGCGAGCCAGCCAGAGAATCTCTTCATGGGTGTCATATAAGTGGTAAAAGGTACTTTTGCAATGTTATTCTTAATGGCAAGTAAAAATAATAGCAATCACAACAATAAAGGAGTAAAGTATTGTACACCCAGACCTGAGAATTCTAGGCAGCCAGGAAAATCAATGGAGCGAAGCTGCGCTAACCTGGGATAATGTCTAATACACGTAAGTGAACAGAGTAAGTTTCAGAGGAGTGTGTAAAGTATAATAATGGTCCTGTAATAATTTTAAAGGTGTATATGGAACGGAAAGTCTCGCAAGATCTCATAAGAAAACGTCTTTATTTTTGTCTTCCACTGTCCCTTTAAACAATCTGCAATGGGAAGTTCCTCCTCTGCCTCAGGGAGAAAACTCAGGCAGCGGCATGACTTCTGCAAACTTACAGGTAGAAAAGGAATCCTATGGTTACTCTAGGTTGTAAACACCGTGTCACTTCCATAACTAAAAATGTCTAAACCTGGATGATAATAAAAATTCCAAACTTGAATTAGATTTTCTCCCCAGCTTCCCTGGTGCTGGCTCACCTAGAAGCCTGCAGACACGGCAGCTGCTGCCCTTTGCCCTCCTGAGGTTTTTACAGCCCTCAGCTCAGGGGTCCTGGCCCCTCCAGGACCGAGAGTATGGAGGGGAGTGAGAAGGGGTGCGGGAGAGTTCTTGCCCAGCTGAGGCTCCCATAGGCTGGCAGCACTCTCTCCATCTCAAAGGCACCTGTGGTCACTTCAGAGGCCTCCTCAGGAAACATTCAGTAGCACTTTCCACGGCAGCTGATCCCTGTTTCTTCGGGAGTCAGAGCCGCAGGGATTCTCTCCGTTCACATCCATCACCCTTGGACGGGACTGAAGAAGCCACTCTCCCTCCCGATGGTCCACGGCGGGCCTACGAGAACCACGCATGGCCCGCCTCCCACCACCATCTCTGCCCACGTGACCAGCTCCAGGGGTCCAGGTTCACCCCACTCAGCTGCCTCAGGCTGAGGGAAAAAGCCTCTTCCTAGCGTCCTGAGCTGTGTGCCAGATACTGGTCCCCTCCTCCCGGCCCCTGACGGGGAGCAGCCCATCCAGGTTCCTGCGGACTTGAGATAACGGAAATGGCTTCTACACTCCAACTCTGAGGAGGTAGGGTAGCCGCTCAGAGCAAGTGAAGTTACACGTATGTCTTTTCAAAGTCATCCTCCTGACAAATACCCTCTGGTCTGAAATGACCCAACCCCATCCATCACACCTTCTATCTATCCACTCATCCGTCACACCTTCTGTGCATCCATCCATCACATCTTCTATTTATCCATCCATCCATCACACCTTCTATCTGTCCATCTATCACACCTTCTGTCTATCCATCCATCCATCACACCTTCTGTCTATCCATCCATCCATCACACCTTCTGTCTATCCATCTATCCATCACACCTTCTGTCTATCCATCCATCACATCTTCTGTCCATCCATCCATCACACCTTCTGTCTATCCATCCATCCATCACACCTTCTGTCTATCCATCCATCACACCTTCTATCCATCCATCTATCACACCTTCTGTCTATCCATCCATCACACCTTCTATCCATCCATCTATCACACCTTCTGTCTATCCATCCATCCATCACACCTTCTGTCTATCCATCCATCACACCTTCTGTCTATCCATCCATCACACCTTCTATCCATCCATCACACCTTCTATCCATCCATCCAACACACCTTCTGTCTATCCATCCATCACACCTTCTGTCTATCCATCCATCCATCACACCTTCTGTCTATCCATCCATCACACCTTCTATCCATCCATCCAACACACCTTCTGTCTATCCATCCATCACACCTTCTGTCCATCCATCCATCACACCTTCTGTCTATCCATCCATCCATCACACCTTCTGTCCATCCATCCATCACACCTTCTGTCTATCCATCCATCCATCACACCTTCTGTCTATCCATCCATCCATCACACCTTCTGTCTATCCATCCATCCATCACACCTTCTGTCTATCCATCCATCACACCTTCTATCCATCCATCTATCACACCTTCTGTCTATCCATCCATCACACCTTCTGTCTATCCATCCATCCATCACACCTTCTGTCTATCCATCCATCACACCTTCTATCCATCCATCCATCACACCTTCTGTCTATCCATCCATCCATCACACCTTCTGTCTATCCATCCATCACACCTTCTGTCTATCCATCCATCCATCACACCTTTTGTCTATCCATCCATCCATCACACCTTCTGTCTATCCATCCATCACACCTTCTGTCTATCCATCCATCACACCTTCTGTCTATCCATCCATCCATCACACCTTCTGTCTATCCATCCATCCATCACACCTTCTGTCTATCCATCCATCACACCTTCTGTCTATCCATCCATCATACCTTCTGTCTATCCATCCATCCATCACACCTTCTGTCTATCCATCCATCACACCTTTTGTCTATCCATCCATCCATCACACCTTCTGTCTATCCATCCATCCATCACACCTTCTGTCTATCCATCCATCACACCTTCTATCCATCCATCTATCACACCTTCTGTCTATCCATCCATCACACCTTCTATCCATCCATCTATCACACCTTCTGTCTATCCATCCATCCATCACACCTTCTGTCTATCCATCCATCACACCTTCTGTCTATCCATCCATCACACCTTCTATCCATCCATCTATCACACCTTCTCTCTATCCATCCATCACACCTTCTATCTATCCATCCATCACACCTTCTATCCATCCATCATCACACCTTCTCTCTATCCATCCATCTATCATACCTTCACGGAAGCGAGTCAGTCATTCAGCCAGTTCTTGACCTCCTACTTCAAAGTGTCCGCATGGTGGTACACCTCAAATCTCTCTGTGTCTGCCTGTCTGGTTGGCTGTCTGTCTCTAACACACACACCCTTAATCAAAGCATCCAGCCTACCATCTTATTTTTTTAAATACTCCACACATGTTATGTATTTATATAGTTATGTATTTTTTTATTTTTGGCTGCACCTGCAGCATGTAGAAGTTCCCAGGCCCATGATCAAACCCGTGCCCCAGCAGCAACCTGAGCCACAGCAGTGACAAGGACACATCCTTAACCTTCTGAGCTACCAGAGAACTCCACTTACTGTCTTATTATTTGTGTGTGTGTGTGTGTGTGTGTAAAGTCATAAAAAATATGTGGAAGGACATACTCTGTATCCAGCAGGGTCCTGACATTAAGGCTAGATAACTTGAAGACTTTGGTAAAGGGGCTACTTACAAAAGCATGCCAAGAATTTGGGGGAAGAACCAGGTTTAATGCAGTAACCAAGACCAACAAGAGCAGAGAGCCACTACAACCTCCAAGCCTGAGGGAATCAGGAGGTGGCTTTTTGAAAGGGGTCTGACTAAGGACCCTGGCCTGGCTCAGTGGGTTAAGGATCCAGCGTTGCCATGAGCTGTGGCATAGGTCGCATACACAGCTTGGATCCGGCGTTGCTGGTGGCTGTGGCGTAGGCCGGCAGCTACAGCTCTGATTCGACCCCTAGCCTGGGAACCTCCATATGTTGCAGGTGTGGCCCTAAAATAAAAGAAAAAAGTAAAGGGTCACCTATTGGCCTTTGGTGGAGATGCAACCAACTCAGTGACCATACAGGGAGAGAACAAGGGAAGTAAAAACCCGCCTCACTCCCCTCCTACCCTCCAAGCTTCTCACGCCTTCCATTGGGCGAGTCCCGTCAGGGGCCAACCGTAAAGGACCTCATTCGCACAGGCCCATACGGGTCAGCCTCGCAGGGGCGGGGGCAGGAGGATGGAGACGGTGGGGAGGATCAGAAGAGGCCCGTGCACATTCCCGAAAGCCCCCTCTATCTACCAAGACAGAGGCTGACCGATGGCTTTTGTCCTGTAGTCTTTATGGTTCTGTATTTTTCATGTTGAATTTTCTTACAACAAGCATTTCTTTATGGGTGGTTTTTGTAATTTAAAGAAAAGGTAAAAATACATTGAGTAATTATAGGTGCAACTACATAATTCTAGGGTATAGATGGGACTGTGCGCAGCATAGGAGGGTCTCCTCTGTGAGTCCAGTGGTTTCCAGTGACCTGGGGCGTGATTCAGGCCTCGTACCTGGCGTTACTCCGTAAGTGCTCACCAGCCTCTGGAGCTAAGTGACTCCAGCCACATCCAGATGAAGGCACAGGCCCTTTCAGAGCGCTCCGCGGGACGGTGGCAAAGACAGCTGGGACGCACTCCCTGCAGTGGCAGAACCATGGCCCAAAAGATGCCCTCAGTTCCAGAACCTGTGACTGTGTTCCCTGGCCCTGGCCAGAGACCTTGCAGGTGCGGTTAATTAAGGATCTTGCGGTGGAGAAATTATCCTGGATTAGCGGGTTGGGCCCCATGTAATCAAAAGATCCTTAAAAGATGGAAGGAGGAGGCAGGAGAGTCAGAGAACGACATGGGACAGTGGAAGCAGAGGCCAGAGTGATGTGACCACAGACAGTCTCTAGATGCTGAGAAAGACTAGGAAGATTGTCCTCTTTAGGCTCCAGAAGGACCTGACCCCTGCCCTCATCCTGAATTAGCCCTGTTTGGCCTGTTTTGAACTTCTGACCTCCAGACTTGTCAGATAATCAATTTGTACTGTTTTCAGCCGTGAGATTGTGGTAATTTGTAACAGCAGCTGTAGGAAACCCACACATACAGATTTGTGTGGTCCTGTATTTCTTGGACCCCTTGCAGTTAAAGCGGGGCCGTTAAAGTGACACAGTTCTGCCCAACACAGTGTAGATGGAAGTGACCCGCATGTCCTGACCCACGGACTGCAGGATGGAGGGGGTCCCGCAGAGGACAGGAAGCTCCATTGAAGTTAGCTCTCGTGTGGTTTAAAGTGTATAGTCAAGATTAGCCCAAAGTTCACTAAAGAGGCCGTTGCCCTTCTGAGACATCAGATGACTGGCCCCATCAATTCCCACTGGTCACAGTCCACTCCATCTGTGTTGTTCCTTGACAGAGAGAAAATGCCACTTAAGGGAAATATCCCAAATGAAAAGCAGAAGCAAAGGTGCAACATGATTGTAGCACAATGGTCAGATGCCCCGAAGGCTCTTCGTACCTACTGACTTCAAAACCCACCTTTAAAGCACTTTAGCTGGAAGTTCCTGTTGTGACACAGTGGAAACAAATCCGACTAGGGTGCAGGTTCAACCCCTGGACTCACTCAGTGGGTCAGGGATCTGGTGTTGCCATGAGCTGTGGTGTAGGTCACAGATGCGGCTCAGATCCTGTGTTGCTGTGGCTGTGATGTAGGCTGGCAGCTCAATTCAGCCGCTAACCTGGGAACTTCCATAAGCCACAGAGGCGACCCTAAAAAACAAAATAAAGAAACAAATAAATAAAGCAAGTAAGCAGCTGAGCACAGCTGCCAAGGCTGCTCAGGGGGTATCATGCCAGGCACATACAGTGGACACTGATTTCAGTTAAATAAAAATCGTCCAGTCTTTCAGTCTGCTCTCCTACGGATTCCCATGGACAAGAAGAGCATTTCACCGTCTTCGAGTCCTCAGTCTGTGAAAGAGTTTTCCCACAATTTGTAGGCATTTGATAAAGTGTTTTGGTATAAACAAAATCTCAAAATGTATGAGATGCAGTCAACTCTGTCCTGAGCCATAAAGCCAAAGGCGTCTATGCGTTTGTGATTAAAAAGAAAAACTGAAAGAAAATAAATGAACATAAACCTAATAATTTTAAAAAGTTATAAGAATGTAATGTAAATTATTAAAATTTATAGTTTTATCATATATTGAGCAATAATCTATTACACATCAAAATATAAAAGATTCCATTTATAAAAACATCGGTTGATGGGGTCCTGCTGTACAGCACAGGGAACTGTATCTTACTCTTGGGTAAGACCCTGATGGAGGAGTTCCCGTCGTGGCTCAGCGGAAATGAATCTGACTAACGTCCATGAGGAAGCAGGTTCGAGCCCTGGGCCTTGCTCCGTGGGTTAAGGATCCTGCGTAGCCAGGAGCTGTGGTGTAAGTCACAGATGAGGCTAGGACCCTGAGTTGCAGTGGCTCTGGTGTAGGCTGGCAGCTGCAGCTCTGATTTGACCCTTAGCCTGGGAACCTCTATATGCTGTGGGTGAAGCCTTAAAGAGACAAAAAAAAGAACCTGATGGAAAATGGATAAAGGCAGGGGAGTGTATATGGGTGGGTGGGTCACTTTGCTGTACAGCAGAAATTGAAGGAACATTGTAACTCAACTATACTTTAAAGAGCAATCAAATCATACATTACCTAAGAATAACTTTAATGAGACCTACATATAGAAAACTATAATCTTTATTTAGAATTTTTGTTTTGTTTTGTTTTTTGTTTTTTGCCATTTCTTGGGCCGTGCCAGCGGCATATGGAGGTTCCCAGACTAGGGGTCGAATCAGAGCTGTAGCCGCCGGCCTATGCCAGAGCCACAGCAACACGGGATCCGAGCCAAGTCTGCGACCGTGTAGGCAATGCCAGATCCTTAACCCACTGAGCAAGGGCAGGGACCGAACCCGCAACCTCATGGTTCCTAGTCGGATTCGGTAACCACTGCGCCATGACGGGAACTCCTATTTAGAACTTTAAAAAAAAGAATTGACTCATGCAGATACTCTATTCATTAGACAAAAAATTGCTATGAAGTGTTAGATGTACCATTATTTAATGTATCACTAAAAAAAGAAAAGAAAAAAACCACTGTCAGAGTTCCCGTGGTGGTGCAGCAGAAACAAATCTGACTAGGAACCATGAGGGTGCGGGTTCGATCCCCAGCCTCAATCAGTGGATTAAGGATCCAGCGTTGCCGTGAGCTGCGGTGTAGGTTGCAGACACGGCTCAGATCTGGTGTTGCTGTGGCTGTGGTGTAGGCCAACAGCTGTAGCTCTGATTAGACCCCTAGCCTGGGAACCTCTATATGCCGTGTGTGCAGGCCTAAAAAGCAAAAAAAAAAAAAAAAAAAAAAACTGCCAATTTAACTATGAAACACTATCTGCTGAAAATAATTCCTGATTTCAGAAAGGTTATAATAGGGAAAAAGGGGCTTTGGCACCAATGAAATGTATTATGTTCTAAGATATGAAGACTGAGTATGGTACATATATTGATTCTTCCCAAACTAAGGTATGGATGGAATGTGCTTCTGATGGAAGTTTAAATGGTTGTAACCTATCTAAATATTCTAAATATATGTCTAAATATTAATAGCATATAATAAAAGATTTAAGGAGTTCCCTTGTGGCTCAGCGGGTTAAGGATCTAGCATTGTCACTGCTGTGGCTTTGCTATGGCAAGGGCTTGATCCCTGGCCCAGGAACTTCCACATGGCATGAGTATGGCAAAAAAAAAAATAATAATAATAGTTAAGAAACTTAAAATGTTTACCATTACTCAGTTTCTATGAATCTATTTTAGGAAATAATCAGATTTATGTAAAAAGATGTCCACCCCATCATTATGTCCATCATTTGCAATAATGGAAATTAGAAACTACGCAAAAATCCAATAATAGGGAGATGATAGTATACAATTTGGTACGTACACACAATTAAATATTTAGCTATTAAAACTCAGTTTACAAATAATTTTTAAAAGATAAAAACATGCCTAAATATAAGGATATGAAATTGTATCTAAGCATATGAGATTGTCTATGCAGTATAACTGCATCCATCTTAAAATGTACATAAAAACAAATGGAAATATATATACTAAAACATTATCTACGAAATGTATTTGCCAAAAGACATCCCCAGACATGCCATTGGAACAAAATGAAAGTTAATTTTGAAAGACCTTGAAAGCGTCTCAAGGAGTATGAAGTCCTGCGACAAAAGCGTTATGCCGAGGCATGGTGACTTGGTAGGGGTTGCCTGGAAGTTTCTGGGTAGGCTGTGAGAGATCTGGGGGAGGAAGTGAAACAGCTGCCATTGTGCAGCTCAGACACTGTCGCTGGAAGGCAGGCTCCCCTCACTGGTGTGAGGCAGCAGCCAGGCTCCCAAAGGCTCCTCTTTCCTGGATCGGCTCCAGCTTCTCTGACTCCTGGGCTGAGTGACTAATGAGTGATGAAAGGCCTCAGCTCCTGCAGAGCCCCCACATTATCAAGGTCAAAGGCAGTCAACATGGATACAGGTTCCAGTGTCACGCTCTTGGCTTCTAGCTTGCTCTTAGGTTCCAAGATTGCATCTATCTTTGCTTTCCCACTGCCTGACTTTCAGACTTTGAGCTCCAGCATCACACAGAGGCAGCAGCTCCCAAAATTGCCTGTGGTCAGATCTCTGTAACCGAGCCCTTAAGATTGATGTATCTCTATATACACCTGTATCTATCTGTATGTATGTGTGTGTCTATATCTATAGGTAGGTGACAGACAAACAGACAGATAGATGATGGACAGGGAGCTAGAGTCCTCTCTCCTAGCGGCTCTCTTCTCTGATCAAACCCTGGCCGATACAACCTGCTTGTCAATGCATCGTTGTCAACATCTCCGTTCACATTATCTATCATAAAAAGCATTGGTTTTCTCAGGTCATATGCTGTACCAGCCACAGTTTAAAAGGATTCATCTCTTTTCTATTCTCAATAATTAGCAAGGCAAATAACGGCCTCCTTCTACTACAAATAGAAAAACCAATTGATACTGGAAGTCCCTTAAGGAGCCAGGGTCTGACACATCCATCTTTCATTCCAAGAGTTACCTTGAAGGAAAGACAAGGAGTGACTAGCCAGGCAGACAAGTCCCTCACCCATGTTTGCCTTGAAGAGGCTCCGGGCCAGATTAGGGACTCAATAAATAGGATGCCTTTATGTGCATAAAAATGAAATCCATTGAATATTTTGCTTTTAAAAGGCTGATCTCCCTCTGTTTTGTTAAATAAAACTCTTCTGATTAGTTCTAACCAAGCTTGAACTTGGGGATTACTTGGCCTTGGACAAGCTTAAAAGGGAAGCAAGTCAAAGCAGAGCATAACAGGAGGGTGTGATTTTTGCATAGGATTTTTCTCACTTATTGGTTTAACCACTCTTTGGCTTCCCTGAGCACTAATATATAAAGACTTGACACAAGAAGGCACAGCAGAGCCTCCCCAAACCCATAAAAGTGGCATATGCTCAATGCCACAGGACTGCCTCCTGTGCCACCAGTTTGGCACGTGCCCCCGTGTTGGTGGCGGGTATGGATCTCAGTGTTCATTTTTCTGTACCTCAACCAGATTTCTATCTTGATGCCTCATCCTGCCCAGGTGAACAGAACTGTAATCTCAGTCCGTTCAAGGTCGCCCTCCTTTCCTGGCAGTTGCATCTAAGTTTAGGCAGGTCAAGGGGTGCCCAGCCTTGGAGAAGGTGCCACCTGGCCATTTCATCTGACCACACGAGGCCCCCCAAGACATCACTGGTTCCTGACCACACCGTCCTTCGGCTGGCAGGTCTTGCGACTTCTGTGCCACACTTAGGACACAGGGACCATGTGGCTCCCACAGCCTTCCACAGGTGGGCGGGAGGACGGCAAAGAAGGATTTAAAGATGAAAACGGGCGAATATGTCTCAAATAATACCCTGCCCCTGTGTATTACTGAACTTTGCTCTAGGTTTTACACTCCCCAACAAGATTTTGATTCCAAGCCATCCGCTGTGCCTCATAACTCTATGTTCTTACAGTCAGCAGAGCGCCCGCCCATGCATGTTTATTGTTGATCAGGATCCTGTGTAGCTGATAGACATTTAGGTAGGTCTGACATAGAACCCATGACTAGGTCCGAAATCCCCAGACTTGGACCCCATGATGAGGATTCACCTGTAGGTGGGATGTGCTGATGATGAAAAGGGTGCTCCCAGGGCCGAATGGGAAGTGAGGAAGGCAAGACAGGGTGGAGGTGGGGCAGGCAGCAAAGGCTCAGTGCCCCGCAGAGGGTCGCTGCGGCTGATCCTACAGAAGACCCTTGGAGGATAAATCACACCTCAGGGTGGTCCCCACAGGAGTCAGGGAGCTGGGTCTGTGGGTGCTGGGGTTGAGCTGCTCCCGTAGCCAAGGGCAGTCCTTGAAAAAGGGTCAAGGGATTCAAATAAGCACACTACTGTATATAAAAGAGTTAAGCAACAAGGACCTACGGTATAGCCCAGGGAACGCTACGCAATATCTTGTAATAAACTCTCATGAAAAAGAATGTAAAAAAGAGTATATATATTCCTATATATATGTATAACTGAATCACTTTACTGTATACCTGAAACTAACACGACATTGTAAATCCACTATATTACAGTAAACAATTAAAAATAAAATAAAAAAGACAAAGGCTCAGGGAGCCCACAGATATCGTGGGAACGGGGCTGAGAGGCTGTGAGCAGAGCCTGGGCACTGACCAGTACAGCGCCCCCCTCTGGCAGGTGGGGCAAGAACTTCTGAAGGCAGGCAACAGGCCCTGACGCGGGTCCACGCCAAGATTCAGTGGCTGTGCATGTCAGACAAACAGAGAGAAGAGAAGAAAATGCCTAAAAATCCTTCAACCAAGGGTGTGCACCCCTCTGGTTCACTGAGATTCTTTCATGCATAATGTCAGCAATACTGTGACTTTTTGAGCCATGGCTTCCAGCCAAGAATTTATCAACTAGAACTGCAAAACATCACACGATGCAAATAGTGGCTGTCAACATAACACAAATGTTGGCTGGCAGGTACTAGAACACACAGTTGAGAATGGATTTTATCTGAAATTCAATTTATATGTATTTGGAGGTAGTATGTAAATAATATTTATCCATGCAGATGTGTTAGGTAGTTTTCAGAAAAAAAAAAAGAGTCTCATAAAAATTCTTGAATTCTTTAATTTTGTTTGTTTATTATTTATTTTTAGGGCCACAACCGTGGCATGCATATGGAGGTTCCCAGGCTAGGGGTCGAATCAGAGCTGCTGGCCTAACCACAGCCACAGCAACGCCAGATCCGAGCCGCATCTGCCACCTACACCACAGCTCGAGGCAACGCAGGATCCTTAACCCCCTGAACGAGGCCAGGGATCAAACGCACATCCTCATGGATACTACATGGGTTCATCTCCACTGAGCCACAATGGAATCTCCTTTTGTACATCGTATTTTAAAGGAGTACTTATTTCAGAAAATGCGGGAAAGTTGGAGAGAAGATTATTACTTCTAACTTTGAAGCACCTTTTTCCTCATTTAGAACGGTTCTCAAAGTGATAAAAAGGTGGGTCTGGGTCAGTAGCATCCGCCCACCTGGGAGCTTGTTAGAAATTCAAGTTCAGGCACCACCAGGGACAGGACCCACTGGGTGAGAGGGAAGACCTGTAGGGGAGCTGTCACACCCACTGGAATTTTCAACTACTGCCATATTAGTGAATATACAAGCTGTTTTCAACATTTCATTGTCATAAACATGCTGTAGTGAACATCCCTGTACTGGAAGCTTTGTACAATTAGTTGAGTAGATATTTTACAAATTTCCTCTCTCTGAGTCTCTCTCTCTCTCTCAGCCCTCTTTGCCTCTCTCAAAAGGAAGCTTAAATAATGAGGAACCTGCCTTGCCTCAGCTGTTTCTATCCCTCTCACTCATGCTATGCTAAACCCCAGAATACACACGGGCGAGTAGGGTGGGAGAAGAACACAAAAAGTAAAAAAGACTGTATCAAAAACTCTAGTTTTGGATCCATCTGCTTGTATTTTATTTTTACCTCCTGGGGAAAAATCCTGCCTGCCCCTCTGGAAAAGTAACCCATGATTTTTCCCATCCCATCTGAACTGCAAGGTGGATCTTGTCACTTTGCTGTTCAAGCTTTATGGATGGGACTCGCAAGGGGCAGAACTGGCTACTTCCTCTATTAGAGTGAAGCAAGACAGAAGAGGGGGAAGGAACAGAGAGGGAAACTGAAGAGCGAGGAGGAGAAGAGAGTGAAAGGGGTGGATGAGAAGTGGGAATTTTTCAAGGCTCGTGTCGTTAGGTGCAGAGAGCAAACTACAGCGGCCGTCTGGTGCCCTCATCACTGGAGCACCCATTATACTCAACACCCCTTTGTGTGAAGATACCCAGGCAATCTGTGCTTCCATAAATCCTCCAGACTTTTCTTCTTTCTTTAAACCTCAAACCAAATTCCGTTTCTGCTCTGGTGGCTGCAGGCCATCATAAATACATCTCTGGCAATTTCAGCTGCTAATGTTGGCAGAGTCCTGGTGCCAAATGGAATCTGAAAAGCCAAAGTGGCAACCTCCTTGGCTACAAAATTTTAAATGTGTTTTCCCTTTAACCATACAATTGAGATAAGAAAGGTCACTCCTGCAGAAATATCAACATGCCTCTGAAATTGAAAAGGATTTAAATAAATCATCCTTAGGCTAGCAATATAAATGCATCCACACATCTTCCATTCCACTGTGTCACTTGCACCAATAAATGCCAACTGCACAGCTTGCCAGCAAACTTGCTGGGGCTCTTATACATAAAATTTCAAGAGTCACCTGAGCAAGAATGTGAGACTGACTGAAAATAATAATAATATGGCACCACACTTTCTATAATGACGCCAATTAGCTGAAACCGGTGGCTTCATCTGCCACCTCTCCTCCTTGCCACCCACCAGGCTCCTGCAGTCGCCCCCCCATCCCTACCCCAGACACCTCACTGCACCCCCAGCCCTGCTCTCCCGCCACTGGCTCTGCCTCCCAGAGTCACCTTCCTGTGCTGCCTGCTGGCACCTCCACCCATAGCGATGGGGGCCACCGTTGGGTTTACTCCACGTTGACACTGGGTCATGGGGCGCATATATTCCCCTGCCTGCTCCCACCCCGCCACTGAGGAGGCTCTTTGGATGTGGGGGCGATTCCCCAAAAGCCCTCAGTCCCTGGACCTTATAGGGGAACACCGACACTGCCCTTCTTGGCCAAGCATGACAATAGCGGCTTGCGTGCATTGTCTCACAGGAGGAGGCCGCGCAAGGAACACAGTGCGCCCTAAGACCACATGGGAGGAGGGGGGGGGCGCGTAGGAGGAGGAGTCCGCCAACCTCCCAGGACCCTTGGTGCTGGAATCCATCTTTGCTGATGGGTGCTGGCGCCACCAAGAAGGAGCCTGAACCAGACCAAGTACTGACCGAGCAAGACGACTGGCCAGAGACAACCCAGAAACTAACCTCAGTCCCATAAAACCCGAGACTGCGAGCCCCATGGCAGAGCCGTTCTCCGGGGTTCCCTCACCTTTTTCTCCACCCAGGACCCCTTCCCAAAACAGTCTCTTGCTGTGTCAGCATGTGTATCTCCTCAGACCATCCATTTCCGAGGGTTAGACAGACAAGAGCCCACTCTCCGGGCCCTGGAAGCGGTCCCCTTGCTGCAACAGACCCACGCCCTTGGCGCTGTGAGTCTGCAGTCCCCACCCCCCACCCCAGGCGGAGTCCGTTTCCCACCCGCTTGGGCTTGGCCACGTGACCCGCCTGGGCCAATGGGACATCAGCAGAAGTGACAGGTGCCACGCGAGGAAGCCCAGGCCGGTCTGATGGAGGTCGAGGGATGACCGTGTTCAAAGAGTGACCCAGGAGGAGAGCCACCTAACCCGCCAGCCAGGCCCCGCTAGAAGGGGGTGAGAAATCAGAAACTGCCCCCCTGGGGGGACCAGTGGATAACTTACACATGGAAGGGACGGGGGCGTCCTAGTTTTCACACGGTCTGCAACCTCCGCTCACACACTTCCTGACGTTGCAGGTAAAGCACCCACGTCTGCAGGCCCTGGAAGGAGAGGCGTTCAAAGGCCGCTCACTGGCTTTACAGCCAATTAGCCCGGAACTGGGAAACACCACATGCCTGTGTTTGGGGATTCGAGCTGGAGTCACTTAACCTCTGGGGTCAGGAATGCCCTAGTTGAGACTCAGGGTCCCCAACGGAGCTTCTCCCATGCTTGAAAAACCCAGCCTCTGCGGGGGCCTGTGCTCTGCCCCATGAAGGCTGGAAGCGTCTTCCCGCAGAAGAACCGGCCACGGGCCACGCCTCCCATGAGCTGGCCACGCCTCTCACGTACTGGCCACGCCCCCCACCAGCCAGCACCTGCCTGTGCGCATGGGCACACTGGCACACCTGCGCAAGCATGCTCACACTGGGGTCAAGGGCCACTGGCCAACCTCGGTGGGAGCTCGCTGTTTTCCTAGCCGGGCAGACTGGGTCCTGTGGTGACAAAGACACAGCTCATAGGAGGCCCCGACGATGGGGACTTGGATTCACTCTGAGCAGCCAGGGACCTGATCAGATCTGGTGTGTAGTAAGTTCATCAGACCCTGAGCTCCCCCTGGAGGCCAGTCTGCCGTCTTCCTGCAGCAGGGCCTGAGGACGGCTCCTGGGCTACTTCTGGACAAGAGTGAAGTCCCAGAGCCCTTAGCAGATGCATCTGAGCTCCTCCGGCGGCGAGGGGAAAGAGATGGGGGGGGGCATTTCTTTCTTGACTTCCCAGGAGTCTTTACAGAAAGGGTACTGCTGGGATGCAAGGAAGGAAGCAGTGTCAAGGGCCACCTGGCAGGTAGGACCAAGAGTACAGGGTACCACTCCTTGGCTGTCTTACCTTGCTGCACTGTCATTAAGTATTTCAAAATCCCACTCATGTCTTTCCTCCAGATTTAGTTGTCAGTTGTTCTTGGACAGGAATCCCATGTCATACTTTTTTTTTTTTTTTTTTGTCTTTTCTAGGGCTGCACCCTCAGCATATGGAGATTCCCAGGCTAGGGGTCTAATTGGAACTATAGCCACTACTGGCTTAGGCCAGAGCCACAGCAATGCAGGATCCGAGCCGCGTCTGCGACCTACACCACAGCTCACAGCATCGCCGGATCCTTAACCCACTGAGTGACACCAGGGATCGAACCCACAACCTCATGGTTCCTAGTCAGATTCGTTAACCACTGTGCCACGATGGGAACTCCCCATGTCATACTTTTTAAGGTGCTAAGAAAAGTGCTCTGAACCATATGAAATACGTTTTGACTTGAGATAACATGAAAAGGAGGAACACACCACCAATGTCTCATTTTTAAATGAATAGAGATCATATCTGAACTGACAACTGAAGTAAAGGGCAGAGTTTATCCATAGCAAAGTAGATTTTTAAAATCCAGATAATTCAGGTGAGCGGTGGAGCGCACACAGGGCTGGGGGTCTGAAAGCCTCAGCCCTTCTGGGCATTTCTGGTTCAGCCCCCGACTAACTGCTTGATGCTGGGAGCACGACATCACTCACCTGGGCCCCAGTATGCACCATTTGGACCACTTTTAAAGGAAAAATTTGCCTCACCCAAGTTGGATTACTTCATTTTCTGTAATAACACATAAATATACACAATTATAAAATATGATATAAACCATGAAAGCTTATAGCTCTTAGGTACCACCAAAGCACATTTAAAAAACATTTTAAACATTAAGGATAGCAGGAGTTCCCGCTGTGGTGCTGTGGAAACGAATCCAACTAGGAACCATGAGGTTGCGGGTTCAATCCCCGGCCTTACTCAGTGGGTTAAGGATCCGGTGTTGCCGTGAGCTGGTCAAAGACGCAGCTAGGATCTGGCATTGCTGAGGCTCTGGCCTAGGCTGGCAGCTATAGCTCCAATTAGATCCCTAGCCTGGGAACCTCCATATGTCAAGTGTGGGGCCCTACAAAGATAAAAAAGACCAAAAAAAAATGATAGCAACACCGCAGGTTGATAGAACTCAATCGGCAAATGTGACATGAGACAGAAAGTCATGTTTCTGAAAGACACTGCCTTCCATCCCCCAAGTGCTGTATTGACAGCGTGAGCCTTTTGCACAGGGCTTGTGCCACTGTAGTGGCTCTGGGCAAAATCCGTATGGGTACCGGGAGCCCGAGCCTCACTGGACCTCCCTTGGCAATTGAAGTAGTACTAGGTGGCTCCAGCCCGACCATAAGCACAAACATGATGAGATAGCAGAGTAGCAGGGCAGCGCTTAGAAGGGGCCAATCACGTAAGCCAGAATATGCCCTTGTTTGAGATTATCCCCAAAATCCAAACAAAGTTTTAATCTTATAGAGAACTCAGAGGATTTCCAGAATCTGTCTCAATACTCCAAGTGAAGAAATACTGGAAACAAAAACGTTTAAAAATCCTTCAAACTTCAACAGTCCATTCTCTTCAAATCTAACCTCACCAGAGCATCAATTGCAATTCACAGATCTGCCAGCAGAGGGAAATAGAGAGCCATCACGGTAAAGACGCGGCGGCCTGGAAGCCACCTTTGCTTCCCTGAGCAAAGACTTGGGGGCAAACTGTTTCTGGTTCTCTTCCCGTGGGTCCCAAAGATAAAGCAGCACCCAGCTAAGCATGATAGGGTACAAATAAAATGGAGTCATTATTTTACTCAAATAATAAGAGGTTTTTCCTTGTATTAGTTCCTCTTTATTTGTACATGTTGAAAAAATGGTCATTAAAAGCCTACCACGTGCAAGAAAAAGACATATGAAAAGAAAAGGTTGTTCACAGAATTCTACATACGCTTCTAGATGTGGTCTATATACACAATGGAATACTACTCTGCCATTAAAATAATAATAATAATAAAGCCATTTGTAGCAACATGGATAGAACTAGAGACTCTCATACTAAGTGAAGTCAAAGAGAAAGACAAATAGCACATGACATCGCTTATATCTGGAATCTACCATACGGCACAAATGAACCTTTCCACAGAAAAGAAAATCACGGACTCGTGGTTGACAAGGAGGAAGGGGAGGGAGTGGGGTGGGACTGGGAGTCTGGGGTTAGTAGGTGCAAACTATTGCCTGTGGAATGGATAAGCAATGAGATGCTGCTGTATACGACAGGGAACTATATCTAGTCACTTATGATAATGATAAAGTGAGAAAAGGGAATGTATTTATGTATGTGTGACTGGGTCACTTTGCTGTACGGTGGAAAATGGACAGAACACTGTAAACCAGGTATAATGGAAAAAAAATAAAAAATCATTCTAAAAATAAATACATATATACGCTTCTAGCCTAAGCTGAGTCCACAGTTCTCAGAGACTCTCTTTCCAAAATTCACTAGTCAGGATCTTCACAGAGCTGTGAAGCTGTGAACAGTAGGCAAAAAGGATGCATTGTTTGAAAACAGCAGTGGGAGCTCGGGTGGCTGCTGGGATAGAAGGAAATATACTGCTTTACTCCCTCCAGGGCTCGTCTCTGTAGAAAATCCCTCTGTTTTCAGGCCATTCATGTACCAGGCAATTCTGAAATGTCAACTGTGTACTCAAAATATGGTAGATGTTTGGGGTATTGAAAAAAAAAGTGAGACCAAGTTCCCATCCTCCAAGGTCTCCCTATAACTTAGATGGGTAAATAAAACTAATATGTGAGACAAGAGAAATAAGTACTAAACAGAGTGGTGGGAAATTAAATGAAATAAGCGTTGGGAGGAAGGGAAAGACACTGCCGTTCATCGGGAGAGAAGGGGACCCCTGGGGAGGGCAAGGGGACCATCGCACTCGGAACGCACTCATCTCATGACCGTGTGAGGTCAGGTGGTCTCATCAGACGTGTCTCTGTGACTACCTGACCTTCACTGGGCTGAAGTGAAGAGCGTGGCTCACGGGCATCAGGACCCAGGCTTCAGGACACACCCCTCCCCAAAGTCTGTCCTGCCCGCAAGGCATCATCACGGCAGCCACCTTCCACATCCTGTGCCCTGTGCTTCCTGCTGCTGAGCTGGGCACCAGGCAGGAAGGGAAGGGAATGGCCCCCCTAATTCTTTGGAGGATTGTTCTTCTGTGCCTCCAAGACCTCATCAGCTAGGCTGCAGCTCTCAAGAAGCAGCTGCTCCAACTCACCAGTATCACCTGTGGTGTCTCTCTCTAGAATGGTCCCCAGAGCCATCCTGCTGCTGCCTGCCTCCCCTCTGCTCCCAGACTTGTCTGCCCAAACCTCTCTCCTCTCTTCGGCCACTGGATAAAACCTCATCTCCTTTTAACACGGGAGAGGTCACAAACTCTCCTGTTCTCCCATGTGACCCCAGGGGAACCGGCCAATCCTGGATACTGCAAATGCATCTGACCTTGACAGGAGTGTGCGCCCTGTGAAAGGAGCCAAGCAAAGAGACTGAGACAAAGAATCAAAATCCGTGTGTAGAGTAAGCCTGCACCAAGAATGACTTCAAATCCAGATTATTCATTTGCATCAAGAGATAAATCCTGGAGCTCCCGCTGTGGTGCAAGAGGATGGGCAGCATCTTAGGAGCACTGGGATATTTGTTCCATCTCTTGCCAGCACGGTGGGTTAAGGAGCCAGCGCTGCTGCTGCTGTGGCTTAGGCCGAGACTGCTGTTCAGATCTGATCCCTGGCCAGGGAGCTCCATATACTGCAGGGCAGCCAAAAATGGAAAAGAGAGAGAGAGAGAGAGAAATCCTGCCCTTTGGTAAAGGAAAGTTTGGTAATGTTTAAATTGTCAGATTTTGCTTCTATAAACTTGGAATTTCCATTCCCTCGTGAGCTTACATCCATTCATTCTTTCGAAAGAAAGAAAGAAAGAAAGAAAGAAAGAAAGAAAGAAAGAAAGAAAGGTGCCTCTACAAAATACCAAGCATCCTGTTAAGCGGAGAGATACAGAGAGAAACACACGACGTGGTCCCGTCCTGGAAACTGCAGCGCATCATGGAGTGGCAGCAAGTACACCCGCAAATCATAACTCAGCCAAAGGCTTCACAGGCGTGGATCCGTGTGTGACCGCGTGGGTGTGTGTGTGTATAAAATAAACCACAGTCAGAGACTCAAGGCTCGGTTTTCACAGTACTGGCTAGTTTTATTTCACAGCACAAGAGGAGAGACAGCTAGGGACCATTAGAGATGGCAGTGCCGCCCAGTGGGCTCGGATAAGAAATGTTCAAGGCCAGAGTTCCCATTGCGGCTCAGAGGTAATGAACCCAACTACTATCCATGAGGATGTAGGTTTGATTCCTGGCCTCACTCAGTGAGTTAAGGATCCAGCATTGCCATGAGCTGTGGTGTAGGTGACAGATGTGGCTCAGATTTGGCATTGCTGTGGCTGTGGCATAGGCTTGCAGCTACAGTTCCAATTCCACCCCTAGCCTGGGAACCTCCATAAGCCAAAGGTGGAGCCCTAAAAGACAAAAAAATAAAAATAATTTTTAAAAAAGAAAGAGACGGACCCCACACATATGAGTCCTGAATGACGGCTGTGGTGGCCGAGGGGAAGGGTGCCAGGGCGGCTGTCAAACCTACCACACACCAGCACACATCTGTTTGGTATGTAGGGGAAACGGAAAGTCATGCTTATCCAAACACAAAGGCTGTTGAAGAGTAGGTGACATCAATACCACTGAAGACGAGGCTCACAAATCACGCCCGGGGATAAGCAAGGCAAGCACGGAAACCAGAAAAGCCCACAGCCCGGCGCCCTGTGGAAAGACGGCCCAGGAAGCAGATCAGATGGGACAGCAGGTTCGTCTGCCCGGCTGCCACAACAAAGTGCCCCGGACGGGGTGGCTTAAACCACAGACGTTTGTTCTCTTGTGATTCTGGAGGCTACAAGTCCAAGATCAAGGGGTCCACCTCCTGGTTCCTCATGACGGCCTCTCTCCTTGAGGGGCCGCCTTCTCTCCCTGTGACCTCACGTGGTCATCCCTCCGTGTCTGGCTGTGCCTGGATCTCCCCTTATAAGGACAGATGACACCTGTCGTATTGGAGTAGGGCTCATGTCAATGGCCTCCCTTTAACTTAACCTTGAAAGACGCTGTCTCCAAATACATTCTGAGGGGCTGGGGGTTGGGGTTCAACATATGAATTTGAAAGAGGACACAATTCCACCCATAACAGGTGGCCCCCAGGACAAGCCCCTTTTCCTAGTAAACAAACAGGAATTCACTTGATAACTGGAAAAGCCCGGATAAAGCCGAGTGATCTGACCTGCGGACCCCAGGCCCCAGCAGGGCACACAGTATGGCAGGGAATTCCAGATTAAGCCATGATTTAGTTGTCCAGACTAACTAAATGATACCCTTCTTCTATCGTCTTCTACATTTGAACAGAATACAGGAACTATTACAATGAAGAAAATGCAAGTATAAAGGTTGTTTTTGCTCATATAGTGTTATATGAGGTGCTTTTCATGCCCCGTAAGCAGTTAAATGCATTTGAATTATCATTCCTGATTTACAACTTTCGAAACATAATGAAGAATTTGGTTTTAAAGGATACTATGTTTTTTATCAACAGCATCAGAAGAATTACTAGGCAGACCTCAGAGATGGCGGGTTCCATTCCAGACCACAGCAATAAAGCAAATACAAAAAGCTCACGAGTTTTTTGGTTTCCCACTGTGCATATAAGTTGACACTTGTACTAAGGTCTATCAAGCGTATAATAGCATTATGCCTAAAACACAATGTACACACTTTAATTATAAGATATGTTATTGCTTAAAAACGCTAACCCTCATCTGAGCCTTCAGCAAGCCACCTCAAAGATCACTGATCCTAGGTCACCATAACAAATACAATAATGATGAAAATGTCTGAAATACTGAAAGACTTACCATGACACAGAGACCTGAAGTGAGCAAATATTGCTGGAAAGCAGTGCCTGTAGACTTGGTCAGCACAGGATTGCCCACAGACCTGCGATTTGTCCTTAAAAAAAAAAAAAAGCAATATCCGTGAAACACAATAAAGCAAAATCTGTTTATAGAGATCTACCTTTACCAGTGCGATGTATATTTTCATATGACTTCATTTACTAATTATCATTCTTTCATTTCAACTTGACTTTCAGTGTTTCTTTCTTTTTTCTTTTTCTTTTTTTTCTTTTTAGGGCCACACCTGCGGCATATGGAGGTTCTCAGGCTAGGGGTCCAATTGGAGCTACAGCTGCCAGCCTACACCACAGCCACAGCAAAGCAAGATCCCAGCCGTGTCTGCCATCTACACCACAGCTCACAGCAACGCTGGATCCTTAACCCACTGAGTGAAGCCAGGGATCGAACCCTCATCCTTATGGATACTAGTCGGGTTCATTTCCACTGAGCCACTGCAGGAACTCCAACGTTCAGGGCATCTTATACAGCAGGTCTGGGGGTGATGAATTCCTTCAGCTTTTGTAGTCTGAGAAAGTCTTTAATTCTCCTTTCTTTCTGAAAGACAACCTTGCTGGGTAGATACTCGGTTGGCAGGAGGTTTTGTTTTTTGTGTTTTTCCAGCGCTGTTTTATACCATCCCACCCGCTTCTCACCTGCAAGTTTCTGCCAAGAAATCCCCTGGTTGCCTGCCCGAAGGGGATTCCCTTACAGGGGAGAGCTTATTTTCTCTTGCTGCCTTTAAGATTCTCTCTTTCTTTTATTTTTGACAGTTTCATTGTAATGGGGCTTGGAGATCTTTTTGAGTTGACTTTGTCTGAGGATCTATGAACTCCGTGAACTTGGATGCCAAAACTCTCCCCAGATTTGGGACATTCTCTGCCGTTTATTTCCTCCAATAAGTTGCCTGCCCTCTTCCTCTCTCCTGCTGGGACTCCAGTAATTCTCAGATTGCTTCTTTTGATGGTGTCCTGGAGTTCACGTAGCTTGCTTTCTTCACTCCTTTCCATTTCTCTTTTTTTTTTGTTCCATGAACTGGATAGTTTCAAAGGTCCTAGTGTCACTTCCTGAATTGCTTAATTGCAACTACTCTACTTGTTGATGAAGAGGCTGAAAAGAGAAGAGATTTCACTGCTCTCTCCCAAACTCTGCACCCTTATACAAAAGTTACAAAAAGTGATTAACTGCTGAGTAGCCATCTGCAGGTTATACCCGGTTTTGTTTAAACTTAGAAAGAAAGGTTGTGGTGTGTTTGTCGCCCAGATCTCCTCTAGCAGAAAATTACTCACACAAACTCCATGAATGAGAACCTTCGGGGTCACTTGATAGACATCAGCCCTGACTGCTCCACTTACAAGGAATTGATTCTGAGGTGTTAGAGATGGGAATTCACCAGGAAGATTCTGGAGAGACTCACAAAACACAAAATCAGAAACCACGTGGCCACAGGACCCAGTGGCTGCCCTGAGGGTCCCCCACCCTCCCCATCAGCTTCCCTCAACCTCCCCTTTGCAGACTGGCTCTCTCCTCTTCCCCAGAACACGTGCGGATAAGTGGTCCCTTTAGGCAGCCGCAAGGAGCTTTCCTCTCACCATCCCGGGGCCCAAGAGATGGTTTCTCTTCTTCATCCCACTTGCAAAATTCCTGGGAAACAACTCTGTCCTATTTTAGGTCCTGGCGGTTATTCCTGGAGCAAGAATTGACTGTGGCCAGGAACAGTGTGGAAAACTATTGGCCCAGCCAGATGCAACCAGCCACAGCGGCAGCCAGGTCGTAGCACAGCTGCTCCCCCACCTGGACATCAGGCCCCCCAAGAAAGGGGTGGACATCCTATAACAGAATAGACTCCTACACCGACAAAGTGGCCAGAGGCTGCACTTCTTTCAGATGACCTCACCCATCAATTGATAAACCCATAAATACTGCCGTGCAGGAAAAGTCTGGAATAAAAGCATTTAACTCTCAGGCCTGAGAACCTGTCTCAGTTCACTTCAGTTTCTCTTTTCCTGCCCTGAAACCGCTTGTTTCCTTCCAAATTATTTAAATAAAGTTAGAGGTGAATAGGCATGGTTTTCAGAACATGCAATCTGAAGACAAAGGCTTCATTTTTTTAATATTTAACAGAGTCTCTGGATTTGGAAACTGCTATAAGAAATGTAAGTCTACACAGA
This sequence comes from Sus scrofa, assembly GCF_054392235.1. NCBI lineage: Eukaryota > Metazoa > Chordata > Mammalia > Artiodactyla > Suidae > Sus > Sus scrofa. The sequence goes on from NC_139383.1 coordinate 8,170,285, forward strand.
GATAAACACAGCGGTTTCTGTTCGGGCTCCATGCCTGTGCCAACCACAGGCTTCTAGAACATGCACCTTGACGTGGAAGGCTGTCTTTTACCAAATGCAAATGCTAAATCCAGTAGCAGAGGCTATAGTGTAATCTGCTGGCAGATGATGGCAGCTGAAACCAAATCAGGCAGCTTGGAGATTGTGAAGACAAGACATGACTGATTTTAAATCTCAGTTTCTTTATTTAGAAAATCAGGAATTAGGGCCAGATTATCTTTCAAGTTGCAGCTAAGTCTCAAATTCCAAAGGGTCTTCTGAATGACTATATCAGTAACTGAGAGAAAATTCTTGAGACATATATCTTTTCTGTGGATACCACTTAATTGAGTCAGTGAAAAAGCTGAGAGTCACCAAGGAAAACATGCTTAATAGGCATGCTCTCCAGTTCCCAGAAGAACACAAGTTATTTATTTCAGCTTCTCTTCTCTCTGAAAAGGTTTCTCCCTTCAGGAGAGGGGCAGTGGTGCAGCCACCTGCACAGGCTGTAAAAAGCAATCGCTCGGGGGCCACTTTCTATTCCACGTTAAGGAGAACCATGCACACAGCTTTTCAAGCACTGGCCCACACCGTTCTTTGGGGTGAGAGTGTGCAACAGTTGATCCAAGCTTCTGCAAGGAGACGTGCTTGGCGACGCGTCTTATGCAAGGATCACCCTGTAAGTCACATTTGCTGATGACCTGTTTTCTGCAAGGGTCACCCTATATGTCACGTTTGCAACAATCAGTCCCTTGTGGCATGAAGGTCTTTAGAATTTGCCAGGTCAATGCAAGTTTAGAGTGAAAGAGACAAAGAGGCAGAAAGTAGGGGTGAGAACTTGCTACTTTCTAGCCAGTTGGCAGATAGAGAGCCCGAGGGGGAGGGCGCATGCGCGTAGAGCCTGGGCCGTGGTCTTGGAACAGCGCGTTCCCACCGCACCTCTGCCTGCAGCAGCCAGCCTGTGTCCTGGCTCTTCAGGTCCAGTTGGGTCACGAGGCTCTAAACTCAGCTCCTGGCTGTCCCAAAGCAGCACCAGCATGCCTGGTCCCCAGTCTCCAAGAGCACCCCCAAGGGAGAGCTGGGCCCGTGTCCCTGCTCCCGAGAGCGTGGTGAGTAGGGGGACTTCAGGCTGAAGTCCGCTGGGGGATCGGGGGTGGCAAATCTCCCCGCAGAGGGGCCTAAAAATAGGCTCCGACCTAAAGTCCATTACTCAAAAGAGTGACTATTGATTGACCCAGTATTGGCTTGTGTGGCTGTCTAGAAGGACACGTTCATATGAAGATCTGAAATAATCTTTACTAGCTTGTTAGCCATGATGAGCTTAGATGTAGGAATGTCTGTCGATCGTGCATCTTCACTGTGTAGGTATTACCCATATTTTATATTTTTCTACAATAAGCATGTATTTCTTCTTTTATTTTTTATGGCTTTAAAAATGTTTATTTAGAAATCTCAGACTAAAGCCATAGGGGGAGGAGGGGAAACTTTGATGAGCCTGAGTAGTTAGTATGGCATATCCGAACCAAGAATCTAAGTCCCCGATTCCCCCCCCCCCATGTGGGTTCCCTCTGCCCTTTCCGTGTGTATGGTTTTTACAGCTTCCTCTAAGTCCTGGGGGTAGATTACGCAGGCTACTGCTGATAAGGTGCCCTCAAAGTCTTTTTTTTTTTTTTTTGTCTTTTTTGCCATTTCTTGGGCGGCTCCCGTGGCATATGAAGGTTCCCAGGCTAGGGGTCAAATTAGAGCTGTAGCTGCCGGCCTACACCAGAGCCACAGCAACTCGGGATCCGAGTCGCATCTGCAACCTACACCACAGCTCACGGCAACGCCGGATCCTTAACCCACTGAGCAAGGCCAGGGATCAAACCTGCAACTTCATGGTTCCTAGTCGGATTTGTTAACCACTGAGCCACGACGGGAACTCCCCTCAAAGTCATTTTTAAAGTTCATTAAAAAGAAACACTTAGGAGTTCCCGTGGTGGCTCATCGGAAACGAACCCTACTAGTATCCATGAGGACATGGGTTGGATCCCTGGCCTCGCTCAGTGGGTTAAGGATCCAGCACTGAAGTGAGCTGTGGTGTAGGTCGCAGACGTGACTCGATCCAGTGTTGCTGTCGCTGTGGTGGAGGCCGACAGCTGCAGCGCTCATTGGACCCCTAGCCTGGGAACCTTCATCTGCCTTGGGTGCAGCCCTAAAAAGACAAAGAAAGAAAAGAAAGAAGGAAGGAAGGGAAAGGAAGAGAGAGAGAAAGAAAGAAAGGGGGGAAAAAAGAAACATTTAGCAATTTAGCATTGAAGAGAAAACAACCAGTCTTCATATTTTCAGGAGCCTAAATCTCTGAGTTTAGCGTCCCGTGAGGAAGGATGACAGTTTTGCAAAGGGATCGCCAGCGCAGGCCATGTGTGGGTGAGGCTAAGTGACGGCGATTTATTAATTCATTTACAAAGGATGTCAAGTTGAAATCAACAGTGCTTGCTGATGTTAAATTTAAGACTCGCTAAGCGAAATGAAACTTCATTGAAGAAGTGGCTTTTGTTCTTGAAGACAACCCTGTGCTGTTTTGGGTGACAGCTATGTCTTGGAGCAAAGGGAAGGACAAGGGGCGGGGATGATGGGTTTAAATTATTTAGAACACCTCAGCCAGATTTAAAGGGGCCACAGGAGCCTTTGATCTTGGCCCAGATTCAGGGCAGGAGTCATCAGAGAGAACTCAAGCGCCCTCAGGAGCCGAGGCCAAGGGTTCGAGCGGCCACTTGGGAGACCAAGAGCTTCACACGGACTGAAGGTGACCCCCTGGGATGCTTCCATTTCAGCTGGTCCATGTTCCAGGAAATAGAAGCTTTAGGGGTTGTTTCTTCTGCGTAATTGCATTTAGCAGCTGCCCTAGCCATTCAGACACTTGTTCATGTGACAAACTTTGATCAAATGTATGCACACGGAGGACCACTGTGGCCCAAACAGAGGGGTCCATGGCTGGTGGAGGAGCCCAGCACAGAACCCGGGCAGGTGCAGTGAGGTTGGCGCCAGTGTGGAAGGTGCCCAGGTGTAAGGGGAGGAGGCTCCCACCTGTAGAACCAGGGAGCTTCTAGAAGAGATGGCCAGGTTTTAGAGGGTGCACAGGAGCTTGCAGGCAGAGAAGGGACTTGCAGACAGGCGAGCATCCAGTCACAGACCTGGGCCTTGGAAAGGAGCCCTGGATGGGCAGTTGGGAGCAAGGGCCTGTGTGTGCTCCAGGGGACAACAAACTGCTCTCCCGCAGGAAAGTGACACGAAGGGATCTGTGTGTTTAATGACAATCTGCAATAACCGAGAGCATGCGTGGGATGGAGGAGGCAGAGAGCAAAGGCAGGAGCGCCCACGGGTCTCGATGTTGCCACAATAAGAGGGGCAGGAAAGACGAGGGTCTGGATGGCGGCCCAGAGGATGGGGCCCTTTGTGAGGTATTTTGGAGGCAGAAATCAGCAGAGCGTGGTGTCAGGTTAGAAAAAAGAGGGAGGGAAATGCACTGGGATACATGCACAAGGCTCTCGGGGTCAGGGGAAACGGTAGATAAACCGATTACTAACTAATGACTAACCACTCATTTGCAAAAAGAAAAAACTGTTGGTTGGACTTCAGCTTTTACATCATCTGATAAAAGTTCAAGTCTGTGGCCTATAATTTCAGCAGCCTTCCATTACGATGGGTGTCTTTTAAGAATCCTCCAGGCTACTCTGTTTCCAGTATTTGAGGAGAAGTGAAAGTGACTTAAAATTTTGCTTGTCCTTCTTTGTCTCTTGAAACAATTCCTATCCTGAGGATGAGAAATCCTCAAAATCGCAAAAGTATCAGATTCCGGAAGCAAAGGTACATGGGAGCAGGAGGCACATGGACGCCTGTTTGGTTTGAAAGAAAGAGCTCGTTCAGCTGGAGAACCTGCAGCAAGGGCTTCATGAACTGACCCCCCCCCCAGGCCCCCTTCTCTGCGTGGGGGTGGGGTGGGGGAGAGGCTTGCTCCTAGATATGTCTCTGGAATGATAAACTCTCATCTCTGGCTTTTCCCTTTCGTGGTTACATTTCTTTCCATTGTGTGTAGCCTAGAACACTTATAACAGCAAACAAAAGCCCCTGGCCGCCACCAAGGGAAAGGCCTGAGGCTCTGTGGCCACCTGAGCCACAGAAGACCCAAGGGGGCTCTTGGGTGCTCTGACGAGGTGGGGGAAGACACCAAGGAAGTGGCACAGAACGGGGAGGGGGCTCCAGACACTAAAAGTACATCTCCGTCTCCACTCCACAGAATTAGTCTGCTGTGAGTTCTTTCTCTCTGTCTTTTTTTTTTTTTTTTCTTTTTTTAATGCTGATGAAAGAAAATAAGGGTTGTGTGGGGATCAAGTGGGCAGAGCCTGCTAAGAAGGAAAGCCCTCCCTTCCCAAGGATGCCCTCGGGATGTTGTGTCCACTTATGCTGTGGGTGGGATTGGGAAGGGGACGATGGAGATCAGGAATGGGTTGTTCTAGATCCTCTGTGCCGTCTGTCCCCATCCCCCCGCCCCCAGGGAGATTTCTGGAGAAGTGGACACGGCTCCCTCTGGAGGAAGGAGATGACCACAGGGTTTGCCTGTGAGGCTGGACCTGGTTGGTTGAGAGGGTACAAGGGCCTGACGGGGCGGGGTGAGGAGTGGGCCACATACCCTTCCTGGGAGGGGCGGGCAAGCGGGCCAGGCTGCTTGAGGTGGGGGAAGGGGCACTTCAAGGAGGAGGCGGGGCAGTGATAAGGGTCTGGTCTGTCCTGTCTTGGCCCGAGGTGTTGTTCTATCTCCTGAGGATGCCTCGAAGCCCAACAATTTGGGCTATTTCCGTTTTTAGTGACAGTGAATAATGTTTCTGTGAACATGCACGTACAAGTTTTTGGGTGGACGTAAATTTTCATTTCATGCTCTTGGATGCACACCGAGGAGTAGAACTGCTGGATCGTGTGTAATGGATGTGGTATTTCAAATGGGAATTGACTGCCTGCAGCCGTCCCGCCGCTTACAGCAGTGTGACCTCATGCAAACCAAGTGACCTCTCTTCCGGTTGTGGGGTTTTCTGGTGTCATAGCTGTTTTCTGTGCTAAATGTCTTAGGTGAAAGCAGTTGCCTCTCAGTTGAGCAGATGAACTCGGATAACGTGCAAAGAAGTGTTTGCAAACACGCAGTGTGTGCTTCCTGGGCTGTGGCCCTTGCATCCCGTGTCAGCAGCATGGCCATTCCTGTGGACCCTCCCAAATGCTCCTGTTGGGGCTCGGGGCGGGCACCCCAGAATGTGCCTCAGTGGCACATTGGCTATTTTGAATTAAAGTTACTTAAGAAATGGCCAGCACAAGGGGGACCCTCTGACCCTCCTTTTTCTATCTCCCTGAAAATAGGAAATAAATCTTTCATGTGAAAGGTAGCCCCCCCCAATGCGGAGATAGAAAGACACGCTTATCACCAAAGACAGGGCGTTGGGGCCGAGATGCCTGTGGAAACAAGCCTTCCCTGAGTTTCTACCCTAAACCCAAACTCCTCACATTCTCTGCTAATCGGGCACCAAACCTAAGTTTCTTTGTCCTGTCAATTCCTCACAGTTTTATTATTTCTTTTCCTAAAAAGTATAAAAGCTGCCTGTTTTGACCACTTCTTTTTTTTTCTCTCTCTCTTTTTAGGGCTGCTCCTGCGGCATATGGAGGTTCCCAGGCTAGGGGTTGAATCGGAGCTGTAGCTGCTGTAGCCGCCAGCCTATGCCACTGCTCACAGCAACACCGGATCCTTGACCCACTGAACAAGGCCAGGGATCGAACCTGAAACCTCATGGTTCCTAGTCAGATTCGTTAACCACTGAGCCACGACAGGAGCTCCTGTTTTGACCACTTCTTAATTGTCATTTCTATGAGAACTCCGTGCCCATGAATGAAAAATGTAGGTTTGTTTGGGTTTTTTTCTCCTGCTAACCTGTTTTGTGGCGATTTTACTATTAGTCCAACCACAAGAACTGACAAGGAGGGAGGGGGAAATGTCCCCTCCCCAACTGTGGGGCCACCACCCCTGCCCCCGCACAGCCCAGGCTCTGCCAAGAGAGCCCATTTCTCCCCAGTCAGTGGCCCTGCTAAAAAAATAAAATAAAATAAAATAAAATAAAATAAAATAAAATAAAATAAAATAAAATAAAATAAAATAAAAAAGTAAAATAAAATAAATAAAATAAAATAGAATGCCTTGTGAAAGGCTCTAAGTGTAATGATGCCTTAATGAGTTAGCTCAGGAGGTGATCAGGCAGAGAAAGAAATTTTTCCTGTGGGAACTTGGAGCACAGACAGAAGCCAGAATGGGTGATGGGTTTTGCCAGAGCCCTTCCTATGCCCCTACCCCACTCAGATGACCGGCCACCCTGGCTGGACGTAGAATGAAGCCTACACATCATGTCACCGAAGATGACACTTCTCCGGAGGAAATGCCCCCTTAGAGCCGCTCACTGATGAGTTCAAGAGGCCCCTGTCTTGTTTCATGTTGACGTGAATGCTGGCTCATCGGACTCCCAAAGTGTTTACTCATAGATTTGCTGTCCATTAACTGAACGAATGAGACCTTTAAAAGGAAAGAAAAAAAAATGTGCCCCTGCCAGGTAGGTTTTTAAGAAAAAATATCATTTCAAATTGAGCCAGACCAAATCAAATTTTAATTCAAGACCTTCCCATCCGAGCAAGACACTGAGACCTCAGCAAGGACCCTCTGGGGCTCATAGTCCGGGGCGTGTGACCTTGGTCTAAGATTACACAGCGAACACTGTCCACACAAGTTCACGAACACTCACCACAAGTTCATCCAGGACCAGACCACCCAGGTTCCAACCGCTCTCTCTGCAGGACCTTCTCTCCCTTCAAAGAGCCTCTCCACTCCAGACTTTGCGTCCCTGTCCTTTCAAAATGTGGCCGTCTGTGCTGCTCACCTTGGCCCTGCTTTCACTGCTGGCCTCTAGTCAGAGCCGAGGTTTCTGCTAAACCCATGAGGAGGTGACACCTGCGGGACGCGGGAGGATGGACTCCAGCTCTACCACCTACTGGCTATGTGGACCCTCTGGGCGGCAGTTTCCTCCTGGGGACAATGGGGACAAAACTAGTACCTCCAGCAAAGGCTTATGGTGAAGCTGCCGTGGGCTCTGTAACACGCTGAGCCCACGGCCCCGCACAGAGGAAGTGCTGAACTCAGCTTGGCTGGTAGTATCGTTATCAGCATTATGAATGCGTTTGTGGCTTCTGTCTTGTCAACCTTCCAAAGCTAAATTGAGGCTTTCCTGATAGTCAAACCTTTGTCTCACCAAGTTGGCAAGGCTGAGATCCCAGCCATGGAGTCAGGTTGGCGCTGGAGACTGGGAGACAGGGGTGCCAGTGAGCACATGGCACACAGGTGGATGTCTTCTCGATAGTGCCCTTTGAGGGTCTTTGCAAATGTTATCTGCTATCTCAGTACATTCTGCCTTTGCCTAACACTGGTCTTCTTGCTCACAAGTTTTGCACCAAGAAACATATTCATTGCTTTCCTCCCTCTCCTGATGCAAGACTTTCCATATTTGTAACATAATTTGAAATCCTTGCTCCTATCCTTACTTTCCAATTGTACCTACTTCCTCTCAAGCTCCAGGCAGCCTCACTTGCCCACTGCCTCCAGAACACCCTCTGCTCTCCTGCCCCACTGCCTTTGCTAGAACTTCTCTCACCATCACCACGTGGAGGCGTTCTGCTCCACACCTGCCACCACCTCCACCATCCACCCCATCATCAGCACGGCTCAGAGGTCACCCTTCCAGCAAGTTCTATCAGATCTGCTCCCACCAGCCCGCAGCTCTGTGCCAGAAATCACATTCCCCCACTGGGTTCCCATAGCATTCGTAGCATTCTTCCAGAACATTCTTTCTGTATTATGATTATTTGAAGACATCTTCTTGCAGAGTTGTTGTAACTTTGTTACTATAACATTGTCCTTGACTAGGTAGCATTGCCAGGGCTTTGCAGATAGTAGGTATTTAAAATTTGACTCAAACAGTTTGCACCCTTCAGAACAATGGAGTTGTAAACAGTGCGTCCTTAGAGAACTAGGGTCACCATGGCACACATTTGCATCAATAGGAACAGTAAGTCCTGCATTCTGTTGTTAAGAGGCAGCTCCGTGTTGGCAAAAACACCTTGGTTGATTCTTGGTTGTGCAAATGGGCACATTCTGAATTCTTGGCGTTTCAGTATCTCCATGGATAAAACGATGATAATAAGAGTACCAACCTCGGGGAGTTCCCTTCCAGCTCAGTGGTTAACGAACCCAACTAGTATCCATGAGGACACGGGTTCAGTCCCTGTCTTCGATCAGTGGGTTAAGGATCCCACGTTGCTGTGGCTGTGGCGTAGGTCAGCAGCTGCAGCTCCAATTCGACCCGTAGCCTGAGAACTTCAATATGCCGTGGGTCTGACCCTTAAAAAAAAGACACACACACACACACACACACGCACAAAAAAGAATACCAACTTCAGGGATTGGTATGAGGATAAAACGAGACAGTCTGTATAATGGCACACAGGTAGCCTTCAGTAAGTACCAACAGGTTACTGACCTCCCGGGCAATTTCCACCGGCTCTTCCCCTGGAGACCGTTCTGGAAAGCGGCCGTTCAGGTGCTGTAGTTACCAACTCTCACCAGAAGGAGGCGCCTGGGCCCGTGATGACCTCGCTGCCAGATGCTGCGCGGAATAGAGAATTCAGTTTGGGGGCGAGGGCAGAGGTGCGTTTATAAACAAGAAAACCTCAAGTCTTAAAGGTCACCACAAGGACATTCCACTGCGCCTCCTCTGCCCATCACCTGTTAAAGGGCAGCGGTGCGGAGGCGTAGGATGAGAGAACCGGAGGGCGGGCCCAGGGACAAGCGAGGGCAGAAGCTGGGTTTGAAGCTGGTGACCCGTACATTGACGTCCATACTGTGATTTCCTCCAGGGTTAACTCAAATGCGTCCCCCTCGCGCGTGGGGTCACCCCCTGAACGTACGAAACGGCCCACGCCGAATCACCTTCCCATCAGCTGGTTCCTCCAGCAGCCGCAGCCAGAATGTTCATCTAGTCCCTGGGCCCTTCCCATTCCCAAGCCCCATGTGGCCTGGCCTGGCCTGCCTCAGTCCTGCTGGTATTTCTGGGTCCAGCTCATAAGCCACCCCCTCCAGGAAGCCTGCCCTGACTGCCCTGGTTCAACAAACTCCTCTTGCACGGAGCATCTCTCATCTGCCTTCCCACAGTCAGGCACTCTCCCCTGTCGCATATTCACCTTTGTATGTAGCTCCCCGAAGAGGACAGGCCTCATTTGTCCCCCAGCAGTAGTCAGCACAGTCGCCTGCATGGAGCACCACAGGGGTTGACTGGAATGGCTGGAGAAGAAATGGGTGTTTTGCAGGTGTGCGGACTGCATGGATGATTGCTTCATCTCCACCATAAGCAGAGAAAAAAGTCCCATTTTTCCCCCTCTGACACTGTCATCAAAATAAGTCACTTGAAAGCCGTTACGGCTCTGTCTTACCTGGATATTGTACATTATCTGCATCCCGGATTTCCTCCCGCCCCAGGTCGGTAGCAGTATGTATTTAGGTTTTTTCACCTGTGGTTGGTTTGCTGCACTGAGCATCTGGTGAGTAAACCCTTTACAAGTTACACTGCTGGCCAGCGGCTCTGGCCGGGGCCCTGTGCTGGAGAGACAGTAAGGGGAGCAGACGAGCCCCTGCCCCAGCGGCTTATGGTCCAGCTGCATTTGGCTCCTCTGCTCACTCAGCAACTTCTCACACTTACACAGGCCTGGCCCCGGGCTGGGAAGTCTTCAGGGAGGGAACACGGAATCAGAAACACATTTTCCCGTGGGGGACACAGCTAAGCCACATTCAAGTTGGGTCAGGTCATCACCCTCCTTCTCAGAGCTCTGATGACGGTGTGAGAGAACAGACTTTCTGAAATACTCTTCCTGACACAAGACTACATCTTATTTATTTACTTACTTATTTCCTTCTCTCTTTTTTTTTTTTTTTTTTTTTTTGTGGCCTATGGAAGTTCCCGGGCCAGGGATCAAATCTGAGCCACAGCTGCAACCTGCACCACAGCGGCAGCAATGCTGGATCCTTCACCCACTGTGCTGGGCTGGGGATCAAACCCGCACCTCAGCAGCAACCCGAGCTGCTGCAGTCAGATCCTTAACCCACTGTCCCTCAGCAGGAACTCTTTACATTTTAAAGAGCAAAGTAATAGACACATCCATTCTCCCTCAGATTCTTTTCCCACGTAGGTGATCACGGAACACTGGGTAGAGTTCTCTGTGCTATGGTTATGTGTATATGTACGGCTGGGTCATTTTGTTGTACAGCAGAAATTATCACAACCTTGTGAGTTAACTATACTGCAATAAAACTTTACAAAGTGAGAAGAAAAGATCAAAGTAATAGGAATATTTTGAAGGCAAAGAAGCCTACAATCACCCTTCACCCCCACCCCCATCTCCCAGTTTGTCCCAGCTGATCTGATATTTTCATTTCCTTTCATAGGAAAATTAGGTATTTCATCTCACAAGAGATGAGGCTTAGAAAACTGACTTAAATGAATATCCTGTTCCTGATGGAAGGAAGGAAAAGCAGGGGAAAACATGCGGTGTGCCCCTTTTCCAGATGAGGAGACTGAGGCTCCATACTGAATTCTTGGCAGGTTGGCCAGGCTCACAGGGCAAGTCCGGGCAGGTGGCCATGCTCCAGCCCGGACTTCCCGGCTCAGGCATCTCTCCCCCCCTCTTCTCCAGCTCACTCTGCGTGCCAACCCAGGGCACCAGTTACAGGGCATTTGGGGCCTCTGATGCATCACGGGATCCCAGCAGGATGAATTGTCATGAGGCCGGGTGGAGAAAGGCTGAGGCGGAGAACTGTTGTGAGGCCACCCCACACAGGTGCCCAGGGCCCAGCCAGCCCTGCAGACACAGCTGGAAGCCACCGTGTCTGGAGCCAGGAAGCTCAGCCAGCACTCCAGGGGAGCCATGCGAGTGAGACAAAGAATGTGATATTTATCTGGGCGATGACAGAAGGCAGTGTCGCCTGCAGAGGACAGTGGCTGCCAAGGCTGCCAGATGTCCTGGGGGGGATGGCACAGATCCTGGCGGGCCCTGCCTGAGGGCATTTCTCATGCTCACAGCTCCGCTAACAAAGCTGTGTGTCCTCCCCGCCAGCCCCGCACCCCCCACTACTGCTTTGACTTTTTGGCAAGGGCAGCAGGAAAAGAACGATGCGAGTTTGGTGAATCTTCCCCAAAAAACCCCACCTGAACCCCAGAGCTGGACTGACCACACAGAGATGTGAATTTGGACCTTCTTGGGTTTCAGAGAGCATTCCCAGCATCCTCAAATTCACCCCCTTTCTTCTGAAAAACTCCTTCTAGGAAAGGAATGAATCAACTCATAGCCTGGAGATATAAATGAATAAGAGCACCTTGAAATACTATTTGTCTTTGATCAGGAATCAGGGGAGGAATTACTCTCTAAAGGTGACATTTATGCATAGCTGGGACACAGACAGGGCACCTTAGAGAAGAGAGGTTCATTCCTCATTCCCAGTATCAGGCTGCCTAGAGGCCACTTCCTTTGTCCTTTTTCTGGTTCCATCACACGGGTTCTTCATGCACCTGGCACACCGTGCTCTAAGCCCACCAGCACGTCCTCCCTAGGGACCATTTGTCCCAGTTTTGCCATCTGCTTCCTTTTGTTCATATACATCCTAACTCCTCTTTTCCCGGCATTGCCACAAGCTGCCGCAGAGGTCACAGATGTGGCTCAGATTCCATGTAGCTGTGGCTGTGGCATAGGCCAGCAGCTGCAGCTCTGATTCCACCCCGAGCCTGGGAGTTTCCTTAGGCCACGGGGTGTGGCCTTAAAAAAGAAGGAAGGAGGGAAGGGAGGGAGGAAGAGACAAGGAAAGGAAAGGAAAGGAAAGGAAAGGAAAGAAAAGGAAAGGAAAGGAAAAAGACAAGAAAACAGGCTGTGAGATGTCAACAGCACAGTGGAGCAGAATAGATTCCCCCTCCCTATTAAAGCAGAACCTACAGCAGAGGTCTGTGGCCTTTCTCAATAAAATGCAAAACAAGACATTAATAAGTACACACAGCTGGACACTGTTGAGAAAACACTGACGATCCGTTTTGGGGGGAAATAAAGCCAAAGTGCTGCTTCTCATGTTGTGGAATTGCCACACGTGAAAGAGGCTGGAAGTACAACTTCAGCCCGGCGTTGGAGTAGCTAAATAGGGCTCAGAAATCCAAGCTCCAGACTCTACCGAGGGGGCCAGGAGATGTCTGGTGAGCGCATCGTGGGCTGAGCCCGGGCAGGGACGCAGGGACCCCGACCCAGCTGCACTGCAGGGATCAGGGGACGCAGAAGCAGCCCCCTCGCCCTGCTCTGCCTCATGAGAGGGCACTAAGGCCAGCTCGGCCCGATGGTCCTGCGTCAGGTGCGTCTCCCTGATGCTGGGCCTGCTCCTGGGGGACTTGGTGTTTCCTGAGGAATGGCGCTTGCCCTGCAAAGGGACAGACTGCGACAGCCCGGCTCTGCTTTGTTTCCGCAGCTCGGGAGCCTGGCTCAGCACGGCCCCTCCGCACCCACCGCGGGACTGGGCAAGATTTTCCGGAGGGCGTGGCCACGCGCCAGGTAGGTGAAGACCCCGCCCCCGGCCCCGCCCCGCAGCATCAGCCCAGCGCCGCCCAGGTCTCTTCCCATTTCATTGCCCACCGCTCGCGGATCCGTGTCTCCAGCGCACCTTCCCTCGAGCAGCCCAGCAGGTGGTGCCCAGATGAGCCGAGCAGAGAGAGCCTCAGCTTACTCCCGGCCCGGGCGCCACCCGGCAAAGCGGCAGGCCGCTCAAGGGCTAGCGCCAGGGGTTTTGGCATCCTGTCGGTGCGCCAACACAACAACCAGAGGGCAGGAAAACAGTTCACACAGTGAAGAGTGGTCAATCTAAGTCTGATGTTTAGGTTTCATCTTGGCTGACTTGGCCCGCAAGGATGAGCACAGGGTCCCTTCCTGGGGGCTTCGCTCGCGACAGGAGGTACGGGGGCTGAACAAAAGTCTGGAACAGCTACCCGGTCGCGGGCGTTTCCCATATGATGCCGCTTCCCGGCACTGCACTATTTACCCTCAAACCTGCCTTGGAAGTGGGCTCAATTATTATCCCAACAAGACCGGGGAGGCTGGGTCACAAGCTTGTCACAAGACGGCAAAAACTGGCATCCCAGTTCAGACTAGGTGATGCCAACGTCGCTAGGCTTATCCTAAAACTCTTTGCACAAAGTGGGGTTAAGGGACCTAAAGCAGCATGGCCAAGGATGACCAGAGGCCACACCAGGCAGTGGCATGTGGCAAAGCCAGAGTGGCCTCCAGGAGAGGAGGCACCCCTGTGATTACACGGTGGTCCCTCCCCTACTCCCAGAGGCCATCGCTTGGGTGCAGAGCCCCCATTCCAGGCTGCCATGGACACACAGAGCTCATGTCTGCTCAGACGCATGAAGAGGGTCCCCAACTCATGCTGGAGGCCAGGTGCAGTGCGAGCGCCCACGGGCTCCCTGGGGAGTCCTCCCTCTCTCCTCGGAGCTGGCACACTGCCCTCCTGAATGTGAAAGCTCAGCTCCTGCAGACAGGTGGTTTCTCCTCTTACTCACCGGCTGGAAGCCTTTCCAGGGAAGGCACCGCAGTTGATGACAGACAGGATTTTCCCTCCCTCTCTCCTGTCACTTGAGAACAAAAGTCATAGAGCCATTATCCTGCTGAAGAGAGACTTCCAGTCATTGGTTTGATGTCCTGTGAAAGGCTGGGGAGAGGGCAGGAAATGCCTTGGGGAAGGTGACTTTCCCAAGCTCTCCAAACACAGGGAAGGGTGACTGAATGCATAGGTAATGCACTGGCACAGGAGGGCAAGCAGGCCTGGGGGCCACTCCTCACCCCTCCACTCTGGAAAAGACGCCCCGACGTCCCAGGGTGGATGGAGGTCAGCGGAAGCCCTTTGGGATTTAGGTTGGAAGTGGACATGGAGAACAGACTTGTGGCTGCCCAGAGGGAGGAGGAGGGAATCGGGGGTTAATAGATGCACACTATGGCCTTTGGAGTGGATAAGCAATGGGATCCTGCTGTAATAGCACAGGGAACTACGTCTGGTCACTTGTGATGGAGCATGATAACGGGAGAAAGAAGATTGTATACATGTAGGTGTGACTGGGTCACCTTCCTGTGCAGCAGAAAATTGACAGAACACTGTAAATCAGCAATAATGGACAAAATAAAAATCATTATTAAAAAGCGGTTAAAATGTGCTACCAGGGAGCCAAATACCTGAATCCACATGCCATGATTTTGACCATCATCTTTAGTGGTTAAAACTTCGGATAAAGGTTTCCAAAATAAATCAGGACACTGATCTGTCATAAGCTAATCACCACAGCAGGGAAGGATGAGAAAAATCAGGAGTGAAAATCCTGTCCGTAGTAGGGTCTCACCTGATGGTCGGTCCTGAGTAAAACCGCTGCGTGGTTAACAATATTCCCGACGGTAAATGACAGCACAGTGTGTGTGACTGCCGGCTACGCAGATCGATCTCACACCTTTGCCTCCGTGTTTGTGCCTGGTTTAGCCAGTGCTTTCAACAAACTGGCTCATTCAATCCACTTGCCCTCTTTCCAGTGACATATGACAGAACCCTGGTTGTCTTGCCAGTTGGTCCTGTGACCAGATGTTTAAAAGATGCCGGTACTGAGGTGAGCATCTAGGCACGAGCTCGCTGGGTGGTCTGGCTGTGGGGCCGAAGTGCCAGACCTCAAACTCCGTCTGCGCTTGGCCGAATCAAACAGAATTTACACATCCTCTCAGAGGGGAATGCAGCAGTGTGTTTTGCATACAGTAGGTGCTCAATAGTGGCTGAAACAGCTGTCCTATTAGTCAGGGTGACCAAACCATTCAAATGTAAGTGACACTTTTCATATGACATTTGAAGAGTTCTGTGTGAATCACGCTAACCGCATCTTTTGACCTGATTGAGCTCAGAATTGGTTTCCTGTCTGCTCTTAACAGTCTAACTTCCAGGCTGTCAAACAGAGATCTACTGAGCACCTTCTGAGTGCCTGACACACAGCTGGATGCTAGGGATGCAAAGACGGGTACAACTAAGGACCTGCTCTCTTGGTGTTCCCCGCATAGCGACAAGTAGTGACAGGTGACAAGTAACCACAGGACATCAAGAGAGCTGTTAGAGCCAGAGCAAGGCGCTGGGAGAGGAAGTGACCACCTGCGCCCCTGGAGAATTGGAGCTCCTTGAGGGTGGAAGTGACCTGGATTCTGATAGACAAGTGGGAGTTGGCCAGGCTGGCTGGGGCCACTGCCCATACAGGATGGCACGTCCCACAGGGCAGCCGGAGACGCCATCTGATTTCATGAACACAATGTATAATCACACAACCCGGGAGCCCTGTGTGCTGGAGGTAGTGGTCATGTACCTGCTTATAAAATTCCGATAGAACAGCGACACTTAAACAATCAGGAGACAGGAAGCCCTTTGAGAACCTGATTTTTTTTTAATGGCGTCCCCCTCCCCCCATGAAGCCACCCTCCAACGACGGCTTAGGAAATCCTCCCGCATAATAGGAAATCCTCCTGGACAACGCGCTTGGAAGCCAGCTAAGACCACAGGGACCCACAGCTACAGCAGAGGTTCACCTGGGCTAGCCATCCTGCTTCTGCCTCTGCAGGGCCACCCAAGTCTCTTTACACACTCACCCCAAGAAAAGTGTTAGGGTGATGAGACCTGGCAGCTGGAGCCCGCTGTCTTGGCAGAGCGATGCCGCGAAGCTGCAGCGGGAGGCCCTGGACCAGCTGACCTGCAGAGCGCATGCCTGCTTCCTGCCCCATGTGCGCATGTGCGGCGGCGCCAGGCTGCCCTCGGTGGGTGTTTGCGCTGAGCCCACAGCCGACCCCCGGGCTTACAGTGTGGACAGCTGAACACTCCGGCCACCGTCTTCAGGGAGGCTCTCTGGATGATTAGTCTAGGAGGAGATCCCCCAAATAAGCAAAGCCGAAAAGGCCAAAGCTCACATAGGCTAGAGTCTGAAGTCTGGTTTTCTCTCCTGGTCGACGTGAATCTCTTCTGTTCCTCACGTCCCAGACCCATCTGTAAATACAGCTCGAGGATTCTGGCCCGATTCACGAGGCAGATGAGAATTTAAATCAAGTGAGGCAATGCAGGTGAAAGTACTCGGAATGCTAAACCCTCTGAAAGCCATGGGTTAATTTTAGAGAAAATATTAGAGAGCAAATGAGAATATTACAGAAAAAAAGGGGGGCATTTTACTATTACCCCCAAACAATATTTCAATATTAAAAAAAAGCCAGACCCCCAGTAGAGAAAGAATAAATAGTAATCGTCATTTCCTATAGGATATCATAAATACACCTATTTTATATGTTTATTATACAATTTTTTTTGGGGGGGAAGAGAAGGACCCTTGATATAATTACAGGTGAGAGTTAAGACATTTTTGCTTTGGTGGATCAGGTTCTCCTAGAACCCTGGCTGGCACATGTAGGTGTTAAATAAAGATGTTTTTATTATAAAAGAGTGCGCTGGCCTTGGAGAGGATGGGGGGAGAGGCTGCCTGCAAGGATCCTGGCCAGAGTGCGCTGGAACCGTGCTTAGTGTGGTTTTCTGCACCCACATGTGTCTGCTGAGAGCCAAGCCCACGATGGATTCTGGCTTCTCTGTGGTCCCACCCCCTGCTGCCTTCTCCCATCACTCCACAGCTCCCCACCGCCCACCCCTTGCTACAAGCTGGCTATGGGTGAGAAGCCAGTAAAGGGTAAGATAAATCCAGTGACCTCAGTGGAAAGCAAACCAAGCAAAGCAGTTCACATGTAGTCAACACCATCTTTGCTTCATTCATTCATTTGTTCATCCTGCAATTTCCACATCCAGGCACTATGCTGAAGGTGTAGATGAATCTGCACTGCAAGAGAGAAGACAGACAAGCAGGGAATTAGATGACAGAAGCTTGCAGGAGCCACCCAATCCAGACGACAGGTGGTCCCTGGAGTGAATGTGGAGGGGGCGTCTCAGAGAACAGCAGAAAGGCCAGGGCCAACCACCCAGAGCCCTGAGACTCTCAAAGGCACTGCAGGATTCTAAGGCTGGAAGTGGTTCAAACTTATACACTGACAAAATTCCCCAGATAGTTATATGGAAGATAGAGGGGTTCAGAGAGTCAGGGAAATTAAGATCTGAGGCAAGGAAACCGTGAGAAACTATTGAGTCATGCCAGCAACGTGCCACCAGCCCTTGAACTTCAGCAGTGGCAGCTAAGATGAAAAGGAAGGGGGTGAATGAGAAATACTTTGGCGGTGGAATTGGATACGTGGTGGAGAAAGAAAAGTCCTGATTCCAGCTTACAGTCCCGGTACTTGTCAACTATGCGATCTGCAGGTTACACCACTGAGCTTCAGTTTCCTCATCTGTAAAATGGGTCTAATTATGTAGGCCTGTTTTGAGGCTTGAAAAAGAATGAGAGTAAGAGATTAACCTGGCACTTAGCAGGTGTTGAATAAATGCCAGCCCCGTGGAAAGAGGATAACTCCTGCCATAGGTAGGAGTCAAATTTGAAAATAAATAGCAAGAAAACAGGAAGGAGCAGAGATGAGCTGCCTGGAACCCTGGAGTCTGGGGACTGGGCTTACACTTAGACTTCAGGAGAAACAACACTGAAACAGTGAAACTAGAGAGAGAGGTTTGCCCATGACCTCACTCAGAGCAGTTACCAAAAGCAGTTACCTTTTGGTAACTCCTCACTCAGAGCAGTTACCAAAAGCAGTTACCTTTTGGTAATTCCTCACTCAGAGCAGTTACCAAAAACAGTTACCTTTTGGTAACTCCTCACTCAGAGCAGTTACCAAAAGGTAGGTAACCTGGGGTTGTGAGGAATAGAAGCCTCAGGGCTCTGCTGCCTGTACACCCCGACCCTCCCTGGAAAAGGCGCTGCAGTTTTCAAGCTCAGGCTCCCTGCTGCTGAAATCAGTCTTAAAGCCCTCTGTTCCTTTGGGAAAGTCACCAGTCATTCGGAGAACCCCCAGATGCTTCATCAAGCTCCATTCCTTCTATCAAACCTAGAGACACAACGAAGGGAGTTCATTCAGGTCAGAGGGTAGGACTAGAGTAGCCAGGCAGCCGCCCCTTCGGGTGAGCGGCACCTTTGAGCAAGCTCACTCCGCTGCCGCGCTACACTCACCGCTTTCTTCCCACCTTTCAAGCGTGCTCCCCAAGCTTGCTCAGGCCAGCCCTGACCCGGAACGCAGTGGGGCGCTCAGTATACCAGATCGTTTCCCAGGTCAGGTTCTGGGTAACGGATCTGGTCTCATCAATCGCGGGCAACCAGCACTTTCACTGTGAGAAGCCGCCATCCGGCCGGGCTCGGCCCCACTCTCCTCCGTTGGAAACTGATCAGCACATGGAAAGGCAGAGGGCAACGTTATTTCCACTCACCGTGTATTTGCTACATCACTGGTTTCCTATTTCAGTGCGTTTAAAAAATTTCCCCTGGGGTGAGAGCGCTGAGGCGCCTTTGTTGTGAAATATGGTTAACACGAGGTGCTTTTTTTTTTTTTTTTTTTTGCATGACGTCACTCAGACTGGGTCTCTGTGTAGGAAAATTAAAAAGCCCCGGTGAGCCTTCGGTCCTCTGGGATCTCAAAGAAATGCAAAAAAGAGGGAGGAGGCGGTTAAGGGGAAGAGCAATGAAAGGAAGGGTAAAAGAAAAGAAAACAGTGTCTAGACCAAGATTAAAATGTGGAAAAGCACTCAGCAGAGCAGCATTCTAAAAAAAACCTTAGCTACTTCCTTTTATTAGTCATAGATTATCTATGTGTCCATAGTTTGTAAAGTTCAAATGAATAATTACTGGACAGATTTAGATGTTACCCTTATTATGCTTTATAAAATCATATTTAAAATATTCAAATATGTAGTTCAAATCTTCAGAAGCTCTTTATCATGTGAATGTTTTCATGTGCACTAAATCTGTAGGATGAATTGAGCCAGAGGTCAGAGTATTGCCCTTCTATTGTGTTTAAATAAGTAAATTCTTAAAATCGGTTGACATTGAATAAAATTTTGGCTTCCTCGTTTTTTAAATAATTGGCAGTAACACTGGGCCCACATTCTTACTTGGTGCCAGTGAGCCTACCCTTTGAACACAGCATGACTTCTGCCATTTTCACAGTCCCCACTGCTCCCTATTTCTTTTCTGCCTGGCCCCTCAGGCATTTGAGGGTGCAGCCTCTGAGTCAGGCAGTGAAGCAGGCTCTGACGGGTGTGACCAGACAGATAAAGTTGTGCTTTGTACTAGTGAGTCATTCTCTCTCAGTTATATGGAAATAATCAGGCATTTTTCTAAATAAACTCAAAGAAAACCAAGACATTTATTTTTAAACGATATATGTGTTTTTTTTTAATGTAACCATAGTTGATTTACAATATTGTGTTAGTTTCGGATATACAGCTTCAGATTCTTTGTCATTATAGATTATTACGAGATATTGAATCTAGTTCCCCATGCTATACAGTTAAGTCCTTGTTTATTTATCTATGTGGTGTGTGTCTGTTTATAGACAGAGTAGGGAGTTCTAGTTCCCAGTTCCTATGGTTTGAGTCCCAATTTCTCTACCCTCTTTCCTTTCCTTTCCTAAATAGTTAATTAGCCGTCAGCAAGTGTTGGAAATGTTCTACCTCTTAACGCCTCCCTCCTCCGCCCCATTTACTTGGGGCCGTATCATCGCTGGACACCAGCCCATGTTGCGAGAAACTCAAAGCAAAGGCAGTGGGAGGTGTGTGGTGGGTGAAAAGGTCAGGAGGCAAAGCGGTATTAACCAGGGGGAACTTTTCATCAAGGAGCGCAGTCAAAGTTTCATCACCGATTTGTGGAAAATACTGAGTATTGAAATTTTTTTCGTGTTGGCTTCAAATTAACAGCAACGTCCTTAAGCCCCAGCACAGCTTTTATTCGAACACCACCTCTGAATTAAACAGAAGGTTCCCCGTACAAAAGAGCTGCCTCGGAGAGGAAATAGTGCCGCCTTTAAGGTGGAAGGAGGTAGGTGTGAGCAAAATTTAAAGCGACTGGAAAACAGGCCAAGCAAAGGGCCACCTTTGCGGGCTAATAGCAGCGCTGCAGGAAAGGGCTGCGCGCCTCGCCCGCCCTCCTTCTGCGCATGCGCATGCAGGTAAGCACGCACGCACGCACGTTCATACGTATGTGCGTACGTACGCACGCATGCTGATGTC
This sequence comes from Sus scrofa, assembly GCF_054392235.1. NCBI lineage: Eukaryota > Metazoa > Chordata > Mammalia > Artiodactyla > Suidae > Sus > Sus scrofa. The sequence continues at coordinate 8,190,656 of NC_139383.1, forward strand.
ATCCATCCCCGCCAGCAACTGGGTGAATGACCTGGACGTCAACAGGCTGAAAACGTGCAAGAGGACCGGAGTGGGCCCAGCCTTGTGAGACTCACAAGGAGAAGATGCTGCAGTCACGTCATGAATTCCAACTGCCTGCGCCTGGCGGATGGTGTTTACCTCGCCCTGCTTCGAATTCACCATGTGGAGGAAAAGCGTTAGTTGAGGTGTCTCAGCAGACTAAACCTGACCCTTTCAACCTTAGGGACAACTTCTCCTAGTTGATTAAATGACTAAGCCAGAGCTTCCCAACCGTGTGCCACAAATGAGTGACAGCGAGGACTGCCCCCCTCGGCTCCGGGTGTGGCTGCGCCAGGCCTGGGGGCACCGGCTAGCCTTTGCAGCCACTGTTCGCCTTCTGGGCCGATGTGTTAGTAGGTACTGTGTGTGCTGTGACTCAATGTTTCGGAAGCATTGCCTTCGTGTAAAACGATCACAGAAATCCTTAGCAGTTAGTTACATTATAAGCGTTTATTCGCTATTCACTGAAGCAGGACCAACAATACTTGATTAACCGTGCTTCATTGTAAACCCAGTGTTAAAGTTCCGCTCGTAAAAGAACAACCCGAAATGAGCCTCTTCAGTTTTCCCTCCTAACTTCCACCCCACTTAGGCCAAACTGGTGACGTGCTGTTCTGAGCCATAATTCCTCACATTTTATCTGCCTGTCAATCATTCCTCCCTGGAGACTGATTCCTACTCTTCCCGTGCAGGAAAAGCCTGGCTCCGGCAGCATCTCTCCGACAGCTGCATGTGCAGCTGAACCTGCCCAACCAGCAGAGTGAGCCTATCCTCCACAGCCCAGTGGTGCTGACCCAGGGCCCCAAGACCAAGGAGAGGCACCTCCTCCTCTTCAGGGACTGGCTAGTCATTGCTAAAGAGAGGTAAGTCACAAGACTGTCGCTGTCTTCCTCTTTGTTTAAAGGCGCTTTGTTTTCAAATCCCCTCCGCCTGACAACACCACAAGGAGAGCTTCATTTGACAAATGCTACCTCAGCAGCATCACACATGGAGCAGTAGCAAACTAGGACAATAATAAGAGTATAGGAGAACCATCATTTAAAAGGAAATCTAACATGAACTTGATCTTTTGGGTTGCTAAAAAGTGTATACTGTGTTCACAGCAACAACTTTGAAATCAGCAGTTTAGAAACTCAGTAATTGAGTTAACATTAACTACCATGATAATCATTTTTTCTCTTTAGGAAAATAGGCAATTGCACTTCTTCAACATTTGCATTGGGGAGGCGATGTCCAAAGAAGTACACTAATCGTTTTCTGGCTTGTAGAACAGCTCTACGCTTGCAGTGTCTCTGGATTTCTCTCCCAGTCCCCAGAACATATACTGCCCTAGGCAGAGAGGGAAGGAGAAAGACCAGGTGGCCTCTACCCTGCTCCCCAGGTGACGCCCTCTCCCTCCACCCCTCCCCCTTGCAACAACAGATATATTAGCTGTGCCCAAATGAGAAATGGGACCAAGGGTCACCCACCAATGAGGTAAATCCCTTCATCTTCTCTGGGAAGTGGGGGAGGGGTGCCCAAGAGGCCGTGAGTGTGTGAAGATGACCCCCAGCAGAGTGGGAAGATGATCGCTGGGCCAGTGCGGGGTAGGCCACCTAGCAGGCAGCATCTCACCCCTTGTCACCTCCCTGCCCCACACTCCTCTCCTTTCATTTTTTTTTTTTAAGGGGGAGGGGTGGAGGTCCTCTCCTCCTTCCAGAGAACCAGCTTAAAGGGAATAAAAAACAGTCTCTTCTCAGGAGAGGGGTCCCTGGCCTCATGCAGTTTCCAAGGCTGCCGCTCAAACAAGGAGCAGTGACAGGAGACACTTGGCCAGGCCACCAGTTGGCTTTGGCTACCAAAGAATGTGTGATTTTGGGAGTTCCCGTCATGGCTCGGTGGTTAATGAATCCGACTACGAACCTTGAGGTTGTGGGTTCGATCCCTGGCCTTGCTCAGGGGGTTAAGGATCTGGCGTTGCCGTGAGCCATGGTGTAGGTTGCAGACTTGGCTCAGATCCCGTGTTGCTGTGGCTCTGTTGTAGGCCAGTGGCTATAGCTCTGATTCAGCCTCTAGCCTGGGAACCTCCATATGCCGCAGGAACAGCTCAAGAAATAGCAAAAAGAAAAAAAAAAAAAAAAAAAAAAAGAAAGTCTGATTCTGAATGAAGGGCACAGTGCCCCAGAGGACAGGACACAGAGCAGCAGGGAGTGTGAGCCCCTGACCACGAACACACCTGAGTTCCGGTTAGAATCCCAGGGCAGTGACTAGATGGAAGAGTCCCGTTGGGAGCTGGTTAGGGCTGGTCTTCTGCAAATGAGCTGAGCCAAGTCGGCTTCTGAGTTCTTTATTGCCACAGCAAGATTCCGAGCACACTAGACCAGAGTGTGTCACTAAGCCTGGGTGCCTGGGGAACACCCGTCCCACTCTGCACACTTTCCTGATGGAGCACCTCCCGAGCACGCCACACACATCAGCTTGCTTAGGCCTCACAACCCATTTCACAGATGAGGAAGGTAAAGCTCGGAGAGGTTGAATGCTTGCTCCAAGTTCACCAAGAGGAAGCGGCAGAAGCAGTTTTAAAACTTGCAGCCTGTTTCTCCAAGGGCAGCCCTCTTCCCACTCCCCCCACCCCGGGGGGTGCCCTCTGACCCTGAGGGAAGCTCTCGGACCTAAGCCACACTCCCCAGGGGCATGTCGTGCACAGCAAACAGGATTCTGTGTATTTTTCAGGGAATAAACGGGCACGGGAAATGTGTGACAGGCTTCCACAAATTTCACACTGGCCAAGAAAAGCTGGGGTGGGGTGGTAAACACGGACACCAGAGGCGTGTGGGATTCGTCAGGGAAACGGTCGGGCCCTCTGGGGCAAAGTTCTGATGTCTCTGGTCAGCAGCCAGGTCTTGGTGGAAACGATTTAAGGAAAGACACAGGGCAGTGGCTACAGCAGTGGGGAGAAGGCCCTCCTTTGCATGGATGATGATTGAGGGGGTGGGGGCTTGTGCCTCTGTTTTCTAGAAAGAAAAACATTTACAATTTTTTTTGATATATTTTCACTTAATTTCCCTTGAAAAGGTCTATTTTAAGCTTTGGGGGGAAAATGTGCCCCGTTTTAAAGAACTTCTGACACCTACCCACCATGATTAATTTTTTTAGATGCTTCGAGATTTCAAAGAATTCAGAACACATCTGGCATCCTCCCCCCGGATTCCTCCCGGCCAGGGATGTGTTGTTTTTAGAGCCCTGAGAAATCCCCCGAGACACAAACAGCAGCAGGGGAAATCCTGCCCAGCACATCCCGAGAAAGTGAACTGGCCCCTTCCTGCCGGGTCTGCGCAGAGCGCTCTGCCGGTGGTGCTGAATCACCGGCCCTTTCAGTCAGCAAACACCCTGAGTCCTTCCTCAAAAGGCTGGTGCCCTCCTCACCGCAGTCAGGGATGCAACGCGAGGATGGGCATAGGGTGCTGGGGCCTCTGCGGAAGGGCACGGCCGCGCGCCCAGGGGGCGCTGTGGGTCGGCTGCAGGCATCCCCTATACCTGACCAGTCCCAGCCACGTGGCATCCCTGGATGGAGGGCTCCCGCGGAGCCCAGAACTGAGCCTTCACCCCTCCGCTTAAACAGGATAACATAACAGGAATCGTCTTCCTTTTCCCAAAGGAGAGGCAGGGGGACAGCACTTTCCGAGTGGGTGTGTTGGACGTGCACACACTTCCGTGGCCCAGTGCTCGGGCGCGCCTTCATTCCCTCGAATGGACCCGGTGCTTCTGTTCCTGCTGCTTCCGCTACGCGGGCAGCCACACCCCTCTTCCTGTAGCCGGCCAGCCATCACCCATGCTTAGGGACACGACTCAGTGCACAATCAGAGCACACACCTGAACCTGTGCTGCTCTAGGTGCTTCCGTTTCCTCCTCTGTAAAGTGGGGATAAAAATGATACCGACCTCAGAGGATGGATCGGGTGGGGAGGGAGAGAATGGCTGCATGGTCAGAGCTTAGGGTGGGCCTGGCAAATGCTGCATTTGCTGTGAAGAGGAGTCACTTTCTGAAGGACCTTGCAGGAAGCACTTTGAGGCCCCACCCTTGCTCCAAAAAGTGGAGAGAATGGAAGAAATAGCAATCGCCCTCACTAGCCTGAAAGTTCATTGTTAAGAATTCAGTTTTTAATTGTTAATAATTCATTAGTTAATTGCCTGCCTCTCCCAAGGCATTCTGCTGTGGCCTGGGGCTGCTGGAGTCCAAGGTCTCAGGCTGTTTAGAATGGAGCAGGAAAGGTTATAATCCATCCGTCTTGATGGGCAGAAGGGAAGGAGTGATGACCAACTCTTGAGTTTACTTTAGTTTGGGGTTTTGTTTGTCATTGAATTCCAGGAATGAAGTGCCTGTGTATTTGGGAAATGCATTCAGTTTATCCAAGAGTAGATTATTCTTCTATATGGTTTTGGAATATGCATGATGAACTCTTTTAAAGAAGTGTTGCTGTACCTTGGCAGGATCTGATAGCTGATGTCTGAAGCTTTATGGAACTAGGAGCCACATGGTTGTTTTAAGTTTTGTGTGATTAGCCGCAGTGAGTGAAAATCTGTGACGGCCTCAGCAGCCTGATGACGACAACGCACCCTTTGCCTCCACAGCCAAAGGGAAATGTTTTTGGTTGCGCTTTACTATAAATAGTGTGAGACATAAAGAAGTTAGGGGTATTTCATAACATGCCCACATGGTTTTGAAATGTCCTTTTCCCCTTGAGGCAATAGCCGTTCACAGTTGATAATAACCCCTCACCACCCCACCCTGGGACTGGCTGCAGAGCCTGGGGTGAAATGAAAATCTGGGGTGCCTTGTTCAAAAGAGCGGAAAATGAAGCCCAGCACAGGGGCCTTCTGAGCATGGGGCGTATGTGACAGCACAGATCACATGTCTGTGAGGCTGCTTCTGGCTTATGGGTGTAATGTGTGTCCATTAATGGATTAACGTACTTAAGTAACTCTCAAGCCGGAGGCCTTTACTTGACACATTTACCAACCTTGGCTGATATTTAACAATATTCATTTTGTTCTGCAAAGAAAAATCTTATTTCTTTTCCAAAAATCACGTTTTAGAATAAAATAGACACAGCCTCGATTTTTTTTTTTTTTTTTAAATAAAAGTTATGTGGGAGTTCCTTGGTGGCTCAGTGAGTTAAGGAACCATTGTCACTGCTGTGGTTCAGGTTGCTGCTATGGCAAGAGTTCGATTCCTGGCCCAGGAACTTCCACATGCTGCAGGTGTAACCAAAAAATAAAATTTAAATAAATAAATTAACAGTCAAATTATGTAAGTGCATTTTTCACATTTTCTGTGAATTCAGTGAACAGTTTTAATCGTTTTACACTGAAATGTGAATTCAGTGTAGATTTCACTATGTGCTCTCGTTCCCAAGTTGCTATAGCCTTTCCTGGCACTCATTTTACAAAGGTTGCACTGTTAAACAACAGGATTTATTCCCCACCTCTTGGGTACATTCCCTCATCGAAACTTACCCAATGCAGCCAATTTGGAGAGAAATTTTAGGGCTGTTGCAGAGAGAAAACCTGCCGGATATTGCAAACATCACAACATATGCTTATTTTGTGCCAGCTGCCGTCCGTGCACTTCACATCTAGTAACTCACTTTGTTCTTGAAAAATTCCTGTCAGGTAGGAAATGACATCCTGTTACTTGTGCCAGATTCCGTTCTGAGAAGCAAATCAACAAGTCCAGCCTGCACTCAAAGGGGGGGGGGAGATTAAGCTTCGCCCTTTGGGTGAAGATATGCCAAAGGGTTCAGGAATATGTGTTTAAACCCATCATAGGGACATTCTCATTATATTTAAAGCCGTGAGACTGGAGAAGATCACCAGATTACATTTAATGCCCCGAGCTTGGATGAGCTCTCCAAGGACTGAGCCCTAGGATGCATCAGTGTTCAAAGTTGGGGAGAAGATGCAGAACCATCAAAGGAGGTCAGGAATGAGAGGCTTGTGAAGTGGGAAAAAACCGAGAGAGTGTGGTGTTTGGGGATTAAGTGGAGGCAGTGTATCGAGGAGGAGAGGGTGGTCAGCTCTGTCACATGTCGCCAGAAGTAGCGTAGCCATTATCCTGTTTGCCCAGAACGGTCCCCACTCCCTCCTGGGTCTGTCCTGGTGGTGTGACTAATAGTCACCCCCTCTCACCCTTAAAAGCTGCCCAGTTTGACAGTGAATTATATGGGCATCCTATACATGGGTCAACTAATAGGAACAAGGAGATTTGAAAATTGGATCCGGAAGCAGAGAGATCATGGGTGACCGGGGGAGATACCTCATCTGTGATGTACTGTGACACAGGCGTCAGCGTCCATTTCATGCAAATTATTAAAGAGTAAGCAAAATATTAACTAGCATTGGCATAAATATAACATGAAATAACATACCAGATTAAAGCAAGATATTTTGTAACCATTTTTTAAATTGGAGTAGAGTTGATTTACAATGTTGTGACAGTTTCAGGTGTACAGCAAAGTGATTCGGTTATATACATATATATATATACACACTCTTTTCCTTTAGAGGTTATCACAAGATATTGGATATAGTTCCCTGTGTTATACAGTGGGTTCTTGTTAGTTATCTATTTTTATGTAATACTGTAAATATGTTAATCCCAAACTCCTAATGAATCCCTCTTCCTGCCTTTCCCCTCAGTAACCATAAGGTTTTTTTTCTATGTCTGTGAGTCTATTTCTGTTTTGTAAATCAATTCATTTGTATCATTTTTTTGGATATCACCTATAAGCGATATCATGTGATATTCCTCTTTGGCTGGCCGACTTCACCTATGATAATCTCTGGGACTATCTGTGTTGCTGTAAACGACATTATTTCATTCTTGGCTGAGAAATGTTCCGTTGTGTGCATCTGTATCACATCATCCTTATCCACTCATTTGTCGATGGACATTTAGGGTGTTTCCATGTCTTGGCTGTTGTAAATAGTGCTGCCGTGAACACTGGGGAGCCTGTATCATTTCAAGTTATAGTCTTTTCTAGATAGGTGCTCAGAAGGGAGACTGCAGGATCATATGGTAACTCTATTTTTCGTCTTTAAAGGAACCTCCATACTGTTTTCCACAGTGGCTGTACTAGTTTACATCCCCACCAACAGTGTAGGAGGGTTCCCTTTTCTCCACACCCTCTCCAGCATTTATTATTTGTCCACTTTTTGATGATGGCTATTCTGATCCAGGTGAGCTGATACATCACTGCAGTTTTGATTTGCATTTCTCTAATAAGTACTGGTGTGGAGCATCTTTTCGTGTGCCTGTTGGCCGTCCGTATGTCTTCTTTGGAGAAAGGTCAGTTTAGATCTTCTGCCCGTTTTTTGGATAGGTTGTTTGTTTTTTGTTGTTGTTGAGTTGTATGAGCTGTGTGTATATTTTGGAAATTAATCCCTTGTTGGTGGCATCATCTGCAAGTATTTTTTTCCCATTCTGTAGGTTTTTTTTTTTATTTTTGCCATGCAAAAGCTTTTAAGTTTAATTATGTCCCATTTATTTATTTTTGTTTTCATTTCCATTACTCTAGAAGATAGATCCAAAAAAATTATTGCTGAGATTTTTGTTAAGCGTGTTCTGCCTATGTTTTCCTCTAGGAGTTTAATAGTATCTGGTCTTACATTTAGGTCTTTAATCCATTTTGAGTTTATTTTTGAATATGGTGTTAGAGAATGTTTTAATTACATTCTTTTGCAGGTAGTGTCCAGTTTTCCCAGCACCACTTATTGAAGAGACTGTCTTCTCCTTTGTATATTCTTACTTCTTTGTCATAAATTAATTATCCGTAAGTGCATAGGTTTACTTATGGGCATGCAGTAAGATTGTAAAAATCACAAATGCAGAGTTCTCATCGTGGCTCAGCGGAAACTAATCCAACTAGTATCCATGAGGATGTGGGGTTCAGTCCCTGGGCTTGTTCAGTGGGTTAAGGATCTAGCATTGCTGTGAGCCGTGGTGTAGGTCGCAGATGGGGCTCAGATCTGGCATTGCTGTGGCTGTGGTGTAGGCTGGCAGCTGCAGCTCTGATTCAACCCCTAGCCTGGGAACTTCTGAATGCTGTGGGTGCAGCCCTTTAAAAAAAAAAAAAAAAAAAGAATCACAAATGCAGTTAGTTCACTAAATTTTGACTCTTCTCAATCATTATCTGATGTAATCACAGATTACACTAAAGTTTGAAGACGGCTTTAATCCCAACTTCCTTTGTAAATTAGTGATCTTGAAAAAATTGTGATGCTATAGAACTGACAGCCTCTTCTTGTTGAAACAAAATAATCTGACCAGCTGGCAAATAGAGCACCTTCAATGTGATCCAAGTAGACAAATGGAAACAGACACCCCAGGATTTACATTTATTCATAACTATTCATGAAATGCTTTTCTCTGAGGAAATGTGTCAAGGCTCTAGTTGTGGCTTGGTCCCCAAGTCCCAGACTGCCTTGCTCTTACCTTTCCTGCTGGCTACTTCTGAAGGGATGCCCCTGGCCCCAAACCGCACCCCTCTCCACTTAGCCTGTGCCATAGTTAATTATCATCTGTCATTTACTTGGCCCTTGCGTGGCCCAGGCACCTGTTTTTGTTTTAATCACTTTTCACGTCTTGGTATATTCAGTCGCCTACCAGCGCTCTGGGCATATGTGTGGCCCAGGCCCGCCCTTTCAGAGCCGCTCAGTCAGAGAGCTAGAACACTCCCTCGTGGTGAGCGCTTGTCTAGTGACAGATGACTCAGGTGAATTGTTCACCTTGTGAAAAAATAAACTCTGGCTCATTTTGACACTTGTAGGAAGTGGAAAGCTGCCATTAAGCTTTATTTTCCCGCCTTGGGTTTAATGATTTTCTCGGGGTCATTGCCTTCACTGAAAAAGGGTTCTCCCTCCACCAGAAGAGGAGACTGTCCTGACTGCTCAGGTAATGCGGGTGACAGAAGAGGTGGGAGAAATGAAAAGACTTATAAAATCTTCCTAGGTGTTTCCAGTAGAGATCCTGCTCTCATTTCTAATGACCAGAAACTCTGAAACGATGGTCTCCATAGAAGATCCTACCCCATAGTCTCCACCTCTGACTGTGGGGCTCTATCTGCGGGATCAGCCTGGGTTCATTCATTCCCAAGAGTCCCAAGCTGAAAAAGTCAGCCCACTGGGAGGAGGCAGTTAGGGGCAGAGAGCGAGACACAGAGGGCTGCAAACAGTCCCCAAACCCCACACTCGCTGAGCAGGTACTGGGTGATAAACTCCGCAGCCCTTACTCACGGTACCTAGTTTTATCTTTACAATCACCCTATACATCAGGTACTATTTTAGTCAGCAAGTGTCACAAAAATGACACAGAGCAGATCACCTCAAAATATGGGAGCAATACCGTATTAGTCAGCTAGTGTCACAAAAACGACACAGAACAGATCATCGCAAAATAGTTACAGAAACAAGCCGTGACTTCTTGTACATACCTATACATATCTAGCGTCTGACTGTTGCAGCCGGGCTCAGCTGGGCACGGGTGCCCCCACAGGTTACGTTCCTGCATCCTCCAGGGTCGCTTACTCATCCAGGACACTGCGGGCGGTGCTTCTAACAGTGATCAGAGGTGCAAGAGGGCACACCCAAGCTCACGAGCAGGCCTTTGCCTCCTGCGTGTATGCTAACCACCCAGCCGAACAATTCTAATGGCCAAGCCCAAAGTCAGGAGTCAGGGACAGACACTGTGCCCACCAGGAGGCCACGTCAAGTGTGTGAATGTGTAATACTACTGCAGGAGTGTGAAGACTGGGCCAGTAACTAAACCCAGCACAGGTGCTCTTACTGCTCTCATCCTGGAGATGAGGACGTCAGGAGGGCTTGGAAGACTTGCCCAGTGTCCCTCTAATCTTGACTGGAGATGCTGACATTTAAACCCAAGCAGTCAGGCCCATAACCCAAACTGTTATGCAGGACAGCTCACCGGGCACCAGGCAAAATCTCCTATGAGCCAGGATGGACAGGTTAACAGTCAGATACAGAGTGGGAAAGGGCCAGGGGAAGGAGCAGGCTAGGATCAGCCCAAGAGGAAGCCTGCTCCTGCTGATCTTGTACCTCTCAGACCACTGAACCCCAGACTTGCAAAGGGCATCTCCTCTAGGCCAAGGGTGGAATCAGAAATTGTCAAGGTCATACCCGCAAGAAGGGAAGTTACTCCCCAGATCTTTTCAGAATTCAGGAGTTATCCAAAAGTTGCTGCTCTTTATATTTTTCTGTCATTTCAAATTGTATGTAATGAGTAAAACAAAAGCACAACTTTACAAATAAATAAATAAAAGTGTTAAAATATAGCTGTAGTATCTTCCCACTGTTTGAGAATTAGTTCATAGGAAGTTTTTCTCTTATACTTCAAATGTGTTTAAATTACTTTTAATTAGGGAATTCCAAAAATATTTCCTGTTCCAAATACTGAATTTTTGTTTTAAGAATTTTTCATCAGGACCCCGCTCTCATGTCTAAGATAGGAATAAATTTCAGTTACTTCAAAGATTATTTTCTGCTGTTGTAACTAATTTTATATGTGATGGATAAAAAGGCCGTAATAATTTAATTCATTTTTAATGTTTAATAGCTGTGTATTAAATAAGTGCTTTTAACAAAAATAAGTATAAAGACTGATGAGAAGAGTCTGTCAAAACATTTTTTAATTTAAAAATTTTAACATTTTGATTTTCTGCTATACTAAAATGCTTTCAATTTGGGTGATATTTCTTAAAATTTCGGTGAAAGGTAATCAGTGTTCTTCTCTCAGTTGGTTTCTTATTTCTGACCAAATTAAATCATAAGAGGTTGACAGATTATGAAACAGTGATTCAAAGAAAGTACCATCTAAGGAGAAATGACCATCTTGTTTTAACCCCAAAATAGATCAAGGCGTAATTACTTCATATGTAGTGATGCAACATGACTGCTTTCATGGAAACAAAAGGGACTGGTGCCATTGCACAGCTGGTCTGTGCCACCCTGCTTCATGGTGAAACTTCTGCCCTGCTGTCTCTTCAGCTACAGATAATTGCATGTATGCACTTTGTCTTTGCTTTTGGAATCTTTAAATACAACTGTAGTAAAACTTCCAACCATACTATTAAAATTAATTTATTATTTAAAAAATGGGATTTCTTATTTCAGTATTAGATGTAAAATTTTAAAACTAGCCTATGCTATATAATATTTTACATCTTAAATGCAATTCTTAGAACATAGCAGTCACAACACATTCAATCATTTAACTCAGGAATACAGAAAAGCAGAATTTAAATACATCCAAAGGAGTAGATCAAGTACAAAGAAATTTAAAAGTTAGAAATAAGCAGAAGGTTTTAAATAGAAAAATAAAAATAAAATATCCAGTTTGCAACAGCAAACAAAAGTCATTGAAATATAGGAATAAATCTAGGAAAAATGCTCAAGATCCTTAGAGTTGTAATTAAATTGGCAAGTTGTTTATACCCCCAAATAGAAAAGTTATTCCCAAGATCTTTTTGAAATTCCACTAGTAATCCAAAAGTTAATTTTCTTTATCTTTTCTGTCATTTCAAATAATGACAATAATTTGAAATAAAAGAAAACTTGAATACATTATTTACTGATGGGAAGACTCAGTTGTGAAGCTGTCATTTCTCCCCCAAATTACTGTATAATTGTACTCGTCAAAAATCCACAGAGAATTTTTTAATAGAACTCGTCCTTAAATTCTTAAATATGCAAAAACAGTTAAGACAAGTTTGTCAAGAAAAAGAAAGAAGACAAGGTCTACCATCTACCAGAAAAAAAAGAAAAAAAAAAAGCCTTAGAAATTAGAACAGATGGCTTTGAAAAGTTTCATTGTGGAAAAGAAAATATGCAAAGTAAGCATATCCCTCGGCGGCAGGGACAAAGCAGAGGTGGAAGAGGCCCTGGGGACATTTTAGGTGATTTTCAGACATCCTTAGAAACATCTGCACTGTGGGGGAGCTGCCAGGCCCACCTGGTGACATGACTGGGCAAGTGAATTGGCGCTTCTCCAGCTGCAGGTTACCTAGCAGCGCCCAGCATCCTCACGGACTGTGGGGCCACGTGTAGGTATATATGCGTCAGTTTGCTCTCAGTAGATTCGAATTTTACCATTTTCACAGAAATAAAATCTTGCTAAACTGTGCTGGTTATAGTAAGTCCAAATGACACTTTACCAAAAACCCTATCCTCTAAAACTTTCATTTTTTAGTGTTGATTGGATGTCAAAACCCATTTTGTAAAGCATACAGCTAGTACAGGAGACATGGCATTTCCTTTTCTTTTCTTCTTCTTTCATAGATCCTTTTTTATGGTTTGTACGGTATTTTCTCTTCTGCCACTTCGCAGTGGCGTTTCTTCGGTGTGCCGACACCTGCCGGAGCCCTGTCCTCTTCCAGCCTGGCCTTTGGAGCTCGTGGTCCCAAGCGGTTGGCTTGGCCCTCTTTTCTCGGGAGATAAAGTGCTGGATTGTCTCCCTGGGTTGAGACCGTTTGGCCTGGTGATGGGCAGCGCGGGGTTGTGACGGGCGCGCCAGCTTTGGAGACATTTGCAGTCTCTCCCCAGGCATTTCTGGGCTCTGCCCCAGCGCGTGTTCCCTCACCTGAAAGATGACGTCATCAGGGTCCCTTGTCGACTCTTACTGATGATGTCACGTTAACCTGTCAGGTCCGTGGTGCTCCCCAGATAATTAGTTATTTTCCTTAAATATTAATTTAAAAATAAAAATGGGATGATTTTTAGAATAGTGTGGAGGGTTTAAGAACTTCCAAATTCCTGTGAGTCCTTTTTTTTTGAGCCGTAGATTCCCTTGCTCCAGGCCTGCTTTTTACAGGACCTTCCGAATGTCAGGATGAGGGAAGGGTGAGTGGAGGGTGGTCGGCCGAGCCTCGGTGTGTGGACCGGGCCAGGGAGGGGCAGGGGCAGCCCTGAGGACCCCCGACCCCTTCTCGAGTCTCCGTGGAGCTGCTGACAGCACACCCAGAGAGCACTGGCAGGAAGGAGTCAGGTTTTTCAAAGAAAGAAAAAGACCCGTGAGACTGTTTCGTTTTGGACGGAGCTTGTTAGGCTGTTCAAGCGGGCAGAGAGGGAGGGAGCGAGGCCGGCGTTCCCAGTGCGGGAGCCCCGCAGCCCCCTGTGCACAGGGGAATCCCCTGCGACCGGGCCCGGCCAGCCCCCCTTCCCACCTGCGGATGTGGCCAGCTACGGAGGCCACCGTCAGCACAGGCCCACCTCCTGCCGGCGCGCAGGGTGGAGATGGAGTGGGAGGTGAGGACGGGGTACGGGGTAGTTGAAGTGTCTTCAAGGCTTGGTGTCCCTTGAATGTACTCTTAAGGCATGGCCTGGATGGCCCCTGCTAGGTTGCCTTGACCTTGGTCCAGTCTCTGTGTCATCGTCACCATGCACACTCCCTGCCCACCTCTCTCTCCAGAGGGAAACTAAAACAGAGAAACTCTTTCTCCAGAGAGAAATCTCTGCTGGGCCATGAGTGTGGGCGCCGGGGGTCAAATGATGCAGTAGGAGCTAACGTTTTCTTCTCTTTTTCTTATGCGCCAGGCACTGCGCTCACCTTTTTACATTCTTCATATAATTGATACACATAGCAGCCCACCACTGGTATGTTAGTCTCACTTTGAAGATGGGGAACCACTGCTTGGGGGACTTCCTTACCTAGGATCACAGCACAGGTAAGCGGTGGAGTCGGAATTTGGGTCTGCCTCACCCCCCAGCCTACGCTTTGGACAGCTACATGGGGGCTCCCAGGTCCGGGATATTCGTTGATGTGGTGTTAGTTGATTCAGACCAGGCTTTCTTGATACACTAGTGAAAAAAATTGCAAAACAGATTTTAAGGGAAAATTACAAGCATTTGGTCACAGGAGACTCTAACCCAGTTTTCCCGAGAGGATCTGACTGAGGAGGCCGCTTCGGTTTGCCTTCCCTCCCCTCCGCGTCTTCGAGCCCACGTGTTCTCTCATAACATCCCCGAATTCAAACGCCCTAGAAGAGCTTTTACCTTGAGGTGTCCTGGGTTAATATTTCCTCACTGCAGGTCTCTTTTTATTTTTACTAAGTGCCATGAAATTTTTTTTTTGGTCAAACTCTGCACCCCAGAATGCTGTCCTCTGTCACCCAGAGCAGACCCAGTGCAAGGCGGGAGCGCGTGAAGGACAAACAGAAGGGCGATGCCGTCTTGACCAGTTGAACCCCATTGTCTCTCCGGCGACCTCCGACCTCCTCCACGCAGTTCCCCCTCGCACGTCTGTGCCGGAGAGACAGACGAGAAATGAGCCAGGGAAACAGAGCGACTTGAAGCCCTTCGTCCTCCACTTAGAGCGCCCCTCTCCGGAAAAGTCACGTAAGGCGTGTGTACACACACGCAAGGTGGAGACAGAGGGCCCTTCTGGGTGACGGATGAACAGTCTGGCTCAGGCAGGAGCCAGAAGGGCCTCCTTCCCGTCTTTGCCCCCAAACCCACTGTGATGGGAACCGGGTAACTGACCCCTGCCGGGTCTCCCCGCCTGCCCAGCCCCCTTTGATCTTCCAGACCTGCGCTTTAAGGCCGATCAGCAAGCCTCCCCGCCTCCCTCTCTTCTTCCATCCCTTCCAACCTCAGCGTCACACAGCAGCTCAGACACATGCCTCCTGCAGGAAGCCCAGCAACCTTGCGTGGCCTCGAGGACACGCTGCTCTCAGGTCTGACACGCATCACCTGCCCACCCCGTCCCCACTTTCCAAACGTCCTGCAGCTCCGACTCCCAGACTCCCACCTCTGGGCCTTCTTCCTCGCTGGCTCCTGCCCCCAGGAGTTCCCTTGTCTTCCTGTAATGGCACTAGAGCACAGGCACCTCCCGGACTGCTGGTAAATGGAGACGTGCTGGCCTAGTCAGAGTTCTTGGTTCCCAGGAAATCTCTGTTTCAGCCAAAACATTGCAAAAGGTGGTGCTGGGCGGGGCCGTGGTAAAGGGCCGAAGCTAGACCCTAGTTTGGCCCCATCTCTGCCCCGGAGCCTCCGTTTTCTGCTCTGACGATGTGAGGATGGCAGATCTGCCGCAGAGGGCGGTGGGCGGGTTAGGCGAGGTGGTGGCGGGAAAGTGGGGTTCTAGGCTCTTTTCTTTCTTTTTTCCTGATCGCTCACAAGTGGAGATCCTTCTGGAGAAGGATGCCCACGTCCCCGGTGAAAAGGCCGGTGATGGAGGGACCTGCCTTTGGTCAGGGCTGGAGGGTGGGCGGCCGCAGCGTGGTGGGCCCTGGATGCTGAAGGCCTGGAAAACCCATAGGTTACCACAGAAACCATGACAGGCCCATCAGGTTAACACCCAGCCCTCTCTCCCTCCTCCGGGCCTCCTGAGCCCCCTCGAGTGAAAGGACAGAGGCCGCAGCTGAGAAGGCCGCCCTGTGGTTTGACTTTTCCTGTCCTCCCACTCTCTGCAGAGTGGGCTGCGCTGCTATTACTCAGGTACCACTTCCCACGAAGCGTGGAGGCAGCAGAGTGCACAGCCCCCAGCACCCCTGATGGGCCCCCTGAGGCTCTGCAGGAGCCTTAACTGGGGGCCCAAGTGTTTCCCCTTTGCTGCCAGCTCTGCTCCCCTCTCTTGTGAACCCAGGGATCTTGCCTGCAGTTGCCTTGGAGGAAAAAGTCCCCAGGGCAGAATCATTTCCCCAACAACCACATCTTTTAAGAAGCTGTTGTCCTTGTCCTATTTTGAGGAGCTTCTCAAAGCCTTCTGAGAGCTGGAGAGCTGGGGAATGCTTCCTCTGGCACAGGCCTTAAAACTGCATCTCTGCTGCGCAGTGATTCCTGACCAGTTTCGGCATCAGAATCCTGTTCGTTTACGGCCCTCGGCTCTTCTGGCAATCAGCTCCTCACACCACGCTCATCTCGAGCCCTGCCCAGAGGCCAGAGGAGCTCCACAGACCAGACAGGATTTTATTTGACTTAAGCTGGAGGCATAAAGTACTTAACTTCACTCCCAAAGCAAGAAACTTGGCTTTCTCCATTGGAAGTGATTGCAATGGATTAATGTTTTTTTATTATCAACAAGCTTTTGTTAAGCTTGACCCTGTGCTAGACGCTGTGCTGATCCCTGGGTGTGCACTGAGGGGCTTTCCGCCTAATTAGAGAAATGAGAACCACCACTTACCCACTTGTCTTCCTGGGAATAGCGGTCCAGGTCCCAGCAGGTGCTTCAGACTCTCTAGTAGTTGAGAGAGTATCTGCCACTGAGACAGGAAAAGCAGCATACCTGGCCCCCATCTTGGAAGTTCACACAGAGCACCAGTGTTTTAGAAGCTATGAGAAGTCTTGTGATAAAGAATTTATTACACTTTTTGTATCAGTCAGGATAGGCTTGCTTATGCTGTAGGTAATAACCAACTCAAAAAGCTCAGTGGCTTAGGACCACAGAGGTTGATTTCTTGCCCCTGCTGTGTGTCCATGGTGGGTCTGCTGCCACTCAGCTCCTGTGCCTTCGTCCCAGGACACAGGCTCCATCACGAACGGTGCAGGACATCACGTGGAGGGAGAGGAGATGCTGTGAATACACATGCGGTGTGGCTCGCAAAGCTCAGGCTGATGGTGATCTGCGCTTCAGGGCAGCCTAGGAGCAGAGGGGCCCTTTCACCTGGATGCGAGCAGCCCACAGGGCAGAGCTGGTGTGGAGTGGCAGACACAGGACTTCCCCACCCAGGAAGGGCCTGCATCGAGACCAGACCAGGGGCAGCAGTTTTTGTTTTTGTTTGTTGTTGTTGTTGTTGTTGTTTTAGGAAGGGGTGGGTAGGTACCATTGGTCCAGAATAAAAACAAGTCTAGTTCTTTTCACAGTAGGGAGGAGGAAACAGGTGCAGTGGGTCCAGGTCAAAACCAGAGGCAGGAAAGTTTGGCTGAGTTAGCGGCGAAGCACAGCCCTGCATCAGTAATGTGAAAGGAGCTTTCCCTTTCCTCAAATGACTTTGAACCCTTCAGAGGATCACAGTGTACTCAGAGATTAATTGAAACTAAAGGTGATTTCCAGAAGACTCTGCTAGGAATTTGGGAGTCCTTAAGCATAGGGTCTGGGGGACTCTGATCTCAACAAGGAGAATGGAATCGGGTTTTATGCTTATACAAGCAGTGAATTCTCCCAGCACTTATGAGAGAAGCCTATACAGCTAGGGAGAGGGCATGTCCTGTGGCCCCAGTGGGATAGTTTCTGGTTTATCCCACGGGAAGGTGGAAATCCTCATCATATCCCAGCCCCACACCCGGACCTGTTAGTCTGATGGAGCAGGGGCCCTCTTGGCAGACACCACCAGAGGTGATTCCATGTGAAGGCAGCTTTGGCTTCCCCAGGGGAGGCTCACGGGGTGGATTCAGTGTTGGCATAGCCAGTTGTCCCTGATGACCCAGAAGTCCCAGCACACATACGTGGGGAACCCTGTCCTTTTCAGTTCAGATGGCTTGAAGGATATTCCTGTGAACTCTAGAAAGAGGTGTGATAGCCAGGCCCGTCTAACCAGAATGTCCTAAGGCTTCTTCAACCCTGATTTTAAAATAATTAGCAAGCTAAAAAATAGAATGTTGAATGAATTTTAGTGTTTTAGCACCTACTGCCATGATCAGCATTGCTTTTACTTTCCAACAAAGTGGCAAATATCTCCATGAATAATGATGAATTCAAATACCCATAGATTTAAAAAACATATGATGTCCGATACAATATTTTTATCTCCAGTAAGCTCCAATGAAGGTAGAGATTTTGTTTCCCAGCATAGTTCCTGATGCAGAGGAGACGCCCATCAAAAATTGATTGAACAGAGCAAAGTAGACCAATCTTGGTAAAACCTCATAGAGCTTTGGCCTCCCTCGGTTGCTTCTGTACTGTGGTCCTAGATTTGCCTGACCAATCACAGCAGAGTTGATGCCAAAGTGTGTGGCCGGTCATGGTGGTGGAACCCGGAGCCAGACACTCTGCTCCCTATCATGTTACCTAACTACCATGTGTGACCAGCGGCCAAGCACAGCCCTGCATCAATAATGTGAATAGAGCTTTTCCTTTCTTCAAAGGATCACAGTGTACTCACAGATCAATTAAAATTATTATTAATACTAAATTTTGTTTTATCATCTGAATTTTAGAGACCATTTTATTTACATTTTTATGTTGAATTGTTTTTACTCCTTTTTTTCCTTTTTGTAAATAGAAGGAAAAAAGATGAAGTAAAAGCACAAGATGAAACGTTAGAACCGTCCATACCTGGCAACAAAAACCAAATTTGCATCTCATAAAAATGCAAGGCATTTCTGGGGAAGGTAATAAATGATACTCCACCAAAATGTCTCCCCACGATTTGCCCTTACCATGTTTGTTTTTGTTTTTAATTATTCTTTCTCTTCCCCTTCCACAACGCTTGAGAAATTCTCTGCTGGATGCTCAACTCTTAAGCGTTTGAAAATCTGCAGTCTCTGGGAGCGTTACAATAAGTGTACACATTCCATTTCTTCCTTTCTCCCAGCACCTGAGCCTGTTCAGGAGTCCTCTCCTCCCACTCAGCCCTTGTTTCTAAGAGGAAGCTGAACCACCCTCAGTTTGCCTGAGGTGGACTTGATTGATCTAAAGGTATGCTGTCCTTTTTGCAGTTGATTGGCCCTGGAATGGACATATAGACATGTGACTCCATTCTGGTTAATGAGATGCCAGATGAGGCATCTTGTTAAAGATGCCTCTAGATGCTTTATCAGAAGCTTCCAGGAAATCCCAAAATGCTCCGAAGGAATACTCCCATAAGCAATACCATCGCGTGGAAAGCAGCTCTTCCTAAAGCTGAATTCAGAGTCCAAATCGCCAAAAGGGACAGTTAGCAAATATACATAGGAATAGTTTCACATCAAAAACTAAATTAAAACACTTTGAGGAGTTCTCATCATGGCTCAGTGGTTAATGAACGCGACTAGTATCCATGAGGATGTGGGTTTGATTCTTGGCCTCACTCAGTGGGTTAAGGATCCTGCATGGCTGTGAGCTGTGGTGTAGGTCGCAGTGGTGGCTTGGATCCTGTGTTCCTGGGGCTGTGGCATAAGCCAGCAGCTGCAGCTCCGATTCAACCCCTAGCCTGGAAACATCCATATGCCAGGGGTGCAGGCCTAAAAAGACAAAAGACAAAAAAAAAATTTTTTTTGAGGAGAGTCTAAATATATTTAAAGCATAAGGGAAGAGGGTGGAGGGAAAAGATAGATTAACCTCTCCCAAAAAACTGAAACAGAAATTAGACAAAGAAAAAGCATGGAAGTGAAGTCTCAAAAGGTGGGCTTAACAGAAAGTTACATACAGTTGAAGAGAAAATTAGTGAATTAGAATATAGAACTAAAGAAATGACTTAGAACGTAATTCAGAAAGATAAAGTAGGAAGTATAAAAGACACAAGGCTAGAATGGGAAAGGCTAACCTGTGACAAATCAGAGTTCTAGAACAAGAAGATAAAAGAGAAAGACAGTATTGAAGAGATGTCTGAAATTTTTCCAGAAGAGAGGAAAAACATGGGTCTTCAAATGGTATAAGTAGACTGAATCTAGGGTAGTATTATTAAACACGGGACACATGGTAGTAAAACTGCAGAGTATCAAAGAGAAAGAGAAACACCAGAAACTTACAGGAGAACGAAAGAGATGAGCGACAAAGGAATAATAATTAAACTGAATGGAGTTCTAAGAAGCAATGAGATGCCAGGGCCCATGAATAACACCTTTTAATACTCAGGGGAAAACAGAGGTCATCACAAGAAGTCTCATTTCTAGCTAAATTATCATTCAAAATTAAAAGCTAAACAAAGATAATTTCAGACATACAAAGACTAAGAGTTGAGTGACCATAGAGTCTTGCTGGCAAAAATTACTGAAAGGTGTCCTGTAGCCAAAGGAAGGAATACTGAATCCAAAGGAAAGATGAAGATCCCAGGAAAGAACCGGGACCAGAGAAATCAGTAAGTGTGCTGTTGAATCCAAGTAATTATTGACTGGTCAGACCACAGCTAATCGAGTATATAGAACTGAAATCAGGATGAGTCCATATAATAGATGACGGTATCATAAGAGATGAGAGTAGTTCAGAAGTTAAAGCATTCTTGTTCAAGAAGAGAAGAGCAATGCTGAAGGGTACAGACAAGAGGCGCGCTCCTCACCACGTCTGCCACCTACACCACGGCTCACGGCAACGCCGGATCCGTAACCCACTGAGTGGGGCAGGGATCGAACCCGCGTCCTCATGGAGATGCTTTGGGTTCCTTACCGCTGAGCCACAATGGGAACTCCTAAAGATTAAATTTTAAGTTGGTTTCCAACAATACCACTCAAAGTCTTAAAGAGAAGAAGGACAGAAGAGAGATACGTTAACAAATGCACACACGCATGCACACACTGAGCACGCAAGGAAATATACCAGCTTCTGCGGCCCTCCTCTGACTGGTTGGTGCGTGGAATTTCCTCCCCGACTCGTTCCATGCTTCCTTTGTCCTCAGCCAGGCCCTCAGCTTGTTGAATTCTCTGTCCGATGCAATGACCCAACACTTGGTTCCACAGGGGTCTGAATCCTGAATCTTCGGGGGCCCAACCACCCCCTTTTTTTGAGTTGCTATAGTTTTCTGTTGGACATGGAAATGGGGGCAACGGCAGAGGAGATTCTGAGTTTCTCCTCTGCTCTCACTCTGCTCCCCCACGATACTTGTGACATCGGGTGTGTGGACGGTCCAAACCAATCTCCTAACACCAGCTGGGCACCTGCGGTTCATGTTAATCCTGACACTGACTGGAGTTAGGGTGGGCGCCACAGCTGAAGGGCCCCATCGCACAAGACGGCCTCCACTGTAGATGCCAAGCACAAGCCCCAGGTTGTCACCTGTGCTTCACATCAGGGCCAGTTGTTGGCTCATGGAACTCAGGGAAATACATTCATCAGTTTACTATATAATAAGGGATATGAGAAATGATGCAGATGAAGAGGTACCAGGAGTGAGGTCCAGAGGGTCTTGAGCGCAGATGCTCTGTCTCTGTGGAGCTGGGGGTGCACCAGCCTCCCAGCTTGTGGGTGTGGCCACCAACCCATAACCTGTCCAAACCCAGTATTTTTGAGATTTTTGTGGAGGCTTCATTGTATCAGCATGATCAGTCGTTAACTCAAGCTCCACCTCCCTCTTCCCAGAGGGTGAGTGAGCCTGACAGTTCCAGTTTCTAATTACGGCTTGCCCTCTCTCGTGATCAGCCCCATTTCGAAGCCATCCCAAAGTCCACCAAGAGTCACTTAGAACAAAAGACAGTCCTGTCACCCAGGAAATTCCAGGAAACTCTGGGTCAGGAGCCAGGATCAGAGACCAAAAATTCAGATAAAATACTCGCTTAAGTGCGCTAATCACAGGAAATTACAAAGATTTTAGGGGCTCTGTGCCAGGAATTAGGGCAGAGACTAAGCTATGTGTTTTCTATTATTTCTCAGGTAATCCTCTTCTTTTCTTTCTGGTTCTGAGGCATGTGGAGCCCCAGCTGGTCAGGTGGCAGTCTCAGCTGCCAAATCAGTGGAACCACTGTCGGGTCCCCTGGGAAAGCATCCCTCCGCTAAATAAAACAAAATCTCCTAGAAGACCTGAAGTTTGGGGCAACAGGCAGAAGCAAAAAGGTCTCGAAGTGCGTGATTGGATGTAATTGTGAGATTCCTGACCCATGAATACTGGCTAAGGCAGAAACAGCACTATTTGATGAAACCCAGTGGACTAGCACGGCCACGGCCGTTGCCTGGGAAGGTGAATCCAGTTCACTTCTTATCTGTTTTTCTCCCCCGATGCATAGGCATTCCCCAAGTTATTAATCAGCCTCGCCTAGGGAAGGCTTGCAAGGAATTATATCCCCCTAGCCTGAGGACTGCTAGCCTTGGCCTCTCTAATCTCTTAACCTTTTCCAAGACAGCAGAGCCATCCAGCTGCCATCTTGTCTTGGCAGCGAGAAGGCCTTCCCTCTGACGGCTCCCTGCTCCTGGGAATGAGACGCCCTCCCTCAGAATAGCAACACAGGGCTTTCCAGGAGCACGTGCTTTCTGAAGCTCTGAGCCGCCCTCAGTTGACGAGGCAGCGTATGGAGTCACCTCAACTTGGTTTCGTAACCCTCTGGGGCTGAGGCAGGATGTCAGGCCTGCAGAGCCTTCCCCACCCCAGCCGTCTCGTGGAACCCCCTCCCCAGGAAAGGCCCGGTCCTGCCCTCGCCCTGTCCTCGCCCACCGTGTTCCTCCCATTTGAGCCCTCGCCTCAGTCACCGAATGTGAGGTGTAGCCACAAACATGAAGGCAGTTTCTAACGTTGTTTCTGGTGTCTGTGTCACCACTTGGTAATTACATGTCACAGCTTACGTTTTCATCTTCTGTCTTGTCAAAGATAAAACCAAAGTCCCAAGCAAAGCCAAGTGCTGACTTGGGAGGATTAAACACCCTATTTCTTTCCCCAGGAGAAGAAACAAGCACTGACCATTTCTTGATTTTTCTTCTTCCTTTACATGAGCAGAGACCGTGACATCTTGCTGGGTTAAAGTATCCTTTGGCCCTGCTGTCAGCTGAGTGTGTAGAAAAGGGAGAATTCATGTATTTGGCTTGTAGTTTGCATAGCTACCCGGAGGTGAGCCAAAATAGTGTCAACAAACACAAAATAACCCAGGCTGCTGCTCCCTCGAGAAGGAGGTGGATAAAGATCTGTCCTGACAGAGATCAGCAAACATGGGTGGGGTCGGCAGGGGCTGAAGCAGGAGAGAGGAGAACAACCCAGCACCACCAGCTTGGCTTTAAACTTTTCAAATTGTAGGACAAGGCTGTCTCTGGCATTTGAGTTAAAATCCCAGTGTCTCTAATTGCTGTTGCAGGCCCCAGACAGTGAGGGAGGTATGTGTTCCTTGCAAAGAGTGGACCAAAATACATCTCCCAGGCAACAAAAACGTGCTGGGGGAGCAGTTGCTGAAGACGGCGTTATAGCCACGCCTGGTCCCTGATGGGCTCCAGCCCTCACAAAAATAGGTTTTGGAGGAAGACTTTGATGTCTGTAAACTTCCAAAAATCAGTCTGCGATCTCACAGTGGCGGTGACATCTTTAAGGAGAATGAATTTACATGACGGTGAGAACCATAGAAAATGCCTGGCAGCATCTTCACAGGTGCCTGTGCTGAGGAGGCTCCAGCCTCCCCGCCCTAAATCTCTGCTTCCACATAACCTGAGGTGCCCTGGTGGCCGTGTGGGAGGGAAAACTAAATGCAGCCCAGAGCCATGATTATTTTTTCAAGCAGAAGTTTGTTGCAAATCCATATATTTCAGATTGGCAGGTCAGCCTGCCCTGCAGAATAACTGGACTTTGTCCAGATGGCCAGCACAACACCTTTTGTGAATCTTGGGGGAAACGGGAAGACCGCTACAGTGACCTCATCCCCACCCTCTCTGCCGCCCTCAGCCTCTCCCTCCCCACTAACCAGAAGTCCTCTAGATGCCCGGCTATCATCAAAGTTTGCTGTTAAGTGTTAGAGCTGCCATGTGCTTCTGGGATGGTTGAAATGCTTTGAAAAGATGCTAAGGCTAAATGATATTTATGGGTCCGTGTTTTGCTCTTGCTGTTGATTCCATTCTTCTTATTCAGTTCAGATCTGCTCGTCAAGATAATGTGATCCTCCGCTCCTAAATCAGGGGACGAGGAGGACAAACCCCCCCCGCCCCCCGCCCTTGGCTCTCAGCCTCGTCGCTCCCTGCCAAGGCCGTGGTTGTTTTCTGCCCACAATTCTTGTAGTGAAATGAAGTAAAGAGATTCATAGGAAAAAGAGCTTGATAAGAGTCCAGAAGTCAAGGAATAGCTTGCTGTCAGGGTGAATATTTCCCACGTGTTCAGGATTTGTTTTTTCCCCTGCCTTTTACAATAATTATGTTATGGTACCAGTGGTGGCCGCTAAGATTGAAAGAGAAACTTTCAAGTTTGTCCTTGTCAAGAAAGAACGTCCTCATGCGACTTTATTCATCCTTCAAAGTGCCTGCTAGATTCCAATTCTGCGTTTTTTTCTTTTCATTATTAAGTGCCTACTCTCTGCCTGGCCCGATGCTTTTCTTTTGATCTGCCATATCATGCTTGTTATTTATACCTACAGCAAAGTGGGGCATCTCCTAACGTGAGGCGGGAGGAGAAGTCCTTTTGCTGACTTTTGATGCTTTCAACAAACAGTAATGGGGAGACAAAAACCCTCATCTCTTATCCCTGCTTTCACTGTCAAAACACCTGGCCACTGAGGATGTCCTTGCATAAGCTGGGGGCTGGGTGGGAACCCATTCAGCTCTATTACAGATGCCACATCACGGGTGTGGTGGCAGACCTCACCTTCAGGTCCATCCTCCACTTGGAACTGGGGACCCGGAGAACTCTTGAGGTCCCTGTGCCGGTGGCCGCCTGCTCGGTGCCTCCCACCTGCAGATGCAGAAATGTTTGCTAGTGCTCGTTCTTTCTTTCCAAACACTGTCTGGACCCGGGGTAGATGGCTAACCATCTTCTGGGTAGAAAAGAAGGCAAGAGGCCCACGCCTGTAAACGGGGCTGCCCAGCTCTCACGAGGCGGCTGGCTGAACTCGGAGCGTTTCCACAGGAGCACGGCAGAGTCTAACGGCGAATACAAACCAAATTCTCATTTTCTTTGATCCAGGACTTCCAAGAGCTACACGTTCAAACAGAAGCTGCCTCTCTCTGACTTAAAGGTGGTCTCCTGTGACAAGCTCGAGGACGGTGATTTCATCATCAGTCAAGGAAGCGCTGTCTTGTGCATGATGGCCTCTAACCCTTGTGTCACCGGGTTTCCGTGAGTGCCACCACATTCACTTGCAGGTTTATAGCACAGTATCCTCAGGAAGGCCCCAGCCCTTCATTAACTCACTGCTCTTGCCACAAACAGAACGTGACAATGTCTCTTGCAGAATCAGCAAGGGAGGTTCTGCAGTATTAGCAGAGAGCGACCTCAGAGTCTCCTGTTGCTTTTTCCTGCATTTCATCCAAATTAGTTGCTTTTAAAGAATAAGAATGTTGTGACTAAAGATAAGAGGAAGAGAAACAGCTGATTTTGGTAAGTCACTACCAATGCTAGGACTCCGGCTACCTAGTTGTTTTATTTCCCTCTAAGGGGCTTATTACACAAATACTAGTATTTCTTTTCCTTCGGCACGTTTGTGAGCCTGTAACCCATGAGTAAGTGTGTCACGTAGGAGGTTTAGCACAGAAACCGTCACAGTCATCGTCCTGATCTCTCAGGAGAAGATCCGGAGCAGCCTGGGGCTTCTGCCAACAAGAGGGGGATGGGGGTTTCTTTCCTGATCACACGTCAAGCCTCTAGAAAGCCCTTTGCGGACCCGGGAGGCTTAGGTATATACAAGTGCTGGAAGGCCGACGATGCCGCCTCAAGCGCTGTCATCATTAGGCCTTTTGCTTTAGGAATCAGTGTCCATGGCTGTCGTGTCAGATGGACAAGAGCCTCAGAAAGGGGCTTTGTTCCTCCTTGTGGGACAAGAAGGTCATGTCCAAAGCCCATTTTGTCTCCCACATTCTTTGTCCCGTCGACCCTCATAATCCACGCACGGTGCTGGCTGCCCTTCCTGCTCCCGCTGGTGCAGAGCCGGGCAGCTCCACCCCATGACGTGCTGTGGGCCGAGCCTGGCACACGAAGCGTGCGAAAACGTGTTGTGTTGAAGCAAATCGACTCTTCCAGCTCTTTCAGGGCGATTCCTCTGACGCCTCCTTCAGTCCCCTCACCATCCAAACGCACTGTGCTCTCTGTCGCCTGGCAGGAGCCATCTGACATAGACACCCAGGGGGACAGCACTCGGCCTCCTGCATCAGGTGCCTGACACCTCAAGGTCACCCTTTTAGGCGCCTTCTCCACAGGAGGGGTGCCGGCAGGGACCCTGGCACTGCTGGAGAGAGCGGGTGGAGGGGACGGCTGGGTGCAGCCCGCCTGCCAGGTCCCTCCCTGAGGGGACGTGGACGCCGCCTGGCAGCTGAAGCCCATGAGACGTCCTTAGAATCCCGGGTCTGTTTTCCTGCCTGTTTTCCATGGGCAGCTCCCCCCGGTTCCCACCTGGTGAGGAAATAGCTCGTCCCTGCTGTCCCGAGTGGTGAGGGGGTCAGGGGTTCCTGCCGCACGTACTTGTGAGGACTGAGCAGTGAGGCAGCTCAGATGAAGTTCCAAGCCCTCAGCAGACGCCGTGCAAATGCCGGCTGGTTTCTGTGTGTTCTCGGTGGGAAGAGCCAGGTCAGTATAGACGGGCTCATGGCCAAGGGGATCGATAAGATTAGAGTTGGCCCCTCAGAGTTCCTGTTGCGGCTCAGCGGTAATGAACCTGCCAAGCATCCATGAGGACGCAGGTTCAGTCCCCAGCCTCGCTCGGCGGGTTAAGGATCTGGCGTTGCCGTGAACTGTGATGCGGAATTGGCCCTCACAGCGCCCACCTCAGTCTCTCGGGTGTGACTTCGGCAACTTCCCAACAACCCCCGACTTGCTTCAGCTTGTCCTGGCCGCCACTTAGTGGCAAAGTGTGTGGAGAGCGGTTTTGTGGTGCAGAGCAGTGACACACGCCTGCAGAGGGGGCCAGGAAGAGGGTGCCCTTTGCGTCCACGAAGGGACCATTTACCCCTGAGAAGTTCAGATCCCACATAAGGACTGAGATGGTCCCTGGGCATCACGGTGAGGAAAGAGCGACCAAGTTTGTAGCCTCAGGCTTGGGGCTCAGGAAGGAAAGGGCTGGTGTTGTGTCACCTTCCTTTCCTGGCTGCAATACTCTAGAAAAAAAATGGTGTGTATTTTATCCTTGTAGTAGATAGCCATGGTCCTATAAACTTCACAGGATCCGCTCACGTATACAAGCTAGGAGCTGGGGTTCGTGTTTGTGACACACTCCCTGGGAGGCGACTTAGAATAATACTAATAGCCACAGCCAACGGTTACACGGCACTTACTCCATGCCCAGTGCCCTTCTAAGCACTTGCTACGCAATAAACACTACTCTTCCCTCTGACACAGATGCCCCTCTCACGTGAGCTAAGAGTCTTTCCATCTAGACGTCACAAACGGATTTTCTTTTTCCATAATAGTTTCCGCACACACACACACACACACAATGACTTCTCTTACTAATATTGGAAGTCCCATCCCATCAGTGTCAGGTGACCAAGTGCCCTCTGTGTCGTAGCTGTGCCCTTTGACCAGTATCCCAGCGTGGTCACTGGGATATTATGAAATCTTAAATTGCTCTTTTTGGTTCACCCAGATGAATTCCATGTATATTACCAGCATGGGCCAGCCAGCATATGCAGCGCTTCTGTTCATGAAAAGGAACTTCTGGACACCACGTCGTTAGGAGAATTAAATGAGTTAATGCATGTAAACCTCCTAGCACCGAGCCTGCTGCGTGGTTGTGCTCAACAAAAGTGGAGTTTTTCACATCAGTGATAGGGAAGGACATTCCAGCCCAAGGAACAGCATATGCGAAGGCCTGAAGGAGAGGTTAGGTGGTCTGCAAACAACGAGGGTGTGTTGGTCAGCTTGGGCTGCGTAACAAAGTACCACAGGCTGGGGGATCACACAGCAGAGACTTATTCTCTCACAGTTCTAGAGACTTGAAGTCCAAGATCAAGGTATTGGCAGGGAGGGTCCTTCTGAGGGCTGAGGGAAGACCTGGTCCAGGCCTCTCTCCAAAAGAGAGAAAGGTCTGTCTGTGGGTGGCCATCTTCCCCGGGTCCTCACAGCCCCTTCCATCTCGGTGTAGCTCTGTGTCCAAATATCCCCCTTTTTTATAAGAACATCAGGCATATTGGATTACGGCCCTTGTTAACTTGATCACCCCGTAAAGACATTATCTTCCAAAAAAGGCCACAATCTGAGGTACTGGGGATTAAGTCACCAGCATATGAATTTGATGGAGTGGGGGGTGGTGGGGGGAGCCGTTCAACCTGTAACCAAGAGGTAGGGATCCCTGGGGGACAGTGGGAGAGCCGCTGGGGGGAGGGGCAGGCCCAGTGGGCAAATGAGACAAAATGACCCTGAAAAGGTGGTGGGAGATCACATCCTTCAGTGAACATCAACCTGCCACCAGCACTGGGCTAAGGAAAGTCAGAGATAGACAAGGCGGCCCCGGGAGCCGCGAGCCTGGCGAAGACCACCCGAGTGGTGGGCTGCGTGGGCCAGTGGAGGCGGGGGACGCGCCGCGAAGGGAGCCTCTCAGCCAGGGCTGCCTGGCGTGGACCAGAGGGGTTGGGCGAGGATACCCCCAAGTCCCGAAACTGGGCTGGAGGAGAGGAGCAGCCCCGAAGCCAGGCTGTCCTCCGTGCTGTGCTGGTCACTTCAGGAGCAGAACTGCTCTGTGCTCCAGCCCCTGCGTGCGGCACCAGCTCTGCAGCAGGCACCACTGGACCCCTGAGGGATAATGGAACTGGATCCAGTAGGAGAAGACAGTCGTGGATGTGAGACGTAGAACGTGGAGCCCCAGTTGGCGGGTCTCAAGAGGATGGGCGGATGGGCAAGTCCCAAGAAGGGCAGCGCGTTGGCTTCCTGAGGCTGCGCTACCGAATCATCACAAACTTGGTGGCTTTGAAACAACAGATCTGTATTCTCTCACCCTTCTGGAGGCCAGAAGTCCAAAATGACCATGTGGGCAAGGTCAGTGGCTCCTGCAGGCTCTGAGGAAGACCTGTGCCTGCGGCTACTTCGGTCCTTGGTGCGCCGGCTCTGGAGGCATCGATTTCAGCCTCCGCCTCCGTCCTCCCGTGGCCTCCCCTCTGTGGCTGTGTGTCTGCTGTCTCTTGTAAGAACCCCCTTCTCTGGATTTAGGGCCCACGCTCAGCAGGAAGGATTTCATCTCAAAAGCCTTACCGTAATTACATTTGCAAAGACTATTTCCAAATGAGGTCACCTTCACCGGTCCAGGGGGTCAGGACACAGTGGGGAGCAGGGGAGAGACAGGTCAACCCACTACAGGCAGTTCACCTCCGTTTGGGAGGATTTGGGGTTGGGGAGCGAATAGCATCTGAGCTGGGCCTCGCAGGGAGAGGGAGGCTGGCCCTTAGCATTTCAGCAGAGGCCCAAGAGGAGTGAGGGCTCAGAGGCACAAAAGCACTGTGCCACACAGAGGACCAGCCGCATCAGAGGGACTGGACGTTCCGTGTGACTGTCCCTTCCTTGCTCTTCCACAAGTTACCTCCATCACGACCACTGCCACTGCAGTGACGCAACACTGAGTTCAGCCACGTGACAGAAATGCTGAGCCGGGAACGCCCTGCTGCATCCCCACAGCTGGGCCTGGCCCTGAATTGCTTTGCTCCGGTTCCTTTACAAACGTTTGTGCTCCAAGCATCCAGAGAAACTGGGGTGACCGGTCCCTGTACCTCAACTTTATGTGGCACCTTGAGCGTGAAAAGGGATTGTTTTTCTTATGGAAATAAACCCTGGTATCTGAAGTGGGAGACTGCAACACTTCCTGAGATTTTAAGGGAAAAGAGAATAATAATTCCCACATGGTAATTGTGGTAAAGAGCTCATTGGACAGTTAGTGATAAAATGCTTAGCCTATAGGAAGACCGGGCAACAGTAGAAAAGCAACAACCAGAAGAGTCTGGAAGACTGTCCTGGACTCTCGTTTGTCCCTGGGTCTGCTCACTGTTCAAAGTTAGGAGCACTGGCCAGGTAATGGGCAGAGTGGAGCAACAGGCGGAAAGGTACCATGTGACCTCAGCATGAAGGGGCTACGTGTCAGCCTGAGGATGCCACCTTATCCTCCAGCTAAGGGGAAGCCGGTGCCCTAAAAATCAGTGAGGTCAACATTTTGTGCCAGATGAAAGCAAAGCAAAGGGTTAACAATGCGGGATGCACTCAGGTGGGATCAACTATGGAGACCCCTCTTTTGTACACCTTTCAGAGTCGTTTGGGATGCTGCCGAATGTAGTATTGCCTAACTAATTGGAGACATACTTCTCTTGCCAACAAAAAATAGGCCTGACACAGTCTTTAGAAAGTTGTGTTTGCAAGATGAGCCATTAGTCCTAGCTGTCAGGATAATCTTGTTCAACTAGTCATTTAGCTGCTAGTCATTTTGTTACCCGCTTGTGCTCTTACTGTTAAAAATCTGTTAATTTCTTCTTTAAAACCCACACTGAGTCAGACCGGGTTCACTGTGCCCTGGGCCTTTCCATCACTTGACACTGAGCTTCTTAGCAAGAGCCGGAGGTGGGACTTTTTGGCACATGCTGTTTATCCATCTTTGAAATAAGACCTTCATCGCAAGTCGAGTTAAAAGGAAATTCCTGTAAAAGCATTTTCAGTGATAGTCTTTGCTTGTTTTTTCACTTGCCCAGAACTTTCTGGAAATTTCTACTTTGGGCTGAATTTTCTCATTATTGTTTTCAGTATAAATTTGTTTTGTTTTTTATTAATGGAAAGTTTGGGGGGGAAAAATCCCTTCAGTAGCTTTTAAGTTATGAGAATATGAAAACATATACTTTTTCCAATTGAAAGAAATCTTTGGACTTAATCAGAACCTTTGAGGACTGCGGTAGACTGTCAGCACTGATTGATTCAACCCCGGCTTCACATGGGAACTACCTGCGGGGCTTTTAAAAGTACAGACACCTGAGTCTGAAGAGTCTGGAGACGCTGACGTGGGTCCCACCAAGGCCTGGGATCAGGTGGCTCTAACCTCGCAGGCAGTGTGGAGCTCTGCTGTCCTCGGAACAACCACCCTGATGGCCAGCCTTGAGAAGAGGCAGGAGTCTAGCGATTTCAGAAAGGAAAATCACTTCTTACTGGGGATCATTTTCTTCCCCTTCAGAAAAAAAAAAAAAAAAAATTCTGCCCCGTGAAACACACAGCTCTCAGAAAGATGCGAAGGAACTTAAACTCGAAAGCCCTTCCATCCGCCCGCAAGTATCGCTCGTAATCACAGGCACCGCGCGGCGCTTCCTGTTCTCAGGAGAGATGGGCTCCCCGCCGCACTAGCGAGGAATCCCCTGCGTAGCTTCAGGCAGGGGATTTCTCTCCGGGCCTGTGGGCTCCGACCAACGAGGGGGGCTCTGGGGACCCGCCAAAAGTTTTCCTGGCTGTGTGGCCACCTGCTCCGGTGGTTCGGGTCTTCGCCTGCGCTCCCGTGGGTGCTTTCCCTGCAGTCCCGCCTGCGGCAGCTGGGACGGGCTTCTCTCCACTGGTCACACAATTAGTGTGACTTCCAAGGCAGACCACAGAGAAAACCAGACCCAGACCACGAAGGAAGTCCCTTCTCCCCTGCCATAAAGTCCCCCAGGCGGAAGCGTCACCCCGCTTCCTCCTCCCTCCGCCTCTGGGCCAGCACTCGGTGAGCCCACCTAATGATTCTGCTGCCCCCCCCACCCCGCCCCCAGTAGGACGCTGCACAAGCCTGACGCCGCATGGCCTTACGGGGACGCTCTTCACTGGCTGCCCCTGCATGCCAGGCAGTGCGGTGAGGGATTGGTTTTAATGGGACCCAACCCCTGGCCTCCCAGAGAGACGGGCCCAAGTCACTGCATGAGGTCTCCCACCCCCAGGCCTCATCATCAGCCTCGATGAAGTGTCAGCATGCCTGACATGCATAAGAAAAGGTTTAGATCACCATGAAGTGCTGATATCATATGAGTAACTGCATAATTTTGTACCAAATCAAACCGTAAATTAACAATGTAGACAAGTGTTAGCGGCCCGTTCCCAATAAATACGGTGGGCCCACTGAAAACCAAGGCAATCGTATCTCTCTGCTTAAAGCCTGCGCCTCAGGAAGAACCACGGTCCTGTTTAGCCGCAGACCGCCGGAGGCCAGCTGAGGAACACCCGGCAGGCTCCCTGGGAAGGCACTTGGGGCCCCTCTGCTGTCTGGCAGTCATGCCCAGGCCACACAGGTCCTGGCACTGCCTCGGGGGAGGCTCGGGGCTCATATGTGGCTCTGTGTCCCAGATATGGCTCCTTTTTCAGGGAAAAAAAGTGGTTCCTTTATTGAGAAGAAGCAGTACAGGAAATATTTACATCTTTTCCTCCTTTAATGAGCTCCGAGTGAAGTGGATAAATCTCTGTGCGCAGCAATCATCGCTGAAGCAGGGTGCGAGCTCTCCGAGCCTTCCTCTTTCAGTGCGGTTCAGCCCCACCGTGACTAAAAACAACCAGCCAACAAGCACAAGTATTCAGGAAGGGAAACTAACTACAGAATTAAACCACAGGAGAGAGATGTCCCCTTCGGGACTCTTGAGGGACGAGGGCAGCCTCCGCCCTTCACTCGGGCTCCTCGAGTGGGTTCCTGCCTGTAGGATCTCATGTCTGCAGGATTTGATACTTCCATCTGGCCATTTTTGTTGACAATTCAAGTCTTAGGATTTCGCTATAACATTGTCCCACGTTTGTTCCCGGGTAGGCCTTTCGTATTTCCTTCTTGAAACCCTGTCCCCGCTCCTCGCACGCAGCCAGCAGGAGGGGAGCACGCCCTGCTGTGATGGCTCCAGCCTTTCTTGGGGGGGGCTGTGGGGTACCCCCACACACACCCCCCGGCAGGCTTCAAAAGCACTCCGCCGTGGAAGACCAGCAAAGGCCTGCTCAGTGAACTTGGGAGAAAGCCTCTCAGACATGAGTGTTGAATAGATCTGTAACACAGCCAGTTGAGCTGGTAAATTAATACACATTGTTGGACTTAGGCAGACATCCTCCATCCTGCTCTCAGATCCCCCAGTTATCTGCAGAATTCCCCTTCGGTTAAGAAATGGTGAACATATCTATCTTACAACCTGGCTTTTTATGTGAAATGTCTCCAGTTAGAGAAAATGGGAACTAGGTGGCTATCATTTAAGGAAGTTCTCTCTGCCTATCACATGAAACAGAGTTTAAAAATGAGAAGGAAGAAAAAAGCCGCCAAAAAAATGTAATTTCCTCTTTGACAATTTTTTCTGAATAGGAACTTAAGTAATCCCACTCAGGAAGGAGGGGTTTTTTCTCCCAGTCAACTGACACCCCTCCCAAGAGCCAGGGCCAGCTTGGATAAGCCCACCCCAGGCCCTCTAGGCTTCCCGCAGATTCAGACGGAGCATCTGCTGCTTCAGAATCACCTGCTTTCCTCTCCCCTTTATCTGTAGGTTTTACTGTAAGGCTGAGAGCTGATACTAACCCCATGACAGAGAAACAAATGCAGGCATACTTCCTATCAATGAAAAATATACATATATACACATATATATATACTGAATGTATGTCCCACACACATTCACAAGTTGAAAGCCTAACTCTAATGAGTACCCTAGACTGTGTCTGTATCTTGAGAGGTCTTGTATGAGGAGGTTAAGAGGAGGCCATTAGGATGGGTTATAATCCAGAAAGGACCGGTGTCCTTGTAAGAAGAGGAGATGAGCGCAGAGGCCCTGGGATGTGCACACACAGAGGAAAGACCATGTGACCTTGAGAAGGTGGCCGTCTGCAAGCCAGGAAGAGAGGCCTCAGGAGAAACCAAACCTGCTGACACCTTGATCTTGGACTTCTAGCTTCTAGAACTGTGAAAAACAAATTTCCATTGTTTCAGCAGCCCAGTCTAGGGTATTTTGTTGTGGTGGCCCTAGCAGCCTAACGTGTGCACACGTGTGTACGCGTGCACACTTATGCCTTTGCCATGAGGAGGTAAAAAAATCTGAGTGGTGAGTTGCAAGGCAAAGCCTTCTCATTGAATTAATTCTAAATGCTGAGTCACATGAACATGTTGCCCAGTAGACGCCCCTTTCAGGCTTGCTGGATGGGGGTCCCACTCCTCCCGCCTCCATCCTCCCACCCGCGGAAGCCTCTTGGAACATCGGCTCCCCTTCTTTGCACTGAAGAACCACAGGGTGTTCCCACAAGAGCAGAGCTGAATTCCAGCCATCAGGATTGAGATATGTGTGCTGTCAGCAGCTAATAACTCGGAAGACTCAAACGACGGCATGGGGTGCAGTCCATGCTTCTGAAGTTTGGGGCCCTGTCCTTCTCCCCGTCTTCTCAATACCCAGTAAAGCACTTTTCCCACTGGAGGGACTCAAAAACTATTCATTGACTGAGTGAATACAAGTCACATCAGAACTAAATGGACAGAAGTAGCCTAGTTCAGAGTTCCTGTTGTGGCTCAGCAAAAACAAATCCGACTGGCATCCATGAGGACGAAGGTTCGATCCCTGGCCTCGCTCGGTGGGTTGAGGGTCCAGCATTGCTGTGAGCTATGGTTTAGGTCGAAGACACAGCTTAGATCCTACATTGCTGTGGCTTGAGTGTAGGCCGGTGACTATAGCTTCTATTAGACCCTTAACCTGGGAACCTCCATATGCCTTGGGTGTGGCCCTAAGAAGACAAAGAAAAGAAGAAGAAGAAGCCCAGTTCAAATCCTTAAGCCCTGAGAGAAAGTCATTCTTTTCTGGAATTGGTAAATGCGTTATTCAAAGTTTTGGATATCTAGCCTTCAGTTTTGCATCCGTAAGCTTCTTCATTATAATTTTTTTTTGTCTTTTGTCTTTTTAGGGCTGCACCCATGGCATATGGAGCTTCCCAGGCTAGGAGTCTAAATCGGAGCTGTAGCTACCAGCCTACACCACAGCCACAGCCATTCGGGATCCAAGCCATGTCTGCAACCTATGCCATAGCTCAAGGCAATGCTGGATCCTTAGCCCACTGAGTGAGGCCAGGGATCGAACCCGTGTCCTCATGGATATTAGTCGGGTTCATTAACCACTGAGCCATGATGGGAACTCCCCTTATTATAATTTTTATCCATAGGTATTGACCTTTTTTTAGCATCCTCTGCTGATCGGTTTTTATCTTATATCTCTACAGTCTAAACTTGATTATCGTGAAAAATGCATCAGATGTTCACTATGAGAAGTACTATATCAATAGCTCATGAAGCTGCTTTAAAATGCTCTCACTGAGAAAGAGATTAAATCAGTGCTTTTTCATAGCAGTACTTGCAATGCAGCGCAAAGCTGTCCTTGTGGCACTTGTGCAGAAGTCACGAGAGCAGTTGATGGAGTCACTGTTTAAGGCATCTATTCCAGAGTTAACAACCACCTGAAAACAGGCTCTTAAGCAACAACAATTTCTGGTCTTCCTGGTTCTATTGGCTGGGCAGCTCCTCCACTGGTGTCCTGTGGTCTCACTCAGATGACAGCTTTCAGCTGGAGAGTCCCTGAAGTCTGCAAGTGGGTGCTGGCTGGGCAGGGTGCATGGTCACTCAGGCTCTGGGAGGTTGCCGTCTCGGAGCTGCACACAAGAGAGCAAAGGTGGAAGCTTCCAGAACTCACATGACAAGCCTTTTGCTACATTCTCCTGGCCAAAGCAAGTCATGAAACCAGCCCAGCTTCAAGGAGTGGGGAAGTAGATTCCATCACTTGATGGGAGCAGCTGCAAAGAATTTGTGGCTGTGTTTAATCAACCACAAGATTGCAGCAGATCCTCAGTCACCCCAACTCTCTCTGTGAGCAAAAGGGGGTGACTCAGGAAAGTGGTTCTCTGAGCTGGTGTTCTTCTGAGGAGGAAAACCAGACCCGGCCTCTCCGCCCAGCGTGGAAGTGCACCTGCTGCTTTGAAGCCTCTCCTGCGGCCGTAGGAAAGGACCCCCTTAGAGAGTTAACAGATCAGTTTATCCAGAAAGCTCTTGCTGAGGTCACTGGTTCTCGAGTTTGGCTGCATGTCACAATTCTCCATAGAGTTTTGCTTTTCTTTCTTTTTTTTTAATACTGCTGTCTGGATCTCAGCTTCAGAAATTACAATTTCACTGGTATGTGTGGCCTCGGTGTTGGGGATTTTTCACAGCCCTCCAGGGGATTCTAATTGCAGCTCAATGTGCAGAGGACTGCTGTTTAAACTTGAAACTGCCTTTTCTCATTTGGCAAGAAAGATTCAACTAACACTTATTGTGTGTGTGTGTGTGTTTGCCTTTTCTAGGGCCGCTCCTGTGGCATATGGAGGTTCCCAGGCTAGGGGTCCAATGAGAGCTGTAGCTGCTGGCCTACACCACAGCCACAGCAACACCAGATCCGAGCTGCGTCTGTGACCTATACCACAGCTCATGGCAATGCCGGATCCTTAACCCACTGACCAAGGCCAGGGATCGAACCCGCAACCTCATGGTTCCTAGTCAGATTCATTAACCACTGAGCCACGAAGGGAACTCCCAACTAACTCTTATTTATTGTACCTGGTCATTTTCGATGCATAAGCGAAAGGATAATGTCATACACACACACACACACACACACACACACACACACACGCACACACACACACAGACGTGCGCAGCATGCTCTGGGAGTTGACAGTAAAGGAAGTTTGCCTTCAGGTGTTTCAGGATTTGCCGAAGGGCAAAATTCTGAACAAGCTAGTGTAACTTGTGGTCCATTTGGTTTCCTTAGCCCAGGGCCACTGGAATTGAGTCACCAACAGGTGATTACCACGTTTATTTGAAAAAGAAAAAGAAAAGAAAATTAGCAAAACTTCGTTCCGTTAGATCCTGGGACTCTAAGTGAATCAAGCAGTGCCTGCCTTATCTCTCTGGCTGCCTATCAAAGATTCTTGGGATTACTCTGAACATGGAAGTTTGCACAATTCCTTTGGAGTAGCCTCCAGGTTTTTATCTGGAAAAGTAGTGTTGATATAGCAACCAGGAGCAGAGATGCATTGAGATATCTGATAAAAGCAGAAGCATAACTTCTGACTAGGGAAGCCGTCATTTTACTCATTCTTATAAATGAACATTTGTGAACTTCCTTCTGGGCCCCAGGACTGTCTCAGGGTATCGGAATGAATTCTCCGTTGTGAGGGCCTGCAGGTTCATTTCAGGGTCAAGGCAGATGCGCAGAAGCCAGGAAAATGCTGGAATTGAGGCATAAGCTAGTGATTATAAAAATGTCATTATGGGAGTTCCCATTGTGGCTCAGCAGTTTAAGAACCTGGTGTAGCATCCATGAGGATGCGGGTTCCGTCCTTGGCTTCTCTCAGTGGGTTAAGGATCCAGCATTGCTGTGGCTGTGGCCTAGGTCGGCAGCTGCAGCTCCAGTTGAACCCCCAGCCTAGCAACTTCCATATGCCTCTGGTGTGGCCCTAAAAAAATCTATGTCATCATGCAAACCACCCCAGTGCCCGGGAAGCAGGAGTAAATGCGTTTACTTGTGACTTTTTCTTGGGGCTTCACCAGGAGGCTCTCCAAGTGCAGTCCCCGGCCCAGCTGCCTCAGCATCGCCTGGGAACCAGTGAGGACCGCACAGGGCCAGGCCTCTCCCCAGACCTGCTGACTCGCAGGCTCCGGGGTGAGACCCACAGCCTGGGTTTCAGTGAGCCCTCCAGGTGGTGCAGACACATGTTCAAGTCTGAGCATCACTCCCAGGCAGACTTGAGAAACGATGTGCTGAGCTTCTCACAGAGGATACAGCCCAGAGAGGAATGGCGTTCAGGCTCAGTTTCACAGTCAGCATATGCAAAATTTAGGAAAGATAGAATTTTTTTAAAATATGCCTTGTGGTTCCTGGCATTTTATATAACGTTTCATGGCCCAAAGGCAAGAGGCAAAACCTTGTGGGGTTTTTCTCTGTAGGAAGAGCCCAGGCGTCATGGGCTACAAAGAACACAGCAGAGCCCTGGTCCCTTCCGTCTACTCTCAGAAGGGCAGAGCTGAGCCGTTCTGAACATCAGCAGTGTGTACGGACAACCCGCCCTTCTCCCGTGGCCTGGCGTCAGTTTGTTCTCATCTCTGAGTCCATTTCTCTATGGGAGGTTGTGTCAGGATTACCAGAATCATCGTGGATTCACCTTGACCCCTCTGTTCAGAGGCTTCACGTCAGAGATCACACAGTCTCTACACAATACCTTGGGATCTGAATCAGAACCAATCTGGACCAGAGCATCAGAAAGGCTCCCATTTGCAGGAAAAGGCGGCACTCAGCAGTTCCAAGCATCGGGGGGTGAGGGGCCTCATGCTGGGGGGTTGGTCACAGAACCTGCAAACGAGAAGACCAAGCCACGCACACCCACTGAACACAGGACTCTAATCGCGGACAGGCTCACTCAGGCCAGGCTGGAGTTCGGGTGGAGACCCCCTGCCCCTCCTTCGGGGTGGGAGCCACGTGGATGTGGGCCACGTGGCCCCAGCTTCGGCTGCACCGCCCTAGACGCCACCCCTGGTCCCCATGCCACTTTCAGAGGCCATTCCCAGGTGACTTTCTCAGGAGACACCAAATAAGGCATAGTATCTGAGAAAGGGACCACACACATTCAAAATGACAAATACTTCTCTTTTTAAACATTTAAACAGGGAGGTAAAAAGCCCTGGATAATTTTTTTAACATGACAAATGAAAAAAGCATTAAGTTTTAAAAAAAAAAATCAAAGTAAATTAGAGTAAATATCTCTTTAAAAGGCATTTTGGAAGCATGGGCTAACTAAATATTTGTCCATAGTTTCTACTTTTTTTGTTCAGATTTTTTACAAATGCCACACAGGAATTTCGTAGACTGCGAACAACCTCAATTTTCGTAATTTTTGTTTTTCTTCCAAAAATTCTGCTGAATTATGCCGTCGTTAATGATGCTCAGGGTTGCTGACATACCCTTTTCTGACATCGAGTTTTCTTTGTGCAATTTTTGGGGCCAAAATACAATCAGAAAAGAAGGATTCTTTAGTTCTTAAAGTGATATATGCAAATAAATGGGAGCATCGCCTTGCCTCTGACATTGCAGTAGTTATATCATCCGCATTCACAGATTCTAATCTCCTCATCTCAGGATATTTTATTTCAAATTCCTTATCTTGATCTCAATAAGTGGGGAAGGCAGCTTAAAAAGAACATTTTGTTCTAGCCTTTCTTATTTTCAAGCCAGCTTTCTGAAAACACAGGGTTCTTCACATTTTATGCTAAGGCTATTTTATAGTCCAATGTGAAGATAAATGAATTATCACAGAGCTCTTCGAGGCAGATTTAAAATGCACGTGTCCCCCACAGAAATGCAGGTATTCGTGGGCACAGGGGGTAATTCTGCAAGACCCAACCCTCTGTGGTATTTAGGGACACTGTGGTCCCAGCAAACCTCGGGGACGTGCAGGTAACCCCTGTGCAGTAGCGTGAGTTAAAATTTGGCTGGAGAACAGCCCTTTTCCTGCCAGGGAAAAAAAAAATGACCTTAAAGGACGTGGACTGGATTTCCTCTAGCCCAGACCAGGTCCCCACCTGCCCACCGCCCCGCCCCCCCCCCGAGAGACCTGGAGCAGGCCGCGGTTGGGACGCCTCTTCCAGCCCCATCCCGCTCACAGACTTTCCTCCAGGTGTCTTGGGGAGAGGGAGGCAAGGAGTTTTACTGCTCATCCACTCTGACCTCAGTCACTGAATAAAGAGAATTTAGCAGAGCTGGGTGAAGCCCTCACCCTCACTTAAAGGTGAGAACTGAGCCCGGTCTGGCTGGAGGATTCAGGACAGCAGTGAGG
The DNA here is from genome assembly GCF_054392235.1 of Sus scrofa. Lineage (NCBI taxonomy): Eukaryota > Metazoa > Chordata > Mammalia > Artiodactyla > Suidae > Sus > Sus scrofa. The sequence continues at coordinate 8,230,224 of NC_139383.1, forward strand.
TCACAACAGAGAGAGAGGCCAAGCCGTGGGCCGCAGGGAATTCCACTGCCCCCTGGTCCCTGATTCTTAGCCCTGCTGTCCAAGCCACCTTGGCCCACAGAGTGTGGGACATGACCCCGGGCAGGTGAAGCTGGAGGATCCGGGATGAGACAGCGGGATTCCCTGCTCTGGGGCTGGTGGGGGCAGGAGGTGAGGAGCCGGTCACTGAGGGGGCCAGCACCCAGGACTCACAATACCAGCCCTGTTGTCGCAGGCCTCGCTTAGGTGAGGGGAACCTGGAAAGTCCATGGCGTGAGTCTGACGGGCTGGCATCAGTGTAAGGCTGCCATTGCCGCAGCCAGGCTGGGCAGAAGGGCCTCGGGGTCAGTGGCATCCCCACAGATGGCAAGGCCACATCCTGACAGACAGAAGGTCCTTCTGGATGAAGCAGGGACAGAGAGGCTGAGTGACATTTCAGCACTGGTAAACGTAGAGTGAGGGACCAGTGCTTTCATTTACTCGGAGAATGTTACTGCGGAAAGCGAGGAAGCAGAGGCGGTGCCTGCTCTGTGCCTGCTCTGAGCAGGGCACAGGCAAGGGCAGAAGGGGAAGACTGGCCCCGGCTTTCCGGAGACACAGACTGAGCTGCTACTGCAGAACCAACGAAGGGAGCTTGATTCATTCTGGAAGAGTCTGCGCTGCTCAGAGGAGACGGGACTCGAGCGGGACTCGGAGGGAGGGGAGGGTTGCCAAAGGCGATGTTCTGATGAGCAGCTTTCCGGGGGGAACAGCCTCGTCACGGGCCTGGAGACACGGGGTGCACTTTCAGAGAGAGACAGTGGACTGTGGCTAAAACATGACGGGTGGGGAGGGGGCCGTGATCAGAGAAAAGGCTAGATTCTTTTTAAATATTATTTATTGGTAGCTTGAAGACCTTTCTAGAAGATCAATGTATCGATCAGTCATGAGGTAGCCAGACCCTGGGCTGATGGAGAAGCCCTCAAGGAAACCGTGAGCCCTTTGGGAAGATAAGCCTCTAGGCAGAAATAGTTGATATGACTAATTCAGGAACTTGGGGCTCTGAGTCACTGATCCGACCAAGGGAGAGAAAGGAAGCGTGAGCTCAGAATGGAAAGGCTGGCTCTCCAGTGGGTGTTCCCACGGCACGAGGGGCAAGCCTGCCTCGCCCGCCTGGGGAAGATGGGTGAACGACTCATGAGACCTGCTCACAAGTAGCAGCCTTCGTGAAGCGGGATCCTGAGCCAGCAGGAGGTGCAGGAAGAAATCCAGGTGCTCTCAGGAAAGCCACGAAAACCCCACTCAGCATAGAAAGCACAGACCCTGGCTTGGAGTTTATTGTCTTTAGACACTTGCCACAGTACAAACAAAGCCAGTTCTCGGGAGAAAAATCGGTTGCAGCCAGGAGCGAAGTGATGAATGTCCTAGCGTGAGAGTCGTCTTTACAAGTGTGTTTCTTCAACCCGGCCGCCTGTCCATTTCTGCTTTGCTAGCAAAAGCCATTACGTTCCTTTCCATGTTACGAAAACTCTTGTCATGCGGGGTAAGAGCTTGCTTTTCAAGAGAAATTGTGAGTGAAGACAACAGAGCGAGTCAAACTGATCTTTCCATTTTGTGTTTGTTTTTTATATGGTAGCTTCCAGATTTCACCCTGTATTTACTAATGTTTCTACTATTGGTCAGAAAACTGCTGTCAAACTGACGTTGAGATTGTCTGAATCAGGGGTGCAGGACCTGTCCCCTTCCTACTGTGCTTCCACAGTGAAGACCACATGGCAAGCAGGCAGCACTAATGGGGGACGCCTCCCGGCTCAGCCACTGGGACCACCTGCTGTTGGTGGCCTTCCACCTGTCACAAAACTTACCTGTTAGTTAACCATGACTGTTAATCCCCCAGGGGCATCAAAAAATAGTGCTCCCATCAGTGGTCCAGCCACAAGAAGAGCCAACAGGTATTACTGCTTTAAAAACTGCCAGGGCCCTGACTTCCTCTTCTCTGTTGCCATACTTACTGCTAACTTCGCTGAAGTAGGGCATGGTAGGTTGATGGAAGTATTGTTGACAAGTGCAAAATGCTAATCTGTTTGTAAAATAGTCTCTGCAGGTCAATGAACCTTTGGTGCCATGTATTTTTTAAGGATAGTATAAATTGTATTCTATTTATTATTATTCATGAAACTGACAAAAGGAAATTTTGAAGTTTCGGGGGACGATGCCCTAGGGCTGGCTCTCTGTGCTAGGGGAGAGCTCCCCATCAGGACCCACCTGCACTCATCTGGCTGTACAGGTCCACTGGGTCAGGACATCTCGTGGCCATTTGTAAATGAATCACATGAAGGATTATTCTCAAGAGAAATCATGGAAAGAGCAATGGACTTAGTATCAAAAGACCTGGGTTTGAACCCAGCGGAGTGATGTTAAGTGAATTCACTGACACTTGGAGCCCCGGTTGTCTCATCTATAAGACTGGGAGAGTGATGGATTCGGTGCTGTTTTAGTGCTGACGTGGGATGAGGTATTTGAAAATGCCCAAGACAGTGGAGAGCACACAGTAGGTGTTACGTCCATCTCCCCACCCTCTCTTTAGCCTTGAAATCTTCAAATGCAGAGCCAATGCTGGATGCCAAGGATGGAGATGGCGTTTAAAAGAATGTTGCCTACTGAGAAGTGGTTTTGTTTTGGGTGGGAGGAGTGGGAGCGGCAGGGATTGAGCAGGAGAAACTGAAAGCTGTATCTCCCAGAATAGAAGAGGATTTGAAACAGCTAAGTTTTTCAAGACAGGCTTCACTCTGACCTAACCAGGAGCCTTCTGCTGCCTTAGGGAACAGCTTACTCAGCAGTAGCAATGCCCTCAGAAGAAAGACAGAACTTCAAGAACAACCTTAAAGAGAGAATTCCATGAGGGGTGCTGCAGAGATGAAAACATCAGGATGTGGATAAGACGTTAAATTAATTGCTCCCTTAAAACCCATTCGGCCCTGAAATTCAAAGTCAATGAATATCCATGTCTAGTCCCATAATTCAGTCTCAAAAAAAGAAGAGGAAAAAGAAGAAGGAGGAGGAGAGAAGAACATAAATGAGATCAAAGAGAATTTTTTATTCAGTATAATTTATAGCATTTGCATTTTAATGATTTCCTCCTCCGAAAAAAGTCCAGTTATCGCAACACAATTAACAGACATATTGCCCATTATTCAGCCTTTCAAAAGCATTGCTACCAAAATGCACATGTTTATATATGTCTATTTCATATTTCATAATACATTTAAAGACATGATCCTCTACATGAAAAAAATACATAACTGCCCAGCAACAATCAAATCTCACTTAAAAATTCAAAGAGTTTTAGGGTGACACATCCAAAGGGAAGTAGCCTTCTCCTTAAATCCAGCTAACTTCCCCATTTTCCCACGGCCGTTGTTGATGTCCGAGTTGATGGTGATGCCGAGAGGGACCGTTGTGTCATTGGGACTAAAAAGTGTAGTGACGTCACCACCGTAAAGAGCGTGGGACTCGGAAGCAGGGGAAGGGGAGGAGGACCAGGTGGGCAGCTCTTGGCACAGAGCCGTCGAGGAAGACAGGGGCAGGCACCGTGTGGTGGCTGTAAATGAGTAGGAAAGAGCCCTTCTGTCTAAGACCTGTCAGAGCGATTCATACACGGTGTCCGTGCAGACGGAGGGACTGCCAGACAAAGCATTTTGGCCGTGATTTCCGTGGCAAGTGGCCGTGGCTATAAATAGAGTGAAGAGAGAGGTAAATGGTGCAGTCTTAATGAGCCGTTCTCAAGCTTTTGGGGTCTCAGGAACTCATTACAAAATTACACCTCTAGAGTGCTTGAATTTACCTAGTTTGTATCTGCCAGGATGTATCTTAGGAGAAATTAAAACTGAGAAAAACGCAAAACACAAGAAAACGCAAGCCTGCATTCCCGCAGCTAGGAAAACATCCCGCATCGTGTGGCCTCCGGAAAACTCCACTACCTTCTCTCGAGAGAATAGAGTCAAAAAGGCAAATAGGGAGTTCCCACTGTGGCTCAGTGGTAACAAATCCAACTCGTATCCATGAGGATGCGGGTTCCATCCCTGGCCTCGCTCAGTGGGTTAACTATCCCGCCTTGCTGTGGCTGTGGTGCAGCTCCGATTCTACCCCTAGCCTGGGAACTTCCATATGCTGCAGGTGCGGCCCTAAAAAAAAAGGCAGATAGCACCTCAGTACTGTTATTAAATAGTTTGACCTCGTGAACCCTCCTGAAAGGGCTCCGGGGGCCCCCAGGGATCCCTGAACGCACTTTAAGAGCTGCTGCTATAGACCAAGTCTAGGAGTTTTTGAATTTCCTCAGGGGCCCCCTGGCTCAGGCTTGTGAAGAGAAGAGGCGAGGTGGACCAGCCCGTGATTTCCCCACTCTTCTCCCCCTTGAATCAACATACTTAAAAAAAAATTTTTTTTCATTTCATGTGTCAGGATTCTAGACTCATCTTCCTTTGAATATAGAACTCCATGGCAAAAAAAAAAAGGTTTTTAAATCACTGGTAGAATTGTGTCGTGTGCTGTAGGGGATGACATAAGAAACCCTAAGGATTAGAAAAGATGTCGTCTTCATTTTTAAAAAGAGGGAACTATGCCCGTGAGGATGGATGCTTTAGTTTTCAGAGCAGTGCAAATATTAAGTTTCTCAGAAGAACCTGAAAACGTAAGTATTCCATGAAAAACGTCGTCACATACATATTGGCAAAGAATATGTATTGTTATATTCTACCGTGACTGTTTCATAAATAAATGTATTTATTCAGAAATTATCCATTGGGTACCTAGCACACGCCTGGCTCTAGGCTAGAACAGTATAAATGCCCTTTTTGTAATAATAATAAAAATCAGTGCGTTCGCGTTGGAGGTTTGTAAGGGGAGAAGGGTGAAAGAGCACTAGTACCATCTTCAGAGGACCCTGGCAGTTTCGAGGGCGGGCACCTCCAACTGGAAGCCTGATCGCCAGATCCGTCCTGAGGTCACCCGCTGAGGCAGCAGGCTAGCGGCTCCCCGCCTCAGTTTCCCAGAGTCTGCCTGTCCAGACCTCCTCTTCGGGGTAAAGACGTAGCTCTGTCAAAGTGCAAACGGCTCCAGATTACAAGTGCTAAGAATAAAAAGGGTTTGGGAAGCCTTTCTTGAAGAATAAGCTACACACAGAAATGAGCCCCCGAGACTTACCGCACCCAGATGGAGAGATGGGCTATTACAGAGCCCCTCTCTGACCCCTTGGAGTCACTACCCACCCCCAGGAAATGATTTTCTGGCTTCTAGTAGGTGAGTATAGGTGAACTTGGTCTTTGGGGGCTTTGCGTACAAGATACACTCTTAGGTCTGGCCTCTTTTACTCTGTTTTTGGGGTTTTTTTGTTAGTTTGTTTGTTTGTTTGTGAGCCCCAACCATGTCACTGAGTGCAGTTACAGACTGTTCATTCTCCTGAGACTCCACTGTGAGAATGTGTCCCAGTCCAGGTATCTGTTCTGCTGTGTCTGAGTCATTTCACCTGCAGCCTCAGGCCATAGCAGAGACCAAGGATTTGCTCTGATCCAGAAGGAGTGTCCGCAGGTGAAACTCACCATCTCCTTCCTACTTTCAAATGGTCTGACCACAGGAGTGTTTGCTTTTCTGCCCGTGTCAGGACTGGGGCTGACCTGACTACGACTTAAGGATGGGGTTGGAGAAAGCAGAGGTTCGCGTGGTGACGGCTCCTCATTCCAGAGGAAGCAGACCTGGCTTTTTTTTTTTTTTTTTTTTGGTCTTTTTAGGGCTGCACCTGCAGCTTATGGAGGTTCCCAGCCTAGGGGTCCAATTAGAGCTGCGTCTTCGACCTACACCACAGCCACAGCAACACGGGATCCTTAACCCACTGAGCGAGGCCAGGGATCGAACCTGTGTCCTCATGGATGCTAGTCAGATTCGTTTCCACTGAGCCACGATGGGAACTCCAGACCTGGCTTTTGACGGTGGCTGTTTTTCAAAAGAGGCAGCGGGTGTCCTGGGCTTCTTGAAGGGACAACATCCCACACCCAGAGGGTGGTTATCAATGTCTGGTGACTAATGAGCAGGGGAGATGGTGAGTGGGAGGGGAGACGGCGCCCAAATAGAAGACGAGGAACAGGGGGGGCACCTGAAATTACCACTTCAGAAAACAAAGCGATGTTTACGTACAGAATACCACAATTTCTTATTCACACATCCCACCCATGACATTGATCAGACCCTTCACTTTATGGCCATATGTCATTTTTTCCACCCCTGGTAGTTCGCAGATGTTTTACTTTGAAGTGGAAGAAGCAAAAAAAAAAAAAAAAGGACCAGGGCTGCCCTAAAAGGAATGAGGAAGTGAGAGCTCTCCAGCGTCTGGCTGGCCGGGTCCGGGTCTGGGTGACAGCCCGTGATGTTCTTTCCGGTCTCAGTAAGATTCTGAATTTCCACCTGCCCGCCCCCTCGCCTTATAATGCAGAACACGTGAAGTTAGAGCCGTTCCGTCTCCTCTCTGACAGTGGATTAGTAGGAGCAGAGTGTCATGCTGTTTCTCCCATTTTCCTCAGTTCACGGGAGGTGAAAGAACTCTGGCTGGAGGCCCTCCGAGGGTGAGTACCGTAAATTAACGTGACGAGACCGTAAGCTGCCTAGCGGGTCCCTGAGCTGTAAGACTGTATCTAACAGAAAACGGCTATACCGGCTCTACCGTGGAATATGCAACAAATACTTTTATAAAGAATAAACTCAGAAAGCTTGGCTTTAATGGGCAGCCTGCCCTTTGGGGGTACAGGGAATCTGTACATGTTAATCTTTGCTTTATGTCTAGTTTAAGTAGCATCCTAGGAATACGTTTTTTCCTTTTCTGATGAGACGAGAAAATCTGTGCCGAGCAATTAAAACAGCACCCTGACACAGAGTGAGCGCTCCAGGAAAAAAAAAAAAAAAATGTCAGTTGGTATTACAACTGTAATGCAGTTATCTCCTGATGAGAATGTAATAAATGAATAACAAAGTTTGGCAGGATGAAGGTATCAGGTTTAAAACATTGAGAAATTAGTGTGTTCAGATGCTGTGTTTAAATAACATAAGACATCTGGGAAAATTTTTCTACCTGATAGTTTCAAACTTCGCGTTTTGTCAGAGTGCCGCTGAAATTGGCCAACACATTCTGTGTAACCCTCCTAACTCTTTCCTGTATGACTTCTCGTAGACAGAGCCAAGGCCACACGGGAGCAAAATTCATCACTGGACAGTCAGCCCAAACTCTAATGAAGTTGACCAGCAGCTGCCATGCTGTATGTGCCCTTCTTACGTTTCTTAATTCATGTTTTTTCAAGGCAAGAGTCAAAGATGTTTCCCTAATTTAAGTTTTTCTCTTTTAGTCAAAAACACTAAATGCCAGTAATATGGAGACATTAATTGAATGCCAATCAGAGGTAAGAAAGCAGTTTTTAAAACTTTTTATCTGCACTGTGGGAAGATGAAAAGCTTTGTATTAATGGAATGTCATTTGTATTATTTAGTTATCAGGATGGAAAATCAATAGAATAAGTGTAGTGAATTAAGCACTAATATTAATTGAGATCTTATAGGATGACAAACAAGACTTTAATATGGATTCGAGAAGCTAGAAAAAAATTAGACTATTGACTAATTTTTGTTATGAATAAGATGTTGATTTGCGTGGAAAGACTGGGCAGATGTCTTCAATCATTATTTTTAACTAAGATAAATATGTTTTAGGGTGATATCAAGGCACATCCTCTGTTGGCATCATGTGAGAGTGAAGATAGCATTTGCCAGCTAATCGGTGAGTTTTGAAAATATACTGATCTTTTATGTAAATGATAACAACAAAGGTTCTTGGTTTGCAAAACCACAGCGCTTTACTAGGAATTTTTTTTTTTGACATGTTCTTTTAAAGACCACAGAACATTAACCCTCAAGCGGCAGGAAGGCTCCAGCTCCCCAGAGAGCAGGTCAGGTGCTCTGGTGGGTGAGACCCTCCCGAGGCCACCCCCAGCTCTCCTGAGGGGTCCGAGTGTGGTTACAGATTCCTGGCCATTAAGGTTTTGACAGTTGGAGCGTGCATACTTGTGGAACATACACAGTTGCCTTTTCCATGCTCTTCCTTCTCATATGGAGAGTGATTCTTTTAATTTGTCAGTTGCAGTTGATGTACAGTGTTTTGTCAGTTTCTGCCGTACAGCAAAGGGACCCTGTTATACACACACACATTCTTTTTTTCACATTATCCTCCATCCTGTTCCATCACAAGTGATGAGATATAGCTCCTTGGGCTAGACAGCAGGATCTCGCTGCTTATCCACTCCAAATGCAATAGTTTGCATCTGCTAACGCCCACCTCCGAGCCCCTCCCACTCCCTCTCCCTCTCCTGGAGAATGATTCTAAGAGCACAGGAAGCAATTGTTGCCCATCTCAAATCCCAAAGGACCCACCGTTCACTCTTACTTTTGCCACAATTCATTGTAACCCTGACCCAGTTCTCCTGAACTCTGAGGACAAGCCAGGTCTGTATCCATTCTCTTCCGTTTGCCAGTATAAAAAGTGTAGAAATATGTGCCAAGGCATTTGCAATATAGCTTTTACCACTGGCAAAAAAGGAGAAGGAAGGAGAGCGAGAAGAGAAGGAAGGAAACTTGGGAGATGTTGCACCCACTGAATATCCCTTCAGTGGAAGGGCCCTTGAGGCACAGAATCGTGAGAATATCCTAAAGGAAAGAAATAGGAAACGGTATTTTGAAAGGATGGAATATCTTGATCAAGTTTTACCGAGAATTCACAGTTTCCAGGTCTAAGTTCAAACCTTCCCGCCTGCCCGGCCTTGGAGCACCCCGCCCGCCACCCCTCGGGCGAAACCCTGGAAGCGCCTGCGGGTGACTTCGTGACGTAGCTCCCTCTAGTGGAGGGTGCCGGCATGGCCACTGAGGTCAGTGGCCCGCGGGCGAAGGGCCTTCAAACCGGCCTTGAGCAAATCGCTTCCTCTTCCTCTAAGTTTCGTTTTCTTCACTCCTCAAAGGAGCAAAGTGAAACAATCTGTTTCACCTCAGAAATATCCACCGTGGTTATTAAGGGCAATATGTTAAAACGGTTGTTTATGACCTATTTAATTAGGTTTTGCCCATTTTCTGCAGCAAAGAGCTGATGAAGAGTAAAAACAGGAAAGGTGGAGACTTTGAGGAACCTTGGTGTTGATGTTTAGGGGCTGGTTGCCCTGGTAACAGGGTGGTGGTTTTTCGGGTTGATTTCTCTAGATTAAGATTCACACCCTTCGCTTCCTCCGTTCTTCAAAAACGATTCCCCCACATGGCAAACCTTAGTGGACTGTATCTGTTGTCTTATCTGGATCCCTGTGTATCAGTATTTGAATCTGATTTCTCTTTGCCTTGTTTTTGTGGCTGTAGAAATTAAGAAGAGAAAGAAGGTGCTGTCCTGGCTCTTTCTCCTGAGAAGGCTTTCTCCCTCCTCAGACTTTTCTGGAGCTTCAGAGACGGAGTTGAAGACGTCACTGTTTGCTCAGCCCTTGTCGGCTCTCTGCAGCGACGAGGACACGCTCCCCAGACCCATTCAGGTAGGCGCACGCTCACTCCTGACACTGCTTCAGAAAAATCCTGTGGAACCTGAGTGTCATTGTCAGGCTAAACCTGTGTGGGCCAGTCTTTCATTTTTCCCATTTTGGAAAATGGTGTTTCCGCCTCTGAGTGCGGTTAGGAAGATACCTGGCCACTCACATTCTAGAAATGAGCTGCGTTCGCCCCTGTGCTTGGGTAGGCAGTCCCTCCCTCCTTCTGCCCTCGTGGAGTTAGGAATGCTGAAAGTGTGTACCTTCCGAAAAATCAGCGACCAGGGGTTTATAGAGTTTATGGTCAGAAATCCAGCGTTCACGTGGAATGACTTGAGAGGCGGGAGGCCTGGAGTGCTCTTAGAAGGTGCGGATTTGCGCCTTCCCGGTTTACCTCCTCTTAGAAGAAGGCAGGGTCGAGGGAGACAGCTGATAACAGCTGGACTGGAAGGAAAAACTGGCATAAGGAGTCACTTGTTAGGACTGTCTCAGATCCTGGAGGAGGAACTTTCATGGAGAGAACCTTTTATAACAGGTAGTTGGCTACTGTTCCTGTCCACGGTTTTCATTCTCTTTCTCCAACCTAAACACAGACTGTTTCTGTATTAGCCACAGCAGAGTGTGTCTTCAAACCGAGGGTAACCGCTTCCTATTTCTTTCCTTTAGGATATTCTCACTATTCTGTGCCTTAAAGGCCCTTCCACTGAAGGGATATTCAGGAAAGCGGCCAACGAGAAGGCCCGAAAAGAGCTCAAGGAGGAGCTCAACTCCGGAGGCCTCGTGGATCTGAAAAGTCTCCCTGTGCACCTGCTGGCCGTGGTCTTTAAGGTGAGTTCATAGCATTGGTGCCAAACCACCTGCCCGTGGGCTCCGACACCGCTAACTCCCAGGAAATAAGAAACGGACTCTTCACCCTGCAAAGTGAAGGACACTGATCCTGAAGTTTAATTTCTTTTTTCAGTTAAGCCTTTATTTATTTATTTACATAAGCATCTCTATTTCTGTGATCCCAGATTCCAACAGAGAGTGATGCCTTAAATTTCCCCCGAATTTTGATGAGCAAAGGCACTTGGATGGTCAGGTCCATCGCCCTGAGTCTGGTGGCCCCTCGAGTGATGGCCTTGCTGTGCCCGTAGCTAGGAAGTTGCTGAGAGAGGGCTCAGGGCAGAGATTTCCCCAGAATAATCAGCTGCAGGAGGGAGAGGGGGCACCGCGTGTGGCGGGGCGAACGGAGTCCCTGAGAGGCAACACGAGTGAGAGGTGACAGGTCGCCAGCACATTGTGTAACGTTGAGCCGCCCCTTCTGTCCTCCAGGACTTCCTCCGAAGTATCCCCCTGAAGCTCCTTTCGTGCAGCCTGTTTGAGGAGTGGATGGGCGCCCTGGAGAAGCAGAGCGAGGACGACAGGATCGAGGCCCTGAAGCAGTAAGTTGCCGGAGTCACTCCCGGAGGCACCGTCTCCATCCTTCCATTCCCCACATAGCTGTCAGAGAGCGTGACAGATACTGCGGCGTTTCGGGAATTCCAGAGGAATTGTCCATCTGCTCCCAGAATAAAAGGCAAGAGGTACCCTGGAAATTTTCAAAAAGTAGTTTTAGCCAAATGAGAGGAAGCACCTCCTCAAAAGGTAGAAAGCGACCTTTCCAACTCCCAAGTCCCAAGAGGTGGGGAAGCCTAGGGGTGTCCTTTACCTGTCCATGTTGCTGTCGTGCAAAGCAACAATTTTCCCATAAAACATCCCTTAAAGCAGAGTAAACCATCTGGAAGGGCTTGTCCATCAAACCCCACAGCATCGTCCATATTCTTATAATTAAACACAATGAAAGTTATATAAAACAAATTCCAGTGACAGCAAAAGCAAGTACATACGCAAATGAGAGCATGCCCTCTTAGTGACTAGAATCTTAGACAGCTAACCTGACCATAGCAGCACTTTGGCCAAATCCTATGAAAAGCAGTCTGTATATTATGATTAGCTCACAGGGCCAAGTATTTTCAATGAAATATTTATTGAATTGAAGGCATCAGAGTGTCTGTCTCAAATCGAGAATCCTAAGATTATCCTAAAGTAGAAACAGAGCCCTTTTTAACAGTGTCTTCTTAGGAGAAATGCATGATCCCTACGTGAGAGCCACATTTTCATTTTTTGCAAATGGGAGGCTTTACAAGTCTAATTTATTGTAACTAGTACCGATGTTGCTGTTGAAGTGCTGCCTGGACCATATGTACAAACATGCTCTTATAAACTGATTTATTCTCCATAAGGATTTCTCAGGACATATAAAAATGTACCCTCTTCATTTGATGAGCACAGTTTTTAAAAAAGCAAAATGGCTGTACTCAAAAAAAACACAAAAACAAAACACAGTCTTGCAGTGTTAGAAGCAGAAAGACATTCTGCATGGCTAAACGATAAGTCATTTGTTAAATGATTTTTAAGATATATTAAGTTATGGGGTTTAGTGCCGGAGTTAATTCTCCTAACCCCAACCCTAACCCTCTAACCCCAACCCTAACCCTAACCCGTGTTAAAGGGCCATGTTATTGGTGCCCTGATCACAAAGCCCCGTTTCTCAGGGCTTCGGGATTTTGTGGTTAACGGATTCATTCCATGTTAGTTACCACTGGAAGTGTCTAAATGAACCTTTCACAATGTTTCTTGTGGAAATGCACCTTCCTCATTTTAAAGGAAGTCTGGGTTGGGCAGAAACTTCCAACCGGCTGTCCTCTAGCCAGACAGGACATGAGCCTGCCCTAAAACCAGCCTCCCCGCCTCCCTTCCAGGGTGGCAGATAAGCTCCCCCGGCCCAACCTCCTGCTGCTCAAGCACCTGGTCTCCGTGCTCTACCTGATCAGCAAGAACTCCGAGGTCAGCAGGATGGATGCCAGCAATCTCGCCATCTGCATCGGGCCCAACGTGCTGAGCCCAGAGAACGAGCACGACCTGTCGCTCGAAGCCCGGAGGGACTTGAACCATAAGGTTTGTTCCCATGTGTTTCTGAGAGACTCACGGTCTGTTTGCAAAAGCCACGCAAAACGGTGCCTCTGAATTTCTCTGACGCTCGCAAGACCACGGTGAAAATCCGACACGCGAGCGCTGTGACGGAGTCCCGCTGTCTTAGCCGCGTGCCTGGGAGGGGCTGAGTAAGGCTGGGCCCGGGTCCTCGGCCGTCCCGCGAGGCAGGGGACCAGGGCCGCCCTCTTTACATGACTTCCCCGGGACGGCCCGGGCCTCTCCCGCGTCTCTCGTTCGTGCAGCACACTCGGTCTGTCCGACTGCCAATGCGGGAACGTCCTTACCAAGGTGAAAACCTCAGGGACTCTAACGTAATAGGGTTTTTTAAAATTCTCAAATTAGGAATGCATATCTCAAAAATAATCGCAGCAGAGAGGATTTGTTACCGACTTTCTGGATGCTCCTTTCAGACCCATAAGGATCTCTGCAGCTCATTTGGGCGCCTCCCTGACGCCCGCTGTGTCCCCATCCACCCCCCCTTCCTTGCAGCTGACCACCTGTTCACTTCTCCTCACAGGTTAAGACGCTGGTGGAATTCCTCATCGATAACTGCTTCGAAATATTTGGGGAGAACATTCCGGCACATTCCAGCGTTGCCTCTGATGACTCCCTGGAACACACGGACAGCTCAGGTACGGAATGTGCTCTCGAGCGACTCCACCTGAGGGGGAGGTTCCCGCCCGGCTGCCCGCCCAGGCCGGTCATGGGAAGCATCTCTGGCATCTGAAAGCAGAAGTGACTTCCACAAAGCCCCGAATCCGAGGAGACTCCTGTCTGTAGGGAAGTCATTAAATACGGAAGCTCTTCTCTGACTTCCTGCAGCATGGCCTCGGGCAGCCGCAGCCTGGCCCTTCCCCTCGCTGCGTGCTCCTTCAGGAAGAGCCGCTCGCTTGGCCGAGGCAGCTTTCGCCGCAGCTGGAGTGAGGAGCCTTCGTGGCCACCCAGTGGGCCCCTGCAGTGGAGACGAGTCGGGAGGGGCGCCGTCCGAAGGTCCGTTTCTAAGTCCAAGAGCAGGACCTTTTCGGGACGTGCCGTTTTCTCTTTTCTCAGTTCCTCTCTCCTGTCACGTGCCTGCTTCTCCTCTCCACCTCAGAATAGCAGATACGCACAGAAACAAAACCCTGTGTGGCCACTTTCTTCCACATCAAGCCCCAGTGTAGGGCCACCCAGTTCCCCAGGGCCACACGCACTCCAAGCAGGGTGACCTGCACGGAGGTCCATTTCCAAAAGGGACAGAACAAAACTCAGCTGCCCCATCACTTTCCCCAGATGTGTCGACCCTGCAGAACGACTCGGCCTACGACAGCAACGATCCCGACCCCGACGTGGATGCCAGCAGCGCCATGGGCTCCCCGGGCAGGCAGCCCCCAGTGCCCTCGGACCCGGCCGCCGGCTCGGAGCCCCGAGGCCCACGGCACACCTGGGAGCCGATCGTCAGCTCCGTGGCCAGACTGAGAGGCTCGCTCGGTCAGGCCGACAGGAGGTACTCGGACCCCAGCGTGGCATCCTCGCGGGGGTGCCTGGACGGCTGGAGAGCAGAGCCGACGCTCGCGCGGAGTGAGGATGACGTCACCGGGTCCCGGGCCGCCTCCCTTCATGCCGCTGAGGACGCCGAGGACCCGTTTTCAGAGGAGGTGTTTCCTGCAGCTGAAGGCAGAGGCCTGAGGCCACCGGACCTGGGGCTGCAGAACCTGGCTCAGGGTTTGGTGGCCCCCAGGGGACCAGCCCGCCAGGCCGCCTCCACTGGCTCCCTGGAGGCCTACTCCGACAGCTCGCCCCTGGCCTCCCCATCCGGGCCCAAAAGGAACTTCTTCGCCAGACATCAGTCTTTCACAAGGGCCGAGAAAAGTAAGCCCAACCGAGAAATTAAAAAGCACTCCATGTCGTTCTCCTTCGCGGCGCACAAGAAAGCGCTGTCCAAAACCCCCAGCTCTGTGGCCGCCAAGTGCAAGGGCCTCCCCAGAGACCACGCCAAGAACGGCTTTCAAAAAGAAAGCCAGCTCGCCGGCCGGATCGTCCAGGAAGACTTGACCGACATCCACAGCCAGACTGCTCTGGCCTTGAACTCCGGGTCCTCCGCCCTCTCAGGGGAGGCGGTGGGTCAGAGGGGCCCTGGCAGCCCCCCCTCTTACGAGGAGGCCCTGCGGCACCAGGCCTGGGACCTCGCAGCCCCCGGGGGCCAGACAGTGGGCAGCATGCGGGCCAGGATGCTGAGCCTGGACGCCGGGCTGCCACCTCCTCCCCGTTCCCAGGCCCAGCCGTGGCCCGGGAGGGAGGCGTGGGAGCAGAGCAGGACTGTCTGTGCTTCCGTGGCGACGGTAGGACAGGTGACTGTCACCGGGAGACCGGAGTTGCAGCGGCTGAGGCTTCTGTCCGAGTCTCGCCAGAACAAGCAGGAGCTCGTGGCACAGCGGTGTAGTCAGCCCGTCTTTGAGGCCGACCAGCTCCGCTTGGCGAAAGAATCCTACGTCTAGGGGGACAGGCCCGCCGCCAAGACGCGGCGCGGGGCATCTCCGCAGACGGCCGGCTGTGTCGGCTCTGTCGAGCACCGCTGTCAGACTCTCTTGTCCCAAAAGTCATGAATAAGCTCCTTTGGAAAGGTGTGTGGCCCCCGCCTCAGAGCGGACGGCTGCACAGCTGCACCGGGCACGCGGGCGGTGTCTGCGCGCCCGCACTTGTGCAACATGTAGCAAGCGGATAAAGCGCAGTCCAGACCGGGTGTTCGATGCAAAGCTGTCTGTCTCTGCGCACACGTGTACATATTTGTGTGTGAGCGTGCGGTCCACTGTCGCTGTTCTCCGCCTCCTGGGGCACGTTTCTAGCCGGTAGTGTTTGCAAAGAATCTCTCCCTTTGGAGGTTGCGGAGCGGCGTGCCGGTTCTGCTGTTCTCCACAAACTCCGTGTAGGGAAACGATGGCGTCTTCTGTTCGACGTTTACTCTCCTAGGCGGCTCTGCCATAACCCCGGCCCACGGTAAGACGAGAGTTGAGTGTTTGGCGTTACAGACTCCGGGAAAAGAAAACGCTGCCGTTCGGCGGTAGGAAGAATACTTGCATGTGTGCTTGCATCGTCTGACTTTCCGTCTGGGCGGTGAAGATGCGGTGCAGGCGGCGTGGTGAACTGATGTGCAGCACTTTGAGCCTCTTGGTCGTCGGCGTGGCTTCTCCAGCGGCGGAGGGCAAGTTACCTTACCCGCATCGGGGGTCACGTATAAAACTTCGGTACAATCTCACTACAATAAATTGCCTTCCTTGCTTCCGAGTAAACCGTTCGTGCTTTACCAGTATGTTGCCCCCTCCCTCTGTTCATAGGCACCCCCAAGAAAGTCACTCACCCCAGGGGTTCCTCCGCAGACCTTTACTGAGCGTATATGCGTAATTCTAGGTTAATACACAAGCCAAGGTGGGGCTCTGGGGCTTAGGAAAAAGAGACAATCCCTGTTCTCAAAAAATGTGCAAAACCATCAAAATATACCCTCTTTAAGCCATTTTTGGGGCAAATGGTCACTCAGAGGCCAAAAAAAATTAGTATGCAAATGTAAGATTTCCTGGTTTCAGTAAAGTTTTCAGCACTTGAAAAAAATCTTTTTATGATGCTCAGTTTGCTTGATTATTAGCAAACATAGTGCCGAAATATTTGTCATATATTAGAACTTTAATGTTCAATGGTTAAGATAGTTATTCTCAGAGTTCCCACTGTGGCTCAGTGGGTTAAGAACACAATATAGTGTCTGTGAGGATGCAGGTTCCATTCCTGGCTTCATGTAGTGGGTTGCAGATCCGGGGTTGCTGAGACTGTGGCTTGGTTGCTAATGTGGCTCAGATCCTATGTGGCTGTGGCTGTGGTGTAGGCCGGCAGCTGCAGCTCCAATTTGACCCTTAGCCTGGGAACTTTCATTATACCATAGGTGTGGCTCTAAAAAAAAATTTTTTTAAGATTTTTATCCAGTATCTTGGCGATGTTGGACTCTTATTTTCCTTACTTTTCCAACCTCTTTCATGAAATATTGCACGTTTTTGACTTGTTAAAGCAGTGTTTTTGTGTTGGCTAGCTACCTAGGTAGCATGTGTTGGAGATCGAGTCTTTTCAGAGGTGATTTATCAGCAATGTGGTATAAAGTTTAAACTGTTGTAATTCAGATTACTCAAGGCAGCATGTTCAGACCCATTACTATCATTAAACCGCTTTATTAAGCATCATCCCAATGCATACATTTCAAGGGCAGACGCTCCCCCTCCGACTGCTAACTTTTTTTTTTCATTTATTATGGTTTTTATTTTTTTCCATTATAGCTGTGACTGCTAACTTAAGAAAAGCAGTCCTTTTCCAGAGCGGGACACTACTGGTGATAGCTACAGTTTTTAGCATCTATCAGTGCCATGCACTGGGCTCTTTCAAGACTGAAAAGAAAGAAATCCTTCATCGTGTTTTCAGCAGCTTCTCATGAGAATCAGAGTTCTCATCAATAGATGCCTAACATGATAAGCTGGGAAGCCTCCAGTTTCGTGCACCTTACCACTGACTGACCTCCGTGTGACCCAACTCAGATCACGAAAACTCTGCCCCCAGTTTCCGTATTTTACCAAAGGAGGAGCGAGGCTGAAGGTCTTCTGATGCATGGAAGGAGTGCCGTTTGTTGACATTTACAAGCTCCTTACAGTCAAGCAAACATCGTCTTTGCCACTGAATCTGAACAGTGGAGAAAAAGGCACACTGATGATTTCAAATGTGCAGTATTCCTGCTTCTAACCACGGAGTCCACCAGCCTTTTTTTTTTTTTTTTTTTTTTTTTTGTCTTTTTGCTATTTCTTGGGCCGCTCACGCGGCACATGGAGGTTCCCAGGCTAGGGGTCCAATCGGAGCTGTAGCCACCGGCCTACGCCAGAGCCACAGCAACGCAGGATCCGAGCCGCACCTGCAACCTACACCACAGCTCACGGCAACGCCGGATCGTCAACCCACCGAGCAAGCGCAGGGACCGAACCCGCAACCTCATGGTTCCTAGTCGGATTTGTTAACCACTGCGCCACGACGGGAACTCCCCCACCAGCCTTTTAAAATGAGAGCCCAGCCTGGGTCTCAAGCATATTTATTAGTCTGCTAGGGCTGCCATCAACAGTATCAGAAACGAGCAGCTTAAATAACAGAAATGTCCAATCTTACGATTCTAGAGCCTAGATATGAAATCAAGGTGTCGGCAGAGGGTCCCAGTTTGTGGTGGGATTTGGGTAATGTTAAATAAACGATACCATAGGAATTCCTGTTGTGGCTCACCAGGTTAAGAACCCGACTAGTATCCATGAGGATTTGGGCTTGATCCCTGGCCTCACTCGGTGGGTTAAGGATCTGGCGTTGCTGTGAGCTGTGCTGTAGGTTGCAGACACAGCTTGGATCTGGTTTTAGCATCTGTCAATGCCATGCACTGGGCTATTTCAGGACTGAAAGAAAAAAAAATGACTTTGGTGACGGTGGTGTAGGCCAGCAGCTGCAGCTCCAATTCGATCCCTATCCTGGAAACGTCTATATGCCCCGGGTATGGCCCTAAAAAGAAAAAAAAAAAAAAATGATACTGCAGACAAGGACTCTGACCGCCAGGCTGTTGTCCTCGGTGGACCTTCTAAGGGCCACGCTCACAAATGGGACAATCACAAGTGGGCGTGACACTCCAATGCAAGGAAAAACAAATTTGGAAGCCAAGGCCAAAGGAGGGGCTTCAACCTAAATCTGGGTCTGATCCCCAGCCCCCCAGCCCCAGGCCCTCCGAGCACCCTGCCTGGCCTTGCCTGGGAGGGTCCCGACCCTCTTACCAAGGGAAGAGGCTGGGAAGCACATAGAGTTAATGTGTCTGTTGGTAAACACCCAGCATTCACAGTCCCAGAATCTGACTGAACAGACTGGAATTTCTTCTTCTTGGAGAAGGGAAGAGGTTTTCTCCCCCCTCCCCCCGCCAAGATGGGGAGGCGTGGGCTTCCTGAAGCCATTGCCAGCATCCCTCAAGGTAGGTACACTGATTCCCTGCGGTCGTGCCTTGGGCCCATCTCCACCCCAGCACCACCCAGGCCTTGGTTCAGAACCTGTGGGTGTCGACCAAGCTGGGCGCTGGCGCTGGAACTGAGCCAACCTGCCATGGCCCTGGAGCTCACACCCAGCAGATATAATGCCAGCGTTACCCTGGGGTCCCGAAGCATTGACGTGGCAGCCATGGCTTAGGTGCTAATAAAACAGATAATAGCTAAGGGCCGCAGTGCTTCCCATGGCTGAGCACGATCTAAAGGGCCATCAGCACTGCTTATCCTAACGCACTGTTAAGGGAATACATTCTAGCTGAATTTTCCTGATTGCGATCTCAGTGGAAGGCCGCCAGTACGTGCTTTCCTCCTGAAGGGTCAAGTAGACGGAACCCCACATCAGATGGGATCTCACATATTTTGAGTTTCTTTTTTAATTGAATTATGTAAGATCTTATCTATCTACAAAGGGAGAGTTATTGAGCAATCGGAGTATAAACATTTTGCTAGAGACAAAAGTGAATCACCTTTAGGCCATATTTTAAACGTGGACTGAGGCCCTGCATCTTGTCCACCAAGAACAAATTAGATGTGAAAGAGGAACCACAGTGGGGTGAAGTGCCACCCTCCCAGTACAGGCCACACAGACGGACGGTTGGGAGACCAGCAAACCTGCAGAAGGCCACAGCTTGCCACAGGAAGGAAACGCGAAAGGATCGCATCTCTGCAGGCAAAGAAAGACCAAGTGTTGGCACAAGAAAGAACACGTAACCCAAATTCCCAGGGCCTGAGTCCACACCCCCGATTCCTGACCATGGATCAGGTACCAAACCATCTGAGCATCAGTTTCTCCAGCAGTAAAGTGAAGATAATGGCAGCACTGCATTGGCTGCAGAATGCACGTCACAGAAAATCCAGTCACAGAGGCTTAAATAAGAAGGGGGTTGTGCACTCTCTCTATTAAGAGAAGAACAGGCAGGGCATCCAGGGCTGGCATGGCAGCTCCACGTCATCCTCAGGCCCCAGTTCCTTCCCACCAAGGCCAGCTGCAAGGACATGTGACCCAAGCAGTCAGTCACACAGAGCCCCACATTTCGCAGGGCCCAGTGTCACAGGTGATGCTCTGCTGAAGGTGTTTTCCTTCTGTGCTGCCCCCGTGCAAATTACGTAGCTGGTCTTGTTCCCACTTTCGAGCTTTTCTAGGCCACCATCCTTGCTGTGAGCATGATCCCCCTCCAGGCCTGCCCTCCAAATTCCAGGCAGAAACGTTCTGGCTCAGTAATTTCCACCTACATCCAAGTGGCCAGAATTTAATCACATGGCTACTTTTGCCTGGAGAGGAGTCTAGGAAATACAGTTTTCCGTAGGTAATTTGCTCCTCCAACAAAATCAGTAAGAGAGAACGATGGACATTGAATAGGAATAATGAACCCTTGACACAAAAATCGAATACAAGAGATTGTGGACAATACGTACTATCTACTAGTTAGGTTGCTCTAATAATAGAAAACAGGATAGTGCAGATTGTTTGGTACAAAAAGACAACTGAAAATGTTGCATATGATGAGGGATAAAGATAAGACAGGTCACAACCTCAGAGTATTTCAACTACTCGTATGTATATTGCAAGAATTTTAGATTCATATAAGAGTAGTTTGCAGCAAGATAATAAAATATGAATTGACCTCGTAACTATAAAAGATGCTGTACTTATATGAAAAGTTTATAACCTACTACTAGAGAAATGAGACGCCTTTGAAGACAAAGATCAGTTCCAAGTGAGTGATAACAACATGAAGTGCTAGAGTAGAAATGAATGCTTGCTTCATAGTCCCATTAGGTTTTGGATATACTTCTCTTTGTTCCTGTAGGAAATTCTAAAGTCATTAATGAAAGAATTCAACCAAATGTACAACGGTCAAGACAATCCTGAGCGGTTCCAGCTCAGCCAGCATTTATGGGATTGGACCGTCATCTTTGAGAAGGAAAGAGATAATAAGGCTTCTTTGTCCCCTCGTTGCTGAAAAGGGCGTTTCCAGTCCAAAACCGCTTTGGAAAAGACCGGGTTCTAGATGAGATAATGCTCATGTGTGGGACGATCGTCACTTCAAAACGACATTTATGTCACGTTGCTTTTCCAAGGCTCTCCAGTGGCTTCTTGATACTATTTCTATCAAGTCTAAAATCCTCTGCCCAACACATACCTCTCAAGGCCCACCTTAATCTAGCCCCATTCTAGCAAACCAAACTTATTTTTTTCATTCACCAGTGGCTTTCCACCATAAAGAATAATAATAGCAACATCTAATATGAAATCTACATGTATACACTACCTTTCAGAACTTGAGAGATAGCTAAAGTGGTGTTCAGATGAAAATTCATGTCCTTCTAAAATTATAGGGAGTTCCGTCATGGGGCAGTGGTTAACAAACCCGGCTAACATCCAGGAGGACGCGGGTTCGATCCGCCATCTTTCCATGCCACCGTAACAGTGTGCACGAATGTCCTGGCTGCTGCCTTTAAAACCATCAAAAATGCCGAAGAGAGAGGCAAATGCCAGGTTCTTATTAGGCCGCACTCCAAAGTCGTCATCAGGTTTCTAACTGTGATGATGAAGCACGGTTACAATGGAGAATTTGAAATCATCCATGATCACAGAGCTGGGGAAATTGTTGTGCACCTGACAGGCAGGCTCGATGAGTGTGGCGTTATCAGCCCCAGGTTTGATGTGCAGCTCAGAGATCTAGAAAAAAGGCAGAATAACTTGCTCCCATCCAGGTCAGCTGGCATCATGGACTGTGAAGGAGCAAGACAAAAACGCTCAGGAGGGAAAATCTTTGGATTCCTTTTCTAGGGCTGTAATACATACCAAAAAAAATGGCTCCATGGGGAAAAAAAAGAAACAGAAATTTACAGATCAGTCTTATGAATATTGATGCAAAAATGTCAAGTAAGATATGGGCAGATGGAATGTATGAGACAAGAGAAGTTAGTACAGGAATGCAAGTGTGATTCAGCGTCGGAAATTTACTAATGTAACTCACCATTTTAGTAAGTTATAGGGAAAATATTATCAGCTCCATGGGTACCAAAAAGGCACCTTTAAAATTTAATCTCCTTTATTGAATTTTTTTAAACCCTTAATGAAATAGAAATCAATGAATATGATTTTTGTAAAAGATGTCGATCTTCTCATAAAAGGATGTAGCTCAGGAACAGCCACATGGAAGAGATGCAGAGGGCAAGGAAAGAAGACAGGGCTTGAGCTTCCGTGCCCACTGCGCATGCCACCTGCCCAGCACCTCCGCATGCTCAACCTGGAAGCTCTCCGAACCGCTCCCTTAGGGTTTTTGTGGCGGCTTTGTTACATAGGCGTGGTAAATTAAATCATTGGCCAATGGCAATTGATTTGACCTCCAGCCCTCCCTGCAGTCACTCCGTAGCTTCTCAGACCAACCAGCCCCATCCTTAGATGGGGTCCAAAAGTCACCTCATTAACATAACAAAAAGCACTTTTTATGCCGTGGTTTGACACTTTGGAACTTGCAAAGTTTTTGGGAGCTGTGAGCCAGGAACTGTAGATGAGAACCAAATATGTATGAGAAATATATTTCAGTCATCTAACTGTCCAAATATATATTTCTCATAAATCACAATATCACATAATGAGCTTATTTTAAGCCCAAGAAAACTGTAGAAAAAATTAAATGTAAAATATCACATTTAATGTAATTTAATATTTGTAATATATTCCTATTATAATAATTAGCTGAAAAGTAATGTTGACAAATTTACACGCTAATTCCAAAACACATTAGCTCATGGCCAAAAAACTCATGAAAAGATGCCCAACATTGCTAATTATTAGAGAAATGCAAATCAAAACTATTACCTTGCACGGGTCAGAATGGCCATCATTGAAAAGTCTACAAACGATAAATGCTAGAGAGGGCGTGGAGAAAAGGGACCCCTTCTACCGTCTTGGCCAGAATATAAAATGGTACAACCACTATGGAAAACAGTACAGAGGTTCCTGAAAAAACTAAAAATGGAACAATCCTATGATCCAGCAACCCCACTCCTGAGCATATATCCCCAAAAAACCATAATTCGAAAAGATACATGCACTCCATTGTTCACTGCAGCACAATTTACAATAACCAAGACATGGAAGCCACCTAAATGTCCATCAACAGAGAAGTGGATAAAGAGGATATGGTACATACATACAATGGAATATTGTTCAGCCATAAAAATGAATGAAATAATGCCATTTGCGGCAGCATGGATGGACCTGGAGATTATCATACTAAGTAAATTAAGTCAGACAGAGAAAAACAAACATCAAATGATATCACTTATATGTGGAATCTAAAAAAAGGATACAAATGAACTTGGTTGCAAAACAGAAACAGACTCATAGACTTTGAAAACAAATTTAAGATTACCGCAGGAGACAGATCAGGGGAGGGACAGCCTGGGGGTTTGGGATCAGCATATGCAGACTCTGGTATACGGAATGACTGGCCAACGGGCACCTGCTGTATAGCACAGGGAACACCATCCAACATTCTGTGATAATCTGTATGGGAAAAGAATCTGAAAAAGAATACATGCAAATCACTTTGGTGTTCAGCAGAAAGTATCACGACCTTGTGAATCAACTATACTTCAATAAAACTTTTAAAAAATAAAAATTAAAAAAGCACTAACAGAACACATTCCTGCATTTTCTGATTCCCTCTAAATTCTTTACACACTTTTAATCCATCTACATAATTTAATCACTTTCCAAAGGATATGCACTGGTGATCTCAGAAATTGATAGGAACCATGCATTCAAATTCCTTACATATAGTGTAAGTCACTTGAACTTTGTATTTCACTGTCTATAATTCGAATTGATTCTGTTACAATTAGGGAAAAGAAAGAAAAACAGGGATGTTATTTTAAAAGGTTAAATGTTTTCACAGGTAAAAACAAGAGATGTTTTTACCCCAGGGAAGTGTTTTGACAAGACTCAGGGTCTGGTTATAGCAAGTGGATTCTCAGGACACTTGTTTCCCTTCTTACGGCTTCTCTTCTTCATTCCTGAATTCTATGCACAGCAGCATACCTAACTGGAAGAGAACATAGTCTGGGCTGAGAACTGAAGTCTGATCCTAGCTGCACTTACTACGTCTATGCCATCTTTAGCAAGTGCCTGAGCATCTTATACCCATTCTTTTTTTTAAATTGAGCGCTTCCGGAATTCCCATTATGGTGCAGCAGAAACAAATCTTACTAGGAACCGTGAGGTTGCGGGTTTGATCCCTGGCCTGGCTCAGTGGGTTAAGGATCCGGTTTTGCTGTGAGCTGTGGTGTAGGTCTCAGATGCAGCCCGGATCTGGCATTGCCATGGCTGTGGTGCAGGCCGACAGCTACAGCTCGGATTAGACCCCTAGCCTGGGAACCTCCATATGCCGTGCATGCGGCCCTAAAAAGACAGAAAGACAAAAATCGATCAATGAATAAAAATAAAATAAATTGAGCACTTCTTAAGTATGAAATTTTAAACATACTTTATATGTTCTAGGTACAAACCCTTTAAGAAATACATGCTTTACAGGTATTTTCTCCGAATCTGTAGCTTATCTTTTTGGTTATTTTCTTACCTATGTCTTTTGGAGAACAAATGCTTCTTATTTTGATGAAGTCTGCTTTCATTTTTTTTCCTTTGTGCTTTTTATGTTCTATTTAATGTTTTTTCCTCTCCCCATGTCACAAAGATCTTTTTTTCTGTTTTTCCACTAGAATTTTATATTTTTTTATAGTCTACATTTATAGAGATTTTTACATTTAGGTCTATGACCCATTACAAGTTCATCTCTGTGTGTGGTATGAGGAAAGAATCAATGTTCATATTTTTTCCATATGGAAATACCACTTTTTTTTTTCTTTTTGCTTTTGGCCACGCCCATGGCATATGAACGATCCCAGGCCAGAAATCAAACCTACTCCACAGCAGTGACCTGATTGGCTGCAGGGCCACAAAGGAACTCCTGGAAAGACCTTTCTTGCTTTTTTTTTTTTTTTTTGTAAGGCCACACCTGCACCATATGGAAGTTCCTGCACCAGACATCGAATCGGAGCTGCATCTGCGAACTATGTCACAGCTTGCAGCAACACCAGATCCCTAACCTGCTGAGCAAGGCCGGGGATCGAACCTGCATCCTCAGGGACACTATGCCAGGCTCTTAACCCTCTGACCCGTGAAGGGAACTCTGTGGAAAAACCACTTCTTGAAAAAGACTTTCCTTCCTCCGCTGAATTGCCTTGGAGCCTTTATCAAAAATCCATTGCCTGTACATGTGTAGATCAATTTTCAGACTCTTTATTAGGTTTCACTGGTCTATCAATATGCCTATCCTTCTGGAATTCCCTGGTGGCACAGCAGGTTAAGGAAACCACATTGTCACTACTGCGGCTTGGGTCACAGCTGTGGCAGAGATTCAACCCCTGGCCTGGAAACCTAAGAATTATGCTAAATCCACTCATCAGTGTTTGTAAATGGAATAAAAAAAGCCTGGGGGATAGCGTCTCTTTATAACATGGTTTACTGAATATTTCAAGCTCACTGTGGAGACCTATGCTCAGAAAACAACAACAGCAACAGCATTCCTTTCAAAATATTACTTCTCACCAACAATGTACCTGGTCACCCAAGAGTTCTGACGGAGAAGTACGAGATTGCTATTGTGTCTATGCTTTTTTTTTTTTTTAATTGAAGTGTAGTTAATGTATAAGGCTGTGAAAATTTCTGCAATACAACAAAGTGACCCAGTCATGCCTACACACCTATCCAGTCTCGCTCAGATTCTTTTCCCCCAGAGGTGATGGCAGAATACCAGGTGGAGTTCTCTGTGCTGGACAGCGGGCCACCTTCATGCTTGCTAACACAACTTCCATTCTGTAGTCCATAGATCAAGGAATAATATTGACTTTTAAGTCTTATTATTTAAGAAATATGTTTCATAAAGTTATAGCTGCCAAAGACAATGATTTCTCTGGTGGATCTGGGCAAAGGAAGTTGGAAACCTTCTGGAAAAGATTCACCATTCTGGATGCCATGAAGAACATTCATCATCCATGGGAAGAGATTATCAGCATGAACAAGAGGTTAGAAGAAGTTGATTCCAGCCCTCATGGATGATTCGGAGGTCTCAAGATGTCCGTGGAGAAAGCACCTGCAGATGTGGTGGAAATAGCAAGAGAACTAGAACTAGACGTGGAGCCTGAAGACGTGACTCAGTTGCTGCCACTTCAGCAGATGAGGAGCTGCTTCTTACAGAGAAGCAAAGAAAGTGGATTCTAGAGATGGCATCTACTCATGGTGAAGATGCTGTGAAGATGGTTGAAATGACAAAAAAAGGCTTAGAATATTACCTACACTTTTTAAAAAGTTTATTATAGTTGATTTACAATGTTCTGTCAATTTTTTCTATACAGCAAAATGACCCAGTTATACATATAATATTACCTAAACTCAGGTAATAGAGTAGCAGCAGGGTTTGAAAGGACTGACTCTGATGTTGAAAGCAGTTCCACTATGGGTAAGGTGTAATCCAACAGCATTTGATGTTACAGAGAAATTGTTTGGGAAAGGAAGAGTCAATCGATGCGGAAAAGTCCGCTGTTGTCGCATTTTAAGAAATTGTCACAGCCACCTCGCCTTCAACAATCACCACCTGATTAGTTAACAGCCATCAACATCGAGGCAATGGAATTCCCATTGTGGCCCAGCAGTGATGAATCTGACTAGGAACCATGAGGATGTGGGTTCAATCCATGGCCTTGCTCAGTGGGTTAAGTATCTGGCTCTGCCGTGAGCTGTGGTAGGCTGCAGATGTAGCTCAGATCCTGCATTGCTGTGGTGCTGTGGCTGTGGCACAGGCTGGCAGCTACAGCTTTGATTTGAGCCCTAGCCCGGGAACTTCCATATGCCACATGTGTGGCCCTACAAAAATATATCAAGCCAAGATCCTCCACCAGCGAAAAGATTATAACTCACTGAAGGCTCACATGATGGTTAGAATTTTTTAGCAATAAAGTTTTGTTTTGTTTTGTTTACAGCCACACCAGCAACATTATGGAAGTTCCTGGGCTAGGGCTCAAATCAGCTGGAGCTGAGGCCTACACCACAGCCACAGCAACACCAGATCTGAGCCGAATCTGGAACCTACACCACAGCTTGCAACAATGCCACAATGTACCTTGTTTATTTAGACAGAAGGCTACAGCACACTTAATAGGCTACAGTATAGTAATAAACATAAATATTATATTCATTAGGAAACCAAAAACTTTATGTGACTTGCACTATTGCAATATCTGCTTTGTTACAGCGGTCTGGAGCCATACCTGCAGTATCTCTGAGGTCATTCCTGTATTAGGAGCACCTTTTTTTTTTTTACCCACTGAGCATAATTATAACAGCTTCTTTAAAATCCTGGTCTGATACTTTCAACATTTCAGGCATCTCAAGTTGAGATTTTTGATTGTCTTCTCTCTTGACAACAGGTCACATTGTCCTGCTTCTTTTTATCTTGAATAGTTTGGGATTTTAACCTAGACATTGTGAATGGTACATAGTCAGTTCTGAATTCTGTTGTGTTCACTCCAAGATTGTTGGTATTTGTCTTAACTGGCAATTGACTTTGTTTGATTCGAACTGCACACTCTGTCTCACCTGTGGTTGGGGGCAATTAACTCTCAATTACGCTGCCCTTCAGGATCCTTGGGGGATTGGTTCCAGGATCCCCACCCCCACACCCCGAACCGTGGCTGCGGATGTCCCTTAGTTGGCCCTCCCGTTCTCGGGGCATGACCCACAGATAACCAACTGCTCGTCAAACCTTAGCTGCGAGCCACCCCGAGGCTGCCTTGTGCAGAGTTCAAATCGTGGAATTTAGGTTCCCCCTTTTCTCTGTGACTCCTCACTGTCTCCTGATGGCCCCAGGCTCCATCCTCTGATTCCTCGGGCCAGAAAAATGGCAGATTTTCTATTGGAATTTTAGCCATTGACACACACTTTATGATCATGTCCCATCCTCTGGTCCAAGCGGAATACCAGGAAACATAACCCCTCCTCCAAGAGTCAACTCCCCTCTGCCTGCTTTGGTTCACGCTCCAGATCTCTTGGTTGATTGTGGTGGCTTGTCTGGAGTGTATAGTTGCAGTTTAGGGTTGGCTCGGCCTGTTAAGAACCCAGTCCATCATATCACTGGGCACTGCCTTCTCCACTGTGTACTCAATTCCACGAAAGGGCTCTCGGCCCCTGACACCTCCCCCCCAGCCCCCGCCAAAGGCTTATCAAAAGGATAAGACATGATCATATCTTGGGAAAATTCCTTTGGCACATTAAATGTATTTAATGTATGAGGAGGATTTAGACATACATAAAAATGGACCAATTCCCAAAAATGCAAACACAGCCCAGACGAACATTTAGAACAATGTATGAAAGTTTTAAGGAACCAGAAACATGTCAGGTGGGGGCCTCACTGCAGGATGACAGAGAAGCCTCCTGGGCACTCCATTCATGACCCCAATTATTTTTTTCTATGAAACTGCCATCAAAAGTGATGGGGTTTTCACTGTGATCGGAAATGAGACAAAGTGGAGTCTGGTTTCTGGCAAACTGGTAGATGACGTGACACTTGAATAGCCCACACTTAGATCCTTCTTTGGAAAAACTTTTATGGCAAGACTTGAATGTCTACATCCTAGGAGATACAGCAAACATCCACAGGCCTCAGATTAAACCAAGATGCACAGGATCGAAATTTATTTCTTCCATGATTTTTCATGATAAAGTTTAATAAGTCCTTTAAAGATAGGGATTGTTTTTCTATTCAACAAATATTATAGCAGAGCCAAGCAGCAAAGCGATCTGTAAAATTGAGCATATCACCGCAAAAGAGATTCTGCTCTCCAATTGCTAAACTGGTGTTGCCAGATTTAGCACTTCTCGCCTAAGAATTTTTACAGGTGCTCATTTGCATGCATGCACTTCCTCCTGTAACATAAGTTTTTAAACAAATTGTTTGAGTCATGTTTCAAATCTAATTTGTGAATGCTGGTGTCTAACTACCCATTCCCAGAGCAGAGATTGTGATTTCTCAAAATTTCCAGCCATTCCTAGAGATAGAAAATAGGCAGAATTTAAACTACAATCTACTGGTCCAAGCCCATATTGTCAAATGCATGGGGTT
Source organism: Sus scrofa (assembly GCF_054392235.1). NCBI lineage: Eukaryota > Metazoa > Chordata > Mammalia > Artiodactyla > Suidae > Sus > Sus scrofa. The sequence continues at coordinate 8,259,087 of NC_139383.1, forward strand.
TTTTTTGTTGTTGTTGTTTTTGTCCTCCCCCCCCCCCCCGCTTTGTTTTAGGGCCACAGGTGCAGCATATGGAAGTTCCCAGGCTAGGGGTCAAACTGGAACTACATCTGCTGGCCTACACCACGGCCACAGCAAGGCGGGATCTGAGCCACATCTGGGACCTACAGCAATGCTGGATCCTTGATCCACTGAGCAAGGCCAGGGATCCAGCCCACACCCTCATGGATACTAGTCAGGTTCATTTCCACTGAGCCACAATGGGAACTTCCCAAATGCCCAGACTTTTAAAATGTCATCTTCTTTAATATACCTGGCACAATTGTCCTCCCCACGCAACTGATAAACAGCATACAGGAAAGCTGCATCTTCCAAACTTCACTTACCATGTTTATGAAAACACCCTCTTGAAATTCCCTGGTGGCTCAGCGGGTTAAGGATCTGGTGTTGTCACTGCTGTGGCTCAGGTCACTGCTATTGCAGGGGTTCGATCCCTGGCCCAGGAACTACCGCATGCCGTAGGTGTGGCTGAAAACCAAACATACCAAAATACTCTCCTACCTGTGGCCCATAGAGGATGTCTATTTGCTCTTGGCGTCCCCTCCGTTAGGACTGTCACCACTCCCTCATTTCCTGGCCTCCAGGCCCAGCAGCAAGGCCCTCCTCCAGCTGACCCTGCCTCCTTTCCAGGTGCCCCTGCCCCGCGGGCCCGCCCCTACCTGAGGCCCCGCATGCAAAGTGATTCACACTTACGCCTTGTCGCCTTGTCACATTCAGCTCCTCTACCTGCACTCTCTACACCTCATTTCTCTTTGCTTCCTCCATTCGAAAAAAACCTCCTGGAAGTTCCCATTGTGGCTTGGCAGCTTAGGGAGCCGACATGGTGTCTGTGAGGATGAGGGTTTGATCCCTGGCCTTGCTCAGTGGGTTAAGGATCCGACAGTGCAGCAAGCTGCAGCGTAGGTCGCAGATACGGTTTGGATTCTGTGCTGCTGTGACTGTGGCGTAGGCCCGCAGCTGCATCTCCAATTTAATCCCTAGCTGGAGAACTTCCATATGCCAGAGGTAAAAAGAGGTTGCTGTAAAAAGACACAAAAAAAGGAAGGAAGGGGAAAAGACAAGACAAAACAAGACTTCCTGGTGTTTGTGAAATGCTTGTTACAGGTTTGTTGAGTTACTGAAAGAACAAACAAACAGGTGTAAACACTTTTACTCAACAAGGAGACTCTGAGAGGTTCCCTATACATAATTCATTTGCTTACACCTTAGCTTTATATAAAACTTTCTCCAAATTAGAATGCCTCCAAACCCAAATCACTCATCTTTCTACAACTTCCTTCAATGTGAATCAGCTTCAAGAGCTCCAGGATTTAATTCTTTCCCTTCGATCCTTCCTTCTTTTCTGCTCTATTCTAGATCCCAAACGCCTTGGAAGGACACTTAAGACATTCTTTCCTTTCCTTCGAGTATTTATTTAGCCCCTTCCTGGTGCCAAGTGCTGTAATTAGATGAGGAAGAGGTTTTTTACATTTTTAATTCTATCTCATTTAATTCTCACAACAACTTTGTGGGGTGGATATTAATATCTATGTTTTATAGATGAGAAAATTACGTAACTTGCCCAAGAATGAAGTTAGCAGCTGACCATAGATATTCTTTTTTTCTCTTTCCTTTTTTGGCTGGCCTGCGGCGTATGGCGTTCCCAGGCCAGGGATTAGACCTGGGCCACAGCTGTGACCTATGCAACAGCTTCGGCAATGCAGGATCCTTAACCCACTGTGCTGGGCTGGGGATCGAACCTTCGTCCTGCCACCCATTCCATTGCACCACAGTGGGGACTCCTGAACATGATATGCTGAGGACATGCTCTTTTTTCTTTTCCAGCAGCTTAGAAGCTGAGGGGCAAATACGCTGGGCGGAATATACTACTTTGATGTTCTTTCTATACTAAATCTACTCCTAATGAATCTGTAATACAGCTTTGCACACCTTAACTATTTTAAAACCACAGAGTAGTTCCTGCTTTAAATTAAAACCACACGGATGCAGAAGTGATCGGATTTTGCAAGTCCATTTTCCCTGTGTTTTGAAACTGTAAGTCACCCAAGCACAGTGGGTGCAGATAGCGGTGGGAGAGGGGCGGCCCCAAGGGGAGAAATCACAGATTCATAGGCTTTAATTAGCCCCATCTGCCAAATTCCTCCCCCAAAATGCATTCAGGCCTCAGATCCTTTGACAAAAACAAGTCTTATTTTTAAGAACAGGAAGAGCGAGGGGGGTTTTGATGTCTTCTTACAAGAAATTTCCATCCATTGGCTTTAAATTGTACTCTTTATTTAACTTCCTGGGAAGCTGGGAGGCATTTTCTCACACTCCGAGTCATGCGTTTAGTCTAAGTAAACAGCACGCATCCTCAAACTCTCACTAGACAGAGCCACTGAAACCTTTTAGATCAAAAGGGAATGATTGGTAAATAGCTTCTCTCATTTTGAGTTCTTCTGTAGGAAATGAAAAAAGAGAGAAGTTACAGTACTAAATATTAGCATCAGATTCAAACAACTTTGCAGAGGAATAAGGATTAATATGAAACATAGGCTCTTTTAAGCCAGACCCAGGTTTTGAGGGGCCCGCTGTCATTTTGGGGGGGATAGGAGACAAACTTAACAGATACAAATTTAAGAATGAACACATTTATATAGAATGATTTATATATAATAAATCATAAAGTATAAATTTAATGAAGTTCACATTAAGTTATAAGTTTAACGACAGTGGTTTGCTTCACAACAAACTCTACCCCTCAAAATTATATAATGTTTTGATAAATAGCCTTTATATAATCTTCATTAATATTCTGTGAACACTTTTAAAACCACTTTTTAATAGGATTTTGTCTGCATACCTTTTTAAATCACTTCTTCCAAAAATATTTTATAAATTTTTGTTGATAGAAGTTATATCTGTTTTTTTTTACTCAATTAAAACAGGGTTCTTGGAGTTCCCACTGTGGTGCAGCAGGTTAAGGACCTGACAGTAGCAGTGTGGGTCACCGTGGAGGTTTGGGTTCAATCCCAGACCCAGGGCAGGGGATTAAGGATCTGGCATTGCCACACCTGAGGCGTAGGTCACAGCTGCTCAGATTCAATCCCTGGCCCGGGAACTTCCGTATGCCATGTGTGCAGCAGAAAAAAATAAAAATAAAAAAATAAAAGGAGGTTCTTGTCAACATTAATAGTTTAGAATAAGTTATTTCAGCTTCTCAACACATTATAAGTAATGTCATGTAAATTTCTAAAACTTATCAAATTTTGAGAAGTTTCTACCAAGTTTCTTTATATAGAAGCTGAACAATCTGGAAAATTTTTCCACAGACTACCTTTTGGCCCCATACATTTCAAATCTCTCGCCTCCTCCAGGATCAACATGCTGTCAGTGTCAGGCTCTGTAAAAAGTGGTCTTTTTTTTTTTTTTTTTTTTCAATCTTTTTAGGGCCACACCTGCAGCCCATGGAAGTTCCCAGGCTAGGGGTCGAATCGGAGCTACAGCTGCCGGCTTACGTCACAGCCACAGCAACCTAGGATCTGAGCTGCATCTGTGACCTACACCACAGCTTGTGGCAACACCAGGTACTTAATCCCCTGAACAAGGCCAGGGATGGAACCCGTATCCTCATGGAATCGAGTCAGGTTCTTAACCCACTGATCCTCAATGGGAACTCCTGTGTACATATTCTTATTCATGTCAAATGCTGTGAGCAGGCAGAGCAGCCAGGGGGAATGTCTCTGAGGCCCTCATACCCCAGGACAGTTATTAGCAGCTTATCTAGTTAACGTGGCTGCAGACTGCACAAATACATCTCACTGAACACAATTAACTCGGTCCACAAGTCAACTTTCCCTTAGCCCATCCCCAAACCCCATGGCCCATCCAAGGCCATCCAAGGGGCCCTGACATGGGGAGGGAGGGTTCCGAGTGGAAAGAGAGAGTCTTAACTGATTGCGGTGAATGTCTTTCGCAAGTTTTTCCAAAGCCACATGACCACCTGAATCCATTTTTGACCCTGAACCTTCCCAGAGCATTAGGAAGGACTTCGGGAAATAGAGGCGCTTAGCTCAAGCGGCCTTTGCTTCACAGTAAGAGCCACCTCTGGGCCCCCTGGCTTTTCCTGCCCTTAGACTCCCACCAACAATGAGGGGAAGTTGCATGACTGTTAAGTCACTGCCATCCTCCATGCACCCTCTAATCAGTCACCGAGGTCGTCAGTTAAATCACGGAGAGTGAAGGCGGAACTTAGGAGCCGCAGAAATCGGGCAACACGTTAGGTGATTCCAGGTGTGTTTGTTCATCTACGTGTCACGGCAACACTGACACATATTCCTCCGGCGTCCAGATTAGGAACCAGGCTCAGGATGACCCAGCAGCCGAGCAGGACCCAGGGCCAGCTCCTGAGGCCCTCGTTCTCTCAGCTTTCAGGGGCTGCCTCCTGCATCTTTCTTCCCCTCAAGTAAGAAAGTGACAGCCACTCATGACAGAAAACATATTCAGTACAGAGAAGAAGAAGGAATTTTTAGAAAAATACCTAAAGTTGTATTACCTAGATACAACCCTAGTAAGATTTTGGTACTTTCCATGTTTTATGGAACCTGGAAATTAAAAGTGTTACATTCAATAAATCTACTTTTCCTCATTTTTAAAGAAACATAGGTTCCTTGTCAAATATGAAAAGTACTGAAAGTATAAAGAAACTAAAAACTCTCTGCACTACTTTTCTAGGGCTGCCATACAGAGTACCACAAAGTGGGTGGCTTAAACACCAGGAATTTTTTTGTCTCACAGTTGTGGAAGCTCCCTGGTGGCTCAGCTGGTTGAGGATCCAGCATTGTCACTGCCTCAGCACCAGTCTGCTCCTTGATCGGGAACTTCCGCATGCCATGGGCACGGCCAAAAAAAAAGTCCAAGGTCATGGTGTTCCTCAGACTGGTCCCTTCTGAAGGCTGAGGGGGAGTCTCTTCCGGGCCTCCCCCTTGGCCTCCGGTAGCTCCCTGGTGGTCTTTGGCATCTCTTGGCTTGCAGAAGCACCACACCAATCTCTGCCTTTATTTTCACTGGGCTTTCTCCCTGTGTGGGGGTCTGTGTCCAAATTCCCCTGCTTTGAAGGACACCAATTAGAGTCCCCATTGTAGCTCAGCGGGTTACGAACCCAACTAGTATCCACAAGGATGCAGGTTCGACCCCTGGCTTCGCTCAGTGGGTTAAGGTTCCAGTGTTGCCATGAGCTTGGGGCAGCTTGGATCCCACAGTTGCTGTGGCTGTGGTGTAGGCTGACAGCTGCAGCTCCAATTCAGCCCCTAGCCCGGGAACCTCCATACACCGCAGGTGCAGCCCTGAAAAGCAAATAAATAAATAAATTTTAAAAACAAAGGACAGCCACCACATTGGGCCAGGAGCCTAGCCCACTCCGGCCGGTGCGACATCATTCTAACGTAGCTGTGTCTGCACAGACCCTATTTCCAAGGCACTGAGGTTAGGACTTTTACACAGGAATTTGTGTGATTTGGGCAGGCGGGTGTGGGGGGTACAGTTCAAGCCCTCGCACCACTTCAAAACTTATACGCCAAAGAAAACCAATGTGACCAGTTTACGACTAGGTAGTTTCTGAAAGACAGCTGCAAATGTTCTGATGCTCCTCCCATAAAAAGGGGGGGCTTTATGTCCCTTTGCTCTGAGTCTGCCAGCAACTGCTCTGCTCAGCAGTCCTCACGTTCAAGTCATCCCAGTCCAGGATGGCCAGACAGGGGGGTGGAAGCGCTTCCAGATGTTTCCAGCCCCTAGCTATCAAGTGGTCCTCAGGTTGAGTCTTACTAGCTGAGGTCACGGGCCTCGTGGAATAAAGACAAACCATCCCTACTGCACCCTCTTCCAATTCCTGACCCACACAATCTGGGAGCATGAGAAATGTTTATTATTTAAGCCACCCATTTCTGGGGGAACAGGTTAAACAGCGATAGTAACTAGAAATGTAATGATGATGATTCTTTGTCTTTTTTCTGTGCCTTTAAGAATATATCTCTTACTGAAGTCAGTCACTCACTTCCTTGATCAATAGGACATGATAAATTGTGTGTCTGATTCTGAGATTTTCTTTAGGAACTAGAAAAACAGATAAGCTACATTTCTAAACATCAGCACCGTATGTATATAATGCACCTGCCGGTCCCAACCACGGATGAGATGGCCATCGATGCTCACAAGTCCCCGATGGAAGAAGAGAGAGAGCGAAGCTTCAGGATTCGGTGGCTGCTAATACGCCGTTCACTCGTCTTGCCCGATTAAAAGTACCCCACAGGCAAACACGAGTTTTGAAGATGCAGAAAATGGGGGAGGCTCTTGGACCTGAAAATCATCATAATAAGCTGCCCTACTCAGCTCCTGTTCTGAGAAAAGGGGAGTGTTTAGTTCTTGACATTGTATCTCAACCAGGTGAACAGCTAAGTCAAGACTAACAGATGCTGGAAACCAAATCAGTTTAAGCGGATCATCAAACATGACCTTCCTTCTGAAACAGGGGGTAAAGCACGTGGGGCAAGAAATACATTTTCTCAGAAATGGGAGTTGCCTCCAAAGGATCATCTCGGGGCAGCTCTGCAGGCCAGGCTTCACCCTCAGCCCGCAGACCTGGCCAGACCACACAGAGGCCACCCCAATAGCTGCATTTTGGTCCAGAGTGAATAAGGTGGTCCCATAAATCCCTGTGGATCATAATTTCTCATTACTGGGTTTTTCATTTGGACTGCTCTTTTGTGAGTGTTTTTATTTTATTGCTTTTAAGGGCCGAACCCACAGCATATGGAAGTTCCCAGGCTAGAGGTCAAATCAGAGCTACAGCTGCCCACCTATACCAACAGCCACAGCAATGCAGGATCTGAGCCACCTCTGTGACCTACACCACAGCTCATGGCAACACCGGATCTTTAACCCACTGAGCGAGGCCAGGGATCGTACCTGCGTCCTCATGGGTCCTAGTCAGGTTCATTACTGCTGAGCCACGAAGGGCACTCCCTGCGAGTATTTTTAAACTGAGGGACAGGACGGTCTATGGTGCCAGGCTTTGCAAATCTAAAAGTAAATGCTATTGCCTTGAAAAAGAATGGACTTAGTTGAATGTGAGATTGTTCCCAATATTTTCCCCCGTAAACTCTATCAGGTGCTGTTTAATTGTTCCCTGGTCTTGGGTGTTGCAGAAAAGCCTACAGTCAGTGGGATTTTTTATTCTTGCAAGGAAATTTGCTTCTTTTTGCCCAAATGCTCCTAGAAACACTTTTCTAAATCCTTGTAAAATACAAATGTTGCCATTCATTTTTCTTAGATCATGGTGAGCCCTCTTGATCTGTATACTCAAGTACTTTATCAACTCAGGAAACCCTTGTTAGATTAGACTTTAGTTGTTACTTCTGTTGTCCCATAGGAATCTGAGCCTCAGGTTGATTTATCTGCTCTCCTGTATACCTATCATCTCCCGTGCTGGGTCGGTATTTTTAATCCTCTCCTCTAGTTCTAGAAGCATCTTTCAGGATGGTTCTTTAAATCACTGGTTTGACATTCAACATTTTCCATCACGTGGATTTGAATTCTGCTACTGCATCTTTAATCTCCTTTTAATCACTCATTTCTTGACACTCTGCCTCATATTCTCAGACACACTGAGTTCTCAGATCTTCAAAATGCCAGGCATTCTCTCACCTCCTGGGCTTCACACCATATTCTTCCCCCAGAGCCCTCCCCTGCACTTCATCCGGCAACTCCTACAATTTCACGTGATCTGAGCTGCAGCATCCTTTCACGGGGCAGCTTGCCGGGACGCCAGCATGAGTTAGGTCCTTGCCCTCCTCCTGCACCCTGCCTCTCCGTGTTATCACACACATCACACTGGACAGTAAGTTCCTGTCCCCCTGGTTAGCTCATTAGACCCATGAGGGCAAGAACCATAGCAATTTTATGCATCATCATATTCTCAGCCCACAGCACCATTCCTGGCACTCGGCAAGTACTCCACTTCCTTTCAATCACAGCTAATTATCTTCCCAGTACTCTTTTTCCTAGGGCTTCTGGCTCTTATCACAGGTAATGCCAAGGTCTTCAGGGACGTCGAACAGTCTCGCTTCTAGAGATGTCGGCCTGGCTGTCCAAACGCTTATTTCCTTTCTTCGGTTTGCCAGCGCTTCTCCCCCACCCCCTCCCCCTCTCAGACACCAGGTCAGCTGTGGAGGGAGGCGGGAGACACCAGTCTCCCAGGAAGGGGAATGAGCTCTGCCTTCGAGCTGTTTCCCTGTTGGCAGGCAGGGAACTTAACTGGTAGTGTCTCCGTCTCCTGGATTTCAGTATCACTTCAGGGCTGGAAGACAGATTCCATCCATTCAATATAAGAAAGTGTATAAAACTTGCTTCTGCTTCTGCTAAGGGAATTCAAGTCAGGGGAATTTATTTGCAGATAAAATCTCACCGATGACTAAACTTGTGTGATGAATTAATGCATATGCAGGAAAAAAGTCATGGTCCTATTTCAGATTTTTTTTGGTTAAAAGCAATTATCGCATGGGAGGATTTAAAAGAAATTAAATACATTGTACATAACTAACAAATGCACCTCATAATATCAATGATATGTGTCTTCTTAGAGTTACATAAAATAGATTTCAATTAACATATGTTACAGATTAGAAGGCCTTTTAAGAAGTCTCATTCTGAAATGTATAAAATGAAGCTTTTTAAAAAAATATATACCTATCTTTTTTGGGATAAATTTTTTTAAATTTCAGTTTCTTTAAATTAGGTACATCAATCCCTTTATCTTAACTTTTAATTCTTTTTTTTTTTGTCTTTTGTCTTTTTAGGGCCGCACCCGTGGCATGTGGAGGTTCCCAGGAGAGGGGTCTAATCAGAGATACAGCTGCCGGCCTACACCACAGCTCACGGCAACATCGGATCCTTAACCCACTGAGCGAGGCCAGGGATCGAACCGGCAACCTCATGGTTCCAAGTGAGATTCATTACCACTGTGCCATGACCGGAACTCCTTTAACTCTTTATAACATCAATTTACTGAAGGAAAAAATAATTCAAGATCATCTAAATTTTTTTAAATAAAGACTTGATGATATTAGACTGTTGCAGAACATTTGGGTTTTATTTTTTAAATCTGAAAATCAGCATTAATTGACAATGGCTTTCATAAATCTGAAATTCATAGTCTCTTCACCAAAACCAAGATAATTTATAGCATCCTACAGGATGTTGTCGCATGGATGTCCTATAACCTTTGTAATGTCAAAATGTTCCCATTAGGTGGCTGAAGAGAGTCGGAAATGAGAGATAACGACAGCAGACAGAATAAAGAGGAAAGCAGCGGTGCCCACACGGCCGTCATTCAAACTCCAGATTCCAGTGAAGCCTGCGGCCCTCCCATCCCCGCAGTGCTGCCCTTCCTGAGGTCACATGAGGTGCCCCTATAAACTTCAAAACATGCCCTTCTTGCCAAGCAAGTTCAAGCTGGGCTGGGTTTCTACCATTTGCAACGGAGAGTCTTCACTCATATAACTGCTTACTCTAATGCCAATGCTGATGGAAAGTTGGGTGTAAAGGAGGTTTATAAAAATTGTTTTAAATCTTGTATTTACATTGCATTTCCCAATTTTCTAAACACTGCTATACACGTGTCTTTGGATATGTAAGAATAATTGGGTGAGATGGGTAAAGTGGCATCTACTCTGCTATTTTAAAATAATAATGAAAGACAAAAAAAAAAAATCAATGAGACAAAGAATCATTTACATTTTGCCTGAGGTCACACAGCTAGTGAGTGCAAAACTAGAGTGGAACGGAAGTCTTCTAACTCCCAATCCAGTGCTCTGAGCCCAGAACCCTGGCCTGCTGATTCCTAGCCTGTGCTCAATGGGTCCTTTACACACGTCAAATATTCCAGAGAGGCTGGCACTTAAAAGGACCCCTTCCCACGATGTAAACAACTACCTTCTAATTGGCCTATTTTGTAAATATGATTTTTTTAAAATAGTATTTCCTTAATACAAGGTAAGCTTGTGCTACAATTATTTCACTTACTAAAAGTTCATAAAGAATTACTGACACCTTGTGGCAAAAACCTAATAATTCCGCCACCCATTTTCAGTTGAGAGACTTGTCCACTGAGCAGTTAAGACAACAGCAAAACTGCTGGAAAGAATAATCTATGGTTACACAACTAAAACTGTTTCACTTTGCCCCACGTGGGCTCAGTCCGGCCACTTCACAGAAACTGCTATTATGATCAGGTGCACAGACGACTCCACTTTGGCAAAGCCAGTGGTTACTTCTCAGTTCTCATCTTACTTGACTTCTCGTCGTATTTGACCAGGCTGACCCCACAGCTCCTCAAACTGTTGGTTTCAGCAAGACTACACAGTTTACTTTTAAAAGCTTTAAAGCCCTCTAAACTCTCATGAGGATTAAATTCATATCTGAATCTTTCCCTTGAACTCCAGCCTCACATCCCTGACCCACCAGCGGGATACCTCCCACGGATGCCCAAAGCATTTCAGAAAGAACTTGCCCCAGACAGAACTCTCAGTTTCCTACTCCTTTCACCCAGTTGGCTGCACCTCAATAAATGACTATCATGCCATTTTGCTTGTAAGTTATCTAAATTCATTATCTAAAATATCCGAAATACATTTCTCCATTTTCCCCACCATCACCCTAACTCAAGCCACACCTCTCTCATCGGCAACGCTTTCCCAACTCCTTATTTTCTTACGATCCATTCTTCACTTAGCAATGGCTGAACCTTTGTAAAAGGTAACTCAGATGTGTCATCCCCCCACCTGAGAGCTTTGAACAGCTCTCCATAATCCAAACTCCTCCACCCTCCTCCAAGGCTCTACCCTATCTGATCCTTACTCCTTCCCGTTCTCGGGAGGGACTGTGGGTCAGCTCCTCTTCTGCCTGTGCTGCTCTCCCCCAAACTGATGTGGTTTTTCTGTTGAGACTCCTGAAGGCCTATGCTTTGGAATAAGGGCAAACCAGAAAGTGATCCCAAAGTCTGAATCCTTGCTCAAAGGTCCTTTGCTCTTACCCTGTCAGCTGAAAACCACCTCTGAAGAAAGACAACATCAGCCAGTGCCTGCTCCTCTGCAATTTTTTCTATACAATGTCCAATGTTTAATCAAAAATCTTTGAGTCATCTTTCATCCTTTCTACACATATCAAACACAACTTAAATGCCACTTTCTCCTTTAGCCCATTCAGAAATTACCTCCAATTAAGTGTTCAGAACTAAAATCTTCACGCAGTGTTTTTACCTCTAGTATTTACCACACACCTTATATTAGCGTTTATACAACGCCTACATCTGCTTTAGGCCATAAGCTTCAAAGCACAGGAGGGATCTAGATCTTAATAGGATGGTTTATCACTTACTAGACACAGATCTAAAGATACTTAGGTTTTTTAATCGTCATGAAAACTCTAAGAGATAAATTCTATTACCCGCATTTTGCAGATTAGCAAGATGAAGCACAGAAACATTACCTTGCCAGAGGTTATGAGTCTAGTACACTGCAGAACTTGGATTTAAATCCAAGCATTAAGCTGAACCGAAGAATGCAAGTAACTGATCACTCACGGATGCATAAACTTCACTTACACAAAACAGTAACTTTTACACTGTTAATACTAAAACCAATGCATTTGCGTTTCTAAGGGCAGATCCACCCCATGATGCTTCATCATTCTTCAGGGCACACACAGGTGGCTTAAAAAACTCAACAAAGCGCCCACCTTTCCCAAAATGAGATGTCTGCGGGGGGCCCTCCACGCCCTGTGCGCCACAGCGCCCCCTGAAGGCCGATCAACAGAGCGGCAAGCAGAGAAGCCAGGCGGGAAATGCAGACCAGCTGCGGAGGCCGCAGCAGTTGGCCCCCAGGGCTGAAGAGGTGGCAGTGCTGGGAGGAGACAGCAGGGAAGCCCTCGTCCGGCCCTGGCACGTAACAGAGCTGAGGCCGGGTGCCATGGGTGTGAGATTGCAGGTGGACCGCCCGGCGTAGAGGCGCGGCGGCAGTGGAGGGGTTAACAATTGAGGACGGCCCTCAAGGAATTCGGCCTGGGACACGGCGCCGACACTGGCCCAGCAAACCCACACTCAAAAGCCGGGCCAGGGGGCCACCATGCCCATTCTCACTCATGAGCAGGCGTATCTGCAAGGGAGGCGCGGATGGGCGGAGTCCAAAACCGGAAGTGCCCCAGAGCCCGGGCCTTCTCGCGAAACCCGCCAGCCGGAACTGCCCGGAAGTCCCGCCCCCAGACGGAACGTTGGGTTGCTTGGCAACCGGTGGAGGCGCCGCGGGCGGGCTCTGTGCTGCCTGGAGTAAGCAGAACGTAGCTCCCACCTCCTGCGCTGGCAGCCTCCCGTCCCGCCCGCCTCCTTTCTTGCCGCTTCACCTTGCGTCGCGGAGTCCCTGCCCTTGGCACTACGTGCACCTCGCCGGCTCCCACGACACTTTAGTGCCCACCTGCTTCGAAGCCAAGCTTCACCGAAAGCGAAGCGGTCCGACCCCGGACGTGGCCTCCGCGTTGACGGACCGCGCCTCTCCGGCCATGGCCACCTATACCTACACCAGCCGGCCCCGGGCCCTGCCCTGCCAGCGTCGCCGTTACCGGGACAACCTGATGCAACCGTGAGTGAGCAAACCAGCCCAAGTGGTCGACACTCCCCAACCCCCATCCTGGGGCCGCGGGTTCCTGCCCCTTAGCCCTGGGAAAACCTGCCTCTGCTGCTTTCCTTCCTCTGCATTCTGCGAAATAAAATTTCTCCCTAAAGGACTTTACTGTGGTGTGGAGGAATGAAGCAAGAAAGGGCATTAGTTAACTTTCAGTGGTACTGATGCTGGCATGATCGATAACATGTACAGGGAACCGACTTATTTTCACTAACTTTGAGTCAACTGGTGTTTATTGTTTCCCCTTCTAGGAGCATTTGCATACACTTTCTTAGTCCCCAGTGCTGTAAAGTTGGTTGTATAACTCCATTATGCACGGGGAAACTGAGGGACAAAGGTGTCACACACCAAAAGGGGAGCCAAGCGGTTACCATACAGTCTTTGGACAGGAATCAGGTTTAGGCCCCCAATTTGTGCTTTTACTTTCATGAGTGTTTGCAAATATTCAAATATCCGTATTTGTTTGTTTATTTTAGGGTCGCACCCGTGGCTTATGGAATTTCCCAAGCTAAGGGTCGCGTCAGAGCTGCAGCTGCCGGCATACAGCACCAGCCACAGCTGCTACCTATACTGCAGCTTGTGGACACTCCGAATCCTTAACCCATTGATCAAGGCCAGGGATGGAACCCACATCCTTATGGATACTAGTTAGGTTCTTAACCCACTGAGCCACAATGGGAACTTCTACATTAAAAAAAAAAAAATTTTTTTTTTCTTTTATGTCTGCCCCACAGCCAGGGATCAGATTTGAGCCACAGTGCTGACCTACCCTGCAGCTGTGGCAATGCTGGATCCTTAACGCACTGTGCAGGGCTGGGGATTGAACCCGGAAAGTCCCTGAGCCCCAGAGATGCCACCAATCCTATTGCGCCACAGTAGGAACTCCCAAATATCTGTATTTAGAAAGAACCTTAAATGTCATGGTTCTTTTAAAATTCTTTCCATAAGCCTCACATTTTGGAATCAGCAGAACTTTCCAAGAACACGGGCTCCATGGAAGTAGGAACCTTTGTGACTTTTACCCCCTCAAGACCGTGCCTGACGTAGCCCTCAGCCCACATTGTTGAATCACTGGTTGAACATGAGCAGTGTAGCTCTCGACACTTATTCAGTCTAAATTCATAATTATATTATCCTGACAATAAAGACTTTTTTTAAGATAAGGAATGTCTATTGCTTTAAGAAGGCCAAAATAGAAAATTTTAATTTTAATTATTTATGTTTTAAAAGGATTTGATTTTAAAAGGGATTCCTTTCAGAAATAGTTTTTGGTGCCTTGAAGTCGTTTCTTGCAAATCATTCCTATTAAATCACAGCAACAGGTGAAATAAGAATCAGTGGTGGTTCATTAAGCACAGTTGTAAGAGTTAGTTGATTGGTATATTGAAATAATCTGTTGATTCAAGCCTTTAGAAGGGGTTCTTTTGTATGTGTGTCTATTTGATTTTTCAGTTTAAAGTTGTCCTTACTGGTGATTTTCAACTTATAGAAGTAATATATACTTGTTGAAGAAAATGAAAAATACAAAATAAGGATGAATAAAGGCAAAGGTAATTATCTCCCACCCACCTCTACTTCCACTTCCCTATTGTAACCAGATTTAACAATCTTATATTATTCTTCCATACCTCCTTCCTGGTACACATATATATGAGCCTATGTACATATGTACAGAAGGGTTATTTCCAAAATAGAACCATTCTACACATATTAGTCTGCAGTTGGTTACCCCCCCATTTTATAAGCTTTAATTTTTTTCCCCTCACTTATTTATGTGTACATGCAAATTACAGACCTAATTTTTTTCGTAAATGGACTTATCATCATTATTCTTATTGTGGGTACAGCCTTATTCCCCAGCCCCTTCCTTTGCAAACCTACTCTCCCTCTCCTGCCTCAAAACCATGTTAATGACTTTGGATGAATACTTTTGTACTTTTCTCCCTGCTTGAATATTTATGTGCAAGGATATGCTGTATACACACCTGCTAGGCCTTTGTCTGTTTCATAGCAATGGTAACATGTTATACACAATTCTCAGCCTCTTCCTTTTCTTACTTAATTTTTATGGAAAGTCCTCTAATTATTTTTAATAGGAGCATGATATCATCTGGTAGCATATGTTATTAAAATTTTATACCATTGATACTCAGTTTGCTTCAAGTTTTTAACCACAAAGGAGGTTTCAAAAAACAGCCTTATGTACTGGCCTTTCTATTTCTATGAGGCAGATTGCCAGGGTGGGATTAAGTCATGTATATTTTTAATACAGACAAATAGACAAAATATCTCTCCTCCAGGAATGTTTTAAACATATCCTTTTCCCCACATCTTCTCCAGCAATAGGTGTTAAGTTTTTTTTTTTTTTTCTTCTTTTTGTCTTTTGGTAGCATAAAAACAAAAAATTTATCCTATTACTTTTAATTAGCTCTAGGAGGTTTATTTTTTAATTTTTTTAATGATTTTTATTTTTTTCCATTATAGTCGGCTTACAGTGTTCTGTCAATTTTCTACTGTACAGCAGAGTGACCCAGTGATACATATATATACATTCTTTGTCTCACATTATCCTCCATCATGTTCCATCACAAGTGACTAGATATAGTTCCTTGTGCTGTACAGCAGGATCTCATTGCTTCTCCACTCCAAATGCAGTACTTTGCATCTATTAATCCCAGACTCCCAGGCCATCCCACTCCCTCCCCCTCAGCAACCACAAGTCTGTTCTCCAAGTCCTTGAGTTTCTTGTCTATGGAAAGGTTTATTTGTGCCGCACATTAGATTCCAGATATAAGTGACATCATATATTAGTCTTTCTCTTTCTGACTTCACTTAGTATGAGAGGCTCCAGTTGCATCCATGTTGCTGCAAATGGCATATTTTGTTCTTTTTTATGGCTGAGTAATCTTATATTGTGTATATATACCATATCTTCGCAGACGAGTGTTCTGAATTAAAGGTAAAATAAAATTGGGAATTTTAGGTATATGGAGAAAAATGGATGAGGTGAACAGAGGACAAGAGAAGACTGAATCAGGAGCACATCCTCCAGTCGGGGAGCTAGCAGACCCAGGCTGAGGAAGTGGAGTCAGAGAAAGAGCAGAAAAGCATTTGGAATAATATCGTGGCATCATGGAGGCCCCAGCTAGAAAGTGCTTCAGTGGGGGAGTGTCTGCTGAGCTGAACTCTACCCAGGGGTCAGGTAATTTGAACAGTGAGGCATATCTGGGTTTTAGGCAGTATTAGATGTCAGGCTATCTGGTGGTGGCTTCAATATATGATAAATACGTACTTCGCTACCCCTCACAGCGTCATTTCTAACAGAGTACTCTTATTGGTGTAGGTCAGTATTTGGTTTTGTAGCCACAAATCAGATATCATTTAAAGAATTCTGAACAAAAATATCAACTGTACATATTCTACTATTGATCATTCTGATCTCTGAAATTAAAATTTATTAACATTTAAAACAATATCATTTTGGAGTTCCCATCATGGCTCAGCGGAAACGAATCCAACTAGGAACCATGAGGTCATGGGTTCGATCCTTAGCCTCTCTCAGTGAATTAAGGATCCGGCATTGCTGTGAGCTGTGGTGTAGGTTGCAGATGTGGCTCGCATGTCAGCAGCTGTAGCTCCAATTAGACCCCTAGCCTGGGAACCTCCATGTGCCTCAGGTGCAGCCCTAAAAAAAAAAATCATTTAAAACAATGTCACTTAAAAATGTTTTCGAGCTTAAAGAACAATAAGAAATTTAACTTATTTTGGAAGCCTGATTCTATTAATGTAACTTTTTTTTTTTTTTTTTTTTTTTTTTTTGTCTTTTTGCTATTTCTTGGGCCGCTCCCACGGCATATGGAGTTTCCCAGGCTAGGGGTTGAATCGGAGCTGTAGCCACCGGCCTACGCCAGAGCCACAGCAACGTGGGATCCGAGCCGCGTCTGCGACCTACACCAGAGCTCACGGCAACGCCGGATCGTTAACCCACTGAGCAAGGGCAGGGATCGAATCTGCAACCTCATGGTTCCTAGTCGGATTCGTTAACCACTGCGCCACGACGGGAACTCCAATGTAACTTTTTAATTCCTTTTTCTTTTTCTTTTTATGGCCATACCTGAGGCATATGGAAGTTCCCAGGCTAGGAGTCAAATAGAACTGCAGCTGCTGGCTTACACCACAGCCACAGCAACATGGGATCTGAGCCGCATCTGCAGTCTTTGCCACAGCTTACAGCAGTGCTGGATCCTTAACCCACAGAGCAAGGCCAGGGACAGAACCTGCATCCTCCGGGAGACTGTGTCGCGGGTCCTTGACCTGCTGAGCCACAACGGAAACGCCTACATTTTAATTCTTGATTCGTAATTTTTTTAGTCCTTTAGGGCAGGCCTTTCTTCATTTGGGCTGTTTTCACGTTTGTTAAGTAGTCTAAGATTTCCAGCCTAAATCCAGCTCTGACTCTCACCAGCTGGGTCATCTCCGGCAGGCTCCTTTCTGAGTCTGCTTCCTCTTCAGTCGAATGGCAACCATTGTTCCCAACCTGAAGCTTATTGTGAGCTGTAAATAATATGATGTCTTGTCTCCTAAAATGGACTGTCCTAAAAAAAAAAAAAAATCCGTTTTCTTGAAATATTTTCATCTTAGTCTAAGTGGCACAGTGAGTTAGGGACGTGGCATTGTCACTTCAGTGGCTGAGGTTGCTGCTGTGGTGAGGGTTCGATCACTGGCCCAGGAACGTCCACGTGCTGTGGGCGTGGCCAAAAAACCTTTTTCATCGTAGTTCACATCCTGTTAAAAGTGAGTTGACTTCATAGATCCCCACACTCTCTTACAATTGTTATTTAGAGATTTTTTTTTTTCCATAGAGCTGAAGAACCTGTTCGTTATGGAAACATAATGTACGACAGGAGGGTGATCCGGGGCAACACTTACGCGCTACAGGCGGAACCGCCGGTGAGTGCAGCGCAGCGGTCTCACCCAGGGCACTCCAGACCACCTGTGGCGAAGGACCAGTTTGTTTCTTTCTTTTAATTTCTGGTCCGTCACACACCAGAATGTTTATAAAATAAAACAAAGATGGATTACTAGAAAAATGAAAGAAAAAAAAAAAGACCTGCACAACATAAGCCAGATGGTGGTTCCCGGGGCCGGAGGGGTGGGGGGATAAGGGGTTATTATTTCATGGATACAGAGTGTAGTCTGCAGGATGAACGCGTCCTGGAGGTGGATGGCGGGGATGGCTGCACCTGCGAATGTGGTCAAGGCCACTGAATGGTGCACTCACACATGGTTAAGGTGGTAAATTTTATGTGTGTTTTACCGCAATTAAAAGTACTTTAAAAAATACAAGCCCCAGTTTTTGTTTTATTATGTTAACAGAACTGAGGAAAACTATTGCAAAAGTTCCGAAACATTAGCTCTCAGTTTCTGTAATTGAGCTGTCACGGACCAGTTCAGACCGTCCATGGACAGCGTGAGTCTGAGGACCACACCTGGAGGAGCACGGGTCGAATAGGTTTCGGGTTGTTTAAGTTATCTCATACTCCGGTACTGTTAGCATTATTTAAGTAGAAAGTCTGATTTATGCTTCTTTTCTTTAGTTTACTCAACAAATACTTACTGAGTCGAAAATCCTGTGCCGGGCACTTGCATACAGAGATGAGTGAGAACTAGTCCGCTATGAAGAGTGATGATTCCTTGGCGCAGAAGTGAAATATAGTTAGTTTGTAAACACTATGTGACAAATACATGCCCAATTCCACATGGTGACATTTGGGATATTGGACCTTCTGAATCAGTGTACATCAAAATTACCTAGAAAACTCATTAAAAATATATATGCTTCAGCCATACCGTGGATCTAATGCGTTAGAGCTCCCAAAGGTTGGACACGGGGATATGTAGTATTAAGTACTTCTCCAGGCAGCCTGCTACAGCTTGCTCAGGCACCAGCATGTAGAAACAGTGACTGCACGCTTTCTTATGGCGGTAACAGTGAATGCTGGCAGACCTCAGAGCAGAGGGGAGAATTGTTGCTTTTTAGTCCTTTTTCAGAAATTAATATTGCGATGATTTCATCTCCCTTTTTTTTTTAGTTCTTCAGTCAGTTAATCAGCACCTTCCCTTAAAGGTCTGTGCCGAGACTTCAGTTCCAGACAAGCAGGAATTCCCCATTTCCTTCCTGTTCCTCCTCTTACAACTGAAAGTCCCTGGACGTAGCACCACAAACAGATACAGGAAAATTCCCAAAGGTGGCGAGCAGGAAGTAGAAAGGCCAGGGACCTCAGGATTTGAACGCATGGAAGTGATCGGTTCCCTGGCATTCTTTTTGCCTCTCAGGTATCCCAGAGTGCCAGAGAAGGCTTCAGCCTGGAACCACAAAACGCCCTAAGAAAAGCCTGCTCCCTCTATCCAAAGACAGAGGGTGGGTTCGTAGAACAGAAACCTTTTACCATACTACCCCTTCCCCAGCCAGATGCCAGGAGGAAAACTGCCCTGCCCCTCCCCCTGGCATCATCGAGGCTAGAGAGCTGGACCTCTGTCTCCACATGGCAGCAGCAGGACAGATCAGCCCTCCGATTCATCCACTGGGGTGGTGTTGGCACAGAGCAGGAAGCCAACGTGCTGTCCTCACTCAGGGCAGTGAGGTGGTAAGAGATGGTATAAGCAGATCTTTCCTAGAAAAGTGGGGTGGCATTAGCAGAGCTGGGAAGGAGCTGAATTCTTGACTATCTGGCAGCAACAGGAGGAACAAGGTGAAGTGAGGCGGTGCTAGTCAGAGCTCAGCCCCCCGATACCCCAGCTCTAGAGTCAGCAGCACCAGTGTCAGCATAGTGATGCTCCCACCCCCACCCCCCGGCACCGGAAAGATGCTACAAGTTGCCCTTGCCCCCATTTTTCAGTGCCTCGTGTCCATGGGACCCAG
Source organism: Sus scrofa (assembly GCF_054392235.1). NCBI lineage: Eukaryota > Metazoa > Chordata > Mammalia > Artiodactyla > Suidae > Sus > Sus scrofa. The sequence continues at coordinate 8,278,773 of NC_139383.1, forward strand.
TAGGATAGTGAACTTCCGTCTCCACCCGTGCCTGCACACTAAAGCAAAAGGAGTGACTTCCTGCCAAAAAGATCAAGATCCAAAGTCTCAGAACATAATACTCAGGATGTCTGGAATACAGTGTAAAATTCACTCAAATCATACCAGAAACCAGGGCAGGCACAACCTGAGTGAGAAAACCAGTCAAGGAGTTCTCGTCTTGGCTCAGTGGTTAACAAACCTGACTAGCATCCTCAAGGACTTGGGTTCAATCCCTGGCCTCGCTCATTGGGTTAAGAATCTGGCGTGGCTGTGGCTGTGGTGCAGGCTGGCAGCTGTAGCTCCGATTTGACCCCTAGCCAGGACCCGCCACATGCCAAAGATGTGGCCCTAAAAAGCAAAAAAGAAAAAAAAAATCGGTCAAGAGATGACACCAAGAGCCAAGATGACCCAGACAGAGGAATAACCTGACAAGAACTTTGAAGCAGTACTCATAAAAATGTTTCAATCAAAAATGAAAAATTAGGAACATTACTGAAACAAATGGAAAAGATAGAAAATCTTTGCAAAGAAGTAGGAGATACAAAAATGAACCAAATGGGGAGTTCCCCTCGTGGTGCAGTGGAAATGAATCCGACAAGGAACCATGAGGTTGCAGGTTCGATCCCTGGCCTTGTTCAGTGGGTTAAGGATCCCGCGTTGCCGTGAGCTGTGGTGTAGGTTGCAGACGTGGCTCGGATCCAGTGTTGCTGTAGCTGTGGTGTAGGCCGGTGGCTACAGCTCCGATTCGACCCCTAGTCTGGGAACCTCCATATGCCGCCGGTGCAGCCCTAAAAGGACAAAAGACCAAAAAAAAAAAAAAAAAGAACCAAATGGAAAATACAGAACTGAAAATTCTAGTAACCTAAATAAAAACTCAAAGATGGACTCATCGGAGATGACATAGAAAACAATCAATGAATACAAAAATAAATCAATGGAATTACCTGGTCTGAAGAACAGAAAGAAAGTAGACCACCCCCCAAAAAAAAAATTACTCAAAAAGCTGAGAAACAGTAATGAAGTTCATTACTGAATGAATTCATGAATGAATGAAAACAGTATCTAAATTCATGTCAGCCAAGTCTCAGGAGAGAAGAAAAAGCGTGAGATTGAAACAATATTTATACTTGAAGAAACAGTGTTGTAAATCCCACAAATTTGACCAAAGTCATAAACCTACAAAATTCATACCAAGACACATCAAAAACTTGTGAAAACAAAAAAATCTTGAAACCAGCTAGAGTGAGAATTGGCTTTTTGAAAAATTAATAAAATTGCTAAACCTCTAGCAAGACTATCAAAAACAGAAGCAAACATCAAATATCAGGAGTGAGCATCAGGGGCTATGACTGCAGATACTGCAGCCATTAAAAGATTGCGAGGATGATAACGGAACACTGCAGATGACTCTACACAGGTCAGTCCAACAACGCAGATGAGATGGACCAATTCCAGACTCTGCAGACGACCCAAATTTACTTTTAACACGAAGTTAACTTCCCCAAAGTGATCTCCAGGCCCACATGGTTTCCCTGGAGAATTCTGCCAGTGAAATTAAAAATAATTAGCATCAGGAGTTCTTTTGTGGCACAGTGGGTTAAGGAGGAGTGTTGCCACTGCTGTGGCATGGTCCGTCCCAGGCCCGGGAACTTCCACGTGCCGTAGGCACAGCCAAAAAAAAAAAAAAAAAAGCATCAATTCTACCCCAATCTCTTTCAGAAAATAAAAGAGGAAGGGATACTTGCCAACATTTTATGAAGCTAGCATTACCCTGATGCCCAAATCAGGCAAATATAATAAAAACAAAGAAAACTATAGACCAATAACTATCATGATTGTAGATACAAAAAATCCTCATCAAGGAGCTCCCGCCGTGGCGCAGTGGGATCGGCAGCGTCTTGGGAATGCTGGGACACGGGCTAGATCCCTGGCCCAGTACAGTCAGTTAAGGATCCGGTGTTGCTACAGCTGCAGCTCGGATTTGATCCCTTGCATGGGAGTTCCATGTGCTTCTGGGCAGCCAAAAACAAATAAACAAACCAACAAATCCTTACCAAAATATTAGCCAGTAGATCCATCAATATATAAAGTTGTGACCAAGCAGGATTTGTTCCAAGAATGCAAGTGTGTTCCAACATTTGTAAATCAGTATAACCCACCACATCAGCAGGTTAAAGAAGGAGAGCCTGTCGTGGCTCAGCAGTAATGACCCCAACTAGTATCCATGAGAATGCAGGTTCTGTCCCTGGCCCTGTTCAGTGGGTTAAGGATCCAGCATTGCTGGGAGCTGTGGTGTAGGTCGCAGGTGCAGCTTGGATCTGACATTGCCGTGTGGGCATTTGCAATTCTAATTCAACAGCTAGCCTGGGAACTTACCTATGCCTCTGGTGCATCCCTAAAAAGACCAAAAAAAAAAAAAGAGAAAAAAAAGAAATTCTGTGATCATACTCATTGAAGAAGAAAAATGTTTAACAGAATTCAACACTCATTTGTAGTAAACACAGCCTCAGCTTGATGAAAAGCATCCATAAAATATCTACAACTAATATCATACTTAAAGGTGAAGGAATGAATGCTTTCCCCTTAAGACATTGAACAAGGCAAGAGTATTTATCCTCACCACTCATAATGCCGGAAGTTCTAGCCGGTGCTAGATCCAGGTCAGAAGTAAAGCTATCCCTGGAGTTCCCGTTGTGGTGCAGCAGAAATGAATCCACCTGGGAACCATGAGGTTGCCAGTTCGATCCCTGGCCTCGCTCAGTGGGTTAAGGATCCTGCATTGCTGTGGCTGTGGTGTAGGCCGGCAGCTGTAGCTCTGATTTGACCCCTAGCCTAGGAACCTCCATATGCCACAGATGCGGCCCTAAAAAGCAAAATAATAATAATGAATTTTAAAAGAAGTAAAGCTATCCCTAATTGCAGATAATATGATTATGACATTAAGCCAGGAATACGTGAGTATAAATCTGTTAAAACATGTGCAGGGTCTATAAAATAAACATTATCAAATGCTGATGAGTCAAAGACAATTTAAAGACTTGGAAACTCATGGAAAGTCATACCGTGTGCGTGAATGGGAAGACTCAGCATAGTGAAGATGTTAATTCTCCCAAGTTGGTTTATAACACAGTTCCTATCAAAATTCCGGCAAGAGTCGTGCAGCTCTGGATAAGCTTAGTCTAAAACTTGACCTGGAAAAGCAAGGAACTAAAACAGTTAAAACCATTTTGAGAAAGAAGCGTAAAGTGAGAGGAATCACTTTACTCAGTGTTAGAATTCACTGTGTGTGAAATCAGTAATTGTATCAAGACAGGGTGGTATTGGCAGAGGTATAGAGACATAGACAAGTGAGAAACTTTACATTTAAACTTTTAGGGGAAAACCTTCAGCATCTAGGGCTACTCAGAGTTCTTATATGTGCCAGCCAAGGCACAGTCTATAGAAGAAAAACAGGAAGAATTGGACTCCATCAAAATTAGAAACGTTCGTGTTGTGGAAAACTCTTATAAGAGGGTGAAAAAACAAGCTACAAGCTGGAAGAAAATATTTGCAAACCAAATACCTGACAAAGGTCTTATATTTGGGATATATATTAAAGAACGCTCAAAACTCAAAAGTTAAACTTATTAAAAAATGGAAAATGGTCAAAAGTCGTGAACAGATATTTCATCAAAGGAGAAAATGGATGGCAAATTTAAAAATGTCAGCATTGGAGTTCCCATCATGACGCAGTGGTTAACGAATCCGACTAGGAACCAAGAGGTTGCGGGTTTGGTCCCTGCCCTTGCTCAGTGGGTTAAGGATCCGGCGTTGCCGTGAGCTGTGGTGTAGGTTGCAGACGCGGCTCGGATCCCGTGTTGCTGTGGCTCTGGCGTAGGCCGGCGGCTACAGCTCCGATTCGGCCCCTAGCCTGGGAACCTCCATATGCCTCGGGAGCGGCCCAAGAAATAGCTAAAAAGACAAAAAATAAAAATAAAAAAATAAAAATAAAAATGTCAGTATTATTAACGATTGGGAAATACAAATTAAAACCACAGTGATGTAACTACACACCTGTTGGACAAGGTAAAATTTTAAAAGAAGTGCCTGTGAGGAGTGGAGCACCTGGAACTCCGCCACATTGCAGATGTGAGAGTAAAATGGTAATCGACCCTGGAAAATTGTTCAGTGGCTGCTTATAAAAACTATCAAGCACTTACCATTCAAGTCCACAATTGTACTCTTAGACATTTATCCAAGAGAAATGGGAACTTGTGTTTACGTATTAACCTGTACACGGATGAATGTTCATTAGAGCCGGATGTAAATGGTTAAACAAGCCTGGTTCATCCCTGCCATCAGGTACGGCTAACAAAAAGGAACCAACTATTGATAAATGCAGCAACCTGGGTAGGCCTCAAGGACATTATGCTTAGGGAAAAAAAAGCCAACCTCAAAAGGTTACATACAGAATGATTCTTTGTATATAACAGTCTTTAGAAAAGATAAAGCTTTAGAGATAGGAACTGATCAGTCGTCAGGGCGCAGGAATGAAGGTGGGACTTATATAGAATATAAATATAGAGTAATGCACAGGGGCTCCTTTGGGATGAGGTGGGTCTCTGATGTGGTGGTTACACAAATCTATACGTAGGGTAAAATCACATGGACCTGGGTACACAGACAAAAACAAATCAGTGCATGTAAAAATTGTGAAAAATGAGTAAGATCCACTAGTATTTTATAAATGTTAATTTCCTGATTTTTATATTCTATTATAATTGTATAAAATATCACCATTGAAAGAAGCTGGATAAAGCATATGTACTCTATGTACTGTTTTTGCAGCCTTCTGTGAATTATTTCAAAGTAACACATTTCTAAAAAGAAATAACTAGATCTTGAAACAGGTAAGTTGGGCAATGCATTTCTAAACTGAACTTGTTGCATTTTTGTTATCATAAATCTTTCAAGGCTGACGTTTATAATTCTGTTCCATAAAAAGATGGAAATAAATCAAGCATGGTTATTTATAATATTTACAGTAATGTAGAATATATACTTTATACACAGGAAAAAACTTCCATTGAACAATCCCAAAGTGATATTAGTAATTGTATTAGAAAAACAAAACTGGAGATGATATATCTTTTCTTTTTGGAAATGTGGTTATGTTATTTTATAATAAAAGGAACTGATAACTATATAGGGGAAGAACTAGTCTATGACAGGTGTTGTGTTAGGCTTGTTACATTATCATCTAATTTGTTCCTTATAAAAAACCTACATAGATGGTATTCTCATCATACAGAAAACTGAATATCTGAAAATGTGGTTTTAGTCCAGGTTTTACTGATCCTGGTAATTAATAAATTAAAGAGTTGAGGAGTTCCCGCTGTGGCACAACGGGATCGCGGTGTCTCTGCAACACCAAGACACATGTTCGATATGCGCCCAGCACAGTGGTTAGAGTCTGGCGAACTCCATATGCTGCAGGGCAGCCAAAAAAGACAAAATTAATTAAAGAGTTGGAATTTAAGCTTCAGAACCAATGTTCTCCTTTCCACTCTATAATGCAGATGTGGGGAAAGTTTACGCTAGGTAATGTTTAATTAGGAAAACGGTGTAAAATGTATGGTATCACAACGTCAAAAAAACCTGTTTTTGTTTTGTTTTGTTTGCTTTTTAGGGCTGCACTTGCAGCATATGGAGGTTCCCGGGCTAGGGGTCCAATTGGAGCTGTAGCTGCCGGCCTAAACCACAGCCATAGCAACTCTGGATCCGAGCCACATCTGCAACCTACACCACAGCCCATGGCAACACCAGATCCTCCCACTGAGCAAGGCCAGGGATCGAACCTACGTCTTCATGTATGCTAGTCAGATTCATTAACCGCTGAGCCACGATGGGAACTCCATAACCTGTATATGTTACAGGAGCCATTGTATTGGCGATATGGGATTATAGGTAATTTTCTTTTTTCTTTTTAAAAAACTATAATGTTTCAATAACAGTATTTTTAGAATTCTAATTTAAAATATTAATGCTTCCATGCAAATTACTTTTATATTTCTCCTTTTCTTTTTATATTTACCTTGGGATAAGACAGGTTAGCTAGAGAAAAGGACTATGAAATGAGATGCAGATATGAAATCAAGGACCTTAAAATGTTGCAGAACTACTGTGAATATTTTTAATCCCTTACCACTTGGACAGGCTTTGTTTGAACTGAGAGTATTTTCTCTGTGAGCCAGTGGATTTTTTAAGGAAACTCTGTCCAAAGGAAATTCAGATTTAAAAAAATTCTCGTGCTTTTCAGTTTCTTAACTGCACATTAAAATGTATGTGACTGAATGATTGTATCAATTTACTGGGCACTGGAGGAAGTCATGGTAAAAATCCTTGAATGAGCAAAAAACAAGGTTTTAGACTGGTTTCTGCACCCATTTTATGCCAGTTAACAGTCACACTTTGAAGTTGCTTTCTTTTTTTCTTTTTCTTGTCTTTTTAGGGCCGTACTCACTGCATATGGAGGTTCCCAGGCCAGGGATCTTATCGGAGCTGTTGCTGCCAGCCTACGCCACTGCCACAGCAATGCCAGATCCGAGCCACGTCTGCAACCTACACCACAGCTCATGGCAACACCAGATCCTTAACCCACTGAGCAAGGCCAGGGATCAAACCTGCAACCTCATTGTTCCTAGTCGGATTCGTTAACCACTGAGCCATGATGGGAACTCCCTGCAGTTGCTTTCTATGTGTTGTCAGATACCTTTGTAATGACCTGACAAAGTTCAAACAAATTTTTAATCATCAAGTCGCTGATAATCAGGAAGCATTATATGACAGATGCTTGCTCACTATCCCGGATTCAGTTTGGGAACAGCAGATCTATATACTTTAGAAATATTTCGTAAATTTCACAAGCCTTTTCTGTCCCCCAGCCTGGGCAGCCCGATCCTGCCGAGATTCAGAGGCGGCAGCAGGCTAAGAGGAGGGCCTTGGCCAAAAGGCGAGCCCAGGAGCAGCTCCGGCCCCGAACGCCTGAGCCCGTGGAGGGCAGAAAGCACGTGGATGTGCAGACAGGTGCGTGGGCTGCTGTCGGCCTGGTGGCTCGGGGGTGCTCGGATCTCCAAGTCGGATCATTTTACTTCTCCATTTTGTTATTTATGTATGGGTTATGCTGCCTGGTACTTCCCTAGTACATGGCAGGAGAGGTCCATGCATTAAACAAACTCACAGGCTCTATATTGTAACCATGTTGGGTATGGCTGAAAGTGGGCGAGGGGTTGTTTTTTTAATGTATTACCAAATTAATTCTCTATTAGCCCTGTTCTGGGGTGATTCCTTTTTTCTTTTTATAGCCCAACATGAATCGCTGAACAGGAGGGAGAGCAATCTGGTTTTATTTTGGTGTTGTATTTGTCTTTGGAGAGGAGTAAACCCACTTAGATCTGAGTCCCCACCTCTCTCACCTCAGCCTCTTTTGCTCTCTCCTCGTGTTCTCCATTCACGTTGCATATTCCCCAGGGCCTCATGGGCTCTCCTAGGCCAGTGTCAGGCTTGTCCTACCTGTCTGGCTGTTGTCAGCTCTGGAGGCTTACCTGGACCTATAGGGTCTAGCTGTGTTGTTGACAGAATATTGATAGTCAGTCCATACTTGGTGGTTTCCTTGGATCAGTGTAGCTACTCTGGATTCACCTTGCACCCTGCCAAGATGGCGAGAGGATTCATCAGAGATACTTCTGGATGGCAAGGACAGAAGGAAGAGAACCAAACCATGCTTTTTCCCTACCCTGAGTAGATGGATTGTTAATTTTCCATGCCTTGTTATGCTTTGTATTTTATAGACATTTTTGGTTTCATGTGCTTTTTTAGTTTCCTTTTCAAATACAAAGTTCAGTCCTTTCTCAACATTTAGTAAATGTTCTAGCCTGACTGACTCTGTGGTCTTCAAAATGTATAAAATACTTAGTGCATTTTGTGAATTGAACCCCACATTTGAGCACTTTTTTTTTCTTTTTTGGGGCTGCACCTGCAGCAAATGGAAGTTTCCAGGCTAGGGGTGAAATCAGAACTGCAGGTACTGGCCTACACCACAGTCACAGCAATGTGGGGGATCCAGGCTGTGTCTGTGACCTATACCACAGCTCACGACAGTGCCAGATCCTTAACCCACTGAATGAGGTCAGGGATCAAACCCACATCCTCATGGATACTAGTTGGGTTTGTAACTCACTGAGCCACAACGGGAACTCCCATTTGAGCATTTGTATTCTAAGACTTATTTCCTGATCCATTCAGTTCTGTTTTGAAAGAACTATAGCTTCGAATACACATATGTATTTGAAATAGACCAGAATTTCAAACTCAATGTATATGGTGTTCTCTTAGAATTATACCTTGAAGAAATTGCTGACCGCATAATAGAAGTTGATATGGAATGCCAAACAGATGCATTTTTGGACAGACCACCAACACCACTTTTTATTCCTGCCAAAACTGGCAAAGATGTGGCCACCCAAATACTAGAAGGAGAGGTATAGTACATTATTCAGATTCCCCTCTATGCTCTTTATAAATAGTTAAGGCCTAGCATGAGTACAGACCGTCTCACAGTCAGGAAGATTCTACTTACTTCATTTCCTTATAGATTTCTCTACAGCAGTTTTATCCTGAGCCGCTGCCCAGAAATGTTTTTAAATACCATGTTTTCCCCTCTTTGCTGATCACAAATAAAAATTATTAGAAATGTTTTAGAATATTTACATATTAATTTTTGTGTGTTTTCATACTTGCTAAATATGTGAATATAAGGTAGATTTGCACCATAAGGAAAATAATATCTCTGGTATAAAAAGTTCCACTATTAGTTGCTTGTAGATTACATAACTTTTATGAAGATAATCTCTTTATATTAGAAGAAAATTCTAAAATAACCATATTATCATATGAGTATGGAATGCAAAATAGGCCAATTTATGAAATTGAGGAAGAGAAAACAGTGCTTATGTGCATAATGATTTAAGTGAGATTTAAGATTCGAAGGAATTTGAAAGAACTGTCATTGAAATTGAGAAATAAGTCTTCATAGGCTACATAGAGGAGTATAGTCGTCTCTAAATCCTAGAGCTGAATCACCAAAATATCCATTATTTTTGTTCTTTTGTCCTTCAAACTGCTATCAAAAACAGGAAAAATTGAGGAGAAAAGTCAGAATGAGAAAGACAAAGATCTTGGAGTTCCCATTGTGGCTCAGTGGAACGACTCTGACTAGGAACCATGAGGTTGCGGGTTCGGTCCCTGGCCTTGCTCAGTAGGTTAAGGCTCTGGCATTGCCGTGAGCTGTGGTGGAGGTCACAGACGCGGCTCAGATCTAGCGTTGCTGTGGCTGTGGTGTAGGCTGGCAGCTGTAGTTCCGATTAGATCCCTAGCCTGGGAACCTCCATGTGCCTCAGGTGTGGCCCTAAAAAGCCAAAAAAAAAAAAAAAAAAAAGACAAAGATCTTTCCCTTGGGTTTCGCGGTTTGATCTAAAAACTGTTGAGTACCCGGTTCATTCTGATGATTGCATAGGTCTTTTTATAACTTTGATTCAGTCTATTTTTGCCTCTAAAGAGCCTCTGTGCCTTTCAGGGCAATTCTGAGGACTAGAAACCATGAATAAAGCACCAGCCTGGTGCCTGGCACACGGAAGACACTCAGTATATAGTATCTCATTCTTGCTACTCTCCTGGCTGTGTTTTCCCTGAGCATTTGGTTCATGCTTAATGTGTTAAATATGCTTTGCTTTGTGTGTTTAAGCTCTTTGACTTTGATCTTGAAGTTAAACCGATGTTAGAGGTTTTGGTGGGAAAGACCATTGAGCAGTCCCTTCTGGAAGTGATGGAAGAAGAAGAGTTGGCGAGCCTGCAGGCCAGTCAGTATGCGTTTGAAGAGCTGCGCAACGTCGAGCTCGCTGAAGTTCAGCGACTTGAAGAGCAGGAGAGGCGACACCGGGAGGAGAAAGTACGGACTTTTAGTTTTCTTTCTTGGATGTTGGCTCTTTAACTGATTATGTTCAGAATCGCGTGTGGTGTGAGTAGAGCTAAAGACCTTTGCCGACATGTTAGAAAAGACCTGTAGTGTTTGTCGCTCAGGTCTCTCATATATCACAGATCTTTCGTGGACTGACTGACGTTCTCTGAATTCCAGCTTGTGTCAGTGCACCTAAACAGACTTCCCTGAGTCCTCAAAGACGTAGCTTCCAGAGAAAGGCTCTCTTACGTATCATGAGTCCTAGAGGAAGAAAGAATGCCAGTTTGCCATAAGTCACTGTAGAGAAAGGTGGCAGTGGGGTATACTGGGGTGAGGGCAATAAGAAGCAGGGGATCTGGCTGCAATCCTGGCTCTTTTTCTCAGTAGCCAGCGCTTCTCCAGACCCTTAGAGATACAGAAGAACCATGTGGGTCTTTATAGCATATTTCTCTAAAATAGACGTTGTTAGCACTTTTAATAAGAAAAGTTTTAGAAGTTCCTGTCGTGGTGCAGGGGAAATGAATCTGACCAGGAACCATGAGGACGCAGGTTTGATCCCTGGCCTTGCTCAGTGGGTTAAGGATCCAGCGTTGCCGTGAGCTGTTGTGTAGGTCACAGACGTGGCTCAGATCTAGCATTGCTATGGCTGTGGTATAGGCAGGCAGTTGTAGCTCTGATTTGACTCTTAGCTTGGGAACTTCCATATGCTGCAGATGCAGCCCTAAATAAAGCTGGAAAGAAAAGAAAAGTTTGAGAGTCCAATTTTTAAAATATGCCTGAAACCTCTAGTTAGAACACCAGGCTCATTAAACTTGAAGACTCTGGGTCTGGCAGTCGCTGTCACCCCGGTTAAACACTGGGTGGTACATGATCCAGGAGCTCTGGGACACCCCAGAGGGCTCAGCATCCGGCTCAGCACTCACGGTGGCTCAGCTGTTGGGTGTTGTGTACTAGTCTAATGGACTTAGACTAATTCTACTCCCAAGTAAATGATTAATTGTATAAAGAGCCTAGGGCTTATGGTAAAGGTGGTACAAATGCACGACTATGCACTATTATAAAATGAACACTGATAAAATTAGCTTTGTTGAAATAATCAAGTCTTTAACAAAGAAAAGATAAATTTGTTTATTTGCTCTTAGGAAATATACAAAGTGAAAAATACAAATCATCTAGATTTATATTTGTTTGAAAATAAAATTAGAAAATATATGAATGCTCCCACCTCTGCATGGGAGTAGAGAAGAGAGTTCATTAGCTTTATAGATTTTGTATGATCTACAACAAGCAACTAGAAAAAGAGGTTTTATAATTTCTAGAGCTTTATAAATTCAAAGAATCATTACAAATGAGACGAATTATTGGCCTACGTTTTCAAATTGAATTTTCATATAAGCAGTTCTTTGTGATAATCCTAATTAAAAATACATATAACTATTATTACTCTTTGATAGCAGCCATACAGCCAAACATGTGTTTCCTGAAATGATCTTACTGGAAAATGGATCAGAAAATGAGTTTTACCTTAAGCTTCATCTCTTATGAATTCAGTACCTGCTAGTTATTGAAATGCACTAAAAATCTCGATGAAAAATCTGAGCTGGTAATAGACACCAAGCTGTCCCTCGTTCGAAAATAGGAGTCCACACTTCCCGCGCGCTAGAGTCGGTGTGGGGGCGGGTGTCGTAGCTGAGGAACCGTCCCCGGTGGTCTTTCTCTCTGGGCAGGAGCGTCGTAAGCAGCAGCAGTGGCAAGTGGTTCACAAGCATCACGAGACTGCAGAGAAAATCGCCGCCCGCGCCTTTGCGCAGCGTTACCTGGCCGACCTGCTCCCCTCCGTCTTCGACAGCCTCAGGGATGGAGGCTACTTTTACGATCCCGTTGAAAGAGGTCTGTGGAGGTTTTTGTTGGATTAACTCTGCTTGAGGAAGCATCCTTTTAATTGTTGAAATTTGTCTTGTGCCCGTTTTTATTTTGAATTGAAATCTTTCTCTGAAACAAATTTAAAAATCAGTTATATTGTTTTAAGAAAGTACTGTAACTAAAAAGAGGTCTCTTACAAAGATCTTGACATGAGGATGTTTGTGTTTTTGCAGGGGGCGGGGGTGGTACATGGCCGTGACATGCGGAAATTCCCAGGCCAGGGGTCGAACCCCAGCCGCGGCAGTGACAGCACCGAATCCTCAGCTGTTGGGCCACCAGGGAACTCCTGTACTTTCAGGTTTTTATCGTGTTTTCCTACACGATACCATTTGGCCTCCCAGTAGCTCTGTGAGGTAGGTGTGGCAGATTAACTCCCATTTTTCAGACGTAGGAACTGAGGCTCAGAGACCCTGATCGCCTTGCTGTCCCTCACTCACTCAGGCAGGCGTGTGGCCTGGGACTGACCGGGACTTTGACTCCAGGCTGCCAGCTCCCTAGGGCCCAGTGGGGCTTCTTGCTGTTAGTCACAGAGGCCTGGAGCCTTTTTCTCATTCATGGATTGCCGGAAAAGTCAGTTATAGAGCACTTAAAACTTGCCAAGGAGATTCATGCCTCAAATTAAAACCCCGTGTAGTAGCGGGGATAGTATTCTGTCACCGTGTCTGCTGTCACCCATTGAAAAATGGCAATTAGATGTCTGTTCCCCCGAGGGCCATCTTAAGACATTAAAATGTGTATTGTAATGGACCTTTTTTAAAAGGCTTTTTACACCATGGAGTCTATTTTTTCCATCTCATTTGAACAGATTTCTCACCATTGGAAACCCCTAGTTTCCAACCCATTTCGACCTGACCTTCTTCTCGGATGCTGTCTGGCCTCTATGCTCTGAATCTCCAGCAGCCTCCGCCAGGCCCCAGGCTTCAGGGGCAGGGCTAGGGTTAGGGTTACTCACTCCCAGATTTGCATTAGGCTCCCTCTGAAGTTCTCGTCCTAGTCCACACCCCTGCCCCACCCACCCACCCCCTTGATCCACATCCCTTCGGGCCTATAAAGTCAGTTCTAATGGCTTTGACTCCCAAAAAGGCCTCATAGTTTTGAAAACACTATTTCTACCGCAATAGAAAGGAAAGTGGGGAGTTCCCGTTGGCGCAGTGGTTAACGAACCCGACTAGGAACCATGAGGTTGCGGGTTTGGTCCCTGCCCTTGCTCAGTGGGTTAAAGATCCGGCGCTGCCGTGAGCTGTGGTGTAGGTTGCAGACACGGCTCGGATCCCGCGTTGCTGTGGCTCTGGCGTAGGCCGGTGGCTACAGCTCCGATTCGACCCCTAGCCTGGGAACCTCCACATGCCACGGAAGCGGCCCAAAGAAATAGCAAAAAGACAAAAAAAAAAAAAAAGGAAAGGAAAGTGACCCTCTAGAGAATGTGCAAAGGTGATGCCCTGTGAGTCTATTGGACGTTTTACAAGAAAACAATGGTGATGTATCTGTAACATGAAGGGGGGGAGAGCACAGATTCTTCCAACCTCCAAGGACGTATAAAAATCACTTAATGAAATTAACTTTTTAAATTACAGATATCGAGATAGGATTCCTTCCATGGTTAATGAATGAAGTTGATAAAACTATGGAATACAGCATCGTGGGAAGAACAGTGCTTGACAGTAAGTTCTTTTATTTTATTTAAAAGTCATCTCTGAATTTTTTCAGTAGGAAGGATAAATAGAAGAAAAATGTTAATTTTATAGTTTTGATTCTTAAATTGTCAGTTTATCAGTTATATTAACAAAGGTACAAATTTTTACCCTCCATATTGTTTTTGGTTCTTTCATCATTTGATCAGAATTAACATCTTCTGTTGTTACTTTATAAGTGATACCCTGTTAAAACATTGAATCTAATTCACATTCAGTGCACTAAGTGGTGCAGAAGGCAAGTATGCTGACTTCATATAAAAGGTCATGACACAGGGAAGAGAAGCAGCCTGGGAAATATTTTATACTCATCTATGAGTCAGCATTACAGCTACTAAAACATGAAAAATCACAGTGATTTCTGTTCCTATACTTTTTCAGTGTTGATTCGTGAGGTGGTCGAGAAGAGATTGAGTCTGTATGAGCCTAAGGAGGACCGGCAGTCACCTCCGAAACCTGAGGACGGGCTCGGTGGTCCTGGAGGCGTGAGGGACTCCCTGGTGGACTACGCGTTCCAGGACCACGGGGCATCCCCGGCGCAGAGGCCGCTTCCAGACAGAGACTCCCCGCCAAGGGCACCACATGATGGAAGGTCCGTGGAGGGGGTGTCATCCCAGGAAGGGCGGCCGATGGAGGAGGAGGACGAACAAACAGGAGGAAATTCTTAGGGAGGGAAGAACTCTTCCAGTAGAGGGAGCTTCGGAGCCAGTCAGCGGGCAGTCAGGTAACGGTGCCTGAGTCCCCTCAGGTCATGGGAATTATGCTGTGTTTAGTCACCTGGTCTTTGTCTGTTGCACTGGGCACATCACATCTGTTGAAATAATAAAACTAACTTTGAAAGTGAAACTTACCTTATTTAATAGTAGACTGTTGAGAAGCTATAGTGCAATTCTAATGAGCATTATGTCTAGTTGCAAGCTTCCCATTACCACTATATATAACTGATATGTTTTTCCTTAATTTTGTTATTTAGGTTTTTTTGGTATGTTTTGTTTTCTAATTGATTCTCAACTTGTAGTTCTTTTGTACAATGCAGTTCAAGGTACAGAAATTTATGGTTAGATTACTCTGTGTTATCTTTATTACTTTTATCCTTACTTCATTCATTGAATAGACAGGTGTGAAGCGTCTGCTGTTTGCTAGGCATTGTGGTAAATATCGGAGATATCATTGTGAGCAGAATTAGATATGGCCTGTACTTTTGTAGTAAGTGTGATATTTAATGTTCGATGACAAGGCTGTCAGCCATTGAGCTTTTCTTCTCTATAGGAAATTGTTTAACTTACTCTAAGCAAGAATCTTTAAGTGTGTTACTGAAAGCTTTAATGTTCTTTCCTTGCAAAGACAGAAATATATCCGTATTTGTATGCGATTAAACAGATACTGATTCCTTCCACCTTCAATATTCAAGTAAATCTCAGGGGATTCTATGAATTAGTAATGTGCTGTCATCAATTTTTTCTCCTTCCTACTATTAAACCATTTCAGGCAATGGAGTAGAGCTAACAGTCCCTCTTCAAAGGCAACCACTGTCATCTGTCAAGTGTGTACCTTCCAGGCTTCTCTCAAGGTATCTGTATATACAGATTTGAACACCTGGAACTATATAGGTTGTATTATTTGCTTTTTTCATCTAACAGTGTGTCTTAGACCTTTGAATGTGAGTACTTATCAATCTCTGAAATATGGTAAGATATTACTAAATATGACTGTGTTATAGGAAATTACCATTTGACTTTTTTTTTTTTTTTTTTGGTCTTTTCAGGGCCACACCCACAGCATATGGAGGTTCCCAGACTAAGGAGTTAGAGCTACAGCCACTAGCCTACACCACAGCCACAGCAACGCCAGATCTGAGCCGCGTCTGCGACCTACGACACAGCTCATGGCAATGGCGGATCCTTAACCCACTGAGCGAGGCCAGGGATGGAACCTGAATCCTCATGGATGCTAGTCAGATTCATTTCCACTGAGCCACGATGGGAACTCCTCATCTGACTTTTTAATCTGAATTGATGAATTTGCCTGTACTATTGAAAAGCACAGATATTTTATCCCTAAAGCCATTCTAATCTTAGTCACTGAAGTCTTCTGAGGCTTGAGGTGGATGTAGTCTGTTTCTCAGAATATTTGTAAATATATAAGCTATAGTGATTTGAAATAGTTTGCAATTTTAACATATTTACCTTAAATTTCTTTTAAAACTAGATATTAAAAATACTTAAGAATGTCTTTCTTCATTTGTAAAAAGAACTGCACTGTGTGTCTGTATAGCAGTTTTTATGGTTCTCAAGCTAATCTCTCACATATTATATCACCACATCATTTCAACCTCACCACAGCCCTTCTGAGGTACATGTGACAGTATTTTCATTTTCATTTTACGCAACCATTGGTCTGGTCAGCCAGCAAACACTGCTGTGTGCTGAGCATGAGGAGGAGGCTGCAGATACGCCTAGTGAAGTGAGGGTCAAGTGAGAAAACCACAGCTCGGGGGTTTTACACGGTTTGCCTTAAGTGACACGTCCAGTAAGTAATGAGATGAGAGCTGGAGCCCACATCCCTTTCCTTCTAACCTACTATGCTTTCTTCCAAACAGCCTTGAACCTCTGTGAGGTACAAAGAGTAACTTTACATCAATTATTGCATTACCAGCACTTTCAATATTGGAACCACTCCTGTTAGTTCATTGCTGGGTTAGTTCTGTCTCAGTAAACAGTCTTGATGATCATCTTCAAATTTATAAGATACTGACTTTGGTAACAAGACCAGGAAATTTTCAAAGTGGTGGTGCTGTGGATCACTACTGTTACTGATTTTAAATACCCACCGTTTGAAGAATGCTTTTGAAATGTATTTGAGGTTGATTGCCTTCGACGGCAATAACCCTCCTTTACGGTGATCCAGTCCGTGAAGCACTTTGCAGATGCTTTGCTGAACATCCAGTTCTGTTCTCTGTAATTCCATAGATTAATTCAGTTTATTACATAAACCTGCTTAACTGCCATCCTCATCCATCCTAGAGAGAAACAAAAATGACTGAGAGGTTAGTGGACTGTCCTGTGAAAAAAATTTAGAGAAGTGGCTTATGTATTATCTGTAGGAAAAAAATATTGAATGGAAACGTTTTGTAATTGGCTATGCCCACAGTTGCTAATACTCTTCTTATGAGTTCTGTTCCTTTCTATTTTCAACTAAGCTACTAGAAGCTGAGTAGTAATGAAATGGATAGTATGTAATAAATTTATAGAGATTGTCATCCCCGATGTAAATTCCCATTTCACTAAAAGATCAGAGAGGTACAAGTAATTTTCTCTAGTGTAGGTATCATGGCATTTAAGCCATTCTGACTTCTTTTGAGCTGAGGAATATGGGCGTGGCCTGGGAAGTCACTCAGAGCAGCACAGAGGAGGGATCCAAAGCAGGCGCTGGAGCCAGATTGCCTGGTCTTGAGTCTTCACCACACATAAGGGGGTTTCCCTCTTCGGGGAGGGAAAAAAACTGGTTTAGCAGACTTGTGGTCTGTTTTTAAAACATGTGGGAGAGTGGAGGTCTTGCAGAAGGAAAAAGTATTTGGAGATGACAGTTCCTTGAAAAGTGATAATGGGTAGGGGGTTAAGTGGCATTTTGCATGTCGTATCAAGATGTTACGGTACCATAACCATTAATGAAACTCATTTCTTCCTTTTTTTTCTTTTTTTTAAATTATAGTTGATTTACAATGTTTCTTCAAGGTCTCTTGTACAGCAGAGTGACCTAATCATACACGTTTCCCTGTGCCATACAGTAGGGTCCCCTTGCCCGTCCATTCCAAATGTAACAGTTTGCAACCAAAACCCCCTAGAATGCCCATCGACCCCACTCCCTCTCCCTTCCCTCCCCTTTCCCTCCTGGGAATCCCAAGTCTGCTCTCCTTGGCCATGATCTGTCTCTGTTTTTTTAGGTAGGATCATCTGCTCCATATTTTAGATTTCACAAATAAGTGATATCATATGGTATTTGTATTTTTCTTCCTGGCTTCACTTAGTATGAGAATCTCTAGTTCCATCCATGTAGCTGCAAATGGTGGCATTTGTTTGTCTTTTTTTTATGGCTGATTTATATTCCATTGTATATATGTACCTTATCTTCTTAATCCATTCATCTGTCAGTGGACATTTAGGTTGTTTCCTTGTCTTAACTATTGTGAATAGTGCTGCAATGAACATAGGGGTGCATGTATATTTTTCAGTGGAAGTTTTGTCTGGATATATGCCCAGCAGTGGGATTGCTGGATCATATGGTATTTCTATATTTCGTTTTATGAGGACCTTCCATACTGAGTTCCATAGTGGTTGTACCAATTTACATTCCCACCAACAATGTAAGAGGGTTCCCTTTTCTCCACACCCTCTCCAGCATTTGTTATTTGTTGACTTGTTAATGATGGCCGTTCTGACTGGTGTGAGGTGGTACAACTCTTTGTAGTTTTGATTTGGATTTCTCTAATAATTAGTGATGTTGAGCATTTTTTCATGTGCCTGTTGGCCATCCGTATGTCTTCTTTGGAGAAATGTCTAGGTTTTCTGCACATTTTTCAGGCGGGTTGTATTTTTTGTTGTTGTTGAATTGCATGAGTTGTTTGTATATTTCGAGATTAGGCCCTTGTCTGTTGCATCATTTGTAAAGATTTTCTCCCATTCCATAGGTTGTCTTTTTGTTTTGTTTTTTTAATGGTTTTATTTGCTGTGCAGAAGTTTTTGAGTTTAATTGGGTCCCATTGATTTATTTTTGTCTTTATTGTCATTATTCTAGGAAATGGATCAAATAAGATGTTGCCGTGATTTATGTCAAAGAGCATTCTGCCTATGCATTTGGCCTTATATTTAGGTCTTTCATCCATTTGGAGTTTATTTTTGTGCATGGTGTTAGATAGTGTTCTACTTTCATTCTTTTACATGTAGCTGTCCAGGTTTCCCAGCACCATTTATTGAAGAGACTTATCTTTCTTCCACTGTATGTTCTTGCCTCCTATGTCTTAGATTCGTTGACCATAGGTGCTCGGGTTTATTTCTGGCTTTCTATCCTGTTCCATTGATCTATATTTCTGTTTTTGTGCTATGTTTTCCACATTGTTTTGATTGTAGCTTTGTAGTATCAACTAAAGTCAGGAAGTTTGATGCCTCCATTTTCATTTTTCTTTTTCAATATTGCTTTGCCTATACAAATTTTAAAATATTCTGTTCTAGTTCTGTGAAGAATGTCTTTGGTAATTTGATAGGGATTGCATTGAATCTGTAGCTTGCCTTGGGTAGTATAGTCGTTTTGATGGTATTGATTCTTCCAATCCAAGAGCAGGGCATATCTTTCCATCTGTTGTGTTGTCCTTGATTTCTTTCATCAGTGGCTTATATTTTTCAGAGTATAGGTCTTTCGTCTCTTTAGGTGGGTTTATTCTTTGGTACTTTATTATTTTTGATGTGATTGTAAATGGGATGGTTTCTCTGATTTCTCTTTCTGATCTTTCATTATTAGTGTATAGAAATGCAATTAATTTCTGTGTTAATTTTATAGCCTGCAACTTTGCCAGATTCAATGATGAGTTCTAATAGTTTTCTGGTGCTATCTTTAGGTTTTCCTAAGTATAGTATCATGTCATCTGCAAACAGTGATAGTTTTATTTCTTCTTTTCCAATTCAGATTCCTTTTATTTCTTTTTCTTCTCCTGTTGCTGTGGCTAGGACTTCCAAAACTATGTTGAATAATAGTGGTGAAAGTGGACATCCTTGTCTTGTTCCTGATCTTAGTGGAAATGTTTTCAGTTTTTCACCATTGGAAACTCATTTCTTCTATCCTAGAAAACTTTCATTTTTCTTTTATCATGTTAAACCATAGCAAACACAGCAGCTAAATTTTTTATCTTTTTGTTGTTGTTTCAGTTTTAGGGACGCACCCGCGGCATACAGGAGGTTCCCAGGCTAGGGGTCAAATCGGAGCTACAGCTGCCAGCCTACACCACAGTCACAGCAACTTGGGATTTGAGCCACATCTGCAACCTACACCACAGCTTGCAGCAATGCTAGATCCTTAACACACTAAGCGAGGTCAGGGATCTTACCCGCGTCGTCACAGATAACGAGTCGGATTTGTTTCCACTGTGCCACGGTGAGAATTCCTATAATTTTAATTTTCATATTTACTATGCAAAATTTGATACATTCTACTTTTCTCTTGTTTAATGGGGAGTCACAGAAAGCTTTATTATATATTCTGTAGCTTAATAGCTATGGCCGTTTATCTCAGTTTATTTAGAATAAAGAAAGGCATTATGAAGAGGCCCAAATACAGATTTAATTTCCCAATAGATCAAGTAGCATTTATTGTTTTTTTAGCCATAGTTCCAGAACCAGCCTTCCCCAAGCTTGTTCACAGTCAGAGACCCAAACAAAAATGTTGCAAATCAGGTGTCACTATCCTGAAAAACAAGTGTTAATGGTATTGGATTGATATCTATAATTCTCCCTTTCAGTTAAAGCATATTTACCTCATTGTTTTAGTGATTTCAACTTACAAATTAAAATTTAATAAATTGATAGTTTATATGATATTTTTCTGTTTTGCATAAGCCATGAAAGTAGCATAAATGAAATATGTAAGTTGAAAGGTACAGTAATGGCTTTATAAGTTTACTTATAAATAAAATCAACAAGATACTGAAGTTTGAAATTTCAGTTTAAAAACAACATTTAAAGAATTTTAGGGAGTTCCCGTCGTGGCGCAGTGGTTAACGAATCCAACTAGGAACCATGAGGTTGCGGGTTCGTCCCTGCCCTTGCTCAGTGGGTTAACGATCCGGCGTTGCCATGAGCTGTGGTGTAGGTTGCAGACGCGGCTCGGATCCTGCGTTGCTGTGGCTCTGGCATAGGCCGGTGGCTACAGCTCCGATTTGACCCCTAGCCTGGGAACCTCCCTATGCCGCGGGAGTGGCCCAAGAAATAGCAAAAAGACAAAAAAAAAAAAAAAAAAGAATTTTAAATTCTTTTTGAAAAGTTTGAAATGTGAATACATTTTTATTATTGTATGCATTTATAATTTTTATAAATTACAATTTTGTTAAACATTTTTATTTTTTGAAATGATCGTATCTTTAACATTTTGGATTATATTGATATTTATATTAACCACTAGATGTCAGTAAACCCCTAAGGTAAAGTCAGCTTGCCTCCAACTTCATACGTAATTTAATGACCATAAAGAGATCTTGGTAGACAGAGTTCAAAAATATTTTGTACACCTTGGAGACTCTAGACTCGCACTGGATATTTTTTTATCTTGCCTAAAGTCGTCGGCCAGCTCTGTAAGGGGTGGCAGTGGGCCCCAGCCTGTATCTTAGATGCTTAAAATAGTGTTGCAAGTACCTGACCTTAGTTGTCTTGTGGCACAGTGGATTAAAGATCCAATGTTGTCACTGCAGCGGCTCGTGTCGCTACTGTGCATAGATTCAGTTCCTGGCCCAGAAACTTCCATATATGTGTGCGCGCCCCCCACCTCCCCGCAAAAAAGAAAAGGATATGACCTTGGCTGTCATATACTCTAGTCTTCTATCCAATACAGGGTCCTCAGGCTACGGCACATAGTGAGTTATAGTGTGCGGTTCTCATTATTAGAAATTTCTTTTATACTGACTAAGTCAAAATCTGTCCCATTATAACTTATGCTTTTTGGCTTATAAGCTGTTACAAAGTGGCATGGTTATGGTGGAGGGAGACAGAATAATTTTATTACTGTATCAGTCTATCCTATACTCCAGTGGTTTTTCTTTTTTTCCAAGTTTTTCTTTTTCCCAATGACGTATCACCACCTTTCCACTATTCCTCATATGACATAATTTCAGAGCTTTCTCACTCTCCATCCTGGTTACTGCTTCCTTGAAAATCCTACTTGGTCAAAGCCATCTTCACTCATGTCTCCCAGAATTAGGCGTCTGACTGTAGATGAATCTGACTTAGCAAAGAGTGTGATCTGGACATAACCAGCTCACTTCCTCTAAATTCAGATATCTGGAAACCTCATTTTTAGAATATAGAAGAGAGGAAGCCAAAGTGATTTCTGAGTAGTCACAGTGTCACAAGACCCACACCTCTTGCAGCGGACCATGCAAACCATTCTAACATTGCTACACGGTTTCGCTGTTTGATTATTAAGCCCGCAGCGTGTTAGAAGTAGTATACTGACAAGGAGAGAGCTGCTGTAGAAAGATGGTGGGCTAACATTTAGAAGAAAAATAAAGGCGGAATAAAAGCAGGAAAAAATAGTTCACAAGGCGCAGAAGTTTAGGGCAAAAATGGAATATTCCTCAGAAGGTCTTGAAAACATGTTTACATTACAGCACAGTACAAAAATTAATGTTTATGGAAGAAGCACTTCTGGAATGGTGGAGTAAGGACTTCTGAAAATCAGCTCCTCCATAAAAGCAATGAGAACACAGGCAAAAATTATCCAAAAAATAACATTTTCAGAACTCTGGAAATTAACCAGAGGCTTGCATCAGTGAAGAGCATTTATTTAAGGAAAATGGCTGAATCTCAGAAGAGTGGCATTTAAACTTGGCCTATTCCCATCTCATTCTTCCCAGCTCCACAGTAGCCTTGAAAACCAACAGACTCAAAACCATGGTAACTGAGAAAACCAGCAGCCCATCAGCCACTGGAGGGAGCAGAACATGCTCGGGGCTCCCTGGAAAAGCCACATCTCCAGAAAACTGTCACTGTTTGACCTCTCTGGCAGCTCCCTGGGTAAGCCCTTTTACAGAGCTTATCTTTATTTGATCTGACTAAGAGCTTGCTAAGTGAGGAAAGTCCCAACACCAGGACTTTTGTTTAAAAAAAAAGAAAAAAGAATCAGCAGCACTATTCTAATATCACAGCTGCCCTAGGCAGAAATGCCAGTCAGAGAAAGCAGGAGGCTGGCCAAAACCCTTGAAAAGGAAATCTGAGGAATGAGATGTCCATAGGGGGTTTTGAAAAGCTTCAGCATGTTCCTGGGAATCTACACGTAGGGTGCTTTGTAGGGTTGTTTGCAGGCCCAGGAAAGCCCTGGGAAGGCCCTCTTCTCTCACCCCTGGCTGACCTTGAGGAGCTACACAAGCAGGAGTTAGAAGCTAAGTCAGAGTTGTCAACTGCTGAAATATTGAAGGTGTGAGTCCACACACACAGAGCCCCTCGGCACAGGGCGCCTCAGTGGGATTGATCCCAGGAATGCCAGCTTGCTTTAACATTTCAAATTCAATTAATGTAGTCCATCACAAAAATAGGCTAAAAATGAAATATCGCATGATCATATCAATAGCTGCAGGAAAAGTGTTTGACAAAAGTCAACATCCATTCATGATTTGGAAAAAAACAAAACAAAACAAAAAAAACCTCTCAGTAAACTAGGAATGAGGGAAATTCCTCGACTTGGTAAGGAATATTTACCAAAAATACCTGCAGCTGACACCGTGATGAGAAACTAGAAGCTTTTCCACTAAGATTAGGTACAAAGCAAGGATGTCCCCTCTCACCATTCGTTTTCAATATCATACTGAGTCTTAGCTAATACAATAAAAAAGAATATAAGCATATGGCTTGAGAATGAAGAAATAAAACAGTCTTTATTCACAGATGACCTGATTGTCTATGTAGAAAATCTGAAAGAACAAAAAAAGCCTCCTGAAACAAATAAGTGATTAAAGTAGGGTGACAGGATGCAAGATTAATATACAAAGTTAATTTACTATATATCCTGTACTATGTATCAGCAATTAGCAAATGGGATTTAAAATTAAAACAATACTATTAAAATTAGCACCCCTTGTAAATGAAGATTGGGGGTATAAATCTAACAAAATATGTATAAGATTTATATGAGGAAAAACACAAAACTCTGATGAATGAAACCAAACTACTCGATGGAGAAACATTTCATGTTAATGAATAGGATGACTCTGTATTGTCAAGACGTCAGTTCTTCCCAACTTGTTCTATAGGATCAGTGCAGTCCCCATCAAGACTCCAGCTTATTATTTTGCAGACGTCAACAAACTGACTCTAAAGTTTGGAAAGTCAAAAGACCCAGAAGAGCCAATACAGCATTGAAGGATAAGAACAAAATTGGTACTATAACGTCAAGACTTACTATAAAACTAATCAAGACAATTTGATATTTGTGACAGAACAGATGAATAGATCAATGGAGTAGAATAGAGGGTCCAGAAATAAACCCACAAGTATACTCAGGGATCCCGACAAAGGGCAAAGGCAGTATAATGGAGGAAGAATAGCCTTTTAGCAGATGGTGTTAGAAGAGCTGGATATCCACATGCAAAAAATGATTCTAGACACAGACCTTACGCCCTTCACAAAAGTTAACTCAAAATGGATCACAGGGCTAAATGTAAAATGCAAAACTATAAAGTTATCCTATAATATAGGAGAAAATCTAGTAGCCTTGGGTTTGGTAATAACTTTTTAATGTAACAGCAGAAGCACAATCCATAAGAAAAAGAATGGATGATCTGAACCTCATTAAAATTATTTCTGGTCTGCAAAAAAACACTGTCAAGAGAATGGAAAAGCAAGACATAAGGCTGGGAGAAAATATTTGCAAAAGAGGTCTGATAAAGGACTGATATCCAAAATATAAAAAGAACTCCTAAAACTCAACAGTAAGGCAACAATAGTTTTTAAATGGGCCATACGCCTTAACAGATATCTCACCAAAGAAGATATACAGATGGCAGAAAAGCATATGGTAAGATGATCCATGTCTTTGTCATCAGGGAATTGCAGATTAAAACAATTTGGCCTAATGAAATGGCCAGAATCCAGAATACACAACAAGAGCTGGTGAGGATACGAAACAAGGACTCTCATTCATTGCTGGTGGGAAGGCAAATGGTACAGTCATTTTAGAAAACAGTTTAGCAGTTTCTTACAAAATGATATATACTCCTAGCATATAATCCAGCAATTGTACTCCTTGGTGTTTACCCAAGAGACTTGAAAACTTGTGTTTACCCACAAAACCACACGAGGATATGTATAGCAGTTTTCCTCATAATTACCAAAACTAGAAGCAAATAAGATGTCCTTCAGTAGGTCGATGAATATATACCCATGGCATATCCGAACAATGAGATTTTATTTAGCACTAAATGAATATATACCCATGGCATATCCGAACAATGAGATTTTATTTAGCACTAAAAAGACGTGAGGTATGAAGCCATGAAAAGACAGAGAGAGTAAAGCAGAAATTGGTACAACATTGTAAATCAACTATACTTTAATTAAAAAAAATTTTTTTAAAGACATGGAAGAAATTTAAATGCATATTACTAAGTGAAAAACACCAACCTAAAAAAGGCACACACCTTAGGATTCCAACTATATGACTTTCTGGAAGAGGCAAAAACTGTAGAAGGCAAAACGATTCTTTTACTTAAAGAGTCAGCGGTTGCCAGGATTTAGAGGGGAGGGAGGATGAAAACACAGTGGATTTTTAGGGCAGTGAAATACTCTATATTATACCGTAATGGTGGATACATGTTATATATCTGTCCAAACCCATTCAGTGTCCCACACCAAGAAAACGATGTAAACTGTGGGCTTCAGGTGATGATGTGTCCACGTAGGTTTATCAGTTATAACAAAGGTAACACCCTGGAGTGTGAAGTCGATAATGAGAGAGGCTGTGCATGTCTGGTAGCAGGGGAGGTATGGAAAACCTCTGTACTTTCACCTCAGATTTTGCTGTGTACCTAAAACTCTAATAATAAAATCTATTTTATTTATTTTATTTTTATTTATTTATTTTTATTTTTTGTCTTTTCCGGGGCCACACCCTCTGCACATGGAGGTTCCCAGGCTAGGGATCCAATTGGAGCTGTAGCCGCCAGCCTACGCCAGAGCCACAGCAACGCAGGATCTGAGCCGCATTTTCGACCTACACCATAGCTCACAGCAACGCCAGATCCTTAACCCACTGAGCGAGGCCAGGGATTGAACCCGAAACCCCATGGTTCCTAGTTGGATTCATTAAACACCAAGCCACAATGGGAACTCCTAAAATCTATTTTTTAAATGTTATTGGCATTTTAAAAAATGAAGGAGAAATTAAGACATTTCCAGATAAAAAAAACTAAGTCAGTAGCAGACCTGCCGTACAGGAAATATTAAGGGAGTCCTTCAGGTTGAAATAATAGGAACTCAAGAGTACTCAGGTCCCAGGAAGCAATATAAGCAGCAATAAAGGCAGCATATATGTATATAAGACAGGAGAATGTGTTTTTATCACTCTTCTGTCATTTAAAAGACAACTGCATAAAGCAGTCATAAAACTGTGTTGATGGGCTTTTCGTGTATAAAGATGCAATTTATAGGATAATAGCACTAAGGAGAGAGAAAGAACAGTAATATTGGAGAGAATGTTTTGTACACGATTGAGATTAGATTGGTATTAATTGGGACTACACTGTGTTAAATTAACATGCTAATTGTAACCCCCAGAATAGCCACTAGGAAAATAACTTTTAAAAAATAATTTAAAAGAGAGAAAATTAAAATGGTACAATAGAAGATATCTATTTAATACCCCCAAAAAGGGCAGTTATAGAGGAATAGCGGCACAAGAGAGATAAGACACATAAAAAACAAATAATAGAAATGCCAACTGATCAGTAATTACATCAAAATTAAATGGATTAAATACTACAATCAAAAGGCAAGGATTGGCAAAATGGATTTTTAAACAATTCAACTATACTGTCTACCAGAGAAGTCATTTATTTATTTATTTGTCTTTTTAGGGCCACACCTGCAGCATATGGAAGTTTCTAGGCTAGAGGTCAAATTAGAGCTCTAGCTGTTGGCCTACTCCACAGCCACAGCAACTCAGGATCCGAGCCTCATCTTCGACCTACACCACAGCTCTCAGCAATGCTGGATCCTTAACCCACTGAGCAAGGCCAGGGGTCGAGCCCACATCTCATGGATCCTTGGGTTCATTAACCACTGAGCCGTGCAGGGAACTCTCAGACAAAGTAGATTTTAAGAAATTGTTACAAGAGATAAAGAAGTATATTTTATGATGATGAAAGGATCAGTCATCAGGGAAACATAAAAATTATAAATACATATTAACAACAAAACCCCAAAAAAATACATGAAGTGAAAAGTGACAGAGTTGAAGGAAGACATAGATAATTTAAAACAAGAGTTGAGGACTTCAAAACCCCAATAATGAATCAAAGAATTAGGCAGCAAATTAAAAAAAAAATAGAAGACACAAACTACGTTATGAACTAACTAACCTTATACATCCAAAGGACAATCCACCCAGCAACAGAATACAAGATTTTTCAAGTGTGCATGAAACATTGTCTAGGATAGATGATGTTTGGCCATAAAATAAGCCTTAATAAATTTAAAATACTAAAGTTGGACAAAATATGTTCTCTAACCACCTACATTTAAACTAGAAATCAATTACATCAGGAAATTTGGGGCATTCACAAATATGTGGAAATTAAACATACTCCTAAATAAAAATAAGCCAAAGAAGAAGTCATGGGGAAATTAGTATTTTGAGATAAATGAAAACAAAAATATAGCTACCAAGATGTATGGGATGCACTTATATTTTAAAAGAAGAAAGATCTTAATAACCTGAATTTCTAGCTAGGAAATAAGACAATGAAGAGTTAAATAAACCCAAAGCAAGCAGAAGGAAGTAAGGTTAGAGTGAAAATAAATGAAATGGAGAATAGAAAAAGAATGGAGTCAATGAAACCACAAGTTGGTTCTTTGCAGAGATCAACAAAATTGATAAACCCTTACCCAGACTGACCAAGAAGAAAGGAAAAAAAACTTAAATTACTAAAATTAGAAGTGAAAAAGAGGATATCACTACCAACCTTGCAGTAATGAAAAGGATTATCACGGGGGTATTACAAACAACTGTGTGCTACCAAGTTAAATAACCTAGATGAAGTGGGCAAATTCCTGGGAGGACACAAATGACCAAAAGTGACTTAAGAAATTGAAACCTTGGATAGACCTATAACAAAAAGATTGAATTACTAATTTAAAAATTTTCCCACAGAAATCCAGGCCAAGAAGGCTTCACAGGTAAATTCTAATGTACATTTAAAGGAAAAAAAAAAAAAGTGATACCAGCCCTTTACAGACTCTTCAAACATAAAACAAGAGGGAACACTTCCCAATTCATTGCAAGAGGCTAGTTTACCTTGATCCCAAACCAAAAACATCAAAAGGAAACTATGGATCAACATCACTTAAATAGTCATAAAAATCCTCAACAGAATACTAGCAAATTTAATCTCGCAGCATAGAAAGATTATATGTCATGACCAAGAGGAATTGAAAGGGAAGCAAAGTTGTGAAATCTGAAAATCAGTCAGTGTGATATATACCATATTAATAAAGAAGAAAACCTGATCATCTCAGCAGATGCGGAAACAGCATTTGGCAAAATTCAGTTTTTTCATGACTAAAGCAACCAACAATACTGGAAATACAGGAGGCCTCCCTCAACCCTATGAAAGGCATTTAGGAAAACCCCACAGCTAATATCATAACTGAATGTGAGCGAATGAATGCTTTCCCAAGATCAAGAACAAGACAAAGGCGTCTACTCTTGTCACTTCTTCAGCATTGTACTGGAAGGCCCAGCAGTGGCAGTTAGGCAAGAAAAATAAATGAAAGGCATCCGACATCCATATCAAAAAGGAAAATTAAAACTCTCTCTAATTGCAAGACATGGTCTTGCATACAGAAATTTAAGGCATCTACAAAAAGATACTAGAACTTACAGAAGTTCAGCAATTTTCAGCCTACAAAATCAGTAGTATGCAAAAGTCAATTATGTTTCCATACACTAGCAATGAACACTCTGAAAGAAAATTAAGACTATTTCATTTATTATAGCATCAAAAGAAATAAAACACTTAAGTATAAACTTAACCAAAGAGGTACAAAACTTACATAATGAAAACCATAAAACTGATGAAAGAAACTAAAGACCTCAATAAATAGACCTTGTTATGTTCATGTTGGAAGACAATATTGGAAAGGTGGCAACACTCTGCAAAGTGAGCTACAAATTCAATGCAATACCAATCGAAATCCCAGGAGTCTTTGTTTTTCAGAAATGGAAAAGCTTATCCTACTCTTCATATGGAATTGCAGAAGAACCCCCCCAAAAAAAATAGTTTTGAAAAAGAAGAGCAAAGTTATAGAACTCATATTTCCCAATTTCAAAACTTACTACAAAGCTACAGTAATCAAAACAGTATAGAATGGGATAAAGATAGATATATAGATCAATAAAAAGTCTAGAAATAAACCCATACATTTATGGCCAGTTGATTTTGGCAAAAGTATTCAAAAACAACCAGTGGAGAAAGAGTAGTTTTTTTCAAAAAATAGTACCGGGACAACTGGGCGTGCAAAAAAACTCAGATCCCTCCTTTACACCATGTACAAAAATGACCTCAAAGTGTATCAGCTCATTTGGATTTAGGTCACAGACCTAAATGTAAAAAGCTAAACGTTTTTGTTTTTTGTTTTTGTTTTGTTTCTTTTTTTTTTCTTTTTCTTTTTTTGCTTTTTAGGGCTGCACCCGCGGCATATGGAGGTTCCCAGGCTAAGGGTCTAATCAGAGCTGTTGATGATCGACACCACAGCCACAGCAATGCTGGATCCAAGCCTCGTCTGTGACCTACACCACAGCTCATGGCAATGCCAGATCCTTAATGCACTGAACAAGGCCAGGGATCAAACCTGCAACCTCATAGTTCCTAGTCAGATTTGTTTCTGCTGTACCACGACAGGAACTCCAAAAAGCTAAAACTTTAAAAACTCTTAGGAGACATGGGAGTATAATTGTGTGACCACATGTTAGAAAATGGTTTCTCATATATGTCATCAAGCATAAATGATGAGAGAACAAAATAATAGATAAACTGGATTTCATCAGAATTTTAGATGTTCTTCAAAGTACACAATCCAGAAAGTTAAAAGACAGGAGTTCCCTGGTGGCTCAGTGGGTTAGGGATCTAGCATTGTCACAGCTGTGGCTCTGGTTGCCACTGTGGTGTGAGTCCATTGGCTCAGGAACTTCCACATGCCATGGGTGCAGACAAAAAGAAAAAAAAAGACAAACCATAGAATGGGAGAAAATATATTCAAGCCATATATTTAATAAGAAACATCCAGAATACACAAAAAACTCTTACAAGTCAATGATAAAATGACAACCCAGTTTAAAAGCATTCAAAGAGACATTTTTTTCAAAGAATTTCACCAAATCGCCAGTAAGCACATGAAAAGTGTACAACATCATGAGTCATCAAGGAAATACGAACCAAAATCCTATTACTATACTACTCATACCCGCTCGGGTGGCTGAAATCAAGAAGTCAGACAATAGCAAAAGATGGTGAGAATGAAGAGAAACTGGAAAGCCTCAACCACTGCTGATGGGATTGTAAAATGTATGGCCCCTCTGGAAAACACTTTGACAGTTGCTTAAAATATTAAACATAGAGTTACATATGACCCTGAAAGTCCACTCCTACGTAGCTCCACTTAGGAGAAATAAAAACATGTCCACACAGAAATGTGCACATGAATGTCCATAGCAGCATTATTCATAAATCCAAAAAAAAATTAGAATCTCAGTATCTATCAATGAGCAGATAAACACAAAGTGATATACCCGAACAATGCAATATTATTTGGCAATAAAAATAAGGAAGTACTGGAGTTCCCGTCATGGTGCAGCGGAAAGGAATCCAACTAGGAACCATGAGATTTCGGGTTCGATCCCTGGCCTCGCTCAGTGGGTTAAGGATCTGGTGTTGCCATGAGCTGTGCTATAGGTCGCAGATGTGGCTCAGATCCTGTGTTGCTGTGGCTGTTGCATAGGCCGGCATCTGTAGCTCCGATTCAGCCCCTTGCCTGGGAACCTCCATATGCTGCGGGAGCGGCCCTAAAAAGGCAAAAAAAAAAAGAAGAATGAAGTACTATAACATGAGTGAGCCTTGGAAATAAATTATACCACAGAAAGAAGCCAGGCATAAAGATTACATTATATCACTCTTTCTATGAAATGTCCAGAATAGACAAATCCTAGAGACAGAAAGCAAATTAGTGGTTGCCGGAGGCTGTGGAGGGAGTAATGACAATGCCTGCTAATGGGTACTGAGTAATGCAAATGTTCTAAAATTAAATAATGGTCATGGTTGTGCTGAATTGTATACTTTAAAAGGATGAGTTTTATTATGTGTAAGTGATGTCTCCATACAGCTGTCATTAAAAAGTTTATGTTTATAAAGATGACCTTGAAGCATCAAACAATTAGTGAAATTTTGTTCAGTGCATTCAAGATTCTTACTGTGTAATGCTTTATAGAAAAAAATTGAAAATCAGACAATTGTACAGTTTTTCTTTACACAATAGTTTATTCTTCAGTCTTCCTGAATGGGCAAAATGTTACTCTGTCTCTCTGCCCCATATGTTCATTGTTCAGCAACTGAAGCTTCCTATAGATAAACTAGTTTTTGCTATCTCAGAAAGAAAGAGCGTCAGGAGTTCCTGTTGTAGCTCAGCGGAAATGAATCTGACTAGCATCCATGAGGATGCGGGTTCGATCCCTGGCCTCATTCAGTGGGTTAAGGATCTGGCATTGTCACTGCTGTGGCTCAGATTGCTGTTGTGGCATGGGTTTGATCCCTGGCCCGGGAATATCTGCATGCCACAAACATGGCCAAAAAAAATTTTTTTTAATTAGATTATTCATTCATTTTATTTTATAGATTCCACATAAAAGTGATAACATACAGTGTTTGTTTTTCTCTGTCTGACTTACTTCGCTAAACATGATACACTCCAGGTCCATCAACATTGTTGCAGATGGCAAAGTTTCATTCTTTTTTTTTTTTTTTTGGCTTTTTTGTCTTTTTAGGGCTGCACCTGCAGCATATGGAGGTTCCCAGGCTAGGGGTTGAATAGGAGCTGCAGCTGCCAGCCTACACCACAGCCATAGCATGCAGGATCTAAGCCGTGTCTGTGACCTACACCACAGCTCATGGCAATGCCAGATCCTTAACCACTAAGCAAGGCCAGGGGACAAATCTGCATCCTCATGGACACTAGTTTGGTCATTAACCACTGAGCCACAATGGTAACTCCCTCATTCTTTTTTGTCGGAATGTGTGTGTGTGTGTGTGTGTGTGTGTGTGTGTGTATGAAGATTTAAGATTTTATATATATATATGAAGATTTAAGGTTATATATATATATGAAGATTTAAGATTTTATATATATATGAAGATTTAAGATTATATATATGAAGATTTAAGATAATATACATACATATATATATATATGAAGATTTAAGATTATATATATATATATATCTTGGAAAAATATCCATTAAGGTTTTCTGCCCATTTTTTAATCAGGTTGTTTTTTCTATATTGAGTTGTATGAGCTATTTATATATTTTGGATATTAACCCCTTATAGATCATATAATTTGTAAATATTTTCGTATTTTCTCCCATTTCATAGGTTTTCTTTTCATTTTGTTATTGGTTTCCTTTGCGGTGCAAAAGCTTTAAATTTGATCAGGTCCCATTTGTTTATTTTTGCTTTTGTTTCCTTTGCCTGAGGAGACAGATCCAAAATAATATTGCTACAACTTATTTTATTTTTTTTGCTTTTTAGGGCCACACCCATGGCATACAGAGGTTCCCAGGCTAAGGGTCTAATAGGAGCTACAGCTGCCAGGCTACGCCAGAGCCACAGCAACACCATATCTGAGCCATGTCTGCGACCTACACCACAGCTCATGGCAACGCTGGATCCTTAACCCACTGAGTGAGGCCAAGGATCAAACCCGCAACCTCACGGTTCCTAGTCAGATTTGTTTCTGCTACACCACAACAGGAACTCCTTCTACAACTTATGTTTAAGAATGTTCTGCCTATGTTTTCCTCTAGGAGTTTTATGATTTCAGGTCATACATTTAGGTTTTCAATCCATTTTGAGGTTTTTTTTTTTTTCATGGTGTGAGAAAATGTTCTAATTTCATGCTCTTACATGTAGCTGTCTAGTTTCTCCAGCACCACTTACTAAAGAGACAGTCTTATCTCCATTGACTATTATTTCCTCCTTTGTCATGGATTAATTGACCATAAGTGTGTGAATTTATTGTCTTGTTCCATTGATCTCTGTGCCTGTGCCTGTGCCTGTACCTACCATTACTTTTTGAATACTGTAGCTTTGTAGTATAGTCTGAAGTCAGGGCATGTGATACATCCAGCTTTGTCCTTTTTTCTCAAGATTGCTTTGTCAATTTGGGGTCCTTTTCAGTTCCATATCTATTTTAAGATTACTTGTTCTAGTTCTGTGAAAAATGAGCATTTTGATAGGGATTGCATTAAATCTGTTGATTGCTTTGGGTAGTATGGACATTTTAACAATACGAATTCTTCTAGTCCATGAACATGGGATATCTTTCCATTTCTTTGTGTCATCTTCAGTCTCCCTTTATCATTGTTTTGTAGTTTTCAGAGTATAGGCCTTTCAGCTTCTTGGTTAAGTTTATTCCCAGATATTTTATTCTTTTTGATGCAATTTTAAATAGGATTGTTTTATTGCTTTCTCTTTCTAATAGTTCATTACTATCAGATATGCAACAGATTTCTGTAGAGAAATGCAACAGATGTCTGATATTAATCTTGTATCCTACAGCTTTACTGAATTCATTAGTTTAATTTTTTTTGGTGGAGACTTGGAGACTTTAGGGTTTTCTTTTTTTTTTTTTTTAAGATACCTAAAATGATTTTTTGACTTTTTTTTTAACTCAATGAATTTATTACATTTATTAAAATAATTTTTATTTTTATTTTTTCCATTGTAGTTGGTTTACAGTGTTCTGTCAGTTTTCTACTATATAGCAAAGTGACCCAGTCATACATACATATGTACATTCTTTTTCTCACATTATCTTCCATCATGCTCCATCATAAGTGACTAGATACAGTTCCCTGTGCTATACAGCAGGATCTCATTGCTCATCCATTCCAAAGGCAATGGTTTGCATCTATTAATCCCAGATTCCCAATCCACCCACTCCCTTCCCCTCCCCCTTGGCAACCACAAGTCTCTTCTCCAAGTCTATGAGTTTTTTTCTGTGGAAAGGTTTATTTATGCTGTATGTTAGATTCCAGATATATGTGATATCATATGGTATTTGTCTTTCTCTTTCTGACTTACTTCACTTAGTTTGAGAGTCTCTAGTTACATCCATGTTGCTGCAGATGGTGTTATTTTGTTCTTTTTATGGCTGAGTAGTATTCCATTGTGTATATATACCACATCTTCTTAATCCATTCATCTGTCAGTGGACACCTAGGTTGTTTCCATGGCTTGGCTCTTGTGAATAGTGCTGCAGTGAACATACGGGTGCATGTGTCTTTTTCAAGGAAAGTTTTGTCTGGATGTATGCCCAAGAGTGGGATTGCTGGGTCATATGGTAGTTCAATAGGGTTTTTAATGTAAGCTCTCATGTCATCTGCAAACAGTGACAGTTTTACTTCTCCTCTTCCAATTTGGATGACTTTTATTTCCTGTCTGATTGCTGTGGCTATGTCTTCCAATACTGGGTCAAATAACAGTGGCAAGAGTGGGCATCTTCGTCTTGTTTCCAATTTTAGGAGAAAAGGTTTCAGCTTTTCACCATTGAGTATGGTGTTAGCTGTGGCTTTGTCATAAATGACCTTTATTATGTTGAAGTATGTTCCCTCTATACCAACTTCGGTAAGAATTTTTTCATGAGTGGGTGTTGAATTTCACCAGATGTTTTTTTCTACATCAGTCGAGATGATCATGTGATTTTTATCCTTTTTTAAATTCATGTGGTGTATCACATTAATTGATTTGTGGCTATTGAACCATCCTTGCATCCCTAGAATTAAATTCCACTGAATCATGGTACATGATCCTTTTCGTATATTGTTGAATTTGATTTGGTAACATTTTGTTGAGGACTTTTGCATCTGTAGTCATCATAGATATTGGCCTATAATTCTCTCTCCCTTTCTCTCTCTCTTTTGTAGTGTCTTTGTCAGATTTTGGTGTCAGAGTAATGGTGGCCTCATAGAATAAATTTGGGAGTGTTCCCTCCTTTTCAATTTTTTTGAATAATTTGAGAAAGATGGGTGTTACCTTTTCTTTATATATTTGGTAGATGTCCCCCATGAAGCCATACAGTCCTGGGCTTTTGTTTGCTGGGTTTTTTTTTTTTTTTTTTAATTGCTAATTCACTAGTAGTTATCAGTCTATTCAGATTATCTATTTCTTCCTGATTTGGTCTTGG
Organism: Sus scrofa; assembly: GCF_054392235.1. Classification (NCBI taxonomy): domain Eukaryota; kingdom Metazoa; phylum Chordata; class Mammalia; order Artiodactyla; family Suidae; genus Sus; species Sus scrofa. Next base: position 8,313,827 of record NC_139383.1, read on the forward strand.
AAGGTTGTATGTTTTTAGAAATTAATCCATTTCTTCTAGGTTGTCCAAGGATCTACAGACTTTTAGAAAGTAATTTCATTGTTTATTCCATTATTTTATTTGATTGCAACTAATTGAAAGTTTTTAGAAATTATTTAAAAGAAAGAAGATCATCTGTAATCTCACAACCAAAAGCTAATTAGGGTTATCACATGTAATATTTCCTTTCAGCCTTTTTAAAATGTGAACCACATTAGGATCATGTTGAATATAGTTTTATATTCTGATTTTATCATGTAATCTCTCTTGCACTTCACACATTATTCAATATTCTTTACAAACAGTACCTAAAGTACAATGTTTGATTTAATGATACTATTGGTCACTGAAGAATTTTAGGCCATCAGTACATACTGATGTTAAATGCTTTTCAGAAAGATTGCACCAGCTTTTTACCCCCACCCCCAATCAAAGTCAGCATAATTTGGGTGTGTATTTTTGCCTTCCTGAAATAAATCACCATTAAGCTGAAAGAGAAAGAGAAATTTCAACCTTCAGTAATGACAGAATAAGGCCTGGCTGGAGGACTTCCCACAGAAAACAACTACATTCCCTGGGCATATATAAAAAGCAACTACCTCGGTGAATTGGGGAGTGAACAGAGCAGACAGAATTTGGTGGAAAGGACAAGCTCCGAGTGGGAGAAGAGGGGAGCTGTACAAAGTAAGCTTCGATTCTGGGGCAAATTGTGGTCCATGAGGAGTACATGGTCTTGGAGGAGGACACCTGTCTCTTTGGCCAGGGAAACCTGAAACTAGGGAATCCTGGCCAAGAAAGCAGAGGAATCCTGAAAGGGAAAGAGCAAGAGAGGGTTTCACCGAATGTGTCTACTCACATTTCTGAGTGACCCCTGAACCACGTGTGTGTGAGCCAATCTGAGCAGCTCATTAAGGACAAAATATCTGAACTGAGATTGAACTGTCACCCCAAAAGTAGATTTTACAGTTCAAGCACAGATAAGATAATTGACTGTTTAAACAGAAGAAAAAAACATGAGAGAAAACTAACAGAACCCAGAATTTCCCCCAGTTTAATGTTTATCATTACTTGGGCACAATTAAAACCTACTTGTCATATAAAGAACCAAGAGAATGGAACAGATTCTCAAGCTAAGAGGAAATCAACCGAGTCCAACACCAGGATATTCCAGACAGTGATTTTAAACAGCTCTCTCTCCTCTTCAATGTGGTAAAGTAAAATAAGCTTTCAATAAATAAATAAAAAAGAAATACCAGGAGAAAACCAGAAATGATTAAAGAAAGAACCAAATGAAATTCTAGAACTGAAAAACACAATTTCTGAAGTTTTTAAATTATTGGATAGACTTACCAGACAAATGGAGATGACAGAATAAATAATATACTTGAAGAGAAATAAATAAAAATTATTCAGTATAAGAACAGAGACAAAAGTGAAAACTATGAGATAGGCAGTAAACACCAAGCAGAATAAGCAGGAAAAATTTCACACCAGGGCATATCATAGTCAAGCTGTTAAAAGCCAAAAATAGCAAATCTTGAAAACCGTAAGAGGGAAATGACACATTACATACTGGGGAAATGATTTAATTAACAAATGAGTTCAGATCAGAAACTGTTCAGACCAGAAGAGAATGGTGGACCGACAGCTCTAAAGTGTGAAAGAAACGATCAACTTGTAATTCTACACCTTTCAAAAATGAAGATAAAGACATTTTCAGATGAAAAAAGAATTCATCACCAAGAAACCTGCATTTCAAGAGATGTTAGAGGACATTCTTCAGGCCAAAGGGAAATGATACCAGATAGGAAGTTGTATCCTCAAAAAATAATAGAGGATGAGAAAGGTTACATATCTAGAAACATACAAAAAATGATTTTCTTCTCTCTGCTTTTTTCCAGTTTTAAATTCTTTATACAGTGCAAGTTTTTTACCTGTTTAAAGCACAAATTTACACTGACATTTCATGGTGGAAACTGGTATGAAATTGGTTTAGAAAAGTCAATTGGAGCCAGACTGGAAAAGCTTGGATGCAAGGATAAGCTATAGCTGTGTGTGTGTGTGTGTGTGTGTGTGTGTGTGTGTGTGTGTGTGTGTGATGCAAGGATAAGCTATAGCTCTGTGTGTGTGTGTGTGTGTGGTGTATAGCTCTGTGTGTGTGTGTGTGTGTGTGTGGTGTGCATTCATATCAAAAGCACTTTTTTGGGGGCCGTGCCTGCAGCACCCAGAAGTTCCCAGGCCAGGGATCGATCCTAGCCCCAGTGACCCAAGCTGCTGCAGTGACAATGCTGCACCCCCAGGGAACTTCTCACACCCACTTCTTGAAACCTGGACTGCACTTGGCCTTCCGTTCTTAGCTCCTAGTGTTTGCACATCCATGGCAGTCTAGATTTTGCTCTCATCACTCCCCTGAAACTGGTCATCCGATGATTCCTCAAGTTTCAGATCCAGACTTGCTTATCTTACTGACTTTCACAGTAATTATCATTCCTTACCCCTCCTGTTTGAAGCTGCAGAGTTCTTCCTCCTAAGACTCTGTCTTGGTCTGTTCCATGTGCTCTTCTCCCTTTCTTTCTCTCTCTTAATAGTCAGTGCTCTTCAAGGTTCTCTGCCTTCTGTCTCAACCCTAGATGATCTCAGCAGCACCCATGACTTCAACCCAGTCCTCAGCTCCAAGTCTATCTCTAACCATCTCTGGACAGCTCTGTCCAGAACTATGGGGAGTCTGAGATTTTTATCTACCTCCAGGTTAGCCCGCCAGAGACTCATAGATGCTGGTAAAAGATGGAAGACGTCTGAGTCAGAGGGCGATGTATTATTACTCACAACAATGGTGGTACCCCGAATTCAGCATTGGGGCTGGTTCTGGAGCCCTTGCTCCCACGAGGCAGAATGAAGAAGGCCAGATGGAGCTTGCATCCTGTTCCTTATAGGAGAGGAGCTCCGAGCTTCGAGAGCGCCGTCTTTTACAGTGGACAGCAAGCACGCCTGCTCTTCCTTCCAGAGGGAGACACTGTGTTTTTCTTCAGAAATTGTCCACGTTTTCTTCAAAGGTTGTTTGCTACACACACACCCCTGAAAAGATAGTCCGAAGCAAAGGGCGGTCCATACCTTGCTCTCAAGAGGCGCAGAGACAAGTTCCATTTTGCCATCACACTGGCCTCTTAAATTCAAGATGCTGTGAACCAAATTCATCTTCATTATCATATGAACTGCTTCCTTTCTGTCTTCATTTTATTCATTTAACGGTACTACCACCATTGATTGTTGATTTCCTTACTTCTGTTCATCAGTACAGGCTAAAAGCTGAAAAATGTACTAAAATAAATTCAAAACAAATCTCAATGGCTTAAACACAATAAAACTTTATATTACGCTTATGTAAAACCCAGTTCAGATGTTCCTAGGATATGATTCTCCTGAGACGCTCCCTTCCCAAACAATAAATGTCCAGGCTGTTCCTGTCTTGTGGCCCCACGATCCTGTGGCTTTGGGATCTCTTCGGCATAATCCCATGTGCAGCCTTTCAGCTTGACGGGGTTCCCTCTCAGGTCATTTTCTTCTAGACCAGTGCCACCACCTGCCTCCAGTCTTATCCTCTTCTACTCTGGCAGTCCATCAAAACTTTAGATCCAGTTGTGTCACTTTCCTCTCGAAAATCCTCCATTGTCTTGCCATTGTGTACAAAGTCCAAAGTCCAAGCTCCTTGGAGGACGTGGAGGCCCTCTGCGGTCTGGCCGCTTCCTGTCTTTGCGGGCATATTCCCCATGATTCTCCCAAATCAAATTACTAACGGTTTCTGATTTTTATTTCCTCGGGTTTGCTTTGCTTTTGCACCTGTTGTTCATCTTGCCTATAAGTGTCCCCCAACCACTACCCCCCCACACACACCCCATTTGTCTGCTTAACAGACGTCTCATCCTTAAATACTCAACTCAAGAATCCCCACTTTATGAAGCCTTCCTCAGGACTCCAGCCTTCTGGCGGCACACAAACCGGGCCTGAATGGTACTCATGGGAGGAAAACTGACGTGGGGGTAGTAGTACCAGGCGCCTCCTCCCAGCATGATCAAGGTCTGGGGACCAAGCCTTGTAGTTGCAGCTGATAACATGGTGGACCAGGGATCTCCAGCCCTGGTCCGCAACTCAGCATCCTACAAGAAGTGACTACAAGGCCTTGCACTCAGCGGTGGCCACTTTCCTTGGAGCAGATTGCAGGTCCCCGTGGTCCTGTTCCACAGGAAGCCAAGGCCAGCTCTAAAAGCCAGCTCCTCAGTGGAGGAGTCCTGGACGGGCTGACCTCTCAGCTCACCTTCGTAAATCCAGAGGCTGCCTCATTCCTTGTTCCATCAGCATCTCAGACCATTTCAGCCATGAGGACTAAGAGGCCAGTCCTTGACATATTCTCAAGAGGCACTGCAGAACAGACTAGAGGCTGTAAGATCCAGCCAGCTTCATGGGTGTGGCATCTGCGTCCCACTGCTTACAGGAGCTCTGAGGTTGATTTAATACTCTATTGTCACTATCTTGAAATGTTTAATAATTTTAAACATTTTTATTTGGCCCCACATTTTTATTTTGCACTGGGTCAGCAAATTAACATAGCCAGGCCTGTCCAGGGTGCTTCCTGGAACATTGAAAACAACCATCCTTCTCATTCTTGCCCGCGGGAGACTGTTGACCCATAGTCTACACAACGTGTTGGCCAGTGGACAAATGGACATACCCTTGGCCTGCCAGCCGCACGTCAGGAGTGACGCTCTTATCTAGAACAACCCTGGCCAGGGAGGCCGGCCAGTCTGCTGAATCTCTTGGCTTTGGGAAGGCTCGCTGGCCCTTCGACGGAGCATAGCTATCAAATTGGTTGTCAGCTCAATTACCCCACCCAAGAACGAAGCCCCTTGAGACATTGTGTATCCTGTTCCACCAGAATATTCAAGCATCCCAGGAAGGTTGCTCCCTCACGCTGGGGCCAGAGGATGGCTGTCGGGACAGCGCCTTATCGAGTAATAGGGTCACTGAGTCGGTGGCCGTTCTCCTGAGCGCGCAGGGAAGCCGTGAGAACAGGCCCTGTGGTCGGCAGCGGTGCTCTCAAGCATCCTCCGGGGTGATCCCTGTCATCCTGGCAGCAGCGGGGCTGCTCAGCCCCAGGGCCTCGGGCTCAGATTTAGCCCCCAGCACACGGTGCTGTCGCAGTTCTTCGGCCAGCTTCTACCCCGGACTGTGGGCTCCCGAGGACCAAGATGTGCTTTGTGTGGGGATTTTCGGTACCTGCTTCATGGGCATCAACAGGTGTCCACTGTGTGACCAAAACCAAGGAAGGATCAGCCAGCACTCATTCAGGCTTGAACTTTAACGAAGCTCTCACATCAGGGTCACTTCAGGTCATTGTTTTCGGTATTCTTCTGACCCCTTGGTTTGTGGGTCCCCATTCTTACAATCACCTCAACCCGCACGTCATGCTTTCAGTGTAGGAACAGCAGTTGTCCAGATACCCAGCCCCTTGTTCACTTGTTCAATCAGCTAGTAATATTTGTGTGTCAACCTAGTATTCATGCCTCTCCCATGACTTTGGTTCTCCTGAATTATTAGTATCCCATCACTTGTTTTAATAAGATGAATCGATAAGATAGTCTATTTCAAATACTGACTAACACCACCTAAACAAATATATCCTTTCAAAAATAACTTTGACAACCAAGTGCCTCGTTTTTGTTAGCTACCTTGTTGGGTAGAACTAAGTCATTCAGGGCTTCAAAGGTAAACGCAGGAAGGGCTCCTTGGGCGGGTGTCTTTGTTCTCTGTGATGCAGTCGTGCAGAGGATGGCAAACAGGACTGGCCTCTCAGGGGCCGGGCTGAGGCAGGAGGCGGCGCCCAGAGGGGCTTCTGCCCCACCCATGCCCCCGAGGGGGCAGGGAGCCAAGTGCTGGGGGTGGGGGGGGGCACATTTGGGATGACTGGTGCGTCCTGCAGTGTCAAGGCAGGAAAGAGGCTTCTAAGGGACCACGCAGGAGTCTGACCTCTGACCCCTGGAGTTGGTGCCAGTTGCTATTGACGGGTTTATTGCAAACTTGAAAGAAGTGTCACCAAACAATAAAGACTAGGTTTAGGCACCATGTCCTCAGGAACAAGCCGCTGTACAGGAGCACGCAGACGCCCTTCGGGACTTTGTAGGGCAGGACCTACCACTTCCTGTGCCCCCATCCACCCACCGGCTGTCTCGAGAATCTGGCAGGTGGAAGTGCTGGCTGCTGTCCCCGGTGGCCCGCAGACGTGGAGCCCTTCCCTGCCAGCCCACAGCCGGGTTGGAGACCAGGTCAGAGCCCGGGTCAGAGCACACTAATTCAGTCGGTGTGCAGCTTCGGAGAAACCACAGCCGCCTCCCACGTGGAGTCTTTGAAGAACTCCCAGTGGCTCTCTTGGAGCGGAAGAGCTGTGATCCGAGGGTCCTGATGGCAGACCACAGCTGCATCCACAGGAAACTGAGGGGAGACTGGGGAAAAAAGAGGAAGAGCCTGCCACCCCAGCCTCTGCCACCCCTGCCGACCACCGACCTGAAGCCGGCTGGGAGAAGCTTCCAGTTGGAGGAGAGTCTGGATTTTGACTAGTGCACTGCATTTTAGACTCAATTATTAGACTGGAGGTTTAAGTATTTTTTTTTTTTTTGGAAGAGACAGAACTTCATTTTCTTTAATTCTGTCACTCTTTGTGAACATTTGAAATCATTTGTGTTCAAGATTTAAAAAAATGACATAGAACATAAATTTTGAAGAATAATATTTTTAAGTACAAATTTTAAGTAATACATGAATATTTTATTGAATTTGAGTATCTTTTTTTTGTTGTTGTTCACACCTGCAGCATGAAATTCCCAGACCAGGAATCAAACCCCAGCCACAGGAGTGACAACACTAGATCCTTAACCCACTGAGCCATCAGGGAACTCCTTGAGAATCTTTTGGTTTTTTTTTTTGTTTGTTTTTGTTTTTTGGTTTTTTTTTTTTTGTCTTTTTGTCTTTTCTGGGGCTGCACCCGAGGCATATGTAGGTTCCCAGCCTAGGGGTCTAATCAGAGCTGTAGCTGCTGGCCTACGCCAGAGCCACAGCAATGCCAGATCCGAGCCATGTCTGCAACCTACACCACAGCTTATGGCAATGCCGGATCCTTAACCCACTGAGCCAGGGATCGAACCTGAAACCTCATGGTTCCTAATTGGATTCGTTAACCACTGAGCCACAACGGAAACTCCCCCTTGAGAATCTTTAACCTTGAGATTTAGTTTTCTTTTAAAATTTTCAATTGCTTATTTTTACTTTTTTAAGCTGAGCAAGAAGTAGGTTTTGTTGGTTTTTTTAATTGAAGTATAGTTGATTTACAACATTCTGTCTGGCTACAACTCTATTATCTGTAAAAGGGTTACCACACCAAAAACCTATAAAAATGAAAAGACAGGGAACAATAACTCAGATGAAGGAGAAAGGAAAAACCCCAGAAAATCAGCTAAGTGATGAGGACATTCTCAGCCTCCAGGAAAAAGACTTTAGACTGTTGATGCTGAAGATGATGCAAGACATTGGAAAGAAACTAGAGGCAAAGATGGATAACTTACAGGAAACACTGAGCAAAGAGATACAAGATATAAAACTTAAACAAGGAGAGATGCAAAATACAATAACTGAAATAAAAAATTCACTAGAAGCAGCTAATAGCAGAATACAACAGGCAGAAGAATGAATAAGCAAGGTGGAGGACAGATTAGTAGAAATTACGAATGTGGAACAGAAAAGAGAAAAAAGATTGAAAACAAGAGAGTCTCAGAGAACTCTGGGAGAACGTTAAAAGCAATATTCTGTCAATTTCTGCTATATAGAAAAGTGTCTTGAAAGTGGCCATAAATTAAAAGTGGCCATAAAAGCTCTAGAATCTTTGAAAGATTTCATCCAAGATGCAAGGAGAAACAAGTCCACAGAGTGGACTTAAGGAGCCCTGGGGGAAGAATGAAGTTGTGTTCTGCCTGCTCCCTCAATTCCAGGTTGCTCCATGATATACTTATACTGCGTAGGAGTAAAATGTAGTCATTAAATGCTCTGAAGGTCAGCTTCTCAGACCTTGCCACCCTGTATAGATTCTTTTGTTCTATTTCACAGTCACTTATCTTTCTCTAAACATAACACTAAGGGAATGCAAACATTCACGCTTATAGAGCATTGAGTTTCTAAGCAGAGGTACAACCAGGTTGCCATCTTGCCTTGGTAAATTTTAGTACTTTGACAGCCAGCAGGGTTTCAGCAGGTGCCTGAATTGTAAGTGAAGCCACTGCATTCAACAGAGGCAGTGACTTCACATCTTTTATTCTGATTCCTTTTAGGAAGAGTCCTTAGGATTTTAAAAGTTTCTCAGAATGACAGGAATCCATAGCATTTAGCACAATGCTGAATTTAGTCAATTTAGTTGAGAAAGTTCTCAACATTTATCTTCAAAGAGCTATATCAAGTTATCTGGGTTTTTAAAATTTTTTCTGGAAATCAGAGTGGAGTTTTTAGGTATAAAGTAGTAGAACTAAATAAAAGGCTCTCCCGTAAAGCTTAAGCTCCTTGACAGCTGATCCTGATGAGCTCAGAGGAGACAGGCCAGGTCTCCAAGCTGGCTTCGGCAGCAGCATCATGAGAACTCAGCATCCGGGTGTGGACATTGCGTCAGGCAGTGCTGCGCCTCAGCTCCTGTTAGTCTGCTCCTCCTCTAGAATGAAACTTCACACTCAGAAGTAACAGAACATTACCGTTCCATCTCCAGGGGATCTAGGAATTAGCAGTTTTTATTATTATTATTATTATTAGGGCCACACGTGAGGCATATGGAGGTTCCCAGGCTAGGGTCCAGTTGGAGCTACAGCTGCTGGCCTACACCACAGCCACAGCCACAGCCACATCAGATCCGAGCCGAGTCTGTGACCTATACCACCGCTCACAGAAATGCCGGATCCTTAACCCGCTGAGCAAGGCCAGGGATTGAACCCACAACCTCATGGTTCTTAGATTCGTCTCCGCTGTGCCACGACAGGAACTCCTAGCAGTATTAGCAGATGGCTTAGCCTGATGGGTCATCCAAGCCATTCTTGCATGTAATATGTGTGTGGTGAGTGTTATTTCTTACTGTAGGAACAATACTGTATAAGAACTATTGCCTTTAGCCAGACACACCAGGATTAAATTGACTATGTGTTATGGATAAATGTATTTGCTGTTGCTACAGTAATACCTCTATACACATATAAGGAAAGGCTATTTTTTGTTTTTCATATTCTTTTCCATTATGGTTAATTACAGGATATTGAATACAGTTCACTGTAATATACAAGAGGACGTTGTTTATTCATTCTGCATATAAGACTTTGCACCTACGAGTCCCAAACTCCCAATCCTACCCTCCCCTGCCCGCCTCCTCCTTGGTAACCATAAGTTGACTCCCTATGTCTATATGAGTCTTTTTCTCTTTCGTAGATAAGTTCATTGTGTCCTATTTTAAATTCCACATACAAGTGATATCCTATGGTATTTGTTTTTCTCTTTCTGACTTACTTTGCTTAGTAGGATAATCTCTAGGTCCATCCATGTAGCTGAAAATGGCATTATTTTATATATTATTTCATTCTTTTTAAAGACTGAGTAATACTCCCTATATCACTGCCATATCCACATCTTCATCCATTTATCTGTCAATGAATATTCAGGTTGTTTCCATGTCTTGGCTATTATAAACAGTGCTGCTGTGAACATTGGAGTGCATGTATCTTTTCAAATTTCATCTTTTCCAAATATATGCCCAGGAGTGTGATTGTGAATCATATGGTAACTCTATTTTTAGTTTTTAAAGAAATCCCCATACTGTTCTCCGTGGTAGCTGTACCAGTTTACAATCTTCCCAGTAGTGTAGGAGGGTTCCCTTTGCTCCACACCCTTTCCAGTATTTATTATTGGTGGACTTTTGGTGATGGCCATTCTGACTGGTGTGAGGTGATACCTCATTGTAGTTTTAATTTGCATTTCTCTAATAGCAGTGTTGAGCATCTTTTCACATGCCTGCTGGCCATCTGCATGTCTTCTTTGGAGAAATGTCTATTTAGTTCTTCTTACTCATTTTTTGAGGTTTTATTGTTTTGTTTTGTTTTTTTTTTGTAATTGAGGTGTGTGATTTGCATGTGTATTTTGGAAATTAAGCCCTTGTAAGTAGCGTCATTTGCAAATATTTTCTCCCAATCCATAGGTTGTCTTTTTGTTTTATGTATGGTTTCCTTTGCTCAGTGAAGTTTGATTAGGTGCCATTTGTTTATTTTTGCTTTATATCTTCTGCCTTGGGAGGCTAACCTAAGAAATCATTGCTGTGATTTATGACAGAGGATATTTTGCCTGTGTTCTCTTCTGGGAGTTTCATGGTGTCATGTCTTATATTTAAGTCTTTAATCCATTTTGAGTTATTTTTGTGTGGCGTGAGGGTGTGTTCTAATCTCACTGATTTACATGCAGCTGTCCAGCTTTCCCAGCACCACTTTCGGAAGAGCCCTCTTTCAGTACATCCCTTTTAAAGAATTATGCAGAGAAATAGCATATACTCCCAAAGACGGAAACGATACAAGCTATGCCATGAAGGCGAATTGAGAACTGTGTATACCAAATTATTTTTTCTTTGTTCTTCTAACTGGATTGTAGAAACGGCTTCATTCTGGCTTCTGTATTGTGACGTCTGGTCAAGGATGGATTCTTCTCAGAGGGCAGGAGAGGGCAATATAGGTTTTAAGGAAGGGATGACAACAGATCTGTATTTTGAAGGTAATTCTAGTAGAGCTTTAAAACTGGTCTCGGTAAGGCTGGAAACAGAAAGGTCCAATCCCAGTTGTCCAGACAAGAGCTGGTAAGGGAGTGAGAAGGGGGATGGAAAGCCAGGGGCAGTTGGGAGAGACACAGCTGAGAGATTATGGATGAAGCAAAGTCTGTAAGGTAAGAATTTAAAGGTTTTTTTAAAAGAAGAATTTAAGGGAAGATGAAATCAAATTCAGGTGAAGAAATTGGAGTAATTAATACTCAGTGAGTCTCAGTTTTCATATTTCTAAAATGGAAAAAGGAATTCCTGTTGTGGCTCAGCGGAAACAAACCTGACGAGCATGCATGAGGATGCGAGTTTGATTTCTGGCCTCGCTCAGAGGGTTAAAGGTTCCGACGTTGCCATGAGCTGTGGTGTAGGTCACAGATACGGCTCGGATCTGGTGTTGCTGTGGCTGTGGCTGTGGCTGTGGTGTAGGCCAGGAGCTGCAGTTCCAATTCAGCCCCTAGCCTGGGAACTTCCATATGCCACAGGTGCGGACCTAAAAAAAAGAAAAAAATAAATCATCGTAGGATTCCTTTAGGCAGCCTTTCATCTTAATTTAAAATCAATTTAACTTAATCAATTAATTGTAAAAGTCACATTTTATACAGACTCTAGATATACCTAAACTTGATCTAAGAAAACCATACCTGACTTTTTCACATTTTTTGGATCAAAAAATAACATTCAGTCATAATAGAATATTAACAAAAACCTGATTCTCTAAAATGAACATCAACACATGACTATCTGGTTTTTGAAAAAAAAAAGTTATCAGCATTTCTTTCTTCCTTTCTTTCTTTCTGGCCGTATCCACAGCATATGGAAGTTCCCAAGCCAGGGGTTGAATCTGAACCACAGCCGTGACCAGTGCCACAGCTGTGTGAACACCAGATCCTTTGACCCACCCCACTGGGCCAGGGATCAAACCTGAACCTCAGTAGTGGAACTGGAGCCACTGAAGTCAGGTTCTTAACCCACTGTGGTGCGGTGGGAACTCCAACAGTTCTCTCTCTGATTTGAAGAAATACCACATGTCATCATTCAGGGCATGGGTGTATCAGAGAATCGTACTGCCACACCTCCCCCCCAAAAAGAAATGCCAGAAGTAATAAACCGAACAATGGTTTCCCAGAGATGTCTACATCCCAAGCGCCAGAAACCAACGACCTTTCAGGCAAAAAGACTTTGCAGATGGGATCAAATTAAGTATCTTGAGAGGGGGAGATTCACCTGGATTATCTCCGTGGGCCCAGTGTAATCACAAGGGTTCTTATTAGAGGGGAGCAGGAAGATCGGGGTCAGAGAAGGTGATGGGACAATGGAAACAGAGGCCATAGTGATATGTGGCCACAAGCCAAGGAGTGGGGGCAGCTTTTAAAAGAGGGAACTATATTCTCCTCTGGAGCCTCCAGAAGGAACCGACCCTGCTAACACCTCAAGTTTTAACCATCTGAAACTAATTTCAGGATTCTGACGTCCAGAACTGTAAGATAACAAACATGTGCTGTTCCCAAGTCACTAAGTGGTAATTTGTTAGAGCAGCAATAGGAAACAAATATGCTCGATAAACATTCTTAGTGGAAGAGAGGCCTTCAAAGTCAGATGAGTGAATTGTCAAAATTCCTAAAACTTCAGGGACTACTTGCAGAAACTGTCGAAGAACAAAAACAGCAGTTCCCTTGTGGCCTAGCAGGTTAGGGATACGGTGTTGTCACTTCTGTGTCTCTGTTACAGCTGTGGTGCAGGTTCAGTCCCAGGCCCAGGAACTTGCACATGCTGAGAGTGTGGCCAAAAAGCCCTCCAAAAACAAAGAAATAACAGGAAACAACCCTCCGCTCCGGAGTGTGCTAACAAGTGACATGCCACGCCATGGGGTTACCGACAGCATGATGAGTGCCACCCCAAGTCCACTCCAGGAGAGTTCTGTGCACCTGTGACCATAGAAACTCTGGTTGTCTGATTTTTCACATTTGCTCAGATTCATTTGATTCCTTTTCTTGTTCCAAGTCCAAGTACCATGCAAGAATTTGACCCATTATAATGTAGAAAACACTAGATGTAACCACCAGGTCAGAGAACCTTGCCCACAGTGGGTGCCCAGGAAATGCCCATTCAGTAGAAGAGCAGCTCGAGGCCCAGCCAGGAGCACCGGCCACTTAGCCGAGCTCTGCTCAGCGGCTGCGGAAGGGGAAGGCGCTTCCTGTTGCTCAGCTCACTTTCTTCATTGGTCCAGCCAGGGCCTTGACGAGATGATCTATTTAAAGCCTCTTCTGGATTCCCGATGACCGCGAAAGCAGCGTCACGCTCACTCTGGTTTACCCCTCACAGGCAGTGGTGGATGCAAGAGGCTGCGTCAGAAACCTCCACCATTTTCATCTGCGCCCCTCCCTCAAATGCCCGCTTTTAAAGCCACTGCAAACGTCATCTCCCTCCAGCCTCCTGAACAGCCCACGAACCTCCCCAGCAGGACTGGCACAAGCAGTGCGGTGGGCCTCCAGCCACGGCATCAGATGTGCCCACAGCTCGGGGCTGTGGCATCATAGACCTCTGTAACCGGCATTTAAGGCTGCCGATTGTCCAGGGAAAAAAAGAAAAAGCTGAAAGCATAAGAGGCTCTGTCAGTACTGGGCGGTGAAGACCTGGAGCCATGCCAAGCTCCCTGCCCTCCGTGTGGCCCTGCACCCCCCAGGCCCCCAGCTAGAGTGGGCCCTGTCCTTGTCCCCCTTGATACCTGGGGAGCTAAGACCACTGAAGCTGGGTGATTTGTCCCAAAGCCACATAACTATTCAGAGGCAGGGCAGGGATTCACACCCAGCAGGCTGGCTCCAGAGACCCCTCCCTCCTGTGGCCTCCCCCTAAGCTGGGCACCGACAGTCAGCTCCTCAGGTACCATCCAAGCGACTTAGCAAATAGGAAGCTCGCCTCTAGAAATTGTTTACATATCAGAGACCTGACATTGCTTTAAAAAAAGGTATATCAGCAGCTGGGTTTCCAGAGTAACCCTGATGCTGCTTTTCTGATCATATTTAGACCATACAGAACCTTAGAAAGTTTGCCTCACTTTATTTATTTATTTATTTATTTTATTTTATTTTATTTTATTTTATTTTCTAGAGCCACTCCCACGGCATATGGAGGTTCCCAGGCTAGGGGTCTAATCAGAGCCATAGCCACCGGCCTACGCCAGAGCCCCAGCAACTCGGGATCTGAGACGCGTCGGCAGCCTACACCATAGCTCACGGCAACGCTGGATCCTTAACCCGCTGAGCAAGGCCAGGGATTGAACCCACAACCTCATGGTTCCTATTCAGATTCGTTAACCACTGAGCCACGACAGGAACTCCTGCATCACTTTAAAATCAAAAGTGACTGCATACACATACTGCACAGAGAATTTGATTAAGTATAGAGCTAGTCCCGTATAAATGAAGTAACAGTTTGCGTGACACAGAAATACTGTAGTCTTCCAAGAAGTCAAAAGAGAACACTTTGGTTTATGGGTGTGTAATTTGTGCTTCTTTTTATTTTTTAAGTAGTATCCAATAAGTTGCTATGCCTGGATTTTTTTTTTTTTCCCTAGAGGTATTTATAAACAAATAAATATGCCCCCAATTCTAATGAAAAGTTATCATTTAAAATTTCTTAGAGTTCTCTGGTGGCCTAGCAGTTAAGGATCCAGTGTTGTCACTGCTGTGACTAGGGTTCAGTCCCTGGCCTGGGAACTTCCACATGCTGTGGTGCAACCAAAAAAAAAAAAAAAATTTTAAGTTCATTCTTCAGTTAATACAGATAATAAAATAGTCCTGAAATGACTCATCCACTTCTGATCATTAAAAAAAAACCTGATTTCTTTTATTTAGGAAGTTATTTTATTTTTTTAATTTTTTAATTTTTTTTTTCCTTTTAGGCCTGCACCCATAGCATATGGAGATTTCCAGGCTAGGGGTCCAATCAGAGCTGTAGCCTACACCACAGCCACAGCATCTTAGGATCTGAGCCATGTCTGCACCTACACCACAGCTCACAGTAACTCCAGATCCTTAACCCACTGAGCAAGGTCAGGGATTAACCCAAATCCTCATGGATCCTAGTTGGGTTCATTAATTGCTGAGCCATGAAGGGAACTCCAGGAAATTATTTTAAAAATTTAATGGCAAGTGGAGTTCCCGTTGTGGCTCACTGGTTAACGAATCTGACTAGGAACCATGAGGTTGAGGGTTTGATCCCTGGCCTTGCTCAGTGGGTTAAGGATCTGGCGTTGCCGTGAGCTGTGGTGTAGGTTGCAGACTTGGCTCAGATCTGGCATTGCAGTGGCTGTGGCATAGGCTGGTGGCTACAGCTCTGATTAGACCCCTAGCTTGGGAATTTTCATATGCTGCAGGTGCGGCCCTGGAAAAAGACAAAAAGACAAAAAAAAAAAAAAAAAAAATTTAATGGCAAGTAAAAGCTGCCTGTAGCACCTTAAGAACAAACTATAGGAAGGACTCATAAATACACAAATTTGTTACTTCTAATACTTATTTCTTGTGTAGTACCTGCTAAAATTATTCCTAAAATTATTCCTAAAATTATTCCTAATATATATAGGAATAATAATAATAAATATATTTAGACGGCATATCTATACAAATTATGAAATAACTGTAGAAGATCTAGAGATTTCAGTGTTAGAGCTGCTTCAGTATTATTCATGTGTAAAATATTAGCCATTTCTTGAATAATATTCATATAAGTTCTTAAAGAAAACATCATGCATTGCTTTCTGTTGGGGGCACGTCAGCCAACAATTTCGATTGGACTCCGTCAGCCAGGTCATTCTTCCTGTTCCTGAAAAATGGGTTGCATGGAAAATCACATTGTTTGGTCAGCGTTCTGGATTTTTTCAACGAGAGAACTATCTTATGTTCCATGTGATTTTTATGTATTGTGTATATGTAATTTCACAGGTATTTGTTCAAGATCACTCTTCATCCTTTGCGTCCGGATTTTGACGACAGCATTTCGAATCACGTGTTTTCCTTTTCTGGGTGGAGGAGGGAGATGCACACTTTTGAGAGGATTTCTATTTTGCGGTCACTTTATCTGCTCAATGTAGATTATTCATAAACCCCCTTTTTTGACACCGTTGTTTTCACTTGTGAGTCAGACCAAAAAAAAAAGCTATCTACTCCTTCCCCCTCCAAAAAAACAAAGCAGCATAAAAGATAGCATTCAATAAGAAAAGGCATAATTATCGCCTGTCAAAGATGACAGTTTGTTAGCAGGCTGATCAGGGAGGAATCAGCTGACATGTGAAGGCTGTACGTGGGGAGAAAACGAGTTAGTCTTTATACTGTGTCATTTACTTATTCAACAAAGATTTATTCAATACCTCCTGTATATCAGGCTGTTCTTTTTGTGACTATAGGAACGGGATGGTGAATAATCAGATACAGTTGCTGCCCTAACTTTGCATCTCCCGGAAACGAATAAAATTCTGCCCCACAATTGGCCAAGCCTGTCAGCCCCTTGATGGTCATTATGAGAGACACGTAAAAGTGATTTTTTTAAACAACACTTTTTTCAGTGATTATAAATTGTGATTCGGCTGGTCTGGGGCGGGGCCTCTCCAAAGTTGGTGGAGGGCTCAGCCACACCCAGCTGAAAAGTTGAAACCCTTAGACTGTTTCTTCTCTGGGTTCCTTCCTAAATGATGGGTTTTTAGTCTAATTTGACCCAGAATATATGTCCCAATGTTACAGAAAAAAGTAGAATTGGACCCGGCGAACTAGGAGCTGCTACCAGGCCTTAGCCATGCCTGCCAGCCGCTCAACCCCCAAAGAACAGAG
Organism: Sus scrofa; assembly: GCF_054392235.1. NCBI lineage: Eukaryota > Metazoa > Chordata > Mammalia > Artiodactyla > Suidae > Sus > Sus scrofa. The sequence continues at coordinate 8,330,537 of NC_139383.1, forward strand.
CGTGGAGGGAGTGTGGGCGTAAACACACTGCGGGGGGGCGGGGGGGGGGTAAAAGTTACCCCCAGCACCCCCACCGTTGTTACACATCTGCTCGGTAACGTGTTCCGTTAGAAGCATGGATGAGAGTCCAGGCCCACTTGGGAAAAATGCCCCAAATCTGTCTTATTTATAACTAAAATGACTTGTAACCAAATTGTGTCTTTGGTGAATGGTAAAGACAGTTTTATAAGATCAATCTGTCCCTTTTTATTCAGAAATTTAGGAGATAGCTAGATTTTCTTCTTCTTCTTAGGGCTGCTCCTGCAGCGTATGGAAACTGCCAGGGCTAGGGGTTGAATCCAAGCCACGTCTTCAACCTACACCACAACTCATGGCAATGCCGGATCCTTAACCCACTGAGTGAGGCCAGGGATTGAACCTGCATCCTCATGAACTCTGTGTCGGGTTCTTAACCCACCTAGTCTCAACAGGAACTCCAGGATAGCTAGATTTGAAGAATATAGTCATGGATTTATTTTCAGGTACTATTAGCCAAAGCAAATATTGCAGCGGTAAAATAGTTCTTACATAGTAAAAATCAATGAAGTATTAACGTTTCAAGTTTAAATAAGAGTTAACTATTTTAATTGATCCATTTTTCAGTGTGATTATTATAATTTGTGTAGTTCCTAAAATGCCTTTATGTCTCATAAATTGCTTTGGTTGAAAATTCAATTTTGGGAGTTCCCATCATGGCTCAGTGGTTAACGAATCAGACTAGGAACCACGAGGTTTCTGGTTCGATCCCTGGCCTCGCTCAGTGGGTTAAGGATCCACCTTGCCATGAGCTGTGGTGTAGCTCGCAGACGCGGTTCAGATCTGGCGTTGCTGTGGCTCTGGCGTAGGCCGGCAGCTACAGCTCCCATTAGACCCCTAGCCTGGGAACCTCCATATGCCGCAGGTGCAGCCCTGGAAAAAGACAAACAGAGCAAAAAAAAAAAGAAATTGCAATTTTGTGAAAGATGGTTTATGACTCCCAAGTTGATAGTGCACCGTAAACTGTGATGAATCTCACAGGGTGGGAAAGCCTCCCAGAGTGTGCAGCGCGGTCTGACCGTCCTCACATTTAGCTTATTGGCGGAACACCTCCTACGTTCTCTTAGAACTGGTTCATAAAGACCAAGACACTCAGCATATAGTATATAGTACTTTGAAAAACAATCTCTATCCTTCAGGAGCTTCTAAACTAAGCAAAACTGAGTATATATTTTATTTGCTTTTTAGAGCTTCACCCATGGCATATGGAGGTTCCCAGGCTGGGGGTCAAATCAGAGCCACAGCTGCCAGCCTACACCACAGCCACAGCAACGCCAGATCCAAACTGCGTCTGCGACCTACACCACAGCTCACGGCAACACGGGATCCTTTACCCACTGAGCGAGGCCAGGGATTGAACCTGCAACCTCACGGTTACTAGTCAGATTCGTTTCCACTGTGCCACAGGGGGAACTGCCCGAGTATGTATTTTAAATTGCTGCTTAGGCAAAGGGGAGAATATATCTTAACAAAAACCATTCATGCCTCTGTAATCTGTTTGGAATTTGACAGAGACCACTAATAAATACGTTTTCTTCATTCATTCATTTTTCATTTCTTCAGCAAACATTTATTGGGCTCCTAGGTTTGCAAGAAACAAAGACGAACAAGATAGACAGGGTCCCTGCCTTTCTAGAGCAGAGAGCACTTCAGTTTGTCTTCCTGCAGGCCAGAGCACCCCAGAATGCTCACAAGTGCCAGAGGCAGGGGCCCAGGTGGGCATTAGGCCAGTGTCCAGCACTGAGAACTGCAGCAACAATGCAGACAATTCAAGTTTGGTAGTAAATTTTAAAGTATGTCCATCTGGAGGCAAACACTGGGAAATGATATGGTTAAAAGAGCTAAAACCATGAAATTAGCATTTACACATAACTGCACTTAGGAAGGGGGCAGTTAGTTCTTTGAGGCGTTGTGCTGTTAGGAGATAAGCAGGTGTAGGAGCACGTTCTTTACGGTGTTTAGAAATGTGGTGTTGACTGCGTTACCCACACCCCCATCCTCCCCGGAGCCTGGCACGAGAAGGCATCGTATTTCAGCAGCATTCTTTCCTCGGCTTTGGGGGGTTCACTGCCTGAAGAAGCACCTGCTAAAATATTCTGAAACTTACCTAAGACTGCCCCCAACACTCTGGGAACAGGGCACTAGAGTCAGCACGTTAACTCTCTCAGACCACACAGGACACAGCAGGTGGATGCAGCAGAGGCTGGAAGGATGCAGCAGGGGCTGGAAGCAGAGCATTTAGGCTGACCCTGGAAGCCACTCAACACTGAGCCCCTTTGCAGAGCCTCTGAGATTCTCGGAAAGAGGCCTCAGATGGTTGTTCAGTTGAATTCAGTTTCACCTACAGAGCAAGGCTGACAAAAGAACCAGTATGTTACCTGTTTCATCACAGAGAACCTAGACAGAGGACCTAGGATTTTAACCAGAGTCCCGGGGCGCTGGACTATAGATAACACAGATAACGGAGCCCACTGCTGCTACCGTTAAATCTTTGGAACCAAGGACTGTGAAATTATGTAATAAAGCTCTGATAAATACTTGAGTCTCTGAGTTCCCTGGTGGCCTAGTGGTTAAGGACTTGGCATTGTCACTGCTGTGTTTCGGGTTCAATCCCTGGCCCTGGAACATCCGCATGTGGTTGTGTGCAGCCAAAAAAAAAAAAAAAAAAAAAGAGAGAGAGAACACAATACTCCTAGTCTCTACAGATTTAAAAATAATAAACAGAATCCGTTTTACGGATCTACCCACAAGAGAGTCTAATTCATAACTTTGTTTTATAGCAATTTTGTAAATGTACCATTAAAAAAAAGTTTGAGTTCTTGCTATTTCTGATACAGAATAAAAATAGTCAACAGATTTTTGGTAGGGAAAGTTGTTGGTCTGGTATTCTTAACAAAAGTAATTGCAAAAATGTAAATGAGGCCTTCAGTCCATTCTTCAGACCTAAAGTTGGAACACTCCCAACTCTCCATCCTTCTGTGCTTGTGGCAGTGCACATGCCCGGGGAATGACGTCAGTGGAGGACTCTGCGTGTTTAGTGGAAAATCGCATTTCGGCTCTCTGAATTGTGAATGCAAAATGTTATTGACTATAATCAGCTATAAAAGATGAAGGAAAACTAAAAAAAGAGATTATGTACGTTCCATGACTCTCCATTGGGTGATCAGACAATATGACAACGTATTCTAAAAGGGGATTTTCCTGGAAATTCCACCAGTTTTACTATACGAGCAAGTTAAACTTCTGTGAATTTTATACTATATAAGCACCGTACCCCTAAAAGAACACAAAAAACTAAGGATATGTTTTTCTCTCCTGACGCACAATTAATTTAATGCTGCTTAAGTTTAGAAGAAGAAACTAGTCTCCTAAAGGGTTTTCTAACTTTATGAGAAAAGTAAAAGAACAGTCCACATTTGTAAAATTCAGTTCTCATATGCAGACAGAACCATTGATTTATATACATTTATTAACAAGATAGTAGTGCTCAAATAAAATGAGCTTGCTACCCCTTAAATCTTATTTCAGAAGCTCTGTTTTTGTGTGGGTACTACACTTTCATTGTTTTGTATGCACTGTCAGTTTTTCTAAAGGATTTATGTAGCCTTTATTGCAAAAAGCATTCAATCCATAGGCTCTCATATTTTAATTTTAAATTTTAATTTTAATTTTAAATGAAGTTTCCATTGCTATTGCTTATAGAGCACAAAAGTACATCACCAGCTATGCCAAGAATAATTTAGAGATAATGCAAATACTTTTCCTTAATGAGACTCCTGGTAAAGAAATGGTCAATGAATAAGTCAGTGTTACCTTTCTTCGCTTCTCCTCTACAGACCTCAGGTGGCCTTTTCCAGCAGAAAGGAAACGGGGATGGAGCAGGTTCTATGGCACCTTTTCCCTAGACTGAAATATACTTTGAGTACCTGCAGTAATGGACAGGAGAAAAATGGATTGGAGAGGCAAAACGATCATAAAAACCTTCCCATGTGTTTTTTCCCTGAAATTATATTTCCATGTTTAACTGAGAACACGATTATGAGTACAGGGTTTGGGTCTGCGGATTTGCAATTATATAATTGCACAAAATAATTAAATATGTTCTTTAATTTGCAAGCTCCGTTACATGCTAATTGCACTCCACTGTGTAACTAAAGGTCAGATTTTTAAATTTGACTATATTTACTAGGGAGGTTTTGCTTTTGACAGAGATATTAAGGTGATTGTGTGCCTGGTATGTTTTCTGTGCATTTTCACTTTTCTAATTGCATTTGTTGCATGAAGTGAACATACCTTGGATTTCCCATGCAGCCTGTGTAATTTAAATGAGATCAATAATCTTTTTTTTTTTTTTCATTTTTTGGCCACACCCATGGCATGCAGAAGTGCCCGGGCCAGGGATCAACCCTTGCCACAGTAGCAACAATGCTAAATCCCCAACCCTCTGAGCCACCAAGGAACTCCAATAATCATTTTTAAATGGTGGTGAAAGTTCCACTTCTGGCAAATTTGGGTTATTTTTGAACCAGCACTCCTACCAAGAACAGTTGGAAAAACCTGGACAGAATATAACAAAAGTAGGTTTAAAAGGCGTTGGAGTCTCCCTAGGTAATGAGTACCTTTGGAGCTACAAAAGGGTGGGAAGCCAAGAGAAGTGAGCCCAACATCTGGGACTCCTTCTCTCCTCGAGCCAAGTGTCAATTCAGAAAGCAAAAGCAGTAGCTGACAGGTTGAGAAGCTGAACAGAGCTATTGATCACTTCAAGGGGTAAGGGAATAAGACTGGGACTTCTGAATCTACCCAGGAAGAAAGACCCCTGTAAACACTATAGATTTTTAGTTGGAACACCTAAGAAGGGTAAACTAAAAAGAGACCAGCTCTAAAAAGACCAGAGTCCAGCAATGAATCATCTCAATCTCTGACAAAAATTAGGTGATCTACCCCCAGCCCAGCTGTCTGCCAAAATCAAAATTAAAATCTCCTCTGGGGGAAAAAATATCATGCAGTGCCTCAAATTGTCACTAAAAATTTTAAGCATATTGCCCAGCATTCATTCAACAATAACCAGAGCATCAGAGAAATCTGGCAAATTCTGCTTTAACCACATGATCTAAATAAACATCACTAAAAGTGGGCCCGTCTGAAATCTTGTGCCTCCTTAGGGATGCCCCAAAAAGACACAGCATCAGTTGGTTACACAGTATTTCTGCTGAATAAGTGTAAACTTACTCTCATTCAACAAACCCAAACTGAAAAACCTATGAAACAACTGACACAGAGTCGTCAAAATTATCAATGTTATGAAAACAAAGACTGAATGAGAGAATGTTTCCAATTAATGAAAACTGAAAGAGACGTGAAAACTAAATACAAGATGTGACCCTGGGTAGATATAAGGAAAAAAATAAAAGATTGCGGCAAAGGACATCAATTGGAAAAGTTAAATATATATAATGTATTTTAGACGAAAGTATATCAGCATTAAATTTCTTTTTTATTGAGATATAGTAGACAACATTTGTTAGTTTCATGTGTACAACATAATCAATATTTGTATGCATAGGAAATGATCACTACAATACTAGTTCATGTGCAACCATATATAGAGAATTTTTTTCTTGGAGTGACAACTTTTAGGATCTACTGAGCAACCTTCAAGTATGCAATACAGTGTTAACTGCCATCTCCATGTTGTTCATTTTATCCCCATGAATTACTTAGTTTCTAACTAGAAGTCTATAACTTTTGATGCCCTTCACCCATTTTGCCCCAACATCCTTCTCCCACCTGCCTCTGGCAACCAGCAGTCTGTTCTCTGAATCTATGAGCTTGGTTTTTGTTTTTGTTTTGGATTCCACATCTGAGAGAGAGAATACGGTGTCTGTCTTTCTCTCTCTGACTAATTTCAGGTAGAATAATGCCCTCAAAGTCCATCCATGTTGTTGCAAATGGCAAGATTGTATTCTTGTTTATGGCTTGACATTTTAGTGTGTGTGTGTGTCATTTTCTTTATCCATTCATCCATTAATGGATGTTTAGATTGTTGCATACTTTGTCTATTGTAATAATGCCTCAAGAAACATGTCTTTTCAAGTTAGTGTTTTTGTTTTCTTCAGGCCAGCACCCGGAAGTGGAATTGTTGGTTCATATGGTAGTTCTTTTTTTAAATTTTTTGAGGAATGCCTGTACTGTTTTCTATAGTGGCTGAACCAACTTATATTCTCACCAACAGTGCACAAGAGTTCGCTTTTCTCCACATTCTCACCAACACTTGCTATTTCTTGTCTTTTTAAAATAATATTCTACCTAAGCGGTGTGAGGTGCTATCTCATTGTGGTTTTGATTTGCATTTCCGTGATGATTAATGATGTTGACTGCATTTTCATGTACCTGTTGGTCAGATGTATATCTTTGATCAAAAAATGTCTATTCAGATCTTCTGCCCACTTCTTCATCAGATTTCTTGCTGTTCTGCTACTGAGTTTGAGTTCTTTTTCTATTTTGGGCATGAAAACCTTATCAGTTATATCATTTGCAAATATTTTCTCCCATTCAGTAGGTTGCCTTTTCATTTCCTTGATGGTTTCCTTTGTTGTGCAGAAGCTTTTTAGTTTCATGTAGTCCCACTTGTTGATTTTTGCTTTTGTTGCCTATGCTCTTAGCATCAAATCCAAAAAATCATAACCAAGACCAATGTCAATGAAGGAGTTTACTGTCTTTTTTGTCCAAGAATTTTACAGTTTTAGAGCTTACATTCAAGTGTTTAATCCATTTCAACTTAAATTTTGTGGATGGTGTAAGATACCTAGTGGTCCATTTATTGAAGACAGTCTTTTCTCCATAGTACATTCTTGGCTGATTTTTTTCATAAGATAATTGACCATGTGTGCATGGGTTTATTTCTGGGTTCCCTATTCTGTTTCATTGATCTCTGTGTCTGTTTTTATGCCAATACTATACTGTTTTGTAATATAGTTTGAAGTCAGGAGTACGATGCCTCCAGCTTTATTCTTCTTTCTCAGGACTGCTTTGGCTATTCAGGGTCTTTTGTGGTTCCACACAAACTTTAGGATAGTTTGTTCTACTTCTGTGAAAAGTGCCACTGGAATTTTGATAGAGATTACACTGAATCTGTAGATTGCTTTGGGTAAGTAGTATGGGCATTTAAACACTATTAATCCTTCCAATTAATGAACACAGTATATCTTTCCATTTATTTGTGTTCAATTTCTTGCATCAATCTCATTTAATTTTCATTTTACAGGTCTTCTCTTTCACCTTCTTTGTTGAAATTATTCCTCAGTATTTTATTCTTTTTGATACATTTGTAAATGGGATTGTTCCCTTAATTTCTCTTTCTGATAGTTTGTGATTAACATATAGAAATGCAACAGATTTCTGTATGTTGATTTTATGTCCTGCAACTTTACTGAATTCATTTTTTTTTTTTTTTTTTGTCTTTTTGCCATTTCTTGGGCCGCTCCCGCGGCATATGGAGGTTCCCAGGCTAGGGGTCTAATCAGAGCTGTAGCCGCCGGTCTACGCCTGAGCCACAGCAACGCGGGATCCGAGCCCCGTCTGCAACCTACACCACAGCTCACGGCAACGCCGGATCGTTAACCCACTGAGCAAGGGCAGGGATCAAACCCGCAACCTCATGGTTCCTAGTCGGATTCGTTAACCACTGCGCCACGACGGGAACTCCTGAATTCATTTATTCTAACAGTTTTTGTGTGGCATCTTTAAAGTTTTTAATATATAATATCACATCATCTATAAATAGCCGTTTTACTTCTTCATGTCCAGTTTGGATGCCTTTTCTTTCTTTTTCTTGCTTAATTGCTGCGGCTAGGACATCCACTACCATACTAAGTAAAAGAGGCAAGAGTGGACATCCTTGTCTGGAGCTTGATCTGAGGGGGAAAGATTTTAGTATCTCACCATTGAGTATGATGTTGGCCATGGGCTAGTATGTATGGCCCTTATTATGTTGAGACATGTTCCCTCTATACCCACTTTGTTGAGAGTTTTTATCAAAATGGATATTAAATTGTATTCAATTTCTTGAACTTGATAACTGCATTATAGTTATATAGGAAGCTGTCTTTGTTTGTAAGAAATATGCTGAAGTATTTAGGGGTAAAATTCCTGCAAGATTTCAAGGCAGAAGAGAGTAAGAACAGTTGGTCAAGTTGAGAGTTTGTATCCATGTGCCCCTCTTCCTGCCACATGATCCTATTTGGGGGCTTAACCAGGAAGCAGAGATGGGGCAGCCTCAACAACCAGGTTATCACTCTGATCATGTGCTCTGTCCCCCATAACCCCTTACTGACTGGTCCATAAGCAGACAAGTGACCCAAGGTAAACATGTCACATTCTCTCATACTGAAAGCTGGAGAGACAGAAAGAAACAGAGAGTGGCAATTTCTAGTACAAGTCTTTTTAAAGACTCCGCCCTTTTCAAAGTACAGTTGTTGACATTCCCTTCAATCTCCTGGCTTCCTCCCAATAAATTCCCTTTTCATTGAAAATAATTACAGAGTTTGTTTCTTATACTTGAAACCCAAACAACCTTTGACAATTACAAGCAGATGTTTCCAAAGGAGCTAAAATGTCATAAAGTGCAATGAATGCAGAAGTTGCTGGGGATGAGTGACATCATGATTGGTTGTAATAAGAGTCTGGAGTCAGCTAGTGACTCTACTCCCTGCCCTTGTCTTCTCATAGAGAAATTCTCTACTAATTCCCTTTGGAGAATGAGAGTCCTCCGGACCTAGCTCAAATGCGAATATTATACTGATCATACTTTTCTTGTTTGTGTGTTAACGCAGTCTGATTATATTTTTAAAGAAATCGTTTCTTAGTAATTATAGTCTGGCTTCTGTGGTTCACATAAATAACAAGAAGATATGACCCTTGCTACATTGTCCAACTGTTCATAAAATCATAATGTTATGTGCCGCTCTCCATTTCTGACAAAAGGAAGAGTTTCCACACTATTAAAATGCCTGGTTTCATTTATTGGATAAAAAGCATGGATTAGGGAGTTCCTATTGTGGTACAGTGGGTTAAAAGATCTGGTGTTCAGCTGTGGCATAGGTCATAGGTCACAGCTCTGGCTTGAATTCAGTCCCTGACCCAGGCACTTCCATATGCCACAGATCCAGCCACTAAAAAAAAAAGGAGTTCCCATCATGGCTCAGTAGTTAACGAATCCGACCAGGAACCATGAGGTTGCAGGTTCGATCCGTGGCCTTGCTCAGTGGGTTAAGGATCCGGCATTGCCGTGAGCTGTGGTATAGGTCACAGATGTGGCTCGGATCCCGCGTTGCTATGGCTGTGGTGTGGGCCAGCAGCTACAGCTCTGATTCAACCCCTAGCCTGGGAACCTCCATATGCCGCGAGTGCAGCCCTAGAAAAGGCCAAAAAAAAAAAAAAAAAAAAAAAAGAACAAAAAGAAGGAGTTCCCGTTGTGGCCCAAGAGAAATGAATCCGACTAGTATCCAAGAGGATGTGGGTTCAATTCCTGGTCTCACTCTGTGGGTTAAGGATCTGGCATTGCCGTGAGCTGTGGTGTGGGTCGAAGATGTGGTTTAGATCCTGCATTGCTGTGGCTGTGGCTGTGGCCAGTAGCTATAGCTCCAATTTGACCCCTAGCCTGGAACCTCCATATGCTGAGGTTGCAGCCCATAAAAAAAAAAAAGAAAAGAAAAGAAAAGAAAAGGCATGAACTGGAACATTTTGTCAAAAGTGTATTAATTTTACTATATCAGCTTTTCCTAAACTATAGCTAAATGATTATCACTTACTATATACCCACCTACTAAATTTGTGCCAGATAAAGTATTCTGCCTAAATCAGCCACATTAAGTTCTGAAACATTAAAAAATAAAGCATGTACCATTTGTTTTAAGAGAATACTTTAAAATTTGTCCCAATGAAAAAAATTACCTCTCTTATTTTCCAAGACAACCACAGGTGGGCCACTACTCAGTAAAGGGAGTTCCAGCACTTTCCAAACTTCCCCATAGTGAGAATTGCCTGGTTCCTGTTCACACAGCTCCCAAGGTGATCCTAACTTAGTGGGTCTAGGGTGGAGCCCAAACTTCACCTTGAGTAGTTATTATCAGAAATGCTGGATCTGATGGTAGCTGTGTACCTTCTCTGTTGCTGTTGAAGCTGCCGATGTTGCCAACTGTGATTCTGTAGCAGTTGGATATTGTTTTCATAGGTGTCAGTTAGGTCAAGCTGGTTGATAGTGTTGGTCAAATCTTCTATAACATACTGATTGCCTGTTTGTTCTATCAATTATTGAGAGAGGGGTGTTAGAAATCTCAAATTATAAATGATTGTTTTTCTCTCTTTTGTAAGTTTTTGCTTCATGCATTTTTTTTTTACAGAATAAAATACATACATTTACACACAATTACATTCACACAGATTATTACAACATGGATCTTAAGAAACAGATTAAGTGACTCCCACTGGAGAAGTGGAATGGAAAATATGCTGAGACAAATAGGAAATTTATTCTATACTTTATCCCAATTTTATGGCTTTCATCTTTACTACTTAGTTTTATCTATTACATTTCAATTTTTCTTTAAAAATTAGCATTATATTAAATTGTTATATTATGCAACTAAAATTTATAAAGAAGAAAGCCTTATATACCATTAAATATTTTATATAGCATAGTAAAAAAAATAACTTAACTGGTAAGCATAACAAAAATAATACACCCTCTGAAAATAAGTAAAATATAAAATGCATAAGTTGGTTAAAAAAGAGTGTAACTATATAAATATGTCCTCACAATTTGTTCCTTCTCATTGATTCTTCAATAAAGGCATTACACCATTCTAGGTGATGTGATAAACAAGACATTATAGATTTTACATTGTACCATGGAGAGAAATGGTTATTAATAATACAGTTGTAGAACTGTATTATTTAATTGTGCAGTGGCATTATTTAATTATAATTATCATAAGTTCTTTGATGGAGAGGAAATCAGAATCAGATCTAAAGACTTCAGCCTTCCAAGAATGATGTCAAATGACCCCCTTCATGGTGGATTATGCACTTATTTGCTATGAGATATATTTCTTCTCCAGAGATTCCTTGTTTGTGTATCAATTGTAGATTTTTGGTTTGCAGTTATTCTGAAGTTTTGATGTAAGAGTCTATATGTATATGAGATTGTTTTAAGTTGTTCTCTTAATTGCAAGTTCATCTCCAGTGTCCTGCATTTGTACCCACCTCTTCTCATGAATTCTGATTTTGGGGGTATAATTGTGCATGGATGATTTCCTATCTTTACTGTATATATACCTTTACTGGTGATCCTTGTCACTGGGGAATTTTTGTTTCCTGTTGCTGATCTTTTCTTTCCTGCCTAGAGAAGTTCCTTTAGTATTTGTTGTAAGGCTGGTTTAGTGTTGCTGAATTCTCTCAGCTTTTGCTTATCTGAGAAGGTTTTTATTTCTCCTTCAAATCTGAATGAGAGCCTTGCTGGGTAGAGTATTCTTGGTTGGAGGTTTTTTCCTTTCATCACGTTAAGTATATCATGCCACTCCTGGACTGCAGAGTTTCTGCTGAAAAATCTGCCAATAACCTTATTGGGGTCCCTTTGTATGTTACTTGTTTCTTTTCCCTAGCTGCTTTCAAGATTTTCTCTTTGTCTTTAATTTTGGTCAGTTTGATTAATATGTGTCTCGGTGTGTTCCTCCTTGGGTTTATTTTATATGGTACTCGTTGTGCTTCCTGGATTTGAGTGAGTGGTTCCTTTCCCATGTTAGGGAAATTTTCGGCTATTATCTCTTGGAATATTTTTTCTGTCCCCTTCTCTCTCTCTTCTCCTTCTGGCACCCCTATAGTACGGATGTTGGTGCGTTTCACGTTGTCCCAGAGTTCCCTGAGACTCTCTTCATTTGTTTTCAATCTTTTTTCTCTTTTCTGTTCTGCATCCGTAATTTCTTCTAATCTGTCCTCCACCTCACTTATTCGTTCTTCTGCCTCCTGTATTCTGCTGTTAGCTGCTTCTAGTGAGTTTTTTATTTCAGTTATTGTATTTTGCATCTCTTCTTGTTTAAGTTTTATATCTTGTATCTCTTTGGTTAGTGTTTCCTGTAAGTTATCCATCTTTGCCTCCAGTTTCTTTCCAATGTCTTGCATCATCTTCAGCATCAACAGTCTAAAATCTTTTTCCTGGAGGCTGAGAATCTCCTCATTGCTTAGCTGATTTTCTGGGGTTTTTCCTCTCTCCCTCATTAGAGTTATAGTCCTCTGTCTTTTCATTTGTATAGGTGTTTGTTGTGGTGACCTTTTTATAGATAATAGAGCTGTAGCCTCTCTTACTTCTGGTGTCTGCCCCCCTTGTGGCTGAAGTCGGTATGGGGGGCTTGCTGTAGGCTTCCTGATGGGAGGGGCTGATGCCTGCCCCCTGGTAGGTGGAGCCGATTCTAATCCCTCTGGTGGGTGGGGCTTAGCCTCTGGATGGGATTAGGGGCTGCTGCCCTGAGGCTCTTTAGGCAGCCTGTTTACTGAGGGGTGGGGCTGTGATCCCACCTGGATTGTTGTTTGCCCTGGGGCTTCTCAGCACTGACTGACGGGTGGGGCCAGATTTTCCCAAAATGGCCACCTCCTGCTGGATATTCCCGAGAGCTTTGCCTTCAATGTCCTTCCCCCACAACAAGCCACATTCACCCCTGTTTTCCCATGATGTCCTCCAAGAGCTGCAGTCAGGTTTGACCTAGGTTCCTGTGGAGACCTTGCTCTGCCCTGGGACCTAGTGCATGTGAAAGTCTGTGTGCACCTTTTAAGAATGGAGTCTCCATTTCACCCAGTCCCCTGGAGCTCTTGCATACAAGCCCTGCTGGCCTTCAATGCCAGATGCTCCAGGGGCTCTTTCTCCCAGTGACAGATCCCAGCATGTGAGGGTTTGATGTGTGGCTCAGAACTCTCACTCCTGAAGGTGAGTCTCTGTGAACCAGTTAGATTCCAGTCTGTGGAGCTTCCCACCCGAGAGGTATGGGGTTGTTTATATCACGAAATCACCCCTCCTACCTGTGGATGTGTCCTCCTCTTTTTCTTCTGGAGTTGGGTATGGGTTTCCGGTCCATTTGGGTGGAGATTGCTGTCTTTAGTTATGAATTTTGTTGTTTTTAGGAGAGAAGTTGAGCTCCAGTCCTATTCCACCATCTTAATCCCGTCTCCCTGCTTCATGCATTTTGAAACTTTCTTATCTGGCACATACACATTTTAGGATTCTAGGTGTGCTTTGGTTAACGTGTCCTTTATCATTATAAAACTTTTGTCTTTTTCTTTGGTAATACTCCTTATCTTGAAGTCTTCTTTGTGTAGTATTAATATAATTACATGAACTTTTTAGTGCTTACTGATCGCGTAGTATAACTTTTCCATCCTTTTGTTCTCAACTTGTTTCTATGTATTTAAAGTATGTCTCTTATATACAGCATATAATTGTCTTCCTTTTTTTTCAATCTAACAATCTGTAGATATGAATTGAAGTAGTTAATCCATTTATATTTAATATGATTATTGTACAGTTGAGTGTAAGTCTACATAACTATTGATAAGATTGAATTTAAGTCTACCATCTTCCTTTTTGTATTCTAGTTGTGCCATCTGTTTTTTGTTTTGGTTTGATTTTTTTGTTCCTCCATTCCAGCCTTCTTTTAATTTAATCAAATATTTTTTAGTATTCATTTTTGATTCCTTTCTTGTCTTTTTAGCTGTATTTCTTTATTTAGTGGTTATTCTGAGATTTCAATACGTGTACTTATCACCGTCCACTTAGAGTTAGTGTTGTTACTTCACATAAAATCTAAGAACCTAATGAGAGTAGAATTCAATTTCCTTCTCCGTTTTTGTGCTATTATTGTCATATATTTTTTACATCTACATGTGTATACCCCACAATATAATGTTACTGTTTTTGCTTTAATCAGAACTCAGCACACTGTAGCCAATGAGCCAGGAGTCTTTTTTGTAAATAAAGTTTGACACTGCCATGCATATTTGTTTATATATTTCCTATGGCTATTTCTTGCTGCAATAGCAGAACTGAGCAGTTGTGTCAGAAACAGTATGACTCGCAAGCCTAAAATATTTACTATCTAGTTCTTTAATGAAAAGTTTGCTAGCCGTTGCTTTAAACAGTCATTTCTCAATGATTAAGGTAAAAGGGGAAAAGTGTTTTGTATTGATCTACAGGTTTACTATTTCCAGAGCTTTTCATTCCTTCCTGTAGATCTGAATTTCCACCTGATAGATTTCCCTTCACCCTAGAAAATATCCTTTAGCATTTCTCCTAATGCAGGTCTGCTAGTGACAAATTCTCTCATCTTTCATTTGCTGAAAATGCCCCCGTTTTCCACTTTTTTTTGTTTGTTTGGGGAGGGGTTGGAAGGGGTTGGGGTTTTTTTTGTTGTTTTAGGGTTTTTTTTGGGGGGGGCACACCTGCAGCATATGGAAGTACCCAGGCTAGGGGTCAAACTGGGGCTGCAGCTACCAGCCTATACCACAACCACAGCAACGTGGAATCTGAGCCACATCTGCAACCTACACCACAGCTCATGGCAACACCAGAGCCTTAACCCACTGAGTGAGATCAGGGATCAAACCTTCGCTGTCATGGATCCTAGTTGGGCTCTTAATCCGCTAAGCAACAACAGGAACTCCTCCACTTTCGTTTTTGAAGAATGTTTTTATTGGATATGAAATTCTGAGTTAGTGGTTTTTTTCTTTCATGTAAGCCTATTATCTTGTGGCTTCTATTGTTTCTTAGAAGTCAGTCGTCATTTGATCATCTGCATAGTTACTTCCCTACATGTAATACATCTTTTATCTTTGTGTGCTTAGAAAATTTTTTTATATCTAGTTTTCAGCAGTTTCTCTATGTTAAGTCTAGGCGTAGTCCTTTTTTTCCTTGTTCTTAGTTGGGGTTCTCTGAGCTTTTTGGATCTGTAAATAGATGTTTTTATCGAATTTGGAAGATTGGGGACATTATTTCTTTGAATAATTTTGTTTGTTTGTTTGTTTATTTTGTTTTGCAGTTTTCTCTTTCCTGTTCTGCTCTGGCATTCTAATTATTTTAGACTGCTTGAAAATGCCCTAGGTCACTAAGGTTCTATTCATTTTTCTTATATTTTTTTCTCTTTAGTCTTTGTGTTTGGTCATGTCTGTTGATCTGTTTTCAGAGTCACTCGCCCTTCTTCTGTAGACTCTATTAGGTAGTTAAATTTCTATTGTTTTACAGCCGCGTTTCTCTACTAAGTTTCCTTTATGTTCGTTCGTTAGGACCATCTTTTCCATCAGGTTGTTAGACGTGTCTATTAGCTGCTCAAAATCCTCGTGTGCGACAGTAGCGTCAACAGCTGCGTCAGTTTGGAGTCTGATTTTATCAACTGTCTTTTTCTTGATTGTGGGCCACATTTTTCTGCTTCTTCGCATGTCTAGTGATTTTTTCTTGTATGATGGACATAACGAATGTGTTCTGGGAGTTCAGATTATGATATCTTCCTTTATAAGATGTCCAATCTTGTTCTGGCAAGTATTTCCATTATTATTGTATCTTTTGATAAGGATAATTTTTTTCTTTGTTAGGCAGGAATCTAATTTGGTTTTGAACTTAGTCCTCAGTTATCACCTTTTCTCTCTGGGCATCGTCCTTTCTCCCTGGCATAGCCTTTCTAGCTCTCATCTGAAAGGCCAAGGCATTCAGAGACGTCTCTCTATTCAGACCAAGCCAGAGCTCCAGTATATCCCCTAGTGTATGTACAACTCCCAAAGCTACTGTTCCCTTCTCAGCTTCACAACAAGCCGTCTCTCCTAGGCTTGTAGAGTCTTGCCTTGGACAAGCACTGCTTGGTCCTTGCTTAAGGATTCGCATAGTGCCTCCTCACACAGGCTTCTGTCCCCCATATCTCGCACAGCAGCCTTCTCCACTGGTACCCTGTTCTCTAAACTTTAGCTGCTTCAGCAGTCCAGAACTCTGGTCTCTGCCTGCTCATCTCAATAAGGTCACTCCCCCGCTTGGGTTACCCCTCCCTGTGCAGCAGCAGCAAAAAACCAGGGTCACTGTGGGATTCATTTTGTGTTTTTCCCCGTATCTCAAGATCACAGTCCTGTGCTCCTTTTATTCAGTGCCTCCAAACAGTTAACTCACATATTCTGTCCATTTTTATAATTATTTTCAGTAGATGAGCAAATTTACTGCATGTTTCTCTGTAATGGCCAGAAGCAGAATTCCAGCAGATGCAATGATGATTATGGTTCTAAAACAGTTGTTCTCAACTATGGCTGCAACTGAAATACCCTGGGGGCTTTTTTTGGGCACCAGTGACCCAGAGTATTTTTAGCAGGCTCTCCAAGTGACCTGAAGGTGCACCTAAGGTTGAGAAGCAGGCAGTATTTCTATTCTGGCTTCTCACTTGTTAAATAAAGTTTACACTTCTTGTTCTTATTTGATGCAAAGTATTCCCTCAGTCACTGTGGCCTCCTTAAATCCTCACATGAAGCGGGTTTTGGTAGTGTCTGTTATGGCATAACAACAGCAGGGTACTACCTTCTGTAATAAGACTTGCTTGGTCAGCTGCTTCTGGGACCTGTGCTTCCCAGCCCACCTCGACTTGATTAATAATTTACAATCATCATGAGTGTTCTAGAAGGTCATTTTATTAAACTATACCATAACCACATGTTGTAACACAACATCAATATGTGATTACTAAGATTCTTTAGGAATTCCTATCATGGCTCAGTGGAAACGAATCTCACTAGTATCCATGAGGTTGTGGGTTCGATCCTTGGCCTTACTCGGTGGATTAAGGATCCGACGTTGTTGTGAGTGGTGGTGTAGGTCGTAGATGCGGTTCAGATCTGGCGTTGCTGTGGCTGTGATGTAGGCCGGTGGCTACAGCTCTGATTCGACCCTTAGCCTGGGAACCTCCATGGGCCACAGGTGTGACCCTAGAAAAAAAGACCAAAAAAAAAAAAAAAAATTCTTTAGACCTGAGACTTCTATAGAACCAAGACAGAACACTGAATTTGTGTACTAGAAAGCCATAACTAACTTTAGAACAAAATTGGGTTCCAGCAGCTGGCCAGGCCAATTCCCATGAAGCCTAGTCACTACTTGTGGGAGGAGGGCAGCACCCAGGGAGCAGAGGAAAGTGCCTGGAGAATGAAAGCACCTTCAGAAACATCCCTAGAGTAGAGGCCACCGTATTTTTTTACCTCGTATCCCTATTAATGGGTTCTGTAAAATAATGTTTTATTTTATTTGTTAATAATGTCTTATCCTCATTAAATATATGTATATTTAATGTCTTTCTATACACACACACACACACACACACACACACACACACACACACACATATCCAGTGGGATTGCTGGATCATATATGTGTATAAGTGTATATTGAGAGACAGAGAAAGAGAGAATGTGATTTGACTGATTGATTGATTGTCTTTTTAAGGCCCCACTTGCGGAGGTTCCCAGGCTAGGGGTTGAATCAGAGCTGTAGCTGCCTGCCTACGCCACAGCAACGCCAGATCCAAGCTGCATCTGCAACCTACACCACAGCTCATGGCAACACCAGATCCTTAACCCACTGAGCAAGGTCAGGGATCGAACCCACATCCTCATAGTTACTAGTTGGGTTTGTTACCACTGAGCCACCACAGGGAACTCCCAAGAATGTTGCATAACTAAATTATTTAATACTTTATGATATAGCAATTTAAAGGTCTAGTTTTAAGCTCATTTTATTTCATTACTTGGTTAACTGAAAAAGGTATCTCATAAAGATGAGTAGAGTCAATTGGAAGAAAGGTATCATCAACCGTGTTTATGAAATTACAGTACTCACTTAATCCATCACATTCAGCAGTACACAAAAGTTTTTGTTTGGAGAGTTCCTGTTGTAGCACAGTAGTAACAAACCTGACTAGTATCCATGAGGATGTGAGTTTGATCCCTGCCCTCGCTCGGTGGGTTAAGGATCCAGCATTGCCCTGAACTGTGGTGTAGGTCGCAGACACAGCTCGGATCCTGCATTGCTGTGGCTGTGGCGTAGGCTGGCAGCTGTAGCTCCAATTAGACCCCCAGCCTGGGAACTTCCATATTTCTTGGTTGAAATTCGGCTAGCAAATTTATTTATTTATTTATTTTGTCTTTTGTCTTTTGTTGTTGTTGTTGTTGCTATTTCTTGGGCCGCTCCCGCGGCATATGGAGGTTCCCAGGCTAGGGGTCGAATCGGAGCTGTAGCCACCAGCCTACGCCAGAGCCACAGCAACGTGGGATCCGAGCCGCGTCTGTGACCTACACCAGAGCTCACGGCAACGCCGGATCCTTAACCCACTGAGCAAGGGCAGGGACCGAACCCGCAACCTCATGGTTCCTAGTCGGATTCGTTAACCACTGCGCCACGACGGGAACTCCCGGCTAGCAAATTTAAATCCTCTCTGATATCTATCAAAATTGGTCTTGCAAATTAATAAGAAGGTATTCCATTTTTATGATTTTAATAAATAATTTGAAAGACTAAAATTTTAATTTGGAACATTTTAAACATGTTAGAAAATTCTGTTTCCAACTTTTGAAACAGGACACTATGAAAAAATTTTCAAGTGACACACATTTTTCGGTAACAGAATCACATAATGATAGACATAATTCCAAAACAAAAAAAATGCATAAAAATGATCCTTCCTGGACAAAGGAAATATTTCAACATTGAGTACATTTTGTTTTGATTTTTAAAAGTAGCCACCAGAAACTTGCCATGTCAGAAAACATGAGCAAATTTGTAGCAGTCTTTTTACATAAGAAAATTGTGTATCTCATCTTTAATTTCCGTAACTTTTCAAAGACTTTTCTATGAGAACTAGTGAGCATCTACATGATACAGAATATGTTCATAAGTCATTTCATATCTCGTTAAAAATTACTGTAGATTAGTCTAGCTCAGATTTTTTTTTCTTATACATCTTTTTTTAAATTTAATCTTACTGGAGTATAGTAGATTTAAAATATTGAATTAGTTTCCGGTGTACCACATAGTGAATCAGTCATATATATAAATATAGCCATTCTTTTTTCCCATGTAGGTTATTACGAACTGTTGAGTAGATTTTCCTGTGCTTTACAGTAGGCTCTCGTTAATTATCTATTTTACACAGATGTTAATCCCACCTTCCCAATTCTTCCCTCCCCACAGTGGTGTCACCTTTGGTAACCCTAAGATTGGTTTTGAAATCTGAGTTTGTTTCTGTTTTTTAAATAAGTCCTTTTGTATCACTTTTATTAGATTCCACATTTAAGTGATATCCTATGCTATTTGTCTTTCTCTGTATGATAATAGTATGATAATCTCTAGGTCCATCCATGTTGCTGCAAATGCCATTATTTTGTTCTTTTTTATGACTGAGTAATAGTCCATTGTGTATATATACCACGTCTTCTTTATCCATTCCTCTGTTGATGGATATTTAGGTTGCTTCTATGTCTTGGATTTGTAAATAGTGCTGCAGTGAACATTGGGATGCATGCATCCTTTCAAATTAGAGTTTTCTCTGGATATACGCCCAGGAGTGGGAATGCTGGATCATATGGTGTTTCCATATTTAGTTTTTTGAGGCACCTCTTTACTGTCCTCCATAGTGGTTGCATTAATTTATATTCTCACCAACAGTGTAGAATGGTTCCCTTTTCTCCACATGCTTGCCAGCATTTATTGTTTGTAGACTTTTTTGATGATGGCCATTCTGACTGGAGTGAGGTGACACTTCATTGTAATTTTGCTTGCATTTCTCTATTTCTCCAACAATTAATGATGTTGAGCATCATCTTCTTTTTTTTTTTTTTTTTTTTTTTTTTGCTTTTTAGGGCCACACCTTTGGCATATGGAAGTTCCCAGGCTAGGGTTTGAATCAAAGCTACAGCTGCTGGCCCATGCCAGAGCCACAGCAATATGGAATCTGAGTCATGTCCGCTACCTACATCACAGCTCACTGCAACACTGAATCCTTAACCCACTGAGCAAGGCCAGGAATTGAACCTGCATCCTCAAGGATACTAGTCGGGTTCATTACCACTGAGCCACAGTGGTAACTCCATTGAACATCTTTTCATGTGTTTTTTTGGCCATCTGTCTATCTTAGGAGAAATGTCTGTTTAGATCTCCTCTCCACTTTTTGATTGGATTTTTTTTTTTTTTTTTTTTTTTTTTTTTTTTTTTTAGTATATGTCAAGCTTCATGAGATGTTATATATATTTTAGAGATTAATCCCTTGTCAGTTACTTGGTTTGCAAAGACTTTCTCCCATTCTCTGGGTTGTCTTTCCTTTTTATAATGACTTCCTTTGCTGTGCAAAAACTTTTTAAGTTTGGTTAGGTCCCATTGGTTTATTTTTGTTTTTAATTGTCATTATTCTAGGAGGTGGATCAAATAAGATATTACTGCAATCTATGTCAAAGAATGTTCTGCCTATGTTTTCCTCTAGGAGTTTTATAGTATCTGGCCTTATGTATAGCTCTTTAACCCATTTTGAGCTTATTTTTGTCTATGGTGTTAGAGAATGTTCTAATTTCATTCTTTTACATTTGGCTGTCCAGTTTTCCCAGCACCATTTATTGAAGAGACAGTCTTTCCTCCATTGTATATTCTTCCCTCCTTTGTCAGATTAGTTGACCATAGATGCTTGTGCATATTTCTGCTATCCTGTTCCACTGATCCTGTTCCTGTTTTTGTGTTAGTAGCATCCTGTTTTGATGACTAGAGCTTTGTAATATAGTCTTAGGTCAGGAAGTCTGATTCCTCCAGTTCCATTTTTCTTTTTCAATATTGCTCTGGCTATTCAGGGTCTTTTGTGTTTCCATACAGATTTTAAAATATTTTGTTCTACTTCTGGGAAGACTATCATTAGTAAATAAGGATTGCATTGAATCTGTAGATTGCCTTGGGTAGAATAGTCATTTTGATAATATTGATTCTTCCAATCCAAGAGCATGATTTATCTTCCCATCTGTTTGTGTCATCTTTGATTTCTTCCATCATGTCTTATAGTTTTCAGAATACAGTTTGTTTATGCATCTTTATTGACATATAATAATGGCACATATTTAAGGTGTAAAATTTAACAAGTTTGGACCCGTGTACATTCTCATTGTCAAGTCAAGATAATGAACACATCCATCATCTTCAAAAGTTTTCTCATGCCCTTGGGAATCCACATGAACCCACTGTCCTCAGGCAACCAACGGATCTGCTTTCTGTCACTGTAGATGTGTTTGCATTGTCTGAAATGTCACAGAAATTGAATCATACAATATATACTTTTTTTGGTCTGGTGTCTTTTACACAGCATAATTCTTTTATTTTAGAATTCACCATGTTATTGCATGTATAATAGTTTATTCTTTTATTAGTGAGTATTCTTCCATTATATGACCACGCCCCAGTTCATTCATCTGCTCACCAGCTGATCGACCATGACCTCCTTGTCCAGTCCTTACTTGAGACATGAGCTTCTTATTCCTGTTAAATAAGTCAGTCAAGGTGGAACTATAGCTTATTTTCTCTAAGGTGTGAGGAGAATGCTAACACCTAGGATGTGGCGTGGGAGACATGTCAACACTGAGGGCTGATTTCGAGCGTGGCATCGTCCTACAGACCCTCCATTTCAACAAGAACAGGACCAAGCAGCCAGGGGGTTCCCACGTGGAGAATGTTCTCTGGGAAGAGAGAAGCCATCTTTGTGTTTGCTGCTGATCCCCAAGCCAGGTGTGAAATTCTCCAGACCTCTGTGGAGCTAAGCTGTTATTTCTCCTGATACGTCTCTGTATCCCAAAGGGAAAAGAATGTGTGTGAGTGTCACAAAAATGTGAGATCTTGCCTTATGAGATTCTTAGCAAGAAATGGTGGCAAAGTTCACATGAAAATGCCCTTACTTGATTTTGCATGACCTGTCATGCAATAACCACAAACCCCATATAATGAACCCAGGATCAACTCATAATTCAAATGGATAATTTGACCCAGCTGTTTAATGGTCTACCACAATAAAAGAATAATCCTGACAGCTCTAAAGCTATTTCTAGCACCACTCCTTACCCTAGCACTCACAGCCAACCATGCCCACATGTTTCCTAAGGGAAAAGCAAAATTAGAAGAAGGCAGTCACTCTATGGGTTTTAACCTCTCTGATCTCAGGTAAGTCTACTTATCAGAAGGCTGGTGGCCTAGCCTCAGAAATTCTACTTTTGACGGCTTCTTCTTGACCATTCTCTGCCCCGGGGCAGGGGGGAGGAAGAGGGAAGGGCTTCAGATGACCTTCCAGGCACACGGAATCATCTTCTGCCCCTGTTTCTTTCTTTGGACCAAGAATTTAATGGAAAATGAATTTTAAGGCTGAGAACTCCTACCATTTTACCGATGTTAAAGCGATTGGGGTGGATGGAGAAGAGCCAGTTGGAGATAATGGTACAGCCCTCCCATTTTAAAAGTCGATTTGGGGAACAGCCCCACAAGCTCCCTGCCTGGGTATGTAGATTGTGTGCCTGAAACATCTAAGGAAAGGCCGTCCATCTGAGACGGTCTTCAAGTTTCTGTAAAGCAACCAGGGGTGACTGGACGACCTCATAAATTCCCTTCCGGGTCTGACATTCTGCAATCTGACGGGAAGAGACTTGGAGAGCCAGAAGCAGTTCTGCAGGGGCATTCTTTCGAAAGGTGTTTCTCAACATCTGTTCCATTTCTGGCTTTGAGTCCACATACGAGTACGTCATCACCCTTTCTTCAGTGCTTCAGGTATGCGGCGTGTTACCATCTGAAGGCCTGCTGCCCGCTCCCTGAAGGCCTTGGGCTGTCTTGTTCACCTGTGTGGCTCTAGAACCCAGTACGGTGCCTGGCACCAGGTAGGGATTCAGTTCAAGGTTACCCAAGAGTGATTCGAGAAATTCCCTGGATGGATTGATGAATGGACGGATGGACGGATAGATGGGTGGATGGACAGTGTCTGACGCTGGGACGAGGGGGTGAAATAACTCAGGAAGACGGTGTGGCCCCTTGGGAGTAAGAGGAAGGGACAGCTGGAATCCAGTGGAAAACTCGGAAGAGTTTGGCAGAAGGACCGAAGTGCAACCTCTCCATCACAGTCGCTGAGGGGTCTGCCCTGGGTGGGGTCTCTCCACAGCTCTCAGTTTCTTACATGATGGCCTAGTATCTGCCCGTCTGAGGGATTTTGTCTGTGTCACCACCTTTCAGCTCTCAGGTAAATTACCCTCCAGGACCTAAGCTCCGTGAGCAGGAATCTTTGTTTTGAGTAGTTTTATGTGTATCTTCCGTATATTTATTATAAATACAGCATATTTCAAGGGTCTAGAACAGTGCCTGGCACTTAATAGATACCCGTTGTATATTTGCTGAATAAATGGATAAATTCAGAAGGAGAAACTCACACTAAGTCTGAGGTGAGAGCCATTACTTTCTGACCAACTCAGTACTTTTCGTGGTTTGGAGCGGTTGCAAATTTTGAAAACCCAAGGCTCAGGTGAATGGATGACACGAACAAACTCTCCGAAGAAAAGCAGTGAAGCCGCAGCGCTAGCTGCCCGGGCGCCGGGCCCAGCCTTGCCCCTTAGGAGCTGTGTGCTCAGGGACCTGCACGCCCCGCCACTGTGTGAGCTTAATGACAGCCCCTTCCTCTCAGGGTTTTTATGAGGGCTAAGTCAGTCAATAGGTAAAAAACATGTAGAAAAGAGCCTGGTGCATCCTCTAGATGCCGTATGTGCTGTGTTCATTAAGGTTTGTCCGGATCCCTTGAATTTGCTGAGGTCGTGTGCAGTTACTGGGGGGAGGAGAGGGTGGAATCCTTTTAGCAGTACGGCCCAGGCATTCCTGGGTGATCATCAGATGGCTTCGCTCCTTCGTAGCCCCAGTGGGTCAGCCGGATAGCAGCTCTAACACCCTGCAAAAATGTTTGCACTTACTCCTCTTTCTGCAGAAACCCAGCGCCGTGGAGATGAATCAAATGCACATATCAAGTTATAATCCACTGTCTTAATTAAAGCTGAAACATGGCCAAGAATTTCCCTCCCTAAGAAAGTCCCCACTGAAAAGGTAAACGCGGGTCAACTCTTTTGTCTCCACCAGGAAAGGCTTGCTGGCCCATCACAGCCATCGGCGCCCCAGGCTGTGGCTCCTCTAGGTTCAGGGATTCAGTCCCTGTTGGAGGGGCCAAAGTCGCTGTGCGTTCTGCTGCACTGCAGGTTTGCTCTCTGGTCACTTCTCAGAGGATGACGCTAGGAGGCAGGGACTGTCCTCCAGACCCATCTGCACTCCGTCTGGCCCTGCGCGGTCACTAACAGGGGCTCCATGCCCCATCCAACAATCTCACACAGGAAACTGGGCTGAAAATCAGGGCTACAAAGGAGCTACAAGGGAGACAAAGGAGCAGAGCACAGAGGCGTGACAGGCCTTGGAGCCAGCGAGTGTTGGGGTGGGGCGGAGGGGGGCAGTTACTAATCCCCCTGAGCGAAGGGGGCCAGCTTGGTCCAGTTTCAGCCCCAGTGGCCCTGAGCAGTCCTTGGACCTCAGAGTACATGGGTTTGTGTTCTGCCTCTCCAAGAATACTCAGCACATTCTGAAAGAAATAAGAAAAGCGACCAAAAAAAAAAGATTTATAGACCTAAACCCTTTAAAGCTTATATAAGGCTATATAAAAAGATGTCCACTCAGGCACAGAGCCAGGAACTCTCTAGACAACTTCTTTATTTAAATACATTTTGGCAAGTGTATATAATGATGATATAGATTTAGTGACAGGGAAAAGAGTTCACTACGTGATCAGTCTTTTTAAAGTAGTGAAAATGTGTGTATTGTGCCATACCACTTTTTTAGAAAAATGGAATCTAGCTCAGATGAATAGTACTCATATGTATGTAGTACTTTATAATTATGTCAGTGGTTTATTGTTTCTGTGAATCTCCTAAAAATTTTTGTTAATGAGTTCCCGTCATGGCTCAGTGGAAACGAATCAGACTAGTATTCATGAGGACGAAGGTTCAATCCCTGGCCTCGCTCAGTGGGTTAAGGATCCAGCATTGCCATGAGCTGTGGTGTAGGTCGCAGACGTGGCTCAGATCGGGCGTTGCTGTGGCTGTGGTGTAGGCCAGCAGCTACAGCTCTGATTCGACCCCTAGCCTGGGAACCTCCACATGCTGCAAGTGCAGCCCTAAAATGATAAAATGTAAAAAAAAAAAATTTTTTTTTAATAAAAAATAAAAATTTTTGTTAATGAATACATAGCACTTTTAATGAAAGAAAAAAAATGTTTTTAAACCCACAAAACTTCCAAAGAGAAAAAGCCAAGCCAAAGGGATCAGTTTCTGATAAAGGAATTTCAAAACCGAAACCCTTTATTTGGGGAGAAGGCTGTCTTCTCTGCCTGCCTCCTGCTCCCCACTCACAGGGTCAGACCTCCAGTGGCACGTGGCTGCCATGTCCCTGCCTGGGGTCCTAGGGTCACCTCTGTGGTCTGTACGAGGGAGTTGGGACATTAGCCCATCACCTCTGCATTCAGCAGCCAGCCTGACACTTGGCCTGCTAAGAGGTAACACCCTGTAGAAAAGGAGCATGAAGGAGAAAGAAGCCATTCACTTGGGCGACACCCAAAACAGACGTCGAGAATGAGGCCAGGTTCTTCCCAAAGGTAAGCGAGCGTGCCTGGAAAACGGCCTCCTGGGACTGCCATGCCAACCTCGATCTGTCACAAGCATTGAAGAAAGGTGCTCCGAAGGCACATGCCAGCTTTAATTAATAGCTAACCATTCCGTATTGGAGATGGTTTTTCCTGCTGCAGTGGAATTTTCCGCTAGACTCACTGACAATATTTTATGTCGGGCAAGTTAATAATCGAGCTGAAAGGTCAAGGCTGCCGTGGGATGACCAGGGGAAGAAGGCCAACCAGAAGCGCCAAGGACACAGTTAATAGAATGTTGCATCCCTGGCACCATCTGCTCCCAAAAGGCATCAGCAAACATAAGGACACGGAGGTAATCTCGAAACAGAGAATTTAAGAAAAGTAGGGCGTTCTTGGCCCTTATTTAATTGCTACCTCTGAGGAGAACAAACCCAACCGCTAAGAGGCAACGCCCTCAAATTCCCTTCCAGCGACTCTATCCAGGGCCCTAAACTCAAACAGCTGGAATTATCATTCAAGCGCCATCGCCTCAGCCTTTGAAAACCAGGGATCTGCCTCCTGATGGGAAAAGTGCCTTTGTTTTCTCCAGCAGGACTCAGTGTTGTGGGCCTCGCTTATTCTCCGTATAAACAGCCTTTTTTGAGACTCGTGTGTCCGGCATTTTCTACTTACACAGGTTACAGCACATTCGTTTCTGTCGTGAAGGGTTCCAGGTGTAGAGAGGAAGTTAAGAAGAAACAAAGCCTTATAACAAAACAACTCTGCTTCCCAAGTTCCAAATTCCAAAATACAAAACAGGTGGTGTGCAAACATCCCTAAATTCCATTTTAAACATCCAAAGTTCTTAAGGAGAGACTCGGTCAAAGCAAGAGGAAGTATTCAAATAAATCACAGCAAAGCAGATGTCCTGGATCGGATGATGAAGGACCAGCAAGTCAGCCAAGTGTTTATACAGGAAAACCAAGCCCCTGCATCGGTTCCCAAATTCTACCCCACGTGACAGCGTGATATGGAACTCAAATCTCTAGAACTTATAGCTACAGGTAGTTTAAGAGGAGAAAATCTGTGCGCGGTAAAAAACCTGACCGCCGGGCCTCCACACTGGGTCTCCAGCAGGAGACGTTAACCCACACCTGCGGGTACACCGCGTGCACCACTCTTTTCGAAACCCGGTAAGTGCGGCTTGGCCCCTGAGCCATCAGCCTAGCAGAAAATCCAGCCTGGCAGGGTTTCTCAGTTTCCCCTCTCTCTGCGGCCCTGGGCTCAAGCAGGAGCAGAGGCCTGGAAGAAGGGCTTCTGGATCTGGGGCTCCCGCCTGTGACACACACAGTCCGCTTTTTCCAGGCTGAGCGTCCACATGAAAGCCCATGCCAAGGCTTCCAGGCCAGGCTGGCTACTCCGGGGAGCACACAGCGCAGGTGACCCACCCACGAACGACATCGTGGGTACACTAGGCCCCGGGAAGCCCCTAGAGGTCTAAACTCAGGCCACCCCCACCCTCCCTCCAGGACCAGCCACTCCCCTCCTCCATCTGCAGCCCCCGCCCCTTCGCTGGTGCTTGAGAAGGTGTGGGACCAGTTCCAGCCCCGTAACCGCCCTCTCCCAACCAGAGGGACAAGGCAGAACCTAATGTTTCAACAGCTTATCCTGCCATGTACATGCTGGTATAACGCCTTTGATAGCAGCCACAAACACGCCCCTCACCTGGCAGGCAGCAGCTCATTCATCCACTTCTTAGGCAAAAACATTCTCGTTGGAATGGTAGGAGCAGGATGAGGGTAAATAGATGGAGAGTTACCAAGAGGAAACATTGAAGGCAGTGGCGGGGGGGGGGGGGGGTGCGTTCTGGCTGAAAGAGCCTTCCAGGATCCTTGCTGAAGGCGGGCCCGGTTTCAGTCACCTGGGGCTGCGGGGACGCAGAATTTGGTCAGATATCCATGGCAGGGTTCTGGCGAGGCTGCCGTCAAGGGGACTTGTGCCAAGATGGGCCTCACTGAAAACAACCTCCATCAGGGGCAAGTCCCTGTCCCATCTCCCCCTCCCCACAAGCCCGGAAGCACTGTCACTGGCTGGCAGCGTCTATAAAGTGCCAGCCTTTTCTCCTGCACTTCAAGGAGCTATGACTGAAATCCCCAAAGCAGCAGGGAGTGTGGCTGGTGAGAGGCAGCAGTTTATCCCTAGAGCCAGGAGAGCTGGCCCCAAAGCGACAGGGGACAGGAGCCCAGCTCCATCTCTGTCCACTGAGAGCACGCACCCCACGAGCGCCATGTCACAGCACAACTGGAGGAAGGAGGCTGTGCCACACGTCACAGGAAAATGTGAGAAGGCAGACACGCAAACGGTGGCTGGGCAACCTCCCAATGACTGCCTCATTCCCTGAACCAGAGTGACACAGTCCTACAAGTTCTAGAGAGTGAGTTTTCTAATGTCCCTGCGTCTCAAGGACAACAAGACGGGGCAGACCCACCCCCACCCCACCCCCGCTTCCTGGGCAACCAGGCCACCCAAAGAGGGAGCTCACCCCAGTGCCTTTGTACATCAAGCACAGGGCACTACCATAACCGGCGCTGTCCCTTTCACCGATGGTGTGGTAGAAACGTGCCCATCACTGCAGTAACCAGCGCTCTACACTGCTTCTAGAATGCCCATTGCCCCCAAGACGCTCCGCACACAGAGTAAGCAGTGCATTCGCGCCTTGGAAACATCTTTCATATGCAGAATCCAGTCTCCCAGAGCCTTGTTTGCCTTTAGACAGCAGCCCTTCTGGACAAATGCAGACGCAAGACAGCCGTCTACCTCCTAGAGCCCCCATCGCGCTCTCCACCTCCACCTCTAATTGCAAGCGGCAGGTTTTGGCAGGAGCTCTGTAGAGACCATGGCACATCACGAGGTCAGGAAAAGGAGAAACATGGGTTTTACTGGAGGTTACCCCAATTTCTAAGGGTATGCCCAGATTTTTCCTGAGGTTAAATGCACCAAGGAACTCAATCATCAGAAGGCACGATAACGATACAGGAGATACATGACTTTCTTCACAGCCCTCTTCACAGACGAGTCCACAGAACCGGAAAGATACAGGAGACAAAAGAGGTAGAGAAAAATCTAGGGCAGAAACAAAAAAGTGGACACCGTCTCAGCAGGGTTCTTGAATGTTAAACCGAGTCCTGCTTAATCAGACGCTGAGAGTGTGACTCCGAAGATCAATCTCTTCTTTCTCATTAAAAAGAAAAAGCCCACCATCCGACATTTTATAGAACAGGTGTGAAACGGAATCAGAAATGTAAAGTTAAAAACATTTTACACCTAACTGAAGCCATCAAAAATTTAGAGAAGTGAAAGTAACCAAAATAGGCTTCCTTCATTCTTTTGTTAAAACTTTGCTGACGTCTGCTTAGCACAGAGCCAGAGAAAGGCTTAAACACAAAGGCGGGGAAGGGATACTCTCTAATCAGCTGTCGTGAGAATGTGGGGGAAAGTTGGGGACCTGGGGGGAGGCAGGAGTTAGGGGCTCAGGCCAGGGGACCCGGGGTGGGGGGAGGAGGTAGGGGCTCAGGTCAGGGGCTGGGGGGGAGTTAGGGGCTCTGGCCAGGGGTCCGACTGCCCCCTACCTGGGCACATCCACCTGCAAAGCCCCCTCCCAGGTCCTGCTCTTTATGGTGTGGTTGGTTCGAAGTCCACAGCCTTCGTGGGCCCAAAGGCTGCTCAATCTTTTTAGATGTTAATTTGATGATTCACTCAAAGGCTTAAAGAAAAGAAAGAGGCTTTTAAGTAATGAAAGAAGCAAAAGAGTTTTAAAGACCTGGCAAGCTGATTCAGATCAGTGTCTGGAAAGGTACAAAAGCATGCTGCAGAACGGGTTTGGCTTGGAACTGAGACGGGTGCTGGGGAGAGAATGTTTGCAGTGCAGGGAGGCGTCACTTCCAGGAGGAACCTTAGCCGGGGGCGCATTTCCCAGTGCAGCTTATTTATCTAAAGAGATCTCCTCTCTTCCACCCATCGGTGTCACAGGAGATGGGAAACAAGCCTACATTTAACTCCTACATTTACAGATTTAAGATTCGCATCAGAGCAAGAAAAGTTTCCTATATTTAATTGAATATATTGTTTCGACACAGGACTATTTTGCACCAGTCTCGTCCAAGAGTCCAAATTCTGGATGACTTTTACACTTAACTTTCCTGTGGAATTTTCTTTCCATTTGCAAGATTGAAGCGTTTAACGCCTATTGGCTGGTGAAGGGACGACTGACAAAAGCACTGGTGAGTCACACCAGAATCTGTTTACACCCCAAACCGCTGAGAAGGAGGGAAAGCGAAGGGCAGGGGGACCTTCTCAGAGGAAAATGTGGCCACTAGGATGCATGACCTTCCAACAGGGTGGCTGTGCCTCTGGTCACCACTGAGGCCTGCCCCGCCCCCACCCCCACCCCCACCCCCAGCCCCACAAAGCAGAGGGGCTCCAATGGCTTCTTTTCTTTCTTCCTTTTAAAATTTAATTTTAAATTTTTTGGCCCTGCTCACGGCACACAGAAGTTCCCTGGCCACGGATCAAGCCCAAGCCACAGCCCTGACAATGTCAGATCCTTAATCCTCAGCGCTGCAAGAGAACTCTCATCTTTTAATTTTTTTTTAATTTATGTATTTATTTTTGTGTTTTTAGGGCTGCACCTGCTGCATATGGAGGTTCCCAGGCTAGGGGTCCAGTCGGAGCTGCAACTGCCAGCCTGCACCACAGGAACAGCAGTATGGGATCTGAGCCACGCCTGCGACCTACACCGCCACTCATGGGAATGCCGGTTCCTTAACCCACTGACCAAGGCCCAGGATCGAACCTGTGTCCTCACGGATACTAGTAGGGTTCATTACCACTGAGCCTGACAGGAACTCCCATCTGCCTTTTTTTTTGTCTTTTTTTTTTTTTTTTTTTTTTTGTCTTTTTGCCATTTCTAGGGCCGCTCCTGCAGCATGTGGAGGTTCCCAGGCTAGGGGTCTAATTAGAGCTGTAGCCACCGGCCTATGCCAGAGCCACAGCAACATGGGATCCGAGCCACATCTGCAACCTACACCACAGCTCACAGCAGCACTGGATCCTTAACCCTCTGAGCAAGGCCAGGGATCGAACCCGCAACCTCGTGGTTCCTAGTCGGATTTGTTAACCCCTGAGCCATGATGGAAACTCCCATCTGCCTTTTTTAAAAGGTGAAATATTTCAAGCAGAAAAACGTAAAAAGTAACACAATCAATACCTTTTATTCCCCAATATCGAGTTTAAGAAATAAGCCATTTCAAATAGTTCCTAGTGTAACCCTAATTCTCCTTTCTCTCTTCAAGAAGCAACTCCTGTCTTGAATTGATTGTTCTTCTTTTACTAATCGTGTATCTGTTACTAAACACCAGTTAGGTGTTATTGTTCACATTTTAAAGCCTATCTGAATATGATACTGCAGGGCTGCCCAAAGGTGTGTGGTGTCCTGAGCAAATTTTCTTTTGTGGGGTCCTTGAGTTGCCCAGAATAGGTTGCCAGCACCCCGGGGGCAGCCCAGGCTTGCTCTATGCAGCACACAGGCCAATAGAAGCAACCTGCTTGTAGTCCCAGGAAGGCACAGTCCAGACAGCCTCAGGGCTTCTGGTCAGCCTTACCTGCTGTGCAGGAGGCTGGGGGGAGGTAGGCCCATGGTCTCTGTCCAAGCTCAGAAGCCCTGCCCAGAGAGCTGGGTCCAGGCACTGAGTAGGGGGGCAGGGGGATGGTAAACAATTGTAAGGAAGGTACTCCAAAGTGTGGGGACCCCTAGACGGAAGGGCCCAGGACAGGGGTTCCACTTGCCCCGGTCTAAGACTGGCACTGGTTTACTGTCTGCACACTTCTGTGTTTTCCGCTCAGCCTCGTGAGGACTGTCCGCGTTGACCCCACAACTCCAACTCCTTCATTTCCGCTGCTGTCTAATGCATAGATCATTTCTTTATTCATTCTCC
The DNA here is from genome assembly GCF_054392235.1 of Sus scrofa. Taxonomy (NCBI): domain Eukaryota; kingdom Metazoa; phylum Chordata; class Mammalia; order Artiodactyla; family Suidae; genus Sus; species Sus scrofa. The sequence goes on from NC_139383.1 coordinate 8,362,317, forward strand.
TGATGATAGACATTTCATTTACAACCAATGCTCCACTATAAAAAACCAGGCTTGATGCAAACCTCAAGCTGCAAACCCGTATAAGTAGGGATGGGTGGCTACAAAGTCTTGGAAGCTGCTTTTTCTCCCCACTCAGAGCAGAGGCAAAGACTTAGGTCCTTGTTATTTCTCTTTGCTAAAGGTCAGATTTCTTTTTTCTTTTATTAAGTCCATACTTTCTGGGAGGATGTTGCCCTGTGAGGGACTTGGAACTGTGTGGAGTTCCCTGTTTTGTCTCCCTGCTTTTGCCCAAGCCCTCAAGACATTGTTTACTAAGCTCGTGGGGCCATCCGCACATCCGGGTTACCGGACTGGCAAGTACCCCCAGCAGGGCAGTGGCTGCAGCATTTGCTATGACTCCCATTTCCAGCTCCCTTTCCAGACCCCGAGGAATTTCCTTGATTGTCTCCTGACCTCAAGTGATATTTTAAAGGGTATTTTTTACATTTAACCCAGCATTCTTAGGTATTTTGTATTTGAGTTGTTTTGGCTTTGTTGTGGATGTTTTCTGTTAGTTTTGATGGTAGAATTAGCAGAAGTTCCGATCGAGTTAATAGCATGGTGTGGCTTGGCGGCAGGGCACAGGACGTTCATTTTTGCTAGTGAAGCACTAGCAGACCAAGCAGGGCTCAAGGTCAACAGCTATAGCAGCAGTCGTCCAAGATCTAAAGGGAAGCCGCTTGGGACAAAAGTAGCAGGTCGCTGGAGGCAATAGTTCTGGGGTGTTGTTCTCAGAGCCATTCTCGGAGGCCCCACCTGGGGCTTGCTCCTCCAGCTCTTCCAGTGATTTAGCTGAAAGCTAACTCCCTTTGCCAAAGCTCTTTCCCTTTAAAATAGGAAGAGTGGTTCCTGTTATCTCCAGCTGAACCCTGCTTGACAAACATCAGGAGTCTAAAGACAGAAGTGATTAAATATATAAAAAAAGAACCAGCCACATGCGTAATAGAAGCAAAGCAAAGTAAAACAAAATACACTTTTAAATTTTATTATTTTTAAAAAACATACATTTCACCTCTTATATTGGCAAATATTCAAAATATAATGCCCAGTAATGGAAGAGATTTGAAGAAGCAAAGATACTGTTATTCACTTCTGGGACTAATATAAAATTAGTAGAACCTTTCTGGCCAAAAATCTTTAAAAATGTGTATGATCTTTGAACTAGTGATTCTACTTCTGAGAGTTTATCCTAAAGGAGTAATTTAGGATGTGCACAAAGATTTAACTGCAAGAATGTTCAATGAATTATTGTCTAATTTTTTAAAAAAGAAATTATCTCATGTTGAAAAATTGAGGGCCGGTAAAATAAATTATGGTATAAACAAATATCAAACATTATCCAGACTCTAAAAACAGATACCGAAGCATGCTAATAACAGGGGAAGTTATTGCCAATATATTTAAATGAAAATATCAGTTATACATAATGTACACAACAGGGTTCCATTTTTTTATAAAATAAGAAGTTGATAAAGTAATATTTTTAAAATATTAGCAAACAATATGGATGAATCTCAAAAACATCACTTTGAACAAAAGGAGCCAGACATAAAAAGTGCACATTAAAAGGAGTCAGAATGGTGTTTGCCTTTGGCGGGGGGCCAGGCACAGGGAGAGTGGATATTGACTGGGGAGGAATGTCAGGAAAAGGTCCAGGGTGCTGGAAATCTTCTCTCTTTTTTACTTTTTAGGGCCGCACCCACGGTGTACGGAGGTTCCCAGGCTAGGGGTTGAATCAGAGCCACATCTGCGACCTACACCACATCCACAGCGTCGCTGGATCCTTGACCCACTGGGTGAGGCCAGGGATCAAACCCGCATCCTCATGGATCCTAACTGGGTTTGTTTCCGCTACGCCGCCACAGGAGCTCCTGGAAATCTTAAATCTTGAGTCGGGATGTAGTCATGTAGATACCCACAGACCTAAAACGTTTTTGAGTTGTGCACTTAAGATGAGTCCTTTATGCACACTGTGTCAGTCCACCCTGGTCTTAGGTGATCGCAGGTTGACCCACCCTGATATGAGCATCTTTTTTTTTTTTTTTTTTTTTTTTTGTCTTTTTGCCATTTCTTGGGTCGCTTCTGTGGCATATGGAGGTTCCCAGGCTAAGGGTCGAATCGGAGCCATAGCCACTGGCCTACGCCAGAGCCACAGCAACGCTGGATCTGAGCCGCGTCTGCGACCTACACCACAGCTCACGGCAACGCCAGATCGTTAACTCACTGAGCAAGGGCAGGGATCCAACCCGCAACCTCATGGTTCCTAATCGGATTCGTTAACCACTGCACCACCACAGGAACTCCCCTGATATGAGCATCTTGCGTAACTTATCACCTTCATGATTGTGCCTGTAATGCTAAACCTCAATTTTTAAAAAGTAATTCTCTTTCTGCCAACACATCCCATTCCCTGTCCCTAAACACCGATACCATCACACTGGAGCTTCCAGGATGCTCGGTCACCTGTTGATCATCTGGAGAGAGGTGTGACAAAACATAGTCCGCGTGGCAGCAGAGTTAACACTGCTCCCGTTTCTCTGAGTGCACACACAGTCCTCCCTGTGCTGGGCCCTGGCTGTGTGGGCTGCCCTGCCCTTGGAACCCAGGGGCCACTTTCCTTAGGACACTGGCAAAGTGAAGCTTCACACTGAGGCTCGGCTTGGTCTCTGTCCCCACCTGTGTGAATGACCCCACCTTAAATTGTCCCAGGGTGTGAAAAAGACAGGAGAGGAGAGGGCCAGAGGTGAGAGGCGGGAAACTTAGGTACTGAAAAAATCTAGTTCACAAAATTCCTGACAGAGATGGTGGTTAAATAGTTCCCATTGCAAAGAGATAATGGAAGGAGGGAAAGAGGAAGGAAGAAAGGTGGGGAAGAAGGAAGAAGGGCAGAAGGAAAGAAGGAGCAAAAAAGACAAATGTACACTAAAATATGATAGGCGTGTGGATGATTTTAAAAGTTTTACCTTGTCTGTATTTTCTTTTCTTTTTTTTTCTTTTTTTTTTTTTTTTTTTTTTAGGGCTGCATCTGCGGCATATGGAAGCTCCCAGGCTAGGGGTTGAATCAGAGCTGCAGCTGCCACAGCAACAGCAACAGCAACACAAGATCCGAACCATGTCTTCGACCCACACCACAGCTCACAGCAATGCTTAGCCCACGGAGTGAGGCCAGGGATTGAACCTGAGTCCTCATGGATACCAGTTGGGTTCATTACTGATGATCCGCAGTGGGAACTCCAAAGGAGGCATAAGGAGTTCCCGAGCCAGGGCTCAGATCCCAGCTGCGGTTGCCAGCTATGGCAACAATGGTTCCTTCAACCCACGGTGCCAGGCCATGAATCGAACGTGCATCCCGATGCTGCAGAGACGCTGCCAATCCCCTTGCACCACAGCAGAAACTCCCTAAATTTTCTACAACAAATCTGCATTACTTCTGCAATAAAAAAAAGGAGGTAGTTTTGCTTGTGCTTAAACCACATGCCACGGTAGGAAGTATGGGGTGGTCAGCAGTTCCCAGCAGATCCTGTTCAATTTTGACCTAGGTCAGTCCGCCCTGGTCTTAGGTGATCGCAGGTTGACCCACCCTGACGTGAGCATCTTGGATAATTTATCACCTTTATGATTGTGCCAGAAACATGATTTTCTTGGGAGTTTATTTTCCTGGATAAGTTACTATAGACATAACCACGTCAGAAAGCGTGCCCTGGCCCATGCCTGAGCAGAGCAGGCTGGATTCTCTCCAGCGCTACTCACAGTTGGGCCCCAGGCACAGAGCTGTGGAGGGGGGAGTGGGTCACCTCAGGCCATGGGGCCTCGGCTTCCCATGCCCCTCCCCGCTTCCAACACTTGTTCCCAAGAAAGGCTCTGTAGTCTCTTTCATACTGAATTTAAAAGCACTTAGAGACCAGAGCTCTCGGGGTGGGGGGGGGGGAAAGAGCCGGCGGGGGGCTCTCAGGATCTAAGATCAGAATCGAAGCAGAGATGCTCCGCTTGTAGATTTCTGCAATAAGAACCAACTGCTGCACAGGTGTCTTAATGAGAGACTAGGAAGCCAGCCTTTGACCTCAGTCCTTTAATACAAGCTGCCAGCAACTCTGCCACTCTAAGAGCCTGACCCAACCCCATTTCCCACCCTAGTCACTGCTCCTAGTTCCCTGTTCCTGCTTGGGGATGGTCTGTGGTTGTTGCTGTGTTTTAAAGTCATGTCAGCATTGACTGGACCCCATTCCACACTCAGTTTGGTGACCAAGTGCTACTGAACAGGAAGTCTGAGGTGACCTCTAGTGTCCCAAGTGGCCTCTCTGGAGGAGGTGGCCTCATCAGGTACTAGAAAGATCCAAGTACAGACAGTCCCTGCCTTACGATTTTTCGCCTTTAGGATGGTGCCCAAGTGACACCCATTTATTCGCAACCATACTTCAATTTTGGAATTTGGGTCTCTTCCCGAGCCAGGGATCTGTGAGACCATCCCCTCGTGATGCTAGGTGGGGACATCGAGCACAGCTCCCACTCGGCCACACAATCCTGATGGTCAACAACCAACACACTTACAACCCCTCTACCCAGACAAGATTCTGCTTTTCACTTCCAGTAGAGCAGTCAATAAATCACAAGACAGGCAACACTTTGGTATAAAATAAGTTTTGTGTTGGATGATTTTGCCCCACCGTGGGCTAATGGAAGTGTTCTGAGCACGTTTAAGGTGGGTGGGGCCAAGCTGTGTTTGGTAGATTAATTGTATTCCATGCGTTTTTGACTCAGGATATTTTCCATTTACAATGGGTTTGTCGGGATGTGACCCCATTATGAGTCAAGAAGATGTGCATTTGGGACCAGCAGGGAGACAGTTTGCATAAGGGGTTGGAGGCAGGACAATGGTGAAAGTCATCTGGCTGGAGCAGAGACTTCTAGGTGGAGTTCCTTATCCCCACATGCTAGAGTAGAAACTCAAACGCACTTATTGATGGACAGAGGGATGGTAGGAGTGAGCTGATTAATTTGTACTTTATCTTGAAAGTCATAGTGAGTCAAACAAATGGTTCTCAGCAGCCCAGTGATGAATTGAAAACTCATACTTTAGAAAGACATATCTGCAGGATGGATACGAAAGGGAGAATTGGTGATGAAGCTACAGGCTACTCCCCAGGAGAGAAAGCACTCAGGTAGCTAATCAACAAAACAGTCATGGGCGAAATAAGAATTATTGGATGTCAGTGCCTAATTTGGTGTGAAGGGTTCAAGTGAGAAAAGAATCCAAGACAGTTTTGACATATAAGTCTGAGGAAACTGAATTCACCTCCTACCTCTTCCCGCATTTTCATTCACTGAATACCAACTGAGCACTCACCATGCGGCAGGCTACATGCAAAGAGCTAAAGATTTCTAAAAAATGGATAAGAGAGACAGCACTGAATCTCAAGAAGCTCATAGCCTAGTGCCAAAGAAGATAGAATCAACAGTTACAAAAATGACGTGGAGATGCAGGACTTGCACTTGGCTCAGGATACCGCAGAACATGGAGGAGGGGCTTTAATTCTCATAATGCAAGTACTCTCCTCAACACCAACACTGCTCCCGCATGCTGGCTCATTCTGCCGTGGCTTTAGAGAGAGGCAAAATACTGGAAAATTCCCAAGGGGCTAAGGGTGAGATCTCTGGGACCAGTGGGCAGGAGAGCACTGCAGATGGGAAGGAGCCTCGAGAAGCCTGTCTCCCTTTCCTGAGCACAAGGTATGCTGAGTGGACCCCAACAGTACCAGATCACTCCACATTTGGTTAGATCCCTGTTTAGCATCTCACCTGCCTTTTCTCTCACTATTCTGCAGATGACGCTGAGAATTGTTGATGCTGGAGCTGGAAAAGACAGTTTGGTATACACAACATGGTTTGCAAATGGAGAAAATCCCCTGGCAGTATTCCTTGTTCTTCATTCTCCTCTGCTTGCTCTCATCAACAAGGTTTAACTATGCCAGGTCATTAGAAAGCTAAGTGATAAATGCACAATAATGTTTTAATGAAGTCACAGAATGTTGCTAAGCACTAGTAATGACTTAATGTGTCTTTCCTTCTAGGGTCATTTACATTTTATAATAGAAAGTTCTTAAAAACCCTTAACAACAACAGCAAATACAAACAAAAGCCAACAAAACAAAGCACAAAGAGACAAAGGAATGCATGACTCCAGGTGGATTGTATCAGATTAGAGCAGAAGAGGGTAGAGAGGCTGTCTGCAGAGGGGAGTAAGAGCTCTCAAATTTTACCCTCCAAGCCCAGGTGGCACATGGAAGTCCCCAGGCTAGAGGCTGAATCAGAGCTGTAGCTGCTGGCCTAAGCCCCAGCCCCAGCAATGCCAGATCTGATTCACGTCTGTGACCTACACCACAGTTCACAACCACACTGGATCCTTAACCTACTAAGTGAGGTCAGGGATCAAATCCGCATCCTCATGAATTCCAGTCAGGTTCATTAACCACTGAACCACGAAGGGAACTCCCTCCTTGGCCTTCTTGAATGCAGCTGGTCCTGTACATAGGAATTCTTCTCGCGTGGATCAAGCTGATGGATGTGTGATTTAATTGGGAGAAGGGGCAGGAGGGAGATAACAGTGATGAAGGCAAGAGGACGCCAGAGAAACGCAAGACGTAAGTCATAATAATCCCTCACTCCTCTTTCCTAATATTGGGATTTAAAATTATTTCACAAGCAATGTCACTTGTATATCAGAGATATAGCTCATTGGTTTGGGGTGAGAATCCCTGGGAAGCCTCCAAAGTCCCACCGCTGACTCTGATGAGCTGGGGACCCACGTTCTTCAGTTGACTCTGTTCTTCAGTCTTCTGGCCTGACTTCCTCCCCAATGTACAATGTGCACATTGTCCAGAGGCCCAGCCAAGAAGACAGAAAGCCTGAAATCCAGCTTATGCTCAGCTCACCAAGCCTTGAATCATGGCCAGGTCTGCGGTAACTCCAGAGAAAAGGGCACTTTTTTTTTTTTTTTTTTTTTTTTAAGTGTCCTGACGAAAGACGTATCTATTCCTAGTTTAAACAAAGGAATATATAGGTTAGGGAACCTACAAAGACCAAATTGATGTTTTTGGAAATAAATAAGGTACCCTCGGTCTCTCCCAGGGCCATGTCAGACCACGCCAAACAGAACACAGAACTGAATTTAAGAGAATACTCTGAAGAGGGACCTCCCTTGTCTTTCCAAGCCCCTTGAATGAGTGTCCGCCATCACCTCGTCTATTCAACATTATACTGTAGGTCCTAAACAGTGCAATAAGGTAAGAAAAAGAAATAAAGCGTATACAAATTAGCAACAAGTAAAACTATATTTATTTGTAGATGACGTGATTATAAATATAGAAAAAATGAATAAATTATTAGAATTAATAAATTTATCAAAGTTGCTGGCTACCAGGTCAATATATAAAACTCAACATGTTTCCATATACAACAACAAAAAAAGGAAATGGAAAGAATTTAAATACAATTTATAGTAGTATTGAAAATATAAATACCTAGGAATAACCCTAATAACAACAAAGATAAAAGGTGCCGAATCTCTATGCTGACAATTGTAAAACATTTCTGGGAGAGAAATTAAAGAAGACCTAAATAAACAGATATTCCAACGTAAATGAAAGATTGTAATCTATATGGTAATAATATTTCTATATTCTACTTGAAGTGATAAAATATAGGTTCTAACTGGACTGTAAAATATTAAGTATGTACATTATAATCCCCTAGAGCAATCACTAAAAACATATACAAAGAGAAATAATTTAAAAATTCAATAGAAAGTGGAAATGGAATACTAAAAAATATTCGCATAATCTAAAACAAGGCAGGAAAGGGGAAGTAATAAAGGAATAAAAAACAGAAAGAACAAACAGATAAGAAATAATAAACCTTGGAGTTCCCAACTGGTGCAGTACGTTAAGGATCCTGTGTTGTCACTGTGTGGCTCAGGTCACTGGCACACGTTCGATCCCTGGTCCCAGGAACTTCCACATGCTGCAGGCATTCCCCCAAAAAATAAATAAATGATAATAATAATAAAATTTAAAAATAACCTAAATCCAGACATAGCAATAACTATACTATCATATGTAATTGATCTAAACCACAGTTTAGCAAATTTTTTTGATAAAGTGCCAGATAGTAAACGTTTGGGGAGTTCTCAGCCATATAGTCTCTTTTGCAACTACTCAACTCTACTTTTGTAGGGGAAAAGCAGCCATAGAAAAGATATACATAAATGAGCATGTCTGTGTTTCAATTAAACTTTATTTATAAAAAGAGGCAGCTAGAGAGATTTGACCCACAGGCATAATTTGCTGGCCCCTGGTCTAAACACATCAATTAAAAGATAAGAAATTTTCAGAATGAATTAAAAAACAAGACTAAACCATATGCTGTCTATTGCACGCGCGTGTGCACGCACACACACACACACACACACACACTCTGTCTTAAATATAACGATATAGAGAGTTCCCTGGTGGCTGAGCAGTTAAAAGATCCAGTGGTATCATTTTTGTGGCTCAGGCCACTGCTATGGTGCAGGTTCAATACCTGGCCCGGTAACTTCCTCATGCCATGTGTGTAACCTACATATATAATGATATGGGTGGGTTAAAAATAAAAGGATGGAAGGAAATGTACTGTTTAAATATTAACCAAGACAAAGCTGGAATGGCTACATTAATATCACAAAGTGGACTTTAGAATGAGAAAAATTACCAAGGATAAAGAGGGACATTTTGTTGAAACACAATTCTCCAAAGGCTCTAACATTTTCAACATCTTGTGTGCAGAGGCAATGACTGTCTTGGATTTGGAGTATCTTTTCAAGGATGTTTGTATAATTAACAGCACTGGAAATAGAAACAGTGCTTCTCTCCTGAGCAAGGGGCTGTTTTGTTTTCAGTTTAGTATAATAATAAGGATAATGTTTCCCTTTGGATCTAAAGTCAGGAAAGTCTGCTGCCTATTATAAAAGATTTGGGTTCCCTAATCTCAGGGATCCTCTGCTCTGATGCAACTAGCTCATGTACAGGTGCTATCTGGTCCCTTTTGCATCATCCAGTGGGAAATGGGGCTCAAGGCAGTAGTCCAAATACTGAAACTGTGGCTACTGCTAGTGGCTAATAAAGTCGTCTGTCATTGAGGAGGAGCCTATGTCTTCTGCCACTACACTTGAAACTGGCAGGATAATTATTAGTTTGAAAGTAGGGTAAAATCTCAGACTCTTCACTATTTCTGCAAATGATAAAAAGGGGCACCATGATAACACAGACATTCTAAATGTGTATGCACCTGACAACAGAGCTTCCAGAAACCTGCAACAAAAACTGATAGAACTGGAAGAAGAAATGGACAAATCCACAAAACACCACTAACCAACTGATCTGATTGATATTTGTAGAATAATCACCTAATACATTCTTCCTGAAGAACATTCACCAAAAGTGACACATCCAGGGTCATAAAAAAAAAAAACCTTGATAATTTTTAAAGAAGTGAAATCATGTAAAATATATCCTATGATCACAATGGAATTCAGAAATCAATAAAAGATAACTGGAAATTTTCCAAAGTTAAAAATTAATCAACAGAACTTCTAATTTCTTAGAGGGGGCCCCACACTTCCCTGAGTTTTACCTCCAGGAGCCCCACCAAGGTTTCAGGCAGAGGAAAGGGGAAAGTAACCATTTGGAAAACACTGAGAGAGGTTTCCATAACAAAGGCCTGCTCTCTAAGAGGAATCACCTGAGTCTCTCCAGATTTGGAGGAATGCACTTAGCCAACTCCAGCTCCCTTGACCCTTCTTGTCTCAAGTAAGGGGATGGGGGGAAAGGCTAAGAACTGTTTCTGAAGGTCACAGCCCAAGGACTCAGGCCCACTGAAAAACTGAGATTTGATCACATTATTAGATACCATCTCACTTCCCTCACCTCTTACCACCACATCAGCAGGGCTCCAGAATACAGTACAAGGAATTACAAGTGGAGCACTAGCTGCAAAACAGAAGAAGAAGCTCTTAGGGGAGTTCCCTGCTGGCCTAGTGGTTAGGACTCAGCACTTTCACTGCTGCGGCCTGGGTTTAATCCCTGGTCTGGGAACTGAGATCCCACATCAAGCCGCTGTGTGCTGCAGCCAAAAAATCATATGAAATAAAAAATTTTTTAAAAAGAAGAAGCTCTTAGGAAACCCAAAGACAATAGAGAAACAAAAAAATCAAGGGAACTAGAGGAATTCTCTGGGACCTAGAACTACAGCAAACATTAAACAGAGCCCAGTTCTTGGTTGATTAACCTAAAACTTCACACCAAAAGCTTAATCATTTCTATTATCTGATATGTCATGTCTGGCTTTTAACAAAAAATTACAAGACATGCTAAAAGGCAAGAAAAAATAAAGTCTAAAGAGACAAAGCAGACATCAGAATCTGACTCAGATATGACAAAGAGTTTGGAATTATCAGGGAACTTTAAATAACTACAATTAATAAGGAGTTACTAGGAAAAAGTAGACATGCAAGAACAGCTGGTAATAAGCACATGATATGGCCAAATGATTTTTCATAAAGGCACACCGTCTTCAGTGAAAGACAGTCTTTTTAACAGAAGACTTTATTTCCAGAATAAAGATCTCTCAAAATTCAACAGTAAGAAAAACCACCTGTTTTTTTTTTTTTTTTTTTTTTTTTTAAGGGCAAAAGGTTTGAACAGCTCTTTCACCAATGAGAATAAATGCAGGGCAAATAAACCCATAAAATGATAGATAATCACCATCATTAGCCTCTAGGGACATGCACATTAAACCACAGTGAATACCATCATCACCTCTTAGAACCCTAAATGAAAACTGTGATCATAACAAGTGGTGGTGACCCGTACGTTGCAGATGGGAACACAAAAGTTCCTCTCTGGGAAACAGTTTGGCAGATTTATATAGTTTAACATACATACACTTAACAAATAACTCAACAACTCTCTCCTGGGTATTTAATCTAGAAAAATGAGAATGTATCTTTACATAAAAACCTGTACACAAATGTTTATAGCAACAGTAATTATAATTGTTAAAAAGTGGAGATAAGCCAAATTTTCTCCAAGTGGATAAACAGAGATACGTGCAACGATGTGGGTGAATCGCAGATATTACGCTGAGTGGAGGAAGTCAGACTCAAAAGACTACCCACTATACAATTCCATTTATAAAACATTTTGGAAAAAGCAAAACCACAGCCCCACAGCCCCAAAGAATAGATTAGTGGTTCCTAGTGGGGACAGAATATGACTACAGAGGGTGGCACAAAGAGCTGTGGGGGGTGGAACTGTTCTGGACCCTGATTATGGTGGTGCTTATACCCTACATGTGGCAAACCTCATAGCACCGTAGATTTTTTTAAAACAATTTTTAAAAACTCAGTGTTATTGTATGTTCACTTAAAAACAAAATACAATAGGCGTTCCGTTGTGGCTCAGTGGTAACGAAACCAACTAGTATCCATGAGAAAAGGGATTCGATCCCTGTCCTCGCTCAGTGGATTAAGGATCCGGCATTGCCATGAGCTGTGGTGTAGATTACAGATGCAGCTTAGATCCCATGTTGGTGTGGCTGTGGTGTAGGCCGACAACTGTAGCTCCAATTCAACCCCTAGCCTGGGAACTTCCATATGCCACAGGAGCAGCCCTAAAAAGACAAAAATACATACATACATACACACAGATTAAAGACATCATAAGAAACTGAATAAGACTGGAAAAATATATTCATGTTATATATGCCTAACAAAAGACTCATATACAGAAAGGATAAAGCATTCCTAGAAACAGAAGGAAGAAGATAGAAGAACCTATTAAAAAATAGAAGATTGAACAATCATTTCAGAAAAATAAGTAACCCAAAAGGCCAATAACTTAGTTAAGGGTTCAGCATCATTATTCATTAGAGAAAAACAAATGAAAACCACAAGGAGAAATTTCTACATACTCATCAATAACTTTTTATTTCAGAAGTTCCATTGTGGTACAGTGGGTTAAGGATCTGGCGTTGCTGCAACTGTGGCACAAGTCGAAACTGCAGTTTCCATCCCTGGCCCAGGAATTTCCACATGCCACTGGTACGGCCAAAAAAAAAAAAAAAAAATTTTTTTTTCCCCAAAAACTGTTGATGTCAACGGATGGCAAGGATGTGACGAAAGTAACTCATATACCGAATCAGCTTTGGGGGGAAACTGTTAGGCAGTGTCTATTAAAACTAAACATACGCCTATCCTACGACATAAAAATTCTGCTCATTCACATACGCTCAACACTTCTTCACCAAAAGACCACACGAATGTTCACAGCAGCTTCATTCATAATAACCAAAACCCAAAATGCCTACCAATGGTAGAATGGATAAATCAATTGTTGCATAGTCATGCAATAGACTACTATGCAGCAGTAAACAAACTTGACATATGCAATACCATGCATGATGTTGGGTCAAAAAAATCAGACAGAAAAAGCACATTGCTTGACTGCAATCATATGAAGTTTAAGAACAGACGAAATTAATACATAGTAATAGATGTCCGAATAGTAATTACCTCTGGGGTGTTAAGTATTGACTGGGAAGGAACAGGTCAAGGAAACCTAGGGTGATGAAAACACCTATGTCTTGATCTGGGAGCTGATTACATGTCTAAAAGTTCACTAGGCTGTCCTCTTAAGATCTGTGCACTTTATTATGTGACAGTTATACCTCAATTAGACAAAAAGGAAGAAAGATGAGGAATGAGGGAGACAAGAAAGAAAATGAAGGACAGAACAAAAAGGAGGAAGGGAGAGAGGGAGGGAGGAACACGAAAGAGAAACTAACATGATGGGAGGGTGCTCTTTAAAAATATGCTATGGGACATGTACTGTTATCTACATCTTAAAGATGGGACCACTCCGAGGTTTGCTGATGTGTTCATTTTCAGAGTGGTTGTGTGACCTGAGCAGAGGCTGGAACCCAGGTGTGTACGACGCCAAAGCCTTTGTTTTTCCACCTAGCACAAGTCACCACCTCCTAGAAAGATGCCCTGAGAAATCCCTCCCAGAATTTATCATTTCTTCCTGGGAAGGATGTCTATCTTATCACCTCCAGCCTTAGTTGAGCGTGGACCTTTCTGTCTCCCACCCACAATTGTGAGCCAGCTCCCAGAGGCTGGTGACGCGTCCATTCATTTTTTACTTCTTCCAGGGCTCAGCACCAGCTAAATTAACTTCTGCTCTATCGGGACAAGGACACCATTGGAAACTCTATTGCGGGTCTGCTCTTTGAACATGTCCTTTGATTTCCCAAGCCTGCAGGTTGCGGCTGGCACTTCTTTCCGAAGAGGAAACCGGTTAGAGGAGTGTAGCGATGAGTTCTGCCCAAGTGAAGCCTGGCCGCCCCGTGTTACACAGAAACTCAGATTCTGCGAGTGTTCGGAGCAGCTGCAGACGACCTGCCCCGCCCATGCCGAGCGGAAGCAGGTGCGCGGCGGGGAGGGGGAGGGGGGAGGAGGGAGGGGAGGGAAGGCGGGGACGCCCCTCCCTGCAGGTGTCCTGGCCCCGCTCCGCTCACCTGCGCGCGCACCCCTGCCCGGCGCGCGGCTCTGAGCCGGCCGCGCCTGCCCGCACGCATTTATACGGCGCTATTTTGGTCGTGCGCCCTGATTGGCCGGCCGCGGGTGAGGACACGCAGGCGAGCGCCGCGGGGCGGGGCCGAGGCCCGGGGAGGCGCGCTTCCGGCGCGGCCCGGCGGCGGCCCGGGGATGTGCGGTCCAGCGTGCCCGGGCTGGGGCGTCTTCGGCAGGTCCTTTGAGGCCGCGGCGCCCACTCTGCAACGTCGGTTGGGTTACATTTTAATGGAAGAGACTGCGTGGCCGAAAGGGGCTGCTAAGAACCAAACTAATTCACGCTTCTGGGAGGGGGTGGCCACATGGCCTGCCTCTTAGAAGCCACATGGCAGAAACTGCGAGAACCTTATCAGACACGAGCCCGAAACAGCTCGAGTGTCATTTCCTGTGTAGGAGCGCTGGTCAGCTCCCTCTGCCACCCTTAGGGCACCTGTCGCTAAACCAGCCGACTAAGGCCACCAGCCCTCTGAGGCCGTCGTCCTGCTGTGGCGCCGCCTCCCGTCCACTCGTCCCCGTCCCCGGGTGACGACTGTTACCCTTCTCTGAAGCCAGAGGAAGGAACACGCCCTAGGCAGCTCCAGAGGGTCTCGTTTCCACCTTGTCCCCATGTCGTGATCAGTCACGTTTGGCTTTCCCTGCTTCCCATCCGTCAGGTGGTATTGCTTCTCTGAGTTTCAAGTTTCTCTCATTTTGGTGACAGGCCGGTTTTGGTGAAAGTTACTGAATAAGCACAAAGTGTGATGAACGGAAAATCCCACCATGCTTAAAAAGGTAAGTAAAAAGGACCATATGAAGCCATCACAACCCTGTTGGATGGGAACTCACTTTAGGAGTCCCGTTTCCTCCTTCCAATCACCTCTGGTGGCAAAGCCCCTGCACACCTTTGGGATTCCCTGAGCCCACAGCCCTGATCGTTTGCAGTTAGATATATACAAAGAATATAACTTAGCAGCTATGGAACAACATCAGTAAACAGTTGTCATCGTTAAGTATTTTCAGTGAAGCCAGGCATTGTAAATGTTTAATAGGCATTTCTTTTAATCTTTACAAAATCCTCATGCCTTAGGTACCATTTTAATTTCTTTTTTACAGAAAGGGAAACTAAGGCTCAGAGGGACAGAATAACTTGACTGAAGCCACACATTAATAGGATGTCAGTGCGGGGATTTATACCCAAGGTGGTCTGACTTCAACGTTTGTGCCCTTTGGTACTAAGCTCTCTAGTTTCTTTTTTCTTTGCCTTATCTAACTGGACATTCAGCCTCGTCTGGCACAAAAGAAGTTGAGATCAGTCAGTAAGTGTCATAGTTTCCCAGGAAGATGTTTAAGAAAGGATTGCTAGGAAAGGAAACGGATGGTGTCAGGGATCTTAACGGCCTCTCCTTCTCCTGAACAACAAACCGTATTAAACCTGCACTGCAAAGCTTTGGAAAAGATTTTGAATTCTGCTGTGCCCGTTGATATGGAGACTGGAGCGGTTACCAGATGGCCTCACTTAAGTCCACTTGGTTAGGAACCAAGAAGCAAACTGGTTTCAAGACTGCCTTTCAAACACTTTTTTCTACACTTTCCCCACAGAGTTACCATAACCACGTGAAAGAAATTCCAAGTACAAGACATGGCAGTGACTCCGAGGCTCCAGATCCCCAGCCCACCACCCTCTCTGTCTTGATGTGCGAGTTTCTAGACTTCTTTGAAACCGATTATCCTTATCTGTAGCTTGCTTTGCAGCGAGGATAACGTGAGATCTGTGACGTTCCCACATTATTGTCTGGTGTACAGAGATATTAAAAAATGTCCTCTTTCATGCCCTTTTCCTTGACTGAAGGAAAGCACGTAGCTGTGATACTCACCCCTGTATTGTTCCTTCTGCACAGCTCCGTTGACAGTGCTGCATTCGTAGTCATCAAGACCTTTTATTAGCACCTGTAACTTTAAACACCCTTATTGAAACTTTCGGAACAGCATTTCCAAATATCAGCTTCAGCTTTGTGTCTGTCATTCATTTAACAAATAGTTACTAAAAATCTATTAGGTCTAAGACATAGGTTATTCTTCAGTAGATCTTTCTACAGAGTAACCTGGTTCACAAGTAGGCATTAGGGAAATAGATTGTATTTTTATGGTAGTGATAGCCTGTTCTTTCTTACTCTTTTTTTTTTTTTTTTTTGTCTTTTGTCCTTTTAGGGCCACACCCGCGGCATGTGGAGGTTCCCAGGCTAGTGGTCTAATTGGAGCTGTTGCTGCCAGCCTGCACCACAGCCACAGGATCTGAGCCGTGTCTGCAGCCTACACCACAGCTCACAGCAACACCGGATCCTTAACCCTCCAAGCGAGGCCAGGGAACAAACCCACAACCTCATGGTTCCTAGTCAGATTCGTTTCTGCTGCGCCATGACGGGAACTCCTGTTCTTTCTTACTGATCCCAAGCTCTAACTCTGGCCTTAATTCTTCTTGAAAAGGATTTGGTCTGGCAGGACAGAAAAGAAAAAAAAAAAAACTAAGAACAGGAACAACTATGCATTAACAAAAAACGAAGGCATTTTAAAAATATGTAATTCAGAGGATGTTTTTCCCTTTTAAAGCAATTCATTTTTGGCATTCTCACTGTGGTACAGAGGATTAATGATCCGGCTTGTCTCTGTGGAGGCACAGGTGCAGTGGTTTAAGGATCCAGCATTGCTACAAATGTGGCATAAGTTGCAGCTCCAGTTCAGATTCGATGCCTGGCCTGGGAACTTCCGTATGCCATGGGTGCGGTCAAAGAAGAATTTAAAAAGCAATTCATTTTTGTTGATTGATTATGCATAATCAATTAACATTGTTTTCGTCATTGCTGGTTATGCAGAAAAGATTTTAAGTCTTTTCAAATATAAAGTTATAAAATGTGCTGTTTGCATGTGTGTTGCATAGTAAGCTGGCAGTAGATATTACTACAGAAATATGTGAACTTTGCAAACTTGACACATCCAAATATGTTTTAAGTAAACCGAGTCTCCAGAAATTTGCAGATTATTACGTCTAAATAAATGTTTTGAATTTAAATGAAACTACTTTTTCCTAATTCAGAAGTGTGTGTCTTAGGTAACATGTACTTGATATCTAAATACCTGTTTGGATTATTGATTCCATCAAATGAGCAGCCAATTCAATAGAAAAAGAAGACAAGCCCACTTTTTAATTTATTTATTTACGTCCACTCCCGCAGCATACGGACATTCCTAGGCCAGGGGTTGAATCCCAACCACAGCTATAACCTGTGCCTCTGTGGCAACACTGGATCCTTTATGCCTCTGCACCAACCTGAGCCTCTGCAGTTAGGTTCTTAACCCACTGCACCACCGTGGGAACTCTGAGACAAACCCACTTTGTTTTTTTTACCATATTAACATGTACTTTTAGACTTAGCACCCTTTAATAGGACCTGTGTCGTAGAGGTGAGGAATTAGCAGTAGCTGAGCCTATAGTGTAATAAATGCTGATGCCAGTATTGCTCAATATAGTCATTTTGATTCATCCTTTTAATTCTTTTCATTGCCAGCAAGAGTAATTTAGAGTGTGATTGGCTCAGATTATTTTTTACTCCAATCAAGGGCTGTTCTTGAAAACCTGACTGCCCCCTACTTCTTTACTGTTGCCCCAATACAACATCCTCTGTTGACAAAACTAAGGGACCAAACAGTAGCAGGTCACAAAAGTGCCCTCCACTATTGCAAAGCGAGTGAACACAGCCTCGACCCTGGATTCTGAGCCAATGAGAATCTACATTTTATTTATTTATTTATTTATTTTGTCTTTTTGCCTTTTCTTGGGCCGCTCCCATGGCATATGGAGGTTCCCAGGATAGGGGTCTAATGGGAGCTGTAGCCATCAGCCTACACCAGAGCCACAGCAACATAGGATCTGAGCCGTGTCTGCCACCTACACCACAGCTCACGGCAATGCCGGATCCTTAACCCACTGATCAAGGCCAGGGATTGAACCCACAATCTCGTGGTTCCTAGCCGGATTCGTTAACCACTGCGCCATGACGCGAACTCCAGAATCTATATTTTAAATGGCCCTTTTCAAGCATGCATTCATTCATCCATTCATTCAACAAATTATTCTGAATTTCTTTCTGTGTCCCAAGCACACAAATAAATATGAATTAGTCATGGTAGCTGCTGTGACTGGCTGGGGTCTAGAGGAGATGACAGATAAGCAAGAAGATATGCAGCTGAGAACTCAGTTCTACCCCAGGAGAATTTAAGCATCGTGCAAGGGCTTGGAGTGGGAGAAGGTGATGGAGATCGCAGGCAAAACCAGGCTCGAGGGCTCCGGCTGCAGGAGTTTGGGGAGGTGGATGCAGTCGGAACCCAGCAGCCTGAGGACCACACTAAAGCATTTGATCACCACCCTGCAGGTAGTATGGAGCCTGAAGGAAGTTACGAGGGTGTCAGAAAAGCCGCCTGCTGGAGTCTGCGGACTGGCTGTCCACGCTCTACTAAAGGAAGAAAGGCGGAGGACTCGGATCTTGTCGTGTGTGATTCTCCCGAGTGGTGGTGCTGCTTGGCCCTCATACTTCCTGTGCTAAGGTATTTTCCTGTCTCTGCTTCCCCCACGGTTAGAACTTCTGCTGAACTTGTGGCCCTTTGGGGAAATTTTTCTGCCAGACATCAGTCCTTGTTCTCTGACATGAAACAGATGGTTTCGGCAGCCTAGGGAATAATTGCCACACTTAATACCTGCAGTGTTATAGTGTGTTTTAGACTTGGCCTTTTATCTAAAAACTGCACGTTTAAGGATTTTTTTTTTTTTTTTACTGACATTGCTCACTTTACTGAGAAGCATGATAAGGCTCTCTCCTTTACTTTATAGTAATGGCTCATCCAAGGTCCTAGCCAGTGAGGCCACATCACAGAATGCTACAATCTCTAAAGGGGCATGTTTTAACATAAACGCTACAGATAAGATGTAGGCTCAGCGTTCCTGCCAAAAGAATCAGTAGAGCATAAGAAATGCACACCATGGATTGAACAGTTAAAGGTCAGTTCAGAGGTACATCTGAGTTAGGGTAGGTGCTGGATACTGATTCTATGATGATTGTGTTCAAAGGCTGTGTAACTCAGAATTTGTCAGAATGAAATGCAGACATGTTCATGGCCATTTGCTGTGCCTTGCACTGGGGAATCTTGATTATTCCCTTGACAGTAAAACAGGATTATACCGCACCGGTGGGTCTGGGCAGGATGGTTCATGAGTGGGAGGCAGGGGGTGTTTCAACAGCAGGAATCCTAAAAATGCCTGGGATGTAAGATAAACCTTCCTCTGGCTAACAGCAGCAATCATTAGATACCTTCACTTAGTCCTTGGTCACAAGCTCACCTTCAAAGCTCGCTCAGATGACAGAGATCACTGGCTGAAACATGGTGATTGCTGTGGGAGTCTTGACTAAAGGGAGATGGATGGATGGATAGGTAGATGCCAGATAACTGTAGAGAGACAGAGATAGATAGGGAAGCTTCACCAGGTGCAGGAAAAGCCTTTTAGGAAGGAGCCGCTTCACACCTTTTAGGAAGGAGCCGCTTCACACCACTAGGGATATGTTGTCAAGATGGGCAGACCTTGAAAAAGCATGCATGATGTCTAGCTGTTGTCTAGAATTTCCCCAGGCATTCTCCAAAACCTGGAAGTTTCCATGGGAGAACCAGTGGCATACATTCTACACCTGGCTACATAACAACTCACTTGCCAGTAGAAGTGTATCTTTCAAAGTAATTACTCAGTTAAGGTATTTTCAGACTCGGTGTTCAGGACTGAAATTGCTGGTAGCAAGGGTGGATAACCTAATTGAAAACACTCTTACTACAAAGCATCTAAAATACTAGATAGAATACAACAAACCTCTCTTTAAATGCACATTTAAACCAGCAAGACCTAATTATTTCAGTAACCTAGAGGTTTAGGGATTTTAAGAAGTCCTACTTCGTCCCTGTGGATAAAGTTTGTCATGAAGTTTGCCTTTGAAAAGTGAGAGACATGCAGAGGAATAGATAGAGAAGATGTGGGGTGAGTGTGCGTGTGTATTAGAATGTTAGCCATAAAAAATAAATGAAATGATGCCTTTTGTAGCAACACAGAAAGACCTAGAGATTTTCATTCTAAATGAAATAAGCCAAATAGAGAAAGACAAATACCATATGAAATTATTTATATGTGGAATCTGGAAAAAAAAAGGACATGAATGAATTATTTACAAAACAGAAATAGACTCACAGACTTAGAAAACAAACCAAAGGGGAAAAGAATAAATTGGGAATTTGGGATGAACATATACACACTATTATGTGTAAAATAGAAAACCAACAAGGACCTCCTGTATAGCACAGGGAACTATATTCAATATTTTGTAGTAACCTATAAGGGAAAATTTATATATATCTGAATTATTGTGCTGTACAGCTGAAACTAACCCAACATTGTAAATCAGCTATACTTCAGTGTAAAAAAGTGAACAACATAAAATTAGAATTTCTAAAGTCACCTTCTTAAACTGATGTGTGTTGCTACCATTGCTGATCTATAAATATGAGGTGTATACAATCCATCATATTCCCATTCTAAAAACAAAGCAAGACCTTCCTGACTTAATATTCATTTTCAAAGCACTTGGGAGCCGTGGCTCACACACAGATGTACTGGGCAGGACAGTGGCCTGGCAGAGTCAAGAGACTGCTTCCATACAAAGAAATTGAGCAAATAAGTAAATATATTGAGGATAATGGGAGCCAGGTCCTCACTGTTGAAAAGGGGTGTTACAAATATGGAAAGAAGACTCGCAGACCTTGAGAACAAATTTACAGTTACCAAAGGGGACAGGTGGGGGGAGGGATGGACTGGGGGTTGGCGATTGGCATGTGCACACTCTGGTCTGTGGAATGACTGGCCAATGGGGACCTGCTGTATAGCACAGGGAACTCTACCCAATATTCTGTGATCATCTATATGAGAAAGAAGAAAAAATTAGAAAGAGAAACACCTCCCACAAAAAAACGCAAATACTAAAAGAGGAAACGAACCATGTTGTATCACGTTGTAACCGGAGGTATTAATATATACTGATGGTTTTCAGAATTTACTTATGTATGTGTACACATATATTTTCAGCTGCAGACTGTTGAGAACCTAAAGCAATGACACCCCAATAGCAATGAGCACACCTTACACCAAAACCTTGGTTTGTAAAGCCAGTTATTTACTGAAAGCAGCCAGGATTTCCTGACCCTGAGGCTGAGTCAGGGAACGTCAAAGATGAGCCAGGAACATCTTATTGGCCTAGAAAGTATGGAAGCACTATAGGTAAGTAAATAGACAGACAGACAGGAGAGACACCTTAAACTCACAGTAGCATGCCAGCCAATAAGTGCAGATGGAATGATAGCAAATCACCTTCTGGTAACCATCATCGTAATAATTAATTTAAACAGAAAGCTTCAATGAATGCTAAACCAAGTAAATAAAAGTTTGATGAGATAAATAAAATGAGATATTTGCATAGTCTCAAACAAAGAGAAAATAAGTTAGTGGTGAAAAACCTGACAGATACCACCTGAATCCCTAATCAAAAGTAACATCAGGAGTTCCTGTCGTGGCGCAGTGGTTAACGAATCCGACTAGGAACCATGAGGTTGCGGGTTCGGTCCCTGCCCTTGTTTAGTGGGTTAACGATCCGGCGTTGCCATGAGCTGTGGTGTAGGTTGCAGACGCAGCTCGGATCCCGCGTTGCTGTGGCTCTGGCATAGGCTGGTGGCTACAGCTCCGATTCAACCCCTAGCCTGGGAACCTCCATATGCCGCGGGAGCGGCCCAAGAAATAGCAACAACAACAACAACAAAAGACAAAAGACAAAAAAAAAAAAAAGTAACATCATTGCTGTGGCCACAGTGCAGACATGCCAAGTCCAAGAGCCACTCATGCACAGGCAATCCTGAAAATGGCACAGAAGTGCATTGAGAAACCATGAAGCTGAGAATCTTAAGACTTGAAATTTATGAGGGACATGTGCTTTGCCAAGAAGCATAGAAAGGGCCCAGAGAAGATGCAGGTCAACAATGCTGAGGTCATGAGTACACGTATGCCAAGGCGCTCAAGGGTCTTGTGAAGCCCAGTATCCCAAACTCAGGAAGCAGCCTGGTGCCTGCAGCCCCAAGGGCCTCAAGCTCTACCGGCCAAAGGCCAAGGCCAACACTCAAACTAGGCTCCAGCACCAGCTTCAGTTCTGGCTCCAGCTCAGGCCCCCTAAAGGTGCCTGTGGCCCATGAAGGGTCCTGAGTAAGGGCTCCATCTACCAGTGTGAGGAAAGAAGGACTGGTATCTTCCTGGCCTGCTCTCTGCCTGAGGCTGGTGTCCTCCTGTGCTACGTGTACAAATAAACCAGAGGTGGGAGCTGTCCAAAAAAATTAATATAATTGATAATGGGACAAAGAAACTCATGTGTCACCTGATAGCATGCAGCAAGAACATGAATCACTTCTGAGAAATTCCTACCAAAAATGCCTGATCCGAGTCTAATTATGAGAACCTATCAGACATACCCAATTTGAGGAGCATTCTACAAATTGGCCTATAACCTTCAAAATATCAGTGTTTTGAGAGACAAGGAAAGATTAGCAACCATTCCAGACTGAAGGAGACTAGAGAAACCCGACTAGATGAAGTGCCTAATCCTGATCAGATCGTTTAGCTATGAAGAATGTTATCAGGACAGTTGGTGAAACTTGAATGGAGTTGGTGGTAGTCGTAATATTCCAACGCTGATTTCCTGGTCTTGATGGTTACTTCATAGTTATGTAGAAGATCATTCTTGTCTGAAGGCCATATACACTCATGTTTTTCAGGCACTAAGAAGAAATCATGCCTACACTTTACTCTGAAATTGTTCAAGAACTAACAAGTTCTTCGAATTACTCTTGCAACGTTTTTGCATTTAAAAAAATTTTTATTATAGTTGTTATGCAATGTTCTGTCAATTTCTGCTACACACAAAGCAACCGAGTGATGCATTTATATACATTCTTTTTTTTTTCACATTATCCACCATCACCTTCCATCACAAGTGATTGGAGATAGTTCCCTGTGCTATGCAGCAGAATCGCATTGCTCATCCATTCCAAATGCAATAGTTTGAATCTACCAACCCCAAACTCCCAGTCCCCCCCACTCCTTCCCCCTCCCCCTTGGCAACCACAAGTCTGTTCTCCATGTCCACGAGTTTGTTTCTTTTCTGTAGATAGGTTCATTTGTGCTGTATATTAGATTCCAGATATAAGTGATATCGTATGGTGTTTGTCTTTCTGACTTAACTTCGTATTTTTGAACTCATTAAAGCAACACAAAAACACGAGGACTTTAAGCATGCTAGAGCTAATACCTTTGTACCAAAATTGTTACTGTCCAATCATTAAACACTTAGCAGGAACCCACTGGGTGCGATGCAGTCTGTCCAGTCACCTTTACTGAGCCAATTGTGCCTCACTTTGAAAAAAACGATTCTGAAAAGTTGGATCTGGCAGCATAAATTTACTTTTTGAGATCAAGTATCTGTTGAAGTCCGAATCTGCCGCACGGGGAGCCCAAGTCCGTGTTTTTTCCATTGGAGCAGCCTTGCATTAGGAGCCACCTCGAGTCATAAAATGCTTGACTAGTACCAAGATTCTCGTTGCTTACCGCTCGTGATTAGTGTTACATTCAGGTTGGAAATATACCCAGGGACAGGTCCAGGTTTTATTTCTGCCCCCCTCCAAAAATATATGTATAAAATTATGAATGTAAAATTTAGCTAAGGCCCTTTGCAGGGGGCCATGCAAGTGACAGGCCCAAAACTCGTGCCCCACTTTCTCTGTAAATCCAGCCTTGACTGCACACAGATCCAACAGCCTGTTCGTGAAAGTCAAGAGGTAACTTGACTCGGTGACTTCCTCTGTGGTAGAGTCGTTTAACTTTAGTGAATCAAGGTTCTTCTAGGACTTTTCTCTCCAGTGAAACCTAAGCTTTGATTTGGGCTGTCCCCTTAGCACCCCCCTTGGGGCCAGGAGAGTGACCATACGCACCCGTGAAGAAGCCTTGTTCAGTATTCGCTCAGCACCACCAGATTTCTCGTGGGTTTGTTCCCCAGGCAAACCCATTTCCTTTGAGGCCATGCTTCCTGTGCGGAGGTCACGTAATAAGGCCTTGGGGAAGGACTGGGCTTCACAGCGTGATGTGCGTGGTCACCTGGAGAAGGTCAGCAGGCGGTTAGGCTGAGTGGCCGTTTGCTGCAGTATTCCTGTCACCTGTGCCGCGTGGGCTGAGTTACCTACGTACCAAAACCTGCTGTGTGCCTGGGCGTGCGGGGCGCTGTACGAGGCACTACAGGCCTTCCTCACCGGGGACCCCTCAGCTTCCCGGGACCCTCCGTGACTCCACCCCACCTCCTGTCAAGTCTCAGAGTCCCATCATGAGAGCCGCCGAGGTCCCCATTTAGCTCCTTACGGCCCACAGGACAAGGTTCGGACTCCTTGGATCAGCCTCGGGGTGCCTTTCCCCCTGCGCTCCGGCCAGCCCGGATGCTCTTCCCAGAGGCCACATCCTGTCCCGCCGCCTCTTGGCCCCCGCGTCCTTCTCTCACTGCCCGACGCAGCCCTTCTCCTCTTCTCCCGCCGGCAGACCTCCACTGGGGCCCGAAGAATTGGCCCGTCGTGGTCGCCTCAGGCCGGCTTATAAATGACAGACCGGATTTGTCACAGCACTGGGGCTGGAGGCCTGAGGTCGGGCACCAGCATGGCTGGTTTGGGTGGATAACTGACCCCTTCCCGCCGTGTCCCCATGTGCCGGACGTGGGGACGGGTGGCTCCAGAGCCCCTCTGATGGGAGCACTAAGCCCGTTCACCAGGGCTCGTCCCTCGTAAACCACCCCCCCAAAAGGCCCCACCTCCCAACACCGTCATCGTTGGGGGGTCACGGTTTCAACATACAAATTAGGGGGACACATTCAGATCCCAGCACAGCCCAACGTCACCTGCTCCGTGAGGTCTCCACCTCTCCAGGGCAGAGTCAGCCATTCCCTCTCGTGTTCTAGGGCGTGGAGCTCACTCTTCTCACTTCTACTGTCGTCACCCTCAGTTTGATAACAAATCCTTTGTCAAGTGTCCACAGTCCCCTAGAAACAGCCAGAGTCAGGGACTGCATCTTGCTCGTCTCTGTAGACCCAGCACCCTTGCCCTGGGCCTGGCCTGTGGTTGCTACTCAGTTGTTTCACTAAGCCTCGGTTGTTTATATCAGCGAGTCTTCCATTTACTAACTGCCCGCCCTCTGCCAGCTTGACTCAATAAATGATAAAATGCATATGTGACCCAAGGAGAGGGTGGGGGGCCTCTGGGAGGCCTCCTCCCTTGGGTAAACGAGGGTGAGATGACTAGGTTGTCATCTTGGACTGAGACCTGGGATCAGGGAGTCCAGGGGTGGGAGGGGCTCCTGGCTGGCAAACTTTGGTCAGCAAGAGGCCACCGCAGGAGCCTCCTGGGATGGGGGCGGCTCTGGGGCGGGGCTTCTCAGGAGGGTGGGGAGGAGCAGGCCGTAGGTGATGGGGCTCTCCAGCCAGTGCCAGGAAAACAGGGGACACAAGGGGTGGTCTTGTGTGTCCCTTTGCCTCTGAAACTGGGAGACGTCTCTGCATGTTGGCTAAAGCCGTAAAAGAACAGATAAGAACTGGAGTAGCGCTGATGCACCCGCGTGAAGACTTCATCCTTTCACGTACAAACCCATCTGAGGGAAACACAAAGCTCAGCCAACTGGCTTTAAGATTGTTTGTTCTGCCCTGTTAAAAAGAAGGGGAGGAGATAAAAAATAAGGATTAAAAAGTGCCAGAGACTGGGGAAGATAAGTCATGGCCGTGTAGATTCTGCGCATTTCATCAACATTCCCAGTTGCTCTTCCAGAGCCGTCTGGCCTGGCCGGAGCCTGGCGTTGCCTGACACCGTGTTTATCTCCTGGGTCAGCTCTCAGGGAAATATGTGGAGGCGTGAACTCCCCGCTCTCTGCTCAGGGCGCCTCAGTGGCTGCATGCAGCCCAGCTCCTGCTGTTGTGGGGCCGCGTGTGGCCCGGCCGGCCCTGGAGATACCCGACCCCAGAAAACCTGCCCCTGGGAAGTCCCCATCCCGGTCTGTGTACCTCAGGTTAGAACAGGTCAAGGGTGTCCCGGTAGCCTGTGGCAGAAATGGAGTCTGCCATGTGGTGACACTTTAGTGTAAGGACAAGCTTGTTTCAGATTTTTTTTCCTTTTTTTTTTTTGGTCTTTTTGCCATTTTTCTTGGGCCACTCCTGTGGCATATGGAGGTTCCCAGGCTAGGGGTCAAATCGGAGCTGTAGCCACTGGCCTACACCACAGATACAGCAACGCGGGATCCCAGCCGCGTCTGTGACCTTACACCAGAGCTCACGGCAACGCAGGATCCTTAACCCACTGAGCAAGGCCAGGGATCAAACCCGCAACCTCGTGCTTCCTAGTCAGATTCGTTAACCACTGAGCCACGACGGGAACTCCCTTTTTTTTTTTTTTTTAAGGGTCCTACCTGCAGCATATGGAAGTTCCCAGGCTAGGGGGTTGAATTGGATCTACAGCTGCCAGCCTACATCACAGCCACAGCAGTGCCAGATCTGAGCAGCATCTGTGACCTACACCACAGCTCACTGCATCACCAGATCCTTAACCCACTGAGTGAGGCCAGGGATTGAATCCACATCTTCATGGATGCTAGTCAGGTTCTTAACCCTCTGAGCCATAATGGGAACTCCCTTGTTTAGGATATTTTAAAGTAACTTCTTCCACCTGTAAGTTAGTCCCAAGGAGTACCCTGAGTCTTTTCCCCTGTTTGTGTCCAGGAGCAGGGACAGTCTCTGTCCTTGCGAGGCCCTGGGAACTAGGTCCTTCTGCCCTCTTGTCGCGGCCAGCCATGCAGTTCTCCCCTCTGTCCCAGCAGCGTGGGCTGCCGTGCACCCCAAGGGCCGCTCATGAAAAGAAGGGGGCTGCTGCCTCAATCGGGAGCCGTCTGTTCGGGGATATGTTGGCCCAAGGCTCAGAAGTAAACGGGGACATAGCGCTCCTCTGCTTCCGCTGACGATGGTGATAATAACAGCGATGATGACGACGACGACAGCGGCAGCATCAAGGATTCTCTCTCTCGGCTGCTGTGCTGTGCCAGGCGCCGTACTGAGCACTTAATACATCGTCTCATCCAGTCCTGAGGGATTGGTGTCACTACCCATCTTTCCAACCTGCCTAGTGTCCCAGCGACTAAATTGCAGAGGCCCCCAAACTCCTAGCCTTTCCAGCCCTCCCACGCCCCCGAGGATGTCCCGTCCTGGAACTGGGGGCAGTTGCCATACATGACGACTCACCGGGTCACCCACTGCCTTATGGCGGGTCTGGAGTGTCTTTACTCTCCTCCCCACCCAGTCTCCCCACCAGGGCTCATCTCAGCCCCTCGTGTGCCAGGAGGCCTCCCTGGCTGCCAGGGTCCACTGACCCATCCCCTCTCGAGTACTGTCTGGTACCCCACATACTCAAAAGTGTGATCCTGGACCAGCAGCCTTGGGAGAAATGCGGACCCTCAGCTCCTACCCCCGATTTGTGTTTTAAAAGTCCCCAGGTGGCTCCAGCGCACTTAGGCTCTCTGATCTGTCTTCCTCACCTATCGATGGCCTCATACGGTTTAGAGCTGTCTGACTTTCTGGAGAGACTGTGAGTGGAATGTTGATTTGCCCCCATTGCTGGAGACTGTCTAAATTGGATGGTTAGCATAGAGCAGGTGATTTGAGGTCCTCGAACCCCGGAGTGGTCACAGCATAAGCCCTGTTGAGTGGCAGCTTGTACATCAGTATTATCACAAGGACCCCAGTGGCCTTTCAGACACCACCCCCACCTGACTTTGTTTGGGCCCTAGAGGTGCGTAGATGTTCACTCGTTTACACAGGGCGGTGGGGCGCTGAGGTTCGTGGAAGAAATGATGCTTTGGGGTTTTTTTTTTTTTTTCATGCTGAAAGAACCCAGCCCCGACTCTGGAATTCTCCCCGAGGGCTGAGGGCTGCCTCTCTGACCCCACGTCTCAGGTGTCCCCAGTGCCCGATCCTACTGCGTTCTTGGCGGCACAGCAACGCTGAATCAAAGGGAAGCACCTCCTGCAGGCTCGGGAATTTCAAAGCCCGTTCATGAGAGTTTAGAGGAGTCCCCTGGGGTCTGCCGGCTGCTGCCAGGCCCCGTGACTGTGCCTCTCCCGGGCAGCCACTGCCTCTTAAACCGCTCTCACTTTTAAAAATCACCTCTTTAACATGTGCACCAGCACCGAGAGAAAAACTATATGTTTACTCTTTCTCACTTCCTGTGGGAAGGGTGGGGCCCAGCGCTGACGACGGGTGAGCAGTTGCTGTGACTCACTCCGGGAGTGAAGGCCTTTTAGAGCAGGGAGGGAAGTGACTCGGTGATTTGCGTGGTCTCTGGAATGCAGGTGTGGGCTGGACCTTCAGGAGGGTTTGCTGATAAAGGAGAGCTGTGAGAAGGCAACCCTGTTACATAAAAGCATGTTGTGAGGGTGTGTGGTGTGTGTCTGCCGCCACCCCCACCCCTTGAGGCAGAGGGCAGCCTTTGGCGGGGCCAGAGTGCCAGAATGTTCTCTCTGTAGTAAGCATCAGTGTGTCTCCTTGGGTGGAGCCCCAGGCTTGCCCTTGCAGGGAAGGACCTTGGCAGGTGCCCGGTTAGATGCTACTGAGGCTGTAAGGATGCAGCCGAGGCAGCTGGTGTCAGGGTGCCTGCCTGGTTCTCTGTGAAAGTGAGTCCCAGGCTCTGAAGTGCAGGTCTGGACGGACAGGTATCAAGTCAGGCCCAGGGAGGCTGGACTCAGGGACTCAGGGACTCAGGGACTCTGGGGCTGAGCTGGCACGTGCGTCCACTGCATTTGCAAGACCCTTGAGCCTTGGTGCAGGGAGCCCAGAACAAGGCCAGGAAGAGTGCAGGCGTGGAAGGCAGCGGGTGGGTGGAGAGGCCGCACCTGGTCTGCTGACGGTTCGTGTGTTAGCTTGTCCTTTCCTTTCTCTGTTTCAGAGGTGGTGTCACAGAAAGCTTAGCAGAGGGCAGCCCAGTGAGCCCGTCATGGCTGCAAACTCAGTTCTGCTGCATGCTCGATTCAGAGTCCTTAGGCAAGTTTCTTAACCTCTCTGTGCTTCAGTTTCTGCCTCTCTAAATGGACAATAATAGCATTCGCCTCTTAAAATTGTTGTGAGGATTAAAGGGATTAATTCCTGCAAGAGTTTAGAACAGTAGCTGGCACTCAATGAGTATTAACTATTCTTTGTGAACAAAACTCCATGTCCTAGAGGGTGGCAGGGATGGGGTAGGGGAAGCTTTTTTTAATCTTCTGAAATTTAAGAGGCAATCTTCACCCAAAAATTTTTCTACACTGTCAAAAAGAAAGACCAGCACATATATCACTTCCTGGTGCCAGGGACACATTTTCAGATTATGTTGTAACATGGTAGCAAAGCCCTAACTCTGCTTTAGGAGAAAACTTAACCTTAGGAAAAATATTCTGCCTGGGGCTGGTTCTTGAGCCATTTCCGTTTTTAGAATTAACTCTTTGGTCTAAAATTAGAATACCAGTGTTCTGAATCTGCACCGGAAGGCTTTTGATTGGTATTTCTATGTAAAACATATGGTTTTATGGAGGAAAGACAGACATCAAAATTAAATCTATTGGAGTTCCCACCGTGGCACAGGGGAAACGAATCTGACCAGGAACCGTGAGGTTGCAGGTTCCATCCCTGGCCTCACTCAGTGGGTTCATGATCCGGCATTGCCACGAGCTTCGGTGTAGGTTGCAGACGCAGCTCGGATCTGGCGTTGCTGTGGCTCTGGTGTAGGTCGGCGGCAACAGCTCCGATTTCACCCCTAGTATGGGAACTTCCATATGCCACAGGCACAGCCCTAAAAAAGAAAAATAAATCAATAGATTAAACCCAGTTAGGTTTCTGCCTCTTTTTACAGTAACTGTAATACCAATCACTGCTTCACTGCTTCCAGAGAGCCCTCCTGGAATCTATTGAAAATGCAAGACTCTGTTAATCTCTGTGCATCCATTCATTCGTCTATTCAACAAGCATTTATTGAGCATTGACTGCATTCAAGTTAGATGCTATTAAGGGTGTAAGGATACAGGAGATCTAGGGTTAGACTGTAGTCAGTGCACGACACACATACACTAAATTAGGAGGGAGTCAAAAGAAGAAAAAACACAGAAGAGACCATAGCATGTTCACATCAGGATGCGCTAATTTAAGATTATAAAATCAGGAGTTCCTGTCGTGGCACAGCAGAAACGAATCCGACTAGGAACCATGAGGTTGCGAGTTTGATCCCTGGCCTCGCTCAGTGGGTTAAGGATCTGGCATTGCCATGAGCTGTGGTGGGACGCAGATGCGGCTGGGATCTAGCATTGCAGTGGCTGTGGCATAGGCCAGCGGCTGTAGCTCCCATTAAACCCCTAGCCTGGGAACCTCCATGTACGGCCCCAACTAAAAATAAAATAAAATAATAAAATCAAACCCAGTAACATTTCCAAATGTAGATGTGTTCCCTGTTGAGGAGCTCAGCGGTGTATGGCCTGTTTAATCAGGGAAGTTCAGAGGCTTGGCGAGAATCACAGTCACACGAACCGTAGCCAGGCAAGCCAGACATTGGTAATCACACGAGGAAAGGAAAGAACCATGTCTCTTTGAGCCAAAGGTTTCTCGGGTGGCAATGGGAAGCAAACAACAGAATTAAGATGTAGCATAGCCTTCCCTTTCATAAACACTGTTTGCTATAATCTCATGAATTCGCATAAATTCCATGTGTACTTCTTGTACTAAGAGAATGCACTGCTTTCATGACACAAAAAGAGCACTCTGCCTTCTTTAGAGGAAGGGAATTGTTGTCACATGAAGCCTATTGCCTAGCAACAAAACAGCAACTCATCACACCTTTCTCCCAGCCACAGCCACACAGCCTCACCCAGTTGCCTGCTCATTCCTCCCGACTTACAAACACAGGACTCTTGTAATAGGATCTGCGGTTGCGATAACTGGGTTTTAAGGTTCTCTTTTAAAACACCAATTAGTATGAAGTCCTGCCAATTCCTAAGAATTTAATCATATAGTCAGAGCCTCTGAAAAAGCCATGACGTATAAAACAAGCGGGCCATGGGGCTGGGTTCCTTTTCTTTTCCTTTTTCCTGAACTGAAAGTGTCTTAGCAGTGTCTCTCTTTTGCCCCTTCGCCAGGGGCACCAGGCTGGTCCCTCCCCTCTGGCTCTCATGATTGGCATGAAAATGGAGTCTGCCACACACAGCACTTCTTTTGAGAGTCTACATCTGTTGGTAAAAACCCAAATCCATTTCAATGTCAGGTTTGTTTCATTGCCTGATGCTCAGTCAAAGGGAGCAGCTCCTCTCACTTTCACATGTTGTGTTTCACAGAGCCAGTGGACACGGTGTTTGGAAGTCAGTTGCTAACCAACATTCTGTAGAACAGAGTGTATTCAGCACCGTGACTCAGAGATAAATTGCTTCACCCTCTTGGACCTCAAACCGGGTGTGCCCTTTGCTATAGATTGACACAGTGCTTAACCCTTCCAGGTATGGGGAAAGTCCACTGGCCTCCTTTCTCTCCAAAGTCTCAGCTGTGTCTCAGTGGTGGCAGAGGGCTTGGAGGGATGCAGGAACTGCCGGTTCAAGGAGATGATGGTTCTTGGGGGCTATCTCACCTAAAAGCTAGATGAGTTGTTTCTTAATGTTTCAGCTCTTGGGAGTTCTCATGGTGGCGCATCGGAAACAAATCTGACTAGGAACCATGAGGTGGCGGGTTCGATCCCTGGCCTCACTCAGTGGGCTAAGGATCCAGCATTGCCGCGAGCTGTGGTGTAGGTTGCAGACGAGGCTTGGATCTGGCGTTGCTGTGGCTCTGGTGTAGTCCTGCAGCTACAGCTCTGATTAGACCCCTAGCCTGGGAACCTCCATATGCTGCAAAAAGATAAATATATATATATATTTTTATATATGTATGTATGTTTTTTATATATGTATGTATGTTTCAGCTCTCAGCAGGAGCACCAGTGACAGGAAAGTGCAAACCTCAGCAGTTCTGCACTTGGTGGTCAAAACTAGAATAACTTTCATCTCTAGCCACATAGGCAGTTGTACATTCAGGAAAAGTTCACTATTCCATGAGATGAAGCCTGTTATCCCATCCTATGTATTACCTTTTTGAAGTAGACATTTAAAGCGTGCTTTTCTTGCCAGTATTACAAGGTCTTAAGGCTCTAATACTAGCTGGAGGCCTGAATAGGAGGGGCGCCCTGTCTGAATGTTCATAAATGTTCTCTTGTGCAAATAAGTAAGGAAACTACTGTGACACCAATAGGAATACATTCAGCTTCAGTCATCAAGGATTTTTTGACTTGATCATTTGCCCTTTTCTTCCAAGCTTATTTCTCTGCTTAAGGTCAGTTGCGGTAGGAGTCCAATGGCTTGTAATAGCAGCAAAGGCAAACTAGTTAATGTGAGCTCTGAAATGTTGCCGCAGTCTTAATACTGCTAATGGATGGCTGATGATTTCTGCAAGAGTTAAGGAGAATCTAGAGTGACCCAAGAGACTGGGAAGGTAGTTTTTTTGTTTGTTTGTTTGTTTTTTAAAAAAGACATTTGTTTTTTAGAACAGTTCCAGGTTCACAGCAAAATTGAGCAGAAGGTATAGAGATCTCCCATATACCTCCTGTCCGGCGGCCCCACGAAATCTCACCCCGTTATCAGCATCGCCACCAGGATGGTGCACTTGTTACAGCTGATGAAGCTACAGGACCACAGTAATCACCTGAAGTCCATCATCAGCATCAGAGTTAATTCTTGGAATTGTACATCTTACGGGTTTGGACAAGTCTGTAATAGCAGGTATCTGCCATTATAGTACCATCCAGACGAGTGTCACTGCCCTAAAATCCTCTGTGTTCCATTTATTCACCCCAATCCCTGACAGCCAGTGATCTTTTTACTATCTCCATAGTTTTGCCTTTTCCAGAATGCTATATAGTTGGACTCGTACAGTAGGTGGCCTTTTCAAATTGGCCTCTTTTACTTAGCAACATGCATTTAAGTTTCCTCCACGTCTCTTCATGATTTGATGGCTGAATAACATTCCGCTGTCTAAACGCACCGCACTTTATCCTTTCACCTGCTAAAAGGTGTTTGCTTCCAAGTCTAGGGGTTATGAATAAAGCTGCTGTAAACACTCATGTGAAAGGCTTTGTGTGTGACATAAATTTTCAACTCATTTGGGTAGATACCAAGGAGGGCGATTGCTGGATCATAGAGTAAGAGTATGTTCAGTTTCTTAAACCACCAAACTGTCTTCCAGCGGGACTGTGCACTTTCCCACCAGCGAGGAGTGAGAGTCCCTGCTTCACCACACCCTCGCCCGCGTTTGCTGTGGTCATTGTTTTGGATTTTGGCTATTCTAATAGGTGTGCAGTTGTATCTCTTTTTTTTGGGTTTGGTTTGGTTTTTTGCTTTTTAGGGCTACACCTGTGACACATGGAAGTACCCAGGCTAGGGGCTGAATCAGAGCTGCAGCTGCCAGCCTACACCACAGCCACAGCAACGGCCAGATCCGAGCCGTGTCTGCGATCTGCACCCACAGCTCACGGCAACACCGGATCCTTAACCCACTGAGCGGGGCCAGGGATCAAACCTGCGTCCTCACGGATACTAGTCAGGTTCATTTCCACTGAGCCACAATGGGAGCTCCTGTTGTTTCTTTAATTTGTATTTTCCTGATGACAAATGATGTGGAGCATCTTTTCATAGGCTTATTTGCCACCTGCAGATCATCTTTGGTGAGGTGTCTATTCAGGTTTTTTTCTGAATTTTTAGCCAAATTATTTGTTTTCTTATTTTTGAAGGAAAGAAGTTGTGGTGGGTAAGTTAGTCTTTTAATCACCTAAACACTGAGATGTGTCAGCTATGCCTCCAGACCCCATGGTGCAGTAAAGAACCACCTTCCAGAATGGCCCTCAGTCTGGCACAAAGGTGACTCAGAGGCTAAGGACACAGCCTTGAAAACCCCTGGCTCTGTACCCTTCCTACTGGAGAACCCTGGGCAAGAGTTACTTTACATCTCTTACGCTCAGGTGTCTTCTCCATGAATGTTAAGATCATAATAGTCGTTACATCTCGGGCTCTGTACAGGTTAAATAAGATGACACTGGCGGTGCTCTGGCACAGTGCCTGACACGTAACGTAAGGGCCCAGGAAACATTATTTGTTACTAGTAAGAGGAGAACCATGGTGTGGAATTATTAAGTGAAACTAACTGGGTTTTAAGGATAGGAGTCTTGGCCAATAGGGTTTGTGTATGAGTTCGCTAGGAATGCCATAACAACACATTAAAGATCATATGGCTTAAATAACAGACTTTATTTTCTTACCACTTCTGGTGGGCAGAGGTCCGAGGTCAAGGTGTTTGCAGGGTTGGTTTCTTCTGAGGCCTCTCTCCTTGGCTCATATATGACCACCTTCTCACTGTCGTACACAATCTTCTTTCTGTGTGTCTGTGCCCGAATTTCCTCTTCTTATGAGAAAGAACATCAGGCGTTCCCATCATGGCGCAGTGGTTAACAAATCCGACTAGGAGCCATGAGGTTACGGGTTCGATCCCTGGCTTTGCTCAGTGGGTTAAGGATCTGGCATTGCCGTGAACTGTGGCGTAGGTTGCAGACAAGGCTCGGATCTGGTGTTGCTGTGGCTGTGGTGTAGGCCAGTGGCTATGGCTCTGATTCGACCCCTAACCTGGTAACCTCCATATGCCATGGGAGCAGCCCTAGAAAAGGCAAAAAGACAAAAAAAAAAAAAAAAAAGAAAGAAAGAAAGAAAGAAAGAACATCAGTCATATTGGATTGGGGCCCATCCTGACGACCTCATTTTCAGTTAATTAACTTTTTAAAGACCCCACCTCCAGAGAGTCACGTGCTAAGGTACTGGAATTTTGAACTTCAACATATAAATTTTCAGGGAACACAATTCAACCCATAAGAGTCTGGAAAATCCATGTCCTTTAGTTGAGCTTTTCAGGGAAATGAGATACGTTTTGAAGACATGAGGAAAAGAAATTCTGTCTGCTTTACACACTCAGAACTCTGCTTTCCAGGGCTTGGCACATGAGGAAGCTGGCACTGTGAGGTGGAACCAGCAAAACTGCTGTGTTAGATGGAGTCCTCGAATCTCACTAGGCTCCTCAGTGCGCAGCCCCACACATGATGTGTTGAATTGTGGGTCCCCCGAATCCGTCCGTTGGAGCCCTAACCCCTAGTGTCTCAGAATGTGGGCTTCCTTGTAGAGGTAAAATCGGATTTAAAACAGGTGCTTGAGGTGTGCTCTGATCCCGCGAGACTGGGTCACAGAGGGGGACGTTTGTATCCTGAGGCACACGTTCGGAAGATGATACAAAAGGCACATCTACAAGCCAGGAAGGAAGCCTGGAACAGAGCATCTCCCAGCCCTCAGAAGGAACCAACCCGTCTGGACACCTTGATTTAAGACTTCTATCCTCCCGAATTGTGAGAAACTAAATTTCAATTGTTTAAGTAGTGCTTTGTTAGGGCATGCGTCTTTCATTTACTTGACAATCATTTAATCTGTTTTCCTGGTGTGCTTGGCCTAAACATTTGGCAGGCAGGGTACATTTCCTACCCTTGTAGAAAGCTTGTAGGCTTTGGGGAGGAGCAAGTATATTAAAAATACCATTTGGGGAGTTCCCATTGTGGCTCAGTGGGTTAAGAGCCTGAATAGTCTCCTTGAGGATGTAGGTTTGATCCCTGGCCTCGCTCAGTGGGTTAAGGTCCAGTGTTGCCACAAGCTGCAGTGTAGTTTGCAGATACAGCTCGGATCCAGCATTGCTGTGGCCTGTGGTGCAGGCTGGCAGCTGCAGCTCTGATTCGACCCCTAGCCTCGGAACTTCCATATGCTGCAGATATGGCTGTAAAAAGAAAAAAAAAAAAAAGTCGGTTGGGTTATGGAGTTCCCTGGTGGCTCAGCAGGTTAAAGATCTGGCATTGTCACTGCTGTGGCTCTGGTCACTGCTGTGGCTTGTGTTCGGTCCCCGACCCAGGGACTTTCAAGTGGCCCAGGAACTTCCACATGCTGCGCGGGTGCAGTCAAAAAGAAAGAAAAAAAAAACATTTGGTTTAATTGTGGCTGGTTTTCCACTTCCTTGTTTGTTGGGAAATGTGTTTTCAGGTTTTATTTTACCTTGGTGTCGAAACACTGATTTTACTAAGAAGGAGTCTTTCTCTGCAGGGCGGGGGAAATGTTCAGCCTCCCTCAAGTGTCCTGCCCAGAGCCCGACTCCCCCAACACCCCTCCTCCCCCACACCCCATCCAGTTAGTCCCAGGCCTTCCTCCTCCTGGGACCTCTGGGAAGGCCAGTCGGCCTGGCCACAGCTCAGTCCAGCCCATCCCTCTCTGCCTTAAAGCACTCCAGCGACTTCCTATTTTCCCAAGACAGCTGTGGCTCCCTTGGTGTCCTGCTTCAGCCACGTTGGCCTTGCTCCCTGCAAGAACCTGGGTTTGCTGTTCTTTCTGCCTGAATCCATCTCCCCTCATTTCTTGACCTGGTCAGTCTACTTCCTTTCAGATCTTATTTAGTCACCATTTCTCCTGGAGGACTTCCCTTGAGCACTTGACTTAGGGCAGATCTTATAACTCCTATGATAACTCAAATACCATGTCCATCTATCTCCTTATCACAGTTGAGATTTTTCAGTTTATTTGTGCAATTGTTTGATAACGCTAAGCTCTGTGAAGGTGTGTCTGTGTCCATTCATGACAATATCCTTAGTGCTTGGGCACATAGTTGGGGCTCAATAAATATTGGTTGAATAAATCAATGAATCAATGACTGAGTGGGTCACTACTGACCCCTAAAATATCCAGTCTGAGACGCGAGCTACAGTATTTGAAAAATAGTAAAGTAGCAGTGAAAATGGGAAAAGTCAGTACAAATTTGAGTGTTATTGTGGAAATAAACTTTTTGCAAATTTGTTTAATGTTAAACTCTTCTTATCTCTGAAAATTGAGTCCCTTCTATTACACTTTGGGTTTGTTGTTGTTGTTCAAAAGAATTTTTTTTTTTATTGAAGTATAGTTGATTTACAATGTTGTGTTCAAGGGACACAGCACAGTGATTCAGTTATATATGTATCTCCTTCAGATTCCTTTCCCTTACAGGTTATTACAAAATATTGAGTGTAATTTCCTGTGCTATACAGTAGGTCTTTGTTGGTTATCTTTTTTTTTTGGGCCGTGCCCATAGCATGCAGAAGTTCCCAGGCCAAGGATCAAACCAGAGCCACAGCAGTGACAACACCAAATCCCTAACTACTAATAGACCACCAGGGAACTCCCTCTTTTATACATAGCAGTGTGTATGTGTTAATCCCAACTTCCTAATTTAACCTTCCCCACCCTTTTTTGTTTGGTGATCATAAGTTGTTTTCGATGTTTGCCTCCTGTTACACTTTGAATCGATTTTCTGTATATTTACTAAATATCCTATTCACTGAAAATTTTCTCATGCATGTTTAGAGAATTTTTAAGCAATTCAAATTCTTTCTTTTTTTAACAGTTGGACATCAGTTGACTGGTGACAAATTAATAGATTTCATTGCTAGACTAAGGATTTTCTAGGTCTTCTAAATATAATTGAATTGAATAGTGAATGAGTTTGAAGGACTGGAGGAAAAAGGCGTGTCTGCTCTACAACTGAGCTACCAAATGTTTATTGGCTTTTGCTGGTATAAAGAAGATTAGAAGTCTAGAGGCCCAGCCCTGGAGAAGTTAATCTACCCCAGGGCACAAAAATGTAAACAAATGTTACAGTGCAGTGAGATGAGTATAGCAGAGGAATGTACAAAATGCTATAAAACTTTACACAGCAAATGGAAAATACAGATTTAGGAGTTTCTGTCATGGCCCAGTGGTTAACGAACCCAACTAGTATCCATGAGGACACAGGTTCGATCCCTGGCCTTGCTAAGTGGGTTAAGAGTCCACTGATGCCGTGAACAGTGGTGTAGGTCACATGCAGCTTGGATCTGGCCGTGCTGTGGCTGTGGTGTAGGCCAGCAGCTGTTGCTCCGATTGGACCCCTAGCCTGGGAACTTCCGTATGCCGAGGGTGCGGCCCTAAAAAGACAAAAAAAAAAAAAAAAAGAAGAAGAAGAAAGAAAAGAAAAAGAGAAAGCAAATGCAGATTTACACAATCACTCCAACTCTCCACATTTCAGTAAGTATCACAATTGGAGAAGGAAATGTGCTGAATAGGACAAGACCTAATTATACTGTTCATTTGTTAGCAGAACAAGTAATTTTATATTCATTCTTCCTTACATTTTAGCAAAAGTGAGCTAATATCTTTGCTTATTTTGTCAGCTTTCATGAGAAAATCACTTCCCCTCCTTCCTCTGATCACCAGTGGCTTTCCCCTGTGTATAATTATTTTTTCCCTTTATGGCTGCTCTTTTGGCACTAGGCTCCCTAAGGAAGACAAATTGGTATTCCCCAAATCACCTGACTTTTCAGTGTATCCGCCTTGATTTCTAGCTTTCTAAAAATACAAAATAGGAGTTCTTGTCATGGCTCAGCAGTAACAAACCCAACTAGGATCCACGGGGATGGGGGTTCGATCCCTGACCTCCTCGCTCAGTGGATTAAGGATCCGGCGTTGCTGTGGCTGTGGTGTGGGTCACAGACACAGCTCAAATCCTGAGTTGCTGTGGCTATGGTGCAGGCCAGCAGCTGTAGCTCTGATTCAACCCCTAGCCTAGGAACTTCCACATGCCATGGGTGCAGCCCTAAAAAGCAAAACAAAACAAAATAGCAAAATAACTCATTTTCTACCTAGATACTTATAAATTTGGAGTGAATGGGGAAGCCTGAATCTTAAGACACAAGTTCAACTTTTCAATTAGGTTTGGAGTATATAATGCAGCTATCTAAATAACGTGGAAGTTGGGATAGTAAATTAAAATTCTAACCCATTCAACACAAATTTTCTTTTAGCTACAAGCATGATTTATTACTAGCTGCTTCTATTCTAACCCCTTTGGGTAAAATTGTTCAGATGAGTCAAAATGCTTTCTCAGACACATTTTGATACATTTAAAAGTCTGATGTATTTTTAATCTATTAGGTCCAGTTAGGTTCTTAAAGTATTAATAAGGAAAGCTAATATAAAGTATCTGCATCCATAATTTTTAGAAAACGGAATTTCTTGTTCTGGGATTATTTAACAAAAGAGGCCCCTTCCTGAGAGAGGAGGCAGCTGTGTAGGTGACCTGCTGGTGGATTGTTGCCTCTTTTGCTCACTAGGTGGCTGTTTCCTCGGACCCCAGCAAGTTAGCCAGTCACATAGAGAGAATTATCTGATAAGGCAAATGGTCATTCATTCTGTGTTTCACTCATTCGACTAACATTTACTGAGTTCCCTCTGTGTGGCCGGCGCTGATCTAGGCCCTGGGGAAACAGCAGGTAAAATGCCTGCCTTCGTGCATAAACACACGAACAAATAGCCACATCCTCTAGTGTCCAGTGGCATTAAATGTTGTAAAGAAATTAAGGCAGAGAAGAGGTCAGCGCTCATGCTAGGCGACTGTCGGTCTGTCCTTTGTTTTAAGTGTTGGTGAAGCAGAGCCGGTGGACGATGTTGTGATCATCTCCGCGGCACAACTCGGTGATTCCGTCATAACGCACACGTGTCTGCTCTGGTGTAGATTCTTTTCCCATTATAGATTGTCACAGAATATTGAGCAGATTTCCCTGTCTATACAGCAGGTCCCTACTGGCCATCTAGTCCACAAGGAATAGTGTACAGACGCCAGCCCCAGCCTCCCCGCGCATCCCCCACGCCTTTCCACTCTGGGAACTGTCCGTTTGTCTTCGAAGTCTGTGAGTCCGTGTCTGTTGTGTACGCAAGTTCGTTCGTATTCTTTTTTAAGATTCCGCATATTTGTCTTCCTCTGTCTGACTTACTTCGTCCAGTATGATCATCTCTAGGTCCACCCCTGCTGCTGCAAAGGGCATGCTTTCCTCCTTTTGTGTGGCGGAGTAATAGTCTCTTGAGTAGATGTATCACACCTTCTTTACCCACTCCTTTGTTGATGGACACTTAAGTTGCTTCCGTAGCTTGGCTATTTTAAATGGTGCTGCAATGAACATTGAGGTGCAAGAATCTTTTCAAATTACAGTTTTCTCTGGATATATGCCCAGGAGTGGGATTTCTGGATCATAAGTTAGTTCTATTTTTAGTTTTTAAGAAAACTCCACACTGTTCTCTGTAGTGGCTGCACCAATTTACATTCCCACCAACTGTGAAGGAGGGTTCATTTTTCTAGTAGAAGAAACTTTTTTGGAAGAGGACATTGAGTGTTGACTATGTATTATCTAGAATTTCTAACAATTTTTTAGACTATTAGGTAGAATGATCTCAAAGTGCTATGCTAGCATTTACAGCAAGATTCTCATCTCACACACTTGTGACAACAGACTCTAAATTCCTAACTCCTTCATTGTGGAAAGTCCTGCAACAACAACTTTAAGAATCAAACATGACAGTGAAATTGGATTGTTATGATCATTATATAACTACAGATGTGATAAATTCATATGAGTAATAAAAAATAATAAATTTTAAAAAGTTTAGCAATGTGTAAAAAAAAAAAGAATCAAACATGACAAAAGTGCTACAAGTAGACATTCGGTTTTATAACACATGAATCATGTTAAATCCCTGAGCTATACTTAGACATCTGAAGAATAATGGGAGAGTTGGGCCTGAGTCATTTTCATCTGCAGACAGTAAAGCTGAACTCTAGGGT
The DNA here is from genome assembly GCF_054392235.1 of Sus scrofa. Classification (NCBI taxonomy): domain Eukaryota; kingdom Metazoa; phylum Chordata; class Mammalia; order Artiodactyla; family Suidae; genus Sus; species Sus scrofa. The sequence goes on from NC_139383.1 coordinate 8,402,988, forward strand.
CCAGGTCAGTGGTTTCAGGCCCCAGGGCCCTCTTCTCCGAACACAAATGACTGTTCCCTAGACCTTGTAGACATGAACGAGCAAGAACCAGATCCTCCCCCCATTTTTAGGGCCGCACCCACGGCAAATGGAAGTTCCCAGGCCAGGGGTCAAATCGGAGCTGCAGCTGCTGGCCTACACCATAGCCACAGCAACGCGGGATCCAAGCCGTGTCTGTGACTTAGACCACAGTTCGCAGCAACGCCTGATCCCTAACTCACTGATTGAGGCCAGGGATCAAACCCGCGACCTCATGGATACTAGTCAGGTTCGTTACCGCTGAGCCACGACGGGAACTCCTAGAATTCCTTTCAATAACTTTTTCCTCCCTGGTGGAGTGAAGCTAAGGAGTTTTGATTCAGGGGCTAAATTTCTACCAGTAACCCTCCTGCACATTCTATGACTAATCACGCCCATCTTCACATCCGGAGGGCTCGTGCCCTGTGTCATATAAATGAGTGTCTCACTTGGCTGAGAGGAACAGAACCCAGCACAGACTGGCTCAGCACATCGGCTTTCTTCTGGTTTCTTTTTCACACACAAGCAGCCTGTGTGTGGTGGTTTCAGTGGGGCAGGATCTAGCCTTTCGTTTAGCAAACCTTCCCATGTGACTGGCTCCTCAAGCTCGTTGCCAGATGGGTGCAAGATAAATGCTCCACCTCTAGTGTCATATCTGTGTTCAGGACAAGACATGGGGAAGGGTAAAGGGCAAAAGGCACATGCCAGCTGAGCAAGTCCCTTTTAAAAGGGTCTACCCAGAAAATTCTGTTCCTTCTCATTGTCGTGAATTTCTTCCAATCCCCTACCTTTCTCCACACATACATACCACCTGATGGAAGGTATAAATTAGTAAAAAATAAATATTTTAAGTCTCTCCAGATTGACAGATCCATACTGAGCTCCTCTCATAATGAATCACTGAGTAACTCACAAGCTAAGACATGTTTTATGTCGTTTGAAATGAACTTAGAGTATGTTGCTCTTGGTTCGATTAAAAAAGAAAAGAGAAAATGTTTGTCTGCATGTTGGATCTTGGGCAGACTTTTGTCTCAGTACCTTTGCCTTTTTTTTTCTTTCCTTTTTTTTTTTTTTTGCTTTTTAGGGCTGCACCCGTGGCATATGAGGTTCCCAAGCTAGGGGTCGAATTGGAGATACAGGTGCCTGCCTACTCCAGAGCCACAGCAACGCAGGATCTGAGCCGAGTCTGTGACCTTCACCACAGTTCATGGCAATGCTGGATCCTCCCAATGAGCGAGGCCAGGGATTGAACCCGCATCCTCATGGATCCTAGTTGGGTTTGTTAACCACTGAGCCATAAAGGGAACTCCATCTTTGCATTTGTTATATCCCCTGTGTGGGATGTCCTTCTGATATTTCATGGCACTTCCTTCAAGTTTCCAATTAAATGTCAAATCCTCAGAGAGTCCTCTTTGTTCACCCTCTTAAAAACATCACCTCTGTTATTCAAAATAGTTTTGGAAGTCCTAGGCATGGCAATCAGAGAAAAAAAAGAAATAAAAGAAATCCAAATTGGAAAAGAAGTAAAACTGTCACTGTTTGTAGGTGACATCACACCATACATAGAAAAATCCTAACGGTGCTATGAGAAAACTACTAGAACTCTTTGATGAGTTCAGGCAGCCCAATATAAAAAACAAACAGGAGTTCCCGTCGTGGCTCAGTAGTTAACAAATCCACCTTAGGAACCATGAGTTTGCGGGTTCGATCCCTGGCCTCACTCAATGTGTTAAGGATCTGGCGTTGCCACAAGCTGTGGTGTAGGTCTCAGACATGGCTCGGATCCCACGTTATTGTGGCTCTGGCATAGGCCGGCGACTACAGCTCTGATTAGACCCCTAGCTGGGAACCTCCATATGCCATGGGAGCGGCCCTAGAAAAAGAAAAAACCAACCAACCCAATAAAAAAATCTTAATACATTTCTCCAAAGAAGACAGACAGATGGCCAAAAAACACATGAAAAGATGCTTAACATCTCTTAATATTAGAGAAATGCAAATCACAACGTCAGTGGGGTATCAGCTGACGCCAGTAAGAATGACCATCATCAAAAAGCCTACAAACAATAAATGCTAGAGAGTGCAGAGAAAAGGGAACCTTCCTACATTGTTGGTGGGAATGTAAATTGATACGACCACTATGGAAAGTAGTATGGAAGTTGCTCAAAAAACTAAAAATAGAACTACCATATAATACAGCAATATTATTCCTAGGCATATATCCAGAGAAAGCCATAATTTGAAAAGATACATGCACCTCAGTGTTCTTTGCAGCACTATTTTCATTGTCCATCAATAGATGAATGGTTAAAGAAGATGTGGTACATATACAATGGAATATTACTCAGCCATGAAAAAGAGTGAAATAATGGCATTGCAGCAACATGGATGGACCTAGAGATTATCATACTAAGTGAAGTAAGTTATACAGAGAAAGACAAACATCATATGATATCACTTTTATGTTGAATCTAAAAAAAAAAAAAATGGGAGTTCCTGTCGTGGCTCAGGGGAAATGATTCTGACTAGGAACCATGAGGTTGTGGGTTCGATCCCTGGCCTTGCTCAGTGGGTTAAGGATCTGCTGTTGCTGTGAGCTGTGGTTTGGGTCACAGACGAGGCTCAGATCTGACGTTTCTGTGGCTGTGATGTAGGCCAGCAGCGGTAGCTCTGATTCGATCCCTAGCCTGGGAACCTCCATATGCTTTGGGTATAGCCCTGAAAAACAAAAATAAATAAATAAATAAATAAACAAAAAATGATACAAATGAGTTATTTGTGAAATTAGAAATAGACACAGAGACATAGAAAACAAGCTTATGGTTACCAAAGGGGAAGGGGAAAGGGATAAATGATGAGTTTGGGATTAACAGAAACATATTGCTGTATATGAAATAGATAATCAACAAGGATCTACTATATAGCACAAGGGACTATACTCAATGTTTTGTAATTACCTATAAGAGAAAAGAATCTGAAAAAGAATTATGTATGTGTATATAGAACTGAATCACTTTGCTGTACACCAGTGTAGTGTGACACTAACACAACATTATAAATCAACTATAATTTTAAAAAAGTTTTCCTCTAGTGCTCAGTCATTGTCTGCTGAGACAATTCAAACTAATTGAAATCTGCCTTCAGTTATAAATTAGGAAGCTTATTTGCTAAGAAAAAAACATGATGAAATCCAAAGGACGTCATAGATGGTCCTAGGCTTTGAACTATAAATGCATTTAAATAATACGTATGAAGTATGTAAAAAAGTTCAAAGTACCATGCAAACTTAAGTTTATTTTTATTGTTGATTGGTGAATTCAAGGTCTGGAATCTTTCTTTCTTTCTTTCTTTGCTTTTTAGGGTCGCACCCAAGGCATATGGAGGTTCCCAAGCTAGAGGTCAAATGAAAGCTACAGCTGCCAGCCTACATGACAGCCACAGCAACGCAGGATCCCAGCGATTTCATCATGATTTTGTATCCTTCGACTTTGGTAAATTTGCTTATTAGGTCTAATAGTTTTGTGGGGGATATCTGTAAGGTTTTCTATATGTGAGGTTATATCATCTGCGAAACAGAGATGATTTTACTTCATTTTCAATCTGCATGCCTTTTATTTCTTTTCCTTGCCAAATTGCTCCAGTTAGAACTTCTAGTACTGTGTTGAATACAAGCGGCAAGAGTGGTCTCCTTGCTTTGTTCCTAATCTTAGTGGGAAAGCTTTCAGTTTTTCACTGTTGCATATGCTGTTAATTGTGAGATTTTCATATATGGCCTTTATTATGTTAAGGCGAGTTCCTTCTGTTTGTAGTTTGTTGAATGTTTTTAATCATGAAAAGATGTTGAGTTTTGTGAAATGCTTTTTCTGCAGCAGTTGAGACTATCACGTAGGTTTTGTTCTTCATTCTATTAATGTGATGTATTACATTGATTTTGTTATGTTGAACCATCCTTGCATTCCAGGAATAAATCGCACTTGGTGGTAATGTATAATCCTTTAAATGTGCTGTTGAATTTATTTGACAGTATTTTGTTGAGTATTTTTGCATCAGTATTCATCAGAAATATGGGTCTGCAGTTTACTTGCACTTGTCTTTGTTGGTGTTTGGATTTCACAGTAATGCTGGCCTCGTAAAACAAGTTCAAAAGTGTTCCCTCCTCTTTAAGTTATGGTAGCGTTTGAAAAAGATTATTGTTAATTCTTTAAATGTTTGGTAGAATTCTCCAGTGAAGCCACTTGCTTCTTGGACTTTCTTTGTTGGGAGTGTTTTAGTTATTGATTCACTTCCTTACTAGTTATAACTCTGTTCAGATTTTTTGTTTCATTCCTTTTTTTTTTTTTTTTTTTTTGTCATGCCCAAGGCATGTGGAAATTCCCTGGCCAGGGACTAAGCCTAAGCCACAGCAGTGACAACTCTGGATCCTTAACTACTAAGCCACCAGAGAACTCCCAGATTTTTCATTTCTTCATGATTCAGTCTTGTCTGTTTCAAGGGAATTTATTTACTTGTTCTAGGTTAGGTTATCTAATTTTTGGCATATAATTGTTCATAATAGTCCTTTTTTTGTGGCATCAATTATAATGTCTCCTCTTTCATTTATGTTTTTATTATTTGAATCTTACCTCTTTTTCCTTAATGAATCTACTTAATTTTTTTCAATTGTCTTTTCAAAAACCAAATTTTAGTTTTGTTGTTTTTTTCCTATTATTTTTCTATTCTCTGTTTTACTTATTTCTGCTAATCTTTGTTATTTGCTTCCTTTTGCTAACTTTGTGTTTCGTTCTTTTTATAGTTCCTTAAAATTCAAAGTTAGGTTGTTGATTTTTAGATCTTTTTTTTTCTTTAATATGACATTTGCCACTATAAACTTCCTTCTGGTATTGCTTTTGCTGCATACCACAAATTTTAGTATGTTGTGTTTTCATTTGCATTTCTGACAAGATACTTTCTAATTTCCCCTATGATTTCTTCTTGGACCTAGTGGATGTTCAAAAATGTGTTATTTAATTTCCACATATTTGTGAATTTTTCAGTCTCCCCTTTGCTATTGTTTTCTAGTTTTGTTTCATGTCAAAGAAGATGCTTCATGTGATTTCAATCTTTTTAAATTTGTTAAGACTCGTTTCGTGGCCTATGTGATCTATGCTGGGGAATGTTATGTGTGTGCTTGAGAAGAATGTGTTTTCTGCTTCTGTTAGATGGAGTGTTCTGTATCTGTCTGTTAGGTCTAGTTGGTCTGTAATGTTCAAGTTCTCTGTTTCCTTATTGGTCTTCTGTCTGGATGATCTATCGGTTATTGAAACTGGGATATCAAAATCTCCTACTATTACTTCTCCCTTAAATTCTAGGAAAAAATTTGTTTGCTTCATATATTTGGATGCTTTGATATTAGGCACTTATATATTTATAATTGTTATATTTTCCTAGTGAATTGACCCTCTTATTTTTCCATAATGTCCCTTGTCTCTTTATCTTTCTTTTTTTCTTTCTTTATTATTATTATTTTTTTTTTTTTGGCTTTTTAGGACCAGACCCATGGCATATAGAGGTTCCCAGGTTCCCAGGCTAGGGGTCGAATCGGAGCTACAGCTGCCAGCCTGTACCACAGTCGCAGCAACACAGGAGCCAAGCCGTGTCTGCAGCCTACACCACAGCTCACAGCAACGCTGGATCCTTAACCCACTGAGTGAGGCCAGGGATCAAACCGAAAACCTCATGGTTCCCAGTTGGATTCTTTTCTGATGCACCACAACAGGAACTCCCCTTTGTCTCTCTATCTTAAAATTTATTACTTTTTTCTTTTTTTGGCCCCACCTACAGCATGTGGAAGTTCCTGGTTCAGGGATCAAACCCACACCACAGAAGTGACCCAAGTTGCTGCAGTGACAACACCAGATCCTTAACCCACTGTGTCGCAAGAAAACTCCTTACAGTTTATTGTGTTTGATGTAAGTGCAGCTACCTCTGCCTTCTTGCTTCCATGTTTATATGGAATATTTTCCCCATCTTTTAATTTTCAGCCTATATATGTCCTTAAAGTTTAAGTGAATCTGTTATAGACAGCATAAAGTTGGATCTTGTTTTTTTTAATTTATTCAACCATTCTGTCTTTTAATTAGGAAGTTTAATCCATTTACATTTAAAGTAATTGCTGATAAGGAAGGACTTAATACTGCCATTTTCATTCATTGTTTTCTGTGTGTGTGTGGTTTTTTTTGTTGTTGTTGTTGTTTTTTAGTTATTTTGTCCCTCTTGCCTCTGTTGATGCCTTCTTTTCCGTTTTGTTGATTTCTTCGAAGGGACATGCTTTGATTCCTTTCTTATTTTTTTGTGTATCTTCTATAGATATTTTCTTTATGATTAATGGAGATTACATAAAACATCTTATTGTTATAACAATCTATTTTAAACTTATAACAGTCTATTTAAAACTTAATCTCAATCATATATGAAAATTCTACTCTTTTATATAGGTCCCCCAATTTATTTATTGATGTCATAGATTGCATCTTTTTATATTTTCTACCCATAACATACTTTCATAGTTGTAGTTATTTTTTTTATTCTTTTATCTTTTAAATTATACACCAGAATTAAAAGTGATTATGCATCACCATTACAGTACTATAGGATTTTGTATTTTTCAATGCATTTGCCTTTACCAGAGAGCTTTATAGTTTTCGTACTTTCATATGCTTTCATGTGCTGTATAAGTCATTCACTTTAAGAGGAAAGTGTGTGTGTGTATTTTTTTAATTGGTGGGACTCAATGTCCTGGTCTTCAGTAACCTCAGGGTTTGTTTTTGTTCTTTCTTATTGCCGTTGCCTTTTATTTTTAATTATTGTGGTCTTTTCCTTTAAGCTTGAATCATTTTCAAGGTACTTTCAGGCTCTTGCTGGATTTCTTCCAGAATTTCAAGTAACTCAAACTTAGCAGAGATACCACTTAATCTTCATGTCTTCAAAAGACTTAACAACCAATGGTCTCGCATAAGTTGTTTTCTCCCAGCCCATTTCTCTCTTCAACTTCTCAGCTCAGAACCCCATGAAAATGGAACATCTTCCAAGATGCATTTATGGTGAACACTTGGCTGGATCATGCCTGGCATGGGCTTCAGCAGTGGTGTGTCCTGTTTCAGAAAGCAGAGGTCCTGGAACCCGGGAGGTTTTCCGCTGAAGAACTTTATGACACCACTTCCTAGAGGTAGCTCAGACTGTACCCTCCTTCATCCGATGCACCTCAGGGAACTCAAATGGGAAACCCAACTTTCTCAAAGCCTAAAGCAGTTCTCAAAGCCTATGCAGATAATGAAAGATTTTAAATAGTCTGTTATTTTTAGTTTACTTCAGATCACAAAGTTATAAATAACAAACATAAAGGCTCAGAGCTGAACATATACTGAAATAATTTTCTAAAAGGAGTTGCCTTGGGAGTTCCCATTATAGCTCAGCAGGTTAAGAACCCGACATAGTCTCCATGAAGATGTGGATTCAATCCCTAGCCTTGCTCAGTGGGTTAAGGACTGGGTGTTGCCATAAGCCGCAGTGTAGGTTGCAGATGTGGCTTGGCTCCAGTGTTGTTGTGGCTGTGGTATAGGCTGGCAGCTGTAGCTCCAATTCAACCCCTGCCCTGGGAACTTCCATATGCCACAGGTGTGGCTGTAAAAAGATAAATAAATAAATAAATAAAAGGAGTTGCCCTGTTCACCAGAAACACCACTGTGGTTTTATCAACTTTTTAGGTTTGAGGCCCTGCCAGCAACAGTGTCCATTTTCTGGCTGCCATCCAAACTACAGATGAAGTTTTAGGTGCTTTTTACTGCAAACGAAATGCTCTCCAATAGTCTCTGCGTGAGTCATATGGTTTATTGGTGACGTTATTGGGCAGCTTTTGCCAATGATTATCTAGGCTTCTGAACTTAGAATTCAGCACTTTTACAACATTCTGTTAAGGCTGCTTAGCTCACTAGACAAAATCATTGCATGCCCTGTATTGCAGAGTTGCCTTACCCAGGTAAATGCAAATACAGTAAATAAATACAGGACCAGAATGGAAACGGACTGCAGCAATCAGCATACAAATTAGGATCCAAGCCATCCTGGTCAGAGCTTGCTTTTCTGCCTTGATCACCGGCTTCATACAGTTTTCTCCCTTCTCTTGATCCGGCCCTGGTCTCTCCCACACTGGAGAAGGGACATTGGGTACTCATCTTATTGCCGCAGGAGGGGACTAGCTCTTTGTTCTGTGACCTCATCACACCCTGTCCCTCTCGCTGAGGTCCTCTCGATGTGTGCTGCTTTAGGTTATCCATGTGCATCTTATCCTTGCCCTTCCAGCTACGCTGGAAGATATAAATTTAATAATAAAACTGCCCATGTTTTGCATTGTCTCTACGTGTTAATCACCACGCAGGTTGCCTGGTGCAGTGCTGTCTGACTCTTGGACGTGTGGTTCCCGGATGAAATTCCGTCATCTCCTTCTTTCCTAAAAATCTGCAGCTCACTTTGGTATATCTCCTTGAGACAGTTTCCTCATAAACGCCAAGGAGTTGGTGGTGAGTTTTTATGGCGGAAGGATTTGTCTTGTTTAAGGTCTAAGGAGGCTCCATGCCAGGTCAGAGTGTGTTCTTAGGAAAAGGAAAGCCCTTGCAGCAGAAGCACGGAAAATGGGGAGGAGAAGGGATGCGAAGGTTGATCCTGTGGCCGAGAAACGTGGCTGAGGAACATGGAGCCTTAGACACATTCTCTTTTTCCGAATAGTAGTCAATGACATCGTCACTCCTTGTGACAATGAAACGAAAAACCACAATGAAGCGAGGCTGTGGCAGTGCTCTGGAAATGTCGATGCGCCCTGGGACTGTATCTTCAGGGCTGGCAACAAGGGGACGTAAATACTCACGGCTGGCATTTGAATCCTGTGCCTGTTTGATAGGGCAGATTTGACCAGTCCCCCTGGAGAGAAGAGAAAACTGCCTTCACTGAGGTCCCCCAGCTACTCCCGAGTCTGAGTTCTCTTTCCCACGCGACGCGGGTCTCTCCTCGACCGCGCCCGCTCCCCTCCCTCTTTCTGGAAGAGAATCTGGTCTTCACAGGAGTCAGGAAGGTCCCCAGAGCTGGGGGTCACGCTCCGATCACTGTCTTCCACTGCAGCATGAATATATTCTTTCAGAAAGATGCGTGGCTGGCCTGGCCCCTGTCTCCCAGGCCCTTCCCCAGTGCACACATACACACACACACACACACACACACAAGCAGGCACGCACGCGCGCGCGCGCGCGCACACACACACACACACACAGCCTAGAGAACAAAGAGCAGGGTGTGGACTCCCCTCCTGCGCCACCTCCACGTTCCCACAGAGCCAGCCAGATGCCGTGCTGTGGGGGTGGGGGCCAGAATCTCCCTGCCATCCGCGCAGGCCTGGGCAGCTGCCACATCGATGGTCCCCTTGGCAGTTCCCACGACGCCAGGGGCTGGAATAGTCTCCAGGGCTTGTTGGCCACTGCTTCTCCCTCCTTCTGGAAGAACTCACCAGCGTGCCGGCCTGCCGATTTAGTAAATATTTATTAGAGGAAGTGGTGACTAACATTTATTTGTTGAGTATCTGCTCTGTTCAACCCACAGTGTTATTAATAATAATTACAGTTTCCCGGGTACTCACTGTGTATGTGAACTGAGTCTAATAAGTCTCACAATAACTCTAGGTGCTGTGGTTATTTTATAGATGAGAAAAGATGGATAGCTTAAGGATCTTGCCCAGGTTTATACAAGGGGGTGAGTGACAAACCCCGGACTGTTTCACCCCGAGACTACCCAGCTACAGGCAAGGCGCTGGGGACACTGCGAAGGATAGTCGCCTGTGCACGTCTGACTGTTACACCGAATGTAAGGGATTGGACAGTGCCCGCCCCCCAAGATAAGTTAACATCCTAATCGCCAGTGCCTTAGGGTATAACCTTACTTGGAAATGAGGTCATTATAGGTATATGGTGAGATGAGGTCAGACTGAAGTTGACTAAACCCATAATCCCCATGACTGATGTTCTGCTAAGAAGAAAAGAGCCAGAGAAGGAAGTCATACGTTGATGAGGTAAAGACTAGAGTGATGTGGCCACAACCCAAAGAAGGCTCCGGGCCCCCGAGGCTGGAGAGGGAAGGAGGGGTCCGACTGCACAGGTTTCTGAGGGAGCACAGCCCTGCCACACCCGGGTTTCAGCCTTCTGGCCTCCAGAACAGTGAGACAGTCGAGGTCTGGCTTTCTCTGTCATGTGGAAGTTCCTGGGCCAGGGATCGAACCCACGCCCCAGCAGTGACAACACTGGATCCTTAACCTGCTGCTCCACAAGGGAACTCCAGATTTCGGCTGTGTTAAGCCACCAAGTTTGTGACACTTTGTTATGGCAGCCCCAGGAAACCAAAGTACCCGGCAACATGAAGAGGGTTGTAATAGACGCAGAGAGCGAGTATTGTAGGAGTGTTTCTGTGATACAGGGGAGACCATGGACGCTTGCAGCCTCTGCACCTAGTCTTAAAGGAGAAGCAGCCTCCAGGAAGTGAAGGCTGGTCGGAGGGGCGCAGAGGAGGGAGGGCTGGGTCTGGACGGGGCGGGGGCGGAGGCGGGTGAGTGAGCCGCGGGGCGGTGGGGAGGGACGAGTGGGGTGGTGCCCGGGGTTCGCCGTCAGCAGGGGAGCAGTTGTCAGGCTTGTCTGCCCAGCACGCCCTCCTCAGTGAGGGGCACAGGTTGTCTGCTCTGGCTCCAAGACTCGTCTTTCCGAAAAGCAGGCCCTTCTCTGCTGGACACGACACCACCCTGGCCTCGACCCACCCCTTTTCTGGCTGTTCTTATAATGGCACAGCCCTGCTCCCCAGTCTCCGTCTTGCTGGGTCTTCTGGGGCAGGGCCCTCCATGCATTTGCTGGTCCCCTCACAGGGACTCACATCCTTTCTCTGACCTGGCACCTGGGCTCTGGACCTTCCCTCAGCCTGGTCGGCTCCAGCCTGGACCTGTGCCCTCCCACGCATGATCACCCCCTGCTGAGCCCCGGGGCCACCAACCCACCTGGCTGTGCCCTCTGCCCTGTGTGGCCTCCTCTCTGGCCCCAGGGATGGCTTGGTTCCAGGTTCCAGGTCCCAGCTCTTCCCGGCCCTTCCAGCAGGTTCTGCCCTGAGCGAGCCCAAGAGGTTTGCAAGCCTGACACAGCCCAGGCGGTAGCTCTGGCTGCTGCGTCAATTCTGGGCTGAAAAATAGATCATGTGGAAACTGTGTCTGCCAGGAGTGGGCTGCTTAATGAATATTTGTTTTGTAAATGAACAGATAAAGGGGAAACAATAGGAAGATTATAGTGATTGTCCAGGAGAGAGGTCCTGAGCACCACCGCATTGTGGCCTCCCCACCGCATTGTGGCCTCCCGCTGTTGCAGATACAGAAGCAGCAGCTTGGGGGAGGGCTGGGACTGGGGGCCAGGGGTCTGTGCTGTAGGAGGAAGAGTGAGAGCTCTGCTGTTCAATGGGCTAGCTTCAGTCCTGGCTCCGCGGCCTTCTGGCCGGTTGCCTAGGATAAGGGACCTCACCCCTAAGCCTCAGCATCCTCCCCGCGGCACTAACATCCCCCTCTCAGAGTAACTGGGAACAGTCATTAGGGACCAGGTGATCTATAACTTGTTTGTGCTGATCTGTATCCAGGAAATGGGTCGGCAGGTGGTACAACTCTATTCCCAGATTCTAATTCCTTGGAGGTGGAATCCAAAGAATAAGGCATCAACCTAGGCTCTCAAAGGGTCTGGCACGCACAGGAGAAGGGGGTCACTGGCACGCACAGAGGCTCAGGACATAAGACGAGGTTCCAATAATCAGGACCAGTCCAGTGCCTTGCACAGGACTGGCGGTTACTACGTAAAGATGGAAACAATGAGATAGCAGCACTTTCATATGACTGCATCCAGCAGTTCTCAGAGTGAGGTACTGGGACCCAGGGAGGTCCCCAGGACCCTTCCAGTGGGTCTGTGAAGTCAAAAATATTTCCACGGTAACACTAAAGTCCTGTCTGGCTTCTACACTCTCATTCTCGCATGAGCTTACAGAGGACTTTTCCAGAGCTGACTTGACATGTAACGTCACAATAGATTGGATGGGGCTCCTGAAATGATTGTCAAATAATGAAAAAGCAGATGCAAGCTTTGTTCTACTGCATCTATTCAATCGAGTGCAAAGGCAGAGATGAGAATCCAGCTGTCTTCCACCCAGCTAGACATTAAAGTGGCAAAAAAAGAATATTTTTGTAACTAATTATCCCCTTATGTATTCATAAAATGGATGACTACCAAGGAATTTAAAAAACAGTTGAGAAAACAAGTCAGGAGTTGCTGTTGTGGCTCATCAGGTTAAGAACCCAACATAGTGTCCTTGAGGATGTGGGTTCACTCCCTGGCGGTTGGGGGGCTGCGTGGGGCTCGTTGTTACAATGGCTCTTTCTGCTGACCCGTGAGACTGATCACCTTGCTCAAGCGACGTCCTGTTTTCACCACGTGCCCACTCTCCCAAGACTGCGAGAGCCTTCCCCCTTCACCGTGGGACACCACACACCTCCAGCTTTCTCAGCATTATGAGACCACCCTACCGTGAGACACCTCCGACGTTCTCAGGACTGGGGGACCACCGGAGGCCAGCTGCAGGCGAAAGATAAACGAACCTCCCCCCCCCTCAGGGAATCCCATTTCCCATCCTCGGGGTATAAGGAGGCCCTTCGGGAAGGGCGGGGGGCTGGCTCATCTCAATGTCAGTCACCCTCTCCCTTTCCCCTCTAATAAATTTTCTTCTCTTTGCCTGAACACCCAGCTCATTCTCTTTTTCTCCGCGCTCGCCTTACACTGGCCTCGCTCAGTGGGTTAAGGATTCGGCGTTGCTGCAAGCTACGGCATAGGTCAAAAATGTGGCTCAGATCCCGCGTTGCTGTGGCTGTGGTGTAGGCCGGCAGCTGCAGCTCTGATTCAACCCCTAGGGCCCCTGGGAACTTCCGTATGTCACATGTGTGGCCCTAAAAAAAAAAAAAAAAAAAAAGACGGGTTATGTGAGTGACCAGATCTGGGGTGCAAGGTGAGAAGGAAATGTAGAGGCCCAAGGCCAGATGGACTACCGTGACTGGTGTCTTGGTGCCCGATCCCAAGGTATAGGGGCTGCAGGGCTAGTGTGGACCCAGAGGCTCTAACTGGGGGAGCAAAGGGCTGTGAAGGCTAGAAACTGGGCTAAGAAAATAGCAGTGGGACTTGGGCTGAAAAAGAAGAGATGGGTAAGAGCAGAACTGTCGGGATTAGACCAGAAGATGTGGGTGGGAAGGAGGAAGGGAACTGAGGGTGATTCTGACGTTTATAACCAGTGCAAGTCCCAAGCAGGTGCTGGGTGCCTTCAGGGGTAGCCTGACCTGCGGCCTGCCAGGCAGCGGCCTTGGAATGGGACAAGGATTCTTTTTTTTTTTTTTTTAATTATTATTACTCAGTGAATTTATTACATTTATAGTTGTACAATGATATAGCATTTCCATCCCAAACCCTCAACATCCCCCCACCCCCAACCTCTCTCCTTTGGACACCATAAGTTTTTCAAAGTCTGTATCTGTTCTGCAAAGAAGTTCATTGTGTCCCTTTTTCAGATTCCATATGTCAGTGAAAGCATTTGATGTTGGTGTCTCATTGTCTGACTGACTTCACTTAGCAGGATAATTTCTAGGTCCATCTGTATTGCTAAAAATGCCATTCTTTCTTTCCTTTTAATGGCTGAGTAATATTCCATTGTGTATATGAACCACATTCTTCTTGATTCACTCCTCTGTCAATGGACATTTAGGTTGTTTTCATGTCTTGGCTATTGCAAATAGTGCTGCAGTGAACATTGGAGTACGTGTGTCTTTGCGAGTCCTGGTTTTCTCTGGATAGATGCCCAGGAGTGGGATTGCTGGATCAAATGGTAGTTCTATTTTCAGTTTTCTGAGGAATCTCCATACTGTTTTCCACAGTGGTTGCACCAGTTTACAATCCCACCAACAGTGTCATAGGGTTCCTTTTTCACCACACCCTCTCCAGCACCTCTTGTTTGTAGACTTTTTGATGATGGCCATTCTGGCTGGTGTAAGGTTGTACCTCAGAGTGGTTTTGATTTGCATTTCTCTAATGATGAGTAATGTTGAACATCTTTTCTTGTGCTTTTTGGCCATCTGTATGTCTCCTTTGGAGAATTGTCTATTTAGATCTTCTGCCCATTTTGGATGGGGTTGTTTGTTTTATTGGTATTGAGCTGCAGAAGATGTTTATAAATTTCAGAGATTAATTCCTGTCAGTTGATTCATTTGCAAAGAGTTTCTCCCATTCTGTGGGTTGTCTTTTCTTTTTGTTTAGGGTTTTCTTTGCTGTGCAGAAACTTCGAAGTTTAATTAAGTCCCATTTGTTGATTTTTGTTTTTACTGTCTTTACTCTAAGAGGGGGATCTGAGAAGATGTTGCTGTCGTTTATGTTGGAGAGAGTTTGGCCTATGTTTTCCTCTAAGAGTTTTATAGTGTCTGGTCTTATATCTAGGTCTCTAATCCATTTTGAGTTGATTTTTGTTTATGGTGTTAGAAGTGTTCTAATTTCTTTCTTTTACATGTGGCCGTCCAGTTTTCCCAGCACCATTTATTGAACAGGCTGTCTTGGGACAAGGATTCTTGTACTGCTCCCAGAGTGACTGGGTGTGGAGAAGCCGAGGCCGCTCTCCCAGTTATCCACTCAATGGGCGAGCCAGGCACAGTCCTGGTCCCTTAGCAGCAAAGGGGCCCCTTCTCAGATCCGTTCACTTCATGCTGCATTCACTTTTTTCAGAGGCTTATGATGAAAACATTCATAACAACTGTAACAGTAGAAATCAAATACCACTCTGAATTCTATCACAAAACTTAAAATTTGTGAAGAATCTTTCACATTCAATAATAGAACAATGACCATGATGGTAAGAGACAAAACTTAAGATAAGCCATCTAAGGGGAGCAGCTCTGCCTATTTTGGGTGTATCCCAGCAGACGTCTTTATGAGATTCAGTTGTTTTTAATGGGGTTTCATGAAGATCCATGTTGAAAAAAAGAGGAATAATGAGAGGAAATAGCCGTAATGGCTATTAAAGTGTGCTTACTACAAAGCCATTGTGCAGTAAGATGCAAGCACGCACAGACTGACGAGCAGAAGAGAGAACTATAGACAGACCCAGGCACGTGGGGGAACTTCGCACATGAGAAAGCTGACACCACAAATCAAGGGAAAAGGGATTACAAGGCGAATGAGCTGGGAAAACTGCCTCTATGTGTGGAGGAAAATAAAACTTCATCCCTGCTAATTTCACGAAAGAGCGGAATTAAAGACCAGTGCGTGGAAGGTCAAACGGTTAATGGAAGAAAATGAAGGAGGAAGTTTTTCTGAAATAGAGGAAAGAAATTGCTTCTGAAATTGAGTCTTAAGAACACAAAACTATAGAGGCGAGAAGCCTGATGAGTTTGATTAGAAAGAACACCATGGGCAAAATTCATTTAGCTGATGGAGAACATATTTGCAATGTCTAAAACCGAAAGGGGTTTGGTAACTAGAAAACATTGGAAACTCTTGCAAACAAAGAGAAAACCTCAACAAAAATAGGCAAAGGAAAGGACCAATTTCCAACAAGGAAATCTGCAAGGCCAGCACACATGTAGAGACATCAGACATGTTAGTGATCAGAGGAATGCAGATGAAGACAGCTCTGAGGCATTTTGTAGTTATTGTTGTGGCGCCAAATAAGGGTTGTGAGATGTGGAGATGTGGGCCCTGGGTCTGCTGGGGGGGCGCAGGTGCCATTGGGGGGCGGGGGTCCTTGGTCAATTTACAGGTACTCAGATCTCTTGACTAGGGTGAGCACGCATCTCGGTTTGCCTGAGACAGTCACAGTTTATGCTTGTTGTCCCAATGTAATTATTAATAGTGTCCCCTTTCATTCTCTCTACTGGCCTCTTTTGGATGATAAGCTATAAAATTGCCTTCTGAGATCCACCAACTCCTGTCGCTGTCTGTCCCAGTGAAATTCTCAGGTCCATAGATATTCATGGCATCCATGGAAGTAACCTGAATGTCCAGCCTGGGAGCGGGGAGCCAGTGACATGTGGTGGACACACACATGATGTATGATGCAGGTGCAAGGAGTAAGGCTTTGGATGAACCTGCCCCAATGTGGGTGGGTAGCAAAAGCAATGCTGAGTGGGGGAGAAAAATGAATCAGAAGCGGATGGACAACTTCATATCATTTATGTAAGTTAAAAGTTTGTGTCCACAGCACAAGATACATTTTGCAGAAGATACACATACACAAAGAGATATGCATTAAACACATTTGGGTGCTTGAGAAAATAGAAATGGGAATTGAAAAGAGTAATTACAACATAAAGAGCTGGATTCCATTTTAATAGGTAGAATCTTCTGGGAAGGGTCTCTGGGATAAATGTTCAGTGAGTCACACATTGCACCATCTTGGTTGCTGTTTGCTGAGAACTCCGTGCTGTGAGGAGTCACCAAGGAAAACATCCTGGTGCATCCCACCACAGGCCTGGAATAAAAATGTCGACTGGGTTCTGCTGTGTGTCAGACACTGAGGAAGATACCAGGGAACAAGGACAAGTGTCCTCAAGGCGCCATAACCACGTTCCAGCCCTAAATTAAAGCATTTTTACCAATGGAAAGTTTTCTAGCCATAATAAATATTTGGACCAAGTAAGGCTCAGCTAAAATGTTTTGTGAGTTGGAGTTCCGGTTGTAGCTCAGCAGGTTAAGAACCCAACTAGTGTTCATGACGATTGGGGTTCGATTCCTGGCCTAGATCAGTGGGTTAAGGATCCAGTATTGCCATGAGCTGTGGTGTAGGTTGCAGACACAAGCTCAGATCCTGCTTTCTGTAGCTGTGGTGTAGGCCAGCAGCTGTAGCTCCAGTTCGACCCCTAGCCTGGGAACTTCCATATGCCATGGGTTTGGTCCTAAAAAGACCAAAAAAAAAAAAAAAAAAGAGTCTTCTGAGTCTGTACAGTATTTAGAAAGAATGGAGTCCAATTTGTTATTTAGGGGATGCTTGAGTCCTGAGTAGTGTTTTAAAAGAAGGGAAAGGTACAGTTGCTGAAGATGGGTGTTCCTGATGGAGAAAATGAGAGAAGTCAGCAAAGAATGGAGGTGTGGCCAAGCGCAGTGGGAGAAAAGGGAGGGGAGGGTACCGGCGGGGTGCGGGGATAGAACAGAGCCCAGACTCCTGCTCAGATACGGTAGGGGTTAAAAACAGTAGAGGAAAGGCCTTGTTGGCTGAGAGCACCTTGAAATCTGAAATAAAAGGAAGTTTTTGATTGTTTCAGGAGGCAGAAAGAGAACAGGAGCAGGAAATTTATGGCACTGAAATGACACTTGAGGGATGATCATGTTTTTCAACCTGCGCAGAACAGCCTGGGGGAGAGAGATTAGAAGCATGTGTTGCAGTTGGAAGGCGCCTAATAAAACGGCCCCCTCTCCATCCCATTTCTCAGTTTCTGAAACAACCGAGAAAAACCGGAAAGCTTTATTGCTGATAAAGCTGCTATTGGGGAATGTAGCCTAGATGGGTGGGCGAGTGGACATTCTAAGACCAAACCCCAGGATCTGACATGGGCGCCACCTCCCAGAGGCAGCCCCGTACCACACAGCTCTCCCAGACGGGCCGGACACTGGGACATGTAGGCCCTGGGACATGTGTGGCGCGAAGGGGCAGAGCAGTCCTCTGTGCAGGCAGGCAGGCTGGAAAGAAAGACAGACAGACAGACACGTGCACACACACACAGCCAGGCTGCACGTGACCAGGTTCTCCCTTCAAACGCACCAGTCAGCTCATCCGAGGCCTTCTCTATTGGAGTCACAGGGACGCCCTACATGCTGCCCTCGTCCCTCGGAGGCAAGGAAATCATATGTCCTCCTTGTGACAACGGGGTCTGCCTCGGATGTAGGGTCTTCTCCGTTGCAAGCTCTAGGAGGCTATGGCCACACACTGGGATAAAGGGAAAACAAATCACCCCTGATTTCTGAGCTTCAGGAGTTCAGCCATTCTATCTGCTTCACCCCCACCCACCAGTTAACATGCGCCTTAATGTCTACAAAACAGGGCGGCAACCCTGGTCCTGCCGTATGTATAGCCCAGGGAATGCTATCCGGTTACTTGTGATAAAACATGACAGAAGGTAATAAGAGAAAAAGAATATATATGTTTGACTGGGTCACTTTGCTGTGCAGTTTGAAACTGACAGAACATTGTAAATCAGCTATGATTTTTTAAAAAAATAAAAATAATCAAAAAATTTTAACACAAGTTTAACGCTTTATTTAAATTGATTTTGTCTCACTATAAAGGCTTTTTTTTCACTTTTTAAAGTCGTATCGAAGTGCAGCTGATTTACAAGGTTGTGATAACCTGCTGTACAGCAGAGTGATTCACCTGCACAGGCACACACATCCCTTCTCGCTCAGATTCTTTTCCCACATAGATGATCACAGAATACTGGGTAGAGTTTAAAACAGCTTTTTGATTGTGCGTGGACTGCTGTGCTTTTTCTTTCTTAAATATCATTTCCAAAGGAAAGCAAGTCTTAGGAAATGCATGTCTAACGCCCCAGGCTTGCTGCTGCTGGGCCCAGGATGAGAAACATTCAAAACGGTCAGGTGTCTTTAGAAGAAGAAAGCAAGCGGTGATGGCGGTGACTCTGCCCCCAGCCCCCATGGGGTGTGGTTCTAGGTCCAGATTGGCCACGAGCAGCAGAGGAGCTGGCAGGTGAGGAGGCCGTGGGCATTGCCAGTCTTGGTGCAAAATAGAATTGTCTGGCAGAAACTGGAAACCCCGCTACCTTGAGTGAGCGTGTGTGTCTGGAGCGTGTGTGCAAAAGGAAGGGAACGCGGTGGTGGGGCGGCCACCCAGGGAGGTCCCGGAAGACGAGCCAATAGTTCAGGGTGTTGGGTGTCCGCCGCAAACGAGGGCTCCTCCTCCTCCAACATCCCTTAAGCTTAAGACCTTGGGCGACCAACTGTGATGATTCCCAGTATGGAAAGCGTGACCCCGAAAACTGACCCTCTGCGTGTGCAGGATGGAAATGTGCGCAGGGCCTGGGGCCAGCCTGTGCTTGTTCCACACGTGCGGAGCAGCCCGCAGCAGCGCCGGGACGCGCCTCGGGGACGGCGCGGGGGGCTGAGTGGGGCGTGAACCGCGGCTCAGGAGGCGGGCCTGTGCAGCGCAGGCGGCGGATGCGCACACCGAGCCTGCAGCTGTTTCGTCCAGCTTGTACAGTGCTTTGAAAAACATTTTCACTCAGTGCCAATATTTAAAAATTGGGGAAATGCTATTAAAATCAGGATTTTAAGCTTTTCTTGAAAGTTAGATGTGCGGCAGGACAGGGCTCACACTCCAGCGAGACCAAAGCCATCAGCAGCAGCGCAGGGTCAGCCGGCCCACCCTGCCTCTGCAGGGACTGCCTTCCGCCCGTCTGGCGGCTTCCCTCCCTTGGCCGAGCTGCCTGCTCTGCTAGCATTGCGTCTGCAGCGTGGTCCGAAGTAATGTGCCAGCAGTCACAGTTGAAGGGGGGTTTGGAGTTGGCACGAGCTCCAGAAGTACAGTTGTCTGTGGACTCCAGCGCCCTGCCTTCTATGCCTTCCTGAATCAAATTGTTGGGGGTCACTTAAGGACCCAGACTGAGGAAGTGGCCTGGAATGGCAGATTGGCCAAGTGACAATGCCAGCTTCATAGAAATTTATGGGAAATCTGGTAAACTCCAAACAGCCAAAGGCCAAGTTTAATTAAGGGTTCACTTCAGAGCTTTGTTTCATCTTTCTCGCTCCCCATATCTAATTGCCTGACAAGGGGTAGGAGCTCAATAAATATTTGCCAAATGAAGTATGTGGTCCATGTTTCAGCCTAAAGCATTGCTCAAGATGTTTTAAAGATGCGTTCATTCTGGACTGAATCCTTTCCGTAAGATTCAGCTGGATCAGGTAACGTGTATCACCGCTAAAGAAATTTGTTTACCCTGTTAGCAGCTTTTTTTTTTTTAATGCCGATTCCCCCATTTTACATGTCAGAGCGCTGGCATTCAGACATCTGATGTTCAGTGAGCTGTCGTAGTCACTGCAGAGAACACACAGGGCTCCTCTGTGGGCCATTCAGTCCACTAAGCATTTACTAAGCGCCTACTTTGTGAATGTTCTCTTCTAGGTGCCCAGAATGGGCATCCAGAATGTTCTCTTCTAGATACCCAGACAGCAGAGGCTGGCCCAGCCTTCAAGGAGCTCACAGTGTGTGTGGCCGCAGGTCCGATGGCAACGGAAACGTGTGTCACGTGGGCGTTGCCAGCACATTAACTGCTTTATTAAGTCAGCTTTCGACAATCCAAAAAAGACGGAGAAGGAGGAGAAGAAGAGGAAGAAGAAAGGAAGAAGGAAAAACACACGGTGGTTTTTTTTAATTTTTAAATTTTTTTGTACATTTTTAAAATTAAAATATAGTTGATTTACGATATTGTGCCAATTTCTGCTGTACAGCAAAGTGGCCCAGTCATACATATACATACATTCTTTTTCTTATATTATCTTCCATCATGTTCCATCACAAGCATTGGATATAGCTTCCTGTGTTCCACAGTAGCATCTATCTCACTGCTTATCCATTCTGAAGGTAAGAGCCTGCATCTGCCAACCCCAAACTCCCAGTCCATCCCACGCCCTCTCCCCTTGGCAACCACAAGTCTGGGAACCACAAGTCTGGGAGTCTCTTTGTTCTATAGATATGTTCATTTGTGCCATATTTTAGATTCCACTTATAAGTGATATCCTATGGTATTTGTCTTTTTCTTAGTTCACTCAGTATGAAACTCTCTAGTTGCATCCATGTTGCTGCAAGTGGTATTAGTTCATTCTTTTTTTATGGCTGAGTAGTATTCCATTGTGCCAATGTACCACATCTTCTTAATCCATTTATCTGTCGTTGGGCATTTAGGTGGTTTCCATGTTTTGGCTATTGTGAATAGCGCTGCTTTGAACATAAGGGTGCATGTATTTTTTTGAATTGTAGTTTCGTCTGGATAGATGCCCAGGAGTGGGATTGCTAGATCATATGGTAGTTCTTTTTTTTTTTTTTTTTTTTTTGTCTTTTTGCTATTTCTTTGGGCCGCTCCCGCGGCATATGGAGGTTCCCAGGCTAGGGGTCTAATCGGAGCTGTAGCCACCGGCCTACGCCAGAGCCACAGCAACGCGGGATCCGAGCCGCGTCTGCAACCTACACCACAGCTCACGGCAAGGCCGGATCGTTAACCCACTGAGCAAGGGCAGGGACCGAACCCGCAACCTCATGGTTCCTAGTCGGATTCGTTAACCACTGCGCCACGACGGGAACTCCTGGTAGTTCTGTATTTAGTTTTCTGAGGTGCCTCCATACTGTTTTCCATGGTGGTTTTACCAATTTACATTCCTACCAACAGTGAGGGAGGGTTCCCTTTTCTCCACACCGCTCCAGCATTTCCTAGTTGTAGACTTATTATTGATAGCCATTCTGACCAGGGCAAGGTGGTACCTCCCTGCAGTTTTGATTTGCCTTTCTCTAATAATTAGTGATGTTGAGCCTTTTCCCTTGTGCTTACTGGCCATCCTTATGCCTTCTTTGGAGAAATGTCTTTTTAGGTCTTTTTCTGTCCATTTTTCAATTGAGTTGTTTTGTTGTCGTTGAGTTGTATGAGCTTTTTGTATATCTTGGAGATTAAGCTCTTGTCGGTTGCATCATTTGCAATTATTCTCTCGAATTCTGTAGGTTGTCTTTTTTTTTTTTTTATGGTTTCCTTTTCTCTGCAAAAGCTTGTAAGTTTGATTAGGTCCCATTTGTTTATTTATTTATTTTTTATTTCTACTGCCTTGGGAGACTGACCTAAGAAAACATTTGTATGGTTTATGTCAGAGAATGTGTTGTCTATGTTCTCGTCTAGAAGTTTAATGGTGTCTTGTGTTATATTAAGTCTTGAAGACATTTTTGAGCTTATTTTTGTGCATGGTGTGAGGGTATGTTCTAGTTTCATAGATTTACATGCAGCTGTCCAGGAATTTTAAACATTTATTGTTTATCTTCTGCAGCCAAATACCTAAATTAAAAAATCTCATTTATTTGGGAGCTAGTTTGTTTCATGTAAGTGGATTTTTTTCCATACAGAACACTGAAGCATGCATAAAGGAGACACAGCAATTTCAGAAGGAGGGCTCCTCCTCAGGAGGGCTAGGTGGATTTTAATGCTTTCTCTCTCTTTTTTTTTTTTTTCTTTAAAAAGCCCTGAAAATAATGTGATAAAATATTACCATTTGTTAAATCTAGATAGTGGGTACAGAGTTGTGTATTGAATTATTTTATGAAGATTTACAACATTTTATATTTTTTAAAAGTTACAAACTAACATGCTTTCCAATAGCATAGAGCAGACATCACTAAACCCCCTGCCTGAGAAAACTACTCTTATGAACATCAGTCAATGCCCTGGGCTCTGCTTTGTGCCCTCGGGACTGCCAAGGAGTGTAAAGCTGTCTGTCTCTGGGCCCCATGGCCCCAGAAGCCTGCATTCGGAGTTTCTGTTTTGTGTAGTTTTACTGCCTCTTGGCTGTCAGGGTGTCTGCTTGTCCCTTGTTCCTCCCTCCTAATCTGTTGTGCCCAGAAAAGAGCGAATCAAACTAAAATTGGAATGAATAAATTTAGGAGAAACTCAGAAAATTTCCCCTTCTTTTTTGTTTGCCCTTTAGGGCCACACCCAAGGCACATGGAGGTTCCCAGGCTTGGGCTCAAATCAGAACTGCAGCTGCTGGTCTACACAGGCCAGATCTGAGGCGTCATGGACACTAGTTGGGTTTGTTACCGCTGAGCCACAACAGGAACTACCAGAAAATTTCTAATTAAATGGATTTTTTTTTTGACATTTTTTTCACATCACCTGACTTTCAGTGATGTTTTGGACAGTTGGAATCTAGGAAAATAAATTGTTTTCATGGTTAGCAATCCAGCAATATGGTATGCTGGGGGAAAAAAAAACTAATCTGAGTTATCTAGCTTTGGTACTAACTAGCAGTGTTCATTCTTTCAGTTATTTATTCAACAAATAATTATTAAATGACAATTAGGCACTTGTTTTAGCTACTGAGGGCCTAGCAGTGAATGAAAGAGCCTGGGGCTTCAATTCTTGTGCTGGAGACAGAAATAAAGACGCAAACAAGCAGAGAGTGCTAAGTGCTCTCAACAGAGTGAATCAGGTCAAGTGGCAGGGAATGACCCCGGCCATGGGGAGGCTGGAAGTGCTCTCAGAGGAGGCGGTGTTTGGGTAAAAAAACTGGAACACTAGAAAAGGCCAGGCTGGCGGAGATGGGGAAAGGGCATTCCAGGCAGCAGGAACCCCAAGTGTGAGACCCCTGAGGCAGGCAGCTGGAGCAGGGCAAGCATGGGGGAGGATGGAAGGCAGAGCCAGAGAAGCAGGAAGGAGCCAGGCCACATGGTTCGCATTTTACTCTAAAACCTGCTGGATGGCGAAGGAGAGACACCATCTGATATGGTCTTAAATGGGGCTGTTAGGTCTGCTGGATTGGATGCACAAAGGATGGAGGAAAGAGAGGCGTTCAGGTTGACCTCTAGGTTTAGGGCCACGGAGAGGGCTAGGAGGGGGCCGTTTTCAACCAGTCCGGAATGCTGGAGACACCAAGTACACAGTTGTTGCTCAAGGGAGAGGTTAGAGCTGGCGATGTTATTTAAGCCTTGGAATCAGATGAGATGATCTAGGAAGAGAATGTACACAGATAAGGGCCCAGGAATGAGCTTGGAGCCAAGCCTGCAGGGCGAGGCTGGGGGAGGAGGAACAGGGAAGGAGAGCCAGCCTCAGAGGAGGAACCAGGAGAGGGGGAGAGAGGGGAAAACAGAAACCTAAGAACAGAATGTCTGCAGGGAGTGCCACACGTGCCCAAGGCTGCTCAGGGGACGGGTAAGACGAGGCAAAGAAGTCAGGCCCCCGATTCACAAGACGGCGGTCACAGGCCACCTCGACAAGTTTGGGTGCAGGTGTGCAGACAATTTGATGTCCACGGGACTCCTTCCTCCATAAAATGTGGGTATCCGAAGAGACGATGTTCGAAGTCCTGTCCCCTACCTCATCATACCACATGCTTGTTAAGTGGAGAACAGCTTGAAAAAATGGATACAATAATCAGTGATAAGAAAAACATTTTAAGAGGGAGTTCCCATCATGGCTCAGTGGTTAAGAATCCGACTAGGAACCATGAGGTTGCGCGTTCAATCCCTAGCCTTGCTCAGTGGGTTAGGGATCCGGCGTTGCCGTGAGCTGTGGTGTAGGTCGCAGACGCGGCTCGGATCTGGTGTTGCTGTGACTGTGGTGTAGGCTGGCAACTATAGCTCCGATTTGACCCCTAGCCTGGGAACCTCCGTATGCCTTGGGAGCGGCCCTAGAAATGGCAAAAAGCCAAAAAAAAAAAAAAAGAAAAAAAAAAGAAAAGAAAGAAAAAAAGAAAAAATTATAAGAAAAGAAGCTATGATATTTGGGAGTTTATTAGTCACACAAGTGTGGTCATTAGTACTCTTTTACATAAAAACTATTAAAGTTATTTATGCAAAGTTTTAAATAAGCCAAAGAAACAATTAGAACAGCTGGTGGCCAGAATCTTCTTCGCAGACTCAAATGATATAAACCATATTATCATTTGGGCTTCTTGATTAGTGCCTTGGGAAGGCCCTTAAAAATCATATTTAGGCACAACGCCGCCTGGCTGCCTCTCAGGCCGCGTCCTTATTCGTTCTCGCACTCTTTCACCCGCTGTCCCGAATTTTCACCCAAGGTTATTGAGTCCTGCAAGATAACACAAATCTTTGTTTTGCCAATAGTGCTCTATATATTTCCCTATTGACTGTTCTTTGGAAGCGACAGAGGCTCAGACTGTCATGCTATTTGTGAGCTTTTTTCTTGGTTGAGATTAGCCTGGCACCAGCATGGAGATAGGTTCCAAGGTGACCCGCCGTCCAGCCTACAATCAGGGGATGCTGACATTCTGGGCAGACAGTCCTCATCCTTGCCTGTGTCCCAAGCTGCCAGGAGGGCTGCCTAACTCACCTTTGTGTACACTGGTCTGAAGAACTCCAAGCAATTTGCCAGCAGCCTTTCACCTGGGCTCATGGGTAGACATATGATTTCCCTCCTCCCGCTGAAACCCTGAAATGAGGTGTGAGTTGTTCAAGGTTGATAGTTAGTCTAAACAAGAGCAGGGATGGGATCTAAGCTTCCTGGCTCCAGGTGTCTTCACTTCCTTCCAGGCACTGATAGCATACGTGAGCAAGGCCATGACTTACAAAATGAGGGAATAAGCTCACAAAAGAAGGGTGAAGGGTGAGGCAAGGTGAGTAGCATTGGCCAAGGTCCTACCACACCTGGCACCCGTGTTCTCCAATCTCGAGTACCTCAGGCTCACCTGGAGACTTGTTACAGACGGAGAGCCCAGGGTACACCTGAGGCTTAGGGACTTCTAAGTCCTAGAGGGGCATCCACGAGTGATTCTAATGCACCCTGACTCAGTACCATCATCCTAAGCGACTCATAAATTCCTTGGAGTTCATCTTCTGTGTGTTGGGAGGACAGCAGTTGGGAGAGGCTTAGATTCTAAGGTCAGGGGAAAATAAATTACCCTTGGCAAATCCTTTTAAAACACTCGTACAGTATAAATGTTTTTGCGAGGGAATAAAAACCTACATAGTAGCACGTAGTATAAGGTGTAATGCTTTCAGGAACGTAAGACATGAGGAATGCATATTTTAAATGACTACTATGTAAACTTATGCAAGAAAAGCAGACCTAGAAGTTGCATTTGAGTAAGTTGAGAACTCACATTATATGGTTCTGTGACACCAGAACACCATGATATGTCTATTATTATCTCTGTTCTGCGGACGGGGAGGTGGGAGCTCAGTGGAATTAAGAGACTTGCTCAAAGTAACCAGCTTGTAAGCACTGGAACTAGGATTCAGATCTAGCTCTGTGTGCTTCTGAAACCTGCGATCTTTTCATTTTTATGGCATTGCCACAGGCCATTTCATTTTGCAGCATGCCCCTGAAGGGTAAAGTGCAGAAATGCTCCAGAAGGTCCTGGGCTACTGCTATTTCCAACACTCAGTTAAGCTTATATACTATAAACTAGGCGAGATTAAAAAAAAATTAGATTAGTGGCATATCCCGCTGCCGAGTTGGGGACCCAAAATGGCTAACAAGACTCCAGGCAGCGATAAGAAGAGGAGATAGAGTGCGTTACGAATGACATGTCCAACCTGGGCCTTTTTGATCGTGGGTTAACTATCTTTCATAGCTTCCTTCCTAATGCAGTTCCCTTTACCTTTTCATTTTCAAAAAGAAAGTCAGTTTTTCAGGAGAAGCAGACTTACCCAAATAGTGTGCCACCAAATCTCCGTCTCCAAGAGGCTTCCCTACTCCACCCCCCCCCCCCCCGACTTCTGAAAGACCCCGGACCTGTAGGAGGAAGGGGGGTGGTCAGAGGTGACAAGGAGTACCTCAGAACCCTGGGACAGGTTAGCTATTACTAGGGGCCAAAACTGTGCTAAACACTTTGCATGTATTATCTCATTTAATCCCTACAAGTCCGTTTCGGGGCTGCTGTTTTATCTCTAGTCTACAAATTGGAAAACGAGTCTTCGAGTTTGGTGCTTTGCCCAAAGGGACTCGTTAATCTCTGTCCCAGGATTGATGTGAGGGCTTACCATGCGCCAGGCACTGTTCTAGGCATTGTATAGGTAGGTATTAACTCCTTTAATCCTCAAAACAAGCCTATGAAATAGGTGCCGTAATGATGCCATTTTACAGATGTGAAAGTGTTAAATAACTCTAACTCATCAAGGAGTTAAAGAACTCACTCAACTCAAACGGAGTTAGTGGTGAGCCCAGGAAAGCAATTCAGGACAGTCCCTGGTCTCAGCCTTTAGCCTGCATCGCAAACACCTGGAGGCCTGAAGTTTTTCCGACCCGCTGGGCCCCAGCCCTAGAGTTTCTGATTCCGGAGGTTTCGGGGCAGTACCTGTGAATTTCCATTTTGCAAGTTCCCAGGTGAAGCTGTTACTTAACTACTAGTCTGGGAAGCGTGCTTTGAAAACCACTGCTCTAGAGGCAGCCTGCTTAATCCCTGAGCAACAAATCCTGTTGGCCACCAAAGTGCGTGTGCGTGTGTAACTATGTCCTCTTGAGAACCATTTGCAAAAAAAATAGTTGAAATAATTCCTAGAATTTTTCCCTATGGAGATTTTTTTCCCCCATAAGCCTTGTACTAGTCAGATCAAACCAGGCCACAAATGTGTCCATTGACCAAGACCCTACAATGGTTGTGTCCTCCACCGAATCCCAGAGTGGGGGCGGCCACGTGCGCGGGGACACAGCGGCTAGGTCCCAGTTTCTCAGAATCCCTCTTAGGTCCCGGCGCAAGGACAGCAAAATGACCTGACCACGGAGGCAGCCCCACTCCAAAAGGCCCAGCACCTCGCCGGTGGCCGTGGGCTCCTCCAGGCTTATTTACATTTTCCCGGCCTCCCTCGGTCCTTTACGGAACAAGCTCACACTTTACATCTACCCCCAGGAGCTGAGTCAGATTCGGCAAAGTTCTTCTCCAAGCGCCAGGGGACCGGCAGGGAGAGGGGGAAGGTCTCTCCGAGGCCCAGAGGCAGCCGGGCGGGTGGGAGGCGGAGGCGCCCCTCGCCGCGTCTCGGGGGCCCCCCGGGGGCGGCGGGCGGGGGCGAGGGGGCGGGGGCGCGCGGCGCGGGCGGCGGCCGCGGCCATCTTGCGCGCGAGGCGCACCTCGCAGGTCGGGAGGGCGGGGCCGTCAGGGGCGCGGCCCCGGGACCCCGCCCCGCCAGGGACTCTCGGGAGCGCGGCCGCGGGCGCACTGCACGGCGCACAGGCGGCGGGAGCGCAGCGGTCCTCTGCAGGAGCCGCGGGTGAGCGGGGCGTGCGGCCGGGGGTTGGCGGGCGGGCGGTTCGCCCTCCCCGGGAGGGGTCAGTGGCTGGAACTCCACGCAGGTGTGGCGGCCGCGTCCGGGGAGGGGCGGCCGGCGCGCGAGCCCCGGGCTGGTGGTCCGCGACGGGAGCCATGCCCGCCCGGCCACCAGCCGGGCTCGGCGTCCTGGGCTCTCGAACGGGCAGGGTCCTGAGCGCGCGCTTCCTCTGCGGCCCAGATACCCAGCAGGTGAAGCTTCACCTGCCCGCGTGGCCGCCCCGGCTGCTCCGCGACCTTCCTCTTTACACTTTGCCCCTTCGGGTCCCTCTCCCAAAGTGCCCGCGGAGCCCGGGCTGCGCCGCTTGCCGGCCCGGGCGGCCCTCGCCGTTCCCGGGCGGGGACAGTTTTTAAAAAATGTTTCTCAAGGCTTGACGGTTGCGGTTTCAGCCCTGGAGCAAACGGTTGCTTCACGAAGTGAAACTTGCTGTCTGTCTCCTGGGCTCCCCGCTGGCTTCCTGGAGGCCGGGAGGAGTCCCTCGGCCGCCCCCCGCCCCGGCTCTCTCGCCGCGGGTTCCTGCGGCCCCTCCCCGCCGCACCCCCCGCCCTCCCCTCCCCCCAGTCGCCCCCCCCCGCCCTCCCCTCCCCCCAGTCGCCCCCCCCGCCCTCCCCTCCCCCCAGTCGCCCCCTCCCCCCAGTCGCCCCCTCCCCTCTCCCCCCCTCTTCCCCCCCTCCCCTCCTTTCCCCCCCTCCTCTCTCCCCCCTCCCCTCTCCTCCTCCCCTCCCCCCCGTCGCCCCCCGCCCTCCCCCTCCGCGCAAGTCCCGCCCGCCCGGCCCGTGGTAATTGCAGGTTGGGCGGTGACTCATCCCGGCGCCCGCCCGGCCGGTTCTTAAGCAGCAGCGCGGGGCGGGCGCCGAGTCCCGGGCGCGGCGGCGGGAGCAGGAGGCGGGCGGCTCTGCTCTAAAGGGGGTTTCCTCTGCCTGCAGGTCGGGAGAACCGTTTCAGCTGCTGCTGGAGATTGTGTTTCCAGGGATTGCGGAAAACCCATCAGGAACCGAAAATGCCGAAACCAGTACGTAACCCAGTTTCTGGGCTGGGTCGGATGCTTCGGGCTTTATTTTCAAGTAGAATTAGCCGGGCGAGGTTTGGGGGCAGTTTTTTGTAGAATAGGGTTCTTTGCTAAACGGATGAGAAGGCGGGGGTGGGGAGTTGTGTCCTCTCTTTTCATGTGTTGGTCCTTTGTGAAATGCTTGGCGAAAACAAGATTATGATCCGTTTCTCCACCGTCTTTTTGTTTGCGACACCCCGACCCGTAAAAATTGGAATCCCCTTTGCGGCTTTGTTTAAAAACAGCATTCTAATGCAACTTGGAAGTTTCTTGAAAACTTGTCTAAATCCCAGGGAGAGTCAGGTGGCTTCCGACGGAGCGCGCCAATTCCGAGTCCCTTCAAGTGTCTGGAAACAGATGCACCGGCTCTTTGGCGCTTTGAAGGGCATCTGGCAGAGAAGACGCGGTCTTTCTGGGGGCAGCTTCGTTCCAGTCCATTTTACGACCGGCCCGTGAAGCTGTGCTCTGTTAACTCGGGAATTTGCTGGTGGCAGCAGGATTCCTATCTCTGAAAGAGGTTTAGTAATGAACTTGAATTGCAGATGGAGTTAGGCAGCCCTGGAGTTCCTTTGATAAGGAGGCTGCTGGCCTCTCCAGTCCTGCACTCCTGGCCCACATCATAAACATCAGCTGACTGGGGTGCTGCTCCCCTCACCGCTGTCCCCTTGAATCTGATTACCTTGCCTTCTCGGGTAGATGGCTGGCAGGCTGGGGTTTTATGGCTTCTGTTTAAGTTATGGGAATAAAACAGGTTTTCTTCATAACCAGCATTTCTTAGAAAGTTATATTCTACCAGCTTTAACACAGGTGAATTGGTGACTCGATGTTGGGGAGAAAGTTTTTGAGTTTTGAATCATGGAGAGAATATCTGGATTCATTGAAAATGGCAGTAAAAGGTACCTATGGAATTTATTTCCAGTCCCACAAACAGGTTGGTTCTGTAGTCAGTGCTTATTGTGTTTTTCTGTCATTAAGTTTTAGACTGAAAAGGAGTTCTCTATTAATCGAGTCTTAATTACTGTTAGGTTAAGTAAATTACTGCAGTAACATGCCAGAAGATTCAGAAACCAGTAGGGTTTTTGCCTAAGTTACATCACCAAGATGATTCATTTATGATGCAGAAAAATTTTTTCCTACACAGGATTCTTCTTTTCCGAACAAATTTGCAGGCAGCCCAAAGGACATAATTCCAATTCCAGTGACATAAAATAGATCTAAACACAAGGCCTTGCTCGGGGCACAGCCCTGGGCGGTGTTCTGCAGAGCCGTGGTCAGAGATTACCTTTCCTGGTGTGGTGTGGTTTTCTTTATTTCACTGGAAGAAAAGATGCAAAGTTCAGCTTTTAAAATACCGCTCAGAAAAGAGTCAGTAAACCTATTTCCTGTCACTACTTTTTTATTTCTGTGATTTCTTGTATTCTCTCACTAATTTTTTTTGGTAGTACAATTTACATAACACACAGCTTCCCATCTTAATTATTCTCAAGTGTACGGTTCAGTTGTGTGTACGTTCCAGTTGTATGTCCATCACCACCCCCGCCTCCCGAACCTTTTCATCTCCCCAGACTGCACCTCAAAAGCTGACTTCCCATTTCCCCCTCCCTCCAGCTCCTGGCCACCACCCCTCCACTTGGTGTCTCCTGTCTCCTCCAGGTCCCTCCTGTACCTAAGATCACTCGTATGTGTCCTTTTGTGACTGGTTCCTTTCGCTTAGCACGGTGTCCTCCTGGTTGATCCATGTTGTACTCTGTGTCAGAATGTCCTTTTTTAAGGGTCTTTTTATTTCTTAGGGCAGGCATGTTTTCATTTGGCTTTAATGGTCTTTCACGATGGATCAGAAACTTAGAAAATACTCTCCTGCCGAAGCAAAGACAGCTGTTGAACTGCTAAGGAAGGGCAGTAGCCATCCTTCCCTTGTGACATTCTGGTATGTTAAGGTCCCAACAACCAGAGTGAGGTTTTGAAAGATACTTTATGTAACATTTACAGTTGATTTCCAAGTGGTAATGGGAGGTCGTCTTTTCTGTAAGCCACAGCTGTTTACCATGGAAATTTCCACCTGGTGGGGGAGGGCTTGAAGAGTTTGCCTCAAAAAAATGAATAGACTTAAGTCTTTCTCCTCTTGAACCGAATGAGGGCCACCCCGCAGCAGAGAGGAGCCTTTACCAGCGGAGGCGCGAGAACTTCCAGGGCTGTTGGAGAGAGTCTCGTTCTTGGGATGGTGGTTTGCTCCCTCTGGAGATGTTGATGCTGAAGCATCACCAACGAGCTCTGGGCCTGTGTCCTTTGAGCAAAGCGTTATTGATTGCTGCCTTTCAAGCCGAAACTGAGTTTTGTTAGGTGGTTTCCTGTGATGTTCAATGCCCGACTGAGGCACAGGCAGGGTTTGGGCCGCCTCCTGGTTGCTTGAGTTCTGCAGGCAACGGATTTCCGACGGGCATGTCTAGACTGAGTCAGGACAACTCTATTCGCAAAGCAGTTTAAATGAAATAATATTCATTTGCTGCTTTTTCTCTTAACACTGCTTCTCTGAGCACCACTTGGTAAAAAGATTGCGTGTCTGTGCAGTGAGCCTCTGTTCCCAGCTGCAGGCACAGGTGCAGGGAACGACACAGACCAGACGGGTGCGACAGACCTTGTCCTGCAGGAGCTTACAGCCTGGGCCCCAAGCCCAGACACAGGCAAAAGCTGGAATAGGAGCCGGAAACTCGCTGAGAGCCGTCCAAGAGGGAACGAGCCTTCGGTATAAAACGTGCTGCAGCTGAGAGGAAAAGCACCTGCTTGCGGAGATGGGCGGACTCGCTGCGAGTCCTGCTCGAGGCCCCGCCAAATGCTCCCGCGCTGGGGTCCACCGTCTGGTTTTGCTTTTCCTACAGCTGCTTTGGGCTCCACCCCTGTCTGACCGGGAGACGCCCACGGACGATGGCACCCCACCCTCTGCGAGGCTGGCCTGGCGGGTCCCCCTCTTCTGGGGAGGGCCGTGGGGTTTGTGCCCCGGCCTCAGCGCTTGTGCGCGGGTTCAGCCGAGGGTGACCGTGGGCTCCTTCCCGGCCCTCGCTCCTCACAGTGACAGAAAGGAGAGACGGCTGCAGGCAAGCTTGGGGTGAAAGGTGTGCTCACGGCCAAGGTCTCTCACGCTTTTCATGGAAGTTCCCTGGTGTGCAGCGGGTTAAGGGTCTGGTGGTGTCACTGCAGCGCTGGGTCACTGCTGTGGCGTGGGTTCAATCCCTGGTCATGCCGTGGATGTGGCCCAAAATTTGTTTAAAAGCTTTATTCTGAGAAGTTTGGTCTGAACAGCCTTTAAGTCACTGCCTGAGGCTGCCAAGATGGGCAGACACAGAAATAGCTGCTGTCACTCTGGATTTATGGTCTGGTGATAGGGACAGTCTTAGAGGAACGCAGCCCCAAGGGGCTCTGGGCCACGGGATGAATGGCGGAGACACATCAGGCAGTGGAAGGGCTTGGCCTGGCCGAGGCCTGGCGGTGGCAGAGAATGCGGGATGGAGGGGTAGGGCTCCAGGGCAAGGCCCGGGTGGGAGGGGGGAAACAGAGCCCAGATTTGGGCATTTGAGAGCAGGAGTGAACACTGAAGGGTTTTGGCTGCAAGAAGGTGACCTGGTCAGATGTGCCTTTGAAAGGTCACTGCCACTGTAAAATTCAGGTCAATAGGAGGCAGGAGTGGCGGTGTAGACTGTGGGAGTAAGTCACCGTTGCTGAGAGGTGGCCTCGCCTGGCCCAGGGCGGCAGTGGGGTGCAGGTGGATGGAAGTGGATGTCTTTGGGAGGTGAACTTGGTAGGACTTGATGATGGAGTGAGTGCGTGTGCAACTGCTTCTGGTGTCCAGCTGCTGTAACTAGATGCATGGGGGTGCCTTTCTCCGAGATAAGGAGCCTGGAAAAGGACCAGTGTGGGAGGGAAGGTTGAGAGTGGGCTTTGTAGATGTAGTAGATAAATTTGTGACTGATTGATGAGCAAACCCTTTACCTGCTTTCGTCATTATCACTGCTGCCCCCTGTCAGAATTTGCACAAATACCAGACTTATTAGAATATAGTGGTTTGTTGTATTTTTTTTCTTTTGTCTGCGCCCTCAGCATGCAGAAATTCCTGGACCAGGGACCGAACCTGTGCCACAGCAGTGCCAGCGCCAGATCCTTATCTGCTGAGCTAGCAGGGAACTCCTAAACTATAGTGTTTTAAAATCCACACAAGCTGAGTGTGACCCAGCAGCTTTCTTGTGTTTCTCCTGAGTGTATATACGCACTGCACACACACATAGCTAAAACCTAGCATCAGTGTGGTACTGTGTTCTCAGAGTTGGGTGTGCGTGATCATCGGAGACGAAGGATCTCTGGTCCCTCCGCCACTGCTGAACCCCCACCTGTGGGGCCCGCGGGACTGGGTGCCTGTGCTGTTCCTTAGTTCCCCAGACTGTCCTGGTGCACCCCAGAGTTTGGGAGCTGATGATTTCACAGGAAAAGGGCAGTTTTTATATGGTCCTTTCTTCTGCTCCCCAGCCGTGCTGTGAGGCCCTCTGGGTGGGGTTGTTACTGGGTGGTTGTGAGCGGGGAAGCCCAGGGCCAAGGCCCCCTGGAGGATCACAGCCCAGCTCCTGCGCCATTGCTGGAATTTGGAACAGGCCGGGTGGGAAAAAGGAGATGGCTGGATGGGGCTCAGGCTCCAGAAGGACAAGGCCAGCTAAGACACTCCTTTGAACTTCTCTCTGCAGGGAGTCCAGTGGCAGAGCTTAATTTGGCAGTGACCTACAAGCATTCAAATTTTGGCTTCTTTTATTTTTAAAGGGGAAAAGGGGCCAGTATTCCCTATTAAATGGCAAAGAAAGAGATTCCATTCTTTTCTTTTTTCTTGTATCTTTCTACACTGGCCTCTCTTTACTTAATCATCTTAACATTGTGATTTGTAACAAAATTTTGATTAATTTTATTATTATTTACAGTTTGGGAAGGGAAAACAATACCACTATTAATGAATTAAAATAGTTCTTTAATTTTTTTTTTTCCTGCTTTTTAGGGTCCCACCAGCAGCATGTGGAGGTTCCCAGGCTAGGAGTCGAATCAGAGCTACAGCTGCCACCCTATGCCTCAGCAATGGAGGATCTTACACCGCAGCTCGCGGCCACAACAAGATCCTTAACCCACTGAGTGAGGCCAGGGATCAAACCTGCATCCTCACGTTTCCCAGTTGGGTTTGTTAACCACTGAGCCACAAAGGGAACTCTCCTTAATTTTTTTTTTTTTTTAGTCTTTGTGAATCTGACAGTTTGGAGATTTTTGGAATGATTCAGTATGCCTCTTTTTTAGAGTATTTAGACATTTCAGCTCTAATCTGAAGCAGCAAAATTTAGTCTTTTTTCAAAATCCGTGAATGCATTTTGAATTGTCCCTTTTATTTCTTTTCAGTAGTAGCTATGCTTGGGATTCTCCAACTATTTCAAGTAGTTTTTCATTTAAACTCTGTGTGCCTGCCCCTGCTAATTAAATGTGGAATCTGTGGAAGAGACTGGAGGATTGCATTATCGTCCTTCTAACGTAGTTACTTTCATGGCTTAAAGAATAAGGTCTTATTCCAGACTTCTGTAAATAGTGTTTGTTTGTTTGTTTGTTTAAGAAAGAAAACTCATTGTGCTATAATGCTAGAGACATGACTAAAATAAAATGCTTGGCTATATAATTACTGTACATAATTTTTCCAAATAAAAATGCAAAGAGCCATTAGAAGAATAGTGTTTTTTTGTTGTTGTTGTTTTTTTTTTTTTGTCTTTTTGCTATTTCTTTGGGCCGCTCCCTTGGCATATGGAGGTTCCCAGGCTAGGGGTCTAATCGGAGCTGTAGCCACCGGCCTACGCCAGAGCCACAGCAACGCAGGATCCACAGGATCCGAGCCGCATCTGCAACCTACACCACAGCTCACGGCAACGCCGGATCGTTAACCCACTGAACCCGCAACCTCATGGTTCCTAGTCGGACTCGTTAACCACTGCGCCACGACGGGAACTCCCAGAAGAATAGTTTTATAATTAAAGCAAGCCATTTAGCTCTGTGAACCTGTTTTGTCATCTATAAAATGGAAGTTTTAGAAAGTTTTTAAATGAAAAGGAGGTTACATAAAATAACCTGAAACAAAACTTATATCTATGAAATCCAAACAGTTTATCTTCAGATGCTGTAAGCTTTATTTCTTTTCCTTTTTGCCATTTAGCCGTTTCTAGGGCCGCTCCCGAGGCATATGGAGGTTCCCAGGCTAGGGGTCTAATCGGAGCTGTAGCTACCGGCCTGCACCACAGCCACAGCAACGCCAGATCCTTAACCCAGTGAGCGAGGCCAGAGATTGAACCCGCAACCTCATGGTTCCTAGTCGGATTTGTTGCCGCTGTGCCACGACGAGAGCTCCATTTTTAAATAATTTTTTTATAAGCTCTATTTCTTGTGTGTTTTACTTTCTTTGAAACATTTTACAAACTTCTCAGTATAACCTGTAGCTAAAACTAACCTGTAGCTATGAGTTGCTTAAACAAGGTAAAGTTCTTGTTTTAGATTAATAGATCTTCCAAGGGAAACAGCAATGAGAAATGTGTCAGTGATTTAATAAAAGCGAATGGTCTAACTTTATCTCCTTTTCATCCGCTGTGTATTCTAATTGTCAGAATTCCCTGTAGGTCACCTGTGGGTTCCTTCCTTATTTATTGAAGTCTTTTTATATTCCTGTGTGCTAGATGCCAGAACTATAAAAGTAAGAAAGAAAGGTTTTTGTCTGGAAGGGATTCTCAGTCTAGTAGGGAAGTCAGATATGTAAACAAACAATTGCAGTGCCGTAAATGTGGTAACAGAGATAACAGAAGCTCGGGTGCCCCGGAGAGCCAGGGAAGGCTTTCCAGCCTGTGAGATGCTTCAGGTGGGTGTTGAGGGATGCACAGGAGCTTGCCAGTGCCCAGAGGCAGGCGGCAGGCGGCAGCAGTGGTGGTCCCTTCTGTTTTCCATGCATTATGATTCGCATTCATTCTCCAGACCCTTTTTAATACCTATAAGTAAATGGCAGTCCTGTTCCAAAGGAAATGGAGAAATGCATTAACATAATAATTATCTTTTTAATCTTTGAGAAACAAACTTTAAAAGCAAAATGAAAAATTTCTGACCTTTTATTGATAAAGGAAGAAGAAGAAAAAGGAAGAAACTGCCATCAGCCACATCAGTCTTTGCTTTCCTTTCTGTTCAGTTGAAGTTACTTTCCACAACCTAATTTTCTATTTTTGCCTGAGAGAAGATCTGTTTAAAACTGTCTATACCAAAAAAGTTGTCATATCAGATCTTATAAATAAATGTCTTTATTTCAGGACAGAGTAGGGAAAGGCCACATCTGGCTGTGGCCTGTTTTTGTATGGGCTACCAGCTCGGACTGATTTTTGCCATAGGGTTTTTCCAAAAACAAAAAACAAAAACAAGTCCAGCAATAAGCAGCAGATGCCACCTATGGCCCACAAAGCCGAAAATATTTACTGCCTGTCCCTTTACTGAAACAATGTGCCAACCCCTGCTTTAGGATAAAAGTAATTATTGTTAAACCTTTGTTATAACCTTGTATATATTTAATGAATAAACTAATAACATTTGGAAGCGGATCCACAGCATTGGTTCTTTTTTAAAATTTTAAAAAATTTTTTATTTTTTGCCTTTTAGGGCCACACCTGTGACACATGGAAGTTCCCAGGCTAGGGGTCGAATCAGAGCTACAGCTACCACAACGCCAGATCTGAGCCACGTCTGCGACCTACCACAGCTCACAGCAATGCTGGAACCTTAAGCCACTGAGCGAGGCCAGGGATCAAACCTGTAACCTCACGGTTCCTAGTCGGATTTTTTTCTGCTGTGCCGCACTGGGAACTCCTATTCAAATTTTTTTTTCTCCAAGTCCAAGAATCTGTTTTGTTAGCTAGTATCCAGTGCATCACAGGCCTAAGCCTGGACTGTGGATGCTGTGACCAAGAACCAGGATGTTTTAAACAAAGCTGCTGTTGCAGAGGGTCTTGTTTCTGTAGAGAAAGTGGTAGCATCTTGTGTCACATTTGCTAAGCCATTGTGTGCCAGATTTCTGGCATATGCTAAAAGAAAGCATTTGGTACCTGATACTTGAGTTGGGAAGGGAGTATTATATCAATAAGTTGCTTTTTAAAAAATAGCTGGTAATTTAAAATTAACTTTGACCTACTGTTGTCTGTGTATGAATGTTGGAGTGTGGATGGCTTTGTAGTTCAAGCCCTGGTGGAGACGCTTCATCTAACATAGAGCCTCCCTCTGTCCAGCCCTTACCGCTTCGTGTACTCCAACCTGCTCTACCCCGTCAATGTTAGGACTTGTTTCTTTGCTTTTTATCTTTCCTGGCCACAAAGTGAGAAGCCAGGTGGTTTGCGTTGAGGGGAAAGCACCATTATTTGCTTCTTTTTTTTGCTTTTCAGGGTCACACCCATAGCACATGGAGGTTCCCAGGCTAGGGGTCTAATCGGAGCTGTAGCTGCCAGCCTACACCACGGCCACAGCCAGATCTGAGCCGTGTCTGTGACCTACACCACAGCTCACAGGCAACGCCGGATCCTTAACCCATTCAGCAAGGCCAGGGCTCAAACCCGAGTCCTCATAGATGCTAGTCAGGTTTGTTAACCACCAAGCCACTATGGCAACTCCTAGAAGAAACTTTAAAGTCTTGTTTTTTTGGGCAGATAAGTAGCAGGAAGGAGGATGACCAAGTAGGTAGACAGGCCTGCCTCTTCTCTTAGAGGGTGATCTGCTCGTGCCAGTGGCTCACCCTCCGGAGCCCTGCGTCCTCCTGGGAAACAAGAGCCCAGGACCTGCCTCTCACCGTGCCTGGCACTGTCTCTCTTCTCTGTCACCACAGAGGACGGAGCAAATGTGGCCCATTGCCCTTGTAACTACTGCGTTCTAATCTGATGACAAGCTTTTGTATCTCCTGATGGGTGTTTCCTCTCTTTTTCTTTTCCTTCTGACTTAGCCTAATAATGCAGTGGGTCTGCCCTCCCTTTTCACCGCGCATCCCTCCATAAAATCCTTGTCTTCATTTGACAAGCAGCGTGCGTGCTGTGTGCCAGGTTTTAGGTCCTGGGGTAACACTGGTGATTGAAAAGGACGAGACAAAGCTGATGGCAGGGTGGTGGGAGCCGAGGGCAGTCCTCCTGGCTTTGCCACGAGGTGCAGGTAGTTTCATTCTTTTCACTGTCTCTCTGTTATAGAAGGAGTTAAAACCGTTGGGCAGGGTGATATAGGAATGGGCAGAGAGTGAGGGTTTTTGTTTGGGTTTTGGTAGGTCACTCTTGATTTGGACAGTGAGCCAAGGTAATATTTCCCCCGGACCTATTTTCGCATGGGTTTGGTGATGAGTGTGTTGGCATTTGCCATACCCGCCCTGGATTCCTCCATCATTTCTCAAGCGAGTGGCTCATTGAAATGTATGCTTTTTGGAATAATAATTTGCCTATTGCATCATTATTGCATCTGTAGATTTTTTGTACATTAGGTCTTAGAAGGATATACAGTCTTGTTCCTTGCACTTTTAAAGAGGAAATTGAGTCATGGGTCACTTGGTAAAAGCTTAGAACATAACTTTAAAATTGGAACCACCTCTGTTTATGAAAGTATAGTATGTGTATTAGCATAGTATTCTTTTTTTTTTTTTTTTTTTTTTTGGTCTTTTAGCCTTTTCTAGGGCCGCTCCCGCGGCATATGGAGGTTCCCAGGCTAGGGGTCAAATCGGAGCCATAGCCACTGGTCTATACCACA
Source organism: Sus scrofa (assembly GCF_054392235.1). Lineage (NCBI taxonomy): Eukaryota > Metazoa > Chordata > Mammalia > Artiodactyla > Suidae > Sus > Sus scrofa. The sequence goes on from NC_139383.1 coordinate 8,442,001, forward strand.
GCCAGAGCAACTCGGGATCCGAGCCACGTCTGCAACCTACACCACAGCTCACGGCAACGCCGGATCCTTTAACCCACTGAGCAAGGCCAGGGATTGAACCCGCAACCTCATGGTTCCTAGTCGGATTTGTTAACCACTGCGCCACAACGGGAACTCCTAGCATCTTGTTAAGATGTTTCATTGCCTTGATTAAATAATTACGAGTGTTGCTTTTTGGGTGTTCATGTGTCTGCCTTCTGCTTCCATGATATACACTGCTGTTCGGGTGACACATTTAAGTGGGACTTAAATGAGATAGAGTGGAGAAAATTTCATGTTTATTAAGAAACTGGCCAAACAGAGCAGCTTGGAAATACAATGTGAAGATAAATCTGCAAAGGACGTTATATGATTTGATCCAATCAACTGTAAAAAGATAACCTCTGAGGCAATGGCAACAATTGAATATTGACTAAATACTAAGAGTTTCTAATGATGCTGGGTATGATGGTGGCATGGTGGTTTTTTATGTGTGTATGTATGTTGTATATATGCTTAAAATAGATTAAAGTCCATTGGGGCTACATAGTGAAAGTTGTACGAGTGAAACAATGTATCATGGTCTTAAGATGTGCCAGCAAAGAAATTGTTCCAACTATGGAAAGCATAGATTAGTCAGGAAGGCCAGAGGCTGGTGTGTGGGAGCTGGATGAGTGCATAGGTCTCCTTGCTCTCCTCTCTCTCCGGTGAGTGTTTCAGGTTTTCTAAGACAAAAAGGTGGTTTTAAAAAAGCACATTATGGAGTTCCTGTCGTGGCACAGTGGTTAACGAATCTGACTAGGAACCATGAGGTTGCAGGTTTGATCCTTGGCCTTGCTCAGTGGGTTAAGGATCCAGCATTGCCGTGAGCTGTGGTGTGGGTTGCAGACGCGGCTCGGATCCCGAGTTGCTCTGGCTGTGGTATAGACTGGTGGCTACAGCTCCGATCAGACCCCTAGCCTGGGAACCTCCATATTCCTCGAGAGCAGCCCAAGAAATCGCAAAAAGACAACAAAACAAAACAAAACACATTATGGGGGTGAAAGGGGTAGGTGCTGTCACTTTTTCAGATCAAATCCTTGAATCACTAGAGAGAACCCTTCCCCTGGGATCTGGGGACTCCTGCCCAGGGAGCAGTTCTCATGGGTCCCTGGAGTAGAAGCACATGCTATTTCTTAGACCTTTGCTGCTCTGATCACAGGAGCGGCTGACTTCATTCCACTTGGGCCGCCCACCCGCCGCACACCTTATATTGAAGGAGATCGCTAGGCAAGTTGCAGTCGACTTGGGAACGCACAGAACTGTTTGTTCCCAGCCAGTTCCACTGTGACTGTATTCCCACGATTTTCCCTTTTTTAGTGGGGGAGGGGTGCCTCACTAGAAACAGGTCATCATCTCAGTAGCGGCCTTGTCAGAGCTGAGCATTGGAGGTGCGCACACCAGAGTGGGGGCGCTACTTAGTGCGACTTTTTGCAGCTGGTTTAGGAGATAGGGGTGCCTGGGCGGGACTGTGAGGGTGGGAGGATTGCCCAGTGCAGGCTGGGTCTTCTTAACGCCCAATCAAGGAGTTGTGTACATAATTATAATCTCACTTCTCGTGTCATACTTGTGACAAAGTATAAATTGAAGAAGTCTTTTTTTTTTTTTTTTAACCTTTGTATAATTTCGGAAACACGGGGTAGTTTAAAAGCATGAGTTCCTTTTGGCGGGGGGGTCTTCTGTCCTTTTAGGGCCTCACCGGTAGCATATGGAGGTTCCCAGGCTAGGGGTCTGATTGGAGCTACAGCTGCCAGCTTGCACCAGAGCCGCAGCAACGCCAGATCCAAGCTGCATCTGCGACCTACAGCACAGCTCATGGCAACGCTGGATCCTTAACCCACCAAGTGAGGCCGGGGATCGAACCCGCAACTTCATGGTTCCTAGTCGGATTCGTTTCCACTGCACCATGATGGGAACCCCAAAAGCATGAAGCTGCTTATTCATGCAGCTTTTATTAGCTGGCTGATTAGTCTGGAATTTAAAAAAATGAAAACTCTTGGGGTCTTTACTCTTATTTTTGATACAGGCAAAATAAAGACTTCTTGGCCAAGTTCAAATACATTTTATCTAAGCTCCTCTATAGGAGAAAAGTTCTTTAACACACTCCCAGTGTAGGTGTCAGTTTAGCAATATTACAGCACATGGGATATTAACTAGGGGCAAAGATTTATTTCAGAAGTGGCATGAGATTTAAGTATGGCTTATTTTATACATCCTTCCCTAAAACAACAGGTCAGCAAAGGAATTGTGTTGTTTTCACGTTTTCATTCTTTCATCTAGGCTTTTCTCCCACCCGATTAGAAAACTCTTCACAGACTTGTAAATTTACAAAGAAAAATAGTGCATTCCAGGTGGTAACGACGTTTAGTCTATAGGCTCTTCATTTTGTATGTTTCATGAGCCTGGAGTTAAGAACCAGTGTAGCATATGTGATGGCCGTCTTGGCCCTGTCACTCACTGGTCTTTTATGGGATCCTAAGTTTGTGGATATAATTAACCTCACTGCCCAATCAGCTAAATTGGTGCTAAAGTGTATGTGCCACATCTCATAAAACTGAGATGACATGTTACAGAATCAAGACTTGACAAACTTAAAGTGACCGTGAATGAATTATTTTGCCTGCCTTGGGGTGAGGAGAGGAGAGAGGGTTATTGATGGGGTTTCTGGCAAGGAACAGTTTCTTTTGCAGAACGTAGCATTCTCAGATGATGTGTTTACCCCTCCTGTGGGGAGTGGTGTCCCAGTGTGCTCGTGGAAGTTCTCACGCAGGGCATCTGTCATTCCCAGTGTAGAAGTCAGCTCCTAGTTACACTCCCGAAAAAGGATCTGAAAACTCCACAGTCGGTAGGTACCAGGAGTATTATTATTACCTGCCATTAGCAGACAAGGAAATTCCCACCAGTGTCGCCTGCAGCACAGACTTGGAACTCGGTAAGAGTGGCTATCTTTTGGTTTGGCAGGTGCCTCTGTTTCCCGAAGCAGTGCCTTAGCTGCTCAGCGGCGGGGGGAGCCCCCCTCCCCACACAGACCCCTTTCACCCTGGTTTAAAGTGGAGGAGGAAATGGACTCTCATTTTAATGGCACTGTTCAGAAAGTTCCCTTCCAGCTCTGAGGTCACGATTTACAATGAGCTCAGACTGGACTGGTGTGTCCGCCTCTCGCCTTGTTAAGCAGCTGGGCTGACAGGAAGTGGGTCTCGGGGCAGGAAGTGGCGGGCCTCAGAGGCAGAAGGAGCGACTTAGAAAGACTTGGGATTTCATTTCATGTTTCTGAAATGATGGGATGGGTATCGGTGGGTCTGGGCTCGTCCTTCTTCTGTATGTGTATACTTGACATCGTTTTCACTGTGGAATTTGGTAATAGACATTTTTTTCAATTCAGAAGTTTAAAATCATTGATGTTGAAAGTTACAACTTTAGGAATAACATCCAAATAAAAATATTTTTGGTAGATAGGAAAATTGCATAAACTTTCTAGGCCTCAGTTTCTCAGCCTTTAAAAGACAGCAGTCAGACTTGGATACCTTTCCTCTTTTTTACCAAGCAGCCCTCATTTGGTTCCCATGAAACAGTTACCCTTCCGTCATCCTAGTTTAGTTGTTCTACTTAGAACATTTGCATTTATATAACATTAAAATATAACGTAGTTCCCTGGTGGCCTGGTAGTTAATGATTCGGCGTTGTCACTACTGTGGCATGGGTTCGATCTCTAGCCCGGGAACTTGCACATGCTTTGAGTGTGGGGAAAATAAATTATGGATATCTGAAACATAAAAGTTACTGGGAAGTTCCAAGACCCAGCTTTCATGTTTCACTCTGCCCTGTTACCGTCCATGGCATGCTAAGAATTTGGTTTTTGCATCGTAAGCTTAGCCTGAGGGAGGTGGAGGAGAGCAGTTTGGAAGAGGAGCTGCAGCGTGTAGTGTCGATTTTCATGACTGACTGTACGAGGTACCCTCAGTGCTCCTTGAAGTGATACTGAGGTCTCTGTACAATGAGGTAGGTGTGTTGGAGAATTAAAACGACTCTGGCTCGATGGTCAGTGTTGGAGAGTGAGACACAGGAACGAGGGAGGCTCTACTTCTGCAGAAGGGCGTGGGCGCAAGAGGGAAGACCCCTCTCTGTTTATCCCCGAGGCAGGTGGTGTCCCTGTCCCCTTCCCAGGGGTCAAGTTCGGGCACACCTTCTTCTCTGTTGGCTCATGTGAAACAAATTGTTACTGGGAGAAGAGGGGGCGGGTGGAGGAGGGTGTCTCGGAGGAAGCGGGAACAAAGTGGAGTCACCAAGACTTCCTTTGAAAGAAAAGCCTTGTTAATTCTCACAGGTGCCCCCCCTTCGGGGGGGTGTCCTGGCCTCCTGGAGACGTGAACGGAGACACTCTGGCAGATGGTTACTTGGTTTATAATAGAGTTGGGTTGGCTCATTTGACATTGAACTCTGTAGTAAGACCTATTTTTCATTAGTAATTACCACCTCAAAGGGCACTAATCAGCGGCTACCTTTTTACACCTCCATGGGGAGGGGTAGGAGAAGGGGCAGAATTGTTTGAATCCCAGAGGATAAAGGTCTAGCCTGAGCCACTCGATTGTGGTAGGTTAATTCGATTCCTTGATAGATTTTACCTACAGGGGATTTGGAGTCCTTTCCATTAACTGTCAGCATCAATCTGCACAAAGCAGAGCTTGACTTTTCTTCCTGCTGGAGAAAGGGGCCATCCTGGTGTGTGTGGACACTCGAGGCTGGGGAGCAGCTAACACAGGCCTCGCCCTTCCTTCTCGGGCGACTTTCTGTACTTGTCCCAGGAACAGCGCTCAGGCATGATTCCTAGGAAGGGAGGGACAACGAGAACCGCGGGCCAGCACTTTGGCCTCCGCAGGAGTGGTCACGAGTGGACTCTTGTCAGCCCTAACGCTGATGGTTTTATTATTCCTATTGCTAGGCAATAAAAGGCTGGTATGTTATCCTGATGTTGTACGATTATAAGACAGCGGTATTTGAAAAAGTCGTGTGTCTGTCCTCCTCATCTGTTTTGGTTGCTTTGTTGTGCTGTGGACAGAACGATGGTGCATGGGATTCTTACAGAGTTGCCTGGCAGCTTGTGTTCTCATTAATTCCTTAGACTTAGAAGATTTGTGGAGCTAGATGGCCCATTTTCTTTGGCATCTGAAAACGTTTCCTAAGCCTAGCAACCAAGCCAGTTTTTTCACCTTCATTCTGTTTCTTTAACCTTGAAAAAGAAGACAGTTGTAGTGATGTGATTGGGTGTGATTTAAACCTAGATCCAGAGGAGCTTAAAAGAAAGGATTAATAAAACTAACATAACATCCACGGGTGGTCACATTTGCCATAGGGTTATTTTAGTAGTAAGATGTCTTCATACTGCTATTCACACCTTCTTTAAAGCTCAGTAAACCTCAAGAAGCCTGGTGTTAAGAGCTAGCTCAGGCTTACACGTGTAGCTCTGGAATGCCTCGCTTTGTCCAGCTTGCCTTGCGGGCGTATGTGGACAGGTGGCTTCTGCTGGTGATGACAGTATTTTAGAAAGAGACCACTGCTTTTTCCCTCTTGACTGATGGCGGAGCTGGGCTTTGCCAGTAGAGAGAGTATCAGATTAATACGGACCTGACTCCATTTAATGAAACATTGTGGTATAAGAACCACAGTTCTCTTTTATGTGTCGTTGTACAATAACTTTTAATATTTTCACACGTTTTTTATTTTGACCTCTATCCTTAAAAGAATGGTGTGTACAACCAGGAGGTTTCTCAGCTGCACGCTTCTCACTCTCAGCTCGTTAGAGACTACAGCAATGCAAAATACCATCGCTGGATTTTTTTTTTTTTTTTTTTTTTTTTTTTTTGGTCTTTTCTTGAGCTGCTCCTACGGCATATGGAGCTTCCCAGGCTAGGGGTCTAATCGGAGCTGTAGCTGCCGGCCTACGCCAGAGCCACAGCAACGTGAGATCTGAGCCACACCTGCGACCTACACCACAGCTCACGGCAACGCCAGATCCTTAACCCCCTGAGCAAGGCCAGGGATCGAACCTGCAGCCTCGCGGTTCCTAGTCGGATTCGTTAACCACTGTGCCACGACGGGAACTCCACCGTCGCTGGATTTTTAATGGCAACTACTTTCACAGAATTTTGTTTCTATAAACAGTGTTCCTGGGAGCAGCATTATATATTTAAGACAAACATTCACTTTATATTATAGATGGAAACAAAGCTACTTTTAATATATTAGCCGTTATTGTGACAGCCTAAAAGGGGTTAGTGATATGGAGGGAGAAGAGCTAAAAAACAAAAATTCCACTCGCCTTTGGGGCTTTCCAACTTTGCCTTCTAAAGTGGCTGAATTCACAGGTCTGCATTTCTACCCTATGCCGATTAAGGTTTGCTGAGTTGATGATGTTTTACAGAGGGTGGTTATTCCTTAGCCAGCGTTTATAAATGACCGCTGTGTGTCCCGGCTAATGCTGTGATTTATTGAGTTGGAGTATTGTTCACAGAGACTGATTTTATCTCAAAGGTAAGGAGATGAGTCTCCAAAGAGAGTACCAAGATAGGGCCTCTGTGTTGAGATAGTTTCATTCAGAAAAACCCATGTTGGCGTGCCCCTGGTGGCGCGGTGGAAACGAATCTGACTAGGACCCTGAGGTTGTGGGTTCGATCCCTGGCCTCACTCAGTTGATTAAGGATCTAGCATTGCTGTGAGCTGTGGTGTAGGCTGGCAGCTGCAGCTCTGACTCGACCCCTAGCCTGTGAACCTCCATGTGCCACGGATGCTGCCCTAAAAAGACCAAAAAAAAAAAAAAAGCACCCCCCCCATGTCTGCGAGTCTGGGTCTGTGGCTGTGCTGTGACTGTACTCCGGTATTGACAGGAAGCCTAGTAAACTTTACTGTCACGTAAATGCATTCGTCTTGTCGGGAGGAGTCGTGGCTGTGTGTGTGTTGCCCCTGAGATTGGGGGCCTGGGTGTGGCCTCACTTGTGGGCTGTGGATGGATGGGCCCCTCAGAGCCTCCGGGGCTGGAAAGGTTTCGGCAGGTTTTCCAGGTGATTCCCGAGCGTGTTCAAGTCGGAGGAACACCAACGGCCTGGGGAGAAGAGTGTACGTGCTCCCTGCACGGCTGCCGAGGGACAGCAGGCTTCACAAAGCGGGTCTGGTGTCACTGTTTCCTTGTGCAGCTGTGGACAGGGCTCTGGAGGGGTCTCTCCCTCCAAGGATGCAGAGCACGAGGTAGAAGCATCCGGCTAACACTGCTGGGACCCAGCGCCCCGCACCATTGGAGTCGGCGCAAAACCGATGGCTCAGTTGCTGCTCAAAATAAATTTAGGGAGAGTACCTGACTCTTCCTTTGGAGGACTGGGAACTAGAGTCCCTGGTGCCCCCCCACCCCCACCCCCACCCCCCGGCTGGCTCCTCCTTTGGGAAGCGAAGGGGTCGACCAGAATTCCTCAGCATCTCGTGGCTGAAGCTGCCCGCGCCTTGGGGAGCCACTGAGTATGGGGTGGGGGAGTCCGTGTTTTCTACTGGGCTCTCAGCAGTTTCTTTGGCATCTGGTACCTTCTTCCTGAGAACACAGAAAATTTTCATTTACAACTGAAATGGAACCATAAACTTGAATTTTAGGGGTTTTTTTTAAATTAATTTTCATCTTTGTCCCTAAATTTTCTTCTTATCAGTTTGAATACCAAATTGACCATAGTCTAGTGCAAAGACTTGTTTCCCAGCTGTTTCGTATTTACAATCACTAAAGCAACACGGCAGATAATGAGACCTTCAACCCAAATGCTTGCCAGCGATGAAGGGATTGACAAACATGAACTATCCACAGTGGAATATTACCTGGCAGTCAAAAAGCAGTGGGGTGCTGATACACACTACAGCCTGGATAAGTATTGAAAACATGCTAAGTGACCAGAAGCAAGTTGCCAAAGACCATGTGTTCTATGATTCTGTTTACATGAAGTGTCCAGAGCAGGGAAATCTCCGGAGACAGACAGCAGACTCTTGGTCCCCAGGGCCAAGGAAGCAGTAATGGGATGACTGCTAATGGGCATGGCAGTTCTGTTTGGGGTGATGGAATGTCCTAAAATTAGGCAGTGGGATTGGTTGCATAACTCTGTAAAGTTGCCAAGAACCACTGAATTGCACGTTTTAAATGGGTGAATTTTATGGTATATAAGTTGCATTTCAACAAAGCTGTTGTAAAGAGTAAGGACTCAGTGATGAAAGTCCAAATACAATATTGTCGCAGCAGTTATTCGGTCAAGTGAATCAAAATAGCATCTGAGAAAGCTTTTATAATTTGTTTCAGCTGTGAGAATTTTTCCTCGTCACACTCTCCTGCTTTTCCTCCCCCATTTGCGGAGAAAGTTACTGTACTACTTCCTGTCTGAGCCTTTCTAAGTGTTTGAAAGGTCTTATCCAAATATTTGAAAGCTGTAGAAATTGCTGAAGTGGCACCTTGGGAAGAGGGCTGGAATGTCAGAAACACCACTGACATTTTCAGTGATTATGAAAGGTCAGGCTCTCAATGTAATCTTGGTGGTGCTTAGATAATTCTACTCAGACTAATTTTTGAGTAAATGCAGGTGTGATAATACAGGGATTAATCTGTTATCACTGAATCCACTGCCTGAAATTCAAACATTCAAATGTTACTATTTGAATTTCCCTTTCTGCTCTAAATGGTTTTACTGATTCTTGAGTACATAGGAAAATCACTGCAAACCTTTTATTTCCCCTGCTGCTAAAATTAAACCTGGTTGGTCTCTGATGACATAAATGGTTGCTTGTCTGTGAGTTTGTGGAAGGACTGGTCTTGAACTCTTCCTCCTGTCTTGGTCTTTAAAGTGGTTGAATTTATTCTGTTAAATGCGTGATTGGAGAGGGTATCTTAAGCCAAGTGTGAAGTATTTCAGGAGGAAGTAGACATTTCTCAAAGGAAAAAAATGCATAACTGGATGTATTTACCAAAACGAGGAAGGTAATGGGGGAGGTCATCTGACAGCCAGAACTCTGCCGTCTCGCGCGGGTTAGAAGTGAAATGCAGTCTTGTCAGCCGGGGTCTTTCCTGCCTCTCTCAGACTCTTGGCAGGCATTTAGATGCCGTTTTGAGAGAGTTAAACTGAGGAGCCTTAAAAGACTTGTTTTCCAAAGTATTCTGAAAAGTACTGGTCCTTTGGGATCGTCCATGGGAAAAAAATCTCTGCAGGCAGAACAATCTGGGAAACCTAGATTTAGGCACCAGCCTGGACGGGGCAGTTTGATTGAACACAGCAGAGGCTCTCAGAGCCTTTCAGTTAAAGAAAGAAAAGAAACAGAGCCTTAACCTACGTGACCTCAGCACACTGCTCTCCTCCCCGCCCCATCACCGCTTGGTCTCTCTTTTTAAATTCAGATAATTTTGCAGAAACTACTTGGCCACTGATTTGGACGATGTCGAAAAGCCACTCTGATAATTAAGTTACAGAATGTTGGGGCTCAAGATCCCTCACAGATAAGGTCATTTCCATTTTACCAGCGAGCAGGGAAGTTTGTCCTCCTTCAGACTTGGGGAGGGGGCGCTGCCATGGTCAGTGAGGAGGTCGGGGCCCTGGGGCGCCTCTGTGATTGCCCAGCTGCTTGAGGGGTGAGCCCGGGACAGGGATTTATTTCATCCTAATAGGGTGAGTTTATATTTTTAAAAAACAGATGGGGGCTTAACAGTTTTTACTCTTTTTTATTGGAAAATGCGATGTCAGTTGCGTTGGCGCTGCAGAACCGGAACTGTTGTGTGTCTGACCGGAGAGGTACAGCCCCCTCCTTGGAGACTGAAACGGGCGTGAGCTCTTCCTTTGACCATGAAAACAGTCGCCCTGCGGGCTCCTCATAGGGTCACGTCATTATTTTCTCCCGAATCACCCCCTTCCGTCTGCTCGTGGACGCCTCGTACCCTAAGGAGGAGCTTTCCCCCCTGTGCGCACAGCTGAGCGCTGAGTGCGGCTGGCATCTCACCTCGGACCTTGGACTTCAGCCCGAGCATTTCAGAGCTGGAAAGGACCGCGGGTCAGCCGGCCCGCACCCTCTCTTTGCAGAGCAGGGGTCCTCTGCCCCCAGGGGAAGGAAGTCCTCCGTGGGTCACTGCTCCAGGCCTCGGCTCCCAGGGGAGGCCCCCTGCTCCAGGGATCCGTGAACTTGGCCAAATCTCAAAGTCACTTGAGTGGCTTTAAAAAATACTGCTCTTGGGCTGAGGGCCCAGAAACTCAGGTGTTTGAAAGCTGCTCTGGGGCTCTGGTGGTTAGTCCCAATTGGGAGTGGCTGTGGTGTATGGCGTCTGAGTCGCCTATTTAAGTCCTAAGGGACAGCGCCCCCGGCTCCCCCAGGAGGCGCTGATGCTCTCAGAGGGCCTGCGCCCAGAAGGCGTGCACCGTGCCCACCAGTTGGGGCGGGCTGGGAACGGTAGAAAATGGAGCTGCTGTGGTTCTTCCACATGTAGTGTGGTGGTTTTGAGCTGAGCTAACCCATAAGAAGAAGAGCAAATAGAATTTTTAAGAGTCCTTAGCTAAGCAAGGCAGGTTTACTGGTTGAATCCTGATGCTAAATAATACACGCACTGTGTGGTCAGCTGGACTGGAGCAGAGATCTGTGAAACCCCAGGCGTTTATTCATGAGAAAGAACACGTGCATATGGTGTTTTCCTTAAGTTTAAGAAGGTCTACTGGCCATTTTCATTAGTTCTTGTTTTAGAAATAAAATGAAATTCATTGCTGTTTTTGTTTTTAGGCATTTGTCTTTGCATATACTTGCATATTCTAGTAATAGATGAGAAACTTACCTCTCTTACTGAAACAAAAACTAGGCTACTGTCAGAGTCGAAAAAAGATTTTTCTGCCAAATGTGGTCGGTGTGAAAAATACACAAATATCCAGTAGAACCTCATTTTTCTCAAGGGGTTCCAGCATCTTCAATACCAAGTTTTGTGTCCAAGATACATTAACTTATTCTAAAGTTTTGACCTGGTAGAGTAGCTGTGGAAAAACCTCGTTGTCGTTCACCGGTAGGGTGCTGACCTAACTTCCGCGTCTGTACTTGCTGATGAATTCCCGTGGCAGAGTGGAGTGTGCTTCTGTCTGGTTTCTTTTAGGTGCTAACATTCTATGTCTTCTTTTTTTTTTTGTCTTTTTAGGGCCGCACCCATGGCATGTGGAGGTTCCCAGGTTAGGGGTCTAATTGGAGCTGTAGCTGCTGGCCTACACCACAGCCACACCAGATCTGAGCCACGTCTGTGACCTACACCACAGCTCACGGCAACACCGGATCCTTAACCTACTGAGCAAGGCCAGGGATTGAACCGACAACCTCATGGTTCCTAGTCGGATTTGTTTTTGCTGCGCCATGAGGAAACACCGGTGCTAACATTTTAGAGCTCTGACTACAGCTTCCTGCCATGACCTCAAATAGAGGAGCCTCTGGAAAGGAGACATAAATGATTAAATTAGCATCTATACCAACCACATGATTCTTCACGTGTATGTAAGGGTGGGGGGCTGTGTGAGCAGAGTGAAACTTGTATCACCGCCCCCTCCAACAAACAGAATGTTAGAAAGGAGTGTTGTCCCCCCCCCTTTTTTCTTTTTACAGATGTAAATGCAAGTTCCCAGGCCAGGCATCAAAATCCAAGCCGCGTCTGTGACCTATGCAAACGCCACAGGTTGTGGGATCCTTAACCCACAGAGTGAAACCAGTGATCGAACCTGCATTCTCACAGAGATAACATCAGGTCCTTAACTGCTGAGCCACAGTGAGGGCTCTGGGTTTTAGTATTTTGACCAGCCTGGCATGATCACTGCCCCTTTGGGGTAGATTTTAAATGACTGACTGCATTCTGGGTGCATACCTACGCCACACACTACTCTGCGATCTTGCAGTCATCAGCAGGTACTGCCTTTGATAAAAGTGTGATCAGTAAAGATTGAAAACCATGCACTTTTCTCCAGCCTTTGCACGTGGTTTGGGTGTGTGGTCATATGTTTAAGCCCTGGACCTCCGAGGCGGCTTTTCATGGGACCATTCTCACGTTTGCTGTGCATAACCATAGAATCGCACTGGATTTTTGTGGCACCGTTGCAGACACAAGTGCTAGCTTTCATCCACGTTCACATGAAGTTCACTAAAAAACAGTTGATGACCAAGGAAACCTAACAGGAAAATAAAAAGAGTTGGGATTTAGACATAAGTCTTTAATGTGCCCAAACCCGATTTCTTTTAGAGCCCCTCGGTGAGTGAAGCAAAACATAAAGGTACATGGTCCTGTCATCTGAGGAAATGTTTCATTTTCAAACTTGTGGAAGTTTATGCCTCATTGTAGTACATTTGTGACATAATGTTTAAAAGAATCTTAATAGTCTTTCTAACCATGGTGCTGATTAAGGCAGTGTCGTGCTGTGGTCCTTAGTCGGGGCGGGAGTCTCTCCTTCCCCCGGAGGGGATATTTGTATGTGGGGGGGGGTGTTGGGGGGCCAGTCCTTTTAGATGACTGGGGACACCTTTGCTGAGTGGTGGACTCAGGGATGCTAAACATTCTGCAGCACTGAGCTAGTCTTGCCAGAATGAATCCTCTTGCTGCCCAGAACAGCAGTAGCGCCCCTGGTGACAAACACCAGCAGGGTGACAACTTGGCAAGTGACAAGCACGCCCCCTCCTGCAGGGCAGCCTGGCCGAGGACCATTAACAAGTTGTTCACTCATTGCTGCGATGGCACGGCTTCCCCCGCCTCGACCTTGGTCTCCAGACCAGCGAGCAGGCACTGTGTGAAACTCACGTATATTGATTCACAGTACCTTGATTTTTGTAATTTCAGGGAGTGTCTGAAAATGAAGGTTTTCGTGCCTCCCTAAGTCAGAACTGGGCACCGCCTTCCCGCCAGGGCTGGTGCTGTAGCCCACCTGCCTCCTGGTGCTGGTTCCAGTCTTGCTGGGGCCACAGCACTGGCAGAACTTACCCTGATTCCTGGGCTTGCAGGCTTCGTTCAAGGTCATACATGCACCAGACCGCCTGATCCGTGGATGCTGGAGCCCGGGGACGAGGCCGTGAGGGAGCAGACCAAGTGGAACTTGGCTCAGATTAAGCCCCTGTGATGGGAGGTGCAGTTTATTATCACTACGCTTCGTTTTAAGAAGTTCACTTTCTACGTACTGCTGGCTTGTTACATCCAACCTCAGTAAAAGTATTACCTTACTGGTTATTTCCTTTTTCAAAGCGTTGTGTGAACTTTGAGTCAAATAGGAACCTGATTCAGAATCTTAGTCGTTTTTTTCTAAATTCCTGTTAATGAGTTTGCAAAATGGTTAAAAATGGTGTGTTGATGACTTTCTTATGTCAATTATTAGCTTTGGTTTCAGGTGGTGGCATTTTTTTCTTGGTCCTCAACTTTAGCGTCGATTGAGACTTAGGAGTTAGTGCGAAATCTCCTGTGCATGAACCTCTGCTCTTCTGTATTAACCGGGGTGGTGGCATTCAGTACAGATCGTTGGGTGATCCCGTGATAGAGAAAGAAAAGCGTATCTAAGGCCCAACATCTGTCAGCCCCAACCCTGTACCTTAGCGTTGAGTGTGATACTCGTTGTGGGCTTGTGAGTGTAATTTGACTGCATTTGACTCGGGGGGCTGCTTTTGGCACCTCTGTTGTGCGTGCCCTTGGAGAGAGACGTGCTGTGTTGTATCTTTCGTGGCAGCCATTTTGTGGATTCTCTAAATTATTGCTGGCAGGAAAATGAAGACACTTAGGTCTTTGCATTTTTGAAGAGTCTAAAATGTGCCTAGTTTTGCTTCTCAGCCTCAGTTTTTTAATTTATAAGCTTGAGATGAAGGGGGGAGTTTTTTAAAATCTGAAAAATGCTGCCTCACTTCTCTGAGTGACAACCTTTAAGACATGCTGGATGTGTGGAAAAGTATTTACTGATCATCCCAGTTTTTGAGTGTTAGGAAAAAATGATTCATAAAAGATGAATTTTTGTTCAGCCAGGGCCTGACACAGGTTTAGAATTTACCACATGTTAGTTCTTACACCAGGAAGCTGAATAATGCAGGTAATCTATGTCCTCATTCCATGCACATCTTGAGGAAGAATTCAGAATCTCTATCCAGCTGTTCCAGTATTTCCCTTGAAAAATTGTGAGAAGCAAGCATTTCTTCGTATTGAGCATTGTGGTTGCTGCTGTTTTCCTTTGGGACAATGACGTAAAGTAGCTAGGTTATTTTTCATATGCTAGTAAATTCTGGGTTTTCTTGTGATAAATTTGAAAATTACCTTGAAATAAGTTGTGTTTTTTTTTTTTTTTTCTTAAAGCAGCAATGGTATGGTGACGTTAGAGACATTTTTAAGGCTCTCCCATCGTTTCCGCCTTGTGATCTCACTATCCTTTAAAATGCTTCCATTTTTGCATTCTACATCCATCTGTTGTCTAGAAAGATCTCACATGTTTGCCGTGATGGGTGTGTTAGCATTTTGCTTCTCTTGAAGCAATTTGCCATGTTTCTGCTCTCTTCGCACTTAACCGTTTCCAGTGCCTGCGCGGTACCCCATGCTCTTGGATGTGTCTGTACACGCTTCGCCTTTCCTCTAAGGCTGCCGTCCGCATTCCTTCTCGCTCCCCCCCCCCCACGCACTTGGTGTGGATGCTTGGAAGTGCCCCCCCACGCCTCACTTAGCTGTCCTGAGGGTGGTGTATGGGAAAATACGTTAACAGTTACCAGAGTATTTTTGTAGAAAAATAACAGACTTAATGTGAATCTGCTTTATTAAAACCATGAGAGCACACACTTGAATCCATACTGTGTGCACATATTTCATAGCTGGAGCTTTTCTGTGTATTTTGGGGTGTGGCCGGGGTAGTTTGTGGGGGTGTGCCGTGGCGTGGGTGTATGTGAGTGAGGGTGCTGCTCCGGGGGGTGCGTGTGGAGGGGCGTGAGAACAGGTGTGGAGGGGCGTGAGAACAGGTGTGGAGGAGGCACATCCTCTTGCCGTGTTCGCTGCTCAGGACCTTTGAGTTTGGGTGGAGGATTCGGGAGGTTATTGAAAGACCCCTGGGTTAAGTGCCATGTGTTTGGTTCTGTTTTCTAGATCAACGTCCGAGTTACCACCATGGATGCGGAGCTGGAGTTTGCCATCCAGCCAAACACAACAGGAAAACAGCTCTTTGATCAGGTCGGTCTCTGTGCGAGAGGATTCCCAGTTAGACAGCCGGTTTTGCAGCCTCTGAAAGCATTTGCGAAGCACATTTATGACCTGCTTTCCCGCTGTCTCCTGTCTGTGGAGGAGACGCTGCCCGCTTCTGCCGGCGGGACTCGCCCTGCGCAGACGTCGGGGGTGGCCCTGCGCGCGGCCCCGAGCAGGGGGGTGGGGGCGTCCTCGTCCCAGAGCACGACTGCATCGCTCCCACGGGGGTCGCCGCCATCCCCCGGTCCCCCAGCTGTTTCTTGCCACCTGGTTTGCAGACCGGGGTCCTGCGGAGGCCGGGCACCGCCCGTGGGCCTGAGTGGACGCGGCGGGCCAGGGCCGGCGCCCCTCCCTGCCCTCTCGGCAGCTGCAGCATCCATGTGCCCGCTCGGGTGTCTCGGGTGGCGGCCGACACCTTCCCTGTTGCTGGGCCACGGGGCACAGCCACGGGCCTGCCTGTGTCTTCCCACAAGCCGCCGCGGTGACCCGCAGAGCGCGAGTGAGGACAGCGCCCCCCACGAAGGCTGTGCTGACGGTTCTGTGCGACAGTTCCAGGCTCTGGGCGGAACCAGACCTCCCTTTCTGGGCTCTGGGGCCAAGGGCCCAGGCTAGCAGCAGGGCTGGCTGTGTGTTCACCAGCCACCAGGCCCAGAGGTGGCCTTCCCGGGGCCCAGCTCAGCGGCCAAGTGCTGTTCTGCATCCTGGCCCCACACATGAAAGGCGAGTGGGATCTGGGCCCATTTCGAAGCTCTGGGTGACTCGCCAGGGCCTGCTTGGCTCTTGGCTCATCCTTGAAGTGAGTGCCCAGCAGGCCAACCCCAGAAAGGGCCTGGGTTCAAGGCCTCCGCTCTCACGGTGCCATCATTTTGAGGTCCCTCCCTGGCCGAGCCTCAGTCACTGTGCTGGGCAGGGCTGGCCTTGGGCTGAAAATGCTGCAGCTTTCTCCTGAAGGTAGCCCTGCGGTGGGTGAAGGGCAGCCAGTGGGGGCGGCTCTGCCTGCAGCCCAGGGGGCCTGGCCTCTGATGCAGTTGGTGAAGCGGAGGCGCGGCTTGCTGTGAGGATGGCTCTGCAGCCTCTGGCCTCCATCTGGCAGATTTTTGCACAAGTCACTTTTCAGGGATTGTGTGCACAGGCTGGTGACAGCGTTGGCAGTGTGCACGGCGCAAGGTGTGAATGCCATTGTCTCTTAGGAGATCCTCGTCCCCGCTACTTGGGGGCCCTTGGTGGGGTAGAGAGTACAAGGCTTGTCCTGGTGCCTTGAACACGTGTCCCTGCATCTCAGTTCCCCAGACCTTCTCGTAACCGCATGCTTATGCACTGAGCTGCGTCCTTCTCGTGGTTCCCTCAGCTTCGTGCTCGGGTACCACGTTGACAGAATGCCTCATGTGCCTAAATGCTGAATAATTGTATCTAGTTTGGTGTTTGTGTTGGTTTCAGGCCAGGTATTTTGGCCCGTAGCGTGGAGTAGCTAGTAGCATGGAGTTGTGGATAAACAGGTACGAGTGGACCCTGAACTCGGTCACTTGCAGATTACTTTAAGAATGTCAAATGCATAAATCTATTCGGTGTGCCAAGTTTTGATAAACTCTGGGTCCAGATTATCCTGAAGCTCATCAGCCTCTCATCAGCTGTCCTGCTCCCGCACTGAATTCCTGTTCTCACCCCGGAAGGCCAAGTCCCCGGCATCAGTCCTAAAGGAGAAAAAGCAGGGCCAGGCCTTGCTGTAGCCATTATTCCCAAGTCCTCCCAAGTCCCAGCCACTTTGGCGACAGGTAACGAGGTTTCGCTACCAGCTGGGTTAAGAGGGATGGACAGAAAGATGCTGGGTCCCTCTGTCCTTCCTCTCACTCTCTGGACCTGGATCACGACATCTCTGATGGACGCAGTGTTTGAATTGTTTCGATGTCGTGTATTCTGTTGAGAAAGACCCTAAATCTGAGGAGCCAAGCCTGGAGCAGACCTGGAATGTGATTTGGTCCATGTGTTAAAACTAGGGACGTGGGGGCTCAGCAGCAATGGGATTGCCTGGGGCTGCACAGCTGGCTGGGCCGAAGCAGCCCCAGCCCGTTCTGCTTCCCTTCCTCCGAGGTGCACCTGACGTGGGATGTTCCTACCCCCGCCCGCATGGGGGAGCGGGGCGGGTGCCCATCGGTGTGCCCTTCGCCAGGGGCCTGTGTCCTCCGGACGCTTCTTAGGGGCTGCGGGCTACGCTGCCTTCCTTCCTCCCCGGGTGGCTCCAGCTGTTGCCCTCCTGGGTCTCCGAAGCTCATCATGGCCCACACTGCCAGGCACTAGAATGTGGTCCTTCAGTGAACTAGATTGACAGAGGCCTGGAAGGTAGGTTAGTCTGCCTCCCTCCCAGCCCCCGTGTTACTCCAGCCTCCTCTGCGGTAACTGTCCCCCAGCCCTGTCAGCACCATCGCTTGGTCTGTGACTAGGTTCTTTCTAGTCCAGGGCTCTGACTTGACGGGGACCAGGGGCTCACAGCCAGGTGGGTTCCAGGCGGAGCCCTGAGGCTTTCCTGCAGCTGAAGCTCCTGGGGGGTGGGAAAGGCCTTCCTGCTAGGACTCTGCCCAGTTTCCATCATCAGAAAGTAGTATTTCCGGAGTTCCCGTCGTGGCGCAGTGGTTAACGAATCCGACTAGGAACCATGAGGTTGCGGGTTCGGTCCCTGCACTTGCTCAGTGGGTTAACGATCTGGCGTTGCCGTGAGCTGTGGTGTAGGTTACACACGCGGCTCGGATCCCGAGTTGCTCTGGCTGTGGTATAGACTGGTGGCTACGGCTCTGATTGGACCCCTAGCCTGGGAATCTCCTTATGCCGCGGGAGCGGCCCAAGAAATAGCAAAAAGACAAAAAAAAAAAAAAAAAAAAAAAAGGTAGTATTTCCCAGCTGTTGCTTGAGATTGCGTTCGGTGGACACATCCCTGAACCTGCCAAACACCAGTGGGGCCGAGACGCCTGTGCAGATTCGGCTTCTGGCTTCCGTGTTTTTTGTGTAGCCGCTTTAGGTTAAGGTCAGAACATTGGAGGGAACATGTGGTGTGTTTTTCTAGGAAAGCTGGGTTTCCCTGTAGCCGGGGCTGGCAGGTTGGTTTTGGAACGGACCGAAGGAAGGAAAGTTGTTTGACTCCGTCGTGGTGTTTGGGGGGAGCTGTAGGGGTAGAAGTGGGGCCTTGAAACACGGTGAGGTCAGTTGTCCTGGAAGTTGAGTGCGACTCATGCCAGGGACGCAGCCCGTCAGGGCGCCCAGGGTCAGCCCCTGGCTCCAGCGTCTGATCTGCCCTTTGAGGGGGTGGAGAAGGGAATCTGAAGGTGGGGCGCTGGTCTGACAGGGTGGGGAGAGAAGTCCAGGGGACGGGGAGTCTTTTCCTACCGCTTAGGTCCAGGCCAGGGCCCAGCGGGGCAGATGGAGCGGAAACTAGATCGGAGAGACGGATGGCGGCATCTGTTCGCGGAGTTGTGCCGCACAACCTTGAAACAACCCCAAGGGGGAGGCAGGGCGGGTTTCATATCCAAGTTGAGATGGAGGTTTGTGGGGAATAAATTAGCAGGGCCGGGCATAGAACACCTGGTTCTGAGTCAGCGTCTTTGCACATGTTACCATGAAAACCAGGCATGGGGCCTCACATCTTCAGCTGTGGGAGGAAGCCCTGGTGAGAGTCCCAGTGCCCTTTCTGGAGTGAGTAGAGGGAGCGGCTGCCCATGGCCTGTGATAAACAGACTCCCTGGGCCCCCAGCCAGTGAGGAGACAGGTTCAGGGCAGGGTCTGTTTGGTGGTTCAGATTTTATTTTAAATAACTGCCCCAGGATGCCTGATCTGTCACTTCTAGTGTATTCAGTCCTCTTTTCCTCGAAATATGGTAAAAGCCACATATTTGAAGGATGGTAACCACCTTTTTAAAGGCTTAACATTAGGTGTCATGGAATTTAACTACTTAACACTATTCAGCAAAGTCCTGGGACTCAGTTTTGATGATACTCAGCAAGTAGCCATAGCAAGTTGCAACCTACACCACAGCTCATGGCAGCACCTGCTCCTTAACCCCCTAAGCGAGGACAGGAATCGAACCCACAACCTCATGGTTCCTAGTTGGATTTGTTTCCGCTGAGCCACTACGGGGTTGCTTTTCTGCTTCAAGACACAAGAATAACCCACTCGGGGCTCTCGTTGTAATGGGAGACTTTCCTAGCCCTGTAGAGAATTTTAAAGTGCAAATTCTCACTCGGTCCCAGGGCTGAATTCTACCTTCCTGTATCAGAATTTCGCATTTCTTGATGTGGGAAGAATGCCAGCCCCCTTGATACTTGCGAAGCTGACTGCTCCCCCTCCTCCAAAAGTGAGCCCTCTCTGCCTCCCCCTTCCTCGCCACGTTCCTGGCCAAGCAGAGCCGGGGCCGGCTGCCTGAGGCGCAGACAGGCAGCCAGAGGAGGCACGCCTTTCCCTTTGCTTCACAGTGCTAACTTTCAACCCCCTTTTCACATGGGTGCCCAACAGGTGACAGTCACACCTGTGACACCCACTTTCACTGGTATACCTGGGTGTGTCCCATTCTGTGACTCACCTGGCTGTCTTTACTCAGGAAAGCACAACGGAGTCCGAGGAGTAGGGGTGAGATTTTGTAAGATTTAGCATTAACCCCGAGTCTGCTCAAATGTATGCCAAACGTAAATGGTTTATGCTTCGGGGTAATAGCTTCAGCTAGTTGCAGACAGTGTCAGGCAGGCCTGCCTGGTGCCACCAAGCAGGTGCCACCCTCACTCCCTTGGCAGCTCTGTGGCACTATGTGATTGCGGCCGCTGAGGCCGCTGCCCTTCCAGAGGGTTCCTCGTGACGGTTTCGGGCCCTCTCTTTCACACAGGTGGTAAAGACTATCGGCCTTCGGGAAGTGTGGTACTTTGGCCTCCAGTATGTGGATAACAAAGGATTTCCTACCTGGTTGAAACTTGATAAAAAGGTAAGTCAGAGTTAACTATGTCCAGCTATTAATTAGGTTTGGTCTACTCTGTTGACAGTGAAACTCTGTCTTTTGTTTTTTGTTCCTTTCTATTTGTGTAAAAGTTTTTATAGACAGAAAGGTTGCAGGTTTCCAGCAAGTGGGGATGGTGGGTGGAAATTAGATCCTGGTATTTCTCCTTACTGCTCCCTTGTTGGAGCATATGATGCTTAATTGCTTAGCGTTTGGTTTGGTTTGGTTTTGTTTTTCCAGTGAGATTGTTAATCTTATAAACCATGAATCATCCACTGTTTTGTAAGGAACTGTTGTTGCTTTGTTTGAACCTGTGATAGATTCTCTTCCAACCCTAAAGACTGGATAATTCCCCTAACAACTGGGAGGAAAAGCAGTAAGCCGCCTGTGTTTTCTCCAGACAGTTTCTCCCTTGTCCCAGCCCTGGCTTTCCTCCCACGTTCTGTACACCTCAGGGGGCCGAGAAGGGGCTCCATGGTCTGGGGCTAGACTGGCCGTGTGGACAGAAGCCAGCTGCTTCACGGGTCTCTCAGGCAGTTGTCCTTGGAATGGATGGCATTGCCACCAGAAAACCTGGGCTGGACTGGGCTGGTGGCCTGGCGGGTCGCTGAATGTGGCTAGAGTCCAGCCAAGAGCGAGACTATAATAGGACTCTCACTGGCCTGTTCCTGTCTTCTGTGCTAAAAAGGTGACTTTCAGAATAAGTGTAATCTTCTGAAAACCGGCCCAAAGGATCTTTTTGAGGCAGTGGTTAAGCCCTCACGCCGCGAGGGCCAGTCTGTCTTGGGAGCTGGCAGCGAGAGTGTGGCTTCTGCTCTGCTGTGCAGGTGTCCGCCCAGGAGGTCAGAAAGGAGAACCCTCTCCAGTTCAAGTTCCGGGCCAGGTTCTACCCCGAAGACGTGTCTGAGGAGCTCATCCAGGACATCACTCAGAAGCTTTTCTTCCTGCAAGTGAAGGACGGGATTCTCAGCGACGAGATCTACTGCCCGCCCGAGACCGCGGTGCTCCTGGGCTCCTACGCCGTGCAGGCCAAGTTCGGAGACTACAACAAAGAGCTGCACAAGTCCGGCTACCTCGGCTCTGAGCGGCTCATCCCCCAGAGGTGAGCAGGTGGCCTGCGGCAGCGTCTCCAGGCCCTCTGAGCCCCCACAGCGGGGTCTGCGGTGGAGAGACCTGGCAGGGGAGTGGACCTCCCCCTAGGAACTGAAGATGCTGTAGCCTCACCACCTTCCCGCTCCCTGGTGACCGACAGAAAGGCCCCTGTTAAATCTGTTTTTGTTTACTAGTGGTCACATCAGGTATACCTTTTGGTGAAAGAGGCCACTTAGGGTACCCTTTCACACGTTTCCAGTGGGAGTTCCCTGGTGGCCTAGCAGTGACGGACCCGGCATCGTCACTGCTGTGGCTTGGGTTCAGTCTCTGCTGGGTTTCTTCCGCGTGCTGTGGCACAGCCACACACACACATTTTTTTTCCCAACAAGATTGGGTTTGTCTCACTCCAGGTTCTCAATTGTCCAGGTTGTTAATTGTCATACATAGAAATGCTGCATGTTAGCAAGTAGGTGGGGTTTTTAAAAAAAAAAAAAAGTCAAGGTTTGCGTGATGGTTGGGCAGTGGCCGGTCGCTGGCCTCTCCCGGACCTCCGGATGACCGCCCGGGCCCTCTTCCTCTGCCATCCAGAGTCATGGACCAGCACAAGCTCACCAGGGACCAGTGGGAGGACCGGATCCAGGTGTGGCACGCCGAGCACCGCGGGATGCTCAAGTGAGTGCCGGCCGGCCGGGCGGGCAGGGAACGAGCTGCAGGGAGGTTTCTTCTGAGCAAAGCTAGGTGTCTCTGCAGGGCCAGAAGCCTTTAGTCGGTGCCTTCAGGCCTAAAGGCTTCTCCCCTCCTTGTCTCAGGGGAAAGGGGCTTCTTCCTTAGTCAAGGGAGCAGGAACCTTGTCCACAAGCCATCAGTGACCTTCTCTTTCCTCTCACATGGGTGCTGATTGTTTGTTTGTTGTCTGGAAGGTGGTTGCCTTCAAAAGAGCATAAATGTAAAAAAAAAAAATCGATCCCAACTGCAAACCACTTGCTCTTAGAGAGGCCAGTGCAGCGTGAGAGGGCAAGTGGACGCCTGGCCAGCGGTGCTGCAGGGCCTCCGGGGACTTGGTGTCCTGAGAATTTCCTGTCTGACCTGAGCATCTTTAGGGGAGGGGTGGCCCCTTGCAAGTGAGACACCTGGCAGGCTCCTGCCACCCCATGAGAGGGGAGGGGAGGGGAGGGGCTGGGGGCGGGGAGAGACGGGCACGGGCCAGCTCTGTTCCCCCCTGAGGTGGGAAGTACGTCAGTGGTCAGTGTCCAGGACGGCTGGGGGACCCCTGGGGACACCGGCTGTCAGCCACACCTCTGAGCTCCTGGCGGCGCGTTAACGATCGCTCGGGTGTTTGCTCCCCAGAGACAGCGCCATGTTGGAGTATCTGAAGATTGCCCAGGACCTGGAAATGTATGGAATCAACTACTTTGAGATAAAAAATAAGAAAGGAACAGACCTTTGGCTTGGAGTTGATGCTCTCGGACTGAATATTTATGAGAAAGACGATAAGTGAGTTGAATTGGTATCATCTTTAGTTGGTTGGTGGGGTGTGGAGCCTGGCGACCATGAGAATACGGCAGTTAAGCACGTGGGTTACGTTTGAAGTGTTTATCTAGCAACTTACTGGCCCAGTGTCTGACTCAGGCTTTGCCTAAGGCCTGGCCGCGGTGATGTGGCCTTGCCGGGGGGACTTGGTTCAGAGGTAGGTGCCTTTCCTCTCCTGTCCTCCCTCCTGCTGACTGCCCCGTGTAGCCCGTGCTGCGGGGCCCCACCGCATCTGGAGCTTGAGGAGAAGGCAGAACGAGAGCTGCAGGAGGGCACCCCGGCTACCACCCAGGCAGTGCCGGCGGCTCGATGCTCCAGCCGAGAGTCGTTACGGTGCCGTCAGAGGCCTGAAGAGTCGGCCAGCGGTGGCTTCTGTGTAAGACAGTTGAGCTAAATCCTCAAACCTGTGGGAAGGAGCCAGTTGCCTCACATTGGTCCTATGTCTGTCGAGTGAGGTCTGCTGCCGTGCAAGCAAGCTGGCTGGGAGCCCGCGAGGGAGCCGGCCTCCCTGGGCCACCATGGCCCATCCCTGTGGGTACAGACTGCACAGAATGCCTGCCTTCTGCCAGGGGGCTAGATACCCAGGAAGCAGTTGTGATTCAGCGAGGCCAAGTCTTCATGGTGGTTCACCTGCCTTTCCCACCTGCGTCTCGGCTGCCCCAGCCCCCCCTCCACATGCATGAGGGGAGCAGAGTTGCTTTTGACAAATGATACCGTGTAAGAATCCACCTGTAATCCCAGCCCTGTCTATTCTTGCCAGAGCCCAAAGTACAGGTGCCTTTCGCAGGGTGTGAGTCAGGAACAGGGGGTGGTTCCTGTGTCCCCTGTTCCCGGTGCCCACTGAGCACCTGGAGTGGTGGAGTCACCCCTCTCCTGGAAGGCAGGGTGCTAGGCGGTTACACTTCGACCACGATGTGCTTCTCAAGGATCCCGGGTGCACTGGACTCAGTGCTGGAGACACACAAACAGTCCGGCTAAGCCAGGGACCTGGGGGCCTGAGCTGGAGGATGGTGGCTGGTCAGCAGGGCCACCAGGGAGCGGTATAGTCGGGACACCACGGCCCCTGGGCATATACATGGGAAACTGCCTGTCTTTGAGCTTGTTTCTTTGAGCAGATTTTGTAACAGCCGTGGCCAAGGCCGTCTGAACAGGTTTTTCAGGCTGCCCTAAGAACTTGCTGAGGTCTGCTTGTAACCACCCCCAGCCCTCGCTTCTGCAAGTGAACATGTGAGCAGCTCAGCTCCTTCAGTCCTGCCTCTGCTCTCCTCCCATCCCCAGCTTAGCCCTGAACCAGGCATCTGCGCTCAGGATCTTCTCCCCAGAGGTTTAGACACCGGGCAGGGATGGCAGGCTCCCGATCCTGCAGGCAAAACACTCAAGCCTTGGTCAATCAGTAGCCCAGGTGCTTCTCCTTTTAAGCAAATATTGACAACTTGGTTACCAGGATAAGCAGGAGGTGGTGGCTCAGGTCAGAGGAATGCTGCCACAACCCTTCACTGTGCTGACGTGTTGAAGGATGTGCCGTAGCAGTGGGGGTAAGCGGGGAGAAGTGCGGGGAGTCTGAGCGGGTCCTGGGCGATGGGAGACCTAGGCAGATAAATAGCTGTCTCCATTTTAGGGTTAAATATGCTCTGGTTTGGTTAAGTCTCTTGGGGCCCCTTTTCAGTCTGTGTGTAGCAGCTCAGTGGGAACACAGAGGACAGAAGCATTTGTCTTTTTTTTCCTATAAACCCCTCCGTCTGAAGAGGAGATAAGGGGAGAAGGGGAGGCAGGCAGCCTGGGACTCAGGAGGCTGAGATGAGCTCCCCGGCATCCTCCGACCCCAAACAAAACATACCTGCCCAGGTTCTCAGGCCTCTGCAAGCACTCTTCCTCCCACTTCACCCTCGGAGAGCTCCCTCCTCTCGTTCCTGTGCAGGCAGGTTTCTGACTGAGCTGTGGGCCCAGGGCCCCGGCGGGGAGGATGCTGGAAAGGACTGCAGACAAGGAGAAGAGACGTGGGCCGGGTGCCTTTGCCCTTAAATTCCCCATTCTCATCGTGGTGTCTCTTATTAGTGTCAGCAGCCAGGTTTCTGCCATTTAAATACATTCTCTTCATCTTTGGGGAGGCAGGGCTGGTGGCTCACGTGTATCTCAGGAGGGCAAAGAGCAGGTCTGTTGGGTGGTGTGAGTTTTGTTTCACCAAACATTCCAGGATCACATCGTCCGCCCATCTCTCCTGTCTGCCTTTGGTACCCGACTCGAAGACAGCAGACAGCACATCTTGAACGACTTAGTTGCCTTCAGAAGTTTGCTGCTGCGAGGACTCTGGTCAGACCACCTCTAGGAAGAAGTTGAAAACCCCCCCTTAGATGGGCGGAGGGGAGAGTTTGGACGCCTGTTTAGACAAGGGGTGGAAGGGCCCGAGGAGAGGCCGTGCCCCTTTAAGTGCGGCGGGGCTACGAGGCTGAGAAGGGCAAGTGGGAGGGTGTCCTGCCTGCAGGGCTGCCTGCATGGTAGCCCCCCCCCCCCCCACCGCCTCCCAGGACAAGCCCTGTCTGATTCACTGCTGCTGGAAAGTGCGGGCGGAGCTGCCCCTGACCCCCGGGGGAGCCAGACGAATTGGCTGTTCCCCTGGGCTGTGAAGGGCGGACGTGATCGGCAGCCCTCCTCACCGCAGGCCTCTAAACTCCTAATGAAAATTTTCAAAAAGCCTGTAAATGGAAAAAACACTTTTATAGTGAATTCCATGTGCCCAGAACCAAGATTCTACCATAGCATTTAACCAGTTGCTCTGTCACACCTCCCCGCTTCCACATGTCACTGTACCCTTGGTCCCCTTGACACATTTTAAAGTAAATTGCAGGCTCCTGTATACCTTTCCCCTAAACGTACAGAGCTCAGTATGCTTTGCTTTGCTTTTGATGTAAAATTTAAATATAAATGAACGCACAGTTTTTGAGTGTTCCTTTGCTGAGCAAATACATACGCCTGTGAAAACCAAACTCCTGTCAAGGTGTAGAACAGTGTGGCCACCCCGCATATTTTGAATTTATTTATTTTTCTTTTAGCCACACTCAGACAGCATGTGGAAGTTCCCAGGTCAGGAATCAAACCTGTGGCACAGCTGCAGCAACACTTGACTCCTTAACACCTGCACCATAAGGGAACTTCCTGAATTTAAATTTTTTTTCATTTTGGAACAAAAAGTCATTTCAGACTTGTAAGAGTTTCCAAAAATAGGAAGTACAAAGAATTCCCACGTGCCCTGCACCAGCTTTCCCGGATGAACGCAGTCCAGGTGTGGAATCCGGCTGCTCTCCTGATTCAGCGCTGTTAGCAGTGCGGAGGCCATGTTCCCATTTCATTACTTGTCCACTGATGCTCTTCTTCGGCCCCAGGTTCTGCCCAGAATCCACCTATGTTTGGTCGTCGCGCCTCCCAGTCTCCTTCCGTCCGGGTCAGTCCTACGGTCTGTCGTGACTTGGACATTTATGGAGAGTACTGGCCTTTGGCTCTTGAGAAAATCCCTCCGCCCGTTGATACTTTCCCATGAAACAGTTTGAGGTTTGCACTTTTTCCAAGAAACCACAGGTGCTCTTGTGCCCTCCTGGGTGACAAGTGCTGTCAGCGTGTCTTACTTCTGGTGGCGGCAACTTTGGCCTCAGGTCAAGGTGGTGCCTGCCAACTTATTGCCCTCCTCGTTAATCCCCAGTCTATTTCGGGGAGAGCCTGAAACCGTGTAAACGTCCTGTTCCTCATACTTTCATCTGTTAATTCTACAGCCATTGATAAAATGGGCATGAAAGGGTTATTACTGTGGTAGTTGAGAAATGCTGTTTTTAAAAATTACTCCTTGTACATATATTAATGGGATTCTGCTCTAAGGAGCCAATTTCTCTTTTCCATGTGTTGTTTACTTATATTAATATGGACTCAGGGATGATGTGTTTTCGTCTATGGGCCATAACCTGTAATGTTATTTTGTTGCTCAGATGGTTCAGGATTTGCTTTTCAGAGCCCCTTTGAGTTGGCTTCTGTCTCCTCTTGACACGACCCCATTATTTCCCAAGCGCTTCTTACTTTCTGGCACCATCCAGACCCTGCTGTAGCCCTGGCATCGCTATTTTTCCAAAGAGCTTGGATCTCTTTCAATTTGGGAATTACACTTTAAAAATGTATACCTAAGGACAGACTTCTGAGTCCTTTAGAAATCTTCTCTGTGAGTCCTTCTCTGTTTGTGAACTCAGAAGGAAAAAAAAAAAAAGAAATCCTTATAGATTGTAATTTTCCAACTCTGGTCAAGAATTAAAGTTCTTTAATTCAGAAGTAAGTCATAATTTTCATGTACAGTCATCATTTTTTGATGTTCCAGTCATGCTTATAGAGGCTAGTAAATTGTCCTGTGAGGTTTCAGAGAAAAGACAAACGTTGCAGGTGCAGTGAAAGAGGAAGCTGGAGGCCGTGGTGATGGGACACCCAGCCCTTGAGAGGAGGACGCCCGTCTAGCCTGAAGGTCCAGGTTCTCTAGGATCAGAATCTGCTCTGAGAGACTTGTATAAAACCAGGAGCCAGAGCAGATCCTTGCCTCTCTAAGAGTTTGGGATGTTGGGACTCTGGCCTGCAGTGCTGACTGTATGGCTGGGGATTGAGCAGTGGCAGCGTGGTTCCTGGCTGCTCTGCTGTCACCAGCATATTGGTCTTGTGTTTTGGAGGAAGGTATTCAGAAGCATCAGATGCCTCACCAGTGTTTCTTTTATGGCCTTTCTATGAAGGACAAGGACAGAGGTGGATGTCCATGGCAGGACCAGTTGGTTTCCTGAGTTCCTTTCCAGTGTTCAGAGGCCCATAACAAGATTACCTCTTTAAAAGTTTGTGGCTGTGTGTATGTATATAATTTCTATATCCCATGTCTGATAAAATAACTGAGTGAACCCCATGCTTTGTTGTTGGTGGTGGTGGTGGTCTTTTTGCCTTTTTCTGGGGCCCCTCCCGCGTCATATGGAGGTTCCCAGGCTAGGGGTCTAATCGGAGGTACAGCTGCCAGCCTACGCCAGAGCCACAGCAATGCGGGATCCGAGCTGTGTCTGCAACCTACACCACAGCTCACGGCAGCACCGGATCCTTGACCCACTGAGCAAGGCCAGGGATCGAACTTGGAACCTCATGGTTCCTAGTCGGATTCGCTAACCACTGAGCCACGACGGGAACTCCCCCACGCATCCTTTTTTGAAGCATGTTAGCCAGATGTAATTCAGTGGGCATTGGTGATCCTATTAAAATAAAGCTGAGAAAAGACGTATACCAAAAAGTCGGACACGTAAAACCACAGCCTGCCCAGTGCCCTGACTACTGGGGCCCAGAAGAGCCATCTATCAGGCTTAGTGCCCTCTCCTGGCCTCCAGAGGCCACCTCCACTGCCTTGACTTAGTTTATGTTGTCATAGCAAGACAACATAAACTAAGTCATTGCACAGTGGTTTTTCCTTAAACGCGTTGGTCGGCTGCTCCCCACCCTGCCCTTTTCTAAATTGAAAGTTTTTGTGGCTCATGGGCAAAGACTCTTTGATGGCAGCATCATTAGAGGGCGGCTTGAGGATGTGTCATTACTTCTGGAGCGGCATCCAGGGTGAACGTGTTGGAAGAGGAGGGGGACGAGATGGGGATAGGGTGGAAATGACGAAGTCAGTGGAGCGGCGTGGTCTTGAAATGGTAGTGAGCTTGTCCAGGAATGCTGGGTGAGAGTCCAGAGCCTTAGCCACTAGTGGACTCATGATGAGTAGGACAGCAGTGGGGCGTCCGTTGGGCGTTTGTCGTCTGAGTGCTGTCTTGGGAGTTGGGGGATGACATGGGAAGGGGTCTGGCCAGCCAGGAGAACACACATCCCTGAGATGAGAAGCAGAGGAGCAGAATCTGTAGGAAGCCCTCAACTCATCAAGAAGGTACAATAATCTTATATATACATGCACCAGACATCAGAGCGCCTTGACTGAATTAAGCAAATCAGAACAGATTTTTGAAGGGGAAACGGGGTATGTTAATACTAGGGGCCTTGTAACACCCCGCTGTCAGCAGTGGACTGGTCATCCCGACAGAAACGAGTGAACCTCAGACTTGAACCACAGTGAGCCCTTTCCCCTCCATCCGTGAGCAGCGGCGCCAAGTACAGTGCGTGTGGGAAACCTAAGACGTGGTCTTTGCCCTCAGAAAGCCTGCCTGCCTGGTTTCCAAAGAGCTAAATAGTATTGCCGTAATTTTTCAAAGTAATGCAGCAATTGAACTAACGTGAAGAGACTGGCTTGTGGCGCGCACGGGACCGCAGGTTGGGAGGAAAAGACTGCTGCGAGCTGGCCTGGCAACGGGGAGGAGGGCGGCCCTCCCAGGCGCCATGCGGCAGTGTGGCCAGGCTGAAAGGCTGGGCTGACCCCGGTGTGGGTTTCATCTTGCACAGACTTGGGGGTGTGGGAGGGGAGGGACCAACTGGAAGGGACATAATCAGCCGGCCGTTGGAAGTGGGATTCTGGTGACAGGGAGCTTGGTTAGGCTGCTGGCATGTGAGAGGTGGCATTAGGGGGGTGATGTGGGCATGAACTGCAGAGGACAGCCGTGAGAGAGGCTTCAAATGGGGTGCCAGGATGTGCCTGCTGAGGAATCAAAGTTGACCTCAGGATCACAAACCCGGGTGCCTGGACGCAGTAAGAGGCCTGAAACTGAGCAAGACAGATGACGTCAGTGGGAGCCTCTCAGGGTTTCCTGGAGCTTGAGCCTTGCGGGCAGTCACCTGCCCTCACCTGGCACAGGTAGCAGCTCTTAGGAAATGATGCGTATTACCTGTTAGGCTTCTTGGGCTAGTGTCAGGCTTTTTTTAATTGAACTAAAAAATTGCAGAATAAATTTGCAGACCTCTCTTAGCCAGGCAAGGACACATCTAACCATCCCACCGTTTTTTTTTAAACCTTAGGTTGACCCCAAAGATTGGCTTTCCATGGAGTGAAATCAGGAACATCTCTTTCAATGACAAAAAGTTTGTCATTAAACCCATCGACAAGAAGGCACCTGTAAGTTCACTTGGTTCTACCTTAGGGGTTACTGTTTTCATTCTTGAAGCCAAATGCATTTCCAAGGTAACAGTTAGACCCCTGTATGTGGCAAGGAGCTGGTGATACTTAGAATTACCTGTATGTGGGAGGAAAGCGTTGCCGGTAGGTTACATACACTGAGGGTCAAGGTCCCCTCCGGCCAGGCCGCCGACCATTGCAGCGGGAGGTTACGGTAGAGCCCAGGTGTCTGTCCAAAGCTCGCGCTGACTCTTGTCTGAAGTTTTCAAATGGTCATCATTCCTTATGAAGAAGAGGGCAGTTCTGAGTCATTGCCCTTAGCCCAGTGATAAGCCTTCCATGAATTCCTGCATTTCTGGGCTTGGGAATTGTTCATATTCACCTGAAAAACCAGCCTTTCTCCAGACAGCATGCGTGGGGTGGGGGGCTCATGGCAGCACGGCCCGGGTACCTGCTGGAGCACGTGCGCGACCACGGCCATGCCTCGGGGCCAGGGCTTGACGGCACGCTGTCCTTGCCATTACCCAACGTCAGACTTTCATGCCCCCCCAGTCACCTGCACCCCACCTGCGAGTACGAGTGTGCCTCGCTTTTCTCTAGCCACCCTGTGGCCCTCACGCTGTGTGGTGGAATGAGTGAGGAGTTGTTTTCTTTTCTTTTTCTTTTTTTTTTTTTGTCTTTTTGCTATTTCTTGGGCCGCTCCCGTGGCATATGGAGGTTCCCAGGCTAGGGGACCAATCGGAGCTGCAGCCACCGGCCTACGCCAGAGCCACAGCAACGCAGGATCCAAGCCGCGTCTGCAACCTACACCACAGCTCACGGCAACGCCGGATCGTTAACCCACTGAGCAAGGGCAGGGACCAAACCCGAAACCTCATGGTTCCTAGTCAGATTCGTTAACCACTGCGCCACGACGGGAACTCCTGGAGTTGTTTTCTAATGGAAATCTGTTCTTTAAAAAAATCTGCCGCTTGAAGAAATTCTCTGACCCTTCTTAGAGCCTGTTCTGAATTTTACTGTAATTACAGCTCAGAAAGGACTTGCGTCTCGTGTAATTTCTGTCCCTTAGTTACAGTGTCAGGCTTAGGGAGGCACGCACGGGCTGCAGTCCAGGCTGTGGACGTCGGGGTGCCCTCCTGGACTCCAGTGCTGCTTCGTGATGCTTCACGTCGGGACAGCATGGGGCCTTGCCGTCCCCGCTGCTGCTCCCACGCAGGGCTGACGTTAGCTCGCTGTGTGGGAGCAGCACGGGTCTGGAGGCTGTGTGTAAAAGTAGCGTCTTTGCTGAAAACCTTCCCTGCTGTTGGCAGAGTCTGGCCTCCTGCCCCATGGATAGTTGTGCAGTTATTTTAAATAAAGCATTTAATGCAGACTCTCCAGCTCCGTGGTAACCGGTCGCATTTGCATGCGGCACCATGAACCGCGGGTCCCCGTGTAGCCGGGTCACAGGCAGTCAGGAGAGCCAGGAGATCCGCAGTCTGTTCACCAGATGTTACTGATGGTTCGGAATGTTTTTTTAGAAATTTGACTGACAGAAACGGGAATTCTGGGTAGATTGTTTAGGAATTAAGTTTGTGAGGATTTTATTTTTTTCAAACATGGCTTAAGTTTAGCTTTCAAAAAGCTGGAGAATTTTTGTGATCACAAACGCCAAGCAGAGGCACCTGTGACACCTATGGTTGAGCAGGCTGAGTGTACCGTTTCTGTAAACTGGCCTCGGTGAAGCCATTGCTTACAGGGGGAAAGGGGAGGAGAGAAGCATTGCAGGTTGCAGGGGGCGCAGTGCTGGGATGTGCGCCCTCCCCGTGAAGAGATGGGTGAAGACAGGCCCAGTGCTCTTTTTCTGGCGGGGAATTGAGCGGTGCAGCTGCGTCTCATACCAGCTCAGCCGGCGGAGACAGGCCAGGGCTGGGTGACCGCTTCGGATGGGTGAGGGGTGCTCTGCTCTGCACCCCGGGACTGGGGCTGGTTTGAGATGCCGTGCCAGGTTGCTGTACCTGGCCTCAGGCTTTGCACCGGCGGCCCTAGAAATCAGATTTCCAAGTTTCCATGGTCCAAGTCGCCACCCAGTGATTCCCGAGCGGAGGGTGGTCTTGGCCAGACCCTGGCTGAGCCTGCCCCCTCCCCCCGCCTGCCTTTTTTTTCCTCCCACACCTCTGACCAGTGGAAGGTCCCTGGCCAGGGATCAAACCCGCACCACAGCAGCAACCCGAGCTACTGCAGTGACAATGCCGACCCTTAACCTGCTGCACCAGCGCGGGAACTCCCTGGGGCCATGTCTGGACTCTTGTGATGGACTTCAGGGCCTGCCAGTGGCTCTGAGCAGGGCTGGGGCAGCCGCTTCCCCTCCGAAAGCACCTCTTGCTCCTGCCTCGGGGAAAAGGCAGCGAGCCATCCAGTAGCCTGGGAACCATGGGAGGGGTCACCCTGCTGGGCCTGGCGGGCCCGGGCCCTCCCTCCTGTCTCCTGGGGACGCGGGTCACTTTCCTGGAGCTGCCCTCGTGCCTCGTTTCGGGTTTCAGAACTCCGTCGCTGCCGGTTAGACAGCCTGCCCCGGCCTCGTCGGGAGCTGTGGCCTGGAGACACGGGTTTGGAAATCTCTAAATAATTGTTAGTTTGTGGCTTTTGTTTTTAACCTGAAGTCAGAAACTGGCCTTCTTCCAAGGCGGCACGAGGAGTGTCTCCCGCCTCCTGCGAAGCTGTGGACGTGGACGCCGTCACGTCTCTGGTGCCTCACAGGCCCTGTCCCAGGTGGCTGGACGCCCTGGGGGTGTCGCCTGCAGTTCTAACCTTTGGTTTTTTTCAAGTGGCGTTTTTCTGAAGAGGTGTTCTCACAAATCAGAGTTTCTTTGCAGATAATTAGGAAGCCCATCTGGGTAGCACTCCTGTGCGCCACAAGCGGTTGTTTTCTCTTGTGTAATCAGAGACGGGTGGGTGGGTAACAAAAAGACCTGCCCCTCCCAGCTCCGCAGACACCCCCGGGAGACACCCGATGACTTCATAACAAGGCCGTGAAACCCCGAGGAGGGCCCCACCCAGGAAGTCTGTGGGCTCTTGGGCTTGACGTTGCTCTGCTTGGCGTTTCTGGACAACGAACAGGCCGGGCCGGGCCGCTAAGTCGGTCCTTCCTGGGCATGTTGCTCAGCCTGCCGGGCCAGTCCCTAGGATCGGGCAGCCCTGTTTCTTTGTTTCAGCCGCCCTTTCCCTGTTGCAGTGTTGGGCGTCTGGCTGCTGGGGGCCCTGCGGCTCAGAGGAGGAAGCAGGCAGGCCTTTCAGAACAACTTGTAGCCGGAGTTTCTAAGCTTCGTTGCCCCTTCGGTCACCTGTGTTCCTCACACAGGCCCCCAGGAGCTAGGACACAAGGTCCTGTGCCACCCGTGCCCCACACTCGTGCAGTCACTAGTCCTAAGCTCTTGGGTGCTGCGATCCTGCTCTGCCTTTCAAGAAGGCTCTACCAGCGGTTCTGGAAGGCAGCCCGCAGTCTGGGCGAGGGTTTGTGTCCCCGCCAACTTGCGTGGTGCCACACGCCTTTCTGAGTCCTACTGTAAACATTTTCTGATTGAAGCCTCGCAACAAGCCCATTGATTGTGTAACTGAAGATGCTGAGGCTCAGCTCGGCGGAACGATCTGTCCAAGGTCGTGGGGTCGGTGTGGCAGTGCTGCAGGAACTGTCACTCGGAACATTGGTTTGGTCCTGAGAACAGAGAGATGAATGGAGGTGGCCCTGCTCTCGAGGGAGCAGCGGTCTAGTGGGGAGAGCAGACCCAGTCAGCGGGGGCACCACAGTGACGTCAGCTGAGGAGGACGAGGGACCTCTGGAAGTGCCATGTCCTGGGGTGCCTGCCATTGCACAGGACATTCCAAGGGGAGGGACTCTTTGAGGACGTGCCCACAGGTATGAAGGAGCGAAGTTCATGACAACGAGGGGTCGGTCAGGGTTGGGGCTGGACGGCCTTCCACGTGCGCCCGGCCAAGGCGTCTCTACCCAGTCCTGGGGCTAAGAGGCCGGCATGGAAGGACCCGATCGATGTGCTGGTAGCATCGTGGGAGGGGAAAGGCTGAGGCAGAGGCCATGGGAAGCCCACGTAGGAGGAGTTGAGCGAGGCAGGAATCGGTCGGGCTGGGGGCTGGAGAGGACAGGTAGGACCTTTGTCGGAAGGCCAGGCGGCGCTGGCACTGTGGAGGAATTGGGCTGGGGGGAAGCTTGGTGGTCCTGCGTGGGGTTCCCGTGTCTGCGCACAGGCACACCCACAGCGCCCACACTGCTCCTGCTGGTCCTGGAGAGGACGCGACCCTTCGTTTGGGGTCATTGATGACTGTGAAGCCCCCACTGGCCCCCTCCGCGCTGCTGCTTGTTCTCTTAGAAAAGCTATCCAGAACTTTGTGAAGTCAGGTTCAGAAGAAGAAAGCTAGAGAAAGGTGTCTCCGGGCCCGAATCCAAGTCCGCCCTGTTCCGCTCTGCAGGACTTTGTGTTCTATGCCCCCCGCCTGCGGATCAACAAGCGGATCCTGCAGCTCTGCATGGGGAACCACGAGCTGTACATGCGCCGCAGGAAGCCCGACACCATCGAGGTGCAGCAGATGAAGGCCCAGGCCCGGGAGGAGAAGCACCAGAAGCAGCTGGAGCGGTGAGCGGGCTGGGCTGGGCAGAGGCGGCGCCTGAGCTGGGGACAACCAGGGACTGGGGTGCAGCTGCCCCTTGGGGGCTGGGGCTGGGGCTGGTGGCGGGCTGGCTCCAGGCCAGGGCCACCTGTGGGGTGACCAGGCTGCCACGTAGACACCACGCTCCCCTGTAGAGTCTGAGCCTCCTGTGCTGCTTCTTCCCCTCCCGGAAACAGGCAGCAGTTGGAAACGGAGAAGAAACGGAGGGAAACGGTGGAGAGAGAGAAGGAGCAGATGATGCGCGAGAAGGAGGAGCTGATGCTCAGGCTTCAGGACTACGAGGAGAAGACCAGGAAGGCGGAGAGAGGTGGGCCTGCCCGAGCCTCCCTCCGGTGGGGGGCCTGTGATGGGAGGGTGCACTTGCGGCCAGGGACACACACCGCCGTCGAACACCTCCCCAAAGCAGAGACCTGGCGGGGGGCCTGATGAAGTGTTTGTCTGGATTGGGGAAGAACTCTGCAGGTTCCGGGCTAAATGCTTACCGCGCATTCTCTTCGTGAGGTTCCCCTCAGTTCTGTGGGGTGAGGACCAGGTTAGCACCTTGTTCCTGATGAGGACAGTGAAGTTCAGGGAGATATAGTCGCACAGTCATGAGCGTCCTGGCTGTGCCACACTGTCCCTCTGTCCCTCAAACCCTCCTGAGCAGGGGTTTCTGAGGCCAGCGGCCCAAGGGTGTGCAGCCAGGCCCTGGGCGGGAGGGGGCCGTTTCGCCACCACGAGGATGGAGCCCACAAGCGCGGGAGAAACCAGCCGCCACGTGTCCCCCTCCATGTCCCCTGCCACTCTGTCCGCTGCTCTGCAGCGTTGGTGTGATTCTTGCTCGTGTTCCAGGCGCCCCTCCCCCCGGGTGGGAATTGAGGGCAAGACGGGGGGGTCCTTGGCTGGAGCCTTGAGCAGCCCCGGCTTGTGCCCTTAGAGCTCTCCGACCAGATCCAGCGGGCGCTGCAGCTGGAGGAGGAGAGGAAGCGCGCGCAGGAGGAGGCCGAGCGCCTGGAGGCCGACCGCGTGGCTGCGCTGCGCGCCAAGGAGGAGCTGGAGAGGCAGGCGGTGGATCAGATAAAGAGCCAGGAGCAGCTGGTAGGAGTCCACAGGGCCTCAGGATGCTGAATTATGGAGAGGCTGCCTCGGGGGGTAGAAAAAGTGACACCTGCTTTATAGTAACGGGTGTCTGGGCTGTAAAGTGATCCTCCTGGGGGCGCAGAGTGGCGGGTGGGAGGGGCTCTGCGTGGGTGACGGACGCTGCTGGCCGTTGACCAGAGCATGTGACCCCTCTTTCACAGGTGCACTGTCGGACGCGTCCTAGAAATAACTTGGGCTTCTGCTCCTTTTCCAGGCCACAGAACTCGCCGAGTACACTGCCAAGATCGCCCTCCTGGAGGAGGCTCGGCGACGCAAGGAGGACGAGGTGGAGGAGTGGCAGCTCCGGGTGAGTGGGGGCGGGGGCGGCGAGGATGAGGCTGGGTCCGCAGGGACAGAGCCACTTGTTGACTCCACCCGAGCTGTTCAGCCCCCCAAACATCCCCCATCAGGAGCTAGCTTTAAACCCCACGGTGTGGGTGCTGCCAGCAATGGCCATAACCCCTGCGGCAAGCCCTCCTGTCACTCCCGGAGGCTGGTCCCCACAACACGGGCACAGGGAGACCTGGCTCTGCCCCTTGCTGTGCGACAGGATGGGCAGCCTCACCTCCGAGCCTCGGTTTCCTGTAAGGACGCCACAGAGGTCGAGTTAACTGTAGCTGTACCGGAACCGTGCTCCTTCCTTGTGGTGTGACGTCTACCCAGCAGCCCCCACGCCAGCAGGGATGCACTGTCCTCAGGGGCTCAGTCAGGCTTGGAGTGGCCAGACTGGGGGCTCCTTTCCCCTGCCCTTTGCCACACTTCCCAGCTGCAGGGGCCCCTTCTGGGAACACCTGGCACCTCGCTCCCATCCCTGACCTGAGCTGTGGGCAGAAGGCTTCAGTCCTTAGGGTTTTGCAGAAGCGCTTATTATAAAGTATTGAATGAAAGAAGCTGGTTACAAAACCGCTGCCAACTAAGCCCATTTCCAGAGTCAGGCTGGTTGGTGATGTGGTGGGTGGGATTGCGTGTGTAGCCCTGGGAAGTTGGTGGAAGGATTACAGGTGACAGGTGAGAAAGGGCTTGAGCCTGGTGCTGGCAGGAGGAGCTAGATAAAAGCGGCCTCACAGGGAGAGAATAAACCCGGACCCCAAGCGCTCCTGTGCTCTTCAGTGGCGGGAGGGTTTAAGATGTCATTTTTCAAAAATATATGCAATGAACACACATAAGGATTATCGACATAAAGAAGACATTATGGTCCTTAGGGAAACATCAACACCACCTGGCGACACAGCTCCTCCCGGTCCCCTGGGCACGGTTGACACACCTGCTCAGGGGACCCAGGTCCCCAGACCCCCTGCACAACGGGGTCACGCGTCAGCGGCCTGGCCCTCAGCCCCGAGCTGCTTCTGGCCGAGGGGGGGGAGGGTGCGGCCCCTGCTCTCGGCGAGGACCCTGGGCCTGGCCTTCTCAAGGAAGTGGCCAGACGCGAGGTTCTGCCTGGGAAGGTCTCACTGCCTCTGAATCCGCTTTCAAAGGCCAAAGAGGCCCAGGATGACCTGGTGAAGACCAAGGAGGAGCTGCACCTGGTCATGACGGCGCCCCCGCCGCCGCCCCCGGTCTACGAGCCTGTGAGCCTGCACGTGCAGGAGAGCCCGCCGGAGGAGAGCCCGGAGTACACGGGCTACAGCGCCGAGCTGTGCAGCGAGGGCATCCTGGACGACCGCAACGAGGAGAAGCGCATCACCGAGGCCGAGAAGAACGAGCGCGTGCAGCGGCAGCTGATGGTGAGCGGCGGGCGCCGGGCAGGGGCCGGGGGCGGGGGGGCCGGGGCCTGGGGCACGGCGAGCTCACCCACCCCTGCCGCTTCCTCTCGCAGACGCTGACCAACGAGCTGTCCCAGGCCAGAGACGAGAACAAGAGGACCCACAACGACATCATCCACAATGAGAACATGAGGCAAGGCCGGGACAAGTACAAGACGCTGCGCCAGATCCGCCAGGGCAACACCAAGCAGCGCATCGACGAGTTCGAAGCCATGTGAGGGGCACGGCCTCGTGGCCCCGGCCCCGGCCCCGGCCGTGCTCGCTCGCTGGCAGTCCTCCAAACCCGTACCCCTCGCCGCCCCCCAGGTCCTTTACAAAGAGTAGTTACTTCAGTGGGAATGTTCTGGGGCTGCGACCAGCGGCATCTCCCTGGTTTGTCCCCCGATTGTATCATAGTGCCAAACAGGCCTGATTTTTATTATTATTGAATCACTTCCTGTTTTATGCTTGGAGCGGGACTGAATCAAGGAGAGATGCTTGTAAAGTCCGCACAACTAACTCCATGCTGGCATGTGGTATGAGATTCAGTGTAATTACACCACATCGTGGCTTATATGCTGTGCCATACTTTTTCTGCATTCGAAATTAGCTGAAATTGATCTCTTGATTTCTATGAAGGATCCATCCTTATATGTTTGTTTTCTGATGGGTGAAAATTTTGAAAACTGAGTCTGAAGCACTCTCTTCCCACACATGCCCCCGCCACCTCCTTCCCGGGCCTTCGGGTCAGTCGACGAAATCCTGTGATCACGCAGTGGATCACTCAGGGTAAGCAGTGCGGGAGGATGCGCTGGAGCTGGGGTCAACTTTTCTTCTTTTTTTTGCTTAACAGTTAGAGGCTACCTTGTTGGACCTGCACCTGAATACTGATCAGCCATAGAGTATAGTATTTATATGTAATGATAATACCAGTTTGTAACATTAGTTTAAAAAAGGGAAAGTCTCATTCTGTATATTTTGTTAACTTTTACAGAATAATAAAAGATTTACCTATGAAAAACCCTGTACCCTTGGCACTTAATGTGATGGGACCTGCAGGCGGTAAGGGGGCTGATTTACAGCAGTTAATCAGAGCTGGGAGGAGGGCTTTTTTTTTTTTTTGACTGTTAGTGGTCGTGCATATAATTGGCTACATACACATTGGAGTTTTCTGCCAGAACTGCGTCTATGAGAAGGACACGCGGGATGTTGCGCTAACCCAGACTCCAGCCGGGACGGCCCCTCCCAGCTGGCCGGTGCTCCCACTGGCAGAACCTGCTCTGACCTCCCGCTGCTCCCGGGCTCGGCCTTGCAAAGCCATTCCTCACACGCCCGGGCTCTGCACACTCCCTGGCGTTGCACGTTCTGCTCTGTCCCCTTCCAGCAGCCGTGCCGGGTGTCCCCCACACCCCGCAGGGTTGGCTGACCTCCTCCAGAGACGGTTTTCTTCCAAACAGAATGGGAGGAAGTGACCACCCCTCCCTCAGGGTCTGCTTTTCTCTTTGAAACACGCAACAGCAAGGCCATGCTTTTCATTGACAAGCACAGGGAGGTCGTGGAAACGGGTGAACATTTATTGAAATCTGGTCATTTTCCACATCTCCCAAAGGACAGATAACCAGCCTGAGACTTAACACCAACATTCACGGTTGTTCTGTTCAACTTACAGAGGGATCTGAAGAAGGGCTGCCCTGCTGTGGAGGGGCTGGGGCCCCTCCTGGCCGTCCACACCCGGCCCTCAGTCCACCTTCAGGCGCCAGCACCTGGAACTCCTGCTGCCTCAGTGCAGGGTGAGGGTCAGGTCTGTCCACAGATTGGGGCTGGAAAGAACTTTCTGCCATTGGAGCTTTGATTGTGGGCATGCGTCAGCACCAGCAGCTGGCTCGTCCTCTGTGATGGGAGCAAGGGGACAGATTAGTGATAGGGGCCAGGGGACACTCGCCATCCCTTCTCTCAGCTTTTCAAATAAGGCCAGCAGCAAAGTATAATTTTTCTCCTCAACCTAAGCCCCTTTTAATAGGAGTGAGTGGAGAGCCCCCTCCACCCCTCCCCCAACAGGTGCTGAGAGCAGGGGGGCTCGGTGCCAACCCGCCCACCACACCAGGTGCCCTCGACTGATAGGCCTCCCAAACCCGAGGCTGTATCTTTCCCCGCGGTTTAGAAGTGAGCAGAGGACGGCTTTGGGGGGTTGTTTCTTGTAGAGGCAGATGGACAGTCTTAACGCTACATCACTGAGGCTGTAGACGGGCAGGGAGCCAACCAGCCCAGGGCCAGGGTGGGCGAGGAGAGGTCCCAGAGAAAGGGGTGTGCTGGCTAGTGGTCCCTCCAAACAGGTGGCAGTGTAACAGTGACCTCATTTCTCTTCAGTGGTCTCGGGGGCCCTGGGGGTGTAGGCAGGTGTCTGGGGGGCCCTGCTGTCCCCATGAAAAGCCAGTTAGCATTCCTGCTGAACGACACTGAAAAGCCTCAGCTCCTGGTCCCTCTGTTAATGAAGTCCTTTCTGAACTGCCGTTTGTCTGGGTTAAGAAGACAGCCGCCCCTAAGAAGATAATCCTTCATGGCTGACACCAGAAACAGAAGCAAATACTGTACCCAGCCCATTTTGAGGCCTGTAATTTTTGTTCCTTTAGCAGATCTAAATCTGATTTAAATCGCTCAAATGCTTTCTTGTGTTTCCGTTTGCTCAGAGGCAAAGAGAAAGAGCTAGACTAAGCGATTTCCATTTATGGTAGGTTAGGCCGATTCAAAGCCGCCTCAGTCACCTGCCCTCACGGAAGCACTTTTTCTCGTCACGGTATCCACATAGGACCGTCACCAGGCATCACCTGTGCTCTGTGGGCCCAGTAAAGACCTCAGACAGACTTACTGGAGCCAAGCCTGGCGCCTCCCAGCAGGCGGTCGCTCACGCCGAAGGTGGCCTGGTCCCACACGGTCAGTTCCAGGCTGGACTGCCTCAGCTGAGAAGGGGTCACGCCTTTGAAAACGAAGGAGTGCTTCCACTGGGGACAGGCTTGCTTCTTCAGGACAGGGGACTTCAGTCTCAACCTTTGCTGGTCTGGCAGAGTGAGACAGCTGTCCAGGAAACAGATTCAAAACGCTGTGAGCCCTGCCCTCCCACAGCCGCCTCTCCCTGCTCTTGCTCAGAAAAGTGCTAAACCCAACACTGGACAAAAATCGAAAACAAGGAGTGAGCACAGGAAGCTTGAGATCTGGCTACACGGCCTCTCACTAGATGTTCCAGATTTCTCTTAGAGCTGACGTCTGCTCCAAATA
Organism: Sus scrofa; assembly: GCF_054392235.1. Lineage (NCBI taxonomy): Eukaryota > Metazoa > Chordata > Mammalia > Artiodactyla > Suidae > Sus > Sus scrofa. Next base: position 8,482,686 of record NC_139383.1, read on the forward strand.
TTAAGTGTGCTTTGGGATTCCAGGCCACGTGGCCCTTGTGTTGGACACCCGCCAGGTGCAGCGAGGCTCATCAGGCCTGCTACCCAGGGACCAGGACATTGCACACACTTATCTCATTTACCCTGTTCTCAGGAAGGTTAATGCAGAAGGGCTCGCTCGCTCGCGGCCATACAGATAAATGGCAGACTTAGGACCAGCTCAGCTCTGCCATCACACTGGTGACTTAGCAATTCCATGTAGTAACAGTATTTCCTTTGGGAGCCACCACTGCTCTAGTACTGGAGTGAAAGGTGCATCTGTTCATCTAAGAGGAGGGGTTAAGCTAAAATGTTTACTAAACACACAGCTTTTTCCATCCCCTTTTTCAGTCACTTGATGCTGATTTACTGATGCAGCAAGGACTGATAAAAATTTGGCTTTAGTTTTGGGAGGTTGTTTTTTTGTTTGTTTGTTTTGTTTTGTTTTTTGTCTTTTTGCTATTTCTTGGGCCACTCCCGCGGCATATGGAGGTTCCCAGGCTGGGGGTTGAATCGGAGCTGTAGCCACCGGCCTACACCAGAGCCACAGCAACACGGGATCCGAGCTGCGTCTGCAACCTACACCACAGCTCACGGCAACGCCAGATCCTTAACCCACCGAGCAAGGCTAGGGATTGAACCCGCAACCTCATGGTTCCTAGTCGGATTCGTTAACCACTGCGCCACGACGGGAACTCCAGGAGGTTTTGTTTTAATGGTCGCACCCACAGCTTATGAAAGTTTTCGGGTCAGAGGTTGAGTCCTCAGGGGCCAGGTCAGGAATTGAATCCGCTCCTTAGCAGCCACCCAAGCCACTGCAGGCAGGTTCTTAACTACAGCAGCAACTCCTGGGCTTTGGTTTACTGTGGCACCCCAAACCTCAGCCTCGGCACACCTGAGACCTGGGAATTCTTGGAAGCTGGTCTTCCACACACGTTATGCGTGGTTTCATAGGAAAGCTTAAAAGAGACAAGTTTAAAGTGGCTTCTTGGTGTTCCTTTACAAAGACCATGCCCTATGACAGATCATCAATAAATAACACTGAACACAACACCTACCCCTTAACAAATGAGTTTAAGGTACCATCCGGCCGCACAGGTAGATTCTTGGCTCCCAGCACGACCAAGCAGAGTTGACCGTTCTGTGATGGCTGATCTCCCGTCCCTGGAAGGAAAGCTGGGATTTACTGTCAACCCCCCAGGGCCACCACCCCAAAACGGGTAGCTTAGCCAGAGCATGTGCTACAGCCCTCAGAGCCCAAGGGAGCAGAGGAGCACGTCCGGCATCAGGAGGCTCTGCTGCCCCGCTGGACGGTCAGCATGACGACAGCAGGGAAGGGTTTATTTTAAAGCCCAGGTGAGTGAGAGCTGCGGAGAGGACGAGGTAGACGTTTCAGTCAGTTCTAGCAAGTGGATTGGGAGAAAGACCTCTGTTCTAGGGGCCGCTGGTGACCACGGGGTGCCTACTGCCAGGCCGCTGGGGCCCCGGGAGCTCGGCAGCAGTGTCCTCCCATCAGCAGCAAATCCCCACTAACTGGTGGACCTGCACCTGCCGCCACCACTCCGCGCTCTTTCACATGCCCCGCGCTGGCGCAGGTTGCGCATCTGCAAGCTCCCTGAGGACCTTGATCTGGCCTCCTGCTGGTTGGCAGCGGCTCCCATGGCCCAGGAGCAGGGAGCTAGTCGCCCAGCTTTGCAGACACGGCAGCTGACACTGACTTGGTTCCCAAGGAGCCAGAGTCCCAACTGTAACGCCGGTGTTGGCCTTCGAGGGGCCCCGGCCGGGACTGTTTCTCCAGAGCCCATGCGAGCTGGCCCCCTGGGAAGAAAGCCAGGGCGGGGGGCAGGTGTCCAAAGAGCCTCACAGGCTTTGCCTGGTTTGGGTCCAAGCTGAGGCCAGAGAAGCGGCGTCCCAGGCCAGGCTTCCCAGGGTTGGTCAGAGTCACTGGAGCCCAGGATCAGTGGGCGGCGGGAAGGAAATGCTGGGAAACTGCCCAACCTCTCGGCCATCTGCTGCTCTAAGCTCTGGGGACAGTGACATGGTGACAGACAAATGTTTGCAGGGCTGGAGGCCACCTACCTCCCTGAGCCTCCGGGGGCTTTCTGGGCTCCGTAGGGAGGACCAGTTTGGCACGGACTGCAAGTTCTCCATTGCTGGGAGGGACGCTGTCTTCGCATTTCTCGGCCTGTGGGAAGAGGCAGGACTTGAGGCAGGATTCCCCAGCTCCCAGAATCTTTTGGGCTCCTGACTGCCTCAGCCCTGTCCCCTCCTGACCTCTCCATGCCCACTCTGCCCCTGCAAAGCCTCTGCAGGCCTGGGAGAGCCGCGGGCAGAGTGGACACGCCTGTGGCAGGACCGGTCTTCCTTCCATTTGCGGTGACTTCACGCCCACCCTCGCCAGCCCCGCATTGCCACCCCAGCCACCGCCCCTCTGCCCGCAGGCCAGCGCAGCCCAGAGGCAACGGGCTAAAGAAAACCTGGACACAGCCCGAGTCTGAAACGGTAAATAAAACCAAGACCCCATCGACTCCACTCAGGTTAGGGAGGATCCGAACTACCCCTCCATGCCAGGGGCCACCACAGGCATGGGGGCCCGGCTCAGGGCCCACAGTGCAGGGCTCCCTAGTCTGGGTGAGTTGGCCCCTCCCACCCCAGACCCCCACTGAGGACACGCCTCACCCAGGACCCAGGCGGGACCCAGGGGACCCAGGCAGCTTCTCTGGTCACAAGTGATTTTGCCAGAAAGGGATGCAGAAGGGGCTCAGAGAGCCAGGACTGCAGTCCCATCGGCCTTTCGCCCAGTGGGGTGGGGACAGGACCCTGGGACAGAGAGCAGCCCCACCCTCAGCTTCCAGAAACCCTCAGCAACCCCGTGGTCCCTCCTGCCAGGGCCAAAGCAGCAGCCCGGGAGGGGCCCGTGCCCAACACCCGCGTGTCGCTCTCTAAACTGGGAGCAGGAGGGACGCTCTTCAGGCTGGATTTCTGCTTCTCGCCCGCTTCTCAAAAGATGACCAGCCTCAGTGGCAGCCTGTTGTGACCTGAGTCAAGGGTCCTAGGGGTCCTAGGGGGAGAAGGCGGGCAGAGCGCCCTGCATCCCCAGCACGAGATCCTGGGGGCGGGGAGAGCACATCTGGCAGGGAAAATCAGGAGCGCCTTCATGGAGGAGGTGGGATTTCAGCAACGCCGTGGGCAGGCCGTGCACAGGGGAAGGCTTTCAGGTGCAGAGTCCCAAGTGGCCCTCCCAGGGCGGAGTGCGGTGCTGAGAAGAGGAAGCTCGGGGATCCAGAGGGTGCGGGGCGGGGGCTACACAGGCCTTAGTGAGCAAAGCAGAGTGGCTGGGCTTTGAGAGGATGCTCCCAGGCCCAGACCTAACCTCCAGCGGCCAGAAACCAGACATGTTTCCCTGCAGAGGTGTGATGACTCGGAGCCTCCCTGGCTTCGGAGGGGAAAACGGAGATAAAATGGCACCGGGGCCCCATCCAGGCCCCGCAGAGCCCCAGCCTCCCTGCCGTCCTGGACAGGAGATGGGGGCGCCCGCATTCTTTCCTCCATGACCTCATCCCCGCTCCCTCCCCACCTCGGCCCAGGGCGCAGAAACAGCAGAGCAGCCACGCCAGGAAGTGCAGACCTTTCTCCTTGGCCTCTCCTCTCACCTGCGGGCTCACCCCTCTCCTGGCCTGTCCCACGGGGAACCCCCGCTGGCCAGGGCAGCTCAGAGCACGCGGCCCCTCCCTCTTCCCTTTGTTACCGTTTGCAGAAGGCTGCGCGGTTGGCAATTAGGGTAGATGCTCGCCAGCCCGCGTGTCTGAGCTTGGTCCCACCTGGGGGCAGCCTGACTGGCCATGGGTGTGGTCTCTGGCCAAGAAGGTCGAGGCCACCTTAGCTGACACGAGTGACCCTGAACTGGGAGAAGCAGGTGGACCCACCAGGCTGTCATCACAGAGCTGAACCTGGGCCTGATCCATGCTGGTGTTTGGGCCACACTGCGGGTGGGGCTTTTGGGCCCTTGAACAAACCTGCGCAGGTGAGACTCCCTCAGCACAACCCCGCCCAGAGAGCCTGGCCGTGGCCTCTTCTCCCCAGGAGCTCCTACTGCGGAGTCCCAGGCGGGCGGGTGTCCCCATGTCCCAGGTCCCAGGCTTCCGGGGTAGGTTTTCTCTTCTCGGATCCCTTTGAAAAGGGAGTTGGGTTCTCGGGGGTGGGGGTTGGGGTGGGGGGCTGCTCAGTCCCAAACCAGACCTCACCTTGGCCCGGAGCGGGTACCAGCGGAAGGACTGTGTCGCGCTGTCTTCAAAGTCCCACGTGGCCAGAGGAACAATCACTTCTCCAAGAAACGCCCTCCGGGCGAGGGTGCCCAGGTGCCACACAGACACCTGCAGCCGCCGGGTCCCCAGCTGGGCAGGCTCCACCTGGTACTGCAGAGGCGAAGAGAGATGGTCGGCCTGGCTCCCAGGCCCGCGGCTCCCAGCCCACGGCGGCCAGGCCCACAGATCGCAGGAAATTTTTAAGCTATTTTTCCCTCAAGTCCTTGCTCCATTTCCAACTCTGCGCTTTACTCCATACTCTGTCTTTAAATATAATTATTTCTTTCACGTCTACCTGCCCAGCAGTTGAGCCCAGCTAACAGTGCTTGTGCTACATCCACTCCGTCTCAGAAGGAGCTGCTAGGGGTGGGAAAGCTGCTCGAGCCCAGGCCTGCCGTCCTCAGGGCAGCATGGGCATCTCTGCCCGCTCGGCACTGGGCAGCCCTCTGGACTCCTGCAGAGACAGGCCCGCTCCTCGTCCATCCTCACTGACTGGGGGCCCCTTCCTGACAAATGCCACTATTCCCTGTGCTTGGCTGAGTCCGCTTTCCCATTGCTGTTAGGTCCCCAAGGCCGTGCCTCCAGCAGCCCCCGACCTGCCCGTCTCCACTGGGTACCAAGTACACCAGGGAACGGGGTACGGCACCAGCCTCGTCACCCAGGTCTGCTGTCTCGTGTCCTTCCCAGGCCCCCCTAGAGGGGTCAGGTGTACAGGAGGTCTCCCAAGGAGTGTGTAAACTCAGAGGATCAGTTTCTAGAGCTTCAACTTTCACAGGCACTTTTCTCAAAACAGGTGAAGACTGGGCCCACGCCCAATATATTACTCCGGTGCCTCACCCCAGGGGTACAAAGGGAGAATTTGAAATACGGGTTTCTGCCAAACTGTTCGTGATGGCTCAGCTCCCTCCCATCATCTCCATCTCATCTGTGTTTCAAGGAAGGTGAAGGCTGAGCCTGTGTTGGGATGTTCTTCACGTGGGATAAAGGCACCGACTGTTTTCAATGCATCTGGAAAGTTCTTCAGGATAAGCAAAATATTCACAATATACTGGATAAAACCAATGGATAAAAACAAGTGATTTCTTCGAGATTCTGGTTGCCTTTTTTTTTTTTTCTTTTGCTGCACCCATGGCATGTAGAAGTCCCCCGGCCAGGGATTGAACCTGCACCATAGCAGTGAAGACACTGGAGCCTTAACCACTGGGTTCCAGGCAACTCCACCTAGTGGGTCTTTTAAGGCCAGCAGGCCAGATGGCCCTTGACTAAGAGTTCACAAAAGCCCCTACTTGCCAAGGAAGGCAACGTCCTCTCCTTTCTCAAGCTGGACGCATAGGATCCCTGGGCTGCCCAGTCTTGAGTGCATCTGGAAAATTCTTTCATCTCGGAGCTTCCCACACCCGGCTATCCGCACTCACCAGACATCCTTCCCAGTTCTCCACCCTGAATCAGCGGGGGACAGCCCCCCCGGGACCTCTGCTCTAAACCACAAGCCACATTTCTCAGCACCAAAAAAAATGAAAACCCAATTTCTCTCGAAAATTTTTTGCACAAAATGACTGTATCTCTCAAGAAAGAAGAAACTTTGCTTTGCCAGATCCTATTTACCAGATAGTCAGGCACTTTAAAAAGATAGTAACTTGGTAGTTTCATTTCCAGGGTACCTCGCTTGAGAACACCTCTGAGTCATAAAAATTCAACAGGGCAAACCAGTTTTAGACGTGGAGAGGCAGCCAATTTCTTTTGCACCGTTTTCTCGCAAATCATTAATCAAACGCCCTTCCCAAGTCCAGCAGACTCTGCACTTTTCGTGGACAAAGGCTGAAATTTATTTTCAACCAACTTGCCACTGATTGACAGAGGCCCGCAGAAATGCTTAAGGGCCGCCTCTGACATTTCCCCGACGCAAGAGCTTGGAAGGGCCACCCGCTGGACGCTGGCCCCACGGCCCGGCCGGGCATGGGCAGACGCGGCACGTGAATATTTGTCCCCAAGTACCTTCAAGGTCTCCTGGAAGGTGGGCTCCACCGTGTTCTTCTGGACTCCGGTCTTGCGTTTCCCCTGGGACGACCTGTCAGGCAGCAGGTAGGTCTTTACGTACCTAGTGGCCAAACCGACGGGAGAGGCGAGAGCTCAGCGGGGGCGGTCGGGGGGTTCAGGAGGGGACTGGCCCCGCCTCCCGCCACCTCTGGGGTTGAGGGCAAGGGCCTGGTGGCCGCCACGGACAGTGAACAGGGACAGTGCTGCGTGCGCAGTCCCTGGTTTGCAGCCTCTGGCTGTAATTCTCTGGAATGTCCCGGGGTGGGGAGTGAAGCTCCCCGCTTTCCCCATGTCCTACTCCTGGAACCTGTGTCGCTCATCCCGTCGCTGGGTGACAACCAGAGGACAGAGGTTTCCAGGGCTCAGGATTTGGGGGGAGGGGGTAGGTTTCTAATCCACCAGGCAGAGGGCTGCGTGCCAGCTGGCCCTCCCTCCACCACCCTCTTGCCCTCAACCTGCCGGAAAAGAGGAGATAGAAAGAGCAGGCCTGACACCCGCGGGGCCTCGAGGAGTCTGGAGGCCACGCTGGCCCAGGAGGCATGACGAAGGCCATCTCTGCACACGCCCTCTGCCCTTTCCCCCCAGACCCGCCCTAGGCCCATCCCGGTACCCGGGTCCTTCCTGGCACCTCCTGCAGCTTTACTGATGACAATGACGCCACTGGCCCAGGTCTTATCCCCACAGGCCAGAAACAAGTTCAACTGTCCCAAAGCAGAGAAGGAAGCCTCCCTCCACCAGGACCCCTCCTGGAGCCCCAGCCTCGGGCCTCCCCGCACTTTCTGTCCAGCGTCTTAGAAAAGGCCTCAAGGCTCGTTGGCACCATCGCCTCACTGTTGACTTAAATGGTTGATCATCGCAAGACTTCACACATATAAAACAGGAGACAGTAAAACAGATCTGTATGGCATTCTCCTGTGGCTCAGCAGATTAAGGACGCGATGTTGTCTCTGTGAGGACGCAGGTTGGATCCCTGGCCTCGCTCAGTGGCTTAAGGATCTGGCGTTACCATGCGCTGTGGTGTAGGTTACAGACGCAGCTTGGATCTGGCATTGTTGTGGCTGTGATGTAGGCCGGCAGCTGCAGCTGCGATTTGACCTGAGAACTTCCATATGCTGCAGGTATGTCTGTAAAAAGAAAATACATAAATTAATCTACATATATGAAAGCATTACAATAAAATACAAGCCCATGTATCTTGTTGGTTTATTGTGTTAAGTCCTATTTCTTTTTTCCTTCTTCTTTTTTGGCCACACCGATGGCATATGGGTTTCCCAGCCAGGGATTGAATCCTAGCCAGAGCTGTGACCTACACCACAGCTGCAGCAACGTCAGACCCTTAACCCACTGCACTGCAGCAGGAACTCCCTCTGTTTCCTTTCTGATCAACTCTCTGGATGTTGTGTCCTTTACTGAAATTATTGCCATGCCCACCTATTACTGCAGAACTATTTCTCTCCCTTCGATTCTATTTTTTCTTCTTATATCTTGATGATCTGTTATTAGATGTATAGACATTTATAATTGCTCTATCATCTTGCTCTACTGGACCTTTTATTAATATACAACATCCTTAACCTTTTGTAACTTTTTTTTTTTTTTTTTTTTTTGCTTTTTAGGGCCACGCCCATAGCATATGGAGGTTCCCAGGCTAGGGGTGGAATCAGAGCTACAGCTGCCACCTACACCACAGCCACAAGAATGCCAGATCTGAGCTGCATCTGCCACCTACACCACAGCTCACGATAACGTCAGATCCTTAACCCACTGAGCGAGGCCAGGGATGGAACCTGCGACCTCATGGTTCCTAGTCGGATTCGTTTCCGCTGTGCCATGATGGGAACTCCTGTAACCCTTTTTAATTTAAATCTATTTTGTCTGCTATGGGTACAGCCACCCCTGCTCCCTCTTGGTTACCATTTGCATGGAACATCTTTCCATTTGGAGCCAAAGTGAGTATCTTGTAGGCGACATGTAGTTGGATCCTATGTTTCTATCCATTCCGCCAATTTCTGTCTTTTGATGGGAGAGTCTAATTCATTTACATCTAATGACTGATAAGCACTTGTGTCCTTTGCTGTTTCTTTTGCCTTATAGCTTTTGTGTTCCTCACTTCTGCCTTACTGTATTCTCTTGTGTTTAGTTGATTTTCTTTGGTGAAATGTTTAAATTCCTTTATTTGTTTTGTTTTGGCTTTAGAGCTATTTTTTTTTTGTGGTTACCAAGGGGATTATATTTAATATCCTATAGTTATAACACTAATTTGAAGTCACACCATCTCAACTTCAATAATGTAAAAAGACCCTGAGCTCCTTCTTAGCTCTATCCTTATCTCTTTCCATCGTTGATGTCACAGAATTACATCTGTATACATTTAGGACCAAAACCACAAATTAATAATTCTTTTTTTTTTAAGGCACCTGTGGCATATGGAAGTTCCCAGGCTAAGGGTCACATCGGAGCTGCAGCTGAGGTCTATACCACAGCAACACCACATCTGAACTGCCTCTGTGACTTATATCATAGCTTGTAGCAATGCCAGATCCTTAACCCACTGAGCAAGGCCAGGGATCGAACTCACATCCCCATGGACACTATGCCGGGTTCTAAACCTGAGCCACAATGGAAACTCCACAAAGTAATAATTCTTTTAAACACATTAGTCTATTAAATTATGTCAAAAACAAAGTGTGGAGTTACAAACCACAATGACAGTAAGAGAGTAATAATCCTCTAAAATGTGTCCTAAACCGTGGATGGAACTAGAACCTCTCATACTAAGTGAAGTCAGTCAGAAAGAGAAAGACAAATACCATATGATATCACTTATATCTGGAATCTAATATACAGCACAAATAAACCTTTCTGCAGAAAAGAAATGCATGGACTTGGAGAATAGACTTGTGGTTGTGGAGGGGGAGGGAGTGAGACGGACTGGGAGTTTGGGGTTAATAGATGCAAACTATTGCATTTGGGATAGCACAGATGCTGTATAGCACAGGGAACTATGTCTAGTCACTTGTGATGGAACATGATGGAGGACAATGTGAGAAAAAGAATGTGTGTGTGCGTGTGTGTGTGTGTGACTGGGTCACTTTGTTGTGCAGTAGAAAATAGACAAAACACTGTAAACCAACTATAATGGAAAAAATAAAAATCATTAAAAAAAAAAAAAAAGGAAAACACACGTAAGAATACCTACCCAGTAGTATTCTTTTTATAAGAATTAAATGAGTTAAATAAATAGTAGCATTACCACTGTTAAAATAATACTAGCTTTTCTTTCTTTCTTTTTTTTTTTTTTTTTTTTTTTTTTTTGTCTTTTTTGTCTTTTTGCCATTTCTTGGGCCACTCCCGCAGCATATGGAGGCTCCCAGGCTAGGGGTCTAATCGGAGCTGTAGCCACCGGCCTACGCCAGAGCCACAGCAACGCGGGATCCGAGCCGCGTCTGCAACCTACACCACAGCTCACGGCAACACCGGATCGTTAACCCACTGAGCAAGGGCAGGGACCGAACCCGCAACCTCATGGTTCCTAGTCAGATTCGTTAACCACTGCACCACGATGGGAACGCCATACTAGCTTTTCTAATTGCCTGTGTATTTGCCTTTACTGCCTTTTTTCATATCTTTGATTTAATGTCTAGCATCCTTTTATTTCACCTGTAGGATTATCCTGAGCATTTCTTACAGGGTAGGTCTGGTGGTAGCAAACTTCCTCAGCTTTTGTTTAGCTGAGAAGCTTGTAATTTCCCCCTCACTTTTGAAGAACAATTTTGGCATTTTTTTTCTCTTAGCGTTTTGAATATATTGACCCACTGCCTTCTGGCCTCTAAAGTTTATGATGAGAAATCTGCTAAATCTTATTGAGGATCCTCAGTAGGTGATGACTCACTCCTCACTTGCAGCTTCAAGATTCTCTCTTTGTCCTTTTCTTTCAAACATTTGTTTATCATGTATTTTGGTGCAGGTCTCTTGTGAGCTCATCACACTTGGAATTCGAAGAGCTTCTCTAAAGTTCACATTCATGTCTTTCATCAAACTAGGGAAGTTTTAGGCATTATTTCTTCAAGTATTCTCTCTGCTCTTAGTGCTCTCTCTTCTCCTTCTGAGACTCCTGAGATGTGTTTGGTGGTCCACATCATGGTGTCCCAAAGTTCCCTTAGATTCTGTCTGCTTTTCTTTAATCTCTTTGCTTTCTGTTCCTCAGCGTCAGTAATTTCCTTCATCCTATCTTCAAGTTCATCTATTCTTTCTTTTACCTGGTCATATATGCCTGTGAATCCCTCTAGTGAACTTTTCATTTCAATTATTATAGTTTGCAGCCCAGAATTTCTTTCTGATTTCTTATTCAGTTTTATATCTCTTTGTTGATATTTTTATTTTGTTCACACATCATTTTCTTGACTTTCTCCACATCTTTCTTTAGTTCTTTGAGCATCATTAAGTCAGCTGTTGTAAAGTTTTTGTCTAGTAAACCTGCCCTCAGATCTCTTTCAGGGACAGTTTCTGTTGATTTACTTTTTTCTTTTGAATGAACCATCCTCTCCTATTTCTTTATATGCCTTGTGATTTTTGTTGTTGTTGTTGTTGTTGTTGTTGTTTTGCACTGAATATATGTGTCTAATAATATGTTAACTCTGGAAATCAGATTCTCCTCCTTCTCTAGGGTTTGCTGTATTTTGTCATTTTTTTTTATCAAGTTATTAATACATTTATTGTTTTGGACTGTCTCTGTGCCAAAGATCAGCCAGAGGTATAAAATTAAGGTCTTCTCAGATCTTTTCTGGGCATGTCTGGTCACTCTTTAATTTTCCTTATATCTGTGGTTACTTTTGAATGTTCTGGTTTCAGTATCTGGCCCCCAAAAGGGAGAAAAATGAAGAGGGGACACAAATGAGGAACTGGCCCTTTACATACATTGTAAATCACTTCATCCCAAAGAAGAGGAGATTGCAGCAGTGGGGAGAGGTGACGCAATGACAGCTGCCTGCCTCTTTGTACTTCTGTGATCAGAAGCAGCAATCAGAGAACAGATCCTTGATATTTGAAGGACAGGATCCTTTTTGCCCACCCTGGCTCCTGCATGTGGTATGCAAGCTGCTGCTCCTGCTGCCCATCAAGGGGGTGGGGGTGGGGGATGGGTAGCTAATACTGTGCTAAGAGCTGAAGCTGGCTGATATTAACCCCAATTTACCATTCGAGACTTTGCCTGAAAGTTGCAAGTCTTCCAAAGAGTCCAGAATTCCAAAATAGTTCCATCAGACGGATTCTGCTAGTTCAATTGTTGTCCATAGAGGGAGATGGATTCCCAAGGCTTTCTACACTGCCATCTTCCAGAATCCTCTCTGGACTATGCTTTTCTTTTATAAAGTATTGAGTCTTGTTCTAGCAGGCATTCCATTGACTGGAAACTCAGTTTGATCCTATCAAGGTTTGAGTTTGCGTAGGGTGGGTTAGAGTAGCCCTGGTGCTAGTGAAGCTGTAACCCTAAGCATTATCTTTTCTAGGGTTCACTGAATGTCCCACTCCACTCTGGCTGGTCAGAATGCAAGTCTTTCCCAGCACTGCGCAACTCTCAGATTTTTCGTTCAATTCACAACTCCCCAGTAGCTATCCTATGGAGAGATCTCATGAAATCTTGTCCTGCATCTGAGCAGCTTAGTTTGGTCAAAGCCTCAAGGGATCCCTGTGAGGAGTTTAGGTCCCCTTCTCTAGATACGTCCCACCTCACCTGCTTAAGAATAATACTTGTTGAATGTTTATTATGTTCTCCATGCTGTTCTGAGGGCTTAATATGAGCTAGTTCAGGGAAACACAACTATCCTTTGAAGTAGGTGCTATTAAAAGCTCCATGTGATAGTGAGGACACTGAGATATGGAGAAGTTGAATAACTTGCCCGAGGTCCAACCATGTACATGGCGCAGCCAGTTCCCAGCTCCAGACTCTCAACCACTCGCTATAGTCCTACTGAGAATTATGGGAGAGGCCCAACACGTTTAGAAGGTCAAGGATTGAATAAATGTAGCTGATGGGATTGGAGATGAGCCTCAAGAATGGACAGAATTGTGATTTCTCCCTGTGGGAGTAGCGCAGGGGAAATAGCCTCAGCACAAACATGAGAAAATCCTCATACTTGATGAAAGTCAGCGGATTGTTTTAGAACAGTGAGTATTCCAATTGCCCTGAAGCAGAAGGTATAGGTAGGGGAATTACAGAAGTTAAGACTAGAAAGGAGTCATCAAAAAATGGGCAGAAGATCTAAACAGACAATTCGCCAAAGAAGACATACAGATGGCCAAAAAACACATGAAAAGACGTTCAACATCTCTCATTATTAGAAAACCACTCTGAGGTACCACCTTACACCAGCCAGAATGGCCATCATCCAAAAGTTCACAAAGAGTAAGTGCTGGAGAGGGTGTGGAGAAAAAGGAACCCTATGACACTGTTGGTGGGATTGTAAACTGGTGCAACCACTGTGGAAAGCAGTATGGAGATTCCTCAGAAAACTGAAAATAGAACTACCATTTGATCCAGCAATCCCACTCCTGGGCATCTATCCAGAGAAAACCAGGACTCACAAAGACACACGTACTCCAATGTTCATTGCAGAGCTATTTGCAATAGCCAAGACATGGAAACAACCTAAATCCATCAACAACAGATAAATCAACAGAGGAGTGGATCAAGAAGATCTGGCACATATACACAATGGAATATTACTCGGCCATTAAAAGGAATGAAATAATGGCGTTTTTAGCAACATGGATGGACCTAGAAATTATCCTGCTAAGTGAAGTCAGTCAGACAATGAGACACCAACATCAAATGCTTTCACTGACATGTGGAATCTGAAAAAAGGACACAATGAACTTCTATGCAGAACAGATGCTGACTCACAGACTTTGAAAAACTTATGGTTTCCAAAGGAGAAAGTTTGGGGAGGTGGGGGGATGCGCTGGGGGTGTGGGATGGAAATCCTATAAAATTGGATTGTGATGGTCATTGTACAACTATAAATGTAATAAATTCATTGAGTAATTAAAAATAAATAAATAAAACAAAAAAATGGGTATAAGGGGGGGAAAAAAAGACTAGAAAGGAGGGCTCTCTTACAGAGACTCATAAGCACCACAGCAGTGCACTTAATTTGCTGGTTCTAAGGAGCTACTGAAGGTTTCAGAGCAAAGGGTGAGATTGATTGGACCAATGATCCATTCCTTTCCCCTGGGTGGTACTGAAATTATGTGCTAAAAATGTTCCATGTTGGGAAAAAGAAAAAAAAAAAAAGGCCAAAATGTGGTCCTTACCTTAAACTGTACATAAAATCAATTCCAAAATAAGAAAACCAATTCCAGTTCTAATGTGAGAAGAGCTAGGTGTGGAAAAACCTCTAAGAAAATAAATAATGTATTTACATCCTTCAGGTGGAATTCCCCTACAGACTCAAAAAGCAGATATTTTAAAGGAAAAGAAGGGTAAATTTGACATTATCAAATTCTCTATCAGAAAAGTCATCATAAACAATGTTTTAAAGCAAGTAACAGCCAGGAGAAGACATGTAAAATACCTTTAACCTCTGAAGAATTGTACTGAAAAGAATTGAACTGAAAGTGGATTTTTTTTTTAAAACTAAACTTGGGAGTTCCTGCCATGGCCCAGTGGGTTAAGAATCAATTGCTGCAGCTCAGGTTGCTGTGGAGGTGTGGGTTTGATCCCAGCCCAGCACAGTGAGTTAAAAAGATCCGGTGTTGCCACAGCTGTGGTATAGGTCTCAGCTGTAGCTCAGATGCAGGCTCTGCCTTGGGAACTTTCAGTATGCAGCAAGTGTGGCCATTTAAAAAAAAAAAAAAAGGCCTCCTATAAAAATTTTTTTAAATGACAATTCAATAGAAAAATGGACAGGAGTTCTCACTGTGGCTCAGTGGGTTACAAACCCAACTAGTATCCATTAGGATTCAGGTTCGATCCCTAGCCTCACTCAGCGGGTTAAAGGGTCCCGTGTTGCCACAAGCTGTGGAGCAGGTCGCAGACGTGGCTCGGATCCCTCATGGCCACGGCTGGGGTGTAGGCCTGTGGCTGCAGCTTCGAATTGACCCCTAGCCTGGGAACTTCCATATGCCACAGGTACAGCCTTAAAAAATTAAAAAAAAAAAAGCAAAAAATGGGAAAAAAGGAAAATGAACTCCAAGCAGTTAATGCAGAGAGGAGTTGCTCCTCTTTATTATTAATAAAGGGAAACGCAGCTTAAAACAATGACGAGACACCATATTCCACATCTACCAACTGGAGAAGGACTAATCTTTTTGTGTGACAGGATTTTGATTTTATTTTTCCTACATGGGAGGTCACATTTCCTTATACCATTTATAGAACTTCATCCTTTCTGCATTTTTTTTGTCTTTTTTTTTTTTTTTCTTCTTTTGTCTTTTCTAGGGCTGCACCTGTGGCACATGGAGGTCCCCCGGCTAGGAGTTGAATCAGAGCTACAGCTGCTGGCCTACACCACAGCCACACTGGATCCTTAACCCACTGAGTGAGGCCAGGGATCGAACAGGCAACCTCATCGTTCCTAGTCGGATTCATTAACTACTGAGCCATGATGGGAACTCCTTTTCTGCACTATTAATACGCCCTTGATCATTTAAGTTCCCCCATATGCTAAGGACTGTATCTGGACTTTAGATTCTGCTCCACTGACCTCCTTGTCAATCCTTGCATCCATAGCACATGGTCTGAATTACTAAGATTTTTTTTTTTTTTTTTTTTTTTTACATTTAGGGCTACACACTTGGCATATTTAGGTTCCCAGGCTAGGGGTCAAGTCGCAGCTTCAGCTGCTGGGCTATACCACAGCCACAGCAACACCAGATGCCAGCTGTGTCTGAGAACTACATCAAAGCTCACAGCAACACCAGATCCTTAACCCACTGAGTGGGGCCAGGGATCAAAACCGCAACCTCATGGATACTAGTTGTGTTCATTACTGCTGAGCCACAATGGAAACTCCTGAATGATTAAGCTTTGTAACAATTCTTGGCATCTTTTTTATTTCTGTTGCTTTTTTTTGGTCTTTTTGTTTGTTTGGTTGGTTTTTTCCTAGGGCTGCACCTGCGGCATATGGAGGTTCCCAGGCTAGGGGTCCAATCGGAGCTGTAGCCACTGGCCTACACCACAGCCACAGCCACACAGGATCCAAGCCATGTCTTCAACCTACACCACCGCTCACGGCAAGACCAGATCCTTAACGCACTGAGCGAGGCCAGGGATCGAACCTGCAACCTCATGGTTCCTAGTCGGATTCACTAACCACTAAGCCATGACAGGAACTCCTCTATTTCTGCTGCTTTTTACAATTGTCTTGGTTAATCTTGGACTTTTACTTTTCCATACGAACTTTAGAATCAGTATGTCTATCACCTTAGGTTGAAACTTAGACTGAGAAACTTACGGGTTGCACTTTTTCTTCTTTTCTTCCCCGTAGGCAAGATTCTTACAGGCCTGGATGCAGATTTCTAAAGAGTGAGCTCTGAAGCAATAGCGAATGGCAAATTCTATCTCTCCAGTGACATGCGTGTTGTCGAAATTGCCCATCTCTGTACAAGTGCTGTTGATGCTAATTAAACTGCCCTGAAATAAAAAATGACAAATAGAATAAGTTACTTCACAGTTACTTTTGTTGGCAGTTCTGGTTTCAAGATATCCAATAAATCACACTGCACACAGAGCATGCATCCTGACAGGTTAAGTGAATAACGCACCAGCTTGTCCTTTGCAAAGTAAATGGCCACATATTCTGTCCCAAGGGGATGAGAAGTATCCTGGGAAGGGCCTGTCTTGCCCAGATACGGCGTTTGCTTAGCGATAAACGTTACACAATGCCATTCTTGGACACAAACCACTTGGGAGGAAGTGGACTTTCTGTGTGCAATTCTGCAAAGATAACTTTCCAAGGGCAGGTAATATCCACGGCAGGAACAGCCCAGTGGAAAACAGCCCAGTGGCCAAGGGGGTGGGAAGCCGGGAGAGCTGGACTCAAACGTCAAAGTCTAAACGGAAAAATTAACTCTGTTTCCATCGGGTTAAGATGAGGAGCGAATGGGAAAAAAGCACATAAAATATGCAGCAAAGACAACAATACATTGTGTTTAAATGTTTATGGGTCCCTAGAACGAAAAACAAAAGCACCATCCTAAGTTCGGGCGCTCGAAGGGGGAGAAGATGGAAAGAAGCAGCAGCGAGACAGAGCACACGGTCTTAACAGCCCCACTAACTTTGCTTAAGTATTTGCCTCCCTTTCCCCGAAACCAATCTCAGCGCCAACTCTAGAGACACAGGGCACCTGATGTGATTCCCACTTTCCCAGCTGGTCCCGCAACGCTGTAGACCATTCTGGAAAGACACCAAGAAGAAGAACAAAACAAAACCAGCAAGTCCTCAGAACGACCCACACCTGACTTAAATCATGATGCCCAGAACCCAGCTCCCCTCGGCCCCCTCAGTCCCTGGCCCTGAGCAAAGTCATCCATCCACACCCCCACAACCGCTGGGCTGGGAAACCGTTTTTAACTCTTACACACTCAAAAGCGGCGAGACTGCGTGGAGGAGGGAGGTATGAACAAGGGGAGCAGAAGACAACGGGAAGCTTGGCAAAAGGCCGATGGATGGAGGTGGTGACAAGTTCTGAGAGTTCCCCGGCGTTCCCCTGGGACTCGGCTCCTTTCTAGCTTAGACTAGCTGTGCTGCGCCAACTCTTCCACCAAGAACAGATAGAAAACTGATTTCCACACCAGTTTCAGGGCGCTGCAGAGGCCTGCCAGGCCAGCCAGGATGCAACGGTCCATGATACTAAAGAGAAGCACAGTCAGCTGAACTTGACGTTCTGAGCAGTGCTTGCCTTTGAGGCATTTGTCGGCAGGTGAGCAGGTGAGGAAGGCTGAGGGGTCAGCTAAACGTGGCAGCTGGGAGGCCTGGGGGCCCAGCACAGTGACAAGCACAGGGGTGCAAGGCTCTGAAGGTGCAGAACTTGAGAAGTTCCCAGAAGAAAAGGAGACACACGGAGGTGAGAGTGATGCTTGCTGCTAAGGGGTCAAGGTGTTGGGTGAGTTGGAAACTGACGCTGAGATGCTCACAAATGCCTTCAGAAGTTTCATCTTACTAGGGAGGAAAAATGGGAGCTCAGGGCCACGACAGAGGAGGGGCTTAGTAAGCATCCAGACTTTGAGCTGGGACCCCTCAAAGGTCTTCTTCCTAGGAATTCAAGTCCACTAGTGGGCCAGTCCTCCCAGAGACCAAAGCCCAGCTCTAAGTGAGCTCAGTGCCAGACGGGCAAAGACCATCAGCCTTCCTAGGCATCTGCTGGAGCAAAGGCCAAGTCCCTCGGGAGGAAGGTCACGTCCAATGTTCCCATTTGGCTGGAAACTCCAGGGCAGCAGAAACCCTGCATATTTCTGCCTCCACCGAATCTCCAGCACCAGCTCAGAGCCTGGCTCGTGGTACCTCTCAGTCAACACTTACGACGCGAAGAAAGAAAGCACTCGAAGTTATGTGATTTTAGGAGCTCTCCCTGCAGATATTACAGCACGATGCGTCGTGCTCCTTGTTCTGAAGGAGCAGCAGATCTGAGGTCAGAAGACTCGGGGACGGTCCTGACCTTAGGTAACTGCCGTCAAGTCCCTGGACTGCAGATTCCAGGGAGGGGGGAAATACTTTAAAGTGAAACTCCATGGAGGCACATCATAATACAATCGCTGAAAATCTGGGATGAAAATCTTAAAGTAGAAGACTCTTAAAAGTAGAAAAGAAGGAGTTCTCGTCGTGGCGCAGTGGTTAACGAATCCGACTAGGAACCATGAGGTTGCGGGTTCGGTCCCTGCCCTTGTTCAGTGGGTTAACGATCCGGCGTTGCCGTGAGCTGTGGTGTAGGTTGCAGACGCGGCTCGGATCCCGAGTTGCTGTGGCTCTGGCGTAGGCCGGTGGCTACAGCTCCGATTCAACCCCTAGCCTGGGAACCTCCATATGCCGCGGGAGTGGCCCAAGGAATAGCAACAACAACGACAAAAAAAGACAAAAGACAAAAAGACAAAAAAAAGACAAAAAAAAAAAAAAAAAAAAAGTAGAAAAGAAGAATCTTCAAAGTAGGGGAAAAAAAAAAAAGATACTGACCTTCCGTGGAGGAAACAGTAAGGGCAGGAGAGGATGGGATCCAGGCACCGCTGGGAGGCTGGCACCTCCTGTTTGGGGAACGAGGGTGCATTGGGTGCAGCCTTGCGGAGGTTAATTTTGGTTTCAGGAGGATTAGGGAATTGCAGGCTGATTCGGTTTTTCTTTAATTTTTTTTTTTTTTTTTTGAGATGTAGGAAGGGAGGTTTATTTGTTGAGAATGAGGAGGAAGAGTGGAGAGAAGTCCTGAAAAGAGGGTGAGAGAGGCTGAAGAAGGTGTGAAATGATTATTGTGACAGCAGGACACGGAGTCACCCAGAGGGACATCTTAGGATGGCTGGCCCTGTGGGTGCGAATGGAGCTGAGGACACAACAGGGCAGATCGAATCCCATACGCTCACACTGAGCATTCCACCTGCCCTCCTGTGCCTTCGGGGCTGTTCAGGTGCAGGCACGGAGAAGACGCACCACCGGCTCGTCTGGGAAGCACCAGAAGGACTCGTCCTTCATTTTCAAAGATCAGCAGAGGTCGACTAGGTGAGACCCACCCCAAAATCACATGCCACATCGGACATGGACCAGGGTTCTTAATGCCTTGGGCCATCAGCTAATGGTAGTGTGTCCGAGTAATTCAACTGCCCATCTGCTTGGCTGAGAAAGTGCAGCCTCAGATAATGAAGGGACAGCCAAGCACGTCTTTGGTCAACCGCATTCCTTCGGAGAGAACTGATGACTGCGCCGTCATTGCCCCCGGAGGGTTTTCTGCTTTTATTTTCCCTATAGACAGAGCCGACGCTTGGAGCAAGTTAGGACTTTGAGCAGTAAGGGAGTCAGTCAAGAGGTCTGGGCCCAGAAGAACCCCTACAAACTCAGCCTGAATTTTATTAGCGCCATCTGCTCTGTCTGATTTTGAAAGAAAAGGAAATCTGGGCAAAAGTAAAGGAGAGCCACCCCAGGCAGGCAGGGAGCCTTCGGTGACTCCCCTCTGAAGGGCACGCATTATCAACTATCTCCGCAAGCAAGGCCTGATGCCCTTTTATTTCACAAAGACAGAATTCAAGGAGAGTCGACAGAAACCACAGCTATCCTAGAAAAAAAAATCCTTGATTCCCCCACCCCGCCCCCAAGAGCACGCAGAGAGCATTAGCGCAGGGGGTCAGATGGTGGTGATGGAGGCAGACAGACTCCCCTCGGGGCCCCGCCTCTTGGTGGTCAAGTGTGACCTTGAGCAGCTTGCTTGCCCTCCATAGGCTCAATTTCCTCATCTGTAAAATGGGCATGAGACTCAACTGGTTACTTGTGAAAAAAAGAACCAGGCCTGTGCTTAGCAGATTTGTTAATCTTGAAAATGCCACACAACGTGTCTGCCCTTTGTAAGCT
The DNA here is from genome assembly GCF_054392235.1 of Sus scrofa. Taxonomy (NCBI): domain Eukaryota; kingdom Metazoa; phylum Chordata; class Mammalia; order Artiodactyla; family Suidae; genus Sus; species Sus scrofa. The sequence goes on from NC_139383.1 coordinate 8,502,587, forward strand.
GGGCAAATCACTCATTTCCTTTGTTTTTTCCTTTATTTTCTTTTTTTATTTTTGTTTTTTACTGTGAAGTATATTAAAAAGTCCATATAATGGATAGGTATGGTGAAATGATAATTATTAAACAAACATTCATGTGCTCACCACTCAACCTAAGAAAAACAACAAAACCAGGGCCTTGGAAGCAACCTGTGGCCCCGCCCTTACTGAATCACCCATATTTCTGACCCCGAGCCAACACTGTTTCAGAATTTTCCATTAATCATCTTTGGTTTTCTGTGTGGTCTTATTATGTATGTACATATCCCCCCAAAACAATAGATTGGTTAGTTTCACTGCTTTGGGAATTTAAGTAGAATCACACTGTGTACGTATTCTCCAATAACTTACTTTCTCTTGATATTTTGTTTTTAAAATTCATCTATAGGGAATTCCTGCTGTGGCTTTGTGGGTTAAGAATCCAGCCAGTATCCATGAGGCCGCATGTTCAATCCCTGGCCTCACTCAGTGGGTTAAGGCTCTGACGATGCCATGAGCTACAGTGTAGGTTGCAGACATGGCTCAAAACCCGCGTCGCTGTGGCTGTGGTGGAGGCCGGCAGCTGTAGCTCCGATTAGACCCCTACCCTGGGACCCTCCATATGTCTTGGGTGCAGCCCTAAAAGGACAAAAAAAAATTCTTTTAAATAAATGAAACTCATCTGTGTGCTTAGGTGCAGTTTTAGTTCATTCATTGCCACTCTGGTGTTCCACTGGATGAATAGGCCATAACGTAGTCATTCTTTTTTGTTTTCTTTTTTAAAAATTGTTTTACATGAAACAGCATCTGTATACCTGCTTATTAAGCTATTTAATGTTTACATGCAATACACAAATGTTTTTGAAACCACCAAGTTCTTTGATAATTGCAACATTGTTTTCAAATAAGCATGGAGAACTTAAATCCTTTATCCTTCAGATTTTTTGTTTGTTTGTTTTTTTATCTTTTTAGGGCCACACCCAAGGTATATGGAGGTTCCCAGGCTAGGGGTCTAATCAGAGCTGTAGCCACCGCCCTACGCCAGAGCCACAGCAATGCGGGATCTGAGCCACATCTGAGACCTACGCCACAGCTCACAGCAATGCCAGATCCTTAACCCACAGAGCGAAGCCAGGGATGGAACCCGCAACTTCATGGGTCCTAGTCAGATTCGTTAACCACTGAGCCACGACAGGAACTCCTAGATTATTTCTTAAAGAGATATAACCCTCTAAAAGATCACGCCAATATAATTATCTATTCTTTACTCTTTTTTTAATAAAAAAAGACTAACATGAGAAGACAGCGAAATACAATACTCTTAAAAAAAAAAATCAGTGCAACCAGAGAAGTTCAGAAATAGTAAAGGAAACTGGAAATTTCCAAAACCCCAATGAGTGCTGTGTGATGGCCGGGGCCAAAGCTTTGGGTTAGTCCCTGCTTAGAAGTGACCCAAATGCCAAGGTAATGCTCCACATTCTCAAATTTATGTTTAAGGGAAACAACCAAGAAATTGGATTTTTACTTCTTCCCTCAAACATGCCAAACTCTTGCCCATCCATGTCAACGGAGCTCCTTTTGACAATAATGTCTATTATTGGCATGTGGTCACTTTGCCAACCACAACTGGCAGGGGGAAAAGTCAACTGTATGGAAACGTTGATATAAATGTATTCCTTTTAGATTTTTTTTTAAAAAAAAAAACAGAAGGGAAAACCTGACAGCAACTCTGATTTTTTTCTCTCACGGAAATGCTGAAAGTGTTTCTTCACTCTGCCAAGTTCTCCTTTTTTTTTTTTTTTTTTTTTTTTTTGCTTTTTAGGACCACACCCACAGCACGTGGAGGTTCCCAGGCTAGGGGTCTAATTGGAGTTACAGCTGCTGGCCTACCCCACAGCTCACGGCAACGCCGGATCCTTAACCCACTAAGCAAGGCCAGGGATCAAACCCGAAACCTCATGGTTCCTAGTTGGATTCGTTTCCACTGGGCCATGATGGGAACTCCCTTCCATCTGCCAACTTCTAACTCCTGATGACTGGAGTTTTCCTTTTCTTTTTGGCCACACCCACGCTCTGCAGAAGTTCCCGGGTCAGGCACCAAACCCCCACCACAGCAGTGACCTGAAATCACAGCAGTGACAACACCAGATCCTTAACCGCTGAGTCATGAGGGAACTCCTTTTATTATTTTTTTTTTAATTTAAACAAACTGGTTTTTCTTCTCACAAAGCATTTCATGTTGATGAAGAAGATATACAAAACACGGGTAAGACCAAAAAAAAAGTAAGAAAAAAGCAGAAGCCCGCTATTCCAGGGTCAACTTTTTGGTGTAACACTTTCAGTTGTTTTATAATGTCTATAACTGTTTTGTTTCTATAAATATGTGCTACTATAACACTATTTTGTTACATTATATCTTCGTTTATCAATATATATTTTCCACATTAATATTCTTCAACATTATTTTTAATAGTTGCAAAGTATTCACCTAAATAAATGTACCATAATTTATTTAATGGTTGCCCTATTTTAGACATTTTTTCCAATTTTTTTTTTTTTTTTTTTTTGGTCTTTCAGGGTCGCACCCAAAGCATATGGAGGTTCCCAGGCTAGGGGTCGAATCAGAGCTACAGCTGCCGGCCTACACCATGGCCACAGCAATGTCAGATCTGAGCCACCTCTGCCACCTACGCCACAGCTCACTGCAAGGCTGTGAGCCAGGGATCGAACCCACATCCTCATGGATACTAGAGGGGTTTGTTACCACTGAGCCACAACAGGAACTTCCTGTTCCTTTTTTGCATTAAAATTATAAACAATGCTACCGTCAATGTTCACATATACATGCTTTTGGCAACACTCATGATTTTTTTTTTTGTCTTTTTGCCTTTTCTAGGGCTGCTCCTGAGGCATATGGAGGTTCCCAGGCTAGGGGTCTAATCGGAGCTGTAGCCACTGGCCCAAGCCACAGCCACAGCAACGTGGGATCCAAGCTGCACCTGTGACCCACACCACAGCTCACGGCAATGCCGGATCCTTAACCCACTGAGCGAGGCCAGAGATCGAACCCGCAACCTCATGGTTTCTAGCCGGATTCGTTAACCACTGAGCCATGACGGGAACCCATGCTGATTTTTAAAGACTATTTTCTGTAATAAAATTGTTGAATTTGGAGTTCCCTCATGACTAGAAACCATGAGGTTGTGAGTTCGATCCCTGCCCTTGCTTAGTGGGTTAAGGATCCAGCATTGCCATGAGCTGTGGTGTGGGTTGCAGGTGCGTCTCAGATCCCAAGTTGCTGTGGCTCTGGCGGCTACAGCTCAGATTGGACCCCTAGTCTGAGAACCTCCATATGCTGCAGGAGCGGCCCTAGAAAAAAAGGCAAAAAAAAGACAAAAAAAAAAAATTTTGTTGGATTAAAGAGAACAGGCATTTGAAAGCCTTTGCTATAGGTTGCTAGTTGCCCTCCAGGTCACCGCAGCAGAACACCCCCTGCTCCCTACTGTCCCCAGCACCCACCTGGGTCACGTGTTAAATTTGCTAAAACCCTCCCCAAATAGACTTGCTTTCATTTCCCCCTGATTTAACTCCCCGGGGAGATTGACTGTTTCCATGTATTGCCCATGTGTATTTCTACTTTTGTAAAGGGTACAGCTTTAATAGGGCTTTTTCTAGCCCCAACTTGCTATTTCTCAGAGAATATAGATGTGTCTCAGAAGAGTAGGCAGGCAGCATCTTTGGGCAAGAAACAATACTGGTATTTGCTCTGTGGGAGTTCAGTTCCCTCAAACCAACAGTGCTTCGGTCTAAAGGGAACAGGTCAGGACTAAATGTGTAATAATTCAATTGCATGATGAAAAATGTAAGGGTCTCCATCAGAGAAGCCTTTAGAAAGAGTGGAGACGGAGCCGGGCTGCATTTGCACTCTTTTTGGAGGAAGTCCCCAGGGTAAGAGACACTCTGAGGGAGAGGAATACACTGTCACCTCCCTTTGCCCCAGCATCCTTCTGACTCAGAGGTTTTTCTGGGTGTGGATCAGCCCCGAGGGAGCAAAGCTGGACCTGGGGGATGGGGCTCAGGGAGCTACTCAGTTTAGAGCTCAGCAAACTCCCTGGGGCAGGACACAAAGCCTGCGCTCAGACTCACGGGGCCCCTGAGGGGTGAAGCAGAGTTCTGCAGTGACCGTGTGACCTTGGCAAGTTGCATAATTGCAATGAACCTCAGTGTTCCCTCTTGCGAAATGGGATAATAGCATCTGTCCACAAGATGGGGGGGGTGGAGCTCCTAGCTCTGCAGCAGGCTTTCACTAACAGCTCTGCTGAGAATGCAAGCAACCCTTTCACAAATATTTATGGAGTGCCATTTCAGGGGCAGGCCCTGCTCTGGGCACTGGGGAATGACCAATGACAATAACCAGCAGATAAGCCAATTCTCCAGCAGTAGAAGGTGATAAGAACAGAGATAGACATGAGAGCAGGGCAGGGGAGGCAGAGCAGGGCAGGGGGTAGCCCTCCTGAGAAGGTGACCTTGGCGCAGAGACTTGGGGGGAGGGAGGGAATGAGCTTGGTGCCGCAAGGGAGGGTCTGGCTATTCCAGGACCGGGGCTGTTGGGTCCTGGGGCAGGTGGGGGCCTCGTGGACCCCTGTGGGGTGGATCAGAGCCTGCCTCCCTGCCTCTTTCTTGGTTTCTGGGCACACAAGACGCAGCCCTGGCCCTTGGAGAAGCTTAGAGGCCAGTCCAGTGGGCAGTTTGGGGAAGCTGCCCCTTGGGCTCCATCGGAAGGAAGATTTTGTCTCACCCTCCAGGGTCAACCTCGCATTGGCTCCCGCTGGCTGGAGTCCCTGGAGCCTGAACAATACCTGGGGTGGAAGCAAACCTTCCATGAGCCATGGGAAAGCTCCCAGAGGCCACTCCTACGCTCTCCCTATCTGCACCCACCACAGGTTCGACCCTGGGAGAGAATGTTCTAGAGCCGCCCGTGCTTACTCCCCCCTCAGGGACGGGTCTCCTCAGGGCTCCTCTCACCTTTCTGAACTGTTCTCAGGTATAAACATCACCTGGAAGGTGCTCCACCAGCTCCAACACAAGCTCTCCCAGGTCCCCAGACTCCCACACCTCGGGGCGTCCGAGAGGCAGAGGGCCAGGGCCCAGCCGGGGGCAATCCTGTCCAGCTCTGGGGGACCCTGCGTCACCCCTGTGTGGCCCTCAGCCGGGTGGGGAGGGTCTCACCCCAGGACTTGCGTGAAGTGAATTTGCACTGGAGTCCTCCACCAGTGTGGACACGCACCCCTGCTTGAGAACCGAGTGGAAACAAGAACCTTCTTCCCAGGAAAGTGCACAGAGACGCACACACAGCGTTTTGGAGGCTGCGGCAGAGAACCTGCGTGCGAGAGAGCTCCCGCTGCAGTGCTGCTTTATGCTCAATCAGAGCAGACAGCCCAGGGCTGCGGACGGAAGCGTAAGGGAGCCAATACGTGATTTTAACTTCTCTAGTAGCCACGTTTTTAAAAGAAATAGGTGAAATTAATAGCGAATTTTATTACTGTAACATATCCAGAATCTACCATTTCAACATATGTCAACATAAAAGTTATCCATGATTATTGATGACAGGTGACAAATGGCTACTACATTGGACATCACAGTTCCAGACTGTTAAAGAATCCTTAACAAATGACATACCTTCCTCGAGTTTGAAATTGTCTCAACCCATGTGTTTCTGAAACTTCCCTGTGCATATCTCCTGGGGCTCCCGTTTTTCTTTTTTCTTTTTCCTTTTTTAGGGACACACACGCAGCATATGGAGGTTCCCAGGCTAGGGGTCCAATTGGAGCTGCAGCTGCCGGCCTACACCACAGCAACGCCAGATCTGAGCCACATCTGCGACCTACACCACAGCTCATGGTGACACTGGATCCTTAACCCCTTGATTAAGGCCAGGAATTGAACCTGCGTCCTCCTGGATACTAGTCAGGTTCCCTACCACTGAGCCACAACGGGAACTCCCTCCTGGGGCTCTTGTTAAACTGTAGATTCTGAGTCCAGGAGGCCTGGGGAAGGCTAGAGGCTCTGATTTCTGATAAGCTCCCAGTAACGTCAGTGCTGCTGGGCCACACGTTCTGAGTAGGTTGGGGGAGGAAGCGGTGGTTTTGATGGGGGCAAGACCACCCACGGAGCCAGTGGCTGGAGCCAAGGAATAGGTGAGAGCTGCTAGCATTTCCTGGATTGAGTCAAGAGTTAGCCCCCCTTCGTCGCGGGTCTGGCCTGCTTCTGCCATGACTTTGAACGTTCCACTGGACACTGATGTGGGTGTGGGGAAAGGGTCCCCATTTTCTGACGTGAACACCATTTTCCGTAAGAACAGAACCACCCCAAGGCCCAGAGAGGTTCAAGTACTAGGTCTGGCTCACGCTCCTTGCCACTCAAGGAGCTGGAACTTGAAACATGAAGTTGGTTTCTAGAAGCTGAGGTTTGTTCATTTGTTTGTTTGTTGGGGTTTTTTTTTTTTTTTTTTGGAAGGGGGTGTTGGCTGAATCCTCAGCATATGGAAGTTCCTAGGCCAGGGATGGAATCAGAGCCACAGCTGCAACCTACACCACAGCTGTGGCAATGCTGGATCCTTAACCCACTGTGCCAGGCTAGGGATCGAACCCATGCTGCTCCAGAGAGAATGCCGGCTCCTTAACCCTTTGCACCACAGTGGAAACTTCGAGAAGCTGAGTTCTCAACTGCTATATTTCACTGCAGAATTTGTGCCCTCATTTGATTCTCCAAGCAATCCAGGGAAATAAAAAGAACAATTTTGATACCATCTCCTTGACACAGACCCCAAAGTTGAAAGAGTTTTTGTGATTAAGGTGACTGAATAAGATAAAGAGCTATGACTCTAATAGAAGCCTCACAGCCTCTCACCCAAGGCTCTGGCTAACATCTATCACATGTTTAGGCATAGAGTAAACATTCATTCAATGTTGTTGAATAACAAATGAACAAATAAAAAGGCCTGCCTACAAACAGGCGCTACATTGAAAACATCACAAAGCAATCTCCAAAAAGAGCAAAGTTGGAGGACTTGAAGCCTGCCTACAGAGCTGCACTTAGCATGTCAACGTGGTCTGAGCATAGGGACAAAAAGGTCAGTGGGCAGAACAGAGAACCTAGGAAAAGGCCCAAACGTGTATGGTCATTTGACTTCCAACAGAGACACTAAAACTGATGGAAAAATGAGAGTCTTTTTCGAACCGATGGTGCTGAAATAACTGTGCATCCATCTGGGGCAAAAAAGAAACCTCAAGCTGTACCTTAGACCATTCACAAAAATTAATGAGCTGGAGCGTGGACCATGTACAAAAACTTTTATAAATCTTCTAGAAAAAAACACAGACTATCTTCATGACTTGTGCATAGTAAGTCAGAGAAATAACCATACGAGAAAAATTTGAGGAATCAAACATCATCATAACTAAAAACTTCTCAGAGACACCACCATTTCTTACTGATGACTCTGCACACATGAAAACGTCCACAGTGAGACAGAAGAAGGAAAAGCACCATCGAAGACGGCGAGGTTGTTCCCAGCTCTCAGTCTAAGAACCGCATCACCTCCGGGCTCCCGGTCATGCTCCAGCTTATTCCGCAAGACAACGCACCACCAGGACGCTGGCCTACCCGCCTCATTGGACACCATGACCAGAAGCGCATGTGACGCGGTATCAGAGACTCACGTGTCTCCAGCCTCCGGAGAATAAGGGGGTGGGCGCCGGACTGGACAAGCGATCCTCTTGCTTCAAAACAGGGCTGGTGGCGCGTTTGGGACTCTCCTGAGCGAGAGGTTTCAGAAGATCCGGTGTGCTGACCTTCTGGAGAAGAAAACCCAGAATTAATAGCTGCATCTGCTGACCTTCTGGAGAAGAAAACCCAGAATTAATAGCTGGATTTTGTTCAAATGTGAAGACATCAAGCTTAGCCCACATCGATTCCCTGATGGCACGAATACACAAACTTCCATGCGCTGAAAAGGAGGGTGCACTTCCATTTGGATAAATATGCGCATGCGCACACCCCCCCAAGGCGGACATCGTCAGGCTTTGGGACATTGGTGAACAGTCATGGGGGTGGGGGCGGTTACTTAGGGATCAGTAAAAGTCTTAAAGAAACTGAAGTCCACATCTGACTTGGATAAAGACGTGGGCATTTGAGGACATGAAATATAATATTCAGCGTGACAAGCAAAATTTTATCTCTCGTGCTCATACGAAAGGAAAAAAATCAAATTCTGTCTCTAAATTTTACAAAAATATTTTCTTAAGAGTTCTGTAAATTCTATAAAAATATTTTCTTAAGAGTGCTCATACCAAAGGGAAAAAAATCAAATCATGTCTCTAAATGTTATAAAAATATTTTAAGAGTTGGTAGGTCTCCCTAATGCAGTAGCCACCAGCCACACAGCTCTGCAAATTTAAATTCCAATCAAAGTCAAAATCAGGAAGCTCAGCTCCTTGGTTGCACCAGACACATTTCAAGTGCTCAGCAACCACGTGTGGCAGTAGCTAGAAACTTCTGCTGGACGGAGCAAGTACACAGCAAGGAGGGAAAATGTCTTCCTGCCTGAAAAGACAGTTTCCAGTGGAGACTTTAGGTTTGGATACTGAGTTACGGTTCCAAGTAGGACTTGGCACTATAACCAGTTGCACTACGGTCGTAATTTTCAGGACTAAAAAGCTAAGATCATTTCTTTCTCTTTTTAGGGCCACACCTGCGGCATGTGGAGGTTCCCAGGCTGGGGGCTGAATTAGAGCTGTAGCTGCCAGTCTCCACCACAGCCACGGGATCCAAGCTGCATCTATGACCTACACCACAGCACACAGCAGCGCCGGATCTTTGACCCACTGGGTGCAGCCAGGGATCAAACCTGCATCCTCGTGGATGCCAGGGGGCTTCTTAACCCGCTGAGCCCCAACAGGAGCTCTAAAAGCTAAGGTTATCACTGAACAAATGAAAGACACGATTACCTCCACGTTACAGCTGATGCTCTCGATTCCCAGAACTTTATCCCATCAGACATGTGTCAAGCAGCCCTGTGTTCAAGGTGCTGCTCTAAGTCCTGGGGGTGGGACGAGGAGGAGGGAGAGAGGAAGGAAGAGGCGCACCTCCCTTCCCCTGGGCTCACGGGCTCAGCGGAGATGCCCTGGATGGAGGCGTCAGCCAGGGCAACAGGAAAGAGTGGGAGTGCAGACTGGCCGTCTGGAATGATCTTCCGCCATGTCTTTTTGCCATTTCTTTTTTTTTTTTTTTTTTTTTTTTTTTTTTGTCTTTTTTGTTGTTGTTGTTGCTATTTCTTGGGCCGCTCCCTCGGCATTATTGTTGTTGTTGTTGCCATTTCTTGGGCCGCTCTTGCGGCATATGGAGGTTCCCAGGCTAGGGGTCCAATCGGAGCTGCAGCCACCGGCCTACGGCAGAGCCACAGCAACGCGGGATCCGAGCCGTGTCTGCAACCTACACCATAGCTCATGGCAACGCCGGATGGTTAACCCACTGAGCAAAGGCAGGGATCAAACCCGCAACCTCATGGTTCCTAGGCGGATTCGTTAACCACTGCGCCACGACGGGAACTCCAAGGTTTTTTTTTAATTGCCTATCAGGAGTTCCCGTCATGGCGCAGCGGAAACAAATCTGACTAGGAACCACCAGGTTTCAGATTCGATTCCTGGCCTCGCTCAGTGGGTTAAGGATCTGGCGTTGCCCGTGAGCTGTGGTGTAGGTCGCAGGTGCGGCTCGAATCTGGCGTTGCTGTGGCTGTGGTGTAGGCCGGCAGCTGCAACTCCGGTTGGACCCCTAGCCTGGGAACCTCCCTATGCCACGGGTGCGGCCCTAGAAAAGGCAAAAAAGCCCCAAAAAATAAAAATTAAAAAAATCTGCCTATCAAATTAGCAAATATTAAAATAACAGGTGTAAAGTTTAGCATTGGTAGGAGTGCTAGGAAATGGTCACGCCACTTCCTGGCTGTGTAGACTGAGTCAGTCTCAGAGAAGGGCAGTTTGGCAGTATGAATTATAAGACCTGAAAAGCAGCTGTCAAAAAATCACTGTGCTTATTGACCCAGAAAAGACTGAGGCATAATGTTAGATTTTTCTTAAAAAACAAACTACAAACCTAGATGGCGCTTCTGTAAAATGAGCATACACATGTAGGCCAGGCGACTCCCTAGGGTCTGTGTTTTCTGAATTTTCATTAGTGAGCAGGCATGGGTTTATCATCCAGAAAAGCACAGAAGTCATTTTTTAAATTAAAGAGTGGAATTCTGATCCACTGTGTCACATGCAACCCAGGGACCCAAGAGGAGGGTGACTGCAAATCGGCCACCTCACTGATCCAACAGGGGCCCCTGGGGGCTTCCAGGAGAACGGGGTCAGGGGAACCGCAGACCGCAAGGGCCCGAAGCATGAGCAGGGTCGGGAAGAAGCGACCTTAACCTTGGCGAGATGCTCCAGGCTCCCCAAGGAAACGGGAGCGGCCTTTTCGTGAGCTCACAGGCCAAGGCCCGTGTAACTGCAGTCTGACAAGAGTCCTATTTAAAGACGTAGTCTTTATACTCCAACCCAATAATCCTTTGGCATTTGTGGATCATGCCATGATTACTGACTCCTTTATAAACATTTGGCTAAATTTCTCCCTCTTTTTTAAGGCTGCACTGATGGCATATGGAAGGTTCCAGGCTAGGGATCAAATCTGAGCTGCAGCTGAGGCCTCCACCACGGCCACAGCCATGCCCCATCTGAGCCCCATCTGCGACCTCCACCATAGCCTGTGACAACACTGGACCCTTAACCCACTGAGTGAGGCCAGGAATCAAACCCACACCCTCACAGACACCGTATCGGCTTCTAACCTGCTGAGTCACAAGAGGAACTCCTAAAATTCTCTTTAAAACAGCCACATTCTCCAGGAAAGTGGGGAGAGAGGATGCCTACAAAGTCATGGGCTGGTCCTGCCAAGAGTGCGGCAGTGACTCTGACACACACGGGACAGAGGGTCCGCTCAGTGGGGGCCCCCCAGCCATAGCCCAGCCCCAACTTTCTAGCCCTTTAGACAAGCTTGCAACTGTCCCCCGCAGGCCCATTCTGTGTGCACATGGCTGCGTCACCTGCACACCCGAGAGCCCCTCAGAAACACAGCTGAGATTCCGGGTTCCTGCCCCCACCCCCGCCCCGATCTAATGATTTAGCATCTACATTTCAAGATCCCCAAACGACTCACATACTCAGCATTGAGAACCGTGTTTAGCCTCCAAACCAAGGCTGCCCCCCATTTCCAGTTCTGGAACCAGGAGCACGTGACATCCTCTCTCCAAGCCCCCGTCTCCGTGAAGTGGTATGAGGATAAAATGCAAGTCCAGGTTAAGCTTTAGTTAAGAGCCTGGCACATAGGAACTTCCTGCTGTGGCTCAGTGGTAATGAACCAATCTAGTATCTATGAGAATACAGGTTCGATCCCTGACCTTGCTCAGTGGGTTAAGGATCTGGTGTTGCCGTGAGCTGTGGTGTAGGTTGCCGACAAGGCTCAGATCTGGCATTGCTGTGGCTGTGGCGTAGGCTGGCAGCTGCTGCTCCAATTCAACCCCTCGTGCAGGAACTTCCATATGCTGTAGGTGCAGCCCTAAGGAGCTAAAAAAAAAAAAAAAAAAAAAAATTCCTGGCACATAATCAAAAGTGCTAGAAATTTAGATTCACATTCAGGGGACTAGATAGCAGTGTAGATACTATTATCTCAGGGGATCTTTACAAGAACGCCGTGCTGCTCTGGGCAGAATAAGTATATCATCATCTTCATTCCTGGGGGGAGGCGGAGGCTGATGCTCGGAGTTCTGGTGACGTGGGGATGGAGGTGGGATGTGACAGCCTGAGCATGTGTGGAAGGCCCAGCAAGGGAGCGAGGCTAACCTGCCCCTGCTGCCTACAGAACATTCTGTCTGGGGACCTCCCGGATGGAGCCACCACTGCCGAGAAGGGCACCTGGCCTGTCCGGCCAACAGCCAGGGGGTGGCAGGCAGTCAGGTCACCTCTCCACTCAACTCGAACCCAGGTTTTCTGATCCTCAAGTCCACAGTCCCTCGTTCTCCACTGCATCTGCTTCTGGGTTGACGGAACCCAGTGCAAGGAGTAATTCTTTCCCCAAAGGCCTTTATTAGGGGACCTCTCCTGCGGTTCAGACACCTACAGGGGCTCCCCCACGACCACACCTGCACGTTCAGCATTCACGGTCTCAATAGTTCCCAGCAGGATTCAGGACAGATTTTAACCAGAGGGTGATGGAAGCAGGATGTGGGCAGAAGGGAGCGGGGGCCAACCCAGGAATAACTCCGCACGTCCGCAGGCCTGCAGGGCAGTCTTTGCCTTCAGTGTGGCCTTGAAGCCAGCAGGGGCTGCGGGGTCACGTGGCAGCCCAGGGGCTTGGATTGAGGGGGAAGCCTCTCCCTGTTCTGAACTACTTTGCAAATTCAGTAGAATCAAATTTTAACCTCCATTTGGCCAGCGCCCGCCCACCGTCCCCACAGAGGGGCTTGTGTTTTCAGACTGCGTGACGTCAGCTATAGAAGGAAAAGGAACTCTGGGGGCGGCGGGTGGCAGAGGGGTACCCTGGTGGCGACGTTGATCGCTGTGTCCGACTGGCTCCTCCGCTCCGTCTGGCCTGCGCTCTGCCTGGGACCCGTGGCTGGCTGCTGCTTGTCAGAGCTCATGTCATTCTGGGACTTGGAAAGTTCTAGAAAACAAAGACAGATTTGCTGAGCCTTGTGGGCGGGGGGCAGGGGGAGGCACTCCTCCAGGATTCTTGTGCCTCGAGTTCTGGGGCCTGGGAGAGAGCCCCCCACACCGTGCTGGACGCAGGGCACACCGCACAGGGCAGCGAGGCTGGTTCCTGAAAAGTGACTGTGCCCACATGTCTCTGCAGGCAGAGCTGCCACCCTTAGGGTGGGGTTCAAGGGCGACCTCCCGAGCCAGGTTACTCTGCATTCGGGCCACACGTGCTGAGTGTGTGGTTGTCCAAACAGAAAGAAGGCAGCCCGACAAACCAGCTGGCTTTTTAGGGGTTCCTAACCCAGATTTCATAACTGAATACCACTTCTTGAGGTGAAAGCAAGACTTGGGCTATCCTTTTTTTTTTTTTTTTTTGTCTTTTTGCCATTTCTTGGGCCGCTCCCCCAGCATATGGAGGTTCCCAGGCTAGGGGGCTAATCTGAGCTGTCACAGCCACCCTACACCAGAGCCACAGCAACGCGGGATCCAGGCCGAGTCTGCAATCTACTCCACAGCTCACAGCAAGGACGGATCCTTAACACACCAAGCAAGGCCAGGGACCAAACCCGCAACCTCATGGTTCTTAGTCAGATTCGTTAACCACTGAGCCATGACAGGAACTCCTGGGCTATCCTTATAAAACCATGTCAGCAAGCGAAGCCTGAAAACACGATTTTTTTTTTTTTGGTCTTTTTGTCCTTTTAGGGCCGCACCCGCGGCATATGGAGGGTCCTAGGCTAGGAGTCTAATTGGAGTTGTAGCCACTAGCCTACACCGCAGCAACATGGGATCCAAGCTGCGTCTGCGACCTACACCACAGCTCACGGCAATGCTGGATCCTTAACCCACTGAGCGAGGCCAGGGATCGAACCCACAACCTCATGGTTCCTAGTCGGATTTGTTAACCACTGCGCCACGACGGGAACTCCCGTGAAAACATGATCTTCCATTTTCGTTTGCGGTATGAGAGTCTAGGGTCAAGACGACTGAAGGGAGGAGGAAGGCGCCCACACGGCCAGGCGTCCTCTCGAAGGAGCTTCCTCATCTTAAATGCGGACCTTGAAGCCACCCTTAGAGCAGCGCCAACAGACAGAAGAGAGCTCACGTGGCGGTTCAGATGTCCTAGTAGCCACATTTTTACTTTTTTAAAAAGTAAAAAGAAATGGATAAAATTAATTTTTTTTTCTTTTAAGGCCACATCTGCAGCATATGGAAGTTCCCAGGCTAGGGCTTGAATGAGAGATGCGGGATCCCAGCCGTGTCTGCGACCTAACACTACAGCTCACGGCAACGCCGGATCCTTAACCCACTGAGCGAGGCCGGGGATTGAACCCGCAACCTCATGAGCACTGTGCCAGCTTCTTAACCAGCTGAGCCACAACAGGACTCCTGGAGTATTTAGAAATTAATTTAAATACTCTATTTCATCTACTGCAATATATCAAAATACTATGAAAATATATAATTGATGTTAAAATTAGTCATGAGAAATTTCACTCTTTTTTTGATACTAGGCCTCCGGAATCAGTATTTCACTCCAGCCACATTCCAAGAGCCACGTGTGGTCGGAGGCCACCACACTGCATGGCACAGCTCCAGAGCCCCCTCTGTCTTTGGATCCACCCTTGAGACGTTACCGCGTGAATCCTTATGCTTTGCTCTTTATCAGGCATCTCCTGCGTGCACGGCTCAGGATCGTCTCTTTTCTCCAGAGGAGATCCCGCAGGGCACCCCAAAGTCCCGGAGTGTTCACCTTTCCCCCAGATGTATCAGAGCTCCCCCCCCCCGCCCCTGAGCAGTGTCACCCACACTCTTCGCAAGTCCACCGTCTGGAAACTTGGGAGCATCCTTCTGCACCCGACAGCTAGAAAGGTCCTCCAGGCCCTCGGGGCTGTCTCTGATGCAAACGCAGGTGAAGGGGTGAAGGGCCAGGGCCTGGCTTCCCCCAGGAGGCTGAGACCGTCAGAGTGGTCCTGTCCCAGCCAAGGTCACCGGCTAGACCTTGGCCGGTGGGCGTGGCTGGCCCACGTGGTGGCAGGAGAGCCCATGAAGCATCCACTTACTTTTCATGTGGGTGGTAACAGACAGAAACAGATTTTCCACGGACTTATTAAATCCTTTAAACTGACCGAGTTCCTGCAACTAAAACAGAGACAAAGGAGAGAAAGTGAGAGCTGAGTTTAAGGACCTGAATTGGCCCCAGCAGCCTCCAAACTGCACCCTCCACACACTGGCAGGTGTGGGTTTTCAGGGTGTGTGTCTGGGGCAGAGGGTGCCCTCTTCTCGGGGGGTGGGTCCCCTTTATTTTTCTCCTCTGAGGTCCTTTGGGGTTTGGGGCCTTTGTTTGCTTGGCTGCTCCCATGGCATATGCAGAAGTTCCCAGGCCAGGGATGGAATCCTCGTCACAGCAGTGACAACACTGGATCCTTAACCCACTGAGCCACCAGGGAACTCCTCTGTTTTGTCACTCAGCATCAGGGGTTAAGGGAAAGGGTTCCACCATGGCTTGTTGATGAGCTAAAAACCACCTCTTAGAAACAGTGGCTGACAGTTCATTGGTTCAAAGTCGGCACCAAGTAAATTGCTGCTACTTTAACCTCCTCCTCTCACGACCCCACCCCAGCTCTGCGAAGAGGGGACGCCAACAGCAGCAGAATGCACGAGACACAAGGGTCATGGGTGGTACCAAGGAGGATGTGAGCCAAGGGTTAGTTCCACCTCCCAACACAGAAGAGAGAAGAAAAAGGAAGAGAAACAACAGAAATGAGATCACTCCCCGCAGCAAAGCCCCATCCATCCATCCATCCCAATAAACATGTCTTAAGCACATCTGTATTCAAATAAATTCAGACAACTGAAAACCTCAAGGAGGAAGTCGACCAGGATTTTAAAGGCCACTCCGGGGTCTCAGTTCGAAACTGAAAAAAGACATATTTTTTCTCTCTCACCAGCAGTATGTCCTCCTATGCACAGATAGAGGCACTCCCTTGAGTACAGGGAGTAATGATAATGAAAATAATCAAGACCACGTGTTTCCACGGCACTTGACAGTTTCCAAGTAGCAGCAGAGACGTTCTTTTTGTTCATTTCTCACACCAGCCACGGGAGGCAAGCCAGACAAGTCATAAGTATTTCTCCCTCCCAGGGGAGCCCCCCGTGATCCCACGGCTAACTTCTTTGGATGGAAAAGGCCCTGGCCCCCCTGATGAGCGCCCGCGCACACTCAAAAGATGCACACGCATATTTCCACGGGCACACGTGCACCTGCGAATCACACCCCTGTGACTCAGCCTTTCTGTCCGTTTCCAGCCCAGAGACCCCCAGATACTGCAGACCCCCACACTCAAGGGCACAGTCCAGGGAGAGAACTAACAGAATGACAAGCGTAAAGAGATGGGGATGTGGGTACAGGGGATGCAGGCAGAGGACTGGTCCACTGACAAGGCAGCGGGGTGGGGGGATGCTGGTCCCGTGGCCCCCAGGACATGATGGAAGCACAGACACTGGCGGGCCCCGCACTTCCCAGCCTCCAGTCGAGGCCCCTGGGCACCCCCGCTCATGACCCTCTAGCCGTGGCTGGATCCCTCGCCATCAGGCTCTTGCCCAACCTCTCTGCCCCCCCGCCCCATCTTTCTCTGCTTCTCTCCCACGTCCCCTCCCCAGGGAGGCGCAAGCATTACCCTGCTGGGGCTGCCGCTGCACTGGCTTTCACTGAGAGGAGGCGGGGTTGGAGGCACCACGGAAATTTTGCTGCTGAGGAAAAGTACAGGCATGAGAAATGGATTATGAGCCATGAAAGTATTAGTCTTAGGAATACACCAGATTCATCCTAATCTCATCATTCCAGTTCTGGCTTTTCTTCTTTTCTTTATTTAAAACTAAATCTTTTTTTTATTAAAGTATCGTTGATTTACGTCTTTTCTTTCTTCTTTTTAATCCTACACCTGCAGCATATGGAAGTTCCCCGCCTAGGGGTGGAATCAGAGCTGAAGCCGCCCGCCTATGCCACAGCCACAGCCACAGCCACACAGGAGCCAAGCCACATCTGTGACCTACACTGCCCCTTGTGGCAACATCAGATCCTTAACCCACTGAGCAAGGCCAGGGATCAAACCCACATCCTCACAGACACTAGTCAGGTTCTTAACCCCCTGAGCCACAATGGAACTCCCTCTCCTTTTCTTTCTCTCCCCTCACCACCCCGCCTTTTGAGTAGAGGGTCCAGCAGCCTGCCTGGATCTGCTTAGCACAGGGTTCAATTCCCTGGGATACGAGGTGGGAGACGGGCATCACATGGGCTAAGGTTTGGGCATCGCAATGCACCATGCAGTGCAAAATAGCCGGGGTGCTTGGGACTGGCTCTGTGGCCTGGCTGCTCTGGAATTAGAGCCACATGCATGTGCCACATGGACCAGAGTGTTCTCTCGGTGGAAGCCACCCAGCACAACGCCTAAAATGTCATGGTGAGAGAGACGGACCCTGAGAGGAATTAGAAGTTTGTTGGACTGATATAGGTCACTGGCCAAGGCCAAGGGGAGAAAACCACATCTTTCTGGACCTCACGTTGGTATCCCCCCCATAAAAACCCCTCTAGGACAATGGGGGGGGGATCTTCTTCCCCCTCCCAGCAGCCCTGGGAGCTGTTTGCTTTCTTGTAATAAAGACTTTGCTTGCCTGAAAAACAAAAAACAAAACAAAAAGAAGTTTGTGCTAAAAGAATTGGGGAGGGGGATGTTGGAGGTTAGGAAATGCAGTAAAATAAAAAAATTGAAAAAGTTCTAAGATTGGAAAATCTCACTGTGAGCAAAAAAAAAAAAAAGTTTCACTAACACTTGAATAAATTCGGTGTAGTCAGGTGTGTGAATTATTGCGAGCTTCAGGACAGCTAGGTGCCTAGAATTTTGTGTAAAAACTTGCTCTCTCCGGTCATGATTCAAATCCACCAGTGTCTATTCCACAGATGTCACTAAGGTGTCAGGCGCTAATCAACATGTTGGTGCTGCGAATGATACCTAAAAGCGAACGCTTGGTTGAGACTTCCATCCAAGGTGCCATCACAAACGTACTCTGGGAGTTCCCATCGCGGTGCAGCGGCAACAAATCCGACTAGGAACCATGAGGTTGCGGGTTCGATCCCTGGCCTCTTGCTCAGTGGGTTAAGGATCCGGTGTTGCTGTGAGCTGTGGTGTAGGTTGAAGACTCTGTGGCTGGGACCCTGTGTGGCTGTGGCTGGGGTGTAGGCCAGCAGCTATAGCTCAGATTGGACCCCTAGCCTGGGAACCTCCACATGCTGCGAGTGCAGCCCTAAAAGGCAGAAGACAAAACAAAACCAAAAAACCCCCAAACCCACAAAAAAAGTATTCCGCTTCTTTGCCACACTTCAGGAGAATTCAAGAAATGAAATGTTTTGTGAGAAAACACTATGCCAGCTCTCCGAGGCTTTTCCTGAGAATCTGGAAACATCTCTGCTTAAATCTTTTCCAGGTACTGT
Organism: Sus scrofa; assembly: GCF_054392235.1. Lineage (NCBI taxonomy): Eukaryota > Metazoa > Chordata > Mammalia > Artiodactyla > Suidae > Sus > Sus scrofa. Next base: position 8,520,887 of record NC_139383.1, read on the forward strand.
ATGATTTTTTCTAAAAAGTCTCATTCCAAAGCAGTGACATCTGAAAGTCAAGAGGTCTAGCAGTTCTTGCAGCTCGTCCTTTGCGCTCCAGCCCCCAAGGGCCCAGGACGGCCTGTGCTTTGTAGTACTTACCTCAGTTTCTGATAAGATTGCAAGAGCTTTGCTCCAGCTGTCTCGTGTTTGCCTGGAAGAGATACCAATAAAGGTCATTTCTTAGTAAAGATATAACCTAGAGCAGGCAAACACGAGCAGTAAATCACAATCGTTATTTTTCTAGCAGCACATCTCGTGATTCAAATGTAAGAGGCCACCCTGGGGTGAGAGAGAAGCTCTAAAATCACACACAGCTCCAACGTTTACCACAAGTCATGCAACTGTATAGTTAAACAGGTGAATTTTGTGTCATATAGATTCCACTAAAGCTGCTATCACACACGGGCATGCGAGTGCGCGCAAACACACACACACACACACTAAGAAACCATACTTGGGAGTTCCCGTTGTGGTGCAGTGGTTAACAAATCTGACTAGGAACCATGAGGTGGTGGGTTCGATCCCTGGCCTTGTTCAGTGGGTTAAGGATACGGCGTTGCCGTGAGCTGTGGTGTAGGTTGCAGACACGGCTCGGATCTTACGTTGCTGTGGCTCTGGTGTAGTCTGGCGGCTACAGCTCCAATTAGACCCCTAGCCTGGGAACCTCCATATGCCGCAGGTGTGGCCCTAGAAATGGCAAAAAGGCAAAAAAAAAAAAAAAAAAGAGAGAAGCCATACTTGCTAGAAATTATTGCTTTTATTAAAAGTTGATGCTGGATTTGGCGGGGGGGGGGGGGTGTTGGTTTTGTATTTTCTTTTGCCACACACGTAGCATAGGCAAGTTCCCAGGCCAGGGATCGAATCTGAGCAGCAGCTGTCATCTGCACCACAGCTGCGGCAGCTCTGGATCCTTGACTCACTGGGCCGGGCCCGAGAATTGAACCCATGCTGCCACAGAGACAGTGCAGAATCCTAAACCCACTGCACTACAGCAGGAACTCCGGGATTAGATTTTTAAATCCTGGATAATTTGAAAAATAGTTTAATCTTCTAAGCGTGACTTTGTCCTTCGGAAATATTTCATAATGGAATGACTACATTCCTTTCAACATTTGTTATGGAGATTGAATTAATCTTTTAAAAAATGTAAGTAAGCTCCTTTTTTCTAGTTATAGAGGCTAATCATTTCCTAAAAGACACACTATCTGATCCAGTACGCTTTTTGTCGCAAGAGAAGGGGATTTTAAGATGTATTAAGACCCACAACAGAGAGCTCCACAAGCCCATAGTTCTGCGCCTGCCCAGCCCAGAGGCTGGACGGTGACTGTCCTGCTCGGTGAGTCCCTGAGAAGGCTCCACAACGCCAGATCCACCGCCGAGACGCACAGGACCAGCCATCCTAGGTCTGTGTGCTCCCCGCCTGGTGTGTTCAGAAGGTTTTAATCCATCCCAAAGACAATCCACTATGGTCTAGGGGACGGATGGTCCCCAGGGACCTCCCCTCAGAGTTCTGTGATAAGCTCTATGAGAAAAGAATCTGAAACAGAATGGATGTGTGTCTACGTCTAACTGAATCACTTTGCTGTACACCTGACACTAACACGACATTGTAAATCAACTCTACTTTAATAAATTTTTTTTAATGAAAAAAAAGAAGACTTAGGTACTTGTGTCATAGCCACACGATAGGGGGGAGGGCAGGCCCAGCAAAAAAATCAGGAATTACAGGGAGGCCTTGGGGTGGGGAGCAAACGGCTCTGATAAACCCCAAAACTTAAAGCCGGGAACAGCTTACCCCCAGCTGATGCTAAGCTGGACCCCCCCCCCGAAGTCTGGGATCCTAAACTGGGGGGGATCAGGGGGCACATGAACCCGGAAATCACTTCACATTTTGAGTACACCTGCCGGCATGCATTTTTCTGGAGTTCGCAATGGTGTTCACCAGATTCTCACAGGGGCCTGAGCACCGCGCTCCTGCCCCATGACGAAATAAGTCTTTGGAGTTCCCTCTGTGGCTCAAGGGTAATGAACCCGACTAGTATCCACAAGGATGTGGATCTGATCCCTGGCCTTGCTCAGTGAGTTAAGGATCCGGCGTTGCCATGAGCTGTGGTGTAGGTTGAAGATGTGGCTCAGATCTGGTGTTGCTGTGGCTGTGGTGTAGGCTGGCAGCTACAGCTCCAATTCAACCCCTAACTTAGGAACTTTCATGTGCCATGGGTGCAGCTCTAAAAAAAAAAAAAAAAAAAAAAAAGTGAGAGAGGGAGAAAGAAGTCCTTAAGAACAAAAACGGCCTCACCCAAAGGTTAAGCACTAAACTAGTAGAACCAGCTTCTAACAGGTGAGATCCCACACCCGGAGGAGCCACAGGGCAGACAACAGGGAGGCCAGAGGCAAAAGGAGAGCCAGCCTGCTCGCTCATGGTGAAAACAGAGAAAAATCAAGAAAAGAGAAAGAAAAAAGGTCCAGCCTGTCCTGGGGGAAAACGCAGCCTCCAAGGGATGGGGAGGGGCGTTCCGAGCCCCCGTGTGGGTGGTGCTGTCACAGCTCAGGTGGCTTCCACCCCTGCCCACCGCCCTGCCTCTTCAGCCCCTCACGAGCTTGGCCCCCACCTGTGTGGCACCTGCCCAAGTTACAGCCCCTCCCTCTAATGTGCTGCTCTCACTCCACCCCCTAATGCCCTCCATGGCTCCCTATTGCCTATCACTCCACCCCCTAATGCCCTCCATAGCTCCCTATTGCCTGCACCTGAAGTCCAAGCCCCATTGGCATCCTGGGCCTCCAGCCCTGGGTCCACAGCTGCCCTGGCCCTTGAACTCCTGACCGCCCTACTCACCGTGGGCATTCTCCCCTTAATCCCACTCACCCACCCCACCTCTCCAGGCTAATCATCTGAGCATGCCCCCCACCCCCCCAACCCCTAGCTCACACCCGCCTCCTAAACCTCAGTTTAGTCTCCCGGGTCACATTTCTGAATCTGTCCCATTTCCTGAGCCCGGAGAGGCCAAGCCCACATGCAGCTCTCTGCTGCCCCCTGCTGGCTGCACTGGGCCCTGCCGCTCTACGGGGTCCACACCGCGTTTCTGTGAAGGCCAAGTGGCAACTATTTTATGCGCTGCACCTTCTCCGTCCCACACACTCAGCCTTGTTCTGCGACAGCAGCCACAGATGACGTTAAAGAGCGGGTGTGGCTGTTCTGATAGCACTTGGGACACTGAATTTGGATTTCCTGAATTTTTGTGTGTGTCACAAATATAATTCTTTTGACTTTTTGACCGCTGCCACATAGCACAGGGAACCGTGCCAATCCCTTGTAATAGAAAATGATGGAGGATAATGTGAGAAAAAGAATATATATAGATATATATATCTATATATCTATATGTATGTATCATCGGGCACTTTGCTGCATAGCCGAAATTGACAGACCATTATAAATCAACTATAATAATTTTTAAAAATCTTTAAAATTAAAAAATAAAATAAATAAAAATAGAAAAATGTAAGACCCATGCTTAGCTCAGAGGAAGTACAAAAACAGGCTCAGGGACAGGTTTGGCCCCTGTCCTTGCCACTCTCGGTATGGGCGGTGGCTCTCAGCAGGGCGCCAGCAGGGAGCTTTGAGCAATGCAGAATCCCAGGCCCAACTCCAGCCCTGGAGAGCAGGCCTCTAATCACTGAAGTCTGAGGAACGCCGTCCCTGTTTCTTGCCATTTTACTGCTTTTTCTCTTCTATTCCTCAGCCATTTCTTACCGAAGCTCTCTTAAAAAGCGCCAAATAGTTACTTATTGTTAACATTTTTTAAGAATTTGTGCAACAATGAGGAAACGCTGGTAGGAAATGTCCCCCCAGGTCTCCTGACAGGTGGGTTGCTGGCCCTTGGCTTTACCAAGAGCAGCTGTGGGTCGGGCCCTGGGATCCTAGGCTTCTGGGCCCACTCAGGAAGGTAGAGTCTGCTGGGGGCTGGGTGGCACACTGTGTATGCCTCATCACCAGGTGTCAACCCGACTTTATGAGTGGAAACAACCGCTCGCGGGTATTGTGGAATGGGCCCAAAGTTACAAATGACAGAGGCTGGCATTCACACCACGCCTCGCCCTCAGAGCCAGACACAAAGAAGTCAGGGCAGGCACCAGGGACGGTACCGTCTCTCTACATTTGCTGTGGCTCAGCCGGTTAAGGACCCCCTGACATTGTCTTTGTGCGCATGTGTGGGTCCGACCCCTGGCCTCACTCAGTGAGTTAAGCATCTGGTGGCTGTGGCGTAGGTTGCAGGGGCAGCTCAAATTTGACCCCTTGCCTGGGAACTTCTATGTGCCACAGGTGTGAGAGAGAGAAAAGGAAAGAAACCAGGCCTGGCACAGTGGGTTAAAGGATCCAGTGTTGTCGTCCTGGCCCAGGGTGTAGCCATAAATTATTTTTTTAAACTGGGGGGGGGGGGGGGACTACTTCACACTAACCAATAACCACATCCCTGAAAATTCCTAATTCTTTCCGAATTTTATAAATTGTTCATATTTGGGAGTTTCCATTGAGGCTTAGTGGGTTAAGAATTCAACTAGGATCCATGGGGATGCAGGTTCAATCCCTGGCCTTGCTCAGTGGCTTAAGGATCCAGCATTGCCATGAGCTGGGGTGTAGGTCGCAGAGGACGCTTGGATCCCACGTTGCTGTGGCTGTGGTGTAGGCTGGCATGTATAGCTTCAATTTGACCTCTAGCCTGAAAACTTCCATGTGCCGTAGATGCGGCCCTAAAAGACAATCAATGAATGAATAACTGTTTGTGTTTGTCATGTGCATCTTACCCTGCTTAAGAAACAAGGCCTGTGGACTTCTGCTTGTGGCATCCAGCCATGGGCCTCCGGGGCACAGGGCAGTACCCTCTAGACACTGCCTGGCTCAGTTCTCTGCGCTTCCACCCACCTCCAGAGCACGCCCGAGGTCCCATCCCCTGCTTGCAACTCACAGCCTTTCTGACTACAAAAGAAATGTCTTCCAGCAGCAGCAGGCAAAGCTGCCTTCAGGTGAGTTGCATCCCCCCAGAGAAGACAGGTTGAAGCCCCGCCCACAGGCAGCTGTGAACATGACCTTATTTGGACATAGAGGTTTTGCAGATCAAGTTCAGGTGAGGTCATTGGGGTGGGTCTCAACCCAATAGGACTGATGTCCTTATGAAAAGGGAAAACTTGGCCCCAGAAGCAGGCCTGCACAGAGGACAGACGCGTGCAGGTGGCAATGTGACAACAGAGGCAGAGCCTGGAGTCATGTGTCCACAAGCCAAGCAATGCCAAGGGCGGTCGGGAACTGACAGAGGCTGGAGAGGCAAGGAAGGTTTCTCCCCGAGGGACGGCAGAGGAGGCAGGGTCCCCCCGACAACTTGACTTTGAACTTCAGCCTCCAGCCCCACGAGACAACATATTTCTGCTGTTCGAAGCCACCTGATTCACAGGATTTTGTTACAGTAGCGGGAGAAAACTACAGCAGAGGTCCCTGGGATTTCGTCCCTACCTTCCTCTCCAGTGTCACCTTCTGCCACCCTCATTTGTCCCACTTGTAGGTCCTGCGGAAGCTGAGTTACCGCCCGTTAGGCCTGTCCTCACAAGGCTGGTCTCTTCACGCCGCCGTGTACACTGGCTTATGATTCCCCTGACTGCGCTGTCATCGCTGGCACACACGTCTGTCTCCCCCACGAGACCGTGAACCCTTGGAAGACACGGGCCTGGTCTTATGCGTCTCAGGGTCCCCCACACCCAGCAGAGGGCTTGCCGGGCAGAGGTGGTTGTAATAAATATGACCGCAATAGCAGCCACCCCTGTTAAAAATAAGCCTTAACCTCTTTGAAGCTGTACCGCCTCATATGGAAACGAGATCGTTGCTTTTTCACAACTTGGCTTCCTTGGAATTCCATCCACCCGTTCACAGTCATCACGTGTGACAGGCACATAGCATCGCCTGTGACACACGCAGGCTCTTTACAGATCTAAGAATAAGGGGGACGCGGCCTCTGCTCACAGGCAAGGACCCGTGGTGCCGTAAGGATCCCCCGTGAACTGCAGGACAGAGCGGACACTTTTAGATCTAAACCAACCTACAGGAGTTCCCGTTGCAACGCAGCAGAAACACATCTGACTAGGAACCACAAGGTTGCAGGTTTGATCCCCGGCCTCTCTCAGTGGGTTAAGGATCTAGCATTGCTGTGGCTGTGGTGTAGGCCGGCAGGTGTAGCTCCGATTAGACCCCTAACCTGGGCACCTCCATATGCTGCGAGTGCGGCCCTAAAAAGACCAAAAACAAACAACCAATGACCAAAAACACCAACTTGCAACAGGCACAAGCAAGTCATTCTACGTCTATACATTACTGGGTATCCGGTCTACTTTTCTGTCTAAAAAAAATAAGGATTAACTTAGCTCAGCTGTGCATAGAACATCCCATAGAACGGATGCCACCTTGAGCCAGCCTCCTTGGCACGTTGGCCAAGCACACCAGCTGCTACCAGCCAGCGCCCTGGACAGCGGGTCCTGTTGCAGATGCCACGCCCTGCCAGCCCAACACCCAACACCTCTCTCTGGGGTGACGTGCTTCACGGCAGGAGGACCCAGGGCAGGCTCCCGGGAATGCCCCTGTGCAATTCGGTCACCAGCCACTTGTCACAGGTGGCTGAAGGGCTTCAGGTCCTGAATGGCATGACCAGTGTGGGTGAGCTGTCTTTTAAGACACATCTGTTAACTTCCCCTCTAGGCTGTAAGACCACACAGCAGCCCTTCATGACGGCGTCACAGACACCCAGACCACCCCGTGGGACAGCGTGGAGCTGACAGACAGGGCCATCAAGCGGAAAGGCGGCCCAGCCCACAGCCACCTCTCTGAGTGCCCATGGAGCAGGATCAGCCTCCTGCGTAGGAAACCATACCTGGGATCCAAAGCAAAGGCCCCCACACAGGGCCTCCCCGGGAACTACACACATGCGCCTCTTTCTCAAGACGCTTTTTCCACTCCCAATTATGAGGAGTTGGTCATAACATATGGATTTTGTTAGAACAACATATTTTGCTGCATCTTCCAGAAAGAGCAGCATGATAAACACCCAAATCTAGGCTGTTTATGATGTCAACAGCACCCCCTCAGATGTGGGTCCCTTGTACAGTGCCCAACCTGCATGACTGTCCAGGACAGTGCTGAGGTCAGCCCACACTGGAGCTGGAGTATCCCTCAAGAGCTCGAAAAAGGTAAATAAAACCAGAGTTTGGGGGTGGAGGATGGGGGCGAGGGGGTTGGACAACTGCAATGTGTTTTAGGACTCTTAGCTTCCATAGGAAAGTAAAGGCCCCCAGGACAATAAAGTTGTCAACCAAGCTTTGGCTCGCTTATGCAAAGTAGAAAACCTCTCCAAAAATGTGACCCCCAAATCCTTCAGAATGTAGAGAATCATGATATCCTATCATAAATGGTTTCAGAGCTGGATTCCAGCAGCTTTCTGGTATATTTCAGTCCTTAGAGCAGTTTGAGCTTAGGTAGCACTGGGGCCAAGACACTGTCCCAGGATGAAAGGAGATACAGTGCACGGCTGCGAATCAGCCACCAACACCTTCCAGAAGAACAGAAATTAATAATAGATTTATAATCCCCTTGGCAGAAAGTGTGTCTCATCCAGTGTCCTTCTGCCACTAGACATTACTCACATGCCTAACTGCAAGAAAGAAAAATAATGTTTCCCTTTAATTAAGCTTCCTATAATCTATCAGCAGAAATTCTGGATGGTGTCTTTGTTAATAACAATTCTCAAGAGCTGGGCAGTAACTCTTCCACAAAAAGACACTTAGGTTGAAGGAAACTGGCCCAGCCTTGGTAAGAACGTGGGGCCAATCAGATTTAAACCGCTTTTCCACGGCCTTTCATTTTCTGTATAAAGTGAAGGTGAGTCTTCAGAATTCTCCATCCTAAAGATTATGGGTATTAACCCCTTATCAGATATGTGATTTCCAAACATTTTCTTCCCTTCTGTGGGCTGGCTTTTTACTCTGTTGATAGCATCCTTTGATGCACAAACATTTTCCATTTTGACAAAATCTACATTATTTTTCTTTTGTCACCTGTGACTTTGCTGTCATATCTAAGAAATCCTTGTCCTCTCAGATGTCAGACGAAGCTACAAAGCTAATCAAAACTCTGTGGTTTTGGCACACAAAAAAACAGACATATAGATCAATGGAACAGAATAGAGAGCCCAGAAATAAACCCACACAACTACAGTTAATTAATCTTCAACAAAGGAGGCAAGAATATACAATAGGGAAAGACAGTCTCTTTAGCAAGTGGTGTTGGGAAAGTTGGACAGCTGCCTCTAAATCAATGAAGTTAGAACACACCCTCTCCCCATACACAAAAATGAACTCAAAATGGCCTAAAAACATAAGACATGACATCATAAAACTCCTAGAACAAAACAAACATTCTGCTGTTGGCAAGACATCCTGACATAAAATCATACCAATGTTTTCTCGGCTCAGTCTTCCACGGCAATAGAAATAAAAGCAAGAATAAAAAAATGGGACCTAATCAAATTTATGACCTTTTACCCAGCAAAGGAAACCATACCTAAAAAGACAACCAACAGACTGGGCGAAAACATTTGCAGATGCAACAAACAAAACCTTAATTTCCAAAACATACAAACAGTTCATAAACCTTAATATAAAAAAAAAAATAACCCAATGAAAAAAATGGGCAGAAGACCTAAATAGACATTTCTCCAAAAGAGACATACTGGTGGCCAACAGGTATATTAGAGATGCTCAGTATCACTAATTATTGGAGAAATGCAAAACAAAACTACAGTGAGGTATCACTTCACACCAGTTAGAACGACCACCATCAAAAAAGTCTCCAAATAACAAATGCTGGAGGGGGTGTGGAGGAAAGGGAAGCTCTCCTCCACTGCTGGCGGGAATGTAGGTTGGGGAAGCCACTATGGGGAACAACATAGAGGTTCCTTAAAAAAAAACCAAAAATGGATCATCATATGATCCAGCAATCCCACCCCTGGGTATGTATCTGGAAAACACAAAAACTCTCATTTAAAAAGATACACACACACCAATGTTCATAGTAGCACTCTTCACAATAGCCAAGACGTGGAAGCAACTTAATGTCCATCAACAGATGAATGGATAAAGAAGATGTGGAATGGAGAAACGATACAGTGGAATATTACTCAACCATAAAAAATAATGAAATAATGCCATTAGCAGTAACGTGGATAGACCTAGTGATTATCATACTAAGTGAGGTTAGAGAAAGATAAATATCATAGGTTATCACTTATATGTGGAATCTAAAAAAGATACAAATGAATTTATTTATAAAACAGGAACAGACTCAGACAGAGAAGACAAACAAGGTTACCAAAAGCAAGGGGATTGGAGGAAGGAAAAACTAGGAGTTTGGGATTGACCAATACAAACTACTATACATAAAATAGATAAAATCCTACTGTACAGCATAGGAAATGATATTTAATATCTCATAATAAACTATAATGAAAAATAATCTGCAAAGACTACAGGTAGATACATATTAAAATGGAATCACTTTGCTGTACACCTGATACTAACACAACATTGTAAATCAGCTACACTTCAATTAAAAAAAATTGTCAAAACCAGGGAGTTCCCGTCGTGGCGCAGTGGTTAACGAATCCGACTAGGAACCATGAGGTTGCGGGTTCAATCCCTAGCCTTGCTCAGTGGGTTAAGGAGCCGGCGTTGCTGTGAGCTGTGGTGTAGGTTGCAGATGCGGCTCGGATCCCACATTGCTGTGGCTCTGGCGTAGGCCGGTGGCTACAGCTCCAATTAGACCCCTAGCCTGGGAACCTCCATATGCCACAGGAGCGGCCCAAAGAAATAGCAAAAAGACAAAAATAAATAAATAAATAAAAAATTTAAAAAATTATCAAAACCAATGTCATCTTCCCCTCTGTGTTTTCTTTTAAGCGTTTTATAGCCTTAGGTCTTGTTTTCAGGTCTTTGATCTGTTTTGAGTTATTTTTTGTTTCTGGTGTTAGCTAGAGGTCCAACTTCATTCTTTCACATGTGGATATCCAGTTTTTCCAGCACCTTTATCTATTTATTTATTTGCTTTATAGGGCCACTCCTGCGACACATGGAAGTTCCCAGACTAGGGATCGAATAGGAGCTGCAGCTGCCAGCCTACACCACAGCCACAGCAACACCAGATCCAAGTCATGTGTGTGACCTACACTGCAGCTCACGGCAACACCAGATCCTTAACCCATAGAGCAAGGCCAGGGATCAAACCCACATTCTTATGGATACTAGTCAGGTTCATTACCCACTGAGCCACAATGGGAACTCCCTTCCAGCACCCTTTATTGAAAAGACTTTGAATGATATCAGCACCCTTGTCAAACATCACTTGACAGTACAACGCAGACACTATAGCCAATACTTTATGATGACTATAAACGCAGTACAACTTTTGAAAATCGTGCATTTCTGTATCACACACCTGTAACTTTATAATATTTACATCAACTGCACTTCAGTTTATTTTTTTATTTTGTCTTTTTGCTCTTTCTTTGGGCCGCTCCCGCGGCATATGGAGGTTCCCAGGCTAGGGGTTCAATCAGAGCTGTAGCCACTGGCCTACGCCAGAGCCACAGCAACTCAGGATCCGAGCCGCATCTGCAACCCACACCACAGCTCACGGCAACACCGGATCCTTAACCCACTGAGCAAGGGCAGGGACCGAACCCGCAACCTCATGATTCCTAGTCGGATTCGTTAACCACTGCGCCCCGACAGGAACTCCAATTTTTTTTTTTTTTTTTGTCTTTTTACACTTCAGTTTAAAAAGCCACTTGACTGTATGTGTAAGAGTCCCAGTCCCAGGCGCTCTGTTCTATTCCATTTGTGTGCATGTCTGTCCCTCGGCCAGTGCCTCACTCTTTGGATTATTGTGGCTTTGTAGTAAATTTTGAAACCAGAAAGTGTGAGTCTTCCAGCTTTCTTCTTCTTCTTCTTCAAGAAACAAACAACCTGATTCAAATATGGGTAAAGGACTTGACTAGAGCTTTCTCCAAAGATACACTAATGGCCCAATACGCAGACGAAAAGATATTCCACCTCATTATTCATTAGGGAAACGCACATCCAAACCACAGGGATTCCGACACCATCCAAAACAGCATGGACGGTCCTTGAAAAATTAAAAACACAACTGCTACTACATGATCCTGCAAGCCCGCTTCTGGGTATATGTCCAAAGGAGATGCAATTATCACCTCGAAGAGACAGCTACACTCCCATGTTCACTGCAGCATAATTCACAATAACCAAGACATGGACTGACCTAGAGTGGCCATCAACAGATGGATGAATAAAGAAAATGTGAAATGTGGTACATGTGTGTACTATAGATGTATATACATACATACATATATATATATACGCGTGTGTGTGTGTGTGTATGAATGAAATGTTATTCAGGCACAGAAAGAAAGAAATCCTGATATTTCCAACAACACGGAAGGACCTCTGTGGCATTACGCTAAGTGACATAAGTTAGAGAAAGACGAACACCTCACAATCTCACTGTACGTGGACTCTAGAACCGCTGACCTCATAGAAACAGTAGAATGGTGGCTGCCAGGGGCTGGAGGCGGGGGGAATGGGGACAAAGGTACCACTATCAGTATAAGATGAGTAGGTCCTGGGATCAAGGTGTGGTCACCACCGTGAGTTGCAGTTAACGATACTGTACTATACGTTTGAATGTTGCTTTGAGCAGAGCATTAATGCTCTTACCCTGATAACAACAACAAAATGATCTTTAGGCGAAGGTGTGTTAACCAACCTTAATGTTGTAAACATCTTGCAACATACACGTGTCTCAAATCATCAAGAAAAAATCCACATGCAGAACTGAATCAGTGTCCGTCTTGCAGGTACCCAATAAATGCTGACTACCGAATAACTAAAACAAAAACCACAACAAAGATCCCACCTCACATCCATTATGTTAGGTTTTATTAAAAAACAGACAGACACGGAAAACAAGTGTTAGCATGGATATGGAGAATGTGGAGCCCTGTGCACTGTCAGTGGAACATAAAACAGGGCAGCCACGATGAAAAATCAGGATAGCAGGTCTTTGAATAGACAAACAAGGATTACCATTGGATTCAGCAATTCCAACGCTGGGTATTAATACAAAAGACGTGAAAGCGGAGACTTGAATAGATATGTGTACGTCCATGTTCCAGATGTATTATTGATAAAAAGCAAAAGGTAGAAGCAACTCAAATGTCCACTGACGGATGAAGAGATAAACAAAGGTGGGCTCTACATGCAACGGTCTACTGTTTGGTCCCAGGAAGGAATAAAGTTCTGATACATGCTGCAACATGGATAAACCCTGAAGACATGCTAAAGGAAATAAGACATAAAAGGACAAATACATCATGATTCCAGGGTTCCCACTGTGGCGCAGCAGAAACGAATCTGACTAGTATCCATGAGGACGCAGGTTCAATCCCTGGCCTCACTCAGTGGGTTGGGAATCCGGCGTTGCTGTGAGCTGTGGTGTGGCTCACAGATGAGGCTCGGATCCCGCGTTGCTGTGGCTGTGGTGTAGGCCGGCAGCTACGGCTCTGGTTGGACCCCTAGCCTGGGAACCTCCATATGCCACGAGTGTGGCCCTCAACAAAGAAAAAAAATCTGCTATGATTCCACTTATATGAGATACTTTGAGTAATCAATGTCAGAGACAGAAAATAGAAGAGCAGTTGTCAGAGGCTGCAAATTGGGGGAAGGGGGGCAGCCGGGCGGGGGGGAGTTGTTGTTTAACGGGTACAAAGCTTCTGTTTTGCAAGATGAAAAAGGTCCAGAGACGGATGGTGGTAATGATTAAAGAACAATGAGAATGTGCTTAATGTTCCTGAACCGTACACTGAAGATAATAAATTCTATACTGTGTATATCTTGCAGTGGAAAAATGAATGCCGATTTCAATTTAAAATGATTTCCTGTTTGCAGCAATATCTTCTTGGGTTTTTGTTTGTTTGGTTGGTTCATTGGTTGGCTGGTTTTGGTTTTTTTCAGCCACGCCTGTGGCATGTGGAAGTTTCAGGGCCAGGGATCCAACCCATGCCACAGCAGTGACCCAAACCGCTGCAGTGACAATGTCAGATCCTTAACCCAGTGAGCCACAGAGGAATTCCCAGAAATATCTTTTTGGATCCATCTGCTATAGTGATGAAAATAAAACCAAAAATAAACAAATGGGACCTAGTTAAACTGAAAAGCTTTTGCATAGCAAAGGAAACCATAAGCAAAGTGAAAAGACAACCCACAGAATTGGAAAAAAATATTTGCAAATGAAGTGACCGGTGAGGGACTTATTTTCAAAATACACAAACAGCTCTTGCAGCTCAATATCAAAAAACAAACAATCCCATCAAAAAATAGTCTGAAGATCTAAACACATTTCTCCAAAGAAGACCTACAGATGGCCAAAAAGCACATGAAAAGATGCTCAACATGGCTAATTGCTAGAGAAATGCAAATCAAAACTACAGTGAGGTATCACCTTACACCAGTCAGAATGGCCATTATCAGAAAGCCTACAAACAATAAATGCTGGAGAGGGTGCTAGAGAAAAGGGAACCCTCCTACAGTGTTGATGGGAATGTAAATTGGTGCAGCCACTATGGATGTTCCTTAAAAAACTAAAAGTAGGGCTATCATATGATCCAGCACTCCCACTTCTGGGCATCTATCCAGAGAAAACCATTTGAAAAGATACATGCACCTCAATGTTCATTGCAGCATTATTTGTAATAGCCAAGACGTGGAAGCCACCTAAATGTCCATCAACAGAGGAATGGATAAAGATGATGTGGCACATACACATGATGTGAATAGTAGCCATAAAAAAGAATAAAATAATGCCATTTGCAGCAACATGGATGGACCTAGAGATTATCATTCTAAGTGAAGTTGGAGAAAGACAAATATCATACAATATTACTTATATGTAGAACCTGAAAAAACAATGACACAATGAACTTATTTACAAAACAGGAATGAAGACTTCTAAGACCAACTTATGGTTACCAAAGAGGAAGTGTGGCGTGGAGGGATAAATTAGGAGTTTGGGATCGATAGATACACACTACTATATATAAAAGAGAGTCAGAAAAGATCCGCTATCACAGCACAGGGAACTCTAATCAATATTCTGTAATAACCTACGTGGGTAAAGAATCTGAAAAACAATGCGTATGTGTGTACGTGTAACTGAATCACTTTGCGGTACACCTGAAATTAACACACTGTACATGAACTATACTCCAATATAAAATACACATTTTTTAGAATAATAAAATGATTTCTCGCTTAAATATTTATGTGTCTGGTCTTTTAAAAAATGCATTCATAAAAGAGATAATTTAACATTCGACTGTCAAAATATCCCCTAGAGACTACCTGCATCGGTACTTTGGTCTAAACATATACACACATGATTTCTCCATTCAGAAATCCCAGTCCATTTTTTGCACCTGGGTTTCCCATTCTGTTCATTTAAACAGGAAAAATGATGACGGATAGTGAAGCGGCCTTGATAGTTCAGGACCAAAGAAAGATGTGGGCTGCCGCAGAGGGCCACAGCATCAGGGGGAGCTGGCCAAGCACAGAGGACGGCGGGAGAGGCGGCGACACAGAAGTGGTCCTGATGGGAAGGCTGGGGCTTGGAAAGCAGCAGTGAATATTGGAGAGAATTAGATAGACAGATAGGAATTTTACATCTATATGTTGAATTGTTAGATTCAAAGAAACTTGGACGGTCTAAACAATTTTTTTTTTTCATTTTGGGGCACATGGAGTTCCATGGAGGCATATGGTGTTCGATGGAGTTCCCAGGCCAGGGATCAGATCCGAGCTACAGGTGTGACCTAGGCCACAGCTGTGGCAACACCGGTTCCTTAACCCACTGTGCCAGGCTGGGGATCAAACCTGCCTCCCAGCGCTCCCAAGATGCCACTGATCGTGTTATACCACAGCAGGAACGCCAATGATTCATTTTTTGAGTAGCTGCTGTGGACAAAGCCAAAGGCATCGTGAAATCAAAGACGAATAAACTCAAGAAGCTGCCCCTGGGAGATTATAACCTAAAATGCTTGCGTGAAAACAAAAGGTTTGAAGGCCAAGGTCTTGCTTCACTGCGTGAGTCATAATCTGACTTGAGAGTTTCTGGACTAGCCAGTTTAAATGGACCAGTCTAAAAATCTGTCAGGGACTGGCAAGCCATCAACTGGGAAAATCACTTCATCTGGAAATCTCTTCACCACACCCTTTTGTGGGTGCCTATTTTGTGTTTTTTCTCCTAAGGAAAGTAGTGAGAAGAAAATATTCAGGAGTTCCCATCATGGCTCAGCGGTTAACGAACCCTACTAGTATCCAAGAGGATGCAGGTTCGATCCCTGGCCTCGAACATTGAGTTAAGGATCTGATGTTGTCATGAGCTACGGTGTAGGTCGCAGACGCAGCTTGGATGCTGCGTTGCTGTGACTGTGGTGTAGACTGGCAGCTATAGCTCCGATTTGACCCCTAGCCTGGGAACTTCCATGTGCCATGGGTGTGGCCCTAAGAAGACAAAGAGAAAAATATATATATTGAACTGAGAAAAACGCCATATTTTCTTTAAAATAAGACATACAAAAAATTTTATGCCTGGAAATAAACATGATTTCCGAGAGACATTCTCACGAGAGCAAGCACTATGCACCCCGTTGGTAACTTAGAGATGTCATTTAGGGGGCAGGAGGGCTTTACTGAGTCAAAAGGTAGAGAAGGGAAGAAGGCAGGGCTGTAATAGAGGCCACATCTCGGAGTTCCCGTTGTGGCGTGGTGGTTAACGAATCCGACTAGGAACCATGAGGTTGCGGGTTTGATCCCTGGCCTCGCTCAGTGGGTTAAGGATCTGGCGTTGCAGTGAGCTGTGGTGTAGGTCGCAGACGCGGCTCGGATCCCACATTTCTGTGGCTGTGGCTCTGGCATAGGCCGGTGGCTACAGCTCCAATTGGATCCCTAGCCTGGGAACCTCCAGGCCACGTCTTTACCAAGACCCACTTCTTTCAGTTCATGAGCCTGAGTGTTTCAGGCCCACACAGCCAGTCAGATGCCGTCACAACGGCCCCACCTCTAAGAAGACAACTCCGAAAAGTCATACAAAGAATTAAATCACAGCCACTCCTGGGAGGGGCAGAGCGAAGTTATTCCCTGCCCCAGACCCTGTATCATCCTGGTTAGTTACAGAGCAGATGCCCAAGACGGTTAGCAAAGACTGTGCTAACACACAGCCCTCCCCCGCGAGTTCCCCAATCACCAACAATAGGGTGAAAACCAAGTATATTGGTGGTGCATCACATCTGACCATTTTTAAACTTGAAAAGCAATAGTAAGAGGGAGGTCCTGTTGTGTTTCAGTGGTTAACAAACCCGACCAGCAACCACAAGGACACAGGTTCCATCCCTGTCCTCACTCAGTGGGTTAACGATCCGGCGTGGCCATGAGCTGTGGTGTAGGTCGCAGATGCGGCTCGGATCTGGCGTTGCTGTGGCTGTGGTGTAGGCCGGCAGCTATGACTCTGATTTGACCCCCTAGCCTGGGAACCTCCATATGCCTCGAGTGGGGCCCTAAAAAGACAAAAAAAAAAAAAAAAAAAAAGTAAATCACATGCCCTCCCTAGGATCCAGGGAGGTGAGGCCGGGCAAGTGAGATACCGGTAGGGCTTAGGAACCAGAAGAGGGCACTATCTTTATATGCTTAGCAGACGTCAAAAGAGGAAGTTAAGATAGGTTTCAGTCTGTTTTCTAGTTATCAGTGATCTAGAAAAATTCCATCACAAGTGTTCATTGAATCTGCTGTTTTACCAGTGCCTCTCAAGCTTAAAGAGCATAAAAAGAATTCCTTGGAAACTTAAATATATTTGGCCCCCGTGTCCACAGGTCCCACATCTGTATTCAACGAAACTTGGCAGAAAAAATTGTTTTTAATTCCAGAAAGGAAGTTCCCACTGTAGCTCAGCAGGTTACGAACCTGATTAGTATTGATGAGGACGTGGGTTTGATCCCTGGCCTCACTCCGTGGGCTAAAGATCCGGCATTACCGCAAGTTGCAGTAAAAGTTGCAGATGCGGCTCAGATCTGGTGGTGGTGTGGTTGTGGTGTAGGCCAGCAGCTGCAGCTCCAATTCCAGCCCTAGCCTGGGAACTGCCACATGCCACAGGTGTAGCCCTATAAAGAAAAAGGGAAAAAAACCTCCAGAAAGTTCCAAAAAGCAAAACTTGAATTTGTTACACACTGGCAGCCATTTACGTAGAATGGACATTGTATTTACAACTATCTACATAGTATTTACAGGGTATCAGGTATTATAAGGAATCTAAAGGTAATTTAAAGTATATGGGAGGATGCGTACAAGCTACAGGCAAACACTCTGCTGTTGCATGTAAAGGACTTGAGCATCCTCTGATTTTGGTACCCTGGGGTCCTGGAACCAAACTCCCCCAGTCATGGAGGAAAGTCTGTTTGTACTCCTGGGCCCCACTTGGTCTCCCTGAATCCTGAACTTTGAATTTAATTTGAAAGAGTCCTCAGCTGATCCTGGAGCAGGGGCCTCAGAAGCCACAGTAAGACCCTCTGCACGAGATTGCCAAATGCCTGAGGGAGGTGCCAGTACCTAAACAGTGAGGGAGCTGCCTGAAGATGTCCTGGATGCCCTTGAAAATCTGTTTTTATTTTCTATTTAGGGCCGCACCTGTGGCATATGGAAGTTCCCAGGCTAGGGGTCAAATCGGTGCTACAGCCACCAGCCTCCACCACAGCACAGCAATGCCAGATCCAAGCTGCGTCTGTGACCTACACCACAGCTGATGGCAACGCCCGATCCTTAACCCACTGAGGGAGGCCAGGGATTGAACCCGAATCGTCATGGATGCTAGTCAGGTTCGTTAACCACTGAGCCACAAGGGGAACTCACTAAATCTTTTTTTTTTTTTTTTTTAATGTGTGTGAATAGTTACACACCCAAACTTGGATACATACATTCACAAAGAACAGAAGTGATAGGCAGCAAAATCTAACTGGCTCTCAGGGTGAAATCACTGTCTTTTTACCATTGCTGTGCTTTCCTCCTTTTTCTTTTTTTTTTTCTTTTTGTTTTTTTTTTAATGAGAGTTGCAATGTTTACTTCAGATTCTCTCTTGGGGTTTTTTTTTTCCTCTTTCTCTCTTTTTTTGTATTTTTTTTTCTTTTTGGCCGCACAGGCAGTACGTGGGAATTCCTGATCAGAGGTGGAACCTACACCACACAGCAGCAACCACAGCCACAGCGCTGAGAACGCAAGAGCCTCAACCCACCTGGCCATCAGAGGCCATCCTTTCCTTCATTTTTCAGATTTTTTCTTTTTTTGGCCACGCCTGCCCCCTGAGGAAGTTCCCAGGCCAGGGATCAAACCCACACCATAGCAGTGACCTGAGCCACTGCAGTGATAACGCCAGATCCCCAATCTGCTGCACCATGAGGGGGGAAAAAATGAACGTCTATTTGATTTACACTCAGAAAAAAATCACAAATGTAACTTGAAATCATGTTTCAAAAGACAGGACTTTACAGGGCAGAGTGTCTGAGAGGGTCCCTCCGGGACCGGCCAGGGTGGCAGGAACGAGCACGCCTCCCAGGGGAAATCTGGCAAAGCCTATCCGGCCTCTCAAGTCTTCACACCCTGAGCCATCAACTCTCCTTTGAAGACTTTACCCACAGGAAATGAACAGAGATGCCAAGATCCTGGCCAGGACGTTCACCGCGGAGTTATCCGTGATCTGACAATGTGAACACGATGATACCCTCCCAGACAAGGGGGGACGTATTTACAAACGGCAGCACATCCTCCTGATATATTTCATGCTGTCGTCAATGCATGGTGAAGTCTTAAGAGCATAAGAACACGCTTGTGCTAAACTGAATTTAAGAAGATGAAAACCAAGACATAGTCTGGTCATAAGCATGTTTTAAAAATCGATACTTTTGTATATGTGCACATAGACCCACAGGATTCACCTAAAAAGAGGGTGGGAGTGTGTGAGTGAGTGAGTTGTGAGAGTGTGTATGAAAAATCAACAGCAGTTTGGCAAGTGGTGGGCTTTTTATTGCTTTCTGTGTACTGTACTGTGTTTTCCAAATATCCTGCAATGAGTAGACATTACCATCAGAGAACAAATGACAGGTTAGAAGAGACACCTCCCTCTTCCCCGAGTAGAGGATGGAGTGTGGGGGAGGCAGCTGGAGCCCTGGGATGAGCCAGGAGCTGCAGCGGGAAGCGGGGACGAGGGGCGAGTGACGGAAAGACCAGGGGACAGAAGTGTCGCACTTGCAGCCTGCGTGGCTGCGGGGGGGCAGAAAGGAGTCACGCAGGACCCCGGGGTTCCGGGATTGGGGTGAGGAACGCAGGCCGTGGTAGCCAGCGTCCCCCTGGGCCCAGGGAGTCTTGCCTCCTGATAGTCGCACCCTCGTATAGCCCCTTCCACCCTGAACAGAGCTGATCTCTAGGCTATAGAAGAAGTGACACTGTAAGCACAGGACGGAGCAGAGGTGTGGCAGGGTGTGACTTCTGAAGCCAGACCGTGAGAGACACTGAGAGAGGCAGAAAACGGAGAGTAGGCTAGAGCTCACCAGGGACTTTGCCAGGAGAGCTGTGGGATAAATTCTGGAGACAGGTGGCAGTTATGGGTGCAGGACAACGTCGCTGTACGTAATGCCACTGAACTGTACAGCTAAAAATGGTTGCAACTGTACATTTTATATCACACATATTTTACACACTAGAAACGTTTTTAATATGGGAAGATATTGCACGGCTCTGCCTTGGCGTCTCTTGGATCCCCTGCCCTGGGGGAAGCCAGTGTCATGTCACAGGGGCCCTCGACCGCCCCATGGAGCAGTCCAGGTGTGGAGGAGCCGAGGCCTCCTGGCAGCTGCAGCCAGGTACCTTCGTGAGCCCCCACCAAGCAGGTCCTCCAGGACCCAGGCAAGGCTTCAGCGGAACGCAGAAACCATAGAAGATAATAATTCAATTGTTTTAACTCACTAAGTTTTGGAGGAATTTGCTATCCAGCCGCAGATAACCAACACACAGAAGGAGACACAGATTTGAGCTGTCTTGTCCCTCTTTATGGTTTAAGCCACCATCTCATTTTCTAGCTTCCACTTAGGATGTAGAAAGCTGGAAAGAGCCATGTTCACCAACTAAACATGGACCTCGGCTCAGTGTTTTTATAAAAGCTGAGCGTCACTCCGACAAATGACTTCCTTAACGAGCCAAGACATGTGTCTTTTGTTTTGTTTTGTTTGTTTTTTGGCCAGGTTTGTAGCATGTGGAAGTTCCAGGGTCAGGGATTGAACGCAGGCCACAGCAGTGACAATGCCAGATCCTTAACCCACTGAGCCACCAGGGAACTCCCTAACGCACACGTTTTTTGGTTGAGGCTAAATAGCTTATTTCTCACCTCGAACTGTCGCTGTTTGAAAAGTAGTGTTTCCAGCCATCCTGTTTCCTCCAGGTCAATCTAGGCTCCCTGTGCACAGACCTCAAGGTCACACATCCCGGGGTGGGGGCCACCATGTTAGCACCACAGACATTCAGGCTGCACAGAGCACACTGCCTCCCCTTCACTCTCATGACGTGTGTGCACCTCTGCCTGATCAGTTACTCTCTTATCTGAACAACTCACATCCTCTGACGCCTGCACTTCTGCAACCAAAGCACAGCACGTTCTCTCCATGGCCTTGGGTCTCCGCTATTCATTATACCATTGCATCAACTTCGCAAATACTTTATAAGACATCTGGAACTCACGGACCAAATACCCACTTCCACTCCCACAGTCACATGCTCTCACTTCATAGTCACCAGTACCTGCTATATTCTAGAGCAATTCACTCGCTGTGGTCTTCAGTTCCTCACTCAGTCATGTGTGTATTTTTGTTTGTTTTGCTTTTTAGGGCGTACCTGTGGCATACGGAGGTTCCCAAGCTAGGGGTCAAATCTGAGCTACAGCTGCCAGCCTACATCCCAGCTCACGGCAACACTGGATCCCCAATCCACTGAGTGAGGCCAGGGATCAAACCTGCATCCTCATGGATACCAATCCGATTCGCTTCCGCTGCACCACAACAGGAACTCCCTCCCTCAGTCGTTTTGATCAATTATCCTGAACGAGGTTTGGGACCATCAGGAGCTAATGAGATTTTAAAATCAGTTTCCCTATCATATTTAGAGTGGATAAGCAATAAGGTCCTGCTGTACAGCACAGGGAACTCTATCCAATCCCTTTCGACAGAACATGATGGAGGATAATATGAGAAAAGGAATGTGTATGTAGGCACCACTGGGTCGCGCTGCTGTACAGCAGACATTGACGGAACGTTGTAAATCAACTACACTTTAAAATTGTTAAGTACAGTTTCTGCTTGTGGAGAGAAAGAGAGGGGCATAAATAATGATAGAATATGAGGTATTTCCAATAATTATGGAAAAGACATACAAACCAGTGTTCTGGAGGCGGGAGACATCGCTTCCAGAAGCAAGAAGCCAGGGAAACCTCCTGGAGCGCAGGTGGATTTCAGGGGGTCAAAGTGGGGGGAGGGGGGTGTACAGAAGTAGGGGTGCACAGCAAAGGTGGAGACGCCCATGTGCTGAGGGGCAGAGGCTGGAAAGTTGAAACGAAAGGGAACAGGAGGGACCGACCAGATAGAGGTCCCGTTAAGTTTTCCATATTCAAAAGTCTTGACACAATTTTTTTTGGTCTTTTTGGGGCTGCCCGTACAGCATATGGAAGTTCCCAGGCTAGGGGTCGAATTGGAGCTGTAACCGCTGGCCTATACCACAGCCACAGTAACTCAGGATCCAAGCCGCATCTGTGATCTACACCACAGCTCACGGCAACGCCAGATCTTAATCCACTGAGGGAGGCCAGGCATCAAACCTGCATCCTCTTGGATACCAGTTGGGTCCGTTACCACTGAGTCACGATGGGACCCCCTTGATACCAAATATTTTTAAACTGGGAATGTATCGTTTTACTTTAGGGAACATTTTTAAGAGCATTTACCTCCGGCTGGAAACTTCTTGGCTCGTTCCTCAAAGAACCATTCTCCAGTTTTTATTTTCACGTTTCTGAAAAACAAGCAGAAAGGAGGTCTCAGAGAGTGAGGTGGGTGGTGCTGTATTTGGCTCACACGAGGTAGGGCGGAAAAACCACAAAATATTAGTCTCAGAGCTCAAATTATTAGGACCTCAGAGTTCAAATTTCCAGCCCATATCCCTAACTGTACAGATTTCACCTCCAGGCTCAGTGGTCTGATTAGCAACCAACACAGCTGGGAGTTTCTGCTTGGCTATCATTTACCCTGAATGAAGTATCTACATGTAACATTTCCACATATGGGAGTTCCCGTCGTGGCGCAGTGGTTAACGAATCCGACTAGGAACAATGAGGTTGCAGGTTCGGTCCCTGCCCTTGCTCAGTGGGTTAACGATCCGGCGTTGCCGTGAGCTGTGGTGTAGGTTGCAGACGCGGCTCAGATCCCGCGTTGCTGTGGCTCTGGCGTAGGCTAGTGGCTACAGCTCCGATTCGACCCCTAGCCTGGGAACCTCCATATGCCGCGGGAGCGGCCCAAAGAAATAGCAAAAAGACAAAAAAAAAAAAAAAAAAAAACTTCCACATATGTATCCATAGTAACATACATGTGCCAACACAAGAAATATACAAGGAGAAACAAAATTACCATCTGAACGGCAATTTATTATGTTTTTGGTGAGGAGCAACTGCCCGAAGCATAATTAACAAACTCAAGGCAGTCTACTTGGCTAGAGGGAGATGGACCTCGGGTTCAGTCAAGGTTAAGTTTGAATTAACAGCAACGTTTACCGAGAGCCAAGAGCAGATTCACCTGAGGAGGTTCCTGAGGGACCTGACATCTGAAATAAGGGATCAAAGGACTTCAATAGACATTCAGCGACTGGCCAGGGGAAGTGACCTCTGGCTGGGCAGCCGTCTTACAGCGGCTCCCTGGGTATGGCTGTGTTCTTCCATCCCTTCCCGTCCCAGTGGCAGGCAGAGCAGCGGGAGCCCTGTGTGTGCACTGCTTGAAACTGAAGCCCCAAAGCAGGTTTTACTCTTCACTGTTCCTGAATTTCTGAAGAAACCCCCTTCAACCACAAAGAGCCTCAGAAAGGTAGAAATGTCAATGGCCTTTCAGGACATAAGAAGTTAAACACAGAGATACTATAAATTATTCACACCATTAAAATAATGTGCCATAAAGCTTGCCAATTCCTAGGTGATGCAAGTGGATGAAAAAAAAAATTTTTTTTTTTTTTAAAGCTGCACCTGCTACACACGAAAGTTCCTGGGCTAGGGGGTGAATCAGGGCTGCAGTTGCTCGTCTGCGCCATGGCAACACCAGATCCAAGCCACATCTGTGACCTACACTACAGCTCACAGCTACAGCGGATCCTTAACTCACTGAGCGAGGCCAGGGAGCGAGTCCGCAGCCTCATGGGTACTAGTCATGTTCTTAACCCACTGAGCTACAAGGGGAACTCCTTGAAGAAAAATTAAAACTTCCACTTAAGGCCAACTCTCTTCTATAAAGTACTTACTGAAATACACTCTCCACTGGGTTCTTTCAGGGTATATACGAACTCAAATGGATTTTTTAAGCTAACGCTTATAAAAGTGGTAAATTCACAAATAAATGCCAACCTACATTTTTTAAAACTATCTTTATCTTTCTCTATGGAGCATTGGTAGTTATCAGAAGGCGTCAACCAGCTTCCTTCCCTTCATCTAGTTAGCAACCATTATCTGATAGCATGTAAAGGAGCATTCCTAATGCTTAGCGGTCAGAAGAAAACATACAGAGTATTTATGAATTTTGATGATGGAATTTTAATCTGTCACTATCACTCAGTGCCAAAAACAAATAAAATGCACAACTGTGCTGTGTCTCCACAGAGCCAGGAAGACCTTTTCATCCATAACATCAGCAATTCAGATACCTAATCTACGAAGTCGACACAGAATGCATGAAGGATAACTCAGCATCTCAAGAGAAGTCTGCCCTCTGGTACCTGAAGACAGGCAGAGGATCAAAAGCCAGGGAAAGTCTGGAGAGAATGACGGGTTAGTGAATCCATGTTCCTTGAAAGTGCCCCCCCCATCCCCACGCCCCACTGCTCTATTTCTGAGGATGCTTCCTCCATCCTTATAGGACAAAGTCTACGCATTAGATGAGGAGAGTAGGGGCAAAAGAAAAAGTGAAGTCAGAAAGAGAAAGATAAATACCATGTGATATCAGTTACACATGGAATCCAAAACAGCACAAAGGAACCTATGGGCAAAACAGACTCACAGAGAACAGACTCGTGGCTGCCAAGGGAGGGGTAGGATGGACTGGGAGTTTGGGGTGAGTAGATGCAAACTATGATATTTAGAGTGGATCAACAGTGATGTCCTGCTGTATAGCACAGGAAACTCTATCCAGTCTCTTGGGCTAGAACATGATGGAAGGGAGTATAAGAACGGGAATGTGTGTGTCTGTGTGTGTGTTTATATATATATAACATACAAACACCTTATATATGTATGATTGGATCACATCACTGTACAGTAGAAATTGGCAAAACATTGTAACTCAACTACAATACAAATCACTAAAAAAATTAAAAATACATTCATAAATAAAATCAAATGGGGAAACAAGGAGGCCTCCATCTGATGAGCAGACTTCACTTCCTGATGTTTTTTTCTGGGCGTGAGGACACTTTCAGCTAATCCACTCTCTCACACTCTCCAGCCCACTACCTGTGACCACAGATGCTGGGGCTGGGGCTGTGATAAGCCTCAAAAGTGGACATTTTGAATTGAGGAGCAAATCCAACCGTGACCCTTCTCCACAGTGAGCTGAGCTAGCCAGACCCAGGCCACTGCTAAGGAGGAAACGCCTCCTCAGAAACACACCTGCAGAAACACAACCACGAACAATGGAGAACAGCCAAAGGGAAAGAGGAGAACACCTGAATAAGTCAACATTACAAAGTCTTCCTCTACGCCCTGGATTCAGAACCTGCACGGAAAGCGGATAAATTAAAATATTAGCCTCCTGGGTCATCTATGATAACCATCCAATCAGCTAATTGAATCCCCAGTGACTACCTGTGAAATTCAAGCAGGAGCTGACTTGGCAGGGACAGATGTGGACACAAAGCCACAGGTCTCCTGGGCATATCTGACGAAAGAGTGGAAGGATAAAAATAGCACAGTCCGAAACCACAAGGCGGCAAACACTCCTTGTATGTCAGGCTGTTTCCTTTCAGAACTAGATTTGATCTGGGTCTCCAGCAATACTTCCTGCAGAATCAGCTGCTTCATAAGCAATTGTTCCCCAACAGCTTTACATAAAGGCTCCCTATCTGCAAAAATCCCAGGATTTATAGGACCATTTATGGCTCTTACTGTCCGAGGCAGAGGTGAGAGATTTGCGGTGACACCCTCTGCTGTATCTCTGTCATCCTTACCGCCAGCGCAGGGTGGCCTGACTCACAGTAACCCAAGGACACACTTACAATGTCCCCCCTGATGCTGTGTCCAGCATTTGGCTATGAAAACTTCTTGGAATATTTTCTGAGCTTACTAACAGATCAGCGGTTTTAAATTTCTCAGATAAAATCATGTCCTGCTTCTTTAAAGTCTGGTCACCTGGCTCAGCATCCATTTACATTGCCTTGAACTCTGCTGTCACTTCATTAGTAAAAGAGTAGTAACTGTTGAAAAGCACTTTGCAAATTCTAGCACACAAATGTTTGATAACACAATGAACAGAGGACCCTAACAGAAAGATAGTTTGACCTCATTACTGTCACGGAACAGTGAGCCAAATAGGCCTGCTGGAATGCATCGTTGCTTTGCATCCAAAAGGCTTGCATCTGCAGGTGGGTAAGCTGTCATATCCACGCTTCATGCTCTAAACATCAGCATCAAGTCCCTAGAGTTGCCTAACATGTTTCCACCATTCAGTGAACCAGAGGCAGAACATGTGCACACCGGGATTCTTCAAACACCTGAAGACACACATCTCCTAGGCAGACGTACGCTCCAGCCAGTGCCCTGATGGCAAGGAAGCCTCAAGAGAGTCTTGGTGGGGAGACGGGATTAAGATGGTGGAATAGAAGGACTGGAGCTCAACTTCTCTTCTAAAAACAACAAAATTCGCAACTAAAGACTGAGCAATCTTCACCCAAATGGACTGGAAACCTTAAAAAAGATAGCCTACTCCAGAAGAAAAAGAGGAGGACACATCAAGAGGTAGGAGGGGCCATTTTGCGATATAAACAACCCCATACCTCTGGGGTGGGAAGCCCCATAGACTGGAAACTAACTGGTTCACAGAGACTCACCTACAGGAGGGAGAGTTCTGAGCCCCACATCAAACTCTCACATGCGGGGATCCGGCACGGGGAGAAAGAGCCCCGGAGCATCTGGCGTTGAAGGCCAGTGGGGCTTGTGCACAGGAGCTCCAGGGGACTGGGGGAAACGGAGACCCCATTCTTAAAAGGCGCACACAGACTTTCACGTGCACTGGGTCCCAGGGCAAAGCAAAGTCTCCAAGGGAATCTGGGTCAAACCTGACCGCAGTTCTTGGAGGACATCCTGGGAAAACAGGGGTGAATGTGGCTTGTTCTGAGGGAAGGACATTGAAAGCAAAGCTCTCGGGAATATTCAGCAGCCGTGCCTTTCTCTGGAGGGGGCCGTTTTGGGAAAATCTGGTCCCACCATCAGTCAGCTGCTGAAAAGCCCCAGGGCAAACAACAACCCAGGTGGGATCACAGCCCTGCCCCTCAGTAAACAGGCTGCCTAAAGACCCCTCAGGCACACAGCTGCCTCTAATCCCATCCAGACACTAAGCCCCACCCACCAGAGGGATTAGAATCGGCTCCTTCTACCAGGGGGCAGGCATCAGCCCCTCCCAGCAGGAAGCCTACAGCAACCCCCCATACCGACTTCAGCCACAGGGAGGCAGACATCAGAAGTAAGAGAGGCTACAGCTCTCTTACCTGTAAAAAGGTCACCACACCAAAAACCTATAAAAATGAAAAGACAGAGAACTATAACTCAGAGGAGGGAGAAAGGAAAAACCCCAGAAAAACAGCTAAGCGAGGAGGAGATTCTTAGCCTCCAGGAAAAAGATTTTAGACTGTTGATGCTGAAGATGATGCAAGACATTGAAAATAAACTGGAGGCAAAGATGGATAACTTACAGGAAACACTGACCAAAGAGTGTGAGTTCATTCGTGGCTCAGCAGTTATCAAAACCGACTAGGATGCATGAGGATGCAGGTTCAATCCCTGGCTTCACTCAGTGGGTTAAGGATCCAGCGTTGCTGTGAGCTGTGGTGTAGATCACAGACACGGTTCGGATCCTGAGTTGGTGCAGGCCAGCAGCTGTGACTTCAATTCAACCCCTAACTTGGCCTGGGAACTTCCATATGCCTCCAGTGCAGCCCTAAAAAAAAATAAATAAAATAAAATAGCCTTGGTGGCTTATCACACAAACAGGCTGCAAAAACTCCAAAGAAACCAGATATTGTTAAACTGAGATCAACCTAATTTCTGTTACTAGCCAGTCTAACCAGTGGTAATGCCCAGCTAAAATGGTCCAACACATTACACAGTTAATTTTTTTTTTTTTACTTCATATAATCTTGTATCTAAGACCTTTTTAAATTACAAAGCAAAATAGTGAGATTGTCACCTTCCCCCGGCCCCCACCCAAAAACCAGTTCAGTGGATCTGGCTTCCGTGTTCTTACAGGAAAAAGAAACTGATGGTGGTGATTAAATCCTTGGTAACTAGGAGGGGAGTCAGAATCAAGATGAAGATAAAAGAAATGATTTTATCAAGCAGCTAGCACCACTTCTTGCAAAACTTTACTAATTCAACTTGGCTGCAGAGAGGAGGCCTTTTGCGTCACATTCAGCGCTGAGCGCAACTGAGGCCCATGGTGAGGCCAGTGACTGTGTGTGGGTTGGCGAGTGAATGTCCCCAGGCCTGCAGGGAGCACCCTGAGACAGGAAGGGATAAGGGAGGCCCAACTGCAGAGCCCTGAGGTCTAATGTGTGGCACACCCTCCATGCACGCCAGGGCAGGGATCCCCAACTCAGATACCGCGCAGAAACTGTCAAGGAAGAGCGTGGGCCCTGCGTGAGCTGGAGAACCCAGGCCCCATTTTAAGGCATTAAAATGATAAATATTAGACACTGAGCAGGCCAACCAAACCGGGCCTATGGGCTGTCTGCCGCCTGTTGGCCATGAGTCCATGATTCCTGGTTTGTTACATCAGGTAACTAGTCAATGAAAGAAAGAAAAATTTGACTGCAGCTGGACAGGGCTATACTTAAAGCACCTCCAAAGTAGAAGCTGGGGGAGTTCCCTGGTGGTACAGTGGGCTAAAGATCTGGCATTGTCACTGCTGTGGCTCAGGTTCCATCCCCAGCTCTGGAACTTCCAAGTACCATGGGCTGTGCCCAAAAAAAAAAAATAGGAATCAAGTTAGACTCTGTGCATTACTCTAAGAATGAGCTCCACCACGTCCAATGGGCCAGGGGACCAGTAAAGACAAGGCACACGTTTCTGATGGCAAAACCTCAACTTGGCCGTCTGGAGACAAGGCAGAGCCTCTGACCAAAGGCCACAGGCAGGAGAAGCAAGAGTCCTGCTTGCCAAGAAAACCGCTACTCAACACGCATCACTGCAGGAACCAGGGAACACTCAGGAAGCAGCGGTCTTCAAAAGCGCTGAAGAGCCACCTCTATGAAAAGGCAACAGAAAGACAGAAGGAAAAGCCAGGCTGAAGAGACAGCAGATGGGAATCAAGGCAGATTGAGGGGACGAACGATGGAAACGCAGACCAAGCTGTTTCACCAACAGGACAGAGCGGAATGGAGAGCCTGGGGCGTTCCATGGGTGATGCTCAGGAGGGATGCCTGCCCAGGACACCAAAGAAAAAGACGCTGATTGTTGAAGGAGAGGATAAACGCAATGGAGAACAGCGAACGAGGCCAACCTAAGTTATTCCCGAAGAAGGCAGGCCACGTGGGGGGAAAGAATCATCCGAATCACCAGACCCGACTGCAGAAAATGTTCCTGAGGCAAAAACCAAGCAGCCCCCACTTCTCACTCATTAGTAACTACAGTTTAAAAAAAGAAAGGAAGAAGCCAATGTTGAAGAGGACTGAAGAAACTAGAACCTTCGTGCACTATTGGTGGGAAAATGCAAAACAGCAGCTACTGTGGGAAACAGTGTGGTGGTCCCCCAAAAATTAAACCTAGAGAGACCACGTGTTCCAGCAGCTCCACTTGCGGGTATACATCTGATAGAAGTGAAAAGTAGGGTCTCAAAGACACATCTGTACACCCACGTTCACGGCAGCCTTATTCACAACAGCCAAAGGGTAAGAGCAACCCAAGCTTTCATCAGCAGATGAAGAAACCCGCAAAATGCAACATGTACACACAAAGGACTATCATGTGGCCTTGGGAAGGAAAGAATTCTGCCATGTAACATAGATGGATGAGCCTGGAAAACATTCTGCTCAGTGAAATAAGCCAGAACAAAAAGACATAATGTATGATTCCAGTTACATGAGGGACATGAGTCAAGTTCACAGAGCTGGAAAGCAGGGTGGGGGCTGCCGGGGGCTGGGGAGGGAGGAACAGGGAGTTGTTTAATGGATGCAAGAGCTCCAGCGCTGCAAGATGAAAAAGCTCTGCAGATGGATAGTGGAAATGGTTGCACAACAATGCGAACATGTTACCAACCAGGTTTGTGTGCCCGATGGGCATTAAGCCAAAACGCTGAGACACCGACCTTTGCAGCAGAGACAGGGTTTACTCCCAAGACGGCCAAGCACAGAGACAGGGAACAGACGTCAGAAGCACCTCCTGAAAGCAAGGGGCTCGGGGTATTTATGGGATGAAGAGTAAAGCAGCAGGGCGGGCTGATTGCGCTGCGGGGGCGTGGGGAAAGGCGATTGGAGAAAGATGCGCTTCCCCGTGGCGCAGGTGTAACTAAGCTACAGGCCCCTGCTAGTGGGAGAATCAAGGCACTCAGCACCATCTGCCCTCTGACGCGAGCATGCACGCATGCTCAGTGGAAGGTCAGTGGTCCTAACTCATCTTAACCAGTGTGGCTCCAACCAGGGGCAGCTGATTCCAAGTTCCTGGAAAACAACGCGGCAAACGTCTTATTGTTTAGGACCATAATAGCGGGCATGCAAGTCTTTTGTAGGTGACCTTGATTAGTGAAGGCGGGTGAAATGCAGTTGACTAATGATTGCCCACAGTTTCAAAAGTATTTAATACCACTAAACTGTGTGCTTAACCATGGCTAAGGAGTTTTATGTTATGGGTATTTTGCCACAATTAAAAATAACTTTTAAAAAGCAAAACAAGCAAACCCAAGGGCCAGGAAGCTCAGATGAACTCTCCTTATTCCAAAAAAAATCAGCGTGGAGAGACTCAGACCCAGGCGTGCTGGAAACTGCTTTTAATGACAAAAGACACAGGAGAAAACCAGTATAATGCTCCTAGTACATACAACCCAGATACTCAAAAAAGAAATCAAACTAGTCTCAGATGTCTCTGTCATACCAAATTCCAAAAGGATAACAGTAACTGAACATTGAGATGTCAAGTTCAGACCTGAGATTTTAACACCCAATGAGGTCATCACTCACAAGGAAAGCCACTCTCATGCTGAAAGCCTCCTCAAAGAGGCAATGGCTTAGTACGTGTGCCATTGTTCTAAATCTTTGAAAAGACTCTTTAGTTGACTGAAAATAAATTTAAAAAAAAAAGAAAAGAAACTGGAGTTCCCATCGTGGCTCAGCAGTTAGTGAACCAACTAGCATCCATGAGACAGGTTCAATCCCCAGCCTCACTCACTGGGTTAGGAATCCGGCATGGCTGTGAGCTGTGGTATAGGTGACAGATGCGGCTCAGATCCCTCATTGCGGTGGCTGTGGCGTAGGCAGGGAGCTATAGCTCTGACTGGACCCCCAGCCTGGGAACCTCCATATGCCTTGGGTGCAGTCCTAAAACGACAAAAAGACCAAAAAGTAAAAATAAAAAATAAATTAAAAATAAGAACATGCAAATGGGAAACCATGGTCTCCGATACCTGTGCTCATGGAACAGTACAGGAGTTGAATCATGGAAAATCCAGATATGACTTCTATTCGACGCTAGAAATATGGACTTGGGAAATTATTGCGGAAATTCTTTTGAACCCATGCCTAGGAAGGACCCACAAGCTTGTCTGGTATCCCTACACCGCCGGCACCCATAACTCTCCCTACTGCACAGCCCGGAGTGTGCAGCAGTCCACTGCCAGGTCGAGTGCCAGCCTAGGGCAAGGGCTTCCTGCCGCTGACCTTCCTGTAGGGTGAAGAGTCCAGCTGAACTGGGCAAGGTGACAAAACACTTAAGGATACAGAAAGCTTACTCACCTCCAAAGGGTTTTGTTTTTTTGTTTGTGGGTGTGGCATTTTTGTTTTCTGGGGTGTTTTTTTTTGGTTGCACCTACATCAATTGGAAGTTCCTGGGCCAGGGATCGAATCCGACCCACAGCTGCAACCCAAGCTGCTGCACAGAAAACACCAGATCCTTAACCTGCTGTGCCACAGCAGGAACTCCTCAAAATGGTTGGGTTTTGTTTTGTTTTGTTTTGTTTTTTGGTCTTTTTGCCTTTTCTTGGGCCACTCCTGCAGTGTGTGGAGGTTCCCAGGCTAGGGGTCTAATCAGAGCTGTAGTCACCGCCGGCCTACACCACAGCCACAGCAACGCGGGATCTGAGCCACGTCTGTGACCTACACCACAGCTCACGGCAACGAAAATGGTTTTACAAGCAAGACCTGCTGTAGCTAATCAAGCGCTGACCACAGAAGACATTTCAACTTCAATAATGGGAATGATACTCAGACTACTGTGAAGACTTTCCTTTGGTAAGCGCAAGATAAACTTTTCAAAAATAAACTTCTTTCCAAAAGTATCCCATAAATGTCCTCTTTTTAACTCTCTGTTTGGTAACATAAGGCTTCAAAGACAAATAAGTCATCCTTCCTCTCATGTGGCCACTGGATAAAAAGAATATCATCATCCTTTATGTAATTATCATCTGTCCTGTTTCTACAGAGAGCAGAGTCCACAAGCAGGTGCAACAGCTAAGCTTTTTGTGAGAACTTAAACAGAGGCCATTTCCAATGCAGAACTAAGAAGAAAAAGACGGTATCCCAAAGATCAAAACGCTTTTTCTCTGTGAAATTAGCCTCAGTGGCTAACCTCTTGGAAATCTGGAAATGTCAACCTATGCGAAATATTTTTCTCAGTATAGTTAACTTGTCTAATATATACTTTTTCATGTGAAATGCATGAACCTCATTTCTATCAACAATGCTTCAAATCAGTTTCTATTTAATCTTTTCTAGGGCCGCACCCACGGCATATGGAGGTTCCCAGGCTAGGGGTCGAATTGGAGCTGTAGCTGCCGGCCTACGCCAGAGCCACAGCAACGCCGGATCCCCAACCCACTGAGCGAGGCCAGGGATGGAACCCGCAACCTCATGGTTCCTAGTCGGATTCGTTAACCACTGCACCAGGATGGGAAATCACATTTTTAAAAAGAAATCAAATTTTGAAAGAGAGGCAGTAAAAAATGTCATTTGTAACCTCGCCACCGAGGTGAACTCCTTCCTTGGCCACCTCTGATAAGCCATACCCAGTGTTCAATTTCTTTTCAATTTTCATAGAGTAAGACCTTTACTCCCATGAAGAGCAGATGTGTTTACAATAATGAGCTGGAAGTATTCCATTCTCCTACATTAGTCACTTACCTTGTGGATATAAAGCAGTGATTTGGTATTTCATCAAAACACAGGTTTATAAAAAAAAAAAAAAAAAAAAAAAAAAAAAAAAAAGGAGTTCCCGTCGTGGCGCAGTGGTTAACGAATCCGACTAGGAACCATGAGGTTGCGGGTTCGGTCCCTGCCCTTGCTCAGTGGGTTAACGATCCCGCGTTGCCGTGAGCTGTGGTGTGGGTTGCAGACGTGGCTTGGATCCCGCATTGCTGTGGCTCTGGCGTAGGCCGGTGGCTACAGCTCCGATTCAACCCCTAGCCTGGGAACCTCCATATGCCACGGGAGCGGCCAAGAAATAGCAACAACAACACCAACAACAACAAAAGACAAAAAAAAAAAAAAAAACAAAAAAAAACGGGATTATAAAAATATTGGGAGTATCAGTCTGAAATTGGAAAGATCACATTTTCCAAATTCTAGGAATTTTTTACTTTAAGCAGAAAACATAATTACTGTGGATCTTCCTTTGGAAATGTCACTTGATTTTCAGTAAAAACTACTTCACAGAATGCAGAAAAAAACCCATCTTATCCCATAGTGATATCTTTACATCTAAGTCCTAATCTAACATGTATTGGAAGGAGTTCCCCTCGTGGCACAGCGGAAATGAATCTGACTAGCATCCATGAGGACGTAGGTTCGATCCCTGGCCTTGCTCAATGGGTTGGGGATCCGGTGTTGCCGTGAGCTGTGGTGTAGGATGCAGATGTGGCTCAGATCCTGTGTTGCTGTGGTTGTGGCATAGGCTGGAGGCTACAGCTCCAATCTGACATCTAGCCTGGAAACCTCCATATGCCGCAGGTGCAGCCCTAAAAAGACAAAAACAAACAAACAAAAAAACGCAAAAAACAAACCCCAAACCTATAAAATGTATTTGAACAAAAAAATCCCTTTTAATAAATTCCAAAATTTTATTTCAGCTTTTTCTGCTCTGCAGCAGTAATTCAAATCCCAACCTGAGAACTAAGAATGTGAGCATAAACGCTAAGATCTGTATCAGTTTGGAACCAAACACACTTAAGGTTTTTCTCCATCAGCCCAGGTATGTGCGTCAGAGTCCATGAGCAGTGGAGGAAGGGCCCTGAAATCAACAGCACCACCCACCACAACTTGAGACCTGAAGTCTAAACTCACTGTTGCAATTATTTTATAAAGAGTAAAGCATTCCAGGAGTTCCCATCGTGGCTCAGCAGAAACAAATCTGACTAGGCTCCATGAGGACACAGGTTTGATCCCCGGCCTTGCTCAGTGGGTTAAAGATCTGGTGTTGCCGTGAGCTGTGGTGTAGGCTGGCAACTGTAGCTCTGATTCAACCCCTAGCCTGGGAACCTCCATATGCTTTGAGTGCGGCCCTAAAAAGACCCCCAAAAATTCCTAAAGAAACAGAGGAAGCATGCCCACGGACATCTGAAGCTGAAGCATCAATAACTTCTTACGGTCATAGCCAGTTACAAAGCAAGAGAAAAGGATCACAGCGTGAAGGAAAAAAAGTCTTGGGTGAGTGTAATTCCTCAGCAAACTGCAGCACGGAGATAAGCCGGTTTCTTTTTAGGTGGAATTGGATGTTACTGTGTAGCATGTCATTTTGAAGGAAAAAAAAAAAATCAATGCAATTGTAAGTCTCCAAGTTCAATTATTTTTTAAAATGAAGCTAATATATAAGCAAGCATAAAGCTTTGTCTCCTCGATATTACAGCATAGTTGAGATTATGGCCAACTATGGGCCATTTCACAGCAGAATTTGTCAATAAATTCCAAAGGGAGGGAAATAATCAACCAAATATCAATCTGAATTCCTTCTCCTCCCAAATCACCCCTCTGCTGATGGCTCCTGCTAAGGATGTCACACGGCACCGGCGTGGGAAGCAAATTCCCCCCAACTCTCCTCTTCTCAGGCCCCTCAACGCCTACGTTTACTGAGTTCTTGCTGTCGCTTCTCTTTCACTCTCCATTTCTTTTCATTTTTCCAGTTAAGCACAAAGAGCTCTCCGTTGTGCCAGGCCTCAGAGTCATTTGCACTTTTCCCGCTTTCACCCCCTGTACCTAAGTTCCAGCATCCCCTGTGGACCTGTCCCTCCCATCCTCCATCTCTCTGGCCGCCAGCCTCATCCTTTCCTGCCTCGGTCACTGCAGGGACTTTCACCTGGCAGAGTGCGCGTGCTCACACCCCATCTCCTACCGCCTCCAAGCCCAGCTCTGCTGAGTGACTGTAAAACCCTGTCCATCCAGGTGAGCCTCCCAGCAGGAAGGAGAGGGCGGAGATCAAGAAGGGATGGGAGGAGTTCCCGTCGTGGCGCAGCAGAAACAAATCCGACTAGGAACCATGAAGTTTCAGGTTAGACCCCTGACCTCACTCAGTGGGTTAAGGATCCAGCGTTGCTGTGAGCTGTGATGTAGGTTGCAGACGTGGCTCGGATCTGACGTTGCTGTGGCTCTGGCACAGGCTGGCAGCTGTAGCTCTGATTAGACTCCTAGCCTGGGAACCTCCATATGCCACAGTGTGGCCCTAAAAAGCAAAAAAAAAAAAGAAGAGATGGGATAAGTTAGGAGCTTGGGATTAACAGATACACAGGGCTATATATAAAATAGATGAACAATAAGGACCTTAGAAACTTTTAAAAGAGAATTATTTCTTTGATATATATTTTCCCAAAGAATTTTGCTTGGGTATCTTTTTTAAAATGAAAGGGAATTATACCCCAGAGTTTTATAAGCTGCTTTTTAAACATCTCCCTGTATTAAGAGAGCTCCACAGCACCTTGTTCATGGCTTTGTAATATTCTACTTGATTGTGGGCTGAGGGGGAGGGGGTTGCTACACCCTCAACATGTGGAAGTTCCCAAGGCGGATTCCAACCTGAGCCACCATTGTGGGCTGTGCCATAGCTGGATCCTTAACCTGCTATACCGCAAGGGAACTTCCTATTTGATTGTGTTCTTATATGTCTTTTTATCATTAAAAATAATTTTGGATCCCTCAATTAAAAAAGAAAAAAAGGGGGGTTTCCACTGCGGCCCAGCAGTAATGAGGCTGCAGGTTCGATCCCTGGCCTCACTCAGTGGGTTAAGGATATGGTGCTGTCGCAAGCTGTGGTGTAGATCACAGAAACAGCTCAGATCTGGCATTGCTGTGGCTGTGGTGTAGACCGGCAGCTGCAACTCCTATTCAACCCCTAGCCTGGGAACTTTCGTATGCCGCAGGTGCGGCCCTAAAAAGACAAAGAAAAAAAAAAAGGCAGGGTGGGCCTCTGGAGACCTGGTTCTAGTCTTAGACAACGTGGCCTTGGGCTATCTTGTGTCTCTAAGCCTCTGTTTCCGCATCTGAAAAACTGGGGTAACAGTAATAGCTGCCACATAAGATTAAGGTTTAAATAAACATTTGGTGCCCACATGTGCTTAGCACAGCCTCCCACAGGTGAGGGGCCCACACTCACCCCACAATGTTCCCTCTCCCTGACAGTGTCCGGCTCCCTCTCTAATCCAGACCCGCCCCAGAAATGCTCCCACGTGGGTGCTCTGGGAAGTCACCTTGAGCCAGCTCAGCCCTCCCCCGCCCCTCCCGCCTCTCAGCTCCCCTGGTCTTCAGCAGAAAACCTGCCCTGGAAGCAGAAACCTCAAGCATCTCCTGGACCCTCAACCCAAGTCCAAGGCTGCCCGGCACCAGCCCCAGGCCTTTTGCACTGACTGCAGCAATCTATATATTGGTTTTGCTTACTATAAATTGCTGCCCTCAAGCCTCCTCTTTCTTTAAAACCTATTTTCTCCTCCTGTTCCCACAACAAATCCACCTCTTGAGGAATACGTCTCAGGCTGAGGAAGAAGCAGGAAGGGGAAAATGAGGCCAAAAACCTTTCTAGGTCCCAGTTCAGTTATGATGGTCAAACACCCTCACGTTTCACCAAGCCTGGTCTTTGGTGTGGGTCCAAGATAGGACGGCAGCCCAGAAGGGCCAAAACTAGAGCGAGCACAGACAGCTTCGAAGAAACAAAGCAAAGAGAAAGGAGCCGGGGTCGGTGACATTATAAATTCCTTAGCTCTCTGCCCATAGGACTTCCTGTGTCAGGTCACTCAGAGCACTGCAATTACCTTAGATATTTTGAAAAACATCCTTGTTTCAACATAAGGGAGTTGGGGTTTCAGAAATCACCCTTGATGAGCTCAGAGGGGTAAAGTTACAAAGCCCGGAGCACAGTGCTCTCCAGGGCGGAGATTTCAACAGCACCTGCTTCCTGGGCGGTTGCCTCAGCTCCTGTCCTTCTGTTTTGATTTTTAGCTTAGAGTTAACTCGTAGAAGAAAAAATGCTGAAGCATGAACACCTTACCACGCAGTGTTTATCAGTAGTGTTTATCACCCAAATGCATATGGTGGACTGAAGTGGGGGAAGAAGCTCTTAGAACCGACTCTCCTCCCTCAAGAGCACAGCCCTGCTTGTGCACAAGTGTGCCCAGGGCGCCTCACAGTAATTCTTTGTCTTTTGCTCTCAGGTTAAGAAAAGCCTGATGGCCGTTGGCTCCCACGGACCCAGGAAACATGAGATGCACTGGGTGCCGTCTTGGCACCTGCTGTTTCAGAGAGGGAGGGCTTGCCAGGCAGAAGCAAGCCAATCGGGTCAAACAACTCGCCTTGGAAGGAGTGATCGCAAAGCCTTGCAAAAGGACGGGAAATTTAAGGAGATTAATGTCAGGGCGCCCACTGAACAGAATCCTCCTGATTTGGGGGGAGAGAAAAGCCAGCTGCCGCGCCCACACTGAGAGCACATTTCCTAGTCTTTGCTGTGCACGCAGGCATTTGTAGCAATATTTAGAGGTTGTTTTCGGATTTGACAGATTACTCTCCTAGATCACACCAGACAAACGTTTACTCCCGCCCATCAGGTCCAGGATGGCCTTGTGCTCGCTCTCCACCCCACCCCCAACAAGCAGGAACACGCCCCCTGTTTTCAAGGACCAGCCCCCGCCTGCTTCCAACAGCAGGCAATCAAGCCAAATACATGCTTCATCATTTCAAAATGGGTAATTCAGGAGTTCCCGTCGTGGCGCAGTGGTTAACGAATCCGACTGGGAACCATGAGGTTGCGGGTTCTATCCCTGCCCCTGCTCAGTGGGTTAACGATCTAGTGTTGCCGTGAGCTGTGGTGTAGGTTGCAGACGCGGCTCGGATCCCGCGTTGCTGTGGCTCTGGCGTAGGCGGTGGCTACAGCTCCGATTAGACCCCTAGCCTGGGAACCTCCATATGCCACGGGAGTGGCCCCCAAAAATAGCAAAAAAAAAGACCAAAAAAAAAGGGTAATTCAAAAATACTATGTTTAAAGACATTTTTTTAAAACCTCACATCAAACGAATAATAGAATAAATGTAGATTCAGTCTATCACTCTTAGAAAGCATATACCCATTTCTTTATTAGGGCACCCAACCCGGGACAGCTGCCTCCTTTTTAACTAAACCACACAGGACACTCTAATATCCCCTGTGATAAAATTCAGCCCACTTATCCTGAGAGAGAGTAATTAAGCTCTAAGAAAACGAAGACACCTAATTAAGAAATTGAAATGAATCTTAACACCTAGGTTAGCTGATTCTCAGCAGCCATTACAAACCTCTATAAATGAAAAAAAAACTTGCAACAAATATAACACATATGTAACACCAGGTATCTTTGAATTAGGGTAACTTCTACATCTAAAAAGGCAGCTCCCTACTAAGCGCTCTGTAAGCACTTACTGACCTCCCCCCGCCCCCCATCCTCACCTGTCCTCAAAGCACACGGTGCATTTCCAGGCTCGGGCGCTCCTCAGGAACACTCGGCACTCGGCGCACACGCGGTGGCTGCAGCCCTGGCACACGGCTCCCCGGTTCAGCAGGAACCCCAGGGCCCGCTGGCAGCGGGCACAGGACTTCTCTTTGTACTCCTGGCTCACATTCTTCCGGCCTCTCCACCTGAGATGCTGCAGGTGTGTCTTCAGCTTCCTGTGGCCCAGAGAGTTAAATGATAAAATACAACTGAGGGGAAGGCATCTGCCAGGCAAACTCCTACGTGGCAAGGGCTCCCAGAGCAGCGCCATGGCAAGAGAGAAGGGACTTCGGCATCCAGCACCCCCAGGGGTCCAACACGGCCAGGTGAACTAGGACTCACGCAAGACTGAGACCGAGCAGAGGCTCAGGGCTGTTCTCGGCTGTGAAAGCCTTACCTCGAAGGACTGCTGGGAGGATCCCATGGCACAGCATAAACCCAGTGGCTGGCACAGAGGAGGCAGCTACAGAGTTGGTTCTAGGGCCATCCCTTCATGCCCAAGGAGCATTACGGTAGTGAGCAAGAACAGCGAGAGAAGAGGAAAACTGCAGATAATGACATCAATTCTAACAGGTGAGTCAGGGAAAGATCTATAAATATCCAGCAAACAGGCCAACTATTGTCGTAAGTTCCCCAATAAAGTTATTTTATGATGCTATGTTTTTCCTACTGGGTTTTTTTTTTGGGGGGGGAGTTGTTTGTTTGTTTGGGGGGGGTTGTTTTTTGTTTTTTTGTCTTTTTGCCTTTTCTAGAGCCGCTCCCTCAGCATATGGAGGTTCCCAGGCTAGGGGTCGAATTGGAGCTCTAGCCACCGGCCTACGCCACAGCGACGCGAGATCCGAGCCATGTCTGCGACCTATGCCACAGCTCATGGTAATGCCAGATCCTTAACCCACTGAGCAAGGCCAGGGATTGAACCCACAACCTCATTGTTCCTAGTCGGATTCGTTAACCACTGAGCCACAACGGGAACTCCCTGCTACTGTTTCGTTGTTGTTGTTTTTAGGGCTGCACCTGCAGCATATGGATGTTCCCGGGCAAGAGGTCAAATTGGAGCTGCAGCTGCTGGCCTGCTGCACACAGTCACAGCAACGCCAGATTTGAGCCGCGTCTATGACCTGCACCACAGCTCACGGCAACCACAGATCCATAACCCACTGAGTGAAGCCGGGAATTGAACCGGCATGCTCATGGATACTCCTCAGGTTCTTAACCCACTGAGCCACAAGGTAACTCCTGCTACTGGTTTTTTGTTTTTGTTTTGTTTTTTTTTAAATAGGTAGTCCATTACTTTCAGTCGGTATTTTCCTAGGGCAAGAGCCCTAGTGCAAAATGTGTTTACATTGGACCCCAAAAGGTACCATGAGCCAGAACACTCTTTGATGAAATGTCTCTGTTACTTTTAGAAGAGAGAAACTAATCCCAGGAAACAAACTTACATCCAAGTTTCGAGATTTGCTCTAAAATCGGTACCTTTGGGAACAAAACCTTTTGCCACAGTGTCCATGTTACTTGTTGATACTGAAAATGTTTCTAACAGAGTCACAGACATGGAGAACAGATGTGTCATTTCCAAGGGGGAGGGCTGGAGTGGGAGTCTGGGGTTAGCAGATGCAAGCGATGGATAAACGACAAGGTTCTAGAGCAGAGCACAGAGAACTAGAGTCAATATTCTGTGAGAAACCGTAATGGAAAAGAATATTTTAAAAAGAATGTTCACATTTTAAATGAATCACTTTGCTGTATAGTAGAAATTAACACAACATTGTAAATCAACTATATTTCAAGTAAAAATGATGTTTCTAAATCACTGAAAGACCTTTAATCATCAGACAATTCCATTTTGTTCAGGGTATTGTATTTTCTTCGTGGAAGAAAGTGTAAATACACTTAGCTTCGGGACAATAGGAGAGGGTACAAAAAGAATACTGTGGAGTTCCCGTTGTGGCTCAGTGGGTTAAGGAGCCAATATAGCGCCCATGAGGCGGCCGGTCTGATCCCTGGCCTCAGTCAGTGGGTTAAGGATCTGACATTCCTGCACACTGTGGTGTAGGTGGTAGATGCAGCTCGGATCCCAAGTTGCTGTGGTGTAGACCAGCAGCTGCAGCTCTGATTTGACCCCTAGCCCTGAAACTTGAATATGCCACATATGCACCATTTAAAAAAAAAAAGGAAAGAATTCTGTGCCTCCTGGTTAACCAGAAGTTTTCTCTCTTTCCTCAAACATTTGGTGGTCCAAAGTTTTATTTTATATGTTTATTTTTCTGGGTAGATTCCAAAAGAGTTCTGCCCTTAAAAATAAAACAAAACCAAAAAGCCTATTTCATGCACTTATTTTCTAGACCTCACATGCTCCAGAAACACCGATAAACAAAGCATCACATATCAAAGGTGGATCTGGACAGTGGACAACAGACACTGTTTTGAGAGTCTAGCCCTGCTTTGTTGTATTAAAGTCGAGCAGCTCAGAGAGAGAGAGAGAGAGAGAGAGGAACGCTCTCCATTGACAAATCAGGGAGCAGGCTGGGCAGGTTCAGACTTCGTGCCCCCCTTCCCTCAAAGCCGCTGGGAAGCAAAAGAGAGCAAAGAAAAGGACAGAACTGGGTTCCAGCAGATTTGCTGTTTCGAAGCTGCTTGCTTTGCGCCTTCAGTTACCACTAGAATATAATTTAAGAAAACCCTTAGCCCAAGGTTTTTCCCTTGAAGGGTGGGCACCTAAGAAGCCTGAAAGCTTCCTTCAAATTGTTCCTGCAAAGTAGGCAGATGGACAAACAGACAGACAGACAGCAGACGTATCACAGAAAGGCATCATATTCAATGAAAACCAAAAGGCAGTCTTTCCCCGGCCAGGCAACCATCCCCAGAGCTGAGTTACCTGGCAAAGCTCATCTCCACCCACTGCCCTTCAATCTGACACCCAGCAGAGCAGAAGCCCAGCAGGAAGCAAGCAGCCCTGGGTGAGCAGGAGCAGGACGCCAAGTGGAGGTGGCCTGCAAGCCGGAAAAGCCCCAAACCCCAAGAAGCCCCCCGTCCGCAGCCGCCTACCGGATCCGCTCCTCCTCCACGTTTTGAATCTCCCGGTCCCGGTACAGGACCTGGAGGATCGTCTCGCGTTCCGATTCCTGCAGGGAATGCAGGTTGACTTCGTGGGCCATGTCCCGGCTCCTCCTAGACCCGAGCTGAAGTCTCGCTCATGGCCTTGCACTCCTGTCCGGAGGATGAGCCCGGAGCCCAGGAAGAGCCCCACGTGCTTTGGAAAACACTCCCTCTCCTATTTCATTGGCAACCGTGTGGCTCGTGGCTTTTTTTTTTTTTTTCCCCTTTTTAACTGTGTCACACTCCGCAGGCGAAGACTGTCCCGCGAGGCTGTCACTCGGCTGGAATGGTGGCTCATGCCACCTTCGGAGCCTCCTCGCTGGGTCCTGCCACAGCCTTGGACATCCGGCTAAGTCAAAAGCATATCTTTTTTCTGAGGTTTTGCCAGAGATCGTTATAAATGATGTATGGCTTCTGCTTTGCAGAAGTCACCTCTGCTCTGTAGAGGGAACTTTTGAAGAGCAGCAAAAAGAGTATCAGTGACTTAGAGGAGCCAGCCTTCCCCTTCAAGTGTTTACAGGTAGCAGTAATGCTGGCTCGAAGCCCAGCCAGTTTGGAACCTGTAGAAAAGACAACAAAAATGACATGATTTTTCCCGGCTTGTGTCTCACAGCAGCATTAGCCCAGAAAAGGCAAAAACGCTCTACCCAGACAGATGTTGGCCTTTTCTGCATGATGACAACGTAAGATTTTAAATGTTATTAAATTGGCCTTCTCATGTTTCTGAGAGCTTCAAACTTTCACACGTGAATTGTTCTGATATGAATTCTGTATCTGGAGTGAGTAGAAGCATGAACGGCAGACCTAATTGTAACAATGTGCTCAGCTACTAGCTGTGATTTTTACAATTAACTTCAAAACTCAGAAAACTTTAATCAGGGGATGTCACCACAACCTCAGTCTATCAATTATGTATCAACTGTTTAACGGTTTTCAGCGACTGCCTTACGGACAGCGTCTTGCTTCTGTTTAACCTCAGTTGGCAGGTTCTACGAATATTCTTCCTTTTTTTTTTTTGCCATCAGTGGCATTGGACACACATCACCTTCCTCCCCCCAAGCAAGAAGATGGCATTGAATTGATAAAACACTGGACAGATGCATTATCAATGAAAAGCAGAAAATACAGACGATCTAATCTATGTATTTTCTATAATGCCGTTTTTTCATCAAATCTATCCGAATCCCTTTGCAATGAGACTTCCTCTCAATGCTTTAGAAGCAAAACTCCCTATGTTCAGCCTCAACAGAAATCCA
The DNA here is from genome assembly GCF_054392235.1 of Sus scrofa. Taxonomy (NCBI): domain Eukaryota; kingdom Metazoa; phylum Chordata; class Mammalia; order Artiodactyla; family Suidae; genus Sus; species Sus scrofa. Next base: position 8,564,120 of record NC_139383.1, read on the forward strand.
CATTATATTATTTTGTGATCCACAGCAAATCAGTGAATGAGAGCTTAATAGAGCCCTGAGGGGTCATTCTCTCTGAGCAGAGATTCTTAATCTTTCTGTCTTAATCTTTGGTGATCTGGTGAAGTTTCTGTATTTAAACGCATGCAATAAAATACACTGGCTACAAAGGAAATAGATTATACTGAAATTTTGAAAAATTACAATACTTTGGGGTTAGTAGATGCAAAAGATGACATTTAGCATAGATGGGCAATAAGGTTCTACTGTACAGCAAAGGGAACAGTTTCCAATCTCTTGGGATAGAATATGATGGGGGACGATATGAGAAAAAGAATATATATATATATATATATATGTATAATTGAGTTATTTTGCTGTAAGCAAAAATTGGTGCAACATTGTAAATCAACTATACTTGCATTTAAAAATCAAAAAAATTATCATACAGTCAAATAAGGGTCCACTGATGCATGAGGTCTAGCAGTGATCTAACAAGGAAGGTAATTTCAGAGTAGTCATGATTGTCAAAGATATTTTGAAATATCTACAACATACAGTGACATGACAGTATCTGTGACTTCTATTGGCAGCAGTCATGAGTCCTGTTAGTTCTACTGTGGTTTGATGCCTATATTCATAATTGAAGGAAATGCTAAATTTTTGTTGCAGGTTAATGAAAATAAATATGTAAATATTTTCACATCCAAGTTCGTGGACCTGCAGGCTAAGGACCCCTGGCATAAGGGGTTCTCTATTTTTTCTCTCTCTCTATTATAAGATAAAGTCAAAACACGTGGCTCACCCAAATTGCAGAGGTTTCCCAAGGGGTGGGAAAGCCCAGGAGCTGCCAAGGGACGCTCTTGGCTCTGGTCTTAAGCAAAAGTGTCCCTCAGTGCCTGCTTCCAGAAGACTTCCTGTACAGATAGTGGGAAAATGACAGTGACAAGGAGCTCCAGCCCCACCAGGGTCAAAGCCTCGTGCCTCCTCAGGCCCCCATTTCCAGCTGAACAGATGGAATCAGGCTCTGAGTCCCTGGGAAAGAAGAAAGTGATGGGAAACAGCCTGATCAAGTGCTAAGTCAGGAAGTGCCAACTGGCTACCAAATCACCAACTTCATGAGCCTATTGCTTTCGAACATGACCCTCAGTTCTTCCTGCTTTTTTCTTATTTCTCAAGTATTTTAAGTGAAGATTTTTCCACGTGGCTCAAAACACATGACCTGTGCGCTGAGCTTCCTGGGGGAGGGGGGTGGCTCCTCTGTCTGGCCCTGCTGCAGCTGGGAGGCTGGGCCAGTGCAGCACTGGGCTGGAAAGGACACCTCACTGAGGGACTCCTGGAGTACTTAGTGTTCATTCCTTTAGGTGGCTAGGGATTACCCGTGCCAGAAATACAGGATTCTGTTATTTAAACACTCCATGGTACTCGGCCAAAGCCACACCTGTGGCCTCAGTGCCCTTTGCCGTGACGAGTGGGAGCTATTCCTCCCCCTAGTGGCCATTCTGCTGGTTACAGAAAAGTGAAAATCAGTTTTTTCCAGAACCCATCCATCATCCATTCTTCCAGTAAATACTGATTAAGCACCTAACACGTGCCAGGCACTGTTCAGGTGCTTGGGGTACAGGACTTAAGGACCGGTAATTCACAGCCTACCTGCTTCTGAGGCAGGAGGTAGATGGGCCCCGGGGCTGAGAACTGCTGGGACTCACTAGGCTGAGTACATTGGGCCTGGCTTCTCTTTGATTCGTCAAGGAGACAGTTAATGGCAGCAGCTGAGCTCTGCTATAGTTAAAGCCAGGCCATAATAAGTTCTGCTAACCTTCCCATAAGCCTTTGCTCTGGAATCCATCTTGGCCAAAATATGCACACACATATCAGAGAGGGCGGTGGATTCAATCAGGTGTGAGAAATAAAACAAGATAATGGGTCAAAGGAAAACAAAGATCCGTAAAAACGGTCCCATATAAGTGATTTAAATCACCTCTTTGGGGCAGTCTTCATTCAGGAGGACGCCCGCACCCGCACTCTTCCTTCGGGTGTGTGTTTTGGCTTTGCTTCTGCCTTAGATAAATAGACTCTCTCCCTGTGTGCTCTCCCACGTGTTGTACTGTGTCTCTAATAATAAATTGTGTATCTGCTTTTATAGTCTTTGACTTCTTGAAACACTCTTGCTTTCAGCGGAGGCAAGAATCGGGCAACTCTGCTTTTAGCATCTAGCCTCGAGCTGGTCTCGTTGCTAGGACTCCTGGTTTTCACCCAAGTTGCCCAGGTTCAATTCCTGAGCAGGGAATTATAATCTTGCTTCTAGCCAACACTCACTGCTGTCTCTCTGAGGTCACTTCTAACAAGAATATGATGTGACTCACAATAAAAGTATATGGAGGATAATTACAGGCAGAGAAACATCAATAGCCAGAGTGAAAACAGAGTGAATAGGGATGAGCTGTTTTTACCAGGAACTTGCAGTGAAGCAGTCACTGTACTTGAGTGTTAGATATATTTCTGACCTTCTTAGTAACCAAGGAAAAACAAACCCCACAAGCAAGGTGGTGTGTGCAGTTCCAATAAATCAAAAGAAAACAAGGGCATTATCAAGGTTTAAAGGGCATGGACGGAAGAGGCAGTCAACTATCTCAGCAGTGGTTGGTAGAAGATACAAAACTGTGCTTCATGTATCATTACGTTGATTTCAAATTAACAAGGACAGGGAGTTCCCATGGTGGCTCAGTGGAAATGAACCCAGCTAGTATCCATGTATCCTGAGAATGCAGGTTCAAGCCCTGGCCTTGCTCAGTGGGTTAAGGATCCGGCATTGCCCTGAGCTGTGGTTGTCGGTTGCAGATGTGGCTCGGACCCTGTGTGGCTGAGGCTGTGGTGTAGGCCAGCAGCTATAGCTCCAATTCAGTCCCTAGCCTGGGAACTTCCATATGCTGCATCTGTGGCCAAAAAAAAAAAAAAAGGATAGAGCACCAAATTGTAATGGTAAAGCCTTTCAAATACAGGAGAAAACATGGTTCTTTCCGGTATTTCAAGGTGACACAGGGCTGAAGCTTAGAAAACTGGAGGTATGGGTGTTCAGTGCCCCTCTCTCTGGGTTTTTATTGTTGGCTTTGAGAGATATTGACTCTGGCTTCGATAAAACTTCAGTTATTCAAGCACTTGGTTGACAACTACTATGACCAAAGCATCCTATTGTTGGATTGAAATGTGCTTTTTTCTTTAGCTTGGAGGCTCTGCACCTGCCTCCAAAGCCTCGGTAAACAAGCGTGACTTTTTTTTTTTTTTTGGCTTTTCACCTTTTCTAGGGCTGCTTGCCGTGGCATATGGAGGTTCCCAGGCTAGGGGTCGAATCGGAGCTGTAGCCACCGACCTACACCACAGACACAGCAACGTGGGATCTGAGCCGTGTCTGCAACCTACACCACAGCTCACGGCAATGCTGGGTCCTTTACCCACTGAGCAAGGCCAGGGATCGAACCCACAACCTCATGGCTCCTAGTCGGATTCACTAACCACTGCGCCATGACGGGAACTCCAAACAAGGGTCACTTTCTGAATTGACGCAATCCATACTGCATGGAGCATCCCCCAGGATCGTTCATGCCAAGATTTAACAGCAACCTGGAAGGATGTTGTCTCTTTGCTTTCCAGTGTCCCCCTAATGTCCCACCTGGCTTGGTGGCAGAGACATTCCACATATTTGAGCCACAGATACTTCATCTCACTGGGACTTGTTCTGGATTTTTAAAGGGGGCAGTACTATACTTCCTTCTAGAAATTTGTGGGATGTTTTTGGTTGTCACAGTGACAAAGAGACATCTTGCATTCCCCTACGAATGTTAGCTATCTCATCAGATAATTCAACTAGGAAAAAATTAAAATTATCTGATAACAGAATTTAACTCAGAGAAACACAAAGGATATTTTGCAGGGTTTTAATACATGCGGAGTTTTCTAGAATGCAACTATTGAGTAAACTGAAGGAAGACTGCACTTGGTTTCATTTAACACGTTAGTGAAAATTGTTCATAATTTCAGAAAGTTGCATCACCCAGAGATGCACTGCTTGCAGTTTGTGAATCCCTAATCCCATGTTAGTTTTCAGTCTACATTTATCAACGTCCTATTCAGTGTCATTCTATGTACATGAAGGTCTGACTACTTCACTGTGTCCTCTGATATAATTTATATATATGAGTATGTATTAAAATACTTTAATTTACTGCCCTTTTATTTCTCCTTTTATCACAGTATGATGTTGCATTATTATTGGTATTGTTATTCCTCTAAGAAAATTATATGTGGATTCCAATTCTGGACAATAAAAGGTAAACTATGTCCTGTAAAGAATGAGCATTGGGTCTTTTGGGTTTAAGAATCACGGAAATACTACACAATGGAATACTACTCAGCCATAAAAAGGAACAAAATAATGCCATTTGCAGCAACATGGATGCAACTAGAGATTCTCATATGGAGTGAAGTAAGTCAGAAAAAGGAAGACAAATACCATATGATATCACATATCTGGAATCTAATATAGGGCACAAATGAGTCTATCTACAGAAAAAGAAAAAAAAAAAAGCTTATGGACATGGAGAACTGACTTCTTTCTATGTGGTATTCGAGTGTCCTTTCCAGTGGTGACTCTGGGATTTAGTCATCCCTCATCACTCAGCAAATAGGTCCTTGATGTTTGGCTGGAATTGAGAAACCCAGCGAATATTGTGACATGCGGGTCTGCTCGCCAAAGCAGGAAGTGTGAACTCAAGTAGAGTAGGCACTAAGGATAGTCAGGTGGGCTAGCGAGCAATTTTCTCAGAAAGCACCTGTCTTCAGAAATCTGGAAGGCACAGAAAAATCTGAGTCCCTTCAGAATTTGAGAAGCATACTAAAAAGAATTTTGTTTTAATGATCGCATACAGAAATTCACAACCTCATAGCTTGAACAATGAAATCTCCCAGGTCCATTCTTCTCAGATGATATTTAGTCTTTCGCACACTCAACAAATTCTTAAATTATGTAATTTTGTCCCAAGCCCCCGGAGCCAGGCTCTGGCCTCACCTGCACAGAGCCGAGACTATTCTCCTACCTCCTTTTTCAATGGCAGTCTTGTAATTTTGTAATGGGACTGCCTTCCTTTTATGGCCTCCTACCTACTGGTCTGGTTTTATTTAGCAATGAAAACATAAATAAAACCTATGCACCACAGTGCCACTCTAAAGCAAAAAGTCTCCCCCAGCCATTTAGAGACGCCCTCCACAGCAAGTCATCCCATCTCAGCATCGGTTTGGGTGTCAGACAACCTGGGATCAAACCCCAATTCGGGACTCATCTGGGTACAGCCCTAGAGCAATGGCTGGTACAAAGCAAGCAGGGCTCAGAACCAGTCCTGACTGCTCTGCGTCTGCTCCAAGCCATTTCTCTGGGATCGATGTGGACACGGGCAGCAGGGGTGGAGGTTCACCCTAAAGCCGGCCCAGTGCCTCCATCCTCACCTTCCCACCTTGTCTGCACCCTGCCATGCTGTGTCCCCGTGGAACTTCGCATCCAGACGCAGAATTGGGTTGTGATGTTTAGCACGTGGGTTCAGAGCACCGATTTCACGGGCCTCCTGTGCTTGGGGCATGATGGAGACTATAAGTAGGAGCCAGTGTCTGCATTCCAGAAGTTCACATTCCAACCGGAAAGGGGACATGCGAACAAATAAATTACAACCCGGTGGGATGAGTCTAAACACACACGGATCTACAGAGGAGACGCTCAGAGGAAGAGGGCAATCCCTCCATGTGGAGACAGAGAAGTGGCTGGCGAGAAGGGGGGAGTTGGGGGATGGGGGAGGAGGGGGGAGTTGAGGGATGGGGGAGGGGGGAATTGAGGGGTGGGGGGAATTGAGGGGTGGGGGTGGGAGGGGGGAGTTGGGGGGTGGGGTGGGAGGGGGGAGTTGGGGGGTGGGGTGGGGGAGTTGGGGGGTGGGGGGGGAGTTGGGGAGGGGGGAGTTGGGGGATGGGGTGGGGGAGAGGGGGGATGGGGTGGGAGGAGGGGCAGCAGGGAAGGCGTGGGGGAGGGGTGGGAAACGCGCGCCCGCTTTGCTGGGGAACAAACATCCAATCACCGGCTGAGCTTTGGCCCCGCGCTTGCTTGCTTTCCTCGTCCTCGCAGCCAAGACGGACTTTGGCTTTTTAATCCGACAAGGGCGAAAGTACAAGAAATGCGAAGCAGAGGGCGGGCGAGAAAAAGAGGCCCGGAAAAGCAGCACTCTATCTGCGGACGCGGCCCCGCGTCCTTTCCTCGGATTCTGTACCCTCTCCGAGCCGCTGGTCACCCGATCAAAGGAACAAAAGCCCCCCCGCCCCGCCCCGCCCCGCCCCGGTCTGTGAGGCCGGGGAAACGCGGCAGCTCGCCGCGCGGCGCGTGCGTGTGAACACGAGCGTCCTCGCCCCCCGCCCCCGCCCCCGCCCGGGCCCCTCCGAGCCGGCCTCCTCCGCTGCTGCAGGGTTTGACCACAGCCGTTTCCTTGAGAAGCCGTTTTTTTCAGAATGCAGCCACCGTGCTTTCTGCCTAGAAGGCAGGGGACAAGTTGAGTGACTACGCAGAGCTTGGGACTTTACCTGAAAAGAGGCTTTACCTCTTTTTTGCTCATGTACTCCCCTCATGGACCGCAGCCTGGACCAGTCACAAGGACCACCAGCGCGCCCGCCCAAGACAGGAGTCCACTCGGGAGCCTCTGTGTCCGTGGCTCCAAGCCCCGGCTGGGTTCAGGCTCACAGGCTTGACGGATTCCTTTTGGCAAAGCTGAGATGAATCGCCTGTGCCCATCAGGAAGTGGGACATGGAGATGAGCCTTTACAAATTCTTTGTCTCTCTGGTCACTGAACCAGAGGTGGAGTCCTGGGAGGCCAGTGACCTTGGGCCTCAGGACCCCTTGCTTGCATGGCTCTGTACCCGATTTTTTTTTTTTTTTTTTGGCTCTTGAGGGCTGTACCCGTGGCACATGGAGCTTCCCAGACTAGGTGTTGAATCCAAGCTGCAGCTGCCGACCTACACCCCAGCCACAGCAAGGCCAGATCCAAGCCACACCTGCAACCTACACTGCAGCTGGAGGCAACACCAGATCCCCAACCCACTGAGCATGAGGCTAGGGATTGAACCTGAGTCCTCATAGATACTAGTCAGGTTCATAACCTGCTAAGCCACAATGGGAACCCCGCCAGTGCTTGATTTTATATTCATTTTCTTTTTTCTTTTCTTTTTTTTAAATTTTAAGGCCCCATCTGCAGCATAAGGAAGTTCCCGGGCTAGGGGGTCAAATCAGAGCTATAGCTGCCAGCCTACCCCACAGCCACAGTCACACCAGATCCGAACTGTATGTTCATTTTCTTAAAGAAGTCTTCAAACGTATAAGCTTCAGGTCCCTCAAAACTCTTTCCTCAATATATGACACTGCATGTATGTGGACTTAAATCTAGAAAACTTGACACCTACCCAAGACCAGAAAAGGTAGAAAGAGCGCTTCTCCTGGAAAGGCCCCTGCCATTCACAGTGGAGTCTACCGTGAAAGGCAGGCACCTTCTCATTCGGGTGGATATCTTGCTGCCAAAAAAAAGCTCCCAAATGCCTTTTTAGAATCAAAGTTAAACACTGAAATAGAAAATCATGACATTTCAGGCTTAAACTTGACCTTTTCTCATGGAAGAGTAAAGAAATGAGAATACTATTATACTGTTATATATATGAGGTATTACTCATCTTTGTTGCTATACTTTTTTGTACCAGCTGCTACTATTTATTTAGTACCTACTCTGGGCCAGGCAGTCTGACAAGCTCTCTGCACACACTATCTCAGTCTTCATTGCCACATTTCGGGGTCAGGACACCCATTTTACAGAGGAGGAGAGTGAGACTTGGAGCAATTAAGTGATTTACCTAAAGTCACACCCTCATGTGGGTCTCTTTAACTCCAAAGCTTTATGCTTTGTTTAGGCAGAAAAGTTAAGACGTTAGAATCTTCCACTACCTTGGCTAAATAATCTTTTTCTGCACCAAGTCTAACTTCTTAGTTGATCCTTAATGTCTAAAGCACTTTGTATATATATAGTCTCTCCTCTTGTCAAGAAATTCTGTTCGGGAGTTAAGGAAGCTGAATGGAAAGACATTGAAGTCAGACCCCAGCTAACTTAATTATTATTTTTTTTAATGGCCGCACCTGTGGCACATGGAGGTTCCCAGGCTAGGGGTCGAATCAGAGCTGCAGCTGCCGGCCTACACCACAGCCACGGTATCAGCAGACCCTAAACCCACTGAGCGAGGCCAGGGATTGACCCTGCATCCTCATGGATACTAGTTGGGTCCTTAACATGCTGAACCAAAATGGGAACTCCTTAACTTTTTTTTTAATTTAAAAATTATATGCATGGTCCACCTCCAAACTAGAGATGATTGGTGATCAAAAAAAAAAAAAATATGAATACGTGAAGGAGATTCAGAGCAAAACAGTAATAAATTGTATACGAATTTACAAACCAAAAAGGGAATCAAACAACACTCTATACCACCTTAAAAAAAAAAATCATACCATATAGCTTTTGGATAGTGTTTTTTTAGCTTTCTAAACTCTAAAGCACTTCTTCCATTCCATTTAAATCATTTAAAGTGTATGGTTTAAATCATACATTTAAAATCACTTAAATCCTCATTTAAAATGTATGCTATTCAATAAAATTACAAGTCATCTTTTGCCTAATTTATCGTTGCTTTTATTTCCCACCTGTCAAAGTCACTGGTTTAAGAGAAGTTATAATGACTAATCTCTACCCACCCGCGTGGCTAAAACAACCTGCCAGCATGGCTGGATTGGACACTCAGCCTACCTTTGCCTCAGCTTCAATCGAGGAGACCCGGGTGCTGGTCCAGGAGAGGGAAGTCAATTTTTCTTCGACTTAGAACCACTGACGTATTTCTCTTTCCTTCCTGTCGGGCGGGCGGGCCCTGAGTGCCTCTGTGGCTACTAACCCCCGCATCACCAAGGACCTGGGGGCAAAGCCACCTGAAACCACTCCCAGGAGCTCTTGTAGGCCAACAGTTCCTGTTTTCAGCTGGAGCAAAGACCACGATGATGCTATTGCCGTGTTTCACCCCAACCAAGAAAACCCCCCAGAGATTAGAGGCTTCAAGTAGTCAGAAGTTCCGACATTGGCGAGGGGCTTGTCATCGACCACAAGTGTAAATGACTAGTGTGATGACATCTCAAGGAAGAGCTGCTAACTCAAGTTGACTTAAAACAAGACGGGCAGGGACTTTGGGGGCCGGTAAATGAAGTGTAGCAGGTATACAGACTATGACACAAATCATTAGCATGGCTTGATAAATTCTCAACACCGTGAACACATCCCTAACAAGAAGCCAAACCTGTGCATCCGGGGAGCCCGTCATGGGCCTTCCAGTTACTTCCTCGGCCCCCAAAACAACACTTATCCTGACTCTCCCATCTTGCATTAGTTTTCCCGAATGTGCACTTTATGTAAATCAAATCATACAATATTAAATCTTTTGACCTGGTTTCTTTTCGTTAGCATATTTATGAGATTCATTCGATTGCATACAGGTGCAGTTTGTTCATTCTCATTTGCAGTATTGTATTTCATTGTATGACTATATCAAAAATGTGTTTATTGTACTGTTGATGGACATTTGTGTTATTCACAGTTTGGGGCTGTCATGAGAAGCGTTGCTACAAACTTTCTTGCAGAGTCTCTGGGGTAAATATTTGCAAGTGTCTGGCGGTTATGTGCCTGGGAGTGGAATTGTTAGTCATAGGTACATGTTCAACCTTAGCAGATGCTGCCCTTGGTTGAACTAATTTACATTACATTACATTACATTATAGCAGATGCTGTAATTGTTGAACTAATTTACATCCTACCAGCAACAAGTTCCGGGGGCTCCACATCTGCCTCAACAGTTGATGCTATCTGCCTTTCTTACTTTATCCTTTCCAGTGGGTGTGTGGTGGTATCGCATTATGGTTTTAGTTTTTGTTTCCCTGATGCATAAAGTAGCTGAGCAATGTGGCATCATTTTATATGTTTATCAACTGCTTGTATGTCTACTTTGACGTAGGGGCTATTCGTGTCTTTTGCCTATTTAGCTATTGGGTTGTCGTTCTGTTGTTGATTGGTAGAAGTTCTTTACATATTCAGGTTATGAGTCCTTTGTCAGATATTTATATTACAGATATCTTTGCCCTCTCTGTGGTTGTGTTTTTTCATTCCCTTGGTGGGCTTTTTGGAGGACCTCAGACTCACTCTTGAAGATGAACTAGTACGAAATCTGGTTGGGAGTCAGGTAGGTCAGCTGATGATTTAGGTGCCCTGTGAGGCCTTGGGAGTCACTAGATCCCTCCCAATTCTCCCGGGCCTCAGTTTCCTCTATTGTAAATGAGGTTCACTCTGATCCCTTCGGCTCTTCAGTTCTGAAATCTCATTCTTCTGTGGCCTGAGGATGATGCCCCAGGGTGGGCAATTCCATCAGATGAAGAGCAGGGATGGACCTGATTTCAGAGAGATGGCAGTGAGTGATGGCTTGAAGCGAGATCTTAATTCTCTGCTCAGAAATCGAACCTGGGCAGCTTGGGTGAAGACCAGGAGTCCTAGACACTAGACCAGCTAGAGGATGCAAGCAGAGTTGCCCTAATTCTTGCCCCCACTGAAAGCAAGAATGTTTCAAGAAGGCAAAGACTATTAAATCGGGTACAATGGTTATTATTAGAGATACAGTACAACATGGGGGAGAGCACACAGAGGGATGGCAGAAGCAAAGCCGTAACACACACCCAAAGGAAGAGTGCAGGTGCGGGCGTCCTCCTGAATGAGGAGCAGCCAGAGAGGGGATTTAAGTCGCTTATATAGGAAGTTCCTGCTGTGGAGCAGCGGAACCAAATCCAACTGGCACCCATGAGGAAGTGGATTCGATCCCTGGCTTTGCTTAGTGGGCTAAGGATCCGGCATTGCCATGAGCTGCGGTGTAGGTTGCAGATGCAGCTGGGATCTGGTGTTGCTGTGGCTGTGGTGTAGGCCGGCAGCTGTAGCTCCGATTCAACCCCTACCCTGGGAAATTCCATGTGCCACAGATGTGGCCCTGAAAAAATTAAACAAAAATTTTTTTAAATCGCTTATATAGGACAGCTCTTCCGGTTCTTTGTTTTCCTTTGGCCAATCATCTGGTTTTATTTCTCACACAGACGAGCCCCAGGGCCTTTCCCAATATATGTGCACATCTTTGGACCAAGATGGAGTCCAGAGCAAGGGCTTAAAGGAAGGCTAGCAGGACTTATTATGGCCTGGTACCCCCTCCTTTTTGGACCCCTAGGAGTCCTCCATGCGTGTGTAACTGGGGAGAGCTCCTTGACCCCAGCAGTGATGGATGTGGTTGTATTTTTACTCCAGCAGCTCCTGCCATTAACTTTCTCCTTGACGTGTCAGCGGAGCCAGGCCCGATGTAATCAGCCTAATGAGTCCCACGGTTCTCAGTCCAGGGGCCCATCTACCTCCTGCCTCAGACACAAGGGTTAGGATGACGAGATGAAGAATGAATTAAAAGGACAGGCTTGAGGAGTTCCCACTGCTGCACAGTGGGTTAAGGATCCAACTGTAAAAGCTTGGGTCACTGAGGAGGTGTGCGTTTGATCCCTGCCCAGCATTGTGGGTTAAGAGTCCCACTGGCCTTGCTGCAGCTGTGGTGTAGGTTGTAGCTGTGACCCAGATTCAGTCCCTGGCCCAGGAACTTCCACAGGATGCAGGCATGGACCAAAAAAAGAAAAAAAAGAGAAAGAGGACAGGCTTTGGGGTGAGACAGACCCGAGTGACCTTGAACAAAACATCTGGCCTCTCTGAGGGTTCCCTCATAGATGACAGTTCTCTCAACCCGCAGATATGTATTGTGCACCCACCGAGTCAGGCTCTGCCGAAGTGATCACAGTCTAGGACCCACGGCCTGCTGTTTATTTAGTAGTGATATTATAATTTTATAGCATAAGAGACTGTCGGAATCCATTTAGGAATATTTGGAATAAAATGTTTTTAGAACGAGAGCATCCTAGAATAGTTATTTCCAAAGTAGGCTGTTGCTAAGGCTGCTGCAAGAAATACCTTGAACTGTGCTGCTTAAACAACAGAATTTTTCTCACAATTCTGCAGTCTAGAAGTTCAAAATCAAGATGTTTATACTTCTCTCCTTGGCCTGTAGATGGCTGTCTTATCTCTGAGGTGTCATAGAATTTCTCTGTGCCTTTCTTTTTTTTTTTTTTTCTTTTGTCTTTTTTGCTATTTCTTTGGGCTGCTCCCACGGCATGTGGAGGTTCCCAGGCTAGGGGTTGAATCGGAGCTGTAGCCACCGGCCTACGCCAGAGCCACAGCAACGCGGGATCCGAGCCGAGTCTGCAACCTACACCACAGCTCACCGCAACGCTGGATCATTAACCCACTGAGCAAGGGCAGGGACCGAACCTGCAACCTCATGGTTCCTAGTCAGATTCGTTAACCACTGCACCATGATGGGAACTCCCTCTGTGCCTTTCTGTGTCTTCATTTCTTCTTAGAAAGACATCAGTCATATTGGACTAGGACCACCATAATCCCTCATTTTAACCTACTTACTGACTTAGAGACTGTCTCCTGGAGTTCCCACTGTGGCTCAAGAGGCTAAGAACATGATATAGTGTCCATGAGGATGCTGGTTCCATCCCTGGCCTTGCTCAGTGGGTTAAGGATCCAGCATTGCCGCGAGCTGTGGTGCAGATTGCAGATGCAGCTTGGATCCTGCATTGCTGTGGCTGTGGTGTAGGCCTGTGACTGCAGCTCCAATTTGACCCCTAGCCCAGGAACTTTCATATGCCATGGGTACAGCCCTAAAAAGACAAAAAAAAAAAAAAAAAAAAAAAAAAAAAGACTATCTCCAAACACACTCTACTTCCCAATATAGGTAATATTCTGAAGGGGGTTAGAGCTTCAATATATGAATTGTGGGAGAGACACAATTTGGCCCATATAGCAGTAGGATATACTGGGAGTTCCCTGGTGGCTCAGCCGGTTAAGGCTCCAGCATTATCACTGCTGTGGCTTGGGTTCAATCCCTGACCCGGAAACTTCCTCATGAGGGCGTGGCTGAAAAAAAAGCGGTAGGATAGACTAAAAAAATTTATAACTTCTATTTCTATTTAGCTCTTTCAAAAATCTAAAACAAACTTTATTAATATTAAATAAATGGATTCATAGTTTAATATAGCATAGTTGAAATAAACATACACTGGGGGTACCCATTCAAAAATTTTTCCTGCTAAAGGGGCATAATTAAAGAAGTTTGGAGACCACTGACCGAAGGTTGTCTCAGACTACAATGGACAGCAAGAAAGAGTTGGCAAAGATAGAGTGCACCTGGGTGCTCAAATCGAGCAGGTATAAATTAGATCACATCTGAAACTGAAGTGAGGTGACACAGACCTGGCCTGGGGATCAGACCAGAGAAGCGGGGGAGGGGGGAGTGGCCGGGTTGATGAATGAGCAGGAGTCAGGCAAAGAGAAAGTGAACTCTGCAAGTCACAGGGAAACCTTCAGAAAGCTGTGCGACATTCTTCTCCTATCCGTGTCCCTGCCCTGTAACCCAGGCTGGCCGAGGGACTTGCTCTGGTCCATGAAAAGCACGCACTTGTGAGCAACGCCTTCTTAGCCAGCTATCAGGATACCATCCCCCCGCCCCACCTCCCTCATCCTCAGTGACTCTGGGGTCAGGATGCTCCATCTGCCTGGTCCCAGCATGGAGAAAACACGGGGGCAGAGTCACAGCAGACTCTCAGTGATGATGCGGGGTGAGTGACGAATACACATCTGTTGTCGTCAACCACTAAGAGTCAGGGTCATTTGTTTCTGCAGCTACCCTGGCCCATGCCGACTGATGCAGCGTGTGCCCTTTGTCCATATACACAGGGCTGATAAGCTATTTAATGACTACGACAGCGTGAACGTCAACCAGTCAGAAGGAATGCCCTCTACAGGACTTGCTGTGCCCCGAGTTATCCTTTAACTACAGGATCTTGGGGGTGGGGGTCCCAGAGAAGGGGCAAAAGGGTAGCCAGGATTGAGAGGACGAGAGACACAAGCGGCTCAGAGCAAAAGCCATTTCCTGTTGGTACAGAGGTACTTCAGTCCTACCATGCCCGGCTTCCCAGATGACAGCAGATCTAAATATAGGTGTTTCTTAGCTAATCTCGTTAGCATGTCATTTCTCAGCCCAGGACTCTCACCTGACATATGTGTAAGCTACAAGTTCCTTTTCCCTTTCGACACTAAATTCCTCAGTCTCCAGTGTTTTGCAGTTGCCATCTTCATCATCATATTATCACCTCCATCTCCATCATCTTTATTCTTATTAATTTTATTTTTTTGCTTTTTTAGGGCCATACCTGCGGCATATGGAGGTTCCCAGGCTAGGAGTCGAATTGGAGCTGTAGCTACCAGCCTACAGCCACAGAAACACTGGCTCCCAGCCACATCTGCGACCTACACCACAGCTCACGGCAATGCCAGATCCTTAACTCACTGAGTGAGGTCAGGGATTGAACCTGCGTCCTCATGGACGCTAATCAGATTCGTTAACCGCGGAGCCACGATGGGAACTCTATTCTTATTAACTTAGCAGGACTGCATGATACATCTCAAAAACACACTCCTAAGCACAGGGATGGGAAGGAAAACTGAAAACTCCAGTCCCACAGGACCGGATGCAGAGGGCGAAGGGCTGCACAGGCAACGCTGGGCACCTGAACGGCGGCTGCAGATGGGATCTGTTGAGGTGACATGGCTGTGGTTATTAGGCCCACACTTGCTAATTAAAGCTTTGACAACACCAATCCTATTTCTAAAAAGTGTACTTAAGAGACTTGACTCAAAGAAAGCACACATCAGCCAACCCACAGAGAGGCCCCCAACTGAAAAGCAAACCCAAGATCCATTCCACTGACTGCACGGAAACGAAACGTCATTCAAAAATATGGCTGAGAGTTCCCATTGTGGCTCAGCAGTAGCGAATCCGACGAGGAACCATGAAGACACCGGTTGGATCCCTGGCCTCGCTCAGTGGGTTAAGGATCTTGCGTTGCCAGGAGCTGTGGTGTAGGTCGCAGAGGTGGCTTGGCTCGGGCGTGGCTGTGGCTGTGGTATAGGCTGGCATCTGCAGCTCCGATTTGACCCCTAGCGTGGGAACTTCCATATGCCGCAGGTGTGGCCCTAAAAAGACAAACCAAAAAAGGCAGAATACCGGAAGCGGGGGAGCAGCTCCGAGACAGTGTGTTTACAATCCAGGACGTCTGGGGGACATTCACTCTCGGCAGAGCAGAGGTGCTGGAATGGCAGCGTCACACACAGCCAAGTGCCACAGTGATTTCAAGTTCCTTAGGCCTTCAGAGTGCATATCAATTGGACAGAAAACAATACCACGTCACTGCATTTTCCCAAGCACCGTAACATCGCTGAGCCTAGAGAATTCAAATCCACCCGTTGATGGATATTAATTTTTTAATATTTTCCATGAAGACCATAACTTCGTCACCGGTCTAGCCTCTGCTCCAGCTCAGAGGCTGCTGCTTTCAAGTGAGTGCTCACTGTATGTGCGTTGAATACGTGAACACAGTTCTGAAGATAAACAGACCCATTCATCCACTTCTGGGCAGACCCGGCATGACGTGTATCATGATCACTTAATGAACGGTCATTGCCCGTTAAAATTGGAGAGCGGTACTCGATGCAGACAGGCTAAAGTCATGGACGGTTTTTGAAAATTCACATTCACATGTTTCCTACTGAGTTAGGCCCATGCTGGTGATCTGCAGTCACAATGTAACCTCAGATCCAAGTGTTACTACTGCACAGTTGGAGGAACCCAGCAGGACCCTGGGAGGCCCTCCCAGAGTGGCCCCCACTCGCATCCTTCACCTGCCTTTTTCTCTATAGAAAAGCTTCAAAGAATCAATTTAATCAGAGAAGTGAGAAAAATACAGTAAACAAAGGAAAACAGGCAAGACAGAATAAGGATAGTTCAGCTGGTCAAAAAAGTCAAGGGCCTTTAGTTAGCTCTTCTCCAAAGACTACATATAATATTCTGAGTGTGGTCCTTGGAGCTGTTTGGCAGGTGCTGAAGCCCCCACCGGCTGGAAGAAGTCACCTGGATGCTGCCCACACCCACGGAGACCCCAGACAGGTTGGAACCAGAAGGCTGATGACGCTGACTCCCAGTGACCCCGCCACCCCCCAATCAGGAAAATGCCCATGAGCTGATCACGCCCTGCTCCTCAAACACAGTAAGACTCCTCACTACCCCCTCGGAGGGGGGCACAGTCCTGGAGGCTCTAGCCTGCTGGGTTCCCCTCTTTGCCTGGCAATTAAAGCTACTTTTTCTGTTTCCTCCAAGTCTGTCTCCATGTTTCTATTCGGCATCGGGGTACAGAAGCAGGTGAGATTTTGGCAACACTATCCCAGTAGCCATTCAGGACACATTTGAATTAGGAAGTTCTTAAAAGGCTGCAGAGCAACTTAGAAAAGATGTCCGGAACCTCACTCAGAACCTGTTCACTCTTGCTTTGCACATAATTCTAAGACACACAGCTAGTGGGCCTCTGGGGCCACCACAGAGTAGCCGAGGAGAATTAGAAGAGAGTGGGAGGGGTTCCCATGTAGCTCAGTGGTAACAGACCTGACCTGTATCCATGAGCGTATGGGTTTGATTCCATGGGCCTTGCTCAGTGGGTTAAGGACCTGTTGTTGTGGTGTAGGTCACACATGTGGCTCGGATCCAATATGGCTGTGGCTGTGGTATAGGCCTGCAGCTGCAGTTCCAATTCGACCCCTAGCCTGGGAACCTCCAGATGCTGCAGAGGCAGCCCCCCAAAAAGAAATGCCAGACATAGAATCATATGGAGACTGAGGCTCGAGGCTGAAACACTGGAACAGGTGAGCTGAAGCCACATAACAGGAAGAAACCAAAACTCAAAAGAGAGAGAGAGTTAAGAATTGGAGCGAACAGCCTGTCCCCACTGAGCAGGTCCCCTTGCTCAGGTCAGGTGTTCAGGGCAGGGCCCTCTCGTGCCTTTCACTCTCTGCCCTCCTCTGTGCCCCCCTTTCCCACAAGGAGGCAGGCGACTGCACCTCCCTCTACTCAGTTCTCTGCAACTGGGTATAAAGCGGAACTAATGTGTGGGGAGATGAGTCACTCAATACATTTTTTTTTGTCTTTTGTCTTTTGAGGGCCGCACCCACAGCATATGGTGGTTCCCAGGCCAGGGGTCCAATCAGAGCTACAGCGGCCAGCCTAAGCCACAGCCCCAGCATTGCCAGATCTGAGCCATGTCTGCGACCAACACCACAGCTCATAGCAACACCAGATCCCTAATCCACTGAGCAAGGCCACAGATCAAACCCGCAACCTCATGGTTCCTAGTTGGATTTGTTTCCGCTGTGCCACAATAGGAACTCCTTCAACACATTTTAAATTAAAATATTTACCATGTACAGTGAAAGGGGCAGGGGATACATTGGTGAATAAAATGGATTTTGCCAGCATGGAACTTAGATTCTAGAAGTGGAAACAAGGGCTGCAGATGTGACTGAACGTGGGCTCTGCTGCTTCATTCTACCCAGACTCAGGGTGCTGTGGTCAGCCCTTCCTAGGAGGAGGAGGAAGTGGGTTTTAACTCCTGGGATTTGGTGAGGTAAGAAGTGACATCTTGACTTTGAAGGCATGGTTAAAAGAAAACAACAGAGAAAGTAGCCCCAAAGTCAAAGGTCTGAGCCTCAGCTCACATGCAAGCAGGTGCATAGACTCAGCTATTCCTGGAGAGAATCCAGAGCCCAGAGCAATTACTAATTTTTATAACGACCCTATACAAGTTAAGTGTACGTCTAGGTCATTCTGCTTAAGGCAATCACAAAGTATGCAGCATTTTACATTTTCCAACCAAAAGGCCTTTTTTTTTTTTTAATGGTGCTTGAAGGAAAAAAAAAAAAAGAATCTCATTTATATGAAAAACTTACCTCCCCCAAAGGAAGGTTTCATTTAGAACTAAAGTTCCTGATCCTGGATCCCCAAGGGGACTGCAAACACTATCTCAGACTTTCCATCATGTTGAGAAATCACTTTGCAGTCTGTACTAGGTGTCCAAACCCGCTAGAACGTTCAAATTAATCCACCCAGTACAAACTGGAGGGAGGGGCCGGGAAGACTCTCCCCCTCCCGGACTGGCTTGTCCGTTTGTTTTGTTTCAGTTGCAGCGGCCCAGGGAGCTGCCGGGACACCGGGGTGGGGCTCCCGCGGTAAACACCCCCCACCCCCACCCCGGAGAACCCGAGCGGCGAGGGCTCATCCCAAACACCCGCCGGGCGGGCCAGGGCGGCACAGGACCCAGGGTAAGGGCGGCGCCCTAGAGCGGCCTGGGCGGGGCCCTAGGGGAGGGCGGGGCCGGACGCGAGCGCGGGGCGGGGCCTGAGTGCGCCTGCGCAGTGCGCTCCACTCAGGGAGGCGGAGGCGACTCGCAGGAGGGAAGATGGAAGACTACCAGGCTACCGAGGAGGTAACGGCCGTGTCGACGGCGGGAAGGGCGGAGGCTGGGAGTTCCGGGTGCGGGTGGGCGGCGGCCGCCAGGGGCGTGTGCCGGCACCCGGGCTGTGTCGGGGTGTGGGGGGCGGCCGTCCCCGGCGCCGGCTGCCTGCAGCGGTGCCCTGCGGCGCGCTTCCCGGTGAACCCCCGCCGGCGGACTCCCGGCGTCGTTGTCCTGCCCAGGGCGGGGCTCGGGGGCGGGGCGTGAAGGCGCGCGCGCCGCGTGCGTCCCCGGGAGAGCGCGGTCCCTCGCCCCTCTGATTCCGTGTGCAGACCCCGCGCTGGGGTGGGGAAGACTGGAGGCCGCTGGTGCGTCCGCTGGCTGAAATTTGCAAGACTCCGCAGTGAGCAGCATGCGCGACCCGCACGTACAGTTATATCTTCCAAGTCCGTCCAGTCGGGCAGATTTGATGCTCAGGCGGTGGGCAAAAGGCACACGTGTACCACAGGAGAACCTGCCTTTGTCTTTGGTTCTACACCTGTTCTCTGCTGGCCTCACTCCCACCCAGGCCATCATACGTACATTTCCGCTTGAGTTTGAGATGTAGGAAGCTTCTGTTTGTGGGGGAAAAAGCCACCTCTTATTGCCCCAGTGGAGCAGCAGCATAAAGCATACTGTAATTTGCCCAGCAGAAGCCATTCATCGTAACAGTGTGTTGTTACCTGGCTTTGCTTCAAGCTTATGAGCATTCAGGGAATATTATACCAACGGGAACTGCTCTTAGAGAAGAATAAGTTGCCCGTCTTTTTGCTAAATAATTCTTGTTGAAATACAGATAAATGGAGTCCTGTGTATTATGCAGCCTGTCAGAAATAAAAAGTGTAGATAAATACGGTAAGGTTTGATATTTTTACCATTTTCGAAATTTAAGCAAGAATGTTTTGAGGGGAAAAGAATATATATGTAAGGCCTAAGGACTGATCTCAGAGTTTCAATTTTTATCTAGTTTTCTACCTAGCACAACTTTCTGTGGCAATGTCGTCAGCAGTGTTTGAATGATGGTAGCGACCAGGGGTCATTGGGAGAAACGGTGGTTCAGGAGCAGCTAGCCAAGGGAAAGCTTTTCCCTGTAAGCTGTTAACTCCTATCATATTGGAAGAAGGCTTGTATGATAGGAATATTGAGTAAAACTTTAAGAAGGAAAATGGCAATGTAGAAAGAAGCCTGGTATCCTGGCATTTTGTTTCTCTGCACCTTATCCTGGCTCTCACCAGTGAGGTGGCTAAGTGACTTCATTATTCCAGATCTCAACTACGTATCTGAGAACAAAGGGGCTGAATGTGATGGGTGTTGTGCGCAGGATAAGGCCGGTGTATCCTGGTCTGCTTTCTAGAGGGCCTGCCCTCAGTATCCACACCACTCCTCCCAACAGCCTCTGCAGAGCAAACTTCATGTAGTTACCTGGAGCTCTGTAACTCTCCTCTTGGTCCATGGTTATCTGTCCTTGGAAGTTGGAACTGCCCAGTGGATTCTGTGCAACTGCTGTACTTTCCACTAAAAGCCCATTGAAATGCCCTTCACCCTTTTTCATATTTTAACCACGGGGCTTTCCTGTATGGTTTAGGGTCACCAAAGTCTCTTGGAAGGAGCCTTTAAACTTTGAAAAATAATTTAACCTCTGTAAGATAACTGCAAATTTTCATTATCTTGGCCAGTTGGCTTTGTCTGCAAGTATGACTTTGGAGGACAGCCAGTGAGGGGGCTTCAGGCAGTCAGCTCTTGACCCTCCTGGATGCACAGGGGCCTTGCTGGAACAGGGCCACGGGCCAGCAGCCCAGCCAGGGGGAAAATTCCCTGCCCAGAGCAGGGTTCTCTGCCTTTATCCCACCAGGATGCTCGTGGACTGAGGCCCCGGGGCTGCCGTGAAGGTATTTCCAGGGCTCAGAGGGAACCTTGTATCCATTCAAAAGTCCCTTATGTAAAAAGAAAGAAAAAAGAAAACTGCTCCTAAACTCCGGGCGCCTAGACCTACCGCTCACAGCCTGCCCCCCACCTCATCTTGACACACTGGCGGATACACACTGTGCAGCAGCCGGCTGTCTAGTCCTGAAGCAGGACAGCACTGGGACAAAACACCACAGGAAACTGTAAAATCATTGTAAGCCATATCACTAATAGTGGTTAAAAAAAAAGCCCAAACCCAAAACGTCTGAAGTTTCAAATCTAGTCAGTTTACATCAGGGAAAGAAACAGTTAATTTATACAAAAAGTCAAGTAATTCAATACACTTATGTATTTGTTGTGATCCTAGCGGCCAGTTGACGTGGACAGAGAAATCATATTCTGGTTTAAAGTGAAGTCAGTCTTTGGGGTCATGGCATGCTGAAAACCAAATGAAAACAAACCAGAAACCTTCCCGCTCATACATACATGTATTCAGATAACCTGCCTGCCTTTCGCCAGCTCCGGGGTCCTCGGGGAGCTACTGCATATTTCCCTCAGTGAAACACCCAGCCTGCTTGGATCGTGTTGAAGGTCTCCCTTTCTGAGTTGTGTGCATTACCTGAATTTGCATGGAGCGGTGCAGTGGAAAAGGATCTCTTAAGTCAATCAAATGTAACTTGTAACTCGTGTTCTTCCTTACAGACGGCTTTCGTCGTTGACGAAGTGAGCAACATTGTGAAGGAGGTGAGCGGAGCAGTGCCCCCTCGTAAATGTTTGCTTCGTGGCTTCTATGAGTGCAAATAATATGGTCTAAATACTGTCTTGGAATTGTTTCAGCTGCGCCTGGGTGTTTTGGCATTTCAAATCACAGTTTTTACTTCAGTGAATGTCTAGATAAGAATTACTCCCATATTATGGAAATTATATATTTTAAATGAGACAGGAAATTTTATATACTAGCTTTGTTATTGACTGTTACTAAGGCCTGATTCTGTGACCTTTTAGAATTAAAGACTCACAGTGTACCAGTAAATGTTCCCGGTGTTTAAGGAAGTGGGACTTTTAAAGAATTGTACAGCTGCCAGTTCCTCAAGACCTGGTGATCCAGTTGGGGCTGATTTTTCTTACATTCCTGAACCGTCCACTGTATTGACCACGGTACCTCCCTTAGGTGATGGGATTGGGAGTCAGAAAAGGGTCTTTGTCCATTCCTTCAAAAATATATATATATCGAGGGGACGTGCGATGATGAATTTATAGCATTGGAGGCAGGGCAGACATTTCAGCACATAATCACACTGGAAAACAGAAGCTTATATTCCCTGTGTGGTAACTGCCACGGCATGCGGTGCTTTGAGGGATTAACCCACCTAGTGAGTTCAGAGCTCGAATTTGGAGAAAGTAGGAGTAGTGTTCACTCAGTGAAAAGAGGGGGACCGAAATTCCAGGCAGTAGACAACACGTGCAAAGGCCCTGTGGTAGGGAGTGTGCGCGGTGTGTTTGAGGGACTTGGAGGGAGGGGGTGTGGCTGCACTAGCGCAGCGCCTGGGGCGCCTGGGGCAGGAGCGAGACCAGAGACGTCTTCCTGGTCACTTTCCCCTCCCCGGCAGGCGGGGCACAGATA
Organism: Sus scrofa; assembly: GCF_054392235.1. Taxonomy (NCBI): domain Eukaryota; kingdom Metazoa; phylum Chordata; class Mammalia; order Artiodactyla; family Suidae; genus Sus; species Sus scrofa. The sequence goes on from NC_139383.1 coordinate 8,586,266, forward strand.
GCAAAGCCAGCCGCTAAAAAACCACTCATAGGTGGCCTCAATTAAACAGTACCATTTGAGGCTGTGGACGTGGTTTGGAACTGATTCTAATGCAAATTATTAGTGCAAATTATTGACTAATGCCAGGGTGGCAAAGAACTGCAACCTGTTTTTGTGAATAGCATCATAAAGCAAAGCGGTTTTCTTCTGCCATATATACCATTCAGCATCAGGCATGATTTTCTAGTTGCTCTGCAGGATCTGTAACGCTTTGCTTTTCATCATGTTTTGAAATACAGTGTTTCTTACAGTGGGGAGCGGGAAGAGGGGTGAATGCCACGGAGACGGGAGAAGTGGAGTTGGCTTGTTATGAAGTCTCCTAGGGCCTCACTTGGTTTCTGTTTTGTCTTTGACTTGGTTCCCAGGCAGCAAGGCCGGTTGCAAGTAGCCCTCCTTAGTGGAAGTGCTCTTCCTTTGGTGTTGCTGGCACAGGATCTCAGCTCCCCCACCCCCCAGCGCGCTCAGAGGCTAATTCTGTAGTTGAGCTATTTTAAGTAGTGCCGGTAGTAGGACATTCGGATGGGTCCAGAATTGGAGGAGGGTTCCCCCGTCCCTGAAAACCAGTGAATTGCCGTGTGTGTGGAGGGAATTGCCCGAGTTAGAGGTTTAGCTGGAGCGCAGCCCCCACTGCTTAGACCGTCCCCAGACCTGGTCCCTCTCTGCTCCCTTGGCCCCATGCTGAGCTGGGGCGGGAGAGGACCTGGCAGAGAATGAGAAGGAGCTTGGCAGAGAAGAACTTGGCAGAGAATGAGAAAGGGAAGGAGCTGTGATGACAGGGGTGGGCAGGGGGAGGGAGCAGGAACGCCTCAGAGCCCCAGGGTGACTAGGAATTCCTACAGGTAGAAATCAGGGTGAGACCGTAGGTAGCTTTTTGTTCCTCAAACCAAGATCTCTGGGCTTAGGCCAGTCTGTCACCACTGTGTACAACTCAGATCCTGGGCCGCCTTCTCTCCAGAATAGAAATTTTAGATCACAACTGTCATAAAAACTCGGTTTTCTGGTTTCCAGCACAAGTTAGAAAAGGGGTAAGAGAAGAAAGCTGCTTAGAAGCAGGCATACTAGCATCGGTGTAAAAAGCCCAGAAAATCATAAAATGGGAATGTCCTCCCTACCAGCCTGACCAAGGTAGGAGCCCGGAACCACAGGTGTTCCTGAGTAACCTTTTGGTGTTCACCGTGACCCTCCCCAGAATACGGCACAGAAAAGACGAGGAATTTCATGTCAAGAAAAGGTTCACCACAGATTTAAACAAGTTTTGGAATAAACAGAGCAGCAGTTCTTTCGTTTTCTAGAAAATGTACTTGTGTACTAACATACTCCCAGAAAATGCTAGATGACGCATTCGCGCATGCATAATCATATAGATAAATTTTTACATTGTTAGCTGTATAATTGATAAAGATGCCTCTGCTGTACTTTTCTTTCTTGTCTTTTTAGGGCTGCATGGGCAGCATGTGGAGGTTCCCAGGCTAGGGGTCACATCGGAGCTACAGCTGCCGGTTTATGCCACAGCCACAGCAACACTGGATCCGAGCCGTGTCTGCGACCTACACCACAGCTCACAGCAACGCTGGATCCGTAACCCGCTGAGTGCGGCTGGGGATCAAACTTGTGTCCTCATGGACGCTAGTTGGGTTTCTTACCGCTGAGCTACAAAGGGCACTCCCTCTACTGTACTTTTAAGGAAGGAACAGACAGAGGAAAATGTTTTCTAGCCTCGGTAGGAAAAAAATGTGTTGCCTATCTCCAGATACTATTCACAACAGCAAACATTAAATTCAGTCAAAATGTTTTTTAAAAGTTGACAAATGCTATATGATTATGTATTTTTTAAAGTGAGTGTGAAACATTTAAATGCAGTATACACTGTTAAAAGCCTGTCTGCAGTCCTTGTGGTTACAAAGGCAAGCTCTGCTTCTGCAGTGCTTTGGGCAAAGCACAGCTGTGCTCACTTGGGGGGGGTGCTGGAAGGTGCCAGCTGAGTGACCGGCCGTGCCCTGTCTTCCAGGCCATAGAAAGTGCAATCGGTGGCAACGCCTATCAGCACAGCAAAGTGAACCAGTGGACCACGAATGTCGTGGAACAGACTTTAAGCCAACTCACCAAGCTGGGGAAACCATTTAAGTACATCGGTAATGGATTTTTGCTTCTCAAAGACTGTCTGGTGTCAGGAGAGCAGTGTGGCGCTGAGACGCCCAACCGCGAAGCTCCTGGTAGGAGCAGGGCCCTTGTGTACACCGCCACCCAGCTGGCCTGCGTGGCCACTGGGCACGTCTCAGGATTTCCTAGCGTTTCGGGTCAGATGCATTTGGCACAAGCGGGGGGCATTTGTGGGTGTTGCAGGACCAGGCGCTCTCCCCGCAGAATGTTTGTAGTGAACATCAGCCACGTCAGTGCTAAAAGGGACAGAAAGGAACTGTGTTGCCAGGTGGATTTCTCTAATAAAAGTTTGTTTTAATTGCAGTGACCTGTGTGATCATGCAGAAGAACGGAGCCGGACTCCACACAGCAAGTTCCTGCTTCTGGGACAGCTCCACGGACGGTACGGGTTCACCCCGACGTGAGGGCTTGTCCGGGCATCTCCCTGCAGGCCCGGCAGCGCGGGGACCTCGCTGAGGTCTGGGGAGTCAGAGTAGTGCTTTAGGACGTGTGTGCGAGAGGTCTCGTGTCTTTGAGTGCGTGTTGACTGGCGTCACCTTTAAAAACCTTTTCTGAGAAAGAGGCTGCCCAGCCGGCCTTGTGGGCCGCACGGAGGTAAGTGCTCGAGTGCTCGGCCTGCCCGGGTGGGCACCCGAAGGACCCCAGCCTCCCTTCCCCGCAGGGAGCTGCACGGTGCGATGGGAGAACAAGACCATGTACTGCATCGTCAGCGCCTTCGGACTCTCCATCTGACCGCCGCGCCCAGCCCGAGCCTCGCCTGCGTCCCAGCACTGCTCTTCCTCTTCTCACCACCAGCCGTCTAGCCCGTGCCCACCCTTCTCCTCCTGAGTGTGTCAGTGTAGAGAAACCCACCAAATAACCGCACTGTTCTGTGACCCGCCCACCCCGGGTCAGAGGAGTCACGCGCCAAGGTCGTCAGGCGCTGTACTGCCTCTTGTCTTAACTCTGAATGTTTCTTTTCAAAGGTGCTAAAGGCCGAAATCTGCTCGTGTGAGATTTTCTCTACTCTCTGAAATGATTCAAATACACTAATTTTCCGTACTTTTTACTTTTGTTAGAACAATAAATTATTCCAGTTTAAAGTGTGTGTTTTCTTCACAGTCTAAGTATCACAAATGAATTCTCCATATTAAGTTAGGGGCTTTAGAATCTCTAAGACTAAAAACCAGACAAGCTGCAGTTCGGCGTTGGTCCCCTCCAGCACCAAGATTTGCTAAGTCACGGTGGGACCAGGGAGCTAACTGCTTCGCTCTGTCGTGGCTGGACTGCCACCCTGGCCATCATGCCTTCGCTCTGAGTGCCTCCCTTCTGGTGCTTCAGGGGGAGCTGGGCAAGCTGGTTCTCTTCTGATGGCTGGAAGCTCGCGCTCTCGGCTCCCACCTGCAACTACAATTGTCCTCCCGTGTTCTCTGTTTCTCAGTAGCAGTCACCAAAAAAATGTTTGAGGACTTTGCCGCTCACACACGCTTTCATAATCATTCAGTTTGTGTCCACAACAACCAGACCATTATCAATCAAGAAAGGGGTTCAGAGGTTATCCGATTTAAAATCGCATTCAGGTAAGTGGGCAGGTGGGCCCCAAACATGAGTCTTGTGACCTCACCTTCAGGGCTCCTCTGCAGGCCACGTACGCGTGGCAGTAAAGATTCCGCATCCACCTGCTGCCGTGAGAAAAGCCCTGTTCCCGTCCCTAAAGCGCCAGCGTCTGAATGGTCAAGTTAACTCCACATGCAAAGAGCCAACGAAATCAGTTTAATTCCTCTGCATTTTAAAATGTTTAAATATTAACATCTACCAGAAAGGTAGTCTCATGATGAAGCCATTCCCAAAGTGTAAATTTGCCATAAATAAACATTTATTCCCTTTTGATTACAATGATCATTGTGTGATCAGGTATTACTGTGCTCACACGGTTCCAAGGTCTAATACACAGCTCTGTCTTTCCTTCGGAGCTTAAAGACTGAAGTGGTTTTATTTTACAAATATTTACAGTCTTTTTGCAAAAAGGCAGTTTTCAGTAGCAGAAAATCTGTTTCAGTTACCAGTATATCTAATAAAACATGTCCAATCAAGGGAAACAGGGTAACAAGATGTCAGACTAAAGCAGCTTCCCTTTTGGAAATGACTTGTACCTTTGTTTTTCAAAAGTAACCGCTAAGGCAACTGGTTTCTAAAATCCTCAAAATACATAAATATACTTACGTCTAGTCTTCACTAAATGTCCCTTTTAATCATCCGTTCTATGAGCGTCCGTGTTTTTCCCTGTGAAAAGGACTCCAGGAGGTAAGCTGCTGATCACATGATGACCTACTGACCATCACGGTACCTTCAGTAAATGGCCCGTGGGTGCCGGGAGCTGGTGACCTTTGTCTCGTAACCTGCCTGTTTAGTGAGTTGGGTTTCTGTCGAAACTTTTACTGAAATCTGTGATTATGTACAGGAACAATCTTACAAACCTTGAATACATTTTACATATCCCCTTCTTCAGCCTTTCAAATGGGGCTTAAGAGAGAACTGCATCACTTCGCTGCTTTAATGATTTAAGAATAAATCAAGCGGCCCTTTATCCACATGGATAATGAAGCCCTCCCTGGGGAAACGGATGCCTGTGCTCTTCCCCCAGGTTTCCCTAGACGGGACCAGCACAAACAAGCATCCCAAAGATGATGTTATTCGAGCCGTTACCATGGAAGAACTGAAGTCAGCCCTTTGAGTTTATATAGGTTTAAGTTAGCAAAATGTTGATACCCTCCAAGACCGAAAAATAATAACTTCCTTGCTACTGTCTAAAGTTTCTGGCAGACTTTAGTGTTTTAACCTAATACCTATGGCACATATAATAGGCACATATATAATACATGCTAAATGCTATCTATATACTTCAAGCACATTTTTACATGGAAGATGTGATATGTTGACATATATGATACACCAGAGAAGAGAAATTAAAAATGCATGATTTAATAACCATTTCCCCGTATGTGCTTTCTTTTGTAATTTTTCCTTATTTCCAACTTAGTTATAAAAAGTAAATAAATACGCCCATATTTCTAATTTCACTGACTTGTGGCCAAGAATCAACACACGAAGACATCAGTCAGTTAATAATTGTACTACAGGACAAGGACAAGTGCTAAAACACCTAACGTGTGCAGCTAAATGCCTTGGATATTCTACACTTACTGATAAATAACAGCATTCCAAATTATGGACAATTACAATGATTAAAACTCAAACATCATACCAGAATACATTAATCAGCTCAAGTTTTCATCAATTTACATAAAATTATTTATAGTTAGACTTAATAGAAGTTGTAAAATTTAGTAACAGGAAATTGTTTTCAATACCTCTGAATACACAGAATCAAAAAAAGTGATCACATCATTGCCAATGTAAAACCCATGTAAACTTGAACTACCCTTGCAATAACACAACGTTTTAGTTCAAACATTCTTATTTACAAGGTTTTAAAAACAAATACAAATGGAATCCATATTAAAGGGACATTATCATTAAAGTTTAAATTAGAGATACGAAGTCGTCGTGAACAGTCTCACGAACCTCTCGAGGGTCCCCGCACCACCTCCAGTGGACTGTAACTGTGAGCTCTGAGTGTAACTGGAGAGTTCGTGCAGAGAGGAGCCGAACGGAGGTGCTGATGCAGCGCGGACCCGTCACCTGTCCGTCTGCCCGGATGGCGTCCATCAGGACGTCCACAGAGATCGCGGGTGAACAGGTCGAGAGAAGTTACCGTCCAAAGAAAGCAAAGCAAAGGAGACCATGTGGGACTTCTACCTGAGTCCTCAGCTAAGAGGACGGACCTCTCCAGGCCCTTCGACGAGGCCACAGGCTCAGCAACTCCAGAGGACTTACCCAGAGCAGGTCTGTTCACCTGACCACGAGAGCCGGCCAGGCGGGATGGTTCTCGACAAGGTACCTTCGCCCTGAAGATGTTCCTCTGTGAGCCACCTGAAACATCTGCCTTTCTTTCCTCTGGCTTCCAAATGTGAAGCTGGAAACTTTTTTGGCAATAATGAATCTGTAGTGTTACAGCAATCACTTGTTTAGCTTTTATTTAAAAAAAAAAAGCTCTACTGAGTATCCTATTTAACAGAGTCGCAGAAACTACTGCTCTCTGGACTTGTAGTGACTTCCCTCCCTTCCCCCGGCACAGGGACGCCTTTCACACTCATGTATGCATCGCTCACATGCATTACACACGGGCACACGCAGGCCCATGGAGAACTCTGGCACAAGACCCTTCTCACTGGAGCTGACAAGCCGTCAATCATCTGACTTCTTCTTCATGAGCCTGATGGAAGCGGCCTCAGAACTCCAAGACACCAGCTCTGCTCGGGTGGCGGTGAGGGGCTGGAACCTGCCCACCCACCTCCCTGCCCTAAAGAGCCGTCACGTGCCCACACATCTCACACAGCAACGACACGAGTCACCCATCACCTGAGACACGTGGTCATCCAGGCCTCTCAGTGGGGGAGGACCGCCCTCGTGGGGCAGCCACAGAAACAGGCTGCCCTTGGAGGTGAAAGGGTCAAAACCCCACACCGTGGTGGCCGGAAGGAAGGGAGGAGAGGAATGCCAGCCGGCTGTGGGCCTTACGCATAAGGGCTTTCCAGGAACTTGGAATTAGTCACTTCTTGTAAAGTACATAATTCGCCCTACTAAAGATAGGAGGGATTTTTTTCTCATCACTGAAAATTGCTAGCTCGAATCTGAAATCTTGGACGAGTGAGTTGACTGTTTAAATGCAGCTGGTCTAACAGTACATCTTGGCCCCATGTTCCAATCTGTCCTCGGTTTTGGTTTTCCTTTCAAAAATGTGTAAACAAAGAAGGACCAGGAAATCTGCTCGTAGGACAGGTCTGCGCACAGGCAGGTCCAGGGAGACCGGAAGCGGTCACCGTGGGGCAGGCGGCCTTGGGGCTCAGTCACTCTCGGATCCCTCCTTGTACTGGGCCCGAATGGCCTGGCCGTTCTGCAGGGGCATCTCTTCATAGTCGCTCCTGTGATAAAAGAGACCTGTGATTGCATCCGTCTTCCCTTCACCGACTCGCCGTCCCAAGCAGGACTCACTTCCTGGCCTCAACTCTCTCCTTTTCCATCACCCACCGATACCGCCCACTCCTTCGGCCCCACCGACCACCAGGGCCCAGCACCCAGACAGGACTGGCCTTCCCATGGGCACCACTCAGGGCGAGGGTGCAGCAAAGAGGAGTGCCACCCCCTCCAAGCCTGAGCGACAAGTGCAAACAGAAAACCGGGGTCACGTGACACTCCCGGGTGAAGGAAACGTCACGATACTTTGGAAATCATCTTAGCACGACTGAGAGCCTCCGAGGTAAAGGCACAGAACCAGGCTGAGGGCCCCCCCCCGGGGGGGGGGGAGCCCTCAGGAGACGGGGACTCACCCGTAGATGACCTCGTCGTCCGAGTCATTGAGCATGGAGAACGCGGGGTTGTCCTTCAGCTGAGACTCTGAAAACCAACACAAGCATTTTTGTGTCACTAGCCTGTAGAGGCAGGACGCTGTCCTAGAAAAAGGATGAGAGTCGGAAAGAGCCCGGTTCAAGTCCCAGCTCCCATGTGGATGACGTGTGTGACCTTAACAGGTGGCTCTGCCTCTCGAGCATGCGCTCCGTCCACAAGCCGGGTCAGCGCACCTCCTGGCCGGCCCGTCCCAGCCGAGTGGGAGCCTGGAGCCAAGAGCTGGAGGAGCCCAAAGGTGGGAGCTGCCCCCACCCCTGCCCCCGGCACCCCCCTTCCCAGGTCCACGGCAGGAGCAGGGCCGGGAAACAGGCCGGGAGGCCTGGGCTGCCCACCGGCGGCCCCCGCCCTGGGTCTGAGCCAGCCTGTCGTCAGCTGGGAGCGGGAGCAACCAGACCTTCTTCAGGAGGGCGCTGCGGAGCTGGGGCAGGACCCCACGCAGCTCGTCCCCCGGGGAAGTCAGGTGCCCTGGAGCTGCCCAGTTCTAGAGAGTTCTCACCCTTCTCCTGTGCAAGAGGCCTGTTGTGTTCTGTTTTCCTTTTTGGTCTTGGTGTGTGGGGGGGAGGTATCTATCTTTGCTTTGAATGGTCCCAACACTCATATTCGACAGACTTGACTTCACGGGGCTGACGGACACAATGTTTATGCAGGGACCCAGTGACAACATGTTCTTCTGCCTGGTGCTGTGGGCGCGACACCAGGGGAAGAACTTCCAGGGGCGCCTGGGGCTCACTGTTTAAACTTACCTGGGTCTCTCTGCTAAAGAGCAGGCACTGTGGACACGGTGCCAGTGTTAGCAGGCAGCGGGAGGTGGGTCCGGTCAGCACCCCGGGCCCCAGGGCGGCTTACCGTACAGGGCGTTCTTCGAGGGTGAGTACACAAAGGCCAGGGTGTAGAGGTAAAAGTTCAACAAGCCATAGAAAGATAAGAACTCGGCTGGTGACACTGGTCAAGGGAATGAGCCGCCCGGAACACTGTCAGCCGCCGCCCCCCCAAACAACCGCTCACCACCACCCACCAGCTAGGGCCCCAGGGGTCCTCACCCAGACGTCAGGACGTCACAGGGCATGCCCCCAGCCCCGGGTACAAAAACCTTCCAAGGGCACCTGTAAAGGTGAGCCACGCTCCTTCCTATCCATGGAAAACTCTGGAGGTGGCAGGACCTGACGTGAGCAGGTGACGTGTAAAGGGCAAGGAAGGCCACGCACAGAGGGGCGGGTCCAGAACGAAACAGAGACGTGGAGACAGACCCTCCACAGTCACTCGAAATCTTTTCTGGATTACGGACCCTTTAAGAATCTGATAAAAGCTTAGTGTGAAATTCAGACACAAAAACGTGGACAATCGTGCATTAATTCCAAGGATGTACGTAAAATAAGAGGCCCTGTGGAAGGAAGCCAGGATGTGCAGGATTAACCCCAACGTGTCCCTGCTGGACAACACCCCCCCCCGCCCCCGCCGGAAGTGCGAGGGGACGCACACACCTAACCTGATCCCGCAGCTGAAAGAGTTTACTGCCCAGGGAACCGGCCTCGGGGAATCGAGACACACAGGCGGGAACCGCAGCGGGACACACCTGAGAGATGGTGAGAGATGCCGTCTGGGGAGAGAGGACTGGAAGCAGGCCTCGGCCTCTCCTCAGTGCCCTGCGGCCCTGGATCTGGGCTTGACTCCAGCCGCTGAGTGACCTTGGGAACTGCAGGGCCTCTCACCTGGCACTGACAGGTGTGGGACCCCCAGGCATGCGGAACAGGGGACCTGCCTCTTCCGGATGGTCACGGCCCCCACATGCTACCCTCCACCAGGATGCGTGCCTGCACCTGACGTCTCCTCACAAAAGGATATAATTCTGGTAGTGAGTTGACAGTTCAGCTACAAAATTGTCCTGTAATACTTGTGCCCCGAACCTTAAATAAAGGATGACGATGCTGAAAGAGAAGGGGGACGATATGTAAAATTATACCAAGAACAGCGCTCGCTTCATGTAACTCGTCACACCCACTCGGTCGAGTCACAGTTATTTCTGCACAAGACTTGCACATGCACGTGAGCGTGCACACACACTCAGCCCCTCATGCTGGGCGCCTGGTCTCAGATTGGAGAGGCTCAGCTTCTGGGACAGGACCCGCAGCCCTCGTCACGGCCGCTGGGCATCTGCTCCCCTGTTCTCTGACCCCTCGGTTCACGCTGTCAGGACCATCTCCTCTCACAGGCCACCGGCTCCTCCTTGTCCTCCTTGGCAGTGGTTCACACACCTACGGGACACCTGCCCACTGACACGCACAACAAAAAAGGGTTCTGGTACCGTGGAGGCCACCACCCCTCTCTGTGGTCCATTCTCCACTCACAGCCAGACTGACTGCTTAATAAAATGTAAGTCACAGCCCTTCGCCTCTTGGCTTAAAACCCTGAAAGGAGAGTTCCCCGTTGTGGCGCAGTGGCAATGAACCTGACCAGTATGCATGAGGACACAGGTTCGATCCCTGGCCTCGCTCAGTGAAGGTTAATGACCTGGTGTTGCCATGAGTTGTGGTGTACGTTGAAGACTCAGCTCGGATCTGGTGTCGCTGTGGCTCCGATTTGACCCCTAGCCCAGGAACTTCCATATGCCGTTGGTACAGCCCTAAAAAGCCAAAAACAAAAACCTGAAAGAGTCCCTGTCACCGAGAGCAGAACCCAGACCCCTCACGGTGTCCGGCAGGGTGAGGCCCGACCCTCAGCAGTCAGCCTCCCTCCCGCCCCCGCCTCCCGCGATGCTGGTCTCCCCGCCTGAGCCTCAAGGTCCTCCTTCGGGGCCCAGGCCGACGGCCACCTCGCCCGAGAAGCGCCCCCCCCCCACTGAAGCAGCCACCTCCCTCCTGCCATCGTCACATCTGTCATCTGTTTCCACGAGGGCATTTATGCTATTTATTTCCTCTTTCATCACCGGCCTCCCCACAGGGTTATTAACAGCATGACAGCGAGGGCCGGCCTGCCTATTTGCCAGCGCGGGCCCTCCGTCCACGGTACTGGGGAGGGAGCCTTCATGGAGAAAGACCACAGAAGCCTAACAGCCTCCAGCCAGACGAGCTCCCAAGCTGCAGGGGGAGGCCAGGGGCAGGGTGCTGGCGGGGGGGGACCGCACCCCAGAGGAACTAGGCAAGAACACGATGCCTCCACGCTCAGGCGCCTTTAGACGCCGAAGGAAACTCATTTCAAGTCCAGGCTGAGTTCCCACGCTGTGCTAAGTGAGGCACATACTTCCTGCAGGTGCGGGGAATGAACCCCGAGGCCTCCCGGGGCCTCCAGTCAACAAGGCTGGGCCCCCAGAGCCTGAAAGGCTGCGCTGAGGGAAAGGGCTGACAGCACTAACGTGCCGTCCAAACAAGGAAGAAACGTAGACAACGAGACGCTTTTTCCCTCAGGATTTAGATTTTAGGAGAAAGAGACAAACCACACACAGGTCTCTGGATTCCCTCAAAGACACTTCCGGGGCGCCCGTCTGTCCCCCTCCCTGGCGCTGCCCCATGGGGCCAACAGTGGGTGGGGTCTGGTGACACCTGCGGTACCGACTTAATTCCTGCAGAAGTCCTGTCCTTGGAAGAGCAAGGAGCCCCCAGGCACCAAGCACGTCACACTGGAGTCTGGCTCTCTGACGTGCGCTCCACTACATCCGCTGTCTACACGGCAGGCGTCAGGGCCCGCGGGGACTCGCGCTGGGCAGGGCTTTGGCTAAGCCTCTCCCTCACACCCGCCCCCACCCCCGGGCACCCTCAGGCCCCACTCTGGACATGCCTGGCTAGAAGCGCCCTGCAGTTAACCCTGTAAAAGGGGAGGAAAGATATTTAAGAGAGGAAAACAAAAATTCACATTCTGCTTCTTTCAAGAAATAAAGTCGTCTTGGGAGTTTCTGTCATGGCTCAGCAGAAACAAACCCGATTAGCATCCATGGGGATGCAGGTTCGATCCGTGGCCTCTATCAGTGGGTTAAGAATCTAGCGTTGCCATGAGCTGTGGTGTAGGTCGCAGACGTGACTTGGATCCTGTGTGGCTGTGGCGTAGGCCAGGAGATGTAGCTCTGATTCGATCCCTAGCCTGAGAACCTCCATGCTCCGCAGGTGTGGCCTTAAAAAAAAAAGAGAGAGAAAGAAAGTCTTCTTACCTAATAACAAGCACTACAAAAGTCAATGCAGTCAAAAATTTTAACCTGAGATCTGAAAAAGAAACAAATATTCCCATTAAACCACCAAATTAGAAGTAAATCCCACTCCCATCCCAGAGATGTCTTTTTTTGGCTTTTTAGGGCCGCACCCGTGGCATATGGAGGTTCCCAGGCCAGGGGTTTTCATCCCAGAGATCTTAAAGACAAAACTAACGCCAAACCCTCAGAGCAAAATCCTTCCTTCCCTCTGGGCTCACCTGAGGCCCCGAGGAAACGCTGTCTCCCTGCCCCCCCCGGGCCCAAGGGGTCCCCAGCAAGGCCATGGCTGTTGTTATTTGGTGTGACAGACTGGGGTGAAGGATCCTATGACCCTTGAATCGCGGTGACCTGCACCGACTCTGGGATGAGAAAACCCACCCCCGCTGCCTCGTGAGGTGTGATTCCAGAAGGATGTGAGCAGCTCCAGCGGCCACGCTGGCAGCCGGGCCCCAGCCAGCTTCCACCCAGGAGCCTCCCGCCAGCGCGGGCCAAGGCACTGTCCACACGGCCCAGAGTCACGCCCGCGGCCCTGCTGCAGGTCCTGGGGCCCAGGCGCTGGTGCAGCCCGGGCATCCGTGACGGGGCTCTTACCTACATAAGGCATGTGCCGCAGCTCGGAGCAGGCCCGCACCACCAGGAACAGAAGGTATAGGATGTACACAGCGGCCACCACCATGAAGAAAACCTTCATTCCCTGGAAGGAAGCAAGCCGGACGCGTGAAAGGCCACCGGGGCTCGGAGCCGCTTTTCCTCCAACAGCAAAGCCAGGGCCCCGGTGCCCCAACAGTCACAGCCTAGAACAGCACAGGGACGCGCTGCCACCCCGGGCTCTGCCGATCCAGGCCCAGCCTCCCAGACAGGCGGCCGGCTCACCCGGGGACACAGGGCCCTCGCTGCTCCCCTGGCTAAGCAAACGCCTGCACGCGGCACGGAAACCGCACCAGGGCTGGGAACACAGCAGGTGCTCTGACCTGTCTGGATCTGTCTCTCCCCGGGCTGAGGGCCTGGCTCCTGGCCTGCTTCTGAGGACGCCGGTGTGGGTCCAGGAAAGCCTCCAGGCCTGGGTCTCGGCTTCTCTGTGCAATGAGGGGTCTGAACCAGATCAGCCAGAACTCAGGGTGTCTAAACTTACAGGACACACAGAAGGCTTTCTCCCAAGGTCAGAGGCCGTGACGGCAAGGGGGCTGAGTGACGCACCTGCTCCTGCAGGACCTCCGCTTGAGTTCTCAGCTTCCTTTTTGCACAGATGCCCCCACTGCACCCTATCTTCCCACCCTGCCTTTTCTTCTCAGGGCCAGGACTCCCCTCTGGTCAGGAGACCGGGAACCTGCCTCTACCCTGCAGGAACCTGTGACTTCGGTCTGGGCCCAGTTTTCTCTCCTGTGAAGTAATGGGATCTCAGTCGTCAGCGGGTCCCTTTAGCTATTTTTCTCTTCCTAGAAATCCAGGTTTCGAGGGTTTCCTTTACTAAACATCAGACTAGGCCAGTCTGTCTGTCTTGGCCCTCAGGCCCAGGGAGCCTGGCCACCACGCGGGTACTGACCTGTGACCTCGGGCAAGACTGTCCCCACCCCGCAGTGTCCGCCCACGAAACATGAGCAGACCACACCAGACAGAAGCTCCAGTAACAGGACATGAGCATGAATCTGTACCACTTCACTCAAACTGGGAGTTAAACTCAAACAACGGTGTCACGTGCGATTGGCACCAGGTCTGCAGACTCTTCCCTGACAGCATGTCAAAGCCGTTCCTTCCTCCCCTTGCCCCCAAGAAGAAGAGCCTCCTGGGAGGCCTGGCCTCCGCAGGATGAGGCCCAGAGCCTTCGCAGGGCATCCAGATCCCCCTCCAGCTCTGCCCTCCCTGGGGCAGAGGCTATGCCCACGCAGCTCTGGGAGAGCAGGCCTCCCCCGCCTCTCAGCCCGAGGTGCTGCCCCTCCGCCGAAGCTCACTAAAGCATTACAAGGCTAATTCAAAGGACAATTCAACAGACAAAACACAAATGGAGATGCCACCTCCCAGTCACTGGGCCTGCTCTCCGCGATACGATACTGGTCTCCGGTGCCTAAGTCCTTTCTCCCTCCCAGGGTCACACATTCTTTGAGGGCAAAGGTCATGATGACGCTCGTAAAGTCGGCGACCTTCACGCCCTCCGGCGTGTAAACAACGGAACAGAAAGGCCACAGGCCCTCGACTACAGGAGCCCAGTCCCAAAACGGGCGCTTACACCGCTTCCGATGACGCACGCGTCCCCACACAAGTGCCACGGCTTCTCCACGTATCATCATTCACTAAATGTCCCTCTTTCTCGTGAAGAAGCACACATCTTATCGCTCTCTGCAAGGCCACACAGAGCAAGGCTGGCTGTCACCCACAGTCAGGATCAACATCGGGCCTGTGGCACTGCCCTGCGCGGGGAACACGACTCTGGGCCTGCAGGGCTCCCTCTGCCCCTCGGCACCATGGCCGGCTGGCCAGGGGGTGCTGCCCGTGGCGCGCAGAGGGCAGCCGAGACAGCCGGGAGGTGGGGAGGGGAGGCCGTGCTCAGGGCTGTCGTCTGTGGGCCTCCGTGGGAAACAAAGTACTCAGTACTGTCTCTTCCAGAAAGTACTACAAGTTTCCAGACGCAGCAGCAGAGCGTCTCCCAGAGCGCAGGGTCCTGCGGCTGCAGGGCCTGCGAAGCCAGCCCCCGCCCTGCTGTTCACTCACTGGGCACCTCGCGCCTCTGCAGGAATGACGTGGACAAGTGGTTTCCTAATCGTTCTATGATGTTCCTAGAATTTAACACAACCTCCCTGCCCTGGCACGTCAACCATAAACCAAGGACAAGGAGCGAGAACAGAGTGCTTACGAGTTTCTTTTTCATGCCATTCAAACACCTTTTCCCCAAAGTTTCCACCCGTGAACTTTCTATGGTCCTTCTCAAACAACCAGGTAGCAAGCATGTGTCAATAGCACAATTTAAGTCATAAAATTCAGCAGTTTTAAAAAAAATAACAGTTTAAAAAAAAACCAAACAAACCCTCAGGCTTCATGAACAATCCTTACCTGAAAATTTCCTGTGTCAACTCGATATTGGTACATTGGATCGTGCAATTCATTAACTCTAAAGACATGTTATAAAAAAAAAAAGATTAAAAACTAGTTTACTTTTTTATACTTTCTCTCACTTGGCTGTTTAAAAAACTTATCAACATAAACTACTTGCTGACCAACAGTAAAAGATTTTTTAAAAATAATCCTAAATTTAGGAGAAATTCCAAATTCCCACCACAACAGGAACTCCTAAAATGCTTTCTAAGACTCAAGTTTTACATAATAGAATGACTCACGTCTGCCATATCCCGAGCGTAACGGAGGCCAACCACAACAGTCCAACAATGAAGAATTTGGGCACATAGAAAGTCAAACATTTCCTTTCTCCCTAGAAGAGAAACAAAGAGAGAAAAGCTAGTCTTTCTGGCCAACCATCACCCCACAACAGACCACACTGGATCTCAGACACTCCCCTCATCCCCACAGGCATGTATTCTTCTGTGGACTATGAGGCTGAAGACCGGTCCTCAAGGCCAAGTTCGTCTTAAGGATGATCCCAGGGTCTGGAACAGAAGGGCTGAGTCCCGACTCCCGCAGCAGTGCTGGGGGCTGGCGGCTCACCTGCACCCGGATCCCGTGGTACACGCACAGCCAGAAGAGCAGCAGGGCGCACAGGAACACAGACTGGAAGAGGTCGTCCAGCATCCCCGGGAACCAGCTGTTCACCAGGAAGGACAGCGGGAAGAAGGGGTCTGGAAGGCAGAGGCAGAAGAGCCTGATGGAGGCCGACTCGCCCGCGCCCAGCAAAGGCGCCCGGCCCGAGCCAGGGCCGGACTCGCCACGGCTTTCCCCCCCGTCAGAGCCAAAGGAAAGGTGGGGAACCAAACAAACAAAAGCCAGTGAACAGACTGCTCCAGTGATCACTGCGGAGCGCCGTTTGCGCCCACCAGCGCTGCAGCTCCGGAGCAGAGGCTCTCTGGAGCAGGGAAGGGGACCAGACAGCAGTGCTGGCCCCGCAGCCAGGCCCCGAGACTGTGTCTGCAGCCCTACCAGGTGTAAACGACCGAGCAGGGGGCGGCTGCAGTGAGACGTCAGCTACCACCTGCTCCTTCGGGGGCCCCCAGGCCGCTGGAACCCTGGACCAGGCCACCTGCAGGATGCGTCCCAGCGTTCAGCGTTAAGGGGGAACGCTCCAGGGTAAAGCTGGCACCTACCATTGTAAAGCAGCAGCAGAGGCAGCAGGATGGACATCCACTTCTGCTCGATGCCCCAGTCTCGCATGGAAAACTTCCGGAGGGAGTGGGCGAACAGGCACTGCCAACCAGACCAGGCCCCAGTTACCACCTTTGCCCTCCCCTCCCCGAGCATCACGCTATGTCTTCCTAAATCAGTGGTCTGGGTGCCAGCTAAGACGTGCTGCGCCAACCCCTTGTGGAACTGACCCTGAGAACACCAGTGACACCTGGGAGAAGCTGGGGACCTGCTGCACAGGGAGCACAGTTAAGACGGCCACAGCTGTTCCCACAGGGGCAGGAGCAGGTCAAGAGCCCGCCTAGTATCCATGAGGATGCAGGTTTGATCCCTGGCCTCGCTCAGTGGGTTGAGGATCTGGCGTTGCTGTGGCTGTGGTGTAGGCCAGCACCTGCAGCTCCGATTCGACCCCTCTGGCGGCAACTCCCATATGCCGTGGGTGTGGCCCTAAAAAGAAAAAAACAAAAGAGTGGGTTATCTCCTAAGCGTCACACCCTCTGCATTGGCACGGGGCAGAGAGCTGACCAGTGCGGGGCAGCAGCCCCTCAGGCACACGTCCTCTCCCTCAAAACGCCCACCTCCATGGCTGCACTTGTACCTTACGGTAAATCATTCCCCAAAGTCGGGGTGTGCTGGTGGACAGAGACCTCGATCCCAAATGAGCCAAAGCCTGTGCTACAAGCCTGTGCTGCAGCCTCTTTCCAGAAAAGGCCCAAAGACTGAAAGGCCTGATTCACTTTTTCAAATGTCAAAACCCAGGGATGGGCCATATCTACACTCAAAGGTCAATCCAAGGAGGAGAAACCCTTCCACACAGGTTAGAGGGCACTTGTCCCTGCACAGGGAGGGGAGGTCACTTACAGGTCCATGACCTGGAACTCCCAAGACCGACAGAGAAGTCCCTGCTGAGGACACCAGCACTCTCCCTGCAGCACAGCGTCCCCGCAGAAACCCAGGATGTTGGGTAACTCAGATCGGCCCCCTGGGGGCAGTGTCTTGGGCGCTCAGCCACATCTCCTGCACCTGGATAACCACAACTAAACGAACGTCGCCCCTGTGGGGATTCGGATGTCACCTGCCAGGCAAATGGAACTTACAGTGACAATGAAGGTAAGCACCACGAAGACGAATCGGAACCAAATTTCCAACTGCGAAAACGCAGGGTCGTAAGTCTTCCACTAAAACAGAAAGCAGGAGCACAATTTGGAAAAAGAATTCATCTAAAAGGAAGTGCACCGGATTGTTAATTACAGCTATCTCTAAATGTGAGCCTGTGGGTCATTCAGAATGTCGCTCATAGTTTCTTACGGGTTCGAGAATTTTAACACCTGGCACATTTTATTTTTACACTAAAGAACACACACTTTTTCCCAAGAGCGGAAAACAGGCTAATGATGAATCTGGCAGATAAATTATACTCTAACATTAATAAGAGCATTTGGCTTTTATATCTTATCAAAGATCAACACTGTCAGTCTCTTTATTAGAAGAAGTCATAAATCCCATTAAAAAGAACAGATTTGTAAAAGACACACACACACACACACACACACACACGAGTTCCCGTTGTACCGAAGCGGAAACGAATCCGACTAGGAACCATGAGGTTGCGGGTTTGATCCCTGGTCTTGATTAGTGGGTTAAGGATCCAGTGTTGCCATGAGCTCTGGTGTAGGTTGCAGATGTGGCTCGGATCTGGTGTGGCTGTGGCAGCTGCAGCTCCGATTCAACCCCTAGCCTGGGAACCTCCATATGCCGCAGGTGCGGCCCTAAAGGGACAAAAGACAAAAAAATTAATAAATAAATAAAAGACACAGAAACGTGAGCAGGTATGATGTTCTAAAAAAGACTGAGACACATAAATAGGAATATGAGACAACAAAATACAGTGGAATGACAATTGTCAGCTCTTGTGCTGACCCAGCAGTTTCGTTCAAATCAAGTGCACACCTCACAGGGCAGAGGTGAGGCCCATGTGCTGACAGCGGGTGGAAGGCAGCCCTTAACCTTGGCCACTTGCCTGGTGGGAAAAAATGAGCCTTAGATCATCACCAGACCCCAGAACACAGCCCTGCTCTGGGCTAGGGGGGCACCATCATTTTAATGCATTGAATTAAAATCAGCACCAGAGTTCCCGTCGTGGCTCAGCGGAAACGAATCTGATTAGCATCCAGGAGGACGCAGGTTCAATCCTTGGCCTCACTCAGTGAGTTAAGGATCTGGCATTGTCATGAGTTGTGGTGTTGGTCGCAGATGCAGCTCGGATCTTGCATTGCTGTGGCTGTGGCATAGGCGGGCAGCTGCAGCTCCAATTCAACCCTTAGCCTGGGAACCTCCATATGTTGTGAGTGTGGTCCTAAAAAGGCAAAAAATAAAATAAATTAAAAAAAATTTTTTTTAGTGAACTATTGGTACATCATCAATGAATCTCAAAATAATTATGCAAGTATGGAGTTCCTGTCTTGGCTCAGTGGAAATGAATCTGAGTAGCATCCATGAGGACACAATTTCGATCCCTGGCATCGCTCAGTGGGTTAAGGATCTGGTGTTGCCGTGAGCTGTGTGTAGGTGGCAGATGTGGCTCGGATCTGACGTTGCTGTGGCTGTGATGCAGGCCAGCAGCTACAGCTCTGATTTGACTCCAAGCCTGAGAACCTCCATGTGCCGCAGGTGCGGCCCTAAAAAGACAAAATAATAATAATAATTATGTGAGTGAAAGAACTCATGTCTGTTGTGTGATTCCGTTTACGTAAAATTCTAAAAAGTACAAGTAAATCTGTAAGGTAGGCAGCTCAGTGGAGGCCTGCGGATAAAAACTCAGCAGGCGGAAGGGGCAGGAGGCAACCTTTAGGGGCAGTGGGTGAGCGTGTAATTTGGTCATGGTGACAGCTTCCCAGGCATATACACAGGTCAGGACACCTCAGACTTCCTATTTTAAATATGCGCACTTCCCTGTATGCCAACTATGCCTCAATACACCCGTCGAACAGAAACCGGCTATTCATAATGACGTTACCGGGAAAGGGGAAACCGTAAGTGATGACGTCACATAAATTGTGAAGTCGGAGATGTGGGTTCAAATCCCAGCTTTGCCTCTTCCTAGCGGGGCGACGAACCTCATTAAACCTCAGAGTTCTCCGAAAAGTAGGGATACTATTAGCTGCTCTGTAGAATTATCATTACATTTAAATAAGAGGATGCATATAAAAAGTTTGGCACAGTAGCTGGTAATGAGCAAAAGTTCACCCAATAACAGCTGCTATTATACATCCAAAACAATACAGCTATTATGGGTACAGCTTTGCTCTTTACATTTGATAACAGCATCATTGACAAAATGATCAGTCGTGATTACGAGCACTGATGGGGGAGGGCTGATACAAACACCACATTCAAAAAGAAAACAGTCTGATGCATTATCTTAGTTTAAAAAATAGATTCTAAGCCATAAACAAGAAGAGGGAAAAAAGAAGTGTTGCCATTAGGAAAAGACGCATGAAATATGTTTACAGTAACAGTGAAGAAGGTGTGTATTTTTTCACCCTCAAGGGACCCGAACTCTTGAGAAAGAAAATAACCATGGATTCCCCCAAAGGACTGGGATTCAGCCTCAGGATTCTGTCAGAGAAGTTCAAAATAATCCACTCACTCACTTAAAAAATCAGCACTAGAAAACAATGTCTTACTCAATAAACAGCAAACCCTAAAATATGTATTTTAGTTCTTTTTCTTTCTTTCTTTCTTTTTTTTTTTGTCTTTGTAGAGCCGCACTCACGGCGTATGGAGGTTCCCGGGACAGAGGTCCAATCAGAGCTACAGCTGCCGGCCTACACCACAGCCACAGCAACACAGGATCCGAGCCGCATCTTTGACCTACACCACAGCTCATGGCAACGCCGGATCCTTAACCCACTGAGCGAGGCCTGGGATCAAACCCTCGTCCTCATGGATACTAGTCGGGTTCGGTAACCACCAAGCCACGACGGGACCTCCTGCCTTTTAGTTCTAAAACGGGAGTTCACAGGAAGGAGGAGAAGGATGCAGAGTCGGGACAGAGAGGAAAGATAAGGCCAAATCCCGGCTTTCGGGATTGGACCCGAGCTGGATTGTGCCACCGGGCGGGCACCCAGCACCTCTCGGCGTAAGGCCCAGCCTTCCTCTGCCCTGTTGACCTTCCCATTGCAGGGGAACTATCTCCACCCAGGGACCCAATTCTATGGAATTAGGGATTTTTTCGTGCACATATTTTTCAGTGCCAAGATGTATGTTTGAAATTAAAAAATAAGGAAAAGGAAATAAACAGAGTAAAGTCCCAAAAAGCGCTCAGGCTTTAGCCATTTACTTCGAGGGCTTAGGAGCTATCAATCCCTTCACGGCTTTTGCGTGTGCACGAAGCCACCTCTGTCCTTCCAGAGATGGGCTCCCCTGTTAGACGTGGACTGACACTGGGAAGAAGGGCTCATTTCACACCCTGGGTCGTGTCTCCCTAACTGCAGCCTGCGGGGTTGGGGTCCAGCTCCTCCACCCAGCCATTCAACACCTACTGAGCACCTACCTGACTACAGGCAAAGCGGACATGGTGTCAAGTCCTGGGCAGACATGAAACCACGGAGCCTAGACCAGAAAACAACAACAACGACAACAACAAACAGTAAAAGCACCTCCAGGAGCTAATCTGGAGGCAGAGAACAAGTATTTTGTGCCATTCTCAGAAAGTTCTCAGAAAGAGAAGAGCCACTGGAACATCCTGGGTGGGGGGAAGGGGGTGTGACCTGGATGCAGGCCCTCCAGCCAGCGTTGCCCACGGCAACCTGCACAGCACTCAGCAACCCCCAGGGAGGGGGCACCCCCACAGGAAGGTTCAGAGTTGGGTTTCTGAGGCTTGAAAACCAACATGAAAGACACCATGCAGAAACATCTGGGAGGCAGGGCCCTACACATGCCCTGCCATGATGTGTCTTAGGACAACAATGTATCAAGGATGAGCCCAGAAGCCTCAGTCCCTCTGAAAGCACTGCCTGCCAGACTTCTCACTCTGAGTGGAAACCAGAGGGGGCCCGGCGGACAGAAAACCAGAGCCCTCGGGCTGTTGTTTAATCTCAGCCCCACCCCAACCTCACCGTGAAAGGGTGAGGCTTAGGAAGAAAAAGGGAGAAATGAAAAGTGAACAGTGGCACAGGGCATCACTTAAGAATCACCAGAGAGTTCCCGTCATGGCAGAAACAAATCCGACTAGGAACCATGAGGTTGCGGGTTCAATCCCCAGCCGCGCTCAGTGGGTTAAGGATCTGGCATTGCCATGAGTTGAGCTGCAAGTCACAGAGGTGGCTCGGATCCCAGGTTGCTGTGGCTGTGATGTAGGCCAGCAGCTGGAGCTCCAATTCAACCCCTAGCCTGGGAACCTCCTTATGCTGCAGGTTCGCCCCGAAAAAGCAAAAAAAAAAGGAATCACCAGGAGAGCATTAAGAAGAGGAAAAAGCCCAGATTAGCTCTGAGGACGCAGGGGGCTGATGGGACAGGTGTAGAGAGGGTGCTTGCAAAGCTCAGGAGAAAAATGACAGAAAAGTGAGTTGAAGCAATCTGCAGGGGTCTCAAGTCTATACCCCATCATGTATGCAGAGCACGGCCAAGGAAACAACTAAGAACACAGGAGATAAGCCATACCTGGTAAGCACCCGAGAGACAGGGAGGGTGGGCCCGGCCTGAACCTGGCAATGGGAGGTGGGCAAGACGCAGTCAAAAGGCTAAGAGTTGGCAGAAGAGCAGAGATAGAAGCCCTGCCACTCAGAAATCTGTGACCAAATGCCCAGAGAACATGGGACTGGGACAAAAGGAGAGAGAAAGCAAGCTTCTCCCAGTAGGGAACACGGCACCGACCGCCAGGCAGACCCAGGACGGGACGGGAGGACGTCAGCCCTGCTCAAGGACCAGAGGCGTGCGGCTCAGAGCAGAGTGCTGGAGCAAGGGGCTTGCCCCGTGACAGTCCCCTCTCGCAGAGGCTGGTTTTATGGACAAGGGAGCCCTGGCTGCTGAAACGAAGGGGCAAGCCCAGGGTCCTGGAGCTCTTAGCTCCTCGGTGAGGACGGACTCTGGACTTGAGAACACCGGCCTCAAAACTCCCGATGCCAGAGGTCCCAGGAAGTGCCCAACAAGTGAAAAAGAACCTCTCCAAAGTCAGATTCTGCTGAGGAAGCAAAAACGCTCTAGCAAAGCCTGTGGCTGTGCAGGCAGCGAGCTGATGGGCTTGGAGTCCAAGCACATCACATACTCTGTTGGGTTCCCCCTGAAAGATGACACACGTACAGAGCCACTACGCTAACTGTCACCCGCGGAACACACTGGGGACAAACAATATTCTGATCAAGAAAAGACATCACAGCGGCCCGAAGCCCCTTCCTTCACGCCTCCTCTTAGTCGCTGCCTGCCCCAGAGTGCTGCCAATGACACCGATTTTACAGCTCGGGTTCGTCTTGCCTGGTTTTGAGATTAATAGACATGGACTCGTACACTCTGTACCGGCTTCTACTTGGCTTATTTTCTTCAATATTACACGCTTGAAAGTCACCCGTAGTGTCGCCCGTGGCTGTCATCACTCCCCTTCGCTGCTGTGTGCTATTCCACCACAGGGAATGCAACACGGAACAGCCACCATTCCTGTACCCATTCTCCTGTGGATGGCACTTTACCGTTTGGGCGACAGTGTGAGTGTTAAGTGCATGTCCTCTGGTCAGTCCACCTGGAATTTCCGCTGTGCCAGTTTACACTTTCACTAGTGAGGGACAGGAGCCCTGGTGGCTCCACATCCTTGCCAACTTTGCCATTTTTTGTCTTTTTGATTTTAGCCATTCTGGTGGAGGTGTAATTATCACTAAGGTCATATGTGTTTTATTAATTATACTTTCCTCACTTCCATTAAGGAATGAAGGTAGTTTGTAATAAAAAGGTACATTAGGGAGTTCCCATTGTGGCTCAGCAGTAACGAACCCGACTAGTGTCCATAAGGATGCAGGTTCCATCCCTGGCCTTGCTCAGTGGGTTAAGGATCTGGCATTATCATGAGCTGTGGTATAGGTTGGATCCCGCATTGCTGTCGTTGTGGTGTAGGCCAGCAGCTGTAGCTCCAATTCCACCCCAGCCTGAGAATTTCCATATGCTGCAGGTGCGGCCCTAAAAAGCAAAAAAAAAAAAAAAATTTAATGAAATAAAATAAAAAGCTGGATTAGAGTTCTCTGTGGCACAGGGGGTTAAAGATCTGGTGTTGTCATCCCAGCACTGTTGATGCTATGGCACGGGTTCAATCCCTGGCCCAGGAACTTTCACATACTGTGGGTATGGCCAAAAACCAAAACCAAACCAAACGAACAGCCAGATTAGATAGAAACAATTTTAAAGGATTTTTAAAAGGCGAAACAGTACAGGAAGAGGGTTATTATACCAACAATCTATTCCAGGATGTTAGGAACGACTACCATTCAGCATAAAGCTTATTGCAGAGATTTTTGGCAGTTAATACCAGAAGAAAAACATGGTGAGTTACACAGCTTTCATTCTCTAATACAAGAAGTTAACGACAAATGGTCAATGGAATTGTGTCTGGAGCTTCAGATCAGAGCTCAGAGCATCATGGACACTATCGTCAACAGCAACTGCATGAAAGACACAAAAACACTTTGCACAAGGTAATTTCTTTCTTTTTTTTCGTCTTTTGTTTTTTTAAGGCCGCACCTGCGGCATATGGAGGTTCCCAGGCTAGGAGTCGAATTGGAGCTACAGCTGCCGGCCTACACCACAGCCACAGCAACGCCAGATGCTTAACTCACTGAGCGCAGCTAGGGATCTAACCCGCAACCTCATGGTTCCTAGTGGGATCCATTTCTGCTGCGCCACAACGGGAACTCCCGCAAGGTAATTTCTCAATGCACCTCCAGACACGCTGTCTGTCAGATAACGTGAATTTGTGCTTCTCTGAGGCAGCTCTTCCCTAACTGAGCTTCTCCAAGTGACAGGCTAGCCTGTACCTTAGCCTCCCTCTTCCCAATATCCGATGTCTTAGGAGCCTTCTTCAAAACAAATCATTTTCTCTCCTGATATTACATGTAATGAATGAAAGCTTGTTATGAACAAAAGAGGGGAAAGAAAAGAAATTAAACGTTACCCCCCCACACCCGGAAATACAGGCTGCCCCCAACCTCCTGCTCTGAGGACCATATCGGAACATAAATCTTTGTGGACATTTCTAATTATTTCTTTAGAATAAACTCCTAATAGAACTACTAGGTCAAAAAGAATATACACACAGAGGCTTTGATACGTAGCCAAACTGGCCTTAAAAACTCCATCAGGAGTTCCCGTCGTGGCGCAGTGGTTAACGAATCCGACCAGGAACCATGAGGTTGCGGGTTCGGTCCCTGCCCTTGCTCAGTGGGTTAACGATCCGGCGTTGCCATGAGCTGCGGTGTAGGTTGCAGACGCGGCTCGGATCCCGCGTTGCTGTGGCTCTGGTATAGGCCAGCGGCTACAGCTCCAATAAGACCCCTAGCCTGGGAACCTCCATATGCCGCGGGAGCAGCCCAAAGAAATAGCAAAAAGACAAAAAAAAAAAAAAAACAAAAAACAAACAAACAAACAAAAAAAAACTCCATCAATTTACACCCCATTAGCCTGTATGAGAATGTGCGTCCTGACATTTCACCAAGCCCACATATGAGATTTTTCTTGTTGGTGTTTTGGCTATTCGCCAGTTTGATTAAAAAAAAAAAAAAAAAAAAAAAAGGCACTCTTTCTTATATTCTCTAGTTCTTTGGTTTATATTTCATAGGTCTGTTGGCCATTTGATGTCTCATTTTGTGACGTGCTACTGTGTTATTCTTCGACCCAACCCATAACCATCTATGACAAGCCTGACAGATGCCAGGCGCTCTGCTGGGTTTGGGAACACAGAAATGTACCAGAAGTGAAGAAAAATCATCTGACCTCCCTCTCAAATCCCAAGGGTCTTGCGTCTCAACGTTCACATTACGCAAGTGAAGCTCTGGCTCCTGGCATAATTCAAGGTGAGCTCTTGAATAAGGGTAATTTCCTTATTGAGCCTTAAGGTGAGATCCCATCACCTGGCACTGACTAGCAATGGCAGAACAACAGGAACCAAGCTTATCTGAAACATGCATCAAACTATTTAGGAATAAGTTTAAGAGGAAATGTAAACAGATACTAAAGATGGAAGGAGAGAACCACAATCAAAACAAACAAGACAGTGACCCCAACCCAGGTGATAAGATCCCGCGAGGCAAACCGTCGGGGGTAAACTGCTGAGAACTCTGATAAAGGGCTTTTCCGGGAAGATGTTCTCATAAAGACGACAGAAAAGAACGGTTCCTGTCTGGGGGGGGGGGGGGGCTCCTTTCCTCTTACCTTCTGGAATCAGAAGGATACGAAATAGCAAAGCCCAACGCCAGATGCTTAGCACAAGAGGAGACCAAAGTACGCCGGCGCTCAGGGCGTCTGTGTGAGGCCCGAGCTGGGGTCGACCCCTGCGTCATGAACTTGAGGACACAGGCAGAGTGCCGATCCCATTTCCTGAGGACAGTGTTGAAGGAAATCACTCATACAATGAAGAAGAGAATCCAGATCCACACTCAAACACCAGGGGTGGCTGGGGCAGCAAATCAAAGCATGAAGAAGAAATTCAGGAGCTCAGAGGGCAGCGCCTGAGCAGCACGGGACTGTTAGAGACCAAGTGCAGACGCAGGGAACGCAGGAGACCAGGCCGGACAGCAGTTACGGAGAATAAGCCCAGGGGTCCACCAGGTGATGCGGCTTCCAGAAGAGCCGGCAATGCCTGGAGGGCCACCTGCTCCCCCATGGGGGAGCACCCGCCTCGGCCTGGCTGACGGGGAGTCTGGGGGCAGGGGCAGAAGCTCTGTGAAGGAAAGGAAAACCCTGGAAGGGGATGAGACACTCATCTTCAAACGTCCGTGAGCTCTCAGGGAGACAAAGAACAAACTCAACATGGGGAGACTGGAGACCGGACAAGAAAAAGAGGGGGACGACTGTGACAACAGCTGCCATTTGTTGTGCACCTACAAGAGGCAGGTGCTGGGCACGACCCCAACCCCAGCCGACCCCCAGAGCTTGCCCAGAAAACGGAGAAAGCCACAGAGATGGGGGTGCACAGAAGACTGCAGGAGCACCTGCTCGTCCAAATAAACCCTGTACACAAAGGCCCACAGCACAGTGTTCATAAGCGCCCCCAGACGGCAACAACGCAAACGCCCGTCGGCTGATGAACAGACACACAAAAGGTAACACACGCTCTGAAATATGGCAAAGGGGCTGAAGTTCTGACGCCAGCGAAGCACAGATGAACTCGGAAAACACTGCTTAGTGAAAGAAGGCACAAAGCCTATGTACTAAGTGATTCCATTCACACGAAATGTCATCACAGGCAAATCTGTAAAGACAGAAAGCAGATCCACGGTTGCCGGGGGCTGGGGGCTGGAGAAAGATAACAGGCTCCTCTTGTGGTACGTGAATTGCACCTCAATAAAGCGTGGCTCAGAAAAGCACCCACTTCACTTCGCTTCACAGCTGCGTGGGTGGCTATTTTACGCTAAGGAGATGGAGGTGTGACAATGAGAAACTGCTCACAGTGGCGCCAGGATCTGAACCCGCGTTCCTAGGCACCGCGCTGACTGTTGTGACTCCCCACGAGTGGCAGGAGCAGGGCTGGGCCGGGGGCAGGGTCCCCTCACCAGCGGCCTGGCAGGTGTGAAGGCCACTCCCAGGTCTGGAAGAGGGAGGCCTGCCTTCCTGGGAGGGGGCAGCTGACAACGTCTCCTCTGCCTTCCACCTGGAAGGCTCCTCGCTCTCCTAAACCTCAGGACAGCATGGATTGCCAATTCTGGAAACTTCTTTAAGCTCTTTTGCTTCCACATACATAAGAAACCGTACATGTCTTTCGCTGTCCAAAATCACAAGATGCCGTGCTGTATTCCAGTCATTCCCCAAAGAACGGGAGCTGAACTGATGAGCCAGGGAACCACTGCGGTCGGCCGGAATACGTACGGTGAAATTCACGTCCTTGATGGGCAGCTTCAGGTGTTCCAATCCCACAAGCACCGTATACTGGGTGTAATTCAGGTAGCCGAGGTGAGCCACGATAATTTCCGCACATTTCTGCAAATACACAAGGGAGATCTGTGTCTTTCACACAAGCAAGACTCGCTCCCCCACCTACTGACTCGTGAAGATGATCCGAACACGTCATCTCCAAGGAAGCAGCCAGAAGCCCAGAAAAACTCAGGGGCTGGCC
The DNA here is from genome assembly GCF_054392235.1 of Sus scrofa. NCBI lineage: Eukaryota > Metazoa > Chordata > Mammalia > Artiodactyla > Suidae > Sus > Sus scrofa. The sequence goes on from NC_139383.1 coordinate 8,613,745, forward strand.
AAAAACCATTCTTAGAAAGAACCAAGTGGATATTTTTGGAAATAAATAACACATGATTAACAGTCATTAGCGCCTTTCCACTTCATTATGATTCAAAATAGTATGTCAGCTGCATAAAAAAGTGAGTTAACACATCACAAACCTGACATCCTCACAGACACACCAGTGCGGGGAGGGAGGGGCACAGAGGCTGAGGCACAACCAATCAGACCCTCCGCCTAACGCCCCCCTCGGCCCCCAGAGTGGGTTCCCTACTCTTCCTTTCTCCGCTGGCCTCTGGTTCCCAGCCTGAGCCCCGCGAGCTCTGGTGGAAGGTCAGGACCGCCTCCAAAGCCAAGGCCTGAGAACGGAGCGGCCAGGCTCGGCAGGTGCACGGTGCGCATGCCCACTGGCCACGGAGCCCCTTTCTTCCATCCTTCAGGACGAGGAATCAGGTCCGCCTGGGCCGCCCCACTTCTGAGAGGTAGGAGGGAAGCCCATCCTCCAGACGTGGAGGTGGATATGTTTCCAGGGGCCAGGCCAGCACGCCCTCAGCCCTCACAGGCTGACAAGGAGCAAACTAGGCCATCCTGTGACACTTGCAGAGCCATGGCTCTGAGCAGGGCAGTCACCCTGGTGATCAAAGGCTCTCCGGGCCAGGAGCATCTGAGGCCAGGTGGACAAACAGAGCTGAGTGTCACACGCGGAGCCTTAAAAGCATAGGAGGGCAGTCGGTGGGCGAGGGTGCTGATCCAAGGGACAGGAAATGGGCAGAGAGGTGAGCGTGTGGCAAGGGACAACTGGTCATGACGCTCAGGCCCACAGGCTGCCCGGAGAGGGACAGGGGCTCTGGTGACCCCTGGCCCTGCTCTCCCAGGCCCAGACCCGAGTCAAGTGAGCTGCAGTTCCTCTTCTACCCATTCAATCAGCCTCCCTCAGCTGCACTGACCCCCTGCCCTCAGGGCACGTGAACGTGGGCCCTTGGTCTCTACAAATCCACATCCACCTTTCGTCCCTGGCAGCCGGTCACGGGGGGGCACGAGGAGGGAGGGCCGCGGAGGACCCCCCGGGATTGGGAGCCAAGAGGTTTATGTTAGTAAGCAGATTCGTGGCTGCAAGATAAGCACTGCTCACAAGTTCTGTCTGGATTTTCAGGGGATGTTTTAATTAACAAAAGAGTTGTATCTCAGGCTATACACAACCTAAAGTTTAAAAAAACACCCACAATGAAAGCACCTGAGGATGTGGGGCCCCACGTTCAGCCATGGTTTGGGCAGCAGTTAGGGTGCCCCTCAGATAACCCCCTCCGAGGGCGGACCGCAGCTCCCTCACCTGCAGCTGGACGCCCTGCTCCCTACGGGGGCTAAGCTTCCTCTTTACGTCCAAAAAAAGAAAAATTACATGAAAGGGGACCAATATCTCCGCCCCATAAAAACTGTCTTTTTTGAAGTCGGGGCCACACTCCTTGTGGATCCGTGAGAAACAAGCAGAGTGGGGGGGGGGGGGGAACAGATCACAAGGTGGCAGTGTAAACTGAAGTAAGGCCACCAGCGGGGGACGGAGAACCACGGCGACACACGAAGGTCAAGCTGTGCAGCAGGGCAGACGCTCCCGAGACGCAACAGCGCAGACAAGCGGCCTCACGGGCAGCCAGGCTCTAGGAGGTGGGGTGACCCCTCAGTCAGTTGGCTCAAGATGCCCCCGGGTTTAAAACAGGAAGGCCTGCATCTGGGAACGGCCTCGGTCCGGGCAAAGCCAGAAGATCAGTCATGCTGGCCTCAGGATAACGTCACCAACCACCTGTTTGTTACCTGCTCAGCAGAACCAGCAACACCAGGTGCCGAAAGTCCAGCTGAGGCTGGACGCCAGGCCTGAGCTGCCCGGGGATGGAGGAGGCTGCTCCGTGCAGTGGTCCCCTCAGACCCCGTGCCCGTTTACTCAGCAGAACTAACGGAGCACCCACAGCCCACACGTGTGGCGGGGCGGGGGGCCCAGGGAACCGCGCGCTGGCACAGTGGCGCCCGCGCTCACCTTCCCATCCACCTCGGTCCCCATCACTGCCCCCGACGTCCACTTTACGGAGGAAAACACACTTCGGAAACGGGCCCAGCCCAGCTCACAACGGGGATGAAGGGAGGAGGCGTGAGGGCCCGGTCCATCCTGGTGCCTCCCCAGGCGCCACCGCCCAGGTCCACCCGACAGGCCTGGGGCAGAGCCCTGGGCCAGGTCAGAATGCAGACACTGCAGTGACTGCCAAGCAGGCGGCAGCATCATCACAGCCCTCTGTGACCCAGTCCCCTTAGCCACGGCCCCGACCCACTCAGGATCTTCTGGCAGACGTCACACCGAGCAAGCGGGGCCAGTGGCCAGCCTCTGCGCAGGAATCCCTCCTACCTGGGCTTTCCTGCCAGGAAAGCTGCCCAGTGTTCCACTGGTACCAACCAGGGGCGGGTGTGGGGGTGTCAAGGGCATAAGCTTCAAAACAGAAGAGCTGGGCTGGAGGCCTGGCCATCACTCCGACCTGTGGCATCCTGGGCAAGTGTCCTGGCCTCTCCGAGCCTCAGGTTCTCCTTTAAGCTCCAGCTCTCATGACAGTTCCCACCCAAGGGGCTGCTCCAGGACTGAGCAAGTCCACGCGTGGAAGCACCTGGCCCACAGGCACCTCCTACCCTACAATGGAGCACATGCTCCCTGGGGGCTCCCATGGCCCGTTCGGTCCTGCTTGGCCTCCCCGATAGAGCTGGGATCCGGCTGACTCTTCGGGGTCTGATGAAAGATGGGGCCCATGAAGCCTAGAGTGAGGGCTCCTCTGCCCTGGGGACCAGCCGGTCTCCCACCCCCAGCCACGCGCTGCACCCTGGGGGAGACGCTCAAATGAGCAGGCCACTCTTCCTAAGAGGCCTGGGGCCCAGCGCCTCGGACGAATCAGGGCGTTGATCCCACGGCTGGGACAACCCAAGGCCACAGCAACCAAGACAGGCCCGGGGACAGCGGCAGCCGTCACATGAGATGGGCAGCCCATCGCGGTCACACGCGGACACGCAGGCAGCAGGTCCCCCTGAGGGTAAAACAGGCCCAGGCTGTGTGTACGTGTACATGTGAGTATGCTTGTGCGCGTGTGTGTGTGTGCACGCATGTGTGTGTGCTTACGGGAATTAAAGGTGTCGGTGTAGACAGGTGGGTTTTCCATGCCATCCGTGGTGGGACTCAAGTTTTTAACCTAGTGAGCAGCTCTGGAGGAGCGCGGCAAGATGAACCGGCCCGGACGTGCACACACTCACCTCTGCACACGTGAGGGTCCTAGTCCGATTGTGAACCTTGTTGTGAACGAACACGGTGGTTCCGTCCTGAGCCACGCCGTCGACCTTAACGGTCATGGGGAAGCTCGTCTGAATAGACGTTTCTACAAAAGCAAGAATCCAGCGTCGGAGACCACGCGAGGCCGCCCCGCCTGCAGAAGCACTTGCCTGGCTCCGTGATGCCAGAGGGTCCTGGGACGCATCCACCTTAGCACAGAGGCAAAGCTCAGCCTTGCCAGAGTCAAGCCCTTCCAGGAGGTTCTGCTTCTGACCCGCCACCGAGTTCCATTTCACAAAAGGGCCAATAGTTCACGGCTAATAAAGTTTTATTTTTTAATTTTCCACATAGATTTTTGTTTAGGGGGGCCCACACTGACCAGTGTGGTAGCATACGGAAGTTCCCAGGCCAGGGATCAGGCCTGCATCACCGCTGTAACCTGAGCCACAGCAGCAACAACTCCGATCTGTAACCCACTGAGTCATCAAAGAATTCCTCCACTTACATTTTTAATTTAATTTTATTCTAAAATATAAAATTAGGAGTTCCTGTCATGGCTCAACAGAAACGAATCTGACTAGCATCCATGAGGACGCAAGTCTGATCCCTCGTCTTGCTCGGAGGGTTAACAATCCAGCGTGGCCATGATGTGTGGTGTAGGTCACAGACACGGCTTGGATCCTGCACTGCTGTGGCTGTGGTGTAGGCTGGTGGTCGTAGCTCCAATTTGACCCCTACTCTGGGACCCTCCATATGCGGTGGGTGCAGCCCTGAAAAGACAAAAAAAAAAATTAAATTCTTTTCTGACTGTATACTTATTATTTTTCTGATTATATATGCTCATCATTAAAAAAAAGGAAAGAATAAAAAAATACAAAGATGGCATTAAATACTTATCATCCCACCAGCTAGAGAAATTATAATCTCATGTTCACGCCCATCCTTCCAGACTGCTTTCTAGACACACACATACACAGGGATATCGGATTAGTCATGCCTCTTTTTTTTCTTTTTCTTTTAGGGCCACACCTGTGGCATGTGGAAGATCCTAGGCTAGGGATTGAATCAGAGCTACCACCGCCGGCCTACACCACAGCCACAGCAACACGGAATCCGAGCCTCGTCTGTGACCTACACCACAGTTCGGCAAGGCCGGATCCTTAACCCACTGAGTGAGGTCCTCATGGATCCTAGTCAGATTCTTTACCTACTGATCCACAACGGGAACTCCTATTCTTGCTTTTAAAAATGTTACAACAAGGAGCTCATTTTTTTGTAAGGTGCATTTTTTGCATTTCTCTTGCTGCGGTCACTGGGTTATCTTTTCAGATTCTTTCAACCAAAGCACCTCATCTGAATCACAGAAAATGTTGCAGAGTATCTTCTCGGGGAGGGAGCCTGACCAGGGCTCGGTCGTTATAAACGGCGGTGCTTCTGGCAGGGCTTCTCAGCCTCTGCGCCACTGGTATCTTGAGGCCGGGAACTCTTTGCCGCGGGGGATGTGACCTGCGCACTGTAGGGTGTCTAGAGCAGCATCTCTGGCCTCCACCCACTGGATACCACAGGCACCCCCTGCTCCAGGCTGTGACAGCCAAAATTGTCACCAAGTCTCCAACGTTTTCAGTGTCCCTGGGGGATGGAACCACTGCCTTGGGGCACCAGGACTTAGTTCTCTCCCAGAACCCCACTGGAAAGGGCTGCAGCTGCAGCCACCAAGCTAAGCTGTCCAGAACCTTCTGAGCACTGACCGGTACCCTGAAGGATGACCAGTGTGGCTGAGAGCTGCAGCCTCACTTACTCTGGAGGATATTTAAGGGGCTTCCAATCTGCTGTTATTAAAAGGAATAATCACCATCTTTACACTGTCTTGGAACACTTGCTACAAGATTTTAGAGCTCTTTCAACCTTGAAAAAAAATTTTTTGTTGTTTTTTTAGGGCTGCGCCGGCAGCATATGAAGATTACCAGACCAGGGGTCATTGTCAGAACTACAGCCACCGGTCTACACCACAGCCACAGCAATGCGGGATCCAAGCCTTGTCTGTGACACAGCTCACGGCAACGCTGGATCCTTAACCCACTGAGCGAGGCCAGGGATGGTACCTGAGTCCGCATGGATACCAGTCGGGTTCGTTAACTGCTGAGCCACGACAGGAACTCCTAAAACTTGCTTGTTTTTTTGGCTGTGCCTGTGGCATACAGAAGTTCCCAGGCCAGAGATCAAACCCAAAACACAGCAGTGACAAACGCCCAATCCTTAACTGCTGGACCATCAGGGAACTCCTCCGCCTTTAAAATACGGTGCTCTGTTTACAAAGAAGAATCATTTTAAAAAGTAAGGCTTCATACCTTTTGATTGATCCAGCTCGACAACACATGTCAGCCACAGTTGCTGATTATATGTAGACAGTGGATTGGAAAGCATTTGAATTGGCTTTAGCTGAGGCAAAGAGGAAAAAAAAGTTAAGTAATCCAGGTGATCTTTTCAATTGAGTCTACCAAATGCTTCACCTCAACATACAAAACTTACACTGATGAAAAAAAAAAGGGTGGACTGTTAGCTCTGAGATAGAAACATGCAATTTCCCTTTCAACAATACAAGTGAAATTCCGCCTCCCAAAGAGAAAGGACTGGCTTTTGCTGCAGTTCACCTCTGACTCTCAAGAAAACTTCTAAGCAGGTGGCTCCCCCCACCTACAGCCTTGGGGACGACATGCCTACTTAAATACCAGGAAAAGGCCACCTTGGAGAAAAAAACTTAAACTGCATATGATGAGACATATAATAAGGTAACATAGGACACCGAGAAATATTTTCATATGCACAGGATTCATTTTTTTAGTGTCAATATCCCAGACATGTCACCAATATCTATTATTTTCAGCTTTGACGCACCTAGAGAGAAAAATTGGAGGGGACCTCGCTGATGTTTCTGCAGTCTGTTGAAACACACTATGCTGGTGTCTAACGGCTATGGATACAGGAGTTGTCCTCAGAGCCCATGCTTAGTTCCAAAGACAAGCATTATCTGATTAGTTATGTAGTTTTTGTGTTGTAGGGTAGTTTTTGTGTTTTAATGCTTCTGGCAGCCTCAGTGACACTCCCTGTGGCCAGAGACTTGCCCCAAAGCCACCAAGACACTGAAACCTGTCAGAGGAGGACCTGTAGCCTTCCCGGGGCAAAGACCATCTTTTAGAAACCAGTCAGTTCCGTGGGATGTCTGCTTTTTTCAGTGTTAAAAAAGGACTTACATCCTGAGACAGAAATTTTAAAAGACCAAACTGTGGTCAGGGAACCCCATGGCAGCACCTCTTCAAATAGAGCCTCAGTCTGAGAGGTTAAAAAAAAAAAAAAAAAAAGATGAGAAACTAAACGGGGAACCCTCTCAAACTAGCAGTGGCAAAAAGAAGAATTAAAAGGTAAGTTTTCAGACATTTTTCCCCTTGTGCCTTTTTGAGCACTGTCGTGGAAACCAAGCAGGGGGCTGGGAGAACCAAGCCTAACAATCAGACTGAAGTCACGCGTGTTATGACGCCGGGAGAACGCAGACGGCTGGCTGCGTTCGCTGACAGATGAAGACTATGTTTGATGGGCAGAAAAAAAGTCTAGTTGTTTGGGCTCTCAGAAGTGAGCCCTTGTTAAAGAATACCAAAATTCTTCAACTGGAGGGACCTTTAGTTTTTCTCTAAAGATGAAGAACCAAGGCACATTTAGGGAAAAAAAAAAAAGAAAGAAAGGAAAAACAAAAAAGAAACAGGATTTTTCATTTACAGGGAGTTCATGCAAGAAATGCCAAATAATCATAAGAAGTGTTACGTTTGAGGAGTTCGCATCGTGGCTCAGTGGTTAATGAACCTGACTAGGAACCATGAGGTTGCGGGTTCAATTCCTGGCCTTGCTCAGTGGGTTAAGGATCCGGCACTGCTGTGAGCTGTGGTGTGGGTTGCAGACGCGGCTCGGATCCTGCGTTGCTGTGGCCTGGCGTAGGCTGGTGGCTACGGCTCTGATTAGACTCCTAGCCTGGGAACCTCCATATGCCGCGGGAATGACCCTAGAAAAGGCAAAAAGACAAAAAAAAAAAAAAAAAGAAAGAAAGAAAAAGAACTGTTATGTTTGAAACCTGATGTGGCGCCCACGTCTTAAACATGGGCAAACACAACAAGAAAGAGGCAGACACCTCAGCGAGGGTCACGAGGACTTATAATCGAACACGCTGCACGGGAAGACTCAGGATGAGGAACCAGCCTCTGGAAACAAGCGGCTGCCCCTCAGCGGCCTCAGCGGCAGCACCATCGTCCCTTCTCAGCACCGAGGTAACGACTGCAGCAGCAAAGTCATTTTAGCAAAAAACAAGGACCAAAGGCCGGCAGCTGACAGTGGAGTGAGAAACGTACGTTGCCTGAGAAGCGAGCTGCAGGGAGGGGCGGCGGGGTCCGACCTTAATGACCCACCAAGCAGGACCACTTCTCGGCGACCGTAAATGCACAGGCCCCACCAACCGCTACTTAGATCCAGTCTTACCTTTTTGCTATTATTTAGTGAAAAATTAGCTGCAGAAGTCTGGATCACTTTGGGCCCTAAAGTGTAACAGAGAAAGAAAAAAGCAGGTTATAACTAAACTGATGACCGATGTATCGATTTTTTTCAAATGCCACCAAAGACTCATACATCATACAGAAATGGTTCTTTTTCCTGGTCTGTCTCTGTAAGTTACACACACACACACACGCGTGTAAAATATATCATACATACAAACAGACACAGTTTCCACTCTGCTGCGCTGGCATGACCTCCCAGCACAGTGAACACAACATGAGCCCACACAACGCACACCACGTGAACACACCCTGTCCCCTGCTCTCCGTGAGGGCTCTCGCCACAGTGCATGGGTGCAAGAAAACACTAATGAGACAGACACTGTCTACATACTTTGTAAAGTACAAAGATTTCTGCTAAAAAAAAATCAAGACACGTTTATCTAATCATCCAATTAATCCTTCCAAAGATATTAAGTTGAGGATATTAAAAAAAGCATTATATATACTAATATATATTCAAGGCTTTTCCAATAGCAATAGATACACCAGCTTCACAGAACCTTACACTGTTAATATTTCAGAGCTTTGGTCTTAGAAGTGGTCAGAGGAAACACTGTGGACCCCCCACCCCCACCCCGCCCCGCAGCTTCTGAGGCCAGAGCTCTGGGCTGCCTTGGTGGCCACGCCCAGCCCGCTGCCAGCCCCCCACTTGGAGGAGGGGACACAGGGCAGAGCGGAGACGACTCTGCGGCGGAAGGAGGCAGGAATCCAGAGGCTTATTTCAAACAGATTCACAATCTGGTTCACACCTGCCCCGGGAAGCAAGACAGCCTGGTTTCTCGGGAAGAATTAAGAGCTGGGAGCCAGGAAAGGCGAGACTCAAGTCTCAGCTAACAGGCTTTCTGCATCTCCATTTCCTCATCTGCAAAATGAGGCAACTAACCCAGTGGTCCCTCAGGCACCCTAACTCTGAAATCCTAACAGCCTTACTACGTAAAGTCACTGGGGGCAGAGGACTTGTGCAGTGATTCTGTGTCAACTCAACTGGGCCACACGGTGTCCAAATATTTGGCTAAGCATGATTCCAGGTGTGTCTGGGAGGGTGTTTCTGGGTGAGTTCACCATTTCAATCAGTAGTGAGTAAAGCAGCCGCCCTCCTAATGCGGCCGGGCCACAACCAAACCCCAGAACAAACTGCTCTGAACTGAGCAAAAGGCTGAGGAAGGGGGTGTCTGCTCTCTTCACCCAGACTCTGTCCTCAAGCTCAGACATGAGCCTTCACCTGTCTTCAGACGCAGGACTTAGACCAGCGGCTCCCCTGGGCTTCCAGCTTGAGACTGCAGATAGTGGAACCTTCCAGAACCAGAACCATGTGGGCCAACTCTTTATAATAAGAATTTGCTCTTTCATCTCCTCCCCCATAATAGAAAAATCTCTCTCTCCTTCTCGCTCTGTATACAATATATACACACGTATGTGGATGGATGGATGGCTGGATGTGTATATATATTTATCTGCTGTTGGCTCCGTTTCCCTGGAGAACCCCAGCAGAGTTTGGTACTGAGAGTAGTTCCAGAGGAACAGCCTGTTAAGGATGAGTTTTCAGTTTTGGTTCTGGGGTTTCTGGAACTGGTTCTCTAATCTGATTAAAATGCGGATGACTACATGTCTACTAGTAAAGAGAACACTGAGAGTCCGTGAAAATATGCAAAACATCTCCATTAGACAGTCCTAATCAACCATGTATGAGAAGCAAGGAGCTAAGCGACTCTGTTTATGATACTTGAGAACATTCTTGGAAAAGTAACAAATATAATGAGGCTGGCTGGGGGCTCCTAACATCGCTGGACAAAGTGGGGCAAGAAAAGGGTGAGCTCAGGGATTTGAGTTCCCAGCTCAGGTGCCGGCCTGGATGTCTGCGGTGATGGAGAGCCTAGCTTCCTGTGGCCACAGGGCTGGGACGGCTGACAACCTGTCCTGGGACGTGCGGGAAGATCCCGATGAAGAGGGGACGCTGAGCTGCTAAATTCATTCCAGGTGGCAGCCGTCCTCCCACCTCCTTCTGAGGGATCGGCCCTGCACCGCGAGGGAAGCGGTGACGGCCTCGCCGGGGCGGCCGCCCTGCAGGACCCACCCTGGCCCCCTTCGCTTCCAGACCTACAACTCAACTCAAGCCCGTAGGCCCCAGGGGTGAGGCACGTGACCATGAGGACATGGGCCACAGGCCAAAAGAACCCGGGTTTTCTGATTTATGCAGAAACCCAGGAAGCACACGTGAGAACGGATGAGAAGGCTGTGGGGATGACAGCAGAAGGAACATAAAGCTGTGTCAGGCCAAATTCACAGACACGGGCTCACTAAACAGACTCTGCACTAAAGCTGTAGCTCAGGGGATCAGAAAGGCTACATGGACTTCACTCACCAAGGCCACCTGGCCACGGCCACCACCGAGGGCACGACCTGCCACCTGCAGAGACCAACACTAGGCCCGACGCTGCACCATCCCAGGTACCTGGGGCCGGCTGACGACGCTGGACCCCTTCCACCGTGTCCTGACTCTGCAGACACTCGGGTATGGCACCGCCTTCCCTGCACCCAGTGCTCCTGTCAGAACGCCCTGCCGGCGCCTTCTCCACGGTCAAGGTATTCGGCCAGCACTGCTGCTCACCAGGGGCCCCCTTCACAGCACAGAGCTGCAGCCACGGGCCCGGGGTCACACAGGGCACTGTCTCACCACAGTCCCCCCCATCCTGGGCAGCTGCTCTGATGGGATGGTGGAATGGCCTTTAGGAGACTCCGTTCAGCACCAGCTGGGGGGGGCGAGAGCCTGCAGGGCTGGGGTGGGCTTCTCGAGGAAGCCGTATGTGCTCTGACTCGGCGTCCTATACACGGTGCTGATTCTCCCAGAGCCGGTACACACGGTCCAGGAATCAAGGGGTGGAAATGGCTGTGGCACCACTATCACCCCAGGTGACCCACAAAACATCAATCCCTGTCCCCATGATCCTGTGCTCCGCTGGCCTATGCGTGTTAATTCCAGAGACAGAAAGGCTCCCACCCAGAGACACGGCAGTGATTCCACCCAACTGGAAGCTGACGTGGCCACCCGGGCACTTTGGGCCTCGTGCCTCGGAATCACCAGGAAAGAAGGGGGCTGCCGTGCTGGCTGGGAGGCTGCCTCCGCCCAAGGGGAAAGTGAACTCGACTCCACTTTCCTGGAGCAACGGAAGGAGGCACACGTAAGGACATCACTTAGGACCGGTCTCTCGGATCAGCCAGCACGTCCTGATGGCCCAGGCGGGTCCTGGAGCACAACAGGCGCCTCCCACCGCAGGTACATGGTCAGGGCTGCCGGGGCTCCAGGCCGAGTGCAGACTCTGGCTGCTGTCACCCTCCGCGATGGGCCGTTGCGGGGTGAGGGCGAGTGGGTGCGGCTGGGCTGGGCTGGGCTGCACGGGCTGCACGCGGCCACTGTGAGTGACGCGACGGCCAGGACCGCTCCTCACCTCTGATCCCGACGAACACGGTCAGGCCGAAACAGACGAAGAAGACGACGAACACGAGGACAAAGTGGCGCTTGGAGAGCGTGTACAGCCGCATGGGCGCCAGCCTGTGGGGAGAAGCCAGGGTGAGGGGGGCAGGGAGCCCCGACAGTGACAGTACCACGCAGGCCGCATCGGGCCTCCCCCGCCGTGAGCCCGCATCTCAGAGGGGGACCTAGTGTCAAACCAGGTGAGTCGCCTGACAAAACCATCTAAACAACCTCAGTGACTACGGCCGGGGTGGGTGCCATTCCGGTATGTTCTGGTCCACCAGCAGGCGCCAGGCGAACCCCACTCCTTGTGGCAGAATGTGCTGCGGCTTCAATGCCCACCTGCAGCACATGGCACCAGGTCGCAGAAGTGGGGGCTGAGCCCCTCTATCCCCCACCTTCAGCAGCCAGAGCAGAGACCAAGCGCCAGCAGGCCGCCAGCTTCTCAGGCACAGACACGCAGCTCGCACTGCTGGCGGCCACCGTCGAGCCCGGCTGGGGGCTCCAGGCACCACCAGGGGCACATGTTCTGTCTGATCTCCCCGCCAGCCCCCAGCTCTGTGGCTCCTGCTGAGGGCACCCCACACCTTGAGAGCCCTCATGTCTGTCACCCGTCCTGGTAAAGCTCAGCCTGGCCTTCACTGTGGGGTCTGCTTTTGATGCCACTGAGCAAGCCGCCCAGTTTTCTGTGACTTACACCAACCTGAAAGCAGTTCAGAGGATCTGTCTACACCCACCTCACCAGCTCACTTTCTGCTTTGGTCAGAAGGAAAGGGTGCTGGGGTAGGTGTCACTGCTTTTAGAATTCCCTGCATTGGGGCCCGGGGCCCGGCAAACAAGGAGACACCTGTGACAGGCCAGATAAAGGCTTGAGGTGTGGCAGGCCACCGGGCTCGGGCTCCCGTCCTCGATGCTGCTCTGCAGGCGGCCCCAGAGAGGCGGTACCGCAGGCACAGGACCGAGCTCCACTTCCACTGATACACAGGGAGGCGGCCGCCCCGATACCCACGACCCCAGAGCGACGAGAGCCAGTGAGCCTTTCTCGGCCTCGCCTCTTACGTGCTCTTCACTGCCCAGCGCTTCCTGGTCTGGTCGGGAGCCAGCCTGAGCCGGCAGGAAGGAATTTCTCGAGCCTCCAGGCAGGCGACAGCACACCCGGGAGGAGGAGAACCAGGCTCTGAACCGGAAAGGGAGGGACAGGCTGGCTGCTCCTGCGTGTGGAGCTCAGGGCCAGGTGCACGCACACCCGCCCCCTTACACAGGGCCAGTCCCGGCAGGACACCAGCTGGGCGGCATCTCGGGGCAAAGGTGGCCCTGAGTCGCTCTGACGTGGCTTTGCTGACACCGAGTCAGTGCTCTCCTGCAGGACCTGCCAGGCCGAGGCGAGCAAACGTTCAGATCTGCGCCCCCGTGTTTCACGGGGGGACGGGACCAGCGCAGAAATAAATACAGGAATGAGGGGCCTCATCTCCTCCAGGACTCAGGTCCGAAGGCTGAACCACTAACGACCCTGCTGTGTGTGGGTATCCACTCAGATGCTGGATCCAATAAGATCATAAAAGGCCTGAGAGCCTTAACACATTACAGCCGGAGACCACCTCAGGGAGGAAGGCCAACCCCGTGGACGTGCACATGGGGACACCGAGGCCTAGAGATGGCAGGACCCTCACCCTTGAGGCCACCGCCGCCTTGAGGGGAGGCTCTGGGAAGCAGGACGGAGGCAAGGGGCCCCCCTCTCAAAGGGCCCTGCAGAAGCCCATGGGGTATGGGGCTGGCAGGAAGTCTCCTGTGTCACTTCGCTGCCACCCCAGGTGAGACGCCCCGGCAGCCCTTGCAGAGGGAAGACTCCCCGCGGCTGTGAGGGCATCTTCTGAGTAACAGCACACGGAGCTCAGAGGACAGATGAGGGGACATCGGACATGACAGCACTGCCCGATGCCGCCCTTAGCGCTGACAAGCGTGCTGTGCTTCTGGATGCCAACACGAAGGGAAGCCCCCTGGAGCGTGTGCAGAAACGCTCTGCACTGCCTTTGCCACTCTCCTGTAAACCTAAATTTGTTCTAAAAAATTACACATAGTCGCTCACAGCAGCCCCCCCGCTGCTGCAGACAGGGCGACTCTGGGGTTCCGAGGAGTCCGGGGGCTGGAGGCGAAAGAACAGCACAGGTGACTCCGGAGCAGCAAAAACCAGAATAAGAACAGTTATATTTAAGAGGTGATTTTTAAAACACATTATCAATGATTTACTGCAAAAGCACAGTTACTCAGCAGGAGAGAAGGAAGGCTGAAAACAAGGATTCAGAGAGGAGATGATAGCTTGAGATCCAACTCCTGCAGCACGCAAACCACCCGGGCAGTTCCCAATTCTCTTCTCAAGACTCAATAAAGACTGTCCCCCCTGCCTTAGAACTTCCACTTAAATCCAATTCATTAGAAATACTCCTCGGGCGGCAACCAGGCCTCACCCACCTGGACGGAAAGATGACAGAGAGGAGGTAAAATAAGGCCCCTGCTCGAGAAAAGGCCACCACACAACCAGCTCGCTGCCCAGGCTTGCTGGGGACAGGCCTCCTCACTCTGGGAGGACACTGCAGCCCAGGGGGTCGCGGGTGGGCCGGGTGAGGGGACAGGGCCCAGACCCAGGGTCGGCCAGACGCCTCCCCCTCCACAGGCCTGCGCTCAACGTATCACTAAAAGCTTTGAAGCCTCACCGAAGACCTAGAGACTTCCAAGACCTCGGGGACATGGGTCACCCTATTCCAGACGGGCCACAGGCCTGACGTGAGCTGCCAATGCAAAGGCGAGGAGTCAAGGAGACCAGCTCAGGCTGCTGACCCGAGGCCCAGGCAGCTTCCCCTGGAGCCCCGCATGCGGCCACCTCACAGCTCCCAGCCTCACCCAGCACCCGGTGGTTTCTCTGCCTACCCCCCCCCCGGGACCCTCCCACGTGTCCCTAACCATCTCCTTAATCTAAACTAACCAGGTCTCGGTGGACAGACGGCCCACGTCCCGTGAGCAGGCCAACAACAGAAGGAGTGTTCCCATATCAGAGGCAAGACAGAGATGCAGGAAACAGACGTGGCTGGCGGCCCGGGGCAGAGAGGGCAGGTGGCGTCAGACCCTCCCTTGGCCCCCTCTGCTGTCACCCCTCCTCCCTGGAAACTCTCCAGCCCAGACTCAGGACCCGCACTCAGGACCCCCCAACACCGGCGGATCCCCTGCTTCCTCTTTAACAGCCCTCCGCCCCCAGGACCATCCCCCGGCTCCCGCCTGCCCCCCACTCAACTCCAAGGTCATGCCTCCCAAGATACTTTCTCAGAAGTCCTACAGCTCTTCACGGTCGACAGGTTTAAAACGGAACCAGTTCACAAGTGAGAGGACCTAAAGGCAGAAGCTGCTTCCAAAGCCCAGTTCCCCCCTCTCCCTCCTTCGTCCCCAGATCCGGAGCCTCCGCGGACACCCGTCTCTCGTTCATCCCACACAGCCAGCCAGCCTGGAACAGGGGACGCCTGCTTCCTACCCCCTCCTCTCCCAGCGCGCCAGCCTCGCGACCCGGCCCGCACCGCCTCCCTCCCCGCCACTGCGACCCCTTCCAGACGCATCCTCCTCCTCCGTTAACACGCTGCCTCCGGGGAAAGCCTACGTGGCTCCCACAGCCAACTCAACGGAGTCTCAAGTCCGCCTGTGGGTTTCCCGGTCCCCCCTAAAGCCCTGCACCCCCACATGGATCCTGCACGAACCGCTCCCCCCTCCGTCTCTGCGGTAGGGATTACTAACAGCCCTGTTTCCCAGATGAGAAAGCGCAGGCTTAGAAGCTGGGTAAGTGACTTGCCCTAGATCTCAAAGCCGAGGCAGCAAACACGAGTGTCAGACGTCGGGGCTCAGCCTCCAACTCTGCCAAGCGTCTCAACGTGGTCAAGCCAGACTCGCCCCTCGCGTCCTGCTCTCCTGGCCTGCTCTCTCTTCTCCCCACCAACCCGCAAGCCTGAGCCAGCATCCTCGGCTCACCTGCGGGCCCCGCCTTCCCCAGGAAGCTCACCTCTGCCTCCACCTCTCACGGTGAAACAGGGGACGCCTGCTTCCTACCCCCCTTCCTGCCAGGCCTTTTAACCCTCGCAACACGCACGGTGTGAATTCAGAAAACATCGACTCAACTCAATTGTCATCAGTTCCCTCCAAAGTGGTCCTGGCATTCCTTCAAGCTGGCGGTGAGCTGCTAGGGAGCAGGAGAGGGTTCCTGGCCCCTCACACACCCTGGCTGGTCAGGCACAGCTGCTACAGAAATCTTCCAGATGACAGGGTGGGACACTGTCCTACAAAACCCGCCAGCTCATGACCAGCGTCTTTTGTGTGTGTGTGTGTGTGTGTGTGTGTGTGTACACACGCGTGCGCGCTTTTTAGGGCTGCACCTGTGGCCTGTGGAGGTTCCCAGGCCAGGGATCAAATCAGAGCTGTAGGTGCTGGTCTTCCCCACAGTTCATGGCAACTCTGGATCCTTAACCCCCCAAGCGAGGTCAGGGACTGAACCAGCATCCTCTTGGATACTAGTCGGATTCATTTCTGCTGAACCATGATGGGAACTCCCCCCTTTTCTTCTCCCAGTGAGACCCACTGTCTGTCTTCCTCTCCAGGTCCACGCTACCTTTCCACACTCAGGCATCTGATACACACGCTCTCAAGTTCTGGCCTCTCTGAAGCCCCAGACCCTGGGAAGACCTTTCAAATTCAATGGAACAGACAGACTGTCACCTTAGCATCCGCCTGGACGCTTTAGGTCCCTTTAAATCTCAATTTCATGGGCGATTTAAACTATCACAGACACATCTCCTAGAGAAAATGAAAACACCTCTCTTGGAAGCCAATCCCCCAAAGGGCCGCCCTAATCCCCGATCTCTGTAAGCCCTGCCTTCCCTTCCTTATGCGCGTTCAGAACCACTTCCTAGGGACCGCTTCCAAGTAAGAGCAAGTCTGTGGGGACATGCACTCCCAGGAGAAAAGGCTGGACCCTCGCGCAGGGGCTCTCCCCAGGTGACCAAGGGCACCCTCCAAGGGACATGGCACTCACTGCTCCCGGCGCCCCTTCTCTTCACGACTCATCCCCCCACCCGGGGACCTCGTCCTGTTTCAGGCTTTAGAGGCGATGCCCCTGTGAGCAATTCCGCGTCTGTGTCTTGGCCCGGCTGGACCCTGGGCTTACGTGAAAGGCCGACGTGACGTCTCCTCTTGGATGCTGGTGGGCAGCTCACGTGAGACGCATCCAAAACCAGACTCCTGATCTCCCGCTGAGGCCCGGCAGGCCCCCCACCTCAGGAAACGGCGGCTCCAACCTGGGTGCTCAGGCCAAAAACTGTGGAATCTCTCCCCGACTCCCCACATCTGACGCATCACAAAACCTTCAAAATACACGCGGACTCACCTTTCTCACTTGGCCGGCTGGGCCTCTGCCATCTTTCACGGGACTTCCTAGGCCAAAGGCCTCCCGAGCACACCCTCAGCACCCACTCTCTGCTCCCTCCCCTCCGGCCCCAGCGCCTACCCTCTGCTCCCCACCCCCTCCTGTAGAAGCCACGTGTGTCCCTTCTCAGTTCCATACTCTCCAGGGAGTCACTCACAGAGAGCGCCGGCACGCCTGTCACATGCTGATGGGTTTGTCTGCTGGGACACATCCCTCCCGCTAGCATCCATCTCCACTTCATTATAAAGAAGGGTCTTGTCTTCCGGGCTGGGCAGAGGCACCACCTGCTGTCTGTCCAGGGCCATTTTCTGCCTCCTCCCCCCTGCCAGCCACACCAGCCCCCATAACAGAGGCTTCCCAGCGGCCCTCCCTGCCAGGGTCCAGAACCCGAGGGGACGTGGCCAGGCGCTGCTAGAAGGGCTTCCCTGCCTAGCGAACAGGTGGACGCGAGGAACCCCTGTCTCCATGGACAGAACAGTGTAAGCGCAGCTGTGCCCCAAGTAGCTGCAGCCACACCATGTGTAAGGGGGGACACTACCCACGGGTTCAGCAGGGAGACCCCCCAGATCACTGGCGGTACAGAGCCCCTGGATTAACTCTGCATGTACCCACCTCAACTTCCCGACACCTCTGTTGCTTAAGCCACATTTCAGGAGATATGTGTTACAGCCAGTAACTTCCCATTGATACATACACCCAAAAACTAAACCAAAATTAAAAACAAAATTTAAGAGACTAAGTCACAGACATATGGATACCTCCCAGTTCAAAGGACCTAGAACTGTCCTTTAAGAATGGGGGACAGCCCCCACCATCCGCCACTGAGCTGCTGCCCTTCCTACTTGCATGGATGACAACCATCCCACCCCCTCCACCCCCGCCTCCCCATCCTTCACGCCCAGTGGAGTCCTGGCTCCTGCAAGGTGCCCCCGGCAACCCTGAGGAAGCAGCTGTCTCCTGGCTGCAGGACCAGAGGCACACACCCGCCCCCGGAGGGCGCTGTGGGTGACAACTATTCACCCCCTCACGCCTCCCCCCGACCTGGAGCTCCGTCTCCTCTTGCCTCTCAGGTCCAGTGCGGAGCCTTACAAGTGGCAGGTGTTCAGTGACTCTTCCCTGGTTTTACCCTGATATCCCCCCTGTTCTCACGCTTCCCCTGCTATGATAAATTATCAAAATTTAAATTTCTCAGGAGTTCCCAGCGTGGCTCAGAGGAAATGAATCTCACAAGCATCCATGAGATGCAGGTTTGACCTCTGGCCTCGCACAGTGGGTTAAGGATCCGGTGTTGCTGTGGCTATGGTGTAGGCCAGTGGCTACAGCTCCAATTCGACCCCTAACCTGGGAACCTCCATATGCCATGGGAGTGGCCTTAAAAAGCAAAAAAAAAAAAAAAAAAAAGACAAAGAAAAATTTCAATTTTTCCTCCAATGTTGTCTTTCGATGTTTTCTGTGGCTCTGGCCTTTGCCTTCTAGGTCTGTGGACTGGCCAAGGCAGCTCCAAGCAAGGGCCCTCCCTCAGCACAGCAGTCCCTGGGCCACACACCCTGGGTCAGATGCCCTTCCTGCGCTCAGCCAGCTGGAAAGCCCGCGTCCCCATTAGGGCCGCCGAGCGCGGCAGCCAACACTGCTTTTCCCACTGAGCACTTCCCCGTCCCACACAGGCCTCCTAAGAGTTAATAAAGCCGCGCTAGAGAGGAATTGTGGGCGAGGCGAGCACTCAATGAGCCTCTTTATGGGCCTGGAGCAGAATGACCACAAGATGGACAGAATCTGGGTGAGTGGAGAAGGCGAGAAAACGCCTCGAGGTGCCATCTCTAAGCCGTGCGAGGTGAGGGACGGGAGACGGGCACCAGCCAGCCCTGCCTGGGACAGACCCGGTGACAGCGGCACGCAGCGGGCAGGCCAAACAGCACCAGGAGCTGCAGGGGGTTCAGAATCACGCTTTCTTTTTTGAAAACCAAAGCAAGCATGGATATTTATTCAACTTGAAGACTCCCTTCCTGGCAAATGCCATTATGGACCTTGTCCAATTCTGATGCATCTTTAGACACCACCACATCACACGTCGTATCTCGGCTCAGAGTCCACAGTAGGGCAGGCAGATAAGACTGAAACTCGGGGTTACTAATCTGGCTCTCTGCTCACCTCATACCCAGATTGCCCACTTGAGTATGAAAAAATGAGAGAATCTGGGCAGTGGGAAGGGATGGCCAACCTCTCAGTCCAGTCTCACACTTCGGTTAGCATTTTATTTGTCTCCAAATCTGTATAAAAATGACCTTGTCTCCTGTGGCCCAAAGAGCTGGCCTGGAGCCTGCCAGGCTAGGTTCAAATCCTGGCTCGCTCACTTCCCAGGCCGCTGCCTGTGGGCACCCAGGTGACTTCTCGGGGCCTTGGTGTCCTCGTCTGCAAAACAGAGACAGGCAGCATACCCACGGCGCCGAAAGGAGCACAGGCGGAAAATGAAGTGCTTAGAACAGGGGAGCCAGCAAACAGGAAGAACCCAATCGTGTTAGTTATTAATAGTAATGGTTGTGCTTCCCACCCCCCCACCCCACTTTTTCTTTTTAAAAAAAAAAAACACCTCAGTTTTAGAGTTCCCACTGTGGCACAGCAGGTTAAGGATCCAGCATGGTCTCTGCTGTGGCTCAGATGCGATCCCTGGCCCAGGAACTTGCATATGCTGCAGGTACAGTCTCCCCCTGAACTCAAAATCTCAGCTTTCATCCCAAACCCCTGAAGATCCACCGTGTAACATCTTCCCTCCTCTGGTTCAGAAGCCAACCAACTGACTGAAAGGGCAGGAGTCGGTACCTGCCCTAAGCACCTATTCGGTACTTGGCCAGGTGCTTCCCGGTGTGACAGGTATCACCAGCCTGTTCCACCTGTGGGAAGATAGGGGCTGGGGGAAGTGTACACCCGCCGAGGTGCCGTCAGCAGGAGGGGGAGGTGGGATCAGAACTCCCAAGGGCAGGGGCAGAAAGGAGGCCCGCTGCCCTCTCACGTCTTGGCCCTCTCACCAGACCTTCCTCTATTCCATAACCCACCACTGAATGGGTTTTGAGGAGAAACTCTGGGAGCAGAATCAGGATTCTGAAATTTCAATCCACCAACTCATCACAAAAAACTCAGTTATTCGAAAAAGCCATTATGCAAACATGTGAGGCCCCACGATCTCAAAACGCATTTTAATGAACGATGTTCTAAGCTCCTCAGGGAACCCGGGCTTCAGGTGCGTCCTCGCCAGGCCTCAAGCCCGGTGACCACACTCGGGAGCGGGCTCGTGTTGGTCAGGTCACCGAAGACCCTTCCCTGGGCACACGGAGCAAAGCCGCGGGCCACACACTGCGCAGCGCCGCCCGGGGGTCGCCAAGCGCCCGGGACAGAAAGCCCCTCCGCCACGGACCCGAAACCACTTCCCCTCCCGGGGCCTCTGGTTCCCGAACTGTAAAATGCAGAAACTGGGCCCCCACCCCCAGGGCTGCGGTGACAGCATGACTTATGACACAGGAGCCTCGCTCCTGCTACAGAGGCAGGCCGGGGTGTCTACCTCCAGACTGTGGGCTTCCGCCCTCTGTGACCTATTAGCTGTGACCCGGAGAAAGCCATTTGACTTCTCCGCACCTCAGTTTCCACATCTGTAAAACGGGGATGAGAGAAACTTCTTCGTGGGAAGGGTGGCCCTGGGGACGCCGTGAAATGCTGCCCCGCCACTGCTGCAGAAAAGAAGTCTGACACACTTGTACACTTAAATGCACGCAGGATGAAAGAGAACAGGCAAAATACACGCTTTAAAAATGGGTTGTAAACACCAGTGGAGACACACAGGTGTGTCTGACTGACATGTGCAGAGAAACGCTGGCTAAGAGCAAAGCAACAAACGAACGCAAGAAACCTCAGCCACTCAGAGCCCTGCAGCCGAAACAGCTGCTCCTGCTGGCCACGCAGACGACTGACGGAGATGCGCCCTACCTGCTCTACCCCAGCTCCAACTCCCAGCAGCTCTCACTTCCCTACCATTATCAGAAAAGGAGTGGGAGCTCCCATCATGGCTCAGCAGAAACGAATCTCACCAGCATCCATGAGGATGCAGTGGGCCTCTGCGTCCCGCTCAGTGGGTTAAGGATTCAGCGTTGCCACGAGCTGGGGTAAAAGTTGCAGATGCGGCTTGGGTCTGGCATTGCTGTGGTGCAAGCCAGTGGCCACACCTCTGATTCAACCCCTAGCCTCGGAACCCCCATATGCCGTGGTGCAGCCCTCAAAAGACAAAAAGACAAAAAAAAGAAAAGGGAGTCTTCAGGAAACTTAAGCCCAAAGTTTTTAGAGCTGGGAACTCTTCATTCTCTCTGGTTTTGGTGGCAATCTCTCCTGCCATTTAAAAAAGAACAGGCTGGGGAGTTCCCGTCGTGGCTCAGTGGTTAATGAATCCAACTAGGAACCAGGAGGTTTCGGGTTTGATCCCTGGCCTTGCTCAGTGGGTTAGGGATCCAGCGTTGCTGTGAGCTGTGGTGTAGGTTGCAGACGCAGCTCAGATCCCTGCGTTGCTGTGGCTGTGGTGTAGGCTGGTGGCTACAGCTCCGATTTGACCCCTAGCCTGGGAACCTCCGTATGCCGGGGGAGCGGCCCGAGAAATGGCAAAAAGACAAAAAAAAAAAAAAAAAAAGAGCAGGCTGGGCGGCACAAGAGCAGGCAGGACAGAGCAACAGCCCTCACTAATCCACCCCCGCCCAGCGGGATCCTGCTGCCACTCTCTCTCCCCCAGCCGGTCCTTCCAACAGATTCTCTTCCAGCTTCTGTCACTTCTCGCCTTTGTTGCCACAGGGCCCCCTGTCACAGCCACCAACAAGAGCACTTTGACCCTAACAGGCACTGAAGTCCCGAACACACTTCGGATTTGCAGGCTTTTTTGATTTTTGTAGGCTTTTTATTTGCTGCCAAAGACTTTTTTCAATTTCCAGCTCTGGGCCACTCTGAGCACTGGACGCAGGTGGCTGGCTGACCTCCAGAGAAGCACACTCCTGGCCCCTTGCTCAATGGGAGGCATCCAGGTGGCCAGCCCCACAGCAGGAACGACCCCTCTCAGGCCCTTCACTCAAACTGTGGTCCCCCAGCTCCCCCTTCAGTTGGAGGAGGTCCGGCTTGGTCTACTCGGCTGTCAGTTTAACAGCCACACACACGGCTCTCCAGGAGACACGGACCACAGTCAGTGAATGCCCACCCCACTTTGAGCTCTCTAGGGCCCAGGAACAGGGGTCACACCGCCACACACCACGGGGCCAGCCTACAGGGCAGGCCCAAGGAGACTCGGTCTGTGAGGACCTCTTAAACGTGCTGCTTGTCCCTTGCTAGAGAGTCACAACTTTGTACAACTCCACATGGCATCTGTCCGTGCGGTACTCCAGGGGGTGCTGGACACAAAAGCCACAAATGAATGGTGCCCTCTGGAGGTGTGGGGAGGCAGCACTACCGGCCTGTCCCCGCCTGGGGTTTGATTAAAAGAAAGACCTTTAAGACATGCACCTGGGACTGACTTTCTAGGCCAGTCAGGTTTCCTTTGTTGTGCTAAAGTGACCAACCGGAAGTCAGAAACTTGAGCAGGAGGAAAAGCCTTTCCTTCCACCACACCTGTCTGCATTCAGGCAACAGCCGGATCTTGCGTCTCTGGGTCCAGTTAGAGAAATCAACAGAGGTCTACCGCCCCCGAACGGACAGAAACTCACGCAGTCCCATCCTAAGGCTGCCTTCAAAAGTGGGAACCGGTCCCTAAGCCTGTCACAGACTCTGCTCCACGAGGCAAGGGGACTCCAAGCATTCCTTCTCTGGACCCAAGGGCTAAACTTAATTCTCTTTCTTTTTCAGATGTCCCCTAGGGGAAACCCAGGAGCGCTGCTGCATCAAAAGCAAGCTTTAGGGTTGGCGTCTGTGGGGCTCTGGGCAGGTTTTTTTCCTCATTAAAACCCTAACTTCACAGCGGTAATAGGCCCAAAGTCAGCAGATTGCAAAACTCATAAAGCTGGGTATCCCCAAGATCTAAAGAGGCCGCAGCAGGCTCCCGACGTGCCAGCATCAGCAAAAAGCCTCTGTAAAGTGTCTACCTGGCGCTGGGCTAGATCACAAAAAGCAGTGGGGCGCTCAGGGCGCTTTTAACAGAGGTGAGGACTAGGGCCACTGCGGGCGAAGGGGGGGTCACCACCTTTCCAGCAGGGAGGCTGGGCGGGGTCTCCGGGAGAGGCATGGAGCTGGCGCCGGACGGGGTCACTCGGTTCTCCCGAGCCAGCAGGGCCGGGGCTGACCTGGAAGGGCCCTTCTGGGATGCGCGCCGGGCCAAGGCCGGTCCCGGAACCCCGACCCGTCTCCACTAAGTCCAGCTGGGCTGGCAGGCTGGGGGATAGGGGAGGTCCCTACGCCAGGCCACCCCCACGAAGCCCCGGCGGCGCTCCCCTCCCCGGCCCCCCGGGCTCCACGTGGGCGGAGGGCTCCCGCGGAAGGGTTCCCGGGAGCAGGACCCCGGCGCCCCAGTTCCGGGCCCGGGCGCCCGAGGGACCCCCGCCCGCCCCGCCCGGGCGGGCACTCACGGTTCCATCGCGGCGCCCCGGCCCTCGGCCCCGGCCCGCGCCCCAGCCTGCCCGACGCAGCACTGCAGCCGCTGCAGCCACAGCCGCAGCCGGCGCCGGAGCGACAGCGGCCCGGGAGCAGCCGGCTCCTTGAAACTCGTCAGAGCGCGACGCGCGGCCGCGGTCACGCGTGCGGAAGCGGCGCGCGCGGAGGGGGCGGGGCGGGGGCGGGGCGAGGGGCGGGCCCGGCTGCGTGGCCGCGGGGGAGGGGCCCGGAGGCCGGCCCTGGGGCGGGGCGTGTCGCACCAGCGCTCCCCGCGGAATGAATGACTTGAGTCCCTTCTGGGCCCTGGCGAGGGGCAGCACGCTAAGTCACCCGCCCTCCTGCTTCCAGGGCGTCTTAGTCAGGGCTAAGAATGGCATGGGAGTCCCGAGTGCCCTGCGGTTGTCTGAAAGACCCATAGGTGTCTGCATTTTTCCGGGGAAAAGATCTGTAACTTTTCATATTCCGCAAGAGGTTTGTGACCCCAAAGAGGTTAAAAACCAGGGCAAACCTCTGACACCCCCATATGATGAAGACAGAGCTTTCCTAGCTCTTTCTGGCAGGTTCTGCAAACCTTTTTTTTTTGTCTTTTAGGGCCGCACCCACGGCACATGGAGGTTCCCAGGCTAGGGGTCTAATGGGAGCTGCAGCTGCCGGCCTGCACCACGGCCACAGCAACGCCAGATCCGAGCCCCGTCTTCGGCCTACACCACAGCTCACGGGCAACGCGGGATCCTTAGCCCACTGAGTGAGGCAGGGATCTAACCCACAACCTCATGATTACTAGTTTGACTCGTTTCTGCTGCACCACAATGGGAACTCCCTGCAAAGCCGTTCTAAACTGCAGCTACCATGGTGTGCAGCTTTTCTGTCCCCAGGACAAGCACTGCCCCCTAGGAAGGATGTGGGTGTGGACCCCACATCCCACCTCCCACAGAGTTGACAGTGTAACTGGTGGGGCAGGTGGCGGGGCTGCTAAGGCCTGCAACAGGAGCAAGTGTCCGCAGCCACCGACAGAGGCAGTTGTTTCTACACAATGTTAAGACATCTGCCGACTGAAAGCACTTTTTCTAGATTGGGCATCTTGGCTCACAGTTCTAGAGCTCTGTAATCAAGAACAGATGAAGCCTCTGTTTGGATATTCCCAGATTGGAGCACTGGTTGAAATGTCCCCTGTCCCCTGAAGGTCCTGAAATGTTGCTGTGGGTGTATTTAAAGTCAGCCTGCATGGGGAGAATAAAAGACCCTAGCTGCCTTCGTGTGTGTCCTCACTCATTCCGCTGTCAGCAGGCTTGAAACTGGCAGGAAGATGCCGCCATGAACAGACAGTCCCTGCCCCGGGGAACTTACAGGCAGGGAAAGCAAAAGCAGAGTGTGACAAGCATGGCTTTGCCACAGTGGCGCTGAGGCAGGGCACCTGCCTCCCTGGGGGAGGGGAGCGGAGAAGGTGGGAGAGAAGGCGTGGGTCCGGGCTGAGCGCTGGCGAGGAGGAGGTGACGAAGCTGGGGCGGGTCACCAGGGAAAGCGACAGCCTGAATCCCAGGTCATTACAAGAAACTCCACTCATACGCTGAATCGAAAACAGAGATTCCGAGAGGAATAACAAGAGATCATTTCTCAAATGATTTTCATAGACTCTCAAAGGAAAGGGCTCTTTGTGACAAAACCAGGGAAGGTGAGCACCAGTACCTGAGGGGACAGGCGGGGAGCGTGAGCCAGCACGTGCGGCGTCTAAAGGGGCAGCTGCCACTTGGCGCTTTGAAAGAGTCCGACTTCAAATGTGACTTTTCACGTGATAACCTTCTGATTCTAAAATGTTGGAAACGAATTCAAAAAATAGTTTAAACACTGAGGACTAAACAAAACACGCTTGATGGCTGCACTTGTCCAAAGGCAGCCAGCTTTTACCTCCCAGCTGAAGCAGCTTATCTGATATAGAAATGCCCTCTCTGAGGACCATGCCAGCCGCATGGCCTCTCCTGAGACATGCCCACAGACCCCTTGCTGTTCTCCTATGACACCAGGTCTTAAAAGACTTGACATCTTTGAGGCCAAACTGCCTCCTGTAACGTATCCAGGAAGTTGCTCCTCCCTTGAGCAGTGGCCCAGCATCACTGAAATCGCTCTTGTCTTCATTTATTTGTTCTTTCCACAGTACCTTTGCTCTCAGTGTGGGCCGGGCCCTCGCCTCAGCTCTGGAAACAGGTGGTGAATTCGCCGGCAAGGCCCTGCCCCCCTGGGACTAACCTTCTCGTGGACGCAGCCAGTGAACAAACACTAACCAAATAGTGACACAGTGATGGCAAAGGAAGCAGAAGGGGCTGTAAGGGGCGCTGTGACCAGGGAGAGGGACCCCCATGTTTGGGGCTCCGAGGAAGCTGGGGTCATCTGTCAGCGCCTCCAGGCCGCTCCCGGCCGAGCAGCCTTCTTTCCAGAAGCTCCCTCTTTCAGCTCAGAATAGACCGTGTCTCAAGTGAGGTCGTGTCAGCCCAAGAGTGAGCTCCTCCTTGGGCAGCTTCAGCCCACTGGGCCCATTACTCCCGCCTCACGTCGCCCCCTCGGCTCTGCGCAGGGGGTTGTGCTCTCCAGTGAGGTTGACTGAGCACCTGCAAAGCCTGAGCCAGTGGATCCTCTGAACAACCTGCTGATTTATCAGTAGTCACTGTCCTCATTCCCAGATGGGAAACTGAGGCCGAAAGAGGTTAAGGGACTTTCAAAGGAGCTCCTGGGAAGGACCTGACCCCACATGGGACCTCCAGTGTGGATGACTCAGGCATCAATGCTTGTGACAGGAATAGGGTGACCAGCTGCAGTCTCGCTAACCACAGAGACACTCAGATGCAAATGGACCGCCAGCTATAGTCTCTCTAACCACAGTGACACTCAGCCCACGTTTCTGAACTTTGTTCTTATTTTGAAGCCTTGTAAAACCCAGGTATGCTATGCTCACCGCATTCTCCGGTAATCCCACTTAAGTGGGGAGTCTGACCCATGGGTAGGTGAGTATGCAGGTATTGGAAACCCTGCCTTGTTTCAAAAAGGATCAAGATATTGAAAATAAGATTGGTCTGACACTACCTATTTTTGGAAAAACCTACACATACCTAAAGTTCACTTCATCCTCTAAGAGCCAACACACCATCCTTTTAAGTCATTTCCTGCTAGATGAGGACCAAAGCCAAGCCCATCAGTCTGCAGCTTGCTGTCTCCCACTCACCGCTATTTTTTCAGACTGGACAGCAAATGCTGCACTGCCCTAGGAAATGCATTGCCCTGCTCCAAGGGACTCAAGCTCACTTTCCAATTTAACAACTGACGTTTGTCTAGCAAATTTCGTAGGTATGTTCTTGTGACTTTCTTGCCTCTCTTATGAATAGTAACCAATAAGGACTATCGTTGAGTTCTCAGGCTGTAGCTGGACCCGGAGTTAAGGAACGGAAACAGCGGATTCCTATCCTCCCAACCCTGTTGCTCAGCTCGGGCAGCCACAGCAGGTGCAGAGCGAGCAGCTCAGGCAGTAGACGTCTACTTCCTCACAGCACAGGGGCTCGAAGGCCAAGGCCAAGGTTCTGGCCAATTTAGTTTCTGGTGAGGGCTCTCTTCCCGGCTTGCAGGCAGTGGCCCTTCCGCTGTGCCCCCCATGGCCCTGGTCTGTGCTCGAGAGAAGAGGGAGAAATCACCAGCCTCTTCCTGTCTCTTCCCTGAAGTCACAATCCTACCGAACCAGGGCCCAACCTCACGACCTCATTTAACCTTCATTGCTTCCTAAGACAGCCACACTGGGGGTTAGGGCATGAACTTGGATGGGATGCAAACGTTTGTTCCATAACCCTCCTAAGTGGAAGATTTCTTAAAAAGAAATATTGACCTAGCTAGTACAGAGCATATGGAAGAATTCCGTGCCAACAGACCGAATTGCCTACTCTTTGTTCCAAGGGCAGAAAATCCCCGTCTTAACTTGCCCTGCAGCATGATGACAGCTGATGACAGCTGATGTTAGCGACATCTCCCGGCCTGTGGTCTTGACGGCTCCTGGCCATTCCTGTGCTGCTGACTCATCTTCTCTGCAGTAAGCAGAGGTGCTTGGCCAAGCAGCTCAGCTCTCTCCCCTCGCTGCCTTCCCAGGACTCAGCCCATCGTCTGCAGGAGAGCGCCCACCTTCCCAACCCCCTTGTTGCATCACATGTGGGGGCTTATTTCCCACGGTCTTCTCTGCTCCTAAGAACTGATCGTTAGAAGCAAGGGTCTAACTCCTCTTGGTTCAAGTGCTTCATCTTACTTATCAAATTCAGTACCACCAGGAGCACAGTAACTTCTGCTTGGCAGTTACTGACAATATAAGGTGGTTGTTTGTACTTTCTTATTATTGTACTTGTTTGCATTATCTACTGCCACATAACAAAATTACTCTAACCCGCCACGACGGTATTAGTTATCTATCGGCAGAGTTCCTGTCATGGCTCAGCAGAGACAAATCTGCCTAGCATCCATGGGGATGCAGGTTCAATCCTTGGCCTCGCTCAGTCGGTTGGGAATCCGATGTTGCCATGAGCTGTGGTGTAGGTTTCAGACACGGTTTGGATCCCACTTTGCTATAGCTGTGGTGTAGGCCAGCAGCTGCAGCTGCAATTCAACCCCTAGCCTGGGAACTTCCATATGCCTCAGATGCAGCCCCAAAAAGACCAAAAAAAAAAAAAAAAAGAAAGAAAAGACAAAGAAAGTTGCCTGTTGCTGTATAAATTACCCAAGAACTTTGTGACTTGAGACAACATCTATTGTCTCTTAGTTTCTGGGGGTTGGGAACTGGCTGCAGCTTAACCAGCTCCTTTGCCTTGGGCTCCCTCTCAGGCTACAGTCAAGGTGTCACCCGAGGCTGAGGTGGTCTCAAGGCTCGAGTGGGGAAGGACCCGACTCCAGGCTCACGATGTGGTTGTTGGCAGGATCCAGAGGTCATTCTCAGTTCATCGCCACGCGGGGCTCCCCCTAGGGCAGCTTAGAGCATCCCAGTGAGCAAGTGAGAAGAACGAGAGAGTGAGAGCAAGGCAGAAGTCAGCCTTTGTCACCGAGTCTCACAAGCGAGACCCCATCACGTTCGAGATATTCTCTTCTTTAGAGGCAGATTACAATCTGTCATGCAAGGGTGTGAATACCAGGAGGTGGGGGTCACTGGGCGCCATTGGGGGTCACAGGTTGATTTATCTCTCAGTCTGTGTATCGACTGAGCTGGCTGGGAGGTTCCTGCTGGGGTCTCACCAGTGCAGTCAGATGACACCTGGGGCTGCAGTCATGTGAAGGCTCGACTGTGCTGGCCATCCAGAATGACAGCTCCACTCTGCTGGAGGCATCTCTGGTGCCGGAGCTGGGAGGGCGGGAAAGCTGGGGGCTGGCCAGGCAGTCTCTCCACGTGGCCAGCTTGGGCTTCCTCGCAGTCTCAGGGAAGTCAGACTTCACACACGGCAGCTCATTTCTCCTGGAACAGATGCTCTAAAACACCGGAGCAGAAGCTGCAGGGCTGTGATGACCTAGCCTGGGACATCATTCAGCATCTCTACCACCCCATGCTGCTGATAGAACGATAGCCAGAGCCAGTCCAGATCCAAGAGCAAAGGACGACAAAAGGGCATGAACCCCGAGTGGCTCACTGGGCACCGTCTTTGGAGAGTAGCCACCACGGTTTCGAAGTCCGTAAACCAACATGTCTGCTTTGCCTCTTTTCTTCGTCTTCAAAGAGGAGCCCTGCGACAGGACTTTCAGAGTCGCTGTAAATTTCACTCCCCTGCCGAGGAGTTTACATGCATGATCTCATTCTATCCTCTCAAACCATTCAAACAAATGCCCTCTTTTGCCTTGGGGCCTGTTGGTACTTGCAGTAACGAAGACTGCTGAGTCTGCCCATGCCCAGCCCTGCTCTCACACACCCCTGCACAGCCCAGCCCTCCCTGCAGGCCCCAGGGGCCCCCACTCTCCAGGAATCAATGTCAGGTATGCCACACCCTTCACCTCCTCTGCCTTTGGCAGTTGGAGAGTTTTTAAGTATCAGCCCCAACTGATCAGACTGAAACTGGGCTTTTGTTCTCTGCGCTTGAGCAGCCTTGAGCATCCCGCCACCACCTCCTGGGGCTTCACCGTGCTGGTCTTTATTTGTGCTCAGCTTTCCAGGGACAGGCACCCAGCCTGGTACAGAAAGACAACCCAACACATGTGCTGAACAAAGACTCAACTGAATCCGCTAGATGACTGGTAATGCCCCAGCGTGTCTGCTAACAGTTTAGAGAATCGGGGACCCCTTCCCATGGAAGGGAAGGGGGTGACAGGAGCAGCAACCGTATCCCTTGGAGGTGGGATGTCTTCCGGCTTCAACGAATTGCTGGTTCTGGTTTTCCTGAGACTCTGCTGGGCTTAGAATGGAACATCCCGTCTCAGGACCCCAAGTCCCAGGCAACCCAGGGCAGTTGGTCACCCTATTTCTGGCCGTACTTTTTTTTTTTCCGAGTTACTGGGCAAAATTGCCTTAGCATTTAAAGAATGTCTTAGCCTTGGTCCCTCGAAAACAGAACCTGAAGCCAACGTCTGTCTCCATGTTGACTTGACAGGGAGCAGGTACGAGCTCTGGGAAACCGGGAGGAGAGGGGATGAAGCGCGAGGGTGAATTCAAAGCAGCGCAGGCTGCCACAGCATCCTGCCAACACGGCTGGTGGCTCGGTCTTAGAGGGCAGCTGGAGAGAGACAGGCAGATACTGCTGGGGAGCTCCAGAGAGACGGACAGAAACTCCATAGACAAAGACCCTGTCAGCTCAGTCCTGCCACCTGTCTCCCTGGTCAGAGTCTGCCCTACACACTGGGGTGTGTCCTGGGCTCCTGCAAGCAGCCACCGGGGAGCCAGGGCCTGCGGGCGCCAGTCCAGCCGGTGTGGGACGAGCTGGCCTTCCTGCCAGGCAGCTACCAGGGCCCCTCACTCAGTCTATGGGGCAGAGGGGGCAGCGGCTGGGAACCGCCTGAACCTTCCTGGGATGCTCAGGTGAGAAGCAAGGTGCAGCACCACGGTGGGGGAGCGGTGGGGAGCTGCGGGCAGGGCCCAGCAGATCCCGGGACCTGTCAACACGATCCAGTACCAAGAGGTGAAGAAGGTTTGAAACCACTGCAAAGGCAGGAATTGAGCAGCTTGGGAAAACCCAGCAGGATGTGGGGGCTTTGCTGAGGTCGCACCTGAGTCCCCTTTTAATGGTGACTTCCCTTGAGGCATGCCTGGTGGCAGCTTCTTCCTGCACCTGAGCAACTCAGCATAGAGAAGAGAATGCTGCTACTGACCAAAGACTGGCACCTAAGAACAGAGGAGCGAGTTAGTTTAGGACAATGGGCCTCAAAATGTGCTGAAGTCAGAATCACTTGGGGAGCTGTAAAAAGTCCCAGAGCCCTGGCTAAACCCCAAATCAATTAAATCAGAATCTGAAGTAGGGCTTAGGCTTCGGTCAGTTTTAAGGCTCTCTCAAGGTTTCCAGTGTGCTGTGGATTTGATAACCAGTGGCCTGGGGCATTGGGAAGAGAGACTAAAAAGATGGAATCCCTGCTGAATCGGTTCCAGATCCTTCTTGAGGTCCAGTTGCATTTTTGCTCTTGGGTTCTGTATCACTGTAACTTTGTAATACATTCCTTCTTTTTGACTGAACTTAATACTTAGAACCAATAATATTATTGCTAGAGAACCATATCTCTATAAAGTGACCGTAAATGCCTCTGAGGGCCCCTGACTTTGATCTGCAGGAGAGGGACTGCGGCAAGGTTGCCATTCTTTTTGCAGCGGAAGGACTGGTGCCTGATTTCGCCCTGCAGGCAGCCGAGGATGGCCGCCAATGGGCAGATGCTGGCCCTGAGTGCCTAGATCACGCAGCGCTGGGCAGTAGGAGGTCTTGTCCTTTCCAAATCTACTTTGAAGTATCTCAGTTGGCCTGAGTCTGAAGTGGAGGGGTCTCTTCACTCAAGAGCCTGGGGTGACACCTCAGAAACACGGCCGTCGTCAGGCTGGACAGATCAGCCCGGGGAAGTTGTGATTACCTTCATGGAGAAACGCAACCCCCTGGCTTCTGATCCTCGTAGGCTTTCTGCATCTGCAACCTACACCACAGCTCACAGCAATGCCAGATCCTTAACCCACTGAGCAAGGCCAGGGATCAAACCCACAAACTCATGGTTCCTAGTCGGATTCATTAACCACTGCGTCACGACGGGAACTCCTGATCCTCACAGGCCTTAAGAGTTAGACACGCACGTGACTTTGCTAGATGAGCTGCCCAACAAACCAGCACTGCTACAGGGCGCCCTCCCAGCCAAGGGTGTATTAACAAGAATGAAAGAGCACAGCTGTCCTGTGTTGCAGCAGCATTGTTTCCAGGTCCCCTTCCATCCCCTTGTCCCCCGGGGAGACACAGCAGGCAGGCAAAGCTCCGCCCACCCACGTGCCCCCATCCTGCGGGCGTGGCTCACCCAGGGCCTGCCTCTCACCTTCAGTGCTCAGCTTCCAGCTGGGACCCACCCCCAACCCATGCCACTGTCCTACCCAACAACCAAGCTGCTCAAATAAGGTCCACGGTTTGCCATTAATTGCAAGGTAGGGTCAATGGCGAGAGGGCCAGTCCCAGGCACACGATGGGGCTGTCCAGCCGCAGGTCAGGGTGAGGCAGGACACCAACGCAGGTGGTCAGTGTAGGCGCGCAGGCTTCCATGCATGCTTTGATATGGCCATTGGTGAACATTTGTGGTTTAAGGGCTCCAGAGAGCAATTCCCCACAGGCCTTGTCGTATTATAGGAAGCATGCCTTTGCCCACATGGACCTTAATCTCTAACCCACTCCTCAGCTGAGAGAAAGAGGATTGAGAAGGGTGACGCTGTCTAAGGGAAGAGAAGGACCAAGAAACCGTAGAACTTACGGGACGTTTCCACCCCTAAGACCCCTACTGGACAAGGACTGACACAGGTAACTGGGCGAGGCCAGTGGGAGAAAAGCACATCTTTCTGGCGCCCATGTGGGCACCCCCTCTTTAAGGGATAAAAACCCCGATAGGACAATAGAGAGTCGGGGCTCTGGTCCCTGCTCGCAGCAGCCCTGGGAGCTGTTGGTTTTCCTGTAAGGAAGACTTTGCTCGCTTGCTGCGTGCGCGCTATCGGAGTTCATTCTTCGACCGCGTGAACAAGAACCCAGATTCTGGTAACACCTTTCCGGCATCAAGGAGTCACTGCTTCGCCTTTAGTATACAGGACGAGGGGCTCTATCCTGATTTCCTAGGTGCGCCCTAAACCCCACAGCTCAAGTAAACACGCAGCAAGGGAGGAAGTGGGTATGGCAGGAACACTGGCACAGAAGTCCGAGCGGGCATGGCAGTGCCCTGCAGTCCAGCTGGGCAACCCCAGAGCCAGGGCAGGGGAGCTGCAGAGAGGGGCCCTGGGAGCGAGGCGGCTGGGCACCCACCCACCCTGGGAGGGGCTGCAGAGGGGTCTGAAGCAGTGGCTTCCAAAAACTCCCCCTCCAGGTGCATTTCTTCGAGAGACTGGTCAGAGCATCCCCAGGGAAATGCAGGCTATTTACACATTTCTTCCATTGCTGTTTAGATTCCATTTATTTTATTTTTCTTGGTTAAGCCGTTATTTTTTCTTGAGTTATAGAAGCAGGTAAGATATTAGCGAGGAATTTCATTTCAGGATAGGAGAGGAAGTTATTAATAAAGAAAGGGCCTTGAGGAAGTTCCCATACAGGTTCCATCCCTGGCCTTGCTCAGTGGGTTAAGGACCCAGCATTGCCGTAGCTGCGGCGCGGGTTCGATTCCTGGCCTAGGGACTCCCACATGCTGTGGGCCAAAACCAAAACATAAAGATAAAAGGCCTTGAGGGGTTTTGCCTTGTGGGGGTTCTCTTGGGGAATCACAGCCCGAGGGCACAAGCCAGTCTTTATTGACTGAGAAGGGTGGACAAGGGCTGAGGCAGGAGCAAGAGGAAAAGGCGAGAGAGCTGTGCGAAGGAGGGAAAGCCATTCCAGAGCGGAGAGGCCAAGCGGGTGTGCCTGTCCCCTCTGCCCACGGTGACACAGGACTCCCAGCAGACAGCGC
Organism: Sus scrofa; assembly: GCF_054392235.1. Lineage (NCBI taxonomy): Eukaryota > Metazoa > Chordata > Mammalia > Artiodactyla > Suidae > Sus > Sus scrofa. The sequence goes on from NC_139383.1 coordinate 8,647,244, forward strand.
ATCTGCAGAGCCTCGGGCCCTGCCTCCCCCGGCCTCACCTGGCGTTGCTCCTTGCCAACTGGTCACTTCCAGGCCTTTTCTCACCCCCGGGGTGACCAGCTGGCTCCACCTCCCTGGGATGGAGGGGTTTCCCAGGACCCCGGACTCTCAGTGCTAAGGCCAGGCCACCTCACTTCTGACTCAGCCACCGTCGCCGAGCCAGCTGGTTTCCTGCCACCCTAGGAGGCTGGGCCAGAGCCGTGCCCTCCATCCGCCCACATCGCACACCTCCTCTGCCCCACATGCACACACACCCCCCCCACACTCACACATACACACCACACACATCTCACACACACACCCCACACATCTCTCTCACACACACACACACATCTCACACACACACCCCACACATCTCACACACACACACACACCCCACATCTCACACACACACCCCACACATCTCACACACACACACACACCCCACATCTCACACACACACCCCACACATCTCACACACACACACACACCCCACACACCACACATCTCACACACACACACCATACATCTCACACACACACACCACACACACAGACACACCACACACACAGACACATATACACACCCCCCACACTCACACACACACACCACACACACACCTCACGCACACACACACCACACACACACACACCATACACAGACACACCACACACACACATACACACACACCACACATCTCACACTCACACACACACACACCACACACCTCACACACACACACACCACACATACATCTCACACACACACACCACACACAGACACACCACACACACAGACACATACACACACACCACACATCTCACACACACACACACACCACACACACAGACACATACACACACACCACACCCCACACATCTCACACACACACACACACCCCACATCTCACACACACACCCCACACATCTCACACACACACACACACCCCACACACCACACATCTCACACACACACACCATACATCTCACACACACACACCACACACACAGACACACCACACACACAGACACATATACACACCCCCCACACTCACACACACACACCACACACACACCTCACGCACACACACACCACACACACACACACCATACACAGACACACCACACACACACATACACACACACCACACATCTCACACTCACACACACACACACCACACACCTCACACACACACACACCACACATACATCTCACACACACACACCACACACAGACACACCACACACACAGACACATACACACACACCACACATCTCACACACACACACACACCACACACACAGACACATACACACACACCACACATCTCACACACACACACACACACCACACACATCTCACACACACACACCACACACACACACACACACACACACACCATACACACAGACACACCACACACACACATACACACACACCACACATCTCACACACACACCACACACACATCTCACACTCACACACACCCCTTTCCCAACCTGAACCTGATAAACCTCAGGCAGCTCAGCCCCACAGCTGCTGGGTTTTAGAGCCGGGAGGGTGGGAGATCACTCCAAGAGACATGCAGACCTGATTTCCCCCAAGACGGTGGCAAAGGATCCCGGCCAGGGCATCGTCCTCTTGTTGCTGCAGTGACAACGGCGGATCCTTGAGCCACTGCGCCACAGGGGACTCCCTCCTGACTCTTGTTCATCAAACATTCCGCTGCTGGTTCAGAAGGTATCCCCAGAGAGGAACCTAAGCCGCAGCCCCCTATCACTCGCGCTCCCTCAAAAGAGGTTGCCGCCCTGACCCCCAGGGCCTGTGGCCTCATCTGGAAAAAGGGTTCCTGCAGATAATCGATTAAGACGAAGCCAAGAGTGGGCCCTGGGCCAAGATGACGGGTGTCCTTATAATCCAGGGAAATTTAGATGCAGAGACAGACAGGCAAAGAAGGAAAGTGAAATGAAGACAGTGGGGCTACTGGAAGCAAGGAGCCAGCCTGGGACAGGACGGCCCTCACGCCCTCAGAAGAAACAAACCTGCCGGCATCTTTTCTTTTCTTTTTCTTTTTTGTCTTTTTAGGGCCACACCCGCGGCATATGGAAGTTCCCAGGCTAGGGGTCCAATTGGAGCCGTAGTCTCTGGCCTACACCACAGCCACAGCAACACAGGATCCGAGCCACGTCTGCCACCTACGCCACAGCTCTCGGCAACTCTGGATCCTTAACCCACTGAGCGAGGTCAGGGATCGAACCCGTACCCTCATGGATGCTAGTCAGGTTCATTAACTGCTGAGCCGCCATGGGAACTCCGCTGCCGGCATCTTGATCTCAGAATTCTGGCCTCCAGAACCGTGAGACCGGCAGTGTCTTTGTTTAAGCGTCCCCACTTCACACCCGCAGGGTGTGGTGCTTTGCCACGTGGCTCAAGAAATTAACCCAGAGCCTCAGCTTTCACATTTCAGGGATGAGAAATGCTTCAAGCTTTGGATGTCCTGCCTCAGCTCGGTGGCCTGTTCTCTCTGGCAAATGATGCTCTTTCTGCTGCAAGAGCTGAGTCATCACTGCAGCCGAACGGCTGGGCCCGGAGAGAGGGGGGCGCCTACACCTGCTCTGTTCTCCAGGAAATGAAAGTCTTTATCTTTCCTTCTTGGTTCAGAGCAAGATGCAGCATTAAAGAAAAAAGAGCAAAATGACACTGTTGCGGGCGCCATAGCTTTGCTTACACTAGGATACACTTAAAATAGTGAGTCTTGGGTGGATCAGCAGGAGGTGCTCTGATAAGCATGTAGCACCTCTGCTGTTGCATTCCAGATGCAGTACAAATAGAAGTGGCCAGTTCAAAGCATTTTGGACTTGCCGTCAGCACAGAGTTGTGCCCCCTGGAAACACCAAGTGATGAACAAACAAAGCACCAGGAAATGGGACTGGTGGGTGTTGTGGTTCAAGGACACCGCCACTCCCCGGGGAGGTGTGTTTCGAGCCTGGGCCTATCTTCCTCGTGTCTAAGTGACGGGGCCAGAGTGGACAGCTGTTCAGCAGAGATGTCCCAGCTAAGAGAGTGAAAAGTAAGGGACGCGGTGCATGCACAGCACAGGGACAAGGCCACCTGCCACACAGGGAGCTGGCCCGCCCTCAGGCCTCCTGGGGTTGTACCACCAGTGGAAGCCCGTGCCCAGTAGAAAGGAATCGACTCTCCAATAGGAAAGTAAAGGGGCCTCAGCCCTGCAGCTAAGAAGGGACCTTTATGCATCTGGAAAAAGCCATAACCGAGGTTTGGAGGGTGAGAGTCAGAGGGACAAAATGGCAGGGACGTGACACGGGCGACGTCGTCCGGGGCTGGCTGGGGAGAGACCGGGGTTGTGTGGCCGGGCCAGCGACCCCCTTGCTGGGACGCAGCCTGGCTTTCGAGCACCGGGTCTCAGCCAGGAGCCGGGTGGTGCCTAAACGCAGGGCACCAGCGCAGTGCTCTCCAGCCCCGCTGCCCATCCTGCTCTTGGTTTTAATTTTCCACTCGGCATTTCCCTGTTTCCGGAGCTGGAACATCTCTTCCTGTGCCTGTGGGGTTTCTCAGTCTGCAAACTCTCTGTTCTGATGTTTTGCCCATTTTTGGATATTTTAGCACGTTAGGTGGTGGTGGTATAGGATTTCTTCGTATATTCTAAACAGGGGGTCCTTATAAAGAATTGATCTTGAAAATACTCTATATTGTTCAGTTTGTCATTGTGAAACTTTGTCCCACAGTGCCCTCTGTTGAACAAAAATTCTTAATTTTTAGGGAATAAAAATCACCATTTTCAGAGTTCCTGTTGCAGCTTAGCAGGTTATGAACCCAATTAATATCCATGCAGACGTGGGTTAGATCCCTGGCCTCACTCAGTGGGTTAAGAATCGGGCGTTGCTGTGGCTGTGGTGTAGGCGGGCAGCTGCAGCTCCGATTGGACCCCTAGCCTGGGAACCTCCATATGCCGCGGGTACAGCCCTAAAAAAACAAACAAAAGAAACCCCCCCCAAACCACCATGTTCTTTGCCGTATGAATCACGACTTTGTAGATTTAAGAAGAATTTCCTTCCCCGTGTGGGTGTCCGAGACAATTTCCTACATTTTCCTCTACTTCCTTTGCTGTTTCCGTTCAGGGTGTTATCTTTTGTGACTCGGCCTTTGCTCCAGTGTTAGGTAGGGGTTGCGTTTTCTTTTTCTCCATGTATTGAGCCAGATTCCCCAGCACCATCCAAACCAACCCTTCCTCTCACCACTGATACGTGATGCCAGCTCCACCGAAATTACACTTTCATGTAGGCATTGGGCAATATCTAGGCTTTTTACTTTTTTTTTTTTTTTTTTTGTCTTTTGTCTTTTGAGGGCCACACTCGTAGCACATGGAGGTTCCCAGGCTAGGGATCTAATTGGAGCTACAGCTGCCAGCCTACACCACAGCCACAGCAAGGCCAGATCTGAGCCCCGTCTGCGACCTACACCACAGCTCACGGCAACGCCGGATCCTTAACCCACTGAGAGAGGCCAGGGATGGAACCCACAACCTCACGGTTCCTAGTTGGATTTGTTTCCACTGCGCCACAGTGGGAACTCCTATTTGTTTATTTTTGACCAATACTGTACTGTTTTTATTTTTTTGGCCTCAGAGAGTTTAAAAAGCCACTCTCTTTACTCTTTTTCTTGTTCTTTATTGTTTAAATACAGCTTCGTAATTCATATATAAAATTCACTATTTTAAAGTGTACAATTCAGTGTTCTTTAGTATATTCACAAACTATGCAACCAGCACTGCTGCTTAATTTAACTTTTTTTATGACCACACCTGCAGCATATGGAAGTTCCAGGGCCAGGGACTGAAGCTGAGCTGCAGCGTCAGATCTTTCAACCCACTGCTCTGAGCTGGGGATGGAACCCAAGCCTCCACAGCCACCAGAGCCACTGCGGTCAGATTTTTAACCCACTGGGCCATAGCAGGAACTCCACCACTACTTAATTTTAGAACAGTTTCATCCCCCGCAAAAATAAACTCTACCCATCAGCATTGTCCTCATGTCCCCTCTTCCCAGCCCCTGGCAATCACTAATCTACTTTCTGTCTCTATGGATTTCCTTATTCTGGATATTTCATATAAACGGAATCATACACTACGTGGATTTGGGGGAGCGGCTTCTTTCATCACACATAGTTTCCCAGTTTCATCCGTCTTGTAGCAGGTATCAGTACTTTTTTATGGATCTAAAGATTCCATTGTACTGGAGTTCCTGCCGTGGATCAGCAGAAACGAATCTGATTAGTATCCAGGAGGACACAGGTTCGATCCCTGGCCTCGCTCAGGGGGTTAAGGATCCAGTGTTGCCATGAGCTGTGGTGTAGGTCACACACATTGCTCCAATCCCGTGTTGCTGTGGCTCTGGAGTAGGCTGGCAGCTACAGCTCCAATTCCACCCCCCGCCTGGGAACCTCCATATGCCGTGGATGCAGCCCTAAAAAGACAAAAAAGATTCCATTGCACGGAGACACCGCACTGGTTTGCCCATTCAGCAGCTGGTGGACATTTGGGTTGGTTCTGCTCGTTGGTTACCACGAATGCTGTCACAAACATTCATGTACAGATCTTTGTGTAGACAAGTTTCCATTGCTTTGGGGGCATATACTTAGGAGTGGAATCGCTGGGTCATAGGCTAACTCAACCTTTAACATTTTATGCAAAACAGCCGCACCATTTTACATTCCTCCCAGCACACAAAGCTTCCGGTTTCTTCACGTCCTCAACAATGCCTGTTATTATCAGTCGTTTTTATTATCATCGTCTGGGTGTGTGTGACATGGTTATGTCGTGGTTTTGATTTGCATTGGTTTAAGAGGTTTTTGGTGGATTACTTAGGATTTCCTATATACGAGATCATGTGGTCCATAAGTCTACTTCTTCCTTTTTGATCTTCATTTTCTTGCTTAACTTCCTTGGCCAGCACGCCCAGTACAATGTTACACAGAAGTGGAAAGAGCGGACATCCTGCCGTTAGGGAGAAAGCACTCAGTCTTCCCCCACTAAGTGTGTAAGCTGTGGGTTTTTCACAGATGCCCTTATCAGGTTGAAGATACTCCCTGCTATGACTAGTTTGTTGCTTTCATCAGAAGGGGAGTCGAATTTTGTCAAATGCTTTTTCTCCATCTATTGAGATGCTCATATGATTTTTATCCTTTATTCTATCAATATGGTATATTATATATTAACTGATTTTTTAATGTTAAAACAACCTTGAATTCCTGGTAATGGTGTATAATCCTTTTTCATAACCCTATTGTTGGATTCAGGTTGCCAGTTTCTTGCTTTGGGGAGTTTTTTGGTTTTGTTTTGTAGGAACTGTCTGTCTATAGCCACAAGAGATGTGGGTCTGTAGGGTTCCTACGATGTCTTAGATTTGGTGTCAGGGTAATATTGAATCACAGAACAAGCTGGGAAGTATTTCCTCTCCTTCTAATTTTTGGAAGCATCATGAAGAACTGGTATTAATCATTTACATATCGGCTATGATTCACCAGTGAAGCTTTTGAGCTTTTGTTTGTAGGTAGCTTTTTAATTCCTAATCCCATCTCCTTACTTATTACAGGTCTTTTTCAGATTTTCTATTTTTTCTTTAGTAAGTTTCAGTAGTTTATGTTTCTCTAGGAATTTGTCCATATGCTCAGTTACCAACTTACTGATACGCGGTTTGGTTCACAGCATCCCCTTACATCCTTTTTTTTTTTTTTTTTTTTTCTGTAACGTCAACAGTAATGTCCCATGTTTATTCCTGAATTTAGGAATGTGAGTCTTTTTATCTGGTATAAATCTAGCTAAAGGTTTATCAAACTGGTTGAACTTTTCATAGGACCAACAATAATTCCTATTGTTTTTTTTTTCCTATTTCCTATTTCCCTATTTACTTATTTTTTCTATTTTTTATTTCATTAATTTTCACCATAATCTTGACTATTTCTTTTCTTCTGCTTGCTTTGGGTTTAGCTTCCTCTTTTTTCCTCAGTGCTGGTTAAGTGTTGATTTGAGATCTTCCTCTTTAAGGTAGGCATTTACGATTATAAATTTCCCTCTAAGCACTGCTTTAGCTGCATCCCACATGTTTTGGTATGTTGTGTCTTCATTCCATTCATCTTAAAATACTTTGTAATTTCTTTTGCGATGTGTCTTTTACCCATTGATTATTTAGAAGTGTGTTGCTTAACTTCCACATATTTGAGGATTTCCCAAATTTCTTCCTGTTATTGATTTCTAATTTCACTCCAATAAAAGTTACAGGAAGATGAAGTTTGTCTTAATACAGGAACATTCTCATATTTAGAGCGAGTTTAGAGGAGACAGAGGCAGACAGAATACCATTTTTATGGATACTTAGGGGGAAAAAGGTCAGCCAATGAAACTAAGGTCCTTCAACCCTGAGTATTCTCAGATCCCATGGTCTCCCCTCCAAAGAATGCAGAGCCAATATGTCCTGATTTTTAATAAACTACAGATCCTTTTTAGTATCATTCATAACTCAACGTGTAGGCCGTGCCCTATTAAATCCCTCCAAACCTCTTCTTTGGACCCCCTGTAAGTCATCATGTTATACCTGGAACATGCCTGTAGCAACCAGGGAAAGAGAAACCAAGCCAAAGTCTTAACCGCAGAAATTTAAACATTGCACACTGGAAGGCACACATCAGACTCAGTCTTTGGCAACCAACCTGCACCTCCATTCTCATCCTGGGCCCTCATCCCAGGCAAGCAGGACATTCCCATCCTCCTGGTCAGGCAAGGGAGTCAGAAGGCTCCTCCCACTGCCAGTCTTCCTCCTGATTGGCCGGGAGGCTGGGAGAGCTGGCATCACGTGGTCTCCTTCTCACAGTGACCCATCCAATAGAGGAGCTAAAACTTTTGGCTAGGGACTTGAACTTAAATTTTGAATTTCACCTGAGTACTCTATTTTCTGGACCCTACAGCTTATTGAGAAACACCCTCAAATATCCCTGAATCTGAGCTGCATCAAGACAGTCCCAAGGCCAAGACAAAGAACGAGAATCCTCAGAAATCATGGAAAGACCAGGAGCAGGTCCTGCTGCCCTCACTGCGGGTTCCCAGGATGACCAAGATCTGAATCCACGTCCAGCCTCTGGGAGCCTCACTCATCACCTCCTTTTGACTTTGGATGCTGCCAGATAGGTACGGAGAGCAGCTGATAATCTGGTTCATAAGATACAACTTTACTCAATTCACACATCAGTACTGCCTGGAGCAAAGAGTTCCTCTGTGATATGTGTGAGGCACCCGATAGTGGTGTGAAGCAATAAATGGTCACTGTGGGGGATGTTTAGTGCTGTTAGTCATACTGCATAGCTTCGGGGAAATGTTGGGTCCATTCTAAGTGCAACGGTAAACAGGAAGAGACTCTGCCTAAGAAGCTTTGAAACTATGTTGAGGACAAGGTGTAGGAGAAGACAGGCAAGAAGAGCATCTGCGGAGCCCGTGGGGGGACGGAAGGGCTCTAAAGAGAGTCCCCGCTCCAGGGGCAAATCCTTCAGAATCACACAATTCGAGGGCCTGGAAGGGGCCACTGGATTTGATGCTCTGAGGTCACTAGTGACCTGGGCAAGGACAGCTCCTGGACAGGTGGGACAAGTTCCAGGGTTTCGAGGCTGATCAAGCAGGAGATGGGACCACGAGGTGGCAGTGTTGCACAGCAAGGTCTGTTGGGTGACACATGGACAGGTTGCAGGCAAGGAGGTCCGTCTCAGCAGGAACTTCCAGGAACGGGGGTCAGGGCCACTACTCACTAGCAGGAGAGGGCAGGGAGCTCCCAGAGGAGAGAGGATCAGAGAGGGGGCTTGTCCAGGTGCTGTCGCTCAGTAGCAGGTCAGAGGCTCCCAAGGGGAACAGCCCATCAGGGTCTTTTATAGCCTCGGGGGTTTGTCATAGCTATGGCTACATCTGTGGGAAGCCGAAGTTGGATGCAGTTTCCTGGGTGTGCAAAGCAGGGACTCAAAAAATATGCTTCTTTGGGCTCTATTTAAGGTGACGGAGTGTGTAAGAATTTGAGTTGGGTGCCACTGGGTGTGAGTTAGGCACTTTCCTTGAAATAAGGGAAGAAACAAACAACATGGGAGCCAAGAGGCTGGGACGGTCTTTAACCCATTTGTAAACAACAAGGCAGACCAGCTGGAAGCAAGACCAGCATCTGTCGGAGAAGATAGGTTTTGCTCCCAGGGAGGCTGGGCTGCAGGAGGCCTGTTTGTTGAAGCAGAGGGGGAGGAGGAGTCGGAGTGGAGGGGCAGACAGACCTGACGAAGAGGGGTGGGTAACTGATGGGGGAAGAGCCCAGGGCGGGGCCAGGAGAGCCCTGAGCCCTCGGGAGTCGTGGGGGCGGGGTGCTGCCTGGCGGTGGCACAGAGTCATGGGCTTGTGCCCTGGGGAGCTGACCGTCCTGGCCTCCGCCACCGGCCCCTCCTACATGCCCTTGCTCAGGTCCTTGGCCCCCCGCCCACCTGGGGTCTGCAGCTTGTCCCCAGTACCAAACAACAGCAGCAGCCTCCCTCAAGGAGCCAGGTTTGTACCTAACTCTAAGCTCTCAAGCAAGGCAACTTCATGGATGATTTGTCTGCTTTTGAAATGATGGCGTCAGAGAAGCTGGTTCTCAAATCAGTCTCATCAGGGCTACTTATCACTTCCTTCCGCCCACCCACCCCCTCCCCCCCGCCCAGGAAAAAAAAAAAAACAAGATGAAGAGGGACATCAGGGCCCAAGAGTCACGAAGTCGTCTCCGGCAACTTGAAAACAAGGAGAAAGTCAGCCCGTGGAAACACTCACTCTAACGTCAGTACAGATGGGATTTATGCAGATACGCAGGTTTGCCGTAAATAGAGAAAAACTGGTTCTCAGACCTTTAAACCTGACTGCAACCTGACCAGATGTATTCATCCAAAAAGGCAGGCTGGCCAGCCTGGGAGCCTGGTCGGGGGAGAGTCGGCCAGAGTGACTGCGGACAGCAGCCGCCGCTTCAAGTGAGGGGAGAGGAGCTTTGACTACCAACCTCCAATACTCCCGTCCCCGCGGCAGGCAGGTCGGTCCCACTGAGGAGATGGAGGTGCCAGGCTCCCTCAGCCTGGTACACATGGGTTGCCCATCCTGGCCCAGAATCTGCCCAGGCCAATTGAATTAGAATCCTTTCAGCAATGAGCTCCTGCTGTACAGCACAGGGAACTATATCTACCACCTGTGATGCAACACGGTGGAGGATAATGTGAGAGAAAGAATATACACATGTGTAATAAGTATGACTGGTCGTTCTGCTGTACGGCAGAAATTGGCAGAACACTGTACATCAGCTACAATAGAAAAAATAAAAATCTTCAAAAAAAGTAGAATCCTTGACAGTGGAGCCTGGGTATCAATATTTTTAAAAGCTGCCCCCGGTCACTGAGGACTGAGAATCCTTGATTTAACTAACTTCCCTGGCTCGGAGGCTGCGCCCCACCCCCGCCTGTATTTTCCTGGGTCTGCATCAGACAGTTCCATAGACTGGCCATTCTGATGCTGCATGTCAGTCCAGAGCGCGGTTGATGTGAAGACTTCACTGGGAACTGGGTCTTCTCTTCATGTGCTGGCTGAGATAAGCCAGCAGGACAGAGGGCAGCCGCAGAGCCCTGATGAATTCACCCAGGGGATGAGCCCACAGAGGATGCTGGAAGCCTCCTGGGTGAGGATACCCCCTTGGGGCATCTCTTTACCGGCCAAGAAAAGTCAAGCCCAACTTGACTGCTCCTGTATTTACAGAGGTCAAGTAATGACCTAGGAAACAACGGATGGATCAGCAAAACGGCCAACCACAAGTCACCCGAGAGCAGAGCGCCAACGGAACACATCTATTGTCCTTCACGTTTCTTCAAGCCCTTTATCCTTTATGCCATGGACACAGGCGACTGTCTCGCCAGCATCCCTCCCCATATCTTCTGAATGAAACCCCAGGTTGGGAGTTCCCATTGTGGTGCAGTGCAAATGACTCCTACTAGTATCCATGAGGATGCAGCTTCCAGCCCTGACCTTGCTCAGAGGGAAAAGGATGCAGGGTTGCCCTGAGCTGGGGTGTAGGTCACAGATGCGGCTTGGATCCTGCGTGGCTACGGCTGTGGCGTAAGCCTGAAGCTACAGCTTCGATTCAGCGCCTAGCCTGGGAACTTCCACATGCCATGGGTGTGACCCCCAAAAGCAAAAAACACCAAAAAACAAAAACCAAAAAAGCCCAGTTTGGTTTGGCTATCTTCCCCCTTGAAAACCTGTGCCTTAGGTGAGCGGGCTCCATCCTCAGCTCCTGGGGTTCTCTGATTCGCTTGTCTGATTCCACCCCTGGGCACAGCCTGTGCTCAAGAGAGGACCAGCAGTCCATCTAGTTAATGAGACACAGAAGCTGGTATGCTTTAAGGGTTTCTAACAAAGCATAACACACATACGGCAAAGTGAGCATCATGTATATATACAGCTTGATACATGCTCACAAACTGAGTATAGCTGTGTAATCAGCTCCTAGAAAACCCTCTTCTGCCCCCTTCCAGTCACTGTCCCCTCAAGGGTGACCACTGTCCTGACTTTCAAGAGTGTAAAGTCCTTTTACCTGTTTCACACTTCTTTGTATCAGTGGAATCAAAACAATACGTATTCTTCGTATGTGGCCTCTTTTGCTTTCCTCATGTATGTGTGAGACTCACTGCTCTGTGTTGTTGCTAGTTGTTTACTTTTACTGTTGTATCATAACACACTACGGAACAAGCCAGTTTTTTTATCCAGTCTACTGGGTTTTGGTGGTTTTTTTTTTTGGGGGGGTACACCTGTGGTATATGGAAGTTCCTGGGCCAGGAATCAAATCTGAGCTGCAGCTACAACCTACACCACAGCTGCAGCAATGCTGAATCCTTAACTCACTGCCCGCTGCCCCCCTGGGGGGCAGGGACTGAACCTGCGCCTCAGTGGTGACCTGAGCCACTGCAGAGATGACACTGGATCCTTAACCTGCCGCACGACAGCGAGAACTCCCATCCATTCTACTGCTGATGAGTCTCTGGCTGCCTTCCAGTTTAGGAGGATTGCTGGTTGTGCGGCTGTGAACATGTTACGTGTGTCCAAGGACACACGCGTAGAGGCCTGTCTGCAGGGTACGTGCCTAAGAGGAGTTGCTGGGCCAAACGGTGTGTGTATGTTCAATGTGAGTAGATACTACAAGCTATTTTCCACAGTGATAGTACCAAGTGACTTCCCCATCTGCAGTGTAAGAAAGTTCCATGTCCTTTGTATCATATGTCTATCTTCAGTGGTGCCATTTGATGGTGATATGGAGGAGATGGAAGGAGTCCTGCTGTGGCCTTCAAGATGTCCCTTCTCTTTTAGAGAGCTATGCAAAGCCAGCCAGTGGTCCCCATAAATACGAAGGAGAAGCAGCAGCCCAGATGATAGTGACTGGCCAATTGCAGCCAACGGCTATCAAGTAAAGAAGAGAGGACTTGGTGACGTCATTAAGCTGCCAGATCAACGATGCGATCCAGATCCAGTACCGCGTTGTTTGGGCTGGTTGCTTTGGCTTTTCTCTTATCTGTACTGGGAAGCATCTTTAGTGCTACCCTCATAAAGCACTGGAACCTCACAACATCCTTGCCTCATTTTTCTGATGTGAAAACCGATCACCAGTGAAATTCAGTGATTCCCCCAAGACTAGGGAGTTAGCAAAGCGTGGAGCTGGAATTTCAGATGCCCAGCTTCCTGTCTTTCCACCTACACCGTGTGGCGCCCCCTTCCTAGCATGCAGTCCAACTACTGTCATCTCTCATTTTGTGAAAATGACTGTGAGTCCTTTGATTACACGGTTGCTTTTTTTTTTCGGTGATGCCAAAAATGGAGCTAATATGCAAATAGTGAAGCCACCTAATGGAGGGGCCAACCATCTTTTGAACATGGAGCATTAGCAGCTGTCTCCTTTCTGCACCCTGTTATGAGGAAACTGTCAGCTACATAAAGAGAATCCCTGGTCCTCCAGGGAAAAATGGACGAGTGGATTTTAGTCATAAATCACTAATGAGGAAATAAAGATGGTGAGAAGAGCAGGAGCAAAAATTACAGTAGCAAGTTCATTTTCCCGCTAGACATGAGCTGTAACTATCAGCTTCCCAACTTAGAAACCCAAGAGTATGTCACCAAGTTTTGTGAAGGTACAACCCACTGATATGAAGATTCAATGGAGCAGTGAAAGATAGTTCAGTGACCTAAAACATCACACTATAAGACAATCGTTGTGATTCAGCCTAACTTCCCTATTGACACACAAGATTGTAAAAACATTCTGCAGTCAACTTGTTCTCAGGCTGGGGTTGGGGGCGGGCACAGAATTCATCATGGTCCCCTTCCATCTGCAGTGAATTTATGGTCTTCAAGATTCAACTCGACTAATGAAGCTGCTCCTGGAGCAAAGATTCAAACGCTTGTGTAGGACAGGTAACCAAACTGCTGGTGTCAATTCCCCACTTAAAACTCTCCAATGGGTTGACATTTGAATTCTAATGAAACCCATATTCCTTAGTCTTGCCTTCAAGGTGCAATATGCTGCCTACTTCTCTGACCATTCTGCTCCAGACATGTTGGTCTTCTGTCTGATCCTCGGACATACCCTGTTATCATGGCCTCAGGGGCCTTACCCTCGCTCCTCCTCTTCTGGCACTTTCTGTCCCAGATCATTGGGCAACTCATTCTGCCATTCTCAAATAGCACCTTCTCAAAAAGGACCTTCCTTGACCGCCTTCATGGAAGTAGCACTCCATCAGTTCGTCATATCACCTGGTTTACTATCTTCCCAGCACTCACTGCAACATGCAATATGTAACCACTTGTTAATTACCTATAAGCCTCATGACATCAGGGACCCATATTGCCAGGCCTCCCAGGGGGCAGAATTAGATAGATTGTAAGGCTCACCTAAAAACTGCACCATATGATCTTGTTTCTCTTTCTTTTCTTTTTTCTTTTTTCTTTTGTCTTTTGTCTTTTTAGGGCCACACCCATGGCATACGGAGGTTCCCAGGCTAAGGGTCTATTCGGAGTTATAGCTGCTGGCCTGTGCCAGAGCCACAGCAACGCCAGATCTGAGCCGCGTCTGCGACCCACACCACAGCTCACGGCAACGCCCCCTGAGCGAGACCAGGGATCAAAGCCACAGCCTCATGGTTCCTAGTCAGATTCGTTTCCGCTGCGCCACAACGGGAACTCCAATGATCTTGTTATTACTTTATTTATTTATTTCTAGGGGCCCACCTGCAGCTTATGGACGTTCCCAGGCTAGGGGCTGAGTTGGAGCTGCAGCCATCAGCCTACGCCACAGTCACAGCAACCCCAGATCCGAGCCTCATCTGTGACTTACACTGCAGCTGACAGCAATGCTGGATCCTTAACCCACTGAGCAAGGCCAGGATCAAAACCCGCACATCCTCATGGATCCTAGGCGAGTTAGTTTCCACTGAGCCATGACAAGAACTCCCTACATTTTTTTAAATGGGCTTTTCCACTCAATTATTTTGTGACTGATAGATTGGTCAGCAGTATATTGCTGATTAGCCCCTGGGAAGTCAGGAGGCTTTTGAAAAAAATACCCGATGAAAGGTGTGACACATGTTGTTCTGAGCAGAGATGTACGGAAGACTATTAGCCCAGGGTGGACTCACAAAAATTACTAGCATCACTTCAGACACCTGCCATCCGTAAGCAGACTGAATCATCACTAGAACATTCACCTTAAACAAACCTTCCAACAAACCTTCCCGTTCCAGCTTTCCATTTTACAGCTGAGGAAGCTTGAAGTGCAGAGTTAGCAATTAAGTTTCTCAGGGTCACAGAGCTAGGCAGGAACAAAATCACTCTAGGCTCCAGTCTCCAGGCTCCTGAAGGGCCCTTTCATTACATGCAACACACCAGGTAAGTCCAGCCCTTGGCAATGGACGTCATTTCCCAGCAGGACAGCCAAGCACAGGGAGGAAGGGGCGCGTGCCCTGCCTGCAGGCAAGGGACTGCAGCCCCCACAGCGCTCACTCTGGCTACAGGAGAGGGAGACAGAGAGGAACAAAGACAAGCCCCAATCAAGAGCTCCTCGGGGCGCTGGTGTATGGCTTCCCGCGCATCTTCACCGTGGCTGCTTAGCCCTGAGGCCATCTGCCCCCAACCCTGAGCGGCAGCCCAGCCTCAGAGATTTCCCCCGAGGCCCAGGCCCTGCCGCCGACGCTGGACTGACGAGTGGGGGTGGGGGGCTGGGGGGGACGTCGCTGTGCTGGGGGGGTGGGAAGTGACAGGAAGGGAAGGGAGAGAGGGAGGAGCAAAGCAAAGACGAAAGCCCCGTGGGTCCCCTTCTCCGGATTCGAGTCTAGGTTTCCAGGGAATGGAAACCGGCCCTTGACCTCAGCTCCCACAGCTGCCCTTGACCCCTGGAACGCGAGCGAGAGCGAGGCAGCCCGAACCCCGGGAACCGCCGCCCCCTCCCCGCCGCTCCCCGCGGCTCGGCGCCCTCCCGGAGGAGAGGACGGCCGGGGACGGCACCCGCCAGGCCTCGGAGCGCAGCGGGGAGCACGGCCGCAGGCCCCCTGGGGAAGGGGGGGCGGGCAGCCCCCGGCCCGGCGGCGCTCCCGCTCCCGCAGCCCCGCAGCCCCGCAGCCCCGCAGCCCGGCCCGCCCTCGGCCGCGCGGCCCCCGCCGGCCCGACCTGTAGTAGCGGTCATCTTTGAAAGGCGTGAGGTCCTCCTTCAGCTCCCGGTACGCCTCCTGGAGCCGCTTGCACAGGTGCTTGAGCTCGCTGCAGAGCGGGGGCTCGAAGGCCGGGTACTCGGCGTCCATGCCCGCGCCGCGCCCGCCCGCCCGCGCCCGCCGCCGCCGCCGTCCTCGCCAGCCCGGGTCCCCTCCTCCCGCCGCCCCGCCCTTCGTGTGGCTTCCTTCGCCCCCTCTCTTCCCAGCCCCGGGGAGCCGGCTGCCAGCGCGCTGGGCGGGACCGAGGAGGGCGAGAAGCAGGTGGCGGAGGAGGAGGAGAAGGAGCGCGGAGGAAGGTGGGGCCCGGCGGGCTCAGACCGGGAGCCGGCCCCAGGGACGGCGGGGATGGAGATGGGGGGTCCCCGCCCCGCCGCCCCGCCCCGCCGAGGGGGGCCTAAGGAGGTGGGGGGGGCGCACCCATCAGCCGCCGCCCGGGGAGAGGGAGAAGGAGCGGGCGGGGTGGCGGTGGAGGAGTCCAACGCCAGGTCACCTGCCGCCCAGGGCGCAAATATAAAGGGCCACCCTCGCTACTGCCTGTGTTGGGAAAAGGAAGAAACCGGAGGTGAGAGCAGAAAGGAAAATGGGGCCGGGGCTGGACCGAGAGCTCTTTCCGGCGGGGATGGTCACAGGCTGGAGGCGGCTGTCGCGTTCAGGACCACGGACAGCTCCCGGAAAGCGGTCCCTCTTCCTGGGTTCCACTTGATGCAAAAACATTTTAAGCGATAGTTATGTCATAATATCTTTTTAATGTGACCAAATAAGATACCTCTTCCCACACCTTCTACAACCACCAAAAGAAAAAAAAAAAAAAGAGTCTGGGCGAAGGAGTTTCTCATCTTCTTGAAAGCTCAACCCTAGTGGATGAAACTCACAAATCAACACGTTCTCCATGGGACTACTTACTGCCCATAGCAAGTGGAGAAACAGTTGTTCCAGACCATGTCAGTGTGTTTCCACCTGGACTCAGGACATGCTTCCGTGTGAGGCTGATCTATGCACTAGAGGAACCTTTTACAAATATGCATTTGGGGGGCCCAACTTACACTATTGAATCTAAATTATAGTTTCCAGGAATCTGTATTTTTCAGAGCTCCTCAGGTGAGTCTAAAGACCACTCACATTTAGATGTTCTCAGAATGTCCATCTTTAGTGCTGCCTTTACCTATGCTCAAATTTCACCCACCTTTCCTTGCTCTTTATCATCAGGTTTTACTTCCTCCCTCCTTTACATTTTGGAACAACTTCTTGTCTGCTAGTCAAGCTCTCCAGTCAGGTCTTGTGAATATTCCCATAACCTCTGGCCATCTTGCGCTGTACACAGTTAGGTTTTTAGCCCTAATGCAATAATGTGAGCACTGTATTTAATCATCTCAGGACAAAGAAAGGAGATAAGAACTCACTATTCCCAAAATACAGAGAGGCATGGCTAAGAAGACATCCTTCAGAAAACACACATGCAGATTCGTTTTCTGTAATGTAATAAGAGATTATGAGACTAGCATATGCCATATCTCAATTACTTTATGACTTGCAGTGGAGAGCTTATCATTAGGGGAAATATTAACTAACCTCAGAAATACCCAGAACACTTAAAAATTCTCCCGGAATTCTCCCCTAGCTTCTCTAGCCTAACCTCCCCACCCCGAACAGTAGTAGCCTCTAGAGAACAAGGCAAGTCTTCCAGCTCCAGCACTGTGGGGTACTAATCTACCTTGCTACCTCTTTTACCACAAAGAGCTGCAGATACTAAATAAAATATCACATGTACCCACGTGCATGTACATCATGTTACAACTGTGAAAAGGTTATACACACCCGAGCCATATAGTATAGTGTAATTACTTTTTCTTTCCTGTACATTTTATTTTCGCTGGAATTAATAATTGTATTTTTATTGTTTAGTTTCCCCATACCGATCATTAATTCAACCTCTGGTCCCCCGCCCTTTGTCTAATTAATTCTGCTCTTAAGCCATTCAGGCACATGACTCACTCTATCAGTTTCCATCTTTGTGACATCTTTTCTTTGCCTCCTGAACAGCTGTGAACTGGTTGCCCCATGCCTGGTGCATAGCTATCATCTAAGTCATCTCTTCACCATCAACCTGGGAATTCTCTCCCCTCTGATCTTTGGATCCCATGTCTCTCTCTATTGGTGGAATGTATCTTCTAGGAGACATCTGAGAAAGGAAGCATGGAATGCAATTTTTTTTTTGAGGTCCTTAAATGTAGAAAAATGTCATGCTTTTACCTTTACTACTTGTTTCCACTGAGCTACAACGCAAAATCCCTTTCCCTGGATACACTGTTAATGGCAGTTTTATTACCAACTATAATAACAGACGATTTTATTGAGCATCTACTGTGTGCCGGATGCTGTGAAAAGCTTTTGATGGCATTGTCTTACTCAGTTATCACAACAGTTTTATGAGATGGTGTATTACTCAGGTTCTCCAGAGAAAGAGAACTAGTAGGAACCAATTATATATTTTTTTATTATGAGGGATTGGCTCATGTGACTATGGAGGTTGAAAAGTCCACAATCTGCAAGCTGGAGACCCAGGAAAGCTGGTGGTGTAATTCGCATCCAAGTCCAAAGGCCCAAGAACCAGGAAACCTATGGTTAAGTCCCCGTCTGAGGCCTAGAGATGTTGAGGTGTCCCAGCTCAGACAGACACAGACACAAAGGGGCCAATTCCTCCTTCCTCTGACTTTTGTCCCATTCAGGCCCCAGTGGGTTGGATGATACCCAGCCCCACCGGAAAGGGGGCAATTTACTGAGTCCACCAATTCAATACTAACTCATCCAGAAATCCTCTCTCAGGGATAATGATTAATCCAAGCACCCCTTGGCCAGCCAAGCTGACACATAAAACTAACCATCATAGGTGGCTACTACTATTACAGTCAATTTGAAGTTATCAAGGTTTAGAGAGGTTGAGTATCTGCTCGTAATTCCACAGCAAGGAACAGGATTTGAGCCCAGGTATGCCTGATTTCAGAGATTTCACTTTTACTCTATACATGGTACAGTCTGCATGGAGGTACCCACTGAGAGCTGGTTGTATTTGGAGACTGAGCTACCGCAGTTCCATTACGACACAGCTCTTTCCCCCAGTGCCATTAGCATCATCACGCAGCCCACTGACGATGACACCCTGTAAGGACAAGTGTGCTGTTAGGGCTGTGACAGGCAGTCATCCTCACGCATGTATATTCCTCTGGCCTCCAATCCCATGCCTGTGCCGCCCGTTGACCAAACCAACCTGGCAGGATGCCAGGGATCAAGGCTGCTGCGTGCTGCAGTCTGTAGGTGTCGGTCTCCTGGGATGCAGAGCTAGACAGAGAGGGGAACAGGGACCTGGGAGGAGGGCAAAGTCAATGCTGCTCGTAGACTTTTCCTCTGGGGTCAGTGAATCCTTGATGGAAGATGGTCAGTATAACTTAAGGGAATGGAATTGAGCCCAGGAGCGGCTTTGGCTCAGAGAGAAGGGTGTCAGCTGAGCCAGGGGGGCACGGAGAGGTCACAGGGAGAGCCACTGCTTCACTTCTTAAATGTATTTTTGGTTTTTGTGTTACTTAACACCTGTTCTTATGTTCATTGCTTTTTTCTTGAAAAAAAAAATTTTTCCGTTCTTATTTGCTCCAATGTTTGAAGATGTGTATTTTGCTAATTTTCAGGTTTTGTTCTGATGTAAAAATAAGCACTTAAGGGTGTAAGTCTATCTCCAAGTACTGTTTTCATGGCCTTTCATTATCACACAGTTTTTATTTATTATCATACAGTTCTTCTTAGACCTCTGGGTTACTTATAACGCATTTCAAAATTTCAAATATTTGGACAGTTTTATCTGTTCTTTCATTATTGATTCATACCTCAAGTTCTTTGTGTTCCAGAAATGGCCTATATGGTACAGGTCCTCTGAGACTTGTTGATACTTGCTTTACAGTTTCCTAGATGATCAATTTTTATAAATGTTCAACTTTTGTTTCAAAAGACGTTGTCTGCTCTGGGTGTTGGGTGCCAAGTTTTACTTACGTTCAGGAACTGAGAGTCTAGTACAATGAATTCCCCATCCATATGTAACAATTTACTTAGTATTTTTCTCTGGTAAAGACTTAAAACAAACAAAACATATTGAGGCCTCCGCGGGAGGCCCCCACAAGGGAAGAACTGCTGCGTCTCAGCGAGCCTGACCGCCCCGGTTTTCAGGTTTCCCTTTGGGAAGCTGAACTCCTCTCTGGACAAGTCTCTCCTGGCAGGACAGAGTTAAAGCACGTGAAGCGGCTGCAAAGACGTCCTGGCCCCGCAGATGCTCAGTAAGTGTGAGAGCTGCTCACCCTCTGGAATCCCGAGGAATGGTCTTGGGGAGCCAAGGATGCGCAACGGCTAGTAATCCTACGGGGTAAAGCACTCTGAGAAGACCCCCAGAATGTTACTTGTTCTTTTCCTGTCCTGTTCAGCCCTTGGCAGAGGCTAAGCAGGGCTCTTGGCAGTTTGGGGAAATTGAAGTGTTGGGGGAAAGAGCTGACACCAAACGCTTCCTTTAGGCAAATCTAGGTGTGCAGCCAAACTTTCTAACTCACACTGGCATTTTGCTGAATGAAGCATTGCTTACGATGGTCTCAAGATCCAGATGGATCTTGGAAAAGTCCACTTCATTTATTTTTTTAAAAAAATGTTGTATTACAGTTGACTTACAATGTTCTGTCAAATTCTGCTGTACTGCAAAGTGCCCCCGTTATATATACACAAATACACATTCTTTTTCTCATTTCTTCTATCATGTTTTATCACAAGCGATTGGATAGAGTTGGAAAAGTCCTGTTTACCATGCAGATTCCCTATATACCAAGCATCCACCCCGTTCCAGGTAGCTTACAAGGCACTGGGCACTCTCACGCAGTCCACAGTGTAGACAGGACATGACCTGTTATGTCCTTGTCCTTATCAGTGTGTGAGTACAATGGGACATGGGATCTGCAGGCCCAGGATGAGACTTGAACTCGACTAGGGCCGAGGGAAGGCTTTGCTGCAGACAAGGTCTTGAAAGAGTGCTGAGGAGCCACTGAGGCAGAGGTGCAGCCAGGTGGGGGAGGGGAGGGGTGGCGGGTGGTGAGATGGGCTTGGGCGAGGCCGGTGTGGTGAGAGGCCTGTGGAGAGGCCTGGGCTCTGGGACACAGAGCAGTGCAGAGGGTGCTGGCAGCAGCGGCTGGACGAGAGTCAGGCGCAGGTCAGGGGTCTTGTGTTCATCCTAGAGATGGGGGCGAGGATGCCGCGTTTGGAGCCCTTCACGTTGCTAATGGGTTTAACCCTCCAAGCCCTCTATCCG
Organism: Sus scrofa; assembly: GCF_054392235.1. Classification (NCBI taxonomy): domain Eukaryota; kingdom Metazoa; phylum Chordata; class Mammalia; order Artiodactyla; family Suidae; genus Sus; species Sus scrofa. Next base: position 8,668,392 of record NC_139383.1, read on the forward strand.
ACGGGCGCTAGATTTTCCTCTTCCTGCAGGTGGGGGACCAAACGCAGAGCTGCTGCTTCGTCTTGCCCCAAGTTACCCAGCTGGCGAGCAATGCACCCGAGCAGGCTGCATCTGGAGGCGATGCCTCCCTCCACCATTGGACGGTTATTAAGCTGAGAAATGGTACTGAAACAGGGATTCTTATTTTAAAGAATCACCTTGGTTGCAGAGTGGAGAGTGGGCTGGGCAGAGGGAGCCGGAGACCAGCTCGGAGGCTCCTGAAGCAGCCGAGGCGGGCGGTCATGGGGGCTCGTAGCAGCGTCAAGGCTGCAGAGGTGAGCCGTGGGGGCACTTGAGGGCTCTGGGAGGAGGAATGGATGGGACCTGGCAGTGTGTTCTTGTGGGAGGAGGAGGAGTGGGCAAGGCTGCTTGGTCACTGGCACCCTCCACTGGTCTCCGGAACGCTCAGGCCTTGAGCGGAGGATGAGCGGACCCAGGAGGGAAGGGGGAGCAGAGTCTAGGAGAAAGAACTAGCTGGGCATCCACGCTGGGAGGCGGGCTGGGACGACCGGTCTCAACAGGAATCACAGTGATTACAGCACGTAGTAGGCGCTTCATTAACATTTGCTGAATTTATGAAAGAATAAAAAAACTTTACTTGAACCTACCAGCTGAGTAACTTTGGGTGAAGCACTTATCATCCCAAGATTCAAGAGCCCCTGCACTGCCATCGGATTCGAGGCTGGGCTTGTTCTGCATCCTGAAAAGCTACGCAGGCGACCGGCGACATGCTGGAGGGGGTTTGCACAGCTCCTGACAGCCGCTGGGGAGATTTTCAGGAATCTTGGGAGCTGACTGTTAAACACAGTCATTATGCGGCATCAGGCTGCTACTTACTGTGCATCTCAAAGTCCACGGTCAGTGACGTGATGGTTGCTCGAAATAATTACACCAGGAACACAAGCAAAAAGCCTACATCGGGAGTTATTCTGGTTTTGACCTGAGAGAGCCATGGAGACAACGTAGAAACGCGGTTTGCCTTGGGCGTGTCTCAGGCCAGCGGCCCTTATACTGTAAACAGTGTGAAAGCTTGTGGAAAATTTCCTCCAGCATTCGGAAATTATTTTCCAATTTAGCACAGCAATTGCGCATGTCATTAACGTTCGGGTCCGGTTTGGACATTGTCCTGACGCTTGCGTTGTCTCACATCTGTCTTGCTCACAAACGTAAACGAGGACTCGGCCAGTGTTCATGCCAGAACCACACTCGTTTGTCGGCTGCAGTCACAGGTTGGTCACAGATGCAAGCGTTTGGCAAAACTCCACACAAGCACCTGTGAGACTCGGCTGGCCATGTGGGGTTGAAATGGGGTGCTGTGTGTTGTATCATTTGCAATTGTGCACTGTGCGTTCGTTCTCTCTACCGTTGCCGTGTACACTGACTATGCGCGTATACTTATGCATTCAGGTTTGCTTTCTGGAGAGCTGGTTGTTAAACGTTTACCAGCAGGTCACGGCAGCCAGCCTGGAGCTGCAAGTGTTGTCCTGAGAGGGGATCGGGAGGGAGACAGGGCCAGGCAGCACAGGACCTGCGGGGTGGAGAGCGAGCGCCCCCAGCAGGCTGGGTGACTCCAAAGGGAGACGAGAAGGCAGACCTGCGATGAAGTTGTCGCTGGCATTTGCACGCACCACCCCTTCTGAGAGGCCTGCAGGGGTGGCCAGGGAACCCATCCGTAGACGCTCCGAGGATTTCTGAGAACGCACTGGCTTTAATACCCAAGTGCTGCTCAGCTCTCTCAAAGTTGCTGACCCCCGCCCCCTGCTCGAGTGGGATTCAGAACCCACCTTCCTCCTTGGGATGGTACGGGCTGCTGCGAGATGGGAGAATCCTGTTCAGACATTTCAGAGGCAGGTGGCCTGCTTCGGCTGAGCTGGGTGTCCATGCACTCATCTCCATCAGGGACGAGACTCATTGTTTCAACTCGGCCACAGACATCGCAAAGCTTTCAGGATCTCACAGGAGCACCGCAGGGACTGTTTCCGTGTTTCTTGAGGGCAAACTAAGGCAATAAAACAAAAACGAGGCTGTGATACAGCGTTACTGCCACTGGATCCCCCAGAGTCTTCTCTAATTATCTTCCTCACATAACTCCCCGCGGCTCCCAGGATGGCTCTCCCTTGACCATGGGTGGATTCTGAACGTGCCTGGGGCTCAGCAGGCCCTTCCCACGGCTGTACGAGCCGATTAGAGATTGCGCAGGACGCGTGTTCTCTGGACAGCACTTCTTATGTATTTAAAAATGTAACTGCACAACTGCAAGCTGTTTTTTACTAATGTCAGTTCATTTACGATTTCTTAGGGGTGTAGGTTGATTTCATTCTTAGGATAAAATTCAGGAAAACCAGGAGCTCCTGCTGTCTTGCCGTGGGTTAAGGACCCAGTGTTGCCATAGCTGAGGCACAGGTCGCAGATTCATCTGGGAACTTCCACATGCCAAGGGTGTGGCCAAAAAAATTCAGGACAACTGGAAATTTGCTTATTTAAACTTGAGACTGAATATACACATGAATAGTGACAGGACCGTATATAAAACCACCTCTGACCTGCATCTGCAGTAACCATCCCGGGAAGCCCTTCTGTTCTCACACTTACAGGTCGTCCCACTGCCATCTCCAGAAGCTGTCCTGGGAGCCCATGGACTTCCAGTTGTTTCCAGTTAGTCAGAACTTGACTAATAACTGATGGTTCTCCCAAGAGAAAGCCAACGAGGCAGCCCCAGACAGTCACATGGGTCCCGGGCATCTGGCTGGGCGCCCAGCTTCCCTGCCCCGAAGCCTGAGCAGGGTGCCCCTGAGCCACCCCTTTCCTCACTCAGAAGCCTTTCTGCTCCTCCGTCTGCCTTTGTGTCTCTGCCAATGGCAGTGATGATGGCTGTCCTTTGTTACAGCAAGCTCTGATAAGTTGGCTTTGCTTCTCATCACTTGATCTTTATTTCCATTAAAGACAGACAAAAGAAACAGAAGAACTTCCAAGTTCATCATGAGGCAACCCTGATCCCTGGGCCATCTGCCTGGAATCAACGGGAGCAATTCAGTATCTAGTGGTCTTTTTGGGACCCTCAGCGCCTGGCCTCTCCTGGGGAGGTCCTCACCAAGGGCTGGGAGCCTCCCAGGAACATGAACACACAGTGAGGTCCAGTCCCTTCCCATCAGGCCACCCCTTGGTGGCCACCAGCTGCTCCCCACCCTTCAGGGAGTCCCCAGGTGGATGCCAGCCCTCAGGGGGTCCTAGGGAACATGATGTGCTACCTGACTTTCAGGTCAGAGGAATATTCTTAGTCTCTGGCTGGTGTTTGGCAAGTGAAACGACAAGAAGTCTTTTGTGAGAGTTCACTTTGTAAGTCACCCACCCACCTAGTGCGAGTTCTGTTTATCACATTTCTTTTTTTTTTTTTTTTTCCCTTTGGTCTTTTGAGGGCCACAATCTCGGCATACGGAGGTTCCCAGGCTAGGGGTCTAATCGGAGCTGTAGCTGCCAGCCTACACCACAGCCACAGCAACACAGGATCCGAGCCGTGTCTGCGACCTACACCACAGCTCATGGCAACGCTGGATCCTTAACCCACTGAGTGAGGCCAGGGATCGAACCCACAACCTTATGGTTCCTAGTCGGATCCGCTTCCGCTGCCCGTGCCTGGTGCAGTCCACTGACTTCAACCCACATGAATGCTTGGTTGACCCTAAGTGGTTCTCGTCTCTAAACTGAGTGAAGGCTGATGTCTAGGGCCTTCAATCAAACTGGAGACAGAAACAGCCAATATTAATTAGGAACAGAAGATGAGCTAAGTCAGAATGAGTCTGGCGTCCTTGATCTCAGCTGTCTTTGGAAGGTCTGCATTTGCGTGAGTCGTCACTGCAAATCAAACAAGCGAGGTACGTGCATCTGGGCAGGCCGTGCTGGGCAAGAGCTCATTTCTGCTCCTCTCGGCTTCGCTTCGTGCTTAAGCCTCTGTGAACACAACACAACTCTACAGCTGTGCAGCCCGGCACACATACTTCACAGTCGAGCAAGGGTCTCTTGCCTACCTGAGCAGAAGCAAAGTAGACTTTTTATTCTAGCAGAAGAGCGAGAAAAGAAAACTTCCTTAAGTTTTCAGTAAATTCACAGACGCAGAGAACTCTGAGGGCAGAAGAATTTGCAGAACATCCAGTCTAATTTCTCCAATTAGATTTACTCCTTAGGCCACGGGTCCTACGAGATGCCCCCTTAAAATAGGATTCTGAGAGCAAAAACGATTGGCATTTCCTCCTCTTGGTGGTCCACCGTGCACAACACATCAGCCCACTGATGTTTCTGGAAAACCTCACGGGAAGGAAGCCTGTTTTCCTGCCATCGGTGTGCGCTGCCGCTGGGAAGTGTGGCACGTGCCTAGGGGAGTGCTTAGTCCAACCTCCTTCTCTCAGAGGCTATGCCGTTTTGATGGCAGATCCAGGATGAGCTCTCTCCCCCTCCAGCTTTGGTAGCAGCGCCTTCATGCCACACCACGCTGCCTCACACGAGGCCCTGGCCGGTGACACACCCAACCAGGGGTTCTCTTGGTCCTCAGGTCCAGGGTGTCACTGTGCCCGGAGTGTGCTGTGACCCAGCCCTTCCCAAAGGCTTTCCAGTCTGGTCTCAACTGCATCTCTCATCCAACGGCGCACAGAGCCTAAGTACGTATGACACTGAGCCTGTTGAGGAGACAAATACTTTAGAATTCTAAATAAGTATCTAAACTGTCTCCAAGAAAAACGCCTGCATCTCAGTGCCCAAATTCTGCTGGTGTGCCCCCATCCTTTACCTGTAACCTTGGAGTTCCCAAGACGCATGGCACACAGCACCCCCTAAAGGGATGTGCCAGGCACCAGGTCTGGGCAGGGCTGAGGGGGCAAGGAGCCGCGGACCTGGGGAGCTCCCTTCACCGCTTCTAGAAGAAGACGGAGTGAAGCCTGGAACATGTCACAGCACAAAGAGGCCTAGAGGAGACCTCTGGGCACAGGGCATGGGCTAGGCCTGTCTCTTCTATCTGCCCACTTGCGAGGTGTGAAGGTCAACTCTCTTCCTCTTCCGAGGGCGGCTGGTTTGGAAAATTCCGGGGATACTGTCCTTTCTAGCTCTTCCCGTTGACCCCTTGCCCCCTCTCCTTCCCCCACACCCACGCAGAGCTTTCCTGTGGGAGCTCAAGCTCTCCGACGACAAGTCAGCTGACCCGCAGAGATGTCCCAGTCAGGGCCCTGGACCAGATGAACCCAGGTCTCTGAAGCATCATGTTCCTCACGGGAAGCCGACCATAAATGAGAGAGGAAGGGAAGCCCGGTGTCCGGGACAGCTCTCGGCGCCCCTGGGCTCTGGCCTGGGCCTCACTTCCCCAGAAGGGCAGCTTTCTGCTCGCTGGGGAGACGGTGCCTGTCCTCTGTCCCTCATGAAGCTCACGGGAGCCGTGTCCAAAGAGGAGCGCTGGCCTGGCTGCTCTGAGATCTGCTCCCGGCTCCCTCCACACCACCCGGCCTGGAGCCGTCACTCAGCAATTTCTCCTGATGTCCCTGTGTCTTAACTGGGACCAAACCTCCCATGGAGGGCTTGTGAAGAGGAAGTTATGACGTCGCAACAACATACTCTTCCACCGTGGTTTGCAGAACTCGCTGTTTTTCTGGGGTTGCGTTGTTGGTGGCACCTTGACCTTGTAACACAGCCGAACAGCCTGGAGCTGTGCTGGTCAGAGAGGAGACCTCAGCTATGGACGCTACCTTCAGCTGTGTCTCTACAGTATTCTGAGGATTAAGGGAAAGGACCAGGCACCAAAGAAAAGTCTCTTGGTACAGATACACTTGTATCTGGCTGGTTTTAAAACATTATCATGTTTTCTTTTCTTTTCTTTTTTTTTTTTTTTTTTGCTTTTTAGGGCCGCACCCATGGCATGTGAAGGTTCCTGGGCTAGGGGTCTAATGGGAGCTATTGTTGCCAGTCTACACCACAGCCACAGCAACGTGGGATCCGAGCTGCGTCTGCCACCTATACCACAGCTCACAGTAACACCGGATCCTTAACCCACTGAGCGAGGCCAGGGATCCAAGCCACACCCTCATGGTTCCTGGTCAGATTCATTTCCATCAAGCCACAATGGGAACTCCTGAGACGCTGTTTTCTGATACAGGTCCGGTTCTTTATTCCACATGGATAAATAACACTTACCTGGAGAGACTAACATCATGAAACACACAGTAAGAGGTTGCCTGGGGCACCCTGTGCCTCTCACAGGCCTTAGAGGGCAGGGCGGCCACACGGACCCCAACAGAATGAGGCGTTTTACTGTCACTGCTTCTAGCCACGGGCGGCGGAATCCACCCAGGGAGTTACCTGCAAGAAACCGAGTGGGTTTGGGGGATGTGACATTCTCAGGAGCTGGAGGGATCTAGTCTGAGAGGTTCCTGGGGACACTGATGGGGAAACGGGCCGATGCCCTCACAAGCCTGTCGTGAGGCTCAGCCTCCCAGGGGCTCAGCGCCCGCCCAGAGGTGCAGCTGCTGGAAAGGAGGGATGCTCGGCGGCTCGGCCCAAGGCCCTCGCAGAGCGGAGAGTGGGAAGAGACGGAAACGGAGGCCAGGGGGAGGGGAGGCCACTCCGCTGGCTGAGGAGGCCAAGACCCCCAGAGTTCTGGAAGCCCAGCGCTCCGCAGCTTGGACTGCATCTTGCCTTCCGCACGGGCGTGGGGTCCAGCGTCCTCAAACGAATCTTGTGGTGTTGATGGAACTTTCTTGCACACGGCTGGACGCTGGTTATTCTAATGGGCTGAGTGGAGACAATCCCTTTCCGTCAGAGAGGTGTTTTTCTTTTGTGACTTAAGAGTCAAACTTCAGGGCTAAGAAACCCTACCTGAGGGCTTCAGAGCCTCCTGGTCCAGTGCAGGGACCTGAGGAACGTGTGACCGGGACTCAGTGCTCCTGCCAAGAAAGAAAGGAATTCCGCAGGGACAATCCTCCTTCTCAGAGGGGCCCCCACAGGCCCGTGGCTCCAGCACTGGGGTGTCCGGGCCGCTTGGCCTCCTTCCAGGGAGGGAAAGAAGACGTCTCACTGGAAAGCCCGGGTCCCTGATACCAGACGTGGGAAGCGCAGGACTCAGGATTAAAGGGCTTCTCCTCTTAACATCAGGGAGAGCACCCACCACTGGATCAAGTGCAAGAGTTTCCCACCACTGGATCAAGTGCAAGAGTTTCCCACCACTGGCTCAAGTGCAAGAGTTTCCCACCACTGGATTAAGTGCAAGAGTTTCCCACCACTGGCTCAAGTGCAAGAGTTTCCCACCACTGGCTCAAGTGCAAGAGTTTCCCACCACTGGATCAAGTGCAAGAGTTTGACAGGCTGGTCACGGAAGGCCTTCAGGGTGACAACCTGGGGGGTTAACTCGCGTGAAAGGAGAAGCCACAACAGTGCCTGAATGAGCCGGAGGCCAAAGGAAACGGAGACTGGTGACCCTTGGTCCCCTGTGCATGGTGGGGAATGGGGCCAGGACTGGACCCTTCCTCTGCTTCGAAGCAGCCACAAAAAGTGGGCACCAGGTTCCCTCTGCACCTGTAGCTGGGGTGGTGGAAACGACTAAGACAACGGCCTTGACGAAGAGACGGCGACCTGAGGTGCATTCTAGACACTGCCGTGCGGCCAGCCTTCAGCATCCAAGCTCTGCCCGTGTTTGCGGGGGGAGGGGAGGTGGGAGCTACTGCTGCATCTGCGGTGAACGTGCTGCACAACCACTGTGCTCAGAGAGCGCCTGGGGCAGAGCAAGAACTGCAGGACACACAGGCTCTCGGAACTTCTGACTACCACCCTGAGGGAAGGAACAGACACGTCACATGGCAAAGCCTGTGCCCGCTGTCCTGAACGGTGGCTAGGTTCCAGAAATTCCTCGGGTTTCTTTCTCCGTAAGACAAACTCGATACACTCTCTGCTACAGTTTTGTAATTTCCCATGGAGTCTGACTCAACAAGGTCGCAAGGAACAAGTCTTCAAGTACACTGAAAGCTCCCACTGGCGAAGCATCAGGAACGGCTCTGACATCAGCCAGAGCGTGGAGAGCCCGCCCCCCGTGGAGGGACATGGTGGCAAAGGCAGGGACCCAGGAAGAGAGATGAGGAATGACTGCTTCCACGCCTGTCTCAGCTTCCCGCGGGGTCCTGCTTCTATGCTGGCGGACCTTCTATTTCTTGAAGCTGCTACTCTAACAGGAACCCTAGGCAGACGTACGAAGTGAGTGTGTTCTCCATGCGCACGGTTTCACTTTCTTCAGCAGATGAAGCAGCTTCTTCTTCAGCACAGTTCATTCACAAGGTTGTGATCATTTCTGCTGTACAACGAAGTGACCCAGTCTATTTATAAAACGTGCAGGGAAGCACATTCACACAGACTGCTCCCTGCGATGCCTGGGTGAGTAACTGCTCAGTCTTCTGACAACCCAGGAACAGGGAGGCACCCTTGCCCTCGAGAGGATGACTGCACCTGCTGACGGGCACGGGTGGGGGTGGGGGATGCCCACCTACACTGCCCCTCTTCACGGGCGATGACTAAGTAGCTCAGAGCTCATTACAGGCAAATCATTATGAAACACCCGAGTGAGAAGCTGGGAATAAACTAGGTCTAGTCATTAAGGTGACCCAGAAATCTTCGATTCTATTTCAGGATTGGTTTTTTGTCTCTGGAATCTGGGGATTATTTCAACCTCTCGAAGCTTCAATTTTCTTCTGAAAGGGAAGGCAGGCAAAAGGTATCCTCTTTATAACGGAGTCTGGAGAGTTGGCCGTGCATTCTCCAAACACGCGATGCAAACCCCGTGAGGCAGCCCTTTCTCTTCTGTGGTGAGCTTTGGGGGCCAGGGAATGAGAGCTAAATTGATTTCCTATTCTCTTAACACTACCAGGAAGAGAACACTGAACACCAGAATAAAAGCAGAATGCATCCCCTTCAAATAAGTCTGCAGAAGGAAAGGAATTTGCCAAGTTTTCATACTTTCAAAACAAATTGCTTCTGAAGACACCATCTCACACTGAATGGCCCCGAGGCTGACCGTAGGGCTGGGGCTGGCGGAGACGGCGAGCCCACTTCTATCTCGGCCCTCAGCACAGACAGGTCCCTTGATTTTTTGCGGGGGGGGGGGCGGTGAGGAAGGAAGGGGCTTATTTTTGATCAGGTCTCCTTACTACCTGGTTTAAGTGATGAAAATATAAGGAATATTAACTTGAAATTCACAAACTTTCATAGTAAAATGAGATCTTTTTTGACTCATACAAAATTCAGATCAGTTAGGTTTGTATGACTATTGCTATTTAAATCACAGATTTATAGTCCTATGACTTTTCTAAAACTTAACTAATGATTAGCATTTGTTAGAGTTGACAGTGTGTTTTGGTTCTCTGTCTCCTAAAGCCTGAGTGACACGTCTATTTTCTTTATCTCTGAAGAAACCAATGTGTACACGTAAGTGTAACTGGGTCGCCGTGCTGTACAGTGGAAAACTGACAGAACACTGTAAACCAGCTATAATGGAAAAAAATAAAAATCATTATATACAATAAAAAATTTAAAAAATGTCACATAACTCCCCCCGCCCCCAAAAAAGAAACCAAACAGGTAGTTTGGTAAATGTGCACAGGAACCAGTGTTCACAGATGAGTCCTAGCCCCTGCCTCCCTCTCACGGTCAGAGGGAATTCTAGGGCAGAGCAAGAAGGTGCATGCAGACTCCTTAGTAACACACTAACTATTAACAGCTATATTAGCACGTGCAGTGCAACTGCTCAAACGGTGGTTTTATTAAGTCTGCTACAAGGTAACAAAGAATAGCATTAAGGTATTTAGCACCTTAGATCTTGTAGGTGCTATGACAGAAGCATCGTGAATCAGGTCCTCTTAGGAAAAAACAAACACATACAAACTCAAAGCAACAGATAAGAAATCAGCACAACATCTGACCTCTCAGAAGGAGCACTGATGATAAAGACCCCAGATGAAGAGCAACAGGTGGCAAAACCCAGGGATCGGAGAACCACTAGAGGGTGGGTTGGGCCAAAGGAGAGGCAATTTCTTCTCAAAGGACTCAGGACCACATCTGAATTCTGCACACAAAGACTTGGGACCATATCTGAATTCTGCACACAAGTGATTGATTTTTTTTTTCTAATCTGCAAAATTTTATTAAGCAACAGCTGGACAACTCTTACAACTTCAAATCATCAAGAAAAGATAAGATTAATCCATCTCAATTATAAGGACAGAAAAAAATTTGGACAAACAACGTCATTTTGAATGCAAACCATTAAGCCTTCTAGAATACCTCCTGCACATTCTAATACACAAGCTACACAGACGAGAAGCAAATAAGGGTGAACTCGTTAGAATATGCAAATCAGGAATCTCAACAGATTTTGCTTGGAAAGTAAAACAAAGCAGGATGTTGAGTTAAAAGACAAACAAATCCACGTGAGAGGGATTTGGACACACGAAGCAGAGCGCTACCTGCCCTCGAGGCAGGGACAAGAACACGCTGGTGGTCTGGCTTGGCCTGGGACTTGTGTACCACGCACTTACAGTTAGGAAAAGAGGGGAAAAAATGCCAGGAGTAATAAACTCAGAAATTATGTCCATATTTACAGTACCAAAATAATGCATTTGTAAACAAATGCAAAAACAATACCCCTTTAGTAAATAACACAGTGCCTTTTTCAGTCAAACGCATAACCCATGCTTTTCTACAACCCCAAAGAAACTTCATCTACAATAAACAACGAGATCTTAGAACCCTCCCTCTCCCCTTTAAGAGAACTTGTAAACAGAAAACATAGGTAGAAGTTACAAGAAAACGGCACAAAGCCAAAGAAATGAAAGCCCAAGCCTTCAGAGTTTCATCAGCCAGAGATAAGGAAAAGAACAATGGCGAAGAGCTTTGGGTTGTGAGCTGTTTCAAAATCCCAGGGACTCCGACAACATTTGGCACACATTTTGTCTCAGCTGACTTTGTTCACCACCACTGACTTGGCCAAATGGTAGAGGCCCACGTGCCGACACCACGGGTTCCTTCTCGAGAAACCCACACACGAAGATGGTGTAACACTGCACAGCACGCGCCGGAGCTCAAGCCAAGCCAGCCCAGGCAGACACCCCCTGTTCTCTTTTCAACCCACTCCACGGTCTTTAGGGCAAGCGGAGACCTGTTTTCAGGCTGTTCTCAAGGGTGTCCACCGAGCAGGGCACACCAATGCAGAGGCGCCTCCGTCTTACCTGGAATTGGTGCTTTTGCATAATTTTATGAGAACAAACATGATGCCAAATGCATTTGTTTCCAGGAGTGAACCTTCCTAGGATATTATTTTAAATGCACTGGTTTACATTCAGTAGGTAGCTCGTTAATATAGGAAAATACTTTTCCACAAAGGGCAATGTGTCGAAACCTACCTTCTGAGTTTGTGAAGTGGAAGATGAACTGTTACGTTTCAGGCCCTCAGGCCGTTTGAGCTGGACGACAGGAGTTTAGAAGATCGTCCAGGCCGCGCTTTCACTTCACAGATGGACAAATGGAGGCCCGAGGCAGAGCCGGCTTGATCCTGGGCACCTGACTTTCCACTCTGATCACGCAATTTCGCATATGCCCTCATGGGCCACCGGACACGGAAGCAACAGCCATGGATGAAAAATACTGCAAACCCTGAGACTGACTCTGCCACCAGAGCTTTGACATTTTCCTGCTTTCTTGGTAACCAGTTTTTCTCAAAGCTGTGCCTTTTGTTTGACGAGGTTAAACTAAATTAAATTTTTTTTTTTCCTTTTTCTTTTTAGGCCCATACCTGCAGCATATGGCGGTTCCCGGCCGAGGGGTCAAATTGGAGCTACAGCTGCTGGCCTACATCACAGCCACGCCAGGTCCTTAACCCACTGAGCAAGGCCAGGGATCAAAGCTGCAGCCTCACGGATACTAGTCAGGTTCTTAACCCACTGAGCTACAACAGGAGTGCTCTAAACTGTCAGAGAGACAATTTTATGTTTCTCAGTATACTGCCTCTCTCAAAAAGGCATAATTCTTTGTCACTGACTATTTACTGGGCTCATGTTTTTATCTTTAGAGATTCAAGGAGGTATCTTAATATTCATAAACTGCTGCTAATAAACACTATGTCAAACTCTGCTGCTTAAAGTACTGACTTCGGTAGTATTAAAAATTGAGACTGAATGGATGAAAACAATTTTTAAAATAAGTGGAAACCTCACCATTAACTGAGACAACGCTGCACTACGACCACTGCAGACAGCTGTTTCTGGCTGGCTGGCATGTGAGACTGCCCCCTCCTTCAGGCTGGGGCACGGAGCTGGGCAGGGCAGACTCCCACGTGAGCAAAACCTCTGAGGCGGGCCTCTGTCCCCACGTGGGGAAAAGGGCTTTGGGGGCGTGCGCTCGGAACTTAGCAAGTTTAGTTAATAACTTTTTTAAGAACACCAACTTTCTCTTCACATGCTTTTATAGTTTTCATCCCAAGGATTCCCCTCTATATTTGCTCTCATTAAGAAAAGTTCCAAAAGGTACACTTTTGTGGTCTTTCTCAAAAACTAATCAGAACTCCAAACATCGACACGTGTAACTCATCATTTCTTTCTTTGCTATTGTTCTCCTAAGTCTTATTTCATGTCGTTTTATTTTTAATTAAAAATAAAATTTCCAACAGAACAAGAAATCTTACTTTAGGATATGTTATCTCAAAGAAACCTTCTCCTTTGTATATAACTCATACCACAGAATGCAAAAAAAAAAAAAAAAAAAAGTTACTTTTAAAGGATTAATAGGATTTTTTCCCCAATTAAAACACGTTACAAATTGTCCAGCAAAAAAACCTTCTATCATATCCTCTTTATTTCTTGCAGCAAAATATACTGCCACCAAATAAGTCGTTACAAACATACTATTTTTCTAAATAAATAATAAAATGGGCGTAACTCACCAGAACATAGCAACGAAATAACTCCTACAAAAACTACTAAAGCAAGATAAATAATTAACTCTTGAACAATAAAACAGGGGAACTGCATTTAAATTATTTAGAAATAGGCTATAACCATTATTGCACAACTAATAATAAGCACTGAAACATCATATTAAGCTACAGAAACTCATATAAAAGAATTATATAATTCTGAATGCACTGCTAAATTCTTTCTGGAAAAATTTACCCGCCAAAGAATCAGGTTCAATGTTTTCACATATAAAATGGGCAACTCTGGTATTAGCTGGAGATGCGTCTCACCAACTTTCACACCTTACCTGGGTTTCTTTGGGGTCTGGAGCAAATGCTTAAGTGAGGCCATCTTGCTCTGGGCCTGTCTCTTTTCTAATTTTTAAACTGCAGTGAGGGATTAAAAATTGGTGGGGGGGGGGATACTTTTCTGCAGTACCTCCCACTGGCCTGTTTTCAAACAAAATCCAAATTTAGGGCCCTAAACCAGTAGGCAGTCCTTGTGCTCCTGCCCTAGACCACCTCGCAGAGAGGACTGCCTGCCACCTCGGAACTGGGTCTTGTTATCGGGGCGGGAGAAGACGACCTCGGGTGGCGTTTGTTTCTGTTTCTGCAATTAACAAAGGGCAGTTAGCCACTGGCGTTAGGTAGTGTACCCTTAACCGAGTTCTCCCAGGGGCTTGCTTCCGTATTAAAGTCTGTACAGCTGATAAACAACGCTGCCTTCCTTCTTTCTTTTTTTGGTAGAGAAGCTTGTGGGGCTCCTGTCAGAGGTGATTATAACTTGTCTTTTCACACTCCGGCAAACCCTTAACGTGTTCGGCTACATTTCTAATCTGTTGGAAAACAAGTGAAGTGAATTTTGATACAGCCAAAGAGAGGAAAGGAGTGATTTCAACTCAGCATTGTCAGGCGTTTTAGAGAAAGCAGAGAACAGTGTTACCTAACGGGAAAGAGAACATCCCCGCCATGGCTCCCGATCAGACAGCGAGAGGGGATGACGGCTGCCCATGACCCAGGAAATCGCTGCCCCGCCACCCGCCGGAGTGCTCCCCCAGGTCATCGGGACTGAACCGTCACTGAACCAGCGGAGTTCTGACACAGCACAAAACCAGCAGCATCTCCCATGTCAACATCCTCTGAAGAGGAGCGGAGCCCCTGCACTGCTTCAAGTCACACTTCGTGGGCCACCCGAGACACCCAGGCAGGCCTGCCTCCTCCCCAGTCACCCCCCGAATCCTTGGGAGCAAATCGTATGTGCACCTGGTGGTAGCACCCCCAATAAAAAGCCTACTTGAATCAAACGCAGTGCATCTGCCAAAAGACCCTTCATTAATCAAGTGATCTCTGGGGGAAATACATAATATGTGTGAATTAAATGTTGTCCCCACGAGAACCTGTACCTTCAGGATTTTTTGGTCGTGTTTTTAAGGATTTTCTCTTTACACTAGTGGTGGTGTTGGAGGAATAATGCGAGCTAGATGTTGTGGAGAGTGAGAGCCATGCCCACGCCAGGCTGTCCTTGTCCTGAGGCCGACACGAGCAACCCAGTAGGACAGTCCCACGGCGACCGTGCTCTCTAAAGAGCTCCAGCTGCCTCACACCCTCTGCTTCCAAATAAGCTCTCCTGTGTTTCGCTTTTGTTTAAAAAAACAGAAGAAGAAGAAAGACAACAAAGGCTAATAAAAGCCCAAACAAGCAACAATGGAGGGTCAGTGCCCTGTCCTGGGCCCGACAGGTGTTTCCAGTTCTGCCCTGGCTTCGGTCCCCGGGCACCGGGCCGTGGGTCTGCGTCAGGCCTCTCTCCCCATCCAGTGTCTTCATTTGAGGCGCTGCGTCACGTTGGCCAGGGCCACCGCGAAGGCCTGCACAGCCGAGAAGGGGTACTGGAAGTCCAGGATGTACGCGTTGCCGTCGATCCTTCCAAACTGCATCACCTGGGGCGGGGGCAGGGGCGGGGCAGGCGGTGAAGCAAAGACGTTAGACAGAGACCTCCTGGCAGCTCCTGACACAAGCACGCAGCTTGGTCTGTGAGGCATTTCGCCATCAAAAGTGACTCTGAGAAGCTTCTCGACCTACTGTGAGTCTGTCAGAAATAAAGGGATGGGGAAAGGTGTTCAATCACGCAGGACGGAGACCATGAGCAAGTTCAGAGCATGGAACGCTCCACGGGGCCAAGGAAGTGGCTTCTCCACCAAGAGACAGAGAGGGGAGAGGAGAGGCAGAAAACAGAATGTACAGGATTCCCACTCAGCGGGTTAAGGGCTGACTAGGATCCAGGAGGATGCAGGTTCGATCCCTGGCCTTGCTCAGTGGGCTGGGGTTACAGCATTGCTGTGAGGACGGCGAAGGGTAGTCCCAGAACAACAGCTACGGAGCAGGACTACAGCAGCCGGAGCCCGAAGTGACAGACTCCCCAAAGTGCTCGAGTGCATCAGGAGAAGATCTACATTCTTCCAGGGAATCGGGGAAAAACTTAAGCACAGAGACACAGACAAACAAGCAAACAAAAACTGGGTAATTACTATATCTAGGATGAAAAAACCTACACAATAAAAAAGGGAACGTAATTAAACCATGATACATGGCTTGGATATAAACGATACGTAGTGTCACAATGAGGGGACCAATGACTACTGATTCACCTGGGAAAAGGGGGAGGGAAAGGTCAGGTGTGTTGAGGGGCGCTGGAGTGAAGAAAATGCACCTTCACATTCCTCAGGAAGAAGGTGGTACCTGATGCCCCCAGACAGAAAAATCAACAAGTAGCAACATGGTCTTTACAAATACGGCAAAAGACAAACAGGGCTGGAAGAGCATGGCTCTGGAAGAGCAGGTTTGGGGAGGGGGCAGGTGCCTGCTATTTTCCTCATGGGTCTCATGGGAATCATCTGACTTTAAAAGATCAGAACATGTGTTACTTCGAGGAGAAACAAAACACAGCCACAGGCACAGGGTAACTACCGGCGGATGGCCCGGTCCAGGGACATCGGCTGTTCCCACATCTCCCATTTGGCCTTTCGAAAAACGCTCCTCAAAGGCCGAAGCCCAGAGACCTATCGGGACCAGAAAGCCGCATTCCGGCCTCGCCCCCAGGACGCAGCTTCTTACCTGCCGCCCCTCCAGCTCGATCTGGAAGTTCTTTGCCGACTCCTGGGTCACCCGCCCCCCGAAGTCCAGCTGGTACACCTGGGTGGCCTCATTCCAGAGCGGCTGCTTGTTGGCCATGACGTACACGAAGCCCTGGCTGCCCAGCCGCCCGTCCTCCTTCTCACTGGCTTTCCTGCACTTGAACTCCTCCAGCTCGCTGGCTGCCCTCAAGCTCCTCTTACTCTTCCAGCCCTTCTTGCTGCCTTGGCTCTGGTTCATCAGCTCATCCCCGCTGATGAACAGCTCGGGCTCGCTCTCGGAGCTGTCCTGGAACTCATTTGTCTTATTCAACTTCTTCGACTTGAGCTGGTCTTTCCGACTCTTCACTTTCTTCTTTTCTCTCCCCAAACGGGGGCTGGAGATGAGGGAATTAAAGTCACTCAAAGTCCGAGCCTCCTTCTTCACCTTGCCCTCCGTGATGGCCTCCTCTGCTCGGCTGTCAAGCCGCTTCCGGTTCTTCTTTCCGAATTTCTCTGTTCGCTGGGGGACCGGGCTTTCCGTCAGGGAGAGGACTTCCTGGAAGTTGTCTGCGGTCTCTACCATCACCTCTGTACCCAAGTGGCTTTGGAGGTCCGTGGGTGGGGGGGACACCAGGGGCTTCTCCACCACCAAGTGTGCCTTGGGGGGGAGGGTGCCCTGGGGGTTCTGCACGGGCGGGCACGCGCTGTAGGAATTCCAGGGGTGCAAGGCGATGGGCGGCAGCTGTAAACTGGAGCAGGTGCTGCTTCCCGGGTACATGGGGGGCAGGGGGCAGTAGGAGAGGCTGGCCGGGTAGGCGGGCTGAAGGACCACGGAGGACTCTTGCTGTGCAAACGGTGGCGGGGCCAGGGCCTCCTTCGGGGAGCAGGGCGCCTGCACTCCCGGCAGCGGGGAGGTGGTGTAGCCTCCTGGGTAGGGCGCTCCCATCCCATAGCCTGTCTGGAAAGTGGCAGTAGGGCTGGCGGGAGACTTGGGGGAGACGAAGGGCACTCGGGACACGTCCAGGTGCTGGCTCTGACCCACGATCAGAGGGGGCAGTTTCAGGGGGTTGGGCACTGCCGTCTGTGCTGTCCTTTCCTGAGGAACCCAAACGTCCTCCCCCAGCACGGGGTCCCACTGGTACGGGGGCGGCCGTTTCACGGCCACCGTGGCTTCGCTCAGCGCGGGGTGCCTCAGGGCCTTGTCGGCCTGACAGTGCTGGGCCAGCGCCTCGTCCTCGGTGAAGGCCGAGTTGACATAGTCGGCGCGCTCGCGGGCGCTGTCGGCCGCGCTCAGGAGGCTGTAGGACGACTGCGAGGTCAGCGGGGAGGCGCCAGGCCCCGCGCCGGGCTCCGGCCGCCCCGCCGCGCCCGCGCCCGCGCCGCTGCACTGGCTGCAGGTGTACAGGGCGGGCGGGGGCCGCGCCGGGAACTGCGCCGCGCCCTTGGGCTTGGGCGGGTGCGGCGGCGGCCGCGGGGGCTCGGCCAGCTGCGCCGCCTTGAGCGCCGCCTCGCGGTTGTTCCTGCGCAGCGTGGCGTGGATGAGGCCGGCGTCCGGCCTCTGCCCGGCGCCCCTGCTGGGGCCCAGCGGGCCGGCCAGGTCGGGATAGGGGGGCGGGTCCCCCGGGGGGATGGAGTAACGCGGGACCGTCAGGCGGTTCAGGGTGGCGCTGGTGCAGGGCTGGGGGACCTTCTTCTCGGTGGCCGTGAGCCGCAGGGTGGCCGAGCTGCCGGGCCCGGGGAGCGTGTAGGTGTTCTGGGAGCAGAGCATCCGCGTCCGGGGCCGGCACACCTCCTCCACGTTGCCGCTGCTGTCGAAGGTGGTGATCCGCTCGTAGCCCAGGGGTGGCTGGTAGTGCGCCGCCGTGGGGTACAGGGAGAAGTCACTCTTCTTCAAGCACGTGTCCACCGGGGGCTGCGGGGGCAGCAGCGGGGGCGGCGGCGCGGCCGTGGTGGGGGCTGCGGGGATGGTTCCGGGGTAGGGGGGTGGGGGGTTCACCTTCGCCACCTGGACCTCCTGGGGGGCACTGAACACCACCGCATCCCCCTCGGTGGCCAACTGCGGCACTGGCCGCAGGGCCTTGGCTGGCTTCTGCAAGTGCTCGTGGTCACGGTCTCCATGGTCCACCGCGGTCAGCGTGATGGCCCCCTGGGCTGGCGGCGGCAGGGACAGCTGAGGGGGGTTGGGGAGGATGCGGCCCATCTCCACACCTCCGAAGATCACCTGGCCAGGGCTGGAATAGCGGTTGGCCACTGGGTACTGGGGAGCACTGTCGCCTGCGTGCTCCGCCGCCCCCACGGCTGTGGTCTGATTGGTCAGGACGTCCAGCTGCACATTCTGGTTGGCCAGCAGGGACTGCACCAGCCCGATGCTCTGCGTGGGGGACATAGCTTGAGCCGAGCTGTGGATGGGTGCGATAGGGATGTTGACGGTGCAAGGTGGGTTGTTCTCAGGCACACCAGATGCTCCTGTCACTGCAAGTGAGAAAAATGAACTGCTCACAGAACAATGCCACGAAACTGGGTCAGAATAAGCAAAACACATCTTAACTCATCCAGTCCTTCTGCATAGAAAATGCAAGCCCTACAGAGGACGGTGTGCTTGCTTGGGAAGGTGGGACAGTTCACACAAGTTATAAGGAACAACTCTAATGTTTCTAGAAGGACACACAGGCAATCCTGATGGGTTCTTCCAGGTAGCCTGCGGCGGCCATAAGCTAAGGGCACTGCCAGAGCTTTTCAATAAATACTTTTGAAACTTCTGAACTTGGTACTGTGTACCTGAATGTACCGTAGCAAATAATTGTTTAAAAAGATGCTTTTTACTTAAGCTATTCATAAAATGGGCCACTCTCGTGCAAGAAGACGGCAATGGTTCAGTATGAAACTCCACTGAGAGCTCAATGCCTTCGTCTCTGAGTAGAATTATCCAGGGTTATGGACTGGTGACTGTGGGAAGTGTCAGGCAGCAGATGTGTATCTGAAATGCATACACAAATGGAGTTACTGTAAGTAGAACCATGTGAATGCAGTAGAGAAACCAATAAAAAGACCCCTCCAGCACATCTGCTTGTAAGGGGAGGAGTCATTTCCTAATTCATCGGCTTTTTAGCATCTCGAACAGTACGGAAGGTAAGCCATAGCGAATAACCTCTGAAAATGTATGCTCTGTGTACCAAGTGGGGATTTAACAGTGCACGCATACGTGTGGTGATCTGCAGACCACAAGGCTCAGAGCCACTGCCGGGACTGCCCCTTCTAGAGGGCCCAACAAGCACTGGCAAGCCAGCTCATCTGGGCCTAGGTGCCTCATGGCAACCAGCACCTGAGCAGGAAACAGAATTTAACAGGCTAATTGCGGGAGGCTGGCCGACCTTTCAGCAGAACTGCGGAACGAAGCCAGCTGGCTCATTCAAAGCTACGCCTGTCCTCGGTGCCTGTGACAGGCTGTCCCCTTTCCCCAGGTCCTCCAGTCAGATGTAACTATCTCCTGGCTGCTCGGATCTGGGCCCCGTCTCAAATTTTCTACTCTTCTGTTCAGCTTCCTCGTCTAAATGTTCTCCCCTCTGTATGGACGCTGCTAGCAGGCATCTTTCCCGCTAAAGGAGCATTAGGTGCAAGCCCTGAGGCCAAAGGCGCCCTCCTCTCATGGGGAACCACAGCCGAGCATTCCAGAGAGCTCTATCAGTCACCTGGGAGGAGAGAGCGCGACACGGAGAAAGTGTAAGAGATACTTCTAGATCCAAGGCTGTGAACCAGCAGAACATGGGCTATAAGCTCGAGTGCATGCAGCTTCCCCAAACTGCAGATTAATGCAGCTGCAAGACCTTCGTGGGCCCAGAACCCATCTGCTCCACCTGAGAGGAGAGGCGGGCCGTCAGAGGAGGGGCCGCTGCCGGAAAGCACGGGGATTTTCCAGCCAAGATCCTGGGCTGAGAGAAGAGAAGCGACGTCCCCTCGTTCAGAGCCTGAGTTGCATGAGTGTCCTCCCACCCCTGCGTGCGGGAACAATCCACACTGGAGAAGTCAGTGGCCCAGTGGAGGTCCCTTTGGCTCAGAAACCAGAGACTTTCAGAACCCTGCTTGGTTGTAAGTAGAGGGATCTCTGTGTTTACAAAACTGCAGGTGGATTTTTTTTTTTTTTTTTTTGGGAAAAGTCAGACTAATCAGAAATCATTCTAATCTATTCATCAAGTCAGGATCCCCTGACTAGAAAGCACTTTAAGACGCTATAGATATTTCAACCTTCGTAAACTAGGATCTTAACACCTTGTACCGGATTTTACCTTTAACTCGGACCAGGCTTCTGTGCACAGAGACTCACCCTGGCGATGGGGCAGGTTTGAGAAACTGAGCTTTGGGGACACAGGGTCACGTGAGCGACACCACTCTCTGAGCAGGGATCGACAGGATGGGGGCTGGCCTGGGGCCACTGAGACTGGATTTCGGTTCCAAGTTTTGAGTCCTGACTGGTCCCATTAACGTCTCTTTATCCAGCCCATGGTGGGAGGATGGCAGAAGAGCTCTGTGAAGGGCAGCGTCACAGCCACCTCCAGCATCCTTGCTCTGGTAGCTTCCCGCCTTCCCAGACCAGTGCCAGCGTGTGACCTTTCTCCCGTGACACCTCACACACCGTCCCACCTTACTGAGGCACCAAACCTTTGCTAAACGAGGCAGCAGGCACACGGGGACACGCTGGAATCCTCGGCTGCTTACCCTCTGTGCCCCATCACGACCCACCAGGAGAGGCCTGGGGCTTGTGACCAATGAGCGGATATTCGATAACACACCTGGTAGGTCATCTTCATCTTCACTGAAGACGTTCGGGTTGAAGACAGGTAAGTTCACAGAGTCCATGGAAATCTTCCGAACCTCCGGGAGATAGATGGTCATCTGCCTCGGCTGGAGATGCAGGAGGCTGGTTTTATAGATTACTGCCGGGGGAGGAGGACAGCCGGTTAATAAAGGCCTGGCAGAGGCCAGCGGAGTTGCTCGCAGGAAGAGAACCAGGGCCGCGGTGTCCCTGCTGTCGAGAGACAGAGGCCTGCAGCCGCGCCACGTCTCTCCCTGGCACATGAGCCGCCCGGCCACGGACACAGCGTGGGCTCTAGGCCTGACCCAGCCACTGTGCACCGGTTTGTCTATAGAACCACACATTCCCAACGTTAGAAACTTAAATTCTCTCTGGAATTGGCTGGGTATGATACGTATTACTTATAACAAAGCCTCATCTGCAGTCAGAAGGATAATTTAATAAAAACAGTTGAGTTCCCGTCGTGGTGCAGTGGTTAACAAATCCGACTAGGAACCATGAGGTTGCGGGTTCGGTCTCTGCCCTTGCTCAGTGGGTTAACGATCCGACGTTGCCGTGAGCTGTGGTGTAGGTTGCAGACTCAGCTTGGATCCCGAGTTGCTGTGGCTGTGGTGTAGGCTGGTGGCTACAGCTCCGATTCGACCCTAGCCTGGGAACCGCCATATGCCGCGGTAGCAGCCCAAGAAATAGCAAAAAGACAAAAAACAAACAAACAAAAAAAAAACAGTTGAGCATCTCGGGCAGCAAGGAGTACTAGAAGGCAACCATGAGATTAGAGGCAACACGAATCAGGCAGGAATCAAATGCTTTTTATTCAGGACTGAATTCTTGTCTTAATGACTTCTGATTTCAGTGTCCTGATCAGGACAGAGATGTATAGGGAACTTCCGATGGCTTCTTTAAACGCTAAGGTTTGACTAATGTGGACATTTAAGAGAAGGCCTAGATTGCAACTAAAGTGTTTAGAGATAAAATAAGTTTAAAACAATGAGTCTAAATTCACTTTTCACCTTAGGTTAAAATCAGGTGATGAAACTGCGCCATTAACTTTTTTGGTTCAATAGTTTTTTCTATGAGCTGTGTGGCTGGAGCGTCTTCACGGCCTGATAGCTGCTGACTGGCCAGCACCCCCGGGGCACAGCTCGCTTCCTTTGAAGCACCTCTGCAAGGCTGGGGCCTGGACTGGTATGGGCGAGGCGACTTGAACAACCCAGTGGTCGTTACAGGTCTTTTGTGTGTCTTCGTCTCCCTCGCCCAGGAGAAAATAGGGATTTCGGCCTAAAACCTCTCCATGATTCCATATTAATTCATTAAAATGCAATTCTTTGTCATTCAGATTGCCAAAGGAAAGTAAAATTAAAAATCTCAGGAGGGATTAGTTGCCTCCAGGGGAAAAAACAAACTAGGCGGCTGAAGGTGAGGATGAGAGTTTAACTGGATATTCCTTTAAATGTTTTGAATTTATTCCTTTTTTGCTTTTTTTAGGGCCATACCCTTGGCATACGGAAGTTCCCAGGCTAGGGGTTGAAATGGAGCTACAGCTGCTGGCCTACACCACAGCTACAGCAACTGGGGATCTGAGCCATGTCTTCGACCTACACTACAGCTCACGACAACACCAGATCCTTAACCCACTGAGCGAGGCCAGGGATCAAACCCACAACCTCATGGTTCCTAGTTTGATTCGCTTCTGCTGCGCCACGATGGGAACTCCAAATTTATTCTGTGTTTTTAAGAAGCATAAAAAATTAAAAATTTCAGGAGTTCCCATCGTGGCGCAGTGGTTAACGAATCCGACTAGGAACCGTGAGGTTGCGGGTTCAATCTCTGGCCTTGCTCAGTGGGTTAAGGATCCGGCACTGCCATGAGCTGTAGTGTAGGTTGCAGACGCGGCTCGGATCCCGCATTGCTGTGGCTCTGGCGTAGGCTGGTGGCTACAGCTCTGATTCGACCCCTAGCCTGGGAACCTCCATATGCCACAAGAGCGGCCCAAGAAATGGCAAAAAGACAAAAAGAAAAAAATTTCATAGGCCAGATCATTCTGATAGCAAGAAACAAATTATCTAATTATCCATTATGAATTATCCAACAGCACTCACCCTTTAAAAAAGTAACCCAGGCCAGGCTGTACAGCCCTCTTACATGCCATCCAAACTGGCGAACAGCCTGGGTGACGGATACATGTCTTTTACGGACTGCGTGGTGTTGAGTCTAACTCAACAAGGGAATTCAGGAATGTTTTAGGAACTTTGTCATCTGTGTAACCTGGGGCATATCATGTTAATTTTCTTCCTCTGGAAAATGCGCAGAACAGCACAGCACCCCCCGCCCCCAAGACTTCTGCATGAGCACCCACTTTCTGAATCCACTGAAGTGTCAAAGATTATTTAATAGGGTGACCATACGTAACACACCTTCTAAAATCCCAAAGTTAATTTCTTCTCTCCAGGAGAATCATGTGGGAAATTCTCTCAGCTGGACAGTGATATAGCCAAAACGCTCCTTCTAAAAAGGTCAGTGATTGGGACAGTGACTGCTCTGCAGTCAGACGAAGGCTACTGTTCTGAGTGCTCAGTTTTTCACTCACAGGCACTTGAGGCCTCCCATCCTGAGGTCCTGCCGCCTGACTTAGGGGCCTCCTCAACACCCCAGAAATGAGGGCAGATCTAGTAGCTAAGCTCTCACTTCTGCTCTTAGTGTTTATTGTGGGCAGCTGGCTAGGTCCTCAGCTCACCGACGTGGGGTGACTGCAAGGCTCACACAGTGGTACCAGAATCCCTGCCGAGTTACCGAAGAACAGGCTTTTGTGGTCTTCAGAAGGTTTCCAGGTTGTGGAAAATATTCTAAGAGATTTCTCTGCACTGTGTACAGGGATAGTCTACTCTCTATTTCCTAAGTCAGTTTTATGTTTTACTTTTATTCCTCCTTTTAGCTGAGAAACCTCAAAATGAAAACTCCACCCACCTGCAGCACTACTGAATGCGTCTCCCAAGATGCATACACAGCAGCACATCTTTTTAACATCTACTTTGCAAGAATTATTTATTTTAAAGGATCTGCGTCTGAGACAGCTCTAAGAGGCAGCATCAGAATTTAAAAAAAAATAAAAAAAAACCAAACCATTTTCAGTAGGTTACACAGAGCACATTCAAGATGGGCCACCAGCATGGGCTGGCTAAGCCGGTCGCCCGAGAGACATGTGCGTGTTAAACCATCGGCAGCCCCACAAGGTGGGGGAACAACACCCCCTTAGCTCACACAGGGATGTGCCATCAGGATGAAGCCACTTTGAAAAGGACCTTCTGTCATTTCCCTCCTTCACTGTCCCTGAGTAAACAGGACAAGTCAGTGCTACTCCTCTGATGGTTCAGAAAAGGATGCGTGTTCTGGGTTCTCGCCCAGCTCTGAACTCCCTCGGTTCCATTTTCCTCGACGTCTCAAGCTTCCGACAGACAGGATATTTATCTGGTACTTAGAGATGAACTCTATAAAGATTTACAACTAAGAACTGTACTAACAGTTAGCCAATTTGTTCTTTTTATCTTTTTGGCTACTCCAGCAGCACTGGGAGTTCCCAGTCCAGGGACTGAACCCCTGCCACAGCAGCAACCCAAGCCATGGTAGTGACAACACGGGGTCTTCAAATGGCTGAGCCACCAGGGAACTCCTATTCTTATAGCCTCTGTTGCTCTTTCCTCGACTTTCTTCAGAAGTTTCTTTTGCCTCAACAACCTAAAGATACTGGTACCAAAATCTGCCCACAGTGAAAGACCAGAAGTCAAAATAACCACAAAACTACCAGAGCTTTTGGCTATTTGTGTCATTTTTATAAGTCAGGCTTATAGAAAAAAAAGAAATAAAAGCACCACTGGCAAAAAAGGCAACCTGAGCAATAACCTTAGTTTTTACAAAATCAAGGTGGCTGGAAATAAAAGTTTGGAGTTAAAATACAAACTAATCTTTTAGATTAGTTCATTTTCTACTTTGGGCCACTGGCCCTGAAATTGAGTCTGAGTTCTGACCGGCAGGAGAGCAGAGGACAGGATGCAGGGCTTACCTGCACCGAGGTTGGTTGGCAGGAAAGCAGCCAAGCCCACAATCTTAAATTTGGTTCCCCAGATATTAGACGTGACCTGAGCAAGATAGTTGTGCTGTAGGGGGGAAGAAAAGCAAGAAAAATCACCATCTAGTTTCCTGTTTTCTGTCAATCGCTTAAGCAGTAAGAACGTTAACACTTTTTGCTTAAAAGGTTACTGACGGGCACTGACAGAATAGTCATTCTCTTGGTCATTCTACCACTTACATGTGGACTGTAAAAAACAAAGCAAATGAACAAACATAAAACAGAAACAGACTCACAGAGAACAAACAGATCTACCATGGTGATCACTGCGAAATGCAGAAATACCCAAGCACTAGTTGTACACCGGCAATTAACACAGTGGTGTATGTAGGTCAGTTAAACATGCACAGAGACTCAGAGAGCTTAGAACCTAAGGAGGGTAAGACTGGGGATTGTTTGCACACAGGCAGTCACGCAGAAAGGATGGAAGGTGCTTTGGGATGGCCGTGGCTGAGCCGCCGGAAGACTTCCCGGGGGAGGTGAGGTTACCCCCAGGGGCATGAAGGCAGAGACAAGGGGCAGGAGACAGAGGGTGGGCCTGCCGACCCAGTGACCCAGGCAGAACCAGGCACACCGGTGGGAAGGGGCAGTCAACGATGAGGCCCCCAGGGCTGAGGGGGACCGGGAGGGAGACCAGGGCTTGGCTCCCCGGGACACTGGGCATCAGAAGGCTCAGGAGTGGCGGAGGGAGCCGAGGTGGACACGCGGCTGTGCCGCCACCGGAGCTGCCAGGGGAGGCGGCCACGGGAGGGCCGGGGTGAGAGGGAGGTGGTGGCGGGGGGGCCGAGGGGGCAGCCAGGGCTCCAGAGCCCGGGGGGTCTGGAGGGAGGGCTCAGACCCTACCTGAGTGATGTCTTCAAAAGGAAACTCCCTCCGCGTCAGGCTGGGCGAGCCGATGGATGCCTTGCGCATCGGCAGGCGCGGGGAGCGTGACAGCTCCTGAGCGGCCCGCGACAGCTTGGGGGACTTGCGGGCCTCGATGTTGATCCTGCGGAGACAAGCCCCGGGGCTCAGGCAGCTGCGCCAGCTCCTGGGCCCTCCTCACTTTCTGGCAGCCGCTGTGGAGGTCACGCTCTCAGCGGGCCAGGGCCTTAATTTTATCAAGACCCTCCCGCCTGCTTCCGCCCCATGCACATGAGGAAAGAAGGGCAGACATGTGTATTAGATGGTATATACTTAAAACACAGCGTTAAATCAAGTGATTCCTCTGTAAGGAACCCTCTGAGAATTAATTTTCATTTCCTACTGACTGTCAGTGTGATGAGAAATGCCTTCTGCCAGGGGCTTTTACAAAATTGGTCCTGGGGGAAAAGGCTGGTGAGAATTATTTCTTATCATGAAGCAACAATGATTTTACAATTTCTTTTTTTTTTTAAGGACCGCATCTGAGGCATATGGAGGTTCCCAGGCTAGGGGTCCAATCCGAGCTACAGCTGCTGGCCTACACCACAGCCACAGCAACACAGGATCTGAGCCTTGTCTGTGACCTACACCACAGCTCACAGCAATGCCAGATCCTCAACCCACTGAGCAAGGCCAGGGATCGAACCCGCAACCTCATGAATTTTAATCAGGTTCATTACCACTGAGCCACAGTGGGCAACTCCATGATTTTATAATTTCTAATGCAATATTTGGATTTCAACAGACTTACCTAGCATTTCACCGCCTGTAATGTGTAAATTACATCAGTGGGTCTAAAGTTTTTCTGCTGCCTTTTGACCCTAAGTTATATCTCTGGTCCTTAGTTCCTTTGTTAATGACATGGGGACACATGCTGTTTAATGTCAACCTACCCCAAAGAGAGTATTATAAAAACGCATAAGGTCAGGCTGATGGCATTCTAGGAGAGAAAAGCAGTGTCACATATACTGCTTGAGATCCTGGGGCTGAGGGGGACAGAGTTAGTTAGAGCTCTACTGGTGGGCCACCGGCCTGGCTGCTGTGTGTAGGGATTCAACGCGGGGAAAGACGGAAGGAAGGAGGGCCAGCTCTGGGGATGCGACAGCAGGGACATTTAAGAGGGTATTTACAGGTGAAGGATCTGGTTGCTCATTTGTTCCACATCCTGTCTACTTCAGTGATGGGAGAAGCTGAAACACTGCCAAGTGTAGCAAAGTCCATAATTTTATTTGCAGTCTTACCAAGCTTAGCATGACAATGAGAAATCATCAATTGCTGGAGCAAATGGATTGGAAAAGATTAAGATTTCTCTCTAATTCACATAAACACAAACATTAACCTGAGGTCTAAGTGTGAAAGCTAAAACTTGATAAAGCATCTAGAAGAAAGCAGAAGAATGTCTTTGTGACCTTAGGGTAGACAAAGATTTCCTAAACAAGACATAAAAAGCACTCATCCTAAAAGAAGACATTCAGATATTAGGCTATATGGCAATCGATATATCTGCCACAGGACTCACGGTCAGAATACATAAAGAAGCTTACATCCCAGAGAAAAACAGCTCCATGAAAAATGGGCAAGACACTCACAGAAGATATCCAAATGGCCACCAAACATTCAAAGATCTGCTTAGCATCATCAATCACGGGAGATATTAGGACTAACCTACAATAAGATGCTACTACCCACCCACGGAATGGATAAGATTATTTTTTTAAATGACCACACAACTGTAGGTGAGAATGGAAGCAGTGAGAATTCACACACTGCTGGTGGGAATTCTGGAATACTGTCTGGGAGTTTCCAATGAAGTTAAATATATGTCTACCCCAAGGCCCTGCAACTCCCCTCCTAGGTATAAAGCTGGGATAAACAAGTGCAAATGGATACAGAAAGTCTTACGTAAGACTGTCTGCAGTGGCTTTAGTCCTGAGAACCCCAAACTGGAAACTACCAAATATCTATCAACCTGTACGTGGAATAAACACATCACAGTATACTCATTACAAGGGAATTTTATAGAGCAAAAAAGAAAAACAAACTACTGATAAACACAACATGCATGAACCAAAATCATTATGTTGAGCAAAAAAAGTTATATTAAAAAAAAAAAAAAGTACAGGAGTTCCTGCTGTGCTGCAGCATGTTAATGAACTGGCATTGTCCCCTCAGGAGCGAGGATTTGATCCCTGGCTCAGGAACTTCCATGTGCCGTGGGTGTGGCCAAAAAAAAAGAAAGAAAAAAGAGAGAGAGTCCATGTTCTTTGATGACATTTATAAAGTTCAAAAAGAAGTAAAATGAAGCTCAGGGATAGAAGTTGGAACAGTGATTACTCTAGGGAGTGGTTTGGAGCAGGAAGGGCCGAGGGCGTTGACAGAGTGACAGAAATGTCTCCTTCAGCCGGGTGGTGAGTACACTGGAGCGTCACCTGCACACTGAGTTATGTGTCTCCGATCTGGGCAGGCACAGACCTGTCTGTGAATCACACCTTAGCTTTGCACAGGCAGCATCACAGAAGTTTAGAGCTGGTGGGATCTTAGAGAAGACCTGGTCCACCTTTAACTTGCTCAGAGAAAGAAACTGGCACTGGGTCAGGGGGCCAGGATAGGAGATGGGGGCTTCTTATCCACAGCACTGCAGGCCCTTTCTTCTACTTTTGGCTTTTTGCCATTCTTTGTGACAAACTTTAGGATCTTTTTTTTTTTAGTTTACTGTTTTTTCCCTTTTATGGTATTATAAACATTTAATTTGGCATTCTCATCAACACATTACATACACTAAGAAGCTCCCTGCCTGTGGCCACCCCATGCCACCTGCCGCCCATGCTAAGGCCTGGAAGGTCTGTGGGGTTAGCAGACTTCCTCCTGGATGTCTTTTTCTATCCCAGTGGAAGGATGGAGAAAGCTGTGATTACTGCAAGCAGATCTTCCAGATGAAAGCGGGGAGACCCACTGGCTGTGCTCTTCAGTGGGTTTCAATGGAATTCTGCTGCAGACACAACACAGGCAGACACACCTCCAGGGACACAAGAAAGGGAGCACTCCCCTAAGGACTGAGATTACCTTGGGAGTTTGGGTGATTTGCTAGCCCGGGAGATTTTGGGAGACTTCTTGGCGGCCCAGTCGTCACTCAGTTCGATGTCACTGGAGTCTGAGCAGTTGCAGCTGTCAATCATGGTAGAAATCAAGCTGTTCCCATAGATTTCATCTGGTGAGACACCAACCAGCAAAATTCAGGGGACTGATATCAACCAGACCCTAACAACAGTTGTTACTAGAAACTGGAGGACAGGCTGACCCCACGGGCCACCGTTTCAAGTCTAGAGGTTGAAACAGAAAGGGGCATGACACGGTTTTCCTTGCACATTTTTATGCTATTACACTTTCCAAGGAAAAGCAGGCGATGGCTTCTGCTGCTATCAGAATGGGCATGGATTTTCATGCCTCTGGAATGTACAGAACAGTCTAGCCCTGCTTACCGGGCCAACATGGCATGTGCTGCCCCTCACGACACACCAGGCATTCAGCTGGGTCCACAAGGGCTTGCAGCAGCCCCGGAACCCACCAAGCAAGGGCCTTGCTGACTCAGGGAACCCCCCACCCCCACCCCAAAGACCTGCCTCTGACCTGGGACCCGGGAAGACCCCTACAGGTTCCAGGCCTGCTCTGGACTCAGACTGTGTTGGGTCTGCTTCCAGGACTTTCAGAAGTTTATGTCTGGATGCCAGGCAGTCTTGGAAGTGCCACAGGGTTGCCTGTGGGGCTTGGCTCTTCCACCTGGTGGACCTGCTGGCTCTCCTTAAGCAGCAGCAGGAAGAAGACCCGTGCAGCAGGACACTGTGTGGTGGCTGCGGGCTCTGCGCAGGGGGTCACTCTGGGGCCAGGTGGTTGTCAGGAGAAGGGCAAGGCCCCAAGACAGGTGGTGACGTGCAGAGTGGGCCATCTCAGACCCGCAGAGTAGATGCTGTCCACGTCTGACCTCCTCCCCTGGATCCCTCCTCCTCTGCCGCCTGCCTCCCCCCCCCCATGGGAAGCGCCCCATCCTTCAGAACCACCTGGTTTTGCTGACTGAAGCCTCACCCCTCCAGGCTGCCAGGTAATGAAAAAGCTGAAGGAAATAATTTATATCATATGAGTGATTTGATCATTCAAAAGGGCCATTTCCACTTGAAGGGAAATGTGTGTTACTTCAAACCAGTGTCACTGTTTCTGGGCATACGAAGGTGACATCTGTGAATAGGGCCCTCTCTGAGGCCGAGGGAGGCCGAGCGGAACAACCTGGCACCTTCTCTGGAGGGAGGCTGCCGACCGGCCACGTGGCCCCCTCAGCCCCAAACCGCTTCCCGAGTCACGAGGCACTGCTCGGGCGTCCAGCAGACCAGAGGGGCGGGCATCTGAGTCCCATCGCGGGCTTTGTAATTAAATAACTCTAAATTCTTCCTGGGACAAAGGAACTTTGGCCATGATTCACACATTTGAGTCCACAGCATGCTTCTGCGTGTTGGTGAGCACAGCGCTGGTCCAGCACGACCGGGCCAGAGCTCCTGAGGAAGTCCATGCGACACTGACCTCGCCAAGGCCAGGGATGTGCTGCTGCTGCCCTACGCCACGCCACTGCTATCGTCACTAATGCCTTAGTCTGTTCGGGCTGCTGTGACAAAATGCCATCTACCAGGTGTCTTACAGGTGACGCAAATTAACGTCCTGCTGTTTCAGAGGCTGGAAGTACAAGATCAGGTGCCAGCATGGCTGGGTTCCAGTCACGTCCTCTTCAGGGTTGTTAACAGCTGACTTCTTGCTGCACCTCGCACAGCAGAAGGGGCACCCTCTTTTTATAGACCACTATAATCTCATGTTTGCAAAGGCCCTGCCCTCGTGACCTCATCCCCTCCCAAAGGCCCCATCTTCTAATAGCATCTCATCGGGCATCAGAATTTCAGCATAAGAATTTTTTTTGGGGGGGGGGCACAAACATTCATAACTACTTTATTGTCTCTCTCCCCAACCAGTGTATAATTTTGCTATAAAAAATTACTGAAAAATAAAAGAGGCATTAGACTCAACAACATGCTACTAAACAACCAATGGATCACTGAAGAAATCAAAGAGGAAATTAAAAAATACCTAGCAGCAAATGACAACGAAGATAACGACACTCCAAAACCTATGGGATGCAGCAAAAGCCATTCTAAGAGGAAAGTTTATAGCAATACAAGCCCACCTCAGGAAACAAGAAAAAGCCCAAATAAACAAGCTAACTTTACATCTAAAGCCGCTTGAGAGAGAAGAACAGACAAGACCTAAAGTTAGCAGAAGGAAAGAAATCATAAAGGTCAGAGCAGAAATCAATGAAACAGAAACAAAGAAAACCATAGAAAAGATCAATGAAACCAAAAGCTGGTTCTTTGAAAAGATCAACAAAATTGATAAACCCCTAGCCAGACTTATCAAGCAAAAAAGAGAGAGGACTCTAATCAGTAAAATTAGAGATGAAAAAGGAGACGTAACAACAGTAATACAAAGGATCCTAAGAGACTACTATATGCAACTATCTGCCAATAAAATGGAAAACCTAGAAGAAATGGACAAATTCTTAGAAAAGTACAATCTTCCAAGACTAAACCAAGATGAAATAGAAAAGACGAATGGACCCATCACAAGAACTGAAATTGAAACTGTGATTAAAAAACTTCCAACAAACAAAAGTCCAGGACCAGATGGCTTCACAGGCAAATTCTATCAAACATTTAGAGAAGCGCCAACACCTCTCCTTCTGAAACTATTGCAAAAAATGGCAGAGGAAGGGATACTCCCAAACTCATTCTATGAGGCCACCGTCACCCTGGCACCAAAACCAGACAAAGACTCCACACAAAAAGGAAACTACAGGCCAATATCACTGATGAACATCGATGCAAAAATCCTCAACAGAATACTAGCAAACCGCATCCAACAATACAGTGAAAGGATTGGGCATCATCATCAAGTGGGATTTATCCCAGGGATGCAAGGGTTCTTCAATATCCGCAAATCCATCAGTGTGATACACCACATTAACAAACCGAAGAATAAGAACCATGTGATCCTCTCAGCAGATGCGGAAAAAGCCTTTGACAAAATCCAACACCCATTTCTGATAAAAACCCTTCAGAAAGTGGGCATAACGGGAACCTACCTCAACATGATAAAGGCCATATATGACAAACCCACAGCGAACATCATTCTCAATGGTGAAAAGCTGAAAGAATTCCCGCTGAGATCAGGACCAAGACAAGGATGTCCGCTCTCGCCACTACTCTTCAATATAGTTCTGGAAGTCCTAGCCACAGCAATCAGAGACATAAAAGAAATAAAAGGAATCCAAATTGGAAAGGAAGAAGTAAAACTATCGCTATTTGCAGATGACATGATACTACACCTAGAGAATCCTAAAGACTCTACCAGAAAACTGTTAGAGCTTATCCACGAATTTGGCAAAGTTGCAGGATACAAAATCAATACACAGAAATCGATAGCGTCTCTATAGACGAACAATGAAAAAGCAGAAAAGGAAATTAGGGAAGCAATCCCGTTTACCATCACATCCAAAAGAATAAAATACCTAGGAGTGCACCTACCTAAAGAAACAAAAGACCTGTACTCTGAAAACTACAAGCCACTGATGGAAGAAATCAAAGATGACACAAATAGATGGAAAGATATACCACGCTCGTGGATTGGAAGAGTTAAATATTATCAAAATGACTAAACTACCCAAGGCAATCTACAGATTCAACGCAATCCCTATCAAATTACCAAGGACATTTTTCACAGAACTTGAACAAAATATCTTAAAGTTTGTTTGGAAGTACAAAAGACCCAGAATAGCCAAAGACATCCTGAAAAAGAAAAATGGAGCTGGAGGAATCAGGCCCCTGGACTTCAGACCATGCTACAAAGCAACAGTCGTCAAAACTGCATGGTACTGGCACAAAGACAGACATATAGATCAGTGGAACAGGATAGAAAGCCCAGAATTAAACCCATGCACCTACAGCCAACTGATCTATGACAAAGGAAGCAAGACTATACAATGGAGAAAGGACAGCTTGTTCAATAAGTGGTGCTGGGAACACTGGACAGCCACATGGCAAAGAATGAAATGAGAACACTCCCTCACACCATACACAAAAATAAACCCGAAATGGATTAAAGACCTAGATACAAGACCAGACACTATCAAACTCCTAGAGGAAAACATAGGCCAAACACTCTCTGACATAAACGACAGCAACATCTTCTCAGATCCACCTATCAGAGTATTGACAATAAAAAGAAAAATAAACAAATGGGACCTACTCAAACTTCAGAGTTTCTGCCCAGCAAAGGAAACCCTAAACAACACAAAAAGACAACCCACAGAATGGGAGAAACTCTTTGCAAGTGAATCCATCGACTGACAAGGGATTCACCTCCAAACTTTATAAACAACTTCTGCAGCTCCATACCAAAAAAAACAAACAACCCCATCCAAAAATGGGCAGAAGATTTAAACAGACAGTTCTCCAAAGAAGACATACAGATGGCCGAGAAACACATGAAAAGATGTTCAGTGTCACTCATTATTAGAGAAATGCAAATCAAAACCACGATGAGGTACCACCTTACACCAGCCAGAAGGGCCATCATCCAAAAGTCTACAAACAGTAAGTGCTGGACAGAGTGTGGAGAAAAAGGAACCCTCGTACACTGTTGGTGGGACTGTGAATTGGTGCAACCACTCTGGAAAGCAGTATGGAGATTCCTCAGAAAACTAAACATGGAACTCCCATTTGATCCAGCAGTCCCACTCCTGGGCATCTATTCAGAGGAAACCATGACTCGCAAAGACACATGCACTCCAGTGTTCACTGCAGCACTATTTGCAATAGCCCAGACGTGGAAACAACCTCAATGTCCATCGACAGAGGAGTGGATCCAGAAGATGTGGTACATATACACAATGGAATAGTACTCAGCCATTAAAAAGAACGAAATACCAGCATTTTTAGCAACATGGGTGGACCTAGGAACTATCATGCTAAGTGAAGTCAGCCATACAATGAGACAGCAACATCAAATGCTTTCACTGACATGTGGAATCTGAAAAAAGGACAGAGTGAACTTCTTTGCAGAACAGATGCTGACTCTCAGACACTGAAAAATTATGGTCTCCGGAGGAGACAGTTTGGGGGGTGAGGGGATGTGCTTGGGCTGTGGGATGGAAATCCTGTGAAATCAGATTGTTATGATCATTATACAACTATAGATGTGATAAATTCATTTGAGTAATAAAAAAATGAAAAAATATAAAAAAGGAAAAAAAAGAGGCATTAGAA
This sequence comes from Sus scrofa, assembly GCF_054392235.1. Lineage (NCBI taxonomy): Eukaryota > Metazoa > Chordata > Mammalia > Artiodactyla > Suidae > Sus > Sus scrofa. The sequence continues at coordinate 8,702,698 of NC_139383.1, forward strand.
AGGACATAATGAAACATGAGCAATGAAAAACAATTAAAAAGACTACTGTGAAATATATCTCAAAACATCTAAGATATGTACAGATTTACAGAAATCCTGAGTGAACAGCTGATTTGATTTATTTCGTAGGTTGTATCTGAACACTTGCCTTCTAAGTACGTCGTTCAGAGTGTTACACACTGTTCTGTGTGCTGGTTTGTCTCACTTGACACTGCACTTTTTCTTTTGCTGAAATGTCTTCCTTCACGGAGGGAGAGGTTGGTTTCTAAATACAAGGTGCACTGTGTGGCTGAGCTTTGTTTTACGTTGGGCAAGCCCGACACTGTCATTTGTGTTCTTGGCATGTTGTCACGTGTTCATTCTGAGATGCTGCAAAGGTCTATGAGAAATGGGGTTGAACTCTGCGCCCCTGAGGCCCTCGGCCTCCTCCAGGGCAGTGTGTTTCAAAATAAGAAGCCAGCCCTCGGGGCCAATCATCGTCATCTGTCAGCCCCAAAACGCCATCAGCAACGTGGCTAACTGGAAGAGATCCTAGTGCGTTTCAACCAGCTGAAACCAAACTGTCAACTGTCTATTTCATCTCTCACAGCAAAAGTCTCCATGGTAAGAAGCTTAGGGCAAAAATATCGCACATGGGCTTCGAAGACAGAAATCCGTTCTCTCTGTTTGGGAGGCTGGAGGTCCAAGACCAAGGGGCCGGCAGGGTCAGGGTCAGATGAGAGGCCCTGCTGTCCTGCAGACGGCCGCCTTCTCGCGGTGTCCTCTCCGGCCTCCCGCAGCGTGTGGGGGCGGGGGCGGGAGACAGAGCGCGCACGTGAGCCTTCTCCTCTTCTTACGAGGCCAGCAGTCCTGCGGGATTGGGACCCCATCCTCGCAGCCTTGCCGAACCTCAATCACCTCCTAAAAGCCCATCTCCGAGTCCCATCCAGCGCACCCCACCTCGGCTCAGGCCAGTCCCCACGCAAAAGACCCCATCCCATCCCAACTGCCCCCAAAGTCCGATGAGCTCATGCCAGCATCAGCACACTCATCTCAAGTCCAGCGTCTCACGTAACATCACCTAAACTGCACATGGGTGAAATGCGACATTCCTTTCCAGCTGGGAACCAGTGAAACCAGACAAGCATGTGCTTCTAAAATACAGCTGTGGGACAGGCGTGGGGTAGGAATCCCCATCCCATTCCTTCCAGAGAGAAGGAAAAGGGAAGAAGGCAAGGTGACGGGCCCTTAGCAAGCCCAAAGCCCGGTAAGGGGTATGCGGTAGGTCTTCAGGCTCGAGACGAATCCCCTTCGGTTCAGTACTCTGTCCTCCAGTGCCACCTCCGTGGGTCTGCTGGGCTGTGGCAGTGGCTCGATGACCTCTCAACCGCTGTGGGGGTCATCTTCCCTCACGAAGAACAGCGTGTGTTCATTCCCGCAAGTGGCATCCTGTCAAATCCAAGCAGCCCGACCGCTTTGCTGCAGCTTGGCGCGCCTCCGAGCTCTGGGTCCTCTGCGCCTCCCCACCCTCCTTCACGCGTCCTCTCCTTCCGCCTCTCACCATAAAGCAGCAGCAGGAACCGAGCTGCTCCCTCAAAACCACGTGGGAGTCTCCTGGAGCAAGCATCCAGCGTGGCTGGCTTGCCAGTTTTATCCTCCACACAACACTGGGAACGAACAGGTCAGCCAAGTTCGTTGCCACTTCATAACAAGGTCACTCTCCTCATTTCTGCCCAAGGCGCTGCTAGAAATGGCCCCACTTCCTCCCGTGTGTCTAATGTGCACCTCAGAACTCCTGTCTCCCCCCGGACCCAGGGCCAAAGCCGCTCCCTCATCTGTAGGTGTCTGTTAGAGTGGCACCCCACTTCTCAGAAGTAAAATCTGTACCAGTGAGAGTGTACCAGAGGAACACACACACGCACAGAAGGAAAGACAGAGGGTGCGGACTGGCTTGGGCAGCACTGGGGGCTGAGAAGGCCCAAATGCAGGGTGTCTTTGTGTCCCGGGCCTGCAGACGCACAGCTCCTTGCCCTGTGCTCGCACGGGCTTTCCCTGGTGTGTGTACGTGTGGGGAGCCCGCTCTCCTCGTTTTCTTCCACGGCCAGCGATCCTGTGGATTAGGCCCCACCCTCGGGACAGTGTTAATCACCCTCCAAAGGCCCTACCGCCAAATACAGTAACACTGGGGTAGGGCTTTAATAGGTGAAATTTCAGGGGAAACAATTCAGTCTATAGCAAGCTCTAAGGATTCCTTTCAAAAACTGGTGGGTTTTTGCTAAAAAAAGTTATTGGGACTTACACTATTATAAAAACACTCATTCGTAAATCTTTTTTAAATTTTATTTTGGCTGTGCCTGTGGTATGCAGAGTTCGCAGGCCAGGGATGGAACCTGTGCCACAGCAGGAACCAGAGCCATAGCAATGACAATGCCAGGTCTTTAACCCACTGAGCCACCAGGGAACTCCCACACTGGTAATTTTTATGAACATATTTAAGTTGTTTGGAGAATATCTATAACAGTGGATCACAAACTTCAGAACATAACAATTACCTGGGCACCAGCTACATTGCAGGTTTCCAGGCCTGGCCCTGACCTGCTGAATTAATCTAAGGGGTAGGCCTAGCAAACCGTATTTATTTATTTATTTATTTTTGCTTTTTAGGGCCACACCCACGACATAGGGAGGTTCCCAGGCTAGGGGTCCAATTGGAGCTACAGCTGCCAGCCTACACCACAGCCACAGCAATGCAGGATCCAAGCCGCATCTGCGACCTACACTACAGCTCATGGCAATACTGGATCCTTAACCCACTGAACGAGGCCAGGGATTGAACCAGCAACCCCATGGTTCCTAGTCAGATTTGTTTCTGCTGCACTACAATGGGAACTCCAAACCCTAGTGAAATACCCATCCCAGGTGACCTGCAAGAAGGAGGCCCAGGGAGCACATCTGGGAAACCATGAGCTGGAGGCTTGAAAGAGTTAACCTGCTTCTCACGATGAGAATTCCTGGCTTCAAGTCAGGGACCTTGTCCTCTCTGCACCTGCTACATTCACCATTCAGGTGGCAATGAGTCATATTCTGCCCGAGACATATCTTCTATTTTTGTCTTAATGAACTTAAATCTTGACTTCTTAAATAAACTTTTCAAGTGTTGTCTTGCTGTTCAAATGGGTCATGAACTCCTTGAAAGCAGACACCCGGGCGTGAGTCCACAGCTGCAGGAGACTCAAGGACCACGTACAGCAGGCGCCAAACGCCCTTCCTTGGCTGAGCTGCTCTACTTCACAACGTTTACACTCTTCCAGCTACAAAAGCACCTCCTTCCCCACAGAACAGGGTCAGGGAGCTGGGGGGCCTGGTGACTGAGCCAGTCTGCTCTGGCACCAGTGATAAACGTGAGCTGCAGGGAGGTGTCCAGCCAGCTGGCTTGGGCTGGCAGCGGGCACAGTCTCGGGCCATGGCCTCAGTACCCCAGGCTCCACCCCCGCTACTTCTGTGCTGTGGGGCAGTGGGGAGTTTACATACCCGGGAGCAAAAGCAAGCCCTTCCCCTGGGTCCCCTCGAGGTGTCATCCGAGCACAGGCTTTATGATCATGAGGGACCTCGGAGCTGGGGCGCCTGTCCAGGCCCAGCCCCCGACTCCCCGCCTCCAGCTGCTGCTCACGCCAGTGGCCTTTTCTCTCCCGGCCCCTGAAACACACTTTCCTTCCAGCCAAGGGCTCTGCCTTCCCGTCCCTCAAGGGCTGCCCACGTCTCCCTCCCCTCCTATCTGCCTCCTGCCAGCTGCACTCTCTGCTCTGGGCACTAGCTCGTCCCACGAGCCACAGACCAAGTCTCGCCGCCTTCAATGTTACATAGTAACGGCGATGGCAGAACGGTGCCCCCGAGGCTGAGTGAAGAAAAACAGAGAGAGGTGGATCCACTGAGGCCACAGCCAGGAAGTGCACTGTGACACTAAGATGACTCTGGTCCTGCCGCAAGACAGAAGGGGCAGAGGTCAGACAGGGGCCCTTCCTGCTGGAGGCTCCCGGAGAGAAGCATGCGGAGGGTACCTAGACACGCCCCCTGCGCCAAGAAGACCAGCCCAGAAGTTTCTGGAAGGAGGGTGGTCCACCAAGCCAGAATCCCTGCAGGCAGGAGGTGGTTCTGGGTGGGGGTGGGGCTGTGGATGGCAGGTGGGCAGGAGCAGGGGCAGATCCTAGGGGAGGCGGGGGACTCGGCGCCAGGTCCAAGAGTTCTCAATCTACCACTCACTCTGGGAGGCAGAGCCAGTTCCTCAGTACTGCTCCCCAATGTCTCCAAGGACACCAGGTCCTGAGGGAACACTTGAGAAAGAAGCGGCAGAGGAGCAGCACCCCGATCTACAGCCCACGCCGCTGCTACCCATGGCCCACACGGAGCTGAACGAAACGCTGTAAAAGCCCATCAGAAAGCACACTTCTGTGGGATTCTGGAAACGGAGCCGCTTCTAGAATGCTGCTCGCCAGCCCACACGGCTCACGCTTCATGAATGGCCCGGGTCTGCGGGCGGGCTGTTCTGTAGCCGCGGCCGCCAGGCCTCCAGTGCCTCGGCCGGCGCCCACCTGCTCCGCACCTGCTCTGCCATCGGTCCGCGGGTCCATGATGACGAACTCGGGCCGCAGCTTGCTGATGCGCCGCCCCTTGAGGATGGGCACGAGCCCGCCCAGGTGCTCCAGGTAGAGGGTGTAGCAGGGGCCGCCCACCTCCGGGTCGTCCTCCGTGCGCTTCATGGTGCAGTGCAGGCGCTCGCTGCCGGCTGACGGGTAGCTGACAAAGTCTCGCATGTTGTTGGGGTCTGGAATCGGGGGCTGCAGGTGGGACGGGGAGGAAGAGCGTGGACGTCACTGAGGACTCTGCACTGGCTGCGGCTCGGGGAGGGTGAACTACGGGGTGCCAAACGGTGACCGCAGCTCTGGGTGCACGTCAGCACCTCCTTTTTTTGGCTTTCCCTTTTTAGGGCAGCACCCGTGGCATATGGAGGTTCCCAGGCTAGGGCTCAAATCAGAGCTGCAGCTGCTGGCCTACACCACAGGCACAGTCACAGCCACAAGGGATCCTTAACCCACTGAGCGAGGCCAGGGATCGAACCTATGTCCTCATCAAAGCTATTCAGATTCATTTCCACTGAGCCATGACAGGAACTCCTCCTGGGAGCTTTTAAAAAATACCTATGCCAGGATCCTCCCACCTTGGACCATGAAACTGGAGTCTCTGGGGAGGGGGGCTAGGCATGCGGATTTTCTAAAAACTTCTCTGGTGATTTTAATGTGCAGTCACAACTGAGAATCACCACTGACTGGTAGAATCAAGATTGTAAACCAACTTGAAAAAAAAAAATCAGATCCTAAATGTTTTAGGAAAAAAGCAACCAATAAACCAATCTGATCCTTAGAAGCAAAGACAGAAAACAAAAATGAGAATATGGAAAAGAACCTACGGTGCAGAGGGCCCGAGGTTAAGGGGAGACCCACCCTTGAACAGCATCTGGCGGCTACATTCCACACGCTGCCACTGAAAACAGACGAGTGTCTGGGTTACAGGCAGCACAGGGGATGAGGGACAGCCGTGCTGGACGGGGGCCGCCCTTCCTTGCTACAGTGGCAGGGAAGCCTAACGGGTTCCATCCTGACCACCCCAGTAACTGGCGGTGGAGCGAGTTCCTTGACTTCTTGGAACACGTGCAAGTCCGTCTGCAAGTGCGGACTAACGGACAGGCGATCATCAGGCTGCACAGCAATCGCACTCCTTTGCCATGAGAAAGCCCACATCCATCGCCCGGGGCAGGGCCCCCTTGGACACTCACTGGGGACCACGCAGAATTTGGCTCCTGCCCGGGGCGGGGTGGGGGGGGTCTGGCCTGTCTCCCAGCTCTGCCCTCCTTCAGGCGAGCCCCTCCGGGGTGGCCAGCAGGGGCAGCAAGGAGGAGGAAAAGCTTTACCTTGATGGTGGGGATGAAGGCAGTGGAGAGGTAGGCGCAAAGGCGGGGGGGCAGGGTCAGCTTGCTGACGTCCTTGTCCTCTCGCAGGGCGCTGGCAATGGCCTGCTGGCAGAGCAGCTGCAGGCTGGACACCCGGTGCTCCACGCGTACCACATACAGGGCCGGTCCTGACGCCATCAGCAGCCGAGAGTCCCGGTGTCCCCAGCAGATGGAGACGATGGGGCGCTGCCAGGAAAGGGAGAGGCGATAGCAGGTAAGCATTCGTCTTGTGGGAAGCCAACGGGGACCATGCATGCTGTGCTGAGCAAAATAAAATGCTCTAATGGAATTTTACAATGTTGGTTTTTTGTTTGTTTGTTTGTCTTTTTTTTTTTTTCTGATCTTTTTTTTTTATTTTTTTTTTTTAATTTTTCCACTGTACAGCAAGGGGGTCATGTTTGTTTGTCTTTTTGCCGTTTCTTGGGCCACTCTTGTGGCATATGGAGGTTCCCAGGCTAGGGATCCAATCGGAGCTGTAGCCACCAGCCTACGCCAGAGCCACAGCAACGCGGCCGCGTCTGCAACCTATGCCACAGCTCACAGTAACGCTGGATCCTTAACCCACTAAGCAAGGCCAGGGATCGAAGCTGCAACCTCATGGTTCCTAGTCAGATTCGTTAACCACTGCGCCACGACGGGAACTCCCAATGTTGGTTTTAAAAAGCACAAGAGTTCCTGTTGTGGTGCAGTGGAAACAAATCCAACTAGTATCCACGAGGACCCGGGTTCAACCCCTGGCCACACCTCACTCAGGGGTCACAGATCTGGTGCTGCTGTGAGCTGTGGTGTAGGCCAGCAGCTGTAGCTCTGATTCGACCCCTAGCCTGGGAACCTTCATATGCTGCAGGTACAGCCCTAAAAAGCAAAAAACAAACAAACAAAAAAAACCCATGTTAAATGTTAAATCCTATAAAAAGTAGCTAGATCCCCAGGCCAGAACATAGGGCACTGGAATAGTGCTACAAAGTTTCCCCCCGCCCCCCAAGGGCTGCACCTGCAGCATATGGAAATTAGCAGGTTCGGGATCGAAATGAAGCTGCAGCTGCCAGCCTCCATCACAGCCACAGCAACGCCAGATCCGAGCTACATCTGTGACCTACACCATAGCTTATGGCAATGCCGGACCCTTAACCCACTGAGCGAGGCTAGGGATTGAACCTGAGTCCTCATGGATACCACTTGGGTTCTTAACCCACTGAGCTACAATGGGAACTCCTCAAAGTTCTTTTACATGTATTACCTCATTTGATTTGGTACCATAAAACCTAATTTCACTCCACTGAATGCTTCTGCCAGCAGACACAGTCAGCCTGGGGTACAGTAACCCATACTCCTTACTTAAGCTCCAGGTATCTGGATCCCCATGTAGCCAGTGGTAGTTTCCAAGGCTGGAGAGGCAGTGAGAGGCAGCCCTTCCCTTCTGTCCTTTAAGAAGCATTTCAGAGTCAAAGCAACACTGGATTTGAGGCCACAAGCTTGTGACCTGGGGATATTGTACAACCCCTGGAAGTCTCCTACTTTCTCATGAGTAAAACAGGAGCTGTGAGGATTAAAGAAGTTAAAAGATATTAAAGTGCTTCTGTAACTTTAGTGGTTCCACCCAAGTGGTCATCACAGGTGATAACCCACAGCTATTCAATCACTGTTACTCTCCGCATCCTTGAGCCAACAGGGCAGAGAAAGAAAGTAGAGGCCATCCGGAAAGTGTAGAGAGAGGAACACCATTCCAACGTCGGCTGCTCTACGAGTCTATGGCCATCATTTGCTCCAAAAAGGCAGACTCAAATTCAATATGCAAGTTAGAACTGGTTGTTAAAAAAAAAAACCCAAAGCTTAGGGGTGGCATCTCAGAGAGCTCACCTAGGAAGGAAGGAAGAGGTGGGAGGGCTGTGGTGGAGCAGCAGCGAGAGAACTGGTTCATTCTGATCCAAGCAGATGGAGTTCTAAGCTAATGACATCTTGTGGGGCTTCAGGGATCAGCTGTGGGGATGCCAGATCTTTGACATGAAGGCCAGGGAGGAACATAACTTTCACAACACTTTAGCGACAAACATCAAGATAAAAAGAACACATGAAGGCATTTGCTTAAAACAGCCTCCAGGGTCAGCTAATCCTGGTTTCAACTTGAAAACAAACTGCAAGGCTGAATGTAAGGACAATGATGTCCTACTGTGGAGCACAGGGAACTATATCCAACCTCCTGGGATAAACCCTAACGGAAAGGAACATAAAAAAAGAATGCACATACACTTTGCTATATAGCAGAAATTAGCACAACATTATACATCAACTATATTTTATAAAAAGAAAAAAACAAACGCAAAGCTGAAAGTAATTCACCTTTCATTTGCATCAGGGCGAAGCTGGGCAGCCTCGGCGTGGGACCACAGCCGCAGTCCCCTGGAGGAGGACCAGAGAACCTGGAGCTCAGTCTGGGGGCTTCCCGAGTACCTTCCAGCCGGCATCCTTACAAGAGGAGCCCACGCGGAGGGCAGAGCCCAGAGAGGAAACTGTTCATTTGGAGCAAGACATCATCACTGCCGAAGACAAGGCACACAATCCCTAAAAGATCCTTCCCCCAAATTTCTTTGTCATCACATCAACCCCCATAAGTTCAGTTTAGGACAAAATTCTATTAGTAGCAAAATCACGCTGCGTCTTAAAGCGGCACTACTGCCCCACCACCCCTAGGGCTCCAAAGATAATATTTACAACCTATAGCTGAAGTAATAAAGAACAGTGTCCAACGAGCACAATCTGACTGGTGGGAACTGGCTACTAGAAAACCAGACTTCTCCCAATTTCCCATGACTTTGAGTCCATCTGCCAACGCCCCAGTGGTCACAACGCAAGCACGTACATGTTGGTCCTCTTTCCCCGCCTCCTGGTTGTGCTTCTCGCAGCAGTGATCACCACGTCACAGCTGATTCCACGCTGAGGGGAGGGGCTTCGATAAAGTTATCATTAGGGTAAATAGAATGTACCTCATTTCTTAGTAAAAAGGAAACTTAAACCACTTTACAGACTTTCAAACTGGGTAAAAATCCTGTCTGTAACTCCAGGTATAATGATCACTACCCATCATAACAAAGTAACAATCACATCTTTAAAACTTACTACATTTCAACTGTTTTTCAAATCCACTGGACCAATCATTTAAAGCAGTGAGTTCATCTTTCTGGTCTTTATCCACCCAGAGCCTGACAGCATCACAGTCATGCAATGTTTGCTCAGTGAACAAATACATGAACAAACAAACATTCCTCTCAAACGTCAACCAAGAAACTTACTACATTCCAGCAGCACACTAAGGTAGCTTAATAAGTGTGCTCTCATTTAATTCTTTCAACTCTGCCAAGCACCGTTACTCCCATCCAACATATGTGGAAACTGAGGCTAAGAGAGCCAGTAAGGCGATCACAGCTGATCAACAGGACAGCACAATTCTCACTCACTCCCAACTCCACAACTCATGCTCCTCCTGCTACACAGCGCTGCCCGTCAGTCACAAATACGGTAAGGAAGCCAGATTCTCCCTACAGCCCTCCCCTTAATCCACCTGGTCAAGGTGATGCTACTCAGAAACAAACTAAACGAGGTATGTTCAGACAAGAGGAACAAGTAGACAATGACCGTAACGACTCAGGATGGCAAAAAGAGCCCAGAGGTCGCGTGGGCCCCACTCGGAGATAACCAGCCACCTCTATAGCAGGTGAGAGTCAGTCAGCAGGACGGCTGTGCCCGCCACACCCAGCATCGCAAAGGGAGGAAAGCTGAGAATTCTCAGCAAGGAGGAGTGAAAGGGCTGAAAAATGGAACTGGGGAAAAAGAGCTGAAATATTTAGCCCTGGAGACGTGACGTCCCAGGGGAGTAAATGCTGTCTGGAGCAAGCTGACCAGGAAGCCCTCTTTTCTGAGAGCAGGACGGGACCACCACCAGGAATTCATACAGGAACCCAGGAGGCAGTATTCACTTACTTGCCCAAGTCAGTGATGATTTATTTGTTTCAAGGGGAAATCATGCTCATTTAATTTATTTTCATAGCATTTGTCTCATGTAAGATAATACATAGCAAAATAAAAACTGGTACCTTTACCATAACAAATTTTAAGGCTGTATTACAAAAAATAAGGAAGAATTTACAACTGGGGAGAGCTGATCCTCTTGTCTGGAGATTCTGAGGTGGCCCTGACGTGGGGAAAGAATTAGGCTAGTCACCACTGAGTCTGAGGCCAGGCAGTAAGGCCAGGGCCTCTCGGGATCCGGCCAAGCCCTGAAAGCTCGCAGAACGTCCTGGGATCCAATGCACAGCCGTGGTGACACAGTTACCAATATTATACGAATACTTAGAAGCTGCCAGGAGAGACGATCTTCAGTATTCTCGCCGCCGAGAAGAAACGGTTATGATGGGATGTGATGGGCTGACGGCTAACTCCACAGCGGTCATCACACTGCAACAAGGAAGCGGGTCCAATCCACTCCCCATAAATCTTAGGCCCAGAAAACGTATCAAGTACAGCTTCAGAAAGCTGGAAATAAATTTAAACACCACACAAAATCCTCTTGTACCTTTTTTATACTTTTACAGTTGTTTATGTCATCTTACTTTTTAAGGGTCTCATTTCCTGCAGTTGCTCATTTTCCCGTGCTGGTTACTGGTGCGCCAGACCACAAAGCCCTTGCTACAAATGTTCTATTGTTTCAGAAAGAGCAAGAGTCAAGGGGGCCGTAACCACACATGCCTGCAGACGTGGGGGGCGGCGTCCCGTTCAGCTGCCTGGTCCCCTAAGCAATTCCTCTAGGACACGGGGCCGGCCCTGGGGGGACAGGAACCCATCACTCGCTGGCCCCCAGGGGCTCCCCACCGGCCCATCAACTGCAGCAGAAGCGCGCGGTGCCAAAAGCTCTCTCCCCCGGTGAACCCGGGCGCCCACGGGCTGCCCGCAACCGCGGCTCCCACTTCCTGTGGGTCAGCTGCCGTCTGCCAGGGAGAAACTCGGCTGCCAGTCTGTGGGCTTCATCGCGCCTCAGAGCACACAAAGTGGCTACTTTCAGACCAACGGCTAGACCTGTGAAGCTGGTCACATTCCACTCTTCACCTGTGTCGGGAAGTTCACAGTATTTTACACGTAAATCTGAGGCAAAAGGGCAAGACCGCGAGCGGCCTTTCGGGGAGGGGAGCCCAGCGTGGCTGTGGCGAGCCTGATGGGACAACGCCAGGTGCCACTCGGCAGGGGAGGCGCGCTCTTCACCGGGAGCTCGGAGGAGCGGTCGAGAACCGTCGGGCGGGCCTCTCTCGGCGGCAGGTCCGTCTGCTCAGCCCGCTGCAGCACGGACCGTCCGCGGCCAGCCTGGCGCCCTCGCTCCAGAGGACGACGCGCCCACCCCCGGCCTCGCCCCGCGCCACCCATTCGGCCACTGCGCTGCCGTCGGGCCTCCGGAAGCAGCTGTTCCGTGTTTAGGGCAGCGGGTGCAGCACACGGGGCCAGACGCGGCCTGGGTGTGGACACGGAATGAAACCGGGATGTGTGAGGAGGGGTCGGGGGAGAAGCCCCCGTGACAAGGCCGGACGGTGTCAGGCCGTGGACGCGCTCTGAGGTAAAAACGGGACCAGACAGAGAGCAGTGGAGACGGTGTCGCCGGAGGCCTGGCGAGCCCGAGTGGATCGTGTTTTCACGGGGAGGTGAACGTTTCCTCTCCGCACCAGTTTCTGTGCAGAGCAGTGCGCTGCGTGGCGTCCTGGGAAAACTTCAGGGACTAAAAGGCAGGGTGTCCTTTCCACATCAAAGCAGGATTAAAACCAAGAGACAACAAGAGGGTCAAACCAGCTACACTGGCCCAAGGGAGGGAAAAGGAGCCGTCCCCGCACCGGCTCTGGCGGACGGGGCCTGGGCTGAGGAGGGGCTTGCCCGCAGAGGAGTCGGACCCTGGGGACATCGGCGGGGTCCCCTGCCTCCCAGGCATGTCCCCTCCTGTCTGAGCTGCCCTGAGAGGAAGATAGGGATCTCTGTCTTAGAGGAAACGCACTTCAAATGCTTCACAGCCCCTGGCAGAAGGGGGTGTTTACTGCTTGCACAAGTGGGTACACAGAAGGAAAGGCTTCCAGAAGGGCTCGCTTTTAAGTAGATCAAGTTGGTGACTGGTCACCACAAAACCGTGTTGGCTGGAGCCAGGGACAGCTTTGAATACTCAGTTCCAATGATGTGACCACCAGCCAAGTGCAGTAGTAAAAACTAAATCATAGATTTGGATTGAGATACCCGAATCTCCATTTGAAAAGAACACACCATCCTCTTACACTGCGTAAGCAGATGACCCCAGAAAGGACTTTCTCAACTCCTTACAGCAAACAGTGGGAAAAGCACATCTTTGGCAGCTTTGTGGGAGCAGGTAGGAGGCAGTTTTGCCACAGGCCTCTCAAGAGCACCGAAGTCTAGGAGCATAAGTGCAGCCTTTTACGTACTTCTCATTTCCACACCTCTCTTCTTCCTTAGTTTTTTACCCAAATATCTCATGTCAACACCTGAACTTTCAGAACATAAGGCAAGCCCACCAACTTGCCAGAAAGTTCCTAAAGCTAAAACCAACCAACCGATGCAAAAAACCCCAACCATCCAATGAAACAAAAACAAAGACCCGAATCGCTGAAGCCTGTGAGTATCAGTCAGTGGTACTAACTCTCAAAATCCGTGGTCAGACGATCAGATGAGGCAATTATACACGGATGGTCACCGAAAGAGCCAGAAGAACAGCTACAGACTTTCAAATTACGACAGGGAGGACGGAGAGGAAAATCAATCATAGCGTATTCTCTTCTCACCGCATCAGCCGCAGACATCGTTGTTCTGAGTGAATCAGGATAAACTGTTTTAAGGTGAGGCTGCCGCAAGTCTGTACCAGGCGACGGCTTTATACGCAATAACCTACAGTCTCATTAGCTTGGAAATAAACTATCCAATCTAAACTGCATTTAGTTCATTTTATAAACAGCCTGATAAAGCGCCTAACTTCCTTCCTGCTACAAAAATGTCCCTGCCTTTGGACAACTTGAATACCATAGCACAGACAACACATGATTTTAGAATCATTACAGAGAGCAGTCAATATAACACATATAATCAATATTGCTACATTTAATGCTAAATAAACCAATACTGTACTCAATTTTTAACAGCATCATTATTTAACTTTATATTATTGAGGCAATTTTTTCAATGGTTGAGACAAGGTCCTCAAATGAAAAAAAAGAATCAATAATTTGTTAAAATGCTGAGACCCTGTGCAAGTATCTTTCTCCAAAGGAAGACGAGCCAAGCCCCTCTCTTATCCCCAAGCCTCAAATGGTTTAAATTCAGGACCAATGTTAATTTCATATGAACTGTGATGAGAACTTTTGCAATGATTAAGGCCATCCAGCCTCTGCTACGTTCTAAGCACTGTAAAGATAAAAAAACGGCTACTGTGGTCTTTGACTTTAAAACAATAAGATAAACAGAAAAGTATAATATATGCATTAAACACCTTGTGTATTAGGTACCAAGCACCCTGGAGGTTCCTAGAGAAGAGGGGTTGTGGTCTTTGGGCATATTTACAAAAGGATGTGAGGTGTTGACACTACAGAGGGTGGATTCTCCCAAGCTGAGATGGCAGGGAAGGACAACCCCTGTGTGGGAGAGGGGACAGAAAGCCAGCAGGACGGGCACCCTGAGTCAGACAGAAGAGTGGGCAATGCTGAATGGACCTGCAGTATGTTTCAGCGCTTCAATTCACAAGTATTCTAATAAATATAAAAGACTTCTTAATTCAGAAAGATCTGAGAAGTCCCATCCTCTCCTATTTGCCTTCCAGTTAGAGTAGGAATAGAAAGCTAGCTGGAGATCTGATTGAGAGCACACAGCCCACAGATAACAGAAAAACTAAAGAAAGCATACGTCAACAATGTCCATCCATCAATCCACTGGGCAGCTATTTCCTGAGCACCGACTATGTGCCAGGCAGTGCACTGGCAGCAGGGTCACAATTACCAGATAAACCAGGTAACCACGCCTTCAATCCCAAATCCACAGGGACTCTGTTTATCTCTGTTTATTTTGCCACATGTCTTGGGCTCAGGCTAATGGCCTTGACTCCACTCTGCTTTAGCTCTTCCCTGGGTTCGCCTCAGAGACTAGAACTACTTCACCTAAAAAGAGGAAAAAAAAAAAAGGGGAGTTCCGTGGTAACAAATATGACTAGGATCCATGAGGACTCGGGTTCGATCTCTGGCCTCACTCAATGGGTTAAGGATCTGGTGTTGCTGTGGCTGTGGCAGAGGCCAGCAGTTGCAGCTCCATTTTGACCCCTAGCCTGGGAATTTTCATATGCCACAAGTGTGACCCTAAAAAAGACCAAAACAAAACAACAACAAAAAACCCCACTCCACCTCTACAATGGGAATCTGGTTTCTCATCAACCACAGCTTCCCATCCTGTTTTTACCATTTCTTCCCAGACACGCCTTATTTGACTTTATACTTGCCAGTCTTAGGTCATAGAGTTCTCACCCACCCAGATTCCATGGCTGCCCATTTCTATAACATTCTTTGTAGTTCTTGAAATTATTTCCATTTTTTTGTTTTTCTGCTCCATTAATCTCTCCAAGTTACTAACTCGAAGCAGCCAAGCATGGCAGCGTGGACGCGCCACGTGAAGGCCACGCTGTACGGCTCTGGCAGGGACCTGATTTCACTTGAATGGCTCATGCATCACATTCCTCCACCAGCATTTCCAGCTCCAGCTCAGGGCCAGCTGCAGAGTAACCCCTCAAAATACGTCTGCTGGATGCTTTTAACAAATAAATACGTTTATTTGCCCACAGAAGCTATTACATTGTCAAAAGATACATAAGCCCTACAGCTCAACAACAGAAAAACCTAGTAAGCCAATCAAGAACTGGGCAAGGGTGTGGAACAGACATTTCTCCAAGGAAAATAAACAGCCAACAAGTACAAAAAGATGCTTAATATAATTCATCATCAGGGAAATCAAAATCAAAACCACAATACGACAGCACCTCACCTCCATGGGGGCGGCCACCATCAAAAAAAAAAAAAAAAAACCCAAAAACCAAAAACAGAAAATAACAAGTGCTGGCAAGGATGTGAGAAGCCAGAATCTCTGTGCACTACTGGTGGGAATATAAAACAGTAAGGCAGTTTCTCAAAAAGTTAGAAATAGAGGGAGTTCCCATTGTGGTGCAGCAGAAACAAATCCGACTAGCATCCATGAGGATGCAGGTGTGATTCCTGGCCTCACTCAGATCGGGCGTTGCCATGAGCTATGGTGTAGATCACAGACGTGGCTCAGATTCTGCATTGCTGTGGCTCTGGTGTAGGTGGGCAGCTATAGCTCCGATTCGACCCCTAGCCTGGGAACTTCCATATGCCATGGGTGCGGCCTGAAAAAGCAAAAAAAAAGAAAGAAACAGAATCACTATACAATACAATCTAGCAATTCCACTTCTGGACACTTATCCAAAAGATTTGAAAGCAGCATCTCAAAGAGATGTTTGAATATTCCTGTTCATAGCAGTATTATTCATAATAGCCAATAGCTGGAAGGAAACCAAACGTCATTGATGGATGAATGGATAAACAGGATGTAGTACATACATTCAATGGAACATTATTCAGTCTTAAAAGGGGCAGGAATTCTGACAGGTTACAATGTGGATGAACCTTGAGGACATGCTAAATGAAATAAGCCAGACACAGAAAGACAAACACTATATGATTCCACTTATATGAGGTTATGTGGAATAGCCAAATTCATAGAAACAAGCAGCATATATAGGAGTTCCCGTCGTGGCTCAGCGGAAACCAATCCGACTAGGAACCATGAGGTTTCGGGTTTGATCCCTGGCCTCGCTCAGTGGGTTAAGGATCTGGCATTGCCGAGTGCTGTGGGGTAGGTCGCAGACGCAGCTTGGATCTTGTATTGCTGTGGCTGTGGTGTAGGCCGGCAGCAACAGCCCTGATTAGACCCATAGCCTGGGAACCTCTATGTGCTGCGGGTGCGGCCCTCAAAAGACAAAAAGAAGAAGAAGAAGAAGAAGAAGAAGAAGAAGAAGAAGAAGTTATAGATACAGTTTCAGTTTTGCAAGATGAAAAACTCTGGAGATTGGTTACACAATAATGGAATACACTTCAAATGGTGAAGAGAGTAAATTTTATGTTTTTTGTTTTTTACTACAGTTAAAAAAAAGGTACATTTAAATAATTAATGCCCACATCTAATTACAAATTTCTGCAGATCTGGCATACTTGTCTCTCTGATGAGCTGGGTAACGACAGGACATGAGTTTCAGTTTATTATTGCAGAAAGTAACATGATGTCCTTTCTATCAAAGGAAATCTTGGTGACTCCATTTTGCTCCAGTTTCGGCTGAAACACCTTCCTGCGACCCGCTTCCTCTTTCCCTCTGCTCCCGGGAACAACATGTTTCAAATGAGCCGACCGAGAAGGATGTGCGCCCTGACCTGACCCATGGGAAGGGGACAGGTCCATCGCCTGCGTTAGGGATGAGCAGGGAGGGTCTTTCCTTCTTTGCACGCGCTTTTTGCAGCCCCCGCGCCCTTCTGCAGAAGTGAAGAGCCTTGTCGAGGCTCCCCGTGCTCACGTGTCTCATTTTCTGACACTGATGATCCAGCCATCTCCCCAACATTATCACCTCCATCCACCGTCAACTCACCGTCAGACCGTCTCCACCACAACTGACCCACCAGAAAGACGGTGGGCTCAAGACTCCGGGGAATAACCAAGGGAAAGGCCCGCTGTGCTCGCTTCCTAAAGACCTTTAGGCTTTTAAATGTATTGTTTAACAATCATTCAGTTTAAAGGTAAGAGCACTTTACCGCCATAATAACAACATCAGAGTGTAACAAATGCCGATCCAGCATTTACTTTTCTGCAAGTTTCTGATTTCTATTTCGGAAGGATTAACACCAGCTCACTCTGCTTACTCACTGTCCATGCACTTGGGGAATGGAATAAAGTATTTTGGTTAAAAGGCAAAATTTTCTTTTTCCTTTATTTCTCCTAGTTTATATCCCATAATTTAATTTGGGTCAACAAAAGATTAAAATCTGTCAAAGAGAATTACAATGAGTAGTACCAGCTCGCGGGTACTTAGCGGAGGTTGGGGGCAAACAGCAGAGCAGCGTCACAGTCGGTGTCTGGCTGACACATGTCCTCACCTGCACAAGCGTGTCCAGTGTAAAGATGTGCTCCCCACGAACATTGTAGAACTTGACCAGGGCACTCCTCAGAAGAGGGCCGTTGGGAAGGTCACTGAGCTGGGTCTGCCGTTCCATACCAGCGACCGCCAGGAGGTCTCCCTGGGTGCACCACTGGGCCACCACCTCTGAAATCACAAAGAGCCAAATGGTCAGCACAAGGACGGGACCCTTCCTGAACTTGCATTTAAGTAGTTAAAGAAATGTAACCACTGAGAGTTCCATGGCGGCCTAGTGGTTAAGGATCCAGTGTTGTCGCTGCTGTGGTTTGATGTTTGAGTTCCACGCCCAGCCCGCGAACTTCCTATGCAGCAGGCCAAAAAAAAAAGGAAAGAAAAGAAAAGAAATGGGACTGCTGAGCATGGGAGCCACTGAGTGGTGGCTTGTCCCCTTCCTTTCCTGAAGACAAGAGCTGCCCATTTCTTTGAAGACAACAGAGACTCAGGTGCTCATGACGTGCTGGGACAGCAGCTCCGACACCAGGGCTTCTACAGCAGGACGGGCGGAACTGTGTGAGTGCAGGTTAGACCATGCCACCCGTGATGGTCCACGCCAAGTGCTCTCGCCACTGCGGTGTCCCCTCCCTCCGAGAGGACCCAGAGTCAACAGATGCTACACGTGAAATGTAAACCAAGAGGAGAGCCTGGTTTCTACTCATTTGAGCTCTGTGCACTGCGAGGCAGATGAAGTTCAGAAAAGGACATGCCTGCATGGGAAGGCTGGACTTTCTCTCAGCAGTTGGATGTTGTGGGGGCTGAGAAGAGGAGGTGACCCTCCGGTGGGAGGCAGCATCGTCAGAGAGCTCCTCACGGTGAGACGCGATGCTCACCTACACGGCCTTCCGCACCCGCAAGAAACGGCTACGAAATGGCTGGTCTAATGCCAATGAGGAGAACAAGCTCAAAGTTGGTACAGTATTTACAGCACGGTTTTTCTCCCTTAAGACCCTAAAGCCCCATGCGGCCTATCCAGAGACCCCTGGAATCTGCAAGTCCGAGGCCTACTCTGCAGAGAGGCCGGAATTCAGAGGTGCCCTCCCCCTCCCCCCCGCCACCACACACACCGCAGGGCTGCACTTCCCAGCGGGGTCTAGCGGCCGGCAGCTCCCCAGCTAGATCTACCCGGTCACACGCGACCACACGTGCGGTACTGAGTCTGACCTCAACACCAGCACATTCTGAGGTCACTCAAGTTCCTTAACGTCCCTGGAAGACCAGACAGCAGGCCCTGGGTCAGGACAGCTCACCAGACCCAGGGAACCGAGGGCCTGCTTGTCCAGCCAGCCTCGACACAGTCTAGAGACAAATGCAGCAGAGTGTGCAGAGGAAGCAAACTGTGAATACTTTTTTGAGACAGTAAAGGAGAAACACTAGACCCCTCCATCTGCAGATCTTCTCTGACTGACAATGGGGTTACATGCGGATAAACCCACCCTACGCTGAACGTGCATTTAATACACGTAACTGGCCATGGGTGGGCAAAAGCACCTCACACGAAGCCGGTTTGTTAACACAGTGTTGACTCCCTCGGGTCATCACCGCATACTGTACTGACAACGAACAACAGAGAGGCTGGAAGCTCATCAGATGCTGACCCTCGTGATCGCCGGGCTGCCTGGGAACTGCCACTGCCCAGCTGGCATCACGAGACAGGATCAGACTGCGTGTCGCCAGCCTGGGAGAAAATCCCAATTCTAAATTCAAAGCACAGTTTCTACCCAACATGTATCACTTCTGCCCCATCATAAACGCGAAAAACCCTGAGTTGAACCATAATACGTTGGGGACTGCCAGTTCTTATGAGCCAAGCACCTGGCCAGTCTGCGAAAGGAGAGGTGACCGTGGAGGGAAGGAGCTGCCACCAGCCGTCCGTGACGCCCCTGGCGACCTCTTCCCAGCAGCCACTAGCACAGCCCATGACGCAGTGACAAAACATAAACACAGTCTCAAAACACGACTGCCGTCCTTACCACGTCTACGACTGAGGCCTTAAGATACTCTGAAACCAAGACAGAAAAGAGAAACTGTCTACATGCAGAACCTGCTGGATGACACCAATTTACTTAAACTTCACCCAACTTTCTGAAATTAGGGAGGCCTACTACACAAAGCATATTGTGCCATGAGAGTAAAAACGACGGAGGACATTTTTAGATTAAATTTAGATTTCTAGTCAGGTAATCACAAGAATACTAAATTTGCCCGTATTTTTAGGCTACAACTCAAGATGTCCACATGTAGAAGGAGCACTACTTTTCGTTTTGCTTTGTTTTGTTTGTAGGAGGTTCCCAGGCTAGGGCTCGAATCGGAGCGGCAGCTGCCGGCCTTCGCCACAGCCACAGCTTGCAGAACCCAAGCCACTGTGACCTACACCATGGCCCAGGGCAACGCTGGATCCTCAGCCTGCTGAGCGAGGCCAGGGACTGAATCCACATCCTCATGGATACTAGCTGGGTTCATAATCCGCTGAGCCAGTGGGAACTCCTGGGACGGCTACTCTGTGTCACCTCCCCAGTCACCTCCCCTTCCTGTTCCCGACTCTCTCCTGCACTTTGTGGCAATGTGTCAGAAATGCTGCCCCGACACCATCTAGCCTGACAGAGAACTGAATAATACATCCAAGGGATGAAAAATAATGTTCCCACAGGTAGTTTCTAAGATGGTGAAAAATTGGAAAAATTCACCCTACAAAGAAGACCAAGGAACTGAGTGGTAATTACGACATTTTCAGTGCCCATCAGCTACCTCATTGAGAACAAAGCTCAGGACCGCAAGACAAGCGGCAGGTTTGGATGAGATGAATAAACTTGGTTAAAGGGGTTAAAAACAGAGTTTCAGAAGAGCAAAAGTAGAGCTTGGATGACGGAATCTATGGAGAATTTATGATGACTGCCTTTCTGTTTGAGCTCCGTGAAAGAACGTTCAGAAGAATTTACAGAAAAGTGCAACAGTTTACGTTCGTGATCATCGTAAAAGACACTCGGCCCTGCACACGCCCATCTGCGGTGCCTGAGAGGAGGGCTCCACGTCCCCCGGGAGGGACAGGCTGAATGATTCCTTCCAGTTACAGGTCTGAAACAGCAATGGGACGCCCAAAAGAGGGATTTTCATGTGCCTCTAAAAATATGGTAGGGGCTTCCGTCATGACGCAGTGGAAGCGAATCCGACTAGGAACCATGAGGTTGCAGGTTCGATCCCTGGCCTCACTCAGTGGGTTAAGGATCTGGTGTTGCCGTGAGCTGTGGTATAGGTCGCAGACTCACCTCGGATCTGGCGTTGCTGTGGCTGTGGTGTAGGCAGGCAGCTGCAGCTCCAGTTAGACCTCTAGCCTGGGAACTTCCATATGCTGCAGGAGTGGCCCTAAAAAGCAAAATAAATAAATAAATACAAAAATACTCTATAGTTCTGAAACAGAAGCAAGTGCTTCCAGGGTGTGCAGGCCAGTTGATGCCTTCCAGCCCATCAACAGTTAAGTGTACAGACTTGATTCTCTGCACCCCTGGGGTTCCTGAATAATTCACGACCCCCTGTTCCAATGGCCAGTTCTGATGACAGTAGCAAGCAGAGCTGGAGGCTTGCCCCCAACCTTGCATTCAGGTTATAATAAGGCCCTTTAGCATCAAGGTCCAAGGGGGCAGCCCTGGAATTTCTACACTGCACCATTCAAGACAGAAGGGACAGAACTGTTTTCTTTGAAAGACCTCATCAGCCAGCGCCTCAGCAGTCTTCTTGAAGAACAAAATTCAGAACACTCCGCATGCTCCCGGACACTGCTCTCCTCTTGAGAGAACATTTCATGATGCCTCCCAGGAGGGCGTCAGCCCCTGACTGCCGGCTTCACCTGGATGCCTCGGGCGGTCAAGGTAACTGTACAGCACACGGTCAGTTCCTTCAGAAGCCTTAAAACTAGAGGGGCTCCTGTGTCGAGTGCCTCGTGCGTCGTCTGCTGCCACAGGCCCAGCTGATGCTGGTGCCCAACGCCATCGCTGCCAGCGGGAGGCCAGCACCCACCCCCACAACGATCACAAGGGCAGGTGAAGACGGAGATGCCGTCAGGAAGCCCTCCTCTAGGTGGGACTCTTCACAGACGCGGAGGAGCGAGAGGAAAGAGCTCTACGGCCAGGGTCCTTTAAGCCCGGGGGAGGTGGCTGCAGGGGCAGGCAGCTGGGAAGGCCAGCCGCACGGGCTCATCTGTACCTTTCAGCCCTGACTGGATGACAGTGGGAGACAGGTCGTCGTAGTTGCTCATCAGGCTGATGTCTCCCGAGGTGAAGCTGACGGTGAGCAGCGGCTTGATGGTCTGCACCGGGATGGGATAGGCGGCCGGACCATCTGCGGGGACAGGAGTGCTGAGTGAAAAAGAGGCGCACCACACACCACCCAGATCCGGGCCGCACGCTGCCATCCTGCCAAGGGCCTGAAAACCGCCTAGGAACGCGGGTCAGACTCCGGGCTGCGACGTCACTGAGAAGGCCCAGCTGCAGAGCACCCAGGAGCCACGCGAAAGCGCGGGGGCGCTTCCTGAAGAACAGTGAAGGCGGTGGGGCCAGCGGCCCTGAGGGCACCGAGGGGGCTCCCTGGGCCCTGTCGTGTGGTGCTGAGCGCGTGTGAGAAGTGTATTCACCTGGGTGGTTGTGATACGTGTTCCTGGTGATGTGCAAATGGAAATGATTTTAACGTCACATAACACCTATAGATGGTGGGAAGACGGAGGAAAACGTTTTCTTAATCCTGGTCCAAAGTACAGAGAAAAGCTGCCTTTCAATACTGAACGCACTTGCACCGATTATAGGAGATAAGCAGCCACCATTCTCTGTTGTTACCAGAAGACCCCAAATGGGGAGGGAAGGCCGGGGCCGGATGTGGCTCGTGGACCCGGGTAGCCGAGCGGAGGTGAGCTCGGAGCTAGACGCCTGCAGCACAGGAAAGCCAAGCAAAGCAGAGTGTGGTGCAGCCCCGCCTGCAGGAGCCCTCGTCACCCTCCTCTGCTCCACTTGCCGGTGCTGCGGGCACCTAGCTCCCTGCTCATATCCCCTCGGCCACCAAGAGAAGCCCTGCACGGTCTGAAGGGCAAGCGCCAGCCATCCCCACACTGCCCGCTGCTTCCAGGAGGGCAATTGGTCAGAGCAGCGGCCAGGAACAGAGTTCGAGCCCAGAACCTGCCCCAGACCTCCATGGTAAACCTGGTGTCTGGACCGTGTTTCTGCCCAAGACACGGGGATGAGGAGACATTCTGCTGTAAGGGGTCCAGCCCAGTGCTGACCGACACTGACTTCACGAGAGGGAGGCGGAGGGAGCAGCACACCTGGCTCAAGGCCCCTGGGCCCCCGAGGAAGTGGACGTGCGGGAGCTAAGGGCTCTTCCTCCCAAGACCCACCAGAGCTGGGAGTCCTCTCTCAGTGAACACCGCCTCGTCCCTGAGTGAATGAATGAACACGAAGGCGTACTCGTCTCTGGGAAGCATGCCACTTTATCACGTCTGGGACAGGAGGGAGAGGACAAAGAATCACTCCAAGTACCGATGTGGGCAGAGCTGATGGGGGAGAAGTAAAAGCCCCTTCCCTGGACCAGCCCTTCCCGTCAAACCCGCCCACGGGCACGCGGGAGGGTGGAGCCGTCCAGTGTGTGAGCGCGACTCAGCCAGCTGCGTGAGCACAGCTGCCCCAAGTCCTGCGGCGGTGACCACACCTCGGCGGGGCGTCCCTTCGCTAGTCAGGGCGCTGGGCAGGCCGGGGCTGAAGGCTGACCTTGCTGCCGGCCAGCAGCAAAAGCCGAGGCCTCTGATGGGGGGATAAGACACCCGCAAGGGGAGGAAGAGGCTGGAATCTGAAATTATCCCCACCAGGGGTTTCAAACAATCTCTCATCACGGGTACAAATGCTAAAAAGCTCAGAGGTCACCTACCCTAATCGAACATCGCTGTGAGGCTTGGGGGCAGGGGTCTTCTGAACCGAGAAGGGAAAGGCTCCAGCGGGAAATAGCAGAGACAGGGACGTGGCTGTCAGCCCCACGTACTGGCCTCCATCACGGGCAGAGCCAATCCTCTTCTCACCTGACTAAAGCTACAGGCTTGACAGCGTTCGGGAGCTGGACACCACATACTGCGTGATGCTGTTAGCGCATGGCCTTCTCCCTCCTCGGCCTTCTCCTTCCTCGGCGCTCTCTAGTCCCACCGCGCAGCTAAGCCCCACAACAGCCCCAGGCGCCGGAAAGGGCCCTGGGTCCCCCGCATCGAGGAAAACCTAGGCCTGAGGGGCTTCAGCAACCTGACCGACAGGGATTCCGTGAAAAGGGATGCAGAGGGAAGCGAGGCAGGTCCAGAACAGAGATTGGGCTGCTTTGCCCTGCGTTCCCGTGGAGAACCCCTCCCAGCGCGTCAGGGCAGGGTCCCTCCCACTGACGGATGGCTTTCTCCTCCGACGCCCTGGTCCCTGGAGCCAGCGCGCTACCTTGGGGCGGGGAGTAGTCGTCGGAGTCGGTGTCGCTCTCGCTGCTGTCCTCCACCAGGAAGGCGGGGTAGTTCCAGGACATGCTGAGGATGCCGTCCGACTCGTGCAGGAGGACGTGGGCCAGCATCCTGCCGTGGCAGTCCATGACGATCACCTGCCCGTCCGCCGTGCCAAAGAGGACCTGCAACCAAGCACCAGGTGTGATGGACGCGTGGCGGACCTCACGGCCCCGACTTCTTGTTCCCAAGCACAAGATACATTTAGAACTAAACCAGACACCAGTTAAACAACTGAGGAAATACAAAAAGCATTACGGAGAAGACTCTGAGCTGGCTATTACTGCAAGAATTTTAGTCCTTTATTACTGAAATAGGACTAACATCATAATAAATATTTCATTATGTTGCCTGGATGTTTTCAAATACAGCAAAATCACCGTTTAACTTTTTATGAGTTGTTTTTGTTTGTTTTGGGTTTTCTTGGTTGGAGGAGGAGGGCTAAGAAGTTAATATTTACTTATTTTTCTTGAAAAAAAAAGCAGCAGAGATTCACTGGTAAAATTCTTAAATTTCAAAGAAAAACGTTAAGTGTATTTAAGCATCTTTGGTTCATGTTTTATTTCAGTCAGAATAATAATGGTGTTGAGGAACTTAGGTAATGATGCCACAGTGAATCAACGGCATTCATACACTCAGTGAGTGCTTACTGTGTCAAGTGCTACGCTAACAAGTTCACCTCATTAATTGTCAAAATAATTAAGTGCCAGCACTGCCGGCATGAAGCTCAGATGGCCCGACAACTCGAGGGCTGCTCCTAGGGGACCCCCTAGTCCCCGGGCCAGGTACACATTCAGGCACATGCTGGGGTGTCCAGGACTACAGCGCACACAGGCAGGGGAAAAGGTCGGATGGGGTGACCAGCACCCATCAGAGTGGGAGAGGAACCGCACAGCTGCTGGAGGCCTCCCCGGATGGTCATCCTGCTGGAAGTTCCCGAGGGGACGCCTGGGGCCCGGGAAGCAGGACCTCATGAGGGGCACACTGTTATTGCTTGCTTAGTGTGACCGACTCCGCAGTTTTCGAATCTGCTGGCACTGAACCTTTCTCTTTCAGACAGGCAGCGTGTCTATCCATCAACAACTCTTTGTGAGAACTGTGTAAGTTATTTCTGTTTTACAGATGCAGAAACAACTTAACGGAGGTCAGGTACACTGACAAAGTCTAGCGGTCTATCTAACTAGAAAGACCAGGGTTTACACCAAGGGAAAGTTAAGACTTCCTAGGTCCATACATCTTTTTGCTTTTATGGTTTTGACAAAGACTTGCCAGTCCTTGAGGGCAAAGACTGTCCAGAGCTGTAACCTTGGCGCCTTTGGGCTTCAGGTCCAGTGGGCACTCAGTAAGCATTTACTGTCACATCAGTGAAGTCAAGTCAGTGACAACAATATGACTATTTTAGGACATACATCCTGATATTAAGGTCGACTAACGGCAAGGGAAGACGTATTTCATTTCAGTGGTAATAATCTCAAAATTTATAGAGCTATTTTAGATAAACTGTCCAACAAATATTCCTTTTTTTGTTTGTTTGTTTTTGTTTTTTGCCTTCTTTTTTTTTTGTTTGTTTGTTTGTTTTTGCTATTTCTTGGTCTGCTCCCACAGCATATGGAGGTTCCCAGGCTAGGGGTCGAATCGGAGCCGTAGCTGCCAGCCTATGCCAGAGCCACAGCAACGCGGGATCTGAGCCACGTCTGCGACCTACACCACAGCTCACAGCAACACTGGATCATTAACCCACTGAGCAAGGGTAGGGATCGAACCCACAACCTCATGGTTCCTCGTCGGATTTGTTAACCACTGCGCCATGATGGGAACTCCCAAATATTCCTTTAAATATGGTATTTTAATGACTAAAAACTAAGAAAAAACTTAAACAGTTTTTCCTGGGGCCAGTGATGAGTCATGATCAAATGTTCCTTAAAGGAAAAAAGACAAGACTTAGGAAGAACGTAGTAAAAATCATTTTAGAAAAAGGTGAATTTTTGGTAGCCAACAGAGAAAATCAGTTTCCACTGGCACGTCCACAAAGTCCTCATGCAACATGGGCAGAGGGGGCCCTGGCATGGTGGGTCAGGCCCACTGAACTCCTGGAGGAGGTGGGCACTGTGAAGCCTGAGTTTTCGGTGACGATAAATACAAAACATGACTTACTGTAATTTCTACTGAAATGTAAAACTCAGGTATTTCAAACGAAGAAGAGGTGCAGGAATCCTCTGCGAGGCGGCGTCCCATCCACGTCCTCCCTCCACTGTTCACGCAGGTTCGGAAGAGCGGCTGTGCACCTGTGCCCGTGCTGGGGCGGGGCTGGGCGGGGAGGTGAAGGGCTAACGGATCCCTCCGACTCTGCTTCGAATAAACACGGCCCAGCAGCAGGCAGGAGCACAGACCATCCCTCTCAAGTGCTCATGCAGTCTCCACTGGCACAGTGTCATGTCAGTTCTTGTGTCTGACTCCCAGGCTAGACTGGAGGCTTCTGGGGACCTGCGCCACGTCTGCTCTGTTCACCACCGACCCCCCAGGGCCCGCCAGAGGGGACAGCACACAGCAGGGTTTGTGAAGGGATGGAGGAGATGAGGCCTCTTTTGAGTACCACTCACATTTTTCCATTTTGGAGAAGGACAGACAGCACCGAATGCATGAATGAAAGGGCTGGTGTTTTAACGAGCTTTCAGTGTTCAACATCACAGTAAAGCCAAATAGGACCACAAACAGAAACGAAAAACAGCCAGCCTCCAAACTGCCCACCACGACTTCTCGGCTCTCTTGGAAGATCATGCGCTACTGAGATCAGAGAGGAGGAAAACGGCGCACGAGCCGTCGAGCTGTCAAGCAATGACGGAGGAAGCTATTCTGTTTGGAGCAATGCTGTCAGAGAAGTGAAGAACACTGATTCAACACAAAATCAGATTTTAAAAAACCACCTCTATTACAAGTGCTTTTTATGCCTAATCATTTCCAATGAGATAAAGCTTATATGAGCTAAGCATTTCAAGAGAATGAGTCAGAAAAGTCTAGTAATGATGAATATACACACATGCATCGATCCTGGGGCTCCAGACAGACTGGTGCCAGCTCCTCCTTCCAGGCTCTGTCTCCTCGTTTAGGCTTGGTCCCTGATCCTTTTCCCTCTCTAGGAGGTCACAGTCATGCCCAAGGCCTCCAGGACCCCATTCAGGCTGGTTCACTCAGGCCTCTCCCCTAAGCTCCAGACTCACACATCTACCTGCCTACCTGCCACCTACCCCTGGATGGTCCAGAGCCAGGACCTGCAGAATCAACACATCCCAGATGAAATGCATCATCTCACCTTCCCCCCAACCAACACAGCCAGCAGGTCCTCTGGTGGCAAGTTATCTCCAATGTCCAGTATGGTGTCTGGTGTAACAGGTGAGCACACATCAGGTGTCATGGTTTTGGGGACCAACCACACAGAATTAATCCTCCTCTAAGCATGCCCCCCAAAACACTCTAAACGTTGCTGTTTCTGCTTGTCTGTCTTTCTAGCAAGTCTAATGGTGCCATTTCTCCAGTAGCATTTGCTTACTTTGTCTATCTTCGTCACATTTTGCTAATTTTTGCAATATTTCAAACTTCATTATTATATTCAGTGATCTGTGATCAGTGCTCTTTGATGTTACTACTGTAATTGTGGACACCAAAAACCATGCTCATATATGAGTGCAAACTTAATTGCTTATTTAAAGGACAACAAAGGACCTAGAAGATGACAAACTCAGTTGATAAAACAAGGTTTGAGAGAACTGACTCTAATTTTGCAAGCAGTTCCACTGCCGATAAAATGCTATCAAATAGCATTTTATGCTACAGAAAAAAATGGTTCATGAAAAGAAGAGTCAATCTATGTGGCCAAGTTCACTGCTGTCTTATTTTAAGAAATTGCCGCAGCCACCCAAACCTCAGCAACCACAATCCTGATTGATCAGTCATCAGCCATCAACACTGAAACAAGGTCCTCCACCAGCAAAAAGATTACAAGTCGCTGAAGGCTCAGATGTTAGCAATTTTTAGCAATAAAGGATTTTGTTTTCTGGGTTTTTTTCTGGCCACACCTATGGTGTGCGGAAGTTCCTGGGCCAGAGATTGAACCTGTGCCACAGCAGTGACCCAAGCCACTGCAGTGACAACATAGGAGCCTTAACTCACTATGCCAAAAACAAACTCCAGCAATAAAGTCTTTTTATTTTTATTTTTTTATTTATTTGCTTTTTAGGGCTAGGCCCGAGGCATATGGAGGTTCCCGCCTAAGGGCCAAATTGGAGCTATAGCTACCACCCTACGCCACAGCCACAGCAACTTGGGATCTGAGCCGAGTCTGTGACCTACACCACAGTTCATGGCAACACCGGATCCTTAACCCACTGAGCGAGGCCAGGGATTGAACCTGCATCCTCATGGATACTATTTGGATTCGCTTCCCCTGCACCACAACAGGAACTCCTAAGTATTTTTAAACTGAGGTACGTACATTGTCCTTTTAGACATAATGCTATTGAATACTTAATAGACTACAGCATAGTGTAAACATAACTTTTACTTACACCGGGAAACCAAAATATTTGTGTGACTCGCTTTATTGAAGGATCTGGAACTGAACCCACAGTATCTCTGAGATGTGCCTCTGGTAATTTCAGCCCCTCTTGATGGCATGTGCCTAAATGCACTGCTGTGGAGGGAGGAGGGAGGGGACAAGCTGTGACATCCCTTTGCTCTTTAAACCCTCCTGTTGGGTTCAGAAAAAACACTAGCCTTCAAATGTGCTTCAAGGCCCAATTTGACTATTCTGCAACAAAGGAAAGAGAGTTACTGAAATCAGACATGTGCAAAGGATAGAACTGTTCAAGTGATTAACAGAGTATTTCCTGGTTCAAAAAAAAAAAGATAAAATGTAATTTTACAATTGACTTTAACAGTCATTTCTCAGACATTTTAAGATTTATTCTGATAAATATGGGAAAGAAATCTCACCCAAAATATCTATAATAAAAATGTGAATCTTTGGGCTAAACATATAATTTTGAAGTCATTTCATCTCTTCACTGCAGAATAACTGCTTATAAACTAACCCATGAAGATGAGAGACTATTATAAGTTCAAAAATTTTCAGAGAAGGAGATATTCTCTCTGCCTCAGGTACTGAATTTAACGTTAAATAACTCTCATTGCTAGAACATTCTTTCTGAAATCCCTCAGGCTCACTTTTAAGTTTATTCACCCTTGAATAAAGACTCTACACATGCTTTTGCGGGTGGAGGGGAACAGTCTGACTACAGGACTAATTAAAAACTAGGATACTGGAAACATCGATTATCTCTGGGAAACAGAATTGGGTGGCTTGAGGATAGTGGTTAAAAGGGAACTTTTCATCACATATCCTTTTGAACATTTAAAAATACACATCATGTGAATATATTATTAAAATATACTTACATATGCACTGAATGAGGTAGAGAGAAATGTTTCGGGAATACAGCTCTGGGCAAGGTGACAATCCCCTGGGGAGCCACTTACCACGTGGCCCTGGGGGTGAATGGGCACCTCTAATTTGGGAAGGAGATGCTAGGTGAACAGAAACCTGCTTAGCTTTTGGTGAAGACAATCCAAATCTATTGGGGAAATATCCTTTCCTTTGCAAAACTACTCAGGATGAGGAGTTGGCTGGCTGGGGGTTGGGTTCTATTTGACTCCTAATTGCGTATATAGCTTTGAATTGATCAATTATGGGTCAATTGAATCACTGATCTATTACTGATCAAGTAATACTGATCACTTGCATAACTGTGACTTGACCACTCCTAACTACTTATATAACTTTGAATTGAGCATTGCTCTGCCAGCTAAAAAAGGTCTATTAGATGAGCTCTCAAATCCTTTCCAGATTCAAAACGCTTCAAACCTTCAAAATATAAATCTATTTCTCAGTGTATTTCTTCCTACGACCACTAATAGCCTTCAACAAAAGGGCTAAGATGAAGTGATTTCCTGGTCTGGGGAGGGTAAAAGTCTTCCGACACACAGGGGCTGTCAGGGTATGTGCTTATGGGAGCAGGCCCAAGAGCACCCATGACTGGCATCAAAGACCAACGAAGCCGGGCACTAGCCACAGAGGTAAGGACAGATTTTAACCAGTTATCAGTACTGCGGTGAGGAGGTGAAGGCAGCTGCCACTCGTGCAGACATGACTGGGCATTTTAAAGGAAGAATGAGAGCACAGTGAGAGGGAGGCGGCAGCCACCCAAGAAGACTCTGGGAAGTGGAAGCTTACAAAGAGTGGGCTCAGGTCTGCCAATGGGATGAGGGCATCTGGGTTTTGCCAACTGGCGCTTAAGGAAGTTAAGGTTCAGAGCCTGGGAGACAGGGGCCCTACCTTCATGTGCTGCCTGGAATAAACAAAATTCTTTCTTCAGTCTCAAGCTTTCCCAGGCAAGAAGAGCAGGAGGCTGGAGTTGTCACCTTCAGCTACACAGCCTTGGGTGGACAGAAATTATGGTAGGGTTTGTTCAAGTCTCCGGGCATGTGTGTGTGTGTGTGGGGGGGGGTAGGGTTTGTTCAAGTCTCTGGGCAGGTGTGTGTGTGTTTGTACGCACGTATGAAATCATTTGCGACAGGAATCTAGTTTTATAGGCCAAAATTGAGGCCTAGTGAAGAAGCAGGTTCAACGGGGCCTGTCTAGAATTCAGTCAGGAGAGTTGTCTGTCACTGGTGGTGATATACATCACCTCCCTCTAACATGGCACGAGGAGGTTTTCAAGGCCAAGGGGAGGGCTGTCACAGCAGCAGTGCATTCGTGGTTTAGAAATGCCACGGGGAACCCTGGGAAGCTCAATTTTGTAGTGGAGCCATCAAGACAAACAATGGCATTCATGCAAGGGGTCTGTGTCAGAACCAAGGTTACTGTCATGCTGTGCTACTAATAAAAGCATATGAAAACTATATCACTAAATTAACATATCACTAAATTGGTGGTGGGGGGGTGGTAAGAATACTTAGCATGAGATCTACACTCCTAAATCCTTAAGCGTAGAGCTGCACACTGCTCATGAGGTACAGAAGTCCTTAACCTCGTGGAGCTAAACAGAAACTCCCCTTTTTCCCCACCCTCCAGGCCTGGGCCACCACGATTTTACTCTCCGCTTCTACGACTTTGATCATTTTAGACACCCCACACCAGTGAGGCCATGAATATGTGGCCTTTAGCGACTGGAATATTTCACTTAGCGTAATGTCCTCAAAGTTTATCCATGTATTATTTAGTCTTCCTTTTTAAGACTGAATAATATTCCATTGCATGTACAAAAGGCATTTTCTTTATTCATTCACTGATGGACATTTAGGCTGTGTTCCCATCTTGGCTATGGTAAACACAACTGCAATGAGTAAGGTTTGCAAATATCTATTTAAGATTCTGCTTTTAATTCTTTTGAAGAGTCACATGCAGGATTGCTGGTCATATGACAGTTCTATTTTCAATTTTCTGAGTAACTTCCACACTGTTTTCCACAGTTGTGACATTTTTCATTCCCACTAACAATGTGCAAGGGTTCCGATTCCTCCACGTTCTTGCCATCACTTCCCTCTCCCTTTTTTTAAGCAACGGCCACTCTAACAGGTATAGGGTGTTATCTGATTGTGCATGTGTGTGGGTTGTTTGTTTGTTTTGGCTGTGCTGGTGACATGCAGAAGTTTCTGGGCCAGGGTTCAAACACACAACAGCAGCAACCCAAGCTGTAGCAGTGAAAACACCAGACCCTTAACCCACTGCACCACAAGGGAACTTCAGACCGTGGTTCTGATTTGTATTTCCTGATGATTAGTCATGCTGAGTACCGTTCGTAGCTTGTTGATCACTGGTATATATTCTTTGGAGAAATATCTATTCAGGTCCTCTGCCCATTTTTAATCTTGTTATTTTTAAAATTCTTTTGCTATTGAGTTGAAGGAGTTCCTTAAGTATTTTGGATGTTAACTACTTACCACATATACAGTTTGAGAATATTTCTTCCATTCCACAGGTTGCCTTTTCACCCTTTTTTCTATGTTATGTAGAAACTTCTTAGTTTGTTGTGGTCCTACTTGTCTAATTTTGCGCCTTTTTTTTTTTTTTGCCTTCCTAGGGCTGCACCCGTGGCATATGGAAGATTCCAGTCTAGGGGTCAAATCAGAGCTAGAGCTGCAGGCCTACACCAGAGCCTCAGCAATGCAGGATCAGAGCTGTGTCTGCAACCTACACCACAGCTCATGTTAATGCCAGATTCTTAACCCACTGAGCGAGGCCAGGGATCAAACCCACCTCCTCTTGGATGCTAGTCGGGTTCGTTAACAGCTGAGCCATGACAGGAACTCCTAATTTTGCTTTTGTTGCCCATGTTTTTGTTTGTTTTTGTCTTTTGTCCTTTTTAGGACCGCTCCCTTGGCACATGGAGGTTTGAATCAAGAGCTGTAGTCACCGGCCTACACCAGAGCCACAGCAACGCCAGATCCAAGCTGTGTCTGCAGTGTATACCACAGCTCACAGCAACACCAGATCCTTAACCCACTGAGCAACAAGGCCAGGGATTGAACCCGCAACCTCATGGTTCCTAGTAGGATTCGTTTCTGCTGCGCCACAACGGGAACTCCCTGTTGCCCATGTTTTTGATGCCATATCCAAGAAGTCATTACAAAGCCCAATGTCATCAAGTTCAGTTCCCCTTATATCTTCTAGGAGTTGGACAGTGTCCGACCTTGTGTTTGCAGAGATTCCTTATCATAAAAGGGTACTGAATTTTGTCAAATACTTTTTCTGTATCAATTGAGATGCTCGTATCTCACATTCTGTTAATGTGGTATATCACATTAATTGATTTTTATATGTTGGACACCCTTGTACCCCAGGGATAAATCCTACTTCATTGTTGTGCAAGACCCTTTTAACGTGCCATTTAGTTCAGTCTACCAGTATTTTGTTAGGGATTTCTGCATCTATCTTCTTCAGGGATAGTGGTCTGTAATTTTCTTTTCTTGTAGTGTCTGTCTGGCTTTGGTATCAGGGTAATGCTAGCCTCATAAAATGAGTTTGGGAGCATTCCATCTTCTTCAAGTTTTTGGAAGAGATTGATAAGGAATGGTGTTAATTCTTTTTTAAATGTTAGGCAGAATTCACTAGTGAAGCCATCTGGTCTTGACATTTTCTTTGCTGTAACATTTTTTGATTACTGACTCAATCTCCTTACTAGTTATAGGTCTGTTCATATTTCCTATTTCTTCATAATTCAGTTTCAGGAGATTGCATATTTCTAGAAATTTATCCATTTTCTGTAGGTTATCCGACATGTTGACATATAATTAAGAGTAGTTGCAAATGATGCTTTTTATCTCTGTGACATCAGCTGTAGTGTCTCCTCTTTCATTTCTGATTTGAGACATGTCTTTTTCAGTTAGTCTAACCAAAGGCTTGTCCATTTTGCTAACCTTTAAAAAAAAAAAAAAAACCAGTTCTTCGTATCACTGATTTTAAAATTTT
This sequence comes from Sus scrofa, assembly GCF_054392235.1. Classification (NCBI taxonomy): domain Eukaryota; kingdom Metazoa; phylum Chordata; class Mammalia; order Artiodactyla; family Suidae; genus Sus; species Sus scrofa. The sequence continues at coordinate 8,735,981 of NC_139383.1, forward strand.
TTTAATTGTCCATTTTGTGTTATTTCTGCTCTAATCTTTATTATCTCCTTCCTCCTCCTAACTCAGGACTAAGTTTGTTCTTTTTCCAGTTCTTTAAGAGAGGTGTGCACGCGTGCACGCGTGTGTGTGTGTGTGTGTGTGTGTGTGCGCGTGCACGTGTACCGAGACCTTTCTTCCTTTTTAATTCTAGGTATTTATTGCTATAAACTTCTCTTAGTACTCTCTTTGCTGCATCCTGTATGGTATGTTGTGTGTTCATTTTCATTTGTCTCAAGGTATTTTCTAATTTCTCTTTTGATTTCTTCTTTGTCCACTGGTTAATCAGGAATGTGTTCTTTAATGTCCACATATTTGTGAACTTTTCAGTATAACTTCTACTATTCATTTCGAGTTTCATTCCACTGTGATCAAAAAGATATTTAATATGATTTCAAATACCATAAATTTGTTAAGACTGTTTTCTAACCCAACAAGTGGTCTTTCCTGGAGAATATACCTTTTGTGTTTAAGAAGGATATATATTCCTATTCTGCTGAGTGCAATGTTCTATACATGTCTGTTAGGTCTACTTGCTGTATGGTGCTGTTAAAGTTCACTGCTTCTTTATGGATTTTCTGTCTGGATGTTCTATCTAGTATTGAGAATGGAGCAGTAAAGTTTCCTACCATTACTATATTGCTGTTTATTTTTCTTTCAGTTCTGTGTTTGCGTTCTATATTCGGTGTTTTGTACATTTAAATGCTCTAATGTTGCATGCATATATATTTATAATTGTATCTTACTGGTGAATTGATCCTTTTGCCTTTATATAATGTTCTTCCTTATTTCTTATGACAGTCTTTGACTTAATGTTTATTTTGTCTGCTACAATTATAGCTACCCTTGCTCCCTTTTGGTTATCATTTGCATAGAATATCTTTTTCCATCCTTTCATTTGCAGTCTATATATGACCTTAAATCTAAAATGAGTCTCCTACAGGCAGCATATAGTTGGATCATGTTTTTTCATCCATTCAGCTACTTTGTGTCTTTTTATTAGGGAGTTTAATCTATTTTTATTTACAGTTATTATTGGCAGGGAAGGACTAATTCTTGCCATTTTGTTAACTGTTTTCTGTCAGTCTTGTAGTTCTTTTGTCCCTCTTTTCCTCTCTTGCTGTCTTCCTTTGTGCTTCACTGACTTTTGTTTTGTATTCATATGCTTTCACTTATTTTTTTAACATATGCTTTCATATTATTGTCTATCATCCTTTCATTTCAACTTAAAGAACTCCCTTTAGCATTTCTTGTAAGGTAGGTCTAGTGGTGATAAACTACCTCAACTTTTGGGTATCTAGGAAAGCCTTTAGGCTCTCCATCATTTTTGAAGGACAGTTTTATCAGGTATAGCATTCTTGATTGGTAGGGTTTTTTAAATTCAGCACTTTGAATATATAGTCACACTCCTTTATGGACTGAAAGGCTTAAATCCACTTCTAGTGTTATGGGAGATCCTTTGTATGAGACAAGTTACTTTTTTCTTGCTGGTTTCAAAATTCTTTTTCCTTTAAACGCCTGACAATTATTAAAAACATATCTCAGTGTGCATTTCTCTGAGTTCGTCTTATTTAGAATCCATTAGGATCCCTGAATCTGGATGTCTGTTTACTTCCCCAGATTTGGGAAGTTTTCAGTCAGTATTTCTTTGAATAAACATTCTGCCCCCTTCTCTCTTTTCTTCTGAGAGTCCCATAATACTATATTGGTCCACTTGATGAAATCCCACAAGTCTCGTAAGCTTTCTTCACTCTCTCACTTTTTTTTTTCTCTCCTCTGACTAGGTAATTTCCAATGAGCTATCTTCAATACTGCTGATTCTTTTTACTGCTTCATCTAATCTGCTACTGCCAAAACCCTCTAGTATATATCTTTTTTCTTTTTTGTCTTTTTAGAGCCGCATGTGCACCATATGGAAGTTCATAGGCTAGGGTCAAATTGGAGCTGCAGCTGATGGCCTACATCACAGCTCATGGCAATGCCTCATCCTTAACTCACTGAGTGGGGCCAGAGATTGAACCCATGTCCTCATGGATATTAGTTGGGTTCATTACTGCTGCGTCACAATGGGAACTCCTCTAGAGTATTTTTCATTTCAATTACTGTACACTTCAGCTCCTTAATTTCTAGCTGAAAAAAGAAACAATTAAAACCTTTATTAAAAGCCTCATTTTGTTCACACATTGTTCTCTTAACCTCACCGAGCATCTTTATGACTGCTATTTTAAATTCCCTGTCAAATAAATTATATATCTCCATTTCATTGGGGTCAGTTTCAGATTTATCTTGTACCTTTGTTTGGGGCTGATTTCCCTGTTTCTTCATTTTTCTTGACTCTGTGCACTGGGCAAAATTACCACCTCTCCCAATATTCATTGACCTAGCTTATAAAAAAGAAGACCCTCACCAATCAGCCTGTTCAGAGATTACAGAGGTCTCTCACACTATCGTGCTAGCCAAACCACCATCTTTGTTCTTAGTGGCCCCCCCCAAATGTCTAGAATATGCTGGGTCCTATTTATGCCCTAAGACAGAAGCCAGTCCTTTGGGCAGCCCTTAGGAAATCTGGAACACTGGCTACAAAGTCCAACTCTACTACCACCACCTCCCTGCCCACTGCCCCAGTAGAAGCTGGAATCTGAGGTTTTTTGAACAGCTCACTCTGCACTGGGCTGGGAGAAGGGACTGTGCTGAGTGCTAGTCCAAACTGCCACCTTTGTTCTCAAAACCCCCAGGTGCTCCATAAGCCCTTTGAGAATGCTGAAAAGGAAGACAGTGGCTTGGGCCATGCCCAGAAAAAAAAAATCACAACATCAGACATGTGATCCAATTCTTTCCTCCCCTTCCCAGAGAGAAGCTGGAAGCTGGGGGTTTTCTCCCAATCATACGGCACTTTGCCAAGGATAGTGATTGCGGCAAAAGGGTATCTTGTCTTTTTGTCTTTTTTGTTGTTGTTTTGTTGTTGTTGTTGTTGCTATTTCTTGGGCCGCTCCCGAGGCACATGGAGGTTCCCAGGCTAGGGGTTGAATCGGAGCTGCAGCCACCGGCCTACGCCAGAGCCACAGCAACGCGGGATCCGAGCCGCGTCTGCAACCTACACCACAGCTCACGGCAACGCCGGATCCTTAACCCACTGAGCAAGGGCAGGGATCGAACCCGCAACCTCATGGTTCCTAGTCGGATTCGTTAACCACTGCGCCACGACGGGAACTCCGCAAAAGGGTATCTTGAATTTTCCTACCAGCTCTGATGTGGCTGATTTCACACATCTGGGGTGCAAGCCTCTCAACTAGTTTCTAAATTTCTCACCAAGAAAACTGTTCTGTGTATGGCTGACTTGGTGAGTCTGTTGAAGAAAGGAGGGTCCAGGGCTTGCTATTCCACCATCTTGCCAACATCATGCTTGTTCAATACATTCTTTAGATGGTGTATTTGATAAAAGCCAGTGTATAAAATTAACTGCCTCCCATCTTTCATTCTTAACCTAAACCGCTAAATGTAAATTTCAAGAAGGATTTTTAAATTTAGCATATTTTATTATTTACGTATACTGACTGTTCTATATAGTGATCCACCAATGATCTACATGTCCAGGGATAACAAAGAGAAATTTAATTTTTTTTTTCTTTTTACAGCTGCACCTGTGGCATATGGAAGTTCCTAGCCTAGGGGTTGAATTGGAGCTGCAGCTGCCGGTGTACACCACAGCCACAGCAACACCAGATCCAAAGCGCATCTGCTACCTACACTACAGTCTACTTCAATGCTAGATCATTAACCCACTGAGCAAGGCCAGAGAGGGAATTGACATCCTCATGGAGACTACACTGGGTTCTTAACCTACTACGCCATAACAGAACTCCAGTAATTTAATTTTTAAACATCTTAATTGTCATTCTCACTCAACCAAAATAACACAACAAAGTAGTTTCACCTGTTTCTGCTAACAAAATCTATTTTCCCCTACGAAGAGCCTAACAGATTACCCAGAAGACACACAAAGTCAGAAGAAGTTTAAACTATTAATAGTAGTATAAAGAGAGCCATAGAGGGTGGGAAGCCATCTCCTGACTTCCTTTCCCATATTTTGAAGAGATTTATATTGAAGTAAAGTAGGGGTGAAAGCACATGCTATCTGGGATTTGCCTTAAATAAAGCAAAAAAAAAAAAAAGAATAAAGGGATAAAACAGCAAATGTGGTAAAATATCTATGTTCTTTATTTTTAATGTGTTACTAATTTTTTATAATCAAAGTTTTAAATATAATGAAAAACACTACAGAATCATTTATTACTTGGAATACTTTTGGGGATAACCTCAATATGCTTGGGGATAACAAAAAGATTTGCTAACGCAAATCTACTTGAATTCTATGCTGGTACTTCAATCATAACCTTACATTTCAAAATTAAATGAATAATTATTCTTTTCAACCAACTAATGTGTTAAAGCTTTAAGTGTATATTAGTATCTATAATAGTTCCTCTTTTATGAATTAATATCTCTGAAAAGATGTTGTATAGTAATGATTTAAATCTTATTTTTAAAATTACTTGAACTAAATTAATTAATCCTACACTGAAATATCTCCCTTATCGATCCTGCTACTTCACTCCAATCCTGACTACTCCAAATGAGAAGGAAAGGTCATATTTCTTGCAAAGTGTACATGTAACAGCTTTCATTTCGTATATGACAGATGCACAAAGGGTACTTTCAGCGATTTTTCTTGTTGTTGTCCACATCATGGCATCAACAGCACTTAAGTTGTTGTGCAGATGCTGGTGGATCACTGATCACATAAGCAGACACCAGACAGTGAATCAGGAGGCACCACAGTTTATGAAAAACCTCCGTTCAGTTGATGAGAGGCAGCTTGGGACTTAGTGTTTGTATCCAAAAGTAAAAAGAATAAACCTTCTCTGTTCCTACATAAAAAACAACAAAACACATCAGGATGGGGGGAGAAGATTTCACCCACTCGCATCTGTGCCAAGAACTAAAGGCTTATCTTGAGGCTGTTTAAGATGTACCAGCCCTACACTCTCTCTAGTTTATCTGAAATCATGATTTAAGGTGCCTAGAAAACATCAGGTCTACTGTAAGTATTTCAGACCTCCTTTAAAAAAAGTTTTAGTATTTATAAACAAAAATTACCTCTACTCATGCAAAACTAAAGTCTGGACATTTAGCCAAAACATGTATTACATGCAGAACTCCCATTTCACACCAAACTGCCTTCTAAACAAGGGTAATTTCTACCGAATACATTCTTTTAAGTAGGAAGGATTCCTTTACGTGGATATTTAAAGTATAATTATGATTACAAAACATCAGTTCACATTTTAACATCTAGCATATAAAGTGACGTACACCTGTATTTCATTAGGACTATCAACATCAGTAGCAAACACTCAACTATTTCAGCTATGTGACAAATGCTTTTTTCCTCATAGAACATTCCAAAGGGGAAACCACTGGTTATTTACTATAATCGAAAGTCAAACATAATTTGTGTCTACTGAAATAACAGGTTTCACTTGTAAGACTGTATCTATAAATCCTTGGAGTAGAAAATCTGTTTCTATAGCTTTCCTTTTCTCTCTTCTATTGTAGAGGACTCTTCTCCTGTTTTCTAAGTTCATCATCACTACCCTACAGCTTCTGCTGTATAATTTAATCATAGTTTATATCTGTCATTGCCTGGCTAACCTCTACAGAGTCATTATCAGTACTTCCAGATTTTATGAAGAAAAAGTATTCATTTGCCTCCACGATTTTTTTTTTTTCAATACTGACTTGTGCCCTCATTAAAAGAAATGAGCCTCAAAGTCCTTCTTGTGGCTACAGACTGCCTGAACGTAATTCCAGGTGTTCATCACGAATTTGTTTGGAGTGATGTCACCAAGGCGGTGACACAGTCCTTCCTGACTTCGCTCTCCTGCACAAGAACAACCAACAGCTATTCAGACACACAATGGCACTGCGAGACTCCTAGAGCACAGTGAGGCTGAGCACCCATGTACCAGAGACTGGTGCCTGCGACTGGTATCAGTGAGGCACAGCTCACTTACGACTCTAGTGTAAAAGGGAAAAAAAAAATGAGTACGTGTCACAGGCACCGTGGGTAAAGAGGAGAATTTCAGAATATTAACAGTGAAAAGTCTGTTGGCTCGGGATTAAAAAAAGCCCTCCTGATACTGTGAAGAAAAGACAGAAGAGAGGGAAAGAGAGGGGCCAGATGTGACATAGGAGGGAAGGAGGAAAAAAGTTTTAGGGCAGGTGGTCTGTGAAGCTGTCTTCAGGCAGCTCCACAGGGACACCATACGAGGAAACGGAAACACATCATTTTGCAGAGGCTTTCATCCGGCAATCACATGGATTTTCTTGGCAGGACGTCGTAATATCTAATAACTGTCACTGAGTTGAATTTTCTATAACCATGGATCAGGATTAAACTGGCAACGATTCATATTCAAAACCAGCTTTTGGATTTGAGTAGGAAGAGGAATTTGGCTATTTGGATCATCATTCAAACTGCTTTCTAAGGGAGGGATAACCACACAGCCTAAAAATTAAAAAACAAACAAACAAACAAAGCTTAAGCAGCCTTAAGCAATCAAAGAGTCTACACCAGTATCAGCAGATACGAAGAGCCAAAAAATTATAGACTTTTCCATATAGAAGAGTTACAGGTAAAACACTAATGCTGGGTCCTGCCAGGGCTGGATGTGTGGGGTAAACCAAGAACTCCTCTCGTGTCTCTGTGGCACCCGAGGATGGGAAGAAGCTGGCAATTCCTCAGGTGAGGCCAAGGACTTGATCATCTCTGGGTGCAGAGGCGGCGAAGCTGGCCCTACGCGAGGACGCCTGTTCCCACACTCCTGGCACGACTGCACTGCTGCCGCTACAGGGAACAGCGAGGCATGGCTCCTGCCCTCACGTCTGCTGAGGACAAAACATGCAACCAACGTGCCAACACGATGTGGACGATGTCACACAAAGTGCTCTTGGTATACAGGAGGTGCTCCAGAGCTGCAGAGTCCAATCAACTCTGCACAAAGGAAGGGCCATCTGAGTTGACTTCAAGGATGAGTCCAAACTGATCAGACGGACAACGGGCAAAGCAGAAAGAACAGCGTGTGCAAAGGTAGGAAAGCCTTGTGAGCTTAGGAGACCTCACCAGTCCACTACGGCGAGTGTGCAGGCGAGAGGGGTGCAGAGAGAAGCCAGGAAGGTATGAGGATGCACTGGACACCATCCTAAAGCCCAGTCAATTGAGAGTAATGAGCATGAAGCTCACACACAGAACTGGACAGGGGGATCAGCGGTCAGAGACATCAACCCTTGGAGGCTGGACAGCAGATGGGCACACGGTAAGTGACAGAGTAGTCCAGGGCCACCTGAAGCCCAAACCGACAGCTGGGAATGCAAGGTGGGCTGATTTATGTCACCTTCCCTTGGTGGAGATGAGGGCGGGGGGAGACAGGAGGACTGGCAGAAAGTCTCGCAAGAACGGCTAGCCCTCCGCCTCTCCTCTCTCACCCAGGCAGGTGCACATCTTCCTCTCTGAATGGGCTGGACAGGAGGCCCACCCCACACGGCTCAGGGGCCCAGGGGGAAAAACCAAAAGCTGAATGATAAACGAGAGGCCACTTCAGCCACCAGTAAGGCCCACGGGCATCCAGCCTCCAACACTGCCACGGCTGAGGAGGAAACTGTTGAGAGGCAGCCTCTGATGCCAGGGTGGGTTTTCCAAGTAGAAGGACAGTCTCCTGACCAGTCCACAGTTAAGCCCTTCGGTCAACAGCACCCCCACCCCCCAGGCTTCCACATACTTTTTGGGATCCACCTCTTACATACGAGCAGACAACCAAGGATCACCAGACATTTGAGAAAAGCATCTAATATGAAAAAGAGAGACCAACACAAAACCAGAAAGAACCTGGAGGAAAAAGACAGTGAAGAATAAAAAAGAATACTTCAAAATCTCAAATCAACATCCTCACACTGTTTTGTTCTTCATGAAATAACAACATAATGTTATTTTTTAAAAGAAAAGGGTCAGAAAACCAAAAAGAGCTCCTAAAAATTAAAAACGTGATAGTGTAAATTTTTTTAGTCAAAGAAACTTGGATATAGTTCAGTACATCACAAAATTAGACAAAGAAAAGATATTAAAGTCACATCATCTATCTAAAAGGACAACTTGTGAATAATAAGATTTCCAAAAACAGCAAAGAAGGTATCATAGAACTGACTAGGAGAATACCCTAGAGGCAAAGGAGCAGCTGGAAAGTGACTGCCATGTGCCACCTGAAGAGGTGAGAGAGACAAAGCCCGTCTTGAAATTCACGACATCCTTAAGACATCTTCTACCAAGACGAAGGGACAAACTACAACAATAAAGCTGTGTCCCAGCAGCAGGGGCTCCCATGCCCAGGGAGACGGGGGACAGTGGTGCAGGCTGCCAGAGAGCAAGCACTTCAGGCCAGAGCAGGTGGCTGAGGGCCAGGGAGGGACGGCAGAGAGAGTCTGAGGCACCACTCAGGGTGGTGGGATGCTGCAGAGATGTTCAGTTTTTGAGAGTGTAGGGATCAATTTGTGATTGGTACATAGAAGACGAAGCAAATAAGTAGGACAACGTTACTAACTCTGGAAAAAGCAAACGACTGCACAAGGAAGGCAATGCAATCCTGGCAGGAAGACGGCACGCTGGAGGACGGGGGTGGGGAGGGAGCATGGAAGGGGGCTTTCTCAGAGGGCCCAGTCCTTATCTTCCAGGGAGGAGTTAGCAGACAACACCTGAGTCTGAAAAAGTAAGGTCTGCGAAATACGCCCATAATCCAGAGGTATGGAGGCAAAGCTAAGCAGAGTTAACCACGGTGGCCACAGGCAGCACCGGGAGTGGGAGGGATGCACGGGGGGCTGAAAGCGCTTGTGTTTTCTCTTTTTAAAAAACATTCATCATAAATGTAGAGGCAATACTTGAATTTTTAAAAACTACAGATCTTTAACTTAATAAAAATTAGTATAAATAAATAGGGAATTTAGGGAGGAACCAGATTCATACCCCAACATCTAAATCTGACCGAAGTGGAGCTGTCCCAGGATCTGGCCGGGTGTCTGCCACCTCTCCCCACTGAGCCCCCTGCCCAGGCCACCCGTGGCCCCAGGAAGGCGGCTGCACACAACTCCACAAGGAACATGCACAGTGTGCTGCCGAAAGGCCTCACACTCCATCCCTGGACACGAACCAAGACAGAGGCGGCCCAGGGGGCAGGAGCAGCCTCGGAACGGGACGGACAGACGGACGGACGGAACCGGGTCAGAGCAGGGTGCGGAGGACGAGGGCTGGGAAGAGTCAGCCCTGCCCCAGAATTCCACGTATGTGGAGCCTTGACTTTCACAGCCAGTCTGCACACAATCACCCGTAACTTTTAAATACAAACAATTCCTGACGCTGAAGCATCTAGGAAGTGGATGCCTAAGGCCTCAGGGTGACTAAGCAGAGGCTGCAGATAAGGAAGAGGGAAAGCCAAGTGCAGTCCCCAGTCTGGGGTATAAACGATCAGCATCAGAGTGCGGGGTGAGGGGAGAATGACCCGGAGCGCAGACCACCGGGGTCCAGCAGGGTCTGTGGAGGGGTGCGGGCAGCGTTCAGGGTGGAGGACAGATGAGGAGGGAGCACAGCACCGGGCCGGGGAGCCTGCAGCGCACACGAGGAATCATCCCAGGACAGAATCAAAGGTGGAAGGCCCAGGCTGGACCCCTGGACAGAGGGAAGGGTGAGAGGATGAGGGAGCCTGAGGCGGGGGCGCAACACAGGGGCAGGGGAGGGGCGGCACCGGGAGGGCAGGACTGGCCAGAACAGGGCTGGATCTGCAGCCTGGGACTGGAGGGGCCTGAGGAGGCCCCAAGCCTGGACATGAGGACTGGGATGGAGGCGGCTGAAGAGTGGGCGGTGGTGGCAAAGGGAAGCCACAGGCTGCTTGGAGGAGAGGAGATGCTGAGGTCCCAGGTGGCCAGGGAGGGGGACCAGGCTGTGGAGAGAATGGGGAGAAATGGCGAGAAAGGCCGAGGGCTGGGCTGGGGGGCTGTTCGCTCAGGGGCTGCACTGACCAGGGAGGACAACTGGAGTTGCTAACTTGCCCAATGCACACAGGGCTTTGATACCTGAGTTCCCTTAAAAGGAACTCAAACATGGTTGGTGCCCCAACTCTGCAGATGCCTCTTGCAGGAGCTAAGACAAAGAGGGAGCAAAGGGGACGAGGAAAGAACTAAGCCACCAGCCTGACAGATCCTCTGCACAACTCCTGTCCCCACTGCAGCAGGGCGTTTCTCGGCGCCACCTGCTTGGTGTGCTCCCAGGAAGGGCGGGAACTGGGGAGGGTTTTCTTCCTCTGCATTAGAGGTGTGCTCGTCCACTCACAACAGTCCCTACAACATTGTTTTTTTTTTTTTTTTTGTATAATGATCATAACAATCTGATTTCACAGGATTTCCATCCCACAGCCCAAGCACATCCCCTCACCCCCCAAACTGTCTCCTCCGGAGACCATAATTTTTCAGTGTCTGTGAGTCAGCATCTGTTCTGCAAAGAAGTTCACTCTGTCCTTTTTTCAGATTCCACATGTCACTGAAAGCATTTGATGTTGCTGTCTCATTGTATGGCTGACTTCACTTAGCATGATAGTTCCTAGGTCCATCCATGTTGCTAAAAATGCTGGTATTTTGTTCTTTTTGATGGCTGAGTAATATTCCATTGTGTATATGTACCACATCTTCTGGATCCACTCCTCTGTCGATGGACATTGAGGTTGTTGCCACGTCTGGGCTATTGCAAATAGTGCTGCAGTGAACACTGGAGTGCATGTCTCTTTGCGAGTCATGGTTTCCTCTGAATAGATGCCCAGGAGTGGAACTGCTGGATCAAATGGGAGTTCTATTTTTAGTTTTCTGAGGAATCTCCATACTGCTTTCCAGAGTGGTTGCACCAACTCACAGTCCCACCAACAGTGTACGAGGGTTCCTTTTTCTCCACACCCTCTCTAGCACTTACTGTTTGTAGACTTTTGGATGATGGCCCTTCTGGCTGGTGTAAGGTGGTACCTCATCGTGGTTTTGATTTGCATTTCTCTCATAATGAGTGACGCTGAACATCTTTTCATGTGTTTCTCGGCCGTCTGTATGTCTTCTTTGGAGAACTGTCTGTTTAGATCTTCTGCCCATTTTTGGATGGGGTTGTTTGTTTTTTTGGTATGGACCTGCAGAAGTTGTTTATAAAGTTTGGAGATGAATCCCTTGTCAGTCGATGGATTCACTTGCAAAGAGTTTCTCCCATTCTGTGGGTTGTCTTTTTGTGTTGTTTAGGGTTACCTTTGCTGGGCAGAAACTCTGAAGTTTGAGTAGGTCCCATTTGTTTATTTTTCTTTTTACTGTCAATACTCTGATAGGTGGATCTGAGAAGATGTTGCTGTCGTTTATGTCAGAGAGTATTTGGCCTATGTTTTCCTCTAGGAGTTTGATAGTGTCTGGTCTTATATCTAGGTCTTTAATCCATTTCGAGTTTATTTTTGTGTATGGTGTGAGGGAGGGTTCTCATTTCATTCTTTGCCATGTGGCTGTCCAGTGTTCCCAGCACCACTTATTGAACACGCTATCCTTTCTCCATTGAATAGTCTTGCTTCCTTTGTCATAGATCAGTTGGCTGTAGGTGCATGGGTTTAATTCTGGGCTTTCTATCCTGTTCCACTGATCTATATGTCTGTCTTTGTGCCAGTACCATGCAGTTTTGACGACTGTTGCTTCGTAGCATGGTCTGAAGTCCAGGGGCCTGATTCCTCCAGCTCCATTTTTCTTTTTCAGGATGTCTTTGGCTATTCTGGGTCTTTTGTACTTCCAAACAAACTTTAAGATATTTTGTTCAAGTTCTGTGAAAAATGTCCTTGGTAATTTGATAGGGATTGCGTTGAATCTGTAGATTGCCTTGGGTAGTTTAGTCATTTTGATAATATTTAACTCTTCCAATCCACGAGCGTGGTATATCTTTCCATCTATTTGTGTCATCTTTGATTTCTTCCATCAGTGGCTTGTAGTTTTCAGAGTACAGGTCTTTTGTTTCTTTAGGTAGGTGCACTCCTAGGTATTTTATTCTTTTGGATGTGATGGTAAACGGGATTGCTTCCCTAATTTCCTTTTCTGCTTTTTCATTGTTCGTCTATAGAGACGCTATCGATTTCTGTGTATTGATTTTGTATCCTGCAACTTTGCCAAATTCGTGGATAAGCTCTAACAGTTTTCTGGTAGAGTCTTTAGGATTCTCTAGGTGTGGTATCGTGTCATCTGCAAATAGCGATAGTTTTACTTCTTCCTTTCCAATTTGGATTCCTTTTATTTCTTTTATGTCTCTGATTGCTGTGGCTAGGACTTCCAGAACTATATTGAAGAGTAGTGGCGAGAGCGGACATCCTTGTCTTGGTCCTGATCTCAGCGGGAATTCTTTCAGCTTTTCACCATTGAGAATGATGTTCGCTGTGGGTTTGTCATATATGGCCTTTATCATGTTGAGGTAGGTTCCCGTTATGCCCACTTTCTGAAGGGTTTTTATCAGAAATGGGTGTTGGATTTTGTCAAAGGCTTTTTCCGCATCTGCTGAGAGGATCATATGGTTCTTATTCTTCGGTTTGTTAATGTGGTGTATCACACTGATGGATTTGCGGATATTGAAGAACCCTTGCATCCCTGGGATAAATCCCACTTGATGATGATGCCCAATCCTTTCACTGTATTGTTGGATGCGGTTTGCTAGTATTCTGTTGAGGATTTTTGCATCGATGTTCATCAGTGATATTGGCCTGTAGTTTCCTTTTTGTGTGGAGTCTTTGTCTGGTTTTGGTGCCAGGGTGACGGTGGCCTCATAGAATGAGTTTGGGAGTATCCCTTCCTCTGCCATTTTTTGCAATAGTTTCAGAAGGAGAGGTGTTGGCGCTTCTCTAAATGTTTGATAGAATTCGCCTGTGAAGCCATCTGGTCCTGGACTTTTGTTTGTTGGAAGTTTTTTAATCACAGTTTCAATTTCAGTTCTTGTGATGGGTCCATTCGTCTTTTCTATTTCATCTTGGTTTAGTCTTGGAAGATTGTACTTTTCTAAGAATTTGTCCATTTCTTCTAGGTTTTCCATTTTATTGGCAGATAGTTGCATATAGTAGTCTCTCAGGATCCTTTGTGTTTCTGTGGTGTCCGTTGTTACGTCTCCTTTTTCATCTCTAATTTTACTGATTAGAGTCCTCTCTCTTTTTTGCTTGATAAGTCTGGCTAGGGGTTTATCAATTTTGTTGATCTTTTCAAAGAACCAGCTTTTCGTTTCATTGATCTTTTCTATGGTTTTCTTTGTTTCTGTTTCATTGATTTCTGCTCTGACCTTTATGATTTCTTTCCTTCTGCTAACTTTAGGTCTTGTCTGTTCTTCTCTCTCAAGCGGCTTTAGATGTAAAGTTAGCTTGTTTATTTGGGCTTTTTCTTGTTTCCTGAGGTGGGCTTGTATTGCTATAAACTGTCCTCTTAGAACGGCTTTTGCTGTATCCCATAGGTTTTGGAGTGTCGTATCTTCGTTGTCATTTGCTGCTAGGTATTTTTTAATTTCCTCTTTGATTTCTTCAGTGATCCATTGGTTGTTTAGTAGCAAGTTGTTGAGTCTCCACGTGTTTGTGTTTTCTGCAGTTTTTTTGTTGTTGATTTCCAGTCGTATAGCATTGTGGTCGGAAAAGATGCTTGATATGATTTCAATTTTCTTAAAGTTACTGAGGTTGGATTTGTAGCCCAGGATATGGTCAATCTTAGAGAATGTTCCATGTGCACTTGAGAAGAATGTGTATTCTGTTGCTTTTGGATGGAATGTCGTATAAATATCTATTAAGTCCATTGGTTTAATGCTTCATTCAGGGCCTGTGTTTCCTTATTGATTTTCTGTCTGGTTGATCTGTCCATTGCTGTAAGTGGGGTGTTAATGTCCCCCACTATGATTGTGTTATTTTCGATTTCTCCTTTTGAGGTTGTTAGCAGTTGCCTTATATATTGTGGTGAACCTGTGTTGGGTGCGTAGATATTTAAAATTGTTATAACATCTTCTTGGATTGATCCTTTGATCATTATGTAATGTCCCTCTTTGTCCCTGAAAATATTCTTCATTTTAAAGTCTATTTTGTCTGATATCAGTATTACTACTCCAGCTTTCTTTTGATCCCTGTTTGCATGAAATATTTTCTTCCATCCTCTCACTTTCAATTTGTATGTGTCCCTAGAAGTGAAGTGGGTCTCTTGAAGACAGCATATATATGGGTCTTGTTTTTGTATCCATTCAGCCAATCTATGTCTTTTGGCTGGGGCATTTAGTCCATTCACATTTAAGGTAATTATTGATATGTATGTTCTTATTGCCATTTTATTAATTACTTTGGATTTGTTTTTGCTGCTCTTTTTCCTTTCCTTCTTCTCTTGTTCTTTTTTGCCTATAGAAATTCCTTTAGTATTTGTTGTAAGGCTGGTTTAGTGTTGCTGAATTCTCTCAGCTTTTGCTTATCTATGAAGGTTTTGATTTCTCCTTCAAATCTGAACAAGAGCCTTGCTGGGTAGAGTAATCTTGGTTGGAGGTTTTTTCCTTTCATCACGTTAAGTATATCATGCCACTCCCTTCTGGACTGCAGAGTTTCTGCTGAAAAATCTGCCGATAGCCTTATCGGGGTTCCCTTGTACGTTATTTCTTTCTTTTCCCTAGCTGCTTTCAAGATTTTCTCTTTGTCTTTAATTTTGGTCAGCTTGATTAGTATGTGTCTTGGCGTGTTCCTCCTGGGGTTTATTTTGTATGGTACTCGTTGTGCTTCCTGGATTTGAGTGAGTGATTCCTTCCCCATGTTAGGGAAGTTTTCAGCTATTATCTCTTGGAATATTTTTTCTGTCTCCTTCTCTCTCTCTTCTCCTTCTGGCACCCCTATAATACGGATGTTGGTGCGTTTAACATTGTCCCAGAGTTCTCTGAGACTCTCTTCATTTGTTTTCAATCTTTTTTCTCTCTTCTGTTCTGCATCTGTAATTTCCACTAATCTGTCCTCCACCTCGTTTATTCGTTCTTCTGCCTCCTGTATTCTGCTGTTAGCTGCTTATAGTGAATTTTTTATTTCAGTTATTGTATTTTGCATCTCTTCTTGTTTAAGTTTTATATCTTGTATCTCTTTGGTCAGTGTTTCCTGTAAGTTATCCATCTTTGCCTCCAGTTTATTTCCAATGTCTTGTATCTTTTTCAGCATCAACAGTCTAAAATCTTTTTCCTGGAGGCTGAGAATCTCCTCATGGCTTAGCTGTTTTTCTGGGGTTTTTTCTTTCTCCCTTATCTGAGTTATAGTTCTCTGTCTTTTCATTTTTATAGGTTTTTGGTGTGGTGACCTTCTTACAGATAATAGAGTTGTAGCCACTCTTACTTCTGATGTCTGCCCCCCATGGCTAAAAGTCAGTATGGGGGCTTGGTGTAGGCTTCCTGATGGGAGGGGCTGATGCCTGCCCCCTGGTGGGAGGAGCCGATTCTAACCCCTCTGGTGGGTGGGGCGTAGTCTCTGGATGGGATTAGAGGCAGCTGTGTGCCTGAGGGGTCTTTAGGTAGCCTGTTTACTGAGGGGTGGGGCTGTGATCCCACCTGGGTTGTTGTTTGCCCTGGGGCTTCTCAGAGGCTGGCTGACAGGTGGGGCCAGATTTTCCCAAAATAGCCACCTCCAGAGAAAGGCACGGCTGCTGAATATTCCCGAGAGCTTTGCTTTCAATGTCCTTCCCTCACAACAAGCCATGTTCACCCGTTTTCCCAGGATGTCCTCTAAGAACTGCGGTCAGGTTTGACCCAGATTCCCTTGGAGACTTTTGCTTTGCCCTGGGACTCAGTGCACGTGAAAGTCTGTGTGCGCCTTTTAAGAATGGGGTCTCCGTTTCCTCCAGTCCAGTAGAGCTCTTGCGCACAAGCCCCACTGGCCTTCCATGACAGATGCTCCGGGGCTCTTTCTCCCTATGCCAGATCCCCACAGTAAGAGTTTGATGTGTGGCTCAGAACTCTCACTCCTGTAGGTGAATCTCTGTGAACCAGTTAGATTCCAGTCTGTGGAGCTTCCCACCCAGGAGGTATGGGGTTGTTTATATCGCGAAATGGCCCCTCCTACCTCTTGATGTGTCCTCCTCTTTTTCTTCTGGAGTAGGGTATCTTTTTTAAGGTTTCCGGTCCATTTTGGTGAAGGGTGCTCAGTCTTTAGTTGTGAATTTCGTTGTTTTTAGGAGAGAAGTTGAGCTCCAGTCCTTCTATTCCGTCATCATAATCCTGTCTTAACACTGTTCTTTATTTAACCTAAATTCCTCAGATGGACGTTTGAGGCTTTTACGTCCTGCCCTCGTGGACACAGACCCACCAGCTGCTGTCTTCCTGTGTGTGTGTAGGAGAGCCGTGCTCATTCCTACACACACACTGGACCACACGCCAGCACCTCTATCTTTCTTAATGGAAATCTTGTCAGGCTGAAAGGCTCTGAGAGGGAACCGATATTCAGCTAAGACCCCAAGCATGCTGGATGGATGGCTGTCATGCTCACGTCCAAAAAGACAGCGACCGTCCAGATCCCCAGAACATACTGAGGGCACGAAGCATTCTCTTCCTACACACCCATGATGCTACGATGCTGGGCACTTCCCAGTAATCACAAAAGCTTCGACTGCTGCACCCCTCCCCCCCCATCAACCTAGACCTGCAAATACTTTTGGCCAGTCAGTATCTTCATTTATTTCTACATTTGTTATTTACATCACTTGGTTTTTCTCCCAAGCCCTACAAACACCATCATATTTACAAGTATACCCCCAATTGATCAAGCAGAGTTCATGTTGTCTCTTCTCAAAGTTTCCTAGTCTCCAGCCGACTCTCTGAGTCTGTCATGAATTGCATGTTTAAGTCCTTCCCCCTCCTCCAAATTCATGCTGAAGCCTCACCTGTATGGTGACTGCTAACTGGAAACAAGGCTTGTGAAGAGGTAACTAAGGTTACATGAGGTCACAAGAGCAGAGCCCTAATCCCCAAGGACTGGTGTCCTTAGAAGAGGAGGAGGCCCCAGGGGGACAGCGCAGAGAAAAGGGCCTGTGAGGACACGCAACCAAGGAGAGAGGCCATGGGAAAAACCAAACCTGCCCACACCGGACCTTAAACTTCCAGCCCAGTGAGAGAGAAATGCCCGTTGTTAAGCCCCAGGCTGTGGAATCCCATTTGGGCAGCCCAAGCGGACTAAGGCAGGGTCCTCCCCGCTACGTCAGCTCCAGGTGGGTCACATTCCTTTCCTGCAATTTAATGGAAGATGAATCCCAGCCCGGAATGAAACGTCCCTTGAAAGCAGCAGCTGTACGTGTAGATGAAATTAAGAACACACTGTGAAAAATAACTATTTGTACAGAGGTTCCACCGAATTCAGCAACTGTCACAGTAGGAACATGTGACACCACACACCTGTGGTTCATGTGGTTTGGTGTGAAGACGACAGTGTCACCCCTGAAGTACTGCTGCCCAAGCTATTTACGCCAATTCTAATTCAGACCAGTAGGAAATACAGAGGCTGGGGCTGGGGTGCAGGCCGGCAGCTACAGCTCCACCCCTAGCCTGGGAGCCTCCATATGCCGGGGTGCGACCCTAAAATAGCAAAAAAAAAAAAAAAAAAAAAAAGTGTGTGTGTGTGAGTGTAGGAGGAAGGGGTGGAGAAATGGGGAGCGTGCGTAATGACAGACTGTCAGCTGCCAAAACGAAGGAGGAGATGTTCTTTCACCTGTTCTGTAATGTTTGGATATCTGGGTAACAGGACGTTGGGGAGGATCACCCCAAATGTCACCCAAAACTACAGATCAGGATTTGAAAAGGGAGAAATGACAGATGGACTCCTACGAGCTCCCAAAATTCTATGCAAAATGATCTGTCACCATGTGTGCACAGGTACACATTTTCCCAGGGGAAGTGTCCCCAATTTCTCTCTATAGTCAAAGTAGTCTATGAACCCACACAGTGTACAAATCACCATCTGAGAATGTATGCAACGAACAGGAAAATAGCCAGATTTCACACATGCTGCTTGTAAAATAGTACTGCTCACAACTCTTTAAAAAAACAGTGACAGAGAACAGCCTAAACGCCCATTAGAGTGAGAACTGTCTCAGGATGCGCGCAGGCGTCCATCCCGGGGCCGTCTCACTCTACGTCCAGGGCAGGAGGTTCTCTGGGAGCTGAGAAGAGAGGCAGCCAGCTTCCTGCCGTCCACAGCGGAAGAAGTCCCAGCCTAAGAGCTCAGGGCACTGCACTCCGCACATTCCACAGGCTTCACACTCGTTTTTCATGAATCGCTTTCACACCAAGCAAGAGATAGGAAAGACCGACAGAGATGGAGAAAGGAATGCTGTTTTCCACGTCTCAGTGCAAACATGACCCACAGAGTGTCCCGCACGTCACTTCTGCATTAAATTCCTCCAAGGTCTGTAGCCTGTTCTTCAAGGCAACAGAGCACTTTCCCTCGGATGAACCCCCAACTCGTTCTGTCCCCCACAGAACCAGTGAAAACAAGTCATCCAGACAGATGCGGCTAGGAGCCTGGGCTCCTGAAAAGCTGCTCTCAGGTCCTGCCGATGGGCCTAGGGAACCAGGAAGTCCAAAAGCCTCCTGGCTTCGAAGCTGCAGCCTGCCTCCACTCTGCACGCCCAGGACACCAGGCCGCCTGCTACCTTGGCAACCGTGCCTGACGCAGCCCAGGATGCTTGTGGGCCCGGCCCTCAAAGGCAGGCGCCGCATCTCAATGACTGTGTCCCTAGCAGGTTGGGGACACTGGCCGGCACAGCTCATGGGGGGATTGTGACATAAGCCTCAGGGTCCCATCACTCTAGGTGAGAGAAGAATGTGAAGTCGAGACTTGCACTGACATCTTCTTAAGTGCTTTTACACCTGCTCCCTCATCTGATCATCACAAAAGCTCTGGGAATTAGGCAGGAAATCATTCACACCCCACGTCACAGAGGCGGAAACCGAAACAGAGAGAAGTGAAGTGCCTGCAGGTCACATGATGGGCTGCAGCACGCATCTCTGAGCAGACTATGGGGGCAGTGAAATCTTACAAAAACAAAATGTTGTAATAAATAAATCCAGGGGTTCCCGTCGTGGCGCAGCGGAAACTAATCCGACTAGGAGGTTGCAGGTTCGATCCCTCAGTGGCTTAAGGAGCCGGCATTGCCATGAGCTGTGGTGTAGGTCACAGACACGGCGCGGATCTCATGTTGCTGTGGCTGTGGCTGTGGCGTAGGCCAACAGCTGTAGCTCTGATTGGACCCCTGGCCTGGGAACCTCCATATGCAGCAAGTGCGGCCCTAAAAAGACCAAATAAATAAATAAATAAATAAACCCAAATGCTTCGCATAGAAACAAACACATGCTACTGTGTGAGTGGGTGTCTTCAGGGGAGGGTGCAGGAGAAAACTCAAAGTTGAGACTACCACTTTGTAAATTTTTTTTTCTTTTCAGGGCCATACCCGTGGCACACAGAAGTTCCCAGGCTAGGGGTCCAATTGGAATTACAGCTGCCAGCCTCCACCACAGCCACAGCAACACCAGATCCCAGCTGTAGCTCGTGGCAACCCAGGATCCTTAACCCACTGAGTGAGGCCAGGGATCGAACCCGAATCCTCATGGACACAATGTTGGGTTCTTAACCTGGTGAGCCAGAATGGGAACTCCCAAGATAGTTTATTTATTTATTTTTTCTTTTTATGAAGAACGCCTGTTTGTCTATAATTCTCCTAATACTAATTTTGAGAAGAAAGAGGAAAAATTATTGACCATTTCTACATTGAAATAAAAAAAATAAAAAAAAAAGGAAACATGACATATATAGTGGCTAGAGGAAAGCAATTCATTAAAAAAAGAAAAAAAAGAAGCGCTCCCTTGTGGCCCAGCAGTTGGGGATCCAGAGTTGTCAGTGCCGTGGCTTGGTTACTGCTGTGGAACATGTTTGATCCCTGGCCTGGGAACTTCCACATGCCTCAGACATGGCCAAGAAAGAAAAAAAGAAAGGTTCAGAAAAAGAAGTTATGGTTTCATATTACATTGCTTGATTTTACCGAAATTAAACTGAAATCTTAGGTATGAAATATTTCAGCATTTTATGGATTCTGCCGTACTTGGAAAACACAAGTTTTATATTTACAGAGGTTTTGCTAGTCAACCCTTATATTAAAATGTGAATTATCAATATAATTTTATTAGGTTATTACAAGTTATTTCATCATGAACGTAAAACAGGGACATTAAAGAAAAATTTGAAATTAGGTTTCAAAAATGACTCGGAGACTCATCACCATAAAGTAATCACCTATTTGTGACTCTTTGATTAATTTCCTGCCAGTTCTTTTTACTATGTGGGCAGTTTCTTTTGGTTGTTTTATGATGCGGTCATCACACCACACACATAATTTCATATCCTAATTTTTTATAATATAGCGTAAGAGCTCGTCCAGATTACTGCATTGTCTCTGTACCCCAATCTCCAGTCTGCTGAACTACCACTACACGATCGTTTAAGTGGTTATATCACAGTTTATTTAATCAGTCTTCTATTTTTATACTCGAGGGCTGTTACCAAATTTTTACTATCATAAATAATGCTTTAATAACCACAACTTTTATTTTTTTCCCATTTTGTTTTAGATAAATTCCTAAAGCATATTACCAAGTCAAAGCAGATTATAACTTTTAAGATTTGCTTACAAATCATATTAAATCTTTGCTTTCCCAAAGATCTACTACATATTACCAGCAATGAATGAGGATACTTACCTGATTAAACTCTTACGGATGATCAGTAAAGTTATCTGTACCACTTTATTTTTTAATTGAAAATATATCCTCACTGTGCTATTCTGCATTTTTTTCCTGACAATACATACTTTGCCATCATGATTATGGACTAGCTGAACACCTTCTGTGAATAATTTATGTCCATTATGCATTTATGAATGGCTATTTAGGTAGATTTAAAAGTAAATTTGTATGAAAACTTTCTATAATTAAATTGTTAACTCAGTGTTCACCATATTGAAGGGAATGTTATTTTCCAGTCTATGCTGCACTTAAGCGTTTTGTGTTCCCTTCTACCAGGACCTGTTCTGTGTTCTCTCTGCGACTCTTTAAGAACCTCTTCCCCATGCTTAGAACTTAATGCTTTTCCCCTTAGCTCACAATTGTGACATTACACATCACGTTCAAGAGGCTTTACCTGTTGGTCATCAGGAGTCCATATGCCACACGTGATCTGACTTTCCAAGTTGATCTCAGATGACCAGTGTCTTTGTCCACTGACAGAACCAACCAGGACAAACCCATCTCGATAGGAAATAAGTGCTTGAGTCCCATCGTGGCTCCACGTGAAGTCACTCACCTTTGGGACACACAGACAAAAGCAGTCAATTTGTAATCTGAAAGGGAAAGCACCTTTATCAAAGACTAGACGTAGTTCTTAACCTTAGCCTTCGGCTAAGGTCATGACGGCCTTAAAGACATACAGAATGACTGGCCATTAGGGACCTGCTGTACAGCACAGAGAACTCTACCCTATGTTCTGTGATCATCTCTGTGGGAAAAGAATCGGAAAGAGAATGGGTGTGTGTCCAAGTATAGCTGCATCACTTTGTTGTACAGCAGAAATGATCACGACATTGTCAATCAACCGTACTTCAATAAAACTTTTTTTAAAAAGATAGCCTTAAAGGGAACAACATACTATGCATATATTGTTGTATGTGTTTTAACAATTATAAAAGATATTATTTGAAAAGCATATGCCAGTGCGGTGCTAAGGGCTTCACACAAGTTCATTCATTAAGCCCACAATAAAACTGCCCGCAGAGGGCTGGCAGAGTTTCACAGAGCTGGTGAGTGGCAGAGCCAAGAATGATCCAGGGTTGTGTGGCTCCAGCATCCTTGCTTTTAGACACTGCTCTATGGCTTCCCTCTTAGAGGAACAGATT
Organism: Sus scrofa; assembly: GCF_054392235.1. NCBI lineage: Eukaryota > Metazoa > Chordata > Mammalia > Artiodactyla > Suidae > Sus > Sus scrofa. Next base: position 8,758,088 of record NC_139383.1, read on the forward strand.
CTCCGTCAGCGTCTCCTGGTCACTTATAAAAACTATAAAGCTCTCAGTTTCCGATTATATACCTTTCTCAGTCTTGCTAACAATATCCTGCAATCAAAATGAAAACAACCTAACTGGAAAACATTACTTGAATGCTGAGTTTTATCAAATGCATTTACTGTATTTATTTAAATGACCACATGTTTTTTCTCTCTTCACCTATTATTGCAGCACATTACTTCCATGGATTTGCCCGTTTCATACCATCCTTGCATACCTAAAAGAAGCCCAACTTGTAGGTACTGTCCTTAAAACACACAATTGAGGTTGATCTGCTTATGCATTTAGAATTTCTACATCTGTATTCACAAGTGAAACAAATTTATGATCTCCTTTTTGTATAACGCCTTTGTTTGGATCTACCATGGTTATGCTGACTGCTCAGAATGAGCTGGAGAGTAGACCCTTTTCTCCCACTGCTAGGAGGAATTTGCACACACTGTGCTGACCTGTTGCCTGCAAGTTTAGTGGAGCATGCCTGTAAAACTATCCAGCTCTGCACTCTTGTATATTTTTTTAACCATTGTTTCAATGTACTTAATAATTTTAGTACTAGTCAAGCTTTCAAGCTCTTTATTTCATCTTGAGTCAGTTCTTTTAAAATTATTTTTTTTTAGAAATTTGTCCAATTCGTGTAAGTTTTCAAAATTGTTAGCATGTAGTTATCGATAGTATTTATCTTTTTAAAAATTAACTTCATTGAGCTGTAATTTTCATACAATAAAATAAAGTTCCCCTTGGCAATCAGTACCCTACCCTTACCCTTGGTCCAAGGCAAGAGTGATCTAATTTCTGCCACTAGTTGCTTATTCTAGAATTTCTCATGAAAAGAACCATGAAGTATGTTCACTTTTGTTTATGGCTGTTTTACTCAGTATAATGATTTTGAGAGTATTCTGAATTCTAGTATGCATCAGTAGTTCATTCCTTTTTACAGATGAGTAATATTCCATTGCCTAAGTGTACCACAATTTATTCATCCACCCAAATTGCTGGGCATTTGGGTTGTTTCTAGTATTTGGTTATGACAAAACTGCTACGAATATTCATGGGCAAGACTCTTTGTGGACACATGGTTTCCTTTTTTATTTTTTTGAGTAAACACCTAGAGTTGGAATTAATTGCTGGGTCATATGGTAAGTGTATGTTTATATGCAGTGAGAAACTAGCAGACGTTTCCAAAGCAGCTAAGGCATCCTGCACAGCCACCAGCAGTGCATGCAAGTGGGCCACAGCTCACCCACATCTGGTGTGGTCAGATCTTTTTATTTCAGCTACTCTAGTAGGTGTGCAGTGGCAGGACACTGTGCTTTTAATTTTCATTTCCCCTACAGCTAATAAGCTGAGCCTCGCTTCACATGCTTGTCAGTCATGTACATGTCATCTTTTTGGACATGTCTGTTCACATTCCTTGTCATATATTTCTATTTGTGTATGCATTCATGTTCACCTATTCATTATATACATACATATATATGTAAATACACACATACATACACATAAATATACACACATATATATGAGTTTTTGATCTTCTTGCTGTGTTGTAAAAATTCCAGACTGAATCCTTTATCAAAATATGTACTGCAGGAGTTTCAATAGTGTGCAGTGGGTTAGGAATCCAACTGTGGGAGTTTCCGCTGTGGTGGGACAGGTGGGCAGCATCCCTGCAGCGCCAGGACACAGGTTCAGTCCCCAGCCTGGCACAGTGGGTTAAAGGATCCAGTGTTGCTGCAGCTGCGGCATCAGTGGCAACTATGGCTAAGATCTGATCTCTGTCCTAGAAACTCCATATGCCATGGTGTAGCCAAAAAAGAAGAAAAAAAGAATCCTACTATAGCAACTCAGGTTTCTGTGGAGGTGAAACTGGCGTGATCCCCAGTCCAGTGCAATGGATTAAAGGATCCGGCATTCTTGCTGCTAACAGGTTGCAACTGTGGCTCAGATTCAATCCCTGGCTCAGGAACTTTCGTTACGCCATGTGTGTGGCCATTAAAAAAAAAAAAAAAAAAAAAAAAAAGAATATGTGCTGTAAATAACTTCTCCCACTCTATGGCTTGCCTTTTCATTTTCTTATTTTCTTTTTCCTTTTTTCTTTCTTTCTTTCTTTTCCTTTTTTGGCCACCCCATGGCATAGGAGCTCCCGAGCCAGGTATCTCATCCATGCCACAAATGTAACCTACACTGCAGCTATGGCCATGCCAGATCCTTAACCCACTGTGCTGGGCTAGGGATTGAACCTGTGTCATGACGCTGCAGAAATGCCACCAGTCATGTTGTGCCACATCGGGAACTCCCCTTTCCATTTTCTTAATTATATCTTTCGAAAAGTAAAGGTTTTAAATTTTGATGAGGTCCAATATCAAGCTTTTTCTGTTATGCTTCATGTTTCTTGCAACCAATCCAAGAAATCTTTACTTAACCCAAAGTTGCAGGTTTCCAGAAGTTTATAGCTTTTACATTTATGTCTACAGTTCATTTAGAGTTAATTTTTGTACAAGGTGAAGTAACAATCAAGGTTCTAATTCTAATTTAAAAATTTTAAATACAGATATTCAGTTGATTCTGTACCATTGGTCAAAAAGACTGTCACTGGATGTTAACTAGACTTATTGTGGTGATCATTTCCCAAGAGATGCAAATACTGAATCGTCACGCTCTACACCCGAAACCAGTATATGTTACACGTCAATTATATCTCAATGTTTAAAAAAGATAATTGTTCCCCTCCTTGAATCACCAAGATACCTTGTACTTACCTTTGATTACCTTGCAATCTCTACCTTATCTATAGTTATGCTCATACTATGATTTTAGGTTTCATCTCTCTTCCCTTAATCCGTCTTGCCAGCAGTTTGTCCATTTTGCTAATGGGCTTCCAAAGAACACACTTTTGAATTTGCTGACCTCCTCTATTATAACATTTTTTTCTATTGCATTTATTTCCACTTTTATTTTGTTTCTTTCACCTTTTATTGGATTTACTCTGTTATTCATTTGATCATAGTTTTGTTCCTTTTTAATATACATAATTAAGGATACGTATTTCTCTCCTATACTACTTTAATCATATCTCACACATTTTGATGTGCAATGATTTCATTACCTTTAAGAGCTAAGATTTTATAAATGTCCATTAAAGCTATTTAATTCATGAACTATTTAACAGTGCACTGAAAAATGGGAGTTCCCTTCATGGCTCAGTGGAAACGAATCTGACTAGCATCCATGAGGACGCAGGTTCGATCTCTGGCCTCTCTCAGTGGGTTAAGGATCCGGCATTGCCATGAGATGTGCTCTAGGTCGCAGATGGAGCTCAGATCTGGCATTGCTGTGGCTGTGGTATAGGCCAGTGGCTACAGCTCTGATTCGACCTCTAGCCAGGGAACCTCCATATGCCATGGATGTGGCCCTAAAAAGACCAAAAAAAAAAAAAAAAAAAAAAAAGGCACTGAAAAATGACCAAATATGTGGAAATTTCTTAAATTTATCTTTTCGTTATTCACCTCTAACCCATTCAGTAACCCTGGACTGTAATCATGACACCTACCAATGGAAATTTGTTTAAAGTTTTATTAGTGCCCTAAAACACAAATCAGCAGACCATGGCTGGCGGGCCAACTCTGTCCTGCTACCTTTTTTTGTAGAGTCCACAAACTATACATGGTTTTAAATGGTTAGTCTACAAACTAAGAATGGTTTAGTAAGTGATTAGGAAAAAAAAGAATAATATTTTTATATACAAAATTATATAAAACTAAAATTTTAGTGTCCATAAAGTTTTTAATTTTATCAATAAAAAGTTTTCAGGACATTTCTTTCTTTTTTTTCCCTTTTTTTTCTAGGGCTGCACCCATGGCATACAGAAGTTCCCAGGCTAGGGGTACAATAGGAGCTGCACCTGCCAGCCTACCCCAGAGCCACAGCAACGCCAGATCCGAACCTTGTCTGCAACCTATGCCACAGCTCACAGCAATGCTGGGTCCTCAATCCACTGAGGGAGGCCAGGGCTCAAACCTGAGTTCTCATGGATGCTAGTTGGGTTCACTACCACTGAGCCATGACAGGAACTCCCTGGAAATTTCTTTTCTTTCTTATTATACTTACATAGTATTTTCCATTTCAACTCCTAGTCCATAAAGCCTAAAATATGTACAATCTGCCCGTTCAAAGAAAAAGTCTGTGAATCCTTTGAACATGATAAATTTTTGTAAACATTCGGTGTGTCTGAGAAAAGTACATGTTCTCTCATCAGTGGACTCAGAGACTATAAATGTCCATTAGGTCAAGCCTGTGAGCTGCGTGGCTCAGACCTTCGGTACCTGAGGGCACAGACAGGTGAGGCAGCTCAACAGTTGCTCTGAGGTTGCTGAAAAAAGGTGTCTGCTTAGGTAAACTCAGAGCCATGGTTTCACTGACCCTATGTTTCCACCCATTAGATTACCTAGTTTTCCTCAAGAACTTAAAAGATTGTTTTTGAGTTCCTCTTGCGGCTCAGTGGTAACAACCCCGATTAGTATCCATGAGGATGCAGGTTCTATCCCTGGCCCTTCTCAGTAGGTTAAGGATATGGCATTGCTGTGAGCTGCAGTGTAGGTGGTGGCTTGGTTCTGGCATTGCTGTGGTGTAGGCTGGCAGCTGCAGCTCTGATTCGACCCTTAGCCTGGGAACCTCCATATGCTGAAGGTGAGCCCCCCAAAAAAAACCTTTTTTACACACAGTACATTAATTCTGCAATAAAATTTGAAAGCCCTTTCCTTTTGCAGAGACAACACGACTTATTTACCTGTGCTTTAGCTCATCTTTGTACTAAAGGCAAAACATCTTCCTAGAGGGCTAAAACATATAGCCAGTGACAAGAGGCTCCTCTGAAATAGCTCCAATCTTACAGTCACAAAAAATGCTAACACAGGATGTCTACAGGAACCAACTGGGTTTGCTAAATTAGGTCAGCATAGAGTGATTAAGAATCTATCAAAACTAGAAGAACCAAACCAATGGAACTGAGTCCCAAGTGCTGCAAAGGAAAGAAGGAGAAAGCCCTCCCCGGCCCCTGCCCGCCGCGCGGTGCACCCTCCGCGTGAGTAACCACAGCTAAGGAGCAGCTGCACCGCCAGCCCTGGTGACTGATATGATCAAACAACGTGGGCGCTGTCCCAGCTCATTTCTGAAATAAAGGACTCATAATCATTTCCTGAAAAAGAGACTGTAAAGCTTTTCTCAGCTTCTGTCAAATGTTTATTACGTCATGACAATGAAAGGCATGCTGCATAACAAAGATCACCTGTTATGTCATCCAAAAGGCACTGTTTCTCTGAGCACATTTCAGGGATGCGCCTCCTCCGGGCACAGACCTGTCCCTCCTCCTACCACACACAGCTTCAGGTGCTCAGCCCCACGGCCCCTCCACCAGTGAGTCAGCCGCACCCATGCCTGATGCTTTTCCTAGACAAGATGCAACCCAAGACAATTAAAAGCAACCAAACCTCCCCCCAGATGCAAGTGTTTAGTAATGACAATTGCTCAACGGGTTCTGAGGTTTGCAGAATCTGAGCTCCAAACAGCAAAATTCCACCACAGGATAAGGTGATCCCTTTGGTTGAACCTGGCAGGCACAGGCTTTTGAGAGACTCTAGGTGCTTCCAAATGTTCTGTGGGCCACACAAGCTCATTCACCTCCAGGGGCGAATAAGTCCTCTCTTGTTTCTAATGTGCTTTTTTGTTTGTTTGCATCAAACTCTCAATGCAGAGAAAGGCTGAGGGGCGTGGGGCTGGCAGGCAACTCGCTACGGGCCATGCAGCCTGAGCGCCACGGAATGACTGCGAGAACATGCCTTCCTGCTCACAGACAAACCCTTTACTGTCTGGGAACTAGCACAGTTTTGGACTCAAACCTGGGTTCAAATTCTGGTCTTACAACCCATGAACTAACTGCCCTGGGAGTCATTCGACCTCTCTGACCTGGGTTTTTTCTCCCATCAACTGATAGTAACAGCATCTTCTCAGCAGAGTTGCCCTGAGAGGTCACACAAGGACACGGCCAGCACTCAGTGTCCCCCTCACTTTCTCCAAGTAGCAGCACTTAAAAGACGTCTTGCCACTGGAGTCTGAAGACATGTCCCACCTTATCACTGGACCTTTCTAGGGGAAAGAGCTCCCACTTTGGTGGATGGGAGAAGAGCACTTTAGGGACCCTTATGGGCAAGTTCAGAGAAGCCTGCACTTCACAGAACCTGAAGTTTTGCTTGCCTGGAGGCCTGATGCTGGTCTTTGGTGATGACATTACAGCTGTGATTTAAGGGCAGGTATGCCCTGATCAGGGGCTAAGGGTGCTGGCACCTCCTCGTACTGCAGGCACCGTCACAACCTGTGGTGACAGCCAGCACTTGCAGACAGTGTCTTGGCATTTTCCATATTTAATCTTATTTAATCCTTCTCCTGATCTCTGGAGGCGGATACCATTAAATCCCCACACGTACAGATGACGGAGCTGAGACACAAAAGCTAAGTATCTCCTGGTAAGGGACTGAGATGCCCTAAATTGTGTGGTGCTCTAAATTACAGCATCCACCTTCCAGGTGCTGTGAACTTTACTTTTCTGTGGTTTTTGGGGGGTGGGGGGGGCACAGGCAGCATGTGGGAGTTCCTGGGCAAGAGATCAAACCCACACCACAGCAGCGACCCATGCCACGGCAGTGACAACACTGGATCCTTAACCTTCCAAGCCACAAGGGAACTCCCACTGATGCCATGAGCTTCTCGTGGTCTCAGAGATTTCCACTCTGGGCCCTATTTCAAGAAGGTTGGTTAGAGTCACAGGGGAGGCACAGAGGGAGCTGATGAGACCTTTTCAGAGTCAGTCAAAATGATTACAGTTACCCTGCCTGAGAGACCAACTCAAAAAAGGAACGGTCTGCTTTCCCAGAGGTCGGGCTGCCTTCTGTGATGACACCCTACAAAGTTCCTGTGCCCAACAGCAACTGCTAATAATAGCCTCATTCCCTGCAATTTTATGTCACTTCACGGGTCTGCATCTTTCAAAATCCACAAGCTAGAGGCTTATTTAAGCAACAGATGTGGGGACTGGGGGAGAATTCATCTCTTTAGAAAAGTACAGCAAGGCAGCTGCAGGGAAACCAGCCCTGGATGGTCAAGCGGCCTGAGAAAGCCTCATCAGTAAAGGTCCCTTGAGGACTCCGGTCTGCCAACCCTCAGGATGGGACGCGTGTCCTTAACCAGAAGACAAGGGGACCCACGTGGCCGTGCTCGCGTGGCGGGCAAGCCAGAGCTGTACCATCAGCTACGAGAGTCCATGAGCAGTTTTTAAAATAGCCCAGCTCTGCAGGGTGTCCCTGGAGCAGAGACAAACTGGTCCCAGAAAGGAAGGGCCAAGGGAGGACAACAGGTGGCCACTCTAACTGAAACCTGACAAAAGCCAGTGTTAAAACCTCGGCCTGGGGAGGAGCCTGAGAAGAGCTGTGTGGTGCTCCCGGGGAGGGCAGTGACAATGACAACTCGGGAAACACCTTCCACCTGGCAGCGAAGAAATGACACGCCTGAAGCACTTCAGAGGATCCGAATTTAACATGTAGTCACATGCTGAGTGGTAAGAACGATTTCACAGATTTAATTAAAGCCTAAAACTCGGAGAGTTCTCACAACAGCTGCAGAGGGATGAGGAGGAGGAGTGTCCCCCTCTCTTGATCCAGCAAGACACTCGATCGGGACAGAGGCAGGTTCGGGTGGCATCCCCACGCCCTCCGCCACTCACCTGGGCCCCGCGGTCATTGACCAACTCCACGGACCACCGCCCTTCGTACTGGATCCACACGAATATCCCACCATCCGCGTCGCACGTGGCCAGCTTCTGGTAGGGCTCGTTCCACCTCACCAGCACCACCTAGGGGACAACCGAGAAGACATTTACCCCGGGAAGGAGCCAGGGGCCGGGGCGGGACCAGGACTTGAGGCTGTCGTGACTCTGAGCTACAGAGAACGCATGCTCCAGGGGATGACTGAGGAGAAGGGCAGATCAGGGCAGGGGGTGGGGGGAGGACACGCGGCAGTGTCCCAGGGAACCAGGCCTATGTGACATGGCTTCTGAACAAACAGCAGATACCTGAGCAAAGCATGAATGCCAGCAGGAAAAGGCCCATCCCCATGCCAAGGGAAGCGGGCCCAGGGCCCACATGTACCCGCCCCGCCTCCTGCAGCACAAGGACCACTCACCTGCTGGGCCTGTGTGGAGGGAAAACAATGTCCTCAAAATCGACTGTGTGTTTCAATTAAGGTTTTATTTACTTGGGACATAAAGAAGGGGGGGTGCTATTTCATTTCATTTTCTCCCATAGTAACATTCCATGTATCTTTTCCAGACAGCCTTATTTCCAAACAGTTCAGCATATAAACATGCCAATTTGGAAAAAAATAAACAGTTGAAATATCTAAGTTGTTCAGGATTCATCACATTGGAAATATGAGGAAATTATAAACTTCAAAACTGATGAGTATGAGTTCCCGCTGTGATGCAGTGGAAACAGATCCGACTAGGAACCATGAGGTTGTAGGTGTGATCCCTGGCCTCACTCAGTGGGTTAAGGATCCAGCGTTGCCGTGAGCTGTGGTGAAGGTTGCACACGGGGCTCTCATCCAGCATTGCTGTGGCTGTGGCGTAGGCCGGCAGCTGTAGCTCGGATTGGACCCCTAGCCTGGGAACCTCCATATGTAGGTGCGGCCTGCCAAAAAAAAAAAAAAGATGCGTACAAGAGCTTAATTTTAACTTTTGAAAAACTCTGCACCTGGACAGCTCACTTCCATCTTTCTCGAGGCTCACTCCCTCATCTGGACTCGGGGAGGAGGTGGTAGGCAGGGTCGGGAGAGGCCAGAGGCAGCCCTCAGTGAGCCCAGCAAAACCGAAAGGACACAGGGCTGTGAAGCGGTCCAGGAGCACAGAACCGGCACCTGCGTTCACTATGGGAACGTTGCCAGATGTCACGCTGGGGACCATGACGAATTCACTCACTCAGCTCCTGTTTGCTGGTCCACGCTGTGCGCTGCCACGTGACCAACGCAGAGTTTGGAGGAAGCTGGGCCTGTCCTCCAGAAGTTCAGAGTCCGGCTGGGAGCCAGGACGCCCATGGGCACGCAGTCACACACTGAGGTGTGTCAGTCAAGCCAGGCCCGTTACTCATCAGCACAAGTGTGCCTGCTCCTCCTGCGAGCGAATCCCATCTTCTTCCAGGACCTCGGGCCTAAGAAACTAACGACCCTCATGAATATGCGGCACCAGCACAAACTGCCTCCGAATCCCACTTGTGCTCTAAAATGCAGAGGGTGAGCGAGGCCGAGGACTGACTGTCAAGGACCCTCAAAATGCACAGACCCCCTCAGACCCACCTGTATCCAATCACAGACCACTGCGGAAGCCCTATCCCGCCTCAAAGCTGGACATGGGCACCTGATTTCAGGGCTTTAAGTGTATTTCCAGGGCACCAGAGGGCTAGGAGAGGCCCCCAGCCCTTGTCCACCACACCTGGTGGTATCAGCATTTGTTGCAAGATGCAGAATAAAATCCCTAAGTTGTCCAAGAGGAAATCACTGCCCACCTAAAATGTATGGATAATGTAGCTCTTTTATAAAACTCTGCAAAAATCAAAGGAGCTATAAGACTACATTTTTTTGTTGTTTTTTTTTCTTTTTTCTTTTTTTTCTTTTTCTTTGCTTTTTAGGGCCACACCTACAGCATATGAAGTTCCCAGGCTAGGGGTCAAATGGGAGCTACAGCTGCCGGCCTACACCATAGCCACAGCAATGCCAGATCCAAGCCGTGTCTGAGACCTCTACCACAGCTTATGGCAATGCTACTAAGAGAGGGCAGGGACTGAACCCACTTCCTCAGGAATACTAGTTGGGTTCCTTACCACTGAGCCGCAATGGGAACTCCCTGGCCACAATCTTTTGAGACCGGGCAATCACCAGTCAAATCTCACCCAGTCAATGGCCCCCAGGCCGAAGGGATGCAAGCTCCAGGGCTGTGGACACTGCCGAGTGCTGGCAGCCCCAACCAGCTTAGCCCGTCCACCAGGACCGCCGGCCTCACTCTGGTCACAGCTATGCAAGCACTGCGCTCACACCTCCCTGAAACCATCGGTTTCCGTGCACCCGCCTCCCCACCGAGCCCTGCCGCCCAGGAAAGGGCAAGGGCTCCTCACCCCTGAACACACAGGAAGGCTGAACGCACGGCGCCAAAGAGCAGCGTTTAAGCTATGCTCCTCATTCACAGTTATGTCCTTGAACGGTTACCGAAAACCACTTCAAGTAGGTGATTTTCAACTCCCAAAGGCCTTTTAGACTGACTGCCCATTACAGACTTTCAGGTAGTGAGGACAGAAGCTAAGACGTCTCTGTCGCTGTGGGGTTCAGTCCACTAACTGCATAAGATCCTGCTCTCTAAGCACAGAGTTGTGAACATACACAACGGCGGCCTCAACACGGGTGGGGGTTGGGACGGGCACAAGTCCAGATTCCTTTTAAGCCTAGTTTTTAAAATTCTATATTTAAACTACTGATCTAGTTTTTCAATAGCAAAAATTAACACAACAAAAGTCTTTAAATGTACTGAATGTGTCATAAAATTTAGAATTTCCAAGTAGCCAACGAAAGGCAACTTTAGAAACTTCTTGCAGCCCCATCGATGACTGGCCTGAGCAGCGGACCCCACAGGGCCCCCAAAGACACCTTCGGCAGCCCAGCCCTCAAAGTGGTGTCCTTCAGAGCAGCTACAAGAGGCCGGGTGTGACAAGTAAGAATGTGACATTCACAACTGATCGGTTTTTAAATTATCTTCTAAGTTACACAGGGTGAACATTCATCTGCTGCGACCTTCCTTATAAAATAGTATTTGATAGCGAGGAGTCTTATTTCAGAGAGTGGATGTCAGTCACATTCTCCAGGCTTTCGCCTTTTTGCTTCGATGTTCACTGTCGTGCCTGGGTGCGTATTTCATTAATTACAAAACTGCTCTTCACGGAAGCGGCCCGCACAGTCACAGCACGACACAAACACGGAAGAGCAGAGGCCAAATATATTTTAAGGTTATTTCCACCGTTAAAAATGTCTTAGTCTTAAGACAACACAGTCGCCGTTGTTGGATAAACACAAGGGGCACAGACTCGATTTCATCCTCCGTCGTTGCACAGGACTGAGCCCCTCACACATCTCGTTGCCACGAGTAGGATCGCTATCAACGAATGGAGGTGGGTCGCTCCCCTAAATGAGAGAGAGAAACCTTCCCAGTGAGTCTGGGTTTAAAACCAAAGTTAACCCGCACGGCTGCTTCCCTGCGAAGTCTGCCCGTTTCCTCGCTCAGCGGCGGTTCGGCGCTGCCTGTCTTCTCTCCGCCCGGGCAGCTGGCCTCCTGTCCGCCTGGCAGTGGGAGGGCAACTACCGGAGCGCCGAGGAGGTGGCAGCCGGGTTGGCTGGGTCCCCCGTCACCCTGACTGCATGGCAGCGGGGCGCTGAGCCACTGCCCGGGCGCCCTAAGGCACAGCTTTCCTTCCCTCTCAGAAAGAGGAGAACGAGGCTCCCACGGCGGGCGCAGAACTGTGCATCCAGCGCGTGAGTGGACGTGCGTGTTCTGCCACTAAAAAGAAGCCAAGCCCAGTTCTGACATATGTCCTGATTCTTCCCTCAAGTGCCGGCCTGCCACCCTCTCCAATACAAGACTTGTATCATTTCACAGTTATTCTTTTCCATAAACACTCACTGAGGAATATTAAAGGTAGAGAAACGAACACTAAAAATAGAGCACATCACAGCCCGTGTCTGCTGAACGCGGGTCTGGGCTGTACCTTCCTGTGCTCAGTCGCTGCAGCTCCTGCACTGAGATCTACCTTCAGGAAGAACACAATAGGAGTGCCAGCTGATCCGTCCCAAGGTTATTCATCTTTTGAGGCAGGAACTATTCAAATAGTGCAATTCCTATTTTACAGAAATAGACAGGAAACTGCCGCAGTGAATAACCAGGATCACCAGTGTTCAGAAACATCTCCCTCAACCCTCAAAGAATGTGATCTGAAAGAATGTGAAACACAAAGGACTCAGGTAAGAAAACCCTCTAAATGCCTATTACCCCTCGGTTCTCCTTTTCTGCAATTTATTAAGTGAAACAGCAAGAACTTCAATTGTACAAGAAAAACAAAAGTGCCAACCTCATTTTAGATACATTTTGTCTTTTTTTTTTTTTTTTTTTTTTTTGTCTTTTTGCCTTTTGTAGGGCCACTCCCGAGGTATATGGAGGTTCCCAGGCTAGGAGTCTAATCAGAGCTGTAGCCACCGGCCTGCACCACAGCCACAGCAACGCTGGATCCTTAACCCACTGAGCAAGGGCAGGGATCGAACCCGCAGCCTCATGGTTCCTAGTTGGATTCGCTAACCACTGAGCCACGATGGGAACTCCATTTTGTCATTTTTAAACAAAGAACCCAAAGCATCTTGAAATAGAGGCTGGAAGAAGTTGACCATGAACCAGCCCGGCCGCTCACCAGCTGCATGGCCTCAGACACCCTGCCGACCCTCGACGCTCGTGGGCCCCTTTCCTCGCCTACAGCAAGGATAACAGAGGCAATCCTTCTAGAGCTGTCGTGAAAAGTATGATGAGAAAGGACCTTAGAACAGTGAGTGCCAGGCACACAGCAAACGTTCACTTGGCAGCGCTCTGCGTTGCTAACTTTGTGAGCTAAAACTTAGAGAACATCAAGACTATTTGGGGAACAGGGTAGAAAGCCCAGAATTCAACCCACGCACCTACAGCCAACTGATCTATGACAAAGGAGGCAAGAATACACAATGGAGAAAAGACAGCTTGTTCAATAAGTGGTGCTGGGAAAACTAGACGGCCACATGGAAAAGAATGAAATGAGAACATTCCCTCACACCATACACAAAAATAAACTCGAAATGGATTAAAGACATAGATATAAGACCAGACACTATCAAACTCTTAGAGGAAAACATAGGCCAAAACACTCTCTGACATAAACGACAGCAACATCTTCTCAGATCCACCTCTTAGAGGAATGACAATAAAAACAAAAATTAACAAATGGGACTTAAGGAAACTTCAAAGTTTCTGCACAGCAAAGGAAACCCTAAACAAAACGAAAAGACACCCCACAGAATGGGAGAAACTCTTTGCAAATGGATCGACTGACAAGGGATTCATCTCCAAACTTCATAAACACCTCCTACCGCTCAATACCAGAAAAACAAATGGCCCCATCGAAAAATGGGCAGAAGATTTAAACAGACAATTCTCCAAAGAAAACATACGGATGGCCAAAAAGCACATGAAAAGATGTTCAACATCACTATTAGAGAAATGCAAATCAAAACCATGATGAGGTACCACCTTACACCAACCAGAACGGCCATCACCCAAAAGTCTACAAATAAGAAGTGCTGGAGAGGGTGTGGAGAAAAAGGAACCCTGTTACACTCTTGCTGGGATTGTGAATTGGTGCAACCACCGTGGAAAGCAGTATGGAGATTCCTCAGAAAACTGAAAATAGAACTACCATTTGATCCAGCAGTCCCACTCCTGGGCATCTATCCAGAGGAAACCATGACTCGCAAAGACACATGCACTCCAATGTTCACTGCAGCACTATTTGCAATAGCCCAGATGTGGAAACAACCTAAATGTCCATCGACAGAGGAGTGGATCCAGAAGATGTGGTACATACACACAATGGAATATTACTCAGCCATTAAGAGGAAAGAAATAATGGCATTTTTAGCAACATGGATGAACCTAGAAATTATCATGCTAAGGTGAAGTCAGCCATACAAGGAGACACCATTATCAAATGCTTTCACTGACATGTGGAATCTGAAAAAAGGACAGAGTGAACTTCTTTGCAGAACAGATACTGACTCACAGACTTTGAAAAACTTATGGTTTCCAAAGGAGACAGTTCGGGGGGTGGGGGGATGCGCTGGGGGTGTGGGATGGAAATTCTATAGAATTAGATTGTGATGATCATTGTGCAACCATAAATGTAATAAACTCATTGAGTAATAAAAAAAAAAATAATAAGGACTATTTGGGCATACGATTGACCTGTATGGTTTCTCTTCTTTATCGTATTTCACTTTTTTCCAGTTGCACCCGAGCACGTGAAGCTCCCAGGCCCGGAACTGAACCCAAGCCACAGCACTGACAATGCTGGATCCTTAGCCTCTAGGCCACCAGGGAACTCCTGGTTTCTCTTATTTAACATAAGCTCATAGGTTTGAAAGATGGTCCCTCTTTCCAAACCCACCTCCTCCCAATTGTACTCCCCGCCCAACTTACAGCTTAAAATCACCACCACCCACGTGTCCTGCCACCTCTGGCTGAGCATAAAGTTCTGTCCTTGTGGCCTGGTGATGAAGCTTTCCCCGCCAGCCCCTACACCCCAACCCCTGCCAGTTACCACGATCCCCTCTGCACGGTTTTGGCACACACACGAGGCTCTGGTTCTCACCAGCCTGATGATTTCTCAGCCTCTGTGTTCCCGCAGCCCGGCACTTCCCCAAGCACACAGCAGCACTCCACAAATCCTTCTAAATCAAATACTCCTGAGGATGACTGACCGTATTTCTTTAGAGTTTTATACTATTCTAACAGTAAGATGTAAAAACCGATCCAAGTGAGATTGTGGGGGTGGGCAACCGTTTTATTTGAGACAAAACTGACATACCATTCAACCCACATAAACCATAAAAGTCATTGGCTTTGTAAGTTTATAGAGCTGGGCAACCATCACAGTAAATCTTAGAACATCTTCATCAGGACCCCAATACGCCCTCCAGCCCTAGAAAATCACTCATCTTTTGCCTCTTCAGATTTGCCTCTTCCGGACATTTCATATAAATGAAATCATACGGCATGTGGCCTTCCGTGCCTGGCTTCCTTCACTCAGCATGTGTTCAAGGTTTATGCATCTGCTACAGTGTGTGCCAGCACTTACTCCTTTCCACGGCCCAACAATGCGCCACCATGGACACGTCACACTTTGTTTAGCTGATAAACATTGGGGCTGTTCCCATCTTTTGGCTACTATGAGTAATACTACTATGAACACTTGTCGGTTTTTTTTTTTTTTGGTTCTTAAGGCCTCATGAGCAGCATATGGAAGTTCCCAGGCTAGGGGTTGAATCAGAGCTGCAGCTTCCAGCCACAGCCACAGCCACACAAGATCCAAGCCACGTCTGCAACCAACACCACAGCCCATGGCAATGCTGGATCCCCAACCCACTCAGCGAGGCCAGGGATTGAACCCGAATCCTCATGGATACTAGTCGGATTCGTTTCTGCTGCGCTACAACAGGAACTCCCGAACATTTGTGTATAAATCTCTGTATGGACACATGTTTTTATTTTCTTGGGTATATGCCTAGGAGGGAAGTTGCTGAGTCAAATGATAATTCTATGTTTAACTTTTTGAGGAACTGCCAGACTGTCTTTCAAATTGGCTGCACTAATTTACATTCCTAGCAACAATGTATAAGGTTCCAATTTCTTCACACTCTCTCCCACACTTGCTAATAGGACTTCTCCAGATTACATGCATCCTAGTGGATGTAAGGTGGTTTCGATTTGCATTTCCTTGAGGGCTAACGGGGTGCTGAGCATCTTTTCAAGTGCTTATTGGGCATCTGTTTATCTTTTCTGGAGAAATGTCTATTCAAAGTCTTTGCCCCTTTTTAAATTGGATTATCTGTCATATTATTGAGTTGTAAGTTTCTCATCCTAATCTTTCTGAAAACTGACTACATTTGAGGAAAACTTTTAACTTTTATTTGCACATAATCCAACTTGTTTCTCTTGTTTACATGTTCACAGATCAGTCTTCATTCATGCCTTTGATTCAATTTGCTGATAAGAACTCTATGAAGGAAATGGCCCAGAGACAATACAGGGAATCGGAAAGCACGGGTCTACGGTTTGAAGCTAGTGATGTACTATATAAATATTAGCTTTTGGGATTACTGCCAAAGGGTAAACAACTTTTTACATTTCTAAGAAATCTTAAATTTTAGAATTGTTTTAGATTTATAGAAAAATCACAAAGATAGTACAGAGATCTCATTTGCCCCACATTTATTATTAAGATCTTACATTAGTATGTTGTATTGTCACAATTAATAGATCAATATGGGGAGTTTCCATCATGGCTCGGTGGTTAACGAATCCAACTAGGAACCATGAGGTTGCAGGTTTGATCCCTGGCCTCATTCAGTGGGTTAAGGATCTGGCATTGCCGGGAGCTGTGCTGTAGGTTGCAGACGCAGCTCTGATCCTGCGTTGCTGTGGCTGTGGTGTAGGCCAGCGGCTACGGCTCTGATTAGACCCCTAACCTGGGAACCTCCATGTGCCGCAGGTGGGGCCCTAGAAAAGACCAAAAAAAAAAAAAAAAAAGGATCAATATGGGAGTTCCCTGTTAGCTCAGTGGCTTAAGGATCTGGCACTGGCACTGCTGTGGCTCAGGTCACTGCTGTGGTACAGGTTTTCATCCCTGGCCTGGGAACCTCCACTTGCCATGGTTGTGTCACAGCCAAAAAAAAAATAATATGGACATATTATTATTGATCAAAGCCCATACTTGATGCAAATTTCATGGATTTTAACCTAATGTTCTTTTTCTGTTCCAGGATCACATGTCGAATAACACACTCAGTCATCACATTTCCTTAGGCTCCTCTGGACTACACCAGTTTCTGAAACTCTCCTTGTTTTCGGTGACTTCGACAACTTTGAGGAGAATGCATGAGGTACCCGTAACTAGAATCTACCTCATCTTTTCCTCATCGGAGGCTGGACTTAGGCGGTTTGGGAGGCGACCAGAGAGGTGAAGTGCCCTTCGCGTCTCATCACTTGGGTGGCACACACTCTCACCATGAGCTGTCGCTGGTGATATGAACTCAGATCACCTGCTTAAGCAGCCCTTGTTAGATTTCTTCACTGTAAATCCCGGGACTCCTTCTCCCCTCTCTGCACGCTGCACTCTTTGGGAGGATGTGACCATGGGGGGCCCACATTTAAGTGGTGAATTACACTCCATCGCCTTGGGAGGAGCATCTACATAAATTATTACAACTCTTCTGCCCAGGAGATCTGCCTAGTCTCCACGAATTTTACAAGTATGGACACTAATACAATGAACAGATGTTTCTATTTTGGGTTATAATCTAATATTTCTTCATTTAGTTTGCTGCTTAGATTGTTCCAGCTAGGGCCACTGGGAGCTTTTTCACTGGTTCCCTTTGACAACCCCCAACATGGTGCAGGTTTAATTTTATTTTTGAGGACCACCTTATTTTCTGACATTTTAAGATGCTCCAGCCTCATGTGCATTTCCTGCTCCCGTCCTTAAATTAGACATCCAAGTTAAAAGATGAGCCTGGACACACTGTCATCTCAGACAGCAAAGCAGATCTCAAAAGACCTCTAGACCAAATTCGAGAGAGCTCCCACTAACCAAAGATGAAACAGCTTGAGCATCAGAAAGCACAAGGTACTGAGACAAGTACGCTGAAACTCATGTGTGCTAAAAACCATGAGTGCGTGATGACCCTAAAAAATGAAATCCCCACTGTTAACCTTTAGAGAATGATATATGCTCTGAAGGCTGGCAAGCACATTTATCCTACCATTATTTACAAACACTACCCCACAACAAACAAACGGCTGAGGAAGCAAAATTCTTCATTGTTGTATTCCAGTTGGTAAATAAAGAGGAAATGACAAAAGTAGGGTATCACTTTGTAACTGCTAGTGAAATAAACAATGGCTGTAGGTGGAAGCTTGATGTGACAGCAGATGAACGGCTCAGGTGACAACCCCTAACTCACCACTTTTCTAACATCACAAAAACACGAGCATGTACTATAGACCTCATGACAGGAGTGCGTGATACCATCCGTGAAGTAATCCAAAACAGCACCAAAGAAGAAAATCAAACTTAAGTCTCTAGACCTCAAACGACTAGTTAACAAGAAAGAGGAGACAGAAAAATGTACTAAAGAAGACCCTGGGGATGCCATTAGGAAAATCCACCTTTCCTACCTGTAGAACTTCTCCTGTTCTGTGTTTTCCTAAAGCAAGGAAAACAATAAAGAGATGAGGCGCCCATAGATTTTTCAAAAGATTTAAAATGCATTTCAAGCAAATCAATACCTGTGACAGACCTTGTTTGGCTCTCTCAGAACTCAAAAACCAAAACTGCCCAATGTTTCTGAAAAGGTAAAAGACTTGAAAAGGCCCTTCATCAAAGAAGATATACAGATGACAAACATGAAAAGAAGCTCAACTTTATTAGCTATTAAGAAATGCTAACTAGAAGCATAGTAAGACAACTCTACACCTATCAGAAGGACTAAATTTAACTTCCCAGGGTACTCAGCACTTGGATGCTCAAGTCCCAGCTTTTCTTAACCAACCCTTGTACTCCTCTGTCATAAACAAAGGAAGGAGATCACCTGTTCCCCTGGGGTACATTTTCTAAGTATTAACTCAGGTCCAACAGCGTCTTTCAACAGAAAGGCACTGTTGGTAATGGAAAGCCACTTCAGGCTGCTGTTCTTTTTAAAATGTGTATACTTTAAATCGATATGAGGTCATTGGGATACATGTGCAGAGTATTAAGAGCATTCTTTGTGAGGCTTAAAGTGGCTTTAGTTAGTATCCATCCAGTCATAAGATAATGTGCCAGGCAGTGTAGCCCAGAGAAAGAACATACCTGATTTGGGGGCATTGTTTGTGGGGGTGGAATATGTGGAATTCAAAAATGCATATTAAGCATAATTGCAATCTTTGATTTACTTTTTATAAACTTGTTATTAAAGTATAATACACATGCTTTTCTTGATGTTCAGTCATTTCTGTTGAAATTTCACACAATGTTATGGGAGGTTATAAGCGTTTTATCATCAGCTATCATACAGAACCAAACATTTCTTATAAAACATGATTCACATAACAAAAAGCTCAAAACCTGCGTCACATTCATCAATTTCAATTCAAATACTGTATTGCTGTTTCCTTTTACACATATTTGTTTCCCGGCAAACCTGTGATTGTGAAACAATCCCACCGCATAGTAAGTAACATGTAATGGGTTACTTTTCGTATCACTTACTTCCTTATTTTGCAGTAACGTGTTTCCAGTTGGCATGAGAGAAGACTGTGTTGAACAAATGGCCTCGGCGCTTGATTTTAAAAAGGAAGGAGAGGAAAAGAAAGAAAAAGGCAGCAGGTCTACTGTTGGCCCAGCGGGAGGAGCACCTCCACTCTTGGGTTGCTCAGCTTTCTGATCCAGGGCAGCCCCTGCCCAAGGCACAGGCCCAGCCAAGGGGCGGCCAATCTCAGGTCGGAGCTCTGGGTTCAGATGTCACGTGCACCCCGTGCACCCCACTGGGGCCTTCCCACTGTTGAAGGGTTGGTTCCTGAATCAGGAATGGAATTTCCAGGTTTGTAAAGGAATTTTCAGAAAGCAAAGCAAATAAGAGAACTTAGGTGCCAAGAACGGTAAATAAAGCATATTACTTCAAGTATTAAAACAGCAGTATCAAATCAGAAAATAAGGAGTTCCCATTGTGGCTCGGTAGTAACAAACCTGACTAGCGTCCATGAGGACGCAGGTTCAATCCCTGGCCTTGCTCAGTGGGTTAAGGATCCGGCATTGCTGTGCCTGTGGTGTAGGCTGGTGGCTGTGATGTAGGCCAGTAGCTGCAGCTCCGATTCGACCAGTAGCTTGGGAACTTCCATATGCCACAGGTGTGGCCCTAAAAAGACAAAAACAAACAAACAAAAAATTAGAAAATAAAATGTTCTGAATAAAAAGCATTAAGTGCATAAATAATATGCAAAGGTCATTAATTTCTTAAAGTCTATTAGCAAATGATACTTTTTCCCCTTGGATTTAGATTTGATTCTAATGTGGAGGTAACAGGGATCCCAACTCAAATCAAGACTTGCACACGGGAGTTCCCGTCGTGGCACAGTGGTTAACGAATCCGACTAGGAACCATGAGGTTGTGGGTTCGGTCCCTGCCCTTGCTCAGTGGGTTAACGATCCGGCGTTGCCGTGAGCTGTGGTGCAGGTTGCAGACGCGGCTCGGATCCTGCGTTGCTGTGGCTCTGGCGTAGGCCGGTGGCTACAGCTCCGATTCAACCCCTAGCCTGGGAACCTCCATATGCCGCGGGAGCGGCCCAAGAAATAGCAACAACAACAACAACAACAACAAAAGACAAAAGACAAAAGACAAAAAAAAAAAAAAAAGACTTGCACACGGAGCATTAGAGCTATGCAGGGTTAATCCAAGCCAATGAATACATTAGCTTCCACAATGTGGCACATTTTATTTGTTTTTGAATTTCTCAAAATCTCTTTTCAGTCTTGATAATAAAAACAGAAAAGCATAAACGAAATTGCCAACCCGCCATATTCATTCAGGACCTTTGAGAAGGCATCACCCACCTGTTTTTATCGTCATCTATCTTATTATCTAAGCCACTGCAAGGTCACCATATTTATGATTCTTAAACAAGGGAGTCAACTTCCTATGTCTGTGAGGAAATGGACAGACTACAGCAGCAATGGATTCTCAAGAGGGCCTGGTACTGGAGCGGGCATTCCACCGTCACTTTACAGAAGAGGAAACAAGGGTAGCTGAAGTACCCAACTGGCAAGAGGCAGGACAGGGCCAGGAAGCAGGTACGCTCAGTCCTAGTCCAGCATGTTCTCCTACTTACAAAATGCAGTGAGGCCGAGTCATTCATCATCCCGCCTTTGGGGGACACTGATTCACTACGGGAAAGCCATCGTTATCTGTGAAGAACGCTCAGTTTTTTTAAATTGGGAGAGCTGAAATCTCTAGTGTAGAATTTTTGACTATCAGAAATGAGCTATTAAAAATTTTGAGAAAACTAGAAAAATTCTTGGGACAGAACCAGGAGGCATAAGCACGAACTATAAGAAGCCCAAGGTTTGCTGTGAAAGAGAACCTTCTAACAAGGAGCACTGCCTATGAATGGAACAGGCTGTCTTCAAAAGGAACCTGGAACCCTGGAAAGGGTTTTCACTTTTTTGGGGTTTTTTTGGCTTTTTAGGGCTGCACTTGCGGCATACGGAGGTTCCCAGACTAGGGGTCGAATCGGAAGTACAGCCGCCGGCCTACACCACAGCCATAGCAATGCAGGATCTGAGCCTCATCTGCGACCTACATCACAGCTCACGGCAACACCAGATCCTTAACCCAGTGAGCAAGGCCAGGGATCGAACCTGCGTCCTCATGGATGCTAGTCAGATTCATTAACCACTGAGCCACAATGGGAACTCCCTGGAAAGGGTTTTTTAAAAAGAGGCCGGACACCCTATTGCCGGGAGTACCTGGAAGTAACTCATCTAACTGGGGGGTGGGAGTGGGTTCTGGATTAGAACTAGAGGACTCCACATTACCTCCCAGCCAACTCCAAGACGACAAATCAACATTCAATGTAGTCTTGGTATCAATAATGCTATGGCCTCAAATAAAAAAAAAGAAAAGAAAAAAGCTCTCGAGCATCTAATGATAAACCTCCATGAAATTTGCTAAAGGAAAATTTAATTATTAAAGCAGTGAACTTGGCTCTTTGAATTTAAAATTTATATATTAAATATTATAGTGAGTAATCATGTCGACCAGGCATGTACTTTAGTCATTTACATTTAATCTACTAGATGAACTGTCAAGATGTTCCTCTGCAATTCACAAAGCAGTTAACGACAGCAGGATTCTCAGCCTCCCGCTCTTTAAAATCCCTGCCTCTTGGCCCAACACCTTAAGCGTTTGCTAAGGAAACGGCACCATTCCAAACGCACTGTTGTCACCTTTGAACCACAGCCATGTCTGCCAGGCTCCCAACTGGAGACAGAACCTCAGCTCATCCTGGGAAAACCTGATGCTCCACCCAGCCTAAAGGATGTCTTTTTGCCGGGGGCGGGGGGTGGTGGTGGGGGGGGAAGAGCAGGACCAGAACCAGGAAGACTTCCTCACTGACAACACAAACCCCAGTTCCAGTCTGATTCCTAACACCCCCTGTCTCCATTTTGTCTGAACAAGTAAGTTGGCCTAGACCAATTCTAAAGATCCTTCCAGCTCTAGTATTCTGACATATTGGATTCTACTTGGTCAGGTACTATATCCCACAAAACTTAAACATATTTACCACCCAAGGAAAAAAAATCTAGCACATGGATCAAAACATCCCACCTGGTAGGCAGGTGGGAAGGTGATGGGGAGGGAAAGCTGAGTGGTTACGTTATAAAAACCAATTCAGAGTCAGGAGCTCAGTACAGAAGTTTCCTCCTGAGCCTTTGTAATTTTAAAAACATAAAAACTTTTGTAGTTCAAGAGTTACACACAAATTGAGATTCTACACATAGTGATGCTTAATGTCATGTGTCAAATTGACTGGGCCCCTGCGGATTTTGAGGCAATGAATTCCTAATTTGAGTGTGACACTCTGGCCTATTTGCCTAGTGACCCAAAAAGCTGCTGGTTTTGAGTGGAGCCCAGAACAAGATGAGGCTGCCACGTGACCTGCTCTGCTGCCCAGGTCATGTGATCCAGCAGATCCAGCGATGCCTGAAGCATCACTGGCAGAAAAGGCGGCTGTCTGGAGCCTCTGGCAGATGAATCTCAGTGCATCCCCTTAGGGTTTTCCAGCAAAGCCCTGCCATCCTCCCCAGACAGCTACTCCCCCTTCAGAAACAGCTCTTGGCCTGCTACTGGGCCTGAGGACAGACTGAAGGCTTAACCAGGGGCCAGCAAGTCACCGTGTAACCTGAGCTGCCCACCAGGACCTGGGTGTTTCCTGACCCATCAGCCATGAAGTCGGAGGTACACAGCAGTGCTCCATCATTGAAGAGAAGTGCTACCAGCAGGCCGCAAAGGCTCAAGTTACACAAGGAAGTGGCCCAAATGCCTCAGTCCCCACTCCTGCTACCCTGCCCTCTCCCCTCCTCTACGGCCTCAGAGTTGCTCCCATGATGAGCTGCAGAGGAAAGATGACTTGGCCTGGTTCATACATGGCCCCCAAGTGGTCAGAGGCAGCCCCACAGCCCCTCCCTGGACACTCCTGAAGGACAAGGTGACGGAAATCCTCCCAGAGGGCGGAGCCTGGACCAGTGCACCTGGCTGCTCACTTTGCTTGCAAGCAGAAACGGCCTGACCTTGATTACTTGGTCTGCTGGATGGTCAGTCTTCACAAGGAACATGATGCAAAACTGGTGACCAAGACATGTGGCTAGGCCTCCACGGATGGTTAGAAATGTGAAGCTGTGTGTGTCCCATGTGAATACGCCCCATGTGGAGGTTCCTGGGCTAGGGGTGGAATCAGAGCTGTAGCCACCAGTCTACCCCACAGCCACAGCAATATTGGATCCGAGCCACATGTGCGACCTACACCCACAGCCCATGGCAACACCGGATCCTCGACCCACTGAGCGAGGCCAGGGATCGAACCTGCGTCCTATGGTTACTAGTGAGATTCGTTTCTGCTACGCCATGACGGGAACTCCCCAAGACAACTATCTTAACTATTTGGTGCCCGTTCCTTCAGATTCATACTTTCTATTCCCAGTTCAACAGGCCCACGAGACACCACAATCCAAATAAAAGCGTATCAGTCCTGCTCTTTCTAACACCGAAGTTCCTCTCATCACCTCCCAACAACTTCACTTCTTGTCATCAACTCTGCACGCACTAATCTCCTATTTTCAAACAACTTGCCATTTCTGTATTTTGCATTTAATTAAACGAAATCACAGGCTTATGGGCAGAGGCCATCCCCACTTCTCCCTCCTGTCCCCCATCATGGGGCCCTGGCGCTGGGGAAGAGCTGCTCCTTGGTGAGGCTCCCACGAACCAGGCAGACTCCCTTCAGGAGAGTGACAGCAGCCCTCCCTCCAGGGCCCTGCCCTCTGATGGTCACTAGGACCCTCAGAGAGTCTTCCCAAAGGCCTGTCCTCCCGAGGGCTCAGGGCTGCTGGAACTGACAGCGTTTCCAGTGAGATGAGGGAGCAGCCCCGAGGTAGAGCACACCGACTTTCCCAACTGGCAGCAGCACAGGCCCAGGCCACCTGCTGACCACCCACTCAGTCTGGTGGCACAGAGGGCTGGCTTCACGTGCAGGCTGCAGCTGAGCAGGCCTCCCAGGGAAGCTTTCCTGCCCGAGTGCCCAGTGCCCCTGCCCCCATGCCCTTCCCAGTCGCCCTGACACACAGCGAGTTCCCCGCACAGCTATTCCACACTGTGCCATGACCCTCAGCATCTCCAGAGCCTGGCACAGCCCCAATCCCAAGGGTAACAGCCGGCTGTCTGAAAAGAACTGCAGCGGGAAAGTAGAATGAGAGCTCACGGATCGAGTCGCAGACCAGCTTTTTTCTTTTAATCAGTTGGCAGAATAGTGTTGCCCGTGGTGACTGTTTCAAAATTATTTGTATCATAAAGATTGAGTAAAGGATGGATGTCTGCAACAAAACAGAAAAGAAGGTGGTGCAGGTCTTAAAGAAACTCACAGTCATATTAAAGTTAACTGGATTTTCTTCTTACGTTTCAGTTAAAGGGCGGTAGACTAGTATTTTTAAAGTTATTGTTGGAGAATCTGGTTGCATTTTCATTGAAGACGTGGTTCTTAGGATGATAATACCACAGAGAAGGTATGAGTCATCGGTGGGAGGTCAGCTCAGAACCGGGGGACAGACGATGTTTGTGCTTTTGAAGCGCAAAGCAGCACAAGAGAATTCCATTTAACTTGTCTCATAAATCAGGGAGCTTTTTCATATAAGACAACATACATTAAGCTTTTATCTATGGCCTTTCCATGACTTATCTGTAAGTTAGCACTAAGATTCAGGCTCCTAAAAATCAGTCCAGAACACCAACAAGGCTTTTGAGTGATTAATTTCAACCATGTTGAAGTACAGATTGAAGCACTTTTTACAACAGCCAGATGGCCACTCAGAATTATAAAGACATCCTATCCATCTAGAAAAATGAAACAAAAGAAGAGAGTGAGGAGGCGGAGTCTCCACGACCAGGGTGATTCCACTGGACAGCAACAGACAGAAGAGGACAGCACGCGAAGTGAGCTAAGGGAGAGGCCAGGCGCAGGTACGCTACCGACTAGAAAGCTGAGGATCTGCTGATCGCCTGCAAGGCCTCGCCCACACCCTGCACCCACGGCTCATCCTGCCCGGGGCCCCTGCCCGGGGCCCCTGGCGCGCCTCCGAGCGGGAGGGGCCAGCAGAGTTCCAGCTCTGGCACATGCGCCACTGTCTGACATTTTCTGTTTCCCTTTGGATTGTGGTTCACTTTGTCCTTACAACCCACAACACGTGCAGAGGATAAAAGTAAGCAGCACTGCGCATTCCTGGTGGCTCTGTGGGCTAAGGATCCAGCATTGTCACTGCTGTGGCTTGGGTTTGATCCCTGGCCCGGAAATTTCTGTGTGCTGCAGGTGTGGCCAAAAAAAACAAAAGCAGCGCAGGCACACATGCACCATGTTTCATGTGAACAACCGGTCAACCGAGAGGCCTGAGCCCTTCTTTCCTGCCTACTTCCTTTAATACACAGCAGAGAACACCGTGTTGTCCCATCAACGATCCTGTGTTAAGAACTGAAACATCACCATTCTTTTAGGTTATACAATATGCAGAAATACACAAAATAAATACAAATTATGAGGAGGAAAAACCCGGCTGAGTTTCTTAGCAAATTAAATTAGACTCGTTCACACTCTCAAAGGCTAGAAACGAAATTCTGCATTTTACCAAAACTCCCACTAGGATGATTTAAGTCACCGCCAGTAACGCAGCTTCTCACAAGTATGCCTGGGTCACGATGCTGTACAGCAGAAACCGACACAACACTATAAATCAACTATGTGTTCATTTTTAAAAAGTACTGGGTTGGCTAGAGCATAGAATGACTAGGCCGATGACACTGGGCTTACACTCCAATTAAAATGTGTAAGACACAGGGGAGGAGCCTGAGGCCCTTCCTTAATTTACGGAGCATGGGCCCTGCGCCCAACACCATGCTGGAGCCTGAGAGACTGGCTCTTGGCTCACATGTCTGAGGAGCACTCAGGACGAGGCCATGGGCACGTAAGTAACTGGACAAGCAGGGACTCAGAGGGGCCAGAAATACAACAATGAGAGGCAGAGGGACTTGTGGGGAGGCTTCCTTAGCCACAGGACCCTGCAGGAAAAGCATTTTCAGAAGTCCCCAAACACCCAGGGCCAGGGGGCATTTAGCACTCCTTGCTAAAACACTAATTATCCAGAATTCCTTCAACAGGCAAAAGACTTCCCTCTGCCCAGCACTCCTTTTCAGAGGGAAAATTGGGGTGGGCTTTTTAACAGCTGTAAACAAAAAATGGTAATTATATATTCCCTAACATATTTAGCACTTAAGATTTCCCCTTCAAAGTATTTCTTTGTGTTTAATTTTCTGTGTATAATGTAACGCTGGCTTTCAATCAATAACCTGAATTACCTGAAACGTACACTGAATTCTTTCTAAACCTAAATTCTGCTTTAGCAGCTCTATATTTGCATTCAGGTCTATGTTCCTATTTATTAAGGCTCAACTTTTTTTCCATCTTGCTGAAGGACCCATTATTCTGCACATTTCTGGAGCCTGCTGGTAGATGCAAACATAACATTCTTGTGAAGAGAACTATCAAAGCCGACTTAAATGGTCAGAGAACTCAGCCACCTCTAAAGTGTAAAAACATGAGTCAATTCCATTCTATCCTGGGTACTCCTAAGCAAAAATAACGGGACTCAGCTTGCCAGCCTCTGGGTGAGTGCCACAGCCTCCCCTGAGCCTCAGTTTGCTCTGTGAACAGATTATCGGCGTCTGACAGGACTGCTCCCAGAGTAAACTGGAGAGAATAACAATTAGCACCCCTTCTGACCATCGGCTGGCCCCTCCCACAAATCAGCTCCCTTCATAAGCCTCTTGCAAAAGCTCTAAGGGGTAATGAGGACCATTCCCCCTCACAAAGAGGAGCAAACTGCGGCTGAGAGGAGTTCATCAATTTGCCCCAAATCGAGTGGCCAGTGGGGACAGAGCCAGGGATGACCCTGGTGAGTCACCCCAAATCTGAAGCGCCCTCCTTCAGGATGATGCAAGTAAACTCTGGGGTCAGCGCCCGGACAGGACAAGCCGTGTCGACCGCATCTGCAATAGTGGCTGCTCTTAAGTAGCACATGGTTCCTAAAAGCTCGTGGGAAATCCTCAGTCAGAGGGCAGCCCGGTCATCCTGTCCCAGCCCGTGCTCTTGTGATCAGACAAAATCGGGGCTGTTCCCTTCCTTTCAAGACCCCCGCCCAGCTCACACGCCCCCAGCCAGACTCACAGCACTGGCACTCTTGTGCTCCGGCCCTGCTCTGCCAGGCGGTCTCCTGTGCCCCCAGCTCCCCTTAGGGAGAGAACCAGCCGCCTGGGGTGACGTGGACCCTGTGCCCTGTTTCTCTGCCGCTGCAGGAGTGAAGCTGGACCCCACCTGAGTCACCCGGGCCTCTCACTCCCTCTCCCGAGAGCCTCCTTCAGTAAACCATTTACAAACAGGAGTCCCCGTCTTGGGCTCTGCTTCAAGGGCGCCCCCCAAAGGCGTGGGCTCACCGGCTGCGTCCTAATGTGAGGCGGCCAGTTCCGCAGAATCAACGCGGGGGCTCATGAGTGTGGAGCATTTTGTTTGGGCGAGGCCAGCGGGTTGAACTGTGGCTCCGGCTGCCCTCAGTGAAAAAGCACCCTTGCTCTGAGGATGGGGCAGCGTTTGCAGCCTTGCAGGTCAGGGCTACTGGCCTTGGTGAACGAGCAGCCCTCACCCTTGGGGGACAGGCACTGAGCGGGCACCCAGGGTAGTGAGCAGACATCCAGGGGAGAAGGCTGCCTGCTCCGCTCCAGGGCTGGAGAAGTGGAGAAATGATTCCTACGCATGGAATCTACCGCGGGTCACCGGCCCACCCAAGGACACAGTGAAGAAGGCGGGAAGCCTCTGGCTGTGTGTCAGGGAACCAGGCGCCTGTGACATCGTCACCCCATGGGGCTCAGGCCACACACCCCCAGCATCACGCCCCCTGGCAGACTGGCCATTTCACATGGAGGAATCTGAGGAACGGCAGGTGCAGGAAGGACTGCCCTTCCCGCATCCCTCCTACCTGGAGCAGGTCCTAAGACCCTCTCGAGGGAGGTGGCCTCCCTGCACCGCCGTCTCCGAGGATGGAGGATGGAGGACTCTGATGGGCAGCCTTGGTAAGCTCCCCTGGCTCCCTACACGCAGCCGTGTCCCCTCTGTCCTACCACGTTCCCCCACCTCCCACACCTCGCCACAGCCAGCACACACACAGTGTGAGCCACTCCTGCAGGGCTCGCTTCCTCGCGAAGGCTCTGGTGTCAGGCGCCACTAATGTTAAGTTAATCCGTCTTTTGTTAAGAGACCCAGCTGAGGATGTAAGCTGGGCAGAGGAGAGGCATTTTCACTCCCACTAGATGGGGAGCACGTCTGGCTCAAACCTAACACCTGACAGTTTTCTGGGACTGGGCCTGCCTCCGCCATCCGGCAGCACATCTACTATCCCCTTTCTGATGCTATTTTCATGATATATGAAAAATGTAGGAGGTTGTCAGCCTAGTTTATACACCGAAATAAACCTATTCTCAATAACCAGGAGAAAAGGATTGCCCACCTAACAGAAGCGACATTTTAGGTCCACCTGGGCCCAGAAACCCGGTTATGCAGGTGAGGACAAGAGCTAAATACCACTCAGCAATCAGGAGAAGGCTCCCTTTTGCTGCAGTAACAAATAATGCCCCGAATCTCACAGGCTTCAAACAGCAGAGGTTTCCTTTTTGACTCTGCTCCATCCCCAGGTGGGTGGGTGGGGGCCCTGCTCCTCGCTACATGCGCTCAGGGACACGGGCTGATGGAGCCTCTAGCACCGGTGCCATCATCAACGGCAGAGCAGAGAGAAGGGGTGTAGAGATTCACGCACACAGTCCCTTGGCCAAGGCAAGGTAACTGCAAACTGCTAACCTGACGGGAAGGAGGAGAGCCCACGTGTTCCTGGGAGGAGGAAGTTGGACAGATGGGGGCACCGGCGTGAGGGCCACACCCAGGTGCCAGGAGGCCCCTCCGACTCTGATGCGCCAGTGACCACCCCAGGCGATCCCCATGAAGGCTGTCAAGAGGACAGCAACCCTGCCCCTGGGCTGTCCCAGGACCCCTGCCTGGGCTCCCTCCAGCTGTTCTCCACATGGTTGTCAGGTAACACCTAAATGTGACCTCACTGCTGAAAATCCCAGAGCAAACACGGTCTCACTCTTCATACTTAACATCAGTTAATCCCATCATGATCCACTGTCCTCAATCCCTGGTTAATGTCACTAATGCAGCTGAAGCCACAGCACCTCCGGCTAGGCCCCATCAGATACAGACAGAAAGGAGGCTCAGAAAGGATGCTGTGCTTAAGAAAAAGGCATGTAGGGAAGTTTAAAAACAAAAACAAGGAAAAAAACCACTCCTACTTATGACTACTGAAGTGAAACATCTTAAGTCATATCACAATACATGTGTGTGTAAAAAAGCAGTCGCATAGCCCAAGGTACCTCTAGGATATGGGATTACAAAAGATTTTTATATTCTTCTTGCCACAGACTTAGACTTTTTACAAAATAAATATATTATTTATACGAATTTATATATAAAAGATGACATAAAAATTAGGAAAGCTTTATTAAATTCGGCCTCTTTATTACACTTCCAAAGGATCCATTTCATAATAATGAATTCCTTTTGTACACAGTACCTCTTTCACTCTACCTTTTAAAAGTATTGCACCTGATAAAAGAAAGCAAGTAATTATTATCATGGTACTTTTTTTTGGGGGGGGGCTGCACCCCAGGCCTATGGAAGTTCCCAGGCCAGGGACTGAATCCAAGAATCAGCTGCAACCTATGCTGCAGCTGCAGCCATGCTAGATCCTTAACCTGCTGTGCCACAGCAGGAATTCCTGGCTATCACAGTCCTTGCTTTGTAAAAATGGACCTCTGTCTCAAAGAAGGAATGCAGAGTTAAGCTTTTGGTAAATGCTTTTTCATCATCTGACTGAACTGCCGACAAGTGAGGATAATTTTTGTCAAGAACATGCAAGTGATGAAGTCAGCATGAGAGCAACACAAAATTGAGAAAAAACAGGGCTCTGCTCTTTATGGGACATGTGTGACAGGATGGGCTGGAGGGACAGCCAGCAGCACTGGCAGTAATAATAACCGCCACTTAAAAAAAAAAAAAAAAAACTCGGTGGCTAACGAATCCGACTAGGAACCATGAGGTTGCGGGTTCGATCTCTGGCCTTGCTCAGTGGGTTAAGGATCTGGTGTTGCCGTGAGCTGTGGCGTAGGTCGCAGACGTGGCTCAGATTCCTCGTTGCTGTAGCTCTGGTGCAGGCTGGAGGCTACAGCTCCAATTCGACCCCTAGCCTGGGAACCTCCATGTGCCGCGGGAGTGGCCCTAGAAGAGGCAATAATAATAATAATAATAATAATAATAACCGCCACGTCACTCACCAGGGCCAACCTCTGTTGACACTGCTCGGCTCTCTGCTGACAATGCTAGACAATGCTACATGCATTTTCTCATTTAACACTAAGCATTACTTCACTAATAAGAATCACTGTTTTTTAAAAGGTTTTTTGTTCCCACTGTGGCTCAGCAATAATGAATCTGACTAGTATCCATGAGGACGCAGGTTCAAGCCCTGGCCTTGTTCCGTGGGTTGAGGATCTGGTGTTGCCGTGAGCTGTGGTGTAGGTCGCAGACTCGGCTCAGATCCCACATTGCTGTGGCTATGGTATAGGCCAGCAGCTGCAGCTCCGATTCGACCCCTAGCCTGGAAACCTCCATATGCCGTGGGTGCGGCCCTAAAATGCAAAAAAAAAAAAAAAGCTTTATCGAAGTATAGTTGATTCCCAAGGTTGTGATAATTTCTGCTGCTGTACAACAAAGTGATTCACTTACACATGTAAGAACTACTATTACCCCAACTCCTAGTGATGAGAAAACAGAGGCACAGGCAGATTTCCTGCTTTGCTGAAAGTCTCAGGGCAGCCACGGACCGGGGGCACACTGTGAGGTCAGGAGTCTGAGTTAAGAGCCAGCACGGTACACCTGGCCTGTGCCACACTTCAGACCAACTGCAGGAGGGCTGAGCAAAGTACGGAAATATCAAACCACAGCACATCCAGCGTAAAACACAACTGTACAGGTATAACAGCTTTGAAAACAGACAGTTTTCTGAGCTTTAAAGTCAGAGGAGACACTCAAAGGAAAAACAGCAGACTTAACTATAGAAATACTCACGCGCTCCCGTCAGGCCTGCAGTGGACACTGCCGTTAATCTGTGTCCAGCAACCCCTCGTCCACCTCGTGTGCGTGTGCCAGGACTGCCTGTCAACGCATGCCCTGCCAGCTGGCCAGAACGACCATGGCTGAGGCCGCCAACCAGGCCTTCCCCCAGCTGCTGTCGTGACAGCTCCTGGGGGAGTCTGACATGTCAGCCCGGGGAGAGGGTCTTTTTACCTGCACTGTGAGCTGCTGAGGTCACAGAAGCCAGGGGCCATCAAAAACCACCCACTGTGGAAAAAGCTGGCAAGAGAATACAATCCACACAAGCAGAGCTGAGGACATGCGGACCAAAATATGCCCCGGCCAGGCCAAACCAGGGTATTTCAGTTGTGGGAGGCCCAACTGTATTTTGGGCTAAAGTCAGATTTATATAACCAGCAACCAAAAAGACATAACTATTGCTAACTGAAATTGCTAAATTAGTAAATTTAAAAGGTCAAAACCAACTAGGAAAAAATGTGTCTATCAAATAAAACTAAGGATTAAAAAGAAAAAATGCTAAATAAGTTAAAAAAATAGGAAATGCTCCATTTCCTTTGTAAACAAAGAAATGCAAATTTAAACAACTAGGTATAATGGCAGTGTAGGATGATGGATGGCTTACTCATTACCCAATCCCAATGTGCCCCCTTCTTGGTCCGCCTCTGCTGATTTCTAAGGCTCCCCCCTCCCTTGTTCTGGCCATTGAGATGTGAGCAGAAAGCAGGCAGTCACCTTACCCTGCTTTCTCTTGCCTTATACTCTAATGCAGTGGAGTGAGCTGCAGCAGCCATTTTGTGGCCACGAGGAAAAGGCCAAGAGAATCACAGAGATGCTGCCTCAGGCTTCTCAGGGGGAAGGGGGACAACAGTAGCCACTTGCCTCTGGGCTTTCTATTATGTGATTCACAATCCTATTTGTATATGTTACAGTTGGGGATATGCTGTTACCTCATTCAACAGGAATATTACTGAGTGCCCACCACATCCCAGGCACTGTCCCAGGCACTCTGGACACACAGAGTGAGCAAAGCAGAAAAAAGCCTGATCTTGAGGAGCTTCCTTACAGCACTGAGGAAAGCACATCTGACCACTACAGACAACATTAAGCATCTATTCACAAACAAAACTAAAAACAACAACAACAAAAGGTCATGGTAAAATATAACATCCAATGTTGGCAAAGTCATGATAAAACTGCAATCCTCAAGCACAGCCTGGTACACACACTGAAAGCAAGCAGACCACACGTACCCAAGCAGCCCATTCTCACTCCTAACTCTTTCTTCCTTAATCCAATAATTCCACGTCTTTACATCAGTTAGGGAAATACATTTAGAAGCCCTTGCCATTCAGTATTTCTGGTCTATTTTAAATTTTATTTCCTGGAGTTCTCAGTGTGGCTCAGCAGGTTAAGAACCTGACTAGTGGTGTCTAGCGCGGTGACGCAGCAGAAACGAATCTGATTAGTATCCATGAGGATGAGGGTTCAAGCCCTGGCCTCACTCAGTGGGTTAAGGATCTGACGCTGCCGTGAGCTGTGGTGTAGGTCGCAGGTGCAGCTTGCTTGGATCCTGCACTGCTGTGGCTGTGGTGTAAGCCGACAGCTGCAGCTCCAGTTCAACCCCTAGCCTGGAAACCTCCTCCTCCGGCACAGCCGTAAAAGGGGGGAAAAAATTACCTTAAGGGAAAGCATGTAAGAGAAAATTTTTTTTGAAAAATGCTCATTAAATTTGAGTGCTTAAATTTCCTAAGCACACCCTCATAAAGCCTGGCTGATTCTGATCTATTGCTAATGATGATTTGGCTTACGCCACAGATCCCTGTGGTAGGCGCCTGTGGGCAAGATGTACCTCAGACATGCAATTTATTAAAAGGAAACAGAAAATAAAAGCTAACGACCTTGCTGTATAAGGGCTGTATCTAGTATTCAATTTTTAAAGATATATCCATATAATTCCATTTCATAATAAAATGCCCTTTCGGTTTTACTTTAAATTCTATACAAGGAAATAAATACCAACTCTCATCCCCTACCTGCTCCCCAAACATACATACATAAACACTACTATCTAAAAAAGAAATCCTTATGACAATAAAGTTGTGTTCAAGCTGCTATTTATTATTTCAAGGATTTCCATTTAACTCCTATTTTAAAATAAACACAGTACCCATGCAAAGCAAAATAAATGTGCTAGTTGAAGGAAATTCTTCACTCTTGAGTTTTTAATTTCCACAAATCCATTCCATAAACAGTATGCTTTTCTCTATCATCCGACTTTTCAATTACTTGGTACACAGGCTGTGATCTTCTTAGAGTTCTGTTTGCTCCTTTTCCTGCTGTGATGTGATTTTCCCATCTGCTGAGCATAGGAATGACTTTTCCTCATCTAGGAAACTGTCACGTAAACCCTACCCTATAGACAGTCTCTGGAGACACTTCCAGTTACAAAACAGATTTGATGAAATGCAGCATAAAGACTGAAAGTTAAGCCCAAGAGCAGGGGGTCAACTTCTGTTCAAATAAGGCTGAACACTTTAAAGGATAACGTTAACTTCAGGAAGAAATCAACAGTACGGTAACTGCAGTAACCAACGCAACAAAGTGGAAGCAGGTGAGTGCTTTAAGTTGAAGATGCTAACAAACCAATAAGGAGAAAACAAACATCCACCAATACAGGGCTGGATAATTAAATAAATAACGGTTCATCCACCACGTGAATAACCATCTTATTCCTTTTCTTTTCCTTCTTTTGCTTTTTTCAAAAAATGTACTGAGGAGTTCCTGTCGTGGCGCAGTGGTTAACGAATCCGACTAGGAACCATGAGGTTGCGGGTTCGGTCCCTGCCCTTGCTCAGTGGGTTAACGATCTGGCGTTGCCGTGAGCTGTGGTGTAGGTTGCAAACGCGGCTCGGATCCCGCGTTGCTGTGGCTCTGGCGTAGGCCGGTGGCTACAGCTCCGATTCAACCCCTAGCCTGGGAACCTCCATATGCCGCGGGAGCGGCCCAAAGAAATAGCAAAAAGACCAAAAAAAAAAAAAAAATGTACTGATAAGAAGTTCACACACAGTTATGCAGACAAAAAAGCAAGTTGCTGATCAGGTGTTACCATGATTCAGCTTTGTTTCATAAGAAGCTGTATACATTTATGTACATGGTAAGTGTCCTTTGCCCGTTCTTGTGTGCACAGAAAAGCTGGTGCAGAATACCCAACTGTTATCAACGGTGGCTTCTCCAGATACCAGAGAAACTATTTCCCTTCACACATTTTTTATTTCTCACCACGCACATGAATGACTTAACGTTTTAAACACATTTTAACACTACGAAAACCAAATAAAACCACCTAGCCTGGTTGCTTATTCACATGCCCATTAATTTTTGTTCAATGATCTGAACCGAGCTAACCCCCCCGCCCCCCGCAACAGATACCTTAACCTGAAAGCGAGGATCTTGCCCCACTCAAAGTGTGAGGGGCACCACTGGGCTCTGGCCGTCCTCCGACCAAATCCATACTGATAACCAGAAATCTCGTCATGAGCACTGTTTGCCAACTCCAAGGAAAGAGGTAGACTGCATAGTTCACATGCTTCTTGATAGCACTTTGCAATTAATTACATTAATTAAAACCTAAGAAATAATCTGTACAATAAAATCTCAAAACCCATTTCTATTAATCTCCATTCAAAACACGGTGGGTTTGTGTTTGTTTGTTTGTTTTGTCTTTTTAAATTAGGGCCCCACCCACGGCATATGGAGGTTCCCAGGCTAGGGGTCGAATGGGAGCTGTAGTCACCGGCCTACCCCACAGCCACAGCAATGCCAGATCTGAGCCACATGCGTGACCTACACCACAGCTCATGGCAATGCTGGATCCTTAACCCACTTAGTGAGGCCAGGGATCAAACCCGAGTCCTCATGGTTCCTAGTCAGATTCATTTCCGCTGCACCACGACAGGAATTCTGCTCACTTTTATTTCAGGGGAAGAAAAATGCCTTTTATTTAGTCATAGGAGTTAGTAAGAAAATTAAATCCTTTGCCTATTAAGACACCTTCAGCAAAGCCTACCATAGCTGGCAAACTATAAAAACATTTATTTTGGTCTTGTATGTCTCTGAAATAGGACTCAACACACTGTGTCACCCTGCGTTGGGACACTGCTTTTCAAACCTCAGATGCAGGATCAGAGATACCAAACACAGGTCAGGGTGATCACAGGCCCATGTTCTCTCCTCAGTAAGTTCTAGCAGCCACCATGGCAACTGCCCTGAGGTGGGAAGTGTCACCTTTGCTGTCACCATAGAATTCAGATGAACTGCAATCTGGTCTGGTCTAGTCTGTGCTTTACAGTTCTCAGTCACCCTTCAATTATGATACTAACCAACTGTAATTTACAGAGTTAATTTACTTTGATAATTTCGAAAAGCTATTATTTTAATTTAAAAATTTTATTTTTCAGGTGATTGTTTTGGTAAACAATAACATAACTCTACTTGTGCCAAAAAACTATAGCTGTGATGAGGGCTTTGATTCATTAGAAAATGCATATATTATTTTCTCAAAGAATCTTATATAATAGATGAGACCAATTTTATTACTAGTCTTCTATATAAAAAAAATTAAGGCTAGGAGTTCCCGTCGTGGCACAGTAGAAACGAATCCGACTAGGAACCATGAGGTTTCGGGTTCAATCCCTGACCTCACTCAGTGGGTTAAGGATCCAGAGTTGCTGTGAGCTGTGGTGTAGGTTGCAGACGTGGCTTGGATCTGGCGTTGCTGTGGCTGTGGCGTAGGCCTGCAGCTACAGCTCTGATTAGACCCCTAGCCTGGGAACCTCCAAATGCTGTGGGTGCGGCTCTAAAAAAGACAAAAGACCAAAAAAAAAATTTAGGCTAATTATTTGCCAGTTAAGCACAGAAATTACTAAGTCCTACAGTATATGAATTAGACAGAAAACAGAGAAGATGTGACTGTTTACATGTACTCCAGCTAAACCGTCTTAGATACTTAAATCTCTTAAAGCAGCTATTTTCTTTAAGCAACTGTGTTATATGTACCGAAATAAGACAGCAGAACCAATGAACTATAGAATTCACTGCGGGGTGAGTCTGAGCTGTTCTCATGCACATCCATGAGTATGATTTTAACTATGACAATTAGGTTCAATTTGCAAAGAACCAATAAGGGCATGCCACTAAAAAAAGATTTCAGTTGAATTAAGTGAGGGTGATACAATTGTCAAAATTAGAGAAAATAATCTAGAGAGCCCACTCTGAGCTTCCCCTTCCAAGCGGCTTTTAGAGCCCTGCTGATAATAAATGCTCTAACCATCACCTTGCACACTGAAACTTCCAACAGAAGTTCCTGCTGTAGCACAGTGGCTTTATGATTCGTCGTTATCTCTGCCGTAGTGGACGTTCAAACACTGGCCTGGAGCCGTGGGTTACAGATCCAGGGCTGCCACAATGTAGGTCGCAGCTGCAGCTCTGATTTGATCCTTGGCCCAGGAACTTCCATATGCCAGGGGTGCAGCCAAAAAAGGGGGGGGAGAAAACCTCCAACAGCTGGGCTGCAGAGACCAAGCTGACCGTGAGAACAGCTGCCTTCCTCAAGAACGCCTGGGCCAGCGAGCCGGTGCTGGTGGCGGCCTTCACCTTGGGGGCCTCACTATAACTCTGCCCGTGCTCAGCCCCGACACGCTAGGCCCCCGTGATCAACGAGGACACAGCCTACACCTACCCAGCGTCCCTCCAAGACGACGGAAACATGCCTGACGTGCCCAGCCACCTCCAGGACCATCCCCAGGGACCAAACTGGGAGTGGCTGAAGAACCTGTGAGCACCTCCACTGACAGGGAGAGGCCCCCTCCCTAGTGGCCCCCAATAAAGGTATGAATACAAACCAAAAAACCCCAAAACTTTAAACAGAGGAACTATACGGTAGTAGGTGAATTAAACTGGTAAAAGCAAAACAGGTGTGTGTGTCTGTCTGTCTGTCTGTCTGTCTGTCTCAGGGTGGATGGTGTGGGGGTTGTAAGAAAGACAACCTGAAACCCCATCCGAATCTCTCCTGAGTAAAGCACTGGCAGGGAAGTATTTCATGGCAAATGTCTTGGACAATGGAAAAAACATCACGGTGTCCATGTGGTGAACACATGGAAAAACTACTCACTGGTTAATCTGCTACTCAGAAATTATGCTTGAAGTTAAAGTAAAATGTTTAAAGTGAAATGCATCATTTTTTTAATGATCCCCTATCTCACCCAAGGTTTCTCTCTCTCATTCTTACGGATAATCAACCACCTGCCAGTCTCAATCTCTCCAAGTAAGGACATCCACCTGGGTCCTGCAGCCGTGAGCGGCCACACCCAGCAAGGGCACAACCAGCAAGGGCCCCTTCAGGCCCGACACCTCATCCTGGCAGGGGTGATAATGCCACCTCCGCCCATCTAGACAGCTGGCTAATACCTGTCAAACAATTAACACGCTCGGCCTGAAGAAAGGATCCCCCACCACCAACTCAGAAGATATAAACGTAAATGCTAAACAAGCATGTAGCGCTTATACTAAAAGTCACATTTTCAAATTAAATTATTGAAATTTAATGTGAACTGCATTCAGGGAATGAAAGAATTGGCTTTATATGCTAAAAAAAAAATATGTTCAGAATATTTGAGGTAATTTATTTTAAGGAAACAATACTACTGTAATTCAGAAGGTTGCGACAGAGCTCGTGGAAGTCCCCCGTCTCCCCACATCCTCCAGCAGCCAGACTCAGCAGTCACTGCCAGGCCTCTTTCCAGTCTCGTGACAGTGACTGGCTGTGCAGTATGAGGCCTCATCCACCCCCTACCAAATCCAGCTCTCTCTTTTACTCTCATTTTCTTCCAGAACTTTATCCAAGCCACGTCCAGCTCCTATAAGACAGTCAGCCCCTTTGGAACTCTTTAAAAGGAAGCTCACCCAGGGCGCTCGCCTGGTCAGCCCTGCAGAAAGCCATCATTTAAGCCTGAAGATCAAATACAAATCCCTTCTGCTGGTCCGCAGTTGCCACCCACCCCCTCCCCAGTACACGTTCCCAGGATTCCTCTCGGGCTCCACCTGCACACTCAGAACAGCCGGGCTGGGTTCCCTGCTTCCCTCTGGCCTCTCAAGTCCAGCTCAGGGCGCACTCCCTGTCGCTGGGGGCTCACCTGTTATCACCACACCAGGTGTGGGTTATTTCTTGCCGTCTTTATAAGGTTTATCTCCAGATTAGTCATTGCCGACTTTGAAAACAGTCACTACCCCGACCCAAATGAGACAAATCCACACCTTGATAATAGCCAAAATGTGTAAAAACTGCTTTGTGTGCCACTTTTATGTGAATCATTCCATTACAACCTCACAAGAGCACTATAACAGTAAATGTGAAAGCAAATCCCCATGTTACTGTCAGGAGAATGGGATACAAGACTTCACAGAACTGGGAGGTAGCACAATGGGCTAAGGAACCAGCACCTTCTCTTTGATGGCACTGGTTCAATCCCCAGCCCGGTGCAGTGGGTTAAGTTTCCGGTGTTGCCACAGCTGTGGCATAGGTTGCAGCTGCAGCTCAGATTCAATCCCTGGCCAGGGAACTTCCATATGCCGTAGTGTGGCAAAAAAACAAACAAAAACAAAAACAAACAAACAAAAAAACGAACAAAGATTTCACAGAATTCACAGGGCGATGTCTCGCCATCAGTGACACCTGTGGAATGCGTGCTGGGAAGGTGGTGTCACTCTAAGCGACAGCAAGGCAGCAAGGAGCAGCAGGAAGCAGCCGTTTTTCCGTCACGAGACGGGGTCTGAGCCCAACTTCTACACCTTTAGGCCACGGGACTTGGATGTGAAGAATGACCCAGGGCAAGATGGGTGGAATTTAGTCACAGGTTCAACAAAATATATCCAACTGCTCCAGCAAATGCCTTATGACCACTGGTGGCTAAACCATCTGTGACCTTGATTCCTGAACCTGAGTTCTCATTCCATTTTCAATATCGCGTCCTTCGCCTCTGAGAACCTCCTTTTTGACTTCCCAAGATGAATGGAAGTTATTATGGTTTCTGACTCACTTTATGTGAAAAAGACATGCTCTAATTAATCAGTACATCAGCTTTTGCTATAACGACATCTCAACCTCTCAAACAAAGGCCAACATTAACTACGCACAAGTCTAAGGGCCACAAAGGGACAGTCAATGATGGAGCCACTCCGTCACTCGTCCAGGTGTACAAAGTGTCCTGGTCTGCACTGCGTCATAGAAAGAGCCCGTTTCACCCTTCCTGCAGGCCTGTGACGTAGATCTCACCTATTAATCATCCATATTTCAGAGCTAAGAAGCTGACTCAGAGATTTATGGTAGGAATGGCAGGCTAAGGACTCAGCTTTCAGTCGGCTGAGCTCTGCTGCCAGAAAGAGTGCGGCAAACGGAGAAGCAAGGGGAGGGATCCTAGCATCCTCTGCAGGGAGGGGTCTGCAGGGCTGAAATGCTCGGTTTCCCATCCAGCTAAGGGAGTCCCCATGACCTTCAAGGGCACTGAAACCAATTCCCTGCCCCCCACTTCAAGGATCCGTGGGCATGAGAGACCGTGGACAGAGCCCTAACTAAATAGACGCAGATAAATTTCCCCCGAACCCAGAAGGGTGCGCCAGTCAGATGAACTCCCAGAAATGCTTCTTCAAGTTTTGCTCATGACAGTCAGTTCAGTACCAACGAGCACAAGGACACACGGGAGGCCGGGACGTCCACACATCATGGGAGAGGCCAGAGCAACATCCCCGTGGCTCCTCCCCTCCCGCTGCTGCTTCTCCCTCAGACAAGCACGTCTGATAAGTGTCCGCTGTACCAGATGCCAGAGATACAGAAGAAGACGCCAGGCTCTCTACCTGAGAGGAGCGTGCTGTCTAGTGAAGGAGACAGGTGTGTAAACAAGGAACTGCCCGGCACAGGGCATAAGGGGGTGGGACCGAATCCAAGCAAACACAAATTATTAAGAGATAAGTCATTCTACTTGGAGTTTCATAAAGAAAAGTCAAATATTCATAATTTGAGCTTCTAGAAAGACAAATGAAATGATACTGCTGTCACTATTTTTTGTTTGTTTGTTTGTTTTTGTCTTTTTGCCATTTCCTGGGCCGCTCCCACGGCATATGGAGGTTCCCAGGCTAGGGGTCGAATCGGAGCTGTAGCCACCGGCCTACGCCAGAGCCACAGCAACATGGGATCCGAGCCACGTCTGCAACCTACACCACCACTCACGGCCACGCCAGATCGTTAACCCACTGAGCAAGGGCAGGGACCGAACCTGCAACCTCATGGTTCCTAGTCGGATTTGTTAACCACTGCGCCACGACGGGAACTCCTATTGTCACAATTACAGAAGACAGCTGAACTGGTCTTCCTGGTAGCAATTTACTTTAGCACAGAATGCAGATGCCATCCAACTCAGAAGGTCATTTCACCCCCACATTCTAAAATATGCCCCCCAACCCTGATGAATGTCAAGTTCATAGAACAAGAGGAAAATAAAAAGCAGAGTCCTACATGTGGAATATGGGTCAACAAGCAATCATCCATAATTCTGAACTCTAGAACTCCCTGAAAACCTAACATTTTTCACTAACTCATTTGACGATGAAACCTGAGCCAACTTATCAATTGGCTACAAAATATGTTCTGAACTGGCACGTGGCTCAGTTAGGCCTTTTTTCATCCTACTTCGTTAGTTCTACAAAAATATTATGTCTGAGTCCAGAACCTTGTATATCTTAGGGTATGTGAATCCTATGCTTTTTAAAATCTAAAATACTCAGAATTCAAGAACAGGCTCAGATAAAATTATGATACTGTATCTGCTTTTGAAAGCAGAGAAGAGGAAATCAATGAAACACTACTTTTCACTGTCAGGCAAAAGGTACTACCTTCCTGCCCGCAGTCAATCCCGCGAATCACCAAGAATCAGAGCAAAAATGTACAAATGAGTTACAAGGTGCCCACCTTGCGTTTGTGTGTGTGTATGTGCACACGCACTCGCGCACACACACACACACACGCACACCTGCCCCATGCTGTTACGGGTCTCTGAACAGCCCCCACCTGCCACACCCAGCGTGCCACTGCCAGGGCCACACGCATCTTCCTCACCAGACAAGAGCCTGAAGGGCAAGCCCAGTCGTCGTCTTCATCTTTCTACTGGCAGCCTGGCATAGTGCCCCTAGGTCCTACTTAGTCATCCCAACTTTACACGAGTGGCTCGGACACTAATGCGGCGCTGTGCAGAGAGCTGGCTGAACCTCTGGAGAGGGTCTCCGAGAATATGCAAAGCTCACTAGATCACAGTTGCAATATATAATAAAGATTACAATTTTGGAGTTCCCGTTGCGGCTCAGCAGTTAACGAACCCAATTAGTATCCATGAGGACACAGAGGTTCGATCCCTGGCCTCACTCAGTGGGCTAAGGATCTGGCGTTGCCGTGAGTTGTGATGTAGGTCACAGAGGCGGCTCAGATCCCGTGTTGCTGTGGCCGTGGTGTAGGCCGGCAGCTACAGCTCTGACTCGACTCCTAGCCTGGGAACCTCCGTTTAAGGTGTAGCCCTTTAAAGACAAAAAAAAAAAAAAAAAAAAAGATTAAAATTTAATAAGACTGCCTGCTGACAAGATCTTAAGGTAAATGAAACCAGGAAGCCTGTCCATTTTTATCTTCAAACTCCTAAAGATCTAGAAAGTATCTGCAAATCCTATCTCTAAGGTCTCAGAGCATATCTATGACCAAGTCCTGATCACTTTTCCTTTCAATAACTCCGGAATTTCCTGCCCTCTCCTCCTGCCAGCGCTCGAGGCCACTCCACAGTCGCCCGTTACAGCACCCCCTCGGTGACCTTATCCAACTTAGTGGGTTTTCCGTAACAGGCTTTATTTAAATACCAATTATATACAAAGGACTCCCAGTTTTGATCCCCAGCTGGAACCTGCCCTCTGTCCCCAAACTCCTTTATGAACCTGCCTACTTGACATCACACTTGGGCTGACATCCAAGGCATCTCAAGCTTAAGGTCAAAATGGAAGACTTGAGAAGTCTTGCCCCAAACATGGTACTCAACCTTATCACCTCGGTACATGGGCTAGAAAGCTTTGAGCTCTCGTGTTCTCTTCAACTCAACTGTGATTTGCCAGTAAATCTTGTCGCCTCGACCAGAACTCACCTGTGCCACCAGCCTGGTCGCTCTCTTGGAAAACTCCAGCAGCCCTCACAGGCTCCCTGTGCCACCCTGGTCCTCCTAACTTTCCAGACAGCACCCAGCTTTCCGTCCTCCTCCCTCGGCGCAAAGTCATTCCTCCAGCCCCTCCTACGACCCAAAAAGCTCTCTCTTGCTCCCTGACTTCTCCAGCTCCCGGTTTCCAGTTCAATACAAGCTTACTTGTACCTGGATAACCCACCGCCACCTCTACCTCAACATCTCCAAGCCGAACTCATCTTTCCCCCACAACTGGCTCTCCAACCCAATCACTCAGTTTTTATACATGAGATCGCCACAGTCCTAAAACAGAAATCCTAAAGCTCCCCAAGTCCCCATGCACTGGAACACATTTCTGCCATGGCACGCAGAGCAGACTGTACAAACGCCCACAGCCCATCAGCTCCCCCTTTGCCACGCAACTCCGCAGCCACTCCAGCCACCAGGAGGCACAGCCTGCATCTCTGGCCCCTGAACCTGGGCCTGCCCTATGCCTCTGGCCAACAGAAGGCTGCAGATGAGAGAAGGTGACAGTCCCAGGCCTAGGCCTCAGGAGACCCTGCATACATCTGCTCTCTCGCTCTTGGACTCCCGCCCAGCTGCCCAGAAGGAAAGTCCAGGCTAGCCTGGATGCCTGCTGGATGAGGAAGGCCGTGTGGCCTGGCTGCCCCTCCATTCCACTAGACAGCCTGCCCATCCTCAGAGCTGAGCTGCCTCGCTGACTGGCAGCTGACCACAGATACACGACTAGGATGACTGGTCTGGCCAAGCCCAGAAGAACCACCCGGCTCAGCCCACCTACCACTCACCTACAGAATCTGGATCTAAATAAAGAGCTGTTGTTTTAAATACTCAGTTTTGAAACGATTTGTTATGCTACAATAAATAACCATTACGGAACTTAATTTGATGCATTAAAAGAGAATATGTAAAAATGTCCTCGTTCACAGAAGCCTCTTGATAAGTGTGTGTCCCATTCCGAACGTGGCTGCATGGAGGTCGGCCTCCCACTCGATGCGACTCTAAAGGCACAAGTCCCATGCACGGCTGCAGCTCCCAGCACAGCGTCCAGCAAAGCGCAGAGGCTCAAAATACGTGCTAAATGAACGTCAAGCGAAGATGTGAAAGTGTGTGATTCCGGGGCAAAGTCCTTCTACATTTACAACAGAAAAGCTTACGATTAAAAGTAGGCAAATTACTAAACTTTCCCAAGCATCTGTTTCCTCTTCTATTTAAAAAGAAAGAAAAAAGGAAAAAAGGTAACAGAACCTTCCTCATATAATATTTCTGAGTTGAAATTCAATAATCCATGCCACATCCTCAGCATAAGATCCTGGCACACACAAAATCATGCATGTGTTATTACTACAACGACCCACCTGCGCTTCTCTTTTCAAGGGAACTACAAGTTACTGATCAACGACGATGTTACTTGGTGCTTTTCTATCCCCCATCGGGTAGGACAGTGCCGAGTCTGCAGCAGACACTGATAAACACTTCATCAACAGACTGATTCCAAACTCTGCATAAGAAGCTCAAATGTCTCCCTCAATGCCCATTAAAATATCAACTACTCTCATGCAACGGTAATAAAAAAAGCAGCTTACTTCCTGACCAATCCCATATTATACACTATCACACACTATCTCATTAGAAAAGCATTCAGGTATAAGCAACAGAAACCTGAGAAAGTGTCTCAGACAAATAGTTTTTCTCTCCCATGAAACCGAAGCCGGGAGGCCAGCAG
The DNA here is from genome assembly GCF_054392235.1 of Sus scrofa. Lineage (NCBI taxonomy): Eukaryota > Metazoa > Chordata > Mammalia > Artiodactyla > Suidae > Sus > Sus scrofa. Next base: position 8,802,618 of record NC_139383.1, read on the forward strand.
GCACTGTCATCTCTCCCACAATGGACTGAATGTGTCTCCCCCAAAAGTCATATGCCAGAACCCTAGCCCCCAAAGAGATGGTACTGGGGGAAGGGCTTGGAGAGGTGATTAAGCCATGAGGGCAGAACCTCATGAAGGGGATTCCTGCTCTTATAAAAATAACGACAAAGAAACTAAAGAAACTCACCCCAGAGAACTCCCCCACTTTCCTGCACGTGAGGTTACCGTTAGAAGTCAGCAGTCTACAACTTGGAAGAGGACAATGACCAGGACCCAAAAATGCTGGCACCCTGACCTCACACCTCCAGCCTTCAGAATTGTGACAAAGAAATTTCCATTGTTTATAAACCACCCAGTCTAGGGTATTTTGTACAGCAGCCCAGACTGACAGTGCCAGAGCCAACGACCCTGCCTGCCTTTTCTCATGGCCACAGGATGGCTGCCCCAGCTCCTGCCTAAGAGCCACGTTCAGCAGGCTGAGCAAGAGGCACTGACAGCCACGTCTGCTCCTGTCACGTGGAAAACAAAAGTTTTCCCAGGGCTGCCAGCCAATTCCTCCTCACGTCTCACGGACAACCCACGAGAGAGAGAGAGAGAGAGAGAGAGAGAGAGAGAGAGAGAGAGAGAGAGAGAGAGAGAGAGAGAGAGAGAGAGAGAGAACAGCTCGCATTTCCAGGCTCTGTGGCTGTGATAGGTTCTACTTCCCACTAACATACCGTGTTGCACATTCTCTTCTTATACAGACGTTGCAGCTCCCCCACCGAGACGTGGGATCTGACCTCCTCCCTCTTCAACCTGGGCGGGCTTCTGATGACAGCAGAGGTGATGCCTTGTGACTGTCAAGGCTAAGTCAGAGGAGGTGACACAGCCTCCAGCCGCACCTCCCTGTACGCCTCTGGGGCTCCACACGAAGAGTCTGGCCAGAGAGACCGTGCAGACAGACCACGGAGCCAGGGGGGCCTGAGGAGGGCTTGCCAGATGACCCCAGCCCACGCCCCTCAGCCCTGGACGGCAGCCTCACGTCAGACCCGAGCCAGAACTGCCTGTCAGTGCTGCTCCCGAGTACTGGAGTCACAGCAACTGTGAAGAGTACAAAGAATTACTACTGTTTTAAGCCACCGAGCTTTGGGGTGATCTGTGGGGCAGCCATGCAGACGCTCCTACGAGTGGCAGCAGGCAAGAGAGCAGCGGCTCGGGAACGGGAGCGGGCCTTGCGGCGGCTGGCCTCGCGCCCACCCCCCACCTCGTCCGGGCCTCTTGTTCCTGCCTCCCCTGGACCCGCAGCCCCAGCACAGGCAGACTGGCCTTACCTCCTCAGGACAGGGCCGCCCCCACCTCCTCGGGGCCTCAGGGAATGGCTATCACCTCTGCCCAGACAAACAGGTAAAAATGTAATGACATTACATTCAACCACATTCTTTCCCCCATTATGCTGGCTTCTCAGACTTAGTGCGAGTTCTTGTTCACGGAGACCTCAACACACGCCTGTAGGTAAGGAGTTCAAGTTTAGCAAGTTCTCAATGAGATGCAGCACGCTGTGTTCCGTGCTGCAGTTGGTGTCTTTTAAGACCCTTCTTCGGCATAAAGCTACGCCTTCTCCCGGCCGCTTAGCGACGGTCTGCGTCCTCGCCTCCTTCCACCCTCGCGCCTCCCCTGCACTTCTCAGCCGTCCCATCATCTCCTCACCGCATCGCTCCGTTACTAAGGAAAGGACCGTATTATTCAGCTTTTTATTCCCAGCACCAAATGGTGCCACACAGTAAGGAGTCAACAAATGTTTGATGAGTGGAGGAAAAAGGAACACATACTGAGTTACCGACAACTAGCAAAAAGGAAGATCTTAAAGTTAAAAAGAACCTCCTGCTTCATTGCTTAAATTATGACTGAGAACCTGACTTCTTTAACCCTTAGTTTAGGTAAACACAGCAAAGTCACAACCTCAAAGACAGAAATAACACCCTGATAACTCTATAAACACACCAAGAAACATCCTTAATAAGCTACTGGGGAAAGCGTTGCACTTCAGACCTATTTTAAACCAAAATATAATGAGTCCTAGGAGGTGAGACTCATGAATAAATTCACTGCTGAAAAGCTGAAGCCTGGAACGCCTCTATAACGGCAGCTGGGACAGTATGGCGCTTCCTACGTCCGTAATATCAGGGCTGCTGGGAAGAGCGATGCGTCATGACCAACTCCGACCCTTCACAGAAGTTACGAGTGAAGCTGTGGGCGTGTGGAGCGCCATGGAGAATGTGAGGGATAAGCCCTGTCGCCAGGGCAGCAGCAGCTGAAAGCCGGGCTCCTGACCTACTCCTTGGTCCCTGTGACAACTCTCCTCTCACCTCCGCGGGGTTCCCATAGTGGAGCCCAAAATTGGAGGGCAGGGCCTAAGAGACTAACAGAGTGGTATCTGCTCTGAAATTTATAATTCTTCCCCTCGTTCTTTCTATTTTTGGGAAATCAATGTAAACCACAAAATACCACTCATACTTGCAACACACGCACAGTGCCAACTTACGCCTGGAAAACGCCTGCCACTGACTCCTCAGCAGCACTGGCCTCTCAGCAGGCCTTTGCATTGTTCCGCTATTAATAGAACCCTGATGGCACTATAAGAACAAGTCCAAAAACAGTCTGTGCAAACCAAGATTCCCAAACAGCAGCATGTGTCAGCCCAAAGAGTCAGCTTCCTAGTTTGAAGGGTCTCACAAAATACAGAAAAATAAGCCTTTCTGGCGCTCCTCTCTGAGCAGCTGCTCAGGCTGTTCTCACTGAGCAAGAACACCGGGCCTCTCTGTGCACCTGGAACCTGCCTGTCTTCAAGGAGCATCTTGGTCCTCCATCCTGACTGCAGGACCAGAACGCAGCAGGGCCATAAACATCTGCTGACTGAATCAGCGTGAGAAATAACTAAAAAGCACGCCACGGTACTTGGCGCAGCTGGTAAATAAGCACTCGAGTAAATCCTAAGGAAAAATCCACACAGACTGAGGAAGTTAAGGACAGCTTCTTGGAGAGGTGACCATTCAGATACCTGGGGATGCCTTATCCTGCTTATTCCAAACGTTCTCTCCTTAAGGAGCTCCTGTAAGAACCCGACTAGGATCCATGAGGACTAGGATTCGATCTCTGGCCTCACTCAGTGGGTTAAGGATCCAGCGTGGACATGAGCTGTGGTGTAGGTCGCGGAAGCGGCTCGGATCTGGTGTTGCCGTGGCTGTGGTGTAGGCCGGCGGCCAACAGCTCCAATTGGACCCCTAGCCTGGGAACCTCCATATGCTGCAGGTGTGGTCCTAAATAAAAACAAAAAAAAAAACCCAAAAACAAACGAAACAGAAACGTCCTTTCCTTGAAGTGCATGAACTTCACGAAGTCCGTATCACCCTGGGGGGATGAATTTCATAACTGTTAGCGGAAACAAATTGTTTGTCACGAGTTTTTCACACTGTCCAGCCCGGTGCAGCACTCAAGAGCAAAGCCACCAGCACAAGGAAGGGTCTGTTCAGAGCTCACCTTGGCTTCCTCAACCTGTCGCTCATCAAAGGGACCGTCCACTTGGGAGGCAGGACAGAAAGTGGTGAAGAGCGTCAGCACCCTTGGGGCGCACCTGTCACCTCCCCACCAGCACTTCAGCTCCCTGCAGCTGCCTCGGGGGCCGCTGAGAGGTTGGCGCACGTGGAGTGCTCAGCACCAAGCCTGGGCCTCAGCGAGCGAGCGCCGCCGTGTGAGTATAAACAGCCACGGCCGCTGCGGTTCCCCTCCCGGCCCCGGACGACGCCCCATTTCCCATCAAAGAACTCTGTCGGTGAGGACCCGACATGTAAGCTCCCCCGACTCTACTCATGGCCTGTTTTAATCTTCAGGTTCTTTTTTGCTAGCCAGACCTCGTTCACCGCCAGCAGTGCCTCTGATGGAGTGTGCTAGCAACCGTTTCCATTATCCCTGCATGAAAATAATCTAAACATCGGCTGGGTCTTTATTTTTATGCCTAATGTTTTCTGACTAATTTGCTATAGTGTGTGCTACTTTTTCTGAGTGTGAAAATAATGAAGCAGCAAAAACAAAACCATATTATACTTGCTGGCAACAAAAAAGACGACACTTCAGAAATATGGCGCCTGGGATGAAATAATCATAGAAGAGTCTTAAGGGGAAAAAAAGGTCAAGATCCCTGCAGAGAGGGGCCACGAGCCCCACACCCACTAGAAACACGATTTTAAAAATCAGGTTAGCTGGAGTGTATAAAACGCTTGTCATTCCAGGGTTCATCTCGATTATTACGAACAATGACTCTCAAGCATTACCGCAGCACTCCAGGGCCTTTCCAATTATCTCACTCTACTCAAATTCTCAAAATAGGAACGGATTTTTTAATTCAATTTAGTCTTTTAAAAATATGCCACACGGCACTTTTAGAAGAGTGGTGAGATGTCAGAAAACCAAAAATGATGTTTATGCTGTTATGTAATCCAATGGGTTCCATGGTTCAATGTTAACGGTTAAAAAAAGAGAAAACCACACCCATCCCTGTAGCTCCCGGCTCTGATTTTCTGCCCTGGGCGACCTGGTAGTCAAAACACGAGGAAGTCACGTAGTGGTGTCCTCCCAAGACCTGACCGGTCCGTTAAGTGCTTTGTTATCATTGAGCTTTAAGTTTCCCGACACGGCTTGCTTGCTTTTTCTTTAAGTAGCAGATAGAACGGAATTGTTGCTGCTGTTTTCATTAGAAAATAAGAGGAAATTCACATCAACTGAAACTTGAGTGGAGCTAGGGCTTCTAGGCTGTGATACATCAAGACTTGTATTTTATCTCAACAAAGTCTTTGGCCTTGAGTAGAAGTAGAGTCTATCCGTGCCGGGCTAGGAACTAAAAGGACTGTTACACTCTCTCCTGCAGCCTCTACTCCATCTCAGAGCAAGTTATTCGTAAAATGTGAGGTGGACTCATGACTAAAGAGTCCAAAAACCACCAATGGGCCAAGCCCCACACCTTACAGATTTGTGTCACCTAATCAGTAATCCTGAAATGGAAATACGACTCCCCTGTACCAGTTGGGGTGTTTTCCTGCATACATGACAAGAAACTAGCTAAAGCAAAAAAACGCCCTTTGCTGGCCAGCGTGTGTGCAGAGCCAGCTGCCAGTGCCGCCCGGGTCCGGGGCCCACCTGGCGCTCCGGGTTCCCTGCTTCCTCCTGGCTGGCTGGCTTCTTCTCTGGCTCCTAGGGTTAGAATGTGGACAGCTGCCATCCAAACCTCACACCTTCTCCTCTGCCTGTGTTTAAGAGCAAGAACTTCATCTTTGGGTGTGCTGACAGGCTCTCTGCCTCTCACTATGTCAAGGTCACAACCCTATTCTGGAGCCAATCGCTGCTGATCAGGGAACAGCAGAGCGTAGCTCCAGGTCGCGGGACCACCCCTGGTGGCACCAGAGGAACCCCAGCAGGCGCTCCAGTAGGGAGGGTGGAAGGGTACTGGGTGTCAGAGCAACCGATGTCAGCACCTTCCCCTTTCTCTAGGCGAGAAGCTGAGCCTTGAAGATAAACGCCCTGACATCAGACCTATTATCTGACTCCACCAAGTCTTGTTACAAAGCACAACTGACCACAACCAGAGGCAATCACAGCTACCAGTTTCTTACACAATATCTCTGAAGATAAGCTATGCGTATAGAAGTATACATGTATGATTTTTCAAAACCAAATTACAGCATCATTTGTTCCGTATCTTGCTTTTAAAGACATACTAGATACCCACTCAGCTCCCCCCTTTGAAAGTCTCAACTGAAGGTATCCCAACACAAGAGGCCACAAAGTCATCCACCCAGAGGGACGCAGGCCATTCCTGCCCTGGCCTCCTACAGCAGAGGCTGATTCAGGGCCTCCCAGTTTTCCTCCCTTGTAAACTTCATCACACGCTATTATAACACAATTAAAGCAGTGCCAAATAAGGGCTCTCCTGAGGTTAAAATCATGACCTCTCGATGGAAGTTTTCTGAAAATTGATTCTAATAAGATGTAAAGGCAAACACGTCTTGCAATATGGCATGTATTTCCTAAAATGGCTCTCTGACACAATAAAACCATGCTAACAAGCACTCTCAGGACAGGAAAACTACATCATGGCACATTTTTCTTCAGGATTATGGTTACACAGAGACCAAGAACCACTTGCTAAGGATTCTCTGTACCTTAGTATTGAATGAATAATCGCTAAATTCTGCACAAACACTGCAAAGATAAAAACGTATTTAAAATTTAACACTCTGCTTGTCCCAGAAGGGGCAATTATATAATTTTTACATACTTAAAAAAAGAGGCTGTGTTTGTATCTATTTGAATGAAAATGGTGCTGACATACACACCAGAGCCTGGTCGTGCACCTTGAAGCTGTTTTTCTAGCAGCGACGTGAGGGTCTATTCCTCTGCGGGGACCAAGGCTCTGTACCCAGAAAACTGACGGAAATCAAGTGGCCAACCCAGGGGCTGATGCACTACTCTGTTCTCTCCAACAGCATTTTAACCAACTGAGCTAATTATTAGCTCAATTCTCAATCGCCGTCAGAGACCATCAGGGATGGGTGTCTGATGCGCTTTAAACATACGGCAAAAGGCAGAGCAGACGCTGTTCAAAGAGCCAAGAACTTTACACTGAATCAAGTGGTTAAACTGAAGAGTACAACCCAATTCCGTTATAAATTATTTTAGCATTAATGATAACTTTCCATGTAAAAATTCTTTTTATTTTACAGACAGACTAATCAGGAGACAACAGACTCATCAAAGGGAATTCACGGAGAGCTCAACCGTCCGCTTGAGATGGGCCACGTCACTGCTGACCCGGGTTCTGAGGCCCCGACGTTCTGAAGATCAGGCGGCACGTGTGTGTGCCAGAGAGGTCGAGGCCCATCAGAAGGCGGCCTGGGCATCAGGTCACAACAGCATCACCCTCCTCCGGCCTCCCTCTGTTCCACCTTCTTTCTCACCTCCCTTCCTGATTAACGGCAGGTCCCGTCCTGCTCATTTCTAACGGCACCTGGTTCCCTAAAACCTGTCCTCCTCCACAACTCTTTCTTCTACTCCGAGGGTTAGTCGTAAGAGAACCACTGAGGACCACGGGATGAGACTTAAACTCACATTCCCTCGGAACCTGGGCTTGCCAAATTTAATATGCTATCTGTAAAAGTTTTATATTCTCAGGTCTACTTTTGAAATTTAACTCTAAATGGTTAAATATTATTTTTATTAAAGTGGAGAGGGGTTTCGGGTTGTGTCTGGCCTTTTGTAGGTCTATTTTTTAAAACAGATCCTATGCCTCTGGTTTTAAACAGATATCATATGGCTGCTTCCTTGCCAAGTTATTTATTTTTCAAAAAATGTTGACTGCAATTTTGGCAGTTCTTCATTAAACATTATTTGTAAAACATAAACAGCTCTACCAATCGTCCTTTAAGAGACTTCAGAAGTTTGTGCAACAGTAAACTCCACCTCCTTCTGACTGACAAGGACCCCTCTCTGTCCCTTTCCAAGTCCCACTTCCCTTTGGGAAATGCTACACGGGTCAGCCAAACAATCTATTATTACTTCCGGGCAGAAAACAAGGGAAGCATCCAGGTCTCTGGAGCCCCGCAGAGGAAAAAGGAGATATATGTGGGGAGAGACAAGGAGATGGGGGCCACCAGCTCCATTCCCAGTTACGTGGTCTCTGGGCCACCAGGAACCAAGGCCTTGCTCCTAAGGCTCAGAGAGGTTTTGTTTTCGCTTTTCTCACAAAAGCAAACTCCAGTGTGGAAAATGATGACTGGAAAAGCTGCAGAGGCCACAATACATTTAACTTCTTTGAGATCAATAATTCATGAAATTGTTTGGCCCACATTTATAAGGACAGGAAAGGGACTGGGCTGACGGTCATGTGTCAAACACCTGACTCCGCAGATAACTTCTCTTGCTGCCTGGTATGCACGGTGAAGTTAAGAATTTTTGGAGCTTGAGGGGACCTTCGAGATTACTTGGTAAAGATGAAGAAGCTAAGACACAGAATTTCTGGGCAGGATATCTTGTGCATTTAGGTTTTAAACACCACTCACAACTCCCAATGACAGCAATGACAGATGAAACATTTTTAGGGAGGAAGCGAGGGAAGGAGAAAGGACAGAGGGAGCAAGTGACTCATGTTACAAAGAAGAAAAACAAGATACATGGAACAAAAACAAGCTGGCAATAGGGGCTGAAGCCACAGGTCTCCTGTTGAGAATCAGGGAAAGGCAGCAGCAGCCAAAGGCCCACGCTGGTGGTGGGCAGGGGCAGGCAAAGGCCAGCAGTTCAGGGCTAGACTCCTGGCATCAGAGTACAGCGGCCATGGAAGGAACCAGAAAAGGTTTCTGTGACCACTGCTGAGGGCTATGCTGAGACAAAGCAGAGAATCCAGCTAAGGAAACAGACAGACCTGCCTTATCCTCTATATCAACAAGGACAGGAGCCCAAACCTCCAGACCAGATGTGGTTCTAAGGTAGGGCAGACGGCAGGGCTGAGACAACAGCAGAACCACTACTCGGGGAGGGCGGAGGGCCGAGAGAAGGACCCAGGCTTCTGAACTTAGAGCCCAACACACTCAAGGGAAACTGACCAATATTCAAGACAGTGCTGACAAAGTGAAAACATGGCAAACTGGAAGGGGTTCTAACCTAACTGTGCAAAAACCCCCAAAGGGATGAAAAAGAAAAATAACCACCCCCAAATTTTTGGAAAGAAAATCAGTCAGATAATGGACCAAGAGGTAAATATATTTTATTTTATTTTGGTCTTTTTAGGGCCGCACCTACGGCATATGGAGGTTCCCAGGCTAGGGGTCCAATCGGAGCTACAGCTGCCAGCCTACACCCCAGCTCACAGCAACGCCGGATCCTTAACCCACTGAGCAAAGCCAGGGAAAGAACCAGTGTCCTGCTGGATACTAGTCGGGTTCACTAACCGCTGAGCCACAATGGGAACTCCCAATAGGTAGATTTAAAAACAAAAATCTGGAGTTCCCATCATGGCACAGCAGAAACAAATCTGACTAGGAACCATGAGGTTACAGGTTCAATTTCTGGACTTGCTCAGTGAGTTAAGGATCCAGCGTTGCTGTGAACTGTGGTGTAGGTCACAGAGGCGGCTCGGATCCAGCGTTAATATGCCTGTGGTGTAGGCCAGCAGTTATAGCTCTGATTCTACCCCTAGCCTGGGAACCTCCATATGCCGTGGGTGTGGCCCTAAATAGACAAAAAGACAAAAAATAAATAAAATAAAATAAAAACAAAAATCTATTTGAAATTCTGGAAATGAAAAAATATGGTCTTGAATAAAAACTCAATGGAAAAAAAAAAAAAAAAACTCAATGGATGGGAGAGACTCAACACCAGGCACAAAGAAAAATTTGTAAACTGAAGCCTGCTCAGAATGTAGAAAAAGAGATAAAACAGACAGAAGTAACATAACAGGTAGACAGAGAAATACATCAACAATATTTCCAGAAATGAAGCTAGAAGGAATGGTGGGCAGAAACATCAGAACTAATGCTAAACACAGTCTAGAACTGAAGACATGAGTCTTGATACTGAAAGGCCACTGCAAGTGCCAAGCAGACTGGATAAAAATAAGCCTCCTCACGGATGAATTGCCATTAATTAGTTATGGAAAAAAAGGAAGAAAAGAAAATCTTGAAACACAGACTGAAAAACATTGGGGGGAATGATAATTTGACTGGTAGCAGTCTTCTCAGTGGCAACAATAAATACTAGAAAGCAATAAATTTATATTTTCAAAGTTTTGAGGGAAACCACTACTAAGCTAGAATCCATACCAAGGAAGAATGCAAATCAAATACTCTTTGTTCTGAATTATACTGATTCAGTTTACCTTCTACAGATAGTTTCTAAAAAAACTACTAAAGAATAACTACAACAAAATTTTTTTTTTTTTTTTTTTTTTGTCTTTTTGCTATTTCTTAGGCTGCTCCCGCGGCATATGGAGGTTCCCAGGCTAGGGGTCGAATCGGAGCTGTAGCCACCGGCCTACGCCAGAGCCACAGCAACTCGGGATCCGAGCCACGTCTGCGACCTACACCACAGCTCACGGCAAGGCCAGATCGTTAACCCACTGAGCAAGGGCAGGGACCGAACCTGCAACCTCATGGTTCCTAGTCGGATTCGTTAACCACTGCGCCACGACGGGAACTCCAACAAAAATAATTTTTAAGATGGAAAGGTTACACAAGAAGCTAATGGTGAAAATAAAAGATATTTTAGGTTTCATAACTAATTAATGGCTAAGACAAATAAGCACTCTGGTATGTTGACTACCAATTTAGTATTCTTTCCTCTAAATCTCTGCAACTTAATCTTTCAATTACACATTTTTATTTTTTATTTTATATTTTAACTTACTTATATTTTTATATTTTAACTTGAGATAAAAAACCAGCAAGTTGATAGCTCCTAAATATAAGTAAGCACAATTCTGCACAACATTTGGATTATTTATCCTTTCTAACTTTATTTATTATCTTTTTACAGCCACACCCATGCCATATGGACGTTCCCAGGCTAGGGGTCGAATCAGCGCTGCAGTTACTGACCTACGCCACCGCCACAGCCACACAAGATCTGAGCCCCAAGCGCAACCTACCCTGCAGCCTGCAGCAATGCCGGATCCTTAACCCACTGAACCAGGCCAGGGAGTAAATCCGCATCCACACAGAGACAGGCATCAGGTCCTTAACACACTGAGCCACAATGGTAACTCCCTACTCCTTTCTAACTTTAAAAACTTTCCTGGAGTGTGGTCATAAAAAGGAGAAATTCCAAAAAAAACCTATTAGCCATTTAGCTTACTGTGCAGTTCCTTGCTCAAATTACCTAGCCCTAGAGTTCCCGTCTTGGCTCAGTGGTTAATGAACCCAACTAGTATCCATGAGGACGTGGGTTCGATCCCTGGCCTTGCTCAGTGGGTTAAGGCTCTGGCATTACTGTAGGCTGGCAGCTACAATTCTAATTCAAACCCTAGCCTGGGAACCTCCATGTGCTGCAGGTGCGGCCCTGAAAAAACAAAGCGAAAATTACCTGGCCCTTAGTACGTTCCATTTCCTCCATATTTAACACAAAATCATGATTTTTTTTTCACCTAATTTTAAAAGGTGAAGTTTTGATATGTAACGCATAAATTCTTTGACTTGCATGCAATGAAGAAAAATTCTAAGCATCTCTAAACCAAGCTGCACGTTTCTTTTAACATGACATTGTTTCATTATTTTAATGTGTGTTTATTCAAGTAAGTTTTGCAAATAGCAATTGTGTACTGACTCAATGAAAATAAAACATGTGACTATCATATCCTTAATTCAAATGGAAATAGATAAAAATCTAGCTGGCACTCTAAATAAAAAAAAAAAAAAAACAGGTGTCCTCTAAGATGCACTTTGCATAGCAATATCGGTTCACACATTCCCTGATAAAGTCATCCCACAATCTCCACCTCTGGATCCCAGAGCAGCTATCTGCCTACTTCCAGGCTCTGTAAGCTACCTGTAACCTTGTACACACAGTCAGCGGGGGGGGGGGGGGGCCGGCCACAGCTTTTCATGTGATAAAACAGGTTATAAGGGAGTATTAATTCAAACAGTGTATAGCTGGAAAGCTCACCCTGAGCCTAGCACAGAGACGGTGACTTGCATCTGACTTTCTTCAAGTCAGATTCACTACACAATACTTTCTGTAGACATACACAGTCTTCAACCCCAGGCTTCAAAACCTCAAGAGAAGTATAAACACAGTTGTGAAAATCCCTCAGTGCTGGCACGTCAACCCTGCCGTGCGGTCAGCAACTACAACAGCATCAGACTTCAGGGGAACAAGCCTAGCGTTTTCTATAAAGGATCACCTGGCAGGACAGACTGGAAACCAGACTGTGGTCAGAGACAGCACAAATAACCACAAGAGTGCGGTTAGATCTCTGGGCAAGAGCTGATGCTACTCGACTGTTATTTTTAGACACAGGACAGTTATGCAACAGCGCTATTCCAATGATTCTGTAGGATCTTCTGTGTAGAATCCAGTCGTCCAGCTACCAGAGAAACTGCCAAAGCTGTGGAGCTTGAATGTTCTCGAGGCAAAATGAATAAGCCAACTAAAACTTTTATGTTGATGACTGGGAAACATTCTAAGCTGTAAGAAATAGATGGAATAGACAGATTCATCTGTAAGTTAAGCTCTAAAATTGGGAGGGAGTTGGTACAATTTGGAGGAATACATGAATATATATTCTTTGTTCGAAAGAAAAGAGGCAGAAATGTGGAAATGGTAAGACACAGTCTCCATGTGCCATGAGACTTCCCTGACATGTTCTCTTCCAGAAGACTCACATGTATTTTTTTTTGCTCTTTTTTATTTTTTTAAATAATTGGCACAGGATGTTATACTAGTTTCGGATATACATCATGATTTGATATTTGCATTCATTATGAAAGGATCTCCACAGTAAGTCTCATTAAGATCCATCACCAGGGAGTTCCCGTCTGGGGGCAGCAGAAACGAATTCAACTAGGAACCACGATGAGGCTGCAGGTTCAATCCCTGGCCTCGATCAATGGGTTAAGGGTCTGGCGTGGCCGTGAGCTGCGGTGTAGGTTGCAGATGTGGCTTGAATTCAGTGTTGCTGTGGCTGTGGTGTAGGCTGGTAGCTGTAGCTCCAATTCGACCCCCAGCCTGGGAACCTTCATATGCTGTGGGCACAGCCCTAAAAAGACCAAAAAAAAAAAAAAAAGGTTCCATCACCATATATCATTACACAGTTTTTTCTCGTGATAAGAACTGTTAAGGTCAACTCTCTTAGCAACTTTTAAAAATATGCAATACTGGGAGCTCCCAATGTGGCTCAGCAGATTACGAATCCAACTAGCATCCATGAGGATGAGGATTCAATCCCTGGCCTTGCTGTGGCTGTGGCGCAGGCTGGCAGGTCCGGCTCTGATTTGACCTCTGGCCTGGGAACTTCCATGTGCTACAGGTGCAGCCCTAAAAAAAAGAAAAATGCTCAATACCATATTAATTATAGTTACCATGCTGTATATCACACCTCCATGACTTATTTTATCTTTTTAAGGCCTCACATGCAACATATGGAAGTTCCCAGGTTGAGGTCGAATCAGAGCTGCAGCTGCCGGCCTACACTACAGCCACAGCAACACCGGATCTGAGCCACATCTGCAACCTACACCAAGGCTCACGGCAACGCCAGATCCTTAACCCACTGAGCGAGGCCAGGGATCGAACCCGCATCCTCATGGATATTCGTCAGATTCGTTTCCACTGAGCCACAACAGGAACTCCAATTTATTTATTTTATAACTGAAAGTTTGTACCTTTCGATCCCTTTCATACATTTATTCCATCCCCCCCCCCCCCCACCGTCTCTGGCAACCACCAATTCGTTATACACGTTATGACCTCTTTTTTGTTACATGAAATGACAGGGTATTTACCTTTCTCTGTCTGACTTGCTTCACTTAACATGATGCCCTCAATATTCACCTATGTTGTTGCAAATGGTTTCATTCTTTTTTATGGCTCAATGATATTCCATTTTCTTTAGCAATTTATCCACTGACAGACATTTAATGTTTTCATATCTTGACTACCGTAAAAAAATGCTACAATGAACTTGGGGGGGGGTTCATATTTATTTTTGAGTTAGTGCTTTTGTTTTCTTTGGATAAACACTCAGCAGTAGAGATGCTACATCCGATGACAGTTCTGTTTTTAGTTTTTGAGGCACCTCCGCACTATTCCCACAGTGGCTGCACCAATTTACCTCTCTACTGACAGTGCAAGAGGGTTTCCTTTTCGCCACGTCCTCGCCAACATGTACTTCTTGACTTTTTGATAACAGTCATTCTGACAGGTGTGAGGGGATAGCTCACTGTGGGAGAAAACTCACATTTTAGTCCACATATTTCTATAGCATCCAGGTCTCTACAAGGAGGATGGATATGTATTAACTTTGACGAGAAAATCAGTGCCTTGCGCCTCTAAAACAGAAAATCATTTAAAAATGCTAATTGATTTGAGGAACAAGCTATAAGGTAGGAATTCACTTTTAATTAAATGATACATAACACTAATCTACCAATTAAGGAAAAACTAATGAAAAGTCAGATAATCTAGCACATTGACTAAATAGGCTTTTAAGGTTCTCTTTCAGGGACCTAGGACCCATCTCTCTCAATGCTAAAGGGCAAAATATGCTATTTTTAAACATAAAAAACCTTCTACTTATAGATTTCTTTTAAAAAAAAACCCTTATGAATAAGCTACAATTAAAAACTACCCAACTTAACCAACCAGTGGATCTGGATGTTCCGTTATTGGCAATAGCTCCTCCTGATACCTTCTGCTCAAAACCCTCTGACAGTCCCACTCTACTTAGAGCAAAAGGCAAGACCCCAAGGCTACAGCACCAAGGACTGGGGGAGTGGAAGGGGGACCAACACTGCTGCAGGGCTCCGGGATTCGCCAGAGGCGACTGCATATTAATGCTAAGTATATGGTGATATATCCAAAGACAAACGCTACAGTCCTTAGAACTGCTAAAAAAAATACAGTAAAGAAACAACTGAAAACCAAACGAAAAGTTAAAAGGACATGTGAACAAAAGGTAGTTAACATAAAAGAGAGTAGGAGAGGAGGCGAGAAGAACTGAACAGGAAGGAAGGAAGGAGGTAAGACAGAGAAAACAACAACAGGGCGGGCCCAAGTCCAATCGCACCAAGGATGGCATTAAATGCAATTCTGCCACATAAAAGCAGTAAGAGGCTAGCGTCAAGTCTGCAATTCCTGCCAGGTATGATGACTCTAACCTCACGCTGCTGGAGGAAAAGGGGGAAGCACACAAAAGCTTCAACTGCTTTATTTTACCACAATCAAAACATTAATCTTGGCCAGGGAAGCCCAATCATCACTGAGTCCCCAGGGCTGCACAAAATGAAGCCAAGGTCAGGAGCGGAAAAGAAACCAAAAGAGAATCTGCAGGGGCTGGGCCCACAGAGCAGCTCATCACGTAATTAGCTCATCACGTAAACCTTTTGCGCCAAGGTCTATGCAGGAAGCAAGGATAAATGGATAAGTTCTGGAGCCTTAACTCTTAATTTACGAGTTAGAGATCATAGCATCTGCCTCTGACATACCTAGGAAGGAACAGAGCAGTAATTACCAAAGAAAGATGCTTTTTCTTTTGAAAAAAAAAAAAGGACTGGCTCCCCCAAATTCCATGGGCTTGCCCCTCCTCTGTAAACAGTGAGATGCCCGCTTCCTCTGAGCTTAGCTCTGGGTAAACAAGAGAGGGGTGGGTGGATGGCGCAAACTTACACAAAGGAAACAGGAAATCGGGCCAGAATCTCCCAGTGAAAAGCTGTCTCCGAACAGAAGCACACCGCTCCTCGCCCCTTATTCAACATCAGAGCCCTCGCACCAAAGAACGAGGCTCCCGCAGCTTAGACCAGCACCCGGCTCCAGCGCCGCCAGCTTCCCCCCGACCCCAGCTGCCCTGTCCTCACAGCTCCCACAAGGGCTGTGGGGCTGCACCACCGGACTTCCATTCTGCGATGAGGGAGCCCCCCGTCGCCCATCAAGACCCAGCTCGATGGAAAGCTTTTCGAAGTGTTCTCTGACCTCATCAGAGATGACGCCTACGGCGTCACAGTGCTTTGGTCATTCTTTTACTCCAGAACCTTCAGGACTTGTATGTTACGGTCTTCTGCCCTCAAGTAGGAACGCCATGAGCCCAGAACCATTCCTCACAGGCCTTTCTACACCCAGCGCCAAGGAGTCGCTGACCTTGTCTTACAAGAACCAACACATTTTTTCTTTTGGTCTTTTTAGGGCCGCGTCCACAGCATATGGAGGTTCCCAGGCTAGGAGTCTAATCAGAGCTGTAGCCGCCGGCCTCCACCACAGCCGCAGCAACGCCAGGTCCGAGCTGTGTCCCCAGCCTACACCACAGTTCACGGCAACACCAGATTCTTAACCCACAGAGCGAGGCCAGGGATCGAACCTGCGTCCTCACAGAAACTAGTTGGGTCTGTTAACCGCTGAGCCGCCACGGGAACTCCCGACACCGTCTTTGGTTCCCTCTTGTTAGAAGGACACTGCGAATGCCTCGCTCTGAAGTTCCCTGTGCAAAAGCAAACAGCTGCTGTCTGTCTAAGCAAGGCACAGATCCATGTGAGTCAGGAAGTTTTCCCAAATGGACCGATTCAGTTAAAGACCGTAACATCATCACGGGGACCGAGGGATGTGGATTTGTTTAACTCAATAAAACCTCGCGGGGCAAGGGCAGAGCATTCTGAGCACAACTCTGACACAATAATCACAGAGCACACTCAAAATTTACACACAGAATCACCTGTGCCTCTAAGAAGTGCCTCATACAGCTGTATCATCTTAATTAAACAATGTCTTTAGTTAAAAAATTATCAACGTTTCCTAGACACAGTCGCTCTCCCCTCCCCTCCCCTCCCCCTCAAAACCTCTTAAAGAGGAGGTTTTGAGAAACAGATCTTTGGATGGCATAGGAAAGAATGAAAGGCCAAAAATTAAGGTAGTCTATGGACTTACAACAACATTAAAAACTAACATTTGCATGGTGCATTAAAAATTTCAAGGCGTTCCCACTGTGGCTCAGCAATAACAAATGCGGGTTTGAACCCTGGCCTCGCTCAGTGGGTTACGGATCTGGCATTACCGTGAGCTGTGCTGTAGGTCGCAGACATGGCTCAGATCCCGTGTTGCTGTGACTGTGGTGTAGACCAGCAGCTGCAGTTTCCATTCAACCCCTACCCTGGAACTTCCATATGCAGGCACAGCCCTACAAAAAAAAAAAAAAAAAAAAGAATAAAAAGTGTTTCAAAGTGTTTTGCTCAGATTCTTGTATTTAATGTGCAGGGCATTCCAGTGTAGTGGGCAGGGCAGGGCAGACATATCATAATCCAGCTTCCAGAAGGGACACTGCATGCGGCAGGGTAAGAAATCCACATACTAAGTGGATTTTCAGAAAGCCACGCTTTTGAATTTAGCATGTAACCAAGGTCCTAGGTTTTACAAAGAGTCAAATCAAAAGGGTGAAGCCCAGTAAGCAGCAAAGATGCACATGAAGCTCTCCGCCCTGCTTCACCCAACACACCAGCACCTGGGAAAAGCCAGGCGTGTGGGTGTCCTGGCCGAGCCCAGGGCAAAGCAGGGCCAGGCCTCCAACTAGAGAAACATTTCTGATTCCAGAAGACATTTCCTTTACTGGGCACGAGATCACGGAGAAAGGCAGAGCTCTCCCAGCCTAGTAACAACAAAGAGCAAAAACCACAGCACCTTCCCCACTCAGCTGATGGAACGGCTGGCCTCTGGGACAAGAGATGGCAGATGCGCTTCATATGCCAACATGGGTCCTCGGGGTGGTCCTCTGACCAGATGCTAAGGTTTGCAACTCAAACGCCTGTCGGAAGACAGCTCAAACTGACTTCTGCCTGATGGCTCAGATGTAAACCTGACACAGGCCCTCTGCC
This sequence comes from Sus scrofa, assembly GCF_054392235.1. Taxonomy (NCBI): domain Eukaryota; kingdom Metazoa; phylum Chordata; class Mammalia; order Artiodactyla; family Suidae; genus Sus; species Sus scrofa. Next base: position 8,820,206 of record NC_139383.1, read on the forward strand.
AGGGAACACCAACGGCTCATCCTTTAGCCTATTTTCATTAAAGAAAGCATATTCTTGGGGGTGGGGACAGTGCTGAAGGTGGTCAAGGGTCAGAGTGAACCTCCGACAAGCACGTGAAGAAGTCACCTGCCGCATGGAGACTACAGGTGCAACTGAACTCCCTACGCGGCAGCTGTGACGGGCGTGCCCTCCAACGATCTCAGCACCGAAACAAAAGCAAAACAAGCAAGCAAGAACACCTGTAACCACGTACGGTAAAGGCTGGGTCCCCTAAGCTTACTGTGGGAACCACCCCGCAACATACACCTCGCAACACGAAACCATTACACCAGACACCCTCACCGCACACGATTCGTGTCATTCGTCTCAGCAAAGCTGGGGAGGAGCCGTCTCTCCTCAAGCGAAAGGTCCAACAAAACCTTTATTCAGAGAGCCTCGAAGTCAGTCACAAACGCAGCTGCTTACGAACCTCTGGTTCAGGGCGACTGGGTCACCAAGGGGGAGGGGGCAAAGGGCCCAGGCCCCGGCTCCGGACGAGACCTCCTCCCGCGGCGCGGAGGCCACTGCTCTGAGGAACCAGATTAAAGAAAGCGTTAGTCTGGCCATGGAGTCACCTGTGCCGCAGGCACAGAAACCTGTTTCCCCCAAGGGCTGGGCGCGGCTGGAGCAACAAAGGGCCGCCTGTCCAGTCAGAGGCGGGCCGGACGCCTCTCAGCAGCCCTAGGCTCCCCCCTGGCCAGGTCCTGTCCCACTTTCCAGGGGGCTGTTCCACTGCTCCCCGCGGCTCCCCGCCTGCCTCCGACCTCTGCTGCCAGCGTCACAGCCTGGCCTGCCAGTCCCCTGAGCGGCACGGCCGGCCCATCAACCTTTGCTACCAGAGCCCCCCACCTCTAAAGGAAAAGCACCTTTTTCAGTGTTAGGAACTGAACCCCGAATCCCCCACTGCCTTCCTGTCCGGCTCTCCTGGCCCACTCACAGCCATCGCCCCTTGGGAGGGGCCCACACGCGTCCTCCCCACCCTGTCAGCACTCTCGGGCTCAACGTCTGCCATGGATCACCACATCACCAAAAATGGCCCCAAGCCGCTCAATCCCGTGGTCCCTGTCTTTGCAGTGACTGAAACTTCTGGCCCTCTGTGCCCATGCAATTCTTGTCCTGGATGCATGTCACTGTCCACTCCAACCACCAGCCTTCTCTCCAAAGGCTCCTCTTCCTTCCCAGCCTCCACGGTCGGCGTTGCCTGGGTTTCCGTCTTTGGCCCCCTGCTCATCATCGATGCGTGGCCTAGACAATGCCTCCCACAGCAGACTTTCCACCTCAACCTAAACCCCACTAACTCCCAGATGTGTACTTACTTCTGGCTCTGACTTCTGTCTTGAACCTGAATTTTTTAAAATCAACTTTACCGAGGTCTCATTTGCATACAATAAAATGTACAAATTAATTAAAGTGCTTCTTTCAGTGAACTCTGACCACTATCAGGATCCCACCACCCCAAATCCTAACGTCACCCCACCCTCTCAATCCCTCAGACAACCACTGATCTGCTTTCTGACGCCACAGATTTGTCTCTTCTGGAGTTTCACATAAGTGGAGTCCTGCGCCCGCGTGTGGCCTGGGTCCAGCTTCCTGCACTTAGTATAATGTTCTTGAGATTCATCCATGTGGCTGTGTATATAAATTTGAACCTGAATTTTTTTTTTTTTTTTTTTTTTTGCTTTTTTTGGCCACACCCAAGGTTCCCAGGCTAGGGGTCAGTCATATCAGAGCCTACACCACAGCCACAGCAACGCCAGATCCGAGCCGCGTCTGCGACCTACACCACAGCTCACGGCAACACCGGATCCTTAACCCACTGAGCGAGGCCAGGGATCGTACCCACAACCTCAAGTGAACCTGAATTTTTAATACATACCCTACCTGATCCTCAAGTGTAACACGTCCCCAAATGAAGTCTGCTTCCTTTACCTTCGTCACGTCTGCCTATACACCGGGAGTCATGCTGGGCTCCAGCTTCCTTGCCGTCCACGTCACACCTGTCAGCAACCTCATCATGTGACCTGCCCTCGTCTTTCAGATGTGCCCTCTTCATTCCCACTGTCACGGCCTGGGCACACCCTCCGTGCCTGGAATCCTGCAAAAGCCCAATGTCCTAGTTCCCAGTCCTTCTTCTCCTTCAGCTCAGAACCTACGCTGCACAAACAGAGCCTCTGCAACCGCTAGTGCATTCACTCACCTCCTGCTTCCACTCTGTCAGCTGCACCACCATCGATGGGACGGCATGACCCCAACGGGACTCAAACGCAAGGTCCCACCCCGTTGGCTTCCTCCCCACCGTGCCGACTCCTGACGTGAGTCTCCTCACAAACTTCTCTTCACCCTTCAAAACTGCTTCTACTTCACTGGTGTGAACCATTCCGAGGGGCTCCCCGCGCTCTCCTCACACACCTCCACCCGACTATCTCGCTGGGTGGAAATTTTACTGACCCTCGCCTAGGGTCACCTTGAAGACAAACGGTTGACCTTTTATTCACATCTGTCAACAAGTGGGCTGAGTATCTACCTCAGGGTCGTTTTGTGAGCCATGGAAGAAGAGAAGACTGACGCTCTACTCAGCCTGCCTGTTAGACACACTCCAGATCTGTCAGAGGACAGCGTTTTGTATCTGCTCGTGGGGATATCAGTCAGCAAACATGGCACCAGAACAGCAGATGCTGCCACCAGAACGTGTACCCACGGCTGCCTCGCTCAGTGATGCTGTCTTGCAGTTGGACGCTCTCCAGACGCCTTCAGGATGAACGAAAACAAGGTAAAATGCATAAAAGTTACCCACACTTGAGCTTCTAGCCTCACTCTTTCTGCCAACAAACAATTATTAAATACTTTTTCCAAGAAGAAGTGCAAATAGTGGGGAAAATGAAGACATAACAAACATCTGGTAAAAACCCTCAGGTACAGCAGCTGTGGGATCCCCCCCAGAATTCCAGAGGTGCTCCTTAGCAAACAGCGGTGCTGAGGAACCCTGACGGCCTTCAGGGCGAGGACCCAGCAGCGTCTGGGTCAGTGGAGGGGCTCCCTGAAGATTCTGGAGCCTATTTCCACAGCAACCACTGCAGCGAATTCAGAGAGGATCTTGTGCGCTGATATCCTTAACAGGTGCCCACATTAAAAAGAGAGAAAGAAACATTTTAGAGAATCTCAAAGTCAACGGCTTTACTTGGAAGATTTTTATTGTTAGAAAATTCATAGTGTTTCGATCTCCAGAAAAAAAAAGAAATTTCCGTGCTTACAGGGACTTTAAGAATGAGCTGTTCTCCGAGACCTAAAATTTCAAGACAGAAAACACAAGCACCCCTGCGTTGGAACAAAGCAACTAACGAGCAACCTGGCATTTCACCACTCTCGTTACCTGTCTCTCCACACACAGCACTCAACAAAGATGCCTGGGAGTTCCCTTCATGGCTCAGCAGCAACGAACCTGACTGGGAACCATGAGGAGGTGGATTCGATCCCTGGCCTCGCTCAGTGGGTTAAGGATCCAGCATTGCTGTGAGCTGTGGTGTAGGTCACAGACGAGGCTCAGACCCCGTGTTGCTGTGGCTGTGGCTGTGGCTGTGGCTGTGGCTGTGGCTGTGGCTGTGGCTGTGGTGTAGGCCAGCAGCTGTAGCTCTGATTGGACCCCTAGCCTGAGAACTTCCACATGCCGCAGGTGCGGCCCTGAAAAAAAGGCAAAAATAAATAAATAAATACAGAGATGCCTGAGCTAGTTAATGAGGAGTAAACTTACTGCTGGAAGTTGGGAAGGCATTTTCAGGTAGAGTTTAAAAAGAGAACACACTACAAATTTTAGTAAGCAGACTGCTTTCAATTTATGACATGCACAGACTAAAATATATATACATACTGAATATGTTTATTGTTCTATGGTTTCAAATTTTTGAGAAATTATACATAGCTGTAGGACCAAAATGAAATTGTAAAGCAACCAATACCATTTGCAATAAGAGTGATTTGGGGGAATTAACTTAAAGTAGGACATAAGCAATCCATTTAAAGAAAATTATAAAACTCCAATGGGAGATAAGAAAGACAACTCAAGAGATATGGGAGGATTCTAACTGGAATTCTCAATACAGCAATGGAGACATGTGCCCAGTTAACATGCAGGTTGGAAGCATTATCAAAAGCGATGAAAAATTACTGGCAGGGTCACAGGAGGTGGGAATGAAATAAGAAAACACATTACTGGAGCCAAGTGGTCTGGGAGGCAGACTGACCACAGCCACAGAACAACATTAATCTCATGTCAAAATTTCTGGCTGGCTCATCCGTATTTTGGACTTGGGGCCCAATTTCTTTTTTTCATAGCTGGAACCTGCACTCTGCAGCCCTGACAATTATAATTTGTTTTAAAAACAATAGTAAAATTTCTCAGAAAAATTAAGTAGGCACAAATACCAAAATATTTTGAAAGAAAAAATATCTTATTTGCCTTTCCTTTGTTAGTTAAATCATAATAAGTAGAGAATAAAGGCATTTATGTATTTATTATAGCTCTAAAATAACACTAGGGACTTCCCGCCATGGCTCAGCAGTAACAAACCTGACAAGTATCCATGAGTATCCATGAGGACACAGCTTCTATCCCTGGCCTTGCTCAGTGGGTTAAGGATCCAGCGTTGCTGTGAGCTGTGCTGTAGATCATAGACACAGCTTGGATCCTGCATTGCTGTGGCTGTGGTATAGGCCAGAGGCTTCAGCTCCAATTGGACCCCTAGCCCGGCAAACTCCACATGCCATGGGAGTGGCCCTAAAAAGACAAAAAAAAAAAACTAAAAGTAATTGTTGAGATATGAAGGGTATGCTTAAAAGACAAAATAGAGTTTAATTTTAAAAAAGCAGTATTTTAATGAATGGAGAAAAATGATAATATACAACCTATAAAAACTCATATATCTCAAAAGTTAAAGAATCAATATTAGTCCATATAGATGGCAAAATGATACTATTTTAAATTTTCAACCTAATTAGTAAACGAAGAGGTAAAACTAAAAACCATAACATAGTACTTTACACCCCTGAGCCAAAAAAGAAAATTTACGACTCCATATGACCTAGAACTTCTGGATTTCAGAAGTCTTCAAAAAAACTTGGTATTCATCATTTTGCCAATGATGGAAAAGAAATCTGGAAATACACAACCAAAATTAAATCACTCAGGTCGTTAATCTTATTAATCCCACTTTTGAGACTGTAGCTCCAAAAACTTATCCTCAAGGAATTTCTACAAAGAGCATATTAACACTACTTACTCTAAGGAAAATTAGAAAATATCTTTTACATTTACCCACTGATGGAATGATGAAACAAATCATAGTACAGCCCCATGAAAAGGTGTTACTTAATCACGACAAATGACAAATTTGGCTTTGCCAATGTAAACAATCCCTGAATTACACGGGAGCTGAGTCTGTGAGTCTGTAAACAGTCTCAGTTATAAAAGGAGCACATCAACCAAGAGTCCTTCCCAGGAAACGCCACCAGCCTTTCCTCACCTCCTGAGACGGGACAGCTGTGGCTGAAGCTATACATGAAACGATACGGCCTTCAGTTAACAGCCAGCCTCACTCTCCCCACTGCCAGTGCGCATTAGCAGGCTGCGGAGCCCCTCACTCAGGAGCCGACACTCACCAAGTCTTGCTCAGCCCAGGCCTCAAGAACAGACCTGCCGGGCACTGAAGGAGCAGATGCCAACGCCAGCATGAGCACGTCTGGGCCCATGGGCTGAGCAGCAGCCAAGGCAGTGAGTGAACCCGCCAAACCAAGCACCCTCCTTCCCTTGGCTCTCAGGAGCCTCTGTAAAAGCAAGCATGCATGGCTCTGGACCAGAGGGTGAGCTCTGTGAAAGCCCACACAGATCCGGAGGAAGGCTGTAAAGTCAGCACTCGGGATTTACGACATTCTTATTCAGGGCTGTGCTGTCTAAATGATCAACTGTTAGAAACAGCATCTCAGCAAACTACAAAATATAATTTGTAAAATACACAATATAAATTAAAAATATAAATGGTAAAATACACAATATAAATGTTCAAGAGTCCCCTGGCAGCTCAGCAGGTTAAGGATCTGGCATTGTCACCACAGTAGCTTGGGTTTGAACCCAGGTACAAGAGTTTGCCTTTGATGAGCTAAGCCATCTAGAAAACCCTTCTAAATTCTTAATCAGAGAGGCAACATTATTAATAACAATAACATAATATTAATGTTCTTTCAGAAAAAATCTACTCATGATAGGAAAGAAAGCTAGAGAAGGGATAAGTCGTGACTCAGTGGTCAGGAGAGGCCCCTCTGAGGAAGCAACCCTGAACAAGGCGGCATCTAAGTGCAGGAAGGGTACCAACCAGGCAGACACTCTAAGGCTGTAGAGGGAGGTCAGAGGCGGGACTACACCCCAGGGAGACAGGAGCATGTCAGGGCCAATCAAGGCAGAGGGGTGAGAGGATCTCCCAGTTCTCCCAATGAAATGTGAGTCTGGCCACCTATGGACCAAAGACATCCAGAGGAGAAGCAGGTGACAGCTAGGTCAGTGCCCTAACTGAATCAGAGAGGATAGTGGCCTAGACCAGGGTCAGCCGCAAAATCGGAAGAAGTAGATGGATTAGGAATGTATGCACAGATTTCATATATATATATATATATATATGGACTATGTATTACTATTTATTGATTTATTTTTGTCTTTTTGTCTTTTCTAGGGCTGCTTCTGTGGCATATGGAGGTTCCCAGGCTAGGGGTCCAATCGGAGCTGTAGCCGCAGGCCTTCACCAGAGCCACAGCAACGCGGGATCCGAACAGCGTCTGCAACCTACACCACAGCTCACGGCAACACTGGATCCTTAACTCACTGAGCAAAGCCAGGGATCGAACCCGCAACCTCATGGTTCCCAGTCAGATTCATTAACCACTCAACCACGACGGGAACTCCTATTACTTTTTAAATGAGAAAGTTCCCATAGATATGAAACATGCAGATCTCTATTTTTCAATTAATTATAATGCAATAAAATGCAAAAAACTAAAGAATTATGCTTAGAATAACCTTTAAGGATTCAGAAGATACTTGGAGTATTATAATGCCTTAGGATCATATTATTAATGTCAACTACCCTTGCAGTACAGAAGAACCAAATTTCCAATTTGTTAAAAGCTATATAAACTATATTTTACTATAATAGCTCATTGGAGAAAAAGATAAAACAAAGTTATTTGCCAGAAGAAAATAAAAAACTGCCTTGACATTTCTACATTCTGGAATTTCACAATGAACTTTATCTTGCATGTTTGCTACAGCTGTGGTCATATTTTACAACCAAATTTTGATATACACACGTTGAAATTAAAGTTCAATGCCGAGTTAGCACATAGCAAAGATCAGAGAATTATAAATTTCCAGTCATTAGGAAAGGGCTGAAATATAAGTTTGATTTATATTTTAGGAAAGAAAGAAGGTAAGGAGAAGCTGAAGGGGTTTTGCTTTTAGCAAGAGGTACAAGTCTAGACCAATCTTAAATCATTAAATCAAATACTCTGCCTAAATGAACCTTTAGAACCCAAAATATCAGAGCTTTTGGTACTAAAAGAAGCCCAGATATGAAATTATAGACCCTTTTTATATTCAGTAAGCTAAATAGAAGTGACACTCAATTTTATTACTATTTTTTCCATATACTTCATTTTATTACTATTGTATTTTTAAGTCAAACTATTTGTACTGATAGATTTTTAAAAACAAAGAAAAAAAGCCAGTAAAGCGCCTTTAGTCTTTTCCTCAACATGCTCCCCATCCTAGCGTTAACTTGACTTGTTTTTCATTTGGTTTGAAACACACAAAAAAGAAAATGCATACCAACAATGACTAAACCAGCCAAAGTTAAAGAAGCTAAATCACATCATTTTGGACCTGGCTTCAATCAGAATCTGACTTATATTCCAGAGCAAAGCTCCACTATGGAGTCAGAGCTCCTCCCCTTCACAGACAAAGCACAAAGCTCAAACTCACTCAGCAGCTTCTGGGTGAGCTCACGTTGGACACAACACCTACCCCTCCTGGGTCAGCTACGCGTGAGCCTCGGACCATCACAGAGAAACTCCCTGTCCCGCTTCCCCTGCTGCAGGGTCCATCGTCTCCCATTCACCTGGGGCTGGTCTAGAGGAGCAGTCTTAGAGGACACAGGTCTGACAACAGATAAACACTTCCAGTGTTTACACAGTTAACCACTATTTTGATGATTATAGTTGATTTACAGTGTTGTGCCAATTTCTGCTGGGTAGCAAAGTGACCCAGTCATACATATATATATACACACTCCCTTTCTTACAGTATCTTGCATCATGGTCAATCCAAGAGACTGCACAGAGCTCCCCGTGCTATACAGTAGGACCTCACTGCTTGTCCATTCTAAATGTAACAGGCTGCACCTGGTACATATTGTTTATTTTTAATCCCACTGTTCACTACAGCAAGTCTAGCAGCTACCATTTATTGAGCATCTTCTCAATGTCAAACACTGTACCAGATACTTATGTATGAGATAAACATACACCCTATTAAATCCTCATAACAGCCCAATGTGCTTTTATAATCCCTGCTTCACAGCTAAGGAGTCATGGTGACACTATACAGCTAGGATGTAACAGAACCAAGAGTTGCTGCAAGGTCTGCCTGACTCCCAATCCTATCACTACCTTAATAGTAACTGAAGGTCATTAATTCAGCCTTTCAAAAGGTCAGCAACTAAGCACATGGACTTGACCTTTCACATGGAAGTATCAAATATAAAACCTAAAACGCATGTTATATAACTAGTTTCATTGTTCTAGAAACCCTATACGCTTAAGCTAGCAAGGTGGCTACACAATTCTTCCCTGAACAAATCAGCCATATGGAGACATTTTCCTCCACAGACAGCCCAAGCCATATAAAACAAAACGCCAGTTTTCAGGATTCAGAGCTAAAGTATGTGCAAATGAACAACAAAGTTAAGATGTGACTCATGCTGATAACTAGCACAGGCTGATGTAAATTCATCTTTAGAAAGTGCGGTCGTCTCTTAAATACACTTTCCAAACAGAGGCAACCTCCAAGGACGCTACCTCTCCAGACTCCCTGCGTCTGCCGTGCCGGGAGCTCGGACGGCCCGCCCTTGAAGGTTCCAACTCCAACAAGAGAACTGGGAGCTGCACAATGGGCACATATCCCATCCCTTGAGGGAGGTCCACTCCCAGCAGGGGGCACAAACGAGGCACAATGGGGGACCCCAGAGGCACCGAGTGCTAGAGCGAAAGGCCCTCTGGGACCACTGCTCTGAACGGTCCCGCGCTTCAGGGAACTGACATCCCAGGAACTGACAGCGCGGATCCTGGGATGAAAGAGAAGGCGGGGCCTGAGAAGAAACCAGCGCGGGGCCAGCGCTGCTGTGGCAGATGGTTAGGGAAGGGGTCCAAGCTCCCCCGTTCTGCTAACGGGACAGTAGCAGCCAAGCCCTTCCTGCCAGATGCTGTGCACGCGCTCACAAGAGGACGGCGGGGAAGGACGTCGGCCGCTTAGGGACGAACTTAAGAAAATAAGACAAAATGAATGAGGACCTAATTCAGTAAACATGACTAGTACAACCGAGTGTTATGGTGGCCCTGGAGCTGCATGTCCTCAATACTGTCTGAGGTTTGCTGAATAAATACAAAACAATTCTGATAAATATCTTACCCAGAAAAATGCATTTTTATTGGTCACCAAATTACCAAGGTTATGGTACACAACAGACCTCTGAATATGCCTGCGAGTGGCCACAGCAGTTTCAAAAACAGGCTGGAGGGGCCACACCAGCGGACGAACAGCCACCCCCGAGCCCCCAGCAGCCCACACTCCTGCCTCTGTCCTCTGGACTGACGCTCCCCGGATTCCTCACGCCTCTCAGGAAGCCCCCCAGGTGGGCATGGGGAGCACTCCCCACCCGGGGGTGCACACACCTGCGAGGTCAGAGCAGTCCTCAGGGACACCCACGAGGGGACCCCCCAGCTCTCACAGTCAGAGTCAGGCCCATCTCAAAGCCACGTTTCTATGAAACCCTCTGTCATCCCCTTGCTACCCCAAAGTCCCCTCTTCCATCTCTGGGGCAGTGATTCGGTCCCTGTGCAGACCTCGGCCTGCAGCAGCACAGGTGACCGACTCACTGTCACAACACCGAGCCGCGCCTACTGTGTGGACCTGGAGGACGTTCAAGGCCCCAGGGATTTGGGACCAGACGCCTGGGAGTCGGTCCTCTCCCAGCAGGGATCTGGCCCGGAAAGAGCGGACAGGCACTGACAAGCCTGCTGCCCGAGAATGTCCAAAACAAGGCTAATTGCCACGTTCCTTCACCAAATTACGTGTCCTTCAAACGTGGAATGTTAAAGGGTCCGTTTTGGACGGTCGCCATTCGTCACACTTGAAAGCTGTGTATTGAAGCGCTCCTGCTGGGTGTTCCCCCAGCAGCCTGTGTCTTCTCTATCAGAATGCCACCCACCTTACTGCCACTGCTGTCAGACCACAGGTAGTGCTTCCTGCGGATTCCATTCACGGTCTGCTTCTGGGGTGGAAGCCGGACATCCCCTGGCACCACCGTTCCCTACTCTCAGCCTTCCTGCTACAAGAGGGATGGCTCCTTCCACCTGGCTCAGGCCTGGCCAATCAGAGCCCTGCCTCTCTTTGGCCACAGTGACCGGTGCAGGATTGGGCACATGACTACGTCTACATTAGGAAGAGTCAAACTCACCACTTTCGCTGAGGAAAAGCAGTCTCTCTTGTCCACTGGAGTGAGAACTAGGAGGCTATAAGCCTAGGTTGCCAGGGGCAACCATGTCCATTGATCCTGCCTAGGCATCCAACACAGACAGAAGCAGAGAGATGGAGAGTCACCAGGTCCCAACAGGTCAAGGAATTACTCAAACCTGATATCCTTTGGGTGTTTTTGGTTCCATGAGCCAATACATTCCTTTCCCTAATTGCTTAAGCCAATATGAGAAGGTTTTCTGTGCTTGCAACCAAACACCTCATAATTAATAAAACCTATCTTCATCTGGTTCACCCCTATAAACATAGATAGCACTTGGAAGGCAGCTAGCACACAGAAGATGCTTACTGTTTTTTCAAATGAGCTGAAAAAAAACTTAGGGTTAAAATATTTCACATGGTGGGTTCCCATTGTGGCTCAGCAGTAATGAACCCAACTAGTATCCATGAGGATGCAGGTTCAATTCCTGGCCCCACTCAGTGAATTAAGGATCTGGCATTGCTGTGGCTGTGGCATAGGCCAGTGGTAACAGCTCCAATTAGACCCCTAGCATGGGAACCTCGTTATGCCATGAAAAGACAAAAGAACAAAAAAAAACAAACAGAAAACAAAACAAAACAGTAAAATTTCAACACAATAAAACAATCACTACAAGTCACGTTCCCTAGGAAAAAAATATGAAAAGTGGACTCTTCGGGCATAAATCTATATTGGAAAAGAAGACTTCCACTTACAGCAATTATCATAAATCCATGGAACTTAAGTGAATTTTATATTACACAACAGTCTTGGCATTTCCTTCCAGTTTAAGCTAAATCTATGATAACCACTGACTGTTATATGGCAACTGTCTTGTACTCTTGATCATTACAAAAGGGACACAAGCTACCTCAAGAGAACATCCGGCTCTGGGTCACATCTTTGAAAAATAATTGGCTTTTTTTTCCACACAAGAAAAACAAGATAGCTGCTCAACAACAGGGCCAAATGTTCTTAATAAATGTCATACCAACTGAGAATGAATTTTCTTCTTAATAATTAAATTCTCCATTCTTCAGACATGAAGGAAATCCCATTACACAAGGGAAACAGCAGAACATAAGCTGGGGGGTAGGGGGAACTAACCCTGAGTGTGACTTCAGGATAAATTCATTACCATATTTTGAGTTGTTTTTCAGGCACTGGGATGGATCTCCAAGGATCAAGCAACACTTTCCCCATCCGTTCTGCACCAACCGTGAGTTCTCATGACTTCTGGCCACAGTTAGGAGAGGGTACAATGAAGGACCATGAAACAAAGGCAGGTAACTGGCCTACATGGTAACAATCTGAAACATGAAGTAAGGCCAACTCCAATGTTACTAAGCCCAGAGGATTGCTTGCCCTTCTAAAACTAAGCCACACCAAGAAGAAACACACTATTTACCTTTTACTTCAAGGTGCCAAAGCCAAGCCCCTGTTCCCATGGAGCTTACACTCAAACAGAAATGACAAAATGTCAGTACCAATCAACTTATCTGACCAATACTCTTAAGACCAAGAAGGTTCAAAAGAAAATTTTAGAAAGAGATGAATGGTTTGGAATGGTTTGGGGTAAAAAAAAAAACAAAAAAAACAAAAAAAACAGACAAAGACTCAAAAGTGCTTAGCAGTTTGTGGAATATAGTACAAGCAGGAAATAAAAGACACTAGAAGAATTTGAAATGTTGGAGCTGGGAAAGTCCTTAGAGATCACCTGATTTTAAGATAAAGACAATTAAAGGTCAGAGAGTAGATGGTCCATGGTCACACATCCAGGGACTATCAGTTGACCAGAAGGCAAGGCTCCCTCCTAATGGATCCCACAGGAGCTTCTAGCACCAGGGCTCAGCATCTACTCAGCTGCTCGCTGACCCCGGCTTCCTTCTTCACTGTGAGAACACGAATCGCTCCCAGCATCATTTTCAATTATCCAGTAGCCTCAGCCTCTGGACCATGGGGAGCTCATTCACTGAGGGGCCTCTCTCTACAGAGAAAGGGCTGTGAGGACTGATTTCCGCACCTCCCCCTCCCGCGCAGAGGTGATCACCATCCTAAGTCTCTCCCCAGGGGGGCCGAAAAGATAGATTAGGAAGTGTCATGGCCTGTCGCCTCTCTCCAGGTGCCTCTGCCATCAGAGCTGTGACTACCCATGTGATTTGAGAAGATGCTCTGTGCAATCAGTAGGAAGCCACCGTAAACTAAAGGACCCAGTTTTCAGACAAGGATCTCAGAAAGGGTGGACTGGTCTTAGGGACTAACTCAACATGGACAAAGAATACAAATAGGTGTTTTTTGTTGTTTTTTTTTTTTAATTTATTTATTTTTTTTTAGGGCCGCACCCTCAGCATATGGAAGTTCTCAGGCTAGGGGTCGAATCAGAGCTGCAGCTGCCAGCCTACACCACAGCCACAGCAACACAGGATCCGAGCCACATCAGTGACCTACACCACAGCTCATGGCAATGCCGGATCCTTAACCCACTGAGGGAGGCCAGGGATCAAACCTGCATCCTCATGGATACTAGTCAGATTCGTTTCTAGTGAGCCACAATAGTAACTCCCCAAAGAGGTTTCTATGATGAGTTATTGCCTCAATTCTGCCACTGACTGAAATCCTAACTTAAGCTGAATGATTCTGTTCTTTAGTTCATTCGTTTGCAGGAGTTTAAAACTCAATTGCCTGGCAGGTCTGAGACTTCATAATACTGTGTGTCCTGCTGTAAGGAGGCCATTAATGACCAATTACAGAGCAAATACAAAATATGTGTTGAGTTCTTACTAGCAGGGCTCTGTTACAAGCCTCTTCCTAAACCTAAAGAACGTATGGGTGAATCTCTCTATAAGAGAGACATAAAAATTATAAAGGCTTTCTAACTATGGCTTAAAATCCAGATGCAATAAAAGACTGATAAATTTGACCAAATTTTTTAAAAAGCTTCTGTCTGGCAAAAAAAAAAAAAAAAGTAACAAGCAAAGTTAAAAGATGATGACAAACTGGTAGGACATATAATATATTTTACGAAGAGAAGACTTGAATAGCAATATTGAAAAAGAAAAATGGAACTGGAGGAATCAGGCTCCCGGACTTCAGACTATACTACAAAGCAACAGTCATCAAAACCATATGGTACTGGCACAAAGACAGAAATATAGATCAGTGGAACAGGGTAGAAAGCCCAGAACTAAACCCATGCACCTACAGCCAACTGATCTATGACAAAGGAGGCAAGAATATACAATGGAGAAAACACAGCTTGTTCAGTAAGTGGTGCTGGGAAAACTGGACCGCCACATGGCAAAGAATGAAATGAGAACACTCCCTCACACCCTACACAAAAATAAACTCGAAATGGATTAAAGACATAGATATAAGACCAGACACTATAAAACTCCTAGAGGAAAACATAGGCCAAACACTCTCTGACATAAACGACAGCAACATCTTCTCAGATCCACCTCTTAGAGTACTGACAGTAAAAACTAAAATTAACAAATGGGACCTAAGGAAACTTCAAAGTTTCTGCACAGCAAAGGAAACCCTAAACAAAACGAAAAGACACCCCACAGAATGGGAGAGACTCTTTGCAAATGGATCGACTGACAAGGGATTCATCTCCAAACTTTATAAACACCTCCTACCGCTCAATACCAGAAAAACAAATGACCCCATCGAAAAATGGGCAGAAGATCTAAACAGACAATTCTCCAAGGAAGACACACAGATGGCCAAAAAACACATGAAAAGATGTTCAGCATCACTCATTATTAGAGAAATGCAAATCAAAACCATGATGAGGTACCACCTTACACCAACCAGAATGGCCATCATCAAAAAGTCTACAAATAAGAAGTGCTGGAGAGGGTGTGGAGAAAAAGGAACCCTGTTACACTGTTGCTGGGATTGTGAGTTGGTGCAACCACTGTGGAAAGCAGTATGGAGGTTCCTCAGAAAACTGAAAATAGAACTACCATTTGATCCAGCAGTCCCACTCCTGGGCATCTATCCAGAGGAAACCACGACTCGCAAAGACACACGTACTCCGGTGTTCACTGCAGCACTATTTGCAATAGCCAAGACATGGAAACAACCTAAATGTCCATCGACGGAGGAATGGATCAAGAAGATGTGGTACATACACACAATGCAGTATTACTCAGCCATTAAAACGGCATTTGCAGCAACATGGACAGACCTAGAAATTATCATGCTAAGGTGAAGTCAGCCATACAATGAGACAGCAATATCAAATGCTTTCACTGCCATGTGGAATCTGAAAAAAGGACTTCTTTGCAGACAGATACTGACACAGACTTCGAAAAACTTATGGTTTCCAAATGAGACAGGCTGGGGGGCGGGGGATGCACTGAGATTTGGGACAGAAATGCTATAAAATTTGGTGATGATTGTTATACACCTATAAATGTAATAAAACTCATTAAGTAATTAAAAAAATAAACCCTTCAAAAAATTATCCCATTAATATTTTTATATTATTACATAGTGAAATGATATTTTGGAAATATTGTATTGGGTTATTAAAATATATTATTACAATTAATTTCACCTGTTTGTTTTTACTTTATAATGTAGATACTAGAGTATTTTAAGTTACACACATGGCTCATATTATATTTCTTTCACAGCCATCTAAAACATGAGACCTTTTGTGAAAAAGATGTGTTGGTCTCGTCAACGAGTATCTCATCACTTGAGGGAAATGTCAGCGTTACAGATTCCGGCTCTCCCAAGGCGATTTCAGTCTTGGAAATAAAGTAGATGATTAGGGTTTTTAAGGCATAATTAAGGGAAAAAGAAAAATTTAGGGCCTAAGAGACAAGAGCTCTTTGGCCATGTAGTTTAAGTCATACCCTAATTAGCCATAAATCCCATCTGTAGTAAATTTCCTGAAGTGCAAAAAATAAAATCTAAAATCATGAAGATATCAAAATGAATAGAATGACAATGGATGGTTTTCACACTTCTGTTTTCAAACTTGTACGCATAAAATCAACTTCCCAAGTTCTAAAAGTTAACTTACAGAATCTGATAAAGTAAATTTAAACACTTACTTCTGCAACCAAAGAGTTTATGAAATAAACCTGACTGACAGCAATGTTATTTCCGAAGTAATTTACTTTTCTATTTTAAGAAAATTAAAAACTGATTAATAAACTCTTCCTTAAATTCTGAAAATTTAAGAAGGAAATAAAGAGAAGACTAGAGCTAAGACAGCTTTTCAGTTTTGCTTTAAACACTGTTATGGGGATCGTAGGCAGGGAGGAGAAAGGAAGGCAGGGCCTGAGCTTGACGGGATTATTTCAGGATAACGGAAGGTCTCTAGGACAGAGACAATTTCCTCCATACTTCGGCAGACAAAATCTCACTAGGCCAAGTGGGAAAACAACAAATATCAGTAAGAATTCCATAAAACAGCAAGCATGAGGAAGAGAAATCAAATGCAGGTTGCCAGAAGGTATGACGAAAACCCCCAGCAGTACAGTCCTGGACAAAAAGCACAAGCAACGTGTTTGTTTTGAAGTCCAGGGTCAAGCGCATGGGTGGAGCCAATTACAAAGAGCGAACTGAGGCACAGCCCAGGTCTCACGGCTCACTCTGCTACTGCTCTGCACCCTCCCCAGCCTTCCCAGATCATCTCCCAGAGAGGTGACCCCTGCTGCCTAGTGCACTATGGACCCACTTCTGTGATG
Organism: Sus scrofa; assembly: GCF_054392235.1. Classification (NCBI taxonomy): domain Eukaryota; kingdom Metazoa; phylum Chordata; class Mammalia; order Artiodactyla; family Suidae; genus Sus; species Sus scrofa. The sequence goes on from NC_139383.1 coordinate 8,836,764, forward strand.
AGTCTAGCGGCCTCCCTGCTGAAGGATCAACAGATGGCTCTGCACGCTCCCTGGACAGAAGCGGACAGGACGAACGAGCACTGCGTAAGACAAAGTCAAGAATGCCCTGCAGATAAGGAACCAACACAGATGAGGTGCTGAGCATCCCAGAATCCCCAACTATAATAAAACTGTGACAAAGCCCACCCTCCCTCCCAGCTGGGACACCTCCCATCCTTCTCCTAACCCCTCACCTGCCTCCCACCTGGCATTCCATGTTGCAATTATGAGGCTACTCATGGAATCTCAGCAAGAGGCCACGGCTCAACTGGTCTAGTCTCGGAAGGAAAGGCAGATGGGTTAAACACCCAAGGATGACGGTGTGTCTAATAATAAACAAGAATTCATAAGACCTAATGAGCTCTTTTACGTACACTGTCTGTGAGTCACATCTTTCAGTCACCACAACCACTTTAGGTGGCAGGTGTTATGTTCTCTAAGAGATAACCACAGCAAAGAGGAGCTGAGGACTTGTCCCAAGTCACACAGAAAGGCACTCGGCTCTAACCCAAGAGTCTGGCTCAAGAATCCAAAGGTTCACCTATTAAGAAAACATGAACGCAGATTCCATAGTTAAGGAAATGTTTCTCTGCCTAGAACTTCAGCGACAATTTCATTCACTCCCATGTTGCCATGATGAATCCTGAAGCTGCTTCCCTAGGAGGAGCGACCAAAAAAAGGACTGCCTCATATCCAAACCTCTCTCTCATTCTCGCTAGCAAAAATACACCCCGAGATGATGTTTTCCAGGTGTCTCAATTACTTTCAGACATGATCATTTATTTCTATTAAGAGAAAAAAAATTAGACGAACCAAACTGCTAAAGGAAAAAACAAACAATGCCATTATTTGGAAAAATTGTATTTTCTTTTTTTTTTTTTTTTTTTTTTTTTTGCTTTTTAGTTCCCAGGCTAGGGCTCCAATCGGAGCTACATCTGCTGGCCTACACCACAGTCACAGCAACACGGGATCTGAGCCGAGTCTGTGACCTACACCACAGCTCACGGAAACGCCAGATCCTTAACCCACTGAGGGAGGCCAGGGATCAAACCTGTATCCTCATGGATACTCGTCAGATTCATTTCCGCTGTGCCACAACATGAACTCCCTTTTTTTTCTATTTTCTTATAAAATATAATAATTATATTCTGGTTTTAGTTTAGGGAAAATAAATCTACATTTATGCCTTTAAGAATCTTTTACAAATATCTTACCAGGAGACTTCTAATTCAAGATGTCAAAATAAAGATGATCCCAATCCTTCTCTTATAAGTCACCTGGAAACAAGGAGCATGAAAACAAACACAAAAGCCACCTTTAAGAGTGCCCAGACCACAGAGCACAAGAAGACAGAAAAGAGATAAGGAGTGTGGCCACTGGCTTCCCAGAACAGACTGAGCGCCTGCGGAGGGTGCCTGGGACGAGGAAGCCTGGAGAGGCTCAGGAATGCAGCTCCAGGTATCTTGCTCGAGACGTGCAGACTGGGCTGAAACCAGACGGCTGGAGCGAAAAGCCTAGCACAAAACAGGTCAGCCCAGGCACCCGTGCAGCCAGATGACATACGCAGCATCTCAGCCACAGCATCAGGCCCTGAAGGTTTATTCCCTGGCCAAGTGAACCCCAGAAACCAGTCTTGAGGGCACTGGGCACAAAGAAGACAACATCGAGGACTGAAAACTGGGGTGATTTTCCGAGACGTTAAGAGTGTGGAATCTGAGGGGTTCCGGGCTCAGTCTCTGCTCCACCAATGAGCACAGACGCATCACCTTAGGCAAGCTACTTAATGTCTCTGTACCTTGGTTTCCTCGTATAAACTAACAGTAGATTCAAAGCTGTAGAGGTGATGCCAGGATTAAATGAGGTCAAGCTCTCAGAAGGGAGTCAGCGCACAGCAAGCATTCAGTAAACATTAGCACTGCCTCCTGCCCCTTCTCCTCCTGCTAACATTACCCCCCTCCCTGAGCCCCCAGGACGCACCAGAACCTGCTGTAAATTAATTAAAATTTATATACAGTAGCTCATTTAATCCTTACAACAAACCTGAATGAGGAAAGTACTATGTATAAACCCATTTCCCCAACTAGAAGATTACATACAAATAAATTAAACAATATACCTAGGAGTTCCCGTGGTGGCTCAGCAGAAACGAATCTGACTAGCATCCATGAGGACACAGGTTTGATCCCTGGCCTTACTCAGTGGGCTAAGGATCTGGCGTTGCCATGAGCTGTGGTGTAGGTCACAGACCTGGCATTGCTGTGGCTGTGGTGTAGGCCGGCAGCTACAGCTCTGATTCAACCCTTAGCCTGGGAACCTCCATATGCTGCGGGTGTGGCCCTAAAAAGACAAAAGACCAAATACACACACACACACATACATATATATATATATACACACTTAAAGTCACAACACTACTGAGTGATAAAGTTGGAACTCAAATTGAGTTCAGCTTCAGGAACTGAATTCTTTAAATTGCTATGCTTCTCAATAATAACTCTGCATGTTTGAAGACTATGGAATAACACCTTTAAACTTCTGAAGGCACCAACCTAGAAAATTATACCTAGCCAAACTATCAACCAAGAATGAGGGCAAAATTAAGATATTTTCAGGCATACAAGTCTTTAAATTTATGACTGAGGAATTCTTTCTTAGGAGACTCTGACCTTGAGATAGAGAGGTCATATCTGCCTATTCCTACTTCTTTTTTTTTTTTTTTTTTGTCTTTTCTAGGGCCGCTCCCACGGCATATGGAGGTCCCCAGGCTAGGGGTCGAATCGGAGCTGTAGCCACTGGCCTAGGCCATAGCCACAGCAACACCGGATCCGAGCCGCGTCTGTGACCTACACCACAGCTCATGGCAACGCCAGATCCTTAACCTACTGAGGAAGGCCAGGGACCGAACCCTCGACCTCATGGTTCCTGGTCGGATTCGTTAACCACTGCACCATGACAGGAGCTCCTATTCCTACTTCTTCACTAGAAAAGTTCCCTGTTCAAAATAAGAATTCATAAGACACATTTAAGAGAGCTGCCTCTCAAATACCTTTGGTCTATAATAAGTGGCTATACTCCTGTCTCATTCATAACTGTTTTTCTGCTCATTAAGGTTCACCTTTTTTTGAAGCAGTATCTTGCAGGAGGAAAACCACAGAGGCATGCACTCAAATCCCAGGTCTGTCATCATCCCCATCCAGCTCTATACCCTGGACAGCTTCCACAGTATCTCTGAACCTCAGAGTCTTCAACTATATACCAGGGATAATAAAACAAAGCTGTATTGGGCTGTTATGAGGGTTAAACAAAATAGTGGACATAAAGCACATAAAAAAAATTGTGGCCATTTAACAATGGCAACTACCATCAGCAACAGCAACATTATTTCCCTGCAAACCACATCCATCCTCTGACACGCCGCTCATCTGGGCAGGAATGACGCCTTTTTCATCACTCTGGAGTTGGTCCAGAAGTTTCCAGCATAGAGTGGACCCTCAAAGTGTTTACTGAACCAAGATCCAGCTAGTGTCCCAACCTGCCTCTGGCCACCGGAAGCTTCCTGATACCTCTGCCCACAAGGCATCATCTTCTGCTCCAGTGCAGTGCTCTCCACCCGCAACGCATCCACACCCACGTTTTCACGCTGAGTACAAAAAAGATGCTCTCACCAAGAGAGTTAGGTTAACTATGGTGGCACTCAGGAAATTTTAAAATAGTGCATTTAGGGGGAGAGGGGAAAAAATACTACATTTACTTCATCCATATATTGCTCCATCCTCCCAGTCCCACTATGAAGATGCTTTTGTTCCATTTCCCACTCAGGAACTCTTTAATACTAAAGCTGGCAAATAGTAATGGAGCATCCACCAAACTCTAACAGGTATATTTTGTTTTAAATTTCTTTCCAGAATATAAAACTAGGTAACTTCCCATTATTTATTTTACTTTCAATACAGTAAAAAGTTTATCTACAAAAAATATGAGAGTCTAACAGGCTATGGTTTTAAAGAGCAGATAGCTTTGAAACCCACCGTGCAAACCGCAAGGTCACAGCCATTCCACAGGCAGCCCTGGGCTGCTTCTGCCCCTATCACGCCCACAGCGCACCCCGAGGAGGGTTTTCCTCCACCAACGGCAGGCGCAAAGCAGCCACCTCTGGGTCCGCCCGCTATGAATTCATGTGCCTACGTGGTGAAGCACCTGAAGGGCCCACCTGGAAAAGAAGCAGGACAGACGTGGTCAGCTAAAGTGTGCTCACAACAACCAGTGGAGGTGCAGCCTGACCAGAAGAGCCCCAGAGAGTGAGTCATTAATGCGTCACTAACCAATGATCTTTACCGCAGACGGGTCATAAGCATACGAGTCTATGACATTTCCAACTTAACTACAACTGCACACCGGTGCATTAAGCACAGAAACAGCCCTATCTGAATCTGAACAGTATACACATTAAATTATTAAAGCAGAAAGTTAAACCTTCTGCCTCTGAAATGCATCAAGTTACAGAATGCCCCAGTGGCTAAAATCCCCCCCCACACCATCCACATTTCACACCATGATGGAAAGGCGCAAACAACATTAGCTGCCCGTCCAAGCAGGGCCATTCTGATAGGTCCTTGTCCCGGTCCAGCCAGCCTCCGAGGGCATCTTCCTTGAGGCGCCCCTGATGCGACAACGCGAGTGCAGTCACATGTTCAGGCTGGAGCCTTGGCGCCCCGCAGAGGAGGGGAGCTACTTCTCTAAGGCCAGAGCACGGCCGACTCTTCGGGCAGCTCTCTGGAAAATCTATCTAAATTCTAACTCCTTCTCAAGGCCCCCAAAAGGTCATCTTCACAGAATCTCTGGTAATCCCCACACGCCGTTTCTTGAAAGACCCAAAGCTTTGTCATGCTTCACCAGAACACGGACGGAGAGAGCGCCCCAGGCACACGTCCCAGCCTCACCCCGGACTGTGGGCCCCGTGAGCGGCGGCCCAGGACTTCTCTGGCCCCCGAGGGGCAGGCACGCAGCGCCTGGCACCCAGCAGGGACGCGATAAACACCTGCTGGCGGCATATGGGTTTTCAGAGCTTCACTGTGAAACGAACACCACAAAATGCTACCTCTGGCCTCAAGAGTGAGCCCATAACTGAATTTGGGGGCAGTGACACGTGCCGCCGCAGGAGCGGGAGCAAGAACGCCGCCGGGCAAACAGCGCATGAAATACTTGCGACACCACCGCTGTGTTCACGGCACTGGCCATTTTCAAAGCCCTTCCTTGCGAGACTATATTCCCAGAGACTCTCACAACAACTCTGAAAGAAAGGAATTATGATTTCAACTTCACCACAAACAAACTAATGACACGAACAACGTGGTCACGCCAGCTCGTGAACGGACAGAGCTACGAGTTCTTGAAATGGAGCGAGGGAAAAACAGAAGCCGCAGGAGAGAGAAACAAGCCACCGCCTCCAGAAGCCGCAAAGGTCCTACACCTCAAGCCCACCACGATGATGCTGTAGTGGGGGACCACAAAGCCTCCAAAGCCACTTTCTGCAAAGAATTTATAAAGAAGATAAAAGATGACCTGTGTCTTCTCACTGCCTTTAAAACTAGTCAAATTTTCTCACTAGAATTAGTTTACAGACCCTTAGATATGTTAAACCCTGTCTGTACAAATGTTTATAAATCAAAAGTCGTTTTCACATTTCTCCTAAGTTTAAAAAACTTGATCCTCGCCACACACAGGGACACAAACACAAGCCCAGGCTCGGCCATCCACCGGGAGGCTTGGGGCTTCTAGAAAGGAGAGTGGAGGCCAAAGCTAGGTTTTCAGACACACCACAGGGCACAAAAGAAACCTAAGATTCAACTACAAGGGGAGACCATGCTTACAATCCAGAAGTTCTCATTCTTTTTAGCATGGTGACTTGTCATACAGTATTGTTGAGAAAGAGAAAAGATAACTCAAGCACATGAGACACAAAGTTTTTAGAATATTTTAACAACACTTGAGAAACAAAACACACACCGTTCAGCAGAGCCCTCCTCAGGCCACAGCTCTGTGAGGAGGCTGGTACCGTGTGGTGGCGAAGGCGGGAAGATTCAGAAATCACTCCAAGCCCAACACGACGGGGGCCTTTCTAGGAACCGGATTTGGGAACAAGGCAGGGGCAGGGAATTTGCTGCGCTGTACTCGGGATGCACTGGCTGGTCACAGGGCCACCTCCTGAGATGGGAAGACAGAGAGACAGGCTCGGTGGCCGAAGGGGCAGTGGGAGAACGAGCTCCGCCCCAGAGGACCTACTGTGGGCGGGCCTAGGGACGATGCCCAACTTTGTAGCTCATGTACCAACCTGAAGAATGGCATCTGGAACGAGAAGGAGACGGCAGGGTGTGGAAGACATGAAGTGGGCACTCGCCTGCTCAGACACAGGCCCGGGGCTCCCGACATGTAAGGACAAGGTGAGGGGAGGCGGCACCAGCACAGACCATGAGAAGTAGGAGCCGGAAAGGCGGAAAGGTAAGGAGAGAAGCAGGAGAGCCCGGTGTCCCGGAAAGCAAGAGAAAATAACGTTTCCATCCCACCGAATACGCCCGAGGCAGCAAGGGCAACAAGCTGACCTCTGGGCTTACAGAGTGAGGCCCCTGGGAACACGGCCACGCCAGCAGAGCGGTGGGAAAGAAGCCCACCGAAGCGGGCCTACACGTTGAAGGAAAATCCATGGATGACATTATAAGCAGGAGGAGGTGAGGAAATTAAGACCAGAATAGACAACCTTCCAGGAAGTTTTACCAACTCACACAAGCAGATACCTGTAACAAAGCGTTGCTAGTGCAAGCACAGACGTCTGCTCAGTGCTTGGGGTGGGGGCGGGGAGTGTGGGGGGCAGGGGGACAGAGACATCTTCTCAGAGAAGTAACCAGATCCAAGAACCCAAGTGAGACCATGCCTACAGGAGATGTGTCCCTGTAATGAAACTAATCCCACCAAACACGCATGAATGACTGTCTTACGTGAAGAAAATCTGGTTAAATAAATAATCCGTTGAGTTCCCGTCCTGACTCAGTGGAACTAAATGTGACTAGTATCCGCGAGGAAGCATGCAGGCCTCGCTCAGTGGGTTAAGGATCTGGAATTGCTGTGAGCTCTGCTGTAGGTCACAGACTCGGCTCCAATCTGGCGTTGCTGTAGCTGTGGTGTAGGCCGGCAGCTGTAGCTCTGATTCAACCCCTAGCCTGGGAACCTCCACATACCACGGGCATAGCCCTAGAAAAGACAAAAAAAAAAAAAAAAAAAAGACAAAAAGATAAATAAATAATTGGTGATGAACTTGCATGACATCGATAATAACCATTAAGAAATTGTTTTCAAGAAGAAAAACATTCCCAGGTTTTCGGCTGAGAAATCAGCAGCTTCCTCCATCTGATGTCTGCAGTCTAGTTATCCCATGGCCAGAAACTGAGTAAAATCTTGCACCAGTTCCTTGCTCGAGTTTTTAAGGGTGTATCAGGGCGGGGGCAAGGAGACTCTGGTCCTTGCGTGGAAGGGCAGTAAAGTTAAGGTAACTAAGCAATGGTCAGAGATGAGTTAAATGTCATCCTGCCTGGAAATGAAAAAAGATAGAACTCTTCAAAGATTGCTTTTCATGATTCCCTTAAAGGAAGATAATCATTCACTGGAAATCCTTGCGGCTAGTTAAGTTTTGAAATTCAGAGCTTTTGAAATTTCAGGTTCTGAAAACAGCAGATACCATCAACATGTAATACCCCCAGCAGGGTCTGGGCAGCGCCCAACAATACGACATAAATATTTCTGCCGCTGACGTGATGGGATGACGACAAATAACCTCACACCAGTTGAGGTCTCACCTGTAAATTAGTTGCGCAAAATTTTTCCATTTTTGGAGTCCCTGGCTTTCACCGCTGTGGATAAGGGACTGAGGACTTACACAGACGCCGCATCATGCTGAAGGGGAATGGCAGAGCTCCAGGATCAAATTCCAGCTCTCCTCCAAGCCTAGGCAAGCTATTTAACATCCATAAGCCTTAGCTTTCTGACCTGAAAAATGGGAAGAATGGTAGCTACCCCTAAGTCTGCTGTGAAAACAACATGAGGTGCTCAGGATGGAAGGCGCCTGGTACCACTTCTGGTGCTTGGCCATCCCAGCTGGCTGGTGACTCTTCCAGTTTTAGCACCAACAGTGCCACATGCTGGGAAACAGGAAAGCTGCTCACTCTACTTGGCAGGGACTCAGTAGACAGGAACTATTCTAACATTAAGAATAGAGATTAAGGAGTTCCCGTCGTGGCGCAGTGGTTAACGAATCCAACTAGGAACCATGAGGTTGTGGGTTCGGTCCCTGCCCTTGCTCAGTGGGTTAACGATCCGGCGTTGCCGTGAGCTGTTGTGTAGGTCGCAGACGTGGCTCTGGCGTAGGCTGGTGGCTGCAGCTCCGATTCGACCCCTAGCCTGGGAACCTCCATATGCTGCAGGTGCGGCCCAAAGAAATAGCAAAAAAAGACAAAAAAAAAAAAAAAAAAAAAAATAGAGATTAAGAGTTTCCACTGTGGAGTAGCAGAAAACGAATCCAACTCGGAACCATGAGGTTGTGGGTTCGATCCCTGACCTCACTCAGTGGGTTAAGGATCTGGTGTTGCCGTGATATATATTATGTTGCTTATACATATTGTGTTGCTTATATATATGAAGATATATATAGATATATATATATATATCTGAATCACTTTGCAGTACACCAGAAACACAACACTGTAAATCAATTTATACTTCAATTTTTTTAAAAAAGAAATTAAAAGTAAAAATACAAGGAGTTCCCGTTGTGGTGCAGTGCAAACCCGACTAGTATCCATGAGGATGCAGGTTCAATCCCCAGATCTGGTGTTGCTTTGGCTGCGGTGTAGGCTGGGAGCTACAGCTCCGATTCAATCCGATTCAACCCCTAGCCTGGGAACTTTCATATGCTGCAGGTGCGGCCCCCCCAAAAAAAGTAAAAATACAAAATGAAACAGTTTCAGCAGTGAACTATCCATACCACTGGCAACTATAATCACCTCTTCTGTGACAGGCAGAATTCTAGAACAGCACCCCCATATGGTCCCCTCATGGGGAGTGTGGATGGGTCTGACCTAATCAGGTGAGGCTTTTCTCAAAGATAGAAAGTCAGAGAGATTCAAAGCTACAGCAGATGCTCTCCTGCTGGCCTTTAAGAAGCAAACCACCATGCTGATGCTGTGGAGCGGGCCACAGAGCAGGAGCAGTGGGTGGCCTCGAGGAGCTGAGGGCCTCAGGCCTACGCTGCAAGGAACTGATTTCTGCCAACAATTTGAATGTGCCTGAAAGGTACCCCCAAGCCTCAGATGAGCTCACAGTCCATGCTTCCCAGGCCTGTATGGCTCCTTGCGGAGGACACTGCCAGGATTCAGACCCACAGAAACGTGAGATAAGTGGCTGTTGTTTGCAAAGGTTTTCTCCCATTCTGTGGACTGTCTTCTCGTTTTTCGCTTTTGTTTTTTTTTCAATGGTTTTCTTTGCTGTGTGAAAGCTTTTAAGTTTAATTAGGTCCCATTGGTTTATTTCTGGTTTTATTTTCATGATTCTAAGAGGTGGATCAAATAAGATACTGCTACGATTTACGTCAAAGAGTGTTCTGCCTACGTTTTCCTCTAGGAGTCTTATAGTATCTGGCCTTACGTTTAGGTCTTTAATCCATTTTGAGTTTATTTTTGTGTGTGGTGTTAGAGAGTGATCTAATTTCATTCTTTTACATGTAGCTGTCCAGTTGCTCCAGCACTGCTTATTAAAGAGACTGCCTTTCCTCCACTGCATATTCTTGCCTCTTTTGTCATAGATTAGTTGACCGCAGGTGCTTGGGTTTAATTCTGGGCTTTCTATCCTGTTTCACTGATCTATATTTCTGTTTCTGTGCCACTAACATACTGTTTTGATGACTGTGGCTTTGTTGTTTAGACTGAAGTCAGGGAGCCTGATTCTTCCAGTTCGATTTTTCTTTTTCAACATTGCTTTGGCTATTCAAGGTCTTTTGTATTGTAACTGATAAGGGATTAAGCTCCAAAATACACAAACATCTCATGAATCTTTATATCCAAAAAACTAAAAAAAAAAATCAAAAAATGGGCAGAAGCTCTAAATTGACATTTCTCCAAAGAAAACAGAGATGGCCACAAAATACATGAAAAGCTGCTCAGCATCACTAATTATTAGAGAAATGCAAGTCAAAACTATAATGAAGCATCACCTCACACCAGTCAGAACGGCCATCATCAAAAAAGTCTACAAACAGTATCAAAAACTGGCACAACATTTTAAATCATCTATACGCCAATAATTTTTTTTTTAATATACTAACAATAAATGCTGGAGAGAGTGTGGAGAAAAGGAAACCCTCTGTTGGTGGGAATGTAATTTGCTGCAACTACTGTGGAAACCGTATGGAAGTTCCTTAAAAAACTAAATATAGAACCATCATGATCCAGCAACCCCACTCCTAGGCAAGTCTCCAGAGAAAACCATGACTCGAAAAGACACATAAATCCCAATGTTCCCTGAAGCACTATTTACAATAGCAAAGACATGGAAGCAACCTAAATGTCCATCAACAGAGAAATAGATAAAGAAGACATGGAACATATATAGAATGGAATATTATTCAGCCCTAAAAAAGAATGAAATCATGCCATTTGCAGCAACATGAATGGACCCAGAGATTATCCTACTGAGTGAAGTAAGTCAGACAGAGAAAGACAAATATCAAATGATATCACTTACATGTGGAATCTAATATAAAATGATACAAAAGAACTTATTTATAAAACAGAAACAAACTCACAGACTTCAAAACCAATCTTATGGTTACCAAAGGTGACACCATTAGGGGCAGGGAAGAATTGGGAGGCTGGGAATAACATATTCACACTACTATATAAAACAGATGACTAATGAGAATCTACTGTATAGCACAGGAAAAGCTACCCAATAACCTATATGGGAAAAAAAGAACAGATATATTTAAATGCATAACTGATTCACTCTGCCATACACCTGAAACTATTACAACATGGTAGGTCAAGTATACTCCAATAAAATTTTAACAAAAGAAAAAAGAAGTGGCAGTTGTATGTCACTAAATCCATGGTAACTGGTTACACAGCATTAGAAAAATACATCTTTTAAGAGAGCACCCAGTTCAAAATTACAAGAGTATGTGTGTGTGCGTGTGCGTGTGTGTGCAGTAGTAGTAGTAGTAGATAGAAGTATTTGTAATCTATGGCATTCCCGTTGTGGCACAGTGGGTTAAGAATCTGCCTATAGTGGCTCGGATTACTGCAGAGGCACCAGTTCGTTCCCTGGCCTGGCAGGCACTGTGAATTAAAGGGTCCAGCATAGTGAGTTAGAAGGATCCAGCTGTGGCTCGGTTTCAATCCCTGGCCTGCCATATGGAACTACTATATGCTGTGGGTAGAGCCATAAAAGAAAAAAAAAAAAGCATTTGTAATTTGTAAACCACAACTTCTTGCCCAAAACTGCCTTTTTTATATGAAAAATTCTAATCCAAAAGAAGTTTCTTACACCACTGAAACTTTTCATACATTGCAAACTATTTCTAGCACTTGCTACTAAGCCTAAACACAGGCCTACTCTACACCCAGAAACTCTATCAGGAAAGCACAGATCCACAAGAAGGCACTCAAATGCTCAGAGCAGGTTTCACCAAAAGAGCCAGGAACTGGAAGCAATCCAAACACCCACCAACAGAAGAGTGGGGAAACTGTGGTGTCTTCCTTTTGTGGAAAACTAACATCAACCTAAAAGAACAAACTCAGAGCACACACCACAGAGACGAATCTCACAGACATACCGTTGAGTGAAAGAAGCCAGACCCAAAGAGAGTCAAAAGAATGATTCCACTTACATCCAGGTCAAGCACAGGCACAAATGATCTGTGGTGACCGCGAAGCCTGGGGCACCTCTCAGTGGCGGCAGGGCCTGGGGAGGGGCAGAGGCACCTGTGACTGGTCCTGGAAATTGTCTCCATCCTGAGCCGGTGTAGGTTACACCGGGGACTGCGTATGGAAATAATCACTGAGATACACGCTTACGGTTAACGCACGTTGCTAGATGCTACCCTTCAAAGACACTCTGCCCCTTTACACAGCCCTTCCAAAACCAGAACGACGACTTAAGGTGGACTCCTCATGAGAAACCAGTCCGCAGTGAAGCATGACACGGCTAACGCGCCACAAAAGTACACCTCTTCGTTGAATCACACTGTTCGCTAAGTGTGGGTTGAAGGAATTTCAAAGACAATGGCCACGCTTATGTTTCAGAAGCCCAGAAGAATCCATATGCATGTATACACAGCATGATATCTCCAACAGATGTGGAAAACCATGGCTCTTGTCCAATTAATTACCTTTCACCTCTATCCAATTAACTCCTTTGTACAAGAAACACAAGCTCGGTGCTAAACCACGACACGGCACGCGGGTGTCAACCAAGCACAACACACCTCCAGGTCTGCACCGCCATCTGACACGGCGTGCCTCACTCATATGGACGCTGGGTGACCATAAAGGCTCAGGACATGACAGGCAGGTTAGGATCATCCCAGCCCACCTCACACCTGGTCAGAAAGCCGCCCTGGCATCCCTGCCAGGGGGCAGCCTCCCAGTGCAGAGAAAGGAGAATGCGGAATGCTGGAGAGAGGGCTCGCTCAGAGGCAGACACAGGCCACCAGGAACTGTGTCTCCCACTGGAAGACAGAAGACAGCGCTCACAGTTTGACAAGTCCCACTTGGCATCAAGTCGGAGAAATTGAAGCAAAGTAAGTTTTGAGTCTATGGCGGGGGCGGGGGAACAGACGGGACTCTAACACCACTGGAAGCGAAAGAGAAGCCGGCTCACCTCACTGTTGTGGCCCCGCAGGTTGAAGTTGATTCTCTGCGGAGTGTTCCTGTCCCGGCGGCAGTGGCTGGAGGTGAAGGTCACCCCGACGACACCCCGCCCGTTGCCCGTGGCCAGCCAGCCCTCCTCGTAGTAGCGCCTCCGGCACACGGGCTTCTCCTTCTCGCTCTTGGGGACACGGCCCTTCCAGGACAGGCAGAGGATGTTGGAGTCGCTGCAGAGGATGGGCCCATGCTCCACTGCCGCATACATACTTTTTTTGGAAGAACCGTTTTACTTAAAAAAAGTAATGCTAAATGCCGAAAAAGTTAAACCAATTCCTTTCATTGACGTGTTTTATTTCTGTGGTTGGCTTGCGCTGTGTTCCCAGACCCCCTTTAATTAAGACTGACCTGGTTCTGATTAGAAGGTCAGTATTTTATAAAGATCCAACAAATGCATAGTGAAAAAATTCCTCTATAAAAGATGACGGCAGTCTGCTAAGAAAAGGTAATGCTTAAAAAAAATGTGGGGTCCATTTCTATTTTCAAGTCCTTAGAGGAAGAGCGGGCTGACCCTTTGGAGAAAGAGCATCATTAACCAGTGGTGATAAAGAAACTGAGTGTTCTTTTCACTCAACTTGGTTCTTCTCACTCAGCCTGAGATTCCAGTTTTGTAATGTGATTCCAGAGACAAAGGGTTGCAAATACATAGATTTCAAGTAACTTAAGGCTTTAAGAATCCCTCGAGCTGGAATTTTCTCTTCAAACATTCAGTTACAGAGACAGAACACTGGGGATCATCTTCCTTCCGAAGCTACCCTCTGGCTTATCTTCTCAATGAGACAAATTTCTGCTGCTAAAGCTGAAAAAGATTGCATAAAGGGGAGAAAAGGCACACAAACCGTGCAAACCAGAGTTTGTGCAGACAGCAGTCCAAATTTTAGGAGAAAAAGGGTCTCCCTTCCCCAATGTTCAGAACCAGAAACCTCCAGCTTGAAAGCCCAGCCTGGCTTCCTAGCAGGTGGCTGTGTCCCCAGGGAGGGCCCCTCTGCAGGCTGGTGCACCCCTTGGTTGCATAGGGGTGGGGGAGAAAGCCCCTGACCTCAGAAGAGCCCAAGAAGTCCCAGGGCTGGCCTCGGGCAAACCCGAACTCCTCCTGCAGACAAACGGCGCGGAGCCGGGTGACAGGCTGCGTCCTCTTTCTCCTCTCCTAGTCACCTCTCCCCCTTCTGCTCCTACAGACTACATACTTTTCCACCGAGAAGGAAAAAAAACTAATCTCAGAATTAGTCCATCAAGTCGTCCTCCTCTTACGTGCACGTCTTCCTGGATCAACAGGGAAGAGAATCCCTTAAAACTCGAACACAGGCAGGAGGGGAGGCGAGCTCTTCCCCACTGTCTCCCTGAAGAGCGACGCGCGGGGCTGATGGGCGCTTTGCTGTCGACCTTCGGGGACTGTCTCCAAACGTCACATGCACAGTCCAAAGGAGGAAGATTTACTTGAATGCGCCTTGATAATTATTTTGTAATCATCAGTTTCAATTGCTACCTTAAGCTATTGTCCTATAGATACAGGAAAGGAAAAGGGAAAATAATAAATTAAAATTTCTCAAATACAGTTAACTGAAGACAAAAAAAAAAAAAAAAAAAAAAAAAAAAGGCAAAGGAATCAGTTCATTGTTCACACTTGTCCCATCACACCCTAACTGGCTTTCCTTCAGTCAGAACCACATGGTGAGTCACTTTTTAGTCCAGAATTTTTATGTTTGTCCAAATCACCAGACCCACTGAAAAATAAAGTGCAAAAAACACTTCACGCTCCCACCTGCAAGGCTTGAAATCACACTTTTCCCTCAGTCACCTTCTCACTTAATTCCTTCTTTAAACTGGAGAGGTATTTTTGAGGCTCGATCTGTGCAAGTTTTTTTTTCTTCTTTTTGCAAACTTTCTTTACCCGTGAAGACCATATGGAAAACTGGCCATTAGTGATGTGTTTTTCTCCCCGGGCTCCTGAGCCCAGTGGTGTCAAGTTGCTCCATCTGATTCTTAGATTAATTTTCATCAGTTGTACACAACTCTTCAAGTGCGCACAAGAATAAGCCCGTCTTCTCGAGTAAGTATGGAAAGGTTTTAAATACACACAGACATACACTCTTCAATTGGCACACAAAACGTCTGTTTTCCCAGTCATTTCAGGAACTATCGGACTAATCACAGCTTGAAGGCCCTGGAGTCTTACAAATCTGTAAAACAAAACAGGATAAAAAAAAAAAAGAACTTTAAAATACTAAAGAATAAAGGTTCTAACACACCTTTATTCATTAACACATGAACATAACATAATAAAAAAAAATAATCACTGTAACTGAAATGAGAGATCCATCTGGACACTTCCACGCATCAAATGGAGCTACTGACGGGTAAAATTTAAACAGTCAACCTGCAGAGGACACGTAGCCTAAGGGGTCTGAATGCCACGGACCATTTACTACGTCTGCCAGGAGCCACGAATACTGAAGGAAGGAGTTCCTGTCATGGCTCAGGAGTTAACGAATCCGACTAGGAACCATGAGGTTACAGGTTCGATCCCTGGCCTCGCTCAGTGGGTTGAGGATCTGGCGCTGCCGTGAGCTGTGGTGTAGGTCGCAGGTGCGGCTCAGATCATGCATTGCTGTGGCCGTGGTGGAGGCTGGCGGCTACAGCTCCAAATCGACCCCTAGCCTGGGAACTTCCATATGCCACAGGTGTGGCCTTAGAAAAGACCAAAAAAAAACTAACACCGTGCTTTCCTAAGACATTGAGCCCTGAAAGAGAACTTAGCTTCCAGAGGCTGTCACCCTAAGCTAAGCAGGAATC
The DNA here is from genome assembly GCF_054392235.1 of Sus scrofa. NCBI lineage: Eukaryota > Metazoa > Chordata > Mammalia > Artiodactyla > Suidae > Sus > Sus scrofa. The sequence goes on from NC_139383.1 coordinate 8,852,561, forward strand.
CTTATAAAAGAGACAGAAGAGGCTCAGACAAGTTCTCTGAACTGATGTTTTCAGCCTCAGTGAAAGATATTCCCTGAAGACCCAAGGCAGCAGAGGCCTTTAAAACTCTCCATCTGTAATTGCTGGCGGGTCACAGAGCACAGCACCGCTGTCTTCCTGGTTTTGAAGTCGTCTACCAGTAGCAAAGTCCAGGAGAACCCATCTCAGATGAGTCACAGTGCATGTACTTTTACATGTCTAAAATCACAACAACGAAATGCTCTCAAGAAGCACCTGTCCCTGAGGGGAAAAAGTGAAAACAAATGCTGCAAACTTCAAATTCTTAAAAAAAATTCAAACTCTTCCACGTTCTTCCTTGTAAAGGTCTACCACCGCGGTATAACACTCCTTTAGTCCTGAAGACACAAGGGACTGAAGACACAGGGGACAGCACACAGAGGGGAAGCACAAGCAACTTCTCAAGACCAGGAAACACACACAGCATCTGAACTATGTAAGAACGTAATCCGAGGTGACTGAAGCATCCACGTTAGAGGGGACACTGTAAACTACCGGTCCCCTGACATCCTCCCAGGGGGTCCGCAACGTCACAATTACGTTCAGAATAACACGAAGACATTATTTGCCTTCTTCACTGTGCTGACAATCCTATCAATGGAGCCAAGGCAGCAGTGGGTCAAAGTGCCAGCTCTGTGACACAAATCAAGGCCCTGGCACCAGCCAGTACCCGTGCTCATCAGATTTTTTGTAACTCCAGCTTCTCTAAACAATGACAATGTTCTTTTTTTCTTTTGTCTTTTTAGGGCCGCACCCATGGCATATGGAGGTTCCCAGGCTAGGGCTCAAATCACAGCTATAGCTGCTGGCCTGCACCACAGCCACAGCAACTCGGGATCTGAGCCATGTCTGTGACCTACACCACAGCTCAGGGCAACTCCAGATCCTTAACCCACTGAGCAAGGCCAGGTATCGAATCCGTGTCTTCATGGATACTAGTCAAGTTCATTACCACTGAGCCACGACAGAAACTCCAACAATGTTCTTAATGCAGCAGTAAAAATTATTAATTTATTAAGTCTCGCCCCTTCAGTACATAGCTGTTAAATATTCTGTTTCAAACACTAAGTTCACACAGAGCTTTTCTGCTGACTACTCTAGCAGAGAGGTAATCCCGAGAAAAGGCACTCATACTACAGTTTAAGTTCCTGAGGAAATTGCTTTTTTTCATGAAACGCCATGTTTACTGGAAAGAATGAATGAATGACAAATTATGGGTCATTCAGGCTTGGGTCTTTGGCAGACAAATTTTCTCCAACATGAACAAAGTGAGCTGTCAGTTTAAAAAAGCAAACAACCGAGGGTATTTGCTGCCAATGAGAAAAGGAGAGCTTTCAAGTTAGAGCTAGAATAGTGGGGAAACAAGGATCTCTCACTATGAGTTTGAGAGCTCCCCATTCTGCACAGGACTGGAGGTGATATTCATAAATGTGAATTTTGATAGTACAGTTCATATTTCAGAGTGTGTCACAATATTTGGAAGAGTCACATAATGTGCGGAAGCAGTATTTTTCAAACAACCAACAAACAATGATACAAATTATGCTTGACAGATTGCAGAGTTACTGTTTAACGAGCATAGAACATCTCCATACCATCTCCTAACTCTCCATACCTTCCAGTTCCAACGGCAAACTGGGAGTGCCAGGATTTGGGAAAGTACAACTTAGGGACAGAATGGTGCATCATTAAGAAAAGAAAATTCTGCACTAACTATAGACATTCCTGGATTAATCAACCAACAAATCTCAACGGAGCACCACCAGTCATGCAGGAGGCCCTGTGCTGCACTCCGCCTCTCTCGTCCCCAGTTAGACATTCCATTTTCTAACTAGAGTTATTTCACTACAGGTTATTCTGTTTTAAATGACTCCAACTTTCCACCAATATGGTTAACATTTGCTATTACAGGGAATTTGTTTTATTTTTTAAAGCACCTGAATTAAGGTTAAAGGTCTGAGATAAATTTGGAAAGGGAGTTCTCCACCGGCGTAGGTTAAGCATCTGGCCCTGTCAGTGCAGTGGCCGGGGTCGATGCTGTGGTGTGGGTTTGATCTCTGGCCTGGGAACTTAAGGATGCCCCTAGTGAGGCCAAAATTTTAAAAAAAAAAATAAGTTTGGGAAGATATTTTCCACGTAAACGAATTTGACAGAAATCTATTCATCAAGTTATAAGAATGCAACCATTCTGGAAAACAGTTGGTATTAGATAGAACCTCGGAAGCTGTGACTTTGCTCTACACAGCAATTCCTCTCCTGCACATGTGCCCTGGACGCATCCTTCGAACCCCAGTGGATAAACACAGGCATTTGTGGCAGCAGCAGCATTTACATTAGTCAAAAACTGAAACCAACCTAGATGGATCACATGAGGTATACTTAAACAACAGAATTCTATACGGCAAGGTAAAGGGACCCGGCCCAGATGGAGGTGGGTGAATTTTACAAGCACACTGTTGAGCAAGGGGATCTGATGAAAGAAAACTTAAAATACGAATTCATTTATATAAGGTTCAAAGACAAGCCAAACTAACCTATCAGCTAAGGCTGCATACCTAGTAAGTACAACTAACCTTTGAAAGGCAAGGAAAATATACCATAAAGCAGATAGTGGTCACCTGAACCAGGAGGGGGTTAGAAATTACTGGGGAAGGGCACACGGGGTTGCCGGAGTGCTGGCAACAGCCCATATATTCCATGTCTTGGATCTGGGAGGCAGCTACGGGGTGTTCACTCCGTAATTATTCTGTACTGCCTCTCTGTCTGGCATATTCTTCTACAATCAACAGGTTACACACACTGTGAATTGTATCAGGCACCTATATCCTCTGATGTTTTTAGATTTTTTTTTTTTTTTTGGTCTTTTGTCTTTTTAGGGCTGCACCCACAGCAAAGGGAGGTTCCCAGGCTAGGGGTCCAATCCAAGCTACAGCTGCCGGCCAACACCACAGCCACACAGCAACACCCAATCCGAGCCACATCTGTGACCTACACCACAGCTCATGGCAATGCTGGATCCTTAGTCCACTGAGCAAGGCCAGGGATCAAACCTGCAGCCTCATGGCTCCTAGTTGGATTCTTTTCTGCTGTGCCACGACAGGAACTTCTTTAGATAATTTAAATCAATTATTAAGAAAGGTTTTTTAAAGAGTTCTCACAGTGGCACAGTGGGTTAAGAATCCAACTGCAGCTGCTCAGGTTGCTGCAGAGACACGGGTTCAATTCCCAGCCTGGGGCAGTGGGTTAAAAAACTCAGCATAGATCGCAGCTACAGTGTAGGTTGCAGCTGTGGCTTGGATTCAATCCCTGGCCCAGGAACTTCCATATGCCATGCATTCAGCCATAAAATTAAGAAGAAGAAAAAAAAACCTTACTGAGTACTCTCTCCATCTAGAAAAATCCCAATAAAGTATCAAAAATGCTATTTTAATCAAGCTAAGAAAGTATCCACAAAGAAAACCCATATTAACAGTAACAAATCCAAATATCAGAAAATTTTAGAATAAAGTTCTCTTTCTAAAGCATAAAAATTTAAGACAGCAGTTAAGCAGAAGACTGAGATGAGAAGGAAAAAGGAGATTTGGGAAGGTTACTAGATGTCATTAGGTGAATGCAAAACAGGAAGAAAATCACGGCACAGGAACTTTTGAATAAAATATTCCAAACACTCTAAAGTTTAATAAGCTTTTGATTTTTATCCTTGTTTAGGGGTTGGAGAGAAGAAAAGGAAAGAAAAATGAGTTTTCTGATTGGTGATGTAAATTAAACACATCCCAATTTCTACTGCCTGGATGGCAACGCTGCGGCCTGGCTATCTGCCGTCCTGAATTAGGTCCTACTGCAGGGCGGAGGGCAGTGGGCTTCTCCCCATACTTGGGGCTCACCGGCTGCTTTCCTTCCTACCTTTCTTAACTAAAGTAACTACAGCGACCTGCCTCTAATTACAGTCACGCCTTTCCCTGGGGAGTTGTCCACCAGCCAGAAATATCATTCCAACTGGCTCCTGATGAGTTTCAATAGCTGCCGAGAGGCTAGTTCAAATGTGCCTTCCAAGACTACCTTTAAAGGCAGGGACACTCTCAGAAGGGCCTAGAGAGTATTATGCTTAGTGAAATAAGTCAGAAAAAGACAAATAGTGTGTGTTATCACTTACATGTGGAATCTAAAAAATAAAACAAGTGAATGTATATAATGAAACAGAGAGACTCACAGATACAGAAAACAAACGACTGGTTACCAAAGGCGAGAGGGAAGGAGGAGGGGCAAGACAGGGCGAGGGGATTAAGAGGTACAAACTACTAGGTATAAAATAGATAAGCCATAAAGATATAATGTACAGCACAGGGAAATATACAGCCATTATTTCATAATAACTTTATATGGAATAAAACCTATGAAAATATTGAACCATTATGCTGTACACCTTAAACTGATATAGTATTATAAAACAACTATGCTTCACTTTTTTTAAAAAAATCAATGTCAAAGAGCCTAAGAGGTGGACGAGGGGGAGGGGGTGGGGGGACACTCAGCAATCATTTGTCACTTGGCTACTACCTCCATACGCAAGCAAACAACTACACACATGAAAATTTTACAACAGCACTGCAAAGATAACGGAGTTTAATAATGATTTAATATATTTAATTGCATTATTCTCTAGCACTTAATTTCCCAAACATGCTGGTGAGATAATAGCTGCAGACAGGTATGCATGATTCTGCCCAGGCTTATTCAAAAGATGCGATCTTACCACAGCTGTGCCAGTGTCAAATCATCTTCCTGTTGACTGTGTATTAGAGATGTATTCCACAGAAAACCTGTCTTATCCAGTGCAGCACCAGCTCCTTTAGATATGCACATGGTGCAAGGAAATGCTGCCCAGACTCAGATGGCAAGGGTCTTTTCTGCTAGCCTGGTAGGGCTATTTTTCGGTGTAATTCATCATACCTCCTAAACCACAAACACCTGAACTCCAATGTTTATCTCGCCTGCAGTGCCAGCCAGCACCGCACATAATGAAGTGTTCAATACAGTATTAAGCATAGCTCAGAGCTCCAAATGGCCTATGGTTAATGACACTCTATTATATATTTGACAGCTGCTGAGAGAGTATATCTGAAATACTGTCACCACAAAAAAGACACGCTAATTATAAGAAGCGATGGGGGTGTGAAGTAACCCGAGCATGGCACTCATTCTGCAACATCTGTGAATCAAATCATCGCTGTTCACCTCAAACTTACATAATGTTACATGTCACTTCTATTTCATAATGTTGGAAGAAAAAATAAACTCAGGAAAAAAAGGGGGGAGAAAGGGCACAGGGAAATTTTTGGGAGTTATGGAACTGCTCCATGTTTTGATGTGGTGGTGGTTACACAACTGCTTATATTTCTCAAAATGCACAGAACTGTATACTGAAAGGAGTGAATCTACTGCATGAAAATTATTTAATCTTTTTTAATTTTTACTATAGCTGATTTACAATGTTCTGTCAATTTCTGCTGTACCCAGTTAAAACATATATATTCTTTTTCTCATATCATCTTCCATCATGTTCCACCACAAGTGACTGGATATAGTTCCCTGTGCTTGTTTCTTAATTTTTAAAAGTCGTGTCTGGAACACAGTAAACGCTCCACTGTGGTAGTGATTTTTATTAATGTTGCTGTTGCTGTGTACCAGGCACTAAGCTGGGTGCTAAAAAGACAGCTGTGAGCAAGCAGACATATGGCCCTACCTTCCTCATAGCCGACAGTCCAGGAATGAAGATTAGGTATTAATCAAATGATTACGGCTATGACAAAGGCCACACAGAAGTGCGTGATGTTCTGAAAGCCCCGATATGAAAGAAGAGTGGGTGTGAAATCCCTGATGGAAGGGATGGTGGAGGCGAGGGCAGATGCCAAGCAAATGGGCAAGTATACCAAGAGCACTGCAGAAGGGAACACAGCCTTCTGAGGACACGCAAAAGGATGCTACTAAAAGAACTGTTTCCACACAGCACCACAATGAGCCATCACCTCACTCATTCAGATGGTTACATATAAAAAATGTTGGCAAGGATGCGGAGAAACTGGAACCCTTACATACTGCTGACAGCACTGCAAAATGGTATAAGCCACTGTGAAAGACAGTATGGCGTTTCCTCAAAAAACAAAAAAAAACAAAAAAACCCACAACCATATGATCCAGCAATTTCACTTCTGGGTATATACCCAAAAGAACTGAAAGGATCTTGAAGAGATGTTTGCACACCCGTGTTCGCAGCAACATTATTTACAATAAGAGGCGGAAGCAACACAAGTGTCCACCATCCGATGAATAAATAAACAAAACGTGGTAAGTACATACATAGGCGTATTATTTGGCCTTAAAAGGGAAAGAAATTCTGACACACACGAAAACATGGATGAACCTTGAGAACATTACACTAAGTGAAGGAAGCCAGTCACAAGAACACACAGGCTGTGAGACTCCGCTTACCTGAGGTCTCTAGAGCAGTCAAGTTCACAGACAAGGAAAGTAGAGGAGTGACTGCCTAGATTGCGGGGAGGGAGGAATGGGGAGTCCTGCTTTAACGGACAGAGTTTGAGTTCTGCACAGTGAAGACGGTCTGGAGAGTGGCTGCACAGCAGCATGATCACACCCAGCGTGACAGTACTCTGCCCTTAGAAACGGTTAAGATGCTGCGATTCATGTTACACATTGTTCACGATAAAAAACAAAAAAACCAAAGCCTACGTTCACACACACACACACACACACACACACACACGGCTGAGACGTGGGCACAGGTCCACGGCACACTTCCCCTCACGCCACACCTTACCACCACAGTACTAAAGACCTATTTACAGCAGTTCCTTTTAACCAATACGTCATGTCCAGCTAAATGCAGGATGTACTGAAAGGCAGAAAACACAGTTTGAAGAGACAGGGCAAGCACCATAATCAGACTCAGAAAGAACAGAGATGTTGGAATTAGACCAGGAACTTAAAAGGACTGTGATTAATATGCTAAGAGCTCTAATGCAAAAAGTAGACAGAATGAAGGAACAGATAGGCAATGTGAGCAGAGAGATGGAAAATCTAAGAAAGAACCAAAAAGAAATACTGGAGATCAAAAAACACTGTAACAAAAAGGAAAAATGACTTTGATGGACTTTTTTTTTTTTTTTTTTTTTTAATGGCCACACCTGCAGCACATGGAAGTTCCTGGGCCAGGGACTGAACCCAAGCTGCAGCTGCAACCTACACATCACAGCTGTGGCAATTCCAGATCCTTTATTTAACCCACCACACCAGGCTGGGGAACAAACCTGCACCTTCACAGTGACCTGACCCATTGCAGTCAGATTCTTGGACAGAGGACATGGTTGAAGGAAGAATCTTTGACCTTGAAGCTATCTCAGTAAAAACCTCCAAAACTGAAAAGCAAACAAACAAAAAAAAAGACTGAAAAAAAAAAAAAAAAAAACAAGAACTGGGAAAACTACCAAAGTATAACACATATGGAATAGGATGGCAAAAGAAGAAAGAGAGAAAGGAAGAGAAGAAATATTTGAAACATTAATGACTGATTTTCTGCCAAATTACTCTCAGACACCAAAGCAGACATGCAGGAAGCTCACAGAACACCAAGCAAAATCAATTCCAAAGAAACCACACTTAGGCATCAATTTCAAACTACAGAAAATCAAATATAAAGAAAAAATCCTGAATGGAGCAGGAGGGGTGCAATACCTTAAATATAGAGGAGGAAAGAGAAGAATTACATCTAACTTCTCAGAAACCATGCAAAAGCAGGAAAAGAATGGAGTGAAATATTTAAACTGTTAGGAAAATATTACTAAGAATTCTGTACCCTGTAAAGCTATTTCTCAAAAATGAAAAATAAAGACTTTCTCAGATGAAGAAAAACTGAAGAAATCTGCCAACAGTAAACATACCTTAAAAGAAATGTTTAAAGAAGTCCTCTCAAGAGAAGGAAAATGGTACAGGTCAGAAACTCAGATCAACAAAAGGAGCGGAAGAGCATCAAAGAGGAGTAAGTGAAAGTAAAATAAAAACTTTTATTTTTCTTATCCTTAATCTAACAGATAAATGTTTGTTCAAAATAATAATACCAACGATGTATTCAGTGATGTGTGTATGCCTGGACACACGTACGCTTATGTGTGCTCACTTCTAGGTGGGATCAATGATGGCAATGATGTAAGAAACAGGAGCGAGGAATTAGGATTATTTTGTTACCATGAGGTACTCACGCAATCTGTGAAGCAGTAGGTTATTCTACAGTGGACTTGGATTAGCTGTAAATAAACATGGCAAACTCTAGGGCAACTATTAAAAAAGCGAAAAAGAAGTATAACTGACATTCTAAGAGGGGAGAGAAAAATGTAATTATAAAATGCCTGATTAAAAACCACACAAGGCAGGAGTGTGCCAAGACCACCGCAGAAGGGAACACAGCGGTGTTGGCGCAGGGGAAACGAATCCAACTAGGATCCATGAGGATGTGGGTTCGATCCCCGGCCTTGCTCAGTGGGTCAGGGATCAGGCATTGCCGTGAGCTGCGGTGTAGGTCGCAGACATGGCTTGGACCTGGCCTTGCTATGGCTGTGGCGTAGGCCAGCAGCTGTAGCTCCAATTCAACCCCTAGCCTGGGAACCTCCATATGCCACAGGTACAGCCCTAAAAAAAAAAAATTAATTGATTAAATTTTTGAAAATTAAAAAATAAAAACCACAGAAGGCAGAAAAAGAGTGAAAAACCAAGAAAAACAAAGGATCAAAACAACAATAATAAATATGGTAGAGCCATTTGCAGAAACATGGATGGAACTAGAGTCTCTCATCCTAAGTGAAGTAAGTCAGAAAGAGAAAGACAAATACCACATGATATCACTTATATCTGGACTCTAACAAACGGCACAAACCAACCTTTTCACAGAAAAGAAACTCATGGACTCAGAGAACAGATTCGTGGTTGCCAGAGGGGAGTGGGAAGAAGCAGGATGCACTGGGAATTTGGGGTTAACAGATGCAAAATATTGCCTCTGGAATGGATAAGCAATGAGATCCTGCTGCATAACACTGGGAACTATATCTAGTCACTTATGATGGAGTATATAATGTGAGAAAAAGAATGTATATGTGTATGTGTGACTGGGACACCTTACCTTACAGTAGAAAATTGACAGAACACTGTATATATTTCCAGCTATTATAGAAAAGATAAAAATCATTTTATAGGAGTTCCCGCCATTGCTCAGTGGTTAACAAATCTGACTAGGAACCATGAGGTTGCAAGTTCGGTCCCTGGCCTCTCTCACTGGGTTAAGGATCTGGTGTTGCCGTGAGCTGTGGTGTAGGTTGCAGACATGGCTCAGATCTGGCGTTGCTGTGGCTCTGGCGTAGGCCAGCGGCTACAGCTCCGATTAGACCCCTAGCCTGGGAACCTCCATGTGCCGTGGGTGTGGCCCTAGGAAATGCAAAAAAGACCAAAAAAACCAATCATTTTATAAATAAATAAATAAATATGGTAGACATTAACCCAACTATGCCAATAGTCACTGTGACTGTCAGTGGTCTAAAAGCACCAAATCAAAGACCAGGATTGCCAGAGTGGATCAAACAAGACCCACTATGACGCCTAAAAGAAACCCACGTTAAATATAAAGACACATATAGAATAAAAGCTAAATGGATTGAGAAAGATACACCATGCTAACACAAATAAAAAGAAAGTGGGAGTACCTATATTAATTTCATACAGGAGTTCCCGTCGTGGTACAGTGGAAACAAATCCCACTAGGAACCATGAGGTTGCAGATTCGATCCCTGGCCTCGCTCAGTGGGTTAAGGATCCAACGTTGCCATGAGCTGTGGTGTAGGTCACAGACACAGCTCGGATCTGGCATTGCTGTGGCTGTGGTGTAGGCTGGCAGCTATAGCTGTGTGTAGGCTGGCAGCTATAGCTGTGATTTGAGCCCTAGCCTGGGAACCTCCACATGCCGCAGGTGCAACCCTATAAAGACAAAAAAGACAAAAAAAAAAAAAATTTCATACAGAGTAGACTTCAGAACAAGGCAAGTTATCAGGGATATCTAAGGGCACAATAGATAGGTCAATTCCCTAAGAAGACATAATACTCCTTAATGTGTATGTACCTAACAACAGAGCATCAAATTACATGAGGCAAAATGTGAGACACTCCAAGGAAAAAGAGATGAATCCACTATTACAGACGGAGTCTTCGACACCCTTCCACTAGAAATGGATGGCTCCAAAAGGCAGAAAATCAGTAAGGACATAGTTGAACTCACCAGATTAGGAAGGAAGAAATAAAATAATTAGTTAAATGTTTAAAGGATTGAAAGAGCAAGCAATAAGATGTACCCAAAGTGACCAGAGAGAGCCAAATACAAGTTTCAGAAAAAAAAAAAAAAAAAGAAAGAAAAAAAAAAGCCTAATCACTAAAACAGAACCAACAAATGAGACATCAGCCAAAAAAGAAATTAATGAACTGGAACTAACGGCTCAAGAAATGTACCATGAAGGCTTCAGTAGCACAGAGGGACAAGGAGATATTAAATATAAAGGCAAGATTAAGTGAAAAGGAGGACAGCTCTAAGTGGAATTCCAAAAGGACAGAAAAGAGAAAATGGAAAAGAAATATATGAAGACAGCATGACAGAATTTGCCAGAACAAATGAAAGATCTACAGATACAGGAAGCACTACCTACACACATAGACACACACACACACCAAGCAAGATAAATAAAAGAGAAATCCATATCTGAGCACATTTTAGCAAAACAGAGAGAAAAGCCAAAGAGCAGCCAAAAATAAAAGACAGGGACTTACAGAGGATTGACAGACTGAGGACAGATGTCTCAACAGCAACAATGGCCTTCAAAGCACTGAGAAAAAATATGGAATTATATTCTGAATATATAACAGAGAATTTATATCCAGAAAAAACTGTCTTTTAAGAATTAAGAGTTAAATAATGAGGCCAACATCACCCTGATACCAAAACCAGACAAAGACTCCACAAAAAAAGAAAACTACAGGCCAATTTCACTGATGAACATTGATGCAAAAATCCTCAACAAAATACTAGCAAACTGCATCCAACAATACATTAAAAGGATTGGACATCATGATCTAGTGGGATTTATCCTAGGATGCAAGGGCTCTTCAATATCCACAAATCCATCAGTGTGATACACCACATTAACAAACTGAAGAATATAAACCATATGATCCTCTCAGCAGATGTGGAAAAAGCCTTTGACAAAATCCAACACCCATTTCTGATAAAAACCCTTCAGAAGGTGGGCATAGCAGGAACCTACCTCAACATGATAAAGGCCATATATGACAAACCCACAGCGAACATCATTCCCAATGGTGAAAAGCTGAAAGAATTCCCGCTGAGATCAGGAACAAGACAAGGATGTCCGCTCTCCCCACTACTCTTCAACATAGTTTTGGAAGTCCTAGCCACAGCAATCAGAGAAGTAAAAGAAATAAAAGGAATCCAAATTGGACAAGAAGAAATAAAACTATCACTATTTGCAGATGACATGATACTGTACCTAGAGAATCCTAAAGACTCCATCAGAAAACTGTTAGAGCTCATCCATGAATTTGGCAAAGTCACAGGATACAAAATTAATACACAGAAATTGACGCCATTTCTATACACTAACAATGAAAGAGCAGAAAAAGAAGTTGGAGAAGCAATCCCGTTTACCATCACATCCAAAATAATAAAATACCTAGGAGTAAACCTACCTAAAGAGACAAAAGACCTGTACTCTGAAAACTGTAAGACACTGATGAAAGAAATCAAAAAAAAGACACAAATAGATGGAAAGATATACCATGCTCATGGATTGGAAGAGTTAATATTATCAAAATGACTATACTACCTAAGGCAATCTACAGATTCAATGCAATCCCTATCAAATTACCAAGGACATTTTTCACAGAACTTGAACAAAAATTTTTTTTGTCTTTTTTTTTTTTTGCTATTTCTTTGGGCCACTCCCTTGGCATATGGAGGTTCCCAGGCTAGGGGTTGAATCGGAGCTGTAGCCACCGGCCTACGCCAGAGCCACAGCAACGCTGGATCCGAGCCGCGTCTGTGACCTACACCACAGCTCATGGCAACGCCGGATTGTTAACCCCCTGAGCAAGGGCAGGGACCGAACCCACAACCTCATGGTTCCTAGTCAGATTCATTAACCACTGCACCACAACGGGAACTCCTGAACAAAATATTTTAAAGTTTGTTTGTTAGTACAAAAGACCCAGAATAGCCTAAGACATCCTGAAAAAGAAAAATGGAACTGGAGGAATCAGGCTCCCAGACTTCAGACTATACTACAAAGCAACAGTCATCAAAACCATATGGTACTGGCACAAAGACAGAAATATAGATCAGTGGAACAGGGTAGAAAGCCCAGAACTAAACCCATGCACCTACAGCCAACTGATCTATGACAAAGGAGGCAAGAATATACAATGGAGAAAACACAGCTTGTTCAGTAAGTGGTGCTGGGAAAACTGGACCGCCACATGGCAAAGAATGAAATGAGAACACTCCCTCACACCATACACAAAAATAAACTCGAAATGGATTAAAGACATAGATATAAGACCAGACACTATCAAACTCCTAGAGGAAAACATAGGCTAAAACACTCTCCGACATAAATCATAGCAGCATCTTCTCAGATCCACCTCTTAGAGGAATGACAATAAAAACAAAAATTAACAAATGGGACTTAAGGAAACTTCAAAGTTTCTGCACAGCAAAGGAAACCCTAAACAAAACGAAAAGACACCCCACAGAATGGGAGAAACTCTTTGCAAATGGATCGACTGACAAGGGATTCATCTCCAAACTTTATAAACACCTCCTACCGCTCAATACCAAAAAAACAAATGACCCCATCGAAAAATGGGCAGAAGATCTAAACAGACAATTCTCCAAGGAAGACATACGGATGGCCAAAAAGCACATGAAAAGATGTTCAACATCACTATTAGAGAAATGCAAATCAAAACCATGATGAGGTACCACCTTACACCAACCAGAATGGCCATCATCAAAAAGTCTACAAATAAGGGAGTTCCCGTCGTGGCGCAGTGGTTAACGAATCTGACTAGGAACCATGAGGTTGCGGGTTCGATCCCTGCCCTTGCTCAGTGGGTTAAAGGATCTGGCGTTGCCGTGAGCTGTGGTGTGGGTTGCAGACGCGGCTCGGATCCCGCGTTGCTGTGGCTCTGGCGTAGGCCGGTGGCTACAGCTCCGATTCAACCCCTAGCCTGGGAACCTCCATATGCCGCGGGAGTGGCCCAAGAAATAGCAACAATAACAACAACAACAAAAAAGACAAAAGACAAAAGACAAAAAAAAAAAAAAAAAAAAAAAAAAAAGTCTACAAATAAGAAGTGCTGGAGAGGGTGTGGAGAAAAAGGAACCCTGTTACACTCTTGCTGGGATTGGGAGTTGGTGCAACCACTGTGGAAAGCAGTATGGAGATTCCTCAGAAAACTAAACATAGAACTGCCATTTGATCCAGCAGTCCCACTCCTGGGCATCTATCCAGAGGAAACCACGACTCGCAAAGACACACGTACTCCGGTGTTCACTGCAGCACTATTTGCAATAGCCAAGACATGGAAACAACCTAAACGTCCATTGATGGAGGAATGGATCAAGAAGATGTGGTACATACACACAATGCAATATTACTCAGCCATTAAAAGGGCATTTGCAGCAACATGGACAGACCTAGAAATTATCGTGCTAAGGTGAAGTCAGCCATACAATGAGACAGCAACATCAAATGCTTTCACTGACATGTGGAATCTGAAAAAAGGACAGACTGAACTTCTTTGAAGAACAGATGCTGACTCTGCTGACTCACAAACATTGAAAAACTTATGGTCTCTGAAGGAGACAGTTTGGGGGGTGGGGGGATGTGCTTGGGTTATGGGATGGAAATCCTGTGAATGATCATTATACAACTACAGACGGGATAAATTCATCTGAGTAATAAAAAAAAGAATTAAGAGTTAAATAATAAAACATTTAAAAAGGGACCAAAGCTAAATTTTAAAACCAACTGACGTCACAAAATAACTTCTAAAGAATATTCTTCAAATAGAAGAATGACTCGAAGGAAAGTCTGAGATAGAAGAAGATGAAAAAAAAAAAGAAATTGTTAAACATGTGGTTAAAATTAAATTATGTCTTTCAGGAGTTCCCATCGTGGCTCAGTGGTTGACGAATCTGACTGGGAACCATGAGGTTGCAGGTTCAATCCCTGGCCTTGCTCAGTGGGTTAAAGATCTGGCGTTGCCATGAGCTGTGGTGTAGGCCAGCGGCTATAGCTCCAATTCGACCCCTGGCCTGGGAACCTCCATATGCCTCAGGTGTGGCCCTAGAAAAGACCAAAAAAAAAAAAAAAAAAAAAAAAAAGGACGGGGTGAGGATGGATTCAAATCAAAAAAAGAAAGGCGTTCCCGTCATGGCTTAGTGGATTGAATCTGACTAGTATTCATGAGGACACACAGGTTCAAGCACTGGCCTCGCTCAGTGGGTCGGGATCCAGCATTACCGTGAGCTGTGGGGTAGGTCGAAGGTGCAGCTCGGATTCCGAGTTGCTGTGGCTATGTCACAGGCCCCTAGCCTTGGAACTTCCATATGCCAAGGGTGCAGCCCTAAAAGAAAGAAAGAAAAATAAAGAGAGTATCACATTATACTAAAGGAAAAAATAATAAACTGCTTTCACAAAAGACATACTAAAACCTAAGATCAAGTTAAGAAAGAAAATAAAAGGATTTTAAAAAGAAGATATGCTATGTATATAGAAACAAAAAGAAAGCTGGGGTTACTCTATAAATACCAAATGGAATACATTTTAAGACAAAAGTAGTTAACATGGAAGAAGAGAGCTAGCCACACAGTGATAAATAGTCCTATTTACCTGGCATATGTCACAACTCCAACAGGATAAAACACATAATGGAATTACCTTGAAATATATAAAGCAAAAACTGATGGGGAGAAACTAGTTATCCACCATCAAAACAGAAGAGTTCAATCAGCTCCCTCAGTTACTCACAGACCGAGTGCATGGGATGGGGGGAGTACATATTTTGAAGATACTAACATTACAATGAACAAACTTCATCTTCAAGAACATATACAGAATCTAATATCCTACCTACTCAGAGAATGCATATTCTTCTCAAGCACAAAGAACATTAGCTAAAATTTGCCATGTAAAGTGAGTCTCAACATATTTCAAAGTATCAGAGATTATATGACTACAAAGCTATTAAGTCAAAAGCAGTTACACAAACATAATAAAAATATACGCTGGAAAATTTTAAACAATCACATTTCTAAATAACTTATAAAACAAAGAAAATTTATAATGGAAAGTGTAAAATACTGAATGAGACTTAAAAATAGTACATACAAAACTCAAAATACTACAGAAAAAGCAGTGCTTTACAGGAAACATTTCCTTAAATGCTTATAAAAGAAGAAATGTTATAAATTAAGGAAATAAATGTTCAATTAAAAAGTACAATATAAACCAAAAGATAGTAAGGAGATAATAAAGTTAAAAACAAATTCATAAAAGAAAAAAAGTAACATTAGAGAGGCTAAACAAAGCCAACTGTTGACCCTTTTAAAAAAGTAAGCAAAGATACATCCCTCTGGAAAAAAGATGGAGAAAAGAGAAGCACTAATAATAAACTGGGAATGGACACGGAGGTTAAACTACAGATACGGCGAAGATTAAAAAGATAAAAGGATACCATCAACAACTGAATGCTTAAAAACTTGAGAACCTATGAAATGGTCAAATTCCTAGAAAACCTAATTTAACCAAACTAAAGAAGAAAATGAAGTCTAGACTGTGCCACAAACATCAAAGAAAATGACTCAGTAGTTTAAAATCTTCCCACAAAGCAAACATGCAGTCCAGAGGGTTTACAGGTAAGTTCCAAGGACATTCAAGGGACAGACCACTCCAGCATTTCACAAACTCGTTCAGAAAAAAGAAAAAGTAGCAACACCCACAACTAATTCTACGAGGATATTATACTTTGATATTTTTATACCAGAGTATAAAAATTAAAAAATTAAAGGCAATATTACTCATGAATAGAGCATCGGCAAATCCAGTATCATATGCAGAAAATACTGGTTCACCCCAGGAATGATATTTACCACGCCTGACCCCATTCACTGCCTAGAGACCCCCTCCTCAGCCTGGCACCCAGGGCCCTTCACAGGATGACCCGTGCCCCTGCCGTACAGCCTGTCTTCTACCTCTGTCCTCTGTAAAAGAGTATGCTCCTTTCAAAGGACACGTTTCTGCTTGTATACAAGGCCCAAGCTTATCTCACTGATTACAGAGCTCATCCCAAAACCCCCAGTTTCTAGCCATCTTTCCTGATGCATCTTCAAAACTACCCACCGCCCACCACACACATCCTCGCCAGCTTCTCTCCACTGAGTGTGGATTTCTTTCATCGTCATAGCACACTTTTCTACTTTCTTAGGCTGCTCATTCAATGCCCTACCACATTATAGGTATATGAACCCCTCCATCCCCCCGACAGCTCGGGAGACTTTCAAATGCCTGTTCATCAAGACATCTTACACAGTGTAGATACCTAATACATACCTAATATATAGGTATTCAATAAATGTATGTGCAAGTGAATAAAAGCACTTTTATTTGTACATGGTGTTAAAAATCCTTTCCCCTAAAAACCAATGACCCTGCGTATGAATAAAAACGCTTTCCCAAGTATGTTACAAACTGTACTCTTTTACAGGCCAGTAAACTATGGGAAGTCTTTCTACTGCCACGGGCAGAGATAAACAGACTCTTGCACACAGAACTCTGGTCACAAACAGCTAGACAGAATTTAACACAATTTCCTTCACCCTACAATTTGATCCATATCTGTCTGGATCCCAAATCTTACACCCCTAACCCTTCCTTCCCTGAAACTTCTTGTCCTGATCTGTCTTTCCTGTTACATAGTAAACCTTCTGAGAAGAAGAATATGCCTGAACTCAGTATGTGCTGATGAATTATGACTATAAGTGTGAGAAGCAGCCTGATATTTAACCTTCTTCCCAAAGCATCACTGTGTTTCTTTGCAAAGAACAAAGAGATGACCCTGAATGGTAAGTTGCAGGTTCTATTATATTCACCATCCTCTGATCTAGAAGGGAACTGTTGATTTTTGAAATTGTTCCATTCAAAGAGCTGAAAATTGGGGGCTCTTAAAAAGTAAGCTCCAGCCATCTAAAACACTACAGTCTTAGAACGACCGTAAATGTGTCCGTTGAATTATATACTAAAGTTGACCCGGAAATACTAACAAATATCATTAAAATCCAGAGTTCTGCGGCATTCGGGTGCCAATACAGGGTCATTTCAGAGACATTCAAACCAGCTATGGACTAGTACACTTGCAAGAATGAACAAGTTTAGGCTAGGGAAGCAATTACCCTCTTGGCCATGGCTAAAAGGAAATACAAAATATAAAGTTCCCTTTACAAGGGAGAAGAAACAGAAGTACCTGTCGGAGGAAAATGAAGGGCTCCACACTCCCGCAGACGATCTCATGTGCACAAAAGGCACACCTGATTATAGCTAATGTGCATCTTAACACACCTTTCCAATTATTTAAAACTTAAGCTTATTTTAATATGAATATAAATTTCAGTAAGTTTTTTAAACTTACAACTTGAGGTTCTTTCCAAAGAACTAAACTGAATTGTATTGTAATAGATAATGGCAGTTTGTTCTTTTTCTTAATTTTTTACAGCCAAATATTTTCATGAATATCTATACATTGTTAAACTAAAATTAAAACAAAACACCAATTTACATCATGATGAGTAAATTTGTTTTCACATCTGCTGCCATCCTTTTTACTTGCAGAAATAATCCCTTGGCATTTTCATGTTTTTCGTATAGAGAGGGCTCAAACGGATCGCTGAAATGCAGCCAGCAGCTGCGAGAACAGAGTCCTGGCTATGGCCCAGCCTCAGTTGGGTTCTCTGGGAGGGACAGCTTCCAAGCGATTCCTTCTTGGTTCCAATGGTGAGCAGGAACGCCGGACCCTCAGCCAACAGACAGACAGGGCAGACAGAGAGAGCATGCCCGAAGGGCCACTGAAGCCATGACCTGGGGCAGAGGGCAGGGCAGGAAGGCAGGGGACCAGACCTGACTAATGGCCCAGTGCTCATACAAGTGGACACATTTCCAATTCTAAACATGTGCTCAGGGCTACACTGAAGTGGTTGTGGGGTGTTCAGTAACTTGAGCACAGAGAGAGCCCCGCTTGGTGAGCAGCACTTAGAAACGTGCCCGGCCCCAAATGAACAAGCAGCCCTGGACCGTAATGGCAAGTGCAGTCGGAGCTGGCAGGAAGCAGTGCAACAATCAGGGACGGAGCAAGTGCAGAAGACAGATGTCGGCATCACCTCGAGCAAAAGTGTTTTCTTACTTTGCCAAAACTCTCACATAAGGACCACAGCGACTTTTTGGACAGAAATTTTTCACTTCCTTGTAACAACGGCATCACATGCTTAATGAAGCAACAAGAAAGAAATATTATAAAACATCCACTCAGGACTAAATAATCCAAAATTAGTATAAAAAGACAAGATATGCTCCTTGACCTTAAATACTTCACAATGCAGCTAAAGAAAGCAAAACTCACAAACATGAAATAATCAGAGAACAACTAAGACTGAAAGTGTAGGCGTTTCCACTGCAGCTCAGAGGGTTAAGAACCCGACTGGTATCCATGAGAATGCAGGTTCGATCTTTGGCTCACTCAGTGGGTTAAGAATCAAGCATTGCCGCAAGCTGCCGCATGGATCTCGGCTGCAGCTCAGATCTGGCATGGCTGTGGCTGTGGTGTGGCCGGTGGCTATGGCTCCAATTTGACCCCTAGCCTGAGAACCTCTAAATGCCTTTTAAAAAAAGTGAAAGTGCAGGACTCTGTACAGGCCTCAATGGTCAAATATCTCATGGAGTCAACTCAGTAAGAGAAAAACATTTAGCCTGAAAGTCAGGAGAACTGAGTCCCTGTACTGCCTGTGAGCACTAGGGGCACAGAGAAGGAAAAATAAGCATACTGTGGCAGGCGATGTGTTTGTTAACCTTTCAACGTGACAGCACCTCTGAGAGGTCGGTATTATCCCCATTCTACAGAATAGGAAACTGAGGTTCATACCTCAGGCCGGTCACTTAACCACAATGGTCTGTTTTTCTTCATTTGTAAAATAAAGCTCTTCAAACTGAGACTGGAAAAGCAACCAGCATTTCCTGGCGGTGACTCAGAAACCTGAAGTGGGCAGGGATCTGGGACAAATGTACCAAACCCTCGGGTCAATAGCATTACCCTTGTCCCCACGGAATATTCTGCAACTTTAACTTCAGCCCTGAGAATAGCACCTAGTACATACTGAACGATAGATAAAAATGCCAGGAATGAAGGAACGAATGGCACATCACAATGGGCTCTAGGTAGCTCTTCTTCATGGTGGCTCATTTCCTTATGCATCTAGTTTGTGCTGCTTGTTCCTGTTTCAGAGCTCTCAACCAGTAGCACTGCTGTGGCATGCATCGAGGGTGGCATTCTTCCAGAGGTGATTTGTGTTTCCTTCTGCCAAGCCCGTGGGCACTTCCAACCCAGAAGCACTGAGATGAGCTTCTCAGCCTGGGGTTTTCTAGACCATGGAGGTGGCAGAAACTCAAATCCCAAGCCCAACACGTGCTTTAAAGCTGAAAAGACACCTCCTCCCTTTGCTAATGGACGTTCCTGCCCTATCCACACCCCCAGCCTACCCTTCAAAGTGATGACACCATCTCCCTGAAATCTAGGTCCCAGAACCAGCAGAAGTCCCCTCACTGTCGTGTCCCATTCTGGTTTTAGCCCCCCACCCCAAATGTTCATCCCTTTTTATCTTTTTCCCCACCTGTGGTTTTCTCCCTCCCTTGTAACAAAAGATTACAAAAGGGTGTTTATTTTCTCCAGAATCTCTACGAGAAGGGTCTCCAGCAGGAAGGTTTCCTGGGTACCTTGGCCAGCTTCCATTTCCAGGAGAGGTCCATACTCTACCACCTACCAACGTGCCAGGTCAATTGAGAGATGATGCCCAAGGTGAGCAAGAGCTGAAACCAGGTGACGGGCAAAGCAGGAGACGCCACAGCAGGCGAAGGAGACACGCAAGCCCAGGCAAGGGGGCCTGGGCCCCCGGGGAAGGGGAAGAGCAAAACCCGGCTTGTGACAGAAAACAAGAGGCAGTTTACTTCACAACGATAAGGAGATCAGTGTGAACTCCAGAAGAAAAGAACACAATGCTTATTTTTATTGGGAATTCCACCAGTTTAGGAGGACAACTGAGGAATATAATCCCATCACCTGTGTATACAACTTAGCAAAAAATTCAAGCACTCGGATCCAAAGTTAAATCAATTCAAGTAGGAAACCCCACGTACAGGAAATGAGATAAATGAAGCGGATGTTCTCTTACTGGAAACGAATTCTCTGTTGTGTGACACTACGGGGAAATCGTAAGAATCCAGAGCACAAGCCAAACCTTGTCACCCTACATCAAGGAGCTCCTCCACACAAGAATTTAGTTACACAGACTGGGGAATAGTGGACAATCACGGCGAGCTTGGAAATGCTTATTATTCTCATTCAGTTCCTACCGAGTGTAGCCAAGCATGATGCATCAAGGTTTTTTTTAATTTCTTTTTATTGCAACAAGAACCATACATGAGAGATCGTCATAATCAGCAAAAAGAAAACTCAAAGCAGCTGGGTAAGGACCCACGGTCACCCCACTACATCTCGGTCACCCCACTACATCTCAGCATCCACACGGCTGTAGATTTTCATGTCATACCATGTTCTGCACATGACATGGCTGAGGGAGTTCAATAGGGAGAAGAGGCTGACGTGAACTGGGGTCCTTCAAGGAAGGCGTCTGTGTCCCTGTGGGATCCAGATCCCTGCTTCCACAGGCATCGTTTCAGTAACACTAACCTGGAAAGTGTCAGCGAGAAGTCACTTAATTCACAGCACTGCTGAAAAGGTGTACAAATAAAACATAAGAAAACAGGAGTTCCCGTCGTGGCTCAGTGGTTGACAAATCCGACTGGGAACAACGAGGTTGCGGGTTTGATCCCTGGCCTTGCTCAGTGGGTTAAGGATCTGGCGTTGCCGTGAGCTGTGGTGTAGGTTGCAGATGAGGCTCGGATCCCGCGTTGCTGTGGCTCTGGCGCAGGCCGGTGGCTATAGCTTGGATTCAACCCCTAGCCTGGGAACCTCCATATGCCACGGGAGTGGCCCAAGAAATAGCAAAAAAGACCAAAAAAAAAAAAAGAGAGAGAGAGAAAATGAAGTGCAGAATTTCAACCTCCACTATGCTTCTCTCTGATAAGTGGAAGAACCCTTCTTCCCAGAAAATAGCATTACCTCAAATAAGAGAGAAGACACTGGGTAAAAGGAAAAAGGGTAATGACCCACAGCTTCCCTTTTTTTTTTTTTTTTTTTTTGTCTTTTTGCCTTTTCTAGGGCCGCTCCCAAGGCATATGGAGGTTCCCAGGCTAGGGGTCTAATCGGAGCCGTAGCTACCAGCCTACACCAGAGCCACAGCAACACGGGATCCGAGCCACATCTGCAACCTACACCACAGCTCACAGCAACACCGGATCCTTAACCCACTGAGTGGGGCCAGGGATCGAACCCACAACCTCATGGTTCTTACTTAGTTGGATTAGTTAACCACTGCATTCGACGGGAACTCCTCTGCCATTTCTTTTTAAATAAAATATTTTTAAAATAAAAATCAACTAAATTCATTTTTTTATTCATACATCTGTCCCTCTCTCAGTTAACTAAACAAATACTTGTCATATCACCTGTCATATCAGCAAACAAAGGATATCATGGGGCTCAGGCCAGCAGCTACTACACACAACCAGCAGCCACCCCGCCACCGCTGCAAATAAGCCCTGAGGGAACTCAGGATGGATACTGGCCATGATAGCTAAGGTGCATATCCAAAAAAAAAAAAAAAAAAAAAAATGGCGGTTAAGGACTCAGCAATGTCACTGCTACGGCTCAAGTTCAACTCCTGGCCTAGGAACTTCTGTATGCTGAGGGCACAGCTAAAAAAAAACAAAAGAGAGAGAGAGATGGTACCTCAATGAAGATTTGATTTATCAAAACTACACTGAGGTACCACTTCAAACCAGTCAGAATGGCCATCATTAGCAAGTCTACAAATAACAAATGCTGGAGAGGGTGTGGAGAAAAAGAAACCCTCCTTCACTGTTGGTGGAATGTAAATTGGTACAACCACTGTGGAGAACAGTATGGAGGTACCTCAGAAAACTAAATACAGAATTACCATATGATCCAGCAATCCCACCCTTGGGCATATATCCAGACAAACTTTCATTGAAAAAGATACATACACCCCTATTTTCACTGCACTACTGTTCACAATAGCCAAGACATAGAAACAACCTAAATGTCCAATGACAGATGAACGAATTAAGAAGATGTCGTACATATACACAATGGAATACTACTCCGGCATAAAAAAGAACAATAATGCCATTTGCAGCAACATGGATAGAACTAGAGACTCTCACACTAAGTGAAATATGATGATATCGCTTATATCTAGAATCTAAAATACAGCACAAACAAATCTATCTATAGAAAAGAAACAAACTCGTGGACTTGGAAAACAGACTTGTGTTGTTTCAAGTCTGTATGAAACGCAGACTTGTTTCAGGTCTGTATTAAAACATATGGACTTGGGAGTTCCCGTCGTGGCTCAATGGTTAACGAATCCAACTAGGAACCATGAGGTTGTGGGTTTGATCCCTGGCCTTGCTCAGTGGGTTAAGGATCTGGCGTTGCCGTCAGCCGTGGTGTACGTTGCAGACGCGGCTTAGATCTCAAGTTGCTGTGGCTCTGGCATAGGCTGGTGGCTACAGCTCCGATTAGCCCCTGAGCCTGAGAACCTCCATATGCTGCGGGAGTAGCCCTAGAAAAGGCAAAAAGACAAAAAAAAAAAAAAAAAAAAAAAATATGGACTTGTGTTTCCAATAGGTTGTGACTGCCAACTGGGAAGGGGAGGGAGTGGGATGGACTGGGAATTTGGGGTTAGTAGATGCAAGCTATTGCATTTGGAGTGGATAAGCAATGAGATTCTGCTGAACAGCACAGGGAACTACATCTAATCACTTGTGATGGAACATGATGGAAGATAACGTGAAAAAAATGTATATATGTGTATAACTGGGTCACTTTGCTGTACAGCAGAAATTAACAGAACAATTATAAAACAACTATAATAAAAAAAATTTAAAAATTTAAAAAAGTAACGCAGAAAAAAAAATTGTTTTGAATGGAGTTCTCTTCATGGCTCAGTGGAAACAAATCTGACTAGTATCTATGAGGACACAGGTTCGATCCCTGGCCTTGCTCAGTGGATCCGTCATTGCCATGAGCTGTGGTGTAGGTCGCGGACGCAGCTCGGATCTCACAAGGTTGTGGCTGTGGCCAGCAGCTACGGCTCCAATTCAACCCTTAGCCTGGGAACTTCCATATCCCTTAGGTGCAGCCCAAAACAATTCAAAAAAAATTTGTTTTGAAAAGACGTGTTAATGAGTTTAGAGTTTTTCTGTGTATGGGAAGATGCAAGAGTCTGGGCTCACTGAAATAATTTCTTAAAAAGATTTTTTTTATTATAATAAAAATATTTTTTAAAAAAGAAATTATTTCAGTGATCCCAGACTCTTGCATCTTCCCATATACAGAAAAGCTCTGAATTCATTAACTTGAGATGTCTGGTTTTAATTAACAGTAATCTTTTGATGTTCCAACTACCAGGTTTTTGTTGCACAAACCCCTGAACATTCTGGCTCCTCCCTTATTCTTCGGAGCAGTCCCTCAGAGCCATCTGAGAGGCTGTCTTCCCAGCTTAAGGGACCTCAGAAAATCAGCCAAATAAAACACAATTCTCTACTTTTAGGTTGTGCATTTTTTTCCAGTCGACCACTTGAGTGCCTTACATCCCAGCCTCGGTGCTAAGCAGTGGACAAACTGTGAGTAAAACACACTCTTGACTTTCTGATTTAGATGACAAATGACAGCGTTTCCCTCTCCCAACCTAAAGGGTTAACATGTGTACTGCATGCTAAGAAGGCACCTTTCCAGCACCATTAGAATGTAAGACTGTCTCCTGCAAACCCAATGACAGCTCAGGGCCTCAAACACCAAACCGTGTCTTCAATTAATCCAACTATGGCCACCTTCCTAAGGACAGCTGGGCTTTCAGCCCTGTCCCCGCAGCCAGCAGGGACTGTGCCAACAGTCTTCGTAGCTATAGAGACACTGAGGCAAGCATTTAAGCAGGAAAGCAAATCCTGCAGGGCCTCCTCCTGACCAGAGTTTTCTCCTTTGGTGTGAAGCAGTTTTTAATTTCACTGAAGAACTTCACTAAGAAACTAACCTTCACAATAAAAATAAAGTCTACATTCAAATAGCCACTTATTCCAAAAAGCTAAGAAAATGGGTTCCTGGTGAAGAAAAATGAACAAAGGTGATTTTAAATAAGCTGGGAGGATAAGGTAATAAATGACTAGTAGAAAGCATTAAAAATAAAAAAGTAATACCAAAAAAAAGATACAATGACATAAAAGCATAGTTCAAGTACTGGCATGGCTTCAATTCTTCATTTTATAATGTATGCTTCCTTTTTAAAATGCATGCATTTTACCTTGGGCTTGCTAACACAAGATTAATGTTGTACCACAGTTCTAATTAAAATTCACACCAAGGCCTACCTTGCAACAACAAACATTCAAGTTGCTCAATAAAAGGAAATGAAGAGAATATATTTTTAAAGTATGCCATTTTCTCACTTGCCGGATTGTCAGTTTCCAGCCCCAGTTACTGAGAAAGCCAAAGCTCTGCACCTACTGTGATGCATTTCCTGTCCACCCGTACGGTTCATGCCTCACTCAGCCTGGCCATAACGAAGCACCACCTAATTCACGACACTGTTCTGAAATAACAGCCCTGTGTTCAGTGGAATGACTTTCTAAGAGGTTCGCATGCTAAATTCCAAGCCCAGTTCACAGCTGCCTGCTGCATCTGAGAGCTTCCTGGAAGAGAATGAGGAGGTCCGCTTGCTGTGTGTCTCAGAACTCAGGGAGCCCCAACCACGGGAGGCCCAGGGGAAGGAGCCAGGCCAAGGAGGCCGTCCCAGCTATGCAAGTGTCCGGTCACTGGGCTGGGAGAGGGACAGTCTTCCTTTCTCTTCTTTTTCGACACAATGATCTGAAGTTAACCACTAAGTCATTTAAAATCCATCTTTGCGTAGTTGAAGCCATGTATTAAAGACTTCCCTCACAGATACACAAAGAACAGCATATACTTGGGCCGGGAAGTATTTTCTAAACATAAGGTACCAAACTCTATTTATCTTCCCATGACATTTAGATTACAACAGAAAGGCAAAGAACACATCTTTCCACCATACCTGAGCTAAATCATGGAAAAATACTAATGTAGTTTATGTGTAAATTTAACAGTATCTTTTAAGTTTCAACTAGATGGCAGAAAATACATACAAGACTTATATTCTAAACAAGTATTAATTATTCTACATCATTAAAAACCATGCCCAGTCTTCCGACCACCACCCTGTGGTGTACAGGAAGTCTGTGTAAAGGAGGCCAACCTCACCACGCACCCCCCAATACAGAGACTGTGCCTTGGGTCTGCGTCCCTAACAGGGCCCTGAAGAGCAGGCCCTCAAGAAGTATTTGCTCAGGAGTTCCCATTGTGGTGCAGCGGAAACGAATCTGACTAGGATCCATGAGACTGCGGGCTCGATCCCTGGCCTCGCTCAGTGAGTTAGGGATCTAGCGTTGCCGTGAGCTGTGGCGTAGGTCGCAGACGCAGCTCAGATCTGGCGCTGCTGTGGCTCTGGCGTAGGCCGGCAGCTGTAGCTCCAATTAGATCCCGAGCCTGGGAACCTCCATATTCTGCGGGCGTGGCCCTAAAAAGACAAAAGACAAAAAAAAAAAAAAAAACCAACACTGCATTCTACATCACAATCTCTCTCTCTCTCACATACACACACCCCGCCAAAACACTCCAAAATGTTCAACATCAAAACAACAACTGAGGAGCTCCCATTGTGGCACAATGGATCAGTGGCATCTTGGAAGCGCGGGGATGCAGGTTTGATCCTGGCCTGGTGGTGGGTTAAGGATCAGGTGTTGCCACAGCCACAGCCTAAGTCTTGACTGTGGCTTGTATCTGATCCCTCACCTGGGAACTCCATGTGCAGCAGGGTGGCCAAAGAAGAAAAAGAAGAAAAAGAAAAAACAAACAAAAAAACCTAACAACTGAAGGGAACAATCAGAGCCTGGACTTGGCTCTTTCTTTATGAAGCTATATTGTCACTACATTCACCATACCATCCACCAAGACCGGACACCTTGAAGAGTCCAAAGGAGCTGGGCAGACAGACTCCACCCCTCCCCGTACTGCATCTAATACCAACACGGTGCACGCCACCCAAAGCCCATCGACAGAGTTAGGATCCGCTAAAGATCGGTCACTCCACACCCGTGATGATGAATTTAGCGGGCGAGGGAAGGAGCCCACAGCTGCCTCTGCCTCTTGCTGAGAAGGCCCAACACAAAACCGGAGCCCCGTCGCAACGGACGGGGAGAGACTTGCAGGAATCAGGCGACGGGGGCTGGAAGGATGGGCTCTGACTGAAGGACGCAGAGCTGCCTCAAGCCAAGCTTGAGATGGCCTGGAAAGCCCACACAGGCTCTTGCTGCTGACAGAAAAGAAAATCAGGGCTGGTTCTGGTACCCACCCACCTCGGCCTGCTGAGGAAGGAGGAGGAGGGAGTGGTTTCAGAGCACCTGCGTCCCTGTCCCTGACGTGGCCAGCTCCCCACAGCGGAGACTCAGCCCGCAGGGTCCCGGTACGAGGGCTGAGACCGAAAGGCACGGCAGCAGCTTCCACACAAAAACCAAAAGTTCCTCTCCCGGCCGCCAAAAGTCAGCGTCACCAAGCCTGCGGGACGTAAGAAACGAGACCTACACGGCTCACCCTGAGCTCCCCGACAGTCAGAAAGGCAGCAGAGAGGAAGAGCTGTTCCCGCCAGCGTGGCCCAGGCCAGCCCCGCCTCCGGGGGCCCGACGACAGACCTCTCCACTAACCCACCGGCCACGCGCTGAGTCTCTGGGCAGGGGTTGTGGGGAAGGCCGCCGCCCACCTCATTCTAACAAACAGAGGTCCCGCCTCATCACGGCCGCTCAGGCCAGTCCCGCGAAGTCAGGCCTCTCCACTAACCCTTTCTCGGGGCACAGTGGTCTCACTGCCCCCACCGCCCTGGCTGCGGGGCCGGGAAAGGCGACCCGCAGGACCCGGCAGAGGCAGGCAGAGCGGGCGCGGGTTCTAATCGCTCAGGCCTTCTCCGTGCGCACAACAGAAACGCCACCGCGAGTCTGCAGAGGCTGCACTGCCGCCCCTGCCCGGCGACCCCGAACTAAAAACCAAAGCGGCCATGGGACGGTGATCTGCAGGCCTGAGTGTCCGTCTACACCGGCTGTTACCTGTGTAAACGGTGAGCTCAGGACCAGAGAAGGGCCGAAGCAGTCATTACTCAGGGTCCTGTTTATTCTTCCACGGTCAACTACGGACAGGTGTCCCTAGTTCCCCACAGCCGCTCCTCCTGCCCCAACTGGCGAAGCTGTGTGAGCGGCCACCCTACACCTCAGGGGGGACAGTTCTCTGGAAGCCACAAGGTCTTCGATAAGCTGATAGTTTACTCTCCTCCACAAAAGAACGGCAGGCAAGACCTCAGTTAATTTGCTAACAGTTATTGCCTGTTTACTAAAATGAACCCAAATTCCACCTTCTTGTTTACTACATTAATTCTCAAAAGGCACATTTCCTTGGACCCCATCCTGGGAGAATGAGTTAAAGAGCTTGCCACTTGGGGGAAAAAACTGTAACTGCAATGTATACATCTAAGGATGACCTGACCCCCTTGCTGTACAGTGGGAAAATAATAAAATAAAAATAAAAAAAAAAAAGAGCTTGCCACTAAAGTTACATGTACATCTAAGGTGGTTCCAGAAGAATCCCAGGGACAGTGACATAGCTGCAGAGGGATGGAAGGAGCATTCAGCGGGAGCAGAGGAAGGTCACCACCTGCCGTCCAGACGCCTGCCCTGGGGCCGGGGCTCAACTGGAAACAGCACAGAGAACTGAGCTGCTGAGAGTCAGCTGGGGCCCCTCCCAGGCCCCGCTCACCCTGTGGGCCCCCCCACCACCACCCTACCCTCCAACTCCCTTCCCTGGCCACCAAAACACCACCGTGGCCCCACGAGGCTTGAATTCTGAGGCCGTGAGGAAGCAGCCAAGGCTGCAAGCGTGCAGTCGGGAGCCCAAGGCCCCGCAGGCAGGGGCTCGAGAGCAGCTGCGGCGGAGAAGCCGCTGCTCCCGGCTCAGGTCAGCGCAGCCGGGACCCAGGGCGCTGGGCGGCCTACAGCAGCGCAGGTTTCGCCCCCATCTGTTCTTCCAGCATATACTTGTTGAGCACTAGAAGGGAAGGCTCTGGCTCATGTGGGGATGGGAAGGAGTGCAGCCAGGAGAACCATGGCCCACGCAAGGCTGGGAGGCTCGAAGGCCTCGGGAAGGGGGCACCTAAGTCTGAGTGCAGGGAGGAGCCACCGAGGAGCTGTCCACAGCCGGCTAAGGAGTTCGGGCTTCCAGTTCGGGCCCAGGACCTCGGCCGCGTGGAGGAGCTCTGTGAGGACAGAGAAAGAAGGAGGCATCGGTCCAACGTGAGCCAACGGTGACCGAACCAAGACGTTCACCAGACAGAGGAAGAGGAGGCAGCCTGGAGACAGGCCTGGGAGTCAGAATCAACAGAGCTGGTGATGAACCAGATGTGGGAGAGACACGAGAAACTGCCTCCCTGTCTGTGAAACAGGGACAATGACAGCAGTTCTGGGGCAAGGTACATGCCCAGTCTCTGTGGGACTGTATTCCCAGCTCCACCTACCAGCCAGGGGACGTGAAGTGCTTCGGGAAGTAACCTCATCTCTGTTTCAGTTTCCGACATTACCTGTCAATCAGGGGTAGTATCTACTCAATGATTTGAGAATTCAACAGGTCAGTATTTATACCTGCTTACAACAGTGTCTAGTATGAGCTAGGAGCTAAATAATCTATTCCCACTGCTACTACTATTATCATCACTGACCTCATGGTACTATTATTAAAACTAAACACTGAGTCAATTGATGTAATGCTTTTAAGGACATGTCTAGCACATAATAAATTCTCAATAAATGTCAGCTCCTATTGTTACCATCATGAATGATTCCCAGTTAGTAGTGGCGTAACTGAAATCAAGAGCAGGACTCGGAGGAGAGGACTGATAAGAATAGGTCCAGAGGGCCTACATAAGAGGTTTCATTTGACATGTTAAGTCTGCAGTGACACATGGATCTGAACCTTAGACAGGAAGTCAGGGCTAGAGGTATTAACTTAAGAGTCATCCACATCAAGATGAGGTAACTAAAAGAGTTCCCATCGTGGCGCAGCAGGTTAGGAACCCGACTAGTGTCCATGAACACGAGGGTTTGATCCCTGGCCTCACTCAGGGGGTTAAAGATCTGGCACTGCTGCAAGCTGCAGTGTAGGTCACAGGTACAGCTCAGATCTGGCATTGCTGTGGAGGAGGCCGGCAGCTGCAGCTCCAATTCAACCCCTGGCCCAGGAAACTCCATACGATGCAGGTGTGGCCCTTTAAAAAAAAAAAAAAAAAAAAATGAACTAATACAAAAAAATGGTGAGTCAGTGAGGGAGAGAATGAAGCTGAAGGACCAAAGAGGGGCTAGCAGTAAAGCCTAGGAAGCCCAATACTTCGGGTCAGGCCAAGATGGAGAAGCCAGCAGAGGAGACGAAGAAGGAAGAGTCAAGAGGAGGAGGAAAGCCCACAAGGAGTGCAGTCTTAAGGTAGCAGGAAGGCTGGCCGGGAGGCCAGGCTGGATGAAGACACTGCATGTGCTTCCATGGAGGTTATACCAGTGACTCTGACAAGGGCGTTTTCAGGATCTTCTGCATTCACTTCAATTCTAGCTAACTTCCACTTATGACACCGTACTACAAGAACAAGCTCCAAAGGCAACGTGCAATGATAAAAACCTGACCTTGGAGGCAAGAGCCTGAAGTCCACTCCGGTGAAGTCACAGTAAGTCCCTCACAAACAAGGGGGTCCGGTCTCTCCTTGGGTAAAAAGACAAGGTAGGACCAGGTTCCTGAACACAGGTCATGAGTCCCCTAAGCACCTAAAACCCACTAATCAAAGTCCATAAACTATTTTTTAATATTTAAAACATGTACTGATCACTTCTCACCCTTTTGGCTGAGATAAAGTGTGTGGATGAAAAATATTGCCTGCCGTATCAATAAACAAAGGACGCTGCAGCCATCAAGCCAGGAGCCCCTGCAGGCACCCCTGTATGTGCCCCCAGAGGGGATTCAGGATGGAGAAAGGCAGGATGCTGACCCCAGAGAGTTAAGGCACACATCAAAGGAAGGATTTCAATGAGCCCAGACTCTTGCATCTTCTATACAGAGAAAAGCTCTAAATTCACTAACTTGAGATGTCTGGTTTCCTTTAATTAACAGTAACCTTCTGATGTTCTGACTCCGTGGTTTTTGTTGCACAAAACCCTGTACCTTCGAGCTCCTCCCTTACCTTTCAGAGCAGTTCTTCAGAGCCATCTACAAGGCTGTCTCCTGGGCTAAATAAGTCTTCGATTTTGTCCACCAAATAAAATATAATTCTCAACTTTTAGGTTGTGCATTTTTTTCAGGCAACAATTGTAAAACATGTACTGAGAGCTATGTAGCTACCTAAGATGAAGTTATACAAACTAAACTGTCACATTTCCTTGGTTTTGGCTGGAATTACAACTGGGTGTGATAACACTTGTTATCACACTTGGGAAGTAGGAGTGTTTAAGAAGGTGGACTCTGGGCGTACCCATTGTGGCTCAGTGGTTAACGAGTCTGACTAGCATCCATGAGGAGGCAGGTTTGACCCCTGGCCTTGCTCAGTGGGTTTAAGGATCCAACATTGCCAGGGGCTGTGGTATAGGTTGAAGACTCGGCTCGGATCTGTGCAGGCCCGCAGCTGCAGCTTTGATTGGACCTCTAGCCTGGGACCCTCCATATGCTGTGGGTGCAGCCCTAAAAAGCAAAAATAAAAAAACAACACACACACACACACACAAAGAAGGCGGACTCTGGAGCCTGAAAGCCTGACTTCAAATCCTGGCTCCATCACTCAGCCCTCCCTGCAAGACTACAGACAGCACTGTTATTTAACCACTCAGAGTCTCCGCTTCCCCATCTGTACGATCTTGGCAGAAACTCCCTGTCGGCTTTCCTCTTCCCTCTTGACTGTTCTTTCTCTGCTCCTCTGCAGATTTCTCCACCTTGGCCTGACCTGGAATATCTGGGTTCCACAGGGCTCACAGTTAAGTACCTAAAGACTTTTTTTTTTTTTTTTGGTCTTTTTCTAGGGCCACACCCTCGACATGTGGAGGTTCCAGGCTAGGGGTTGAATCGGAGCTGTAGTCGCTGGCCTACACCACAGCCCCAGCAACTCAGGATCTGAGCCACCATACCTACACCACAGCCCCAGCAACTCAGGATCTGAGCCACCATCTGTTACCTACACCACAGCCCACAGCAACGCTGGATCCTTAACCTACTGAGCGAGGCCAGGGATCAAACCTGCAACCTCATCATTCCTAGTCAGATTTGTTAACCAATGAGCCACGACAGGAACTCCGAGTAAAAGCTATTTACACTGAACCAAAGTTCTTAACTATTAATAAGATCACAGTCATTTCTGGAGACAAAGAGGGAAAATAATGGAAAGAGAATGTGACGTTGAAAACGATGGTCACTGGGGACTCCCAACTCAAGCACATCTCTTTGGGTGCCTGAAATACACCTGCCATCCTATCACACGAACCTCAGCACCTTACTGTAATTAAAACCTGGTGGGTAAAGCTTTGCTTCCCTCCGACTGTAACCTCCTGAGAACAGCATCCACATGTGAAAAGAGACAGCAACTTTGAGCTAATCTCTTGGTACTCAACCCCCCTTACTCCTGAATTCCACTCCTAAGTTTCTAATTTAAAAATTAAAGATTCTAGGAGTTCCCATCATGATGCAGTGGTTAACGAATCCGACTAGGAACCATGAGGTTATGAGCTCGGTCCCTGGCCTTGCTCAGTGGGTTAAAGGATCTGGCGTTGCCGTGAGCTGTGGTGTAGGTTGCAGATGCGGCTCGGACCCCACGTTGCTGTGGCTGTGGTGTAGCCTGGTGGCTACAGCTCCGATTAGACCCCTAGCCTGGGAACCTCATATGCCGTGGGAGCAGCCCTAGAAAAGGCAAAAAAAAGACCAAAAAAAAAAAAAAAAAAAAGATTCTAACATTCTTTTTTTTTTTTTCCTTTTTAGGGCCACACCCGCGGCACATGGAGGTTCCCAGGCTAGGAGTGGAATTGGAGCTGTAGCCACCCGCCTATATCAGAGACACAACAACCAGGGATCCGGTTCATAGCAACACCGGACCCTTAACCCACTGAGCGAGGCCAGGGATTGAACCTGCGTCCTCATGGATACTAGTCAGGTTCATTAACCACTGAGCCACAGCAGGAACTCCAGATTCCAACATTCTTTTTCCACAAATACTTTTAAAGTCTCCACTGCTCAGGCACTCCAATAAATCCCTTCAAGGGCCTTCCCCTCCACAGACCCTTTACACATACCCTTTTGTCTCGCCTTAAGCACAATCCTAAAGATTCCCAACCACAGCCTTCCAATAAACTTTCCCCAGAACAGATACATTCTCAGTGCTTTCTACATCTTTTTTTTGCTTTTTAGGGGCACACCTGCAGCATATTGAGGTTTCCAGGCTAGGGGTCCAATCAGAGCTGAAGCTGCCGGCCTACACCGCAGCCACTACAACGCAGGATGCAAGCCGTGTCTGCAACCTACACTACAGCTCAAGATCCCCAACCCACTGAGAGAGGCCAGGGATCGAATCCACATCCTCAAGGATACTAGTCGGATTCGTTTCCGCTGCACCACAATGGGAACTCCCTCTGACTTTTTTTTTTTTTTTTTTTAAGGCCGTACCCAAAGCATACAAGTTCCCAGGCCAGGGACTGAATCTGAGCTGCTCTGCAGCCAACACCGGATCCTTTTACCCACCACGCCTGGCTGGGGAGTGAACCAGTGCCTTCTCAGCAACCTGAGCCACTGCAGTTGGATTCTTAACCCACTGTGCCACAGTGGGAACTCCCACTAACTTTAAAACCCAACTTTTCAGATCATTTTACTCTGGTGGGGTGTTTATACCAAATCAAGGCGCCCTCTCAAAATTTCTAAAGGGCAATAGGATTAAAAAAAATCTCTCTCAGCTAAAAAAAAAAAAAGCATGGGTGAATCAGATGTCTCTCTGCGCATCCTCCTCATCAACACCTCATCAGGAGACACAACCCTGAGGAAGCTGGACTGAAATAGCTACTACCCCCATGGGCTGGCTAGGGCAGCACATGTACTAAAATTAGAACAAGACACCTACCCACCTGAGGAGGATTCAAATGCTTTCTTGATGACTACATAAGCAACAACAGAAAGCAAAATAAAGAAAAGAGAACAGAATAGACACTACCACAAAGCTGCTTACGTTAAATAAATCAATTACAGTTTATGTTTTACAACAGGCTGGTATATAAACTCTGAGACAAAAGTGGCAGTGGCCTTAAACGATGCCACATTTAGGCAAATTGGAGGCTGGGGTAAAAATAACCTCGAATTCAGGAGACATTTCATCAGTGAAGGATCCAGAATTTCAGGAAGAAATTCTAGAAGCTTAAGAAAGCTTTTTTCTTTGTTTGGCTTTTTAGGGCCACACCCACAGCATATGGAAGTTCCCAGGCTATGGGGTGAATTGGAGCTGCAGCTGCCAGCCTACACCACAGCCAAAGCAACATGGGATCTGAGCTGCAACTGCTACCTACACCACAGCTCATGGCACTACCAGATCCTTCACCCACTGATCAAGGCCAGGGATCGTCCTCATGGACACTAGCTGGGTTCATCTTCACCACTGAGCCAAGATGGAAACTCCTAGAAGCTTAGGAAGGCTTTAAAAAGGCAAGCATCAAGTCAACAGCTGATGTGTGTTAACTGTAGCTAGCTGCAAGAGTCCAAAGTGAGGGAGCTCAGCAGTTAACGAATCTGACTAGCATCCTTGAGGACGAAGATTCGATCCCTGGCCTCGCTCAGTGGCTTAAGGATCCAGTGTTGCCATGAACTGTGGTGTGAGTGTTGCTGTGGCTGTGGTGTAGGCCGGCAGCTGCAGCTCCTATTCAACATTTAGCCTAGGAACTTCCACATGCCACGGATGCGACCCTAAAAAGCCAAAAAAAAAAAAAAAAAAAGAGTCCAAAGTGACATGAGCAATAAGGAAAGCAGCCTAGGTTCACTCACACAGGCAGTGTTCACTGGAGACCCACCACCCAGGCCCAGGCACTCGGCCAGAAAGTTGAGTGCAATTCTACCCTGAGGAGCTCCTGGCATCGTGGGAGAAGATGGGTGAAAGAGACACATGCTATGACCAAGGGCCAAGAGAGTACACTCGGGCACAACTGAGAGAATCTTGGCTGAATGACTGATGCTGGCAACATAAAGCCAGTATAACATTTTAAGAAGATGGTGCATCGGGACCTCCCTGCTGGCCTAGCGAGTTAAGGATCCAGCGTTGTCACTGCTATGGCTCAGGTCACTGCTGTGGTGCAGGTTCAATCCCTGGCTCAGGAACAACTTCTACAGGAGAAGGGCGTGCCCCCCCCCAAAAAAAAATGCTGGTGCAATAGCAAAGTAAAAAGAGAGAGTGCGAGCGAGCTCAACCAGGAGCCAAAGCAAGGAGAATTTACCAAGAACAGTATTGACAAGACTGTCCAAATAATGACATGGAAACAAACTAAGCATCCATCAACAGATAAATGGATATGCAAAATGTGGTCTAAACACATGATGGAATGTTATTCAATCTTTAAAAAGGAAGGAAATTCAGGAGTTCCCATCATGGCTCAGTGGTTAGAGAACCTGACTAGTATCCATGAGGACGTGGGTTTGATCCCTGGCCTTGCTCAGTGGGTTAAGGATCCAATGTTGCCATGAGCTGTAGTGTAGGTCATAGATGCAGCTCGGATCCTGCATTGCTATGGCTGTGGTGTAGGCTGGAGGCTATAGCTCCGATTCGACCCCTACCCTGGGAATCTCCACATGCCGTGGGTATGGCCTTAAAAGATAAAAAAAGACAAAAAAAAAAAAAAAAAAAGGAAGGCAATTCAGACACATGCTATAACATGCATGAGCCTTGAGGACACTGTGCTGAGTGACATAAGCCAGTCTCAAAGAGACAAATACTGGAGTTCCTGCTATGGCACGTGGGTTAACAATACCACTGCAGCAGCTCCAGTCGCTGCAAGGCACAGGTTTATTACTCCCTAGCCTGGTGTGTGGGTTAAAGCATTTGGGGTTGTCACAGCTGCACACAGGTCACAGCTGTGTCTCGGATTCAGTCACTAGCCTAGGAGCTTCCATATGCTAAGAATGCAGCCCTAAGAATAAACAGATTTTTTTTAAGGAGACAAATATTGCCAAAAAAAAAAAAAAAAAAAAAGGAGTTTCCTTCGTGGTTCAGCGGAAATGAATCTGACTAGTATCCATGAAGATGAGGGTTCAATCTCTACCTAGCTCAGTGGGTTAAGGATCCGGCTGTGGCGTTGCCATGAGCTGTGGTATAAGCAAGCCAAAGACACAGATCCCACGTTGCTGTGGCTGTGGTGTAGGCCGGCAGCTGTAGCTCTGATTTGAACCCTAGCCTGGAAACCTCCACATGCCTTGGGTGCAGCCCTAAAAAATAAATAAATAAGTAGACAAATGTTGCATGATTCCACTTACATGAGCTACTTAGGGTGTCATGAGAAAGAAAGTAAAATGGTGTTGACAGAGGCTTAGGAGAGGACATACTGGTTCAATAGGTAGAGAGTTTCAATTTTACAAAATAAAAAGTTATAAAGATGGATGGTGGTGACAGTTGCACAACAGCATATACGTATTTAACACCACTGAAATGTAACTTTAAAATGGTTAAGACAGTACATTTTAGGTCTTGTGGTTTTTCTTGTCTTTTGTCTTTTTAGGGCCACACGTGCGGCACATGAAAGTTTCAAGGCTAGGGGTCTAATTGGAGCTACAGCTGCCAGCCTACACCACAGCTACAGCAACACCGGATCCTTAACCCACTGAGCAAGGCCAGGATCGAACCTACAACGTCAGGGTTCCTAGTTTGATTCATTTCCACTGCGCCACAATGGGAACTCTGATTTTGTATATTTTATAATAAAAAAAATTTGAGAATAAGCCAACCATGAAGATTCTGTAATAATCTAGGACAAAATTAAACCAGAGTTCTAGAGATATAACAGAGGGGTTTGGATCTGAGTGACAATTTCAAGGGGGATAAATCAAATTATACTGCCTAGGAAAAGGAAAGGAAAAAGTCTCACTGCTGAAGATTAGAACTAACATATTCAATAGATAGGAATGCTCCATATTTGACACTTGCTATGCAACTTCATACGAGCCTTTTCAAAAACTAAGATTTTTTCTACACATTATGTGTGCATGCACGCGCGCGCACACACACACACAAGAACAGGCTTCAGGAATAATACAGACTCAAGGGAATAAACCCTTCCAGGCCATGAGGCAGTCCAGAGGCAGCAGCCGTTACAAGTACAGCTCGAGGGTCAGACCATTAGATGTGCAACCTGGGTCACAACCCTGAGTTCAGTGACCTTTCTGAGCCCCTGTTTCCTATGCTGGGAAATGAAATAAATATATACAAAGTACTTCAATTACCTACCTACCACATAGTTATAACTGCTCAATAAATGCTAGACATTGCTGTTGTAATTTTATATTATACCCTTTAAGCAATTAAAAAACTGGAATAAAGCAAATTATTAAAAAGACATGTAAAAACAATCATCATCCACCCTGATTTCAACTGGAAAATTAGGGACAAAGAATCGTGGCGGGGAAGAGTAAAACATGTCCCTGATTAAAGTCTACCCAAATCTTGGACAACTCTTGCTGAATGGCCTTCGTAAGTTAATAGCCCACTGGGGAGAGGAGAGGCGAGGAGCAGGAGGTGAGGGTTTCTGCCCTGCTAAGAGCCCACTTTGCATCTTCCTGCACACCCACAGCCCCCGGGGAGAGTAAAACCCCACTCCGCACATGACTAAACCAAGGCTCAGAGAGTATCGGCTTAACAAAAATCATCAAGCTATTAGTGACAAAGCTATGATTTGATATCTGACTCCAAAGCCTATACTTTTTCCACCAAACGCTGCTGCCAGGATTAACAACAGTAATTTCCACTCCACACCCACGCTGCTTTGGAATAAGGAAAGCTGTGTATAAGTATTTGCTGCGAACAAAGCGATGGATGAATCAAGGCCAAATGACTATTCTCATGGGCTCCAGAATGTCTAGAGGAAACCACCAATGACCCAGCTCAAATGGAACGTTAACGCGACACACTGAGGCAAGGTCGGGAAGAGCCTCGGCCGCCCCCTGAGCACTCGGTGCTCATGAGCATGTAGGTGACACACTCCAACACCAGCCCTCCTTTCCAGAAAGCAATGGGGCAACATGCAGAAATGGCTAAAGCCAACAGGGCTAAAGGCAACCTGGCTTACATGAGGATTAAGCCAAAGACGTCCACACAGAGTGGTCCTCACCATCACTCTAAAAATTCCAAGAAGTGCATTTATGACGGAGGCGGGGGGGGTCATATTAAAATGGGAAGAATGAAAAATCATCCTTATTTATATATGCGATTTTCCATCTGCAAAACACAACAGAATTGAATGAAATTAGCGCTATTAAGAGAGTTCAATAAATGAGAAAACAAAACACACAGGAATAAATTCAAAGGATGAATGAGCCTATGTGTTTACCTAATCCCTCTCCCAAATCCCCTTAAAATGATTAAACAAATATAAAAGTGCCAGAAAAAAAATTTGCAGAAAACAGACAGCTCCAGTGACAGGCCCTTGAGGAATTTCTAAAAGACACAGAGCAGATGGGATTACACTGATAGAAAAGCACCCAAGAGCCTTAATTCAGCCAGGCAAAGGCAAGCACACCAGCTTCAACTGAAGGGCTTAGGCACTGTCTGGCCAAAACACAGCTGCCTCCAGCAGTGGGTAAGCTGAGACCGAATGGGCTCGCCTGTCCGCAGGGGAACAGCACTCTCTTCAGGGGGGATCCACAGCAACCGGCCGCCTGGGGCTGGGTGCCAATCAGCCTGCCAAAGATCCCAAAGACCGGAGCACTTACTGTGAGACACCCACAGACTGTACGGAGAGCCTAACCTACCAGCAGCAGAGGAGGGAGGGCGGGACCTCCAACTGAAGACCCTCTTCTGGAACCCTCTCCAGGCCCACCCTCCTCCCCTTCTAACAACCGTCTAAAAGGTGAGGGAGAGGCAAACGATTACATGCAGGACGCATCAACAACAAAGTCCTACTGAACGGCACCGTATTCAATATCCTGAGATAAGCCGTGATGGAAAAGAACATGAGAAAGATGGGAGTCTCCACTGGCGCAGGTTAAGAACTCAACACAGTGTCCACCAGGATGCAGGTTCCATCCCCGGCCTTGCTCAGTGGGTTAAGGATATGGCATTGTCACAAGCTGTGGTGTAGGTCGCAGATGAGGTTCAGATCCCACACTGCTGTTGGCTGTGGCCTAGGCCGGCAGCTACAGCTCCAATTTGACCCCCTAGCCTGAGAGCTTCTACATGCTGCAAGTGCAGCCCTAAAAAGAAAAAAATACATGAAAAATATACATATGTATAACTGAGTCACTTTGCTATACGGCAGAAATTAACAACACTGCAAATAAACTATATTTCACTAAAATGTTTTAAAAATGAAATAGAATAAAAAGAAATTTTATAAAAGCAAGGGAAGCCTGCTTTTGCTTTGTTGTGTAGGGAACCCATGCCAGCTTCTCTTATGACTTAGTGGCTTCAGTTTTCTGTCTTGACATGTTGGCATGACAACCTGAAGGGCAAGGACAACCTCTGAGGGCAGGAATCACGTCTTTCATCGCAGACATGCCAGTGTTTGAAAACAATGAAAACAGGAACGTAGATCCCAATTCTTCCCCAGCATGACCACTAGGTCTTATAAAAATTAGTTTCAGCACTGGATTAATTCTCAAAGATGTGATCATCTTTTATTCTGCCCACAGACTCTTCTCAAATACTGACCTAAAGCCAGTCTTACAACTACTACAACATCAGCCATCTCCGACATCTGGAAACCAGTGCATTGTGCTCCCTCACTAAGGAAGCATTCTGCTAACATAATAAGAATTTCTTTTGTATGGCCAAATCCAGAGCATATGGAAATTCCTGGGCTACAGACTGAATGAGAGCTGCAGCTACAACCTACAGCACAACTGTGGCAATGCCAGATCCTTTAATGCACTGCACCAGGCCAGGGATTGAACCCACACCTTCACAGTGACCAGAGCCACTGCAGTTGGATTCTTAATCCACTGTGCCACAGCAGGAACTCCAATAAGAATTCTTTAGATGGCCCTCCCTTGTTAAAACTAAAGCATATTCAATAAAATGCAGTTTTAGCATACACCTAAATTGTTTTCATCCAAAAGTTTAGCCTAAAGTCTCAGTAAATAGCAAACAAAACAGAACGTCAGTATTTGTATATAATCCACTGAAAAGAAACAACCTAGAGGGACTTTTTTAAAGCAGGATAATATTTACTACATCTTTATTTTCAAATAGCCTCCCCCATAATGGAAGCAATCTAAATGCCCAATAACAGTCAAACACGGAAGAATATTATGATATATCTACTGGTAGAATATTAGAGTCCTCAAAAAAAGTATAATTATCTATGTGTCCATTAACAGATGAATGGATAAAGAAAATGTGGCATATACATTCAATGGGATATTATTCAGCCTTAAAAGGGAAGGAAATTCTGACACATACTATAATACGGATGAGCCTTGAAAACATCATGCTAATGAAATAAGCAGTCCATCCACAAATACTATATGATTTCACTATAAATAAATATAATAAAGTACCTAGAGGAGTCAAACTGATAGAGACAGAAAGAAGAAGGGTGGCTGCCAGGAGTGGGGAATGAAGAATTACTGTTTACTGGATGCGGAGTTTCAGTTTGGGAAGACAGCAAATTCTAGAAATGAGTGGTAGTGATGGTCACACAACAAGGTGAATGACCTTAATGCCATGTAACTATAC
Source organism: Sus scrofa (assembly GCF_054392235.1). NCBI lineage: Eukaryota > Metazoa > Chordata > Mammalia > Artiodactyla > Suidae > Sus > Sus scrofa. The sequence goes on from NC_139383.1 coordinate 8,893,242, forward strand.
ACTTTAAAATAGCCAAGGAGTTCCCTTCGTGGCTCAGCGGTTAACGAATCCGACTAGGAACCATAAAGTTGCGGGTTCGATCCCTGCCCTTGCTCAGTGGGTTAACGATCCGGCGTGGCCGTGAGCTGTGGTATAGGTTGCAGATGCGGCTCGGATCCCTCGTTGCTGTGACTCTGGCGTAGGCTGGCGGCTACAGCTCTGATTAGACCCCTAGCCTGGGAACCTCCATATGCCCCAGGTGCAGCCCTAGAAAAGACAAAATAAAAAATAAAATAAAATGGCCAAAAGACCATCTTCAAAAAGTCTCAAACTGGAGTTCCCATTGTACCTCAGCAGTCGCAAACACAACTACTATCCATGAGGATACAGGTTCGATCCGTGGCCTCACTCAGTGGGTTAAGGATCCAGCGTTGCCATAAGCTATGGTGTAGGTCGCAGATGCAGCTCGGATCCCACGCTGCTGTGGCTGAGGCCTACACAGATGGCTGTGCTCCAATTCGACCTCTAGACTAGGAAGTTCTATATGCCACAGATGCAGCCCTAAAATTAAAAAAAAAAAAAAGATACACACACCCCAGTGTTCATTGCAGCACTATTTACAATAGCCAAGACATGGAAACAACCTAAATGTCCACTGACAGAGGAGTGGATAAAGAAGATGTGATATATATATATATACAAGATGGAATATTACTACTCAACCATAAAGAAGAATGAAATAATGCTATTTGCAGCAACATGGAATAACTAGAGATTATTATACTAAGTATAGTAAGTCAGACAGAGAAAGACAAATATGATATTTATATGTGAAATCTAAAAAAAGGGAGTTCCCGTTGTGGTGCAGCAGAAACGAATCCGACTAAGAGCCATGAGGTTGCAGGTTCGATCCCCGGCCTCGATCAGTAAGGATCTGGCATTGCTGTGAGCTGTAATGCAGGCCAGCAGCTGTAGCTCTGATTTGACTCCTAGCCTAGGAACCTCCACGTGCCATGGGTACGGGCTAAAAAGAAAATAAATAAATAATAAAACAAATGATCTTATTTACAAAAAAGAAATAGACTCACAGACATAGAAAACAAATTTATGGTAACCAAAGGGGAGTGGGGGACAGGGATTAATTAGGGCACCGGGGCTAAAATATACACATAACTATGTAGAAAACAATAACCCACAGGACCTACCATTACAGTGCAGGGAACTGTACTCGGTATCTTGTAATAACCTATAATGGAAGAGAATGTAAAAAGGAACGCAGATATAATGTAATGAGTCACTTTACTATACCTGAACTAACACAATATTGCAAATAAACTATATTTTGGTTATAATATTTTAAAAAATAAATAAAATGGCTAAAAGAGTAAACTTTGTTATATATTTTGTCACAACATAAAGCATAATTATGAAGACCACAGAGAAACATGAATAATGCTTTAACATAGTGCTATGTTAAATTTTCAAAAGCATACAAAGGTGCCTGCAGTCTTAACTATGAAAAAATGTACATGAGAAAAAAATTCAAAAGAACAGGACAGAGTTTCCACTGAGGCACAATGGAATTGGTGCTCTGCAGCACCAAGAAGCAAGTTCAATCCCTGGCCTGGCCCAGTAGTCATAGGATCCCGCTTGCCCCAGGTACAGCTGCAGGGTGACAGTGGGGCTGGATCTGAACTCTACATGCCGTGGGGCAGCCAAAAAAAAGGAAAAAACAAACTAAAAGAAAAGCAAAAGAACACTCTGAGTTACAGTAATGGTGGAGACCATAGGTGATTTTCCATTTTATAAATGTACTATAATACACTGCTGCACTTCCTGCTTAAGCTTACAAAGACATCAAAAACTGACGCACTAAGTGCAATACCGAAAGAGCAAAGCTAAGGTGTCTGTAACCACAAAGCTCCCTCTTGTGTTACTCCTCTGTCCATTCACACAATCCTAAATTGGGGGCAAGGAAGAGGTTTCTACATGCTTAATATCTGGGGGCTGTGCAATGACCTGACAATTGCTGGGGAGCTACTGACACACAGAGAGGATTTAATTTTAATCAGTTTTCCTCCTATTCTCATTTTCAAAGTTTAAGAAAAAAACAAGTATTTGCCTAACTTGAGCAAATTTTCTATCAATGTAACTCCCTTCTTAGTCATTACTTTTAAGCCACCTCAACTCTTTTGTGGGATAAGTAAATAAAGTTATCATCAAATAAAATTTCTTTTAAAAAGGAGGGTCAGAAAAATTGAAATGGGAAAAGAATCTGGACAGGACTCAGAAGATGGGCTTGGATCGACTGTGCTACTTATTGGCAGGGAAGCGGTCGGGGCACAGCTTCTCCCAGACTGTTTCCAGCTGTAAACGGAGAGGCTATTTGCTCCACTCCTTATCACTTCTACTGACAACACGATAAAAATCAAAGGTGACGATGTTTATAAAAACGCTCTGAAGAATGTAACATGCTTTATAAATTAAATAGTGGTGCTATGGAGTTCTCGTTGTGGCTCAGCAGTAATGAATCCACCTAGTATCCCTGAGAATTCAGGTTCGATCCCTGGCCTCACTCAGTGGGTTAAGGATCCAGCTTTGCTGTGAGCTGTGGTGTAGGCCACAGACACGGCTTGAATCTAGCAATGTGTGGCTGTGGTGTGGGCAGGCAGCTGCAGCTCCAATTCAACCCTGAGCCAGGGAACGTCCACATACCTCGGGTGCAGCCCTAAAAAAAAAAAAAAAAAAAAACATGGTGCCTTGTCAAATTGACAGTACTAGTTTGATTTTTTCTGGGCTACCATAGGGCACCACATGCAATGAGTCTCCTCCTATATGCTTTTCTGTTTCTAAATTATCACTTTTAATATATTTTCTAGTTTTTTTATTCAAGAATAGTTGATTTACAATGTTCTGCCAATTTCTGCTGTACCGCAAATTGACACAGTCATACATATATACATTCCTTTTCTTGTATTACCTTCAATCATGGTTTTTCCTAAGAAACTGAATAAAGTTCCCCGTGCTGGACAGCAGGCTTTATCATCCATGCATTCTAAATGCAAGAATCTGCATGTACAAACCCTGAACTCCCCACCCATCCCACTCCCTCCCCCTAGGCAACCATAAATCTGTTCTCCCTGTCTGTGAGTCTGTTTCTGTTCTGTAGACAGGTTCACTTGTGCCGTATTTTAGATTCTACATATATGTGATATCATATGGTATTTGTCTTTCTCTTTCTGACTGACTTCACTTAGTGTGATGATCTCTAGTAGCATCCATGTTGCTGTGAATGGCATTATTTTGTGCTTTTTATGGCTGGGTACAATTCCATTGTGTCTATGTACCACATCTTCTTAATCCATTCATCTGTTGATGGACATTTAGGTTGCTTCCATGTCTTGGCTATTGTTAATAGTGCTGCAATGAACATAGGGGTGCATGTATATTTTTAATTATACTTCTGTCCAGACAGATGCCCAGAAGTGGGACTGCTGGATCAATACAGCAGTTCTGAATTTCGTTTTCTGAGGAACCACCATACTGCTTTCTGCAGCGGCTGTGCCGATTTACATTCTCACCAACAGTGTAGCAAAGTTCCCTTTTTTCCACACCCTCTCCAGCGTCTGTTAGTTATAGACTTATTAATGATGGCCATTCTGACCAGTGTGAGGTGGTACCTCACTGCAGTTTTTATGTGCATAGTAATTAGTGATGTTGAGCATCATTTCATGTGCCTACTGGCCGTTCGTATGTCTTCTTTGGAGAAATGTCCTCTCAGGTCTTCAGCCTATTTTTTGATTGGGATGTCCGTTTTTTGGTTGTTGACCTGTATGAGCTGCTTGTATATTTTGGAGATGAGGGGAGACCCCAAGTCTCCCCAGGCCTGAGCTCCCTGGCTCTGCATTTTTGAGAGAGAGAGGTATGATTCAAAGCATTCTACTTAAGACACGGCATTGCTGGGGCGCCCCCCACAGGCCGTAGAAGAGAAAGGTCCCCTGGAATCAAGGGTTTTCCATTACCCACATGCAGCACCCCAATCCTCATGCAACAGCAGGGCCCTTTCAGCACTATTTCAGGTCAGCAGCGTTCAGATCCTGCAGAGCAGTATTAATGTTTCCGACCCTTCTGAAGTAGAGGGAGGGGCACATTAGACAGACACCTTCCAGGGGGCATCTTCCAGTGCGCAGTGCATATTCGGGAGCTGGCCATGTCTTTCCCCTCAAGGCCAGTAACACTCCTATTTCCACACAATCCATTTTCTGAGGAGGGAAAACTACTTGAGTTTTCATTTTAAATACACTAAAAAGTCAAATGGGTAATAAACCACCTTTACAAGCGATGTGTAAATATGACGAATCCTCCACATTTGAAAAGATGACAAATTCCCCAAATTCTCAAATGGCACTAATTCCCAGAATTACTGGACTGTTCTGCCTTTTTTCTGGCAACCACTAAGTGATACTTTCAAATCTCCTTGCATGGCTTCCCAATTCAGACAAAGTATTCAATCCCAATTTAATTCCAACTCTTAGAGGGTTCTCCAATTCACACGAGGGATCTATGTGTGTAACCAAACAACTACGAGGGGAACCACCATTGTTCATAAGCTCAAAAATCAGTGGAGCGTGCAATATGCCAAAGAACCAGTGACCCCAGTGAGATAATGACAGCAAGGAATGACAATCCACTGGTACACATTGATTTAGGTGAGCGATACAGAAGATTCAAATTCACAAAGTTGAAATTATTGGATTTTAGGAAAAGATTTACAAAAGGATTCCTTCTGAAAGCAAGCTCTCCCTGAGTATTTATAATATAGTTTAAAATATATAAAATATAATTTAAGGAGAGTTCCCTTCATGGCTCAGTAGTTAACAAACTCAACTAAGTATCCATGAGGACGTGGGTTCAATCCCTGGCCTCCTTCAGTGGGTTAAGCATCCGGCGTTGCCATGAGCTTTGGTGTAGGTTGCAGACGCAGCTCAGATCTCACGTTGCTATGGCTGTGGTGTAGGCCAGTGGCTACAACTCAAATTCGACCCCTAGCCTGGGAACCTCCATATGCCTCTGGTGTGGCCCTAAAAAGACCAAAAAAATAAAATAAAATAATTAAAATAAAATATAATTTAAGGCATTCCCACTGTAACTCAATGGGATCGGTGGCATCTTGGGAGCACTGGGACACAGGTTTGATCCCTGGCCCAGCACAGTGGGTTAAGGATCCAGCACTGCCGCAGCCGCAGCTTAGGTCTCAACTGCAGCTCAGATCTGACCCCCGGCCCTGGAACTCCATATACTATGGGGAGGCCAAAAAAGAAAAAAATATATATAATTTAAAATATTTTATTTATACTCAGGTATTCAGGAATATATCTCCCACATCCTGCTTAATTCAACACTGGTCACAATGTCTCTGAGTTCAAACAATGTTAACATAAAAATTAGGCTATCATTTACTTCACTAAAAAAAAAAAATTAGGCGTTCCCGTCGTGGCGCAGTGGTTAACGAAACCGACTAGGAACCATGAGGTTGCGGGTTCGGTCCCTGCCCTTGCTCAGTGGGTTAAGGATCCGGCGTTGCCGTGAGCTGTGGTGTAGGTTGCAGACGCGGCTCGGATCCCGCGTTGCTGTGGCTCTGGCGTAGGCCGGTGGCTACAGCTCCGATTCAACCCCTAGCCTGGGAACCTCCATATGCCGCGGGAGCGGCCCAAGAAATAGCAACAACAACAACAACAAAAGACAAAAAAAAAAAAAAATAATTCCAGAATGTGTTTAGAAGGTTCATCTTCTCAACATCCTGGATTGTGGTGGTGGTGGTGGGAGCGGTAGCATCTTGTTTTGGTTTAGGTTGGAGTCTCCCTGTTTTGTTTTAAATTCTAATGCAAAGCTTTCACAGCCTGGATCTGCAGATAATTGCTGACAATCAGGGGGGTCCCAGGAGCAGGGATGTCCACTCAACCTGAACTGCGCCATCCTCCCCCAGCCCCGTTACCATGGAATCACCATCTTCTACCACCACTCATCAGTTCTTCGCAGGAAATTCTGGAACAGAGAAAACAGTCTAGACACCTGGACTGTAACATGAAAAACATGAGTGTTGGCAGCTGTGTTCTGCCACGTGGACCAGGGAGCAGAGGACGCTGGTCTGGAACAGAGAACGGAAGCACAGGGGAAGCTAAGCGGTGGGGAGAGAGTGAAGGAAAGAGCTTCCCAGGCCCATCCACAGTCCAGGGGCCAGGCCTGAGGCCCAGCTATCTCCCTCCCAGCAGAGATTCCAGGAGGCGGCCCAGAATCTTTCCAAGCAGCTGCCTTCGGTGTGTAAATGAGTTCAGTTAGGTCTCTTTTACTGTAACCAAGAGTCCCCTAACTTATAGAGGGCTTGAAGGTCCTTTCTGTTGACTGTTTTGAAAGAGGCAAGGCAAAAGCCTGCAGGTGGCACATGGAACCCAGCAGGGTCTACGAGTCAGAAAGAGGCAGGCAGCACCTCGGAGCCTGCTTAGGCTTCGACAGCAGGGTTGAACGGGGTGACTTCCCCTCCCGCACCCGCCGCAGGCCACCAGAGGTCAATCCTCCATTTACCCCACCCCCAGGTAAAGGGAGGTGAAAAGGGGGGGAGCTATTCTCTACTCTACACCCTTGCTGTAAAGCGTAACACAAAAGAGGCGGAGCAGTTTTCAGGACCCCACCAAAAAGCATCATGCCAGGAGGGCAGAGCTTCCCAGGTGCAAGAACATCTCACCAACGAAATGCAGCACAGCACCGGGAAATCCTAACTTAAAAGCCAAAGAGATGGGAGTTCCCATTGTGGCTCAGCAGAAACGAACCTGACTAGTATCCTTGAGGATGCAAGTTCAATCCCTGGCCTTGCTCAGGGTTAAGGATCCAGCATTGCCATGAGCTGCAGTGTAGGTCACAGATGAGGCTCGGATCCCGCACTGCTGTGGCTGTGGTGTAGGCTGGCAACTGCAGCCAATTCAACACCTAGGCTGGGAACGTCCATATGCTGCAGGTGCAGCCCCAAAAAGAAAAAAAAAAAAAAGAGAGAGAGAGAGAGACATCAATTAGTGTGATTTTTTTTTTTTTTTTTTTTTTTTTTTGTGTCTTTTTGCTATATCTTGGGCCGCTCCCGGCATATGGAGGTTCCTAGGCTAGGGGTCGAATCGGAGCTGCAGCCACCAGCCTACGCCAGAGCCACAGCAATGCTGGATCCGAGCCATGTCTGCAACCTACACCACAGCTCACGGCAACGCCAGATCCTTAACCCACTGAGCAAGCCCAGGGACCGAATCCGCAACCTCACGGTTCCTAGTCGGATTTGTTAACCACTGCGCCATGATGGGAACTCCTGATTTTTTTTTATAATATATATTTGATAAACAGAGAAGAAGCTTTCGCTATTTTATAAGTATGTCAAAGTACTTGGTTAACCCATCATGATAGTCACACAACAGCATAAATGTACTTAACGCCACTGAACTGTACACTTTATACATAGTTACAAGGGTAACTTTTGTTATGTGTATTTTACAACTTAAAACTACAGAAAACACAACACATTAAGAGTCAGAGACAGACTGAAGGCCCAACCCTGTGACAAACACCATGCACAGTGTTACGTATCTGTGACAGTCATGTCAGTAATGTGGCCATGGACCACTCAGTACAGAACTGGGGTGACCTGCGTGGTCATCTGGGCGGACAGAAGAGAGCTGTGGTTTGGGAGGTGGCAGTGGGGACTGCTGAGCCCAGGCAACCATCTCCCAAAATTGGAAGTGATGAAAACTCACTCCACACAGACTATTTCCCCCAGCTCCTAATACCAGATCAGCACGCTCTTAACATTCCTAATTCCTAAGTATTTCAACATAAACTCCTCAGAAGTCACTGCTGGTTTCCTATCAGCCACAAACAGATGGTAACCCAGAAGAGTCCTGTTCCCATTATGCCAACTTGGCGGGAGGCTCACCTGCTGCCACCTGAAACACGGATCCCTCCCACCTGTACACAGAAGGCTCCCAAACACAACGCAAATCCCGCCCAGATGCCCACTGATCAGCATCCTTAAAGCATTGGGGGGGAAGTCTCATTACAACTCCACTAATTAATAAACATAGGGAGGGACCACATCGCATCCTAATATGATTACAGGAATACTGCGGCTTTCCTTGCAGTTCCACTCTGCAGTTCAGGCTGGTTCCCGGCCTGATTACACTGGGAAGTAATCCAGTTTTCTAATATATCCATATGTATGAGAATCAGAGCAGATCTTATTACATCAAACCTGGAGAAAAACCTCTGGAGAGGCTAAAAGTTCAATTTCAGACACATTAATACATCCTTAAAATATTATTTACAATGAAACCATCTATCCAGTTCTTAGCCAACGCAGATTTCTTAGCTGCAATTTTTTAACCTGAATGATCAAACACTAAGAGAATGACAGAATGTTCACCATTCACAATGGTGGACTGTGTGCATACACACACACACACACACACACACACACACACGAAAGGAAGAAGGAAAGGAAAAGGAGAGTGTCTACTCCATCAGATCCCACGGAGAGATGCTCCTGGCACTTTGTGGATGTACCCGCTTGTCACCAGGGCCTTAACCACTGACTGTTCCTTGCCTGCTCAGCCAATCAAACACGACTCTTCGGAATGTTAAGCTAAGGTTTTCTTTAGCAGAGGCAGCTTTAAATGAACTATATAGCTCACTGTTCTGCCACTCTCCAGTAATGAAACCCTTCAATAGCTCGGCTCTTGCAGCAAAGACCAAAATCCATAAACTTCGGATACAAGGCCCAGCATGAAAAGGGATCTCTCTGACCAAGGCCTCTGCACTTCCTCAGAGAAGCCATCTCTGACCTTCTGACCAGATGAAACCCCACCTTTAGATCCTGTATTTTCATGTTATGAATGAATGAACAAAGGAATGAATGAGGAACTGCGTTTGCATGTCTTTGGGTACAAGTAACATATAATCTCAGCTGAGGTTGCCTTAAACAATATGGAAATTTCACATAAGTCCAAAGGCAGGCAGGTACTAAGATCTAAGCTCTTTCTGCTCTTTTCGTGGTTCTGTCCTCTCCTTTACATCACTTCATGTTAAGACTGCAGCAATATGGCTGTAACAGTTCCAAGCACCACAACCAGACAGGACAGTACTCAGAGGAAAAGGACTCTTTCCCAGTGTTGTTATTTTAAAACTGAGTTTTGCAGAATCTCCTGGCAGACCAGAACTCAGTTTCTTGCTTACCCGAATAATCACAGATGGTGAATGGGACCAGCATGATTGGCTGAAACGAATCAGGTGGTCCATCCCCAGCACAGAGCCCGTGCTGGGGACGGACCACCTTCCCCACATTACATGCAGAGGAGAGTATCTCAGCAAAACCCCAATTCCATTAAGAAGGGAAGAAAGGATGTCAGATATGCACTCAACAGGCCCGGCCAGCTATCAATCTAGGATACACACTCTGGTTGCTCTTAAGAGGAAGCCTCCACTAGCCTCAGCCATGTGCGTCCATGGCAACACCAGCTGGGAGGGGGCCCAGAGCAAACGAGGAACTTCTGGTCAGCTGGTATGGACTCAAGTCCCAAGACTTCCTACATGACTACAGGCAAACCCCTCAAGCTCAGCTTTCTTATAAAATTAAAAAAAAAAAAAAGACCAAATAAAATAGTAGATATGGAAAAAAGGCTTTGTAAAAGCAATGACTATAATTAAAACTCGCAATGGAGGAGTTCCCGTCATGGCTCAGTGGTTAACGAATCTGACTAGGAACCATGAGGTTTCGAGTTAGATCCCTGGCCTCGCTCAGTGGGTTAAGGATCCGGCATTGGTGTGTGTGAGCTGTGGTGTAGGTCGCAGACACAGCTCAGATCCTGCACTGCTGTGGCTCTGGCGTAGGCTGGTGGCTACAGCTCCGATGCGACCCCTAGCCTGGGAAACTCCATATGCCGCAGGTGCGGCCCTAGAAAAGACAAAAAAGACAAAAAAAAAAAAAAAACCACCTTGCAATGGAAAAAGTCACAAGCCACCCCCCAAAAAAGGCTGACTTCTGTCTGGCCAAACTGAAGCAGGTATCATCTACTAAAGAATATCTGCGTTAACAACTGTATTTCTATTGATTTACTTGTGACTTGGTTGGAGGCTTTCCAATAAATACGATCTACCAACTCTCCCTAGAAGTTGAGGTGTAACCGACAACTCTACAGGAGAGGCTTAAGGGTCTGAAGAAAACCAAACGAACTCTCGCCGTCTCCTCTGCTTTTTCAGGGCTCCCTCCTTCTCAGGCATGCACAGCAATCATATGCTCACTGCCTTCTAAATGGAAAGGCAGGGGGGTGGTGTTTTACGAGTCAGAAAAGGTTAAGAAAGTAAGTGTTTCCAGTTAGGAGAGGGGAGACTGATTTGAATGCACAGGTAGAAGCCAGTGGTGACCCACAAGAAAGCTCTGCCCAGCTCACAGGAACGCATGTGAGTGGCAACGCCTATAGATAGTAAGTGCAGAGGCATCTGAGGCCTCAGCGCCAGTGCTATTTCCATCAGTCAGCGTGGGCATGGAGCCAGCCAACATGGCTGTGTTCTACCTCATCTCCTGCCCGCCCTCCCCACCTCTCACTCCATTCATCTGCCTCCACTCAGGCGGGTGGAGGGGCAAGCGATACACAGAAAGAATAACACCTGCATTCCTCTAGGCCAACCATGTTTCTTCTCATTAGATACAACACACTTCACTCGGGCAAGAAAGTTAGAAGACTGGCCGAGCCTAGCACCATGACGCTGGAGGGTGAGAGCAGTGACACCCTGGGCTCACTCTGAAGTCAAGGAACCTAAAACACTTCCTCACAGTGAGGGCGCCTTTCTCTCCAAGACTTAAAAACCAACAGCAGGTGATTCTGCACTCCAGTCCACGCAAAACAAGAATGAGGTTGCAGCATGAGAGCAGACATCTTGGGGAATTACAACAGAGCAACTGGCAGCCTGGACAACGGGAGAGGCCCTTCTATGCCCAGGTGCCCTGAGGTGTGGCCACACACGGGCAGAACAGTGTCATTGCTGAGATGCACGCTTCCTAGGGCACGTGTGTCTAGTAAGACTGATGAGAACGCATATTTTCCATCTAAATTATGTGTGTGAAGGAATTCTGGAAACCATAAAGCTGCCTGGTTCCACTCAAGTGCAGTGTCGAGAGCACAGCTATACCACAGAGCACACGGCCACGTGTTTGCCTCCTCAAAACCCAGCCCACCCAATGCAACCGCGTGCCCTGGGAAACATCATGAAAACACTGGTGAAATCAGAAAGAAGTCTAGAGTTTAGTTAGTAACAATGCACCAGTGTTGGAGTTCCCGTTGCAGCTCAGTGGTTAATAAATCCGACTAGAATTGTGAGGTTTAGGGTTCGATCCCTAGCCTCCCTCAGTGGGTTAAGGATCCAGCGTTGCCATGAGCTGTGGTGTAAGTTGCAGGCTTGGCTTGGCTCCCATGTTGCTGTGGCTGTGGTGTAGGCCAGCGGCTACAGCTCTGATTAGACCCCTAGCCTGGGAACCTCCATATACTGCGGATGCGGCCCTAGAAAAGACAAAAAAAAAAGCACAAACAACAAAAGCAAAAATAAATACATAAATTAGATTTTTTTTTTAAATGCACCAATGTAAATTTCTTAGTTCTGACGAATGTTCTGCAATTATGTAGGATGTTAGTATTAGAGGAAGTGGGTAAAGGGTCACGGGAACTCTCTACAGAAAGTATTTCAGTACTTTTTCTGTAAATCCAAAATTATTCCAAGATTAAAAGCTTATTTTAAAAAGTCACCTGTCTGCTTAAAAAAAATAAAAAAGAAGAAGAAGAAGAAAAAGAAAGAAAAAAAGCACTCTATGGGAAAAGACTTCCCAAGCAAATCATCAAAGTAAGAACTATGGGGGAAAAAGTTGATGGACCTGACTACATAGAAAACTTGAACTTCGTCAAAATATGCCATGAACAGAGTTGGAGCTGAAAAGAAACTAGGAAGATATTCAAGAGTTTCCTTCGTGGCTCAATGGTTAACGAATCTGACTAGGAACCATGAGGTTGTGAGTTCGATTCCTGGCCTTGCTCAGTGGGTTAAGGATCCGGCATGGCCGTGAGCTGTGGCGTAGGTCACAGACGCAGCTCGGATCCCGTGTTGCTGTGGCTGTGGTGTAGGCTGGTGGCTACAGTTCCGATTCGACCCCTAACCTGGAAACCTCCATATGCCGAGAGAGCAGCCCTAGAAAAGACAAAAAAACAAAAGAAAATGTTTATAACACACATAAGAACAGGGGTTGATATACATAGCACAGTAAACTTTTTTTTTTTTTACTTTAAAAAGGCCACGTGCCTAGGTGCGCCATCTGCTACAAATGCTTTCACACATTGCAAGTCTATACGTCCAAACTCGAACTCAGTCTCATTGAGCCACTGTTCCCCTTCCACCCACTGCCTCTGTCCCCCCATCCCTGGGGGCTCTGCTGCTAGAGGAAGCACGGCTTCAGTACAGCCCTCCCCAAAGCAGCTAACTTCTGTTTAAATTGTTGGACCACTCCTAACCAGTGTCTCCTTCCAGAATCCAGGACTCTTCTTCTTTGTGAGCCCAATGTCAACCTTACCTACTTGGTGTCCATAACAGTGAAAAACAGGTCAAACCACACAGAGTGGGAGTCCTGAGAAAAGATCAAAGTGTGCGAAGACTTCCTAGCTGGAAACAGATTTAAGGAGTTCCCGTTACAGGTCAGTGGGTTAAGAACCCGACTAGTATTCATGAGGATGTGGGCTCAATCCCTGGCCTCACTCAGTGGGTTAAGGATCCCAAGTTGCCACAAGCAATGGCATAGGTTACAGATGAGGTTCGGATCTGGTGTTGCTGTGGCTGTGGTGCAGGCTGGCAGCTGCAGCTCTGAACCCTAGCCTGGGAACCTCCATATGCCGAAGTTGAGGCCCTAAAAAGGAAAAAAAAAAAATTCAAATCTCAGCACCAGCCAATGAGGAAAAAAAGGAAGCAGAAAAGCAATTACCTCCCACCTTGAGCCCCTTTTACCTGGATTTCTAGAGGGTCACATATTCAAAGAAAAAGCATCTTTTAAAAATAAAATACAGTTACAACTACCTTAGTAGTTTATATTAGAACCAACCTATCTCAGTAATTTTTTGGTTGTTGTTATTTTTGTGCTTTGAAATTTAGAAGGGGACCAGAAAATCTGAAGAGAGAATATACTTCTTTCAAGATGTCCCCATATGCGTGTAGTTTATGTCAGAGTTAGAATCATATTAAGAATTAAAATTAGTCAGACTATCACATTAAAATTAAGAAGCAAAAAGAACACTGAAGTTCCAATCTTAAAACAATAGAGAGCTCAGAAAACAAACTATTTTCTCACAAAATAGTGTGAAATCCGCTAGACTAAAAATTCAGGAGCTAAAACCTTGCATCCTGGTTGGTTATCCTCTTCCAATGACCTCAGGTAGATTTTCTGTTGTCCTGCTTCCCCAGAGCCTCCTATGCCACAGACAGTCCACTTCTGAAATAACACTAAGCACTTAAGCCAGAACGTAAGGCCAGGCAGACACAGAATGAAGAGAGGAATTAAACCCAATCTTAACTCATTCAGGACCTAATTTGTAAATGAGTCCAGACTCCCCACATGCCACCTTCTTCAGACACCTCACCTGGGGTCCACTTCACCACTCATTAGCACCAAAGGAGGTTCAACTCAAACCAAATGGGTTAGTCAGTAATCATCTAGTAAAAAGTTTGATGATAACTGACTGAAATCAAGAGGGTGAAGTAGCAGGTTTAAATTGACCTCTAAGAGTTCCCACTGGGGCACAATAGGATCTGCAGCATCTTAGGAGCCCTGGGATGCAGGTTCCAGCCCTGGCCTGCTACAGCCGGCTAAAGATCCAGCGTTGCCACAGCTGTGGCTTAGGTCGTGACTGCAGCTCAGGCTCAGGTTTGATCCCTGGCCGGGGAGCTCCATATGCTGCCGGCAGCCATAAATAAATAAACAAACAAACACATCTCCAGTGATAACTGCTGTCTTTCAGGCACAGTGCTCACTCCCTCTTCCACCAAGTCTCATCTCTCTTGCAGACACCAGAAAAACAGCTCAATTCCCTAAAGCCAAGCACCGGCACGTCTCTGTGTCCTGTGAAAGAGGAAAACCAAACACAGGTGAAGGAAGCCCAAGGGTTTCCATTTCTATGGCCATTAATCTGCAAAGGAGACCCCCATTGTTTGCAAATCACAGAAAGCAAAGAAAGGGAAAACAATGTGATATCCCAAGGCTTTCAGAATCAAAAAGGATAGGCCATTTCTGAACCATGGGTCAATCGTGAGACTTCTCTACTTATTCACAATAAATTTATTACATTAAGTTCACGGAAGATTTCAAAGCACCTTATAAAATATTATTGCTTCTACATATACCTCTGTAAAGAAAAGCAGTTTTAGCTTAAGAGGGACCTATGCTCCCTCTTAAGAGAAACTTAATGTCTCTCTATCACATTTCTTGCACATAAATACACGTTAAGATACAAACCCTATTCACTACACTGCATCACAAGAGTTTTCAAAACAACATTAATTGGTTGATCAAAAACTTAGATAAATCTGGAGTTCCAGTCGTGGCTCAGTGGTTAACGAATCCGACTAGGAACCATGAGGTTGCGGGTTCAATCCCTGACTTGCTCAGTGGGTTAAGGATCCGGCGTTGCTGTGAGCTGTGGTGTAGGCTGCAGACGAGGCTCAGATCCCACACTGCTGTGGCTATGGCGTAGGCCAGTGGCTACGGCTCCGATGCGACCCCAAGCCTGGGAACCTCCATATGCCGCAGGAGCAGCCCTAGAAAAGGCAAAAAGACAAAAAAACAAAACAAAACAAAACAAAAAACTTAGGAGTTCCCGTCATGGAGCAGTGGTTAACGAATCGGACTAGGAACCATGAGGTTGCGGGTTCGATCCCTGCACTTGCTCAGTGGGTTAACGATCTGGCGTTGCCGTGAGCTGTGGTGTAGATTGCAGACGTGGCTCGGATCCTGCGTTGCTGTGGCTCTGGCGTAGGCTGGTGGCCACAGCTCTGATTAGACCCCTAGCCTGGGAACCTCCATATGCCGCGGGAGCGGCCAAAGAAATAGCAAAAAGACAAAAAAAAAAAAAACTTAGATAAATCTATTCCATAGAGCAATGTAATCATGCAGTTTGTTAATGATCCAGAAAAGGTTTGGTAGTGGTTAGTTAGAATTAAACACTGACCTAACTAGATAAAGTGGAACTACGGTGATAATTTGAGAATCTCATGTATCAGTACTTTGCTCTCCATGGATGACAGAGACCCGGCCGTCAGAGCCATAAGAATGTGAGGAGGAGGGAGATGCAAAATCAAACACAAGAAGGACACCGTAAACCCCAAAAGGCTGGGAACGGATGCTCCAGTAAGCCATAATGGATAGACTCTGGGCAGCACCCCAAACCCACACCACTTAATTTATTCCCAAGTCCCTTAGAATCAAAGCTGGGTAAGGAGTCAAAATAACGTGTGCCACTTACATTCTCACTTCTGCCCCAGTATGAAAAGTTACTACCATTGGAATAAGATAAACTATGAGCTTTCTTTTACAGAAAGCTGCTATGTTTTATTCCAAGCATTTCAAATACTTCAGAATTTATTTCATCATTCAGATATCAGAAAATTCTAACAGCTTAACTTCCTACACAGGAAACACAGACTGAGTTTCTCACTTCACTGAAAAAGACAGCGAGAAGGGGTCAACCTATTTGCCGGCATTGGAAAATGTGACCCGAGTTGAACCACATTCACCCACCTGGCTGTCCCCACGATCTAATCTCTTTAGACTTCTTTCTCTCAGATAAGTTAAATCCAGATAGAAGTTTTTGAAGGCATTCTTCACTAACACGACAGATGTTAACACATAAACTTTTTGATAATTTAACACTTCTACACAGTTAACTATGACCACCTGAAATGTCAGCTTGGGGCATACAGGGTTTTCATACACAGCATCAGCCTAACTTCTTAGGACGCCTATTTTGATACTCTAACCACGGGGGCTGAATTTGTCCATCTGGTTTTGTGGCTAAGAAGGTTGTCCGAGGCTTTTAAGAAACTGATTTCTGGGTGAAGATGGTCCTGTACATTCTTAACATACAGGTTACATCACGCCTGATCAACTTTTCTGGAATATTAAAACTGTCCCGGTACCAACCTCCTCATGGAGGACCTCGGACACCATCATTCGATCAGCGCAGTCATTAACCATGCCATGTGTGTCCCCAGGCCAGTATCCTACGCTCTCAAAAAGCCAAAGAGGAAGGAGAGGTACGTAGGGTGACAACAACCTGGTGCTCAACGTATGTTCTTAATTTCCCTTGCCAGAGACTGAAAATTATACACATAAATACACACACACACACACACACACACACACACACACACACACACACACACACCAGGTCTAACTGTCTCAGAAGTTTAATCTTCCATTTGCTGTTTACAAGAAACAGGACAATAAAATACTCAGGATGAAGTTATGAACCCAATGACATCTGTGTATTTCTAAGTAGAATTTGAAAACACTGAGCAACAGTTTTAGAAAGCAGATACCACAGGGGCTTTAGAACCTAGTGTCCAAACCAGTAACTAGCTGGATCGACATCTGAGACTTAAAAGGTTGAGACTATCATAAAAATTATTCATGAAAAATGGAGTTCCTGTTGTGGCTCAGTGGTTAACGAATCCGACTAGCATCCATGAGGACGCGGGTTCGGTCCCTGGCCTCCCTCAGTAGGTTAAGGATCCAGCGTTGCCGTGAGCTGTGGTATAGGTCACAGACACAGCTCAGATCCCACGATGCTGTGGCTGTGGCGTAGGCCAGTGGCCACAGCTCCGATTCGACTCCTAGCCTGGAAACCATGGTCCATGTGCCGTGGGTGAGGCCCTAAAAAAAAGACCAAATAATAATAATAGTTATTATTATTATTCATGAAAAAGGACAAATTCTTACAATTCCCTTGTGGCACAGCGGGTTAAGGATCCAGCACTGTGAGTGCTAAGGCTCAGGTCACTGCTGTGGTGCAGGTCTGATCCCTGGCCCAGGAACTTCTCCATACCATGAGCACACAAGCCACACCCCTCCATAAAAAAGCCAAGTTCTTAGGTTTAATCAGACATAAATGGATCTGATACAACAAAAACTTTAAGCCAGCAGCTCTACTATGCTAATTCCAAACTGAGAGAAAATGTCCAAGTATTAAGACTACCCAAAAAAGGAATAAGCAGAAATAATAATGAAATAATAATACCTTTATTATACATTTCCAAATTCTTTCATATCCATTAAAGTCTAAATTAAGTCTTTAACTTTTAAAAAGTGATAAATTAATAGCTTACACTGTAGTGTGTGTTATCTTTATCAAAGCTCTTTCACATTCATTCTGACTTTGTGCTTTTCATTAAACATAATAACAGTGAGAAAGGTGTTCCAGTAAGTCCGTGTTATCCGCACAGGCACCTCGCACACCTACAGAATAGGTTTTTTCACTCTACAACCTACTACAGCATTACTACTGGAGGCTTTCCATAACCACTACTTTTCAATTCTATTCTTAAAATACTCTTTCTCTCAAGGTGGGTATCCCTGACACCACACAAGTACAAAGACTTTTATTCCTACTTACTGACATCAGAAAAGTTATATTTGATTCTACATTAACCACATTTAAAGGGAAAATAGCATAATTTTTTAAATCCACATATAACCCCAAATTTTAATCCTGACCCATCCTTTTCTATGAAAGCAAGAAATCAAATAGAACTGACCCACTGGTATAGGCCCAAACATGCCAAAAACAGAAGTTAAAGGGAAAAGAAAGCCCAAGTTTATCAGACTTAGCAGTAATTTATGGACATACAGTAATTAATTCAATGTTTCTGAGCAATGATTTTCTCTAATTTTAACTGAGTGTGTAGTGGGCATATAACTCCTTGTTGTCCTGGAATTCTTCCCTTTCTTTGGTTAAAAGCATACCATCTCGCCTTGTGACTCTTCCATTCTGTACACCTCTGTGGGACTGTCAACTGAGAGCAATCACACACTCACACACACACACACACAGCCAAAGGGCAAATTACTTAACAAGGCCAACTATATTCTCTCTCCAGGAAAACTAAATCTTTTTTTTTTTTAATGGCCACATCCACAGCATATGGAAGTTCCCAGGCCAGGGGCTGAATCTGAGCTGAAGCTACCAGCCTACACCACAGCTATGGAGATACCGGATCCTTTAAGCCACTGCAATCAAACCTGCACCTCCCCGGCACCCCAAGCTGCTGCAGTTGGATTCTTAACCCACTGCACCACAGAGGGAACCCAAGGAAAGCTAAATCTTATAACAGGAGAATGGAATCAGTTGGTGCCATCTTTGAGACCATGGCACCTGAAGGAGACTATCATTAGGCGGTCCCTGAAGCCTAGATCCCCAAAGCTCCGATTCTTGGCCTCCAAAGCCCTGATGTTCAGCATTTTCAACCTATTTTATGTTCAAGTGCTACACCTAAAGTTCTGTAATCCACCTTTTTCACTCAGTAATATGTAATGGGCATCTTTCCAGAGTAGCTGCTATAGATCTATGTCATCATTTTCAGTGGCTACATGCAATGAAGGTATCATAATCTACTTAATCAATTCCTTAAAATTATTTACTATGTGACTGTACACAGTAAATAGTTCTTTACTATATACATATATCTTAACGAACTTTTCCTATTATTGTTTAGGATAAATTCCTAGACATGAACTTGCTAGTTTAAAGGCTTTCAAATCTTGATTTATAACGCATTTGATACATTTTGATACATAATAGTTTAGAACATATTTAGAACAAATGCGTCAGTTTATATCTCTGCTGAGACCAAGATCATACATTTACCTTTATCTTCACAGAACTGGAAATCACTATCAATCATCCTTATTCCCATTCCCAACTGGGCAATGCCCAAATATTAAGACTACCAAGAGAAGGGATACCAGAAGTAACCCTAATAATATACTTTATATCAAGCTTTACCAAACTGTTTCACATCTAGGAAGGCCTAAACTGAGTCCAAATTATACTGCCAATGCAATAAGTGAAAAATGGTGTCTTACTTGGCTCAGGCTACCATTAAAAAATACCATGGTTTAGGGTGGCTTAAACAACAGAAATTTATTTCTCACAATTCTGGAGGCTGAAAACTTCCAGATAAAGATGCCAACAATGTAAATTTCTCTCTGCCTGTAAGTGGCTGCCATCTGGCTGTGCTCATATGACCTCTTCTTCGTACATGGTGGGGGGGTGGAGAATGAAGTGCTGTGGAGGGGGTTGGTGAGCCCTGCAGTGTCTGTCTCTTCCTATTAAGGTATTAATCCACCTTGAGGGCTCCGTCCTAACCCTAATTACCTCCCAAAGGCCCCATCTTCAAATATCATCACACTGGGGGTTAGGTCTTCAACCTAAGAATTTGAGGAAGGAGTGACCATTGTGGCACAGCAAAATGAACCTGACTAGTACCCATGTGGATGCAGGTTCTATCCCTGGCCTCACTCAGTGGGTCAAGGATCCAGGGTGGTTGTGGCTGTGGCTGTGATTCGACCCCCAGTGTGGGAACTTCCATATGTCACAGGTATGGCCCTAAAAAAAGCAAAAAAAAAAAAAAAAAAAAAAAAAAAAAAATTTTTTGAGGAAGAACCATTCTATTCATAACAAATGGTATCTTCTACTTTTAATTTCATTTCTTTAATACTAGTAAAACTGAGTATTTTAATATATTTGTTGGTCATTTAGGGTTTTTTTTTTTTTCTTTTAAAAAGGGACTGTTCTGGGAGTTCCCGTCGTGGCGCAGTGGTTAACGAATCTGACTAGGAACCATGAGGTTGCGGGTTCGGTCCCTGCCCTTGCTCAGTGGGTTAGTGATCCGGCGTTGCCGTGAGCTGTGGTGTAGGTTGCAGACGCGGCTCGGATCCCGCGTTGCTGTGGCTCTGGTGTAGGCCAGTGGCTACAGCTCCGATTCGACCCCTAGCCTGGGAACCTCCATATGCCGCGGGAGCGGCCCAAGAAATAGCAACAACAACAACAACAACAACAACAAAGATAAAAAAAGACAAAAAAAAAAAAAAGGGACTGTTCTGGAGTTCCCATCTTGGTTCAGTGATGAACGAACCTGACTAGTAACCATGAGGTTGCAGGTTCAATCCCTGGCCTCAATCAGTGGGTTAAGAACCTGGTGTTGCTATGAGTTGTGGTGTAGGTTACAGACACAGCTCAGATCCTGCGCTGCTGTGGCTGTGGCACAGGCTGGCAGCTAAAGCTCCGATTAGACCCCTAGCCTTGGAAAATCCATATGCCGTGGGAATGGCCCTTAAAAAAAAAAGACAAAAAAATAAAATAAATAAAATAAAAATGGTCTGTTCTGATTCCAAACCTGGAATAGGATGGTTACAGGATGAGCCCTGACCATCTCATTATACCAGAAAGCAAGGAAACTACAAGAGGTTAGTGTGTCCTAAGGACTCAGAGTGAATCTGAATAAGCCTATATGCCCAAAGATAGGGCAATTTGAGCAACAAAAGGACAATAACTGAAATGGACTAAAACACATAATATATGCTAAAATAGAGAAGTTCATAAAGATACTCAAAAAAAAAAAAAAAAAAAAAAAAAGGAAGGTCCCTCCTCCACCACCACTGACGGATGCTAGGGAGACAACAAAACAACTAACTCATGATGTTGCAAAGTGGTAAGGAGAAATAAACATTCCTATATAATCTATACCTCAGGGTGAGCCCTTTATTGCTCTTCCATACAGCAAAACATTATAACATTAGCTGGGAAACAAAAACATCATCTGCACCAGCTGCAAATTTCAGAAGGATGTACTATATCTCACTAACCATGTGGAAGGGAAATTACAGGATCCAGCAAGGCTATAACACGTTTTATTTAGGTACTGTGCATTAAATAACTCATTCGATTTTCCATTTTAATTAAACAAAGGAATCTAAATTTCCAGTGAGTGTGCTGGACCATCATGAGGTTACCTTGGCTGCTGACACTTAGTGTGTTTAACTTAGAACATTTATAAACAAAATATAACATGTACATATTCAGCCTTAAAAAGGAAACAAATTCTGATACATGCTAGAATATGGATGAACCTTAAAAACATGCTTAGTGAAGTAAGGAAGACACAAAAGGACAAATACTGTATGACTGCACTGGTATGAGACCTAAGCAGTCAACCTCAGAGAGTAGAAGGGTGATTGTCAGGAGCTGGAAGTGGGGGAGAAGGGGAGGGGAAGTTAGCGTTTAATGGATACAAAGTTTCGGTTCAGGGAGATGAAAAAGTTCTGGAGATGAATGGTGGTGATGATAGCACCACAATGTGAACATACTTCATGCCATTGAACTGTCCACTTTAAAATGGTTGACATGGCACGTATCCATGTATGTATAACTGGGTCACCTTGCTGTACAGCAGAAAACTGACAGAACACTGTAAACCAGCTATAATGGAAAAAATAAAAATCATTATAAAAAAATAAATTTTTTAGGAGTTCCCGTCGTGGCGCAGTGGTTAACGAATCCGACTAGGAACCGTGAGGTTGCGAGTTCGATCCCTGGCCTTGCTCAGTGGGTTAAGGATCCGGCATTGCCATGAGCTGTGGTGTAGGTCGCAGAAGTGGCTCGGAACCCGCCTTGCTGTGGCTCTGGCATAGGCCGACGGCTACAGCTCCAATTTGACCCCTAGCCTGGGAACCTCCATATGCCGTGAGAGCAGCCCTAGAAAAGGCAGAAAGACAAAAAAAATAAAATAAATTTTTTAAAAAGTATAAAAAAATAAAAAAATACAATGGTCAAAAAAAAAAAACAGGAGTTCCCGTCGTGGCTCAGTGGTTAATGAATCCAACTAGGAACCATGAGGTTGCGGGTTCTATCCCTGGGCTTGGTCAGTGGGTTAAGGATCCGGCGTTGCCGTGAGCTGTGGTGTAGGTTGCAGATGCGGCTCGGATCCTGCGTTGCTGCAGCTCTGGCGCAGGCTGGTGGCTACAGCTCTGATTAGACCCCTAGCCTGGGAACCTCCATGTGCCGCTGGGAGCAGCTGTAGAAAAGACAAAAAAAAAAAAAAATACAATGGTTAACACGGTAAAGTTTATGTTATGTATATTTTAACATAAAAAAACTTATTAAAATCTAGTGGACTAAACTAGCATCCCAAAGAAATTTGACATTTCAATTACACACTTCTCGCAGTCTCAGCAAATGTACAATGTGGGGAAGGCTTTTGGTAATACTGAGGGGCTTTCACAAGGTCCTAAATAGGAACCAATGCAATAACTAAACCAAGACATTTCCTAACAGAAGTTTTAATGCATTTGATAAATCACATGCACAGTGGGGTCACTCAATCTATCTTCAGTCTTTCTCTATCCACAGAAGAGAACAGGGAAGAGACTGCACTAATATTGTAAATGAAGTGAAACAGATGAAGAACCATGTCCTGGGTTTGCCCCGCACAGGGTAGGTACTCAACAAATATTCCTAAAGTTTGGATACCCCGTGAATTGGTAATAAGACCAAAAGACAACTGGGCTTCACATTCTGGCAAGAGGACCCCAAAAGACAGCAGAAACGCAGCCCGAAGGAAGGCGGCTGTCTCTTTCCTGTTCTTTCACTACTGAGGATCTCAGCATCAACGTTGGATGGCTCAATATAAAACAGGTTTCATGAACTACATATCCCCTTATGAGTTAAAACTGTTTTCCATTCAGAGTTTTGTGGGGGTTTTTGGTTTGTTTTTTTGGAGGGGGGAGTGTGAATAAGCAAACTGCCACTCTTACAATGCCATACGAAAACTAGAAAGTTCAATGACACATCTTTTTTAAATGAAGAAGTCAGTTTTAAAACATACAATAGTAAATATATCACTATTTCTCAGGCACAGGAAGTAATCCTGGCTTTCTACTCTTCCATGGTAGAAAGCTCCCCTGTGTTAAAAAAAAAAAAATTTTTTTCCCTGAAAGATCCCTCTAACTCAGTACTGCAAACTCCCAACTCTAGAGGTCAACACCACCTCCCCCATCACGTGAAAACACTGCTACTTTCACAGCCCTGACTAAAATAGAGCACTTAACATTCGCAAAGGAAATTCACATCCTCTAACTCTGCCACACGATGAAGCACTACGCTTTAAATTAAGGAACTAAACACTAGATTTAGGTATCCACAAGGTATTCATACACTCACTTCCACAACAGTGAACTCTCAAGAAATAAGGAGGGAAGCCAGAGATCTTCCCTGCCTGAGTGTGGCTATGGCTGTGCAAGGTTAAGATCAGATTCCAAACACCCCCCACCCCACCCCCCACAGGCGCCAGGAGCCCAGGCGGTTGCCTCTGGCTTCCAGTGTGGCTGTGGGTAAGGTGTCCTGTCGCTTCACATCCATCACCACCCCAAAGCCCGGCAATCAGCGCTGAGCGGCCTGGGATAAGCACCCTCAGGAGCACAGCGCCCTGCCTGCAAGAACTAAACTCCAAGAAATCCAAGTCTGAGACACAAGGAGACAGGCACAAAGAAAGGGACCCCCAAATGAAATTCTACATTCTTCAAAACCTTAGAAATAAATTACTGTGCTTTTTAAAGAAACTGCCTACTGGGTACCCCTTAAGGTGCTGAACTACGGCAAAATACAAAGAGGAAAGCCCCGGGTACAGGGGGAAGAGCTCCCTGCACAGGGAGCTGACTGCCCACTAGGAGGAAAGTGTTACTAGACTTTCTGATCTCCGTAGCGATTTAGCAGGTAAGCCACACTCATCCCCGACAGGACTGTGTCACCTTCATCTCCTTTCAGCTAGATGGCCCTCACCTTTCCAACCTTGAGGTGGTGGGACCAGAAAAAGTAGACACCTCTCTCCACTAATTGCCCAGGCGGGTCAAACTTCAGAAGCAGCATCATGCACTTTGTTTTGAAGCGCAGGGAAAAGAGGAAGGGTTGGTATTCTGGGCGGAATCCCTGTGATTTGCCAGAGGAAACAGCACAGACCAGACAGCAGAAGCGCCAGCATTTCCATGCAGCTGCCACGACAGGTGACCGGGCCGCTTTGCAGACACCCCGCTCGCTCGGGGGTTCACGGAGGTGGGGCGGCAGGAAGGGGAAGGAGGGAGGGGGACAGCGTGGAGGACGAGAAGGTGGGCAGAGGCCGGGAGGGAAATCCACTCCATCCAGACGCCGGGGAGGAAGAGGAGGAGCACGGTCTCCCCGGGGAAACCGTTTTAAGGGATTCTCTGTCTCCACAATTAAGAAAAAAAATGGCTCCAAGCCAAACGCCTCCTGATTTACACACACACACACACATACACGCGCGCGCACACCAAGCTCCTCTTTCGCCCCATTTTCTCAGACACTGAAACAAAAGGCTAAAGCCGCTAAACGGCAGCAAGCGCCGCCCGGAGCCCGGGTGTCGGCCACCGTCTCCCCACCGCGCCCTGGGGCGAGCCCACCCGAGGGGGCCCGCCCGCCGCCCCCCGCCCAGCCCGGGGCCGCCCGACCCGCCGCCGCCCGCGCCAGAAGAGGGGCCTGGCCGGGACCGGGGGCCCGAGCGCCCGCCCCGAGGGGACAGGCGCCCGGCCCGGCTCCGGAGGGCGCTCCGGCCGGCGGTCTGGCCCGCCGCCTGCTCCCCCGGGAGGGCGGCAGCGCCCGCGCCGGGGCGGCGATGACAACGACCCCGCGCCCACCTCACCTCTCGGGGCCGGTGGCGGCGGCCCCGCGCTCCTCCGCGCCTCTCCGCCTCCAGCAGCCCCGCGCCTCCGCCGCCGCCTCCGCCACAGCCGCCGCCGCCGCCTACCCCAGCGTCTCCGCCGAGTCTCCGCCTCCCTCGGCCGCCGCCGCCGCCGCCGCCGCCGTTGGGCCCGGCTCCGCGCCACGTGACCGCGCCACGTGACCCGGCGCGGCTGGCAGGCGCCTCCCCAGCCGGCCTCGCGCCCTCGCGCCCTCGCACCCCCGGGGACCCGCGCCTCGGCGGCTGACGCCCGTTGGCTCCCGACCGGCGGCGCGGCCTCCGCCCCCCTCGCCCTGCGCTCCGCCGCGGCGCGAGCGGCTCCCCGGCTGGCCACCTGCCTGCTTCCCCGCGCGACACCGCCAAGCCAGCAGCTCCTCGAGCCGCGGCACGCTCACGAGCACTCACTCACTCCGCACACTCGCGCGCGCCCCGTCGGAACCACCCACCCGCTCTCACGCACGTGTGAACACACATCCCGCCGTCCTCGTCCCTGCGGGCAAGTGCACGGTCTGAACACAGTGAAAGCAATTAGTAACTAGCCCGGTCTGGCCCCGCTCCCTCCAGGAAGCCTCCCTACCGGGTAAGGTAACGGCCGCCTGTGTGCGGCCCGAACTTGGCCTGAGCCGGAAGTCGGCATCACCCCGTCTGAAGTTGAAAGCCGCTAGAAAGCGCTCGTCTGCTTGCACGGCGAAGCACCGTATCCATGAAGACCCTCGTTGAAGTGTTTTTGATGGTGATGCTGTCAGATATAGTATCTCTTTTTCAGTTGATCTTATGGAGAAAAGACTGGACAGCCTCATTTTAACTCAGAGAAAAAGCATTCACAGCCTTTTCCCCGCTGTTAAATTGATGTCATGCTAGGAATGGAAACAATGCATCTGTCCCTCAGGTGCACAGATATAGCGCTGCTGATTGTGACTGTTCACGTGTGTGTAGATTTTTTAAAAGAGAGCAGAGCAATACCTTTCTTCCTTGATTTGAGGCATAACATACCCTATATAGAGTAGAGCGGCCAATCTTTACAAGCATTCCTTTTTTCTATTTTGCCTATTTGCCAAAATTTTTGAATCAGCTTCAGCTTCGGATTTAAGAATTCAGGCTTCTGTGAATCTCTGGTTGTCAGAAAGAAAAGAATTAGACTAGAGTCTTTAAATTCTGAATTCCATGACTATTTCTACAATTTCAAATGTTGGCAAGCACTGCCTAGATTTTTCAATTTTTAAAAAATTAATTTTTAGGAGCTCCCGTCACGGCGCAGCAATTAAGGAATCTGACTAGGAACCATGAGGTTGCGTGTTCGATCCCTGACCTCACTCAGTGGGCTAAGGATCCGGCATTGCTGTGACCTGTGGTGTAGGTCGCAGACAGGGCTCAGATCTAGCGTTGCTGTGGCTGTGGTGTAGGCCAGCAGCTCTAGCTCTGATTCAACCCCTAGCCTGGGAACCTCCATGTGCCGCGGGTGCAGCCCTAAAAAGCAAAAAAAAAAAAAAAAAAAAAAAAAATTAATTTTTAAAAGACAATATTTGACTCAGGTACTTATGCACATAAGAATAATGTGTTTAGTAGAAGTATTAATATCAGCACTATTGAATCACATTTTATTTTAAACATCCCTAAAATTAAATTTGAAACCTTTCAGAAATAAAACTACATTGAAGTCTTAGGGTACCTTAAACATAAAAGATAATCCTGGAGTTCCCATTGTGGTTCAGTGGTTAATGAACCCGACTAGCATCCATGAGGATTCGGGTTCAATCCCTGGGCCCACTTGGTGGGTTAAGGATCCAGCGTTGCCATGAGCTGTGGTGTAGGTCGCAGACGTGGCTCAGATCCAGCATTGCTGTGGCTCTGGCGTAGGCCATCGGTTATAGCTTGGATTCGACTCCTAGCTTGGGAATCCCCATATGCCTCGGGTGTGGCCCTAAAAAGACAAAAAATAATAATAATAATAATCCACACTCAATTTAATGTAATGAGCATTATGCTTTTAACTGAGGGCTCAATATTATGCCAAAGACTGTGGGGGAAGCAAAGCAAAGGATGTATACAATATGGCCCTCACCCTCATAAATGTACAACCTCTAAACAGAATTGCTTTAAAATATATACATAACATTTTTTAACAGTCTCTCTTTTACACACATACATTAACTGGGATCAGCAATCAAGACCTGAAGAAATTTTGAAAAAAACTGACCCTAACTGTTAGACCTTAAAAAAGTTAGTAAAAGGATGAAAGACGAAAATAGGCAGTTGTGAGTTCTTGCTTTGGGGCAGTGGGTTAAGAATCCCCCCTGCAGCAGCCTGGATCGCTGTGGAGGGATGGGTTCAATCCCCAGCCCAGTGCAGTGGGTTAAAAGATCCAGCGTTGACATGGGTATGGCTTAGATTTAATCCCTGACCCGGCAACTTCTATGTGCCGCAGGTGTGGCCTTAAAAAAAATAAGTAAAATATTTGTCTTTAAATCAACTATATTTCAATAAAACTTTTTTTTTTTTTGTCTTTTTGCCATTTCTTGGGCTGCTCCCACGACATATGGAGGTTCCCAGGCTAGGGGTCCAATCGGAGCTGTAGCCGCCGGCCTACGCCAGAGCCACAGCAATGCGGGATCTGAGCCATGTCTGCAGTCTACACCACAGCTCATGCCAGATCCTTAACCCACTGAGCAAGGGCAGGGATCGAACTCACAACCTCATGGTTCCTAGTCAGATTCGTTAACCACTAAGCCATGATAGGAACTCCAATAAAACTTTTTTAAAAAGAAAGAAAATATGCAGTTAAATGTAATGGATTAACAGCATAAAAATGATTTAACAATCACCAATAAGACTGAACATTGTAAGTGTTCTTTCTTCTCCAAAATGAAAGAAATATGTATTAACCTAGAAACCACTCTTCTCCTAATATCATAGTTTTCCTTATGGCTCACCTGTACAAACTCTCTTTGATTGAAGCATCGTTGGCCGCACACACAGCCAACTCTCAGCAACATTGCAAAGGCTCTCAGGTCTGTCTTCCGCGGCTGCAAATATTTTCATTGAAGTCCTGCTTCTACCACTTAGAAACAAATGATAATAAGAACAACATGCCTCACATTGTTTCTTTAACAATCTGTTCAAATAACAATATCTCCCTCACAGGGCTGCTGAAAGAATTAAATGAAATAATTTCTGTAAGGCGCTTAGTAAAGTGCCCGATACATGATAGGTACTCAACCAAAAATAATAGCTCAGTTTATTAAATGTTTGTCACAGGCCAAACGCTGTGTCTTGTTTCTTTTCTTTTCTTTTTTCCACTGTACAGCATGGGGACCAAGTTACACATACATGTAGACATAATTTTTCTCCCGTTGTTGTGTTGCTGTGTAAGTGTCTAGACATAGTTCTCAATGCTACCTTGTTTCTTCTTTTTGCTGTTCTTTCTGTTCCCTGTTACTCCTGGTGGCTGCCCTTCAACCCCCACACTGCCTCCACCAACTGCTGCCCTAGCCCCTCTCTCTGCCTTTGCGGGCTGAAAATAGTTTCCTTAAGACATGTTAACTTGAAGACTCCTTTACAGAAACCTATTGAATTAGTGATGAATTGGCATTTTAAACTTTCACAAAATCTAATCATGAAGTGAAAATGATTGCTTGTTACTTAGAAATCTGAGGCAATGGGGGGGGCATTAAGAAGGAGATTTAAGAGCCCCTGTTGTGGCTCAGCGGTGGCAAACACAACTAGTATCCATGAGGACTCAGTTTCAATCCCTACCCCACTCAGTGGGTTAAGGATCGGGCATTGTCGTGAGCTGTGGCGTAGGTCACAGAAGCGGCTTGGATCTGGCTTTGCTGTGGCTGTGGTGTAGGCTGGCAGCTGTGTCTCCAATTCATCCCTAACCAGGAACTTTCCATAAGCCTCGGGTGTGGCCCTAAAAAGATAAAGAAAAGAAGAAGAAGGAGATTTAGCCCTCTGCACCCTTCCACTGGCCTTTGAAGTGCCACTGGTCCGACAATTTTCATTTTGTTGTGTTTAAAGTACTTTCAAAGGAGTTCCTGGCCTTGCTCAGTGGGTTAAGGATCCCTCATTGCCGAAAGCTTTGGACTCGGCTCAGATCTGGCGTTGCTGTGGCTGTGGTGTAGGCCATCAGCAGTCCCTCTGAATCGATTCCTACCCTGGGAACTTCCATATGCCACAGGTACGGCCCTTAAAATAAAATAAAAATAAATAATTTTAAAAATTAGAAATTTGGGAGTGCCTTGGTGGCCTAGCAGCCAAGGATCCAGCATTCTTGCTGCTGTGGTGTGGTTCCCTGGCCTGGGAAGCTCCACATGCCATGGGTGTGGCCAAAAAAAAATTAGAAAATTTGGCAACACATTTGAAGAAATTAAACCAATCCACAATCATTGTTGAATGATAATTACTAGAAGAAAGTGTCTCTCACATGACATTCGTGATTGTGACTCTACTTACCGGCTGTCATTTAGTTCAAGGTTCAAGTTTGAAATGAACTTTTTTTTTGGCCGCAACTGAGGCATATGGAAGTTCCTGGGCCAGGGATCAAATCCGAGCCACGGGTGCAACCTATGCAACAGTTGTGCCAAGGCCAGGTTCCTAACCCCCTGTGCTACAGCAGGAACTCTGAGCCGAGCTTCTTACATCCTGACCAAGTTTCCAGAAGTTCTGAGAGATGTGTGACCTTTTTTTTGAAAGTAATACCATACCTGTATCTTCCTTGAATCACACAGTGAGCTCAGAGCTCAAAGTGGATCTGATAGGCATCGTGGTATTGCTATGACAACGAGGTGGTGATGTAATATTTCACACTCATTGACATCTGGCTATGCACCTGTGAAGGATGTGGGGCTGGCACAGCAGCTGGGCACCACCGTATATGCCAAGGCTGGGCCCGAAGACACAAGGATCAGAAATTCTTGTGAGTGCCTGGCCGGGTTGCTGTGCTCTTTTCTTAAGGCCTCTTTCCCTAACATCCAGCATCCTAGTCACGTCTTCCCGCCCTCCTGGCCATGACATAATTCAGAGCCCAAAGTGTCTGCTGACTCAAGCCCTTCAGCCCCCAAGACATTCAGCCCAGGCAATGGGAAACGGGATCCTGGATAGAGGGAGAGAGAAAATGTCCATGGCAAAGGAACTAGAGCTTTTGCAGAATGAGATGCAAGCCTTTTGTCTTCCAGTATGTCCGGAGAACCAAGACCGCCAGCGCCAGCTTAGGCTTCACGAGGAAATCCAGCCCTGAGGGCAAGGGAGGCAAAACCGGTGGTCCACTGCGCGCTGTGTAGCCAGCCCATCCCGGCTTTTCTCTCTGGATCCCACCAGTCACATTTTGAGAAGAGCGCTGATACGTGGTAGCACCTCTGACGGGTGACCAGGATGCTAAGGGCTCTCGAGGCTGTATGATAATGTCAGCTTTATAGAGAGCTGTGGAAGAAAAGA
Source organism: Sus scrofa (assembly GCF_054392235.1). Lineage (NCBI taxonomy): Eukaryota > Metazoa > Chordata > Mammalia > Artiodactyla > Suidae > Sus > Sus scrofa. The sequence goes on from NC_139383.1 coordinate 8,923,515, forward strand.
GGAACGTTTAACCTGAAAAGAAACAGGCTTGGAAGACGATGACCGCGTGGCGGGAGTACTAGACCTGGTTCATTATTGTTTGAGGTGCTACTTTGGACCAAATACGGTTCCCATCAAGAACCGGTGTGCAGTTCATGGAGGCAGGATTTGGTTCAGGTGAGGAAGAGCCTTCGAGTAGGATGGTCCTTCGGGGAAGTGGCAGCCTTTGTAAAGTAGCCTTTGACTCTGGCGAGCTGGGCTGGGCGCTCCGGAATCAATGGCCAGCTGTCCTCTTCTCTCAGCCTTGCAGCCTGGAGCCTCCGCTCAGCTCACGGCTTCCGCTGCCCCATCCTGCCACGTGCTCGGGGGCAAAGGTCACACCTGACCTGAAGGTTAGCACCGAAAGTGCTGCTCGGCTTACTCTGGAAACGTAAGAATGAGAAATAGGAGGAAATGGTTTTTATTTTATTTATTTAGTTTTTGTCTTTTTAGGGCCACACCCACAGCCTATGGAGGTCCCCAAGCTAGGGGTCGATCGAAGCTACAGCCGCCGGCCTACACCACAGCCACAGCAACACCAGATCCAATTCGGGTCTGCGACCTACACCACAGCTCATGGCAATGCCGGATCCTTAACCCACTGAGTGAGGCCGGGGATCGAACCCGCAAACTTATGGTTCCTAGTCGGATATTCATTTCCACTGCACCATGATGGGAACTCCAAGGAAATGGTTTTTAAAAAGGAAAGAGAGAGAGTATTTAGCATCACCTCCCTCCCGGTATCTAGAAGAAAGGAGGCGAGCAGGCTGCCTTGCTTGCCGGCACTTGAGGCTTCATTCTCCTCACTCCCAACCCTTTCAGTCCCAAGGGGCATCCTTCAGGGATCCCTGAATTTTGACCAAACCCTGACCGAGTAGCAATTTTTTTCTTGATGCATAGGAGTCAATGGTCTTCTAGAAGGCCCCAAAGTGGCTTTAGCTAAGCAAGTGTTCAGGCAAGCAGGCGTCATTATCTTGGGCAAACATACTTTTTTTCTGGCGTGTCCTAAACTTGCCTCACCTCTTGACATGCAGAATTGGTCTCTGGGAAGGAGCAGCAGGTGATTTGAGATCCGAAACATAATACAGCAAAAATGACTTTCCTTAAACAGCAAACACCAGAGTTCCCAATGTGGGTCAGTAGGTTATGAACCTGACTAGTATCCGTGAGGATGTGGGTTCAATCCCTGGCCCTGTTCACTGGGTTAAGGATCCAGTGTTGGTGTAGGTCGCAGATGCCGCTCAGATCTGGTGTTGCTGTGGCTGCGGTGTAGGTCGGCAGCTGCAACTCTGATTCGACCCCTAGCCTGGGAGCTTCCATATGTTGCAAGTGTGGTCCTAAAAAGCAAATAGATATAGACATATAAATATATATATATATATACATACATACACATATGTGTGTGTGTGTGTGTGTGTGTGTGTGTGTGTGTGTATTCATACCAACCTACTGTCAAGAATACTTCACTTGACTCAGCTGTGTGAAAGTGAACTGCAAGCAGGGGGTGGCTTGGCTGCATGCAATTCTGGACCTCAGCGGACTTGTTAAAATACAAAGTGCCAAAATGAGTTTGCAAAGGGTAGACCTCCCTGATTACAGTGAATTTCTCCACATCACATTTTGCCAGTTGACATTTCCTAAGCTGAGAAGGCTGTAGGAAAAGGAGGAAAGAGCATTTTAAAATTAAATTTCTTCCTCTCTCCTGTCTTTTCCCTTTCTGTCCTTCTCCCTCGCCCACCCCTTTCTTCCTTTGACCATGAACCCAAAATATACTTGGGCACTAGTGAAAAGTCACTACAGGACCAGTGTTCAAGTATTTCTGCTTTGCAGGCGTCTACCAGAAATTTTCTGAGGCTATAAGTACAGCAAATACGGTTGGGCCAACTGCGATTTTCCCTCTTACCTGCTGATGAGCCCCAATGTGCTAAGCTGTCCACGGTCTCTGCAGACTGCTACTCTCAGCAGCCTGGCCACTGCCCACTCCCTGCCTGGGTGTCAGTCACCTGGTCCCCAGGCCAGCTGCAGCAGCACCTGGGGGTTATTAGAAATGCATGTTCTCAGGTTCCATCTCGAACTCCCTGGCAGAAACCCTGGCTGAGCTTCCTGTGTTTTAATACTCCACTGGTGATTCTGATGCATGCAGAAGAACCACTGGTACAAGCCAATCTTAGCAATTCTACTCTCTTTCCCCAGAAATAGGCAAGTGATCCCATCCTGGTCAATTAAACCTGAGTGGTAGTCTGCTAAGGAAGCCTTTTGTAAACAGTGTCTTAACTTTTAAAAAGAAATATAAGGACATTCTTCCAGGGAATCTGGGGAATCTGTTTTCATAATAACACCATTTGCATCTTCACTCTCATTCTTTTGTGTGTGTGTGTGTGTGTCTTTTTGTCTTTTCCAGGGGCGCACCCACAGGATGTGGAGGTTCCCAGGCTAGGGGTCTAATCAGAGCTGTAGCAGCCGGCCCACGCCGGAACCACAGCAGCTCGGGATCTGAGCCAAGTCTGCAACCTACACCACAGCTCACGGCAATGCCAGATCCTTAACCCACTGATGAGGCGAGGGATCAAACCCGTGACCTTATGGTTCCTAGTCAGATTCGTTAACCACTGAGCCATGATGGGAATTCCTCTTCACTCTCATTCTTTTGTGAATGTACACTGGTCTTGTCCAGAGGTTACATGATGAGCAAAATCGCAACAGATTGGATGCAGAAGCAGATGTGAGACCACACTTGTTCTCTATTAAGAAAGACATTACAGGAGTTCCCATTGTGGCGCAGCAGAAACAATCCAACTAGGAACCGTGAGGTTGCAGGTTCCATTCTTGGCCTCGCTCAGCGGGTTAAGGATCCAGCATTGCCGTGAGCTATGGTGTAGGTCGCAGACGCGGCTCCAGATCCAGATCCTTGCTGTGGCGTAGGCCAGCTGCTGTAGCTCCAATTGGACTCCTAGCCTGGGAACTTCCATATGCCATGAGTGCAGCCCTAAAAAGAAAGAAAAAAAAAATACATTACAGAGATGGGTTTAAAAAAAAAAAAAAAGTAAGACAATGCCACTTTCTACTAGATTTTTTTTGGTTCGAAAAACTTGTTTTCTTCATAAACATGTGTGATTGGAGCTCTCTTGTGTACAACAGGCTAAGGAGCTGGCCCTGGCACTGTAACAGCTGGGGTGGCTTCTGTGGCACTGGTTTGATCCCTGGCCTGGGAACTTCTACATGCCTCGGGCATGGCAGAAAGAAGGAAGGAAGGAAGGAAGGAAGGAAGGAAGAAAGAAAGAAAGAAAGAAAGAAAGAAAGAAAGAAAGAAGGAAAGGAAGGAAGAAAGGGAAAGAAAGGAAGAAAGGAAGGAAGGAAGGAAGGAAGGAAGGAAGAAAGAAAGAAAGAAAGAAAGAAAGAAAGAAAGAAAGAAAGAAAGAAAGAAAAAGAAAGGAAGGAAGGAAGAAAGAAAGAAAGAGAAAGAAAGAGAGAAAGAATATAAAGGGATGAAGTGCTGAGACAGTCTGACAGTCTGACAGTCTGAGGGCTGTTTCTTGGGGTGAGGATGCATTGGCTGGGGCTGCATCCACCTTGTGACCACGAGATTACAGGGTACAGATCCCTGAGGCTCCTTTTTTTTTTTTTTTTTTTTTTTTTTTTTGTCTTTTTGCCTTTTTTAGGGCCGCTCCTGCAGCATATGGAGGTTCCCAGGCAAGGGGTCTAATCGGAGCTGTAGCTGACGTCTACGCCAGAGCCACAGCAATGTGGGATCTGAGCCACGTCCGGAACCTACACCACAGCTCACGGCAACGCCGGATCCTCAACCCACTGAGCAAGGCCAGGGATCGAACCCAAAACCTCATGGTTCCTAGTTGGATTCATTAACCACTGAGCCACGACGGGAACTCCCCTTGAGGCTCTTTGACCCTCGGAAGACCCAACCCTAGTATGTATTCTACAAACCACTATCCTGAGCTTCTTATTCTCTGAGATGATAAATCCCCTTCTTGAGCAGTTTTAGGTTGAGTTTCCCCTTACTGGCTAAAGTCTTCTCAACTGTTATAATTTACAATGAGCTCTGAGGACCTAAATATTAATTTCATTTGTCTTGATAAGATTGAAGGATGGAATAGTTAGTTGGCTTGGAGAATAAAACAACAAATCCACAGTTTTCATAGAAATTACTCTATTAAAAATACATGTTTGTGGGAGTTCCTGTTGTGGTGAAGCAGAAACAATCTGACTAGTATCCACGAGGATGCAGGTTTGATCTCTGGCCTCGTTCAGTGGATCAGGGATCTGGCATTGCAGTGAGTGATGGCATACGTGGCAGACTTGGCTTCGATCCCGAGTTGCTATGGCCGCGGTGTAGGCTGGCAGTTGCAGCTCCAGTTCGACTCCTAGCCTGGGAACTTCCATGTGCCACAAGTGCAGCCCTAAAAAGCAAAAAAAAATGTATATGTGATAAATATGATCAACACAATATATATTCGATATGATAATCATAAGAATCCAATTTTATAAAAGACAAATACATATACTTTTTTTTGTTTGTTTTGCTTTTTTTACTTTTTAGGGCTAAACCATAAGGAGGTTCCCAGGCTAGGAGTTGAATTGGAGCTGTAGCTGCTGGCCTACACCACAGCCACAGCAACAATGGATCCCAGCCATATCTGGGACCTACACCAGAGCTCATGGCAATGCCGGATCCTTAACCCACTGTGCAAGGCTAGGGATCGAACCTGCACCCTCATGGATGCTAGTTAGATTCATCTCTGCTAAGCCACGACAGGAATTTTTTTTTTTTTTTTTTTTGGCTTTTTAGGGCTCCACCTAGGACATATGGAAGTTCCCAGGCTAGGGGTCCAAGAGGAGTTGCAGTTGCTGGCCTATACCACAGCCACAGCAGAACAGGATCTAAGCTGCATCTGCAATTTACACTGCAGCTTATGGCAACACCAGATCCTTACCCCACTGAGTGGGGTCAGGGATCAAACCAGCATCCTCATGGATGCTAGTTGAGCATGTAACCGCTGAGCCACAATGAGCACTCCTGTATACATATATGTGTGTGTTAAATGGTACATATTTCTGCTAACCTTCCAGCATTTCCTGAACAAAAGAAGAGATGCTGTGGGGAAGTAGACTAGTTGCTTAGCAACCTGAAATTATGAGACATGTCCTCTTTTGTTGACTTTATTTTATTTTTTATTTTTATTTAAAAATTTTTTATTATAGTTGATTTACAATGTTCTGTTTTCTGCTATACAGCAAAGTGACCCAGTCATACATATATATATACACATTCTTTTATTCACATTATCCTGCATCGTGTTCCATCACAAGTGATTAGGTATAATTCCTTGTGCTATGCAAAAGGTCATTGACTTGATTTTAAATCAACCATTTCAAGGGAAACTATGAGATAAATGACAAAAGTGCAGGAACTCATAAAGCTAGCACAATGCAATTCTCTTTAGAAACACAGCTACATATGTTGTCCACTTGCAAGGATATTGAGGTTAGTTTGGATAATGTTAATTTTAGTCTGGAATATTCTATCTTTTCCCTGTAGTGGTTATACCTATTTAAAATGGATCTTGGGAGTTCCCCGTTGGCCTAGGAGGTCAAGGATTTGGCATTGTCATGTCTTTGGCTCGGGTTTGATCCCAGGACTTGGAAATTTTGAAAGAGGTGGGCACAGCAAAAGAATAAATAAGTAAAAAGGCTCTTGCTAACATAACATCTGAAGAGTTTAGTGTGTTAATTAGCTCAAATGTTGATTATTTCACAATGTATAGGTATATCAAATCATCAAGTTGTACAACTTAAATACATACAACTCTTAATTGTCAAATATGCCACAATACAAACAAAAATATCACACTTCTAAAGACTACATAGGTTAAAAAGAAGTGAAAATAGAAAAAATATTTTGAATTTACTAAAAATTATTATTATTATTATTGTCTTTTTATGGCCACATCCATGGCTTACAGAGGGTCCCAGGCTAGGAGTTGAATCAGAGCTGTAGCTGCCAGCCTACTCCACAGTCACAGCAATGTAGCAAGACAGGGTCTGAGCTGCATCTGCAACCTACACCACAGCTCACAGCAACGCTGGATCCTTAAGCCACTGAGCGAGGCCAGGGATGGAACCTGCGTCCTCACGTCAGATTTGTTTCCACTGCACCATGACGAGAACTCTGAATTTAATAAAAATTAAATTTCGACAAAAAAATGGCTCTTAATGATGAAGACAACCGTTCACAGTCGGGGGGGGGAGCTTTTTTCCCCTTTTAATAGTAGAGGCAGTGTAGAAGAAGGGCAAATCTGAGATCTGAGGCCAAGAAAGCCTTTGTAAAGCATTCTATTCAGTGGTCTCAAAAAAGGGGATAAATATACACATACGGGCACTCTTTGTAATCCCCAAGTGTGGAGGTTTATAAAGTTAAACTTAGGCTTTTTTTTTTGTCAATTTGCAATGTAATTGCATCATTTCTGTGGTATAAATTAAGTCAGAAATCCAAACTGAGTTTGCTTATTCCAAAGTTTCTAAGGAGACAAAAATATAGTTTAAGCAGCATTTTATTTCACTAACATCACACAGGGAGCACCGATGGAAATATTCCAGGACATGGAAGGTCTAGATCCCCAAAGCAGAGATTATACCGTGTCTGAGCTTTTAAAATTCTTGGTCAGGGCTCCTCCTACTGGAAAAATTTTCTCAGGACCGTAATATCAGACTCTGGTGAAGATTCAAATTTTTAACAGATGTGACACAGTTTCACATAGTCAATAGGTTACAAATTCCTTTTCTGTGGCAGGGGAAAGGCTGATTTAAAAGGTCCATATACCACATCTTCTGTTTCCCTTACAATCAAAGTTTAGGGAGTTCCTGTCGTGGCGCAGTGGTTAATGAATCCGACTAGGAACCATGAGGTTTCGGGTTCGGTCTCTGCCCTTGCTCAGTGGGTTGACTGTCCGGCGTTGCTGTGAGCTGTGGTGTAGGTTGCAGACGCGGCTCGGATCCCGCGTTGCTGTGGCCCTGGCGTAGGCCAGTGGCTACAGTTCCGATTTGACCCCTAGCCTGGGAACCTCCATATGCCGAGGGAGTGGCCCAAAGAAATGGCAAAAAGACAAAAAAAAAAAAAAAAAAAAAAAAAAAAAAGTTTACACTGAGATTTTCATTAACATTTACATAGGACTTGATGACCTGTCTGGCAGTTTTCTAAGTGCTTAAATACACTTGTTCATTTAACTCTCACAACAACTATATGATGGAGGAATTGCTATCATCTTTATTTCACAGGTGAGGAAAGTGAGAGACGTGTTTGGGATCTATTGTCTAGGTAATTGATATTTTTCATACTATTGTATTTCTAAAATTTCATTGTCAACTTTTCATTGCTAGCATGTAGAAGAAATGGTTTTGTTGATTTAGCATCCTACGACTTTGCTAAATAATTACCATCTTTTTTTTTTTTTTTTTTTTAGGGCTGCACCTGCTTCATATGGTTTCCAGGCTAGGGGTCTAATCGGAGCTGCAGCTGCCAGCCTACACCACAGCCACAGCAGCACCAGATCTGAGCCTCGTCTGCGACCTACACCACAGCTCCAGGCAACGCTGGATCCTTAACCCACTGAACAAGGCCAGGGATTGAACCCAAATCCTCATGGTTCCTAGTTGGGTTCCTTTCCCCTGCACCACACCGGGAACTCCTCTTTTTAAAAAAGATTTCAGGAGCTCCCGTGTGGCACAGTGGTTAACGAATCCGACTAGAAGCCATGAGGTTGTGGGTTTGGTCCCTGGCCTCGCTCAGTGGGTTAAGGATCCGGCGTTGCCGTGAGCTGTGGTGTAGGTTGCAGACGCGGCTCGGATCCCGTGTTGCTGTGGCTGTGGCGTAAGCTGGCGGCTGCAGCTCCGATTGAACCCCTAGCCTGGGAGCCTCCATATGCCGTGGGAGTGGCCCTAGACAAGGCAAAAAGACAAAAAAATAAAAATAAAAAAGATTTCATAAGGTTTTCAGTATACACAATCATGTTGTCTGTGAGTACAGCAGTTTTACTTCTTCCTTTACAATCTGCATGCCTATTATTGCTTTTTATTGACTAGTTGCACCAGCTGGGATTCCAGTGCAATGTTGAGTAGTAATGGTACAAGTGGATATTCCTGCTCGTTCCCCATTTTAGGGCAAAAGCATTCGGTCTTTCACTATCATGTATTAATTGTAGTCATTTCAATGGATGCATTTATCGGATTGAGGATATTCCCACATTTTCCTGGTTTGGGTAGTTTTTACCATGAATAAGTATTAAATTTTATCAGATATTTTCTGGCATATATTTGATGATCATATGGTTTTTCTTCTTATTCTGTTAATATAGTGAGTTATGAGTTACATTGATTGGTTTGCAAATGTTGAACTAACTTTAGTCAATTGGCCATAATGCATTATTCTTGTTATATATTACTGATTATATATATTTCCGTTTATTTTATATATATTCTATAGATATGTATGCAAAACATATCCTTGTTTACTTTGCTAGATTCTATTGGGTAATATATTTTTTGGGGGGGTTGCCTTTTCTAGGGCTGCTTCCTGCAGCATACAGAATTCCCAGGCTAGGGGTCTAGGGGTCTAATCAGAGCTGTAGCCACCAGCCTATGCCAGAGCCACAACAACGCAGGATCCGAGCCACATCTGTGACCTACACCACAGCTCACAGCAATGCCGGATCCTTAACCCACTGAGCAGGGCCGGGGACCGAACCCGCAACCTCATGGTTCCCAGTCGGATTCGTTAACCACTGAGCCAAGACGGGAATCCCTTGGGTAATATTTTTAAAGGATTTTTGAGTCTCTTCTCATGAGAGATTTTAGTAGATAATTTTCCTTGTAATTTGTCAAGGTTTGGCATCAGGCTTATGTTGGCCTCATAAATGAGCTGGAAAATAGTCTCTCCTCTAGTATTTTCTCAAAGACCTTGTGTAAGAAGGGCATTATTTCTTTCTTAAATGTTTCATAGAACCTCAACTGGACCTAGAGTTTTATTTTTGGGATGACTTTTAATTAAACATTCAATTTTTTTTGTTTTGTTTTTTTTGCACTTACACCACATGGAAGTTCCTGGGCTAGGGATCGAACCTTCGCCACAGCAGCGACCTAAGCTGCTGCCGTGACAAAACTTACTCCATAACCTGCTGTGACACAGGAGAACTCAATTTATTTAATAGAATAAGGCTGTTAAGCGTTCCTATTTTATCATGTTGGTTTTGATACATTGTATTTTTTCATGGAATTTGTGCCTTTCACCTAAGTTTTCAAATTGATTGGCATAATGTGCTTTGTAATTTTATTAAGCTTTTAATGTCTGTAACATCAGTCATGACATTCCCTCTTTCATTCCTGGGTTTGTTTTATATCTTTTTTTATCCTTTGAAACTTACTGACTTGGTGTTTTGTTTTGTTTTTTTCCTGCGCCCATGGCATGCTGAAGTTCCTGGGCCAGGGATCAAACCCTCCCTCCGCACAGCTACCATCAGAGCCACAGCAGTGACAACGCCGGGTCCTTAACCCACTGAGCCATGAGGGAACTCCTATTAAGGCTTGTTTTTTGAGCCAGTATGTGCTCTATCTTGGTGAATGTTGTGTGTGCACTTGAAAAAAAAAAACAAAAAAAAAACATGTATTCTGCTTCTGTTGAGTGAAGTGTTCTGTAAATATTGAGAGTGTTGTTGAAATCTTCTATGTCCTCACTGCTCCAGCTCTAGAACCAGCCATTTCTCCAAGGAACTTGGGTTCTTTTTAGTAGAGGATAGCATTTAGAAACCAAGCTCCAGTGCTTTCATGATGAGGATGTCATTGCTTCTAGGCCCTTTCTGGGGACACGGAGAGGAAAGTCTGTACACACAGCGAAAACCATTCCTGGAGCTATCTGGATATACACGTGATGTATACATACATACCGCGAGTTTATGTCACATTTCCAATTCCAATCCAACATTGCTATGGTCTCATTAGCTCCTTTCCACGTGGGTAAATCTCTTCTCAGTGGGGAACTGGGCTCTGATTATCCTCAAGAGATTTACTTTTTTGCTCAGCGTAGCCAGTCTCCCCACGACTCTGCACAGCGCCTCTCCTTTCCTCCTCCGTCGCTGCCTCCATGGCTCTGTTTTCTCTGCGTGCCATCCTTCCCTCATCGCCCCACACCCTCAGCCACCAGGGCCTCGCTGTGTCTTTGTCGGACACCTTGTGCCCCTCCATGCCGCTTCCTGGAGCTCCGGGGCACCTGCCAGTGCAGACTCCGTGGGTGACTGTCCCTCCTTCTCCCCCGTCGCCTCCCTCCCTGCAGTGCCGAAGGAGGGTGCAAGTGAGAGGAAGAAAGAAGACATGTGTGTCTACCTTAAGGTTTTTTGCGTTTGTTCATGTATCTTACTCTCTGCGGCGCTCTTCCTTCTTGCCCGCAGATCTGGGCTTTCTTGCGGCGTCACTCCCTCAGACTGAAGAACGTCTTTCAGTTTTTCATGTGACACAGGGCTGCTGCTGATAGTCCCCCAGCTTTCGTCTGTCTGAAACGTCTATGTCCTGAGGCATATGGAGCTCCTGGGCCAGGGGTCAGATCCGAGCCACATTCGCAACCGAAGCTGTAGCTGCGGCCAAAGCGGATCCTTAACCCACTGTGCCAGGCCTGGTATAAAACTTGTGCCTCGTTCTGCCAAGACGTCGCTGATCCCGTTGCACCACAGTGGGAACTCCTGAAAATGTCTTTATATTTACTTCAGTTTTGAAGGATACTTTTCACAGTTCTAATTTGACTGTTTTTTTGCTTTTAACGTTTTAAAGGTGTATTCGTTGTCTTCTGGCTTCCATTGTTTCTGATGACATATGCAATAAACTTTTTCTCCCCTCTGGCTTTAAAAAATCTTTATCTTTGATGTCAGCATTTTGACTATAATGTGCATAAGTATGACTTTTCTTTGCATCTATCCTGCTTGGCGCTCCATGAACGTTTTAGATCTGTGAGTCGACGTCCCTCCGCAATTTTGAAAATTCTCAACCGTCCCGTCCTCGAACACGCCCTCTGCACGGTGTCCCTTCCTTTCCTTCTCCCTTCTTTACACGTATGTTAAACCATTTGACATTGTTTTGCAGATCTTACAAGGCTCCGTTCCTTTTTTCTTTGATTCTTTTTCTCTTAGTATTTCAGCCTACATACTTTTGATTAGCCTAAGTTCATGTTAACTGAGCCTTTCCTCTGTTGTATTGTTTTCTGTTAAACCCATTGAATCTGTTTGGTTTCATTTTTGTTTTTCAGGGCCACACTCATGGCATGTGGAGGTTCCCAGGCTAGGGGGGTGAATCAGAGCTGCAGCTGCCGGCCTACACCACAGCCACACCAATGTGGGATCCTTAATCCACTGAGCAAAGCCAGGGATCGAACCCACATCCACATAGGAACTATGTCAGGCTTGTAACCCACTGAGACACAATGAGAACTCCAGATATATGGCTTTTAAAAGGAAAAAATTCACATTTAAAAGTAAGAAGTGGGAGTTCCCGTCGTGGCGCAGTGGTTAACGAATCCGACTAGGAACCATGAGGTTGCGGGTTCGGTCCCTGCCCTTGCTCAGTGGGTTAAGGATCCGGCGTTGCCATGAGCTGTGGTGTAGGTGGCAGACGTGGCTCGGATCCCGAGTTGCTGTGGCTCTGGCGTAGGCCGGTGGCTACAGCTCCGATTAGACCCCTAGCCTGGGAACCTCCATATGCCACAGGAGCGGCCCAAGAAATAGCAAAAAGACAAAAAAAATAAAAATAAAAAATAAATAAATAAAAGTAAGAAGTGGACAGCTAATGATTCTAGATGCCATGATAGGCCAAACACTGTCACAATGCAGTGTAAGACCTGCCAACGAAGCGGCTGACCTGAGGAGGAGCCCGAGGGAACTCTGTAGGAAGGAGTCAGCCGTCCAGCCGCCTTGCCGTGTTGTCGCATGGTCCACTCTTTCCTGGGCTGTGGGTTTCCAGACAGGTCGCTGCTTACTCTTGCACAAAAAGATATCCTGCTGGCAGGGTGAACAAGGGCTGAAGTTCTGTGGAAGGAGAGGCGGCTTTGTCTTCACCCAAAGGCTCTGACCAGCAGCAAAGCCAGGACCTGCCACCTTTTTCTGATTCTCGCAAAGGCAGCTCTGTGCTTCCTGTCTGTAAAGTGGGACACCTCCGAATTTGTATTTCTTTGACTAACAGAACCCTGATCCTATTTCTTGTGGAATAATGAGCCAGGTTTCCTTTTGGTGCAGGCGTCTCTGCCCTTCTCTGGACTGCGGGGCACTAGAAAGCCTCTATGCAGTAACACTATAGCAGTAGCCCTGTCTTTAATCCCCAGGGTTTTCCCTGGAATTTGGTTGGGACCAGAAGGGAGGCTGTCAGGCCACAGCTTGTAAGGTCCCAGGTTGATTACCAGTCACATAATGATGCTGGGAAGGCCCCCATCTGATCCCTTAACCTGCCACCCCTGCGGCTCCCCAAGTTGGCATGCAAATCCTTGCTCCCTGGCCCCAGGGTGGCTCCTTTATGGCAGTTCTTCTCCCCCTGAACCATCCGGGAAACTCATTCAAGTGTGATTCTGACTCAGCCCATCTGGAGCGGGTTCCCAGGTGAGGCCGATGCAGCTGGTCCGCACAACCCAGGGGGTTTATCAGGGCTCCAGGGCCTTCCAAGGCTGGTGGCAGAGGCTGTAAAGGAATGGGGGGCTCCCCCAAATCTTGTTATTGGAGGAAGTGGGGGGGGCCTCTGCTTCTCAGAGGGGACCGTGGACTTGTGTTGGGGGCATCCTGGAACACCAGACAGCAGCTGCCCAAACTTGGCTTGCAGGGGGAAGAGGCCTTTGCTGGGGTGAATCTGAGGCCCCTGGCTCCACCAGAGGGGAGGAGGGGGCACAGAGGCAGGAGGAAAGAAAGTCTTGTGCTCATGGAGTTGAGATCAAGGAGTTTGGGAGTGAGGCTTCCAAAGGAGGGGTGCCCGCCTGGAGACCGAAAGGGAGAAGGCTGGAAACCCCTTGTTCCTGAGGAATAATCATTTAAAAATAGCTCCACTGTCTAATTTCTTGTGCATTTGGAAATCCTTCTGCAGCGCTCTCCGACCTGGCAGTGTGTGGATCTCAAGCTGTTAGAACAAATATTAAGCTTGTCTCAAGAGCTCATGTGTTAGTCTGTTTTTGTTCTTCCCAGATACAGGTGTCATGTGAATAAACACCGCACTACGTTATTTTGGGATGGTGGGATAATGAATTGCCAAACAGAATAAACTCCCATTTTTCTTACAAATTTTATGAAGTACCTAACTGTTCCAAATCTGGGTGTTGGTTTTCTCTTTTTTGTTTTTTTTTTTTTTTGCTGTTTTAGGGCCACATCCGTGGCATATGGAGGTTCCCAGGCCAGGGGTTGAATGGGAGCTACAGCTGCTGGCCTACACTACAGCCACACAGGATCCAAGCCACATCTGTGACCCACACCACAGCTCATGGCGACGCCGGATCCTTACCCCACTGAGTGGGGCCAGGCATTGAACCCACAACCTCATTGTTCCTAGTCGGATTCATTTCCACTGTGCTACAACGGGAACTCCCCAAATCTGGGTTTTAAGAAAAAAAATCATTAAGCTCTACAAAGGAGTCATACTTTCTCATATTCCTCCTCCCTTGTGTTACTCTCTCTGCATTAATCCTTCCTAAGGACACAATTTAGAAAATGTGACCTACTCACCTCATCAGAATTAGAATCCTAAGCCTGTTTATCTTGCTGTATTAATATTTTTGGCTGGACCTGCTTGATTATCATTGATAATGTTCCTTCCTGGCTTCGCCAGCCTTCTATTTTTATTTTAGAATTTCCTAGAATACTGATACATAAATCAAAATATCAATTTTAATAGAGGAAGAGTACCCTCATTCAATTGGCTTTTTAAAATTGAATGAGCCTTTAAATTCTATAGAGCTTTACAACTTTCAAAAGTTTCACAAGCATGATTTCCTAGAATCCCATAATAACTCCTCTCCCCCCTTACTCCTATAATGCCCCCCTCCTTTCCTCTCCCCCTTAACCACTAGTTTGTTCTCTGTAACTGTGAGTCTGGTTTTTTGTTTTATTCACCATTTGCTGTATTTTTTTAGATTCCATATGTAAGTGATATTATACAGTATTTGTCTTTCTCTGACTTACTTCACTTAACGTAATGTCCTCCAAGGCCATCCATGTTGCTATAAACAGAAAATTTTCCTTCTTTTTTATGGCTGAGTAGTATTCCATTGTGTAGACTACATCTTTTTATCCATTCATCTGCTGATGGACTTAGGCTGCTTCTTTCTTGGAAATTGTAAATAATGCTACTATGAAAACTGGGGTGCATGTGTCTTTTTGAATTAGTGTTTTTGGTTTTTTTCCACTCAGGAGTGAATTGTTGGGTCCTTCAGTAGTTCTCTTTTTAGTTTTTTAAGAAACTTCCATACTGTTTCCCTCTGTGGCTGCACCAATTCCCATTCTCACCAAGAGTGGACAAGAGTTTCCTTTTCTCCACATCCTTGTCAACATATTCATTATTTGTGTTCTTTTTGATGACGGCCACTCTGACAGGTGTGAGATAACATCTCATTGTGGTTTTTGATTTGCATTTCCCTAATGATTAGTGATGTTGAGCAACTTTTTTTTTTTTTTTTTTTGTCTTTTCTAGGGCTGTACCTGCGGCATGTGGAGGTTCCCAGGCTAGGGGTCGAATCGGAGCTATAGCCACCGGCCTATGCCAGAGCCACAGCAATGAGGGATCCATGCCGTGTCTGCAACCTACACCACAGCTCATGGCAATGCCAAATCCTTAACCCACTGAGCGAGGCCAGGGATTGAACCCAAAACCTCATGGTTTCTAGGTGGATTCGTTAACCACTGAGCCACGACAGGAACTCTGATGTTGAGCATCTTTTCATGTGTCTGTTGACCATCTATATTTTTTCTTTGGAAAAATGTCTGTTTAGTTTTTTTGCCCATTTTTAAATCAGGCTGCTTGTTTTTCTGATGTCGAATTGTATGATCTATTTATATATATTGGACATTAACTGCTTATTGGTCATATCATTTGCAAATATCTTCTCTCAATCAGTAGGTTGTCTTTTTGTTTTGTCGATGTTTTCTTTTGCTGTGCAAAGTTTAATTGGGTGTTGTTTGTTTTTTCCTTTTATTTCCTTTGCTTTAGGAGATGGATCCAAAAAAATATTTCTGGAATTTATATTGAAGAATGTTCTGCCTGTCTTTTCCTCTATGAGTTTTATAGTATCTGGTTTTAGAGCCTCATGAAATTTTACCGTTCTTAAAATGGTAGAATATTATTATATTAAATACAAAGTTCTAAAATACATTGTGTGAATATTTGTTCTTTATTAAGGACAGTTAATTTTGCCAAATATTGGGGATTAAATTAAACTTGGGAAGTAAGTTCATTTTTGTGACTTTAAGATCTAATACTTCTTAGGAGTTCCCACGGTGGTACAGTGGAAATGAATCCAACTAGGAACCATGAGGTTGCAGGTTTGATCCCTGGCCTCATTCAGTGGGTTAAAGATCCAGCATTGCCATGAGCGGTGGTGTAGGTCACAGACACAGCTCGGATCTGGCGTTGCTATGGCTGTGTCGCAGGCCGGCAGCTGTATCTCCAATTTAACCCCTAGCCTGGGAATCTCCATATGCTGAGGGAGTGGCCTTAAAAAAAATAAAAAAAAAAAGATTTAATGCTTATTAGACTCTTGCAGGAATAAGCATGCCAAGAGAATTTATTATGTATCTTTTATTCTTGACTATACACCAAACAATCAAATGATCAAATGATAGGGCAATTAGTATATTTATGCATAGCCTGTAATACAGTAAAAAAAAGTGTTTTAGATTTGGAGGGGGTGAGGGAGTATACTTGGCATAAGCAATGTGTTCAAGAAACATGAGAATCAAATAGTTGATAATGATGAGAATGATACTGATGATTTTTTTTTTTTTTTTGTCTTTTTAGGGCCACACCCGAGGCATATGGAGGTTCCCAGGCTAGAGACTGAATCGGAGCCACAGCAACGCAGGATCCGAGCCATGTCTGCCACCTACACCACAGCCCATGGCAACGCTGGATTCTTAACCCACTTAGTGAGGCCAGGGATCAAACCAACATCCTCATGGTTGCTAGTCAGGTTCGTTACGACTGAGCCACGACGGGAACGCCAATGAATTTTTATCTTTGAAAGGGAAACAGCGGTTTTGTTCCACTTCAATGTCGGAAGACAAATACATATAGTGAATATATGATATTCATAACGTACCCAGATAGTCGCAGTCCCTGCCTCATTATGTTTTCATCTTTAAATTTGATTATTTCTCTATTATACTAGTCAGATATGTTTATTGTTGGAAATACAGATAAACAATAAATCACCAGTAATCTTATCTAGGTGGGGTTTTTGGGTTTGCTATTCATATATATATATATTTAAGGCCGAACCTGCAGCGTATGGAAGTCCCCAGGCTAGGGGTCGAACTGGAGTCACATCTGTGACCTATGCCACAACTTGTGGCAATAACAGTTCCTCAACCCACTGAGTGAGGCTAGGGATTGAACACGCATCCTCATGGAGACCACACTGGGTGAGCCACAACAGGCACTCCGGGTTTGTTGTTTATAATTTCACATTGTTTTCTTCTCATATATACACATTTTTAGTTCTGAGCCAAAAGTATTTTTCCGTATGGAGTATTAATCACTCTTACTCAAGAACTGGGAACATGTAGCTTTCCTTAGATTTGACTTATCAGTCTGACACTGATAAGGGAAATGAGACTCCGATTGAGAAAAATGGAGATTTCAATATTTTTTTATTCAAAATGGATTATGTACCTTAAAATTTGGCATTTTAATGAAGTTTAAGCATTTTCTATAATAGACACTACCACAGATGCTGATGCCACCAAACATCCCTCGCCGAGGTACTCCATGGGCTTGTCACAAAATGAAGGGTGAATGTCAGCTGTGATATGACAAATAAAACAGGGTGTGACAAGGGTTCCCTGGTGGTCTGAGGTTAGGATTTAGTGCCTGCCTCTCTGTGGCCTGGGTTCAGTCCCTGGTCTGGAAGCTGAGAACACACATCACACTGCAGCATAAATAAATAAATGTATTTACTTTTAGAAAATTATTAAAAAAACATCAGGAGTTTCCTTCATGGCGCAGCCGAAATGAATCCGACTAGGAACCATGAGGTTTCGAGTTTGATCCCTGGCCTCGCTCGGTAGGTTTAGGATCTGGCGTTGCCGTGACCTGTGATGTAGCTCACAGACACCACTTGGATCCTGCGTTGCCGTGGCTTCGGTGTAGGCTGGCAGCTGTAGCTCTGATTGGACCCCTAGCCTGGGAACCTCCATATGCTGTGGGTGTGGCCCGAAAAAGAAAAAAAAGAAAAAGAAAAAAAAAATCAGGGTGTGATCATGGACTATTTTCTCACTTGGTACTTTTCTTCAGAAGGGACTTGAGGCTGAACTTTCTCCAGAAATAAGTCTATTTATAGACAGAAATGTTAAATTTTTTGTCTTTTGAGGGCCGCACAAAATGTTCCCACGTTAGGGGTCGAATTGGAGCTACAGCTGCTGGCCTACACCACAGCCACACAGGATTCAAGCTGTGTTTGCAACCCACACCACAGCTCACAGTAACACCGATCCTTAACCCACTGAGCAAGGCCAGGAGTCGAACCTGCATCCTCATGGATACCAGTCAGATTCGTTAACTGCTGAGCCACGACAGGAACTCCAATAATAAGTTTTTATGTTAAAAAAAAGATTATGAATGTCTTTCAGTCTACGCTACTCGCAGTGCCCAAGCATGTCTTCTCTGGTTCCAGCACAAGGCTGTCAAGAGGACAACTAGTAACAATCACGACAAACAAGTGCAGAGACCACGTTCATGGTGACCGGGTCCCAGGTCAGAGGGTTGCCCGATGCGCACAGGATTAGATAGGACAAAAGAAGTGACTGTTCCCAGGCAACCTCTACGAGGGAGGCTGTCAGCAATACGATGGCCTCTGCTTTACCTTTGTATTCATAACCTGAATCCATGATTCTGAAATTAGGGGATATGCACCCTTGCAGAGGAAGTCCTGAGATAAACAGCACATCTTCCTCAGAGCATCAGCTTTCCTCAAAGGGTTTAGAAGTTTGGAAGGTTTGCCTGTTGGTCACAGGCACATGCAAGTAAATAATTGAATTCTGCTTTTGTGTGGCCAAATAAGGACCAAGTTGTCTTGTTCTACACACCCTGAGCCTGTTTTGCAGTGTCTGGCATTTAGGAGGCAGGCAATGAACACTTGTTGATTGAATAAATGAAAAGAAGCACAGATATTAATTTGATTTTATTGCTAATATCTTTAGATAAAGAATTTGGTGAAGCTATTCTGCTTTTCAAAGCCCATGACCATAACTTAACTGTTCCTAGTGAATAACTTCTTGGCTGTCCCCGTCCATCCTCATGGTTACTCCGGTGACGCTTGTTCAATGCCACTGCCCTCCTGGCCACAGCAGGCTGGGCAACGGGCCCCTTCTGGGGAGTTAGGCATGACAACTAAGAAATCTTAGTAATCCAGCAGGAATCGTGAATGGACAGGTAAGAACCTTACAGCCATGAGCCACCACATTCCCTCCTGAACTCGAGTGAGCAGCAGAGAAAGTTGGTCCTCAACTGGAAGGAAGATGTCCTTGGAGAGGGATGGAGGTCTCTACTTTTAGCTTAGTTGTGAAGCTCAGCTGCATCCCTGTCCTTGGGCTGTGACTCACCTTGATTATAAATTCTTCTTTTGCTCCTTCTGACTGAAGTGTACTTCTGTTAATTAGAGGCTACATTTAGATGCTGGTGAGGGAACTTTCAAATTGTTCAGTGCTTATTATGTGTAGTAGTGCATGCTTTATTTAATCCTTAAAACGACCCTCGAGTTCCTCTGTGGTGCAAGAGGTTAAGGACCCAGTCCTGTCCCTGCAGCAGCTTGGGTTGCTGCTGCTGTGGTATGGGTTCGATCCCTGGCTTGGGAACTTCTGCATGCTGAGGGCCCAGGCAAAAACAAAAACAAAAGCCACCCCATGAGGGAGGTATTATCATAATTATTATTACCTGCATTTTATCAATAAAACTCCCAAGATTTAGAAAAGTTTAGTAATTTGCCCCAAATAACCATTATATGGCAAAACTGAGGTTCAAACAGAATTTTTTTTTATTTTAATTTTTTGCTTTTTAGGGCACACCTGCAGCATATGGAGGTTCCCAGGCTAGGGGTCCAATTGGAGCTGCAGCTGCCAGCATACACCACAGCCACAGCAATTCTGTGGGATCCAAGCCTCGTCTGTGACCTACACCACAGCTCACAGCAACACTTGTTCCTTAACCCACTAAGCAAGGCCAGGGATTGAACCCATGTCCTCATGGATACCAGATGGGTTTGTTACCGCTGAGCCATGATGAGAACTTCCAAACATAGAATTCTTGATGCTTCCACTATGATGCAATAGGATTGGCGGCATCTTGGGGCACAGGGATGAGGATTCAATTCCTGCCCCAGCACATCTGGCTAAGTAAGGATCTGGTGTTGCCGCAGCAGTGGCTTAGGTTGTGACTGTGGCTTGGACCTGACCCCTGGCCTGGGAACTCCATATGCCACAGAGTGGCCAAAAATGAAACAAACAAACAAACATAGAATTCTTGATACAAAAATCTATGCTATTAATCATTACGCTAAACTTCATCATTTACTGAAACAAATATAGGCATATTATATACTTGAACAAAATATTCACATTTAAATATATTTAATGCAAATCTTCAAGGATGTACAAAAACAGAACAGAATAGTGAGCCCCACTTACCCATCACCCAGCTTCAATATTTAGCCAATCCCGGTCCATCTGCCCACCACCCCTGCCTTCTAACTGCAGTTAACATCTTACAATCTTACATGAACATTTGTCACAAGCGAAAAATCAAGACTGATACAACTAAACCGCAGGCTTCACAGATTTTCTTAGTTTTTACCTAATGTCCTTTCCTGCTTCCTGCTCCCACCTGGGATGCTGCTTCATACTGGGTCATGGGGTTTCCTTAGTTTCTTCTGGTCTGTAAGTTTCTCAGTCTTGCCTGTTTTTCTTGGCCTTCATGGTTTTGAGAAGCGCTGGCCATGTGTCTGTCTGATGCTTTTTTCATACTAGGACGAGGGTGACAATGTTTTAGGAAGGAAACCAGAGGTGAAGCGCCTGTCTCATCACATACAGGGGTATGGGGTCTCGAAATGACTTATTTCTGATGTTATCCGGATCACCTGGCTAAGGCAGTCGTTTCCAGGTTTCTCCACTGTACAGTCACTTTTTCACCCTGTTCAAATCTATTCTTTGGAAGAAGGTCACCAAGTGCGGCCCACGCGCATGACAGGGGACTCGCTTCCCCTGGACTGGACAGTATGTCAATGTGGAATTCTTCTGTAAGAAAGAGCCCAAGTGACTTTAAAAGTTGAGAATCACCAATCCAAGCCATTCATGATGATTCCATTCTTCTGTGCCAGTGGCTGGTCTAGGAATGGACATGTGGGAAGATCCCAGGAAATATTTTTTTCTCCCTGATAAAAAGAAAACAATTACACCAGGAGGATGCGTTTCCTTATTTTCTCTGCAGGCAAATGGAGGCTTCCTTTCCTTATTTGGATGGCTGCTGTGATCTTGTAATCCTTGGAGCGGTAGCATATTTACTGTTTATGTCACTCTCAGTGATCTGTTACTTGAAGTCAAAAGCGTGCCCAATCAATGCAATCAGTGGCTCCGCCATCCTTTTTTTATGTTATGGCAGCTATTTTCCTCCTCTAAGACATGGTCTACATTTTTAAGGAATAAGTGAAGGACTGAAGGAAGAAGCTGTTACAGTAACCATATTTTACCAACATCGCTAATGCCAGCATATTTGGCAACTAGAGTCTATACCTCCATTTCTTTCTTTTTTCTTTTTTTTTTTTTTGTCTTTTTGCTATTTCTTGGGCCGCTCCCATGGCATATAGTGCTTCCCAGGCTAGGGGTCCAATTGGAGCCGTAGCCACCAGCCTACGCCAGAGCCACAGCAACTCGGGATCCAAGCCGTGTCTGCAACCTACACCACAGCTCACGGCAACGCCGGATCCTTAACCCACTGAGCAAGGGCAGGGACCGAACCCGTGACCTCATGGTTCCTAGTCGGAATCCTTAACCACTGCGCCACGACGGGAACGCCTCTATACCTCCATTTCTTCTCTCAAACACATACAGGAGTTGTATGCATTCCGCCACTGGAGAAGAAGTCTATGAGAATGACTAGATGACAGCAGTAAAATGTTTTGATGTTTATCAGGTTCAACTGAGCTTTAATGCATGTATAATTATTGATTAGTTTTTAGGACTTATTAACCAAAATATCCCTAGCATGGTTGAGGCAAATAATGGAATGCTTATCATGAAGCAATGAAAATGAAAAAAAAACTATTATATCATACAAGAGCACGGATGAATCTCACAAATATAATGCTAAGTAACAGACGCTGGACACAAGCATACATGCTGCAAGACTATATTGAGATTGTTTTAAAATAAGCAAAACTAAGCAGATCAGAGTCAGGAAAGCATCATTTATGTTTAAAAACAGTAGAATATATCTTTTATTTATTTATTTTTTTTATGGCTACATCCAAGGAACATGGAAGTTCCCAGCCAGGGATTGAATCTGAGCTGCAGCTGCAACCAACACCACAGCTGTGGCCATGCCAGGGATGGAACTCGAACCCCCTGCAGTGACCTGAGCCACTGCAGTCGGATTCTCAACCCACTGCACTATGGCAGGAACGTCTAAAAGCAGTAATATATATCTTTTATGGATACATACATAAGAAATGCAAGTAGAAAATGTAAATAGTAATTCCTTAACTTCCTGTCATACTCTTATCCGGAGAGTAAAAAAACAGGACTGTGATCGAGGAAAAGGACAAAGGGATTCAATTCTGTAATGTTTTCTTTCCCCAAAAAAATCAGCATCAAATATGAATGTTAACACTGACTGGCACAGATGTGACGTGAGTCAATCTATTCATGTGTGTTTAATGCTTCAACACAAAGAATAAAAGTGGGGAACCCGGAATGAAGGTCAAGCCAGGATAGGAATGAGTCTCAGCTAAATTAACACAGGGATGCGGATTATAGGACCCATATAGTTTCTAGGGGCAGTTAAGTCATTAGTTCTTTAGCGATATCTGCAAGATTAAGAAACAAAACAAAAAAATAGTTGAGGAGGAATGCACCTTGTTCTGGCTAAGTACTGAGAGGTTTCTCCCCTCTGGGTCCTCAATTACCGTGTGACAGAGCTTTGGTAGTCCAAAGTGCAGCCTGCCAAGTCTCAGCACTGGCATCACCTGGGAGCTTGTTAGACATGCAGAATGTCAGGCCCCAGCCCAGACCTGCTCAATGAGAATTTGCATTTTAACAAGACTGCCAGATGGCACACTGAAGTTTGAAAAGCCCTAATATAGAAGCAGCAGCCCTCAGCAGCATATCTGCCTAGCTCATGACCAAAATAATTTCATTCTGGAAATTGTTCAGAGCAGCTTTTGGACCAGTCACATAGTATAGCCATAATTAAAGCTTTAAACACTCAAGGAACATTTACTTTTAGAAAAGGTAGCTTGTACTAAAATTTCCAAGACGCATTAACTGCAAATTGTAGCTGCAAATATCATCTGATGTAATGGTTTTATAAAATTGACATTAAGACTCGCTCCTCCCTTCCATATTCTAAGGGAGGTTCACTAGGATTTCTGTGATTCCTTCATGCCAAGAAATGAATTCCATTTACGCATCTCTCACGGTCCTGCCTCTGCTGTTTTTCTGAGAAACTCAACCAAGCTCTCCTCTTTTCTTAATACAATATGCATCATATACATCCAGAGACCTTGTGTAAGTGCAGGTGTTACTGGGGGCTTGGGTGGAGACACAGGAGTGACTACTAAACTACATAAACAGGTTAACACTGAATATCGGAATTCCCCTCAGCAAGACGCTTCCCGAGAACTGATAGATTGACAGAGCTTAATATCCTGTTCACTAAACAAAAATCTGCCACATGTAAGTAGTAAACAAATGACTAAAGTATTTCACAGTAAATTTAAACAATTAAGAATGCTGCATTTACTTTTCTCAATCCAACTGAAGGATCTAAACCAAGGTAATGACCATCCTAAGTAAGATTCTGCAACTGCTCGGGCATCATTTGTCTAGTTAGTGGACTGTAACAAAAGCTGGCTTCTTGCTGGATAGGCCCAGCCATTTCTCTGGCAGTAAAAGGAGACAGCTGTGCTGGGTGATTAGCCTACTGAAAACCAAACAAGACACAAAAACAAAACCTCCTACCTGCAGTCTCTCTTGCTCACACTGGCCAGGGGTTCTCAGCTCTGACTGCACATTAGAAACGCAGGGGGAGTTCCCATCGTGGCGCAGTGGTTAACGAATCCGACTAGGTACCATGAGGTTGCGGGTTCGGTCCCTGCCCTTGCTCAGTGGGTTAACGATCCGGCGTTGCCGTGAGCTGTGGTGTAGGTTGCAGACGCGGCTCGGATCCCGCGTTGCTGTGGCTCTGGCGTAGGCTGGTGGCTACAGCTCCGATTCAACCCCTAGCCTGGGAACCTCCATATGCCGCGGGAGCGGCCTAAAGAAATAGCAAAAAGACAAAAAAAAAAAAAAAAAAAAAAAAAAAAAAAAAAAAAAAAGAAAAGAAAGAAACGCAGGGAATGAAGCCTTTCAAAAATGCTGACCCTCAAGTCCCATCCCAGAACAACTAAATTGGAAGTGGAGGGAGAGGCGGTGCTGAGGACAGGTTTTGGTATTTTTTCTTCTTTTTATAGCTGCACCTGGGCCATGTGGAATTTCCCTGGCTAGGGGTCGAACTGGAGCTGCAGCTGAGACCTATACCACAGCAACAATGGATCTGACTACATCTGTCACCAGCGCCGAAGCTTTCAGCAATGCTGGATCTTTAACCCACTGATTGCGGCCAGGAATGGAACCCCCATCCTCACAGAGACGAGGTTGAATCCTTAACCCACTGAGCCACAATGGGAACCCCAGGACAGTTATCAGTATTTTTTCAAAACTTTCCATGCAATTCTAATTGCTTAAGAAAGTAGGAGAAAAACTTTCTTCTAGAATATAAGCGCTGCTTCATGTTTTTAATAAACAAAAGATCGTGAAAAATCAAGTGTGATCCCACTGGGAAAGGAGAGTAGGGACCATTTTTTTATGCTCTTAGAAAACAGTTTGAAGATTGTCACCAAAATTTTAATAGTGGTTATTCCTGGGTAGTGGGATTGTGGATGAGCCGTATTTTTCTTCTTCTGCTCCCCTTTTCCAATCTACCTGCAATGAATGTGTGCTGCTCATAAAAAAAAAGGTAATTTCAAATAAAAAAAGATAACCAGTGCACCTTGATTTCATTAAAACAAACAAACAAACAAACAAACCAAAAAACAAAAACAGGCTGTGACAAGGACTACTTTTAAAGTGCAATGAAACCAAAAATGCAGTAGCCAAGATAAAATGCAAATTGGAAGCAGTAGGAAGCAGGTTTTCATTAAGGCAGAATAAAGTTTAGGTTTCTCACAAAGTAAAATCAAATTTAGGTTTCCATTAAGGTAAAATCAAGTTTAGGGACAAATTTGAAAAGGATTCCTGGAACAGAGAACAAAAAAAGCAACGAAAATGATGAGAAAACAACATAAAAAGTATTAAGAATGGAGAATTAATGAATGGGTGTTTCTAAAGAAAATGAAGAGAAAAGAGCCACGAGAAAGTAACAGAATATCATTCACCAGAGTTCCTGCTGTGGCGTAAAGGGAGTCAGGGGCATCTTGGGAGCGCTGGGATGCAGGTTCCATTCCTGGCTGGCTGTGGGTTAAGGATCTGGCATTGCTGCAGCTGCAGCTTAGGTCTTGTGCGCCTCAGATCTGATCCTTGGCCCAGGAACTCCATATGCCTTGGGGTGCCCCCCCCAAAAAAAAAGAAAAAAAAAGCATCTTTTCATTTAAAACCTTAAATAGGGACACAATACTTTTGGAGGCATGTACCCACTTTGCCCCCTTCGCGTGGTAAAGCAATAAAGCTCTTCTTTAAAAAACAAAACAAAATTCCCCAAAACACAAGTAAATAAACCACCTGAATTTTGAGAGATCAGGAAGACACATATATTCCAGGTAAAATTAACAAGGGATATACACCTTGGTTAGGTTTTAAAATTTCAAAGTAGTAATAAACAGTACAGCAGAACAACAACAAAAACCAAGAACAACAAAAGCGGGACAGAGGAATTAAGAATGAAAGCCAGGTAGAAAAAGAATAATAGGGCAAGAAAGAGAGATGATAAATCAGTTATACTTTTGGAGTTCCCATTGTGGCACATTGGAAACGAATCCGACTAGGAACCATGAAGTGGCAGGTTAGATCCCTGGCCTCACTTAGTTGGTTAAAGATCAGGCATTGCCATGAGCTATGAGGCAGGTTGCAGATGTGATTCGGATCCTGCATTGCTGTGGCTGTGGTGTAGGCCGGCGGCTGTAGCTCTGGTACAAGCCCTAGCCTGGGAACCTCCATATGCCTCAGGTGTGGCCCTAAAAAGCAAAAAAATAAATGAATAAATTATACTTCAATAACGTTAAAAATAAGAGAAAAAAGAGATGAAAGAAACTCCTGCAGTCCAAGTAGGAAAAATTATTCAAAAGAATAAAATCCAAAATGGACTCAGTCAGCAGACATCTGAGGACAGTGAGAAAAATGGCCATTTTCATAGAAATGGATTGTGACCAAGGAATTCTACATAAGACTGATCATCAGTCAAGAGGGAAGCAAAGATAGGAACAGTCTCAGAAAAGTTAGCCATTCAAAAATTTCCTGACAAAGTTGCTTGGAAACAGTTTCAAGATTAGTGAAGGTAGGGGTTCCCTGTTAAACCACCTCCCCAGTATTATTTTTGGCTGTGCTTGCAGCATGCAGAAATTCCCAGGCTAGGGATTGAACCTAAGCCACAACAGTGACAATGCTGAATCTTTTTTTTTTTTTTTTTCTTTTTGCCTTTTCTAGGGCCGCTCCAATGGCATATGGAGTTCCCAGGCTAGGGGTCTAATCGGAGCTGTAGCCGCCGGCCTACACCACAGCCACAGCAACTCGGGATCCAAGCCGCGTCTGGAACCTACACCACAGCTTATGGCAACACCGGATCCTTAACCCACTGAGCAAGGCCAGGGATCGAACCTGCAACCTCACGGTTCCCAGCCTGATTCGTTAACCACTGTGCCACGATGGGAACTCCTGAATCTTTTCTTTTTTTTTTTTTTTTTTGTCTTTTTGCTATTTCTTTGGGCCGCTCCCGAGGCATATGGAGGTTCCCAGGCTAGGGGTTGAATCGGAGCTGTAGCCACCAGCCTATGCCAGAGCCACAGCAACTCGGGATCCGAGCCGCGTCTGCAACCTACACCACAGCTCACGGCAACGCCGGATCATTAACCCACTGAGCAAGGGCAGGGACCGAACCTGCAACCTCATGGTGCCTAGTCGGATTCGTTAACCACTGCGCCACGACGGGAACTCCTGAATCTTTTTTTTGAGAAGAGAAAGGCTTATTGATGGGCCAAGCAGAATAGTGGCTCATGCTCAAATAACCTGAACTCCCTCCCCAGTAATTCTTTTACTAGGAATCCCCTCCTTTCCCACCTGCTGCTTCTCTCACAGAATTGTGATCTTGCAAAACAAAACAAAATGTGTGCGTGTGGGGGGTGGTGGAGCGTACACTGAAATGTCTTTTGTTCCCTTTTCATTGTGCTCTTCTAGATTCAAGGTGAGTGAATTTCAGAACCATCTGCTTTACCTATTTTAACTTAAAATTATCCAAACAATTTCTGCGAACAGAATACCCAGTTTTTGCAGATGAGGGCTCAGAGGCACAGAAAAACTCGACATGTACAAGATGCCAGAGCTGGCAAGCAGGGAGCTGACGTGTGGACCTCGGCAGTCCTCTTAGTCACCTTCCTTTGGTGACAACAGTGTTTTTCTTTCTTTCTTTTTTTTTTTTTTTTTTTTTTTGCTTTTTAGGGCCGCACCCGTGGCACATGGAGGTTCCCAGGCGAGGGGTCTAATCAGAGCTGTAGCTGTCAGCCTACACCACAGCCACAGCAACGTGGGATCCGGCCCGATCTTCGATCTACACAGCTCATGGCAACGCTGCATCCTTAACCCACTGAGCGAGGCCAAGGATCAAACCCGAAACCTCATGATTCCTAGTCGGATTTGTTAACCACTGGGCCACAATGGGAACTCTAAGAACAGTGTTTTTCAAAGCTTATTCAATAGTCTCACCAACTGACCTGACAGAGCTGTCTCTGCTACAAGTGAGGCAGAGCTATGCACACTTGAGAACACTGACTATATTTGCAAGCTGCAGCATTTTTTCATCTTTAAAATACACCTTTCTCCTATTTGATAAGGTGTTGACAGGCTGCTCCTAGTGTTCCAATTAATCACATGGTATTATGTCAGACTTCTTAGTTTCTTTAGAGCTAAAGGAGGTTTAATGTATAACTACCAAATAAACACATTATTTACCATCTTTTCTAAAAAGACGCACACTTATGTCAAATCACCTGTTACAGCCGATGTTAAGAGCAATATAATCACTAATAATTCTTATTACCACCTACAGTATTTATGAGAAACAAAGGAGAATTGTCTTTGTCATCTATTATTTGGAATGTTCAGACAGTGTTCACCAAAATTGATTTCTCGCTATGCATGTTAACATTAACTATGACACATTCTTAGGATGCCTGGAATTCACAAGGAAGTTAGGGTTCAAGGAATTCAGAATTTTTTCTTTCTTTCTTTCTTTTTTTAAGCAGCTCCGTGGCAGCATATGGCGTTCCCAGGCCAGGAATCAGATCCGAGCCGCAGTTGCAACCTAAGCCAAACTGGCAACACTGGATTCTTAACCCACTGTGCCAGGCTGGGGATCAAACTTGTGTCCCAGCACTCCCAAGATGTTGCTGATCCTGCTGTACCACAGGGGAAACTCCAGAATTCAGAATTTTTGACCTGATACCGTATTAAAAAACAACATCTTTCTCAAGAAATTAGTATAACTCTAGGAGTTCCTGTTGTGGCACAGTGGTTAATGAATCTGACCAGGAACCATGACGTTGTAGGTTTGATCCCTGGCCTCACTCAGTGGGTTAAGGATCCAGCGTTGCTGTGGTCACAGATGCAGCTTGGATCCCTATGGTTCTGGCGTAGGCCGGTGACTGCAGCTCTGATTAGACCCCTAGCCTGGGAACCTCCATATGCCACGGGTGTGGCCCTAAAAAAGGCAAAAAGACAAAAAAAAAAAAAAAAAAAAAAGAAAGAAATTAGTATAATTCTAAATGTCATGATTTTAGTATACAGATATGTGACTGGTCAACTATCTTTCATAAGTTAAAATATGATTCTCTCAGACAAGAAAATTTTCACAATATTTAGGACATTGTTAAAAACAGAAAGAAGCAAATTTCTCCAGGACCTGGCGGCCAACATCTCTTGCTCTAGACATTGAAAGTGTGTCAAGCTGAATACTATCTGTCAGGTGCCAAGCAGCAGAGCCTGGGTAAAATGTCACGTGGTTATTTTCTGCTCTCTCCTAGTTTTCTCCCATGTTTGTGTAAGTTAACTCAGTGGCTGCAAGTGGGGCTCCTAGCATCACACTGTCCCATCTTTCTAATGCAGTGTCCCAGGGAGGGTATTTAACATTTGCCCTAACTCAACTTTTAAAAAAACAGTTGGAGTTCGCATCATGGCTCAGCAGTTAACGAACCCGACTGGCATCCATGAGGATGTGGGTTCGATCCCTGGTCCTGCTCAGTGGGTTAAGGATCCGGCGTGTGGCTCTGGTGTAGGCCAGAAGCTGTAGCTCCACCTCGACCCCTAGCCAAAAGATAAAATAAACAAAAATAAAAAAAGAGCTAATGAAATAAAGATTTTCCTTCACTTAATACTCTTTGCAGTCACTGTCCAATATAGTCTTTTCTGTACCTTTAAACCGCTAGGATGCCAAGGAAAACTTTCTCTAAGTTTCATGGTAAAAGGTATTGGGGGAGTTCTCTTGTGGCAGCAGGTTAAGGATCTGGCGTTGTCACTGCAGTGGCCCAGGTTACTGCTGTGGTGCGGGTTCAATCCCTGGCTTGGGAGCTTCCAATGCCACAGGCACAGCCCCTAAAAAAGGTATTAGGTGACAAATGCCTATGGCATATTAGAAACTGATTTAGACATGCCTGAAATACGAGTCAA
Organism: Sus scrofa; assembly: GCF_054392235.1. Classification (NCBI taxonomy): domain Eukaryota; kingdom Metazoa; phylum Chordata; class Mammalia; order Artiodactyla; family Suidae; genus Sus; species Sus scrofa. The sequence continues at coordinate 8,952,941 of NC_139383.1, forward strand.
TAACATTTTGGTACAACAGAAAATCCTAAAGAAGTGTATTTTATTCAATAATTTTTTTTTTTTTTTTTTTGTCTTTTGTTGTTGTTGTTGTTGTTGCTATTTCTTGGGCCGCTCCCGCGGCATATGGAGGTTCCCAGGCTAGGGGTTGAATCGGAGCTGTAGCCACCGGCCTACGCCAGAGCCACAGCAACATGGGATCCGAGCCGCGTCTGCAACCTACACCACAGCTCACGGCAACGCCGGATCCTTAACCCACTGAGCAAGGGCAGGGACCGAACCCGAAACCTCATGGTTCCTAGTCGGATTCGTTAACCACTGCGCCACGACGGGAACTCCTATTCAATAAGTTTCAGCACTAGCTGTACCAATAACTCAACAAAATTGTTTGCATTGTTATGTGAAAATCAAAATTGTGTGGTTTGAGTTACATGGGGGAGAATCATGATAAATATATATGACCATGGAAAGTTCCAGCTTCAGGAAGGCATGTTTAAGTGGGTAAGTACACAGATGCTCTGAATAAACATCCCATAAGGAGGCAGGTAAGGTGGGTTTGATGAGAGTCTACATAACATCACGAAAGTTCCCTTTTCTCTTGGAAAATTCCCACCACAGAAACCCATCCTGGTAACACCAGCTTCAGGAAGGGAAGCAAAGGCCCTGTCAGTGTCACTGTTTCTGCCTTAGTCAACCACAGGACTGTGTGCAATGTGTCTTAATCTGATCATGTCACTGTCCCCAAGACCGACTCTGCTTCTGTTTCTACCTTTCTTTGTAGATAAGTTTCAACAGGGATTCTTATAGGTAGTAAGGCCCAAGTAAAACTGATTTCCTAATGAGAGCACTTGCCTTGATGGGAAAATGTGACCAACGAAGTCTGAACACGGAAAGACTAAATTGCAAAGCAGCATGTACTTTTCATTTTGGTTGTTTCTAACCCTTCGTGCTTTTAAAAAACTGTATTTTCAGGAAAATGTAAACTGCAGTTTACATTAATGTTCCGTGGCTTTTTTCTACATCTTCTTTACCAGTAGAGCTGGCTGGTATGAAGGCATTATTTCTAAGGCATACATTTACCAAAGTTCCCACCTTGGCATATTTGTCCAAACAGTCTATTTGTGAAGTTTCCAGTTAAACCACACCCACTCTAAAAACCCCTCAATTACTAATAGGGACAAAGAAAATAAATATCTCGGTTAGACTGGTGATTTAAATGCATATTCCATTATATTCTTAATGTATTAAATTGGCATTAAAAAGGTAAGAAAACCAATTACATTTATAGTATAATAAAGGATAATAAAAACCAAATTGCAGCCAGCTGTTACAGCTTTTTTTTTTTTTTTTTAATTTAAATTTTAGGATCTATGTACCGAAAAAAAACAGAAGAAAGTCAGTTCAGGGGCTTTTTTTATGAACAAATGATACCACAGTCTTGCCTGTCACATGCTTCCAAGCAATTCTGTAAATCTAACCAGTTACATAAGCTATTGAACGGTGAGACTCTGTCACATTCGTTACTTTTAATTCCTAAGTGGTCAATATCTACTATTTTCACTTCTGGGTAAGAGAAAAGGCATTTTGGTCCATCAGTTCACCTACTCGCTCCTGGAGGACATTAACCAACTCTGCTATTACGAAGACGTGCGTGTCATCTATGTCCTGAATGATGAACTTCTTCCCTAGGGCATTGGACTCATCCAAGTACAGCAGAAACTGCTTCATGGCTGGGTCACTGGAGAGACAAACACAGGATGATGAGACACTTCACTGTCAAATTATACCACAGACCTGGACGATGAGTTTTGAGCATGTAGAATTTTTAGGATAATTTAAAAAGCTCTGGGAGTTCCCGTTGTGGCTCAGCAGAAAACGAATCTGACAAGGAACCATGAGGCTGCAGGTTCAATCCCTGGCCTCAATCAGTGGGTTGAGGATCTGGTGTTGCCATGAGCTGTGGTGTAGGTCGCAGATGTGGCTCGGATTCAGCGTTGCTGTGGCTGTGGCATAGGCCAGTGGCTATAGCTCCGATTCGACCCCTAGCCTGGGAACCTCCAGAGGCTATGGATGTGACCCTAGAAAAGACAAAGACAAAAAAACAAAAAACAAAAAACAAAAAAAAAACAAACCAAAAAACAAAAACAAACAAAAAGTTATAATCTGTTACCCAATCCCTCTCTCCCTCTTTGCCTCAAGTGCTAATGATTAATAGACACAGCTTCATTTAAGAGAAAGAGGCCAGTGATGAGATTTTAAAAGAATAATTTGTCGCTGACAAGTAATGTTCAAAGCTTCATAGCTAACAGGGACTTGAAGCACAGCCCCCTTAACTGATTTTTAACAATGAACTTCCTTGTCCATGGCTATTACACTTGGGAAGCCAATGGTTTTCACTAACTTGCCAATGACTAATTTATAAAACCAGAGAAATAGTCACTCTGATAAAGCAGGGTGTATAGCAAAGGTTAGATCTGGGTTCAAGCCCAGATTTATCATTTACTTGTGTGACCTTAATACATACTTAACTTCCTAAAGCCTCAAAGTGAGCCTACAAAACAGAACTGCTATATAAATTAAAGGAGAGAAAAAGCCAAAAGTAGTGTTTGGGAGTTCCCGTCGTGGCACAGCAGAAACGAACCATGAGGTTGTGGGTTTGATCCCTGGCCTCGATTAGTGGGTTGAGGATCTGGTGTTGCTGTGAGCTGTGGGGTAGGTCGAAGATGTGGCTCGGACCCCATGTTGCTGTGGCTGTGGCACAGGCCGGCAGCTGTAGATCCACTTGGACCCCTAGCCTGGGAATTTCCACATGCCACGGGAGCGGCCCTTTAAACAAAAAAGTAAAAATAGTGTTTGGCTTATAGCACATATTCAAGTTTTCTTCTCCTTCCCTAAAATTCTGCACCTCATAGGCCTCAATTATAATTTAAAATCTTTAAAGGAAACTCTAACCAAATCTCCTTGAGAATACTGAGCTCAAAAAGAGACCTAAATTCAATTATTTTTATTTGTGGCTTTTAGTTTGGAATGAATAGGACAGTCATAAAGGCAAGAGGGACAAAATTTCCCAGATTTACAGAAATGTGTCTCTTTTATAAAAACCCTGAATCACAAGAAATGATATCCTTTAGACTTAATATGTAATAATGTGTTTAGCAAAAGATTAATATAAAACTTTCAAGTTGCTTGTAGATTTTTTTTTTTTAATTCTTAGAGAAAACAATCTTACACAATCTTGGTTTCCTGAGGGACATCAATGTCAATTACAAAGATATCATTTTTTCTTTTCTTTTCAGGGCTGCACCTGTGGCATATGGAAGTTGCGTGGCTAAGGTCTGAATCGGAGCTGCAGCTGCCAGCCTATACCGCAGCCACAGCAACTCAGGCTCTGAGCCCCATGTCTGGCTACACTGTAGCTTGTGGCAAAGTCAGATCTTTAACACTGATCAAGGCCAGGGATAGAACCTGCATCCTCATGGATACTATGTTGGGTTCTTAATCCACTGAGCCACAACAGGAACTCCAACAAATTTTTGTTGCTATTGTTGCTTTTGGGTGCACCCATGGCATGTGGGAGTTCCCTGGCCAGGAATCAAACTTGCACCAAAGCTGCAGCATTGCCAGATCCTCAATCCACTGTGCCACATGGGAACTTCCACAAAGTCAACAACTTAATTCAAGAGCGGTCAGTGTAATTTACTGAAAACATAGATATATTTTCTTTTTTTGTTGTTGTTGCTTTTTTAGGGTTGCACTTACTGCATATGGAGGTTCCCAGGCTAGAGGTTGAATCGGAGCTGTAGCCACTGGCCTACACAACAGCTGCAACAACACCAGATCCAAGCCTCACCTGTGACTCTCACCACAGCTCACAGCAATGCTGGATCCTTAACCCACTGAGCGAGTCCAGGGATCAAACCCACAACCTTGTGGTTCCTAGTCAGATTCATTTCCCGCTGCACCATGAACTCCTACTGTATTGTGTTTCTTTCAAGTACAGTTTATAAGTGAAGCTAACAAAGTATTTATTTCAATCACTAAAAGAGTATGGTTCATGGTATATAGGCTTTTAATAAAGTCAAACTTTCCTGAAAAAATGACAGTCTTAATTACTTTCAACAATTTACTATTAAAATAATTTTATTAACAATTTAGGAGTTCCAAAAAAAAAAAAAAAAAGAGTTCCTGTTGTGGCGCAGTGGTTAACGAACCTGACTAGGAACCATGAGGTTGCAGGTTCGATCCCTGGCCTTGCTCAGTGGGTTAAGGATCTGGTGTTGCCATGATCTGTGGTGTAGGTTGCAGACGAGGCTCGGATCCCAAGTTGCTCTGGCTCTGGTGTAGTCCGGCGGCTAAAGCTCCAATTCGACCCTTGGCCTGGGAACCTCCATGTGCCGCGGGAGTGGCCCTGCAAAAGGCAAAAAGACAAACAAACAAAAAAACAATTTAGGAGGTTCCACCACGGCTCAGCGGTAACAAACCCAACTAGTGTCTACGAGGATGAGGGTTTGATCCCTGGCCTTGTTCAGTGGGTTAAGGATTGGTGTTGCCTCGAGCTGTGGTGTAGGTCGAAGACTCGGCTCCGATCTGGAGTTGCCATGGCTGTGGTGCAGGTCGGTGGCTACAGCTCCAATTTGACTCCTAGCCTGCAAACTTCCATATGCTAGGGGTGTAGCCCTAAAAAACAAACAAACAAACAACAGTTTAATATGCTGTAAAATGATGTATAATAAAGGTCAGCTCATGTGAGAAATGACAGGTCTTAAACTTAGTTTCTAGTATGTTTGTTATCTTGGGTTCAGAATACTTAGGTTACACTTATCCACTGAAGTATGGCAAAATTCAGTTAAATTCTATAGCTGCAGTATTAAAATGACCGTGCTAATGTGGGAAACTGATTAGTTCAGAAGCAATAAATCTGCTATTTATCTCTCATGTGGTGACTGTGGTGCCCACTTCACCCAAGGCCCTCAACCTTTTCTATAAAATCTTAACACTTTCTACAAAAATCACATGCTTAGAGATTTCTTAGAAAGACATATTTTATGTGCCAGAATAAACAGTATTTTTTGTTAACCCTTTAAAATAAAATTCGGGTCTAAATAGAACAATGAGGACAAATAAGGACATCACAGAAACTGCTACACAAACATGATACGTCATCTTGTCACTGTGTGTGTAGTACATTCACATTCACAGATGACTCTGATTTTCTCCAGTAATGGGCTGCTATGAAAAGGCATTAGGGTTAAGCGGTTACCAAGACTTTTATCTGCAGAAATTTTCTAAATGAAATAAATTTACATACTTTCAATTAGTTGTTTAAAAGTCAAACAACTGAAACTTGACTCACATTCCTGCTTTTAACCAGCACATCAGTGCTTTCAAAGTTTTTGCCATTTACATACTACCCTTGCCAATTTACCCATCTCTTAGAACACCTGTATTACATAATACTTAATACTTTTCTCTAAACTTCCTTTAAATCAACTAACATTTAAGCTTAACTTCACGTGGTACAAAGTCACCATTCATCCTGATAAGTCAGTTTTATTTTTTCTCAATTTTCTCAGATAAATTAAACAGGTCATATAAAAAGTATCTTTGTGTTCTATCTCCCCTCCACCCCCAAGTTGTGTTTTTTCCCCAGTCATCTTAAACACCAAGAGTATTCCCTACACCTGGGGAAATAACTGCTAAACGACACATGGGAGGAGAACTTAAAAAAAGGGTGAGGCAATGAAGCAATTCTAATACTAACTGCCTCAAAGCCGTCAATTTGAGATTGAAGTAGTATCTTCAGACAGTGGCGTGTCCACAGGGCAGGATTCCCAGACGAGACAGAACTGTTTTGGTGGGGCAAACAAGTGCAGCCTAAGCAAGACTGGCCCAGCGGTTCAGGTTTTCAGACCGGGGATCATTTACATTAGCTTTAAGGAGCTCCACTCTGTTGTTTCCGGTTTCCCCTTTGGAATGTTCGCTTGGTTTAAGAAACCTCCAAATGGCTCTTGTTTTTCTTTCACTTTTTCAAAGACCAAAGTTTGTGATGGTCAAGACGTAGGCAGACCCTAAACGGCCAGTCTATCCCTGATGATCTGAGGAAAATGCAAGCACTGTTCATCTAAAGAGGGTTAATTTAACAAATATGATGCTTCTGACCAAAGCCTGTTGGAAATCATGCCTATTACATCAATTCAACAGAGACACTAAAATCCCGCACCATGAAGAAAATTCGGTTTTAGCAACAAAACCTGTCTCGCTTGCTTTTTGTCTTTTTAGGGCCGCATCCAAAGCATATGGAGGTTCCCAGGCTAGGGGTCCAATAGGAGCTGCAGTTGCTGGCCTACACCACAGCCACAGCAACACGGAATTCAAGCCTTGTCTTCCACCTACACCACAGCTCCCGGCAACGCTGGACCCTTAATCCACGGAGCGAGGCCAGGGATCGAACCCGAAACCTCATGGTTCCTAGTCGAGTTCGTTAACTGCTGAGCCATGAGGGGAACTCCTCCCTTGCTTTTAAGAAAAATGAAGTTGAGAAAGCTGCAAGACTAAACTCATTCAGATCTTACCAAAAAAAAAAAAAAAAAAAAAAAAAAAAAGATTTTCGAAGAGGTACACAAGTAAATCAAGATTCAAAGTGCAGATCTAAAACTCATTAAGTATCAACACTACTAACCATTCTATAAGCACTCCTTTCAAGACGTTGACCATCTTTTCCCAGTCAGAAGGTGCAGATAACCTTTAAAATCCTAATAAAAGGGTAAGGAGACAAAATACAAAAGCATCAACTTCAATATCCTCTTGTGATTTACTTCTGAAATGGGTCAAAAAATTAAATGCCAAGTCTAAACATCTGTCGATGAAAGACATAGCGCTAACACTAGGAAAATTGTTAAATGTTAAAATGAGTCTATTTGGAATATCAACAATGCATAAATCTTACTTGCAAACAAAATCTACCTGCTGTCAATTCTAAGGAAAACAACAGGGCCTAGACAGTGTGCTCAAGCCAGGTTTAAAACAAGTCCATTAGTTAAGATTTCTTTTCCCACCCAGGAGTATGATAAAAAGTAAAATCCTTGGAGACAAGAATTAGAGAAAGTTAGCTCTGAAAGGGGCCTTAAAAATTATATAGTGGGAGTTCCTGCAGTAGCACAGCGGAAACGAATCCGACTGTACCCATGAGGACTCGGGGTTCCATCCCTGGTCTTGCTCAGAGGGTCGGGGATCCGGCGTTGTCATAAGCTGCGGTGTAGGTCGTAGAAACGTCTTGGATCCCGAGTTGTTATAGGCCAGCAGTTGTAGCTCCAATTCGACCCCTAGCCTGGGAACCTCCATAAGCCGCGAGTGCGGCCCTAAAAAGCGGAAAAGAAAAAAACAAAACAAACATATATATATATATAGATAGATAGATAGATAGAGAGATAGATAGAGAGAGAGAGAGAGTCTAACTATCTCCTTTTACAGATGAGATGAAGTGAGGAAGAGATTAAACAGAAGCTCCCTGAAAAATAAAAAAAGCACAATTCATGTCTCCAGATCTTGTATTTCTTTGCCAAATAAAATACGTCCCCCGGTGACGCGCGCTTGAAGGAAAGGAACTCACTGAGCGCACGCCAAATTAACCCTGAATCTTGTACACTCGGGCGCAAGGCAATGCCCCCACAAAGTAAATCCACGATTCGATTCCTGCGTGGCAGCCGCCTTGCCTCGTCAGGTACGGCCCAGAAAGGGGGGATTCCGCCCTGCACCCCAATACATGAAGGACAGGCTTCTGGGACTTCCCCTCCTCCTCTTTTTCTTCAAGACCCCTAGATCTTCCACGCACCCTACTCTCCTTCCTCGCTCAAAGCGCCAACACCATCACGTACCTTTCATCCAAGGATTCAGCAGCGCCTCGGCGTCGCCTACAGAGTGCGCCTGCGCCGCTTACGTCATCGCGACCGCGACGCTCTGTTGGGTGGAGCGCGCCGGCAGGAGGCGGGGCTCGGACTGGGCCGAGGGGGCGGGGCTGGGGGCAGTGAGGGCGGGGTCACGTGCCGCCCGCCGCGGGTCGGGGGCGCGGAGTGGGAACTGTACGGACCTGTACGCTGCCCGCCGACCGAGTCCGAGGTGAGCGGCTAGAGGCGGGTGAGTCCGCCTGCCTGCAGGTAGGAAGGGAAGGCCGCGCTGGTGGAGGCAGGCGAGGTCCTGGGCGAAGCCGGCAAGGCGGGGAGTAGGGAGGGCGGCGACAGGGCGCGGCTGGTGCGCCCCCGCGAGGACGCGCGCCCCTGCCTGACGCGCTGACCGACCGCTGGGCGTCAGGTGAGGGCCTCTCTCGCGGCCTCCCAGGTTCTCTTTCCTGGTTCTCCCCCTTCTCTGGTTCCTCTCCGAGGCCCAGAGAGCACCTGCGGGTAGTGTCAGCCCGGGCGCGGGGGTCACAGAAAGATGCAGTGAGGCAGCAGTTTCCTCGTCCGCATCGGAACGTTTCAGACCGCAGCTTCCTAGCTGTGACCAGAGAGGTTGTCTAGATTGAATGCTGATAGGTCTCCACGCCCTGTAACTGTCGTTTTAAAGGGAAAGACCCAGAGCGTTCTAAAATGACTGCCTTCCCCAAATTCGGATCTGTAGTCTCATAGAGCTCTCTAATTGTTTTTACCAGAGAGGAAATGAGGTTCTTGCTTTCTGTTTCTTAGATGAAATTGTACTTCTCCCATTGTGTGTTCATGTGGTTTACCAACCAGACTCTTATTTTCCCTTTTTCTGTCCTTCAAATCTTTCCCCTCCAGTTGGGGCCCATATTGCTGCGCATGCTCGTTTTCTTTTTCTTTAATATGCCCCAGGTGTAGTTCTTCTTAAGTATATTTTCTTTCTTTTTTCTTCTCGAGTGCATTCTCTTTCAAGACTGTCTCATCACATCGAACCTCCATTCTTGAGCTCCAGGTGCTGGCCTGCGTGTCAGTTGCCTGCATGTCAATGACCTGTGAGAACCCCAAACTCCACCTCTCAAACTGAACTAGTTCTCATTTCACTCTAACTTCAAAACCTGCTTTTCTTCCTATGTTTTTCCAAATCATCTAGATTTAAAATCCCATTTATTTATTCAGCAAACAATATGTGCCAGACCCTGTTCTAGACCCTGGGGATACAATGGTGAACAAGCAACTAATTATAGTGGGGGAGAGGGACCCTAAAATCAGTTAATAAGAAGGTTAACTGATGTGACGTTAGAAAAATGCCTGGAAGGGCTTCTTTGGTTAGGAGGTCATCAGAAATGGCCTTCTGTTCAAGCAGATTTCTTTTTTTCCTTATTATTATTGCCATTTTGTAGATGAGGAAAATGAGGCACAGAGAAGTTAATTAGCTCATAATCATAGTCTAGTTGTGTTTAAAAATGTACCCGGGGTTTTGTTTTAATCATTTATGGCAATGTGGTAGACAGAACTGCCTTGAAAGAAGAGTTTAGTATTGTTTTCAAGGGCAGGGGGCGTGCCATGCTTCACAGGAAGCCTGAGGGTTGCTCAGGTAGTGGAAGGGGTGAGGAGAAACTGTGGGCCAGAGCCTTTGTTAGGGTTCTCCTGGGAAGGAGCAGATAAGACAGGGTGGGCAAACTGAACAAGTTTAAGGTTGGATAGATTGATTTTAGCAGCCTCTGGGCTGTAGGGAAGGCCCCTAGTTATCTGATACCTGGTCCTGGGTTGATTTAGGACTGGGGGAATATGGACTTGCTAAATCATAGATAAAGGAGGTGTTTGGAAGTAAGGACTAAGGATTGTTTGGTTTGTATATGAATGGTGTATTCAGAAGCAGGTTGTTTGCAATTTCTAGAAATTAACGAAGCCTGGAAGGGACAGTCACCTTCTGGGTCCCCAAGGCTCCAAGATGTCAAAGCATCATAAAAGACACAGTTAATACAGATTGTTGGTTGACATGGACTTAAAACTAGCCTGAGTAGTTCTACAGAGAACATTCTTAACCTCTTTTTACTTTGCTTACAAAGAAACAAAAAGACTTACAGCAGATTTCTCATGAGCACAATAAATATCAGATGAAATGTTAGTAGAAGTATCATTAACATGCTTAAGGAGACCTCCTATTAATTTAGAATTCTTTTTTTTTTTTTTTTTTGGCTTTTTGGCTTTTTGTTTGCCATTTCTTGGGCCGCTCCCACGGCATATGGAGGTTCCCAGGCTAGGGGTCCATTCGGAGCTGTAGCCTCCGTTCTACACCAGAGCCACAGCAACGTGAGATCCAAGCCGTGTCTGCAACCTACACCACAGCTCACGGCAACGCTGGATCCTTAATCCACTAAGCAAGGCCAGGGATCAAACCCGAAACCTCATGGTTCCTAGTCGGATTCGTTAACCACTGAGCCACAACGGGAACTCCTAGAATTCTTTTTTTTTCTTTAATGATTTTTAGAATTCTTTAAAAATTTTTAATTTAGAATTCCAAACCTACCTGTGTTATGAAAGATTGAAGTATTAACATTTTATTTTATTTTGCTATTGCGATGTAGAAGATTTACAGTATTAGCCTCAGGTGTACAACATTGATTCATAAGTTTTATAGGTTATACTCCATTAACACTTATAAAATGTTGGCTGTTCGCTGTGCTGTGCAATATATCCTTGTAGCTTATGTATTTTATGCAGAGTAGTTTGTACCTCTTAATCCTCTACCCCTATTTTTTCCCTCCCCCCTGCCTTTTACCCACTGGTAACCACTAGTTTGTTTTCTCAGAGTCTGCTTCTTTTTTTGATATATTCACTAGTTTGTTTTATTTTTTAGGTTCCACATATAAGTGATATCATAGAGTAATTGTCTTTCTCTAACTTTTCACTAAGCATAATAACCTCCAAGTACATCCATGTTATTGAAAATTGCAAATTTTTCATTTTTTAAGGCTGAGGAGTAGTCCATTTTTTGGTATGCATATATATATCTGACAGTTTGTGTGTGTGTATATTTATATATATTTATGAATAAATAAATATACATATATCACATCTTCTTTATCCATTCATCTGTTGATAGACACTTAGCTGTTGTAAATAATGCTTCTGTGAACATTGGGGTGCATGTATCTTTTCAAATTCATGTTTTTGTTTTCTTCGTATATATACCCAGGAATGGAATTCCCGAATCATATGGTAGTTGTATTTTTTAGTTTTTTGAGGACCCTCCATACTGTTTTCCGCAGTGGCTACACCAATTTACATCCCCATAGTGTTCCATTTTCTCTCTAAGATTTGTTATTTTTAGTCTTTTTAATCTGTTACACTAATAACAAACTATCAGAAAGAAATTAAGGAAATAATCCCATTTACAATTGCATCAAAAAGAATAAAATGCCTAGGAATAAACTTACCTAAGAATGTAAAAGACCTGCACTCTTAAATCTCTAAGACAGTGAAAGAAATCAAAGATGACACAGATATAAAGATGTACCATATTCTTGGATTGGAAGAATCAATACTGTCAAAATGAGTGTACTACCCAAGGCAGTCACAGATTCAATGCCATCTCTATCAAATTATCAATGGCATTTTCCACACTGCAGCTCACGGCAACACCAGATCCTTAACCCACTGAGCGAGGCCAAGGATTGAACCTGCAACCTCATGGTTCCTGGTAGGATTCGTTAACCACTGTGCCACGACTATGGAACTCCTCTGTGTGATTGTCCGTTACGTTTTTTATCTGTTTCTTGCTCTGTGCATCCCTTTTTCTCCCAAGTTCTTTGATCATCTTACAACCATCATCCTGAAGTCTTTCTTATATAAATTGCCTATTTTTATCTCTCTTATTTCTTCTCTTGGGGTTTTATTGTGGTCCTTCATTTGGAACATATTCTTCTGCCATCTTTTTTTTTCCTCTAATTTTCTGTTTTTATTTCTGTGTAACTTGGTTATGTTTCCCAACCTTGGAGAGGTGGCTTTTTTGTATGAGATGTCCTGTATGTCCCAGCAGTGCAATCCTGTCTTGCCATCAGTGCTGTATGCTCTAGAGGTGTCCCACATGTGGGCTTCATGAGTCCTTCTGTTGTGGTGAGCTGACTACTGCGGCTGGTCTGGTAGGCTTGATTGGGCCCTATTCCAGTTGTTTGCCAGGCCCTGCCTTGTGTGGGAGGCTGCCTGCCATGGGTTGGTAGGGCCAGGTCATGAGGCATTTGGGTGTAGAACTCCAGGGAACTCCAGGGGTGGTGTTGGCTCACTAGTGGGCACATTTGGGATCTGGGAGACCTTGGGGCTGGTGCCTGCCCACTGGCGGGTGATACCAGTTCCTGAACCTCATGGTGACCCTCTGATGGGCAGAGCTGGGTTCTGGTATCTGACTCCAGAACCCAGGGGTCCCAGAGGTGGCGCTGGACTGCTAATGAGTGGGGTCCTGACACCCCTGGCCATGGAGTCTAGGTTGTCCCAAAGTTTGTGTTAACCTGTTAGTGGGTGGGACCAGGACCCAGCCAATCCCAGGACAGGTGCTGAATTGCTGGTGGTGGGGCTGGGTCCATAGGCTGTGGGGCTGCAGTTGTCCCATGGGTGCTCTCCACCTATGGGTGGGTGAGGCTGGTCCCTAGGCTAGTGAAGGCTTTATGGTGGGCAGGGCCAGGAATTCTGGGGCTGATGCCTGCCATTGGTGGGTGGAACTGGGTTCTGGGGTGTCTGGCTGCAGGGCCCTGGGTCTAGTGCCTGCACACTGGTGTGTGCAGCCAGATCCTGGGCCCTTAGTGGGCAGGGCTGTAGCCAGGTGTGACTGTGTGCTCAGGAGTCTATCTGCTGGTGGGCAGGGCTGTGTTCCCACCCAGTTTGTTTCTTGGCCCGAGGGTTACCATTTCTGGTGCCTGAGGTTGATCAGCTAGAGGGAGGATTCCAAATGGTGCTTTGCCAGCACCAGTATCCACGTGGTAGAATAAGCTCCCCCAAATGGCTGCAGCCAGTGTCTAACCCCCCAGGGTGGGCTGGAGTTGCTTCCTGCCTCCCTGGAGATTCTCCAAGGTCAGCAGATAGGTCTGACCCAGGTTTGTTTCAAATTCCTGCTTCTGCCTTGGGTCTTAGAGCATGTGAGATTTTTTTATACACCCTATAAGAGTGTGTTACCTAACCAAACTGAGCTCTATTTGTTACAAATCCTCAGTCCTTTTGTCTCCCAAAGGCAAGAGATGAAATGAGAGACAGAGCAGTTTTTTTTTTTTTTTTTGCTTTTTTTAGGCCCACACCCCCAGCATATGGAGGATCCCAGGCCAGGGGTTGAGTCCAAGTTATAGCTGCTGCCCTACGCCACAGCCACAGCAACACCAGATCCAAGCCGCATCTGCAGCCTACACCACAGGTCACAGCAACGCCAGATTCTTAACCCTCTGAGCTAGGCCAGGGATTGAACCCTGAAACCTCATGGTTCCTAGTCGGCTTCGTTAACCACTGAGCCACGACGGGAACTCCTCCCAGAGCAGTTTTAAGCAGCAAAAATTTCATTAAGTGAAGCGAGCTAAAAGTACACTCCCAAAGAGGAGAGAAGAGAGCAGGCTGTCTGGCTGGAAACCAGAAGCAGCCACACAATGAGCGTAGAGCTAGTTTTTCGGACTAGTGGAAAGTTCCTCCTTGTGTCATTTGATTGACAAGGTGATTGACAACTTTAGATTATATAACTTTTCTCCTTGTGCACAGGCCCTTACCCCTAAACATCCAGGTGAAACTGAGGGGGTGGGGGACAAAAACCACAATGCTAGTTTATTATAAATATGGCATAATGAACCCCGGTTGTTTTGGGTTCCCTCTTAGGTCTTGGCGTGCCTGTGCAGTTTGGACAGCCCAGCTGTGTTTCGGACCTTCTACTTGGGCCTGATAAGGCCGGCCCTTAACCACAAAAGAGAGGGTCTCTGGGTCTGCTCTGGTCAGTGTCAAGGGGTGGGAGAAGGGGAAAATGACTTTGTCCAGAATGGGGTGGGACCTGCTCATGTCTGCCTTGCTGCCTAACGTGTTCACCCATGCACAGCAAAGCCAGTCTACTGATCCCGGGTTGTGCTGAAGGAAAGTACAGTGTTTTTTGCAACCTACTAAGCAAGGAGTCCAGGTGGATGATGCTCGGAAGACCCCAACTCTGCGATGTCTTTCAGGAAGGGGTTTCAAAGGCAAGGTGAGGAAGAGGCTTATGGGGAATGTGATCAGCTGGCGCACAGTTTTCTGTTTTGTGGGTGGTGAGGTAACCGAGTGAGGCCACAGGGCTTAATATTATCAACCTTCAACCGCCAGGAGCAAGCCCTCTTTGCTCTCGGTCATCACGAGATGGAAACCTGTTTAGGCTCTGGCTTCTTCGAAACAGCCTGAGGGATGTGCCTTAGACTTTATCTTTGAGATAGAACTGGGAGTCCTTGAGGTCAATTTATTGCTTAAGTTAAGGTTATTTCTCTGCCTAACCTGTCTTTGTTTCTGTATTTCTTAGCTTTTCCCATCAACTGCTAGGGCTAGTTTCTTTCTCTCTTTACTTGTGGAGGATCTAGGAGGATGCAGTATATTCTTTTTTTTTTTATTTTTTTTTATTTTCCCACTGTACAGCAAGGGGGTCAGGTTATCCTTACATGTATACATTACAATTATACTTTTCCCCCCACCCTTTCTTCTGTTGCAACATGAGTATCTAGACATAGTTCTCAATGCTATTCAGCAGGATCTCCTTGTAAATCTATTCTAAGTTGTGTCCGATAAGCCCAAGCTCCGGATCCCTCCCACTCCCGGGATGCAGTATATTCTAATCACCAGTAAGCGGGGGACACACTAGGCCTTCTGTCATCAGGAAGGCCTCTTCATAAGTCTGCTCCGCTTCCATCCCCCCCTTTTTTTGTAATTCTCCTCAATCCTGAGGGGAATCGAGGTGATGAGTGCTCTGGCTACTTCTTGCTCAATGGGGGTGACATTTAAAAGGGGGGGAGGATTTGAAGAGAGAAATTTTTGAGCCTTTATTTCAAAGAACACTGTGTCCCACATGGCATTTTCTAATTACTGCAAAACAAATAGAGAAGCCTTTTCTTTCTCTTTCTTGCTTGTTGTCTCCTTCCCTTACAATAATACTTTAGCGGGGAAAATGCTAATGACTGTCAGAAAGAGAGTAGCCATCTCTTTAATCAAAATTTCTCATGTATTGTCACTGGGAGCTGTATCTAATCACTTACGATGGAGCTTGATAATGTGGGAAAAAAGAATGTGTACATGTATGTGTAACTGGGTCACCATGCTGTACAGTAGAAAATTGACAGAACACTGTAAACCAGCTATGACGGAAAAAATAAAAATCATTCTTAAAAGAATTTCCCATGTTTTGGAACAGACGAGAAAACCAACCTAAGATTCCTTAACGAGTGTTTACACGGTCTTTTGATAAGTGCTCCATTCTCTTTTCTCCCGTGTCTACCAATAGACAGTTAGTTAGCACTCTCTTGCAGGACCTGCTGGGCTAGTTCAGATTTTTCCCCCAGTCTGTCCTCGGGCCAGCTGTCCTCCACTTCCACAGTAGAGTAGGGCTTGGAGGTCGGTTCCAGTTTCAGTATACACACTCATCTGTATGTTGTATTCTTTAAATTACAGTTTCCTGGCTATACCGTATTCCTGCCACATTCCTGCGTCATTGATATGGAAGGTGTTATTGTTACATCCTGGTCAGGCAGAACAACTGTCTTATGACTGATTTCTTCTCAGTAGAACTTTCCTTTTCCATATACCACATGTTATCTGGTATGAGGGTCTTTACAATAGGCCATGTCAGAGTAATATCTGAGTCCCACGGGGTTTCAGGGCATAACCAAATACTGCTTTTCAAAGTGCAACTCAATGCAAGACTGGTGTCCAAATCTGGGGTGCAGTTTCCTTATTCAGCAGGGCCCAAAGGCTCCCCCACAGGCAATATACACTGTCTTTGGAAAAGGCTCCCTATGCCTACCACTTGTACTGCCTGATAGAGCCCCTTTTTAGTAATCCAGGGACCCAAGGCTGTCAAGGCACAAAGTATAAATTACAGCCACTGGAGTTCCTGTCGTGGCATAGTGGTTAACAAATCCGTCTAGGAACCATGAGGCTGCGGGTTTGATCCCTGGCCTCACTCAGTGGGTTAAGGATCCGGTGTTGCAGTGAGCTGTGGTGTAGGTCACAGATGCGGCTGTGGCTCTGGCATAGGCCGGTGGCTACAGCTCAGATTAGACCCCTAGCCTGGGAACCTCTGTATGCCGCGGGTGCGGCCCTAGAAAAGACAAAAAAAGACAACAACAAAAAAATTACAGTTACTGCTCAAAATATCCCATAGTCCATGAGGGCCATAGGTTTTCCAGAGGTTGGTTTTTGGATTTCTGGCTCCAGTATAGCGGGCCATTGATGCCGTTTTGGCTTCCATTTGGATCAGCATGCTTGACAGGCTTTGCTGGCTGTTTGCATAGGTCCATTTTTGCCATTATTTTCTAGGTCTGATTTATGCATTGCCTCAAAGCTTCATTTGTCTCCCAGGCTGCTTTCTAACTTCTCCCTTCTTCCTAAAATAATACCCCTATTAATCCATCTGTCTGGGTTAATAATCGTTTTCCTTGCCATGACTGAACTCACTGGCACCTGTTTCTGCCCGACTCATCTTCCCTAACCTGGCTCCCAGGTTCCCAGTCTATCTCTTTTTGTTCTCTCAGGTTGTGGCCACTGTTGCCTGACCAGGTGCTGGTTCAGTTAGGGAGTGATTGCTTGGGAGCAGTTCAGGTTAAGAGTGTTCACCCCAAAGTGTTGGGTTCCCCAGAACAAAGTAGTATGAGTTGCGGTTTTGCTGTAATAAGGGTGGTTTCTATGGTCCATAAGGCCTCCCTAGGGCTTCTCTGGTTTGTCCATTGTTAGTCCCTACCCACCAAGTTACACTAAGTGACTCTGACTAGGGGCTAGCAGAGTCTGGAGGTAATTGTGGGGATGGGGCCTGCTTACAGAAACAGGCCAAGTGTATTATAATAAGAAACAGGTGATAGACCGCACTTTGCCATTATAACAACCAGAACCCTGTGGAGAAGTCACCATCCAATCCTATTGACACATAGTGATGGCTGGCTCCTCCTGCCAGTTGAGTGGCAGCTCTGAAAAATTACCTCATCAGCCTGGACCCCATGTAGTCAGTCAATCTCAAAAAATGGGTAAAGGGTAAATCTAGATTAGAGTGTGACAGAAATGGGTACTTCAGTTCCGTAGTAGTATAATTGTAGTGAAAGTAAAAAGTAGCTTTATCTTGAAAACTCAGAACTGGTCTCAGGGAATAATGTTCAGGATCAGAAAAGTTGGGGTTTTTGGTATGCAGATCAGCAATAGAAAAGTTACAGTCATTACCTTAAAGCAATGAGCCGTTCCTTTTGTTTCTTATTGTTTTCGTCTAAAGAAGATCCAAGATTCTTCACAGCTTGTGGCAGCAGCTTTCACCTTTGAGTTGTGATGGACCGGAGTTGTCAGGAGGTGCCAGAGGGACCACTCCTTTACCTGAGAGTGGTGGGTCCAAGGCTTAACGCCATCACTTATAACGGGAGGGTTGGTTACTAACAGAACCTGGAAAGGCCCCACTCTCTGGCAGTGGAAGGGTTTTCTGGGAGTATTTCTTTCCAGGTTTTACAAGGTACCTTGTCCCCAACCCCCCATTTTATCTGATGATGGGGCATCTGTAGGTTATGTTATCCTGATACTAGCAAATTTATGTCTAGCATTCAGAACGAATCCCAATGTTTGTACATACCTGAGAATATATGTCTTTTATCTTCTGATCAGAAGTTTGTCTGCTTAGCTGCTCAAAATAGAGAGGTCTTCTATACAGTGTCTCATAAGGACTCATCTGCAGTCTGCTTCTAGGGGTCACCCTGATTGTAAGCAGTGCAACTGGCAGTATTTTTTTCCCATGTTAAATTACTTTCTTGACGGATTTTGGCTGTGGTCCTTTTCGAAGTATAGTTTCGACGGATTTTGGCTGTGGTCCTTTCGAAGTATCTTCTCCATTTTCTCAGGTGACCAGGTCTCCAGGACACATGTGCATTCCATTTTATTCCAGGTTGCTCTGAAACCCCTTATGTAATGCTGACAACAGAAGCACTTCTCTTTTCACTCTGAATTGAGCTGGGGAGTCCAAACCTGGGAATTACTTCTTTAAATAAAGACTTCAACATCTCAGAAGCCCTTGTATCTGATACAAGAATGCTTCCACCCAGCCTGTGAAAGGTCTGCTGCTACCAGCAGATAATGAAAGTTTGCTTTAGTCGTGGACATGCCCACGAAATCTGCCTGCCAGTCTTCCCCTGGACCTTCCCCTACCTCCCCTGAGCGCCCATATCATGGGGAGGAGGCCCATTTTTTGTGTGATTTTTGACACAGGCCATCCACTTCTGTATAACTCTGAACAGTCTTGTACCTAATAGGTCTTTGAATAAAATCTTGTATCCATTGTAGAGTGGTGCTCCTCCTACAGTGGGTGTTCTGATATTTAGAGCCGAGTACTTCTTTCTTTACGCTTTTAGGAATCAAAACCTTTCCTTGGTTATTAACTAGCTGTGTTCCAGGTTCCAAACAGGTGGGGTTAAATCCCCATTCTCTTGACCTCTCAAGGTTACCAGGTGAGTATTTGGGGCTCAGTTGGTTTAGGCTCACACTCAGAATCAGAGCATGTCCAGAGGAGTTTTAGTTTGGGCCATTTCTTTAGCTGCTTGATCTGCTCTTTTGTTCCCTTTTGAAGTTAGACAGATTTCTGATCTCCTGGGCAGTGCATAATTGTTGCTTCCTTTGGTTTTTGTATCACATCTAGCAATCTCAGGATTTCTTGGACATACTTAATTTTTTTACTTTTGGAAATGAGCAGCCCCCCTCCTTCCAAATTCCCCATTGCGTGCATTACCAGGAAGGCATATTTTGAATCACTATAGATGATAATCTCACTTTTGTTGAGATGCAGGGCTTCTGTGAGTGATAATTTCTGCCTTTTTGGAGGAAGTATCTGGTAGTAGGGTTCCTTCCTCTAAGATTTCTTTTAAGGTCACTATTGCATATCCAGCTTTATGGTTAGCCATATGTGGCTATTTAAAATTAATTACAATTTAAAAAGATTAACTTTTCAGTTCCTTGTCACTCTAGCATATTTTTACAGTAGTAGTGCGGATAGAGAAAATGTTTGTCATGCACAAGTTACATTGGGCTAGAGCAGGTATAGATGAAACAAGGTTGACCATGTATTGGTAATTTTTGAAGCTGAGTAATGGGGTTCATTTTATTATTCTCTCTACATTTGTATACATTTGAAATTTTCCCTGGAAGGAAGAAACAAAGAAAAAGCATCCGTGACCTTTGTGAAGAAAATTACAAAAGATCTAAAAGAAGACATGTAGATATACTCTTCATGAATGGAGGGACTCCATGTGATATTAGTTCTCCCCCCATTAATCTGTGATTCAGTTCAGTTACAACAAAAAATCTCAATAGCCAAGATAATCCTGAAAAGAATGGGGGTAGGGGCACTCACTCTAGAAGCTATCAAGGCTTGTTTTAAAGATATAGGAATTAAGAAAAGCATTATGTTATTGACGCAGGATTAGACAAATATATCAGTGGAACAAAACTCCAGAAAGGGATCCTCAGTACGTTAGATCTTGGTGTAGGGAGGAGTCATATCTAATCACTGGGGACTCTATGGAGCAGCCAGAAATGTGAGGCTAAAACTAGAAGACAGTGTCATAGTAGCTAGAGGGGGAAGGAGGGAGTAATCAGATACTTCAGACAAAGAAAGTAAAATGAAAGGTGGCCTTAGCAACGAAGATGTCACTCATTGGCGACCTTAGGGAGGGCTCAGGGTCAGAGGAAGACACGCCAGGGAAAGAACCTGAGGAAGGAAAGGGGCCAGTGGCAGTAGCTGGAGGCACTTGGGGACATGGAGGGTTTACATTTTTTTTTCCAATTGTTTGGTTTTTGTTTTATTTTTGTGTTTTGCTGGGAGAACAGTGGACGTCCACTAGAAAGACCTGAAAGAGAGGGAGTGTGTGACGATGAGAAAGGCAGATAATGGATGAATCATGGTCCCCGTGGAAGTGGAAGACATGAGATGTAGAACATAGATGGTACATTTCCCTTTAGGAAGGGACGAGACCTTTTCCTCAGAAACAGGAAAGAATAATTCGGGTAAAAATCCGTTTGGAATCTGGAAAAGGGGATGTAGATAAAGATATGGATGTTGACCATATACGGATTTCCTGTGGCATTAGGAAGCTTAGGCTGGAGGGTACCTTATTTGCTTGGGTCCCTTTGAGTGCCCTTGGCAGGGAGAGGACAGCCGTGTGTAATCCTGAAGCATTTCTGTTCAAGCATTTCTGTATAATGAAAGCTCAGAAGAAAGGTATCAAACATTTCTAACTCCACTGATTGTCATATCTTTTCTCATTCTAAATCACTTTCATTGCAGTCTCTAATTTGATGTTTATGATTGTGTGTGTGTATTAATGGGCCCCCTTCCCATTTGAATACTTTTGATCCATACCTGAATTGATCCCTGCTTGTAGGTATGTGGGCAGAAGTTGAGGGCTTTCATAGTCTTAATTTTCTGAGTGAACTAATAGGCAGGGTCGTTGGAGAGGGCCAGAGGCAGGATGGGACGCTTGGCAGAGTATGTGCATGTTTAGAGCGGTCCCTGTGGGGATGAGAGGAGAACTGATTAAGGATGGTAACGATCATCCTGAGAACCCGCTCCCAGCTCGTCTTGTCTTCCCTGCGCCCTGTGTTGGCTGTCCCAGTGTGGGAACAGAGAAGGCACACGTTTCAGGTTAGGGCTGCAGGGGGCGGGGCCCTGGTGTTTAGGGAGAGGCGGGGAGGCAGAGAGCTGCCCCCAGGAGCCAGGCTGGGTAGGGAGGCAAGTCCAACCTCAGATGGCTGCTCAGTCCTGGCAAGGCAAGGATGGAAGATTTGCTGAGGCTCCAGAACAGTGAACTAGAAATAATCAAGACACTAAGAGAGTTTAAAGTTAGAGAGTTAGAAGGGGAGCAGTTTATTCTGGAAAAAGCTGAAATGGCCGATGAAGTCATTTGCAGAAATCTAGAGGGAAATAAAATGAGGAAGTATATTTCCAGTCTACTTAGATTTGTGTCCAGGACTTGGTGGCAGGAGACGCCGTATTTAAAATAATACCATGCCTGTTTTTAGGCCAGAGAGGTAATAGTAAACAATATTCGTATAATGTTTTAGAGTTGACATTATAGTTGACACTATATTTAGTTGACTGCTTTCATAGTAGGTGTCAGGATTGAAGGAAGCAGTACATGTTTTTGCTCTGCATTCTCACTAACGTGCAAATCTTAAAGCAGTTTACATCTCATTCTGCCCTGGTTTTGTAAGCACCTCCTCCAGTGCTGTCTTTACATCACTTTTACCATTACCTTTACATCTTGGAGAGAGCCCAGCAGCGCTTCAAATGAGTGAGAAAATGAGAAACTGTGGTCTTTAAGACAGTGACCTTTTACAAGTTTACCTGTTGTCTCAACTGGTTTGCTTAGTCATCAATTAGTGTATTAGGATCCCAAGAAAGAATGTTACAGCTTTTTATTTTGTGTTATTGCTAACAGATGTTTCTAGCACCTGTACACCACGCAGTTTCCCTCTAATCCCTGTAAAGCTGCTGGAAGTTTTTAAAATGTTGAACCAAAGGACCACTGCTCACATGAATTCCTCAAGCACCTTCTTTCTTTTCCCTTACCGCAAAAGAAAAAAGAACAACTGTCTCCTCTAAAGACAGTCTGATGTGGTTCTAGAATGCTGAGTTGTTCTAGAAATCATTACGTCGTCTTTAGATCATCTTTATGCAGCTGAGGAAATGGCTGCGCAACATCCCTTTCTCTGACAGGATGCCACCAAGTAACAACTTTCAAGATTTTATTTTTTATTTACTTATTTTTGCTTTTTAGGGCCACCCCAGCGGCGTATGGAGGTTCCCAGGCTACAAATCAGAGCTGTAGCTGCCGGCTACACCACAGACATAGCAACGCGGGATCTGAGCCGTGTCTGCGACCTACACCACAGCTCACGGCAGTGCTGGATCCTTAACCCACTGAAGGCCAGGGCTCGAACCTGTATCCTCACGAATGCTAGTCGGGCTTGTTAACCCCTGAGCCGTGAAGGGAACTCCAGGGAGAAAATTTTTTTAATTGAAAAGTTTTTTTCTGCATCTAGAAAAATCTAATTCTGTGGGCAACCTATTGTGACTATGTCATATTCTTACAGTTAAAAGAAATATTTTTAATTAGCTGCTAAGTTAAATTTGTTACAATTTTTCTATTTAGACACAGAATGTCTCTGGCTGCGTATTGCGTCATCTGTTGCAGAAGAATGGGAACCTCAGCTCCTCCGCTGAAAAGCCACACATACTGGAGAGAGATCAGTGAGTGCGGTTTAAACAACCTTTGCTTGTAGCAATAGTGATAGAATTGTAGTTAACTTTCCAGTCTATGAAAACTCCTTTAACCATTATAAATCTCAGATTTTTTTTGTGTCTTTCCTCTGCAATGGTTTACCCCAAATTTGTAGGCCCAGCACCACACATACTCCTCTTTCTTGGGGTCTTTTTCCTCCTCTGTGTTTCCTGTCAGATTCACACTCATTCTTCTAAACTCAACTTAAGTGTCACTGCAAGCTAGTGGAGCAGCTGCTTATTAATAAGCTCCTCTAAAACACGGGGCCAGGCATATGTATTAGGTTCTGAGAATTCAGTGGTGAGTCAGGAAGATGTTTTGCTTGCCCTAAAGGGACGTAGGATCTAGCACTAACCTACTATTTTCATTTATTAATCTTTATTTATATTATTTATCATTAATCTTTATGAGAATATTGGGCTGAGGTCATCTTTCATTCATCCTACTGTGTGCCAGGTTCTGTATTACTGGGCCCTGAGGAAACCGTATTGCCTAAGACACAGTCCCTGTCCTCATGAAACTGCCCTTTGATCTTTAAGAGAGATCAGTTTTTTTATTTTGGGGGGTTTTTTTTTTTTGGCTGTGCTCATGGCATGTGGAAGTTCCTAGGCCAGGGATTGAACCTGCACCACAACAGTGACCTGAGCCGCTGCAGTGACAATGCCATATCCTTAACCACTGTGTCAGAAGGGAATTCCGAGAGATCAGTTTTTAAGGTAGATTCTTTTCATCTAGAAAATGCTGTGATTTTGTATTTTAAAAACCAAAAAAAAGGAGTAAGGACAGAGAAGGGAGCTTTTCTCTCTCATTATTTCCAGCAGAACAAGCTCAAGAGTGGTGAATATACTTTAGATGGGGGAAAAGGCTGTGTGTGCATTCTGTTCCTAGGGCCCATTGAAAAAGAACACCCATGGCGGCGGGGGGTGTGTGTGTGTGTCTCGGGGTGAAGACCATCCCAGAGGGGTTGACACTCCAGGAGCTCCAAGGGTCTGATCTCATCCCCACAGACTCTCTGGAACAGTCCTCTTTCCTGTTCTGGAACCGCTAGGTCCTGGAGTTCGGGAGCAGTGTCCGTCTCCCTCAGCTGACGTATAGGGAAGTCGGGAGGACAGTTTCTTATCCCTCAGGAGGGAGGGGAAGTGTGTTCTCGGCAGCATAAGTTGAAGCTCCAAACAGAGGGCTACCTGCGTACACCAGCAAATCATGGATTTCATGGATTTTTGTGCGTTTCCCTTAGTACCTAACCATCATGTATTTTTGTGTTCAGCATGTATGACAGAAACTTGACTATAGTGGCTTAAATTAGTAAGGTTTTTGTTTCTCTTACATAAGAGAAAGTCAAGATGGAGACAGTTTAGGGCAGGAATTGCAGTTTCTCAATTCTCCCATCTTCCCGCCCTATTATGTTACTGACCTCATGGTCATAAGATGTTGCTAAATCCCAGGATGTCAAGAAGGCAGAAATGTCAGAAGCTGTGTTATGAGGCTTTGTCTTTTTATTTGATGAGGGAATCTCTCTCTGTGGACTTCTATCTATATCCATATGTTTATGTAGATATATTGCATCAATATATACATTAGCTACAGCTGTGTTGCACAACCAGCTGTCACTGCAGAGGAGTCTGGGAATTTGAATATTTGTAGGTTATGTTAGTTAAGGGGCTTATGTGTATTGTTTAGGCAGCTAGCTGTGTCTGCCACTAGGACTTTAAGATTAAAAAATGTTTTCCATGTTCCAAATAAAACAGTTATAAATAAACTTTTAAAATGTAACCTATATTTTATTTTATTTATATCTTTGTTTTTTTAGGGCTGCATCTGTGGCATATGTAGGTTTCCAGGCTAGAGGTTGAATAAGAGCTGCAGCGGCTGGACTACACCACAGCCACACCAACGCAGGATCCAGCCACATCTGCAACCTACACCACAGCTCACAGCAATGCCGGATCATTAACCCACTGAGCAAGGGCAGGGACCGAACCTGCATTCTCAGGAATGCTAGTCAGATTTGTTTCCGCTGAGCCACAATGGGCATTCCTGTAACCTATATTTTAAATGAGATTACCTATATATGTCACTTAACTACCAATTATGACAAAATTACTTTAGAAAATATCATTTTATGTCCCCGCTTCACAAACATAATCCCTTAATATGTGTTAGGTAGTGATAGGGAGTATTCTCCTCATTCCTTTATTTAATTGGTCGTGAACTAAAAAAAAAGTCAGAAGGGAAGTTAGCTCCCTGGACGTTCATTCAGTGGAAGCACTGTAGGCCTGGAAGCATCAGTGGTGCAGCAAAACAAGGGTCTTTTCCTGATGTGGTGAGGGATGGCGGAGGAAGGGGTGAGGAAAGGACAGTGGGTGTGAAATTTCGATCGTATTTTTGTACTCAGTGCCTCTAGGGTCATTCTTAAGGTATCTGGAGATAAAGCATGTGTTGATAGGAAAAAATATTAATGGGAAAATATCAATAACCTCTTCCCTGAGTATGTATGACATTGGTAGAAATTTATACTGTTGGCTATTTCCTGTCATATTTTAAAAATGAAATTCATCACATTGACTTTTTTCCCTTTCTTTTTGAAGGAAATTTAATAAAGTTTACTGGATCACTTATTTTAGGGTAAGTGTCAACTGTGAAATATTAATTGGCTTCTTTGTACTACTGTTTGAAATCTCAGTGGAAGTGATTTACAGCTAGCATGAGGTAGTGAAATGGTATAGATTTTGGAATCTATAAACATGTTGACACATCACTGGTTAATCCCTAGTTCTACCAGTTCAGTGTTGTCTTGATTCACTTACTTAAACTCCTGAAGAGTGTGGTTCAGGTTTGATCCCTAGCCTAGAAACTTCCACATGCCATGGACGCAGCCACAAAAAATTATTATTTTTCAGAGTTCCCGTCGTGGCTCTGTGGTTAAACGAATCTGACTAGGAACCATGAGGTTGTGGGTTCGATCCCTGGCCTCACTCAGTGGGTTAAGGATCCAGTGTTGACATGAGCTGTGGTGTAGGTCACAGATGCGGCTCGGATCCCTCGTTGCTGTGGCTCTGGCATAGGCTGGTGGCTGCAGCTCTGATTAGACCCCTAGCCTGGGACCCTCCATATGCCCCAGGTGCAGCCCTAGGAAAAGACAAAAAATATATATTATTTTTCATCCTATTTTATTTCCTTTTTTTTTTTAGAGAGAGGAGAGGTATGTTAAGTATATATCTGAATACTGTTCTAGTGTTTTGTTAATAATACTTGTTTTCATTAGTATAAACATAAAATCGTCTTAGATGATAAAATGATAAAGAAGATGTATTTGCCATTTTATCCAGATATATACATTTATCCATGACATTGTAAGGTAATGACTTTTTTCTTTGACTCATTCCAGGCGAAAGATAAAAAAAAATGTATATTCTTTTCTATAGAGCAGTTTCTTTGTATCACAGTTATATTCAGGAATATAGTGAAAATTATTCATAATTTCTAGTAAAAAATTTTGTCTTTCATGGAAAGCATAATATGAATACTGAATAGATTTGGGTTTTTTTGGCCGCTCAGATAGATTCCTCAACAGAGGAGATGACTCTTGAGAGCTTCCTCTCTGTTCATCTGGTGCTGGCCTTTGCCTGGCCTTTCTGTCTTACCTGCTTTGCTTTAGGGTGGAAAGCTCAGGAGAAGCCTTAATATAACTGTCGTTTCTAAGCTCCGACTGCTGACAGACTGCAGCCTTTGTGTCTGGATTTAGGGAGTGTGTAGGTCAATCTGATTAGGGGAAAAATCCTTCATTTGGGGATACACAGCAAACAACCTTGTTTTTCATATTTTAAATTTATTTTAGGTATAACTCTTAGGAGAGGACAAATTTTCATATACTGGTGATAGGAGTACAAATTGACTAATCTTTTTGAGAAAACATTTTGGCCTTGTCTGGTAAAATTGAACAATATGTATACTTTCAGAAAGTCTGTAATTTTACTTCTAGATAGTGTACCCTAGAGGAGCATATACATATATGTACAGTGTAGATTCATACCATTCGTAACAGTATTGTTTGTAACAGACTCAAACTAGGCCAGCTGTGGTGGAACAGATAGTGGTAGTAGAGCCATTCAATGAATGAATCACATAGCATGTGAAAATGTAAATGTATGAACTCCAGCTACATGCAATAACACGGATGCATCTTACAAAGCAGATGGCTGAACAAAAGAATACACACAGTGGCATTCCACTCCTGTGACATTCACAGACAGACAAAACTAAGTTCTAATGTTTAGTTTATTATTATTTTTAGGGTCACACCTGAGGCATATGGAAATTCCCAGGCTAGGGGTCCAATCAGAGCTGCAGCTGCCAGCCACAGCCACAGCCACAGCCTCACAGTATCCGAGCTGCATCTGTGACCCACACTATAGCTCATGGCGACACTGGGTCCATAACCCACTTAGTGAGGCCAGGGAGCGAATCTGCATCCTCATGAATACCAGTCAGCTTTGTAACCCACTGAGCCACAACTGGAACTCCAGCTCTGTTGTTTAAAAGTGCATGCTGGCGAGGACATAGCTTTGATCCCTGGCCTTGCTCAGTGGGTTAAGGATCCGGCGTTGCCGAGAACTGTGGAGTAAGTCGCAGATGTGGCTCGGATCCCACATTGTTGTATGGCTGATCCTATGTAGGATCCCATGTTGTATGGCTGTGGTGTAGGCCAGCAGCTGTAGCTCCAGTTCAACCCCACGGCTGTGGTGTAGGCCAGCAGCTGTAGCTCTAGTTCAACCCCAAGCCTGGGAACCTCCATATGCTGCGGGTGTGGCCCTTAAAAAAAAGACAAAAAAAAAAAAAACCCCACACAAAAAACAAAGGTGCATGTTGGGAGTTCCTGTTGTGGCTCAGTGGAAAGCAAACCAGGCTAGTGCAGGTTCACTCCCTGGCCTTGCTTAGTGGGTTAAGGATCCCATGTTGCTGTGAGCTGTGGTGTAGGTTGCAGATGTGGCTCAGATCTGGTGTGGCTGTGGCGTGGGCTGGCGTCTGCAACTCTGATTGGACCCCTATCCTGGGAATTTCCATATGCCATCGGCGTGGCCCTAAAAACAAACAAAAAGACAATAAGTAAACAAAGGTGCATGTTTAGGTGGTAATCTATAAAGAAAAGCAAGGATGTTATTATAGTAAGAGAATAATAACTAGCCGTAGAGATGGGTGCGGGTCAGGATCAGGGAGGGACACACTTGGATGTCGGATACTGTTACAGCTTTGTTTCTGTGCCTGGGTATGGTAATGCAGCTATTCATTGTTAGTTGGTAACCCGAAATGTGTGTCTACATTTATACGTATGTATGTATAATATGTGTTGTATGCACATTACTCTGTATTGTTTCCCAATAAAAAAGAAAGAAGTTCTGTGAAAAGCTCAGTAAAAAAAGTGGCTCCTGTGTTATATTTAGATCATATATTTATGATGAATTTTTTGTTTCTTTTTAAGGGGTTCTCTATTTATTACTTATGAAGTTCTGGCCCTGAAGAAGTCTTTGACATTAGATACTCAAGTGGTAGAAAGAGAAAAAATGAAGTCATATATATATGTGCACACAGTTTCTTTAGATAAAAGAGAAAGTCATGGTAAGTTCATAGTAAAGTAATCCCATCTTTGTGAACATGTATAGTAATTCCATCTTTGGAAGCTAGTTACTGAATTTAAAAATGAGTATTTAGGAATGTAAATTGGTATATCCACTGTGGAAATTAGTATGGAGATTCCTTAAAAAATTAAATACAGAACTACTATATGATCCAGCAATTCCACCCTTGGGTATTTATGCGAAGAAAATGCTAAAAGGCTTATGCACCTCTCTATTCGCTGCAGCATTATTTACAGTAGCCATGGTATGGAAACAACCTGAGTGCCCATCCATAGGTCAGTGGATAAAGAAGGTGTGTTATATGTATACAATGGAATATTAGCTGTTAAAGCAAAGAATGAAACCTTGCCATTTGCAACATCATGCATATATCCCAGAGGATGTTATCCTAAGTGAGATAAGTCAGATAGATAAGGGCAAATACTGTATAGTTTTACTTATATGTAGAATCTAAAAAATAAACCATGAATGAACATAATAAAACAGAAACAGTCATTTATACAGAGAATAAGCAGGTGGTTGCCAGAGGGGTGAGGATGAGGGGAAGAGCGGGAATAGGTGAGGGAGATTAAGAGGTATAAACTGTCGGTTAGAAAATAAATGAGTCATGGATGTGAACCGTGCAGTGTGGGGATATGGCCAATAATTACGCAGTTTTTTTTTTTTTTTTTTTTTTCCTTTTCTATGTCTGCAGCTGTGGCACACAGAGGTTCCCAGGCGAGGGGTCTAATCGGAGCTGCAGATGCCGGCCTATGCCAGAGCCACAGCAACGTGGGATCTGAGCCACGTCTCCGACCTACACACCACAGCTCACGACAATGCCGGATCCTTAACCCACTGAGTAAGGCCAGGGATCAAACCTGCAACCTCATGGTTCCTAGTCGGATTCGTTAACCACTGCGCCACGACGGGAACTCCTAATTACACACTGTTTTGTATGTGGACTGATGGTGACTAAATTTATTGTGGTGATCATTTAAAAATGTATAGAAAATATGGCATCACTGTGTTGTATACCAGGAGCTGACACAGTGTCGTAGGTCAGTTATACTTCAGAACAGACAGACTCATAGGAAGAGAGATCAGGTTTGTGCTGACCAGAGGGGCGTGCGTGGGGGGAGGGGCATTGGATGAAGGTGGTCAAAATGGACAGACTTCCAGTTGTAAGTTGTACTAGGGAGTAATGCTGCACAACATTAATAAATGTAAATATAGATGTACCTAACACTGCTGTCTGTTACTTGTCAAAGAGAGTGAACCTTAAAAATTCTCATCACAAAGAAAAAAGTTTTTTTCTCTTTCTTTAATGTTTGTGTCTATATGAGATAGTAGATGTTCACTAAACTTACTGTGGTCATCATTTCATGATGTATGTAAGTCAAGCCATTGTGCTGCACACCTTAAATTTACATTGAGCTCTATGTCAGTTGTATCTCAGTAAAACTGGAAGAAAAAAACTTTAAATGAGTATTTAAAACAGTGTTAATAAAGTAAGTTCAGTTCACTAAGAATCACCAAACTCTGTGAGAATCAAGTTCCTAAAGAATGAATTGAAGGTCAGATTTTGAACTTTCTTATTTAACCCACATTTACAGCTCTCCTGTCCTTGAGTCAGTCACATGAAGACCAGCCAGATGTCTTGGCCTAAACTTGGAGTTCCACACCTTTTTGAGGGCTGTGTCAGTTCGGAGGCTGGTCCTCAGTTTATTTAATTTTTTTATTTATGTTTTTATTGGTTGATTGATTGATTTTGCTTTTTAGGGCCACACCCACGGCATATGGAGGTTCCCAGGCTAGAGGTCCAGTCGGGAACTCTGTCCTCAGTTTAGCAAGCATAAGAACATGATTTTGTGGAGTTCCCATCATGGTGCAGTGGAAACGAATCCAACTAGAAACCATGAGGTTGTGGGTTCAATCCCTGGCTTTGCTCAGTGGATTAGGGATCCGGCATTGCCGTGAGCTATGGTGTAGGTCTCATGCTTGGCTCGGATCTGGCATTGCTGTGGCTGTGGTGTAGGCTGGCCGCTGTAGCTCCCATTGGACCCCTAGCCTGGGAATCTCCATACGCCACGAGTGCGGCCCTAGGGGAAAAAAAACATGATTTGTCCCTTAGAAATACGTTTGCTCTAAGGCATTTTTTCATGCACACTAAACTCATGAGATGGATTCATAAATATGAATACCAGTTTATTTCCAGAGGGAAAAAAAATCGGTCGTGGAGGCTGCAAAACCTGTTTTTACTGGTCAGAACATTTCCCTTTGCCACATTTAGGTCGCGTGGAAACCCAGTTAGTAATCAGACAGTTGCTTGATGCACATGAAGTTTTACAGCAGAGGAGGCTCTTTAGTCAGAATATGAGTAGCCTTGTATTTACATCACATGAGAATTACAGCTCCTATTCCTATATCATCAGCCAGAATAACTGCCTCTGAGCATGTTATGGTCCTTGAGTGGGCAGGTTTTGCTGCTCCTCTGTCAACACCTTATAAATCACCACTCTCTCCTATTTGTATTTATTATTATTTTACCCTCCTGTAATTTCAACCTGCTTTTATGATGTGTTACAATTTCAGTTCCACAGGTAATCTTTATAGCTTATAATTTACCTCTAGAGTGAAGCTTAACCTCATTAGTAATGTAGTGCCACACTTTACTTAGAGAGGGGTATTTTTAAGTGACGTTTTCTTGAATGGTATATGAGGCTTTTTGTTACCTTTAGTTAGATAATGTTTTTGCTTTTGTTTTGTTTTTACTTTTTTCCTGACTAGAAAAGCAGTCTGATTTTGGGATCTAGAGTTCTGTGTTCCCATAATGGTTTTAGTTGCTGTAATAGTGACAATAAAAAGAGACAGTTCTGTTTTATATTTTCTTTTTGGAAAAAATTGAAGTTTTGTTTGTACTTTTTTTTTTTTCTTTGCAGTATTAGAGTGTAGCGTTAACGAGTACATACTTGGTTTTATTTAAATTTGTAATCATTTTAGGAATCACCTACCAGGCAAGAAAAGAACTCCACAAAGCAGTAAGAAAAGTATTGGCAACATCAGCCAAGATATTACGGAGTCCATTTGCTGGTAAGCTCACACATTTAACATAGAGTCCTTATTGGTAAACTGAAAGTCATTCAGAGATAAACCTGAGATTTTTTTTTTCCTTTTCTTATCGTGACATTTATTATAGCTATGGAAAATTGAGTAATGGTACTCTCTTCAGCTATATTAATTTTAAGGGACTGTTTTCTTCTATCTTTGTGAATGCATCGTTGTTAGTTATAAGTAAATATGGAAACTATGCCCTTCTTTTGATGAATGTTTCAAAATTTAAAATTCATCAGAAAATTATTCCCATGCTTTCTTTTTTTTTTTTTTTTGCCTTTTCTATGGCCACTCCTGCAGCACATGGAGGTTCCCAGGCTAGGGGTCTAATCAGAGCTATAGCCGCTGGCCTACGCCAGAGCCATAGCAATGCGGAATCCGAGCCTCGTCTGAAACCTACACCACAGCTCTCGGCAACGCCGAATCCTTAACCCACTGAGCAAGGCCAGGGATCGAACCTGCAACCTCATGGTTCCTAGTCAGATTCGTTAACCACTGCGCCACGACGGGGACTCCTCCCATGCTTTCTGATAATAAGAACATTGCATCAGAAATGCACATTTTGCAATCTGGCAAATCTACGTTGTGGAGCTAGCTATAAAACAGCTGACCTGATCTCTTTAAAAAGTTGGCATCATTGGAGTTCCCGTCGTGGCTCAGCAGAAACAAATCTGACTAGTATCCACGAGGACGTGGGTTCGATCCCTGACCTTGATCAGTGGGTCAGGGATCCAGTGTTGCTGTGATCTGTGGTGTACACAGCTCAGATCCTACATGGCTGTGGCTTTAGTGTAGGCTAGTGGCTACAGCTCTGATTTGACCTCTAGCCTGGGAACCTCTATATGCTGCAAGTGTAGCCCTAAAAATAAAAGTTGGCATCATGAAAAAGAAAAGGTGGAGAGACTTCCTAGAATTAAGATACTGAAGAGACCTGGTTTTAAAAAAAAAAATCCAGGTTTCCAGATATTTGGAGGACAAGTAGAGAAATTTGAATATGGAGTTAGACTGAATTTTAAATAATTTGGAAGATTTTTTTTGGTCTCCTTGGCTGTTATAGTGGCATTGTGATTATATAGGAAAGTACAGGCTTATTCTTAGGGGATGCCTATTGAACTCTTGAAAGGTTGAAATGTCATTATTTCTGCAACTTCTTTTCACATATTTCAGAAAAAAAATACATATCCATTTAGATTAAGCAAATATGGCAAAGTAATATTTATTAAATCTGGTTGTGGTAAGCATGTGGATGTTAATGTGTTATTTTTTAATCCATTCATATGCTTGATATTTTCAATAATAAAAAGATTTTTAGGGAAAAAGAGCTAAAAAAAGTCCACATTGTGAAAGCAATGTAATATAGAAAACAAAAGCACATATAAATAAAACAATGAATGAAACAAGATAATATGATAGAACTGGGAACAAACCTGTCAGTCATCAGCCGCATCTGGAAATGGATGTTAACTTTGCTATTGTAGATTTCAGATATTTATAAACTATTGTCTTAATAAATGTGAGGATGCAGGTGTTGTTTTAACTGTTTACATTGTCTTTCTTTTTCCTTTTTGCAAAGACACTTTCAGCACAGTCGATGTGGAAGATCATGAATGTCCTGTGTGGCTGCTCCTGAGGAAGAGCAGGTCGGATGACAGAGCAGCACGACTGCAGGCCGTGCAGGAGATGTCAGAGGCCCATCACTGGCACGGTAACGAGCCCCGAGCACAGGGCACACTGTCAGCCAGCTCTGATTTCTGATGTCAAAGACAGGGAAGGAGACGTTCAGGAAATATTAATATATGCAAACAGTATTTTCAAAGAAATTTAAGAGAAACTCCAGTGATAGAGAAAGTTCAGAACCTGCTGGCCTGGTAGCCCTTTGTGTTTGGTAAGGACACCCTGAGATAGATACATTTGTATAACTTTCTACCAGAATGAGCTTTTACTTGCTTAGAGAAACTCGTGATTCTGATGATTATGGCCAAAGCTGTATTTGCATTCTCTTTTGGTTCCTATTTAATGAAATGTATTTTAATTGCTGGCTGTACCCAGGTTATATTTGCTTTCACTTTGACAGTCTGGCTCAACGCTGATGATTAGTCAAATGTACCTCGTTTCCATGTGCCTGTTGTTCTTTAATGAAGTTTTAAAATATTTCATTGTATTTAAGTCTCAAGTTCTGCAGTAAAAGTACATGAAGGGAGAGCTCAGATCTGCTCTAAAGTACACTTTGTTAGGGTCTAAAGTACCCTTTTTTAGCGGAATCATCTTATAAAAATGGGTAAACAAGATGTCTCCTGTGGGGCACCAGGTTAAGGATCTGGCGTTGCTGCAGCTGTGGTGCAGACTGCAGCTGCAGCTCAGGTTTGATCCCTGGCCTAGGAACTTCCACATGCATGGGTGTAGCCAAAAAAATTTAGGTAAACAAATAAAAAAGAATAATGTTTTCAAAGAAAAGTTCAGTCACAGACTAAGATCTCAATTGCCATATAAGTTAATTAGTTTGACTGGTGGCTATAATTATAATAATTTATAATGTAAAAATAAACTTACTTAATGTGAGTGGAAACCTAGAATAAAAATCTGTTTCAAATCAAAGTTGGAGCCCTGGCACAGAGATTTTGAAAACGTTCCCCACTTGATTTTCAAGAACTTACCCAAGTTATGAAGTGCCATTATTAAAATAATGTTGCAGGTTCAATCCCTGGTCTGAGAACTTGTACACGCCTCAGATGTAGCTAAAAGAAAAGTCTCCTTTAGTGGATGCATGTTTTTGTTTTTTAATGGCTACACCTGCACTGCATGGAAGTTCCCCGGCTACGAGTCAGTCAGAGCTGTAGCTACCTGCCTACACTACAGCCACAGCAGCACTGGATCCACGCTACATTTGTTACCTATGCCACAGCTTGTAACGATGCTGCATCCTTAACCCACTGAGTGAGGCCAGTGATCGAACCCTCATCCTCACGGAAACTATGTCAGGTTCTTAACACACTGAGCCACGATGGGAACTCTGCAGTTTTGTTTTTGACACGTGGCTTAGTCCATTTGGCTGCTGTAACAAAATACCATATACTGGGTAGCTTATAAGTCGCAGAAGTATATTTCTCATAGTTCTCCGAAAGCTGGGAAATACTAAGTCAGGATGCCAGCAGATTTGCTATCTGATGAGGCAGAAGGGGTCTCTCTCTCTTTTTTTTTTTTTTTTGGCCACGCCTTCAGCATGTGGAAGTTCCCAGACTAGAGATCAAACCCTCTCCACAGCAGCAACCCAAGCTGCTGCAGTGACAGCACCGGATCCTAAACCTGCTGTGCCACAAGAGAATTCCTCTGGGGCCTCTTTTATGAGGACACTAATCCCAGTCATGAGGGCTCTACTGTCTTGACTTAATCGCCTCACAAAGGCCCTGACATTGGGCTTAGATTTCAGCACATGAACTTGGGAGGAACCAATACATAAAGAACGGAATGGCTAAACCATGAAGGCTAAAACAAAGTACTGCCGTCTGGAACCTCAGGTTATTCATAGACATCGTGGAATGCCAAAGCACCACATACTAGGGCACTGTAGATCTAAACGGAACCTCAGGTTTTTTGATTACTGATCAAAAAACAGCTTTTGGGAGTTCCCGTCGTGGCTCAGTGGTTAACGAATCCAACTAGGAACCATGAGGTTGCGGGTTCGGTCCCTGCCCTTGCTCAGTGGGTTAATGATCCGGCGTTGCTGTGAGCTGTGGTGTAGGTCACAGATGCGGCTCGGATCCTGAGTTGCTGTGGCTCTGGCGTAGGCCAGTGGCTACAGCTCCGATTCAACCCCTAGCCTGGGAACCTCCATATGATGCGGGAGCGGCCCAAGAAATAGCAAAAAGACAAAACAAACAAACAAACAAAAACAACAAAAAAAACCCAACTTTTGAACGCTGGAATAATTTTTTTCTTTTTAAAGAAAGGAGAAGTTAATTTGGTTCTGATCTGTCTGTTTTCACATTTATTTTTTTTTAAAAGGTTAGTTAGATTGTGATATACCTAGATATATGTTGAGAATTATAAGGTCAGTCATAGAAATGTGGGATATTTAGCTTATTGGTATCGTAAATGCAGTCACAGTTATGGAAAAAACTTCGGAAATTTTGAATTACAAACTTGTAGTTTAAAAATTAAATTCTTCATTTAATCTTTGAAAAAACCATAAGCTAATTTGAGTGCTAACAATATACTTTTATACTAGATTACCAGTATAGGATAATTGCTCAAGCCTGTGACCTGAGAACTCTTACTGGTTTGGCACGAAGCCAAGAAAGTGATCTTCGCTTTTTTCTCCACCCGCCTCCTTTGCCGTCTTTAAAAGAAGTAAGTAGGAGTTCCTGCCATGGCGCAGCGGTTAACAAACCCGAGTAGTATCCATGAAGACATGGGTTCGATCCCTTACCTCTCTCAGTGGGTTAAGGATCTGTTGTTGCCGTGAGCTGCGGTGTAGGTTGCAGACCCATTTCGGATTCAGGGCTTCTGTGGCTGTGGCGTAGGCCGACAGCTACAGCTCTGATTAGACCCCTAGCCTGGGAACCTCCATGTGCCGCAGGTGTGGCCCTTAAAAGCAAAAAAAAAAAGCAAAAACAAAAAACAAAACAAAAGAAACAAAATAAACTAGTGAGTGAAAGCTAGTTTAATATATAATCTTCACTTCGGGTTCAAGATAACCATTAAAAAGCAGTTTGTTGGTTCCTTGTCACAAGCAGGTAAACTAGAGTATAATCCTGAAATTGTAGTTCCATTCCAGGATTTTTTAATTCCTGTTTCTCCTAAATTATTTTCCCTTTGGGGGGTTGGGAGTCCCTGTACACTATAGGGTGGCTTCTTAGCATATCAACATCCATAAATTGGCCCTTTGTTCTAACGTTGCTATAGATCAGTTTTTCTCAACCTCAGTATTACTGACATTTGGGCCAAATAATTCTTTGTTGCTGGAAGCTGTTCTGTACCCTGTGGCAGCATTCTTGGCATCTGCTCACAGTAGCATCTCCCAGTTGTATGTAACAATCAAAAGTGTCCCAGATACTGCTGAATATTTCCTGGGATGCAAAATTGTTCTTAGAGAACCACCACATATAGATATTAACATATTACTACACAGAAATATTAAATATTAACCACTGATAGGGATATTAGAGCATGTTTCCTGAGCACTTTCCCTAGACTTCTCTAGAAAATGAAAATCTGAAAAACCTGTAATTAGTTTTTTAAAAATAGAAAAACAGGAGTTCCCGTCATGGTGCAGTGCTTAACGAATCCGACCAGGAACCATGAAGGTGCGGGTTCGACCCCTGGCCTCACTCAGTGAGTTGAGGATCCGGCGTTGCCGTGAGCTGTGGTGTAAGTTGCAGACGCGGCTCAGATCCCGTGCTGCTGTGGCTGTGGCGTAAGCCGGCAGCTACAGCTCCGATTCGACCCCTAGCCTTGGAACCTCTATATGCCGGAAAAAAAAAAAAAAAAAAAAAAACCCAAATATACTAGATGTGAGTTGTTAGAAACTCAGGAACAACTTCTGGATGTTAAAAAGTCAGCTTTCATTAGAAAGAGTGTAGCAGTTTCTTTTGAGTCAGACTGAAGCGGCCTGTGAGGTGCAGGTCCAGAGCTCTGCTCTGCGGTACGTCTTCCCAACTGAGGTAGCAGACGCCACAGTGTGGGCGTCGCAGTGAAGCGATTCTCCATTGCCAGGGGAAGGGGACTGTGTCTAAGACTGAAAGCACTGATTCGTCTCTACTGTTTTGTTTTGGCTTTGGTTTGGGGGGAGGTTTTGTGATACTCCGTTGTTTAATTATGAAGACTGTCTTTTCCTTTGTTTCAGGATTCTTCCATTGAGGAAGAGCTCAGACAGTTGCTGGCTTCTTTACCTCAAACAGAGCTAGATGCGTGTATCCAGTATTTTACATCTTTGGCTCTGAGTGAAAGCAGTCAGAGCCTCGCTGCTCAGAAGGTGAGCTCATGTATTTATTTGGTAAGCATTTTTGAGTGGCCACTTTTCCAAGATGCTGTGACGAGCACTTGGAACTTTAGGGTCGTCATTCATCCAGGAACCAAGTAAACATACTGATTCCTCGTTGTGTGCTACACACTGGGCTGGGTGTTTGGGATCATGAGAGAGGTAAAGAAACAAAGTCACAGAATGTATGAGAGAGATGCAAGTTACTCCAAGACCCATCACCCTGTTTACGAGGCCGTTTTAAAAGGCTTCATGGGAAATACAAGTTGCATCTTGAAGAGTGCACATATAGTCATGGACAAGGCTTTTAAATGTTACCTCTGTGTTGGTGATTCCTCAATTCAATATTCACTGTCTTTAGCCGTGTTCTAACTAAGCTCTAGATTTGAATATTGGACCTTCTGCTTAATGTCTCTGCCTGGATCTGTAGCAGGCATCCTAACCTTTAACTTGCCAAACCCACCCACCCTCCAGAAAGCTCTTCCTCCTTTAGTCCTTCTCGTTTCCAAGGGGGCAGAGCTTCCACCTAGTTGCTTAAGCTCAAGCATAGGAATTCTCCATTCCTTTCCTCCATGTTCTGCGGACTGTCCCTTCAGATACACCTCGAATCCGTTTGTCTCACCGTCTTTGCTGCAGTCGCTTACTCCTGGTCACCACCATCTCTTTTTCATGGCGCCCTGTTCTTTCATCTTGGCTTCTCTTCTTTCTTTAATTTTAAAATAATTTTAAAGTCTCTTTCAGAGTCTTTTATTATCGCAGTTTATTGGGGTGTAAATTCCTGTTTGTGGTAGGACTGACTCCCTCTTATGTTAGATTGTGGATTAACATAGGTTAAGGAACATGGTGCAGTGGGTTAAAAATCCGACTGCATGGCTCGGGTTGCTGCGGAGGCGCGGGTTCCTTCCCTGGCCTGTTGCTGTGGGTTAAAGGATCCGGCATTCCCTAATCTGCAGCATAGACTGCAGCCGTGGCTCAAATTTAATCCCTGGCCTGGGAACTTCCACATGATGTGGATTCAGCCATTTAAAAAAAACCAGAAAACAAGAGTTCCCATCGTGGCACAGTGGTTAACGAATCCGACTAGGAACCGTGAGGTTGCGGGTTCGGTCCCTGCCCTTGCTCAGTGGGTTGATGATCCGGTGTTACCGTGAGCTGTGGTGTAGGTTGCAGATGCGGCTCAGATCTGGTGTTGCTGTGGCTCTGGCGTAGGCTAGAGGCTACAGCTCCGATTGGACCCCTAGCCTGGAAACCTCCATATGCCGAGGGAGCGGCCCAAGAAACAGCAAAAAGACCAAAAAAAAAAAAAACAAAAACAAAAAAAAACCCCGAAAACATAGGTTAATTATTTTTACCATGAGCTTATCTTTAGCCAGGTTGATTGTTTTCTATGGGAGTCCCAAGTGCCTCAGATTGTAAATTTCTCTCTACGGAGCAATATTTATGTTTCTTTTAGTTACCCTAGGAGTTCACCGTCATGGGACTAGGTTTTTTTGGAGGGTGGGTAGTTTCCAGATGCACCCGCGGCATATGGAAATTCCCAGACCAGGGACTGAATCTGAGCTGCAGCAATGCCAGAACCTTAACCCACTGTGATCTGCCAGTAAACCCAACTGCTGCGGAGACAATGCCAGGTCCTTAACCTGCTGTGCTGCAGTAGGAACTCCTAGTTTTGTTTTTTTTTTTGGGGGGGGACTAATTTATATTAATTCCTTACTTTGGAATTTCTGTAGCGCATAAGTAGTGTAAGTTCAGATACACCTGCAGACGGTATAGTCTTAGGATTGTGATTTCTCACTCAAAGCCCCAAGCAGAAATAGGCTTCTTGTTGCTTTCTGGGGTTCTGTTTTTATATAGGGATCTCAAATCTAGCTCCCATAGAAAGTGAGACTCAAAACCATATTTTCTGCATTTAACAAGTGTTAAAAATCCCATCTTGAGGTGCCTGCAAGAATTTTATCTCATTACCTATGTATTACCACTTCCGCCGAATGTTCTGTTTTTAATTCTAACTGAAGAGTTTCCCTCTATTTCTTTTTATTTTCTTTTGAGCTTGGCTTTGTTTTAAAATAGCTTTTGTTGGCGTTCCCTCCTGACCCCGTGGGTTAGGGATCCAGCATTGTCACTGCTGTATCTTGGTTTGCTACTATGGTGCAGGTTTGGTCTCTGGCCCAGGAATTTCCACATGCCATGGGTGCAGCCAAAAAGAAAAAAAAATAGCTCTTGTTGTGTTAAATACTTTTGTCATGGGAGGGGTTCACTGTGTTAGCTGAAGAAAAAATGCAACCTAAAGTTGCGAGTTAGGTTTCACTCAGGGTGCCTTACTGAGGACTCTAGCCCAGGAAACATCCTCTCAGATAGCTCTGAGTAACTGCTCCAGAGAGGTGAGAGGGGAGCCAGGATATACGAGTTTTTGGTTGGAAAAAAAAAAAAAAAAAAAACCATGTAATCAAACATCAAAGATTACTGCTAATCACAAAAAACCAGACATCTCAGGTTAATGATTTTAGTGCTTTTCTATATATGGGAAGATACAAGAGTCTGGACTCATTGGAATTATTCCTTAGATCTGCATCCTGACTGTCCAGGGCAAATATCTAGAGCACAGAATGTTTCCTGCTTTCCTTCACCCTGAATTCTGCTCAGGGCGCACTGTGGTGGCTCGTGGCTTGATAGGGGTGACATTTCTTGTATGCTGCAGTGGCAGACTACGTTCTTTGTCCACAGCTAGAAGCCAGGTTCACCATCTGCTGGGCCAGAAAGCTTCCTTACCGTGTCTCCGTCACCTCTGTGAGCTGTGGACACCGCATCAACCTCCGCACATCAGCTTATCTCTTCTGTTCTTTGTCCTCACTGCAGCCAGAGTGACTTAAAAAAAAAAAAAAAACGAGGAGTTCCCGTCGTGGCGCAGTGGTTAACGAATCCGACTAGGAACCATGAGGTTTGCGGGTTCGGTCCCTGCCCTTGCTCAGTGGGTTAACGATCCGGCGTTGCCGTGAGCTGTGGTGTAGGTTGCAGACGCGGCTCGGATCCCGCGTTGCTGTGGCTCTGGCGTAGGCCGGTGGCTACAGCTCCGATTCGACCCCTAGCCTGGGAACCTCCATATGCCGTGGGAGCGGCCCAAGAAATAGCAACAACCAAAAGACAAAAAAAAAAAAAAAAAAAAAAAAAACAACAAAACAAAACAAAACAAAAAAACGTGAATTAGATCCAGTCATACTCCTGCTTAAAGCCCTCCGTTAAATCTGAGCCCTTCGCTTTTTGTGATCCAGGCATGGACTGGCCCTTATTTACCAGTGTGCCCCCCTCTAGGGATGGTGAGGAGATTGACAGGAAGGTGCCAGTGGGCACAGGTATAGGGCACAACCTTTGTTTGGTGGCAAAGGGTCTGAAAACTGCAGGAGACCAGGCCGTAGGTGAGGAGGGCATAGCGTGCTAGGGTTGCAGATGCAGTCTGCTTAGTGCTCTCAGCATGTTCCATAGGAAAGCTCTTCTCCTTCAGAGTAAGGCCGCCTTCAGACGGGAAGTCACGCCTTCCGATGGTGGTGTTTATATTCTCTCCCTGGGTCGCTGACTCCTACTGTTTTAGCCATGGCCTGTTGACTAGATGTAAATACCTGGCATAAAACTGCCCATCCATAGCAGAGGGCTTCTAAGTGAATCAAAGCAGTGTCCTAGGCACAGTGTCCTAAAGAGACCTCTGGCCACCCAAGGGCGACTGCTGAATTCCATTATTCGTGTGGTGTCATCTCAGCAAGATTTCTGTCGTCATAAAATATCTCATATCTCTAGGAGAAATCAAAGCAAATTAAAGTCACTACAACAACTATATAATCTACTCAGTGAGGAGAAAGTATTTTATTAATTAAATAAATCAAAGTTCCTGTTGTGGCTCAGCGGGGACAAGTCTGACTAGTATCCATGAGGATGTGGGTTCAGTCCCTGGCATTTCTCAGTGGGTTAAGGATCCAGCGTTGCTGTGAGCTGTGGTGCAGGTCACAGATGCAGCTCAAATCCTGAGTTGCTGTGGCTGTGGTGTAGGCTGGCAGCTATAGCTCTGATTCAACCCCTGTCCTGGGAACTTCATATGCCACACCTGCGGCCCTAAAAAGCAAAAACAAATAGACAAAACTCAAACAAATCATAGCGTTCTGTATTCTTTTACCCATTGAACTGCCAACTAAAAATTGGCACTTGCATCTACCTCTACAAGGATTAAGCCACTAGCCACTGCAGCCACTGACCTTCAACACAACCTGGAAGAGTTCCGGTGAAGGATCAGGAATGAAGCGCTCTGTGCTCTAGGAAGAACTGGCAGAACAGACCTGCAGGTAGTTAGGTACTTTCAGGAGATTTTACGAGCCCAAATTCTTGCGTTTCCTCGTATCTAGAAAAGCACCAAAGTCGTTGACAGTGACATCTGCTCCTTGTGACTAGCAGCAAGTGTCTGCCAACACGTGCTTGACTGAAATCGTGTGTAGTTCCCCCTCAGCTCTTTGGAGCAGTTCCTCCGAGCGAGCTGAGACACTTGTCGCCTGGGCCATAGTCCTCATTTTGCCCCAAATAAACTTAACGCGCAGGTCTCCTGTTGTGCTTTTTTCAGTCAACCAAAAGATTTATCTTTTCCTCATTTCCCCTTTTATAGAGATCAGGGACATGCCGTAGCCGTGACTCCTTTAGTTTACTCCTGGGCAACTTCCCCTTGGGCCGTGCCTCGGCGTCACTCCAGTGGATCACAGTCGTCGTTTTCCTCTCGATGCTCAGGAGGCCGCTGCGCTAGAGCCCGTTCCTTAGGCCGGCCCTGTTATCCTTCTGATTCCACCCTCGAGGTGGCTCTGAGAGCACCTTTGTTTTCTGACAGTAAGATGTCCCTCGCTCCTCTTGATTCTTCGCGCCGACACCAGGAGGCCGCTGCTCCTGTCACACATCCTCCCGGCTTCGTCCCCCACTGCCTCGCCAACTCCTCTCTTTCCCATGCAGAGCTCCTGGTACCTGGCCCCGTGGTCCTCATTTTCAGCACATAGATTTTCTTCCCCTTGTCACTGTTCAGCTAACATCTCTGTGCCTTTTGTAGTGTCCATCGCCTTTCCTCACCCTGGGCGAAGTGAAGAGAGAGTGGCTTAGTTAACTCTGCCAGGTCTTTTCCACCCAGAGGTCGTGGCCTCAGCCAACAGTCTAAACAAGTGGAGCGTCTTCAGTTAGTTTAATATTGAAATAAATACTAACTTCAATCCTGAGGTTTCATCTCATCAGAACAAGTAAGCAGCTCCATCTTAGTTACTCCTGTCTCTCCACTCCCACCCCCACCCGAGTTTAGTCAGGCTCTGGAGCTTGTTATATGCCAAGAAGTTGGGGAGGAAGGAATAGGAGGAGTGTCCATTTGGTTTTTAGTGATCTGACCAGTTTATGACAAGCCTGTCCTGTTTAGTCCCCAGGCACTCTTCAAGCACCATGGGTCCCTCTGGTGATTTGGTAAAGTCTATGAAGTCACTTCTAGATGCATAAAATACAGTACATATGATTACATGGGAAACCAATTATACTGAAATACTGTTATCAAAAAATTTTGTAATACAATTAACACATGTACTTTAATTTCAGACTTAAAGAATCACAACAATAATACATTTCGCTAGATTTGCCAGTTGTTCATTTTTATCCTAATTATTTTATCCTTTTTCCTTTACTCTCCCTCTCTCTATAGATACATTTTTATATGTCTGTTCACACACAGTTACTGTTTCTGCCCTAAACCTTTTCAGAGTCAGATGCAGTGTCCATTCGAGGTCACTAGTGTGAGAAGGTGCCCTTGGCATTCACAGCAAGGAGGATCATAGTGTAATTTTCAGATAGCTGCGCTAATGGTGTGTGGTAAGGAAGCATCCTTGCTTCCTATTGTTGAAGCAGTTGCGCAGACTGCTGCTGTTATGTGGTTTATTGTCTATGTATGTAATTGAATACAGTGAAAAATTTCGGTTAAAGGTTAGGAAAATAAAGATGTGATTTATTTCACATCCTAGTTTACATCCCTTCTCCCCTGAATTCTAGCTATCCTAGACTCTTAAGGATGACCTAGGTTACAAACTCATGCTTTGAATGAACCTTGTTTCTGCCAATTGGTTTGCACAAATTGCCGAGCTCTAAAGTTGTAACTTTTTATAAAGAAACACCAGAGATTAGCTCTCACACATAATAAAACAAAGGGACTTACAATTGGAAGAAGTATCAAAACTCCCCACATCCCCCTGCCCTCCACCCACCCCTCCTTTTATTCTTTCTGGGAGAACTGGATCAGTGAGAGTGAAAGCACTTCTCAGTTTTACTGTCACCTACTCCCACATCTAAAACCTTGGAAGCTGTCCTATACCTGCCTGGGGATTTGCGGCCTGCAGTTCTAGTGGGAGTTTGGGGGCAGGGAGGGTGGTCTTTGGTCGGCTACCATCCCAGATGTTACCATCCAGATCACTCCCTCTTTGATGTCGGAGTCTGGGTTTCAGTCTTCTTTGTTTTTTCGTCATCATTTGGACACTCCCAGTCAATCAGCTTGTCTCCAATTTCAGCCTCTGTTAGAGGACCTCAGATGCCTGTGACCTAGAGCCTAAGGACACAGCAGGGATGCAGAAGTTTGGACATTTCAGATTGTGATTTCTTTTTGATCTAATGTGACAAACTGCCTGAAGTCTAGAGAACAGTGGATGTGGTGCATTGAGACATTTTCCCATCATAAAGCTTTTGTGGTCTTGGCCTAAGGTCAATCCAGCTAAAATCTTGCATTTCTAGCACTACCATCTTCCCTTGTAATTTCCCAAAGCCTCTCTGAAATCAGCTTAGCCATTAGGTCTGAAGTCCTTGCCTCAAGACATTTCTGACATCTGTCTGCATAAATACGGCACTAG
Organism: Sus scrofa; assembly: GCF_054392235.1. Taxonomy (NCBI): domain Eukaryota; kingdom Metazoa; phylum Chordata; class Mammalia; order Artiodactyla; family Suidae; genus Sus; species Sus scrofa. The sequence continues at coordinate 8,996,951 of NC_139383.1, forward strand.
GTTGTGTTTGAAAGATGCCAGTAAGTAGGGTTTAAGGCTGGGAGATTTCTTTAATGGCAAAGGATTTTGAAACCTACAGAGATACTTACACAAAACAGGAGACTGCAGCTTGCTTTCAGGGGGATGGACAGGCTTTCTAGGCCCTGCAAGTTCCCCATGATGTACAGCTGTACGGATGAAGGATTCCTTCTGCTGGGACAAACCCCTTATTGTCATCTTCGAACTCCCTGTACCTTCCCTCCTTCCAGCTTTGGTTATGGGTAAATCTGCTCATCGAGTAATAGAGATACAGCAAATCCAGGTCTTTCAAGGAGAATAGATAGTTATTTTCAGATGTTGCCTCTCTAAGCAGGCCTCGGCCTCAGCTTGCCCGAAGCCAGTTCTTTACCTCCTTTCTCACCCTCTCCTTCCCTCCCTCGTGCACCCTCTGCCTCAGCCACACTGGCCTTTTCTCTCCATTCCTTGAACTTGCTGAGCTTCCCTCTGCGTGGACTGCTTCGCCACCTGCTTGTCACATGGCTGCCTCCTCCTTATCCTTCACATCTCTGCTTGTCAGCTCCTCAGGGAGACTTTGTCTTTATCTCAAATGTTTATTGCATGTATTGCCCTTCATAGCATTTATCCCATTCTGTAATTATTTTATATATTTACTGGTTTTGCTTATTTCTGTTTTTCTCTTCCACTAGCCTGTAATCTCCCCCAGTACCAAATACAGTACCTCAGGCACAATACATTCTCAATAAATATTTATTGAATAATGAATGGATGAATCATGATATTGCTAAAAGAACTAGCTGTACACAAATTTATACATACTTAAATAACAATGAATCAAACTATTTTTGTATGTTAAAACAGAGATAACTCTAGGGGTTATGTTTAATTGGAAGATAGATTATATAGTCAGAAAATATCCATTATGTATTCAATCATTTGGATGTTATAAACCTGTTGAAATGCAAAAATACCACATTGTGAGTTCTCTGGCGGCTGAATGGTTAGGATTTGGAGTTTTTACTGCTGCAGCCTGGGTTCAGTCCCCAGTCTGGGAACTGAGATCCCACATCAAGCCGCTGCACACCGCAGCCAAAAAGAAGAAAAATACCAGGTAGCACATAGTAATGTTGTGTCTCAGTTTGAGTATCATAAAAAGAAAATGGTATATAAAAAGCTTTGTTACGCCTATGGTTTTAAATTCTCTAGAACTTTATTAGCTGACATTTCCATTTATGCTTTTATTGTTATCAGCTCCTTTTAATTTTTATGCCTCCCCCTTTATTATTGTTTTTAACACCATCACTCTTTCAGCCTTTTCGTATGGATTTCTTTAATCCTTAGGAAATTATTTTTCAGTTGTGCTTATGGAAAGTGATGTGTAACATTTCTTAAATCTGTGAATTTATTTGATCTTGCTATGTCTTAATCCATTGATAAAGAAGCAGTACCCATGTATATTTATTTTCATGTTAGAGTCAGAAAATAATCCATATGATCACACCATGAGTTTATACCTTTTTATTCATTCCTTTTTGCATATGCTACCGACTGCCACGCAGTCTGTCAGTTCATAAGTAACTTGCAGGCTTTGCCAAACAAGGATGGGGTTGGAACTGCAATGGAAATCTCAGGTCGTGCTTTCTCTTTCTCACCCTGTTCTTTCCTTGGAGCATTTAGGTTGGGAAGAGGTCAGATGATAGGATGGTGTGGGGCGAGGAGAGGGATTTGGGGGAGGCAGGTTGTGGTAGGTTTTTAAGAAAAATTCTCCTCAAAGCCCACCAGTCCACGCTTATCTCTGCTAGACGAGGGTGTTTATTTTTTTTCTTTTTCTTTGTTTAGGGCCACCCCTGTGGCATTTGGAAGTTCCCAGGCTGGGGGTTGAATCGGAGCTACAGCTGCCGCCCACGCCACAGCCATGGCAATGTGGGATCCGAGCCACGACTGTGACCTAAACCACACCTCACAGCAACGCTGGACCCTGAGCAGGGCCAGGGACCGAACCCGCATCCTCATGGATATTAGTTGGGTTCGTTTCTGCTGAGCCACAACGGGAACTCCTGAGCATATATAAACTTGGAAAAAAAGATTATTCTATCAGAGAGGACAGCATGAATGAGAATTATAGAGCGGCCAAACATTTTGAACATTGACTAGTTTTACTGAGCCTGTAAATTAACTCAGAATTCAGAAACTTATGGACTCTATCCTGCAGGAGACACTGAACTTCATATGTACACTCTTGAAAGACACTACCTTGTCGTTGTCCTCTTTTGCCAGCAGGTGGTCTGTATGCAGTCAGTAATGACCCCTCGTTCAAATACAAAATGCTTCAAAAGAGACGCAGTAATAAATCATCTTCCGTCTCCACCGCAACACACGCATTGCTATACACACTTTTTACGTAAAGGACACTCTTCTGCCCCTTCTTTTCCTCAGCTAAGGTTTATCTTGAAGACTGATATACATCAAAATATGAAGAAGTTCGGGACCTTTTATACTCACATGACAGTCCCTGTATAACGGTACCATTGTTTATTTAACCAGCCCCTATCGAAGGACATGGGGTCATTTCAATCTTTTGTTCTTACAGAGTTACAGTGGACAGACTTGTTTCTCTATCGCTTTGTCCACGTGTGATTGTCTCTGGAGGATGAATCGTTGGAGGGCACGGGCGCTTGTAATTTTGTCAGCTGTCAATAAATTGTCCTCCGTAGAAGTAGCCCGTTGATACCACCAGCAGCAGGGTGATGAGAAGGGCTGTTTCCCCACCTGTCTGCTGGGTGTAAAATGTCCTTCCTCTGTGTAATTTCACCATGCATGCCTCTCATTCTGAGCAGTGCTGGGCATTGTTTCATATATTTTTAGAGGCATTATATTTCTTTTCCCAAGGACTTTCTGCTTAATGACTGTTGCTCATTTTTCCACAGCCTTTCTTGTTGGTTATTTTCTCATTGATTTGTAGATTATTGCATGTTAGCGATTGTGTGGTAAAGTTGAAATATTCTTTTCTCAGTTTATTCTTATAATATGTGTGAATATCAATTAGGACTAGTCCTCACTACTCTTCTTCTTTTTTTTTTTTTTTTCCCGTTTCTAGGGCCGCTCCTGTGGCATATGGAGGTTCCCAGGCTAGGGGTCCAATCGGAGCTGTAGCCGCCGGCCTACGCCAGAGCCACAGCAACGCGGGATCCGAGCCGCGTCTGCAACCTACACCACAGCTCACGGCAATGCCAGATCCTTAACCCATTGGGCAAGGCCAGGGATGGAACCTGCCACCTCATGGTTCCTAGTCGGATTCGTTAACCACTGTGCCACAACTGCCCCACTACTTTTCTGTTTCATAATTTTCCTAACTCTTCTGTTTAGTCCTCCATGTGAACTTGAATTTCAACTTAAGAAGAATCAGAAACTCTCTGATCATTGTTATCACTGTCTTTATTGTAAAATTTTTCAATGATGACTTTTCTATTGATAGATTTTAAGTAGATTCTGCTGGCATACTCTGATACTCTGATCAGCCCTGGGCTTTTCTGGCTGAGTAAAGATTCATGTTTTTCTCTTATCTGATCCATACTTTCAGATAAGAGAACACAGAGGAAAGACTTGAGAACGACTCAAAGATTGTTCTCTTCTAAGAACAGTTCCATATGTTTTTAATAACAGTTTGCATAATCACAGTTCCCTGGGGAATTCCCATGTGGCTCAGTGAGTTAAGAACATGACTAGTATACATGAGGATGCAGGTTCAGTCCCTGGCCTCGCTCAGTGTATTAAGGATCTGATATGGCTGCAAGCTGCGGTGTAGGTTACAGTTGTGTCTCAGATCCTGCATTGCTGTGGCTGTGGTATAGGCCGGCAGCTGCAGCTCTGATTTGATCCCTAGCCTGGGAACTTCCATATGCCACAGGTGCCGCCCTAAAAAAAGAAAAAATTATATAAAAGAAAAAAAGAAATAAAAAGAAAGTTCACTGTAAATTTCCAAAATATTTTGAATCCTACATATTAGTTCTTTCTAATACTGTATATACTGCAGAGATTTTTTTTGTCAAACAAAAAATACTCGACACTTTTTCAGTAAGAATTTGTCTCACTTTCAGGGTGGTTTATGGTGTTTTGGAGGAAACGGACTCCCTTACGCTGAAAGTTTCGGAGAAGTTCCTTCAGCGACAGTGGAGATGTTCTGCTTGGAAGCTTTAGTAAAACACTCTGAGGTAACTTGGATTTTCAATGTGCTTTACTTTTACGATCTCATTGAAGAAAATGACACACGTTGGTTCATTGAAGGGAAATAATTCTCAATTTTTTTTATAAAAGAAAAAAGCTTTACACTTGTTTTTAAATGTCTGCTTTTTTCTCAATTGTTAGAATTGATAATCATGATTTAGCACCAATACATGAATTACATTTTTGCTAAATAATTCTAAAAATGAATTTAATCTTAATTACACATAAAGCCAGCCCATTGTCTCAATATGGCATGTACTTTTTTTGTTTGTTTTTTGTCTTTTTAGGGCCACACCCTCAGCATATGGAGGTTCCCAGGCTAGGAGTCTAGTTGGAGCTGTAGCTGCCGGCCTACACCAGAGCCACAGCAATGCCAGATCCGAGCTGTGTCTGCAACCTACACCACAGCTCACGGCAACGCCGGATCCTTAACCCACTGAGCGAGGCCAGGGATCGAACCCGCAACCTCATGGTTCCTAGTCAGATTTGTTTCTGCTGCGCCACGACGGGAACTCTAGGCATTTACTTTTAAGTTATGCTGTCTTCCATTACCTTTCTCAGGTAATTTCTACAAGTAATATTATCAGGGAGTTATTTTCCAGTAAAATATCTGCCAAAGATGTGTTAAGACAAAAAAAAGTAAATATTTGGAAAAAGTATTTACTTGACAATATCCATGAATTTTAACCATAGCATACATATGTCAATTTTTGTATTTTTTTAACATGATGACAAACTTTCTATCATGATCATAGTTTGATTTTAAAAAGAAAAAAGTAACAAACTTTGTAATGCTCAAACATTCATGTGTAAAAATCACCCAGGAAACATTAAAAATGCGCATTTTTGCTTATCTCTACCAGCTTTAATTTAGTAGGTGTGGGGTGGAGGCCAAGGATTTGTCTTTGTCACAGGCTTTCCTGGTGAGGCTGATGCAGGTGCTTCATCCCACGTCATGGGGAACACCATCGTAGAGGTTCTGAATGCTCCGGTTTAATTGGGAACCGTTAGACACGGCTCCAAAGCCTGGTGCTCTCCGGTCACCTCGGTTCCCACTGGTGGAATTAGGAATCGAGGACAAAGCAGAGTCGTTAGTGTTACAGTTCAAAGGGAATGTGGGAAAATGAGCTTGATTTTTTTGTGACTTATGACTGGTTTCTGAAACGGTGCACTTGCAGTAGAATGTCCAGTGCATGGGATGTCATAGTTCCTTTCTGGAAACATCTCCACTTCGTACTTATTTCACTTGATCTATTACTAAAAGGCATACTTTTAAATGCATTTAAAATGTGCTAAAATTTAGAGAGTGACAATCATTGCAGGTATATGACATGATAAGTGATAAAATGAATGCTGGGAAAAGGCAATGCTGGTGACTTTGTTAGAACTGTAATGGCTTGTTGGTCAGTTCTATCACCTGACCTTAATATATAATATTTCCTTTGGGGAGTTCCCCTTATGGCTCAGTGGAAATGAATCTGATTAGCATCCATGAGGATGTAGGTTTGATCCCTGGCCTTGCTCAGTGGGTTAAGGATCTGGTGTTGCTGTGAGCTGTGGTGTAGGTCACAGATGCAGCTCGGATCCCGAGTTGCTGTGGCTCTGGCGTAGGCCGGCATCTGCAGCTCCGATTGGACCTCTAGCCTGGGAACCTCCATATGCCGCAGGTATGGCCCTAAAAAGACAAAAAAAAAATTTCCTTTGGCTTTCTTTTATCTCTTTTAACTATTAAAAATTCACACCACTTTTTCTATTTCTACTTGATCTTTTTCTTTAAAAAAAATTTTCCCACTCCTAAGTTTTAGGAGAGCGAGTGTGTAGGATCACAGACATGCTTATCTACCTGGAAGTTCTTATATGCAGAAACAAAATCTGCCACTTACACAGGGGATTATTTCCTATTAGCAGGTGTCAGGTTTCTCAAGAACCCTTTAAGGTAGTTTCAGGTCTAAGTATCACTGTAAGTTGAAACAGTTTTGTAATAATAACATTATAGTTACATCAGACTAAGAACTAGGCAGAATAACTTTGAGAATAAAAATTGCAGAAGGCCTGGTGCCTTAATGTTTTAGTGATTTTAAAGCACTTTCCACTCAGAGAGAGGTTTGCATATTTATTTGAGCTGAGCTGAGTTTGGGGCGGGGGGTGTCTCTCTGGGTCTCTTCCTTGAGCAGGAGCCACCTGGCTGCCCACCAGCATGCTGTGTCACCTGCTTAGTGGACTTGTGCAACATGAAGTGAGCTTTCATTAATTTATTGTGCTAGATACCTACACATTGTGATAAAATTGAAGCAAATGGAGGCTTGCAACTACTGCAGAGACTGTACCAACTTCACAAGGACTGTCCTAACGTACAGAGAAATATAATGCGTATCCTTGGAAATATGGCTTTGAATGAACATCTTCATTCTACTATAGTTCGCTCAGGTAACAATTTTACATACCGAGTATGCTGGATCCAGTCCTTAGTTCTTCTCCCACCTCCACCCCTCATGGTACATTAATTTTTCAATAGACTTAAGACCCTGCTTAGGGTTAGTTTGGGAGCATGTCATTTTAGTAGGGCAAGGAACTGCTTGAGATGTGGATAGTCCACACCTAAGATAATCAGTGTGTGGACAGTCACAGGAGAGCAGCTTTTGCCGTGATGACCATCTAATTGTTTACATAATCTTTGATATGATCTGGTTAACCGAGAGGCATAGCAAGACACAAAGAGTCTCAGTGTGTAATTAGTGATTTTCCCCCTTGCAACTAATAAACCACATGACCACCCGTGGGAAGATACTTTAGATGGAAATTGCTGCCTGACCCCGTCGTTATCGTGATGGTTGCTCAGTGATGATTTCCAGCTGCAGCGTGGCCTCCTCGTCTACTTTTCAGCCTTAGCCTTTCTCCTTTCTTCCCTCTCCTCCCTCGTCCTTCTCCCCCCCCCATCAGTGTGGGCACATGGATTTCTATTTTTTAATGGCTTACAACTTATTACTGTACTTAATAATTTGTTGCCAGATTGTCTCCGCTTTGGTTAGTGGGAACCCGGCAAACTGGCTCCTGTGTCCTTGTGTTGTGCTCACATCATTTTGGGAGGCTTTCCTTCCTTTCTGGTATAACAGAACGATCCAGGCTCATTTCTCCAAAGAATACTATTTCCTTTTAGTGGAGAATCATTATTAGAGACCAGGATCTGGGTGTTAGCTAGATGTGCTTATTGCTCCTGGAGTGTCTTTGCCTCTTGGCTCTTTCAATGGAAGAAGCAGGGTGATAGATACAAATATATGTACACACATACACAAATAAATATACATATGTGCACACATGCATGCATGTGTTCATACGTATTTATTAGAAACTATGAATTTACACTTTTTCTTGTATCTCTCTGCTCTTTTAAATTTACATATCAGAGTGTCTTGATCAGCAGAAGTTTTTAACTTGATGAAGACTAATTCATGGATTGGCAAACTTCTCTAAAGGAGCACTTACTATTTTGGTTTTATTTGTTCCTCTTTTTTTATGGACTCTTAAGTTGGAAACTTCGTTATCTATTGCTGTGTATCAGAGCATCCTAAAACTCACTGGTTAGAACAGTAGTCATATATTTTGTGCATGAATCTGAACTTTGGGCAAGATTCAGTGGGGAAGGCCTTTATGTGCTCTATGCAGCATCAGCTGGGGCAGCTCACCTGTGGGATGGAGGATGCCCTCTGAAGATTGCTCGCTCACATGGCTTGCAAATTGGTACTGGCTCTCAGCTGGGAGCTCAGCCGGGGCTCAGGGCACTGGCTTCTTTCTACATGTGCCTTGGGCTTCCTTAAAGCATGATGGCTGGGTTCCACAGGCAAATATTCCAGGGGAGAACCAGGTATAAGCTGTTCTGCTTTTTATAATCAAGCACTGCAAATAATTTTTGCCATGATGATTAAAAGCTAGTCACTCTGGAGTTCCCGTCGTGGCGCAGTGGTTAACAAATCCGACTAGGAACCATGAGGTTGCGGGTTCGGTCCCTGCCCTTGCTCAGTGGGTTAACGATCCGGCGTTGCCGTAAGCTGTGGTGTAGGTCGCAGACGCGGCTCGGATCCCGCGTTGCTGTGGCTCTGGCGTAGGCCGGTGGCTACAGCTCCGATTCAACCCCTAGCCTGGGAACCTCCATATGCCGCGGGAGCGGCCCAAGAAATAGCAACAACAGCAACAACAACAACAACAGACAAAAAGACAAAAGACAAAAAAAAAAAAAAAAGCTAGTCACTCTAAGGCTAGCTCATTCATATTCAAGGGAAAGGGATTTTGAAGGGGTTTAGACCCATGACCTCTTGATGAAAATAGTGTCAGAAGAATTTGAAGACATGTTTTAAAATCATTACAGTTATTTTCTGATATTTTCTGGTATTTAAAGCTGTAAATTTCCTCAAACCTGCTTTAGATGCATTCCTCAAATTTTGAATGTATTGTATTTTCATCATTATTCAGTTTGAAAATTTTCTAATCTCCTTTGTGATTTCTTGTTTCATGGGTTTCTTAAAAGTTTGTTGCATAATTTACAAGTATTAATGGCTTTCTAGATATCATATGTCTCTAAGTTCTAGTTTAATATTCCATACATTCAAAGAACACACTCTATAAGATTTTAGTTTTTGGAAATTTACTGACACTTATTTGATGGCCTATTTTATGGTCTTTCTTGGTGAATGTTCTTCATGAACTTGAAGTTAATGAATATTCCATGGTTGTTGGTTGAAGTGTTTTATACATAAAGTTAAACCAAGTTTGTTGATTATATTATTCAGATCTTCTCTACATCTTTACTGAGTTTTGTCTGATTTTATGACGTACCGATATATGTTAAATTTTTCAACTGTGGTTGTGAATTTGTCTCTTTCTCCCTTTAGTTCCCTTCCTGGTGAATTGTTCACTTATTATTATTAAGTAACGTCTCTATCACTGGTAATACCTTTTCAAGTCTACTTTGTCATGTATTAAGGTAGCCACACTGGCTTTTTCTTATGCCTGCTGTTTGCTGCATATCTTTTGTCTTTTTCCCTTCTTTTGCTTTCATTTTTCTGTGACTAAAAATAAGTATATCTTTTACGGACAGCACATATATTTGCATCTTTTTGGAAGAATTCATCTTGGTAACCCTTCTTAGTTGGAGTGTTTTGTCTCTTTCCCTCTAACGTTCAGTATCGATATTGTTCGGTTGTGTGGTTGTGTCAATTTGGGGCATATTTCCAAGACACCAAGAGCAGGCTCTTGCTCTTGCATTTTTGTCCCCTCTTTGTTTCTTCTTTTTCTCCTTTACTGACTTTTTTGGGGTTACTTAATTATTTTTTCTTTTCTTTCTCTTCAAAGGCTTTTTATACAATATTTTTGTGTATTTTTAAAATGGCTGTATCCTTAACTTATCACAGTCTATCTTGAATTAATATTATACCATTTGGTATATAATGTGAGAATCTCACAACAGTATAATTCATTTTACACCCCCTGCCATCCTTTGTGGTCTTGTCTTCATTATAGACCATAATGTTATAAACCACATGTTATAACCCTTGCAATATACTGTTGCTATTTTTGTTTTTATTTATTTATTTGTTTGTTTGTTTGTTTTTATATATTTGTCTTTTTGCCTTTTCTAGGGCCGCACCTGCGGCATATGGAAGTTCCCAGGCTAGGGGTCTGATCGGAGCTGTAGTCACTGGCCTCCGCCAGAGCCACAGCAACGCGGGATCTGAGCCGCATCTGCAACCCACACCACAGCTCGCGGCAATGCCGGATCCCCAACCCACCAAGCAAGGCCATGGATTGAACCTGCAACCTTGTGGTTCCTAGTCAGATTTGCTAGCCACTGAGCCACGACAGGAACTCCCTATTTTTGTTTTTAATAGTCAGCTGATATTTAAAGAATACGAAAGTTTTAAATTTACATATTGATAACATCCCATGCTCTTCCTTCTTTTCTGTATATCTAAATTTGCATCTGATATTTCCTTTTAGCCTCAAGACCTGGCCCTGCTGGCAGCAAATTCTCTCACCTTTCCTTTTTCTGAAAATGTCTTGACTTTGCCTTTTATTATCCCAGGAAAAGTTGTTTTCCATGAATAAAGAATACTTTGTCACTAGTGTATTTTTTTTTTTTTTTCTGTATGCACTTAAAAAATGTCATTCCATTCTTCCTTTTTCTTTTTTTGAATGTCAGCCTTTTATTGATAACACAGCAGCAATTTGGGGCATATTTCCAAGACACCAAGAGCAGGCTCTTGTCCCCATGCTGTGTGTGTGGGGGGGGAGGGGGGGTCTGATGAGAAATCTCTTCTTATGACAGGTTTGGTTCTCCTACGTGATGTGTGTCTTTTTTCTTCTATCTTCTTTTACAATGCTCAGCAGTTTGACTATGATGTATCTAGTCTATTTTTATATTTATCTTGCTCAGGGTCTACTGAGCTAACTGAATCTGTGAGTTGATGTTTTTGATTAAATTTGGAAACTTTCCAGCTAGTATATCTTTATTTTATTTTATTTTACTTTTCTAATTCAGTGAATTTTATTATATTTATAGTCGTACAACCATCATCAAAACCTAATTTTAGAGCATTTCCATCCCAAACCCCGAGTCCATCCCTCCCCCCAACCTGTCTCCTCTGGTAATCCTAAGTTTTTCAAAGTCTGTCAGTCTTTTTCTCTTCTGCAAATAAGTTAATTTGTATCCTTTTTAAATTTTTTTATTTTTATTTTTATTTTTTATTTTTTGTCTTTTCTAGGGCCACACTGGAGGCATATGGAGGTTCCCAGGCTAGGGGTCTAATTGGAGCTTTAGCTGCCAGCCTACACCAGAGCCACAGCAATGCCAGATCTGAGCTGTGTCTGTGACCTACACCACAGCTCATGGCAACACTGGACCCTTAACCCACTGAGCGAGGCCAGTGATCGAACCCACAACCTCATGGTTCCTAGTCGGATTCGTTAACCACTAGGCCACGACGGGAACTCCTGTATCCTTTTTTTAGATTCCAGATATAGGTGATCGCTCATGATGTTTGCTTCTCATTGTTTGACTTCACTTAGCATGGTAATTTCTAGGTCCAACCATGTTGTTGCAACTGCCATTATTTCTCTTTTTTATGGCTGAGTAATATTCCATTGTATGTATGTACCACATAATCTTTATCCACTCCTCTGCAATGGACATTTTAGGTTGCTTCCATGTCTTGGCTATTGAAAATAGTGCTGCAATGAACATTGGATTACATGTGTCTTTTTGAGTCATGGTTTTATCTGGATAGATCCTACTGGATCATACGGTAATTCTATTTTTGGTTTTTTGAGGAATCTCCATACTATTTTCCATAGTGGTTGCAGCAGTTTACATTCCTACCAACAGTGTAGGAGGATTCCCTTTTCTCCACACTCTCTTCAGCATTTATTGTCAGCTAGTATATTTTTTTCTGTGTCCCCTTTTCTCTCTTCTCTCCTCCTGGGACTTCAATTATGTATATTAGATCTCTTCATTCTATTCCACAGTCATTTAGACTCTGTCCATGTCTTCTCAAAACAATTTTTCTCTGCATTACCTTTTTTTATTTTTTATTTTATTTTTTTGTTTTTTGCCTTTTTTAGGGCAACACCCATGGCATATGGAGGTTCCCAGGCTAGACGTCTAATCGGAGCTACAGCTGTCAGCTTACACCACATCCACAGCAACGCCAGATCCTCAACCCACTGAGCAAGGCCAGGGATTGAACCTACAATCTCATGGTTCCTAGTCAGATTTGTTTCCTCTGTGCCGCAATGGGAACTCCACCTTTTTTTTATTTTTTAAAGATTTTTATTTTTTCCATTATAGTTGATTACAGTGTGCTGTCAATTTCTGCTGTAAAGCAAAGTGACCCAGTCATGCATATATATGTATGAGTGAATGTGTATATATTCTGTGTGTGTGTGTGTGTGTGTATATACACATACCTTCTTTTTCTCACATTATCCTCCATCACGTTCCATCATAAGTGGTTATAGTACCCTGTGCTATACAGTAGGATCTCATTGCTTGTCCACTCCAAATGCAATAGTTTGCATCTACTAACCCCAAACTCCCAGTCCATCCCACTCCCTCCCCTCCAGCAATCACAAGTCTGTTCTCCAGTTCCATGAGTTTGTTTTTCTTCTGTAGATAGGTTCATTTGTGCCATATATTAGATTCCATATACAAGTGATATCATATGGTATTGTCTTCCTCTTTCCAAGTTTCTTCACTCAGTATGAGAGTCTCTAGTTCCATCCATGTTGTTGCAGGTGGTATTATTTTGTCCTTTTTTATGGCTGAGTAGTATTCCATTGTATATGTATACCACATCTTCCTAATCCAATCAACTGTTGATGGACATTTAGGTTGTTTGCATGTCTTGGCTATTGTGAATAGTGCTGCAGTCAACATAGGAGGCATGTATCTTTTTCAATGAAAGCTTTGTCTGGATATATGCCCAGGAGTGGGATTGCTGGGTCTTATGGTAGTTCTATATTCAGTTTTCTGAGGTAGCTCCTTACTGTTTTCCATAGTGGTTATACCAATTTACATTCCCACCAACAGTGCAGGAAGGTACCCTTTTCTATGCACCCTCCCCAGCATTTGTTATTTGTTGATTTGTTAATGACAGCCTTTTTGACCAGTGTGAGGTGGTACCTCATCTTAGTTTTGATTTGCACTTCTCTAGTAATTAGTGATGTTGAGCATTTTTTTCATGTGCCTGTTGGCCATCTGTATATCTTCTTTGGAGAAATGTCTATTCAGGTCTGCCCATTTTTTCAATTGGGTTGTTGTTGTTTTTGCTGTTGAGTTGTATAAGTTGTTTATATATTTTAGAGATTAAATCCTTGTCAGTTGCACCTTTTGAAACTGTTTTCTCCCATTCCATAGGTTGTCTTTTTTTATGGTTTCCTTTGCTGTGTAAAAGCATATCAGTTTGATTAGGTCCCATTGGTTTATTTTTGCTTTTATTTCTGTTGCATGGGAGACTGACCCAAGAAAACATTTGTACAGTTTATGTCAGAGAATGTTTTGCCTATGTTCTCTTCTAGAAGTTTTATAGTATCTTGTCTTATGTTTAAGTCTTTAAGCCATTTTGAGTTTATTTTTGTGCATGGTATGAGGGTGTGTTCCAATTTCATTGATTGTCATGCAGCTGTCCAGTTTTGCCAGCACCACTTGCTGAAGAGACTGTCCTTTTCCCATTTTATATTCTTGCCTCCTATGTCAAAGATTAATTGACTGTAAGTGTCTGTGTTTATTTTGGGTTCTCCTGTTCCATTGGTCTGTGTCTGTTTTTGTACCAGTACCACACAGTCTTGATTACTGTAGCTTTGTAATATTGTCTGAAGCCTGGGAGAGTTATGCCTCCTACTTGGTTTTTGTTCCTCAGGATTGCTTTTGTAATTATGGGTCTTTTATGGTTCCATATAAGTTTTTGGTTTGTTCTAGTTCTTTGAAAAATGTCATGGGTAATTTGATAGGGATTGCATTGAATCTGTAGATTGTGTTGGGTAGTATGGCCATTTTAACAATATTAATTCTTCCAGTCCAGAAGCATGGAATATCTTTCCATTTCTTTGAATCTTCTTTAATTTCCTTGATTAATGTTTTATAGTTTTCAGAATATAAGTCTTTCACCTCTTTAGTCAGGTTTATTCCTGGTACTTGTTTGGGATGCAATTTTAAAAGGTATTTTTATATTCCTTTTCTAATATTTGATTGTTAGTATACAGAAACTGCAACTGATTTCTGAATGTTAATCTTGTATCCTGCTACTTTGTAGAATTTGTTTATCAGTTTGAATAGTTTTTGTGCAGAGTCCTTAGGGTTTTCTATATATAAGTATTATGTCATTTGCATAGAGTGACAATTTTACCTCTTCTTTTCCAGTTTGGATAACTTTTATTTCTTTCATTTGTCTGACTGCTGTAGCTAGGACTTCTCATACTATGTTGAATAAAAGTGGTGAGAGTGGACATCCTTGTCTTGTTCCAGATTTTAATGGGAAGGCTTTCAGCTTTCCTCCATTGAGTATTATATTGGCTGTGGGTTTGTCGTAAATGGCTTTTTATTATGTTAAGGTATGTTCCCTATATACATACTTTGCTAAGAGGTTTTTTGTTTTGTTTTGTTTTGTTTTTTGTCTTTTTGCCATTTTTTGGGCCGCTCCCACAGCATATGGAGGTTCCCAGGCTAGGGGTCTAATCGGAGCTGTAGGCGCCGGCCTATACCAGAGCCACAACAATGCGGGATCCAAGCCGAGTCTGCAACCTACACCACAGCTCACGGCAACACCGGATCCTTAACCCACTGAATGAGGCCAGGGATCGAACCCTAAACCTCATGGTTCCTAGTTGGACTCGTTAACCACTGCGCCACTATGGGAACTCCCTGATAAGAGTTTTTATCATGAATGGATGTTGGATTTTGTCAAATGCTTGCATTACCTTATTTATTTATTTATTTATTTTTTGTCTTCCTGCCATTTCCTGGGCCGCTCTCACGGCATATGGAGGTTCCCAGGCTAGGGGTCCAATCGGAGCTGTAGCCACCGGCCTACGCCAGAGCCACAGCAACGCGGGATCCGAGCCGCATCTGCAACCTACACCACAGCTCACAGCAACGCCGGATCGTTAACCCACTGAGCAAGGGCAGGGATCGAACCCGCAACCTCATGGTTCCTAGTCAGATTCGTTAACCACTGCACCACGACGGGAACTCCCCGCATTACCTTTTTTAAATTGAGTTATAGTTGATAAACAATGTTATATAAGTTTCAAGTGTACAAGATAGTGATTCACAATTTTTAAAGGTATTACTCCATTTATATAAAATATTGGTTATATTCCCTATGTTGTACAATATATCCTTATCGCTTATTTATTTTATACACAGTAGTTTTTAACCTCATAGTCCCCTACTGCTAGACTGCTCCTCCCTCTTCCCTCTCCCAACTGGTAACCAGTAGTTTGTTCTCTGTCTTCATCGATCTCTTTCTGTTTTGTTATATTCACTAGTTTGTCTCATTTTTTAGTTTCCATGTGTAAGTGATATCATATAGTATTTGTCTTTCTCTTTCTGACTAATTTTACTAAGTGTAACCCATCCAAGTCCGTCCATGTTGTTACAAATGGCAAAATTTCATTCTTTTTTATGGCTGAGTATATATCACATCCTTATCCATTCATCTGTTGATGAACACTTAGGTTGCTTGCATATCTTGGAAATTGTAAATCATGCTGCTATGAACATTGGGGTACAGGTGTCTTTTTGTGTTTTTTTTTGTCTTTTTTTTTTTGTTTTTTGTTGTTGTTGCTATTTCTTGGGCCGCTCCCGCGGCATATGGAGGTTCCCAGGCTAGGGGTTGAATCGGAGCTGTAGCCACCGGCCTACGCCAGAGCCACAGCAACGCAGGATCCGAGCCGTGTCTGCGACCTACACCACAGCTCACGGCAACGCCGGATCGTTAACCCACTGAGCAAGGGCAGGGACCGAACCCGCAACCTCATGGTTCCTAGTCGGATTCGTTAACCACTGTGCCACGACGGGAACTCCATGTCTTTTTGAATTAGTATTTTCATTTTCTTCAGATACAGTCTCAGGAATGGAATTTCTAGGTAATATGGTAGTTCTCTTTTTAGTTTTTTGAGGAACTTCCATACTGTTTTTCATAGCAGGTGCACCATTTTATATTCCTACCAACAATGTACAAACATTCCCTTTTTTTCACATTCCTACCATTTTTTTTTTGTTTGTTTGTTTTTGTCTTTTCTAGGGCCACGCTTGTGGCATATGAAGGTTCCCAGGCTAGGGGTCTAATCAGAGCTGTAGCCACCAGCCTCCGCCAGAGTCATAGCAATGCAGGATCTGAGCCGCGTCTGCGACCTACACCATAGTTCACGGGAACACCAGATCCCCAGCCCACTGAGCAAGGCCAGGGATTGAACCTGCAACCTCATGGTTCGTAGTCGGATTTGTTAACCATTGAGCCACGACAGGAACTCCTGTTGTTTTAAAAAGATTTTTGTCTTTTCTCTTATAGCTGATTTACAATGTTCTGTCAGTTTCTGCTGTGCCACCAACATTTGTTATTTGTAATCTTTTTTTTTTTTTTTGTATTCTTTTTGATAATCATTCTGACAGGTGTGAGGTGATAGGTCATTGTGATTTTGATTTGCATTTCCCTGATGATTAGCAGTATTGAGCATTATTTTCATGTACCTTTGGCCACCTGTATGTCTTCTTTAGAAAAATGTCTATTCTGGTGGTCTGCTCATTTTTTTTTCTTTTTATGGCCCCACCGCAGCATGTGGAAGCTCCCAGGCTAGGGGTTGAATCAGAGCTGCAGCTGTCAGCCTATGTGACAGCCACAGCATTGCAGCAACACCACATCCGTAACCCTCTGAATGAGGCCAGGGATCAAAGCCACATTCTCATGGAAACTTATGTTGGGTTCTTAACCTACTGAGCCACAATGGGAACTTTGTCTGCTCATTAAAAAAAAATTTTTTTTTTGATGTTGAGTTGTATGAACTGTTTATATATTTTGGATACAAACCTCTTATCAGTTATATCATTTGCAAATATTTTCTAACATTGAGTAGGTTTTCTCTTCATTTTGTTGCTTGTTCCTTTGCTGCACAAAAGCTTTTAAGTTTAATGAGGTTCCACTTTATTTTTGCTTTTGTTTCCTCTGCTTTAGGAGACAGATTGAAAAAAAAATACTGCTATGACTTTATGTCAAAGAGTGTTCTGCCCATGTTTTCTTCTAGGAGTTTTGTTTCAGGCTTTATGTCTACATCTTCAATCCATTTTTGAGTTTATTTTTGCATATGATGTTAGAAAATGCTGTAATTTCATTCTTTTACATGTAGCTGTCCAGTTTTCCAGCACCACTTATTGAAGATACCATCTTTTCTCCATTGTATATTCTTGTCTCCTTTGTTGTAGATTAATTGACCATAAGCGTGTGGGTTTATTTCTGGGCTCTCTGTTCTGTTCCAATGATCTGTCTTGTTTTTGTGCCAGTACCATACTTTTTAAATTACTGTAGCTTTGTAGTATAATCTGAAGTCAGGGGGTATGATTCCTCTAGCTCTTTTCTTTTTTTCTCAGGATTGTTTTGGCTATTTGGAGTCTTTTGTGTTTCTATACAAATTTTAGAATTATTTGATCTAGTTTTGTGATAAATGCCATTGGTATTTTGATAGGAATTTCATTTACTCTGTAGATTGCCTTGGGTAGTTCAGTCATTTAAACAGTATTAATTCTTCTAGTATATGAACACGGCATACTTACCATCTGTTTGTGTCATCTTCAGTTTCCTTCATCAATGTGTTATAGTTTTTCAAGTACAGGTCTTTTGCTTCCTTAGGTAGGTTTTATTCTTTTTGATACAGTGGTAAATGGAAAGTGGTAAGTGACAAATCATTAATTTCGCTTTCTGAGAGTTCATTGTTAGTGTAGAATGCAACAGATTTTTGTATATTAATTTTGTATACTGCAGTTTTACCAAATTCATTGATAGCTCTAGCAGTTTTTTTGTGGCGCCTTAGGATTTTCTTTGTATAAAGTATGTGTCGTCAGCAGACAGTGATGGTTTTACTTCTTCCTTTCCAATATGAAGTCTTTTATTTATTTTTCTTATCTGATTTCTGTGGCTAGAACTTCCAATATTATGTTGAATAAAAGTAGAGAGAATGGGAATCCTTGTCTTATGCCTCATCTTGGAGGAATCCTTTCAGCTTTTCATCGTTGAGCATGTGAAGTGGTAACTGTGGGCCTGTCATATGTGGCCTTTATCACGTTGTGATATGTCCCCTCTATACCCACTTTTTGGAAAATTTTTCATAAATGGATTTTGGGTTTTTTCAAGAGCTTTCTCTGCATCTATTGAGATGGTCATATGATTGTTATTCTTCAATTTGTTATTGTGGTGTTTCACATTGATTTGCAGATACTGAACCATCTTTGCATCCTTGAGATAAACCCCACTTGATCATGCTGTGGTCCTTTGGAAATGTATCATGGGATTCAGCTTGCTAATATATTTGTTGAGAATTTTTGCTTCTTTGTTCTTCAGTGATAATTGGTCTGTAATTTTATGTTTTATGCTATCTTTGGTTTTGGTATCAGGGTAATGCTGGCCTCATAGCATGAGTTCAGAAGTGTTCTCTCTATTGCAGTTTTGGAAGAGATTGAAGGTAGGTGTTAACTCTTCTCTAAATGTTTGGTAGAACTCACCTGGGAAGCCATCTAGTCTTGGACTTTGTCACATTTGTTTTTGTTTGTTTGTTTGTTTGTTTTTAAATGATTCTATTCCATTATTGGTAACTGGTCTGTGCACATGGATGAAATATAAAATCAAGCCACAGAACAGCAAGAATAATATAATTCCATTTAGGCAAAAAGAATGCATGTGGAGCTACAGTGTGTCTGTATAAATTATGGTATATAACTGAATTTTTAAAAAGATTTGGAAGAGTGTCTACCAAACTTTTAACTTTGGTTACTTCTGAGGATATAAACGGGAATTGGGAAATGATGGGATGTTCATGATTAAATACTGTTTTTTCTTTTTTCTTTTTCTTTTTTGTTTTTTGTGTTTTTAAGGCCATACCTGCACCTGCAGCATGTGGAGGTTCCCAGGCTAGAAGTCGAACCAGAGCTACAGCTGCCGGCCTACACCACAACCACAGTGACATGGGATCCGAGCTGTGTCTGCAACCTACATCACAGCTCACAGCAATGCCAGATCCTTAACCCACTGAGCAAGGCCAGGGATCGAACCTGCCTCCTCATGGATACGAGTTGGGTTCATTAACTGCTGAGCCATGATGGGAACACCTTTTTTTTATAGGGTTGCACCTGCAGCATATAGAAGTTCCCAGGCTAGTGACTGAATCAGAGCTGCAGCTGCTGGCCTACACCACAGCCATAGCCACAGCAACAAGGATCCGAGCCACATCTGTGACCTATGCCACAGCTTGTGGCAACTGCAGATCCTTTACCCACTGAGCGAGGCCAGGGATTAAATCTGCATCCTCATGGATACTAGTCGGGTGCTTCACCTGCTGAGCCACAACAGTAACTCCCTAAATGCTGGGGGTTTTTTTGTTTATTTTTACAACTAAAATGTATTCAGAGGTAATGTAATTTAAAAACAGTAGATATTTTTAAAAGACACAAGTTTTCCAAGGAGCCTTTGATGGTTTATAAGATGTGCCTCTTGGGCATTATAAAAATACTTTGTCAGCTAAAAAATGCTATAGAAATGGCTTATGCCACGCTTTCCCTTGTGCTGCCTTTCTTGTGACTCTATTAAAAATAAGGTATTTTTGTATATACCAGTAACATACTTGGATATCTTGGGAGAATTTTGAAACATTCTTTATTATAAAGTATTCTGACAGGTTTTGAAGAGGGATTTTCTGATATTACAGATTATTGGGTCTGAAATTTCTTTCGGATTCATTAAGTAACGGCTTCCTGTCACCGTGATGATTCTCCTCACTTTTGCACCAGAGTGGGAGGAGGGCATGAGGACAAGCTGTTGGGCTTGGTGATGGCAATTTTTATGTAGATTATTGTATTAGAACCTTCCTCCAGCTTAAAGGACTTGATTGAGGTTCCACAGCAAGTAAGCAGAGGATAGAAATTTGAGCCCAAGTCTCTCTGACCTCAAGGCCCATGTTTTATTTTAATTTAAATAATACATGAATAGACTCATTGTAAATACTTTGGAGAACATCAATACAGTAGAAATTCAACCCACCTTTATACAGAGCTTCCCCCACCCAACTCCCTCCCAAGAGGTAGTGACTGCTTGTGTGCTGCCTCTTCCTCCATCTGTGTGTGTGTGTGTGTGTGTGTGTGCCTGCACATGCATGCACTTTCATGCATATTAAGGTGCATAAAGTAATACATTGTTTTGAATAACAAAAACATGAAAAAAAGAAATGAAACTGTACAGTGCAAAGTATTGCTTTTCTCCCCTTAAGAAATAGTTTTCCCTTCCTGAACCTCAGGTTTTACAAGATTTTTGTCTTTCAAGCAAGTTGATTATTAAGAAACAACTTCCTCATGTGTATTAAGGGCTGCTAATCTTGCTGCCAGTCAGAATGAAATAACTTGTATTAATTCACGGAGTTTAATAATTCTTGTTAAAGCAAAATATGACACTTTCTTACCACTTAAGACTTCATCTCTAGTAATTACATTTTTGTTAGATTTTTCTAAATAAGGAAAATGGTTCTTACCTTCTTGGATTCCCCTAAGGAGTACCTGCCTGGGGACAATGGTATTGTGTTTGGGGACCCAGTGCGCCCTCGGGAAGAGTGGAATTGGGGTGGTCAGACTTTTCCATGTAGACAGATGCTAAGGTCTGCCTCCCTCTCATCACTTCCTCCCTGAAGCCTCTCAGTGACGTGAGACAGATTCGTGTGGCATTTAGGGAATGTGTTCTTTTCACCAGGCTGGGTTTCCATACTGGCAGAAGCAATAAAGTCTGAACACATTATGGAGGCCTCCCATGCCGCCAGAACCCTGGCGAATCTGGACCGAGAGACTGTGCAGGAGAAGTACCAGGACGGCGTGTACGTGCTGCACCCCCAGTACCGCTCGAGGTGAGAAGGCCTAGCGGAGCCGTTTTGTTCCTGTGGGCAACAAGCTTAATGCTCCGATTTAGCTGTAATCAGTTAAATACTTTACAAATAAGCCAGATGCCTTATTCACTGAAAGAGTTTGTCCATGGTAACTTCAGGAGAATTGCAGGCTATTGTGAAAGCATGGACCTGGCTGAGTCATCAGGGTTATTTTACACCAAGGGCCTACCTTCAGCAAGGCAGCATTCACCTTTTATAATGAGTCCCTTTGAAACTCTGTAAGACCTGTTTCTTTGTTTCACTACCTTTTTCATGTTAATCTGAGTAAAAACAGGAGGGCTGTAGAGGTCCGTCTGGATGGAAGGGAGATTGGCAGGCAACCAGAATGGCCTGGGCCTAGAACTCAGGGACTAGAGGAGGTTTATGCCACGTATAAAAGCTTGAACTGGCGGGAATGAGTTGTAACACTTGACTCACTACTTACAGTTTTATCATTGCTAAGACAATAGAAATGATGTAATAAAAAAATTATGCACTCCTTGGATTTTCGTTAGGCACTTTAAAATAATACCTCAGAAAATAATAAGAACTTCTTTAAATTTGAAAAATGGATTGCCTGGTTAATTCTAATGTGTAAATAGAATAACATGGTAATGTAATTTATATGTGTTGCATTATTGTGTGTATTATAAATAGACTGCAAATATATTGCTGCAATTTTAAAAACTATCATATCCAAAGGAAAAATGTCAATTACTTTAAAACCTCATTTGCATCATTTCTGATAAACATTGTTTATTTTCCTTGATAAATTAAAAACAATCTCTTTCGTGCATACTGAGTTTAAAGTTACACAAGCGTATTAATTAACTTCTTAAATACTTTTATTGATTTGTGTAAATCCTTATGTAATTCTTTGGAGGGTAATCTGTGGCACTTGTCACCTCATTGATCCCTAAGCACATTACAGTTGATTTTGGTTGGTCTGCCTGGCTAGCTGTGTCTCCATCTTTATAGAGAGAGCAGGGAGCACCCTCTGTGTGTGTCTTTGCCAGTTCTCCCTGTAGGGCTCTTCAGCAAACCTAGATTATACAGCTTGCCTTAATTATGTTTATTTCATGTCATATAAACCTGCTAAGCCCCATCCAAAGATAGTGCTATATAGATCCTTATCAAAGCAATAATACATTTGTTCTGCTTCTTTTTAAAACTCTCTCCCCTATTAGTCAGCCCATTAAAGCAGATGTCCTTTTTATTCATGGCCTTATGGGAGCAGCATTCAAAACATGGCGCCAGCAGGACAGTGAACGGGATTTAACTGAACCGGTTTCAGAGGATGAAACCAAGTATACGACATGTTGGCCCAAGGTAAGGAAGTGGCTGCCTCTGGCCGGCTGTCCTTATCCCGACATACTGCCATGTCACTGGCCACTGGAGCCCTTGTTGTGACATGTTTATCTTTCTCTTTATACTGGGATTTTTTTTTTTTTTTTTAATTTTTTCGCTGTCCTACAGCATGTGGAGTTCCTGGGCCAGGGGTCGAATCCAAGCCAGAGCTGTGACCTATACCACAGATGCGGCAATGAGGGATCCTTAACCCACTGCACCAGGCGGGGGATGGAACCTTGGGACAGAACCGTGCTATAATTAGTATTCTGAGTTCTCAGGGCAAATCTCTAACTCTTCTGTCTGTCTGAGATCATAGCTTTCTATTAAATGCTTCCAAAAAGCCAATTTGATCTAGACTCCAAAAAACAGGCCCTGCTTTTGGCTATAGCAGGTTAAAATTGAGACTATTCTCTTGAAACCTGTATAGACTTTATGCTATAAATTATGATACTGCCTTGTGACCAGAAATATAAAAAGATAACATGCTGGGATTATTCTTTCTTTCTTTTTTTTTTCGTCTTTTGTCCTTTTTAGGGCCACACCCCCAGCATATGGAGGTTCCTAGGCTAGGGGTCTAATCGAAGCTACAGCTGCCAGCCTGCACGAGAACCACAGCAACGCCAGATCCAAGCCACGTATGCGACCTACACCACAGCTCACTGCAATGCCCGATCCTTAACCCACTGAGCAACGCCGGGGATCAAACCCAAAACCTCATGGTTCCTAGTCAGATTCGTTTCTGCTGCACCATGAGGGAACTCCTGGGATTGTTTTTCTAGTCACCTTTACACTTGAGTCCAATGTGATCTTTTACCAATTGCTGATATCATAAGAGTCTTTTAGTTACAATTTCAGTTGTTATGAAATAAGTGGGAAGGTGGAAATTAATATTTTTTTCTCTTGTACCTTTCCTTTACGTAGTCATGGTTAGCAAGAGACTGCCCTGCTCTCCGGATTATATCTGTGGAGTATGACACCAGCCTTAGCGACTGGAGAACACGGTGCCCCATGGAAAGGTAATGGGGTGGGGAGGCAGGCCACCAGTGGGCCCTCTGCGACAGACAGGAGTTTTATCTTTTGATGCCACAGACAGGCTTTTCTTATGGAAAACTAACCTAACGTTTTTTTCTCTTCCTTCTAGAAGGAGTTAGCTATAAGCTATAAACAGTGAAACTGTATAAAGCTTAGACATAATATCTGTGTTGGGTTCCTAACATGGTTCACTTACAGCTATTCTCACAATCAGGATGGAGTCTAGAGCAAGGTCTCTCTCTTTTTTTTTTTTTTTGGCCTTTTTGCCATTTCTTGGGCTGCTCCCAAGCATATGGAGGTTCCCAGGCTAGGGGTCTAATCAGAGCTGTAGCTGCCGGCCTGTGCCAGAGCCACAGCAACGAGGGATCCGACCTGTAACTGCAACCTACACCACAGCTCACGGCAACGCCAGATCCCTAAGCTGCTGAGCGAGGCCAGGGGTCGAACCCACAACCTCATGGTTCCTCGTCGGGTTTGTTAACCACTGCGCCACAACGGGAACTCCGAGCAAGGTCTCTTTTACTGCTGGGAGTAAACACAGGGCTTTTGGCTTTTGTGTTCACAAGCACGCCACCTAAAGAAAGCAAAGAAAGATACTGAGAAATGTAGGAGCCCTTAGGTCATCTGCACGTCATCTGTGCCAACTGTCTATATGGGGACTGACTGCTGGACGTCGTGGGCTTCAGGACCTGGACGGGAACCAAGTCTGCCTCTGACTCACTGTGCCATCCGAGGTCTGCCTCTGACTCACTGTGCCATCCGAGGTCATTTAACTGGTCTGGGAAGTTTGATCTACAAGCTGAGGGAGTTGGTCTGAATCGGTGTTAGCACACGGAGCGTTAGCACTGAGTGCCCCCCACGTAGGCGCCAGAGGGACGAATGGTGCTAAAGGTCAGCGTGCAGGACCCCAGAGCGCCTTCCCCGTCGCACCCAGAGGAGCCTCACAGACCTTTATTTCAAAGAAGGGATTCTGTAGACACTGTTTGAAACTACCAGACCAGATCACTTTGAAATTCCCTCTTAGTTTGAAAATTACTTATTTGAATTCTCTGATTCTAATACTTTCGGCTATTTTTAAATAACCAAAATGATGAAAGGTTAGTGTTTGTAGCATATACACAAGTAGAACTAAACAGCAATGACAGCTCACTCCACAGGCGAACTCACGAGAGACAGCAAGGTCTCCCGGGATGCGTGTTTGTCAGGCCCTGTGGTGAGAAGGGACGCAGGTCCTGAGCGCTGGACATTGCCAGATAGGTTTTAGATGCCTTAACAGTGCTTGTTTTGTAAGCTGCCCCCTAGGCCAGCGTGCCTATTAGAAATAAGTGAGCAGTTTGTAGACACCAAGCAGGAAGCACGGACCGGTGTTCTTGACTCCAAAATGTAGCTTGTAGACTTGGTCCAGGAAACAAAAGGTCTTGCCTTAGAAGGTGGATAACAAAGTTTATGGGGGATTGATAGCCTCCTGTCATGCCTGCTGTTTTCGTTTTGTGCAGAAAGTCCATTGCATTCAGGAGCAACGAACTTCTTAGGAAGCTCAGAGCCGCTGGTGTTGGGGACCGGCCGATGATCTGGGTGTCACATAGCATGGGAGGTAAGTAGGCTTCATTTTGGCCAAGTGAGCGTCGAGAGGTTGTCAGCCATGGGGCTGACCTAAGTTGCTGAGGCTCTCTGTTTTATTTAATAGTAGTCCTTTTCCCCCTACCTTAATCCATGTTTTTGGCTGCGGCTGGGAGGTTTAAAGTCACTGCTTTCCTTCCGTGCTATTTGTTTTTCTAGAAGGGGACAGCTAGTAACAAACCATATAAAAAGAAAATGAGTTTGACAGCTTAATGCTAACAAGTAAATATCAGAAGCCGTCCGTGGCTTACATAAGCCCTCAGTGTCCTTGGCCAGTCTCAGGGCTCCCCCTTTGCTCCCCGAGCCATCGCAGAGTCTGTCATCGCTCTGGTGCCCACAGCTGCTGCCCCTCCGTGCCTGCTTAGCCCTCAGGCGAGCCTGTGTGATCACAGGTGTCCACTCTGGTCCTGGTGCTTGACTGTCACACCTCCCACCCCTCAGTCCAGTTCTAAACTGTCACCAGCTGCCTCACAGATGGCCTTCCTGCAGCCCCTGGCACAGTTTTATCTGGTGAAATGCTCAGGTTTACTGTCCCCGAGTCTGGGCTTTGTGCTAAGAGAAAGGTGGGTGTAGCCCTTTGCGTCCTCAGAGACCCACTGGCACCATCCAAGTTACCTTTGTGTTTCACTGTCAGCTCCAAGCCTGGGTTGGGGGACAGAGGAGAAGGTGTCTTCCTGCATGCATTTTCCCACAGCAGCTTTGTCTGCTCCGTGGTGGGCGTGTGAGGCTGTGTGGTTTTTTTTCATCTTAGTCCTGTCCTAATAGTGTGGTCGTGGGTGGACTGCAGTGGGCAGAATGGTGGGGCTGGCTGCTGCGTGTCCCCTTCTCTGATGGACACCTGCACAGCAATGCCTAAGCTTTCTCCTATGGGAGTCATCCTGTGCCTTACAAATGGGTTTCGAGTATCTTACCTGTTTGTAGGCTTGCACCATGTATTTTAGAGGATGACAAGCATTACCAAGTGTTAATAGTGTAAGGCCCTGTTCATTGGACTAGAGAGAATTGTTTAACCATTAAGAAAAAAAAAAAAAAGAAAGAAAGGATCTCATTTTCTGTATTTCTGGTTGCCTTTTTTTAGAAAAAAATAACAGGGAAGGAAAATGGCTTATGCGTTGTTTTTCTCTCTTCTCTATGGCTAGGTCTTCTTGTCAAAAAGATGCTGTTGGAAGCCTCTAAGAAGCCAGAAATGAAGACTGTGATAAACAACACCAGAGGAGTAATTTTTTACAGCGTCCCACACCATGGATCCCATCTGGCCGAATACTCTGTTAACATTCGCTATCTTCTCTTTCCCTCCTTGGAAGTCAAAGAGCTCAGCAAGGGTAATGCTTTCTGTCAAAGGAATGGCCACTGTAGTGACACCAGATACACAGGAGGAGGAGGAAAAACAGTTTCTAACTTGGTTGTGTTACCTTATTTTACTATTTGTGTACCAGTTGTGTTTAGACTAAAACAGAAACTTTTTAGGGTTGATGTTTTTCTTAGATACTTAATGCTTTTTGTTCTTAAGCCACTGTTTGTTCAAATATAACAATAATTTTAATACTATCTTAAATACTGAAAATTTTAAAGTTACATAATATTTTCCTTTAAGTATTATTCCAAATGGCCAGTGAACTGCTTTTTCCATGAGTTTGGAAATACATGTGCTTTAAAGATATTCATCATATTAATTGTAAAGCACTACATTTATTTTGGGCTAGTAAGCATCTTTTCTTCCTCTGAAATGCCTTTTAATCAGAATTTTGGGTCCCCTGGCTTGAGCCTTAATATGCCATTGTCTTTTTGTTTTTGTTTGTTTGGGCTCATATTTTCTTCATTCTGCTTTATGAAATGTTATTTGACTTTACTTCTAAACTTTTCTGTTGAACTTCATTTTTTGCAGTCAAGTTTGATTTTCCACAAGCTCTTTCTTGTTTTGTGATCCATTTTCTTTTGAAATCATTCTAAAGATTCTAACTAGAGAGTTGGGGTTTTTTAAGTTTTCTTCTGTGCTCAGGTTTTCTGTTTGCTCACGAGTCTCTCTGTCTTAGGTAGTAGGCTTTCCTCTAAGATCTGGTGCTTCCTGATTGCCCTTTCATACAGGAGGATGAGGGACAGGCCTCGTTGATGAGAGGCTGTGCTGTAGGGTGGGTGTGGGAGTGCCAGCCTGCTCACCATTCCACACACCAGAAATGTGAGAGACCTCTCCCTCCGACACCAGCATCTCAGTTCTGGGTTGGTTTTAGCCCTTTACTCTCATTGAATGGCTTCTTTGGAAGAAGAGAAAATAAACTACCATCTTGAATCAGAACCCTAAGCTCCTCTCGAAATTTGGAAGGTTGATGCATTTTATTATGAACAGGATAAACAGAACTTGTCGCAATCTTGTTCTCTATAATTTTACAGATTGTCCTGCACTTAAAACACTACAGGATGACTTTCTGGAGTTTGCAAAAGACAAACACTTCCAGGTGCTGAGTTTCGTAGAGACACTACCAACCTACATCGGCAGCATGATTAAGCTCCACGTGGTGCCTCTGGAATCAGCAGGTAGTCACTCTTCTGTAACTTGTTGGCTCTTAGATACCTGGCTGGTGGGCCTCATAAATGTCCACTTTTAGGCTCGGTTTCTCAGTAGGAGGAGGCAGTTCTGTGAAGATTGAGATTCTGTTATTCTTTTCAGCAGTAGGTTAAGACTTCTCTGCAAACACTTCACCTTGGCACTCCCTCCCTTTATTTAACTGACTCGATGGCACAGGTTCGTGGGCTGACCCTGAGTTAGCCCTCCTCAGTGCAGTGTGTGGCATTGAGGTAAGAATACAGAGCTTCCCATCAGCTAGATTAAAAGGGGCATTTCATTTGACAGATTGATAGCTGCCTGCAGGCGCCTTAAAGAAATCGACTAAGGTGTGGAAGCTTAGGAAATGAATGGAAGATACACAGGGAATATTCCAGTAACTACGGTTTCAAGGAAAAAAGCTGCTGCCGAAATGCAGTCTCATCCTAACCCTGGGGCTGAGGGAGGGACCGGTGCCTGCCTCTACAGCGCCCCGCCACGTCCTGTAGGCTCTTGGAGGGTGGGGCCCAGACCTCAGGGCTCCTCAGAGCCTCCTCTGTTACTCTGCCTCGGAGGTAACCTGCTCGCCCCCCTCCCTGCAGTGCATTTCCCTGCCCTGGCACTGCCTTGGCTTGCTTGTCAGACCCTTCTCAAGTCACCTCAGCGGCTGGGGCAGAAGCTGTTGTGGTAGCACACAGCCACACTGAGCACTCTTGGCAGCCAGGCGTCCTGTGTATCCGGGTGTCTGCCATATGGCTCTTCCGTCTGCATAACAAGCTTTGTCCCGCTTCACTGTACATTGTCTAAATAAAACAAGAAGGACTTGATACCCTTTAGTGGGATCTGGAGAGGCTTCACCTCAAAGTATATATGCCATAGGGTGAGGCGTTGCTAAGGCAACTTAGAGATTTCAAAGAATAGCTACCAGATTTTTGTTTAAAAAAGATGACTTTGGAAGCTTAAAGCAAAATTAATATGGTGGACCAGCTGCTGCTAGTGACATAGCCGGTCATAGTCCTGTCCACCCCTCCCGTGTCACCGGCTGGCTGCACTTCCTCAGCCAGCTGCCTCACTGGTTCCACCACCCCTCCCACCCTGGTAGACTTCGTTAGGCTGGAACCTCAAAAACTCAACCAAGCCTCAAGCACACATCATCACTTGCCCTGGGAGAATGATCCTGAAGGTGGGTCTAGAAAGGGTCCTTTCATCAGGATGAGGAGGCCCATGATCAAGTTTCTAGTCTTACTCCAGAAAAAGAAGTGGTTAAAAGAAGGCTGGAATCATTAGCAGTAACTCGCAGTGTGTAAGTTCTGAAGATGACCATGCTCAGGCTCTGGTCACTGATAACTTGGGCACAGGCAATGCGCACACAGAATTTATGAGAAAAGCATAAAATCATAACTACACCCACCAAGACGCCATTCTCCCATGATTAGTCAAATATAGTTTAGCTGCAGTCAAACTCTAAATTCTTTTATCTCTTCAAAGAGGCCTTTATCACAACCAAATCAACCTTGACTACCCATTTGGCCTCTTTCAGTATTAATGGGGGCAGCTTATGTTTTTACTTAGATTTTATTGACATTTTTGTTTTGTTTTTTTTTTTCAGATTTAGGCATTGGAGATCTAATTCCTGTGGATGTTAACCACTTGAACATTTGTAAGCCCAAGACAAAGGATGCTTTTTTGTACCAACGTACCTTACAATTCATCCGCGACGCTTTAGCTGAAGACCTGGAAAACTGACAGTTGTCGTCTTCCGTTTTCATACATGAACAAGAAACGTGGTGTTCTCTCTTTTTAGGCTCTAAGCAGTCATGCAGACGTAGTCACTGTGGCATCAGCAAGGCCTGGAGTGTGTTGCAGGCAACAGAAAATTGTTCTGTAAGACATAAACACCGAAGTGGCAATCAGAGAATGAAGGGCCAGCCTGGGTTCTCTGATTTAAGAAAACTTGTATGCGGGCCAGTTCGTGTTTTGCAGTGTTGTCCCTGGTGACAGGGAGCCAGCTGCTATGGACAGAGAATGTGATCTGTGACTGGCCTCCCGTGACTGCCCTCGGCTCGTGCTGGGAGGAGCACGATGGCCTCCGAGGGGAGCACCCTCGCCGGCTTACCGTAAAAATGCCTTTGGAGAGTACCTAAACTGGAGAGAGAATGAACCAGAACATAAAAGACTCTGTTTTGGGTCTGGGTTTCCATGTGCTATAAATTTTAAAAAACTTGTCAGTATAAACCTTCGTCTTATATGATAGCTTTGTTAGACCTCTTATCATCCAGGGGTCAGTTCCTTATAAGTATTTATTTTCATATTGCCGAGAACAAATATTTCTTGTGTTAAAAAAGTTCTAGCCCTGGAGTTCCCATTGTGACACAGTGGAAATGAATCTGACTAGGAGCCATGAACTTTCGGGTTTGATCCCTGGCCTTGCTTAGTGGGTTAAGGCTCCAGCATTGCTGTGAGCTGTGGTGTAGGTCCCAGAGGCGGCTCAAATCTGGTGTTGCTGTGGCGTAGGCCAGTGGCCATAGCTCCAATTGGACCCCTAGCCTGGGAATCTGGGACTCTCCATATGCCACAGGAGTGGCCCTAAAAAAAAAAAAAAAAAAAAAAAAAAAAAAGTTCTGTCCTTATAATACTTCTTTCCAGACTGTGGCTAACTATACTTTTAATTTTTCCAAAATAGGAATAAGTCCATTACTGATCAAGAGTGTGAAATAAAACTATTTCAAGCCATCCTTACTATCAAGATTCTCAAATTCTGGAGTTCCTGTTGTGGCTCAGTGGGTTAAGAACCCGGCTAGTATCCATGAGGATGCTGCTTTGATCTGTGGCTTCACTCAGTGGATTAAGGATCCAGCATTGCTGCAGCTGCAACACAAGTTGCAGGTGTGACTGGGATCCCGTGTTGCTGTGGCTGTGGTGTAGGCCAGCAGCTGTAGCTCTGATTCCACCTCTAGCCAGGGAATTTCTCTATGCCATAGGTATGGCCCTAAAAAGAAAGAAAAAAAAAAAAAAAAAGATACTCCAATTCTTTTTAGCTAAATAAATTATACCTTTCTTGCCATTTGGAAGTGGTATTGGTAAATTGATCTCAGCATGTGAGAAATTGGAAATCATATTGATGACTTTTTAAATGAGAGCACTGTTGAGATATAATTCACATACCATAAAACTCACCCTTTTAAATGTAAAGTTCATTCATTTTTAGTGTTTTAACAATTGTGCAACCATCACCACTAGTTTCAGAATATTTTGTCATCTTCCAAAATGCAATCACCCTTCCTCTCTTTACCCCTGAGCTCCTGGTGAACACTAATCCTCTGACTCTATGGATTTGCCTATTATGGACATTTCATATAAATGGAGTTTTATAATATGTGGCCTTCTATGTCTGGCTTATTAGCATGTTTCCAAGGTTTATCCGTCATGTAGCGTGTGTACATGTAGTACGTTGTTCTTTCTTATGGCCAAACCCATGTATGGATGTACCACGTTTGTGCATCCATCCGTCAGTTGGTGGCCATTTAGGTTCTTTCCCTTTGGGGGCCATTTAGGTTCTTTTCCCTTTGGGGGCTATGAATAATGCTGCTATGAACATTCATGTACAGGTTTTTGTGTGGACCTGTTTTCCATTCTCTTGGATATAGTAGGAGTGGAATCGCTGGGTCATGTTAAGCTTATGCTTACCATTTTGAAAATGGTGGACCTGGAGTACGGCATCTGAAGGGTAAGTGGGGTCATCAGTGAACCCTAGCTGCATCTCCTTATTGAATTATGCAACAGCCTGACAGTGACTTAACTATTTGTTTTATTATGTAGGTAAAGAGGGTGATGGTTCGCTGACAACAATAAACTCTAGCTAAGGAAGGTGCCATGCGGAGAGGGGTTAGATATGTTTGGTTCATTTTTTTTTTCCCAAGAACCATGGCAGATAAACCGTGGCTAGAACATCTGTTCATTAACTTAGACAAATGGAATGAAATCCCACTCCTTAAAATCTCAGTATAGTCATTATAGCTGTGCTTTAAAAATAAGATCTGGGGGAGGGATCCAGTGTACCTCTGAAGCACTGTAGTTTTTCAGGCAAGTCACTTAAAATTAACATCTTTGTTTGTTTCTTCTGTTTATGAAATGGATATGATAAACACAGTCACTTTGGTTTGTGAGATTTAAGTCCATAATGTTATAATCATTACCTGAAACACTCTTTAAGAACACAACATACAAAACATACATCTTTGAAATAATTTTAAACTTAGACCATCAATAAAATGGTTCTCCTGGTTCAATCAGCCTTGTTTAAATATCCTTTCTGGAAAAAATTTTCACATGACACTTCATATTACCTTTTCCCTCTTGTGAAAAATCGCTTTAAATGATATATCTAAGAAGGAACTAAACAGAATACAGATGCTACAGAGCAGACTGCTGAAAGCAAGCTGTAAATAAAATTCAGATGCAAAGTGAGCTTATCTTTCTTTATAACCCTTTCACGTTTTTTCTGATTATGTTGTCAACCCTAAAAATCAAGGGAACCGAGTCCCCCTTTTCTCCAGCGTTTAAATTAAATGTCCCCACAGAAGGAGTCCCACTATAAACAGAAGATCACAATACCTTTCTTGACACAATCTCAACCATTCGCCCAAGGTTATACCAGTAGCCAGAGTGGCAGAGGATGAAGCTGTTGCTCGGCAGTAGCGCCCCTGGTGGTGGGCGCCCGCGTTGATTTCCTATTGAGAAAGCACAGTAGTACAGAGATGGGGATAGTGCTTTTGAACTTGGTTCATAATTCACAATGCCCCTTGAATTATTTCTAATTCCTAAAATTCGAGTTTTAGGCATACCTCCTGAATTTTCAACCTGAATATTGAATAGGTTAATGTATATTTTGGTTTTCATTGACATTTGGCATAAAAATTATGTCCATTAAAAAATTTTAAACATGTTAAATAGATGCATTTTAAAGCATTTAGTATAACTGATCCGTGCCCTTATGGTAGATGTTGAACACTCCCAAAAGCTAATCACTTAAAATCTATTAGAAGTTTACTTTCTAAAAAGTAACATTACAGATTGCTTAATTAAAAAACTCACAAGTGCCTGTTCTGGCTCAGGGGTAACAAACCCAACTAGTATTCAAGAGAACCCAGGGTCGATCCCTGGCCTTACTCAGGTTAGGGATCTGGCGTTGCCGTGAGCTGTGGTGTAGGTCGCAGATGTGGCTCTAACCTGGCATGGCTGTGGCTGTGGCTGGCAGCTGCAGCTCCGATTTGAGCCCCGTCTAGGACTCGCCATACGCTACAGGTGTGGCCCTAAAAAGCAAAAAAAAAAAAAAAAAAAAAAGTTCGATATCCAGGTAATTTCCAAATTTAGACGTCATTCTTGTAAAAATTCCAGTTCTTCATGTGCTTTCAGCTTTGGCCTTGGAGTTGAGAGACATTGTCACGGGAGTTCAATACCTGGTTCCCAAGTGTAGAAGCATTAAGCTTACTAGACCTTTGATTTTTAATTTGATCCAAACGTTACCTCAGAATTGCTAAAGCTAATTTATAATGAAAGCTGGATATACACTGATTCCTAGGACTTTTATTAGAGTGCCTAGAAATGAATGTAATATTCAGATTTCAGAATACCTTGACATCTGGAATTACTAGATTAAATTTTTTTTTTTTTTTTTTGCTTTTTAGGGATGTACCCAAGGCATATGGAAGTTGCCAGGCCATGGGCTGAATCAGAGCTGCAGCTGCCGGCCTACGCCACAGCCACACCAGATCCAAGCCGCGTCTGCGACCTATACCACAGCTCATGGCAACGCCGGATCCTTAACCCACTGAGCGAGGCCAAGGATCAAATCCGAGTCCTCATGGATTACCACTGAGCCATGACGGGAACACCAAGATTAGGACATTTTTGGTTCTTGACCAAGATGGTGACAAAGGAGGCTCCTGAACTCACCTGCTCCACAGACACTGGATCTGTAGCTGCACACGGAACAACTCCCTCTGAGAGAAATTTAGAAACTAGCTGAACTTCTATATACTGGGTAAACGAGAAAATGCCCACATTGAAGTAGGCAGGAAAGGCTGAGACAGCATAAACCCCACCCCTGGCACTGTGAGATGCAATCTGAAGGGCACACACGACTCCCAGCTTCTGTCTGAGGAGTGAAAAGTTTGGGCCCAATAGCCAGTGCCCCAACTTTTAAGTCTTCTACCTGAAGGCTGGACCCCCAAAACACCCAGCTTTGAAAGCCAGCAGGGCTGGCCCCCTCAGGATGCAGGACACACAAAACTATCACAAAGAAGGAAACGTTCTTAACGGGCTTGCAAGGCCTCACAGTGGCTACCCACCCACCAACCCCGCCTCTGCCCCAGGGCTCAGCACGAAGGCAGCAGACAGAAATGCCCATCTCCTGGGTTTTTTTTTTTTTTTTTTTTTTTGGCCACCTCATGGCATATGGAGTTCCTGGGCCAGTGATCAGACCCAAGCTGCAGTTGCAACCCTATACTACAGCT
Source organism: Sus scrofa (assembly GCF_054392235.1). Taxonomy (NCBI): domain Eukaryota; kingdom Metazoa; phylum Chordata; class Mammalia; order Artiodactyla; family Suidae; genus Sus; species Sus scrofa. The sequence continues at coordinate 9,030,887 of NC_139383.1, forward strand.
GCAGCAATGCTGGATCCTTAATCCACTGCGCTGGGCCGGTGATCAAACCTGCATCCCAGCACTCAAGACACTGCCAATCCTGTTATGCCACAGCACGAATGCTTATTATTATTGTTGTTGTCTTTTTTGTCTTTTCCAGGCTGCACCCACAGCACACGGGTCTAATTGGAGCCAGCCTGCACCAGGGCCACAGCAATGCGGGATTCAAGCTGCATCTGCAACATACACCACAGCTCACAGCAACGCCAGATCCTTAACCCAGTGAGCGAGGCCAGGGATGAAACCTGCAACCTCATGGTTCCTAGTCAGATTCATTAGCCACTGAGCCACAACAGGAACTCCAGGAATGCTTATCTTAAAAGCTGCAGCCTGAGGGTCAGGCTTCTAGTGTAGCACGTATCTGGCAGATGACTGTGATCTTCCTAGAGATCAGCGAGGCTGGTGGGTCCTGTCTCTGTGCTCTCCCTCTGGGTGCTGGTGTCTCCCTGGAAGGAGCGTGGACCCATCTCTCTGTTGGCTTTTGTGGCTGCTGCCCAGGAAGAGCACCTCTTGCTTACCTGGCTCTGAGGGCCAGCAGGCTTGTATTTGTGGATCCCACACAACTGTAGCAAACAAAGTTCCTCCCCATATTGTCCAGCACAGAGGGAGCAGAAGAAACACCCACCTTCCAGTCTTTCCTTGGAAGAAGTCTGGTTATGTAGTTTAAAAGCTGCTGCCTTTCGGTCCAGTTTCCAATCGGCCTGCATCAAGGTGCTGACGGAGAATGTCCCCTTTGGAACACTGACAGGTCTGCGCAGAAACCACGAGGAGGCACGAAGAACAAAGAAGACAGCTCAGACGGTGACAGTTTGAAAGACACCCAAGAGCTCAACGGGCTGAATACTAGATTCATCTCCTACATGAGACAACTTTGGCGAGGCTGGGAGAGGTGGCTATCTTCGCTAATGCACAGAAGCCAACACAGACAGTCAAGGAAACGTGAAGAAGCAGAGGAATATGTTCCAAATAAAAGAATAAGATGAAACTACAAAAACAGGCCTTCATGAAATAAAGATAAGTGCTAAGTCCAAATAATGGTCATAAAGAGGCTCACCATGGCCAGGAGAATAATGCAGGAACAAAGAGGGAATTTTAACAAAGATACAGAAATACAAGAAAGTATTGATCATAAAGCACAGAGCTCAATGAGATCCTGCTGCATGGCATTGGGAACTCTATCTAGTCACTCATGATGGAGCATGATAATGTGAGAAAAAGGAGTGTGTACATGTATGTGTCACTGGGTCACCTTGCTGTACAGTAGAAAAGGAACCAAACACTGTAAACCAGCTATAATGGAAAAAATAAAAATCATTATTTAAAAAAAAAAAAATCACAGAGCTGAAGAACACTGACCTGAAAAAAATGTGACAGGGGTTGAGTGGCAATGGAATCATCCTATCAGAGGAACCCAAAGAGTGAAAAAGAGTGAAGATGGCATAGGGGACCTCTGGACACCATCAAGCAGACCTATATGTGCATTAAGAGGTCCCAGAAGGAAGAGAGAGAGCAAAGGGGGTAGAAAACTTATTCCAAGAAGTCAGCGCTAAAATCTTCCCAAACCAGGAATCCCAGAATGTTCCAAAAAAGATGAGTCCTGCGCTGAGACCCATTACAATTAAACTGTCAAAAGAGAGAGACAAGGAGAGAATCTTGGAAGTAGCAAGAGAAAAACAACTGAAGACATTCAAGGGAACCCCATAAAACTACCAGATTTTTCACAGAAACTTTGCAGACCAGGAGGGAGTGGTGCTGTATATTCCAAGTGCTGAGAGCAAAAAATTGCCAAACAAGAATCCCTGGCAAAGCTGTTTCCAGGTAAGAGCTAAAGGAGTTCATCACTACTAGGCTAGACTTAGAAGGAACATTAAAAGGGACTTCTCTGAGCTGAAATGAAAGGATGCTATTTAGTAACGGGAAAACCTATTAAGGCATAAATGTCACTAGTAAAAGCAAATAAGGTGGTCCCTGACTTCTAATGGTTTGACTTAGGATTTTTCAATTTTAAGACGGGGCAAAAGTGATATGCACTCAGTACAAACCACATTTCACATTTTGAAATTGGATCTTTTCCTGGGCTAGCGATATGCCAAATGCACTCTCTTACGACGCTGCTGGTCAACAGCAGGAAGCCACAGCTCCCACTCAGCCATAGGATCATGGGATAAAAAACTGACCCACTTTGGAGTTCCCGTCATGGCTCAGTCGTTAACGAACCCAACTAACATCCATGAGGACGTGGGTTCGATCCCTGGCCTCGCTCATTGGGTTAAGGATCCGGCATTGCCGTGAGCTGTGGTGTAGGTTGCAGATGTGGCTTGGATCCCGAGTTGCTGTGGCTCTGGTGTAGACCAGCAGCTATAGCTCCGATTCAACCCCTAGCCTGGGAAACTCCATATGCCTCAGGTGTGGCCCTGAAAAGACAAAAAGACAAACAAACAAACAAACAAAAAAAAGAATACAAGGTAGTTTTATTAACCATACTTTAAAGATAGGAAAACTATGCATTTAAAAAAAAATCATAAAACTGATCTGGTCCAAAGTCTCAAAATAGTGAAAGTTAAATCCAAATTTTACTTGAAAATCTATACATGTTCACTGTAACATTTCCATAGAATGTTTCAAATATTAACATTAAAAACTGACAAAATTCATAGTAGTGGGGTAGTCTAGGACTTCCAAGCTGATCTTAGAATTCCTTTCCCTTGGAGTTCCCACTGTGGTGCAGAGGAAGCAAACCCGACTAGTATCCACGAGGTTGTGGGTTTGATCCCTGGCCTCACTTAGTGGATGTGGGATCTGGCATTGCTGTGAGCTGTGGTGTGGGTCCCAGATGCATCCCAGATCCTGCGTTGCTGCGGCTGTAGGCTGGCGGCTGTAGCTCTGATTTGAGCCCTAGCCTGGGAACCTTCATGTGCTGTGGGTGTGCCCCCGCGCCCCCCTAAAAAAGCAAAAAATAAAAAGAATTTCTTTCCCTCAATACCTGACAAGAGAAGAAAAAAAAAAGAGGAAAGCTAGAAAAAATAATTCAGCAGCAACTAAAAAAAAAAGGACTAAAATCTCTTGTTAAGTCTGAAAAATAGTGACTAGGAAAAATAAGTGATCTTAGGAAAGAAAATTAATACAAGATTAATACAATCTTGAGAATTGTGATATTCTATATTTTGTAGAAAAAAAGGTTTTTTTTAAATTTTTATTTATTTTTTTGCCATTTCTTGGCTGCTCCCATGGCATATGGAGGTTCCCAGGCTAGGGATCAAATCGGAGCTGTAGCCGCCAGCCTACACCAGAGCCACAGCAACGTGGGATCCAAGCCACATCTGCAACCTACACCACAGCTCATGGTGACGCCGGATCCTTAACCCAATGAGCGAGGCCAGGGATTGAACCCACAACCTCAGGGTTCCCAGTTGGATTCATTTCCGCTGCACCATGACAGGAACTCCTAAAAAATTTTTTATTATAGTTGTTTTACAATGTTCAATTTCTGATGTACAGCAAAGTGGCCCAGTTTTATACACATTCTTTTTCTCATGTTATCTTCCATCATGTTCCATCACAAGTGATTGAATATAGTTCCCTGTACTATACAGCAGGACCTCACTTCTTATCCACTCCAAATGCAATAGTTTGCATTTTTTGTTGTTGTTGTGTCTTTTAGTTACCTAAAAAGTTTTTTTTATTATAGTCAATTTATAATGCCGGGTCTTCTAACAAAGCCTGAATAAGGCTTTCCCCAGCTGTGCTGTGCCCACTCCTGCCCTCTGATAAAGGAAGAGGGGACGAGCAGTAACGTCAAGCGTAGATGCACAGGAAGCGGTCTCCGGAAGGGTGGGGGAGGGTCTCGGGCGAGTTCACCCTCCACTCGTCTGGGCAAACGGGTCTGGAGGAAGTTTATTACACACAGGTGAGATGAAAAGAACTGACTTGATACTTAACAACATAAAAAAGAACATACAATAAGTATATACTGGTGGCTGAAGGCTCAACTGTAAAAGGAAACCTATCCCGAAAAACAACAGCAAGGAATTATGAACAGGGAATAAGGGAGAAATATGGAAACAAACTGGAAAACCAATCAGGGCAATTACAGAATAAAGCAGAAACCACATTAAAGAATAGAGACACAGATGAAAATTATCTTCCTTTTTTTTTTTTCATCCATACCCACAGTATGTGGAAGTTTCAGCGGCAAGGACTGAACCAGTGCCACAGCAGTGACAATGCTGGATCTTTAACCTGCTGAACATACATATCAATAATTACCTTAAATGTAAATGGACTAAATGCCCCAACCAAAAGACATAGACTGGCTGAATGGATACAAAAGCAAGACCCATATAGATGCTGTCTTCAAGAGACCCATTTCACTTCTAGGGACACATACAAATTGAAAGTGAGAGGATGGAAGAAAATATTCCATGCGAATGGGAATCAAAAGAAAGCTGGATTAGCAATACTCAGATAAGACAAAATAGATCTTAAAAATAAAGAATATTATAAGAGACAAAGAAGGACATCACATAATGATCAAAGGATCAATTCAAGAAGATTTAACAATTGTAAATATGCATGCACCCAACACAGGATCTCCTTAAAAGGAGAAATTGACAATAACACAATAATACCCCACTTATAGAAAATCCAGACAGAAAATCAATAAGGAAACACAGGCCCTAAATGACACATTAGGCTGATGGACTTAACAGGTATGTATAAAACATTCCATCCAGAAGCAGCAGAATACACATTCTTCTCAAGTGCACACAGAACATTCTCTAGGACATATCACATTTTGGGCCACACATCAAGCCTCTGTAAATTTAAGAAAATTCAAATCACATCAAGCAACTTTTCCAATCACAACACCATACGACTGGAAATAAAACAAGAAAAAAACTGCAAAAAAACACAAACACGTGGAGACTAAACAACATGCTACTAAACAACCAATGGATCCCTGAGGAAATCAAAGAGGAAATTAAAAAATACCTAGAAGTAAACAACAACAAAGACACAACAATCCAAAACCTATGGAATGGAGCAAAAGCAGTTCTAAGAGGGAAGTTTATAGCAATACAAGCCTATTTCAGGAAACAAGAAAAAGCTCAAACAACCTAACTTTATATCTGAAGCAACTAGAGAGAGAAAAACAGACAAGATCTAAAGTTAGTAGAAGGAAAGAAATCATAAAGATCAGAGCAGAAATAAATAAAATAGAAATGAAGAAAACCATAGAAAACATCAATGAAACTAAAAGCTGGTTCTTTGAAAAGGTCAACAAAATTGATAAACCCTTAGCCAGACTTACCAAGAAAAAAATAGAGAGGACTCAAATCAATAAAATTAGAAATGAAAAAGAAGTTACAACAGACATCACAGAAATATGAAGGATCATTAAAAGACTACTACGTGCAACTATATGCCGAAAAATGGACAACCTAGAAGAAACAGACAAATTCTTAGAAAAGTACAATCTTCCAATTCTAAACCCAGACAAAATAGAAAAGATGAATGGACCAATCACAACTATTGAAATTGAAACTGTGATTTAAAAACTTCCAACAAAACAGAAGTCCATGACCAGATGGTTTCACAGGTGAATTCTAGCAAATATTTAGAGAAGGGCTAATACCTATCCTTCTGAAACTAATCAAAAAAATTGCAGAGGAAGGAACACTCCCAAACTCATTCTATGAGGCCACCATCATCCTGAAAGCCAAACCAGACAATATACCACAAAAAGAGAAAATCACAGGTCAGTATCACTGATGAACACAGATGCCGAAATCCTCAACAAAATACTAGCAAACCGAATCCAACAATACATTAAAAGCATTGTACACCATGATCAAGTCAGATTTAAACCAGGGAAGCAAGGATTCTTCAGTATCCACAAATCAATCAGTGCGATACACCATATTAACCAGCTGAAGAATAAAAATCATGTGATCTTCTCAATAGATGCAGGAAAAGCTTTTGACAAATCTAACACCCATTTCTGATAAAAACCCTCCAGAAAGAGGGCATAGATGGAAACTACCTCAACATAATAAAAGCCATACATGACAAACCCAGAGCTAACATCATTCTCAATGGTGAAAAGCTGAAATAGTTCCTGATGAGATCAGGAACAAGAAAGATGTTTGCTCTTGCCACTGCTATTCAACTTAGTTTTAGAAGTCCTAGCTATGGCAATCAGAGAAGAAAAAGAAATAAAAGTGATCCAAATTGGAAAGGAAGAAGTAAAACTATCACTGATTGCAGATGACATGATACTATACCTAGAAAAATCCTAAAGAAACTACCAGGAAACTCTTAGAACCTATCAACACATTGGGCAAAGTTGCAGGATACAAAATTAATACACAGAAATCAACTGCATTTCTATATACTAACAACAAAAGATCAGAAAGAGAAATTAGGGAAACAATCCCATTTACCACTGTATCAAAACAAAATACTTAGGACTAAATCTACCTAAAGAGACAAAAGACCGGTACTCTGAAAACTATAAGATGCAGATGAACGAAATCAAAGATGACACAAACAGATGGAAAGATCTACCATGCTCTTGGAATGGAAGAATCAATATTATCAAAATGACTATACTACCCGAAACAATCTATAGATTCAATGCAATCCCTATCAAATTACCAAGGGCATTTTCACAGAACTAGAAGAAAATATTTTAAAGTTTTTTGGAAGCACAAAAGACCCAGCATAGCCAAAGCCACTCTGAGAAAGAAAAATGGAGCTGGAGAAATCAGGCTCCCTGACTTCAGACTATACTACAAAGCAACAATCATCAAAACTGTATGGAACTGGCACAAAGACAGAAATATAGATCAGTGGAATGGCACAGAAAGCCCAGAAATAGGAGTTCCCATTGTGGTGCAGCAGAAATGAATCCGACTAGGAACCACGAGGTTGTGGGTTTGATCCCGGGCCTCACTCAGTGGGTTAAGGATCCAGTGTTGCCATGAGCTATGGTGTCAGTGGCAGACGTGTCTTGGATTTGGCATTGCTATGGCTGTAGCATAGGTTGGCAGGTGTAGCTCCAATTTGACCCCTAGCCTGGGACCTTCCATATGCCACGGGTGTGGCCCTAAAAACAAACAAACAAAAAAGCCAGTAATTGAACCCACGCACAATGGAGAAAAGACAGTCCCTTCAATAAGTGGTGCTGGGAAAACTAGACAGCTACATGTAAAAGAATGAAATTGGAACACTTCCTAACACCATACATAAACTCAAAATGGATTAAAAACCTAAATATAAGACCAGATACTATAAAACTCTTACAGGAAAACATAGGCCAAACGCTCTCTGACATAAACGACAGCAACATCTTCTCAGATCCCCCTCCTAGAATAATGACAATAAAAACAAAAGTAAACAAATGGGACTTAATTAAACTTAAAAGTTTCTGCATAGCAAAAGAAACTCTAAACAAAATGAAAAGACAACCCACAGAATGGGAGAAAATCTTTGCAAATGAAGCAACTGGCAAGGGATTAATCTCCAAAATTTATAAAGAACTCCTGTAAATACCAAAAAAACAACCCCATCAAAAAATGGACAGAAGAGCTAAACAGACAGTTCTCCAAAGACATACAGATGGCCAAAAAAACACACAAAAAGCTGTTCAGCATCACTCTTTAGTAGAGAAATGCAAATCAAAACCACTATGAGGTCCCACCTTACACCAGCCAGAATGGCCGTTGTCAAAAAGTCTACAAACAATAAAAGCTGGAAAGGGTGTAGAAAAAAGGGACCCCTCTTACACTGTTGGTGGGGATGTAAATTTGTGCAACCACTGTGGAAAACAGTATGGAGATTCCTTAGAAAACAAAAAATTAAATTACCATTTGATCCAGCAATCCCACTCCTGGGCATCTATCCAGAGAAAACCATACTTTGAAAAGATACATGCACCCCAGTGTTCATTGCAGCTCTATTTACAATAGCCAAGGCATGGAAGCTAATGTCCATGGATAAAGAAGACACAGTACATATACACAATGGGATGTTACTCAGTCCTAAAAAGGAATGAGATAATGTCATTTGCAGCAACATGGATGGACCTAGAGATTATCACATTAAATGAAGTCAAGTCAGACAGAGAAAGACAAATATCCTGTGATATCACTTATATGTGGAGTCTCATTAAAGAGATACAAAAGGACCTATTTATAAAATAGAAACAAACTCAGATTTTGAAATCAAACTTATGGTTACCGAAGGGGAAACTGTGGAGGGAAGGAATAAATTGGGAGAATGGGATTAACATATATACATTACTATACATAAAATAATAACTAATAAGGACCTACTGTACAGCATAGGCAGGTCTACCAAATGTTTTGTAATAACCTATGGGGTAAAAAATAAATATATGTATAATTGATTCACTTTACTGTAAACCTGAAGCTAATACAACATGTAAATCAACTATACCCCAATAAAATTTTTTGAAAATTAAAAATAAAAAACTACAGAACCACCTTCACCCCTCCCAAAATAATAACAATTTTTTTTGTTGCTGTTTAAACAAAAAAACAAAAATAGTCTGCCTTGTATGAGAATGTGTTTCAAAGCTCTCTCTCCCACGATCTTGGAAAAGGATGGTAACTGACCTTCCTTCCTCCCCATCCAAACAGCAGGCTGTGTACTCAGATGAAATAAACTCAATATTATACTTACCGGTCAGGAAGGACAAGTCATCTTTATCATGTGGAGATTGTCAGTATATTCTTATTTCTGAAAGGCATCAGAGAACATTATGACCTAAATTTTGCGTGTTAATTAGCTAAGAACAAACCAAGGCAGAACTGGAAGACTGCTTCCTCCTTCCCTCCGCCTCCATGCAGTAATGTACTCAAAACTGTAGCAATCTAAGAAGTCTGCTCTGAGATCTAGAGAAAAGGAATCCTAGCATCTCTCAATATTGTTGCATAAAGTTATGTTATGACGGGGGTCCCTGCTGGCAGCATTCAAGTCTTAAATTCCTAACCAAAGTATTATTTGATGCTGCTTCAACGTAGTTTGATGGTTGAAAAAAGAAACAAAAGTAAGAACTCACATAGAGGAATAACTAGCAATCACATTTTAACCAGAATGAGAAGCTAGCCAAGGAAGATACCCCAAGGTTCTCGTCATATCTGAAAAAAATAAGTCAAATTAAACAAAACCAAACCAAAACTTTAATAGGTGTTTTTTACAATTTCAGTACAAAGTATCACTTCAAATAAACATTACAGGGTTTTATTAATTGCCAGTCACTCAATAAGTAATTTTTGCAGCTTTCCTTTCTAATCGAATAACTTCACTATAAAGCAAATGTTTTGGTGATTACCTTGCTTATACACGGGTCAGGAGAATTGTATTAATTGTCTTGAACTTCAACAACTTTAAACTTTTATAGGAAATGCTTAGGCAGATATCCTAGTTTCAGTAATTTACTGGAACAATTTTTTCTTTCTTTCTTTTTTTTTTTTCTTTTTTTTTTTTTTGCTTTTATATGGCCACACCCGTGGCACATGGAGGTTCTCAGGCTAGGGGTTGAATTGGAGCTGTAACTGCTGGCCTACACCACAGCCACAGCAACTCAGGATCCGAGCCATGTCTGTGACCTACACCACAGCTTATGGCAACACCGGATCCTTAACCCACTGAGCGAGGCCAGGGATCGAACCCGCAACCTCATGGTTCCTAGTCAGAGTCATTTCCACTGCGCCATGATGGGAACTCCCAGAGCAAATTTTTAAAGCAGGCCAAGAAGTCAGAAGACTGTGTTATAAAAAGGGAATCAATCTCTTTGGGATCAGGGAGACAATGCTGAATTGTAAAGCATGTGCCTAAAATACTTCCCAGTGAACTATAACGCCTAACACAGTCATGAAACCAACTGCAAGGTCATAGGAAAAAGGCCAGTGTGGGAGCAGCAAAAGAAGACTCAATATAAAAACCATGGAATGAAACCCCTAGAACAGCAACTGCTTACTGCCAACCAGCTATACTGCAAACCTAGGAAACCTCCCAACAGTTACACAATGATTTAAAGGCAATTCCAACTGTCCTCCCTTTTTCCGTTTTGCCTTTCTAGGGCCACACCCTTGGCATACAGAGGTTCCCAGGCTAGGGGTCCAATAGGAGCCGTAGCTGCTGGCCTACACCACAGCCACAGCAACTCGGGATCCGAGCCGAGTCTGCGACCTACACGCCACAGCTCACAACAATGCTGGATCCTCAACCCACCAAGCAAGGCCAGGGATCAAACCCACAACCTCATGGTTCCTAGTAGGATTTTTTCCCTCTGTGCCACAACAGGAACTCCCCTGCAGTGTATCTTGAGAGTGGTAATGAGAGCTAAGTCTGAAATCCCAGAGGTCTGATGGGTGAAAGAAGAGTGGTATTGCACCAGGCAAGATGATTCCTGCCTTCCTAACCATTAGCTCTTAGTGCAGGAATTCCCGGGTCCCCTTACGGTCACACAGAACCACTGCTGTATGAGTGAGTCTATGACACCAAAGACTCCTAAATATGGTATATGGCACACTCAGATTTTGCCAGTGAACCGCTCATCAGTAAAATTGTGATATCTGCCCCAACTGGATTCTAGGCCTTAGAACCTTTTCAGACACGTGAACAGAATGCTGATGTCTTTTTTTTGGCTGCACTCGCAGCACGTGGAAGTTCCCGGGCTGGGGACTGAATCCACATCATAGCCGGAGTCACAGCAGTGACAAAGCTGGATCCTTCACCTGTTAAGCCACTGGGGAACTCCAGCTGGTGCCTTTTTAAATGACTGAATAGGCAAGAAGCCGTGGTGGAAATGTGTACCGAAAAAAACTAATAAGTAGATAAGCTAACTCAGAATGTCCCGGGGCTTCTTATACATAGGGACATGTTCTATTTTCCTTCCTGAAGCCATGGCCAGGTATCCCAGACGAAGACAAACATTCCTTGAATGACAGCAATGAGAATCAGTATTAAGTGCCAGTATGAGTTTTCACATTTTGTGCTTTTACTGGGTATGGAATATATGGAAAAAAGAAATCCATAAGGTTTTGTTTAGTAGGGAATAGAGTGTGTAAAAACTGGTTAGAGTACCACACCAGAGCTCAGGACTGTAGCAATTTATGGGACATGCAAAGTCCATGACAGGGTGCCAGAGGCTTTAGCCAGTTGAAGCTCAGGTTAAGCTAATGGTACAGGCTTCAGAACCAAAGCAGGGATGACACCAACGTTAACATCCGTGCACATAAATAAACACAAGGGCTCATGGGAATGAACGGTCTCTTCTCTTGGATGACCTATTTGCTACTTCCTACTCTGATATTTTTTTAACCTGGGGTCAGGCAGCCAGGTACAGCTCTTAATGGTCCCAACCACTTTTTAGTATAATCCTTCCTTTATGCATCAACCTTCAAGTGGGTCACCAAAAAGTTATGCCAAATCTGTAAAACACAAACAATATTTTTTTTAAAAGTCACATATACACATAAATTGAACAGCCATTTAAAATTCAATGGGTGGGCGCTCCTTGTGTGTTATCAGCTAGATTCCCTTTCCTAAAATCCAGACACTGAATCCAACCAGAGGTTTCCCACACGCAAGAGGAAACTTTTTTTTTTTTTTTTTTTTTTGGTCTTTTGTCTTTTTGTCTTTTGTTGTTGTTGTTGTTGTTGCTATTTCTTGGGCCGCTCCTGCAGCATATGGAGGTTCCCAGGCTAGGGGTTGAATCGGAGCTGTAGCCACCGGCCTACGCCAGAGCCACAGCAACGCGGGATCCGAGCCGAGTCTGCAACCTACACCACAGCTCACAGCAACGCCAGATCGTTAACCCACTGAGCAAGGGCAGGGACCGAACCCACAACCTCATGGTTCCTAGTCGGATTCGTTAACCACTGTGCCACGACGGGAACTCCGCAAGAGGAAACTTAACATGCACAAGTCTGGAATAAAACACATCTTGGTGGCTGAATAATAATCTTATTGAGTAAGAGACAGAGTTTTTGTAAACTACACAAGAGTGACAGAAGTACCACAGTGTCTTCAGGGTGCCTTTAAACAGATGTCTCTCTCCACTGAGGGGTTGAGGCCAATGGGCTTTCCCGCCCGTAAAGTGATGCCAAAGAAAAGGCACACATCCTGCAGGAGAGCAGCTGCCAAGTTTCCCAGTCATGTTTCTGCCAGTGGGTCAAACACCTGCAGCACCGTCCTCTTGTCCTTGTCACTGACTGTCACCCAGTGACCCAGGTCTTTCTGTCTGTGCTCCAGCGGTGGCTCTTGGGCAGGTGACACACTGACTTGCGGGGGGGCTGCGTGTGCCCTTTCGAGGTTCCTAGTCTCCAAGTCCAGGGGGTCAAAGTTCTTGGAAAGCCAGGAATTATTCAACAGGTTAGGGTGATGGAGAAGGCTCCAGAAGGGATCCTGATAGTCGCCCAGAAGAGAGGCCGCCCCTGACTTCGCATTCTTGGTGCCAGCCGCTTCCGGGCTTGAGGCCGATGAAGGGCTGAGAAAAGGTGGCTGTGGAAAGGGAGCGCCCCCTGGAGGCTGGTGTGCAGGGGGGCAGTCGCTGCCGGGGCTGCTGCAGGTGAGGCCCTGGAGAAGCTGGCAGTTGCTCTGCAGCACCTGCAGGTGGAAGGCGGCCGGGGCCGACTTCTTCCTCCTCGGGGGCGCCTGGGGCGCAGGAGGCGGGGCCTCCAGAGGGGGCGGCGCGGCCGTGGGCGGGGCCTCGTCTGGCGCGGGCTTCCGGGCAGCACCTTTCCCAGGCTGAAGGGTTCTCGGTTTGGGAACCGGAGGAACTGTCACTAGAGGAGGGGCGTCAAGGCTCATCTCCGGGGGCCCGACTGTAAAATGGACAGCCTGATTCCCACACTGCTCTTCCGGTGACGCGGGCTGAGAAAAGGCACGACAAAGAGTGTCAGTGAGCAGCCCGCCCCGGGAGCTGGGAATCAGAGCACACAGGGTCCACAGGGGAGCAGAGATGGGGCGAAGCGGACATTCTAGAAAATCCAGGATTTGAGAATGTCTGGGATGCAGGAATGTGACCAGAAAGAGCACAGGATTAAGACACACGTATCAGGGAGGACCCGTGGGTCCCATGAAAGAGGAATGGGAGCTTTAAAACCAGGGCCACCAGGAATAATCTGAAGCACGTTCCCCTGTTTCCTAGGAAACGGGGTTATGCTCGTCCTTTAATAACAGCGGACCTCTCTGAACACTCTTCTTTGAGGCCGCAGCTCTGATAATTTCGTCTGTACCCCGCCAGTGTGAGGTAGCTCAGGTCAGGGCATTAAGCTCATTGAAGGACTAACGGGTGTACTTGCTCCTTGAATCTTTGATATTTAAATGCAGAAGAATGGAACATTTCACTTAGCAATTCACTTCCTTGGTTCTGATTCAAAAGGATCACAAAAAAAAACAACTGCATGAGGCCAGAGGGAGCTTTTGTACCGACAAGGCTGTCGGTAGCTTAAGCTTCGGCATTTCTGAATTTCCACGGGCTCTTTCAAAATCTAGCTGCAAAAACAACCCCTTCTCTGACAGGCTTTTAACTGCTGCTCCTGTGCCTCGGGTGGGGAAAATGGATCCGTTTCTGTCCCTGGCTTTGAAAAGACAAAGCAAGAATGACGACGAGGAGGCAAGGAAGAGCTCTGTGGCGGGAGAAGGCGTGGACGATGGGCAGATGAATGAGCAGAAGTGTGACAGCAGAGCAACCCAGAGAACCCAAAGCAAGCTCTGTATGAACCAAGCGCCCAAGCCACGCTCACACTTTCTACAGGTGGCAAAGCAGCCATTCTGTCGGGACCAGCCAAGGGATTACCGAGTGTCCGTCACTAGCACACTGAGCTCAAACAGAAGATCCAGAGGTCTCTATGGGTGCCAGTCTCTGGGCTGCTACTGTCCTGACAAACTCATGTCTTTGAAGCAGCAAGCAAGGCTGAGAAGCTTGAGAGCGAGAGCAAAAAACAATCTGCAAGAAAAGTGGCAAGAAAAGCTGTCGAGGGTCCAGGACCCGGGACCACACAAGCGCTTGTCACACCGTCGATTGTTTCTCTAATGCATATAAAATCTGTCCATGGGAACCTGGGCAGATGGCACACACACGAATGGGCATTATGGGAACACTTGGAATAAAGCGTGCCACTGTGGTTCGCTCTGGGGACTGAAATGACCATTTGGGCAGCTTGATATCTCCAAGCTGTTCCCGTCCTGGTGACAAATTCCCAACTTTTCTGTTCAGCGTGCGCCAGGAAGCAGTAGGGACTCCAAGGAGAGAGTGACTGCCGGGCATTTTCCTCAAGGATGGAGCTGTGTCTGGGGCTTGTGAATATCGGGAGACCCGCTGGAGATGTAATTTTTATCTAACGAGACATCTGAACAACCTAGGAGGGACAGGCTTATGTGACCGGGTTCTTACCTTTCCTGTTCTCCTCAAGGTTGGCTTCTTGATGGCAGGAACTTTGGGTGCCGGCCGACGGGGCAGGAGCGGAGCCATGCCCCCTGCGGACTCTGGTTTGGAAGCTCCCTGGTCCCTCAGGCCTATGGCGTTTGGGGCTTCTCCCGGGATGCCTGCAAGATACCATGGCACGGCTGTAATGTAAAGGAAGGGCAACTCAATGCCTGGCTTAATCTTTAGGTGGTCTGCATGGTAAGGATAACTCACTGACGCCAGGTATTTCTTTCTTTCTTTCTTTCTTTTTTGGCTGCCGCACGGCATATGGAGTTCCCAGGCCAGGGATCAGATCTGAGCCGCAGTTGGGACCTAAGCCACAGCTGTGACAATGCCAGATCCTTAACTCACCGTGCCCGACTGGGGACTGCACCTGTGTCCCAGTGCTCCCAAGACACTGCCGATCCCGTTGTGCCACAGCAGGAACTCTTGTATTTCTTTTTTAGCTAAGAATAACTCTTTGAGGGTAACCAGGACCAACATGCTAACTGTGGCTCCCCGCTTCCCACGCTTCCCGTCTCAACAGGGGATGGTGATCTGGGGTCTGTGTGGGGGAGGCTGGGGGAGGCCCTAACATGAGTACCTGTGCTTCTCAGGGGAGCTGATGCAAATGTCCTCAAAGTCTCATTAGGGCCCATGACCAAGAAAATGTTAAGTTGGGACCCTGCATAGATTTCAAACCTCTAACCTCTCCTAACCTCGATATCTACAGGTTTTTTTTTTTTTTAAGCTTTACTGCAATATAATTCATATACCATAAAATGTCCTCTTCTAAAGGATGCAACTTGGTGGGTATCAGTGTAGTAACACAGTTGGACACTGTCACCACAATCTAATCCCCAGAGGCTCTCCGTCACCCCGAAAAGAAGCCCCACACATACCCACCCCATCCCTCCTCGCCAGCCCCTGGAAACCACTCTTTCGCTCTGTATAGATTTGACTACTCTGAACACTTCAGATAAATGGGATCATGCCATCCATGGCCTTTTGTGTTTGGTTTCTTTCAATAAGCATATTATTGTCATGATTTACCCATGACAGAATGGTGTTAGTACTTTATTATTTTTATGGGTGAATAATACTCTACAGTATGGACACATGACATTTTATCCATTCATCAGTTGATGGACAAGTGGGTTGTTACAGCCATACAATTTTAGGTATTATTACTCTTTAATAAAAAAGAAACCAAGGTGTTATCCCACCGTGGTGGTTCTCAGGCTCTTGATCCATGCCCTCCTTAAATGTGATTTGCGAATTTCAAATAAATACCCCAACTAAAAGCAAATCAGGCAATTGCAACTGCATCGGGCTTTTCGGAGGGCATAATCTACCCCCTTCAGAAGAGATGCTGGTACAAAATCAGAAGGAAAAAACCCCAAAAAGTTAGCTTCCAGTGGTTGTGAATGCGAAGGGGAGATTCCAGGCTAAAATATGAGGTAACGTGAAGTAACAGCAACAAAAGATGAACAGGCAGCGTGGCAGAGAAGAGGTCCCTGCCTGACAGCAAAGAATCCACAGTTGCTGGTGATTTAAAAAGTAGATTTTTTTTGCCTCAAAGAGGATGCCTATCCACGCATCTCCTTTTACAGAGCAGCCAGGATGACTTAGTGCCTGGAGCTCGAACTGCTTCTAAAACTCATCCTCATTTATTTCAGTTTCTCCCTTAAGAGCTGCTTAATCATTTGGGGATGATTTTTACATACTTACTGAATTTTAAATACATAGTTTTAAATGGACATCTCAGTAGCAGAACTTGACAAAATGTTGCTAAAGGGTACTTTCATTTAATTCTGTCTCCAGAAAAAAAAAAAAGTTACTTTCTTTTTTAAGCCCCATTTAGTAGGAAGAGGACAAGAGAAGCAGAACTGGGAGGAGAGTTGTGGGGAGCACGCACCTCCTCCGGCTTCCAGGAGACATCGGATCGCTGCTTCCGCCTCCTGCGCGTTGGTCGTTTTGATCTGCTTGACGTTATAAGGCTTACTTATCCCGGTCCTAGCTTTGGGCTTGAGGACGAAATGAGGCAGAAACGCACATGAGCACAGGTAGGAGAAGGGTCTCGCCTGGCGGGTTCACTGCCTACTGATCTGTGTGTGAGCGTGAGGCTGGACAGAGCTCCCCATCAGAGGGGGATTGAAACACAACTCCAGTCTAAACGGCAGCCTTCAAGCCTCTCCCACGCTCACCCCCGCCCCCACCCGGCACTGGCGCACCAAGAAGAGGAACCGATGATGCTTAGAGGACCCCCGTCTCCCACACAGGTGGTTACAGGCTTTTGCAATGTGCGCTATCTCTCTTCCAATAACCAGGTAAAAGCCTGAACGCGTCATCAGAAGTCACTCCTTCCAAGGTCCAGAGGAGTCATTAAAATACCTTCCAGGGAGTTCCCGTCGTGGCCCAGTGGTTAACGAATCCGACTAGGAACCATGAGGTTGCAGGTTCCATCCCTGGCCTTGCTCAGTGGGTTCAGGATCTAGCGTTGCTATGAGCTGTGGTGTAGGTTGCAGACGCGGCTCGGATCCCGCATTGCTGTGGCTCTGGTGTAGGCCGGCGGCTACAGCTCCAATTGGACCCCTAGCCTGGGAACCTCCATATGCCACAGGAGCAGCCCAAGAAATGACGACAAAAAAAAAAACAAAACAAAAACAAAACCCAAATAAATGGATAAACAAAATAAAACACAACAAAAAACACCTTCCAGACTCCCAGACAGACAGAACAGGCTGGAGTTGCCAAAGGGTAGCGTAGACAGAGGAGAGGTGGACTGGGTGTTTGGGGTTAGCAGATGCCAACTATGATACAGAGGCTGGATTAAAAATCAAGACCTGTGTCCTACGTCGCACAGGGAACTAAATTCCATATCCTGGGAGAGACCATAATGGAAAAGGAGATGAAAGAGAATGTTTGTGGTGCGTAACTGAATCACTCGCCCCACGACAGAAATTAACATAGCATTTACATCGACTACACTTGAGGAAAAACAAAAACAAAAGCACCTTCAGGTATTTTCTCAGAAGTTCTTCTTCTACCTTTTCACCTTCCTACCTCTTAACCCAAACCTCTGGGTCACCTTTGAGGACCGCCTTCATTGCTGTAAACCACTGAGGTGGCGTCCACCGCCTGCTTCTACTGTGGCCGCGACGGCCGGTCGGCTGGCCCGGCTCCCTGCGCTCTCCTGGGGCCCATGGGCCCGCGGCTCCACCTCCCTCCTGCCTCATCTCCAGTTCTCTGACTTTCACCTACAGTTTTGGGGCTCACTGCCGCCCTCGGGAACTCCCTGTCCCTAAAGTCCCACAGGACTGTCATGGTGACCAGTGTCCCCTACTGAGTTATTTGGGTCCTGTTAGGCCTCTTTTCAGCCTCTTCTCTCAAGACAACTGTCTGCATTTCTCCTGTTTCCCTTCTGCTAACCACTGCTCCATAGGCCAAGGTCAAAGGCAAGCATCAGAAGAGAGAGAAGCAGATGGGTCCGGAAACCAACAGTCTCACTGTGAAGGGACACCTGGGATTTTTTCATCACATGCGATTCTCTCGCTAACGCGCTGTGTGAGGATTAAAAAACCCTATAAAGGATCTGGTACTAAGTTACAGGGTTTGGGGATGAGCAGTGGACAGGCAGAGGGTTAAAAGAGACAGAAATCTATATATTCCCTGAAAAGAGGAGATGCTAAGAGATGCGGGCCCGGTCCCTCTGATCTGAACGCAGAACTCACTGCTTGCTGAGGTGCTCCGGGCAGAAGTCTTGCCGTCTGCAAAATCGAGTACTGCCCGTGGGTGCCGGAGGAGATGGACGCATCCGAAGCGGATTTTTTCACCATGAAACCAGCTGGAAGAACCAAGGAGGGCAGACTCTCAGTCTCAGTGAAGTCACGGCTGCTTCAAGGCACTTTTCCAGCCAGCTGAGAGCAAGGTCATGGCTCAGGTCTGAGTGAGTCCGTGGCCTCTGGGGACTCAGAGGAGCTACTGAATTTCTCTTCTGAGGCTCTAAGCACTCGTGCCTACGAATGTAGATTCTCTAGAGAAGCACGGTTTGCATGCAAGTGTTAATCTAACATGAGCAGGGGTTTCAATATGACACAAAATCTGATTCATCATTTTTAAGCAGTTTAAAACACACGACTGTTATTAGGACCAAGTTTTTAAAATGTTTTGTGGGCAAAATCTGAACAAAATCCCAAAGCAGGGGATTCAACTCTATTAAATAATAGTTGCAGCCATTAAAAAGTCATGCTTTAGGAGTTCCTGTTGTGGCGCAGTGGTTAACGAATCTGACTAGGAACCATGAGGTTGCGGGTTCGGTTCCTGCCCTTGCTCAGTGGGTTAACGATCCGGCGTTGCCGTGAGCTGTGGTGTAGGTTGCAGACGCTGCTCAGATCCCGCGTTGCTGTGGCTCTGGCGTAGGCCGGTGGCTACAGCTCCGATTCGACCCCTAGCCTGGGAACCTCCATATGCCGCAGGAGCGGCCCAAGAAATAGCAACAACAACAACAAAGACAAAAAGACCAAAAAAAAAAAAAAAAAAGTCATGCTTTAGAACAACATTTAATGACAGAGACAGTAGAGGAAAGACAAATAACCAAACAAAATGGATACCAATTTTGTAAAAAAAATTAAAATTAAAAAAAATAAAAATTAAGCATAGATATAGATATATCTAATTGGAAAAGCGAAAGACATCTTTTGGATAACAACTATTATCTCTAGGTAAGTGAAATTAAAAATTTTATTGTTTAGGTGTTCCTGTCATGGCACAGCAGAAACAAATCCGACTGGGAACCATGAGGTTGCAGGTTCAATCCCCGGCCTTGCTCAGAGGGTTAAGGATGTAGGTCACAGATGCAGCTCAGATCCCATGTTGCTGGGGCTGTGGTGTAGGCTGGCAGCTGCAGCTCTATTTGACCCCTAGTCTGGAAACCTCTATATGCCAGGGGTGCAGCCCTAAAAAGACAAAGGTCAAAAAAAAAAAAATTGTTTCATCTCTTTTTGTAAATTGCCACAGTAATATAGGCTATAAATTTGTTTTTTATTTATTTAATATTTTATTTTCTGAGTACCAACCCAGAGAAGTAAAAAAATCAGCTTAACAAGTTGTGTGTGGCTGGCGTGCCATCAATTACTACTGTGACCTAAGCTGAGATGAATGCAATTTTGAAAGTCCAGCCATAGGAAAATCTTTACGCCGAAGTTGTCATATTTGGGCGTGGGAGGGGGAGAAGCAAACAGTGGAGCAAACAGAAACTGATCAAAAGCGTGTCACAACTCCATTTCAGGTTATTAAGGGACGATTCCTGGGCAAAGCAGTTTTTCTGAGGAGCCAGGAAGAAAAGTGCCACCCTGAGCCCGGGGCTGGGAAGGGCTGTTCTCAGCAGGCTCGGGCTCAGAGATGGGGTGGCGCCTCGTTAGGGGTCACCCTACATGTCCGGGCACCTGGCCTAAGTCCTGAGAAGCAGAGAGAGGGTGGGCAGCTGTCCAGGAGAGAAGATGCTGGAAGATGCTGTGCGGCTGGGGGAGGAAGGAGCTCAAAGTGCCCCTAGATTGTCTGTGGCCCCACTTTTCCACCGTGTAAAATTTCAAAGTGAAAAGCAGCTTAGAGCAAAAGCACAGCCATGGGAGGATGAAAAACAGCTTTGTAAAGAAATCGTTTGATTGGCCTCGAGAAACACAGCTCTCTCTGATACCCAATTTGCCACAGATTTAGGACAAACAGGAGGCTGAGGAGGGATAAAGCACCGCGGAAACCGAAGGCTAGATTTAGAGCCGTTTGTTGGGTAGCAGGAGGTATGTGATGATTCCCAGCAGGCACTGTGGTGAGCGGAAAGCAAGCGGAGTCTTACTTGGAGGGGGGGGTCTCTGCGGTGGGTGAGGTGGCCGAGGCCTATTGGGAACCGACAGAGACCTACTTGGAGAGCGGTGGCGGGGGTCCCCGACGGCTTCCAGCTCCTGCTTTAGCTCCACCAGGTCAGCATCATCTGCAGGGCACGGCGGGAGGGGAGTCAGGTGTCAGGGCAGACCCGGGTCTGCAGGGACCCGGCGGTGGGGTGGCCAGACCCCCGGAAGGGGATCCCTTTCTGCTGGCATGCAAGGGGGCGGGGGAGGGCACCTAATGCCTGCTCGGCACATTCAGTGAACCGCGGACAAGGTGTGTTGTCCAGACATGAGCGACACTGAAATATTTCTAAGCGGAGGCACGTTTCCTTCTGAAATAGTACACGAGGCTTCCCACAGTAGACAGTGGAAAACCAGAGCTTCTCCTGTTCAACTCCTCGCTCTAAAACAGGACAGCGGATTGGGAGGTGAGGGCAGCAAGGTCCCGTACGGAGTGTCAAGTTCATACTCAAATCCCAAATCCTACAGCCCATGGCAGCTGCCGCACAAGTGTTTGCCACCCTGAGTCACCCTGCAAAATCCCTCTAAGGCCCGGAGGGGCCTGGGGAGGCGACTGCTCTATTTTGTTACATACGCATTTCTTACCTTTAAATTCAGGACCATTTTAGGTCTTCTCTCCCACCCTCTGACACCCCCTGATTCACTTCATTTTGGCTCAAACATCCCGTCCGTCAAATCCAATGGTGCCACCTCTTTGGAGCTCCCTTTCCAAGGAGAAATCCCGCCTCTCCCGGGCAGAACTCCAAAGAGGTGGCCCTAAAAAGACAAAACAACAACAGCAACAACAAAATGCTTTCCAGGGAAGGTGTTTAGCCCGGAGAGGTACAAAGATCCCCAAGCCCTTTGATATGTTTGTTCTCAAAGCCGGTCCGTAGCCTGGCTGCACTGAACCATCAGGAGCTTTTAAAGTTACAGATTGCTGAGACCTGTCGTAGAGAGGTGGGTATGGCAGGTGTGGGCTGAGACCTTGGAAATCTTGACAATTCATAAAGCTTCCCAGGTGATTCGGACACGTATCCACGTTTGGGGACTGTTGCCCACAACAGCAGCAGCGTTCTTTAGAGAATCAACGTGGTTCTGTGCATTGCAGCAATGCCAGATCCTTAACCCACTGAACGAGGCCAGGGATCGAACCCTCATCCCCATGGATGTTAGTTAGGTTCTTGACCCACTGAGCCACAACACGAACTCCTGGAAAGCATCTTAATTTATTTTCACCCCTATTCTCTGTTCTCAGCCCCAACTCACAGGGTCCTGCTCTCCTCCAGTGGGGACACAGTGACCAAATATAAAAGGTACTCATGGCTGTGGTGAGACTGAGCTGAGAAGTCTGATGGGGAATATGAACCAGTCTACTTCCCAGCCCACGGAACGCTAGTGGGTTTTAAACCTCACTCAAAAGAGCCATTCCACCACATCCCTTAGGGACCTGCAGTTCCCTGTGACTCTCAGTCCCTCTTCAGTCTAAAATGACATAATGATGCTACGGTATACTATTACTGCATGATAAGAGAATATCATACGAATATAACATGGCACAAGCAATTCTGGACATAGATATTGAACACGTCTCTCATGGGATTGAATCAGAGAAGTTTGGGGAGGGGAAAACAATCAGAAACGTAAAACCAGCCCAGAGCTGTGACCATCTAAATACACAGAGGACACCAGAGCAATCGAGCATCTGGTGTTTGATGGGAGCACTGGTTATTGGAAAAAAATAGAAGCATTGGAGGAAATCGGTGGAATGGCAGCTGGGTTCCTCCCCAGAGCCCAGTTTCCACCCCTTGCTATGATGGGTTTTACCCTTTGTTCATGGGACTGGCACACCTGATGGTGGCATGTGGTATCCGGCTTCTGGGAGAGTGAATGCGACCATACCAGAGGCTGTTTAGAAAAGGCGGGTGGAGCTACCTTTGTAGGTTGGATGCTGCTTCTTTTTGGTGAGTGCAGGCGACCTGCCGGTAGGTGCCACTGCCGTAGAGCTGGGGGCATCAGAAAGCTCATCTCCACCCAGTTCACCGTCCGAGACCACAGGCTGATTCAGCTCGTCCACCAAATAGTCTTCGTCATCTTCGAGAATATCCCCTGGCAGAGGGAAGCATCACAGCAAACAATTAGGGTGAAAGGGCCCAGTCTTTCATCGGTGGGTCTGTTTCATGACCGAGGCCTATGGTTCATGTCAGAACCCCCAAGGCACAGCCCAGGGTACCGACGTGACCGCAGGGCCAGGACCCAATTCCATGGGTGCCTGAGACACAGGACCAAGTCCACAGCCCTGACATCCGCAAAACCACTGATTTCCGTGCAATTTTGTTTTTATTTTTATTTTTTGCTTTTTAGGGCTGCACCTGTGGCTTATGGAAGTTCCCAGGCTAGGGGTCAGATTGGAGATGCAGCTTCCGGCCTACACCACAGCCACAGCAATGCCAGATCCGAGCCGCCTCTGTGACCTATGCCACAGCTCATGGCAACGCCAGATGCTTAAGCCACTGAGCAAGGCCAGGGATCGAACCTGTGTCCTCATGGATATGAGTTGGGTTAGTAACCTGCTGAGCCACAACAGGACCTTCATGACGTCAGTGCAATTTCAGCCACCTCTGGTCTTGTTCACCATCGCATGCATCACCCTTGCACGTGAACACCAGCCAACGTTTCACAGGGGAAGCAAGCTTGCCCTTCAAGCCTCCTCCGTAACCTTCCCGGGGGCGGGGCTCAGACGGGCTCTTGAGGCTCTTGTGCCGTGGCTGGGAGAACAGCACACCTGCCCACCTGGCCACAGGGACTGGGACGCCCTCGCAGGGTGACTCACCTTCCGACTCGTAGTCCAGACTCGTGAAGTCAAAGGTCTCCTCCAGCAGACAGGAGTTGGCCGTGGGCGACATGGAGGCCAGGCTGTCCCGCTTCCCAATGATCTCCTCCTGCAAACCTTTCAGCCAGTCCTTGGTCTTCGGTCTGATCTTCACAGCTCTGCCTTTCACCTGGGAGGACACGGCAGCCCCCCGGGAATGAACGTGGACGTCAGACAGCCCGTCTCAGCCCCAAGGGCTCCCCGCTCAATCGCAGGCTTCAGAGCGGGGGCCACCTTCACGTTTCGCCAAGAGAAACACGGGTCTAGACCTCGGGCCCTGCCCCGCCCACCCCGATCCAACTCAAAGCTGAACTGACAGCTCCAGCCTTTCACTCCACTGTGTTAAAAAAAACCAGGATGTTTTCAAAACAGAAACGACCTCCGAGCCGCATGTTCTAAACCACATTCTGTAAAGAGAAAGATGGGGTTTCCTGGTGGTTAGGACCCGGGCAGCTCTCCTGTGGCGAGGTGTGGACACAGACGGACCCCGTCACGCAGGGCCAGCTGCGCTCCAAAGCTTGCTCCTTCTCCCCAGTCCTGCAAGGAGCCAAGGCTGGACGGTGGACACCCTGACCAAAGATTCCAGAACCAGATGCTGGAACGGAGGGGACCAGCGCCTGACCTCCTGCCGCATCTCTGCTACAGACCCGACCCAGTGAAAGCACAAGAAACCAATCACACTCACCTTCATCCCGTCCACGTCCAGGACGCTGAGAGCCGAGTGACTGTCTGCAAAAGTCACCAGCATCTGCCCATGGTTGATCCTGGAAGAGAAGAAAGTGGCCAGGTTGACCCCAAGCGTGCTCTCCGATGCCCCCGGGAGCGGCACCCAGCGGGTCCCCTCACCTGACGAGCACGATGGTGCCGTAGCTCCCCAAGGTCTGCATGAGCTCCAAGCGCACGTCCTCGGGGAACTCATTTCTCTCTTCCAAGGTCGGCGACTGAAGGTTGACGACGACCGTGGCGTCCAGGGGGCCCTGGAAAGAGGACACTTCCTGGAACACCCTGTCCCGAGCACCCACATCGACTTCTTGCACTTCCACCTCCACGATGGCCAGCACGGGTCTGCGTGAGATACGGGGGAAGATGGGGACCGTTAACCTGGGACCGGATGGCCCCCAGCCCCCACCTCAGTCCCCACTCTGCCGGAAACAGCCAACACCAACCACGCAGCCTGTGTGCGCCCCCTCCCCCCAGAGCCCCGCAGCCAGGCTGTCCCGTCCTGCGGCTTCAGTCGGTCTTTCCTCAACCTTGGGGCTCTCCTGGCGTTTCTATCTAAGGATGATTTGACAGAAAACGACACCAGCCATCAGCAAAGGTTCTTTACGTGTAATCCCGGGACTGCCGAGGATGCTTAGAAAGGGTTACGCTTTTCAGGGGGCTATTTGCCAATGTGTGTTAAGGATCTCAAAAACGTTCATCTCTTTTGACCAACTAATCCCAATTCTGGATAGCCGTTCTAAGGAAATGACCAGAAAACCAGACAAAGATTTATACACAAGGTTGACCATTACAGCACCGTCGGTGGGAGAGAAAAGGGGAGACAGTGTAACTGTCCCATGATAGGGAGACAGTTAAGTTAGGATGCACCACAACATCAGATGCCATGCGCTCTCGGAGAGTGACGTCGTGGGACTTTCTGGGTGGTGCGGTGGCTTAAGGATCTGGCATTTTCCTGCAGTGGCTTGGGTCCCTGCTGTGGCATGGGTTCAATCTCCCGCCTGGGAACTTCCACGTGGCTTGGTGCAGACAAAAAAAGAGAATGATGTAGAAATCTGACACACACAGAAAAATGGATCTTCAGGAAATAAGGCGATTGCTGTGATTTTTATGTAGGGACGGTTTGGTTCACTCTGCAAAATTTTTGAAAAGTCCCTTATGAAGATTATGTCACCTTATTGAAGACATTTATAATATTAAGTGGAAACGAAGCATAATACAAAATGGTATATGATACGGTGGCAACCTTTCAAACTAGGGAATGCTGAAAAATTAAGAGATGGGGTGTTAAATCAGTAGTACCCCCTGAATTTACATGATTATTGTTAGGTTTTTTTTGTTTTTTTTTTGTTTTTTTTTTGCACCCAGAAACAAGAAACAAGAAGATGGGGGAAAAAAATCTAACACCGAGTATTTTTTAAAAACTCTTTCAGCAGGAAAACTTTTCAGAGAAGCCTCATGTGTTGGAAATGGAGCATCTCTGATGGAAGCAGGAGTGGGCATGGGCAGGCAGCTTCGCTGACTCGGCATGAAGAGGGACCAACTTCCAATACGCCAGCAACTGGATGAAGCTCCAGAGAAAGAAGATGAGTGCAAAAGCCAATCCCCCAATTCTGTTCCATTTATAGAGTATTTTTGCAATGACAAAGTGATGGGAAGGGAGAATGGGTCCGTGGCTGACAGGTTAGGGAGGTGTGGGGGCGAGGGAAAGGAGGTCCCAGGGTGATGGATATTCTGTCTCCCCCACATTGATGTCACTATCCTGGTGAATTACAGGGTCTTACCACTGGGGGGAGCTGGGTAAAGGGTGCTGGGAGCTCTTCATTCCTCCCTACAACGGCGTTCAAATCTACAATGACCTCATCATCAAAAGCTTAATTTTAAAAATGTTAATGTAGCAAGCGAAAAAGCAGATGAGAACAGTTCACATAATACGATCCTAGTTTTCTTATTCAGTTTAAACACCTGAAGCTTCTGCGCACCTGAGCACATGTGACACATGTTTTGGTGGAAAATGTACATGGAAGAATGCAATGAAAAGAGAGGACAATCCGTCACCAGACATCGAGTCAGAGGGTGGTTCGGTGGGCGACTGGTTTGTTTATGTATATTTTCACTGTCGACAACCAAGATGTTCTGCTTTTGTAATGAGAAAAACCAATAAATGTCTAAGGTGGTCTCCATCCAGGATGTTTCGGTCTGTCCTCCCCGCCCCCCCGCCCCGCCAGGCTTCCCTGCTGAGGAAATGCTGCTCCATCCTCGGAGCTGCTCAGGCCACAAACGCCAGAGTCACCCTCCCCTCCTCCCCCTCACAGCCCCCATGCCATCCATCGGCCAATTCTGCTGCACTTTCAAAACCTAACCAGAGGCCAAGCACTGATCACCACAGCGACCGGCCGCCACCCGGGCCCAAAGCCCCACCATCCCCTCCCTTGCTTGCCGCACCAGCTTCCTCCCTGGCTCCCACGGGAGTCTCTTCAGGTGGCTGTTACCACCTGGCCCCACAATGCCACTGTGCTCAGAGTGAAACCCTCTGTCCTTTTTACGGCCCACAGGGTTCCGAGTTGGCGATGCTTGCTCATCTCGCCCCGTTTCCGATGGCTCTTCCCCTCACCATCTTCTCTATTCTCCAGGCTCCGAGATGTTCACTCCATGCTCTGGCCCTGGCATGCGCTCCCGCTGACCCCTGCGTGGCTCACTCTCTCATTTTCTTCAGGTCTCAGCTCCAAGGGCATCTTATCAGAGAGGCCTTCTCTGACCACTTGGTATGAAACTGCACCAACCTCTGGCCTGCCACTACTTTTTTTTTTAAAAAAATTCACGGGGGGAGTTCCCGTCGTGGCGCAGTGGTTAACAAATCCGACTAGGAACCATGAGGTTGCGGGTTCGGTCCCTGCCCTTGCTCAGTGGGTTAACGATCCGGCGTTGCCGTGAGCTGTGGTGTAGGTTGCAGACGAGGCTCGGATCCCGAGTTGCTGTGGCTCTGGCGTAGGCCGGTGGCTACAGCTCCAATTCAACCCCTAGCCTGGGAACCTCCATATGCCGAGGGAGCGGCCCAAGAAATAGCAACAACAACAACAACAACAACAAAAGACAAAAGACAAAAAAAAACAAAAAACAAAAAACAAAAAAAAAGCTAATGTTAAAAAAAAAAAAAAAATTTCACGGCATTTTTGTTTATTGTCTGTCTGACCTCACTAGGACAGAGGGTTTCAGTCTGAGCACAGTGGCATTGTGGGGCCAGGTTGTAACAGATTCCTTGAGAGCATGGTCCCCTCTGTTTCGTCCACTCCTTATGCTCAGCGCCAGGAAGGGCCTACAGAGAAGGCTCCTCTTTAAAAACTAGTTACATGACTGCTTTTAAATGTCCTCACTGCACTAGCAAACCTGAAAGCCACAGATCGGCAGACTTCCCATCGCTCATTTCTAGGTATATATTGACAACAGCGGTTTCTCAAAAAACTAGAAGCACCTAAGATTTAGACTGAGAGTCCGACCAACTGTTTATCACCAATGCTCTTTCTTAAACTCTTCCCTTGCAAAAGTGGAAACTGACCTGCTAGTTTTGGTAGCAGCCATGGGAAGATCACACCCTCATATGCCTCCTCTGTCTCTAAAGATGTCCTATGAGAATCAGCTCCCCTTGGGGCTGGTCCCAGTGCACGCCGGGCCGACAGACCTCTGCTGCCGTGTCCGATCCTAATCCACAACGCATAGGCCAAACCAACAGCTCAGAGCATCAGAAACCCGAATCCAGCACCGTAAAACCCTATGGTGTTCGTAATAATACAACATTGGGGACGCTATTCATCTGTAGGTGAATGGGTAAACTGCAAGGATACATTTAGTGGAATATTGGACAGTGGTTACACATGCATGTGCCAGGTCTCTAACAGTGGCGTGACTGTGTTGCAAAAATTTAAGTAACAAAAAAGCAAGAGCACAGCGACGTCACTCATCAGAAGTTAAACGAGGCATTCCCGTTGTGGCTGAGCAGGTTATGAACCCAACTGGTATCCATGAGGATACAGGTTTGATCCCTGGCCTCACTCAGTGGGTTAATGATCTGGTGTTGCCATGAGCTGTGGCGTAGGTCATGGACTCGGCTTGGATCCTCCGTTGCTGTGGCCGTGATGGAGGCTGGCACCTGCAGCTCCAATACAATCCCTAGCCTGGGAACTTCCATAAGCCACAGGTGCGGTCCTAAAAAGAAAAAAATCAATAAATAAATGACACAAATCGCCGTAGATTATGTCTTTGCAACTTTCATTAAGTGATGTCACTTATGATATGGAGCAATGACAAAATGCTCACACTGATTAAATCTTGGCGGCAAGTACACAGCTATTTGTCATACTGTTCCTGCTCTTTACTGTAAGTTACACACGTGCGTGCACACACACTCACACACTACACACACACTCTTGGGTTGGGAGCAGCAGGCAGCGCCTTTCTCAGCCGAGGACGTGCCCACGGTGGCCAGGACCATACCTGTGGTCAGACGCTTGAAGCTCTGCTCGGCCATAATACTTGAGGGTGCCAGGGGACCAGGCGTGTCTAACTTTGGGGTCAGCATCCAGGCCATTGTCTAGAAGGTTGAGTTCTCCGGCTACTCCAAGGATCCCAATCAAGAGACACACACACAAGACAAAATTGTGTCAACATATGCGATCGCCGACTATAGATCGCCCACACCAGGGATCCATGTCACGGACACCCCCCACCCCCACCCCAGACTCTTTCCCTCTAACTCCTTGGCCTTGAAACCTCGTCAAGGCGGCTTTGGAACCAGGGGTAAAAAACTCCTCCCACGTGGATCATCCAAACCAGCGCTGCCTGCATCCTCCCCAGCAGGCAGACTGGGTGAGAACGCGGAAGCCGCGGCTGCGGGGATTCTGCCCCAGGCCCATAGAAACGGGAGACCCGCAGCTCTGTACAGCTGGAGACGCAGAGCCCGGAAACCAACGTTAGGGCATCGTGCCCCTTGTGCAGTTGTCCACAAGCTGATCTCAACAAAACGGCGTCTGACTTCCCAATCTGCAGGTGCAATTTCCGGGCTTTGAAATCTCACCAGAAAAGTTTGGGTGTTTAGGTATTAATTACAGGCGTTTGAACTTTGAATTAACTGTGCTTCCTCGCTGGGCATCAATAATTGTTCAAAACTTGATTGACGAAGAATTGATTTTAAAAAATCTTGTTGGAGTTCCTGTTGTGGCTCAGTGGTAACAAACCTGACTAGTATCCATGAGGTGGTGGGTTCAATTCCTGGCCCTGCTCAGTAGGTTAAGATCCAGTGTTGCTGTGAGCTGTGGTGTAGGCTGCAGACACGGCTCCGATCAGGAGTGGCTGTGGCCAGCAGCTACAATTCCTTTTTGACCCCTAGCCCGGGAACTTCTATATGCCGTGGGTGTGGCCCTAAAAAGACAAAAAAAAAAATCTTGTCTTTCTTTTTTTTTTATTTTCCCACTGTACAGCAAGGGGGTCAGGTTATCCTTACATGTATACATTGCAATTACAGTTTTCTTGTCTTTCTTGGCTCTTGCTCATGCTTGATTTGGAATTGGCGCTTTAAGCAGATAAGAGTTAGGCCAAACAAAATGGGCTGGAAAAAGCGCCTGAGGGTGTGAGGCAGGGATGTGGAGAGGAAGAGCCGGGCCTCTCCCTGTCCCCACCAGGGACAGAAGGCGGCAGCAGGAAGTCGGGGAACAGCTGTGGGGCAGGGATGGGGACAGCCAGGTCCACCTGCAGACCGCAGTCTCTAGAAGGAGGCCCGGGGGTGGGGGGAGGCTCCCCCAAAGCGCAACTGCCAAAGCTCCAGTCCTGGGGTGACTGGCAAAGTTCTGGGTTAGCAAAAGAACTGCTACTCACAGAGCAAAGAGCACTGAACTAAATAAAAGTGACCCCCCCCCCCGGGCACTGATCATTCGCCCTCCCCCAGCTCTGAAGGCGCACGCAGCTCACACACCTGTTCTGTCAAAAGGATGCCTCTTCTTCCACCACAGGACCCTGTCTGTCCAGGCAGGGGTGCGGCACTTGTCACTTGTGTCATAGGCAGCCGAGCCAACATCATACTTGTAGGTGGGCCCAAAGTCAATGGTGCCTTCGTGAAAATCTTTAAAAATCTATGAGGCAAAGAAGTCATGAGACCATCTTAGCTCTCCTAGGTTCTATATGTTACATGCAAATAGAAGGCACATTCCAGAGTGTTTTAGCCCTAAACAAACAGAATCCACATTATATTTGCAAATAGGTAAAAAACTGGGCATTTGTGTGCCTTATTAATCAGCAAACAAGTGATGATTACCGGGAGTTCCCTTCGTGGCTCAGCGGTTAAAGAACCCGACTAGGAACCATGAGGATGCAGGTTCAATCCCTGGCCTTGTTCAGTGCATTAAGGATCTGGCGCTGCCATGAGCTGTGGTGTAGGCTGCAGACGCAGCTTGGATCCAGCATTGCTGTGGCTGTGGCTGTGGCGTAGGGTGGCAGCTGTAGCTCCAGTTGGACCCCTAGCCTGGGAACCTCCACAAGCAACAGGTGTGGCCCTAAAAAGCAAAAAAAAAAAGGGATGACGATCTATGCTTTCCACTGACTTACACACCACCACGGGGTCTGCCACCCACCTGGGCACCCGATCTGTCACACATCTGCCTGTCAGCACCTGGGTGACAGAGACAGGCGCAGGCAAGGATGCAGAGTCCAGGCCGAGGGTAACACCCGGCCCAGACCTGGCAAGGCCTTGATCCACACGTGTTAACTACACCAAGTGGGGAAATGAAGCTGAGAACGGAAGCCCGGCCCTTCTCCGCCTTCATTCAGCCCTCTGTCCAGCCTGGACGCCGTGGGATGACCCGGGAACGGACGTTCACTCAGTGACCGAGTCAAGGGAGGGAATGGACATTACCGGCTGGAGGCAGAGAGCAAAACCTGCAGGGAAGGCCTGTGCGGCGACTCTTCCCTCCGGCCGCCCCCGCCACCGAGGGGAGACGACCCACCGAGGGGAGACGACGGAAAACTGGGAGGAAGGGACCGTAACGTCCCTCTCCCCACCATCGAATCCACCGCGTTTTCAAAAGGGAAGCGGAATGCTGCTGTGCCTCCCTCCCCTTGGCCCGTATAACAAACACCATCCGCTGGAGGAGGAGGGAGGCTCCGAGGCGCGTGGCGGTGGCCAGCGTGACCCTGAAGAACTGAGGACAGATCGGGGGGCTGGGTCTGCCCCATCACATCGTGGTCTAGGGAGGCATCTCGGTCATGTCATGTCGGGGGAAGGATGAGCCCGGCCCGTCACAGCCTCGGGCTGTATCATGGTTCTGTCTCCCGCCTGTTTGACCTTGGAAGCTGAACTGGACCTCAGTTTTCTTGTCTATAAAATGGGTGTAATACCTAATCTGCAGAATGGTCTTGAGAATGAGGCGTACAAATCGGCTTGCATTAGATATTGTTGGTATATTGAATTCATTGTTAGCATGTTCACTAACAAGAAATAGAGCAATAACTTATGTACGATGTTTGGGAGTTCCTGCTGTGGCTCAATGGTAATGAACCCGACTAGTATCCATGAGGACACAGGTTCTAATCCCTGCTTCGCTCAGTGGGTTGAGGATGTGGCATTGCCATGAGCTGTGGTGTAGGTCGCACATGTGGCTCAGATCCTGTGATGCTGTGGCTGTGGTGTAGGCTGGCGGCTGCAGCTCCAATTAGACCCCTAGCCTGGGAACTTCCATAGGCCGCAAGTGCGGCACTAAAAGGAACAAAAACAGAAACACGATGTTTGGAACAGAGTCCACAGGGCAACTTGCTGCTTTCGGGCCCCTGACGCACAGCCATGCCGACCAGCCCTGCCCTGAAATGAGGCACATGGACCAAGGACATCGCACCTGTCATCCTCACCCAGCCGTGTGCTCAGACGCCGACGTGGGGCCATTGGAAGCATCTGGGACTCAAACTGGGCTCAGCTACTTACTCACTGGGAGGCACTGGACCAGGCTCAGCTTGTCTGAAGGAGGAGGAGTCGGCTAACCCCCTCCGACCACAGAGCCCAGGCCAAGCTCTGATCTCCTGGGGTGGCTAACATGTGTCCTGTGTCCTTTCCTCTAGCGACAGACAGTGCCTTTGGCCATAAGAAGACACGCAGACCTCGACCTCAGCCAGTGAAAGCAAAGAGAGGACCTGAGTGTGGACAGACACTCTCCCATCCTGTGTCACACGTGTCCTATCACGTGCAAATCAGTTAGGTCCACTCAGGAAGCTGAACTGGTGAAGGCTAGCGGGTACATTTAGGAGACGTGATTCCTTGTCGGAGCAGGTGTTAAAAACCGTTTTGAAAGCACGACTTACTTTTCCACTTGATTTCTGCAGCTGTAGCTGATCAAATTCCAGAAGCTTCTTCCAGTCTTGGCGTTTAACGAAATAGAAGACTTCTTCGTAAGTGAGATCGATGCGGTAGTTGAAATCACCGCACCAAAACACATAATCGTGAGAAAAAATGTTTCTTCCCTAAGTTGTCAAAGAAAAAAGTCATGATTTGGCCCATCTTGCAAAGAAGAGGGGAGAAAGTGAAACTCACCCTGCAGATGATAAGCAGACATGTTTTTCCTAAGATGCTACTGAAAAAGAAATGTCTGCTAGAGCTTATCTCAGTTTTCACTAATCCCACGGAGCTACTGAGGGCTTTGCCCACGGCTTACTGTTAAATTTTAAAGAATAGTGTTTCTGAGAGGTTTGGGGGAAGCTCCACCTCTAACGGGGGGAGCATGACTGCCAAGAGTTGCTCTGCTCTTCAGATCTTGCCCATCATCAGGCCGTGCCAACTGCCTTGTAAGGTCTCTGTCTTAAAAACAACCGCCCCAACACTCAGTGTTTGGAGAATGAGGTTTAAGAAAGGAAGTAGAAATTGCTCAGGTCACGTGACTTCGTAAGACCTGGCGGGGCTTAAACATTTTCACCCTGTGATCCTTCCCCCGCCTCCCTGCCCCGGGGAACCCCGACTTCTTCCCTGCCCTTCCCCCAGGAACCACCACCACCACAGCAGGCCAGGATAAACAACCGGTGACACTACAACACACACATGTGCTGTGATGTGAGCACGCTGTCCTCACAGCAGCCTGTGAGGCACACACTATTGCCACACTCCTGAAGGTTAAAAATTATGTTCGGAAAATGTGCTGAAGCTTACACCACTAGTGCATGATAGAGACAAGACAGGCGCTCAGATCTGCCCAACTCTAAATCTGTTTCTAATACATGCTGTGGTATTTCCACTCCCCAACCCGCAACAGCACTCTGGGCAGAAGGACTGAAACGATCGCAGCCAAATAAAATAAGCATACAGAGCAGCACTGCCGATGGAACACTCTCCAGTGATGGGACTGTCCTTTGCACTGTCCCAAACAGAAGTCTCCAGCCAGCAGCAGCCACTGGACACCTGAAATGCGGCTGGTGTGACCGGCTGGTGTGACCGAGGGATTTTTAGTTATTTTACATTTAAATAGATACTCGTGGGAGTTCCCATTGGGGCTCAGTGGCAACGAACCCGACTAGTATCCATGAGGACATGGGTTTGATCCTTGGTCTTGCTTAATAAATAAATAGTGGCTGGTGGCGACTCCCCTGGACAGAGTAGGATCTGGCCTCCCATGGAACAGCTGTAGGACCCAGCCAGCTGTGTCTTGGACGCTGGCAGAATATGGGGCAGGAACAGCTGAAGTCCACCCTCGCTGCTGGGAAACAGTGTCTGCACCAGGCTGAGCTGTGCGGGACCATCTCCTTTGCACAGAAAGGACACCATTCAAATCTGATCCCCGGGCTTCAGAGTGAAAACCTCTGGACCACCACTAGAGGGCGGCGTGATACACGTAACTGGCAACTAGGAGCCCAGACCAGGATCCAGGGGCTCCCGGGTTTGAGGAAAAAGGGGTATTATTTTCTGAGCCACAACAGCATGGTTGTGTGAATCTCAAGAAAACCAAGTCTTACACGGTTTGGATGCAAATTTCTTCACCAACTTAGACAAAGCGTGGACATGCTGGGGTTTTTTGCCCGTTCCATGCAGGCGAATCAGAGTAAGGAAACGCAGGGCGCGTAAGGACACTCAGGGATCGTATGAATCAAGGGGAAGAGAACACTCTTGGGCTGGACTCCCTGCTCACGCCAGCGCAGCATCCCCTCGCCCGCAGCGCTGAGCCCCCAGGGGCAGCGACCCTCCCCTGGCCAGATGAGCCGCTCAGAAAACCACGTGTGGGGCCGCCCTGAGCAGGGGCCTGGCGCGCACCACTCCCCGCCCCGCACGCTGCTCACCATGGGGAAACTCAGCTTCTGGGTGATCTCCCTGTAATCCTCGTTTCTCTCCTTCACCTGGGACTGCCCGGCCGTCAGGTGGCTGCATATGAAGCAGAAGCTGGTGCTGTGGAACTGGAAGCGGATGGCCACGGCGCCTTTGTTTCCCGCCTTCCCCCCCATGCCCGTCTTCACCGTGTCAATCGCCACATCCCTGGAAAAGAGAATACGCATGCGCGTGCAGCGGACGTCTCAGCAGCTCTGAAGGAGAAGCACCAACTGTGTTGCTACAGAGAAGAGCCGGGAGGCAACACGAGGCTTGCTGCACTGAGAACTTTAAAACAAGCGGCTCAGAGCTGTCGCGTCCCATCTTCAGCAGCCTGGCCATGCGGGGACCGGCGTGACTGCCATCAACTCCGCCATCACTGCTGGCCTTCCTCCCACTGTTGGCAGCCGCCCTATGGGAGGTCGGAGCGTCCTCCCATGGCCCTGCTGCGAGGTGCTCACGGGAGCCCCCACAAAACACCCTGGAGCTGAATCACCTCCACCCTGGCAATGCTCCCCCCACCTTGTCTCCTTGCAGTAGAAGCAGCATGGCCTTCCCTGCCCCATCCCACCTTGTGTGGCTTTCCTGCAAAGCACAGGAGGTGCTGTCAGGTAATCAACACATTTGAAGAAACAGCAACCATCCCACTATCTACATTGGGCTGGGGGGGTGGTTTCCACGCAGACAACTGCTCGCATTGAAATGACAACAAGCAAGCATGTAGGTCTAGAGGACCATGGGCTGAAGCCTCCATCCTGCTCCTTGGGACCGTCACCCAGCAGACACGGTGTGAGGATAACCTGCCAACAGGTGTGTACAGAGCTTGAGGCTGAAGGGGCACCAGGCCAAGGGCACAGGTATTGGGACCTTTGGTGGCGTCTGGGAAACCCAAGAGGCCCTCAGCATCGCTGCCTTGCTCTCGGCCCCTCTCTAACCTCTCCCCCAGCCTCATCTTTACTCTAGCCTTATCTGACCTTGACCCATTCAGCGTGGACACTCCAGACCACCGCTAACCCAGGGGGCAGAGGGGAATTCAACATTTCCCCAAGGTCATAGCGGAGGATGGTGAACACCGAGCGCAGTCTTGCTTTCTGAGCGCGGCCACGGGCAGCCTGCGGTCCTCCAGCTCCGAGCAGGTGCTCAGCCAGGTGTGAGCCCTCCTCAGCTTGGGGGACAGGCCAGCGCCACATCTGGTATCGGCAAAGAGAAAGACCAGATGACATTCTAACAACTCGAATGAGACCAGGGAGTCCCGTGAGGCTAGGAGCCAGCGGAAGGGGGAGTCCTTCCCAAACCTTAAAACGCACACGTGCGCACACACACCTGCCCTTTCCTAAAAGACACCTTTCCCCCAGAGCTTCTCCCTTTCTGACATTCACAAAGCTGTCATTTTGGAGTCTCAGTAATGGGGTGCCAGGGGTGGAGGCTTTCTGCCCACACATCTTATTTAGAATTGTTTTTAAAAAGAGACAAAAGAATGGGCATTTCCTGATGAGTGACCCAGCTCTTGCTCAGAGGCTTCCTGCCTAACATCTCAGCAAGGAATCCCCTTCTTTGTGCAAAACTGAGCCACGATGACAAGGATCATGAAACATTCCTTCTAAAAGGGTCCAGCTTCCTGAGCTAGAAGGTTCCCATTGTGGCTTTTAAAATGCTAAACAATATTCTATTCAGCCTGGTTTTTCCCTGAGGGTTTTGTTACATTTATCTAGAGTAATGGCAGGTCCTGGTTCCTGTTGCAGGAAGGGGGGGAAAAAGGAAGTCAGAAGAAAATAACCCCATGGACCCCCAGGCGTTCATAAATGAAATGGTCTCACCTGATGAACGGGACGTGGTATGGGCGGACGAAGATATAAAGACAGACGCCCACCAGCTGTGCCGACGTCAGGAGAATGTACCTATGCGAGCGGGAGATGGCCTTCTGAAGCCGCTCACCCCACATCTTCCTGTTGGTGGTGCTGGAGAAGCGAAAGGGTGGTGCTGTTGACAGCTAGCTGCTAGCAGGCCTTCCCACCTCCCAACTCCTCCAGCCTTAAGGTTCTCGGCACTAAACTGATGTCACACCACCCGCGCTCCTGCCTGAGGGGCACGAGCCTGAACCCCCGCAGTGGACTATCGGGGTAGTTCCGGCGGGGTTGGACACATCACAGCCCATGCCCCGCCCCAACCCGGGCCACCTGCGGCCCAGCGCAGGGCCTGGCTCCAAGGACCTCCTTAGACCCGCATCTTGCTGTTTGTTCGGAAAATTCCCTGAAATGGACGGGGAAAGAGCATGGCGCTGACCCCACACCAAACGTTACTCCAGTGGTGTTCTTTTCTTGGTACCTGGTTTCTTACGAATACTTGTGCTTTCTAATCTTTCTCCAGAAAAGGTGAGTCAGCCCCACCCCACCCCGGCCGGCCCACACCCTCAGGGCTCCCACGCAGCAGCTCGAGGCATGCATCAGCCTGACTCACGCAGCACCTCACGGAATACAGAACCTAACCCCCCCCCCTTCTGTTTCCTTAATCAGCAGGGGGAGAGGACCCGGGGTGCAGGTTTGTGGGGACAGGAGCACCATCAGCAGTGCGGACACCCCGAGGGTGGCAGGTTAGCCAATACCCCCCGCTCAGGGCCCTGCGCCCCCACGCCCGGCTGCCTACCTGGCATTGACAATATTCCCTGCGCTCAATTCCACCATCTCTTCGAACCCCACGGCAAATATGTCAGCTGGGCTGCTGTCATCTGCGGAACAAGCAGGAGGGAATCAGCCCCACTGAGGCCTGTGCCAGCCATCCTACCGCCCAGGTGACCCTCGGACCACGTGGCAAGCGCCACCTGCTGAGGTCCGCCCGTCTACCTCCTTCCAGCCCCCGCCGTGTCTGCATCCTGGGCGCCTTGCTCTCCTCTCCAAACCCTGCTGCTCTTTCTGCATAAGGGTCAGACCAGGTGGTCTCGAAGCTTGAATCGGGGGAATATGACACAGTGCCCAGCAGACCCTCCTCCAGCCAGACTCTAAGTTCCCTGGGGCAGCGGCTGGCTCACTTGTGTGTGCCCCTTCAGCGCTGGTCACAGCACTGGGCCAGCCTTGCCAGGTGAATGACTGTCTGTGCTCTGGGGGCACTGCTGTCCTGGGGTTAGAGGAGGGGACATCTAATTCTACTTGGGACCCACTCGGATGAAATCTGCGCTGGAAATGCCTGGTTTGTGGGAAGCACGGCGGGCGGAGGTGATGCTCATTCATTCTCTTTGTGCCCTTTCACAGGGAAGCTGAGCTTAAGAGAAGCCCTGCGGGCACCTGACGCATCCCTCCGGCTGTATCTTGAGGCTCGGCCGCCCCAGTGACTGACTCCCAGCTGTGAACCCCAGCTTCCCCGCCCCCATCCCCCACCCCGTGCAGACAGACGGCGGGGTCAGGGCTCTGCTGAGACAGCGGCTGAGAAGACCCCGTCCTCCGCCACTTCACACTAATAGCACGGAACCAGAATCTTTCCAGAATCCAAGTGAGCAGGAAAAAGCAAAAACCCTAGATAAAGGCTGACAGAGAAAAATTTGGTTTTCTTTTCTTTCTTCTTTTTTTTTTTTTTTTTTTTGGTCTTTTTAGGGCCACACCCTCGGCATTTGGAAGTTCTCAGGCTAAGGGTTGAATTGGGGCTGTAGCCACTGGCCTATGCCACAGCGGTGGCAACGTGGGATCTGAGTCACACCTGTGGCCCACACCACAGCTCATGGCAACACCGGATTCTAAAACCACTGAGCGAGGCCTGGGATCAAACCCAAATCCTTGCTGATGCTCGTCGGGTTCGCTACCGCTAAGCCACAACGGGACTCTGACGGAGAAAAAGCATGTGTGCAGCCACGAAACATTACCTTACATGACATGAGATAAAAGATGAGGTGTCAACCTTGGAATTCTTTTATTCTTTTTTTTTTTTTTTTTTTTTTCTGGCCTTTCCCAAGGCATGCTGAAGTTCTTGGTCCAGGGATTAGGGATTAAACCCCAGCCACAGCAGTGGCAATGTTTGTGTTTTTTATTTTGTTTTTTGTTTGTTTGTTTTGCTTTTTAGGGCTGTACCCGAAGCATATGGAGATTCCCAGGCTAGGGGTCCAATCTGAGCTACAGCTGCCGGCCTACACCACAGCCAAAGCAACACTGGATCTGAGCCGCGTCTGTGACTTACATGACAGCTCACAGCAATGCCAGATCCTTAACCCACTGAGCGGGGCCAGAGATGGAACCTGCACCCTCATGGTTCCTAGTCGGATTCGTTTCCGACACGCCACCATGAGAACTCCAACAGTGTTGAATCCTTAACTGTTAGGCCACCAGGAAACTCCTGAATTATTTTGTTCTTGAAAGGTACGCATGTTCTTTCGTGACGGCTAAAGCAGGCGGGTAGCGGCATGGCCGGTTTGGGAAAAGGCCAGGATGGACGTCCCGGGTCAGGGCCTGGCTCCAGGGCCACGTCTCCCTCCTTACAACGCGAAAGTTCTATTCATCAAAACGTAGCACTGCAAGATCTCTACATGTGAAGGGAACAGAGAGTCACGGCTTTGATAACCCTTCCAAACATTTGGGAGAGAGAAGCCGCCAAATATTTAATTGACCAGGCACGTTCTGGAAGGTTAGGCCACAGCGCTTTCTAAACGCTCCGAGGAGCGAGAACGCCAAACACCCGGCCTCCCAGGTCTACCTGCGGGTGGGGCTGGACCTCGCCAGAGGGGCTGCACCTGTCGTCTCACCCTGTGGTCCGGTGACTCCAGAGAGCGCGGGCGCGTCCAGCAGCCAGTCTGCCAGCTCGGCCGTGCCCAGCAGATTGCTCCTGAACTGCTTCCCTCCGTTCACGTTCCAGGTGCCCACGGCCACGCGCACAGGCCTGAAATTCGTGAACTCCGACTGGCGCTCCGACATGGCTCTCAGGATCCTGGGGGTCACTGTCAGGGGGTATAAGATGGGCATATTTGTCTGCACCCCGAACCCATGCACCCCAAACACAGTGAGGCTCCCGCCCGAGAGGGTTGCACAATCCCATCATTTGGGCCAATGCTCCCGATGAAGGCAGTAAGGCAGTTGGGGGCTAAAGGCCACCAGGACCGGAACACGTCCCTCTGGAGCTTCTGCCATTAGGTTGTGAAAACACCGAACCAGCGACCTCCCTCCATGCCCCTCCCCCAACAGAGCCACAGAGGTGGTGACAGCAAACCCCAGGGAGTCTCCTCCTCAGCGGTCGCACCGTGACCCCCTGGGAATTTAAGCAAAGGGACAATGCAACTCCCTGTACTGAGATACAGGCACAGCAGACCTCAAGTGTCTGACACCATCATTGCACTTCCACCTTCCGATCCATGTGCCTGAAACGTTTTGTTCGGTTTTGCCATGGACTCAAGCCTTTAAAAAAATCATTACTCTGGGGGAGTTCCCGTCATGGCGCAGCAGAAACAAATCCGACTGGGAACCATGAGGTTGTGGGTTCGACCCCAGGCCTCGCTCAGTGGGTTAAGGATCCGGCATTGCCGTGAGCTGTGATGTAGGTCACAGATGTGGCTTGGATCTGGCGTGGCTGTGTCCGTGGTGTAGTGTAGGCTGGCAGCTGCAACTCCGATTCGACCCCTAGCCTGGTAACCTCCATATGCCGCAGGCGTGGCCCTAAAAGGATAAAAGACAAAAAAAAAAATTATTACTCTGAACCACATCCATCCTCTAAAGAGCCAAAATATATTCCATTTTATACACTAGTGACGTAACCCAACCTATGCCACGTTTACTTTGCTACGAAAAAGACTCACTGTACTACTGAGAGCTTCCCTCTGATTTTACTGAGCTGGCCCTGTTTCCAGAACCAACCCAAATATCACCTTGGCTATTAGAACTCAAGTAGGAGTTCTCCCAACAATGGAAGAATGAAAGTAGGAAAAAAGTGGGAAACCATTTTAAGCATGGACAAACCAATTTTTCAAAAATTTCTAAAATAAGAGTTCTACATTTTTATAAGGAAAAAAGCCGGCTCTCCTCTTCCTTTCCATGAGCCTCATAACGTTTACAGGCTCTAGGGGATAATATGGCATTAAAGGTTTCCCAAAGAGGAGTTCCCGTTGTGGCGCAATGGAAACAAATCCGACTAGGAACCATGAGGTTGTGGGTTCGATCACTGGCCTCACTTAGTGGGTTAAGGATCCGGCGCTGCCGTGAGCTGTGGTGTAGGCCACAGATGTGGCCTGGATCCAGGGTTGCTATGGGTGTGGTGTAGGCCAGCAGCTGTAGCTCTGATGAGACCCCTAGCCTGGGAACCTCTATATGCCGCAGGTGCAGCCCTAAAAAGATAAAAATAAATAAATAAAAAAATTTCCCCCAAAGAAACCTCTCGCTTACTTATATGTGGGATCTTACACACATGTGCACACACACACACATGAAATGAACGTATGGAAACAAGAGAGAACAGCTGCCAGAGGCTGGGGTGGGGGATGGGGAGGTCGTCAAAAGGTACGAACTTCCAGTTATAAAATAACTAAGCCCCGGACCTACTGTAAGCATGATTACTTCAATTAACAACGCGTATTGACTATTAAAAGGTGCTAAGACAGTGGTTCTTAAACGTTCTCATCACAAGAAAAAGATTAAACTATCTGTGGTGGTGGATGGCGCCTCGACCTACTGTGGCGATGACTCTGCAACACATACACGTATCAGATCATTACGCTGTACACCTGAAACTGATACATCTCAATTAAAAAAAAAAAGAGGAGTTCTCGATGGAGCACAGCAGAAACAAACCCAACCAGTATCCATGAGGACGTGGGTCTGATCCTCGGAGTGTTGGGGATCTGGCGTGGCTGTGGCTGTGGTGCGGGCCGGCAGCTGCAGCTCTATTCGACCCCTAGCCTGGGAACCTCCATGTGCTGCGGGTGCAGCCCTAGAAAGAAACATAAAGGAAAAGGAAAAGAGAAAAGGAAACCTCTAGCTATTGAGGGAAGCATGACAGTCTTGCCCCCGAGAGTGGAAGGCGTCTTTTTCCTGGGAGATTTCCACAGGACTCTGAGGCCGTGACAGACACAGGAGGCCACCCTCAGGGACTCCCCACGCATGAAACCCAGCAACAGGACCGAGAGCCCATTCGGTCTGAGCAAGACCCCTGGAGCGAGCTGTTCACAGCCACGGCGCTCTGACGCCTGCGGGGCCTCTGCACTTCTCCCTCCTCCTGGTTTGGAAAACGGTCCAAAGGAAGAAAGGAGAAGCGGGAGCTCTCATCAAGGCCAGAAAGCACAGGCTCCCAGGGAGCAGTGACAGACGGTTACTCGTACACACTTTTACCTTCTGGGTACTGCGGTGCCTGACTTTTGGGCTGGGGAGAAACCGCCCTCCTGGGGCCAAGTCAGGTCTCGACTCAGCCAGAACCTGTGATGCGCAAACCAATCCAGAGCCGCACCTCCTCTTTCTGGCCCACACACCTGCAGGCCTTCATCAGCCCAGGACCAGGAACCCAGCCCAGCATCGTGCCAACTAACGGGGCCTCCGCCAGTTACCTCAACCTGCTCTCCTACGGGAACCCCAGTCAAGGCACCCCAGTGAAGGCCATGGCCTGAGTGCCCTCCTGACCCCCGTGGGGTTCTCCATGTGGCCCCAGTGGCATCTCTACGACCTGCAAGTGTAAAACTGTTTTCTCCTGAGCCTCACTCTGCCTCCTCTTGTGGCTGCACCTGGCTGAGCATCTCATAAAATGCGAGACACGGCTGCAAGCTGCTTGGTCTGCTGGTCAGACGGCGAGACTCGGAGCACAGCAGTTCCCTCTCGCTGCCCTACAGCTCAGGGGGTGCCTGCCACCCGCCCTCCGGGGTTACCGGAGGGGTCAAAAGGCTGGCTAGCACCCTGCCCCCCGCCATGCCCTCTGGATGCCTGCCCAGGTGGGCGGGAGCTGCTCACCCAGCAGGGCCGGGTTGTCCAGCAGCATCCGTCCTCTGTCTGCCGACTCCTCAGTGTAGACGTCCCCGACCAGCAGCAGCTTGATGGCCTCCTGCTTCACTCCGTCAAAGAAGTTGGACTGGATCGTGCGAGACACGGACCGCGCCCCGTCCTTCAGCTTCCCCACCTGCCACGGGCCGGATGACAGACTGTGAGCAGGGCCGAGCCGGTCCCCGCCCCCACCCACCCTCCACCCCTGGGCGGCCCCTACCTTGGCCTTGCCTTCCAGGGCCCGGCTGCCCGTGAACATCTTGCTCAGGCTGTGCCCATTCAGAGACCACATGGCTTTGAAGGACTCCACGAAGCGGTCGGCGATGGGCTTCGAATTCAGCCCGAGGCTCTCGAGCTGCAGGTGGAGGACCTGGGGGAAGAAGGGACAGCTGTCACTGACTTCTCGCCCAAACGCTGTCCCCCAGCTGCCCAGGGGATACCACCAGGTGCCACTCCCGTGCCTCCCTTAATCAGCAGATTGCTATAGACGATGCTGCACCCAGAGGACACGGCATCCTCGCAGCAGAGCACGGGGCTTCCCGCCACAACTCGCCCACCCTTCTCTGATACCCTTACCCTCCCCACACACACACACTGCCAGCAAGCAGGACGGCAAGGGGTAGATGGAGGTGGCGCTGACCCCACCCTGCCTCCCAGCAGTGAGCCAGGAGAGGCCACCCAGGCAGCGGGCCACAGACAGACTCAGGCCTCCCTCCAGGCTTCAAGCCCAGCCTCGTCTCAGCTGGCCTCACGCTGCCTTCGTCCGACGGAACCGTCCTGATAATCACTACACACAACTACCATTTCTCAAAGTGGCCTCTTTGGGCCACCGTGTCTGGGACACATCCCAAAGAGTGTGTGAAAGCATGCCTGTGACAGGTCAAAGGCAGATCTGGCACAGACAAGCCAGCCACCCAGGGAGACCTCGCCCTGGAGGCTGGGCACATCCTTGTCCCCTCCCCACGGAGAGAAAGTTAGCCTGCGATGCCTCCCTCATCTTGCTGACACCGGCGCCCCGCTGGTCCCCCTGGAGGCTCAGGACAGGACACAGGTGGCCCAAGAGACAGACCTCGAGGGCAATGAAGCTCTGCACGGCGTTGGTTCGGTCCAAGCAGTCCAGACAGTTCATCCGCAAAGTGCCTTTCTGAAAACTTAGGGAAATGAGACGCAAATGGTTACAAGTTCTGTTGGAAGAAACGATGGCCTTGGTACAATGGCCTGCTTGACTCTGTCCCCATGGAGAGCTCCTCACCTCCTCCCTGGTAGCCCACCTGCACCCCGAGCCCGAGGCCACCAGAATCATTCAGACAGCCGATCCTTCCTCTGTCGTTTCCATGGAAGCCCAGCCGAGGTAACCAACCCCAAAGGTACCCATCGCCATGGGTCCTGGCACTGCTGGGGTGGCGGGCCGACCCCAGAGCAGCTCTCAGCAGGCCGGCATGCCCCAGTTGTTATAGTTACAGTCAACCCCATTATTCACCATAGTCATATTCTAGCAAATCGCCATGAACTATTAGCAAACTGGACTGTTAGCAGAGTGGCAAATACTGAGTCACTGCTCCTGGGGGAAATACCAGGTTAGGTTCCTGTGAGCCTCCAGTCAAGTATTTTTATCCACTAATCAATATATAACCTTATTTTGTGTGTGTGTCTGTTTACAAACACCTAATTTATTTATTTACTTATTTATTTTTGGCCACACCTGCAGCAGCCCTCGGAATTTCCTGGGCCAGGGATGGAACCAGCCCTACAGCAGTGACAACACCAGATCTTTAATCTGCGGAGCCACCAGGGGACTCCTAGAGACACTGAATTTAATATACACTGTTGATTCGTTCACGATGACGTCTCGGCCGTCAGCACGGTAACGCTCGTCTGAACGAAGCCTCTTGAACCCACGTACTTTCTCGGTGAGACAAGTCCCAGCTTCTTGCGCTCAGGACCCTGGAGAGCACTTAGCACCAGCCCTGGGTGCATTTGAACAGTAAAGTCATGAACAAAATGCACAAAAAAGTGAAAAAGTGGCCCTAACTAGAGGGTGTGGGGACACCCGTCTCCAGAGGGAGGGAAACAAGGCCAAGTGCGCTGGCCCCACCTCAGCCGGAAACGTGCACAGCGGGCGCCTCGCATCGTCACCCTTCTGAGCCCTGCAGATGACCCAGAGCGCTCCAGGAACTTGGTTTGAGGCTCGCAGATAAACTCGAGCAAGCGGGCAAATGTGTAAATCCGGAATCTGCAAGTAACGAGGATTCACTGCACTGATTCGGGAAATGGGATTTCCTTCCTCTCTCCCCTCGGAACAGGGAAATCCGCATCTGTTTCCTTGGCCACCTGGGTTTGTGCCAGCTGTGTCCCCTCTCCCTCTTCCCGGTTTTCTCACAGTGTGCATGATAAGTTATGCGGTCCCAAGGCCGCACCGTTTCACCGAGGCCCCTGCATTACTATGTGTATTTTGCCTGAAAACCATGACTTATCATCAACTCCCAACATTGACAAGCACGCCGCACGGCAGGAAGGGAGAGGAGAAGCTGGAGCCCGACGGGCCGACATCGCGGAGCCCGGAGCCCCGGAGCCGCGAGGGCGGGCACGCGCTCCCCCAGCGGGAGGACCAGACGCAGCGAGACTCACCGTGGACTTACATTCTCGCCCGTGGTGAACACGTCAAAGTCATCCCAGTGCAGCTTCAACTGGGGCCTCAGCAGGTTCTCCAATTTCTCTAGCTTCCCGCCTTTA
Organism: Sus scrofa; assembly: GCF_054392235.1. Taxonomy (NCBI): domain Eukaryota; kingdom Metazoa; phylum Chordata; class Mammalia; order Artiodactyla; family Suidae; genus Sus; species Sus scrofa. The sequence goes on from NC_139383.1 coordinate 9,075,831, forward strand.
GCAAACTGATGCAAGTCAAAGTTTATCATAGGTGTGTCGCCGGCGTGGCAGGAAGCCCAGAGCAGCTTCTGGAAGGGGAAGGGAGAGGGTGGCAGGACACCTGAGTGCGGACCGTGCCGTGTGACAGAGCACGGGGGAGAGCTGGAAGGCCTTCGGTGGACCCACTGACCAGCCCTGACCCGGAAAGGGCAGCGCAGAACAAAGACCCTAGGGACAAAACCACAAACAGTGTCCTGCCTGCAGGAGGGAAGAGGGTCCACGCTGGACAGGACGGTCAGAGCAGGCGTGGCTCCCCGGGGGCGCCCAGGGCCCCGCACCGACATCACCTCGCTCGGGGCTCTACCGAGGGTGCTGACGGGGAAGGACTGCTCTGTTCTGCAGGCACCTGAGGGCCATGGGCGCTCCAGGGACAGGGCAGTGCCCCAGGCTGCGGAGCTCATAATCCAGCTCCCGTTGCCCTAGTGACCAGCCGCATCCTGACCAGCCAAGCCTCCGGGAGGGTGTGCTCAGGAGCAGCCAAGGCCCCCAGGCAGCACACCTCCAGGCCACCCCATGAGGGGAGGTGCCGCCCAGTGGAGCTCCAGGGTCGGGGAGATGGGGCTCAGGGCCAGCAGCCCTGCCCCCCGCCTGGGCCCAGGTCCAGCCTGGGAGCTGGAGCAAAGGCCGGGCCAGAGATGGAGAAACATGGCAGGTGGATTCCAGGCAGGCGAGGCGTCCTGGCAGAGGTCTCCCTTCCACCCAGAGTACCTCAGCCAGCAAGTCCTCAGCACTCTGACCAGGCAGCCCCCATGGCAAAGGACCAACCCCGCTTTCCCAGGGCACCTGCCCTCGGCCGCCCACCCAGATTCTCCTGCGTGGCTTCAGGTCAGGCTTGCCCAGCATTGCCAGCCAGGGTCACTGTCTAGAAGGGCTCTGGGCCATCTGGTTCCTGTGACTCCCCAGGCACCAGACTGCAGATCAACACGCAGCCGCCGTCATCAGGAAGGTCTCGCTGTGTGGAATAGTCAGCCCAGCTGAAGCATGCGCTTGGTGGCTTCATATTCTGGAGCAAATACCTGGTCTCTGTGGTCAGAGGCTGGCTGCTGGTGCATGGACCTCGGTGGGCACGTCAGTGTGGCAGAGCTGACAGGATGAGGGAGCTCCCTTCGGGGGACACCCCAGTCAGGACCACGACCCAGGTCTTTCCAGGTAGCTTCTGCTTCTTACCTCCTACCTGCCCAGGAGCCTGCCCTCCCCCACTGGGCCACGGGCCTGCTGCCATCACCACCTTTCCTGCCCAGAGGTCCACCAGCTGATGGGGAGATGCTGAGGACACCTCCCCAAAATCAAGGCACAAAGGGGAAAAAAATCCTTGAGGGTTTTTTTTTTTTTCCTTTCTTTTTCTTCCTTAAAATAAGCTGCCAACACTGCTGCCAAGATGGGTGGGAGGGGAGAGACTTTTCAAGCTTGTTGCCAATAGCAACAAACCAAACAGGAAAAGCAGGTCTGGCCAAATGAAACTGGCCACCAGAACGTCTCTGAAAGCACGTGGCTTTCCTCCGCAGAGGGAAATGAGCACCAGCTGGACTCAGCTTCCCCGGGCCAGGAGCCAGGACTCCCGAGGAGTGAAGTCTGACTTCACATTCTCTCCACGAGGGGCCCCCTTGAGCTCTCAACAACCACAGGGCTTTTTTTCCCATCCAGCGGTGGCTTTGAGCAGCTGGAAAAGAGCTGTGGAGCCCACGGCCACAGCTCATTCTGCAGCTTTGTCCACAGTGGGCTGAAAACACACGGCAGCAGTGGGGACTCGGAGATGCGGGCAAGGTGGGCCTTGCTCTTACTGCTTCCTCCCCCGACGTGTGTCGGGAAGCCTCGGGGGGTTCCACAGAGCACTGGGCACAGGAAGCAGCTTTCCAGGGCAGCCCAAACAAGAATGGAATATTTGAAGACGCCAAGTCAGCAGGAGGAAATCATGGAAGACGGCTCGCTTTAAACCCAGCAGGGACTCTGAAGAGCCACTCAGGCACCAGTGCCCTGTGGGTGTCGGTACGAACCTGCCAGGAGCCGCTGGCCAGCAGCTGAGCCAGACCAGCAAGGAAGGAGGCAACTCCAAGTCCCTGAGCAGGTCAAGGGTGAAGCCCAAACATACGTGTGCACATGCACGCACACACGCGTGCATCTAAGAGAGCCAGGGACAGGCCCCGCCGTCCAGAGTCCTCAATGCCCCATGGGGAGCGCTGGAACAAAAACATGCTATAAAATCGGGTTATGATGATCATCGTACAAGTCCAAATGTAATAAAGTTCATGAGTAATTTAAAAACTTAACACTAAAAACAAAAAGAACATTCGTCCAGAAAAAAACCCAAAAAACAACCAAAAAAACACACCTGGAGATGGGAGATGCTTTGTTTTCATTTTGAGCAAATTCCCCCAGCCACCGCTCCCAAAAATTAAACTTTATTCATCAAGAGCCCCCATCATCTAAAGCTGAAGCTCTGATAGAAAAACCTCCACAAGCAGGAGGAACGCAATGCTGCGGTTTCCAGCCCCCGAGGAAGCCCGCCCAGAGCAGGGGCCCCTTGGCTCCCTCGCCTGCCCCCTCCCCGGGTCAAGGGGAAGCCACGTACCTTGAAGGCTCTGTTGAGCACCTCTTCTCCGCCTCTGCTGCCCAGCAGGTTCACTACCACTTGCTTCCCATACTGCTCCTTGAGAAACACCATGTGCCTGCAACAGAGATGGGCAGCCCGTGAGGCCACGTCCCCAGGACACGCACTGATGGCCCTGCTCTCCAGGGGACCTGTGGCCACTAGAGGTCCAGGACAAGCGGTCCCCTAGAAAGGCACCAGCCAAGAGTAACAGCACATCAGACTTCTAAACATGCAGGGTGTCAGGCAGGGGATAGGCCGGGTTTTTATAAAGTCTCCCATTTATAAGTCCCACATATAAATTACAAAAATAATTTATAATTTTTATTAAGTCCCCCATTGAATTCAGAAGAGCCAACCTGATGAATGCGATGGACACTCCCCGAAGTTAATCTAGTTTATGTGGTACCTTCTCAAAACCAGAAAAACTGGTAGGAAAGCCACCAACCTCAGTGTCCAATTTTTCATCTAAATGCTGCATTTCATGATGTTTAACCTCAACAAGAAGGTATAACAAAACTTCCTTCTTAGGAAAATTCTCTCTATACCAGAGACTACTATTCATGTATATTTTATTTATAATTTTTATTATTTTTAAAAAATTGAGGTATAGTTGATTTACAATGATTCAGGTGCACAAAGTGATTCAGTTATGTGTATATATCTTATATATACATATATAGATATACATGCAGATTTTTTTCAGATTCTTTTCCATTACGGGTTATTACAAGATATTGAATATAATTCCCTGTGTTATACAGAAGGTCTTTGTTGTTTATTTTACATATAGCAGTGTGCACCTGTAATCTCAATTCCCAATTTATTCCCCCTCCATCCAGAGACTATTTTTATTTTATTTTGCATGTTTGGCTACGTCCACGGCATGCAGACATTCCCAGGCCAGGGATCGAACCCGAGCCACAACAGTGACAGTGCTGAATCCTTAACCCCTAGGCCATCGGGGGCCCCTGGAGACTATTTTTGGAATACTCATATTGAAACAGTATAGAGAGACTCTAATATTTACCTTTTATCACCAGCTTTTGAAAAGTAACTTTATAATTTTAATAATGTAGAAATATTTACATGTAGTTTTAAAAAATAGGGAAAAGACACGCAAAAAGCAGATGTAAAATTAATTTAATAGTGCGATCTTTATACTTAAGACAGGAAAAAAGACAAAGATAATACTCAACAATATTAAAAGTGGTAGAGTTTTATGTGATTTAAAATTCTTTTTGGAGTTCCCGTCATGGCTCGGCGGTTAAGGAACCCGACTGGTATCCATGAGGATGCGGGTTCTATCCCTGGCCTTGCTCAGTGGGTTAAGGATCCGGCGTCGCCATGAGCTGTGATGTAGGTCACACATGCGGCTCGGATCAGGCGTTGCTGTGGCTGTGGTGTAGGGTGGCGGCCACAGCTCCGATTCGGCCCCTAGCCCAGGAACCTCCACGTGCCTCTGGTGCGGCCCTAAAAACAAAAGACAGAAAAATTCTTCTTTTTTTGTACTTTCCAAATTTCTACAATAACATGTTTCTCTTACAAGTGGAATTTTTTCAAGTTAATTATCATCAAAGAACCATTTTTAGCCCAATGAGAGGGGAAAAAAAAAAAAAAAAAAAAAAGACTCCCTTACTAACTCTGAGGGGCAGCACAGAAGAATATGGACTGTGAAGTGGGCAGTTTGCTGCTCAGCAGGCAGCTGGAGGTGAGTCTGCCCTGCAGGCTCTGCTTCTGGAGGAGGAATTCTCGCAGGGCCCACTCCTGACAGCATCCCCCCCCCCCCCCAGGGAAGATGCAGGGCCTGATCAGATCTGTGAGACCCTGCAGGCTGTGCACCCCGGCCTGACGTCTGATGTGTGGAGACACAGCAAGCCCTGCTCTGGTGGGGAGTCTGAGCCAGCGCTGAGTGTGCACTCTGTAACATGCTAACTAGGGGCGTGCAGCCAGGCTGGGGTTAGAAGGTAAATAAGAAAGCTCCAATCAAATTTAAAGTCCAAATAAAGCCTCAGGTAGAATGATCAAAACACTTAAAAAATTACTTGAGGAGTTCCCGTGGAGGAATGAGGTAGTATCTAGTATCCATGAAGATGTGGGTTTTTGATCCCAGGCCCTGTTCACGGTTAAGGATCCGGCGTTGCCGTGAGCTGTGGTATACGTCACAGATGTGGCTTGAATCCCGCGTTGCTGTGGCTGGGGTGTAAGCTGGTGGCTGCAGCTCCGATTGGACCCCTAGCCTGGGAACCTCCATATGCCTTGGATGTGGCCCTAAAAAGAGAGAGACAGACAGAAAGAAAGAAAGAAAGAAAGAAAAAAAGAAAGAAAGAAAGAAAGAAAGAAAGAAAGAAAGAAAGAAAGAAAGAAAGAAAGAAAGAAAGAAAGAAAGAGAAAGAAAGAAAGGAAGGAAGGAAGGAATTATGTATAAGCCAGAATTTTTTCTAGAATGATATGTAAAAGACTAACAGTGGGAACTGGGAGATAGGGTACTTCTACCTCCTTTATACCCTTCCATACTGTGACTTTTTTTTTTGCCCCCACAGCAGCTTGATGTGGAATCTCAGTTCCCAGACCAGAGATTGAACCCAGGCTACAACGGGGAAAGTGCCAGGCCTTTATCATTAGACCACCAGGGAACTCCCGATACTGCGACTTTTCCCCTCTAGATGATGAGCTTCTTATTTTCTTTTGTCACTTAATGATTTTATTTCTTTTAAAATTTTTTATTAAAGTACAGTTGATTTACAGTGTTGTGCCACTTTCTGCTGTACAGCGCACTGACTCACATACTTTTTTTTTAAATAATATTTTCCATCATAGTCTATCCCAGGAGACTGGGTATAGTTCCCTGTGCTTCTATGCCTTCTTAAAGCCTTGGAATATATCACTTCAAGAACAAAAACAAACCAGCTTACAAATATCCTGGAGTTTAGAGGATCCCTTATAAACCAGGACAGATAGACACAGCTTCACTGCAGATGGAATGGATAAGATAAATGAACTGCATGCTGTTACCTAAGCACCGATCAATGGACCTTCAGGGAAACCGGACAGCAAGTAAAAATTGCGTTTTGTAAACTGCCTCTTTCTTTGCAGAAAGAACCAAAGTACAAGGCAGATTCAGATGCTGGATGTGGGGCCCCCCGCCCCCCATCTACCATGTCCCCTGTGCTGCTGTCTGATGGGAGGAAGGACAGCAGCCTTCCGACGGTGCCCGAGGGCCCTACCTGTCGAAAGCAGGGGCGTTGGCTTCCAGGCCTCGGGTGAGTCTCAGATGATGGGAGCCCACCTAAATCAAAGAAATGACATGGGTGATTCCTCCCGCCTCTGTGCCCAAGCTGGGACATGTCGGTTTTCCCACTCTCCCTCTTGCTGCCAGCCAAGCCACAAGCAGCAGCCACTTGGCCCCTCCGTGGCCCATTCACTGCTCAGTTCCCGCAGCCTGAGTCTGGCTCTGTTGGGCCCAGTGCTGGGCCTAGTCCTAACAGTGGCATGGACCAGGCTGGCTGGAATTCTTGCCCAGACAGAAGTCAAACTTCAGGGTAAGACCTTGAAGCCCACGTGGGATCTAGAACCCCTCCCGCCATCATGCGAGAGGGCAGATTTGCTCTTTGCAAAAACATCCTGAAACAATAAGAAGTAAAGAACCGTGGAGTTCCCGTGATAGCGAGCCGGGGGGAAAAAAAAAAAAAAAAAAAAAAAAGGCAAAAAAGGGACTTCCCTTGTGGCTCAGCAGTCATGAACCTGACTAGTATCCATGGGTTCAATCTCTGGCCCCGCTCAGGGGGTTATGCAGCTCAGATCCCGTGTTGCTGTAGTTGTGGTGCGGGCTGGCAGCTGCAGCTCTGACTCCACCCCTGGCCTGGGAATTCCCACATACAGCAGATGCAGTCCTATAAAAAAAAAATGCAAATTTGGGGGCCTACCCCAGACCTACTGAATGAAATTCTCCGGGGGTGTGGTGCGCACACACATACGTACGCCTATGGACACTCACACACCACACTGAGGTCTGAGACGTGCTGGTTTCTACTTACTGATCATCCTCCTTCCCTTTTTGGGTTTGAGGGTTTGAATGCCTGTGAGGGGATAAGGCTTCAGGACAAGGGTGGCCGGGGGTGGTGGTGCTGCCGCATCTACACCAGCACACAGGGCTCTCGGTGACCAGGCCCAATCTGCCACAGCTGCGTCCCCCAGCTCCCAGAGCAGACGGGGGCCTTGGCCGCTCTCGGTCCATCCTCCATCACCCTTTAGTCATTGCCTTAGGCCTCACGTCCCATCTCCCGACCCTGGGCCCTGCCTCCATCCCTACCGGCTCTGACATTCACACACCGACATGAATCTCTCCTCACTGGTGTCACCTAATCCTGGGGCCCCTGTGTGTCAGAGCCTCAAGAAGCAGCTGTAGTTGGGGCTGTAATGAAACCATGGTCAGCCTCGCCCCCCACCCCAGGACCAGGTGGACACGCAGCCAGCCACTCCTGTCTAGTCTCTAAAGTCAGAGACTCAATCCTAAAGTCTACAGGCTGAGCCTGAGGGAGTGGCTGGAAGAATAACCAAAGTCTCAAGAACACCTGGCAGTGACTGGACACACAGAAGGTCCCAGCGTCACAAACGGCATCTCTGCCCCGCTCCCTGCCCCTCCCCCAATTAAGCTGCCAGCATCTCTGACCCCAATCCTTGCAACCATCCTACTGGGTGTCTTTACCTTCCACCTTCTTCCCGTATGTAAACTAAAGCCTACGTATGTCTCATCATGCTCCCCGCCCCACAAAGCCCATTCGTGTGCAACGCCCACTCCTTCCAGCTCACAAGCCACTGTGTGCCCTCCTCTTTCCAGCCCAGCTCCAAGTTCAGCCACGTCAAGCTGGAGGCTTGAAATCAGCCACGATGGAAGTATTTACACCACAGAAATGGGCAAATGCTATAAACCAAAACCTCTCCCTCCTGGCCCTAAAAAAAACCTGGTTTGCCAGCATAACTTTTTTTTTTTTTTTTTTCCTTTTAGGGCCATACCCGTGGCATATGGAAGTTCCCAGGTTAGGGGTTAAATTGTGGCTACAGCTGCCAGCCTACAACACAGCCATGGCAACACAGGATCCAAGCCACTTCACATCTGTGACCTACACCATAGCTCACGGCAACGCTGGACCCTTAACCCACTGAGCGAGGCCAGTGATTGAATGCACATCCTTATGGATTCTAGTCGGGTTCATTTCCGCTGAGCCACAACGGGAATTCCTGCCCAGGTGATTTTAGCGCAGCGGTTTAGGCACCGCTGGGTAAAATTCACACTCCTTAGAGTAACATACAAAGCCCATGTTCATCTGGGTCTCGCCAGCCAACCCAGACTCACGTCCCCACGACCCCCGTCCCCAGGCCTAGGACTGCAAGTGGCCAAGCCAGCACCGTTCCCTGGATGCACTCTCATCGCAGGGGTTACAACATTTGCATCTGTGGTTCTCTCTGCAAGGCCACCTTCCTGGCCTGGATGATGCCACCCAGTCCCTTCCAGGTCAGTTCAGGCACCCACCCCACCTCCTCCCCAAGGCAGAGGCAACATCTGGTGTCAGGTGCCTGCATGAACCTTGTGCTTGATGAGCGTCTGTGGGACAGATAATTGGCTTCCCCTGCGATGCGTGCGAGGGCTGGGAGATGGAACAGCCCGGTCCTCGTGCTACACGTGAACCAAGAGGTGAGGACACTGTCACTACACCACAGTGTCCTCATGCAGACTCTGCAAGAAAGTCCTACTTTGCTCTCAGGAGGCCAAGAGCCATACCTCTAATGCCGCTTGTGTTTTTTGTCTCTTAGATGCTATAATTTACGTGAATAACCTTAACAGCTACCATTTTCTGGGACTTTTTAGATACTGTGCTAAATTCTAGCACATATTATGAACTTGAATCCTCTCCATAGGAGATTGGTATATCTATCCCATTTAAGAGAAGAATAAACCAAGGCTTCACCAAGATAAGAATTTCCCAAATTTTTTTTTTTTTGAGGTAAGAGTTTCTTTTTTGAAATAAGAACTTTTTTTGAGAAAAGAACTCCTCAAAAGTCCATGGTTCCAAAGAAGGAGAGCCAGAACTTTAACTGGAAGTTGGGTGCCTATAACATCGGATTCTGTAAGCTCTGGATCACGTGATTAGCTGCATCCGACCTTGATTCTTTCTGCGATGTTGCTGGTAAGCCCAGAAGCTTCACGCAAGCACCCAAGACTCACGGCCAGTGTTGCATGTACAACTTTATTCTCGTTTCAGCTCACTTCTATTTTAAGTATTTTTTCCATCTGAACCTCTTCACTATTTTAGAAACTGTTGTGAGACAATCCATCTTTCTTTTCTTTCATTTTGGAACAAAGAAAAGCAGGAATGCCCAAATGCGGGCATATGGTGCCCCGCATCCCTGAGCTTCGTAAACAGCCCTTGCCCGGGAGGAGGCAAACGCAGGCAGGGTGGGCTGGCACAAGAGCCTAATGTCATCTGCACCCTCCCCCAGCTGGCCGAGTCATCCAGGGCTCAAAACACAGACCCAACTCACCTCTGACCTGTCTATACGTGCAGGTTACAGGGGAGGAAGATTCTAAAGTGATGGGAGCGAAATCTTCAAGGACTAACAGCATATAAAAAATAAACTTGGGGAGTTCCCGTCGTGGCACAGTGGTTAACGAATCCGACTAGGAACCATGAGGTTGCGGGTTCGGTCCCTGCCCTTGCTCAGTGGGTTAACGATCCGGCGTTGCCGTGAGCTGTGGTGTAGGTCGCAGACACGGCTCGGATCCCGCATTGCTGTGGCTCTGGCGTAGGCCAGTGGCTACAGCTCCGATTCAACCCCTAGCCTGGGAACCTCCATATGCCGTGGGAGCGGCCCAAGAAATAGCAACAACAACAACAACAACAACAAAAAGACAAAAAAGACCATAAAAAAATAAATAAATAAATAAACTTGGAGTTCCCATAGTGGCGCAGTGGAAACGAATCGGACTAGGAACCCTAAGGTTGCAGGTTCGATCCCTGGCCTCGATCGGTGAGTTAAGGATCCAGTGTTGCCATGAGCTATGGTGTAGTTTGCAGATACGGCTCGGATCTGGCGTTGCTGTGGCTGTGGTGTAGGTTGGCAGCTGTAGTTCCGATGAGACAGCTAGCCTGGGAACCTCCGTAGGCCGTGGGTGCGGCCTTAGAAAGACAAAAAGACCAAAAAAAAAAAATTTTTTAAATAAACTCTACAGAGTTCCCGTTCTGGTGCAGTGGAAATGAATCCGACTAGTATCCATGGGGATTCGGGTTCGATCCCCGGCCTTGAGAAGTGGGGTGAGGGTCCGGCACTGCCGTGAGCTGCGGTGTAGGTCACAAACATGGCTCAGATCCTGCGTTGCTGTGATTGTGGTGCAGGCCGGCAGCTGTAGCTCCATTTCTGTAGTTCGACCCCTAGCCTGGGAACTTCCACGTGCCGAGGGTGCAGGCTTAAAAAGCAAAAAACAAAACCTCTATAGCTAAATGTACAAGAGCAATTAGCTCTAAGAGTAAAATTTCAGCGTGGCTATTTATAAACTGCACAACTATTCACGTGCTAAAGATGAATTACTAAAGGTACATGGTTGCTAGAAATGCAGTCAGGATCCCGGCATTTGTAACAAAAGGTACCATGAAAACGTGCAGACCAATCACCCTTCCTCGGTTTTCTCTGCTCCCCCACCCCCTCCCCCACCACGGCTCATCCATTCCCGGGGGCGGGGGGTGGGGGGGGGTAAGAGACAAGCGTAATACTGCAACTTAAAAAGCAAGCACAAGCTACTCGCCCCCAAATCTTTGCACTTTTTCTCTAACCTAAGTGAAGAAGGAGGGGGAATTTTGCAAAATGCAAAAAGACAACCAGAATCGGTCATCATCAGGCTTGCTATTGATAGTTTGGGTGGGGTGACTGACAGCTGCCCTCCTGGCCCCCCCGAAGATGACCTCACCTCTCTTTGATGACAGACAGCATTTAGAGAATCGGCACGGCTATGAGGCCCAGAGCTTAGCAAGTCCTTAAGAGGCATGAACACCAAAGCCTTTGAAACTTATTTTGAAGAAACCATGGCGTCTCTGGGGGGGGGGGGTCTCCGGGGGAGTTTCTGGGGGAGCACCAGGGTCCTGAAACTAAAAGGTGCTCCAGCTGCAGAAAAGCAAGTCACCCAAGGTCCACGGATGCGGGACAGTGGGTCAGACCAGGGACAGCTCTTCCAGGGCAGGGTCAGGCTGCGTCTAGAGCACTGGGGGGTCGAGCTGGAGACCAAAACTAGAGGGGAACGATAGGTTTCGTTCTGACTTTAGAAGAGGGAGAAAAAAGCAAGGGAGTCCTGGAAATCTGACGGAGACGGCCCAAGGGCTGGAAGACGACGAAAGGGAGAAAGGGGGAGCCATGCAGGTACGTGAAGGCCTGAGAACTCAGGCTCTGGCGTGTGCCCGGCACACTCTGTAGAGACTCGCAAGCAAGGAGAAACTAGCTGACAACAACAGCAGCAGCAGCAAGAATAAGGGCGCCATCGCAATCATGGCCTCGAACCTGGAAGCAAGACCCCCAACTGGGTGAGCGGGTGAAACAGATGAATTTCAAAGCCCCCCCAGCCCAAATTCTAAGACTCGATCATGACCATCCCCCAGTTCAGGGTTTTTTGGGGGGTTTTACAAATTGAAGGAAAACTCCAAATCTAAAGAAAATCAAGGTTTAAAACCCCTTTTAGCATGTCCAGGATAGGCAAATTATAGAGACAGAAAGTAGACGAACAGTTGCCCAGGCCCCAGGGAGAGTGACCACTGATGGGCACAGGGTTTTCTTGGTGGTGCTGAAAGTGCTCTAAAGTTAGACTATGGTGGTGGGTACACAATTCCGTAAACGCACTAAACATGAACCGCGCACTTTCAGTGGGGTGAGGCTTGTGTAGGTAAATGACACCTCATGCACTGTTTGAAGACCACGCTCTCCGCGGATGCACTGCGGAGGAATTCTGCGTCCTCAGCTGCCCTTCTCTGTGCTGCCCCTTAACGCCTCCAGCTGCCTCATGCGTCTCAGGGGTTCCTTTCTCTTGGAAAGCTGAGTGTTAGTAACGCTTTTGTCCACAGAACTCAGGGCCCCAGTGAGACACTCCTCCATTGGCCTCACCCAAGGGTGGACACGGTTCCTTTCCACGGCTGCCAGCTGCAGCACGATGCCAGCCGTAAGGACAAAGTGCTCACGGCTGAGGCTGGGTCAAGTCAAGGGCGGGTGAGACCCAGGGCGTCACAGTCCCGAGACGCTGGCAGGCGTCCCCGAGCTTCCTCGGCCCCTGGCTGAAGACCCAGCCGCCGCCACACACAGCCCTCGGGAAGAAGAGCCCAAGTGACAGGGGCCCGGGCACAGGGGTCTTCTGAGCGCACCAATGTTCCCTCGGGCCAGGGAGGAAGACCCGGGTCCCAGGTCCACTCGGCCATGAAGCTCCCGGGTAGGAACCCACTGAATGGGGCGGCTGTTCCATTGCCGACAAATGTGTTCTTGGACCCACACCCAGAGCTCTTCCTGGGACACAGATGCCAAATACCTCTGGCACCACTCAGAGCTCTGTTTCGGATGGCAAGGGGTATTTTTAGAAATCACAGGAAAGCTCTGTGCAATTCTCACGTGGGCCCCGCAACAGGCACCTCTAAATGCCAGCCCTGCTGCATGGTCCCCAGGGCCCCCTGAACCTTGCAGAGCTTGCCAGGGGCGGGTGGGCACAACTCTCAAAAGATATCTTTGGTCACATTCTCAATACACGAACGTGGGTCTAACGGAAGGTAACCGCACCCAATCACACGATATGATCCATTTACCCGCAGAGACAAAGCCCTTCCCACTCCGCCCGCGTCAACAGTGAGCTCGCGATCAGAAAATCACACACAATGTATATGTGTCTGTGCACAACACTACACACATACACACGTGTGTGCGCGCGCACACACACACTGTGATAGTTCAGCTCAATCCACACACACTGGGATAGTTCAGGGAAAAAAGACCAGCAACTGTGCCATGAAAGAAGCATGGTTAAAAGACAGGACCCAGAGCCGTCTGGAAGAGAAAAGCAGGGGAAGCAGAATACACATGGACGTGTTTCATTACCTACCTGAAGCCCTGGCTGCTCCCAAAACAGCGGGACGGAGCCTCTGATCTGGACAAAAGATGACACTCCATCATCCATGTAAATCGTCTGCACCACAAGGAGACAGAGGAGAAAGGCTTCTTCAATGAAACTGAATGTGCTGGAGCCGGGTAACAGGATCCGGCTGCCTGAGACCCGACACCAGCCACAGCCAAGGACGGCAGCGGCCCGGAGCACCGCGGCCCCGCTCCCGGCCTGGGCAAGCTGCCCCCCGACCCACAAGCCGGCCCAGCGCTCACAGGCTTGCTGGCTGCCCACCAGCCTCCGAGGATCGGCCGCAGCCAGCCAGGCATTCCCACGACCCCACTGACCTCCCGGCAAAGCCCAGCGGTGCCCTGACCCACTTTCGGGAATAGAAGCAAACAGGCTCTGGGATTTGACTGAGACCTTCCTGAGAGCCCAGCTTTCACCCTGTCACCTGGCAAAGTATCAGAGAGGGACTGGAAACGGACCGAATGAAATGGAAGAAACTGGCTGCAGCCTGAGGCCGCGGTTGACTGTACTAGTTGGTCCTGCACTTGACAGTGCAAGTCAAGACTCGACCTGACCTTGGAGTTTGTCCTGGCCCGACACCACCGTGTTCTTAAACGTGCCACGGAGTCCACACACACACACACACACACACACACACACACACACACACACACACACACACACAGCTTCCACGAGCTTCCAGTGTGACTGCACCTGCACAGACACAGACGAGGCTTCAGCTAAAGAACGCGTCTCCTCCCCGCCCCACGCTCAGCTCTTTCAGGGCGGACCAGCTCCTCACCTGCCTGCAGGCCCCCACGGATGCTGCAGCACCAGAGAATTCTAAAAGGACAAAAAGTACCATGCTGAGCATCACGAGGGGAGGCTGTGGCAGTTATCAGATGCTGCCCTTTATCTGAGTAACTCTACCCTGGCCTGGCAGGGCCGGCCAGGCCGATGCTGCCGGCCCTTTCCATCTCGTACTGGCCTGCTCCCTTACAGGGTAGCTTTCCACGCGGCTACATCACCCTCAGATCACACATGCATTAGTAATTCCGCAGTGGGAACCTGAACGTTAGACCCGAAGCTTCCCTGGACGGCAGGAATTACACGAGCCTGGTAGTTACGTTGGGCTGACCCGCTAGCCTTCAGCCTCAAAGGAAAAACACACCAGGGTTAAGAATTGTTCTATTTCTAGGTATTGACTATAAGCCAATTTGTTACCCTCTATGATTCTATTGACAAAAGAGAAAGACAGTAGCAGGTTGTTTGTTGGCAACAACGAGATTAAATGCATAAACCTAGCTGCCGGTGTGACATACACACATCCAGATGGTTGAGAGATAACCAGTTCAGCCAGTATCTTTATGGAGTTCCCACTGTGTCTCAGTGGGTTAAGGACATGACATTGTCTCTGTGGGGATGAATCTAGATCGAACCTCTAGCCTCACTCAGTGGGTTAAGGATCTGGCATTACTGCGAAGTGTTGTAAAAGTCATGGATGTAGCTCGGATCCCAAGATGCCATGGCTGTGGCGTAGGCTGCAGCTGCAGCTCTGATTTGACCCCTGGTCCCAGGAACTTCCATGTGCTGCAGGTGCAGCTGCAAACGAGGAAAAAAAAAAAAAGACGCCTCTTAACAGCGCCCAGGAGCTGATTTAAGCTCAAGCAGTACTAGCCTTTACTGTAACATGTGCTGAAAGTACTACTTCCAGCGTTAGACCGTGTCCTTCTTGAGCTGGAAATTGCACTGAACCAGCTTCAGAAAATACTGATGGGCAGTCCAGGCGCTCCAGACCCTACCCCTAGGACAGGGAGAAAAGATGTTGCCCAGTTTCTCCACTCTTCCTACCCCAGTTCTATCCGCCGTCCTCTCATTAGGAACCTCCTTGTTCCTAAGGCATCACACAGCGCTTTCCCTACTGGGCCAAAGAACTCAGCTTTGTTCATTTTTTTAGGGCTGAACCTGCAGCATATTGAGGTTGCCAAGCTAGGGGTCCAATTGGAGCTACAGCTGCCAGCCTACACCGGAGCTACAGCTGCCAGCCTACACCACAGCCACAGCCACAGCCAGATCCAAGCTTGCGTCTGCGACCTACACCAAAGATCATGGCGACGCCAGATCCTCAACCCACTGAGTGAGGCCAGGGATTGAACCCGCAACCTCGTGGATACTAGTTGGGTTCTTAACTCCCTGAGCCACGACGGGAACTTCAGAACTCAGGTTTTGACACTAGTGGGAGAGTCAAAGCCTCACTCTCAGAGGTAATTTTAGCAGAGGGTCTCTGGGGCCCCTGGGGTCGGGGGGCAGGATGGGGAGTGGATGCAGGGCAGTGCGTGGGGCACCACCAACCTCCACTCTGCCCAAACCCATCTGCCCAACGACGACCCTGGTTCCTCGACCACCTCCAGCCTCAGTTTCCCTCTTTCAACGGAGTTAGTGTCACCCGGTCACAGGGGGCAAGTGCCAAGGGCAGCACAGGAGGGAGCATGACCGAAGTCCACGGCAGTCACCCCCTCCCCTTCAGTCCAGGAGCATGCCGTCCCGTGAGAGTGGACAGGGCCCCCCAGGGGACAGAGAGGGGTGGGCAGGGCTCAGGACACGGGACCAGGGACCAGGCACCAGGGAAGGAGAGGGGGTCAGACAGAGATGGAGGGCAGAGCAGGAGGGGCTGCAGGAAGGGGGAGCCACCTTGGGGTATGGCTGGAGGCTGGGCCTGGGACCCCTGCCCTTGCACCCAAGTGCCCCCTCCCACACAGGGTTGGGAGCAGCAGCAACCCAACAACTTGAGAGGGGAAGGAAGAAGCAGGAAGACAATGGCTGGGTACAGACACTACTTCTCTCTAAACGGCTTTTTACGGAAGGTCTGTCCCCGATGAGGTGTTGGCAAAGCAATTCCCCCAAGTCTGCATCCCTGGAAGGGCTCTCGGGGTCGTCCCGGCCTCCCTGGATTAATCACTGGCCTTATCTTCAGTAGCCAGTATTTATCTATCCTCCTTTGTTTTCTTTGGGCGGGCGATGGGGGGTGGAGTGGGGGGGACAGTGGGACTGTCTGTGCCGTGAGTCACAGCCGCAGAGCGAGCCCCCCAGGACGGGCTCCCAGCAGAGCTGAAGACTCGACGTCCCCCCAGGGAGACCGAGAGGCCATCTGCACCTGCGCACACGCATACACACAAGTGCACACACAACACATCTGTCTGTGCAATCACATACACCACACACCCATGCCTGCATTCACACACACACAGAACACTCCTATGCGTGCGCACACACACACAGAAGCACACACAGCCTGCGTGGGAAGAGCTAGACTGTTCTACCTGCTTAGGGAAAACCTAAAAGCAAGGCAGTGTGTATCATTGCTAAAAAAAAAAAGAAAAAAGAAAAGAAAAGAAAAGTGAAGCAGGAGGGGGTGGTTTGAAAGCAACTTCCTTTTCTGGTTCCCGGAGAATCTGGCTCGGGAGAAGCCCAGGTGCCTACTGAAAGTCCCCAGATCAGGGGTCCAGCCTGCTCCATCTCGTCCCATCTTGTCTCAGTGATGGAGGCACAGTAGTCCGTCGGCCACCTTCAAGCATCTGCTACAGGACGTCCCCTCCCCAGTGGCTAAGGTCTGATGTGTCTCAGTTCCTCTGCAGGGGGGCACGGGCCAGAGGTGACCTGTGGCATCACAAGAGGGGCCCAGCTGCCCCAGCTGAGCCTGCTTCCTGCCAAGGGCTCAGGACCAACGTCCTCAGAGCGGCCACCTGCCATCCTCGGGGGCAGACGTGGGGTTTCCAACACTGCCGTTTCTCTCACGGGAAGCAACACCCGGCTGCCTAAGTGACGGCGCCTCGCCCTGTCTGCTGGGTCCCTCTGCTCTGAAGGCCTCAGGGCCCGATGCACAACCTGCTCTTTCAGCAGAAGCAAAGCCACCGAGACCGCACATCGAGGGCATCCGCTGCCCCAGACACCATCCCGACCCAGCCGCTCACAGCCATGGCTCTGGGCGCATGCCAGCTTCCCCCCAGTTGATGGGAGCAACGTCTCCTGGGTCCCATCAGCTCACTGGAGCCCCAGGTGGCAAATTCAATCCAGCCACAGGCAGCATCCCTCACGCTTCCTGCACGTCCACCGTCCCTGGCCACATCCCTGAGCTCAGCATCCCCCCAGGCTCCCATCCCGGACTTAGAAGTCCCTCCCTCTAGGTGGCCGGGATGGGAGGAAGGCATAGCTTCTTGGCAAGAACACTCGTAAGTTTATACTCCATTTAAAGAAAGATTTTTGTGTTTAAAAACCAAACAAACAAAACAAAAAAACCTTAGATCAACCTAAACACCTCTATTGCTACAAAAGCTGGGAAACGAACAAGCAAACAAACCCCTGATTCCAGAGAAGAGCAAATAGTTTCTTTTTTGGTCTTTTTAGGGCCCCACCTGTGACACATGGAGGTTCCCAGGCGCTAGGGGGCAAATCAGAGCTGTAGCTGCCAGCCTACGCCACAGCCACAGCAACGCCAGATCCGAGTCTCATCTGCAACCTACACCAGAGCTCATGGCAACGCTGGAACCTTAACCCACTGAGCGAGACCAGGGATGGAACCTGCATCCTCATGGATGCTTTCAGATTCGTTTCCGCTGAGCGTCGAGGGCAGCTCCAGCAAGTGGTTTCTTCTACAAGTGGGAGCAACACGAGTTCCCTGTCCTGCGGGAGCAGCTGCTTCCCCTTAGCCTGCTCTGCTCATCCTGCCTCTGTGAACATTTTTAAAAAGGGGGTGATGCCCCTGCATTAGACACGAACTGGAGTTGGCCTTGGGGAGCGGCGGAGTCCCCATCACGGCTGCCCAGGGGCCCAGGGTGAATCATCAGGGCACCCCTGGGTAGGGCGCTTTCCAGAGGCCGCCTCCACTGCTCTCCTTGGTGGGGTCTTCCTCCCTCTCCTCCCGCTCCCACCTCGCAGGGTCCTCTCCTGCCTCGCAGACTCTGCTGTGGCTCCATCTCTTTCCAGGCAGGAGGGCTCTGGCCAAGGGAGACACCCCTGAGGGCACAGCCGGCTGCCTGCGAGGACCAGCTGGTCTGACTCCTTCCTGCTGCATCCCCAGCTGGCAGGCTCCCAGTCAAACTCAGCCGTGAGGCTCAGGATGTGCTTCTGTGTGGCCAAGGAGGACACCCCTGGAATCCTCTCTGGGACACGACCCCTCTCCGCCCCAGGGGTCACCCTCTCCCCCGCATGCAGCACGTGGTCTGTGGTTAGAAGCCTGAAGCTCCATAAGGAACTGCTTTGGGTGCGAGGCCACGACCTCCTGCCCATATGTGCCTGTGAAAATGAAATCACAGTGGGGGTAGAGGGTTGAGTCACGGCCTCTCAGTCTGAGTGGGACAGCAGTTGGTGGCATCCGGCTGCCTGTCAGCTCGTGGGAGCAAGGTCGGGGCCAAGGACTCATCCAGAGAGCAACCCGGGGTTGGGGCGGGGGTGAATGCGAACATGGAAGACTACAAAGTTTGCAGGAGCCAAGAAATCCCTCCCCAAGCCTAAGAAGGGAGGCAGGGGCAGGCAGTGTGAGTGGAGGCAGGGCTGCAGCTCCAGGAGCCGGGTGGGGAGGCCACTGCTGTCTCTAAGGCCTTGCTGGACTGGCCATGAGGTGCCGGAGGGGACAAGTCCCTGCCTCGGAGCCTGGCACGCAAGAAATAAACACAAGTCACCAGGCACACGTACATGAAACAACCAGGGCAAAGCCCCAACCCTAGTCTGTAGAAAAACAAGAAAAGCCACGCCACCTGGGAGATGCTTCAGAGCTGCGTGCTCTGCATTTAAAGCAGAGCCCTTGTCTGTTAACGTCGGATTATATCCTTGCGATGGACCGAATGGTCCCCACAGACAGTGATGAAATCCTAACCTGGCACCTGGCAACGCGACCTCATTTGGAGAGAAGAGTGTGGCAGATGCAGGTAGTTAAGAAAGGGCCCTGGAGTTCCCGATGTGGCTCAGCTGGTGAAGAACCTGACACAGTGTCTGCGAGGATGAGGGTTCAATCCCTGGCCTCACTCAGTGCGTTAGGGATCAGGTGTTGCCGTAAGCTGTGGTGTAGGTCACAGATGCCACTCAGATCCAGTGTGGCTGTGGCTGTGGTGTAGGCTAACAGCTGTGGCTCCAATTAGACCCCCAGCCTGAGAACCTCCATGTACCTCGGGTGCAGCAGAAAGGAAGGAGGGAGGTCCAGCTGGAGCGGGATGGGCTATGAATCCAATGCGACTGGTGTCCGGATGCCAAGGGGAGAGTCACGCACGGGAGAAAATGCCACGCGGAGGTGGAGAGAGAGGTGGATGTGATGGCGCCACCGCTGGGCCACCAGGAGCTGGCAGAGGAGGGATGGATGCTCCCTCAGAGGCTTCAGAAGGAGCACGGCCCTGCTCCCGCCTTGACCTGGGGCTCTGGCCCCCGGAGCGGGGAGACAACACTTGCCAGGTGTTTGGAGCCCTCTTGCCTTTTGTGGGGCTTGTTACAGCTGCCCCAGCAAATAGCTTCTCACACTTTCAGTGATAAAATGGTTTGCATTTTAGGAACAGGCAGTGATAAGAGGGCAGTTGCCTCTCCAGTAACTTACCTGACAAGACACAAGAGAGGAGTCCCCAATTTTAACTAAACCAGTTGACATCCAGAAATCCGGGGCGCCAGGCAAGGTTCTCTCTGGACGGGCTCGCTCCAGAGCTGCCCAATGAAACTTAAATCTGCTCAGTTACCAGGGTCGGGGGCTCTGGGATTTGGATTTGTGCAAACATATTTCACACCTTTGGCCCCCAGTTCCCAGCACAGAGCCCAGCCTCTGGTAGGTAATAAATAGTAAAGATGTGTGGGATGAAGGTTCTAAGATGACTAATACCAGGCTATAGACTGGGATGGGGAGTTCCTGCTGTGGCTCAGAGGTAATGAACCTGACTAGTATCCATGAGGACACGGGTTCGATCCCTGGCCTTGCTCAGTGGGTTGGAGATCTGGTGTTGATGTGAGCTGTGGTGCAGATCACAGACACTGCTCGGATCTGGTGTTGCTGTGGCTTTGGTGCTGGCCGGCAGGTTACAGCTCCCATTCGACCCCTAGCCTGGGACCCTCCATGTGCTGCAAATGCCAAAAAAAACCAAAAAACAAAAAACCCCAAAACATGGGATGGAACGTGGTAAGGAAGGTGGGGCACGGAAACACCAGCAAATAATTGCCACCATGCAGACATGACCAGGAAAAACGAAAACGGCCTCCATTTGGTGGCCACGATTTTTCTCTCTCTCTCCTTTTTTTTGGTCTTTTTAAGGCTGCACCTTAGGCATATGAAGGTTCCCAGGCTAGGGGTCCAATCGGAGCTATAGCCACTGGCCTCCACCACAGCCACAGCAACTCCAGATCTGAGCCACATCTGCGACCTACACCACAGCTCACGGCAACACTGGATCCTTGACCCACTGATCGAGGCCAGGGATCGAACCTGTGTCCTCATGACTGCTAGTCTGATTCATTTCCACTGAGCCTTGATGGGAACTCCTCTGTCATTTTTAACCAGATTTTTACTGACCAGCCCTGTCTATGTCCAGGAGAGCAGACAGTGAGAGCAGAAGTCAAAGGCAACAAAGTGCCACTGAGGCTCATCTTTAGGCTCCTGCCCACCGTCTTCCTACTCGACATCTGACCCCGAGAGGCCCCTCCTCCCCTCTGCATCCTTGGAAAGCCCAGGCAGGTGCCGCTCGCACACGGAAGGCAGGTGTTTGACTCTGTGCTGAATTAAATTGGCTAAAGTCCTGGGAGGCAACACCTCTCACAGCTGCAAGTAATAAGAGGGGATGCAAACCACAGCGCCACTAAATAAACACAGGCTGTGTGCAGCCTGACACCCACAGCAGTATCGCACCTGTGCCTTCCACGGGCTTTCCTGTATGATTTCTTCCACCTGTTAGTCTACACAGTGGTATTATCCTCAAAATGCATGTTAGGAAAAAATAAAGCGATTGTGAGACAGCATCTCTGGGAATGAGAACAGAATTTAGGGGGGAAAAGTCAATGAGAAATTAAGCAGATGGTTCTGTTCCACGGAGCTGAAAGCAACTGCTCTAACATGCAGAGCTCACAACGCCCAGCTGCTCCAGCCTTGCTTCTAGGAGGATGCTTCAGGGATTTAAAATGAAAAAAAAAAAAAAAATCACTGTTTCTTCTCTCAGCCCTCCGTTACTAATCTACCTACTTTCGTCTTCAAAAGATTTTCAAACCCTATTGGTTCATCCGGCAGCTGCTCTCTGAATAACTGCCACCCTTGGTGATCACAGCAAAAATTCCTACTTCTTTTTAGCTGAAAATAGCTCAGGTAAGCAACAGTTTCGCAGCATGAGAAGAGAATCAAAAGAGACCCTGCAAACCAGAGGCCTGTTTGCAGACGGAGCCCCAGCGACACATCCCTTCTCCTGGGAGGGTCAGGGGCGCGTTCATCAGAAACGGCGGACAGCGCCCCCTCCCCCGCCCCCACCGCGAGGAGCCACCAGGGGCCACTGGCCGGCCGGGCACTGACCTGCTCCGTCTCCACGAAGTTGGACACGTGGCCGTCGTCGTTCACGCCGCGGGTGTGGAAGCGAGCGCCGGCGCGCTCGCAGCTGATGCGGGAGATGAGGCAGGCCTTGGCCTGCTTGTGGGAGGCGTACACGGTGCGGATGGCCACCACGCCGCAGATGACCTTCAGCAGCCAGTCGCAGCAGCTCACCTGGTGCTGCCGCAGGGGCACGTGCAACAGCTGGTTCCTGCAAAGGGAGCCCCGCAGTGACTCGGCCGCCTCCCGTCCTCCGGGAAACGCTGCGCCCAAAGCCGGCAGCCGGGGGGGCGCCCCGCGCGTTCCCCAGGAACTCCCGGGACACGCAGCCCCGGCTGGTCACGTGCTTTAGAGACACCCCAAGACGCAGGGCCACTGAGATGCTGCAGCAGGAAAAGGACTCCACGCGACTGCCCGGCATTGACAGCAGTGAATGGAAGCCAGGCCGGGTGCAACCAATCACTGGCCTTTCAGAGAATCTCAGAGGAGCCTCTGCTTACACCGGGAGCCTCCGCGTTTTTTTGGTCAGAAATCCCATCAGTAAAAACTTAGTCCTGTTTTATGGTTAAAGAATAATGATAAACAATAAAATGACAAGCGATTAAAATAATTAAATATATGTATGCTTATTTAAATTATCCACAGATCCCACAAGGTACATATAATGAAAGCATTACAAAGCATTTCAAAATAAAAAAAAACGAGACGAACACTTAACGAAAGTTCCAGTACCTCCTCCCCACGCCCAGGGGATTGTTCTGGGTCTCTGGCATCCGTGATGACCACCACGGGGATGAGAGTCACTGTTTATCAAGACCCTTCTAAGAGCTTTGGGATGGATCAGCTCACGCTGTCCTTGAAATAGCTTTATACAAGAGGCATTATCATTCACCCCATTTTGCAGGGGAAGAAACTGAGGCACGGAAGAGAAGAATGTGCCCAAAGTCAGGGAGCCAGGAACGGGCGTGTGGAGCTTGGAGCTGTGCTCTTCATGCCTCCGGTGCAGGCCCCACCCCGACCACTGCACCTGCTCCCGGCCACGCCCTTCTCTCGCCTCCCACTCGCCCAGCACCCACTGGAACTTCCTGAGCAGGTTAGTGGCTGCTCTGAGAAGTGGGGCCATGGAGAGGGTGCGTGGACCTCACGCTGCTTCCTGGATCCACACGGTTCCCCCGAGGGATCCGGGCAGTGCGGTTCTGAGGCCCCCAGCACGCTCGCAGGTGACAGGAACCACTATGGGGCAGTGAGTTAATCTAGATCACATGCCCTATTTGTTTTAAAAAGGCAGCTCTATTCCTGCCGGGAGCCTTCCTCAAAGAGAGCAG
This sequence comes from Sus scrofa, assembly GCF_054392235.1. NCBI lineage: Eukaryota > Metazoa > Chordata > Mammalia > Artiodactyla > Suidae > Sus > Sus scrofa. The sequence continues at coordinate 9,098,453 of NC_139383.1, forward strand.
CTCTCTCTCTGTTCTAGAAAAGTGTGTCCTGAGCTCTCGGGTCCCAGGCAGGCAGCTTCTCCAAGCAGCAAGAAGCAGCCATGCCCTGCTCTCAGGCCAGCCTCCCTGACGTGACAGCACTAAGGGACATTCCCCAGGGCGCAGGGCCAGGTCTCAGCTCTCACACCACACCGCTGATCTGCCTGAAGAATGATGGGCGTGAAGCATTAATTACTGTGCAAAAACACGTTTCCCTCTTCTGAATCCCTCTCTAAAATTCAGATGATGCACCAGCTTTAGTAATCAGCATATCAAATCTGCACATGGCACCAAAGGAAGGCCTCCAGAATATTCCAGGGTCTTCTAGCCACACAGCTATGGCTGCCGTCAATCACCAGGGCAGAAGGAAGCTATCGCCAGAGAGACAACTCTAAATAATCCCTGTTTGTAGTCACACGGGCCTGACCCCTGTGGGAAGACGGCTCGCATCCTTGAAGGAAGAACCCAAATCTACGAAGGAAAAGAGCTTGTGTTTCCTTCCAGGACTCGACTGAACTGGGAAGCAATTACCGGTGGGGAACCGTAACCAGCCCAGAAAAACGGCTTCTCTGGCCGTACCCTCTCCCTCATCCACCAGCCACGTTCAGGGTTGACCCCATGTGACTCCAGATGTGGGTTCAGACCTTGAACCCAGCACCCCAAATGGAGGGTTCAGGCAATCAAGCCCATGACCACGCAGCTGGGGCTGCCTTAGTTGTGGTCAGATCTGTGGGTGCCACCCTGAGCCCAAACACCACGCCCTGGAATGGGGGAGGGCCCGGCGGCCTCCAGCGCTGGCTTCCAACTTAGGATGGCCTAGTGTCCCTTGGGGCCTCCTCCTTCCCAAGCCCCTCCCAGCCTCCACTCTGTGAGTTTCTGCTTTGTCTTACTCTTTTCTGTTACCTCACATCTCTGACCACAAAGCTGGCCTAAGGAGGCCTGGAAAGAGCCCTTACAAAGGAGTTTCCCTGTGGCGCAGTGGGTTTAGGATCCGGCATTGTTGATACAGTGGCTTGGGTTGCTGCCGTGGCATGGGTTTGATCCCCAGCCAGGGAACTTCTATATGCCGTGGGCGTGGCCAAATAAACAAAACAGGGTGATCTGGATTCCTCAGGCACCCAAGGCATGCGGTAGGCCCTAAGACCTCTAGCCTCTGCTCATCACACAGTCCCAGCTGCACATAGACCCCTGCTAATCCACAGCCCCTGCGTCCCTGACCTTGGCCGCCTTCAGGAGCATTTGCACCTGCAAAATGGAACCAGTGATGCAGACACACCATCCCCTGGACCTGTTATCCAGAGTGTGGTCCTCAGGCCAGCAGCACTGGCATCACCATCAGCTCCCTGCTGGAAACACCGAGTCTCGGGCCCCAGCCCAAACCCGCTCCAACCGAATCAGTTAACAAGATCAGCAGGAGAATCACGGGCTCAAAGTTTGAGCATAATAGTACCCGAAAAATTCAACAAAGCCAGAGAACCAAAGAGGATGGGAGAGGGGCAGGGAGCACCAGGGCACGTGGAAGGACCTGATGGAGCCCCTTTCTCCAAAAGGAAGTCAGGGGAGTTCCTGTCATGGTGCAGCAGAAACAAATCCGACTAGGAACCATGAGGCTGTGGGTTCGATCCCTCGCCTCGCTCAGTGGGCTAAGGATCTGGCTTTGCCATGGCCTGTGGTGTAGATCACAGACACGACTCGGATCCTGTGTTGCTGTGGCTGTGGTGTAGGCCGGCAGCTGTAGCTCAGATTCGACCCCTAGCCTGGGAACCTCCATATGCTACAAGTGTCGGCCCTAAAAAGCAAAAAAGGGAAAAAAAGGAAGTCAGGAATTCACTTGGGGAGCATGGTTCGAAGCACCAAGGAAAGACCGCTTATCTGATGATGGAAATCTACGACCTCCCCTGTCTGGGCAAAGGGAGGGCGGCACAAAGAAGGTACAGAGAATCCTCAGCAATCCTGCCTCGGGGCTGGAAAGCGGTGTAGCCCCCAAGGTCAGCGCTGGAACCCAAGATCCCCTCACTTGGTGAAGTACACTGGGACAGTTCCCACTGCAGGGTTTTCATCCCTTTTGCTTCCAAGGGGCACCACTGTATGTAAATCACTGCCCTCTGGCTCTTTCACAGGACCAGTCAGGGTCGTGACCTCCAAGGCCCAGAAAGGGCGGTCATTTACATATTTATAGGGTCGTCCACACCTGGCTGGAGTGCCAGGTGTGCCTAAACAAACAGAAGCCCAACCACGCTGCCTGGGCTTCACAAGGCTGCAGTCACCTTGGCAGGATGACTCAGCTTTTCTGCGGATGTGACTTGCTTGGTTTTGTGGTTAACAGCATGGGATCTGGAGCCAGAATGCCTGGGTTCAAATTCCCTTGGTTGTTCCAGCCTCAGTCTCCTGATCTGTAAAATGGGGGTCACAGAGCCTTTGCTCCTAGGGTTGCTGTGAGGAGTATGTGAGCTGTGACCTGCACAGAACTTAGGACAGAGCCTGGAGCACGAGTGCCGATATAACCTCAGTGGTAAATACTGTACCTGGAGGAAAACCGGCCTTGCTGAGGGGCCCGGGACCAGGGATGCGCAGAGCGCTATAACTGCGCAGGACGCCGGGAGGCCTTCCCACCAGAGTGGACCCCACCTACCTTTTTCTCTAAAGAAAAACCTAAGCCAAAGGATGCATTTAATCAGAGAAGTGAGAAAATACAGAGAAAAGTGAGAAGAGTCAAGCAAGACACAATAACGATAGTTCAGCTGGTCAACAAAGTCAAGGGCCTTTAGTTAGCTCTTCTCCAAAGACTACATATAATATTCTGAGTCTGGTCTTTGGAGCTGTTTGGCAGGTGCTGAAGCCCCCACCAGCTGGAAGAAATGACCTGGATGCGGCCCACAGCACGGAGACCCCAGACCGGTTGCAGTCAAAAGACCCAGTGACCCCGCCACCCACCATTCAGGAAAATGCCCATGAGCTGATCACGCCCTGCTCCTCAAACACAGCAAGACTCCTCACTACCCCCTTGGAGGGGGGCACAGTCCTGGAGGCTCTAGCCTGCTGGGTTCCCCTCTTTGCCTGGCAATTAAAGCTACTTTTTCTGTTTCCTCCAAGTCTGTCTCCATGTTTCTATTCGGCATCGGGGTACAGAGGCTGCTGAGATTTCAGCAAACAGCACAGGCTGGGCACCTAGGAGGTACCAGAAAGGTGTCGGCACTTAGGCTCTTTATGTGAAGATTGTCCTTCCTAGGTCTACCTCAGACCACACTGAACACTGTCTCTGACCCCAGGGTGGGAGCAGGGCTAGCTTTCCTCTCACTGTGCGGAGGGGAGCCGGCACGGGTCACAGCTCTCTGGTACCCATGCGCCTGGGGAGGATGCAAAGAGGCGGTCAAGGATGCAGGTGGTGCCCATCAGATGCCGCCCCCCATGGGAGCTGGGGGTGGGCAAGGTGGGCCGGGTCTCACCAGAAGAAGGAGTTTCCCCACTCGGAGCTGGCATCGCCCTGCTTCTGCGCCCGGATGGTGAGGTCGAAGCAGGAGCCATCGTTGGGCCACGAGAAGTAGAAGACCCCCGAGTTGAGGATCTTCTTCAAGGCCACGAGGCGGTCCTCCTCCTTGGCCTCTTCCTGGAGTGGGTAAAAGTCAGTGGCGGTGATTTTGTAGATTTCGGCTTCGGGAATCCTGCCCACAGACGTGCAGCCTGTCACCAAAACCAGGAAGCTCAGAAAGGTGCCACCTGGAAGGGAATGAGACATGGGGTGAGGATTACAGGCAGCAGGGCAGCCAGCGGCAGTGCAGGTCGACGCAGCCCGGCTTCCAGCTGCAACCAGGCCGCGTCCAGCTCTTTCCCTGCCGCCCCGGCACCTCACTGCCTGAACACGGCTCAGGGATCCACCCTGGCACCCGAGCCCAAAGCCAGCGCTGTGGTTCCAGAGGTGGGCTCCTGATCAGCAGCAGCAGCAGCAGCAGAGCAGCTGGATCTGGTTAGAGATGCAAATTCTTGGCCCCACCCAGACCTCCGGGGCTGGGCCAGCAGCCTGTGCTTAACCAGCCCAGGTGGTCCTGCTGCCTCCAGAGCTTGAGGGTCTTGCCCGGAGCCTTCCCAGCCCCACCTGGCCCCATACCTGCCTCCCAAGCCGCTCCAATCCACCCTCCTCCTGAGTCCTCAGTGGCCGCCTGACTCAGAGCCCCCAGATCAGTCCTCTGATGCCAGAGTGAACTCTCATCTTTACTGATTCCAGGCCTCCCTCCTCTGCTGACATCCTTCCGGGCTCCTACTTACCCACAGGGCTGAAGTGGGAGCTCCTCCCAGCACCTCACACCTGAAGCTCTCCCCCACCGCACATGGCACCCAGGGTCCAGCAGCTCTCACAGGCCATCTCAATGCACCCTTGCACCCCTGTCACCTTCCCAGAACTCATCCCCACCCTCCTGGGGTCTAGTCAGCAGCACCTCCTCCAGGGAGCCCTCCCAGCTCTCCAGAGACACTGCTAGGTGCCCCTTGAAGTGCCAACAGAGCCCCTGCTAGCGATCGTTACACACAAGGCTAATAACCCCTTCCCTGCCCGTGTCCCCCAGGAGACTGGAGGGGGGGTGTCCCTTAGGGTCAGGGCTCTGCTTGGTGGGCATGTCCTGGCAACCCAGCACTGCATACAGCAAGTGTTTAAGGAACACTTCCCAGATAAGCCAAGAGAGCAGCTCCAGCCTCCCACCCCTGTGAAAGGTCACCCCAACCACTGCGGACCCTGGGCCAGGAGGAGGAGGCGCCCCTGGCCATCTGTGGCTGTTCTTGGTCCCGCAGCCCAGATGCACAGACACCAGCTGCGCGGGTTGCGTTGCACTGCAACGCTCTGCTCTGGGGACAGCGGAGACAATGGCCCACGGTCCTCTACTTCAGGAGACGGTCACTTGGTTGACTCTTCTTCAGGGCATGAGGCAGTTCTGGTCCAGAGGACACGCCTGTCACCCTGCGGAGGTTTAAGGACTCGTTCCCACCAAGATCTAGTCCCCGTGATCAGCAGTCATCACCTGCAGTGACGGCGGTCAGCGTTTCGGGGTCTCCAGACACTCTGATGAGGCCCCCGAGGCTGCCAATTCCACTGCTCACCTACCCTGACCCCTGCTCACACTTAAGAAGAGTGCTGCTGGGGGCCAGGCAACGTCTGGTTTTTATTAGAAATCCCTTCATTCAGTAAACAGGACACCACTCCTACGGGGGCGGGGGCAACCACGCTGGCTGATGTCCCACTTCTCCAGTCAGATGAGCAGGAAACCATTTTAAAACAACATAAGGGGAGTTCCCATCGGGGCTCAGTGGAAACAAACCCGACCAGGAACCATGAGGTTGCAGGTTCGATCCCTGGCCTCACTCAGTGGATTAAGGATTTGGTGTTGCTCGTGAGATATGGTGAAGGTTGCAGACGTGGCTCAGATCTGGGGTGGCTGTGGCTCTGGTGTAGGCTGGCGGCTACAGCTCCGATTAGACCCCTAGCCTGGGAACCTCCATATGCCACGGGTGCAGCCCTAAAAAGACAAAAGACAAGGATAAATAGATAAATTAAAAGAAAACAACATAAGGATAAGGCTCCTACTGTAGGGCAAAGGGAACTATGTCCAATCTCTTGAGATAGAACTTGATGGAAGACAATATAGGAGAAGAATATATACACATATATATGCACATGAGTGGGTTACATTGTTGCACAGCAGAAACTGGCACAACATTGTAAATCAACTATACTTGAATTTAAAAAAAAAAATTAAGGAGTTCCCATTGTGGCTCAGCAGGTTACACACCCAACTAGTATCCATGAGGATGCGGGTTTGACCCCTGGCCTCGCTCAGTGGGTTAAGGATCTGGCATTGCCACAAGCTGTGATGTAGCCCACAGATGCAGCTTGGATCCTGCGTTGCTGTGGCTGTGGTGTAGGCTGGCACCTGCAGCTCCAATTCAACCCCTAGCCTGGGAGCGTCTATATGCTGCAAATGTGGCCCTAAAAAAAAAGTTAAAGAAAAAAATAAGATTGTCGCGGGTGCAGCCCTAAAAAACAAACCAAAAAAAAAAAAAAAAAAGAAGAAGAAGAAGAAGAAGAAGGCAGTGATGCTGTGGAGAGTGAGAAGTGTCAGGGGGCTGGGTTTCTCAAGTAGTAACAGGCCTCATTGCTGGAAGACAGGTGGGGTTTATGTGGGGTTTCAGGCTCACACATTTCAGCCTCACAAATGCAAATATTCCCCCATCACGCCAGAACCAATGCCCCAGGTCCCATCTGCCCCCTCTGATGAGCGCAGCACAGGGAAAAGCAGGATTTAAGAACTGTCCCCTTGCAGTGGCCAGAGGATGGCCCCATGGTCTGGGCTGCAAGCTGCAGATCAGACCCCGGGTTCAAGGGAGGCATGGAAAATTCTACTTTGCATCTCCCCATCTGAGTTGTGAGGTCGGTTTCTAGCACCACTTCCTCAACAGCCTCTGCGTGGGGGGCCCGAGTCCCTGGCAGGAGTCCCAGGTTGCTCTGAAGACAGCAGGCACTTCCTGTGTGGGGCAGCGCCCGGGGGAGGCTTGGGACGGGGGTGCCGCAGGCACGAAAAGGCTCTTGAAGCGAATGAGAACAAGGGGAAGGGGCCGCCACCGCCAAGGCTCCCAAGTCCTGGGACGAGGGGCTTCAGAGAGGCTACCGCGTGGGAGCGCTGGAAGCAGATGTTTGGTGACAGTTAATCAATCCTCAGGGGATGCTTGCCCTGTGCCAGGCGTGGTTCCCCCAACTTCCTCCCAGCACCCTCACCTTTAGCCCCATTTTACAGGGAAGAAGACAGAGGCACAGGGAGGTTAAGTCACTGGCCCAAGCTGGGATTCGAACCCACTTCCTGGCTCTCCTGCCCAGGCTAGTTACTCAGGCCACGCTGGTTCGAGAGCCAGTGCTCTGAACCACGTCCTTGCAGAAGTATGGCCACCTGCCTAACAGCGCCGCCATCTGACACACGAGAGGTGGTCCCCCAGGAGCTGAATCACCTGCCCAGTGCATGCATGGCTGGTCTGTGTTGGACCCAAGATACGAACGTGGGTCTCACCTTGACCCAGATCTCATCGGTCCCTAAGGTCCAAGAGGCTTGCACCACTTGGGCGCTCTCTCTCTAAGAGAGGCTGACGGAGGCACACCTGGCTCATTTTCAAAGTGACACCAGCAGTTTTCATCATGAGTTTACACGGTTGTGAGTAATACATTATCCAGCATGTGTTAAAGACTGAAATGTAAAAATAAACCTGATGTGGGCCTCGAGACAGTGATTTATTCCCATCATCATCTATTGTTTAAAGGAATCTACGAACAAAATCGTCTTTAACAGATGGCATTTTATTTTCTCTTTATTTATTTGTTTATTTTTGCTTTTCAGGGCCCAACTTGGAGCATATGGAAGTTCCCAGGCTAGAGGTCGAATCAGAGCTATAGCTGCTGGGCTACAGCTGCTGGCCTCCACCACAGCCACAGCCACAGCCACGCTGGATCTGAGCTGTATCTGTGACCTACGCCATAGCTCACGGCAATGCCAGATCCTTAACCTGCTGAGCGAGGCCAGAACTTAAACCCACATCCTCATGGATACTAGTCAGGTTCATAACCCACTAAGCCATAGCAGGAACTCCAGATGGGATTTGAACTCATGTTTCCAATTCACTTTCCCCACAGAATGTCAGCCAATGTAACATTCTGTAAATAATCATAAAAAGTAAGGATTTGTTGGAAAGACTTCTCTTGATGAGACAGATGGGACTTCTAGTTTGTGGACGAGGTGTCTTTAAGGGCTAAAAGTGAGACCCCTGGGACTCGCCTGCTCCAGGAGAAATCCCCTCTGATGTCACCTTGAGCACAGGATCCAGCCTGTGTTTTCAGTAAACCAGGATCTCACAGCCCAGCAGTAAATTGGGCCTTGGGTTCGGGGAGCGTCTCAGAAGTCATTGGTCGAGGCTGAGTCCAGGGGCTTGAAACCAGTTAGGATGTTGTAGGAAGGCAAAGAAAGACAAAACCTACAGCTGCCGTGGCCTCAGAAGCCGGGGCTCAGGGCTCTGCACGCCTCCAGTGGTCTCCGGGGCCTCGGGCAAGTCTCAGACCCTCTCTGGGCACCAGATGGGCTCCATGTTCCTTCCAGCTCCGGCACTTTGGTCCCAGGACTCTGGCCGAAGCCAGGCCATACCTGGGTCAGCAATGGGCCACAGGCCAAAAGTCACACCAGAATCAGAAGAGGTCACGCATGCACACAAAAGCAGCCTCCACAAGCCGGTGGAGCAACAGAATGCTGCCACCTCAATATCTGCACCGTTTAACGGGGACGGGGTTCCGGGGGGGGCGGGGGGGAGATGACAAATGTTCTAGAGAAGGGACCCTGGTGATGGCTACACAACAATGTGCATGTCCTCCATGCCACTGACCTGGACGCTTAAAATGGGTTTAAATGGCAAATTTTGTCTTATCTGTATTTTACCACAATTTAAAAAAAAACCCTCCCAAACCTCACTATCAACGTAGAAATCCTCTCCTTCAAGAGAACCATCTTCAAAACCCAGCTCCGAGTCAGAGCTGCCCCACAGAACCCTGACCCCTGCAGGGACAGGGCCTGAGCCTTATCTAGCTGTGGCCCTTTGTCATCCAGCTGGGAAGGGCTGGCGCTGGGGTCATGATGAGTCACAGGCAGACACAACGGTTCATTCAGGGACACGGCCGGGTGAGTTCTGGTTGGAATTTCTTTGTTTGCTCAGCCAGGTTGGTATGGATCCCAATCCCGGTGCCTACAGACCATCCGACCTACCCACCTGCGCTTTCGGGACACTCTCAGGTCCATCGTCAAAGGACGTGGGGAGCCTAGGCTTCCGACCTGTGAAGTAGGGGCCGTGGCTCGTGGATCCCCAAGCCCCCACGCCCACACCAACAAGCTCGGAGTCCTAGTGACCTGTATCCACCTGGCTCATCTCACGCACCTCTTTCACTGTCCCTGCCCAGAAGTGGCGGCTTTCACCAGGTCCTGAGACCCAACTGAGCACGTCGTACCCCAACTCCACACTGGCCTGCGATCAGCCCTGGTGGGTGCGTTCACACCACGGAAAGCGGCCAGGATGAACAGCAGGGACTCTCCCCCCAGAGAGCTAGATGGCTGTAATGACAGCCCACCACTGGGTTTAGTCCTCAAGTTATTCTAAGACTGAGGGCCATTGCCTTTCAAGACTTGCTAGAGCACTGCAGTGCCCGAATCTCAAAAGACTAATAAAAACTATCAGCCTTCCCTGTCCAGGGACCTTCTGTTCTGCAGGTCAGCCCTCGGCCTGTGCAGACTACCACCACCAGGAATCACTGGCTCGAAGGCACTCAGCCTGGCCCCACGCCTCGTTTCCCCTGAGACCCCGATGCAAGAGGACAGCCCCGCCCACCCAATACCAGCAGTCAGGACCCTGCTCATTCTCTTACGTAAGTTTCTCAGGAACTATATAAGACAGAGATGAGGCAGTTTCCCTGGTTTTAGAGGTGGGAAAACAGCCCTAGAGAAATTGAAGGAACCCAGAAGATCAGTTTGCTGAGAAGCTAAAGCTAGAATTTAGGAGAGCGGTCAGGTGGAAGGTTTGACTGCCGTGTACAGCTTCAGAGGCTGCGCACTGCACAACTCTAGGAGACGCAATTCATTACAGACTTCAATTATTTCAACCCCCAAGGCTATGAAACAGGGAGGCCTTGAGAGCTTAGGTGAAAAGGGAGTTAAATCCCTATAATCACAGGGCTAAGTCCTTTTTATAACTGTACTCTCACTTTCTAGGCTTTGTATTGTGTGTATGTCAGGAAGCCCAACTCTAGGCTTATCATGGGGGCTCCACCCCCTTCCTGCTGGCATTTCAGAGAAAGACTTGGGCTCTCCATGCAAATCTACGAATTTGTACATGTTTTTCCATTTCTAACATAAAAGGCTATTTTCCCGGAGGCAGATTGAAATTGAACTGCCCCAAGTTAAGAGCCTGAGGGGAAGTCTCATTCTTTGTACCTTCAGCCTGAAAAGTCAAAGGGGGAGCCTGGCCCGCACCCCACCCAGGCTGGCTGTCTCCACCGCAACACAGAGCTGCCCAACCGCCTCAACAGGGGGGGAAAAAACCAAAGCAGCTCATGGTTCTGGGGAAAAAGAAGATGAAGTGAAAGTCAAACCCTCCTTGGTGAAACCGAAGGGAATTTGAAGAACTCCCATCCTCTGAGCCCCTGGGCCCTTTCAGAGAGAGAGAAAGGCCAGCGTGTCCTGACACTCCAAAAGCCATGACACTCTCACCTCATGGGGAGGCCACAGCCCGCCTGGCAGGCAGGCCTGGGAGCGGTCGGAGGACGCCGGGAATGGGGGCCTGGGGACCGGAGGCTGTGCTCCCTCACCCCTGAGGGAGGGGGCGCGTGGGTGGGCACTGGCTGCAGGCAGGGAGGAGGGCCTTGGCCAGGGCTGCTCTAGGACCCCGATACCTCTCTGCACACTCCTTCCCCGGGGGGGACCCCGCAGACACCCTGGCTCGTTCTGACCGTGTTTCTCTGGGGGCCGCACCCTTCCTGGTTAGAGCTGATCTCCAATCACAAGGCCCTGGGTGGGGGTCGGGGGAGGGTCTGCTTTCCCGTCTTTGGCATCTCAGCCCTTCTGCCCCTTTCAGGACAGTGCAGTGGTTTGCCTTCAACCACTGAAAAGCAGGAGTTTAAAACCCAGTCGCCACTTGAGGACTGCCTGACTCTGGGCCAGTAACAGATGCAAAATGGACTGTTAATTTGTGTACAAGGAAAATGTTGCCAGTTACAATGGTAAGAGGCCAACCCCCGTAACATATTTTAAATCCCCAGATGTCTCTATATTTTTTTTGTTTATTTTTTTGGCCACCCCACGGCCCCATACAGTTCCCAGTAACATTGGATGCTTAACACGCTGTGCCGGGCCAGGGATCGAACCTGCGTCCCGTTGTACTCCCAGAACACGGCCGATCCCACTGTGCCACAGTGGGAACGCCACTAAAAGCCCAGATGTTATACTGTAAAAAATGTGTCTCCAAACAGATAAACTACAACTCTTCAGCTTTCTGACAGTAACAGTCCCTACCTCATAGGTTGCTGGGAGGGCTGTTAATAAATTAAAATACTTAAAACAGTGCCTGGCACGGAGTGAAAACCATGTAAGCGTAGCTGTCATCCTCACAACCTCATGATTGAGGAATTCTTCGTAACCTCAAAAAAAAAAAAAAAAAAAAAAAATTCACTGCAGGGGAAGAAGGCCTACCAAACCTCCAGATACCTCGGCAGGCAGCACCTCTTCAGGACAAAAGCAAAGGTTTGGAGGCAGTCAGATCCAGGTTTGAATCCTAGCTAAGCTTCTTAGGTAACTTACTTTAAGCCTCTGAGTCTGTTTCCTGTACTGAAAATGCGGAGAAAGATATAGCATCACATTGGCTTGAGCTTAGGATGAAAGAAGCTAATGCATATGCAGCCCCTGGCACCAAACAGGCAGTTAACAAATGCATTTTGTCATGTGGGTCCTGGGTGTTTTTCCTAAACACTGTTTGGGGAAGATCCATGCCATTGTCGCAGTTCAGAAACAAACAAACAAACAAAAAAAACCCAAAAAAACATCCCACTCAAGAAGAGACCTAGAAGAGTAACGGCAAACAACAGCACTCTTCTGTGGGCTTTAGGAGCCCTCAGTCCAGGACCACGGCTGCCGCGTGGATGTGGCGTGCAGGTGCTGGGCTTGGAGGAGCCTATGGTCAGCTCGCAGCCTGCTCTGGCCTCAGCCCCAGAAGTCACCAGAGACACTGTGTGGGGACCGTGTAAATTAGGCAGCTGAAAGAGGAGGAAGGAAATGGGGCTGCAGCCCCAGAAGTGCAACCGGGGCTCCAGGGGGTCCAGGAGCACAGAGGGGACCCAGTGGCCCCACGCGGAAGCTGTGACCTCCCACCCTAGTGGCAGCCTGGCTGCCGGGCTCAGGCCCTTGAATCTCACACTGAGCAAAGATGCCTGCTTGTTCCTGTAAGTTCTCTGCCTTTTCGGGTCAGACCACATGGCCCAGTCCCGGAGCACCTTCCCTAGCTCTCCTCACAGCCCATCCTCAGCGCCCGACGGTCAGGAGCTGGGGGCTTCTCTTCCCTGGCCAGCAACACCCAGTCCCAGCCCCCTTCCCTCTTCCATCCAGCAAGAGGCTTTGGACCTCTGACCTACACCTCTTCTAGAATACAGACCCCTCATAACCACCCAACCAATTCCCGGGGACCCCTGGCCCCGCCAGGCTGGGAAACCCGAGATCCTGGTGGGCGACCGTCAAGGCGGCCTTCCTCTGTGCCCTCGGTGGTGAGCAGCGCTGGCCGCGGAGGACCAGGCTGGGCTCCCCTTGGCCTCCTTCCCCGCCTGGAGGAGCAGGCTCGGTGCAATACACACTGTAGAAGATGACAGCAGTGCAAATAAAACGCCCGAATCCTGCGGTCTTTCCAAACTAACACGAGAGGCGCTGCCCGGCACTGTAAGTCCAGCGACAGGCACCTGACAGCGGCGGCCCCTTGGGGCAGGTACTCACCAGACCGCAACCTGAGCTCCCCCAGGCAGCCGTAGGCGTCCGTGAGCTTTCCATACTGGCCTTTAAGAACCTCCTTTTCCTCGGGAGCTGGGGGAGACACAGAGCACACAGGCGTCAGTGGAGCCTCCCGTTGGAGTTCATTCACTGCAGCCTCCGACGCGGCTCCCCACCCACTCGGAAAAGAAAACGCAGAGACAATAGCTCGGCCCCAAGTCAAGTGTGTGGAGGTTTTCGGCTCAGCGAATCACCGCGCTGCAGTGACTTAGACCTTCCCACCAAAAGCTTGCTCTCTGGAAGCTCCGACGGCCTCCAGGGGGAGGGCGAGGTAGAGGGGGGTCCCCGGCTGGCAGAGGTGCCAGGGTTCGAGACGGGAGCAGGTGCCTCGGGCGGGCCCTGTCCCTCTGCGCCCAGTCCGTGTGCGCAGAGCAGCGAGTCATGGGTCCCCGGAGGGGAGGACCTTCCTTCCTAAGAATTGTCCACAGGAGGCTTTGTGGGCGAGGGCCCACCCGCCAGAGCCCACCCACTCCCAGGGACCTGCACACACACAGGGGCTGAGCAGGAGCCTGGGTGCCCCAGGCTGGGGTCTGGGGAGGAGTGGAGGCCCCTGGGTCTTCAGCAGTTCCTGGCAGCACCCAGGGCAAGACCCGGCCTGGTGGAAAAGCCAAAGAAGAAAAACTGCCAGCGGGAGGGAGCATCAGAAGCAAGAAGCCCGTCACCTTGACAGTGAGGCCACAGACTCCTGCTGGAGGCGCCTTGGGCTTTTATGCAGGCCAGGCCCTTCGACCCCTGCTCAGAACTGCACAGAACAAAACCCAAACACGATGAATCTTCAAATGAAGACCCAGCAAACACCATCAGGGCGACTTGCTGTGGCAGCACCTGTCAGCCTCACGGAATTCACCTAACACAGGACCTGCTTCAGGGACAGCCTGTGGGAGAATCTGCATAATCTCTGAAATTGTATGCAAATTGTATGTATTTTATGAGGCCAGAATCCATAATTTTCATCTCAAAGGAGTGAGTGACACCAGAAAGGTTAAGAAACAGTTTAACAAACGACTTTTTTTTCCAAGAGTCACGAATATTTTTCTAATTGATTAGGTTTGGGGGCAGGGACCAGGGTAACCCAGAGGTGATTACACGGCCCTGGTTACCACGTCCACCTGCCTCAGGGGATGCGGGGCGGCGGGAGACGGCGGGATGCTGGTTATCTCCAGCACGGCGGTAACAAACCACCGCACACTCCGAGGTCCAGAACGACACGCATGTGTGATCTTTAATTCTGCTGGTTCGACGTCTCTGAAATGGGTTTCCCCGGGTGAAAATCAAAGTGGCCACAGGATGGCGTTCCTCTTGAAGGTTCTAGAAAAGCATCCATTCCCCCGCCTTCTCCAGCTTCTAGAACGTGGTTCATGTACATGGCTTGGCCCCCGGCCCCTGCTCCCTCTTCAGAGCCAGCAGTCGCCTCCCTCCCGTCTCTAGCTACTTCCACTCCACATCTCATGCTCTCTCCCTCTCCCGCCTCCCTCCTCCACCTGCCAGGGAGGCTGTGAGGACACCGGGGCCCCCAGATAACCCTGAACACTCTTCCAGCTCAAGGCCCTTAACGACACCTGCAAAGTCCCACCTGCTGTGTCCTGTAACAGTCACAGCAGCTGGGGACAGAGATGGATTGAATGGGGCATCGGAGATGGTGACACCCCACCTCCGGCAGCCCATGGGGTGCCGTGAGGAGGACGAGCATCCTCTGGCCAGGGTGGTGACAGGCCCTCTGTTAAGGGGCCAGCCCTGCGCCATGTGCCCACGGAGCCCTCCCAGAGGGAGGCTGCCCCCCGCCCCCACCGCCCTCCCCCCCCCCCCCGGTCCCCCAGCACAGGCCAAGCCTGTGCAAGGCCAGCCTCACAGGTGGAAGCCAACTGCCCCTGCAGTGCAGCCCTGGGCGCGCCTCTCATCAGGAGAAGGGACTGCTCCTCCTCTCAGTGGATGAGTGGACCAACGTGAGAGAGGAATCCTGAGACAAAAAATATACGTCAACCCTCAGGACGTTCCAAAGCCTTCGCACAGAATCCTGAGGCGCACGTGTCAACTGGGTCTCGCGTTGTTGAGCCTAAAACAAGGCGGTCTTTGGGCGTTCGGGCCCCTCTGCTAATGATGGTCCTGACCCAATAAGCAAAGCACTGGGAAACCTCTGGCCAAGGAAACGGGGTCGAATCCACACGTCGGAGGCGGGCGTGGGACCGCAGGAGAAGCTGTGGGGACAGAAGTGCCCCGGTCCTGCTGGACCTCAGGGACCAGTACACACATCAGGTGCCTGTCTCTCCAGGAGCATGAGACAAACACGCATTTTAAAAAAAGACTTCTCATCTTATTTGGAAAACAAACAAGCAGAACACCGCCAGGCCACTTCGTCCTGTTCGAATCCTGTAAATGACTGACTCCCTGCTATATAATCAACACCATTAGCCTGGACGTTCGCCCGTGGAAACTCACAGCAGGTCACAGCCTCGGTGCGTGTGACAGTCCTGGGGGATGCTCTTCCTCAGCCACAAGCAGACGAACTCTAAACAAACCGGGTGCCTTAAAACAATGAAACTTTATCAGCTCTGGGTTCTGGAGGCTGGAAGTCTGG
Source organism: Sus scrofa (assembly GCF_054392235.1). Lineage (NCBI taxonomy): Eukaryota > Metazoa > Chordata > Mammalia > Artiodactyla > Suidae > Sus > Sus scrofa. Next base: position 9,113,639 of record NC_139383.1, read on the forward strand.
AAGCAGGTGTCAGCAGGCCAGGCTCCCTCTGAAGGCTCCGGGGCAGGGCGCTCCCTGCCTTGGCCTGGCTCATGGTGGTAGCTGGTAGCTGGCAATCTCGGCCTCTCTTGGTTTGCAGCCAGGTCACTCCAACCTCTGCCTCCACCGCCACGTGCCCGTCCACTGCCCTGTGTCTCTGGGGCTCTCTCCTCGCCCATCATCCTGGATCTGGGGTCACCCTAATCCAACATGACCTCATCGCAGCTTAACTCATTACACCTGCCACGACCCTATTCCCAAGCCAGGTCACATTCTGAGGCAAGAATGGAAGTTAGGGCTTCCATACAGCTTTTGAGGGGACAGAGATGAACCCAGACGACCTGGTGACCCTCTCCTTTGGTGGGCCAGTCCTCTGAAAGCCCAGACTCCCTGCAAACCATCTCTGCTTTTCTCGTACCTTCTTTGCCCAGGCTCTTCCGACCCTCCAGTGTGTCGGTAGGATGCGGCCCATCCCAGTGATGCAGGGGTCCCCTCACTGCCCTCCAGGCCACCTCCCGCACCCCCAGAGGCCTGGCCTTCCAGGCAACCTGTTCCAAAACTGCCTGGCACGGCTGCCTGCCCCACATAACTGTATTTCCTCACTTAGGCTTGAAGGAGAAAGAAACCCATTTTGCTCTCCAAAAGAGAGCTCATGAATCAAATCGGTACAAGCCCCAAGCAGATGATGGAGGGATGAAGCTGCTGGAAGGGGCCGTGGGCAACCAGGACACACACCCCTTCTAATGGGGGCACACGGTCCGTTCCTGCCAGCTGCCCCCAGGAGGACAGGCCAGCCCAGTGCCAGCAAGTCTCCGGTTTTTTGAGAGAAATAGGACACTCCTGATTTTTCAGTATTGGCAACCAATCCAGATTTATTTTCAGCGCTGTGTGGGCTGCACACACCTCTGCAGGCTGTACTCCGTCTGCCCATTTGCAATTCCTCTCCTTCCTTACCTAATGCTTCCAAAATAGAACATTCCTGTCGTCCACACTTCCGCTGCATTTCCGGTAGGTTTTTCTATGTGAGAATTTTGCTTTCCCCCCTCCCCCCCTCCCCCATGGGCCGGGATTTTCTACAAAGTCTCTCATTTACTTACTCTCCCAACCCCTTCCTCGCCCACCTCTTGGCCTGGGATCCAGCCACTCATTCAGGGAGCGTGCGTCTGAGAGCCGACTGCGGCTGGCACTGTCCCAGCATGGGGTCCAGCAGGGATCCACATGGCAGGGCCAACCCGATGCCAGGAACCATGCAAGTGTCCCTCCAAGGGGGACAGACAAGATCAACAACACAGCAGACAGTGATGTGAGCTAAGGAGAAAAGCAAGCAGGGAAGCGGGGTGGGGGGGGGTGAAATTTTACACAGTGTGGCCTGGTGGGGGCCTCACCGCGGGGCGACTTCTGAATGTAGACGAAGGAAAAGAGAGAGACAGCTGAGTGGAGGGTCGGGGAGCGCTACAGTCCCGGAAGAGCACGCACAAAGGTCCTGAGGCAGAATTATTCCTGGTTTCCAAGGACCAGCAAGGCCAGCATGTCTGACAGAGGAAAGAGTCAGGGACACAGTGCAACGTGCTTTCTAGGACATAAAAGATCTGGGGTCTCACTCTGAGTGAGAGGGAGGCACTACAGCATTCTGGGGATCATTCTGGCTACTCTGTTGACAACAGAGCCTAGAGGGGCAGGGGAAAGGCAAAGAGGCAAAGGGACCAGCAAGGAGGCACTGCAGTGATTACGGCAAGAGACACTTGGACACGGGTGGTGTCACTGCAGGTGCTGAGAGATGGTCAAATTCTGGAAAAACACACACACAATTCTTCTTCTTTTTTTTTTAGGGCCACACCCACAGCACATGGAGGTTCCCAGGCTAGGGGTCGAAATAGCTGGCCTGCATCACAGCCGAAGCAACGCCAGATCCAAGTCACGTCTGAAACCTACCCCACAGCTCACAGCAACGCCAGATCCTTAACCCACTGAGTGAGGCCAGGGATTGAACCTGAATCCTCATGGATGCTAGTCGGATTCATTTCCGCTGAACCATGGCAGGAACTCTGACACTTTTTTTATTATTGAAATTCCCAAAGAAAAGTAGGGTTATCCTACAGTACAGCCCAGGGAACTATATCCAGTCTCCTGGGAGAGAACATGACAGGAGATAATATGAGAAAAAGAAGTGCATAGATGTATGACTGGGTCACTTTGCTGTATAGCAGAAATTGGCACAACACTGTAAATCAACCATAATTTGAAACATTTGAAACAGTAGAGTAGTGTAATAAACCCTATGCACCCACTATTTCCAACACGCTCTACCTTATTTCATTCATACCCCCCACTCTCCTACACCTCAGATCAGTCTCCGGAGGCGGGCCTCGGACAACAAGCATCAACCACTGGGGCCCCACGGGGCCCCACTGAATCAGAAACCCTGTGCTTAAGACCCAGAAATCTGAATTTTAGTGAGTCCTCCAGGTGAGACCCACTGCCTGAGATTATTCCAAGTAAATTCCAGACTTTATATTATTTTCTCTCTAAATATTCCAGTAAGGATTTCTAAAAGATAACAGTGCTTTTAAAAAACATAACCCAAGTATCATGATCACATCGAAGAGAAATTACCCATCATTCCTCCCCATCGTCAAACATCTGCATATATGCTGAACGGAGAACCAAAAGGATTTGTGGACAGAGCGGAGGAGCGACACCGGCGAAACACAGGGTTCGAGGACGACGCCCACGTCTTGCTCCTGCACAACCTAGAGGAGGGCATGGCCATCACCCACGGGCCCCTGAATGCGGACGGGCCAGGCCTGGGTGGAGCTCAGGTCAGACGGGCCCCCAAGGGCGATGGCAACGGCGCAGCTGTGCCATCTGCAGCTGCACAGACTGAAGAGACGAACTGGGCGTCCCCGGCAAACAGGAGGCCCTGAAGGTCAGGAGGCTGGGGGATCGTCCGGGGAGTGGGGGGCGGGGGGCACGTGTGTAAACGTCCGGGAGGCGGAGGAACAGCGGCCGCGGGTGGTGCCGGGAGCCAGGAGTGCGTCCGGTGCGCGAGAGGGGCCAGCGAGGTCGCGTGCGGCTCTCGTCCCATCTCACCAGGCCTGAGCACGGGTCCCCTTCGTTACGCACAGGCGAGCCAGGGGACAGCAGGGAGGTTCAGGGACAAAACCCTGAACGGAGAGAAAGGGGAAAAATGGAGATTGTGCAGGGAGAAAATTCGTGTGTGTGTGTGTGTGTGTGTGTGAACAGGCGGCTGAGGAGCGGGACACGGGGTCTGGCGAGCTCTCTAGGATGGGGAGTGAACCCCGATCCAAGGGAGGTGGGATCTGCTGGTGCAGGAGAGAGAGGGGACCCGGCGGAGCAGCGCCCTGGCCCCCATGTGTGACGGGGCTGCCTGAGCGCAGAGTCTGTGTGGCGAGGAGGGAAGGACACAGGACAGCGTTTGGGGGGCGGCGGAAACTCTCTCCTCTCGCTTCGGGTTTGGCCGTGAAAATGAGAAGCAGCTCCTAGGTTAAGAGCGAGGAGGCGGAGGTGTGGGAGGACTGTCGGGGAGGTTGGGGGGGGGGACGTGGACGGGATACAGGCACAGGTGTCAAACTGAAAGGCTCACCTGGAGCTGGGGACCCTGCATCGGGACACCGAGACCTGTCCGTGTGGTGGTGGTGGGTTGTCTCCAGAAACTTCCGGCCGCACAGACGCAGGTACAGGTGAGGAGAGCTGAGAGTAGGGCTGAGCAAGCAGAGGCAGGGGCGGAGCGCAGGGGTGGTGAGAGGGGGGCGCAGAGGGAGGAGAGGCTGGAGAAGGTGGCAGGTTCACCTCCCGCTCGTTGGTGGGAATGGAAATCGGTGCAGCCACGATGGAGAAGAGCAAGGAGGCGCCTCAAAAAGCTAAAAACAGGAGTTCCCGTCGTGGCACAGTGGTTAACGAATCCGACTAGGAACCATGAGGTTGCCGGTTTGGTCCCTGCCCTTGCTCAGCGGGTTAATGATCCGGCGTTGCCATGAGCTGTGGTGTAGGTTGCAGACGCGGCTCGGATCCCGCGTTGCTGTGGCTCTGGCGTAGGCTGGTGGCTACAGCTCCGATTCAACCCTAGCCTGGGAATCTCCATACGCCGCGGGAGCGGCCCAAGAAATAGCAACAACAACAACAACAACAACAACAAAAGACAAAAAGACAAAAAAAAAAAAAAAAAAAAAAGCTAAAAACAGAGTTGCCACCTGTGTGACCCAGCAATCGCAGCCCTGGGCGTACAGCAGGACTAAAGCGGTAATTCAGAAAGATACAAGCACCCCGATGCTCACTGCAGCACTATTCACAATAGCCAAGACCTGGAAACAACCGAAGTGTCCGCGGACAGAGGAGTGGGTAATGAAGACGTGGTACATATACACCATGGACTGTTACCAGCCAATGCCGAGGATGTGGCCATTAAATAAATAAATAAAAGAATGAAATAATGCCATTTTCAGCAACATGGATGCCACCAGAGATTATCACACGAAGCGAAATAAGTCAGAAAGAGAAAGACAAATACCATATGACATCACTTATATGCAGAATCTAAAACGGACACAAATGAACTTATCTATGAAACAGAAACAGACTCATAGACACAGAGAGGAGACGTGTGGTTGCCAAGGGGGAGGGGGAGATGGTGGGGGGAAGGGCTGGGAGTTCGGGACCAACAGATGCAAATTATTAAATATAGGGTAGATAAACAACAACGTCCTACTGTACAGCACAGGGAACTATATGCAATATCTTGTGATAAATCATAATGGAAAAGAAGATGAAACAGAATGTGTATGTATGTTGGGAGTTGCCTTGTGGGTTAAGGATCCAGCATTGTCGCTGCGGTGGCTTGGGTTGCTGCTGTGACGCGGATTCAATCCCTGGCCTGGGAATTTCCATATGCCGCGGATGTGGCCATTAAATAAATAAATAAATAACATTTTAAAATAAAAAATTAAATTGAAATTTAAAAGAATGTATATGTGTGTAAAAAAAAAAAAAAGGGAAGAGGTGGTGGTCCAGGGGCACACGGTCCCAACAGGGTTCAGATGGTTGGCATTGGGCGCGGAGGGATGAGCTGGAAAGATGGTGATGGAAGATGAAAAGTGGGATGCCTGACGCAGAGGGCGGACGGAGGGGCTGAGCCAGGGTGGAAGACACACTCACCAGAGGGTGGGGGGTCAGGAACCAAAGGCCAAAGGTCATCAGAAGGCTCAACAGACCACCGAAGTTTCCGAGAATGAGCGCAGGATGCAGCAGTGAAGAAGGTAAAATCGTCAAGGAACCAGGCAAGTTCAAGGAGGGGCCAAGGGCAACGGGGTCCCTTGCTGTGCCTGGCCAGAGAGGCAACAGCCTGCAGGAGAATCTGACCCTAGGGTAACTTTCTGGTCCCGTTTCCCCAGTAACCTGATAAAGCTAATCTGTTATCTATTTACTAGACTGCAGGGCTTATGATAAAAAGCCTGGTAGCAGGCAATGGGCTGGGAGGCACCACAGTGACCAGAGCAACGAGGAGGCCACAGAGACTCTAGGATGGAGCTGTCCTTTGACGGAACCTGGAAGCTCAGCCACAGATGCTGGATCCTGTGGGGAGTGAGGCTTTTCAGCGAGATGGCCCAGCATCCATACCAGGAGAGGGAGCCGTGTCTGGGGCCTCCTGAAGGTGTGCAGACTCACGGGGCAGCTGGCGGATGGCTCCAGAGTTTGCTGCGGGTGCCCCCTGCCCCCAGTGCACTCTGGTTCCTGTCCTGGACACCTTGCCGGATGCTGATAGTGTGGCTATTTAGATGAACCTAGGAAGACCTCCGGGCGGGTGCTGGGCATGAGAGTCCCAGCTGAGTGCTTTGATGGCGCAGGGAAGAAGGGCCTAGAGGGAACAAAGAGGAGCCTAGAGGACACTTATCCCACCCCCAGGGCCAGGGGGCAAAGGGGAGTGGAAGAGAATGGGCTCCACGTGAGAGGCTGCAGGGAAACAGTGCCCGCCTCAAAGCAGAGCAGACGTGGCGGGGGATTCTGGTTCCCAGCGGGACAGGGCTCTCTCATCAGACGTCCCGGGCTGGGGCAGGTCTCATGGGAGCTGTCGTGCTCCCGCTGTAGCCAGAGTCTGTCTGCTCCTTCAAACCCAGGCCAAGCAGGCTGAGTTCCCAGTCAGCAGGCAACCCATCTGGGTCCAGAATCAAACCAACCACACGTGCTTCTCTCTTTCCTAATACTTTCCACAATGACACGCCTTAAGGAAATTCCAGCAAAGCCCCTAAATAGGTCAATTTAACAGTGCAGACAGCCCAAGACAGAGGTACCATTTGCAGCTGCCTTCTTGTGCCCGATATTAAACCAGCTTCTTGTATTTCAGGTCTCAAGAGGAGCGAATCATCAAGATCAAGGTGAATGTCCCCTTCATGTGCGAATTCGGAGCTCAGCTTAGACCAGCTTGTGGCTGTTCCTTGCAGAGTTATCAATTTGGAGCTAAAGCAGCTGCAAAGACAATGGCTTTCCTCTGGGCGGGAGGCAGCTGGAGGGTTGCTAAGCAAAGTGGACATCAAAACATCAGTCTGCAGCAGACGCTTGAGAGCCAAGACAAGAGCCAACTGGGCAGACACGTCACCCCTGCTAAGGAACCCTCCCGCACTTCTCGCCACCTCTCTCTCCAAAAAGTCCAAGCCACATGAAAGAGCCAGTGGTGGATGGGGGAAGGGCACTCCAAAAACACTACCCAAGCAGACGCACTGCCTGCTACCAAGGCCGTGCTCGCGGGCACCACCCAGCCAGAGAAAGCACAAGGATGACGTATGATCGCCTGCAGCCACAGCTGGATACGCAGCTGGATACACTCCCCTCTCTGCACTAAGGTCAGCAGTGGCTGAGGTGACAAGGCTGGAGGAGGAGGCTTGCTCCTCAGACAAGACGGCTGGACACTGAGTCTTTATAGTTGAGTCTTTTTTGCCCTCAAAAGAAGGAATCCAAGCCTTAAAAAAAAAAAAAAATACTGACACAGTGCTGACTATGTGTCTGAAGGGGCCAGGCGCTGGGGGCCAAGGTCTTGGTCAGCAGTTCTTTTTTTTTTTTTTGCCTTTTCTAGGGCCGCTCCCATCGCATATGGAGGTTCCCAGGCTAGGGGTCTAATCGGAGCTGTAGCCACCAGCCTACACCACAGCCACAGCAACAGAGGATCTGAGCCGTGTCTGTTCACGGCAACGCCACATCCTCAACCCACTGAGCGAGGCCAGGGATCGAACCCGCAACCTCATGGTTCCTAGTCGGATTCCTTAACCACTAAGCCATGACGGGAACTCCCGGTCAGCAGTTCTTACATCTCAGGACGGTACCTCAGGGGCAGGGCCAGGGCGGCCGCAGGTTCTCCCACCCAAAAGGGAACACGAACAGGCATAAAAATACCCTTTCGCGATAAATGTGAGCAAGTTCTCTTTAGATGGAGGGGAGTGGAGATCCTTCAGGGCACAGGTCACAGCCAAAGATCTCGCTCCTGTGCCTCGGTCTCTCCCCTCCCCCAAGAGATTCCCCCTGGAGCAAGTCCCAGTCCCGATGTGTCACTTCCTCAGACAATAAACCCCTCAGTCTGCTTCCTGTGACTAACCGATGAGGTCCTCGGTCTGGGCCTGGTGCCCGAGGTTCCACTCCCAGCGACTTTTCCAGCGTCTTCTCTAACTGACCAGCCAAGCCGGTTCCTTGGTACGTCCCCTCTCTTCTCAGGAAGAAGTGCTTCCTTCCTCCACCTGAATGCCCCTCCCAGCCCTGCTACGACCCTACCTGAGTGCCTCCTCCCTCGCAGAGGGGCCCTGTTTCCATGCATGTACGTACACACACACACACTCTCACACACACACACCCCTTTAGGAACCATGTCGTGTGATCCATATATGTCTTCTAATGCTACAGGAGAGGCAGGGAGGGAGCCAGAGAGAATGGGAAAGTCACCCCTTTCGCAACTTCAATTCCATCACTCCACAAGGATGCTAGATGCCTACTGTGTGCCAGATGCTGCTCTAGGTACGGAGGGGAGCAGCAGTGAGGCAGGAATACAACCAGGAGGAGAAGCATCCCTTAGAAAGGAGGTGTGATCACCTGGGTGCTGCCGCTGGTGGAAGACAGACCTGTGCAGGACCCGGCAGGTGGGAGTCACCAGAGACCTTGATGAAGGGCTGCAGGGTAGAGGCGGGCACCGAAGCCCGGCAGGGGTGCATCATGGAGAACAGCAAGGGGAGCAGAGACAGCACACGTGGAGAGCCCCTTCACATGGGGGAACGGAACAGAGGGAGGAGGAGCTGGGGTGCTGGGGTCGAGAGGGTGTTTCTAAGCTTGAGCTACCACATCTGTCAGTGCAACAGTGCGAATCACCTCGCTAGGAAGGAAAGAGGGAAACGGGAGGAGCAAAGTCTTCGGAGATGAGCGGGGACAGGACTGGTGGGAAGATGCAGGAGCGGAGCACAGAGGCCATGCCCTGGGCAGAGGGATGTAACAGAGGGGGGGAGCCACTCACTCAGGGCAGGGAGAGGAGGTGATGGGGGGCCTGCCAACGTTCTCTTTTTAATTTGCTTTTATTCTTTCAGGGAAGCAGGGAGGGAAACCCTTAGCTGAGCGGGACAAGGCGTTGAAGGCTTGCGAAGATGTGAAGCAGTCACGGTGGAGCGTGGAAGAGAAATCCGGGGAGGCACCTGCAGCCAGACGCCTGAACGACACCGGAAAAATCGATGAAGCTGTGACAGAGTCCACATGACCGCGTTTCTCTCCAGCCGAGTCCAGCAACATGAGGGTGTGTGTGGAGTAGCGGGGAGGGGACTTACTCAGGGCTGGGGACTCTGTAAGGAAGGCCAGAGGACAATGAGAGTGGCAGGTGTGCCACGAGGGGCTCCGTCGGCGTGGATGGGACTCTACGCAGGATGAGGAGGGAAGGGAGGGTGGGAGGGGAGAGGAGATGGTGCGAAGGTTCGGGGTCCGCAGACTACAGCTCAGAAAAGCGGGGTTCTGAGGGGTTAGGAGGGCAGACGGCAGCAGAGAAGGGTGTCTGATGCTGAACTTCCAGGCTGGGGTAATAACTGGGGAGGCGAGGTCCAGCGGTGTGGAGCCGGTTGGAGGGAAAGACTTGACAGTGAGAGGCCAGCAGAGCTGGCGGGCTTGTCCTCACCTGGACTGCGGGTGGGACAGGGGTGGGGAGCAGAAGAGCCTGGTGGGCCAGGAGCCCCGCCTCCATGACCAGGCGCCCCCCACCAGGAGGAAGGGCCCTTCTAGGGAGGGAGCACGAGCCTGGGAGCTGCCATGAGGTAGGGGAGCACTTGCAGGTGACACAGGACAGAGTTCCAGGAGGCAGGGCGGGGAGCTGATCAACCCAAAGTCGATTCCTACTCCCTATTTTAACCCAGAATCCAGATCACAGTCCATAACTCATTTGTCAAGCTGCCTTGAGTTTTTCGGACATATTTCTTTGGTCAGGCTCCTTAGGGATCTGACTCAAGCAGGCGTGTTCACCTGCATTGGGTGTCACTGGGCTGCTACCACATTCTTTAGAGACCTTCCACCTCTGACAAACTCTGCGGCACACGGGTCCAGGGTCCAGGGAAGATGACAGAAGGTCCGCTCCGGGCAGAAACATGAATAACGTGTTATTACTCACACCTCCACACACGGGTCGCATTTGGGGGCGTAGTTTGTGACAGGTTTGGCCTCTTTCTCCATTACTTGCGTGTTAACTACCTGCTTATTCACAGAGGCGCCGCCCAAGGGGAAACAGTCACCCTTGTTTCACAAAAGGGGAAAAGAAAGCTTTTCAAATGAACTGAGTTACACTGTTTCACTGACTTGGACTCTGCCTCCTCCAAACTACCCTCCAGCCCAAAGGCTTTCTGTACCTGGAATTGGCTCCAGTCTCAAAAACAGAGAAGCCCATGGCTGGGGCAGAACTTGGCCTTAGAATCTTTATCCTGTGCAACTCCTGTGCAATGGGATCGGCAGTGTCTCTGTAGCACTAGGACACAGGTTCAATCCCCAGCCCGGTGCAAGGGGTTAAAGGATCTGGTGTTGCTGCAGCTTTGGCTTAGGTTGCAACTGTCGCTTGGATCTGATTCCTGGCCCAGGAAAACTCCATATGCTGCAGGGCAGCCAAAAAGAAAAAAAAAAAAAAAGAAGTATTCCCATTGTGTCTCAGGGGTAACATAACCAATTAGTATCCATGAGGACTCAGGTTCAATCCCTGGCCTTGCTCAGTGGGTCAAGGATCCAGTGTTGCCATGAGCTGTGGTGTAGATCGCAGATGTGGCTTGGATCCTGCATTGCTGTGGCTGTGGTATAGGCCGGTGGCTACAGTTCCCATTCGACCCCTAGCCTGGGAACCTCCATATGCTGAGGGGGCGGGGGGGGGTTCCTTGAAAAAAAAAAAAGAGTCTTCATCACTTCACAACAGGGATTCCCCAGATGCACCCCAAGGACTGGTCACCCTCAGTGTTCTGTGAACCAAAGGTCCACCGTGTTTGGGGAACCTGGGCTGGCTCAGCAGGTGGGTTTATCTTCACACACGGCCTCGGGCTGCACATGTTCAAGGGCAGGTGCACCGTGTTCAGACTCCCCCCCATCCCTCACCCACACTATCCTTCTGTTCACGGAGCCCCTCTCCGGGGACCCTGCCTTTGCACAATGCCTCTGGAGCCTGTCCCACACGCTTCCAGCGCCCGGTTCTGTCCTCCTCAACCCTGGCATTTTGGACTGGGGCCAGACCTCCCGCCCACCCCCACCTCTGGCCGTGGTGGCCCCAACCTACTTCCTGACACTCCTGGCTCTGCCGCTGCTCTTGATCATGCCTCAAGGCCAGGAGCCCTGCCCCCACGTTCCTGGCACTGAGCTGGAGCCTGTTCCCCGGACGACAAGTCAAATCTGGGCTTGTCTGGGAGCCGACGGGGCTGACCTGGGGAGCCAGGCCAGAGACCCATATGTCTGCTGGGGGAGGGATTGGCCTCAGGGGCCGGGCAGGTGTGAGGGCACAGCTGCAGGCCAGCGGGGAGGGGTGTGGCAGAGGGGCTGCACTATCTGTCACGGGGACGTCCAGGCCTGATGCACAGGAGAGCCGGCAGGAGAAAGGAAGCGACACAGAGAACAGCATCCACACGCCCAGCACGGACGGTGCTGCTCCGCCGCTCAGGCCATTTTCCTTCTGAGAGTTCCTTCGTACAGCTTTTGACAATCTGTCTTTTTTTTTTTCTTTTTTGGGGGGGTAAAGCAAGAGAGACTTATTAAGGCATCAGAGGGGGATGGGCTGAGCTCAAGATGGCGCCAGCCTTGCCATTTTTTCTGATGATTGGTCCTTCCTCTTCGTGGTCCATTGGCCTGCCTTTGCAGTCTGCAAGGAGTATCACCTTTGGCTTTTGCATGTGTTGCAAAGGGCTGAATTCCTTCCAGGCTCTGCCTGTCTTTTACCTACATTTATGGTGTCTTTTGATATCCCAGAGTTTTAAATTTTTATGTAATCAAATCTATCAATCTCACACGGGGTCAAGGAAGAGCAGGGGTCCCTGGAGTGCCACCCAGCACTGTTTCCAGACCTCCATGCTGGTTATGTGGTGTGTTCAACCCGTGAAAATTCATGGAGCTGTCCACACAGGATTTGTTCATTGTTCTACATATATTATACTTCAGTAAAAAAAAAGTTCTTAAATATCGCAGGTTTTTTGGGTTTTTTCCTTTAGGACTTCTGAATTTTATGCTGTGTTTATTAGAAAGGCTTTCCAGGAGTTCCCCTGTGGTTCAGCAGGTTAAGGACCCAAAGCTGTCTCTGTGAGCACGTGGGTTCAGTCCCTGGCCTCGCTCAGTGGGTTAAGGGTCCAGCGTTGCCACAAGCTGCAGCAGAGCTCGCAGATGCGACTGAGACCTGCTGTTGCCGTGGCTGTGGTGTCAGCTGGCAGCTGCAGCTCCAATTCGACCCCTTGCCCAGGAACTTCCATATACCACGGATTCGGCCCTAAAAAGAAAAAAAAAGGCTTCCCATCCCATTACACTATGAAAGTTCCTCCTATGTTTTCTTTTAATACTGTAAAAGTGGGATTTCTTTAACTCTGAAATACTTCTGGAATTTATTTTGATGTATGATTTAAGGTAGAGCTCTGACTTTTTTGGGTTTTGGCCACACCCACGGCATGCAGAAGTTCCTGGGCCAGGGATCAGACCTGTGCCACACAGTGACCCAAGCTGCTGTGGTGACAACACTGGATCCTTAACCCGCTGAGCCACACGGGAACTCCCTGCGGGGCTCTAAGTTAATTCATGTCCAAATGGGCTTCACGAAACCCTCCTCTCGCTCTCTAGCTCTCCTGGGAACAGCATGAAGGTAGAATATCAAGTGTCGATAGATAGCATTGCTTACAGAAAAAATGACCTTCCTTGGCAAACTGCTTCTGGATAGGGAAGCACCTCCAATGAACGATGACAATCCCCTGATGGGGACCCCAGGCTGGGGGCTTCCTCAAGTGTGACAATTCTTGTCACTGGGCAGGCGCCTGGTGAACCCTGGAATCTATACCTATGGGGGGGGGGTTTACAAGGGACACTGGCCCCTGTGGGCACAAGGCTTCGGGGTAGAGAGAAGCTAGTTAGCGACAGACAGCAGTGCCAACAGTCACCTGTACAAACTGGCTCAAGGACCACTCACTCCCCGGAGGAGGAAGAGCAGAGGCGCTGTCCTGCACGGCCAGCCCTCCTCCTTTCCGACCAGATGGCCGAGGGAAACCCGCTCTCGATATCTGGCTGAATAAAGGACGTGCCCAGCTGCATAAACACCATTTACTGAGTATCCATCTTTCCTCCAGCTGATTTAAATTGTCACCTTAGCTCAGTGGTTAACGAATCCGACTAGGGATGATGAGGTTGTGGGTTTGATCCCTGGCCTTGCTCAGCGGGTTAAGGATCTGGCGTTGCCGTGAGCTGTGGTGTAGGTCGCAGACGCGGGTCGGATCCTGTGTTGCTGTGGCTCTGGCGTAGGCCGGTGGCTACAGCTCAGATTAGCCCCCTAGCTTGGAAACCTCCATATGCCACGGGAGCAGCCCTAGAAAAGGCAAAAAGACCAAAAAAAAAAAAAAAAAAAAAAAAAAAAGTCACTTTAATAAGCTGAATTTCTCTGTTTACACGAGCCTGTTCTGAGCCCTCTCCTCGCTTCTGTTGATTCTTGCCTGGTCTGTCATTGTTGCGGCTTCACGGTATGATCTCCTGTCTGGTAGATCAAGTCTGTCCTGACCTGTTTCCAAGTCTTCCTGGCTATGTGGGCCCTTTCTTCATCTTCAGCAGTGTCTCCTGACCTCTCCTTGCATCAGCCACCCTTGTTCTGCTTACTTCTTGGGGCCGCTGTAACTCAGTGCCACTAACTGGGGAGCGAAGCGACTGCAGTTGATTCAACAACTGCAAAACCCAGGTGTCGGCGGGGCCACCCTCCCCGAGGGCTGCAGGGGAGCATCCTTCCCGACTCTCCCAGCTTCTGGGAGCCCCAGGCAGCCCAGGCCAGCAGCAGCACCACTCCAGCCTCTGCCTCTGTCTCACGTGGCTTCTCCCTGGGTGTCTCCGGCTTCACAGGACATTTGCCCCTCTGTGCGTACCTGTCCCTTCTTATAAGGACACTATCCTACTGGATTAAGGGCCCATCCCATTCCAGGATGACTGCATCTGAATGCACATCTTCTTGTTTTTCTAAAATGGCCTCATCCTTGGCAGATGGAAGTTCCCCGGCCAGGGAGAGAACCTGGGCTGCAGCGGTGGCCTGCGTTCCAGCTGTGGCCACACCAGATGCTTTAAGCCACTGCAACAGGGATTGAACCCACACCTCCACAGTGACCCCGGATGCTGTCGTCAGGTTCGTTTTTTTTTTTCTTTTCAAGGCTGCACTTGCAGTATATACAAGTTCCCAGGCTAGGGGTCTAACCTACACCACAGTCACAGCAACACAGGATCCTAAACCTCACAGACACTATATGGGATTCTTCATCTGCTGAGCCACAGGGGAAACTCCCGTAGTCACATGCTTAACCCATTTCGCCACAGCGGGAACTCCTTAATTTACATCTCAATTAGGGCGACCAAAACCTTGTTTCCAAGTAAGGTGACATTCAGTTAGCAGGGATTAGGAACATCTTTGGGGGGCCGCAATGGAACCTACAATATCCTGCCCCCAAAGAGCTGGCATTCTCATGAATAACACACATTGCAAACGAATAAATAAGGTAATTTTGGTGATGCACACTACAAAGCCAAGAAAACTGGTGATGGAAGCGCTGCATTTGGGCGTGGAGACCAAGGGCTGGTTTGGCTAGGGGTCCGGAACATCGCCCCAAGGTCCCCGCGTTAGGCCTGAGTGAGGTCGGGGCAGCCAGGCAGAGGTCCGGGAAGCACACTGCGGCAGAGGACACAGCATGGGCAGCGGCTGAGGCAGGAACCAGTCAGGATCACTCAAGAGGAGTGAGCCCAGGGAGGGGCTGGAGAAAGAGCCAGGGCGGAGGACCCAGGCCTGCAGGCTTGGTCAGGGCGCTGTGTGGGGTCGAGGGGACAGCCGGGGGTGGCAGCCGGGAAGCTGGTCAGGAGTGGCGTGCAGTCCAAGGGAGAGATGGGAGTGGTGGGGCCAGCGCCGCAGCAGCTGCAACAGGCAACTGGTGGATTCGGGTATATTTTGGAGGTTGAGTGGTCTGGACTTGCTCATGGATTGCATGGGACTGAGGCAAAGAGCAGGATCTGGAAGACTCACAGGTTTTGTCCAGTATTTGGCCCACCCACGGGGGGTTGGGGGGGAACTGCCATTCATCCAGATGAGAGGATTCAGATAAGGACAAGCTGAAGTAGGAGGACATCCCAGACACACTTTAAAATCAGCCTAAGTTTTTTGTTGCTTTTTTGTTTTGCTTTTTAGGGCCTCACCCATGGCATATGGAAGCTCCCAGGCTAGGGGATGAATTGGAGCTGCAGCTGCAGGCCTACCCCACAGCCACAGCAACACTGGATCTGAGCCACATCTTCGACCTACACCACAACTCGCGGCAACGCCGGATCCTTAACCCACTGGGCGAGGCCAGGGATCGAACCTGCGTCCTCATGGACACTAGTTGGATTCATTTCCACTGCGCCACAATGGGAACTCCCAGCTGGTTAAGTTTTATGTCAAACTCCTGTTATTTGGAATTTAATTGGATTTTACACATGGCCATTTGCATTTATAGATTTATTGAGAACAAACACTGTTACACTGTTGATATTCCTCTCCCAAGAATATGCTGTACCTTTGCGTTTATTCAGTGCCTGGGCAGAGAGTTATAGCTTAACAGATTTTATTATGTTTACTCCCAGAAATGGCTGTTACTGGGAGTGGAATCTGTTTCCCCTACCGCACACTCTAAGTGGCTAATGATGGTATATGGGGAAACTATCGATTTTCATCTGTTGAAACTGAAAAGCAGCCAGTTGATTGATTCACTAAGTCTAATGAACCACCACATGCTCGTCACCCAGCTCCAGGAGGCAGCACCAGTTTCTCACTTTTATTTCACCTGTTCTCCCGTCCCCACTGGGCACGTGACCACGAGTCTGGCTGTCTTCCTCCTGGACCGCTGCCAAACAAGTGCCAGACGTGACAGCACTGTCCTCGGAGACTTCGGACCTGGCTTCTGGACTCGCTAAGTGTACAGGCTTCACCGTCCTCACCCAAAGGCCTAAGCGTGCGCAGGAGGGAAAGACGGAACCCGCAAACTCTCCCCTGGGCCCCAAGAGAAAGGTGCGGATTGAACTGAGCTGCTCTTCAGCTCACAGACTCGCCTGACAAATCGCTCCTCGAGGCTTCGTTCTGGGTCTGTTTTCTCTATTAAGACAAAACGCTAATAAGTGCTGAGCAACCTAATTTTCCTAAGAGCAAACTGACCCAGAAACCTAAAGGGGGGCGGGGGGGGGCGGTTTGCACTGAAGTCAGACACGCGCCCAGAAACCTCCGGGTCTGCCCGCCCGGGGCAGGCAATGGTGTTTCACTAGAATTTCTCACTCTGTGTCTTGTGTAAAGTGTTCCGGCGTCGGACAGGCAAGCCACCACTTCTGCTTTTGGATCAAGGTTCTTGCACAACCACACATGTTAGAAAAGGCCGTTACCTGTCCACTTTCTCCAGGGCAGCCTCTGGCCCATGCGGTGCCTCTTGGTGAATTTGAACAAAGTGCCCCCCCTCCTGGATTCAGCCAAGGAGGGGCGCCCAGGAGGGCACAGCCATTCGACCCCCCCAACTCCCCCCTCCCCCCAGAACCTGGCACCAAAGCCTGGGCCTTCCCTTGTGTTCCCATCCGAGACTCCTGGGGTCCTTGCAAATGTCAATATTTTGGAAACCATACCTCTTCCCCTGGCAGCAAACAGCAAAATTTGAAGAAATAATAACAATAATGTCCTATTACTTTTCCAACATACAACATTTATCAGCCGCAGACCAGATTCATGGTGACGCTAAAGGCATGTAATGAACAGGCAATAAAACAGGTGGATAGGAGTTCCCGCTGGGGTGCAGGGGTTTAAGAATCTGACTGCAGAGACTAGGGTCACTGCAGAGGTGCAGGTTCCATCCCTGGCCTGGCGCAGTGGGTTAAAGGATCCAGCGTTGCCACAGCTGCAGCATAGGTTGCAGCTGGGATTCAGTCCCTGGCCTGGGAACATCCATATGCCACACCACAGCCATTAAAAAACAAATAAATAAATAAAGACATAGATAAAACAAGCTTACACATATGCCCAGACATACAACTCCCCGCTCCCGTCCAGACTGTTTTAAAAATGATGAATGTGCTGAAATATGAATATGATGACTATGATACAGTATGATGAAAGGTATGATTTTTCAGAACATCAGTGAATATTAATAGGAATCAGCTAAAAGAGCTACAAATTAGCATAGTTTATGATACTTTAATAAATATTATATGTTCCTAAATCATTATGGCTTAAAATTCTTTTTTGCTGATTACAGGAAAGGGGTGGAATCAAGGAGAGACAATTTCATGCATTTTAATTCATAAGTTTCCAAGAAAAAAATGTACAGCATCAGACGCCTAGGGTTAGCTCAGACTTAGATCCGAGCCATCTGAGATGTTACCTTGCCAGACCCTTTCCGCTAAGATTCAAAGTTTCGGATAGTTGATCATTTTAACTAGGTGTGTAAGGTAGGAGTGTGGCTTATTTGCTTGTGCTGCATGTTTGAGACTTTGGGATTTTTTTTTTTTTTCTTTTTAGGGCCGCACCTGTGGTACATGGAGGTTCCCAAGCTAGGGGTCCAATCGACACTGCAGCTGCCAGCCTATACCACAGCCACGGCAACACAGGATCTGAGCCACGTGTGCGACCTACACCACAGCTCACAGCAACGCCGGATCCTTAACCCACTGAGCAAGGCTAGATCGAACCCGCAACCCCGTGGTTCCTAGTCGGGTTAATTTCTGCTGCGCCACAACGGGAACTCTGGATTTTTTTTTTATTATTAAAGTATAGTTGATTTACAATGTTGTGCTAATTTCAGGGGGTTATTTGTTTTTTTTTTTTAAAGACACATGGAATCTGAGAGTAGAGAAGGCAGTCGAGGTCACCATTCATTTATTTTCAGATTAGGATTCTGAGGCTTGGGGGGATTAACTAAATTCCCCAGGGTAGGGAACAGTTTAAAGAGTCAGGGTTAGAACTCCGGACTCCCCTCCTACCCAGAGGCAGGAGAGGACACAGGTGGAGGTTCGGAGGCGTTATCGCCAGGACAGTGGGGAGAGACCTGAGCAAAGGGTGGTGGTTGGCTTTTTCTGCGATGATTACCGCTGGTCAATAACGTCAATACAAGCCGAATACAACATAGACAGCAAAGATAAGCTGCACATCCTGCTCACCTCAAATCAGGCCATTTTCTGAGATGCTGATGGGTGAGCGGACCAGCCCCGGTCCTCCACTGGGTCAGAGCATGCGTCCTAAACACGCTGTCCTCTCCTCACCCCCCCCCCCCACCAAACCCCACATGAACGCTGTACCTGAGAGCATCCGTGGCCCCGGTTCTGCTCCGTGAGACCTCACAGTGGTTTAAAGGACACAGAGGAAGTCCCTCTTCCTTTCTTATCACTGCTCTGCCCTGAGCATCACCTCAGAGCTTGCCAAAGAGCAGAGGTGGCAGAAGGGGAGGCCCTGTTCTCAGGGAGCGTGTGGCTTCACTGAAACTCACACGGAAGAGCCAGAGGGGAGGCACAAGGGTCAGGACGTCGGAGGGCGGGGGCCCCATCACGCCTCAGCAGCCTCGGGGAGGGAGGAAGCGGGGCAGAAGTGGGCACAGATGCAGGAACAGAATTAAGCACCAGCATCTGTGCTTTGGAAGTGCTCCCATGAACCGGGCCTCTGGAAGGAGCTGCCCCCTGCCCCATAGCTAATATGCTCAGTGAATCCTTGTGCCCGGAGTCATTTTCTGATCCAAGAAGCCTTACAGGCAAATGGCAACCCTCCAGCTGTATATGCCACGAGTGCAGGCTGCTGGCCCCCAGCACCCAGCCAGATACATCCAGCCATTCTGGACGGGGCCCTGTGATGGCCCCGCTGGCCCCGCTACAGGTGCCCAGTGCTCACCTCGGGTGCAAAGCACAGTCCATCCACCCACTTGGCAGAGCTACCCTGGGCCCCAGAACAAGCAAGCACAGGACAGGAAGACAGATGCCTGCGGGGCGACCAGCGCTCAATCAGGAACCTCCCTCCACACAAAATCAGCAGAGCTTCGGGAAGCCGCCGACGTGTTATCTGGCCCTCACGTTGGGATGCGCATCCTTGGGGAGCCCACCGTCTCACTGCGCCTCTCCACTGAGAAACCTAGCACCTGCCAGGCCCTGAGCCCTCATCAGGCCCTGTTCTGGGCGTCACAGCCTCAGCTCCGGTGGGATGCAGGACTGAAACCCACACACGGCTCCTGCAGCCCTCCCCTTCACGACATCCCATGCACCGCTCGCAAAGTGCTAACTGCCTCCCCAAGCCTGAACGCTGAGCCCTCTGTAGCAAAACCAGGTGAAAACCCTGTCACAGGCAGCGTGCTGTCCCGCTGCCTACCGGGGCCAGCAGACCTCATCTTCGCTGACCACACGGGTGTTTTGAAACCCAAGATAAGCACAGAAATATCAGGATCCGAATGCAAATCAGGAAGGAGAGAAAAGAAGGAAGGAAGGAGAGAGGGAGGGAGGAAGCCAAACCACATTTCTTAAAGTCTTGCTTGGCAAAGCGCCAAGGAAATTTCAGGAGATTGTTTTTCATAAAAAATACAGGGTGACATGGAATTGAAATATACCAATAACTATCAGCACTGAGTGACAGGTACTGGGGATTTACTTTTCTGTCTATGTTTGTGTACATTTGAAAATTTTCAGACGTTCCTGTTGAGGCTCAGTGGATTAAGAAACTGACTAGCATCCATGAGGATGTGGGTTCGATCCCTGGCCCACCTCAGCGAGTTAAAGATCTGGCATTGCTGTGAGCTGCAATGTAGGTCGCAGATGCAGCTCAGATCTGGTGTTGCCGTGGCTTTGGTGTAGGCCGGTGGCTACAGCTCTCATTCAACCCCTAGCCTGAGAACCTCCGTATGGCAAGGGTGTGGCCCTAAAATGATTGAAAAAGAAAGAAAGAAAGAAAAAGAAAGAAGAGAAAATTTTCACAATTAAAGGTTTAAGGAAAAGTTTTGGAGCCACACAGTCCAAAAAAGGAGCCTGGCATGATCTCAAATCACAATCCTCCTGGTGAGTTCCAGAAAAGTCAGGCAGAAGCACCCACTAACCCAGTTTGCAATTTTGTCAATATCATGATAAGCTAACCTGCCACTGGGAAAGGCCTGTTCGAGCCATGGATGCAACAGGCTGCCGTGACCCCAGATCGTTGCCCAGGTTCCCCAAGTCTGGAGCCCCGAGCCCCCACCAGGCCCTGTGCTTCTGTTTTTACCCAGGAGGATGTTTGACTCTCAGCTGCCCCAGGCAGGTCAAACTTCAAGTCACCAAACAAATAAATCTGGACCACCAAGTCTGACAAAGTGGCCTAGGTTGCAGTTCCGACAGAGCCTTGCCGGGCTCTGTGGCCACATTTCCAAGTCAAACAAAACGTGACACTGTAGCTTCTGTACAAACACAGCAGCTGGGAGAACCCGGGCCTGTGTTTACACAGGCCCTTTTCCTCCAGAAGCCCCAAGTAACGTAGGGACGCTCCCTGACAACTTGCCCGCAAACTTCCTTTCCACCCTGTTCCCGGCTGCTGACTCCACAGAGAGCGTGGCTGGGGGAGGGTGGGGCAGGTTGCACACACGTGCAAACACAGGAACATTCGCAGGCCGCCCTGCTTGGGAGTCTGTTTGGAGAAAACTGAACTTTGGAGTGTTGGTGCTGGCTCTGAAAGGGGCGAAATCCATGAATAATAGGCACAGTTGCCTTTATCTGGTCCACACGGAGTCTAAAAGCGACAAAGAGAGAGACAATGGCAGGTCCTGTTTGTCCCAGAATGCAAATGAGAGAACATCTGTATGCTAATTGTGGGTTTTGGACACAGGGGAATTGTCACAGGCTCTGGCTTTTTTATCTTCACTTGAGAAGCCTCCTATTGTTGAATCAGGGCATCAAGAAGACTTGATTTAAAAAACTTTGAAATTGGTGCCAATACAGTTGGCTTTTCTGCCTCTGGAATTCCTGCTGCCACTGATCCACGTTAGAGTCTCACCCTAATTCATTTGGAAGCTGGAAGTAGGAAGTATTCCTCCAGCAACCCTCCTGCAGGCAGGCGAGGAGGCCACGTAGGTCAAGTCAGAAGAGAAGGGCTAGGAGTTCCGGTTGTGGCGCAGTGGAAACAAATCCAATCCCACTAGGATCCATGAGGATGTGGGTTCGATATCCGGCCTTGCTCGGTGGGTCAGGGATCCAGCATTGCTGGGAGCTGTGGTGTATGCGGACAGCTATAGCTCCGATTCCACGCCCTAGCCTGGGAACATCCATATGCCACAGGTGCAGCCCTGAAAAGCAAAAATAAATACATAAATAAAAATAAAAGCTATTTGCACTGTGTCTTAAAAAAAGAAGAGAAGGGCTAACCTAGCAATCGACCAAGCAAGGAGCAAGAGTTTTTCCTTAAACTCACAACCCCATTCAAGCCTGTCTCAGCTCTGCCTGAAATCACAGAACAACGATGAACCCCTTTCAGTGTGAAGCCTTTTCAAGGTATGATCCTTAAGGGTTAAAATGTGCCTTGGAGAGCTGTGCTAATGCTTGTCGGGCCCACCGAGCTCCCCTGCAGGGCCCCATGAAAGCAGTAGCACGCATCCGCCACAGAGCTGCACAGAATCTTAGGACCACTCGGCGGCCAGGGAAAAACCACGACCCTCGTAGGAATAAACCCTTGACCTAAGTCTGTTTGGCCTCTCATCCCTCACCTGGAAGACCTATCACAGGAAACCACAGCTGACGTGGAAAGGAAGCTGCACCCAACCTTGAACCTCATGGAATGGGCAGAATTCCACTACCAGCTCTGCCGGCTGCCCCAGGTGTCCTGTCCTACACAACAGCAGAGACTGCGACCTTCTGGGAAAAAAAAGAAAAGAAAAGAAAAATGAAAGCACTCTTAACCTTACCCAGGAAAGGAAAGCAAAGAGCCAGACCTTTGGAACACAGATGGGAATTTCAAGTTCAGAGCCAGTCTGTCCAATTACGACATGTTCAGGAAACTCGAAAAGTCTGAGACAACAACCTTCCAGTAACAGAAGGCTCTTCCAATCCTTCTCGGGACCAGCACCAGCACCTCGTCCTTCCACAGCTGCCTTCTAAAGCAGCCCGGTACCTTGTACTCACCAACATACTATATACATGACTTCAACCCAAACCTAATTTCCAAACGGAAAATAAGCACTTTATTACATTTGTTAATCACTGAAAGATCTTCACTTTTGAGGAAGATAAACTCTTTTTATCCCAACGGCTTCAAAGGCACTCTTAAATATATATGAACCTTACGTAAGGTTGCTGTAATTCAACCAAAGGATATTTTAACCCCTTTGATGAAGCAGTAGTTTTGTACCATGCAATTAATCTCTCAGCTCTGATAAACGTGGTATGAAGGAGACATCTCAAACGGAATGGAAATTTCTGTGATTTTCTTTGGAGACCTTAGCACATAACCAAACTTGGGCTTTTCGGGAGAGAGCACAAATTGGAATAATCTGATAATAATTTCATCCATGATTTGTTGTACATTTATGGTGCTGACAAGATTGGTGATGCTGTTTTAGTAACCAACTGACTGCAAAAGAGCCAGATAACTATATGCTCATGAAATGATTAGCGAAGCTGAAATAGAAGAGGAAAGAGAAGGACGTCTCAGTCCTTCCAAGATGTGTACTGAAGAATCTAATTGAAGAATTGATGCGCACAGGGTGAAAGGAAAAAAAAAAAAAGGACTAGATTCAGTTATAAAGCATTGTGGGGCTGAGGGCACTGGTCAAACACCCAGACCCTCCTCTGTGCTTTGTTCAGCTGCGAACCAGGGAAGATGGTACAGCTGGACACCAGCTGTGAGCCGACTCCCTGGCGTTCAGTTTGAAGTTCTAACAACCCCACTTGGTTTTGCTCACTTTGGTATCACCAGCCCTTCCTCGTGAATGTTAGCCAGTAAACAAGGGACCCAGCAGTGGTGATTCCAGGAAGTCAAGCACTGCAGGGACAATACAGAAATTGCCACATGGAACTCTGGTGGAGCTGTGTCACCTGGGGCAAGCAAGTTTCTTAGCTTCTTCGGACCTGTTTCCTCCTCTGTAATATGCAGATATAACAGCCCTTGTGGAGAACTGTGAAAATTAAATGAGATAGTCTCTAAAGCCCTTGACACAATATCAGTGTCAAGACTCGCTGGAGCACAGAGATGAAGTATACTGGCTGGACACCTGCTTAACGTCAAATATCCACAGCCCAGGATCACCACGTAGTATATCTGCCTCCAAGTTCTATACTTTGCGGTAATGACGCTACTCAGCCAAGTATTCATATGAAACAAAGATGCCGTGTCCCGGGGCTTTCCTCCCCATCCCCTCCGGGGAGTGAAGCCGACCTTCACAAAGCAACAGGCACTCACTGGTTTCATCAACAAGTGCAAAAGAAAAACAGCGCCAGGCGCTTGGTCGGGCCAGCGCCCCAGTCGCCCCCTCGGATGGAGCGCGGGGCCCAAGAGGCCGGAGGCGGCTCTCCGGGAACAGACCCTCCGCCAGGCAGGCGCGCAGCGGGCAGACCCGAGGAGGGGCCGCGGGCCGCCTGCGCGCCCGGCCGCAGCCAGACGCGCTCTCTGGCGTCCCCGGCGTCACTTCATTCAAACAGGCCACCCGCCGCCCCGCGCGTGCGACCCCGACGCCTCGGCCGCCTTCGCGCCGCCCGGGACTGGTCACCTCGGGGAAGGGAGGTGCCCGTCTACGTCTGGGCAAAGGCAGGCGCCCTCGCCTCCGGGCATCCTCCCGGGGCAGGGGACCCGGGCGCGGCCCCGGGCCCGGCCCCGCCGCGGCGGCCCCGGCCGCGAACCCCGGGCGGCGCCGCCTGTCGCACTCACCGAGCGTGGCCACCGTGCCGGCCTCGAAGAGCAGGCAGTCCCCGCGGCCGCGCGCCTCCAGCAGGACGCTGCTCTCCCCCGAGGCCTCCAGCCGCCCGAGCAGCCGCAGCCCTTTGCTCAGAGCCATGGGCGCGGGCTCGCCGCGCTCCCGCCACTTCCACGAGGCTCCCTGGGCGGCCGCGCCGCGGGCCGGGCGCAGGCTCCTCCCGGCCTCCTTCCTCCGCGGCCTCGGCCGGGCCGCCTCCTCTGCGGCCGCGCGCGCCGCCCCGGGCAGGTGAGGGCGCGCGGCCGCCTCCCCGCCTCCCGCGGCTCCGCCGAGGCGCCGCGCTCCCCCCAGCGGCCAGGCGGCGGGCGGCCCCCGGGCTGGCTCCGGGGCTGATCGCGGCCCCGGCGGAGGGGAGGTCCTCCCGGCGGAGGGCGGCAGCCGGGGAGGAAGATTCCACACATTCCTCGGCGCGGAGGAGGCTGCAGGCCGCGGGGCGCCCTAGTGCGCCTGAAACGTTCCTGGACGCCCGCGGCCTTATATGGGCAGCCCGGGCCTGCCCGGCGCTTCGGGGCTGGAAGCCGCAGGGCCCGGCCCTCCGCAGCCCCCCCCCCAGTCCCCCCAGTCCCCCCCAAGTCCCTCCCAGGGCGCTGCGCCTCCCCCTCTCGTCCCCGCCCGCGACCCTGGGCGAGTCACGTCTGTGCCTCGGTTGCCCTACGGGTAAAGCGGGATTAGTAAGCGTACCTACTTCATCTGCCCTCGTGAGGTTGCGGCGAGGATGGAGTTAACTTGCCTAAAGGGCTTGATGAATCCCTGGCGAGTGGGCCGTGTTCGCTAAAGGTTGCCTTTTCCTAGCTTGTGGTACCGAGGGTACAGCGGTCCGCTGTCCGCCCCGGGTAGAGTGTAGGGGGGGGGATCAAAGGACCCAGACCATGGTCTCTAGACCTGCCGCCTACCATGTGGTCTTGACTTCGCTGAGGCAGCTTTCCTCACCTGCTCCACACGCTTGCAGGAGGGGCGTGGAGCCAGAGGCACTGAACGCTCTGGAAGGAACAGGCAGGGGCACCGGTGAGATGCTGACAGGTGCGAGTGTGGGAGTGAGGGGGGCTCTTCTTCTCCTGCCTGTGCCCTTTCCCTCCAGTTTGCAGTCTCTCCCACTCTGGCGAGTATGCACACTCCTCGACTTCCCGGCAGGTGCTGCAAGAAGCCAGTGTGTTTTCACGGCGGACAGACACCAGCACACATCCACGCCTCCTGCACCGCACTGTGTGGCCCATCCCCGATGATGGCCCAGCTCAGTAACAGAAAGCAGGGCCCCTCTGGGCACTGGGCTCTAAGGAGATGTCAGAACTGGTCTGGAGGGGAGAGAGAGGAGGGGAGAAGGCGTCCCTGGAACCGCCCTTTGGGGGGGGGGTTGGGGGTTCATTTCCTTCTCCTGTAATGGCTGTGCATGGATAGCCCCAGGCACCTCCATCAGGGTGTTCCCATCTGGTCCCAAACCCAGCTGGCTCCTCTCGCACCCCATTCTGCTCACACAGAGACTATGGCTCAAGCCATTTGTCCTGGGCGTGTTCCAGAAGGAGCAGAGCCCCCGATGTCAAGCAGGACAGTGGAGCGCTTGCAGACATTCAGGAAAGACCAGGAACAACCAGGAATGACCAGACCTTCCATCCTCTGTGGACACCCTCCCGGGTCGTGATTCAGGGAATAAAGGAACTGCAAACAGTGGTAGAGATTCGAATCATTCCTGAGCCTTCTGCCCCCTTCTCACAAACTCAGTTACGTGGCAAACATCCCAGGTATGATGCTCATCCAGCAACCCAGACGGTTTCTGTCTCTGTAGAAGGGAGACGTTATTTTCTCCTGAGAACAATGTGCGCATTAAATGAGGCACAGTAGCCTTTGGCCACTTTTCCTTTCCTTTTAAACTGGAAGCTCACTTCGTCCAGGAAGCCTTCCTGGAATGCTGAGGTTCAGGACAACAGTGTTTTGTCCCCCCAGGTTCACAGATGGCCACTTCTGCTCACACCTGCCCATGTGTTGCTTGGGACATGCTTTTATACTTCTTTTCTCTTAGCCCTGTGTTACCCGTCAGGTAGGATGATTTTATGGAAGAGACCAAGTCTTGTAGAATTTTCTCTCTCTTCCTCTTTCTTGCCTTCCCTGACACCACATAATGTACAGCTCTGCACAGTGGCATGCTGAACATTTTTTAGAAATTTTCCTACAGGAGTTCCCATGTAGGTCAGCTGGTTAAGAACCCAACTAGTATCCATGGAGATGAGGGTTTGATCCCTGGGTCAAAGGATCCGGTGGGTCAAAGGATCCGGTGTTGCCGAGAGCTGCGGTGTAGATTGCAGATGTGGCTCAGATCTGGTGTTGCTGTGGCTGTGGCATAGGCCAGCAGCTGTAGCTCCAATTCTACCCCTGGCCTGGAAACTTCCATATGCTGCAGGTGTGGCCCTAAAAAGACAAAATAAGAAAAAAGAAATTTTCCTACAATCCACATCAGCATTTGAGTTTTACAGCTTACTTTACTAAGCTTACTTTACTAAGACACAGTCAGCTGAAGATGAACCACTCTTTTATGTACCACTGAGAAAGAAAAAAAAATGCTGCCAATTAAACTATTTAATTAAATTGTTAGCTATGCCCTGAGTTCAGCAATATTATAAGGTGCATCTTAGACCCCAATGAACCATAAAGGCTGTCCCCTACCTCTGAGAATTGGCTGAATGAGTCAAGTGCCTGCTGGGTTTTCAGGTGGCTGCCCTCTGGTTTGGAGTGAAACGGTCAACAGGGCAGCAGAGGAAGCAGAGTCTTTACATACATACTGTTTTGATAGGTTGAGGGTCACCTGGACACCGGTACACCTAGCAGATGGAGAAAGTAACAGATCTTGAGACATTCGAGAAAAAGGTCAGCTCTCATACCTAAACCACGAGTGGAACCTGGGAGGGCCAGTGGACGCATCTGATGGGGCTACTGCCAGGACTTTGGCTTTTCTGAGTGAGAGAACAGAGTGGCGAGGTGCTCAGATGATGTTTTCACTGGATCATTCTAGCTGCTGAGTTGAAACTTGAGGGGGCAGTGAGATCAGAGAGGAAGGGACTGTGACACCTGGGGATGCTGGTGGTACATGGACACGGGAGATGGGCTCAGGGTGGAGAGACACGATCGGGCTCCCGATAGGTCTTTGAAGCGTGAGCCAGTGGGATCTGTCATTCGAGCAGATGTGGACTACAGAGAAAATGTAGGAGTTTAGATGATGCCGTGACTTTGGCCGGAGCTTCTGGAGGGTTGGAATCGCCATCTGAGATAAGGACAGCTGTGGAAGGACCAGGTGGCTGGGCAGGTGGGCGGTCCGGGACATGTCCATTATCAGATACCTGTTAAAAATCCAGGTGGAGGCGCTGAGTGGGGTGAGATACACAAGTCTGGAGTCCAAGGGCGAGGTCTGGGCAGAGAGGTACCTGTGGAGGCTGTCAGCAGCCTAGTGGTGTTTTGCACCTTGGCTGGATGAATGAGTTCACCAAGGGCTGAGTGCTGGTCTGAAAGAGAGGCGAGGGCTGACCCCAGAGACACTCCCACCTGGGGCACTGAGGGGGAGGAGGGGGTCCCATGAGGAAGGGACAGCCAGCAGTTGCCAGGTCCTGGAACCCAAGGGAAGGAGGCAGCCCCAGGAGCAGGTGGCAGTCAGCAACAGCAAAGGCTGCTGCAGGTCTAGCAGGATGAGAACTGGTCCTTGCAGTTTCACCACGTGGAGGTCACAGCTGCCCCTTATGAGGGCCATTTGGGGACGTGGGAGGGGGTGCAAATAGCTCCTTTTTAAAAAAGTTATTTATTTTTTTGCTTTTCAGGACCACACCCATGGCATATGGAGGTTCCCAGGCTAGGGGTCAAATCAGAGCTGTAGCTGCAGGCTCTGCCACAGCCACAGCAACACCAGATCTGAGCCACTTCTGTGACCTACACCACAGCTCACGGCAATCCTGGATCCTTAGCCCACTGAGTGGGACCAGGAATGGAACCCACGTCCTCATGGATACTGGCCGAGTTCATTACAGATGAGCCACAATGGGAACTCTGCAAGTAACTCTTTTTACAGCCACTTTCTTCTTGCTCAACCCTCTGTGTAGCCAAGATCTAGGTATTGACTGGTTATTAAAAGCATGCAATACACTCGCAGATGGGGCTTCTGAGCTGCTTCAGCTTCTCCCCTGGAACATTCCGGCTCCTGGGACACTCTCCGTGCCTCCTGTGCCCCATCACTGTCATTATACTTGGACTGTCCCCTAGTTTCTCCACCTCTAAAAGTGTGGCACACACACCGGACACAATTCTCTAACCAAGCTCTGACTCATGCGGAGCGTAATTGAAGTAATAATACATAGCATTTTCTGGATTCTGTCAATTTCAGGTACCTTTGTACTTTCCTTAAAAGGGCTTCGTTAAACGAACGTACAACTAATTATGACTTAAGTTTTAGTTATACCTTAATAGAAGTTGTCATCTAAATGCATTCATATACAAACTGTTGCCTTTGGAATGGATGAGCAATGAGATCCTGCTATATAGCCCTGGGAACTATGTCTTGTCACCTATGATGGAGCAGGATAATGTGAGAAAATAGAATGTGTACATGTACGTGTAACTGGGTCACCATGCTGTACGGTAGAAAAAAATTGCATTGGGGAAATAAATATTAAAAAATAATAACAAAAATAATAAAAATAAAGAAAAAATGCATTCACAAATTAAAAAATACCCTTTTGTCAGGCCACACACCCTTTTTTTGGCGGGGGGGGTCCAGAAGAATATGATCACCATAGATAAATTGGCAAATCAGCCCACCAACAAATGATGTCTATTGAGTCTCAATGTGTACTGATTGGCTGGCTTTTAAAGATTTCCAGCCCTAATTTTTAAATAAAACTTCCAAGTTTTTCAAAGTACTTTTCCTGTACAATGCTTCATTAGCTATTCACAACACTGTGAACATTTAAAGCTAAAAGCCAACATTCTCAGGTCATTAATAAACTTACTCATTTATTTACCCAGACTGCAACCTCCCATAAATTTGCTTAGTGGCCTCTTTCTCCCTTAACTCAGAATCCAGAGAAAATGCATGACCTTGTGGACTGGTGTCATTTTTCTAAGCAATAATTATTTAATATTATCAGATATCCTGTTAGTGTTCACGTTTCCAAATGTCTCGTAAATGGCATCAGTCACTTTCCATAGTTGGTGTGAATCACACGAGTAATGCTTACGCATGTGACCGACGGGTCTGCCTTTCCATTTCTTCTTTTCCTTTGCAACCTATTTCCTGAAAAAACTAGGTTGCATAGCCAGCAGCCCTCCCAGGATGATTTTTTTTTTTTTGTCTTTTTGTCTTTTTAGGGCCACACCTGCATCATATGGAGGTTCCCAGGCTAGGGGTCAAATCAGAGCTGTAGCCACCGGCCTATACCACAGCCACAGCAATGCAGGATCCGAGCCACTTCTGCAACCTACACCACAGTTCACAGCAACGCCGGATCCTTAACCCACTGAGCAAGGTCAGGGATCGAACCCGCAACCTCATGGTTCCTAGTCGGATTCGTTAACCACTGTGCCACGACGGGAACTCCAAGAACTCATAATTTTGAACACAGTGAACTGGTCCATTAACATCCTCCAATGATGACCGATCAGTTTCGTTTCTTCTTTTCACTTGCATTACGAACTCATATTTGAGTTCACATGCATTTGATATGTTCCAGTCCACTGCAGTCTTAACCTCTTGGATGCTCAATGTGTTCCCTCTTTGGCCAATGGGAGTGTCTTTGAGTTGTCTCCAGGCTCCTCTCAACGTGACCCCAGTGGTCCTTGGGGTCTCTGCCATCTGGTGTAACAATATCAGCTTCCTCTTTCCTGCTTCTGAGACCTAGAATTATTTGTTTCTCCAAGAAGCCCTGATTTGTTTTGGTGGAAAAAAGAATCTCAAGACCACAGTGGGGGTGCTATGCCACCCATGAATTTTATCTCTTTTTTTTTTAGGGCTGTACCCACGGCACATGGAAGTTCCCAGGCTAAGGGTCAGATTGGAGCTGCAGCTGCCGACCTACACCACAGCCACAGCAATGTCAGATACGAGTTGCGTCTGTGGACCTACACCACAGCTCACAGCAACGCCGGATCCTTAACCCACTGAGTGAGGCCAGGGATCGAACCTGTGTCCTCATAGGTACTAGTCAGGTTCTTAACCTACGGAGCCACAATGGGAATTCCCATATGAACTGTAAATTCATGATCTCAGAACTTAACTGCCCGTAAGTCCCAGGCGGCTTTACCCAGTTAAGCTCCTTTTCTCTAAGACAATTGTTGCAGCCTTCTTCTTCCTCACACACCCCAACTCCTCCACCCCGTCCTCCTAGCAGTCAGTCTACCTGCCCTCACCCTTCCCTGAGAAGGTAGAGCCGTCAGAGGAGAAGGCCCTCAGCGTCCATCCCCGAAGCGCCCCCATCGTCTTCCCCCTGCGGTGATGGAGGGCCAGCCCCTGCTTCCCTCCATGTGCTCGGACCCCGTCCCCCTTCCCTTCCCAGGGACTGTGTTCCTTCTCGTATCCCCCCTCCCCTGTGTCCTGGTGGTTCCCAGCAGGGTACAAAGGGCTCTGGTGTCTCTCACTATAAAGGGGAGACCCTCCCTCCACCCCACGCCCCCCTCCCGATGGCCCTTCTCAGAGATCATGAACTTGAAGCCAGGCTGCAGGACCTGGGGGGTTTTCTCTGCCCAGTTCAAGGGGTTGGAAGCAAGCTGGAGCTGTCCAGCCAGCACCGCCGATGCTACACCAAACTAGGGAAGCCTCGCCTGGTCCGCCTCTCCTCCCGACCACTGCGGCCGCCCTTCACTGGCCTCGGCAGCAAATGGGCTTCTGCTTCCTCACTCATTATCACAGCAGGCCTGGGGATAATGTCATCCCCTTGTCACAGCTTCTGATGGCACTTGGGTGGTCCCTCCGCCACCCCACTGTCCTTGCCCTCTATTCTCTGCTCACCCTGGCATGCTGCCCTCACTTGGTCCTGTGATCACACCAAGCTCTGGGTCCTGGAGCCAGTGTGAACTGGCGTCCCTGGCTTCATCCTTCTCAGCTTGCACTGGGGAGTTCCTGCTGTGGCTCAGCAGGTTAAGAACCCAACATCGTGCTGATGGGGATGTGGGTTCGATCCCTGGCCTCCCTCAGGGGTTAAGGATCGAGCATTGCTGTGAGCTGTGGTGTGGGTCGCAGATGTGGCTCGAATCTGGTGTTACTGTGGCTGTGGTATAGGCCAGCAGCTACAGCTCCTATTCAACCCCTAGCCTGGGAAGCTCCATATGCTGTGGGTGCGGCCATAAAAAAAAAAAAAAAAAAAAAAAAAAACCAAAAAAACCCACGCTAGCTTGGGATAAATGCTGCCTCCTCTCAGCTTGCCTTCTTCAGCCTGCACAAAGAAGTTGACAAGATTAGGGCTAGAACCCCTTCTAATTTATTGGGAATTGATGGTGGAACTGCATAGTTGAAGAGGATATATCACTTTGGCTTAAATGGGGGTGGCGTGCTGAGAGGGTTTGCGGGGTTGTCTGGATCCCCTAACGGGTCAGATGAAAAGACTACAATTACTGGCAGTCTGACCCCGTTTCCAGAGCTCCCGTTTCTCTTCCCCTTGGCAGCATTCACTCTGAATCCTTCACACGCCTGTGCTTTGCTCGGTCGCCTGCCCTCAGCATCCCGCGGGAGGTCGGCGTGAGGGCTGCAGCCCGACGGCCTGGGTTTCAATCCTGGAGCCACGCTCTCCACCCTGGGCGACCCCGAGCAATTTATGTAACTTGCTGCCTCAGATCCCCCACCTCTTATACGTGAGAATTAAGGATACTGTACACAGAAGGGGCGTGGAACCGTGGTTGGCCCCTAGTGGCACTATACTGGCATTAGTCCTCACACGTGTCCCCTGGGTGTCCTGAAGCCTTCGGGCCACGTCTGTGTAGTTGCTGATGGACGCCCAGCACCTGGGGTTCAAGGAGTCCTTGTTGAGTGAAGGAATAAAGGCTGTGTGAACAGCTGTGTGCAGCTGGCCGGGAGCCGCAGTCTCTTGCGTAGACACAGGCCATGGCATTTCCGGCTTCCGGCTTTGGTTCCCAGAGTCTAGGATTGAAATACCGCTGCTCAAGGGACAGACGGATCACACAAGAGAAAGACGGGGTAGCCACAGTCATCGGAGAAGCGGGGGGGCTCGTCACTGTTCGCCTTCGCAGGCAGCCCGAAGCCCAGGAGCACGGGGCTGCCCAGCTGTGGGGACAGCCAGGGAGCCCCCTTCTAGGGCTGTTTGGCCATCGCAGAAACACCTGTGTGTCTTGGCCACCATCCGCCCCCCCCGGGGGGGGGGCTGGGAAGCCTCACAGTGCAGGCGAGGTCTGGGGGTGCCTGGCTCAGCAAATTGGGAAAGCTGCTCTGGTCCTACCAGCCTTGGCTGTGGGGCGGGTGTGGGGCAGGGTTAATAGGAGGGGTTGCTTGGAAGCTTATTTTATTATCTTTTGTCAACAAGGGGCATGAGGGAGTGATTTCTGTACCCACCCACCCACCCACACACACACCTGGATTCAGAACCTCAGGTCAGGATAACTGGCTCTCGCCAGGTTCTCATCAGTTTTCATCTCAACGCCAAGGTGGTGACCTCTCAGAGGAGTGCACCTGAGCCCCCCGGACACCAGCTGAACCCCCATCAGAGTGTGCTCAGCAGCTCAGGAGCCCCAGAGGCGCCTGCCCTTCCTGCTGGTCTCCTGCTGAAAGCCAGCAATCGCTGAGGTTAGGTGGGTGGAAACAGGGCTTTGTGGAGGCGCCTGTGGGCCTGGGGACCAGGGGAACTTTATTCACTTCTGTGGCCAAGACCAAGCTCCACACCCAGGTGTGCCTCCGGCCCCACCCAGCGCCACAACTGGAAGAACAAGCCAAGGCACACCTGTCACAGGTGGTGGGCGGGGCCTTTCCCATGCCAAGAACAGCAAGGGCCTGCCTGTCCAAAGTTCAGTTCAATGCCACGCTCTCGGGGAGCACCTACGGGGAGGGACGATTGCTCAGCCTGGAACCTGGCTGCTCAGACTGAAGAAGCTCTGACAGCTGGGCACATAGATGGGGGAGGGGGGATGGGGAGGGCGTGACTGCCGAGCCCCTCCCCCCCAGGCTCACCCCCCCCCCCCCCCCCCGACACACACAAACCAGGAAGAGCGGCCTTCGTTTCAGGATGGGGCCTGCTTCCTTTCTATCCTCAACACCGCTCCAGAAATAATCCTTTTCTTAGTGGGTTTCAAGACCTGTACATACAGAAGGTGCTGAGTGTTTAATAACAACACTGTACATTGTCAGTCCAGAGAGTGGAGAAAAAGTTACAAGGAGGTAGGTTTTGGTTCCCCATCCGAAAGAGCTTTTTAGCAATTAGACGTATGTTACAGTTTTTGTTTTTGTTGTTTTTGAAAAGGCTGCTTGTGTAGAAGTAAGCCCCCTTCTCTAGAGGGATGCAGGCAGAGGCTGGTCCAGACATCCTCCGGTGGGTGTGTGAGAAAGGAGAAACTTTCTTTTTTTCAGGGCTGCATCTGCGGCATAGGGACGTTCCCCGGCTAGGGGGCTGAATCACAGATGCAGCTGGCAGCCTACACCACAGCCACAGCAACGCCAGATCCAAGCCACGTCTGTGACCTCCACCACAGCTCATGGCAATGCCAGATCCTCTACCCACTGAGTGGGGCCAGGGATCAAACCCACATCCTCATGGATACTAGTTGGGTTCATTACTGCTGAGCCACAACAGGAACTCCCTCAAAATATAATTGTTTTTTTCTTTTTAGGGCCGCACCCGCGGCATATGGAGGTTCCCAGGCTAGAGGTCTAATCGGAGCTACAGCTGCCAACCTACACCACAGCCACAGCAACACCAGATCCTTAACCCACTGAGTGAGGCCAGGGATCGAACCCATAGCCTCATGGTTCCTAGTGGGAGTCATTTCTGCTGAGCCACGACAGGAACTCCTTATATTGTTAGTTTTAAAAACTAAAGCGAAATTACAGATTCTGCATGTTGATTCCCTTTTGAATAAAATTAACTTTCATTAAATGTTCCAGTAAAAACATATTATAGCCAGTGTATCAGAGGTACTTAGGAATGCTTTGGCTGGAAAAGTCAACTATGAAAGTTTTAAACAAGAAGTCTCAAGGTAGGTGCTCTAGAGCTGGGGTAATAATTCAACAATGTCATCAAAGATCAAAGTGAGCTCCTTCTTTCTCCTCTGTCATTTTTTTTTTTTTTGTCTTTTTGTCTTTTGTTGTTGTTGTTGTTGCTATTTCTTGGGCCGCTCCCGCAGCATATGGAGGTTCCCAGGCTAGGGGTGGAATCGGAGCTGTAGCCACCGGCCTGCACCAGAGCCACAGCAATGCGGGATCCGAGCCAAGTCTGCAACCTACACCACAGCTCACGGCCACGCCGGATCGTTAACCCACTGAGCAAGGGCAGGGACCGAACCCGCAACCTCATGGTTCCTAGTCGGATTCGTTAACCACTGCGCCACGATGGGAACTCCTCCTCTGTCATTTTTAATATGTTGGCTTGTTGTCTCATGATCACAAACTGGCTGCTTCAGTTCCAGGTATCACACTGATATTCAAGGTGGAAAGAAGAGAAGAATTTAGGTCAGTGTACCTGCCCCTTTTCTAAGAAAAAGGCAGGCAAAAGCTTCTCCCAGAGCCCCCAACAAATTCCATGTGGATCCATTGGTCAGACCTCAGTCAGTGACCCCCATTAGCTACCGTCGAGCCTTTTCCAGTCTCTTCAGTTGAAACGGACAAGAGAGAAAGGGCTTGGGAATGAATGGGTTTGGGGTTGAATCACCAGCAAAGTCGGCCATGTCTATTACAGCCAGCACCTGACTGTCTTGTCATTTTAGCATAAGGCTTAATGCTGCTTAGAGACAGTTACAAATTATTTTAATTTTTCTTTATGCCACATATGTCTTCTCACGGCAATCATGGTGCCGTGGAAAGGACAGGAAGAACTTCCCACTTGTTCACTGAGCAATGAGGTCCTGATGGGACTTGTCATTAGATGCCAGGTCTCCAATCTTCTCACCCAGGGTTGTTTTTTTTTTTGTTTTTTTTTTTCCTGTTGGCTACGCTGCCTCTGATTCTAATTTCATATTTTATCTGTCAGAGAGAACTCGTTTTCCCACCAGGTTGCTGACAAATTCAGCGGGCTTGGGTGCTTTTCCTTGTCTGCTGACAAACACACAGATCACTGGAATGTTCAGCGCAGCTAAGCTGTCACTGTCCCCTGGACGTGTTTCCACAGGGAACGTGGAAGGAGAAGGTGGAGTCAGATAAAAAGCTGACAGCCACCGGGGAACAATTACAGCGTGTTTGCAGATCAAGTTGTGTGACTATTTTAACCAGAAAACTGAACACGAATCCACGTAGGACGCAATAAAAACGGTAACCAAGGAGTTTGTTGGTGGCACAACGGGTTAAGGATCTGGTGGTGTCACTGCAGTGGCTCTGGTTACAGCTGTGGCGCAGGTTGGATCCCTGGCCCAGAAACTTCCACGTGCCGTGGGCGTGGCCAAAAATGACAACTAAGGAAGGTTCTGTCACAGTTCACTGAGCACAAAGAAAAGCATAAGGGAGCTGTCCCCTCAGGTCACTCAGCTCATAGCCATCTCTGAGTCCTCACTTCTGTGGCGTCCTGGTGGACTGAAATTTTTCTGTGAGGCGCCCTCTCCCGGGTCCTCCTCCTTTGCCTGAGGTGAGCTTTGCTGTTTGGGGGCCTGAGGAAATGTCTTCGTACTTCAGATTTGTTTCCCAACTGCCTTCTCCCCCTGGTTTTATTGAGATGTCATTGACAGGTAACATTGTGTGAGTTCAAGGTTAGAAGAGGTGGGTTGTTTTTTGTTTTTTTTTTTTTTGTCTTTTTGCCTTTTTCTTGAGCTACTCCTGCGGCATATGGAGGTTCCCAGGCTAGGGGTCGAATCGGAGCTGCAGCTGCCAACCTACGCCAGAGCCACAGCAACACGGGATCTGAGCTGCGTCTGCGACCTACACCACAGCTCACGGCCACGCTGGATCCTTCACCCACTGAGCAAGGCCAGGGATCGAACCAGCAACCTCATGGTTCCTAGTCAGCTTCGTTAACCACTGAGCCACGACGGGAACTCCAGAAGAGGTGTTTCAATGATTCCTGGTGGTTTAGTGCGTTGGGGATCTGGTGGTGTCACTGCTGTGGTTCGGGTTCAGTTCCTGTCAGGGAACTTCCACATGCCATGGGCACGGCAGGGAAAAAGAAAGGTATTTCGCTTGATTCTCTACGAGGACATGGCTTTTTTATTATACAAATGTCCCATAGCTTGTTTTTTGTTTGTTTGTTTTAATGGCCTCACCTGCAGCATTTGGAAGTTCCTGGGCGGGGGATTGAACCCTTGCCTCTGCAGCAAACCGAGTTGCTGCTGTCAGATTCTTAACCCACCACGCCACAGTGGGAACTCCCATAGGTCGGATTTTTAAGTGTATTTGTGACGTCTGAGCAGGAGGCGCCACACTGGAGTCCTTCGAAGTGGCCCCCGGGGGTGCAGAGGGCCTCCAGGCCCAGTGGCTATTTTCAGCTTGACTTGCTTCCTGCTTCCCGAGGCCCAGTGGACCACAGGGGCCCGTGTGCATTTATTTAGATGATAATATGGACTAGACAGCTGGACTCCTCATTTTCTTTGTATCGGGAAGTATGCTCCCAGTTAGTTAAATAAGCTTTCTCTGCTTCTCAGTGCCAGGAGCCACCAGGAAGTATGAGCATCTATTTATAACTTTCTCTCCTCTCTCTTTTCATTCTCTCTGCCACACCTTCCCCTGCTCAGCCCCAAACCCTTTAGACAAAAATCTAAACCTCCGCACTGAGCCTGACAGGGCAGCCGCTGTGAGAGGAAGGACACCTCTCTGGGGCAAGGCTGCTCTCTCCCTTCTCCCCCAGGCTCAGTGGCTTTTCCATTTCTCTCCTCCTTCGGCCAAAGGGTGAGCACAGGTCTTTGCTCTGCTGTCACTCACTGCAGAGGTTTGAGCATGAAGATCCCCCAGTACTTGCATAAAGGCGACTCGGATTAAAATCCTGTGTCCTGCTCAGATGGCTGACCTGGGTGATGGTCCAGAACCTGGAGGGCACAGTGGAAACTCCGCTCCGTCCTCTTGTGAAATGACTCAACCTTCCCTCCTCAGGACATTCCTTCAGTTCCTGAATTCTAAGAATAAGGAGAGAAGGAGAAGCAATTAACGAGAAAGAGAAATAGAACAGCACTCAGGTGATGAAATGTGAGACGAAAGTCTGGTTAGGTGAGGAAATTGACTTTGTCTTTAAAGTGAGTCATCCCGACAGACCTTTAAGGATCTGATGAAAGGTACCAACACTTTTCCCCAGAAAAAATGTAAAATATGCTCATAATTTGCCTATAGTCGCGTGTTTCATTGATACACACACCCCAGTGGTATATAGACCAAAGGTTAAGAATTCCTCTTTTGGAAGCACCTTAGAAGAAGCTGTTATTAAAAGTACCTCCTTAAAAAAAAAAGAAAAAAAGAGGGGGAGCTCTGGTGCCTTGGGTTAAGGGTCAGGTGCCCTGTCTTTGCGGCAGTGAGGGTTCAATCCCCGGCCTGGCCTGGGAATGTCCGTAGGCTGCAGGTGCAGCCAAAAAAAAAAAAAAGTATTCCTTAAAAGTTCTCATCACCATCACGGAGTTCCTGTCGTGGCTCAGTGGTGAACGAACCGGACTAGCATCCATGAGGACACGGGTTCAATCCCTGGCCTCGCTCAGTGGGTTAAGGATCTGGTATTGCTCTGACCTGTGGTGTAGGTCACAGACAGCTCAGATCCTGCCTTGCTGTGGCTGTGGTATAGGCTGGCAGCTGTACCTCTGATTCGACCCCTAGCCTGGGAACCTCCGTAGGCTGCTGGTGTGTCCCTAAAAGAGAAAAAGATGAAAAAAAAATTCTCATCACAAGAAAAAGACATGTGATGGATGCTAATTAAATGTATTGGGTGATCACCTCACAATATACACACGTATCAAGTCATTCTGCTGTGCACCTTAAGCTCAGGACAACGTGAAATGTCAATCACATCTCCATAAAACTCGGGGGAAGAAGTAGCTCTACAGGCGGCTGGGAAATAAACCTTAACCACAAAGGCACTTCCTCCAACACTAAAAAATACAAGGCTAACCTAGGTAAAAGAAGGGGACCCAGGACAGAGAGCGCCTCCCAGAAAAATTTTAATTCACTGAGGGCACGTCTTGCCCCAAAGAGGGCAAGTGTAGACAAATACCTACTGTTTATGCTAATTCGGTTTCCATGCTGTTGAGGTTTGTGGCAAGGTCCCTTCAAACTCCTCTGAATTACAATGGATTGATCCATCTGGAAATGATTTAAATGCATCAATAAAAGAACAGCGTCTCACAAAACACAATTTGTTTACTTTGGTAAATTTTTGTTTGGTTTCCCTTCTTCCTGCTCCTCGTTTTATGGTGGATCGATGGGCGGCCTGCCCTTCCCCTTCCCCCCTCAGTCGTATCTGACGGCCAAGAAATCAATGGAAAGCCACCGTCAGTATCTGACTGCCGAAAATATATGGGTGCCACTTGGAGAACAGAATTGATTTGAAGAATGACCTAAGCTAGGCTGCAGGATGAGTTCTCCTGTGGCTCCACGAGTTAAGGATCCTTAGCTGTGCCATGGGTTCGAACCCTGGCTGAGGAACTTCTGCATGCTGCAGGCAGCAGCCAAAAAAAAAAAAAAAAATTAAGCAGCAGGAGTGAGAAGTCTTGAGCTGCTTGTTCAGCCCGGGGGAGGGAGTGGGCCCGGCCCCCAGAACTGGGGCTCGATTTCAACAAGGCCCCTGGCTTCACCCTGGGCCTGTCACATGCCTCAGGTTGGCTTTCCAGCCAAAGTGCATCACATGATATTGAATTTAATGTGCAAATAATAAATAAGCTCACAGGACACATGTTCCCACTTAATGACTTTGAATTGACTCTTGACTCAGAAGCAAACAATCTTCTCCACGGAGGCTGAATGACCTTCGGACAAACTCGCCCATTGCTGGTCTCTGAACTGTCAACAGCATCCAGACACCCTCCTGTGCGGCACGCGGACTGTGTTAACCACGGCATGTCTCTCAAATCGGTGAAGGAAGGATCTTTCTTTTTTTTTCTCCCCTTTTTTGGCTGCCCAGAGGCATATGGAATTCCTGGGCCAGGGATCAGATCTATCTGAGCAGCAGCTGTGACCTATGCTGCAGCTGCAGGAATGCCAGGTCCTTAACCCACTGTGCAGGGCCAGGGGTTGAACCGTTGTCTCAGGGCTGCAGAGATGCCACCCATCCTGTTTCGCCATGGTGGGAGCTCCCAAGAGAGGAGATCTTAAAATGTCTCATTTCACACACACGAAATTCTAACTATGTGAGGTGATGGATGTGTTCACTAACCTTACTGTGGTACTTATTTTATTTTTTATTAATTTTTTTTGGCTTTTGACTTTTTAGGGCCGCACCCGTGGCATGTGGAAGTTCCCAGGCTCAGGGTATAATCAGAGGTGTAGTTGCTGGCCTACACCATAGCCACAGCAACATCAGATCTGAGCCGCATCTGCGACCTACACCACAGCTCACGGCAACGCTGGATCCTTAACCCACTGAGCAAGGCCAGGGATCAAACCCGGAACCTCCTGGTCCCTAGTCAGATTCGTTTCCATTGCGCCACGACAGGAACTCCGCCGTTGCACATCTTAAACTCACACAAAGTTCTGTGTCAAGTACAGCTCAATAAAGCTAGGGAAAAAAACCTTTCTGCTTTGCTGCCAACTCCAGTTTGTTTCCCTGGTTCTTTCACACTGTTTGCTGGGGGAATGTGAAAGAGTTTTCCTTATCCTTTTATGGTCTATGCTAGTGTGTATATGTTTTGGTAGCTTTATTCATTTTCTGATTATTTTTAAAAAATGTTTTCTTGGGAGTTCCTGCCGTGGCTTCAGCAGAAACGAATCCAACTAGGAACCATGAGGTTGGGGGTTTGATCCCTGGCCTCGCTCAGTGGGTTAAGGATCCAGCGTTGCCGTAGGTCACAGACGCAGCTCGGATCCTGCGTTGCTGTGGCTCTGGCATAGGCCAGTGTCTACAGCTCCGATTAGACCCCTAGCCTGGGAACCTCCACATGCCGTGGGTGTGGCCCTAAAGAGACAAAAGACAAAAAATAAAAATAATGTTTTCTTACAGAAGTAACTGCTGGGTCTGGGATTTTTTTTTTTTTTTTTTTTTTTGTTCTTTTAGAGCCACACCTGCAGCGTATGTAAGTTCCCAGGAAAGGGTCGAATTGGAGCTGTAGCTGCCAGCCTACACCACAGCTCATAGGGCAACTCTGGATCCTTAACCCACTGAGAGAGGCCAGGGATAGAACCTGATTCCTCATGGATACTAGT
Source organism: Sus scrofa (assembly GCF_054392235.1). NCBI lineage: Eukaryota > Metazoa > Chordata > Mammalia > Artiodactyla > Suidae > Sus > Sus scrofa. The sequence goes on from NC_139383.1 coordinate 9,153,719, forward strand.
TGGGTTCATTACTTTTGAGCCACAATGGGAACTCCTGGGTCTGAGATTTCATTTTGTTCTATTTAGCAAATACATTTGTCTGTATGTTCCACAGACACCACAGGAAAATGAGACTCCTGAGTCTGGGAAAAGGGGTAACTCGATTACACCCCTACCTGCCCGTGGCCCCCTGCCCTCCCCCTGCTCTTGAAAGTCCATCAGGGGCAACCAGGGGGGGCCCCCGAGGGGTGCCTGCTCATGCAGTGGTTTCTATGACAGGCAAGGAACCCAGAGCCTGGAAACCTGCATTTTCTAGCAAACAGTAAGCTCGCCTGCTCTTCTTCCCTGAAGACCTTACCCCATCCACCAAGGACGGTTGCTGCAGAGTCCTGAGAAGGAGCCTGGATAATTTTCATTTACTTCTGTGAGGACTCTGCATTCGTGGCACAGTCGGCAAATCCAGCTAGAGTCAAGAGACCCTTGGGAAAGGAATTCAAATTCTCTTTACTTTCTCGGAGAACAGGATTTTAAATCAAAGAGGCTGAAAAAATTAAACACACACAAGAAAAAGTACCTTCCTCATTAGTGTCTCCAGTTGCCTTCAGTAACGACTCAGCCATAAAAGCAGTTGCTTGAGTGCTCTTACTACTTTAAATAATAGACATTACCAGTTCGGATTCCCAGCCTTCAGACGGGACCTGCTGAGTCCCTCCACTGAGGCTGTGGACCAGGAGTGTGGGGAAGGGCAGTGTCACGGGCCGCTCTTCCCACCCCCGCACGGCCTCCAAAGAGGGAGGCCGGGGCATCCCCGCTCACGGCACTTAAGAGCCCCCCGGCCCGTGCGGGCCTGTGTCTTCACCGGGGAGTGTCTTACCCTGGTCCAGACTTGGTGTGTACTTCTTTCTTCTGCTTAAGCACCAGGTCAATCTCACTGCTTATTTGTTCCCGGCGAGGAGGGGTGGGGTCTCGTGCTGCAGGAGAAGGGTGGCTACAGACCATCTCCCACGGGCCGTGGGGCTCACTCACTGAAGCTGATCTCGCCCCATCTCTGTTCCATCCAATACCTGTGTGCGTTGTCTTTCTCGATGCGCCCACACCTGCCAACCCTGGACTTCCTGGACCTGCTACCTCTGGGGATGGGCAACCGGTGTCACATGCTTAAGTAGACTGGACTTTTCCTCCACTGTGCCTTCACCTCTTTGATCTAGATCCTTTTCTACTATTTTTACATTGTCAGATTCTTTTTTTTTTTTTTTTTTGGTCTTTTGTCCTTTTTAGGGCTGTCCCTGCAGCATATGGAAGTTCCCAGGCTAGGGGTCCAATTGGAGCCACAGCTGCTGGCCTGCACCACAGCCACAGCAACATCAGATCTGAGCCGCATCTGTGACCTACGCCACAGCTCACGGCAACACTGGATCCTTAACCCACGGAGAGAGGCCAGGGATCGAACCCACAACCACATGGTTCCTAGTCAGATTCATTTCTGCTGCATCACGACGGGAACGCCAAGATTCTTAAAAATGATAAATTGTGGGAGTTCCCGTTGTGGCGCAGTGGTTAACGAATCCGACTAGGAACCATGAGGTTGCGGGTTCGGTCCCTGCCCTTGCTCAGTGGGTTAAGGATCCGGCGATGCCGTGAGCTGTGGTGTAGGTTGCAGACGCGGCTCGGATCCCGCGTTGCTGTGGCTCTGGCGTAGGCTGGCGGCTACGGCTCCGATTAGACCCCTAGCCTGGGAACCTCCATATGCCGCGGGAGCGGCCCAAGAAATGGCAAAAAAAAAAAAAAAAAAAAAAAAAAAGATAAATTGTTCTATAATGAAAGCTCTTCTGTGGTAGCTAAAGGCTGATATAAATAATTAAAAATCAGACTATCCCCATGTAGGTCTGAATCCACAGGGAGGGACGCATACATCAGCCACTACATTTTCTTCAGCTGAGGGAGAATCGTCCAGATACCAACATCCATGGATGCATTTTCCCTTCCTTTCAAGCTCCCTTTACGGTTCCTGGCTCCCTGTTATCTAACATTATTTCGATGCTCTCATGTCACCTCCTCTTCTGAGAATCCTCTCGTTTTCCTGGCCTCCTTCCTCAGACCAAGTAAATCAGGATAAATGGGAGGTGGACACTGTGTGGTTAATTTATGTCAACTTGACCAGGTCACCCGAGCCCAAATATTCTGAGTGGGCCCCAGAATACAAGGCTCCTCACAGGTCAGGTTGCCACGTGACCTGCTCTGCTGCCCAGACCACGTGATCCAGCAGATCCAACGGTGCCTGAAGCATCACTGGCAGAAAAGGCGGCTGTCTGGAGCCTCTGGCAGATGAATCTCAGTGCAGCCCCTTAGGGTTTTCCAGCAAAGCCCTGCCATCCTCCCCAGACAGCTACTCCCCCTTCAGAAACAGCTCTTGGCCTGCTACTGGGCCTGAGGACAGACTGAAGGCTTAACCAGGGGCCAGCAAGTCACCGTGTGACCTCAGCTGCCCACTAGGACCTCGGTGTTCGCTGACCCATCAGCCACAACATTGGGGGTGCACAGTAACGCTCTGTCATCAAATGAAACCTATATGGTACATATGTGATCCAGCCCGAGCAGGTCAGGAAAATTCAAGTTACACAAGGAAGTGGCCCAAATGCCATGGTCCCCACTCCCACTAAGCTGCCTTCTCCTCGCAGACACACCTACTGCCTCAGGGGAGCTCCTATGATACACTGAAGAGGAAGGAAGGAAGGAAGCCTGGGCCTGGCTCACAGAGGGTTCTGCCTGGTATGCAGACACTGCCCCCAAGCGGTCAGAGGCAGCCCCACAGCCCCTCCCTGGACACCCTGAAGGACAAGGCCATGGAAATCCTCTCAGAGGGCGGAGCCTGGACCAGTGCACCTGGCTGCTCACTTTCCTTGCAAGCAGAAACGGCCTGACCTTGATTACCTATCAATTCTTTTAAAACATTCTTTTAATTAAAAAAAATTTTTTAGGGCTGCACGCACAGCATATGGAGGTTCCCAGGCTAGGGGTGGAACTGGAGCTGCAGGTGCCAGCCTACAGCACAGCCACAGCAACAAAGGATCCGAGCTGCATCTGCGACCTACACCACAGCTCACAGCAACGCTGGATCCCTGACCCACTGAACGAGGCCAGGGATCGAACCAGCATTCTCGTGGATACGAGTCAGATTTGGTTCCTCTGGGCCACAACTCCCTAAAAAAATTTTGTGACTGAATTACAGTGGATTTAAAATGTGTTAGTTTCAGGTAGCACAGCGATTCATTTACACATATATACACACGTACGTGTGTACACACACACATCCTCAGATTCTTGTCCATTCTTTTCCGTTAGAGGTTATCACAGGCTCCTGAGTTTAGTGCCCTATGCGGTACAATAGGCCCTGGCTGTTTGTTTTATGGAGGGTCATATATTCTAATTTATTCCTCCTCCCTCTTTCCTTTCTGGTAACCATGAGTTTGTGGGGTTTTCTGTAATTTTTTTTCTCTTTTTAGGGCCATATCCACAGCATATGCAAGTTCCCAGGATAGGGGCTGAACTGGAGCCACAGCTGCCAGCCTACACCACAGCCACAGCAACATGGGATCCAAACCGTGTATGCGACCCACACCACAGCTCACAGCAACACCAGATCTTTACCCCACTGAGCGAGGCCAGGGATGGAACCCAAACCTCACGGATGCTAGTCAGGTTTGTTATCACTGAGCCACACCGGGAACTCCAAGTTTGTTTTTTATGTGTCTGTTTTGTAAGTAAATTCATTTCTATCATTTTTTAGATTACTCACATAAATGGCATCATACACCACTTGTCTTCCTCTGTCTGCCTTCACATCAGTCAGTATGATAATCTCCATACCGTTCTCCATAGAGGCCGCATCAGTTTACACTGCCACCTCGGGTGACTAACAAAATATCAATTCCTGTCCCTCTGCTGGTCTATAGGTATTAATTCTAAAGTCAGAAATGCTCCCACCTGAAGGCACAGCAATGATTCCACTGAACTGGAAGCTGGCACGGCCACCCAGCCACTTTGGCTCTTGTGTCCTGGAATCAAGAGGAAAGAAGGGAGCTGCTGTGCTGGCTGGTGAGGCTGCCGCTGCCCAAGGGGAGAGTGGACCCCACTCCACCCTGGGGGAAAGGTCAGGGGAGCATGTCTAAGGAGATGGCTTAGGGCATCTCTTCATGGTCCCAGCCCCTGAGACCAGGGTCAACAGAAACCACAACTCACTTCAGGCGGGAATATGCACAGTATGGAGCCTCCTGAAAAACTAAACTGTCACCATGTGACCAGCAATCCCACTCCTGCGCATATATCCAGAGAAAACTAACATGAAAAGACACATGCACCTGGATGTTCACAGCAGCACTATTCACGACAGCCAAGACACGGAAGCCACCTAATGTTCACACACAGAGGGGTGGGTAAAGGTGTGACACACACATGCAGGAATATTACTCAGCCATGAAAGAGAGTGAAATAATGCCACCTGCAGCAACAGGAATACAAACGGCCCAGTCTCTTCAGGAGAGAAGGTCTGAGTCATCCCTCCAGGGAAAGAACCATAACCGCGGGCACCTGCCGAAGGCCAAGCGACCGTGGAAGGGGTCGTGGAGTAAGGTGGGTACAAACACCAGCCGTGACGTGACACACAGAGACGAGCACTCTGTCATGAATACTTCCTTATTTTGTTCAGCATGTGTGTGTATGAAGCAAATACCTTTGTTTTTCCCCTTATTCTCTTACCGTGGCATGTAAGGTTTTTACAGCACAGAATTGTTACAGGGTGTCCAGAAGAGTAAGACCACTTGAGGCGTGAAGACACACGCTCAGCCTGTAGGTCGTCTCTCTAGAGACCCTAACACGCTGGGCGTCGGTCTGTTTCCTCACAGCTCTTCGGGTGACTGGGACATGATTCCAGGATTGATAAGGAATTAGAATTATTAATTCATGTCAGGAGAAATAAGTATTGGGGAAAAACTCACTACCTGGACTCTCTTCAGCAGCTGGCAACAAGAAACAACCATTCCCTCCTCCCCCCAAAAATCACACAAAAACACCAACAAGTGTCTTGAAAAAGTGCTTGAGAATTTACTGTACAGTTTTTTTAACAATTTATTTATATATGTTGGCTTCTACATGCTCTTACATTTGTGTAAAACATTTATACATATTCTTTACAATTTGTACATATATTAAATGGCTGTATCATAAACACTGCTCTATGAGTTTTTATAAAAGAAAAATCAAGTGGGGAAAATTACTTATAAAACAGGAACAAAAACCCGTGATACTGAAGAACAAGACGTTCTCATTTGCTTTCCACTTCTACTTAGTTTTTGGTGTCACTTTTTTTGTGCTGGCCCAAAATTGCCATTTTCTAGAATATAACCAATCGGTCAGAAAAGTGAAAGCGCGGGGGGGGGGGGGGGGGGGGACGGGACGATGCAGTAAGGCCGCTGTGGAGGACGGGGCGTCCGCGGGAGGCGCGTGTCTGCGAGGTTTGCTTTGTGCCCCTCGGCGACGTCCTAGCGGTGGGGACGAGGGTCTGCCGCGTGGGACACAGTCGGGCGCCGACTCTGCGCTCCTTCTCCGACGCCAGGCTGGGGGCTGCTGCGCGCAGGGCAGGCCGGCGGCCTCCGCATCGGCCCCTCGACGCGCCCCCTGCTGGGGACGGGCGGCTCCTCCAACCCGCGCCTTGCTCTTCGGGCAAAGGCCGGCTCCTCGACAGTCACGCAAATCGCCAACGGTGCTTTCCCCGCACTCCTCACCGCGACTCGGCCCCAGCGCCGAGATGAAAGCGAGTGGGGGGCAGTGGCCCCGAGGAGCAGGCTTCCAGCACGCAGGTCACAGGCCGCTCCTGCCCTGGGAGCAGGGGCTCCCTGCGGGGAGTCTTCCAGCGCCCAGCACGCCCTGCCCGGGCGCAGGCTGAGGCCCTTCAGAAACTCTGCGGGGTGGGAGGCGGGCAGCGGGCCGGGGAGCTGATCCTGGGCTCCTGCCCAGCCAGGTCCTCTGAAGGGACATGGGCGGCCCACCCACTGGGACTTGGGGTGCCGGGCCGGGCCCCAAGAGCCCCTCTGCTTCCTCCCTCCTGAGTCATAAATATGTCAGTGAAAGGCATGTGGGTTTTCCTAAATAGACAGGAATCCCAAAGGGCTAGAAAGAGTTATAAAAATATACAAACATATATTTTTTATTCTGCATATTTCATATTTTTAAGAAAGCAATTAGTAATCTGACATTGGGTAAGGACTAGAAGATCATGGGTGATTCATAAATTAAAATTTTATGTAAAATATCAGTGAGGGAAATCCCTAATTTTCCCTTCAAAATTCTGCTGACTTTAAGTACTTTCCAAAAATAGACAACTTCCACCGGCTTAGGCGATGGATGTGGAAGGAACAAAAGAAGAATATCCCTAAATAACTGATGCATTTAGGCTGGTTTACAAAGTAAATGCCATTTTTTCAACTGTTTCTTTTTGGTTTTCTTTTCTGTTTTTTGGATGAGGGAAAAAAAAATTACATTGCATTGCCCCAAGTCAGGAAGAAGCACTTCGGCAGCGTGTCTTGACGTGCTGTCCGCGCCTACATCACCGGGAAGCGGCCGAGGGCCTGCCTCAGCTTTTCCGCGATCTGGGGAGAAACACAACTGTGTCACTCCAGCTGTGACGTCAGTGACTCTCCTATTTCCATCTCTTATGAGTTAAACATTAGCAAAATTCCAATATTTTAACTGGTCTGGGCCCCCAGACCCTTCCAGCACCAGGCAGTGCAGAGACCCCCTCAACCCCGGGGGCGGGCTGCTGGCGGGGGCTCCTGGGTGGCAGGAAGGCCACTCCTTCCCGTGGCAGGCGACGAACCTGGCCTCTCCCGGAGCAGCATCTGCAGCCCCTCCGCCTGCCCTCAGGGAGCTGGGGGACCGGGTCTCTGCGCTGGGCCCACTCCGCAGCCTTCCCGGGCATCTGTGCAGTCCTGAGCCTCGGGGGACCAGCAGCCCCCGACCAGGCTCCGCCGCTGCCCCACAGCATGGAGACAGGTCGCACCCTCACCTTGTCCCTGAGACCAGCTGTTTCCAGCCACAACCGACAATGTGCACGGAGCAGGTCAGCGCGGCTCCCTGCTGAGGACGGGCGGTGAGCACCCAGAGACGACACAGGCGAGGGCCTACAACTGGGGCTTGCCCACCACTGTCCCTGAACACACAGGAGATGATACCACGGAAAGAGCGGGAAACTGCGGAAGCCGCTCGGCAGCCAGCACGTGGTCGATGGTAAAGCCACCGAACCCGTCTTGGGGTCCACGTTCCCATTTACACGCTACACACTCTGGCAAACGACAAACCGCTCTGCGGAGGCCACGTGTTTCCACTTTCATTACCGGTTCCCGCATGAAACTAAGGTCTCCCTCTCCCTCTCCTTTTAGTTCTCTTTCTGCAGTTCCTTTGGTTCAACTGCAAAGACCCCACTCTCCAACAAAGCCGGCCTGTGCCGCCTGAGCGGTGCCAGGCTCCTTCCCCAGCTGGGAGCCTGTGGGCGGCAGGGTGACCTAACCTCATTCACAGTGTTCCTGAGCGCGGGGCGGGGGGATGGGACCACACAATAAGGGCTTCTTGGGGCCCCACATCCAGCATCTAATACCCTTTCTTGTTAAAAAAAACAAACAAACCCAAACATACCCTTTTTTAACCCAGTGTTGTTCAAAAGGAGAAGGCAGAGGTGATGAAAAGAGATTAGGAACCCCCCCTGCTGACTATTTAGCCTCCTTTGCTTTATTACTTGACTTCCCAGAGTCAAAGCAAGAGAGCAGGGATCCTGCTCCCCCCCCCCCCACCCCATGTAGGCAGAGGCCTGGCGGCCGCTTGGCAACTCACCGTCTCGTAGAACTGCACCTGCTGCTCCAGGTACAGGCGGATGACACTGTTGTAGTCATAGATCCGGTTACTGTGGAAGTGATTCATCTCGGCTACAACCAAAGCAAGAGAGCGATCAGCTCCCACCACCCCGTGGGACCACCCTGTGTCTCTGCCCTGTTCTGACGGATCATCAACTGGGTTTAATCAGGTTGGCCTGTGCCAGTTCCAGAAAAAATGTTTTAAAGAGGCTAGATGAACAATGGGAATAGCTAATGGCAAACGACTTTCCAGGAGATGGGTGATTAGTGCTGATTTGCATGTGAAATCCTCTAAAGCCCAACACAGATCCTCACCCAAAGAGCGACCACCATTTGAGCAGGAAACCAGCTCGGTCCTGCCGTCTACACAGGACTGCAGTGCAGAAGGTGCAGAGTCTGTTTACAGGGACCTATTGAGGCTCCCGCTGGGCCCTGCCACATCCCGTTGCCCAGAGGCCGTCCAGGTGGCTTTATCAGGTGCCTCTGAAAGGCTGGGCAGAGGAGGGAGCCACACAGGAGGCCCTCTTCCTTCGGAGTGGAGCTTCATGCCGCTGAGAAGCAGGGCTGCTGGAACTCAGCCTCTCACCAGGCAGGAGTCGGAGGCCCCCCTCATCTTTGCAGAATACATGGATTCAGCAGATGAGGCCCTTCTCAAAATCCGCCTCTCAGCAGGCGCCCCCCCCCCCCACCAGTTGCCACTGGAGACCCCGGAGAGGCCCCATCAGTGCTCCACCCGCTTTCCCCTTATTCTCTGCGCCTACAAAGCCAACGGCTGGCATAAATTCCTACAAAAAGCTCATTGTTTGGAGTTTTACGTTGTTATCTGAAGTTGTACAAAGCTTCTCATTTATCTGTTTGGATGACCTCAAACATAAGTTCAAAACCAACTTCCCCATTTAAAACCCTTCAAAGCCCAAAGCTTCAATCAGGCGTCCCGGTCCGCCCGAGTGGCCCCAGTTCTGGCAAAATCTTTCACCTTCTTCTCTTCTCCCACTACTTCCCTGGTCCTGACGGCTGTCCCTTGGAAAAGCCCCCACACAGCACCTCATCTTCTCTGGGCCCTCAAAAGCTCAGATGGCAGGAGCCCGGTCTCTGGTTGAGGGGGCTGATGTCAACCCCCAGTTTGCATCCCCGCCGCCCCCGCAAACCTTCTCCCTTGAGCACCTTTTAATTGTCTTTTTTTTTTTTTTTTTTTTTTTTGTCTTTTGTCTTTTTGTTGTTGTTGCTATTTCTTGGGCCGCTCCCGAGGCATATGGAGGTTCCCAGGCTAGGGGTTGAATCAGAGCTGTAGCCACCGGCCTACGCCAGAGCCACAGCAACGCGGGATCCGAGCCACGTCTGCAACCTACACCACAGCTCACAGCATCGCCGGATCCTTAACCCACTGAGCAAGGGCAGGGACCGAACCCGCAAACTCATGGTTCCTAGTCGGATTCGTTAACCACTGCGCCACGATGGGAACTCCTTAATTGTCTTCTTAATGCCCACAGTAACTCTAGACTCTTGGCTTTCAAGGCCCCCCACAATGACCAGAATCCCACCCCCACCCCCAACAACCTGCAAGTGTGTTTATTCCCGAAGGCCAATCATCCAATCTGGTGCCGTTGTCTGTGTGCATGTTTTGTGCCCTCTAGAAACAGCCGACCCCTCCTCCTCTGCCATGTATGTTGTAGCCACAGGACAACTCCGTTCATTGTCCCTGTCTGCCGAAAAACACTAAAATAAACTGTCTTCTTTTTACTAACAGTCAAACTATGCCCAAAATGCTCTGTCCAAACTCCCTTCATATTCTATGACATCGGGGCCTGGAGGTTACGTGCTGCTCAAAGCTGAACTCTGGATCTAACACAGTGTTAGGATGGGGCTGCTGCTGAAGGTCATAAAAGGAATCTCCAAGTTCTCTGAGGTTTAATCGAGGTACAGGTTTTTGTTTTTGTTTTTTTAGGGCCAAACCCCTGGCATAGGGAAGTTCCCAGGCTAGGGGTTGAATTGGAGATAGAGCCACTGGCCTACCCCACAGCCACAGCAACTTGGGATCCAAGCCATGTCTGCGACCTACCTCACAGCTCATGGCAACACCGGATCGTTAACCCACCGAGCAAGGCCAGGGATCAAACCTGCGTCCTCATGGAAACTAGTCAGATTCGTCTCCGCTGAGCCACAACGGGAACTCCCAGGGTCAAGTGTAATCAAGCTGTCATTCATGGTTATGTCAGGTAAATGTGTGAAAAAGTAAATAAATACTAAAGCTTTTCATTAACACTGAGATCCTGCAAACAAGAGGCTTATGAAGATATTTTAAATCAGTTCTAATTAGTTTCACTGCTGTTCACATTTGAATTTCTCTCCAACAAGGAAAACAGAAAACTTGCTAGGGAAAAAAATCTCCACTAGCTGCGCATGGACCTCTTGTCTTACCTTGCAATGCATAAGACATCGTGCCAACGCGTTTCACCATGTTCTGTTTGTCCTGTGGGGTGATCTTACTAGTTGCAACCAGCTTATCACTTTCTTTCACTTTTTCTATTGCTCCCTGTGAAATATAAAATTAGTGGCATTAATAAAACCTATCTAAAAAAATTAGTCATTAGTTTAAAATATAACAAAGCTACCATATTCTATAATTGACTTGTTACTAAATAGGAAAATGTCCCCACAAAATAAAAACAGAAGGAAAGCATGTAACTTCCTCTAAGTCACTCGGGAACAAAAAGGCTGCTATTCTCTCAAACTATAACTAAGGTAAAATCTCTAATTTTATGCCAAAACAAAGCAGAAAACTAACTAGCACTCTAATTCTGTAATATTTACAAGCCATTGCCATGATAAGAGCAGCACATAAGAGAACAGGCACTAGGTTTAGGATGTCATTTTTTTTTTTTTTTTTTTTTTCTTTTCAGTTGCATTCACAGCATATGGAAGTTCCCTGGCCAGGGACTGAATCCAACCTGCATTTTCAACCTAAACCACAGCTGTGGCAATACCAGATCCTTAACCCACTGTGCCAGCCTGGGGATTGAGTCACCAATGCCACAGAGACTGTGCCCCAGTGGGAACTCCCTGGGACATCATCAGAGACAGTCTAGCACACGTGCACAGGCACTGTGTCTATCACAGAGTATTTCATAGGCTGGTGCTTAAGTGCACTGACCCTAAGCTTTACTGTGACTTTGGTAAGAAGCCTGAATTAATCTAAAATCAACGCTTAGATGGAAACAGCTGTGAAAGTTGCCGACACGTCCACGGCCGCAGCATGACAAGGTGCAGCCACCGAAGCGGCCTGGATAGAAGACCTCGACGCTCACGCCCAAGTCAGGCTGCCTGCCAGAGCTCCAACCGCAGGCCCGAGCTCACTGTTCTGAGTCTTTCAATAACTGAGATTTTAACGATTTTATCCACCTGGTTTTCCTGGGATATAACTGACAAACACCGCTCTATGACTTCAAGGTGCACAGCAGAGCGAATGTGACATGTATTTGCATGTGTATCACAGAGCAGAGTGACTACTACGGCAAAAGCATGTTCACATCTATCCCCTGAGACTCACAGGCGTTTTTCTCTCATGATGAGAATTTTTAAGACCTACTCTCCCAGCAATTCCAATTCTCAGCAAGAAAGCAAAATCACTGTCTTGAAGAGACAGCTGCCCTCCCATGGCCACTGCAGCACGAGTCACAACAGCCAGGCCAGGGAAACACGTGCGTGTCCACGCTGTGCCAGTGCGTAAAGAAGAGTCCTGAGTTTTATGCCAAGTTCTCTGAAGCCGCACAAAGCTTATTTCCCTCTGCTCCCCCTGCACCACGCCTCCACCGTAAAGCTGGATGCTAGACTGCCCCCATGCCAGGGTTATGAGGGTGGGAGACCAGCTTTGTAGGGATTCTCTCAATAAATCCAAGTATGTCACACCATCCTAGAGTACAACAGCCGATAAAATGCCCACGGGTCTGAGGCCATACAGATTTTGAAAGGAGAGAAAAATAAACCAGAGTCAAAATCTGAGGACACCTCAAACCAATCTTTTATTTAGTTTAAAAAAAACCCCTTGTGGGAGTTCCCGTCGTGGCGCAGTGGTTAACGAATCCGACTAGGAACCATGAGGTTTCGGGTTCGGTCCCTGCCCTTGCTCAGTGGGTTGACGATCTGGCGTTGCCGTGCGCTGTGGTGTAGGTTGCAGACGCGGCTCGGATCCCACGTTGCTGTGGCTCTGGCGTAGGCCGGTGGCTACAGCTCCGGTTCAACCCCTAGCCTGGGAACCTCCATATGCCGTGGCAGCGGCCCAGGAAATAGCAACAACAACAACAAAAGACAAAAAAGACAAAAATAAAAAAATTAAAAAAAAACCCCTTGTGATGAGAACTATAGTTCCCTTTTTATGAATAGAAACATAGAAAATCAGTATTGACCATTTAAATTTTTTTTTTTGTCTTTTCTAGGGCCGAGCTCTAGGAAGTTCCCAGGCTAGGGGTCTAATCAGAGCTGTAGCCGCCAGCCTACACCACAGCCACAGCAACGCGGGATCCGAGCCCTGTCTGTGACCCACACCACAGCTCACGGCAACGCCGGATCCTTAACGGTTAACCCCTGAGCAAGGCCAGGGATCGAACCCGCAACCTCATGATTTGTAGTTGGATTCGTTAACCACTGAGCCGTGACGGGAACTCCAACCGTTTTAATTTAAATTAGGAAACCCTTCTCTGGCTCAGAGACAGAACATCTTATTTCATCTGGACAGGAAGGCACCTTTGAGAAGCTTCCAGGCAGCGGCAGAGTCTCGCTCATAGATGGGGAAGGATCACGCCTGACCCCGCCTTGAAGACCAAACACCACGCCTGGGCGCCTCCATAAAGGACGAGCTCTCATACATTCAGCTCCCTCGGAATCATCCTTTTTTTTTTTGTCTTTTTTTGCTATTTCTTTGGGCCGCTCCCGAGGCATATGGAGGTTCCCAGGCCAGGGGGTGAATTGGAGCCGTAGCCACCGGCCTACGCCAGAGCCACAGCAACTCGGGATCCGAGCCGCGTCTGCAACCTACACCACAGCTCACGGCAACGCCGGATCGTTAACCCACTGAGCAAGGGCAGGGACCGAACCCGCAACCTCATGGTTCCTAGTCGGATTCGTTAACCACTGCGCCACGACGGGAACTCCGGAATCATCTTTTTATAGAACAAAAGACACTCCGACACACCCCATGTCGCTCAGCGCTTTAGGGGACGTCACTATTACAGCACTTGCAGCAGTGCCGGCTGCTCTCAGAAAGCTGCTCCTGACGGGGGGGGGCGGGGGGGGGGCTGCAAGGGGAGAGGGGCACATCCAGGCGGCCGTGCACCCGGCCCCGATGCACCCGGGACGTCATCCGTGAACTTGAGGGATCTCGTTACCTTGTGAGTGCCGATGATGTCAGGGAAGCAGCCGAGGAACCCTTTATACTCATGGTTACATTCCATCAGGAAGTGGAGGTCTTTCTTGGGCTGTAAGAAGACGCAGACTGGTTATTCCTGACGGAGGAATTGGGGCAAACAAGGACCCCTGCTCTGTCTGAGGACTGTACCAGCCAAATCCACCAGGCACTACGTTACACAACAGAGTGTCAAGCACTCAGCCTCGTTTCCCTATAAAATCATCCCCAAGACTTCTGTATTCTCATCATCAGTTGTGAAGAAAACAGTAAAATAATTTTTAGGTTGGTTGGTAAAATCAGATATTTTTGAGGTGGCCCAAAATACCACACTGTGAGGAAAAAAATTAGTTCATACAGTATGTTAACATATAAGCAACTAACGTGTTACAGTTTAATGTCTAAATTTCAGCAAGAATAAACATTAAAAATCTGATAATCACAAGCGGCAACTTTAAAATTTTTCCGGATTATCTTTTTTGGATTATCATTTTTAACAGTTACGGTATGTATGCAATTTTCAACACTTATCTTTTTTTTTAACAAGTATCGGGACGGTAGTTTATGGCCACTTGAACGTACACGCACACAAACATGTACTTCAAGAAGTCATCTGAAAAAGGTTTTTAAATTTAGGAATTTGAGACAGCTTAGATGTTATTCCCCTTCAGAAAACTTCATTTGTTATCTATAAACGTGACTGAAATTCGGCTTCTAAGGACTCCAGTAAAATCCACGTGGCTGTAACAAAACCGGCTCTGTGCTGGGAACAGGACCAGCTGCTCTCCCTTTGTCAGCTGTCGGGTCCTGAGGTCCTTGCAAGGTCGGGGCTACCACGGCCATTTACCAGGAAACCAAGGCTCACGGAGGATACGTGAGGGTCCAAACGGGGCGTGAGCGAAGCCTTTTCCTGTGCGTTCTAGCCCCATGGTGGCTAAAAATGGACCCAAACCTTCGATACTGGAAGGTACTTGCATTCCTTTGATGACTTTTTTATCCATCACTTTAACTTAGCCTAAGAAATACTATTATCAGATGTAATTAACAAAGATACACAGGGATAGAAGACAATAGCCATTTGAAAAGTCTGTCTTACAACAGGTTTTATTTTATTTATTTTTGCTTTTTAGGGCCTCATAGGTGACATATGGGGGTTCCCAAGCTAGGGGTCCAATCGGAGCTGCAGCTGCCAGCCTACGCCACAACAACTCGGGATCTGAGCCCCACCTGCGAGCTACGCCACAGCTCACAGCAGCGCCAGAGCCGTAACCCACTGAGCAAGGTCAGGGATAGAACCTGTGTCCTCATGGATACTAGTTGGGTTCGCTACTGCTGAGCCACGGCAGGAACTCCTACAACAGGTTTTAAATTAAGTATATGGATTGGGTAGCATGAAAATCTTTTTAAAAAAAGTTTTATTGAAGTACATTTAATTTACAAGCCTGTTATAATTTCTTCGGTACAGCAAAGTGGCCCAGTCATGCATACACACACATATCCATTCTCCCTCAGATTCTTTTCCCACTAGATGATCACAGAAAAACTGGCCAAGTTCTCTGTGCTGTGCAGCAGGTCCCCGTTGGCCAATCTTTCCATGTACCTCAGTGTGCATGTGCCAGTCCCCAACCCCAGCCCATCCCGCCCACCCTGGGTAGCACAAAATCTTCGTCGGAATTGTATGGTTATATGAATACCTGTTCTGCCACTAGGCTGGCAATTTCTTCGTAGGTCTTTCCTGCTTCTGTTATTGCATCATTGAGATCTGTTTCACCTGAAAATCATCAGAGGCATGTGAGTGGTTGTAATTTATGTTTCTTCTTCATTTATTTAAAAATTTTATTATAGAAAACTTTAAACTTATAAAAACTACAGAACAGTAGTGAGTCCTCGGCTACCCATCATCTGACGTCGCAGTTAACATCCCATCTCTTAGCTGACCCCCAACTCTCCCTTCACTGGTCATATAACATTTTGTCCATGCATTTCACCTCAAAGACAAAGGTTCTTCAGATAAAAAGGACAATACCAATCTCACACCTAAGACAAGACAGCTGGTCCTGATCGAAGCTGTCCAGCTAGTGTGCAGCTGCCTCGTGTCTCCAAACAAGCTGGCTGCTTGAATCAGGATACAAAGAGGGCCCACGGGGCACAGAGCTGACGTGTTCCCCGTATCTGAGGGTCCTTTCCCCCCATCCTTCTTTTTTTCCCTGCACTCTTCTTTCTGGGAGGTGCTGAGGAAACCGGGTCATTTGTCTTGGTACGGCGTCTGTTGTGCCGCCCGAGTCTCTGGGGTGATGACGGCCCTCTGTCCCCTGTGTCATCTGGATCTCTTATTATAACAGGTTTGCAAAATGGTGCTATTCCACTTCTATCACTGCTTCATTAGCTAAAATACTTCTATACAGAGAAACTTCCTTTATCAACGTTTGGGTTACCCTGAGGTATCGGAACAGGAAGAGCAGGTTAAATACTTCTTTCTCTTTACAGTTTGCAGAATAACAAGTTGATCCTCTTCCAGTCTCCAAAGGTAACTGAGGTTCACTTTTTTTTAGAAAAGTGTCCTTGCAAGTCTGGATTTAAACATATTTGATATGCTTCAACCCACTATAATTTCTGTTTCCATTAGTGCTTCAATCTTCTCTGCATCGGACGGTGGAAGGCTCTTCAGATTGGCATCTGAGTTCTTTTGCTAGGAACTCTGGTTCATTTCAGGAGGACATAAAGTTTAGAAATAGCCATGTGAGTGGTGCTGGGGGTGCTTCTTGCTATTGGACTAGAAAATTGTTTCTAGGCCTCTTCAGTGAACAGTGCAAGGCAAATTGTCTTTTTTAAAAAAAGAGGAAAATACAATAAACTCATTGATGTTTTGGAAAAACATTTAGGATTTTAGTGTTTTTCTTAATATATTTAAAGAATAAAAAAAATTTTTTTTGGCCCCACCCATGGCATGCAGAAGTTCCTGGGCCAGGGAGCAAATCAAGCAGTGGGCTAAGCCACAGGAGTGACAGCAACAGGGAAGTCCTAAGACTTCTGATTTTTATGTTTATCTCTCTCATTTAAAAAAAATCTTAGTTCCTAATAACAGTAATAAAGTTATCTATTTGCTTTGCCCTACGATATGTAAAATAGTTTTAGAAGTTTTAGAATAACAACACCAAGATTACATTGCTAACTACGTGGTTATAGAAAACAAAATTTTAAGTTTTTCTGACCGTAAGACATCTGCTCCTCAGCCTAGATAGTCAGAATACAATTTTTAAAGGTGATCTGAAGTAACCCCTCTCTGTGCAGTCATCTTGGTGTACCACGTCATTTGTTCTGTTTTGCTTTCGCTTTTTAGGAATATTTTACACTGTGATTTAAATTTGCTTTCTAATAATTACGTAAAACAGTCACATGGTTCTAAAGTCAAATCTACGAAACAAAACAATCACAAGTCTAGTTTCTATACCCATTCTTATCCTCTTCCAGAGATAAACATTTACATATTTTACTCGATTACACTTCCACAATAATCTCTAGGAAATGCCTCTCGGACGTGTGCAGAGGCCATGCTAATAACCTCGGCATTGTTCCACGGACCGAGGGAGCATGGCAAGTCATACTTGACACAATCCGAAGCGTCCTCGGCCATGGAGAGCCTCTGCGGTACTGAGAGATGGAAGAGCACAGTCTGAGCAAGGAAGGCGGGTCAGACCCGCCTCAGCGCGCTGACCTTCATCCTCCTCGCAAGGGGAGAAGCTAGCTGATCTTTAAAAACAAGATCTTTAGCAAGTGGAATTTAGTTAGGTTGTGTTAAGTATTCAACACAAAACGAGTCATTTTAACCCTTGAGAAAGTGCTATTTGATAATGTACTGACCAATAACTACTGTAAGTGCAGAAAAGATTAAGGAAGCGTTAGGTGGCAAACAGTGCTTCTCTGAGCTGTGGTTCTGCGGGGATGAAACGGGCAGGCACTTTGGAGACAGGTCACTTCTGTCACCTTCCACCCAGGAGGCCCAGGACACTGCAGGGAACTCATCCCACTGCTGCCACATCATGCTCCATCCCTCCTCTCTCTGCCTCGTCAGCTCCCCTTCCTCTGCGCTGCTTCAGGCTGAAGTTACACAGACTATGAAACTCTGGAGAGAACCTGACCATTCTGAAGGCACATGAATTCTACTGAAACGTAAAGAGTGGGTAATAGACCAGAAGATTTATTTACATTATAAAGTCATCAAAGAACTGCTTTAGGATTCATTTCCCAGATTATCAATGGTCTTCTCTTTTTTCCTTTTCCAAGACATCTGGTTCAGTTACCTGTGCCCTCTACTAATAATACCCCATTTAGTGAATAGCGAGTGATAGCTGTGTCTCTTCCAGCGTCAATCAGGAGAACAAGTGAACCGCTATTTTAAAATTCTGTGATTTAGCTCCGAATGGTTTCTAAATTTTACAGGTGACTTCAGGTGATGAGAGACTTCAAGTCTGGGTGCGTGTATTACAATCTAGCAATAGACTCTGAAATTACTGGAAAGGTCACTGTTAGGTTTAAAAACCTCGTCCTGGGGAGCTTCTATTTCTAGTTAAGACGAAGGTGATTGCAAGAGACTGTTTCTCTCACCATAATAATACCAAATAAACTAAAAGGTCATACTTGTCCTCCATGTCACGAGACACAGTAGGAAAGAAGAAATTAAAGCAAATGACGTTCAGAAAGGGGTGAGGCCTGCACCCTGGCACGCTGCTGAGCGGGAGGCCCTGGCTGGGTGGCCAGGGAGCCTTGCACAGACAGAGAAACTTTGCTGTGACAAGGAGGCACCCACGAAGCTTGGAGGAGGCTGGATGAAGAGCTGGTTCCCCTTGTGGACTATGGTGACAGTGGGAAGTGAGAGTGAGACTTAAGGACAGAGACATCAGGGGAAGTTTAGGGAAGGTCTGGATTCAGCTGAGTTCTGACACGTAAGGACTCGACTGGAACCAACTAGATGTTTTCCCAGCATCTCCAGACCCCACTGCCGCATCCTGTCAAGACAGCACAGAACCACAGAGATGAAAGGACTCCTGGAGACTGACCAGTACCTGAGCAGTGGGTACGGGTCTAGCCTTGGGGAGGCTCCTCCAGCAGCCACTGTGGAACCTCGCCAAGATGCTTATCTGTCTCTTTTTTTTTTAACTGAAGTACAGCTGGTTTACAATGCTGTGTTAGTTTCAGATGCTAAATGGATCAGCAAGGTGATTCAGTTATATAAATATAAAATGACACACACTCTTTTTCGGACTCCTTACCACTAGAGGTTATTATGAGATACTGAATATATTGAGTGTAGCTGCCTATGCTGTACCGTAGGTCCTTGCTGGTTTCCAGTTTACATGTAGTCGCATGTATCTGTTAATCCCAAACTCCTAATTTATCCCTCCCGCTTTTCCCCTCTGGTAACCACAACTTTGCTCTCTCTGTCTGTGCGTCTGTTTTGTGAATAAGTTCATTTGTGTCATTTTTTAAGATTCCACATATAAGTGATATCATATGATACTTGCCTTTCTCTGACTTCCTTCACTTAGTATGATAATCTCTAGGTCCATCAATGTTGCTGCAGATTTCATTCTTTTTTACAGATGAGTAGTACTCCGCTGCATATTATGTATACACACATACACCACATCTTCTTTATCCACTCATTCATTCTTTTTTTTTCTTTTTTCTTTTTAGGGCTGCACCCAAAGCATACGCAAGTTCCCAGGCTAGGGGTTGAACTGGAGCTGTAGCTGCTGGCCTTCACCACAGCCATAGCAACGCCAGATCTGAGCCGTGTCCGTGACCTACACTGCACCTTACAGCAACATCAGATCCTTTAACCCATGAGAGAAGCCAGGGATTGAACCCGAATCCTCATGGATACTAGTTGGGTTCTTAACCTGCTGAGCCATGACTGCAACTCTCTGTCTATTGATTTGTGATGGATACTTGGGTTGCTTCTGTCTCTTGGCTATTGTAAATAGGCTGCTATGACACTGGAGGCCTGTATCTTTTCGAATTAAGAGTTTTTGTCTTTTCCACATATAAGCCCCAGGAGTGGGATTGCTGGGTTATATGGCAATTCCAGTTTTAGTTTTTTAAGAAGCCTCCATACTGTTCTCCATCGTGGCTGTGCCAATTTACATTTGTGCTAATTTACATTTGCACCAACAGGGTGGGAAGCTTCGCTTTTCCTCACACCCTCTCCAGCATTTATTATTTGTAGACTTTTTTTTTTTTTTTTTTTTTTTTTTGCTTTTTAAGGCCGTCACTGTGGCACAGGAAGTTCCCAAACTCGGGGTCAAATCGGAACTGCAGGTGCTGGCCTCCACCACAGCCACAGCAATGCCAGATCCAAGCCACATCTGTGACCTACACCACAGCTCACAGAAACGCCGGATTCTTTAATCCACTGAGTGAGGCCAGGGATTGACCCTGGGTCTTCACGGATGCTAGTTGGGTTCGTAACCTGTTAATCCGCAACAGGAACTCCTATTATTTGTAGATTTTTTGATGCTGGCCATACTGACTGGTGAGGGATACCTCACTGCTCATTTTGATTGGCATTTCTCCAACTAGTGATGTTGAGCATCTTTTCACGTGCCTGGTAGCCACCAGATGCTCGTCTCAAAAACGAGGAGGTCAGGCTAACGAGTCCTCAAAGCTCCCACCCAGATGACAGACGTAATTCAGCCAGGTCAACAGGAAAGACTCACATACGGGAGCCCCAGCTCTTACATTCTGGTAAGGGGCTAATTTCTTATTCCTGAAAATACTCAGACACTGACCTCCAAAGATGTACCCTCCCTGGGCATCACGACGTATCACAAAGTACCAAGTCTGTCATTTCTGTAAGTGATAGGATGCTCTCAAAGTCAAGAGGTGCCTCTCACCTCGCCCATACTTTTTCCTTCCTATCTGCTCCACAGGCCAAATGAGAAAAACAAACCAAAATATAAAGGAAAAAGCTAACTTGTTCTAAGAAACGTTGTCAATGCAAATGCACAAGGAACTCAAAATACCACAACGAAGGAGGACAACACGGGAGGAGCTGACAGCGGTGACGAGGTATGGGGAGATGGGAGGCAAAGCAAACTTGTTACTCGGTCAACAATTTTTTCTCCAAGTGACCTTGATAAGGTCTGGCTTTTGACAGTCAGTCTTGACTTCAGAGTTTGGCAGAGAGATGAAAGCAGGGCACAGAGTCACTTACCATCACCGTCTGTTTTACCAAAACACAAGAGCTGTATCTGAGCACAAGAAAGGCGAAGAAGCCGGCAAGAAGATACAAATTACAACAACCCACTTATCTTTTCAAAAGTAATAAGGTGAGGTTGCAAAAGTCCTTGGAGCAGTGTAGCCAATTTACACGCCAGTCACTGACTAGGGTGCTTAAGTACAGTCACGGTTTGCAAGAGCCTAAAGAGGCTGGTCTGTTTGCATAAGACATTCAAGGCCCAAAGGATAGAGAAAGCTGTACCTTGATAGCCACTAGAACTGAAGACTGTTGCTAAACTCTGCAAGGCCTTGCCTATCTTCTGATATTCCTTGGGTAATGCTGCAAGAGAAGGAGGAATAAATCATTAACTAGGCCTCAGAGCAAAATGAGATGGATCCAACTATTTTCCAAAAACGATTACGTTCATAATAAAATTTTGAAATGACTCAAGAAGTCTATATTCTTTAATAAAATATTGACATAAAATAATTGTCTTTAAAAATTAATGACTGTTTCTTCAATTAACTTTTTTTTCAAATTTTTTGGGGGTCTTTTTAGGGCTGCGCCTGTGGCATATGGAGGTTCCCAGGCTAGGGGTCAAATCGGGGCTGCAGCTGCCGGCCTACACCACAGCCACAGCAATGCCAGTTCTGAGCCGCATCTGCAACCTTCACCACAGCTCACGGGAAGTGGGGATCCTTAACTCACTGAGGAAGGCCAGGGATCAAACCTGCATCCTCGTGGATGCTCGTCAGATTTGTTTCTGCTGAGCCATGGTGAGAACTCCCAGTTTTAATTAATCTACTGTCCCATTACTGGTGGGTGCTATTATCCTCAACACCACATTCTCATTTACTGAATGAAATCCAAGTGGACCAGAAGATGACGTCCAGCTTTGAGCCCCATCCCCACCTGCACCAGATGCCGAGGCCCCAGCTCTGTGTCGTGGGCTAGGAGAATAAGGGTCATGTGAGTAAACCGACTTGCCCAGGGTCATGTGGCGAATAAATGGTGGTGGATTTGCACTTGTGATTCCTAAATACACTGCTTTTCTCACTCAGTTATATATGTAACAAATGACCATTTGCAAAACCAAACCAAACCAAAAGCCACAGGGTGTGGAGAAAAATAAGGCAATGGGACGCCACAGGACCGGGGAGGAGGGATTTAGTTTTCTCATCTGTATAATAATACAATTAATGAAACCACCACTAAGACTCCTTCTGATGCTAAAATTCTAGGCTTGAGGGTCCCTCTGGAGGACTTAACCTAGGGAAGAGTCTGTATTTCAGGACACGTCTTCTGCATTTGTACACAGTCCCCTTAGACATGTCTGCTGTCTCTCAAAAGAAACCATTATTTGCATTTGAAGACAGTGCAGTTTAAAAAAAAAAAAAAACAAAAAAACAAAAAAAAACCAGGAAAACGATTCCAATGTTTAAAAAAAAAAAATCTAGGCCAGAGAAATCTGACATATGGTCCAAAAGCTGCAGTAATCAGGAAACACACATTCAAACTCTATTAGCTTAGTTAATTTAAATAAACCATTTACCCTTTTGTGACTCGGTTTTTGCCTCTATATTGGGGATTAAAAACACTCGCCCTGGGCTTCACCATGTGGAGTGTGTGCTGGATTCCTTATTTCACAGATTAGGAATTTTTAAAAACTCTTTTGTTGAGAGAATAGAAATTATGCCTGAATCAAACTCTAAACAAAGCACTTCGGCTGCCTCTCCCAGCCAAAGACAGCAGCCCTAAGCTATTACCATTTCATAAATCTGGCCTATGGATTATAAAGGACACGGAGTTGACCAGATGTTAGACATACGGGATTTAATTCTTCAACTGAAACAATAGTTCTAGATTTATGTGAGATCCCTAAAAAAACTTTATTGGCAGATGTGTACTCATTTTAATTTTTCTTTTCTTTTTTTTTTTTTTTTTTTTTTTTTGGTCTTTTTCCCTTTTCTAAGGGCCGCTCCCATGGCATATGGAGGTTCCTGGGCTAGGGGTCTAATTGGAGCTGTAGCTGCCGGCCTATGCCAGAGCCACAGCAACTGGGGATCCGAGCCGTGTCTGCAGTCTACACCACAGCTCACGGCAACACCAGATCCATAATCCACTGAGCAAGGCCAGGGATCTAACCTGCAACCTCACAGTTCCTAGTCAGATTCGTTAACCACTGCGCCACGATGGGAACGCCTTAATTTTTCTTTAAAAAGGGGGAAACAGCTGAGTTCATAGTTAAAATTATTTAAGAAAATGACCACATTTATGTTTTAGAGAAGCGTCACTCCCCCTTTTGCCCGTGAGCTACTCTCCGTGACCAAAGGCTTGAAGCAGAGTTTGTTTTCTGATGCTGCATTTGCATAGGTTATTTTTTCAGGCTCAGTTCTATTTTTAGGATTTTTTGCCTTGGGAAAGAAGCAACTGTTATTACTCCCAATGTCTGCCCACCAAGCACAAACAGCTGGTACACTACAAATGGTTCTGCTGATGTAAAATACCATGGGAACTGAGGAGGGCCATTCAGTCTAAGGTCTGGCTTTTTCCTGCAAAGGGCTGGAGTGTAAATATTTTAGGCTTTGCCGGGGCTACAGGTTTCTTCTGAAAAGCACTCAGCTCAACCCCCATTTACACAACAGCAGCAAAGACAATACACAAAGAGACGGGCAGGGCTGTGTTCCGGAAAACCTCATTTACAGAAACCGGCAGCAGGCTGGCAGGCTGCAGCTCGCCACTCCTGATGTGAGGCTGCAGCTCTGGACTCAGCAGATCTAGTGTCCCCCCGTCAGCCTCGCCAGGTAGCAAGTCCCTCCACATTCGATTTCTTATTCATTAAAGTTATTTTTTGACTTCGGATTCTGATTCTTTCCCCTCGTGTAGAAGAAAAATACCGCCTTAAAAAAAATCTTCACAAAAGCAGGTCATTAAGCTGCTTCCTATGCTGAGTCCAGAGTGAGTATGTATTACTTTCCTAATTCAAAGGAAGAGACATTTTAATTTATTTTTTAAACAAGAGCTGAACACAACTAGTGCTCTCGTAGAGTGTGGGCTGAAGGCCAGAGGGTTCCGAGTGACAGAAGAGAGGGGCACACGCGTGCTCTGAAACCGGAGCCCCGTTTCCTCCCTGGGCCTCAGAAGGCAGGGAGGCAGCAAGCGCGGGAAATACGCGCCCTCTGACCCGGGAGGAAAGGCCAGGTCCTGAGGGCGGTCAGAGGCCACCGTGTGAGTGACTGGGGGAGTCTGGCCTCTGCAGCAGCTGTGCCTTCGAGCCCCACAGCTGACGCCTGACCGCGTCTCCCCTGGGGTCCTGGACAGCTGAGCGGCGCGGGTTCGGGGATGCGGGAAAAGCAGTTTGCAGAATGACCGTCTGCAGACGGGGCCGGGCAGGCGGATGGGCAGCTCCCGGGGACGCAGGACAGCACTTACGTCCTGTGCAGCGCTTCCAGTGCTCCTGGCCCACGGTCAGCAGCTCCTTGACGCCGTCATCCATGGCCTTGGTGAACTTGCCAACAGCCTCGCACTTCTGTTCTCTGCGGGGCAAAAACACAAGGGGTGTGTCCTTGACTCTCAAACGTCCACACGGCTTAAGGGTAGGGGAGAGAAGTGCACGTGGTCGGTCGGGGGAGCTCAAGGCCAACGCAAGCACAGGGGCCTGTTTCCTGCATTCTCACAACCGCCCCTGAACTAAATTAGTCTTAAAATCAGGCTTGATTCAGGTTTTAAAGATTTACGACAAAGTGTGCCATTTCTATTTTAACGCTGCTTCCTTTCCCCCGATTCCTTGTATATTTTAACTAAAATTATTCTAACGTAAATAAAATCTTCATTTCTGGACTATCTTCCTTGGTGAAATCCAATCTCTGGGGGCACTGGAATCTACAAAAATGCGGTGTGGGTGCTAACAGGAGTCGTTCAATCATTCCAACAAGTACCTGAATGAATCAAAAGAAGAGCCTAGATGCACAGCATCCAAGTGACACGGAGCACAACCAGCTCCTCGAGGACGCAACAAGCTTTTACTGACTTGGAAAGAACGTCACAACATAATTTTAAATGAAGAGAGCAGATTATAAAAGCAAACATGGCAGCACAGACGGACCCAGAGACGAGCACAGTAAGTGAAGTCAGAGAGCGAAAGACAAACATCATGTGGCATCGCTTACATGTGGAGTCCAAAAAAAGGACACAATGAACCTTCTTTGTAGAACAGAATCAGACTCACAGACCTTGAAGACACACTTACGGTGACCACAGGGGACGGGTGAAGGGGGAGGGACTGGGGGTTGGGACTGGCATGTGCACACCGAGGCCTGTGCAATGACTCGCCGACGGGGCCTGCTGTCCAGCACAGGGAACTCCGCCCGGTATTATCTATGTGGGTAAAGAATCTGAAAGAGGATGGCTGTGTGGACATGTGCAACTGAATCGCTTTGTCGTACAGCAGAAATGATCACAACCTTGTAAACCAGCTCGACTTCCATACAACTTTATAAAAAAAAAAGCAAATGCATAATGTGAGGTCACTTGCGGTTAAACAAACAATTTTTCCTTTAGATGCCTGTGCACAGAGAAGGGTTTGGAAGACCACTGACCTAGGTCAACATACTAACACTGATTTTCTCTCTGGGTAGTTGGAAGACTTATTTGGTAACAAATAAGCAATGATTTTATGTTAAGAAAAAAGCTACTTAAAATTAAAAAAAAAAAAACCGCAGCCAAGATTTCTTATTAGTCTTCATATAGAAAAAGAACTCCAGTTCTTTGACCAAGCCTGTGTTAAAAAGATTACAAGATTAAAAACACCAAACAAAACAGAAAAAGCAGGTTTGGGACTGTTCCCTTCAAGGCAATGTTCAAAGAGATTTTTGCCTTGTGGACTATTACGTGGGTGTCGGCTGGCTCTGCGCCACCCTGTTTCATCATACTTTACTGGAAATAACTACTAACCACTCGGTCAACGAGGAAATCACTGACTTCAAGGTAAAGAGGAAGCAGACTTTAAAGGGTGTTAGGGTTAGAAAGACAGTGTTTCATGGACGAGGCTGTCCATGCCATCCGGCTACAAACCCCACTCGTTTCACACACTCTGCTCCGACGATCCCACTTCCAGCTGCGGTCGGCCTGGCCGAGACCCACAAGCCAAGGAGGCGGACACCGCGTGAGAAGGAGGAAAGTCTGGCAGTGTTGCTTACATCTCCACTAAGTCCAGGTCAGGCGCCTCTGGTTCCATGGTGGAAAATACCATCACTCCCACCAGCTCATCTTTTTCAGCCTTCCTCTTCCCAGTTTTCCACTCCTGTAAACAGGAACATTACAACATCACAGGGGAGAGCAGAGCCAAGCGGGTCTTTCAAAATTCCCTGAGAGAACTGGCTCTCCGATCATCTCTAGCCTCCTAATTTTCAGGAAGCAGCTCCACGCCACCTCCCTCTGCACGTGGGCCAAATGCCCATACCTCTCAACGTCACTTTGTATTCCAACAGTGCCACTGCACACAACGGTCCTGGGGGGCCCAGGTCATTTTATTTTTCTAATTGTTTGTCTTTTTAGGGCTGCACCTGTGGCACATGGAAGTTCCCAGGCTAGGGGGTGAATCGAAGCTGTAACCGATGGCCTACACCACAGCCACAGCAACACAGGATCCAAGCCTCCATCCTACTTTTTTCTTGCTCATTTCAACGGAAATCTGACATATCACTTCACCTGTAAATGCTTCGTTACATCTTTAAGAGATAAGGCCACGTCTTAAACACGTAACTACAACACCAATATCAAACCTAGCAAAATCGACAGACTCTGGTGAGGCAGAGACCATGTTTCACTTCTCCCAGCGATTCCATCCCACGGGAAGAGCACCGCTGGCTGAAAGGACTGTCCTTCCCTCACTATACGCAGTACCACCTTTGTCAGAAATCAAGTGCCCATTCCATTCTGTTCTACTGGTCTGCTTTTCAAGGAATTTTAGCTTTACAATAAGCTTTTTTTTTTTTTTTTCTTTCTCTTTAGGGCCGCACTCACGGTACACGGAGGTTCCTAGGCTAGGGGGTCTCATTGGAACCACAGCTGCCCGCCTACACCACAGTCACAGCAACACCAGATTTGAGCTGCGTCTGTGACTTATACCACAGCTCATGGCAATGCTGGATCCTTAACCCACTGATGGAGGCCAGGGATCGAACCTGCAACCGCATGGCTCCTAGTCGGATTCGTTTCTGCTGTGCCACGACGGGAACTTCCTGTAATAAGTCTTAATATCCAATAAAGTTCTCTTCCCACTTAATCCTTTTTAAAAAGAATTTTCTACTGATGACGTTTTTTCAGTTCTTTAATCCATGAAAAATAACTGCAATATTTATTTAGGTCTTCTTTTATTTCTCTTGAAAATGTTTCATAGTTTTGTTGTTTTTGGCCAAATCCATGGCATATGGAAGTTTGTGGGCCAGGGATCGAATCTGAGCCACAGCTGTGACCTATGCCACAGCTGTGGCAACGCTGGACTCTTAGCCCACTGCACTGGGTGGGGAATTGAACCTGCACTGCCGCAGAGACAACTCTGGATCCTTAACCTGCTGCACCACAATGGGAACTCCCTCACAGGGTAGATCTTTCACACTTTCTAGGGAAGATTCTTTGGGATTTTCTATATCCATCGCTATGAGCTATTATTGCCCAAAGAAGGAGTATTTTTAAAAGCAGCTTTCTAGTTTTACACTGCCAGTTAGCAGGCAAGGAAACTGTGGCCGAAAGAAATTAAATACTTTGATCAGGTCACAGACATAGTTGGCAACAGAGCCAAGACCAAAACCAAGTGCCCTGGCCCCAAGTTCTTTCTTTTTTCATTTATATTAAAAACACCAAAAAGGCTTATTAGATTTATTATTTTTGACAGTAATATCCTGCATCAAACAAAACCTTCAGAAGTGCTTCCTAAATCGCACCCTTGACAAATCCGTCAAGTAAGCCCTCGTTACAGCCCTGTGGCTAAGCAGGAAGGCACAAACTCAGAGAAGGTTCCATGTCGTTTTTGTAAATATGAAGCCTTTTCACATGTACTACTCACCACGAAATGCAAAAAGACCAGAAATATGTGAGTGGAATGAGCTCTAACCCTGAGATCACACTAGGTGCTACCAAACAAATCACACACATGGGAGACTAAAGTGACGCTCGGCTCCTTCCAAGACAGATACGAACAGCAGGAAGACCAGCAGCCAGCTTCTTCCTGATTTTCAAAAAAGAAGAGATGATGCTGGCAGGATGACTGCCCACGGGGCAGGCAGAGACAGACCAGTGTTTACTCTGGGCTCACAACAATAGTTCTGGAAAAACAATGTGGCTTTGAGAAAGCTGGTGCAATTCTGAATCTCCTTTTCCTTTCGAACGCTGTTTACTCTGCAAGGTCAAAATGTGATGCTAAGAGATCATTCGCCCACTTCCCTACCTTCACACTGAGAATGTCTGGCATGGTCTGGGGTCTGCGTTATTTTTCACAGCATCCAGGAAAAAGCCCCTTATCCTATCATATCCTTCACACTGGGCCAAGCCACTCCCGGTTTATGGGAAACCATCCTGGCAGTTCCTCTCACACAGGCCGTGACTGACTTCCTATTACTTAGAAATAATCAACTAGCCAACATGATTTCACCCCTTTCAGACTCAAAACTGGGGGTGAACGTGACAATTCTTAATATTCTCCGAGATCACCATAATAAGTCGTCCTACCTTTTCATCTCGGAAATTTAGAAACTGCTGGAAAACCTCACTTTCTGAGATTACTGGATGGCGACACATCCTGGACATCCATGCCTGAAGTCTCTCCATGCGCATTTTGATAAATTCTTCTTCAAAGCGACCTGCAAGAGAAACGCAGACACTGACGTGCAACCTTGTCTCAGATGAGTCACCGTCACACAAACGAAACGCTGTTACAGAGCCACTGGTTACTCGGTAGCAAGTTATTTACTAGAAGGTAAACCAAGGTCATTTTTTTCACTAACCTAAAAACAAGCAACAGTGAATGTTATCTGACAGAGGACATGCTTCCAGAATAAAGAATCTTGTCTCAAAATTCAGTAATAAGAAAACAACCTAATCAAAAAATGGGTAAAAGATTTGAACACTTTACAGAAAAAAAACATGTGGAAGGGAAATAAGCACATGAAAAGATGCTCACCGCCTCTAGTCCTTAAGGAAATGCAAATTAAAACCTTGAGGAGACACCACGACATTAGCCTAGCAGACATGTTAAAATAAAGAGAAAAGGACACTCTCAGAAGTGCAAGCAGGATGGGGAGCTCCTGGCGCTCCCATCCACTGCTGGCGGGGATTTCAAAATGGTACAGCCGCTTTGGGAAACAGCCAGACAATTTCCTTTTTTTTTTTGCTTTTCAGGGCCGCATCTGCAGCAGATAGAGGTTCCCAGGCTAGGGGGCGAATCGGAGTCACAGCCGTCAGCCTACACCACCGCCACAGCAGCGCGGGATCTGAGCCGCCTCTGTGACCTACACCACAGCTCACGGAAACACTGGATCCTTAACCCACTGAGTGAGGCCGGGAATCACACCCGCAACCTTGTGATTCCTAGTCGGATTCGTTTCTGCTGCGCCATGATGGGAACTCCCACAGCCTGGCAATTTCTTAAACATTAAATATATACCTACCATATGGCCCAGTCATTTCACTCCTAGGTATTTACCCAAGAGAAACGAAAATTTATAATTATGCAAAAACTTGAATGCAAATGTTTAGAGCAGATTTATAAATGCCCCAAACTGGAAACCTCCTTCAGTGAGTGAGTGGACAGAAACTATGTGGAGCGAGACAGTGAAATCCAGCTCGGCAATGAACCTATCGCTGCAACAGGAGAGGTGACTCTCAAAGGCATTATGTTAAGTGACGGAAGCCAGACTCACAAGACTCTAAAGTCAGACCACACACACCCTATACGCTGCCATGCAAAACACGACTCTGGAAAAGACAACACCCCAGAGACAGAGACCCAATCAGTACTCTGCCTTAGGGTTGGGGGAGGTGCAACAACGTCAGCACAAGGCAGTCTGGGGAGAGGGTGGAACATTCTGTATCTTTTTTTTTTTTTTTTTGTCTTTTTGCCATTTCTTGGGCCGCTCCCTCGGCATATGGAGGTTCCCAGGCTAGGGGTCCAATCGGAGCTGTAGCCACTGGCCTACGTCAGAGCCACAGCAACATGGGATCCAAGCCGCGTCTGCAACCTACACCACAGCTCACGGCAACACCGGATCGTCAACCCACTGAGCAAGGGCAGGGACCGAACCCGCAACCTCATGATTCCTAGTCGGATTCGTTAACCACTGCGCCACGACGGGAACTCCGAACATTCTGTATCTCGATCGTAGTGGTGGTTGCTAGACTGTGTGATAGCTGTCAAAACTCTTAGAACCATACACTGAAAGGAGTGAATTTACTGCATATAAGTTTTTTTTAAAAAAAAAGCAGCCTGGACTTTCCTTAAGAAATTACAGGTACAAATAAGCACAGGTATCTTTTCTGTTTTTTTGCTTTTGGCCATATCTGTGGCACATGGAAGTTCCTGGGCCAGGGATCCAACCCAAGCCACAGGAGCGACAATACTGGATCCTTAATCTGCTGCAGTGTCTGGGCACTCCTAAGAACAAGTTTCCGTTAATGAGAAGAGTATTATAAACACATGTATCAAAAACTCCTTAAAAGTGGTCCCTGGAGAGCATGATGGGTCTAGACATCTCCTGGATATTAAAACACTTCAGCTTCTGCACTTATTGGAAGTAGAGACTAAGTACTACATACGCTTAAGGCCACGCAAAAGATGCCCCAACTCAGAAAGGACCCAGTAAAGTCAGCACGGACCTAAGGGTTATACTGAATGGCCCATTATGAGCAAGTGAAGTACACCAAGAGTTTATAACCTATTCACTGGTTGAAATTAATTAATGTCTCTTATTCCTCCTGAAAAAATTTTCTGACATAGTTGGTTTACTCACAAACTGTGTCTTCATATGTTATCTTGTGCTCATTCAGATTTTCATATCAGGAGTTTCCATCATGGCGCAGCGGTTAATGAATCTGACTAGCAGCCATGAGGAGGCAGGTTCAATTCCTGGCCTCGCTCAGTGGGTTAAGGATGTGAGCTGTGGTGCAGGTTGCAGACACAGCTCAGATCCTGCATGGCTGTGGCTGTGGCTGTGGCGTAGGCCAGCAGTGAGGTCTCCAACTGGACCCCTAGCCTGGGAACCTCCATCTGCCGTGGGTGTGGCCCTAAAAAAATAAAAAAATTTCGTATCAGGTGCCATAGAATTAAAAAAGGGAGAGGGGGGATTTTCATTTCCTTGTTTTCTACAACCCTTACCTAGGCTTTCACTAGGTATGTGATATACCAGTCTGGCACTCAGAAATAAAAACAAATTTGTTCAATATTATTGCACAAAGGACAAAAGCTATACACCAATAAAAACTCTTAGTTGTAAGCTTTCCATGGCTGGATTATCAAGCCCACAGAAATGTCATGACATCGTCCACTTGGTATTCCTTTTTCTTTTCTCCAGGATTTAAGTGAGAGGGGAGTTTACATAATAAGGACCCAGTGGGCATCACAGGCAGCAGGCAAACAAGAGACGGAAGAAATAAAGTGGCTTCTGTGTTTTTCAGTTTCCTCGGCACACGTCCCAGTCACTGAAGTGAGGCTCAGCTTCCTTCGGACTGAGGGGCCACTGCTGTCTTGCTTTTCTGTGACATCTCCCTGACTTAAAAAAGAACCTCAGTATGGGAGAACGATGACTCTATGATGCTTTAAGATACCCATGAGTTATCTGACCCTGAATAAACAATGTATCATAAGCTGAAAGACAGGAGAATGCCCACGACCCTAAGACAGCTTATTAATCCATTTATTTATTTTTTAATTTTTTTTTTTCTTTTTAGGGCTGTACATGCAGTATATGGAGGTTCCTGAGCTAGTGTTGAATCAGAGCTGCAGCTGTGGGCCTACACCACAGCTACAGCAACGCCAGACCCGAGCTGTATCTGTGACCTACACTGCAGCTTGAGGCAATGCTGGACCTTTAACCTACTGAGTGAGGCCAGAGATCAAGTCTGCATCCTCACGGTCACCAGTCAGGTTCTTAACCCGCTGAGTCACAATGGGAAGGCCAATCCATTTACTGAAATACCACCATATATATATGCTAATATATTACGCTAATCAAGACCATATATTATTCTATGAGTAATAACAAATAAAAAAAATAATATTAATTTCCTGCCTAAGGGGGGGGGGGGAAGACCATATATTAGTCTAAACAAGTTGCTAGAGGAGAAGTCTGAAATGTGAAAATGTGGAGAAAAGGAGTTCCTGCTGTGGTGCAGCAGAAACGAATCCAACTAGGAACCATGAGGTTGGGGGTTTGATCTCTGGCCTCACTCAGTGGGTTAAGGATCCCGCATTGTTTTGGCTGTGGTGTAGGCCGGTGGCTACAGCTCCGATTCGACCCCTAGCCTGGGAACCTCCATATGCTGCGGGTGTGGCCCTAAAAAAAAAGGACAAAAGACAAAAAAAAAAAAAAAAAAAGAAAAAAGAAAAAAAAAGAAAATGTGGAGAAAGGAAGGCATCTAAATTTTTAAAAACAAATCTGTGATTTAAAACAAGAAGGAAGACAGAAAGGAGGGATGTGAGTATCTGAACTGGCACCGAAGTGGGGGTGCGGTGACATGTCTGTGTGGGAGGAAGCCACCGCTTACGCCAGCCCGGCCACCCTGACGTGGCTGTCACTCAACTGCCCCGGCTCCATGAGGGGCTGCCCGGGAGTCACCCCCCTGGGAGTCACCCCGCGTGAGGGCGAGGATGCAGCCCCACCCTCCTGCTCTGATGATTGGAAACTTTTGAAAAGTGTGCCAAGGGAAAAAAAATTAAGATCCAAATCAAAACAACTTTTTTAGAAACAAAGTTTCCATCTGCTCAAATTTCACAGAAACAAACATAAAACAAAGTAAAGGACAAGCACGATTTTAAGGAGAAGAGCTTTCCTCTCGGGAGGTCACTAAGGCCAGCTGCAGATGGGCTAGTCCACACCGCATGACCCAAAGCCAGCACGCTTTGGAATCACACTGACATCCGTATCTCGGCACCAAGTGAGCAGGGCCTGGCATCCCTGAGCTGAGAGCGCGTGTGTGAAATGCCCGGGTGACGCGTGACGCCTGGCATGTAAGGGACACATGTCACCACATGGCTGACTCAGATGCTTGGTCCCTCTAACCGCCCCCCCACCCCCCCGGCAGGGTCTTGGCTGCCTCACGGGCTCGGCCGGCCTTTCCATGCCTTTCCATGAGCCTTCGCTTCTCTTAGAGGCTGTCCCAGCTCTGACCTTTTAAGTCTTACTCTCATCTTTGATCCTTTCCTCTCCAGACGTACAGTTTCATTTATCTACACATTATCTAGCGACATACGCAAACTCTACGTGAAGCTCGGTTCCTTTATAGACTTTGATTCCAAGACAGATATACTGACTCCTCAGTGCTAACATACCAGTTTCTAGATTAGCTCGGAGAGTAAAAAAATTCAGTGACAGTTCTCAAAACAGATGCAGGAACAAATACTCTCCAACTGCATATTTACAAGGGGCTCTGGGAGCACCATGGGTTAGTTACTAGAAGATTATATGGGGTGGGAGGGCTGCGGGAAACATGACAATTTAAATACAGAAGAAACAAGGAGAGGACAGTAATCATGCTAAATAAAAAATTTAAGTATCAGTAGTCCCCAAAATAATTGCATAGAAAACTTGGTAACTGCCTAAACTAACGTGTGTGTATGTATGCATGTGTATAAAACAAATATGTATATAAAAACACATTTAGCTCTATGGCTTCTATTTTTTTTAAATGTTTCTAATGAAAAAGAGCACAATTGGACTGTATAATGCGTTTACATCATTCGGGTCATACATTTTAATTTCCATTTTAAGCTATTTGGATTGGATCATTTCTGTTTTCTCAGGTGTCATTTCTCACATTTTAAAAACGCATGTATTTCTTTTATGGGAAAGGGTGTAGCAATAAAGATACAGTGACTTCACCAGAACTGTATGCATGTATATGGGAACTGATAGAAAATTTCATGCAATGTTCTTGCTTGGTGTTGAGGGAACTTGCACAGACATATATATGTCTATTTGGCTGTATGTAGCCACTGTCTCCAAACCCTACATCTTGTTCCACTGGAGGACGGATGTACACTGGATACTCTAACGGGAGTCCTGCGACTTGGCATCCTGAGTTCAGTATCACACGCACTCACCTGTGACTTGCTTATCTGGGAGAGAAGGGATGGGGATGGCTAACCCAAACTTCACCAGGAGGCGCTCATACAGCCAGTCAAAGTGCTTATACCTGTGGTTTACAGATCGATTCGTGTTCTACAAAATAAGGAAAGAGAAAAAAGTTACCAGTGATAACTACAGAAAATGAAGAGGCAAGTGCATTGTTTGTTGCTAGCCATGCAGGCACGATTCTGTCTTGATAACTGCGATACTTACAGTGGGTGTTAACTGATACTCAATGTAGCTCTTCAGTCCATACATTTTGGAGCCTTTCCTGGGATCTGCTACCACACAGTCAAATGTAGAAGTAGGATAAACCCACATTGGGCCATAATCTCCAACCTACACAACAACGCAAGAAGAGTTCATTTCGTGACAT
The DNA here is from genome assembly GCF_054392235.1 of Sus scrofa. Taxonomy (NCBI): domain Eukaryota; kingdom Metazoa; phylum Chordata; class Mammalia; order Artiodactyla; family Suidae; genus Sus; species Sus scrofa. The sequence continues at coordinate 9,187,929 of NC_139383.1, forward strand.
GGAAAAAGAGTAAATATAATTGACATAAGTCACCGAATGAATCTTTTTAGGCCTAGAAGTCCTTAGGAGGGTCATTTTTGTTCTTCTCTGAGAAGTTACACAAATGCTCACTGTTCCTGCTAAGCTTCTATTTGAAGAACACACTTAAGGGGACCAGCCCTCTGCTCCCAAGCGGGCACCTCAGGCCACGGACAGGTGAGCTCTGCTTCCTCCAAAGAGTGCCGGACGGAACACAAGTTCTCTCTCCGGAGTCCAGCTGTCTCAGGAACGTGTAATGAAGGGACAGTTTAAAATTGCAAAACTACTGCAGACGGATAGTTCTGTGAAATGTAAAATGACACACTTGGATGTCTCGAGAATGCCATCAAGCTCTCTCGACACTTAGTCTCTTTTCTGTGTACTCTCATCTTTTTTTTCTTTTTAGGCCGCAGGTGTGGCATATGGAAGTTCTAGGGTAGGGGTCAAATTGGAGCTGCAGCTGCTGGCCTACATCACAGCCACAGTAACACCGAGCCCCATCTGCAACCTACACCCTAGCTCATGTCAACACCAGATCCTTAACCCACTGAGTGAGGCCAAGGATTGAACCTGTGTCCTCATGGATACCTGCTGAGCCACAATGGGAAATCCTGTATACCCTGATTCTCTAAATAGTCCTAATTCTTTTTAAAGGTGAAAGGAGAAAAAGTGAGATGGGGTATGAAGGTTAAGAGGCTATTAAGTTAGGACAGTGACTGGGGCACAGAGAAGTTCAGTCGAGGACTAAAGATCTCTGACAACGAGGGAATTTGGGGAGAGGATGGAACTTTCTGTATCTTGATCGTAGTGGTGGTTACTGGACTGTGGTGGTAGTTGTCAAAACTCTTAGAACTATATACCGAAAGGAGAGATTTACATATATAGTAAAAAAAGAAAAATGCAGGCTGGACTTCCCTTAAGAAATTACAAGTACAGGGAGTTCCCACTGTGGCTCAGCGGTAAGGAACCCGACTAAGATCCATGAGGATTTGGGTTCAATCCCTGGCCTCACTCAGTGGGCTAAGGATCTGGCGTTGCCATGAGCTGTGGTGTAGGTTGCAGATGTGGCTTGGAGCCTGCGTTGCTGTGGTGTAGGCTGGCAGCGGCAGCTCTGATGCAACCCCTAGCCTGGGAACCTCCATATGCTGTGAGTGTGGCCTCCCCCCAAAAAAAGAAAATTAAGCACAAGTATCTTTCCTTTTCTTCTTTTTTCCCCTGGCCATGCCTGTGGCAGGTGGAAGCTTGCTGGCAGGGATCCACCCGAGCCACAGTAGTGACAACGCCGGATCCTTAACGTGCTGACCCGTCAGGGCCCGCCTAAGAACAAGTTTCTCTTAAGGAGAAGAGGATCATAAACTCATACATCAGCAACTTCTAACAAGTGGCCCTTGAAGACCATGACCGGTCTAGACACAAGGGGGAGCCTGGCTGCAGAAAGCGCTGTGAAAGCTGCGGAGCAGGAATCCTGAAGAGGAGGCTCTTGGGAACTTGCCTCAGGGGAGAGCTCGGTGGGACCCAGAGACCAGGTGGACCTGACTCGGGCCCAGTACCCACGGGGTCATGTTTTAGCAGTTGGGAGGGTTACTGCACCTTAAAAGCAAAGAACCGGGCCTTTGCTTTTTCTTGGTTTTCTCAAGACTGGATGGCTTTTGTCAGCTTACTTTTCCACAGAAGAAACCCACACAGGCAGGACTGCCGACAGGGCACCCGGGCCCAGTTCCACCTAAAACACGTGGGACAGCTCAAATGCTGGGGTCCTTTAGCTCTGCTCCAACACCGACATGCTTGTGACAACCCAGGGGGCAAGGCTATGGGCTCTCAATCCTGTGGAGTTTCAACTTTTATGAAAAGAACAAGGGTCCATATTCCGCATTTACAAAAAGAAGTCTGAAGGAAAACAAGAAAACTCAAATAACCTTTAACCCAACCACTCAGAAAATAACTTCCCCAAGTTTGCTTTAAGGGAGAAGGAGCCCAGGGCTCTCGGTGGTCACCTTCTCTCTGGAAGTTTCCAGCATTTCAAGCTTTCCACAGAAGGAGGAGCAAGTGATACACAACCTTCAATAACATTCTTGCAATGCTGTCAAGTTTTCTAGGACCCAAAGATTCCAGGGTAAAACCAGAAAGGCTCCTGGCCCCTCAACTTATAGTTACGGGATGAAACCAACAGCGACAGGAGACAGCTTGGTTCTCTTTCCCGGAATTTCATCTGGAGATACACAGCTTGATAACATTTAGAGGGAAAATCTATCAGCCATCAACATCTGGGTGAAACCACAGGGCCTGTGTCATGTTATCATAAGCTGTTCAAAGACAGGTATTCTTCATGGTGTCAATAACCCCCAGCTCTTAGTTGCTGGCTCCTGACAGCTGGTTTACTAAAAGAAAGCCTATTACCCACAGCGTGGGAGGGGCAAGGTATCCTGACCACATGTATGTACTCTGCCATTGGGAACCGAAACATGTGAATTAGGCTTATGAGCTAAACATCACGGCTAGTAGGAAAACAGCATGTAAAAGATACTCCAAGACACTTTAGAGAAAGAAAAATTATTTAAAAAATACATATATATATACACACACTATGGGTGCTACTGATTCAACTGTTAACAGTCTGAAAGGTAAAAATAAAGACTAAACAATACGATAGGCATTAATTTATGCCAATTATTTTTAGTACTCTCAAAACACTAACCACCACTGGCCATTACTTACTTGGAGCATTGATGTGTTTAAAAATACTTTCCAAATGACTACTAACCCTCTTTGCTTTAAAGTATTATAAAAGAACTTAATTAGAAACAGAGGGGGAAAAAAGTGAACAAACTTACAATGATAGGAATTTTCTCTTTGGGTTTTGCTAGCTGCTTGGCCAACAAATACTGTTCCATTCCAGGTTTGGCAAATCCAGGAAACCTAATCATGAAGACAAATGCTTGTGAGTCTTAGGTCTTTCCTTATGAGAATTCTACAGCTCTCACCCACACGTCCTTAACACAGCAGGTAGAACGTGTTCTTTCAGATGTCCTAGACTTCGGAAACTGCAGAAAATGAAACCGAACGCAATCAGATTGTTCAACGGCCAATTAGTCATTTAATTAAGCTTCTTCTGGTAAGAGAACCGTTTGCCTCCAGGAGGTGTGACATTTATGGACTATCTCCTTAACTGGACCCGAGACACTGTCACCACACGAGGAGTGAAGGGCAGACTAGAAAACGTCCCCCAGGTCAAGGGGTTGAAGGCAATGACCATCCAGTCTGAATGGACCACAAGCTGCAAAGGCCACACACTGGCATTTTTATACCCAAATTAAGGCTGCCTTTCAATATTCTCCCTCGGGAGGCCACAATTTCCCAACGAAACTGCCACTGTTCATAAGGATATGTGCCCTTTTCTTTTGGAACCAGTTAATGAGACACACACACCTCCTTAATAAAGAGACCCAAAACATAACAGACTTGGCTATTTCCAGAAATCTAATGTACATCCAAAGCAAAGTTCTAAAACTGAAGAAAAGCTGGATAAATGCAGAGCCCTTAAAAGGACTACTTCTGAAGAGGGTAAGATTAATTTGGGTTTTGGAATTTTTTTTCCTTTTAATAAATAGGGGGTGAAAACCCTCGGGGCGGGGGGGAACCTAAAGTAGGAAAAGAAATCTTGTTCCTACAAAAACTAGCTGCATTACTTCTAACTGCATTCCTACACCAAGTTAAAGGCCAAGGTGACGCTCTCAGGGCCCACAGCTCTTCCTTCCTTCTGGACTGATCTCTCTTCAGGCTCTTTTCCCAGGATGTGCGTTAACACACAGTACATCAAAGAAAGTAGACGAGGAGCTGGGTGGCCTTGCGTGGAATTCCAACTCCAACACCCAACAGCTATGTGACCTTTGAGGCTTGTCTTCTGTGAAGAAACGGGACTAATGTGATCTACCTTTCAAGATGATAAAGGAATTCAATAAAAAGATTTGAATAAGGATTTACGTATATAAATCGAAAGCCCTAGTATGTACTCATAAATTAAAATTACTTCTCACGTTGCAACAGAAGAAAGGGTGGGGGAAAAAACTGTAACTGCAATGTGTACATCTAAGGATAACCTGACCCCCTTGCTGTACAGTGGGAAAATAAAAATAAATAAATAAATAAATAAAATAAAAATAAAATAAAATTACTTCTAATTACGTCATCATCTCTTTGGAAGTATTCCCTACAGCCTCAGGTAGAGCTTCCTCTGTGCTTATTTAACCTTCAAAGTATATTTTTGCTCTACAACTTACAGTGCCTATTTTTTTTTTTTTTTTTTAGGAGCTGCACCTGCAGCATATGGAATTTCCCAGGCTAGGGGTCGAATTGGAGCTGCAGCTGCCAGCCTAGCCACAGCCAGACCAGACCTGAGCTGCTTCTTCCAACTATACCACAGCTCAGAGCAACACCAGATTCTTATCCCACTGAGCGAGGCCCGGGATCAAACCTGTATCCTCCTGGATACTAGTCAGGTTTGTTACCTCTGAGCCACAACGGGAACTCCTACAGTGCCTAATTGCCCTTATTCATTACAGCAGACCAGAAGTACTTTCAAGAAAGTATTTCTAGCACCTGAGGAATTAAGGGAATATACTAAATACTTGATGAGTTACAGGCTCACCTGGAAGACTTTTATTAAAGAGCCTACATTTTTTGGCTAGAAAATGCTGATGGATAAATTGGAGGACTACACACAGCAACAATTCCCTGACTAGACTGTGACCTCTTCTCTGGGTGCAGAGACCACATTTCCCGCTTCCTTGGGGATTTTTAAGGACCAGAGCAGAGCAAGACTCTAGGGCTGATTATGTACTCACTGAATACTGACTCAACAGCAATGTAATCTAGTAATTCTTTGAGTATCATCAAGATGTGGTCTTATGCTCAAGTGTACCTAGGTGTCCGATCTCCTTTTCTGGGGTAAGGTTTATGTTCCATGATTGGAACACAGCTGTCATATAAAATGGATTAACTGCTGAAAAAATGTTGATATTAAAAAAGTTTCTTACAACTGTTTTATTTATACATTAGTCTAGATAAATAAAAATGTGTAGGATTTTAAATGGCTCCCAGTGCCACAGAGAGAGAGGGACACCTTCAGAAGTGCAGGTACAAATTAGGACTCCTTCTAGAAGTTTGGTTTCAACCTGGACTGAAATTTTAGAGCAGAAAAAATTATTTTTCTTTTTTGGCCCCACCCATGCCATGTGGAAGTTCTTGGGCCAGGAACTGAACCCTTAAGAGCAGGGACCTGAGCCACTGCAGTGACAATGCCGTATCCTTAACCCACTGCACTACCAGGACCACCAGGGAACTACAGAAAAAAATTCTTTTTTTTTTTTTTTTTGCTTTTTTAGGGCAGCAGGTGTGGCATATGGAAGTTCCCAGGCTAGGGGTCCAACTTGGGATCCCAGTCGCATCTGCAACCAGCTCACGGCAACGCCGGATCCCTACGCTGAGCCCAGGGATCGAACCCGAATCCTCATGGACACTAGTTGGATTCGTTTCCAGTGCACCACAGTGGGAACTCCTGAAAAAATTCTTAATTAAAGTCAATTCCTACACTTTAGAGATGAAGAAACTGAACTTCAAACAGATGATGCAACTTGCCCACGATCAGCAAACCAGAAGGCAGGCATGGAGCCCTGGGAAGCTGGAGAAAGTGGAGTCATGGACCAGCTACAAAACTCAAGAACTTGGCTAGTCTCTTGTCTAGTCTCTGCTTCCTTATTTTCAAAACTGGGCAGAGAGATACGTTATATTAAAGTGGGTTTCAAATGTCCTTTGTTTACAGGCTTAAACAACAACTGAAGGTAAGGTACACTCCAGGCCATAGTGAGAACTTCCAATCGGACTCTAGAAATGATACAGTCAGTACACACACAGTATGATTTTATTATGCATGCAACTGAGCAGGAAAATACACAATGGAAGAAACTGGACGGACAGACAGGAGAAGTGTGAGCTAAAAGGTAACTCATTTAAGCACCAGATGCTATTTAACAAGCAGAACTTGTGGGGCTCATTAAACTTTAGACATGTACCTCAAGACATTGAGCAAACATGTTTACAATTTTTTTCTGGACAAAGATAACATTCTTTGATGTCTGCTTGGAATCACAAATTTGAAACACTGAGAAAAACTCCTTTTTTTTTGGTCTTTTTGCTATTTCTTAGGTCGCTCCCATGGCATATGGAGGTTCCCAGGCCAGGGGTCCAATTGGAGCCATAGCCACCGGCTATGCCAGAGCCACAGCAACGCAGGATCCGAGCCGCGTCTGCAACCTACACCACAGCTCACGGCAACGCCGGATCCTTAACCCACTGAGCAAGGGCAGGAACCGAACCCGCGACCTCATGGTTCCTAGTCGGATTCGTTAACCACTGCGCCATGACGGGAACTCCAGAAAAACTCTTTTTTTGGCCATAGCGTACAGTGGCCTGATGTGGGATCTCAGTTCCCAGACCAGGGACTGAAGCTGGGCCACGGTGGTTAAAGTGCAGAGTCCTAACCAAGACACCACCAGGGAACTTCCCTAGAAAAACTGCTTTTTTTTTCTTTTTTGTCTTCTGTCTTTTGAGGGCTGCACCCGCGGGCCCGTGGAGGTTGCCAGGCTAGGGGTCAAATCGGAGCTGCAGCTGCCGGCCTACACCAGAGCCACAGCAACGTGGGATCTGAACCGCGTCTGCGATCTACACCACAGCTCACAGCTAGAAAACTTTTTATCTTTGTCTTTTTTTTTTTTTTTTTTTTTGTCTTTTGTCTTTTTGTCTTTTGTCGTTGTTGTTGTTGTTGTTGCTATCTCTTGGGCCGCTTCCGCGGTATATGGAGGTTCCCAGGCTAGGGGTTGAATCGGAGCTGTAGCCACTGGCCTACGCCAGAGCCACAGCAACGCGGGATCCGAGCCGTGTCTGCAACCTACACCACAGCTCACGGCAACGCCGTATCGTTAACCCACTGAGCAAGGGCAGGGACCGAACCCGCAACCTCATGGTTCCTAGTCGGATTCGTTAACCACTGCGCCACGACAGGAATTCCAGAAAACTTTTTAAATGTAAGAAGAGTATTTGAAGATAAATCGTCTGGAAGTCATAGATTCTATGTCCTTCAAGCTCCACTGGGTGTAAACTACAGACTCATCCAGAACTCTCTACCGGGGAACCCACAGGGCTGTGTCCACAGCCCTCCTCTTCCGCACGCTTTCCGCGAGGCAGCGTCTCTACGGCACCATTCAAAACATGACAAACCTAAGGATAAGCCCAGTGAAAACAAAGTCTGAGGCACATGAGGCAGAGCAGCTGTGAGTGTGCGCTCAGGAGGTCAGGGGCTGGCCTGAGTCCCGAGGAAATCACTTCTACCCGTGTGAACCTGGGCAGTGACTTCACCTCTCTGGGCTTCGGCTGTTCCCAGAGTGAAACAGAGGGTCACATGAGAATGTGCACAAACTGCTTTGCACAAAGCCTGGCACGGGGCACAAGACCAATGAATAGTGAAACATTTGTAAGAAAGTTAACATTATGTTTAGCTTTGCTGTACATCAGCAATGAGTTGATAAAACCAATATTCAGCATATCATGACATGGAACAAATATTTCACTTTAAGATGAAAAAAAAAACCCAAAACTTTCAAACAAACCTCCAAGCAAAGAGCCACATAAACATGATCAAACCACACCCAAAACTTGGCAGACCACTGACAAGAGAAAAGTGCCTCTTCATATCATCATCTTATTTCTTTTTTCTTTTCTTTTTATGGCTGCACCTGCGGCATATGGAAGTTCCTGGGCCAGGGGTTGAATTAGAGCTGCAGATGCAGCCTATGCCACAGCCACAGCCACACCAGATCTAAGTCACATCTATGACCTACACCACAGCTTGTGGCAACACTGGACCCTTAACCCACTGTGTGAGGCCAGGGATCAAACCTGCATCCTCACGGACACGATGTCAGGTTCTTAGCCTGCTGAGCCACAATGGGATCTCCTTGTTGCATCTTACATCTGTCTCTTTCTTTCTTTTTTTTTTTCGGTCTTTTTGTTTTTTCAGGGCCGCACCTGAAGCATATGGAGGTTCCCAGCCTAGGGGTCGATTTGGAGCCATAGCCGCCGACCTACGCCACAGCCACAGCAACTCAGGATCCGAGCCGCGTCTCTGACCTACACCACAGCTCACGGCAACGCCGGATCCTTAACCCGCTGAGCAAGACCAGGGATCAAACCCGCAACCTCATGGTTCCTAGTCAGATTTGTTTCTGCTGCGCCACGACAGGAACCCCATCTTATATCTGTTTCTACAGAGAGTTCATGTTCCCCCAGTGCCCTGAAACCTACTTGTTAAGCGGCAGCTTCATGGAGGAGGAGCCCGCCCGGCTGTTTCCCCGCTGGGCTCCTCCGGCTTCGGCCGACTCTCCGTCCTTGAAGTAGGGAGATGACGACTTGGGCTCGTCCCAGTCTTCGTCCCAGTCGTCATCGTCCCCAGTGGCTGGCGGGAGGCAAAGAAGATCGTCAGCAAAGGAAAACAAGATAAAAACGGGATGACACTTTTCTGATAACAACCGTCAACTGGGTTAACCGTGTATGAAAACTCGGAGAAAAGGGGCAGGGGCAGGACCACACTAAAGACCTGACAAGTACACGCTCTGCGGTCAGTTTGAGGCTGGAAGATTTTTTAAGAGCAAAACACAAGCTGGAAACAACTTAAAGTGGGTTGCCAGTCCCAGTACCTTCAGGTAGATGCCAACTATTAACACGCTCAGTGGGCCAGGGAAGGGCTTCCAAAGGCTGGCAGGCTGATAGGTCTGGCTTTATAAACTTGCCACCAGGCAGATCAAACACCCTTTAAACAGAGAAGACTGGAGGGGCCGAAGGGGACCCTAGGTCTCGGAAAAGCAGCTGTTCAACACTGATGATAACGCAGGTGAGAAGGGCGAGCTGGTGGAGGAGGGAGAGAGGAGAGGGACGGGCAGCAGCCAGCTGGCGCCAGGGGCCCAGCATTCCGGGAAGAGTCTGTGTCGGGCAAGGCGCTGCCAGCCTCGCTGCCCCCGCCCTTTCTCTTCCACTGCTCCGTGCCTCTGTCTCCCTGAGATGTCCCCTTAGCATCAGGCAGGAAACTGCCCTGGATTTCTGCCCAAAGAGTGCCATCGAGAGAAGCTGAGAGACGAATGGCGAAACAGAAAAGGAGGGGAAAGAAAGTATTAGAAGGATCTGAGCCAAGACGCCCGGGCCACGCCAAGCTACTCGAGGAGCAGGTGTCAGCAGTCTAGTCTCGCCGTTTCTGCTCCACCCACAGCTCCTGGGCCGGCCAGCAGCCAAGCTCCTGTCCACGACTGGGAGCTTGGAACCAGCACCTGGGCCCGTACGGCTCCTGCAGGCGAGTCCCCCGCCATTCAGCACATTCAATTCCTGGCACAATGTACTCATATGGGAATCATTAAAATTACTGGGTGGATCTCTCCTTGTTTTGTTTAATCCCAGAACAGACATAAACAGCCTTTCCTAATTCCTCAAGTGTTTCTCCTTTTAGAAATTCTGCTTTTGCCTCAATTTCTGTTAAGAACCTGGGAGTCAGAGAGGTAAAGAAAAGACAGAAGAGCCAAGTGAGAGGTCATAAACTGGCCGCTGATGACCATATTCAATCTGCGTGCACATTTTTGGAGCCAAGATTTAAAAACAAGTGTGTTAGCTGCTAAGATTTTAAAGTGGGAAGATGACATAAAAATTGAGACTTCCAGTCTCTGGAACTGTGGAGGCCCAGAAACACCAGCTCAGCTCTGCAATGGTGTCAATCCGCTCCCAGAGCAGGGCTGCCCACCTCCATCTTCCGCATGGGGTGGCTCTGTGGCTTTGCTTTACGAACCTGGGCCCACAAGCGTTTCTATTTGCGACTCCATGACAGATAACTGAGAGTGGACTAAAGCTCACAACTGAAGACCACTGGGAATTCCCATTGTGGCTCAGCAGGTTAAGAGCCTGACCAGCATCCATGAGGATGCAGGTCTGATCCCCGGCCTCGCTCAGGGGGTTAAGGATCCAGCATTGCCATGAGCTGTGGTGGAGGTTACAGATGTGGCCTGAATCCCGATTTGCTGAGGCTTGGTGCAGGCCTGCAGCTCCAATTTGACCCCTATCCTGGGAACTTCCATATGCTACAGGTGTGGCCCTAAAAAGCAAAAAAGAAAAAAAGGCCAAAAGGCAAAAAAGAAAAGAATGCCTACATCTGGATCCAGACAAACAAGTCTGCTGTTAGTGAATGCGGGCCGCTGAGAACAGTTCCTGAGATGAAACCTGTCCACCGACGGCAGAGCCTCCTCCTCACCTGGGCCTTGGTAGGCCTGGGGATGACCGAAGGCAGCGTCCCAGTTGTTGGAAGTGTTTCTCTGAGCTGCAGCCCCCTCTGGCTTGGCTCCCCAGCCATCCGTGTTATCCCAGTTTCCAGACTTGGAGGGATTCCAGGCTGACCAGGGGTCATTGCCACTGCTGACCTGTGGTCAAGGGTAAAAAAGAAGAAAGGATTTGTGACTTCTAGAAAGCATTACTCAATTCAGTAGGACTCACATAATAATTGAACAGGGATGCTGAAAAAATAGATAGAAATCTATAACAGTTTAAAATTTAAATAATACATTTTCAAAAAGTAGGAAAGCACAAAAAGTAGCCATCAACCGAATTTTAGTGATGTTAAAAATGTGTCAAGTGGAGTTCTCATCGTGGCTCAGTGGTTAATGAATCCGACTAGAAACCATGAGGTTGCAGGTTTGATCCCTGGCCTCGCTCAGCGGGTTAAGGATCCGGCGTTGCCGTCAGCTGTGGTGTAGGTTGCAGACTCGGCTCAGATCCTGCATTGCTATGGCTGTGGTGAAGACCGGTGGCTACAGCTCTGATTCGACCCCTAGCCTGGGAACCTCCATATGCCGTGGGAGCAGCCCTCAAAAGAAAAGGCAAAAAGGCAGAAAAGAAAAAAAAAAGTGTCATGTTTGCCTGGGAACTTTAAAACCAGTCACAAAGAAACTCCCTTTTTTTTCTTCCCTCGAATAACTACTTTTCTGAACCCGGCAGGTTCTTACACTTCCCTGAGTATGTAATGGAATACGTAACACATTATAAATACCAACTGTTTTCTATGTTAAAAACTGACCTGAAGGACACGGCCCTGTATGTGTCTCTTCTTTTTCTTTTTAGGGCCACACATGTGGCATATGGAAGTTCCCGCGCTAGCAGTGGAATTGGAGCTGCATCTGCAACCTACATCGCAGCTTGTGACGACGCCAGACCTTAATCCACTGATTGAGGCAGGGATCGAACCCGCATGCTCACGCACACTACGTCAGGTTCTTCACCCGCTGAGCCACAACAGGAACTTCCTGCATGCATCTCTTTGCAATTTTTTTTTTATAAATGTAATATCATGTGTTTTGAGATCATAATGCTGATAATAAAGAATCTATCTTACTCAATTTAACTGCTTTATAGTAATTGGTTGTAGTTATTTTTAATTGTCTTAATTTTTATTTGTAAAGGTAATATGTCCCCAGTAAAAAATTCAAATAGTACGTATAAAAGGATTTGAATTTTTTTTTTTAGGCAAGAAATAGATTTAAGATAGGACACTTGTGAGAGATGAGCAGGCAAGGAGGCTCTCAAAAGGATTTGAATTTTTGCTTATTTTTCAGTCTTTTGTCTTTTCGGGCCGCACCTGCAGCATATGGAGGTTCCCAGGCTAGGTAAGGGCTGAATCGGAGCTGTAGCTGCCGGCCTACACCACAGCCAAAGCAACGCAGGATCCAAGTTGCGTCTGCAACCTACACCACAGCTCATGGCAACGCCGGATCCCTAACCCACTGAGCAAGGCCAGGGATCAAACCCACAACCTCATGGTTCCTAGTCAAATTTGTTAACCACTGAGCCACGATGGGAACTCCATCTACCTGTTTTTTTACACTTTTTTTTTTTTTAACGGTCACAGCCACGACAACACTGTATCTGAGCTATGTCTGTGACCTGTGCTTGAGGCAATGCTGGATGCTTAACTCACTGAGGGAGGCCAGGGATGGAACCTGCATCCTCACAGAGACAACATCAGGTCCTTAACCTGCTGAGCCACAATGGGAACTCCTCATCTGTTTATTTTTAACATGCGGAATTTAGCACTGGCTTTGTGTTTTGAAACTAATCTTTAGTTTTAGCATTAGCATGTCAAGTTTAAAAAATGTGATGAGTTTCATTTGAATCACCTTAAAGTTACAGATAAATTCAGTGGAAACGAACAGTGCCTTTTAAAAGAATTTCAGTACTGGATCTGTTTATTCCAGAACATAGTGTAGCACATCTTTCCCTTTTACTACACTCTTCATTTTCACATAAAATCCGAAGTTAGTTAAGAGAGAGAGGAGAGAGAGATTTGAAAGAAAATTACCAAACTGCCTCAAATGCCTCTCTAATAGTTTTTTGTTGTTGTTTCTATTTTTTGTTTGTTTTTGTCTTTTTAGGGTCACACCTGTGGCACATGGAGATTCCCAGACTAGGGGTCTAACCGGAGCCTACACCAGAGCCACAGGAACACAGGATCTGAGCTGCGTCTGCAACCTACACCACAGCTCATGGCAACACCAGATCCTTAACCCACTGAGAGAGGCCAGGGATCGAACCTGAGTCCTCATGGATACTAGCAGGGTTGGTTTGTTAACCGCTGAGCCATGACGGGAAATCCTGCCTCTCTAGTGTTTTATTTTTTTGTTTGTTTTTGTTTTTTTTTTTTAGGGCTGTACCCACGGCCTGTGGAGGTTCCCAGGCTAGGGTCTAATCGGAACTGTAGCTGCCGGCCTACACCACAGCCACAGCAACACCAGATCCGAGCCATGTCTGTGACCTACACCACAGCTCACGGCAACACCAGATCCTTAACCCACTGAGTGAGGCCAGGGATCGAACCTGCAACCTCATGGCTCCTAGTTGGATTCGTTTCAGCTGTACCATACGGGAACTCTGTGCCTCTCTCATGTTTTAGAATGCTATTGTGGTTGGTCTTTTCTTTACTCTTCTTCAGTTGACACAGGAGGTGGATAACTGCCTGCCTGCCCACCCACTGGAAGCATCAACAACTGAGTATACATTTTATAAGGGGAAGTATGATTTCTTTCTAACATCTATTATACCTTCAAGAAAAGTGAAGTGACTAGTGATTTTGCTCAATGTCAAATATCAACAGCAGAAAAACTCTTCTGATCGCTGTGAATTTTTCGAATATATGGCTTACAAGGAGCCACACTCAGGCCACCCTCGTGGAGACTGGAAATGCAGGCTTCCTTTGAGAGAATCCTTCCACCACAGTTTTCTTTAAGGGAGAGCGTTTTGTTCAGTAATATATACTCTGTGTCCCCCAAACATTAAACTATGAGGCTTTGTTTTTAGAGTAAAAACTTCGAAAGCTACAAAAATTTTGGATAATAAGATGACAACAGGTGCAGATATTCATTTGTCTAGCGTATCTATAAAGCACTGAGGAAAAGGAACAGAAGGTTATAAACTAGAACTACAGGATGAGTGAGAGTCCAGCACGGCCACGACAGTAAGGCAACGAGTGTGAACAAGCTGGCAGAGGTTTTTATCGGCACTGAGAAGAAATGGGATGTCAAACTCATAGGAGGTATTCCAAAATGAATCAGCTTTATTTATTGATTTATTTAGTCTTTTTAGGGCTGCACCCGAGGCACCTGGAAGTTCCCAGGCTAGAAGTCAAATCACAGCTACAGCTGCTGGCCTGCACCACAGCCACAGCAACGTGAGATCCTTAACCCACTGAGCAAGGCCAGGGATCGAACGTGTGTCCTCATGGATACTAGCTGGGTTCGTTACTGCTAAGCCACGACCGGAACTCCCAAGTAAGTTTTAATTAGGACATAAACACATAACATGATTAAAAACTACTCTGGAGTTTCTGTTGTGGCGCAGCAGAAACAAATCCGACTAGGAACCATGAGGTTGCAGGTTTCATCCCTGGCCTTGTTCAGTGGGTTAGGGAATCTGGCGTTGCTGTGAGCTGTGGTGTAGGTTGCAGACTCGGCTCGGATCTGATGTGGCTGTGGTTGTGGTGTAGGCTGGCAGCTGTGCTCCGATTGGACCCCTAGCCTGGGAAAAAATGCAACAAAACAAAAAAAACTACTTTGTTTATAAATTGTTTATAATAATTACTATATTATGTGGTTATGTGTATAATCTTAGCTCCTTACCTAGGTTATTAAATACTTGCTGGCAAATCTAATCAGTTTGCTTCCTTCTGTGTTTTTTCCTTGCAACATTCCCTCCATCTTGTTTCAACCTGACTGATAAATCTTTCGAACCTGACCAACTGGATATCTCTCCAGGTTCTATCTTTGACTTTTTACTCACTCTCCTACAGGTGACTTTCCTAACCTCCAGGCCCTCCTCTAATGTCGATAACTAACACCGGCTCACCCGGCCCAATGGGGTCTGCTTCTCTGGACCCACCCTTCCTGTACTTGGCCTGTGGCTCCTTGGCTTTCAACGGCCAATAACCCTTTTTTTGTCCCCTAACTGCAGGCACACGATCACACCAGAGTCCCTACCTCCTCTAGCTTCCCTCCTCTCCTTTCTACAGCGACGCCTCCATCCTTTCCTTTTCCTTCCCTTTCTGGTACCCCCCCCCCCCCCACTCTATCAACCGCGTTCATCACTGACCTCTCTTCAGACCTCACCGACCACAGAACAGCTTCCCGGCGCCTCACTCTAGGCATGAAGAGCCTGACTTCTCCTTCGGCGCCGTTCCTCGTCCTCCTTGCCTGCCGCCAACCCTGGCTCCACGCTCCAGCCCGCAGTCGCCCTGACCTCCCGCCTCCCCGCCTCGGCTCCCGCTCTCCTCCGTCTGTGCGTGAACCTCTTCCTCACCGTCCTGAACGCTGTCACTGAGCGCGCCGGCTGACACTCAGGCTCGGGCTTCCTCCCAAAGCCAGTCTTCGGTTAGAGCTACGTGCACTTCAGGGGGTCGCTCCCATCGCAAGTCGTGAGCACATGTTTCTCCCGCATGATTCTCAAAATGCCTTACCTAAAGCGGCCAGGACTCAGATTTGGTTTTTACTTAACGATGCTCAAGAGTATATTGATCTTGAACATTTGTATGAAACGCATATTCTTCCTGCTGGAGGTCTAGCCTTCATCACATTATCACTGTTTCACAGAGGGAAATCAGAGCTTCCTCATGTGTACGGGCTAGGATCTTTTCTAGGAAGACAAGCAGCTGTGGACGACCAGAGAATGCGTGACTTCCGGCACTTCCACACTCTTAAGAGAACAAAGCCTTCCAAGCTATAAAAGCGCATGAGCACACTGCAGAAGAGCTGGAAGATGCTGACTGACGGGTACTGATGGGCAGAGGGATGGACACATGTGTGGCAAACCAAGAAGAGTAAACTTTTTCTTCTTTATTTTAGGCCTCACCTGCGGCACATGGAGATTCCCAGGCTAGGGGTTGAATGGGAGCTGCAGCTGCCAGTCTACACCACAGCCATAGCAACGCCAAATGTGAGCGGCATCCTGCAGCAACGCTGGATCCTTAGCCCACTGAGCCAGGCCAGGGATCAAACCCACATCCTCATGAATACTAGTCAGGTTCTTAACCGCCTGAGCCTCAACAGGAACTCCAAGAACCGTAAGATGTTAATGGTGAGATCGATAAGGTGGGTATATGATTATTCACTATGAATTCACTTGACTTTTCTATGCTTGAAGTTTTAGCAAATGTTGGAAAGTCCAACAAACAAAACTTGTGCATACAAATGTTCTGTCTTCTGAACTCCTCTAGGAAACACGTGACAGACAAGGAAAGGCCTGAGCCCGTTAGGGTCACCAGTGCCTTCTCGCTGGCTATGAACACGTTTAGTATACCAAGTATCTTAAACTAAAACACTCTCAAGGCAGGTTTGTCCAGATCTCTCTTATAGATGCATTTTTACCTGCCTTGTACCAGACTGGCTGATGATGTCTGCCCCCCCCCATGAAATGCTCCCCAGGTCCAGGAGCAATGGATTCAGCACATTTCCCGATGGGTTCTAGTCCTACAAGCTATCCTCTCCTCATAAGACCAACAAAGGAATACATTTACGCTGGCTTTATATCCTGAGGTTTATCTAAAGGTGTCCACTGAAAGGAGACTGGCTCGTCTCTACTGTACAGCAGGAAGACAGGGAGTGGAGGCAGAATGGCCACGAGGGTGTGGGCAGCGATGGGACAGTATTCCTGAGAGAATGGTAGGAAAGCCATACAAATACATCATGTATGGTAAAAGGGGGGCAAAGATAAGAACACTGGTCTACTGGCTGAATTTTAAATCCCTTTATGAAAGCGTAGAAATTTGACTCAATTTTCTCATGGGTGCAGTGGTTAAGAACTTAGGCTCTGCTGTCTGCTCTGGATTTGAATCCCAGCTTTCCCACTTACTACCTGCATGGACTTTGGGCAATTTACTCCATCTCTCTTAGTTTCCGTACTAACAGAATGGCTATAACACCATTAACTTCCTCACAGGACTTTGTTTTTTGGCTGTGTCCGTGGCATATAGAGGTTCCAGGGCCAGGGATCGAACCTGCGCCATAGCAGGGACCCCAGCCACTGCAGTGACGCCAGATCCTTAACCTACTGTGCCACATGGGAACCCCCTGCATAGGACTTTGAAAGGATTAAATGACGTGATGCATAGAAAGCACTCGTTACAGGTTATTTTACTACATGGGGCTCACCCAGAACATAAAGAAACAAATGAAGACTGGTGATTAATCTTTGAGTAAATTTCCCTTAGTTTATGCTTTAGAGGAAAAGATCAGACAGTCATATTTCCAAAAGGTATCAATGCCAGATCACATTAACAGAGACACTTTCAATTAAATAGGTGGTTATAAGTGCTTAAGACACTTCCTGTTTTAGCCAAAGATCTGTTTCCTTCCAATACATGAAAGAAAGACGACAACAGACATGTTTTGCCATACAGTTCAAAAGCAACTCTTAATTCTTGGGGGTCCTGGCAGATTTTCTTTGGGCTAAATGCTGAGATCTTGCTTTCTTCCAAGCCTAAGCTCTACTGCAACAAACCAGGCTGCACAACCGTCTGCGTTAATGACCCTCTGGCCTCTGACGTCTTTGTTCTCAATCCCAAGAAGCCCTTGTCCTCACCTGCAGACATTCGGTTGCACAGTAACGCATTCTGTCCCTCTGTGTAGGTTTCAAACCTGAGGAACTCTCCTCTTCCTCCAGCTCCTCCTCTTCTCCTTTCTACCGAGCAAAGCCATCATTCTCTTCTTTCTCCTCCCTTAACGGTACCAAAGTAGCTGGACTCTGCCAACTCCGTGATTAAAAACCCTCCATCAGACCCCCCATTCCATGGAGTCAATCCATCAACCATGTCCCATCGAAAGTCCCGGCTCAAAGGTCTCCAAGGTACAAACTGCGTTACCCTTCCAGCTTCTGCATGTCTCACAGCCAGTGTGGCCGGGCCCCGAGGAGAGCGGCAGTACCGTGCTTCACCTGAAACAATTACCTCGGTAGGGGGACAAAGGAGTACTTCTAGGGGCTTTAAATACATATTTCCACTTGCATTCAAGTCTGAATTTTACCTTATTTATGGAAGGAGAAGGAGAAGATGAATGTGGTGATTGGCTGAGACTTTCAACACAACCAATCTGAGCCAAAATATCCACCTTAAAATAAAAAAAGGTGCTCAGTAAGTGAAGTAATAAACCAAAGTTAAAAACAGTACATGCAGAGCAGGGCTCAGGTTGCCAGAAAATTCCAGCATGCCATTCATGCACAAACACTGCATGCAGAAAGCAAAGCCCCTGCTGTACAGTGGTGGGTTATCCTCAGTGCATTAGCATATATTCTAGAGACTGCTGTTCTCAGCACACAGTATCACTGAAGCACTAAAAAGCATCATAAGCAGCACAGAAGGAATGGAACATACACCACACAAGTCATACAGTCACTGGGGGGAAAAAACCTCCAGAGGAAAAATACAGTAAAGCTTTTAAAAATGTTAGGATGCTGAACCAGGGCTTTCAAAGCCACCAGACATGCGAGATGAGCGAAGGTTCCCAGACAATGCCAAGGAACCACAGGGCCACGGAGAACCTAGCACACCCGCCTGGAGCACAGCAGAGCCCGCGAGGCCTGAACTCGGTGTGTGCTCCTGGGCTGCCGACTGGCCGGTGTGCAGCATCCATGTGTCGACACCTAACTGATACACCCCCAGATAGCTGGTCAGCGACCAAACCAGCGTAGCCATTAGGAGGACAACCCTGGAGCCCAATTTCTAGGCTCTGACTCCCAGCTCCACAGCTACCTCATAGGGAAGCCGTCACGACTGACATTCACGTGGCGGCGTGAGGACGGACCTCTCAGGTACAACGTTCTTGTGAAGAAAGTTTATGGATGTCAATCAACTTGGTTTTGGAAACCAACTAATACACAAAGATGACAATGAAGACGGAGTAACTGGGATCCAGTTTACACTTCCACTTAAAACTGAAAAAGACAAAACATATGAAACTGACTTCAAATCACTGGGCATCTGGCAATAAGGGTGTGACCCCTGCCTGGAGAGACTTTCCAGGCCATGGTTCAGGGGTGGGGACCCACTGATACCACCCGTCTCTGTGAGCTGAGGAGACAGAGCTGGGAGTCCGGGCAGGTGCAAGGACACGGGGCTGCACAGAGACCTCGGCCTGAAGCTGCGCTCTGATCGGGTGTGGCTGTGAGAAGCCACCAGCTGAAAGGGTTAAGTATCAATCCCTCCTGTGGGGTGGCTCTCACAGGCCAGGATGGAAAGGCTCAGGATTCAGAGGGGATATCAGGTTTGGTGCTGAAAAGCTTTTTGCGAAAACATCCCTAGACTGAAAGCTGCTCTGGTCCCACCTTAAAAAGCATAAACTGAGAGAAACTATTTCTAAGTAACTTTCTTCTTCAAACTCCACTAGTCTGCAACTGCTAACCACAAAAATAACAGGGTCTGGTCTTAATTATATTTTGCTACTTTGTTGTACTTTGCTCTTCTTATGACATCTATGGGCCACCAGGATGAGTAGAATCAAACTCTTGTCCAGGAAAATGCACTAAGACCTGGGCAAAGGCCTGTCTGGGTAACAGTGAGATCGACTCAATTCACTGGTTTCCCAGTATGTTCTTCTGGTTTCAGAAGAAATAAGTTTCACTGGTTCAACTGGCTTCCCAGTTCTTCAAGACATGGCCCAAGAAGAATAACTTCCACCGCACAGATCATGGGACCAACAACACTGGGAGAGGCTGGAGGAAGATGGAGAGGTGGGCAACTGATGCTTTTACTTCTCGCCCAGTCCACATGAACTAGCTCAGACGTCAAGGGTCATCTAGGTCTGAGAATTAATGAAAACGAGAACTTATACTTCATTACGGCTGCTTTCTGTTTGGCCTTCTACAAACCAGCACACAAGAGGATAAAGAACATAAGGTTCAAAAGACACTGATGAGCGGGCACAGCTCCTGCTAAGCACCTGTTGCCTTACAGAGGCAGTCCAAAGTTCAGACAGGTCACTCGGTCTGATCAGGAAATGAGGACTAACGGCTCCCAAAGGGAGGGAGCTCTAAGTAAAACGAGGGACAACACTGGTGCGTTGGGTCCACACTGGCTGAGGCCCCAGGAACGCACTGGCCCTGGAGTGACCTCATCTTTGCTCCTGCCTGGAAAACACTGGGCACCTGAATGTCTACAGGTCAGAAGGGGCCCTGATCATGGGCTCACCAGCTTGTATATTATCAGCTCGGGCCAAAGGCCCTGGCAGCATTCGGGGGTCCATTCAGACCACACGGGGGCGTTCTCGCTGTGTCTCAGCCCCACACATCTGCATGCTATCTGTTACCTTGTCACAGTCTACCACTCTACCACACCCTGAGTATGGTCTGCCTGGAAGGAAAGAAGGAAGGAAGGAACTTCTGGAGGGAGACTTAATCCAGGGATATACAGCAACAATGAATGGGAACTTATTTTGTGAAAGCTGAGGTTATTGTGTTTTTGTTTGTTTGTAACTCATCTGCATGACTGAGGTATCAAAGTCTTTATCTGAAATTCCTCATTCATCAAACATTTAATAACCAAGTACCAACTGTGTATGGAAGTGGGAAGAGAAAGTAAATAACATGATTTTTATAACCCAAGAACATTTCAATCAGTTTCTGACAACGGTTTAGTTCTTTTTCTCTAAAAGACCTTCAGAAGGTGTAAGATTTTCTTTTTATTTTTTGAATGTGCCCTCAGCATGTGGAAATTCCTGGGCCAGGGACTGAACCTGCAGCAAATCGAGCCTCTTAACAGTGACAATGCTGGATCCTTAACCTTCTGTGCCACAAGGGAAATCCCAGGTATAAACTTCCTTATGTAAAAAGCCTAATCATTTCAGCTTAAAATACAGACAAATTTGTAAAATTTCCTATTTTGTTCTTCATAGATCTTTTACTCAAAGGACATCATCTAATTCTACAGATGAACTTCTACTGACTTCAAAAACACAACTAACAGAAATACAAAACTTACACATTCTTTTAAAAAATACGGCTAGATCACAGCAACAGATGAAATCCACTTGTACCCAGTCACACTGATACTACTGATGGGAAATTACCCCCAAAAAAGTTTAAATGGCCTAACAGATGCTTTATTAATTCACATTCTGAACACAAAGGTATCCATTCCAAGTACTGTAGAGTTGATTTACAATGTTAATTTCTGCTGCAAGCAAAGTGATTCAGTTATTACATATGTGTGTGTGTCTATACATCCATATCTATATGCACATGCATACACACAGACAGTCTTTTAAAAGTTTTCCTTCCCAAAGCCTTTGACAAAATCCAACACCCGCTTCTGATAAAAACCCTTCAGAAAGTGAGCACATTACCTCAACATAATAAAGGCTATATATGACAAACCCACAGCCAACATCATTCTCAATGGTGAAAAGCGGAAAGAATTCCCGCTGAGATCAGGAACAAGACAAGGATGTCCACTCTTGCACTACTATTTAACATAGTTTTCAAAATCCTAGCCACAGCGATCAGAGAAGTAAAAGAGATAAAAGGAGTCCAAATTGGAAAGGAAGAAGTAAAACTATCCCTATTTGCAGACGACATGATACTATACCGACAGAATCCTAAAGACTCTAGCAAAATACTGTTAGAGCTCATCCATGAACTTGGCAAAGTCACAGGATACAAAATTAATACACAGGAATCAACGGCATTTCTATACACTAACAATGAAAGAGCAGAAAGAAAAATTAGGGAAGCAATCCCATTTACCATCACATCCAAAAGAATAAAATACCTATGAGTAAACCTACCTAAAGAGATAAAAGACCTGTACTCTGAAAACTATAAGACACTGATGAAAGAAATCAAAGAGGACACAAATAGATGGAAAGACATACCATGCTCTTGGATCAGAAGAGTCAGTATTATCAAAATGACTATACTACCTAAGGCAATCTATATATTCAATGCAATCCCCATCAAATTACCAAGGACATTTTTCACAGGACTCGAACAAAATATTTTAAAGTTTGCTTGGAAGCACAAAAGACCCAGAATAGCCAAAGACATCCTGAAAAAGAAAAACGGAGATGGAGGAATCAGACTCCCGGACTTCAGACTATACTACAAAGCAACAATCATCAAAACCATATGGTACTGGCACAAAGACAGAAATAGAGATCAGTGGAACAGGACAGAAAGCCCAGAATTAAATCCATGCATCTACAGCCAACTAATCTATGACAAAGGAGGCAAGAATATACAACGGAGAAAAGACAGCCTGTTCAATAAGTGGTAACGGGAAAACTGGACGGCCACATGGAAAAGAATGAAATTAGAACATTCCCTAACACCATACACAAAAATAAACTCAAAATGGATTAAAGACCTAAATATAAGACAAGACACTATAAAACTCTAAAGAGGAAAACATAGGCCAAACACTCTCCAACATAAACAACAGCAACATCTTCTCAGATTCCCCTCTTAGAGTAATGACAATAAAAACAAAAATAAAAATAAACAAAAGGGACCTAATCAAACTTATAAGTTTCTGCACAGCAACAGAAACCCTAAACAAAACGAAAAGATAACCCACAGAATGGGAGAAAATCTTTGCAAATGAATCAACTGACAAGGGATTAATCTCCAAAATTTATAAACACCTCCTACAGCTCAATAGCAAAAAAATGAACAACCCCATCCAAAAATGGGCAGAAGATCTAAATAGACAGTTCAGCAAAGATGACATACAGATGGCCAAAAAACACATGAAAAGATGTTCAACATCACTCATTCTTAGAGAAACCACTCTGAGGTACCACCTTACACCAGCCAGAATGGCCATCATCCAAAAGTCTACAAAGAGTAAGTGCTGGAGAGGGTGTGGAGAAAAAGGAACCCTATTACACTGTTGGTGGGAGTGTAAAATGGTGCAACCACTGTGGAAAGCAGTATGGAGATTCCTCAGAAAACTGAAAATAGAACTACCTTTTGATCCAGCAATCCCACTCCTGGGCACCCAGAGAAAACCATGACTCCAAAGACACATGTACTCCGATGTTCACTGCAGCACTATTTGCAATAGCCAAGACATGGAAACGACTTAAATGTCCATTGACAGAGGAGTGGATCAAGAAGATGTGGTACATATACACAATGGAATATTACTCAGCCATTAAAAGGAACGAAATAACGGCATTTTAAGCAACATGGATGGACCTAGAAATTATCCTGCTAAGTGAAGTCAGTCAGACAATGAGACACCAACATCAAATGCTTTCACTGACATGTGGAATCTGAAAAAAGGACAGAATGAACTTTACAGAACAGATACTGACTCACAGACTTTGAAAAACTTATGGTTTCCAAAGGAGACAGTTTGGGAGGGGGGGGATGCGCTGGGGGTGTGGGATAGAAATCCTATAAAATTGGGCTGTGATGATCATTGTACAACTACAAATGTAATAAATTCATTGAGTAATAAATAAAATAAATAAATAAATAGTTTTCTTTCCCAGTATGGTTTATCACAGGCCATTGAACAAGGTTCCCTGTGCTATGCAGTAGGACTTTGTTGTTTAATCTCTTCCATGTATAATAGCTTTTTGAATCAGAACCTTTTGTCTTTTCCAGGTATCTGCCCAGGAGTGGGACTGCATGGTAACTCTGCTTTTAGTTTTTTAAGGAACCTTCATACTGTTCTCCATAGCGACTGCTCCAATTTCCATTCCCATCAAGAGTGTAGGAGGGTTTCCCTTTCTCTGCCTCCTCTCCAGCACTTATTGTTTATAGATTTTTTTTTTTTTTTTGTCTTTTGTCTTTTGTTGTTGTTGCTATTTCTTGGGCCGCTCCCGCGGCATATGGAGGTTCCCAGGCTAGGGGTTGAATCGGAGCTGTAGCCACCGGCCTACGCCAGAGGCACAGCAACGCCGGATCCGAGCCGCATCTGCAACCTACACCACAGCTCACGGCAACACCGGATCGTTAACCCACTGAGCAAGGGCAGGGACCGAACCCGCAACCTCATGGTTCCTAGTCGGATTCGTTAACCACTGCGCCACAACGGGAACTCCTGTTTATAGATTTTTTGATGATGGCCATTCTGACTGGTGTGCGGTGACACCAGATTGTAGTTTTGATTTACATTTCCCTAATAATTAGTGATGCGGAACAGCTTTTCCATGTGCCTGTGTGTCATCTGTATGTCTTCTTTGAAGAAACGTCTAGTTAGGTCTTCTGCTCATTTTTTTATTGAGTTGTTTTTTGTTGCTGTTGAGTTGCATGAGCTGTTTGTATATTTTGAAAATTAAGCCCTTGTTGGTAGCACCATTTGAAAATATTTTTTTTCCCAATCCGTAGGTTGTCTTTTTTTTTTTTTTTTTTTTTTGGTCTTTTGTCTTTTTTTAGGGCCACACCCATGGCATATGGAGGTTCCCAGGGATCTAATCAGAGCTACAGCTGCCGGCCTACAACAGAGCCACAGCAACACCAAATCCGAGCCACGTCTCTGACCTACACCACAGCTCATGGCAATGCCAGATCCTTAACTCACTGAGTGAGGCAAGGGATTGAACCTGCAACCTCATGGTTCCTAGTTGGATTTGTTTCTGCTGTGCCACGATGGGAACTCCCATGTCTTTTCATTTTTTAAAATGGTTTCCTTCACTGTACCAAAAAACTGGTAAGTTTAAGTCCTATTTGATGTAAGAAAACACTGGTACAATTTATGCCAAAGAATGTTTTGTCTATCTATGACCTCTTCTAGGAGTTTCATGGTGTTATGTCTTATTTTTAGATCTTTGAGCCATTTTGAGTCTATTTTTATGAATGGTAAAAGGGTGTGCTCTGACTTCACATGCTTTACATGCAGCTGTCCAGCTTTCCCAACACCACTTGCTGAAGAGACTGTCCTTTTCCCACTGTATATGTTTGCCTCCTTTGTGAAAGATTAACTAACCACAGGTATGAAGGTTTATTTCTGGGTTCTCTATTCTGTTCCATTGATCTGTATATCTGTTTTTGTACCAACACCATGCTGTTTTGATTACTGTAGGTTTGTAGTATTGTCTAAAGTCTGAGAGGGTTAAGCCTCCTGCTTTGTTCTTTCTCTTCAGGATTGCTCTGGCAATTCTGGGTCTTTTGCGGTTCCATATAAATTTTAGGCTTATTTGTTCTAGTTTCGTGAAAACTGTCATGGGTAATTCGATGGGGCTCACACTAAAGCTACACACGGCTTTGGACAGTTTGGCCATTTTAATGACATTCATTCTCCCAATCTAAGAGCATGGGATATCTTTCCCTTTATTTAAATCATCTTTAATTTCCTTTATTAATGTTTTATAGTTCTTAGCACATAAATCTTTCAGTTCCTTGGTCAAGTTTACTCAAGTATTTTATTTTGGGGGGTGTGACTTGAAATTTTTTTTTTTTACACATTCACTTTCTGCTATTCCATTGTTAGTATAAAGAAATGCAACTGATTTCTGCATGTTAATTTTGTAATCCTGCTATCTTGCTGAATTCATTTATCAGTTCTAATAGTTTCTGTGTAGAATCTTTAGGGCTGTCTAAATATAGTATCATGTCATCTGTATATAATGACAATGTTACCTCTTTCCTTTCAATCTGGATACCTTTTATTTCCTTTTCTTGTCTGACTTCTGTTGGCCAGGACTGCCAATACTACGTTGAATGAAAGAAGTGAGAGCAAGCATCCTCACCTTGTCCCATATTTTAGCGGGAAGGCTCTCGGCTTTCCCCCATTGAATATTACCATTGGCTGTGGGTTTGGCATAGATAGCTCGTATTATGTTGAGACATGTTCCCTCTATACCCACTTTAAATGGCACACAGCTTTATGTGCCCAACAAGACGATGCTGCAAGTAGCAAAAGACAATTTGCTTCCAGGTAGATCTAATCAATGTCCCTGTGAAAGAGGCTTTAACAGACATTTCTCCGATGATGGGTTGTGTGTGTATAACAATGCTGACTAGCCTCTTACCATAGCAGTTTTAAGGGTTAAAACAAAACGACACAAAACAAAAACGTTTGCTTTTGCCATTTGTTTCCTGTTAGATAAAACCAAACAACAACAACAAAACATCCTAAACAGTAAATTTCACCAGCATATATTCTGAATGGGTCCCAGACATGCAAAGCTGCCTTTTACTAGGCAAGAGTCTGTGAAAGAAAAAAGCATAGGTGTCACCAGCCTAGCACATTTTTGAAGAAAAATGCCAACAAATCCTTGGCACAGATATGTAGAATCTTCCTTACCTTTGAAGCCCTGTAACCAGGTTAAGGGATTCCTGTGGGGCTGGGAGGGCAGGGAAATGAGTAGGACCTTTGCAATAATGCTTTAGTACAGAGGAAATCTCAGGAGAAGCCCACAGCAAGACAGACTGAGATAACGAAATAAGCCTTCGTGAAGGCCTCTTTTGCTAATTTATTTTTAAATGGACTTCAAAATGGCCTTAACACAGGCTAAAGAGGACTTTAAGAGCAATGAGAAAGCAAAATGTAGTTGCAATATAAAATTATTATTGCCCTCCTCTCTTAATAAGAATTCCTTCACAACAAAGACCACTACACTGAAAATCCTTACCTAATGAAAAAGATCTTATGTCCCTAAATTTGAACATTTATTTAATATCTATTTTTTTTCTTTTTGCCATTTCTTGGGCTTCTCCCGCGGCATATAGAGGTTCCCAGGCTAGGGGTCGAATCAGAGCTGCAGCCACCAGCCTACACCAGAGCCACAGCAACGCGGGATCCGAGCCGCATCTGCAACCCACACCACAGTTCACGGCAACACCAGATCCTTAACCCACTGAGCAAGGCCAGGGATCAAACCCGCCACCTCATGGGTTCCCAGTTGGATTCGTTAACCACTGAGCCACAACGGGAACTCCCCATTTATTTAATATCTAAACTTAAAAATAATCCCGAACCCCAGAGGATTTTCTGTAAGAGAGTTTACCTCTTTCTAATTGGGTGACTCAGCAACTGGTAGAATGGTGGGCTAGCAACAGTCCTCGTCCCACAGCCACTGTGGCCAACACAAACCCCCTTTAGACAGGGGTTCAGGCTGAAATCTGTAAATCTCATAACGTTCTCCATTCAGAACATCTTGTGATGTATTTATGACGGAACAAAAAATCATCCCAACACATGCAGAACACCCTGTGACGGTGCAAGGCCTCCTGGAAGTTCTGGGAATAGAAAATACAAGGCAAAACCTCTGCTTCTCAGCAAGCGTCCAAGTTCCTAAGTACGACCACTTGTGAGAAGATCAGAAACAGCGCTAAGAGGATCGAGAGGAAGGGAAAAGCAAAGCCTTCTTCCTAAAGGGCGTGATATTGAGCTGAACCTTGAAGGATGGGCAGATGCCATCTCCCACCGTTCTTAGAAGAGAGCAAGATACAAAGAGAAGGTGGGGCGTATCTGGAGAAGAGCCTGTTTGGCTGGAACTCAATACGTAAGTGAGGATAAGGTAAAGATGGGCCGTGTGGAGGAATCACAGATGTAACTGAGCATGAAAAAGGATCCGGCCCCACCCCAAATTCAGCCGGATTTCTTCTAGTCTCCCTACCATGCATTGCTGAGTGTCTGCTTCATGGTCAAACTGACAGGACGGTGCCTATCTCCTGGCAGTGCTTCCTCGTAACACGCAGACATGCTTACCTGCTTCTGGAGGCCATGGGGGAGCCCCTGAAGTTTTTAAGTTAGAGGCAGTGGCATATAACTATAATCAACAATTACTGGAGCTCCCATCGTGACTCAGGGTAATGAACCTAACTAGTAAGCATGGGGACGCAGGTTCAATACCTGGCCTCACTCAGCGGCTTAAGGATCCAGCGTTGCCGTGAGCTGTGGTGTAGGCTTGGATCTGGTGTGGCTGTGGCTGTGGTGTAGGCTGGCAGCTGCAGCTCTGATGTGCCCTCTAGCCTGGGAACCTCCATATGCCATAGGTGAGGCCCTAACTAGCCAAAAAAATAAAAAAGAAAGAACCCCCCCCAAATAATCATTAAACCCCACTAAGTACCAAGTGTTGTTCTAAACACTTAAGAAAACTAGTTTGTGAGGAAAGAGTGAGGGATTTTGTTCATGCGGAGTTTGACTGAGATACAGAGGCGACAGGCAGATGGAGCTGCTCCAACAAGAAGCTGGACGGGTGAGCAAACGGAAAACTCAAAACTGGAGAGAGATTTATGAGGGACTCATCAGCACGGCTAGGAGAGAACCAAAGAGGATACGTGGACTGACATCATGCCTTGGAGCGGGAAGAGGTGAGAAAAAAAGGAAAATATTTGTTCAATGTCTTCCATGAGTCCGGCCCCACTTTATACAAGTGGCCTGGGGCTCCACCAGTTCAGGAGGCAGCCCGGGCTC
This sequence comes from Sus scrofa, assembly GCF_054392235.1. Taxonomy (NCBI): domain Eukaryota; kingdom Metazoa; phylum Chordata; class Mammalia; order Artiodactyla; family Suidae; genus Sus; species Sus scrofa. The sequence continues at coordinate 9,215,926 of NC_139383.1, forward strand.
TTGCGCAGCAGACAGACCGTCAACCCAGCTCTAACGCCAAACCTCACACCATGCTTCCCGCTGCACCGGCCGCCTTGGGGAGGAGGAAGGAGGGGATGAGAAACTCAAACAGAAGAGAGGAGCAGAGGGCAGCTGGGAAACAGCGTGATCAAAAGCAGCAAGAACCTTCACGGAAGGAGAAGCACTTTACCCCAAGTCCGCGTTCCTTTCTGGTGTTTAAGAAAGATAGGAAAATAAGTCCCTCCAGTCAAATACCCTCAGATAAAACACCTGGCTTTACACAACTTTCAATTACTGTTTAATCCCTACTGTTCTTTGAAAAGTACAAACAGAAATGTCTCGTTAATTTCTTAAAAGCAAGTTCTGCAAAGAGGCAGTGATCTAAGATTTTTAGGTGACCCATACTGAGAATCTTTTTAGAATCTATGATATAATTTAAACACTAATAACTGGGTGAAAAATAAGACGAGGCCAACTCTTAGCCCATGTCTGGTAATGACATCTGAGCTTCATCTCCACCAGCTGGTTAAGGCGTTCTAGCGGCACAGCCACCAATAGGAAATGCTCCTAAAACTCTAAGACATCAGATAAATGACCAGTAACGAAATCAGTATTAACCACTACAAACTAGTCTTTTCCAAAGGTACTGCAACAGCTGCCCTCATGAAACTTACAGTCTGTAACAGAAAAATAAAACAACCATCTGATCCATTTCTTGGGTATCTTTCAATTAGGTTTCTCCACGTTTTGCATCTGTGGTGTGTATGTATTTAACCGGAAGAAGGAGAACACTGCACATACTGCTATGCCTTCCAGAGAGTTCGTCCATCTGAAGCTACCCTCATTCCTCAAAAAGCAGCACCGCTTCCCACTGTGCGGCTGTCCTCTTGTCTAGCTGGCCAGCCCCCTACTGACAACACATCCATTCCAGGTTTGCTGTTACGACCCTGCTGCGGTCCAGCTCTTCTCTTGCCCAGGTGGCTGGGTTCTGAGGCTCAGCGCGGTAAGATAATCTCTGAAGTGCTGCGTCAGAGAGAAGATGCACTTGACATATTAACCTATATTATCAAACTGTTCTCCGAAAAGCTTCTTCAATTCATTCTTTACCAGAATGCCTGTTTGAACGTGAGCTGTTAAAACATTTTATTTTTATTTATTTATTTATTTATTTTGTCTTTTTTTGTCCTTTTTGTTGCTATCTCTTGGGCCGCTTCCGCAGCATATGTAGGTTCCCAGGCTAGGGGTCCAATTGGAGCTGTAGCCACCGGCCTACGCCAGAGCCACAGCAACGCGGGATCCGAGCCGCATCTGCAACCTACACCACAGCTCACGGCAACGCCGGATCGTTAACCTACTGAGCAAGGGCAGGGATCGAACCCGCGACCTCATGGTTCCTAGTCGGATTCGTTAACCACTGCGCCACGACAGGAACTCCCTGTTAAAACATTTTAATTCTCTGCTAATTTGATAGAAGAATTTCAAAACGAGCTTTTCCCTAATGGTTATGGCTCTCTGTACCACTTCTCCCAGTGAAAAATCTGTTCACACCCTTTGCCCGTTTCTTCTAAGTTGCTCACCTCTTTCCTATTTACAAGAGTTCTTCGTATAGTAACAGAATTAGCTGATATCTCTGGCATATTAGGATTCTTTTCCCCCAGTTTAATATTAGTTTTTGATTTAAATGTACCAATTCTTTCCTTAACGGCTGCCAGAAATTGTGTTGTGCTTAGACAGGCCTTATATATTTCCAACGGTTATTAAAAAAAAAAAAAAAAAAGTTGCCTTTATTTTCTCCAAGTACTTAAAAAAATAAACAGTGCTATCGTTTTGCAAATTAAATTGTTTCAATACATTTGAAGAATAATGCATTATGTTCCTTTGACCTTTTTGATACACCTGGCTCTTGGCTATAGTATAGACTATAGGTAAGGGTTTTACAGGTAAGGGTTCCCTCACATGCAGAAAAGGAAGAAAAAGATAACGGGAGGTTGGGGTGAATGCATCTATGTTACCCACTGCTACACCAGTTACTGCACTTACCCTGTGATTGCTCAGTAAGAAGCTAAAACCAGAAGGTACCCCAAGCAACATGAAATCAGGAGTTTTAAGAAAAACAAAAGGGAGTGCTTGATTTTACATATCAAGTTATACAAGTAATTGATAATGAACCGATTACTCTGAAATGCAGAAGAGCTTAAAAACAAAGTTAAGGAAGGCTCAGGTAAATTCAAAAATAGTAGGCTCGGAATAAGTGAGTCAAGAAATTCTGCAGACAGACATAACCTTTGAGAGAGCTCTTTCTAAAAAGATATGATTTAAAAGAAAGAGCAGTCGGAAAGTTGGACAACCCGGTGCTGGGTGTGGGTAAGCTCTAACTCGGGGGGGGTGGGGGAGCCGAATTGAAAACACGTGGCGCTGAGACAACGAAGCAGAAGGCGGCCGAGACGGCTGCACCGCTGAGGGGGTGCAGCCCGCCTGCCCCGACAGCTCAGAGGAGAGGCCCAGCTCCTCCTCCACGTAAAACTGTCCTCCGGGAGAGAACACCACGCCAGAACAACCCGAAAGTCCCAAGAGGCAGATCCCCGGAGCAAAAACGGTATTTCCTTACTGACCTTCAGAAAAGGAAATCATGGGCAAACCTGACGGCAACATTTTGAGAAGCTACCAATTAATAACGGTATTTATAAAATGTACCACGGTCTTGGCCCAGTTTAACTGTTCTCACATCTGGGATAACAGAGCACAGACGGCTGATGAAAATATTTTTACTTGATTTAAATTAAATGCAAGTGCTCAAATTAGCACGCTTTCTGTATTTTGTTCCTCTTGGTTTCAGTTCATTTCTCCTTTGCTTTCAAAGGATCTGATTAGATTTAATGTCAGGGTGGATCAGTAAAACTCAATTTTAAAAAGCTGGTTATATTTTCTTCTAAATAACCCGGAAGAAAAAAATTTAGACTTATGCTGATGACTTTATATCACTACACTTCAACACTGAGGAATCTTCTTCACAACAAAGTTTGAGTTTCACTTGGATTTGGGTTTATGAGCTCAAGTGCTTCAGTCTCTCCTGAGATAACGGCTGAAAGAGGCCCCTGAATTAAAATACGGTGCACATTCCTATCCTGTGTTTCCTTGTTCTACGATCCTCTCATTACAATTCCCCTCTGCTGAAATGCTGTCTCTCACTTGATGTAAACCCTTTCAATGATGTTTTTGTGTAACTCAGTGAGTCTCAGTCGGGTGGACTTTTCCCACGTGGCAACATGTGAGACCGTTTTGGTGACTGCAGCCCCGCTGGGGGCCACCGATCGAGCGGTGCCAATCACCCCGAGGAGGAGCGAGTACCAGGCCCTGACGGCTCTCGGTGCCCCGCTGAGAATCCCTCGAGCAACGTCCAATGAGGTTTAACTACTTCTTCACATTTTATCCCGAGTAAAAGCTTTACCTGACCAGTGTTCTCAGGAATGACAGACGAACAAAATATAGGAAGATGCCCAACTGTGGTGATATCCTTGTCTCTAAATTTTAAATATCTAATTTATAATTCAGAATGCCCACAAAAACTATTTTAAAATGTACAAAATGTGCAGTTAATGTACAGTAGCAGTACTTTGACAGACTCTCTTAAAAGGTTAAGATATAAATATCCTGCGAGCGAATAATTAAGTGACAGGATTACTGGGCTCTAGTAATCTAAACCTTTGATGTAGTTAAAAAGATGACTAACACCCCCCAAAGCCCACTCATTTCTAAAGACGCAGGAGGCAACAACATTTTTGAATGTTGACACTGGCTCTGGATAATCATTCGCAACCACTGAACTAGGCAGAGTCACCTCAACTGGTCAAATTCATGAAACTTTATGTAAGATTTCAGTAGCCCACTTTCCTACATTTTCTAGAAGTAGAACAGTAACTGCACCAACCGCCGGATTTGCAGCCATGTTTACATGCACTGCATCTGCCAGAGGAGGGGCCGTGAGCTGAGAGCGCAAGTCCGGACCGAGGTCACAGAAACTGCGCCCTGTTCCAGCCACAGCTTTGACACGACCGTCTCGCCTCAGCAGAGGGCCCTTGTCTTTCCACGCTCTCAGCTGAGAGGTGTTTGCAATTTACAGGGTCTGTGTTCACAGCACACCCGACTTTTGAAAGCAACTCCCAATGAACGCCCCGCCTTCTGGCTCATAATCCACCCTAGAAACAGTCTTTAGCAGGCTTAACGGGCAAGTGCTTTGTTAAAACCCAGCAAGAAATGCCACACAAACATCGAACAGCTATTTTGTGGACGCTTTCAGGGAAGGGCAAAGGCTCTAACGCATCACGAGCTCGCAGTCAGGGCAGCTGCGTCCAGCAGGACCACGCCGGCCGCTTACCTGGTTGGCGCCGCTGGCCGCTGCTGAGTTGGCTTGCGCTGTACTTGCCGAGAGGGAGTCGAGGAAGGCTTGGTCGGCCACCGAGTTCCCACAAGAAAACGGATCCTTTCCATCACTGGGCAGAATCTGGACAGCCGAAAGACCCAGGGTTATTTTCAGAGAGGAGAGTCCTTTCAGAGTTAGAGTCGCTGAGGGCAAGCCAGAACTGGCATCTGCTACGGAAAAGGGGTTTCTCTTCCGGGAGAAAGGTGTCCCCCCGACTGCTTTCTGTAGTAGGCACAGTTCCAGAAAATGCAACCAAGGCTAGTATCGACTTAAAACGCTCACTTTCTTCTCACTGCTGTCAATTTTTAGGATCCTGAACGCACAGAGGTAAAACACGGCACAAACATGAGACGTGTGGACTGGGTTCGGCAGTCTGGGAGCCCCTGAAACTGTCTGGGAAAGGCTGGGGTGTCCGCATGTGCACGTAACTCTGAGATTTCATCAGATTCTGCAGAGTGTTCAAAACCACCCACCCATCTCTAGGTGAGGAAGGCCAGGCACGGAGCCTTCCCGTTCCTGACCTCACTCCAATTTGACCCACAGGGAACCCGGCAACCTTAGTTTCCATCAACCTGATGAGAGGCAAGCTACCAGGCACCCAGGGCTGTTTTGAGTGACCTACAGAAAACCAGCAGGGGGCGCTAGGAGGCTGACTCAGAAGAGGATCTGTCCGCTGAGTGGGTGTGTCCCAGGCAGGCATCTGGCACAGCAGCGCTTAAGCCAGGCAATAGCTCCTCACAGTAGCTCATTCAAAACCCTTCGGACTTTGGGAATGGGAGGGGGAGCCGAGAGAGACGCCCTAAATCAGCACGGGGAGAAGCAAGCTACTTAAAAAATCTGCAATAAGCAGATTAATTTGTGAATTAATTCTACAATAAACAGTATTCTAGGCAGCAGCTATTATACAACAGCAAAGGAAAAATAGTGACTTTTATTCAGAATAATTAAAAGTTGCTATCCTGGGAAGGAACTTAATCTAAATATTTGGAATTGCTCTCTGGAGTTTAAGTCTATAACTAATATTTCTTAATTCTACTTTAATGTATTTTCCACATTTTATATAATCAGCATGTATTACTTTTTTTTTTCTTCTTACAGCTGCACCTGGGGCATATGGAAATTCCTACACCATGGCCACAGCCACACCAGATCCAAGCCACATCTGCGACCTACATCACAGCTTGTGGCAACGCTGGATCCTTAACCCACTAATCGAGGCCAGGGATAGAACCTGCGTCCTTACAGAGACAATGTCGGGTCCTTAACTCACTGAGCTACAACGGGAACTCCAGCATGTATTACTTTTACAGTGAATTATTTTTTAATTAAAAATAAAGTTATTTTCCAATCTTGTCCTTTAAATTGGTAATTTACGAAAATACGTTTTACAAAGACCAGGTTTAATGAGTAAACGACACTAAGTTCGCACCTCAACATAGTCTGTGGGAACGAGCCCTCGTTCTCCTTTGCTGTTTCTTCCTTCCAGCCATCCTCCACCAACGTCCTCAGGAAAGTAAAAGAGAAAAAAGAAAAAAGATTACAGTTGGAATTTTCCGCAGAAACTTTTCTTTGGGGATTGTTACACATAAAAAATGAACATTAACCTTCATTCCCAGAGAGCTAATACTGTTCAAAATTTTAAATTCTTAAGCCTTCTTTGCACCAGAAAATGATGTAATCTAAAAACAAGAAAAAGCAAACTTCAACAATAATTGATCAAAGATTGAAAAACAGGATATTAATAGAATGGCATGATTTTATAATTCTTTTCTATTTGCTGGTCTGTGGTAGATTAAAAAATGGTTTGCAGCTCCGACTGTCAAGAGGTAAAAAGCACACCCCCCTTTCTAGAGTCTGCACTGACCTTTGGCCAACAGAACGCGGTAGAGGAGTTCTCGTTGTGGCTCAGTGGTAATGAACCCGACTAGAATCTATGAGGACGTGGGTCCAATCCCCGGCCTCACTCTGTGGGTTAACAACCGATCCGGCATTGCCATGAGCTGTGGTGCAGGTTGAGAATGTGGCTTGGATCCTGCATTGCTGTGGCTGTGGTGTAGGCCGGCAGCTGCAGCTCTGATTTGACCCCTGGCGTGGGAACCTCCATATGCCACAGGTATTGCCCTAAAGAAAAAAGGGGGAAAAAAAAAAAGAAGGAGGTAGAGGTAACATGGGGTGAGTTCAGGGCCTTTCCTCAAGAGGCTTTTTGGTACACTTCTCCTTGCTCTTTTTTCCAAAAGAGCTGCTATGAGGATAAATTTGGACAAGGCCTAATCTCTCCACTGCCCCTTCCAAGGCAGCCCACAGCCAGCAGGAGAACCGCCAACATGAGGCCACAATGGAGGGCCCTGCCCCAGCCTCACACTGGTGACGGGCCCATCAGGAGAGCCATCTGGCTGACCTGAGATTCCCAAAGCAATGACAATCAAGTATTTGTTCAAGCCACTAAGCTTTGGGCTTGCCTGGTATTGAGGAAAAACAACCGGTCCATGCTTTTGTAGCTCTTCCAGGTAAGTCATAGCAATAAACTAAAGAACCAAATACTCCATACCAAGATTCCTGTTTTTCAGTATAACCTTAGCAAAGTCCTATTTCTCCCCTTAAAATAGTAAGCATTGTCTTAAATTCATAAACCGTACCCTAGTCAATAACTACCCAAATCTAGATGACAGTCTTTCTAAAAGTCCCTTAAGCCACAACCTTGTCAATTTTTGACCACAACAGCAACTTAAAAAATGCTTTATCAAGAAATGAAGAATACTTCATTTAAAACAAAATTCAATGGGAGATAAAAGAATCTTTAATCTCGTCTGTGATTAAAAATAGAAGCTATTTACTTATATAATCTGGTATATTATCTGGTATATTACCTAAAACTACCAATATATTTTCTAACTAGTAATTCTTTAAAAAAAACAATAGGTATAAGAAAATACTATCACGACTGAGAAACGGCCGTCCTCTCGGTCACTCCCCGCTCTCCTTCCCCGGGCTCTGTGCCGTCCTCGGCCCCAGCTGGTGGGGCAGGTGCAGCCCCTCCTCCCTCCTCGGAGGCTCCTGGCACCTTTCTTCACATGCATCCTCCCGAATGCGTCCAGAGGGCCGGCCTGTCTCCAGTCCTCATTTCTAGCTCTGCCTTTCTATTTCTAACCTCATGCAAAGCTCTAGGGTAGAGGTGACTATTTACTAGTCTCTAAATTCAACACTGAAAAAAATAAGCTCATTTAATCTTTCCGAAGAAGCGCTTCTTCCTGACTTTCATGCTTTAATAAATCCATCGTTTTCTCAGGTACAAAGGCCAGAAACCTCAGGGATCCTTTCTCACCAAGAGTATCGAACTGGGCACCAAGTCCCCCGTCCTCCCCTGGCTGCCCCATCCAACTCTGCACGGCCTCCTGCGTCTCTCTTCTTTCTACTCCCGTTGCCACCACCCAGTCAAGATCCTAGACTCCAGCCGCACCAACGCATTCACTTCCTTGAAGTGCAGGTTTCATCACGTCACCTCCCTACATTATCAACAATGAAACCACGCAGTGAATCCACTACCTCCCAGATGAAATCCAAGTCTAGAGCTGTCGCCTGGCCCATGGGGCCTGCTTGTCTGCCTCTCAGAGCCTGTTTTCTTAGCCCGTCTCCTACTAGTGTATATATACCACACTCCAGGGACACTTGTTTACAAGAGCGTCCCCAGCAAAGAAGAAAAAGCAGGGCTTAAAGGCCAAGAGATGTGGTTTCCAATCCCTGTTTTGCCACTTATGAGCACCACCCTCATCAGTAAAAAGAGATGAAAAGCACCAACCTCACAGCGTTCACAAGAAGAGACAAAGAGCATATGTGTGCACTGTACTGGGCCAAACAACGACCCCAGGCCGTCAGAAAACGGAGCTGAGGCTGCTGATCACTTTCCAACCTCTACGCCCGCGTCCGGCTGGGATCTACCGGGGCTGCGGCTCCAGTTCTGCCTCACGGAACCCCAGCCAGCTATTTTTAAGGAGGTCTTAATTGTTCTCAATGTTTATATAACAGATGATTATCCCACCATCAACAATGCAGACACAACAGGAAAAAAATTCGTGTGGGTTTGAACGATTAACTCCAAAAACAAAATCTTAAAAACAAGTCCTTAAGGGCCAGATTTACACGTAACGGTTTTCTTACTGGATTTGTAATTGTGATGATCTCTCCTTCACTGACTGTCAGTTCATTATTTCCAGGCTCAGCAGCAAAATCGTACATGACCCGAGCCTATTGGGAATAGAGAGGGAAAAAAAAGGAAGTTGTAAGTGTAAAGTTAACAGTATGAAAACCACCACCGCCATTCACTCTGTAATGTGCTGGTGTGAACGACACTCATGACAGGGCCTGTGGTTGTTTTGGAACAAAGGAAGACATGTCACCAAAATGATTCATGAGCCCTCCTGGGGCTCTCGGGAAGGCGTGCGTGCGCGGCTGCCCACACTGCACGCGGGGATCGGCCCCCAGGGTGTTCAAAATACACCCATGTCACCGAGAGGGGAAAGCCGGCCTTCCCTGCAGCGGGGCGAAGTGGTGATTCCGTTGTCCACCCTGGAAACCCTCACTCTGGGCGGAGGGCCCTCCCTACGGACACGCGGACGTGCGCACACCTAAGATGCAGAGTCCTGAGATTAACCCCTTGCTACTGAACGCACTCCTCCTCCTCTTTTTTTTTTTGCTTTGCTTTTTATGGCCTCATCTGCGGCATATGGACGTTCCCACGCTAGGGGTAGAATTATGGCTGTGGCCTCTGGCCTACACCACAGCCACAGCAACGCCAGGTCCAAGCCGCATCCGCGACCTACACCACAGCTCACGGCAACGGCAACACCGGATCCTCAACCCACGGAGCGAAGCCAGGGATCGAACCTGAGTCCTCATGGATGTTAGATTCATTTCCACTGAGCCACAACGGGAACACCTTGTGGCCTACCTTATAGAAGGAAGTCCTTCTTAAAAATTGGAGATCACAGCTGCCTAGGAAACATACAGTTTGTCATAATAATAAATAAATAATGAAAGCAGCGGTTTGTCCTAGGAGGCAAAGTGAAGTCTGCCTACAGGGCTAGTCACACGGGACTAAAGGAAGTGCATCATTTAACAAGTATTTGCCTCACTCCTGCCATATGGTCAGAAGCGTGCGAGGCCCCTGTGCTGGCCGGTGCCCTTTCTCCACACCTGCTTCATGATGCCTGGAGTCCTTGTGACAAGGATCAAGGATTCATAGCCAGCGACGGAACATTAGGGGGGAAAATACCATTTACTTTGAAATACATCCAAAGTAATAAGATGAACTAAAGATAAAGAAGTAAAACCTTATGTATAGACTCTAGATGGCGGGTTTATGGTGTTCAATGGGAAATGATTTCACCTTTTCCTCGTTTGAAAATTTTCCTAACAAAATGTTGGAAACAAATAAATGGCAGTGGAGTTCCCTTCGTGGCTCGGCAGTCAATGAACCCGACGAGTATCCATGAGGACGTGGGTTCAAAGCCCAGCCTTGCTCAGTGGGTTAAGGATCCAGTGTTGCCGTGAGCTCTGGCGTAGTTTGCAGATGTGGCTTGGATCTGGCATTGCTGTGGCTGTGGTGTAGGCCGGCAGCTGTAGCTCTGACTGGACCCCTAGCCTGGGAACCTCCATATGCCGAGGGTGTGGCCCTAAAAATCAAAGCCAAAGAAAAAAAAAAAAGAAAAAAACGGCAGAGTGCATTCTATCTGTCAAGAAACAGCATCGGCTCCTTTACACTGGGAGGCTGGGAAGGGGACTGAGCGCCAGACTGCAGGCAGGGTGAGAATCCTGGAAGCAGTACAGGTCTCCTTAGGCCACACCACAAAGGACAAGGAAACCATGCCGAGGAATTTTTCTCACACAGCCGCAGGAGTGTACAGCATTCTCCTTGTCACAATGAGGACTAATTTTTTCTAAGATATGTCACACTAACCTCAACCCTTCATGCAAGGAGGGCAGATGAAGGATAAAGGCCTGGGGAGAGAGAGGAGGGTCCCCGAGCCAGGACACCCCCCAAGACAACCAGCTTCCTGGGGGTGGGGGTGGGGGGCTGGGGTGCCGACAAGAGGAGCCTGCTGCTTTGTTTTTGCTCCCTAACGATCCTGGGTGACAATTTTTTGGACCCAGTTTAAGGCAATGAGCCCACACACAGAATATCAACGCCTCTTGTTTACTAGACTGACAACGTGGTGAAACAGAATGTGAAACAAGTCAAAAATAAAAAAAACGGAAACTCCCTTACACATTTAGACATTACTGAACATTTACCCACGGAAAAATGTCTATAAACACTGTTGGTTTATTTAAAACGTTGACTTAGGACTTTTTTCTTTTAACCTAGAGATGCTTCTTAAAAATTAGAACTGAGACTAATTTTAGAAAAAAAAAAAAAATTTAAAAAGCACATCCCCAAATGAGCGTAACATGTCAACAGGCGGAAAAAACAAAATCATTCAGCCTAGAGGTGCAACTCTTCCAAAGTTTAGGCAAGGCTGGAAAGCTCTGGACGGCTCGCCCCCGCCCTCCCTTGACCTCCCCGGTCGGCTCCCTCCCCCCGCTTCCCCAGGACAGCATCCAGACAGATGAAGATGCTGACCTGGGCCTCAACTGCCCATTAGCCCAGATGCGGCCTTTGAATGACAAGGTCCGTTTCTCTACACCTCCTTTTCTGCTGTTAGCTGTACTTTACAAAACGACTCCAAGTATTTTCACAAGCTAGACGGCCACACAGCTGGTCCGTAGATAACGTCCTGCTGTAGTAACACACGCTGTCAATCACAGCTCATCTCCTCAACAGCAACTTCAGAAAGTACCTCAGAGGAAGTGAAGGGCTGGCAGACGGCACTCGCAGAGGTGAGCAATGATCTAGACACAGTAAAACGAACACTGGTGGTGCAAGGCTTCAACTAAGTGTTTCAGGCACTGGACTATTAAGTGTGCCCCTCACACCTGCCTAATGTATGCGGAACCCACCATCCTGAACGCACGTCTCCTTTGGGCACAGGAAGGAATATAGAAATAGTCATGCTTTTCGGCCCACGTGGTCAGTATCGGTTACTCTGTCTGTCTCACATCCCCTCCTTCTGGAAACGTCCTTAAAATCACCCCAGAAACAGATATTTACAATGTGGGCCAAAAAGCATGACTAAACCCAATGGCGAGTCTATAAGCCGGACAGGGAAGATCTGCACTCAGCAGGGCTGCGGGGAGAGAGGGTCTTTTCGCTGGAAATGGTGCGGGGTTCAATGCCTGAGGGGGGGTGGGGGGCCTGAGGCGGAGGAATGTAGAGCGGAACGAGGGAGAGAAACAGCGTCGCACTGACAGTACCTGAAAGACAAGTCCAGAGCTGTGTTTGCCCTGCGGGATGTTTCAATCACCGGAGCCAACACATCTCCTGCCGTGCTGGAGCCACTGTGAGTTCAGACCATCCCTTGCAATCAACAGGGTCCAAGGTGATACAAACCAATAATCCCAAGCCAAAGAACTTGGGAAAATTTTTATTGGGGTACAGTTGACTTATAATGTTGTGTTAGTGTCCAGTACACAGCAAAGTGAATCAGTTCTGCATGTGCACACAGCCATTCCTTTTCAGAGTCTCTTCCCATGTAGGTTATCGCATGGTACTGAGTAGATGTCCCTGTGCTAGACAGCAGGTCCTTGTTCCCCATCTGCTGTGGATACAGCAGTGTCTGTAAGACCAGAGCTGCCACGAAGAACATGTCTGACTACAGATCAGAAAATTCCAAACCCAAGAATTTTTTTTTTGGTCTTTTTGTCTTTTGTTGTTGTTGTTGTTGCTGCTATTTCTTGGGCCGCTCCCGCAGCGTATGGAGGTTCCCAGGCTAGGGGTTGAATCAGAGCTGTAGCCACCGGCCGACGCCAGAGCCACAGCAACGCGGGATCCGAGCAGCGTCTGCAACCTACACCACAGCTCACGGCAACGCCGGATCGTTAACCCACTGAACAAGGGCAGGGACCAAACCCGCAACCTCATGGTTCCTAGTCGGATTCGTTAACCACTGCGCCACGACGGGAACTCCCAAACCCAAGAATTTTTTAAGAAAACATCCTACGTAAAGAAAAACACTGTATATAATATGTTCATTGCTGTATTTTCTATTTTGCAAAACAAAACCAAAAAACAACCTAAAGTGTACAACAGAGAATTTAATAAGTTCCAAATAGCAAGAAAACTGACAGCAAAAAAAGTTCATATGGGGATTAGAAGGTGGAAGGCAATTCTCAGACAATTCTAACAATTCTCCCCTTTTTTTTTTTTTTTTTGTCTTTTTGCCATTTCTTGGGCCACTCCCGTGGCATATGGAGGTTCCCAGGCTAGGGGTCGAATTGGAGCTGTAGCCACTGGCCTACACCACAGCCACAGCCACGCAGGATCCAAGCCGTGCCTGCAACCTACACCACAGCTCACGGCAATGCCGGATCCTTAACCCACTGAGCAAGGCCAGGGATCGAACCCGCAACCTCATGGTTCCTAGTTGGAACCACAATTCTCCCATTCTTAACATGTCTGCTTCTTCCACATGAATCACCATTAAATCTCAGGAAAAAACAGTAAACCTTTAGCAATGTGGCTCTCCCATCTTTAAAACAGAAACACTCAACCAAAAGAATAAGCAGTCTAATATGAGCTTTCTGAATTCGGAAGCCCTTATCCAATTATCCCTCCTCCTTTCCTCCTGAGGGTCGTCAGAAAGCCTGATAAACATGTTTCCCATAGTCTCACCTGTGCCACCGCTAACATATGGCCAGGCTGAGGTCTAAGACAGCTGCATGTGATTAAAAAGACTCTTTCCCAAGAGATATGGATCAATTATGCTTGGGGCATGCTGCTCTTAAAATTTCCAAGTAAGGAAATACAGTTTGCTTCTTTAAATGTTCACGAGCAATGTGTCTGATAGTCTATTCAAGAATATAGTGAAGATGACAGAGTGAAGGTTTTATTTGAACAGTTGTTCTAATAAGAGATCTTTTCCCAGTAGAAGAAATTCCTACAAAGAATTGGTAGTAGCCATTAAGAATGATGAAAGTTTATTTTCTTATACAAAATTTTCAAGAATAAACCACCAGTAAAATTGATATGTTCTCTTAAAAATGTTCTTCTTAAGGAGTTCCCTGGGGGCACAGCAAGTTAAGGATCCAGCATTGTCACTGCTGTGGCTTGGGTTTGATCACTGCTGTGGCTTTGCTGCTATGGCACGGGTTTGATCCCTGGCCTTGGAACTTCGGCACGCCTTGGGTGCAGCCCCCCAACCCCCAAAAAAGTTTTTCCTAAAATGGATCTGCATCAGTTATGCTGAAATGATGCATTGAAAAGGAATTTTTTCTAAACTGGTCAACTAGAAAAGCAACTTGGGAAATTTCCAAAACAAACAAATGTAAACAGAAATTCACTGAGTGTAGGAATTTAAGTTTCCAAGGAACATTTAGAGTAATCTTAAATCTGGAAGTAGTGGAGAGTAATTACACAGGGGCAAAGGGGAAGAAATCCTTCCAAACACTTAACAGTAAATCAACCAACTGCGCCATCCGCTTGCTCGGTACGCCTCCTCCCTCTGCCCCACTCGCGCACGGCAATGGGCCAAGGGGACCCTCCGAACTGAGGTCAAGTTGCAAGCACACTGCTGGAGGTTGGGGTGATTTTAAGAGACTTTCTGCCCAAACTCACCATGGTCAAAGTTTCCCTAGGTATAGGAGAACAATCAGACAAAAGCATTTTAACAGTTATTTGATGTGGCGGCATCAAACTGGCATATCACACACACATTAGTTTACCAAAACTCACTAATATATAAAACACGAGCTACAAAGGAGAAAATCTTTGCCATTCATATCACAAAGGGTTAACCTGAGGTTCTGGAACTCAAGAAAAAGGGCAGCAATCCATCAGAAAATGGGCAGAGGAACACATACACACCCCGCAGAAAAATATAAACGGCCCGTAAACCTGTGGGGAAAACACTCAATTCTACTCACAAAGGAAGACAAATCAATTTGGTAGCTGTAGCCAGATTTCCCTCCACTGGGGACTGTATCATTTAAACCTCTGCCAGCAAAATGTATGAAAGTCATGGTTGTCCATAGCCTCAAACAGAACAAATCGCCCAACCGCTTGCATTTTTGCTCATCTGGAGAGAAAAATTAATGTAGTGTTCAAGATACATTTTACGCTGAGATCCAGAAGTTTCATTTTGAGAATCCATTCTCCAGATGCACCTGTCTGCACTCTGAGTGCCAGGCTATTTCCTGAAGCACTGTCCGCAGTATGAGAAGACTGCAGGCAGCCCTTGTGTCTACTAAAAAGGAATCAGACAAACGGTGGAATATCATTTCAAGAAAATATTATGTAGCAATAAAAGAATGAGAAGGAGTTCCCATCGTGGCTCAGAGGTTAACGAACCCGACTAGCATCCATGAGGATGCAGGTTTGATCCCTGGCCTTGCTCAGTGGGTTAAGGATCCGGCACTGCTGTGAGCTGTGGTGTAGGTTGCAGATGTGGCTCGGATCCCGCGTTGCTGTGGCTGTGGGTGTAGGCTGGAGGCTTAAGCTCTCATTGCACCCCTAACCTGGGCACCTCCATATGCTGTGAGTGTGGCCCTAAAAAGACCAAAAAAAAATCCCCCCAAAAAACCCTTAAATGCTTACAGATATTTTCAGGTGAATATGGTGATGGCACAGAGTGTCTCGTTAAAAAAAAAAAAAAAAAAAGATTGAGAACAATCTCTATTACTGACATGGAATTATTATTAAGTGAGAAAAATAAGCTGCGGAATAGGGCATGTAGTATGCTACGTTTTCCCTAGGTAGAAGAATATTTATATTTGCTAGTATTTCCATAAAGAAGCATGAGATAAGTAAAAGAAATTCTTTTTAAATCAGTTACCTAGAGAGATGGGAGAGGAAAATGGATAAGATCAAGAATGGGAGTGAGATTTCTCTATTTCTTTTCATATCATTTTAACTCTGTACATAAATCACCTGCCAGAGAATTAAAGTGGAGGGGGAGACACCACTTATGGTAGCAGCAAAAGATAAAACACAAAGGAGTAAAGCCGGGAGAGACGTTAAGGGAAACTTTACAACATCCCCGAAAGACACAGAAAATTGGAAAAACTGAAGAATATGGCAGATTGCTTGCAAAAATGGCCACAATAAATCTTCCCATCCCTATATGAATGTCCCTTGCAAGGTGACTTTGTCACTCCTCCCACTGAGAAGTTTTTCTCACCTCTTGACTTTGGACTTGCTCATGTGCTTTGCTTTGGCCAAGAGAGTAACAGCAAACGTGATACAGGCCAAGGCATGAGAAGCACCTGTGCACTGGAGCTTGCCCTTCCCTTCGGCCAGGAACACGTCACGACGGCTGAATCAGCCTGCCTTAGCCTCTACAGGTGAGAGGCCACCATCTACCCCAG
This sequence comes from Sus scrofa, assembly GCF_054392235.1. Taxonomy (NCBI): domain Eukaryota; kingdom Metazoa; phylum Chordata; class Mammalia; order Artiodactyla; family Suidae; genus Sus; species Sus scrofa. The sequence goes on from NC_139383.1 coordinate 9,231,800, forward strand.
CCATCCTGGCTGCACAAGGGGACACCCCAACAGAGAGTGAAGGCCTCCCAAGGCCATCAAGCCTCAGCCAGGCTTTCCAATCCACAAGGACCCCTCACAGCCAACATGCAGAACTATAAGAAACAAGGATGTTGTTTTAAGCCCCTAAGTGTGGGGTAGTTTGTGATGCCACAAAAACTGATTCATACAAAGAACCTCCCCATGTGTTTAGATAGGAAGACCCAAGATCATCAAGACAGCAACTCCCCCTTCAGTAATTCTAACAAAAACATGCACAGAATTTTATTTTTCTGAAAAGGTTAAAACTGATCCTAAGATTCATTTGGACACATAAATAAGCAAGAATAGCCAAAAAATACCACCTCCCCCCAAAAAAACCAAGACAGACAAGAAAAGTTGAAAGTCTATAACTAGTCCCAAAGACATAGAAATCTAGTAGTATGATAAAGGTGGCATTATATTGTTTTAGCACAAACAAGTAGCCATCTGGAAAAAGACTAAAATGAATTCAAAGTGCATCAAAGATTTACAGTGAAAAAAATAAAAGCAACCACATATTTAGTGCCCAGATTGGAATCAACAAATAGTACTTTTTTTTCATTAAAAGGAAATAGATTTACTCAGAGAAACAGCCGATTCCAGATTTCAGGAAAGAAAATCAGAACAAAACCTGTACACAGCAGAAAAGCTGAGCCCAGAATACCTCCTCCTCCCAGATATCAAAGACTCCGGCAAAACCTACTGTGACTGTATCAGAAGGACTTGCAGAGGAGCCCGCTGTGTCCAAATAAGGGACAACATGAGCATCAACGAGGATAACAACTGACGGAAACATCAAACGTTTAAATCCATGAGTTCACAGTCATAAAACTAACTGGTCACCAGTGCAGAATACCAGGCCATCAATTCACTTTGAAAATTGGTAAATAAAGGTGAAAAAAATATCCTGCCTCTCCTTTATCAACTATACCACTAACGAAGTAGCAGGTAAGAGGTTTCTCTTTACAAAAACATTACAGCTAATGCAAAATGGTGCAGCCACCGTGGAAATCAGGATGGAGGGTCCTAAAAAAAAAACGTAAAAGTCCTACTTTAGGAGTTCCCGTTGTGGCTCAGTGGAAGCGAATCTGACTAGCATCCATGAGGACGCAGGTTTGATCCCTGGCCTTGCCTCGCTCAGTGGGTTAAGGATCTGGCGTTGCTGTGAGCTGTGGTGTAGGTCACAGACGCGGCTCGGATCTGGCGTGGCTGTGGTGTAGGCCAGCAGCTACAGCTCCAATTCCACCCCTAGCCTGGGAACCTCCATATGCCATGGGTGCGGCCCTAAAAAAAAAAAAAAAAAAAAAAAAAAGGTCCTATTCTGTAAAGCACAGGGAACAATATCCAATCTCTTGGGACAGACCATGATGGATAATATAAGAAAAGGAATATATATATGTGTGTGTACATATATATGTATATATATGCATATGTATATATGTACATGTGTGTATATATATGTGTATATATATGATTGGCTCACTGCTGTACAGCAGAAATTGGCACAACATTGGAAATCAACTATACTTAAATAAAAAATTAAATAATAAAGGGAAAAATTAAAAATAGTACTACCATATGATGCAGCAATTCTACTCATGGGTATTTATCCAACAGAACCAAACTCAGGGTCTCAAAGAATCACTGGCTTTCCCAAGTTCACTCCAGCACTATTCACAATAGCCACGATATGGAAATAACCTAAAGTCCTTTGACAGATGACTGGATAAAGAAAATGTGGTATATACACACAATGGGATATTATTCAGCTTTAAAAAAGAATGAAATTCTGTAATATGCAAAAGCAGAGATGCATCTTAAGGAGAGTTAATGAATGAAACAAATGAAGAAGGAACAACAGAATCGGAACATTGTTTTTCAATCCTTAATAATTCAGTGCTTCTAAGCCCAGTGCATCCAAAAGGCGACCAGACATTACTTGCTTTTGATGGCTACAATGCCAGTTACATACTTGAAAAAAGAACCTGAATCTTATTGACCCTCTAGACCCGAGTACCAATCTGCAGGAAATACAAAGGAACTTATTTCATTATGCAATGAGGATGCAATAAAAAAAAAATCCAGATGTAGGAAATTATAGACCATTTTCTCTAAAAAAACAAATCTCGAAGATAAAAGCAAGCCCAAGAATGGGGAAAGAGGAAGGGAAGTAGGGGAACCTATAAACTAAGAGGCTAAGACATTGATGGCGACTGCAATATACAGACTTCATTTGTATTTTTTTATCTGCTTATCTTTGTCCTACTCATTTTAACACTGAAGAACAGTTGATTTACAATGTTTCGGGTGTACAGCAAAGTGATTCAGTTATGCATATATGAATATGCATACTTGGTCATATTCCAGGTTATCACGATGTCGAACACAGTACTATACAGTAGGTCCTTGCTGTTGCATTTGTTTTATACATAGTAGCAGGTATATAACTAATCCCAAATTCCTAGTTTATCCCCCCTCCACTGATTGGATTCTAAGGCCAACAAAATAACAAAAGAGATTATAATATTTGAGACAATTGGAAATTTGAATACTTCGAGGTGGTATGATTTTTTTTGGTTTGTTTTTTAGGGTGGCACTTGCGGCATATGAAGTTCCCAGGCTAGGGATCAAATCAGAGCTGTAGCTATTGGTTTATGCCACAGCCACAGCAATGCCAGATCCAAGCCATGCCTGTGACCTACACCACACACAGCTCATGGCAACACTGGATCCTTAATCCACTAAGCAAGGCGAGGAATTGAACCTGAGTCCTCATGGATACTAGTTAGATTCACTTTTGCTGAGCTACGATGGGAACTCCCTAGGGCAATGTGATGTTTAAAGTAGTAAATTTCAAGTATCAAAATGGTATTGTGGTTATATTGTTAAAAGGCTTCCTATCCTTAAAGATATACACTAAAATATTTATGGATGAAGTGGTAAAATATCAGGCATTTCTTCAAAAATAAAGCAAGAGTAAAGGAAGCTGATGGAATGTAGGCAAAATGAGATGACAGGTGCTGAAGCTGGGTGAGGGGTACAGCTTCGTTACACACCCTTCTTTTGAGTATGTTTGACCATCTCCATAGAAAAAAGGCTTTTAAGAAAACTATAAAAAGTTCCAAAGGAAATTTTGGAGAAATTTTAAAAATTAGGAGAATTTTAAAAATAATCTTTCAGTGGAAGAGGATTTCAAGTATGAAACAAAATCCCTAAGTCCATAAAAGGGAGAGAGGGAGAAATTTCTCTTCTCTCCATTTTGCCTGGAAAAAGCCAAAATGAACAAGATTAAAAACAACAAACAAAACCCAGAAGACAAACTGGGAAACATATTTGTAATTTTTAATCAGAGAGTCTCCTATTCTATGAAGGGTAACTACAAATCAGTGAGAAATAAAAAGCTCTTGAAATGTAAAGCCTCACTGATAGAACTAAGTAAGTATCATTTCCCACCTATCAATGGGCAAAAGGCAAATACAAAACTCGGGCTCAGCGTGTGGTGGCGAGGGCAGAGGTTCAGAGAAACAGGAATTCTCCCGTGGTGCTGGTGGCGGCCACAGGCAACTTGGCGACGCCTGCCAAAATTACCAACGCGCACGCTCTCCTGCTGGGAGATGCCACTGCCAGGAATTCCTCCTCTAGAAACAGTCACACATTTGCCAGAGGTTATTCACCGCAGCCCCGTTCGGGAGAGCAAAAGACCAGAAAGGCAGGGACGGTCGGCCAAGAAGGGCGCCTCCACAGAACGGAGTAACCACCACGCACTCCGGCCACAAAGGAGGAGGGCTGGCCTACTTCTCACGTGTGGGATTCTCTCTCATGCGTATTAGATGAGAAAATAAAGCGAGGTACACCTTTTGCATAAAAAATGCACCTGCTTATGTATGGAAAAGAAGAAATCCGCTTCTAAGCTTTACAAGAAATTAGCAACATTGCTTGTGAGGAGAGGAGGCGGCTGGCTGAGGGGAGGGAGAGACAGGAGAGGGATTTCAGTGTGAGCCCTTTGGTACTTTTTTGCTGTTTCGTTTTTGTTTTTTTCTTTTTAGGGCCGCACCTGTGGCACATGGAAGGTCCCAGGCTAGCGATCCAATCAGAGCTGCAGCTGCCGGCCTACACCCCAGCCACAGCCAGATCCAAGCCACATCTTCAACCTACACCACAGCTCGTGGCAACACAGGATCCTTAACCCACTGAATGAGGCGAGGGATCAAACCTGCATCCTCATGGACATTATGTCAGGTTCTTAACCCACTGAGCCACAACGGGAACTCCCCTTTTTGGTGTTTTTTTTTTTTTTTTTAAACATGAACTTAATGCCTAGTCAAAAAAAATGAACAATTAAAAGCACCATCTTGGGAGTTCCTTGGTGGCCTAGTGGTTACGATCCACCACTTTCAATCCCTGGTCTGGGACCTGAGATCCCACCCACATCAAGCTGCTGCACCCAAGGCAAAAAAAAAAAAAAAAGAAAGAAAAAAAGAAAGCACTGTCTTGCATCTCTACTCAACAAGGTCAGAATCTATTTGAGAATGCTTCCTCAATTATAACAAATCATACAATTCTTCAGAGTGTAACTCTAAAAACGATTGGAAGGCAATCAGAATCTATATTAAAGGCTACACATGCTTGGAATTCTCATTCTGAGTAGTTATTTTCACTGCGCACACACACACACATGGGAAGGCGCTTTTATAACAACAACAAAAGTAATATAATGACGTTAAGAAAGGAAACGTTAGAAAATGTTCCTCTTCTTCCCAAAGGGCCCAGGGGTTAACATCACGCACTTGACGGTGCCTCTGCGAGTCACGCAGAGCCAGCGAGAACCACAGCACACGTAGCCTGTAGCCCTCCACGTTTCAGGCTTCAGTCGGCTCAGGACTCTTCCTGTCGCCGCATCTAGCTTGTTCTTTACCCCAGCCTCGAGGTGACTAATCCACTCCTCAACCTCCAGGGCAAAGCACAGGAAAACTCAGCTTAGCTGTGGTTAGTAACCTCGCCTCCACTCCAAATTAAAACAGCTCTACTGTTTTTCCTGATTACAAAATGACATGTGCATTGTAGGAAAAAAAAAAGATAACAATTTAACAACAAACAGCACCCAAACCTCAGCGACAACAGCAGAAAATACACACGCTGCCAAGAGCGGCATCCGTCCCGGCCGCCCCGCCCCGTCACACTGACGGGGTTTTTCATTTCTCGGCCCGAACCCGGGCTGAACTGTACTGACTGGCAACACGGACGGGGATGATGAGCTGGCTCTGGAGCCCGACTACACGGTTCAACTCCCAAGCCTGCAGTTTCACCGCCCCGCCAACTTGGCTGAATTCCTTCAAGTCTGTCTCAAATTCCTCAAGAACACGATAAGGCAGCCCGCAGGCGCCTCGAGATAGGAATGATTAATGAAAGTGATAAATACAAAGGGCTTACGACAAGGACGGGCACAAAGGGCTCAATACATGTGGGCCATCACGACCTTCAGTCTTGTGAACGTTATACATACATTCTGCACCTGCTAAAAACTGTCGCCTGACTATGTCCTCTCTCCCGCCTGCCAGCAGGTCTGGAACTGGCCCAAGGGTTCGAGGAAAAGAGCCAAGAGCTTATTCTCACACAAGGCCATTCTGGAGTTTGCCATGTCACCAAACTGTACTGCACGAGAAGCGGACCCACCTGAGGCGGGGGCGGGGGGGGGGCAAGGGGGGATCCTCCGAACTGAGGTCAAGCTGCACACTGCTGGAGGTTGGGGTGATTTTAAGAGACTTGCTACCCAGACTCACCATGGTCAAAGTTTCCTTAGGTATAGGAGAACAATCAGACAAAAGCATTTTAACAGTTATTTGATGTGGCGGCATCAAACTGGCATATCACACACACATTAGTTTACCAAAACTCACTAATATATAAAACACGAGCTACAAAGGAGATCAGGTAGAACTAAAAAGGCTATATAGTACAGACCAAATAAAATTTTTAAAAGAGAAAAACTAGAACATTAAATGAATAAGTGATACATCAAAACCTAGTAATTAAAATGACTAAGCTAATCAAAGTCAAATAGCAGAAAGCCCATAATGTAGTGACTGGTATTAGACTTGCTCTGTAACCATCTACAGCAAGAAAACTGGACAAAATACATACAACAACAGTTCCTGGATAGTGGGCAGAAGGATAGCAGGGGAGTGAACTCTGAGAAAAGGGGAACACGAGGTGAGCCCCGTGAAGGCGCCTGCTTTTTGCCTTGTGGCACTTTCAGATCCAGATGCTGGGAGAGCAGAGAGCCCCGCGCAGCAAGGCCAGGCCCTGCGGAGCTGAAGAGACAGAGACCAGGATTCCAGGGGGTCAAAGCACTGAAATATGAGGACAAACTACGGGAGAGACTCAGTGAAAAAGCTCCAGAAACCTGTGCCACGGTCTTCTTGAGCCTGTTGATAAATATGAAACTGCACATAGTCAAGAAAACTGCTTTAAAGCCAAGCCCAGAAGGACTCCTGGGAGCTGCAGGCTGAAAAACTTCTCCAAGATCAGGGGGGCGCAGAAGGCACTAGAGCTCTGACTTAGCAGGGTGAGGAAAGGCCACTGAACACACCCAGAGCTGGTGGTCAGACCCCCTTAGGGCTGGGGTAGGGCGAAACGTACTCAGGATAAGGCTACTCTGGACCCTCCCGAGCAAACGTTAGAAATAAGCCTTGAAAAAATCATACTGATTCACAAGTAACTTGACTGGCCACCAGAACACACCTTAACACCTTTCAAAGGGAGACAGCAAAATCCAGACACTCAACAACATGCCAACACAATGTCTAGTATCAATAAAAAATTAACAGACAAGCCAAGAAACGCGAGGAAATGTAATACAGGACCAAAATGTCAGTCAACAGAAACAAACCAAGAAACGACAGACAGGTGGTTGACACTTGTGGAAGCGTTTCAGGGACACTCTGCTACTGGACAGCTCTAGGTGAGATGGAAGCCCAGCGGGAGGAAGCAGACAGGCTGAGATTTAAAGTAATTCAACACTGGTGAAAAGGGAAACAGAGGAGCTGACAGAAACTGGGACTGATGAAACAGAGAAAGCAGAATGCACAGAAGAAAGCGCTGTAGAACAAACCATACCCCAGCTGAATGGTAATCCTGGCCATAGACATCAATGAGCCAATGGACAACTTAAAGAAACTACTAGAACCAAGACTACAGTATTCTCTGGATGCTCATGGCCTGCAAGATAGTCAACTGGATCCAGAATGAAGTTTATCTGACCAAGGAGTAAAGACAGATGGAACTGTATGGCTTAGTGTAACAGGTAATTTCTTATCAAGGAAATGAACCAAAGCTAAACATCCTGGAAGCTGGTACACCTGTGGGAAGAGCTGAAGTCATTATTGATCCAGATGCCCACCACACTGAAGCAGAAGCACCTCTTACTCAGGAAGCTCAAGTGATAACTCATGAGGGCACAACACACATTACAATCATTTCAGGTGAAACCTCAGAACAAGTGATGAGATGGGCTGTTGCACTTGAAGGTTACAGGGAAGAGCAAGAACGTCTCGGGTACCCTAGGCTCTCAGACAGTGGTCCACAGACCAAGTCCTGCATTGGGTGGTTTGGGTAAGGAAGGACTTCCACATGACAGAGACACACCTCACGACGCTGAGTGTTTCCAGAAGAGCACTATGTAGTCTCAACCAAGAAAGTTTTTTTCAGTGGGTCCTTGGGGCAGAAATCCTCTGGAGTCACCTGGAGCTTCTTGTGCTGGCCAGTCAAGAACAGCTGAGTGAAGCAGTTAACAACTAATCAGCCTGTGCAAATCATTCCAGCATCAGTGCAGTCTGTGATACCAACTACCTAAAGCTATAAACACTAGTGCGAAGGCAGGTAAGAGCGCAAAGAGCTCCAAGGATTTCAGAAGTTCACCTGAGAACAGAACAGAAACAATGGTCAAATCCAACTGGGGCCGTTTTTGCTACAACTTCTCACTGACGAGGATGCTTGAGATTGCACTTCTTGGGTTGGTGACGAAAGAGAATTTAAGCTAAATCAGGCTGAACCGGATGCAAAGAAATGGGGACACTAAAAATAAACCCACAGTGCACCATGAAAAACTCAGTCATGCATTAAGGTGGTATGATGATAGGGATTTGATTTGTAAAGTTCAAGACAAGAGATCTGTATACAAGTTTGTTTGTGACTTGAAGATTCTTATTGGATCCAGAGCAGCAGAATTAAAACATTTGGTCACAGAATGTGAACAGAAGAAACTTGCAAAGATGTAGCTCCACAGAACTGTCCAGCCACAGCAGAGCCCTGGCTACTGCATCTCTGCAAACAGAAAAGGATAACTGAGTCCAGGACATTCTGGGATCCAAGGTCTTTTTTAAATGCTGTAGCAAGTATTATTCTCATCTTTTTTATTGAATTTGAATCTTTTTTTATTTCTAGACTGCATAAGCTGATGCATGGGTTTTTAAAATAAATACTTTGCACCCCTGTGAATGTGGATCTTTTTACTTGGAGCATATATGTTAGAAGAACGTGTGTGCTAAAGGATCTCCACCATGTCGTGAGGCCAGTTCCCTGTGGCATACAGTGTGTTAACAGTCAGGAAAGCTAAACTGGCCAGTGTACACGTCTGGCCCTACCAAAAATAGCCGGCAGCATCTGAGGATGAAAAATAAATGAAGTATCTCCAGGAAACAGTCTGGTTTAACTATTTTTGACAATATAACTGCTTCCCCTCTCTTCTGCTTTAGATGTTGCTTTTTACACAGAACCAGAAAATAGAATTTTTCACATCTAAAGCATGTATGCCTATTTCATCTAATCAAACAGAGTTAAAATAGTCATATCAAATAAAACTATAATGTTAATAAATTACTAACTTTAATAAGCTGATAATCTTAGGTAATTTATCTATCTGCAAGCAAAGGATAATAAAAGACTGGCAGAAACGCAGTGCTGAAGGAGATCCAGGTTTAAATCTGATTTTTTTTTTTTTATCTTTTTTTGCCATTTCTTAGGCTGCTCCCAAAGCATATGGAGAGTCCCAGGCTAGGGGTCCAATCGGAGCTGTAGCCACCTGCCTATGCCAGAGCCACAGCAACACTGGATCCGAACTGCGTCTGCAACCTACACCACAGCTCACGGCAACGCCAGATCCTTAACTCACTGAGCAAGGCCAGGGATTGAACCCGCAACCCCACGGTTCCTAGTCAGATTCGCTAACCACTGAGCCATGAGGGAACTCCAAAATCTGATTTTACTCAAGCCAATTTTAAGGCTACATTGTATAGATTATTCGTAATGTCAGGCCGAGAATTTAAATTATTATAAGAGAGGCATTAAATTCTAACAAACCAACTATTATAAAAATTCTCAAATTATTTCTTTTCCCAGAGATTTTAAAAACTGAAAAAATATACCTCAATCAGAAAATGAAAGTTTGGTTTAATTTGGGGAAAAAAAAAGAAATGACAGACATAATAAAACTGACAGACACTTTGGAATAACTATGACAAATATGTTCAGGGACTAAAAGGAACACATGATCATAATAAAGACAAAATGGATGTTATAAAAAGAACCAAATGGAATGACTAGAGCCATAAAATACAATTTCTCAAATGAAAAAAATTTACTGGATGAGCTTGATAGACGATTAAACATTCCACAAAAAAAAATCAAGGAAAAAAAAAGAGAAATCATCAATGAACTTGAAAATACAGCAATAGGAACTATTAACAGAAAGAAAAGAGGCTGAAAAAATAAGCCATGTGAGACAGTAACATGTAGTCTAACATGCATGCAACAGTAATCCCAGAAGGATGAGGCGGAGAAGAGAAAAAAAGCAGTGACGGCAGAATTTCCCCAATTTTATGAAAATCATAACCCACAGATCCAAGAAGCTGAATAAATCTCACAAAAGAAAAACACACACGGGAGAACTACACAAGGAGGAGTTCCTATGTGGTTTGGAGGGTTAAGGACCCAGAGATGTCACTATAGCAGCTTGGGTTACTGCTGTGGTATGGGTTCGATCCCTGGCCAGGGAATTTCCACGTGCTTCGGATTTGGTAAAACAAAACAAAACAAAAAACCCACAAGAAAACCTACACAAAGGGATACTATAATGAAATTGCAGAAAGAGAACTCTCTTAAAAGCAGCCAGGGGAGCAGGGGAGGACAATTAGATATGTGACATACTCCTCATCAGAAACAATATAATCAAAACCCATCTTCAAAGTAGTGAACAATAATAAAAACTATCAACCTAGAATTCTATATCCCGGAAAAACACCCTTCAAAACTCAAGGTGATATAAAGACATTTTCAGACAAACAAAAGCTGAGAGAATTTGTCACCAGCAAACTGACACTATAAGTAATGTTAAAGGAAGCTCTTTAACCAGAAGGAAAATGACACTAGATAAAAATCTGAATCTACACAAAGGAAAGAAGAGCATCAGTAATGAAAATATGTGCGCCATAAAAAACCTCTCATTGTTTAATTTCCCTAAAAGACAACTGACTTTAAAAAGATAACTGAATAACAGCAGTGCATTGTGGGGCTTATAATACTGAGAAATAAAATGAACAACAAAAAAGCACAGAAGACAAGAGGGAGACAGAGAAGTATACTGTTACAGAGTGTTAAGTGCTGTAATATTGTTTGAAGTTAGAATGTTAAGGTATCAATGCATACCGTGAACTTGAGGGCAATTATAGAAAGAAAAAAGAAATAAACATATATGTATGTATGTATGTATGTATGTATAATAAGCCAAAGGCGAAGATAAAAGGGAATATTCTTTTTAAAAAATGGAACAAAGAATAGATGGGGCAAATAAAAAACAAACAGTAAGAAAGTGCACTTGAAACAAATCACTAATTTTATTAAGTGTGAACACTCCAATTTTATTTTATTAAATGTGTATATACTCCAATTAAGAGAGATTGTCGATAAAAAAAGACCCCAACAATAGCTATCTACAAGAAATGTACTTTAAGCATAAAGAGACAAGACTTCGAGCAAAGGGATGAAAGGTAAGAAAGATGGCAGTCCTGCTGCCAAGGTGCTCGCTTCCACCAGCACACGGGATGCGACAGCAGAGAGAAGCGGCCCGGACCGAATCACCCTGCTAGCCGGCTGGGTGACAACATCAAACATGTGCCTAACATAACCAAGATTTAGGATCTCTGAACATCTGTCCGATGTGACTCTGGATGTGTGTGGAAGAAAGAGACAGGTACATGTCACTACGAAACTACCCACGAGAGACAGGAAAGGGTGAGCAGCGAAGAGAGAAGGAGGATACGGGGCGGGGCTTTTATCCTGAAGTTGACGGGTCCCAGAAAAAGGCCAATAGAACAAAATGTACCTCAGAAGGTAGACAGCATTTCAAAAACAGGGAGCAAACTTGAACTTGCAAAAAAAAAAAAAAAAAAAAAAATGTATGCCAGGTACTAGATGTACTTTCCAACTTTAAACAACTCAAATACTGACCAAAATCCATGAAGGAAGAGTTTTCAGGCAGACAGGAGGGAGCCTCGAGAGATGGCGAAAAAGGAGGTGAGCCCCAAACTGCCACAGTCGGGAAGGGGAACGCAGGCAAAGCGACGGCGGAGGCTGGGATTCTGGGGAGGCCCAAGAGGTGAGCGACCACGGGACAGAGTGTGGGAAAGAGCTGCAGAAAGACTGTTCCGAATCTGCAGAGGGACGGTCCCCATGGGTCTCCAACTGAGACCTCATCAGCACTTGCAGCAGGAAAACAGCCCCAAGGCGGAGGAGCAGGCAGAACCATCTCCAGAGGTCACCCAGAGTTGTTGGGCCTGCCTAAGTCATTCCGACAGGTGCGCTCAGCAGTGAGGAGAAAAAAAGCCCTGCAGTAAAGGCTGAGCTGATCACACCTTCCAAAGATAAAAGCAAGCCTGAAAAAAATCAAACTCTTTTGAAGTACCTTAACTGCGTCTCCGAAACAGCTTGGGAATGTTTTGAAAAAGTATACAACTATCCAGCACCCAAAAGGTAAAATTCACTATGTCTGGTATCTAATCAAAAATTACCAGGCATAGGACTTCCCCCGTGGCACAGCGGAAACGAATCTGACTAGGAACCATGAGGTTGCGGGTTCAATCCTTGGCCCTGCTCAGTGGGTTAAGGATCCGGCGATGCCGTGAGCTGTGGTATAGGTCACAGATGCAGCTCGGATCCAGCGTTGCTGTGGCTCTGGTGTAGGCTGGCAGCTGTAGTTCCGATTGGATCCCTAGCCTGGGAACCTCCATATGCCTCGGGAGCAGCCCTAAAAAGACAGAAATGACAAAAAAAAAAAAAAAAAAATTACCAGGCAGGAAAACAGACTCCTAATGAGGACAGAAGAAATCAATGCAAACTGAAATGCAAACTGATAAGCAAAAGTTGAGAGAATTCAGCAATACTAAACCAGCCTTACAACAAATACTAAAGAACTTCTCTAGGCAGAAAAGAAAACACAGCAACAGGAAACAAAAATTCCACAAATGACAAGGCTCACCAGTAAAGGCATAGATACAGTAAAGATACGAAATCATCCATGCACAACTATGCCACCAAAATCTGAAATCATGAGAAGAGGTGGGTACAAATGCAGGACACTGGAGATGAACTTGCAATTAAGAGAACAACAACTTAAAACAATCTCACATACATATAGACTCATATCAAAACTTCAGAATAACTGCAAACCAAAAATCTACAACTGATACACAAACAAGGAATCTCTGAGGAAGTATATCTCATAGTAAATAAGTGCGTAATCCACCATGAAGGGGGTCATTTGACATCATTCTTGGAATGCTGAAGTCTTCTTAGATCTTACTCTGATTTCCTCTCCATCAAAGAACTTATGATAATTATAATTAAATAATGACACTGTACAATTAAATAATACAGCTCTACAACTGTATTATTAATAACCATTTCTCTCCATGGTACAATGTAAGGTCTATAATGTCTTGTTTATCACACACCTAGAATGGTGTAATGCCTATACTGAAGAATCAATAAGATGTAACAAATTGTGAGGATGTATTTATATAGTTACACTGTTTTTTAACCAACTTATGCATTTTATATTTTACTTATTTTCAGATGGTGTATTATTTTTGTTATTCTTACCACTTAAGTTATTCTTTTTATTATGCTATATAAAATATTTAATGGTATATAAGGCTTTCTTCTTTATAAATTTTAGTTGCATAATATAGATGATTTTAATACAATGCTAATATTTAAAGAAAAATTGAAATGTAATAGATAATACTAAGTAGTAAAGATGAAAGCCATACAAAATGGGATAAAGTATAGAATAAATTTCCTATTTGTCTCAGCCTATTTTCCATTCCACTTCTCCAAAGGGAGTCACTTAATCTGTTTCTTAAGATCCATGATATAATAATCTGTGTGAATGTAATTGTGTTTAAATATATGTATTTTATTCTGTAAAAAAAAAATAAAATTAAAATTAAAAAAAAAATCAATGGAAACTGAAATGTCTACTAATTCTATCATCAGTGACAAGGTTAACATTAAACATTAGTTATAATAAACATTAAAAATTAAATATTAATTTTGAATTAATTATATAGTGATATAACAATGAAAAACTCTAAGATACACATTTTGAATGATAAAAGTGTGTCACTGAACAATAATATGATCCCATTTATTAAAATTACATGTACACTTGGGCATAACTGTATTTTATAAGTCTCTGGAAGGATGCATACACAACAAGTAAAAATTATCCCGATGAGGCTCAGAGACAGTAAAGAGGGCTTCAATTTGCTACTATAGACAGAAGTGTGTGTTTTCTTCTTTGTTGTTTGTTATTCAGGTCACTTTAGACCAATGTATTCACAAAATGTATCCACTCAAAAGATGTATACAAAACGCATGACAAAGTAACCAAAGCTGGGGGCTAGCCCCAGCAAAGTCTAGTATTTGTTCAACAAAAATTTCTTGAGTGATTGTCACATGAAATACCAGTTACTTAGAAAAAAACTGCTGTTTAGTAACATTAGGTTGCTTATGTATGTTATTTTTCTAAATCATAAAGGGAAATGAATTAATATGTAAGCATTATTACGAATTCCTGATTGTTGGTAAAATGATGAAATTGAACAACAGATAATTAACTAAATTTTTTGTCTTTTTAGGGCCGCACCCACAGCACATGGAGGTTCCCAGGCTGGGAGCTGAATCTGAGCTGTTGCCGTCAGCAATGCCACAGCCACAGCAAATGCCAGATCCAAGCAGCATCTGTGACCTACACCACAGCTCACGGTAATGCCGGATTCTTAACCCGCTGAACGAGGCCAGGAATTGAACCCCCAACCTCATGGTTCCTAGTTGGATTCATTTCCACTGCACCCCAATGGGAACTCCCCCAAATTTTTGAAAATAGTATGAAATAATATTATTCGGTTTACTTGGCCAAGGTTAACCGAAAGGCCATATAATTGCAAACTCTAGTTTAGTATAGTCTAGTACAACGAAATGTCATAGTAAAGAAATCAGAAGTCAGGGAAATTAGGGCGATATGTCACAGAGTCAAAAAGGATTATGAATTCTGAGAATCATGACCTAATAAATAGCAGTCTTTGGTGTTTGGTAATTTTGATATTTCATTAATTCAAACTAACTTCTACTTTCATTAGTTCAAACTTTTCTGGCTTTAGAATATCTGTAAAATGGAGACATAGTTTTAAAAAGAGTTCAGGGAGTTCCCGTCGTGGCACAGTGGTTAACGAATCCGACTAGGAACCATGAGGTTGCGGGTTCGGTCCCTGCCCTTGCTCAGTGGGTTAACGATCCGGCGTTGCCGTGAGCTGTGGTGTAGGTTGCAGACGCGGCTCGGATCCCACGTTGCTGTGGCTCTGGCGTAGGCCGGTGGCTACAGCTCCGATTCGACCCCTAGCCTGGGAACCTCCATATGCTGCGTGGGATCGGCCCAAAGAAATAAGCAAAAAGACAAAAAAAAATAAATAAATAAAATAAAATAAAATAAAAAATAAAAAAATAAAAAGAGTTCAGGAGTTCCTGTTCTGGTGCAGCAGAAGCGAATCTGACGAGGAACCATGAGACTACAGATTCAATCCCTGGCCTCGGTCAGTGGGTTAAGGATCTGGCGTTGCTGTGAGCTGTGGTGTAGGTCGAAGATATGGCTCAGATCTGGTGTTGCTGTGTCTGTGGTATAGGCTGGCAGCTACAGCTCCAATTAGACCCCTAGCCTGGGAACCTCCATATGCTGCAGGTGTGGCCCTAGAAAGACAAAAAAAAAAAAAAAAAAAAAAAAAAAAAAAAAAAAAAAGTTGAAGGAAAACAAAATGAATTGTTGACAGGAATGTAAAATGAGGCAGCCACTGTGCAAAACAGTTTGACAGTTCCTCAAAAGTTAAACATAGAATCACCATAATTTACCAGCAATTTCACAACTAGGCATATACCCAAAAGAACTGAAAGCAGGTTCTCAAACAGATATTTGTACATCAATGTTCAGAGCAGCATTATTCACAACAGCCAAAAGGTGGAAGCAGGCCAAGTTTCCATCAGCCGATGAAAAGATAAACAATGGAACACTAGATAGCCATAAACAGGAATGCAAGTCTGATAAATGCTAAGACACGGATGATTTCAGAAAACATGCTACGTGAAAGACGCCAGATAGAAAAGGTCAGATATATAAGGTACCTAGCCCAGGACAAACTCATAGAGACAGAAAACAGAACAGATCCAACCATGGGCTGGGAGAGGCAACGCCAAGTTACTGTTTAATAACAGTATCGTTTCTGTTTGGCATGATGAAAAGAATTCTAAAAATACAGATGACGGTTAGAGGGACCCTGTGCATGTATTTAATGTCAAAGAATGGTGCATCTAAAAATGGTTAAAATGGTAAAGTCATGTTATGGATACTTGAACATAATTTTTAAAGTTCATATGAATAAACAGTACAATTGGGAAAAAAACCCACTGGTACACTAATTACACTTTCTTCCTTCTATGGAATTGGCCTTCTGTGGCTGACCGTGGGCTCACATTCCCAGCTGCCAGCAGCTAGCAATGAGGGTTGAAAAGGCAAAGAAACAAAGATACGGTCTCAGAAGTAGTCTGCCAGAAGCCTCAAACAAAAGTAAAAACTCTACACACAGACGCCAAGCATATAAAGCAGATGTGAGGAGCTTACCACTGAAAAACGACTTTCAAATTTTTGCTTAAGGGCACTTTGGGGGTTTACCTGTAAGCACAGGACCTTGGCTCTAACTTCAAAAAACCAAACAAAACAAAAATAAAGAAAGGAGAGGCGCCAGGAGGAAACCCTCAGCAAACTACAAAGACAACCCCGCCTCGCCAGCTACCCTGGGCTGCTGGCAGCCACCTCCTTTCTCAAGACTCCGTGACTTTCAACTGCTCTGCTCCCGCCTTCCCATGAGCACTTGACCACTCCTGTCTAGCGCCTCTTTAAGAAGAAAAAACGCCGATCTCAACACCAACTATTCCTTTGACCAATGCCACCCTTAGCATCTCCAAGAAACTTAAATTTTAAGAAATTTAAATTCCAAGGAAGCCAGGCAGGCAGGCAGACAGGCTGTCCATGGAGTTCTCTGGTGGCCTAGCAGTTAAGGATTTGGCATTGTCACTGCTGTGGTTCCAGTTCAATCCTTGGCCCGGGAACTTCTGTATGCCAAGGGTGCCGCCAAAAAGTTAAAGTAAAATAAAAAAAAAAGAAGAAAAGCTGTCCACATTCACTGTGTCTCCTTCACAGGCTGCTCATTCTCGGCCCCCACCCCCCCAGCAGTTGAGCTCTGCACTGTCACACCTCTGCCAAGGCCACCAGCGACCCTCCTGCAGGGCAAGCCAGTGGACTCACGGGCCCTGGCTCACTGCACCTCCCGAGAGCAGGCGGCACCGCCCTCCGTTTCTCCTGGAAACACGCAACACTCTCCCCCTCGCTCTGCCACGCTTTCCATCTCTCCTTTCTCGGGCTTCTTTTTGGAGACAGGCAAGGCCGCCCTACATCCGGTCATGTTCCCCAGGGTCACGTGCCTTCCTAACCGACACTGGATGACACTCACCCTGACAGCGTCCACCTGCCATCTCTGATGACTCCTAGATCTGCTCCAACTGCTTTCTTCGTCGGACCAAATCCTAGTCATCTTTCAGGGGGATCCCTCAATCCGCTTAGATTTCCCATGTGGGAAACATTCTTCGACCTTGGAAACTGCCACCGCCTGCCTCTGGGTCAACACTGTCCCTCCCATCACTGTCTTGGCACGGTGTTAGCTTTGCTTGTGTACCTGTGGCGTATTCTCTGCTAAACGCTACGTTCCTTCTCTAGCTTGTTCAGCACAGTACCTGACACAGCAATCACTCACATGCACACTAAGTGAATTATTAATCATTTACCCATAGCACGGTATCTCCTATCGAATAGGTGTTCAAGCGAATGAAGTCATTGCCATTTCTGAGTAAATTTAATCTTGCTATTTCAGTTTTGAAATTACAGAAAGTACAGTTTCCTTGAGATGAAAAAACTTCATTTAGTCTAGGTTTACTATCCCAGATAAAGAACCAAAAACCATTTAACAGGCAACCATAAACCTCAAGTTTATAAAGTGAACTCTATTCTGCAAAATGCCAGCACTTATCCCGAATTTTTTTTTTTTTTTTTTTTTTTTTTTTTTAAAGGGCTGCTCCTGCGGCATTTGGAAATTCCCAGGCTAGGGGTCAAACTGGAGCTGCAGCTGCCAGCATGCACCACAGCCACGCCAGATCCGCATCTACAACCTACACCACAGCTCACAGCAATGTGGGATCCTCCACCCACTGAGAGAGGCCGGGGATTAAGCCTGCTTCCTCATGGGTACTGGATAGGCTCTTAACCTGCTGAGCCACACAGACACTCCCCTGATCATTTCTTAATTATGTTTTTCCTAAATCTCCACCTTGACTTTGGGGAAGACCTTTCCCCTAGTATCCTAGCTTCTTCTGCTCAGAGCAACCAGAGGCAATGGTTAAAGTCTGCACTCTCCCCAGATGCTATGCGGTTGCTAAATTGATAACCGGGAGCCCAAACCCAAGCTGGGTGGCAGGTGTGCATTCGTTTTGTCAACAAACACATAACAGGCAGTTCCTGGCACGAGGCTCTCCTCTAGGTGGGCGCAGTGGTGGAAAGCATAAAAGTGCCGAACTGCCCTCAGAAGCGTTTCTTTCAGGAAGAGGGGACACTCAACACACAAGGTACTTGCAGGCGGTGGCGGGCAGGCGCTGTCAAAAGCTTGTCAGGTGATGTGATAGAGCTGGCGGAGGCTGCGCTACAGGAGGCGCTCGGCTTGGAAGGTCACTTGCAGGAGCTGTCATGAGACCTATGAACGAGGGCGCCAGCTTGTGCAGGACGGGCTGGGGAGAAGGAAGGCCGGGTGCAGCAGAGGAGCAGCCGGTGCAGAGGCTCAGAGGAAGGGCTGTGCAAAGCTAAGCGCGAAAGTACCATTGGGGGTCAAATAATGCTAAAGCACATTTACCAGGACAGGTTTAAAAATTCACCCTTTGTTTTTTGCAGGGCTTCTCTGCTGTGTCTATGTACATGAACCTTCAGGAGAAATAAGGGATATTTTTTACATAACACGTGAATAAAATATGCTGGAAAAGACTTCCAGGAATCAGCACTACTAAAACCAGAACGGAAGCGGTGCAGTGCATTGCGCAGTCATCCCGCCTCCTTCTTGGGCCCGCAGTAGAAAGGACCAGTCCAGTAAACAGCACAGTCTGAACACAGCCTCAGTCCCTCTCAGCAGCGCCTCTCTAGCAGCACCTGCTTGCCATCTCAGGCTTGAAAGTGCAATAATCCAAATGGATCAAATTAAAAACATTTTTTTTAAATTAGAAAACTAGTGAAGAATATATGCTTCATTGTCCTTCTTTTATAAAGATGACACATTTTCCTGGTTTGAAAAAGATTACCTTGAAAGTCTAATTCCCGAAGTCTTTTCTTAATAATTGAGAATCTCCACCATAACCATGTATTGGTGGATGCTTATTTTCTAGGCCTCATCTTTTTCACACCTGAAAAATGACAGGATGACCTGCAAGTCCTTTGGGGTCTATCTCAAGAATTTAAGTTAAATATCTTACATTAATCTATTTAAAGGACACCACTAAAGTGAAATGTACAGGTCTTTAAAATTAATGTTTCTCCTTAAAGTCATCTGCATAAATACACATACGACTGGGTTACATGAGGAAAATGGATGTCGGCTTTAAAGTGACACTTGGACGAAGGCCAGTTCTCTGAGCTATGATTTATTTTTATCAGTGGTTCCTCTTCAGGGCAATTTCTCTCCTAGACTCATACAGCTAATAGCAAACTCACCACAGCACGCCAGCTGGTTTTCACTGCATCACAAGTGTAAAGGTACACAGCAAAGGAAGACTGCCAAAGCGAATGAATCAGTGAAGTAAAATACAATTTGAAGAACTGACTGAATGTTCATTACACCAAAAACGGAAGAATCCTAGTCAAATACAGAGATTTAAACTCAAGAGCAACTGAGAGACAGGAAACATTTAGAATGAGGAGCCGTTATATGCAAAGACAGAGAAGCCAGAAAAGCTCCCTGGTGCGTCCTCACCAGGCGCCTTCTACGATGCACGTAATGACCAGGTTTTTGCTCGCATCCTCTCTTCCCTTTCTAGTTAGTTCTTCCTGCAAAACTAAAAAGCACTACAAGAGAAAGCCATCAGATGAGAAAGGGTGAGTGGGACGAAGCCTCTCTAGGCAGGAGGCACTTCACAGAGGTCCCTGGTTTCCCTTCTCCCTTTTTTTTAAAAACTGGAGTAGAGCTGATTTACAGTGTTGTGTCAATTTCTGCCACGCAGCATAATGACCCAGGCAAACATGTGTATACACTCTTTTTCTCATCCTATCTTCCATCATGTTCTACCCCAAGAGGCTGGACATAGTTCCCTGTGCTGTACAGCAGGACCGGTTCTTAATTTTCAGAACAATTCTCAATAGTGGTATTACTCAGTTTTGCAGGAGAAACAGCAGCTCACGCCAATTACATAGATCAAGTAACCCGTCTTGAGACAGATGCCCAACAAGTGGAAGAAGTGGAGTTTTAACCCCATTCTTGGCCCTTTACCGTCTGTGATATCAGTGCCCTGGAGCAGGTGGTATCCTGCCTCTACACTGATCTGGGCATAATCTTTCCCGTGAGCCAGTCAAGCCCCCTCACTGCTGACAAAGGCTCTGTGGATAAAACAGGCATCACATCACGTAGCAAAAATCCTAAAGACTCCCGGTACACTGGGATCAAGTTCAGATGCACTGTCCCTGGCGTTTACAAGCCTCCATAATCTAACTCCATAATCTAATCCTAAAAATCCAGCCGCATCTCCCACTGTGGCGCAGTTCCAACCGCACACACATCCCCGCTCTCCTCTGACCCGGGAGCACGTCACGGGAATCAGCACGGCAGAGGGCTCACAACTTCCACGCTCTCCTCCTCCCTCTTCCCTGGGTGGTTAAAACCCGCCATTCTGCTCAGGTTTTCATCCTTCCCTCTTGTGAGTCAGGTAAGGTGACCCCACGTCCAGCTTGAGGGACTCAGCCGTGGTGCAATCAGCATTTGGGCGGGGGCGGGGGGGGGGAAATAATTCTTTCCGCTGAGGCTCTCCTGCAAGTCACAGAAGTTTCACATCCCTGCAAGCGCAGGACAAGACAGGCTGTGGCGTAATTACAGATGAGGAGCCACAGCTGGAGTGAGTAATCCGCTTATGGTCACGGGGCCAGAAAGCAGCAAAGCGGGGCCTGCATGCAACCCAGGCCTGTCCCTCTCAGGACGCCCAGAAGGCTCCCAGCTCTGAGTCCAAAAATCAGCTACTGAACACCCGCTACTGATCATTCCACG
The DNA here is from genome assembly GCF_054392235.1 of Sus scrofa. NCBI lineage: Eukaryota > Metazoa > Chordata > Mammalia > Artiodactyla > Suidae > Sus > Sus scrofa. The sequence goes on from NC_139383.1 coordinate 9,252,784, forward strand.
GGGATGTGAAAGCACGAGAGGAAGAGCCCCTGCCCTCGGAGGCTGGGGAGGGGGAAGCGCACCGGTGACAAGAGAGGGCGGTGTGAGAAAGAGGCTGCCTGCCAGCAGGACAGAACACAGAGGGCGGGGAAGGAGGGTCGCCAGGAGGGCACGAACCAGAGAAAGCCAGCGAGAGGGTCTTCTGAGCCTTCGTGATCCGGCTGGTACCTTTCATTTTGCCATTGAATATGGTCTTTAGAGTTGTTTTTAAAACACTGAAACCACGAGCATCTCAAGAACAGAAGCTATGCTTGTCTTTCTTTTACATGCTCTACGGTAAATAAACCTCGTCACTTCAGCTGCAGATGATACTAGGCACTGATCACAGGCTAAATTCAAACACCAAGGGAGACCTGTCCCATCACCACCAGCAGAACACCTTTTTTCAAAGGGATTAAGTTTTCTCTTACGTCTAGAGCAGAAGGAAAGACAATGCAGAAACTCTAACTATCAAGTTCCCATGCTTGTGAGATCCTCTCAATTTAAAAAGCTGATACCATTTTCTTTTCTAAAATAGAAAAATTATATATCATTTAGTAAACTATGTTTTGTTACTTTTTGGGTAACTGTCTAAAATCCACTTTGACTGAAAATGTTAAGAAAGCACTTCGGGTAATTGTTGAAATCCTGATACGGCACTGGGATGCTGATTTATTGAAAGCAGCTGATCAAGTTAAAACAGGAAGGAACAGGAGTTCCCATCGTGGTGCAGCGGAAATGAATCTGACTAGGAACCATGAGGTTGCGGGTTCAATCCCTGGCCTTGCTCAGTGGGTGAGGGATCCGGCATTACCATGAACTGTGGTCTAGGTTGCAGAAATGGCTTGGATCTGGCATTGCTGTGGCTGTGGTACAGGCCAGCAGCTGCAGCTCTGATTCAACCCCTAGCCTGGGAACTTCCATATGCAGCAGGTGAGGCCCTAAAAAGCAAAAAGACCAAAAAAAAAAAAAAAAAAAAAAAAAAAACCCCAAACAAAAAACCAGCAAGGAACAAATCCTAAATCTATCACCCACCATCAATTCTCCTTAAAGCCTGATGAGTCCACGAGAACAATACTCTAACTAAGCAAACCCAGGTCACCAGCTACACACACATCTCAACCATCTGATTCATTAATGGGAATGTACCGTGCGGCCTGTATACCACGGGACCAACTTAGAGACTCACTGCCACGCTCTGTGCTCGCTATGAGACATGGGGCACCCTGAAGGCGCTCTGGCATTTGGCAGGCTACTCCCCAGTGCAGACGGGAAGTTCTGATCCCACCAGCTGAAGCTGTACTTACTGCTATAGCTGAGCAACTGAATTAGCACGTAAGCGCGTGCGTGGAAACAAGTGTGGAAAAAAGAGTAATTACTTCTAAGAAAACTAAGTTGAGTGGTTTGAGGAGCCTTGATAAAGTATAAGTTGCTAAAAAGCTTACTGTCAAAATAAGTGTTGCTGTGACAACAGTTAAGACAAATAGGAAATAATTTTTAAAAAATCTAAGATATTGCATTCACAATACTTTGATATTGTTTGTAAATTCTTTAAGCTCTTTAAAAGAAATTAAAAGTGGAAACCACAGGCAATGCATTATATCATACAAGAAGAGTCACTCAGAACTACAATCAGAGGTAGAGACAAAGAGAGGACCGTGGCTTTCTATCAAAGGATTGGTAACTACCTGGATATTTATAAATGTTAAGTTCAAGTAAGACGGTCACTATTTCCTTTTCAATCTTCATTCTCATCAACTTCTGGACCAAGGACAGGAACCACCTGAGGCTGAAGGTCAGCCACGCCTTTCTCAACTCTGATAAGTGCACTTATAACCCCGTTCTTCTCAGCTCTAGTTCTAAGCATCCTCCCACGGCCTGCACCAACCAAACTGCACAGAAAGGCTTCTGAAGGCCCTTGTCTGTTGGGGATTTTGCTACGTGTGGAGTTGAGAAGAGGAAAGCAACACACACACGTATCCTAAAGCCTCTGGGTACTGTTAGCTGCAGTCACACTACTGAGAGCAAAATTCATTTTAAGTTAACACAGGCAGGTTCACACAAATGCCAATTAGTAATACTTTTAAACACCATCACCTAAGCATCTAGCTAAACTAGACGACACTGTCCTTACATTGGTGTACATAAGCCACATAAATACAGCAAGCTAGTAATTTACGAAGAGTTTACACTGCCTATCAGACTGCATGTTTCCAGATATTAAGGCTTTATTCTTAATTTTTAAGTATGATAACAGAAATTGTTCCGTGTTGTTTAAAAAGCTTTTTATGAGGTGTATACTGAGATAATTATAAAATGTCTGGAATTTGCTTCAAAATAATGAAGGAAAATGGAAGAGGAAGGTTAGAGGAAACTGGCTGAGGTTGGTGATTGGTATCTAATGGGTTCACTGTCTTCTGCCTGTTTGCAATCTTTATAAATAAAGTTAACATAAAAAATATTGATTTACTCAAATTGTTTAGATAACATCTTAAAAACTGTTTAGATAGTATCTTTAAAACGTTGACATGGAGTTTTTAAGCAGACATAATATTAATATATTTCATACCAAAATAAACAAACCAAAAGACCACTTGATGGAAGCAGGAAAAGAAGAGAGATTCACTGAATCTCCAAATCCTGAGCCCAGATGACGCTGTGTCTTCCGAGCCCATGAGAACATGCTGACCCGACTCACAGGTTCCACTTACTTTCTCACACTACTGTTCTCAAAACTGCTGAGGCTTCAGGACGTTTACCTAAGAAAGTGCTTTGGTGAGCAGTGATTCCAATTAGAAAAGGAAACTAGTCGGCTATAACTGGTTATGAATATTTCTGTATCTGCTTAAAACTCACCAGTCTGGAGCTATTTTACTGTCTGGGTAAACACCAGTCAACAGGATGGTGACAGCCAAACTATCCTACAGCCCAAAGGGGCAAATGATCTGACAGGTGTACATATTCCCTTTCAGTTTACCCAGGAGACATGATCCAGATGTTTCCATCAGACAGAATATAAAATTCAGTACATTCGAAATGCTTGCAACTTCACTTAAAAATTATTTTCAAATGACTGGATTGGGATAGCCCACGAGTACGGATGTAAAAGGATAATCTGCTGATCCTTTTGTGCCCTGATTGGCTTAAGGAGGACACAGGCTTTCCCTAGTATGGCTTTAATTAGATAAAAGCAATTAAGGCTCAAGAAGGGATAAAATAAGACCTGAGTCTAATATGCAAGTGAACAGGGCATTAACTCCCTGCAGTTAGCTTTGGCCAATAAAGGCAAGCTCCACTCCTAAGGAAAAGAAAAGAGTCAGGTATTCTAGGTCTGCTGAAACCCCTCCAGTGGTTTCACAGCTCACTGAGAAGAAATGCCAAAGCCCTCACATCACGCATCGCCTCCCACTCTCACTCTGACCTGGGGCGGAGGGGGCTGCACAGACTTCCAGGCACCATCCTGCCTGAGGGCAACGGTCCTGAAGCCTTAGAGGTGCAACTGCGAACCTTCCATGAGCCCAAAGGATGCCCTGGCCACCCCATCCCACGTGGGGACACCCACCAGCAGTGCCCACTGTGTCCACTGTCCCAGGAGAGGCTATGGCGTGGCCAGAGAACTTGGGGAGCTGGCAGCATGAGAAATACCGCGAGGGAGAGACAGAGTAAGGCCTCCACTTCCCGCCCCGCCTGCACTCCCCAAACCTGGACAAGAGGACCTGGGCTGGGGGAAGAGACAGCGGGGAAGCGCAGAGCCCCGTCCCGAGGCAATGGTGAGACCAGGCGGCGGAGAGAGTCTCACCCGGTGCCAGGGCCCCGGGAAGCAGCTCACTGCTGCATCGGGGCAGAAAGGGGCTGGGTTCTGCGGGGCTTTGTGTCCCCCAGCAGCCGGACAACAGCATGGCCTTCCCGTTCCCTCAGGTGCAGCCGGGGGTGGGGGTGGGGGGAGGAACACGTACCCTGAGGGGTGCGGCCTACAGCAGAGGAGTCTGTACCCATTCCCCACCTTCAAGTCAGACGCACCGTGGCCAAGAGGAGGAGGCCTCGAGCTCACAGGTTGGCACTGATTTCCCCAGGAGGCTGCCAATGTCATCTGCTGTCATTACAGAAAGAGTTGGTTTTTTCCCCCTCCCCAGCCTGTGCAGTGGAACTTACACTTAAAGAGTTCACATCATGACCTGTATTTTACAGATGAGGAAACTGAAGCATGAAGTGACGTTCCAAAGTAATACGGCAGAATTTGATGGGATTTGAACCCAGACTCCCAATCACTACGCTATTCCACCACTACTGCATTCAATACATACATTCCATAATCCCGGAGAACTGACTTCAGTCACGGAGAACTGATTTCATTCATTCCATAATCACGGAGAACTGACTTCATTCATTCACTGGATCTCTAGCAGAAGAGATGACAAAATTTCTCTTCCAAATATGCAGTTCAAGGAAAATCAAACAGAAATAAGGGAAATGGGCTTTTCTGTAATAGCTAACCTGATTCGTAGGGGAATGCCAACGTCAAAATCCATTTATTACATACATATGTCACCCACAAACACAAGTAAATACATAAAAGTCAAATTCACTGAGAAATATTTAATGCCAAAGAGGTACTACAAAGTCATTAGCATTTCCAAATGTATCCAGATTTTATTACTAACATAAATCTACATACATTTTTAAAACAGTGTTGCAAATGTGAAGAAGGTACAGTCGGGAACAATGTCTGCTCTTTCAGATTTAAGGATCCTCTGAAAACTCACCAGCTGGGAATCTTTAATCCAGAATAAACTCTGGGTGTTGTAAACCAGGCACACGAAACACTCCAAATATTTTAACAACTGCTAACGTGTAACTCGAAAGGACCAGATCCGTTTTAACCATCCCAAGACACCCTGTCCAAGGCGCCAGGGGGTTGAGAAGGAGCTGAGCCACAGAAACAGTTTATCTGCTGGGCACGCCTTGCTTACTGGTTTCCAACTGGCTTAGCGTTTCGTCCCAGATAACATTTTAGATCGCAACCAGGCCTCCTGGAAACGTATGCCTTCTCTGAACGGTACTTTCTGTCCTGCAGGGGCAGTCAGTCGCTCTAATAAAGAACTGTTACAAAGACCGCCAAGGTCTCAATGCATCCTCGCTAATTCCTTCATCTCAAGCAGAGAGATCACCTACACTGTGACTGCGGAACGTCAGGGGAATTAACCAGTTTTTCTCTTTCCGTAAAATTTCCAAACTGTGCCCTCTACTGACATAAACTCTTTTTTACTCTTAAGTTTCCAGTGACAGTGACTGCAGGAAAATAGACAAAGAGGCTCACTTCTGACGCCAGATTCTGTGCCATGGCTGGACACTGTGTGTACATCTACCATAGCAACCAGAATGCTTAACTCAAGAGGTTAAAGCGTGTTCCTCCCATCAGACGATAAATTCTTTGAAAGTAGGAAAACATGCACTCCCTGTTCACTTAGAGTATTTAGAAGTCCTGGAGAGAGACTGTTGCACGAAAAAAACCAAACGAACATGCTTTTGATTTCTGGTGGCACACTTAACATCTCCCGTTAATATCCCTTGATATTTATGTCTAATAATATTCGAATGTTAACCACAGATGGTGAAAAGCAAAGGTGTTCCTTCCATAACCAATAGCTACGCTGTTTATGGCACAGGAAAAAGACCGTGAGCGGTTTAAATGCCAACAGGATTTCATAATATTTTCCTCCACTATTCTTGCACAGACACTTGCTAATTCTTATTGGTAGTGCACAGGCAAGTTACAGGAACTTAATCACAGGCTGTTGTCTAAAGCACACCCTCGCCTCCATACATTTGAGTCCTAAATCAACTTAATTTTCCAAAGCTAGGTTTTTCGTCTTTAGGGACTATACTTACTCTTTTCTCTGGCTTTAAAACGTTTGTTATTTTGCTTCTTGAGGTGTCTAAGTGGGCAAACTGTAAAGCTGAATTTGGTGAAGTTTAAATTAATCAAAATTAAGTCCAGGTGCACATCACCGGAAGTAAGTTTTTTTTAAAAAATGGATTTACACAGATACAGATTATCTACAAATAATAAAAAAAGGATTCTTTTAAATAGCAATCCTTGCTTGTGAATTAAAAACTCTTCTCATTATACAACCACTTTGGGAATATATAATACAAAGCAAATAAATCTGGACTGGTTACTGTGAACTATAATGACATTCAAAATTGTATGTCACATTGTTCTCTGGTTAACCAAAAAGCAACAGCAAAGTCATAACCAGCCACAGTCACCTCACCACCACACTAATCAGAGACCCTAACAGAGTAAAATCATTTTGCACATAACGCAAATAACCAATCAACACAACACTGAAAAATTACCAGAAACCACAAATACCTTCCGAATTAGAAACTCAGAAATCACAGAACAATTTGCACTTAACAAGCTCTCCAGGTGAGACTGTGGCACAGCCGGGGCACCACAGCTCCACCATTAATGCCTAAACTCAGGAAACATGATCGCCACCCATGAAATGTTTATGCACTTTAGTCAGAGTCCAATTTCGCCCTTGGATGGATGCTTGTCACCATTGCCATAGTCTTTACAGCAGAGATTCTTGACGAGTCACAGAAGACGGGGAGCTGGGGAAAACATCCAGCACTTGCGTTTTAGGGAACAGTCACCTATCGCTTTTATAACACAAACCACAAGAAGAGAGCATGGAGTGTTTTTACTTATCAAAAAGGGGAATGGGTTTTTAAATGTTATAGTAGGAAAGACTAGAATGAGAAGTAGCTTCAAATGTCAGAATTTAAAAAAACCACCTCCATGTTTTTGGGTACCACCTTGGCTCTGAAGGACTGGGACGACCCATCTAATATAATTGCAGATCTCAGCAGTCTAAAGCCTAGTGATTTTCTAGGATTTTCTGGTTATAAGAAATGGAATATATTTATTGGTAATGGCAATCACGAGACAAAGTAAGCCTGACACAACAACCAAAGGCTGTAAAATCTTAAATTCAACTCTTGACTCTGAAATCTGAAGTTTCATCACGGAAGTGATGAAACTACTGCTGACTGCAAAGGATTCCTCTGAGCTCCGGAGGAAAAGGGTGTGGAGAGGTAGGTAAATAGAAATGTATTTTAAAAGAGCAGTTTTTAAGAACTTCATGTTCAGTGCTGGTTGTTCGGTAAGTTTTTAGTTATTTTTAAGAGTTTTTTAAAAAAACATACTTTTCCTCCTTTAGAAAGGAAAATATGGTGCTTAAGGAAGTAAAATAAATTTTAAGTTCTATTTATAATACTGAATGCATTAGCATTTTTCTACTGAGGTGCTAACTTACTATGTATAAGCATTAATTAAAATTTTTTTTCATCTTAGCATACATAACTCAAAACAAATTAACAGAAGGTGGATACATTTGGGAGCCTGCTTTAGAGGCCTGGTTAATCGACAGTAAGTTTTTAAGTTAAAAAACATTAATTTGTTTTCTCCCTTATTACAAAAGCAATGAATACTCATTACTTAAAAGCTGGAGAATACAAAATAGGCTAAAAGATGAGAAGTTCCTAAGTGTGAGATAGACAATTATTATTAACACACATATTTACACGTTTTAGCCCTCTTCTGTGCATTTGCATTCGAAATACACTTAAACTGGAATTTAACTCATACATTATAAATAGTTCATTAATTTTTGAAGGTCTACTCTCTTAGAGGAGGATCCAAACCTTAGTCTTACCTCCAGTGTGAGAAAGACACCTAAGAGCCAATGAAATGTCTGCTGACCTGACAATCTGGGATCCCCTAAGACAGAGTCTAGACTTGCAGTCTGTCGGGACTGTACCAAGTATTTTTTTTAAATGACGGATGTGATAAACTAAGAGTTAAAACTTCATTCAATAAGTTAAAGAAAAAAATGGATATTTCAGGACTCCGTTCCTTGGAAAGCCCTGCTGGCTTGAGAAGCTGTGGCAGGAGCACCCCGGTGCCCTGCAGAAAGCCTGCCCTCTCCTAGGCCAGCACAGGCTTTTCAGATTGACACCCTAGTGTGGAGCGGAGGGCTGGGCCCTGGGCTCTGCCGAAGCTCAGACAGAGCCGTCGGTGGACGAGGATGGGCAACAGTTCCCAGAACAAACTGGTGCATTTTTTGCTTCATTAACTGATGTCCAAAGTTACATGTCTCTCTGACTTAATGAACAAACACAAATAGGTGACTTTTGAATCCTGCCTCTGCAGGTAATACGACTTACTATATGACTCCATTTTCAGATACTAAAAATAGCTTAGAAAAATTGAGTCACACTGAAGAGCATCCTCAAGCACTGTACCTACGATGCCAAAACAAACCGGTACAGTAGGACACGGACAGCACACTGTAAACCAGCTATGACGGAAAAAATAAAAATCATTTAAAAAAAAAAGATGGGCTAAATCTACCACATGCTTTTGATAGTCAAAGGGGTGAAAAGAGATGAAAAATACCAACTGGAAACTGGAAATGCCCACAGTGTGTTATTTTGATGGCTGAGGGTTTCGTGTCAACTAAAATGCTTAACCATTTTGCTTTTCTGCTTTTTCCCCTCCAAAGAGCAGATTAACTCCTTGTGTGCAGACAGCCCCTTCCTTCACTTTATCAGCTGTTATGAAAATGCCCTGACATGGACTCTGTTCTGGCACACGAGGGGCAAGCGGATACCCTGAGCCACCACTGGACTGAAACACTGAAGTGCTGAATAAAATATTACGAGCAAAAGACAGCCACACACACAAACACCTTTTAAAACACAGCGCCGAGTCAGCACAAAAGGAGGGCGGAAGTGGGAGCAGAAAGCCCAGGAAGAAAAGGTGCTGAGAGGGGATTGCACCCTGGGCGGCTGGCGGCCCCTCTGAGTCTTTGCTTCACAGGCTGTGCTGGGGAGGCGGGAGGTGAGAACAGAGTCCCGCCCTAAGCTCAAAGCTGAGACCCCAAAAGGACCCCAACAGAAGGGAAAAGACCCTACTGTGCAAAAGGGAACAGCAGGGAAACTTGTCATCACCGACCCAGGGGAAGGAAGAAGGGTGGTTTCCCCCGAGATCAGAGGTCCATTTTCAGGCCCCAGAGTGGCTGGAAAATCCTTCAGCCAGGAATTAAGGTCGCAGTGACCCCAAGGATGTGGTGTCCCCGGGAGATGGGCATAAGACAGACAAATTCTCTCTGGAAGAATGTAAATTCAACTTAGTTATCAAAACCCTTAGATAAAATACCAAGGAAAATGAGCAACTCACAGAAAACCACAAAACACACAGGAAAACAAGGCACCATGAGTGAGAATGAGCCCAGAAGCAGCTGAATTAGACCTCGGATATCAGCATTAATGGACACAAACTCTAAATGTTTAATATGCTTCTGAGAAGCATAAAAATATGAGCAATGAGAGATTATAAAGAATGATCAAGCTGAAGTAGAGCCAAATTAATTGAAACTTAAACGGATGGATAAAAGTGCAAATTAGGCCCAACTAAAGAAAGAATAATGAACTGAAGGTAGGAACCAAAGAAATTTTCTAGGATGCAGAATAAAAAAAAGCCACGACAGGTGGAGAATTAGAAAGTCAGACATCTGTTGGACCTCGTCATGCTAATTAAGGTTCCAGAACGAGAGACTGGGGAAGAGGCCACCTTCACGAATCACTGGAGTTTTCTACAGCTGCACTCCCGCCTATGCTAGCCAGTAGTCACGTGGGAACATTTACGCCAAAATTTAAAACCCAGTTCCCACATCACACTAACTACACTTTGAGTTCTTGTTAGCCACGTGTGGCAGGTGGCTACTATGGGGCTGCACAAATGTAGAATGTTTCTACCACCACAGAACATTCCAGTGAACTGCACTGTTCCAGAACTACCGAAACACCTACTGCCACATTCAAGCTGCCCAGTAAACCCCAGGCTACATAAGTAAAATCCACACGTGATGACACTAAGGTGAAACCGCAAAATACTAAAGACAAACACAAGGTCTTAAAATAGGCACAGGGAAGCGTCAAACTTATTAGCTGTGCTGTTTCCACCTGTATCCTTAATTTTTTTTTTTTTTTAAGGGCTGCATCTGTGCCATATGGAAGTTCCCAGGCTAGAGGTCCAATCGGAGCTGCAGCTGAGGCCTATGCCACAGCACGGCAATGGCAGATACCGAGCCACATCTGTCACCTACACCACAGCTTGCGGCAATGCTAGATCCTTAACCACTGAAGATCTGTGGCAACCACAGAGCAAGTCTGCTGGTGCCACTTTTCCAACAGCATCTGCTCACTTTGTGTCTCTGTCATATGTTGGTAATCCTCCCAAGATTACAAACTTTTAAATTATTACCACGTGTTATGGTGATCTGTGATCAGACTCTCTGATGTAAATAACTCAACATTTTTAGCAATAAAGTATTAATCGGGATGTATACATTGTTTTACAGATACAACAAATGCTATTACGTACGAAATAGACTACCATATAGTGTAAACATCACTTTTAAATGCACTTCGAAACCAAAAAAATCGTGTGATTTGCTTTATTGCAATCTTCACTTACTGCAGTGGTCTGGAACTGAACCCACGCCATCTCTGAGGTCTGCCTGTAAAGAATAAACCTCTAGGAGTTCCAGTCATGGCACAGCAGTAACAAACCTGACTAGTATCCATGAGGTTGGGTTCAATCCCAGCCTCACTCAGTGGGTTAGAGCCAGCGTTGCTGTGAGCTGTGGTGTAGGTTGCAGATGTGGCTTGGATCCTGAGTGGCGTGGTGTAGGCCGGCAGCTGCAGCTCTGATTTGACCCCTAGCCTGGGAACTTCCATATGCCACAGGTGTGACCCTAAAAAAAAAAAAAAGACAAAACAAACCTTCTAAAAGGTTGAGGTGATGGGGTGAGGGTGGATGGACGGATGGGGGATCCTCAGTCAATCTATAATACAGAAGCCAGAAATACAAACATATCAATCACATAAATAAAACAAAACGCTACAGCCACAAAGGCTGCCAGATGAAATGAAAGGTAAAATTCAGTTTCAGGCATTGAAAATATTTACCAAAAATGGAATTCCTGTGGTGGCTCAGTGGAGACAAACCCGACTAACATCCATGAGGATTAGGGTTCCATCCCTGACCTCGCTCAGTAGATTAAGGATCTAGCATTGCCGCAAGCTGTGGTGTAGGTCACAGATGTGGCATGGGATCTGCCATTGCTGTGACTGTGCTATAGGCCTCAGCTGCAGTTCCGATTCAACCTCTAGCCTGGCAACTTCCATATGCTGCAGGTGCAGCCCTAAAAAGTAAAAAAAAAAAAAAGAGAGAGAGAGAGAATTAAGGATACAGATGGGAACAGTGTAATTAATAAGTTTCTATGGACATACACTGAAAATACACATACAAACACTGGTCAGAGAATATATATATTCTTTTTAGACACAGGTGGAACACTCAAAAACTGACTATATGCTAGGCAGAAAGTCAGCCTCAACAAATTTTCAGATATGGTTACTAGTATCAATCAGATTCTCTGATCAGGGTGAAATTAAGTTTGAAATCATTAACAGGAGCTCCCGTCAAGGCACAGCAGAGACGAATCTGACTAGGAACCATGAGGTTGTTGGTTCGATCCCTGGCCTCATTCAATGGGTTAAGGATCTGGCGGTGCCATGAGCTGTGGTGTAGGTTGCACACTTGGCTGGGATCTGTTGTTGCTGTGGCTGTGTCATGGGCCATCAGCTGTAGCTCCGATTGGACCCCTAGCCTGGGAACCTCCATATACCACAGGTGTGGCCCTAAAAAAGCAAAAAAAAAAAAAAGAAATCATTAACAAAAAGATAAATAGTAAACCCTCTGCCTTCAGAAATACATTTCTAACAATTTGTGGGTTAAAGACAACTCTTTAAAGTCTCAGATGTATGATGTTTGTTCCAATTACCTAGAAACATAACAACAAATATCTCATGTAATCATTAGTAAAACTGAATTATCATATTTAAATAACATTGTTCAGGAGTTCCCGTCGTGGCTCAGTGGTTAACGAATCCGACTAGGAACCATGAGGTTGCAAGTTCAATCTCTGGCCTTGCTCAGTGGGTTAAGGATCCAGCGTTGCTGTGGCTGTGGCGTAGGTCTGCGGCTACAGCTCCGATTCGACCCCTAGCCTGGGAACCTCCACGGGCCCTGGGTGTGGCCCCAGAAAAAGACACAAAGATCAAAATAATGATAATAATAATAACAACAATAAATAAATAACACTGTTCATACCTAAGCTGTAGATGTGTATTTTCCATTGTGCAGGTATACCTTATAAATTTCTACTAGAAGGCACAATTAAAAGAAAAAAGCTTCCAGGTGGAGATAAATGCTTTTAACAGCCACTTATCTCACTGGAGAATCTTTTTGCTCTTTCAAACTGGAGAGGGAGGCATCAAGGCAAGAATATCCAACATTCATTCATGGAACAACAGTTTGTCAGACTCACAGAAGACAGAAAGATGAGCAAACGCACAGTCCCCGTCTCCTGGGGCTGAAGGCATCCTCAGTGAGACAGCCACTGGCCAGAGACACACGCATAAAACGGCGGCAGTTTGGACATGTGACGTGACCCTGGAACGGGGGTTCCGGAGATCAGAAAGCTTTTTGTAGAAAGTAATGCGCTGAGCTGAGCCATCATGTATAAAAGAGAGTACCTAGATGAAAAGGCCGGAGAACAGCATTCCAGAAGAGAGGAAAAGCATGTGCAAAGTTACAAAGTTTCTGGTGGGCAAAGTAAAACTATAATGAAATTTTCAGATGGCTGCTGTAAAAGCAGGACAGTAGAAAACCTGGCAAAATTGTGATGCTTTCTCAGTTATTCCTCCTTTGATAAGAAATTGGTTGGCCTTTCTACTGTCGTAGAATTTTTCTGAGACTCTACAAACACTGTCTAGATAGTCTCTGTATGAAGACACTTTTAACAACATTCCTCACTCGCTTAACTCAACCAGACAAGCACTATAACATTAATATGTAACTCTAGATATCGGGGCTGGAAAGAAAAGTTTAAAAAAAAGTATCCGAGCCTCCTGGAATCTGGTTCTAACGATTACTCGTAAAAGTGACTACATAAGCACAAAAGGATTCAAACTAGTTATCAAAGGTTAACTGTGACATGGAAATTACAGCTAAATTATAGGGCTATGGATTAACTTCCGTTAACTATTTCCTTCATGTCCCTTTTGCCCAGGTTAACAAAAAAATGTCTTCCCAAGACTTAATACAGCTTAACTTATTTCTAAATTCACTGTAAGACTGTGTCAAAATATAACCTGGCGTTTATAGAAATCAGGACTCTACACGCTCATATTAGCCTTTTGCTGTTATTTATAAAATGAAACAAGACTGGGAGTGAAAATGAATTCAGTATACAGTGATTAGAAACAATGAACACACAACTTCTTTAAAATGTGCAGCTACTGATTAATTTTCTCTGGCAGTGAAGAACTGCTCAATTCAAGCATTTCTTCCAAAAGATCATTTCTTTCTATTGTGAATATACCAGTGTAGTTTTTTAAAAAGAATGATAGTTCAAAGATAACTGCATCTTCAAGAGATCATGTAAGAACAATTCCTGAGAAAAGGGGATCTGAGGAAAACAGAAGCCATTCTCTAGTAAATTCAAACCCAACACTTTGAGTAAAGGGAAACCCAATACTACCTAAAATGTCCAGAAACTGTATTTATTCCTCATCACTTAATGCTGTGGCAGGAGCCTGAGTGCCACATGAATCTTCAATTTTTAAACAGATGTTATTACTTACTAAAAGTACGTTCTCTCTGACAAGTACCCACCCAATTAAAGAAAGGGAGGATAAAACCCCCAGCTACTCAGACGTTGGTAAGGGCAGGGATCCAGGAACGACAAGGTCAAACTTACTCCCTGGGAACAATTTAAAAAGGAGACTTTGGTTGGATCCAAGGGTCACCAGAAAGTAGGAAAAAACCAGAGAACTGAGGAAGAGCCCTATATAATAAGTGCTTCTCTGCTCTTCCATTTATTAAAAAACAAAACTGGAAGTGGTTTGTCACAACGTAAACATGGCAAGGAGGACCATGTGGAATAGTGATTACAATGGGGAAAGAACCCATAGCTCAGAATTACTGGAATTTGCCTTCAGAGGCGTGCAGATAATAAAGGAGGAAGTGGTTACACATGCTTCAAGGCTCATGCCGAGTGAGGATATATGCAACTCAAGTTGAGTACAAGTCACTCTAATTTTATGGAAAAACTAAGTTCAGGTGTCAAGTATCAAATAAAACTTTCATTCCATATACCAATACCAGCTGCTGAGTTCCACTTGTCTCTATAACTAGCCCCAGTAGATCAGGACGCAAAATAGCACAACACTGACCACCACTGAAAAGATACCGACAACAACAAACAGCTTTTAAAGTTGCGAGTTGAGTGTCTATAGGACCTGTAATTGGTCATTTCTGGGCTGTTTGGGAACAAACCTCAAAATCAAGTTCCCTTAGAAATCCTTGGCTTACCTCTTGTTTTTAAAAAGACCAAAGACAAAATGATACATGTTAAAAGGGCAGCAAAGTTCTATGGCATCTAATAACACCAAAGCAAAGCAATGCCAATAATCCATAAACCAGAAGGTAATTATTGCAGTAACAGCAACAGGTTCACTGGAGAAGAGTCTCCATTAAAAATAATAATAATAGTAATAAACACTGCACCTAGACAGACACAGAGCACAACATTTAACAGACTATCAATCTGATCCTTCAAAGGGATGTGACATTTATTATTAGTTTTCTAAGTTTTCTCTCTCTACCCAAAACAAAAACCCAACAACAAACTTCTAAGATTTCCACCAACCCAGGAGTAGCTTCCAGGTTTCAAACATAAATATGGAAGGGGGTGCTGATGTTTTAAAAGGGAACATTACAAAAACTATTTGCAAAAAGCAATCAGATAAAAAAGTCAACTCAAACCACATCACTGGCTCCAGACGGAGGGGACTCCCTACCTCTAGTCCTCATTCCGTGATCGTGGCTTTTTTTTTTTTTTTTTTTTTTTTTTAATTACGAGCCTGCATCAAACTCTAAAGAAAACGCCCCAGCCCAGGGAGCGGGGGAGGGTGGCTCCTGCAGACTCAGGTGACAAAAGGTGACCGCTAATCCCACCGACAATACCGTGAAATAAGCAGACCAGTCCTCCTGGCCAATTACCAAGCGCGAGTCAAAGTTCCACCACGTAATTCGGGCCTGGACCTTTATTCAAGCAAATACGTAACTGAAAGCAGAGTCATTTCCCTCTTTGTATTTTATTCATGCTGGAAATAACATTCAAACTGAAAAGGTAGCAAGACAAAAGGAAAACAAAAAACAAGAAAACCGAAGGCAGTGGAAGCGCGGGGCGTTCAAGTGGCGTTTTCCGTCCTCGGGAGCCTCCGGTCACCGGCCCGAACTCAAAATCCCCAGCGCGCTCGGGCCGGGGTCTCCGGGGGAATCGGCCCCCCGCCAGCGGCCCGCGACGCTGGGGTTCCCGCTCCGGCGGGCGGCGGGCGGCGGGGGCGACGCTCTCCCGCGGCGGCCGGACGCGCGGGGCGGCGGGGAGTGGACGCCGCTCTGGACGGAGTCGGGCCCCCGGGGGTCGGGCGGCGCTGGCGAGCCGGCGCGGGGGCTGCGGGAACTTCGCCTCCCTCCCGCCCGCCGCGGCCCCCGCTCAGGAGCAAACTTTGCAGACAGCGCGGCTCGCGTCCGGGGTCCCGCCCGGGGACCCTCCCGCGCGTCCAGCCGACCCGGAGCGCCCCAGCCCCGGCCGCCCGTCCGTCCCGCGCCACTCAGGCCCCTCAGGGACTGTTGGCTGGGCCCCGGCGCGCCCCCTCGGCCTCCCCGGCGGCCGCCGCCGCCCGCGCCCCCCGCGCCGACCCTGCCCGCGCCGCGGCGGGGCCGAGCGGCCGGCCGGGCCTGTGCCGCGCGCCCCTCACCTTGGTGGCCATGGCGGGCGGCTCCCCCGACCCGGGACGGCCGGCTCCTCTCCCGCGTCGCGGCTGGCGGCCCGAGGCGGCCCGGCGAGAGCGAAGGCGACGGCGGCTACGGCTGGGCCCCGGCGCGGCGGCGGCGGCGGCGGCGGCGGCTCCGCCTCGGCCCCGAGTCTCGGCGCAGGGCGACTCCTGCCGCCGCCCGTTCCTCCAGTTCCTGAAACTCCCCGGCTGCGCGGCCCCCGCCCCCGCCGGCCGAGCCTCCCATTTACCGCGGCGTGCGCGGCGCGGCCGGCGGAAGCGCGCCCGGTGCCCTCGGCCGGCCCGGCCTCCTCGCCCGCTTTCCGCCCCCGCCCGGAGCCTCCGCCCCGGGCCCCGCCGCCGCCGCCGCCGCCGGGCGCCCTTTGTTCCAGTGCTCGGGGCCGCGTCCCGAGTGGCGGCCGGGGCCCGGGGTCACCGCCCGTGGGGACCGAAGAGGGGAGTGGGGACACGCTCGGGGGCAGCGCCTGCCGGGGGAGCCGAGTCCCAACCGCCGCCCCCCACCCCCCGGCGGCCACCGCGGCTGAACTTTCGGGGCGAGATGCACCGGGTGCGGCCGGTGCTCTGCGTCCCCCGGCGGGGCACGAGTCCCCCGCGGGCTCTTTGTCCCCCGTCGGGACTGCGGCGGGCCCGTCGTGCTCCGGGCAGAGTGCACTGAGTGTGCAGTAAACAGCCAGCACGGCGCCGAGCAATGGCTTCCCGGCCCTTCAAGGAGGATCTGCCTCCAGCCTGGAGTTTACCGCGGGCTGTAATCTCGGCTGGAGCTTCTGGGCCCCGACGCTTGAGAATTTCGTTCCGAGGCATCCCCTTAACCTCCTTCTGGCCTCTTGATAAATGTAGAAGCTTCTCAGGGCCTCAGAGGTTTGGGGGAGACCCCACAGGTTTCCTGAAAGGGAAAAAATGGGAGTCTAAGAATTTCCATTTTCCTGTCAAAAGCTTTTTCTTCAGGGTTGGATGCAGGGCTGCATTAACGAATGAATGACTTAGGCAGCAGGATTTTCCCTCTAGTGTAAAAGAGAGGACTGGAAAACATACCTTGATGGAGAGAGTAGCGTTGTCCTTCTTGATTTTTATCAGGAATATATATATCCTGGTCCTTCAGAGAACCAGGAATGCCTAAGAAATCCTCATCTGCGGGGTTGAAGCTCAATTTAGGCTGGGAAAGTGATATTTAGAGTCAGAGTCAAATTGTGTCCTCTCAAAAATATTCTGTTTGACTTCCAGAGATTTCACTGGTTACATTCAACGGAAGGGTTTAAAACGGATATGGTACTACAGCTTTCTGTGAATTTTTGTGTTTGCTGAGCTCATGGCTATAGCCATACTCATAATATTCATAAATAGTTGACTTTCTAGGTGAAAGTAAAGTTACAAACCAGCATTCACTGACAGCCTGCTTGCTATGCGGTAGACTTTTATATGCCTTAATCTCACTTAATCCTTATAAGAAAACTTGGAGAAAGTGGTTATTGGCCGCTATTTGCAGACACGAAGAAATCAAGTCTCACTTAAATAACTTGGTTGATTTGGTAATGCCTACCAAAATTAGAAATGACCATAGCCTTGGACCTAGCAGCTCTACTTCTAGGAATTTATCCTATCAGACTTGTTCCAGTGAGCAAAAATGTTCAGTAAAGCATTGTTCTGTAATAACCCCCAAAGAAGATAATAACCTCTATATTTGTTAATATGTCTGCTGCAATAAATAGAGTATATCCATACAAATGAAATACTAGGAATAGGAAGCCCATAAGAAATGCCAGTATTTTAAAAGCTGTTAATAAAGGTAAAAAGAACTTTATGTATAGTACAATTCATTTGTGTAAAAAATATGAATCTATATTTTATATGCCTAGGAAATTACTGAAAAGATTCGCCAGAGGCTATTGTCAGGATTTTTAAATATGTATGTGTATTACTTTATTTCATTTTTAAAATTTATTATGTTTTAAAATGTTTTGGCTGCACCTGTGGCGTATAGAAGTTCCTGGGCCAAGGATTCAGTCCGAGCCACAGTGTCTACTTATGCCACAGCTGTTGCAACACTGGATCCTTAAACCCACTGTGCTGGGCTGGGATCAAACCCAAGCATCCAAAGTAACCCAAGCTGCTGCAGTCAGGTTCATAACCCACTGTGCCATGGCAGGAACTCCTGTATTACTTTATTTTAAAAACAAGTTGACATTTATTTGAAAAACAAGCAACTAAATAAATATCCTAAGAGCACACACTAGCAGTGCAGAAGCCAGGATATGAACTTGGGTAATACTGTGAGTAATGAGTTTTACCTATTCTTTTAAATTTGAAAGCTGGGTATAGCTCCTTGCAACAGTCCAGCAATGCATGTTTCGAGAGGAAGGTACAAGGTCAGGGTTACTCCTATGACACGCCTTTCTGCGGGCTTATTTGGCAAGTTCTAGGCAACCAATCATCCTAGGTACCCAGCACCAAGAAAGCAAGAAGACCAGAGTCCAAGCTTTTCCCATTCGAATAGCTTCTGTAACCCTGGTTTCATTTTTAGAAGTAACCTACTTGACTCCGAACTCAGGATGACCAATGCAAATTAATGTAAATATTTCAATAAAAGTGAAATCACTGCCTATGCTATTGAGGTGGTAAAAGCACCATGGGCACTGTTTTTTGGAGCCGGGAAGAGTAGTCACTGACATACTCCTTAAGTGAACCTCTCTGGCTCCTATTCCCAGGGCTGTGCTCCGACCACACTGGCCTCTCACTTCCTCCTGACTCCTGAGCATCATGCTCCATCCAGGGACCAGGACTAGCTTTGGGGCATGTGAACTGTGTAGTCTCGCAGGGCCCTGTCCTTGCTTTAATGCTCTGCTCTCACCATCTTTAAATTCTGAATCAGGAGTTCCCGTCATGGCGCAGCGGAAACGAATCTGACTAGGAACCATGAGGTTGTGGGTTCAATCCCTGGCCTCACTCAGTGGGTTGGGGATCCGGCGTTGCCGTGAGCTGTGGTGTAGGTTGCAGACTCGGCTTGGATCTGGCATTGCTGTGGCTGTGGCGTAGGCTGGCGGCTACAGCTCTGATTTGACCCCTAGCCTGGGAACCCTCCATATGCCGCAGGTGTGGCCCTGAAAAGACAAGACAAAAAAAAAAGAAAAAATCCGAATCATTTGAACAAGGAGCTTCATATTTTATTTTGCACTGGGACGCTCCCATGGTGTTGCTGATGTTTCTTTAGATGAAACACCTGCCACCCATCAGCCATCCACTCGGCCTCCATCACACCCACACACCAGCTAACATCCCACTCATCCTTCAGAGCTCCTCCAAACTGTCACAGCAGTTAAAACTCATGAGGGAAGTCTCCCCTGTCCCCAGTTTAAGTCAAGTTCTACCAGTATAAGTTTTCATGGTACTGGCTTCCCTGGCTTTGGAAACATCTCGGATTGAAACTCACTAGAGTGACCATGTGCCTGCCTCCCCCATCAGACTGTGAGTTGAGGAGAGGAGGTCCTGTGACCCCACCTTGTGCCTGCCTCTAGCGCCACACCAAGCCCAGAGGCACACCAAGTGTCTCATTTCCCCACACCTCCACGTGGGGAAATGAAAGAGTAAATGAGTGGATGAGAGGAGCTGCAAATCACGAATTAAGCAACAGCATTTACCGGAGTTTATTTTCAAGCTTCTGTGGAACACATTTTAAAACCACTTATCTATTACATAATATAAGGTTTCTGAAAGTTTTATGACTCAATAATAATATCTTTTTTTTTTTTTTTAATATTCTTCAGGGAGTTCCCCTCGTGGCTCAGCAGGAACGAATCTGACTAGCATCCATGAGGACGCGGTTTCAGTCCCTGGTCTTGCTCAGTGGGTTAAGGATCCAGTGTTGCCATGAGCTCTGGTGTAGGTTGCAGATGTGGCTCGGATCTGGCGTGGCTGTGGCTGTGGTTTAGGCCAGCAGCTGCAGCTCCGACTCAACCCCTAGCCTGGGAACCTCCAAATGTCAAGGGTACAGCCCTAAAAAAGACAAAAAAAAAAAGAATATGCTTCTAGATTCATGGGTCAAGGAGGTGAGGAAATAGAGAAAATGTCTATAACTAAATAAATATTTTTCAGAAGTGTTATTCCTCTGTGACAACACTGTATGAGATAATGTTGATTCGATTGGTATGTGTGAAAATGAAACAGTTAAATTTAATAATATTTACTGGAGATACCGTTCCCAATTCATTATTAAAAGTGCAATAAATAGAGATTTAATTCTCTTGAGGATAATACTCTCTAGATACTCTTTAGTGTGGCTTATCCTTGGAGGGCATACCTCCTAGGTACTTTTTGGCTATTGGGTGGCACGGGTTTGTCTTGGATGTAATTACCGAGCATATGGGATGATAAAACGGCAGTCTTCTCTTTTACAGCTGTAGGAACGAGACCCGGGTAGTAGAATGACCTACTCATGGCCATGAGTTAAGTTCTCTTATCACAGGTCTCCAAGATATGTCATTTCCAAATTAAAAATATTTCACGTAAGAGGTTTGAAGGGAGTTTCGTGACGGTCAAGGCAGTCGCTGCTAAAAACCAGCAAGGGGAGTTCCCGTCGTGGCGCAGTGGTTAACGAATCCGACTAGGAACCATGAGGTTGCGGGTTCGGTCCCTGCCCTTGCTCAGTGGGTTAACGATCCGGCGTTGCCGTGAGCTGTGGTGTAGGTTGCAGATGCGGCTCGGATCCCGCGTTGCTGTGGCTCTGGCGTAGGCCGGTGGCTACAGCTCCGATTCAACCCCTAGCCTGGGAACCTCCATATGCCGCGGGAGCGGCCCAAGAAATAGCAACAACAAAAAGACAAAAGACAAAAAAAAAAAAAAAAAAAAAAACAGCAAGGGCTGCAGTCTTGGACTGTGCTAGGAACCATCCGCCCCCACTCGAAGGACAGAAGAAACCGAGTGTCCTTCTCTCTCATCTCACAAAGTCCAGCCACCCAGCGGGACAGGGGCTTCTCCCGAACTAGAAAGCTGACTTCACTCAGGATGCTCAGGAAGAGCCCTGGGTGAAGCTGGGAAGGAGGTGGTTTCATTTTCTGCTTCCATAGATCACCCGCTCGGACCCCTTTCTCCCCTCCCCTCGTCCTCCTTCCCTGACAGTGTCCCTCAGAGGTGGCGCCTCCCCCAGGCCCTCAGAGCCCGGGCATCGAGCCTGCTACTTGCCACGTTCAGTGACTTGCTCTAGAGCCAGTTTCAGTTCTTTCCTCCGCAGCCAAGTCCAGTTATTTCCTTTACCCCCATTGATGAGAACAGTTGATTACTTAAGAAATTTGATTTGCATCTGCAGACTGCTTTTGGTTATAAGTAGATTGCACTTTCAAAGGAAAAAAGAGCTGCAGCCGGAGCAACAGAGCCGCTCTGTTTGGGTTTTGCACTCTCTTTATCATGCACATCCAGGGCATGATAAGGATTCCTAGGACGCCTGGGCTAGTAATGCAGCTGGTGCAATGGGAAAAGAATGGCCATTAACTCTTGCCCTGGGTTTGGTTAGTAACAGTTGGTTATCCGTTATGACTACACACTCATGAAGTTAAAGCACTTTTGTTTTAACTGCAGAAATTAGTATTAACTTCCTTGTTGCAACTCAGAAAATCTCTAGATCCAAACTCTTTTTTTTTTTTTTTTCCCCACATTGAAATGATTGCTTTTGGAGTTCCTGTTGTGGCTCAATGGGTTAAGAACCTGACATAGGTGTCCGTTGAGGATGTGGGTTCAATCCCTGGCCTTGCTCAATGGGTTAAGGATCTGGGCATTGCCACAAGCTTCCATGTAGGTCCAAGATGCAGCTTGGATCTGGTGTTGCCATGGCTGTGGCTGTGGCAGCTGAAGCCCCGAGCTGACCCCTAGCCTGGGAACTTCCATATGCCTCAGGTGTGGCCGTAAAAAGAAAGGAAAATAAATGATAGCTTTTAAAATGTGTCTTTCAAAAACTTGAAGCTTCATAGATGCAATTACGATGGTTCAGCCAAGCACAGGTCCTCATCCCTCTTCCCTTTTCTTTCCTCCTTTCTTCCTCAAGAGCCAGACTTGCCTGTCAACAGACCTGGATTCTGTTACTTACGAACTGTGTGATCTTAGATATACTACCTGCCTTCTCTCATCTTCAGTCTCCTGAGCTGCAGAATGGGAATAGAGTAATAGTCGTACCTACTGCATAGGTTTGTTGTGGGGGTCAGGCGAGATAATGGGCTCAGAGTGAAGCAGAATAGTAACTCAGGGGGTCAGTGTAGGAGCATGGCCTTCGAGGCATTCTTTGAAATGGCCATTGATGAACATCTGTGGCTTAAGGGCTTGAAAGGCCAGTAAATGAACAATCCCCCTCATCCGGGCTCGGAAGAGGCGACACCCCAAATCACTCACGAGAAGCGGTCTTGATGCAAACAGCAAGAGGATTTTTATTCCAAGCGCGCTGGGGCCCACAGTCGTACACCACGCAGGGGTAGAGGACTGCGGCCACGAGTGCGGAATCGGGACAGCTTTTATGGGGTTCACAACAAAGCCTGTGCGTCGCAAACCAATCATTTTAAAATATCGAGAGCCCGCGCTCCGTGGACCAATCATTTTAAAACAGCTCCGGAGGTCTGCATCTTCGTAGGCTCCTGGGCAGAGTGACAGATTTGAGATAGGTCACTAGGGCTTTCAATGTGTAATCAATTCTTCTATGGTGCCAGTCAGTTTTACAGAATCCAGATAAGCGATTAGTCAACTCATTTCCTGTTATCTTACTTAGGCCAGGATAGCAGGCCCTGGAACAATAGGAAGTGTGACCTTCTACCTATTTACTGGCAGCGAGCAGGGTCTGGAATTCGGGGGCATTTAGAGCTTTTTATTAACTTCCTGGGTTCTGGGAGGGTTAGGTTGCATTTTCATCCTTTCAGGCTCCGGGCAGCATCATCCCCACAAGCCTTGTTTACTCTGGGGAGTGGACCTGCGCCCAGATGGACATTAATCCCTCATCCCCTGTGACTCAGTTTACAGGAAGAAAAAGGCAAAGAAACCATGAGACTTACGGGACATTTCCACCCCAAGACCCTTATTGGACAAGGACTGATAGAGGTAACTGGGCGAGGCCAATGGGAGAAAAGCACATCTTTCTGGATCCCACGTTGGTACCCCCCCATCTTTAAGAGATAAAAACCCCTATAGGACAATAGAGAGTGGGGCCTCTTCTCCCCACTCCCAGCCTATCCTGGGAGCTCTTTGCTTTCCTGTAATAAAGACTTTGCTTGCTTGCTGCCTTTGTGTTCACAAAGTTTGTTCTTCGGCTATGTGAACAAGAACCCGGATTCTGGTAACCTCTTTCCAGCACCAATAGGACTTAGCAGAATAAGCACTCCATGCATATTAGTTATAACTCTTATTTCTTGTTTTAGTCAAAATTAGATCATCCTTATGTTCCAATGGCTCAGAGCCCAACCAAGTGCTAGGTCACGTGGAAAGGAAATGTTGCCTGCCATTCCAGTAAACAAAGAATGTCACCGGCCTGCCATGTCACCAAACAAGGAATGTTCCTGCCATCAAACCATCAGCCACCAGCACCCTTCACCTCTCAGCGATGCACCCTACAGGGAATTCTGGATGAAGGGTAAAAAAAAGGAAACATTCTGTGCTCTGGAGACTGGCCCTACGTATAAGACACATACCTAAGGAATAATTTCAGTGAGCCCAGATTCTTGTGTTTTCCCAAACATAGAAAAGCACTAAAATCATTAACTCGAGCTGTCTGTTTTTTAGCAATAATCTTTTTTTCTTTAAGCAGGAAGCTTTTGATGTTGACAATATTTTTTCTTCCCAGCAGAAACTCCTACGTATCCTTGTTAAATGAACTCAGGTCCAGCCGCTCGCTGCCTGGAAATCACTTCTAGAGGGCAAGTCTTGGTAGACAGGAAAGTGGTTTTTAATCAGAAAGCCGGCCATCCGGGGGAGAAGGAGGACTCACCACCGCACCCCCCACCCCACACCAACTCCGAAGATTGTGCTCAGCCATGAAAGTTTGTAAAGCGAACAGGTGAAGTGATCTCAGTTAATCAGTGAGCGAGATCAAACCCATTGCCCTCCCCACTGTGTGCGGGCTTGTTGACCTCTTGAGATCTCTCTTTAAATGCTACCTTCTTTATACAACTGTCTGCAGGACAACTGAAGGTGGGAGTGCCTGCTGTGGCACAGTTAAGGATCTGGCTGTGGTATAGGTCACAGCTCTGGGTTGGAATTTTTTTTTTTTTTTTTTTTTTTTGGTCTTTTTGCCATTTTCTTGGGCCACTTCTGCAGCATATGGAGGTTCCCAGGCTAGGGGTCCAATCGGAGCTGTAGCCGCTGGCCTACGCCACAGCCACAGCAACACTGGGATCCAAGCTGCGTCTGCGACTTACACGACGGCTCATGGCAACGCCGGATCCTTAACCCACTAAGCAAGGCCAGGGATCGAACCCGCAACCTCATGGTTCCTAGGATTCGTTAACCACTGAGCCACGATGGGAACGCCCTCTGGGTTGGATTTGATTCCCTGCCAAGGGTACAGCCAAAAAAGAAAAAAAGGAAAAAAAAAAGATTACAGAAGGTGAAGCTAGGGAAGAGATCTGGTCATCTGTTAATTACTTATTCTTCATTCTGCTTCTTGGATCTACAGAACTAACAGATTAGGCAAGGAGTTGGGTGATCAAAAGATTTGAAAAGTGTGCTTGGGCCAGAGATGAGCAGAGCTCCACACAGGGGTGGGGTAGCCTTGCTAGAGTGATAAGAAAAGGAGCTTCCTGCTTAGGGCAGTTTCCTGCAAAGGGCTGCTTACAAATCCCCCCACCCTCATCAGGTGTTGTTCCATTTCTATGGGATTAGGGATGAAGTTCTGTCTTCATGTCTTCATAACTGCTTCATGCTGAGAAAGGGGGTCAAGGTCTCAGAGTGAAAGATATCAACATGCGTTTAAACCGTCTCTTTGCTGCCAGTTCTTACTGCCCGCTTTGATATATGGACAGAACAAGCTACAGCTATTTTGATGCTCAAAAAGACAGATTATGATGAGTAGTGTTAATCCCGTTCTCTTAAAACCAGTCCTTGGATTTTATTATTATTATTGTTTTTCTTTTTAGGGCCACACCTGTGGCATGTGCAAGTTCCCGGGCTAAGGGTCGAAGTGGAGCTGCAGCTGCCGGCCTGCACCACAGCCACAGCAACACCAGATCCAAGTTGCATCTGCGACCTACACCGCAGCCTGTGGCAATGCTAGATCCTTTACCCACTGAGCGAGGCCAGGCGTGGAACCTGCATCCTCATGGAGACTCTGTCAGGGTCTAAACCTGCTGAGCCACAGTGGAAACTCCAAGACCAGATCTTGGAACGGTGCAAGCCACAGTCTCAGTACTGCTCAAAATGGAGCAGCTGGTGTCATGGCCGCAGGCTGGTCATCATGCAGGTAGTTTTCCCCCTGGTGACAGTTATGGTCTCAGTAAAGCAACTCAGGAATGTGCATCAGAGCCTGTGGCTCAAATATCAGTTGTCCTAATCATTAACTGCTTGAGCCTGCTCTTTGGTGATTCGGGGAGGCCTGGGAGACCAGATTCTCTACACACAAGACACAGGGGACATGGAGGGCTCTTGTACTTGGCTGGGGGTGCTGGGGGTGCACCTGCAGAGTTCTGCTTCTTCCTTCTCTTGCCTCTTCAGAGCAGTTCCTCAGAGCTGAGAGGCGCTCTCCCAGGCTGTAGTCCTCAGTAAGATCCCAAATAAAACTTCACTTTGAGGTTGGGCCTTTTTCTTCAGTCAACGGTCAACTGATGTGAAACTGATGTGGGAACACGAAACTATGAAAAGGAATGTGATCAGGACGGAAGCATCTGATGGTCGCCGACGATACATGTTAGAAGATGGAAAGGCAGCGGGGGAAGAGTATGGACCTCAGAGTCCTTACTTGAGTCCGGCTCAAAGGTACATCTTCTCGCACTTTATGAGTTAAATGATGTTAAGGTGAACCTCGGGGGTGGCCTTGAAAATAAACAGCAGAAAGCGGTGTGGCAGATACCGTTCCAACCGCAGTAAATATATTAGGCCCTCACCTGGTCCCTGGCACAGGCACTGTTGCAGGTGTTGAAGATAAAAAGCCCTGCTCCC
Source organism: Sus scrofa (assembly GCF_054392235.1). Classification (NCBI taxonomy): domain Eukaryota; kingdom Metazoa; phylum Chordata; class Mammalia; order Artiodactyla; family Suidae; genus Sus; species Sus scrofa. Next base: position 9,278,917 of record NC_139383.1, read on the forward strand.
TCAGAACTTCTGCAGAGGCCGGGGGCAATAAACTGCAAGTAAGTGAACCTCACATCAGGCGCTTTAGCAAGTCCTTTGAAGAAATATCAGGCCAGGCAAGGGCATAAGGAGAAGCAGGAGAGGGCACATTAGAGAAGGCTTTTCTTTGGTGTAGGACAGCCGGTGATACATGTAAAAATGTTTGGTTTTTTATTTGATTCGGCTAGTTGGCTAATGGGTTGGTTTTAATTTTTGTTTCATTTTGATGCAGTCACTTCTCTCTCCCCGCTGTCTGGGAGGCATGATCCACGTATCGCAGTGGCACATAGTGTCTAGAATGGGAGATGTGGCAGGAATGGGGTTGCCAGGATCTGAGCGGGCGGGAAGGGCGGGAGGAAGTGGCAGGAAGAGGCTGCACAGATGGCGGGGGGCACAGGCCGCCAGGGTTGGGCCACAGGGTCTGCTCCAGGTCCTCTAAGACTGCTTGGTTTGGGGGATCCTGATTCCCAGAAGGAAGGTTGGGGCAGGAGAGTGAAATCAGGACAATAACAGTAAGACTGGCTGACCAGTTGGTGTCCCAGATGGCCTCCCAGCCTCCAGGATGGGAGGCCATCAAACTTCGCCAGAGGATGTTGCTTTGATGCTCTGACCAGGACAGACTCTGCTGTGTGTCCTCAGTGATGAACTTACACCCAGTGAATGGGCACAAGTGGACCATGGTGGGAACAGGAAGAGCTGGGTGGCCAAGGACATTATGCCAGCTCATGTGTCATCACTTGAGTCACAGGCTATGGAGAATTAACTTTTTTTTTTTTCCTTTTCTTTTTAGGGCCGCACCCGCGGTATATGGAGGTTCCCAGGCTCCGGGTCAAATCAGAGCTACAGCTGCCAGCCTGTACCACAGCCACAGCAACATCAGATCTAAGCCAAGTCTGTGACCTACACCACAGCTCATAGCAATGCTGGATCCTTAACCCACGGAGCGAGGCCAGGGATCAAACCCGCAACCTCATGGTTCCTAGTCTGATGCTTTTGTGTGCTGCACCACGCCGGTAACTCCAAGAATTAGCTTTCGAAGCTAAAGCCACACCAAACCCGCTGGCCACATAAACATACACTCTTATGTTCCTTCTTTATGCAAGGCTAGTCTAGTGACAGTGACCCACAAGCACAGGACATAGGCCAGTACTGCCCTAATCTAGAGCTGGGAACTGTGGGAACTCTGTCCCTTGGAGTCCTCCTCTCCCCCAGGCCTTTGACCAGAAAGGCCACCCATTGCTGGATGCCCAATGCTCAGTGGGTGGCCCTGGACTTGGACAGTCCTTGGCTTGAAACGCATTTTTGCCACTTCCTACCCACATGAATTTAAGCAGGTTATTTAATCCTGAGCCTTAGCTTTCTCGTTTATCCTGATTCTGCCCTGAGGCTTACTTAGAAGAGTCTGTGAGCTAGTAATCAATAACTAGGCACTTGGTGGGCCTTACTCCTGGGTGTCATTTCTTATTGCAGTTGGCACATCTGTAACAAATTTCCTAATATACTGAACCACAGCAATCACAGCTGTTTTATTATTCACGTCCGGCACCTGTCTTTGTTCATGGCTGTGGCCTCTGTCTTCCTTCCCTTCCCAGTTCTTCTTTCTTCAGTATCCTCCTTCTTCATCCTCACTGTGTTTCTATTCAGTCATGTGATATATTTAATCTCTTTTCTAATGTGTCTCATATCTCTAGCCTATTTTCGTAGAATTTTTTTCTTTTTCTTTTTTTTTTTTTTTGTCTTTTGTCTTTTTAGGGCCACACCCACAGCACATGGAGGTTCCCAGGCTAGGGGTCTAATCAGAGCTACAGCTGCTGGCCTACACCATGGCCACAGCAACATCAGATCCAAGCCATGTCTGCAACCTACACCACAGCTCACCGCCATGCTGGATCCTTAACCCACTGAGCAAGGCCAGGGATCAAACCTGAAACTTCATGGTTCCTAGGCAGATTCATTTCTGCTGCACCACGACAGGAACTCCTCTTAAATTTTTTTCTGAAGAAAAATGCGGACGTTCCCAAGCTAGGGGTCGAATAAGAGCTGCAGCTGCTGGCCTATGCCATAGCCACGGCAACACTGATCAGAGCCACATCTGTGACCTACACCACAGCTTGTGGCAATGCCAGATCCTTAATCTGTTGGGCAAGGCCAGGGATGGAACTCACATCCTCATGGACACTGTGTCAAGTTCTTCACCCACTGAGCCACAGTGGGAGCTCCCAAGTTTCTTGGAATTTTTACAGGCATCTCAGCAATTTTTCTGCTTCTTAAGGTCATTAAACCTTTGATTAAGTCAGGAAATGTCAAAAGGCAAAATACTCTTTTAAGTAGATAAATGCATAGAAATTCTCAATTCTTAGAAACAGGCATTAGTTTCAAAACAAGTGACCAGTTTAATGATATACTTTGGAGAAATGGACACATCCCAAACTTAATTGTTTTTTTAAAGTGGTAAATAAATAACTGCTCAGAAACACATGTGGTTCTTATAAACAGTTGCTGTCCACCAGTTACCTGTCCACAGCAACATTTGTAAAGTAACAGTGTGTTTTTCAGGGGGTGACTGCTAGGTTGTTGACTGGAGTCATACACACAAGAGCCCTGGCCCAGTGCAGGGCACACTAAGTGTTCAAGAGGTTGTGGCTCCTGAAATTCCCGCTGTGGTGCAGCAGGTTAATGATCCAGCTTGTCTCTGAGTCACCACTGTATCCCAGCCTGGCACAGTAGGGATCCATGCTGGATATGGCTGCAGCCATGGCGTAAGTCACAGTTCCAGCTAGGATTTGATCACTGGCTTAGGAATGTCCATATGCTGCAGGTGTGGCCAAAAAAGAAAGAAAAAAAAAAAAAAAAAAAAAAAGGAAGAAGCAGTGGCTCTTTTTAGAGCTAGTTGGATATATTAGCTGCCTTTTCTTTCATTCACAAAACAACTAATTACTTTTTTGGCCATGACCGTGGCATGTAGAAGTTCCTGGGCCAGGTATCAAACCCTTGCCCCAGCAGTAATCCAAGCCACATCAATGACAATGCTGTATCCTTAACCCGCTGAGCCACCAGGAAACTCCCAGAAAATATTTACTGAGAGCTATGTGCAAAGAGATACTGCAGATAAGCTCAAAGTCATGAAAAGTGCATTTTGTGCTCCCCTAGAATTTGAACTATCACTAGTGCTACCACTCTCAGAGGCCCTAGGCAGTCCTGGGGTCTATTTGCTCTTACTAAACAAATGTCCTCTGCTCCAGCCTAGAAACAAAGCTCTCATGCTATTGCCATGAGAACCCCTGGGAAAAGTGCCTGTGTTTTAGGGAAACTGTGGTTTCAGAAGTTAAAATAAGGGGGAAAGCTGTGAAAAGCAGAACAATTTAGGGGAGTCAGTCAAACCACACTGCTCTGACCTCAAACCCCAAGACACCGCCCCCTCCCGCACCCTTCTTCCTGGGGCTGGTGTGCTTTGCAATCACCCCCTGTCTCAAATGACTCCCCCTGGAATGGGACCGTAAGACTAACTTAGCATGTTCTTTTGAAATTGTAATTGTTTCTTGGAAGGATTAAGGAACTCTTGGTACCTTGTGTAAGTTCAACCTAACAAATATTCAGTAAATAGAATTCATTTAAATGAAAGGGAAGTGAATGATTTTGTAACACGGCTACTATTAACTCTGCGAGAAATTAGATACCTGTGCTCTGAGCAGGACCCGGCCATCTAAAACAGGGATTCGAGTTCTTTCTCTGAAGATGCAGTTATCAGGCCTGGCTCCATAATTTTCAGGTCCCAGATTAAAAGGAAAAATGTTCCAAAATAATTAAGGGGTTCAAAAGAATGAAGTTAGACTCTTATTTTATACCATACACAAAAATCACCTCAAAATGGTGTCGACTGAAATGTCAGACCTGAAACCATAAAACTTCTGGAAGAAAAGAGAGACAAAAAGCTCCTTGACATTGGTCTTGGCAGGGATTTCTTAGATATGCCAGCAAAAGCATAGGCAACAAAAGCAAAAATAAAGAGCAGGGACTATACCAGGACTGAAAAGCCCTGAACAGCAAAGGAAACCATCGACAAAATGAAAAGGCAACCTATGGAATGGGAAAACATATTTACCAACCGTGTATATCTGATAAGGGGTTAATAATCAAAATGTATAAGAACTCATATAACTCAATAGCTAAAAATCAAATAACATGATTTAAAAAATGAGCACAGGATCTAAACAGACATTATATCAAGGAAGACATAAAAATGGCAAAGAGGGAGTTCCCGTCGTGGCTCAGTGGTTAACGAATCCGACTAGGAACCATGAGGTTGCAGGTTCGATCCCTGGCCTTGCTCAGTGGCTTGAGGATCCGGCGTTGCCGTGAGCTGTGGTGTAGGTCGCAGATGTGGTTTGGATCCCAGCATTTCTGTGGCTCTGGTGTAGGCCGGTGGCTACAACTCCAATTAGGCCCCTAGCCTGGGAACTTCCATATGCTGCAGGTGCGGCCCTAGAAAAGACAAAAAGACAAAAAAAAAAAAAAAAAAAGGCAAAGAGGTATGTGAAAAGGTGTTCAAGACTGGTAATCATCAGGGAAATTCAAATCAAAACCCCAGTGAGATACACGTCACAGCTATTTCGGGCGGCTGTTAACAAAATGATAAGAGATTTGTGTGTGTGTGAAGGATCCTTGTACACTGTTGGTGAGAATGTAAATTGGTTCAGCCACTATGGAAAACAGTATAGAAGTTCCTCAGAAAATTAAAATTAGAACTACCACATGATCCCACTTCTGAGTATATATTCAAAGGAATATAGTGAAATATATTGAAATATCCTTTCACAAAAAAAAGAAATATCCTTTCAATATTGAAGAATATTGAAATCATGATCTCAAAGAGATATCTGCACTTCCATGCTTATTGCAGCATTATTCAAAATAGCCAAGACATGAAAACAACTTAAATATCCTTTGACAGGTGAAATGTAATGTGATGGAATATTATTCAGCCATAAAAAGAAGGAAATCCTGACATTTGCAAAAGAATGGATGACCCTGGAGGACACTGTACTATGTAAAATAAACCAAACACAGAAAGACAAATACTGTATGAACTCACTTATAGGTGGAATCTAACCAAGTTGAGCTCCCAGGACCATGGAGTAGAATGGGCACTGCCAGGGGCTGGGAGGGGGTGGGATGGAAACAGGGTGATGTTTCGGTTATAAGAAGAATATGTTCTGGTGATCAAACGGAAGTCATGCTGACTATTGTTAATGATACTGTGTTGCATACTTGAAATTTACTAACACAGTAGGTCTTAAGGGTTCTCATCACATGCAAAGAAATGGTAACTGTGTAGGGTGATGAAAGTTTTAATTAACCTGATTGCAGTACGAATTCACAATGTATGCATATGTTAAATATTTATGTGGTACATCCCGAATGTAAATAATTTCCATTTGTCAATTACACCTCAATAAAGCTGGAAAATTTCTTTAATTTAAAAATAGAGCCGGGTAGTTATGCTGCAAGCCACACGGAAAGTCCTAAAGTTCCCGTCGTGGCTCAGTGGTTAATGAATCCGACTAGGAACCATGAGGTTTCGGGTTTGATTCCTGGCCTTGCGCAGTGGGTTAAGGATCCGTTGTTGCCGTGAGCTGTGGTGTAGGTGTAGCTGTGGTGTAGGCTCGGATCCCACGTTGCTGTGGCTCTGGTGTAGGCTGGCAGCTACAGCTCCGATTTGACCCCTAGCCTGGGAACCTCCATATGCCACAGAAGTGGCCCAAGAAAATGGCAAAAAACAAAAAACAAAAAACAAAACAAAACAAAAAAAGAGCCAGGAAAACAAAGAACAAATATATCAACAAAAGCACAGGGTGAACAACACCACAAAATTCACAACAGATTTAAAAGACAAGTGGCATGTGATTAAAAAGGGAGTAGAGAGAATGTGATGAACAATTGATTTCAGAAGGAAAACATTGGAATTCCCACAGTGGTGCAGTGGAAAGTTGGGAGGTTGGGGAGCATGGCAGTCCCTACCAGGTCTTCTTCATCTGCCTGGCAGGTAGGGGAGGTGGGAAAACATTCATACCCACTTTTGGGGGGGCTGCACCCATGGGGTGCAGAAGTTCTGGGGTCAGGAATCGAACCAGCATCACAGCAGCAACTTGAGCCATAGCACTGACAACACTGGACCTTTAACCCACTGAGCCATCAGGGAACTCCCTTACACCCACATTCAACCCCTTGGCCTCATCTAATTGCCAGCAAGGCTGGAAATGCAGTCTAGCTCTGTAGTCGGGGGAAACAGGAAATGAGTCAACTCATAGTCTCTGCCATAATCACACACAGGGACCAAAATAGGATATGCCAAAACTGAACACATGACCCATCTCATGAAGTCTTCTTCTAATTTTACTCCCATCTCTCCATTTCCCATCCCGTTCATTCACTGAACTTATTTATACTCATGGAGAGTTCACTAAACTTTGATGGCAGGCAGCCTCTAAAACAGCCCCCAAATATCCCCTTCTCCTAGGACTCATTCTTCCATATAATTTCCTCCCCTTGCTGAATTTATGGAGTAGCTTCTACTGAATAACAGGGCCATAAGGGATGGGTGCTGCCACCGAGGTCATGGTATAAAACATCCGAGGCTTCCATCGTGGATGCTCTGTGGCTCTCCCTCTTGGATGCCAGTTGCTATGTCATGGGGTATCCATGTCTGTGGCAAGTGTTTCCTCCTGTGGTTTATAAGTTTTGTTTGTGAGCTCATTTTAAGATTTTTTTCTGAGGATGTCACTTGCATTTTTGACCAAGAAAATCTCTCTGGAGAATAGTTTGGATTTCTTCTTAGTCTGAGACGAATTTTCATGCTAAAAGTTTAGCTTGGAAATTTCCACACCATGGAGGTGTTGTAAATTTCATGTCCTCACCCCGGCTGGTGTAGCTTTGGAACTTTAATAGTTCCCAGGAGGTGTTTTTCCTCCCAGGACCCTGGGCAGGTACAGTTTATTGTTGTCTTCTTGGGAAAGCAGGGTGAGACTTTTAGTGAAAGGAGAGTTTTTATCATTTATCTGCTTTAATGAAAGGATAGTTCACACAGGGTCTTAGTTTATTTAAGGGTCTCGGTTCCATTCGTTGCCTCATGTGGGCCCAAGACTATATCTCCTGCTCTTGCTTAAAGTCCCACCCTAGAAGTTCCCGTTGTGGCTCAGCAGTAACGAACCCGATTAGGATCCATGAGGACACGGCCTCGCTCAGTGGGTTAAGGATCTGGCGTTGCCATAAGCTGTGGTGTAGGTTGCAGATGTGGCTCGGATCCTGCGTTGCTGTGGCTGTGGTGCAGGCTGGCAGCTACAGCTCCGATTCAGCCCCTCGCCTGGGAACTTCTGTATGCCATGGGCATGGCCCTACAAAGACAAAAAAAAAAAATCCCCCGCTAGTCTTTGGGGCCTATATCAAGATCAATTCCTGCCTTCGCTGTGGAGTGAGACTTCAAGTTACAAGTTTCCCATTCTCTATGACACCTGGAGTTTTTGTCCCTAGCTACGCATTTTAAATCTTTTTTTATATTTTCTCTAATGTTTCCATGTATTTGTGGACATCAGGTAAGGTGGGACTGAGCTCTGCGCTGGCTCAGTTTGCCACATTTCTAGAAACTGAGTTTTACATCTTTCGTCCTTCTAGACGTCACAGCTGAAGATTTTAAGCTGGAGAGGGACACGATCAAACTTCTTGTATAATAACTCTGGTAGATCTAAGAAGGAATTTAGAAGAAAGTGTTTCATGATAGAGGGTCCGTTAGAACGCCATGGCCAGAGTCCAGATTTAAAGACTCAAGAAGAGTCTTGTCTTTTAATTGAGAAGGGAAGCCTTAACTTGCCTAATCAAGGGAGGCTTCAAGGAGGAGGAGACCACTGCCCCCATCTTTGAAGACTGGAGAGGAATTATTTCGATGGTGGAAAGAGGAAAGAGCCTTCTGTGAAGGTGAACAGGCACAAGATGAGGCCAAGGATGGGAGGTTGTGGGAACAACACGGATAAGGAAAGGACGAGGGACGAGCAGAGTATGACCAGAGTGGAGGGGTGCTGGGCTGTACCCCGGAGGCCTGCAAGGCTTGTCTTTGCCCTGCTTCAAAAGCCTGGAGTCAGCAACAGAGACATCAATTTTTTGGGGGGGTCTTTTTAGGGGCCACACCCTCAGCATATGGAGGTTCCCAGGCTTAGGGGTCAAATCAGAGCTAGAGTTGCCAGCCTGTGCCACAGCCACAGCAATGCAGGATCCAAGCCTACATCACAGCTCTCAGCTCACAGCAACACTGGATTCTTAACCCACTGAGTGAGGCCAGGGATGGAACCCGCGTCCTCATGGATGCTAGTCAGGTTCATGAATCACTGAGCTATGACGGGAACTCCGAGACATCAAAGTTTTAATGGATGGGTGCCTTACACGTCTGAAGCAAGGTCCTGGAGAGACCCCCCCACTGTGTGCAGCAGCCGCTGGGGTAGGACACAGAAGCAGTCTTTGCTGAAGGGGTGCAGGGAGGTTACCAGTTAGAGGGGGAATGGATGTCAGGTTGTCTCATCGGTTTCCAAGGACACCAGCACAGGGGCAAGCCCCTCACCACCAGGTTGACAAGCTGTCGTAGTGGAGATGCTCTGATCTAGAGCTAGAACAGTCATTAGCTGGGGCCAAGGGCAAGTATGTGAGAAGGTCAGTCATGTGAGGAGGTGTAGCTGAGGCAGCTGCTGGCTGAGCAGGTGCTGGCTGAGCAGGACCTACTGAGGGCAAGAGAACAGCCATCCTGAGTGGCTGGACCGTACCAGGGGCAAGCAGGGGGCAGTGGAACACAGTTGGGACAACCATAAAGGAACCCGAGTGGGGAGGCTATTTAATTCCCTGCAGATATTCTCATCCTTGATGACTATTGACAGCACTTTTGCAAACACTGTACTGGGCGTGGCCAGTGCAGAAGCCAAAAGGATGTTTTGGTTAAACTGACGTGCGAAGGCAACTGGGTCCAAAAACGGAGTCGTCCCAATATGCAGGTCATCCAAATGTTCTGTTGCCATGACAATCTGAGTTTAAATTTCAGAAAGAAAATAAATGTTAGGCAACTGACTTACTTTCCACTTCCGACTATATCAAAACAAAGTGTTGGTTTGGTTGCTACCAGCTGCCATTTTTCACTGGATTTTAAGATGATTTAGGAGAGATGGATGTTTGGTTTGCTTTCTATTTCAAAAAATGAGATTTGGGGGTGTTTAGACAGCAACTTTATGGTGTTTTCTTTATTTTTCCAACTAAAAGTCACACACCCAAAATTATACCCATGTAATAATGTTTCACAAATGAGCTTCTTGCCACAATTATCAAATGTTTTGGAGAGTCTGAGTAACGGCTACATCTATGGAAGAGCGGTGACTCAGTAACCTAAGGCATATGCAGAAATGGAGAAATGAAAATAAAGAGACAGAAAAAAGCTCAGATGATGGGTTTACCACACTGAGCAGAAAGGAAACCAAGAGGAACAGATGATTTTGGACTTTTGTTTTTTTCTTTTTAAAGTGATGAATCGTTAAGAGTCGCTCAGTTCTAGGCTAACACGTTTCAGCTGTTGATCCATCTTCGTCTGATGAAAGAGATAAACATGCTTTTATTAATCTTATGTGTGTTTGGACTTCCAAATTTTAACTCACGGACTACCAATGGGATGGGTGTCTATGATTGCAGTAGACACTTAATTGTCTTGCCCCAACCCTAGGCGCAGGGCCAGGAAGACCTGATGTATGTGCTGAACTAGGACAGACAGGCCTTTTCTTCCACAGCTGGAAGCACCTGCCACGGTGCCGGACGGAAGGCAGATGCTCAGTGAAGCTCTGCTGAGCCCCCGAATGTGTGTGTAAGTGAATACACAAGGGCAGGCTAGGGTACCATGAGCATTGGGCACATACAAAGGGGCTGCAAGGTGAGGGACATTTTTATCCAGAAAAACTCTTGGAGCAAAGTGGAGTGAAGTCTAAACTTTAGTTTACTGCCTCAGGTGGGAAAACCAGATGCGTTGAAAATTCCGTCGTTTCCTGCCTCTGATTGGTGTTCTGTGTGCTGCGGGCAGCGTCACCTGTGGTAGGGACAATGATGATACTGATAATAATGCACCCCAGCGCCTCTGTCTCTCCTAAAACATGAGAAAACGGAATCAAGGGTCTCCTGCGTCTGGCGAGTTGAGCAGGAGCTGCCCGGCTCCACACTCCAGGAACCCACCCGAAAGCAGAGACAGCGGCCAGCACAGAACCGCAGGGCATGTGTTGGTTTTTAGGACGTCAAGTCTGAAGGCCGGTGAGGATGGTTAGAGATGATCGAGAAGGAAAAAGGACAGACAAGATTACCTGGAGGGTCAGGTAACCGTCCAGGTGAGAGATGATGAAACCCGGGTCAGGACGGTGGCCACAGGGGCAGAGAGGAGGACACTGGAGATGATAGAACTTGGTGACACTGGATCTGGGGAGTGAGATAGGGGGAGGAGCAAGAATGAGGCCCATGTTCCCGGCGTGGGTGATTGGCTGGGTCACCCAATGGAGAAGTGGCAGGAAGTGAAAAGCACGAGGGGTGCAGGGTACTGGGTGTCCGAACGAAGTCACCAAATCTGCTAATAATGACTCACGCTCTCTAAGTCGCATAGAGGACTTGCTGCTGACTTTGCAATCTATTCATAGGGAACAAAATGTCTTGTTCCTTATGAATATAACTGTCTTCTTTTCAGGGCTGTGCAGCATGTAGCTCCCCATCCTGTTTTGGGGGCACCCCTACCATGGGTAGTCTGGGTAGAGCACAGAGCACTGCTTCTCACTGCAGGAGGGAACCTGAGCTCCCTCCTCCCCAACTTTCTGGCTGCCAGGACTCTGGCATACACACTGGGTTCCACCAATAGGAAGCCAGGATAGTTAATGGCTCAAGCCAACTTGGCCAGACCCCAGTACCTGGATATTTGGCCAAACTCTAGTCTTGATGCTGCTGTGAAGGTATTTTTAGATGAAATCAACATTTAAGTCAGCAGACTTTGAGTAAAGCGGATTGACCTCCATAATAGAGGCGGGCCTCATATAATCAGTTGAAGACCTTCAGAGAAAAAAAGACAGATGTCCTCCCGAAGCAGAGGGAATGCTGCCAACTGCAATGTCAAGTCTTCCCTGGATCTCCCATCTGCCCACCTGCCCTGCAGACTGAAGACAGCCAGAGTCAGTTTCTGCTGCTTGGAATAATGGGCCTTGCCTACTATGATAGTACATGTTTGTTGCTGACACACTACAAACATCAGCAAAGGACAAAGAAATGGAAAAAAAATGCACATTTACCGGGATACGACTAATTTCAGCATTTCCCCACTTCCCTTCCAGATTCTTCAATATCCATTTTACACTATTACATACATATGTGTACGGCGTTTTGTTCTGCTTGTTCACTGAGCATTCTGTTATTAAACATTTTGATTTGTTGTCAACTCTCGATAATCTTCCTGACACCTGATGCTATTCAGTCCTCTTGATGTACGTTTTCGGTTCATTAAGCTCCCTTCTTATTTTGTTTGAATCGCTTGTCATCGGGGACCTACGCTGTATTTTAGTTGCTTTCATCTCCTCAAGTGCTTTGGAAATAGACATCTCGCCGAGGTTATGGGCTTAAGAGCCACATGGTTAAAATCAGTTTCTCTAGTTATTAAAGTTGAGAACAACATTTGCTATTATGTACAGATCTCCGTTCCCCACGCCATCTCCCTGGTTTCGTGTTAGGAGAACGTATGTTCAGTACTTGCTCATATACACACTTTTTAAAGAGTTGGGTTTTTTGCTTCATCAGTTTGGAAACCGTATCCTCCAAACTAAGTACCTGTTCAGCTGGTTTCAACACTTATGCCTGGCGTTCCTGTTCTTCGAAGGATGTTTTCAGGAGGGTACCTGCCGGTGTGTCTCTCGAGCCCTCGCGGGTTGAAGACCACTTTGGCTGCTTTCCCACCTGGATGACAAGCTGGCTTGCACAGCGTTCTCAAGCCAAGTTCTCAAGGAACTCCTCACGCAGGTGAGTCAGAGCTTCCGTACCTTTTTTCTAGCCATCCATCACGGCGCTGGTTTAGAGGACAGAGGTCTGATTCAAATGGGTAATTTTCTTTTTCTTTTTTCTTTTTCTTTCTTTCTTTTTTTTTTTTTTTTAGGTCCACACCCATGGTGTATGGAAGTTCCCAGGCTAGGTGTCAAATTGGAGCTGTAGCCGCCAGTCTACACCGCAGCCACAGCAATGCGGGACCTGAGCCGTGTCTGCGACCTACACCACTGCTCACGGCAACGCTGGATCCTCAAGCCACTGAGCAAGGCCAGGGATCGAACCCACGTCTTCACAGATTCTAGGTGGATTCATTTCCACCGCACCACAATGGGAACGCCCCAAACGGGTAATTTTCAATCCAGCCTCATCCACTTCAAAGAGAGTGGGAAGTGCCCCCCAGTAAGGCCCCTGGTTTCCTCCCCTCTCTAATGTCCAGTGGGGTTGCCAGTTCACAGGTGTTTGGGGTTCACGCATAACCATCCTACTGGGAACTTCAGGGAGGGTCTGTCGCCAGGCTGCCCCCAAGGCTCGGGCGGTGTCAGTCAGCTCTCCTTCTTTTCAGGGGCGATTTTAGATTCTTAGACTTTCTTCATCTGTATTAATGAAGCTCGTTTGGTTGCAACTAAGCGAAACTAACTTGACTGAGCATAAACAAAAAAAGGAACTATCACAAAATACAGGAAACTTTCACGGAACCCAAGAGTGAAAAGGTGACTGGTTTTCGTAGGGAAGCGGAGAGTTCTTACGTAGGACTGTCATTTCTTATTTCTCTTTCGCGATGCAGTGATTCATAAAGGTGAATAGAAATCTCTGATGTCGACTCATTAGTCTCTGCCACGAGAACACTTGGAAAGGGTTTTCCTTGTTGTCTTGTCTGTTTGTTTGTTTTGGCCGTGCCTGCGGCCTGTACCAACATGTACCACAGCAGTGACCCCAGGCTGCTGCAGTGACAATGCAGGAAACAACCTGCTGAGCCACCATGAAACTCCAAAAGGTATTTTTCTTTTTTTCAATCATCTCCACTGTATCTATGAGGAATCCGAGACACAGAAATTGAGTTGCCCATGGTCCCCCCACTTGGAGTTGCAAGCATAGGATTTGGACCTCAGGGGCCCGGTTCCAGAGCCGACACCCACAACCTGAACCACACTCCGTGGGTCCAGATTAGGACGAAGTCTTAGGAGCCATCTGGCATCTGTGTGGGCATCTTCGAGACGGCTGGAGGGGGGAGAATGATCCCATTTAGGGCATCAAATCATTCCGTATATTGGGCTCAAATCTGCCTCTGATAATTTTCCCACTGGGCAGTTTTTGGTCCCCTGTGGCACCCTGAGCCCATCTAAACCTCTGACTGCCTTTGAGGTGCTGGGGGACCGAACGTTGTGGCTGCTTTGGATGAGGCATCCCCAATTCCCTCAACTGTCCCCCCAGTTTTCAAAGTGTCCCCATCATCCTGCTTCTCATCTTCACAATGTGCCTCAGATCCTGTGAGCTTATTTTTTTTGTCTTTTTACAGTCTGAGAATCTGTATTATTTTCCTTTTGTCTTTTTGTCTCTTTAGGGCAGCACCTGCGGCATATGGAGGTTCCCAGGCTGGGGGTCAAATCGGAGCTGTAGCCACCGGCCACAGCCACAGCAACGCCAGATCCTTAACCCACTGATCGAGGCCAGGGATTGAACCTGCGTCCTCATGGATCCTAGTCAGATTTGTTTCCACTAAGCCACGACGGGAACTCCAATGTGTGAGCCATCTTTGAGGTGACAGTCAGTTATTTACATTAGGGCACATAATCTCATCTTTATCAGTCCCAAGACCCACTTCCTTCTCACCACAAACATTTTGTAATGCCTGCACCACTATCAAGAAATAAAATTCATATATATAATATATACCATGTATACATATATATGAATACATATGCAACCACCTATAGACATAATTTACAAATATAATGTCCTAATTATAAAATTAAGAAGGAATTAAAGGAAAGTAATTTATGAAAACTAATATGTAAATACTCAGGCCCAGCTGCGTTAAGAACACATCATGAAATGGTTATTCGCACCTGCTTATAATAAACGTTTATCTTCACAAGCAGGGAGAAGATTAAAAGACTTTCTGCAGAGCAAGTACAGAAGATGGAAAAGTAAAGGTAAGGTGTGCTCTAGGCAAATTAAGCCCAAAATTATTTCTAGATGACGAAAGAAAGAGGAAAAAGCCTTATTTACCGTCATGATATATGCGCCGTAACCAATTAGAGACGGTGAAACGAGGAAGTACGACGTTCTCACGGGCAAACTGTGAATTCACCTGTAGGTGCACCGTGGAAATAATTTCCTGCCTTTTGACGTGGGACAGTGAATTGCCAAAAATGTATCTCCTATTCTGATCTCCTTAAATTCACTTTGTAGGACATAGAAAACACACTTATGGTCACTGAAGGGGGAAAGGGGGTAGGGATAAATTCAGAGTTTGGAATTAAGAGATACACACTACTTTATAGAAAATAGATAAACAGCAAGGTCCCACTGTAGAGCCCGGGGAACTATATTCAGTATCTTGTATTAACCTGTAATGGAAAAGAATCTGGAAAAGAACATGCGTGTGTGTGTGTGTGTGTGTGTGTGTGTGTGTGTGTGTGTGTGTGTGAACTGAGTCCCTTTGCTGTACAACAGAAACTACCACAACATCGTAATTTTATTTTTTGTCTTTTTAGGGCTGCACCTACAGGAAGTTCCCAGGCTTGGGGTCATATTGGAGCTGTAGCCACTGGCCTGCATCACAGCCACAGCAACGCCAGATCCGAGCCACACTGGCAACCTACACCACAGCTCACGGCAACACCGGATCCTCAAGCCACTGAGTGAGGCTAGGGATTGAACCTGCGTCTTCATGGATGCTAGTCAGATTCCTTTCCGCCGAGCCACGACGAGAACTCAACACTGTAAATCATCTATGCTTCAAAGGAAAAAGATCACGCTGTGGTAACTGAGCCTTGGAGAGCTTGGTTTTCAGTAGATGGTGTGGGGGGGGACTGGACTGGAAAGAGAAGCGGGAGCGGGGGGCAGAGAGGCTCTGCGGACCTCTGTGGACAGTGGGAGAGGGGACTGAAAAATAATGGGCATCTAAAGAATAAAAAATCTCAATATGCAAATTTACAGTGGTTTTTTGTTTATTTGTTTTGTTTGTTTTGGGCTGCCCCACAGCATGTGGAAGTTCCTGGACCAAGGATGGAACTCAAGCTACAGCAGCAACCTGAGCCACAGCAATGACAATGCCAGATCCTTAACCCACTGTGCCACCTGGGAACTCATAGTGTATGTATCATTAAGTGATATGAAATTAATGGTAACTACTCTTATTATTATCATTTTATATATATAAAATGAATCTATTATCATTTTTTATATATATATAAAATGAATCTATCTATGATAACCACGTGAAATTTTTTTTTTTTCTTTTTACTGTCACACCTGAGGCATATGGAAGTTCCCAGGCCGGAGGTCAAATCGGAACTGCAGCTGCCAGCCTACACCACAACCACAGCAACATGGGATTTGAGCCGCATCTTCAACTGACACTGCAGCTCATGGCAAAGCTAGATCCTTAACTCACTGAGTGAGGGCAGGGGTCGCACCCCCTTCCCCATGGATATTAGCCTGGTTCTTAACCCATTGAGCCACAATGGGAACTCCTGAAGTATTTTTAAAGAATCCTTTTAGAGAAATTAAACATGATCTTTGTATTCATGTCTGTCTGCTAATTTTCTGATAGTAAGGCATTTTTTCTTTTTATAGTAAGGCATTTTAACTCAAAACAGCTCAGTGACAGCTGCAAATGAAAATTGCAGAAGCAGGAGTTCCTGTTGTGGCTCAGCGGGTTAAGAACCTGACATAGTATCTGTGAGAATTTGGGTTTGATCTTCCCTTAGCAAGTTAAGAATCCAGCATTGCCGTGAGCTGTGGTGTGGGTCCTGGATGCGGCTTGGATCCCGTGTTGCTGTGGCTGTGGTGTAGGCCAGCAGCTGCAGCTTCGATTTGACCTCTAGCCTGGGAACCTCCATATGCCACAGGTGCAGCCCTAAAAAGACAAAAAAGAAAAGAAAAGAAAATTGCAGAAGCAGAGTGGTGAATATATTGGCTGCTCCAGGACCACAGGCTGGCAGCACTGCTATAGGTGACCTCATTTTTCTCAAACAGTGAGCAGCTTCTTGGTAAAGTTTCAAACAAAACAAAGCATGGTCTACTCTCAATTTGTAGTCGCATTCTGGAAAATTCAGTGAAGGTGGAAACTGGGGGAAAAATACGTTGCATTTATGTGTAAAATGGAATTCTAGGCTCAGATATTCGTAAAAAGATTTTTTTTTTTTTTACCGCATGGACATCTGGTGGCATGCTGGGTATTCATGGAGACATGGGGGCAATTCTTGGTCTTGGGTGTCGCCCACACACTTCAGGGAGTCTAGCATCTGCAGCCTCACCTCCTAAACTCTGGCCGTGCCCCACTTCCCCAATAACAATGACAATAGAAGGATGCTCCCACAAAGTTCCACACAGCCCTCGAGGTGATGCAGCGCCAAGGACACTCACTGTGCAGGCAAATCAATTTAATTCACTTCTGTAGAACACACGCAAGCACCAGTGTGAACACATCCTTCCGTACACGTGTGTGGGCTTTTGGTGTGGACGGCAAACTAGTTCCCCGTGGGTGTCCTGAGCAACCATTTTATTCTCTGTTTTTCATTTACCATTTTCTTAGTTTTTCCAAAATTGTGTTTTTGAGGTTGTGGGTTCAATCCCTGGCCTTGCTCAGTGGGTTAAGGACCAAGCATTGCTGCAAGCTGCGGCATAGGTTGCAGATGTAGCTTGGATCCAGTGTTGTAGTGGCTGTGGTGTAGGCCTGCAGCTGCAGCTCTGCTTCCACCCCTAGCCCGGGAACTTCCACACGCCACAGGTGCGGCCCTCAAAAGAAAAAAAAAATTGTGGTAAAACAAAAAAAATTGTGGTAACAAAAAAGTTACCATTTGGGTTTTGTTTGTTTGTTTGTTTTTGATTCTTAGGGCTGCACCTGTGGCATGTGGAAGTTCCCAGGCTAGGGGTCAAATCAGAGCTACAGCTGCTGGCCTACACCACAGCCACAGCAACCCCAGATTCTTAACCCACTGAACAAGGCCAGGGATCCAACCCGCATCACCCGCATCCTGAGCTGCGATGGGAACTCCGACAGTTACCAGTTGTAAGGGTGTAATTCAGTGGCATTCGGGATGTTCATATTGTGGTGTCACCATCCCCATCCATCCATCTCTAGCTTTTTTATGCTGGAAATGTATTTAAATTTGGAGAAAACTTGTAAAAATAGCACAAAGAACTTTTACTCCTGAGCCATTTACGAGTATGTTGCAGGTATCATATCCTATCATCCCTGAATACTTGGCTGGGAAATTCCTGAAAACGAGGACTTAAATAACCAGGAGGTCGACACTGACTCTGTAGCATCGTCTGGTCCTGGGACCCCGTATAGGTTTCCCCAGTGCTTCCCATAACGTCCTCTGTAGAAAAGGGACCAGTCTAGGATGAGGCACTGTGTGCAGTTGGGGCAGAGAAAGTACACGACAGACCTGGAACGTCTTGTGCCAGAAAGCAGGCAGGGCAGCTTTCTCATCGGTCTTGGGTCTTGGTCAGCCTATTTCTCAGTGTCTCCTTGACGTTGGGATCTTGACATTTTCACAGATTACTAGCCACTTATTTTCTAGAATATCCTCAGTTAGTCCGTCTGGTGTTTCCTCACAATTATTATTATTCTTTGCTTTTCAGGGCTGCATTGGCGGCACATGGAGGTTCCCAGGCTAGGGGTCTAATTGGAGCAACAGCTGCAGGCCTACGCCACAGCCACAGCAACGCCAGATCCTTAACCCCCTGATTGAGGCCAGGGATTGAACCCGCAAACTCATGGTTTTCCTGGTCAGATTGTTTCCGCTGCACCACGAGTGGAACTCCAGCAACACTGGACCCTTAACCCACTGACTGGGGCCAGGGATCGAACCTGCACCCTCATGGATACTAACTGGGTTCTCAACCTACTGTGCCGCAATGGGAACTCCCTCACATTCTTTTTTAAAATTGAAGTGTAGTTGATTTACAATGTTATATTAATTTCTGCATCTACCAACCTCAAACTCCCAGTCCAACCCTCCCATACCTTCTCTCTCCCTTTTTTGAACTTATTTTTAAAATATTTATTTGTTTTTTGGCACAGTGATATATTCAGATGGATTATTATTATTATTATTACTTTAAATTTAGTGGCCACTCCCACAGCATATGGGAGTTCCCAGACCAAGGAGCGAATCCAAGCCACAGCTATGACATACACTGAAGCTGTGACAAAACTGGATCTTTTTTTTTTTTTTAGCTTTTATTTATTTGTTTTTTTATTACTCAAATGAATTTATCCAAAACTGGATCCTTTAACCCACGGCGCCAAGGCCAGGGATTGAACCCACATTTCTGCAGTGACCCAAACCATTACATTCACAGCGGGAACATCTGGATTAAGGTTATTATAAAACAGTATGCAGGAGTTCCCTTCACGGATCAGCAGTTAACAAACCCGACCAGGTTCCATGAGGATGTGGGTTCGATCCCTGGCCTCGCTCAGTGGGTTAAGGATCCAGTGTTGCTGTGAGCTGTGGTGTAGGTCACAGTCATGGCTCAGATCCCGTGTTGCTGTGGCTCCGGTGTAGGCCGGCGACTTCAGCTCCAATTGGACCCCTAGCCTGGGAACTTCCATATGCCATAGATAAGGCCCTCAAAAGCAAAAAAAAAAAAAAAAAGTATGCAATGAAAAAAATTCTCCCCATCTTTATTCATAGCCCTCATTATTACTTTCTTCTGTGCCTTTTTTCATTTTTAAAACTTTATTGAAGTATAGTCGATTTACAATGTTGTGATAATTTCTGCTGTACAATAGCGTGCAATAGAGTGATTCAGTTATACGCATACAGACATCCATTCTTTTTCAGATTCTTTCCCATATAGATGGTCACAGAACACGGGGTAGAGTTCCCCGTGCTGTGCAGCAGGTCCCCGTTGCCCAGTCATTCCATAGACCTCGGTGTGCCTACGCCAATCCCAACCCCCTAACCCCCCCCACCTTGTCCCCTTTGGTAACCACACATTCATTTTCCAAATCTGTGAGTCTGTTTCTGTTCTGCAAATAAGTTCATTTGTATCCTTTTTAAGATGTTTGTCTTTCTCTGTCAGACTGACTTCACTTAACATGATAATCTCTAGATCCGCCCATGCTACTGCAAATTGCATTATTTCATTCCTTCTATGGCTAATATTCCATTATATACAAGTACCACACCTTCTTTATCCATTCCTCTGCTGATGGACATTAAGGTTTATCTCTGTTCTTTAAGCAGAGCTTACTACCTTCTCAAGATAACAGAGCTCCTTTATGGCGTGTGGTCATTTAATTAAGTCTCTGAACATAACCGATGTTGAGAATGGTGCCTGCACATAGCAGGTGTTCAAGCGGTAGTTTTTGAAGGGTGAATGAACAACCTATCTGTCAACAAAGCAAGTGCTGATAATGAGGTAGAAACTGCGCCTCTGTTTCCTTCACTGGCATCTAGAAGGCCACCCTTGCCTGTTCCCTTGCGGTTAGGTGGGATCCTATGACCAGTGCTGGTGAAATAAATGTGAGCAGAGGGACGGGAGAAAAGCCACTGTGGTTTGCCCTCGTCACTCTTGCCATGTGGAGGAAGGTTCCAGATGGCGTGGCTACAAGGCAGGGAAGGTTCTGGCACCAAATCTATCCTCCTCTCTCTTCTCCCTGCCTTGCTGACCCACAGGAGATCTTTGCTGAGAAAGGAACCTCTGAAGCCACTGAGATTTTGATGTTAACTTATTTCAGCAGCAAAACCTTGCCTAGCCTGACGTGTATCTCTCTTTTCTAGTTTTCAGAGTTATCATTTAAATAGAAAAAAAATGCTACCTTCCCTACCAACAGTTCAATTGAGTTGTCGGTGTGAGCAAATGCCAGTTGTGAGATGTATTAGTAGAATCAGTGTTTTGAGGATGTTCACCTTAAAAGGAAGCGCTGGGGGAGTTCCCGTCGTGGTGTAGTGGTTAACGAATCCGACTAGGAACCATGAGGTTGCGGGTTCGATCCCTGCCCTTGCTCAGTGGGTTAAGGAGCCAGCGTTGCCATGAGCTGTGGTGTAGGTTGCAGACGTGGCTCGGATCCTGCGTTGCTGTGGCTGTGGTGTAGGCCGGTGGCTACAGCTCCGATTCGACCCCTAGCCTGGGAACCTCCATATGCCGCAGAAGCGGCTCAAAGAAATGGCAAAAAGACAAAAAAAAAAAAAAAAAAAAAAAAGGAAGCGCTGGGTTGCACAGGAACATCAGTTAAGAAAAGATGCCACATTCCTGGAATTGAGGGCATTCCGACAAAGCTCCTTGCCTTGCAATCTCATGGGAATCATTCCTGACAGCGACTTCAGATCTAGCTTCCTTTTTTCCTACTATGCCAGTTCTCTACGTCACTCGTCCTCTAAAGAAAATACTGATTGTATTTGTAGGGGTTTTGTCGCTGTTGTTGTTTTAAGTTCTAACATCTTTTCCACTGAAAGGAAAGTGAGAGGTACACATGCTGTGCAGCAACCTGCTAGCTTAGCATTTCCACATCAAAAATATTCTTACTGTTATGCTAATACCAAAAGTTGTTCCAACACGGAAATGGTATTTTTAAGGTGGAATTAGGAAGGCTAGTTCCTTCACCTAAGGCGATTTTTAGCATTTTTCATATGAAAGCTTATTCCAATTCCATCTATAAAAGTAGAGAGAATAATACAATTCTCATAAAACCATCACCCTGATTTTACAGCTGTTAACATTTTGTCCTACGAGTGTTGTTTTTTTTTTCTTTGCCAAAGTGTTTTAAAACTGGTCTCCAAGTGAAAAATGGTGAAACCTTTTTTGTCCCCCCAACATGTCACCCTTAAGTGCTCCACTACCCATCTTTAAAAAATAAGGATATTTTCTTACATGACCCTACAATGTCGTCTAACAGTAAATTCCTTCATAATATCTAATACACAGCCCATATTTAAAATTATTCCAAATTTACCCAAGATATATTTTGATATTTCATTTTATAGGCAGTTTGATTTGAGGTCTAAACTAGGTCACATGTTGCTGAGCGCTTAGTGTCCAGTCTCGGCCAATCAATTTGCTTTATTGAAAAACTTATCTTAATTTGTGTCCTTTCACTTGTTGTACTTTTCTTCCATTTCTTAAATCCTTCTTGTCAGATCTTTTCTCTCTCTCTCTCTCTGGTGAGGAAAGTTTGAGCGAGACAGTATTCTCACCTTGCCTCTGGGGAAGCCCAGTATCTTTTTACAGTATCGTAGTATCCCTGGTCGTGAACGCACACACATAAACATGCCGAACGCTATTTTCCTAATGCACATCATCGACTGTATCCAGCTACTAGGGTGCTAGAGAGTAAGGGCAAACTTTGGGGAGATGTCGGAGTTAAGGGTTTATGTTTTTCATGTTTGCAAAGTTCATCTGGATCAGAAAAAAGAAATTCTCTTACTATAAATCTTTGAGTGCAATGGGCTTCTCTCAGAATTAAGATTTTTCTCCTTCCTTCCTCAAAGGATGTTCCTCATTTGAAAAAGATAGAGAAACATATTGTTTGTTTTTAGCAGTCTCTAGATTCACTGTGCTATAGTAGTAGAAAAAAAAAAATACTTGCAGAGATTTAGATCAGAAGACCTGGGTTTAGTTCCACCTTTACAATGAATTAATGATCTGCCTAAGTAGCCTGCGTGTCTGAGCCATGGTTTCTTCATAAGTAAGGTTGGCCTAGTTGATAGACAAGATATACAGGTAACATTCAAGAATTTCATAATATGACGTGACTGGATAGCAATGAAACCTTTCTGTCCCTCCAACAGAGCAGGTCTTAGGCTTCCGAATATGGGTGGGCTTCAAAGCAAGCCCTTTGGAGTCTTGAACTATTTTTCCCTGATGCTGCCACTCCCTAAAGATTTTTGTAATTCTTTCTTTTCAGAATCAATTTACAAGCCATGTAATAATAAGCACTATTACCTGAAGGCCATACCTTCTCTTATTCAGTGAGCATTTATTGCAGACTTGCTGCTTGCATGAAGAAAGCACACGGGTGTTGGGGTTGCCAAGGCACGTGTGGGCACTAAGCTGAATGAAATTTCCTGCTTGCTGTGGAGCTGGCCATCTGGGAGGAGCGGGGAGACAGGCGCACACACAGGACAATCAAAGGGAATGGATCAAAACTTTAGGGAACGGAATGGCTTCAGCAGAGCTCCAGTGTCTCCACAGCCAAGACCCTCGGGCTTGAGAAAAGGCCTTCTTCCGTGTGAAGACCGTAACTTACATTTTGTGGCTGATAAAACGACTCTTTGATATTAACCCAAAGTGATTCTAACGTCACCAGGCTTGCATCGGGTGGAGACACGAACCACAGCTGGAAGTTCAAACGTTCAAAGCATCCTTTCGGCAAGGTTGAAGCCAAAACAAATATATCACAGACTCAATAATTTCAATAATTCATAAAGCTCCTTTAAGAAGCAAGGACCTTGATGGGTTTACAGCATTATCAATGAATTTTGCTGCTTTTTTCCCAGACAACCCCCATGAAATATTCTAGTATTCAGGTGTTTTCAGTGGGGGTAGATTTCTGCCACATTATTTTTCTTTCCAAAACTTTTGTTAAACGATTCCTTCAAAATCGTACCAATAAATAGCTCTTATATTGACCAAAAATTTAATTAAACTAACTTATTTATTTTTTATCTTTTTAGGGCAGCACCCACGGCATATGCAAGTTCCCAGGCTAGGGGTCGAATCAGAGCTGCAGCTGCCGGCTTACACCACAGCCACATCAACGTGGGATCTGAGCCGTGTCTTTGACCTATACCATAGCTGCTGGCAACACTGGATCCTTTAACCCACTGAGCGAGGCCAGGGACTGAATTCGAGTCCTCATGGATACTAATCAGGTTCGTTACCGCTGTGCCACAACGGGAACTCCTGGCCAGAAGTTTTAGTAATTAGTTGCTTCTTGATGTACCTTGGTGCTGACTCCCAGCTAAGAAACTGGTAAGAGAGAAGCCATCACTACCCCTTGTAATGAAGGAGCTTGTTCTGCTGGTCATATCAAGTGTTTCCCTGAAGTGTGCTAGTTAGTGATGGTTGTGGACTGACTCCCAGTCTGTCACCCTACAGATGTGTCATCACAATTTGTGCCAAGAAGAGAAGTGTCACATTACCAGATGCTGGAGAAGCATCTGTTAAGAAAGATAGGCACAGCTTTTCAAAAACCTTAATTACCATAATGATGCTTCTCATTTATTTATTCAAAAGGTAGTTACTGAAAACCTACCAGGGACCTGGCCTAAGCACTATGGTTTAGTTATTGCAGGTTTTCTCAGTCGATCCAAACAGAGACTTGATTGTACAGTTCCCAGAGGGAACTGGTTGATATTCAAAGTCAGAGAATAAATTCATTCTTAGCTTTATCATTAGGAAAAGTAATTTCCATTGTAGGTATTAAGATAAAATTTTTTTCACCATGGAATAGACAATAGGTGTAAAAATTATCCTCAGTGATTCGGACACACTGAATTAATTTAACCTGCATATGTAATTTGGGAGGGTGAAGAATTATAGGTGATGTCAAAGTAATTTAGCAGCATAAGCAAGAACCAATCAATGCTTACTCAAAAACTCTCAATAGTCTTTATAAACAAAACAAGATGAAACAGCAAAAACAAAAAAACAAAAACAAACCTTACTAAGAAAGCCACAGCCATAGACCCAAAATGCATCAAAATGACTCCACTAAAACTTGTTCATATCTTACAGCTTCTCAAAGGGATCCAACAATGATTATCAAAAGGGTTAGGGCTAGAACCAACAGAATTTAAACTGATCCAACTATTCCACCCTTTGAAGAACCCAACTCTGCAAGCTGCTGCCTTGGGGACTGGAGAGAGAGAGCCAGAAAGGCGGTTTCCTCCCCACGTCCCACCCCCAAATGCTAGTGGACGAGGACCAGGAGGAGGGCAAGGCTGTCTGGGATAGGTGGCAGCATAGGGGTGCTGTGTGGTTGCAGAGATGAGCCCAAGTGCACACTGGCAGAGCTAGGCCCCTGGGATCCCTCCCGAGATTGCCCCGGAGTCTCCTCTCACGGCCACAGCCACGCCTGCTTCCCTCTTGCGGCCCTTGGTTAGGTGGGGAAAAGAGCTGCAGAGACTGGAGTCTCACATTCCTTTATGAAGGGCGACAGAAAAGGAGGCTGACTGACGTGATTCCTGGGTCCCAACACTCCCTGTCAACCTCACCCAAACAGACCACAAAGGAACAAAATCCAAGAAACCACTTGGGTGTCCTTATTCTGCCTCTTCCATTCTTTGTCGTGTTCTTCCTGTTTCAAGTTTCCCCCCACTATCAGCCCCATTTTTACACTGGCTGTTAGGAGACTTTGCTAAGTTAAGGGTTTGGATTTTAATATAGTAGGTTTTGGAAAGCATGTTTATGTTAGAGACCACTGGTTCCCCCCACTCCCCCATCCGCCTACATCCTCCCACACCTGTTTTCCCTCTTTTGTAATAGACCGCCCAGGGGAAACCCAGGGTAATGACTACAACTCCCAGAATCCCTTGCAGCTCCCTGAGGTCACATGACAACATCCTGGCCAAGGGGAAGTAAGCGACAGGGTGTGAGCAACTTCTGGGAAATATCTCTAAAGAAAGAGGGCATCTCATTCCTCCCTGCTTCCTGCTGATGGCCGTGTGGAACCTGGGCATGAGGCTAGGACTTGAGCACCAGCTGGGACCCAGATATTGAGGTTGGGGAAGCAGCAAGGTAGAAGGAGTCTGGCTCCCTGCCAGCTGTGAAGCTGCCAAAATTGACCCGGAGGCCAAGTAAAGTCTATTGTATTCTAGCCTTTGTCATTTTGGGTTTCCTGTTACTTGGACCCAATACTAACAGATATGTGTGGTGCATTTGCTTTAAGTTAAAGTACAAACTGAGCACCAAGTCTATTCCAGACAGAGTTTTAAAAGAGTTTTATGTTTATTAACTCATTTACTACAACAACCCTATGAAGAAATACTATTATTCTTATTTTATGGGTGAGGGAACACAGTGCTGCTAATCACTTGTTCAAGGTCACACAGCTAGTAAACGGCAAAGTCAGAACTTGAACCCAGGCAGTATGACTCCAGAGCATGTGCAGTCTCATCTTCTACAACAGAGGTTGGTGAACTCCACCGTGAGGTCGAATCCTGCTTGATGCCTCTTACTGTAAATATATTTATTGGGATACACTCACATAGTCTCACATACACACAGACTTTGTGTTACTGTTTTACATATATATACATTTACCCATAAGGGGTATGGAGGTTCAGAAGTTTCCTCAATGAAAAAAAAGCTACAAACTTCCAAATCTCACCAGGTATAGTTTCCCTCTTTCAAAGGTAAACGCCACTTCCGTTTCCACCTGCTTTTAGTTCTCTCCATTGCTTTCAAATACAAGCATTACCAAGCTACTTTATCATTGACAGAACCTAATCTCCACAGTTAACATGGTCCAGAGAAGTTCCTAAGAAGTAAATGTCCTCCAATGAAATCAACTAGCAAACTCTCACTACTTTGGGAAGATTGTACAAGGCGGTTGACTGTTTTCATGACCTTGAAAAACATGAATGTTGTTAAGTTCAGCCACATGGCCTTTTATTTCATAAAGTCCTCGAGCTAAAGAAACCCTCTCTATATTGCTACATACAGACACACAGATAGGATGGATACCACCTGACTATGAATCACATCTAGAGGCAAAACCAGGCAGACCGCCTCATTGAAAGAACTCTGCCTTGAAGAGGAGTGTCAGCTGATGTAGCTATACATGAACATGAACCCCAGCAACAGATATTTATGATCTCTTGAAGGCACAAGTTGATGACTGTGATGTCTAAATGTCATGGTCCTGAGATGGTGCTACTAGAACCCTGTGAACCCTAGAATTGCCAGATGTAGCCAAAAAAGCTAATTAGGTAAAACAGGATGTGCAGTCTAATTTGAATTTCAGATAAACAGAGAATAATTTTTTAGTATAAATATTTTGCTTCTCTTCCAACTACTGCAGGAAGCATACTTACACTAAAAACATTATTTGCCATTGATCTGAAATTTAAAGTTACCTGAGAATCCTGGCAACTGTAACTGGCAACTCCATGGTCCCCATTCAGTGCTGCCAAAGAGGACAAAAGTCCGGCCCTGGAAAGCCACACTGGTAGGGAAATGGGCCTCCAGTTGGATGTTTGCAACCCTATTCCTGGGAGGAAGAAGCACACCCAGCTAGGAGGCAAAGTTCACAAGCCACCCAGAGAGTCACCAGCTGGATGCTCGTAAAGGAAATCTTTCTTTTGG
Source organism: Sus scrofa (assembly GCF_054392235.1). Classification (NCBI taxonomy): domain Eukaryota; kingdom Metazoa; phylum Chordata; class Mammalia; order Artiodactyla; family Suidae; genus Sus; species Sus scrofa. The sequence continues at coordinate 9,305,509 of NC_139383.1, forward strand.
GAGCTCCTGTAAAAATAATATTTAGCTTTATCACAAGCTTTCTATGTGCATGTGCTCTGTAACCAGTCATTTGTTAATTGCCACAACATCCTGTTGGGGTTGGTAAGTATTTCTACTATCTTCATTTTGCAATGAAGTAAACAGGGCCAGAGGAGGAGGGTGACTCATGCGGCAGCCCAGTAGGCTGGGAGAGGAGACTGGGCAGGGCCTGGAGTCCCAAGCTCTGGGTCAGCAGGTAGGTTTTCCCACAGGGCCTGCCCTAGCAACATGAAAGCCCTAATAAAAGTCAGAGAGGAGGAAGAAGATGCTCCGAAACCTGTGAAAACTCCTATTCTAAACAGCCCCGCTGTTGTTAAAGAAAATAGGCCAGAACAAAAAGATGTAGAGAGAATTGTTGAAGGCAGGTTTTTTTCTTCTAGCGGAGGTAATTGCTTGCCAACTCTTTGTTTCTTGCCAAGGAATGGTGAATTTTATTTTATTTTTATTTTTTTTGGTCAGTATCTGGAAGAGGAAGAGAAGCAAAGTTATCTCACCTGTAATAATGTGGGCATTAACTGAGTAGCTCCTATATCAGGCAGTTTATGTATTTAGCCAAATTTAATCTTTGCAACGAGCCTGGGTAGACTGACTGCCCCCAGTTTATTGATGGGGAGGTGCCCCATCAGAGTGCAGAGGGCCCTGGAAACTTTGGGGATGTACGCTGCTAAGCGGAGGAGGTGAGATTCAAGCCTAGGCCTTGCCTGATTTGGGGGCATGTACCATTTTCTGCATAGACATTTCCACCCACATATGGGTAAAAATTAGCGCACCCAAGTCTAATTAAACTGTCTTCTCTAATACTATTTAAATTAACTTTTTGTCTACTGTGTTTCTTTCATGATTTTTTTCTTTTTTTTTTTTTTTTTGCCATGCTTCAGCACACAGAAGTTCCCAGGCTAGGGACTGAACCTGCTCCATAGCAGAGACAATGCCAGATCCTAGTGGGCCACCAAGGAACTCCTTCTTTCATGAATTCTAAAGCAATCTCAGGGCAAGGGCTATGCACAGCCACTTAGAGAGTCTTGCCAAGGCTCCCAGCTCTGTAATGATGCCCCCCAGAACATTACCTTGGCAGGTTTCCCAATAAAACTAGCGAGCAGGGAGTTCCTGTTGTGGCACAGTAGGTTAAGAATCCAATTGAAGTGGCTTGGGTTGCTGCAGAGGTGTGGGTTGAATCCCTGGCCCGGCTCAGTGGGTTAAAGACTTCTTTTTGGGAGATAAGAAACTGATTTGCAGAAAAATCAAGGAATTTGCCTAAGGTCAAAGGAGCCAGAGATGGGACCAGAACACAACTTTTGACTCTTGCCACGTCCTTGACAAAAGGCTGAGAAAATTACAGTATTTATCCCCAATCTGCAGTTTGAGTAATGTACATTTTTTTTTCACATATGTTTTCTATGCCCTGTCCCATGATAGTTGGGGATAAGACTCCCTGCTAATACTCTTTCAGGGGTTCTCTTGTTCTAGCAACTCCTGGTGTGACATGGTAGCATCCCCCGCCCCCAACCCACTGGTCCAGCTCATCCCCTACCTTCCCTGCAGGAAGCCAGACAGGTGATATTCATCCTCTATAAGATACCCAGAAAGGCCCCCACCATACATATTTTCATCCCCTGGTTCCTCCTAATTGCCTGTACAGTGCACTGGACCTGGTTTGAAAATCCTAAAGATGCCACCAGAAAACTACTAGAGCCTACCAATGAATTCAATAAAGTTCCAGGGTACAAAATTAATGTACAGAAATCTTTTGCATTTCTATACACTAGCAATGAAATATCAGAAAGATAAATTAAGGAAACAATCCCATTTACTATCATATCAGAAAGAATAAAATACCTAGGAACAAACATACCTAAGGAGGCAAACAAAAGACCTGTACTTGGAAAACCATAAGACACTGATGCTAGAAATTGAAGACAACACAAAGAAATGGAAAGATACACTGTTCTTGGATTGGAAGAATCAATACTGTTAAAATGACCATATTGGACAAGGCAATTTACAAATTCAATGCAATCTCCATCAAATTACCAATGGTATTTTTCACGGAACTAGAACGAAAAAGTTTACAATTTGTATGGAAACACAAAAGACCCGAAATAACCAAAACAATCTTGAGAGAGAAGAGAGCAGGAAGAATCAGGCTGCATGACATCAGACTATACTACAAAGCTACAGTCATCCAAATTGCAGTTCAATATAAAAAAAAAACAAAGAACCCAATTAAAAAATGGGCAGAAAATCTAAATAGACATTTCTCCAAAGAAGACATACGATAGCCCAAAAACACATAAAAGATGCTCAACATCACTAACAATTAGAGACATGTAAATCAAAACGACTATGAGGTACCACCTTACACCAGCCAGACGGCCATCATCAAAAAGTCTAGATAATAAATGCTGGAGAGGGTGTGGAGAAAAGGGAACACTCTTACACTGTTGATGGGAATGTAAATTGTTGCAACCACTATAGAAAACAGCATGGAAGTTCCTCAGAAAACTAAAAATAGAACTACCATATGATCCAGTGATCCTACTCTTGGGCATCTATACAGAGAAAAGCATAATTCGAAAAGATACATGCATCCCAATGTTCATTACAGCACCATTTATAATAGCCAAGACATGGAAGCAACCTAAATGTCCATCACCGGGGGAATGGGTAAAGAAGATGTGGTACATACATACAATGGAATAGTACTCAGCTATTAAAAAGAATGAAATAATGCCATTTGCAGCAAGATGGATAGACCTAGAAACTATCCTACTAAGTGAAGTTAGTCAGATAGTGAAAGGCAAACATCATATATTACCTATATGTGGAATCTTTTTTAAAAAGGATACAGGAGTTCCCGTCGAGGTGCAGTGTTTAACAAATCCGACTGGGAACCATGAGGTTGCGGGTTCGGTCCCTGCCCTTGCTCAGTGGGTTAAGGATCCGGCGTTGCCGTGAGCTGTGGTGTAGGTTGCAGACGTGGCTCGGATCCCACGTTGCTGTGGCTCTGGTGTAGGCTGGCAGCTGCAGCTCCGATTGGACCCCTAGCCTGGGAACCTCCATATGCTGCAGGAGCGGGCCAAGAAATGGCAAAAAGACAAAAAAAAAAAAAAAAAGGATACAAATGAACTTATTTTCAGAACAGAAGCAGACTCACAGACTTTGAAAAACTTACGGTTACAAAAGGGGACGGGTGGGGCTGGGAGTTTGGGATTGGCATATGCACACTGAGGTGTGTGGAATGATTGGCAGGTCCCCATTGGGGACCCAGTATTCTGCGATAATCTATGTTGGAAAAGAATCTGAGAGGGATTGGATATGTGTATATGTATGACTGGGTCACTTTGTCATACAGCAGAAATTATCACAGCCTTGTAAATCAACTCTACTTCAATAAAACTTTAAAAAGCCTACAAATGGAGTTTCCATTGTGGCTCAGCAGGTTAAGAACCCAACATGGTGTCTGTGAGGATGTGGGTTCGATTCCTGTTCTCGCTCAGTGGGTTAAGGATCTGGCATTGCTGTGAGCTACGACATAGGCTACAGATGTAGCTTGAATCCAGTGTTGCTATGGCTATGGCATAGGCCTGCAGATGCAGCTGCAATTCATTCTCTAGCCTGGGAACTTCCATATGCTGCGGGTGCAGCCTTAAGCAGGAAAAAAAAAAAAAAAAGTCTACAAATGATAAATGCTGGAGAGGATGTGGGGAAAAGGAACCCTCCTACATCGTTGGCGGGAATGTAATTGGTGCAGCCAGTATGGAGAATAGTATGGAGCTTCCTTAAAAACTAAAAACGGTTATCATTTGATCTTGCAATTCCACTCCTGGACATATATACAGAGAAAACTCTAATTTGAAAAGATCCATGCACCCCACTGTTCATAGCAGCACTATTTACCACAGCCAAGACATGAAAGCAACCTAAGTGTCCATATATAAATACTGCACCAAGAAGATGTGGTATGTACATAACTCAGCCATAAAAGAATGAAATAATGCCATTTGCAGCAACATGGATGGATTTAGAGATTATCATACTAAGTCAGAAAGAGAAAGACAAATATCAGATATCACTTATATGTGGACTCTAAAAAACAATGATACAAATGAACTCCTTTTACAAAAGAGAAAGACTCACAAACAAAGAAAACAAACACAGTTGGCAAAGGGGATGGCGGCGGGGGGGAATACATTAGAAGTTTGGGATTAGCATAGGCATACTACTCTATATAAAATAGACAAATAACAAGGACCTACTGTACAGCATGGGACCTATATTCAATATCTTGAAATAACTGATAATGGAGAAGAATCCTTAAAAAGAATACACATGTATACATAAAATGGAATCACTGCTGTACACTTGAATTACATCGTAAATGAACTATACCTCAATTTTAAAAATAAATAAAAAATAAAGTAAGTGAATATATGACACCTAAAGAAACTCAGATTGGTGCTCTATCACTCAGGTATTTTTAAATAGTTTATTTTCTCATTTAATAGTGAAAGTAGTCGTTATTATTTGACCCAGGGCTTACTAACATGCATAGCGATTCTATTTGTAGATAGTTCCTGGAATAATTAGCTTTGGTAAAGGACTTTTTCTTGAAGTTCAAGTATAGGGATAGTCACACATTTTCTTTTAAACCCTTACAATAATCATTTTCTTTCAAGTGCAAATTTTGTGGAGGATGAGATGCTTAACCAAACAAAATAATAAATCACTCACTCAAAAAAGTCTTTTCTGCCAAACAGCATACCCACCCATCTAACTTTGGAGGGAATGGACAGGATCCTTTAGCTTGAATTACTAAAAAGCTCAATGAAACTGGGCTGAGGGAAACTCCTGTTTCATTCAAGCAACAAACCTGGAGCCCCTGTTATTAGATGCCCTCGGTCCCCTGACTGCCACCAAGGCTCATTCACAGTGAGTCTTCGATCTGCTCCTCACTCTGGTGAACTTGAACTACAGACCTTCCCTGATGTGCTCCGAGACACAAACTGCCCGGAGCGGGGCTCGCCAAGCCTTCTGGACACGCACGTCCTACCTGACGGGATAAATCGACAATCGCAAGGCCTTGCATGAGTCTGAGTCCCACCAGCTAAGCAAAGACTCTGCACAACCCAGTAGTAGGCATTTAGCCATCCGCAGGGCCGGTGATGGCATTTACAGGCCTGGTGCAGGACGAAAAGGCAGGGCTCCTTATTCAAAAATGATTCAGGGAATTCCCGCTGTGGCTCAGTGGTTAACAAATCCGACTAGGAACCATGAGGTTGCAGGTTCGATCCCTGGCCTTGCTCAGTGGGTTAGGATCCGGCGTTGCCATGAGCTGGGGTGTAGGTCACAGACGCGGCTCGGATCTGGTGAGGCTGTGGCCATGGTGTAGGCTGGCGGCTACAGCTCCGATTAGACCCCTAGCCTGGGAACCTCCATATGCTGCGGGAACGGCCCTAGAAAAGACAAAAGACCAAAAAAAAAAAAAAAAAAAAATTCAGGATTTCAAAACAGAGACAGTAGAGCCTTTAACCAAGAACTGGGCCCTTCTGAGCACAGGCTTGTGCCTCTGCACGGGCCACTGGCCCACGAAGCCTCCCTACCCTGCAGGCTGTCCTTCCAGCTTCCAGACCCCTCCTTCTGCAACTGGCCATCTGGCCGCCTCACTGCCATGTTAATCAGTCACCCAGGTCTATTGATTCTGTTGCCTGGAACACACCCCCATTTTTTCCTCCCCCTTCTCCGATGTCCCTTTTTCAAGTCCCTCCCTTCCACAGCCAGCTCTCTGCAACACCTCCTGCTCACAGCAGCGGTCCCGTCCCACCCCCACGGACCAGCCTTGGCCAGCTTCTTGTTGCTCTTGATGGAAGCCCCCAAACCCAGAGCAGGGACCCCCAGACTTCACCCTTTCTGGACCCTGTCCTCCCCCAGCATGTGTGGCTCTGGCCTCACTCTCCCTGGCCCTGGGTGTTTTAGTCACCTGATCCTGTCCCACGCTGCCCCTCAAAGAGGATGCCCCCACCTCTGAGCCTTCCCACAGGCTGCCCTTAGGCCTGCATCATTCTTCCTCTCTCTTTCCGCCCGGCTCACTCGCAGGCAGCCATCAAGTCTTGGCTTAAGTCTAACGTCCTCGGGAAGCTGTCTCTGCCTCTCAGACAAGGCTAGACTCCTGGCTTCCCGCTCACCCAATGCTCTGTCTGTCAGTTGGCATAAACTCATGACATGTGCCCAGCATATTTCCGTCCATGAAGGTGGGGCCCTGCCTTGTTCCCGGGGTACCTGCAGCATCATAGAAACTTTACAAGTATTTGTTGGTGGATAGGTTGATCAATTCAAGGCTCCACGAAGAGAACCAGCTACTCTCATTTAGTGATGAGCGAAATGGGCTTGCAGTTGCCTCTACTCTGTAAAAGGCAGCAGAGTGGAGAACGTTCTGAACAGCTCGTGGCTCTGCTGAATGACAGGGGGACCCGTCTGAACCAGTGCTGCTCCCTGAAGATGTCCACCGCTTGTGTTGCTATTCAGAGTGACTTTTTTTTTTTTTTTTTTTTGCTTTTTAGGGCTGCAAGTGCGGCATATGGAAGCTCCCAGGCTAGGGGTCAAATTGAAGCTGCAGCAGCCTGCCTATACCACGGCCACAGCAACATGGGATCTGAGCTGTGTCTGTGACCTACACCACAGCTCACCCCAACGCCGGATCCTTAACCCACTGAATGGGGCCAGGGATCGAACCCACATCCTTATGGATCCTAGTCGGCTTTGTCACCCACTGAGCCACAAGGAGAACTCCCTATCCAGTGTGTTTTAAAAGGTCCTACTTTGGGATTATGTGTGATTGTTTTGTATTCTTCCTCTATGCTTCCAGTTTGTGAGAATACACGTGTGTTCCTTTGCTGGTTAGGACGAACCACTTCTCTCCAGCAAATTTTGCTGGAAAAAAAGGTACCAGGCAAGAGGCATTTCCTTTAGAGGTTCATTTTCTTTGCAAATCTATTTCCTCCGGCTGGAAAGCGGAACCATCTTTCCTCCTCTGCCCCACACACCAGAGGAAAGTGTGTGACGAGGAAGTGAAGTCTAGTGCCGCTGCTGCCAGCGAAGATGCTGTTGACATATTTATATAACAGCCAGAAAGCAAACCCAGCCCTAAGGCGAGGCCATGCATGCTGCTGGTCACCGGGGATGGTGTTTACTGCTTCTGAGGTCCTGGGCTCTGCGAAAATTGAGGGCAATTCCCTCTACGCCGAGGTCAAGGCTGTATAAGCAATGGCTGATAGCCTCACTGGTTATCTGGCCTCAGACACTTTTCCCTTCTGTTATATTTGCCTTCTGTTCTATAGATAAGGAACGAAAAGGACACAATTTAAGAAAAGTCTGTGGACTAGGTGAGGCAGGGATCGGAGGGTCTAGCAAGGCTCAAGGGTAGATGCACACGAGGCAGGGCACAGCAGCACCGGATGGGGTGACCAACTGTCCTGGTTTGGACACCAGGACACCGGGACTAAGGAGCTGTGTGGGAACGTCCACCCGAGACGGTCCTGGACAAAGCAGGTGGAGTCGCTCACCCCCACCTACCCCTGATGGCCCGTGAGACACCAGCAGATGGGGTTCCAGCAAGGCCCCTCCTAGACCTGGGCCCTTGTGGCCTCCAGGGTGACGCCATGTGGCGCAGTGTCTCTCCCCAAACTCCACCCCAGGACCTCATGGCACTGCCATTTTCCAGGGCAGTTTTGAGAATCCACTCTGGCCTCAAGCTGGGAACCCGGCCCACCATTTTTATCTTTAGCGTGTTTCTTTGTCATTTTCTAGAATGAAACCCCTGTAACTTTGTTTTAGAATGATTTGTGATTACAGAGAACACAGGATCTTGCTCTGAACTGAGATGTTTGATACCATTTGAACTGTCAAAACTGCTCCCTTTAAGTTGCACTGAATGCAAATTTCAGTTCCTAAAAAATCCAAAGAATGTAACACAAGTTAAGGGAAGGAGGCTTGATTTCTCTCTTTTCCTAAAATGATGACCCGGTAGGAAAATTGCTGAGAAACACACTGGGTTTTCATGCTAACGCAGAGGCACATGGCCCAGCTGTTACAACGACTCTTTCTGCGGCGCTGGGCGAGGACAGGAGAGTCGGGGCAAGTCCCAGGAGGCGCCGACAGAAAAGCAACTTGTGCGCAGCTCCACCTCACACAGGGTACCTGCGATGTTTCCAGGATCCCGTGGAGCAAAAACGCCCTCATCCTGCCTCTGCAGAGAAAAACCTCAGAGTCACGTGGCTGGAGGACAGGCCTCCAGGCCCGGCTGTGCGCAGAGCCTGCAGCGTGTGCACCGCTGCCAGGCTGAGGCTCTTCCTTGAGAGGGACAAAGGCTATTCTCTTCCTGTCTTCTCGCTCGCATGCGACATCCACCAGAAAGAGCTGGGAGGTCACGTTGCCAGAGAGCCGAACACCTGCAGCTGGGTAAGAGAGCTGCCAGGGGCCCGTTTTCATTTTTTAAAGATAGATTCTCTAAGTCCGTCTTTTCGTTATTTTCAGACTGGAATTTTTCACTTTTTATTTTTTTGCCCCGTGCTACACAGTAGGCCCTGTTTTCCATCTATGTCATTCAGAGCAGCGTGAACTAATTTATTGCCTTTCCCCCACCCGCTGTCCCCTCTGGCTACTGTAAGTTTGTTTTTCTATGTCTGTGAGTCCATTTCTGTTTCATTAATAAGTTCATTTATATCGTTTTTTTTTTAGATTCCACATAAAATGATGCCATATGATATCTGTCTTTCTCTTACTTAGTATGATAATCTCTAGACTCAGTCATGTCACTACAAATGGCATTATTCCATTCTCTTTCTTTAGCAAAGTTTTCCATATACATTACGGAGACTTTTCACATCCGTGGGGAAGAGGAAGAAGCCCCAGCACAGGGACATTAATAATAGCAATAGAAGGAATAAAAGTGCCTATTATATAGGACTTGTCACAGGTCAGGAGAACTTGCTTTTATACTTTTCTAATTTTTAAAACAATCCAATGAGGTCACTGAGGCTCTCAGAGGTGCCAGAGCTGGGACTTGAACAGGAAGCTAAGCTTGAAGTTCAGGCTTTTTGTGCTTTATCGCATTATCAGTTTTTAGTTCATTTCTCTCCTTTTACAGGGGAGGAAATGAAGGTGCATTGAGGCTGGAGGACTTGCTGGATTCACATCTTTAGAATTCACAGGACCAGAGCTCACATCCCCGTAGCCAGAAGCCTCTGCAGAGAGAACTCAGAGCCAGTGCCTAGGAGACCCTGCAAGGCTTTAGCTACAAACCAGCCTGGAGCCCAAAGCCCCGTGGGATGATGTGATTCCCAGACAGGATCTGTAGCATCAGGAATCCCTGGGTTGTGTGGGACAGATATCACCTGTTAAACGAGCAGGGAAAATTAAGTTTCCTGGAGTGTCAGACAAGGATGAGCCTGCAGCTGGGCCTCTTCAAGGGACAGGACACAAGCCCAGGAGGAAATCAGGGCTTCCTCTCTGGCTGCTGCTGAGCATCTTCCCCAGCTCCTCGGTGCAAGGCTGGGACACGGTCACCAGCTGTACCCACGTTTATACATTTTTTTTCTCTTTTGTCTTTTTATGCCCTCACCAGAGGCATATGGAATTTCCAGGGCTAGGGGTCAAATCAGAGCTGCAGCTGTAACCTAGGCCACACCACAGCTGTGCCAGATCCCAGCCATCTCTGTGACTGCAGCTTGCGGCAATGCCAGATCCTTAACCCAGTGAGCAGAGCCAGGGATCAAACCCGCATCCTTGTGGAGACTGTGCTGGGTTTTTCACCTGCTGAGCCACAATGGGAACTCCCATACATTTAAAAAATTTTTAAAAAATTTAATTATAGTTCGTTTACAATGTTTTGTCAATTTCTGCTGTATAGCGAAGTGTCCCAATCATAGCACATTTTTCTCACATTATCCTCCATCATGTTCCCTCACAAGTGACTAGATATAGTTCCCTGTGCTATACAGCAGGGGGACCCCTGATACATTTTAAGTACAGCTAATAGGAAGACTTCTATGTTCCATTTCATTTTCCAGGAGAAGGGACAGTGAGTGGCAAAGCCTATGTGGGGTGGGCACCTCTGGTCTACACTGCTGTGGACAGACAGGGGATGCAAGACCAACAAGGCCAGCCCAACCCCTTGGAAGATGAGGTGAGGGTAACCAGAACCAGCATCCTTGTAAGCTGGACAGATGATCCAGTGTGTGTCCAGGTGTCAGAATTCAAAATAAGTGAGGATAAAGCAATACAATAACATCTAGACAAATACCATGGCAGAGCTAAACCACACCTGAAGTAGTGAAAAATGCTTAACCAACTATTTATTTCATTCAAATCTTCTGGGAAATACATATGTACTATAAATATTGTCTTTATTGTTGCCATGAACTGTTTTTCCTTTTTCTTTTTTCTTTTTAGGGCCACACCCGTGGCATATGGAGGTCCCAGGCTAGGGGTCAAATTGGAACTGTAGCTGCCCGCCTACACCACAGCCACAGCAATGCCAGATCTGAGCTGTGTCTGTGACCTACACCACAGGTCACGGCAACATGGGATCCTTATCTCACTGAACCAGGCCAGGGATCAAATCCGAGTCCTCATGGATACTAGTCGGGCTCATTAACCACAGAACCATGACGAGAACTCCCCTCGAACTGTTTTTAAAGTTCCAAGAAATTTTTGTTATGATGATATAGCGGGGGAGTGTGCTAAAATAATTCCCAATCGACTAGGATGATGCACCCAAGATCTTTTGTAAGTTTCTTGATACAAAGGATTCTGGGTAATCTCTGACTTGTTTCTCCATCTCCCTTGTGAATGTAACGGTCTTTTTGCAAGAGAGTCAGGAAGGAGTTCCTGTCGTGGCGCAGTGGAAACAAATCCGACTAGGAACCATGAGGTTGCGGGTTCGGTCCCTGGCCTTGCTTAGTGGGTTAAGGATCCGGCGTTGCCGTGAGCTGGGGTGTAGGTCACAGACGCGGCTCGGATCCCGCGTTGCTGTGGCTCTGGTGTAGGCCGGTGGCTCCGCCTCCAATTCAACCCCTAGCCTGGTAACCTCCGTATGCCGAGGGTACGGCCCTAAAAAGACAAAGAAGAAAAAAAGAAGAGAGTCAGGATGGAAGATGAGCAGATAGGACATTTTTGGCTCCTGATGAAGGTTGCTGCCCAATCTACCCCAGATCCTTCCTCTCCAGGAAATTACCAAACTACATTCAAATGCCAAAACAAACACATTAGAAAAGGAAGACCTCAAAGCCCTCATGGCTGTAGACCTGCGCCTCAGTTCATTTCTGCAGCGGACTGGGAACACGGGCAGACGTGTGCCCTTAAGGACTCAGATGGAATTCTTTGCGGAGAGCAGGGTCGAGTTGGAGGGCTAGGGGGTCTCAGAGGATAACGTCTGTCTTCTCATGGGGCATCTCCTTCTGATCCTAAAAGGCTTCTTAGCTCTTGACCTGATTCCCGGTCCATTTCCAGAGAATCTGTGTCACAGGTTTGCAAACATCCTTTGTTGCTATTTTTTTTTTTTTTTTTTTTGTCTTTTTGTTGTTGTTGCTATTTCTTGGGCCGCTCCCGCGGCATATGGAGGTTCCCAGGCTAGGGGTTGAATCGGAGCTGTAGCCACCGGCCTACGCCAGAGCCACAGCAACACGGGATCCGAGCCGCGTCTGCAACCTACACCACAGCTCACGGCAACGCCAGATCCTTAACCCACTGAGCAAGGGCAGGGACCGAACCCGCGACCTCATGGTTCCTAGTCGGATTCGTTAACCACTGCGCCACAACGGGAACTCCCTTTGTTGCTATTTTAAGTTTGATGGGGGTTATGTCCATGCAAACTCTCAACGCACTGGGATGTGTATTTATATTTTGCAAGAGGTACTAGGTGCTGCCAGCACGTTCTACAGTTTAGTGTGGCAAGGCAGGGGCTGTAATTTTGGACACATGGTTATTTATTTCCATACAGTACAGAGAAACAGACTTCGTCCTGTTTGGCCTCACCAAGGAGGTGCCAGGGTCACTCCACTCCAGCAACAGTACGACTCCACCAGGCACATTTATTTGAATTTCGTACCTGCCGTGTGATGGCACCACTGATGTCAACAAATGATTCATTGTCAGCTTCAAGGGAAAAACAGACGAGGCGGGGAGGTGCCATACGGTGATACAGAGGGGTTTTTCCTGCCGTCTGCTGGGGAACCCTGACCTTATTATCACACATTCGAGGTGGAAATGACGTCATTAAACTGATTTACAAAAGCCACATACAGAAACCAGTGTAATTTGTTTTTTTTTTTTTTTATTCTCAGTGCAGTGACGTTTGCTTCCTCTATACATTTACAGCGAAGGTTTTCGGACTTGGCCGGGGTGGGGGAGAGAGCCAGCTTCTGACAGCACATCTGTCTCCTGGTTTTTGCTTCTGTAATTTTATACTTTCTCCTCAGTATCACCCGAGGAGAAAGCCTTCCTTCTTAGGCACCATCAGGGTGAAGGTTGTGTTTCTTTGCATCCATCAGCCTTTCCAATGCTGAAAGCCAACCAATGAGCACGAGCAGAATCATGGTTTGGAAATAGATTCAGAGGGGCCCGGGGATGGGAAATAACCAGAGCAGGTTATTTTAGATCCAGCATATCAGAATTAAAACTGTCTTAATTTAGCACAGGAACTGGCTCGAAAATAGACCTGAAAAAGCACGTACAGAGTAAGCATCAATTTGCATCATATGCGCACGGAACTTTAAACAGCAGCCCGGACAACGTCCGTGTGTCACTTTTCTGAAAAGGACCAAAGTGAGGTTAATGAGCCTTGACACCTGCTCTGCCTTCTTTCTCTGCTGCAAAAATCCTGCCTGGTGAGATTCTGGCACGTTGCACAGAGACTGTATTTGGAGAATGAGAAGCAGCGCGGCTGGGTGGTTTGTGTGACACACAAGAGATGTGTGATCCTAGATGTGCTAGTCATTCCTTGAGATACTTGCTCATGTTTCTCACCCTGCAAGGTGTCCGGGATACAATTTCACACTACCTCACCTCGGTGTTTTGAGGAATTGCCAGTAAGACAGATGGCCAGGCCCATGGGAGATGTAAGCTGTGAATGGGCGCCGTGTGTTGGGCCACTGGGATCGGGCAGGTGTGGGGAGAGGGGGTGACTCATGGGGAGGCGGGGTTCCACGTGGGTGAGAAGCTTACCTGGGGTCTCTCCGGGTAGGAAACGTGAGTCACCCGTGTTGGGGAGAGGAATTTCCCCCTCTGCCCCTCTTGAGCTTTTGCGGCTGGACTAATAATAAACCTGACCCAAGACAGATAAACAGACGAGAAAGGAAACAGTCTCACGAATGAGGAGGTTTCACAGACTTGGGGCCTGAGAAGCAGCCAGGCAGGCGGCTCTTTTTAGACAAAGGAACCATCAACTTGTGGGGAGTTGACAGGACAAAGAAACTTAAGGTTTTAGGTGCTCGGTGAGTCAAGAATCTAAACAGAGTGTGGGCTTGTGGCAGAAAGTCGACCAAGCCACAGGCTGGTTTATACTGGCTTCTCGGCCCCGAGTTCTTTATCTCTGGTGATAAGGGTATCTTTCTACCTCCAGACACAGAGAGGGCACCTTTCGCAGCAGAGATTTATTTCCTGCTTTCAGGGAGACAGAAAGGAAGGTCAGAGTGTCCCTTTGTGCTGGCCATTTCTTAAGCAACTTTAATTCAAAACAATCGGTGTGCCATATTTTGGCATATTTGGGGGTGGCCTGCCCTGGGCCCATGCACTAGATTCTTGCTCCCGACCTGGCCCGCTCCTGGGTCAACCATCTGAATCCCAGAACCATCTCGAAGGCTGGTGTGTTCACATCTCATGGGTCCTGCTTCCTCCTCCGCCTTAGCCTGTTTACTCAGCACAGGTTAGGAAGGGGAGCAGGAGCTTCTTCATGGTGCTCCGTCTTTGCCTTTCGTTATTGAAATGTCACCCAGAAGTAGTGGAGCTCTATGTGGAAAATCTCTTTTCTTTCTTGTTGTTTCAGGCCCACACCTGCAGCCTTTGGAAGTTCCTGGGCTAGGGGGTTAAATTAGAGCTGCAGCCGCTGGCCTGCACCACAGCCACAGCAATGCTGGATCCTTTAGCCAACTGAGCAAGGCCAGGGATCGAACCTGCATCCTCACGGACACTAGGTGGGGTTCCTAACCCTCTGAGCCACACGGGAACTCAGGAAAAGCTCTTTCCTGCAAGGAGGGTCCAGCCAGGGAGCACAGGGCAGCTCCCTCCGCCCTCTTCCCCTTGCCCCTACAGCAGAAGAGCCTACTCAGCATCAAAGAAGGAGGAGAGGAGGCAGTGTATCGCCCATTGTCACCATGTCAACACCAGCATCCTCTGAAGAGAACTTTCCGTCCTTTCTCAGGTAGCGAGGCAGAAAGCCCATGTTTTACACGGCCGTGGAGAGTCTGCGAGGCCGGAGCGCTTCCTATGTTTGCTTTTCCATCTGTTCTGGGAGCTTCGGTGGGGTTCACAGGATTTCCACCACCCCCCTTTACAGAAGAACATTCACTCTTCAAAAACGCAGCCAAGCCAGTGAAAAGAGAAGAGGCTTCTGGCGCGAATGGAAGCTGCCAGTTGGCAGGTGCAGCTCCCAGGCCTGACTCCCCCGCTCCGGGACGGACCTTGCAGCTCGGAGCTGGGGAGAGGCGCTGGCCTGCCCCGGGATCACGGCTGCCTCGGATCTTCCTTCCCACTTTGCTTCCCGGGGTGAGGCCCAGCCTGGGGCAGCCCTGACCTGGCTCTTCTCCCAGGTTCCAAGCTCCGGTTCTCACTTAGAGGCCCCCCGACGTTTCCGAGCACACTGTCTCTGCAGTGGGGACTGAAGGTGCTGATCCAAACCTCGTGTGACCTCCTCAGAGAAGCTCGTGCTGGGCCCCACGCTCCCTCTTCCTGGATCCTGAGGAACTGAAGCAGCCCCTGAACTTCACAATGCGCATGGCCCCTTCTTCCTACGTCTGATTCCACCGGCCCAAGGAGCAGCTCGTTAGCCCCATTTTACAGCCGGGGAAACTGAGCCTCAGAGCAATTGAGCAGAATACGTGTAAGGTCACACAGGCGAAATGCAACAGCGCTTGCTTCTAGATCAACCCTTCCACGTCCTGCATGCTTCTGTCTTTTTAAAAATCCTTTTGCATGCTTAAAACCTTTCTGCTCTGCAGGGCAAAATGTTAGAATAATAGCAAAGGGGTGACTCATAAGCACCTTCTGACTTATTTTATTGCATATACAAAACAAGGCTCTCGACAAGTCCTTTCCGAGAACATATTCCATCTTTAAGAAAGCTCATAAGCTCCAAGTGTAACAGACAGCACCTCAGGAACCCTTGATATAGGCTGGTGTCTGAATGGAGAAACAAGAGTGGCTTCAACGCTCTGAAAATAAGTGATTCTATGAAACTAACACCGAGAAAAGGAACCCAAGAAATATGCGTCAGCTCTTCTCATACAATCAACTGATTACCTAGAACATTGTCAAAAATACATGTGTTTGAGGGTCCCTCGGGAGCAGTCCGCCCCAAAGGACTATTTCTTCACTGCCACTGTTTAGAACTGCCACATCCGGCGATAATAAAAAGCGGGCCAATTCGTCGGTTTTCCTCTGATTTGTTAATTCTCTACAGACCAGGCACCCACCTCCCACGGTTCCCACCTCCTACCCAGTACACCAAGTGTGACCAGTGATTCGAGTTACCCCGACTGCATCGTTTCGGAATTATTTTAATTGGGTTTTTTTTCCTTAAATAAATAAACCTCACTTCCCCTGCTTGGTGGCCATATCCTGCCCTTCCTAGTTTGGCTCCCATGCCCCAGCTCACGCAGGCAGGAGGCAATGAAAACGGAAGCTCCCCTCCCATGTGGGAGTGGGGGATGGGCTAATCTGCTGCTGCCCCCACCCCCACTTCGGCAGAGTTCGGGTAACGGGTCGGGTAACATTGGTCTCTGCCCAGCCCGGGGTTTTTTCCTGGCCCTGAAGTCCAGCCCTGAGTGTCAGGCCAGGTAATTGGTACCCCAATCCCTGCCACCTACTCCCCGCCCCACCTCCCCATCCCCAAATCCTCTGGCTCCTCACTGGCTGGCCCCTACATCGACCTGGAGAGAACTCCCTAGAGAGGTGATGCCAGCATCCCCTGATGCCAAGAACTATCCCGCCGAAACCCTCCGCCGTCAGCCCCTCTCCCACACCAGCCTCACCACAGTGACTGGATCATGACTGGATCAACGTCACCCCCTGCGGGAGCAGCAGCACCTGCTGGCCTGGTTTCAGTGGTGAGCTAGTAAATGCCACACCCAGCTCTCTGGAAGACCTGAGCCCGGAACCGCAGCATTTGCACCTGGTCTGTACACTCCCACCATGGCCAGTCTCAGGCTCCCACCACGATCTCACTGAGTGTGGGGCAGGAAGAGATGGACAGCAAAACATCGTTCTAGAGTATTCCTGCCACCCAGATATAACAGATGTCAATAACCTTGACGGCTGAGAAAACAGTTACATGTAAGTCATTAGAAAGTGATGAGTTTCAGGTGTTTATAACCTTTGTTTTTAGGATAATTTATTCAACTTTCAGGTTTATATAACTTCCTTCTAAAAAATGGCTATGTTTAACACCCACTTGCAGAATTCCTGAAGGCTTGACAATTGATTCTCTCGGGCCAGCTTGGGGCCAGCCCCCCGTCCCCCCATCACTGCCGAGCGTGTCTCTCAGTCCCCACCCTCCGTGGCTTCAGCTGTACTTCATCCACGCTGCCAGCCATCTGCAGGAGCTGGGTGCCCACTGGCCAGGGCCAGGTGACTTCTGCCCTCCTGGTGGCTAAACTCAGTGCCTAAACTCAGATTTTATTCTGCCTGGCCCTCCAGGGGCCGGGGTCCCCCCTCCACCTTGAAACTCTCCAACACCATTCTTCCTTGCCATTCTTTTTCTTTCTTTCTTTTTTTTTTTTTTGCTTTTTAGGGCCACACTCACAGTATATGCAGGTTCCCAGGCATGGCAATGCCAGATCCTTAGCCACTGAGCAAGGCCAGGGATTGAACCTGCATCCCCATGGATGCTAGTCAAATTCATTAACCGCTGCGTCACAACGGGAACTCCTCTTCCTTGCCATTATTTTTAAACCTCTACAGAGGGCTCCTGTTCCTCCACCAGCCATTTAATGTTGATGGGTCTCAGCCTCTGACCATGACTCCATCTGGTCCCCGTTCTCCTTATTCTGAATGTGATGTGGTTACTTCCCACATGGTGCCTTAGGCCAGGACCTCATTTGAACCCCAGTCTCAACTGTCTGCAGCACATCTGACCATCTCATAAGCATCTCATACTCAACACGTACCATCATGCCACCTCCTTCCTTATGTCTTTGCATTTCTTACCCAGGCATTCGTGCCATCATTCATCTCATAAATATTTATTAGGCTCCGACGATATGCAAGTCACCGTGCCACGTGCTGAATAAGCCACTGTCCTCGTGGAACTTATTCACGGGAAATGATGTCATCTTCCACCCAGTGACCTAGGCCAGAACCCTGGAGTCACCTCTGACTCCAGCCTATCCCACGTGACTTACGATCATTTGGTCAGTAAATCTGACCCCTTCTACTTCCTAAAAAAGTCTGGAACCCTTCCTTCCTCCTTGTGCACCCCCACCACAGCTGTCTTCACAGATCCTAGAATTTCTCTCCTGGATTATGCAGAAAGCCCCCCACGGGTCTTGCCATCCAGAGACTTGCTGCATTCGAATCCATTCTCCGTAAGACTGACACGACAAGTCTGAAATTACATTTATGATATTGCTATTTTCCGTGTAAAATTCTCCCAAACACCCTCTTAGCTTTCAGAACAAAACCTACGCTCCTTGCAATGGTGCAAAGGCCTTCTGTGTGACCCAGGCCCTGTCCACCCCTTAGTCTGCTTGTCCCCATTCCTCTCAGGATCTGTGCTCCAGCTACAGGGACCTTTCTCAGGCCATCCCCTTGGCCTGGAATCTCTCCACCCACCTGCCCACCTCATCCTCATTCCTGCTCCTCCTACTCATCCTTCAAAACTTGTTCCGAGGCAGGTGTGCCACTGTGGTGGTGCCATAGGGCTGCTCCTGTCACCTCCTCCTGGAGGTGTTCACTGGCCCTCCCAGGCTGTATGTGGGGACTCTTTGCTCCATCAAGGCTGTGTATGCAGTCATCATCTATTAGTCTCTGTGCTCTTTTGAAAAGAGGCTCGTAAAGGAGGGACCGTGTCTCTGAATCCCTGACCACGAGGAGGGTGCCAGGCTGCAGGAAGGGTTCCACAAACTCCTGTTGAATGCCTGAGTCAGTGGGGACTCGGTGAAGTGGCCAAGGGCGCAGGGCCTGCCCCTCCTGTGTAGCGCGGTTGAGGCGTGTGGCGCCACCTTGTAGCTACTTCTAGAGTGTGAGGCTCCAGAGAGAAAAGGGATTGCCAAGCACCGGCGGGCACATAGGTAACAAGGCATAGGTAACAAGTGGCAACTGTTACAATGACTATTTTTAGATTAAGTCGCTTCTATGTTTTACAGTTCATGTTTCTGGGCTTCTTCCATCAATTTATTATCATCTTAATCTTCCTGATTTTTACTAAAGAAGTGGCATAATTGTGAAGTTATAGGTATTTTTAACTGCTGGCACTTGGGGATGGGGTTGGATCCTGTTGGGTGGGGCTTGGGTGTAAAAGATCCATTGCTGTTCCAAGGCTGAGTGTGGTGATGAGTGAGGTTATGCAGCACGTGCGCGTGTACACACACACACACACACACACACACACACACGCTAAGTTTCCAGGGAAAGGCTGTCAAACCACCTGAATTAATGGCTCTTCCCAAGCTTTAGGTTGGAGCCTGGCCTCATTTGCATATTGGCTCCACTTCCTTCATCGCTAAGATGCTCATCTTCGTTGCCAGCGCCCTCTGCTGGCCGCAGCCAGACCGCCCCGATGTATTTGACTATGTTGCCCCCTATGGATCAGGCTCAAGTTTCAATAAATATTTCCTCACTGGCTGGGGTATCTCCTACCTGTGCGCTGTTAGAACCTGCAGGGGTACCAAAGCAGCTCCTATCCTGAAGATATGACGGCCACGTTCAAGGAGCTAGAAACTTTGATAAGCTTGGCAAAGTATACATCTGGACCCCAAACCAAAAGAACTCTATGCATGCAATGACATAGGGGTTATGGTACCTGCACAGAGATTGCATGGATCACACAAGGGACTGTGTTTATGTACAGCTTTGCCATTTACAGAGAACTGCATCATATATTTCCTCATTTAACGGTGTCAACCACACTAGTGAGGATAGTATTGATAAAATATAACAGACCGACACGCTGGCCTCAGATGTGAATACCGACAATTGTCTTGTCAGTCAGCTGATGTTATTATGTCTTGTCGCAAAGGTCACACATGAAACAAAGTCTAGTTTCAGAGGGAAAAAAAATCCCATGAGTCTGACTCACCAGCATCATTGTTTTGTAGCACCTGAGCTTTCTCCCCCCGCCTCACCAGGAACATCTGAGAAGATCAGTGTGAGACAGACAGATGCCATTACGAGAGGCTTCTTGTGGGGAATTTTCCATTTCTGTCTTGCAGCCAAGATCCTAGAAATTATGAAAGGGCATTTTCAGGATGAAAAGCATTTAGCTTTGTTTCTGCATAGGAGTGGAAAATCAAAATCATTCTGAAGGGGTGCGGTTTTTTTAAAGATGCAAGACAAATGTTTTCAAGCAAGTGCTTTTAAATGCCTCACATTCAAGCTTAAATCACAGTGGCTTTTGTCACACTATCATCTACTGGAGTGAGTTAA
Source organism: Sus scrofa (assembly GCF_054392235.1). NCBI lineage: Eukaryota > Metazoa > Chordata > Mammalia > Artiodactyla > Suidae > Sus > Sus scrofa. The sequence continues at coordinate 9,325,399 of NC_139383.1, forward strand.
ATCAAATAGTGTGAAAGGGTCTTTTTCTTCCTTTAATCTTTGACAAAAAAGGGCAAACTCCAAAATTATGCCAGTCTATCAGTAGTCTCCATTGCCGCACACCTTCAAAGAGAAATTGCCACAAACTCTTGAGCTGGTGTTTTTCTATCCCAGATGCACTCTCTTCCCCATCAGAAATGACTAACACTCAGGAATATGGTTCCAAGAGAGGCCACTAGGAAAGAGAGACAACAGAGGGAGAGAATTTCTCCCTGGAGATTGTGAAATATTTTTCAGGAGGGAAACCATGCTTCTGAAGATCCCCCAGCTTCTTCTTGCATCCTGAGGGCCAGGGCTGGGTCACACGTCTATTTCATGTCTATTGCTAAATGACCCAGTGGGGAAATGGGTTACCTACGGTAAGTGGCGTGGGTGATTCTCTGGGGGTAGAATGGATATTGGAGAGTCGAGCACCCTTTGGGATACTGTGTCTGGCAACGTTGGTAGCCAGACCAGATGTTCTTTGTTCTTAGGCAGAGCAGAGGGCTTTCTGCTTCCCACTTGAAGGTCTTTGGAGATTCAGTGAAAGCATAAAAAGAGCTGTGATTACATTTATGCTCCAAATCGGAAGAGCAGGACATCCCTGTTATGTGCTGTGGACAATTTACGGTCTCATGGGCAACATCTTCAATGCCAGGAGCCCTCTTGACAACAAGCAGGAGCAGGATGCTTGTCAGGTCTCTCCCCACGACAGGGCACGTGGGAAGCCCCTGGGAGTGATAATGACATTGCCTGAATAACTTCAACCCAGATTGCAGTTTACTTTTAGCCAAAACCAAAGTCCTCTGATGTGGGATCAGGAGAACATTATAAGTAAAATGAATCCTGTGACCTTACTATCCCAAGGGCAGCCACTGAACGCAGGGCAATCCGAGCTTGTTTTCTTCAGGATCCATCTGCCTTGTGAGACCGGCGGGGTCCCTGTGGTTCTGAAGATCAGGCACAGGGCAGCATTTCCGTTCCCTGAGGTTGTTACTCTTTCGGGAAATGCCTTCACCTCCTGAAATAGTTTCCCGGAAGTTGTAACTGGAGAACAGTCAGGCCAGTGGAGAACAGTTTAACGCTGGGCAAATTGAGGCTTGTTAGGCGCCCAGTTGAGAGACAGAGAAGAAATCTCCTGAGTCTTGCCCCTGGACCCTTTCAATTCTGGTGGGTCTTGGGTTTCAATCTACGAAGGGATGAGCCTTTAAAACAAGTCCCTAGCAGTGCGTGTCCCTTCCTGGTGGCTGCGTGTTCTCTTGTCTCCTGGCTCTCTTCCTCTGATTGCAGCATTTGAAGCTTCTCAGTTCTGATGGATGCAGTTAGGAGGCAGAGTTCTTATTCAGAAATTTTGCGGCAGAAATTCAAAGGTGTAGGGCAGAGTTACGACGTGTTAATGGCTACGTATGTAGGAGCACGCCCATTTCAGGCAATGCCCATTTCCGACAATGCCCATTTCAAACAATGCTATGTACGGTCAGACCCAGTTTCAAGGAAGCACTTTTACGTTTCAAGTCAGAGCAGGCATCTGATAAGGGCACCCTCGTTGTTAGTAGGGAGCCTACCCAGGTGCCAATCAGACTTTTTTGTTTATGAACAAAAAGGAATTTATTTCTCATATTCTGGACGCTGGGAGGTCCAATCAGCCCAACTTGTTCCTTGCCAACAGAACTCTGAGCTCTGTCTTGTGTTTTCCAGTTCGAGCTCTAGAAGTAGAATACTGGTGACGCTGCGACAATTGCAGTGATCCCGGTGACAGGGTTAGAGTGAAGAGATGACCGGTTCTGGCCAGTGAGACGTGGGGGGAATATGGATGCTTCTGAGAAAGGTTTCTTTGTTTCTTAAGAAATGGACATCAAAAGAGCTCACCTCTATCTGGACTTTGTCATGCATAATTTATTTGTAATCTTAGGATGCAGCCATTATCTCATGATGATGCACGGAACTAGCCCAAGGGCAAAACTGACCTATTGAATATGGTCTACTAAAGAAACGTAAATTGCTTGAATCCTTGAGAATTTTGAGTTGCTGGAGCAATCAACTGGCTCTACCTCTGAACTTATCATATGAGACTAGATCTCCTGCGGGAACCGTATTGAGTTAACCTGAAAGCATCCTAAATGATAATCCATAAGTAGCTATCGTCTCTAGTCACAGGTTGATGTATCCCGCTGCTCCGATATCAGTACTTCTACCTCCACCTCAGCAGTACTTCTTCTTAGAGGTAGGGGGTCTTGATGGCTGAAGCCCACTCTGAAGAGCAGGAATACATGTGAGCACAACTCTCACTCCTGGTGGTAACTACTCCCATTTCTTCAGCACATCCTCTGGGTGAGGCCAGTGCTGAGCCCTTGGCATACACTTAGTTAATTCTCCAAAGGACTCCATGAGGTAGGGACTGTAACTATTCCCATTTGATAGATGAGGAAACTGAGGCCCCCAAACATTAAGTAATTTTCTCAAGGTCTCGAAGCTCATAAATGGCAGAGCTAAGGGTCAAACCAGACTGTCCACACCCTTGGCCTTCACCCTGAACTCTCCCCGACTCAACTAAGCCTGGGGACAGTAGACACACATGGGGCAGAGACCTCTTCCTCCACAGGTTTCTCAGAATCAATACACAAGCTCCCCAGGAGATGTGACATCTAATTAGACTCTGAAGGTAACTGAGTATATAAATATCACTGAATTCTCTTGTGATTTATTTAACCTCGCTGCACCTCAGAGCCTCCATTTGTGAGGCTGTGACAAAGCGACTTTCCGCAGCCTGTTTCCTCAGGATATGAGAAGATAAATGTGGTAAAAGTTATCTCAAAGCATTTTGTCATATTGAGAGGAAAAGTACTCCAGAAGGCCGGGCCATTGTTAATGCGATTTGAGTAACTCCTCCCAACCCTTAGGATCTTGAGAGTATAATGGAACATCTTAATGTGTCAAAAAATTTCCATACTCGTCCTTAAACTCTCTGGAGAAAAGGCGCTGTGAAAACGAACGAGAAAGCAGGTGAATTTTCAGCTTTAATGTGCAAGAGTTCGCACTGGACAGGAGACGAGGCTTTGTGAGGCGAGGAGCTGCTGCTCTCCTTGTACAAGGGGGTTTGTAAAACATGCCAAGGATGGACCTTGTTTGAAGGAAACGTTTCCTGCAGATATCCTATGTCACCCTGCATTATTCTTTATGAAGCTGCTTAAATCGGAACAAGCTAAAACTAGGTACAGAATCTGCATACTGGGAGATCTCATTTTAAAACCAAGATAAACTTAGATAAAAACGAAATGACCAAACCAGTAAAATTCAGACGAATAACATTAATTTAACATGAGGGGTGATGTTTTGATGAAATCAAATCAGTTGGGTTTGACAGGGCAAAACTCTTGTTTGGTTCTAGAAGTTTCAGGGTTCCAGTTCTAGACCCAGACTGAGTTAAAATCCCAACTCTGCCTCCTGCCAGCTGTGGGACTGTGGGCACGTTATTTAATCTCCCAGACACTCCAATTTTTACTAGAAAAATGGAGGTAACGATAGTCCACATCTAAGAACGTTCTAGTGCAGATTAAAGATGGTAATTTGGGGGAGGGGAACCCTCTTGACTTCTGTGGCTGGACTTACAATAGATACACATAGGACAGATGAACAGGCGAAAAAGAAACAGATTTTAATTCGTGCGCACAGAGGTCTCATAGAAAGGGGACCTCGGGCGTGGCTCGGGCAGGTGGCTTTTAGGATAAAGAAACAGTACGTTTGAAAAGAATTGACGGGACAAAGAAATTTAGGTTTGGGTGCTTAATTCGCGAGGAATTTAAGCAAAGTTCGCGCTTGGGTAGTAAATCAGTAACGAAGCAGCAAGGTTTGTTTCTACAGCCTTCTCAGCCCGGAACCCCCATCCCTGGTGACAAGGATGTCTTTCTATCTCCCGCTCCAGGGAGCACACGGACCACGTGGGAGAAATGTGCGATTCAGGCAGTTTGCGGCACCTGCCCTGGGCCCGAACAGTAAAAGTTGTCAATTACTTAGCACAGTGCCCAGTACAGAAGAGAGGCTCGATAGATGTTAGCTACTACTGCTCATGTTATTTGTTCTAAGTGTGATTTGTGTGGGATTAATCATTTCAATACTTTGTCTGCAAATTCAAGACAATCGACCATGATATTTAAACAAACTTCATTAGCAAGCAATCCTGAGGACAAAGTTCGATGAGGTTCACTCAGTAACAGTATAAAATAGGAGTTCCCTTCGTGGCTCAGCGGAAACGAATCTGACTAGCATCCATGAGGATGCGGGTTCGATCCCTGGCCCCTTGCAATGGGTTAAAGGATCTGCCGTTGCTGTGAGCTGCAGTGTGGGTCACAGCGTGGCTCGGATCCAGCATTGCTGTGGCTGTGGTGTAGGCCGGCAGCTACAGCTCTGATTAGACCCCCTAGTCTAGGAACCTTCATATGCCACAAGTGTGGCCCTAAAAAGACCAAAAAAAAAAAAAAAAAAAAAAAAAAAGAAGTATAAAACAGCCTCGTCCTTTGAAATAAAGCTAAACTTGAGGCAGTATTAAAATTTGCTATACTTGAATAATTAATACAATTATTGCTGGAATTAATAAAAGAATAACTTTTCATTACCTTGTACTTAGTTAGAAGGTGATAAAATGAAGATGGAACAAAAAAAAAAAACCCTGGTGCTTTCAAAGTCGGGGGCCCCGACCAGTGAATCAGCCTATGCTTGTGAAGGCGCAGTTTGTTGATCACTTTTAAAAATTGTGAACTACTATATCTAGTCACTTGCGATGGAACAGGATGGAGGATAATGTGAGAAAAAGAATATGTACATATATGACTGGGTCACTTTGCTGTACAGTAGAAACTGACAGAACACTATAAATCAACTATAACAGAGAAAATAAAAATCATTTAAAAATAACAATAAAAAAATGGGAACTAGTGCTGAAAAGCATTACCAGGTCAGGGATGGCTCAGACATAAACTGTTTTTGTTCAGTAAAATGTCATACGCTTGTGTGCGTGTGTGTGGGCACATGTGGGTGCATGCACATGTGTGTATTTTGTCCACTGCCCTCAGACCCTCTTCTGTTCAGTGCTAGGACATTGCTTTCTTGCAGATTAGTCTTTTTTTTTTTTTTTTTTTTTTTTTTTTGTCTTTTTAGGGCTGCACCCGAGGCACGTGGAAGTTCCCAGGCTAGGGGTCCAATCGGAGCTGTAGCCACCAGCCTACACCACAGCCACAGCAATGCCGGATCCTTAACCCACTGAACATGGCCAGGGATTGAACCTGCGTCCTCATGGATGCTAGTTGGTTTCGTTAACCACTGAGCCACAACGGGAACTCCTCTTGTAAGTTAGTCTTGTAGGTTAGTCTTGATTTTGTATTTTGGAGAATATGCTTTCTCAGAATTCACATTTCAAAGACTAGTCTTTGGTTCCCTCCAAAAGCTCCGTAGAAATGCCTGCTGCTGCTAGGTCTCCCCCTGGAAACACTGCCTCCTCTCCTGCTTGGCAGCTTCTGTCTCCCTCTGAGTCCGCCTGGGCCTCGGATGGCAGGGTGTTTTGTTGCTCTCCACTCAGCAGGAAGAGTAACTTCCTGAAAAGAGATCACCCAATGGGCAGAAGCAAGCTTAATATCTGAGGACAACATGAAGCAATATGCCGGCAGCAGAAGCCAGCAGGGTGACTGGTAACTGCTCTATGCCAGCGTCCTGTACTCTCCCTGAGCATCACAAATCACTTGTTTTATATATTTGCATTATATATATTAATTACATATATATATATTTAATATATAAATTATACAGATATATACTTTGTCACATGGAAGTTCCCTGGCCAGGGATTGAATCTGAGCCACAGCTGCAGCCTACACCACAGCCGTGGCAACGCTGGATCCTTAACCCACTGTGCCTGGGCTGGGGATCAAACCCCTGCCTCCTCAGCAACCCGAGCTGCTACAGTTGGATTCTTAACGCACCGCATCACAATGGGAACTCCTAAATTTGTTTTAAAGAGAAACAACGTGAGCCGTAAATATATACAAGCTCAATCTTAGACTTTACAACTCCAGTGAAGTGCTCCTCACAGGTTTCAGGTTTTTGCAGGAGGACTGTGGGAAAAATTGATAACCAATTGCAAATTGAAAAGAAACTTCCAGTACACTGGATTCCTGGGCTCTATTTGTTAATTCCACTATTTGATACATTTTTCTGGACTTCTGTTTTGGATGCTATATCCGTCTTTTTTGCCTATGTGTACAGAAGGACCCAAATTCCAGGGCTAGTGGGTTTTAATGAAGAGTAACAAAGTACTTATGTAATGTTATATTTAAGCAGCAAGACTGCAAGTTCTTCTCGAAATCTCTTCTCGAAATTGATTTCTGTTTCCGTGCTTTCAAGGGCAGAGCTGGAGAAGGAAGAAAGGGCAATTTGGGGTCCAGATGAGGTTGGAGCCATTCAAAATTTAAAAAGCGTTGCTGACCCCATTCAAGGGAAGCGTCTAACCAGGCACACGCTTTGTCGAACATTGGTCTGCTCCACTCTCCCCCTTGTAAGTGAGTCTTTCATGGTCCTGTTCTTGGAGCTGCTAAAAGGAGAAAAACATGTGCTTTTTCAAGGATTCACCCTCCCCGAAGGCTAAGACCATCACAGGCAGGACGGACAAGCCGAACCTTCAGGTCAGCTTTTCCAGAGTTAAAATCAAGGGGCTGTGAAGGTCAAGTGCTTTTTTCTTGGAGCCACAAACCATAGAGGGGCAACGTCAGTGTCTCCTTTCTGTGCCTGCAGAGTTTATTAGGTTTGGATAAGAGAGAGGAGAAGGAAGAAATGTTTTGAAGCCAAATATAAAAATCCAGGACTTTCAGGTGAGCCAGAAATGGTCTCTTTACCGGAGCGCTGCAGCCTTCACCCACACCTGGCTGCTGCTATAATAATTGCTGCTATGAATTGAGCACCTACTGTATACCAGGCGCTCGACATATGTAACTTCCACTCCTCACAATGACAAAGAAGGTAATTTTATCCCCCATTTCGTAAGTGAGGGAGACAGAGGATCAGAGAGGTTTGAACCGTGTCCAAATCACATACCCAGTAAGGAGAGAAACGGGAACAATGACGACAACAAAAACCAAACAACCCAATCGAAAAATGGGCAGAAGACCTAAATAGACATTTTTCCAAAGAAGACATATGGTTGGCCAGTAGGCGCATGAAAAAATGCTCAACATCACTGATTATTAGAGAAATGCAAATCAAAGCTACACTGAGGTACCGCCTCACACCGGTCAGAATGGCCATCATTGACAGTCAACAAATAGCAAATGCTGGAGAGGCTGTGGAGAAAAGGGAACCCTCCTACACTGTTGGTGGGAATGTAAATTGGTGCAACCACTGTGGAAAACAGTATGGAGGTACCTCAGAAAACTAAATTTACCATATGACCCAGCGATCCCACTCCTGGGCATATATTTGGACAAAATTCTCATTCAAAAAGATACAGGAGATCCCATTGTGGCTCAGCAGTTAACAAACCCAACCAGTATCTATGAGGATGTGGGTTCGATCCCTGGCCTTGCTCAGTGGGTTAAGGATCTGGCGTTGTGGTGAGCTCTGGTGTCGGTTGCAGACACAGTTCAGATCCTGTGTTGCTGTGGCTGTGGTGTACGCCAGCGGCTGTAGCTCCAGTTGGACCCCTAGATTGGGAACCTCCATATGCTGGGGAGGGGGGGGTCCTAAAAATAAAGACAAAAAAACCCGAAAAACAAAAACCAAAAAGATACATGTACCCCTATGTTGATTGCAGCACTAGTCACAATAGCCAAGACATGGACACTACCTAAATGTCCATCGACGGATGAATGGATTAAGAAGATGTGGTGCATATATACAGTGGAGTACATGAAAGGGACAAAATAATGCCATTTGCAGCAACATAGATGCAACTAGTGGAGTCTCATACTGAGTGAAGAAGTTGGAAAGAGAAAGACAAATACCATAGGATATCACCTCTATGCGGAATCTAAAACATGGCACAAATGACCCCATCTACAAAACAGAAACAGATCATGGACAGAAAAAGAGAGCAGAACTGTAGTTGCAGGGGCGGGGGCGGCGGTGGGGGGGGAGTGGGATGGACAGTTTGGGGCTGGCAGACACAAGCCGTTACATTTGGAAGGGATAAGAGATGGGGTTGTGCTGTACAGCACAGGGAACTATGTCCAATCTCCTGGGGTAGCACACGATGGAAGATAGGATGAGAAAAAGAATATATATACGACTGGGTCGCTAGGCTGTACAGCAGAAATTGACACGACACTAAATCAACTATCATTAAAAACATAGTGAACTTGGGCTTTGACCTTAGCTCTGCTTGACCCAAAACTTGTTCTCTATTGATCACTCTACCTCCCTACTGCAGAGGCCCTGCCTCCTTGAAGCTACAAGGAGAGAGAGTCCAGATGGAGCCGAGAAAAATGCCATTGTTGCCCCATCAGGACCCCAGTGAGGATCCCAGGGATTGAGGCCCTGGCACGGGCAGCTCCAGACTCTACTTGGACCCAAGTGGTGGGGAGATGCACCCCTGGAATTGCAGTGCGTCTCCTGTGATGAGGGAGGGCTGAGTGGGGTGGGGTGGGGTGTCTGGAGATGTTCCATGGGGGAGTCGATCGCATTTTTTTTTTTGCTTTTTAGGACGCACCCGCAACATATGGAGGTTCCCAGGCTAGGGGTTGAATCGGAGCTGTAGCCACCGGCCTACAGCACAGCCACAGCAACACAGGATCCAAGCCACATCAGCGACCTACACCACAGCTCATGGCAACACCAGATCCTTAACCCACTGAGCAAGGCCAGGGATCAAACCTGTATCCTCATGGATCCTAGTCGGGTTTGTTAATAGCTGAGCCACAAAGGGAACTCATCCATTGCATTTGAATGAAAACTGAAAGCAGGAGAAAATAATGTGCTTTCTGTTGATTGTCCTGGCTACTAATTTGCATCACTGGAATTAAAATTTCTGGAGTTCCCGTCGTGGCTCATTGGTTAACGAATCTGACTAGGAACCGTGAGGTTGCGGGTTCGATCCCTGGCCTTGCTCATGGGTTAAGGATCCGGCGTTGCTGTGAGCTGTGGCGTAGGCCAGGCAGCAACAACTCAGATTAGACCCCTAGCCTGGGAACCTCCATATGCCTCTGGTGTGGCCCTAGAAAAGACAAAAAGAAAAAAAATTCTTACACATTTTATTATGCTATGTCTTAAAATTGTACTGAATATTACACCTGGAGATGGGGCTGGCATACTTAAGATGCTCCAAGAGCCTCTTGCGTTTAGGCTTATCTGTAGTGAGGTGGGAGAGTCAGGGCTGTGCGTGCACAGAGGCCTCAGGCTGGAAGATGGGAGATGGGTGGTCTGGTCCTCGCTGTGCCAGCCAACTGCTCAGGGTCAGCCAGGAGTAACCCTGACCATGGGCACAGGACAGCTGCTGTTTTCAATCCTGAGCATTTACCAGACTGCAGGCATTAGATTCACTGTTTTATATATAAGACATCATTAAATTTTCATGATCTCTCCTCCTATTCACTCTTGAAAAGACTTATTTATGATTAAAGTTGGTAATTTCAAGAAGCACTTTGGAATGGCAGGGTAATGGCCTCTGAAAATCCAGTCTCTATAAAGGCGACAAGAACACTGTCAAAAATAGTCAAAACCACTTTTCCAGAACTCTAGACATTAACCAAAGGCTTGCAACAATGTCAGGGGTGTTTATTCAAGAAAAAAGGCTGAATCTTGGTAAGAACAGCAAGATCCGTGGAGTTTTAACCAGCCCTATTCCCAACCTCCGACCCCCTCCAGCTCCTCAGTAGGTTTGAAAAGTCAACAGACTCATAATTACAGTGGCCCTGGAAAATCAGAACATCCATACAAGGGCCTCGCACTCTGCTGTGAAGAGGAAGGAAGGAGTGATACATGCAACCACGTGGGCGAACCTTGAAAACATTCGGCCACGGGAAAGAAGCCACATTAAAAGGGCCGCATATTGTGTGATTCCATTTATATGAAATTTTCAGAATCGGTAAATCTATAGACAGAAAAGAGATTCCCGGTTGCCAGGGGCTAAGAGTCAGGAGTAATGGGAGTGGCTGCCAATGGGTAGGGGGTTACTTTTGGGGATGATGAAAATGTTCTGAAGTTAGATGGCGGTGATGGTTGCAAACCCTGAATACGCTGTGAGTAATGACCCCTGAAACCATAAAGGATGTGATTTGTGGCATTGTCAAGCATACCTTCATAAAGCTGCTATACAAGGAATACAATAAGCAGCGTATGTCATCAAAGAGTACAAAAGCACAGAGCATCAAACTTAAATTTCCTTCCATTCCTGCCCTCCAGCCCCCAAGGACCTCTCACCCGTGTTTTAACGCGAGTTGTTTCAGAGATCCTTAATGCAGAGACAAGCATGTAAGTACCGGTATTCTCACACTTAGATATAAATGTAATAATACTACGCAACCTCTTCAGGACTTTTCACTTAAACAGCAACATTCCACAATCATTCAACATTAGTACATGTGACTCTTCATTTTAAAAATGTGCTGTAAAGTATGTTTTTGTATGTGTGTGCCATAATTTATCTAGTCCTTTAATGGTGCATATATTTAGTTGTTCCCAATCATTTATTGTTAAAATAGACAGAAACTAGAAAACAATCTTATGACTGATGAAGCGGGAGAGGAGGGAGGGATAAATTAGGAGAATGGAAAAGAAGATGTGGTACATATATACAATGGAATACTACTCAGCCATAAAAAAGACTAGAATGATGCCATCTGCAGCAGCATGGATGGATCTAGAGATTGTCATACTGAGTGAAGTTAAGTCAGACAGAAACACAATTTTCTATGATATCACTTATTTTGGAATCTAAAAAATAGTACAAATGAACTTATTTACAAAACAGAAGCAGACTCTCAGACATAGAAAACAAACTTACGTTACCAAATTGGGAGTATGGGATTAACAGATGCACACTATCATATATAAAATAAACAACAGGGATTTACTGCATAGGACAGGGAGCTATTCAATACCTTGTAACAAACTAGAATGGAAAAAAAAAGATAAATATGTATGTATATAACAGATATATAACCAAATTACTTTGTTGTATGCTTGAAACTGACACAGTATTATAAATCAATTATACTTACAGAAGAAAAAGAAAAAAAGATATTTAATGAATCAGTAAGTATTGGCCAAAACCACGTGATCAGCAAGCTCTAAGTTCATCTGTTATTGTTTTCACTGAGTCTTGACTTCTCCCCATTTTCAAGCCTATTTTTTTTTCTTTTTAGGGCCGCACCTGTGGCATATGGAAGTTCCTAGCCTAGGGGTCGAATCAGAGCTACAGCTGCCAGCCTACACCACAGCCACAACAGGTCCAAACCGAGTCTGAGACCTACACCACAGCTCATGGCCACCCCAGATCCTTAGCATCCTTAACCCACTGCGCGAGGCCAGGGATCGAACCCGCATCCTCATGGATAATATTCAGATTCGTTTCCGCTGTGCCACAATGGGATGCCCCCATCTTTTTTCAGGCCTACTTTGTGCCCACCTTTAGGCTTCTGATGCCATCTCCCATGAGCCTTGCACAACAGCTGTCTAAAGAGGTAAGTGTGCTCAGAAGTTGTTTAGTTTTTCCTCTGTTGCCAGTGGGAAGAATAGGAAGACCTGGCTTTTTGTCCTCTCTCTGCCTCTGAGTAGCTGTGTGATTACAGAAACCACTTGGTGTGGTTTATCTCATCTCCGAGGCAGGATTACATCACAGAGCTTTTGCTGGCTGGGATTTGGTCCCTTAGACACCACTGGTGCAGAGCCAAAGGCTCCTCCAGATGCCCCCGAAGTGGTGGAGACCTAACTGATGCAAATAAAGCTTCAAAGTCAAAATTAATAAGAATACAACTAAATGCCTGAAAGTATAACTTTAGATCCGCTCCTTTAGTAGTTAAATTTTAGTGTTTTTGAAATTCTTAGCACATTACAAAATTAGGTTTTTTTACTTTGCAAAAATTCCTGAGTATCTAGATGATCTCCAAGAAAGGATGGCTGACCCTAAATTAAATAATGTGAGCATGCCAGAAAATTTCAAAGTACTGTTGGGAAGATGGCTGGATCATCAGTGTCAGAAAATGAGACACGTGAGCACGGGGAGCCTCGACAAGGCTCTTCACTTCTGCAGAAGGGCGCGGGGGCTGCAAAAGCGCGTGCAAAGAAGGAAAGACCCTCCCTGCTCATCCCTAACGCAGGCGATGGACCTGTCCCCTTCCCATGGGTCAGGTCAGGGCGCACATCCTTCTCGGTCGGCTCATTTGAAACATATTGTTCCTGGGAGCAGAGGGAAGCGGGGCATCCAGGAAGGTGAAACCGGAGCAAAATGGAGTCACCAAGATGTCCTTTGATAGAAAGGACATTATGCTACTTTCCACAGTACTATGATAAAATCCTTTTCAAAGTGGGGTGTGTGTCCGTCTTAGCGTGTTTGTTGTGATGCGAGACGCTCCAAAACGCAGGGTCTGAGGACCTAGGGTGATCTTCAAACGGCCCGAGCTGTGAGGATTAAGGCCTATGAATATGTCATTAGTGAACTGTGAAAAAGACATTAACTCCTTGGAAAAATCTACAGAAGAAATGCCATTGCCCCCAAAAGGCCACCAGCCACCAGGGAACCCCTAAACCAGGGGTACCGAATCTGTCTAATTATTCAAATTGCTGGGGAAGGGAGTCGGTGGTGCCTGGGAGTGGGTATTTTAAGCAGCACCCCAAATGATTCGAACAGATCAGCTTTGGCAGCTCCTCTCCTCTCATTTCGTTTTCGCCTTGGTTTGCCCTTTGGAAAGAGAGCAGCTGATGGCTCTCATCTAGACCACATTTCGTCATGCCTTTGCCTGATGCCAAGACTCCCTCGGCCAGGCAGGATGAGCACCGTCAGAGATGGCTTCGGCTCCAGCCCTTTCCTCCTCAAGCCCTCCCATCCCTACGAACTTCACTCCCCTCCCCCCCAACCTCCGGCTCGGCTCTGTCCTTAAATTCCCTCTTCAACTCTCAGATGCTGGCTGGACTGACTCTGCTCTTCCCTGCGCTTCTGCTCCAAGTCCCAGCTTCTGCAATATGTTTTCTAATCTAGTTTTGCAATAACAGGCAGTAGCAGGGATTTCAGGGGAGCGCTCTGTGCTTGTGGAGGTCAAGAGACTGGAAACAGGAAATAAGCAGTGTTACATCCGAGACCATCAGCAGAGCCGAAGTTGCTGGGGGTGGGGGAAGGGAAGAGGGAAGGGAGAGGTTCACCTTTGCTCTTCCTGGCTCTTTACCTTTCCTGGGGCAGGAAGTCAGCTGGACGGACAGAAATACAGAGCCTGGGGGGTGGGGGTGGGGGACAATGCTTTAGAAATCTAGACGGGGCAGAGCCTCCTTTCCTGCCTGCCAGCTTGCATCTCTCACAAATGTCCTATCTCAATAAAGCTATTTCTTGCCTAAAAAAAAAAAAAAAAAAATAGAAATCTAGACCGGAGGTTGTCTGCTGAAAATGGGAGGCTTGGTAATTTTAGTAAGAGTTTTATTTGGGCTGCAAAGGTCAAGGTGGCTGCCTTCCTCCCCTGGGGAAGGGCTTCCGCCCCCAGGTCCTTGTGCTTGGTCTCCCTGTGCAAAGAGAGTGCCCTGGAATTATTCAGCATTTACCTACAGGCCCTTGGCACACCTCAAATACTGCAGATCTAATTCTTTTTAATGGTATGCAGCTAATTTAATGGAATTCTAGACAGAAAATTATAATTAAGATGAATGTTCTTATTACATGAGATCTGCTCGGCCTGCTCAGATTTTCCTTCTAACGACACGATAACACCACCAGCTGGAGTGTGCTGGGTGCCAGTGATTCACTTACATCAGCATCCGCTAGGCTGGTGTGGAAAATGCAGATTACTGGGCTCAGATGCAGTCAGAGTGTCTGGGGGGCGAGGACCAGGAATCTGCATGCTTGGCTAGACTCTCAGTCGACTGTTAAGAATCCCAAAGTTTGAGAGTCATTGAATGAGGACCTATTATGTGCTAGAGACATTATTTTTTTTTAGGGCCTCACCTGTGGCTTATGGAAGTTCCCGGGCTAGGGGTTGCGAATCGGAGCCACAGCTGCCGGCCCACATCACAGGTACAGCAACGCCAGATCCAAGTGGCATCTATGACCTACACCACAGCTCCCGGTAATGCTGGATCCTTAACTAAGTGAGGCCAGGGATCGAATCTGCATCCTCATGGATACTAGTTGGGTTCATTTCTGTTGAGCCCCAAGGGGAACTCCCATAGAGACATTATCTACTGGAAACAAAACTTCACAACAATCTTATGAGGTAGGTATTATCATCTCCACTTTTTAATTTTTATTTATTTATTTACTTATTTTGCTTTTTAGGGCCTCACTCACGGTATATGGAAGTTCCCAGGCTAGGGGTTGAGTCGGAGCTAAAGCCGCCGGCCTACACCACAGCCAGTGATTCAAGCCGTGTCTGCGACCTACACCACAGCTTGTGGCAACGCCGGATCCTTAACCCGCTGAGCAAGGCCAGGGATCGAACCCACAACCTCATGGATGCTGGTTGGGATCATTAACTGCTGAACCACGAAGGGAACTCCATCTCTACTTTTTAAAACAAATTTTAAGTTTATCATTATTTTTTGCCATGCCCACAGCATGCGGAATTTCCTGGGCCAGGACTTGAACCCATGCCACAGCTGCGACCTGAGCCACAGCGGTGACAACATGGGATTCTTAGTCCATTGAGCCACCAGGGAACTCTGTTATCATCTCTACTTCTAAACTAAAACTTAGAGAAGCTGCATAACATTTCTAATGTTACCTAGCTAGTAAATGGCAAAACCAGGATTCAAATTCAGGTCCACCTAATTCTACAGCCTGGGCCCTTCTTAAATTGCCTCCGTGTTCCGGCAGAGATCCCGCCACGGCCAGGCTATCCAAGCGGCCTCTGACGTTTGTTCTCCCAGACAGCGCAGAGTGGGTGTGCGAGAGCCACTCTGAACTTTGTGGGAGGCTGATGGTAGCTGTGACATCTTTCTCCCACAATTGCTGTATTTATTCTTTTAACCGTGGGGGGCTCCCACCTCCCGGAGTCCATGCTCCTTACTGGACAGGTGCTTTAGGGGACCCTGGCCCCCATCTTTTAGGAAGCGCTGATGATTAGAAGCAAAGCATGGCACAAATGAATGTTATGGAACAGACGACTCACAGATACAGAGAAAAGACTTGCGGTTGCCAAGGGGGAAGGGGATAGGGGAGGGAGAGATTGGCAGTTTGGGACCAGCAGATGCAAACTACAAGGTTCTGCTGTAGAGCCCAGGCAACTATATGCAGTATCTTGTGATAAACCATAATGGAAGAGTAGAGGAAATAAGCAAACACGAACAAAGAAACAGAAACAGCGCGGCAGATGCTGTTGGGTCACCAGCTCCCCCCATCCGCCTCCTCCCAGGACTGGGGGATCATGTGCTTCAGGGAGGAAGTGGGTCCGACCACAGCCCCGGCATGTGATTCCTAATTAGCTAAATTACACTGGGAATTCCACTGCTTGCCAGTGATTCAGCAACGGGCAAGTGACCCAGTTCTTGTCAATGGGCTGTGAGGGAAAGTCAGCCAGGAGTTTCTGAGAGGAATTTCTGACGGTTCCTTTGCCAAGAGCCGTCCAAGCGGCTCCATTGGAAGAAGCTGGGCTAACATGCTGCACAACGCTAGGGGGCGCCAGCAGTGAGATTCTATGTGGATGGAGCCCCTTGGAATTGCACAAAGAATACTGCTCAGGCAGAAAGCAAGGCCAAGGGCGCCCCCTGGAGGTGGGCAGCTTGGCTGTGTGTGGAGAGAGGGTTTCACTGAAATTTGAGCCACTTGGTATTTGCAATCCCAGGTGTACTCAGTAACAGCAACCGACCCAAGATTTTAAACCACAGAATGGTGCAGGCACAGAGGCTTTCTGGTTCAACTGGGTTGCTGTCTGTTTCACAAAATCCAGATTCTAGAGTCTCCTGGAGTTCGTTTCCCCCAGAGCTCTCATGCGGGGATAAACATCTTTGGTTTGAATCTTTGGGAGGATCAGGCGGGATGGAGCCGTCCAGCAAGGAGCAGTTCCACGCCGCAAGGCCCTGAGGGGAGCGGCCAGGCCCTGGCTGACCCAGCTTCTGCCCCAGACTTGCGAAGCCTCCGGGCTCAGCTTTCTGTATCTCCCCTTGGCCTTCAGCTGTCGGCTTCCTGAGGACACGCGTCTAGAAAAGCCAGCTTGCTCTCCTGGAGGATCTCTGACCCGTTCCGCCCCACGAGAACCTGCCCTGACCCCTGAGCTGCCGCCTCCTGCAGGCCTCTGCCGAGCTGCTGTGCTTTCTCAGCCTGACTCCCAGTTGGAAGTTCTGCTGGAAGACGCCGATACAATGTAGCAAACACATTTTTTTTTTTTTTTTTTTGCCCTTTTGCCTTTTCTGAGGCCGCTCCCGCGGCATATGGAGGTTCTCAGGCTAGGGGTCAAATCAGAGCTGTAGCCGCCGGCCTACACCACAGCCACAGCAACGCAGGATTCGAACTGTGTCTGCCACCTACACCACAGCTCATGGCAATGGCGGATCCTTAACCCACCGAGCGAGGCCTGGGATCAAACCCACAGCCTCATGGTTCCTAGTCGGATTTGTTCACCACTGAGCCATGGCAGAAACTCCATGCAAACAATTTTTTAAATGGTTTTTAAAAATTACAAATTTCCTCCCCAGGTAGTGCAGTTGTACATGCTCAAGGTGGAGAAGGAGGCTAAATCACCCCCCCCCCCAAGTGGCCCAGAGGGAAATGCTCTGAGTAGGTACGTATTTTCCATTTCCTTGTTTAATTAAAATTGTTACCGCTTTTGTCCTGACAACCGTCGTGACCATGATAATTGCCCTCATCATATTTTTTTTTTTTTTTTTGTCTTTTGTTGTTGTTGTTGTTGTTGTTGTTGCTATTTCTTGGGCCGCTCCCGCGGCATATGGAGGTTCCCAGGCTAGGGGTTGAATCGGAGCTGTAGCCACCGGCCGACGCCAGAGCCACAGCAACGAGGGATCCGAGCCGAGTCTGCAACCTACACCACAGCTCACGGCAACGCTGGATCGTTAACCCACTGAGCAAGGGCAGGGACCGAACCCGCAACCTCATGGTTCCTAGTCGGATTCGTTAACCACTGCGCCACGACGGGAACTCCCCTCATCATATTTTTATTACGATTGTTCTTATCAGAGATGACTGATGAGGCTACGGTTACGCAACATTGACCGGAGGGTCTCTGTGCACACACGGTGTCGGATTGAACGAAACTGATGAGGCGTGTCCCCCATCCCTGTACTGTCTGGAGTTTCTCTGAAGGTGGAGACTCTCGAAATATTCCAGGTCTTTCTAGAGTCAGGGGCCACGTCAGGCTTGCAAGAGAGACATGCAAGGATGCTCCATCCCTTCCTGAGCTTACAGAAACATTCAGAAGCCCCCCCTCCATCATGATCCAGGAACTGTATTATCAAACCAAATAAACACAGGCTCCAAATGGCATCGCTTGTGCTAAAACCCAGGGTACCCAACCTGGGTTTAATACCTGACTGAAATGCAGTTTCGACCTTCACCAGAATTGTAATCTCAAACAACCAGAATTTTCCGGTCAGCACTAATAAACCAACCTGTCCCGTGCGCCCTGGTTCCCCCCTCATCTGTCCCAGAGGAAGAAAATCCCCCCTGCGAAACCCTCGCCGTTTCCCCCTCCCCATCCGAAGACGCCATCCCAGCCTAAAGTCAGCCCTTTGTCTTCATTGGCTGATGGCTCCCCCCCCCCCCTGCCTTGAAAAACCTTCCTTTTGCACAAGGCCTCGGAGCCCCTTCTCCTCACCAGATGGGATGATGGCCAATTGATTCATGAAATCGCCTAACGAAGCCAATGATATCCTCAGATTTGCTCGGCTGAATTTTGTTTTTGCTTTTAACAGAATGTGCAGGCCTACAAGCCAAAGAGAGGGCCTCCTAGGACAAATCTTTCCAGCACACATTCCTAAGTTGATGTGGGGCCCAGAATTGCCCCTGCAGGCTGGGAGGGGTTATAAATGGTGCCCCTGGCCCTCCTGAGAATCTGTATTTTTTATTTTTATCTTTTTTTTTTTTTTAGGGCCTCACCTGCACCATATGGAGGTTCCCAGGCTAGGGGTCAAATTGTAGCTACAGCTGCTGGGCTACACCACAGCCACACCAGATCCTTAACCCACTGAGCAAGGCCAGGGATCAAACCCACACCCTCATGGAAACTAGTTGGGTTCGTTTTCCTCTGAACCACAACGGGAACTCTGAGAATCTGTCTTATTTTCCTTTTGTCTTTTTGTCTCTTTAGGGCCACACCTGCGGCATATGGAGGCTCCTAGGCTAGAGTTCGAATTGGAGCTGTAGCCGCTGGCCTACACCACAGCTCATGGCAACGCCGGATCATTAACCCACTGAGTGAGGCCAGGGATCCAACCTGCAACCTCATGGTTCCTAGTAGGATTCGTTAACCACTGAGCCACGACGGGAACTCCCTTGGGAAACTAAGTCCTCTCAGGCGGCCACAGGGGGCTGGAGCTGAACTGTAAGGCATTGACCACTTGACCAACCTCAGGGGTTTTTTTGGTTTTGTTTTTTCTTTTTAGGGTCGCACCTGAGGCACATGGAGGCTCCCAGGCTAGGGTTTGAATCAGAGCTGAAGCCGTCAGCCTACACCACAGCCACAGCAACACTGGATCCTTAACCCACTGTGCGGGGCCAGGTATTGAACCCACAACCTCGTGGTTCCTAGTTGGATTCGTTTCTGCTGCGCCTTGATGGGAACTCCCAACGTCAGAGCTTTTTAAGTCCTTTGAGGAAAACCTGGGGAGCCCTGGGGAGTTCCTGGTCAGGGAACAGCAAGGCCGATGCCGTCCAGAGCCCTGGCTAGAGGCAGGGGCACCGAGACGACCCCAGCACGAGAGGTGGGTGGCAGCAGGATTTCACTTTTAAAAATGGTTTGTTTTAGAACAGAAAGCCGTTTCTTCAGCCCTCTATAGTGAACGCTTTTCTTTTTTGGTTAACCAGCAAGGACTGCCCCTTCTTTTGGAAACAGCACCCAAGTTTCTGTTGGGCAGCAAGGTCCTGAGCCCCTCTCAGAACTTAGAGCCTCAGATGGGCAGGTGGCCCAGGCCTCGGCCACTGAGGGGGCTGCAAAAACAGCACGAGATAGACCCTTGGAAGGTGCTGAGGGCTGTGATAAACTGTTTGAAGTCCTGTATTGCTTTCTTTCTTTCTTTCTTTTTGTTGTTGCCTTTTCTAGGGCCATTCCTGCAGCATATGGAGGTTCCCAGGCTAGGGGTCAAATCAGAGCTGTAGCTGCTGGCCTATACCACAGCCACAGCACTGTAGGATCCAAGCCGCACCTGTGACCTACACCACAGCTCACAGCAATGGCTGATCCTTAACCCACTGAGCCAGGCCAGGGATTGAACCCACAACCTCATGGTTCCTAGTCGGATTCATTAACCACTGAGCCACAATGGGAACTCCAAAAGCCCCATATTGTTGCTGGAAGGAACTGGCGCATTCAGCTGTTGAATAGGTGGTATTTCCTAGCAATGGCCTCAGTGCAGGCAGCCTCCCTCCCTCCAGGCTCCCCCAACACCCGTCCATCTCTCTACCGGGAGTCAGGGAGGCTTTTCCAACATAAACAGGACATCTCTGCTTGAAACCCTTCTAGCCTGGCTGACAAAGGATGAAGCCAACGTTCACCTGGGAACACCTGTCGTTTCGGGCATCTGCCTCTCTAACCTGATGTATCTTCACCACCTGTCAGCGCCTCGAGGCCAGGGATCACACTGGATTAGATTTCCATCCACGGACTGAGGTTTCCATTAGGAAACTTAGTCAGGTTCCCAGCTGGAAGGGCCGAGTTAAACAGAACCTGGGATGCCTATGCTTGGAGTGGGGAAGGCTATCCTTTCCAGAATTTAATAATACATCTAGCACAATATTACACTCAGACAAGGGATGAAACATAATCCAAAGGGAGTTCCTGTCCTGGCTCAGCGGTCATGAACCCGACTACTATCCATGAGGACGTGGGTTCGATCCCTGGCCTCGCTCAGTGGATTAGGGATCCCGAGTTGCTGTGGCTGTGGTGTAGGCAGGCAGCTATAGCTCTGATTCAACCTCTAGCCTGGGAACTTTCATATGCCGTGGAAAAAAATAATAAAAATAAAAAATGAACATAATCCAAGGGACTTGAACTGAACAGGGAACATCCTAACGCATCCCCGCGTGACCTGGCCATCCAGGTGCACCCCTGAAAGTCCCATCTAGACGCCTCATGGGCAATAACTCACTCCGAGCAAATATCTTCCTACAACGTCTTGTAAAATGAACATGGAAATCAGTCTCGTCTCATGGAAGAACTGTGTTCTTTGCCTGATTAAAGAAACATGTTCTGGAGTTCCCGTGGTGGCGCAGTGGTTAACGAATCCGACTAGGAACCATGAGGTTGCGGGTTCGGGCCCTGCCCTTGCTCAGTGGGTAACGGTCCGGCGTTGCCGTGAGCTGTGGTGTAGGTTGCAGATGCGGCTCGGATCCCGCGTTGCTGTGGCTCTGGCGTAGGCCGGTGGCTACAGCTCCGATTCAACCCCTAGCCTGGGAACCTCCATATGCTGCGGGAGCGGCCCAAGAAATAGCAAAAAAAAAAAAAAAAAAGAAAGAAAGAAAGAAACATGTTCTTCAACATGCCGGGAAGGTCGTTCTCATAAGCCCGAGGGACTCAGATCATGGCCCCACTTCTTGTTTCTCAGGGAAAGAAACCACCTCCTCTCCCTCCCTCCCACCCTTCCAAGTGACATGTCTTTATTACAGAAAAGTCTGAAAATGCTAATAAGTAAGAGCAGCATGGAACTCACCCGGTAGGCCTTTACCCAGAGGTAGCCACTATTGGTAGTTCGGTTTACACGCCGCCACTAAAA
The DNA here is from genome assembly GCF_054392235.1 of Sus scrofa. NCBI lineage: Eukaryota > Metazoa > Chordata > Mammalia > Artiodactyla > Suidae > Sus > Sus scrofa. The sequence continues at coordinate 9,346,474 of NC_139383.1, forward strand.
AGTTTTCTTGAGACGTAATTCACGTGCTGTGAAGTTGACACTGAAAATGCACAAGTCAAATACTGTCGGTGTTTTCACGGAGTTGTGCACCCGTCACCACACATTTAGACTACTTTTCATTAGGCCAAAACAAAAGGCTGCACGCCCCAGCGCTTACCTCCCAGCCCCCCATACCCATCCCGCTCTAGGCAGCCACAAATCTACTTTCTATCTCTACAGACTTGCCCGTTCTGGACATTTCATATAAACACATGATGTGCTGCCTTGTGACTGGCTTCTCTCACTGACTGACTGTGTTTGAGGTTTACCCGCATTGCAGCCTGGGGGTGGGGTAGTTGGGTGATGCCTAGAGAAGCCTTCCTCATTCCCAGGTGATTAAAACAATCTGCCACATTCCTATCTTATCCTGTCATTGTTTAATTTTTAGTGTTTGAGCCTTTATTTGACTTAGGATTTTGGTGAATGTCACCACCTGCTTTTGAGTCTTGACTGATGGGAATTCTATATTTATCATTTTCTAAATTCCAGAATACATATCACCACGCTATGCTATCTCTTTAAGAAAGTCTCCCGTTTAAAATGGGGCAAAGCAACTTGTGATGGAGTAGGATGGAGGATGATGTGAGAAAAAGAATGTGTGTGTGTGTGTGTGTGTGTGTGTGTGTGTGTGTGTGTGACTGGGTCACTGCTGTACCGCAGTAGATTGACAGAACACTGTCAACCAACTATGGTGGAAAAAATAAAAATCATTTAAAATTTAAAAAAAAAAGAAATGCAAAGCAGGGAAGGATTTTGCATCGTGTCTTCTATGCTGGGATTCAAACCCATGTCCTACTTCAGCGTGAAGGTGAGGGAGGCACAGCTGCCCTTGACTTTGATTACAGATTGCCCAAGGCTCCGTGAACACTGGCTCAGCTGAAAATGTCAACCTCCGGCTTCTAACAGAGTATTTTGAAGAAACCACCTTTGGAAAAGGTATGAAGGTTAGCAGGCAAGAGGAAATAGCGTCAACATCCTTCATCCTCGCCAGGAAAAATAACCAAGGGCACAGTCAAAAATTTGCTCCTAGGATCACTGATTGACAGGCAGCAAGATCCTTAAAACCTGCTTGAAGCCCCGTATCAGATGTGCCTCCTTAGAAGGTTTAGGGGCTGTGGGGAAGATGAGAGAGGTCCCTTTAAGGAGAAACCATTCTGCCCTCTGCAAATAGCAAGGCAGCATTCTCAACAAATCTCAGCGAATCCAAGATGCAGACCGGATGCGGAACCACGGGTAGAAGCTGATCTCGAGAGGGACAAAGTCCTTTGCTGTGCAGATGTGATGTCTGCTGTGCAGACCAGATACCATGACGAGTTTATATAGTGCAAATGCTAAAATACAATTATTCTCAGGGCAGCTGCAAAGGGAGAGCTGCAGTTCAGGGGCAGATGAAGGCAGTTAAACCATGTCATAGCCACAGACTCTCCTCTGATGTCTTATGACACATTGCTGATGCCACAAATTTGAGGATTAATTATGTTTCACCTACAGGTCAACTGGAGATGATTTTGTGGGATTTTTTTGTTTGTTTTTGTTCAGTTTTCTTTTTAGGGCTGCACATGTGACATACGGAGGTTCCCAGGCTAGGGGTGGAATGGGAGCTGCAGCCACCAGCCTACCCTACAGCCACAGCAACACCAGATCCGAGCCGCATTCACAACTTACTCCGCAGCTTGCAACAATGCTGGATTCTTTTTTTTTTTTTTTTTTTTTTTGCCATTTCTTGGGCCGCTCCTGTGGCATAAGGAGGTTCCCAGGCTGGGGGTCCAATCGGAGCTGTAGCCACCGGTCTACGCCAGAGCCACAGCAACGCAGGATCCGAGCCGCGTCTGCAACCTACACCACAGCTCACGGCAGCACTGGATCGTTAACCCACTGAGCAAGGCCAGGGATCGAATCGGCAACCTCAAGGTTCCTAGTCGGATTCGTTAACCACTGCGCCACGACGGGAACTCCGCAATGCTGGATTCTTAACCCACTGATGGAGGCCAGGGATCAAACCTGAATCCTCATGGATCCCAGTCGAGTTTTTACCCCGCTGAGCCACAACAGGAACTCCGAGGAGATGGCTTTGTACTTAAGGCTTAGAATGAAAGTGACCTGTACCCCCATCCCATGGGTGCTTGGAGCCCTAGAATCCCTTTCAGGCTTTTTGAAGAACTCATGGGGTGAGGGCTGTAATTAGTACACTTCCCCTGGTCACCTCCAGCCCTGAAATCCTGATTTCACACCATCAGTTCAGTTGATGATGACACCTCTCCGCACCCAACTAGTGCCTCACTGCCCTCCTGGCCGTGGTTTTGGCAATTTCATTTTCCAAAATGCCATCGACCAAGGTTGTGTGTGTAGCTGACTTTTGCTGACAGTTTGAGGCCGTGGAGAGGTTTACATCACAGCACCTGAAGCTAAATCTGAAGTCAAATCGGAATTCAATCTAAAACTGAAAACCAATAAAGGCGATTACAGCAAAAAACAAAACAAAACAAAAACAACCCACTGAAACCCGGACACCCCAGGGTTGGGGTTCTGTCGGGCCGCCTCTCCCCCCGTGCGCGCCCTCTCGCCTGCCCTCGGCCCCTCTGGACCTCGCCCTGCTCAGCCCGCTTCTTTCCGCTGTACCCGAGTTTCTCCCGCCCTCACGCAGGCTCTCTTATTTTCACTGCCTCTTCCAGACCAAGAGTTGGAGGCTCAGGTTCCAGCTAGAGGAACCTATGAAGGGAGTTTTGAAAACAGAGGCCATGGTTTTCCTAAGCACCCGCGTGTTATATGACGGGAAATAACGTTTTCTTGGGTATGTGTACAACCCCTGGTGACAGCCACCTTATGATGGTTCTCAATTCTATTTAACTCCTTTGTTGTTATTCTTTGCAGCAGGAATGCACTTTTTGTTCTTATTAGAGTGAATATTTTTAAATGCCATGTAGTCCTACTACTGACACCAGAGGAAGCTGGAAATAATTGTTTTTTTTTCAGCATAAGGGAAAATACCTTTCCACTACACCCCTATGTTATATTAAAGGTATTTTAGTTAAATGGTGAGGGAGGGCCAGGAATAGGCCCTGTTCCCATAACCCAGACCAGAAAACCTCATGAGCCACTGGACACTAAGCAGAATGCTCAGCAGGGGTTGGCTGGGTAGAGCAGGGAATAATGAGCCATCGATTAAATACGACCCTTGTCCACCTAACGAGTCTTAAAAGCAAGACAGAAAGCATCAAACTCTTTCCGAGTAACTTAACTAGTCTAAGATCAAATTCAAGAATATTCACGGGATTACAAAAATATCTAAGAGTCAACAAAGTAGAAGTTATAATGTCTGGCCTCCACGAAATTACCAGGTGTGCAAAGAAGCATAAATATGCTATTCATAATGAGGAGAAAAATAAAAATCAACCCGGAATTGGTGCAGATGTTAGGATCAGCAGACAGGGATGTTAAAACAGTTATAATACCTGTATTCCGTGTGTTCAAAAAATTAAGGAGAGACATGGAATGTTATAAGAAGGCTTCTAGATATGAAAGCTATGCTGTCTGAGATGAAAAATACGCTAGATGGGATTAACAATCAGAGTAAAGGGTTCAGGAAAAAGACTAGTAAACTTTAAGATGGCAGTGGAAACGGTACAAAGGAAAATACACAGAAAAAGAAAGAATTTAAAAATTGACAGACCACCAGGGAGCTGTGCAGCAATTTCAATCAGCTTAGTCTAAAGCCATCAGAGTCCATGATGGGAAGGAGAGAAAGGACAGGATAATTATTTCAAGAAATAATGGTTGAGGAGTTCCTATCATGGCTCAGTGGTTAACCAACACAACTAGTATCCATGAGGACGTGGGTTCGATTCCTGGCCTCATTCAGTGGGTTACGAATCTGGTGTTGCTGTGAGCTGTGGTGTAGGTCGCAGACATGGCTTCAATCCAGCGTTACTATGGCTGTGGTATAGGCCAGCAGCTGCAGCTCTGATTAGACCCCTAGCCTGGGAACATCCATATGCCGCAGGTATGGCCCTAAAAAGACAAAAAAAAAAAAAAAAAAAGGAAGGAAAAAGAAATAATGGTTGAAAACTTTCCAACTTTGTTGAAAACTATCAATCCGTAGATCCCAGAATTTCAGCAGAACTTAAGCACAAACAAAATGAAGAAAACAAGGAGTTCCTGTCATGGCGCAGTGGTTAACGAATCCGACTAGGAACCATGAGATTGCGGGTTCGGTCCCTGCCCTTGCTCAGTGGGTTAACGATCCGGCGTTGCCGTGAGCTGTGGTGTAGGTTGCAGACGCGGCTCAGATCCCGCGTTGCTGTGGCTCTGGCGTAGGCTGGTGGCTGCAGCTCCAATTCAACCCCTAGCCTGGGAACCTCCATATGCTGCAGGAGCGGCCCAAGAAATAGCAAAAAAAGAAAAAAAAAGGAAAAAAAAAAGAAAAAGATTTAAAAAAAAAATGAAGAAAACAAGACACGTTGTAATCAAACTGCTTTCAAAACCTGTAGTAGGAGTTCCTGTCGTAGTGCAGCAGAAACGAACCCAACTAGGAACCATGAGGTTGTGGGTTCGATCCCCGGCCTCTCTCAGTGTGTTAAGGATCTGGTGTTGCTGTGAGCTGTGGTGTAGACACTGCTCGGATCCTGCATGGCTCTGGCGTAGGCCAGTAGCTACAGCTCCTATTCTAACCCCTAGCCTGGGAACCTCCGTACGCCGCAGGTTTGGCCCTAAAAACCCAAAACAAAACAAAAAAACAACCTACCTATAGTAAAGAGGAAATCTTACAAGCAGCCGGAGTGGAAAGACACGCTGTGTACAGAGAAACGAGGGGCAGATAAAAGCAGACGCCTTGTCAGAAGCAACGGGAGTGAGGAGTCGGCGGCGCAGCATCTGAAGCGTTGAAGGAAAATAACCTGTCAACCAGGAATCCCGGACGCAGTGACATAGCTTTCAAAAATGAAGGCAAAACAAAGACTTTTCCAAAGATACAGAAGCCGAAAGAACTCATCGCCAGCAGACCTGCACGGTGTCAAAGGACATCCTCTAGACAGACAGAAAATACCAGAGGGAGAGAGGAACCCACACAAGAATAAAGGCGTGGGTTCTGTGAACAGAAACCATGCGACGGAACACAGGGTGGCTGGTCTCTGCTCCATGCACGTCTGCGACCCCGCGTGGAAAACTCGAGTGGCTGGGGGCCGGGGTCTTCTAGACACTTCTTCACTCCCGTCTTACACCTGCACTGCCATGACAGTGTGTTGGCTCAGCTGCAGCTGTGGGCTGGAGCACCTGCACGTGGATTTTTTGGTTTTTAGGGCTGCACCCCTGGCATATGGAAGTCCCCGGGCTAGGGGCCGAATTGGAGCTGCAGCTACTGGCCTACACCACAGCCACAGCAACACGAGATCGGAGCAGTGTCTGTGGTCTACCCCACAGCTTACGGCAATGCCAGATCCTTAACCCACAGAGCGAGGCCAGGGATCGAACCCACATCCTCATGGATGCTATGTCAGGTTCTTAACCCGTTGAGCCACAGTGGGAACTCCCTGCATGTGGCTTTTCCCGTTCATTCTCGCAGCCTGGTGGCTGGGGTTCCTAGAGGGAACATCGCTGAGAGCAAGCATTCTAAGAGAACAGAGGGGAGGCTGCATAGCCTCTGGTCCAACCTTGGAAGTCACACAGTAAAGTTTCTGACATACTCTATTGGGTGCAATCATCCAAAGCCTACTCAGATTCAAGGCACACAGATCCCACCGCTAATGGGAAGAGTGCCGACAACATGCGAGGCTATGTTCTATTCCTGCCGCCTCCCCCAAACCCAATGTCTTCAAATGACAACTGTTTCACTCAGGATTCTGCTGGGCAGTTTGTGTGGTTGGAGCTGGGCTTGGCAGACATGGGCTGGACTCACCTGTGCACCTCTGCTCTGTTGGCAGGTTGACTGGGGGTGGGCTGGTTTCTGGTGGCCTCGTTAGTGCGATGACCAGGGCTGGTCTCTAGCAGGCTCCCCCAGCTTCAGGGTGCCAAGGCGGCACAAGCGCCAGCCCCAGGGGGAAAGCCCTTTTCAAGGCTCTGCGTGCTCTTTATTGATATCGTCCCATTGGTCAAAGGAAGGCACGTGACCCAGGCCAGAGTCGATGTGGGCGGGTCTGCCGAGGAAGCAGGTGCCGGAAGAAGAACTTGTGGCCATTTTTGCAACCTACCACAATGACCCTCATTTTACAGATAAGAAAATAGTAACAGGTGAAACAACTTGCCCAGCATGGCGCAGCTAGTAAATAAAGGGAGAGGATTTAACTCAGGCCATCTGGCTCCAGAGCCTGTGGTTATGACGGTTATGCTGAACAAGAGGGTGGGTACAGGTGAAACTTGAGGAATGTCAACTCGGGCCATTTAGGAGAGGAGCTGTGGGATGACCTGGAACCCTGAATTTTGGGGAAATGTATCAAAGATGCTCATCTCTTACTGAGTCCACGTGTGTCTGCTTGGGTCACTGGCTGCATAGAATCAACCTGTTTCCAGCATCAGGAAATCTATCGACAGTGGTCAGTGGTACCATTTATAGGTGGAAAAGACTAAAAAAAGACACAAATGAGAATTTTGGTCTTACCACGGAAAAGCAATACCATCAGAGTGATAGAGGAGAACCAATGACCATTTCTGCTTATTACCACGACCACTTTTCCGGCAAACACATATGAAGCATGTCCTGCTGGCAAGGTGCCATGAATGATAAACAGACGGCTCTTGTCTTTACGAAACTTACTGCCGGGTAAGATCAGACGCACAGCAATGATGACGCACCACAATACAGGGTCATTAACTGGACGTTTTGATTATAACAAGCTCTGATCAAATGTGCTTCAACTTCCTTTGCCTCGTGTCACATGATGATCCAGTTGCTACTTAAAAATTCAAGGCAATACTGTTGAGAATTGCTGGGAATGTAATGAGTATGGCACCTACGACCAGCTGAAGATGGTGAGCATACTAAACGCGTCACCCACCGGGCTCTGATCAGCGGGTGGGAACCTGGACCCTGTCCCTGAGGGGGGATGGCCAGCAGTCATTCTCTGACGCAGTTTGAACCCCCTGAAGGTTACAGATGTCCTTGCTATTCACTGGATTGTTTTTTGCTGTTTTTTGCTTTTTAGGGCTGCACCTGCGGAGGTTCCCGGGCTAGGGGTCTAATCAGAGCTACAGCAGCAACGCAGGATCTGAGCCACATCTTCGACCTACACCACAGCTCATGGCAATGCCAGATCCTTAACCCACTGAGTGAGGCCAGGGATCGAACCCACAACCTGAACCACAGGCAGGAACTCCCTGGATTGTTATTAGAAGTCTCTTTTCTCCTTCCACTTTGACTCCTTGGGCTCAGTTTACAGAGGGTACTCAGATGTTTTGTATCAAATATTCATTCAAACCAAAACAGAAAAGCCTACCAGGCTTCCAACAATCTTGGGGAGGCTGGTTTTCTGGTGCCTGAAGGACAGATCCAGCACAGGGGGGGGCACATCCAGAGTCTGAGGAAATTCAGCGACAAGCAATGGAGTTTGCTGCAGAGCAGATTGAAGTTCACGGGGAGAGTTCAGCTCTCCCAGGGATTTTTTTTTTTTTTTCAATGTGATTCTCAACTCCTGTTTTAAGAGAATGTGGCTTCATAAGATTAAGGAAACTTTTAATACTAGGAAAAAAGAATTTTTTATCATTTATGCCCTGTCTACTTTAAAAAGGGTTTTTGAGGTAGCTTAAAATATTGAAGCATGTGTAAAGTAGGGCAGTGAAAGTGGAGATAAGCAGAAGCTCAGAAGCCAGAGGCTAAGGGTGATGTGGATAAATTTAGTGCTCATTCTAGAAGTTACTAATTCAGGATATAAAGGTGGTCAGGACAGATTGTGCAGTTCATGAAGCCTGATCAGAGAAAACCTTCTAGAGAGATGAGTATCTTCCAGGCACTGAATTTTACGTGGATTTTTTTTTTTGGAGGGGGGGTGAATCTTCATCTGCGAGGCACTGGAGAAGAGCCTGCATAGCATCTTTGCAGTGATTTAGTCAAAGGTATAAAAACTTTAAAAAGAACAGACTAAGAAAAGTTGACCAAGCCTTGGTTTTCACTTGCGGGATGACCAGAGCCTGGTCTCACTCCGCTTGTATTCATTCTCCCCTGCCAATCTCACAGGGTCACTCGGTGCAAAAAGAAAGCCTTTGCTAAAATTGCTGCAGGAGAGCAAAAAAAAAAAAAAAAAAAAAAAAAGAGCGGCAGGAAAAGCTGACGGTATTGGTTAAGAGAACAAAGAGAGAAAAGTGAATTTGCAACAAAAGTAATTATAGAGGCTGTGAAGCCCTGCAGGACTTAAAAGCCTTTGGTCTAGAGCACTTACAGGGGTCTCTCTACTCAGGACTCCTGGTTAGGGGGCTCATCGGCTGACAGAGACAACAAAAGAAACGGTTCTACCTTCACTTATGCCAGCCCAGAAAAGGCTAATTCCTGGAGAAATAGGTTTGACCTTTGGATAACTCTGCAAGTAAGAGGAAAAAACCGCTCCTTGGCAGCTTGGGTTAAAGGAAGAAGACGTCACTTTGCCTCTTGAGCTCGAGCCTCAGCTCAGATCGGGGTTATCACGGATTTCCGCCAGCGCCCCGCTCCCCGCAGGGGAGCCTTTGCAGCTGCGTGCTGGCAGGTGCAGCTTCCTGGGAGAGAAGCTGCAAAGCTCAGCGCCCAGAGTCACGGACGTCGTCGGGAGAGCTGGTCTGTCCTCCCGGAGAACTTGGAGAGGCTCCGGTGAACGGCGCAGGGACCCCCTTCAACCCTGCAGTGAGTCGCCCCGGATTTCTGCCGCCACCGCCGGTCTTTGCCATCCTAGGACTCAGCAATTCAGTCCACACAGGTGTTTCGAGTGTCGCTCTGTGGCCAGGCATCGTGCCAGGGCCTCGCCCCACCAACAGCAGGAAGAGACCCATCCCCGCACACGTGACCGCACCAAGCGGCCGAGAGAGGCGCGGGAAGGCAAGAACCGGGTCTAGCCGGTTCCAGAACAAAGGACCTGAGCGGGCCGGGGTCGAGGCGGAGGCTGGGGGGTGACGGGCAGATGGACCTGGGGGTGAGGTGCTGAGCAGGGGGGTCTCGCAGGTAAATCCAGGGAGGTGGGGGGAGGGCATCCCGGCAGAGGGTTTGCAAAGCCCGGGGAGGAGGGACAGGGACCCCACCGGGCCCTGAGGCTTCGCCCAGGAGCAGCGGGACAGGCTGAGGTGCTGGGAGCAGCGGTGGGAATGAACAGATCTGGGGTCGAAAAGGTCTCGTTGGCCAAAGTTTGGAGAACAAATTAGAGAAGAGCCCACATCAGCTCTTGTGTTCCTGTGAACAACTGCTTTTACTTCCTCAGGCCGAGCTGATTTCTGCGGAGGCAGCTCTGGCTTCTATCAGTTGAGTGATGCTGCGTTGGGGTTTGCCTGGAGCAGCCCCGTTTAGATCTTTGGTCCTGGTGTGGGGATTCACAGAAGGGGCTGAGTGAGGGCGTGGAGTGTATGTTCACGCCCGCTGACGTGTTTTTCGTTACTGTTCCCGAACGCCACCCAGCCTGCCTTGCCTTGTGCAGGGCCATCTCTGGCTCTGCTTCTGAGAGTGGCCAGAGGGCAGCTCAGGGCTGGCTGGTGACCTGGCTCCATGGTGTCTTACAATCCATGGGTCTTCTTCTGCTCCCCAGAGGGTCTGTGCCATCCACAGCCTGGCTTCTCTCCTGGTGACGACACTGCCTCAGTGGTCCCAGAGTCCCGTCCCCACGACGCATCATCCAGAGAGACAGCCCCTTCCAGAGAATCTCTGCTTGTCTCAAACTGCCCTGATGCCATGACTGTCTGAATGTCGCTCTTGGCGCTGAAACACACAACTGTGGGGCGTGAGACAGAAGCAGCCCATTCTCTGCCTTGGTCTGTTCAGGGCCCTCCTGATTGGGGGTCCACCCTCCAAAGTGCATGGGTGGGTGAGGGAGATGAAGCTTTTGAGTGAAAATCTGCATTCCCTTCGGGAAGCAAAAGGGAGGCTGGCTTCCAGATGCAAGCAGGAAGGTGTCTACACGGACGGGAGGACTCTCCGTGGAGTGTGGGGGAGCCGGTTTGGAGGTTCTAACATTACCCTGGACAGAAGGCCGGTCCCTCTCTTTCCGGGAAGGTTGTCCTCTTGGACTGGAGGCTCAGCTACACGAGGCAAGCACAGGGAACAGCGGGGGCAGAAGGGGACATCAGCCGACCCAACTGCGGCGACCAACATGGTGACAGAGGTGGTGGCCCAATGGCCCCCCCAAAAAAAAAAAAAAAAAATCCACTGAAGCATTTTGGAAGGGGAGAGCTCTTTGTCTTTAAAGGACAACAAAACTCCTCATGACTATCTCATTAGAAAACCTTTGTGACCAGACACACTCAAGAATATGCAAGAAGGTCCAAGAACCTTCTAGAAGCCTTAGGTACCAGGTTCATTTCGGAAGCTGAAATTCACTTCTGCTTTTTTCTTTCTATTATTTGGGCATCACTGAGCTCCCAACATGCCGTACACTTTATCCCTAATAGACTCCACCCTCGCAGTGTTAACTTCAATGAATTCTCTTCTAGGCCGAGTTACCGTCTCTCAGTCCCAGGAGACACTGGGACTGGGTCAGGAAAAGACAAACCTGAATCAGCATCTAAATGTGTTCACTTCTGACTTGGAATCCTTGGCTTAATTCCAAAAGAAAATGTAAGTGCTTCAGGATTGACGATTCGTTTGTATATTCTGACTTCTGGCTCCTGCCCATGAACACAATAGTGTACCTTGTATTTTTAGGAAAGAATCAGACAGTTATACCCCGGGCTTGGAAAAAGGGGAAGGCGATGCTTTTTTCTTGATCCTGGAGCCACTTCTGGAAATCTTAGCATCTTCTGTGCCCACCTGAAATGAAGGGCAGAGGAGAGGTCAACAGGGCGGGGCGATCGCTGCTCTCCTGCCAAAAGGTAGATGTTTTCTTGGGTCAAAGGAGCCCAGCCTGAGCCCTGAGCCCTTTTGCTGTAGCCCCAGGAGCAGGAAGCTGCGGGATGTGCCCTGGGGACAAGGCCTGGGGGCAGGGTCTGAGTGGGCCAAGCCAGAGGAGCTGGGGGCCAGGAGGCCCTGCAGGACTTCAGAGGAAGCAGTGCCACCCAGCGGCCCGGGGGAGTTAGGCACCTCTGCCGCCTTCCCCTTCACAGCACTTTGCTGGGAGAGAAGCAGGTGGGGGCAGGCGGGAGGGAGGGTGAGAGCCCGCATTGCCTGTCCTTGCCGAAGCTCTGGGGCCAGGGTCTCATCGTTGCTGGTAAAAAGGAGGTACAGATGTGAAATGGAAGTGGATCTACACAGGCTGAACAAGAGTTACAGTGGCTGTTTTTTTGTTTTGTTTTTTTTGGCTGTAGCTGGAAGTTCCCAGGCTAGGGACTGAATCTGAGATGCAGCTGCAACCTATGCCATAGCTGTGGCAATGCCGGATCTCCAAGAGATATGTTTTGTTTTGTTTTATTTTTTCCTTTTTAGGGCCTCACCTGTGGTACATGGATGTTCCCAGGCTAGGTGTCGAATTGGAGCTGCAGCTGCCGGCCTACACCACAGCCACAGCAATGCTGGATCCTTAACCCACTGATTGAGGCCAGGGGTTCAACCTGCATCCTCATGGATACCAGTGGGGTTTGTAACTCATTGAGCCACAACGGGAACTCTAAGAGTTGTGTTTTTTTTTTTTTTTTTTTTTTTTAATAGCCATATGTCATCAGAGAAATAGGGAATCAGAAGAGGATCATTAAAGGACTAAAAATGCATGAGAAAAATAGAGCACTTTCATATTTGTTTAGTGTTCAATACTAAGTGAAGCTTGTTCAATGGGACAGTTAGCGACACACGCCTGGTGAGTGATGAGGATTTGAGTTCAAAGAGGCCCATGACAAACTCAAGAGGCATATCTATGGCTCAGGCATATGGCTCCAACCTTAAGCAGACCGGCTCAGCCTCAGTTAGGTGCATGTGGCCTGCTGTTCCAACAAAACACGTATGGAGCAGCTACTGTGCTCAGGGCTTTGTGTCGAGGGTTAGAGAGGCATTGGGGGGGGGGGTCATTGCAAACCTGCTGCCTTCTGGATGTTCCAGTCTAGGGAGTGGAGGGCAGTAAACAGAATGACAGGGGGATGGAGCAACTACCAGGTCTTCCAGGGGGACGCGGGAGGCGTGGAGGGGGAGAGAAGGGGTTTCTCCCTCCCCAGGCTGGTGGGGAGAAAAGGGCAGGGTGTGCACTGGACTTGACAAAGGCCTGGCCTGCACAACACCAACTGCTTTTGCCAAATGAGCAGGAATAAGACAGAGCACCTCCTCTGGCCCCTTTCAATCCTAGCAGATCTCTTCTTGTGAACTCAAGAAAGTGTGGGCTCGTGGCTGGACCACCCCTAAAGCCCTCCTGTATTATGAACCCAATTCCACAGCTGTGATTACTGTTCACTCAGTAATACGCAGAGACGGGCCATGGGAGTGCTGGGCAAGAGTCACAAAGTCACAAAGACACTGAATTGGCTCTGTGTTGGTGTTGTTTCCCCTCCTTCCGAAAAGAGGGAGTAATGGAAGCGTGGCACACATCCCTTACTGGCAAAACGAGACAAAGTCCTAAAATGGGCTGCAGCATGCCACCAATTTCACATGCAAAGCTGCTCCTTCTAAATGCTGAAAAGCTATAAATCAAGAAGCCTAATGGATTTCATCCTGTCTATTCGGTATCTTCTAGGGCATTGAATTTAGAATGTAATGCATGGGGGTGGGGGACCCCTCCGGCAAAGCGCACAAGCCTGAACATTTTTGAAGCACAAGCTCTCCTTCCTCCGTGTTGTAAGGACCTCTGGTCTGCTGGCTGGCCTCTCCATCACGGACGTGGAGCTCACCTCCGAGGGACGCGGCCTGGCACTCCAGCGACAGGACCTCAGGCAGTAACATCAAGTCTTCAAGCCAGAGTTTTCTCAACTGTCTGATGGATGGACCTACAAAGGGCAACTATGATTACAGATGGGAAAAGGCTGCAAAGGACTTAAGATGGCTCTTGCCTGAAAACACAGCAGTCGTCTTGATGGTGGTTTTTCAGCGGCCACCCCCTGCTCCCTTACCCTCGGCTTCCTCCCCTCTGGCTGAGAGGTCAGCCAGCGCTGCCTCATCCTTACCTTACCTCTTCTCCTTTCTCTGAGTGCGGCGAAAACACCAAGGAATGTCCCTGCTTCATTAAATAGCAAAACACATGAGACTTCCTGTCTCTGGAGGAGATGTTCCCACTGGGCGGGGACCCACCCAGCTCTGGTTTCAGCTAAGCTCTGGACGGGGGGGGGGGTGGGAGGGGGGGAGGGGGGGGGTTCCCAGGACTCCAGTCTCCTTTTTCTGGCACGGCTGCCCCTGCCCTCCGCCAGGCGGCAGGGCTCTTTGCCAGGCTGAAACAGCGGGGGTCCACCCTTGCTGCCCGCGCCCAGGTTCTCCCTGCAGGGCCTGAGCCAGGTCAGCCGGGATCCAGGACCTGCCAGTTTGGTCATGAGGGTTGTCAGACTCACTGTTTGGGAAACTTGGCTCTGGAAAACAAAGCTGTGTTGCAAGATTTCTTCATTCCTTGGTTGCACACCATCAACTAACTCATAAATTTAATGTAATTGGAGTTTTTCTCACAGATGAGTCACATGGCAAGAACACAAAAGAGTTAATCAAAACCAGCAGGATGCTTATTTTTTCAGACTTTATCTTCTTCTTCTTTTTTTTTTCTGTTTATGGGTCATTTAATCCCATAATCTTGACAAAAGAGAATAACAAAACCAGATACAGATAGAGGGTTGTTTTGTTTTTTTGGTTTTGTTTTGTTTTGTTTTTAATGGCAATTGTACCAAGGGGCTTAGAAGGAAGCTTAATTCAGGGAAGCATTCTTTTATTTTTTTTGTCTTTTTAGGGCCGCACCTGTGGCATATGGAGGTTCCCAGGCTAGGGGTCCAATTGGAGCTACAGCCGCCAGCCTACACCACAGCCACAGCAACGTAGGATCTGAGCCGTGTCTGTGACCTACACCGCAGCTCACGGCAACGCCGGATCTTTAACCTGCTGAGCAAGGCCAGGGATCGAACCTGCAATCTCATGGTTCCTCATCGGATTTGTTAACACTGAGCCATGACGGGATCTCCCAGAGAAGCATTCTTGACTCAGACATTGGGCAGAAGAAAACATAAACATTTCTTCTGCCACAGTTCGGGCGGGCTCTTGGGACTAGGCCCATTCTCAAAAGGCTTGTTTGTTTCAGTGGAAGCCTCCCTCCAGCTGGGATGCAAGCACCTGTTCCCTTTACCTCCGAATGCACAGTGGAGAACCATGGAGGAGTGGCAGGTTTGACCAGACATTTCAAGTTCATGACGTATGCGTTATTCCTATGCTTTGCTCATGCCAGACACTGGGGATGGCACACCTCTCTCTTTCTGGTGCAGCCTCAGAATCCTTCTCAACCCAATACTCAGGATAGTCACCAAGAATCCTTCAGTGTAGACATCAGCGATGAATTTTAGTCACCCTCCTGAAGGTCAGGCCATCGTATGAGCCTGGGTTGATGAGATGCTATCGGCTACCCCGGGAGAGAGAATGACCGGTTCTCTCCTAAAACCTAAATCATCCGCTGCTCCTCACACGGCAGTGGACCCAAAAACCATTTTAGAGAAAGGAGTTCACAAAGTCATGCATTCTCGATTAGTTAGGCCACCATCGTTCCGAAGACAATACAGGTCAGAGCAAAACCCATTCAGGTAGGAAGCAGGCATCTGCTGTCATTGGGGATGATGGTTGTTTCGGGCTCTACTGGGGGACACCTCTGTCCTCCGGCACCGTTTTTAGACTGAGGGTGATCTGGTGGAGCCCTGGGCAGCAGAACTTCTCTTGCAGGCCTGAGCTTTCACTAGCTGTCGGAGGGTGAAGGGAGGGGTGAGTGGGCGGACCTGGGGATGAGAGACGGGGGGGAGCAGGCTCAGCAGGTATTCAGTGCAGCAGCTAAGGGTGATGAGAATGGGCCTAGTCCCAAGAGCCCGCCCGACCAGCCCCCGGCCCTGACACGGCCCTGACACTGCACTTCCCGCCGTGGGAGCAGATGGCCCAGACCTGACTGCGCTTCTCTTAGGGGCAGACCACCCCTGCGGGAGGGTCTCTTCTGGCCACCACAAGCGCCTGCTCAGTAACAGGCTCTGACGTCAGGGGATCTAGGATTCCCCCTGGCTTCCCATTCAGCAGGGACCTGGGTTTCGCTGTACTTCCAGGAGCCTATTTCCTAAGATTAACATGATAATTCACTGAAAAGAAGGCAGAGAAAATGCCTATCATGATGAGTCAACACAAAGGATATGAGACTGTCTTCCAGGGATAATCTGATCCTGAGGAGCTGGCAGGTGGTGCTTTTATTGGTCAAGGGATTCTTTGGTTCAAATGTTCTGGGTCTTTCCAGCTATGGTCCAGGGGTCCCTCAGCTCATATTCCCCGACTGTAGGGCATCACTGGGGTAAGTCCATGGGATTTCATGGCTTATTTTCAGCACAGCATAAAGCTTGTGGGAAGTCACCCACTTAGCTGCAATGACACCACACATGCTAACACACATGTACCTTTGCTTTTGGCTAGAATTAAACTCACCAGGTAAATACCGCTTAACTCTGGATGACCAGAAGCTGAGATCAATAGATATGCACGTCCTTGATGCATGAGAAAATGGGACCATAAAATAATTATTATCTCATCACGGACCCCAGAGGACCCATGGCGAGAAAATGAGGGAAAGGCAACAGAAAGGGTGAAAAGGTGAGGAGCTCGTGCTGAAATTGCTGCAGTGGTTTTGGGTATTTTTCCCCCAGAAATTTTAGAGCAATATTGTGTTGCTGCTATAGTACACTATCGAGGGTGTGCTTACGCTTTAATCATTATATATGGCTTTAATATACACTAGTCTGTTGCTACACTGTTCGGATTCACCGAAACTCTAGGCACATAAAGAGTTTATATAAACCCTGAACACGGCCCTCGCACCGGCCGTGTGCACTCACACTGGACTCAAGGGCCTGGGCTGACTCCGCCCTCCACACAGGGTGCCGAATGCCTTCAACGAAGCCAAGCCGACAGGATGCTCCACTGCCTTTTATGTGGAGGGCAGGGTGGAGTCCTCCTGCGGGAGCCTTGCTTAACTAGATTTGGCACATTTGACAGCCTCGGGAAGGGCTCTGTCCCAGGTGCCTGAACTGTATTGTCACCAATACAAAAGCAGCAGTCTGATGTAAATGTGACCCAGAACAAACAGACCACGGACTCTTCCAGCAGGGTCACAGAACACAGGAAATGCGGAGTCCTGGATAACCAGGTCTTCCCACTGCTTTAGTACCTGGGGCCTGGCCGGCCCTGAGTCACTGCCCCTCCCAGGGCTGATGGATTCCTAGAGTAATGAGCAACTTGCCCAGAGGGGCCTTCATATGCAAACCAATCGATCCAGAGGCCCCATCCCCAACCACCTCCTCTATAGGGCTGCCATACTCTGAGCCACTAGCCACCTGCCTTAATCAGCCCATGCCGGGGTACATGGGCACAGACCCTACACCCCAGAGCCCAATGAAATTATTCAACGCTCCAATCCTAAGTCTGCCCACCCCCCCAAAACACAATAAAGCCTCTTGCCTCAATTCTCCTCCCCACCCCCATTCTCTAGCTGACCCTGGTGCTACCCTGGTTGGCCCTTCTTGGTGGCCCTTGCATCCTGCTTGCAGGAAACTATGAGTAAACACTTCTTCCCTTATGACAGTCATTGCACACTTGTGTCTTACATACCTGATGAGAACAAATCCTGGGGTCCCCTTAAAATGAGCCCCCAGGAGACAAAGATCAGTTCAGACACACACACCTGTTCTCTGCCAGATACTAAGGGTAACATACACCCTCTGCCTGCAAGGTCAAGGCAGGAGCAGGAGTACCTGGGGAGAGTGTGCTGCTCAGAGCCCACCTCTGACACGGCTCCTGTTCCCAGACTTAGAGACAAGGTGCATTCAGAAGCCCTCAACAGAAGCTGTAGCTGAGGGTGGAGGTAAATTTCAAGACTTGCCTTTTTGGCTGCACCTAGACTCAGATGAGGGCTTTTAAGACAAACAAGGATGTATTTTTCATCCTTGCGTTTTCCCTCATACATGTGTACATCCATTCATTGCAATCCTTGTTGAGTATCTATAGCTCGGGCATTTCACTATGTACAGGGGGTTCAAAAACAAATAAGAGATTCACGGGCTAGTTATTTACAAGGCCACTACACAAACAAAGGAAAACCAAACTACCTAAGAATAGAAACTCGAACTAGAGGAATGTGCCAGTGGAAGGGTTGAAGAAGGGATTGCGGGAATGAGAGGGAATGGGTAGGGAGGGCTGCAAATGGTACGAAGGTATTGGCTGAGTCTTGAGGGATGAATAGGAGTTTGTCAGGCACATCAAGAGACGTCCAGGGGAAGGGAATGGAGACCTGAGAAGGCATTGTCCCCTCAAGGATGCATAGCTGGAGCAGAGTTGTTTGGAATGCAAGACGTGGATGAGGCTGGAGAAGCAGGACTTTTATGCTGTCTCAGTTCCTAAGACAGTTTGCTACATAACAAAAATGTCCCCAAACTTAGCGGCATAGAATGATTCATTATATCTCATAATTTGGTGGATTGGCTGGGCTCATAGGGCAGGTTCTGCTCCAGGGGGCGGTGACTGCCTTCAGCTGGGACCTCAGTTGGAACTGAAACATCTCAGGTGGCCTCACTCATGTGTTGGCTGTGGCTCACTGGGCCTCTCTCTCCCTCAGGAATCAGCTTCCCACAGGGTGGCTCAGAGCTCCAAGAGGACAAAAGCAAAGCTGCCAGTCCTCCAGAGGTTGGGGTCTGGAACCCAGACAGTGCCCCTTCTGCTGCACTGTGTTGGTTAAAGCAAGTCGCAGGTCAGCTCAGGTTCGGAGGGTGGGGCGGGAGGGAGACCATGTCTCTTGTTGGAGGAGCTGCTCACGTCAACAGAGTGACGTTCATAGACAGTCCCCTACGAAGGAACGTCACCCTAAGGAGTCTGGAACTCACCCTGCAAGTGACACTGGGAGCCAGTGAAGGGTTTTCGAAAGGGAGGAACAGGTCAGACTTGTATTCTAGGAGAATCACTCTGGCTGTGGTTTGAAGATTAGATGGGAGAGAATAAGATTTAGGTGAGAAAGGACCATTAGGATGTTGCCACCTACAGTTTAGGTAACAGGTGAAGTTTTGGGTTCAAATGTGTCCCTCAAAAGAGAGATGAAAGCCCTAATACCTGGCTCCTGTAAACGGGACCTTATTTGGAAACAGGGTCTTTGCAGAGAGTTAGAATGTGGCCTTTAGGAAGGGCCCTAACCCCCCCTGACTGAGGTCCTTGTAAGATGAAGAAGATGCCATGTGAGGACACAGGCACAAGGGGGCACCGTGTGACCACAGAGGCAGAGACCAGCGTGTGCAGCTGCAAGCCACGGAACAGCGAGGACGGGGGGCCACCCCGGAAGCCAGGAGAGCCAAGGAGGGGCTCTGCAGCATCCAGGAGGGAGCAGGTGCCGACACCTGCACTTTGGACGTCCAGTCTCAGAACCGGGACTGTAAGTCTCTGTGGGCTTAAGCCTCTTGGTTTGCGGCGTTCCGTCAGAGCCACCCTAGGACAAGGACAGGGGGACGATGGGCTGATGGCGGAGTGGGGGGAGGGGGGTGGAGAAGGGAATTCAGACAGCAGCGTTATTTCTGAGGCTGAAAGAACTCAGTGGCTCTCCAGATGTGGGGGTCAGGGAGGCCATGATGCCAGATCTGGGGCTTGGCAACTGCTCTGTAGGCGCCTGTGCTCTGTTCAGCCACAGAGTCAGTCTTCGCTATAGCCCCAGCCACACCGGCTAAGCGGCGGCATCGCTGACGCTGTCTTCTCACTGGTCAGGCAGCTGAACACAGGGACTGCAGGGGCCGTTTTGTCTGCCCCACGGCCAGAGCATCTGGATTTTCCTTGCTGAACCACCCTGAGAGATGGAACGCGAGAGAGAGGTTGGGAAATCAAGTCCTTATGAAGGAAACAGGGCCCTCAGATCAGGCTGGTCTGGTCTAGATTATCCCTGTGAAGCAGTAAATCCTCTTATTTTGCTTAAGTGACTTTGCCTTGGGTTTCTGTCACTTGCAACCAGTGAGTCTAACATACATCCTGGCTGACGTGCTTGTCTTGCTGGCTAACTGGGCTCCTGTCTAGAGAGAGGAACCGCACCTCCGGGGACCACAGGGTACCGCTCTTTCAGGTTCACTCCCATCCCTCTCGGCTTCTGCAGAGCCTCGAGAGGAAGGGGTTCAACCAGAGGAATTTGCTAGAATCACAGTTTACCCCCTGAAGGCCTAGTTTGTTTGTTACTTTTCTTCTTCTTCTCCTTCTCTTTTTAAATAGCCGAACCCTGGGCATGGAAGGTCCCAGGCCAGGGATTGAATTGGAGCTGCAGCTGCAACCTGCGGCAATGCCAGATCCTTTTAACCCACTGCCCCGGGCCAGGGATCAAACCCGCATCTCCACAGCACCCGAGCTGCTACCGTCAGAACCTTAACCCGCTGCACCACAGGCCTGGTTTCTTCCTCGCAATATTCCCATCACTCTACACAACCATTCTATCTTCTTTTGACATTAGAGACACTGAATTGGAAACTGAGGCACACAGAATGAACACGCCCTCGTACTTGTGGGTGGTGGAGGGTGAAGGGCTGGAACCCCAGGCTTGAGCCCCACTCTGAGCTCGAGCTTTCACTCGGTCGTGGCCGCTGAGAGGCGGGGATTTTCGGGACATGCCGGGGGAGGCACAGCACCGCAGGAAGTCCGACTCTCTCTGGAGGGATTTAGGAAAATCCAGTCGTTTGGAGAAGAGAATGTATTTTGGTAACTACAAAGGTTTTGGAAAAACTGTTCCAGGGACGCGTGGGCTGCAAAGGTGCAGGAAGGCCCTCGTGTCCTTGCAGGCTCTGCAGGTCACCGCGGCTCAGCTCCGTCGCTTCTTCCCTTTGCAGCAGTAGAATCGTTATATTTTTCAAACACAATTCCTCTTACGGTGCCCTGAAGTCCTTCTAGATCAGGCAGCTGGATATGCACAAGCCTAAAATGGGCTTTTACTCTGCAAAGGAAACCAAGCAGGGCGCCTAAGCCAGCCTTAGCCCTTGGCATCCTGAGCTGGCCTTCCTGGCGGCCAGCTCATACTGTGAATCCTCCCAGCTGCCTGGCGACACAGATGCACTTCAACACCCCTCTTCAGACAGAGCTAGGCACTGACCGGTGGCCTCTAATCCTTGGGAAATGGAGCCTGTTAGTGCTGCCTGTGGCCAAACTCAGGACCGAGGCCACCTGCTGGGACATTTGCACCTGCTGTGACTTTGGGACGTGACCTCTGCTGGCTCCAGGATTTACCCACTATGTATAGATTGGCTTTGAGCATTAATGTCGCATTATTACTTTCTTAATGTCACATTATTACTTTCTTGAAGATGTGGCCAGTGTCTGCCTTTTGTTGTTGTTGTTTAACTACTAGATTTTAATTTTTAGAGCAGTTTTCTCTTTTCTTGGCTGTGCTTACAGCAGGCATTCCAGGCCGGGGATCAAGCCGGTGCCACAGCAGTGACAATGCTGAATCCCCAACCTTTTGGCCACCAGGGGAGTCCCAGAGCAGTCTTCAGTTCAGAGCAAAACTGAGCAGGGATCCCATGGTCTCGGCCTCCCCCAGCCGCCCCACAACCGACATCGAGTACCACGTGGTACATTTGTTATAACAGGTGAACCTCCACATCGTTAACTTCCAGAGTTCGTTATCTCAGGGTTCACTCGTTGTGTTATACATTCTGTGGGTTTGGACAAATGTATAATGCTATGTAGTCATCATTATAAAATTGTGCAGAATAGTTTCTCTGCCCTAAAAATCCTCTCTGTGCTCTATTTATCCTTCCTTCCCACAAACCCTTGGCAGCCACTGATCCGTTTGTTGTCTCCATAGTTTTGCCTTTTCCAGAATGTCATATAATTGAAATCATGCAGTACTCAGCATTTTCAGATCATCGTCTTTCACTTAGTAATGTGCATTTAAGTTTTCTCTGTCTTTTCATAGCTTGAGAGCTCATTTCTTTTTAGTGCCAAATAGTATTGTGGCCGTTGTGAATAAAGCTGCTGTAAACATCCGTGTGCAGGGTTTCTTGTGAACATAAGTTTTTCTTTTCTTTCTTTCTGCTTTTTAGGGCTGCACCTGTGGCGTATGGAGGTTCCCAGGCTAGGGGTCCAATCAGAGCTACAGCCTCTGGCCTACACCACAGACACAGCAATTTGGGATCCAAGCTGCGTCTGTGACCTAGATCCTTAACCCACTGAGCAAGGCCAGAGATCAAATCTGCAACCTCATGGTTCCTAGTCGGATTCATTTCTGCTGTGCCACAACAGGAACTCTGAACATGAGTTTTTTGGTTAGGAGTTTCCGATGCGGCACAATGGGATCAGCAGCATCTCTGCAGCGCTGGGACGAAGGTTCAGTCCCCAACCCGGCACAGTGGACTAAGGATCTGGCATTGCCACAGCTGTGGCGTAGGTTGCAATTGTGGCTCAGATTGCAACTGTGGCTCAGATCTAATCCCTGGCCTGGGAACTCCATATGCTGTGGGGTGGCCAAAAAAGGGAAAAAAATGCAAAAATCAAAATAAATTTACAAAAAAAAAAAATTTTTTTTGGGAGTTCCCGTTGTGGTGCAGTGGTTAACGAATCTGACTAGGAACCATGAGGTTGCGGGTTCGGTCCCTGCCCTTGCTCAGTGGGTTAAGGAGCCGGCGTTGCCGTGAGCTGTGGTGTAGGTTGCAGACGCGGCTCGGATTCCGCGTTGCTGTGGCTCTGGCGTAGGCTGGTGGCTACGGCTCCGATTAGACCCCTAGCCTGGGAATCTCCATATGCCGTGGGAGCAGCCTAAGAAATAGCAAAAAGACAAAAAAAAAAAAAAAAGTTTTTTGGTCAATTCAGGTAAATGCCAAGGTAAGACTAGGTTAAGAGTATCTCTGTCTTCCAAAGTGGCTGTAGCATCCTCCCCAGCCGTGACGGGGAGGGCCTGTTGCTCCACGCCCTCTCCGGCTTCTGCTGTTGTCAGCAGTTTGGATACTGGCTGTTCTAGCAGGTGCGTAGTGGCCAGCCTTTCTTCTTAATTACATTTTGGGCAACATTTCAAGTTTTGGCTTTTGTTGCTGCAGTTTGACCATCTTCAATAAGAGCGTAAGAGAAGCAACTCCAACACTCATTTTTCTACTCAAATACGTTTTTGGGCACTGAGGATTCTCAGATCAAAGATGCTCTCCGCATCCTTAAGGAGCTCACAGCCCAGGGGGCGGAATGCCCAGAACAGGGTGACAACTAGCACCTAAGGGGGCTGTGGCAGGAGGGGGCTGTGCCCTTGGCAGGAAGCCTCGAAGGGGCTGTAATCTGAGAGCCGAGGAGGGCACAGGGCAGCCTGGCGAGGAGCCGGCCCAGGAGCCGCTGAGGGGGGCTCGAGGCTTCTACTTCAGGACTGTTGCAGTTTGGGGCTTGAGGATGAGGAGGCAGGGAATCATTAGGGAAGGGACCAGGCTGGGTTTGCTTTTCTGGAGCAAGCAGGCAGGGGCTGCAGGTGCAGGGGGAAGAAGCTGCAGATCCACGGGCCCAGGGGTCCTTGTCCAAATGCTTAGGGAGCACTGGTCCCCACCAGGGCTCTGGTCTACCAGCAGATTGTCCAAATCTGGCTTTAGGGACAGTTTTGACCTCTTCTCTTTACTCCTCAGAACTGGGACCAGAGCTGCTGAGAAGCCAAGGCTGGGCTCAGGTCACTGATTCTCCTCTCCTTGACTCACGCTCCAGGGGAGGGTCAACGAGTCATGAAATAGCCATAAACAGACAGCAGAAGGGGCCCACACATACTGTCACTGCATTTGCGTCCCTGACAGATGGTGCCTCTTACCGGCCCCCACCCCACCCCTTGTAACTGCAGAGTCTGCTCAGCTTCCTCGGACGTGTCCCTGCAAAGTTCCCGGTTGGGAGGTGGTGATGATGGGGCGCTTCATCCTGCTTTAGAATCTGCTTCTCTTTTTTTTCGGCTGTGCCCATGGCATGTGGAAGTTCCTGGACCAGGGATCGAACCCACACCTCAGCAGCGACAATGCCAGATCCTTAACTACTAGGCCACCAGAGCACTCCATCCTGCTTTAGAATGGGAGACGGCCGTTTCTTTCTATCCCCCACTGCCTCTTTGCTTTTTAAATTCAAACTAGCAGCATTTATACACCATTAAGCCCAGCAGTTATGATGACTGTGCTGAAAATCCATAAATGAGAAAAATATAAATGCAGGATATTGGTATTTCTCAGACTCGCCTGAGGTCAGTAGGGAAATTACCACTGATGGGCCTTCTGAGGCTGGAGCCAAGGGCAGCAGAACCACACAGCAAGTGCAGCTTCTGATGGGCACTGGGCGCCTACTGCGTGCCAGGCACTGCTTCAGGCATAGGGGATACAGCAGCAGGCAAGGCAGAGGCCCTGCTTTTATGGACTTGATGTTCTACTGGGGGAAACAAAATATAAACAACTTTGACATCATATAACACAATTCTGGGAAAAATTTAAATAGCAAGGAAAGAGGCTGGAGGTGCATGGAGGGTGGGTGTTTTAGAGACAGTGACCTGAGCTGAGGGGCTGGGGTCCTGAGCCCAGAGAGGAGGAGGAGTGTAAGGAGGGGGCTGGGGAGGGGGGGCTGGGGGGAGGGCAGGGAGCCGATTTCCTCCTTGGGTTGCCCTGAAGACCACGGAGGCAGAAACTCCACACACGTGGCTGGGAAACAAGCTCCTCTCTGTGGCAGGTACAAGCGCCACAGTCATAAACCCCGGGGGTGAAAGAGCCAACTTCCAGCTGGGAGCCCCCACGCTATAAAATTAAAAGCACCTGTGCCTCCTCTAGACCTGCCTGGTATCAGTCGCAGTGTCTCTTGGGGTACAAGCCTCTGGTCCCGGATCAAGTCTCTGCAGTGAAGTGGCAACCCCACCCCAGGCATCTTTGGCGTCTCCATCAGCAGCAGTGAGGCTGTGACTCCTGGTGCCCAGCAGCGCCCACTCTCAGCCACCCAGCCGCCCAGGGAGGGCCACCGCCACCGCAGCGTGAGGGTCACACCATAAGCATTCCAGACCTGAGTGTCCGCTCAGAAACATCTGTGATGTGGCAGTAAAGCGCCGTCTTCTCACAAAACCCAGGCTGTCAGGAGTTTCCGTAACACATGGAAGCTGAGGTCTGGAGGGCATGTTTCCTCGCCTGTGCACAGGTGCTCCACCTGGCTGAGGGCACAGGACACAGCCAGCTGCCCCTGTCTGTGATGCCTCGGAGTGAGGCGGGGCTCCCTCTGCTTTTGCGGACCTACTGCCGCTGCCGAGGGCTGCCTGCAGGCTGTCTCCTTAGACCTGACCCAGCAAGCCAGGTCCTGGTCCCCTCCGCCCTAAATTTCCCCAAAAAGCCATGGCCAGGGCAGGCTTCCCTGGCTGAGACCCCTCCAAAGGTTGCCCTCCATTGCTCCAAAGTCTCTTTGCTCCAGTCTAGAGAGAATTCTAAACTCTTCTCACTGTGGTGGAAAAAACCAGCCAGTTGGTAGCCTTCCAAACCTTTGTTTACACCCAGACTCAATGGGTCTTTTTCTTCAAGTTATTGTCTCTGCCTGGCCTTAAACAGTCCGTGTAGACCCTCTAGGGAGAGCCCTGACTCTCTCTCCGGGCTGTGCCAGGACCGCCCAGAGGGCCACAGACCCAGCCAGTGGAGGACAGTGACACAACAAAGAACCAAGAGAAACAGACCTTGTTTTCCGCCCGGAGGTCACCTTCGATCTCGCCGAGAATTCTTCCAGGAAGAACGGGGCACAAGGATGTGACTCGTGAGTACTGCTCACCCGGCACCTTTAACGGCCCAGCTCGTGATGACAGCGTCTCAGCAACGTGGCCCCGAGTGTGGCTGAGCCGTCAGTTTACAGCTGAGCAAGCTGCCTTGTTTCTGAGCGATGAAAAGACAGGTGTGGTTCTCAAAAAGTGGCATCACGGGAACCGAGGTGTGGCCCTTGGGCTCCAAGGCAGTGGGGCTGCTTCCCTCTGCCCAAGCTCGGGGTCCGCCTGGACCCTGGCACCTCTGCTTCGTCCTCTCAGAAGATCTCCTAAAACGCCAAGCCCTCTTGACAGTTTTCAGCAGCAGCTTGTTTCTTTAAGGAGGATTTAAATCATTTCCTTAGAAGAAAACTAAGAACTAGCACCAAATCTCTCCCCAAAGGCAAGGGGCTGGGGGGTTTTTTTTGGGATGAAGAGCAAAGCAGCGGGGCGGGCTGAGCGTGGGGGGCGTGGGGAAAGGCGATTGAAGAAAGGGGTGCCGTCCTTGGTTGTGCGCAGGTGTAACTAAGTTATAGCCCTCGCTGGCAAAAGGTGACTCGCGCATGCCCAGTTAGAGGGTCAGTGGTTCTAACCAGTCTTAACTAGCTCAGCTCAAACTAGACACAGCTGACTCCAAGGTCCTGGGAAATGGCTCTGGTGACATCTTATTATTTAGGCCACCTGCTGCCTGGGGGACCTGCAAGTCATTTGTAGCAACCATTAATGCAACCCTAAGGAGTTCCTGTTGAAGCTCAGTGGTAATGAACCCAACTAGTATCTATGAGGATGTGGATTTGATCCCTGGCCTCGCTCAGTGGGTTAAGGATCTGGCGTTGCCATGAGCTGCCGTGGAGGTAGTAGAAGCGGCTCGGATCCCGTCTTGCTGTGGCTGTGGTGTAGGCTGCCAGCTGTAGCTCTGATTTGACCCCTAGCCTGGGAACCTCCACATGCTGCAGGTGCGGCCCTCAAAAAAAAAAAAAAAAAAAAGCCCTTGATGGGTGAAGGCAGGTTATAGGTGAGATGGATTTAACCAGTGATTACCCCTGGTTTCAGATGCACTAAATGATTCCGTGACCTGCTTGGGGTACCCAACCTGAGGAGGGAACACTGTATTAGATGGCCTTGAAAGTGACTTCCTGCCCCCACGGGGCCCTTGAGCAAGATTCCCCTGTGTCTGAGCCTGGGGCCAGGTGAGCCGAGGAGCAGGAAGTGGCTTCCCCGAGGCTGGCGGGGGCGCTCTGCAGGCCACTTAGATGCTCAGAGCTAAGCATGGGATTTCGCGCTGTCTGGGACCACACTGCACAGGACTCGTCTCCCTTCATGGCTTAGAACAAAAAACCCTAAAAACCCAAGGCAGTCGTGTGCAGTCTTGCCTGCCTGTCACCGCTGCATGTGTATCAGGGAGGCCCCAGGTTTGTGATTCAGCACTTGACTCTCTCCAGCGGGTGCCTGAGTCTTACTCAGAAAAGCATTTTCAACTCAGGATGGCTTGGGGGCCTAGTCCTTGCTTTGTGGATCACCCAGTCCCCTCAAAGGCATTTTCTTCCTCCTCATCACGGCAGACCATCTCAGGGTCGATTCTGTGTCAGTTTCTGATGTCTTCTTCTGGATGATCTGTATACTCCATGGCTTTTCTATAAAACACTGAGAATTGCACGCAGTTTGTCTGATTGCTGTGGGTTACAAAAATGGAAGTTCATGGACTCTGTTTTAAAAAAAGAAGAAAGAAAAAGCTCTGTTCTCCACTCAGACAAAGCTCCGTCCCACCAGCTCAAAGTGGCTGGGTCTCCTTCGCTGCAGGTAAAGAGAAAGGGCTTTAAGGAATTTTTTTCTCAGCAACAGATACCACCTGGTGCTGAACTGATACGGTGTTTGGCAGAAAGAGACGGCAGCCCCTTCCTTTGATAACATAGAGCTGAAAAACAGATCAGCCACGGCAGGTAGAAGCTTGAGAAAGTGAATTCCATGAAATTCCAGAATTCCAGGAAATATATAGAAGTCCATTGGTCCCAAGGGGGGGCAAATTGCAGGGAAGCTGACATGTCCAGAGGGGACCAGGTGTGTTTTATGAGGCCCCTCGTTTATATCCTGTATGTGACAGAAAAGGGGGGGTTCCTGGTGACAAGGAGGGGGCAGGTGGGGAGCTTCAAGCCAGTGTCACAGGTGAGGCTGAGGTTTGTAAGAGAGCTCCTCAGATTCACATTTCCAGCGACCTTCCATCACGTTCTAGATTAGGTTTTACTGCAGGAAGTTAATTTTCACCTAGATCTTGGGAAGATGATGACATAAGGCGAGACACCCCAGGATTCCAGAGGGAGAACCAAGCGTCAGGGAGTAGGGCCTTGCAAGGGCCTCAACACAGCTGATGCAAGGCTGCTCTCAGGGATGTGGAGCGTCCCTGTTGGCGTTTCCATGAGAACAAAGGGTTTGGAACAATCCTTGGTCTCTGAGTCCATCTGTTCTTATTATCCCCAGAAACTGTGTTTTCTAGCACAGCTTCCAGACTGACCGAACAAGTTAATTACACTTAATCCTTAGGCTAGATTTCCATCAGAAAATAAAGATGCCGCCAACAGATACGTTTACTGGCCAAATTTCTCCAAAAAGAACATTAAGAAGAACTTTCATAGGCGTTCCCATTGTGGCTCTGCAGTGACAAACCCAACTAGTTGAGGAGGCAGGTTTGATCCCTGGCCTCGCTCAGCAGGTTAAAGATCTAGTGTTGCTGTGAGCTGTGGTGTATGTTGCAGGTGTGGCTTGGGTCCTGCATTGCTGTGGCTGCAGTGTAGGTCAGCAGCTGCAGCTCCAATTTGATCCCTAGCCTGGGAACTTCCATATGCCACGGGTGTGGCCCTAAAAAGCAAAAAAAAAAAAAAAAGAGAGAGAGAGAGAGAGCACTTTTATATCTCTTTTTATATCTCTTGTGTACCTTCCCAGAATGTGTGGGTTAGGTCAAGGAAACCTTTTCAAAAGGCTTCACAAAATAACACTTTTTAAACATGCCATTCAGTGTCAGCTAGACATGCCTCAAAGCTCGCTGCATGTTTCTGCTGCAGGAGAGTAGAGTGAAATACACTCTCAGTCCCCAGTGAGTTGTCCGTGTTGGTCATGTTGGATTAGCTGGGGGGTCACCTAGACCTTCTGCTAGAAAATCATCTCAGCTGAAATTCCTGAAGGCTCTAAAGAAGAAGAGAAAGGTTGTTTCTCTTATTTTCAAGAGACACCTTAAGGCATTGCAAAGGAGAACTTAGCTTTTTCGGATTCCGAGCCACAGAAAACTGAAGGATTTCTTTAGTTTTTCTGGTTTGCTTCTAGTAGTGATTTTAAAGAACCCCAATGAATACCATGTGTTTCTTAAGGTGAATTTGAATCTACTTGGTAGTGAGGTAGGAAGATCGGCAGGTGCTGAGTCCATTCTCTGGGGTTGGGGGCAGGGTCCCCACGGTTGCAGAACCAGGCTTGGGCTCAGAACTTAGAGAAGCTCGAGGCTCGAGGAGCGATTTTTTTGTTTTTTTTTAGGGCCGCACCTGCAGTATATGGAAGTTCCCAGGCGAGGAGCTGAATCGGAGCTACAGCTGCTGGTCTACACCACAGCCACAGCAACGAGGGATCTGAGCTGCATCTGCGACCTACACCACAGCTCATGGCAATGCCGGATCCTTAACCCACTGAGTGAGGCCAGGGATCGAACCTGCATCCTCATGGATCCTAGCTGGGTTCCTTATCACTGAGCCACAATGGGAACTCTGCGAATTGAACATTTTTAAAGGATGAATTTATAGTATGTGAATTGTATCTTTCTTTTTTTTAAGGGCTGCACCTGCGGCATATAGAAGTTCCCAGGCTAGGGAACAAGTTGGAGCTAGAGCTGCTGGCCTATGCCACAGCCACAGCCACGCCAGATCCGAGCCACATCTGCAAGCTACACTGCAGCTTGTGGCCACATCAGATCCTTAACCCACTGAGTGAGGTTAGGGTTCGAACCCGGATTCTCATGGATGCTAGTCAGGTTCTTAACCTGCTGACCCACAACAGGAGCTCTTGAATTGTGTCTTAATTGAAGCAAATACATGACAGACTAAGAATTTTAGGAGCACAGAGGATTTAGGAATACAGGTGTAGGTCCTCGAGCAAGGCCTTGAAAGCTAGGAAGGAGTGAGGACAAAGAATCGGGAAGAGCAGAGTGAAGGTGGGGAGGAGGGGAGCACACGGGTCCTGCTGGCAGAGGAGGAGGCCAGATGGTCAGAGAGGGACAGTAGGATGGAATACAGCTGGCACCAAATTAGAGTCCAAGCAGCATACGGACAAGAAAAAAGCCGTTGATAGCCTTATACCTGGGACCTGACACAGGCCTAGCAATGCTTTGGGATGAGAGATGTGCTTGGGTCACATGACATGGACAAGCAAAAGACAAGATTTGATGGCAGACATCATTTCTAGGGGAGGCAGCGGAGGTGGCAATGCAGTGGGGAAAACGTTACATCTGATGGATATTGTACTGGAAGATCCGGCAGGACTTGGTCCCTCCCTGGATATGCAGAGTAAGGCGGAGTCAAAAGCCACTCGCGAGTTTTCAGCCTGGGACCCTACTGAAGCAACTAAAACAAGGGCTGGTTTGGGGCAAAGATGTTGAATTCAATTTTAGGCATTCTGGGTTTGCGCTGATGGACAGTAAATGGACACTGAGCCAATGACAGCACGACAGTCCCTGAAGCAGCTCATTTATAGGCACAGAAACTAGACTCAGAGCCTCTACCCCTGGCCCGGGGTGACCGAGCTGGTGGTAGGCAAGCTGGAGCCAGAATCACATCTGAAACCTTCTCCTGCCAGGCAGGAGCGAGCGCTCAGGGGAGGTGAGAGGGATCGTTTGGAATCCACAGCAGAGGGGACAGTAGAAGACGTGGGAGTGGTGAGGTCTCTGCAGGGGGTGGCAAAGGGCAAAGGGCAGAGGGCAAGGACCAAGCCTTGCCATGTGTCCTCCGTTAGGGGGCGGGAGAAGATGGCAGAGGGCAAGGAGATGCCAATGAGAACAAAGGCAGTCCAGTCGGGAGCCAAGGGGCGTGAGCACGTGAAGGAGCACAGAGGCCTGTGTGAGAGGGAAGCTGAGATGCCCCACTGTGCGCCTGCCATCCTGCAGCCCAGTCACTGCACCACAAGCAAGGGCCTCGGAGATGTTAGAGAACTCAGACCCAGGCCCCTGGGTTTGGCGACGGGAGACCCTGGAGAACCCATCTCAGAAGTGTGCGTGCAGGGAGGCTGGGGGTGAGGGACAAGGAAGAGGTTCTTGGGCTTTCTGTTTTTTAAATAGGAGATGATTTGGTGGCACAGCAAAAGCACAAATGGAAAGAGAGACATTGAAGATGTAAGAAAGAAGGGGCTGGATACTAGATGTCATGGAAGAGAGGGGGTCAAGCCTACTTTAGCAAGTAGGAGAGCAAAGTGGATGAAGACACAGCTGTTATGAGCTGGAGGGTCTCATGAGGAGGTGAGGTTATCTATTTGGATTATTTAGCAAATACTCATTTTTCCCTTCTTTCTTATCAACAGAACCCCAATATGATTTGGGGCAGCAATGTGCCCAGCTGAGACACATGTTTCTCAGCCTCTTTTGCAGCCAGGGGTGGTCATGTGACTCAACTTTGGCCATGGAGAAATGAAAGTGGGGTTTCTAGTAAAGTTCTTTAAAGGGCATGGTCTAATGCCTCATATACCTATTTTGCTCCTCCCCCTTTCTCCTCTTTCCTACCTGGAATATAGCTTTGATGGCTGGAGCTGCAGCAGAAATTCTGTGACCCTGAAGGGATCTTGAGGATGAAAACCAGTGCTAAGAATGGCAAAACAGAAAGAGAAAGAAGTCAGGACATTGATGACCTTGTGGGGCCACCACTCTGACCCTGGATTGCCTACCTCTGGACTTATTTGGCATGACAGGCAAGACACATTTGTGTCTAAACCATTGTTATTTGGGTGTTTTATTACTAGTAGCCAAACTCAATTCCTACCTGGCGAGGTTGGAGGCTGGTGTTTCTGTGTATTAGAAGGAATAACACAGAACAAGAGGATGGGGGGGGGGTTGGAGTTCTTCATTGCTCTAAAGTCTTTAGTGAATATAAAACGTTGAGCATCACAGCTGTGGGAAACCCATCTGGACAGCCATGATCGGAGACCCTATTATTGTCCAGATGGGTGTCTACACAAGTTCACTAGTGCAAGTTGAGCCTGCTCTCCTGCACACCTGCTGAATTAGGCAAGGTTTCCCTTATGAAGGCTGAAGTTTACATCTGATGTTGTTAGCAGTGTTTACAGAAGAAGGAAAATACTGCCTTAATTCTTCTCAGGTTTAAGGTCCATTCTGCCAACATGGATTAAAAGATGAAAGGCATTTAAATAAGGATAATTATCTTGGAAACCATGCAATGCTATGTGTTACGTTGTGTTCATCATTGTTTTAGAGCTTTGAATCCCCTAGAGTTTAGAATCCCTTTTTTCCCTTCCATGCCGAAATGCTTGACTATTGTGAAATATTAACCCATAAAGAACCCGAAAACATGTCCCTTTGGATACGGCATACAGCTTCTTGGTTTAACCATCCATCTTAACATGTCAAGGGCAACTAAGAGAGTTTTTCATTCCTATCTTCATTGGCAATACTAAGCATCTTTTAAAAAGTTCATAATCGCCGAGGGAAGAGTCTTCGCATTAGCACAAGAGGCTCACTTTCCAATCCATTCTGTCTATAATTCCTGGGGGTCATGAGCTTGAACAAATCAAATAATTCCAGTTGAGGCCATTTATCTAGTTTTGCGGCAGCTGCGATTTCAGTTGCTCCAGAAACAATCCAATCGCCAACTCCCAATTATTCTGAATGGCTGGGTTACTGTACAAACCACTTGTATTTCAAAATCCATCTTGACTGTATTATCAGGACCTCGTACAATGAGCAAGTAAACAGGATTTACTGATTTACAAAACTGTTAGCATTTTGGACATTTATTTGAAAGAAAACAACACTTCAGCTTATTTAATATTCAATGATAACTTATTCTAATAAGACAGAAAGAGAGACACATTCCAAGGGAAAAAATGAGAGGCAGTTTAGGTTTTTCATATGTTTTTTTAATGAGGTAACACAGAAAACAGCTCACAAGGCCATGTACACACCTCCAGGACAGGTGCAGGGTCGGGGGTGGGGTGGGGGGACCAGAAGGGTTAAGAATGCATTTGAGAGGCTCTTTCACTTGGACAAGAACGTGCTAGACTCTCACCACTCACAGGTACTTAATAAAAAGTGTAAACATCGATTTGAATTAGGCTCAGCTTCAAAACAGTTGTAAGGCATTAATCAGAAAAGTCTATTTAACATGTGTTCCCTTTATTCTCCTCCCTGATCAAGAACTAAATGGACTAAA
Source organism: Sus scrofa (assembly GCF_054392235.1). Classification (NCBI taxonomy): domain Eukaryota; kingdom Metazoa; phylum Chordata; class Mammalia; order Artiodactyla; family Suidae; genus Sus; species Sus scrofa. The sequence goes on from NC_139383.1 coordinate 9,378,857, forward strand.
GCGTGCGGCAGTCATGAAAGGCAACTAGCTTTGGAAATATTCCTTATGCTATTAGGCCAAGCCCCTGAGGCCTTTTACTTAACTCAAAACCCATAAGCCAAGGCCGAGAAGCTGGGTTCCTGGAGAGAAGGGCAAAGACGATAGTCTGTGGGCAGAGCACTGGGCAGAGCGGTTACAGTACAGAAAGGAGCTTGTGGGGTGGGGAGCTGGGAGCAGGTCATCCCGTCCGCACCCACCACAGGCTGCATCAGACACTCCAACAGCTGGGGTTTCAGCATTTCCCTGGAGATGCCATCACGAGCCACAGTGCCAAGGATACCCATTTTTCTTGCCGTTGAATCAGAAGGCCCAGGGCATGAAGCGCCAAGGGGATTTCAAAGCCACCGAAGGGGCCTGAGCCACTCAGGTTTCGGGAGGAACTTGGCTCATAATATGGGGTTTGCTTCTCACTTTGAACCCTGGGCAGCGTCCTAAACACAACAGGTAAAGATCACAGTGCATGCAGAGGGCTTGGGCAGAGCTCTGAAAAGCCCCTTCCTTTGTGCTGTTCTGGACCAGAACAGGTTTTTGGCATGTTGGTGGCCCAGGCTGAAGATGTGCCGTCATTCCCACAGGCTGAAATAATTAAAAAAGCTGGAATGAGCATTTTTCGAGTGAACACAGCACAAATGCTGGGCCGATTCCCCCCAGGCACAGAGTGACATGTCATCACGCCCTTTCAGATGCAGACTTTCGGCTGCCCTGATGCTCAACTAACATCCTTCCTGGGGACCAGAGTGTTCGGGCTAAACTGAGCCTTCAAGTGCCTGGAAACCTGCAGTCCCCCACACTCCTAGGAGAATGGAAGCAGATGAATTTTTAAACAACCAAATGAGTTGTATGTGTGCGTGTTCAATAATGGTCCAAGCTATAATAGCATGGTAAAATATTTATCCTATTTTTTATAGCTAGCATGCAATCAATCTGTAACACACCCCTAGACTTTAGAAAGATCAAGGTCTATTTAGCCACGACTAGATGGAACCACTCAATATTTAAATACAAAATCAGTTAATGAGAAATGCAGACCCATCACTGGTTAAGTCATTCTCCTGAGATCACCCCTCCACCCAAAGGGAAGAAGGCAGCTCCTAGAAGTACAATCATTCAACCCATAGACTCTCCATTCCTTGTCAAGCCATGGAGTAGAGGGTCAACCCCCCTCCGGTTTGGGGGTCTCAAGAGGTTAACTGTCTTAGCAAATTGGCCCGTTCAAGTTAATCTTTCTCTTGGACCCTGAATAGCCTTGACTGGTTTCACCAAAATCCCCAGTCCCCTCCTTGATACATGATGTTGCGCGCACACGGGGGCCGGAGTGGGATGGAGGATGGGTAATAAACACTAAGTACATATTCCTGATGCAAAGACAAATGAAGAAGGATCCTTGCTCCTCAGTTTTTTTCACAATGAGATGGGATGAGGGCTGGCCGTGGGAAACTGTGACTGTTGAATTAGAGAATGTGAGATAGAAGACCAGGGTCTGAGTCCTCCGGGGGAAGAAGCCGGGGATGGACCCGGCCACAAGGCAGCAGTGAGGCCTGAGCCAGCTCCTCTTGTGACCAGGCCCAGTTCTCTCCCAGAGTCTCCGGGAGCAGATGGAAGGAGGCAAAGAGCAGAGTGAATGTGGGAGGTGGTGGAAGGCACATGGTGAGGCTCTTGCTTTTTGCTCGCAGGCAGTGCGTGCAAGAACTCCTGTGTGTTGATAACCGTGAGCGCGAGTGTGTGTGGTTGTGTAAGGAGCAGCTCTGTCCCCTTTTGTATAAGATCCAAGTGGGTACAAGTACTTAGAAGGTCCAGAAAATCAAAAATGGCTGCACACAGTTCGCCTTTTTCCCATTTTCCGTGCGTATATACAGCATGAAACATAACGACGGTTCAAAGATGCCGCAATGCAAGACCTCCGCACTCGTTCTCAGTACAAAGGATTTTTTTTTTACCAAGGAAGAACTGGCCTTATTCTGAATAAGACTTGAAACTGTGCTTTCTAGTTCTTTTTTCCTTCCTGTTTCCTTTATAGAAAATGACAACTCTTTCTCAGGAGAAACACCCTTTTTCTGTAAATGCAAATGGTCCAGAGCTTCTGGCTTGGCATCAGCGCATCCTGCCTTTCACAGGGTGGGGAGGAGCGAGACCATGATTTTAAACTTGTGTAGGTCTGGCTGTTGGGCTTACCGTCTGGAGAGGACAGAAGCCAGCCGAGTCCCTGCAGCTGCCTTCCACGTGGCTGACTCCCCCCAGACAAAGCCAGTGAGCTCCCGCCTAGGTGGTACCCGGTCGTGAATGAAGTGGTGATTTGCTTAATCCCAATCTGAGGAGAGTCTGGGTAGGAATAACAAGCTATGTGATCTCTGCCTAAAATAAGCTGGTTTCTCCTCCTATTTTTTTCGGTACCTTTACTAGGACTTCAAGTTGCCCTTCTGATCTCGGGTGACACGTGGACATGACGCAGAGCAGAGACGATGCCCCACAGCCCAGCTTCTGCCTGACGCCCGCCCCCACAAACCAGCTGTAGATTCGCTGCTGCAGGCCAACCTGTAAATGGGGGCGAATTCCGCTAAGACTGCGAAAAACAACAACTAATGGAAAGCTGCTCTCTTGTCCAAGAAATCATCCCACAAAGACCCCACAATTCAAAGATGTGATTTTTTGGGACTGTTTGGGGACCATTCCTCGGTAGGGACGTTTGAATAAAACGGAACCCTGGGTGACAGTCGTGTCCCTCTACTGTTAAGGATAACGGCACACAGATCCAAAATAACAGAGGACGTCATTTTATTGGCTGCCCACAGGAATGTGTTCACACAAGGAGGTGAAGACTGCGGCGGGTGTGGTACAACAGGACACCTCGCTAACTACTAAGCAGAAGGTTAACTGACGTGCGGTAGGATAAGCCCAGCAGCCCTCCGCAGCTCCGGCGCCACCTACCCACGGAGAATGAAGCTGAAGAAGCTGGCGAGGGATGGCACTGTCCATTAGTCTTGGTTTGCTGCACTGTCTTCCAGGAAAACAGCACTTGAGAATTCACAAAATTAAAAAAGAAAGAAAGCAAGCAGCCGTTCCGCTATAATACCATCACCCCTGTGAACAGCCTGTAGCGCGGCATGCAAGTCCACATCTGGTCGTTTTTTTCCTTGGAGATTTTTTTTTCTTTTTTAAATTACAAATGGAATGGCATGTCTATTTCAATTATTAGTAGCATAACACTTAAGTGCAATCTCGGTCCGGCCACAAGTGTCACAAGCCTTCCGGGTGTCTGTCCTGGAGCGGCAAGGGGAACCTCCAGGCAGCCTCGTTTCCTCCTGGACTCGGCCCACGGCCCTGGAGGCTCCTCCCGCCCCAGCCCACCCTTCATACTCCAAACACCTGAAAATAGCTACGTCTCTATTTTCATGGCTACCAAAGCGTCAGGGTGGGGAAGGAAATTCAAAGGAAACCAAGTTGTCAGCCTTCGGGTCCTGCCCACCTCTGCCATCAGAGGGGGAGCCGATTTCTCTCCCAGTGGTCTCTGTGCCCCGGGAGCTGGAGACATCCCGGGAGTCCCAGTGGGGGCCCCATCCGCCGCTCCCGCTCTCTGCAGCCCCCAGGCCGGCCCGGGTCACACGGAGCTGAGCTTCACCAGGCCGCGCACGGAGTCCTCGTGCAGAGAGTCCTGGCTGGCCAGGCCCAGGACATGCACGGTGCGGCTGTGGGCCAGTGGGCTGCCCACCAGCATCCCGGGCGGTGAGGGGGCTTCCTCCGGGGTCAGGAACTGGTGACCCACATGCTCCTCTTTCAGGGGCAGTATGTCTGTGAGTGTGGCCTCAGCGGCGAGGTTGGGCATAGAGGAGGGCGGCGTGGGCTGCCCCAGTGTCAGGCTGGCACAGGGCGTGCCCAGGCCCGGCTTCCCGGGCAGGTGCAGCTCGTCGCTGGTGAGGCTGGGCTCGCTCTGCAGCAGGGGCGTGGCTGCGGCCTGCAAAACGAATTTGGTGCTCTGAATGCACTGGTCTTGGTCGCACTGGAGAGCAGGAGGGAGCCAGCAAAGAGGGGGCGAGAGGAGATGGCAGGGGGTGGGGAGGGAAGAGGGCACGGGGTGGGGGCAGGAGAGGAAAGGATGCGAGAGAAAGAAAGACCCGTTAGTGACACCTCAGTCAGACAGGACAGAGAGCACAGCAGCTCAGTTCCATTTGGTGACATCCAGCACATAACAAATACCAGCACCAGGCATCTGAATAGCTGCTCAAACTAATATTTGCCCACAGGTGCCCCAAGAGGACCTCGCAACTGCAGGCTTGATGCTCCCTGCCCCTGTTTGCAGATAGGACCTAATTTAAAAACAATGCCATTTGCAGCAACACAGATGGAACTAGGGACTCTCATACTAAGTGAAGTCAGAAAGAGGAAGACAAGTAGCACATGATATCACATATCTGGAATCTAATATACAGCACAGATGAAAGTATCTACAGAAAAGAAACAAACAGCCTGGACTTGGAGAACAGATTTGTGGTTGCCAAGGGGCAGGGAGTGGGAGGGACTGGGAGTTGGGGTTGGTAGATACAAACCATGGCGCTTGGAGTGGAGAAGCAATGCGATCCTGCTGTACAGCACAGAGAACTGTATCTAATCACTTGTGATGGAACACCATGGAGGATAATGTGAGAAAAAGAATGTGTGTATATACGTATAACTGGGTCACTTTGCTGTATAGCAGAAATTGACAGAACATGGTAAATCAACTATAATTTAAAAATTAAAAAAAAATCCTGTGGACAGAGGCGCAGGTCTTGCCACCTGTAGCTGTCTGAGGCCAATGCTGCTTCTATGCCGAAACCCATTTTTACCACCTTGTTTTAAAAATACAGGGGCCTGTACACCCATGTTCCCTGCAGCATTATTCACAATAGGCAAATGGCGGAAGCAAGGGTCCACACAAATGGATGCATAAACAAGGCATGCGCTATGCAGATGTGGAGTACTATGTAGCCCTAAAAAGGAAGGACATTCTGACACAAGCTACAGCAAGGGTGAACCCATGCTCAGTGAAATACGCCAAACCCATAAAGCCAAATACTATTTGGTTCCATTTATACGAGGCACCAGAGGAGTCAAACTCATGGGGAGGTGGCTGGGGAGTTACCCTTTAATACATGGAGCTTCACTCTGCAAGAAAAAAAGCATTCTGGAGATGAATGCAGTGAGGGTTGGATAATAATGGGAATGGACTCGGTGCCATTGAACTATATACTTTTAAAATGGTTAAAATGGTAAATTTTATCTCACATATATTGTGCCCCCCCACCCCCAATGCACAAAAGAAAAATACTGGAACAACAGAAGTCCTTGTTGTTCAGACTATTTGTAAAAGGCCTGGAATTTCTACCTGCTAAATTTTCATCAGCTTCAAGAACCATTAATTGAGCTTCTGTGGTTTTTTAATCTGTGAAAGAGAATGCCAACATTTTATAAAATAAATCCTTTTCTTCTAAGTGTTCTTAAATCTTAAATCTCCTGTCCTTTGTTTTACTTTATTTGCTGTGTAAATGAAACAGTAGAAATGCCTTTCTAAACGGTGTGGAGTGTGGGTCTCTGACACCTTTGAAACACTTGGCTTGAGCTACAGGCAAGATTCAGAGCAGCTAGAAGAGAGTTCCTGTGACTCGGAGATTGTGAGGCTGAGTCTGTGTGATGAAGTGTTCATTTTAGGAGCAGGTGTGGCTATTAGGGGAGCACATCCTGACTGGTCAAGCAATAAGCTAGGCGCTTCACTCCATTTCTGCAGAAGTTCTTAGAATAAGCATGTCTCCCCCTCTTTACAAATGCATCTCATATAGCTGGCTGGGCGGCTTGCTCAAGATCTTACAGATCAAGGTAGGGGATGATACGAGATTGGGGACTGCAAACCCCTTTTCACCACTGCATATCTGATACCTGGTAGGTGCTTAACAAATGTTGCTTATCTATTACCCCCCCACACTCTTTTTGGGAACTTTATAGAGTTACTACAAGACCAGTACTCACAGCCTTGTGATGGAGGGGCTTTGCCCTCTTCCTGCCCAGAGGCACACCTAGAACCGCCATCACTCACCCATCTCCAGGCACAGAAGCATCCCAAACCATGCAAAATGTAGGCTTCAGGGGAAAGAGAGTTTTCCCAAAGTCACATCTCTTTTACTGTCTTTGCTCCAGTGTGTGTGTCTTTCCTAACCTAATGGCTTTCTTTCCAAAATCTTGAGCCTCCATGAGGAAGTGGAAGAGACACAGCCTCTAAGAAATGTTCAGGTTTTAAAAGTTCAGAGACTTTGGTTCCAGGCAGCAGTTAAGCTTATGATGGAACCTTTTCTTTTTAAGAAAAGATCCTAGTGTTTCCATCATGGCGTCATTCCAGCCAAGGGAACTTCAAAACACTGAGAAGCTAGGAGGAGGATGAGAAAGGGTTGGGAGTGGGTGGAAGGCTGCTCAGATGAGACAAAAATGCCATTAAAAAGTGCCTGAAAGGGGCTGATTGTTAGGCATCGACGGTCATTTAAAGTCTGCATTTTCCCAACCACCACCGGAACCTTTCGCCCTAGCAGTACTCCTCCAATGGGCAACCTCGCAGTGGGCTCTGCTCCGGTGGGGAATTTCAGCTCAGCCAGGGACCCCTGCTGGGGTGGGGTGGGGACCAGAGCAGCGGGGCCTTCAGGGCTGCAGGCAGCTCTGGTCCGCTCCTGCTCTCCAGCGCTGTCAGCTCCGTTCAGCACATCGGCTTAGTCTTGACAGAGCAGAGGCGGAGAAGAGCAACCTTCCTCATTAAACATTCAGCTTCTGGAAACTATCCAGGGCTTTGGATATACTGTGCCTTGCAAAGAACATCGTATGAAAATCACCATTTAGTGTCCTGGCTGACGGCGACAGCCCCTCTTCCTGCAGCTCAGCACAGTCTCTGAGCCGCCCCTGCCTATGACCCCAGGGTTCAGACGCCACCGCTGCAGAGAGCTCCAGCTCTCTCTTCAGGCGCCTTCCAGATGGTGGAAGCCTGTTCTCAGCTCTTCTTCTGGGGCTTTCACTCCTCCTAATACCTCTGTGCACGCAGCACCCCAGTTCTGGGGAAAGATGAAACTGCAAATTAGAATTGCTTGTCTCTGCTGACTTGAAGAAAGCCTTTTTTTTTTTTTAATTGAAAATTGATTGCAAATTCTCTTCTAGGGATCAGCTCCAGCACTTCTGATGGGCTCTTCCAGACTCACAGAAAAAGAGGTTAGCAGTCAGAGCTGGAGGAGACTTTCAAGGTCAGGTGGCACAAGCAGAAGGGGAAGGGCGAGCCCCCCACTCTCTTAGCTCTTCCTCCCTCGGTCTCTCAGCAGCATCCTTTCCCCTTTCCTGGTCACGCCTCTGCAGCTGTGCCCCGTGGTACCCACCAGAACCTTCAGGGAGAACAGGGCTGCCAAGAGTGGCCTGTTAAGTTCCTTGGAGATCAGGTCCGTGGGGAGGGTAACATGGAGTTTGAGGTGCCTTCTGAGACTGTACCCTAAAGCATCCCTGTGCTGCATGGAAACAGCATCAGCTTAACTGGTTTTGCCTCCTTAAATAGGTTGTTGATGAATTAAACAAGTTACCGACAAAAATAGCACTGCACACGTGCAAGGCCTGAACTCTTGTCTCCAGGATGACCCCAGAGCCAAGAAACTTTGGTTTATGGAACTCAAAAAAGAGAAGTGCTGCCACTGGAGCCCTTTACGAAGCGAGAAGTCTTTCAATAAAGAAAACCTACCTGGCTTCCAGTGGCCCCAGTTGCTTAAATTGACTAACTCAAAACCAGCCAATCAGCTTCCAAGTTTCAAATTCCCCCGACCCCTTAAATTTCACCCCAAAAGCCCGGATGGAGTCCTGCTTCCTGTTTCCTTGAGAATGGACCCTGCAGTAGAGCCCTCTCTTTCCTCAAAAGCAGGTGCCATAGTCTTGGCTTCTCTGTGTGTTGGGCAGGCAGCCCTTGATAGGTAGGTCCAGTTCAGGGCCTTTGGCTTGCTGTTCTCCAAGGCCTTGCTTATTGTTTTGTTTTGCATATTGTTATCTTTTTCTTAAAGAGAGCTCCAAATTGCAGCACTCAGACCCCTCCAAACCTGGGTCCGCTCCTGCACACACCCCTTGGCACTTTCCTGCAGCCAAACCAACAGCACACTAAAACTGTAGCAAATCCGTGCCCAGGCTCACAGCAGGACCCCACTGAAAATGCTCTCCCGTTTCCCATGGGGAAAGCTTAAGGACTTAAATATGTGAAAGAAGGCATTTAGCCTAAGCCATTTAATCTTTAAAAACTCAAAAATGTCACCCACAAATCTTTTCCAAATGATTATTTTGAACGCTGACTTATATTATCTGACTTCAAGCGCCTCTTCTATAGGGATTTGCTTAAATACGTTAAAAGAGGACTGTGGAGTATGGCTGTGGATATGTCCCTTGTTTTGGGACTGTTTCATATTAATAATGAACCTACTCTGTCCGCATCCCCTCCCCCAGTTCACCCTGTGGCGAGACGTGTATCAGTGAGCACATCGCTGGGACCAGGAACCTCAGGGTCTTAATCCTGCTGCCACCCAGAACTTTGAAAACAGTTGCCCACATTCAAACTGATTTCTATTCAGAAGACCAAGCCCATCTGAGGGTGCTCAGGAACCAGGCTTTCTTCCACAGGATATGGTCTGTGTAAATGTCCTATTGTTTCATAACAGGACACGAAAATGGGTTCTAACCATGGAGCAGGCAAGGGTTCTACCCAGTGGAATCTGTAAGGCTCATGATATTAAATTTGCATGATTTTAACTTCTCAGAAGAAACCCAATGGCTGAGATTATCTGATTTAAAGAAAAGGCAGCCTTTCCCTCATCTTGCATGCTGCCAAAATTCCGAGGAGGACGGATGGATCAAACATCACAATCCCCATATGGGAACTTCGAGGATATTTTCAGGGTTATTGTGAAGACGACCCATGAAGAAAATGTCCTTACGCCTCTGCCTTTCTGCCTTTTGCTTCTAATTTTATGTGCTCGGGTCTTGTTGGTTTTCCTACTTTGTGTTCTCCCTCTCTGGCCTCGTCAGTTCTCTCCTCACTCCCTCTCACCCTGTCTTTCGTCAGCTTCCCTCCCACGCCTCCTTTCCCCCTCTTTCCTCTTCCTCCTCTCCTTTTCCTCCTGCCTCTCTCTTACTTTGACCTTTTTATGCCACCAACCCGCCCTCTGGGCTGTTCACTTGAGGACTCTTCTTTTCAACCAGTAGGGGGAGACCTTACTGCTCACTTTTTTCTCTCAGAGCTTGGTAGCAGGGCTTCCATGCCAGCAAGAAATTCAAGAAGCCTTGGGGTGTATATTTCAATGTATCTAACCAGTTATAGAATCTTAAGGAGAGGCAACCAAGCAGCTGGATATTAGACAGTGAAAATCCATCCCTTTGAAGAGGGAATTGAGAAACTCCGGTTTTCATGCCAAAACAACACTTCACAGGTTCATGTTTATCAAATATGAGGTTGAACCATAGGAAATGGCCCTTTTTTAGGCCAGAAATCATCCCAATGCTGACGACTGATAGAAAAGAACTGTGAATGCTTGTAGGGATGTCAATGGACAGGTCCTTCTGCTGGCAGCATAAAACGAATCCTGTCTGGAGTGCTGGAGCGTTTGCTGCGGTTGCAGTAAGTCAGAGACAGCTGGCTGATTTACTGCCCAAATGAAGCACTGGCATTTAACTTGCAGAGAAGTTTATGGTGTCACACGTTTGGATGTTACACACATTATCACTTAATGTTACAATTTAAAAATACCATAGAGATAAGTTATTTTTGTTTCTACAGATTTTCAAAGAAAATTGCTCATGTTGGAATGTATTTTATTTTCTCTAGCTGACTTCTTATCTGAAATAAACCTAGTGTACAGATTAAATGCGGCTAAAACCAAAGCTATGTGTTTTCTAGAGGGTCTTGTACACAAATAAGAATGAATGCAATGATTTACTCCTTTTGCCCCAGTTCTGTCAAAAGTGTTGGCACTGGGCATCAGTTATTTCTGTTTGGCTGTGAAGCTTGGTTCTGGGTTCTTACGAATGCTCATTTTCTATAATGAAAACACTATAAATTTCTAAAATCTACCTAAACTGTAGGTTAGGAGGAATGCTTCCTTTGTATTCTTTTGTTTTACATTATTGTTTATGTTTGTTCAAGTTATTTGTTCTATTATATTTGATTTTTTAGACTACGCAAAGCAATATCTGTGAAACTAATAAATAATGCGACTGCTAGGTTTAATCTTGTTTTGATATTGGATTAAGGGGATTTAAAATGAGGTTAAGTAAATATAGCAAATGTTTTTGGTTTTTTTTAAAATCCAGCAATTATGTACTATGTTACTATCTCTGTGTTCAGCATGTGATCCCAAAGGATCTTTGTAGCTATAAGTGCCAGATTTAAATAAACTATTACTCCAACGTTATACAGAACTTAAATTATCTGACAATCAAATGAGATATGTACACTAAAAACTGGACCATAACTGGATGTCATGACAGTGCATACACATATTGCCATGGAAAGAACGTCAACATAAGGTAATCATAAAACCAACAGCAGGGGAAAATAGGAATAATGAAAATAGGATCTTCAGTTGGCACTGGGGTTATGTGTATGTACTTCCAGCATGGCTCCTCAGAATTTCATAGGTGTTCATATGACAACAGCTGTACTGCGGTCACATGCACCATTTCAACGCTTTAGATGTCATTTCATTACTTTTCTAAAATTTCCTTCCTTGGAAACTGTAACAGAGGGAAGATCAGGTAGGTACTAAATATCCATCCCCATCGTCCAATTATGTGAGATGGTAAGTTAATAGCGAATTTTCCCATTTTTGAGAAAATAAGTAAGACCTCAGTGGGTACTTTGATGATGGCTATCTGTCAATGTTTACCTAATTTTTCTGTGCTGTAATATCAATGTTTATCTAAGACTTAAAGCCTTTACCTCTAATTTCTAAAATAATGCAATTTCCCTGGGAGCAATCTTCCTATCATTTGAGAAATGACTCTCTGATCTAGACTCTAAAATAATATCACAGACAAAAATCTGGCCCAAGATACATAGAATCGCTTTCTCTCCAGCCTTTCCTTCCTCTGCAAATGAACATGCCAAGTCTAGTGCTAAGTATAAAGTCTCCAACTGCTCCTCCTTCAATGTGAGCACTAGAAACACTTTTAGGTCAGAGGAATCATGTTCCATGGCTTATTCAGTATTTACTGTTGGTAGAGAAGGTAACAAAAATGTTTTTCTGGGGAATATGGCAATGTTGGCTGCAAAGAGTGCTCTAATCATAGAGACAAGGCTTCTATTCCCAAGAATGGTAGAAAACCTCTACTGAACTACTCCTTCTGTATACTGGGGGAATATGTATAGAAGTATATAAAACTGCCCAAAATATGTGAAACAAACCACTTCCAACAGTGCACAACAGACAATGCAAGGCTGCAATCCTGAGAGAAGGGAAACTCACAGGGTGAGCCCCACAGTCAACCAGCCCTTTCCTTGGGGGGAATTTCCTGACCATGATATAGGCTAGGGTCTGAACAATGCCAATAACTTCTACTGAGTACAGAAAGCAGAGATAAGAGGGTAAGGAAGCTTAAGTGGCTGAATCTGTATTAGCCATTAGCTGAAGTGCCTATTAAACAAGGATCAACACTCTTCAGGAGATAACAAAATCTAGTCTCTACTATATATTATCCAAAATGTAGTCAATTAAATATCAATAGATGTAAAAATAGATAGAAAAAAATGTAACCTAGCATTAAGAAAAAAAGTGGTGGACAGACACCAAAGCCAAGACAGCCCAGATATACTTAGCAGATAAAGACTTTAAGCAGATAAAGACTTAGCAGATAAGACTTTAAGCATTACAATAATGTTCAAATATTATAGAAAAATATAGCTGCAATACGTAAATAGATGGGGAATCTCAGTAGAGAACTAAAACTCAGCAGAGAAATTAAAAGAACCAAATGAAAATTCCAAAACTAAAAAATGTAACAATCAAAGTGAAAAACTCTCTGGATGAGCTTAACAGTATACTGGAGAAGGCAGAAGAAAAAGTGAACATGAAGACAGATCAAAAGAAATGATCCACTTTGAAGAACTGAGAGAGAAAGTTTAAAGAAAAATGTACAGTCTCAGGGACTTATCCTCTGGGGCAATATCAAATGGTTTAACACATGAGTAACAGGAGTTCTGGGAAAAGAGAAAATTAGATGAAGCAAAAAAAAGAAAAAAGAAAAAAAAAAGATATAATGGCCAAAATGCCCCAATTTGATGGAAAAAAAAAATGATAACTTTCAGATCCAAGAAACTGAATCAATTCTGAGCAGTTTAATGGTAGAGGTCACCTTTGGATTTGGTCAATAAGTCACTTGAGTACTGATGTTTCCACCTGGACAAACCTTTAACCCTAAAGTGCTATAGAATGGTTTGGGCCTAGGGGAGCAATTGAAGAGAAAAAAAAGAGTTAACTCATCATTAGTTAACACTTTTATATTTGTAACCTAGCAGAAAACTGAAGCTTCATAGATATCTGCTTGGTCCTGTTGCAGGTTAGGTCATGGAGAGGTTATTTTCAGTTCCACAGCCTGGTTCTGTGACCCACCATGGCAAATCAATCATCTTTCTGCACAGAAGGCCCAGGTGGTGTGACTTCCTCAGCCTGGGCGGAGCCTGCATGCCACTCTACTCCCTAAGAAGACCTTCCCACCAGGCTAAGAAAAGCACTTTCCTTAGAGTCAGACTGCCGAGGACAAAATCTCCGCTCAGTCACTGGTTAGCTTTGTCGCAAACTTAGCATCCCTGAATCTCAGTCTCCTCAATGGTGCAATTAGAATACCCACATCAGGTGATTTTATGAGGATTAAATGAGATAATGATGTAGCCCAGGGCCTGGCATGTGGTGGTCAATCTCTCTCTCTCTCCCTCTCTCATTTAACTGACACTTACTGAAACCAACACTTACTGAATTAGTCGAGATAACGGGGATATAGTGCTGAACAAATAGCATCAAACACTCAGTTATTATTATTATTATTGCCTGAAATGCTTTTAATAGAGAGTAAAGTATTTCACTCACAACTAAAATTCATATATCCATGGAATTTGGCTTAAATTTCCTTTAAGGCATAGGTGAGTCCTACCAGATCTTTTCCTAAGAGTCAGTTTTGATAGGGAGACAGGGTGAGGCTAATGGGTTGTGAAGACTGAAAGCACTTGGGTAAAAGTCACCCTACACACGGTCAGTGTTCACAGCCAGGGCACAGCAAAGGGTATGGTTGAGAGCACACAGACTGTGCGGTCAAACTGTGAAGACTGAATTGGGCAGATTTGCTAAAGTTCTCTGTGGCTCTGTCTTTGTTTTTGTCTTGGCTGTGCCCACGGCATACAGAGGTTCCAAGGCCAGGGGTTCAAACCCTCATCATAGCTGCAGCCTCAGCCACAGCAGTAGCAACCTCACAGGTTTCTGGGGAATTCTTATGAAGAGAGAAAAACCCAACCTACAAATCCTTTCTAAAATGTAATGAAATTTTAATGAAAGCTAAATTTAACAATTAATGAAGTTGACTTATTCATGCGTCTTATAGACATTAAACATGAATTAATTTTGATTTTGCTGTTTTCTTCTCATGTTTCAGAGCTTACATTTTTTTTAAGTCTTATATTTTTTCATAGTTTCCCAGAACAGCACCCAAGCTCTTTGCCTACGGTGTCGAGTGGGTAAAATGACCATGTCCCCTGTCCTTTGGCCATGGGTTAATTTGATCCTATTACTTCACTAAGCCACACGGCTATGTCACTGCACCGAAGAGACTTCCTCCCTTCTACTTCCCAGTTCCGCATTCAGGGTAGCGCCTTTTGCAGATGTGACAATATTGGAGGAAGGAAGGAATGAGGAAAGGAACGTAGAAACAAACTAGGATTTGTTCAGGACTTCCCTTGAGCAAGTCCCTGTGAGGGGACTATTCACAAACCTTCTACTGAACGTTTCACCAGCCCGACTCCGTGCCAGACCCTTTGTTATGAAGTGGTGAAGGAAGGGATCTGAACACCATTACCTGCTTCTGGATTATTTTGCAGTTGAGGCCCTTGAAGCTCTTTGGATTAAGTGACTTGGGAGATCATACAGCCTCGCGTCAGAGCTGGCCCAGGCACTCTGACCCCACATCCTGCGCCCTCTGCCTTTCCCTGCTATGTTCAGTTCTTATATCTGTCCATTTGCAAAGCTTTTCCTTCCATTATCTTTAAGAATTCCCTTATTCTATTATCCTCACTAGGATCCAATTTGACCAAGAAACTTGATTTGACCTGGTGGGGGCAGAACTGGCAGGGGTAGATGGAGAGAAAATTAGCAAAAGCTCATAAATGCTGATTTCAAAGAAGAATCTTCCAGCATGTGAGATGAAATCGGATTAATATCTCAGATGACAAACATAAGCAGGTCTTATTGTTTTTTTTTTTTAAATGACAGATGGACTGATACTTCTACAATAACTAATAAAACTGATGCTCATCTCTCCTATTTCAAAGTGAATTTCTACCAACCATGTCATTCCTTTCTAAGTGTGCGGAGATTTCTATATAGCTTCTTACAGGGCACTTCCCATATGCCCAGGAGTCCAAGGGTACCCCAATTCCACATACTTAAATCAGCGTCTCCCTCCAGGCACCTCTTTTTGCATTTCCTCTTGCTTGGTGATTTGTATGGTCATCTTGTCACCAAGCCGAAAGGCAGGAGGCATTCCTGCCCCCACCCCACCCCCACCCCCGCCCCCGGCTTCCACATGGTCTCCAAGTCTTGGACTGTGGTTGCCTCGTTTTTGAGCCCATGTCTGCCATTCTGGCCAGCCCCTCTGTCACCAGGCCTGCTGTGAGTGCCTTCAGCTGCTCTTCCCGCCTCCACGCCTGCATGCCTCTCTCCACGCCCACGCCGCCTCCTGAGCCTCCTCCACTGCTGCCAGCCTCATTCACCCCGAAGGAAATCAGGTGGCCTGACTCATCCATCTGAGCCTCTGCAATGGCTCATGTCATGTACGGGGCAAAATCCACGCTGGTTATAAAGCACCCAAAGCCCTTCATGGGCTTCCTCTCCTTCCTTAGTTCCTCCAGTGCCTGCTGTGCAAGTGACACTCCAGTGACAGTTCTCACTCTTGCACAGGCATCCAGTTTCACCCCTACCCCCACCCTCACAGGCACACCTGCGTTTGCTCTGCTGGAAGAGCCCTTCCACCTTTGGGTGGCTAATTCACTGTAACTTAAATATTCTAATACTTAGCTCAGACGGCTCTCCTCCAGGAAGCTTTGCCTGAAACCTGAGTACACCTTTTTGGAGTTCCTACAGCCCCCGGCCTTGCACATCCTAGAACATTCTGTAGGAATCCTCCACACACCTCGGTCTCTGAATAGATCATGTCTTAGTTGAGCCAAATGGCTCTAAGGTTTTTCAAGATCAAAGAAACTTTCTTTGTGTCAAAGCAAAATACAGCTCAAAAATCACCTTTTCATCCAAAATTTTGGAGATTGCAAAAGAATTTGGAGACCACGGTAACAGTTGCCAAAGCTGCTGATGGTTAAAATCGTTTGTGGGACCAATGTGGGGGGCCCCAGCCAGGGATTTGGGCTTAAGTGGGCTCAGGACATCAGTACTGTGATTCTAATGTGCATTCAAGGCCAAGGCCCACTGGATGGGAGTGAACTCAGCTCCCAGATAGAAGGGCCAGATCGGAGGACGTTCAGCTGACACCAACTTGAAGCCTTTTAAAATTGAAATACGGCATGTAGTGGAAAGCACTCAGGCCTTAAATCCCGAATTGTGTGACTCGTTGTCTTAAAACCTCAGCTCCATCCTTTGGAAAATGGGGATCTCTTGCAGGTTGTTGTGGGGATTAGCTGAGATGACCCTTGTACTAAGAGCATCAAGACTACCAACACTCTGCCAACTGCACGGCGTGACAGACGCCAGCAGAGATCCACTTGACCACAGGACAATTCTACATTAAATGAGCTGGTCCCGTGATTAGAACTGCCTGAAAATCACCTTGTGATTGTGACAAATTCAGTATGAAAGGATTTGTGCATTTGTTTTCACATCTGTCCAACTGGGGTTGGAATGCAAGAACTTTTTTTTTATTGTTGTGATCTCAAACAATATGTAAAGAGTGATATCAATCAATCAATCAGGAGGGAGATGGTGGACTGCTTGGCAAAGCACAGAGCAACTGCTCTTAGAGGTGACGCAGGCTTTCAAAGAAGCAGAGGTGGATGGCCCAGGTGTCTACTGCTGCATCAGAGACTAGAAAACCAGAAAGGTTTGGGGTTCCTTCTGGCCAGACACGGCTGATCATGATGTGCTGGCTTATTTGGTCTTGGTTGAGACGTCTATAAAGGGCAGCCTAAGCAAGTCAAAGGAAAGGAATATGACAAGGGATCAGTTGCATTGTCAGATTTGAAGTATTTTGGTCCATTTCTCCCATGTTAACAATTTTTGGAAACGGCTTGGCAAGTGTATTTCTCTTGGCCTTAACATTCTCAAAAGCAGAGAGGGCAAAGCAGATAGTGCTGGACCCGAAGTCCACTCTGGAGGTCGCTGTGCCAGGGGCTCCTCGCTAGCTCAGTGAGGGAGTTACCCGAACTCCGGAGAACTTAGAAAAGCATCAACACCCACTCCCCGCTTCTGGGCTGTGTCCTTCACTCTCACCAGGCCTCTGGCTCCTTCCCTTTCCCTTCACTGTCACACAACACTCTAATTTTCTTTTTCTTTCTTTCTTTTTTTTTACTTTTTCAGTCTTTAAGTCTTCCTCCTTCCATCTATTTTCATAATAAAACAAAACCGACAGAAGAGACAATGACAAAAATTAGATAACCTAGTGAAAGGAATGAATTCCTACAAAGGTACACACTACTGAAGCTGACTTGAGAAGAAATAGAAAATCTGGAACAGGCTTGTAAGCAGCAGTGAGTGAATCAATAATCAAAAAACTACCCACAGAGAACAGCTCAGAACCAGATGGCCTCGCTGGTGAATTCCATCAAATCTTCCAAGAAAAATGAACCCCAATTCTTCACAAACTTTTCCAAACAGTGGAAGAGGCATTCCTCAACTCACCCTCCAGACCAGTACTGCTCCGGTATCAACTCCAGACAAAGACATCTGATCTTTTGTGAGTAGTCATAAAAATCCTCAACAAAATACTAGAAAGCCAAATTCAACAACGAAGGAAAATGGTTATATGCCATGAACAAGTGGAGTTTTTCCTAGAAAGGCAAGAACTATGAGACAAATGAGAAAACTAATGCACAAGCCTACGTTGGAGGGGGGTTTTCCTGTGAAGTGTAGACAGATCCTAGACCCCAGCGCTGCGCTGGGTGCTGGGTTCCTGTCTCAGGGTGTTGGGCAGGGCAGGGCGGGGGAAGAGGAAGACACGAGGGTCACGGTGTTCGCCCCCTTCCAGGGGAGGAAGGGGCGCTCACCCGGGTTTGGGGACTGGAAGTTGTTCTCTGCTCCTCTGCCTGATGTGTTGAGCTGCAAAGAGCAGATACTCACAAACAGCTTAGGTTCACATTAGTCCCAGCTCTTCCTTTGCAGATGAGGCAAACTGAGGACCCCAGCGGCAGAGTGACTTGCTAATAGGTAACTGGTGGGACCCAGGACTGGGGTTCTTGCCAGTTGCTCAGAGGGGATACACCGACCTGGCGGATCTTGCCGTGGATACTGAGGAGAGGATGATGATAACGATAGTGATAATTATAGTTAATGCGGTGCTGACCTTGTGCCAGGCAAGATGCTCAGTGCTTTACACGCATTAACTCACCTAATCCTTGTAGACAAGGTACAGATACCAATACTCCCGTGTCACAGCTGAAAATACTGAGGCCGAGAGAGGTTAAGCGACTTGTCAACATCACTCATCTGGGAAGGGTGGCAGTCTGGCTCTTTGCACAATTAATCCCCACCCCCTCTTTAAGAGGGAGCAAGGCAGGCCACTTGAAAGCCTGGGGGCTGAATCCCCGTGTGGAAGGAGGTCTCCACAAACAAGCCTTTCTTCACTGCTGGGACATGCTGGTCCAGGGACCCATCTCTAAGACCCTAGGATTCTTAGCTTTTGTCTCTGACAGGGACATGGCAGGCCGTGGTATCCATTGATGCAGCTTTCTTTACTCTGGGGGCGGGGGAGGTCCACGGGCTTCAGACTCTGATCCTGAAATTGTCTGCAAAATGTCATGGATCTGAGCTTAAGAGGACACAGATGCCATGTGACGGCTGAAGTGTTACTATGCAGAGGCTCCTGGGGCAGACCTGTGCCTTGGTCATGTGTTTTAAGTCCCACCATGCTTTCAGTGTCTTTTCCTAGAAGCTTTGCCAAAAAAATCTGTGCGTGCAGAACAAAGGAATGAATGAAGCTCATGAACCCTTTGCGGGTGGTGGTGGTGCTGTGGGGGTGTGGCTTCCACTTCCACTCAGGTGCACACAACAGATAGGGCACGGAGTCTGAGTGCCCTGGCAGCCTTGGCAAGTCACCTGGGGTCCTAGGTTCTCCTCCAACCCCATCCTGCCTCAGGGCACCAGGCTTCCTTGGTCAGGTCTGAAAGAAGCTCCCTTGGTCAGGGCTCTTCCCCAGTGTGCTGACACAACTGGCACCTCAGGGCACGTGGCTGCGCATGCAGCTCTCGTCCCCACTGCCACACTGTGGCTCACCCCAGATACGGGGAGAAGAGGAGGGCAAGGAGTCTTGGATTGCTGAGTATCCTCAAGCTTCCTGACATACGGCTGATGCCAGAGGTGAACGGACGCCTCAAAGAGAATCCGCACATTGAAGAGAACTGAAGGGGTTAGTGATGCGGACTGCTTCACCGCGACAAGCTTTCTTCTTAACCTCTCAAGTGTCCTCTTCAAACAATGCTGTGGCATCATGGGCCAGTGGCTTCAGGGTCATTGATTACCTGGGAGGTGGCCTTCCCAGGGCAACAGGCGATTGCACCCTAGCTATTTCTGCCACACAGCTCTCACGGGGTGTGCCCTTAGCTGGAATCATGGCACTAGACTGACTGGACTCTGGAGGGCACGACAGCAGTTTGCTGAATCTGATGAATGGTGTGGAGTGAAACAACCTCCCCACTTCCTTCGTTAAACCCTGCCCTCCCTGGCTCTCAGAGAGGCACACAGTAGGTGGTCAATCAATGTTTGTTGAATGAATGAACGATGCCCCCATCCCATCTTGAACTAAAGTGGCTTAATGGTGTCAACACCTTGAAGATAGTCTTTGTGTATCTTTCAAACCTAGAAAAGTGCCAAGCTTGGTGTAAGGTGTACTAGGGCAGTCACGGGCTAAAGTTGACAGAAGGCCACTGGTTTTGACAAGGACAAGTGTCACCAGGGTCTCTTCTTGTGAAGGTTCATAACACTTCCTTTACGTATCTGCTTATGTCCTGTGTGCACACAGCTGACTCAGAGGGGGAGGGACTGCACCCTACAGGCCCTGCATCTCCAACACCGAGCCGAGGCCTTGACACCCAGTAGGGACATGGGAGCAGCTGTGAATGAGCAGGAGGAAAGGGACTCTGCGTGTGAGATGCACACACACATCAGAGGAGTGGGTAACGGACACCGTGGTCAGGAGTCTGGTTCCTTCTGGTTCTGTCCTTGCAGGACACTTGTGCGCCTGCAAACAGCTGACAAGTCCTCTGAGCACAGATATGCTCGTCTTTGGCGCCTGTGCAGTGTGCGAGGCGGGCCTGGGTGTTCGTCCTCAGGCGGGCTCTGGGGCCACGAGTCAGCGGCCCTGCGCCTCTGGGTAGACGGTCAACCTCTCCTAGCTTTAAAAACAAAAGTGGGAGACAAGCGGGCCCACTGCCCACAGTTGGTTGGGGCTAGACGAGAAGCTGAGCCTCAAGGGCTCTGAACACAGCTGATGCTCCGTGATGCCATCAATACCTCTCCTGCGGGCCCGTCCCCTGACTCTCTCGCTGTCCTGATTTTCCTTCTCTGAAAAGTAAGGGGGGACGGCGACCCTTAAAGTTCACTTGTGTGGGGAGTGTGGACAGAAAGAGAGGTCCCGAGGTCATTTAAGGAGTGGCAAGGACTCTGATGTAGGCATACTTTCTTTCCAAGAAGACGAATTATTCGCAAAGCAAAACACAAACGAGACACCACTACTAACCCACAGACACCAAAAAGCTTCCACTTGGGGGCTGCGGCCCGGCTCCCATGCTGTGGCAACAGCCCAGGGCCACTGGGATTAAGCTCCCTCAGTCCCCAGCGACTGCAGACAGAGCTTTGGGACTGCTGGCTTTTGCTCTGCACTTGTTTATTCACAGAAAGAGCACACCCAAGAGGCCGACACTCCCCTGGTTTTTACCCCAAGAGGCAAGTCTGACCTGTTGGTCAAGGAAATTCTGCTGTGGATGCTTCAGGCCTGCAGAGAGCAAACAGCGAAACAGCGCTGGGGGCCACGAGACTGGGTCCCTTTCAGAAACACTTTCCTGTTGTTTGTTCCCAATAGAGAGTGGCCACTGCCTGACAGACACCTGAGCAAAATGTGAAGGCACTGGTGTGAGTCTGAAGGCACAGGGCTGGGCCGGGCCTCGAGGTCAGGTGGCCTTGCAAAGATCCGCCCCTGCCCTGCGTCCCCCACGTGCAGAGTGAAGGCAAAGCCACACCCGCAGAGACGCACCACCCGGAGCCTCTAGGGAGAGGCCCCCGGCCAGGTTTTACTGTCGCTGAAGAACACGTGGGCTGATTACACACTCAGGTGTGCACGGGGCTCTACGGTTTGGGCCGAAAGTGGGGCACTGGCAGCCAAGTCCACTGCACTTAAAGGAGGCGTGGGGGAGATGGGACAGAGCAGGGCAAAGGGACGCCAAGGGACACGGGGACTCTCTAGACAGACAGCTCAGCTCCAGGAAGCTCTGCCTCACCCCAGACAGCGCCCTGGTTCTGTGCGCAGGAGTTTCCCAGTGCAAGCTGTTTCTGGAAGAGATGCTGCGTGTACCCCTCAACACAGCCCCAAAGAAGCCGACCACAGGGTCCCCTGGTGGACACTGCCTTAACTTAATGCTTCCTTTCCCTCCCTGAGCCTCTGTCATGGGTGTCCTGGGAAGTTTCCAGGTGACTGATTGTTACTGGTTAGTGAACGGAGATGCGGGAGAAAAGCCTTTGCAGGGAGCTGTGGTCCTACCATGTCGCTCTGGGACTGTGTGGCCCCGTACGCTGCCATCCCGTTGGAGGGCGCGGCCGGCTGCGGTGTGTCAGGCTGGATGTACCCTCTTCTGTCAATGAGGCTATGAGAGAAAACAGAACAGCACAGGAGGCAGAGTGAATAAAAAGCCAAAACGCCACCAACACTCTTAATTTCCATCTCAGGGGTCCCCCTTTCTGTGACAGGCCCCCCAGGCCCCTCGGAACACACCTCTGCTCACCTTCACCTGCGGTCAGGCTTCAAAATCTGTCCCTTTTGCCAGGAGCATCTGTTCCCTCCCTGCCACCTGCTGCAGCCCCACCCTCCGCCCCACCCTGAGGACCAGGGCACCCCTCCCACCTGCACAGCCTCCATCACCGACCTCGGAGCCCGGACCCCTGACCCCTGAACTTAGCCTGCAGGCCTCACACAACCTTCCTCTCCAGCCTCAAATCCACATCATTTTTTTTGTTTTTTTTTTTTGTCTTTTTAGGGCCGCACCTGCTGCATATGGAAGTTCCCAGGCTAGGGGATGAGTCAGAGCTGCAGCTGTCAGCCTACACCATAGCCACAGCAACATGGGATTGGAGCCGTGTCTGTAACCTACACCACAGCTCATGGCAATGCAGGATCCTTAACCCACTGAGCGGGGCCAGGGATGGAACCTGCATCATCATGGAAACTAACCAGGTTCTTTACCTGATGAGCCACAACAGGAACTCCTCAAACTCACATCTGATTTTGCACACATGGCCTTTGCAGCCTCACCCCTTCACCAAGTGTGTCTGAGCACTGGCTGTGAGCAGCGCACTGCCCGGGAACAGAAGCACGCACCCAGGAGCGCTCCTGGCATGGCCGGCTCCGCATTTTGGGTCCAGCTCTGGGTTTTAACTGCCCTCACGCTCCTCATCCCTTCCCCACACTGTCCATTCTTTGAGCCCCAGCTCCTGCTCTAGGCCTTGTGCAGCATCTTCCCTCCGGCTTTGCTTAGCCCTGCCTGGGATCCCTTGACGGCACAGGTCACAGTTCATCTGGTGTCAAGGCTTGGCACTGCTGGGTGCAAATGCTTGTTGACTGAATAAACGACAACAGGCCTGAGGTCTTCCACAGACGGGCTTTAGAATAACAAACCAGAGCAATGCTTCTCGCCTTTACTTGACGGCACAGAGGCCCTGGAGGAAGGTGAGGTCAAAGCTCACTTTCTCCTCTCAGAGTGAAGACTCCTTGCTGCCCTGGGTCTAAGGGCAGAACCGCGAAGGCCACGGGAGGATTGGCTGGGAAGGTCGGGTCCTGCGGTGGCCGCCCGTGTCGGGGGCTGGCCACGCTCCCTGCAGCCTCTGCAGAGGCCCCAGGCACATCCTCCAGCCCACTCGCTCCCGGTCCTGGGGGAGGAGGTGCTGAAGCCGCTCCGCAGTCAGGCCGACTTTCAGAAGACAGGGGTCAGCATCACAGCTACCACCAGGGGTCTTCAAGTGACAGGCCAAGAAGCCATTCAAAAATACTTGTGGGAGTTCCCGTCGTGGCGCAGTGGTTGACGAATCCGACTAGGAACCATGAGGTTGCAGGTTTGGTCCCTGCCCTTGCTCAGTGGGTTAACGATCCGGCGTGGCCGTGAGCTGTGGTGTAGGTTGCAGACGCGGCTCGGATCCCGCGTCGCTGTGGCTCTGGCGTAGGCCGGTGGCTACGGCTCTGATTAGACCCCTAGCCTGGGAACCTCCATGTGCCGCGGGAGTGGCCCAAGAAATAGCAAAAAGACAAACAAACAAAAAACAAACAAAAAAACAACTTGTGACCAAAAAAAGGACACAATGAACTTCTTTGCAGAACAGATATTGATTCACAGACTTTGAAAAACTTAGGGTTTCCAAATGAGACAGGTTGGGGGGTGGGGGGATGCACTGAGGGTTTGGGATGGAAATGCTATAAAATTTGTTTGTGATGATTGTTGTATACCTATAAATGTAATAAAATTCACTGAATAATAAAAAAAATTATTGTGGCAGGATCTGGAAATGGGACTCTCTTCTTCAGTTTCAGTTGAATCCCCTGAGGTTTAGACAAAACAGGAGGCTACAAGAACCTCCATCTTCCAAAGAGGAGGTTCTGGGCCCTCGTGCAGGACTTTTAAAGGGGTTCTCAGACCAAATCTGCAGGGGCGTTCAAGGCCATCAAAGATCAAAGGTGACAGAGCGAAGAAGAATGTCTTGGTGTGAGGGGGTCGCTGCTCCTGCTGATCACCAGATGGAGGGCAGGGCTGGTACAGTGAGGGTGGGGCCGGGTGTGGCACCCGGAAGAGGGCCAGCGCGGAACTGGCTCAAGGGACAGGTTAACCTGCTGGCTCAGGCAGGTCAAACTGCCCTGAATCTTTTTTTTTCCACTGACAGGAGAAATTAAGGGGCTTGCAGAGGATTTCATCGAGGAGCAAGAAAAGAACTAGGTCATCCAGCAGGTCTGAAAGGGCAGCAGGGGATTATAGAAAAAGTCATCCTTGCCCACTTGCTATGCGTTCAGCCCATTTCAAGTACCAGCCACGCACCCAAGACTGTGACACTCTGCTCCAAAGCTCCTCCTGGCCCTTGAGGCTCATGAGCCCCTCTTACGCTCATCTCATCTCCTGCCTTACCCCTCCCTCTGGATCCTCCTCTGACAGGCTGGGCCACCCCCTACCTCTGGGCCTTTGCACATCCTGTCCCCTCTCTTCTCCCACCATTCCTTCTCCCCAGTTCCTCCTAAAATGGTTCACATCTTACACCCCCTCCTCCAGGAAGCCCTCCCAGGGGTCCCGTGGAAAGTGCATGCAACCCATCACAGCCCCTCCTGCCAGGCAGACATGCCGTTGACGGGCCTGTATCATTCACTTCTTTCAGGTGCGTCCCTGGCCCCTAGCACGGGGTGCTCTCAGTAAGAGCAGCAAGTGAATTCTTCAGACTGGCTGACCCACAGCACCAGCCTGGAGGGAGGGCCCAGCCCTGACCACACCTAGTACTTTCTGTCTTTCCAATCTTCCATTCCTCCAGCCAGACTTGTCATGAGGACCCCCTCCCCCCAAACCTGGCTGTCCCCAGCCTGCTGCCCCCACACCTCCGGAGACACTGCAGGGAATGGAAGGTGGGTCTTTGTGCTCCAGGTCCGTGAGGTCTGTGTAAACACAGAGACACACTCTTCCTCCCCCACGGGCACACTGTTACACGGCCTGGCAACGCTTTAGAGGCATCCCAGGCACGTAATGCTTGGCACACGGGCGGCCCTTGACCCCTGCCTGAGGTGAGGGACACTGCTCATTCCACAGGCTTGTCTGGGATGCGCGTGGAAGGCCTGGCAGCAGCCCACCCTCCCTCACAAACCCCTAAGCGGTCAAGCTGGTCCAAGGGAAGCGCCACTCCTGAGAAAGGCCCCGTCCAGAGGAACCTGGACTTTGGAAAGAAGACCCAGCTCCACCAAAGCGGTAACATCTAATCCGACTGCTGAAGACATAACTTCAGCCATGATAAGACCGGATCTATAAACAATACGAAATGCAAATCAAAGCTCTGGGAACAAGAAAGAGAGCTGGACAAAACGTGAGACTTTTAAATTCCTCTCCTACATTTTGATATCTGTTTCAGAGACAGGGAAAGATGTTGTTCGGGTCCCTTTTGCCTCTCCTACTGTTTCCTGGCCTGCCCCCACCATCCACAAATAAACACACACCGGTAGGACGTACAAGCTAACTCGTGAAAAATCAAGCATTTCTGGAGGGATTTTCTGGCCTAAAGAGCCCCAGGGGGATTCTCAGGTGGCTGGCGTGCTCTTGGGGACAGGCACCCTCTAGGCATGTCTGACGCCCCAGCCCAGGTGGCCCTTCCACGCAGAGCCCTTGGCTGCCCTTCCTGCTGTCCCTCCCCAGAGGAGGCCTCTGAGGGACAGATCGGAGCCCGCAAGGGCCTCGAATTCAGGATGAGAATGGCACACTGACCTCCCAACTTTCTAGGCCCTAACTGAAAGCCATCAATTTCCAATTCCCCAAGAGCCCCAGTAACTATAACCCAGTACCAAATAATACGTGGTCTTGGAATCTAAGCCTGATTTTTTTTTTCTGGGGTTGGGGGGATCACTCTTCCTTCCCTAATGAAGTTTCACTGAGGCTGACAGTCAAACTCTGCATTCCATGAGCACCAACCGGTGATGGCTGGCTGTGGAGCTCCAAGTGCACGGCGGGGCTGCCGTGGGGACAAGCCAGTGGCTTTTGTGGTTTCTCCCCAGTTACACATTGAGATGCCAAAAGGGAGGAAGGCTTGGAGACGCCGTCTAGAGACTGGAACATGTGCACGATGAATCATTCTGATGATTGTTTGGCTAATCTGCTGAAATACTCCACGTGGGCGCACTCACCAAGGAGTCAAGAACTGACCTGGTTTGTATAATTGTGACCCGGAGCCAGTGAGCAGAGTGGGCGCACACACTGGTCCTGACGGCTGCTGCCTGGGTGTGAGGGCTGACCACGCAGCATTCGCCAGCTGTGTGATCTCATTGCTTTACCTCCCTGAGCCTTGGTTTCCGCGGCTGTGATAGTACCGACCTTATGGGGCAGCGCAAGGTTTGCACAGCCAGGCCGAGTAAAGCATTTAGAGCAGAGCCTAACGCTATTCAGTATAGGTCAGCCCTGCCCTTGGTCACGTTACTGCTGTTTTACCAATACCACAATCTCACCTGCTTCAGCCCACACTGTGCTCTCCCTCCGAGCTATCTTAGTATTCCTGTTTTGTACAATGCAGCTCTTAGCACTCATTTCTATGGGTTTTCTGTCTGTCTGTCTGTCTTTTTTTCTTTCTTTCTTTTTTTTTTTTTTTTTTTGTCTTTTTAGGGCTGTCCCCTTGGCATGTGGCGCTTCCCAGGCTTGGGGTCAAATCCGAGCTGTAGCTGCCAGTCTACATCACAGCTCACGGCAACGATGGATCCTTTACCCACGGAGTGAGGCCAGGGACCGAACCCACATCCTCATGGATACTGGCTGGGTTCGTCAATCCCTGAGCCACGACTGGAACTCCTCTACGGGTTTTCTAATGCTCCCTCCATCGTGTTCTGGCTCCCTTCCTACACAGTTCCCTGCTCATTACGCATGTTCAACACCATCCAATAATTAACGGGGTCACAAGCCTTTGTCTCCCTATTTTGATCCTGAGCAGATTTTCCCCAAACTTGACACAACTCAGTGGAATGTTATACCGAGCATCACACAACAAGCCTACCACAAGCCAAATCTCTGTTCTGCTGAGGCTTTGTCTCCGAGGCACAAAGCGAGTGCTGACCTGGCTGGTGGCCACGGCAGTGGCCAGGGCGCTGCCACCCGTGGCCGGTGCTGACGCGCTGGGGCGTGTGCATCCCCAGACCTGTTAAAAAGCATGACGTGGTCTGAATCTTACCTTGGAGAGATGGGCCCACACAGGGCAACACAGCAATTTGTAAAGATATTTCCGTAGCTGTAGGGGTTGTAATTTTCTTTACCTCTTTTATTCGACCAAGATCCTTTAATCTGAAAGAAAAGAACAGTCCATGACACCGTCTCCCTGCCAGCAATGCCACAGGTTAGGTGAATCGGCCCATGAGAAGCCCGAAAAGAATGCCAGGATCTCCACTCATTTCTTCAGCAGGAGAAACTGGGAAACTGGCTTTGACCCCAAACCTGGAAATATCCCCAAAGAGCCAGTCAGACTGGAGAGAAATAACATTCTCTGGGCAGAATAATCTCGTATTTCTACGGCATGGTACTTAAAAGGCCAGCCCACACAAACCAGTGGAGATTTTTTTCATATCACACCCGGCGTGTCAGGTAGTAATGAAATGAAAGGGGTAACGTGTCTCCCCTAATTTGCCCATTTATAGCCTGAATTCTGCCTCCTTTGTTCATGTTGCCAAAATAATTCCACTGGATAGTTCTGATGTTTGTAGGTACTGAATGCAAATAACTGCCTTCATATTCTCTTCAGGCATACATCTCATCAAGACTGATTTTCTCAAGCCTTTAAGGCATCCTAATTCCAAGACATTTAATTCATGTACGGACAGAATCTTGTCAGAATCTAAATATTCTGAGCAAAAAGGACCAGGTACATGCAGAAGTTTTTCCTCACATTAGGTTCCCTGGTTTTATACCTCCTCTCCATCTGCATTAAATACAGGCAGATAAGCCTGGATAAAAAGTCAAACTTTGTGGGAGTTCCCATTGTGGCTCAGTGGTTATGGACCCAACTAGTATCCATGAGGATGCAATTTCAATTCCTGGCCTTGCTTGGTGGGTTCAGGATCTTGTGTTGCTGTGAGCTGTGGTGTAGATCGCAGACACAGCTCGGATCCTGAGTTGCTGTGGCTGTGGGTAGGCTGGCAGCTGCAGCTCCAATTCAACCCCTGGCCTGGCAAACTCCATATGCCACAGGTGCATTTTTTATTAAGAAAATAAAAAGAAAAAAAAAAGTTAAACTTTGGGTCAGGCAATCGCTTCCCAAAATGATCTGAGAGGCCAGCCTGCATGGTCTCTCTTCAGTGGGGTGAACAGGAATAGGATCCCTCCTCAGACCTCACAACTGGGGGTCACTCAGTTGATCTTAGCATCTAAGTGACGTGGTCAGAGAGCAGGACAATTTGGAGACTGGAGATAGAGCAAGTGGAGATTGATGTCAGAAAATGCTTCCCCTGGAGTTCTTGTCATGGCTCAGTGGCTAACGAACCCAACTAGTAACCATGAGGTTACAGGTTCTATCCCTGGCCTTGCTCAGTGGGCTAAGGATCCAGCGTTGCCATGCACTGTGGTGTAGATCGCAGATGTGGCTCGGATCCTGTGTTGCTGTGGCGTTGGCCAGCAGCTGTACCTCCGATTCAAACCCTAGCCTGGGAACCTCCATATGCTGCAAGTGCAGCCCTAAAAAGGCAAAAGCCAAAAAAAAAAAAAAAAAAAAAAAAAAAAAGTGAGAGAGAGAGAGAAAAAGAAAATGCTTCCCCTGCAGGCTCTTTGCTCTGGGAACTTAAGTCTGAAATGGGAGCGCAGAGACCTGGGCCCCTCACCTCTTCTTTATTCCCCACAAGAGAATGGGCCTGCACCCCAACCTGCCAGGAACTTACGTCTTCATTCGTGGTCTGGTTGGAGCTGATCAGGTACGTGTGGAAACCCGAGAGCCCCACGATGGACCAGACGGAGAAGAAGCAGACCACAGCCTCCAGCACGGTACCTGGAGTCAAGGAGGTGAACCAGCAGGACAGTGACGCTCTTAAGGCCCCACAGGAGCTGGATGACTGCGATCTGGACAGGAACCACCCTCAGGGTACCCAGGCCCTTGTGTCTACCTAGGCTGGCACTGGTGTTCTCCCAGCCAGGGAGACCCTCCAGGGCAGCACAAACCACATCCTCCTTCACAGCACAGCATTTATGCTCAGTAAGTGATCAGTATGCTCCCTGAACATGCCTTGCTTCCCTTCCATGGCTGATGGTTCTGTGACTGTCCTCCCCAGGGGCCAGACCTTTGCCCCTCCCCCGTGACTCACTGTGCAGCCAAAGACAGTGGCAACAAAACCAGGAAGCACACTGGCCGGTGTTGGCAGCAGCCCAGGCCTTTGGTGAATGGACTGGATATCAAATTTCACTTCAGTCACAGACTCCCACTTTGGTTTCTGAAGGCTGGGGCCTGTAGAACTACCTTTCTCTCCCAACCTGATTGGAGGCTGTTGACAGTCACTTATAGGACTGACTACGGACGGCTACAGCCTGGGAAGGGCTTGTCTTCCTGGCTCTCTCTGTCCTTGGATGGCCCTGGCTGCCTGCCCCTGTTGTGGATGGGCTTCTGACCTGGCCAGGGCATTTCTCACCATGGCATCAGGATGAGTGGTATTTTTCCTTAGGGGACCTTTTCCCAGCCCCTCAGCCAAGCCTGACACATAGGCTGTCCTCAGCCATTTGACACGCAGCTGGGAGATGTGGAAGCACATTGAGTGATGGGCAGTCTCGAGTTCCACAAGGTGTGCTGTAACCAAAGGAGGAAAAGCCTGGCATTCTTCGTCAGATGAGCTAAATCAGCCAGAAGAGTGGCAATTTGAAAAGACGAGAGAATTTTTCTATCCCACAAATATTTATAAAATTCTATTTACAAGATACAGATGTTCCCAGGAAAAAAATATTCATCATAGGTCTGGGAGTTTAAATATACATCGTGCATCCACCGCCAATAAATTACAGGCCAGAGAAAGTAAATACTCATGCTTTCCTAAGGCTTCCAAGGATGGAGGCTGTAGATCACACCATAATACATCACCATTGATTTTTTTTTTTCAGGACTGAATATAATTCATCTTTAGAGAAGAGAAATGAATACACCATCCAGGGCAGCGCCATCACCCGCCACGTCATGATTAACAAATGCCACTATCCAGCACGAGGGCTGCACACAGAAGAGCAGGCATGAACTGACACCTGCCTGTTGACTGACTTCCAACATCAGGATAACCCACTGGGTCTGCTCTTGGCAAAGTGGGAAAATGCTTTACTTTTCTAAGGCTTAAGCTTCTTGAAATGGCAAGGTCTCAGAAAAGCCCCACCCTGAAATTAAGAGGACATCTCAGAGAGAAGATGCCCCTCAGCCAGTTGGCCAAGGTGAACACAGTGCAGAGCAGTGGGATCTCACGGATCCAACAGGTGGCGCCCCTGGGGAACCCAGCTGGTCCTGGGGAGGAAGGAGGTGAACGGGATGGAGGAGAGGAAAGTAAGGCAGATTCTGGGAAAGTGGATAAGTACGGGGGGGGGGGGGGGGATCTGCCCCCGGGGGGGGGGTGGGGATGCAGAGAAGCAGACCCCTCCCTAGGCTGCTACCCTTCCGACCCCAGCAACCCTGTCATCTCGCCCAGGGCTACCTGTAGCTACGGCGGGAGGCCTCGCTGCACATGGGGACACAGGGATGGTGGTCCAGGTGGTAAAGACGGTCTCGCTCTCAACCGCCTCTTGACAGGTCAGGGCTCACAGATGCCCCCTTCCCCGCCGTGTCTCCCCACCCAAGTGAGCACAGAGCGGTCAGGAGCCCCTTGGGGGAGTCCTGCCCCACAGTGGCCTGAAAGCAGAAGTGAAGTGGCTTGAAGTAGAGGGTGGGTGGAGAGGAAGCAGTGTAAAGACACATTGGGAGAACTGAGTTGTGTAAAGGGAGGTGACACTGGCAGGGACACTGCAGGAGCTGGAAGGAAAAGACAAGTGGCAGAAAGATCAAAGAGGAGGGGACAAATGGAATGAAGACACGGGGAGAAAAGAGAGAGTAGAGAATGAACCAAAAGACTTACTGACTGAATACGTCATGAAGAGCCCAACTCCGGGCTCGGAAATACTTAGGTGTCACCGATAGTTAGAATGAGGGTCATGTCAAAACATACGTGTGAACCATATGAAAATGGGCATGTGCAACGGAGGAGGGCCATGGCCTTGAAACCGGCCACGGCTCAGTTTCCGGCCGCCGCCCCCCTTGCAATGCCACTTCCATGATTACCTCCAGGAGGAGGCAATGTTGTCGGGGCATGTGGCAACCCCCCCCCGCCAAATATGCAGTGTTCTATATTAATATCTCATGTGCTTTGGAAACATTTTATAAATAGCAGAATGCAGTTTCACTGTAGCTCACAGCTGTGTCAAAATGACACGAATTCAAGGTAGGATGCAAGATGCAGCCCACCCTCCCTCTCCCCCGCACAGCTGACACCGCGCCCACAGGCCGGCTGACGGAAGAATCACCACCAGTCACAACGTGGCTACGCATCAGGTCCTGTTCCACAGGCTTCACATGAGTTAACTCACTTTATCCTCAGAGTAACCCGGTGAGAAGTGTGACTCCCCACTTAACCTACAGGGAACCCGAGGCAGGAAGCCGACAGGTAACTGGCTTAGGAAATAGCAGACAAAAAAAAAAAAAAAAAAAAAAAAAAAAAAAAAAAAAAAGGGAAATAGCAGAGCA
Source organism: Sus scrofa (assembly GCF_054392235.1). Classification (NCBI taxonomy): domain Eukaryota; kingdom Metazoa; phylum Chordata; class Mammalia; order Artiodactyla; family Suidae; genus Sus; species Sus scrofa. Next base: position 9,410,053 of record NC_139383.1, read on the forward strand.
AGGACTTGAACCTTGGGAGTGGGGCTCTGTCCGTGGGCCAGAAACGCCTTCCCTAACTCTTGCTGGGGGACCGGGGGCTCTAGGCTGACCTCAGCCTCTGCTGGGGGAGATCAGGACCCTCCCTGTCGGGGATTCTTGAACCTTCGGCATCTCGGGGAGACCATGTTCCCCAAATTCATTCAGACAGAGGTATGAAGATCTGAACAGCACATCTTCTCACTGACCCGAGAGCTCGATGTTGATGGCTTCTATGCCATAATGAGATTAAGAAACAGAAATTTCTTTTTAATGTATCAAAACCCATTTACTGATTTTTAAGAGGCGTGAGTGGAAACAAGCCAATTCCAGTAGAAGCCAATTTAATAAGCAGCTGGACATTGACTGCATCAGAGATGGGCTCCAACGTACCGCAATTGCCACTGCTAGCCTCCATCCATCTCTCTGCAGCCCCTGATAAGATGGTGAGCCCCCTCTGTGGCCAGGATGGCTTTAAATTCCCGCAGCCTCTAGCTCAAAATGCTGCAACTGAAGCACTCACTGGATGACAATGGGATTGAAAAATGCTGACGGGTGGGCACCCCTCCCTCGGGATTCCAGCAACCCCAGGAATGCCTGCTCTGGGCCTCCACGCACCCGCCCTGCCCTCAGGTCAGGAGAAGGTGGCATACGTGCCCTGCCCAGAGGGAACAGGGGTCATTTGTCCATCAGAAGGTAAGAAGGCAGATGGCCTCACACAGACATGGAGCTCCTGGGGGCAGAACAGTGGGGGTACCTCAGTATTTGAGTATTTGGAGAATCATAAAAGAGGAGAGGCCTTTTTTTTTCCCCCCGCCCAGAGGCATGTGGAGTTCCTGGGTCAGGAATTAGATCTGAGCCAGAGTTGTGACCTGCGCTGCAGTTAAGATGTCCCCATTTATGCTAATCCCTTCATTTTAGAAACAGGTTAACGCCCAGGGTAGTCAAGCCACTTGAAAAAACTCACACAGGAGTTCCTGGCAGAACAGAACTAGAACTTGGTCCCCAGACTTCGAGGAGAGAAAGAACCCTTCCCAAGGCCCAGAGCCAGAAAGTGTCACATGACAGGCCCGAGGCTGGAGCCTCAGAGCTCAGGACATCAAGGCTGAGACTGCCTGTCACATCAACCCTCATTCATCAGTCCCACGGCCTTAGAGCCACCCCTGGGTGAAGAGCCTGTCTCTGTTAATATGTCATGGCCCATGTCTCTACATTCCAGCAATCAGGCTAGTTAGCAACACTATTTTGTGCCAAGTGCCAAATCCAATAATGATTTATTTTTAAAAGTCTGTATTTCATGTGGGTGTCCTCACTGACCCAAATCCCCAGATTCCAGAACTGCCAGGAATGCTGAAGTCCAAGGCTCTGCCTTGGGACCTTCTGCCTGTGTCTGAGGCCCGCACTGCACAAGGCGGGGCCTTTCTCTGTGGGCAACAGCCATGCACCCCTGGGTCCTCATGCATCTTATTCTGCTTCAGGTCTCTGTCTGGGGTTCTGATGTTTAAAATCTAAGAAACCAGGGAGTTCCTGCTGTGGCTCAGCAGAAGCGAACCCAACTAGCATCCATGAGGATGTAGGTTCAGTCCCTGCCCTTGCCCAGTGGGTTAAGCATCTGGCATTGCTGTGAGCTGTGGTGTAGGTCACAGACGTGGCTCAGGTCCAGTGTTGCTGTGGCTGTGGTGTAGGCTGGCAGCAACAGCTCCAGTTTGACCCCTAGCCTGGGAACTTCCATATGCCACAGGTGCAGTCCTAAAAAGAAAAACAAAGAAAGAAAGAAAGAGAAAGAAAAAGAAACTGATGTTGTTAATAATTGTTTCTTTTTTTCCCCCTAAAAATTACAGTGAAACAGGCCCTGCTCACTTAGAGGAAGAGTTGTGATGGACGGCAGATACAGGCCGTAGACCCCTTTGTTCTCTAGAGTGAGTGTCTACAGCAGCATTTAACGCTTTCAGATATTTAGTTCAGGAACTTGTCAGCATATTCTCCTCATCAGTTAGATGATCCCATAATCCTTAGACAGAGATAAGAGGCTACGGCTTGTACCCCCGTTACCTGAGGGCCCACCACTGCGTCTGGGGTGGGGGCTGCTGCCTTTCTGAGGCTTCACGCAACAGACCCTTTGGCAATGGAAGCTCCTGGGATCCTACAGACTGGATGGCAGTACCACCACCTTTCAGCCTCTCCGATCCCTTCTCCTAGATGTGTGAATACCAGGCCACAGAGGAGTGTAGTTGCCCCAAATTCATCTCTGAAGTCATGGTAAGGCCGATCAAAATTCCAAATGCAAATTTTATCATGGAATTCAGCAAACTGACTCTAAATCTCCTTGGGAGAGAAAATGCACAAGAATAGCTCAGAAATTCTGAAAAATAACATCATGGGGGTTGGAGTGGGAGAAGACTTTTCTAGTAACAAAACAAGGTGGGAACACTCTAAACAGGCTTGTGAGCATGTGGGATAAAGAAGGCATTTCAAATTCGTGGTAAGAGAATTAGTGGTCCTCGAAGTGTGGCCCGTGGACCCTTAAGATCCCAAGATCCTTTCAGGGCATCCTCCAGGTCAAAACAATTTTCATAAACATTATCTCCAGTTTCCCTCTCATTCTACGGTGTGGTGGCTTCTGCTGGAGGCTGCGTGATATAAAATGATGTCCTTGCGCCTCTTATGCTGACAGAATAAGGGGGTGTGCATTCCCGTGTTTTAAAAATTTCTCAGTTTTAATTTCAAACATGATATGTATTTAATTTCAAACATGAAGAGAAGCTTGCTGGGGTCCTCAGTAACCTTTAAGAGTATAAAAGGGTCTTAAAACCAAAAAGTTTGAGAACTGCTAGAAGAGAAGTGGTATTGGGACACTTCACTAAACATTTGGGAAAATGAAGTTAGAACTTCAGCTCAGACCTCACACAAAAAATTATGTTACAGATAAATCACAGGGCCAAGCTTGAGAAACACAATATAAAGGTAGTACTGGAAAATAAAAGAAATATTTGCATCATTTTGGAGTGAGGCTGTAAAACACAAAACCTAAGATTTGTAGATTGAATTTTTTTTTAGTAAATTATACTTTTTTTTTGTATAAGAAAGCAAAGTTAAAGGGCAAGTGCCAGGTTAGGAGAAAAATATTGGGAAAAAAGATATTTATAAGATTATTATTGAGACTATATAAAGAGCATGTTAACAGGAAATGAACAAGCAACCCAACTGAAAAATGGACAAAGAGTCTGTGGGTGAAGGTGGGGAGAAACGGAGCCTGAATTGGTACAAATTTTTAGGGAGAGGTTTGGCACATTCACCAATATTTAAACTATGCTTAGCTTTCAACTCAGTGATTCCACAGCTAGTTGTCAATTGTAGAGAAATACTAATGCTTGTGCACAAAGGGATCCATACAAGAAAGTCCACTACCTCACTTTTTGAGCAGTAAGAAAAAAAAAGAAATCTAAATATCCATCAGTGGAAGACTACACAATGGTTTGTCTATACTCTGGAATTCTATAAAATAGTTGAAAAAAGAATGATGTAAATCTATGTGTTGACATGGAAACATCTTCAGGAAATCTTTAAAAATCAACTGCAGAACAACTCAAAGAGTGGGACCCCCCAAAATGAGTGTTGGTCTATGTGTATCCATCACACATGTATGTGTTCACACTTGGAGAAGAGCATCTGGAAAGACCCCACCACCACGACAAGGACTCCTAGAGAATGATGGAGAGTCATCAGTAGCACTTCCCTTTTCACCCTGACGTTTCTGACTGCTTGAGATTTGTTACATGAGACTAAGTTCTTGCATTACTTGGAGTAATTTAAAAACACAAAAATCTCCTATTCGGTGGGTTGCCTTTTAGATTTTGTTCGTTTGTTTCCTTTGCTGTGCAAAAGTGTTTAAGTTTAATCAGGTCCCATTTGTTTATTTTTATTTTCATGACTCTAGAAGGTGGATCCAAAAAGATGTTGCTGCGATTTATGTCAAAGAGTGCTCTGTCTATGTTTTCCTCTAGGAGCTTTATAGTTTCTGACCTTCCATTTAGGTCTTTAATCCATTTTGAGTTTATTTTTGGGTACAGCATTAGAGAATGTTCTAATTTCATTCTTTTACATGTAGCTGTCCAGTTTTCCCAGCACCACTTATTGAAGAGACTGTCTTTTTTCCATTGTACATTCTTGCCTCTTTTGTCAAAGATAACTGTAAATGGGTGCAACCACTACAGAGAACAGGATGGAAGTTTCTTAAAAACTAGATACAGAACTACTGTATGATCCAGCAATCCCACTCCTGGGCACCTATCCAGAGAAAACCGTAATTCAAAAAGATACATGCATCCCAGTGTTCACAGCAGCACTATGTACAAGAGTCAAGGCATGGAAGCCACCTAAATGTCCACAGAAGGATGGATAAAGATGGGGTACAGGTGTACAACAGAGTGCTACCAGCCATAAGAAGGAATGAAATAACACCATTTGCAGCACCATGGATGGACCTAGAGATAATCATACTAAGTGAAGTAAGCCAGTCAGAGACAAATGTCACGTGATACCACATATATGTGGAACCTAAAAAAGGGTACAGATAAACTTATTTACAAAACAGCAACAGACTCACAAATTTTGAAAACAAATGTATGGGTACCAAAGGGTGGCGGGGTGGTGGTGGGGGTGGATGGACTGGGGTTTGGGAATGGCAAAGGCACACTTTGATATATGGATGAATGACCCATGGGCACCCGCTGGATAGCACAGGGCAACCCACTCAGTGTTCTGTGATAAGCTACATGGGAGTGGACCTGTGTACCAACACAACTGAATCACTGTGCTGCACGGCAGAAATTAACACAATGTGGCAAATCAACTACACTTCAATAAAATAAAAATTAAAAAATAAAAAGCGAAAGCCTGCTCTCTCACTTCGTGATCTCACGAGGCATAATGCACGCTTCTTCCTCACGGAACTCCCTCGGTCAGCCTGATCAGGGGCAGAGGGAAAGAGTCTCAACTCCCTGGGGCGGGGGCAGGTGCTAGTTCTGCTGGGCTTACCTTGGGGTCACTTAACCTCTCAGCACAGGCACCTCTGTAAGAGACCTCAGGCACCTGTCCTACCTGTTTCCCGGGGCCCCTCTGAGGATCCACAGACATCAGGACGGATGGGCCCTGAAACAGGTTAGTGAAGGCCTGTGCTGCCTTCGTGAATTTTCCAATCAGGCCCAGGGTGAATCTGTTCTGACGACACCCAGGCCAACTCCAAGCCTTCTACCAAATTCCACGGAAACAGAATGATGCCCATCAGGCCGCAGGTGCCTTTCACACAGTACTTGAAATGAGCGCGAACTGCGGACAAAAAGCCTTTCTGTCAAAAGTCTGCACACATGTAGAATCATTCGCTGTTCGATGTGCCAACCACTGAACGCTACCATTTCGAGAGAACTGAACAATAAGCAATGATTAAAAATGAGCGTCATCCTTTGAATTGGATGTTAATGCCATTACACTGAAGTGACTGTTGGTCAGCAGGCGTCTCCCCTCCCCCTGCCGGCCCTGCTCCCCTGGGGCTGTACCTCCAGGGACCCCAGAAGTCTGGAGGGGCTCCTGGCACACAGCCTCCCTGACCCTGAGTGACTGGTAACACTTCCCACATGGCTGTGACAGTTCACTTCAGGCTGTTTCTTCCTGTTTCTGTATTTCATGCAGTAACTACAGAGGATCCCGAAGACAGTCGGGAGACAGGAGGTTCTGTACACCATCCCTGAGGCTCTGCTCGTAAATGTAGCTCAAACTGAGCTCATTTCTCCCCAAACCAGCGCTGTCTCTGTTTTCCGCCAGGCCCCTCTCCCTGTCACCCAGGGCTGAACCCCCAGAATTGGCTCAGACCCCATCCCCGCTTCCAGGTCCTGATCTGACTGTAAAGCTCCCAGCGGGTCTGTCCCCTTGTCACTGGTTTCAGTTTCAGGGGCCTTTCCTTTGCAAATGTTTCCTCACTACCTCACTCCACTGTCTTCCTCGCTTCAAGATGAGAATTTATTTTAAATTTTTAATGAAAAAATTTTTAGGGCTGCACCCCTGGAATATGGAAGTTCCCAGGCTAGGAGTCAAACCGGACCTGCAGCTGCCAGCTTACACCACAGCCACAGCAACGCAGGCTCCGTAACCCACCGAGCGAGGCCAGGGATCAAACTTGTGCCCTCATGAATACTAGTTGGATTCGTTACTGCTGAGCCACAACGAGAACTCCCAAGGTGAGAAATTCTTACACCAGAACAAAAAGCAACTTGGTGACATCAGTCACCCGTCAAAAATCTTAGCTGCTTCCCAGCGTCCAGTAGAAGCAGCCACCTGCTCCTTCGCAGGTTCTCCGAGTTGTCAGCAGCCACCTTCCCAGGAGCGATGGGTCCTGACCTGTGCCCCCAATCAGGGCTCAGGTGTCACAGCCCCCTCGCCGTCCCCGCTATGTGTGAGCATCAGGATGCTGACACCCTTATGCCCAGGGACTCCGCCCTGCAAACCTTGCTGAGTGAGGGAGTGAACCACAGCCCCGCAGGCACCCACTCCCCGCTCCGTGCTGTTAGAACCCACCTTTCCAAGCCCCCCAAGCCTCCTGACTTCCCTGCAGGAGGTTTGGCCTCCTTTCGGAACCCACCCCCACCCCCAGTGCACAGTAGGCCATTTCTGTCACTTATGACTTCTTCTGCTTTGAAGAAGCCAGAGTCAAGTCCAGACCTTGTCATCCGCAGGTGTGTGCTGTGACGGCTACACCCCCACCCCACCCCTATCGCTGCTCTGGCCCCTTTGGTTGATGTGCTTTGAAGCTCAGGGCTGGTGGATTGTTCTAGACTACGTAACCCTGGCAGGTTTTGCACGAGGTGGGCTTTTAGTATGATGATTTTGAGGGAAGCAGATGCCGAGTGGACTCCCTCGCCGGACCTGCCTGGCCGTCCTTTAAGAGTCCCTTTCCGTCTCTTTCCCTGGGGAAGGCCGGGGGCTTCTGCCCACTGAACCCCAGGAGCCTGCAGCCCACTGCCTGTGCTTCTCTGAGGCAGAGATGAAAGTGAGGAAACGGCCATGGGTCGCGGGGAGCCAGCATAGGCAGCAGGGAGGAGAGGAGGGAGGATGGGCCAGGGGCTCTCAGGCTGGACGTGCTCCTGCCAAGGGGGACCCTGGCGGCCAGCGTCCCTCCCCTTCCTCCACCCCAGGGAGGCCCACGTGCCTGCCAGAGCCAGAGCCAACGGCCACATCCCTTCCCTGCCCCTTCCCCTCCTTCTTACCTGCTTCTCCTTCGGCCCCTCCCGGCCTTGCTGCGGCTGGAAGCAGACACCATCCCCTGGACCCCTGGCTGACTTCTTGAATGGGCTGGTGGACGCCCTTCTCCTAAAGCCCTGCTGGTTTCATGCGGGTCCGTAGAACCTAAAGCATACTTTTTCTTCTGGAATACGAGTGTGTGCTAAAGCACCAGAACGCAGCACTTCTTAACAAGCTCACTCAACAAGGGGAATCTTCTCCAAAGCACATATTTCAAACAGAAAACACCTGGTGGGAAATCCAAGCTTTAGGTCTTCACAGCACTGACCTGCGGAGGGGTGACAGAGGCAGGCATAAAAAATTCCTTGTGCTTGGTAATTAAAAAGCCCAGCACCTCACTTTAGTGTAGAGCTATGTCTGACATTCCGGAAATTCTTCACCACTTTCAAAAAGAATGAAGAGCCACGTTGGGGGCTTTGCCAGGCTGCTCCTGTCACCTCCCCGTTCCTCCCTCACACATGGGCAGTTTGCCTCACGTTCTTCCAGCGCCTGGCTCTTGGTTCTGCTTTTCTCCAGGAGGGAAATGGAGGGGTTTTATCAGAGGGTCTGGATGTTGGCTGGGGATACACTGGCTTGAGCTGTAGGTCGCCTTTCCTAGACAGGAGCCCAGCATGACAGAGGAATGGGAGGTGCCACAGAGCCAAGTGGGACCCAGTCATCATCAGGCGCAAAGTTAGAGAACAACCTGTCGACTGTGAAGCATCGGCTAGTTCAACCAAGCTTCACGGGCGTTCTGATGACGTGTTCAACCTGAACGCACGGCAGGAGGTGTACGTGTACACACATAACACAGGTGTGCGTGTACATATTCCTCTATACGTGCACACACGATAATACACACGTGTGTGCATCTATGTACATACACAAGACGTCTATGTCTAACACACGTACACGCATACATATATGTAGATGTGTATTCTTCCACATGGGCACACACACGTGTGTGTGTGTGTGTGTGTGTGTGTGTGTATATTTGCAGCCCATCCATTTTTGTCTCCCACCCTCTCCTAGATTAACAGAAAGGAAAGGGAGGGAAGACAGCTGCCTCAGAAGTGACTGGATTCTAGTGAGCTTCCCGGAGGGGTTTAGGGAGAAACCCTCTCAGAGCCCCTGTGCTCGAGTGCCAGATTCCTGGGGCATCTCCCCGCTGAAGGCCCACCGCGCAGACAATGGCCTCCCCAGAGATGCCCTAATCCCTGGCAGCTGTGAATACGCCATCCCCATGGCAAAAGGGAATTTGTAGACTGAAGGCCATGGACTTGGGGAGATTTTCCCGGACGATCCCCAGGGGCCACTTTAGAGAAGCAGAGAGCCTTTCTGGCTGCGGTCAGAGGCGTGAGCGGGAGGGACAGGAGAGACCCAGCGTGTGAGAGGAAGCTGATCCCTGCTGCTGGCCTTGACGAGGAAGGGAGCCAGGAGTCCGGGACCCGAGCAAGGAAGGGGCCCTCGGTCTCTACTCCAGGCGTCTGGTCAACCACCCGAATGAGCCGAAGCGGATTCTCCCCTGAGACTTCAGAGAAGAATCCAGGTTGGGGACACCTTGGCTTCAGCTCTGGACCCAGAGCAGAAATCAGCCGAGTCTACAGACGTCTGACCGACAGACCTGGGGGATAAAACATTTAAGTTGCTTGAAGCCTCTACATGTGTAGCTATTTGTTACAGCAGCAACAGGAAGCTAATAGAGCCTGCATGTGCCAGAGCAGTGCCAGGAAAGGCCCTGGCTGGGAAGTGCCAGGGTGCCCAGCAGCGGGGTCTGGAGGCTGTCAGGGGCCTGAATTTACCTCTACCGGAGAATGATTTTTCAAAGAAAATAACCTCAAATTTGCTCAGAACCAAACAAAAGCGTTTCTCTCCTTCCTCCCCTTCCACACCAACAGCTCCTCCGGCAAGGTCGGCGCGCCACCCAAACAGCCCGTCATGCCTTCTCGGGGCAGCATTCGTCTCCTCCGTGGGGAACACAGTGCTCTTGATTACACAGACTGAGCACAGCCCGAGCACGGGAACGGGCAGACGTGTGCGTTCTAGAAGAATGTCCTGGTGGAGCCTGCCCATCCCATGTACTGCCACAAAAAGAAGCCTCTTTGAAATCACTCCCTCCATGCACGAAAGCAACGCTTTGGCACTGAGTGTTCTCACTCGTGTTCCATTTAATTGATTTTGTCAGCCTAGTATGGCCAAGTTTTAGACTATTCTTGGTCAAAAAATTGAGACATGAAAGAGTTAAAAGAAAAGGACCCAAGACCTCATCATTAATTATGGTAGAGGAGGAACAAAAAGACTTTCACCCAAGACCAGGACTTGACACCTGTCCTACCTGTGACCCCTCTGGGATTATATTCGAGCTGAGAGGTTGGGAGCAGACACTGGGAGACCTGGCAGCCACAAAGCCAACCACACCCAGCTCCTCTCTGCTGGAGGGAGAGCCCAGTGCCCAGAGGTGACAAAGGTGATGTGTTGAGCAGCAGAACAGACAGCTGAGATGCCCCAGGCCTCAGGTCAGCCCTGCTCCTCCCTCCCAGCTGAGGGAGTCTTGTCACTGACGCTGGCCACTGTCTGAGAGGCTGCACAGGTGTCCAGCACAGACACAGGGCTCAGGGGACAGAGGGGAGGGGGCTGAGGCTGCCACACGCCTGAGGCTTCAGAAAGCATTCCAGCCGTCAGCCCAGACCTCATTCCAGCTCTGAGTTGCATTCGTAAAACTTAATAAGACCAGGATGTTTTGATGATGGAACTGTTTTCCTGAAAGACTGGGACAAAAAGACAAGAAAAGACAAGGTCACATATGCCAAAGTAACATGACCTGAAAGCCGAAGGACACAGAGGTGATGCTGGTGGAGGGTGGTCACCCTGGCAGGGTCGGGGAGCGAAACGGAGGGTGGCACTGCCCACGAGATCGGCTTTTAAGCAGCCATCGATGTCTTCTGGCCAACTTCTAGCTATAACCCTCCCTTCTCAGACCATTAAGAGAAGATAGAACATACCTGTGAAATGTATTCTCCAAGACTTTTTTATACATCTTCATATGTCCCTGTCCTCTTTTTAAGGTTAGCAGCTGGCGACAGAATCTATATTTGCAACCCACATTTCGTGCTGCCCATAAACACAGAGGTGCCACGAAGGAGACATGTTACATTAGGTGAATATATATCTATAGATATATAAACCATGTACTTTTAGGTCTGGCCAAATACTAACACACACACACACACACACACGCCAGCTTCCAGGGACATGGGTGGCTGGTTTATTTTTACAGCTAAATGATATGCACGATATATATACCTTAGCCGACTTTATTCTTTAAGAATTCTCTACCACAAGGTGAAGGCTACTCCTGGGAGTAACAGGGAGGTCAAGTCCACCCTAGCTGTTGTATGATGAAGAAAGAGAGCTAGGTTCCAGGTGGTGCCAGGTGTTGGGTCTGGCTGTCCAACTCTATACCAATTAGTGTCACATCTAGGGGGACAGGGGAGGGAGTGACAACTCATTCAAGCACTTAATGGGTAAACATTTTTCTTCTAAGAAGTTCAAAGTACTATGGCCCATATATACTGTTTGGGGGGATGGGACTAGTCCTAATGACTCGAGACTGACCATTTAGCCCATTCAGGGCTCCGCGAAGGTGTTCCGTTCCTAGAACTAAGCGCAGGGTCATCCACGCTGCCCACAGGAATGCCCAACCGCGTCCCCAGACAGAACCCACACGGAGTCAGAGGATCCCCATCTGGTGACTGCACTGAGAAGGGACCCGCCTGCTGGTCAAAGTGAAGTCAGCTGGAACGCAGCCTGACTTCTCCAACCAGCCTGAGTTCATGCACATCGGCGTGGGTTTTCTGGGCGGGGGAAGAATTCACACTCAGCTGTCTAGCTAAAGAGCACCTCGATTTAAGCAAGGCTCAATGAGTCACTGGAGGTGAAGCCTTCAGAGGCTGTTACTCATGCGAGTGAACATCAGGGAATTCTCTGGATGCTTTACAGAAGGCCAAGGGACGCGATTTATGTGGAGAGCCAAGCACAGATGAAGAGGTAACTGAGGGGAGGCCAGCCCGAGCCCCAGCGCGCCAGCACTGTCAACAACACCGGAAAGGATATCTTGCAGGACTGTCCTTGAGGGCGTTTAGGAATCCCGCTTGCTGTGAACCTGCGGGAAGGAAACCCAAATTTAGTGTTTACACGTCCACCTGCAGCAAACGGCCTGAAAGCTCTCTCATCTACATGAAAACAAGAGATGTCTACCGATCAATTAAATAATTACGTTTTGTTGTGCTTACAGCCCCCAGTATCCCGATCAGAGACCGAGATCCCACTGAAGTTATTCAACAAGGAAATGGCAGATTCATAAGTAGATCCAACATCCGCAGGGTATTTATTCACTGAGAGCAGAGGGGTGTCTGCAGCCTTTCCCAAATGGTTCTGATTACGCCTCTGCTTTCCTCATTTTGATAGGAAAACAAAACCCGGTGTGCCGTTTTTCTCTTAGGAAACCCTGTTTTCCTAAAAGTTTGTTAACTCCTGACCCTGGGCGTCCTATAAACCAGGCCACGTACATGTGAAAGACACCCTTCTCTGCACCCAGGGTAAACAGACTCGTAAAGCTGAAGTTTATTACTGACTCTTTCGGGTTGGAGACATTTTACTCTGCTCTAACTGTTCAGGAAAACATTTCTTCGGGGCCTGAGTAAAGACATATCTGACGAGAAGCAATTCTTACTTTATGTATCGCCATTATGCCTTTTAAAAGAGAAGCCCATTTGGGAGGAGCTATGGGTGCTCTCATCTTGGGGTGGCAGGGCTGGGTCCACGTGTTCTGGGGACATAATCTGGCCCTTGGTGGCAGTGAGATGGGAGGGGCATGGGGGGGGAATGGGTGCCATGGGACCAGTTCCAGAGCATGTGCGAGCGACGTCTGCTTGGCGAGGCGCAATGTGGGCTTGGGGGGTGGGGGCCTGGCTCCCTCTGTGTACCTGGAAGCCAGGTCTGCTCTGGGGAGGCCGAGGGTGGGACGGCTCCAGCTCTTCCTCAAGCTTCCCTCTCCTCTGCGGCCCCTCCCCCTCCTCTCTGCACCCACTGGCCACCACGCAGCTTGGGGATGTGCCATGCGCCAGGGTGCCAACCCGTGGGAGAACTACAGGAAAGCTTAAGGTGCCCCTTCCCTGCTGCGAGGCCAGGAGAGCAGGGCCTGCAGGTGGACACCCTGCGGAGCCCAGAGCAAACACAATCTGGAGGCAAAAGAAGGGATGGGAAGCAATGCTTTGTCCTTTCCCTACTGAACCCAATGGTGCCACCTTCCCAAACGCTCCTTTCTCGGGAGGAAATCCAGAGGCCACCTTCCCAGAGATCTCTGTGAAAACAGGACTCCTCCCCAGCTGCCCTGCCCTGTCCCGTCCTGTGTCTCCTCTCAGAGCCCACGTCCCTGCTGGGAGAACTCAGGGGACAGCCTCCCGGCTGCTCTCAAACAGCCCTCTGCCTTTGCCAAGGCTTCCAGAACCTCAAGGGATCGCAGAGTCAGGCAAGACCTCTGTCCTTCCTGAAGGCATGTGGGGCCTCGGGTGGGGCTGTCCTGTGGGGGCTGTCGGGGGTGCAGGACCAGGGAGAGGAAAACCTCCAAAATAGTTGGGGAACTTGCAGGGAGATAAATTCTGAACGCTTTTTTGTATCGGCAGAAACCACAGGAAACTCTATTTTGCTGAAACCAGGGTGAGTAAAACTTTAGAGGAAATGACAGCGAAGTGTCCATCACAATGCAACTATGGCCAGCTTCACCGTGTGTGTGTGTGTGTGTGTGTGCGCGCGCGCGCGCACGCGTGCGAACGCGCCTAGAGTTTGCGTGTGGCTGAACACATAAAAACTGCTTGATGTCCAGAATGCAGGTAAGGGCATGGCCATAAACACAATGAGATTCTATACATTATACATATATGTATATATACATATGTCTGTATGTGTATGTACGTATATAAAGGCATTTTGAAGTTGTTCTAGATGATAGAAGATGTAATGTTTAAAGACTGTTCTGTGGTGTCATAACTAAGCTGGAGTATCGGCATACTTCTTTCTTCTCTCATTGTACAACTACTTCTATTGTCTATTAATATATAGATAGGATCCTAGTTACATTTTGGCCATTTTGAGATTCTCAAAATAGGACAGGTGCCTTGGAAGAGCCCCGGGGGCATCCTTGCCAGGCGGTGTGAACGAGGGGAAGGGGTCTCTAACCAACGTTCATCCTCTTCTTGCCATCCTACCAAGTTATGGCTCTCGAGCATGTATTATGAATTTGTGTCACATTCAGATGAAGGGATTTCAGTCAGAAAGAATGGGAACTAGGATCTAAGATGCTTATGCACATTTGGGAGAGTCCATTAATGTCCAAAATTGACCAATATTTACAGAGAACTAACGTGACCCTTTCATACCTCCCGCATCCCCAGCTCCCACATAACCCCCCCAACCCCGCTCCAGCAGGGGGGGTAGGATCTGCGGATCTAACTTCAGCCTTAGCAAACTGTGGTTTCAGCGCTACTGCAGGGAAGAAAGTGAGGCCTGCGTCCAGAAACCTTCCAGAGAGTGGCTCTGCACTTGCTAACAGGTGGTGGTACTTGAGGAGCCTGCAGGCAGGGCCGGTCTTTCACGTCACTAACGGCAGTGTAATGGAAGGTTACAGGCTCACAGTTACAGGTCAAAGCCAAACAGCTTTCTTCTCCTCACTCCCTATTATAGCAAAGGGAGGGGCCAAGAGACAGAAGAAATTCAACGTTATGACCTTTGGAAGGGGAATGACAAATGGCAATCGCTTTGACAAACATATATTGAAGTCATTCATATCCAAACTTCATTTTTAATAAAGTTGCTTCCTTCATATGCCCGGGGTAGTTTGCCAAGGTTCCAGCAGATAATTATAGCTTATCAAATGTCTATCTTTAATATCTATAGATTTGTGTATAAGAAAGCTCAATCTTTAGCCTCTTTTTTTTTTTTTTTCTTCTTTTTAGGGAGGAAAATCTGCTTAAGTGGATTTCACATTTTTTTAAAAAAAGCTCTGTTATTCGATAGATATCCTGACAGCACATCATCCTTCATGAAAATGTGGACATGTTTTTCCTGGAGAGTCCTTAGCAGAAGAGAAAATCAGGTCACAAGGCTGGAGCAAGGGTTGGGGTGCAGGGGGTGTGAGCTGAGAAATGAGAAGGGGCCGGGGCTGGACGGGAGGCGGGGGCAGGGAGAAGGGGAGAGAGAAGAAAGAGAGACCCGAAATGACGGAGAAACTAAAACAGAAAACTAAAGTCAGGCAAACGGTTACATACGTAATCTGGTCTCGCCAGCATACTTACGAAGAGTGACGTGGGTGATAACGAATGCAAATATAAAGACTGTCAGGAAAGACAGAGATAAAATAAACATATAAAAAAATCTGTAGTTTCTTTTCCCCACACAGTTGCCTACCCAGGGACAGTGGTGATCAAACCGTTCTGAAATGAGAGGCAGAAAAAAAAAAAAAAAGGAAATCAATTAATGAAACGTCTTCACTTGAGGGAGCCCCCCTCCACCCCCAATACGCTGATAATATAACAGAAGGATACACATTCACCACTCAGAGAAATGCCTAACAATAAGGCATTTCAAGAACATAATTATTCTTTCAAGAGAGCTTTGAAAAAACAAAAAGCATGCATTCTATTGTCATTACAATAGGAATGGACCGATTTCCCCCTTTTGTACAAGAAATCTCTTAGGTTCACAGAATAATCTTACTTCTGATGGTAATGGCTGGGCTGGACCGGGCTGGGGCTCAGCCTTTCAGGGGTGTGTGGTCCTGAGTGACCATCTCTCATGGGTAAGTGGCCACAGAGAGAGATCACTAGGGGCCTGGGAGAGGACAGAAGGACAATCCCTTGTTCTCCCATCTCAGTTACAGTTGTTTTCTAAGAAATGTCTTTGCTATTTCAATACTTAGTCATAGGACAACTGACATCATTTTTTAAAAGTGATCTATGATCTTCAAGTAACATAATACACCTGATCTTTTAACCCACAATTCTCAGCTTCCTTACCTGTAAAACAAAGATACCATATAGAGTCTTGTGGAATTAAAGGCTGTCTGGGAAAGCATTTAAAAAAAACCAGGATGCTGTGCTTTATAGTTTATCAAGAGATGTCATTTACATCAATACATTTGGCCTTGAAACCATCCTGTGAGGAAAACGCTGCTGCCCTATTTTACAGATGAGCAAACTTAGATGGGAGACTGCCTACAGGGGTTGTACAGCTCAGAAGCAGTGGAACTAGACTTGAGGACAGGTCTTTCTCAGGGCTGATCCCAGTGCACAAGCTGCCTGGAGCACTTCATCAATGACAGAGGGCTGGCTTTGGGCATTTTTAATTTATTTTTATTTTTTTATATTTTTAGGGCTGCATCCATGGCATATGGAAGTTCCCAGGCTAGGGGTCGAATCAGAGCTGCAGATGGTAGCCTACACCACAGCCACAGCAAAGCCAGATCCTTAACTCACGGTGCGGGCCAGGGATCAAACCTGCATTCTCATGGATACTAGTAGGGTTTGTTACCACTGAGCCACAACGGGAACCCCCTGGCTTTCAGCATTTTTATATTTTATTCCTTGTTACCTTGGGAATTTCACCTTGGGAATTTCTGTAACGCATTTGTGATTTGTTCTTCCCGTTGCAAGGAATGTCAAAGGGCTTCCTATTCAGCTGATCTATTCGAGAGGCCTATCTAGCCTGCCATTCCAACACACCCACTCCCATCAGACTGCCTGCCGCGGGATGAGGAGGAAAACGCTAGCCATTGGCCAAGTCTTCCACTTGGGCTCTTATCCAAGCTTAGCTTCTACCCAATTTTCATGTCTTATCTGTCTATCTGTGGGTTGAAAACGTACAGAGAGAGTTGTATGAGGTGGACTATGTAAATAAAATACTATAAAGTTATGCAAGGCAGTGCTTCATTTCTTTCTGGGCACCTATCATAAATCACTCATATTTTATGTCAGGTGCAAACTTATTTCCTGAAAAGGGCACGAGGACGCCTGGAGACAGTGGCAGAAGATTGCCCATTGTCCGCAAGTGATATCCACATGCGGCAGCCAGACTGAGCAGAGGTCACCCAAAGGGAAAGGTCAGAGCACACCAGCCTGGTGACAACCTGATGGCCTATAAGAGGCTGACATTCAAAGGAAAGCAACTCCTGCTGGGGTGTCCGTGTGAGTTCCATTTTAACATGGCCTGCCAACCCCACGCAGCTGGAAACGTTAATTCCCATATAAAAACCACTTCATTTCCCCAAGTCCCTGATTCATGGAGACTGTACAGTGGAGAGGTCCATACGGAACACGCAAAAAGAGAAGTCACAATCAGCCGAATTTTCCTAAGACTTGAGGCTGTCACTTGGAGAAACGGCTTTTCTTCTTGATGCCTGCCTATGGAAAATGAGGCTGGAAAGTGGGGGGCTGGCGGCACAGACGCACAGCTTAGGTTGGAACCTCTGGCACCAGCTGTGAGAGCTGGTCTCCAAATGGGGAGCCTCCTCACTAAAGTGAGGCTCCCCACCGCAGAGGAGACGTCAGGGCTCAGGAGGCAGAAGCCACACAGCGGACTCCCTCCCCTCCCCACGCCAAGAACCAAGGTCTTTTATGGCTCAGGGCAATCATTTCTATGGGGGTGGGTGGGAGCTGTATTTTTAGCTTAGAAAGTTTACTGTCAGCTGAACTGGGATTCTGTGCTCTCCCGAGGGAGGCAGAGCTGCTACGGGAAGAAAGCAATAGAAGGCGGGCACGAGACCCTTGGATGGGTGGGGGCTGCCTGGGGGCTTCTTGGGAAACCAGCGATGTCTCAGGAATGGGTGCAAATGCCTGGCTCTCTGGTGGCACTAAGCTGAAAGCTGCTGCCACTTATCTTATGGAAAAATTTTTCTCGGCTGACCAAAAATCCCACTGACAACGTGGGCTCACTGAGAACTGCTTCCACTCAACGGTTTTCATGCTTTTCTTTGTGATGGTTGAATAGGAAGTGGTACATGAGCCCGAGAGTTCGGTGGGCATTTCTGTGGACTAAAGGAGCTCAGAGCCCCTTATTCTCACGTACGCCTCCCAGTCTCCTTACATCCCCAACCAGCACCCTCCTCCTGCTTCCCTACTTGGGTACGGGGGTGGATCCGCTCCTGGGGGCTGTGCTGCCGTCTTCTCTTCCTGGGGGTGGGGGTGGAACTCCTTTACCCCCAACTTTAGACAGATGAAGTCAGAACAGCCATTGGCACCTTCACCCACCTTACCTAAAATCATCTTATTTGTTTTTGTCTGCCCACTCTACTCTAAGCCTTTAATAAATATTCATCAGAGGACTAAATAAACCCTCATACAACCACGAGGACATTTCAGGGTCACACTGTTCACACCTGGGGTCCGGCTCCACCTGCCTCTATCTAGACTCTCGCCCATGAACCGCCAGGTCGCCTGTGAGGAGCGTTTCCCTCGAGCCCAGCACCACATCAAGCGCCGGGACCACTGAGAAGGGACAGCATGGTGCCCCAAGGCTTCTAGGAGTCCCTCCTCTTGTTTGGCAAGGACACTATTTTCACCATCCAGAATATTCCTCAGACCTAGAGAATGAGCCTCTAAGAGAGGAAATCCGAATTTAGAAAGCCAGTCTGCTCTGTCGCGATGCTGGCTGCACATAGCACCCTTCCCGATGGGTCACAGCAGAAACGGGGCAGGGGTGCCCACCCTGCCCTCACTGGCTCCACTCAGGGGCCGCCTGGGGCCCTTCTCAACAGAGAACTGCTTCCAGGGAAGAAGAGAGGAGAGCGGGCACAAGCTGGCACACGGGGTGGCTCCCAGGGACCGAGTGGGGCAGTGACTGGCAGAGGAAGAACGCGAGAGGAGGGGCCCCAGCGCGCAGCACCGCTGCGCACAGCCGCACGTCTGCGAAGTTTCAACACCTCTCACGAGAGCGCAGCCTGCGTGCCTGCCCTGCGGAGAAACTGAACGGGTGTCCGAGATCCTCGGGGTGGGGTGAGGGGTGTGTGGTGGGAGGTTCTTTCAGAAACAGCTCGGGACTTGTTGTAAATCCCTTGACGCTGAGGTTGGATCCTGCTGGAGGGGAGTGGTCTCCACACTCAGCAGCTCTGGAGGGTTCCTTTCATTTATTTATTTATTTATTTATTTTTTGTCTTTTTGCCATTTCTTGGGCCGCTCCTGCGGCATATGGAGGTTCCCGGGCTAGGGGTCGAATCGGAGCTGTAGCTGCCAGCCTATGCCAGAGCCACAGCAACGCAGGATCCGAGCCGCGTCTGCGACCTACACCACAGCTCACGACAACGCCAGAACCTTGACCCACTGAGCAAGGGCAGGGATCGAACCCGCAACCTCATGGTTCCTAGTCGGATTCGTTAAGCACTGCGCCACGACGGGAACTCCTGGAGGGTTCCTTTCAAAAGAATGAGGAGCCCTTCCCTAAAGCAGGCTGCTGGGGGTGCGTGCTCCGCTGTGCTGCACGGGGGACAGAGCCTGGGGGGAAGCAAATGGAACGTGGGCGTGGGGTGCGGGTGGGGTGATAAACCTAGAAATTTCTGTAAAATGATGCGAGGTCCGAGTCCGCCAGCGGCGGCGCCCTGCGAACACCGTCGTTAGCACCTGCTGCCCTGGTGAGATTTGAGGATCTGTTTTCCTCTCCTTCCCCAGGTGAGGCGTTGAGGTGAGAAATCATTTCTGGTCACCGTCCCAGCCCTGGCATGCAGCATGCACTCGACAAACGTGCACGAGGCCGATAGAGAAATGCCCTCGCATCGCCTTTGGTAGGCTTCCGCGTGACCCCCGCTCCCGGTCCCCAGGTGGAGACACTGGAAAGTGCTCATGAGTTATGGTCCTATTTTGCTAACCCCAAACTCTAAATACTAATGAAAAGAGTAGTATTACTGGTGATTAAAGCTACCGTTCCCTGGGCGCCTGTTCCGTCATTACTTCATTTATCCTTGAGGAGAGCTCCATCGAATCAGGGCTATCCCCACACTTTTCAGAGGGGGCGCCACTGAGCCAGGTGAGGAACCCCAGGGCTGACCTGAGGCCTCTCCTCTGATTAAAGAAAGGCAGGTCTGAGTTCCAGGAGAGACTGAGTATGAGTAAGAAGCCTTCAAAGTAAGGAGGAGTGGAGATGCATGAAAACTGGACAGGGACAGAAAAATCCACAGGAACAGTAAGGAAAATACGAAGGGAAACATTTTTGCAAAGTTGTGCTTGAAGGTTGCCAGAAAAAAGAATAAAAGTGTTTGAAAATGTTTTAAGAATTTGAAATCTCCCAGAAGACAGGCCCTCAAAAGAGAAATAAAATCATATCCCCAGGCCAAGCAGTTCTGGGTTTTTCATACAGCGGTCCTGGGCTTGGGGAATAATAGTCCCAACTTCTTTCTCCAAAGTTATCTTGAGAATCCTGTGAAAACTGAAATGTAGAACTTCTCATTTATATGTTAATCACATTTAAATTAAGTTAAATGTTTTTAAAGGTATGAAGTGGAAAATTACTTTTTCTTTAAACCTAGGACTTTTTACCTCCGAAATTAGAAAGATGTTGCCTTATGAGGTATCTTTAGCATCTTTAGAATGATGACAGTTGAGATATAGGGGCACATATTGTCACTTGACCTTTATGACTCCCACGTGATTCTAAAAATTATATAACAGGAACGTTTACAATGAAACTAGCTAAAGTATTAGAGGACCGTATTCTTAGACACTAAATAAGTCGTGCTCCTCTTTTGGGAAACTCTAAGTAATAATAGCCTTGCTACTGTGTTCAATGACTGGTGAGATTTCTGGAAAGCGACCTCACCCTCTTACTCCATCCCCCCTTCACTATTTATTTATTTTACGGCTGCACCTGCGGCATATGGAAGGTCTCAGGCCAGGAATCAGAGCTGCAGCTGAGGCCCGTGCTACAGCCACGGGAACACCGGATCCAAGCTGCATCTGCGACCTACGCCACTGTTTGAGGCAAAGCCAGATTCTTAACCACTGAGTGAGGCCGGGGATCAAACCTGCATCCTCACGGACACTATGTTGAGTTTTTAACCCACTGAGTCACAATGGGAGCTCTTCTCACTTTTACCCAAACTTTACTGAGTCCTTGCTATGTGCCAGACCTTGTGCTAAGTATTTCACATGAATTGTGTCACTTTATTCTCACTAAACTTGGTGAGGGTGATGCTTCCGTGCCCATTTCACAGAGGAGGAATGTGCAGGTGGAGGAGTTGGCATTGGAACCAGGTATTAATCTGAACTCTTCACACCAACTGTTCCTGCCTCCTGTGCCAGTTCCCTGCTGGTCGCTGTGCCAGGTGGGCCTGAGGCCCTGTCCCCTCCCTCCTGGGGCAGCACACTTGGGCACCTGCAGCTCTAGGCACAGCACATCAGCAGGGGGAACAAGAATGGACCTTGGCCACACGGCAACTGGCCGAGGTGTCGGTGGCTCCTTGGGCTTCTTCTGGATCCAGGCATCCAACCTCTGCAGGACGCAGAGAAGCTCGTGCCTGGGTGCCCACCTTCAATCAAGAGCTACTCGAACCCATGAAAAGATGGCCTCATTCTCAGCAAAGTGAACATGAGAAGTTTCTGAAAACTTATGGAGACATACAGACCTGACCACACTCCTTAGCAAACACTATATACTGGCATTATGGGGCTTGGCGATGGCTATTTGGGGCGAAGGGCAAAGGGACGTATCGGGAAGGCTTCTTAGCTCCCTTCCTGAAAATGAGTTCTGTTTAATTTTATGAAGAAACAAAAATCAAGAAATCATATTAACTAACTCTGTGGCCTTGGAGTATTAATACATCTCTTCCGTATGGGGGCTTAGTTTCTTTATGTGTAAAAAGTTGGATTAAATAAGCTCTCAGACCCCTTTGAGCTGTAAAATTGAATGTAAAGTGACTCTGTGTTTTATTAGCACCTGTGTAGTTTCTGGTCTTGAGTCCTTGTCAATGTCCTATAAATGAAGATTCTGCACACTGTAGCTCTATTTATCAAAAAACTAGAACTTTTCAATGTAAAACCAGTAAGTAAATGCAGACCTATTGTTTCCTTTACACTACAACCTAACCTTGGACCACACCCCCTCCTCCACCCCCACGGTCTCCTGTGTCTCCCATCCTGGCTTCGCCATCACCTGGCACAGTGCCGAGTCTCCTTGGGCAACAAACAAGGTCCCTTCAGCTCTTCAAAAGGGCAACTTCTTATATTTCTTTTTGTTTGTTTTTGATCTTTTTGTCTTTTCTAGGGCCATGCCTGAGGCATATGGAGGTTCCCAGGCTAGGGGTCTAATCGGAGCTGTTGCCGCTGGCCTACACCACAGCCAAGCCACAGCAATGCCAGATCCTAGCTACGGGGCTGGAAACCAGGCCCCGGCGTTCCTTCATCTTCCCCAAGATAAAACAATTATCTTCTGAATCTGAAAAACAAGCTCATGCTGACCACCAAGACCCCTCCTTCTCTAGGATTCTCTAGACTCCATTCCTCTCTAGAAATTCCAGCCCTTGACGTCAGTGTCAATACCACCTTACATCATAGTGGCTTAAACATCTGCAGGGCTTTCTGGTTTTCAGTACAGTTCACATGCTTTACCTCACCCCACACTGAGCCTCCAATGCGGGCAGCACAGACTCCCCAGAACAGGCGACGAAGGAAGTGAGTCTCTGGGCCAAATGCAACTGCCACAGTCCCAGGGCTCCTCTGAGCTGCGTCTGGGCCTCTGCTTCTAGGACTACTCGGTGCTTTCCCCACTGGCCCCACACTTTCCAGACAGATGCTCTGTCATGGCCAGTTACCATGTTTTTTGAAGCCTGGCAATTTATCCTCAAGATGAAGTTTTCAGGTCTGAGTTATCTCATGGGGTCGTTATACTCATGAAAAGCCAACAGTTCTAAGGCCTTTCAAAACCTTTTGATGACAACACAAAATTGAAAAATTATACTTCTGATGGGCATGCTTTTCCAAAGTAAGCCTGCTTCTGTGATCTTGCAGTAAAGAATCTACACCATCTAAGGCGCAGAGAACTGGTCTATGAGCGGGACACAACAGCTCAATGAAACTGATGACAGTTCCCTTAAAGAGCAAACTGTGATGTGTCCAAAATAGTGAGAATTTATCCAGCAGGAAACCTCCTTGCAAAACTTTAGACATTTCATTTTTCTTAAGTTGAAACTGTAGACCCAACTATATTACTGGTAGTATTAAAATATAAGACCAGGTCAAGGAAAGGAACACAGATATGTATTGTGCCTTGTATATTTACCCACATAACATCTCACCTGGTGATGCAATTACATACACAGCCTGTGTTAAGAGATCACGTGGACAGATGCTGGATGGGAGAGAGGGGGGCACACGCTCCCCTCTGACCCTTCTTCAATATGTGTTCTGACAGTCCCCGGCAGGGAATATTTTTATGTGGGTGATATTTATGCTTACAGTGCTCTTAACTGTCCCCAGTTTCCCATTTCTAGAAGGTGGGCATGGCCAGAGACCCTTGGGCGCCCCTGCCTGGCCCTCTCAGAGTCAGGGCCTAGGGCTCAGGCCAGCTCTCTGCAGACAAGTCCCACCCCACTGTTTTTATTTTGTTTTCTTTCTCTTTTCAGGGCCACACCTGGCAGATGAAGGTTCCCAGGCTAAGGGTCAAATTGGAGATGCAGCTGCTGGCCTACACCACAGCCACAGCCAGGCCAGATCTGAGCCACATCTGCAACCTACACCGACGCTTGTGGCAATGCCAGATCCTTAACCCACTGAGCGAGGCCAGGGATCAAACCCTCATCCTCATGGATACTGGAACCTGACCACTGAGCCACAATAGGAACTCCCACTGCCCCGCGGTTGATACAGAGCAGAAGTAAAGCTAGACTCAGATGGCCGCATTAGGGGTGTTGGACACTAGGAAGTTGCCTGTAGGGCTTTCCAGAATTCTCATAGCACACTAACTCTACACAGATGTTCAGCGCCCTGCAGTCCTGCTTCTCCAGCTGCCTGGGTGGTACTCTGGGGCCTGTGCCCTTGACTCCACCATCCCATTGTCCTTTCAAGTTCAAGGTTTGGAGATCTACTGCCAACCTCCAGACTTGGGAGGGTGGTGGGGGGAGTGACCCCAATCCTTCCTCTCAGGTCCAAGGCACATCTGAGGGTCACGCTTGGGCCCTTATACTTTTCACTGAGGTATTTTCCTTAGGAGAGTTTGTACCATCTTTCCAACTGCCTGCTAGACGTTTCCACCTGACTGTCCCACCAACACCTCTCACTCCTAGGGGCCTAGGCTGGATTCATCAGGCTCCCTGATACACCCTCCTCACTAACCCGCCTTTTCTTAGTAAATGGCGCCCCCATGCACCTCGTTAGCTGGCCAAGGTGGCGCAAGCTTTCATCACCACCCTTGGCTCCCATCCGTCCCATCCAGCTGAGCGACAGTTCTGTTCACCGTATTATTCCTGCTATCTGTCCTATGCTCCTGCTTCTGCCTCTGGGGGCTGCTGCAGCTGCAGACAGCGTAGGCCCCGTCACCTCTTTACTGAACCACTGCGAAACCTCCCTGGGTCACCCCGTCGGTCTGTCCTCCACACTGCTGTCACAGGGGCCCCCGAAGAAACAAGGCCACGGCAACCCTCTGCTTGTATTCCCTGGGCGGCTCCTGCTGCCAGAGCCCTGATGACTGCGGAGTAACGTGACTCCAAAGTGAGCTCCTTGGGTGCTGGGAACCCCTGCCTTCCCGCCCCCGCCCTTCTACTAGAGCAGACAGACCTCTATTTGTTTTATAGTTTGGTTCCCTCATTATATTCCATTTTCTAAAATGGCCCACTGCTTACAAGCACCAAAATCAAAACAAAACAAACAACCCCCCCCAAAAAAACCCAAAAAATCCCTAAAATCAGCTAGTAAATGTTTACTTGTTTTAAGCAGTCCCAAATTAAGATCCTAATACGTGTGATATTGCAGTGCTGGTGGTGCATTGTTGAAAAGACACTGCATTCTTATTTTTTTTTGCGTTTTAGAGGCCAAAGCCATGGCATATGGAAGTTCTCAGGCAAGGGGTCGAATGAGAGCTATAGCTGCCGGTCACAGCCACAGCCACCATAGTAACACCAGATCCCAGCTGCATCTGTGACCTACACTGCAGCTCATGGGAATGCCGGTTCCTTAACACACTGAGTGAGGCCAGGGATCAAACACACACCCTCATGGATACCATCCGGGTTCATAACCTGATGAGTCACAATGGGAACTCCAGGACACTGGATTTTCGAAGGCAATGGAGTCTGAAGTCTTAATCCTAAATGCCTCCTTCATGATGGAACCCAGGCAGGTTTCTGGGCCTCAGCAGTTGGGTATGCTATTAATGGTTCTTTCCCACTCAAATATTAAGACCATATGGCTAAACAAAATTTTTCAAGAATTGAAGTCAATTGTGTATACCCTATACAAATTAGGAAGTGCTGACGGGCCTCCCAAGTAGAAACTCTAAAAACTGGCCCAGAACTCTGCAGGTGAGGCCCAGAGCTAACTGATGGCTCTGCAGGGCTCAGAGACTACCCAGTACCACGTAATTACTCCCCCACCAGAACTGGGTCAGCAGACATCTCAGACTCTAAATATAGTGTGCTGTTTTCTTGTTTGTTGCTATCGTTTGTACAAAGCCTGCCAGCCTTCACTGAGTCACCACAGTCTAGTCCGTGGATCGTTAATTACTTTTCTAAAACACAGGCTTTCAAAAGAAGAGGCCAAATTTTCTATCTAATGGTCAGGACCCGCTACGGCATCTGGGGGGCTCATTGCAAACGGAAAGTCTAGGGCATCTTATTAAAAAATTACTTTGTGATAGAGCATGAGGGAAGATCATAGGAGAAAAAGAATGTATAGATAGGTATGACTGGGTCCCTTTGCTGTACAGCAGACATTGACAGAACTTGGTAAATCAACTACATGTTGATAAAAAAAAAGTTTTAATGACGCAGAATTTCAAGATGGTGAGAGCAGAACATTAAATCAGCCTTGGGTCCTACACATGCACGCCCGGTTAACTGCTTTTGGCCTGGGAATGTGGTTTTCTAACCTGTGGCCGCTTAATGTCTAGACGGTCTCCTGGAAGGACTCAGGGCTGCTAAAGGTCAAGTACAGCGAGGAAGCGGCGGCGAAGCGGGAGTTAGAGTTCACAGCCCGCTAACATCCCCTTCCAAACGAGAGCCTTGGGCAAGGAGAAAGACCCTCCCAGCCGACACTTGCTAGCGACCAAGCTCCGAGCCCCCGCCAGTGGGGAGGGCTCCTGGGGCTCCGCTGGCCTGGGCCAGGCGGGACAGGAGGGGTTAGAGAAGGGCCGTCGTGTGGGGCAGGCGGAGGAGCAGCGCCAGCACTGCACACCTGCTCGGCCGCGGTCGCCTACGAAGACCGCAAGCTCTGTTTGTTAACCTCTAGAGCGCCGCTTCTTAACCTTCTTTTTATTTTTTTTAATGCTCTGATTTAGTTTCATTTAAATTTGATGTGTCCGGCGGTCCCCCTCACCCTTGTGCGCTCACGCACGGCAGTTTATACACAGCTTCCCGCACACTGTTCTTTGTTAAGAATGGTTGACCCATTGGTTTAGTTTGCTGAAAGTGAAGCGACTAACTGTAACAGCTGTTTTGGGGGCTGAGTTGTTCTTGAGGGCAAGCAGGCAGGACTGTCCCGTTCAATGTGCCATCCTTGGGTACACACCCCAAACCCCAGCCCTGCCTGAGGCTGGCACTCTGCTCACCCAGCATAACTGCCAGTCTTCAGCCCCCAGGGCAGGAGCTGCTTTACACACAGGAAGGACCTATGTTTTATTCAGTTTTCCAAACTAAGGGCTGTGATCAAGCAGTGGGGCATCAAATTCCTTTAGCTGATCATGATCAGCATTATAAAGAAGAATAAAACAAAACACTGGAGCATTTCAAGTATTGATTCATGAAACGTTATCTGAGTATTTATGTACATTGAGCCCCAATGTAAAATGCATCTTTCCCTCCCTCCCTTCCTTCCTTCCTTGCCTCACCTGAGGCGTATGGAAGTTCCCAGGCGAGGGGTCAAATCAGAGTTGTAGATGCCGGCCTACACCACAGCCCCAGCAACAGCGACATCAGATCCAAGCTGCATCTTTGACCTACGCCACAGCTCATGGCAATGCTGGATCCTTAATCCACCAAGTGGG
This sequence comes from Sus scrofa, assembly GCF_054392235.1. Lineage (NCBI taxonomy): Eukaryota > Metazoa > Chordata > Mammalia > Artiodactyla > Suidae > Sus > Sus scrofa. Next base: position 9,436,570 of record NC_139383.1, read on the forward strand.
GCCAGGGATCAAACCCACAACCTCGTGCATACCAGTCGGGTTCATTTCCTCTGAGCCACAACGGGAACTCCTAAAATACATTTCTTACTGTGAACTGCAGGGGGCAAAAGGTTGAAAGCTACTACTTTATTCAAATTTGTAGCCGGGGCACCTGATAGGTCCTCAAATAGTTGTTGAGTGACTAAATATATGTATAAACTTTAGTTGTAAGAGGCCTGAATACATCATGAATCATTTTTAATTGTCATTTCCACCCTCCCACTGTATCCCAGGTACTAGTTCCTGATCAGACTTAATTAGAAATTCTTATCATTTCTCTTGGAGTCTGAAAATCTTTATTTGTACTGTTGGGAGGCTTGAGAGGGGGAGCTGTGAGTTTTATTAGATTGGGGAAAGGAAAATTTTTTCTTTTTTTTTGGCCGTGCCCACGGCATGTGGAAGTTCCTGGGCCAGGGGTAGAATTTGTACCACAGCCGCAACCAGAGCCACAGCAGTAACACCACCAGCTCCTTAACCCACTGGGCCACAAGTGAACTCCTGGAAGGAAACTTTTTTATTCAGGTTGAGAACACTAACCTAGTCACTGAGCTAAAAAAGTAATGACCTTTTTTTTTAAGAGAAAAAGGTAACATGGAGAGATGAAGGCAAATACAGGCGGAGGAATATCCAGTTCTCTTTTTCTCCTCCCTTCCTCCCTCCTTCAGTCCCTGCTGACGGAGCAGCTGCAGGCCAGGCAAGGTGCAGGTCACTGGGAACACACGGTGCGAGAGAGACAGGGCTGCTCTCTTGGAGCCTGCATGTCCCCGGGGCAGCGACTCTCACTGAATGAGCCTGCAGAGGGATGACCCCTGTCAGAGCTGTGAAGGCCACGCACAGAAAGCCATGGGGGGTGGTGCTTCCCCAGGAACCTCCCCGGAGTCCTGAGAGGTGGGCAGGAGTTTGTGGAGAAGACTGAGGCCTTTTCCAGGAGCTGAGAGGAGGCCCTCGGGGCTGGAGCCTGGGCAGTGGGGCGTGTGGTACCGCAGAGCTGGAGGTGGGTGGGGTGTGAAGCTTGTGGGCCGGGTGAAGGATGCTGCCCTCCTTCCTAGGAGCCACCAGCAGGAAAGCACCTTTAAGGAGGCAGTGTGATCAGATTCTGTCGGGGATTTCACTGGATGGGGAGAGGAATGGATGGCGAGCCCCCCGCCCAGGCAAGGTGAGAGATGAGGGTAGCTTCCAGCAGGCCACGCGAGAGCACCCACCCAGGAAGAAAATGTACAGAGCCTGGTGGCGTTTAGGGAAGAATGGGGAGGAAGGAGCTAAATGTGACCATCAGGTGCTTGCCTTGTGCAACCAACAGGTGGTGCTAGCACTTAGTGAGGTGGGGGTCCCAGGGGAACGCTGATGGGGGGGCGGCTCTGAGCTCCCCCAGGGGAGATGCCCGGAGAGCAAGGGCAAGTCTGGAGCTCTGAGGAGAGGCCTGAGCTGGAAACATAAACCTGAGAGAGACAGACAGACAGCCTTCAGGAAGGCAAAAAGGCAGTAAGAACGGAGATGAGCACACGGTCCCCAGAGACACGAAGCCAGAAGCCACACACACAAGGGAGACACAGCCAGCTAAAGAGGCGCGTTTGTGGGCAGACTGAGACAAACAGAAGCAGGCTTTCACCAAGTAATTGCTTGTGGCTTTTCTGGGTATTGAAGAAAAGTATTTCTGAAGCAGGGCTGCAGGTTGACAATTATGGGCAGAAACGAGGTGACCCCTCTTGGTCAGACAAACATCAAACCGCAGCCAAAGATCACTTTCCCCTGGCTTAGGTCCAAGTCACCTTCACATTAGAAGGCCTGTGTGCACTGCCCCTGTGGTTCAATCTCCTGGCAGTAATCCAGGACAGGCCAAAGTACGCCTTGATGCCCTGGAGATTCTGTTGCTGAGACTTTCCTGCTGGAAAGGCATTTTCCAAAAGAACACGTCAAACAGTCTTTTTCTTTTGTTGAAATAGGTTTTTAAATACTTAGATAAATGCACAGAATGAGAAAGGACGTGTGTTTTAAAATTAACTTTAAATGTATTATTTAAAATTATTAGGCTCTTCTAACAAAGCATTTTTTTTCTTTGCTTTTTAGGGCCACACCCATGGCATATGAAAGTTCCCAGGTTAGGGGTTGAATCCGAGCTGCAGCTGCTGGCCACAGCCACAGCCACAGCCACAGCAATGTGGGATCCAGCCACGTCTGTGACCTATACCACAGCTCACAGCAATGCTGGATCCTTAACCCACTGAGCAAGGCCAGGGATCGAACCTGTGTCCTCATGGATACTAGTCAGGTTTGTTACCACTGAGCCCCATTGGGAACTCCACAAAGCATTTTTCTAAAGGGCTCATATGAACGGCTCCTGGTCTTACACGACAGTATCTGACCCAAGTAACCGGAAAGCCCTGTGGGGCTGGCCATGCGAGTTCTGCTCCCCACAATGGTTACAGTACTCATTCAATGTTTATAAAGTAGCCTTCTGACTATGAATTAGCTCCCAAGTAGTTCGACCACAGGGAGAAAGGGCCAGCTGTGCATGGTGGGTGGGCTCTGGCCCCTGGAGACTGAGTCATGCTGAAGATGAGCATGTCAGCATCCCGGCTTTGCACACTCGGCCTGAGAGCCCGGCTAACGGGACCTGTGCCAAAGGGTGGGTCTGAACTTGACAGGCCGGGACCCAGTCCTGTGACGGGCAGAGCTGCTTGGAGAGGGCTGTGACGGCAGCCCCCGCTTTGCAGGGCGTGAGCCAACCTTGCCTGCCATTTCTCATTGGTGTGTGCAGACACTCCCTCCACCCCTGCCTCCTGGGGCTGTTGTGAGGCTCGCAAGGTGACGTGAACTACGCGAGGCTCACTGAACCTTCAGGGACAGGCAGTTTCCCTGACTGTTCCCACTCTAGATCTAGATTCTTGACTAGGGTAGGATCCACCCAGGTCAGCTGCCTGCAGATAAGGACACAGAAGAGGGCTGGGTCATTCCTTGGGCCTCCACGATGCCAGCAGAGGAGTCTGTTGGGGATGTCTGAAGCCCCCTCTGCAAAGAGCGCTGCCAGGACTTACCCTGCGAAGTTATGGGCAAAAGTTCTACAAATGTCAGTTTTTCTCTCCAAGGAACTGCTGAAGTCCTTCAGGCAGCAGGTCTAGACTGGCCTGGTCCAGGCTGGATGTACCTCTGGGGTCCCCTTGCCTGTCCCCTGCCATCTGGAGGTAGGCTCTCCTTCCTCACTGCTCACTGACGCACTGGGCCCAAGTCCAGCCTTTGTCCTCAGCCTCCCGGCTCTGCGTCCTCTCGCCCCAGATGCCTCCCCTTCGGCACCTTCGGGGCCATGCGCACCTGGCTACCTCTCGCTTCCTCTCCACGTTTGCCTTTCTTGCCCCTTCCCTTCTGTAGTTCTCCCTCTATTATATTCTAGCACTTCTTTTCTCTCAGTCCCCTTTTCTCTTCTTTGTGTCTGATGTCAGGGACACCAGCCAACCACTCACAGCGGGACACACCGATGCTCCGTCCCGGGTTCCTGAAGCTGTCGTCACTTTCCTCACGTTTAAGGTGCTGCAGATCGAGTTCTGAACTAGGAGCCAGAGGGCTGCGCTGGTTAACTGAGTTACGCACTTTTATAGACTCAAGTCATCATGTCATGATTCACCAGAAATATCTGAACTCCATTTCTCTCTAAAAGCATGAATTCTCGAATGTGGGGAAACAATCATGGGCTCAGATAAGCGCTCACTCTTTTTTGCCCCAACTTCATGAGCTTAATGAAGCACTGAGTCCTGTGGCTTCCTCCTCCGGGATTTCTGGGATCCAGCCCCGCCTCCGTCTCCATGGCTACCAGCTTAGCCGGGGCTGTCATCTGCCTCTGTCCCTCGGCAGCGGCCCTCCCACCTGCCTCCTTGGCCCCGTCTTACTGCCCTCCAGTTCACTCTCTGCAGTGCAGACAGAGGGCACTTCCTGACACACATGGTTGATAAGGCCACTCCACTGTCCCTGGCCCTTGGGGTAAGACGGGAAGCCCTGAGCGTGGCGTGGAAGGCATCTGCTCACGTCCTGCCTCCTCTGCCGCAGTCTCCACACCAGCCACTTCCTCTAGTCTGCTGGCCTCCTGCTGCCCCGGGCCTCTGCCCAGGTCGTCCTCCTGTTCACCTGCTTCCCTCTAGGAATCTAACCTTCCAGGCTGGGAATCTCTCCTGTACACTCCCACATGACGCTGTACCACAGGTGCCTGTTAGCCTCTGTGTGGCCCTCAGTAGGAGGCTCTGGGGGCAGGGCTGAGCTGATCACCGTCGCCAGCATCTCCCGGGGCCTGCCCAGCATAGAGCCTGACACACACGCCACAGTCAGAAGGTACACCTGAAACAGGCGAGTGAATGCAGCGCCGATGTGGCCATGTATGCAGCCCTAAGGGGTTTCTCACTTAGAAGTTCCCTGCTTCCTTGAGCACAGCATCGTAAGAATCCCAGGCACATATGCTGGTGATTTCCTGTCCTGCAGCAAATATTCAGCATGATCAAAGATGTAAAAATGCATTTTTGGGGCTTTTTATAAAGGGCCGCACTTGTGGCATATGGAAGCTCCCAGGCTAGGGGCTGAATTGGAGCTACAGCTGCCGGCCTGCACCATAGCCACGGCGACGTGAGATCCAACCTGCTTCTGAGACCCACACCACAGCTCACAGCAACGCCGGATCCCCGACCCACTGAGTGAGGCCAGGGGTCGAATCCACATCCTCACGGATACTAGTTGGGTTCATGTCCGCTGTGCCACAATGGCAACTCCAAAAAACGCATTTTTGGTTCATTTTATTGGACTGAAAAACAAACCCATAAATCAGTTGGTAACAGGCAATGGTTTTTCAGGCACAAAGGGCTTGGCAGAAAACTGGTTATTTCTGTCGCACAATAAATGGTACACGGCTCTGCTAGGATAGTGTGGTGAACTGAATGCACAAAAGTCGAGGGTATGCTCTGTAACACTATCTAGTTTTTTCTGCTTTCTACCAAAAGGTATGTGATACAAACCATTAAAAATCCTTGTGGGGCTTGGAAACAATCTTGGCTTTACACTGCAGACAGTGTTGTGTTATCTTTTGTGGAAAAATTTAAATTTCTTTAACTGCGCCAAGGGTTCTTTTCTTCCCAATATTTCTCAGTAGCATAAAAGGATTGAGCCATGAACAATGGGAAAGAATGAATTCTTAACAATTTTTAAGACGGGTTCTATTTATCCGGGAACACAGAGGTGAGGCAGGAGGGGCTGGGAACAGCCCTCATCCAGCCCTGAGCTCTTTTCTCTACTGTGTAATAAGAGGGCGGCACAGATGCTACCAGAAAATAACCAAGAATTCGGAGCAGGCTGGACACCGGGCTTGGCAGGCACCCTGGGTGGGTGGTCTAGGCCTGTCTGCCCACCACAGGAAGCTGTGTGGGTGTGTGTGTGTGTGTGTGTGTGTGTGTGCATGCACGCGCGTGCGCTGCACACCTGTGTCTGGGTTGAAAGTGAAAGAGGAAGAAAGAGAGGAAGGACAAGCTCAGTATAGTTTTTCTTTTTTTAAAAAAAGAAACTTTAAAAAATGGCATTTCCATTATAAATCAACTACACATCAATAAAACTAAAAAATGAAAAAAAAATTGGCATTCTCGAAATAAATGTTACTATTATTAAAAAAAAATCAACACCAATTTGATTGGGGTGGAGAGATGTTACCTGACATCTTAAGGAGTCTATTTTCTAACAACCACAGAGTCTATAAACAAGATTTAACCAGCGTTCTTAGCCTAGCTTGTGTGCCATGAACACTGTAAGCAGCCCCGTGAAGCCATGGACCCTTCCCAGAATGTTAAATACATACATAGGGTGACAAAAGAAAGCAATAATAAGTATTTTCTAAATAGTTTAAAAGTTGCGAGACAGAAAAATAATGCTTACTTATTCCTATGCTAAATACCAAGCGCTCTATTTTATCGATGACTCAAAACAGGCGCAAGTGTGAAGGATCTTCTGGTTTATCGGCCATGTCTGTAACGTCAGATGAAAAGTCTGTGGCTTCGGGTGGTGACTAAAGTGGTTTGAGGCCTGTGTCCACAACTGAAGGAAATATTAAATTTCATGTAGAGGTTAGTGTGACAAAGATGTCAGTTTCTCCACCCAAGCTCATGGACTCTTTGCATCCCATCCCTGGCGCCCAGGGCAGGAACCTCTGCTCTAAGCAAACCTGAGAGGCAAGGCCAGGCCCCTGGGCAGGCTCGTCCTTGGGGGGGTTGGGCCCAGGAAGTAAGCTGCCGCCTGCCTCGGGGCCGCGGTTCTGCTACTGCCCTCACAGTATCTGATCTCCTGCCCTGGGCCCTTTGGGGAACTTTCTCTGTCCGGCCATGGCGTAGATCATGGAACCCTTCCTCCCACTGGAGGCTCGCCGCTCCCATTCGAGTTGCTGCCTCCCCTCAGCTTTCTGATACCTGCCGAACCCTTCATCTCTGCCCTGGGACCTCAGAGGACTAACAGGACTGCTGGGGAGGAGGCCTGATCCAAGGAACAGAGAAGCTCTGTTACACAGAAACCAGGGCGCTCGGGCAGAATAATTTCAGGAGGGAATAGAATCTTCATGAGCATCTACGAGAGATTTTTAAGACTCTGAAGTACTTACACAGAGATCGTATCTTGTCAGCCTGATAACCCTGGGGAACCACTAGCTTGATGAGCTTCCTTGTGACTCTGCTTGGGCCCGACCAGGTCGTGCCAGACCCCTCCCCTCCTCCTCCTGCAGCTTTTCTAAGGTTTTCAAGGCTGGTGACCGTGTGTGGGCCAGAGCCTCGCTCATGGAGGACACAGGTTGTTGGATGATCAGGGTTTCTCCCAGCCTGGGGTAGAAATTATTACCTTTTCTCTCCTGTCAAGGTCTTACTTGTCCACCTGCTGCTGACTTTCACGCCCACCTGAGTTTCCCTCTGCTCTAAGTCCGTGGTTTATGAACTTTCACACAGGGGCTGGGAAGCTGCCTTCTGGTTCCAGCTGCTAGAGTCTTGCTGTGTGACCACAGACAGTCCCTGCTCTCTCTGAATCTGAGTGAACAGCAAATGGGGGGGGGGGGGAATACTTTCCACCTCATGCACAGGCTGTTTGCGAGCAGCAAATGAGATAACATACATAGAACTATCTCCAAAAGTCAAAAGCCATACATCATGGTGTCACTAAAATGGAAGTTATTTTAGTATAAATTGTCTCTATGTATTTTCACTTCTTTAATCAAAAAGATAATATCCCATTGTGGTGTGGCAGAAACCATTTCAACTAGTATCCGTGAGGATGTGGGTTCAATCCCTGGCCTCGCTTGGTGGGTTAAGGATCCGACGTTGCCATGGGCTGTGGTGGAGGCCGGCAGCTGCAGCTCTGATTCAACCCCTAGCCTGGGAACTTCCATATGCCACAGGTGCAGCCCTAAAAAGAAAAAAAAATTATATTTTTCATGGGTACTAGGTTCTTAAATAAATGATTCTTCTTCCTCTACTCCAGTATCAATAAGTTCTTTATTTAAAATAATTTTTCAACTTTTAAAAAATAAGATAAAACTGTATCTGTTCCAACACACCAAATAATTTGTATAATTTTTTAAAAACAATGAACAAACGTGTATTAAGCTTTCAAAACTAAAGCACACAGGTTATTTTTCACTGTACAAGTCTCCAGCTTTTAACAGCTTAGTCCTGCCCAACTCCTACAAAGAGTGGGTGGGATTTGGTAAAACACTGAGTTTAACACCCAACAGAGAGCAGCTGGATCGGCTGATAGAGCCACAAATATCTTGGAAGAAGAAATGTTGGGGCTGATAAAGTATGTTTCATCCTTAGCCTTTGTCATTCCCAAATCCATCGCTGGAGGCCAATTTCAATTCTAGGCAACTCAAGTAAACAAATGATTATCAAGCATCTCCTGTAAGGCGCAGGCTGCTTTAGGAAGATGAATCAGACATGCGATTGCTTCTTAGAATGTAACTGATTTTTGGCTTACATGCGAGAGACTGGATTATCTCGGCAAATCTGCACTGCTCCCTTCTTGAGGTGGAGTATCCGCCCCTTCCCCACTGACAGGACACTGGTTTGGCTAAAGGAGTCTTAGCAGATGTGTGGTAAGCAGAGGCTGTACAAGATACTGCCTATTTTGGCTCCCCCGTCATGTGGTCCACTAACCCTCTTCTGCCACCCACGCCCCCTGGCCCCCAATGAGGAGAACATGCCTGGCGGCTGCTGTCCCTTCTGCCTGGGTCCCAGAATCAAATCTAAGAATGTGGAGGGTGCTTGTTATACAGCATCACTGGCCAGGAGCTAAGACATTCCATCCTGTCACTTTACACTTATGTGTGAGATTAGCCCATCTCGATTTCCTGCTCAGTCGTGATGCTCTAGTGGCTGAGTCCAGTCCCTTTTCCTTGATAGGCATCCGTGGGCTTCAGTGTAACTGCTATTAGATTTTTCCATTTTTTCCCTCCCATTCTCCCCTTTATGGGAACTGGACTGATGACACTCTTAAGGTCAGACCAGGTATCCTGAGTGCTCCAACCTGGTCAACTATTTCTTTATGATACTAGTTCACTTTTCATGAGTTGGCAGAAAATTTGTCAAGGCCAGGAAGCCTTTCTTACATTTCTTTGCACACTACTTGCACACAACAGCCAACAAATACATACTTTGGGGTTCGTTGTAAATGCCTTCTTTACAGAACGCTCTAGAGATATGGCCTGATTCCTCCTCTTGACTCTCAACACCCACTCCAGGCCCTGGCATGGCTGCTCAGCTTGGTGGACCTCTACCCGTGTGGTCAAACCATGTCCATCTCCACCCTGGACGCCCAAAGGGACTATGGCCCTAAAGTGAGTTAGAGAAGAAATACTAACGAATACTGATGGATTTTCATCTCTAAAATTATACTTATAATGCATGGCTTCCAACGGGCCTCAGAAGATGGTAGCTCTTTACTAATAGCAATTTTTCAAGGTTGCGAATCACCACGGCCGTGCTCTTCTGGAAGTGGCCGCCTCCTCCAAGAGGCCTCACTGCCGGCCACTGCTCTCCACACGAGATAAGCAATTCTCAGCATGTCTGGACGCCCTGACCGCAATGGTGGAACCCAGAGAGGGTCAGAGTTCCCATGGCTCTCAATCTGGACTGTGCGCAAGATCCCCCCTCCTTTTAGGTTGCTAAACGCAGGCCCCCAGGCCCAGGTACTCCACTTCGAGGAATTTACCTCTACTTACATGTAGTTACTCCTATCACAGACAGGTTACAAAGGAAATTCTTTTAAAAGTTGAAAGACTTCGTAGAATTTTATTTGGTTTTGGTTATTGCCTCAAAAGCAACTGTAGACTTTCTCAATTTTTATTTTTTTGGGTTTTTGTTTGTTTGTTTTGTTTTTTTGGCTGTGCCTATGGCATGCAGAATTTCCAGGGCCAGGGATTGAACCCATGTCATAGCAGCAACCCGAGCCACTGCAGAGACGACTAGTGGATCCTTAACCCGCTGCACTACCTGGGACCTCTTCAGTTTTCATTTTTGGGAAGAAACTCTTGGTGGCAGAACACAGGGGCTCTTACTGTGGGGAGGGCATGATGAGAAAGACATCGCCAGAGCAAGGGCCAGCTTATTTGACCGAAACAAAGGGGCGCCTCCAGCCACAGCATGAAGAACCCACAGAGGATGGAGGCGAGTCAAGAGAGGAGCAGGGGGATGGCCAGGAAGAGGTCAGAGAAGAACCAGAAGAGGTACAGGAGATGTGAACTGGCAGAAGAGACTGGAAAAAACAACGTCCTGACAACCAGGAACAGTTTTAGTTTGACGTGAGAGAAGATGAAAAGTCTTCCAGGAAAGGACGTCGTCTTTGGTCAAATGAGTCAGGAAAGTGACTTGGGATTCTGTCACCTGTCACTTGAGCTAACCACAATGAATCGCTGACAATGAGTGACTAAATTAAAACTCCCATCTCTTTCTGAAAAGGATTGGAGATGCTTATAAGAAAACCAGGAAGAAATTAGCGCCCAAAGTACACACTCCAAAGTGTACATGGTTTAGAGGTGGCCACGTTTGACTTGAGTGTCTTCTATCCACGAAGGCAACCTCTGATGAACAAAGGCAGTCTTCCACACAGCCTGAAATGGGTTCTGGCTCCCGCCACAGCCTCTCTACGTGTGAGTGACGTCTCAATGACAGCCAGATTCCTTGGAGTTATCTGTTATTTTGAAAGTCTCATGAAACCCCTGATGTACCACAAGAGATCATCCACGAAGCGAAAAACCTCCCCATTCCTTTCAGCTCAAAGATCTCCCATCGTTGTTCATTTCAGGTGAGAGAGGGGCTGCAACCACTGGCTGGTCTGAGGTCAGTGAATGAGCGAAGGTGAAAACCGGATCAGGGGCTTGAATCCAAAAGCAGTAATCCGTTTGTTTGATACATTTTTTAGTTATGGGACCTGTTGCCTAAGCCAAAAAGGATACAACCTCAGACACTAAGAAAAAAACTAAAACCAAGGTTAACACGAAGGGGCTGGAAGCCCTCAGAAGCAGAACCACCCAGCCTGGAGGACCATGTACAGCATAGGGGTAGCCCTCACTGAACCTAAACAGTGAGCAGCTTCCAGTAACATCGTTTTCCAAAACGGTATTAGTAATTGAACGGGACATTTTTTATTTTGTCCCCTGCCTCAAATAGCTTTTAATTAATTAATTTATTTATTTACTTACTTACTTACTTTTTAGGACCGTACCTGCGGCATACGGAGGTTCCCAGGCTGGGGGTCGAATTGGAGCTGTAGCTACAAGCCTACACCACAGCCACAGCCACACCAGATCCAAGCTGCATCTGCGACCTACACCACAGCCACGGCCACACCAGATCCAAGCCGCATCTGCGACCTACACCACAGCCACGGCCACACCAGATCCTTAACCCACTGAGTGAGGCCAGGGATCGAACCCGTAACCTCATGGTTTCTAGTTGGATTCGTTAACCGCTGCACCATGATGGGAACTCTGAATTGCTTTCAATTTATAAGTAAGTTTGTGGAGAGAAAGTCCCATTTGAATCTGTTATTTTCTTTCTGTCTTGCCAGAAGTTTATCTTTCTGTTCTTTGACAAAGAATAAGATCTGGCAGCATAGTTCTAGTTATCATCCCCCCCCCCTTTTTTTTTTGCTTCACCTGTGGCACGAAGATATTCCTCGGCCAGGGATCAAACCTGCGCCACAGCAGTAACAACACTGAATCTTTAACCGCTAGGCCACCAGGGAACTCCCTCTTCCTGTTTTTAAGTTTATGTTGCTACTCTCTTCTCTATCTTCTTGAGATGGCTGCTATGTTCATTTATTTGCTTCTAAATTCAGTTTTGTTTTCTTGTGCTAGACTTTTTAAAACTTTCAATTTCATTGGCCATCCACCATCCAAGCAAACTTCCTGTTTGCAGAGAATCCCAAAATAGGTGGGGGTATGCCCCACCCTCCCACCCCTGTTACAGCAGCTGAAAGCGGGGCAGCTCTCACTCCCGCCTCGCTGGCTGCTTGAGTGTGGAAACAAAGCAGGCCCAGGTGCTCCCACCCAGGTCTCTGAATCCAGAGCCCGCGGTCTTTAGATAGAGTCACAGTCCTAAGCTGATGGCAGCAGCAGTTAGAACACAGGGGTGGTGCAAAAACATCTTGCTTGTGGTGTCTGTGTCTCTTGGGACATCCCGTTGCAGGTGTGACTGGCTACACTCAGCAACCCAGGCTGCCGAGCCTGCTTCTTCAACCCTCTCCTCTACTTCTTAGAGCTACTGGATAGCTTTCCAAATAATTCCTTTTCTGGTTACATTAACTATTTTGTATCTTTAAGAATTCTTTTTTTTTTTTTTTCTGCCTTTTTTTTAAGGACCACACCTGCAGCATATGGAGGCTCCCAGGCTAGGGGTCAAATCGGAGCTGTAGCTGCTGATCACAGCAACGTCGGATCCAAGCTATACCACAGCTCATGGCAATGCCGGATCCTCAACCCACTGAACGAGGCCAGGAATAGAACCCACATCCTCATGGATCCTAGTCGGGTTCTTAACCTGCTGAGCCACAATGGGAACTCCCTAGAATTTTTTTTTGAATTTTTAAAAAGTATAGTTGATTTAGGAGTTCCTGTCATGGCTCAGTGGTTAAAGAATCTGACTAGAAACCATGAGGTTGCGGGTTCGATCCCTGACCTTGCTCAGTGGGTTAAGGATCCAGAATTGCTGTGAGCTGTGGTGTAGGTTGCAGCTGCAGCTCGGATCCCACATTGCTGTGGCTGTGGCGTAGGCTGGTGGCTACGGCTCTGATTAAACCCCTAGCCTGGGAACCTCCATATGCCGTGGATAGCGGCCCCAGAAAAGGCAAACACACACACACACACACACACACAGTATAGTTGATTTATAATGTTGTGCCAATTTGGCATTGTTCATATTGTCATTTTCTAACTATTCCAAAATTGCAAATTTGAAGTCTCTGTCATCCAGGAGTTGATGGTTAAGGATCCGGTGTTGCCGGGAGCTGTGGTGTAGATCGCAGACATGGCTCGGATCTGTGACGTAGACCAGTAGTTACAGCTCCAATTCGACCCCTGGCCTGGGAATTTCCATATGCTGTGGGTGCAGGCCTAAAAGGTCAAAAGCCAAAAAAAAAAAAAAAAAAAAAATTATAATTGGTTAAGTTTTAGTTTTTTTTTTGCCGCCCCCCAGCATGTGGAGTTCCTTGAGCCAAGGATCAGATCCAAGCCACTGTGCCAGGCAGGGGATTGAACCTGCGTCCTGCTGCTGCAGAAGACACCACCGATCCCGATGCACCACAATGGGAACTCCAGGTTTGTGTATTTATACTTTTGTGAGTGGCTTCTAATTTTGTTATTGTGTCATTAGATGACACAGTCTGTGCAGTATTTGTTTGTGGGAAGTTAGGAATTTCTGCGCAGCTAGTATGTATAATTTTGCTAATGTTCCCCAATCAGTTAAAAAAGGTAAATATACTTTGCAGAAACAAGGTTCAGCATATATTTATTGATTATATATTTGTATTTTTATTTTCTTTTTATTTTGCTTATCTAAGCCCACAAAGCGGGGTGGGGGGGGAGCGTTGTTATTGTTTCTCACCAGCATTATTTTTATACCAAATTATCCTTGCATTTTCTAACAATTTTTACTTTACGTATTTTGATGCAATGTGATTTGACATATGTTGATGACTGAATTTTTAATTCCACTCTTTACTAATGTCAAACTACTCTTTTTTGAGCCCTGTAATGTTTTTGATAAACGTCATGCTTTCTGTCTGATTTCTCTTTGATCTGTTCTTAATAATGATTCTCGGGGACTGAGTTTTATTTTGATCTGTCTAGATGCTATAACTAGTACAGTGCCTGACACTCATGCTCAGTAAATCTCAGTGAGAAGCAAGGGTATTGGAAACGGAGGGCACAGTAAGTCCCTGTCTCTTTCAGTTTGGGTTCCTGGGAGGATACGAGTGTTCGCTTGTTCTGTTCCCTTCAAATGATGCGCTTTCCTACGGAAAACGAATACCCCCCTCGTCATCCTGAAAGAGCTAAAAAGAAGTGGCAGACTGCTACCCCACACTGGAAGGCAGCTGCAGTTCTACATCTCAGACCTCTTACTATCGAGGACAACTGCAAGGCGGTAACCAGGCTCTAACGGGCAGCAGCACCCAGCAGAGTGTACTCAATAGACAAGGCACCTGTGGTCAGAGCTCAAAACCTTACAGCAAAGAGGAAGCACCTGGGGCAGCGGGAGGGAGAGAGGGGCAAAATACCCGGGAGAGAAAGAGCAAGCATTTAAAATGGCCTTTAGGCGCTCCCCAAAACAAGAGTAAGCGGGCACTGAGTCCCTGCAGAGGGCACCTGCAGGTTCTTTGTGCCATCCAAACTGAAATGACGGAAGGAAATGGGACCAGGGCACCTCCTGCATGAGGGAAGAGGCTGGTACTGCCAGGAGCTCTGCAGGGCTGACACAACTAGAGGGCTTCATGTGCCATTTTCTCTGTCCTCAGCACACCTCCAGGTGTGGCATCACAGATGCAGAGAGGCTTCCCTCTGCCAACTTTCAGACAAGGTGGCAGGTCTGGGACCCAGGTGCTACTGCCTCCGGGCTGGTCAAAGTTGGGCTCTCCTGGAGCAGGCCTGTGAGAGCTTGCAGTGCTCCTTCGCAGTGACAGCACACTTAATTTAGGTCACGATGTGTGAATACATTACTTTCAGGTAAGTCCCTTTTTTACTACAGGTTTAGGTTGTGTGAAAATTACCCATTTCCAAGGAAAGCCACTTGCTATTGTGACACTGGTCCAGAGGCCACGCAGGGACAGACTTCCCTGTAAGGGTCCACCTGCTTGGGAGACGTGGAGGGACTTTCTAGGGGTGGGACGTCCAGGGTGAGTTTGCGAAGACCTCACAAGTGCACGTTTTGCTTTCCAGCTCCTTCTGCTACTCTCACTTCAATCATCTCGGGGACTCAAAGGGTCTGAGCGGGCAGAGGTGTGGGTTGCTTAGCAATATTGTGTCAAAAATTGCCTGGATGAACAGAGAGCCCCAGATACGCTCTTTCAAATGTGCAGAAGTGATTTGATGGCAACACAGAGAGAAAACCAGAGAGAGACAGAAACAGTTGAACAAAGTCAGAGAGAGAGAGAGAGAAGATGCTCCCTCCTGCGACTGCAGGTCATCCAAGTCCTCCCCGCCTACAGGAAAACAAGGGGCCACCCATCTCGCACAGCGTCCTTGTGTGCAGTCACCTGGGAAGCCCGCGGCAGCCCTTCTTCGTCAGGCAGGACAACAGCATCAATATGAGCCCCTTCGGAACCCTCGGTGGCCACCAGGGCTGAGCTCGCTGGGCACCATCTCACTTCATCCTTAAAAGGAACCTACGAGGCAGTACTAGGATCGCCCCATTCTACAGACATGGAAACTGTTGGGGGCGGTCAGATACCTGGCCCAGGTTCCAGTATTATCCGAGGACAGGACCACGATTCCGTCCTGGGTCTATCTGTCCTGAGGGCCGTGTCTGCTAACTCATTCTAGGATAACATAATTCTGTGTTAGAGTTTCTCCCCAGGAAAGCTTCTCCCTCAGTCCCCAACTCAAACTATAGAGCCCCTATGATACTGCTCTCATTTCAACAGTATTTAATGACACCCCCCTCCTTCTGAAATGCCAGGGAGTCTGCTTCTTCCTCGCTCCTCTCCCAGGGAAAAGTGACATTTATCTGCATGCCTAGGAAGTACCAACCCAAACCATTCATTACGCGGGAAGGGAGGCCACATGGGCGAGCCCTAGCTTTCAGCACACCATTGTATTTTTTCTCCTGGCTGCAAAAAGGAGAATTCTTTCAATAAAAATCTTTCTCTCTAAAAATAAAACAGTGGCCAACTCTGCAATTACACTTCTCAGTTGGAGACATCTGCTTTCCACTCTGTTTTCCCGAATGCATAAGGTCCAATTTGTTGGTCAGCTAATGGGTCACACTGAGGCCCCGGTGTAGTGCAATGAACTGGAAAACCAAAACTATGGAGGCTTGAATCGCTGTGTGGTTGTTTGCCCAGTGCAGCAGTGGGCAGCTTTATTTTAAATCGCTGTATGCTATTTCTCTCACCTGTCCTGCCCAGAGCGGGGCCCTGATCAGTAGCTGCCAACCTCCAGCCCCGGACCATCAAACGATGCTTAGAGGAAGCTACCAGCAATGTGCTCTTTCTCCAGTTTCCTTCTCTTAAGCCCACCCCAATCTCTCCCCCTTCCTCTCCTTTCCCTTTGCTGTGCGGCATCTTCCCATTTTTGGACAACATCGTGCCTGCGTGTGGAGTTCTGGATTACTGCTGCGACTTGGGTTTATCATAAAGGTTGCTCAGAGCCTCTTTATGCCCAGAACCTATCAGAAGGGGTCCTGGATATACACCACAGACTGGTGGCTCTTATTTTCTCAGCTGGTAGTTTCTACCAGAAAGGATACTATCTTAGACATCTATACCATAGAAGCACACCATTCAGCAGGTAGATAACTTTGGGAAGAGGATTTTACATCTAGTTCATCAGGGTTCTTTAAGGAACACGTATACCTATGGGTGACGCAGGGAACACATGAGGGAATTACACAAACTTTAGAAAGTGTTTTGCAGTATAATTCAAAGAGAATTTTAAAACACTATGAGATAGGGAGGAGAGTTTCGTCATGATTAGGAAGCTAGCCTAGAGACAGAGAACAGAAGATTTGAGACCAACTGATACAAATGAAAACCTAGAAAGTCAGGTATCAGTAATTTATCCTTATAAATGCTCAAGAGAGAGAGATGCCCAGTAACCTCTTCAGGTCTGTAGGTAACAACCTCCTACAAATGCCTCCTGCAACGAGACGTTAGACCCCCAGGAGAAAGCGTGCAAAACACCAGATTTTATGTGAAAGCGTGTAAGTCACATACCATCCAACACATAATATTCCATGATGTAATGTCTAAATTACAACCCAAGAAAGGGTCCTGTCAATCCCTCCTGATTGTTTCCCTGAAGATACTTAAGCCACTGTGCTGTGTTGGTTTAAAAGTGTCCTCAAGATGGACATGGGATGGCCCCTGGTTCTGGAGTCACCAAGAAGGGTATCAGAAGTCACACAAAGGCTTTCACGTGTCCTTGTGGAAACCCTGGTGCGTGTCCTCACACAGAGGACCAGGGTTTGGTCATCGCACCCATAGAGGGTTCCATTAAATCAAGGAATTCACCAGAGAAAGCCAATCAAAAATGCCAAGGGAGCAGTAGTTACGACAGAACAGCAGCTAACAATTACAGAGCTCCTGCCAAAAGCCAGGCCCTGGTCTAAGTGCTCTGTGTGCATTAACTCATGTACTGTCTCAACTATCCCATCAGGTAGGGGGTCCCACTGACACGGCGGCAGAGATGAGAAAAGCAAGGCAGAGAGAGCGGAGGGAGCTTATCTAAGTCACAAAGCTGGTGTTTGTACCCAGGCCATTGGTTCCAGGCTCTTCACTGGGAGAGACTGAACCAAATTCCATGCTGTTTTGCTAGGGAGGCAAAGGCAAAAGGAATATATCCCAGTTGATAAAACCAAGGCAAGGCCTGAGAGGGAAAACACGGGCTTTCTATCAAATTGTAGGTTATTAAAGTTAGGATAAAGTAAATTTCAGACAAATAAAGGGAAAACTGCTTTGCACAGCAGGAAATACATTAGGTAACATTTGAGTTTTCTCAAGAAGAACTGAGACTACAACTTCTAACAACCTCCAAAAGTGCTGGCAACCGATAATGTGTCACTAAGGGAAACGAGGCTCGCTCTGAGATGTGCTCTTTCAGGTATGAGTTTAACGGGATTGCCACACCTGCGCACCCAGGAATCCCTGGTCATGTCTATCCGAGGCAGGCTGTGGGGCTGGGGAAATGGGAGGTGTCCCCAGGGTGGCAAAGCCTTGCTCCATTTCTCACGACCCTCCCAGTAATCTGGGGCCTCTGCCATCTCCTTGCCAGCCTCGCCTCTGAGAAGCTCCATCCGGGAGAGAAGAGGGTCTGTGGGTGAGGGTAGCAGCTCTCAGTCTGAAGTGACAGGAAGGGCTGCCCAAATAATTCCAAGGGGTTGGTCCTCACGTCAGTGGTAGGAGTCCCGTACTGGGGGCCGGGGGGTGGGGACTAACAGCCGAGGCCAGGTCTTACGCTGAGGACCCCTGTGCACCACTGTCCTGGAGAAAAAGCAGAGCCGACAGAGGAGGCAGGTCCTGGTGGTCTCTGGGAGGAAGAGCAATCCTAACTCTAGGCCCAGAAATCTCTTGGCCTCTGCCTCTTGTCCTCTCTTTGGGCTTCAAATGCCTCCAGCTCCCCAAGCAAAATGCCCCTCTGAGGAGTCAGGAGAACTGCACTACTGTGCATGCGGCCAGCTCCTTGGGCCATGGAGGTTCTAGGGGTGAAATGGTTTTATTTCAAGTGCCTGCATCTGGCAACTCCAGGCACAAAGAACCCAGACTCTGGAGTGTGTGCCCCGGGAGGAGGCCTGGGGCCTTGTGCTGTTCTAGGGTGCTGCAGGAGGTAAAAAGAGATTTGATGATGGTAGGCTTGAACAAGTCTCAGTGGCAGGAGGCAATACGGTTGAAATATTAACTATTATTGAGGTGTTTAGTTTTGAAGGATTAAAGAGACACACATGCTGACTCTCTTTCCCACAGGGTCTATTCAAAGGAAACCAGCTATTCCATCAGCTACCGACAAGCATTAGAGGCGGAACCAAGGCAATTTGTGCTTCTACTCACCTACGCAGTTATCGCAAAGGCTACAATGAGAGGCACGAGGGGGCCGGAAAATCTTGCAGGTGAAACAATATTTAAGTTTCACAGTCTGGCCATTGATGATGACTTCTTTGGTTCTGGGAGGTGGGCGGTACCCCCCTGAACTGGTGCCATTTGCAATATCTGTGGAGAAAAGAGAGCACAGGCACTTAACGTAGCACTTCAGCTCTGCAGGCTCCGGCACCGGGGCAGCCTGGAGTCCGCATTTCCCAGGGCAGGGCCCACACTCGGTGCCTTCCTGGGAGGCACCTGACCCCAGACACACAAATGCAGTAGAACGCCGAGCACTGGTCATCCCACAACCTTGTTCCTTCAGAGTTCGGAGTGGTGCTTAAGATTCCATCAGGTTGGCGAGGCCACGTGACTGAGCTCTGGCCAATGGAGTGTGAGCACACGTGGCTCCGCCCAGAGGTGGGCTCCTCCCCTGAGCCCCACCCACTCTTTCCGCGCCTCCCCAGGCCACCTTGGAGGCACCCGTGCCTACGCACAGGAGGGCTGCCCCATGACCTCCCTCCTGGGCCGAAACTGCGCAGTGTTACACCAACTAGCACCGTCCTTATTGATGCAGTGGGTGATACTGACATGATGAACACTTTCCTTCTCTGCCGGCGTACTCTAAAGCCCGCTCAAGGCTTTGCCCATTGGCTTTCTCAAAAATACCAGATATTGGATGGGGGGAATACAGAATAAAATGTATATTTAAAGAAACTATTAAATATACATTTTTAAAAATGTCTATATTTTGTTTATTGTCTGACCAGCATCTTTTATTTTTTGAGGAACAATTTTTAAAATGAAGAAAACACACGTGTATTTTTTTTAAGTCTCATTTTATCTTATAACCTGGCTTTCAACCCTCAGTTCACATTAGAATCGCCCAGAGAGCTTTTAAAACTCCCCTAGTGCAGGCACCCTGCCCCAGAGCCATTAAATCCGAATTGCCCAGGGTTATTCTAACGTGCTGGAGGGTTGGGAACCCCAGCTTCACAGGAAGATAAAACATCCCATTTTATTCTCATCTAGACCCCTCACAGCCAGAAAGAATTGAGGGCAGCTAGCTATGCAGTAGGAGCAGGAGGCCGTGGCGGGCGGTGGGGGGTGGGGGGCAAATCTTAAGACAGAGCTGGTAACACGAAAGGTAGCTGTTCCTTTTCATTCATATGTACACACGATCAGACAGCGACAGCTGCGACACACTTTTGGTAAAATTCCAAAGTGGCTGGAATGAGTCCCATCATCCACTCAGCGCCCCCCACCCCCCAAAACTCAACGGGGTCAGGAACGACATGGAGAGCTTTCCAAACTACCCATACTACGTCCCGCCCTCAGAGGTTCTGATTTCATTGGCGGGGAACAGCCTGGCATTAGAAAAAAGTCCCAGGTAGAGGGGACATGCAGCCAAAGTTGAGACCCGCTGCTGCAGGCCTTGTCACGGGGTCTGCGCAGCATCCGCACCATCTGAGAGCTCCTCAGAGCAGCATGTGCTCTCTTGGTCCTGCCCCAGAACTACTGGAACAGAATCTGCTTTTACCGAGATCCTGCCACGAGCCCTGGCGGGTTCCTGCACCGTAGTAGGGTTTGAGAACCTTGCTCTCAGGGGGCCTGTAACCACTGCCAACCACACATCATGGGCGCCTCCTCCTCTCAGGTTCGTCTTTGTTTTGAACCCGAGTACAGGCACATGCATGATAAAGAGCTAAACTTCCCGAACACAGAAACCTGGAGAAGCTGGGCTCATAGAAGGGCCCACTCCAAAGTCACACCCGGCCACTGAGTATGTTCACACGGAGGACCTGGTGATCTGGTACAGCCGATGGTACTTGCAGGGCCGCATCCTCTGTCCCCACAGGACTGCTCTCGCTCATGCAGTTCACACGTCATGTTTCCTAGAGTGACCCCTTACCTCAATCTTCTTTTTTTTTTTTTTTGCTTTTTAGAGCTGCACCCAAGGCACATAGAAGTTCCCAGTCTAGGGGTCGAATCAGAGCTGCAGCTGCCGGCCTCCACCACAGCCACAGCCACACAGGATCTGAGCCACATCTGCGGCCTACACCGCAGCTCACAGCAATGCGAGTCTTCATCCACTGAACAAGGCCAGGGATGGAACCTGCATCCTCATCCAGTCAGATCTGTAACCTGCTGAGCCACAATGGGAAGTCCCAGTCTCTTTCCAGGGGCTCTCCGAGGCTGGAAATCTGCCCCGAGGCTCTGAGCTTTGGTATTTGCGAAGACCTCAACCCCCTTGGTAGGGCGAACCGTTTGAGTAGCTGGCAGCCCTTTACCCTTCATGGAGAATGAGTCCCCCGGGCGGTTGGAGAAGGAGAGGACGCAGGGTCCAGGGAGCTCCTTGGAGTTGGGAGGGTGAGCAGCAGCCCTTCTACCACCTTCCCACTGAGGACAACGGTTCCACTTAGGGTAATTGAACGGCTGTGGCACCTGCCCAAGGACTCTGGGTGGCCTTGCCAAGCAGGACACCCTCTCTTGGCATGTCCCCCACCTGCCTGGCACCCCAGGTGGCTGCCCTATTAAAGGCCAAGTTCAGCAGGCATCTGGAGAGGCTCCGAGCTTCCACAGCACAAACACTGGGAAGAGGGCGGCATCTCAACTGACTCTGTGATGAGAAAACAAAGAGACACCGTGCCATGCACTTCCTGAAGCATTGGGGTAAAAATAACTGGCTTTGAACACATCAAAGATAAGGTCAGGTCTCTACTGGGGCCAACTGGATGCCACTGAGGCTTAAATTAATCATGACTATGTGCCTCACTAGCCAAATGGCAGCTGTGAAATCTACTGTATCTATTAAGCTCTGGAAAACGTGGCCAGGAAAACTAGAAAATCAGATACAGGTTTAAAAACCACAGTAATCCAACCTATTTGTGTTACTTTAACCAGGAAAGTTTAAAAACTGATTTCTCAAGAAAAATATTTTAAGAAACAGGGAGGACAAATGTATCCACATCAGAATGTCTCCTAAAAAGGTTCTGAGAAGCACTGACTAAAGGAGGGGAGCCCTCACCAGCGCGCCCTAAGACAACCTCCAGTGACCTTGTAGTTCGAAAGTGCATTTGGGAAAGATGAAATCTTTGATGAAAAGTGAGCTGAAGGCTGCAATTCAACAGACATAAACTGAAGCTTCAGAATTACACTAAACCCAACAACTATGACTAAATATCTGGAGATCTCTATGTAAAAGAAAAGGAAGCCTCAGCGGACCTGGATTCTGGGCCCAGCTATGCCGCGAGGTGAACGATGGACCCCAGAACTTGAAAAGAAACAGAAAAATCAATGGATATTTATGAACTATTTACTATACACAAAATACCGCACCGGAGGCAGTGGGGGACCGATAAGTGAGGAGATGTGAGGGGAGCAGTCGGTGAGGGTTGATGAGTCCTGCGTCCCCGGCCACCGCAGTCTGCTCTCCTCACAGCCCTGGGAGCCTGCTTCTCAAGGGCACGTCTGACGTAGAAAGCCCAGGCCTCTGGCGCTGGGCCCTAGGTCCCCCTGCACCTGCCCTCTCTTCCCGAAGCACCATCTTCCCCAGCCGGCCTCCTTGCCCACCTGGCCTGGCCCTGCATTCATGCTCCCAGGCCCCTCCCCAGCTCTTGAGAATCCCCACCGGCCCCTGGCCTGCTGGGTACTCCTCATCCTCATCCCCTTAGGTCCAGTTCCAGCTTCTCCTGTGGAAACATGCTGAAAGCAGAGTCGCCTCCTTTCTCCTTTGGGCTCTCCCTGTCCTTAGCTCATTTTTTTTCTTTCAGGGCTGTACATGCTGCATATGGAGGTTCCCAGGCTAGGGGTCAAATCAGAGCTGTAGCCACCAGCCTACACCACAGCCACAGCAACGCTGGTTCCGAGCTGCATTTGCAACCTACACTATAGCTCAGGGCCAGGGATCAAACTCGAGTCCTCTTGGATACTAGTCGGATTCTTAACCTGCTGAGCCATAACAGGAACTCCCTTAGCTCATTTATGAATCCAGGGGATAGCCGTTCTGTGCAAGTTCAGGGCACAAAACTGCCTTCTCACTAAGTTTTTCACTCAAAGAGCAGTCATGCATGGGCTTTCCAGAGGTTTTAAGGAAGTTGTTAATATGTCCTAATTTCAAAGACACTGTCCAAAACACAAGTCATCTTTTTTTGGAGGAATAACAGAGTGCTAACATTCGGAGAGACCCACTTGCCTGCATCTGATTTAATCCTGCCCTGAAGTCAGGGACAAAAGTTGGTGAACTTTAAAAATTGCTGAAATTCACCGTATGAAATAATGAAACTCTGCTTTTTTTAAAACCAAAGGGAAAAAAAAATCCCAGTTTACACGAGATGAAGATTAAGATTCTTTTCCTTCAGCAACAGGAAGCAGAAGTGTCACCTGCTGGTGCACTGACATTGCGCAGAGCATCCACCCGCTGAGGCCACCAGAGCGGGAGGAACCGCCACCAAGAGGCACTTGGGCGGGAGGAAGATAAAGCTTCGCTGCGCTAGGATGTACGTCGCAGGGAAAGCGTGACTTGCCCTATGCTCGAGCTTTCCTGACTGTCTCAACTGCACCTGCTGGAGGACAGCTGCTGAATCTAATGAATCTAAAATCTTCACACAGCTCACTTCACTGACACTCTGAGGCATGTGGCAACAGATTTCCCAACCTCAGAACAGTGATCCGTCATGCAGATGGTTGTTTATAGAGCCACTTAAGATAAACTCTTAGCTTACAGGTTCTAAGCTTCCAAATTTATAGAAAAATATTAACAATGATAAAGATGTCAGACGAGTCAACTTCTCTTATTTTAAGTGTTGAGGAAAAAGGGTGAGCAAATGCTGGTCTGTCTACAGACAGCAGGTAGGTTTCCACTCAAGAGAGTAAGAGCGTGACTGTCTTCTCACTATTACCTCGGACAGCAGCACCTTGGCCTCCACAAATGATTAAATACAGATGCATATACGAGGGCTCGCGGGGGTCTGTCTGACCGTCCCCAGGCCTCTTCCTCCAGTTAAAAGCTTCACTAAGTCACTTTGTCTTAAATGTCTGTCTTCAAGGATGAAACTGAGTGAGGCTCAGGCAGGCAGAGTTTCAGCGGGTAAATGCGGGGTCCCCTCTGCTCAGGGGAGCTCATCTCAGGAAGGAGAGTGTCGCAAAGCCAGGAGCAAGCAGATCAGGGAAGCCCGTGGGGGGTCGGGGGGAGCCATAGGCAAGGGCAGGCCTTACGAGTCCTGCAAGCAACGGAAGACACTCAAGGCGCAGGTTCTCTTCCCAAATCCTTCATTCAAAAGCTGCGAGTATTAGAGGCACCCTGGTGGGCAACACAGACCTTCGAGGAGACCTGGTCCCTGGCTTCAGGGAGTTCACAGGAGACAGACATTAATTAATCACTGCACGACGAAAGGCATCGTTATGCACAGTGTTATATTGAGTCAGAGGAGCAGGGAAGGCCACTGGCTGTGGGGATTCTTCCCGGAAGAGGTAGTGCTTCCCTAGGCAATGTGTGTGGGTGTGTACCTGCTGGCGTGTGTGTGTGTGAGTGTGCACACATGCTGGGAGCGGGGCATTTCAGGCAGAGGGAGCAACACTTGTATACTGGCCCTGGGACAGGAGGCAGATCCAAGAAGGGAAGGGAGGCCAGTGTGACCAGAAACAGAGAGACCAGGAGACAGTCGGAGAGGAGGAGGGCGGGGCTAGACTGCACAGAGCCCTGCGGTCAGGTCTGCTGCTGGCCTTCATCCTAAGTGCAAGAGGAAGTTTACTGTTAGTTTCATGTCAACTTGGCTAAGCGCTGTGCCCAGATCACAGTCAAACACCGATCTGGATGTCGCTTCAAAGGTATTTTTAGATGAGATTAACATTAAAATCAGCAGCCTTTGGGTAAAGCAGGTTATGCTCCCTAACGTGGGTGAGCCTCCGCCAATCAACTGCAGTCTTAAGAGCCAAGACTGCGCTTCCCTGAAGCAGAAAAAATTCTCCTCAAGACGGCAATGTAAGAAACCCAGCCTGGCTTTCCAGCCTGCTGTAATTTGGACTCAGGACTGTAACGCCATGGTATATAAACACAATGGAATACTACTCAGCCATAAAAAGAACAAAATGCCATTTGAAGCAGCATGGATACAACTAGAGAGTCTCATACTAAGTGAATTAAGTCAGAAAGAGAAAGACAAATATCATACGTTATCACTTATATATGGAATCTAAAATATGGCACAGATGAACCTGTCTCCAGAACAGAAACTGTCTCACAGACATGGAGAACAGACTTGTGGTTGCCAAGGAGGAGGGAGTGGGATGGACGGGGAGTTTGGGGTTCATAGATGCAAACTATTCCATTTAGAATGGATAAGCAATGAGGTCCTGCTGCACAGGATGGAACATGATGGAAGATAATGTGAGGAGAATGTATACATATATATATATATATATATATATATATATATGTATAACTGGGTCACTTTGCTGTACAGCAGAAATTGACAGAACATTGCAAATCAACTATAATAAAAAAATTAAAAATAAACATTTTAAAAAAAGACTGTAATATCAACTCTTGCCTGACTTTCCAGCCTACACAACAAACTTCAAATTTGCCAGCCCCCACAACTGCCTGAGCCAATTCCTTAAAAATAAATCTATATGGCTTCCGCTGGTTCTTTTCCCCCAGAGAATCTTAGTCCAGAATCCAAGAAGAGTTCGAGGCCGTGGGGTGAGGTGACCAGTAGGAATTAGAGAACATCACCTGTCGGGCAGGCAGGCTCCAAGACGGGTGGGGGAGGGAGCAAGGTGGGTTTGGGCCAGTTGGGAGGGATTTGGGATACAGACGAGAGGCAAGGTGAACCTGAAGTAAGGCTGGAGCTGTGATGACGAAGAGTAGGAGACACATTCCAGAAACATTACAATGGTCACATCAATCACTCATGGATGTGGTACATGAGAGGCAGCTGGGTGACAGGGACGAGCCTCAGGCTCTGGCTGGGAGCAGGGGAGCACGGTGGCAGCATCCCCCGGGGAGGGAGCACTTCCTGTTTGGAGGGGGGCAGTGGGGGTGGGAAGCGATCTCCTGCTGATACTGGACCAGAGGAAACCTCACAGGGGTAGGTGCACATACAGCATGGGGTCTCAGAGTTAAGGCCGGGGCTGGAGAGAAATGTCTGGCAATGACACAGAGAGAGGGTAAGGATGGCAGGTGCTGGACGGCGAGAGGGCCAGCGGCTGAGCCTCGAGGCAATCTGGCATCTAAAAGCAAGGAGTGCCCGAGAGGTGGAAGGAGAGCCCAGTGTGGCTGAGCACTTAGTGTGTGTCACACACACCAGGGAAACTATGACACTGGAATCCCTCTGGAAGAGTCTCACAGCACAGCAGAGGGGACAGAGAGGAAACCCGGGGTTTCCCCAGTGTGCTTGGCTCTCCTGCCACCCCAGGATACGCCCATCGGGAGACGGGGCGCGTGGCACGCCAGCATGGGAAAGGCTGACGGAAGAGGTGGGAGCTGGCGGGAACGTCA
The DNA here is from genome assembly GCF_054392235.1 of Sus scrofa. NCBI lineage: Eukaryota > Metazoa > Chordata > Mammalia > Artiodactyla > Suidae > Sus > Sus scrofa. Next base: position 9,462,389 of record NC_139383.1, read on the forward strand.
GGGTTTTCTCAGGACAAACGAGTGATGATGCTGTGATAGAGGAGTGGATGCTGGGGTGGAACAGGAAGGAACTGTGCTCCCTCTGGGCTGGACCGAGAGCACTGGAAACAGAGCCAGGACTGGAGGCTGGCGAGAGGGATTAACCCCTCACTCCCAGGATGCTTAGACCACATGCACAGAGCTGGCAGGAGTATGGGGGTTGGCCACCGTGAGAGATCACAGGCTTGTCCTCAAACAGGTAGAATGATCCAAGGATGCAGAGACCTAGCGAGGGGTCCTCATGCAGGGGTGGGGTGGGGATCTGCAAGGGGAAGATCCCTGGCCTGGCTGCCCCTGCTGGGGGCGTGGGGGGTGCTACCTACTTTTTTCTGCTGAGGCTCAAACCTGCTCTGGTGGTCCCACCTTCATGAGCAAAGGAGGGCACGCAAGGATTGCTTGGGGGACCGTGGCTTCCTGTGAAGTCCCCAGAGAGGGGAACTAGGGGGACAGACGCAGTGCTTTTTGGCTCTGAGAGGGAGATGTCAAGAGGTGATTGTGTTGATGGAGTCCTGTCTCAGGGATGTGCCTCCAAGTCCCTCACCAGCGCGTTAAGAAGTCAGAGGCAGGAGGAACACCTGACGGCAGTGGGGACTGTGACAGCCGAAGAAGCGGGGACTGAGGAGTGCAAAGAGCAAACCCTTGTTTCCCAGAGTGGCTCGGACTTGACCTTGCCGTCCCTGAATGAGAAGCTGGTTCTGGGTTGTAGGAGGTAATTTCGCTTAGAAACCCTAGAGGACTGGGGTTCATCCTAGACTCGGTCGTCAAAGGGCTTGTGGGATGGATCTCCTTTCAGAGAGAACTTGGTCAAGAAAAGAGCACTTGTCAGATGAGAACTTTGATGGGCACTTCATAGCCCCATGAGAATCCAACTACTTAGGATTTTAACATAGAATTGAGAAAAACACAACAAAAGTGTTTGTAGAGAATTGGGCAAAGCAACTTTTACAGTCTAGTAACAGAAAACAGAAAAGGTAGCCTCAAAGAATGAGCTTCATTTCAGGTGCTACTCAGTGCCAGCGTCAGGCATCCGTTCGTGTGGCTACCTATCAGGTACCTATTACCCGCTAAATAGCCTTTGAGGTGCTGTGGATGCGGTGACGAATAAAATCAGTCCATTGCCCTTTCGTGGCTTATACTCTAGGGAGGGTAAATAAATCCAGAGTGTGGAGTTTTCATAATTGAAGTGTGCAAACAAATCTCTTTTAATAATAGATCTTAAACTTGGCTGATGACCAAGATCGCCAAGGGCAGCGATTCTCAACCAGGGTGACACCGCCCCTGGGGGAAATCTGACCACAGACAATGATGTCTGGTTGTCACACGTGGAAGGAATTCTACTGGCACATACAGAGTAAAGCCCAGGATGCTGCTTAAACATGGTACAATACACCGGACAGCACCCTCCACAAAGAGTTATCTAGCCCCAAATATCCATAGTGCTGAGGCTGAGAAACCTTGACCCAGAACCTTGGTGCTCAAACTGCGGTCGGTGGACAAGCAGCATTGGCTAGAAGTGAATAATCCCAGGTGATTAAGAGGCACATGAAAGTCTGAGAAGCATGGCCATAGAAGCAAACACTTGTTAGCACGTAGGACAGAAGCCCGGTGAAGTTCCCTTCTCATCCTTGTAGGTACACTGACTAGCACATACACGAAGGTCTGCTTACCAGGAGGCTTAAGAAATATGTAGATTCCTTACTCCTCTTTTTTTTTTTTTTTTTTTAATGGTTGCACCCGCAGCATATGAAAGTTCTCGGGCCAGGGACTGAATCTGAGCTACAGCTGTGACCTACAACTGGATTCTTTAACCTACGGCACGGGGCCAGACTTTGAACCCACTCCTCTGCAGCAACCTGAGCTGCTTCAGTCAGACTCTTAACCCACTGCATCATGGTAGGAACTCTGTAGATTCCTTGCTTCTAAAGATTCTTATCTGTGTTAGGAGCTAAGAATCTGTATTTTTAGAAAAGTAAACCTCAAATGAAGGCAGATTTGGGACCTGTGGCAAACCCTCAGTCTGGGTTTTAGTATCAGCAGCTGGAGAATCTAAGCAGCTAGCTAAGAATGGGAGCACAGGAAAGAAAGATCTGTGCCATTTACCAAGATGCTAATGTCACTCAAAGAGTTGATATTATCTGCTTAATTATGGAACATCTACCTAATGAAACAGCCAGGCCAGGCTTTCTAACTCTTCCTTTTTGTTTCATTTATAGCAGTATAACTTTCTGTTCAAAGAAAATCCATCCAAAACAGGAAGAGTAAAGCCAGTCTAGTCTGGTTTACACACACAGGCCCTTCTTGTGCTGTGGTTCTGGGGGGCACAGAAAGAAAAATACCATGATGGGGAGTTCCTGACATGGCTCAGCAGAAATGAACCTGACTAGCATCCATGAGGATTCGAGTTCGATCCCTGGCCTTGCTCAGTGGGTTAAGGATCCAGCGTTGCTGTGAGCTGTGGTGTAGGTTGCAGATGAGGCTCAGATCTGGTGTTGCTGTGGCTGTGGCTGTGGCTGTGGCTGTGGTGTAGGCCTGCAGCTGCAGCTCTGATTCAGAACTTCCACATGCCACTGCAGGCACAGCCCTAAAAAGACCAAAAAATAAAAAAAATTAAAAATACTATGACAGACAATAGCTCTGGTCTGGAGTGGAAGCCACAGGCAGGTGAGAAAGGCCTAGTAAATTAAACATCATTAAAGGGGAGCCCTTGTCCTCGTTTGTGTGCTCTCATACAGTTAAGGAAATGGCCATGAGAATGAATTTTAACAGTAACTACATAGTGGTAAATAGCAACCTTCATTCTGTGGCAAAGGTAATCCCCTGAGTATAAATCCAAATACTCTTAAAAATAGTTTGAAAGCAAACGTTGCAGAAAATAGGAACATAGGATGGCATTGACTAAGACAGCGATTTTTTTTTTTTTTTTTTTTGGATCCAGTGGAGAAAATAGGCCCTGAGTTCCTTCACATTTAAACTATGATAACTTGGGTGGCTATAGTTCAAGGGCATTGTAATTCATGAAAGACCTTGAACTGTCAGATGCTATGATGTTGATGGCTATCAAAAGTTTTATTTTTGTGTGTGTTGGGGGGGAACCCTTTCTAGATCCTATAGGGCAAAATATCTATCTATTGCACAAATCACTGCAATTACAGACAGAAGATAAAGAAAGTGCGTAGTAGCTATGAACTTTTTAGTCTGAGTTAATCTAAAACATGCTGAGAGCAAAATGAAAATTAATGACTGTCTTATTTTTGCCATACTATTTTTTTTCCACATGGATGCCAAAGACTTGCCCTTAAACATAAACAAAGTAAAGATGGCTTGGCTTTGTCCTTACAAAGTTTTAATTTCCCTCATATTCGATCCAAGTTCTCTGAACACACACACAAAACTGCTGTGCTGCATAGATGAAAATCAATTCTTCCACTGAAGGCCAGAGCAAGAAATATGGGTATGCGTTTCTACTCCATGGGGTACAGCTTCTGCCTTGTCAGAAGCTACTAAATATTGTACATGATAGAAACCAATTTGCGTTGTCAGTGTTTGCAATATTATAAGACAAAGAGATGAGAACAAAGGTAAAAACTGGGCACTAGAAATCACACAGGGCAGAGCTATGCTTCACCACTATCGCCAGGAACATCTCATAGGCTTTTATTGAAATCTGAGCGGCATTAATATAAGGGCATTGGCAAGGACCAGCGTAGATCTCATTCTGTATAGAAATGTCGTAAGATTGTATCTAGCACGGAAGATGAGAAAACTAAGGATGTCAGTACGGAACTAGCAGATACTATTTATAAATACACTCTACTTTAATGAAAAGAATGCCCTCTGTTATGATTATATACTCTTTTCTCTTTAGTCAACACAGACTGGCTAAAACGAATAAGAACCTTCAGTAAGTTGACTATTATAAATCTGTCTATGTATCTATCTATCCATTCTCCATCCATCCATCCATCTTTCTATCTATTTATCATCTATCTACAAACTTTGAAAGTTTTAAAATATATTAGCAATAACCATCTGGAAATCATGAAAGTCTAGGAATAAACCTAACCAAAATAAATAAATAAATAAATAAAGGTAAGTGGTCTCATATGAAGAAAACTCTAAAAGAATATAGAGACTTTAAGGAAGTTTTGAAAAACATGGGGAGACATTCTCTGTCCTGAAGTGGAAGTTCTTCCTAGAGGGCTTTATGTATCTACTATAATGCTAATCAAAGCACCAATATGATTTGAGGAAATTCTGACAAACTGGAAAAAACTATTCTAAGCTTCATCTGGAAGAACAAACAGGCAACAACATTTGAAAAAGTAAAATAATGATAAGAAATAATTGTCCTGGGGGGAAACGTAATTGAAATGAAATAGAACATTCCCAAATAGATGCACGTTCCATAAGATTCTGTATCAGAATCTCAAATCGGTGGAGAAAGCATGGATTGTCCAATAAATGGAAAACATTTTAGGGGGAAAAATCCAAAGTTGTAGCCATACCTCAAATCTTATACCAAAGATTTAAATGTAAAAAGATGTAAGAATTAGAAAAGTAAACTTATTAGATTTCGGGGTTGGGGAAGCCCTTCTGAGTATATGGCAAGGCAGTATACATATAGAAAAGATGGATAGTTCTGACTAGAAAAAATTTTAAACCTGTGTGTCAAAAAACTCCATAAGAAAAGAAACTCACAGAGTTCCCGTCATGGCTCAGCAGAAAAGAATCTGATTAGGAACCATGAGACTGCAGGTTTGATCCCTGGCCTTGATCAATGGGTTAAGGATCCGACGTTGCCGTGAGCTGTGGTGTGGGTCGCAGACTCACACCAATGCAGGCTTGGATCCTGCATTGCTGTGGCTGTGGCCTAGACTGGCAGCTATAGCTCCAATTGAACCCCTAGCCTGGGAACCTTCATATGCCGCGGGTGTGGCCCTAACTAGACACAAACAAAAAACGAACAAAAAACAACCAAAAAAACCAAACACCTCATGGACTTAGAGAACAGACTTGTGGTTGCCAAGGGAGAGGGGGAAGGAGAGGGATGGACTGGGAATCTGGGGTAATAGCTGCAAACTTGCATTTGGAGTGGAGAAGCAATGCGATCCTGCTGTACAGCACAGGGAACTGTATCTAGTCACTTGTGATGGAACACGATGGAGGATAATGTGAGAAAAAGAATGTATATATACATGTATGACTGGGGCATTCTGCTGTAGGGTAGAAACTGACAGAACACAGTAAACTAACTATAATGGGAAAAAAAATCATTTAACCCCCCCAAAACTCCATAAAATGCAAACGATAAAGTGGCAACATATTTGTTTCATATATAACAAAATGTAACATCTTTTTTTTGACTTTAAAAAATGTACTGGGGTATATTTGATTTGCAATTTTGCATTTTTTTGACTTTAAAAAATGTATTTTTGGGGGGTAATTTATATCTTTAAAGAGCTCTTACAAATGATTAGACAAAGCACAAATATTCCAATAAGAAAATGAGCCAAAAAAAATTTTTTTGTGTGTGATTTGCTCCCCCCCAATTTCAAAGAAACAAAGTCAAAGAGCAGTTTTAAATGATAGTATGTAGTGGGTGAGTAGTGAGAGCAGGCACGATGCTCAGGTCACTTTGGTGAGAACAGAAATGAATACAACCTTTTGAGGGTCAAGTTGGCCACACACCTCACAACCTCAACAGTGCACATATCCTTCGGCCCAGCACTCTTAGGAATGTGACCTAAGGAAATTTCCACTGATTGGAATTGGTTTTTATTGTTAAAAACCGAGAACAACTTAAACGTCAATAGAGACCACTGGTTAAAAGAGCTGTGACAGGCTTTGACACACGATGGGCTCCCACACACCGATTATGCAGATGCAGTAGAAGGGTTCACAGCGCGTGAAGAGGGAGGAAAAATCTGTCTTGAAAGAGTAACTCACAACATGAACTCACGTTTGTGTAAACACATATGACGCAGAGACACAATACTAGAAGGAGACATCAAATGTTAACCATGGATTTACCAATTGGCAGGATTAACAAAATAAATTTAATAAATTAAAATCTATTTTTCATTTTATGCTTTTATGGTTTCCACAATCAGCAGATATTACTTTGTAGAGAACCAAAAAAGGTCGCTTTCAAAATGGAGTTTGAAAAGAGGTGCAAAACATCTGAGAAAGGATTAGGATGGCTTTGACTCCCTACATTTCATAAATTGGGATGCTAATGGAACTATCTCTGCTGCTTTGAAAAACAATGATGAATTCAGAGGTGTCATCAAGAATTTTAAAAAGATGCTCTCTCTCCCTCTCTATGTGAGTCAGGCATTATTTAGATTCTCTTTTCATTCCTGAAACTCTATGGGAAGGAGGTTATTCGAGCCATTGGGAGCCACTTGTAGCTCTTGGACTTTTAATTCTCCTCCTGGTCTCAGCCGCAGAGAGCTCTCCAGAGCCAAGTCACAAAATGAGCTCACTTGCCTCAGATTATCTCAACATAACATTTATCTCTAGGAAGAGTGCCTTTCACGCTACTGGGCAGTGCTTTCTTCGATCTGCCAAAATAATCGTTCAGATTTTCGCTGTGAGAAAAGAAGGAGCAAAGCATTTTCTCCTGGGGGTCAGGAGACTGGGTGATATTTCCATGCTCTGCCATCACCGAGTGACCGAACTTCCCTGGATTACTCAGATCTATACAAGGGGGGCTGGAGAGATGACCAGTGAGGTTCCTAACTGTTTGGGGGTGTGGGGCTCATGTTTCCCAGCTTTCTGGTACCACTTTGCCTTGTGCTTTTCAACACATGTCTGACCAAGTTTGAATAACACTGAACAACATGCCTGTGTCCTGCATGAGCTCATTTTGTGGGCTTCTGCTTTAGTCCCAGCAGCAGATGGTGAACGGGTTGAAGGCCCACAGTAGGTAAGGACTTAATTAATGCTCGTTCACCTGAATCCAGCCCACTTTTAAGTCAATAACTTCAATTCAATACTTTGCATTTATAGTGATTAAAATAAAACTATTCAAATACTCTTAATCTGGGTTTCATCCCTGAGGATGTGATGTGATTCCCTGACTAACAAAAGCAGCACAAAGAGCTCGCCCACAGATACCTAGCATCACCCCCAGGGCCCCACGCTTCCCTTGATGGCTCCAGAGCCTCCCTCAAAGACCCAACCTCTGAGTTCTCCAAAGTCAGGCCTGAAAAGAGGCCAAGGCCACAGGAAATCAGGCAAGAAGAGTTGTGTCTACACTTGCTCCTAAGATGGGCAGTGGTGACTCCGTCTGCCCAATGGTCCTTTAATAAAAGACTGTAAGTGCTATGAAATAAAAATGTTTAAGAGCGGGACAGAATTCAGGTAAATTATTTATTAGCAAGCACCCTGTGATCAATGGCAGCATAGTCTAGGTTGTGGCTAAAAGGAAACAAACCGTTGTTTTTCTTTGTTCTCTCCAGCGCTTACAATGTGACTTGCACTGAGGGTCAAAAGCTCACTAAATACTGTGGGATTGGATTGGGTGAGAAGAAGACTGAACATCCAGGTCTAAAGATTAGCATGTAATGGTCACCAAATTGAACATATTTAAAAAAAACTATGCATGCACAGTATAAGACAATTCCTAAAGACCTACAATTCTCCCTCCAGCCACACAGACACATCAGTAGCTCTGAATGTGATTTTATTTCCTTTTTCCCTTCTGGCAAATAAAGTAACTTGCTCACATCCCAAACTTGGTTGGCATGAAGAGTGAATTAGAATCCAACTGTTTAGGCCTCTTGCCTCTGATTTTCCAAGTGAAGCCCTAACCCCTATTATGAGACAGTCCGAAGACGCCAGCTGAGACCACCACGAAAGAACAGTTTAAACTGTCAAGAATGTGATGTTGGATTTGTTTTTTTAATTATCTGGTCAGCGGGGTGGGAGTGTCTTCACTTGTTTGTCAATTAGAAACAATGTGACTGAGAAAGTCTTTGAGGTTCTAGCCCAAGTTCATCTCTCCCAGGGCCCTGCTAGTCTCAGAGGGAAGCACAACAGGCTTTTTGGTCCTGAACCCTCCAGCCAGCCTGCAGAGCGTCAACCCCACCTGACAGAGCGGCAGGGAGGGCCCCCCAGAGATGACGGCCCACCTGTAGCCTCCCCAGTACCTCGTGGGAGAAAAATCCCAGAACGGCAATGCAGCCCCACAAACTGGACTACCCCAAAAGTTGGCTTTCAGAGACCCTCAGCTGCTTGTTTCTGAAACAGGAGGTGGCGTAGCGGGACTCTCCACCCCCCGCCACCGCCCCCCCCCAATCTGCTGCCCACACCCCTCCCCGCACATCTGGGCCACAGCAGCGTCAGGTTGAGCCTCTGCTCCTCACCAGCACCCAGTCCTGGACAGGCCAGCCAGTCTGGCCCTGCTGGCTGGGGGCCAGTCTAACCCCCACCCCCATCTTTTTTGTATCCAATGGAAGGCAATGGCCAAATTTGTTCTGGACACGTACAGTGTTGATAAATGGAGCTGCCCAGCCTGGACAACTCCACTCTGGGTGCCTGCTTAATAGTCTCTAATCTCTCACGAACCAGGAACTGGAAATAAGGCAAGAGCACCTTTTAGACAGGTGACATTCTGCTGGGGGGTGGGGGCCACCCCCACTGCACACACAGTCAGAACAGAGCAATGCAAGGACCTGCCACCCCGGGGGATCTCGTGTCACTGGGACCTGCCCTGGCTCCTCCTGCAGCGTGGAAACAGGCGTGAGGCAGCTTCTTTCCCTGAGCTGGGACAGGGTCATCCCAGGAAGCACCCCAGATGCTGCCATGTTGTTCCTGGAGGGCAGGGGCTCCTCCATCCAGTCGTTGGGTCAGCCCTCTGCCTTCCCCTCCAGACTCCAGGCTTGTAGGTAGGACGAGGACTCTGCCCTATTCCAGCAACCCAGGGTCTGGCCCAGCACTGGGCATGTGGGAGACACTCAGTGGGTCCTAGGGGAGCCAGTGGGTCCTGAGACCACAGATCCTTGTGTCCAAGTGGTCTGGGCCTCTAACTGCCTGCCCCACTCTCCTTCACCTCCTGGGCAGCCACCTGCCAGGAAAGGCAGAGCTCTGGAGGGTTCTAGTCTTTTCCCTGACTTGGGAGGAGTGGCTGTGTGGGGACAGGTGGGAGGTGGGCAAGAGACAACGGATGGGGACTCCCCTCAATGGCTTCCTAGCTGACACGACCTCCATCCCCTGAGGACCGTCTGTCTAGTCCTCACACGGGTAAGATACTCCACATGCATAGGCACTGGTGACCTTCTAAGGCAGCGAATCCCGAGTATCACCTTGTGAAAGGCTCACTTGGGGAACGTGCTAAATTCCTCCCAGGCCCCATCTCCCAGATGCTCTTATCTGTGGGCTTGGGATGAGATCTGGGAATCTTCATTTCAAAGAGCAGCTTAGGTGGCTCACCCAGGGGGTCTGCAGACCTCAGGGTGACAGACGGCGGCTCAAAGTCTCCTCCTCCCACTGTGTTTACTCGGAACAGCCTGCACTGATCCCCCAGCCCACGTCTCTCTAGAGACACTGCGCCCCCCCCCCCCCAACAGAAAAGTGAAGGCCAGCAGAGAGAGTGGATAACAGGCCTGGGAGCTGCGCTGGCCCTTCTTACAGTTCTCACAGTGAGGGGAGCCTGGACCCCGCTTCCTCCCCTCGCTGCTCAGACCCCGGGCCTCAAGATCAATGGCGGATTCATCGGCTCTTCTGTGAGCCCCACCACACGGCCCAGACACTGGCACCCCGTCTGCAGCTGCACCATCGGAGGCCCCACACCCCTTCTTTGGACCCCTTCCAACAGAAACGCTGACCCTTCCCTGGGAAAAGTTCTCTGAGCTGAGGAACTGAAATTACTTTGGTAAATTACAAGCACCTAGGCTTCTCCATCCACAAACCCCTCAGATACTAAGAGAAAAAAGACTCCAAGAACCTCTATACCGAATGCACTTACATACGCGTTTACACTCAGGCTTTTACATCCAAATCAACAGTCCAAGGGCTTCATAATAAGAGCGCTCATGCTGGGCCAGGTGCACATGTTTGGTCTATGTTCCTTAGATTATAAACCAAGGGTAGCTACTTTGTCATCTGTGTCCTCTGGAGTTACCCTAGTGTAGGAGGGGTAAAGTCTCACATTTGAGACTTTAAGACATGCCTCTCTGCCTGGCGGGGAACACAGCTGGCAAGTCAGAATGTCCAGGGGAGGTACCCACATGTGTGTAGATACATTTTATTACCGAAAAGAAAGACATGTGGTAAAGGGAGAGCTTGGAAACCTGTAAATCCTCCATGGGGATTCTAATCTAAACCCTTGGCCCAGCCAAGCTTTAGCAAGTACGGAGAACTCAGGCAGCGAAGCCTGCTGGACTTTCCGCCTCCAGCCCACCCCATCCGCCCAGGGTGAGCTTCGCCCAGGCGCGGGCCGGCCGTACTGGTGTCAGCAGCAGAGTAAACAGCAAGCTCCGGAGCAGCTGCCAGAGCCACTCTCAGCCCCACTCCGAGGCCAGGCCCACGAGGGCCATCCTTCCAGGCGGCAGCACACCCAGGCCGGGGGTCCCGGCTCCAGGACGTCTTCCCTGCGGTGCGCATTCCAGTGCCCGCTGTTTGTTAGCTTTAGTTGCCTTTAGTGGGCTTTTGATTCGAAACACGTCGTTATAACCTTGCTCCGTTTTTTATTTCTTATCCTTTAGCAGGTTTACGATCAGACACAATCTCCCACACAAGCCTGCGTGGCGTGCCGTGCCGGTGTAAGCAGCTGGCTGTTCTCACGAGCGCGTCAGGTTACTGCATCCATTCGTCATCACGCTCCTGTCAGGCGAGGCCACCGGATCCCATTCCCAGAGAAGGAAATGAGGCCCCGGCGGAAGAGCCGTGACTTGCCAAGGTCAGGCAACAAGTAAGTGGTATTCTTCAGCAAACGTCTGTTGCAAGGACACTAAAGAGAGTTTACGTCATGACATTGAATGTTTTTTTTTTCTCTTTTTTTTATGGCCGAACCCGTGCCATATGGAAGTTCCCGGGCCAGGGACTGAATCCGAGCAGCAGCTGTGCCCCACACCTGGATCCTTTAACCCACTGTGCCAGGCTGAGAATCGAACCTGTGCCTCCACAGCAGCCCAAGCTGCTGCAGGTGGATTCTTAATGCACTGGCACCACAGCAGGAACTCCGACATTTACTTTTTTTTTTTTTTTCCGATTATCAAAGTAATATATGCTTATCACAGAGAATTTAGAATATCAGAAATACACAAAGAAAAAAATTAAAATTCCATTTAAAATTAAAATTTTGTGCTCAAACCAACCACAAAAAAACCCTGTTTCTATTTCTTCCCAGTCATTCTGCTATGCTTGTGTACGTATTAACACTGCTGTGAACATACAATTTTATATTTTGTTTGTTTTTGTCTTTTTAGGGCTGCACCTGTGGCATATGGAGGTTCCCAGGCTAGGGGTCCAATCAGAGCTATTGCTGCCGTCCTACGATCTGAGCCACATCTGCAACCTACACCACAGCTCACAGCAACGCCGGATCCTTAACCTACTGAGCGAGGCCAGGGATGGAACCTGCATCCTCACTGTTCCTAGTCAGATTCGTTTCTGCTGCGCCACAATGGGAACTCCCTATATTTTGCATATTCTGATTTGACATTTATCAAGATCATTTTCATAAGTCATTACATATTTTTGAAATCATTTTAATGACTTCATAATAGCCATCACAGAAGCACACAATAATTCATTTATCCATTTTGCTACTGTTGTGCATTTAAGCGAAATTCTTTACACTATCATAAATAACTCTACAATGAACATCTCCATATTTATTTTTCAAGCATGGTTTAAATTTTTAAATTTTGCAACCTGAAGCTCTGTGAAGTAGGTCCTATTTCAATTTCCTTTCAGATTGGACTTCTTCTATCATCTTGTTATTTTGGTTCTCACATTTATTTCTAAAACTTTTCACAATGTGGGAAGGCAGTTCCTAATGCTCCTTCTAGGAATCCCAGGCCTTTAAAAGCTTTTCTTCCAGACTCTTTTCTGGGCTATAACCAGTAAACTACAAAATACCATTCAAGGCAACCTGGAGCTTGAAATAAGGGATCACACAACAGTGAAATAAGTGACTTGAATATTACTTTAACTGAGAAATGAGAACATCCATGAAACATGAATAGCACTTTTTTCCAAGAAGGTGCTGTCTACGATGGCAGAGGGGCTGGGCACTCTCCAATAGGCCAGGGACAGGCAAATCTCTACTCTGCCAGATTCCTGCCCCCAGCCCAGGACCCCAAAGCAGCTTGGAATTCAATGGCCAATCGCACCTACAGACAGCAGCAAGCAGCTCTGCTTTCGGTGCTCTCGTCTTGGAGAGGAGAGCCTCGGAGGGGAAGGCAGCCAACCGCTCCCTATCAGCCGTTCCGCACCGACAGCCATCAGCACACCTGCTTCTGAAGGCAGCCAGGTGGCCAGGTGTGGGGCTGAAACCCGCTTGTCGCAGAGTGATGGCGTTGCTTCTGAAGGCCAACTGCGTCCCGTGAATCACCTCTGCAATCTGCGGCTGTCATCACCATCAGCCTGTGTCCAGAATTGCCAAAATGTGCAAATAGTTATTAAAATATTGATGAGCAAAAACCAACAACTATTTATCATCCCGGAAGAGCAGGTGTTAACTGCTTTTATCTCAGGAGCGCTTCATGGGAAGCCTGAAAAATCTCTCAATCATCACGCTGTTTGTATGTTTTCAGCTGTAATAATTCTGAAGTATGATCAGAATCAGAAGCGTTCAGGTTCCTTTCTCTCTGAGAGCTGGAGGGGAAAATCCAGCCTATGGAGGCTGGGAGCTGGGCAGCCCTGCCCACAGGTCACATTTCCAGATGTTTTCTCTTCTAGTAAGCTCCCCCCTCTCTGTGTACTTGGCCAGGCAAGAAAGAGAGTCTCCAGCAGGGACGAAAACCCCCCATTCCACTTTATTTGAGCTCTGGCATATTGTTCTATACCCCCAAAGTTCACTTGGTGATTTCTGCAAAATGCCAAACCACTAAGTATTATTTTAGTGTTGTCTCCCTGGACCCACCCTGTGCACTGTCAAGTGAAAAATGGAATCATAAGAACTTGAGATGAGGATTTCGAGCAGAAGAAATGAAACTAAAACCATAATTCTGTCTTTCATTGCTTTAGCTTGAATCCGATCTTTCTTTATTGATGGGCTACTGTCTTTCTCATATTAGAAATTCCTTCTTCCCACAAACTTGCATTCCATTTTGGCACCAAAGTTATTAGTTTTGTTTTCCTCTGGAGTTGGGAATGACTGGATGTCGGCACTTTGGATGGGCTGCTCTTGTCACTAAAATGGCCCATCTGGGGCTCTCGGGGTGATGGACGCTCTTAAACACTTTCCCTCTGGCAACGCAGACTAGGCAAGGTGAGAAATGAACTACAAACCTGCATTCTTATACACCAGGCATCAGTCAAATGGGAGCCAGGGTGATGCAGACGTCACCACGCCTAGAGTAATTACCAGCCTTTTTCTGGAACGGCGGCCTTGCGGCTGGGGAGTTTAGACCTCTGCTGTCCAGCATGGTGGCCACGGCCACTGTGACTCTTAAGCACTAAAACTGTGGCTTGTCTCACTGAGATGTAAAATATACACCAGCTTTGAAAGATGTACGAAAGTCCGAATGCAAAATATCTAAATGTTCTGTAAATACTGATTACAGCTTCAAATGATAATACTGCGAAGAACTGGCTGAAATGCAATATATTATTAAAATTAATCTCACTTGTTTCTTTCTACTACTATAAAGTGGCTACCAGAAAAATTTAAATGACGCGTGTGGCTTGTGTTTGTAGCTCACAGTAATTTCTATCGGACAGCGCTGGTTTAGGCAGTTGAAACATTCACTGGAAATCAGCGGGAAATCTCTATTTTCCTGTATTTATTAGGGTGGCACTGGGGAGGGCGTTGCCCACACTGTGCGGGGCTTGCCCAGAGCGGGGCCTGACGCTGCTGCGCTGGCTTCCGTTCCCTTCGGTCTGCCAGCCTCCAGCCAGCCACCCTCCCCCCTCTTCCCAGCGGAGGGAAGGAGTTTGGGAAGCCTGCAGGCAGACCTGCGCCCTGCTCACAAGGGGCAGCCCGCAAACCCTTCAGGTCGGGATGCTGAATTATTTTTAGAGCTAAGTTCACAAATAAGAACCACCGAAGTCCCGCCCCTAGAATAAAATTTTGCTTTTATCTCATTCTTCAACTTAATGCAGTGCTGGACACACATCAGAACACGCACCTCCACGAAATATGACAATCAGCTCTGCAGCCCTGATGTCTGTTCAGATAATGACCATGTACGGATGACCCACGGGAGAAATAATCCCAAACGGTAAAAATCGAGTTTCTTTTCTTTCCTTTGAGAACAGCACCTTCGGACTCACTTCCAGAGCCACTGTCCCGACCTACCCTCTTCCCCTCAGGGCCACCGCGTCCTCGCGTTTGTTGGGCCCCTGCTTCTTCCTCCCTAGCGGACTCATCGCCGGCCGGCGGGGGCTCCCTCTGCTGCCTGGGCGCAGGCCCTAGGCCTCCCACGGAGGCACAGGTTCCGGAGAAAATGACCCTCCAGGCTGAGGGCTCAGCACAGGGTGCAGATCACCGCCGTGACTGGAGGAGCCGGGGTCCAGGCTGCCTCCCGGGCGCCACGGCCTTTCCGACGCGTGACTCGTGTCCCCCCAGGCCGCCCGCATCGCCAACTCCAGCCTCCTTAGCAACCCTCACCTCTCGCTGGCTTCGCCATCAGAGTCCAACTTCTTCAGCTCAGCTGGGACCCACCCGGGCCCCTCCTGGCCTGCCCTCCACCCTCCCCCAAGCCCAGGCCTCACCTGCCCCGTGCTGCTCAAAGCCCGGCTCCAGTGTTCACCCCACACCCGCCCCGGTTCCCGGGTCTGAGCTGTCTGTTGGGCGCGTCATCCCTTGCTTTCCTCTACAACCTGAGAATCTCTCTGACTCTTCCAACAAAACTCTTCCTGATGTTTTGGTAAACCAGGGTAGATTTTTTTTTTTTTTTTATCCCTTCCAGACCTTGCTTGATCGCCCGGATTCCAGACCTACTCCTGCCATATGGTGAGAACCCCATCGCCTGGCACCGCCTGCACTACCCCTGCCCCTGTGCGGCCGTTGAGAGCCTGGGCTCAGCCACCAGACAAGGCGGTCAGTGGTGGCTCTGCCATGTACTAGTTGTGAGGCTTTTGGATGTCGCTCGTCCTTTCCATGGCTTGGTTTCTCCAGCTAAGAAGTGGGAATAATAACAGCACCTGCCTCTCAGGGCTGCTGAGGGGATTAAGTTCACATCTGCGGTACAGCACAACAGCGCCGGGGTAGAGCTGTGCTATAGGCATCTTCCTCCTTTCCTGGTTCTCTTTTCTTGTGTGTTGGAATCTGGATTGAGTGGCTGTTACCTGCCACAGACACTAACCAATTCATGAATCATTACCCTTTACTCTCACATAACACCCACGCTAGCCAAAGAAGTCCAGCTGAGCTCCTATATTGCCCTTTGCCGTCACTACTTTCGGAATCATCTCCCTCTCCCATTCTCTGCCACCCCCAGCCCCCAGGACCACCCCCTCAGACCACCTGTATCCATCCTCCCGTCTTTGGAGATCCAGCTCCGATGTGCTTTTGCAGACACATCCCTGTGATTAATCTCTCCTGATTCTCTCCAAGGCTTATGGGTCCCCCTGGCCTCACAAATTCAGTTTCTCACCTCGGGGTGATGTGACCTCCCAGGGGAAACTCAGTACTGCCAGGAGATAATTTTATTGTCACAATTGGGACAGGGGCTGCTAGTGGCATCTAGTGGGTAAAGGGGGCGTAGGTGGCTAAACATCTGGCAAACACAGGACAGCCCCCACCACAAAGAACGGTCTTCCTCAAACTGACACAGTGCAAAGACTGTAAACCCTTTATACCATCTACCCTCGCGGAGGCCCTTCTGTTTGTTGCTGCTGTTACTGTTTTAAAAGATTTCTCCGCCATCTGTGAGCCAAGGAGAGAGGCCTCAGGAGAAACCAAACCAGCTGACTTCTAGCCTCCAGACCTGTGAGAAAGTATATATAAATATATATATATATATTTTTTAAAAAAGCCTGTAGTGTTTCCACTTGTATATGCTAGCCGCCAGCTAGATTTCTTTTGATTCTTCCATAGTACTTAAGATAGTGCCATGCTTAAAATAGATTCACTGATAATGATTAATTTTCTAACTAAACAGCCAGCCAGGAATATTTTTCATTATCTGTCTGGGATATGTCATCACAAGATAAAAAATAGCCACATAAATGTTTGAAGCATCCTGTGCTCGTTGAGAGAAAAATGCAGATGTCTCTTTGCAGTCACCCAACAAAAGTGTGTCCAACTGCAGGAGGGGGTGGGGGCGGGGGTCAGACGGCTTCCTGTCAAACCAGCCGCAATGACACACATGACCTGCTCGAGACCACTTTCATCTCTGCGTTCTTTTCTTAGAACTTGGCCTTTTTGTTGGTTTTCACGGGATTACTATCATACATGACAGCAAAACCTCCTCATCTGCATTAAAGAGAATCCGTGCCTTTCTTTTTTCTAGGACAGCGGCAGCAATGAGGAAGGTACACCAGTGCTAAAACTGATGTCTAGTCGTTTAAGGCACAGATGGACAGCACGCAGGGAAATGGAACACCCGGCAAGTGTCTCCTAGCCTGTCACAGGTCCTTCCTGAGAAGATGATAATGCGGAAGAAAGGACCATCACTTGCACCTCTGGTGGCCGCACCCATAACTGGATGGGGGCTTATGTAGCACAGGTGACCACGCCCTTAACCCACTCCCGCCCAAGGTGAGGATGCTGAGGAAAGGTGGAGGCAGCCACAGGCCCTCTTGTCTCATTCTGCAGAGAGGGGACCAGCACCACAGCAGAAAACAGGGGGCAGCCCGTCCCAGGTGGCCATGCTTTACTCGCTGGCTGGAAAAGCCTAGAATTCCAACCTATTAAACAGGTGTGCATACACAGCAGGTGGAATTTATAATAATAATTAGATAAAAGGTCTTGGTAAGAGTTGTCCTTTTTTCTTTTCTTTTCTTTCTTTTTAGGGCCGCACCCATGACATATAGAGGTTCCCAGGCTAGAGGTCCAATGGCAGCTGTAGCTGCCGGCCTACGCCACAGCCACAGCAACATTGGATCCAGCCAAGTCTGCGACCTCCACCACAGCTCACAGCAATGCTGGATTCTTAACCCACTGAGAGAGGCCAGGGATCGAACCCAAGTCCTCATGGATCCTAGTCAGGTTCGTTAACCATTAAACAATGGGAACTCCCCGAGAGTCGTCCTTTTAGACGAGGCTCAGATGACATTCCAAGTTCAGCAAGATGAGCCTGGATCATGGTCAAATCACACAAACTAAAAACAAACTAATTAAGGATTAGAAGCCACCTTTCAAGCGAGCCTCTTCTCTGGGTAACTTCAAAATTCGAATCAACTGTATGACAAAAGGAGTGCTACCAGGATCCAGTCAGAAAGTTCTGGCCTCACTGACACCTGTGATGGCCCAACTCTTACCCTCCCAAGTGGACCCATCATCCCTGAGTGAGCACAGAAGATGTACATCTTGTGAAATAATACATGCCCTGCATGTCCTCCTGCTGGATTTTTGGCTTTCGAGCAGCTCTTGACAACACATGCGCACACACACACACACACACACACACACACGGAGGACAGTCCCAATAGCCAGACAACAGCTCCAGCTGGCCTTAGGTATCAGCAATCCTTTGATGGGAAAGAAAAGGCACACTTCTCCTACGAGGCACCAGGAGTAAAATTTTCAACATCCCTCTGCTAGTACGTGGTACTCAAAGGCTTTGATTACCCTGGGAACTCTCATCCCAGCCCAAGGGTGAGCTCTAGACATCTGGGACAAGGGTTAAATGACAGTGACCCAGTCCTGAGGACCCACGCGGAGAGGGGTTACCTTGGCCATAACCAGTAGCAGTGGCTCCAAAGCATGAACACGGGATGCTTACCTCAGGCGAGTCCACAGCAGCTCATTCAGTCCCCAGTACAGTTCTTAAATTTCTCACTGGGGTCGCTATATGTGTATCTTAGAAAACAGACCACAGGAAAGGAAGCCGCCCATTCCCCAACGAATCCCCTTTGAGAGGCATGAGTCTTGCGGCTGTTCAACTCTTCAGGCATGCTTGACTCTGCCTTCAGACGTAAGGGCTGCAGAAAAGGTGGGGGTCTCTACGCAGAAACTACCCCTCTAACCCAGTGGTTCTCAAGGAGTGGCCTCCAGACCGGCCTCACCAGCACCTCCTGGGAACTTGTCAGAAGTGCACAGCATCAGGCCCCACTCCAGACCTACTGACTCAGAAACTCTAGAGGTGGGCCCAGCAGTCTGTTGTAACAGGCCTTTCAGGTGATTCTGGGACATGATCAAGTTTAAGAACTAGTGGCCTAACCAAATAGCATGGAGTTTGACCATAATAATTATCAATAAAAATGAGTCTGTTTAGGTATTTCAGATGACTCTGTTGTTTATAACACCACAATTACATTGATAGAAACAAACAAAAGAAACTTGTTAAGACTATACTTTGCGGCGTTCCTGCTGTGGCTCAGCAAGGACCCGATGTCTCTATGAGGATGTGGGTTCAATCCCTGGCCTCGATCAGTGGGTTAAGGATCTGGGGTTGCCGTGAGCTGTGGTGTAGGTCACAGACATGGCTCAGATCCCGCGTTGCTGTGGCTGTGGTGTAGGTCGGCAGCTGCAGCTCTGATTCGACCCCTAACCTGGGAACCTCCATATCCCTCCCTGGATAACCCCGCCATTCTTCCACCTAGAACACCTCATCCCTTCTCTGTCCTCTTTCATGTAACTTCTGGCCTCTAAGTGCTAATGCCCATCACAAACTTTGGACTACACAGCAGGCATTAGCCTACTCGTGTTCTCAGACGAGGCTGAGCCTCAGAAACTACCAATAGGAAACAAAAATGAGTTGATTTATCTCCCCTAACTTAGAGTTTTCTAGGACATGGGAGGGAAGAGAGGCATAGATAGCCCTTCCCAAACCTGGCTGTACACCCCTACACTACAGCATTAAATGCCAAAGGAGGAAGAAAGGGCATGTGGAAAGCAAGAGTGCGCTGGAAGGATTATATCACCGTTTCAGGCGGTGATTTACAGCATCGTTTCGTTGCTGTCACAGACCCCAAAGATAACACATTGATAAAGTTCCGATGCTCACAGGGTGTGTGGGCACACGAAGGACACACGGGCATCTGACAGGTGAGGGATAAACAGAGACGTGAAGAAATGGGTTGTTTGGCAAGTGGCTCTCAGTTCAATTGGACCCTAAGTTTAGGCTCCAGCCACAAAACATGCCGAGGTTTACTATGAAGCCGTATGTGGATGACTCCAGGGCTGTTTAAGAAAAAAAGAAAGAAAAAAAAAAAAAAAAAAACTCCTCTGAGGAAAGTTCAAGGAAGACCTGCTGTATCTCCGACTAAATCATCACTTGTTCCCAAATCATCCCTTCCCGGACCTGCACCTGCTCAGCCTCTCCCGCCTCCTCCCAGCTGGCACCCCCACACCTCCTGGCCCGTCCATTTCCTTCCTCCTCCTGGAGGCTTTTGTTTCCTTTTATTCCTGGGCCGCCTTTCATGCTCCTCTATACTTGTAGGAAGAAAATGCTTCCCACTTCCCAGGGCAAAGAGCCTGCCCACTCTTCTGATTAACCTCCTCCGGAGCTGCCCAGCACCGTTTCTCTCAAAACACCGCCCTTCTCTCACCTCCCTCCTCCTCCCGCCCAGCACACCCGGGGCAGCCAGATCCCGGCTCCAGAGCCTGTTTTTCCCAACAAGCCCTGACGATTCTTGGATAAAATGCCTTATCTCTGACTTCCTTCTAAAACTTATTGACCTGCTGACTCATTCCCTCACTCAAAGAGCTATTGTTTCATCATCCTGCTTCATGTTCCCAGAATACCAGTAAAAGTAACGATGAGAGTAATATTCCGTGAGTCATTTAAATAGCTCACTTATTTTGCAGCAACTACAGTTTACTTGTTGAATTTACATGGGTGTGCATGTAGCTTTGCATTCTAAAATTATTAACAGATACATCATTCCTTCGGTTTAGGTAGTCGAATAGGTTTCACCTTCTAAAGTATTTAGGTGCCTGGACTGTCAAGGTCAAGCAAAGGAGGAAGAAGGGTTTATTGCTAGAATCAGAATAACACTGGAATGGATCTTTGCACTCAGTGAGTCTATTTTATATGCATTAAAATTAGGGTCCAGAGAAGTTAAAACTTCCCAGGGTTATAGATCGAGTGGAAAAGTTGAGATGCAGACTCAATCAGCTTAGTGACAGAGCTGGTGCTTGCAGCCACATGTTTAACTGATAAAAAAAATATCAGTGGGCTTTGAAATCTGCAAAGCACCATCTAAAGGGAATGTATTGATACAGTTGTTATTACCACACAATAATAAAGAATGAGATGCCACTCTGAGATGCGGCAGGGAGGTTATTACACTGAAGGCTCCAGGTAAATGAAGATGTAGTTAGCCCAGCTCCTGAAAATACGACAGTCCCCAGAGCTTAAAGAGGAGAGGAAGGTCACGGGTTCGGGCTCGGGTCCGAAGTGGAAGTGGAAAGGCATGAGGGCCGAGGTTCTCAGCTGTCACATCAATCACCTGTGTCTGGTTTAAAACAGGTTCTGATTCAGCAGGAGGGCTGGGGGCTGAGGTCCTGCAGGTCTACCAAGCTCGCCGGGGATGTCGATGGTGCGCTTCCATGGACATCACTTTGAGTGGCAAGGATGAGGAATTCAGTTTCAGGACCAAAAACATCAAAGGAGAATAACAGTACCTGGACACGGAGTCAGACCCCCAGGACCGGAGTCCCAGGTCTGTGGCAGATTTGCTCTGCGTGAGTTGGGCAGATGTGTACCTGTCTCTCTCCGTGCCTCATTTTCCTCGCCTTTAAACTAAGGGAGTTGCCTAGGATGGTCTGGATGCTTACTGAGGCCCCTTTAAGCTGGAATGCCCTATGACTCAGAGACCGCAGCGCACCTGCCCGCCTGCAGTCAGGGAGGTGGGCTCTGAAAGGTCTTGTCTTAGTGCCCCTGACTGGGTGCAGGTGGGCCTCTAATTTCCGTTGCCATGCTCCAGACCCTGCCTGACTCTTTTCTTTGGCCACATTTTTGAACCACGTGGTCCCAATTTCCCATCCCTTTCGTGCCACTTGATCCTTCACTTCCCCTCCCACAGCATCTGGCTTCCTCTGTTCCCTCGAAGTTGGCCTTTTCCTCACCCTGCTTCTTTCTACATCCTTCCCCTTTTCGTGGCCTTGTACATGAGAAATGATTACAATCAGAGCACTTTTTAAAAAAACTAAAGCATGTCAGCATCGCTCCATGTTGTTAGTTTGCTGATTAAACACGAACTCTTTAAAGACTGTGTTCGGGGAGGTACCACTGCTTTTCAGGAAGAATTCATCAGTTCTATAGAAGAGCATCCAGTCTGTACGTATATACACATGTATCAGTGAGACAGACACCCAGGAGACTCAGGATGAGGAATCCAGAGGTCACTAAAATACCTACGCGGATTTAGGAATTTAGATTCCTAGGCTCCGCGTTGTGGGAGCATGAAAGTGTGATCTCAGCCAGTTAAACAGCCACCCGGCCCAGGTCTCACTTCTCCTCCTATAGGAAGAAGGAAATACAGCTCACCACACACAACTTTATCAGGACTGCGAAACTGGTTCCGTTAAGGGCAACCCCCAGAAGAGAGGACTATAATTCTCCCCTCCACCCATCACACAGTAAAATGTCCCAACTGCACAAACAAGTAAATATGTTTTTATCAGAAACTAGCCTCGGTTCCAACACACCATACCTCCCCAAGAGTTGCTATTTCTACGGGAAGAAGAAATACCAGAGGCTTCAATGAATATCCCGGATGAAACAAACCTATCCTTTCAAATCCTTTGGAAAAACAAAATCTTCAGCTCCCTCCTTCCCCATAACCAGACCCTTCAGGACCTTGTGGTATTTCCCCAAATACCATAATTCTGTGTGACATCTGGTTTCCAGCCCTCCCAGGCTGCGATTTTTTTTTTTAAAGAGACAATCATGAATTTTGACATTCTGAGCAGCCACCGTGTGTGTCTGTGGGAGGCACTCTGCCTAACCTTGCCTGGCATCAGCACACACTAGATGATTCTGGCATTTTCCCCCAAACAAGGAATCCACTTAAAAAAAAAAATTCCTAGGATGCCATTTTCTTCAAAAGCAGAAGGTATTTCAGATGCGACAGGACACCCCGTTCCCCTTCCCTTTAACTCCTCACCAGCATCACGGAAACCTACACATTGGAAAGGTTGCTCCAAGAGGGGTGTCTGAGTGTCTGGAACTGCCCTGTCGTCCTTTTTCTGGGCCCAGGATTTGAGAATGAGGCCCACTAGCCACAGTGTGCTGGACATGCGTCTCTATTCCTTTACTTTCTCTTGCTCACTCTCTCTCTTTTTCTTTTTACAGCTGCATCGGGGCATGTAGAAGTTCCTGGGCTAGGGGTCGAATCAGAGCTGCAGCTGCCGGCCTGCGCCACAGCCATGGCAACACTGGATCGGAGCTGCATCTTCGACCTATGCTGCAGCAACGCTGGATCCTTAACCCACTGAGTGAGGCCAGGGATCAAACCCGCATTCTTACAGAGACAATGTCGGGCCCTCTGAGCCACAACGGGAACTCTATGGGTCTCTATTTCTGAGCCGTGGATATGAAGGGGAGACCCAGCCAGTGCGACAGGGAAGCTGGAGGGCCCGATGATGCTGACAGTCTAGGGGGAGAGAGAGTATAACTTATGGGCCAAGGAACGTGCTACCAGGGTCTCAGAAATCTTCCCTCAGGACAAGATAGGCAGTAGTACCAGGGGCTGTTAAGAGCACAGGGTGTCATGGCAGATGGACCTGCATTTGACTCCCAGCTTTGACCAGATGCCTTGGCAAATTATTTTCCTTTCTGAGCACCAACTTCTCATACATAAAAAAGGAACATTAGTAGTGTCTAAACATCATGGAGTGGCTGGTGGGAGTCTAGCTGAGATCATACATGGAAAGAGCTTAGCATAATGCCTGGCACAAGAGAAGAACTTTATGAAAATAGCTATTAATATTATTCTACCTTTCATCATAGACCAATAAACCAGTTTTTCTACAGGAAAAGTGAAGAGAATATTTCATTTCGGTGGACTCAGGGAAATGCTTAAGCGAATGCATGAAAGTCCAAGTGGGAACGAAGTGGCATGATAATAACTCTGGAAAGAATAGGACAGAAAGTAGGTGGGGCGGGGGGTGGCGAGAGAAGGGTAAAGGCTGGACGGAATCCCACAGAGGCGGTGTGATTCATTTCGGGACAAAGTTCCTGTTCTTGCAGGAACCGAGGTGCTGAAATGACCATGCTGCAAGTAAAATTATACAGAGGACAAACGGTGGTAATTCTGGAGGCAAGTAGGGAGACGCAAATAAGAACTGGAGAGACAGTCAGAAAATGTCACATTCTGAAAAGAAAACTCGCAAAACCAATCTAATTAACCACCTTCAATGCCTTTTGTTTTTTTCTTGCATATTCAAGTGTGGTTATGGATATAGCACACGGGACGCACGGAAAAGGTCACAGCCGAAAGACTAATGATGAGGCAAAAAAAAAAAAAAAAAAAACCATCAATTTTTAAAGCAATTTTATGGTGACTATTATCAGTAGAAATAACACACAAGAAAGCCAATAATGGCTTTAAAAAGCCAGAGAATAAAAAATTAAGTCACAAGGAACATTTGTCTTCGTAGAAATAATAGTTCCGTAAGAACATTCATAATGCCAACTTTAATAATTTAAAAAAAAAACCCAATTAAATAAAAAACCTTAGTTATACATTTTATGCAGGAAAGAAACCACTCCAATAAAAATAATTTTGGTAGCATAAAAATGGAAATGGGAAAGAAGTGGATAGTATAGCTTTACAATAGAGAAAATTGATTAAGATCTTAAATTGACTTAAGGGTGTTCTCAGAAAGTATTTTCTTCAACAAAAATCCATCCGTGTTATTAAAATTCCAATTAAATTGGACTACTCTTAAACATAGAATTAAAATGTTTTTGCGGAAAGAAGTCGCACGTCACAGTGGTGGTGAAAGTATCCTGTTTCCACAGAATTCTCCCCAGGAATTGGGCTCCCTGGGGCAGGGTGTAGAATTGGGCTGCTGACCAGGCCGGCGTCTGCTTCCTAGCCAGCTGAGCTAGGGGATATTCAGCCCAAGGATGCTTTAGGAAGTAATGAAAGATAAACTTTAGTCTTAGAAATGGTGATTGGTTCTGTGACCTACAAGAAAAATTCCTGGAGGATGAAAATTTGACCAAAGGAGTGTGGGAGAGAGAAAGAGGAGGAAAGAAGAAACGGAGGAGGGGGAGGACAGAGACGGGGAGTCAGAGCAGAGATGGGAGGAGGCGCACACACGTGGGCATGTCCAGCACACAGTGGCCACCAGTGACGTGTTGAGCACGGGGCAGCACTTCTTGCGATTCTGCCACAGCGCAGGTGAACTGTTTAAAGGCCACTCGGCTTCCTTTGATTTGACTGCACCCTCAGCAAGAAGCCACGAGATCATGCATTTGGTGTTGGGGTGACCGTGACAGTGGGAGAGAGTTTCCTAAGTACCTAGCCTTGCTCTCGACCTGCCTCTTTGCCCGCTGTTGCTCCCAGGAAAGGTCCATCTGTGATTGAAATGAAATGCTTGGAGCCTCCCACTGCAGTATCATAATGTTTTTTCCTAAGCCCGAGTCACTTGCTTAGTTATCTGATCAGCCCTGAGTGAACTGAAAGAACGGAGGCTCCAAAACCGTAGTTTCCCAGCAGGACTCCAGCGACCCCCACGGGACCTCCCTGGACCCCTGCTGCCATTCTTCACAGTCTTTTTTAGCTGCAACACAAGTTATGGGAAAGTTCTTGCAGAAGAAAGCCGTGTGAGGCGTTTCCTGAGATTTGGAACAGACTCTGAGACCCAGTCTCCCTCTCCCACCCACTCCTCTCCAGAAATCAGAAGACGGGGAAGCTGGCAAACCTTCAACCAATTCCTCAGATGGCTGGTTTCAAGTGGCTATCATGGGCTTCTATACACAGAGAAAAAACAATGGATAACTGGAATTAATAATTCTAGCAATAAAGAGTTCCAAATCTAATCTTTCCCTTTTCCTTCTTTAGACAAGGAAATAAATGTGCTAAGTAGGAGTTCCACTCGTGGCTCAGCGGGAAATGAATCTGACTAGCATCCATGAGGACACAGGTTCAATCCCTGGCCTCCCTCAATGGGTTAAGGATCCGGGGTTGCTGTGAGCTGTGGTGTAGGTCGCAGATGTGGCTCAGATCTGGTGTTGCTGTGGCTGTGGTGTAGGCCAGTGGCTACAGTTCAGATTCGACCCCTAGCCTGGGAACCTCCATATGCCGTGGGTGTGGCCCCGAAAGAAAAGAAAAGAAAAAAAAAGTGTTAGATAAACAGAGCATGAAACAAATGTGCTAAGATTTCATTGAACTATAATCTTATTTTCCACATGCAAGTAATACATGGGAGGACGCATTAGAGAGCAGTAGCACCAGCTCTGCCATTTATTTCTATCACGTATCGTGTCTCTCTTTATGGGAATCTGTGTTTGTAGAAGGAGAAGAGAGAACTGAAGGGGAAAAGAGGAGAATTTTTCCTTAAACATTTTACCATGTGTGAGCTCATCCTGACAAGAACCTCACGGGATACAGGGCCTTATTCCCATTTTACAGTTAAGAACATGGCAGGATGAGGTTTGAACGTGCACAGCCAGCCTAAAGTCACAGGACTGGGGGCCGAGCGGGACTTCCTTGTCCTCCGCCCTCCTCTCCTTTCCCCTCTTCCTCCTTTTACTTTTGACAGCTTTATTGGGGTATAAATGACCTACCATAACAGCCACGCACTGGAAGTGCCAGGACAATGATTTCTGGTACATTTGTTAGATGATGCAATCATCCCCACAATCCAGCTTCAGACCGTTTTCGCCCCTCCAAGTTCTCTCGCCTCCGTATGTGGTCAGCGCTCAGTCCCACGCCCAGCCCAGGCGATCCCTCTGTCTCCAAAAATGTGCCCTTTCCGGGGATTTCACACACACGGGACCACACAAAACAGAGTCTTCGGATCTGGCTTCTTTCTTTCGGATCTGGCTTTTCCACACTGAAGCCCGTGTCAACACTTTGCTCCGTTTTACTGCTGAACAGAATTCCACCGTGTGGACTGAGCACGTCTGGCTCTTCCATCCACTGGCCCATGGAGGCTGTTTCCAGTTTGGGGCTCTTAGGTACAACGCGCATACAAGGAAGGCCATGTGTTTTCCTTTCTCCCAGGTACACGCTTAGGAGCAGAACTGCCGGGTCACATGGTAACGTTAACTTCTTGAGGAGTTTTGAGGAAGTGCTTCCTAGAGTGGCTGTACCCTTTTACACACCCGTCTGTCACATGAGGGTTCCAGTTTCTCCATCTCCTCACTACCACTGTCATTTTTTTAGCTGGAGCCATTTTAGTGGGTGCCAAGTGGTACTTCACCATGGTTTTGGCCTGCACGCCCCTAAAACTAATGGTGTTGAGTGTCTTTTCATGTGCTTACTGACCATTCCCGTACCTTCTTTTGACCATTTACCTATCTTCTTTGGAGAAATGACTGTTTAATCCTTCACCCATTTACAACTGGGTTGTTTGTCTTATTACTGAGTTGTAAGAGATCTTAGTATGCTCTAGATATAAGTAAAAGATATTTTATCAGATATACACAATTTGTGAGTATTTTCTCCCAGTCTATGGCTTGTCTTTTCATTTTCAACATGGTGTCTTCTAAAGCTGCGTGAAATTCAATTTATTATCTTTTTCTTTTACAGATCATGCTTTCTCTCTGCCTAACACAAGGTCATGGAAATTTTCTCTATGCTTCCTTCCAAAGTTTTTTCATTTTAGCTCTTATATTTAGGCCTATGATCCATTTTGGTTTGGCTGGTTGGTTGGTTTTTTTTGTTTTGTTTTGTTTTGCTTTTTAAGGCCGCACTCATGGCATATGGAGGTTCCCAGGCTAGGGGTCTAATTGGAGCTATATCTGCCGGCCTGCATCACAGCCACAGCAACGCCAGAGCTGAGCCGCATCTGTGACCTACACCGAAGGTCACGGCGATGTCGGATCCTTAACCCACTGAGCGAGGCCAGGGATCAAACCCGCAACCTCATGGTTCCTAGTCGGATTCGTTTCCGTTGCACCAGGACGGGAACTCCTATGACCCATTTTGAGTTAAATTTTGTGTACGATGTGAGGTAAGGATTCTCTCTAATATGAACAATCAGTTTCTTTACTTGCTATTTGTTTTTTTCAGATTTTGATGTCTTCCTGAGTCTTTTTTTTTTCTTTCTAATTGTGGCTTTCTAAGAATTTGTCCATTCATCTAAGTTGTCTCACCTGTGGCATAAAGTTAACATCCTTTTAACTTCTGCCCCTGCTCTCCCTCCTGATTTTGGTAATCTGCACCGTATCCGTCTGTCTGTTTTTTTTGCGGGGCCGGGGGTGGGGGGGTCAGGAGAGGTTGGTTACAGGTTTGTCCATTTTGCTGGTCTTCTCAAAGAAGGACCTTTAGGGTCACTGCTTCGCTGTCCTTCTCTGACTCCATCTCACCGACCTCCATCCTCATCTTTAATACTCCCTTCTAGCGCTTGCTTCATGTTTAGTTTGCTCTTATTTTTCTAGTTTCTTCAGGTAAAAGCTTCAGTTTCTGGTTTTTTCCATGCTCTGCCCCAAATCAGGTCAGTCTGGCAGCCGGGGAGGCTGCTGGTTTTCCGGGTTAGTCTGTCCAGGTAGAAGCATCTCACCTCAGGAATGCAGGTTGGGGATCAGAACAGCCCCGGGGAGAGAGGGCCACAGACGCCCACTGTTCTTGCCCAGAGTCCATCAGTTTTCCATGCATAACAGCTCCTCAGTTGAGCTGAATCCCAGAGCCATGAGATTACTGTTTCTGACTATTTAGTCTTACGCTTGTCTTTTGGGGAAGGATGTGCCAGGCCACTCATTTCTGCCAAAGCCCTGTCTCTAAAGCCCCTTTTCTCTCCTTCACAGGAAACAAAATTTGGTTTCATGGTTTACCCCATCCAGTTCTCTCATAGAATCTGGCTTTGGGGGAGGGGGCATGAGGGCTGAGCTGGTTTTGTTAAAATGCTTATGCTGAAAAATACTACTCTGAGGTTATCGATTTTAGGAAAAGAAAAGAAAAAGAATGAAATAGTTTTAAAACTGTACTTTAGTGAATCATTCAACTTCTTCAATATTAATAACAGAAACTCTGTGCCTCTTAGAATCTGCCCTTATAATAGTGTTCCAATGGCACTCTATTATTCACTTTGTAAGGAAGGCAAAAAAAACCAGTTCCTGATCTTGCTGATTCTGCAGATGCTTCTAGCACTGATGGGAGTGGAGAACAGAAAACAGGATCACAGCAGGAAAATGCTTAACCGCCAGTGTGGGGAGCTGGGCTGTCTGCATACTACCTGAGTGGAGTTTCGAGCTGTGTGCTCGTGTGAGGCGGGCATTGATTACGCAAGTTTCTATGGGCCCAGGGCTACCCCTAGAAGTGGCCTGATCTCTTTCTCTCCCCTACAACACGAGGGCCCTCAAAGAACGAGGACCAAGACCAGGAGGGCTGGGTTGAGCTCTGACTCTGCCATTTTCTTCCATTTAACCTCTTTGGGGCTTTGTTCTCTTATTTGTAAAATGGGCGTAATAATACAGATTTCCTCACATACTTACTGGGATGTGATCCAATTCATTGATCATTATGGACGTCCTTTATGAACTGCTAATAAGCTATAAACGTAGGCTCTGAATTATGAATACATACCTAGTGTTCACATCTCAATATGTGGTAGCCAAGAAAGAGCTTGTCTCCTACTTCCCTACCTCAGGATACAAAAAGGCTGCAGCCTAGCAGACAACCCACATATAATCCCATGATGAGTCCATTTACTGCTCCCCTCCCAGGTGACAGGGATGAAGGATGGAGGCAGATGCTCAAAGGACACAGCTGTGTTTTAGCACTTGGGGAGGCACATCAGAGTAGATGCTGTCTATCAAGACCCACAACTGTATCTCTTTCTGTGATGGCAAATGGGGGGTCTTTTGACTGAATCAGCTGGGAAGAGAAGCCCATGGGAGTAGGAGGAACACTGAGAGAGAACTATTTCTGTCAAATGATTTTTCATGCCTAAACTTCATCTTCATACTGAGTCATCACAGCCCCCCTGCCATGCCTGTCAAATTTTCACTGTACCATGGCAAAGCTACAAATTCCCAAAGGCAACGTTTAAGAGCAAGAGGAAGCTCTCTTTTTAATTAAAAAAGGACTTAAACTGTTCATTGCATGAGAGATTGGGATTGGTTTTAATATCTTTAAAATGGATTGCTGTAAATGTTTTATCCTAGGATTTCCAATATCTAAGGAAAAATAAAGCCATTTATCTCAACATGTATCAGAAATACATATTTTTGTTCTGCCTTAATAAAGGAAATGCTGGAGCCCAGGCTGGATAAACTAAGACAGGTTGACAGTATGGAACCTAGAGTAAAGCTATGATGAGAATAAACGGACATAAAGAGCAGCCAATGAGAACTACAGGTTTCCCAACAAGGCTCCTTCTCAGAGCAACCTCAGACACTAGGGCCTCGAAGAGCTGGGCGGGATGGACTGCCTGGTGGCACCGCCAGCCCGCCTCCAGAGCACCAGTCTCTGGGCCTTACCTCGGACCACCTTCCATCCCACCTCCTACTCAGGTCATCCTGCGGCCAAGTGAAGGAAGGCTTCCGGGACTCCTCCCGGGGACGCCGCACTGTCCAGCGCCCTGCCCCTGCGCGGCCTGTCCTCGCGCTCTGGGGCCGAGCACAGGTGGGAAGTGACCAGGGGCTGAGGGTGGGCCTTCGGGGTTACCTATTTGCCTTTCCAGGTCGGCGGCTTCATCAGGCGTGGCTCGCGGAAGGACTCCGGGGTCACTGAAACTGGTGCGCAGCAGGGTCCCCATCACAAAGAAGAATAGGATGCCACCAACCACGGGGATGGCGGGGGTGATTTTCACTGCTAGATACGGGCAGCTGCCAACAGGTGGGGAGGGCAGGAGGGGAGGAGAGAAAGAAAGGAAATACAGTGTCAGTCATCAACAGTAAGCAGTCTGTATTTTCCAAGACACCGAAGGCTTTTTGGAGAAGCAAAATTGATTTCCATTAAAAATTCATCTTCGTTAAGCATTTACATTTGGGGAGGTCTGCACTTCTCTCTCACGGACAATTTAACCCTCCTTCTCAGCTACAACAATCCAGGCCCTCTCCTCCCACTGGGCTACACGGGGAAGACTTTGGCAGAAAAATTAAAATAATCTGCTTGTACAATCAATGTAGGATGCACAGAGCTTGGTCCTTTGTGCGGTAAACACAGTGCAGGAATTATGTGATTTTCCACCCAGCCCTGGAATTGCACAACATAGGAAGAGACCAGCTTGGGGCTGTCTTCATCAGACCCGCCTTTCCTCCCTGAGTCAGACTACTCGGGACACAAAACGGAGAACCGCAAGTCACCCTCAAAAGGCAGAAACCATTTTTCAATATTTGGAGCTAATCTATCCAAAAGAGGTTAATGAGCTATGGAAATGAACTTGCAGCTTCCCAAGAAGATTAAAAGGATTTAAGCAGCTGGAATATAATACTCTTATGGTCTTCCAGAAGGCATTTGAGCTACCAATGGATGAACATGGCCGCAGTCAATTCTATGAAACCCCTTCACTGTCCTTCAGTGAATGAACTGACACGCAGCAGGGACTGTGATGAGGCAGGGAGAGGCGCCCCTGAGACAGACTACGTACGGTCTGCATCAGCCAGCTCGGGAGCCAGGACCCAGGGCAGCGTTAAGCACCACACCCTGGCCCACCATCGTTGCCCCTTGACTCCGCAGAGGCCGTGAGGGGCAGAGTGAAAACCAGTTCCGTGTCTGGAGCCGAGTAAAGGATGGGACCGGCCATGACCGTGGTCAGTCTGTGGTCCCCACATTCAGTAGCACCACAGGCATCGAGGAACGCAACACAGAGTCACGGGACTGTGACATCCACAGTAGATGGTCTCGCTCGTGGGCTCAGGGGGACGGGGGGCTTCCAGATACCCAAGACCAGACCATGAGAGGGAACCTAAGAAAGGGCTGGAAACCCTTGCTCAGGAGGTGAGCCGGGGCTCAGTCCTGGGGTGTTGGAGGCCAGTACCTCCCTCCTCTGCGGTACCTGCAGGGAGGTGGTGAGGTCTCTGATGCGATGGCAAGGGGATGCTGGCAAGGCCACGATCCCCTTTGCTGAGACCAGCATCGGACATGTTAGAGCCTCTAGTCTTCAAGAGGCTGGATGCTCAGGTCTATGTGGAACAGTTATGGGAACCAAAGACCAAGGACTTGTCCTGAATTCCCTGCTCTGCAGAAACCCAGAGACTTTCCAGCAACTTAAAGAAGAGGGAGGAGCATCCCCACATCTGACCAGATAAGATTTCCTGCCAGGCAGGTGGACAATCATTGCTTTTCTTAGAGTGTTTTCAGACAAATCCTAATGTAATTAATATCTTTTGTGGGCTTCCGGTTTTTCTTTACAAATTTGCTTTTGTGATTTTAGGTACTGAAAAGCTTCAAATTAAACATTTTCCTGCAATAGAGATCTACTGGTTCTGACAACCAGAAAGAACAACTGAAAAGATGATGCCACTCGGGGTGCTTCCCTTTCCTGTGGGCCTGGGCTTTACCGCCTAACCCAGAACATGCACTTCAACTTCACACACGTAGCGAACAGAGGTGGTCAGGAAATGACCACCTCCCCTTTAGAGATTCAGTATAAAGGGACAATCAAAATCCCACTGAATATGGCACTGACATGTTCGTTTGGGGCTGTATCCCAGCTCTTGGATATGGCGCAGTGCTGTGGGCTGCGGAAATCCACGCCTTTTCAGGGCATGCCTATCATGTCGACGGGGGCATGTTTGGTCTGTGATGTGAAGCTGCTGTGTGAAGGGCTGGTGATAAAGATCAATTGCTGCAAGTCTACTGATTAAGCCTCAGATGGCGACACCAGCTTGGAAACTTGGGGCTCATATCAAGGAACTCAAACTCTAGGAGATCATTAAAACATATCTGTGTCATAAAATATGACATCATCTTTGTTACTCTTATTGTCAGATAAAAAGCAACGTGAAGTTGCATTAAGCCTTGAAACTGTGCGCGGGTACCACCCTCAGAAATAAAGACAGCCGGGCGCCATCGGGGCCAAAGCTCACAGGTGTTCCCCCATACCCTCAGTTTCCCTCCACACACCACCGCCAAACCAGAAGCTCTCAAACTGCAGTGGTAAAAAAAAAAATAACAGCAATAACACGGACATGAACAGTATGGTGTGTCAGGCGCTCATCTAAAAGATATCAGAGATTAATTCATCATCCAGCTGCCCTCTGAGGTGGGTTACCCCACAGTTACCCCAATTTTACTATCCTCCAGGAGGATGTGGGGTGGTCCACACTCACACAGTTAGGCTAAGGCAGAGCTTGGATTCAAGCCCAGATGGCCTGGCTCCCAGATCGGTGCTCTCAGCTGTGCAGGAGGTGTAGTGGGGAGTCATGGATCTGGGGCTCCCATTTCAGTTCTACCTTACATGTAACTATGTGACCTCGGGACCATGCCTAACCCCCACTTCCTGGGTCCTCCTAGGCATTGTACCTCCTTTCATGGGGTCATTGTGAGAATTAAAAGGAGCAACATTTGTGAAGTGCTAGCCAGCACCCCGGAGGTTTGCAATAAATTTGAAAAGAAAGACAAAAAAAAAGAGAAAGAATCATAGTTCATACTGAAGGCGTAAAATTGACCCTGATACTAATAAATTTCAATTCATAGGTATCTGCCTTATACATATGCGTGTATATATGTATATATGTGTACGTATATATGTTTTAATCTTTTTAGGGCCGCACTTATGGAACATGGAAGTTCCCAGGCTAGGGGTCGAATTGGAGCTGTAGCTGCTGGCCTCTGCCACAGCCATAGCAATGCGGGATTGAAATATATTTTTAGTATAAAAGAATCTACTCTAAGTGGATTTTTTTAATGGAATGGTTAGGAAAAATGATCAATTGTGTAGAAGAGAATTTTTCCAGAATTTGAGTTCAGAATTGAACAGAAGAATGCCTGTTTGAATAAAGGCAGAGAACAAAACAGACCAACTTTTGTCCTCTTTCTCACTGTTAATGAGTCTGAGGAGGAAGCCACTGGTAGTGGCACTGGGGTCACAGGTGGACAACATGCCCTGGACAGACCCGTCGGCAGGATGGGATCCAACTTGGGTGTTTAGGGATGGGATGTATTTGGCTCCACTTGGCTTCTCCAAGGATGGATACTTCGGTGCTGTCAGAACCCTCCCGTGAGGGTGATTTCGTACATCTTAGGTTACAGTGTATTTGGTTTTCCCTTTGGGGTTGGAAATGTAACTCGGGTGACCTCAAAGTTCACCTGCTCAAAGCCGCAGAGGTTTGCCTCCTCAGAGCAAGACACTGGTCACGAGGAAGCCACAGACATCCTAAACGGTTTCTAGTTGTCCCAAGTACGCTGTATGCGGGGCTGTGATCCTTAAGAGCCACTGGCTTCTCCAGGCTGATGGCTCTAGAGGGCTCCCATCACCCTGCCCGCCTCTCTCCACCCCGCAGCAAGGCTGTCTGCTACCCGTGCTAACATCTGAGACTCACAATCAGAGGTCCATGTCTCTCCCTTAAGTTTTCTGACCCATGGCACATTCTCATTGCAGGGACAAGGCATTGTGGTTTAATGGACTTGAGTGTCCATGGATTTCCTTAGACCTCATCCAGGAAAGGAGAAAGACGAAGAATCTAGTTGACAGGTAAATGCCTACCACCGGCCCAGGTTCCTTTTAACTGTGACTGGTTGTCGAACACAGAGGAATCCCACGTGGATCTGAAACAACTTTTTCGGTCTCACTTTTAAAGCTGCTCCTGCCCCTGTGTGAAAACACAGGTGGATCCTGACTTTTCTGGTCATGAGATGAAGGTAACAAGAAGCCCTTCAGTCACTTTAAGTGGCAGGCAGTCTCATTAAGCAACTAAAACTGGGACAATCCCAATTACTGATGGAAACTTCTAACTTGGTTCTGGGTTAAACCTCCTCTGCCTCCCCCACTGGCCAAGTGCAGTTTCTGGTCCCTCTGTGGCCAGAGAAGAAAGGACGTGGGGGGGCAGGAGGCACTGACTTGAAAGCTCTGTTACAAGGTGGCCTTGTGCTCTCTGGGTCTACCAGATGTTCGAATCTGACCCTCTCCCCTTCAGGAGCCCAAGTGCAAGCCCCTCGGGTACCATCACCCTCGCTCCCCCTTCCTGAGCAGAGAGAAGGCAGTCTTCCTCCTGCCTTAAGGCCCAGCCTTCCACTCCTCTGTGCCCCCATTTCCTTCCTATCAGGAACCTGAGGAGCACGGCACCAGATCCCTCAGCTCTCTGCTTCTCGCCTGGGGGCAAGAGAACAGCCATCTCAGTCCTCTGCTGCCCCAGCCACGCTGCCAGCTCTGTTACCCACGGCTCTGCCCAAAAGCCAGCAATGCCTCCCTTTCTCCTGCCACATCAAGTTCAAGCTCCTTCTCTGGCAGTGCCTGGTCTCTGGTCTATCCTTTTCATCCCAACACCCCCTCTGCAGGCATACGCAGACAGCTACCCTGACCTCTGGCCTTCCCAGACAGGTGCCTGCGACCAAACCCTTGTGTTTGGAACACCTCACACCCATCTCGGCTTGTTAAAGCCACCCCAACTTTCAAGTTCCCATAAAGACTTGGTGAAAAGAATTTCTTGGCTCACTCTCCAGCAGAAGAGCTGGCTTCTTTTTCCGAACTCTGTTTGCTCCTTGCGATGGTATTTGTGGCTGTTTGTGGACATGCCTCATAAACCTCACTGGATTGGAAGTCCTGGAAGGTGAGACTGGGCCCTGGTCAGCCTGTGTCCTTCACAGCACTGGGCACGAGGTCCCACACATGGTAGGTATTTGATAAATGCTTGTCAGTAACTGAATGAATGGGAACCATTCACTGAATTTTACAGTGGCACAGAAAAGAGAAGGAAAGTCACATCAGCCATACTCTCAACATCAACAATGTACCCGTGAACAGAACTCACTTCTCTACCTTCTAGGCTTGCTAGGTCCTCAACGTCCTTCAAACAGCTGCTAAGGATCTGCCCTATTCAGGATGCTTCCCCCACTGAGAAAAGGCAGGACTGCATACACTGAGCTGAGTGTGTGCATCACACTCTAAAGTTCTAGCAGATGAAGCACGTGTGTTGGTACAACTTTGCATAACACTAGATGCTCTACGACAGTCGACTGTCCTCCTAGCCTCTGTATGACAAAGGACAACACTGAGTTTCTCTTTGCAGTCTTGGCCATCGCTCCCTATGAAGGCAGCAGGATTTAGGCCTCCAAGAAAACAATGAGATCAGTTCGACACAGACATCTTCAAACTGCTGCTCAAAAAAAGCCGAGAGCATCTGCAGTCCTGCTGGTAAAGACACGGCAATAAGCAGACCCAGCCCAGGAGAGTGATCACTAGATCTGGAGGCGGGACTGATGGGAAACTCTCAGCCAACCCACAGCAACTGGCACGACGTAATAGCTAAAGAGCTGTGAGTAGCGAGGAAAATTCTTAGCCCGAGCTCAGACAACTTGAAAATGGCTCCTTGGTCTTTCTGAGCCGCTGTGGATGGCCTCTCCAATTCCGAGTGCCGTCTGTGATGAGAAAGACTCCTCCCCGGAAGGGCCTGGATTTGCTACAAGGTGATGATGCAGCTGCCAGAGGTATAAACACCAAATGGAGTCCCCTCTCTGTCTGAAGACTTGTGACCTACATACAACCCGGGGCTGTGTGGATAACAGGCTATGGACATCTTAGTCTTCATAAAGCTCAATGGGGAAGTGACATGAAAAAAACCAGAATCTGAAAGGACGCATTTCCTTAACATAAAAGAAATGAGCTAATTTAGCACTAGATGAAAACAAATGCTATCATGATGAAAAGCCTTGAGCTGTTTGCCTTTGCATATGATGATTAAGTACCTACTACAAACTGCCAATTCACTGTACATCAGGGGTAAAGAAAGGTCCTTCCAGGTAATAATCAGAAAATACAGCACTGCCAAGAGATTAGAGGGGATTTTTTTCGGTTCTTAATAGCAATCTTCTCAGATCTTTAGGAGAAATAATTATTTGTATTTTGATGTTTATATATGAAGGGTGGAACTATTTTCTGCACACTATATTATCTGAGTCCAGACAATGAATGTATTATGTCATTAATTATGACAAAGTTATTTTGCCATCAAACAGATACTGACATTCCAGAATCAATACTCTCATTAATTCTGTATTTAGAGACTGGCTTTCGGTTCAGAATTTATTTACAGCAAAACTGATTCCTTATATGAAAATCCTGGGACTAAATTAATTTCTTAAACACTTCAGATGGGAACTCTGGATTTCATTATTGGGTAGCTAGGTCTCTGTTTCCCCACAGGACATTTTTTGGGGGAAGGTTAGCTTTACTTAAACACAGAAACAAAACAAAATAATATTAACAAGATGTAATAGACACATGAAAATGAAGCGGATTTTGGAACAAAAAGGGACTCTTTTTCCGTATCAAAACAATTCGTCTTTTAATATTTAGCCTGCAAATGGATAGAAAATTATTCTGTTAATTGTAGCTCACAAGCCCTAACTACAACATGACTTTTAGCTGACATTTTTGTTCTGTCTTGTACGTATGAAAGCATAAACACAAAAATAACTATTCTTTTTTTTTTTTAAGAGCCACACCTGTGGCATATGGAGGTTCCCAGGCTAGGGGTTGAATCAGAGCTACAGCTGCTGGCCTACACTACAGCCACAGCAACGCCAGATCCAAACTGCATCTGCAACCTACACCACAGATCGTGGCAACACTGGATCCCTAACCCACTGAGCAGGGCCAGGGATCAAACCCACATCCTCATGGATACCAGTCGGGTTTGTAACCCACTGAGCCACAACGCAAACTCCCAAGAATAACTATTCTTTATACACAGAAAAGAGGCACACGATGAAAGTTGATTCTGGAGGGGAGAGTGGCCTTGCTTTACTGATGCTGCACTCCAATGGTTTCTGTATTTCAGAAATCACAAAGTTCAGCTATTATTTCAAATGTCAGAGTCTTGATTCCAATGCATTTCAATAACAAATAGTTAAGGCAAATGACTGTTAAATGAAATAATCTGAGCCAATGACTCACACATCTGAAATAATAACAGAGCAGCACTGTGAAGCTAGTAATAAAAATGATCTTTTCCCTTTTCACAGGAGTCACTGTAAAATAAATGCATTTTTCATTTACAGGCAGGGACATAAACCCCATTAACTTTATGATTTGTTCCTTAGTCACACATTCAGAAATAAATGTACCTCTACAGGGCAAAGGTAAGTACATTACTTGGAGACAAACAGAGAAAAAGTGGTCTCAGAAACAACATCCATTCACACCCCTAAAACAGGAAAAAACAGGAGTTCCCATTGTGGCTCAGTGGGTTAAGAAACTAACATAATGTCCATGAGGATGCAGGTTTGATTCCTGGCCTTGCTCAATGGGTTAAGGATCCGGCATTGCTGCACCCCGTGGCATAGTTCATGGATGTGGCTTGAATTCAGTGTTGCTATGGCTGTGGCGCAGGCCTGCAGCTGCAGCTCCTATTCAGCCCCTAGCCTGGGAACTTCCATATCCACAGGTGCAGCCATAAAAAGAAAAAAAAAAAAAATGGGGAGTTCCCGTCGTGGCGCAGTGGTTAATGAATCCGACTAGGAGCCATGAGGTTGAGGGTTCGGTCCCTGCCCTTGCTCAGTGGGTTAACGATCCGGCATTGCCGTGAGCTGTGGTGTAGGCTCGGATCCCGCGTTGCTGTGGCTCTGGCGTAGGCCAGTGGCTACAGCTCCGATTAGACCCCTAGCCTGGGAACCTCCATATGCTGTGGGAGCGGCCCAAAGAAATAGCAAAAAAAAAAAAAAAAAAAAAGACAAAAAAATAAATAAATAAAAAATAAAAAAATTTAAAAAATGGAAAAAAACAAAGAGAAAATCATCATAAGTGTCATCCTTTGCAAGACACCCCACGGCAGCACCCAGTGTTTATAAAACCCCTTCTGACTAATTGCACAGAGTGATGGATCCACCAGGGTTACATGAGAGGAGGGAGTTTAGATAAGAGGAGGCAGGGACCAAAGGGGGGAAATATAACCAAAGGAGGCTGGAAGGAAAGTTCAAGCCCAGGGAGAGAACTCCTCATGGAAACGTGCAGGCCCTGAGGACACTCAGCGTCCCCAAAGACCCCGCAGGCTCACTTGACACCCGGCTCGGCCTACTTGCTCATGGAGAGCTGGTGCCTCGGGCTTCCTAAGGGAAGAAGGCTGCTGAAGCCCACCCTACCAAGGAGCCCACGGTCTCTAAGGAATCCGCGTTGCCCCTGCAAGCCTCAGGCCGGACGTAGTCACAACAGGGATGTTGCCACACAGCACGGTCTCGCGTGAAGCCTGGGGAGCTCCTATGTGACAAAATCAGTGTCATTACTCTTCATCCAGGGCCTCCCAGACCACTCAGATAGGTCCAGTTAAAGACACAGAACCTGGGAATCTGTAGTTTAAAAATACAGGCTTCAAATCACAGCGTGTAAACAGCCCCCCCTTAACTACTACTGGGAATGTGTAGGGGCCCATAAAGGGAAATTGGGGTGTTTCAAACTTTTTTGGCCAACTGATTTTGCATTTGATTTAAAATTCCAAGAAGCCAGGAGTTCCCTTCATGGCTCATCGGTTAAAGAACCCAACTAGGATCCATGAGGATGCAGGTTCGATCCCTGGCCTCACTCAGTGGGTTAAGGGTCCTGTGTTGCTATGGCTGTGGCGTAGCCCAGTGGCTGTACCTCTGATTGGACCCCTAGCCTGGGAACCTCCATATGCCACAGGTGCATTCCCCCCCCACCCCAAAAAAAAAGGCTTTCATTCTTCTGATCCACACACTAGCCAGAAGTCTTTGGCTTCTTGGAATTTTTTTTTTCTTTCTTTTTCTTAGGGCCTCACCTGCACCATATGGAGGTTCCCAGGCTAGCGGTCCAATCGGAGCTACATCCACCGGCCTACGCCACAGCCACAGCAATGCAGGATCCTAGACACATCTACAACCTACACCACAGCTCACAACAACGCCAGATGCTTAACCCACTGAGCAAGGCCAGGGATCGAACCCGAAAACCTCATGGCTCCTAGTCGGATTTGTTTCCGCTGCACCACGACAGGAACTCCAGGAATGAAAACTTTTTGGGGGGTGAGGGGGTTGCAGTTTTATTGATTTATTTATTTATGATTTTTCTTTTTTCCATTATAGTTGGTTTACAGTGTTCTGTCAATGCCCACTGTACAGCAAAGTGTCCCAGTCATACATACATATATATATTCTTTTTCTCACATTATCCTCCATCATGTTCCATCACAAGTGACTGGATATAGTTCCTTGTGCTGTAGAGCAGAATCTCATTGCTTATGCATTCCAAAGCAATAGTTTGCATCTATTAATCCCAGACTCCCAGTCCATCCCACTCACTTAAAGGGATCACTTAGGCACGGCAACAATATATCTCTGAGTCCTAACGCAGCGGATTCGCTGTGTTCAGGTGGAGTAAGCGGTTGAACTAATTGGCCATAGTAACTCCATCACCTCGCTTTCAGTGCATTCTGGACCTAAAGGAAATTAGCAGGACAAGAGAGGCCCCTGCGGGAAGCCCCCTGCCTCGGGGCATGCTGGGAGTATGTGCTGTATGGAGTGGCCAGAGGAGAGAGGCAGGATTTGCACTGTCCCTAACAGAATTCCAAGGTATGGTTCCTTCTGACCCTGTTTTTCACCTGAAAGTGTCTGCTCTCCTTCCATTGCACTCTGTGTGGGAATAGCTCAGCGGGAAGTTCCCAGGCTAAGGATCCAATTGGAGCTACAGCTGCCACCCTACACCACAGCTACAGCAATGTGGGATCCTGGGATCCAAGCTGAGTCTGTGACCTGCACCACAGCTCACGGCAACACCCAATCCCCGACCTATTAAGCAAGGCCAGAGATCAAACCCGCGTCCTCATGGATACTATTTGGATTCTTAACCTGCTGCACCACAACAGGAACTCCCCATAATTCTTGATTTCATCAAATCTAAGGTGCCCCAACTTTAAGATGTATCATTAAGGAGGATGTGCCAAATAAGACAATATTCTCTAATTGCTCAGAATCTTTATCTTATACTTATTGAAGGAGCTATTTTCTATTCATGTAGACACAATTTTAAAAGCATACATCAATGGTATGCATAGATTTTCTAAAGTGTGAGTGAAATGCTTTGGTCAAAGGATTCCTAAAACATCTTCACAGTTTCCTGAATCGCTTTGGACTCAGAGGCATGGGGGTCTGAGGTTTCTGCACAGCCCCACAGCTGCGTCCAAAGCCACGACCTCCCCCTCCCACCCGGACCTTGCTGCTTCCACTCCCACCCACGGTCCATCCCCCGGCCAGAGGGATGAGCTCACCCTCTACTCCACCCTCCTGCCCACTGTGTCCCTCCTCCCGCCCCTCTGTGGCTCTCGGAACGTTCCAGGCAGGCCTCTACTGGGGGCTTCTGCCTGTGCCGTGCCCTCTGCCTGGAATGCTGTTCCCACAGAGCCACAGGGCTCCCCACCTCCTGCAGGTCTTTGCTCAACTCTCGCACTTCCAGCAGAGCCTTCTCTAACCAGGCTTTGCAAAATGAGCTCTCCCACCACCAGCACCCCTGGCCCCTGACCCCGGGGCCTCTTCTGGCCTTTCCTTTCCCTCCTGTCACTCGCCCCGCGCCTGGCAGAGTGTACACTCCCTTCCTTCCTGTCTGACTCTCCGACTAGAGAAAGAAGCTCCAAGCAGTGAGCTTCTCCTCGTGGTTCCCAAGTGTAACCCCAATGCCTGAACTGAGTCCAGCACATAGTGGGCCTTCAATAAATGTCTGCTGAAGGAGCTGAAAACACAGGAAACAAAGGAGACTCGGGATGATCCCATTTTGTTTCAAACACACGTTTATAATCATAATTTGAAGAACACGCCCTAAGGTATTACCTCATTTTCCGCAGTGAAAGGTGTGAGGGTCATTCTGTACAGATGTGCTTTTAGAGAGTTTCCAACATTTCTTAATCAAACATGGCTTATTTTTGCAGGGAAAAATATAAGATTAGGAGTTCCCATCGTGGCACAGTGGTTAATGAATCCGACTAGGAACCATGAGGTTGCGGGTTCAAGCCCTGCCCTTGCTCAGTGGGTTAACAATCCGGCGTTGCCGTGACCTGTGGTGTAGGTTGCAGACGCGGCTCAGACCCCACGTTGCTGTGGCTGTGGTGTAGGCTGGCAGCTACAGCTCCGATTGGACCCCTAGCCTGGGAACCTCCATATGCTGCAGGAGCGGGCCAAGAAATGGCAAAAAGACAAAAAAAAAAAAAAAATATATATATATATATATATATATATGTAAGATTAAAAATAAGTACATAAATATTCACTGAACCTAAAAAAAAAAAAAAGAAAGAAAGAAAAGAAAAGAAAAAAGAGAAAAAAAAAGGAGGGAGGGATTTCCAAAATATTAAAATCTGGTTTTCCTGCTGTGGCACAACAGGATCGGTGGTGTCTCTGGAGCACTGGGACACAGGTTTGCTCCCCAGCCTGGCACAGTGGGTTAAAGAGCCGGCACTGCTGCAGCTGCAGCTTTGGTCACCACTGGGGCTCAGACCTAAACCCTGGCCCAGGAACTCCATATGTTGGGGGGGCAGCCAAAAAAAATTAAATAAAATTTAAATCTGTCTGTACTTTTTTATTTATTTATTTATTGTCTTTTTAGGGCCGCACCCACAGCACATGGAGGTTCGCAGGCTAGGGGTGGAATTGGAGCTGTAGCCGCCAGCCTACATCACAGCCACAGCAACGCCAGAGCTGAGCTATGTCTGTGACCTACACCACAGCTCACGGCAATGCCAGATCTTCAACCCACTGAATGAGGTCAGGGATCAAACCTGTGTCCTCATGGATGCTAGTCAGATTCATTTCCACTGAGCCACAACGGGAACTCCTGTCTGTGCTTTTAAAAATCAACTATCAATAAAAAAGATGCTAGGCAATAACTCAGCTTCCAGATTAGATCAAAACCTCAGAAGGCCAAGCCCTTGACTTCTGCAGGTTGCCTCTCATTAGAACGGCATGTTTTGAGGTTTAGGGGTAGCATACATTTAAGAACACACAACTCAATTTACCTCCCATTCAA
Source organism: Sus scrofa (assembly GCF_054392235.1). NCBI lineage: Eukaryota > Metazoa > Chordata > Mammalia > Artiodactyla > Suidae > Sus > Sus scrofa. Next base: position 9,504,957 of record NC_139383.1, read on the forward strand.
CTCTAGTCTGTACACTGTTTCTTATAGGCATGTGACCAGGGGGAGTTCTTCTGCCATCCTTGCGGATTTCTACGTTAAACTGGCCATTTATAGATTAAAGTCAGAGACAACTACACTCTGATGTTTCTATGTCACAGTGAAAAACAAAGAACAACCCCACAGACAGCTGGGAAGGAGGCCTGAGGTGCAGGGCCACAGGCCCCAGCCAACCCTCCAGAGACCCAGAGTTACAGACCCACTGAAGGGTCTGCTTCCCTTCCCTTGGGTCGAAGGTGGGTCCAAGGGTAGCAGGAAGGGGAAGGGGAGCTGTGGGAAAGAGAAGGATGAAAGGCTACACAAATCCAATGCCCCCCAACACTGGCAATGTTCACGGAGTGGAACCCGAAGGCTGGACATCTCGGTTATAAGCATGGTTGCGGAATGGATTATTCAACACAGACACATCTTCAACTAAATACAAATTACTGTAAACACTATGTGTTCAAGAAAACGTTTTAGGGGGGAAGATGCCCTGTCCTGTTTTCGACTGCAACGTGAACAGCAATGGGCCTTCCCCTCTGTCCTGAGACCCTCGGGGCTTCAGGCTCTCTCTGGGATGTGGCCCAGAGACCCCTCGGGTACAGTGCCGCTGGTACTCCTTGGCATCTGTTGATGCTTGTGTAGCCCGTGTTTTCTTCCCTCCTGCTAGCTGTTATTCCCACTGCTCCAGCTCTCAGCAGCTCCACCCCTGGGGCTTCGGGCGCCTCCCCAGGTTTGGCAGAGCAGTGAACCAGGTGTCACACATCACGAGGCCTCTGCCGTGGAGCATGCCCTGGCCCCGACCGTCACACTGGGCCAAACCCCTTCCTGCTGATGTCCAGAAGTTACTGCTATGGGAAAGTGGTCCTGGGTGTTTGGAAGAAGCACAACTCAGAACATTCTGGCCTTTGTGTGAGTTTGGGGAAGTTCCTACAAAGATGGAGAGCGAGTAGCGGGATACTGTGGCTCTCCCATGTCCCCGACCACCGGTCATTCCTTCATTCAACCCCTCCACACACTTCTACCTATCACGCCCAAACACACTAGACCAAACGCTAGGGATGGATACAAGATCAAGACACAAACTTTGCGCTCAAGTTGCTCACACTCCCACAGGAGAAAGAGACCCTAAATCAGTTGACTAGCAATGAAATAGCAAGTTTAGGTGACCGAGATCAAGAGAGTGTACCGAGGGAACAGCAAAGGACTCAGCTCCGTGGACCTGGATGGAATCGGAGAAGGGTTTCTGGATGGGGAGCTGATGGCTAAGCAGTCATTAGACCGGAAAGAGGAAGGCGAGGACGTGGAGCCAGAGAATCCTGCACCGTATCGACAGTTCCCACACCTTCCATGGTTGACTCCAAGGGGTAAGGTGGAGGCTTAACAGCCCCACCTGGGCTGGACCCCACGGCAAGGGCAGTCCAGTAGGCAGGGTCTTCGCAGGTTGTTTAGTCATTGCTGTAGCCCCAGCACCTGCCTGCTGCAGAGGGGGCACTGGGCAGACGTGTGCTGAGCTGAATTTGACGGAATCAACAGAGCAGACCTGAGAGACTTGGGGCCATGCTGTGGATGATGAACTGCAAGGGGATTTGTAGCAACGCTCGTCGTGAAGTTGAAAAAAGCAAAGAAACCAGAGTTCCCGTGGTGGCTCAGCGGAAATGAGTCTGACTAGTCTCCATGAGGATGCAGGTTCGATCCCTGGCCCCACTCAGTGGGTTAAGGATCCAGCATTGCCGTGAGCTGCGGTGTAGGTCACAAACATGGCTCAGACCCGGCCGTGTTGTGGCTGTGGCCAGTGGCTACAGCTCTAATTTGACCCCTAGCCTGGGAACCTCTAATATGCCATGAGTGCAGCCCTAAAAAGACAAAAAAAAAAAAAAAAAAAAAAAAAAAAAAAAAAAAAAAAAAAAAAAAGCAAAGAAAGCATAAATGGAGATGAGCAGGCACTCATTTCAGCGCCCTCCCCTCTTCTGCCGACAGCTCTCTCTCTCCTCCTCGGCTGACGCTCTCCCCACCCAAATGTCACGGGTAGTTTCCCCCCATCCCTGGAGGAGAAAGAAGGCACCTTCTCCCTTTTGCAAAGGAAGATGAATTACCAAGTAAATTTCCCTTTATACTATTGCCCTAAGATTGAAGAGGAATTGGAGATTGGTTTTTAACATATCCGTCATCAGAAACCTCTTAGAAGCACATAATAGAGGATAAATACAGGTTAGAAACAGCCGATCATTTAGACAGGGATGCATGTGAGTTTGGATGGTTAAGCTATTTCCCTCATAAACTCATAAAACCCTTTTCAAGAGCAGAGAAATCATAATTTGAAAAACAGTACATGAAAATTATACAAAATGGAAATAGGTACTTTTGATCAGAGAAGAAAAATGCTACATACGTATTTCAGAAAAAAGTTTTTCTCCAAAAGGAGAGTTATGGAAACAAAATAGGACGAGCAGATGAACAAGCCCATGAACCTTCTTACACCAAGCTGGAGGCGATCGGGTAGAGACAGCTTGAGGAGGTCTTATTTGGTAGGAAAGTGAAATTCACTAAGAGTTCTGGAGACTGGGTTGCTGCTGGGGCTATAGATTTATGTGCTCCCTTGTCGAAAGGGCAGCACTCGGAGCTCATAACAAATGATGCCTGATTTCCCACCAAAACACCGCCCATGGCATTGGCTATTCTCTTTTGTAAGGCGCCTTTGCACTGAAAAATGGTGAAGGCATTTCTCTTCCCAGAAGTGGGGAGGACCCTCACGAGGTAACTACCCGGCCCCTTCGAAGGCAAGGTCAGAACAGACAGATACAGAGGGAAGGTCTGCTCTTGGTAGACACACAGGGGTGGTCACACAGTTTTTAAAGCAACAGGCGGCTGGACAGGGAGATTGCAGGGAGAGGATGAAAACGGACCGTTTTTGATAGAGTACCTATATGCCGAGCAGTTTCACATATCCTATTTCATGTACTCGCTACAAAGCCTATGACCCTTGGGGTTATTGAGACCATTTTACAGATGAGGAAACCAAGTCCTATGAGGTTCAGTCATTTGACCAAGGCCACCCAGCTAGTACATTTCAGAACCAGATGGGCTGTCCCCACATCCCACGCACCAGGGAAGGTTATCTCAGTTCTACCCCCAGGAGGTCTGGGTTTCCAATGTGTACGCTCGACATTTTCTTGGTAGCACACAGGCTTAAAAAGATCCCACCTTTTTTATAATGATCTCAATTACTCTCATTATAGATCATTATGATGCCTAGAAAACCTGAAGCTTGACTTAGCTTGAAGGTGCCTCGCCCAGTTTGGGGTAAGCGAAGGCTGGGGAGTGAGGGTGATGGCATCGCAATGATGGATCGCCAGCAGATGGGCAGGAAAGGAAGCAATTCGCTGTCCTGCCAAAAAGACAGCTAAGCACAGGATCCTGAGGGCTGCGAGCAGGGGCTGGAGCCCCAACCTTGGGGCAGGAGCCGTGGGAGACGGCCGCTCCGTCCAAGGAAGATGGGGGGCGGCCCTGAAGGGGGAAGCCAAGGCCACTGACATGTGGGCCACTAGGGTAGGGGCACAGGCCACCCTGCGTTGCTGCACCTCCAAAGATACACAGGATCTTAAACCGCTCGGGACGCTCCCACAGCTTCGGTGAAACTAACAAGGGAGTAACACCTTAGCCCTCCAAGGTCAAGAACATTTCTCTTGGGCTCTGCTTCTCAACTCCGGTTGCTAAAGAACGAGCTCCGAGGACAGAGCTTGTATTCCCAGAGCCGCTGTTACCCAAGCTTTGACACTGAATGGTGGAGACTGCTCCTGTTATTTCATAATATCCTTGTGCCACATAAAGTCAGTGCTGGTTAGTTTTGCTTCACTCTTTGGTGGTGGGGGGGATGAAGATGGATATAATGCTAAAGTTAAATTTTCATTTAAAAAGATAAACTTCTTGGAGTTCCCATTGTGGCCCAGCAGGTTAAGAACCCCACCAGTATCCATGAGGATGCAGGTTCCACCCCTGGGCTCGCTTAGTGGGTTAAAGATACAGCATTGCCAAGAGCTGTGGCGTAGGTCAAAAATGCGGCTCGGATCTGGTGTTGCAGTGGCTGTGGTGTAGGCCGGCAGCTGCAGCTCTGATTTGACCCCTAGCCTGGGAACTTCCATATGCAGCAGGTGTGGTCCTCAAAAAAAAAAAAAAAGGGGGGGGGAGAGAGAGAGAGAGAAACTTCCTAAAATCTCCAGGTTGTACTCAAGGAGTAATGGCTTCCTATGAGAAGAGAGTGAGGTACAAAGAGTTCAAAGCCCCCCACTTCCAAGAAGCCAGTGTGGAACTCAACGTTCTGAGATGTGCACTCCCGGAAAGCAGGCGACATAAGGAACCTCAGAAGAATACAGGAGGCAGGTGCCAATTAACACCTGGAAGTTGGAGTGTTTTTACTGGATACTTCAAGTACAATGACATACTTTTTTATGAAACTCTTTGAACTGATTGGAATAAAAAACCTGAAAAATAGCACGTGTTGGTGGCCAATTAATGCCTTAACCACTTGGTTCATCTAATTGATACTCTTCTGTGGTTAAACTTCCACGTTGTTTCTTGTTTTCTTCTAAGCCACACACGTCTAAGATAAACATCTTTTTCGTTCATTTTAAAATAGAACAGGTTCCTGAGGACTGCCCAGTGGCAAACACGACTATTAGTTAATTTTTAAAAAGCGGAGGTTAAAAGGCAGAATGATGTTCATTGGTTCTGGGGGAAATCGTGGAAACAACCTTAAGAGACATAGTGGAGCAGATACGCCAGGAAAGCATTTTACACAAGAGATGCCCCACAGGGATCCAGGCAGAGGAAATCATGCCTGACTCTCCTGATGGAATATTTGGAAGATGTTACCTCCATGAAAGGTGCAATAAATTAAGGGACGGCGGGAGCCTTCCTTGAATTTGCCAAGCAGATGGCAAAGCCTGAGAATCAGCTGGGCAGCTGGAGAGCGGTACCCTGGGGAGGGGAGCAGAGCAGGCCTCTCCCAAGGCTCGAAGACCCAGGGCTGGTGCCATTCATTCTCCGGCTGATTTGAACAGTCCGTAGAATTAGTCGAGGCCAAAAGGACTGTCAAGTCCTGCGGATGATCTTTCACATTTCCAGAGACTCTTGGCGAGAGGGCCGCCCTGCGGCTGCTGAAGAAACACAGCTTCACGCCTTAAGCACCGGTGAGACTTGAGGTCAAAGAGCAGAGCCCACCAAGTGGGGCCCCAGAAAACACGGCTCTGCAGGTTCCAATGGCGCCTACGTGCTCCTGGCTGTAGTGCTTATTCTAGCCAGCTTCTTGAAGACTTTCTCAACCAGAAATTTCCATCCCCTTTGGGTTTGGCTTCCTCCTCATTCCTCAATGGAATGTGCACGGCTGCACCAGGCAAGATGGAAAGATCTTAATGTTTCAACACAACAGCCGCCGTTCCCGCTGTGGTGCAATGGGATCAGCAGTGTCTGGGCAGCACCAGGATCCCCAGCCCCACACAGTGGGTTAAAAGATCTGGTGTGGCCGCAGCTGTAGCAGAGGTCACAACTATGGCTTGGATCTGATCCCTGGCCTGGGACCTCCATATGCAGCAAAAAAATCCTCAAAAAACAGGCAAACAAAAAACCCCAAACAGCAGGATTTGCAACGACACTTTTTTTTTTTTTTTTTTTAAAAGAGAATTGTTGACTAGGACGTGTGGGTTGGAACCTAGGAAAACAGGTAAACTGAGCACAGGAAGCCCCGTCACGGCGGCCCCGTGAATGAGCTGCGAGCCCAGCATCTCCTTCAGAGGAGGCAGGAGGAGCCGCAGGTCTGGGAGGAGGCGGGGCAGCCGCCCCCTCGGACGGTGACCTGCTCTCAGGTCGCCCAGCTAGGCTTCAGCAGACTCCCAGCCTCGGGGGCAGAGGCCGAGCCGTACTCAGGCCACGTCTTCGTCTGGAGGTTACAGGCTTCTCAGACTTCAGGGAGAAGAGCCGCAGACTCTCCAAGGGCGCTGTGGCCCCCGAAGTACCATGAAGCGCTCCTCTCCGTCGGGAGGCAGCGTGTCCCCATCCACCTGCACAGACGCGCGCGCCCGCCCGGCCGAGGTCGATGCAGCCCAGGGGCCTGTGTTCGAGGCCCTGGCCTCTCTCCACACCCTGGGGGCCTCTCCCCATCCAGCCAATGAAGCCAATGCCCGCAAGGGTGCCGGCCTCCGGCAGTTGTTGAACACTTGGCCATCGGCTCTGCCCGGAGATCTCTGGGCAGATCTCAGTGGAGGCTTGGTGCACACCCATTGGTCCACAAAGGGGGTTCACACAGGCCTGAAGTAGGAGCAGGTGTAAAGCCCCTTCCCCCATGAGCCTGAGGGTGGGCAAGATGCTTACAAGCTGAAAAGACTCTTATGTGAAGAAGAGAAAGACCCGTGTGCAAACGTGAGGGTCCACGCTATCCCCAGCCTTGCCTGGAGTCTGAGAACTTCACCTTGGTGAGACCGCGTAGACTGACGGTTAGGACGAGACCCTGACCCACTTTCACACCAGAACCTGGGCATGGGTTCAGAGGGCCGCCGTACAGAGTTCCCCGGGCTGAGGGAAGGCCTTGGGCCTGGAATCAGACGGACTGGCTTCTGATCTTAAACCTGGCGCTGATTCTGTAAACTTGACACTGACGTGCTCCCCCAAGGCTTAGCTCCCTCCCCGGTTAAGCTGGAATCCGGTAAATTACAGGTGATGACGGCCCCATAAGCGTGTTGGCTTGAGAGCAGATGAGTTAGTGCACGGAGGACCTTTCGCGAAGCCTCTGGGTGTATATTAGGTTCTCCCTGAATATGACTCCCTCCCTCCTAGGAGACCTAGTCTTGCACGGGAATGGATTTCTGGTAATTTTTCACACTTCCCTGCAGTTTACCGTAAAAGCCTATGAGAGCTGTACATTCGTTTCCGAGGCCAGTGGGACCGGAAAGAAGTTGGGTTTTAAGCTCAGAGAGGAATTCAAGCAGAAAAGCGACTGGCAGCCACTGGAAGAGAGGGTGCCTGAGCCAACTCCCCTGAAGTCTGTGAAAGACAGAAGTGTGTGGGGAAAGCAGGGAGCAGCTTGACACCATAACCAGCCCTGTGGCTTCAGCTGGCAGGAAGCTCCATCCCCCCACAGCCACTAAACAGAGGGGGCAATATTTTCATGCATTCCTGATGCCCAGAATTACTGTTATTGAAACTCCGTGGAGAAACGTCCTTGCACAGCCGGCAGGCAGCCTCTTGGATGGCTCCAGGGCTCCCTGGTCCTGGCATTCCCACTCCCCTTGAGTGGGGTGGCCCTAGCGACTTTGAGAAAATAAACAACGTGATGGGGTACCACTTCCAGGAAGAGGTTACAAAAGAGACTGCAACTCCCCCGGCTCACTTTCTCTTGCTGGCCCTCTCTGAGGGAGGCCTGATGTCGTGCCCTGAGCTGTCCCAGGGAGAGGCCCGTAAGGGTGGCTGCTGGCAGCGAACAGGCAGGCGAGTGAGCTGAGACACAGACCCTCCCCGATCAGGCATTAAGATGACGGCAGCCCCAGCTCCTGTCATGATGTAGCCCAGTGGCACATCCTGAGTCTGAGGAGAGAGTGAAGCTCTGCTGGGTTTCTGACCCAGAAACTACAAGATAATAAACATTTGTTGTTTTAAGCTACTAAATTCTGGAATAATTTGTTACACAGCAATAGCTCACTAACACACACAGCTCTATCAGGCACAAACTAGATTTGGAAATTACATGTGCCGAATAAAATGGAATGGTCCTCTTTCCACGGTGAACAGAAAAGTGATTGGAATAAATCCAACACCACGTTTTACCTGTGATTTCCTCCAACTAGTAAGTGGTAGACAAGGATTCTTCTGAGGTAAGGAAAACTTAGGAATTATTCATTCAGGTTCTGTCACTAACTGAAGCTTCAGTTACCTCTCCACGGTCTAATGCCTATGCTCAAGGAGATGCGAGAATTTCACAGAAACAATGACCGAGAAAATCTGACTTCTCAAAATGTTAAAAAGGAGATGGATGAGGAACTCAAGCAGAAGCAGAAAACAGGCATGTAGGCACAACCGTATGCCACAGAAGAGACCTTAAAACTAAACTAGGGAGCTAGAAAACTGCTACCTGTGAAAAGACTGCGAGTAGAAGTGGAGTTAATAAAAAAGTGAATACCGATAAACCTTTCCGGCATTTCCTACGGATACTGCTAAATCTCTTTATTTACCCAGAGCATTTCTTTAATCCTGTGCTGAGTACCCCCACACATCTATTTCCCGCCCCCTCTTTTTCATTTCCTAAGAAAATATGTCCATCTTTTATATAAAATAGTAAGAGTCACATTTACCAGGGAGTCTTCGTTTTTTAATGAGTTTAAACAATAGTCTTTCCGGAATGAGGCAATGCCAACTTTTATGCCCTGGTGGTTTGGCATTATTGTGAGTGGCGTTTAAAAAAAAAAAAAATCAAGCGTCTTTGTGGTAGGACTTGCACAGCAGCTGCCTGGACAAGTCTGACGTCCCTCCCCCCAGCCTCCCATTAGAACCCTCAGGATGACACAGAAGGAAAGTAACGTCAGGAGCAATGAAGGCTGAAGATAAGAGCACGCCACGGGCCACAGTCCAGGGGGTCGCATTAATACACTGCCGATGCAGGAGAGCCGAGAAAGGGATTTTCGGGTCACACATCTCAAAGCCCCTAAACCATAAAACAGAACAAAGCAGGTGGCCCCTCCAAGGGCAGGAAAGGACCTTTACTCAGGAGAAGAAATTAAAATGGCCATCGACCCCACTAGTAATCAAAGACAGGGAAGTTAAAACTACCACCCGGAGATTCACATGGACAAGGGCCCCGAAGGCTTGAGAGAGAGACAGACAGGCAGGCAGGGCCGTCCTTCCTCCTGTGGGTGGGAGTGCAGGATCAGTGCAGCTTCTTAGAGAGCAGCCTGGAAATAAGTGTCCAGAGCCTGACAGTTTAAGGCCTCTTCTTTTTTTTTTTTAGGGCCAAACCCTCAGCATATGGAGGTTCCCAGGCTAGGGGTAGAACTGGAGCTATAGCTGCCCGCCTACGCCAGAGCCACAGCAACACGGGATCTGAGCTGCATCTGCGACCTACACCACAGCTCACGGCAACGCCGGATCGTTTACCCACTGAGCAAGGGCAGGGACCGAACCCGCAACCTCATGGTTCCTAGTCGGATTCGTCAACCACTGCGCCACGACGGGAACTCCGGGCCTCTTCCTTTTTAAACCTTTTTTGTGTGGAAAGAAGGAACAGGGTGGGAGGATGGTGGAGGGAAAAAAAGAAAGAAAAATTACAGTAAGTAGACTTCTGAAACTCATTTTAAAGTAACTTTAAAATTACCTTTTAAATAATACAAAATATTAAAAATGGTAGCTTCTTGAGATCAGAAGAGAAATAATTTTCTTAAAATCCATACCAGCAAAAACTGAACTACTGTATTTCCTTTTCTAAGCCTATATTTCCTGTTATTCCTTTAAGATCAGAGAAGCAGAAATGGGGAAAAGCAACACAACGGGGCCCCAAACAAGATCACCCCCCACCCACACACACTTAATGAAAGAGCTGGTGTGAAAACCGGTGACACAGAATCAATTCCATTTCTCTTTGTGAACAGATTTACGAGTTTCTCACTAACATCCGAATTTGAGATTAGGCATCAAATCTAAATTCTAATTCTCTGATGGTAGAATTTCTCATTTTTAGTTGTCAAAGCCATTTTATCTGCTTGGCTTTTGACATAATACTTATATTTATAAAGGCAGGAACTAGCATATTGAATGAATAGATCCACAGACCTGAAACAAAGACTGCATTTAATTTCACAACAATCCTGAGTAAGTACTGTGATCAATGAGGAAAGAGTCACTAAGCAGAGTGTCAAGGTCACTAGGTAGGAAGTGAAAAGGGAAAATTCAGGACCACCTCGTGCCAAAGTTGCATATCTCTATGCAACCCAGCTTTGGGTTTTTGTTTTTGTTTTTGTTTTTTTTAATGCAATTTGTTACATACTCTAGTAATTTTCAGGTTAATTAGGTTAATGCAACTATCTCAAATGCTTCCCCTTTATAAGGCCTTAGAGTTTCTACTTTTTTTTGTTGTTTTTTTGTTTGTTTGTTTGTTTGTTCTTGTTTGTTTTTCTGCCTTTTCTAGGGCCGCACCTGCGGCATATGGAGGTTCCCAGGCTAGGGGCTGAATCGGAGCTGTAGCTGCCAGCCTACGCCAGAGACACAGCAACATGGGATCCAAGCCGCATCTTCGACCTACACCACAGCTCACAGCAACGCCAGATTCTTAACCCACAAGGGATCGAACCCACAACCTCATGGTTCCTAGTCGGATTCGTTAACCACTGAGCCACGACAGGGGATCTCCAAGCCTTAGAGTTTCTAAAGCAAGCATTCCTCACTGTGGGTCGGGTGCCTTGATCTGGTCAGTCGTCAGTGGAGGGTCACAGCTGCTCCCTGGCTCTAGCAGGGAGAGGTGTGGCTAGAAACCAGCAGATTTCACCGGCAGCACTCTCCTTGCCCTATTGCTCCAGCAAACAGCAGCCTCTCCTCACCCCCAAGAAGCCAAGGTTCAGAGTGGAAACCACCAGAGTCACTTGGTTAAGGCCGTGCTCTAGAATTTCCTGAGTTCATCCTTGGTGACAGGCCCTGCGCCAGACTGCTGTTAACGTCGAACTCAGCTAAGATGCCTGACGCCAAACTGTGCAACAAAACTGAAAAAGATCTGACTCACCGTGTGGGGTCTTGACCTCCCGGGGTCATCTGTAAATGAAGTTGGACGGACCCAGGAGCCCTTGAGTTTGACATTCTATGGCTTCAAACACACATTGCCTTTTCCTCCTCCCTCGGTTCACGTACGGATGCATAGACATGCAGGTACATTTGACGTGGATTTAAACTGATGTGAATTTGAAATAGTATGACTAGAAAAGTGTTAACAAAGCTTCATTTTATGTGAACAAATCCAAATCCTTCTAAATTTAAAAAAATGATCGAGAACCACAACCTTTCAAGGTTGGCAGGAAGTGAACTGTCAACTATGTGGCACCACTGCCTCAGTCCCCTTTAGGTGCTTGTGTTCAGTGTGCTTTTCCCAGGTGACCGGAAATACCAGCCATCCTTTCTATGGGCAGCCTGTGGCCAACACTCTTCTTTTATGTCTTAGAATGCAGGTAAGTGATTTTGGCGGCTACTGTGTTCTTTAAACATTTACTGCTATTATAATTAAAAATCTTTATAAAACCTTCCATAGAAATGTCATTTATGCCTTCACTAAGCAGTAGGTTCTAGGGCTGGTACTGAAAAACACCAGAAATTTAGTAACTTTGGAAAGTAAGTTATAAAGCACTGTTATTATGTTTGGTTTTTTTTGTCTTTTGTCTTTTTTTTGTTGTTGTTGTTGTTGCTATTTCTTGGGCCGCTCCCGCGGCATATGGAGGTTCCCAGGCTAGGGGTTGAATCGGAGCTGTAGCCACCGGCCTACGCCAGAGCCACAGCAACGCAGGATCCGAGCCGCATCTGCAACCTACACCACAGCTCACGGCAACGGCGGATCGTTAACCCACTGAGCAAGGGCAGGGGTCGAACCCGCAACCTCATGGTTCCTAGTCGGATTCGTTAACCACTGCGCCACGACGGGAACTCCTGTTATTATGTATTTTTAACATTTTGCTCAAAACAAGCAAAAATATCCCTTACTGGTTGTATATTTATGTCTTTGAAGACCACGTCTCCCTTTGTATAAACTTATTTCTATGGAAAAACTAGTCTCAAATTATGTGTTTTCAATCACATGCGATCTTCAGGAACTCACATCTTACAAAAACTATGACTACAGAACTCAAGTCTCCGGGCGCCAAGGGCTTCCCCTGCTGGTCACCTGGGACACAGATGGTTCTGGATCTTCACCTGATCGGTCTGAGTTGCCTACGGAAACCAAGTAAAGGCAATTAATGTCCCTGAAACAACCAAGACAGCGCCTCTTAGAAAATGATCTCTTCTCCACCCCACGAGCTCCTCTCTGGACACGCAGATAAAAGCTGCTCAGCACACACTTACTAAGCATCTTAAGATGGGGACTCAAATAAGAAGTTATTTCCTTTTTTCCCCATGCAATGTCCTACTTGCCTCGGTGTTTACTAAAATCAGATATTGTTCCCTACGATTGTTTCAAAGCACAATTTGTCTCTTTGCGTCTAGTCTGAAGTAAAGACATTATCTCAGTTTTAGTATGAGGATTGGAGAAATACCACATGGAAAACAAGACTGAGACTTAGCTGCTACTTTGCCCACACTTTAGGGAAAACAACCCCACCCAACCCCACCTCCAGGGGTCCAAGATGCTGAGGCTCCGGTTGCTAAGCAGGGCGGCTCCATCACAGGTCAGCCAACAGAACCCTGCTTAACGCGAGGGGAGATGCTGGGTGCTGGCGGACCAGAGAACAACAGGGGTGCTGTTCAGGTAGCCGCCAGTCACCCAAACAGGCTGCTCACACACGAGGCTCTGTGGCTTGGAGCCCACCTGCTGCTGAGTGTCCCCCATGTGAAAGGGATGCCCCAAACCACAGGTCACAGGTGTAAAGACGGTGCTGATCTGGGAGCACATCCCTGAATGGCCGTGGGAATCATCACGAAGGACGGTGGGGAGAGGGGGGGTCCACAAACTCGGCTTAAATCCAAGGTTCCAGAAGAAACATTTTGACATGGACTCTAAACGCCAGAGCAGCCACATGTGAAAAGGCCGAGAATGGGCCAACTTTTCGGGACTAGGATGAGGTTGGGAGGGGCAGTGGGAAGGTCTGGGGACAGGGCTATGGGGCTACGCCAGCTGGGGCCTCTAATGTCACAGAAGAGGATTCTCAAGCAACTGGATGGTATTTAATTCCTTTCACGTCTTGTATGAATTATCACTCATTCATCATCACAGCTTCTCAGGCCCCTATTCTACAAGCGCTGAGCCTGGCAACACCTTGGTCCAGGTTGTTTGTAACATGCCCCCACCATGCCCACTGCCCAGAGGAGCTGGAAGGCCACACACAGGGCCCTCCTGATGCCCATAAGTGACCCCCGTTGGATACCAGTGCTTGAATCCCACATGAAACTACTAGTGGCAAACCCATCAACTTGGTTGGAGGAAGATCAAGCAGGGCTCATTCTTTACACTGAAGCAGGACCAGACAGGGCTGTGCAGGAGATAAAGAAGGAAAGAAAAGCAATGGCAGGTGGGTGGGCTTCGTTCTAGCAGGCCTCCCACGCAGGGAAGGGGACCTCAAATGCCAGGAAAATAAACAAAGCTGCAAGCAGCCTGCTGTGTGTGCAGAAGCCAATATGGTTACTGACCCCGCCTCTCCAGCCTCCTGCAGACTCTGTGTCCACATCTGTGAGTGCTCGGGTGAGCACACGTGCGTGCGTGCGTGCGCATACACACACACACACACACACACACACACACAGTAGCATGCACACACAGACGCCCTTTCAAGCTGTCTACGGGTGATGACCTTTCTGATGGTCACTCTCACATCTGCCAGTTCAAGCCGTGGCCGGTGTGGGGGCCTGGATGATGAACACAGACGCTGCCTACAGCAATACTTAAAAAAAACTATCCTCTCTAGGTGACGGCATTATCTTCTTGGAAACAAAAAAGAAAGAAGGAAAAGCCAATGCCAGTACTGTTTCTGAAATGTATTAAGTGCCCAGACCATAACCAGCTCTGAGGAGGAGGGATGCGGCGTGGGGGGGGATGCGGCGTGCCCTTCTGAGCTCTGCTGTATCTGACGGATTCCAAGACACAGCGTGTGGCGCTCCGCTTGAGGGGCACTCCGGGGGAGATGGCTCTTGGGTGCACCCCTCCCCCATCACACTGCCTACAAAGCAGCCAGTCTTACTAGGAAAAACAGCTGCCCACTTTGGGGGAGCTGCTTTCGGCTCACCATGTCCTGAGAAAGGGTTCAGTGACAGTGCCCGAGGCAGCAAAGATCCGAGTGACAAGAGTGAGGGCCTTGCCCGGGCCTCGCATCCACATCAGTGCCACTGCCAGATGCCCAGGATGCCTGCTTCCTGGGTGCCAAAACCCCTTTGCCCCCCACTCAGAACACTCAGTACGCACTCTCACAACACTGCTAGAGCTTCCTGAAAGAGAGAAATAGAAGGAACCCCGCTGGCTCTCCCCTGCCCCAGGCATCGCCACGTTAGGACGTCCGCTCTGTGGGATGGGATGCGTGCACGGGGGACAGCTTTCCTCTGGGAGGCGCAGCTGCTCCTGCAGTGGGTTAGACACTTACTAATCCATGCACCTCACGGGGCCTGGGGACCAACACACTCCCAGAAAGGCCCACAGGGCTCCCCATTTGCTGGCCTTTTAATCCTCCTGCTTCATTGCCCCTTAAACTTGACCTTCTTTCTCCTTGATCGGTCCTTCCCTGCATGACTCCTGGCACAGGGGGGCATGATGCAATGGAAAAACAGAAATAAGCAGCCTTCATTTTCATTTTTCGTCGCAGCCCAATGTTTTAGGTTCCATTCCCTCATCAAAATATAACACAGAGAACTCTACCCAATATTCTGTGATAATCTATGTGGGAAAGGAGTCTGAAAGAGAAGGGACGTGTGTCTATGGATGACTGATTACTTTGTGGTACAGCAGAAATTACCGCAACCTTGTAAATCAACAAAAAAAACCCCAAAATATATAATAAATATTCAATAAAACTTAAAAAATACTCATTCAACTAATAATTGCGCATCACTTAGCACCTGGGTTAACAGTCTGCAGGAGAAGACATGCCAGGGCCACAAATGACACCGTGGGGTGGGGGTGGGGAGGCAGAAAGGGCACTGAGAAAGTGCACTTGGGGTCCTGCGGCCTGTCTGTGGAAGTGAACTCTGAGACACAATGACTTTAAGAGCAAACTTAGATTCAAGATACAGTTGATTTGCCCCAACATACACAAGATGTTCAGGGCAACACTATGTGTCATTGACAGCGGGATGTATTAATAATTATATATGGCCGTAATGAATGTTATACAGTAATGAAATCAATGTTCCATCTGCAACAACAGAAGGCGGATCTTACAAACACGATGTGAGAAAAAGAGTGCCCCGCGCTTCCACTACATAAAGCTCAGAAGCAAGCAAAATCACACTTCTGATTTATTAGAGGGCCGGAAAGCAGTTCCTCTTGAGAAGGTAGAGGCTTAGCGGGACATGAAGGAGGCTGGCGGGGGCCGACACTGTTTTCTTTCTCGCTGAGCACAGGCTCCGTGATGCCAATAACTTTTACCGAGCTGTACGAGCTGTACAGCAAGGTGTACCGTTTTCTGCATGTATGTTCTATATCAAGAACATGCTTACTGAAAAGCATGTGTATACATATATTCATACATGCAGCTGTTGCTGTAGGCAGCTTTGGAAATGACACCAGAGAGGGCCTGAAGTGTGCGGCTGAAGAAACCTGGGATGTTCTCTGTTCGTTGAGCATGATTTGGTGTCAGCTCAGAAGAGAAGGCCTGGCTGTGACAGTCACTGCGCAGCCAGAGTGCTGTCAGGTACACTGTGCTCTGCTCTATAGACAGTGAAAAAGCTCTGGAGAGCAAGTCTGCGTGTCTATCCTGCACTGTCCATCAGGAGGGCAGGAATACTCTGGCCAGTTGGAGGGGGGCATCATGAGGCCTCGCCATTCTCAGATGACCAGGCATTTAGGGTCATCTCTCCCTTCGTTCGCACTGCCCAAGTGCCAACCATCTTCCAACCACACTTTGAGTCTCCCCCGCACGGGACACACCAGGGAGGTCAGAAGGACCTTCTGGTCACTGTAAAATGGCCACACGAAGTGACTGGCACCCTTTGGATGGCACAGACACCTGTGAGGCCCCTGATGCAAACATGTCCAAAAAACAGTGACAAAAGGGAGCTCCAGGATCTGCCGGCTCAGGAACCAGACCCTGGACAGTAGAAATGCCACCAGAGTGCAGCTCCCCTGAGCCCTCGCCCCAGACACTCCCATCCTCTTGGAACCAGTCACTCAAGTGCTTGTGCCATAGGTGGCCACTCGCCACTGCCCTGCATGAACAGAGGCTGGTCAACCTTCCCAAGGTCAAGGCCAGCGAGACATTTTAGTGGTCAAGAGGCATCAGGGCTCAAACAGGCAGAGTCAGGGGTCTGCCCCTTGCCTGACAGGTTCCTTCGAGTTGTGTGACATTTATCGTAAGTTGCTTCTCTGACCCTCTGCCCACTAATGAACAGAAACTACTATGCTGGGGGATCCTGGGCACCTTTCCAATCTGACTTCTTGGTGAGATCTGAATGCTAAACAACAATCTCATTCATCTGAGGATATTTGTGCTGTTCTGTCCCCTAAAGCAGAGCGCCCTGTCCCTGCCCCCCGCCCCCCACCCCACAGGAAGGCCAAAGCCACCACAGCACAGGGGGGCATCCAGGGTCTGCTCCCTGCACAGGAGACTGTGAGCACAGGTGAAAGTGGCCAGGGGCCTGGAGAGAGGGAAGTTACATCATGCTAGCACACTGACTGCCGAGATGGGTCTCCCAACAGAGGAGACGGCAGGCAGGACCCCCTTGCACAAGGGCAGCAACTCCACCCCAGACCCGCAGGGGAGGGAAGGGCAGTGGCAGCCAGTGCTGGTCTAACAGCCATGAGCTTGCTTGTTTGCTTATTCCAAAAGCAATTTGAGAGCCTAGAATCCATTTATATCCAGTTACCTTCAACATGTCACATCCCAGCTGTTTTTTTTTTTTCTTTTAATCTCTGATCCACATTTTGTACTCTTGTAAAAACTCAACTCGTTTTGTTTCTCTAGACAGAGCCAATTCTGCTGGAGCAAACCCACTCAGGAGGACCGATGTGACTGATCAGCCACTGTCAGAGAAAGGGGACTGTGATGTCAAGTATCACAACGGGAAGAGTGTAGGGGTCTGAGCGCATGGGCCACAAATGTGCATCCTTAAAATGAGGGGCTGGAAATTGCTGCTTCCAAGTTCGGTTCCAGATGCATGATGGATGGGTCAGGAGCCTCATCTTCAGATGGGAAAAGGCCTAAATTCTGAGCTCTGTTTGCATCGCTAGCTGTGTGACTCAAGCAAGTTACCTAACCTCTCTGAACCTCAGTTTCTGAATTTGGGAAACAAGAGCAATAACAATCAAATGTAACGATAACAGTACATGAATCACAGACACTATAATGCTGTGATAGTAATAATAAAGATTGGATGAAGTAAATAAATATGGCATTTAGTGAGGTGCTCGATACAGTGAAAACAATAAATAGCAAAAGGCAAAAAGAAGGTGAGTCTGTGTTTCCACTGACAGAATATCAAATGGGACAGACTGTAATCAGGAGCAGTAACAGCCAAGGCAACGCTGTGAATGGCTGAATTACCGTCAGATCTGGCCCTGACTCTTTATGTGACTCACCCTAGCTTTACTGGCAGGTGCTGGAGGCCAACATCACATTCACAGCTGTGAAACATCTTTTCTAGAGGCACATCGATGATAATTCCTGAGATTTTAGTACACATTTATGGAAGCTAATGACACTAAGAGAAGGGGAATGGTACTGAACAGTCAATTTTGTTTTCATCTTGCAGAGAACAGCAAAGCTATTAAGAGCAATCTTGCAAAAGATGTAACAAACAAGCTGGGCCATTTCTCCCCTGCTCCTCTTCCAAAGAATCTCCTTAAGAATAACAGCAGCAACTCTCCTTGATTCAGAGGCGGATATATTGTTTCCTGACCTGCTATAGAAGATTTATTTGGAACAGGGACCTGACAGTTACACACATGCCTTGTTCAAAGTGCCCGACACTAGGATTTAGTTTCTGGGTTCTTTTGAAGTATTGTCACTGACAATGAAATACTAATCATACACAAAGACAGAAACACAGGCATTTCCTGAGGTTAGGAGAAATATTGAACTGGAGTATATAAATTAGATAACTCCTCAATAATGATGATAAGAATACTGAATGGAGGTAAATCCTATATTCTGCTGAGTGTAGATATTAGAAAATACAGACACTGAAAGATGGATGTATTCTGATCTGTTCCAACAAGCTCACTTCATTCACAATATTTATTAGCATGGCTCTTTTCCTAAAGAATCCTGTGGTGTGTGTTTGAGTGTGTTTTAACCCAAAGACTGTGTTCTATATAGTGCAGAAATGGCATGGCATCTTTGAAAGACAGATCGTAAAAATCCGGGAAGAAATGGCCAAATTCAGAGCAGGGCTGCTGATGTTGCAGAAGGATATACAGTCTTGAGCTAAGGAGGGGCTCTCGGGTGGGCAAGTAGGCCTGGCAGGGAGCTCCCTGGTCAGGTGGGTGGCCAGGGGCATGGACAGAGTGTCCGAGTAAGTGTGTTAAAATCCCGGCTCTTTTTTGCTACGTGACTTCAAGTTACCTAACCTCCCGTTGCTTGAGTTTCCTCAACTCTAAAATAAGGATGGTATTAGGACCTATGCAGGAGGAGAGTGCGTGTTATTTAATGCAAATAATGCACTTAAGACAGGGCGACCAATGTCTTCCCAAGGTAGGTTATTATCACCCTTTGAAACAGGCTGTTTCACTGCCTCCTTATCTGGAGCATCTGGTCTTCGCCCCTGTGTCTAAGAAATCAGGACCACCAACATGTACAACCGCCACCTTCCCTACCTGCTATCGTGAACACAGTCAATGGCGTGAACACGATTAAAACAGTATTAGTTTATAACATGTTCTAGGTGCTACACGAAACACATATGCACGGATCCTCTAGAAATTCGCAGCACATGCAGAAATAAGGACACTTAGTACAGGCACTAAACAAACATGGAACTTAAATCAGCTGGACATTTATAAAATTTGCAAGTGAATATACTACTATAAAAAATACTTCTTCTCCTGTATTCATTAACCAGCACTGAGTCCACCCACCACCCCGCTCCAAGCACAATGGTTAGCTATGTTTTACAGAAAATGACACCAGGCTCAGTGGATTAAGAACCCGACATAGTGTCTGTGAGGATGTGAGTTCGATCCTTGGCCTCACTCAGTGGGTTAAGGATCCAGCATTGCAGCAAGCTGTGGTGTAGGCTGCAGATGTGGCTGGGATCAGGTGTTGCATAGGCCCCAGCTGCGGCTCTGATTCAACTCCTCGCCTGGGAACATCCATATGCTGCAGGTGTGGCCAGAGAGAGAGAAAGAGAGACCAGGAAGCAAATAAATGAAGAGAAAAACTTCTGGCCGGGGTGACCCTCTTCTTGCTTTGACACCTTCACACTCCACCTGACCCCAGCAGTAAACGGAACCATCATCCGGCAGAAAGGTGCGGTAAGCAATCCAGGCCTTTTTGCCCCCTCAGCGCGGCTTTGGGACTCACACAAAAAAGATGTGAACTTCAGAAGCAAATTTAGACAACACTGAGTTAGAGGAAGCAAGGGGCCTTGGCTCTGAGGTGGGGATGGGGCTGGTGAGGGTGGAGTTGGGGGTAGTTTCTTTCCATGATTTGATTTCTAGACCACAAAGGTAAATTTTGATTTAAAAAAATTATCCTTTATATCATTAATTTTTTAATATGAAAAAGAAAAAAATTTAAAAGGAAATGGTAAAAACATAGGCGGCGGGCATATAACTGAAGCCACTGAAGTGCCAGGGGTTTCCACCTCGGGCCCACAGATGGGCCCTGTGTCACACAGTGGACGTGCCCGTGGCAGTTTGCACAAGCCTCTCGTCCCCGGTGACCCTCTGCTTCCTGCCACACCATCTGAGTCTGCGTGTGCTTCTCCTTTCTCAGACTGCTGAGCAGGCCAGCGGCAGAGCCCTGCAGACAGCCAACTTGGGAAGACAGGTCAAGAAAGAAACGTGATTATGAAAGGCTAAGTCAGAAAATAAGAGAGGCCAAGACAGCAGCAGAGAGCCAAGAGGAGAAAGTTCTGGAAGAGGCCACACTGTCCAGGGCTGAGGGATTAAAAAACATGCAGCCAAGCGGGTACCCTGGGTGAGCCAAGAGAGCTCACCAGAAACCTAAGACCTGCCTGTGTGTACCCATGCCTCCAGCCTGCGGGACTTGGGACACCACAACCGAGACCCTTTCAAGAGCAGGAAGCTCAGGGAAACCAGCCCTCTCGTGGCCCAGGTGCTGCTCACGCTGCGTCTACAGGCACAGCTGTTTAGGGAGGCTTGGAAGCACAGCGGGGTCGACGACCCGACAGCCGAGGGGTTGTCTTCCTTCTGCTACTAACAGCTCACACTGACATTTCCCTGGATGCGACTAAAGCTCAGCTACGGCTAAGCTTGGCATAAGTGAGCCCGTGAAGGCTCACTGAAGTTGATGGGCTTTTTCACACCCCATCTAAGCTCTGCATCGAATATACTCCGGAAAGGCTCTGGAAAAGGCTCCTTGCCACTGCTAGGCTTACCATCATTGCATGGTTTAAGGAGAGGCATCTGGAGTATCACTAATAGAGATGATGTCTGCAGGGAGTCAGAAGTCTGCGTTATCCAAAGCACAATGCCAGTGGCAGAACAGGTCATGTTGGCCTTGCGCCCACTCTGGGAGAGGTGGGGGCACATGTGGCCTTGGACAAAGAGAGGCCCAGAGTTACAGAAGGCTGGATTTCAAAGAGGCCTCAGAAGTCATCTGGTTCGGGAGTTACTCAGTTTTTCTGGGTCTCTTCACGTATACAAGTTATTAAACTTTGACTTTTCTCCTGTTTATAAAAAAAAAAAAAAGGAAATCATTGAGTTAAATCCTTTCATTTTTACTCATGGGGATGTTGAGAAAGAGGTTGACAAATGACCCTTGTCCAATGTCGCCACTTGTGGCTTGAACCTGGGCTGAGTCTAGACTCTACATTCGGAGTGAGAAATAGAACGAATCCAGAGGAAGATGCGAAAATTGTTCTGAATCAACTGCATGACACCAGAAGGCCCAGCTTCACGAGAAACAGAAGCTGTTATGCACCATTTAGTGTGTCTAGGACAGACTAGTCTATGAGAGGCTAAGCTGGCAAAAGCCCTTCACCACTGGAGTGGCAGTGTGTTCCCACCAAGCACCCACCCCGGGGAACTGGACCGGAAGTGGAAACCCCACACAGGTGTGCCGTCGGCTCTAGAGTCACCTGCTGTGCTTCTGAGCCAAACAGGACCAGGTCTTGAGCTTCAGCCTCATTTGCTCAGGGCTTCACGAGGCTGCATTCAGCGCTCCCTCTAACCACGGAATTCTCGTGTGTGTGCGTTTCTCTTCCAAATAATTCATTAAAACATCCTACATGGCAAATATTGACTGGCCACCACAGACACTTCCGAAGGAAGGCTCATTTAATTCCTCTTTTTAAAAAATGTATTTATGTATTTATTTATTCTACCTCTGATTCCCCGCCTCCTTATCTGTGAGTAAATATTTCCCGAATACACAATGAGGTCAGTGTTTTAATGACTTAAGCTAGATAGTCTTTATCTGTATTGTAACTTAAAAATAGTCTTTAATCAAAGACTTTCCCAAAGTCTAAATAGATTAGAGACACTGGTTCCCCCACCACAGGATGATTTGTTCCCTCAGACAATATTTTAATTGATTCATGAGACATGGCTTCCTCTTGTAAGAATCATGTTACTTTGTCACTCTACTGCAACCAGTCACATTTGTTTAAGAGCTCAGGGGCCCACACTTTAAAAATTATTATGTAGGAGTTCCCATTGTGGTTCAGTGGAAATGAATCTGACCATTTCCATGGGATGCAGGAAATTCCATGGAATTTCAAGAGTATCCATGAGGATGCAGGTTCCATCCCTGGCCTTGCTCAGTGGGTTAAGGATCCAGTGTTACCATGAGCTGTGGTGTAGGACACAGATGCGGCTTGGTTCTCGTGTTGCTCTGGCTGTGGTATAGGCCAGTGGCTACAGCTCTGATTCAACCCCTAGCCTGGGAAGCTCCGCATATCTGGGATGAGGCCCCAAAAAGACAAAAAAAATTATTATGTAATATCTGACATGTAGAAATGTAGATAGACGGATGGAAAGAAAGTTAAGATAATCAAGAAGGAGCTATGCAATAGCACAGGGAACTATACTCAATATCTTGTAATAGCCTATAATGGAAAAAAATCTAAAAAAAGAATATATATTCTGATGTATCCTGCATATATTCTGAATATATATATATATATATATATATTCAGATACACAAGATTCTGTATATATCTGAATTACTTTATACCTGAAACTGACACAACATTGTAAATCAATTATTTTCCAGTAAAAAAAAATTTTTTTAAGTTATGAAGCCCCAAATAAAACACCCCAGTTTCTACCACCAGACTAAAGAGTAAATTATCAACACAACTGGAGATAACTTGATGCTCTTCCTGGATCCCACCCTCCCAACTGCCCTTTCCTAGATAACAACCCTTCTTTTAAACATAGTTTTACCACATATGGATGTATCCTAACAATATATTGCTTAAATCTGCTTGCATCTGCATTTTATAAACATGTTATTTCACTGTCTTTGGCAACTTGCTGCTTTAAATTGAATTTGTTTGTTTATTACTCAAATGAATTTATCACATCTGTAGTTGTGTAATGATCATAACAATCCAATTTCACAGGATTTCCATCCCACAGCCCAAGCACATCCCCCCACCCCCGAACTGTCTCCTCTGGAGACCATAAGTTTTTCAACGTCTGTGAGTCAGCATCTGTTCTGCAAAGAAGTTCAGTCTGTCCTTTTTTTCAGATTCCACATGTCAGTGAAAGCATTTGACGTTGGTGTCTCATTGTATGGCTGACTTCACTTAGCATGATAGTTTCTAGGTCCGTCCATGTTGCTAAAAATGCCGGTATTTCATTCCTTTTAATGGCTGAATAATATTCCAGAATATTAAATTTCTAAGATACACCCATGTTGCTGCACACAATTGTAGCTTCTTAATTTCCCACTGCTATATAACAGTGCTTTGTGTGACTACGCCATGGAGCATTTATCTATTCTTCAGTTCTGAGACATTTAGATTCCTTTTTATTTATTTATTTTATTTTTTGCTATTATGAGCAAGCAGTATTGAAATGAACATTCTCAAACATGTTTCTTAAAGAAAATACAAGTTTTCTAGTATATATCTCTATAAATGTGTATTTACCTGTTAAGTCAAACAGTATAAGCATATTTTGCTTTACAAGATAACACAAACTTTTTTCCAAAATGATGGTACCAGATCACACTCCCACTAGCAGTACATGAGAAGTCCTGTTCCCCCACGCACATCACTGCCAACACTTCATATTCTCAGACTTCTTAATTTTTGCAAATTTAGTGGGAGTAAAATAGTATGTCGTTGTGATCCTAATTTACATTTCCCTGATTGCTAATGAGGCTGAGCATGTTTTGATGTCTTTAGATTATTAGATTGTCTATTACCTGGCTCCTAATACTTTTAGGCAATTCATTTTGTAGCATATCAAACTATTCATCAGCCAAAATTCTGCCTGGGAGGATAGAGAAGAGGACCCATCAGAAAACACTGGCGGCTCTGAATCTCTGTGTAACGGACCTTGTTGTGGACGCTGCAATCCTTCAGCTCTGCCCCATTAAGCAGTAGTCTGTGGCTTGGGAATGTGAGCGCAGCTCAAAAGGTGGACGTGCCATTAACTGGCTCAGGAATGGAGACATGAAACAAGTCTGTCTAAAGAGATACAAAGAAAGGACTACTGGAGGCTTCTGGGAAAGTCCTTCCTTCCCCTTACAAGCAGCAATGGGAAGGCAGGATCTATCTGACACTAGATGTGAAAGAGGAGGCAAGCGGCCTCACTGCTTCCAGGAGCCATCCTGTGCCCACAAGGAGAACCAATCACAGAATAAGGTTGTTTACGTGGAAGCAGAGCAGACAGATGGAAACAGCCTGGGTCCTTGATCGCATTGATGAACTGTCAAATGAATCAACAGTGAGTCACTCTATCTCTGGGAGCCAACTGATGTAACCCGATAGGCTTCTCCATTGCTTAAGCCAATTCAAACCTGGCTTTCTGTTGCTTCAACCAAAAGCATCCTGATACAAGCTATGTGGTTTAAAAACAAACAACCAAAACCAAAACCAAAAACTTATGAGCCACGGATATCATTTCTGACACTTGTAGAGAGCTGGCAAACAGCAAAGGGCAGAAGGCATCCTGTAGATGCACCAATGTCCCTACTGCCACCAGGTCAGAGGACAGGTGATTGACGGGAGGCGAGATCAGGTGCAGGGATAATGTTCTGAAACCTGGGGTTGCAGAGCACAAGTGTTGCTACCAAGCCAGGCTTTGAAACCTCCTGAAAAGAATCCTTCAGAATAGTCGTTATTAGTTTAATTCCACTCCAGGTGCCTTCTCAAAGAGCTGACTAATGCCACCAAAGTCAGCTTGCTCTTATCTACTCTCTCTCAGCACTTGTGTGAAGCAGGCAGCTCCTCTCCAGCCATGGTTCTTGCTTCTACAGACTTGTCTTCTTAAAGTTTCATATAAGGATCTTCCCGGTCTTCCTTTCCAGAGTGTATACGTCCTAAAGGAAGGTACTATGCTGTCCTCTACTTTGCAGCCTCCTTTCCACCCAGTATGGACACTGGTCCCGCTGGTAACTCCTATGGGCCCTGAGGGAGCCATTTAGTCTGAGCCTTGAGTTCAAGAACAACATTGCAACAAGGGGTGGATTTACAACACCCCATTCTAAGTGGCTAATAAATGGTTGCCACTACTGCTAAGAACTGATGTTGAGTAAGTGGCTAATGTTCACGGTAGCCAGGTATGCTCAAAACTGAGTTGCAGCCTTAGAATCCCTTCCAGCCCAGAATAGAGTCCTAGGTCCTAAAGAGTCTGGAATTTTTTTTCATTTTTCCCTCTTTAGCAGAAGTAAGACATTATTGCTTTTTGTTTTTGTCTTTTTGTCTTTTAGGGCTGCACCAGCGGCACATGGAGGTTCCTAGGCTAGGGGTTGAATTGGGGCTGCAGCCGCCAGCCTACACCACAGCAACAGCAATGCCAGATCCAAGCCGTGTCTGTGACCTACAGCTCACAGCAACGCTGGATCCTTAACCCACTGAGGGAGGCCAGGGATCAAACCCACATCCTCATGGATGCTAGTCAGGTTCGCCAACCACTGAGCCATGACGAGAACTCCTTTTTTTTTTAGAAGTCAGACATTATTAAAGTTATATTCTTATCAATAAAGGAGAATCTGAGCAACATATATGTCAGCTGAATGATGATTTTGTCATCAAATCAGGTTCATCATGAAACCAGCCACTGATACTCTGCTGCAGGCAAAGCTACCAGCTCCACAAAGTAGTTAATGGCTAAATCCACAATCTGCGCATGAGGAAGTGAGTCACCAAGGGGCTGGTCCTGTCTGTGCATCCCCTAATAAAACAATATTGGCTTTGCTATGCGGGAGCAGTTTGAAGGTAAACGTACACTTTCTAACTTCACGTGTTCAAAGATACAAAACAGGAGCTGACATAGCTTTAGTATCAACATTTAAATATCGCATTTCATTCAGTGCAATGAAATGCGTCTAATCATAGCTATAAATGTAATCTTAAAGAACAAAAATCATTCGGAGGTCCCATTGTGGCCCAGCAAAAAGGAACCCGACTGGTATCCATGAGGATGCGGGTTCAACCCCTGGCCTCGATCAGTGGGTTAAGGATCCAGCATTGCAGCAAGATGTTGCGCAGTTCACATATGCAGCTTGGATCTGGTGTTGCTGTGGCTGTGGCACAGGCCAGCAGCTGTAGCTCTGATTCAACCCCCTAGCCTGGGAACTTCCATATGCCACAGGTGCAGGCTTAACAAGAAAAAAAAAGAACAAAAATCATTCAATGGAACAGCCAACTTAGAGTAGAACAGATTTCTGGGATGCTTATCTTATTCAGAAGAAGATCAAGAAATGGTTAACACCCCCAAAATCACATTATTTCAATTTTGCACATTTTTTTTTACAAAGCAATAGCATAGTTATCTCAGAAAAATTTGGAGACCATATAATGCATGTTGAATTATTTTTTTTCAAGGGAAAAATCTGATAATCAGCCTGGGAGGGAGGAAAGAATAACAAAAGGAAAGGAAACAGGAAATCCAAAATGAGTCCACCCATCACTGAGTTGAGATTTAAAATTTCAAGTGCCAGAAATGAGGAGAGAAAAACCTAAATTTTCATTATTTGCTTTCTTTTCACCATTAACTGTCCTGATTCTGTCTAGGATTCTTATCCAGCAGAAGAAATTGTAAATTAAACTCAATCTTTCCAATACACTAAATAATGCGCTTCTTAATGAGCCCACCAAAATGGGTCTCTTCTTCCTGGAAATTGCAATTTGCTTTATTTTTCTAAGGAACATCTGCTGTGGTTTTGAAAGGTTGCTAAAGAAAGGTTTTTTAAAAGGTGATACAAAGCAAGCAAAATCTTTATTCTTTACCGAAAACATACTGCATTTAAAATTTAAACTTGGGAGTTCCCGTCGTGGCGCAGTGGTTAACGAATCCGACTAGGAACCATGAGGTTGTGGGTTTGATCCCTGGCCTTGCTTGGTGGGTTGAGGATCCAGCATTGTTGTGAGCTGTGGAATGTAGGTCGCAGACTCGGCTCGGATCCCGCATTGCTCTGGCTGTGGTGTAGGCCGGCAGCTACAGCTCCAATTCGACCCCTAGCCTGGGAACCTCCATGTGCTGCGGGAGCGGCCCAAGAAATGGCAAAAAGACAAAATAAAATAAAATAAAATTTAAACTTGTATTTAAAATTTTGAAAGCCATTTAAGACTTTGATTATTCTCCACCTTCATGATGGGGCCACGGACTCAGCGACCATGGATCATGTTCACTCTGGGGCGGTGGGAGTGGCGGCAGGGGGGTTGGGGGGACAGGGTGTCACTGACTGTGGCCGTGGGCATCCCTGCCTGTTCCCCTGAGACCACCCCCCACAGCCATCTAGTCCTCCTTATTCCAAATCCTCCCTGCGGCCTCCGTCAGCCCTGGTCAGTCCACCCTCACCTCTCCTACAGGATCCTGCGAGAGCTTGTGCATTTCCCTGTTTCCTCTCCTGCTCCCCTACGCTCCACTCTCCATTCAGCTGCTGGAGTGGTTTTTTAAAATGACATTCCACTATATTTAGAAAAAATCTAATGTCCTCACCATGGTCTATAAGGCCCTCCCGGATCTGACCTTGGGCTATCTCGCTGGCCTCATCTTCTGTCACTTTCCCCTTCATTCAGCCCAATTACATTCACAATGACCCTCTTACCATTCCTCAAACAGGCCACCGTCAGCCCACTCAGGGCTCTTGCACTAGCCGCCCCCTCTCCCTAGAATGCCCTTCCCCCAGATAGTCCAAAATCTGGATCCCTCACTTCTTTCATGTTTCTGCTCAATGTTACCTCTTCAGAAATGCCTTCCCCAACTATTCTATCGAAAACAGCCCGATCTCCCTAAATCCTGGTCTCACCCTTTGTAATTTTCTCCTAAGAGTCATCACTATCAGGAGATGCTATGTTACACCTCTTTGTGGATTTGCTTACTGTCTAGGAGAACATAAGCCCATCAAAAGCAGAGACTTCGGCTTCATTGCTAGCACATCGTCCTAAAACAATGCCCAGTCCTCACTAAATATTTGTTGAATAAATGAATGAATTTATTGATCTCCTAAAAGCCATAGATCTAAGAGTTGCAATTTTCAAATAAATCTCTATTTCTTAAAGATTGTATTATACCATAATTATAAGCAGGTGGTTCCTTGTATGCTTATGATGATCCAAGTAGCAAAACCTAGTTCATCTCGTGGAGGCTCCCTCTCTTCCCGTGAGCCTCCCGTATAGATGCCCGGGAGGAATGTCAGTTACTGGCACCTCTGGTGACCTCAGCCCGGACTAATGGGTCCAGACCAAATGCTGCTCTTTGGCAAAGGCCACCCTACCAGTGCCCACACACCAAAAGTGTTCTCTGATCTCCGGGGGAAGTTTAGCTGCAAAGTTGTATGAGCTGCAGAAGGCAAATGGGATTAGACCAGTCAGGTTGTCAGCATTTTCTGTTTTGTTTTTTTTCTTCTTCAAGTTTTCAGAACTGAATACATCATCTAACCACAAACAAAAACAGTCTCAAATACAGTTCCACTTTACCAAAGCTATTTAGAAACCATACAAATTGAATTAACATTAAGCATATGGAGTCAAAATCTGCTTGGCTAGCTCTGTGTATCAGCCATTGAAGTCAATGCAAAGTAAACACAGATAAAAGCCATGGGCAGCTTTAACCTATTAATAAAGTTCCAAGTTTAAATGAACAGACGTTTGGCACTACGCTTTGCATATACTACCACTTTTATTTGAATTTTCTACTTTCTCTTTTAACTTTTATACTTGCAAAAGAAATAAACAAAGGAGGACAAGAGGGGGGATGAAAAAAATGCTAACATCTGTTTCAGTAAAATGGTTTTTCTCCCTGCTCAGTGGGACAGACATTTGCTAAGAGATTCCAGAGATAATGTACCTTAAAGACCTTCCATAAATAAAAAATAATCGTCTGTGCAATGATGATTTCTACCATGATACGTTTCTGCACAAAATCCCTCGAGTCACTCTGATCTGGACTTGACCTCAAATATTGGCTGAAGAGGCACAGTAACGCCCCTTCCCAGCCAAACTGATCAACTGATCAAAATACTCCCCTATTCACACTTTCTCACCTCTGCTCACGTCCCTTCATCCTGGACACCCTTCTCAGCCACAAGTGTCTCCTGTCAAAATTATACCCACTTCCAAGGCCGCCTCCATTCTGCCCCTTCAATTCTACGCCTCTCCCCTCTGCTGAACTCTGTACTAAGCCTACTTCTCCCATTCTAGTGCGTTTTACAGCTTTTAAAGCTTTTTCATATCGCTAATCCAGGAAACAAGACAGATATTATTATTCCAGGAGAGAGATGGGAAAAAAAAAAAAAAAGAGAGTTTTTCTGAGGTAAGACATCTACAGAAGGCCCTCTTGCTTTTTCTTTTTTATCTTTTTAGGGCCACACTGGCAGCATATGGAGGTTCCCAGGCTAGGAGTCAAATCGGAGCTACAGCTGCCGGCCTACACCACAGCCACAGCAAGGCCAGATCTGAGCTGTGTCTGCAACCTCCACCACAGCTCATGGCAATGCCGGATCCTTAACCCACTGAGCGAGGCCAGGAATCGAACCCACAACCTCATGGTTCCTAATCGGATTCGTTTCTGCTGTGCCACGACAGGAACTCCCCTCTTGCTTTCTGTTGCCCCGTCTTTTTTATTTGTTTGTTTTTGCTTTTTAGGGCTGCACTTGCGGCATATGGAAGTTCCCAGGTTAGGGGTCAAATTGGAGCCATAGCTGCCAGCCTACACCACAGCCACAGCAACACCAGATCCCCGACCCACTGAGAAAGGCCAGGGATTGAACCTGCATCCTCATGGATACTAGGCAGGTTCATGTCCACTGAGCCACAACAGGAACTTCCCAGTAATTACTTAGAAATGTTTGTTGACTGGGATGGCAGAAAGAACCCTGGAAAACTGGATTCTGGTTCTGACTCTCTGTCTTCAGCGTAGCTGGTGGCAAGTCACCGAGATGCAGCTTCCTCATCGGCTGAAGTGAGGGGGGAAGTTGAAAGCTGGCACTAACTCTGAGCCTGTAATTCATGACAACATACTCAGAGACAGTTTCCCCCCGCTGGTGGCTTCCGGCAGTACCATCATGAGATCTTCACACATCTCAAGTGGTCATATCCCCAAATTCAGGACTTTCTGTAAATGTGACGGAGTTCCGGGCTGCCGTGGGCCCCCCCAAACCGAATCCTCTAACTCCTTCCTCCTGGGCTCCATGTTGTGAATTACACCTGGAACCCGGACCACACCACACAGGAGGCAGTGTCATTAGACCCACCACCACCTGGCACAGACACAGTCCCTGAGGAATAATCACAGGATGGTAAAAGCTCGTCACTCAAATCCATGAAGGCCCAAATCCCACCATTTTCCAAATCCGTATTCAAGCTCTCTATAACCACTCAACTTCCAGAGACCCAAAACTCCATCGTTTCTGGTTCCTGAAGTTAGTCATGCTGGCAATGGAACCCACAAGTGTCCCTAAAATGAACATTCCTTCCCACTCTTCTCTTTACAGTCATCACATTCCTCAAAGCAAGGAGTAATTTTCAAAACTAGAGCGCCTTGAAGTTCAAAGTCACGGGGTCATTCTGTAGTTGGCTCTCAGTCTCCCTCCTTTTGCACTCCACTCTGAGCAGACGCTCGGCTTCTTTCCACGCCTCCTCCACTGGCCTCCCCCGCCCAGGCCCCGTCCTGGCCGTGGGCTTCCAGTGGCTCTTTTCCCCAGTCCGTCCTACCCACGGAGGAGGGAATAACCTCTAGATCGCTGCCTTGCTACCCCGTCCTCCCTGTACACCCATAAAATGTTTCATGCCCCTGTGTTCATGAGAAAGGCAGATAAGAAGAAGAGATACAGAGGAAGTGGTGAAGGAAACGATGAGTCTGGTATCTGCGACCTGTGTCAAAGGAAGCCTTCTGAGGGCTTATGCAAGTTTGCACGTGTATTAGTTTCCTGGGGCTGCCATAGTGCAGGCCAACAAACTAGGTGACTTAAAACACCAGAGATGTATTATCTGACAGTGCTGGAGGCTGGAAGTCTGAGACTAAAGTGTCAGCAGGGCCACGTTCTCTCTGAAGTTTCTTGGGAAGAGACCTTCCCTGCCTCTTCCAGTGTCTGGTGTTTGCCAGCATCCTCGGGGTCGCTTGGCTTGAAGATGCCTCACTCTTAGTCACATGGCCATCTGCTCCCTGTGTCTTAGTCTGCTGAAACTGCTATAAAAAAAATTCCACCAACTGGGTATCTTGTAAACAACAGAAATGTATTTCTCACACTTCCGAAGGCTGGGAAGTCCAAATCTAGGCACCAGCATGGCCACATTCCCGTGAGAGCCCCCTCCCCTGCTCAGAGCCGGTGCCTTCTCACTGCGTCCTCACGTGGTGGAAGGAATTAGGAACTCTGCAGCCTCCTTTATGAGGGCACGAATCCTGTTCTCAGGGCTCCTCCCTCATGACCCACACCCCTCTCAAAGGCCCCACCTGCCACCACCACCCCACTGGGCCAAAGAATTTAAGTATATGGATGGGGGGCGGGGGGGTCACATTCCGACGCTAGCACCCCGTATGCCTTCACATGGTCTTCCATCTGTGAATGTCTGCGTCTATGCCCAAATCTCCCCTTTTAAATAAGGACACTGGGTATCTTGCATTGAGGCCCAACCTAATGACCTCATTATAACTTGATGACCTCTGTAAAAAAACTCCATTTCCAAAGAAGATCATGTTCAGAGATGAGGACATTGACATACCTTTGGGGGTGGGGGGGGACATAATTCAACCCTGACAGCATTAGGGTGTGTGGACGACCAGCCCTTGATGTAACTCCTCCACCCACACACCCTACAAACCACACATGATCTGTCTGCACAGGCTCTAGGCAGCAACGGGTAAACCCACACGGCTGCTGTGCTTGGCTTGACTTCCTCTCAGAGCTACGCTAGGGAGATAGAGCTGGGATCTTAGAAGGTATGGGGTACTGGTCTATGATTCTTGGCTCCAAGGAAAAATACAACAGGAGCAGAAGTCAGCTTTACGAGAAGAACAGGCATTCTTGGGCATGAAAGGTATAGACTTGGTGCAACAGATGCAGAGACAGAGATGCACTTTATGAGCAGGACGACCACAGATGCTTTTGGATATGGCCCCATCTTTGGTCTGGTAGAAGCATCTGCTGGCACCTTCTCACTGCCGCAGTCCCCTCCTGACCACCCCAGCTCCGATCAGCAGGCATCACGGTGACCAATGCGGCTTCTTCCTTTCACAGGTGCTCTCTGTCATGAGTGGGAACGTTTAAAACACCCTGCACCCACACTTTGCCTGACTGGTGGGGAACCATCAAAAAGCCATTTCATTCTTTTATCTTTTACTGAGAAAGAGAAAGAAAGAAAAAAAAAAAAAAAGGCAAGATGAAAGCCCCAAGCTTGTTTTGTCTTCTCAAAGTACAGACTTCACTGGCAAAAAATATTATAGATGTTAAATAATCAGAATGTTAGTTACTTTATGTGCTGAGTTCATGCAAAGTTTGCTGATTAATGCTAATAAATGCAACTTGGTCTTAAAACAATCTCATATTAAGACATTCAGTAAACATTTATTCCACACCCACCTGCCATACTCAAATAAAAATGAAGCCACATAAACACTGGTGGATTCGCTATAGAAAGTTTATAACAATAATGCAAACTTAGAGCTCACTCTGTGAAAAACATTTTTAGAGGTTCTCTGATCCCTCTTTTAAAAAAAAAAAAACAGTGGAAAGATACAGTTAACGCTTGTCTCAGGACATTCCAGAGTTCCACACACAGCAGCGATACATAAAATGTTGACTCGCTGCAAGCATGTCTACAAAAAATGGCCATTGAAAACTTGAGCATCTTAAATTTAATTCAAGATGCATTTTGAAATTTAGAATAAGAAAACATAAAAGCTCATCATCACTAGACACATTTTTGAGTATACAGTTCATAATGAATAGCATGAATTCAGGCTTCTCCTTTGTCAGTGTTTTATACTGAACTCTCCTTTTTTCCCCCAGTGAAAACATCACGTTAAAATTACAGAATACTGCCTTTCAGAAAAGCTTATCTAATTTAACAATCCGTAAGCCCATCCAGCACCTAACATGCTATGGACTGCATGTCTGCCCTCAAAGTTCACGGGTTGAAACCTAACCCCTGGTGTGATGGTATTTGGAGGTAGTTCTTTGGGAGGTGCTTAGGCCATAAGGATGCAGCTCTTGTGAATGGGATTCGCGCCCTTATGAAAAAAGATCCCAGAGAGTTCTCTGCTCACTAAGCTTTCTTCATGTGAGGACAGAGCAAAAAGAACCAGGACGTGAACACTGGCTCAACACCAAAACTGCCAGAGCCTTGATCTTGTACTTCACTGCCTCCAGAACTGGAGAAATAGATTACTGTTGTTTGTAAGACCCTGGGCTACGGTACTTTTGTTATGGCAGCCCGAGCAGACTGAGACACGACGCAAGCAATAGGGTGGACAGCACCCTGGGAGGAGCTCCCATCCAGCCTGTGGCCCCCTGAACCTCCATGCTGCCTGCACCACCCACCACAGATACACCAGGCATCAAATGAGAGGACAGCCCTTTGCAGCACTGAGCTGAGCGCCACTGTGGGCAGGCTGGGAAGCAGGGGCTGGCAGCCTGAGATGGCGCAGCGGTGGTCCCTGTCCTCGGTGGCCCGCAGGTTAGTGAACACATTGCTGATGTCGGCAGCCTCAGGTCTGCACCCGTCACCAGGCCTGTGCCTTGCAGCAGCCCCGCCCTGCCCCCCGGCCCTCCTCGGAGCCTTGCTGTTCACCGCCCTGCCTTATTTGCTCCCTGTCAGCATTTCCCCACCATTATCTCATCTCTTAGTAACCACTCTCCTGGTAAACTAACCGGCCCCTTACAGCCGGTTCAGCTGAGTCCCATGGACCCCTCTCCCTCTTCCCCCAGGGCTGGTCTGGCCAAGGCCAGGTTCAGGCTTCAGAACCATACTTCTCTCTCTAAAGTGCATGTTAGTTACTATTCCCGTTATTCCAAAACCTCCACCAGCTCCCGCTGCCAGCTAAGAACAGACTCTGGCTTTCCTTAGACGCCTGCTTTCCAGGATAACCCCCGTAGTTAAGCTACAATCTTAACCCAGATTTCTCAGCATTTCCCCCAAATGTCCTCCTTCTCCACCCTTATTGATGCCCTTCGTTTCGGCCTCCTCCTGATAAAATCCTGCCTCCCCACCCCAAAGGCACCTCTACTCTGTCTCCTTCTCAGAGCACCTCAGGGGTCACACATGACAAACGTTATATGAAATAGGAGAAACCTTCGGTTCCAATGTTAGACTGCTTTAAAACAAATCTCATAGTTACCTTGGATAACAAAATTAGAGCTTATTTAAATGATCCAAAATATAGACATTTGCATCTCTCTGGTGCTTGGCAAGAAGTCTACATATGGAAGCTTTGGACAAGGCAGCAGGGTGTTTGCAGAAACTCTCAATCTCCTTGGGGTACAATTTTCCTAGATCCATTTTAAAAGGAAAGAAAAACAAACCCACAGAGGCACTCTAGGAGGCCTGAGCTCTGTTTAATAGGCTAAGACAGCTGTAGAGAAAAGCTGAGATACCAATTCCAAGTTGTGTTATTTCTAGGGAAACATGAAATAAGAAAATACAGTCTTTTTGTGGCCAGGAAGACAAGAAGAATCTTTCAAGTTGTCAATGAGCATATTATCACTTGCCTATTGGTTTGACTGTTCCTGGAATTATTTAAATACAGGATATATATTCGGGATACAAACCTCACTGGAGATGATGCATTCAGGAAATGAAATAGACTTGAGATCTTACAGCCTACAAAATGCATTTGAATATTTTCTCTCTTCAAATTTATTGGATTTTAAAAAGTTATTTCCTTTTGAACTTCCTGAATGAAAACAAAGCAAACTGCATGGCGACGAGAGATTTGTGCAGGAATAGGGGCTCTCAGAGGGGCCACAGTCTGCAGGGAAAGTAAGTCATGTTCCTCCCTGAACATGTGCCTGCAGCTCGGGCCTCTCGTGTGGATCTGGAAAGAACTTCAGGAGCCCTGGATTCCAGTCCACAGGCTGTTTCCTGGCTGCGCTCTCTAAACCTCAGCTCATCCTGCAAATGGAAATAATAACAAATGCCCGCCTGCCCCTGGGACGTCACCGCCCTGGACAGGGGGATGTCTACAGAGAAGGCCTGGGGAGCCCCCGAGGAGATAGGGGCATAGAAGGGGCCAGGGGGTGCAGGGCCAGGGAAGGGCTGGCCTCCAGGGACCTTGAGGGCCCATCTTCTGTGTCATTTCTAATAGGACCTGTCAGCAGGCAGGGCCCAGCACGCCACAAAGTGCAAGACAGCCACCTCCCTCAGACTCTGGCCTTTCAAAAGTTTACGGACTTTAAGAGACCTGAGGAATGATCAGGCCCAGCCCAGCTGTTTTAGAGCTGAAGCAACGGAGGTTCCTGCAGCAGCCTGGCAGGGTGCTGCCTCGGGCCTTTACAAACAAGCCTGCACAGAACCAAGTGAAGACACAGCCCCTGACTCCCTACTCTTTCCAGGCATTAAAGCTTTGATGCCTAAGTATGTTGCTGCCATGGGCTCCTAATGAGAACTGGGGACAGGACAACTTCCCAAGGCTCGCCAGCTGGAGGCCGGGGCTGCACACTGCCCAGACCAGATGGCTGGATGTGGAGCTGCGGACATGGAGTGGCCATCTCCCGGGAGAGGCTTCTGTACCCCAAACCCCTGGGACCCCCAGGACAGCATCACTAAACATGAAAGGAAAGCTCCACAGCAGAACTCCACAAATTCCCAAAGCCACGCCAACTCCAAACTCCTCCTGGCCCCAGGGTCACGCCCACAGCTCAGGTTTTCTGTGCTCTCTCCCAGCGGTGGGTCCGTGGTAGAAGGGCTTTCCTACGGCTGGCTACTGTCCCCAGAAAGTATGCCGGGCTGGCATGCTTCAGGGCGTCTTGCACCCACCGGCCGCAGAAGAGGACAGTACCACTGAGGCGCCCAGAGCAAAGCCCTCTCTTCCACGTGTCCTGATGGCCACAGCAGAGTCCCACTCGGGGCCACAGCCTGACTTCCATTCTCCCTAGACCCAGCTGTCCCCTGGTCCTCACCACCAAGCCCGGCACCCACCTCTCCATGTATCTCCCACAGCGTGACCCCCGACCCTGAGCCTCCTGCCCGCCTGCCACCTTCTGTGGGACCCTCTGTGGACAGCGGTGTCTGTTTCCCCCAGGGGCCCGTTGGGCCTGCCTCGGAGGAGGAGAAAGAGGAGGCCTCAGGAAGGCCGCCCTCTGTCCCCTTCACGGTGGCTGCTCACGGAGAGGGGAGCAAAGGGAAGAGCAGTTTCCATGAGCATGTGCCCCAAACCCAAACACAGCTGGACGGCCTAATTTAGGCCACATCGCTGATGGGACGCAGAAGGCACTCGGCAGATTTCCTACGAGAAGGGAGCAAACACAGGGGACATGGGAAAACAAACACTCCCACCAGGAGGTTTTCCGTGTTCCAGAAAGTAACACGCGGGGGTGGGGAGAGAAGGAGGGGGTCCGGAGGGAGAGAAGAGGGGAGAATCGGGGAGAGGCAGAGAGCCGGCATGCACGTTCGTGAGAGCACGGGCGAGGATGGGCAGGGACACCTGCCTTTAGAAATGCCAAGGCTGCTACAGCCGCTCAAGCCCTCCCGGGGCAGAGAGGGACGTCCGCTCCCGGAGACATGGACACACTTCTTAACCTCCATGAGCCTCATCCATCTCTTCTCTCATTCAGCCACTTGTTGTGAACCCACTGTGTGCCAGACACTGCCAGGCTCTAGAGATATAAAGCCAGATGCTAAAGGAGGGAGAGGAGGGGGAGGGTGGAGGAGGATGGGAGGGGGACTTGGGGGGGGAGGGAGGGGAAGGGCGAGAAGGAGGGACTTCCTCAAGCAGTCACACTGATTAACAGATAAGCAAACATGACACAAGTGCCTGAGCAAAGGGATGCTTCTTCCTGCGTGAAACAAGGGAGGGATCCAGACCTGCTGCGGTGGCGGGGGAAAGGGGGGGCGCGGGGGATGCGAGCCTCTTCCCTAAGAAGGTAACTTCCACAGGTGAAAGATCTCAAGGAAAGGCGCAGAGTAAAATACCTGATCAGATCATCAGCCTCTGCAGTTCCTCTCGTCCTTGACTCCACTCTGTTCACGCCCACGACCAATCCCTCCACAAAGCCCATGGCTCCACCTCAAACCACGTCTCACGTGGGACCACCTCCCACCTCCCCTGGCATGGCCTGGTCCAAGCTCTGAGCTCCACTATCCTTGCATGGACTATTGCAATAGCATCTCAAGAGTCTCCCTGCTTCTGCCCTTTTAAGTGTCAGAGGAAACTTGAAACCCTGCAAAGTAACTCCTCTGCTTACAACCTTCCAGTGGCTAGCCATCCCGGTCAGAACAAATCCCAGCTTGGGGAGTGCCCGTTGTGGTGCAGTGGAAATGAATCCAACTAGGAACCAGGAGGTTGCAGGTTTGATCCCTGGCCTCACTCAGTGGGTTAAGGATCTGGCGTGGCTGTCACTGCGGTGTAGGCCAGCAGCTGTAGCTCCAATTAGACCCCTAGCCTGGGAACATCCATTATGCCATAGGTGCAGCCCAATAAAG
Source organism: Sus scrofa (assembly GCF_054392235.1). Lineage (NCBI taxonomy): Eukaryota > Metazoa > Chordata > Mammalia > Artiodactyla > Suidae > Sus > Sus scrofa. The sequence goes on from NC_139383.1 coordinate 9,542,289, forward strand.
CAAAAAAATAAAATAAAAAAATAAAATAAAATCCCCACCTGTAACTCTGACCCACAGGACAGGATCCTGCTATAATATCCTTATGTCCTTTCCCTGCACCCTTCCCCACCTTTGCCTTCAGCCATGCAGCAGCCCAGCGCATTCCCTCTCTCCACTGTCCAGACTTGTGGCCTCCCCCAGGCCGTTTCACTGCCCCCTCCCGACCCCCTACTCCAAAGCCCCTCACCTGCTCTACTTTCTTTGGCTCTCGGCACTTGCCTGTCCTGTCCAGAACGTATCTCTCTACTGTCCTGGACTGTAAGGGGCATGAGAGGGGAGCCTTTGCTGGGGTCCCTGTGATACCACGAGCAGCCAGAGCAGGGCCTGTCACACCACGGACATGCAGCAAAGGAATCACGTGGGAAAAGAAGAGGGCTTCCTTCCCTGTGTTGGCACCCCGTGCACACAAGGGCCGAATCTGCCCCAAGGCTCACTCTCACAGTTCCAGAACTGGCCGCGCCTCCCTGGGGGAAGAGAGAGTTGAGGGGAAGGGCAGGGACCAGGTGGCACAGGCAGCCAAGTCCCCAGGTGGGCAGGAGACTGCGGTCTCTGGAATGAAAGAAGGACGGGGTGGCTGGATGAGGCAGAGAAGGTGGTCCAGACAGGACCCAGTACATCTCACGGAGGAGCCACCGCTAGTTCTGAGCAGGGACAGGTCAGATGGGGCTTGAATGTGAAAGGACCCACGGGGCTCCAGAGGGGATGTGGGGAGGCCATATCCAGGAAGGGGGCTGCAGGTTTTTGACTCAGGTGCTGGAAGGGGGGCTGCTGTATGGAGTAGACGAGGTGACACTTAGCCTAGGGCTCGGTCAGGGCCAGGCCAGTGGTGGATATTATGGGTGAGAGGAAGCTGTTTCTGGCCGGGAGGCACACCCCAGCTTCTGCGAGCCAACCCCCGTGACAGACACTGGGGAGCCCTGGCAGTTGCTGAGGCGGGTGAGCTCTGAGCGCTTCGGCAAGTGGCAAATCAGCACAAGAGATAATTTGATAATCAAAATAATGAATCCTCGGGTTACAATTGAGTTGCATGCCACTTACCGACGCTGTCCTTACAATCCCTCTCAGCCTAGCCCACGTCCGTTCCAATTCCCTTTTATTTGCCAGTTTATGGGCCAAAGCTGTTAGTGGGGTGACAGCCAAGGCCACCTGTCAATAAAGCACCCGCCCGTTATTAGACTTGAGCCAGATGGAGGGGCCCGAGGCCTGGGGACTCCCCTCCAGAATGGCTGGTTTGTGCCTTCAATTTCTGAGTTGAGCAAATTACATTTTAATATAGAAATTCACATTCAGCTCATTCACAGAAGTTAATTTTAAAACGTAAAGGAGGAAATCTGTATGATCTCATTATAAATGTAATCATCAAGTCCCCAGGATTTTCCATTTACAAAGCCTTACCATCCTCTCCTCTCTTTCGGTTTCCAGGGACACTGACCCAGTCCAATCAATCACCCCATAAATATTTATTGAGTACCCACTACAGGCAAAGCCGTGCGCCAGGTGCTGGGGGGGAGCAGAGAAAGAATGTGGTACCTGCACTTGACTCCTAAAAGAATACACAGAAAAAGCTCCAAATGTGGGCCCGATCTTCACCAAGGATGCAGGCTCGGTCCCCAGCCTGGCACAGTGGGTTAAAGGATCTGGCATTGCTGCAGCTGTGGTGTAGGTCATAACCATAGCTTGGATCTAACCCCTGGTTTGGGAATGCCACATGCTGTGGTGTGGCCAAGAAAAAAGGCAGAAAGAAAAAGAAATCTCACCAAGAAGAGAAAGTGAGGGAAACTGTGCATGGCCCTAACAGACCCCCCTTTCATCTGCGCGACCCCGCCCCCTGCCCTGCCGCAGGTGGGCACACACCCCTTGAGTGTGGCAGGACCACGGGGTGACAGGTGCGGGTACTGCCTGCTGAGGCAATAAGAAGAGGATGTGCAGAGCGAGAGTCGGCACCCTCGCCGAGACCATGACGGAGCTGCTGCAGCTAAGACCCTCGGGACACAGCTTCTGGGGGCGCCCTTCCTCCCCACCCCCAACTTCCCCCAACCCTCACCACTCGTGGGCCTGCTGACCTCACACGTCCCTGACTTCTGCTCCATCCCAGCCATTTGTCACAATGAGCAAGGCAGGTGCAGCGAGAAAGCAGTCAAAGAACAGGGCAGGTTCTAAGGAAGTGGGTGTGGGGAAATTCGGGGGAGAGAGGGAGGGCGGGCCCCGAAGGCATGCCAGCAGCAAGGACAAGGTTCAGGGCCAAAGACGGCGCTCCTGCCTGGCACTAGCACACACATCTTAAACCTCATGTAGTAAAATTTACCAAACTTTCCTGGCTTCCGTGTAATGCTTGCAAGGGCCTTCTTCACCCAATGATATATAAATATAGTCACTGCTATTTTTCTCCTGTTTTTATTTATTTAAATTAAATTTTAATCTATCTGGATTTGATATAAAATCTATCATAAACCTATCTGAGCTTATAGTAAATTAAATTCTTCTACATTCTTAGGTCTTATTCTGTATTACTAACTTTTCCGCCTCTCCGGGAGGCAGAACAACATAGCTTTTTTTTTTTTTTTTTTTTTTTTTTTTGTCTTTTTGTCTTTTTTAGGGCCGTACCCGCGGCATATGTAGGTTCCCAGGCTAGGGGTCTAATCGGAGCTGTAGCCAGCAGCCTACGCCACAGCCACAGCAACTCGGGATCTGATCCGCATGTGTAACCTACAGCACAGCTCATGGCAACGCCGGATCCTTAACCCACTGAGCAAGGCCAGGGATCGAACCCGAAACCTCATGGTTCCAATCGGATTCATTAACCATTGCGCCTCGAGGGGAACTTCCACATAGCTTTAATTATTATTAAATTAATACTTAATCATTTTAAAACAAAAATGCCCCATCCTCCCACCCCTCATTACTTACTTTTCAGTTATTCCAAATATGCTCAAAGTTTGTTTTTCTTTCAGATGAACTCAATAATTATTTTATACCCCCCCAAAAAATCTGCTGTAACTTAACTGGAATTCTGTTTAATTTATAGATTAATTTGGGGGAGAACTGACATCTTTGCTATATCGAGTCTCTATTTAGATACTTAATATAATTTTCCATTTATTCACATCTATCCCTCAGTAGGTTTTATATTCCCCCCACCAGGAGTACTGAATATTTCTTCCCAGTTTTTCCTAGATATAAATTACTTAGGCATTGGGTTAAGTTTCTGAATGATTTTTATTGTATTTTTCTTTGGTCATCTACTAAGGAAGGAGTTTATTTTTTTTTAAAGTCCATGATCAGCCATCTGAGATATTTCTTCCATCATCTCTAACAGCTTTGGTCCTCTTGAGTTTTCATTCTCTTCCTGGAAAAAGACCATCGCACCTCTGGCAAATAACGATACTTCGGTCTCTGTCTTTCCACAACGGACTACCCTTTACAGTGTCACCTACTGCAACTGGCAGTCTCCTTCAGGAGAACTTTAAGGGGCGACCTGAGGGAACTTCCTCGTCTTGCCCCTACCTTTCCTGAGAATGTCAGGACATTCATGAGACTCGGTGGTCCTCCAGCCTGCATTTTCAGCCCTTTATCTATATGGACCCTTTAACTGGTCACATAGTCACTGCTTTATTGCACTGCTTTAGAAACTGGAAGTTTTCAAAGTACTCACTAGCCCAACTCCACACTCAGTCTCCTCGAACCAGCTCTTAGGGAGCCCCTGCCTCATGCGAGGGGCCCCGTCCACATGTCCCCCCCACTTCCTGCTGGTCCCACCAGGGCCCCGCTCATCAGAACGAGTGACATCACCAGGGAGGAAGCGAGAGCCCTGCAGGTCACTACTTGCATGACCGTGGATGATTTATTTCTCTGAGCCTTGTTTTTCTTTTGTGTAAAAAGGGACTCATCTCACAGTCTCCCCCTAAGACTGCAGTGAGGCAGCGGTTGTCAGCTCCCACCAAGTGCCCAGTATTTGGAGGGAGTCACTACATCGCTCTCCGCACTGCTTCCCTCCCCTCTGCTCGTCCCCTCCTCTGTGGCTTAATTCGTGCACCCCTCACCCAAGCGTCTGAACTTGCTTGTCCTCCATGCGCAGCAAGAGCCAAGGTTTCCCTCAAAGTCCGACTCGTGACTCAGCTGCTCGCAGAGAGGCCTCCTGTCGCAAGGAACGTGCCCACCCTCTCCCAAGTGTGTCTGTCCCCCCGACATCTCACGTCCAATCTGTCCCACTTTAGTACTTGATTATGGGTTGTCTTTAGAATTTTCCAGATAATTACAAGTGGTAATTACTTGCTGGTTTTCATGTAGCTACACCTTGCCTTTCTAATTAGATTAAAAGCTTTTTAAGGCCAAGGATCGCAGCTGCTGCTTCTTGATCACCCACAGGCCCTGGTGCCGTGCATCCAGACGTGGAATTGCTTGCTTAATTACTTTTACATTTATTAAGTGGATAAAATGACCCGTCATTTTCCTCATTCAAATTCAAGCATTTAAAACAGAACCGGAAAACTGAATACACAACGACCCTACCTGCGTAGAGGCACCGAAAGCGATTCCTGACGCTCAGACACGGTCTCCCCGCACCCCCAGCTGGCCCCAGGAAGACGCTCCTGCTCCTGCACCAACTTCCGCATCCCAGTAAATGGCATAACCGTCCACTCTGTTTCTCCATCTGGAACAGGGGTCACCCTCTATCTCTGCCTTTCTTTCACCCCCGCCCCATCCATCCCACTGACATCAGCAGACAGATCCCACCTCTGCTTCTCTTCATTCTCCTCCTCCGCCAGCACCTGCGCAGGTCAGCATCCCCCGCTCCCTTGACGGCTGCAGCAGCCTCGTAACGCCCCCATCCGCCACTCTTCCCATCCAACCCCGTCCTCACCGGACAGCCAGAGGGAGCTTTCAAAACCATAAAAATCCTTCAGCGGCGTCCCCTCCTGCTGGGAGGAACACCCACATCCCTCAACTCTGCCTCCAAGCCCGGCCCCTGTGCTCCCACCTCGGCCACCCCAGCCACCACCCTGCAGCCTGCCCCTCTTTCAGGCTTTTCCTATCAATTATCTGAGGTGGGCCCCATCCACATTTGTCTCTGTCGTGGGAGGGTCCTTCTGGCACTCCCCCATCCTGTCTTACTTGCTCTCGAGCTGCGTTTCTCACCAGACCGTAAGCCCCATGAGGGAGTGGGTCACGGGAGTCTTGTTCCTATCAAACACCCGGGAGGCAGGCAGGAAATCTCTGTTGAGTGTATGAAGATGTCCAAGCTGGGCGGATAGCTGGACTTGATAGGGATGGAGTAGGCACAGGTGGTTGTAGAAGTCTCAATAGGGGATCAAAGACAAAGAGGGAAGCCTGGGAGATGTTGGGAGACCACTGTCAAGTTTAGGAAAACCGTCAGAACAAGGCAGCCTTGCTTAACCAGCAGAGGTGCGAGAATTGCCTCAAGTCATTGGGTGGGGGATGGGATAAGGCCTGCATTCAGATTCAGACCGAGGGCAAGAGCGCGAAGACCACCCCTCAGCTGATTTGAATACACACCTTACCAGCTACTAAGGAGAAGCTACTACTCCTGGAAAGGAAGAGGTGGGCCTTTCCAAGCTCCACACCCCTTGGATGATAAAACCGTGGCCCACCAGATCATCCTGGGGCAGAGCTTCCATGCCTGTCTGCTTGCATCTCTCACAAGCCTCCTATCCTAATAAATCTGTTCCTTGCCTACCACTGTGTCTCTCGCTGAATTCCCTCTGTGTGGAGGCATAAAGAACTTGAGGCTTGCTGAGTCCAGACACGGGGTAAATCAAATTTAAAACGTGGGTTCAAGTCCCAATCTGGGTTTTGGCTGGGTTCAGGCCGTTAGTGCTGTCAGTTTCAGATACCTCGGGCCGGGACCCACTTTCTTCACAGGCGTGGCTGCCAGCACACGGAATGAACGCTGTGGAATGAAAGAGCACGAAGACATCCAAGCTTGGTGACTGACCAGTCCCGGAGGTTTGAGAAAGCCAGTTGGCCTCTTTGAGCCAGAGATTCAACTCAGCGCATGGAAGCAGAGATACCGGCTCTGTCCACCTTGCAAGGATGTTGTGAGGACAAAGTAGAACTGCCTGTGACAGTGCTTTGAAATACACATGGTCTTAAAAAAGGCAAGGTGCCCTGTCCCGATCCTGAGCATTTTAGGACTTGTCACAGTGTGCCCGGCTGGGTCTGGCACAGTCAGGCGGTGCTCTAGGGTCTAGTCTTACCAAATCCAGCCCCTCCCCCAAGAATAATCATTACCCCACTTTAAAATCCAGATGCCACCAAACTTGGTTTACCTCGGCAAGATTTACAAACTACCTTGAACACACCTTTAAAATCTAAAACGGGAGTTCCCGTCGTGGCGCAGTGGTTAACGAATCTGACTAGGAACCATGAGGTTGCAGGTTCGGTCCCTGCCCTTGCTCAGTGGGTTAAGGATCCGGCATTGCCGTGAGCTGTGGTGTAGGTTGCAGATGCGGCTCGGATCCCTCGTTGCTGTGGCTCTGGTGTAGGCCAATGGCTACAGCTCCGATTAGACCCCTAGCCTGGGAACCTCCATATGCCGTGGGAGCGGCCCAAAGAAATAGCAAAAAAAATAAAATAAAATAAAATAATAAAAATAAAAAAAATAAAATCTAAAACGTCTAAGAAATGAGAATAATGTTACAATATTTTTAAACCATTCACTAAAATCAATGGGGGGAAAAAAGGGTGTTTAAAGACACCTATCCATTTTTTTTCTTGTGAATTTCAAATAACTAACATTTCTTGACAGGGCCCTTCTTTGCTGCCGCTTTTCCGCTATTATAACTTTGATGAAGAAAGCAGCCACGCGGGAGTACGTTTCCTCTCTCAGGTTCACAGGACAATCTCGGTCTCCACCAATGTTTTCACTTTCTAAAAATTTCAACTCCAAACCTTATTCCTTGAGAAAGGCAAGAATAAAGCCAAAATGAGCAATTGGAGATTCCCTCTAGCTTTTCAGAATTAGTTGTGAACTGTGCTTATAGCCTCGGTCTGTGAAAGCCTCTCTACAGTTCAGGAAAGGGTTCTGCTGACAGCCCCCAGCACCCGCCATGGCCTTGTACCAAACACCAGCGAGCAACTCTAGTAAACAAACACAGCATAGTGTCGGGTGAGCCTGCAAACCCATTAAAACGAGTAACAGCTCTTTCTCCTGCTCACAAAACACAATACTCAATTAATTTATGGAAATTAAATAGGTGGCATGACCGCTGCTGGCACCCCAGCCACACAAAGGCGACTGCATAGCGAGGCTCAGGATGCAAACTCCTGGGAGGGGCGGGCTGCTCAGGCCTGGCGGATATGCCCACCGGGCAAATGCCTGTGCTATTTTTAAAGCACAACCTGCATAATGAAAGAAACTTGGTGACGTTGTCCCAGGTCCGGTCTGCCTTGTAGACAGCCATGGTCCACCCCCCAGAAGACAGAGCACTAAGGCAGGGTAGAGACTACTGAAAAGACAAGGCACGACCCCAGGCCCTTCCACAGAAGGAGGGCCATGGAAGCCAGGCTACACGCTGTGATAAAAGGAGTGATTCATTGGGACTTGAAAACTAAACTCGAGTTCCCGCTGTGGCTTGGCAGGTTAAGAACCCGACTAGGATCCATAAGGTTGTGGGTTTGATCCCTGGCCTCACTCAGTGGGTTAAGGATCTGGTGTCACCATTAGCTGTGGGGTAGGTCACAGACGCACCTTGGATCTGGCATTGCTGTGGCTGTGGTGTAGGCCGGCAGCTGCAGCTCCAATTGGACCCCTAGCCTGGGAACGTTCCTATGCCACGGGTGTGGCCTTAAAAAGTGGAAAAAGAAAGTTTTAAACTCTTCAATACCCCGAAAAAGGGTGCACTCTTCAGAAAACTTGAGTTTCGATTAAACTTTCTAGCTTTCTCTGCAAGATGACAGTACCTATTAAATAAACACATGAGGGCCACACCCTCTCCTAGGACCTACTCCAGGTAGGTTTCGGGGGCCACAAGGGAAGCCGGATTTCAGATGCACAGACTCCCAGAGAGTATGTTCTGAAATCCCTAAGCTCCAGTCAAGGAGCTGCCTGGGCTCCAGGGTGGGAGCGTCCGGGTCTGGGCTCGATGATAGCGGGGGAGAGAAAAGCAGCAAACCCTTCCTCCAAAGCAAACCCTCTTTCATGCCCTCTCCCCAGAAGTTACGAGGCAAGTCAGCTGCCAAAGGCCAGGTGAGGCCGACCGGAAAGGGAGAACTGGGTGCAAGGATGCCCAGGAAGAGGAGGGGTGCGTGGCATGGGGCGCATGGTGGGGGCTGCAGGCCGGGCCCCTGGGAAGGGGGGGTGGGCCTCAGACCCCACTGGGCAGAGGCCACTCCTGAGAGGCAGGCCAGCAGGAAGCAGAGGGGATAGTCCTCCAGCCCAGCTGTCCTCCAGCTGGATGGGCAGAGGAAGTGCCTAAGGGAGCCTCTGAGGCCTGGAATGTGGGAGAGAAAGTAGGCCTGGGGCATCAACCTAGGGTGGGAGAGGGCCCAGAGGGACAGAAAACCCTTGGCCGGCAGAGGTGAGGCTGCTGACCTGGGTTCAGCTCCAGCCTGGCTCCCAGCCTTTAATAACAGCGAATAATAATAAACAACAATAATCATGTTGCTAGAAGTTCTAACTCCCAAGCATGCACCAGCCCCCGTGCTTCTAGAAGGCAGTAGGCATAAAGGTTCAAAGCTCTGATGGGGGTCTGATCCCAGCTCCACCACTTACAAACTCTGTGGCCTTAGGCAAGTCAGCCCCTGTGCACCAGGACGGGTTGTCAGTTTCTGCCTCTTAGGGTCGCTGTGACAACTAGTCAGCATAACGCTCAGACAAGGCAGGCAGAAAAGGCTCGGTAGCTACAAGTAGATAGTACTTTTTTCTCTCCTTTAGATTTTCTTTAATCCTCATGGGTTTCCAAAGAAACTGAGGTCAGAGGTCACAAGGAAGGCCAATGGTGGACGGGAGGAGGAGACCAGGTCTGTGGGGCTCCAAGGCCACTCCGCCCTCTCCAGGACTACGCTGGAACGGAGCCCTCCCCAGCAGAACGACCAGGGGACCCAGATCACTTGCCATTTTCCCATCAAGGCTTCTACCTAATTGTATCACCACCTGAGACCCACCCCATCACCTCCAGGGTGAAACCCACATTCCCAGCAAAGCAGCCAGAGCCAGGGGGCAAAGTGGTGTCTCTGCACCCCTTCCAGAGAGACAGAGACAGGGTGGGGGGTGGGGGGGCCGCAGGGGGACAGAGAGAAGTCTGCACCGAGGAAAGGACTTGAGGTTTAGCCTCACAAAGACCCAAGTTCAAATTCTGCTCTTTGGTTTTTTTTGTTGGTTTTTTTTCGTTGTTGTTGCTGTTTTGCTTTTTAGGGCCACACCTGTGGCATATGGAAGTTCCCAGGCTGGGGGCCAAATCAGAGCTGCAGCTGCCAGCCTGTACCACAGCCACAGCAACACAGGATTCAAACCACATTTGTGACTTACACCATAGCTCAAGGCAACGCTGGATCTTTAACCCACTGAATGAGGCCTGGGATCAAACCCTCATGCTTATGGATCCTAGTGGGGTTCGTTATTGCTGAGCCACAAAGGGAACTCTCAAATTCTGCTCTATGAATGCTACTTATGTGTCCTTCTGAAAGTTACTTTATCTTTCTATGTCTCTGTATCTAAACTTGCAAAATGATGCTCACACAAATTATTTAACTCAGCCGAGGCACGTGGTAAAGAACAGCCACAGGTATCCTGACGTCCCAGCTCTACACCTGCCATCCTCCCAAGGTCACCTCGTCCTGGAGTGTGGGACAGCAACACCCACCCCCGTGCACAATGATTCTGCTTATTTTCTCCCCTTTATTCTGTCCCCTGCGCCTCCCCCATCCTGTCCAGCCCTGCCCTACTTCTCTACCTGATTCTACAGAATTTCTTTTTCAAGATCCGCTCCCCCCCGCCAGCATGACCTCCTCTGGGAAGAGTTTCCCTTCATTCCCCATCCCCAGGGCACCCGCTGCGGGCCACTAACAGGAAGGCACACACAGTCACCACTGTACCACCCACGCCGCACAGAAGGCCACTGTCTGGACTGACCACACTCCCCAGTTCACAGGCTGGTTTTGCTCCTGTTTCCTCATCCGGGCTGTGTTCCTTGAGGGCACAGGTGGCACCTCCTGTATCTGGACCCCAGTGCCTGGCACTCTGTAAGCACTCTCTCAGTGCTTGTTGAAGTGAGAATGCAAATGGTTTAAGTGCTCCCTGGGAGAACTAAACACACAAAGACGAGCAAGAATGAGAACTGTACAACTTCAGAGCTGGAAGGAAAATGCGCACTCACGTTGTCTGCTGCCTTCATCCCACGTGAAGACTATTAGCCTGCATTTGTCAGCTGCTCAGGAGCATACAGTCAGGAGACGCTGGGCCTGGCACGTTTAACCAGGACATGGCCACTCCAGTAATGGCTGAGTATCATCAAGTGGCCAAGCCTAGGCGGATATCCTTAGTGATGCCACTGGCTGTGACGATGGGATGGCTCTCTTACACAAGAGGGGACTCACCAAGAACATGCCAGGAGTCGGTGACGCAGAGGCCCAGGCCACGCACGTAACCGACAGCATCAAACAATAAATACCCCTGGCGGGAAAACAAGCCCAGTCACCTCATGTCCTAAGTGCCAAAACAGAAAGAAAAAAAAAAAAAATCAGAAATAGGGGAGATACAGGTATGGCTTTTAAATTGTTAAGTTTTAAAAAGGTTTAGCTTGTAAAGATCCTGTCACTGGAACTCTGCACATCACAGCCAGATGCACAAAACTGGTGTGGGAAAAGCATGTTTTTCAGCTCAGGCCAGGCCGGGGAGAGCCAGAGAAGCAGAACAAAAACAAAAACAAAAACCCAACCACATAAACAAATGGGAATAAGCTAAAGAAATGACATTTTGGCTAAGGCTCAGGAAGGAAAATTTTTAAATACAAGGAAAGATACTAGCAGGAAAAGGGAAATTATATTTTAAACTTTCTTGCTCCTATACTTCCCTGTGGAAACCTTTCTACAACCAAAACTTCCTCCTTGGGGTGGGTCTGGAGAGATTTACAGTAAGTGAAGGCCCACGCCACCCCTACCCACCCAAAGCCATCGGGGGACCTGCTACAATAGCTGCCCTCGGCCCCAGGTCCAACCCTGCCCCCCCCCCCACCAAAGCAGTTCCTAACCGGAAGGGCGGGGGGCCTCAAGTTCATTTCTAGGTCTGAGGGTCTTTATTTCAACACAGATATTGTTTTAAAAGGAACCAAATCGGAGTTCCCGTCGTGGCGCAGTGGTTAACGAATCCGACTAGGAACCATGAGGTTGCGGGTTCGGGTTCGGTCCCTGCCCTTGCTCGGTGGGTTAACGATCCGGCGTTGCCGTGAGCTGTGGTGTAGGTTGCAGACGCGGCTCGGATCCCGCGTTGCTGTGGCTCTGGCGTAGGCCGGTGGCTACAGCTCCGATTCAACCCCTAGCCTGGGAATCTCCATATGCCGCGGGAGCGGCCCAAGAAATAGCAACAACAACAACAACAAAAGACAAAAGACAAAAAAATAAAAAAAAAAATAAAAGGAACCAAATCCTTCCACTTCTCTCAGCTTCACTGGCCCTCATTCGAATGTGGTGGGGAATGTTCAAAGGGAGGGTTTCTGGCCCCACGTTCATTCAGATGTGTCTGTACCCCCAAATCCTTGGAAGCTTTTGCATTTTTCATTACGCAGAAAGATTTGGGCAGATAATGGAAATAAATAGAGGCACGGAGGCAGGCATCTCAAAGGCCTCCGAATAAAGCAGCCTGGCCTCCTCAGGGAGCAAGCGCATCCACAGACACAGCAGGGAAGCGACTCGGGGTGCACAGGGCCCCACCCACAGTTGCCTTCCTGCCTCGAACTTTCGGCAAGAACAATAATCACTGTCTCCCAGCAGATGGGATTCTAGAACTGGCTGGTAACGATCACGAAATGGCTAAAGGGTGGCCCTACGCTCAGTCAAGGCCCGTCAGCCTCACTCCTGTGAGCCCACGACCCCTTAGACATCTTCCTACCGTGATTTTGTAAAAAAGGAAGCAATCTGCCCCTTCGAAAAGAAAAGTTTGAAGAACATGCTTCATCCAGTTTTAAGGGTTGTTCTCTTAGGAAGATGAACTGCATGGACAAATGCACAGCCCCAGGCTCCCAGCAGCCACTCTGCATCAGAACTGCTGCTGCTCTGTTGGGCTTAACCTCCTCCTGCAAAGAATCAGGCTCGCACTGAAGTGAGCACAGAGCAGCAGCTGCTAAGAAACCAACATCTCTAAAAAGGAGCTGATTAAGGAAGGGCTGGGATGGCCGGGTTTGCTTTGCTTCTGAGCAACAACACACGATTTCAGAAGAGTCTGGAGGCCCTGCAACAGGACCAGGCTGGAAGGGCTGCCAGAGAAAACAACGAGATTACACACGCAATCAGCACGCTTGCAGCAGCCTGGCTACGGGCGCTCACTCACCCCGTCTCATCCTGCCTGGTGCATCTGAGGGTCGTTAGACGGCACCAGATCCAGACTTGAGAAGAGAGCAAACCATTCCCAATGAGCAACAATTCAGGCCAATTAAGCTGGGGCATTGATGGGCTGTGAAGAGTGTTGATTAGCTTGAACGTAGGTCGATTATTTTAGGGGAGAAACAGCATGTGAAATACAGAGGTGCTTGTTAGGCGTCCTGCCTCTACTTCAGGCACTCGAGCCAAACATTTCCAATTGGCTACTATCAGAAGCCAAGTTTAAATGTTGGCATGATTTCTCAGAAAACCCCAACTCCCAGAATTTGAAGATCATGAAAGCACTTTCTGGCAAGTGTTCTCTATGGGAAATGGTATCAGTGGGAATGTCACGTGCCAAGAACTAATCAAGCTCTGGGGAAAAAAGGCTGCCTTGCCCAATCAATTCATTGAGTCTCATTCTCTGAACTCAGATCTCTCTGCCCGCACACATACTAATACCTGATTCAGGGACGGCGATGGTAGCGTGGTGGGAAAGTGGTAGTCATTATTAAATGTGGTTTCCATGACACCTCGCCACAATGCCTCATCGTCGTCTGTGGAGCGGACATGAACATTACAGAAAATAGTAGGTCAACCCGCGGTAAAAGGATGCTTCATGGCCACTTCATGTATACATTTAGCCTATGAGTATTGATGGAGTCCCTACCATATCCCAGACACAGTTCTAAGGGCTGGCACCGAAGCAATAAATAAGACAGATAAGGTCCTTGCCCTCACAGGACTCCAAGAAACAAGCAATGGACCCAGATTCATTTGACTAGTTCGATTATAATGATGGAAATTATTAGGAATAACCAATGTTTGCAAGGAGAAATACAAAAGGCAGGAGGAGAGCACCATGACAGAGCCAGTCAAATTTACATAAGCCATACCAGCCTTAGGCACAGCTTATGAACATGTTTCTTTTTACCACTCTTATTTCTAAACAATGAGATAAATTAAAAGCAGGTGGAATAGCACCACCAAAATAATACTGCATTGAAAGATACAGCAACATAACAAAGAGCTTCAAAGACATGTAGAGGTATATGACACTTAGGGGACTATGGCACCAAGCTTAAGGGCAGAGAAGCCCCAAGATGGAGTAACACATGCTATGATTCAGCATAAGAAGAGGAGGTGGTTTGGCTGAAACTCAAGGGCAAAAAAAACAAAGAAAGTCCAAAGTCCCACTGTTTGTCCTAGAGAAACAGTCACCTGTGTGGCTGGCTTCTAACATTACCCAACAAGCCACAGTCACCCTTCAAAATGTCTCCTAAACCCAACTTCCCTTCCTGCATCTCCACTATCCCTCTCCCGCCCCAAACTGCTAACATCCCACCTGGGATGTTGCAACAGCCTCCTCTGATGTTCCTGCTGCTCCTCTGAGTCAGGGTCCCAAGGGGAGGCATCTGCCTATCATAGAAAGAGGTGCTGGAGGCAGTTTAATGAAGGGCTCTCCTCTAACATGGAGGCAGAATTAAAGGAAAACAGTTGGGAAGGTGAGATGCCCCGGGGCTGGCAATAACAAGAAGCCATTCCAAACCCCTGGGCCAAAAAGGGAGTGGCAAACGGGAGCTCCGGGGAGCAGGGGCACAGGGAGGCCTCCTGATGGGCTGTGGCCTGGGACCAACATGCAGCTACTACACGGCTGCTGCCCACAGGGAGGAGATGCGGGACTGACTCCCCCAGCTGCTCTTTCTTCCTGCCTCCTGTCTACCAGCAGTGCTGCCTGCCAGTCCAATCCCCCGAAGCCACAGGACCAGTCAGCCTGGTCAGCACAAGGGACCGGGGTCAGCTGGACTCTGCAGAGGCAGACAGAAAACAGCCCGCACACCCCAACCCGCCTATAGGTTTCTTCCCCACAGAGGAGCCATGATGATCCTTTCAGAACCGTTACAGGGCTTTCATCCTACATAAGATAAAACTCAGACTCCCCAGCACGGCCCACAAGGCCTTCTCTGATGAGCATCTTCTCCCATGGCCACCCCAAGGCCCTGAGCTCCAGCCCATGGTCCTGTCACCCCTTCCTGTACCCATGGTGTGCACCCCCCCAGCCTGGAACACCCCCAACTCCACACACACAGCCCTTCTCCTCCTTGAGAGCCCAGTTTAAATGATATCACCTCTCTGGAAGGGCCTGGGGGACTCCGGAGCCCAGCCCCCAGCTCTTCTCTTAGAGCATCTTGTTACATTTGCAGTGATTCCTATTGCGACTCATAATTATAGCCTTGCCTCCTAACTTGTTCAATGACCACCTCCTTGACAGAGAGTGAATACCATGTGGCCACGACCCCGGCCCCTCACACAGAATCTGGCCTCTTGCAGGCTCCTCTGGCTTTTCGGACCATGTCCATAATCTATGAAGTACCACAGCAGGTGCCCACAGGAAGCGGAAACACTGCAGGGATCCTCCGGCCCAGTGGCCTGGAAGCGGGGGCAGCACCCCTGAACCCAGATACATAACCTGCTCTCAGTTGCAAGGCCAGTTGCCCTCCCATCACCCAGGGCCTGGGGGGGATCAGTGAAGGGTCTCAACCGGGGCGGGGGCCAAGGAGGGTGCCAGAGACCATCCGTGGAGGGCAGAGCCTGGGGGATGGCTCAAGGGATGCCCCAGGACCATACCTCACTCCTACTGAGATCCCCACCTACTGAGGCCTTATCGTGAGTGAAAATAAATGCATGACTGAGCAAGCAGGAGACAGGCAGAAGGAATGAAACGGTTTCCTCCTTGACGAGGGGGCTCAGAGCCGTACCTGCAACCTGAGGACTCGTCAGGTATCATGGTGACGAGCAGTGAGGTGCGGTGATGAGCGGTGACAGTCCATCTTAGAGACGAACGTGCTGGTCCAGCTGAACAAACGTAACAGCGGGACAGAGGCTCCAAGGACCATGCGGGGCCCGAGCTCTCAGAAGCCCCACGGCCGGGGAAGGCGAAGAGCGGATGCGGAGCCTCGGCTGCAACCCCAGCCCCTCGCCCAGCGCAGACCAAGCCTCCGGGAGCCGCAGCTGAGAGGCAGCTGCTGGGCGCAGGGGAGCCCTGGCCGGGCATGGACGGGAGCCCCCAACGCCCTGAGCTGCCCCAAGGGGCGGGCCACGAGGCCGCCAGCGCCGGGACGCCGGGTCACCCGCTCCTTCCCACACCGGAGTGTTGCTCCCAACACAGCCCGGCTGGTCCCACGCGCTGTGGACCTGGGTTCCGCCTGCCTCTGCACCCCCTGCCCCGCCCCAGGTCACCGCAGGCCTGGTGCTTTTACCTGGATGATAAGCCAGAGCAGCTCCCTGGAGACCCTGGGACTGGACACAGCCCTGTCCTGGCCCCATGCTCTGACCTCAGCCCCACCCTTGAATCAAGGACCTCTCTCTTCAGGACCAAGCTACGAACCTCAAGTTGCTTATGATCTAATGAAAGGGAGAGAGATGACAGCTAGATAGATAATTGATGGATGATTGATAGATCGCTAATTGATAGGCGAGACGGATACAGACAGATGACGGACTGGTAACAGCAATTCCAAACACTGGGTACTAGCAACGCTAGAAATGGTGCAAAAAATAGATAATAAATGAGTATCACTCCCAACTGGAGAACTGCCTGGAGGAAGTGACATTTGTGTTGGGTGTAATGACTAAAGGGAAATTTCTACAAGTGCGGGTGGTAGAGTTTGGGCAGAAAGGGAAAAAGAAAGTAACGGCGGAAACAATTCTAGGTGTGGGAACCATGTCAGCTACGTGAGGAGGCGCTCGTGTCCACAGCACAGCGACCCGAACAGCAGCTCATTAGGGCAGAGGGCCCACGGGGCGTGGGCGCGAGGCCAGGAAGATGGGCAGGGCCCGGTGTTGAGCAGCACCTACTTCAGTGTACACCTGGTTACCCCGCATGTGGAGACAATCCATTCATAGCCCCTCAGCCACTCTCTCATTAACCGTCCATTTCCTGTGTAGACATTCAGAGGAAAGAAGAAAAAAAAATAAGATAAAAACACTCCCTTAAGAAACACAAGTTGCTCATCTACAGAAAGCATGACTTCACATTTCCAGAGGTTATTTAGATGAAATGCAATAAAAATATCAATGCTCTTGCCATGTTTTACCTGGGAAAAAATGGTGGGAGTGTTGAAACATGTAAGGATATGAAGAACATCAGAGCTGGAGGGGGTTTTGCAGCTGACAGAGGTTAGCTCCAGGCTAGAATAGAAAATCATGCCTGCTTCTATCTACATAGATAATCGAAAGGTTCTCTATCTCTCGGAACAAAATAACACAAAAATAAACAGTGCAAAACAAATTTTATTTTAAACCCCCATAACACTTTTATTTTCAAGGTTGGAGAATAAAGAATATATAACATCGGAGTTCCTGCAATGAACCCAACTAGTATCCATGAGGATGCAGGTTCCATCCCTGGCCTCGCTCAGTGGGTGAAGGATCCAGTGTTGCTGTGAGCTGTGGTATAGGTCGCAGATGCGGCTTGGATCTGGCGTTTCTGTGGTGTAGGCTGGCAGCTACAGCTCTGATTTGATCCCTAGCCTGGGAACTTCTATATGCGGCGGGTGCCCCCCAACCCCCAAAAAAAGACACACACACAAAGAATATATACCACTTACACCTTTTTAAAATATGAAACCTGTCTATTTTATCACATAAAAATGACGGGGATGCCTATTCAAACATGTAACTTGTGCATGTGAGTATCTGATGCAGCATCAGAACACCAAGGAAGTGCTATTTCTGCTCTCAGTGGTGCCACTGTGCCCAAGGACAGGACAACTAGCCTTGGAGAGCGCTTTTCTTAAAACCGTTTTCCTCGGAGGGTCTTCAAGAGCATCCGATCCAAGGAGAAGCAGACCTTGGGCACCAGAGCGGGGTGGCAGGCCTGGTGCAGCCATGAGCAGGTTTGCCATCCAGAGGAATCGAAGGTCGATCCTGAACCCGACCGAGAGTCTCTGCCACCTGGTGCCACCATGGGAAGGCAGCGTGGAAGAGCCTCCGTGACAAAATTCTCCTGTTCCTCAGGGCCTCTCCAAGCCCACACTTGGCACACGCGGAACACAGCAGCCCATCACCCTTAAAGTGGTCCGTGTGCTCTCACAGCAGCCTCCGCCAGAGGCAGAGAAGGAATCAAGAGGTGAACCCCACACTGCTGAAGCATCAGCTTCGCGAAGCTCCCTCCAGACCCCGAAGCAAGTGGAGGAGGCTCGGGCCCTGCCTGTCTGAGGTCCAGGGGAGCCAGTGAACCAGCAGCCTCTGCACACACTCCTGGCAGCAAACCAAGCCCCCGCCCCCTGGATAATTCGGGTCGGGTCTCCTTTTCTCTCCTCCTTTCGTGAGCAGAGTCTAACTGGAAGAGGGTCTGTCTGCTTTGACTCCTGGAGAGGGAAAGCCCTGCTTTACCAGATTCATGCTGGCATCACAGCAATTCTCCATCTTTCCATCCCCTGAGGTTCCAGGGCTCCTCTGGGCTGGGAGGGGACAGTTAAGGGCCCGCTTAGGCCCGCCCTGTGCAATCTCACGTACGGTGGATCTATGAGGGATGATTTTATTACTTTGCCTCATAACCTCCATATATACTATCAAATAATACATAATAATACAAATTTTGTGACCATCCAACTTTTCGTTTTCCTTTTTTTTTTTTTCTTTTGGTTTTTAAGGCCCCACCTGTGGCATATGGAAGTTCCCAGGCTAGGGGTCCAGTCGGAACTGCAGCTACCAGCCACAACCACAGCCACAGCCACGCCAGATCTGAGCCGCATCTGCGACCTACACCGCAGCTCACAGCACCATGGGCTCCTTCACCCACTGAGCGAGGCCAGGGATCAAATCCGCATCCTCATGGCTGCGAGTCGGGTTCGTTACTGCTGAGCCACCGTGGGAACTCCCGTCTGACTTTCCTTAATCGTGACGACTACTGAAGACCTAATGTTCCGCAAACTCCTGAGCAAGGTTCTCCAAGTTGCACGCAAAGTTGTCTAGTGACATGCTCCTAAATTAGGACTTTTTCATTCCTGTGTCAGTGAGCGGGTTTAATTACCTAGGCGCTCCATGTTAAAGTCAAATTGAGGCAAATAGACATACTAACTGAACAGCAAAGGCTATTTAATTAAAGTCTAGTAAGATAAAAATCATGCACCAAAACCCAGTAGGAACTGCTCATTATTCTGCCTATGTCAAAAGAAAGTGGGAGTTCCCACTGTGGCTCAGGGGAAACCAACCAGACTAGGAACCATGAGGATTCAGGTTCGATCCCTGGCTTCACTCAGTGGGTTAAGGATCCAGTGTTACTGTGAGCTGTGGTGTAGGTCACAGACAGGGTTTGGATCCCGAGTGGCTGTGGCTGTGGCATAGGCCAACAGCTGCAGCTCCTATTCGACCCCTAGCCTGGGAACTTCCATATGCCTCCGGTGCGGCCCCAAGAAGAAAAAAAAGAAAGTTAACATCATTCACAAAACAATATGATAAAACTCCTAATGTATTAATGAAAAGAAAAAGTCTGTCTTCCTTTTTTATTGCACAATATAAATAAATGACAAAGATCTTAGAGCCATAAGACAGTGCTAGAACTTCCTAAATGTAAATAAACATTATAGCTGTATGAACCAGAGTTAGGCTGTGGTTCCATATGGGCCTGAAATAGATTAAAAAAAAAAAATTCAAGCAATTATTTGGAATTACATCTTTACGATAATCCATTTTTGCCACTGTCTGCTTCATATGGACTGTTTAGCCAAATAAGTTTTTTCTTATAAATTTAAAAGAAAAATATATGTATTGGAAAAAAATATAAGAAACTTCCTAAATACAAGCCAAGGAAAACAAAACACAAATGATTTGGAGGAGTTTCTACACGTATGGATTCTTAAAAATATATTCAAAAATAAAAAATGAATACGAATCTTTAAATGAGCCACAGGTTTTCAAAAGCACCAATCATTTTGCTATCTTTGCTTTCCAAAGCACCAAATATTAATTTGATTCGGAAAAGCTGCACAGCATGAGATGGTCCAGCAGAGCCCCTCCCATCAACACTGCCAGATAGAAATTTGGCACTTGTTTCGTCCGCACCTGGTTCACTAAACGCTGGAAAACTTGAAAAGTTCCTAAGAGCATAGCTGCCCTGTTATACACCTGTAAGGGCTGTCTAAGTGCCTCTCCAATTAGCCCCTTCATCACTTTTCTGTAATAAGTTTGTGAAACACACTACCGCTAAAACACATTTCCGATTGCCTTTCCTAGAAAAGTACCATCAAGCAAACAGGTGGAATGACGAGAGAATAAAATCACCACTAGATAGACGGTTTTTTGCTTTTTTTTTTTTTTTTTTGAATTCACACAGTTAATGTGGATTCTGGCACTGATACTGCGAGTTGTCTACTCCCAGAAGCAAAGCCTCCACTCCACTTACTTGCTGGGTCAAGCAGGAGAGTCTGAGGTCAAGGGAGGAATCGCAGTTCTTAGACCTGGAAACACACAGTTATTTCATAAACACTGCGTGAAGGGCCATCACGGCCCGGATGGATGCTCTCCTCGGCAGGGGAAGCCCGTATGAACTTCCCCTGGACCCCTCCCAGGCTGACCAGCCAGCAGCCATGCGATACAAACTCCTGTCCAGGCTGCCGCCACACTGTTGGCCACCACCAGTCAGGGGGCTCCTCAGGCCCCGCCACCCCTACAGCCGGCTGCAGCAGGAGCCACCCTGACCAGAGGCTCCTCGGCTGGTGGCAGAGCAAGCCGGACCATGATGGTAGGGCTCTATCTGTGCCCGGGGGTGCCCATCCCACCTGCGGGAATCCCACGTGCCTCCTCTGATAAGAAGAATAACAGCCCCGTGCTGAGCTGCATCTGCAGCATTTCATTGATCCGTGAGGGAGGTGCTGCCATAAGGCCCATTTTCCAGACGAGGAAATAGACTCAGAGGGTCTCAGAGGGTCTCCGAGCACCTTTGAGACCAGCCCTCCTGGGTCTGGCCACTGAATATGGGCAGCAGGGGCTCGGAAGGGCCAGCTTCAAAGGCTGAAAGGATCAAACTTTGGTTTCCTTCCCCTCCTCCGGCTTCCGGGACCATCTTCTCTCCCCGGGTGTTTTGTAACCACTGTGCTCAACCAGACAGTTCAGTTTTCTGCACAAAAGCAGCCGTTTCCCCCGCTACTTCGAGCCCTCAAACTCTTCATTTTAAATAGCTCCCTCCTGTGATAACCTCTCCCTTCTCATGGGCCAGCCTTAACCAGCGCAAACCTGCTAACGAGCAGGTGCTGCAACCCCTCGGCAGGGGCCCGTTGTGCCGAGTTAAACCTCGGGTCCCCCAAGAGCCCCAGGGGAGAAGCAGGGGTGTCGGGGGCAGGGGGGCAGGGTCTGCAGGAGCGGGAGGCTCAGTGGCCAGGGGTCCAGCAGGCCCAGAAATCACTGGAAAATGCCAGAACTCTAGACCAGCAGACCATATTGAAGGCTAAATTCCTCGCAGGTCTTAGCAGTTTGTTCATCTCACAAACACATTGCAGAGAGCCTCCTGCGGGGCCCAAGCTCCGAAGAGCATGGAAGCAGGTTCCTGGACCCCACTCCAGACAATTCGAGTCAGAATCCGGGGCCTGGGGACACACGAATCTGAGCCTGAAATTAGGTCTGGGAAGATTCCGAGGGCCTGGGGGCTGCCTGGTGTCAGGTGCTGGATCAGACCAGAGAGCCGCAGAAAGGAAAGCAACACTCTTCTCACCGCAAGGCCTCCATGTCTCTGGGGGGACAACCCACCATTAATGACCAAAGGCGAGTGAGGCCTGCTCCCCCAGCTCCCCGGCAGGGCCTGAGGAGCTGTCCTCCGAAAGAACTCTTCAGCTTGCAAACGTCACCAGCCTACGCTCACTTGCACGTCACCAGGATCTGAGTGTGCATATACCCTTTACTGCCCAAACATGCTGCTCTATTACTTTCGCTTTCTAAAAACATTTTATTTTATCTCTGGCCCAATTCCTTCCACTGGGTTCATTACTAGGAAAGAAACTCTACAACATGCGTCTGCAGTGATACAATGCATCCAACTCTAAGGTGTCTTAAAAATTTCTCAGGGAATCGATAAATGCATTTAGGGTACTTTTCTGAAGTTTTCCATCTGCAAAAGCCAGTGCACAGATCCCAACAATTGCTGGCCTGTCAGGCCCAGGATTGCCAGGTTTTCATCTTTTTTCCAGGAAAAGTCAAAACACTTGAGTTTTAGCTGAAAGGTCCCTATTTCAGTTTTTGTAACTAATTCGATATTTTTAAAAAGCACAGATGTGACTTCTTACTACTTACAGCTTTTGACTACTTAATCAGCAAATACTGCCTGAATGGCTACAGTGTGCCAGGTGCAGGCCCAGCCTGGGGATGCAGCTGTGATGAGGCCTCAGGAACGGGATCCCTCGAGGTGGACGGTGCTATCATGGGGCAGGTGGGACTGAACACTGGACACCGAGGTATCCCAAGAGCTGGGCATGAACTGGAGGCCCTGGGTTGCCGTGGGAACCAGTAATACTGGCAGACCCAGCTCACACAGGTAGATGGGAGCCGGCAGCCCAGAGGCTGCAGATCCTTGCCCAGCTCTCCCTGAGAGAGCTGTGAGCAGGCCCAGAGTGGGGGTGGACCAGGCCAGGGCAAACAAGCCTAAAGGCCCAACTCAGGCTGTTGGAGAAAGACTGAGACACAGAGGCCAATTTGCCCTCAGGGACAGAAAATCTTAGCATATTACTTTTTTTTTTTTTTTTTTTTTGGCTTTTTAGGGTGCACATGCAGCATATGGAAGTTCCCAGGCTAGGGACTGAATCAGAGCTGCAGCTGCCAGCCTACACCGCAGCCACAGCAACGTGGGATCCAAGCCATGTCTGCAATCTACACCACAGCTCACAGCAACACCGGATTCGTAACCCACTGATCCAGGCCAGGGATCAAACTCAGGTCCTCATGGATACTAGTCGGGTTCATTACTGCTGAGCCACAACGGGAACTCCAGTACATTAAATCTCTAACAACAGCCTCATACCACCTTAGGAAAGTTCAACCTTGTGAGATTTCTATTTCTCTTACTCTCTCTGTCTAAATAGCACAAGGCTGACTCTCCGGATAGCATGGTTTAAAGCGGTGCCTCCTAGAAAGAAGGGCTCTAACTAGCCTGTTTTATTTCATCTCAGAATGTCCGTGGTTCCGGGGAAAATGTGTGGTTATGGGGGAGGTTGTTGTCTCAATAGGCTTGGACATTTTTACTGCATTCTGCCCCCTAGACGTTCTGTTCTCAAGGAGGTAATTCTCAGAAAGGCTCTCACGAATAACGGTGAGTCAGGACCTAAGAACTGACGTGCTGGTGTCAGCTTTAAAGCAGGCACCTACTCAGCGCATGACAGGTAGGCATGATCTAAGTCACCACAACCAAAACTTTCAGGGCACAATGCGAGAAGTGTGCTTTTCCAGAACAAACAGGAAGTCTCTCTCCGTTACCTGCTCCAACCCAGTAAGTGATCACTACAGTGTTTTTTAACTGCTGCTTTTTACTGTGTCATGTGGCAGATTAAAGATGGGTGCAAACTCTTTGCTGCCCTTTGCCATTGAGAGAGAAAGCCAGACCTCCCTGCCCGTGAACCTGGGCCCGTCTTACTGACTTGTCAGACCATGAAAATGTGACAGAAGTGCTGAGCTGGGATCTCCAAGGCTAGCTCATGAGAAGTCTGGCTGCTTTAGCCTTGGTGCCTTAGAATGCTGCCTCTGGAGTCTGACCGTCCAAGACCACAGAGCCGCGGGGATGCCGAGGCGAGCCGCGTGGGGAGGCTATGTGCAGAGGCCTCCAGCCACTCCAGTTCATGACCACACAGGAGTCGCCCACACACGTGAAGATGCCACAGGCTTCCGGCCCATCAATATCAGGCTGAAACCCCAAACAACCCAGCAGAACCATGTCAATCAAAAGAGCCATGAGAGGAGTTCCCATTGTGGCGCAGCAGAAACGAACCAGACTGGTGTCCATGAGCACACAGGTTCGATCCCTGGCCTTGCTCAGTGGGTCAAGGTTCTGGCATTACCGTGAGCTGTGGTGTAGGTCCCAGACACGGCCTGGATCCCGTGTGGCTCTGGATGGGGTGAAGACCAGCAGCTACAGCTCCAATTTGACCCCTGGCTTGGGAACTTCCATATGCCACAGGTGCAGCCCTAAAAAGGGGGGGAGGCATGAGGTACTACGGCAAAATTTGTTTCGAATAGGCAGGAAAAGCAAATGTGGTTATCTTTCCTAAATCTTCATCTACAGTAAGAGGAAAAAACAGTGAATTTGGACAACTGATGGTGTCACGTACGTTTACTCTAAAATCAACCTCAGAAGTTATGACAATAATTTGAAGAAGAGACATTGTCATTAAATCAGTGAATATATTTACTGAACATACTAGGTACAAAACTGAGAAGTGGAATATCTAATTGGGAGAAAAAAGTTAATAATTCCTGGTCTGAATGAATTATATATAGTCACAGGAGTGGAAGAGGGTAAAAAAATGAGTTATTTGAAAGGTGAAAGGAGTTATTCAGCATATATAAATAGTTTGGGGACAAGTTACAAAAGCATATGTGTTAAAACACACATACAAACAATATTCTAGGTTGTGGTCTTTGCAAGAGCTGAGAACGCTTCTACTACTTGAAAAAAAACCTTTGTTTACTATGTTTTTTAACGTTTTATCATTAGTGGTTTTTTTTTTTTTTTAATCGGATCAATAAAAGCTATGGTGGAGGGCGGTTGGGGACAGAGACAACCTCCAGCAACGATCAGGATCATTTTACGTCTAAGAGCACGTGCCTCCAAGTGGCCCCCTTCACCTGGAAGAAGCTAGAGCGGGAGGCTGCATGGATCCAGCGGATTGTTCCCTTTCTGACTCATTCTGCCTCTAGGGTCAATAACTATTCTGGTGAGGTGCTGGGCGGGGCAGGGGAGGAGTGTAGTTAAGCCGTCACTCTCCATACTCAAGAGTAGCTATCCAAACTCACTATCAAGACTCAATAGTCTAAGAGCAAGGTTGTGGGCTTGAGAAACAATTTCCAGTGGTCCACCTCCGTACTTATGCCAAATTCCAAACACCAAAGAGATAACGGGGGGCTATGACGTCCTCTGTTTTCTCATCCTCTCAGGTATTCCACTGAAGGACCTAATCTGCTGCCATTTCACGTGCTCTTGTGTGTGTCTGCATCTCGAATGACTAATACAGTAATGAATGTCCTCTCCTCTAACGGGCACCTGTTCACAACTCAGCTGCCGCAAGGCTCACTCTGAGAAAGATGCTACTACCCAGCATCAACCGTCTTCGTGGGATTTCAGGCAAGTTCAGTAGCAAGGAGATTGAACCGTTTTCCTCTTAGTAATTGTGTGACAGTCACAATTACACAATGAAAACAGCACCAATCAAATCTATACTGCATAACACACATCTGGCACTTCACAGTGAGTGACTCCAGCTCAAATCTGGGAGCTGATGCCCCCAAAACAGAATCGGACTTAGAGGACCAGCCTGGTACTTCAAACTCTGTGCCTCATCTTCTTTTCCCACTTTGTGAGGGGCAGGTTTAGATAGCAAATATCTAGAGGCAGATTTATAAATACAACCAGTGTTGTTTCTGAGAATTATCATGTTCAGCAAAGCAAGAATATGCTTAATCCTCCAAAGAGGTTTTCCAAGAAAGCTTTAGAAGCCAGAGAATATACAAAACTACCATGAGGTATCACCTCATACCATTCAGAATGGCCATCATCAAAAAGTCGACAAACAATAAGTGTCGGAAAGGGTGTGGAGAAAAGGGAACCTTCCTACACTGTTGGTGGGAACGTAGATTGGTGCAGCCACCATGGAGAACAGTATGGAGGGTCCAGAAAGTACTAAAAATAGAATTACCATAGGATCCAGCAATGAAAACTCTAATTTGAAAAGATACATGAACCACGATGTTCATTGCAGCACTATTCACAATAGCCAAGACATGGAAGCAACCTAAGAGCCCATGGATGAATGGATGAATGGATAAAGAAGATGTAGTGTGTGTGTGTGTGTGTGTGTGTGCACGATGGAACAGTAGCCTTAAAAAGAATGAAATATTGTCATTTGCAACAACATG
This sequence comes from Sus scrofa, assembly GCF_054392235.1. Classification (NCBI taxonomy): domain Eukaryota; kingdom Metazoa; phylum Chordata; class Mammalia; order Artiodactyla; family Suidae; genus Sus; species Sus scrofa. The sequence goes on from NC_139383.1 coordinate 9,567,975, forward strand.
GATAGACAGAAATTATCATACTAAGTGAAGTAACTCAGAGAAAGACAAATATATCACGTATATGTGGAATCTAAAATACAAGATAAATTTATTTACAAAATACTCTCAAACATACAAAGCAAACTTGCTACTAAAGGGGATGGGAGAAGGGGTAAATTAAGAATATGGGATTAACAGATACCCGCTAGTATATATAGAACATACAAACAATAAGGACTTACTGTATAGCACAGGGAACTATAGTCAACATCTTGAAATAACCTATAATAGAAAAGAATCTGAAAAAAATGTATATATAGAACTGAATCACTTTGCTGTACATCCGAAACTAACAAAACACTGTACATCAACTATGCTTCAATTTAAAAAAGAAAAAGGAAAACCAAGAGACTATAAAGCGTCTTTCCCTCACCAGAAAGAGCCAGACATTTATAAAAAGCCCTGGAAATCTGCACCTTGTCAGTAAAAGCTCCGGGAACAAGAGACTGCTCTGCTTCTCTTCCTGATATGACAGAAGACAGAGTAACAGCAACAAACAGAAAGAAAAATGAAGTCAGAACATAATCCAAGCTTATGGCTTGGAGGTCATTTTGCTGTTGAAATTCTCCAAGAGCCACCACGGCACACGTAACACCAGCGGTCACCTGGTGGAAAGCTGTCGTGAGCGCCAGGACAGAACATGGTAGGAAGAGCACAGGCAAGTCACCAGGGGCTGCCTGCGTCCTCCTCCGAAGCCGCAGCGCTAAGGAGACCCCTTTGAAGTGAAGGAGGTAAATTTAAGATGAATAGGAGAAGGAGCTGACTTTACCTGGTGGTAGAAAAACCCAGAAACTCACTGCACAGGAGAGTGAAGAGGAAGACACTAATCCTAAGCTCGGAGAAGATTTATTAAAGTCATGACTCTACTAAGTTGCATCTTTCTCACTTTTTTTTTTTTTTTTTTTGCTCTTTTTAAAAAAAAAACTGTAATGAGAACCCTAAGAGGAGACCTATTCTCTCGACACATCCTGAAGTGTACCCTCCAGCTCTGTGAACTGCAGGCACTGGGGTTTGGCGGATCTTGCACAACTGAACCTTTAGACCCGTTAACAGCAACGGCCCCTTTCCCATTCCTTCCAGCCCCTGGCAACCACCATTCTATTCTCTGCTTCTATGAGGCTGACGGCTTCAGCTTCCTCATATAGGCGGGATCGTGCAGTATTGGCCCTCTGTGTCTGGCTTCCTTCACTTAGTCTCATGTCCTCCAGGGTCATCCGTGTTGTTGCATATGGTAAGATTTCCTCCTTTTTATTTTATTTATTTTATTTATTTATTGCCTTTTCTAGGGCCACACCCGCAGCATATGGAGGTTCCCAGGCTAGAGGTTGAATCTGAGCTACAGCTGCCGGCCTACGCCAGAGCCACAGCAACGCGGGATCCGAGCCGCGTCTGCAACCTACACCACAGCTCGAGGCAACACTGGATCCTTAACCCACTGAGCAAGGCCAGGGATTGAACCTGCAACCTCATGGTTCCTAGTTGGATTTGTTAACCACTGCGCCACAACGGGAACTTTAAGATTTCCCCCTTTTTAAAGGCTGGATAATATTCCAGTGTATGTATATACCGCATTTTAAAAATTCAGTCATCTACTGATGGATATTTAGGTTGTTTCCATACCTGGCTGTTGTGAGCAGTGCTGTAATGGGGGGGGGGGGAATCAATGGAAACTGGGCTGCCCATGACCCCCAAAGCTGCCTTGGTGCCATGTCACCTGCTGGACTGGGACCCAACACAACAGAGTTCTTACAATGTTTTCTAAAGCATGAAAATTATCTGAGATCAGTGGCAGGCTCACTATGTGAAGATCTTGAGACCCAGACCACTCGGTCTCCTGCAGGGCCCAGCGCACCCACGGGTGCTTCCGACAGTGGCTAACTCAGGAAGCCCTGGCCTTACCATGCACACAGAAGCTGGCTGGAAAGTGCTGGAACTGCATGTCCCAGTGTCTTCTTCAGAGGGCGGAAGAGCGTCACTGGACGGCTGGCTGAGAAGCTGCTTGCCCACCCACACAGCTCCTCTCTGTCCTTCGGCCTCTGGCCTCCTCCTTATCCCTCCTCACAGCAGGGAGGTGCCCAGCTGTGGTCAGTGCCCCCTGTGTGCCCTCAGACCTGGAAGAGGCACTGCCCTTGGTGCGCACATTCCCAAACTACTACAGGTAACTTTGTATTTTCTATTTCCTCTCCAGGAGGAAAATGCATCCCTGGGGGTGAGGATGGGGCCTCCAACTTAAAGACCCTAACCCAAAATATGGCTGCTTTTATCGAAACAACTCGAAACTAGGGAGTTTGGCTAGGGAGCATGCTTTTTACCAACCCAAATGCCTTTGCCATGAGGATGGCGTGTGCAATGGACCAGGGCTGGTAAGTGCAGGTACCATGAGTTCAGGAAAGCCAAGTTTCAAAGCCCACAGTAAGCCGTCTGATTCCTCCCTCTTGCTCTAACTGTATGCTAATGTTCCTTTCAAGGGACATTATTCAACAGGAGGAAGAGAAGGTTGTACCAACTGTACTCACAAAGGCCCAGGAGACTCTGCCCCAAAGTGGCTCTTTCCCTAGAAAGACCCCATGTAGGTTAGAAGCCTGGACCCCCTTCCACAGCTTAATGGGAGTCGGTGAGACAGGGGGCATGGCGGCGGCCACCTGGGAACCTCCCAGGCCCCCGGAATGCGTGTGTTGTTTCAGATTCCAAAAGCAAAAGTGCAAAAAGCAATGACATCAGAATCGCCGCTAAAAACTGCCTGCGCCTTGTTTTTAACCAGCTCTTGGCTTCTTGCTGAGCCAATCACTGCAGCCAGCAGTCAGGAAAGGGGCTTTCTTGAGCACATGCACATTTTATCCATTGTCCAAACAGGAAAAAATAGACACAGGAATTACTTGTCTACCTCCTGTTGTTACCAACGTCTGCTGACAGAGAGAAACAACTGACCAGCAAACCATGGTCAGAAGACCCCCAGCAAGTCCTCCAGGCTGCCCAGTGCTCACCTGACCCTCCTCTTTGAATCCCCCCCCGACAGCTCATTTTTACTAAGGCCTCCCAGGCCATAAGCACATGGAACGTGCTTGCCCGTGTTTTAGTTATGGTTTTAGTCACGTTGTTTTCTGCCTCCATGTAACTCAAGGGTACAGGGACAACTAGCCACTCTTCATTCCTACTGATCCAGAATTCTTTTTTTTTTTTAAATGGCCTCACCAGCGGCATATGGAAGTTCCTGAGCTGGGGCACTGAATCTGAGCCAAGCTTCAACCTATGCTGGGTCCTTTAAAGCCACTGAACTGGGTCGGGGATCGAACCAGCGGCTCCGTAGCAACCCAAGACGTTGCAGTCAGGTTCTTAACCCACTGCACCACAGAGGGAACTCCTGGTCCAGAACGCTTGACTCCTGACTTCTAGGAATTTCTTTCTACGGCAGGATTTCTGCCCAGGGTGGGAAACTGCACCGGATGATCTCTAAATGATTCCTGCCCAATTCAGAGAGTTTGCTGCTTTTACTCCTCAAGTAGCAAGCTTCTTCAAAACTCCTCAGCATAGGAATTCAAGAATTGCCATGGGGAGTTCCCGTCGTGGTGCAGTGGTTAATGAATCTGACTAGGAACCATGAGGTTGCGGGTTCCGTCCCTGCCCTTGCTCAGTGGGTTAACGATCCGGCATTGCCGTGAGCTGTGGTGTAGGTTGCAGACGCGGCTCGGATCCCGCGTTGCTGTGGCTGTGGCGTAGGCCGGTGGCTACAGCTCCGATTCAACCTCTAGCCTGGGAACCTCCATATGCCGCGGGAGCGGCCCAAGAAATAGCAAAAAGACAAAAAAAAAAAAAAAAAAAAAAAAGAATTGCCATGGGGGTATCAACAGTGACATGCGGAGAGGTGGACACAGGAGATGTCTTTTTAAAAGACGTCACGGCTCTATGGTGACAGATCAACCCAGAGGCCTCACCCATTACCTGTGCCCCTCTCCTGGATACCTTGGCACCCACTTGGGGACTGACCCCTGCCAGGCTCTCTGGGCTCACTCACTCTGGAGGCCCCAACCCCAAGCGTCTCTTCAGCTGCCTCTGCCCCAAGCACCCCAGAAACCGCGACCTTCCAGCATCAGCTGATGAGCAGCCGGCATTGGGGAGTGACCCCTAGACATGGCCAAAACCCGGCCAAACGTCCCTGCCATCAAATGGAAGGTATCTGATTCTTCTGTAATGCATTTTGCTCCTTCAACAAAATTTCCAGACTTCCAGTTACCACCAGAGAAATAAGGAACTTGTCTCCCTCCTAACACTTGGGAAAATTTGCTGCCAGCGAAGGGAGTCAGGGAGACCCAAGGAGAGACTAACTCTTTCTGCTTATAAGGCTTCGTGCCACCATCAAACTGTCGTTAAGGGTGCTGTCATCCAGAAACAGCAGGAGCTGGAAGGCACGCTTACTACAGTGTAATGAATGGCAACAATTTGTTTTCCAGAAAGTTTGTTTTGCCACACCCATGGCATATCCTGGGCCAGGGATCCAATCTGAATTGCTACTGTGACCTTAACACAGCTGTGGCAACAGTGGATCCTTAACCCACTGTGCCACAGCAGGAACTCTTGTTTTCCAGAAAGTTCTTTCCATATTCACCTTTGGAGAAATGCCTTTATTCTACATATCCCTAGGTTTATATATGGATCAACACTACTCTGATAAACAGTTCAGAATTGTGGTTCCTGACTATTTCAAGGATAGGAACTGCTTTGTTTGGTTTTGGGGTTTTCTTTTTTGGCTGCCCCGTGGCATATGGAGTTCCCAGGCCAGGGATCAGATCTGAACCGAGGTTGCAACCTAAGCTGAAGCTGCAGCAACGCTGGATCCTCAACCCACTGTGCCCCACTGGGGATCGAACCTGCATCCCAGCCCTCCCAAGACGCCGAGCTTCCTGTTGCACCATAGCAGGAACTCTGGAACTGTTTTTTTAAACGTTAAGAAATTATGTATCTCCATATGGTAGTAGTTGTGTTTTATACCTTTTGATTATTGAGAAAATACACAATTATAGAAGGCTATCATGAATTTAGTAGTGCTTTCAAATTGAATTTGCTTTATTCATCACAAAAGGATCTATGCGCACTTGAAAAAATGTAACAGCACATGTACATGCATAAGGTATCTACTTAGTGTTTACAGACTGTGGAATTCTTGTCCCCCTGCAGTAACCCCACCACTCTCAGCCTCCCCCAGGCTCAGGGCCACAGACGGAGAACCTCTGCGGTCTCTCCACACTTGTGAATTCTAGAAACCAGCATTTTACTAGGTAATCCTAAAGAATTCTGGATTGACGTTTCCTTTTTTTTTTTTTTTTTTTTTTTTTTGTCTTTTTCCAGGGCACAACCTAGGCATATGGAGGTTCCCAGGCTATCAGTCCAATCGGAGCCATAGCCACCAGCCTACGCCAGAGTCACAGCAATGTGGGATCCGAGCCGCGTCTATGACCTACACCACAGCTCACAGCAACGCCGGATCCCCAACCCACTGAGCAAGGCCAGGGATCGAACCTGCAACCTCATAGTTCCTAGTCAGATTCATTTCGTTAATCGCTAAGCCACGACGGGAACTCCTGGATTGACATTTTCAAAAGGAAAAAAGAAAAGCAAAATCATTTACTACTAATTTTTTTCCTTTCATATTCCTGCTATGATATTAAGCAATATAACAGATATCAACAGAATAGGTTTTTCTATCATTTGATGTTGTCCAACTGTCAACAAACATTAAATAAAAGAAGAAACTAATGGATCACAACACTCTCTGCTCCTAGGGACTATCAGAGTCTAATTAAAACCCACAAGATCAATGCTACACAGTAACAACAACAAAAATCGCCACGGGAACTAGGAGGAAAAAAAAGGACTTTTGTTAGCAATCACATAGAATTACCCTGAATAACTCTCCTTCCATCTATCCCCCCACAAAAACACTGCTCTAAACATACATAAATGTCCATGACCAGACTCTCAAATACACTGACTGCAGAAAGAGGAGGTACAGCCCTGAGTGTGCAGGGTAGGGGGCCGGGAGACAGATATCAACTGTCTATTCATCCTTCCTGCAAGGCCGGTCCAAGCAGATGTACTCACGAGTGTTTTATGAGTTGGTTTTTTTGGTCTTGTGTTTTAACTTGTCCAAATTTGCTTATCTTTGTCACCAACCCCAGGCCACCAACTGTCAAAGCTCAGCATTGGAGGCTGAGGCTCTGTCACCAAGGGTCCCTCCCTCACTGGTACATCTGACAGGGATGGCGAGGGAGGGGCCGTGTGGTGACCACTGGAGAGACCCACCTCGGACAACGAAAACCAAGAACGCAGAATCCAAGCAGAGTCAGACCCCAGAGAGATCCCAGGGCCAAGGCCCATTCACTTCCAGGCATAATCTTTGACATGAAAATCTATTAGCAACTGACAGAAAAAAATCACATCTCTATAATTCAGGTTTAACCAAACCAAACAAAACAAAGCCAAGAGAAACAGTGTTTAAAAATTCCAGTGAAGGAGTTCCCATCATGGCGCAGTGGTTAACAAATCTGACTAGGAACCATGAGGTTGCAGGTTCGAACCCTGGCCTTGCTCAGTGGGTTAAAGATCCGGTGTTGCCGTGAGCTGTGGTGTAGGTCGCAGATGTGGCTCGGATCCCGCGTTGCTGTGGCTCTGGTGTAGGCCGGCAGCTACAGCTCCGATTGGACCCCTAGCCTGGGAACCTCCATATGCTACGGGAGCGGCTCAAGAAAAGGCAAAAAGACAAAAAAAAAAAAAAAAAAAAAAAGAATTCCAGTGAATACTATGATATCTTTCCTTAATTTCCATGTATTCCTGCTGGCTGACAAGCAAAGGGAGAAGAGTGCAGGCTTTATTTCCATTTTAAAACATTACAGGACACTTTTTCTCCAGAATTCTTTGAAATGGGGGATTTTGGAGTTCCCATCGTGGCTCAGGGGAAACGAATCTGACTAGTATCCATGAGGATGCTGGTTCGATCCCTGGCCTCGCTCAGTGGGTTAAGGATCCGGCGTTGCCGTGAGCTGTGGTGTAGGTCACAGACACAGCTCAGATCTGGCGTTGCTATGGCTGTGGCATAGGCCGGTGGCTGTAGCTCCAATTCAGCCCCTAGCCTGGGAACCTTCATGTGCTGCAAGTGCAGCCCTACAAAGCTATCATAAAAAAAAAAAAAAAAAAAAAAAAAAAAAAAAAAAAAATTACTCATGACAATGTTACTTCACAATTTAGAGAATGACAGACGCAAAATGGTTAAATAAACGTTCCAAATAATTGTAAAATTCTTTTTCAACCTCCTCCTCCCTTGGCAAATTTTCAAATTTCAAAAAAGAAAAAAAAAAGGGATTAAAGAGGAGGCTGATGTGGATGGATGGCTTCCTCTACCCACTCCCGTCCTCTGAAGAAGCAGATGGCCAAGGAGGGGGGTGACAATGCTTCGCCTTTAATTCTCAGCAGTTTTAAGAGTTTTAAATTGCATCATGGCATGCCCCCCAGCAACTCTGGGTAGTCATCCTTCCCATTTTGCCAAAACCAAGTTTCCACAGGGTAGGGGACTTATACACATGGGCACCAACTCCGGGGAACCCAGGCTGTGGGCCAGGCTTTGCCACCCCACCCAGTGCTCTTTCAATGACAGGATGAGCGGGGGGGGGGGGGGGGGGGGGGAGGCGCTGGACCACAACCTACACATATGACACCTGCATTAAAGCAAGTCAACCGAAAAATATCAAGAGAGTATTTTTAGGCCCTTGAGATTAGTCACAAATCAAAAGGCTAACAGAATCGACATCAGCGGATGGGTCTTTGCTCAAGCCCTAACCCAGGCCCTCCGTTCAGAACCCAGGGCCCCAGCCTGCAGGGCTTCCTTGGGAAGCAGAAATCAGGACACTGTCCGCCAGCAGCAGGCCGCCTCCCGAAGCAGAAGAGGATGTGTTTTCACAACAGCAGCAGCAACCTGCAAACGGCAATGAACCCGAATGAAACCAAGCCACGGCCAATCCAGCAGCACTCTCATTTCCTCTGTTCCTCCTCCGATGCCTGCAGTTAATTCTCTTCTTTCCCTACAAGTCAGATGAAGGGGGTGGGGACTGGTGGTGGCAGCTATCAAAGAATGTCATTTGACACTGAGATAAGTGCCGGGGAGAGCTCCGCTCAGACACACAATAGGCCAACATGTTTCTCTGATTCCCTGTCTGAAACGAACTGCTTTATCTGAGGGAGAAGGCTGTGTTCCACAGGCGTTTTCTTTCTAACAAGAGCCGCTTGTATCCCCAGCTGACTGGCAGAAAGATTACGTTCCGTTCCTCACGGAGCAGATCACCACGGTCCCTACGTGACCCACGTCCTGCAGAAAAGAGCAGCGGGGAAGTGGGCAAGCCGCGAGCTCTGACGCCCCTGCGCAGGCCCCGGGCCCCCTCACTGCACCTCCAGGAGCTAGAACACAAAGCAAAAAGCCAGCATCACTGGGACCTCCAGGCTTGAGGTGCATTCTCCTCCCCTAGGACCCGCTCGTGGGGCACTCTGCCCTCTTTACGGTGCCTCTGGCACACTTCTGCTGCCCGCGTGGTAGCGGGCGTCTGCCGGTGCGTCTTCAAGGTCAGGATCAAGGTGGCTGCAACGAGCGCCCATCAGAAACCCTGGGGTCCTCCTGCAGCCCGCCCGTGCAGACTGGGAAATGCTTCAGGAACTTTGGATGAAAGTGATACTCCAGTAAACAGCCAGCTCAATTCACTGCTAAAAGCTTTCTGCTGCCTTTCAAAGTGGCCTGGCAGCACCTCCCAGGAAACCTGAGGCCACAGATGTGCAGCTGGAAAGACGGCCTGGGCAAAGCTCTTCAATTTGCGATAAATACGATCGTTAAAATGCGTGACACCTAAACTGAGGTCTGTTTTCAGCCCAAAGTACCCAACAGCATCCTTCCTAGGCTGTCACAGGCACTCGCAAAAGGACGCTTTCTGGTCCAACTGAAATCGATGTTGTGCTTAGGCTGTGGTTTAGAGAGCGTTTAAACATGATGTCAGCATCAAATATCAAATTAATAAAACACCAGCTTGGCATGCAGGTGCTATCAAATAACTCCTCCATTAATCCAGAGAAAATAACCAAAATTTCAATATAGGGGAGTTCCCCTTGTGGCTCAGTGGGTTAAGGACCTAACATAAGCTCCGTGCTGATGCGGGTTCAATCCCTGACCTGGCTAGCAGGTTAAAAATCCAGCATTGCCACAAGCCGCAGTGTAGGTTGCAGATGCAGCTCAGATACGGTGTTGCTGTGGCTGTGGCATAGGCCTCAACCGCAGCTCAGATTAGACCCCTAGCCTGGGAACTTCCATATGCTGTTGGTGCAGCCATTTAAAAAAAAAAAAAAATCTATATAGTACACTTTTTAATGTGCTGTAAGAAAAATGGGAGTATTTATTTCCAGTATTTGTTTTTAATTGTGTTAGTTCATGTTTAAAGATGTATTGGAAGTATTCTTAAAATTAGTTATATTATGTTGCATTTTTCTTCTTTCATTTATGGATAAGCACATCTCTCAGGGATCTTCTAGAATGAGAGTGTGACCTATTACCATACAGTATTTAGAGAGATGATACAAAACTACTCTTTGATATTAGAAGGAAAGAAGTAGAGACTGAAAACATGTCAGGCAAAATAAGGAGAGAGTGCTTTCACAATGGCTGATGCATATATTTTAACCTTATTGCTTTGTCCATCACCTTTCGGGTGGCTGAAATGCAGATGTGATGGCTGGAGCTGGAGCAGCCGTCTTGGACCATGAAGTAATCTTGGGAATGTCGGCCAGCTATAGCTAGCAATAACAAAGCACCTGTGACCTTGAGGACTTTGTGAAGCAAATGACATTTTTTCCATTGCTCACAAACCTCAAACTAAGTTATACATCCCATACTTAAAGCCCCTGAGATAAGCTAAGGTTTGGAAAAACAGCTGCTGACTAATAGCCAGGATGATTTTCAGAGCCAGAACTGAAAAGAATGTATTGGCCACAAAAGCAAATAGTAAATATGTGGGTCAACCAGGGGCCAAACAAGGCAAAACACAACAAAAACAGTGGGAATGACTGAAATCTAACAGAAGTTCAGGTGAGCCAGCCTGTCACCCATCCGGGCTGGTCTTTGAAGGAAAGATGCTACACCTCTGATATCTAACACTATGTCTGGGATACAGTAGGTGCTCAATAAATAACTACTGACTGAAGGAAGCCTAAGTCAAGGACAGCGAGTCTATTCAAAATCTAACTCATAAGGGAGTTCCCGTCGTGGCTCAGTGGTTAACAAATCCGACTAGGAACCATGAGGTTTCGGGTTCGATTCCTGGCCTTGCTCAGTGGGTTAAGGATCCGGCGTTGCCGTGAGCTGTGGTGTAGTTTGCAGATGCAGCTCGGATCCTGCGATGCTGTGGCTGTGGTGTAGGCTGGCGGCTGCAGCTCCAATTCGACCCCTAGCCTGGGAACCTCCATATGCTGCAGGAGCAGCCCAAGAAATGGCAAAAAGACAAAAAAAAAAAAAATCTAACTCATAGGACCAATCAGGAAAGGATCCCTTTTGGAACAGAACAAGATAATAAAATGGCAAAAAGACAAAAAGAAAAAAAAATCTAACTCATAGGACCAATCAGGAAAGGATCCCTTTTGGAACAGAACAAGATAATAAAATGTCAAACTCTCACGTTTGTGTGAAAATGTGCCTAAGAATCAAAGCCCTTTGATGGTTCAAGTGTCACCACAGAGTGGCAGGAGCAAACAGAACAGATGGTAAGAATTTAAAGCTTCGCTCTGTGAGAATGTAAGAAGAGGGAATCTAGACTTGCCAAGTTTTCTACGTATGGATACCCTGTCATTCTGATTTCATAAAGTTCAAAAATAAAAGATCAACACACTAAACACACAGGGTCTGTCTGAATCTAAAGAACATAGATGAAAAGCAGAGATCCCTTTGGAATTTCTGCCTGAAGAAAATGCCCCTGGGAACCTGGGAATACCAAGATCAATATCACCTGCTGTCATCCTAAATAAACCTAGCTCATAACAGAGGCTCCAGAGGACAGGTGATTTCCATCATGTGAAACCCTAAATATAACAAGAAAAGCAGGAGGGGTAGGGAAACGGGATATTGGGTTTTATTACCCTCCTCTAAGATCAGTGTTCTTTTTTTAAAAGAACACTTTCTATGTTTTAGTGATTTTTTTTTCTTTTTTTTTTTTTTTTTTTGGTCTTTTTTGTCTTTTTAGGGCTGCACCCACAGCATATGGAGGTTCCCAAGCTAGGGGTTGAATCAGAGCTACAGCTGCTGGGCCTACGCCACAGCCACAGCAACTCGGGATCCGAGCCATGTCTGTGACCTACACCACACCTCACGATAACACCGGATCCTTCACCCACTGAGCGAAGCCAGGGATCGAACCCGCAACCTCATGGTCCCTAGTCGGATTCATTTCTGCTATGCCATGACGGGAACTCCTGTTTAGTGATCTTTTATGAGATTTGTCAAACACCTTTCTTTCTAATTAAGGGTATAAAAATCTAAGGCCAAATTTCCTTGACAGTTACAGAAAATAAGAAATCATAAATTCGGGAGTTCCCGTCGTGGCGCAGTGGTTAACAAATCCGACTAGGAACCATGAGGTTGCAGGTTCGGTCCCTGCCTTTGCTCAGTGGGTTAACGATCCGGCGTTGCCGTGAGCTGTGGTGTAGGTTGCAGACGCGGCTCGGATCCCGCGTTGCTGTGGCTCTGGCGTAGGCCGGTGGCTACAGCTCCGATTCGACCCCTAGCCTGGGAACCTCCATATGCCGCAGGAGCGGCCCAAGAAATAGCAAAAACAAACAAACAAACAAAAAAAAAATAGCAAAAAAAAAAAAGAAAAATCATAAATTCTATCAAAAGCAAAGGCTGAAATAATAGCACTGAGCAGAACATGGAGCCTACTGTACTTTAAAATGTGCATTAACACCCTGAATCTTTAAAAAAAAAATCATGATTGTGTCAGGCAATTTCCACACAAAAACATATACAATATACACACACGGACACTCTTCCAAAAAAAAAAAAATCCTACATCAGGGATATAACTGCTGAGAGACAGAGGCGTGTCTGCAAAGGTGGCATATTTCAGGTTGCAGGTTAAGTACCACAGTGTTTCTCAAAAGGTGACTCATGAAGCAAATGGTTTAAGTGGACAAATTAAAGTCTTTTCAAAGTAGTCCACTGGGGAGGAAATACTAAGTGCATTAGGAAATCAGTAGTACAGGTGGTAGGCAGGCAGTTCAGAAAGACCAGTAAAACCTAAGGCAGAGGCTAGAAATCTGCCCTGTCCAAGGTCAGGTCTGGGAGGAGGGAGGGCCTCGCGGGGTACCATGACCTCAGCCTCAGAACCTGCTGACCAGGTATCAACACTGCACTAAGTCTCTCAGAAGCACCAGGGCCACCCCACTTTCTGAAGCACTTATGAGAGCTCATAGGACCCTAGACCATCAGCCTTCTCTGTGGACCCCACAGTTCTGGGGACCCCAGCAGCCCCCTTCTGTTCTCTTACTCTGCCTTCTCCCTTCCCCTCAAAATATACGCCATCTTCAATAATTAATAGCCAAGAAACATGACTTCTAGAAAATAATCTTGAGTATGAGATTTTGTGTCTAATTTCTGTGACATGCTTCTTCCATTCCCCTAAAGAAGTGGGTTTGGTTTCCCTGAACTAAATGCTTTCTTAAAGAATTTTTATATGGACGTTCCTGTCATGGTTCAGAGGTAATGAACCCAACCAGTCAGTATTCATGAGGATGTGAGTTGGATCCCTGGCCTCCCTCAGTGGATTAAGGATCTGGCGTTGTTGTGAGCTGTGGTGTAGGTTGCAGACGTGGCTCAGATCTGGCATTGCTGTGGCTGTGGTGTAGGTCAACAGCTGCAGCTCCGATTCGACCCCTAGCCTGGGAACTTCCATATGCCACAGGTGTGGCCCTAAAAAGCAAAAAGCAAAAGAATTTTTTTACTGTAGTCCAGTAATGGATAAATCTATTAGTTCACCAATCCAGGTGTTCATTTATTAGCAGACTCTTACACAGTGAAGATATATCTACTGAAGCAATGCCTACGGAATAGAGAGCCCACTATGTGCTGGGCTCAGTGCCTGAAACTGGGGATACGCTGCCTTTGCGGAGCTCAACGTCCAGCTGACAGAAGGACTCTGACTTCATGTTCAGAAGCTTTCTCCATCCAGAAAACAGATGACCCAGAAAATGGACAAGGTCACTGTTCTGCCATGGGCCACTTCTCCAAATGCCTCAAAAAGTGTTATTATTTCTGATATTGATTTGTGCTAAGTTTACCAAAGAAAGACGCTCTGAGGATGAGCATTTGTAAGCTCTGATGAAGGTCAAGATCACAGCAAAGGTTAATTGGTTTCTTCGGAAAGCGTAGGCATTCCAGTTTATCATCGCAACATTCCGCCACGACGAGAGGTTCAGATCTCACCCATAATGGACACGCGCAAACAGAAGACCAGATTTTTTACAAAAAAATCTCTCCCACTGTTGACAGTAATTACGAAAGAAAAGCACTAGCATGTTTTTGCACGTCGAGATCCATAAGGTTTTAAGAAGTTAAAATCTGGGTGAAACACAACGCGAATCACGGGTACACCTTGAGGAAACCTGACTTGAGAATCTCCATGGGCGAGATGCACGGGAAGCACAGCTGCCTCTACCACGTGATGGCGATTTGCACACCTGCATTTCCTGACCCGAGTCAGATCCCATTGGCAAGAGGCACCAACTGACTTGCAGTACATATATGACTGTTTTTTAGAAACTAGTTTGGTTTTTTATTTGTCTCTTGAAGTAATAAGGTTGATCCATTCACCGGCTGGTTAGTTCCAGGCCCTTCGGTTTTCAAAGGAAGCCGTCTCCCAAAAAGGCGAAAGGGGGAGGATACTGAACATCCAGGAATTCCAGGAGCTCATCAAACAAGCTGGTGATTTACCACTTTCTTTAGTTCTTCACTCGGTGTATTTCATGGGCTCAGACCTATTCCTTTTCAAATATGTTTATTTGCTAACATTTACAAATATTTATTGCAGTTGTTACCATATGTCTCAAAAGTATCATCAGATAAGGCTCAAGACCTGTTATGGAAAAATCTGCACATTCGTTTAGCTTGAGAAATACCAGAAATGGGTAATTTCCTTAATCTCACCTCATCAGCCCCTAGCAGAGGCCTCTGATGAGACAGAAAGCAGATGCAAAGGCTGTGTCTAAATAGTCATTGTTATGTATTGTCTTGGGATGTGCCTCATTCTGGGAAGCACTTTACATGTGGAATCTCTTTTGGTTCCTGAAATGATCCTACAAGATCTATACTATTATCCCCACTTCAGAGGTGAGAACACCAGTGCCCAGAGAAATAAAACCTGCCCAAGATCACATGGGTACAAAGTGGCATAGCTGCAATTCAAACCCTGAGTCTGTCTGACAAAAAAGTCCATCAATGAAGGGGGGGGTGGGAATTTGGTGTAGTCTTTTGCCTGGGGTGCCTAACTCTTTGGAGTGAATTTTCCCATCTGTAAGAAGTCAGAAGGCATCAAGGGACCTTCTGATTTCACTGGAGAGTAAAGGTTAGTTCAAGAGCCTCAGGATGAAAAGAGTAAAAAGCTGAGTGCACACAGCATGTGCATTCGGTAATAACAGATGAGTTTCTGGAGACAGTATCTAGATGGCAGGTACCTAGATCCAGGTAAGGACTGAGACAGAGACCAAGTATTCCTACCTAATAAACATCACCAAATTCAGACTTGGTCACAGGAAGTAACAGGGAAGTAGGGCCACTCCAAACTCTTTTTTGGAATAAGGTTATGAACAGAGACGTCTGACCAAAATAAAGTAAAAAGTCATTTTTGCTAAAATCTGCCATTGTCCTCACACACTCCACACCATCCACTGACTCACTTTTCTGGGTCAACACTGTGGGGAGCCAGAGCTGGAGAAGAGGTGCTGGCCCCAGGGTGGCTTGGTCCTAGAGCAGCTACTGGGAGAAGGAGATTCGGTTTGATGTCTTGGTTTCATAACCACTAAACTCGGGCATTTTGAAGCTTTTAGTCTCATACCTAGCCTATCCCCACCCCCTTCTCACAGGCTTTTTCCAACCTAAAACCATCTCGCCTCAGTTACTTGTTTTGTTTTTTCCTGCATCTAAATATAGTTTTTTAAAAACAACAATATTAAAGGCCTGGGATAAAAAAGTGGAAGAGGGATGGTTCACTTTCAGACCAGACTCTTATTTTATTAGACTCCCCACATAATTTCTCCAGGACATTAGGCTTAAAAGAACTGGTGTGTCCACCCTGCAGATGGTGCCCTGCTGTGTGGCCAGTTCTCCCTGCCCCTCCCCCGCCCCCGATGGCAGAGGGCTGGGAGGAGACGCTGGGGCAAAGCGAGGCGCTGCACCCCAGGCACGCCAGCGCTGGCCTCTCTAACCCAAACCCGAAAGCATCCTCTGTTGCTTTAAAAATAGAAACTCTTTTGGCCAGACAACGGCATGAAATGAAGATGTAACAGGAAGAAGACAGGGCAAGACAAATGAACCAGGGCTTCATCTATTTCTAGCCCAACTTGCTTTTGTTTATTTTTCATAAACTATGATGGCCTTGTCTAATCAAAAATGCTGCAAGAAGCCAGCAGAGGCAAAATTAACTCTTAGGCTCCCTCATCCCTCTGTGTAATTTATCTCCAATAGTTCAGAGCTATCACTTTCAACAGTTTTAGATATACGTAAGTGATAACTACAAACTCTGCATGCGCTCCCTTGCCACGAGCCACCGAGTGCCCCCTGGTTCCTGCCCTGGGCCTCCCATCTGCCAATCTGCTGTCTCTGCCCTCAAGTCTGGTTTCCACAAGGATTCTTCCTACTGGGGTCCTGGTTCCCTCTCTGTCGAACCCAACTTCTGGCTACATGTTCCCTTTGGACTTGGCCATAGTCATTGCATTGATCCTTCTGCCTGGCCCTTCTCTGATCACCAGCCCTTCCTCCACTTGCCATGGTTCCATCCTTGCAGGGCCAACCAGACACTGGAGGAACCCTCCATGGGGAAACGATGGCCTGGGAAGGCCTTGTACCAAAGGCTGCCCATAAAATGTCTCCTGCAACTGAGGTGGGAAATTTTTCTTTCCTATTTTTTTTTTCTTTTTTCTTTTTAGGGCCACACTCAGGGCATATGGAAGTTCCCAGGCTAGGGGTTGATTCAGAGCTGCAGCTGCTGGCCTAGGCCACAGCCCCAGCAACACAGGATCTGAGCTGCATCTGCAACCTACGTTGAAGCTTGTGACAAAGCCAGATCCTTAACCCACTCCACTGAGCGAGGCTAGGGATCAAACCCACATGCTCGCGGATACTAGTCAGGTTTTTAAACCACTGAGCCACACCGGGAACTCCTTTCCTTGGAAATTTTTCACTGACTGTCCTGGATTTAGCAAGAAAAAGTATGTCCTCTTACAGGAGTGTTATCTCAGAGCTTTTTGCTGGACTCAACAGCGGTTTCCAGGTGCCCATCGTGCTAGAAAAGTAGAAACTGATACTTGTGCCCTGACCCTCTGCTACCAGCCAGGTTGTGCTCACTAACGATGGTTTCCCAGTGCCGTAGAGATTGTCCATAATAATATTCTGGAAGCATTGAATTTAGAATCAGAAAGACAAATTAAATCTTCACTCTGCCACTTATTCACTGCTTGACTGCGGACAAGTTCCTTGACCTCCCGGTCCTCATTTTCTTCAGTTACAGAAAATAAAGCCCATGAGATCACTTGTAAAGAATAAATGAATCATTATAGAAAGACAGCACAAAGCATGGCACACAGAAGATATCTATAAATGATAGCCAACTCTCAAAAATAATAAAACAGGAGTTCCCGTCGTGGCTCAGTGGTTAACGAATCCGACTAGGAACCATGAGGTTGCGGGTTCAATCCCTGGGCTTGCTCAGTGGGTTAAGGATCCAGCATTGCCGTGAGCTGTGGTGTAGGTTGCAGATGCGGCTCGGATCCCGCGTTGCTGTGGCTGTGGCATAGGCCGGCGGCTACAGCTCTGATTCGACCCCTAGCCTGGGAACCTCCATATGCCATGGGAGCGGCCCTAAAAAAGGCAAAAAGACAAAATAATAATAATAATAATAGTAATAATAATAATGAAACAATATTTATTGATTCATTGGTGCATGCATTCATTCAGTGCCTACAACATGCCAGACACTGTTCTGAAAGTTTTGCCTAAGTTAAGACATTTACTTCTGAACAAGCCCTAAAAGATATGGGTGTGCACTCTACAGAAGAGGCCGACCGAGGCCCAGAGAGGTTAGGGTGCCACCCAAAGTCACACAGCTACTAAGAATGAACAGAATGGGGAGTCTAACACTAACAAAAAGGCAGAGTGTGATCAGATCAATGGGTCATAAATATCCATGAGCAGCAGCTAATTCATCTTGGCTTGTTGGGTTGGAAACATCTCTCAGTCATTCATGGTGAAGCTGGACACATGCGGTGTCGCCATCGCCAATGGCAGCCACCGTGGGTCCGTGAAGAACAGACCTGCTGGCTCTCTGCTGTGTGGTCTTATTAGAAGTTCACAATCCGGGTTCTCTAAGTCCATGTTCTTCTGCCTCTGGTGAACACTGAGGTTGAGACACGAGGGGCTGGAGCAGACCTGGGGGGTGGCATTAGGGACAGGATCCCCAGGCACCACTGCAGGGCTCCCCCATCACTCTGGTAGCCAGACCCTAACCTGGTGACCTGGGGACAAACGGTTGCCACTGTTGGCCTCAAGCTAGTAACAGAGGGAAGGACTCCTTCATTTTTGCCCAATGATGTTTTTTAACCAAGTTCTGGATAAACCCTCCTTGAAAAAGTCTTAGGATTGTTGCTTTAAAAAAACTCCCACCAGGAGCCTTGCTAGGGGCAGGAACACCTCTCAGAGTGGCCCTGCTGAGGACCAGCGGAGAGAGGGGAGCGAAGAACTCCTGGGGAGGCACCTGAAGGGAAAGCTCGGGCTGAAGACGCGCTGCTTTTTCTGCAGGGGCAACAAAAGCCTATTATTCGGTGCCCTCCAGGGAAAGCTTTCCACATCAGGATAAAAGAGCCCCGGGCAAAATGCCAGGAAAATGATGTACTGCAAACATTTTTTTCTCTGTAGCTAATGGAAATAATATTTACTTTGCCATTGATAAACGGGCACTGCAGGAGAAAGGGGCCTTGGGGCCCATGAGGAGTTTCGAAGGCAGGGGGAAAGGGCTCTTGTGTTCCGTTACTAATCCACTCGTCTTTCCTCTACCAAACCAATTCTTCCATAACAGCCATGCTTCCTACGTCAGTAATGAATGGAGCATGTGGAAGTTTTAAAATAACTTCATGCAAATTACGTGTGCCTTCAACAGAGGCGGCTTCTCCTATTCGGAGGCTGGATGGTAAGTATCACTTCACCAGTTTTCCGGTTACTAAAGCTGAGGCACCAAGAGGGTAAAGGCTCTGTATCGTGAGTTTGCCGTGATGCTAAGGCTAAGCTCTAGCATTCTCCATACTGGGATGTGTACCCATTTCTCTAAACTTCGTTGTCTTATATTCTTTAACTGGAAAGCAAAGACATTTACACTGGCACGAAAGGCTTTTCCTAGAGTATTGTGAGTAACGAAATCTTTGTACTGAGAAACAAACAGGTTCAAAGGTAACACCTGTTGGAGGATCCAAAATAAAGTCCTTGGCACAATTCATTTCTCAGGTAATTTTTGTTCTGTAGGAAGTTTTCCCAGCAACAAAGAACATGTCTTATGTATATGCATGGCGGGTCTCGGGAAGGGCAGATACACAAGAAACTAATAATGGTCTCATGAGTGGAAGTGAAGGAAGGTGGGAGACAGAGCGGATTTTCACTGAAAATTCTTTTGTCCCTTTTGAATTCTGAACAATGTGAATAAATGAATAAATAATGCTATTTGCTTTTTTAAATAAGAAGTTGACGCCAGGTATCTCTGAACATTTTATCTTGAGGTTAAACAGCAATGTGCTCCTTGGCTTTATCCCCAAAGACGTTTGCATCCGAGATCCATATGCCAGAGTTGAAATTTCCAACGTAAGTTCACATCCCATCCTCCCTGTGCAAGCCCGTGGCTATCACTTGACCTTCTTAACTCTAGTGCCTTGACTGTGACACAGAGGTCCTAAGTCACAGCTACGGGTTCTGCTCTGCAGCCACCTGCCTCCCTCCAGGCCAGCACCCACTGAGTCCCACGCAGCCCCTGCCATCTCCCTTCCTGGGCTCTGGCTCTTTTTGTCCAGAGCCACGTGAGCCTCAGTATGGTGTCAGGTCACACGTATCCAAAAACACTGGCTGCCAGGATTCTGAAAGTCATGGGACACACGTCCCAAGTCAAGACAGTCCTCAGAGCTTCTTACACCAGAAGCTGGAGCATCTAGAACTTGGCTGTTTCCTACAGTCCCCAAAGCAGGTCCCAAAGTGAGTTCAGATATCAGAAGTGAGAGCGAGGAACTGCAAACGAAGATCAAATATCGAAACCACGGTGGTGACATTATACAGACCTCCCCCTGACACAGGCAAGTACAAGGGGCAAACACCAGCTTCTCTGGGGGTACAGGCCATGACTCCCACCATCCCTGTCCCCAAGAAGACTGAACACCACGCCCTTTGTCACTCAACCTGCACTGAGTCCTGGTGGCCAGAATACACCTCGGGCCCCACAGTCAAGACCAGCTATGGGACTGGTTTTGGGCAACAGAATGGGAATAAATGTACCACGGGCCTCCTCAGAGGAGAAGCTTTAACTTCAACGTCGTGGTCCATGTGGCAACCTGCTTCTGCCCCGTGCCATAAGAGCAGAGTCTGTGCAGACAAACACGGCTCCTGGAACAAGAAAATCCATGCAAAGACTTGCAGCCTGAAGGGCAGCCCTGTGTTACAGGAGCAAGAAATAAACATTCACTCCCGAAGGTCATTGAACTTTTTTGGACCTGGGTGTTACAGCAGCATGGCTGAGGAGACACCCGCCGAAGCCATCAGAGTCACACGACTAGTGGGTCTGCTGTTCCCTTTCCTTGTACATCACCTGCTATGGCTCGTTGGGAGGGCCCAGGGACCAACAGGGACACTCAACAGGCTTGAACTCTTTTCTCTCTTTTTTTCCTTACTTTCAAGTTTAATCTATGTCATGAAATTTGGGTATTAGAAGATACTGAAAAAGGATACATATATGTAGCATATATTAATTCAATGCAATATTTTCATAGAATATGTATATTAATTCAATGCAATATTTTCAAGAAACATTTGATTATTATTTTTTTAAATAACTAGAAGCCTAACAAAATATGGGTTATAATATAGATTTAAAAAGAAGAGGAGACATTTCAAAACCTACTTTTAGTATATGAAAAGAAAATAAGAAAACAAAAATGAAGATTTCCTATAAAAACATGTTAAGATATGGTATCAAACATCAATATTGTGGGGTTTTGTGCTTAAAAATTAGTTGTTTATGTCCCCCCCCACTAGATAAATTATGCTTTATTTCTTTCTTTCTTTTCTTTTCTTTTTTTTTTTTTTTTTTTTTTTTTTGTCTTTTTGCTTTTTAGGGCCACACCTGCAGCATATGGAGGTTCCCAGGCTAGGGGTCCAATCGGAGCTACAGCTGCTGGCCCACACCACGGCCACAGCCACGCCAGATCCAAGCCACATCTGTGACCTACATCACAGCTCACGGCAATGCCAGATCCTTAACCCACTGAGCAAGGCCAGGGATCAAACCCGAGTCCTCATGGATACTCATCATGTTCATTACTGCTGAGCCACAACAGCAACTCCCTGAAATAGTTTTTAAACAGGTGTACTGCTAGATTGTTTGGGCCAATTTGTGCTAAACAGAAATGAATTGTCTAAACTTCCTTCTATTTTAATTGGGACATTCTGGTAGTCACCATTATTAAAGCTTATTCATGCAAAAAAAAAAAAAAAAATCATCCCAGAAGTATTTACTAGGCACTACTATATGCCAGGAACGGTGCTGGGCTAATCTGTTGCAGTAAGCCATGTAAATTTCAGTGTAATCAGAGGTTATTTTGATTTTTTTTGCGTTTAGGTGTGCAGTGGTGGAGGACAGGTGTTAAGAGCACAACACTTTTCATATCACTACGTGTCCTGCCCCTCTGTTCTGGGGAAGTAGCTTAATGCTAAGAACTAAGGTAAGAGCACAGCCTCTGAAATGAGACAGCCAGCTTTGAACATGTGGTGCCACTACTCAGCAGCTGGATGACCTTGAACAAAGAACTAAAGCCTCAGTTACTACACCTGTAAGAGCATCTACCTCACTGGCTTTTCATGGGGAGTGAACAAGAAAAGCACATCAAGCTCCAGGTACAGACGCTGGTGTTGAGCAAGAAGTCAACATATACTATCGAATATTATTAGTTCTATATCATGGTCCTCCAGGAGAACTGCTTCATCTTATTCTTCATTTAATTAACAAGTTTACTTCTCCCAGTGTTCTCCACTAAGAAACTGCTGTATTGTATTGGGGAAATTAAAAAAAAAAAATTTTTTTTAATGTATTGGGGAAACAAAAAAAAAATTAAAAAAAACAAACTGTGTAGCTGAGATATTGAGGGACCATCTCTCCTAATTAAACCCCTACATGTGAGGAAGAAGAAGATGAAGTGCATACATGTTTTAAACGAATATCCACGAGTGGGATATTTTCTGTATGGAAATCAGACACACACATACACACACACACGACTGAAAACTTCTCTTTTGTCTTCTTTTACCCTTTTTTTATACAAGAGGCTGTGTCTAGATTTGCACATGTGCTTGTCAGAGAGAAATTAACATAGGAAATTCTCCTTCCTTCCTCCCACGCGGCACATCTGCCAATCTAGCACTTGCGATGGGGAGGCTGCAGCCTCAGAGAACAAATGCCCAAATTAACAGAAATTTGGAAATAAGAACAAGTATCTGGTATCTGCCTAGAGACAACTTCCAACTAAAGAGCTCTCTTCTCAAATATCAGAAGTCTGCTGGGACAGAACTCAGGATTTACAAAAGAAAAGATCTGAGCCACAAGTGATCCTTCCAGACAAAATGCTACATCTATTTTCTGTCTCTGCCACAATCTCCACCACCTAAAAGCTTTGCAAGGCCCCTCTTTCCAACTTCTACTGGCAATGTACTTGCAGACACAAAACTATTAGAGACACAAAAAAGGGAGCAGAAATGGAAATCTAGGGACTGCCAGGTCTACTCTGGGTTGCACTGAAATGGTCAAAGACCCCAGAACCAGAAAAGTCTCCAACAAGTCCATGGCCCAATTCTCTCCTGGCAAGCAGGTCAACTTCCAAGACACTCTCTGCCCTGTTTGCAGGTTGAAGGTACCAAATATTTATTGAGGACATACTGCGTGCCAGGCATTATGCCAGGTTCTGCAGGAGCTATGGAAATGGGTGCATGTCATTAATCATCCACTAAGCTGCTTCCCGAGAATTTATGCTGGTTAGGAATAGTGTCACTAGTCATTCATTTATCAACAACAATTTATTGAGCACCTGCTGTGCCAAGGTTCCATTCTTTTTTGTTCATTTTTTAAAGTTTTATTGAGGTATAGTTGATTAACTATGCTGCGATCGTTTCTGCTGTACAACAAAGTGATTCGGTCATACATGTATGTGCATTCACTCTCTCTCAGATTCTTTTCCCACCCAGATTATCACAGAACACAGGTAGAGTTCTCTGTGCTATACAGTAGGTCCCTGCTGGCTGAGGCCCAGTCCTTGGTACTGAAGATTTAGTGAAAAGAAAAGGAGATTTTAAAATTCTGCCGTCAAGAAATATACATTTTAATGAAAAAGAAAGCGGTAATAAACAAGATAAAAAAGGAAAGCAAATATGAGTAATCAGAAGGAAGGAGTCAAAATAGGTAGGGAAGGGGGCCGTGAAATGCAAGGGGGTTTCCACTTCAGGAGGGAGGCCATGGGGTGGCGGGGGGGGGCGCTGCCGCAGGAGGTGACATCGGATTAACCCCGAAGGAAGACAGGGGAAAAGCCATGCGTACATCTGGGAGAAAAGACTTCCCAACAAAAGGCACAGCAGATGCCCAGACCCTGCGGGAGAGCAACCTAGGGCTGGGAGGCACTGGGAAGTCAGGGTGGTGGAACAAATGGGGAGGGGGTGCTGGGGCTGCCCAGCAGCTCAGGTAGGAAAGCTCACACAGACTTCCTGGCCACTGCAAGGGCCCCGATGATGCTGAGCAGAGGCACAACATGACTCGACTTCTGAGTTTTTCCCCCCAATAAATAATTATTTTCTTAAAATTAAAGTATAATTCCATATATGACAAACCCAGAGCGAACATCATTCTCAATGAGAAAAGCTGAAAGAATTCCCGCTGAGATCAGGAACAAGACAAGGATGTCCGCTCTCGCCACTACTCTTCAACACAGTTTTGGAAGTCCTAGCCACAGCAACCAGAGACATAAAAGAAATAAAAGGAGGAGTTCCCATTGTGGCGCAGTGGTTAGCGAATCCGACTAGGAACCATGAGGTTGCGGGTTCGACCCCTGCCCTTGCTCAGTGGGTTAACGATCCGGTGTTGCCGTGAGCTGTGGTGTAGGTTGCAGACTCGGCTCGGATCCCGCGTTGCTGTGGCTCTGGCGTAGGCCGGTGGCTACAGCTCCGATTCGACCCCTAGCCTGGGAACCTCCATATGCCGCGGGAGCGGCCCAAGAAATAGCAACAACAACAACAACAAAAAGACAAAAAAAAAAAAAAAAAAAAAAAAGAAAGAAATAAAAGGAATCCAAATTGGAAAGGAAGAAGTAAAACTATCCCTATTTGCAGATGACATGATACTATACCTAGAGAATCCTAAAGACTCTACCAGAAAACTGTTAGAGCTCATCCATGAACTTGGCAAAGTCACAGGATACAAAACTAATACACAAAAATCTACTGCATTTCTATATACTAACAATGAAAGATCAGAAAGAGAAATCAGGGAAGCAATCCTGTTTACTATCATATCCAAAAGAATAAAATACCTATGAGTAAACCTACCTAAAGAGACAAAAGACCTGTACTCTGAAAACTATAAGACACTGATGAAAGAAATCAAAGATGATACAAATAGATGGAAAGACATACCATGCTCTTGGATCAGAAGAGTCAATATTATCAAAATGAATATACTACCCAAGGCAATCTACAGATTCAATGCAATCCCCATCAAATTATCAAGGACATTTTTCACAGGACTCAAACAAAATATTTTAAAGTTTGTTTGGAAGCACAAAAGACCCAGAATAGCCAAAGACAACCTGAAAAAGAAAAATGGAGATGGAGGAATCAGGCTCCCGAACTTCAGACCATGCTACAAAGCAACAATCATCAAAACCGTATGGTACTGGCACAAAGACAGAAATAGAGATCAGTGGAACAGGATAGAAAGCCCAGAATTAAACCCATGCACCTACAGCCAACTAATCTACGACAAAGGAGGCAAGAATATACAATGGAGAAAGGACAGTTTATTCATTAAGTGGTGCTGGGAAAACTGGACGGCCACATGGAAAAGAATGAAATTAGAACACTCCCTAACACCATACACAAAAATAAACTCCAAATGGATTAAAGACATAGATATAAGACCAGGCACTATAAAACTCTTAGAGGAAAACATAGGCCAAACACTCTCCAACATAAACAACATAAACGACAGCAACATCTTCTCAGATCCCCCTCTTAGAGTAAGGACAGTAAAAACAAAAATAAACAAATGGACTTAAGTAAACTTCAAAGTTTCTGCACAGCAAAGGAAACCCTAAACAAAACGAAAAGACAATCCACAGAATGGGAGAAACTCTTTGCAAATGAATCAACTGACAAGGGATTCATCTCAAAATTTATAAACACCTTCTGCAGCTCCACACCAAAAAAACAAACAACCCCATCAAAACATGGGCAGAAGATCTAAACAGACAATTCTCCAAAGAAGACATACAGATGGCCAAAAAGCACATGAAAAGATGTTCAACATCACTCATCATTAGAGAAATGCAAATCAAAACCATGATGAGGTACCACCTTACACCAGCCAGAATGGCCATCATCACAAGGTCTACAAACAATAAGTGCTGGAGAGGGTGTGGAGAAAAAGGAACCCTATTACACTGTTGCTGGGATTGTATACTGGTGCAACCACTGTGGGAAACAGTATGGAGATTCCTCAGAAAACTAAAAATAGAACTACCATTTGATCCAGCAATCCCACTCCTGGGCATCTATCCAGAGAAAACCATGACTCGAAAAGACACATGTACTCAATGTTCATTGCAGCACTATTTTCAATAGCCAAGGCATGGAAACAACCTAAATGTCCATCAACAGAGGAGTGGATAAAAAAGATGTGGTACATATACACAATGGAATATTACTCAGCCATTAAAAGGAATGAAATACCAGCATTTTTAGCAGCATGGATGGACCTAGAAATTATCATGCTAAGTGAAATCAGTCAGACAATGAGACACCAACATCAAATGCTATCACTGACATGTGAAATCTGAAAAAAGGACACAATGAACTTCTTTGCAGAACAGATACTGACTCACAGACTTTGAGAAACTTATGGTTTCCAAAGGAGACATTTTGGGGGGGTGGGGGATGGGCTGCAGGTATGGGATGGAAATCCTACAAAATTGGATTGTGATCATCATTGTACAACTATAAATGTAATAAATTCATTGAGTAATTAAAAATTTTTTATTAAGTTAAATTAAAGTATAGTTGATTTACAATGTACCAATTGCTGCTGTACAGCAAAGTGACTCAGTCAGACATATCCATCCCAGGAGATCCACTTCTGTATTAAAAGATCCCTCTCGTCACTGTGTTGAGAACAGGGTTGGAGATGGTGTCGGGGTACGGGAGAGCGCATCAGGAAGTCACGATGGTGGGACTGGGATCAAGGCAGCAGTGATGCAGTGATGCTGTCTGGTCACGTTCACGTGCATGGTCTCTAGTGCAGGACGAAGCGGAGAGAATGCAGTGGGGGGCGGGGGGGATTGCTAAGGGCATCCCTCCCTGAAGTTGGGGAGGGAGGGTGTTCCCGTGTTTAATCTCCAGAAAGGCAGTGTGAAGGCATGGGGGCCCGTCTGGAGAGAGCGTGAGGACGCACTTCCACATTTATAGAGCAGGGACAAGATAAGAAGAGTGGTCACAGCTGACAAGCCCAGGGGCGGCCGTGAACACCACAGAGGGCACTAGAGAAGACACCCTAAGGTGACGCATGTCCTTCACACAGAGCAGCCTGGGAAACAGCTGGGGAACGAAGCGGCTCCCTCTGGGCACAAGCTTCCCGTCCTGCTGACAGGACCCCAGCAAGAGGACGCTGTTGGAAGACAAGCTTGAGCCCCTCATTGAAAACGAAGAAGCCCTCACACGCCTAGAGGAAGAGCCGGTCACTGTCTCTTCGGTCCCCCGTCGCCATGGCTACAGGCACCACAGTCACCTGTACTGCTCTTCTCTGGACAAGTTCATGTTACCTCTGAAACTGAATAACACAACTGAACACACTATTCTGCTAAGAGCCTGATGACAGCCAGAGGGAGGGTTACCCCCTGACAGGTGGCCTTGTCCCAGGGCTATTAATACACTGAAGTACGTTTGTTTCAAGGAAACCCCACAGTACTTGGTCGGTATCCGGCAAGATGCCCAGACTTTCAGGGGCACAGCTATGACCATGCCAGTCTCTCCCCATCCCATGCAGCAGCTGCACTTGAACGAGTCTCAGTCAAGTCTCTGCTGTTCGATAGTTTCTAACACATAGTTTTCAAGGCCAGTTTTGAACTCTATTCCCGTCGTTCACAATATTAACAAATCCACTTCGGAGCTAAATGTAAATGTTATAAACATGCTCACCTTTCCTTCATCCAGGTTTACAAAGGTATGTTAAGTCACGCTACCACTAGTGCACCTTCAACTCCCAGGACACATAAAAGGGGTCTCTTCCCCTGCCTCAATTACAATCCAAAGAGGCGCCCATGGCTCCTGAGACAGAGGGCGCCACGGTCATCGGTCACTGGAAGACGGGAGAGGCACCAGGAGAGGCTCACAGCTGATGGCTGGGCCCCCGCAGCCAACCACCAGCTCTGCTACTCATTTCAGGGTGACTCTGGATAAGTGGCCCCCTCGTTCCTTGACTCAGATTCCTGGCCTGTAAAATGGGGGTAACTGCCTGGGGTGTTCTGAGGATGCAATGAGCTAATGCACAGAAAATGTTTAGCAGAGCACATCTGTGCTCATACATTTACTTGCATACTCGATAAACTTCTTAGCATTTGAGGGCCAGGAACAATGCTAAGATCTTTGCATGTCTTTATATTTTTTTAATTTTTTATTTTGAAATAATTGTAGCTTCACAGGAAATTGCGAAAATAGTACAGAGAGGTCTTGTGTACTCTTCACCCAGTTTTCTCCAATAGTAACATCTTACAAAAGCTTTGTCTGTTTTGTTTTGTTTTGTTTTTTGTTTTTTTATTGCCCCACCTGTGGCATATGGAAGTTCCTGGGCCAGGGATTGAATCCGAGCCACAGCTGTGGCAACACTGGATCCTTTTAATCCACTGCTCTGGCCAGGGATCAAACCCTCACCATCACAGAGACAAATGCTGGACCCTTAATCCACTGTGCCACGGCAGGAACTCCCAGCTTCATCTTTTTTTAATCATCACATTTTATGAGATAAATATCATTACCAGCCCGTTGCACGAATAAGGAAACTAAGGCTTAGAAAAGTCAGATAACTTGCCCTGGGTCACAGAGCTATCAATCAAGATACTGCTAGAAACTGGAGCCTCACTCTGCACATCACAGCACATGTGGAAAGGGATGGAGGGAGGACAGAGGGCACCGGCTCCCTTGTTCTGATGCAGACTGTCTGCTCGGACAGCTCTTCCTTTGTGCAAATCTGAGGCACAGGGAAATAGCCCTCAAGAAATAAAATAACCAATATGTGGCAGATGCAGCACTTGGGAGAGTGAACACTCTGTAAATATTCATGTCGAAGTTTCAGACCCTCAGATGACAGTAGTCTCTTAGGGCCCCTCAATCCACTTGGCACAAGCTCTGCAGAGGTCCCCCCTGGGAGAAGCCCCTGGCCCCTGAAGATCAATAAGCTAACAATAGGGGCCCTTTGGTGGCAAGTCAGGATTTCTTAATGAACATGATGAGGTTACAAAATAATTACCTCAAACATTTACATGCCACATACTGTGAACCAGGCACTTTGCATTTATCATCAAATTTAATCCCTCTGCACCCCTCTTACCTGGGTCCCAGCATTATCTCCATTTTAAAGATGGAGATGGGGAGTTCCCATCGTGGTGCAGTGGTTAACGAATCTGACTAGGAACCATGAGGTTGCAAGTTCGATCCCTGGCCTCGATCAGTGGGTTGAGGATCTGGTGTTGCCGTGAGCTGTGGTGTAGGTCACAGATGCAGCTCAGATCTGGCACTGCTGTGGCTGTGGCGTAGGCCAGCCACTACAGCTCCGATTGGACCCGTTAGCCTGGGAACCTCCATATGCTGCAGGTGCAGCCCCAGGAAAGACAAAAATAAATAAATAAATAAAAATAAATAAGCGAAGACGGAGATGGAAGTTCCCACGGTGGCTTGGCAGAAATGAACCCAACTAGTACCCATAAGGATGTGGGTTTGATCCCTGGCCCTGCTCAGTGGGTTATGGATGCAGCGTTGCTGCGAGCTGTGGTATAAATCGCAGACGCAGCTCAGACCCCATCTTGCCATGGCTCTGGTGTAGGCCAGCAGCTGTAGCTCTGATTCGACCCCTAGGCTGGGAACCTCCATGTGCCATACCTATGGCCCTAAAAAAAATAAATAAATAAAAACAAATAAAGATGGAGAAACTGAGGCACAGAGAGGTTAAGTAGTTCACCTGAGATCACACCGCTGGTAAGTGGTAGGGCCGAGATTTGAACCCAGGCAGCCTGGCTGGAGAGCACATGTTCTAACCACTGCTCATCTCCTCCATGAAGATTAAAAAGACCTAGTGAACCCCAAGTAGAGGCCTGCTTCTCTCCTTCCCACACTCATTGGATCCTAAAGAGTCTAGCTTTCATTATTTTATTGTCCATGCACAATTACCTTGTCTTCTGAGAAATGGCTCCGAGAGTGGACCAGGGAAGAACCTGCTTTCCCTCTCCTGTCCCTCCCACGGCTTTAGTGCAGGAAGGAGCATTTTCCGAGGTAGGGGGGGCCCTCCCCTTGTCTCTCCTACAGAGACTCGAGGTTAAGCCAGCACCCTCAGCTCTTCCCAGAGTCCGAGTGGGAGTCAGGACAGGCTGACTGGACAGGTCTCAGCACCTGGGTGCCTACGACTTTCTTACCTCATTTGACGCCTTCCTAGTTCCCGGTAAAGTTAAACCATGAATCAACACCCTCAGGGAAGGAGTTCCCGTTGTGCCACAGCGGAAACAAATCCGATAGGAACGATGAGGTTGAGGGTTCAATCCCTGGCCTTGCTCAGTGGGTTAAGGATCCGGTGTTGCCGTGAGCTGTGGTGTAGGTTGCAGACGTGGCTTCGATCCTGAGTTGCAGTGGCTGTGGCGTAGGCCGGCGGCTACAGCTCTGATTCGACCCCTACCCTGGGAACCTACATGTGCCGCTGGTGTGGCCCTAAAAAGACAAGGAAAAAAAAAAATACCCTCAGGGAGTTCTACTTTTCTTTTTAAAAAGAGATACCTTGTGGAGTGGATAAGCAATAAGGTCCTGCTGCGCAGCACAGGGAAACATAGCCAATCACTCGTGATGGAACACGATGGAGGATAATGGGAGAAAAAGAATGCGTATATATGTATATGTATGGCTGGGTCACTTTGCTGTACAGCAGCAATTGACAGAACATTGTAAATCAACAGTAATAAAAAAATTGTATAGGGAAACAGAAGTCAAATAAATAAAAACTCCAGAAATGAAAAATATATATAAGTTAAAAAAAGAGAGAGAAATACCTTGGAAATGGTCCCTCTCCCATCTTTACAAAGCTTCTCATAGCTTCTACAAATTCTTAATCATTTCTAGCGCTCTGCAATTGTACTTGCTGTTTTCTTAAGGGCCCCAGGATGTTTGGCAAATGAAGAAAGGAAAAATTAAGCAGGAAATAAGAGATGTCAATGCCTATACTTAAATGGGGGAAATGACAAAGTTTCTTTGGATGGGGAATTGTCACAACCCTAAGTCAAAGAGTGTTTTAAAAAGTCCCTCCTTGACCCTCACAATTCACTGCAATAAAGACTCTCTGTTGACAATATGATTCTGTGAGCGGACCGGTGAGGCTGCCAACTCAGCATGAATGCCCAATTCTAGAGGAATTCAGTTCCTGGAACTCACTACATCTGGACAATATTTTGGATTTATCACTTATGAAATATATTTGTCTGAAGTTTTCCCTACTAACCTCCCTCGCCAAATACGTCCATAAATCCCAGAGCTTTGGCTCAAACTGCTATTGGAAATAGTATTCCAGCTTCCTGACACCAACACCAATATTTTGGCCATTTCTAATAGGACATCCAGACAAATCTCAAAAAAACAGTGCCTGGGATAAGGGAGGAATATCCTGTGGTACAGTTGAAGGAAAAAAAGTATCATTTTATTCCCTGAGACAGTCCTTTTATAAAGGCACGAGCATCTTGTACTAACAACGGTAAAATGTAAAGTTTAATACAGACGTTACTACGGTGGTCCTCACTTTTGCCAATCCACATGGGATTTCAGCATTGCGCGGCACTGTGGATAACTGTGAAGATAAGTTGTTAACTTCAGCCGATGAAAAATACAGAGATTTCTCTACAGCCGACATTTGTTTTCGAGAGTCTCACTGATTTTCCGTACTGCCAAATGCAACTCAAAGTCCAGATTTTAATCTTACATCCTAAGAGTCTCTTAAATTGGCTACCTTCGAGATTTCCATACTCCTCTGGCAAAAGAAAAATAATCATTCCATGTTTTTTTAAAAAATCCTATTTCTGGAATCTAAGAGAACGTTCCACAAGCTTTCTTAGCTTAATTGTTTGCTTTCTTCTTGCCCAGAGAAGCCCAAATTTGTGCCACCTTAGCATTCAGTTCAAGACATATTTTTCCTGGGGTTCCCACTGTGGCACAGTGGGTCAAGAATCCAACTGCAGTGGCTCAGGTCGCTGCGGAGGCGCAGGTTCAATCCCCCACCCGGGGCACTGGGTTAAGGGATCTGGCATTGTTGCAGCTGCGGCTCAGATTTAACTTCCATCTGCTACGTGTGCAAGCCATTTTAAAAAAAAAAAAAAGGTATATATTTCCAGATAAATATTTTCTTATACTCTTTCCTACTTTCTCATATCTTTTTGAAGATTTAGAAATCTTTCATAGTAGAATTGATGAAAATTATATGAGATCCTTAATATCACTTGACTATATGTTTTTAAATGGTTAAAACAGCAAATTTTACGTATATTTTATCTCACTAAAAAATTACACAATACATGGAACTTTTAACTAGCTGAATCCCTATTTAGAAAATCAGTTTATAAAGAAAGAGAAAGTAGATCTTGATGTATTTTTCACTTCACCATCTTATAGAAACACTGAGGTCTATTAATTTAACCAACTTGTGCCTTCCCTTCTTTGGCAAAAATCTCACCTCCATGACCCCATAATTTCACATGGGAAAGTGTGCATCATAGCACAGAGAGGACTGCTTTTCCCAGTTTTCCATACACAAATTGATCAAACTCTGCAATCACCAACAGTCGAGGAGCCGTCAGGAATGCACCTTTGAATGGCTCTTGCCCTGACATAGAAAGATCATTTTACTAGTAATACAGAAACGCTGAGTCTGTGTCTTTAAGGGAAAGAGTCTTAATTAAACTGGGGTCTTCGAGGGATCCAAGAGCCCACCGGATTGACCCGAGTGCTGCATACAGGCCCAAACAGGAATGGGGAGGGCCCATTACTCCCCTCTAAAAATATGAAAAGCCTAAATCTCACTGCAAAGACACACCCATTCAAGGTGGGGGCAGGAACAGAATGGAGCCTGTCCAGGACACCCGTGAGTGCTACTGGCACACACGGCACCTCTATTAAGAGAATCTAGGTATCCTCTAGAGGGGCCGTGGCCTCCTTAAGGAAGGACACATCCATTAACCTAGTTTGGTGGCCCGCATTGTCTCTGGGGGTGCCACCTGAACATGAAAATGTGCTGTCCAGTGTAGAGCTTCATGTGACCGGAAAACAGGGACCCTTCAGCAAAAGGCCCTTGGTGGGGCTCCCAATGCGGCACCCTGATGATGGGAAAGGCCTAGCTTGCACTGGGAAAACTGGTGGTCACAGGGCAGGGGCCAGTTGTTGTGACTTCTCAGCACGCCACAAGCACGACCACAGTCCCCTGCCCTTTCTCAGCGGCTGCACATTATCAACCTCGCTCGGCACAGGAAGGCTGTCCCGGCACCAGCACCACCCCCTGCCTGCCATTCCAGCCCCTTCTCCCCCTTCTCAGGAGCTTAGGCCCATCCTCAGCGCCCTCTCCAGGCGCTCTGTGCATGGACTCACCGGCCCGACCTCCCTCCAGAAGGACCATCTAGAATAGCATCTCCGAACTCGCCAGAACTTGTAGCTCTGGAGACCCCACAGGCACTGTGAACCCAACACAACCCAAACGGAACACATCGTCTTCCCACAGCAAACCTGCCTGGCTCCCCTCCTTCCGTGAATAGGATCATGACTCCCCCAAGGGGCCTCAGACTCCAACCTTCACACTTACCTTCAGTGAGTCACCACGTCCTTGGACTCAGACTCTGGCACCACCACGACATCTTCCCACAGCCCCCAATTCAGTCCTCAGGACGTCTCGCCTGCTCTCCTCCAGGACCTACCAACTCATCTTTGTGGGGTCTCTGCCTCCCCTTCCCACCACCCTACTGTTGCCATATTAATTTACCTAAAAGCTCAGCCCCAGACACCACGTCCCCCGGGAAGGCAACATTTCCCAACGGCTAGTGAATTAAGAGCAGCAGCGAGAGTGAACTGAAGTCAGCACGTACCATACTGTGGGTCTACGCAGTGCTCAATGCTGGACGGGTCTCATGTTACCTAATCTTCCCAACAATCTCGAGAGGCTGGGCCTTCATGACCTCCATTCTACAAGTAGGCGAGAAATGGGGGATTTCTACCATAGCTAACCCCTGGCAGGACTCTGAGAACCGGCCCCTGCAGACCCTTTAGCCTGGCATCCAAAGGCCTCCCCCTACCCCATGTGATGCCAACCTATCCGTGCTGCCTCATCAGCCATTCCTCAGTGCCCTTTCCTTGCCCAAGACCCCAGTGGAAACAAACCAGACTCTGTCCAGTTCTTCACAGCCGTGCTCTTCTCCCCACCCAAGGGGAGGCTCTTCTCCACACCTGCACCCATCCCTACTGACCATTCACACCGGGACCACACACACGCGTGGCCCTTGGGATACAGCACGGAAAGGAAAAAAGGAATTGGGGTGCGGGGGGCTACTGAGCCCACAATCTAATGCCAGAGGCAGATACTGGTCAAGAAAGCACACGCCTGTCTAGGTCCTTGCCTTTCTTTGAGGTTCATCCCATATCACCTACTCCATGAAAGCCTTCTGAACACCCCCCCTGCCTCCCCAGCTCACGGATGTGCTAGCATCTTCTCCCTCCATTTACATTCTGACCCAATCTCCCTGGCTTTGGAGGCTAGCTCCCTGGGAGCAGGGTGTATGCAGTCACCCCCTAGACGTACCTCTTACTACCTGGTGATGACAGAGCCTCAGTCTCCCCACCTGTAAAGCTCTTAAAATGGGTATGAGAATGAAGTGGGACAGACGTCTGTAACACCCAGAGGGCCTGAGAGGGCAACTCCTTCCCACGTGAGCGCAAACGTCTACAGGCACCACAGCGGAGACCTCTGTCCAGCGACAGCAGAACAACTTGCATTATGTCTCTGCGTGAAGGTCAAACCAATAAGGCGCTGGAGAAACCCAGGACGCTTATTCTCTAGAGGCTTGGCTGGCAGTCCAGGAACGGAAACCCTAAGCAGGTCCCCTCACCCGAGGCGACAGCCAACTCTGGCTGGCCGTTTCGGAGGCATGTCACAAGGATTCTTGCTGTCGTGGATCAGATCCCATTTCATTAAGCAAATGGCTCCACGGGACTGACTCTCAATGAAGGGAGGAGGCCAGCGCTGCCCCCGCCCCCGCTTTGTAACCTGGTTCTTTCCTATAACCTGGAGCTTGTTGAGCGGGATCCAAATGGACAAAAATTTGACAAACCTAAAACTGGGTGAGAGATCCATTTTGAAGGTACCCAGGAGTAATAAAAGAAAGCCCAACTGCAGCTATTACTGTGGCCTAAATGGTGTACAGAATTGTGCTTTCAGTGACCTACATACAAGGTTTAAGGGCACCTGGGTGCATCACAGGAGGAGCTGGCGGGAAGTGGCCACCAAGGAGAATCATTTTATCAGATGAAGTCCTTGCAGGGGCATCCAGGGCAGAAGAAAGAAGGCTAGGCCACTGTGGCCATGGTTTGGGCCGATATGAAACACCAGCCAGCCCAGTGTAGGCAGGGCTCAGCTGCCAGGGGGTCCTCGCTTGGCACTGGGGGAGGGGGAATCAGCCATGCCCTGATACCATACTCCCCCCACCTCAGTCTATCCAGAGCATCCAAAGAGCCCTGTAACCCTGAACTCAAAATATAACAGAACTCTCATATATAAATATGGGTTTTATAAGCTAGCTTCTCATTTTTAAGTGATCGGCAATTAATCATGCATTAGATACAATGCTGTTTGCCTTATCTACTTTCTCTTTGCTGTTGGAGGTTGTCGAATCTCCGAGGTGGCTTCTTCTAAAATCCTTGGGCACATCTCTGGACGGTGTCAAAAACCACAACCCGAGGCACCGTCTCTGTCATCACGTGGGCTTGAACTATCTACGACGTGTACACTCGGCTCAGTCACACGCTGATACAATCCCCGGGACAGAGCGCATGTGTGGAGGGCGAGGACCGCTTTTGTTTTTCCTCCCCGGTCACGGCTACTCCTTTACCCCCAGGCCCAGCGCGCCCTCAGCAGAGACGCGAGGCAGCCAACTGGAGGACATCAAGGCATCCTCCCTGCTCAGAGCACATGTCGTGTCGCCGTTTGTTAATGTCTCCATCAGAGAGGACAACTGTCAAGGTCACCAAGGGCCACCGGCTGTGCGCTGAATCATGTGTTTGCACACGCCACTCTGTCCTGCTGCTGTTCCCCGAAGCTGCCCTTCCCAGCCACACGGTCACGCAGTCAGTGAGTCTTTAGCGCTGGAAGAGACCCCGCGTCCACTTCCCCGACGGTAACCCGGACAAAGAAGTCCAACGGCGGTCAAGTGCTTTGCTCAGGAGTCAGCTATAGTTCGACAGCTGACCCCAAATCTCTCACCCCAGGCCAGCCTTTCAGAGCCCTACGTCTCTGGGCTTTTTCCCAGCCACTGCTTTTGCCACCTTTTTCTTACGTTATTTAGAGAACATCTCTGAGTTTTTGCATTTAGGCAAAGAAAAGGCATTATCCAAGAGGGGACTGTAATTATTCAAAGAGAACTACCCTCTTTTCATTATCAGGAAAGACCCACAATGGTGGCTGGCATTTAGCTTGCAAACGTGGGCCCACATGAAATTAAAATAATTAGGTATAAGGGCCAACTTAATTCAATTATAAATTCTTATTACCCAAATAAGTCTCAAGAAATAGAGTGAGCGTGCCAGCCGTGTGCTAGATTTCATGCCCAAATGCAATCCTGCCATCTGCTCAGGCACATGACAAGGTTTTCAAAGAAAAGTGACCACAGGCCATTTAAAATCTTCATTAGAAACAGACACGCTGCCTGTTGGGCGGGGAGATGCTACAGCCGCATGACAGCAATGGTAGGACTGCCCTCTCAAGCAGACCTTAAAGCAGAAGGAAGCTTTTTTCTTTACTTCCCACTTGATCAGCAGGGACAGTGCTCCTTTTGGAACAACCATCTGGATTCAGAAACATAAAAATGGTCCCAAAAAAAATCACACATGCTTAAATGTCAGGAGTATGTGGCAACTTTAAGAAGCATGGAAAAGATGCTTTTCCTGCGGCATTTCCCTGCATCCCTGTAGCAGTCACTGTAGGTTGAAACAACTGGCTCCTGTCGGTGGCTTGAGGGGCATGAAGGCCATTTTGCCATTTATAAAATCATGTGGAGACAGCCTTAATTAGATTTCTCGTACCAAACAATCTGCCCGCATGCTGCCTTAACGCCTTTTATTCTATCTCACAGGAAGTCAAATTTTAAATTAAAGTATAATGGAAATTATCCAAGAAACCACCTTCTTTTGGAAGGCTACCAAACAAAGAAAATGAATTGTTCAGGAAAGCAGAAATGTAGGCAAATCTCAGTCGACTTCTGAATTCAGCTGACTTCTGAATTCAGCTGACTTCTGAATAGTCTTCCATAAGCTTTCCACCTTCTATGCAACTACTAACATCCCGAGAAAAAGCACTGGGCAAAAATTCATCTGCTAGACAGGAAGCTCCTTGAAATAAGGGCTCCACCCTGTTCTCTTTTGTCCCCCACAACCTCTTACTCAAATGATATTTTATTAATAAAGGAATGAATAACGTGATTATTCATTCCACACAGTTGTCAAGCATCCACTCTTGTCAAGTACTGGAGATACAAAGATGAGTAAGATGAGGTTCTTTTGTTTCCCTGAAATGTTTTCCATTTATTTTAAAAATCAAATATACACAGCATAAGAAGCCTCCAACTGCACCTTATACAAATTTCACCACAAACAGAAAGAAAAATGCACATTAACTCTGCTTCTTCCTGTGGCTTCCCGCAAGGCCAACTCGTAAGTCCCTTCAATAGACTGTTACTGGCTGAGCCTTTCCAAGAGTCGAAGGGGAAAAAATCGAAGCAACATTTCTCTTAAGAGCCAAAGGGAACATGCCAGGGAACATGTTTGGTTTATTGTGACCACCAGTTCAGACGAAACCTCCTAAGGAGTTGAAGAAACCCTTGGATACCCTCACCAGTTCAGAGATTTCAACATAACATACCCTCGTGATAACGTAGGAACCTGCTGCTTCATCTCCATCAAATACACTAAGGTCGCTGATCCATCACAACAGAACTCTCAGCCGCAGAGCAGCTCCTTCACCCTTTCCTGTCACTGACACAGTCCCTTGCATGGGATTTAGATTCCGGCGTTACCATCTCCTCTATCGAGGTGGCAAGCCTGGGGACACAGTTGACCCAGCAGAGAACACAGTCCTGTCCAGGGCCAAGTACCTGGCCCTCACCTTCCATCTCTGTGGCTCCCAACAGGAGAACCTCAGGGCTGGAATTTAAGCCCTACCACTGAGATCAGCCAGGTCATCTACTGGATGGACTACCACGGAATTACTGGAGCTGTCCCCAACCACAGCCTTGCTTGCCTCTTCTCTAAACAGGGAGGGTAATGGCACCAACCTCAGACAGCTGTTCTGAAGACTACATTCAAGAACACTGCACAGAGCCTGATGCAGGCACTCAGTCACTACCACCCGTGTGCAAGTTCCTCTCACCCTGCGCTCTACACACAACCTGGCAGAAGGGAGTAGGTGAGCCAGTGAGGACAGCTGCTGTTGACAATCACCTTCATCAAGTAATCAGAAATACTGCAGCAACTCTGCAAAAGTCCCACACAAGAGCATCCGGCAACCCAGCTGTACAAGGAACCCAGCCAGGCCAGCTGTCAGATCACTTGTTCCCCTGGGACTCCTACCCTGCCCTGTACCAATGCAACTATTGTCACATCCATGAGAGGCACCTATGCCCTGCCTGACTGCATGTATATAAACACAAAAGCTTTGGCAGGGGCCACCAATGACTGGCAAACCTGGAATGAACCATATGAGGGAGGCAGAATGATGGCCTCTATGAGACGCCTGCATCCTAAACCCCAGAATCTGTGACTATGTTAGCTTACAAGGCAAAGGGGATTAAAGGTGGAATAAAGGTTGCTAATCAACTCACCTTAAGATAGGGAGGTTGCAGTTCCTATTGTGGCTCAGCGGGTTAAGAACCCAACATAGTGTCCATGAGGATGTGAGCTGGATCCCTGGCCTCGCTCAGTGGGTTAAAAATCCGGTGTTGCTGTGGCTATGGTGTAGGACTCAGCTGCAGCTCCGATTTGATCCCTAGCCCAGGAATTTCCATATGCTACAGGGGCAGCCCTAAAGAGAAAAAAATAAAAACAAAAAGGATAAAGAGATTATCCTACGTAGTTACATCCTACATGTAACCTCAGGGTCTTTAAAAATGGAAGAGAAAATTGGAAAAGAGATCGAGAGGGAAGGCAGAATGAGAAGGACTCAGTCTGACACTGCTGGCTTTGAAAACAGAGGAAGAGGCCACAAGCTAAGGACCATGGCAGACTCTAGATGCTGGAAAAAAGCAAGGACACAGGTTCTTCCTTAGGGGTTCCAGGAGGAATGCAGCCTGCCAACATCTTGATTTTAGCCCAATAAGACCCATTTGGGACTTCTGTGCTCTAGAACCATAAGAAAATTAACTTGTGCTGTTTTAAATCACTAAATTTACACAAGTTTGTTGTAGCAGCAATAGGAATTTCTTTTTTTAAGGCCTGCACCCGTGGCGTATGGAAGTTTCCAGGCTAGGGGTCAAATCGGAGTTACAGCCACTGGCCTATGCCACAGCCACAGCAACACGGGATCCGAACTGCATCTCCAACCTACACCACAGTCCACGGCAAGGCTGGATCCTTAACCCACTGAGCAAGGCTAGGGATCAAATCCACATCCTCGTGGATACTAGTCAGGTTCATTACTGCTGAGCCACAATGGGAACTCCAGCAATAGGAACTCAATACACCATCTTACCCAAGCAAGATCTCCTGAGCAGGGATTACCCACACCCTCAGCAACGGCATCTTCTCAGGCGTTTCCTTTGCCCCTGATGATGCTCTACTATTCTGACCTTCAGCTGTTCGGTTTGGAGCTGGCTATCTGTGCCCACCCTTAGGGGAGCCTTCATGGAGTCCCTTTCCAGATCTCTCAGGAAGTTGTTTTGAAAAAAAAAGAAGCGAGATGGTTGCTGAGATCCTGGCGTGAAGTTGGGGAGTGAAGTATGACCCCCAGATCTGCCTCATTCCAGCCCTTCAGGTCTGGGAAATAGATCTTTCTGCCTCTTTCCTCCCCCTTCCTTCCTCTCTTCCTTTTTCTTCTCCTTCCTTCCTTCTTCCTTTCTTTCATCCACAAATAGCTGTCTACATAAGTACTTAATGTATGCTTCATAGAGCTAGCGGCAAGAGAATACCAAAATAAATGAATAATCCTCAATCCTTGTCCAAAGAGCTCATCAAAGACTTAATCATTCATCTAGAGCAGAAGTTTTCAAACTTTTGGGACCATTAACCACAGCAATAAACGCATTTTTACATCATAGTGTGAAACACACACACACACACACACACACACACACACACACACACACACACACACCTGAAACAAAATAATATCCTTACCAAAGGATATAAACTCTATTTTCTATTCTAGTCTAGTCTATTCTATTCTATTCCATTCTGTTCTTAATTCTGACCAGTAACCTATTGAATTGATTTCATGACCTAGTTTTGGATTACACCTCTTTGCTAGAAAAATGTGACCCAGAAGTCTTGATACCAGCGTCTAGGTGCTCATTATACACACCCAAGGAGGGCAGCCTCAGAAACAATCTCAAGGCATTAGTCAAGCCCAGACCGTTCCTTCCCTGGCCACCGCCATCCACACAGGGTGAGATGACTCAGACTCATTTAGATTCCAGTCATTTCAACTGGAGCTGTCACCCACCTCTCCCCTCCCAGCTCCCAGGCACACAGACACAATCTCATCACCTCTTGAAGGGAAGGAATCAAAGGAACGGAATGTGGGAAACCATGACTCACTGTTCCTGCCAAGCAGGTGCACGACCATAAATGTCACTCGAGTGAGATCAAAGCGAGGGACCACAACAGTGAAGAATGGTGCCTGGAAAGCCAGCCAAGGTCAAGAAATGAGACTTGACATAGGGAGAAGCTTCAGTAACCATCCGCGTGACGGGGAGGTCGCTAGTGGAGGGACCTGCTCTCGCCGTCACCCTCAGCAAGGCAGCCTGCGCTGAGGGCAAGAGCGCAGCAGAAGGGTGCTCTCCCCGCTTGCCCACCGGGGCCGCCAGCGGCAGCTTCTGGGCCCTGCCTTAAAGAGCAGCTGAGAAAGGCCCCCCACCCCTTTCTTTTATATAAGAGGGCTTGATGTGCAGAGATTTTTTTTTTTAATGGGAAATTTCACTCTAAACTACTTGTCATTCCACCTAATGACACATATTAAAGCTTATCTTTTCGCCGGCTAATTTTAGACTGATACCAGTTCACAGATCACTAGTTTAGCAAAACATCACCCTGCCTTGCAAAGCCAGTCCACTCTCCCCCAGCAGATTCCTACGACAGAACTGCTGGCCAGGCCAGATGCACCAGAGGGTGGGAGAGGGCCTGGTGTGAGAGGGTGGGGGCAGGCAGCCCGGTCCCCTCCTGCTCTGCGTGGGGAGGGAGCCGGCAGCGCCTGGCTACCTCGGTGTCTGGTCCTGTTGCAACATCGCCCTTGCAGAGGTCTCTGAGTCTGCCCAACAAGAAGGGTGCTGGGGACAGTGCACATGGATGGCAGAGCAACCCCCAGGCAGGTGCTCAGTGCTCCTCTCATCATATTGCCCCTCACCCCCGAGGGCATCTTATTAGATTCACCCTTCGTGCTGTTACTGAGAAGAGATGAAGACTAGACCCCACCACACATCGTCCTCAGGGGCCATAACCTCACAAACAGGATCTTGATTAAAAGATATTTCCAGGAGTTCCCGTCGTGGCGCAGTGGTTAACGAATCCGACTAGGAACCATGAGGTTGCAGGTTCGATCCCTGCCCTTGCTCAGTGGGTTAACGATCCGGCGTTGCCGTGAGCTGTGGTGTAGGTTGCAGACGCGGCTCGGATCCCGCGTTGCTGTGGCTCTGGTGTAGGCTGGTGGCTACAGCTCCGATTGGACCCCTAGCCTGGGAATCTCCATATGCCGCGGGAGCGGCCCAAGACCAAGAAATAGCAAAAAGACCAAAAAAAAAAAAAAAAAAAAAAAAAAGATATTTCCAGACTCTAATGGAGGGTGGGTCAATTTCACATCACATCTCTGACCCTCGCTCCTGCAGGATTAATAACCCCGGCACGTCGGCTCCCACTCTGAGACCTCAAGACACACACTCCCCCACCTGTGATCCCTCTGTTCTCCTCACTCCCCTCTGCCAGCCCCCATTTACAAAGGGAACAACAGAGTGAAATTCCTAAGAATAAACGTAACAAGAGCTGGACAGGATCTACATGAAGATAACTTAATCTGCAAGATGCAAAAGGTTCGAAGAGTCTGTCCTGGACAAGAAGATTCGACAACATAATGATGTTGATTCTTCCTAAATTAATCTGCAACTGGAAGGCAACCCCAAGAAAAATAATGACGTTTTTAAA
Organism: Sus scrofa; assembly: GCF_054392235.1. Lineage (NCBI taxonomy): Eukaryota > Metazoa > Chordata > Mammalia > Artiodactyla > Suidae > Sus > Sus scrofa. The sequence goes on from NC_139383.1 coordinate 9,609,691, forward strand.
AAATTGAGAAGAATGAGACTTCAGCGTTTGTAAGCAAAGATCCCTCTGGTTCTCATGGGACTATGCCTCAAAAAGGGAAGTGGATGGACTGGGGGTGGGGGTGGGGGTGAGCCAGGCTTTGCATCGGTCCTGCTGAGAGCTGAAGCAAGCAGGGCCTGCGCCCGGAGGGGCGGGGTTGAATGCAGAGAGGGGGTGTTATCAGAGAGATATTTACTCGGTAAAATTCACACGACACAGTGTTTGGACAAGGGAGGTAAGGGAGAGATGAGCCAACAACGACTCCTGGTTTCTGGTTTATATATTTAATAATTAATCAAACCTCCTACAAATGTATCTGTTCTTTACTAAAATCAGTGCTTGTGGCCGCATTTCTGGGCTTTGGGCCTAAAGCAGATTTAACAGGGCCCTGCAAAAGGCTTTGTAACTAGTGTTGTCCACAGCAAACTGAGGCACCAATTTTGCTTTCTGACGCTCTTAATGAGGTGTTCAATACAGATCTTGGGTGGACAGAATGGTTTCAGCCTCAGAAAGTCTGCTGACCCTGTCCTTTCTCTGCTTTTTCCCCTCCTTATAATTCAAAATTGTGCTAGAGAAAAAAAAAAAAAATAGGGCAGTGATTATGTTTGGGTTTGACCTCATCAGACTCAATGTTTACTTTTGCTGAGGCTGGACAAAATCTCCACCATATCTTTACTCTGCCTACTTAATAAACAAATAAATCCTTAATGTTCAACAAAAGTCCTCACACCCACTGCCGGTCATTCTGTCGGTGGCAGGTTTGCTTTTCCAACTTGGAGGCTGGTTTTCTTTTCCTTGTTCAGAACTCTTTCCAACACATTTTCAAACAGAACAAAGTGAGTTTAAATATATATAACACAGTGGTGACCTCGTAAACACCTACGGGCATTATTTCAGTGGATGTGCCATTTGATATGAAAAAGAAATGTGTTTGTTTTCAGCACAAGGCATGTGTCTTAAAACTCAGGTGAAAGAAGCCAGAACTTGGATGAGACACATTCAGACCCAGCTTACCTGAAGGTCAGCCAGGTCGGGCTTCCTTCAGAGTCTGGGCAGAACACTGACCAAGTGCCTGGGCAGGTGCCCTGAACCTTCACCTGCAGGCAGATCACAGGGGGTTCTAGTAAGTGCAGCTTCTGAGACTGCATGGCAGGGTGGGGCCTGAGAGTCTGCATTTCATTTTTTAACATTTTTTACATTAAAGGATAGTTGATTTACAATGTTCTGTTAATGTCTGCTGTACAGCAAAGTCACCCAGTCATATGTACTATATATGTATAGTTTATAAGCAAGGGTCAGGGCATTAAATTACATATACATGTATATATTCTTTTTTTTAATCATATTATCTTTATCACGTTCTATCACAACTGACTGCATATAGTTCCCGGTGCTATGAGTCCTATGCAGTAGGACCTCATTGTCTATCCATTCTAAATGCAATAGCTTCTATTTATTACAAACTCCCAGTCCATCCCACTCCCTCCCCCTCCCAGATTCTGCCTTTGTAATGAGCTCCTAGAAGACACAAATCCACGAGGACACTTGGAGTACACAGAGTTTAGATGGGTTCAGCAATCTAGAAGCTGTATTTCTCAAAGTTAATCTATAGATTGGGATTCATTCTTCCAATGTACAAAACAGAGACTTTGCCATTACCCTCTGCCACAGAACCTCAGTTACAACAAGTGAGTGCTTTAAAGTCTCTTCAGACTTGGGCCAACATCTGGAAGTCAGAAAATCCCATCCCCATCTAACCTAGATGTCACACTTGCCAAAAAGAATCACACCCAGAGAATCCTGTGGTACTCAGTAAAGCCTCACCAATTCAAATTAAATAAAAGAGAGACAAGAATTTTAAAAATACAATCAAGCTTATGACTTTCAATTTCAGGGGGTAAGCAAACATTAGGAGTTCGAGAAACAGTTTGCTCTTTTAAATATTTCATACACTTTCCTATGGATCATGTTTATCCTACTTCATCTGCAAAAATCTATAAAAAAATGAAACGTCTTGGTGTTCCCAGGTCCTGTATGAATCATCACAAATTCTAAATCAGAGGAAACAGAGGAGTTCCTGCTGTGGTGGATGTGGATTCAGGTCAAGAATCGACTGCAGGAGTTCCTGTCGTGGCGCGGTGGTTAACAAAGCTGACCAGGAACCATGAGGTTGCGGGTTCGATCCCTGGTCTTACTCAGTGGGTTAAGGATTTGGCGTTGCCGTGAGCTGTGGTGTAGGTCACAGACACGGCTCGGATCCCCAGTTGCTGTGGCTCTGGCATAGGCCGACGGCTACAGCTCTGATTAGACCCCTAGCCTGGGAACCTCTATATGCCGTGGCAGCGTCCCTAGAAAAGGCAAAAAAAAAAAAAAAAAAAGAATCCGATTGCATAGGTTCAGGTCCCTGCGGAGGCGCAGGTTCAATTCCCGGCCTGGCACAGTAGGTTAAAGGATCCAGCATAGGTTGCAGCTGAGGCCCAGATTCAATCCCTGGCCCAGGAACTTCCATATGCCACAGATGTGGCCACAAAGAAAAATACATACATACATACATAAAATAAAAATTTCAAAAGCCCTCCTGCAAAACAAAAAGCCTTCAACACTTAAATACTGGTGTCAGTTTCTTCATTAGAAAGCATTCCTGTCAGCTGGACTCATTTAACCCATTTTTTGAGGTGGAAAAACTAAGGCCTAAAGTTGCAGGACAGGTCAGTACAATTCAAGGTTAATGCCATTTTCAGGACTTTATTAAGCTAAGGAACGGCAATGGCAATAAATTCTACCCACGCGAGTACCTGCTACCTTGAGGGAAGGTATGTGTGTCTCCTGACAAACAATCTCACAGTCTAATTGGCCTTGAAAAACATTTCCTTATCAACTGAAAGGCAGAAGGCGGAAGGATAAATCCCCTGCTTTTTCAGAAGAGGGACGTAGAGTAAGCAAAGGGCACACATTTAAGCCATGTTTTTCCTACACTACTCAGATGCATGCTCCTGCATACAAAAGCACATCGGGGTAGTCAGATTATGTTTTGCAAGGAAATGCGCAAAAGACAAAATAAAAACATACACAAGAGGAGTTCCCGTCATGGCTCAGCAGAAACAAATCTGACTAGTACCCATGAGGACAAAGGCTCAATACCCGGCCTCACTCTGTGAGTTAAGGATCCAGTGTTGCCGGGAGCAGCTCAGATCCTGTGTTGCTGTGGCTTCGGTTTAGGCCAGCAACCACAGCTCTGATTCAACCCCTAGCTTGGGAACCTCCATATATCACGGGTGCAGCCCTTAAAAAAAAAAAAAAAAAAAAAAAAAAACCTACAAAATAAAAATACAAAAAAGTACAGAATAGGTCTCTGCAAATGCCTTACACTTAGCATTCCTAGCTTTCCCTCCGCCTCGTTATCATGAATAGGGTTTACCTATTCTGATAATGGGAGAGAAGGACCTTAAAACATGAGACATCTTTAAAAATCATTAAATGAAAGCAGGCCACATAGTATATTCAAATAATAATGACCCATGAGAAATTTTTAATTAAATTGGGTTTCATTAAGACCAGTAACCCTCCATTGACCATCTTCCCACATGTAATCAGAACTAATTGCTTCCCTGGGTGACGGTCCACCAGCGGTTAAGTGTGCTCAACTCCACAGGAGTGGACTGGTCCCCTGCTATTTACCAAAATCTGGGATGGGGGGACGGAGATGCAAAATCCAGAAACAGACATGCAAAAAACATTCTGGAGTTCCCTTGTGGCACAGCAGGTTAAGGATCTGGCATTGCCACTGCAGCGGCTTGGGTGGCAGCTGTGATACAGGTTCAATCCCTGGCCCAGGAAACTTCCACATGCCAGTGGGTGCAGCCAAAAAATAAAAAATTCTGGAACATTCATTATACAGGTATGGGAAACATTTGGCAAAGAAAAAAAATAGTTTGCATTGTTTCTCCGATGGTGCGGTAACAGGTGGACTGATGTCCACATTCATCTTAATAACACGGAGATTTCTCTGACGTTCCACCCTCAACCTACCCTCCTACGCAACTGTTACCCCTTTAATTAAGAATGCTGAGCTAACAGTGTCCCAAGAAGGGTCTCCAAGTGCCTGAAACACAGCTCTTCCCTCCCGGCTGCAGTGTGGCCTGTTGGAAAGGGCTCTGTACTGAGAACCAGACACATGGGTTCAGGTACTCCTCGCCCTCATCCGTCTTCTCACCTACACAATGGAGACGAGTTACCTTCCCCTGAGAGTTGTTATAAGGCTCTCGAAACCCAGAAGGGGCTCAGTAAACGCCGAATGAATGAGCGAATTTTCAGATGAGATAATTACGTCAAACACAACCTAAATGTCAGTTATGATTCTCTGAATACTTTTTCATCAAGCTCTCAAAGCACATGATATTTCAATAATTCACAGTCTACTGAGCAGACAGTTTGCTTGCATCTTGGTTTGCAGAGAACTTTTAGACTCCAAGTTCTTTGTAGAAAGTCTGAAGTTCTACTCCGGGGTCTGCAATAACAGCAGCGCTACCGATAGATTCATCCTGGAATTGAAGGTGCTTGAATTTTATGCCCTTGTCAAAACCCATACAAACTTCAAAGCAAAGAGTGAACCCTGATATAAACTATAGACTTCAGTTAATAACAAGGTATCAATATAGACTGATCAGTTGATACCTTGCCACAAATGTATCAGATTACTATAGCAGGCAGAAGATTGGAGGGATAGACTCTAGGAGGAAGAAGCCAGAAAATTTAAGCTTCTTATTTTTGCCCACTGAGGGAGCCCCCCACCCCTACAGCAAAGAAACCCATGAATTTCCACCACTGCAGCTCCATAAAATGGCCTCCGAGCTCTTGCAAGAATTTTAAGTCTAGCACAAGGTCTACACTGTGGATGACATCCTAGCTAGTATTTCACAGTTCAATCGCTCAGATTTTTCAACCGTCCGACGCAGTGATCTGATCACTAGCCTCCCCCACCAGCACTCCTGCCCAGACAGTACGTATCTCAGACCAAATGCGAGAGGTTCTGAGTGACACGGAAACACACACCTGGTGAATTATTCAAAAGGAATATCTCTGAGGACTCACTAAAATATCCCTGGAATGCTGAATGGAGGGGGCGGAGGGCAGGACCAGCGTAGTCGTCCTTACTTCATTGGGCAGTAAAAAGGCACACAAGGCCGTGGAGTGGTTCACATATCAGTCATTGTAAAGGCCTCCTTCTGCCCTCCGAGTATGAACAAGTCTCGTCCGCCCGTGTGTCCAGTCCTACAGTTTTCAACCTATCATCCCACCCCCCATCGTGGTCCCCCTTTTTAGATAAAGGGCACACACACCCGATCACGAACAGTTAAATAAAAACATGTCACATTTCAAAGACATGCTCCAAAAAGCAAAGTGCAACATTCTCAGTGCTATATAAATCCCTTCCTGAACAACGGCCTAACCCTGGCTGATGCCTATAGAAGCAAAAAGTGGTGCCACGTCTTCATAAGGCAGTTCGGGAATATACTGCAAAATTTTAAATTTAGCATTAAGATTGCTGACCCAGTCATTCCTCCTGTGGGACTTCATCCTTTTAGCAAGTATGAAACTGACCTCTCAACATACACTCCACCTGTGGCTGGTGAGTGGTTTAAGAGTGGGTATTAAGACGGGCCAGGCATCTTCGGGGAAAGGCTTCCTCATCCCGGGAAGGACCTGCAGGAGGTGATGGTCTCTGTGCTCCCCTGGATGTGCTCTCTGGAACCCATGCGGCCATCCTGGGACCACGCGGAGAGTGCAGGCAGGGGAGGGAAGAGCCCGCCGTCTTGAGTCATCACGGAGCTGATGAACCAGCACTTCCTGCCTCCTGCCTGACCTTGATTTCTACCAGTGGAGATAATGCATTTCTTTATCATTTAAGCCAATGAAATGCATCATGTTGTGTGACGTGCAGCTGGAGTCACCTGACACAATTCTACAGAAAAGTCACACACACATGCCAATGTGTATGTACAAGAATGTGTACTGCAGCCTAGCTTTAAAAACTTGTACACCGCTAAGTCCTTTCTGGTTAAGTAAATTATGGTCCATCCATACTATGAAATGCTATGCAGCCCCTAAAAAGAGAGAGGGGCTCTAGACGTGGTGAAAGGGAAAGGTACACAAGATACGTAGTTAGGTGACCAAAAACAAGGTACAGAACAGTATATACTATACGGTGTGATCCACTTGCATAATGTGTGTGTGTGCATTTCTGGAAGGATACTATACACGTGCGAATGGTTACAAATGCACGAGGAGCAGCAGAGGGGAGGTCAACTAGTTTTCATTTGATAGCCTCTGGACCGTCTGGATATTTTACCTTAGCAGGCACTACTTTTCTAATTTCTTAAATCAAATAAAAAGTATTTTCAAAAAAACAAAGAACTCAATCAATTAACAGCAATTCACACAGAATATACATATTAAAAATCAGTGCCTAGAAGCTCATCCAAAGCAGGCATTCTGAGCTTAGCCACAGAAAAATATTCATTTTTTCGCCATTTTACTCCCTGTCCTCAAAAATCTTATAGTCTTTCTAGCTACCTGCTGTCAGTATGCATCAGGGAGCTGCAGACTAATTTTCAGAAATGCAAAATAAAACGTAAAAGATACAGTCCAGATGTACACAAAGTCCACAGCCAAATGTAACTTTTACCAATGATGTGCATCACTGCCACCCTCCGAGAAATGAGAGTTGCCTGCAATACTGTAAGAAGAGCTTTCAGACAATCCGGCTTTACTTGCCTCTCCAGGTTCACTTTAAGAGCCCAGCTTGTACACAGGGCACTCAGCGCGCATACCAATTCTGAATTATGCTCCAGGGAAGTTATTAAAAAGAAACACAGTGGCTCAACTCACCACCAAAAAAGCAGCCCTGACCCAGTGTGTAGTAACATTTGGGGGGCTATGGTTCCCACCTGCAAGGAGCTGTCCTAACTGAGGCTTTCTCATCAGTCCCCGGGGCAGGAGAATTCCCTGCCCTCCCTGGACCCCCGCCTTCTCCCAGGAGCCTCTCCCCAACCTCATCCCTAGGTGAGCTCCCTGGTACTGCAGTGTGCACTGTCTGCACACCCATCCCCTCCTCGACCCCCACACTGCTCCACTTCCAGCCGGGCCTTGTTCTGTTCCCTGGGGGGTTGGTCCCTGAAACCTGGCACAGAGTCTGGCATTTGCAGAGAGACATATCTGCAGCAGGATTCTGCGCCCACCCCACACAATCCCAAGTGACTTTGGATGATCTTCTGGTGACTCTGAGCCCAGGTGTCCTCGTGTGCCAAACAGAAGTAACCATGTCCTGTGGACAGGTGGTCCTGGGGTGGTGGCCGTAAGAGTGAAGGTAATAATAAAGGTAACACCAGCTGCCCAGGGAATCGGCTGCCCTGAAGAGCCTTGTTAGCTAATACGGTTGGGCTCAAGGGTCCTGCTTCAGCCAGTGCTTCCATCATATCAACAGGAAGTTCAGCCTGAAGATTCCTTAAGCAGATGGTCCTGGCCTCCTGAAGGCAACTCGCCTCCTGCCTGTCCACACTGAAGGGTGTAAAACATGCGGATCGGGCTGCAGAGCTCTAGTTTCAGCCCTCCAACGCAGTGTGGCCTCTGCAACAGTTTTTGGTTGTTCTTTCATCCGTTTTATACTTAAAATCCTGACTAGCAAGAACCGTTTCTCCTGCATTCATCAAAGAATGGTGCATGGGCTTTAAAGAAGCTCATTAGAAAGCCAAAAGGTATCTTCCCCTAAACCCACCCCTCCTTTTTCCTATCACACCATCTCCCATCTGAGGGGAATTATTTAACCTATAGGATCTTTAGGAATAGAAGGACTAATCCTTAAGAACGCCTCTTGGGTTCTCCTGGATCAATTATTTTCATGGTGAGGAAGCAGGCAGAACTGTACCTGCTATGCAAGCGTGACCTACTTTACAGGTTTATATAGGTTCCCTGTACAAAGAGCTGACCTGCCTCCTGGCAGTCCCTTTGAGTGATCCAAGAAAAATAAACCGTTTTGAAAAGCTGAAAACGTGTGCCCAAGTATGTGCAAAGGGAAAAAAGCCTCCAAGGAAACAAGATTGGTTTGAATGTTAAAGAGGGGAGGAGGAATGGGAAAGAGGGAAAAGAAATAGCAAAATGCACTTTTTTAAAAAGCGAAATATCATTTGCTTTATCGAGGCCTAAAACTCCAGACCCTGCACTCATGGCCCAACGTCCCACAGAGACAACTTGCCTGAGGCCCAGGACTGCCTCCCATCCTGGTTCATCTTCAGAATCGCCAAGTGACTGAAGATGGTGTCTTTGGTATTTTTTCAGGCTAGAAAATTATACTTCCCTTGAGTTCTTTTGGCCACCAACATTTTTTTTTCTTTATTTTTCTTTTTAGGGCCTATGGACATTCCCAGGCGAGGGGCAGTATCAGAGCTAAAGCTGCAGGCCACCTCCATGGCCCCAGCAATGCAGGATCCCAGCCGCATCTGCAACCTACACCACAGCTCACGGCAACACCGGATCCTTAACCCACTGAGCAAGGCCAGGGATCGAACCCGCATCCTCACAGGTACTAGTCAGGTTCATTACTGCTGAGTCTTCTGGCCACCATTTACTCTAACCTTCTAAAGCTTTTCAGGAATGTAAAAAACGGACATCAGATTTCTGACAAGCTCTTTTCTGATAAGCTTTTCTCTCATGAAGCACATCTCATCTGCTCTCTGAAAGCCTTAATGTTACCCAATTACCACTCTTTATTCCACAAGCACGTTGGATGGTCTGTTCTTCCTCCACAGAACAATCTGCTTTCCTCCCTGCCTCTCTCTCCTCAGCTGAGTGGGGCTTTGTGAATACTTTCCTACCCCTTGCAAAGCTTTTTGATAAACTGGCAATAAAGACAGTATCAACAAATTGTTTTGACAACATTAGAGTCCATTCAGCCATTTTTACAGATCAAGAAAGCCAAGCCCAGAGAGGGAAAGGAAGCTGGCCATGGCACACAGCTGGGCAGCAAACAGCAGGGCCAAGACCGGAACCTGGCGCGCTCTCTGTGAACCTTTTTAATTCAGTTTAAGGCCATCAAATGTCTGAAGTCGCTTTCGATTTTATTCTCAGAGAAACAAGCCAAACACCCGATGTTCCCTGCCCAGCGCCTGACCTCCCAAAGTAGCACACAGCCTCTAGACCTGCTCCCTTATTTCGTGTGTGAATGTGTGTGTGCACGTGGGTGTGGCATATGGATGTTACCGGGCCAGGGACTGAATCTGAGCCATAGCTGCATCAGTGCCAGATCCTCTAACCCACTGCGCCGGCCCGGGATTGAACCAGTGCCTCCGAGGCGACCTGAGTCACTGGGTCGGGTTCTGAACCCACTGCGCCACAGTAGGAACTCCCACCTTACTTTTGAAGGAAAGGCGAGAGGCACAGCTCCAAGTTCTGTCGGGTTAACAAGCCCAGGTCTTTGGTTCCCGGAAATCAAGGGGCTGATCAAGGCGGCGGGAAGGTTCTGCCCCAGGTGATCATTTTCCTGCCACGATCAAGTCGGCCCAGGCACACAGAACCGGCCGGCTTCACCCAAGGCAAAGGGGGGGTGCCTGGCTGCCTCTCTGCAGAACTTGCAAGGAGTACATTCACCACAGAAGCTGCCAGCAGGTGTGAAGGAAATTGAGCCTCGGCCCAAGTTCATTTAAACCCTAGTGGCTGGAGTTTCCACCGTGGCTCAGTGGTTAACGAATCCGACTAGGAACCATGAGGTTGTGGGTTTGATCCCTGGCCTTGCTCCGTGGGTTAAGGATCCAGCATTGCCCTGAGCTGTGGTGTAGGTAGCAGACGCAGCTCGGTTCCCAAGTTGCTGCGGCTCTGGCTTAGGCCGGTGGCTACAGCTCCGATTCGACCCCTAGCCTGGGAACCTCCATATGCCGTGGGAGTGGCCCAAGAAATGGCAAAAAGACAAAATAAATAAGACATAAATAAAAATTTTAAAAAATAAATCCTAACAGTGACCCCTCCCCCATCTGAAACCAGGCTGTGGGGCAAAGAAAATTGGGTGACAGTGGGTGTTTGTTATTGGTTTCTGCTCTCTGCTCTCATCAGTCTGAAGTGGTTGACCACACTCCCTTTTCCCTCCTCTTTTTTTAACCTCCTCTTTCCTTGGTAAACGCTATTAACATTCAGTATTTCAAGGTACAGTTGTAGAGGGTTTTTTTTTTTTTTTGTCTTTTTAGGGCCACACCTGCAGCATATGGAGGTTCCTAGGCTAGGGGTCTAATCAGAGCTACAGCTGCCAGCCTATGCCACAGCCACGGCAACGCCGGATCCTTAACCCACTGAGCGAGGCCAGGGATTGAACCTGCAACCTCATGGTTCCTACTCGGATTCTTTTTCGCTGCGCCACAACAGGAACTCCTGTAGAGTTTACTTTTGTCTTAATGCATCATCGCCGATGTCAAAAGCTGCAAGAAATACTGCCTCGAAAAGCACAGGATCATTTTCTCGTGTGCACTGGGCTCTCTGGAACCAAATATGAAACACTACTATCACCACTGCAGCTAAAGTCCAAGGTCAGTGTACTGGGTCAGAGAGGACACATGAGAACATCACGGGAATTTTAAAGCAAACCTTTGACCACTGTTTGCTCCATATTTAGAATGTGCCTTCCTCCAAGTCTCCTCTCTCTGGCCACATGGAGAAGTGTCCCTGGTCCCCAGGCCAAGCCCTCTGCCTGGGCTTTGTCTTTTTTTTTTTTTTTTTTTTTTTTTTTTTGCCTTTTCTAGGGCCACTCCCGCAGCATATGGAGGTTCCCAGGCTAGGGGTTGAATCGGAGCTGTAGCCACCGGCCTACGCCAGAGCCACAGCAACGCGGGATCCGAGCCGCGTCTGCAACCTACACCACAGCTCACGGCAACGCCGGATCGTTAACCCACTGAGCAAGGGCAGGGACCGAACCCGCAACCTCATGGTTCCGTTGGATTCGTTAACCACTGCGCCACGACGGGAACTCCTGCCTGGACTTTGGATCCCGCCCCTGCTGCCCCCTCAGGAACCCCACACTGCCAAATAAAGTGACTTTTCCTGTAGCGTCACCTGGACACTTATACATGCACTGAAGTCTCTACTGTTCAGAAAGAAAACAATAGCTTCTCAGCCTCCTCTCCCCTTCTAGCTACTGGCCTATGGCTATTCTTCCCTTCATGGCCACACTTTTCAAGTTAGTTGCTCCCTGCCTCCCACTAATTCCTTGGCTCACTCCAATCTGGTGTCCCCACCATCGTCCCACCAAACAGCCCCTGTTAAGGTCACCTTCACATTACCCAGTCCGGTAGTCCTTTTCCACGCGGCACTCAATTCTGTGGGCCCCCCTCCTCAAAACGTTCTCTCCCTCTGTTGGCATCCGGGCTGCAGCCCCCTCCTTCCCCTTCCTCTCCCTCTCTGCCTCCTCTCAGCATCTGGGACATCCTGCTCTGCCCAATCGCTCAGGTCCCAGGAGCCCTCGCTCTCATTTCGAACTGTCTCCTTAGGTGGGTCACCTCCTGTGCTACCCAGAGAACACACAGGTTAGACAAAAGCACCTCCAGCTCAACAAGCCCAGTGCTCTCTCGATCTCTCTCTCCCGCCCCCACCACCCCCACCGTCCACTCAACACTGCAAAGCCGGAAACTGGGAGTCCTCCACGACCCCCCTATCCCCAGCCCCATATCTAGTCTAAGCATGGTGACTCTCCCGTCTACAAGAGGTCATCCGCTCTCCAGCTCCTCGGCCCCACCTGGTCCACATCCCACCTGGTCTTCCCCCACAGCCTCCTAGTCCTCGCCCGCCCCACTCCTGCTCCTAATCAGCTCCCACACGTAGACCAGCCGTCCCCGCAAAGAGCCACAGCCTCCCTCCCCATCTTTCCCAGTTAACTCCTCCTCCTCCAGACCTCAGCTCCCAGAGGGAAGCCCACCTGGCCCCGTCCCCGCCCTGCCTCCCTGACAACCCCGTAGGCTGGAGAGCCCTGCCCACACTCTAATTTTACGTTTTTTTCATGTGGTTTCTCATTGATATCTTTGCCCCTCCCATGGCAGCCTTGAGGACGCACTTCCCACCCAGGGAGCATGGCAGACTGAGGCAAGCCCCAGCTGTGCCCTTGGAAACCCATTTGGGCATGCGTGGCCCCTAGGTCAGCATCTGAAAGCAGTGAAAATACTAAGATTTCCTGGGAGACCTGGGATCCCTTGTCCTCTGACTTTGACTCGCAGACCCTCCAATAGCTTTGCAAAGCCTCCCCAGACCACACAGGATGCTTCACCACAAGCCTCTCTCCTTCTGTCTTCACTGGAGTCAGACCTGCAGGGCTAAGGATGCTCCCTGTGTTGCTGGCTCCCTCCCCATTTTCTCCCCATTAGGGCCTTTTCCCTAATAAAATCCTTGCATGTGTGATTCAAGGAGGCAGACTAACGCAACTCTCAAACTTAAGCCCCATGAGTGCAAAGCACTTGCCTGTTTCATTTGCTAATTAATTTCCAATGCCTCGTGCAATAACACCAAGTGCATATTCATGGGGGTTTCCAGAATACAAAGAGCCAAAACCTCTTGTGGACTTTAGGCCCTTTATTCAGTGCCACATGTATCACATAAAACACTGAGTAAACTCTCAAGGCAAGTTCCCCAGTGGGGAGTCCCAGTGGAACCCAATCCGTCTGTCACACCGCAAGGTGAGTGGTGCATTAGCTTCTTGGAACAGACGACAAGCACAGGAAGAAATGCGCTGGCTAACCTTCGTGTGTCTTCCACACGCCAGCGCTGCTCTGCCTTTCCTGAGTGCAAGGAACACCGTGGCGTTTAATAGACAGAAAACCTGTAACCTGCAGCGAGTGGAGCATCCATGAGAAACCACCACAGGTGGAACCCTGAGGACCGGCACGTTTCTGGAGAAAGAAAAGAATGGCTTGTGGGTAGAGAAGAGTTTTGAGGTTCCATGGAAACATGCTTTAGACAGAAGAAGACATTTGAGAAAATGCAATGTAGGATGCGCTCCATCACCCACACAGCCTTCCCGCTAAGTATCTCAAAGTGAGAAGTTTTTGGCTGCCTTCTGACATTAAAAAAAAAAAAAAAGCTCTAAAAGAGAGATACCTTCAAAAGAACTTTTAAAAACATCATTCTGAAAGAACACTGTCTGCTATCTCAGGTCAGTTTAAAGCTATGAAATAAGAATTCCCCATCCCAAAGCACAGTGTCTAAGGCAGTGACGTCACACCATTGAGTCCTGGTAAAACCGGAGCAGAGAACCCGTAGGCACCACGGGATACAAAGGTCGGACTGGGAAGAGGAGCTGCCCGTTGGTGCTCTCTCCACAGAAACCTTTGGTGGCATCTCGGGAGCAAACCTCCGTACGTCACAGAGTTGTGCTCCAGCCGCTGGGGGTCGTGAAGTCTTGACCTGTAGGCAGGAGAATTATCTGGCTGCCCTCCCCCTCCCACTGCTTCTGCGAAGATTTCAGGAGTCTCTATACAAGGCACTGCTCTCAGCATCAAACATTTCTCCAGAAGGGGATTCTCTCCTCCTCTGCTGAAGCTTACCTGCACTTCCAAGACTTTTTATTCCTGAAGCCTCCCTCACTTTAGTTGGTCGCTCAGAAGTGTCAGCTAATCTCCTTTCACTTTGGTGACAATTCCAAATGGCTAAACCCACTGGCTCTCTAAAACACACAGATGTGAAAGCTGTTACATCTGTGGGGCAAAAAGGTACTCATTTCCATAAGCTTTTCCTTTTCCTAGAGACCTTACTTCCCAAGGCTTTATGTCACTGCTGCATTCCTTCAAACTCACTCCCAGAACCTCATGCTCAAAATCCAACATAGGATTTCACTCTGATTTCAAGCTGTGGGTATCTAGTTGGACCCTTCCCTCTCCTGCCCGAAGTGTGGTGCTCTTGTTCTTAGGACGCTTCATCCTCCAGCTGACCAAAGTCACTTTAGTTGTAGGATCATTTTCACCTGAATTTGGAAGACAACAATCACTCCAAGCTAAAAAGGAATCTTTTTTTTTCAAATAATGTACCGGATAACACAAAAGTGATGTATCACCTTGTTTTCCCACCTCCAGGGGAAGGTGATTACAAAGTAAGTCCAACATATTTCTTCTTTTCTTTCTTCCTTTTTTTTTCTTTTCTTTTTAGGGCCTCACCTGCAGCAAATGGAAGTTCCCAGGCTAGGGGTCAAATCAGAGCTGCAGCTGCTGGCCTGTACCACAGCCACAGCCACAGCAATACCGGATCCTTAACCCACTGAGCAAGGCCAGGGATCAAACCCGCATCCTCACGGACACTATGTTGGGTTCTTAACCCATTGAGCCACAATGGGAACTCCAGTAGAGCATTTTTCTTCACTACATTTTGGCTGACCTTTGGGACCTAGCAGATCCCAAACCAGAAATGAAAAACAGATGCCACAGGGCTGGCCAGACTCCTGGCCACAAACAGAAGCCACCAGTGAAGCCCAGCTGGGGACTCACTGACAAGCCAGCCCCGCTCCCAGGAGGCACTGCCCACCTCTCAGGACAGTGGCCAGGACAGGGAGAGAAACCCTTCCCCACGGGGCAGCCATCACGCCCTTAGAGGAATCGGGAAACCACAGAGAAACACCTCCATGGGATGACGGCGCAGGGGAAGAAAGGGAAGGAAGAGGTGAGAAGGCTGAGGGCAACTCATCCTGTCACTCAAACCCCTGGATTCTCGAGCCTCACCACTGGGACATCACCTGGGACAGAGGTGAGATGTGGTCCCTACCCTCCAAGCTCTTGTGCTCGACGGTCGTGGCTACTCAATCAGCATCCACGGAGGAAGGTATGGCCCCCCTCAAACGCCTTGCTGGAACAGTTAGAGACCACGCCCTGCACTGATTCTGCTCAGAAGACCACGGCCTGCACCGCTTCTGTTGAGAAGAGTGGAGGGAAGCAGAGCCTCGACATGAGCCACAGTGGAGGATAACCTGCTGCCGACCCCCCTCCGGAAGGCAGGACCCAATCGGAGCTTCCAGATACCTGAGGAGCTGTCACGCACGTCCCACCCAGCCCGGCCTCAGAGGTGGCACCCCCTGGCCCCCTGTGAACCCAACACAGCCACTGAGGCAGGAAGACTGGGTTGTTCCTCAGCATCTGTTTGCCTCTCCTTCCCCAGTAACAGAAGGTCAAACCGGACACATAGGGCTCAGAACAGACTCCTTTCTCAGCTGTCTTTGCAAACTCGGCAAAGGGGATGGGGGGCAGTGGGGGCGGGGCACGCAGCAACTCGAAAGGAGGCAGCTGGGGGTTCCTCTTTGCCCTTTTTCTCTTTTCCATCCTGGTGCCTGGAACTCAGATGCAATGGCCAGAGCTCAGGCTGCCATCTTGATCATAGGACAAGGTCACGTCCCAGGGAATAAGGATGAGAGGGAGAACCCTGGGTCTGTGCAGACCTTGTGGCACAGAGCCGTCCTGCCAGCTTGCACTGCTGACCTCTGGCATTTTATGTGGGAGAAAAATAAGCTTTTACCTTGACGAAGCCAGTAATGTGCAGAGTTTCCTGTTATCCACAGCAAACCTAATCCTAGCTAAAACTGACGTATAAAACATACACCCTACCTATCAGATCCTGCCCCAAAAGTGACGTCTTAAAGATTTATCATCATTACTATATATGACTCCTTCCTGGGCCGAGTTCTACACTTGGCCTTTATCATCTCCTGGGCAAAGACTCTCATATTTCCTGGCGACACGATGATACTTACAAGAGCAAGGAGGACTTGCCTAAAAACAACCGGCTTCCTCATTATTTGATTTCTGAGAAGTCGATGGTGAATTTACTTAGCCAGACGACCCACCCAATTAAAGTCTATTTACTCTCACGTTCACACGCCATCCTAATCAACCTGAAATAAATATGGAACATGGAGCCAGGCAAACAAGAAGTGTCTGTCCCATCAGACTAATTAAATGAACACATCAACACCCAGGTCTGCCCTTCCTGAAGATGAAAAACACCAATTTTATTATCATCACGTGGCCAAAGCACCTGGACCACTTCTTTTTTTGTTCTTTTACTTTAAGGCTGTGACAGCTACTGTGTCTTCTCAGAGGAAAAGTGGCTTGGTCTGGGCAATCTAAAACAATTATTTGGAGAATTTCATTTCCTAACAGGAAGAACACGAAGAGTTAGTTTTCCTTCTGAAGGATTGCTGGGAAGTTTTCTTACATTCAATAAATTCTGGCTTAACAGATGGAAATCAGGCCAGCAAAACCAAGGAAGAATAGGAAACGTCAGGCACCTTTATCCAAATGATGACTACAGGTTCCTGATCTAGAAACCACCTCTGGCAGGCCGCCTGTGCTCACAGCGGTACAGGAACAGAGGCAAGGCACCACCCCATCCCAGACGTGGGGCTTCAGGGCCACCCAGCCTTGCAGAGCTGGCATGGGAAGGGGGCGTGAGGTCCACAAGGGATGAGGGCAGGTCCGCAGCACCATGACCTAAACCTACACCCTAGTTCTGCCACTTACTAGATGGGTGACTCTGAACTAGATGCCCGCCCTCTCTGAGCCACAGGAACTGCCTGCATTGTAGGGCTACCTGTAAGTGATAGGTAGCCAAACTCCTGGCCCATAATGGGTGCCTGAGACATTTATGGAGATACTATTATTTAGTAGAAACAACATACATAATGAACATTATTATATATATTATTACTAATCCAGGGTTTGAGAATGGTGCTGCTTAAATGAAAAGCCAGTGCATGCATTGACACCCGATAACTGGGTATTGGACAAACAAGACTCTATCTCCCTTCTCCCTGCCTCCTTTTCTGACCTGCAAAGGGACATAGACTTTTCTGCACTTCAGACTATTAGATCAGTGAGGACTTGACATTGCCAAAGAAATGGAGAGAGAGAAGAGGACTGGAGAAAAATGAAGCAGGGCTGCACGTCCAGTTGCACAGTTTGTGCACTGAACAAAAGTATTACAATTAAGAAGCACTATTTACATGGTAGATATCACAGACTTATACCTTTAGTTCGATAATTTTCCAGCCTAGAAATGTGTTCATTTTAATACAAATATTTACATAATGATAATTTTCTGGCAGCTGGAAATAAACCATGTTGAAGGAATGACTTTCTCAAATCTACACAAAGGTGCCGTATAAGTTAGTGCTGGAGCATTGAGGTTGCTGCTGAGGAACTTCTGCTTTAAACAGATGTTCCTTCCAAGTCTGGGAAGATGCCCTCCACTAACTCAGCAAGCCAAATTCCATCCAACTCCTGGAACTAAAGTTCTCTGAAATCATATTCAACCAAAGGCATCTAAATTCAATGTTCCAGGAGTTCCCGTCGTGGTGCAGTGGTTAACGAATCCGACTAGGAACCATGAGGTTGCGGGTTCGATCCCTGCCCTTGCTCAGTGGCTTAACGATCCGGCGTTGCCGTGAGCTGTGGTGTAGGTTGCAGACGCGGCTCGGATCCAGTGTTGCTGTGGCTCTGGCGCAGGCCGGTGGGTACAGCTCCGATTCGACCCCTAGCCCGGGAACCTCCATGTGCCACGGGAGTGGCCCAAGAAATAGCAAAAAGATTAAAAAAAAAAAAAAAAAAAAGACAAAAAAAAATTTCAATGTTCCAGTCTATCAACATCACACACAGAACGTGGTAACTATGATTCCACTTACAACAAAACCTGTGGACTTGTCACAGGGTCAGGAATCAGAGTCACAGCCATCAGACACATGGCTCCCTTTGACTCTGGAATCCTTTCAACCTTCTTCCCTTTCCTGCACACCTCTCAGTGCCCTTCCTTCCGGAGTCAGTGTCTGCACCATCCCTCTGCATCCCCTGAAGCAGCTTCCTCTTTAGAGCCTCAGGCCTGGTGAGAAAGTGATAAGCTAACACACACTCTGGAGCTGGCATGATACAAACATAATGTCCCACATCCCCCACTGTGAATCAATATTTAAAAGAGCCTGCCCTCAAAAGGGCAAGGCTTAACTCAACAAACGATGCCAAAGGTAGCACATTCCAAATAAAAAACGGAACACAGAGGAAAAGACGGGGGTCAGTGTGCAGGTGAGGCTGGGGAGCAATCATCCAGAATTCTCAACGGATGCCCCATGTAGGACTTAATCTTCAGAAGCAATGCACGCCCCTCTCCATAAGAGTGAACTATTACGAAATCATGACAAAACCTCTTTGCTTGTGCAGTGCTTTATTTCTCAGGTCGATCATTATGTCTAAGCACTGAACTACAGGCTCTCTTGCCAAGTGAAAGCATGGCTAGGCTGTTATGATAAAAAATCGTGACCACTTGAGTAAACCATTGCTCAAAATTCAGCTCCTTAGGCAAATATGTTGCGTAGGTGTTCACAACACACATACTCTCTGCACCATCATCATCAGCCACACAGACCCTTGGAGAGGTTTCACACAGACCCTTGGAGAGGTGTACTGGCCAAGTTTCCACACCCCAAATGAGGAAAGAACATTTAAAAACAAAAAACAAACAAACAAACAAACAAACCCACTGCATTCTTGAGCCTCCTTGGAGGATCTTGGTGATGCAAAAATATTCCCACCTGAGTTTCTCTCCTTGTTTCACATTTCTGAATTCAGACCCTAAGACAATATATTCCTGAGCTACTTCGAATATATTATTTTTAATTAGCCGGAAAAATAAATAAATGAAACAGAGGAGATTCATTACTGGAGCTCTTCGCACACAGGGTTGAACCTCACCACCTAATGAAGGCATCTGGGTAAGGACACACTCCATCAGCTGACTTCGGAGAAGTGCTTTTTTTCACCCACCGCTTCTAATTTACTCGTCTACATGTTTTTTCCTGAAATGCTGGCAGTGCATAAGGAATTCATTCATGAGCTCTTAACTCCTGATGAGAAAAATCTATCAATGGCGGAAGAGCATATGAGGAAGAGGCAAAATATGAACCAAAAACTGAAAAGCTATCTATTTTCACAACTTTGCTGTAAATCTAAAATATACTAAAATAGTTTGTTCACGAACAAGTTATCAGTGTCTGTGAGCCAAGCACAGTGCTAGATGCTCCAGGAATGTTCTCTCCATGCATTGCTGCCAGGAAACTTCCAGAAGCTACTACTGTCCCATTTTTTGAGGAGAACACTGAGGGTCAGATAGCTGCACTTTTTAGAAAAATGTGAGAGATTCTCAATAAAGCAACCTACAACAATATCCACTAAGGCTTCGGTCGGCACTGGGGCGTTTTAACAAAGCAGAGAATATTGAATAATGGCCCTAGTAATTAGTAGAGAAGGACACGACCTTTTTCTATGAAAACATCCATTCGCCACTTTTAGCAAACGCTATTTTTATGGACTACTGGCTCTAATGACCTGTGATTGAATCTGTTTTCTCATCCATAAAATGGACTGAAAACAATACCTATCATTGGGGGGGTGTGAGGATTAAAATAATGCAAAAAGGAGCTCCTGCTGTGGCTTGGGGTAGGTGGCGTCTCTGCAGCACTGGGATGCAGGTTCAATCTCTGGCTCAGATCTGATCCCTGGCCTGGGTACTCCATATGCTGCAGGGTGGCCAGAAAAGAAAAAAGGGGGAAAGAAAAGATAATGCACAAAAACCCTTCGCAGGCACCGGGCACTTACAGGCAGGCCACCCAGGACCTGTCACCATGCCCGGCGCCTGCACTGCGTGCACCAGGCAACCCCCTGTGAGCAGGCTGGCGCTGGTCCAGCAAGAGCCCAGGATCTGCAGCCCCGGGCAGGGAGAGCCGCCTTCCTTGGCCGCCTCTCATTCTCGCAACCGACTCTGGTGGCTGAGGGCGTATATGTTATGGTGTCACATTAGCTAATGAGATCATACTTGCTAAACTAAGCTAAGCTAATGAGCTCTGCTTAGCTAATCAGCTCCTAAGAATGAGCTTTCTTTTTGGGTGAAGAGGCAGCTCCCAAAGTTAATTCCTGTGTTGGTTGTTTGAAACTGGGAATGCGTGTTCCCACAGAAATAATGTGATAAATGGAGGCAGAGTTCTCAGGCCACCCCACACCCTCTCGAGTCCTTAAGGCAGAGACCTATAGTACAGGAGTTCTGGGTCCTAGGAGGTGTGGGTCCGTGGGGCAGGGAAGAAAGAAAGGGACACTTTCACAGGTTGGGTGAGGGTCAAAACTGGAAGACAAAAGTGAAGAAACACTGGTGACTCTTTCATTCTAACCCAACTAAATGAGCACAAATTTCACAAAATGTCTTCTTTGGTTCATCACCTAGGTTATTTGCTTTCATTACAGCTTGTGACACATCAAAATGGTATTTGCTGGAAGAGACAAAACAAAGAAATTTTGTTAAAATCCCTTCCCCTTCTGAGAGTGCTTATTAGGAACTGTATTTGCAATTTCTGGTATGTGCTTAGACGTTAATGAAAGCAGGTGCTCTAAAATAAAGCCAAATCTATGAACCGAGGTGAAGTTGAGCATAATTTTTTTACTGTGCAAATGCAACAAATCCAGTTCAGAAAGGAATACACATCACCAGCCTGAGAATATTCCCATCTTCAAATAAGGGATGAAATAGCATTTCACTCATCACTTTTCCCAAGGAAGAAATACAAGCTTAAAACAAGACATTATGGCAAGAATTTCATGTTGAAGACAAGTTCTGTTGAGAGTTATGAGGCCGGAGAACATCTGACCCCTTTCACTATCTTCCTTCCATCAAGAAAGGATGATGGGGAAGCTCCAGACCAGCAATCAGAAGACACATGTTCTCACCCTGCCTTTGCCTTTAGGTCTCTATGTTACTTTGCTGGGTCATCTAGCCTCCCTGGCCTCAGTTATCTCATCTGCAAATTGGGGGGCGAGGGGAGGCGGTTACCACTTTTGCCATTGTATGATGAGAAGCAAAAGAAAAGGATTCTTATATATAGCTAATAAAATTCTAGAACACAGTTAGTTTCCGAAGAGATTGACCACAAGTCAACACTAATCATGAATAAAAGCACTATTTTGAAAAACACCTAGGTTTACATATTTTTATGCTTCTAAAAAAGGTTTTAAAAGTCCTATATTTGAAACACATTTCTCTTCATCTTTGACCTCTAAGTCTATAAACCTCGGGTTACTGGTGAGGATTACTGATGCCTCTTGCAAAAAGGCTTTAGCATCTGACCCATAAATAATGAAGGAGGTTAATGCAAATACTCTGCATGTGGATGGGAACCTGGAAATGGATGTAGGAAGTTTGGAAGGCAGGTGTCGGTTGGCCCCTCTACACAAGGGCATTACTGTTTTAATGCAGTTGTGGGAGCAATTATGTAGTGCCTACTGTGTACCAGATGTGCAGCAACAGCAGAGCAGTGGGATAGGGAAGCACTTAGTGAGCGCACGACTAGGAGAGGAAGGCGTGCAGCCCGCCCCACCAGACATGCAAAGAGTCACCTCCTGGGGCATCAGTGAGGCTTGAGTAAGAGCAGGAAGATGGGGGGGGGGGGTGGCCTCACTGTGCAAGGCTGGAAGTGGGAGGTGTTCAGGCGGAGAGCACAGTGTGGGGTGAAGACCAGGGGTGTGGGGACCGGAGAGGAGGGCGCTAGGCTGTGGTGCAGGGTTCCAGCGCACAGACTGTGGGTCATGGAACCAATTAAGCGAGTTGAGATGCATTTTTAAGTGAAATATTCTAGAATGAAACAATTGAGTAGAATAGAATAGAACTCACTGCTTATG
Source organism: Sus scrofa (assembly GCF_054392235.1). NCBI lineage: Eukaryota > Metazoa > Chordata > Mammalia > Artiodactyla > Suidae > Sus > Sus scrofa. The sequence goes on from NC_139383.1 coordinate 9,631,422, forward strand.
GTTAGAGAAGCGATGCTCTGAAATTTTCATGTGTGTGTGTCTGTGTCCTGGATCTCAGTGATGTTCTGCTGGGTGTAGGTCACTCTCTTCAAGTTTGAAAATGCTGCCGGTGCGGGTGGCAGGTGCAGAGGGAGCACCCAGGCAGGCCCCCATCTCCACCTCCCGGCTTGGAGCACAGCAGAGGCCACAGGACTAGGGACGCACAGGAAGGACTCACAAGGCTGTGCCGGCCTCTGGCTCCACCCCCACCCCCTCTAGCAGGACACCTCCACCGGGTTACCCCAAGGGCAGGCCACACGCTGGTGGGACCACACAATCCGTGGGGCGAGGGAGTGAAAAATGAGAAAAGTTCAGCTTCAATGAACTCACTCTGAATTTGGACTTGGAAAAATAGAAGTTTTATGTCTATTGATTTTAGTATATAAATGACATTTGGTGGTCGGGAAGGGGGTTGGCCATGTGAACTGCTTAGTGTTTCTGGCACTTGAAAGGCTTTAATCCAGCCCTGAAGATGACAACACAATTGATTCTGAGGAAAATTGACTCTCCTTGCACCAAACGTCACCATCCTTGCCCCTTTTTGAAACAATCTGACTAGTACGTGCTGGGGGCCCAGCCTGGGCTGGAGCCTACAGCGGGCACAGTGTGTGGTGTGAGGCCGGGATCAGGGCCACCCAGACAGCCTCTTCCCTGGGAGGGGTCTGGGCAGAATGGAGAAGATCAGCTTTGGCCTCAAAAAAGCAGGGACATTTGACAGAACACTGCAAATCAACCAGAATCAAAAAATTTAAACAAAAGTGGTGACATGCAAAGGAAAGAGCACTTGTATGGGCTAGCTCCCAGCCAGGCGGAGAAGCCCGCTCCCACAGTGGAGAGTGCATGGACGATAAGACATTCTGGTTCCAGGGCTTTCTTCGTCACAAACCCATTAAACTTCCGTGAGGGTCTTGTTTTCTTCATATTGAATGACAGTAGTAACTGCTTTTGTACCTCTGAAACAAGATTATAAAAAGAGGTCTAAGCCTATCTGAAGAAACAGCATGTATAACTGTCCCTGGGTATCTGAGAGGGACTGGTTCCAGGACACCTGCAGACACCAAAATCCTGGGATGCTCAAGACCTTTTATAAAACAGTGTGGTATTCATATGTAACCTATCCACAGCTTCCTGTACACACTAAATCATCTCTAGATTACTTATAATATCCAATACAAGGTAAATGCTACTTAAATATTTGCCGGCATCTGGCAAATTCAAGTTTTGCTTTTTGGAACTTTCCAGAATTTTTTTTAATGTTTTCGATCCACAGTTGGTTGACTCCATGGATGTGGAATCTGTAGACACAGAAAGAGGACCTACTGCACATACAACTACACATGGGAGATGATGCAAACCCCTTTATTTCTTATCTCATGGCATGGTGCTTATTCAAAATACTACTATAGAATACAGTATTCCTATATTCTAAATATAGAAAATAATGGAGTTCCCATTGTGGCTCAGTGGTAACGAATCCGACTAGTGGCCATGAGGATGTGCGTTTGATCCCTGGCCTCGCTCAGTGGGTTAAGAATCCCGTGTTGCCATGAGCTGTGGTGTAGGACATAGATGAGGCTCAGATTCTGAGTTGCTGTGACTGAATCTGTAGGTCCTATTCAACCCCTAGCCTGTGAAGTTTCAGATGTTGTGGGTGCGGCCCTAGAAAGGAAGAGAAGGAGGGAGGGAGGAAGGAAGAAAGGGAGGGAGGGAGGAAGGGAGGAAATACTATCCTTGGCTCTGACAACAGACCACACCATCCTAGTTTACCTATAGTTTTGTCTTATATCCACACGTATACATTGTATCTCCAACATGTGGCACCTTGTGCTTGGCATGCAATAAATACTCAAACATTTCTTGAGTAAAGAGACAAAGGTAAAAGAATGAAATATTTATGAAGTAAGACACAGGGAAATTTCTGAAAAAAAAAATAGATGGCTTGAAGGAATAGAAATAAGGCTCCTATTCAGAGGGATGATTTTATCTTTGTCGAAGTTCTATAATCAAGAAAGCAAGGTCTGATCAACCAGTCTGAAAACGGGGATCACCTTGGGTTCCCTCCAGAAAATCACATAGGTCCATAAATGTCCTCATTATTTTGATCAATGGGTTTGACCAGATGCTTCAAGTAAAACTATTTCTCTCTGGAGGCTGCATTAACCTGTGGGTACTGAGGAAGTAAGCAAGTTATTTATTAAACCTGCACTTTATGTTTATCACAAAGATATACAGTCAAAACTTTTCTTCTTCCCTTGTGCCAGTAAATGCAGACGCAAACAGCAGCCTCATCGATGGGGGAATCATTATAACTGCAAAATACCTCTCGCCAAAAAAAAAAAGGAAAATAAGAATAGCAATATTTGTTCTAAAGTACAGAAGAAATAGTTTAATTTGATACAATCTACCATGTTTCTACCAAATAAATTCCACAGCCTTCCCGACTCAGAAGAGAAAGTGCTTCTTCAAGCCTTCTTCTAGAATCTCTCTAAGCACTCCCATTAGCTGTATCGGGTAGAAGCAGGGGGGAAACAATGACCTATTTGAAAATCCTTGGGGGAGACAAGTCTACGAGACACTGAGAAATTTAGCGATGTCAGGTTCAGTCTGGTGTCTCGCCCCATCTTCCCTGTCCCTACCCAAACGCAGGCTGGCTCAGGAGGCCCTCAGCTGCAGACCGGGAGGGGATGGAGCAGCAAGAGCCACCAGGGCTCCCCACTGCTGGCAGGGACACTGCGGCTCTACCCGGACACTGTATCCAGTCCTGTCAGGTTCCTCTGAGGCCCTCTTCTGCAATCCTCCAGAACCAATCCTCCAGAAGCAGGGACCTCACCTGGCATTTATGCCCCACCCAGCCCCCGGGCACAAAGCTTCTTGCTGAACCTCAGCCTTGGGCCTGAGGCCCTGCCCTGCATTAACACACCTGTGTCTCTCCACGCTCTCTGAGATTAAATCACCACCCTGATTCCATGAGCTGCCTGCCAGGCGGGATTCCCTCTTTCCCCTGCAGGTGGTTTGTCTTCAAAGCCTGGCTCATCCCTCTGGGCAGCTGACCCATCTGCAACGTTCAGCAGTAGCTGGCCTGAAGGGGATGCTGTGATCAGGCAGACGCCACCCCTGCCCGCAACCCACCACCTTTTCTTTCTGGACAGAAGCACCCATCCATCCCCCTGCCTGATGGCACCTGCCAGCTTTCAGCTAAGTCTCAGGAAACTGCCTGCAACTGGAGAGCGGCCTCACGGGAGGTCTTGCAGGATTGTAGCAGACAGAATAATGGCCACCCAAAGAGGTCCACGTCCAAACCCCGGGTACTTGTGAATTTATTACCTTACACTGCAAAGGGGACTTTGCAGCTGTGATTAAATGAGAGGCCAGGGAGTTCCCATCATGGTGCAGTGGTTAATGAATCCAACTAGGAACCATGAGGTTGCGGGTTCGATCCCTGGCCTTGCTCAGTGGGTTGAGGATCCGGTGTTGCTGTGAGCTGTGGTGTAGTTTGCAGACGCAGCTCGGATCCCACATTGCTGTGGCTCTGGCGTAGGCCAGTGGCTACAGCTCCGATTAGCCCCCTGGCCTGGGAACCTCCATATGCCGCAGGAGTGGCCCTAGAAAAGGCAAAAAGACAAAAATAAAAATAAATGAGAGGCCAAATGTGGGGCGGGGGGTGTCCTGGGTGGGCCCCCTCCAGCCACACGGGCCCTTAAAGGTGACAGCCTTTCCTGGCTGTGCTCCGAGGGAGGTGGCACCCAGAGAGGGAACGTTGCTGGCCGGGAAGGCAGAGAAACAGGCAGCGTGTCAGCTCTAGAAGCTGGAAAAGGCAACGGAACGGACACCCCCTAAAGCCACCAGAATAGACGGCCCCCCCGGCACTCGGGGTGCAGTCCAGGGAGATCGTGTTGGACTTGAACCCACAGACCCGTTGGGCAAGAAATCGGCGTCATTTTATGCCACTGAGCGAGTGGTGACTTGCCGTGAGAGCAACCGAAAGCTCGGTCTCTCTGGGGAGAGACGATGTGGAAGAAGGAAAAGGAGGTTTCCCTTCCTTCCGCCCTCAGCCCCCCTCTGAGCTTACCCGGGGCTCCCGCTCAGGACAACTCGAGAGCCTTCTTGAAGACACTGGGGTCAACTCTGGGTGATGGCGACCAACGCACACACCTTTCTAAAATCAACCATTTCACATCCTCTTGAGAACGAAGAAGAACATTCCTCTCACCGTCTAGGAAACATTTTCCTGATCAGTCGTAACCATCCACAGCCAAGACGTGGAAGAATTTAGTTTTTATAAATGAGTGGAACTCTGCTTTGCTGCCACTTTAACTTCTAAATAAAAAACAAGAATGGAAAGAGTTTCCACTGCAGTAAAGGCATATAGCTTAAAAATAATACTTTTTACCATTTTTAAATTTTTGAGCCAAAAAGAAATAGTTTCTGTTTATACAATGTTATTCAATGTTAATCCTGACTAAAAGTTTTATGAGGAAGAGTTCTCTAACTTTCAGTATCTATTTCTTTTTTCTTTTTTTTTTTTTAAGGGCCGCACTGTGGCCTATGGAGACTCCCAGGCTAGGGGTCAAATCAGAGCTGCAGCTGCCAGCCTACACCACGGCCACAGCAACTCAGGATCTGAGCTGCCTCTGCAACCTACACCACAGCTCATGGCAACACTGGATCCTTAACCCACTGATCAAGGCTAGGGATCAAACCCGCATCCTCTTGGATATTAGTCGGATTCTTAACCCACTGAGCACATGGGAATTCCAGCAGCTATTTACTTTTAAAAAGACAAGAGCATATCTTTTGAAATATCTGTGCAAAATATGTTTAAAGCTTATTTATGGAATAGGAACATAAACACAAACTCAGCAGGTCTCCTAAACAGCAGAAATCATCATCTGAATGCGTGTGTTGGGACCATTCTGGAATTCAGTTTGCATGGGCTGCTATCTTAAAAAGAAGCAGGAAAATTTATATCAAGTTAGTAAGATAATCTGAGAAAAGAATTCTTCTCCCTGGTTAGAAAGACAAATAGACTATATATAGCTGCAGAATTTAACCTGACTTTGGCTTATATGTTCAAATACACCCTTATCTGCCATCAAGAATGTATGCATGGGAAATTCATGACATTAAAAGACCCCAAAATAGTGCCATTCAAGAGGATAAATTGCACTGATTACATAAACCTGAAAGATGAGGTCACTGGGAGTCACTGGGAGTCACTGGGTGTCCAGCACCCACTTCTGGGGCAGCACAGCTCTGCAGACGCGAGGTCACAACAGGCTATTGGACAGACCTCGCTGGATCAAAATCATGACAGGCAGGTGAGCCAGGTGCCTGGCCTTCTCAAAACAGGGCAGTGTGAACACCCCAGCTCACAAGAGTGTTAGAGAGGCGTCCCCTCCCTGGCTGTGTTTCCACATTCAGCCCTCTCCAAAGTCAAAGGGTCTGCTCTAAGCAGAATGCTTAGAAAATAAAGGTTCTCAGTTCTGGTTGTGGCTCAATGGGTTAAGAACCCAACGAGTATCCATGAAGATGCAGGTTCGATCCCCAGCCTCGCTCAGTGGGTTAAGGATCCAGCATGGCCGCAAGCTGTAGCATAGGTTGTAGATGTGGCTCAGATCCTGCATTGCTGTGGCTGTGGCTGTGCCGTAGGCCTGCGGCTCCGATTTGACCCCTAGCCTGGGAACTTTCGTATGCTACAGGTAAAAACAAAGAAAGAAAGAAAAAAGAACATAAAGGTTCTCATCTATACTCAGTAAGTTGAGAAATCTAGAAAGTCCTTGAACACCAGATTTTAAGTTTTGTGTGGATTTACTTTCCCATGTGAGTGGTATGTGAGCCTATCACTATAAATACAACCAACACAGCATGGAAGAAAACTGGAGGAAGGAAGCTGGAGATGGCCCAGGGGTGACAAGGGCTTATATCAAACTACTTTCCCACTAGGACGTGTGTGACAGAGGACAGCTCTCCCAGGGGAGACCTGGGGTTGGCACACGGTGGGTGCAACATCGAGCTGCAATTCCTGTCTCTCCTGCTCAAGGGCACGCTGGGAAGGAGGTGGTGTGTGCAAAGAGCTAACCTTGAATCTACCATAATTGAAAACAGATTCTCTAACCCCAGCACGTGACTAGAGCACCTAGAGTCACACACTGATGGCCGTACACTCCAACCCAGTCTCAACACTTCATTTGGGCAGTTCTGGTGGTGAAGTTGTCCAGTTGCTATGGCTGTCTAATAAACATCCCCAAAACATACTGGCTTGAAACAACGTGATTTTGTTTAAATCTGCCATGTAGGCAGAGCTCAGCAGGGACAGCTCACGTCTGCTCCTTTCAGCGCTGACTGGGGAGGCTTAGAGATGGGGAGGCAAGAAACAGAACCACGTGAAGATTCGCTCCCTCACATGTCTGGCCTCTGAGCCATAAAGACTCAAAGAGCCAGAGGACGGAGCAGCTGGGGATCTGTGGGCACCTCTATCAGTATGTGGCCTAGGCAGCTCCTGGCTCCCAGGTACATGTCCTAGATGTGGGAGGCGGGGGTAGGGGGGAGAGGAGGGAGAAAGAGCCCAGGCACCAGGCAGAAGATGTTCCACATTTTCTAATCTAGCCTCGGAAATTACAAGGTGCTCCTTCTGCCACGTTCCGTTCTTTAGACCCGAGTCACTAAGACTGAACCACACCTCGGGGGAGAATTATACTCTATTTTTTTTTTTAATGGATAAAGGGTTAAAGATTTTGTGCATGTGTTTGAAACCCATCACATTAAGTATGGAAACAGAGGAAGAATACAGCCTAAGAGACATTAAAGAAAAAGATTAGTCAAGTGGAATGACTGAAAGTCTGTGGGAAGGGCGAAGAGCGAGAGCGCTTCCAGGATGAATTCTGGGGCTGAGAAGTGTTTTCTTTGATGAGAGGGGTGGCGCCATGAGCAAGGCATAGGGTTTTCACTAACTTGCTTTCTGGGCATCAGAGGACACCTGGTAAAGATGCCCACAGGCAAGAGGAGATGCAAATGTTCTAAGCTAAAGGAAGGAAATTAAAAAAAAAAAAAAAGAGTGAGAGTGAGAGCAAGAAAGTAGTCACAGGCTCTTCTATCACTGAGAGGAAAGGAAAAAGAAAAACTCAAAAAAAGGCACCAGATTTTGTCCAGGAAGTAGCCAGGAACACACACGGTGGGGACCCATTTTTATGTCTAGTATCTGCACAAGGAGAGGCAGGTATTTCTCATTGCAGCAAGTGGGACTAATGCCTCTAATAGACTCCAGGATTTTGCATAAAATAAGCTGTTTCCTAGTCACTTATGATGGAGCATGATGGAAGAGAATGTGAGAAAAAGAATGTACATATGTATGTATGACCGGGTCACCTTGCTGTACAGTAGAAAAAGGACAGAACACTGTAAACCAGCTACAATAGAAAAAATAAAAATCATTTCAAAATAAAAATAAATAGGAGTTCCTGTTGTGGTGCAGTGGTTAAGGAATCTGACCATGAGGCTGCAGGTTTGATCCCTGGCCTCGCTCAGCCGGTTAAGGATCCAGCGTTGCGTGAGCTGTGGTGTAGGTCACAGACGCGGCTTGGATCTGGCGTTGCTGTGGCTCTGGCGTAGGCTGGTGGCTACAGCTCCGATTAGACCCCTAGCCTGGGAACCTCCATACACTGCGGGAGTGGCCCTAGAAAAGGCAAAAAGAAAAAAAAAAAAAAAAGACAAATAAAATAAAATAAAAATAAATATAATAAATAAATAAAATAAGCTGTTTCTCTGTTTTCGTGAGAAGCCCCTGAAAACTACCAAAAGATAGCAGACTCTGAAGCTTAAATTCTTTCCCAAGTGAGTTAGACAGCCAGCCCTGCCTCCACTGATAAGACTATCTCAAGGCAAACCACATCCAGCCCCCAGGACCGTTGGCTACGCCCTCTATCCCAAAGTGCCCAGCCCTGTCACATTCTGATGGCTCTCAATGCCAGACGGGGCCTCACCGTCTCTGAAGTCAGTTTTTAAAACCCAGTTTGAAGATGTATGGCAATCATCGTATTCCCATTTCTTAGCGATCTGTTCTGTCCAACTGTGCTTAATACTTTCTAAAATAAAATGGTTTCCTTATAGTTGAAAGCAGGTCTACTTCAAACATCTCCAACAAGAACAGGGAAGTCTATTCCAATGGTGGCGGCTCTCAGCTGAAGGGTCAGGGAGGTAGGGGCCAAAACAGGCCTAAATGAAGGATTGTGCAACCTCTACAATGCAGATATGGAGTTGGGGGAAATGGGCGCACACACGCACACACGCGCGCGCACACACACACAGCTGTCCTGTTTCTCTTCATTCGGGGCCTGATCATGGCAGGGGAAGGGATCCCTCTCAGGCAGAGCACCAGGGAGACTGAAGAGTCTCTAAGAGCAGAGGGCTAGCTGGTTCAATCAGAAATCCCTTCTATCAGGAGGATCACTGCAAACCAGCTACCGGAGCAGAGGTCGGTAACCGAATAGGAATCACAGGTACTCTGAGGGGCTGGATCTACACTAGGCATGAGATGAGAGAAGAGCTCCCAACTCAAAGTACTGCAAGTTAGGAGGAAAAAGTTAAAGCTTTCTCTTAAAAATCAATAAAAACTAGCAGCAATTGAACTATGGAGATGAAGATGAAATTTGTGATAAAGTACCTTGCTCAATATAAGGATACATATTTCTTTAAACCTTGCTCTCAATTGTATACGTCAATGATTAGTTGATAGTCATGATTTATCATTCTGATAAATATTTTATCATCATGTAAAAGCATAACCGATTGTATCCTATGCTAAACTCTCTCAGTTACCCAGGCCTAAGCATTTGGGCCTGGATATCACAGTTCTTACCAGGACACCCTTGAGAAGAAATCAAAACCTACGAAGAGGCAGCCTTGTATAACCTACCCTATAAAATGGCAGCAAATGCCAAGGATGGGTGAGAAGTCAAAGAAGGAAATATGAGAAAGAGTATGAAGAAGACAATTGAGTATATTTACACAAACCAAATATAGCAATAAAAACTAACTATATATATATACATAAAATACATATATAATAATTACATTTTTTAAAAATCACCAGTTGAAAATTGTAACAGCAATCACTCCCACTCTACCAATGAAAGCAAAGCCAGATCAGCTACAAAAGCACAGTTTGTAAAATATATCTGGGAGCTGAGGATGCAAAAAAAGCCAAAGTGTGTTGGGCCCTTCCCAAAAGTAAAAAGGCCAACAACTGCTTTCATTCCTAGCAAAGGGGCATGAAGAACAGGGATGCACCACAGACGGGAGGAACTGGCACATTTTTAATCAGCTTTAAGGGCCACATGGAGACTGCTATAGGGATTAGAATTCCAAGGAGCTCCATCCACGGAGTAGGTCTGCACCCCCGGCCAACTCTTCCCTATGGATCTTCCCCAAACACAGCAAGAATACACCAAAGGCTTGAGAGTTGAGAGACATCTGTCCTGACACCGGTGGGACCTTCCCCAAGAGTAAAGCAAGGGTCAGAGCATAAAAAATGAGACGAACTCTCTCAGGCACTTCAGGCCTTCCCCCATAGCACTGCAGCAGCTGCCCAAAACCAGGACCAAAGAGCTGGGCAGAAAGACATGTCCTCGGTAAGAAAGGTGGGGCATGGAGTTCCTGTCATGGCTCAGTGGTAATGAACCCAACCAGCTTCCATGAGGACACAGGGTCTATCCCTGGCCTCGCTCGGGGGGTTAAGGATCCGATGTTGCTGTGAGCTGTGGTGTACGCCACAGATAAGGCATTGCTGTGGCTGTGGTGTCGGCCAGCAGCTCCAGCTCCAATTGGACGCCCAGCCTGGGCACTTCCATATGCCTTAGGTGTGGCCCTAAAATGACCAAAATAAATAAATAAATAAAGCTGGGACAAGACTGAAAACCCAAAAAGCTGGTGGTCTCACTGAAAAACAAATTTTCCACAGTTCAGTAAACTGGTGCTGGGCTGTGAAGCATAAAGAGTTTTGCCAGGGTTTAGATCCCAATTGCTGCTAAAGGCTAAGTCCTGATTCTTCCCTCAGAACATCTCAAGTCAGATGGCCAAGCACGTGAAAAAAAATGCTCAACATCACTGATTATTAGAGAAATGCAAATCAAACAAACTACCATGGGGCACCATCTCACACCAGTCAGAATGGCCATCATTAATAAGTCTACAAATAACAGATGCTGGAGGGGGTGTGGAGAAAAGGGAGCCCTCCTGCACTGTTGGTGGGAATGTTAGCAGGTACAACCACTATGGAAAACAGTATGAGGTACCTTAGAAAACTATATATAGAACTACCATATGACCCAGCAATCCCACTCTTGGGCATATATCTGGACAAAACTTTCCTTGAAAAAGGCACATGCACCCATATGTTCATTGCAGCTCTATTCACAATAGCCAAGACATGGAAACACCCTCACGTCCATCAACAGATAATGGATTAAGAAGATGTGGTATATATACACAATGGAATACTACTCAACCACAAAAAAGAACAAAACAATGCCATTTGCAGCAACATGGATGGAACTAGAGACTGTCATATTAAGTGAAGTCAGAAAGAGAAAGACAAATACCATATGATATCTCTTATATCTGGAATCTACTATACAGCACGAACGAATCTTTCCACAGAAAAGAAAATCATGGACATGAGAACAGACTTGTGGTTGCCAAGAGGGAGGGGGAGGGAGTGGGATGGACTGGGAATTTGGGGTTAATAGATGCAAACTATTGCCTTTGGAATGGGTGAGCATTGATATCCTGCTGTGTAGCACTGGGAACTATATCTAGTCACTTATGATGGAGCATGATAATGCAAGAATATATATATGTATGTGTGACTGGGTCATTTTGCTGTACAGTAGAAAATTGACAGAACACTGTAAACCAGCTAAAATGGAAAAAAATAAAAATCATTTAAAAAATTTTAAAAAGAACATCGCAAATCAGTGATAAAATGAATCTAACTAAAGCTCCACCAAAGCCCACATGCATCTCAATTACAAAGGAAGTTGACTCAGCCCACACACTACTGGCTTGAAAGAAGGGCATGCCCTTTTAAATTACTGAAGCCTCTAATTCTTTTACAGTATCTAGCACGCATTCAAAAATTATGAGGAGGAATTCCCTGGTGGCCTAGTGGTTAAAGACTCAGCATTGTCACTGTTGTGGCTTAGGTTACTGCTGTGGCTTGGTTTGTTCCCTGGCCTGGAAACTTCTGTATGCCACAGGTGCGACCAAAATAAAATTATGAGGAACCCAAGAAGGGAGATGTCGTAAGCCATAGTCAAGAGAAGAAATAACCAAAAGAAGCAAACCCAGAGATGATAGATGTTGGCATGACCAAGCAAGGACTCCAAAATAACTCTAAAAAATATGTTAAAGGATAAGGATCCTGTAGAAACTATGGACATTTTTCAGAGAAATTCTCTGGAAACAGGGAATCTCAGCAGCAGAATAGATATTTATTTTTTTAAAACTATTATAAAATAGTTTTTAAATACAGAAATGCTCAAAATAAAAAAAGGTATCAAAAAGCACTCAACATAAACAGGACACAGCAGAGAAAAAGAGCAATAAACGTGAAGACAGATCAATATGAATTATTTAGCCGAAAAGAAACTGAAAAAAAAGCAATAAAAAATTTTAAAAATCCAAGATATATAGAACTATATAAACTGGTATCATATACAAATAAATGGAGATTGAGGAGAGGAGAGAGAAGACAGAAAGATTTTGAAGAAATAATGGATGAATTTTTTAAAACTTTAAGACTGATCAATCCACAGGTCCCCAAAGCTTTAGTAAACCTGAAGCAGGATCCATATAACAAAAACCATAGCTCAGTATGTCCTCATTCAGCTGCTGAAAAAAAAAAAAAAAAAAAAAACTAAAGGGAAAGAGAAAAATCAACTGGAAAAAATATGACCCATTACATACAGGGGGAAATTCAAAAAATAAGAACTTATCATTTTTTTTAATTTTTTTTTTATTTTTTCCCACTGTACAGCATGGAGATCAAGTTATTCCTACATGTATACATTTTTCCCCCACCCTTTGTTCTGTTGCAATATGAGTATCTAGACATAGTTCTCAATGCTACTCAGCAGGATCTCCTTGTAGAACTTATCATTAGAAATAAAAAAAGAGGCCAGAAGACAATGGGCCAACATCTTCAAAGTTCTGACAGAAAAAAAAAAAAAAAAATTGTCAAACTAGAATTCTATATCCAGTGAACATATCCTTTAAAACTGAAGACAAGGAGTTCCCTGGGGGCTCAGTGGGCTAGGGATCCAGCATGATCACTACTGTGGCTCAGGTCACTGCTGTGGCACAGGTTTGCTCCCTGGCCCAGGAACTTCTACATGCTGTGGGCACAGGAAAAAAAAAAAAAAAAAAAACACAGGCAAAATAAACATTTTTAGAAGCAAAAACTAAGAGAATTTGTCACCAGCAGACTTGCATGCAAGAAATGCTAAAAGGAATACTTTAGGCCAAAGGGATATAATACCGATGAAAGAAATAAAGAGTACTAGAAATGGTAAATATGTGAGAACAAACACAAAATTCTATTTTAAATTATCTCTATTTTACATATGTACAAATGTAGGTATATTTTAGATTTTATATATGTGTGTTTTTTAAAATATATTTATTCTATATATGTATATACATATTTATTTCTTTTAAATACTATTGACTGCTTTTACTGTTGTTGTTGTTTTTGCCATACCCACAGCATATGGAAGTTTCCAGGCCAGGGGTCAAATTCCAGTTGCAGCTACAACCTATACCACAGCTGTGGCAATGCCAGCTCCTTAACCCACTGTGCCACAGTGGGAACTCCTATTGACTGGTTTTAAATAATAACATTACTGGATTTGTAGCATACATGGATATAAAATACATGACAGGGAGTTCCCGTCGTGGCGCAGTGGTTAACGAATCCGACTAGGAACCATGAGGTTGCGGGTTCGATCCCTGCCCTTGCTCAGTGGGTTAACGATCCGGCGTTGCTGTGAGCTGTGGTGTAGGTTGCAGACGCGGCTCGGATCCCGCATTGCTGTGGCTCTGGCGTAGGCCTGTGGCTACAGCTCCGATTCAACCCCTAGCCTGGGAACCTCCATATGCCGCGGGAGCGGCCCAAGAAATAGCAAACAGACAAAAAATTAAAAAAATAAAAAATTAAAAAAAAATTAAAAAAAATACATGACAGTAAGAGTTCAACGGGTGGAAGAAGTGGAATTGTAAACATTATAGGTTACTTATATTACTTTTGAAGTACAGTATTACAATTTGGAGGTAGACTATTAGAGAGTAAAGATACATACTCTAACCTCTTAAGCAGCTACTAAAAAAACACAAAGAAACAGCCCAAAATTTGTTCTGTGTTGTTTTGGTTTTGGCCACACCTGTGGCATGCAGAAATTCCTGAGCCAGGGATCAAACCTATGCCACAGTAGTGACCCAGCCACAGCAGTGACAATGACAGATCCTTAACTCATCGAGCCACCAGGGAACACCCCAAACTTTTTTAAAGGAAATAAAATGTAATAGTAAAAATATGCTATTCACATAAAAGAAGCCAAGTAGGAAGAAAAGAGAAATAAAATACATATTAGATTAATAGAAAACAAATACCAAGATAAACTTCAAGCCATTGGTATTGGGACAAATGCAAAATTTGAATGTGGACTGTTGTATCCATGTTAAATTTCCTGAAGTTGATACTAATACTGTGTTTGTATAAGAGAACAACCTTTTTTCGTAAGGATTACACACAAAAAATTTGGATATAAAAGGGAATGACGCCTGCAATTTACTCTCCAACAGGTCAGAGGGGGAGAGGAGAAGAGAGAAAGAGGTTTTTTAAATAAAATATTTCATTATTTTTTATAGGTCAGAAATTTTTCTTTATATTTTTTATATAGAAAAATAAGGGGTTCCCGTTGTGGCTCAGTGGTTAACAAATCCGACTAGGAACCATGAGGTTGCGGGTTCGATCCCTGCCCTTGCTCAGTGGGTTAAGGATGCAGCGTTGCAGTGAGCTGTGGTGTAGGTCGCAGACTCGGCTCGAATCCCGCATTGCTGTGGCTCTGGCTTAGGCCAGCGGCTATGGCTCCAATTCGACCCTCTAGCCTGGGAACCTCCATATGCCACGAGAGCGGCCCTAGAAATGACAAAAAGACAAAAAGAAAAAAAAAAAAAAGTTCTGCTACTGATGCAGTTCTTGACCTAGTAGTAGTTTCCCTTTATATCTATATTTTGTGTGCGTGTCTGTCTTTTTAGGGTCACACCAGCGACATATGGAGGTTCCCAAGCTAGGGGTCCAATCAGAGCTGTAGCCACAGTCACAGCAACACCAGATCCGAGCAGCATCTGCAACCTACACCATAGCTCACAGCAATGCCAGATCCTTAACCCACTGAGTGAGGCCAGGGATCAAACCTCCATCCTCATGGAGGCTAGTCAGATGCATTTCCACTAAGCCACAACAGGAACTTCACTAGTAGTTTCATGGATGCTCTTTATAGTATTTTATTTCAAAATTTGCATGTGTGTTACATATAATCTTCTGTATCAATCTAATACTACATTTTTTCAACAGGGGAAAACTGAAGAAATAGATCATCCGGCTTATAAAAATTAGTTTGAATGGAGACCGTTTGTATTTAGTGAAGAACTAAACAAAAGCATTAAGATGGTCCCCAGCTCTTCCCTAAACTAACTGACATTTTCTCAGATCCAATATCCTGGGTGTAACTATGAGCACCCACTGTTCTCCCCTTTTCTGAAAACCTCAGTTATAAACTAACGAACACACTTCCTTGAAACTCCCAATTTAAGTTCTCTTGATAAGCCGTAATAACTCTGCCTTGAATAAATTATGTGTAGCACTGTTCTGCAAAATAAAAATCTCCAGGTTATATAGATATAGCCCATTAAATAACTGACCATCACTACCCAATTACAACAGGAACCCACAGGAATTCTTTCTGCATGATTTGATGTCAGGTCCCACTAGCTGAGAGAAGACAGTGAAACAGAAGCACTCGATAGAATCCTTAAGAGTTCTATTATGTAAATTCAAGTATCCAAAGTCAAGAACCTATAACATCCAAAATTACTCTAGGTGCTGGTGGTTGTTGGGTAACCTTTGCATATATCAGATGCTTTGTTTAAAGTGTTTAGTTTAAAAATAATGAAAAAAAATCGGAAGACGTCTTAGTGAAGAGAACAACTCTATCACTAGTTTTCTAAGTAAATAAAATCTTTTCGTTCTTCTGTTTCAATGCCCCCCCCATGGAATTTACATGTGCTGATCATGCATAAATGAATGGACTAGTGCACTCGTGTCACAATGCCATTAACAAGGTTTTGAAGCCACCGGGGGTTATAAAGTTTCCTTGACACCATCGACTATGTCCATAGAGAATGCTCAGTGCAAGGTGCCGAGGCAGCCCCACGGCGTTCTACGACGCACAAGCTGGCCAGCACCTGGCTTAAAAATGGAACACTCCAGATGTTTTCTGAGATGACAGCTTGATGCAGTTTGGAATAGGAGAGGTGAAAAAAGATGGAATCTTCATATATTATAAGGGCAGTACCCTCTACTAGACAATAAAGGATTTCCAATCTAAAAGGAAGACATTATTATGGGAAATGGCACTTTTCTTTATGGGAGACAGTCCCTTATTCCATCTTCAAGGCAAACCTGCCTCCAGGTCACTGACTACCAATTATTCATCAATTACTTCAGAGGGGATGAGCAAAAAAAAAGACAACGAAAAAGGAGGAGGAGGAGGAGGATGAAGAAATGAAGGGAAGAAAGGATGGAAGGGAGAGGGAAAGACAAAAGAGAAGGAAATATGGCTTTTTATTTTTATTTTTTTATTTTTTTGCTTTTTTAGGGCTGCACCTGAAGCATATGGAGGTTCCCAGACTAGGGGTTGAATCGGAGCTGCAGCTGCCAGCCTACACCACAGCCACAGCCATGCAGGATCAGAGCCATGTGTGCGACCTACACCACAGCTCACGGCAACACCAGATCCTTAACCCACTGAGCAAGGCCAGGGATCGAACCTGCGTCCTCATGGATGCTAGTCATGAGCCACGGCGGGAAACTCCGAAAATATGGCTTTTTAAAAATATCATCAATGGACTTCTAGATGAGGAGAAATTTAAGAATGCAGCCACATTCGCAAGTACTTCAGCCCCAGTGACACCTCCAAACTGTCTGTGGTGACAGCACAGAATTGGGAGACAGTCAAGTCCAAGATCGGAGCAGGCCTCCCCTGGCCTTGGGGATGCTCCTGGAAACAGGAACCTCATCTGCATCCCAGTTTACCGCCTCCTTTTCGCCCCTGTGATCAGGAGAGGATGAAACATCAACAGTACAAGACCAGAGACTTTTTATTTTCAACTCTAAACAAAAGCAGGCTGTATGAGTGGGTATGTCAGAGAGAAAGAAATTGATAATGTTCACCGATCTTTTCAAATGGCGGTTCTGGGGGTGTGAGAATGAGGACATTGCGGGGAATCTCTGATGAGTCAGCCCCTCAACAAGTACAAGGAGCAGTGAGCTGTCTGGACAGCACTGTCCCCAGCTCCTGCCTTCTCTCTTAAACACAGCCATGAAATGCTGTCACTCTGCATCAGTAGTACTCCATATGTTGAATAAAAGATGCCCAAAAATAAACAGCCCCGCTCTTTCTGACAAAGACTGGAGAGTGGCTTCAAGTTGCTTCTAGTTGCTTTCATGACTGTCTTCCCAGTTCTGAGATGGTAGCTCTAAAAATGGAAACAAAAGGGAGTTCCCATCATGGCGCAGCAGAAACGAATCCAACTAGGAACTTTGAGGTTGTGGGTTCAATCCCTGGCCTCACTCAGTGGGTTAAAGATCTGGCATTGCCATGAGCTGTGGTGTAGGTCGCAGACGTGGCTTGGATCTGGTGTTGCTGCAACTGTGGTGTAGGCCGGCAGCTGTAGCTCCCATTTCACCCCTAGTCTGGGAACCTCCATATGCTGCGGGTGCAGTGCTAAAAAGACAACAACAACAACAACAAAATTAAAAATGGAAACGAAAGCCAGTCCCTGCTTCATGTAGGCTTCCTCAGTGCCAGTGCCCAGGGTCTGGATAAAAGTGGTCCCCAGAGGTCCCTGCAGGACCCCTACTCCGAAGGGCCAAGAGCAAAGCCACTCCTCAGACTCATGCAAAGATCTGGATTTTAATGGCAGACTACAGAGTTCTGCACTCGTCAGCCCTAATATGCTAACACTGGCACACTTGCTTATGAACCCACACACGCCCTCCTTCACAGGTTCTCAGAAAAGGATGACCTGATCCTGAGGAGGCTACTTCCAAGTTCTGCTCTTAAAGATAAGTACCATTCAGTGAGTGCTACGTGTCAGACACTGTACTCAGTACACTTCATCTAATCTTCACAACATCGAAAGGTAGGTATCACTAATCCCATTTAACAGATCGGGAAACTAAGGCTTAGAAAAGTCAAATAAATTGTCTAGGGTCATACTTCTGGGAAGAATCTTGGAATCCATCCTTTTAAAATGCGCCTGTGCCTGTAACCACTAACCTGTCCTTGGAGGAGGAGGAGCACACTGCAAGAAAGGGCACTAGCTTTGCAGCCAGAAACCCTGCCACTACCCAGTATGCAATCTTAGGTGATCCTTCAACCTCTCCAAGCCTCTGTCACCTCAACTCCAAGGTGGGAATAATCATTCTACCCCTGCCTTTCTTCAATACCTGTTGCTATATTCCAAGAAGCCCTCTTCTTCTTTTTTCTTTTTAGGGCTGCACCTGCTGCATATGGACGTTCCCAACCTAGAGGTCAAATCAGAGCTGCAGCTGTGACCTATATCACAGCCACAACAACACCAAATCCAAGCTGCATCTGTGACCTGCACCACAGCTTACCACAACACCAGATCCTTAAACCACTGAGCGAGGCCAAGGATCAAACCCATATCCTCATTGAGACAACGTCAGCTCCTTAACCTGCTGAGCCACAACAGGAACTCCCAAGAAGGCCATTTCTCTTGGACAAACTTTCCTGTCCATCTGTTCAAGGTTGGGAAAGAGGGGTACAGTGGGAGAAGATTTGTAGGAAAAGGTCTAAAATTAAATTTAGAAGTTATATGTCTTTTCAAATTTCCTATTTGCCTCTGTGTAACAGCATGGAGAATCATGGACCCTAATGTTTAAAAAATGAATTCTGCTAATGTTAAAGTTATCAAGACGGGAAATTAATCAAAGTAGGCAACCATATAGTGTGTGCTCCATAAACAAGTGAAGGAATGACAGAGGAAGGCAATGAGCAGGCAAAACTGGCATTCTCTCTGGATCTCTCTTAGCCTGTTGGCATTTCATTTTCTATGCATGTGACTACTTGGTTCCCTGAGTCTCTATCAAATTAATTTGGCCAAAGTTATCCAATTTCACTCTGGCATTAGCAATGGTAAAGAACTTAAAAGCCATACAATGACAAATATCTTGCCAAAGCATACTATTCGACAGTTTGAGCAGTCCTATGATTTTTCGCAGCAGAGGCAACAAGCAAGAATGAGCCTATTTTCTTGAAATTTCAAACGCCTAACTGAAGCAAGGCTCACGGAGACCAAAGACACACATACCCACAGAGATGCTCTAAAAATGAAGCTGCCGACGGTAGCTAATCAAATCCCAGTGCACATGTCTATTCCTACAGCCACCAGTTAACGCAACGCTGACGCAGAAAAAGATCCCTGACAGCCTGCTAGTGAGGACTTTGGGGAACTCTTGGAGAAACACACAGAGAGATGAAGGAGTGAAAATGAATCTATGCTGGTTTAGTTAAAAGCAGTGTTTGAAAGAAGAAAGTAAAAGGTGGGAGCAATAACTGGAGGGGACCCCTAACCACACCGGGGGGATTTGTGTGTCTAGAGAAAATGAAAGATTCATGATCCCACATGAAACACACTTGTGGCTGAAGCTCTGCAATACAATCACAAAATTAACCCATTTTCTCCACTCTTAAAATTGCTAAAAGATGCCAACACGGATCCATTGGAAACTCTCTTAACATTAGGAACCTAGCAAAGACTCTCTGCCTGGAGAACCACCTGTATTGAAAGCCGTCCTCAGAAGGATGACATTTCTGTTCAACCATAAGGCATCATGATTTCAGTGCCAGAATGAATTACAGCTCAGACTGCTAACTCACCCAGAACCTCTGGCCCCTTCCTACGGTTCCCCAGGTCAGTCAGGACCTGGCTCTGGACGGGGACAAGGGAAGCAGCAGCAGGAACACTTCTCCTGTCATTCCAAAAGCCTCTTCTTACCCTCACTCACTCGTCCCCAAGTCCCCAGGCAGACTCTACCAACTCATCTCAAGTGTGCACAAAAGTTAAACTTCTAGGAGAGACCTGGAAAATTTACAAAGAAAGAAAGAGAGGGGTTTTCTGTAAGAAGGGCTGGAGGAGGTGAGGAGACTGACTCCTAGATTTCCCCCCTCACCTGTTCTCTAACTCGATCCTGTTAAAATTGTTCTCACAGCAAATGTTCAGATACAAAATGTTTCCCCTCAGACTCTGAAGGCTTTAAGTGAAAAGCATTACATTGTCAAGAGATTGTTTCTGAGACAGCATTTGTTATATCAAACACCAGACACAAAATCAGAGCTTATTAATACTTATCAGAGACAAAAGTAAATATACACAAAGGATTTTAAGTAACCCCATACAACCAGAGCAGAAAGAGGATCATGCCCCATAACAACCAAGACATGGAAAAAGCAAAGAACTCCCAATAAATGTATTGCTTATTTTAAAATTTGGGGGGGGGAGGGGGTAGCTACAATTTTCATTGAGCATAAGATACCAAGAATTACATAAGAAACTGCATTCTAAATGTTGGACCCAATAAGAGCAACTGAAATTGATTCTGGAATGTGTTAAACTACTTTATTTAATACTATTAATACATAAGAAGATCTTTCATTAGTTGGCAGGGGGATAGTTGCTACTGGCCAATTTGATTTTCCTGAAAACGGTGAAGACTTGCATGCACCTTTTTCTGGATAAAAGCCCTAAAATCCCAAAGTATTGTTTCTAGAATCGGAAGTTAACATGCCGTGTCATACTTTTCCTGAACAGGCCTACGATCTCCTTTCACCTGCTCCCAAATATAGGGAGGGGAGGGGAAAGTGTTTGTTTGGAACATTTTTTTCTTTTTATTGAAACTTTTTAAAAAGTGAAGAGTCTAGAAACCTCATGGTAAATCAGAAATTGTTGACCAAGAGTGAACATCTTAAGAGAGGAAAAATGAAATTATCCTTCTAGGCCACCGCAGGTGGCCTACACTTTGAGACCTAAAATATCCAAGATGTCTCATTATTCAGCGAAGGTACGCACAGGATTTAGGGAACGGAGACTAGCGAGCTGCCCTACAGCTTGTGAGCAGGAAAGGAAGTCGAGTCTCTCATCCCTGACTTAGGAATCTGCCTCGTGCTGGCTTCCCACCGAAGGCTACACCTGGGCTGCCGCGCTCGTAGTCGCCAAACTCAGAGCCAGCGCCGAGAATCAGTCACCTGCGAGATGCCACTCAACCCCGGGGAGCCACAAGGCCAGCGCGCCTTCCAAGCGTCCCCTCTCCTCCATTCCCAGAGCCCGACCCAGAACTGCATTCTCTCTGGGGACCAAACAGCAAAGAGACCTTTGCAGAAGAGGGAGAGCGGTCTGTATTATATAACAATATACCATCGATAAGGCTCCTAGAAAACGAAAGTGGCCGGGAGAGGGGCAGGGGTCGGGGAGGCGAGGGGTGCGGGCGTCGGGGAGCGTTCGCCGCCACTTACTCGAAGGCGAAGAAGAGTCCGCTGGTGACCAGGATGAGGATGAGAGTCAGGTAGAAGACGCCCGTCTGCCGGGCCATCATGATCCTCCCGTTGCAGAAGAACTTGTTTCTTCCCGGGAAAACCTCCCATTTCCTCCGGGCCGCGATTTTCTTCTTCTTGTGGGGCGACTCCATGGGGGAGGAGCTGTGGGTGCTGATCTGACTGTACTCGCAGTCTTTCATGGGCCCGCCGCCGCCGGGAGGCATCCACGAGGGCAGCCGGCTGGGGGCGCACACCCCCAGCAGCCCCCCGGCCGCGCGGGCCCCGCCGAGCCACGACCGCCGCCGGCCGCCCGACCGCCCCCCGAGCCTCGGCGCCGCGGCCCCTACGCGGGCTCCCGGCTCGGCGACAACTTTGCCGAGGACACCCAGGTTAACCCTTTGGGGAGCCCAGCTGTCATAGCCGGATCCCCTGCCTAGAGGGACGGTGCTCGCCCGCAGCCCGCGGCGGCGGTCCTCAGTCGCTTCCAGCCCGCGTGTCGGGGCTCCGGGGCCCCGCGGGGCGCGGGGGGCTGCCCGGCCGCCCCCCGGCTCGCCGCGCGCCCGCCGCCCCCTCGCGCAGCGGCTTGCTCGGCCCCGCCGCCCCCGGCCCGCCGGCCGCGCCTCGGCTCCGGCCCGCCGACCCCCGAGCGCTGCGCCCCGAGGGGACACGAGGCGGCGGCCCGGGCGCCGGCTTCCTGGGGAGCCACTTCTGCGCCTCGACCAGGTTTATTCTAATCCTTCCTCCCGGCGGCGGATCCTCCCCAGGAGAGAGCGATGGAAACTGGGAGGCAGCTGGCGGCCCCGGCAACCCCTCCCAGGGGTGGGGAAACCGAGCACGTTATTCTGTCAGGAGCGGGCTCGGCGACAGCCTGGGCGCTGCTCGCGCGGCGACCCCGCGCCGGCGCGCCTGGCAGCCGAGCCGAGTCCGCGGCCCCCGCGCGGGGCTGCGGGGGCCGCCCGGGCCGAGGGTCGCGGCGGCGGCTCGCGGGCTGCGCGGCCAGTGGCTCCCTCGTTCTCTCCTGCCCCATAGGAGCCAGGCCGGGCGCCAGGAGGGCCGCCGGGGGCGGCGGAGCGCGTCTCTGGGCCGCGGGGCGAGCGCCACAGACACTTGTTTGCAAGGCTGAAGCCGGCGCGCGCGCCGCGCTCTGAACGGGTCCGCCTCCTCCCGGCCGGGTGGGCGGCGGCCCGCGCCTGGCCTGCCGGGCTCCTCCTCCGGCTCCTCCTTCTCGTCCGCGAAGCCCGCACGGGCTCGGCCCGGCCCCCGCCCCTGTCCCCACCGGGAGGCCAGGCGCAGCCCCAGGGCGTGCGCTGGGCTCCCTCCGGCATCGCCCGAGGGCTGCTCCGGCCAGGGAACGGCTGCCCCGCCGCGCGCTCTCCCGCAGACTTCTGTTCGCTTCCCGGCTTCTCCTCCGGGTTTATTCCCGGCTGCCGCTGCCGCTGCCACCTCGGGGCACACATTCACACAGCAACACGCAAACCCATTCTTGCGACTCTTGGGGAGCTGAGTAACCGGCGCGGAGAGGTGACCCTCCTCGGCCCGCCCCGACTCTTCCTCTCCCTCCCGCAGCGGGGCGCGTGGCAGAGCTGCGGGGAGCTCTGCTGCCGCCCGGGGATGGGGGCGGGGGGGCGACGGAAGGATGGGGAGGGGCTGCACGAGGCGGGCCTGACTCTGAAATGAAGGTGACAGGCGGGGGTCTTCAGGCCCAGCCGGCTTCCTGGCCGGGTTTCCAGGTTTCCCGTGGGAAGGAGCGGACAGGGGAGCGGTCTGGGTCCCCTCCAGCCCTGCCTCCCTCCCGAAGGACAAGCCCTGTAGCCAGGCTCTGCGTGAGTTGCTGCCTCCCCGGTCCTTTCTTTCTCACTTCTCCGACACTGGCGCTCACAATTTGCTCGCTTTATTTCTCTCCTTTCTCCTCGCGAGCTCCCGCGGCGGCAGAGGAGCCGTCCGCTCAGCCTCCCGCCCGCGCCTCCCTGCCCTGCCCGACTGTCGGTCCCCTCGGATCCGCCCGTGCGCCGGACCTGGGCTTTGCCACTGGATCTGAGCCCTCCGGCTGTGGGTACAGAAGGTGGGCCGCGGAAAGTGAAGCCTTCCAGGCGGGGACGCTCGATTTTCCGAGCCCCACTTTCCTTTCACCGCCCTTTGGGATATGTAGTTCTTCTTCTTGCCGTCCGGCTCGGAGAGGAAGCACGACTTGGAGACCAAAAAACTACAAATCCCTGCATCCTCCGCGACGAGGGCGGGAGAGGCGCGGTGCAGAGCGTTCTGATGCTCTTTGGTTGGAGATGGAAACTAACAAAGAGAATGGTGGCGGGCGGCTGCACCTTTTTTAAGCTGGGCACCTCACGCATAACCCACGTTCTTTATCTATTCTTCACGACGTCCCGGCGAGGCACTGTTGTATCCAGCTTAGAGAACGCTCGACTACTTGCCAGAGATCACAAAGCGCCCGGACGGTAGAGACGGGATTGAGCCCAGAGCCCTGAGAATTGCCCTTACTGAGCGCTGCCTCGGTGAGCCTTGTCAAAGGGAGATGGGATTGGTTTACCCTAAAGAGAAAAGGAACTGGAGCCAGTTGGGAAGAGCCTCCTGTCGTAAGGAAAAGGCGGAGGGGATGGCAGTTAAGAGTACGACATGCAATTATATGGAATAAAAATGGCATTCACAAAGGTCTCTTTCAAAGCAGGTTAGGGGTATGGGTAGGATCTTGGTCAGAATTGGGTTCTATTGTGTGACTGACAGCATATTTTAGGGACAGTTAAGTACTCTGTGGCTGTACTATTTCTAAAAAAACAACTGGCAAGCCTGAAGCATTTCCAATGAAAATTCTCTCATGCTTTCCTACCCTCTAGCTCATGGGATAAGCAGGATGTTACTCGGTTTATTGTAAGCACTTTTTCTCTGGGTGTCCAGTTAATATACTAAATCCATTGACTTGGTGGCTTTTGAAAAAGACTCCCATTCTTATTCTCAATTAAGACCTAATTTTCCTGGCATCCTGTTTATGCTTTTTAATAGTCTTTTTGTGTTAAAGATACATTCTAAAGTATTTGTCTGTGCTTTGAAATAGTCCGCCCCAACCGCCCCACAAAAAACATGAGATCTAGATGAAACCATATGGGCAAACTGTTGAAATTTGTTAATGTTGGGTGTTAGATATGTCTGTATTCATTATCTATAGCAGCAGACTACCACAACCTCGAAACTTAAACCAACACAGATTTATTATTTCCAACTTTCTGTGAGCCAGGTGTCCAGGCACTTACGGTTGTCTGCTTAGGGTCTCATATCTGCCATCAGGGTGTTGACTAGGCCACAGTCTCATCTGGAGGCTCAGCTGGAAAAGAATCGGCTTCCATGCTCACTCAGGCCACTGGCTTTGGAGAACTGATAACTAATAATTATTTAGTGCCTGTCGTGTTCGAGGCAGTGTGATTACGAAGTTGACTATGACAGAACAGCCATATTCAGAAACAAGATGGAGACACATGAGAAAGTAAGTAGCGGAAGAAAACTATAATGAAAATCACCACCATCTCTAAAGTATCTTCTTGTATTAGGCAATACCCTGGTTCTTTCTCCATTTAGCTTATTAAACCCAGAGGACAACCCGATGAGGCAAGGATTATTATCTTTCTTTCGCAGAAGAGGAAACTGAAGATCAGAGAGCTTAGGGGATTTGTTCAGGGTGTCACAGAAGACTAGTAAGGGAGTCAGGACTGGCCATCAGGTAGGCATGTCTGAGTCCACTCCCCGGAGGAAGAGGATCCCGGGTCTGACAAAATGCCAGCTGAGTAGGGAGAAGCATCTTGCGTCCAGAGGCAGGGGAGATCCATCTCTGAGGCCGAGACCGATGTTTCTAGTTAGAGGGGAATTGACAGGGACTCTAGAGCAAGTAGTTTACTTGGGAGGGGATTCCAGAAAATGCTGCTGAGGTAGTGAGGAAGTGAGCTAGAGAGCGTGGAGCCTATTAAGCTCCCGTGTTGCAGCCGCTGCTGCCTGGGCTCCTGGCACCTCTGGGGTGGGGGGCGGGGGCCACAACCTGCCTCACGTCTCCCCACCTGAGGGGCAAGGAAGCTGAATTGTCCTCCAGCCTGTCTGTTATTAGACTCCTTCTGGAAGCATTAACTCTTCATCTTTACGCTGGGCCGCCCTCCTCAAGCCACCCCACCATCACTGCCCTGTGAGCCGTGAGCCCCACGCGCCCCGAGCTGGCCCTGCCTTGCTTGTTGCTGGTACCCTTGATGTCAGCGGGTCTTTCCCTGGTCTCGTCTGCCTCCGTGGGTCTACTGAGCACAGAGGTTATGTTATTACTAAAATTAGAGCTTTGTTCCTTTCATCTGAACAGCTCAAAGCCTTCCACAAACCCACCGTGGTCATTCTCAGCTTTCCTCCAGGCCGCCAGGAGAAAGTATGGGCTTATCCTCAGTGAAAGGGAAGACATTCGGATCCCACGATAGACGACGTGTATACCTTTCCAGGCCAGGACGAGCGGGCACCTGGCGTGGTCAAAGTACGGAAGTCGGAGTTCCCGGCTGGGCGCAGCGCAGACAAATCCAACTAGGAACCATGAGGTTGTGGTTCAATCCCTGGCCTCGCTCAGCAGGTTAAGGCTCTGATGCTGCCGTAAGCCATGCTGTAGGTCACAGACGCGGCTCGGATCTGGTGTGACTGTGGCTGTGGTGTAGGGCAGCAGCTGTAGCTCCAATTGGCCCCCTAGCCTGGGAACCTCCGTGTGCCACAGGTGCGGCCCTAAAAAGCAAAAAAAATAAATAACCAAAAAAAAAAAAAAAGTATGGAAGTCAAAGGGACCCGGGGCTAGAAGGAGAACTTTGAAAATGACAGAAAGGGATTTCTTCTCAGAGTTCCAGGGTAGCAGGAAATAATTGCTGAAGCTCCCATACGGAACAGAATTCCGCAGAAAAACAGACACCCTAATTCCTTCTAACCTAGAGAGTTTGCTCGAATTTTTACATGTGCTCAGCACATCTGGAAACATCTTGTGTCAAAACACGTAATGTTTAAAGTAGTAAACTCAGCACTGCAAGAAATAATTGGATGAGGCAAAAAGAACTTAATCCAAAATGTTCTTGTAATTTTCCCCAGGGACGTTTTCTTAGCTTTTTTTAACACTAAAAAATAACTTTTTAGGATTTTTATAAAACTAACATGTGAGTTGAAAACATTGTGTTAGAAAAAAATTATTTTACGCATAAGTGTGACAAATGTAAACATTGTTCAAATTCCCATCACCTTAAGATAGCAATCATAGTACTTTGTTGCTCATCCTTATGTAATTCATTTTATGGGCACATACACATATGTCTGTATCATTTAACAAAGATGGACTCATATCATGAGTGCTGTTCATCCTGTATGCTTTTTTAAATTTTTTATTGAACTCTAGTTGATTTACAAGGTTGTGTTATGCTTTTTAAAATTGTGATATTTTTCCCCTTCATCCCCAACCCCCACTCTTTCCCAAGTAACCAATGTTAAAAACTAGTATATATCTTTCTCCAGGTTCATATAACTATAGGCAAACAGATATATGCATATATACAGGTATACAGCCACGATCCAGTAACATCAATTGTCCAAATTATGTCCTTGTCCTTTTTTTTTTTTTTTTTAAACAGCATATGGAAGTTCCCAGGCTGGAGGTCAAATCAGAGCCAGAGCCACAGCAACGCGGGATCCAAGTCTGTCTTTGACCTACACCACAGCTCACAGCAACACCAGATCCTTAACCCACTGAGCGAGGCCAGGGATCAAACCTGTGTCCTCATGGACACCGGTTGGGTTCATTATCACTGAGCCACCATGGGAACTCCCAAATGATGCCCTTAATAGTTAATCCTTCCTATGTTAAGATCCAGCCCAGGGTCATACCTGGCACTTCTTCAATATGGAACAGTCCTACCTTCTTTCTTTTAGTGTCTTGATCTTGACATTTTAAAAGAATTTAGGCCACTAATTTTGTAAAATGTCATTCAATTGGGATTTGTCTGGCATTTCTTCACAATAAAAGCCACCATAGGGCTCTTGTCAATCTGATCAGCCGCATTCATGAAGGCAGTGTTGCTGAAACTACAAGATACCTGCCTGGGCCACAGCTGCTGCTGCTGCTAGGGCTGCAGGTCCTCACAGAATTTTGAAGAAGCGTGTCCACACTGCCTCCAGGCTGCAGGTTGCTGGATAAGACTGGAATGTGCCTCCTGCCCAAGCCAAAACTGACACCCCAAAATATAGACACTTGTTAATTGAGAAGCAAAAAAAAAAAGTCTGCACTTAGTTTTAAAGAAGCAAAAATTATGAAGTACAAAGTCTCCAAAAGTATTTTGTTGATTACTTGTAAAATATGCAACAGAACAGTAACCAGGAAAAGAGTGGGAAAAGGAGAAGCTTCCAATGGAGGATGGGAAACAATTTTACCATGCCTCAGGTTTAACCCTAAGCAGGCAGACACAGGAGACTAAAGCTCAGAGTGTTGCAAGTCTGGTTCCAATGGCAAGAGCCCGCCTGGTTACCAGGACACCTACATCTGGACAGTCAATAGCCATTTGCTCCTCAAAGGATGTGAGCGAAACAAAGAAACATTTCTCTTAACCAAAAATGCCACTTAGAAGGAATTCCGAAAGAATCCAGAGTGGATTTCAGAAATTTCTGTGTCTCCTCTGTAAAGAATGGATTTTGAGAACTGCCTAATGCTATTTCTGAATCAAAAGCTAGTTTGGCAACTTTTTTGAGTTTTATTTATTCTCTGAATACATGGAAACCAAATCCATCCTTGGCATTTGTGGGAAATAAAGCCTCGTTGGAATGAATGACTGAAACCTACGAGATCAAAAAAAATATTTGAAAGTACTTGTAAATAGTAAATTCATAAGCACATATTACTGATATTATTTTCCCCTTTCTCATCAGTTTTCACTATTTATATAGTTTTCTTTCAAAAGGAAATTGAGACCAGAGTTCCCACTGTGACACAGTGGCTTAAGAATCCAACTGCTGGAGTTCCCGTCGTGGCGCAGTGGTTAACGAATCCGACTAGGAACCATGAGGTTGCGGGTTCGATCCCTGCCCTTGCGCAGTGGGTCAAGGTTCCGGCGTTGCCGTGAGCTGTGGTGTAGGTCGCAGACGCGGCTCAGATCCTGCGTTGCTGTGGCTCTGGCGTAGGCTGGCAGCTACAGCTCCGATTAGACCCCTAGCCTAGGAACCTCCATATGCCGCGGGAGCGGCCCAAGAAATGGCAAAAAGACAAAAAAAAAAAAAAAAAAATCCAACTGCAGCAGCTCAGGTCACTGCAGAGGCATAGGTTCGATCCCTGGCCCGGTGCAGTGGGTTAAGGATCCAGCATAGGTTGCAGCTGCAGCTCAGATTCAACCCCTGGCCCAGGAACCTCTATATGCCACAGATGTGGCCATAACAATAATAACAATAATAATTTTAAAATAAATAAATTTTTAAAAAAGGAAAGTGAGACCTCTATAAGCATGTCTACCCAGAAGGATTTTTTGGGGGGAGGTCAAGGGCCTGACTGCTAATTCAGAAAATCGGCGTGTCTTTGTTCTTCCACAAACATCTGCCTAACTATACATTAGTGAAACCTGAAGATTATCCCTATTTTGCATATAACAATATCGGAGATATTGTTAATTATAAATAATCCAATAAAATAAAAAGTGCAAATATATTTTCTATAAATTTTCATTTTATAACTTTATGTTGTTCCTATAATAATATTTCACCTTAAAAGACTGTTTAATTTGGTCTAATACAGACATTTCTGGGCTTAAATCATAGTAACTTGTACTTTAGCTATCTTACATCTTTTCTGGAACAACATAGATACAAAGTTGTTTTCTTAATAAGCTTGGATTTTTTTTTTCCACCTTTCCATGTAGCTCATTTAGATATGCTGAAAAAACAGGTGCTGCGTTTTTGGTGGAAGTGTCAGTGAAGTGGTGTGTCCTTCTCAGCATCAGGTCAAAAGGTCCATGATGCTGTCTTGTCCCAATATTTGTGATGTTCATGTTGATCACTAAGGTAAGGCGGTACCACCAGGCTTTTCCAAGATAAAGTTATTTTCCTTTGTAATTAATAAATACAGAGACTGCAGATATCTTGTTCATCTTCAAACTCTCACCAACTGATTTCAGTATCTATTGATTTCTTTTTCTTTTTTTTTTTTTTTTATCTTGTTGCCATTTCTCGGGCTGCTCCCGCAGCATATGGAGGTTCCCAGGCTAGGGGTCGAATCAGAGCTGTAGCCACCGGCCTATGCCAGAGCCACAGCAACGCGGGATCCGAGCCGCGTCTGCAACCTACACCACAGCTCACGGCAACGCTGGATCGTTAACCCGCTGAGCAAGGCCAGGGATCGAACCCGCAACCTCATGGTACCTAGTTGGATTCGGTAACCACCGCGCCACTACAGGAACTCCCTTCTATTCATTTCTTAATGCGATTTCCCCACCTGCTTTCTTTCCCTCCCTCTCTCCTTTCCTTCCTTCCTTCTTCTCTCCCTCTTTCTCTCTTCCACCCCCCCTCCCTTTCTTGGCATATTATGGTAAGAAAGACCTGTCTTTTCTTCCCCATTCATCTATTCACTGGCTTATTTATATCAGTGTGGCCTCATAGATGCTTTTATTATTCAATGGGTTATAATCTATTGTTATTGAGAGTTATTTTGACATTCAAATTGTTCCAGGATTGGCTAGCATGAGCCCCATCATGCTAAGTCCTGTGTAATTTGACTTGACCTGGTCATTCCTTGAGCACTTGCTTCGCTAACTGACTCAGTCAGATGTTCCAGGCTCCTCTTGTACCTTTCCTGTCCCAGCCCTGCAATCTGTCATTTCTCCAAGGAGTCCCAGTTCCTTTTAGTGGAAAGTATATAAGTGTTTGTATATTGTTATCTAGTCCATCTCATTAAAATATAGACACATTTATTTTTCTTAATGTTAAAAATCCATGTTTTCAAACTGATACATGCAATTCCCAAAAACTACAGGCTGCAATGCAGGTTTCTCACTTTCCACAGTTATAGCTCCTTCCTCCCATTATCCTCAACATATTTATTCATTTCCTC
This sequence comes from Sus scrofa, assembly GCF_054392235.1. Lineage (NCBI taxonomy): Eukaryota > Metazoa > Chordata > Mammalia > Artiodactyla > Suidae > Sus > Sus scrofa. The sequence goes on from NC_139383.1 coordinate 9,661,443, forward strand.
AAAACTAGAATATAAACAAGGTTTGGGAATTGCTAACCCATGACACTGTGAAAAGCAAATGGCAAACAAAAGTAACCAATTATTCTACAGTACTTTTTTTTTCTTTTTGGCTGCTCCAAGGCATATGGAGTTCCTGGGCCAGGGATCAGATCTGGGCTGCAGCTGTGATCTACGTCCCTGCTGTGACACCGCCAGGGATTGAACCTATGTCCCAGCGCTGCAAAGATGCTGCCAATCCCATTATCCCATTGCACCACAGTGGGATCTCCTACAGTTCTTTTTTTTTTTTTTTTTTTTTTTTTAGAAAAAAAGAGAGTGCACATTCTCGCATGTTCCCAACATTAGGGGGAAAGTAACAAATATGTCATCATTAAGGATGATGTTACCTATAGGATTTTTATCCATGCCTTTTATCAGGTTAAGGAAGTTTCCTTCTATTTCTGGTTTGTTACGTGTTTTTTAATATATGGATGATGAATGTTGTAAGATGTTCTTTCTGCACCTATTGAAATGATTAGTTTCCTCCTTTATCCTGTTCATATGATGTGTTATATTGATAACTGAGTGCTAAAATGTATATTTCTAAGATAATCCTCACTTGGTCAAAGTGTATTGTCCTTTTCACATTTTTCTGGATTTGGATTATTAATATTTTGAGAAAAATTTTGTCTATGTTCATGAGGGTTATTGGCTACTGATTTTTGGGGGCCACACCAAAACAGAAGTTCAGCTTGCAGAAGTTCCTGGGCCAGGGATCAAACCCTCAGCACAGCAGTGACAACACCAGTTTCTTAACCCACTAGGTCACCAGAAAGCTCCAGTTCCTGATTTTGTGTGTGTGTCATGTCTCTGTCAAGTTGGGGCTTTTTTTTTTCCATTTTTTAAAGTTTTATTGAAGTATAGTTGATTTATTATGTTGTGATAATTTCTGATGTACAACAAAGGTACTCAGTTATATGTGTACTCACATCCATTGTTTTCCAAATTTTTTTTTTTTTTTTTTTTGCTTTTTAGGGCCGCATGTGCAGCATATGGAGGTCCCCAGGCTAGAGGTCAAATCGGAGCTACAGCTGCCAACCTATGCCACAGCCACAGCAATGCCAGACCTAAGCTGTGTGTGCGACCTACACCAGAGCTCACGGCAGTGCCAGATCCTTAACCCACTGAGCGAATCCAGGGACCGAACCCGCAACCTCATGGTTCCTAGTCGGATTCGTTACCACTGTGCCATGACAGGAACGCCTCAGATTCTTTTCCCACATAGACCCTCACAGAATATTGGGTAGAATTCCCTGTGCTACACAGCAGGTCCCTATTGGCCAGTCAGTCCATGTACCACAGTATACATACGCCAATTGCGAACCCCCAGTCTATCCCCCCCACCCCACTCCTATCCGTTTTGGTAACCAGAAGTTTGTTTTCAAAGTCCGTGAGTGTTTCTGGTCTGCAAATAAGTTCATTTGAATCCTTTTTTAAAGATTACACATATAAGTGATGTCATATCATATTTGTCTTCTGTCAGGTTTTGGTTTCAGGATTCTCTCGACCTCATAAAAACAGGACAGAAGTTGTTTCTTCATCTGTTTTTTTGAGAAGGTTGGTATAATTTATTAAATGTTTGATAGAATTCCCAGACAATTATTTATTTCTGAAGTTATTACCTATTTATGATTTCAAACTTAATGCCTTCAAAAGATACAGAACTACTCAATATTTATTTCATCTTGTGTCAGTTTGGGTAAGTTACGTTTTTCAAGGAATCTTTCTATTTCACTTAAATTGTTGGACATATTGGCATGAATGTGTTCATAATATTCTGGCATTATTCATTTAATGTCTATAAGATCATTTTTGTAGATATTGGCAGTTTTCTTAATAAGCCTTGCTGGAGGGTTACTGATTTTATTAATTTTTTTCAGAAAACTGAAATTTTGCTTTGTTACTTGAAGCTATTGTTCATTTTGTATTTCATTTATATCCTTTCTCATCTTTAAAATTATCTTCCACTTACTTTCTTTGGGTTTAATTTGCTCGTCTTTTTCTAGAGTCTTAAAGTAGAGCATTAGATTGATTTTAAACCTAATGATTGTATAATTGTTATATATTCCCAACAAATTGGACATTTTGTTGTTACAAGTATCCTTCTGTCCTCTGGTTATATTCCTTGTCTTGAAGTCAGTGTTTATAGTATTAATGTGCCAGCTCAGCTTTCTTAAGTGTACTATTTGCATAGTGCATAATTTTCCATTATTTGACTTTCAACCCTTCTGAAACTTTGCACAAAGGTAATTATTTTAAACAGCATATAGTTGGATCTTGTGTACTTACTTGCTTTTTTACCTGTCTGACAATCTCTATTTTTCATGGGAGTGTTTAATACATTTAGATTTAATGCAATTATTGATATGCTTGGTTTGGGGTCTACCATTTAATTGGTTTTCTATTTGTCTGATCTGATATTTTGATTCTTTGTTACTCCTTTCCTACCTTCTTTTGGTTTTATCAAAAAAAATTTAATATTCCATTTTAACTCATCAGTGGGCTTTTCATCTATTCCTCCTTGTCTTATTTTTTTTAGTGGCTTCCCTGGGGTTTAAAATATGCATACCTAACTCGTTACAGACTGTAGGTTTAACACAGTATAATATTTAAAATCTTGAAATAGTATAGTTCTGTTTACCTCTGTTTTGTGCAATTACAGTCGTATTACTTTATATATTACAAACCACACAAATACGGTGACCTGATTTTTGTTTTAAATAATCATATATCACTTAAAGACATTAAGAGAAGGAAAAACTGTTTTATATCCAGCTACCTGCTTAACATTTCTGAGTCTCTTTATGCCTTTGTGTAGATCCAAAATTTTACCTGATGTAAATTTCTTCTAGCTTAAGGAGATGCTAAAGCAAGCTTTCCTACATTAGAAATCATCTTAGTTTATCTTCACTTTCTAAGGATAATTTTGATTCGATTTAGAATTCTGAGCTGATAGGTGTTTTTTCCCTGGGACTTTAATGGTATCATTCCATTGTCTTCTAGTATCCAGTTGTTTCTGATGAAAAGCAAGCTGTCATTTGTGCTACTGTACCCCAATATGTGGTATATCATAAAAAGGGCTACCCTCAAAACTCCAGGTTTTTTTGTTTGTTTTTTTGTTTTTTTGGGTTTTTTTTTTTGTTTTTTTGTCTTTTTTGCCTTTTCTAAGGCCGCTCCCACAGCATATGGAGGTTCCCAGGCCAGGGGTCTAATCAGAGCTGTAGCTGCCAGCCTACACCACAGCCACAGCAACTCGGGATCCGAGCCACGTCTTCAACCTGCACCACAGCTCACAGCAATGCCAGCTCCTTAACCCACTGAGCAAGGTCAGGGATCAAACCCGCAACCTCATGGTTCCTAGTCGGATTCGTTAACCACTGTACCACGACGGGAACTCCCTTTTATTTATTTATTTATTTTTTTTTTTTTGTAAGACTCCATTTTGGTTTTTCAGTTTAACTGTTATGTGCCCAAATGTTGTCTTCTTTTTGTTTATCTTGCTTAAGTTTTAGATCTTATTTCTGTAAATTTATCATTTTCACAGAATTCAGCAAAATTTTGGTCATTATTTTTTCAAACATCTGTCTATGGCCCCATTCTCCCTCTCTCCTTTCATTCTAGAACTCCAGTTCCGTATATGTTCAACTGCTTGATACTGTCCACAGGTTGATGAAGCTCTCTCTGTGTATTTACTTTTTTTAAAAGTCTTCCTTCTTTCTGTATGTTCTTCGGATCAGACAGCTTCATTGATCTATTTTCAAGTTCACTGACCCTTTCTTCTGCCATCTCCAATATTTAATTAAGCCCAATGAATTTTTCTTTTTTCCAGTTTCTTCCTTTGTAGGGTTTTCCCTTTTGGTTGAACTTTGTCCACCTGGTGGGTTCATCGTAATCATATTTTTAAGCTTTTAAAGTCCATGTTTGCTAATCCCAACATCTGAGTTATCGCATGGTTGATTTCAGTTTATTGGAGTTTTTTTCTTATTTATGTGTCACATTTCTAGTTATTTTTATAGTTGCTCGACACTGTAAATGCTACCTTGCTGACGTTATGGAATTTATTGTACTCAAGATTTTTTTTCTTTCAGACAGTTAATTAACTTACTGACAGAACAGCTTGAGCCTTTCAAAGTTTGCTTTTAAAGCTTTCAATATGAATCCACACTAGTCTTTACTCTAAGGGTAGAGTATTTCTATCCCTAGAATGAATTCTACCCCTTGACCGGAATGTTCAGTGAGGTCTTCCCATTCTGGATAGTTGGACTCTCTGTGTCCTTCTGCACTGTAGAAGGACACAGGCTCCAGGCCTGCTGGAGCTTTGTCCTTACATTCATGGTTCAGTATATGGCCAAAGAAGGAAGCAGATCCCTAAGCAGGTTTCTGGAGCTCCTTTTATGCACCGTTCCCTTCATTAATGATATCCTGCCCCACACACTCCAGCTGCCTTAGCTGCCCTGAGCTCTCTCCTCTGCATCCATAGAAGACTGAGATTGCTAAAGGACTGTGGGCCCCTTCTTCCTGCACCAAGGCCCAGAAAATACCCTCAGGCAAAGAGCTAAGGTGATCTTGGCGCTCACCGCATTTTTCTGCTTGTTTTCCAGTACCCAGAACCAGCTGACTTGTATATTTTGATCAGTTTTCTAACCATCTATAGAGAAAGGGTAGTTAGGCGTCAGTTGCTCTGCCTTGGCCTGTGGTAGACCCCTCATGACCCATTTTTGGAAGTGTTCAGTGGACGCGTGCTCAGCTGTGTCCTGAGGAACCTAATGCAGTACAGGGCTGCCATGTCTCCAGAGCCTCAGCGGGTTTCCTCACACCACACCCTTTCCAGAAGGACCTTCCTGCTGCTCATCCAGGTTCTCCACCTCTGGTCTTCAGACTTCCCACCCAGAGGAGAACCTTGTGCTGGCTTCCTGACCAAGTCCTGGCAAAGTCAAAGACTAGTTCATCCCCTGAGTCTCAGCAGGTTACTGTGTCCAGCTTAGGCATAAAATAAAATCAGGAGGGGACAGTGCGGACTTAAGTGAATTGCCATAATCCCTCCATGTATAAATAAGATAGGAAAGTTTGTTGAGCATCCTTTAATGCAGAAAATGAATTTATATTTTTATTCAATGCTCATGCAAATAAGATCCCTGGCCAAGATTTCTTTTCTTGGGATAACCTATGATTAAATATTTGAATCTTTTAGTACCTCTCTTTAAAGATGAAATTTGAGCAGTTTGGGTTGAGATTAACGTCTCCAATCCCCTTCCCACTGCCTAGAGCACAACATTCAGTAGTAAATGTTGGTGATGATGAAAAACCACCATTGAAACGGTACCAAATGCTGGTAAGGAAGTGAAAGAAGGAACTCTCATGTACTGTCTCCATCAAGGCCTTTAGTACTGTTGGGTGGAAGACAGGTACAAGAGCATTCATTGAAGCATTGCTGTTTTCTGCAATAAAAAGAATTAAAACGGTCTCTATGTTCATTAGTAGGAGACTAGATACGTAACTCGTGGGCTGTGTATTCAATAGAATATTATTCAGGAAGTTCCCTTGTGGGCTAAGGATCCAGCATTGCTGCAGCTGTGGCACAGGTAGCAACTGTGGTGTGGGTTCAGTCCCCGGCCCTGGAACTTCCACATGCCATGGGTGTGGCCAAAAAAAAAAAAACAACTCAGAATATTATTCAGAGGGAAATGGAATAATTAGACTAAAGACAAATTTTTTTAAAATATTGAATGAAAAGAGAAATTTGCCAAAGGTGACAAATGTATGATATCCTTTCTATGATTTATAACAAGATATACTATTTATGTTTAGATGCATCTATACTAAAGTTCCTCCCAAAAAATCCAAGAGTGCGAGAGACAAATTGAGGGTATTTGTTCTTTTTGCAAGGGTAGAATGGGGGAAAGAAAAAAAAGAATCAGGAGTTCAAGCTGGATAGCTGATACAAGGCAGATTTTTATATATTATATTATTCCCTAAACTTTGCATTCCTGCAGTATTTCTTAATATGTTTTCGAAGAACAGGATTACTTTTTTACTTCCACATTCCCAATTTATTTCAAAATGAATAAGAGAGTTTCCAAGCAATGCATTTTCTCAGTTAAGAATCTATCCTCTAGAAACCACTGAAATGTAAGGGACTTGCTTTCCCCTTTGACCTTTCCTGTTCTATAATTAGTGAGTCTCTCTCTGGCTTTGTCCTCTGTGGATGAGGGACATTCATGTCTCGGATACAAAACAGCACTCTATTAGCAAGGCTGATTGTTGAAGTTTATGCAAAATGTGGGCACTCTCAAGCACAGGTGAAAAATAATACCTGAAACAGAAGAAAGGCATGTTTAATTTACTAGAAGAATGTCAATAGGATAAAGTCCAAGTTACACATGAATATTGTCAGTGCCCCATGATGGCTCTGTCCACATCTAAGTCCACAGCCACAAGAAAGGCTTCATGTGGTCTAGGTCAGCTTTTCTCTGATAAACATTTATCATCCTCTTGGCAAAAGGGAAAGTAGGTAATATAAATTCCATTTTCTTAGCTTTGGCATCTTAGCAGTGACACCAATCGAACTATGTAGATTAACACAGATGTTCAGTGCACTTGAAGCAAAGCTTTGAAAAATCTGGCAGCCGAAAAAGAGACGATAGAGGAGGAGAACTGAGAAGAAAAAGGATGCAAAAGAATCTCAATGATTTGAAAAATGTAAGGTTGGAACCTTAAAACCTATGGACACTCAAGATAAATTGGAGTCATGTTGATGAACGTTGTCCATCTCTCCACAGAGACCCAGGCATGAGCTATGGACTATGGGGCGGGGAACTAGTCTGACATTAAACGTAGCCTCCAGAAGGTAACTGAGGACACTCCCATAGTATAATTGCCACAATGAGGGTGCACACACTAGAGCAAGGGGCCACAGATAAAGGAATAACTAATGTGGAATCTGACCCTCAGTCTGGGCCCTTGTGCTCCTCATCCTCAATCAAAGGGATGAAGAGAAAATTCCAAAACCAAAGAAGAACAACCACTCTCATGGCATTGTTTAAATATCTGGAAAAAGCGGTATGAATGAAGAGTGACTTTTTTTTTTTTTTTTTTTTTTGTGTGTGTGTGTGTCTTTTTAGAGCCACACCTGCAGCATGTGGAAGTTCCCAGGCTAGAGGCTGAGTCATATCTGCAGCTGCTGGCCTAGGCCACAGCCACAGCAACGCAGGATCTGAGCCGCATCTGTGATCTATACTACAGCTCACGGCAACGCCAGATCCTTAACCCACTGAGCGAGGCCAGGGATGGAACCTGCATCCTCATGGATACTAGTCAGGTTGTTACTGCTGAGCCATTACAGGAACTCCATGAGTGACTTTTTCAATATATGTGCTATGGGCTGAAGGGTGGTCCCCTCCCACCCAAATTCCTCTGTTGAAATCCTAATCCCCAGGCCTCAGAAATTGACTGTATTTGAAGATAGGGCCTTTATACATGGTGGACCCCAATCTATTTTTATAGACACACACAGAGGAAAATCAGAGAGAAGATGACCCTCTGTAGGCCAAAGAGAGAGAGACCTTGGAAGAAACCAACCAACCCAAACCAACTCCCTTGATCTCAGACTCCTAGCTTCCAGATTGGTGGGAAAATAAATTATTTAAGCCACCTTGTCTGTGATACTTTGTTATGTCAGCCATAGGAAATTAGTAATACAACATCATACACTTAAAATGACAGTTAAAAAAAAAAAAACCTCTGTGTTAATCTATAATGTTCGAACCGTATTATTGAGTTTTAAAAAGTAGGCTATGAAACACATGTGTGTAGAATGATCCAATTTTGATAAAATCATGCAACTATATGCATAAGTATAGATTTAAAAAGGTGATAAATGTTACTGCTAATGATTTTTTACTTTTTTCATTAGGCTTTTCGGCATTGGTCCGTTATTTTAATAGGCATGTGCATGGATGAGCTCAAGTGGGAATAAATATAGAGAGCACGAAGAGAAGGTAGCTCGGGGCAGAACCTTGGGGAATGCTGATGTGTAAGGGACAGGGGGTGGGAGCGAGCAAAGGCAACAAAGAAGAATCATCCGGGCAGGAGAGGACCTGCGGTGTAATTCCAACGATGCCAGTGGACGGCAGACTTTCAGAGGGAATAGGGCTCTGCCTAGTGTGAAACGCTGCAGAGGAGGGCTGCGTGGAGTCTGGCTGTAGGATGTTGCCCTCGGAAATCAGGAGGTCATGCGGTCCGCTGAGAGCCGCTGGAAGGAGCGGCGAGGCCAGTGTTAAGGGTCTGCGGAAAGAATGGGCAGTGAGGAAGGAATGCAGCAAAGTCACAAGCAGTGATGAAAATGACAGGCCTTCAGGTGCCAAAGCAGACTGTCATCCTCAGACCAGGAATAGCCCGAATACAAACCTGGGGATGTTGAGATGCCAGTTACCCTAGAAACCCAGCGTAAAATGCCCTAGCAACATGTACCAAGCTGCTCTCTTCCGCATGGTGCAGAAGTGTGTGATTTGTCAGCTAGTCTATAATCTTTGATTAATGGGAAAGATGTTTCTATAAACCAAAGGCCTTGACAGTGTGATCCCCAAGCAGCCCCTCTAGAACAGCACAGGGGAGGACAGCAGCCAGTATGATGTGTTATCAGGAAGGCTCCATGATGTCACAGGACATGTCTATAAACTCATTTGACTTCTGGGGAACACGCCTCCTTGTTGAGGTTCCCTGCCTCTTATAGAGGTGCACCTGGGGATGCGGATTCAATAAAAACTAGAGACAAAAACAGAAGGAGGGGGGAAGAACGTAGGTGTTTAGAAAGTGTGCACTCTATTCCTCCACCTTAGCCAGGTGGCCCTGGGATGGCCTCTCATCATGTGCGGCAATCATATCTATATGCAGATAACAATACATGTATTTGAGCATCATGATTCAAGCAGCATATTACACACGTTACTTGAAATATTTTATTTCGTTTTGATACAATCCTAAAATTAGGTGAATACTTACCTCTTTTTTATTGAGGAATCTAAAACATGGAAAAGCTATGTTATTTGCTTGAATCACACAAATTATTATGATTAATATTATCTTTTTTTTTTTGTCTTTTTTTTGTCCTTTTAGGGCTGGATCAGGTTCCCAGGCTAGGCGTCTAATCAGAGCTGTAGCCAGCAGTCTACACCAGAGCCACAGCAACCCCAGATCCAAGCTGCATCTGTGACTTACACCACAGCTCATGGCAACCCGGGATCTTTAACCCATTGAGCAAGGCCAGGGACCGAACCTACAACCTCATGGTTCCTGGTTGGATTCATCTTCACTGCACCACGACGGGAACTCCTGTTATTATTATTATTCAGGCCATACCTGCGGCATATGGAAATTCCCGGGCTAGGGGTTGAATCAGACCTGCAGCTACTAGCCACAGCCACAGCAACACCAGATCCAAGCCACATCTGTCACCTATGCCACAGCTTGCAGCAACACCAGATCCTTAACCTACTGAGCGAGGGGTTATCAAACCCGAATCCTCATGGATCCTAGTCAGATTCATAACCCACTGAGCCACAATGGGAAATCTGAGATCCACAAACTATTTGAGTTAAGGTCACTCCTGGATCTACAGAGGGTACAAAGTGGCTTTTTTTTTTTCTTTTATCTTTAGTTTTTTTTCTTCCATATGCACCTGCAGCATATGGAAGTTCCTGGGCTAGCAGTTGAGTGGGAACTGCAGCTGCTGGCCTACACCAAAGCCACAGCAACACCAGATCCAAGCTGCATCTGCAACCTATGCCACAGCTTGTGGCAACGCCGAATCTTTAACCCACTAAGCAAGGCCAGGGATGGAACCTGCATCCTCGAGATGCTATGTTGGGTTCTTAACCCACTGAGCTCCAAGGGGAACGCCACGAAGTGACTTCAGACATTGTATCTCCCACTGAGGAACTTGCACCCTGGTAAAATAAATGAGGCACAGCTAGAATCATCAACACCTCAAAGCGGCACGTAATTGCTGAATGAGAAGGTCCAGGTGTTCGCCCACACCTAGGGGCAACCAGAAGATTGCTGAAAGGAGGTTGCTTTCTACTTTGGCTTCAAGGGGTAGGAAGAATTTTAATAAGTGGAGAGGCCTTTTACCGCAAAATCAAAATAATATCTGTTTGGCTACCTTCATTTCTTTCTGTCAGTCCTTCCCAGTTCTTTTCAAGCTCTCTCTAAACGACAAGGCATCACTAGCCCTAAGAGCTTTTTATTCCCATTGGCTTGTATCTCCCTCAGGGCACTGAGATTCTTCAGCAACAGCAGACAGAGCTGGGCATGCTCAGATGCCAAAAGGGGCCTTGATTGCTGAATAGCTGTGGCCAGGATAGCCCAGTTATGGTGACTTTGGTAAAGGACACCAGCCCGCTTCCCTTTGGATTGGTATCTCAATGCTGTGTGGACCGGTTTCTAGGGAGGCCTGGTCTGAGGCAACAGGAATTCACCCTGAAGGCTTGGCTCTGTCCTGTGACAAAGGTGTTACTTGAATTCACCTTCAATTATTGTCTGTTAATAAAAATTCTAAAATTGTCTCTTTACAGTTGGAGGAGAGAGGGACTGATGGTCAATTTCACACCTGTGAGCAGGTGACATGACCATTGATGGCAAAGTCCATTCATCTGGACATTCTCCCAGGGCTCTCTAGCTCTCTCTAAATCTGTCTCTAATTGCTCTACCAGAACGGAGTAAGCAATTGTTTAAAAATAAATCAGTTCTGGAATTCCCATCCTGGCTCAGTGGTTAACGAATCCAACTAAGAACCATGAGGTTGCCGGTTCAAAACCTGGCCTCGCTCAGTGGGCGTTGCCGTGAGCTGTGGTGTCGGTTGCAGACAAGGCTCGGATCTGGTGTTGGTGTGGTTCTGGTGTAGGCGGGTGATTATACCCCTGGCCTGGGCTGGGAACCTCCATAGGCCACAAGTGTGGCCCTAGAAACAACAACAACAATGAAAAATCAGTTTTTAAAATATTCACAAGAATTTTTACATTGCTTGTAATCAATTGTCTGTAATTCTGTAATCAGAAGGGAGAGGGTATGTTTTTAGCAGAGGATAAGTTCTTTAAGAAGAGGGTAATTTCTGGATACTACAGAAAACGAGTCAAAAAATATTGAAGAAAAATCAGAGAGTAATTTGCTCTTATAAAAAAAAAATATTTCTGGAATTCCTGTAGTGGAAACAAATCTGACTAGGAACCATGAGGTTTCGGGTTCAATCCCTGGCCTTGCTCAGTGGGTTAAGGGGTGTGGCTGTGGCTGTGGTGTAGACTGGCAGCTGTAGCTCCAATTAGACCCCTAGCCTGGGAACCTCCATATGCTGTGGGTGTAACACTAAAAAGCAAAAAAAAAAACAACTATTTCTTTTGAGAGAAAAAGGTCATGACAATTGATTAACTCAGCTGAAAGAAACCTCAACAACTTAAGAAAAGCTTTCAGTGGGCAAAAAAAATAAATGAAACGATTGCAATGTTAGTTTCACATTTTGACCTATAGGAAAGGCTGGAGGTATTTTGATAGCTTTAAAAGCATATGTAAGTTACAAGGACACTCTTCTCCATCACTTCAGAAGAGGAGTTTAATTTTAAGGACAATGAAGATTACATAATTTGAAAAAAAAAAAAAACAAAACCCTTATCTCTAAACCTTGAGGATAAAATAATATACATATTTTTTCTTTTTTTGTCTTTTTGCCTTTTTCTTGAGCTGCTCCTGCAGCATATGGAGGTTCCCAGGCTAGGGGTCGAATCGGAGCTGTAGCCACCGGCCTACACCACAGCTCACAGCAACGCCGGACCCTTAACCCACTGAGCAAGGCCAGGGACCGAACCCGCAACCTCATGGTTCCTAGTCGGAGTCGTTAACCACTGCGCCACGATGGGAACTCCTAAAATAGTATATTAAAATGAGCGCAACTTTAAGAGTAAGGTGGTCCACTACCTACTCACAAGCCTTACTCCCACCCTCCCCAGAATGCATTACATGAACACTGGAGCATATCCACTTTGTGGTTCCAGGTAATGTAATCTAAAGAATGCAGCAAGGATGCTTTAAAACCAAAAGAGCTGAATCTTCAAACACTGCCTTTGTTATTTTGTGTTATTTTAAAAGCTAGATACCAAAGTGTCATTTCTTTTCAGTTTAAAAATAATGCTATTTTTATTATTGTTTCCTATGGAAACCATTCCCCAAGGCATGGCAACGGCCATATCTTAACAGGGAATTATTTATTTAAGCCAGTTGCCCTTGTTGAGTTTTGGATGAGACAAACCCAGATTTTTTCCCAGTGGATTCTGCAAGGCGAATCCCTGCCCACTCTCAGAGGATCATCTAACTCTCCGAGCAACCTCGGAAACCATTCTGTTCCCTAGAGAGCAGTTTGTGGAACTTCAGGTCCCCAGTGACTAATGGAAAGTTACAGGAGCTGTGACCAAACTGTCGGAACTCTCCAGATCTACTTGAGATCAAATGTCAAACAAGGCAGTGAGGCTCAGAAGACGCATAGGCATCTCAAGCCGCCTTGCAAAGGAGCAAAAGAACTTTGCCTAATACATATTTCTGACAGCATAATATTCTTTAAACATTAAAGAATGAGGAAATTCTATTGCACCCATAAATGCGTAACTTGTATCAAACTAACTCTCCCATAGAAAAACACCTATAAAATCATCCCCTTCAAATAAAGCAGCTATTAGGAGGTCCCATCATAGTGCAGCAGAAACGAATCCGACTAGGAACCATGAGGTTGCAGGTTCGATCCCTGGCCTCACTCAGTGGGTTAAAGGATCCAGCGTTGCCGTGAGCTGTGGTGTAGGTCTCATACTCGGCTCGGATCTGGTGTTGCTATGGCTGTAGTGTAGGCCAGTGGCTACAGCTCCAATTCCACCCCTAGCCTGGGAAACTCCATATGCCGTGGGTGCGGCCCAAAAGGACAAAAAGACAAAATAAAATTAAATAAATAAATAAAATTAAATTAAAATAAAACAGCTGTTAAAACAACAGAGTCACCAAAGCAGCCAGGACTGAGGGGGTCAAGATCCCAGAGAGGAAAAAAAAAATGCATTATGGTGAGCCAGAGAGTTGCCACTGCTATTTTCCCTCCAGCAATTTGCTGAGGTGTAGGTAGATAGATAGATAGAACCCAGGGCTGCAGGAGTCTTACTGGCTTACTAGGCTGGGGAAACAAAAAGTAGAATTCAGGGCTGGAGTTTCTATCATGGCTCAGTGGTAACCAACCCAGCTAGAATCCATGAGGATTCCGGTTCGATCCCTGGCCTTGCTTGGCATTGCTGTCACGGAAACGGCTCAGATCTGGTGCTGCTGTGGCTGTGGTGTAGGCCAGCAGCAGCAGCTTCAATTGGACCCCTAGCCTGGGAACCTCCATATGCCGCGAGTGTGGCCATAAAAAGACAATAAATAAAATAAATACAATGAGTAGAATTCAGGGCTATCAGACTGAAAGGATGTGAGGGGCCAGCATCCTAGAGACGTGGGCCCATGTCCCCCGTGCAATTTTCCCTAAAGGCATTGACCTCTTCCTAAACTAAGCAGGCGCAGTCCAAGAGGAAGAAACTGAGCAACCATCCAACAGACAGCTTCTCAAGCTAAAGGGGTCACCATGGTCTTTGTGGTCCCCTGATGCCAGGAAGACAAGACCCTCCAAAACTGAAGGGCACACACTCCAAACTTTCCATTGAAATCCCCTAAAGGGCCAGACCCTGGAAGGAAGGGTGTGATAACTCATATATTAAAGGGGATTTTACAGAATCTGAAACTCCCTTCCAGTTAGCTTAGTTCCTTTTTTCCCTCTGGGTTTTTTTTTTTTCGCGGGGGGGGTGGTGGTGTTGGTTTGTTTTCTTTTTCTTTTTTTTTTTTTGCTTTATTTCTTTCCTTCCTTTCTTTCTTTTTCCTTTCTTTCTTTTTTTTTTTTTTTGCTTTTTAGGGCCACACCTGTGGCATATGGAAGTTCCCAGGCTAGGGGTTGAATAAGAGCTACAGCTGCAGGCCACAGCCACAGTCACAGCAGCTCAGGAGGATCCAAATCTCATTTGTGGCATACACCACAGCTCATGGCAATGTGGGATCCCCGACCCACTGAGTGAGGCCAGGGATCCAACCTGCATCCTTATGGATAATAGTTGGATTCATTTCCACTGTGCCACACGGGGAACTCCTCAGCTCAGTTCCTGACTGGACCAGGTGATGTGCTTGCCAATGTAAAATCAACTCTCCGTGGGAAGGTAATCATCATCTAGAGTCTCTATGATTTTTGTGTGTGTGTCTATTTTTAGGGCTGCACCCACGGCATATGGAGGTTCCCAGGCTAGGGGTGGAATCGGAGCTGTGGCTGCTGGCCTATACCACGGCCACAGCAACGCGGGATCCGAGCTGAGTCTGACCTACACCACAGCTCACGGCACTGCCGGAGCCTTAACCCTCTGAGTGAGGCCAGGAATCAAACCCGAGTCCTCTTGGAGACTAGTTGGGTTCATTACCACTGAGCCATGACAGAAACTCCAATCTGGTAGAATTTGTATAAAATGACATTATGCCATTGAAACTTCTAATATAGTGATACTGTATATATCTCCATTTAAGCAGGATTTTTTTTTTTAGGAGGCTAGGGACTAAGCTGGAATAAATTGATCTTATATCCAACAACAAAAAAATTGAAACGAATACTGTGGCAGATTTTAAAATGGTCACAAGTCCATCCCATCTGTGTTTGCATTTGCAATTGACACATACAGTTTTGCAACTGACTTTGCAGTTTTTCCCACCAAAAAGTTTTTGGAGATTCCTTGAATAGAAGTTTGGCTGTGCTTTGACCAATGAGACATTAGCAAATGTGATACCAGAAGAGGCTTGAAAAGAGCTGGTAGATTAGAATGTGCTCTCCTTTGCTGCTCCTGGCAGCCCCGCTACCACCACTAAGTGAATGAGCCAGGCTAGCTTTCCAGACGATGAGTGATCCACTGTCCTGTTAGCACCGTCTGTCAGAGAAGTGGACGAGGCCATCAGCCACCAGCTGACAGCTAATGCAGGACAGGGCCCAGGTGACACTCACAACATAAACATCCATCCCAGGTGAGTTCAGTCCACTCTACTGACCCAAAGAACAATGAGTTATTGTTTGAAGCTACTACATTTCCAGGTGGTTTGTTACAAAGCAAAAAAAAAAAAAAAAAGTTAACTGAAAAAAAAGAACCACATTAGGGAGCCCCCACTGTGGCACAACAGGATCGGCAGCGTCTTGGGAGCACTGGGATACAGGTTCAATCCCTGGCCAGGCCCAGTGGTTTAAGGATCCTGCATTACCGTGATCTGTGGTGTAGGTTGCAGATGTGGCTCAGATCCTTCATTGCTGTGACATAGGCTGGCTGGGAACTTCCATATGCCACAGGTACGGCCCTAAAAAAGCCTAACTACATAAATAAATTAATTTTTTTAAAAAAGAAAAAACCACATCAGAAAATTATTCTGCAGAATCTGTTCATCGCATACCCTGTTCCCCAACATTTCCACTCCTAGGTATATACCCAGCAGAAATGCATCAAAAGACACGCACGAGAAGAATGCTCTTCAAAACGCTATTCATCACAGCCCAGACGGAAAATAACACAGATGTCCTCAAGCGTAGAAGACAGAACACACTGCAGGGTAGGCGCAGTGGAATACTATACAGTCACGAAATGAGCAAACTCTTGCTAAATGTTCAGCGTGGATGAATCTCACAAACGTCAAATATTTTTTAAAAAAAGCAAAACACCCAAACACCGATACAAAGGATACCTACTGTGTTATCCACTATCGAAGTCAGAAACTAGGAAAAACCTGCAGGGACAGCAATCAGAATAACGGTTACCTTGGAAGGGTTTTTGTCTGGGAGGAAGCATGAGGGAAGTTTCTGGGTGATGTAATGTTCAACATCTTTAGTCAATTGTGTTTACTCTGTAAAAACTCATTGAACGGAGTATCAAAGATGTGTGCCCTTACTGTATGTTATGCCTACATTTTAGAAATATAAAAATATAAGATAATATGAAACGATTCTGGCTTCTGTTCCCTCCAAGGTTTTCTTCAAGGAACTGCTCTACCCCCACACACTTTCAGTTCCTAGATTTTTGCCGATGATTTAAATCTCTGTCCTCAGGCCCTATCACTCTCCATTCCTTCCATAGCCATCTGTCCTTACATGATCCACTAACGTGTTGAAGGCAAAGTCTAAAACTGAACAGACCTCACCTACCCCATAGGTTTGGGCTCACGGAGCTTCTCATTTCTAAATACCTTCTCCAGCACCTCTCATCTCCTTGTATCCACATCATAGTGTCAACATCCCATCCATACCGCCTCTGAACCTTCCTTCAACTGGCTCCCTTTCTCCTCTCCACCTTGTCAATCCGACTTCAGAGCCAGGAGTCAGAAACCACTCCAGTTACCTTAAGCAGAAAGAGATTTCATACAGGGAATTCAGGCTCAAAGAATTATTGCGAGGCTGGAGTTGCCTTTGTGGCTCGGCGGGTTACAAACTCAACTAGTATCCAAGAGGATGCAGGTTTGATCCCTGGCCTCAATCAGTGGGTTAGGGATCTGGTGTTGCTGTGAGCTGTGATGTAGGCCACAGATGCGGCTCAGATCCCTCATTGCTGTGGCTATGGTGTAGGTTGGCAGCTGCAGCTCCAATTTGATCCCTAGCCTGGGAGCTTCCACATGCCGTGGGTGCAGCCCTAAAAAAGCAACAACAACCAAAAAAAGGGAATTATTGAGAGGGCGGAGGATCCTTCTTCAGGCTGACCTCCAGGAATGACCCCCAAAGCAAGACCATCAAAGCAGATCTCCAGGGGAGCCCTACCTCTGCCACAGCCAGGCAGGTGGCCTGCAGGAGGCTGTCACTGGAAGTGTTGGGTTCAAAAAACATCCTGTCACAGCTGCCATTCAGATATCAAGGAACCACTCAGCCATCTCACAAAGGCACTCAAAATTCATAACAGCAGTGACTGGACACTTCAGAATAAACCCAATCTGTGTACAATTCGCTTGCCAGTGGCAACAACCAAGGTGGGAAAGAGGGCCCCTTCTCCCTTCCCACTCCAGCAAAAGGCAGCTAATTGGTAGGTAGAAAAAAAAGTGGTCTCACTGATAGATTTTTTTTTCTTCAAGTACATTTTTAAGAAATTAAGCTAACAATTGGAAACCCCTTGAAAATTACACACACGTTCCGTGTCAATAACAGCAAGGTGGTGCTTCTAAGGCATGTGAGTATTTTGGCAGCGTCTGTTCACATGCATCTCAATTATACCCCTCCAATTTTTTGTCTAAAATAAATTACACTGTCATGAAGGAAAACATGTGTTGCTAAGTTCCCATTCCACTGAATTGGAATCCATATAGTTTAGATTTTTACCTTTGTAACTTAAACCACTACATGGAGGGCAGTGTGTGCTTCATCCTGGCCAGAGATGTAACCCTGTGCATCCATGCAGGTCAACAGATTCTTATCCGGTACCTGCCACCTCAAGGTCACGCTTGTTCTTCTCCGACTTGTGGTTGGTATTTGGAGACCCTGCTGGTAGTTTACATATCCAGTTGTGATTATAGCTGTATCTCAGTGGATAACTGAGATACAGCTACTGTGTCATTCTTACAGGACCGACTATCCTTTGGGGGCTGTTTAATTTCTCGGCTCAAAATGTGTCACTCCATTTCTAATTTTGGCCAGCCAGGGAAGTGTATTTCTGTCAGGCCCCCAGATCTATGCATTACTGAAAGTTGAAGAATGCTCCTTCTCTTTAAAGTACAAATTATAATTCCTTTAGACTAGCTACCGTGTGAACTTGAGGCAGAGTTAAATGGTGATGGTGTCTGGACAAAGAGTAATAGCTAATATTACTCTAGGACCAGAGTTCTGATCTAGGCATAAGCATAAAGTGGGCACACTTATGGGTGGGGCCGGGTACCTTGGGCACTGTCAGGTGTAGTCCGGTTCTATCCGATGCCGGCCCCTATCTAAGAGGACATCTCTTTTTAGGAAGAGTACGTGTGGCTTTCTTAGAGTGCACCTGCCGCAGAGGCAGAGCCAGATCTCCTCTTGACCTTGTAAGCAGTGTCAATCCCTAATCCCTTCTAGGGAGGTGACAGTGCATCCCACTGTTGTCGCCAAGACCTCATGGGCAGCTCCTTCACTGACCTCATCAATCCACGGGGACTCCTGAGCCTCTTGGCCGAGGTGTTAGGGACTTGGAAAGGAGGAAGCCATGCCAGATTTTCAAAATAAGTTTTCATTGTGCCTCCAAGTTCAAATTACAACTCTTAATCTATTTACGCAGCTAATAAAACAAGAAAAATTAATTTCACTTTTTCTTTCATTAATGACCAATTATATCAAGTTGAACAGACTAAACTCCTTTAAACAATTGCTTTCATTTACATCTTGGTTAATTAAATTTCCTCAAATATGTAAAACTGCAGTTATAAATTTAATGTATTCAATTTTCTTTTGAACTACTTCAAATGCTTATCCTAAGCGGCCAAGACTTTCCAAGCACTTAAACAGCTGTAATAAATCTAATAAATTAAACCTTATAAATACTGTGATTCTCAGTCCACTTAAATATTCCAATATTGTTTATAAATTTAATCAAATTTTTGTAGCTCATTTAAATCACAAGTCTAAAATCAATTACTTAATTACACATTTTAAATTGGAATCACAGGGCTAGTCTGTCTTCATTCTACTATAACCAATTTTCTCATCACAGTGAAAGCCAAGCACACCCAGATTTCCTCAATGATGTCAAATATATTCCTGAACTACCCAGAAGTACGAATGTTATGGGGTTTTTGGTTTTTTGTTTCGTCTTTTTTGGGCCGCACCTGCAGCATGTGGAAGTTCCCAGGCTAGGGGTTGATTGGAGCTGCAGCTGCCAGCCTACACCACAGCCACGGCAATGCCAGATCTGAGCAGCATCTGCAACCTATATCACAGCTCACAGCAATGCCGGATCCTTAACCCACCGAACGAGGCCTGGGATTGAACCTGCATCCTCATGGATACTAGTCAGATGCGTTTCCAATGAGCCACAATGGAAACTCCATAAATGTTATGGTTTGATTTACTTTAGCAACTCCATGCCTAATTCTAAATTTTGCAGGGCCAGAAGCACAGTTCACCCACAGAAAGAACGATTTCATCATCACTCACTCACTGGCCAGGCAGCCGAGCCCAGAGGAGCCTGCATGTGTCCCAGACAATCCCACCTGCAGCAGAGCTTTCCTAGGCAGACACCAGGGGTCCCCAAGTCCTCACCTTACAGAAGGTGTTCATCTTGAAGCCTGGCTGCCTGGGTTCCAGTGGTAGCGTGACCTAGTCTTCCAAACCTTTCAACAGCACCTTCTGATGGGGTGAGACGGAAACTTGCGTCCCCAACAAGGTTTCAGTGACCTCTAACCCCTCACTACCTGTCGGAATTTGAACCCTGGATTTTCCTCATGGTCAGGCCAGAACGCTCGCAGATGTTTAAATGACATCTGGTTCGTTCTGCCCTTGTCCTCTGGCTCTGTCATCATGCGGATGACGCCGTCCTGCTGCACCAGTGTCCCTCCACAGCACCCAGGCAGAGCCATCTAGTGGGCTGCTGACCTTAGTAATCCATACAGAAGCAAATCTTTCTGTGTTCCAATACACCTCCAAACCACTGATCTAAAGGCATGTAGGGAGTTCCTTCTGTGGTGCGACAGCATCAGTGACATCTGTGCAGTGCCGGGATGCAGGTTCGATCCCTGGCCCAGCACCGTGGGCTAAAAGGATCTGACATTGCCACAGCGGCAGCGTAGATCACAACTGTAGCTCAGATCTGATCCCGGGCCCTGGAAATCCACATGCTGTGGAGTGGCCAAAAAAAAAGAAAAGAAAAGGAGTTCCCGTCGTGGCGCAGTGGTTAACGAATCCGACTAGGAACCATGAGGTTGCGGGTTCGGTCCCTGCCCTTGCTCAGTAGGTTAATGATCCGGCGTTGCCGTGAGCTGTGGTGTAGTTTGCAGACGCGGCTCAGATAGCGCGTTGCTATGGCTCTGGCCTAGGCTGGTGGCTACAGCTCTGATTCGACCCCTAGCCTGGGAACCTCCATATGCCGCAGAAGCAGCCCAAAGAAATAGCAAAAAAAAAAAAAAAAAAAAAAAAAAAAGAAAAGGTAGTTTTTCAAATAAATAAAGACTTTTAGGTGGGCTTCTCTTAGATGAAAGGGACCACAGGTGATTGGGTGAAAGAATGTAAGATACAAGCATCGATGCTATCGGGTACCAGTCATGTATTCACTTCACAAACATTGCTAAGCAGCTATTACATGCCAGGGAGCATGGAGATAGTGATGGACGAGACCCACCACCTTGCTACCACCACCCCAGAGAGGGAAACCAGATGATAAGCAAATAAACCACTGGGCCCCGCCCCAGTGGTCTCTCAGATCCACCGAGGACGCCAACAACCAGCCTGGACCTTAGCACGGTGGGGCCCACTTTTTTTTTGCAGCACTGGCACCGGTTCCAACCATCTGCCCTCCAGGGATAGAAGCTTTCACTCTGCCTGGCTACAAGATCTGGAGCAAGAGGGAAAAAAATTCCTTGGTCAGCAGTTTCTTCCTGTGTCAAATGGCATGAGGACTAAATGAGCTCATTCAGATGAAGTACCCAGCACAGCCTGGCACTGAGCATGTCCTTGATAAACGGTAGCTACTACTGTATTTTTGAATGTTAGGTGTGTCCTAGTTAGTTCAGGCTGCTGTGATAGACTACCGAGGCTTACCAACAAGAATTTCTCATCGTTCTGGGGGCTTGGATCTGAGATCAAGGTGCCAGCACGGTCAGGTTGTGGTGCAGGCTCTCTTTCTGGCTTGCAGGTGGCCACCCTCTCCCTGTGTCCTCGCATGGCGGAGGGACAGCAAGTTTTGGTCTCTTTCTCTTCATACAAGGATACTAATCCCAGGAGTCCCCTGGGGGTTCAGGGGGTTCAGGAGCTGGTGTCGTCACTACTGTGGCTCTGGGTTTGAGCCCAGGCCAGGGAACTTCTGCATGCCTTGAGTGCAGCCAGGGAAAAAAAAAAAAAAAAAAAGACACTAATCCCCAGCTTGAGGGGCCCATCGATCTCCTCCAAACCCAATTACCTCCCAAAGGCCTCACCTCCAAATAGCATCGCACTGCAGGTTAGGGTTTCAGCCTATGAGTGTTCTGGACAGGGACAGGGAAACAAACCCCATTCAATCCCTAACAGTATACGTCTCTGAGACTCCAGTGGGCTTGATTTTTTGAAGCATCTCTTGAAAATGAGAGATGCCTGACAACATACTCGATGAAAAGAGGAGGCATAGCTGAGCATTGCCAAAGTCGACCTCTCCACTTGTGTGCTCAGATCCTTCCCTCACCCTCCCTGCCTTTCTCCAGGTTCCAAAGAGCTCATCTTCCCTTTCGGCTGATTTCTGTTAGCATTTGGCGATGGAGGGGGATGGGCATTGCAGGCAGGAAGCAGGACACTTTTTCCCTATTTCCTCCATGTGTGGAGGCTTCTGGCTCTGCAAGTGCCAACATCTCGCCAGGTCCACACCTTGTGCCTGGGGGAGCACTTTCTTCCTAACCCCTATCTATCTTGCTGCGCCCCCCCCCACGGTCCTTCAGGTCCAGGGTTTACAACAGCTTCCCATCGTTGTAGCTTCTGGTTCCTCAACCTCTCTTAACCCTGACCGCTCCTCTGTAAAGACTCTCTTCATTTTTTCTTTTTTCCCTTTCCTTTTTTCTAAGGGGGCACCCTGGCCCTGAAGCATATAGAGTGCTCGGGGCCAGGAATCAGATCCGAGCCGCAGTTCTGATCTAAGCCACAGCTGTGTCAGGCTGGAGGTCGAACCTGCATCCTAATACTCCCAAGACACTGCTACAGCGGGAACTCCAAGATTCCCTTCATTTAAAAGGACCACCTGAGAGGTTTTCCATCTCCTGCTGGGACCCTGGTTGATAGATGTAGTTACAATAAATTTCAAGATTTTCCCATGCAACTGACTTTCCTAGCGGTCATGCTCTTAGTTTAATAAAATATTTTTCATCATTAAGAAAGAAATTCTGGAGCCTCTCCAGCTGGCACAAGCAGCTTTTGCAAGGTCATGGTGATAATTGCCTTAAGGGAAAGAGTCATTTTTAGTGTTACTTGGAAGCAAGATTGAGAAATACAATAAAGGAAATACAATTTTGCTCATAGCTTGATATATTAAGAAATACGATAAATGGAAAATTAGAAGTCAGCACAGAAGTTCAGAGAACTGAGTTATCAAAAGATCATTTTTAAAAAAAAACATTTTGTTATTCCTCATTTGCATTCCCGCTATAAGGCAATTCCCACTAAAGGAATGCAAATGATTCCCACTATAAGGCAATGTCCTGATTATCTTTCTACAGAAATCCAACACCTACCCTTCAGCCAATATTTAGGGGCCACCATGAACCTACCCTCATCCCCTCATCCCCTCACCCCCAGATCTTGGAAATCAGGGAAATAAGAATACGCTGGAGAGTTCTGCTTCAAGTCACTTGTACTGGATCAGAACAGAAAGATGCAGACTCAAAAGCAGAAGGACTTTAGCTGCCTGAAAACATGAAATGATCTAGAGCAAGCGTATGTCAGCCAGAAGGGTCCAGCTAAAGGAGAATCATGGAAAGAGACATCAGCTGTGCTCAGCAAATTACCTTGCAGCGGAACATGCTTGAATAACTGGAAACGTCCTGGTAGCCTCATAATGAGACAAATGGCTCAGCTGATCTCGGACAGATACCATTAAATAATCCATCCTTCTAATTCCCTGTTGTTTCAACTCTCTGCTCACCAAGAACTATTTTTACAGTAATGATTTTCTTATTTCAAAAGCACGTTCATTATTGAAAGACTCGGAACATGTGGGCCAAGCCCAGGGATAACGTTAGTGTCTCGACGCATTTCACTCCATGCTGTTGTTCACACACATAAATACACAAACATACGTGTTAACAAAAACGGAAACGTTTCATTCTTTACCGAGGTGTTTTCCAACATAGTCTTCACAGAACAGTGAATAGTGGACATCGTTGTGTGTCAACAATGTGCTTCTACTACAGCAGATTAATGGATACATATTTTTTTAAGGTGAGTAATCTTACAATTTACTTAACTAGAGCTGTATTACTGCACATTTCTGCCATTTCTGTCATTTTAGTTACCAACAGAACTGCAGCACACATCCTTGTAGCAAATCTTTGCGCCTCTTCAACCATTTCTCTGCAGATTCCCGAAGGGCAAGGACATTCCAAGACATCTGATATAATTTCCCAGATTGCTTTCCAGAAAATATTATAATTGTTCTGGTGTTTGCCAATTTTTATAGGTGACATATCATTAGGTTATGATTTTAATTCACATGTTTCTGATTACTAGTGAAGCGGAAATTTTCTTCGTGAATTTATTAGACATTTGAACTTTTTCAAAGTTCCTATTCATATTCTTAGCCATCTTTTATTCAAATATCTATCACTTATTTATTATAGAGTTCTTTGCATCAATGGAAATATTAACTTTCATGATGTGCAAATATTTTCCCCAGTTTGTTATTTGCCTTTTATTGAAATTGGTGTTTTGCTTTAAGCTCACACTCAGGGATGAATTTTTTTTTCCTTTTTTTTGTCTTTCATCTTTTTAGGGCTGGACCTGAGGCATTTGGAGGTTCCCAGGCTATGGGTCTAATAGGAGCTGTAGCTGCCAGCCTACGCCACAGCCACAGCAATGCAGGATCCTTAACCCACTGAGCAAGGACAGGGATCGAACCCGAAACCTCATGGTTCCTAGTTGGATTCGTTAACCACTGAGCCATCATGGGATCTCCAGGATGAATTTTTTTTTAAATTTTTAATTTCTTGCTTTTTTGGCCACACCCACAGCACGTGGAAGTTCCTGGGCCAGGGATCAAATCTGAGCCACATCTGTGACTTATGCCACAGCTTCAACAATGCCAGACCCCTAACCCATTGCACCGGGGCAGGGATCAAACCGGCCATGTCACGGAGACAAGCTGGATCATTAACTCACTGTGCCACAGCAGGAACTCCAAGAATGAATTTTAAGTAAGAGAGAACCTGACTCCACTGGCTTAAACAAAGAGGACTTCTTATCTCACATAACAAGCAACTGTTAGAAAGGAAGCTGTTAGAACTGGTTCAAAGGTTTAACAACTTGAAGGCTCACATCCCTGCCCTCTCTTGTCCTCCTCTGGCTTGTCGTCATAGGGTCACTAAATGGCTGCTGCAGTGCTAGCCATCGGGGCTGTGTTCTAGGCAGAAGGAGGAAGAGACAACACCAGCTGACTCTTGCTTATGCCCATTGGCCACAACGGATCACATAGCTACTCCCAGCAGCAAATGAGGGGCAGGGAAGGGCAAAGGGGAGATGAGATTATGTGAGAAATCTCTACTGTCTTCCACAGAGAAGTTTTAAGATGTATACAGTCAAACTGGTCTACATGTATTCCTTTGTTTCATGCCTAGAATGTTTTTCCCTACCTCAAGGACATGGACCAGTAGATACTCATCTGTATTTTCTTTCGTTAATTTCATGGTTTCATTGTAACATGAGATGGAAATTGAACTTGTTATTCCAGATAATCAGCCAGTTGTCCCCAAACCATTTTTGGACTTTCTCCACTGATTTGAAATATCTTAATTTTTTTACTAATCTATTAGATGCACTTCTGTTCCATGGATCTAGTTAGCTATTCCTGTGATAGTACTTTAATTAATGTAACTTACCATGCAGGGCAAATCCCCCCTCATGATATTGCTTTTTCAAAAATTTCTTGACCTTTCTTGAATGTTTACTTTTTATTTTTTATTTTTTTGTCTTTTGTCTTTTGTTGTTGTTGTTGTTGTTGTTGTTATTGTTGCTATTTCTTGGGCCACTCCCACGGCATATGGAGGTTCCCAGGCTAGGGGTCGAATCGGAGCTGTAGCTGCCGGCCTACACCACAGCCACAGCAACGCGGGATCCGAGCCGCGTCTGCAACCTACACCACAGCTCATGGCAACGCCAGATCGTTAACCCACTGAGCAAGGGCAGGCACCGAACCTGCAACCTCATGGTTCCTAGTCGGATTCGTTAACCACTGCGCCACGACGGGAACTCCCTCTTGAATGTTTATTATGCAGATAAATTTTAAATCATTTTGTCAAGTTTTTAAAATGATCCTATTTAGATTTCAAAAGGAATTGCATTAAATTTATACGTTGAGAAGAACTGACAATTTGTACAGTAAGTTTTCTGAACCAGAGATGTAGTATTTTCAAGTCTTTTCTCATGTGTCAGTAAAGTTTGTGATCGTCACACAGTGGGATCTTTTTCTCTGTTTTGTACTTTTATCAGCTATAGCTAATACATAGGAAAGCTAAAGATTTTTATAAGACTGATTTTACAGTTGGCCACCTTACTGAACTCTCAATTCACTCTAAAAATTTTTCTTGTTATTTGTTTCCTTAATCTGCCAGAGCCTAAAAAGGGTGTCACACACGACTTCTTTTTTCTTTTTTTGGGCTGCACCTGCTGTATATGGAAGTTCCCAGGCTAGGGATCAAATCGGAGCTACAGCTGCCTGCACCACAGCCACAGCAATGCGGGATCCGAGCTGCATCTGCGACCTACACCACAGCTCACGGCAATACTGGGTCCTTATCCCACTGAACGTGGTCATGGATGGAACCCGCACCCAGATGCATCCTAGTCGGGTTCTTAACCCACTGAGACACCATGGGACCTTCACACAAGACTTCTTGATTGTTATCTGGCTTCCTGTTCTGGTTCTTACCATATTTTTCATTACACTGTATTGAACTGGCCTTAGGACTCATGAGCCTGGTGAATGGTTTTCTTCCCTGAGAGGTAAGTCTACTCTGACCCTGCTGACAAAGCCAAGTTTCAGAGATGGAAGAACTGAGTTGGCCCATGATCTGTGACACACACCTTCCTGGACACTCTAACCTGTCATGAGAGCAGGAATTTCTCTGTCTTATCTCCATCAGAGAGTACTCTGACTTCTGCTCGGAAAGTCCTAGGGATTGGAAATGATGTAATTCAAGTTTCCTAATTTCATCTGGGGGTTTTTCAAATTTTCAGAAAATTCTTAATTTTTTTTGGCCGCACCTGTGGCATGCGGATGTGCCCTGGGCCAGAGATCAAACCCAAGCCACAGCAGTGACAATACCAGGTCCTTAACCACTAAGCTACCAGGGTACTCCAAGAAGATTCTTATTTATAGGGACAAAACCTACTTGTCTATCTTTTCCCTGGGTTTCCCAGGAGAGTCTCCTCCTCCTTTAGCACTTTCCCCGAACTGTTTTTTCGTAGATGACCTGGCTAAGATTTCCCTCCAACTCTGTCATCCTTTCCTACACCTGCCCTGCTCTCTGAGGATGCTTCCTCAGACAAGGACCAGAGGTGCCAGAGCCCAGCAGACAGACCCCTCACAGGTAGGCACACAACCTGCACCGTTTCAGCATCATTGCCGATGAAATAGTCCAGGTCCTTTTCACAGGAAATGCTTTAAGCCAAAACTCTCCCAACTCTGTACTTGTGTGTTTTCTGAAAATTCTGATTTATCCCTATTCTTTTCATTTGATTTTGACTTTTGTTCTAATCATCCTAAGCAATTTTAAGACATTTCTCTCTTTCATTAAGTCACTAAACCTTCCTGTTTTTTGCCTTCTGTAAAATAGAATAGGCATGCCTTCTAGGTCTAGGTCCAAGTTACAGGCAAATATGTTGAAATGGCCAGAGCCAAGGAGAGAGAGCTGTAGCATGGCCTTGGGTGTTTCCTTCCAGGTGAGACATAAATCCATATTCTTCGGGCAAATACGACCAACCTTATTGATAAAGTTATGGAAGGAGGGATTTTGTCTAAAGTCTGTTGAAAAAAGAAAACAGTTAAGCAGGCTTCTTGACCCATCAGTGATGTGTGGTCCGTTATGGGTGCAGTGCTACAGTCGAACAGACATACAGGGAGAAAGCCAGGACCTGGAATAAGGTAAGACTCCTGGAGTGAAAGGCACAACGGGCTAGAGGTGGGGTCAGGGGGATACGAGAACTCACCTCCAGTAACAAAGGGAAGTAGAGCCAGCCATGTAGCTCATGGCAACTGCGTGGCCTCAGCTTCCAGGGAGTGTGTGAGTGGGAAAGCACACAGCACAGGTGCGCAGATATTCAGTGACCCACTAATGCAAAGCAGGTTCATGTTAGAGAGGGCTGCATTTTCCCGATTCTAGCCAAGGGGCCATGCGGCTAGTGACAGCACCATGAGAGATCACTCTAGCGACAAAGTGGCCACCAGAGGAAGGGGGACCAAGTAGGAGGCCTTGAAAGACAGCCTCGGGACTTGAGGAGAGAGACTAGCAGAGCGTCAGGAGTGGTCAAACACGTGCTTTAATATGTGCTGCAGATCCAGGGAACCATCCAATAAATGGGGCTCCTGTTGGGTGGAGTTGCTGGCCTACAGATATCTGTCTTTGGGTCCGGTGGCACTCCTGGTCCAGTTTGCTTTAGCCGGGACAACTGGGTCATGTGATCATGAAACCTCTGCAGGTGGAAATGCCTGTGGCTCTTTTCCCCTGAAGCCGAGGCTGTGATTGGCATTCATCACACCACCGGATCTCTCAGGTATGTTCTTCCATAACCACAGCACACGGATTTCCTTTAAGAAAAAGTATGTAGAATGTGCCTAAGCCCATGTGTGCCTAAGTTTGTTGCTGTACTAGCAGGAGTCAAGCTGGACCTGTTGCTGAATATATAATCAGGAGAATCGAACTAAAACCCTTCCTGGATACAGGATATAGGATGATCTTCCTCTTAAAGTCACTCCTATTTCTTTCTTTCTTTCTTTTTTCTTTTTTTTTTTTTTTGTCGTCTTTTCACCATTTTTAGGGCCACTCCCGCGTCATATGGAGGCTCCCAGGCTAGGGGTCGAATCGGAGCTATAGCCATGGGTCTACACCAGAGCCCCAGCAATGCGGGATCAGAGCCGCATCTGCAACGTACATCACAGCTCACAGCAACACCGGATCCTTAACCCACTGAGCGAGGGCAGGGATCGAACCCGCAACCTCATGGTTCCTAGTTGGATTCGCTAACCACTGAGCCACGATGGGACTCTAGTCACTCCTATTTCCATGGTCATGCAGCTCCATGAAAAGCAACCAAATAAGGATAAATATATAGCAGGGCTTGAAATAGTAAATCTAATTCTACCATAAGTCTATTTTGGTTTCTCAACTATATCAATTCAGAATGTGCTTTGGGGATTGCATTTTTCTTCCTAATTGGGTGGAACAAGTAGATCATTCATGACCATTTTGGCTTCCCCCTATCCCACTCCCCAACAAATGGCTCTCCTTATTCTCTCTTAGAATGTGAAGAGCAGCTCTCAGTCTGACATGGGAAAGTGAGATATTATTTTTGGCTCAAGTAGAATGAAAATTTGGACCCCAGAGTGAAATCCAGGCTTCGCTATTGCAACCACCCTTCTGCTTCAGATTAGCTGCAGGCTGGAGACATTAAATTTCAGACCTGACTTGGAGCTGTAAGAAGAGGAGGCACTGCTCTCTGCCCTTTGAACAGAAGAGCTTGGTTTCTCCCAGCTTAGCCAGACTCATGGAGTTGGGGGTGAGTTGGTGAAAACCATCATAGTAACCAATGAGTTCAGTATGTCTCAAATTGTGGTTTTTCAAAGTGCACCGGATGCTTCTAAACAAAGGGTTCCATGGTCAAATTCCCTAGAGAAACCCTGCTGTGATTGTGAATTATTGTGTCCTTCTCTTGAAGACTCTGAGCAGCCTGAGAGCAAAGAAACCTGTTATGTTTCATTTGCCAAACTGATATGAGCAGAAACTGCCCCCTTCCCGTTTTTCTAGGTGGCACTTAACAGCTTCTGGAACTGACACTCCATGAAACACGCTCTAAGAATGCTCATCTAGGAGAGTTCCTGTTGTGGCTCAGTGGTTAACGAATCTGACTAGGAACCATGAGGTTGAGGGTTTGATCCCTGACCTCACTCCGTGGGTTAAGGATCCGGTGTTGCCGTGAGCTGTGGTGTAGGTCGAAGACGTGGCTCGGATCCCATGTTGCTGTGGCTCTTGCGTCCCACTACAGCTCTGATTTGACCCCTAGTGACCCTAGCCTGGGAACCTCCATATGCCCCGGAAGCGGCCCAAGAAATGGCAAAAAAGACAAAAAAGACAAAAAAAAAAAAAAAGAATGCTCATCTATTCACTCCTTCTCTCATTTTACAGAGGAGGAAAATGAAGCCCATATTCAGAGACGTGGAGACAGTCATCCCTGATTCCTGGCAGGGCCAGGAACTTGACCCTGGCTTCCAGACCACGAGTCCAGACTCTTTCTCTCACCTTGAAAGAGGCGTCATTAACCGTGGTAGCTTTGATGTACTCCTAGCACATTTTCATTGTCTGGGATTTAAGGTTGCATTTATTTATAGTGCACTCAGCAATGAATCCATCAAATGCTCTGCGTGTTTCTAAAAGGGCATTGGGCCCTGTATAGTTGACCTAAATAAAACACTCTCGTTTAAATTGCATGTCATTTACTACATGGTGAAATATTTTATCACACTATATAATCCCATTCAAAGAGGTTATCACTTTTTATATGAAAGAGTACATCAAAAGGATCAAATCTCAGTAAAATGTTACAAAAATGAAAATATACAACCAGTGAGAAGTAACTATAGACACGTTTTTTTTTTTGTTCGCACCCATGGCACGCAGAAGTTCCTGGGCCAGGGATTAAACCTGCATCACAGCAGCGACCCAAGCCACTGCTGTGACAATGCCTCCTCCTTAACCCACCGAGCCACCAGGGAACTCCCTACACTTCTTTTAAGTAACAAGAGCAATGGTCGATGAGCCAAAAAAAATTATAAAAAGTTGTTCAAAGGCCATGTGTGGTTTTTTTTTTTTTCAGATAGTGCAATTGAAGTAGTTTGAGCATTCTTTGGAAGCAACATTTTTCCGACTTATTTTCTAAATCCCAAAGGCACTTTGAATCTATACACATTTTAGCACTTCTTCAGCCACACAATTGTTTATGAGACTCTAGTCCTGGATATCTTGAAATCTTTCTCTAGGTTTTTTCTTTTTTTTTTTTTTTCTTGCCTGAATACACTTAAAGTATGAAATATACTCCCATCAGTTGGGGTATTTTACATTGGTTTCTATAGATTTTGAAAACAAAGTTTCCGAATATGTTTCCAAAGCCAGTACTGCCCCATATGATATTTTTGTGAGCTGGAAAAAGCCCCTCATCCTGGAGGCAGTTGCTGCTCTGCTCGAGGGCAGAGCAGCAACTGCAGGCTGGATTCCAGGCCCACCTGTCCCCCCCAGTTGGAGGTCCTCATGCAACTGAGCATGTAATGCAAATAAAACAGGGGTCCAGAGTTCCCATCGTGGCGCAGCGGAAATGAATCCTACTAGGAACCATGAGGTTTGGGGATCCGGCGTTGCCGTGAGCTGTGGTGTAGGTCGCAGACTTGGCTTGGATCCTGCTTTGCTGTGACTCTGTCCTAGGCTGACAGCTACAGCTCCGATTGGACCCCTAGCTTGGGAACCTCCATATGCCACGTGTGCAGCCCTAAAAAGACAGAAAAACCCCCAAACCAAACAAAAAAATGGAGGTCCTCTCCGTTCCCCTCCCTCTCTAGTACTCCATGCCTATAGGGCCAGATCCAGCCTCCATTCTGACCCGAATCAGGCTCTGTATATGCACCTTGGGCCTCTCAGCTCATGCTTTCTCAGCACCAGCATCCTGCTACCTCTGTCTCAGCGCTCTGCATCCGATAACTGGGCTCCTGACTGTGATCATTTGGTGCCCTTGCTATTTCAACTGGGCCTGTGCTTTGCCATGGTCAGTTCCCATCTCTGGGTCTTCAGTTCTGCCCAGGGTCTGGACATGTTATCCATGGACAACTCTCTTGGTAAGGCCAGCCTTCCTCCAGAAGTTCTGGTCTCTCTCCCCTGCCCTGGGTCTTGTGATGCCATGTTGGTGAGTTAGAAATCCTCCCACTTCATCTCACAACTAGACCACCTGGAACAAAGACCTCTCTTGCTGTGACCCCTGAGGCACGTGCTTTGCCCTCAGAACAAACCTGCTTGCTTCTGAGTCATGTGTGGACATCTCAGTTGCTGAGCCTGCTTCTGGGAACGAGCTCCTATCCCACAAGCCGCCTCTGAATTCCCAGATCCCACAGTCCAGGTTCAGCACAAACGCCGACCAATCTCCTAGGCTCTCTATAGCCACATGTGCAATAATAGTTAATATTCAGAGGGGTGACCTCAGGCAGTGCAGATTTCAAAAGCAAGAAATAAAAATGTTGCTTCTGCTCATAGTTTACTTTTTAAGGAAGAGAGTAGAAGAAACACAGGTAGAAAGATGGAGTTCTCTTGTGGTGCAGCGGATTAAAGATCTGGCACTGTCACTGCAGTGGCTGTGCTGTGGGTCTGATCCACAGCCCAGGAACTTCCACATGCTGTGAGCACAGCCAAAAGGAAGAAAGAAGAGAAGGAAAGAAAGGAAGGAAGGGAGAAAGAAAAAAAGAATATCAGCCACAAAGGTTGAAACAGAAAGATTCGTTGATGAAATTCTCAGTTACTTAAAAAATTGAGGGCCTTGGAACTACAAGCTCCAATGAACCAAGGGCTGTACCTCTTTGCATCACCACAGTCAACCCAGCTCCAAGACCATAATAGGTGCTCAGTTAATACTTGCTGAATGAATGAAAACTAAAATTAATCTAAATACAGTATTTAGTCAAGAATTTTTCTTGGAGGTCCTGTCGTGGCTCAGTGGTAACGAACTTGACTAGTATCCATTAAGTATTCAGGTTCAATCCCTGGCCTCGCTCAGTGGGTTAAGAATCCGGTGTTGCCATGAGCTGTGGTGTAGGTTGCAGATCCCGAGTTGCTGTGGCTGTGGTGTAGGTCAGGAGCTACAGCTTCAATTCGACTCCTAGCCTGGGAACTTCTATATGCCACAGGTGCGGCCCTAAAAAGACACACACACACAAAGAAGAAGAAGAAGAAAGTTTTCTTGTTCTATTTCATATAGCCATTCTTTCATCATATACGTGATAGAACCTGTTTTTCAATTATTTTAATAGATCAGAATAAGAGAGGATAATTAATAAAAATAAACACAATACACATAATAAGCATTAATGACACTAGTGGTTATGATAATACTGGCATAAGTGGAAAGATATTTTACTTTTGGCAATGTTAAAGGGTTTTCTCTGAATGGGATATACACACAGGACTAAAAATAATCGTGCTTTATGGTGCCAGAATGCTTGACAATTTACAAGATGCTTGAACAAATGGGATCATATTTGCTCCTCATAAGAAAGTAGAGGAATATAGCTAAAGGAAATTATGTGTATCACACTTTTATAAGAAAATATCTAACGGTTGAGGAAATACACCAGCTTTCAAAAAGATTTCTGGTTTGTCATTAACAATAACAACTCACCTGATAGCATAGGCAAGGATAGAAAAGATACTTTTTATAATAAAGAAAAAATGATGCAGTTCCCTTGTAGCGCAGTGAGTCAAGGGTCTGGTGTTGTCACCACTGTGGCATGAGTTCATCCCTGGCCAGGAAGTTCTGCATGCCTTGGCCAAAAAGGGGGAAAAAAATGAAAAGAAGGAACCCAGGAGTTCCCGTCGTGGCGCAGTGGTTAACGAATCCAACTGGGACCCATGAGGTTGTGGGTTCGGTCCCTGCCCTTCCTCAGTGGGTTAACGATCTGGTGTTGCCATGAGCTGTGGTGTAGGTTGCAGACACGGCTCGGATCCCACGTTGCTGTGGCTCTGGTGTAGGCCGGAGGCTACAGCTCCGATTCGACCCCTAGCCTGGGAACCTCCATATGCCTCGGGAGCGGCCCTAGAAATGGCAAAAAGACAAAAAAAGAAAAGAAAAGGAGGAACCCATAATGGCAACTTTCACTCACTGTGATGATGACAGACCTATGTTATTCAACCTGGGACAGCTATAGAATACGGTTCCAAGAGCTAAGTAATGAGAGGCTGGAAGTGAGTAATGACACTCAAGCTTTGGAAGTCTAGTTTCGGCTCACTGAAGAGGAATCATTACTCTACTTCCCATTTATATTGCATGATATTGATTGTCGTGCAATTTGAAATAGCTGTAACTTTGGGAATCCAGAGCAGACATTGGAAAGAGATCAAGAGGCTCGGATAGTCCACGGGGCAAGGGGTGCATAAAACCACGTGGGGGGTCTCAGGCAGTCCCGAGTCTCTCTTTGTGACACATGCTTCTCATTCTTGCTTCTTTGTTTCCAAGAGTGTTGTCACTGGCTATCTTGCTGGAGAGTCTGGAGAGTTACTCTGGAAACCTGTATAATATTTCTCCTTAAATAGAAAAAATCCATCTTTTCAATAAGGTGACATATTTTAAAGTATTTTTAAATTATTTTCTTTCTTTTTCCCCCTTTTCATAAAAGTGACAAGTCCATCCTTCAAAATGTTTTATTTATTTTTGATTTGTGTGTGTGTGTGTGTTTAGGGCCATACCCATGGCACATGGAAGTTCCCAGACTAGGGGGCGAATCAGAGCCACCGGCCTACACCATAGCCACAGCAATGTGGGATCTGAGCCATGCCTTTGACCTGCACCACAGCTCAAGCAACAGCGGATCCTTGACCCACTGAGCGAGGCCAGGGATGGAACCTGTCCTCATGGATACTAGCTGGGTTCGTTACCGCTGGGCCAAAAATGGGAACTCTCAAAATGTTTTAAACATTATAGAAATATATAAAAATGTGGCTTTGGTCATCATTTTACTCATTAAGGTGGAAAGCAGAAGAAATAAGAAAGTTTCACTTCCCTCCACCCTCAAGGTAACCTCTGTCAGTAAATCAGTACAAGAGCCAGCAGATCTTTCTTCTAGGCACACACTTAATTAGGCAATAATTTTTAAATACCTCTGGACTACACTTTTGACAGCTATCTTAAGTCAGGAAGTAGTGAGAAGAATGACCAATATGTGATCCTTATCAGATTTTAGAAAGAATTCAATCCCATACTTTAAACAGGGAGAAATTGAAGCTCCAAATAAATAGCTGGTGGAATTCCCATCGTGGCTCAGTGGTAATGAACCCGACTAGCATCCATGAGGATGCAGGTTTGATCCCTGGCCTCACCTAATGGGTTAAGGATCCTGCATCGCCATGAGTGTGGTGTAGGTTGCAGACCCGGCTAGCATCCTGAGTTGCTGTGGCTGTGGTGTAGGCTGGCAGCTGCAGCTCCTATTCAACCCCTGGCCTGGGAACTTCCATATGCCAGGGATTCGGCCCTAAAAAGACAAAAAATAAAAAATAAAAAAGATTTAATGGAAAAAAGCCCGTCAGTGTTTGGAATTAGCTAGAACTGGGGCTATCAAGTTCTGGGAACTGCAATGCTGACAGGTTTCTAGCTGTCAAAATTTGAAATAGAATCTAAAGGGGCCAAAAGGTTTGAAATAAAAATGCGGTCAGAGGCATCACTGGTATGGACTTTGAGCTAAAACAAACACCAACATAGCAACAGAGCCTGTCTCAGATGGACTTGCTTTCCCAGCAGCCTCTTTGGCTGCTGAGTTTTATCACATTTTTCTAAAAGAGAATGATGCTTCTGTTGAAACGGCAGTCCTGCTGCTGTTACAAAGAGCAGTGTTTTCAGACTTCCTGGTCACCGATTTCCACCCAGAAATGCTCCGTCTTGCTCTTTTGGAATTAGTGTCCTTGTCCCCCAAGACTCTGTGCTCCAAATGTTTGCACCTCTCCTATGGGAGCCGGTATCATGCAGTCCCATAGAAACCAGTCCAGGTGAGATTTCAGGGTTCCTAGGACAGACCAGTTCATCAGATTGCACCTGAAATACCTGTGTGCACTATAGAAATACAAGAACTCGGGCAACGTTGTCTTTAAAATACATTTTGTTTAAGCATTTTAACTCGGGATGCTTGGAATGTGGTTCTAATCTCTGGGCCAGCGACTGTCCATCCTTGCATCAGCCATGTTTCCTAGGGTCTGGACTCACCATGTCCCAGGACCTAGGACAGAGCAAGGCACAGGAGGCTGGGGCCAGTGAGGCCTGGGTTGTAACCCTCTTCACAAGCTCGCCTTGTCCAAGTAGCTCTCAGTCCCTCCACTCCAAGGTGTGCATCTGACACGGAGCCTCAAAATGCAAATTGCTCACCCCAGGCAAAGATTACCCACTGGTTTGCTTTCATTGTCTCTATTGCCCTCTGTTTACTGGGAAAGTGAGCTTTCATGTAGGAAGGAGGAAAGTTGTCCTGTATTGGGGAAGTTAGAAAGATGGTAGAAGTTTGTGACCGAAATCCTCAGGAACAAAAGCAGGTAAGTGTCCAGCAGAGTTTGTAGTTATTGCCTCTAAATTGGGGCAGGCTCCAGATGCCAGGAGGCTGCCGTTTCCCTAGATTTAAAGACATTTTCTCTCTCTTCTGTTCCTACAGAAAATAGTAATATAATCCTTAAAATAAATTTTAAAAACCTGTGCTTTTTTGGCGGGAACAGCAAAAAGGCGGAGCATTGAGGAGCCAGCACTGTTCCTCTCTAAACAGTCTTGAGAGAACAGGATTCCAGATGTTAAAACGGATGATGTGGATTTAAGAGGTGGGAACTGCGAGGCAGAGAGAAGACGGTCTCCAAGTGGAACCCGCAGCATCGGCATCACCTGGGAGCTCCTTAGATTCACACGTACTCAAAACCCACCCCAGCCCTCCTGAATCAAAAACTCTGGCCATGGGGACCAGCAATGTGTGGTCAGAAACCCCTTCCAGGTGAGTCTACCAGTCAAGCTCAAGTTTGAGGACCCACTTGGCGGTGGACTTGACACAGCTGCTTTTAATTCCTGGCTCTGCTACTTAACAGCTGTATGAGTTAAGCAAGTTAGTTTCTCAGAGTTTATGGTGTCGACTGAAAAGACACACCCTAAAAGCCAAATTATGTTTCACTTGAGGACCTTCCTGAGGACTGTAGCCTAAGAATCAACCTCTAAGATAGCTCCGAGCAGCAACTGTTCCAAAGAGGGAGAGGAGGAGCCAGGATATATAGGAGTTTTTGCTGGGGGGGGGGGACCAGAAAACACGTGGTCGAACATCAAAAGATTACTGCTCATCACAAACCAACCCAGACATCTCAAGGTAATTACTTTAGTGCTTTTCTTTTTATGGGAAGATGCAAGAGTCTGGGCTCATTGAAATTATTCCTTTGATATGCAATTTAGCTCTCTAGGGCCAGTATGCTGTTTCTTTCCATCCTGAATTCCCCTCAGGGGGCAGCGTTGGGGTGACTGCAGTGGCTGATGGCTTAATGGGAGGTAACATTCATTGTTGACCAGAATGGCAGACAACATTCTTTATTTACTGAAATGGCAGGCAATATTTTTTTCCCCGGTCCGAGATGGAGAAGATTAAATTAGATAATCTGTTTGAAGCCCTTAGGGCAATGCTAGACACAGAAAGCACTCAATAAATGTTAGCTGCTAAGGCCACCTTTATGTAATGGGGGAAGGATAAGTCTCAGGACTTTCAACACATTAGCACAGCATTTGCCAATTAAAAGGGCTCTTTCACATTCTGACATTGTGCTTCTGTTGCCGAATCTCAGCTGCCGAATCTCAGCTGCCCCAGGACAAATATAAAAGTGGAGGAAGAGTTGGAGGAAAGGGAAAAAGTAGCTTTAATTGCCAGACAAAGAGGGGAACCCAGCAGGCTAGAGCCTCCAGGACTGGGCCTCCCCTCTGAGGTACAGGTAGTGAGGAGTCTTAGAGTGTTTGAGGAGCAGGGCGTGATCAGCTCATGGGCATTTTCCTGATTGGTTGGTTTGTGGTGAGGTCACTGGGAGTCAGCGTCATCAACCTTCTGGTTCCAACCCGTCTGGGGTCTCCGTGCTGTGGACAGCATCCAGGTGACTTCTTCCAGCCGGTGGGGGCTTCAGCACCTGCAAAACAGCTCCAAGGACATGGCTCAGAATATTATCTAGAGGCTTTGAAGAAGAGCTAACTAAAGGTCCTTGACTTTGTTGACCAGCTGAACTATCCTTATTCTGAATTGCTTCACTCTTCTCACTTCTCTGATTAAACTGATTCTTTGAAGTTTTTCTATAGAGAAAAAGGCAGGTGGAGGACGTGAGTGGGGGCCACTCTGGGAAGGCCTCCCAGGGTCCTGCTCAGTTACCTTCAAAGGATCCGAAGTTAAATGAATGCTATGTGATTTCTCCCACACAGAAATTTGAACAGAGCAGTAGTGCTCAACCTGGCTGATCAGCAGAAGCCCTGTGTAGCTCTTTAACTGTGCTGCCTGGCCCTTTGAAGTTGTCATCTCTAGTGGTAGGCCCTGGGTATCTATAATTTTAAAAAATCTCTGAAAGCAATTTTGCAAAACGGATACTGGAATCTAAGGGGGCAATAGCTAGAGCTAAGTTGTCCTGAGTGTTTGTGCCAGGCACTAGGCTAACACCTTTACCTAATTTAATTAAATTCTTACCTGATTTTGATAGGGATAGAGTAGGTACAGGTGGTTGTAGAAGTCCCAATAGGGGATCATGGATTAAGAGGGAGACTGGGGGATGTTGGGAGACTGAAAGTTCAGGAAGGCCATCAGAATGAGGCAGCCTTGCTTCACCAGTGGAGGTGCGAGAATTGCCTCATGTCATTGGGTGGGGAATGGGATGAGGCCTGCTTTCAGATTCAGACCAAGGGCAAGAGTTTGAAAATCCGCCCTTCAGCTGATTTGAATACACACCTTACCGGATACTAAGGAGGAGCTACTACTCCTGGAAAGGAAGAGGCGGGCCTTTCCAATCCCCACGCCCCTTGGATGATAAAACCGTGGCCCACCGGATCATCCTGGGGCAAAGCTTCCTCTCCTGCCGGCCAGCTTTTCTCAGAAATGTCCCATCCTAACCTGTTCCTTGCCTATCACTTTGTTTCTGGCTGCATTCCTTTTGCACAGAGGCATAAAGAACTTGAGCCTTGGTGAGTCCAGACACAGGGTGAGTAACTTGAATTTAAAACTGTGGGTTCAAGTCCCAATCTGGGTTTTGACTGGGTTCAGGCCGTTAGTGCTGTCAGTTTCAATTTCATTTAATTCTCAACAGCAGCACCACGAAGAAGCTACTACCCGTGTCTTTATTTTGCAGATGAGGAAACTGAGGTAAGTAAGCCTAATAAAACTATCACATTCACATAGCTGATCAATGGTTTAGGACCTGAGCCCAGGTTTGGGCTATTAACTGCGTTTTAACTGATGCGTTCATTGACTCATTCACCCAAAATTAATTTATTAGGGATGACCTGAGGTAATACCCGAGAGCGGGGGTATGTGAATAAAGATCTCCATCCCCGTGCTCAAGAAGTTCATGGCTTTTGTTGTTGTCGTTCAGAATGAACAAGAATCGCCCAGATTGCCTCATTTTAAAAGATAGATATCTTTACACAAGATACTACCAGCCTCCTCCTCTCAATGGCCATTTACAGAATCCACCACCGTTTGCAATGCAGCCTCCCGGTCTGAAGGTGGGCGTCTGCCCATCTCCAGTGTTGAGAGATGCTGGGGCAGCCTTCAGGTTCCGTGTTAGCAACTTCTTAGGGTGAACCTCTGCTCTCCTGGCTGGGGTTGTGCCATTCTCTTCCAGTTCAGCACGCTAGCCATTCAGTCCCCTGGGTAGGCTAATCAGTAAGGCCGTGGGGTAGGAATCCCATCAACACAGAGCTGATAGGCTGGCAGTTTTCCTGGGATAAAACCTGTCGCTTACACCTAAACTGACAACTGATACCAAACAGCCCAGCCAAGCAAACAGGACAGACAGGCCTACGTTTTAGAATTGTGAAATGTTAACGCTGGCCAAATCCCTGGATCTGGAAACTAAGCTGTGGAGTCTCTAACCTGGCTGGGACTGGGCTCCTGCCATCTGCGACCCCTCACTGCCTCCTAGAGTCAGAGCTGCGCAACGTTTCAAGAAAACGGCACTAAAGTGCAGCAATCATCACCCTGGAGCAAGCAAAGAACCGTCCTTGGTTGATGGCCTCGGAGGGCGCCGCCCCCGGAGCGCAAAGCCACCGCACCTTCTCCAGTGCGCAGGGGAGGAGAGAAGGTTTGGAGGTAGAGGTCGCTCTCCGGATCGGTATTCAGGTTGCACAGAGAAGGGCGGCAGCGGAACCTTTCTCCTCTGCCTCCCTCTCGCTTCCACCCGGGTCCAGTTGGGGCCGGACGCAGTGGTGGGGGCTTGTAAACATGGAGTCACAGGGCGCTGGGACTGCGGAGTCGTCCTCTCGATTGGAGGCTCCGGCACCCACTGACGACCGGCTTTTCCTGGTTAAAGGTGTGGTGAGGTGCAGGTGTTGGGGTGAACTCACTCGGGGCCGTAGCTTGCACTGGTGCGGGCATTCCCACGCACACTTCGCTTGGGTGCCCCCCAGAGTTTAGCGATGCGTTGGGGTCTGGTCCCGGGAGAGCTCTCGTGTGTGCTGCATTTACCCCATTCCCTCTGCAGTTTCTCTCTTGCCCTTCCTTTTCTAACTCCCACTATCGGTTTTTCCTCCCTGGGAGCAATTTCACGGAGCTGTCCCCGGAAAGAGGAGAGGGGACTCTGTGCCTATTCTTTGCTCTTGAACAGATATCTTGGAATGGCCTCAGAAACCAGAGGTCATGGGGTTACACAGCCGTTGTCACTTATCTTTGACAAGAGCTACTTAGCTATCGGTTCTCTAAATTTCAAAAGTGGTTTTAAATAGTGTCTGACACTGAACTTGTGCACATCATTTTAACTTCAGAGTTTTTTCTTTTCCTGCCCTACCCCTCTGGCAGGTGGAATTTTCCTTGGTACTGTTGCTGCAGCGGGAATGCTAGCTGGATTTGTTACAACATTATCGTTGGCTAAAAAGAAAAGTCCTGAATGGTTCAATAAGGTTTGTGACACCAAAATCCGTTCATAGCATTATTATTTATAGGTCAATGTCAGCTGTTTTGCATAGCAAAAGTAAAGACATAGCAAAAGTAAAGAAAGTGTTGATGGCCTTTCATATTACTTTAAGAAGTAAGCCAATATGCACCTCATAGATTCAAGACGTGTGCAAATTAGTCAACTGTCTTTATTTTGATTTCAAAAGAAGTACTAAATTATGTGCTTTTTAAACTTTTAGCACCACTTAAAAAAAAAAAGCCAGTTAAATTTTTGAGACAGCGCTGCAAGAGGTACTTCTGTCTCAGACATGTTAGAATGTTGAAATAAAGTGCATGTTAGTATCCATGAAGAACATAGGTCGGCTCCTTGAACCCAGTGACCTTGCTCCATAGAATATTGCCTGGCACATAGTAAGTAGGTGCTCAATAAGTTTTGGTTGAATGACTATAATACAGTGAAACTATTTTCTAATACCTCTTATGCTTAAAGACATAGGTGCCTCTCCTCTTCTGCCTGTTCTTAGCAAGGATTAATCTGCTATTCACAGGTGTAGGGACTATGGAGAACAAAGTATTAAGTTTGTCAGAAGACTTTATGATTCTATAATCCTGTGGGATTCCAACATAAATAAATTTGTAGTATGAAAGTAGCTTAGAAACAAACCTCTCTATATGTAAGTTTCTCAAATAAGTTGGGAGAAGGATTAATCCATAGAGTGGTGCCAGGGCAGTTGCTAAGCTATCAGGGAAGTAAACTCTAGTTAGTTACCAGCTCCCATTAAAACTAAGTACCAGGGAATTCCCGTTGTAGCTCAGTGGGTTAGGAACCTGATTAGTATCCACGAGGATGCGGGTTCAAAGGATGTGGCATTGCTGTGGCTGTGATTTAGGCCGGCATTTGCAGCTACAATTCAACCCCTAGCCTGGGAACTTCCATATGCTGCAGGTGTGACCCTAAAGAGCAAAAACAAAACAAAAGTACCAGATGAACTCAAAAGTTAAGGGTGAAAACAAAATGCAGCTAGAAGAAAAGAGAAATTGACTGTGACTTTTGGGTGAGGGAAGTTTTAGCAAGCTTAAAAGCATTAAAATGCATCTTTGACCAAAAACAAACAAAAAGCAAAATAAGAGGATAAAAGGAAGCCAAACTAGG
Source organism: Sus scrofa (assembly GCF_054392235.1). Classification (NCBI taxonomy): domain Eukaryota; kingdom Metazoa; phylum Chordata; class Mammalia; order Artiodactyla; family Suidae; genus Sus; species Sus scrofa. Next base: position 9,702,699 of record NC_139383.1, read on the forward strand.
GAAATACGATAGCCCATATGACAGATATACAGCTTCAAAGAATATTAATATATGATTAATGTACAAATCAGAAAACTTTATTTTTTTTAATTTTTAATTTTTTGCTTTTTTTTTTTTTTAAGGGCTGCATCTGTGGCATATGGGAGTTCCCAGGCTAGAGGGAGAGGTAGAATTGGAGTTGCAGCTGCCAGTCTATGCCACAGCCACAGCAAGATCCAGATTGGAGCCACATCTGTGACCTACACCGCAGCTCACAACAATGCCAGATCATAACCCACCGGGCAGGGCCAGGGATTGATCTTGCATCCTCATGGACACTAGTTGGGTTTGTAACCTGCTGAGCCCCAACAGGAACTCCCAGAAAACTGTAAAAGGCCAAATAACATGAATATGCAATTCAAAAGGCTCATAACTTAGACAAGTACTCATTCTCTGTAACAATATAAATGTAAGTAATTTGTATGTAATTTTTAAAGGTTTCCTTTTTGAGTTTTTGTACTAATACCATTTAATATTGGCTAACTCGAAGCGGTCCTCATAAAACAGCATTGTAACTTAGTACAGCCTTTTTAAAAACACTTTCTTTTTTTTAATTTATTTTATTTTTTTATTATTTATTTATTTTGTCTTTTTGCTATTTCTTGGGCCGCTCCCGAGGCATATGGAGGTTCCCAGGCTTAGGGGTCTAATTGAAGCTGTAGCCACTGGCCTACGCCAGAGCCACAGCAACGCGGGATCCGAGCCACGTCTGCAACCTACACCACAGCTCATGACAATGCCGGATCCTTAACCCACTGAGCAAGGGCAGGGACCGAACCCGCAACCTCATGGTTCCTAGTTGGATTCGTTAACCACTGTGCCACGACGGGAACTCCTAAAAACACTTTCTAGTGTGTATCAGCATATAAAATCCAAGCCGCATCTGTGACGTATACCAGGGCTTGCATTAATGCCAGATCCTTAACCCACTGAGTGAGGTCAGGGATTGAACCCGCATCCTCATGAATACTAGTTAGGTTCTTAACCTGCTGAGCCACAACAGGTACTCCTAATTTTTTGTCAAGTATGGTAGTATTTTACAGATGTAGATTTTTACCTTAATATTATGTCTTGAAACTCAGAAGGAGCGTCACTGTTTATTTTCTAGTTTCTTATTAATATTTGCCATGAACTGAATTTTTATGCGCCAGGCATTTTGCATATATAAAAGTCCTCGTATGTCTTTTCTCAGATTTAGGTCACCTCTCACAGGAACTCCTCTTTAAAATGTCCCCTTCCTGGGCCCATCATGCCCTGTGTATATATGTACATGTAGTTCTATCATTGCCCTTTCTGTTTGGCTCGTAACTAGCTCCGAGGTGTCTGCGTTGCCCACTCCCCCACCCTGGGACTGAAATGTTTTGTCAGAAGGACATTATTCTGTTTACCTAGCACAGAGCCATGCATACTCAAGTATTTGTCAGAGAAGTTGTCACTTAAGTCATGCAGTTATTAAATAGCAAAGCTGGTATTTGAACTTGGGTTGGTCAGACTTCCCAACATGGTGCTTGCACAGAGAGTCATTGATTTCAAACTCTCCGGAGGTTTATCCTTTCAGAGCTGATGAATTTTACCCACGGCTTTCTGGCTTCATTGCAGGGAAGCATGGCCACGGCTGCCTTGCCAGAGAGCGGCTCTTCCCTTGCCTTGCGAGCCCTGGGCTGGGGCTCACTTTACGCGTGGTGTGGTGTTGGCGTGATCAGCTTTGCCATCTGGAAAGCTTTAGGAGTTCACAGTGTAAGTAACGACACTCTTCTAACTGGTATCTGGAATGTTTGTTCTACTTGACGAGGTCTGCATCTTCCAGGTTCTCAAATTTGCATATAGTTTGTTCCGCTGTCTGGGAAGTGATAACAGAATTGACTGAATTCTTACTAATAACTAGGCAACTTCTCATTACTAGTATATCATATAAATAACTTAAATATTTGAAGGTGGTGAAACTGCAAATATAATTAATGGCTAATTCATAGCAAATGTTCTATGTAAATTTTTACAAGAGCCACTCATTCAGTAAAATTACTTAATGTAGAACTTTCTATGCTGCTTGACATCCACATATATATAAACATCCTTGAATATAGTTAAAGAGTTTTTAAATTAACATTTAAATTATTAATGTGTTCACACATTACTGGAGAAAGATTCTAAAACCTGTGTGTGTGTGTGTGTGTGTGTGTGTGTAATTTATTCACCAAGCTAAAAAGCTGTATATTCAGAATAATTGGCTTCTTTTTATTTAAAGTACTTGTGGAACGTCCTGTAGACCAGGCTGTTTGTGACAGGTGAGAATTGGTGGTTTAGAATGTATGGCACAGTGAGTTGATGAAAAGAGGTTCTGGATATATTTGGAAGGTAGGGGCAACAGATTCATTATAAGTCGAATGTGGGAGGTGAGAGGAAAAGGCAAGTCAAAGACATGGCCAGGCTTTTGGTCTGAACACCTGGAAAATGTATGGGACCATTGTGAGAGGAGCAGGTTAACAGGGAACAGTGTCAGGAACTCAGTCTGGGACTTTGGGACTTGTGAACTTGAGGTATCTGTTAGATAGGCAGGAAGCAGTTAGAGAAGCCTGGAATTCCAGGGAGAGGTGCCTGGTGAAGATAGAAATTCGAGACTCATCACTGTGTGGATCGCATTTAAAGCCAGGAGATTGGGTGAGCTCACATTGGCAGTGAACTAGAGAGAAAAGAGGTCTGAGGAGGAGCTCCTGGGCATCCCGAGGTTTGGAGGTTGAGGAATGAGAAGGTTTCTCTACCCAAGAGGGAGAGAAAACCAAGAGAATGGTGACTTGGCCACCAGGTGAAAAGACTATTTCAAGGAGGTGGATGCTTGGGTATAAGTGGCTTAAGATAACTGGTAGTTTGCCGAGTTAGCCCTGTAGTTGTCATTGGTGGGTAAAGCCTGAGCGGAGTGGATCCAAAAGAGATTGGAGGAGAGAGATTAGAGGCAGTGTGTATGGACAAGTGTTGAGTTTTGCCATAAAGGGAAAGAAAGAAATGGGGGTTGGGAGTTCCCATCGTGGCTCAGCAGGTTAAAATCCTGACTAGACTCCATGAGGATGCAGGTTCCATCCCTGGCCTTGCTTAGTGGTTTAAGGATCCTGTGTTGACGTGAGCTGTGGTGTAGGTCACAGATGCAGCCCAGATCTGGTGTGGCTGTGGTGTAGGCTGGCAGCTGCAGCTCTGATTTGACCCCTAGCCTGGGAACTTCTATATGCCACGGGTGCCACCCTAAAAAACAAAGCCCTCCCCCCAAAAAAAAGAAGAAATGGGATCATAGCTACCAGAGGGAATGGGATTACGAGGGGGTGGTGTTTTTGTTTCTAAATTGGGAGAATTAACAGCATGTGTGTGTGCTGATAGGCATGATTCAGAAGAGAAGGAGAATTGCTGGAGTAATAGTATTATTATTATTTTTTTAAACTTTTTTTTTTTTTTTTCCTAGGGCCACACCCACGGCATATGGAGGTTCCCAGGCTAGGGGTCTATTCGGAGCTACAGTTGCCAGAGCCACAGCAATGCCAGATCCGAGCTGTGTCTGCAACCTACACCACAGCTCACAGGCAATGCTGGATCCTTAACCCACTGAGCGAGGCCAGGGATTGAACCCGAAACCTCATGGTTCCTCGTCGGATTCGTTTCTGCTGCGCCCTGACAGGAACTCCAATAGTATTATTATTACTGAATTTGTCATATTTAGTTCAGTTATAACCAAACATAGGCATTACCTGGAGTTCCCATTGTGGCACAGTGGAAATGAATCCGACTCCTCTGTGAGGATGTGGGTTCGATCCCTGGCCTCGCCCACTGGGTCAGTGAGCTGGCATTGCTGTGAGCTGTGATGTAGGTTGCATATGTGGCTCGGACCCCATGTTGCTGTGGCTATGGTGTAGGCTGGCAGCTGTAGCTCTGATTTGACCCCTAGCCTGGGAACTTCATATGCCACACCTGTGGTCCTGAAAAAAAAAGCAAAAAAAAAAAAAAAAAAAAATTAGGCATTATTGTACTTTTCACCCAAAACATGCTGATAGACAAACAGATGTTGTTTTTCTCCTGGTCTAACTTTTATTTTTAAAGTAATGGTCTGCTAGTTGTTGGTAACAATAAAGTAGGGGTTACTTGGAAAAGTTAGAAAATCTGTGACTGAAGATTTTTGATTTTTATTGTTACCTCAGTTTTGCTTTTGAACAATGTAAATTCTCTTCTTCCATTTCAGGCACTGTACCAGATATTTTATTTTATTTATTTATTTTGTCTTTTTGCCATTTCTTGGGCCGCCCCTGCAGCATATGGAGGTTCCCAGGCTAGGGGTCCAGTCGGAGCTGTAGCTGCCAGCCTATGCCAGAGGCACAGCACCGCAGGCTCCAAGCTGTGTCTGCAACCTACACCACAGCTCACGGCAGCGCCGGATCCTTAACCCACTGAGCAAGCCCAGGGATCAAACCCGCAACCCCATGGTTCCTAGTCGGATCGCGAACCACTGAGCCACGATGGGAACTCCACGTACCAGATATTTTAGACAGCAGATGATTTAATCTTCACAATAACTATGAAGCAGATATTAATATCCCCCATTTTATAAATGAGGAAATTGGGACGCAGATGAAGTCGCTTGCCCAAGATCACAGAGCTTGTATTTGGCAGTTAAGATTTGAGCCCACATCTGATGGTCTTCAGAACCTAGACTTCCCCCCGCCCCCGCCCCAGTTTTACCTCCCTTAGTGCACCTGGGAAGTAAGGGCGTATGTAGGAGCCAGCACATGGGGAAGGAGGGGTGAGCTTGGTCTTGACGGTGGCGTGATCCACACGGTCTTGATAAACCGACAGGTTTTGTGGGGTCTCTTAATGGGGACCTCATCTCCTGACATCATTTCTGACACAGTCTGAAATAGGACCAGCCTTTCTTTTCTCATATAATATGAAAGCAGTTATTTAAAAACAAGTGGAAAAGATTAGGAGAAAACATGTCTAGTAATAATATGTGACTGAATTATGGGTATGTGGGCGAATTTTTTTGTTTTACTTAAACATGTATTTAACAATACTGCTTTCTAAAAAATAGTCCTAGATTTAATTTATTCAGTCTTTTTTTCATTTTTAGGGCCACACCCATGGCATACAGAAGCTCCCAGACTTGGGGTCAAATTGGAGCTGCAGCTGCCAGACTCCACCAAAGCCACAGCCACGTCAGACCTGAGCCTCATCTATGACCTATACTGCAGCGCATGGCAACACCAGATCCTTAACCCACTGAGCAAGGCCAGGGATCGAACCCAAATCCTAGCTGGGTTCATAACCCTCTGAGCCACAATAGGAACTCCTTAGATTTTGTTTTTATTAATTCATGCTGACTATATAAAGCACAACTGCCTAGGAGGTCACAGAACTTCCTTGACTATGTATGAAGTCTGTTTTGGGGGCATAAATAATAAAGTTATTAAACTTTTAGTTTCTCTAAAAATGAGTCTGTTGGCACTTCACATTGAGTGCATGGAATTGATCGGTATGTTTCTAGAGTTGAGTAATGCAGGTCATAAACTAGTAGTAAAGTTTAATACTAGGTATTTGAAAATATGAACAGTCTTTGATTTAAAAGAGTCATAATCCAGGTTTTCATAGACCAATAGAATTGGGTTGTTTGAATTACATTATATGCTTGAGAACTTGGGCTTTATGGGCTAGACTGTGCTATTTTAGTTTCTAGAATGTGAACTTTGTTTTATGGCACTGATAAGAGGATTATTACCTAAATAACAATATTTAGGGGAGAAACAATCTTTTCTGATTGGCGATATTGAATGTAAGGGGACTTGGGTTCTTTTTATAATACATCTTCATGTCTTTACCCAAAAAGAGAGAGCGCGAACGTACACTCCCTCCCTTGGGTCATCAGGCAGATGCGTGTAATTTCCACGTCTGAGAGTCTCACAGAGACATGAACCCACTGATAAATGTTTTTAGGACACATTTAAAGCGGTAGTGTTTATTCATTTGTCTGTTGAAAGGACTTTTGTGGGCCTGTCCTGATCCTGGCACTGAGCTAAGACCAGGTTCCTCAGTAGATTGTTGATAGGCAAGACTTAGGTTTTATTTTATTTCATTTATTTTTTTGTCTTTTGTCTTTTGAGGGCTGCACCCACAGCATATGGAGGTTCCCAGGCTAGGGGTCTAATCGGAGCTGTGGTTGCCGGCCTATGCCATAGCCACGGCAACTCGGGATCTGAGCTGCATCTGCAACCTACACCACAGCTCATGGCAACGCGAGAGCCTTAACCCATGGAGTGAGGCCAGGGATTCTAGCCTCATGGTTCCTAGTTGGATTCATTAACCACTGAGCCACGACAGGAATTCCATGACTTAGGTTTTAAACATTATTGGTTGACTTTCCAAGGACCCTGCTCTGAGGCTTGTGCAGAACAATTGGAATATTTTGATTCTGCATTTTGATGATAAGTCAGATTGCCCTGATTCTAGTCATGAACTTTTATCACCATTCACTGCCTCTTATTTGGAAATGTCATCTCTCAATGAGTAAGGAAAAGTTTTAGTCAGAAAATCTTGAGTAAAAATGGTTCCAGTCTGTACACTCAGTATGTAATTGAGATGGTCATTCTAGATAAATGCAGTTGAATCAGAATTCCGCGTCAAATAGAATTGTATTGAATCTGTGGTATAACCCCAGTTCCATCAAAAAGGGTGCCATCTAACGGCTGACTGAGAGCACCTCGCCTTCCCTGTCTTAACTCACAGCTACATCTGCTGGCCTAAAAGGGAACATGTTGAAAATGCTTAAAGTAAAGCTCTTCAGTTTTTTAGAAATATTTTGGATTTACTTAGTGTAGACTTTCGTTTCACATGGAATATGTTTAATACATCAGATAAAAATATAAATTTGTATTTTACACAGTGGTATCATGTCATCTGAGGTCCTCAAAAAGGAGCTAGTAGAAGCTATCTTGTCAGCTGGCTGAAGCAGATGAGTGTGCCCAGAGCTTAAAATGGGACCCTGTCTGCCTTCTTATAGAAATTAGTATGGGTCTAGCCTGGCATTGCCCCACCAACTCTACCCTGCTCACCAGCCTTGGGCTTGAGTGCTTAGTATTCATCAGTTATCCTGAACTACGGTGTTTTCTCAGGTGATCATGGTTGAGGCAGCATTAATGTTACCACAGGAACTTAATTGTGAGAAGAATGAATGTTTACTGTGGCTTCATGGTTCCCTAAGGCCACTGTGCTCATGCTGCTGGGAGACTGACATGTTTGGGCCATGGGAGTGCAGATGGTGGTGATATGATTAGATTGTTTTATTAGGGCAGAAGTTTTAAGTTTAGAGAATAGTGGAAATAAATGCTCTTCAGGCAGTAAATAAGCATAGCAGTGACACTAACTGGTAATTCCCCAATTATCAAAAGAAAAAAAACATGCCACCTACAGTTACTTACATGTGAGCTTTTTTACCTTTTATCATTTGTAGTAGGTATTGATGCTTGAAGGGTTTCTTCCAGAGGTTGAGCATATTTATGGTTAGACTGTCTTGTATTTTTTTTTTCCCTTTGAGGGAAAAACATTAGGTATATAAAAAGTTCCTAATATGATTGGAATTGTTATAGCTTTTTATGCCTGTGAACCCATATTCTACCCTTGTTTGAGGTGAAGTTGTCATCTCAAAAGACTGGTCAGAAGCACCCACTTCTAACAGTGACTGTGGTTTCGATAGAATTATGTTCGTGATACTTAGTGTGGTTAGGATTTATATGTCGTTTACACTTGTCCTCATAGGAGCTAAAACCTCAATGGTAATAAAACCATGAATGGAATAATTTTCAGTTATTATGAAATACTTTAAATCATCCAGAGATTTAATTTTTGTTTGTTTGTTTGCTTTTTAGGATCCACCCATGGCATATGGAAGTTCCCAGGCTAGGGGTCAAATCGGCGCTATGGCTGCTGGCCTCTGCCAGCCACAGCAAAGTGGGGTCCAAACCACATCTGTGACCTACACCACAGCTCATGGCCACGCCAGATCTTTGACCCACTGGCGAGGCCAGGGGTCGAACCCACATCCTTATGAATATTAGTGGGGTTTGTTTTTGCTGCGCCACAATGGGAACTCCCAGCAATTATAATTTAAAAATTAACATAAATGGAGTTTTGTTTGGTTTTTTACCATGGGATAAGAGGGATTTGTTTTTTTTTTTTTTTGTCTTTTTTTTTTTTGTTGTTGTTGTTGTTGTTGTTGTTGCTATTTCTTGGGCCGCTCCCGTGGCATATGGAGATTCCCAGGCTAGGGGTTGAATCGGAGCTGTAGCCACCGGCCTACGCCAGAGCCACAGCAATGCGGGATCCGAGCCGTGTCTGCAACCTACACCACAGCTCACGGCAACGCCGGATTGTTAACCCACTGAGCAAGGGCAGGGACCGAACCCGCAACCTCATGGTTCCTAGTCGGATTCGTTAACCACTGCGCCACGACGGGAACTCCGGATTTGTTTTTATTTACATATATTGGTGTTTATTTTTAAAGAAACATATTTAGGACCTGTCTTTTTTTAAAAAAAAGGTTTTTTTTGGGTAAAAAAAATATGTACTCATTGTTTTAAAAAAAAAAAAAAAAAAAAACCAGTATGGGGAGTTCCCGCTGTGCCTCAGTGGGTTACGAAGCTGACTAGTATCCATGAGGATGCAGGTTCTATCCCTGGCCCCGCTCAGTGGATTAGTGATCCAGCATTGCCCTGAGCTGTGCTGTAGGTCACATGTGGCTTGGAACTGGAGCTGCCATGGCATAGGCTGGCAGCTGTAACTCTGATTCTACCTCCAGTCTGGGAACGCCCATATGCCGCAGGTGCAGCCCTAAAAAGTGTAAGGGAAAAAAAAAAAAAACCCAACAGTGTAGAAAAGTTCAAAGAAGAAAAAGTCTCTGGAAATCTTGAATTGTAATCACTTGTTACAGTACAAATATCCTTTTAGACCTTCTATAGACATGTTCATATAATTGTATATAAATATTGTTTTACTGTACTACTCCGGAACTTTTTCACTGAGTAGTCGTATGAACATCACTGCACAGCAGAGTACATAGATTCCATCACTCTTAATGGCTGTGTGGTACTCAGTTGTATAGTTTACTTCAGCCAACAGCATCCTAGGTAGTAACTTTTCACTATCAAACACCATAGTGAACTTGTATAGGCATACATATCTTTGTACTTTTCTTGGTCAGGAAATTTGTTCTAAAGACAGAAGATATTGTTGAATCAAAGTGCATTTTAGAAATGTTTTTGATATCTATTGCTAAATGGCCCTCCAGGAAAGTTTATATGTTTAGAAAATATCAGCAATGTATATAAGTTTCATAGCACCCTTGCCATTAGTGGCTTTTATTACTCTGAAGTTTTTGCCAATCTGATAGATGGAAAATAATTTCTTCCTTTATTGGGTCTCTCTGAAGACCCCATTGCTGGAAAGGCTTTTATGGAAATAATCTGTGATTGGAGTCCTGGATACTCTCCAGCCCCAGTCCTGCCTCCTCATCTAAAATAGGTTGTTTTTTTTCCTCAAAAGCCCAGGCCTCTTTTTCTTTAAAAACTAAAACATGTTAAAACATAGATATTTAAATGTTTCTCTAAAAATTGTCATTTGACTTCTGTACTCTAAGATCTTTTTTTTTTTTTTTTTGTCTTTTTCTTTGTAGGTCTGCATGTGCAACATATGGCGACTCCTAGGCTAGGGGTCCAGTTGGAACTGCAGCTACTGGCCCACGCCTCAGCAGCACCAGATCTGAGCTGTGTCTGTAACCTGCACCATAGCTCACGGCAACGCCAGATCCTTAATCCACTGAGCGAGGCCAGGGATCGAACCTGTGTTCTCATGGATGTGAGTCAGATTCATTTCCACTGAGCCACCATGGGAACTCCAAGAAAGATCTTTTAAGAGAAGTAATATTACACCTTTTCTCTGGGACAGTATTGGATGCACTCTAATAAAAGTTATTTTCTCAAGCTCTTTATTGCTGCTGCTAGGAGTACTTTTATATTAATATTTAGGCTCACTTCTTAATTACCTATGACCAGCTTGAGGGCTTTTGCCAAGTGCAATCACATTTCTTTTGACTAGCAAAAATTTCGTTTTATCAACATCATGGTGTATCTAGTATTAAGTACCTTTATTCTTACACTGTATTTACTTATTCATTTCAAATGAAAACATCATCTGTAGAGTGAATGCTTGAACCCCATATGTAAAAGAAGACTATGGAAAAGATTAAAAGTTCATAACTTCTAGGATATCTAAGAAGGAAATAGACTTCATGATACATACTTTTCATGGGTTCACATCAAAATTAAAAGCAAATCTGAGCCTAGTGGCAAATTGTTTGATGGTAGCCACTTCTGAGTGATGTGCAGGGGGCTCTGGGAAGTGGCCGAAACCTTTCCCTTCTGCGTCCTCACCTGGTTTACTTAGAGCGCGTCCAGAGATTCCTGCCAGCTTCTGCCCGCAGGATGAACGCTTGTTTCTTGTTCTGATTGGCAGACGTGGGCAGCCCCAGCCTTGCTTCCTCTTCCTGATGCTACTTCCTAGCCCGCCTGGAAGGCGGTCGTCATGAGCTCGCAGAGGTAGCCCCGTCTGTCAGGCTTTTGGGCCTCCAGACAGCTTAGGCATTGAGGGATGTTTTTCCTGGAATCATTCTGAAGTGAGTTGGAAGTGGCACCGTGCGTGAGTTACATTCAGGTCTGAGGCGACAAGGACGTCTCTCTCCCCCTCATTTCCCAGTCATCGCAGCTCTGGTGGGATCGGCACATCCCCGTGGGGAGAGGCACCTGTGTGAATGCGGAAGAGCAGTTTGGTGACAGAGACTGAATCGAAGGGACTTGCCCAGTGTAAAATACTGACGGAGGTGCTTTCCCAATTTTTTTTTTTTTTTTAAGCCAAGCGTGGGGGTGGGGGTGGGAATCGGCTGTTTTGGCATATTGCCAAGATTCCTCTTTAAAAACCTACCAGTTTCCTTTTATAAGTAAAATAGGACCCCAAGCATTTTATAAAGTGAGAATGTGCAACAATTACCAGGAAAGATAAGCTCTGCCATAAAAGCCTTCTCCTTCCAGGCCTGACACATACTAGGCTTAATCACCTCCAGTAGGTTTGCAGTCTGACTCCACTAGAGGAAAGGTAGCCGTGATTTCTCCTGGGTTTTCCTTTTCTTTGTCCTTATTTTCATATACTGAGAAAAGAAAATTGGACTCACTTGAGCAGATCTCTAACCAAGCATCATGGAGTGAAGACTCAATAGCAAACGCTTTCCCCTTAAGCTTTGTTTTTAAAGGTGCCTATTATTGGTTATCACTTACAAATATCTAAAACTATGGAAAATATATAGGTTGATAAATTTGTTATATTATTCATTTATCAGTATATCAGAATATGAAATATTCTCTCCAATTTTCCTGACTGAAATACTTCTAACAATTTTTTTTTTCCTGACAAAAGAATTTATTGGGAAGGGGCGCCCGGGTGCAGAATAGCAGGGTAAGGGAACCCAGGAGAACTGCTCTCTAGTTCTAACAATTTTAAGAAGAAATCTTTTTTTATGTGCTATATCTTTCCACAATACAACCTGTGTTGAGCATAATTTCACTTTTTTTTGATGTCCAATGTATAATTTTATTATAAATATAGAGAAAATTTTACAAATAATTCATAAGCAGCCTTAGCCAGGTAAAATTAAATTACACAGAATAGCATAGATGGGAGGAGGTGAATAGTCTGTGTCAGGGTTAGAAAACCTTAAAAGAGACACCTGAGTACCTAGAACTCCCAGCCAGCCCTCTTTGAGGGGGTCAGCTCAACACAGCATGAGGTCAGGTAATGAATGTGAAATAAAAGCTTTCTTTCAACAGCCCTGAGGAGGGTCCATCTGTGCAGAAGATGTCTCTCCCTCCTTCCGCCTTCCTTTTTTTAAATTTTCTTTTTTTTTTTTTAAACTCAATGAATTTTGTTATAGTTGTACAACAATCATCACAACCCAATTTTACAGTATTTCCATCCCGAAACCCCAGCACATATCTGCTCCCCAGCCTGTCTCCTTTGGAAAGCGTAAGTTTTTCAAAGTTTGTGAGTTAGTATCTATTCTACAAACAAGTTCATTGTATCCCTTTTTTTAGATTTCACATGTAAGTGATGGCATATGACATTTGTGTCTCACTATCTAACTTCACTTGGCATGCTAATTTCTAGGTCCATCCATGTTGCTGCAAATGCCATTATTTCTTTCCTTTTTATGGCTAAGTAATATTACATCGTGTATATGCGCCACATCTTTATCCACTCCTCTGTTGATGGACATTTAGGTTGCTTCCATGTCTTGGCTATTGCATGTAGCGCTGCGGTGAACATTGGGTACATGTTCTTTTCGAGTCATGGTTTTCATCTGGATAAATGCCCAGGAGTAGGATTGCTGAATCGAATAGTAATGCTATTTTTTTTTTTTTTTGAGTAATCTCCAAACTGTTTTCCATAGTAGTTGCACTAGTTTACATTCCCACCAAAAGTGTACAAGGGTTCCCTTTTCTCCACACCTTCTCCAGCATTTATTGCTTGTAGACTTTTGGATGATGGCCATTCTGGCTGGTGTAATGTGGTACCTCAGAGTAGTTAGTGATTTGCATTTCTCTAATAATTAGTGATGTCCAACATCTTTTCATGTGTTTTCTGGCCATCCATATGTCTTCTTTGGAGAACTCTGTTTAGATCTGCCCATTTTTTGATGTGATTGTTTGTTTTTTTGGTATTGAGCTGCAGGAGATGTTTATATATTTTGGAGATTAATCCCTTGTGACTTGATTCATTTGCAAATATTTTCTCCCATTCTGTGGGGTGTCTTTTTGTTTTGTTTAGGGTTTCCTTTGCTGTGCAAAAACTTTCAAGTTTAATTAGGTTCCATTTGTTTATTTTTGTTTTTATTGTCATTACTCTAGGAGGTGGATCTGAGAAGAGTATTGCTATGGTTTATGTCAGAGTGTTTGGTGTGTTTGCTTCTAAGTGATTTATAGTATCTGATCTTATATTTAAGTCTTTAATCCATTTCGAGTTTATTTTTGTGTATGGTGTTAGGAAGTGTTCTAATATCATTCTTTTACATGTGGCTGTCCAGTATTCCCAGCAGCATTTATTGAAGGGACTGTCTTCTCCATTGTTACATTCTTGCCTCCTTTGTCATAGATTAGTTGGCTGTAGGTACATGGGTTTAATTCTGGGCTTTCTATCCTGTTCCACTGATCCGTATTTCTGTTTTTGTGCCAGTACCATACAGTGTTTCTTGTAATTTATCAATCTTTGCTTTCAGTTTATTTCCAAGATCTTGAGTCATCTTTACTGTTATCAGTCTAAAGTCTTTTTCATGGAGATTGGTAATCTCCAGAGCACTGAGCTGTTTTTCTGCCGGTTTTTTCTTGTTCCCTTATCTGAGTCATAATTCTCTGCCTTTTCATTTTGGTGTGGTTTCCCTTTTGCTGACAATAGAGTTGTAGCGTTTCTTGCTTCTCATGTCTGCCCCCTTGTGGCTGAAGTTGGTTCAGGGGCTTGCTGGGGCCTTCCTGAAGGGAGGGACTGGGGCCTGCCCACTGGTAGGTGGACCTGATTCTTATCCCTTTGGTGGGTGGGGCTTTGTCTCTGGGTATGATTAGAGGCAGCTGTGTGGTCTTTAGGCAACCTGTTTGCTGATGGGTGGGGCTGTGTTCCCACCTGGTTGGCCTGGGGCTTCTCAGCCCTGATGGGTGGGGCCAGATTTTTCCAGAATGCCCAGCTCTAGAGGAGTTCATGCTGATGATTATTCCCAAAACCTTTGCCTCCTGTGTCCCTCCCCCACAACAAGCCACAGTCACCCCATTTTCCCAGGAGATCCTCCAAGAACCATAATCAGGTCTGATCTAGATTCCTATGGAGTCTCTGCTCTGTCCTGGGACCCAGAGCACATGGAATCCTGTGTGTGCCTTTCAAGAATGGTGTCTCAAAAAAAAAAAGTTGTTCCCGTTGTGGTGCAGCAGAAACAAATCTGACTAGGAACCATGAGGTTGCAGGTTTGATCCCTGGCCTCGCTCAGTGGGTTAAGGATCTGGTGTTGTGGTGAGCTGTGGTGTAGGTCTCAGACATGGCTTGGATCTTGCGTTGCTGTGGCTGTGGTCTAGGCTGACAGCTGTAGCTCTGATTTGACCCTAGCCTGGGAACCTCCATATGCCGTGAGTGCTGCCCTAAAAAACAAAAAACAACAACAAAAAAAACGGACTCTTCATTTTCCCCAGTCCCATGGAGCTCCTGCACACAAGCTCCATGACCCACAACACCAAATGCTCTGGGAGCTCCTCCTCCAAGGCCTGGGGACCTGATGTGTGGGGCTCAGCGTGAATCTCTGCAATACAGTTACTTTCCAGTCTGTGGGCCGCCCACCTGTTGGCTGAGGGTTTGCTTATATCACGTTATCGCCCCTCCTAACATCTTGATATATAGCCTCTTTGTCTTCTGGAGTAGGATGTCTTTTTTGATAGTTTGCACTCTTTGTCTGAAGGCTGTTTGGCAGATGGTTGTATGGTTGTAATTTTGTTGCTTTTATGAGAGAAGTTGAGCTCCAGGCCTTGCCATCTTAATCCCATCTCTCCACTTTTCCCTTTTCTTTCTTTTTTTCTTGTTTTTTTTTTTTTTTTTCCGTCTTTTTAGGGCCAAACCTGCAGCACATGGAAGCTTCCAGGCTAGGGGTCCAATTGGAGCTACAGCTGCCAGCCTACACCACATCTGCAGCAACGTGGGATCAGAGCTATGTCTGCGACCTACACCACAGCTCATGGCAATGCTAGATCCATAACCCACTGAGCAAGGCCAGAGATCGAACCTGTGTCCTCATGGATACTAGTCAGGTTATTACTTCTGAGCCACAATGGGAATTCCTCTCTGCTTTTTCTTGATGACTCAGATATATCAGTTATTATTTGCTTCTGTGCTTACAAATTCTGGGCATTCATAACTCTTACTCTTTTTGTACTTTTCCCTGATCCCACTTTGGCTCTTATTGTTCACGTCTCTCTATTCTTTTCAGGTTCCTTCTTTGCCCTGTGTTTTCTCCACAGTTCTACCTGTTCAGGTGGCTTCATCGGCTTATCGACAACTGCCAGGTCTGTGTCTGCAGCCGGACCCCTGAGCTCCCAGCTCATGGGCCTATTTGACTGGACACTGATGCTTGGATGTCCTGCAGGCCTCATGTGTGGTCCCCTCTAAACTTGATCCCATCCCACCCCCAGCCTACTCCTGGGTCACTCCCAGTGGAACGGCAGCATCATGCAAAGAGCTGCCTAGAGAGAAAAGCTGGATTTTATTCACGACCCCACTTTTTCTCACCCCTGTAGCTGATCAGTCACGAAGTCCTGCTGCTCTGCAACTCCCACAGCCGCTATAGCTGGGGGCACTTTCCTGCCCAAGACTGTTATCACAGCTAATCTCCGTCCTCTCTGCCTCCCACCTTGGCCCTCTATGGTCCTTTCTCTCCACTGCTGCGAGAACGCCCTGGCCTTCGTCGTCCCCAGACCTCCTCTTTCAGCTGTGCCACTCACTCGGCCTTTCTTTATGTCTCCATGGATGAGATAGCTAGGCTGTTGCCCTATCTGTGAGAGAGAGTGTTGGGGGCAGCAGACAGGGCCTGAAGCAAAGGGGGATGGACGTTTCCATGACCTCTGGCACCTGGCAGTGGACTCTTAACTCTGATTGCTGGAAACAGAGATGCAAGAGCATAAAATAAGAAAAGCTTATTTTATGGGAGGAGCAGTGAGTGAGTGTGTGTGTGAGCCCATACCTGTGTTATGCTGTAGTAGACATGAGTGCTGTGTGCTGTAAAGTTCTGGGTCTCTGGCTTCATTTGGTGAGACCATATGACCAGTTCTGGCCAATGAACAGAGAGA
Source organism: Sus scrofa (assembly GCF_054392235.1). Taxonomy (NCBI): domain Eukaryota; kingdom Metazoa; phylum Chordata; class Mammalia; order Artiodactyla; family Suidae; genus Sus; species Sus scrofa. The sequence continues at coordinate 9,718,679 of NC_139383.1, forward strand.
GTGTCAGTTCTGGGCAGAAGGATTTAATTGCTGGTGCGAGACCTTTCAGAGGTCTTTCTCTCTGGCATGGTGACCAGCAAGGGTTCATCAGCCAGGGTCCTAGAGTGACTGTGTTGCACAAAGGCTGTGATGGGCAGGTAGTATGAGCAAGGATGAGGCCCCTGCGTTTTGAAGGCACTGATGTTTTGGAGGGGTTTTTTGGTTTGTTTGTTTGTTGTCTTTTAGGGCCACACCTGCGGCATATGGAGGTTCCCAGGCTAGGGGTTGAATTGGAGCTGCAGCGGCCAGCCTAGACCACAGCTACAGCACTGCAGGATCCGAGCCAAGTCTGTGACCTACACCACAACTCATGGCAATGCCAGATCCTTGACCCATTGAGCGAGGCCAGGGATCAAACCCGAATCCTCATGGATGCTAGCTGGGTTTATAACCTCCTGTGCCACAGCGGGAACTCCTGGAGTTGTTTGTTGAAGCATAACCTTGCCTACCCTGATTGATACCGTATGTATGTATCTCTCTCCCATAATTATCCTCAGCCTTTGCTGATCATCATTTTCCCCCTGCTGCAGTGTGGAGAGACCTGCTCCAGTTTCTCCCGCCTCTAGAAATCCTCTCTTGGTGTCGCTCATCCTCCTCCAGCTTCGAGCCCGTTCACCTGCTTCTCTTCATAGAAAACACTTCCTGAAAGAGCTGCCTGTGACCACTGTCTCCTCCCAGCATCCCCTGAAACTGCTGGTGTCCGGTCTCCCGTGCCCTCTTGCTGCTAGATCGGGTCTTCTCTTTATCCTTCTGTTGCGCGACTTTTGACATGAGAGCATTCTCCCTGCCATGAAACCCTGTCTTTTGGTTTCTGCCCTTCCACCTCACTGGCGATTTTGGTGCCTCTCCTTTGGTGGCTCCTCCCCTGCAGACCGCCAAACGTTGGACTGTCCAGTGGCTTCATACTTGGATTCTTGTCCTCCACCTGTCCTCAGCCTTGGTGCTCTCACCCTGGCATTAAAATCAGTCTGTGTAGGAGTTCCTGTCATGGTGCAGTGGTTAACGAATCCAACTAGGAACCATGAGGTTGCAGGTTCGATCCCTGCCCTTGCTCAGTGGGTTGGGGAATCCGGCGTTGCTGTGAGCTGTGGTGTAGGCCGGTGGCTGTATCTCAGATTCGACCCCTAGCCTGGGAACCTCCATATGCTGCAGGAGCAGCCCAAGAAATGGCAAAAAGACAAAAAAAAAAAAAAAAAAATCAGTCTGTATAATCTGATGATGTCCAAATACACAGCTCCAACCTGACCTTGAAATTTTCCTCGAAACTGCCTGTGGTCCACCTCCCGTGTGTCTCACAGGCCTCGCGAGGCCCCATGTCCTGACCAGAATTCTTGGTCTCCCTACCTGCTCCTCTCTATGTCTTTCCCGTTCCAGCGAGTGCCGCTCCCATCCTCCCACAGTCATGAGAGCCAGGATCCCAGCAGAAAATCATAGATGTTCTCATTTCCCATCATTCCCTTCATCTAATCCATGAGCAAGTCCTGCTGGTTAGTTCTGCTGCTAAACATTGCCTTGCTCTTTCATCTCTCTCTACCTCCATTCATCTTTTGCCAGTGTATTGAAATAGTTTCCTGTCTAGTATCCCAGCCTCTCCTTTACTTCTAGAATTTTTTTCCCCACGACGTAGCCAGAGATATTTTAAAATCTAAGTCAATTCATGTCACTCCTTTATTTGAAAACCTTTCAGCATCTCCCATTGAAGAAATGTCACAGGGTGTAGCTCCACCTGCCCCACTGACCTCATCCTGAGCCATTGCAATCACCCCTCCCATCCCCAACACCCACCTCGCCCTCCCAGGCCCTGAGCCTTCTCGTTGCTTCAGCACTCCAGCGTTAATATCTGCATAGGGCCTTTCCAGCTTTTTTTTTTTTTTTTTCCTGCTGCACCTGTGGCATATGGAAGTTCCCAGGTTAGGGGTCCAGTCGGAGCTACAGCTGCCAGCCTACACCAAAGCCACAGCCACGTAGGGTCCAAGCCATGTCTGCGACCTATACCACAACTTACGGCAATGCTGGATCTCTGACCCACTGAGCAAGGCCAGGGATTGAATCCGAATCCTCATGGATACTCGTGGGATTCGTTTCCACTGTGCCACAGCGGGAACTCTGGGCCTTTCTAGCTTTGACCAGGAAACTTCTTCCCTCGGTCTTTGAGCATTGCCATTCAGGGTTTCTACCCAAATTTATTTCACCTCCTCAGAGAAGCTTCCTCAGATCATCTAGCCTGAAATCCAGCAGCCTCTTCCCTCCCAGCACTCACTTCCTCTCTGACATTATCCTATTTTCTTTGGAGCACTTGATGCAAAATGAGGTTATATTGACCATTTTAAATCAGTCTTTGCTAAAAGAACATAAATTCTAAGGAATGGAGACTTGTTTACCTTGGTCATTTCTGTGTCCTCAGTACCTGTACAGTGCCTAGCACAGAGGAGGTGTTTAGTGAACATCTGTTGGGTGAAATCTGATCACACTGCTTCTGTCACTTCAGTGGCTTCCTCTTCTCTTGAGAATACATTCTGGTTTCTAAATGGTTTCTGAGTCCCTCTGATCTGGCCCCTGCTTACTTTTTCACTCATTAGTTCTCAACCCAGGGTGGGGGGCGGGTGGCTATTTTTCTGTTTCCCTCCCACCCACCCCTACCTCTGAATGAGATTTGGCAGTGTCTGGAGATAATTTTGGCTGTCATAACTGCAGGGGAACTACTGGCATCTGATGGCCAGAGGCCAGGGGTGCTGCTAGACATCCTGTCGCTCACCTGACAGGCCCACCAAGAATGATCTGGTCCAGGATGCTGTAGAGATCTGGCTGTTCCTCCTAAGCCTTTTCATGGTCACAGGTCTGGCCATGCTGAAAGGCCATGATCTTTCTACCCATGGAGCCGTGTCCTTGCCAATCCCCCACCTGAAACACACCTTCCTGTCCCCACTCTTCCCAGCTGCTGCTGACCCTTACTGTTGCCTAGATGGAGTCTGGGGCAAATTTTTAAACTTTACAACAGGGAGTTAATCTGTTTTGGAAGTTTGGGGTTTATAAAGGTAACATGTTTCTATCTCAAATTGAAAGTAACTTCCATACACAAAGATATTCTTGGTGTCATTTTTTTCACACGAGCAAAGCTGTTGTTCCTGAGGTCTAGAGCATTCTGTTAATCCAATTGCAGAGAATAAATGGGCAGAATTAGTAGAATAGCATCTATGCAGTTAGAGCTTATAGCCGTAAACTTAAACTTTCTCGAATTTTAGAATGTTTAAACACACTCATGAATTTTCTTTGTTTTTCATGTTTTGTGCCACATTAAAATAATTCTTTTTTAATAATTCATACATGCAGCTTTTTTTTTAGATTACAACAAAAAATTGTGTGCAATGCCTTTAAAGAACAAAAGTGAGATTTGTGTAATTCATCAGAAGAGCTTGCCAATTCATGTTATAATTTTTTTTTTTTTTTTTCAGGGCCACACTGATGGCATATGGAAGTTCCCAGGCTAAGGGTTTAATCGCATCTGTAGCTGCCAGCCTGCACCACAGCTCATAGCAAGGCAAGATCCCCAACCCACCGAGCTGGGCCAGGGATCGAACCTGCATCCTCATGGATAAGAGTCGGATTCGTTTCCTCTGCGCCACAACAGGAACTGGTTTGTTTGTTTAAATAAATTTTACTGGAATGTAGTTGACTTATAAAGTTGTGTTAGTTTCAGGTGTACAGCAAAGTAAATCAGTTACACATACCTTTTCAGTTTCCCATATAAGTTACTGTACAGAATTGAGTAGATTATCCTATGCTATAAGTAGGGCCTTGTTACCTATCTGCCTGTGGTAGTGTGTATATTTTTTTCAATCTCAACCCCCTAATTTATACCTTCAACCAGACATTTCCCCTTTGGTAACCATGAATATGGTTTCAAAATTTTTGAGACTGTTTTGTAAACTCTTTTGTATTGTTTTTCATCAGATTCGGGATATTAGTGATCTCAGTGTTTATTGTTTGTAGAATTATTTTGATTTTTATTTTTTAATTCTTCTAGCTCAATGAATTTTATTACATTTAATAGCTGTACAATGATCATGGCAACCCAATTTTATAGGATTTCCATCCCAAACCCCCAGCCCATCCCCCACCCCCCAACCTGTGTACTTTTGAAAAACTGTAAGTTTTTCAAAGTCTGTGAGTCAGTATCTGTTCTGCAAAGAAGTTCATTGTGTCCTTTTTTTAGATTCTACATGTAAGTGATAGCATATTATGTGGGTGTCTCACTGTCTGACTACTCAGCATGAGAATTTCTAGGTCCATCCATGTTGCTGCAAATGTCATTATTGCTTTCCTTTTAATGGCTGAGTAATATTCTATTGTGCTTATATACCACATCTTTAGCCACTCCTCTGTTGATGGACATTTAGGTTGTCTTGGCTATTGTATATAGTGCTGCAGTGAACATTGTAGTACATGTATCTTTTTGAGTCATGGTTTTCTCTGGAGCAAATGATAATTCTATTTTTAGTTTTCTGAGGAATTTTCATACTGTTTTCCGTAGTAGTTGCACCAGTTTACATTCCCACTGACAGTGCAGTAGGGTTCCCTTTTCTCCGCACCCTCTCCAGGATTTATTGTTTGTAGAATTTTTGATGATGACCATTCAGACTGGTGTGAGGTGATAACACATTATAGTTTTGATTTGCAGCTCTCTAATAATTAGCGATGTTGAGCATCTTTTCATGTGTGTTTTTGGCCATCTGTTTTCTTTGGAGAAATGTCTATTTAGATCTTCTGCCCATTTTTTGATTGTATTGTTTGTTTTTTTGATATTGAGCTGCATGAGTTGTTGGTATATTTTGGAGATTAATCCCTCATCCGTTGCTTCATTTGCAAACATTTTCTCCCATTCTGTGGGTTGTCTTTTTGTTTTGTTTATGGTTTCCTTTGCTGTGCAAAAGCTTTTAAATTTAATTAGGTCTCATTTGTTTATTTTTGTTTTCATTTTCATTAATCTAGGAGGCAGATCAGTAAAGATTTGCTGCAATTTATGTCAGAGTGTTCTGCCTATGTTTTCCTCTAAGAGTTATATGTATGATTATGTTATATTTAGGTCTTTAATCCATTTTGAGTTTATTTTTGTGCATGGTGTTAGAGAACTTTCCCAGCACCATTTATTGAAGAGGCAATTCTCCATTGTATATCCTCATTTCCTTTGTCATAGGTTAGTTAACCATAATTGTGTGGATTTATTTCTGGGCTTTCTATGTTGTTCCAATGATTTGTATTTCTGTTTTTGTGCCAGTACCATACTGGGCTTTTTTTGGTTTGTTTGTTTTTTTGTTTTGTTTTTCTTTTTTATGGCCACACGGGGCATATGGAAGTTCCTGGGCTAGGGGTCAAATTGGAGCTGTAGCTGCAGGCCTATGCCACAGCCATAGCAACACCAGGTCTGAGCCATATCTGTGACCCGTGCCACAGCTTGCAGCAACACCACATACTTAACTCACTGAGCGAGGCCAGGGATCAAGCCCACATCCTCACAGAAACTACACTGGCTTCTTACTTAACCCACTGAGCCACATGGGAACCCCATTACCATACAGTTTTGGTGTTGGTACTGGGGTAGCTTTGTAGTAAAGTCTGAAGTCAGGGAGCCTGATTCCTCTAGTTCCATTTTTCTTTCACAAGATTGCTTTGGCTACTCGGGGTCTTTTGTGTTTCCTTACCAATTTTGAAATTTTTGTCCTAGGTCTGTGAAAAATGCCATTGATAAAAGTTTAATAGGGATTGCACTGAATCTATAGATTGCCTTGGGCAGTATAGTCATTTTGACAATATTGATTCTTCCAATCCAAGAACATGGTAGATCTTTCCATCATCTTCAATTTCCTTCATCAGTGTCTTACAGTTTTCAGATTACAGGTCATTTGCTGCTTAGGGTAGGTTTATTCCTAGGTATTTTATTCTCTTTGATGTGATGGTAAATGGGATTGTTTCCTTAATTTCTCTTTCTCATCTTTCATTGTTGGTGTGTAGGAATGCAAGAGATTTCTGTGTATTAGTTTTGTATCCTGCAACTTCACCAAATTCATTGATGAGCTCTAGTAGTTTTTGGGTAGTGTCTTTAGGATTTTCTATGTATAGTGTCATGTCATCTGCACACAACGACAGTTTTACTTCTTTTTCAATTTGGATTCCTTTTATTTCTTTTTCTTCGCTGATTGCCATGGTTAGGACTTCCAAAACTGTGTTGAATAAAATAGTGAGAGTGGACATCCTTGTCTTGTTCCTCATCTTAGCTGGGAAGCTTTTAGCCTTTTACCACTGAGAATGATGTTAGCCGTGGCTTTGTCATATATGGCCTTTATTATGTTGAGGTATGTTTCCTCTGTGCCCACTTTTCTGGAGGTTTTTCTTTCAATCAAAAATGGGTGTTGAATTTTGTCAAAAGCTTTTTCTGCAACTATTGAGAGGATCATATGGGTTTTATTCTTCCAATTTGTTGATGTGGTGTATCACATTTATTTGCATATATTGAAAAATCCTTGCATCCTCAGGATAAATCCCACTTGATCATGGTGTATGATCCTTTTAATGTACTGTTGGATTTGGTTTGCTGATACTTTGTTCAGGATTTTCACATCTATGTTCATCAGTGATATTGGCCTGTGACTTTCTTTTTTGTGGTATCATTGTCTGGTTTTGGTATCAGGGTGATGGTGGCCTCACTGAATGTGCTTGGGAGTATTCCTTCTGCAGTTTTTTGGAACAGTTTCAGGATAGGTGTTAACTCTTTTCTTGATGTTTGATAGAATTTGCCTGAGAGCCATCTGGTCCTAAACTTTTTTTTTTTTTTTTTTTTGGAAGTTTTTTAGTCACAGCTTCAATTTCAGAACATGTGATTGGTTTATGCATATTTTCTATTCCTGGTTCAGTCTTGGAAGATTGTACCTTTCTAAGAATTTGTCCATGTTATAGTATTCGAATACCATGAGTAGGAGGTTGATCCCAGGATTGCTTTTTGAATTGGCATCGTAACTTTATTTTACTCAGGGACAAAGCTTTGTGGCCCTGCTTTTATCCTTCCCTCAGCATTCCCAATATTGTTGACAAAAGAAAATACTTTGAGGTATTGTGATTTGTAAAGGCCCTCACACACAGATTACAAAGTTAGATTTTAGTATCTGTGAGCAGTAAAATCACAGCCCATTACTTAAACCATTTGCATTTTATGATTTTCAAATCACAAGACTTTTTTAAAAATTGCATTTATATAATGTTCTGCTTATGTGCTGGTGAGTTTATAGCTTACAATAACACTGCTTTCACTGCATGTTCTTTTTTTTTTCAAATCAAGTGTTTTTTGCGCATTATATTTTAAAAGCTTTCAACATTTTAAATAACTTTGAAGGATAAAAAAAATTCCTTATGCCATGTATGCATTCTTTATCTGAAATTTATTCATCAACCTTGCTAAGAAACTCCAAACAGGCACCTGTACATTTTGTCTTTATTCAGAACTCCAGTTATCAGGTGCATTCTCCAACCCTGACTTTCCACCTCACCTCACCTTTTAGCCCTCTAACTTTACTTAATTCAGGTCTTTACTCATTTTCTACGTGAACATTTACTGAACTTCTATTCATGTATCAAGCTCTGTTCTAGAGGATAGGGATATGCTGGTAAATAAAAGGTGATTCCTTTGGAGTCACAGATTCATAAGTAATTACATTTACTTGTGTATGATAAATCTGGTAATGGACAGGGGTACAAAGTAAACTGGTGGCAGATTCTCCTTAGGAGATTGTAGAAGACTTAGGAGAGGATGGAATATTTGAACTGGACCCTTAGAAGAAAGGCAGGGAGATCTGGGGGTAAGCATCCAGGTGGAAAGAATATAATGACAGTTGACAACCATTCTTAGTCCAGAGACTTGCTGCTTATCTTCATTCCCTACTTCCTCCCTCCTAAGTGGTGCAACCAAAAGTATTATGGCATAATCCTGCCATTGTCTGTAATATTATACTGAATTTTGAATAGATAATTTGGGTTAGGTTTCTCATTCAAAAGGAACAATGAGCCACCTAAGATAGAAGGCCGTTAGGGAGCTGTCTAGATATATTTGGCTTTCTACATCTTTGAGTTGTCCTAAGTCTCCACTGTAGGTCACATACATCTCTTCATCGTTTTTAGTTTTATCCTTCTTAAGACTTACTGTAAATAAAAGCTGCTTTGTTTGAGGTATTTTTAAAGAGTGTTATTTTTCTCAAAAGTGATTTAGTTGCGGCTAATGGGAAAAAAAACTGAAGAGGCAGCTGTCATAATGATTGTTATTTCTGAAGCAGTTCAAACTCTAGAAAGAAAATTACTATAGAAAGAAGCCATCTAGCTAAGAGTCTGTACGTCCTTGAATTTCACATTCAAGAACACTTATAAGGAAAATGACTTGACTGATCAAAGAAATCATTGTAGGAAGAAGGTGGGAACAAGCATCCAGTTAAAACATTTCAAGCTATGACTGGGATAAAAGAAACAATAGCTATCAAAAGTTGATCTTTTAAGAGGATTCCTCTAAGACATCAGCCGTCGTTAAGTAAAGATCTCTTAAGGGATTCTAGCTTTTAATCTGACAAATGGTTACCATAAATCTGGCCACCGGTGTGGAGAGAACTCGTGTATGTGGTGCTTTTACTGTTTTGTGTCACGGACCTTGTACAGTAACATCGAAATGGGGCCAGCAAGGGAGTTCCTGTCGTGGCTCAGTGGTAATGAACCCAGCTAGTATCCATGAAGATGCAGGTTCAGTCCCTGGCCTTGCTCAGTGAGTTAAGGATCCGGCGTTGCTATGAGCTGTGGTGTAGGTTGCAGATGCAGCTAGGATCCCAGCATTGTTGTGGCTGTGGTGTAGGCTGGCAGCTACAGCTCCGATTTGAGGCCTAGTCTGGGAACTTCCATAATGCTGTGGGTGCGAACCTAAAAAGAAAAATATATAAAAAATAAATGGGGCCAGCAAACCACACTACACTGAAACAGGATTGCAGGAACTCCACTAGTTGCCATACTTTCCTCACCAACTCCTTTGCTTATCGTTCCTCTCTTCCTGGACTGCAGTTCAGTGGCAGGAAGAATGAGAATAGATTTTTCCAGTCCTGAATATAAAACTCATTTTTGTCAAGATTTGGTATTCTAAAATGGAATACACACACACTTTATTTATTTATTTATTTGGTGAGGAGGCAGCATGTACCAAAAGTTCCATTAGGGGAGAGCCTATTGCTTTCTTAGAATGAGAGGAAAGCTTTGAGGAATCATTATACAGTCAGAATTCTGTTTGTATAAGTGAGGAGAAACTACCATTATTTATTTTTTTGTCTTTTTTTGCCATTTCTTGGGCCGCTCCCTTGGCATATGGAGGTTCCCAGGCTAGGGGTCTAATCGGAGCTGTAGCCACCGACCTACACCAGAGCCACAGCAACGTGGGATCCGAGCCCCGTCTTCAACCTACACCACAGTTCACAGCAACGCCGGATCCTCAACCCACGGAGCAAGGCTAGGGACCGAACCTGCAACCTCATGGTTCCTAATCGGATTCGCTAACCACTGAGCCACGATGGGAACTCCAGAAACTACCATTATTTTTATTTGGACTTTTGTAGTTTATTGGGTTTGAGGGTGTATAATCAGATGTAAGCTTTTTATTTATTTAAAAAATTTATTTTTATTTCTTTAGAAATTTGAACGTTCATAAGACTGACCAGAGAAATGCAGAGGAAAGTAAGATTTACTGATGCCATGTTGTACTAGCTAATATTTTACTACTTTAATCAGTAATCTGATTTGTGCATTGGTCAGAATTTGCCATTTTTAAGGACATTTAAGATATATCTTCATTTTAATAGAAGGCTACATCACCATCTTTCTACTTGAGAAGTCTTTTTTGATCAGAACTCAATCAGAAGCTTTCTTTTGGCATGAGAGAAGTAACAGCCTCTCCCTGTGAGCTTTTACTGTTGGACTAGCTTACAGTCAGCTGTGTTCTGCTTGTGGTCAGGATCTGTGACTTCCCAGCAGTTACAGTCTTGACTGGAGTAAAGGCAATGGAAACCTTTCCAAATGGAAAGTTCTCGAACTGGATAGAGCAGGAACTAGCAGCCCCACTTTTCCAGCGGATGTAGGGAAACGGTGCAGGACGCCATTGGGAGACAAACGCACCTGATTATTTCCAGCAGGGATACGTGTTCGGAAATTTTAACCTTATGTTCATCTGTACTGAGTGGAAATATTTTTAGTTGGCATATGTAATTCCAAGGATCTGGGTTGGCCCGTTTTACATGCTAAGCATTAGAAAAAATTCGTTTGATAGAGCAGCCCTTTTACGTTCCCCTATCAGAACAGACAGAAGTCCTTTGTGGAAACCATGTCTGGGACCCGTCAGCTGGGCCCACCTTGCGCAGCTGCAGTAGTGAGCTGAAAGAGCATCTAGAAGTCGGACTTTTGCAGCCATAGTAGCGTGCAGAAAGAATGTCTGTGGTTCTCACCTTGTGCAGTCGCAGAGGCCGGCTAAAAGGGTGTTCATAGGTCGCGCCTTGCGCAGGCCCAGTAGCCAACCGAAAGTGTGTGCCTAGGTGACGCCTTGCGCAGCCGCAGTAGCCAGCTGCAAGAGTGGCTATAGTTCCCACCTTGCGCAGCCGCAGTAGCCAGCTGCAAGAGTGGCTATAGTTCCCACCTTGCGCAGCCGCAGTAGCCAACTGAAAGTGTGCCTAGGTGATGCCTTGCGCAGCCGCAGTAGCCAGCTGCAAGTGTCTATAGGTCCCACCTTGCGCAGCCGCAGTAGCCAACCGAAAGTGTGTGCCTAGGTGACGCCTTGCGCAGCCGCAGTAGCCAGCTGCAAGAGTGGCTATAGTTCCCACCTTGCGCAGCCGCAGTAGCCAGCTGCAAGAGTGGCTATAGTTCCCACCTTGCGCAGCCGCAGTAGCCAACCGAAAGTGTGTGCCTAGGTGACGCCTTGCGCAGCCGCAGTAGCCAGCTGCAAGTGTCTATAGTTCCCACCTTGCGCAGCCGCAGTAGCCAACTGAAAGTGTGTGCCTAGGTGACGCCTTGCGCAGCCGCAGTAGCTAACCGAAAGTGTGTGCCTAGGTGACGCCTTGCGCAGCCGCAGTAGCGGGCTGAGGAAAGAACCAACGGTCACAGGTTCTTTTCTTCTGAGCTTCAAAGGCTGTCAGCACCTTTTTTTCTCTTTTCCTTCACCTCTTGAGTGAGTAGCTATGAGCTGGGCTATGGTAGTCCTGCGGACCAGCCAGAGGGTGGGCGCAAAGAGAGTGAACTTGCCGTGCCCGGCAGTGGCTCCGAGTGCCCGGCGGCCGGCGGGCCTTCCCCTCGGGGACGCCTGGCCCGTCGCCCCCGCGTCCAAGATGTCGACGGTCAGGTGTGAGCTTATGAAGAACTTCACCTCAGAGGAGGTTGTTCATAGCAATAAGATCTCCATTGTAGGAACCGGGTCGGTTGGAATGGCCTGTGCTATCAGCATCCTATTAAAAGGCTTGACGGATGAACTTGCCTTGGTGGATGTTGATGAAAGCAGATTGAAGGGTGAGACAATGGATCTTCAGCATGGCAGTCCTTTCGTGAAAATGCCAAATATTGTTTCCAGCAAAGATTACCTTATCACCGCAAACTCCAACCTTGTGATTATCACAGCGGGTGCACGCCAGGAAAAAGGAGAAACACGCCTTAATTTAGTCCAGCGAAATGTGACCATCTTTAAATTAATGATTTCTAGTATCGTTCAGTACAGCCCTCGCTGCAAACTGATTGTCGTTTCCAATCCAGTGGATATCTTAACTTATGTAGCATGGAAGTTGAGTGAATTTCCCCAAAACCGTATTATTGGGAGTGGTTGTAATCTGGACACTGCCCGTTTCCGTTTCTTGATTGGGCAGAGGCTTGGTATCCACTCTGAAAGCTGTCATGGGTGGATCCTTGGAGAGCATGGAGACTCAAGTGTTCCTGTGTGGAGTGGAGTGAACATCGCTGGTGTCCCTCTGAAGAATCTGAACTTAGATATAGGAACTGATAAAGATCCTGAGCAGTGGAAAAATGTTCACAAAGATGTGGTTGCTAGTGCCTATGAGATTATTAAAATGAAAGGTTACACTTCTTGGGCCATTGGCCTATCAGTAGCTGATTTAACAGAAAGTATTTTGAAGAATCTTAGAAGAGTGCATCCAGTTTCCACCAGAATTAAGGGTCTCTATGGGATAAATGAAGAAGTGTTCCTCAGTGTTCCTTGTATCCTGGGAGAGAGTGGTATTACTGACCTCATAAAAGTAAAGTTGACCCCAGAGGAAGAGGCTTATCTGCAGAAGAGTGCAAAAACACTTTGGGAAATTCAGAAGGAACTTAAGTTTTAAAGTTGTTTAAAACTACCATTCTAAAGTTGATGAAGAAAATACAGTAGTTGTGGAGTTCTATATGTCCAGTTTTTAAAATAAATTTGAATTCCTAAAAGTTGGAAACCAAGAAAGGGCTAGAGTGACTCTTCTATTTATTTAACTCCCCAGCTCTTTTATTTAGCATCCAGATGCTGACTGTACTTTTTTTTTTTTTAACAATTCCTAAATGGCTGCATCAAAGAAGGTGTTTGCACTACTGATGGACCAGTCCTTACATACATATACATATCTATATGTAGTTGCCAGTTGCTCCAAAAAACGGATGGATGCAGATGTTTATTGTGTTACAGAAATTGATTCTTTTGTGTTCGTTCTTTTGTTCTGGGTAGCTTATACCTATGTTCATTTATATATTGTTTTCTAAAGTAATTTCCTATGCAATGTGAAAATAAATGTACACATAGAAGCACTTTCTATAATGGAGCCATCAGCTGTGTTCATTCTCCTGTGACAGCCTATCAGCCATGCCTTTAAAAAGTCATCATAAAAAGGGAGCTGCAAGCAGGTCCTGTGTGTGTGTGTGTGTGTGTGTGTACACGTGTACATGCTCATGTATATGTGCCAGTGAAGCAGAATCATTAGGTAAAATAGAATAATAGTGATCTGGTTGGTATTTGTCATAAAGTATTTAATGCAGTAAAGTGTAAAATTTTTCGGAAGAGGCCTTTCAGAGATGGTAGAGGCCTCTGAAATCATGTTAGAACTGCCTCTGAGCACCTGACCTGTTAGCACGTTAAATCAAGAAGCATGTTATAAATTGTTCTTATTGGGCTAGGTCTTAGCTGCGGAGTGGGCCCTGGTCCTAAGACTCCAGGGTCATCCCTGTTGCTTACATTGTGTACTTCACATTAACAGAAAGCTTTTGTTTTTGAATTATACCCTGTTGTTAATCATTGTCATAAAAATTGGCCATTCGAATGAGTACTTCAGAGATTGTATTTCTCAGTTACATGTTTATATTCCTAAATCATCTGACTTTACTGTAAGAATCTAGACTTCCTGCATATGATACAGTGAGAGCTTAGGAGAAAGTAAAGATGTTTGTCTTTTACCTAAATAATGATAGTAATAACTTAGAAATGAGGATCTTAGCCTTCATGAGGCAATTGAATATTAAATAAATTATATGGTATGTTCAAATGTATCTCAGGATTTATGTGGATATCAATAGGCCTAATCAAAATTGAACCGGACCAGGATCTGCTCTTTAAATTAAGCCAGTCTTGTTTACTTCAGTTCTATCAAGTACACATAGGACAACAATCCATCCAAGAAAACTGACCGTAGGAGTTCTTGTTGTGCTCAGAGGAAACTAATCTGACTAGTATCCATGAGGATGCAGGTTCGATCTCTGGCCTCCCTGTGGGTTAAGGATCCAGTGTTGCTGTGAGCTGTGGTGTAGGTCGCAGATGCAGCTCAGATCAGCGTTGCTGTGGCTGTGGTGTAGGCTGGCAGCTATAGCTCTGATTTGACCCCTAGCCTGGGAACCTCCATATGCCTCAGGTGTGGTCCTAAAAATAAATAAATAGACATAAAAGTACATTTAAGAAACTGACCCTTTACTTAACCATACTGATCAGAGCTCCCATCCTATTTCATTGAAAATAACGAAATGTTCTGATTACCCAGGACGCTGTATCATATAACGGGATTAATCGATGTGCTGAGCTCCCCGAAGGTGGGAAGAGTGGTGATTAGGTTGTTTCAGATGGTTCTAAAACCTTTTTAAACTTAACTCCATGAAGTTCCTCTTCCCCTTTGTCCTGCCCTTGCATTTTCATTCAGCCATGTTTCAGCAAAACATAATTCAATATTGAAGATCAGAGCGTATCTTATGTCTGTTTTGTAATTCTCTGCACCAGCTGTGTCAGGGTAGGCTCAGTTATATGGTAAAAAATTCTCCCAGCTTTGTGGCTGAAAATAACAGAAGTTTACTTCTCTCCTAAAATCCATTTTGGGTTTACATGGGTTTATACAATTCTCTAGGGAAGCTGTCCTCCACAGGCTGGCTTCATACCTCAGCTTGCGTTGATGTTGAGGCACCACTACAGCAACACAGATTCCATGATTGCTGTGGGAAGGGGAAGAGAGGCCTGGAGAATCAAAACACCCCCAGTTGCATACCTCACCCTGGAAGTGACACACATTTCTTTTACTCCTATTTCATTAGCCAGAATTAGTCATATGGTTACCTAACTTCAAGAGGGTAGAGAAGTATAACCCTTGTATCCAGAGTCTTGGCCATTGGTGAACATTGGTGGTAATCTGCTAGAGCGTTTTCAGCACATCATATATTCGCCCAGAAGTTTTCATGTTGTTTTTTATCTTGCCAAGACATGCATGGTAAATGTGTACCAACATCCCATGTTTCACTCTTGGCACACTGGCTAGATGGCCCTTCAAAAAGCTGTTGCAGTGTGAAAGAGAGTAGTAACATTACTGGAGACAGTCTTGAATTTATTCTAATATCTAATATCTATTCTAATATCTCAATAACATGGTCTCCATTGCAAGAGGTATATATTACAGGCTTTTAAAGTCATTTTTAGTGAAAGCTGGTATGTGGGTATAGCTGATAGAGGTGCTTTGTCTTCCCAGATTGCGGAACCAGAGTTGCTGTGGGGAAAGAGCCTGGATGTTAGGCAGTTTTATTCATAAACCACGTCCACATAGGTGGATTAATAATCCTTCTGCCCTCAGGTTTCTCATATGTAAAGTTGCGGTCCTCGTTTCTGCCACATGGAATTGTGAAGACTAAATGAAAGCCTACTGCTTGGAATAGTGCCTGGCACATAGGGGATCTCGAATGGCAGAAATTATTATTCCTGTTCAGGGAACATTTATAGTCCTATTATTCTGTTTTATTTTATGAAGAAGCCGAATTTCTAGGTTCTTCAAAATTACCATTGGCACTGTAATTATTGACATATCCAAAGGCTTTCTCATCAGTTGGTCCTTTAAAGCTTTCATTCTAACCCCAGCACTGAAGCTGGCAGCAGTTCCATTCCTGCAAGTGAGAAAATTGAAGCATTAAATGAGCTAGTCAATGGCAAAGACATTTTAAAACTTGGGGCTTTCGGAGTTCCTGCTGTGGCACAGAGGATTAAGAATCCACCTGCAGAGGCGAGGGTTCAATTCCCAGCCCAGCACAGTGGGTTAAAGGATCCAGCATTGCCACAGCTGTGGTGTAGGTGCAGATGTGGCTCAGATTCAGTCCCTGGCCCAGGAATTTCCATATACCTTGGGTGTGGCCATTAAAACAAAACAAAGCAAAACAAAAAAACACCTTAGAGCTTTTAATTGTAATAGCTGCCTGTTTATTAGAATAGATGTAAGAGTTTTCTCAAATTAATTAAATTGGGGACATAGCCTTGTCTTTTAAGTAACTTTTCAGTGCATCATATATTCGCCCAGAAGTTTTCATGTTGTTTTTTATCTTGCCAAGACATGCATGGTAAATGTGTACCAATATCCCATGTTTCACTCCTGGCACACTGGGCTAGATGGCCCTTCAAAAAGCTGTTGCAGTGTGAAAGAGAGTAGTAACATTACTGGAGACAGTCTTGAACTTACTCTAATATCTAAAAAGTCTAGTCAGCGTCCATTCAGTGACAGATTAATTTTAATACGCTTTCCAATGGCCATTACCCTCTTTGGGAACTGCTGTCTTAGACAGCAGTACTTTCTGGTAATACTACAACTGAGCGCTGTTGGACACAAACATTGGGACTTAAGGATGAGGTTCTTGGAGCACTGGGCTTATTGCCTAGGGAGTGCCATTTGTGTCTTGGGCTTTGTGGCGAGCAGCCTCTGGTAGTGTGCAGCACATAGTGGCCCTGTTTAGAAGGATAGGCCTGTGGTCCATAACCATGGACAAATTCTCCCTGGTCAGAGGAAGGAGAGAAGAGGACTGCAGGAAAGAGATCCCATAGTCTGGAAAATGCTTCAGAATAAAACTTGAGTTTTGTCAAGTTCCCAGCATGTCCCTTCTTCACCGAACTTCTGGGATGTTAGGGTAGGGGAGTAGTTCTCTGGCAATAGCTGTGATTATTATCATGGAATTCTGGACGTTTATGTTATAACCCCATTTGTTTAAATGTACTCAATCCACAAATTTTTTGTCAAGCACATTTTTAAAGAGGGGAATGTTCTGTTGGCCTGTGATATGGTATCACTTACTGACAAGACCAAAAGTGTCTCTGATCCACATGTCAGAAATCGAAACAGCTAGAAGAAACTGAAGGTTTTCATTTACCATCCATGTACTGTAAATAGTACAAGCTTAACAACCTTCTGTGAGCCCTAGTGTTTAAAGTAACTCGAGACCCTGTTAATAACTTAAATGTAGACTTTGGCTTTACATTTCCATAGCTGTAAAAAATTTTTAAACTTTTATTAGGGAGGTCCCTGGTAGCTCAGCAGGTTAAGGATCCAGCATTGTCACTGCTGTGGCATGGGTTTGATCCATGGTCTGAGAACTTCTACATGCACAAGTGTGGCTGGAAGAAAAAAAAATTTATTAAAGTGTAGTCGATGTACAATATTATGTAAGTAACGTGTAAAATATAGTGATTCGCAACTTTTAAAGATTATAGTTTTCATGAGATATTGTCCTATATACCCTATGTTGTACAATATATCCTTGGAGCTTATTTTATAAATAACAGTTTGTACCTCTTAATCACCTACCCCTATTGTCCCTCCCCCCTTCCCCCTCCCCACTGGTAACTATTGGTTCTCTATATCTGTGACTCGGTTTCTTTTTTGCTATATTCACTAATTTGTTGTATTTTTTTAGATCCCACGTATAACTGATACCGTATAGTATTTGTCTCTGTCAGACTTATTTCACTTAGCATAAAACTCTCCAGGCAAAATTTCCTTCTTTTTTATGGCTAATTAGTATTCTATTTTATCACCGTCTTTATCCACTCATCTGTTGATGGACACTTAGGTTGCTTCCATGTCTCAGCAATTGTAAATAATGCTGCTGTGAAAATGGGGTGCATGTATTTTTTTGGATTAGTGTTTGTTTTTTTTCGGCTATATACCTAGGAGTGTAATTGCTGGTGTTATAGTAGTTCTATTTTTAGGTTTTTGAGAAACCTCTACATGCTTTTCCTCAGTGGCTATACCAATTTACATTCCCACCAATAATGTACAAGGGTCCTAGTTTCTCTACATCTTTGCCAAC
Organism: Sus scrofa; assembly: GCF_054392235.1. Taxonomy (NCBI): domain Eukaryota; kingdom Metazoa; phylum Chordata; class Mammalia; order Artiodactyla; family Suidae; genus Sus; species Sus scrofa. The sequence continues at coordinate 9,736,337 of NC_139383.1, forward strand.
ATTGTTATTTTGGGGTGTTTTTAGGATAGCCATTCTAACAAGTGTGAGGTGATACCTCATTGTGGTTTTTTTTTTTTTTTTTTTTTGTCTTTTTGTTGTTGTTGCTATTTCTTGGGCCGCTCCCGCGGCATATGGAGGTTCCCAGGCTAGGGGTCGAATCTGAGCTGTAGCCACCGGCCTACGCCAGAGCCACAGCAACGAGGGATCCGAGCCGTGTCTGCAACCTACACCACAGCTCACGGCAACGCCGGATCGTTAACCCACTGAGCAAGGGCAGGGACCGAACCCGCAACCTCATGGTTCCTAGTCAGATTCGTTAACCACTGCGCCACGACGGGAACTCCTCATTGTGGTTTTAATTTGCATTTCCCAGATGATTTGTGATGTTGAGCATCTCTTCATGTGCCTCTTGGCCATCTCTATGTACTCTTTGGAAAAATGTCTGTTCAGGTCTTCTGCCCATTTTTTAATTGTATTGTTTGGGTTATTTGAGTTTGAGTTTTATGAGCTATTTATATTTGTTGTGTATTAACCCCATTATTGGTCATATCACTTGCAGATAAGTTGTCTTTTCATTTTTTTTAATGGTTTCCATTGTTATGCACAATCTTTTCAATTTAATCAGGTCTCATTTGTATATTTTTTATTTTTTTATTTTATTTTATTTTTTTTTTGTCTTTTTGCTATTTCTTTGGGCCACTCCTGCGGCATATGGAGGTTCCCAGGCTAGGGGTCGAATCAGAGCTGTAGCCACTGGCCTACGCCAGAGCCACAGCAACTCGGGATCCGAGCCGCGTCTGCGACCTACACCACAGCTCACGGCAACGCCGGATCGTTAACCCACTGAGCAAGGGCAGGGACCGAACCCGCAACCTCATGGTTCCTAGTCGGATTCATTAACCACTGCGCCACGATGGGAACTCCTGTATATTTTTTAATTTCCTTTGTTTAGGAGACAAATCCAAAAACATTTTGCTGCAATTTATGTCAAAGAGTGTTCTGCCTATATTTTCCTCTAATAAAAGTTTTATAGTTTCTGGTCTTGTATTATATTTAGGACTTTAATCCATTTTGGGTTTATTTTTGTGTATGGTATTAGAGAATTTTTGTTTGTTTGTTTTTTAGGGCTGCACCCTGGGCATATAGAGGTTCCCAGGCTAGGGGTCGAATCAGAGCTGTAGCTGCCAGCCTATGCCACAGCCACACCAGATCTGAGCTGCATCTGTGACCTGCACTACAGCTTAGGGCAACATGGGATCCTTAGCTCACTGATAAAGGCCAGAGATCAAACCTCTGTCCTAATTTCTTTCTTTCTCTCTTTCTTTCTCTCTTTCTTTCTCTCTTTCTCTCTTTCTTTCTCTCTTTCTCTCTCTCTCTCTCTCTGTCTCTCTCTCGCGCTCTCTTTCTTTCTTTCTGCTTTTTAGGGCCACACCCACGGCATAAGGAAGTTCCCAGGCTAGGGGTCCAACAATTGGAGCTACAGCTGTCAGCCACAACTACAGCAGTGTGGGATCTGAGCTGTATCTGCCACCTACACCACAGCTCACGGCAACGCCGGATCCTTAACCTGCTGAGTGAGGCCAGGGATTAAACCCACATCCTCATGGGTACTAGTCAGATTCGTTTCCACTGCAGAATAGGAACTCCTAATTTCATTCTTTTACATGTAGCTGTCTAATATTCCCAGGAAAACTCAATAAAGAGACTGTCTTTTCTCCATTGTATAGTCTTGCTGCTTTTGTGTGTGTGTGTGTGTGTGTCTTTTTGTCTATTCTAGGGCTGCACCCGTGGCATATGGAGGTTCCCAGGCTAGGGGTCAAATTGGAGCTGTAGACGCTGGCCTACGCCATAGCCACATCTGCAGCCTGCACCACAGCTCACTGCAATGCCGGATCCTTAACCCACTAAGCAAGGCCAGGGATCGAACCCACAACCTCATGGTTCCTAGTTGGATTCGTTAACCACTGAGCCAGAACAGGAACTCCATTGCTGCTTTTATCATAGATTAATTGACCAAAAGTGCCTGGGTTTATTTCTGGGCTTTCTTTCCTGATGCATTGATCTATATATCTGTTTTTAATGCCAGTACTGTTCTAATTACTGTAGCTTTGTAGTATAGTTTCAAGTCAGGGAGTGTGGTTCTTCTCAAGATTGTTTTGAATCTCTGGGGTCTTTTGTGTTTCCATTCAAATTTTAAAGCTATTTGTAGTAGTTCTGTGAAAAATGCCATTGGTATTTTGATAGGGATTGCATTGAGTCTGTAGATTGCTTTGGATAGTATGGTCATTTTAACAGTATTAACTCTTCCAATCCATGAACACAGTATATCTTTGCATCTGTTTGTACTGTCTTCAATTTCTTTCATCAATGTCTTAATTTTCTGAATATAGGTCTTTTATTTCCTTAGGTAAGTTTATTCATAGGTATTTATTCTGTCTGATGCAATGGTAAGTGGGATTATTTCCTCAATTTCTCTTTTTGATTGTTAATTGTTACTGTTATAGGGATGCAACAGATTTCTGTATAATAAATTTGTATCCTACAGCTTTATAGAATTCATTGATGAGTGCTATTAGTTTTCTGGTGTCATCTTTAGAATTTCCAATGTATAGTATCATGTCATCTACAAACAGTGACAGTTTTACTTCTTTCTTTCCAATTTGGATTCCTTTTCTTTCTTTTTATTCTCTGATTGCTATGGCTAGGATTTCCAACACGATGTTGGGTAATAGTGGCAAGAGTGGGCATTCTTGTCTTGTTCCTGATCTTAGAGGAAATACTTTCAGCTTTTCACCATTGAGTATAATTTAGCTGCGGGTTTATAAGGCCTTTATTATGTTGAGGTATATGTTCCTTTATACCCACTTTCTGCAGCATTTTTATTATAAATCTTGAATTTTGTTTAAAAAGCTTTTTCTGTATCAAGATGATCATACGGTTTTTAATCTTGTTAATGTGTTGTCACATTGATAGATTTGTGGATATTGAAAAATCTTTGCATCCCTCAGATAAATCCCACTTGAATACTTGATACTTTTAATGTATTATTAGATTCAGTTTTGTTGAGGATTTTTGCATCTGTTCATCAGTAATACTGGCCTATAACTTTTTTGTGTGACATCTTTGTCTGGTTTTGGTATCAGAGTGATACAGGCATCATAGAATAAGTTTGGAAATGTACTACCTTCCTTCCTCTGCAGTTTTTGTTGTTGTTGTTTTGAATAGTTTGAGAAGAATAGGTGTTGACTCTTAAAGTGTTTGGACAATTCACCTGTGAAGCCATCTGGCCCTGGACTTCTCTTATTGGAACTTTTAAAATTACTGATTGTTTCATTACTGGTAATTTGGTCTGTTCATATTTTCTCTTTCTTCCTGGTTCAGTCTTGGGTGATTATACATTTCTAAGAATTTGCCATTTCCTCTAGGTTGTTCATAGTGATCTCTTGTGATCCTTCGTATTTCTGTGGTGTTGGTTGTAACTTCTTTTTCATTTCTTATTTTATTGATTTGGGTCCTCTCCCTTTTTTTTTTTTCCTTGATGTGTCTGGCTAGAGATTTATCAATTTTATCTTTTCAAAGAATCAGCTTTTACTTTCATTGGTTTTTTTTTTTTTTTGCCTCTATTTCATTTATTTCTTCTCTGATCTTTATGATTTTTTTTCCTTCTACTAACTTTGGATTTTGTTTGTTCTTTCTCTAGTTCCTTTTGGTATAAAATTAGGTTATATACTTTGCCACATCCCATAGGTTTTGGATCATTGTGTTTTCATTTTCATTTGTCTCTAGCTATTTTTTTATTTCCTCTTTGATTTTTTCGGTGACCAAATTGGTTGTTTAATAGCATATTGCTTAGCCACCATGTGTTTATGGGGCTTTTTTTTTTTGTAGTTTTTTTCTTTGTAGTTGATGTCTAATCTCATAGCATTGTGGTAAGAAAAAAAATGCTTGATATGATTTCACTTAAATTTAGCAAGGTTTTGTGGCCTGGCATATGATCTGTCCAGGAGAATGTTCATGTGTGCTTGAAGAGAATGTGTTTTCTTCTGCTTTTGGATAGGATGTTCTAAATATATTAATTAAGTTCATCTGGTCTAACCTTTTTTTTTTTTTGGTCTTGATTTTTTAGGGTCAAACCTGTGGCAGATGGAGGTTCCCAGGCTAGACGTCTAATTGGAGCTATAGCTCTCAGCCACAGCCACACCAGAGCTGAGTCTGCAACCTACACCATAGCTCATGGCAACACTGGATCCTTAACCCACTGAGCGAGGCCAGGGATTGAACCCGCAACCTCATGGTTCCTAGTCAGATTCGTTTCTGCTGTGCCACGACAGGAACTCCCTGTCATTTTAAGCCAGTGTTTTCTTATTGATGTTCTGTCTGGATGGGCAGGGCCATGTCCAAAGTGGGCTCAGGAGGTCTTAAGGTAGCCTGTTTGCTGATGGCTAGAGCTATGTTCCCAACGCAGTTAGCTGCTTGGCTTGAGGCACTGGGCCAGGAATTGACACTGATGAGCTAGAGGGAGGATTTCACAATGGCAGCTACCAGCACCAGTGTCCCTGTGGTAGAATGAGGTGAGAGTGGCTATTGCCAGTGTCTGTGTCCCCAGGGTGCACCACAGTGGCCTCCTAACTCTCCAGGAGACTAAGACTAGCAGGTAGGTCTGACCCAGACCCTATCAAAGTACTGCTTTTGCCATGGAGCATGTGAGATTTTGTGTGTGTCCTTTAAGACTGAAGTCTCTCCCCTCCCCACACCTATGCCCCATCCTCTGTTACTCAATATTAAGCCCTCCTGACCTTCAAAGGCAAATTCTCTGGGGGCTCATCTTCCCAGTGCAGGATCTTTGAGCTGGGGAGGCTGACATGGGGCTCCAAACTCACTTCTGTGGGAGAACCTCTGCAATGTAATTATTCTCCAATTTGTGGGTCACCCACCTGGGGATATGGGACTTATATCATGAATGCATCATTCCTACCTGTCTCATCATGGTTCCTCCTTTATGTCTTTAGTTATAGAAGATCTTTGCTGGTGGGCTCTAGTCTTTTCATCGATGGTTGTCTTTCTATGCTTGTGAGAGAAGGCTGAACTCCTCCACAGCTGTAAAATTAAAGGGGGATAAATGGTGTTCTTTATCTCACTTATCTCCCTTCCTTCACCTATTCTGAAGCTCGTCTGTTCCTGGTTGGCTATATTTCAGATAGGATTCCTTCTAGTGGTTTAGTTACTCAGTTATGACCACAGGAACAAGTAAATAATACAATGCTTGGGAAATGAGAGGAAAGAAAAAAAAAAAATCAGGTCAAGAGGAGGAAATGGGAACACAACCCCTCATGCTGAAGCCACTCTTCACTCTACTACCCTGGCCTCATCCGGGCATCTCAGCCTCTGCCTTCTCAGCAGCTGACTATGTTTCCATGAGGTGCTAAATGATTCTGTTCATTTTCTGGCTATCTGAGTCTAATTGGAAAACTCTGGCTTTAGGTTTTAGTTGTCATAGATGTTCAGTCAGAAGGATGAAGAGAAAGAATCAAGAAGCACATTGCAAATTCTGGCCAGAAATGTCTTCCAACTGAGAAGTCTATGCAAGATTCTTCAAGGGGTATTCCAGACACAGGGGCAGAGTAGAAGGACTTGAGCTTACCTCCTTTCATGAAAACATCAAATTGCAACTAATTGCTGAACAACCATCAACAAAATAGACTGGAAGCTACCAAAAAAGATATCCTACACCCAAAGACAAAGAAGCCACCACATCTAGATGGTAGGAGGGGCACTTTCGTGGTAAAGCAATCCCATATCCACAAGGTAGGCAACCCACAGCCTGGAAAATAACTGTATTGCAGAGGCTCACCCACAGGAGTGAGGGTTCCAAACTCCATGTCATGTTCCCCAGCCTGGGGATCTGGCATAGGGATGAGGAGCCCCTGGAGCATTTGGCTTTGAAGGCCAGCAGAGCTTGAGTACAAGGGCTTCATAGATCCGGAGGAAACAGAGATTCTACTCTTGGGGGGGGGGCACATACAGAGTTTTTCATGTGCACTGGGTCCCAGGGCAAGCCCATAAGAATCTGGGCCATCCTACCTGTGGATCTTGCAAGGTCTCCAGGGTCCCTGGGTCAGGAATTCCCATAGTGGCTCAATGAGTTAAGAACCCAATGTAGGGAGTTCCTGTTGTGGCTCAGCAGTAACGAACCTGACTAGCATCCATGAGGACATGGGATCTACCCCTGGCCCTACTCAGTGTATTAAGGATCTGGCATTGCCATCAGCTGCGGTACAGATCACAGACATGGCTCGGATCCCATGTTACTGTGGCTGTAGCCGGCAGCCATGGCTCTCATTCAGCCCCTTGCCTGGGAACTTACATGTGTCATAGGTGCGGCCCTAAAAAGACAGACAGACCTGATGTAGTCTCCATGAGGATTCAGGTTTGATCCCTGGCTTTACTTAGTGCATTAAGGATCCGGTATTGCCATAGGCTGTGGCGTAAGTCACAGATGTGACTCAGATCTGGTGTTGCCTTGGTTGTGGTGTAGGCCTCAGATGTAGCTATGATTCAAACCCTAGTCCAATAACTTTTATAGGTGTGCCCCATAAAATGAAAATTAAAAATCTGGGCTAGTCCTACCTGTAGGTCTTGGAAAGTCTCCTGGGAGAGTAGGGGTCAGCTGTGGTCACTCTGGGGGCAGGACACTGGAGGCAGAGGCCCTAGCAGGTATTCATCAGTGTAACCTCCCCAGAGGCCGTAATTTTCAAAAAATCTGGCCCCACTCACCAGTCCTGAGAAACCCCAGGCCCAACGACAAACAAGATGGGAAAACAGCCCCATCCATGAGCAGACAGGCTTCCTAAAGTCCTCCTAGGCACATATGCACTCTTATCACACCCAGCAACACAGTCCTGCCCACCAGAGGGACAAGACTCCACTCCCCCCACCAGTGGGCAGACACTAGTCCCTTCCTTCAGGAAACCAGTCACAAGCCCCTGTATCAATTTCACCCACCAGGAGGCAGACACCAGAAGCAAGAGAGACTACAACCCTACACCCTGTATAAAGGACACCACAAATGCAGAAATCTGGCCAAAATGAAAAGGCAGAGAAATCCTTTGCAGATGAAGGAACAGGACAAAACCCCAGAAAAATAGCTAAGTAAAGTGGAGATAAGCAATGTACATGAAAAAAGACTTTAGAGTAATGATAATAAGAATGATTCAAGATTGTTTTAAGAAACAATCCTCTGGAAAAAAAGAGGCAATGATCAAAAAGCTATAAGAAATGTTTAACAAAGAAATAGATTTAAAGAACAAACAAGCTGTGGTAAACAACACAAACAAAATTTAAAATTTACTAGAAGGAATCATAGCAAAATACAGGAGGCAGAAGAACGAATAAGCAAGGTGGAAGACAGTTTGGTGAAAATCACTGATGCAGAACAGAATAAAGAAAAAATAAGAAATGAGGACAGTCTAAGCAAACTCTGGGACAACATTACACGCACCAACATTTGCATTAAAGGGGTGCCAGAAGAAGAAAGAGAGAAAGGGCCAGAGAAAATAAGAAGAGATAGATAATAGCCAAAAAATTCCCTAACAAAGTAGTCACTCACTTAGGTCCAAGAAGCACAATGAGTACCATATAGAATAAACCCAAGGAGACACACCCCAACATATATTAATCAAACTGACTAAAGACAAAGAGTTAGGGAAAAGTAACAAATTACAAAGGATCTGATAAGGTTATCAGCTGGTTTTGCAGCAGAAACTGCAGGCCAGAAGGGAGTGGCATGATATACCTAAAGTGATGAAAAGAGAAAAAAAAAAAAAAAAAAACTGCAACCAAGAATACCCTACCAGCAGCAGGACTCTTGTTCAGATTTGATGGAGAAATCAAAAGCTTTACAGACAAGCAAAAGCTAAGAAAATTCACCACCCCCAAGCCAGCTTTACAACAAATGTTAAAAGAACTTCTCTAAGTGAAAAAGAAAAGGCCATAACTACAAACAAGAGAATTACAAATGAGAAGGCTCACACTATGGAGAACAGTTTGGAGATACCTTAGAAATCTATACATAGAACTTCCATATGACCCTGCAATCCCACTCTTGGGCATCTATCCGGACAAAACTCGACTTAAAAGAGACACGTGCACCCGCATGTTCATTGCAGCACTATTCACAATAGCCAGGACATGGAAACAACCCAAATGTCCATTGACAGAGGATTGGATTCGGAAGATGTGGTATATATACACAATGGAAAACTACTCAGCCATAAAAAAGAATGACATAATGCCATTTGCAGCAACATGGATGGAACTAGAGAATCTCATACTGAGTGAAATGAGCCAGAAAGACAAAGACAAATACCATATGATATCACTTATAACTGGAATCTAATATCCAGCACAAATGAACATCTCCTCAGAAAAGAAAATCATGGACTTGGAGAAGAGACTTGTGGCTGCCTGATGGGAGGGGGAGGGAGTGGGAGGGATCGGGAGCTTGGGCTTATCAGACACAACTTAGATTTACAAGGAGATCCTGCTGAATAGCATTGAGAACCTTGTCTAGATACTCATGTTGCAACAGAAGAAAGGGTGGGGGAAAAATGTAATTGTAATGTATACATGTAAGGATAACCTGACCCCCTTGCTGTACAGTGGGAAAATAAAAAAAATTATAAAAAAAAAACAAAAAACATAAAAAGCAAATGAGAAGGCTCAGAGGTAAAGGCAAACACAGTAAAGGTAGGAAATCATCCCCACACAAATATGATATCAAAACCAGCAATCATGTGAAGAGGAGGGTATAAAATATAGGGTATTAGAAACACACTTGAAATTAAGTGACCAAAAATTTAAAACAATCTTGCATATATATAGACTCCTATATCAAAACTTTACAGTAACTGCAAACCAAAAATCTACAATGGGTAATACAAAGAAAAACCAATCCAAAAACAACACTCAAGGTAGGCATCAAGCCACAAGAGAAAAGAACAAAAGGAAAAAAGGCCAACAAAAACAAATCCAAAACAACACAGTGTCAATAACATGTCAATAATTACCTTAAATGTAAAAGTTCCAACCAAAAGACAGAGACTGGCTGAATGGATGCAAAAATAAGACCCATATATATGCTGTCTACAAGAGACCCGATTCAGTTCTAGGGACACACACAGACTGAAAACGAGAGGATAGAAAAAGATATTCCATGCAAATGGCAATTGGAAGAAAGCTGGAGTAGCAATACTCAAGACAAAATAGACTTTAAAATAAGATGGTTACAAGAGACAAAGAAGGACATTACATTATGGCCAAAGGATCAGTCCAAGAAGATGATCTAACAATTGTAAATATATATGCAACCAACATAGACCCACTTAAGCACATAAAGCAAATATTACCTGACATAAAAGGAGAAATTGACAGTAACACAATAATAGTAGGGGACTGTTTTAACACCCCACTTATTACATCAATGGACAGATCATCCAAACTGACAGTCAATAAGGAAACACTGGCCTTAATTGGCACGTTAGACAAGATGAACTTAATTGATATGTATAGAACATTCCATCCAAAAGCATCAGAATACACATTCTTCTCAAGCACACACAGAATATCCTCCAGGATAAATCACATTCTGTGCCATAAATCAAGCCTCAGTAGATTTAAGAAAATTGAAATCACATCAAGCATCTTTTCTGACCACAACACTATAACACTAGAAATAAACTACAAAACAAACAAAAAAACACAAACACATGGAGACTAGACAATATGCTACTGAACAACTAATGGATCACTGAAGGAATCAAGGAGGAAATTAAAAAGTACCTAGAGACAAATGAAAATGAAAACATGACCCAAAACCTGAGACACAACAAAATCATTTCTAAGATGAAAGTTTATAGCAATACAAGCTTACCTCAGTAAACAAGAAAAATCTCAAACAACCTAACTGTACATCTGAAGCAACTAGAGAAAGATGTGAACAAACAAAACCCAAAGTTAGAAGGAAAAAATCAAAGATCAGAACAAAGAAAACAATAGAGAAGCTCAGTGAAACCAAAAGTCGATTCTTTGAAAAGATAAAGTCAATAAACCTTTAGCCAGACTCATCAAGAAAAAAAGGGAGAGTGCTCTCAAATCAATAAAATTAGAAATGAAAAAGGAGAAGATACAACTGACAACACAGAAATATAAAGTATCATAGGAGACTACCACAAGCGACTACATGCCAATAAAATGGACAACCGAGAAGAGATGGACAAATCTTAGAAAGGTGCAATACTCCAGCACTGAACCAGGAGGAAACAGAAAATATTAACAAAGCAATCACAAGTACTGAAATTGAAAATGTGATTTAAAAACTAAAAGTCTCAGACCAGATGGCTTCGTAGGTGAATTCTATCAAACATTTAGAGAAGAATTAACACCTGCCTTTCTGAAACTATTCCAAAAAATTTCAGAGGAACAAACACTTCCAAACTCATTCTATGAGACTACCATCACCAATACTAAAACCAAAGATACACAAAAGAAGAAAATTATAGGCCAGTATATCTGATGAGTATAGATGCAAAAGGCCTGAACTAATACTAGCAAACTGAATCCAATATACATTAAAAAGATCATACACCATAATCAAGTGGGATTTGTCGTAGGGATGTAAGGATTTTTCTGTATCTGCAAATCAATCAGTGTGATACACTAACAAATTGAAGAATAAAAACCATGTAATCATCTCAATAGATGCAGAAAAAGCTTTTGACAAAATCCAACACCCATTTATGATTAAATAAAACAACCCTCCGGAAAGTGGGCATAGAGGGAACCTACCTTAACATAATAAAGTCCATATATGACAAACCCAAAGCACACATCATTCTCAATGGTGAAAAGCTGAAAGAATTCCCACTAACATCAGGAACAAGACAAGGATGTCCACTCTTGCTACTTTTATTCAGTATAGTTTTGGAAGTCCTAGCCATGGCAGTCAGAGAAGAAAAAGGAATGAAAGGAATCCACAATTGGAAAAGAAGTAAAACTGTTGCTGTACAGATGAAATGACACTACTCGTAGAAAATCCTAAAGAGGCGATCAGAAAACTACTAGAGTTCATCAGTGAATTCAGTAAACTTGCAGGCTACAAAATTAATACAGAAACATCTCACATTTTTATACATTAACAACAAAAGATCAAAAGAGCAATTAAGGAAACAATCCCATTCACCATCACAACAAAAAGAATAAAATATCCAGAATAAACCTACCTAAGGAGGCAGACCTGTACTGTGAAAACTATAAGATGCTGATGGAAGAAACTGAAGATGACACAAACAAATGGAAAGATAAATATACCATGTTCTTGGATTAGAAGAATCAGTATCGTAAAAATGACTGTACAACCCATGGCAATCTATAGATTCAATGTAATCCCTATTAAATTACCAATGACATTTTTCACAGAATTAGAACAAAAATTGTTTGTTTTTTTGTTTTGTCTTTTTTTGGGCTGTACCTGTGGCATATGGAAGTTCCCAGGCTAGGGGTCCAGTTGGAGTCATAGCTGCTAGCCTACACCACAGCTCACGACAATGCCAGATCCCTAACCCACTGAGCAAGGCCAGGAATTGAACCTGCAACCTCATGGTTACTAGTTGGGTTCATTAACCACTGAGCCACAATGGGAACTCCAGAACAAAAACGTTTTTAATCTGTATAGAAACACAAAAGACCCCAAACAGCCAGCACAATCTTGAGCAAGAAAAACGGAAATGGAAGAATCAGGCTCCCTGTCTTCAGGCTATTCTACAGAGCTACAGTAAACAAAACAGTATAGTACTGCCACAAAAACAGAAATATAGATAAGTGGAAAATGATAGCCCAGAGATGAACCCACACACCTATGGTTAACTAATCTATGACAAAGGCGGTAATACACAATGGAGAAAAGGCAACCTCTTCAATAAATGGTACTGGGAAAATTGGTCAGCTACATGTAAAAGAATGAAATTAGAGTATCTCTAACATCATTTACAAAAATAAATCAAAATAGATTAAGGACCTAAATATAAGACCAAATACTCTAAAACTCTTAAAGGAAAACATAGGCCAAACACTCTGACATAAACTGCAGCAATCTCTTCAGATCCACCTCCTAGAGTAATGACAATAAAAACAGACATAAAAAAATGGGACCTAATTAAGTTTAAAAGTTTCTGCAAAGTAAACCATAAAACAAAAAGACAACCCACAGAATGGGAGAAAATATTTGCAAATGAAGCAACTGACAAGGGATTAATCTCCAAAATATAACAACTCATGCAGCTCAATATCAGAAAAACAACCCAATCAAAAAAATGGGCAGAAGAGCTTAATAGACATTTCTCCGAAGACAGGTAGCCAAAAAATACATGAAAAAAATGCTCAACATTGCTAATTATTAGAGAAATGCAAGTCAAAACTATTATGAGGTATCCCCTCACACAAGTTAGAATGGCTATCATCAAAAAGTCTACAAATGGAGTTCCTGCTGTGGTGCAGTAGGTGAAGGATTTGGCATGGCTGCAGCTGTGGTGTAGGTCACAGCTGTGGCTTGGAGTTGATCCCTGGCCCAGGAACTTCCATATGCTGTGGATGCAGCCAAAATAAAGTCTACAAACAATAAATGCTTGAGAGGGTGCAGAGAAAAGAGAATCCTCCTACCCTGTTGGTGAGAATGGAAATTTTACCACTGCTATGGAGTTCAGTATGGAGGTACCTTAAAAACTAAAAATAGAACTATCATATGATCCAGCAATCCCACTCCTGGGCACATATCTGAAGAAAACCGTAATTTGAAAAGATACATGCACCCCAGTGTTCACTGCAGCACCATTTAGTACAGCCAAGACATGGAAGCAACCTAAATGTCCATCAACAGAGGATTGGGGGAGTTCCTATTGTGGCTCACTGGGTTAAGAACCTGACTAATACCCAGGATGATGTGGGTTTGATCCCTGGCTTCACTCAGTGGGTTAAGGATCTGGCGTTGCTGTGGTGTAGGCCAGCAGCTGCAGCTCCAATTCAGTCCCTAGCCTGGGAACTTCCATGTGCCACAGGTGTGGCCCTAAAAAGCAAAAACGAAACACCCCACCCTCCTGCCAGAGGACTGGATAAAGAAGATGTGGTACATATACACAATGGAATATTACTCAGCCATAAGAAAGAATGAAATAATGCCATTTGCAGCAACGGGGATGGACCTCGAGGTTGTCATTTTAAGTAAAATAAGTCAGAGAAAGACATCTTATGGTATCACTTATAAGTGGAATCTAAAAAAAAATACAAAATGAATTTTTTTGGAGAACAGAAACAGACTTACAGACTTTTAAAACAAAAACTTACGGTTACCAAAGGGGACAGATGTACGGGAGGATAGACCGAGGGTTGGGGATGGGCATGTGCACACTCTGGTCCATGGAATGACTGGCCAGTGGGGACCTGCTCTATAGCACAGGGAACTCTACCCAATATCCTGTGGCAGTCTATATGGGGAAAGAATGCATGTGTCTATATGTATAACTGAGTCACTTTGTTGTACAGCAGAAATTATCGCAACATTGTAAATCAACTATAATTCAATAAACTTTTTTTTTTAAAGGATTCTTTAAGGGGTACCAAGTACAATCTTGGTATACTTTGAACAAAGTAATTCTTTTTGTGAGCCTAGACACTTAGCATCCACGCCCCCACCCACCCCCAGTGCAAATAGTCCCTTGTGATTGTGACAACCAAATTATCAGGATTCTCTATTTGAGAACTGCTATTTAGAACTGCATTTCTAGTTCCTTCCCAGGGATTCTGTATTGCCTCTCGTTGAGAACCTCTAATGAAGGTTTCATCACAGTATAAACTAGAGAGCTGCGTGGACGTGTGTGTGTGTGTGTGTCTTCAAGATTGGTGTCTGGGACCCAGATGGTGAGATGGTATGACTGGGTCACTCTGCTGAACCGTAGAAATAAAAAAAAAAAAGAGAAAGGAAGGAAGTTTGACTAAAATAAGCAAATGTTGAGATGGCTGGCATGGATCTTCTGTAGACTACACATAAGGGGTAACCTTATATGTCTTCCAGTATCAGAATATTTAAACCAAAGTGCTTTATTTTGGTTTAACTGTAATGCTTCTGACTAACACACCATAATATTTATACCCATATGAGCTTTATTCTTGAAACAATACATATTTTGATGGTGCCATAATGACAACAGCTAATATATATGGAGCATTACCATGTGTTAGGTGCTGTGCTTTAGGCACATTCTCTCACTTAATCCTCACAACTCTATAAGCAGGTAATTATCTCCATTCTACCTATTGTGACAACTACCCTTTAGAGTAGGCAGACTTCCCAGGTAGTGGAGTTGGGATTGAACAGAAAGGCCCATCTGCCCCCACAGTCTGTGCTAGCAACAGAGCTGCAATGACTGGAGTAAATGCCTAGGAATTTACAAGTCCCAAACAGGAAGCACCCCCCGAATCTGGAAATAAGGCAAGGATTCAGCTTCAAATGGAAATAAGTTAGCATCAACATAAAAAAATGCAATGGCCAACTCTCCAAGTGATCATGCCAAGAAGCGACTTGCCTGTTGCTGTGAGTCCGGACGCTCCCTAAATCTCTTCCAGGAGGTCCGCATCCTGCAGGAGCAAAGGCCGGGAGGTAGCTGATGAGAAGAGGCGGTGCTGTGCTGTAGGGCTTCTGAAGCTCTGTCTTCAGAACGGGACCATCTAGGTTAGAAAGAGTCAATCAGATGTGGAGCCAGTTTTTTCTGATGTGAAGCTTGTCCACCTCCTGTAAATGGCTGTCCCCCTGCCTCAGGGCTGTGTGCACCTCAGGTCCAGCTGGTGCTCCCGCTGCCCTGCAGGCTAAGATCGTCCACCCTCCTGCTCCAGCTCTTGGTTTCCACATCAGCCTCTGCTGGGAAAACCTCTACAGGGATTTTTCAACACCATCTGACAATAAAAACATTCTAGTTTATCCGACAGTCATTGATTCCTTCTTTATTTACCCCCTACCCCGTTACTTCTCTCCATTCCTTCCCTCTGGCCCTCCAATTCTTCTGACTTTGAATGGCCTCAGTCTGTTCATTTAGATAAAAAGCCCATTTTCAGCCGTGTCTTTATATACGAAAACCCCCAACACATACCATCCTCCCGGCGGGGCATAAATGTCGTGGAGGGCTGACAATTCAGAGCATGTCGCCTTTCACATTCACAGTGGAGTTTTATGTTATTTAAGGCCCAGTAGCTTTATATCCGGACGAAGAAAAAAGGTGTCTTACTGTCTTTCACAGTCTCTGCCTTTTGTTGGTTTCACGGCAATGACGTAGCGGTCAGGCCCCAGCAGTGTCCATCTCTAATTACTTTGGCTCTTCTCCCCACCTTTTAACATTTGATGACTGTTGGGTTTTTTTTTTCATCTTTCAGATGAAAGACTTTCGAAGTAAAATGCAATCAATATTTCCAGCAATTCCCAAGAACTCTGAATCGGCTGCTGAGTGGGAAGAAGCATTGAAATCCAAGTGAGATGAGCATGATGGATGAAGTCCAGAATAACTGTTACAGAAAAGGCTGGCTTCGGAGATGCCACAATAGCAAAGGGACTCGATTGATTTCTCCTCAGGAACACATGCAGATTGGTGACTGAACTTATGGGACGGATGACATTCAGTGTCCTCTTAGGAGGCCAACAGTCATTTCTGTTGTGTTGTACTTTACAGTTGATTTGGTTATGTTCGTGTGTGTGTGTGTTGGAGGGAAGGTAAAGTTTTTGCAAAGTTAGACTATTTAAAAATAATTACATGTAGGAATTCCCACTGTGGTACAACAGAATTGGCAGCGTCTTGAGTGCTGGGATGCAGGTTCAATTCCTGGCCGGGCACAATGGGTTAAGGATCCAGTGTTAACTGCAGCTTCAGCTTAGGTCGCACCTGCAGCCTGAATCTGATCCCTGGCCCAGGAATTCCATGTGCAGGGGGTGGCCAAAAAAGAAAAAAATAAAAATAATTATATGTTTAACTTCTCTATGTGGAGGAAGTCCCAAGGGAAATACTTCTGTGGCTCTAACAGTTAAAACCAGGGTTTTTACCTGAAAAGAACATTTAGAATAAGATATGATGGAAAATCTTTATAAACATAGCCCTCACAGCAGTAGTACCTCAGTGTGTCTGGTAAGAGACATTTCAATAGCCTTTCCTGTCAGTAGGTGGCTGTAGGCTGACTCCAGGGTGACGGGTGAACAGGTGACTCCTGTACACCAGACAGTGCTTGTGGTGGCTCTGTTGTCCTGGACGCAGTCTTTTACTTGTAAGTGCTAGGTATTTACCCGATGACCTCCCTTTAAGGCCCTGTAAATTCTTCGACAGGAAGCCAGTAACAGATTATGATAACTTGAAAGGATAATCATGTTAAAATAAGTGACATCCTGGGTATAAAATGTACTTTTTTGAGAAGCTGGTTCTGGGCCCTTAAACATTGACTGACAGTTTATAGATTTGTATTAGTTGTCAATATAAAAATAGCCCAAATATCACCTCTCTTAACAAATATTTTTAATGAGAAAAGTTACCTGAGTTTTGAGTCTCGATATTAATTAGTTCCACCTCCCTGACAGAAACAGCTACTGGTCTAATAAACACAGCCAGCCCTTTTCTGTCCTACAACATCTCTCTCAGAGAACATAGAATAATGCCTACATGCAGTGGGGTTGTTTTTGTTATTTTTGTTTTTGCTGGAGATTAGATGTTTTTAAGAAAAGTACTTTAATATATCAGTATGTCCAGAAAAATAACCCTTGGTTGAATATCATTGTGTAAATTCTTCATAATTGCATAGGCTCTAATTAGCAATCAGGTTTATTAATAAATTAATTTGAAATGCGTCTGTTATAAGGAAACCTTTAAAACCTTCTTTTTAAGGAAGAATTTTAAATGAAATGTCAAGTGCATAATGTAACATTTTTCTCTGGACCATGTTACCCTGTTAAAATTGCTGTATTGTTAATTAATTAAACAGGTGCAATCAGCGTCTGGGATTCCTATTTAAACCTGTTTAAAATCCAAGACTTGAAAGGATCATGAAAACATCAGGGGATGCAAGTAGCAAAAACAGCTCACCCATCTTTCATTTTTAACTAAACCTCTGCTAACAAAATCTCTCTAGCCTTGGAATGAAATGAAAGAAGGAAAGCGGGAGAAAACGGAACAGGTTTTTGTCCCTATTATGAGCCTGAGTCTGGGGCACGGTGGGTGCACTCTGGTCCCGCGGGGCCTGGCACATGGGAGGCCTGAAGGAATGAAGTTTGAATGCATGTTTGTGTGACAGGCTTCATGTTTACCAAACCCTTGAGGGATGGCAGGAAACTGCCGTAAGAATGGGCTGAATCTGCTGCTGAGGAAACTGATGAGGGCAGATTCCCTAGAATAGGTACCAAGCACAGGCTCTAGTCGCATTTTAAAAGCAAAAGTGAAGTAATAAAGATGAAAGTTAAAAGAAAAACAAGAAATAGGACTAAAGTGGTTTTTTCCTACAGCCAGAACTCAGATATCAGAAGATGGAGTCATTTGTCTATTCTTTCCATCCTAGAGGCATATTGTTAAATTGGTTAATGGAAAGGAAAAATGTTTAACAGATAATGTTATTCTTTATGTGAAGTACCATCTGTGTACTGAGTTCCGAGTGTTCCTGGATATGGAAGAGAGGACGTGTTACGGAATTTCAAGTTTGCCTTCTTTGCTGTCTTTATCTTGGGTAGAGTATGACAAACATAATCACATTTATCTCCTGGAGCATAAAGAGTTTTAATCACCCTATTAACCAGGATGACATTTTTCACAGACTTAAAAAGGAATAGAACAGACATTATCGCCCCATAAGCAATCCATTTCATGGAGCCTGAGCACTAGAAATTTTTTAAAGGATGGATAACACAAGCCATTTCCATTTCATGTATAAGCCAACATTAAGGCGGCTCCCACAAGAATGCCACTTACACCAGTCGAGCGTTAAGCTGTACGTTTAGAATCTCGGCGCCGAAAGGGCCATTAGAGGAAGCCGTGTAGAGAAGGTGGTGGGCAGGGAGGGGCGACCTCTGAGGCCTCAGGACTCCTTCATCTGGTAACTTACTGCTGCCCTGTAGAAATGTGTCCGTGGGCTGCTGTTCTTTTCAGAGTCAAGGAGATAGGGTTTCTGAGCAAACTGGGAGTGAAAAATAGGGCATGGGTCCTGCCTTACAAGATGCCTAGCAGCCTGTCACACGGATTCTTTTTTTTTTTTTTTTTTTTGTCTTTTGTCTTTTGTCTTTTTTGTTGTTGTTGTTGTTGTTGCTATTTCTTGGGCCGCTCCCGCGGCATATGGAGATTCCCAGGCTAGGGGTTGAATCGGAGCTGTAGCCACCGGCCTACGCCAGAGCCACAGCAAAGCGGGTTCCAAGCCGCGTCTGCAACCTACACCACAGCTCACGGCAACGCCGGATCGTTAACCCACTGAGCAAGGGCAGGGACTGAACCCGCAACCTCATGGTTCCTAGTCGGATTCGTTAACCACTGCGCCACGACGGGAACTCCTTCTTTTTTTTTTTTTTTTTTTTTTTGTCTTTTGTCTTTTTTGTTGTTGGAAACACGGATTCTGATGATAGCAGAGGGAGCGAGCCAGCACCCAGGCCCTGCAGAGCTGAGGCGCGACCACAGATGACCCCCATTCCATGGCACTGACACAGGCGGACACTGGGAAAAAACCTGCCTTAGCTGCTCGGTCAAAACGTGGCTCCTGACTGCCTCGCCTGTCATACATTCTTCTTAGTCTCATGGCTAGTGTGGGACCCAGCTTGCAAATTAATCATTGCAACCTAGGGGGAAATTAAGGGGGGGTGGAAGAAGCCCATGGGGACAAAAGTAATTAAAATCCACTGAATTTAGCAATTTCACTTGGGGCAACTTTTAGCAAATTTTAATCTCTCCTAGGTTTGGTTCATGGAGAATGTTGTATGTTTTCACCTCATTTTCTTGTATCTTTTTTTTTAAGGGCTGCACCCTCGGCATATAGAGGTTCCCAGGCTAGGCATCCAATTGGAGCTGTAGCCGCTGGCCTACACCAGTCACAGCAATGCCAGATCCTTAACCCACCGAGCGCAGGATCTGAGCCGTGTCTTCGAACTACACCACAGCTCACAGCAATGCCAGATCCTTAACCCACTGAGCGGGGCCAGGGATCCAACCTGCGTCCTCATGGTTACTGGTCAGATGCATTTCTACTGCGCCACAGTGGGAACACCTTGTATCTTCTTTAAAACAAGTACAAATGAAAGTCAGGTAAAATATAAAATTTCTCCAAATAGTTACATTTCTCATGAAAGTTTGTAAAATACACATTTTTACAGTATTTAAGCTCGAGTGAGATGTTTTCCCTTCCTGCTGAGTCACTGAGTATTATGTCAGGTATCTGGGTCTCTGCATTGGTGTTATCGGGATTAATTATCAAAGGCTGTGCTTTTGTGAGTAGAGAAGAGGGAAGGAAGCATCTCTTGCAAGCAGCGACATTAATCTGTAACAGTCAGTGAGGCTGTTAGCAGATTTTGTCTGATGGCAGATAACTCAGTTTTGGAGAAAATTATAATAGCAGTTACCAAGAAGCAAAAAAGAGTTCAACTCTTCTGCCCAAGTATTAGGGGAGTGATTCTGGACCTTAATTTATATTTTTTGCATAAACTAGGTGAGGCCTTCTGCCTTTGGTGAGGGAAGATCACCTACTGAAAAAGAAAACAGTTGAAAAAAAAGTTGCATATACATGTCCTTAACAGTTACTGAAGGGTAAAAGCCATTCTTAATGGACTCCCGTAATCTAAATAAGGGCAGACAGGAAGCTTGGCACATTTATAGAACAGCTTCTACCTGCTTACCTGAAAACAAGCCCAAAATTCATCTTCACGCTCTTCCAATGCCCGGAGCTAAGAGCAGGAGTCCAGGTCTGTGGCCCCACAGGAAACACCTGAGCACATACCAAGGGCTGCTTGGAACACCAGTGCGGGGGCTGCTGTCTGAAAAGAACAAGTTGACAGAGCTGAGTCAAAAAGAAAGCTTGGTTTTGACATTCTCTGCAGAGGTGTGCCAAACTCTGCAGAGCCCCTTTGGTTTGCCAACCTGGGTGATGGGAGTGCATGTATTTTTATTTTCTTGCTACTGGTCATCTTCAACTTTTTTTTTGTAAGGGCCGATTCCCTCTGCTTCCTGCTCTGAGTGAAGCCCAAAGTGTAGACCCCACATCACTGGTGGTTGCCAGTGGCCAGCTGTCACCGTCACCACCTGTGCCCATATCCTTCTACTTCCCTTCGGTCTGCAGTGGCCACAGCTACTCAGAGATCCTTCAGTTGGGATAGAGGTTACAGGACTAAGAAATTCTAGTGGTAAAACTCATGCAAAGTTAAAACAAGACCTTGTCAAAAAAAAAAAAAAAATACAAATGAGGAAACCCTTTGCTCTGAACTTGCTCTTGGGTCAGCCAGGATTCTCTTCATAGATTTTTTTTTTTTTTTTTAATGACAAATGATGGTAGTAAAATGGCTGGGTAAACAGCACTTTATCCAGGCTTCCAACTCCCTGTTTAAAGGCAGAATTTCCTTCCACATGGTGAGTGATGAGGCTGCGCAATGGCAGCTGAGACTGCTTGGAGCTGGGATCCCTGGACCTTATCAGGCACATCCAGAGTTGGAGGTGGATGGCACTTCGGCCTGAAGATGCAGCCCTGACTCAAGTCGATTGGCATCCATCCCAGTTTGCCCCGTGCCTTTGCAGGCATCTCTCACTTTGTCATGTTCCCACGGGAGCTGTCCAAATTTCCTGCCTCCGGTATGTCTACTAATAGTGAGCGTGGGGTGGAATTCAAATTCTTCAGAGTACCTTTGCTTAAACTTCTCAATATTCCAAATACTACTGAAGGTGGAGTTCCCATTGTGGCACAGCAGAAATAAATCCGACTAGGAACCACGAGGTGGCAGGTTTGATCCCTGGCCCCGCTCAGTGGGTTAAGGATCTGGTGTTGCCGTGAGCTGCGGTGTAGGTCGCAGACGAGGCTTGGATCTGGCATTGCTGTGGCTGCGGTGTAGGCCGGCAGCTGTAGCTCTGACTGGACCGCTAGCCTGGAAACCTCCATATGTCACAGAGAGTGCAGCCCTTAAAAAAAAAAAAAAAAAAAAAAATTACTGAAGGAGCAGGGAGGGAAGGGCTGGATTAAAAACTCAGGGTCAGGTGGGTCCTTAGGGAAACACCTTACACCCCCTTACACCCCGACAGGGAAGCGGGCATTCATCCTCATGCAGTTTCCTCAGATTCAGGATTAATCCCTTAGTGAATACAGGGAGGGAGGGAGGAAAAGAGGGAGAAAGGAAAAGAAGAAAGGGGAAGCGATGGAGAGAAAGAAGGAAGCAAAGGGGAAGGAAGGGAGGAAAGGGAAGGAGAGGGAGGACAGGATGGAGGAAGAGGAGGAGGAAGGGACCATCCCTGGGAGAGGACTCTTACTGAAAACAAAAGATCTTAAAAAAAAAGCAGCCCTGCCACTTCTCACTTCTTTTTTTTTTTTTTTTTTTTTTTTCTTTCTCTTTTTTGCCCGCCCCTTGGTACACCAGGCCAGGGATCAGATCTGAACCACAGTTGAGACCTAAGCTGGATTCTTTAACCCACTGTGCCAGGCAGGGATCAAACCTGGATCCTGGCGCGGCTTCAGAGACACTGCTGATCTCACGCAAACCAGCAAGAACTCCCTCACTTCACTTTAGAAAGCTCGCTCTCCTCCCATGTGCTGTGCGGGTGATGCCATCTGGAAATAAGGCGCCCTCCTCTGTGGGATGGCGACTTTAGCCAGAGCCCCCAGGGTGAAGTTCTGTCTGGGGGTCCTGAGAGCACGAAGGGCACAGGAGCACCTTGGGCTCGGTCGCCAGACGCAGCGCTGTTCACTGAAGAAATCAGGCAGAAACCAACCCACCACCCCCTTCGCGTGAACCCGGTACGCCCTAGAAAGAAGTCCAATGATTCCACCTAATCGACCCAATTTGTGCCTTTGATGTAAGCGTCGGCAGCCCATCTCACTTTCTCCCCAGTCACTAAATCGCTTTGAGCCGAGTGCCATCACACATTAATTACCCAGCATGACAAACCCTCAGGTCAGCTGGTTTTTCTGGGCTGCGTGTGCCGGGAGGCGTGGGAGTTATTAGAAAAGTTCGGGCTGGCAGGTTAATATCATCCCTTCCGGTGTCAGTGTGCGAGGCCGACACTCCGTGCCTGGGCTTTAAGAACCGAAATTAAAACCAGCTCTCTCAAGGACGCGACAGGCTGACAGGCTGACGGGCCCTGAACTGTCCTGACCAGGTGCAGTGACTTGATTCTCTGTGGCTCCAAACATCGAAATCACCTGCTCAAAGCAGTTGCTGGGCCGCCCGCAAGCCACACCACCCATGCCGGTCAGGGGCCACACATGTCAGTGACAACGCAGGCCAGGAGGCAGCGCCTTCTCCAAGACCGCAGCATCCCTGAGCAGAGAGGTCCCAGGAGGCCAGGTGCTCCGAGGGCTCGCAGGTGTTTGACCCGCCCCAGAAAACTCCTAAAATCACCTGGTCGCTGCAGGAGAGGTACAGGCAAGTGCAGTTCAGCAGCAGCTGCTGGGGCAGGGACGCCCCCCCCCCCAAGCGCCCCCCTCCTCTCCACATCCCTCTTTGTTTGACTCTGTGGTTGCCACACCTCCCCCCTCTTGGCCTCTGTCTTCTGACTCACCTACACTTTCTCCAGATCCTTCCAGAGCATCCTCCACCAGTACCTGGAGAAGCAGGTGCCTGAGAAGCTGCTGACCTAAGCGGAGGACCATTTACTCCAACCTGGGGGAGGTCCCCTGGCCTCTAGGCTGGCAGAAGGTCTCCGAGGGGCGTTCCCAGCTCTCGGGTTTCCTCCTCGTGGTTGCTGGGTGCCCTGACATGGACGTGCCCTGGGGCAGGCCGAGCTCTCTGACGGGCCTCAGGAGCAGCTCAGCAGGCAAACCAGCCCTGGGCCTTTCCGTTTTCTCTCTCAGAACACGGACCTGTGCACAAGTGATTCTGTGACGCCTGTGTCCTGTTCAGTTCTGTCAGCTCCCTCTGCGTGGTGCCTCCTGTCTGCCAGCCGCATCTCTCTTCTCTCTGCAAATGATCTGATTTGTTCTCAAGGGGTGGTCTGCTTTTCGGAGCTGGTGTTCTGGGTCCCTGGCGTGGCGGGGAGCTCAGCCCAGCGCTGGGAGCGTCCTTCCTGGCTGGGTAGTTGGTTCCCAAATCTCGTCCTTGTTCTCAGTCAATTTCTGCAGCTGAAACTCCTTTATAAAGCTTTAAAAACTTCTTCACAATCACACAACACCCAGGTAACCAGGTCATCCTCCCAGAAGGGGCTTCCAGGGGCTGCCGTTGGGAGGAGGGGAGATCTGAGTCCCTTCATTTCCTGCTCCTCCCCCGCCTGGCCCAGGGCCCCTCCCCTGCCCGGCCCCAGCCTCCCCCAGACCAGACCCAGCCCCTCCACTTACAGCTGGGATGACTTTGGGCAAACAACCCACGCCAGCTGCTGTCTTCATCTCTTAAAGGGGGTACAAGAACTTCCACATCCAGCGTCAGGAGGGTTAAGTGAAACACTTAACCCGCAGCCAGCTCCTGGGCCCTCAGCCTGTGGGCCCTCTGACTGATGTCAGCGCTGGATGACACCCAGACGGCTCCCTCCTACTCACCGTCCTGCGGCTCCTCCTAACGCCTGGGCCTCCACGTCCTGCGCACCTTTCACCTGCCACCCAGCACGCGGGAGCCCCTAGGTCCTGGGCTTCAGAGGCCACACCTGCTGGCGAGCTAGACGCTGCGGGGGACGGTCCCCCCTCCACCCGAGCACCCCCTGAGTGCTCAGACCACTGGGCATCTACGGGGGGACAGAGGGAAGCCCAGACGCCCCAGGTTGGGAGGAATGAGGCTTGTGGGTTCACGCCAGCGGGAAAAGGAGGGCTTTACTCTGCCCAGACCGGGTTCTCAAACCTCAATGAGCCCAAATGAGAATCACTTGAAAAAGCACAGGTCCTGGCCTCGCCCATGGCTTCCAATTCAGAGGTCTCGGGTGGGGCCCAAGAATCTGCCTTTCTAACAAGTTCTCGCAGATGCTGATGGGGCTGGTTCTGGGACCAGACTCTGAGAACCACGGCCCTATTCGAGGTCCACCTCTGATGGCGGCATTCAGGACATATAAGGTGTCACAGAAAAGCATCTTTGTCAAACCACCTTCTCAGGCTCCTGTGAAAGCTCAGTATCTCACGTCTTGATTCTGCTTGTACCTGACTGAGAAAAACACCTGTTACCTGGGCGATCACCCTCCAAGGCCCTAGTCTGTGTCCCCCCATCACTTCCAGTTCACCCCCTCAGGCAGCATCCTTATTCTGCCCAGGAAGCTGGTGAGGAATGAGCAGCTCCACTCCCGCCCCCTCCCTCCCACAAGGGGGTCAGCACACCGACACCAGGAGCGCCAGGGACCCCCATCCAGGGAGTCACTAGGAAACGAGTGGTGGCCCATCTCAGTCCCTGAGCTGCTTCCCAGGAGGGAGACAAGGTCCTCAGTAAATGTCTGCTTGACCTGGAAAGGCAGAGGGAGGGCGGGTGCAGAGGACAGGGAAGGCCGCTAGGAGGCGGTGTGGCGAGGCCGAGAGGGACGTGAGTCTGTTTATAAAAGGCCTTGGCTGACAGGCGAGAAGTGGGATTTTACCTCTAAGCAATGGGAGGTCCAGGGAGTCCTGGAAGCCCAGGTGACAGGTGTTTTTCTCAGTCAGGTACAAGCAGAATCAAGACGTGAGATACTGAGCTTGCTAGTTGGATTCGTCTCCGCTGAGCCTCGAAGGCAACTCCCTGAGCTTGTGGCATAAAACCGGCGTTTCCTGTCATTCACTCATTCATCTGAAGCACAACCATTAAGTGCCTGGTGGGTGTGGGGGACATGATGGTGGCTAGAGAGCCCCTCCTTGAAGCACTGCCAGTTGACTGGGGGTGCAGGGGTGGGGGACAGAGGCTCTTTTGACTGTGGAGGATGGACTGCAGGGCGATTGTGGCCTGACCAGGTCTGGCCTTTGCTCTTCCCTCAGCCCAGGCCCCAGCTTGCCCTGCCAGGGCCTTGCTTGTCCTGGCATGTGTGGACAACCACAGAGCACACTCGGGGCCTCTCCAGCTGTCTTTGCTGCTCCTCTATCCTAAGAGTCTGAAACCTGGGGGGCAGGCCTGTCTCAAGAGGACGGATCTGGGGAGGAGGCCAACGCCAGGTGGGTGCCATCTTACACACCAGGTCCCCCCACCAAGCCAGGCCCCCATGCAGCCATGCACCGTATCTGGCCCTCTATCCTCAGCAGCAAAGTTGGACCCGCTCGCCACCTTTCCTCAGAGACCCTTGTCATGGTCACCAAATGAACACAGTACAGGAGATATTTTGATGTCCCTTGGAGAGCTAACACACGGACTACAACTTTATCTTCTCTACTCGGATAAAGAAACTTCTGTAAGGCTTCATGTTTCCATCTTTGCTTTAGTTACCAGGATGCTCAGCACTAAGTTTAACCTTGAGTCATAATTTTATCATCTTCTTCCCTTCCTTCTCCTTCTGCATGACTCTCCAACTTTCCCATTTTAGCAAACTTGTACACGTGGTGGAAGCAGCCTCAAGTCTTTTTCAGAGGCTGACTGGGTGTAAAGTTGTAAATAAAATAAATAACCCTGAAATCTTCTCATTGTCCCTTTCTTATTTCTGGAGTCATCTGAAGTCCTGACCTGGAGTTCTGTGATAAATTCAACACAAAAGATTTCATGCACTGACACGTTTTAAAATTTCTGTTTCTGTGAAAGACCCTGGGCTGCTGTAATCCTGGCTTCTCACAACTGAGAACTTTTCAAGGGAAAGCAGTTTGTAAACATTGTAAATTTGAGTAGTGACTGCCAGAAATACCTTGCCTAAATCTTTTTTTTTTTTTTTTTTTTTTTTGCTTTTTGCTTTAAAAAAAATTTTTTTTTTCCAGGGCTGCACCCATGGCACATGGAGGTTCCCAGGCTTGGGGTCAAATCAGAGCTGCAGCCATTGGCCTACGCCACAGCCACAGCAATGAAGGATCCGAGCCATGTCTGCAACCTACACCACAGCTCATGGCAATGCCAGATCCTTAACCCACTGACTGGGCCAGGGATCGAACCCGCATCCTCATGGATGTTATTGGGTTTGTTACTGTGTACCACAACAGGAACTTCCCTTCACCTAAATCTTAACAGATATTTTTTTAAACTTGGGGAATATTCTTAGCTAGCAGGGAATATTCCTTCTCCTCTGGGCCTTTGCACTCCAAGTGTGACTCCCATCCTTCCCACAGGCTGGTTCTTCTGGGGGTGACCGTTATTGACCTTGGTTGGGTCTCCTGCTTCTCCCCAAGCCCCCCTGGGCTGACCTCGGGAACTTTCCTCATCCTCCTGGCCACACGAGCAAAGCACCTGCCACTTGCAGAGGCAGCATGGATTCTAATCGATCCTAATTGTGGGTCAAATTTTGAAGGAAGAATAGCCTTCCTAAAAAGAATCTACAAAACTAGGAGTTCCCATCGTGGCGCAGTGGTTAATGAATCTGACTAGGAACAATGAGGTTGCGGGTTTGATCCCTGGCCTTGCTCAGTGGGTTAAGGATCCAGCGTTGCTGTGAGCTGTGGTGTAGGTCACAGACACAGCTCAGATCCTGCGTTGCTGTGGCTCTGGCGTAGGTCAGCAGCTACAGCTCTAATTTGACCCCGAGCCTGGGAATCTCCATATGCTGCAAGAGCGGCCCTAGAAAAGGCAAAGAGACAAAAAAAAAAAAAAAAAAAAAAAAGAATCAACAAAACTAAATTTATAAAGTGCTGGCAAAAAGTCACAGCAGAAAGGTTGGCTCTGTGGCATTATTCTCACCGTGAACAGCGTCACCACGGCTGTTAGATATATACATCTATATACAGGCTGGGTGCTGAGGTTCCAGTGATTTTTAAAATCTTTATACTCTTCCGGACTGATTTTCTTTTTTTTTCTTCAGGGACCATGACTTACTCTCTAACTAGAAAAAAATGGAGCTTTTTCTAAAATGTTGAGACTAAAAAACCACTGCCTACTGTGCACTGGCTGATCTAAACACGCAAGCAGCCCTCAAGTCCAGTCTCCAGGCGGGAAAGTAGAAGCGCCCTGACTTCCTCCCCAGAATCCCAGCCCCACCTCCTGAAGCCTGTCTCCAGCCAGGCTCCTGCCTGCCAGGAACCACTCAGATTAGATTAGAGCATCAGGAGCTCGCCACTTGTCTCTGCCTCTGAAGCCCAAGCTCCCCTCTGGCCCTTCCTGCTCACCCCACAGGCGTGACAGGGGTTGAATCGTGTACACTCTAAAAGATACGTCCCACCCCTAACCCCAGTACCTGGGAAGGTGACTTTATTTGGAAATAGGGACTTTGTAGATATAATCAAATAGGACCGGTGTCCTTTTACGAAGAGAAGAGACACCGACATATGAGAAGAGATGGCCGTGTGGCCTCACAGGGCTGCAGAGATTAAAAGTGACTTGTGTACAAGTCCAGGGTTGGCAAGGACTTCAGGGAGCCCCAGAGCCCAAGAGAAAGGACACTAGAGCCTAAGAAAAAAGCTCAGGACAGATTCCGCGCCCCCCCCCCCCCCGCCGCGCGCCCAGCCTTCAGGGGGAGCACGACCCTCCTGACACCTGGATTCTGGACTGCCAGCCGCCAGAGTAAATCTCTGGGAGAATAATTCCTTTGTTCCCAGCCGCCGCCGCAGGAAATGGATACGACTCTCTCGTTTGCACCACATCTCCGAGCCGACGCAAAGCCCGCTCTTTAATTGTCCTTTCTCCCGAAGCCACGTGCAACCGGTCCCCATCCCACTGTTTGCCTGGCTGTCCCTCTCCACGTGCCGACCCCCGGCAACCTGCACGCAGCAGATGCTGGGCAAATGTGCCCACCTCGGGGACCCTGTAGGACGCAGAAGTCAGCCTCTCCCGCTCTCCCCTGATGCTCCCCGAAGGCCCCCTCCCTCTACGATCAGTCTCCACTCCCACCAGGCGCCCCTTTCCAGTCTTCCCACATTTGTGTCCTCAATCCCTCGGCGTTATTTCCGGCTGGATGGGACGGCGGGGCCGCCCTGAGGCTGCACTTCACGCTTCTTCCAGCAGAGGGCGACGGAGCTCGGTGACCACGGCGCATCGCGGTCTGTGCCGGGCCGGTCTCCGGGACAAGCTGCAGGGGCAGCCCGGCGCCGTCGAGAGGCCAGGGTGCGGGGCTCGGCCCTCCCGGTGGCCAGGTCTGGCCTACTCAGGGTGGGGCGGCAGAGCCGCGACCGTCATCTAGGGACACGGTGACTGAGGCGCAGGTTCGTTTTAGCCTCAGGCGGGCGCCCAGCCCGGTCCCCGAGCCTCGCTTGCTCGATCCCCGAGCGCCGCTCTCTTTCTTCCTGCCGCCTCCACTCCCTAGACCCCGAGCCACCGGGGCTCGCGCCCACGCGGCACATCTCTGAGCCCCGCATCCTAGAGCCGTGGCCGTGGCCACGTGGTCCCGCGCGCTCCCCAACCCCTGCCCCAGGCCCGGACTGCTGGGCTGGACGCGGTCATCAACGACCTGCACTGTCTGCGTCTTCAGGACCAGACTCCCAGCCGCACCCGGACCCGGTCCAACCCCGCGCGCCCCGGTCCCTTATTTGCAGGCTCCCTCTCCAGCCCCCTCCCGGGACAGCCCTGGGGGCGCCCTCACCCCATCGCGAGCAGGGCCCTCTCTCACTGCCGCTGTGACCCTGGCGGTGTTTCTTGCGATTTGGTTTTACGAGCCCCTTCCCAAGTCTTTGCCTTGTCTCCACTTTTTCGAGTGGCTTTTCCCCCACCCTGGCCAGTAACTACAGTGCTCAAGGTACAAAACTGAGAAAACTGATAAGTGAAAGAAAACCTGAAGTCCCAGCTGCTGTCAGTAGCCGTGTTAACCCAGCGTGCCCTGCGTGTGTGCACATGGATGTATCATCTTTCTCCAAATAGGAACCGTGCCCTCCCAGGACCTCTGTGACCTGCTGTCCCGCTCAACGACCCGCAGAGCAGCTCACCACGAAGGTGGCAGCTGCACACGCATCTGGGAGGCCCGGGGCCAGCCAGGGCTCTTTCTGGGGACCTCTGAGGAGCAGTCACGTCATGGACACCTGTCCCCAAGGCTGGCACTGCCCTCGCCCTCTGTCAGCTGGGCAGGTAAGGTCTTGCCTGGCTGCCGGGCCAGGGGCTTCAGGGCTTGGGTTTCTCTTTTTGAGGAGCCTCCCACGCCCGCCCCCTTTCTCCCGAAACACTTCTGCCCTTTTAGAGCAGCTCTCCTCTCGCCTGTGACTAAATTCCAGAAACAAAAAACAAAAGCACGTGGACACACAAAGGAACATTCTTCCTTTCTGCATCTGGGCTGGGAAGGATGGGCCTCCAGCTCGGTGGTTCTCTGGGAGCGGTGTGGGTGTGGGGGACATTTGGCAACGTCTGATTGTGGTGACTTGGGGGTTTGCTGCTGGCACCTAGTGGATGGAGGCCAGAGCTACTGCTGAGCAGCCCAGGAAGCACAGGACAGCCCCCGGAAGTAAACTAGGCACCTCAAAGGTCAACAGGGCCAAGCTCCGGACCCCAGTTCCAGATGGTCCTCAAATCTTCCTTGGGGCCCAAGAGCCTCACAGCCAGGAGACATGACCTCGACTGGTCACTGCCAGGCCCTGCCCGTTCAGCTGGGACATGGCGACATGAAAGAGCTGGTGACAAAGAAGGCAAGAGGTTGAAAGGCAAGCCTGCAGAATGAGGATGGTGCCGTGAGGCAGGGCAGGGCTGGGGGGAGGGGAGTCTGGTAGCTGGCAGGCTCTGATTTTATTACTCAGATGTTTCTGGAATTACTGGGGCAAAGACAAAACTCATTTAGGAGTCTCCTTTTGCGGTGATTGGGGACCACCTGACACAGCCCTTCTGACTGCAGGCGCCACTGTTAGAGCTCAGGGGAACCTGCGACATTCGTCAGTTTCCAGGTGGACACAGGTGCACCCCAGGCTCCCGCCTCAGTCTCCGAAATTGCAGATCAGAGCATCTCCCTTTGTCAGGCACCACCTGCACCTCGGCTCTTTCGCACGCACACTCCCGGCATCGCTCGTGCGCCTGTGGAGGCAGAGTGACCCCACCTCACAGGTGGGGACACTGAGGCTCTCAGACTCCAGGTGACGTATCCGAAGCCACGAGGCCAGCAGGGGGCGGAGGATGTCAACCCAGGCTTTTCTCGCCTTAAATCAGACCAGGCCGCTGGCTCTCAAATGTGGCTGCTGGGTGGAATTCTTGGGTAGAATCACTGGGACGTTTGGAAAATGCTGATGCCCGGGCCTTGGCCCAGATATCCTGATTTAATTAGTCTGGGCCGCACCTGGGCACTGAGGTTTTCAAACGCTCCCCAGGAGCCCCCACCTCGCCACCTCAGCTAACGTCTGGGGTGTGACGTGGGGCAGGGAAGGGTCTGTTTTAAAAATTTTTGAGATCTTCGACTCTCTTCCCAGGAACAAGCCCATGTTTTGTGTCTAGAATCCTTAGGATTGGCTTCCGATGGCTGCTTTTCCACCTGAATGTGCAGGTTTCCACGCCTGGTCAATCTGACACCGGTATCTTCCGGCTTCTTGTTCGTCCCTGGATGTCTGGAGACTTGAAATAACAGTTTAAAGCACACTTGTGGTCCACGGGCGACGCTTGCCCAGACATCCCAGAGCTTCATGGGCGCCAGAAGGGAGCAGGCCCGGGGGCTGCCTCACAGGGTTTAAGGGCATGAAGACAGCCGCTCCCAGGGGTCTTTGCATTTTTGGCAGAGACCCTGGAAAATGGAAAGTCCTTCAGACTAATGACATGCCCGAAAGGCGACATTCCAGACACCGCGAGGCAGGAGGCGGATGACAAGGCCTGGGGTGGCGGCTGGTGCCTCACTCGACCTCGGGCTCCCTTACAGTCCTCCCAACACCTCTTCCCAAACTTATATCTTCATTCCTTTTTCTTTTTTAGGGCCGCACCCACGGCGTATGGAGGTTCCCAGGCTAGGGGCCGAATGGGAGCTACAGCTGCCAGCCTACACCACAGCCCCAGCAATGCAGGATCCAAGCCACCTCTGTGACCTGCACCTCAGATTGTGGAACGCCGGATCCTTAACCCACTGAGCGAGGCCAGGGATCGAACCCACATCCTCACGGACACTACGTTGGGTTCTTAACCTGCTGAGCTACAATGGGAACTCCTCATTCCTTTTTTGAAAATGAATCTCAGTTCTGAGACAGAAGAACACGTTAGATAACCCTCACTTCGAGCAGCCTGCTCTTCCATGGAGTTGCACACATCATCTGTGTGGCTGTCTTTTGGTGGTAACAGCATTTTAACCAGACAGAGCACCCGGGCGCACAGACTCATTTCATCCACACAACAGTCCCGCCAAGCGCATATGATTATCAGCATTCCAAGGGCGAGGCTATTGGACTCTCAGGAGGCTTGACAGGTGCTGGTGGGCAGCGGGCTTCTGACTCAGGTCCTTGCCGGCCTCCTTCCTGGGGGCAGTCGTTGCACATGGAGGCAGGTGCTGGCTCCATAACTACTGTAACGCTGCTGCCACTGGAGCTCCTTGTCCTTCCCGCCCCCCTTTCCTGGAGCCAGAATTCCTCTGTCCCTGGGTCTCTCCGTGCGGCTCTGGGGTCAGCTCAGCCGCCTTTGGCCACCTTATTCCAGCTGTTGTTGAACTGCTGGGCCCGCCCTCCACCCACGGTAGTTATGTGTCTTTGGTCACAAACCCTCACGTTTTCTCTGTACGTCCCCCTAAACCCACAACTCTGGGCCAGTCGTACTGTAAAACCGCTTTCCTCAGGTGCTTGAAGGATCCTAATATGCCTTTAGCTCGCCATTGTATTTTACTTTTATTCACATCCTTCAAGCTCTACATAGGACAGGAATTTCTAAATAGAAAAGACGGATGCATTCTGCAGGTGTTTTTGTGTGTGTGTTTGTGGT
The DNA here is from genome assembly GCF_054392235.1 of Sus scrofa. NCBI lineage: Eukaryota > Metazoa > Chordata > Mammalia > Artiodactyla > Suidae > Sus > Sus scrofa. The sequence continues at coordinate 9,768,441 of NC_139383.1, forward strand.
GTGTGTGTGCATGCCATCTGAGTGTGGGAGCGTTTTAACCTACTAGACTCACTCTCAAGTGTGGCTCCAGAACCACAGCAGCTGTGGCATCTCTGGGAACCTGTGAGACTCACTCTCAAGTGTGGCTCCAGAACCACAGCAGCTGTGGCATCTCTGGGAACCTACTGACTCGGAGACCCAACAGTCTCTGGGTGATTCTCTTGCTTGATCAAGTTTGAGACCACTTATCATCAGGATCAATCAGTCTCTTATGACTTGCTCTGCTAAGATCAAAATGTAAACAGTAGGAGCTCTGACTTTTTTCAAACTTATTTAACTGATAAGACATGCTGTGTGCATACACACACACACACACACACACACACACACACACACACACATACTCACTCACCTTCCAACCCTCCTCCTATTTTGAGAAGCCTCCCTCCCCATCTGGCTCTTCCTCCTGGAGACATTCAGTTATTGAGAAGAGTGTGTCTGAGCCTATTTCATGCTAAGGTAATTCAAAGAGAATGGATAAAGAGAGTAAATTAGGCCAAAAGAATGAAGCTGTAACAGTGGGATTTTAGGCACCTGGATGAGGGGTGGTGGTGGTGATATTAGCAGCAATGGAGGTAAAGTTGGTGGCAGTGCAGGTAATATTAGTTTTGATGCTGGGGGTGAAGGAGGCAGAGGTGGTGGCGATGTTGGTGGCGACGGCGTTGGAGCTACGGGCGGTAAAGGCAGCAGTGCTGCTTCCATGCCAGTCCCTCCCTCAGATCACATGACCTGCCTCCCCCACTCCTGGTCCAAAAAGTCTGCCCTGCGTGTGCCATGCTGTGCGCCACGGTGTGTCCGCTTGGACTTGAGTGAGCATGTGTCTGGCCACTTTGACTTTAGTGCCTCTAAAGTTTACAAAATCCCTAAAGCTTTTAAAATAAAAATAGGGGTTAAACCATTTGGATCCCCCAAATTAGAAAGAATAAATGAACCACCCAGCTGTACTTATAGGCAATTAATGTGATTCTGAGAGGGCTTCGCTGCAAGATAATGGAAAAGCTGATTATAAATGAGCCAGGAGTAACGAGGGAGGCCAGAGCAGTCCCTTGGCACTGGAGGAGCAGCCAGTGCTTGGCTCCGTCCCACGCAGGCTGCCTCCACACTGCCCTCCAAACCCGGCTGCCCACCCAGGGGCAGGACGGCAGGATGGCAGCGCAGGGCGGGCTGGGATCAGGTGGGGAGGAGTGGACAGGGCTGAAGCCTGGCCTGTTTGTGCAGCCCAGCAGCTTCAGAAAGAGAAGGCGGATGCAAAAAACCCAGAGAAGGACAAGGAATTGAGGGCAGGAAGGGAGGCTCCTAGAGAGCAGACTGGAAGCAGGACCTCTGAACTGGAAAGACAGCGGCAGAAGCAGGGAGCCTGCGAAGTGGGTGCAGCCAGGCAGCTGGCTGGGGCCTCTTTCCCCTGCGACACTGAGGACTCTCAAACCCCACTGGCAGATCAACTACTGTCCTTAAGTGGGCCCCACAGCTTGCATATTCCATTCTAATTTTATCCTCGTCTTTTTTTAAACTATTCCTCTGGGTCTTTTAAATATATGTATATAATTGGGGTTTGCTTTCTTACATCCTACTGCAATTCTTTCCTGTAAACAAGTCCGAGTGTGAATGAGCAGATGAACGCACAAGCCTGAAGCACTTTTCATTCTGTGGTGAGCGGGCCAAGTGCACCAGGCAGGCTGGGCTGTGGGTTGAGCTAGAACAAGTCTTCAACTGGCTTTTTCGCTTTTTTTTTTCTTTTTAGGGCCGCACCTGGGGCATATGGAAGTTCCCAGGCTAAGGGTCGAACTGGAGCGGCAGCTGCTGACCTGCGCCACAGCCACAGCAACTCGGGATCTGAGCCACATCCGTGACCTGTGCCACAGCTCACAGCAATGCCGGATCCTTCACCCAGTGTGCAAGGCCAGGCATCGAACCCTCATCCTCGTGGATACTAGTCGGTTCCTTACCGCTGAGCCATGACAGGAACTCCCACCCCCTCATCTTCTGAATAACTTCCTGTCCACGCTGTGAGCCTGGACTTCCCCCCGAGGCCGTCTCCTTGCGGCTGGGATGCAGGCTCCATCGAGGGGACTGCGCAGCGCCTCGGTGCAGAGGGAAGCGTGTGAAGGAGCAGGCTCAGCGAGGGTGTGGCGACACGGCGGGGCGGCCAGATCTAGTTCCCCGGCCCGAGGGCCGTCAGTGCCGGGGCGGCTGGGCTGCGGTGGACCCGAGCTGCCCACATCAGGGCGTGGTGTGATGTGAAGCCCTGATCCTGGCAGAGCAGCCTTGACCTGTCCCTCCAGCCCCTCCACGATTCTGCGCGTTCACACCTAAGCCACACTAATAATTCCCTTCGGGCCCAAACTAGTCAGGGGCCATCCTGTTGTTCACAACCAAGACAGCGACGGGCGGGGCCATGCACGGAGCACCCTCGCGCCAGGGCTGCGGCTCCCTGCCCCCGCAGCACCTCTCTGCGTCTTCTCACCGAACAGAGCAGCAGCGACGGGCTGGGGCCGCGCTGCCTCGGTCACTCTCAGGTCAGCCTGTTTGGGGCAGTGACGGGTCTCCTGGGGAGACGTTGCGCTTTGTCCTCAAAGCTGGAGTCTGCTCCAGACCTTTTCTGGAAGAGACTGCGACACTGACGTGGACACTGCAGCTCACCTGGGATCGCAGGGTGCTTCCTGGGCCAACCGCTCCCTCTCAGCCCGGAGCCCGGGGTCTGGGGAGGAGCGTGGGCCTTGCACAGGCCCAGCCGCCACTGCCCTGGGGCCCCTCAATCTGGGGCTCAGCCCATCTCCCAGCTGCCTGCATAGACCTCGTCACTGCTCAGAAGAGACGGACGCTGCCTTAGACTCTGTGTGCGTGTGTGTATATGTGTACGGGTGTGTGTGTGTATGGTTGTGTGTGTCTATGTAGGTGTTTGTATAGGTGTGTGTGGGTACAGATGTGTGTTCGTTTAGGTAAGTGTGTGTAGGTGTGTATACATGTAGGTGTACATATGTGTCGGTGTGTGTACGTGTCGGTGTGTGTACGTGTAGGTGTGTGTACATGTAGGTGTATGTGTAGGTGTGTGCATATGTAGGTGTGTGTATATGTAGGTGCACATGAAGGTGTGTGTACATGTAGGTGTGTGTATGTGTAGGTGTGTGCATATGTAGGTGTGTGTATATGTAGGTGCACATGAAGGTGTGTGTACATGTAGGTGTGTGTACATGTAGGTGTGTGTATGTGTAGGTGTGTGCATATGTAGGTGTGTGCATATGTAGGTGTATGTGTAGGTGTGTGTATATGTAGGTGCACATGAAGATGTGTGTAGGTGTGTGTAGGTGTGTGTGTATGCATGCAGCTGTACATGTAGGTGTGTGTATGTGTAAGTGTGTGTGGGTATGTAAGGCACTGTCCTTCACTTCAACTCCTAACTTTATTAAATCATCAGAGCTCTTCACTGAATGTTTGGAATATTCAATTTACTGCATCTCCGCAGAAGCCGGTGCCGTGCCACCAAAGGGACGGCTGCACGCGCTCCCTCTCCTTCAGATGACCCTGGTCCCAAATCAGAACCACAGAGCAGGCGGCTCTTTCTGTGAGCGACACTTCTTAACTCCCACAGTTATGACCTTCAAGCCACAGGCAGCATTTAAGTTCTGGAACTGACCCTGCTTTATGCCTTCGCTCACTCAGCACGTGTCAAGCACTCGCTCTGTGCCGGGTGCGTGTGAAGTGTGGGGACCCTGGGGTGACAGGGACAGGGGTGAGCCTGGTGTGCCTCGGGCAGGCAGGCAGGGCTGAGAGTGTGGACGGGAGGCAGGGTCCCTGCAGAGAGCTGGGGAAACAGCCAACAGTCCCCAGAGAAAAAGAGGAGGAAGCTTGGGCCAGGAAAGCTGGAGCGTGGCCAACGGCAGGAGCACATAATTTGCAGCACAAAACAAAAATGCAGGCCCACATTCAAAACTTATTAAGAATTATCAGACAGTGACAGCAGTGTAAGACACAAGCGTAGGACCCTGTGGGATGGCAGACGTGGTGCCTATGAAGCCGGCCCTGTGCAAGGACGAGGGTGAGAGGTAAATGGGGCCAGGTCATGAGGCCTTGGGCAGAGAGAAACCTGGATTTTATTCTCTGACTCTTCCTCGACTTACACTGTGGTTAATCTGATAAACACACTGCCAACTGAAATGTAAATAGAAATGCATTTAATACACGTAACCCAGTGAACACCGTAGCTTGGCCTCCCTACCTAAACGTGCTCAGAACACCCACATTAGCCCACAGAGAGGCCAAATCATCTCGCACGAAGCCTGTGTTTCACTAAAGCGCTGAACATCTCACGTGACTTACCGACCACTGCACTAAAGTGAAAAGCAGTGGTTGGAAGCCTATGGCTGTGGACCCTGTGATCCTCAGGCTGCTGGGAGCGGCCGCTGCCCAGCATCTCACGACGATGCTTCTCCTTTACCTGGGAAGAGATCTGAATGCAAAATTCCAAGTACGGTTTCTCTGAATGTGTGTCACTTGCACCCCACTGCAAAATGTGAAACATCCTAAGTCCAACCACCGTAGTTTGGGGACCATCTGTACCTGCAGTGGCAGCCAGCCTGGCCCAGGGCTGCACAAGAGGAGCGGGCGGAAGAGGGTGGGCTTCAGAGATTGCTGCTGGGTGGGCCGGGGGCAGTGAGAGGACCGCAGCCCTGGAGTTCTGCCTGCTGCGCCCATGTGGAGAGGCCATTGGCCAGCCCTGTGGGGACGTGGCCAGCGGGGCCTCCCCAGGGCAGCCGTGCCTCTCTGAGCAGATGCCCTTCTCTCCCATCTCATGGCCCATCCCAGCTCATGGCCACGGCAGTGCTTGCTGGAGACCCTGCACAGTCGGAGGCCGTGCTGCCAGATGCTAAATCTGCCCCCTAAGAAATCCGAGGACAAAATGTGCAGCAGCCACTGTCCAAAACCAATATGTACAAAACAGCACAGAGCCCATCTGAGCAGCAGGTGTCACAGCGGTAAACACTGGAGCCAAACGTGTTGGCTTTGGCAACGCTCGCTCGCATCTTGTCCTGGAAGCAGAGTTGATCGGAGCTGGAACCTGGGAATAGAAGCTCGGCTGCCCTCGCCGGCTGTCATCCAAAGCGCTGCTAGGAAGGCCAAGGTTACCACGCCTGAGTGCCTGGCAGGCGCAGGGGATGGTCCAGCATCCTGGGGCCGTGCCGTGCCCACGTGGTCTGACTCAGCCTGTGATGCTGGCAGGATCATCCCCTATTTTTCAGGTGCTGAAAATGGGGCTCAGAGAAGTTGAGGGATTTGCTCAGGATTGCGCAGACCATTAAATGAAGCCCCTCACATTTTTAAAAAATATCTTCCTTTTTAATTTTTTTTTCTTTTTAGGGCCATACCCGTGGCATATGGAAGTTCCCAGGCTAGGGGTTGAACTGGAGCTACAGATGCCATCCTACACCACAGCCACAGCATCACAGGATCCAAGCCACATCTGCACTCTATGCTGCAGCTTGTGGCAATGCTGGATCCTTAACCCCCTAAGCAAGACCAGGGATTGAACTCAAGTTGGGTTCTTAACCCACTGAGCCACAACAGGAACTCCTAAATGAAGCCCAAATTTGAAAACAGGGGGTGTGGATCCCATGAGCTGCCAGCCTCTCTTTCTGTGCCAATGGCATCTGATTTTTACGGCAATCCTGCCGGCCCCAGAGGACTGCCTTCCGTCTGGCCTTGGCTGGTCACAAGAATCCTGTCTGCCTTTGACACTGTTGGTAGGGGGTAAGCATTCTGGCAAATGAGATGGGGGAGCAGGAGCTTCTGGAAGACTTTCTCCCTGATAGAAAGGGGAGGACAGTTCAAGGACAATCCCCTTTGTACACTCTGCCTTTCCTTCCTGCCTGTGGACTAGCTGTGGGATGGTAAGCTGTGTGCCTGGGGCAGCCTTTTTGGATCCATGAGGTAATAAGAATGAAGCCAACCAGCTGAATTTGCAGTGGAAGCCTGGCAGGTGCTCAGGGCCAGGAGGACATGGTGGGCTGTCAAACCAACCTCAGGACCTCCTACCTCCAGACTTTTTTTTTTCCCTTGTCCTTTTAGGGCCACACCCACAGCATATGGAGGTTCCCAGGCTAGGGGTTGAATCAGAGCTGTAGCCACTGGCTTACACCAGAGCCACAGCAACACCAAATCTAAGCCGTGTCTGTGACCCACACCATAGCTCTGGCAACGCCGGATCCTTAAACCACTGAGCAAGGCCAGGGATCGAACCCGCAACCTCATGGTTCCTAGTCGGATTTGTTTCTGCTGCGCCACCATGAGAACTCCCCTCCAGACTTCTTGTTGAGTGAGCAGCAAATGTCCATGTGGCCAAAGCCACTATCACTCAAGAATTGATTAGTTATTTTCAGTTGAAACCTCCAGACAATAACCCTGGTCTAACTTCAAAGCCCATGATTGCTTTCCTGTCACACTCGGATGTTGACTTGGGGTCGAGCTGTCACCCCAGGACCCTTGTCAACTTAATTCATGGAACAATTACAGAAATGATCCGAATTAGAAGCTGAAGAGAAGACCGTCAGTTTAAAGAAGGGGGGGGGGTCCGTTCAGCACGATTGGAAAGCTGGGTTCGTTCCAGTCTTCGTGGTTCTTGGCCTGAATCCTAGCATCACGGGACTGCGAGCTGGAACAGTCCAGAACAATCACCTGGTCCAACCCGTGTTCCAGGTGACAAAGTTGAGGCCACGAGAGGCTAAGCGACTCCGCGCTGGCCCTTAGCCCATGACTTTTCCTTGCTCCCCACATAATCTAATTTCATCGACTTTCCCCCAAAGTCTGGTTGGTTAATCACCTCAAATCAAAGAGACTCAGTGTAATGGTATTCTTGTGTCAGGGTAAACGTTGGCTTTTTTCACACGTTTCCTTGTTGTGACCCAGTTCGGACCCTCTTCCAATGAGCTCAGCAGTGCAGACCATGCCCAGAAAACAGAAAGAACCTGGAGACACGGGGCGGGGGGCGGGGGGGGGGCGAGTTCTTGGCTAAGATTAAAAATCGATTCCTTTCCATACAGAGACAACCGTCTCGAAGGCAAGTGCTGAGCAGTCAACGGACTAAGCTCTGAAGGGCCCCGGTCAGAAGTGTGGGCGCCACACCCCCCAGGGCGGGGACGGCCCAGGCGGGGGAGGGCTGAGGTGTGGCACTGCCCTGGGACAGGGACTGATGTCCAGGGAGGACAGAAGGGACGGGCGACAGGCCTGAGTAGGAGACGCAGAGGCTTCTCAAAGGGAGCGGGAGGGGTGGGGGAGGCCGGCTCACTAAGAGAGGAGCTTGGAACCCGAGGACAGAGGCTCTGCTCCAGGCCCAGCCCGTCCGGCCGAGGACCCGGAAGGAGAGCCCAGGTGTTTCCCTGGGGGCCGAGCAAGAACAGGTGGGGGGACAGTCCTGTGTCCCTCCCAGCCCCAAGGAGGTGGTGGAGGGCGGCCCCCTTCCTGGTGCCCTGAGAAGGGACAGAGCGAGAGCTCAGAGGGTGTCGCGGTGACCCCCACAAGCCTGGGGCCGTTTGGAACCGTGGCTGCCTTGGTGCCCACCAAGCATGGATAGTTCTGGCCAGTGCACCTCGTAGGAAAGGATGTGGGTGGTGAAAGCTGAGAGGAAGACCTCACGCCTCCGCAAATGCTACTGCAAGTGAGGCAGACACCTGCCCTAATCCCCCCTGTCACCCTTCACTGCTGCCACTAAAACGCTACAGAATAGGCCTGGGTGGTGGGCAGCCCCAGGGGCTGCGGGCTCCAGCTCACCTGCCACGTGCTCTGCCACGTGCCCACTCTCCTCCCGGCATCCTCAGACCAGGGTGGCATTCCCATCTCTTGGCAACGGCAGAGGGAAAGGTCAGGAACGTGTGATCACACAGGTGCTTCTGGAGCCTCTAATTGCTTCTCATTTGCTAAGATCTCATTGGTCAAAGCACGTCACACGTTCAAGGCCAGAGTCAGTGTGCCCAGGCACCAGACAGTTCTGTGGGGAAGGGCATTTCTGATGCAGGGAGGGGGGAAACTGGGCGACTCTTGCAATCCACCACACCATGGAAGCCACCACCTGCCAAACAGCCATCAAGGGAAAGGGGAAAATCCTGATTTTAACTTATCTTAAGCACAAAATAGCTGCCAGATCCTGAAATTGTCCTCGTGTCATCTGTAATTTACCTAAACTAGGTTTTCTGCCATTAGATAGAAATGAGGTTCAGGATAAAAATTAAGTTTAACTGTAGAGAAAGACATTGCAATTTTTGCTCCTGTGATGTGTCACTGTGATTTTTTCCCCCACTACGTTCCTTAAGCCAAAGATTCAAAATCACCCAAACGACAAGTTAGCCTTAAATACTACAGAAACCAGTTTTTGGAAGACTCCAACCAAATGAGGATATGATACCTAAAGATAATTTTACTTTCAAAAAGCCAACAGAGGGGCGAGGGGGCTGATTAAAAATTCCGATTTGGCTCACACCTGTGGATTCTGGAACCCAGGGTCCAGGCGCCTCCCACACTCTCCCCGGAATATCACCTTTCTAATGGCAACGACTCTGTGATTACAGCAATAATTGCTCCAAATGTAAAATACCACTTATCTGGCTAGAAGATCTCTTTAGGTCAAGGCAAAAAATAACATGCAATTGCTTGTTGTCAAATGAATAATGTCATCATTAAACCAGTTCTAGGGCATAATCTGGTGCGAGACGGGTGGCTCAATTTAGAGTCGACTGGAATATCAAACTCTACAGACAAATGGCTCAGGAGTTCCCTGGTTAGGACTCAGCACGTTCATCACTGCAGCCCTGGTTCAATCCCTGGTGTGGGAACTGACAGCCCTCATCAAAGTCCCTGCAGCCACAGCCTAAGTAAAACAATTCATCAAGATGAACATCCCATGTTGTTCCTCATACTAGGACCCGGGCCTCTGGGGCCCAGGATTAAAACCAGAAGGGTCTCCAATGACACAGGACAGCCGAAAGGATTCCACAGGTCTGAGCGATTTACCTCGAAGCAAGAATTTCACAAGGTTCTCTCCGATTGGGGGTGGGGAAGTCCTCGCCACTTCCACAGGAAGTTTGCGCCATTTGTCAGAGTCTCTGCTACGTCCTGCCAATTTCATGCGCGCGTGTGGGTATGTGTGTGTGTGTGTCCGTGTGCGCACGGGCTGTGCTGTTCCAGTGCTTCAAAAAACCACCCCCACCTCGCGCCTGCCGCCCACTCTCACCCGCGCCCAGTACTGGGCTCCGAGAAGATCCAGTGAAGGGGAGGCATCTTCAGTTTGGGATCCTTTAGAATGACTTATGTGGGGCTGGCAGTCCCTGCATCCCGGGGCACAGCGGGCCGCCGCCTTCGGGCATCAGGCCCTCTTGCCGAGTCTGGTATCAAGGGCTGCCGGGACCAGACGGACCTCAGGGGCCAAGGCCACACCCTGATTGGCCCAAGGCCAAGGAGCTTGCTAACGTCCCATGTGGTGATTGGCTAGGAGCAGGCACGTGACCCAGTCTGGGCCAGTTTCCAGGCTCCTAATGGAGGGACCCTCAGAGACTCCCTTCCTCTGGCCCAGGCAGGCCCAGAGCCCCGATGGGACGCGTGGTGTGAAGGAACACATGGCCCCATCGACTCCACCAGCTTCCCGCGGGCCCTTCTGTTCCCTCTGCAGGAACCACATGGATTCCATCCAGAAGCCGAAACACCTGTGCCTTCCGGAAGCCACGCCCTGTTGGGGGCTTGCCTCCTACCTGGGCGGTTCCCTCCCTTCCTCGTTTACATGCTCTTTGCTTGACCCTCTGTTGCAACCATCTCTTCAGTGAGAATCACAGCTGCTTACTTTCCCACCCAAGTCCCCACCACGCAGGGCAGAGCCAGAGGGTGACGAGACTGTCATTTCCTGAGCCCCTGCCCTGGGATGGGCCAGGGCTTACTCAGGCTAATTCTTCTCTGCTTCTCTAGGACTGTTATTATCCTGATTTTAGTATTTGGCACTGAAGCTTGGAGAGGTTAAGTGGCTCGTCCAAGGTCACAAAGCTGGCAGTCAACAGAAACAGAAATTGAGCCCTTAGGGACAGGGCTGTGGCATGTGGCTGCCCCATCTGGCTGCCTGGGGCCCCTGCTGTCCACCCCTTCTGGCCCCTCTCCCTCCTGGCCCCTGCTCCTCACCACACCCTCACCCTGACCTGGCTTCACAGCAGGTGGGGGGTGCCGCCCCCTGGAGGGGGAGAGACAGAGTCAGGTTTCATTGCCACACTTATTGTGTCACAAACCACCATGTGTCCTCAATGATGTGACAATGAGCCAGGCGTCCCTGTCTCTGGGGCTCTGGGCTTGCCCAATGAGACTCGAGACTCGCTTCAGCTAGGAGGCACCTGGGGGAGTGAGGTGATGGTTCCTGGCGGGCTCGCCTATTCTCACTTGATTTCTTGCACTTTTACCATCACTGTGAGAAAAAGCCACCTGGGAGCAGCCACTGCCCTCGAGCCTCGGCCCAGCCTGGAGCAGAGGCATCCGGGCTGCTCCCCAGCTCTGCAGGGAGAAGCTGAGGCTCCCAAGCCCCATGCAGTCTAGAGCCGCAACTTCCGGTCAGATGCAGACGCTGCCCCAGCTGCCGTGGAAGTCTTAGCATTTGTCACTAAGGTTCTTGGCTATTGGCTGTCTGTGTGGCGGGTCACCCATGGGCTCTGTCGGCACCTATATTTTCATAACTTGTGCTGGTTTATCGCAGTCTGACAAAAGCATTTTGGCCGCGGAGTGCTATTTCTAGAAGGTCTTGTGGGCAGGGCACTTTCATAGAGGACCTGGTGTGGAGCAGACCCTTTTGGTAAACACAGGTGGCGATGGTGGTGGGGCGATGACACTGGTGATGGTAATTCTGTGAGAAGCCGGATGGAACTCAGCTGCTTGGGGCCGCCCCCGAGCTCCCCGCTCCTCTCCACGGAAGAACTTCTTTCCAAAAAGAACTGGATGCTCTAGCGCATCCCCCAAAGGGCACCTCCTCACCACAATCCACCTCCACAGCAGCTGGCCCAGGCCTGCGTGGCTTTCTCTAACGGTATTCACCTGCTCCTGGCATTTCCGCTCATAAACACAGAAGATGATTCTCCCCCAAAATTAACAAGATTATTATAGAAAATAAATAATCATCAATTGAGGAATCACAGAGAGACGAGGACTAAAAGAAGCTGATGTGATAGACTTTTTCATCTTGTTATTTCTGGCAGGAGGCCGAGGCCTGACACATAATGAGGTGATAACAAGGAAAAAAGCTGTCATCTCCTGTGACCTCCTAGGCTTTCTGGGGGTGAGTTCAGGCCTCTCCCCTCTGTCCCCACTGGGTTTCCTGGGGAGCCCTGGGCAGCCTGGGCGTCAGTCAGCTGGAAGAGGTGGGTGGGGGTGCTGCTGCCATCACCAGAAGATGGGGAGGGCCACGGAGGGCCACCGGTGAGAGCAGTCACTCGCTCCACAAAGTGCCAGGCCTCCAGGAGAGAGGATGCCCTGGTCCTCACAGAGGTTCAGGTGAGACAGATACTAAACAAATAAATGAAACGATTGCCGGTACCAACAAATGCTTTATTTACTTATTTTTTTATTTAGTCTTTTTAGGGCTGCAGCTGCAGCATATGGAAGTTCCCAGGCTAGGGGTCTAATCGGAGCTGTAGCCGCCAGCCTACACCACAGCCACAGTAAAGTGAGGGATCTGAGCCGCAGCTGTGACCTACACCACAGCTCACGGCAACACCAGATCCTTAACCCACTGAGTGAGGCCTGGGATCGAACCCACATCCTCGTGGATACCAGTCAGGTTTGTAACCTGCTGAGCCACAATGGGAACTCCAACAAATGCTTTAAAGAAGAGCAAAGCAAGGAAAAAAAAAGGTAAGAGAAGGTTGAGGTGGGGAAGGGACTCACAAAGGGTTGAATTGTCTTCCCCCGGTGTTCACTTGTCAAAGTCCGAACTCCTGGGACCTCAGACTGTGTTTGGAGACAGAGGCTCTAAAGAGGAGCTTACGTTAACCTGGGTTCGGTAGGGTGGGCCCCAAGCCAGTATGACTGGTGTCCTTAGAAAAGGGGGAAATCTGGACACAGACACAGACACAGACACACACACACACACACACACCCCACATGCAGAGAGAGAAAGAACACTGAATGAACAGAAACCAGCTGTCTGCAAGCCAAGGAGAAGGGTCTGCAACAGGTTTCCTCACAGCCTCAGAAGGAACCAACCCTGCCGACAACTTGAGCCTCCAGGGCAGAATATTGGAAGTGAAGTTGGCTGAACATCCAGGCTCTTTAGCCAGATTTACTGTCATTTGCAACCCATCAGTAACTGAAACCCATCCTTGGCCTGTTGGAAACTCAGCCCGTCACCGTCCCCCTGGGGGAGGGTCCTGGTCCCTCCTGCTGGGTTCTGGGCCTGCTGCTGCCTCCCTGGTGGCTGGAGAGGTCAGGACAAGTGGAAGAGACAGGAAGCTCCAAGAAGAGTTTTAGCACAAACATTCCAGCTCTTGAACCACTCTCCACCTCTGCGCCCAGCCTCTGCTTGCAGAAGGCAGCCCTTGCCTCCCACGGCATCGGCACAGCTGGTGCGTGGTGCAGACTCAGGACTCACCATGTCCCCGCCCCCCACCCCCACCACTGGTGGCCTCTGCTGCCCCCCCAGCAGGGAGGCAGGTTCCCTGCTTCCTCTTTCATCTCCCTCATACTCAAGCTGCAGAGTGATGAGAAAACAATGTCGATGCGGGTCAAGCTTGCGGATTCTACTTCTTCGCATGACACTTGGCCAATCTGCAGCAAGCCAGAAAATGACCATTCTGTGTGCAGTCTTTCTGAGCAGGTGCTCAGCGCGGAGAATCTTTAGTAAGAGATTCGAGGGTATACGTTTCTGAGTCCTCATCCTATGCAGTTAGGTAGTTATCAACACACACCCCTATTATTTGTTTTCAGTTTAGCATGTTCAGAGAATGGCCAGGCTTTTAGAGCTGCTCCTGTTCTATCTTTGTCGCTCTGGACCTGGCCTTGTTCAACTCCCAGGGTCCCAGGAAGGCCAGCTCTTTCTGTTTTCCTCCTGTGTCTTCAAGGTGTTAGACTCGAGTTTTGGCAGAAAGTCCTTAAGGATCTGGACTGCCGTGCCCCTGGACTCTCTGATTCCATGATCCTGTTTCCTGGGCACACAGAGCCTCCTCCCCTTTGAAATCTCTGTGGAGAAGACGGGAAAACCCAGGATGGAGGCAACTGCGATCTGGAGGCAGAACAGCTAGTTGAACATGGCACCTAAGAGGTGCTCCAGAGGCAGAAGGGCATAGTCACTGAAAGGGGGCTGCAGGGAGGGCCCAGCTGCCCTTGGCACTGCCTTGTTCTGAGCTTGTGTCTGTGACAGCTGGATTCGTACATGCCCAGGGTTAAGGGTATGAGCGGGCACCAAACACAGGTTGCTCTCCAGCTCCACTTCCTACTGGCTGATTGTCCTGGGCGTGTTTCACGTCTCTGTGCCTCGGTTGATCCGTTACATAATGGGATGCATAACAATAACAGAATCGTTGAAAGTACTAAGAGCTGAGACCCGTGAAGCACTTAGAACCTACTGTTCCGGCCTGGCTGCTGTGTCACTGTCACTGGGGCTGTAATAAGGGAGCCGAGGCCTTGGTGGGCGGGGAAGTAGGACGTGCACCAGTGACAGAGTCTGGATCCAGAATCCCCCAAGTCGCAGTGATGGGTGAATTTAACAAGAAAACTAATTTCTGGGCCCCAAGCCTCCAACTGCACCGCAAGAGAAAGGCATGGCTTTGCCAGGGTCCCGGGGAGAATGACCTGGGGGCTGTTTGATAGTAAGTTTAATGGAGGCCAGTCATGCGGTGAGTCCCCCCCAAAAAAGCTCATGTAATCTTACCCTGTGCCCTTGATTCAAAGAAGGAGCGCATCGGCCTTAGCTCTGGACAGAGACCATGCCTGGACCAACTTGGGGGCCCGCTGTAAACCAAGCTGTGCTGGAGGAACACACGCATCGGAGAGTGAACTGCTGACGCAGGGCCCTGAAAGCACATGAAGCAAAGAGCTGCTCGCTGCGGGCACCGTGTTCCTACCTGGCTGTCAGCCGCCCTTCAGCAGTAGTGCTGAAAGCTCAGGAGTGGGGATTGTAGGGGCCAGGTCTGGAAGTGGCCACAGGCCCTCAGTCCACAGTCTAGAACCCCCATGGCCATGCCTACCTGCAAAAGAGACCGGGAAGTGCAGTCTGGTCAGTAGGCTGGAAGAGACTTGTTCTAAGTCGGCCAGCAGCCTTTGCCACTCTGCGCCATGTGAAGAAGGCCCACAAGGCTGAGGATGTCAAGCCCGAGAAGATGGGAGGGCCCAGATGCACCTTCAAACGCTTCACTGATGCAGGGAGGAGCACCACTGTTCTGTGTCACCTGGAAGGGCAGGAGCAGAACCTGCGGATGAGCAGAAGCCCTGGGGAATTAGGGAGGGTGAACAACCATCCCAGACAGACTGGTTTCAGGGCTGAGCCCTGCCCCTGCCACACACACACACACACGTGGAAGCCCATCAGTCCTGGCAGACTAGGACCTCGGTTGTCCTAGAACAGGCTGACTTTGGGCTGATACAGATGTTTTCTGTCCTAGGAGTCCTCTCCGGCAACACTCCCCACCCCCCCCGCCCCCGCACTCTTTCAGATTTGAATTAGGGTGCTATTGGCTATGAGTTCAACGCTAATGAGCCAACAATACCTATCAAATAAGATGTCTTTTGGGAGTTCCCGTTGTGGCGCAGTGGTTAACGAATCTGACTAGGAACCATGAGGTTGAAGGTTCAATCCCTGGCCTTGATCAGTTGGTTCAGGATCCGGTGTTGCCTGTGGCTCTGGAATAGGCCGGTGGCTACAGCTGATTCAACCCCTAGCCTAGGACTCTCCATATGCCGCGGGTGCAGCCCTAGAAAAGACAAAAAAAAAAAAAAAAAAAGACAAAAAAAAAAAAGATGTCTTTAAACAGAAGTACCATAAAACAAGTTGATGTATTGACCAATTGATGAAAAGGTGGCCAGAGACTCACAGAGACCCAGTCCAAGAGCAGTGGTGCAGTATTTGCTAATTCAATGTTCATGATGACTTTATACCACACAACTATTAAAAAACCAAGAATTGACAGTATAGCTATATGATGGAATTTTTTTGACCATAAGGAAGAAATGAATGCTGAAACGAGATGGATGAACCTTGAAAACATTATGCTAAGTGAAAGAGACCAGTCACAAAAGACCACATATTAATTCAATTTTATGAAATGTACAGACGAGGGAAATCTATAGGGGCAGAAAGACCGACGGTTGCTTGGGGCTTGGCAGGGAGGGTGACAGTGAGTAGAGGCGTGACACCTAAAGTACAGGGTTTCTCCTCCGGTGATGAAAATTGTCTAAAATTGATTCTGGGGATGGTTGCACTGTGAATACACTAAAAAACACTGGGTTGGATTGGTATAGTTGTGAAGTATATCTCAATAAAACTGTTTAAAAAGTAACCCTCAAAAGTAACTCACGGGGGGGGCAGACAGGGGGTGGGGGGCACACCCTGGTGCCTTGCCCCTTGACACCTCCTGCAGTCGCACCCTGCCCACCCCTGCCCTTCACAGGATCAGCCTCTAGCTCCCTGCATCTCGTGGAGGGAGCAGCCCCCATGCCGGTCTGCCCACTCCAGCACGCCCCCCTCCCAACACTGGCAAACTGCATTCTCTCATCACATGAGGAAGACTTTCCAGCAGAAGGGCTCTGATGCAGCCGGGATGCTCCAGAAGGAAGCAGTCTCTCCTCCTCTAATCATTTCAGCACAGTGTGGAAGATCACTAGTGGAAATGACGGGGGGGGGGGAATCTCAGCAGCCTTAAGCAATGATTCTAGGCGACACGGCTGTTCAGGCTCTTCCAACCCAGAGAGCCTTGCATCAGTTGGGAGTGCTTTTGAAAATACCTGGCAAACAATAGCGAAGAATGAAGAGGGGTAACTATCTCACGTGGCCAGAAATCCAGGGTCCGTGGATGGAGAGCGGCCTTTTGAGCACCCCACTCCACCATCCTCAACACGTGGCTGTCCACTCTAGTCCTGTCACTTATGACCCCAGGAGCCACAAGCACCACAAGAGCACACAAAAGCATTCTTTGAGGCAGGAAGAAGGTGCAAAAAGACGTTTCCTTAACTGACTTTGCCAGGAACCCCATCCGCACACCTGTCCCGTCTCTCACTGGCCATCGCTGGGTCACCTGCCCAGTCCCAGAGCAGCAGTGGGGCTGCCAGGACTCATTTGGATCCTACACAGGGCATCTTGTGAGGCGACGTCACTGGACTCACCCCTCTATCTTGGTCAAAGCTGCTGCTCATGGCAATGCAAAATAAGGAGGGAACGGCTGCTGGGTGGGCCGTGAAGAGCACAGAGCCAGTGCAATGGAAGGTGCAGGAAGAACCTCCAATGCTCTCTCGCGGGGATACTATTGTGACTTTTTGTCTTCTTCTTTTTTTTTTTTTATTTTCCCACTGTACAGCAAGGGGGTCAGGTTTATTGTGACCTTTTGAAAACCACCAGAAGAGAAAGACTTTGATGCTTGTCATTATGAGTTCTAAATCTAACCAGGTTCTACCAGTGGGACTGGCAGCTATGACCCTCGATGTCCCCAGAGCTTAAGACACTGGAGCCCTTGCCTGGAGAGTGGCCAGAAGGACACAGCCTGGCGGAAGAAGGCCAGTGGGGCACCTGCGCCTCTCCACGGGCAGAGAAGGAGAAACTTCATTGTGTTATGGACATACTCTGGTCTCAGTTCCCCCGGCAGGAAAAGCACTTGGAAAGTGATCCGATGACCTGCGCATGGCTGAGCGATGGCTCATATCTGGAGGGAACGCGTCTGTGATGAGCAGAGCCTTCCACATGTGTTTGCGAACACATGAGCCTACGCACTCTTGCACATCCATCCACACACACACACATGCTAAATGTGCCCATCGTGTCTTGTAAATACAGCAAAACAGCTGCAACCTTCTAAAAATTAATTGGTTTCTGTATCATTTGCATATTTTATCGGTTGCCAACAAAAGATAGGGAGAGGGGAGGAAATGTATTAATGTTTGAAGAAATTCTCCAAAAGGAGAAGAAATGAGCATTTTCAGCGAAACCCAGAGCTGCTCATCCAAACATGACCTGGCCTGGCTCTCCTTGCCGCCTCCCCGGCTGCCCTGCGAGGGGCAACTGGGCGCGGCTCTAAAAGGGGCCGGCTGCTGCGGATGCTCAGGACCCGCCCGGGGCTCACAGTGTTTTATTTGGGGTCTACATTACGGTTTGGGAACGGCTATTTTCCGAAAACAACCAAGGGAATTTGAGGATTTGCTGTCACAATAGGCACACTAAAAATAAAGCCGGCATAAATAGATTAAGAAATTGACAGAATAACAAAGCATAAAAAATTAGAATGGGTGCACGTGCTCCAGAGACATCGCCCGCCAAGCCGCTGAGTCGGGGGGCGTGGGGGAGGAGTTGCAGGTTTCCCGACTGCGGGGTGGGGAGAGCTGGGTCTCCTGGCACATTGGTGGCAGTGGAGGCGCGACGCTAAGGGGCGGGGAGCCACTTTAGTGGTGGCGAGTCCACGTTTTCGTGGCTGACACCTCCTAAAAGACAGCTCGGAAGTGTTCTCCAGCTGACCCCTCCTCCCCAAAGTGACGCTGGAGAAGGATAGAGATGCAGTGCGGAAGGAAGTGAGTTGGAAAAAATGGTTTAAATTCAGTTATGACATTTGGAAAAAATGGATTTCTTCGGAAAACTGGCATGAGAGGAAAGAAAAAAAAATGCATGTGTTGCAAACTTACCGTGCTAACTCTGGAGGAGGTGGGCTTCCAAGCAGGCTTAATCACCTGCCTTATCCCAAAGCTCTAGGTGGGGCTTCTGCCCCACCCCACCCAATCCTCAGTGTGAAAACGTCATTGTGTTCTTCCACATCCCAAGCTGGGAATGCCAGGGAGCCTGGGAAAAACTAAATTCCTCATTTTCTCACCCTTCACTGATTCTAAGAGATTAGTTAGCATAGAGGAATTTCCCACTAGGAAATCCAACTAGGAACCATGAGGTGGCGGGTTTGATCCCTGGCCTCACTCAGTGGGTTAAGGATCTGGTATTGCCTGTGGCTCTCCTGTAGGCTGGTGGCTGCAGCTCTGATTCAACCCCTAGCCTGGGAACCTCCAATATGCTGCAGGTGCAGCCCTAGAAAAGACAAAAAAAAAAAAAAAAAAAAAAAGAGCAGGAGACACTGCTTTCATGGGAACATCTTACTGGATTTTCTGCAACATCAGCTCCCAACCGAATTCCCTGGTATTAATAGGCATAGGGTTTGAAAAAAAAAAAAAAGTGTTCTTAGCTTAAGTAAGTTTGGGAAAGTTGCAGATGAATTTAGCTCAGCAAGTGAATTTACTGAGTCAGGACTTGGTCCAGTCTTTGATATGATAAAGTATGTTGTGAATCTTACAGGAGGGATGAAGTAGACAGGTTTCTAAAATGACTTGTACCATGAAACTTCCCCCTTTAAAAATATTTTTTTGTGTGAAATCCCCCTCCCCCCCAATAAAACTCTCTGGACCTGTGCTTTGTCCTGGATACACATTGCGTGGTTTTCCATCAATTACATGTCCCGAGGCTAGCAGCCCCTCATCCTTCAGAAAGAGATGGCACCTTAAGGAAGGAACACAGCCCCCTGCGTTTCTTCTTGGCCAAGACCCCTTTTGTTAGACAAAGGAAACATTTTCTTTGGAATCTTTCCAGTTCAGGACCAATTCCATTTCTACAGGGAGTGCGCCTAAGAGCGTGGGGGCGATGGCCCTGGGTTCTCCGCGTGGCAAAGAAGGAGGCAACCGCAGGGTCAAGTTAAACCTGGCTGGTTGCAGGCACTTTGCTTGGGCCTTTTATTTGCTGTGCTAATATTTTGGCAGACATTCGTCAGAAGTCCATAAAAGTTAAATAAATGAAATGGGCTCCTCTGTGGAGACGTTTAGTCATTTCATTAGCATAGTATTGTGTCCAGGTGCTTTGCCAAGGGTAGAGCCGGTTATGGCTTCGTCTAATTTCCTAACTGCTGGGAAAGTAATCAAGAGATTCTTCTGACGTTTTCTCTCTGTGCAGCCCCCCACCCCCAACCCCAGGCAGCTGCAGGAGGAGAGGCGGCCAAGGTGGGCTGCCAGAGGGTTAACCTTCCAGCTTTTTTGGAAACAGATGGGATCTTCTATTTTCTCTTGAAGGTTCTCTAGCCTGACTGGAGTTAAGAGAAGGTGAGGATGGGCCGTGGGGTACTGGGCTGGGGGGAGTAAGGGCACTCCGGGTCCTCCAGCTTGGCCAGGGTTTCAGAGTCTCTGGTCCAAAGTGGGGAGTGCGATTTTTGCATTACAGGCTCCCTGGAATACAGGGTTCAGGGGGCCCATCACCTCTGGGAGATCGGTGCCTTCACGTGCAGCCAAGCCTCCCTAGGGGCTCAAGGAGCATCAAGGATCTAGAAGAGCAGTCCATGCTGGCTATGCTGGGGACTCAGAAGCGCGCAGTGTCTGGGAGGAGGGAGAGGGACCTGTCTGGGTATCACGGGGAGGAGTTGCAGGGGCTGAAGGCAGGAAGCAGAAAATTTCAGTACAGGATTATGCAATGAAAATCAAGATGCTCTTCAGAATAGACCCATGCATAGAAGATCAATTGATTTTCAACAAAGGTGCAAAGGCAATTCAATGAGGAAAAGATAATATTTTCAACCTTAATGATAATCTAGCTTTGATGATACTGGAAAAAATAGATATCCATAGTAAAAAACAAAACAAAAAAACAAAAAAAAAAAACCCTCTGTCCAAACCTCACAGAATATATGAAAACTACTTCAAAACGGATCATGGAAGAAAACATAGGAAAAATTTTTGTGACCTAGGTTTAGGCAAATATTTCTTAGTTACAATATCAAACACATGACTCATAAAAGAAAAAAAGTAATAAATTGGACCTTATCAAGATTAAAAATTCCAACTCTTCAAAAGATGATGTTGGATTACCCGACTAGTATCCATGAGGAAGCAGGTTCGATCCCTGGCCTTGCTCAGTGGGTTAAGGATCTGGCATTGCCCTGCGCTGTGGCGTACGTCACAGACACGGCTCAGATTCCGAGTTGCTGTGGCTGTGGAGTAGGTCAGCAGCTGTAACTTCGATTCAACCCCTAGCCTGGGATCTTCTATACGTTGCAGGTGCAGCCCTAAAAAGCAAAAAAAAAAAAAAAAAAAAAAAAAGGAGAGAGAGAGAGAGAGAACAGGGGAAAATATTTGCAAAATACCTACCTGATAAAGTTCTTGTGTCCAGAACATATTTTTTAAAACTCTCAAAACTCAATAAAAAAAAAAAGAAAATAACACAACTAAAAACTAGATAGAAGATTTGAACAATCTGTCAAATTGTCAGATAATGCCAAGTAAGGTAAAGGATGGCAAAGAATCACATGAAAGATGCTCACAAGCTCCATCACTGGGAAATGCAAATTAAAACCCCTGTGAGAGAGCGCTTCAGCCCTCGTAGAACGGCTAACTCAAAAAGACGGACCACGAGCAACGGGATCGCAACGCCGAGTCAGAAACACTTCCATTACTTTCCAGAAAAAGTTATTTCCGAAGAGTGCAATCTTGCAAAAGAATGGTTAATTTGATGTCAGGAACCTACAGCTTGGTGTCCTGGGTCAGTAGTCCCAGGAAGATGGCAGCGTTCTTCTCATCCCCACTTAGCAGGCAAGTACACGGAGACCTGGAGAACCTGGATCACGAAATGCGTTAACGTCGAAGGTTCAAAACAGGCAGGTCAGTTCCCCACCCAGTGCTTCACCCGGCATCGCCCCCGTTCAGCTTACTTATCAACAGTGCCACAAAGACCACACAGAAGCAAACACTGCGACCGCAAGAGTGGCGGGGAAATCACCCCGCCCTCCAATACACAGCTGGCATCTCTTTGTCAGCAGGGTCACTGCACAGGCATTTGGGCTAAAAGGGAAACCTTGAGAAGTTTGGAAACATAAAGAGTATCTCTAGGAAGAAAGGTGGGATTTGACAGTGAAGGTTTCCCTGTGTATAGTTTAGCTTCTTTCGTTGCTACCCTGAACCAGAAGGAAAAAATGTTCAGTGTAGGCTCTCAAGATACTTCCAGACCTGTGCAAACAGGCATCAGGAATTCTGTTGAAAGTTGCAGAAAACTACACAGTATGATTAAAATGTCCATCAATCCCTGTTTGCCAGGTACTCTTCTGGAAGTTTTGTGTGAGAATGCGAGTCAGTCTCAAAAGGAAGGTATTACTCGCTAAGTTTCAGAGAGATCAAGTAACTTGCCTAAGGTCACACGGCTAAAAGCGGCAGAGCCAAGACTGAAACCCAGGTTTGTCTGATATCAATGACAGTCTTTTCCAGTCTCTTCACTGCCTCCACCAAAGGACTGACCTCTTGGATACACAGACACGGACTCCTTGGGCAGGTATATTCTGCTTCTATCCTATTTGTCTTTCATGCTTTATGTTTATGGGATGCTAACAACTATGAGTTGATGGTTTGCTCTGTGATTTCAAAGCAGTCCCTTTTCTTTCCCCTTTTCCCCTTGCATCTCCCTTGGTTAATAAGCACCACCTCCCAGGGGGACTTAAGTGCAGACACACCCTCTCACTTCCCTCCTTCCTCAGCAGGGTCACTAACCCTGGACAGAAACTTAAAACACAGTGACAATTCCAGCTCCAGACGAGGAAGGGGGCCCTGGCCTCAACCCCCCTCAAAGCCTAAATGTTTACTAATATCATCTCGGAAGACCTCCCACCTTCCAGTACTGGGGGCGGGTTTAAAACTGATCGGAGGAGTTCCCATCGTGGCTCAGGGAACACCAAACCGACGAGGAACCAGGAGGTTGCTGGCTTCGATCCCTGGCCTCGCTCAGGGTTGGGGACCTTGCCTTGCCGTGAGCTGTGGTGTACGTCGCAGACGTGACTTTATCTGGCGTTGCTGTGGCTGTGGTGTGGGCCGGCAGCTGTAGCTCAGATGGGACTCCTAGCCTGGGACCCTCCATATGGCACGAGTGTGCCCCCGACCCCCGCCAAAACAACCAAAAACCCTGATCAGCAGTGGAAATGAGGCCACATTGACCAACAGCATTCCTTTGTGCCTGCGGCAAACACACTTGGCAAGAAGAAAGGCTTGGAACACGCGGGTGAGGACTTTTAATTGGATGGGCCTCGTGGCTGTCACAAAAATCAATGGATTTCTGACGTGGCTGCAGATGTGCTGAGGCCTCTAGGCCCGGCTGCTCGTGCCTGCGCCCCCGGGCGGTGGGGGCCTGGAGGGCAGCTTCCGCCCAGGCACCTCCCACTCCACCGGGTCAGATGGGTGCGGGAGCCGGGACCAAGGAGGCTGCGGGAAGCGGCCAGCCCATGCCCTCTGCTGGGATGGTCTGGCACTGCCTGGCGAGAACAGACCCCAGCCGAGGATCTGCCACTTTATACCAGGGCTGGCGAGGGTCCCGCGCTCCACAGGCGGAGCAGGCGGTGGTGAGACAGGAAGCCTTTCGATGCTCTGCTCCTGGCTGGAATCCCCACGGTGAGCTCTTAGAACTAAAACAGCAGAGCAGCCTCCTGAACGTGGGGGAAAACGCATCCCTTTTCCCCGCGGGCAGCTGCCCGAGGTCTTTGGGAAGATGCAACTGCTGGGTTCGCTGGTTGTGCTTTGTTTGTTTTTGTGGTTTTTGTTTCTGCTGGGGAGGGGGATTGTCTATGAGCAAAGTAGGTAAGACAGGTGTTCTGTGGAGCCTGCAAATTTGTTTTCCTTTCAAAACGAGGCATTGAGGAAAGAGAAAAGTAATTGAGGTCCCCCCCACACCCCCCCAGAGCCCTTGACCTGCAGATTTTTCTCAGGAAAGACAATGGTGTCCCGTGGAGAGAGGCAGAGGGACCCCAGCAGCGGTGTGCGAGCCTGGAGGGGACCAGGGCCTGGAGGGGCCCTCTCTCGGGAGCTCAGCCCCAGAGCTGAGAAGAGCAGCGGGCAGAGTCACAGGAGCGCCAGAGCTCGGGGAGGGAGCAGCAGCCACCGCCTGGGATGTGTCTTCTGAGGACTTGGGGAAGCTGCTCCTAGACCACGGTACAGCCTTACGGGAGGAGATGGAGGAGACTCTGTTGCCTCTAGGAGTCTGCCGCCTCTCCTGCGAATGGTGCCAAGAGGCCATTCCCCTTCTCGAACAGAAAAAGTACCCGCTTCACGTTTGATGACATCAAAAATAATTTAAAATACTTTATGGCCAGCCTAGTTTCTAATCTTTGTCCGGTGGCCAGGATTGGGCACGTTCACCACTGTAGCTTGGGTTCAGTCCCTCATCTGGGAACTGAGATCCCATACCAAGCCGCTGCACCCGGCAGCCAAAAAAAGAAGAAGAAATCTCAGATTTTGGACGCCCCTAAGCCCACCTGAGCCTGGTTCTCTGGAAAACACCTTTGACGTCCACATTATGAGCCTGCGGAAGCTGTGCTTGTAGGCTGAGTTACATTTGCTTTACAGCCTCTGGTTTTCACAGCCACATAAGCTACTCTCTCTCGAGACATTGCTTTTGCGAAAAATTTGTATTTTTTCATCAGTCCATAAATGAATATTCTTTAATTCAAGAAAATCCTTTAAGGAGTTTGGAGTTTATTTGAGCACATGCAAAGGGTGTTTTCCAACCACAGTTCGGATGTTTAGTATAATTCTCAGCCCAAATCACGTGAATTTAAAACTTTGAATTGGGCCTCTTAGCCCAATAGCTAAGCATCTTCAAAAGGTGCCATTTATGAAGAAAAATATGGTCATGAAATGAAGGATCTGGGGAGTAAGTGATCCTGCTGATTACACTAATAGATTGAAACCCATAAATCTTAGTTTCTATTCTTGGCCCCGGAGCGAATTTATGTGTTCCCAGCACTTGGCACTTGGAGGCAAGAGGGAGAGAGACTCAGAAATTGGATATAAAGGAAATACAATCTTCCTGTAAAAAGTTAGATTATGAAAACCACGTATAAGATCAAAGCAAATATATGCAAAGGCAACTTAAAGAAACAACCATTTACAAGTCAGGTGCAGGTCAGCCAGGACTGCACAGGACGGACCCCCAAAGCAGCTGCTGGCAGCTCATATCCCAGCAGAGGGGGAGCAGGAAGGGGCAGACAGGAATGAGGAGGGAGGAGGGGGCAGGGTACCTCTGGGCCAAGCCCTGGGGGCATTCTGCTCTGTGGGCAGCCGTAACGTGTACATGGTGACTGGGGTCTCAAACCCCTTCTTTGCCATTTACTAGCTGTGTGATCTTGAGGCAGTTACTTAACCTCTCTGAGCCATCACAGCTTTATTTGGGAAAATGGAGATAATATGCCTCTCCTACGGGGTTGAAGAGGGATAAAGTGTATTTCAAGCACTTAGCAGAGGGGTGGTGGTGGTGGTGATAGTGGGAGGAAGTGATTCTGGGGGGAGGTCTGAGTTATGGTGGCAGTGATTACAGCGGTGGCGGTGATGGTAACAGCAGGGAGTCTGTCCTCAGGCAGAGATGGCCAGGTCGGGCTGGCCCAGCCTGATGCCATTAGCAACACCCACTAGACAGACACGCCAGGAGGATATGGGTCACTGAAGAGTTGGGTTTCCTGGTCTTATCGCCACAAGGGAGACCAACATACCATGAACCTTAGAGCATCTGAGTAAAGGGTTGGGGGGAACTTCCTATAGTACTGGGGTTTGTATTAGATGATGTTTGGGGCCCTCACTCTGGACTAGAAATCAGAACATGAAAACTAGGTTTGAATGGGCGTTGCTTTTATGAACGATGGTAACTGGCAGAGAAAGGGCCGTCTCACACTGGGAGGGAGGGAGGGACCTGTGGTCATTTTGTAGCTTAAACAGTGTGCTTATTCTTTTGTCTGTGTTCAAACATGAGTATGGAGTGGCCTTGTTTTTTCTCCATCCTGGTCACAGAGTGACCTTGTTCAGTGCTGGTGTTCAGTGAAATTGTGTTTTTGTTTAACCAAAGAACGCCCCAGCCGAGCTGTGAGGGCCAGGCCAGCTCCCAGCTGCCAGCGGCCAGGTCCCACTTTTTTGTTTCTCACCATCCAGCCCCAGAATCCTTGCTCTAGTTCACTGCTCACCAAGTACCTTCCCATTATAATTGGGCTTCCCACCTACAGGACCTGCAAGGGACAACTGTGGCCACACAGATCGGAGTATTCCAGATGCTGTGTTAAACGCTATGGCACTGCCACTCTTACAGGTCAAAAGCACCTGAATATCGGCAATTTTACACAGTTGAGCCTGACTATTTCTCACTGTAGTTTAACAAACTGTCTTTCTGGAGCCCATAACTGCCTCCCGTGAGCCCATGGTGAGAAGAAGGACGCTACCTCTGGGTGTAAACGATCTGGGGTCTCTGATCCTTTACACGTGACCTTAAGTCACACTCAAAATTATCAAGGTCACATGAGATTCTTGAAAGAATACCAGATTTCCCCCCATGACACCTTTTAAAATGTATCAGGCGGAATCTACCCCCCCCCCAATAAGCTTAGGCCACGTTGCTAAGTCAGTGAACTCACCAACATGCAAGACACCTGGGTCATGACTGCCCAGGCTCGGCCGCTGCCCACTCTGCCCACATGGAAGGGGCTGGGTCCGTGGTGGGAGCAGGGGGAGGGGGCACATTCAGGAACCAATGGAAAAGCATCCGGGGATGCTCCCTGGGCGGGGAGCTGAGAATCCACACCGACCTTGAGGGTGGCTGGGTCCAGGCAGGGCAGTGGAAGCTGCCAGACGCAAACCACAGGCCCATATCACATGTCCCTGCTACGCGTCCCCAAGCCCGAATGGGACCTTAGTGAAATTCCAGTGGCAACTGCTGCTTTAATTGCTACTTTTACCCCGCAGGAGTCCTAGAGCGCCTGAGCGGATTAACAAGTCAAGGCGGATAAAGCCACCTGCACTTTGAATGGTTCTATTATAAGGGCACTTGCTGAGGTCGAAAGCAAGCAAGCAGGGATGCTGAGTGTTTGCAGTGCTCTGCCCAGCTGGGCTGGCCCCTTGGGTTTGGGCGCTTCTGGCCAGAACGGGTTATACACAGGATGTAGAACCGCGGCTGCAAAGCCCAGTGGTGAGCACATAGAGCCCTTCTGAGCCCAAGTCGGCTTGCTGTTACGAACGACTGCAAGCCTGGGGGCTTCAGACAGTGGACATGCATTCTCTCTGGTGGTTGGGAGGCCAGAAGGCTGGCGTCAAGGTTGGGGGCCGGTGGGTGGGGGTATTCTGTTCCAGGCCTCTCTCCTCGCTTCTGGTGGCTGCTGGCAGCCCTTGGTGCTGCTCGGCTTCCGTCCCCTCACTCCACTCTCCGCCTCTGTCATCACAGGGGCTCACCCTGGCCTCTGGGCCCTCTCCTCAGGTTCTCCTTGTGATGGATTTCGGATAATTCAGGATGACCTCATCTCAAGATCCTTAACTGCATCTGCAAAGACCTTTTCCCCAAACAAGGTCACGGTCACAGGTTCTGGAGATCAGGGCCCGCCACTCAAGGCACTCTAGGAGCCCGGTGGGCAGGCTGGCCCGGCTGGCAAGTGCTCCCCTGCCTGGCCCTTCCTTAATGGCCTGATGGACCTCTCAGCTGGGCTGGTCCTTCATGAACGCTGCGGCCTTCTCGATGGGAGCCATCTGCACCCCACCCGCCTGGGGAGGGGTACCGCCCAGAAGTGGCTGGTGTAGGGAATTCCTCCCACCACAGAATCCACCCTGTAAACACCTGCATGTTCACCTTTTGAAACCTGTGCTGCCTCGCCTCCTCCTCTCCTCCTCCAGCTTTTGGCCTGATACAAGGTGCTAGGGATCCAAAGCAGAGGGACCCCAGCCGCCCTCAGGACCCACAGCCCACAGAGGTGGACAGACAGACCCCGCCTCCTCCCTCGGTCTCGGGGTAGCGCGCGCACAGGCGAGGTTTCCCCCAGGCATCCCGGGTGCGGTGGCCCACAGGATGCATCCGGAGGAAGGAAGCTCCCAGTCCTGGGGGTGGCTCCTGATTTCCCGGGCAGTGAGGGCAGTGACTAAGCACCTTTCAGTCTCTGCTCCAGCCATTAATCTAAGTGCCGGCTCGGCCTGGATGTCCTGTGCTCGGGGAGCGCCAAGGCTGTCCGCGCAGCCATTGATTTAAGAGACAATATCACTTGCTTCCAAGTTTATGAGGCAACAAACAGCCCTGCATATTGATGCCCGCGGAGATGTTTGCTCAGCACATTTGCTGTGCACGTTTATTACAAGGGCTGCGCTTTAAAGCAAATGAAACTGCAACTATTTTCATTTCCTTTGGTGGGGTGTGCCCCTCCCCCAACAGCTGTCACAATCTCTTGGGTCCCTGTCCCTCTTCCTGGGGGCACAGGGTTGCAACAGTCGAACCAGCTGAGATTGGATGTGGTCACAGTAAACTCCCCGTCTCCACTCCCTTGGGTCCTGGGGAGCCATGAAGGGCTCACCTGCCGGGAGGGCCTTGGAACCAGAGGAGGGGTGAAGAGGCTCATTTTTCCGAGGGCCCTGCCCTTGAGCCCAGCTCTCCTCCCCGAGAAGAGCACACGCGGCTATAATAGAGCCGAGCCGGCCGCCAGCATCCACTCCCCACGCAGCAGAACACACCAAATAAAATCCCTTTTCATCTTGAGAAGCTGGGACGCTCCCAGGCTGGGCTGCTAGTCCATAAAGATGAATCTTCAGAGCATTTACTGGCTGGAATGCCCCGTGAATCCAAACTGGTTTATGTATAAAATATTAGGAAGGTTCTGAGGAGGTTGGTGAGGCTGGGTGGGGAGCGGGCGGGAGAGATTGATGGCAAACTTTGTGCCAACTGAGCAGTTCCGTGCATGCCGAACGGCGAGAACAACACTTGAAAAATGTATTAGATTATCCAGAACACAACGCTGATTTATAGGCACAGCAATCCCCAGCTCGCCATCCATTTTCGTAATAGAGAGAGATTAGGGCGACGACGGTGCTTTGTTGGGATTTGCCAGCTCGATCCCCACCCCCAGCCGCCCCCGAACCCACGATGAATCACACGATAAAATCAAGACTTAGCACTTTTAACTGGACCTTCTGATGTGGAGGGTTTTGAGATGTGAAGCATTTCTGATTTTGGAATGAAAGCTGACTGCATGAGGAATTCGTTTTTTTAAAAATCGAATGGTATTAGATTGTTTACCATCACAAAGAGTTTCCTGGTGAGTGAGGGGACCCGAGCTCTCCAGGAGCTCTTGGGCTGGGCTTAAAAAAGGAGGGGCCTGTTGGGAGCGGCCAGGTGACTCACCCTGGCATCGCATGCAGTAGCTGCCAGGGGTCCCACCTGGACATAACTATGGCCCCCCGCCCATGGCACCTGGAGCCACTTGAATTGGGAAGGACAAGGACAGGGCCTGCCTGGAGCAGATGACACATCCCCTCAACGCTCTCCGTGGCCACATGTCTATTCATTAGACATTAGCCAACACTCAGGATGGGCAGAGCATGGGGCCAGGTTTGTGGGAGATGCCACATCTGGGCGCCCCCTCTGCTGTCCACTAAGGGCTCTGCAAGACATCTGAGGAAGCAAATCAGGGGTCTTGTCCTCCAGGGCCTTACCTAGGGCAAGGACCTAGGGCAGACAGAAGAGCAAATGCAGAGCACGTACTCAAATCAAACTAATAGGAACCGACAGCCCGTCAAGTCAGGGGTGGTGGGTAAGAGGGGCCAAGAACTTGAGGGGGGTGCGATGTGCTAAGGGGACTTTTCTTTCTGTGCAAAGGGCTCCAGGGAAGCACTGGGAATGGGAAGTTGTCTGGGTGGACGCGGATGTGGCTCATCCACAGGGCCTGCTCAGCAATAGCTTCTGTTTCTCTAGAAGAAACGTGACCCCTAAATCTGTCTTCCACAACCCCCCTCTTCCAGGGAAATCTCACTCCCATGTTTACTGCTTTCATGGTTTAGAGAACTCTCATCCTGTCTTCTATCTCTCACATATGCCCAAGGCCAAGCCTGTTCTAGGACGCCCGGGCCACTCCAGAAACTCTCCAGCAAAGTCCACCATATACCCAAGGAGGGCCAGAGCCTGCTTCTCCGCACATGAATGTCTCAGGCCGCTGGTGGGGATGCTCTCGGGGTTGGGGGGAGGGGGTACCCCCCATCCTGCAAGGCTACCAGCTTCTATAGCTGGTTGGACAAGTGCTGGTGCCTGCCCACAGGGCTGACCACGAGAGAGGAACGGGATGCCTGCCCTGGGGAGCAACCAACAGCAGAGGAGGATGAGACGAGACATGCCGTGCACCAAAGCTCATGGCGCAGACAGTAGACGCAGTCACCGTAAGAGCTGGGTGGTAACTCTGAGACCCAGCTGCTAAAAGAGAGTTTGAGGGGTGTCTGCCGTCATCACCATCAGTACCTTCAGTGTCCCCAGTCTATCCCATCACCAGCAGCACCAGCACCACTGTACCTACCGTCACTGTCACCTTTACAACTACCATCAACACATCACCACCACCACCGTCACTGCTTCTTCTTTTTTTTTTTAGGGCCACACCCTCAGCCCATGGAGGTTCCCAGGCTAGGGGTTGAATCGGAGTTGTAGCTGCTGGCCCACACCACGAAGAGTGACGCCAGGGATCGAACCAGCGTCCTCATGGTTACTAGCAGATTCGTTTCCACTGGGCCACAACGGGAACTCCCATCACTGTTTATTCTTGAAGGTCCCTGTGGGTCAGGCCTTTGCTAAGGACTTTGCATGTACCTAGATTAATCCTCATAACAACCCAGTGACGAAGGGGCCATTGTGCAGACGGCTGCACTGAAGATTAAAGAGATCACCCAAATTATAAGTGGCAGAGCAGGAATGCAAGCCCATGTGGCCTGACTCCAAAGCCTGAGTTCACCACACCCCAAACTGCCTCCCCTCCCAGGGCGGGGCATCTGGTTGAGGCTGGCCTCCTGAAGGGTTGACCTGGGGAGAAAAGATCGGTCACTTTAGGTCTTGGGCAAGCTGCAGGTGTACGAAAAGTGGACATGTGATGGCTACATGTCCTTTGTATCATTCCTTCTTTCACCACCGATCCCAGTGGAGAAGGGTTGAAGAGGCTCAGGCTTATTCCTAGAGGAGCTCACCCATGGCCCTTCAGGAGCCACATATGGCCGTGTCACTGCCCTTGGCTAGGAGGAACATGAAAGGACCCCCGTGTCACTTCTCTGTTCTGGGAGCCACCATGGGACCAGGTGGTGAGACGTCTCAGCATCCTTCACCTGGTACCTTTCTCTTCTCTTTCCACTGTCAACCTGAATACACTTGTTACACATGCTTAAAAAAATACCCACACAAGACAAAGCTCCGTCTTGCCAAAGACATTTTCCCTTAGATTTAAAACCCTGTGTAATTTAAGAGATATGCAATTCATGTGTCTGCATTTAAACCATCAAAGTGCTTTTAAAAGAGCTATTTGAAATCTTTGGAGCTTTATGAACCTTTAAAGTTCTTTCTTTGAAACATGGGAATCGCACACTGCCAAGGATAGAGATAGTCAAATACCAAAGGCTAGGGGTGGGTTTGAAACTCTAAATCTGTGACATTTCACTTTACAAAACTGGATTTCTCATCTTTAACATCTACTTCCAATTAGGACCGGACGACAAGGAATGCTCGCTCACACCTTGCGTGCCAGCCCGCGAAGCGCTCCCAACCCCAGAGCCTGCAGGGCGCGGGGCTGCTCTCAGGGCTTGGCTAAGGGGGCGGAGGGGTGACATCGCAGGGGCACCCTTGCTAAGGCCACCAGAGCGCCAGGGAGAGGGCAGGAGTCTGCAGAACAGGCGCCGCCAAATTTCACTCCCAAGGCTGGTTTAAAACGGGGGTTCCTAGGTCGCTCGCCCAGTGTCCCTGAAAGATCTGGGGTCCCCCCAGCCCACCCTCGCCCTACACAGGTGGTGCCCGGGCTCACTCAGGCCTAGGGACCCCGCTGTGCTCCGCGCCATCCCTGCGGCTCCAGCCGGGTCCCCATGAAGCTGACCGCTGGGCAGAAGGCAAGGCAGGCGCACGCCAGTTTTTGACCTTGGCGGGAGGTGCCCGCGGTCGTCCCCCCGGCTCGGGAGGCCCGTCTGCCGGGAAGCAAGCCCTGCAACGCAGTCCAGCTTTGCGTGAGTCAGGGCCGTGGAACTGGCCCACCCTTCCGTCTCCGGGCAGCCGTCCGAGTGGTGCGTGGGCCCCAAGGAGGCGACCTCGCGGGGACGAGCCCGCGGAGTGCTCCTCCCTCTGCCGCCGCCTCGCCGCTGGCGCGCCCTGGACCGCGGGGCCCTCGCCGCGCGCCGGGATGGGGCTGCGACGTGCGTCTGCCGTCCCAACGCTGCCAACCACAGCGGGCCGGGAACCTCGAGCATATGCCCAGTCCCCGCAGGGCTCCTTGCTCTGACCTCGGCCCGATCCTCGCCGCCCCACCCCTCCTCCCCTCCCCTTGGTGCCTCTGGCTCTCCCTCCCCTTCCCCCCTGGTACTGGGAAGCCCACGTCTGGCGTTTTTATACCCGCCAAGCCCCACACCCAGGGATGTTTTACTTTTACTTTCTCTCGCACCTTCCACCCTGCTCAGGACCGGCCAAGGCAGCCAGAACCCAGGATTGAAGATGATCTGAGGAAGCTGTGCTGCCTGCAGGGTGGCCTGGGCCTAAGGCAGGGGAGGGCGGCAGCCTGGGGACACTCGACCGGCCCTCTCTCTCCTCAGTTCTTGGCAGAATCCTCCTTTCTTCCGGAAAGGCCCCGCGGTGGAGCAGCTGCCCCGCCGGTGTGGTTCTGGACATCCCAGCTCTCCTCTCCTGGGCTCCACCCCAAACCATCGGCTAGAAAATTCTAAGGGCTGAGGAATTTTTAAATTGTTTTTTTTTGAGCAGCGGCATAAGATTTCAAATCCTGGGGCTTTGGGTTCCCTGCCAGCGCAGTGAAGAAAGGTTGATAGGAGCAGGTTAAAAGTGCCAGGGGAGAGGGTTCTGCTCCATGCCAGCTTCCTGCTGGCATTCCCCCACCCAACCTGATTTCGCACCCTGAGTGATTCCCCTGGGTCCTCGTTCTGGCTGCCAGCAACGCACCACGCCCAGGCCAGAGTCCTCACCGAGCCCTCTCCTGCTGGCTCCAGGCGGCCTGCCATGACCGAATCAAGCACCGATGGGAAATTCCGCCTGTGCAAAAGGAAGGGGGAGCCGCTCCCTTCACAGACCGCCCCCCCTTTCAGTTTCCCTACCGCTGCTACAACCAAGTCCTCCTGCTACTCCAGCAGTTAGACTGACGTCTGTCTCTCCCTTGCTCCCCTCGACACAAATCCAATCTGATCCAAATCCTGCCAGTTCTCCCCGTGAAATGTCACTCAAACCCACAGAACATTCGATAAGCGTTGAGTCTTGAAGGCCAAGAGTGAATGGAAGGGTTTCCAGACACGGGGACAGCAGATGCAAAGGCAAGAAGCAGCAAGAGCACCCCATGATGGGAGCCAGCCAGTGGTCTGGAGGCCCCTGCTGGATGGCGCCCCGGGCCCCCTGACCTTGGCCTTGGCTGTGGTCTGGCAGCCAACACTATGTCTCTTAGTCTCTGCCCTCCTCTATCACCGGTTAAGTGCGTCCAGGAGCCCTTGGACTCCAGTTCCATCTCTCTCTCCATCACGTCCTGAGGGGCAAAGAGCTCCTGAAGCGTCCCCCCCCCCGCCCCGGTGTGAGCAGGACTTCCTCCGCATACACGGGTACAAACTCCAGTTCCCCTTGTGAGATGCAAGCTTGTGTCCCTCTCAGTCTTTGAAGTCTGGGATCAGTCCTCTCATGATAGAACAGGTCCAACCCACCCTCTCCAGCTCAGCATCTCCTCAAAAAGGAGGTTCCCACTCCCTTCACCAACCTCCCCCATCTGACCGCATCTCTGCCCCCTGACTCCTCGCAGATTTCGCTCATGGAGCAGCAGGGTGCTACTCACTGTGACTGAACCGTAGGTGGGACAATTGCCGGCCGAGAGGAAAGCTTGCTTGGCCTGTTCATGGAGAACATTCATGTTAGTTTCATGACCGGGAGCAACCCCACCAAGTACATAAACACTGCTGAGCACACGTGGCAAGCCCTCTTCCTGGAACAAGCTTGGGAACAAGGCCTGGCTGGTGGCGTGTTTTCATGTGGGCTTGTCATCGTGGGAAATGACAGCATCTTTCAGTGCAAAAGGCCCACTCACGACAACTGGACATCTAAGGATTCCCATGGCCCCCAATTCTTTACTGTGTGCCTGCTACTACATTTCCAATTAAATACAGAGGTTTTGGGAGCAGCCACCAGCCTTTCAACAAATTACGCAGAAAGGGAGAGATGTGACCTTGGGTCCTCCCATCACCATGGAAACGCATCACTACTGCATGGAAGTAGAGACAATTTGGTGTCCTGGTCCGAGTGTTTCAAGGGGACAGTCCTGGTCAGGCTCACGCTGCCATCAGCTAGTCCCCCGCATTGCTCACTTCCTTCTTCCCCCAGCCCCTGAGGTTCTGTAAGTTCAGAGGAACCTTCTCTGGGGTTCCCCATGGAGCTCCAGGGCGGAGGGCCAAAGGGGTCAGAGATACTCAGACAGGAAACTGTGCCCCACCCTTTAGTGGCTGTGCTGCCAGGCAAGGCCAGGTCCTCTGCACCCATTTCCTCAGTCAAGGGAGGAGCAACAACCCGGCATCTGGTCTACATCGTCACACGTGCAAAGGAGAGAAGGTCCGTGGAGGTGACTGTAAATTATAAAGCGCGGCATAGATATCAGTTTTGTCTTTTTGTCTTTTTAGGGCAGCACCTGGGGTATACGGAGGTTCCCAGGCTAGGGGTCAAATTGCAGCTGTAGCCGCTGGCCTACACCACAGCCACAGCACCGCCAGATCCGAGCCGCATCTGCGACCTACACCACAGCTCAGGGCAACGCCAGATCCTTAGCCCACTGAGCGAGGCCGGGGATCAAACCTGTGTCCTCATGGATGCTAGTCGGGTTTGTTCCTACTGAGCCACAAAGGGAACTCCCAAATATCAATTATCATTGCGGTACTTCACTTCCCAATGGCCCCCAGGCGCTGGAATGTAAGCCACTAACTTACAGAATAATGAGAATTGTGAACGATTACGAAGCGCTTCCCGCTCTGAGGAAGAGCACTTGGTGTGAAGAGTTTAACTCAGTCCTCACGCGGATCCCTGCGCGCGTCTCCGCTCCCAGGGGCGGAGCAGAGGGGTAACCGCTGGCCCCTCACAGGAGCTCTAGGTCCCCAGTCAGCCAGAGCCACGTGGTCACTGTTTGCAGAGAGTCCATCTTTCTGAGGCTGTACACACACACACACACACACACACACACACACCCCTCCACCATCGTCTCCCAGAGGGTCATATTAAGAAGGCTTGTTCCAGAGTTCCCATTGCGAGGCAATGGAAATGAACCTGAATAGTATCCATGAGGATGCAGGTTCGATCCCTGGCCTTCCCCAGTGGGTTAAGTATCCAGCATTGCCATGCGCTGCAGTGTGGGTCCCAGACGTGGCTCAGATCCCATGTGGCTGTGGCTGTGGGGTAGGCTGGCAGCTGTAGCTCTGATTCGACTCCTAGCCTGGGAACCTTGATATGCCTCAGGTGTGGCCCTAAAAAAGCAAAAAACCAAACCAGCAAACAAAAAAGAAGCCCTCTTCTACCACCTGGAAGCAAGGCCCAGGCACATGTAGGTGGACCAGGGTCTCTCAATCAGGTGGCCTGGCCTCTGGGGTATCTTTTGCCAAAATTGTGACCACAGAATTGCTCTCCGCTCATCCCCACCCCACCCCACCCCAGCCTCGGGGTGCAGACCCTTGCAGCCCCTCCTCAGCCAGGCCCCTCTGCTGGGTCTCCAGCACAGCCGATGTGCTGCCATCAAAGGGCGGGGTGGGCAGATGCTGCATTTACTCCCTGCCCTCCCTCCAGCAGT
Source organism: Sus scrofa (assembly GCF_054392235.1). Lineage (NCBI taxonomy): Eukaryota > Metazoa > Chordata > Mammalia > Artiodactyla > Suidae > Sus > Sus scrofa. Next base: position 9,803,456 of record NC_139383.1, read on the forward strand.
GGGACCACATCGGCCACTCTCCTCCAGGGCCTCCTGCCATCTCCCCACCCTCCTCCAGTCCTCTCTGTGTGCCTCCTGGTCCCTGTTCCTGGATGCCAACCTGGGTGGCCCAGATCCCATCCAGCCAGTGGTCCTCTCCGTTCAGACAGAGCCCACCGCTTCCCAGCTGCAGTCACGTCCTCCCAGGCTGAGGACACCAACACTGAGCCAAGGGCATTCTCCTCCCTCAGAGGACATCCCAGCTCTGGGACCCTTCGGAAGTGCACGGAAGTCTCTGACCTGAGGCAGCCCTGCGAGGCACGCCCCGGTGCAGAGGGCAGGTATTTGCAAAGCAAAGCTCACCTGGCCCCTCACGCAGGGGCTAAATCAGAGGCACCTTGAGATCTCAGGGAAGGGGGCTGCCCACGTTAATAGCGACTCACGGTCGATTCGATTAGAATTACTTCTGTAGCTAATTCTGGCAGCCGAATGTCTTCATTTAAAATATACATATACATGTATTTTGTTCAGTATTTTAATTAGGCCCAAAGGAATATACTTTCAAATTTTGGTACACTTCATTTGTTATATTAATGAAAAGCCACTTTAAATCAAGTTTCATGTTGATATTTCATTATGTATGCTGTTCTCACACATCTCTAAAAGAGATTTACGTTACAGGTAGTAACCACAAATACTGGCAGTGGACATGCTGTTAATTTAAAATGTAAAGTTTTCTCTTGAGGTGCGGCAGAAATATAAGGTTACGTTCGAATCCAGGGCAGCTCACTTCCCCGTAAAGTGCCTGCAAGTAGAAGCCCTCAGAACCCCTGGCCCCCAGCCCCTCCTGAGACCCAGCCTCCAGCTTCCCCAGCTTCCAGGGAGCTGCGGTTCTTACCAAGACTTCCCGGGCTGAAGGCAGAATCCTGTGCAGGGTCAGAGGCCACACAGAGGGGATGCCCGGCTGCCACTGCCTGCTGGGTGTCAGCGACGGGGAGGGAGAGGATGTGGGACCCCTGGGCCCTGTGCTGCTGCAGCGTAGCTTAGATGTGCATGCTTGGCTGTGGCTCAGGCCACACACAGACACACACACACACACACATGCACGCACGCTCAGCGATGGTGTTATTGTGCCCGGCCCTTCCCCCAGTAACGCGGGCAGCTTTGACAGTGACGCTGCCTTTGCCTCTGGCTATTGCTGAATGTTTCTAGGTTCCAGGCTCCGTGCCAAGCGCGTTAGTCATAGTTCATCACAATGGACCCACACCTCACTTCAACATAGATGGCACTGCCCAGCCACACATGGCAAAGGGGAAAACCGAGACTCACAGGCTAGCAGATGGTGGAGTTAAGATCTGGGGTCCCTGAGCACCACGCCCCACGGAGAGCAGGTTCTGCTGGAGACAGACCTCCGGTCCCTACTGTTGCTGGGATTTTGTGACATAAGCCTGGTTTAGCAGCTGAAGAAGAAGGCCACTGCTTTCAGTCATGGTCCCATGCAGGAGAGCCAGTCACAGCGCCCCAGTCCCTGTCCACGGCCACTGAGCCGTCAAAGGCCATGCTCCGTTTCAGACATGTGCCCCTGTGCTCACTTGCCACAGTGCTTACAAGCAGTTTGCTAAATGCGCTCCCACTTCGGCAGGTGGAGGGCGACCCACGCAGGAAGATGAGGCAGGAAGATTGTTCTGAGCTGCTCGGAACCCGTGGGCACATGATTGCACTTTGACCCCCTCCCCTTGGCTTTCAGGGGAGGGGGCAATAACCGGGTGATGGTGGTGGAAACAGCAGCCGGCGAACTTCTTCTCATGGCCGCCAGCACTTCGACAGACTTACTATTACTTTCTGGACCCTCATGAGGACCCTCCGGTCAAGGTGTTGTCGTTATCCCTCCTGTTTTCACAGCCGAGCAAACCAGTTCGCAGAGAGGTCAAGTGACAAGTCCCAGGTCACACAGCAGATGCGGTGTCAGGGGAGTGCAAAGGGGCTAGCAGGCTGACACCTGTTTGACAACCTCCCTTGTGTCATGGGGGGTGGGGGGCAATGTCCTGATTGACGTTTTAACATCTTATGAAGGAAAAAGGGATTTCAGACAATATTCTGCAACTTAATTTTTTAAGAGAAGTTTTTTTTTTTTTTTTTTTTTTTTTTTTTTTTTTTTTAGGGATGCACCCACAGCATGTGGAAGTTCCCAGGTTAGGAGTTGAATTGGAGCTGCAACTGCCAGCCTACACCACAGCCACAGCAACAAGGGAGCCAAGCCACATCTGCTACCTACACTACCGCTGACGGCAACGCTGGACCCCTCACCCACTGAGTGAGGCCAGGGATCGAACCCCCATCCTCATGGATACTAGTTGGATTTGTTTCCACTGCGCCACTATGGGGAGTCCCAAGAGAACAGCCCTGGGCTTTGCAAATAAACAGAAGCTGCTTCCTAGGCTTCCCAACCTTCCAGGTGGCTTTTGAGATGTCCTCACAGGGCACTTTTTCACCCCAATACCCACCAGAATCCTGGAATTACGTTATTTCTATATTTACAAATAAGTAAATAAGTCTAAAACAAATACGTTTTCTTTCTACCCCACTCAGGGTTGTCAGATAAAATCCAGGATGTCAGGTAAATAATACATATTGACATTTACACTAAATTTAGAGAAATGCATCATTTTTCTGAAATTCAAATTTAACGGGACATCTTGTAATTTATGGGCTAAGTGTGGTGACCCTATTCCCACCGGCCCCACGGCTACAAGAAGAAAGAGACGATAGTCCAACAACGTGTTCCCAGAGCCTGGATCGCAGTAAGCGCTCAGGAATTCTGTATGTGCTCAGCGCACCGAACAGGGGCTTCTCGGCGAGTCCAACCTGGCTGAGCTGAACCACAGCGTTTGCCCTTCCCGACCAGGCACAGAGCACTGTCACCGTCCCGTTAAGCTATGGCATCTGCATCCCCACACAGCAAAGCGACACCCTCGGCAACCCCCACTCCCCACCGTCAAGGCACTGGGGTCCAGAGCCGATCAGCAAAGGTGCAAGTAAACCATCTTAGAGATGCTTAAAACTGGGCAGAAAACCAGAGGACTGGAGGGAAAGGACTCTCAGGAGACGCTCCTGGACCACAGGTGGACTCGGGTGATGCGGGGAAGAGGAGGCTGTCCGTGAGACGGGGCGTGCGAAGGAAGGGAGGTGACAAGAAGCAGCGGGCATGACCTCACGGGAACTGCATGTCCTTGAGAGGTGCCCATCACCATGGAGACCAGTCGGCCCAGGGAGGCAGGAAGAAAGGGCTGCAGGGACGGATGTGTAGGAAGAGCCGGGAGTTAAATATGCATACGAAGGCTCAGAGCTGCGGGTAACTGCCCAGGTTCCAAAGGAGGTGTGCCCGGGGAAGGAGGGCCTGTGTACCAGGGGGCCGCAGCCAGGACACGGAAGCGTGGGCGGAGTTAAGAGAAGGAGGACTGGAGGAGACCCTCGACAGGTGGCATCTGAGCTGCATCTCGCAGAGGCGGCACCTCCTCGGTTTGACACGCGGAGACCCGGGCAGTCAGTGCTGGCGGTGGGAATGGCCAACGCTGCAGCCCTGGCAGCGCCTCCCATCCCTAGTCCCCCCCTCGGGAGCATGAGGGAGGGCCCCTTAGAACCGCCAGCAAACCTCAGAGACCCCGTCTCACCGGACTGCCAAGGGTCCCTGTGAGGCGGAGACACGGGTCCTGGCGGCTCTGTGTGGCTGAAGGAGGTGCAGGGCAGCGAGGCCCTCCCATCGTTGTCCCCTGAGTTCCTGTGGCAGCCCCTGGTGCCGAACCCAGGGCCACCTCCTCCTCCTCTCCAGGCTGGTCGAGCTCCCCCAGTAGCAGAGGCAGAAAGAGCCACCCAGAGGTGGCTGTGTGACCTAGGTTAGCCAATGAGGTATGGCAGAAGCCTGCTGGAGGCTTCTGGGAAAGCAGGTCATCCCTGAGAAAAGCAGGCCATGGCCCGGAACCCTCCCCTCCCCTGCTCCTTCTGGTTCTGGGTGAAGTGAGGGCCACGGGCCTTGGCGGGGCCTCCACCTTGCAGCCTGGGGCCCAGAGGCCGTCCTCTGGGAAGGCGAGGCTGGAGGCCCCCCCACCCCACCCCCCGTTGCACAGCCACAGAGCAATGGATTTGCAGGTCTAAGACAGTGGGGAGGTGACCAGGTGGACTGCCAGGCCCTGGGCCACACTGCCTGGGACTTGTCACACAGAGGGCGTGGCAACAGCACTTGCCTGGCAGTGTCGTGGGGCAAACGTGGTACTTTGTAAAATGCTTCAGCCAGGCCTTGCTGCAGTGGCCCCGGATAAAAGAGCAGCTACAAACAAAAACCAGCAAACAAGCGAAACTTCCCTGATGCAGACCTCTGACCCCTGTGCCCTAAGACCTCTGTCTGGACCTCCCGTGGCCCACAGGCTCCTGAAGGGGATGTGCTCTTCCCAGTGAGGCCCGCGGCCTCGCCAGCCTCCTTTCTGGCCCCTCACCAGCCCTCGCCCTGTGGTCTCTGCCTGCCATCCTCCTGCCCACACCCTAGGGTCTGTCTCCTGCCTTGCGCCAGATGCCGCCCCCGAGCTACATCCGGGAAGATGCTCTTTTGGTCCGAATCAACCAGGACTCCTTCCCACCTCCCTCCCTCCCTCCTCCCTGCCTTACTCCACCTCCCAGGCCCTCTCCATGGGACACGTGGTCCCTCCAAAGCCCTATGACCCTTCTTGCCCCCATGCCCCCAGGTTCTGGAATCTACTTTTTCTTATTTAAAAAATTCTTCCATGTCGTGGAACTAGAGACTCTTATACTAAGTGAAGTAAGTCAGAAAGACAAATACTTACATCTGGAATCTAATATATGGCACAAATGAACGTCTCCACAGAAAAGAAACCCATGGTCTTGGAGAATAGACTTGTGGTTGCCAAGGGGGAGGGGGAGGGAGTGGGATGGACTGGGAATTTGGGGTTAATAGATGCAAACTATTGCCTTTGGAGTGGATAAGCAATGAGATGCTGCTGTACAGCACAGGGAACTATATCCAGTCACTTGTGATGGAACATGATGGAGGATAAAGTGAGAAAAAGAATGTGTGTGTGTGTGTGTGTGTGTGTGTGTGTAACTGGGTCACTTCGCTGTAGAGTAGAAACTGACAGAACACTGTAAGTCAACTAAAAGGGGAAAAAAATCATTAAAAAAATTTTAAAATTTAAAAATTCTTCCAGGTCATAAAATTTACATCTACATCCCTTGTATGGATATTTCATTATTTCCTCAACCAATAAGTGGGGGAAGTTGGCCCCCACTGGGCATTTCTGCACCTTAGAATGCCCACACCCAGGTTCCTGGTGTGAGACACAGAAATCGCAGCCTGGCCCTTTCCTCGGGGAGGGGCTGCTTCCATGCACACCTGTGCGTCTGGTTAGCCACCTCACTTGAATATTCAAGTGTGAAACTCAACCCAGGCACGTGAGGCTTCCTGGAGCTGTGCTAATGTGTTTAGAAGTCTGGGTGGACTGCTGATGGGGGGGTGAGAGCAGGGAGGAGGATCTGACCCGGCTGGACTGATCTTGGGGTCAAGAGGTCATCTTGTCCAAGTGATTCTTTTTTGTGATTAAGGAAACTGAAGTCAGAAACAATTTTTAGGAGCTGCCGTCGTGGCACGGTGGAAGCGAATTCGACTAGGAACCATGAGGTTGCGGGTTTGATCCCTGGCCTCGCTCAGTGGGTTAAGGGTCCGGTGTTGCCGTGAGCTCTGGTGTAGATCACAGACGCGGCTCGGATCTGGCGTTGCTGTGGCTGTGGTGTAGGCCGGCAGCTGTAGCTTGGATTAGACCCCTAGCCTGGGAACCTCCATATGCTGTGGTGCGGCCCTAAAAAGACAAAACAAACAACTTTTATAAAAGATTAATAATCTTGTAGAGAAATCAACAAAAGATTCAAACAGAAAATTTCCAAGACAAAACAGAGGGGAGTTAAGAACATATATTAAAATGTTCTATTTTGTTGACAAAGAAATGGAAACAAAACAACAAAAGGTCTTTTTTCTCTATCAAGTTTTGGGGGAAAAAGATAGAGCTGGCTGGGTTCAAGGACCCGGGCCCTTTGTAACTTCCACCGGGATTTTCAAAGACGTGATTTTTCCAGAGTGTACCTTGGTGATGCATGCAAATAGCTTTAAATATAGTCGTCCCTCTTGATACATTGTTTTTACAGGAATTTATCCTAGGAATTTATCTTAATGAATTAATTAGAGATAGTCACAAAGATTTATCTTCTAGGATGTTCACTGCAGAATTTTTTATGATGGTGAAAATTTGGAAAAGACATAAATGTCCAACAATAGGGGACTGATGAAATAAATGGAGCCCTAGGCAGCCACTAAGATTCAAATTTAAGAAAAATTAATGACATGAAAAAGCTCATGATATAGTAAATTTTAAAATTTGCTTATCAAATTGAACGCTTTATTCAAGTGGATATTCCTGAGTGCCAGAATGAGAGGTAATTTTTATTTAAAAATTTTATCTCTGAGTTTCTATTGTGGCTCAGTGGGTTAAGGACCCAATGTTGTCTCTGTGAGAATGCGGGTTCGATGCCTGGCTTCGTTCAGTGGGTTAAGGATCTGACTTTGCTGCGAGCTGCAGTGCAGGTTGCAGATGCAGCTCAGATCTGGCATTGCTGTGGCTGTGGTGTAGGCCAGCAGTCACAGCTTCGATTTGACCCCTAGCCCGGGAACTTCCATGCAACACAGGTGTGACCCTAAAAAGGGAAAAAAAATTTACTCTCTGCTCCCATACTTTTCAAAATTTCTACAATGGACACATTTTTAACCTCTTGGGTTTTTTTGTTGTTGTTGTTTGGTCTTTTTTTGTCTTTTTAGGGCGGCACCCACAGCATATGGAGGTTCCCAGGCTAGGGGTCTAATCAGAGCTTTAGCTGCTGGGCCTCGCCACAGCTACAGCAATGCCAGATCTGAGCCACGTCTGCGACCTACACCACAGCTCACAGCAACGCTGGACCCTTAACCCACTGAGTGTGGCCAGGGATCAAACCCTCAACCTAGTGGTTCCCAGTCGCATTTGTTTCCGCTGTGTCACATCGGGAACTCCTGGAACCATCTAAGGGTTTTACTTTTCCAGTGTCCCAATTCTCTGTCCCCGTTTCTGATCAGGGTGAAGTGGGTGCAAGTACTTCCCCTTGGGCTTCTCCCTCCTGTTGCAGTAAGACTCGCCCTCTCTCCTGACACTGCCTGAGCAGCTCCCAGGTCTGAGGGCCTCCCCACCAGTCTGCCTCCAAAAACTGGGCAGGAGCACTGAGCCGGGAGCAAGGGTGGGGGACGGGGCTCCTGGTGCACTAGAGGGGACATGGGGCAAAGGCAGCAGCAAGGACACAGGACAGAGGACCTGGGAGACCTGCCATGCCCCCCTCCGGCCTACTGGGCCTGCCCTCTCTGAGCTGTGGGAAGGCCGCCTGGGGACAGGTGGCAGGGTCTGAGGACAGGCTGCCGGCCAGGGTGATTGAGGAAAGGCACAGTGGCAGCCTGAGCCTGGGCAGGGACGGGCGCTCCCACCCGACTCCGTCTGATTCGATCCCGGGAGGTGGATGAAGACCACGCTGAAAAAGAGTTGGAGAAGGAACATTCTGGGATCAAATTCTTCCTAAATCTACATCATGTCAAAAACAAGTCGAGTAAACACACCTGCCCTATCAGAGTATGTTCCGTAAAGGATCTCCTCTGGGTTCAGTTCTGCGGGGACAAAGCCCGGGCATGTGGCCGCGGGAGCTGTGTCTGCTCCGTGCCAGGTGCCGGCCGGGCTCTGAAGGTCACGGTGAGCACGGCAGGCCTGTCCTTGCCCCGGTGGCGCTCCGAAGGTGGTTAATGACACAAACGTACAACCGGCCCACGTGGCGGAGGGTCGTGAGGCATTGATGTCACAGACAGAGAGGCGCGTGGGCAGGGCGGGCAGCGCCGGGAGGCGGAGGGCGGGCGGCACCCAGGGGAGCCCCCGCCTCCCCGGCTTGTGCTCACGTCCAGGGTGTCCAGCTAGCGGCTCAGCTCCTAACACGGTTCCAGCAGAGGGCCCTTGACTGCCCTCTAGAAGGCTAATTAGTCCCGAACCGGCGCGGCTGCCGGGCCCGCGGCAGCACACATGGCAGGTCGGCATGGGGCTGCCTTCTGATGGGTTTTTGAAAGTTGCTCTGCGTTTGATTGACAAATGCCATATGTCCCCCGTGCTCAGGGCTTTGGCCTCTCCGCCGCGCTCTTTCTTCCTCCCTCCTAAAACGGGTTCCTCTCTGCTTTGATTTCATCCATGAGCCTTTATCAGTCCCTGCTCTGAAACGGGCGGACGCGCGCTCCTCTTAACACCTTCTCCTGCGCGAGGGCAGAAGGTGGGCGCCACCTGCCCCGGCGCCCAGCCCAGCCCGGAGCCCCGCAACCCCCCACCCCGCCCCGGAGGCTGCGGAGCCCGATCCCTGCGGGGGGCGCTCTGACTGCGGGGATGAAAGGCCTTGTAACTGCTGTGACGGGGACTCCCAGACTCAGGCAGCCGAAGGCCTTGAAGAGCCAGGCCACCAAGCGACCAGGCTGGCTCCAGGTCCAGGGTCTCCACTGGCTCCTGAGCAGCAGCCCCCTCCCGGGGTGCCTGGCGGGAAGGGCTTTTTCCTGCCTCCCCACCCTTGTGGCTGAGATGGCACGGCCACCCTTTCTTCCCCACCCTCTGGGCCACCACAGCCTGGGCCCTCACCATCTCCTCGGTCCTCACCTGGCTGGCCGTCCCTTCTCCAGGTGATTCTGGAAACGTCTAATGGCTTTCATCAGCTTAGAGGCGTACCGAAAATCGTAGCTCTCTTTTCCTCACTCGTCTGTGGGCTGAGAAGGCTCGGCTGGAGGACCAGCTTGTTCCTGAGGGGTAACTGCAGGGGCAGGACAATTAGAAGCCAGCAAAGCTGACAGGGAAGGGAAGTGACAGGCCCGTCGCCGCGCTCTAATGACTGCCTGTTTGCTTCACTCCTCGTCCACGTGACTCTCCACCTGTCTGTCCCTACGCGTCGTCCAGACCACGTCTTCACCTGCTGTCAGTCCCATCCTTTGGGACTCCGCCCCAGCTCCCTTGGATAACCTGTTTTCTCCCCCTTATCGGGGGTCCTGGTTTTCTGTCATCCATATGCTCTGCACCTACCTGGAGCCCTGAGCCCCATCAGGAGCACCCCTCAGCCCCCACTACCACCCACTCCGCCCTCCCGGGGAAGCACCAGCGCCCTCGGAAGCCGTGTTAACCTGAGGAGCTGAATGAAGTGCCCCACGTCACTCGCAGCACAGCGAGTCCCCTCGCCCTGTGCTTTTGCTGAATCACGTGAGCTGCCGGAGCGGGAGCACAGGATGTCAGAGGAGAGCCTCGAGGCAGGGTGCGCGGCCGCTACAGGCCACCCTGCTGGGACATAACACGGCCACTGCCAGTGGCCCTCGTGTGCCAAGGCCTTGGCACGATCTTGGCAGGAAGGTCTGGCTGGGGGACTGGTCTGGGGACACGGCTGGCGTGCTCTCAGCCGTCACCCTACTGTGGTCCCGCCCTTTGGGTGAGCCTGGTCTTCTTTCGTTGAGTCTGTAAACCACTTGACGTCTTTCTAATAAGCCCCATTTCTGCTGGAATCAGCCCATATTGGTTTCTGCCACTGACAACCAAGGGCCTCGGCTGGACCAACAGCTCCCTCCCAGGGCTGCGGGAGTACTGAGGGTGGGTGGGGGAGCACTGGCACGCTGGGATGTGTGTCTACCTCTGCCCTCGCCAGTACTGGGCAGCCTTCCTAGCTCAGGGTCGAGATCGAGGTTTTTCCTGCCACTGGGGTACTGTCGACCTTTCTGGTTCCTCTGGGTCACCGAAGACTCAGGAATCTCTTTACTGCACAGAGTTGCACCTGTCACCTCCCTCCACCTGTCAGTGTTGTTCACGGGTCTCTTCGGGAAGGTTCGGTTCATTACCTGTGGTCACTGCAGCCCATCCTTCTCAGAAGAGGCCTCATTGCGTCATTGTCACCCTCCACAGTGTCTTCTCCTGGTGACCCATCAGCGTTTGTGCCCTGCCTTCTCTGAGCAGGGCGGGGCCATCGTGGCTTCCACATCCCCGGTCTAGGCCCAGAGAAGGGTCCTCCCCCAGTGGACAGATCCGGCTCACTTCCAGGAGCTGGAGAGAGGGGGTCTTTGTTCTGAGGCAAACCAGAGAAACCCCAGCTCCCTGGTTGCCACGCGACACCTTTGAAGAAAGAGGAAATTTTTTTTTTTTTTCCCTCTGTTAACAGTTAAATCAATAAATGAACAATGAGCCCACAAGAAAACATACTCACAGCCGTCAACTGGGGTTTCCTCATTCTCTTTACTCCTTTTGCAAGATTTCCTGGAGGACCTTCCTGTTTCCCCCAAGGGGTGCTTTTTTTTTTTAGGGTCGTGCTGCAGCATATGGAAGTTCCCAGTTCCCAGGCTAGGGGTCAAATCAGAGCTGCAGCTGCCGGCTTGCACCACAGCCATGCAGGATTCAAGCTGCGTCTGCGACCTACACCACAGATCATGGCAATGCTGGATCCTTAACCCACTGAGCGAGGCCAGGGATCGAACCATCATCCTCACAGCCTGCTGAGCCACAGTGGGAACTCCCTGAGATGCCTTTGATCCCCAGAGATGAGGCCTCCTGCGGAATGACTCCAAGCTCCTGCTGTGGGACTCTGGTCTGGAGACAGGTGCCGGTGTGGTGCCAGGTAGCTGTGGGCACACTCAGGATAGGCCACCCAACTCCTTCTCCACTGGAGAGGGGAGAATGAGAAAGTGGGGCCCTGGGGCTCAGGAGAGGCCTGGGTGAGCGGGAGGAAAGCCAGGCCCCAGCCGGATTCGGCTTTCTGTTAGTAAACACCTTTAATGGCCTGAGGTCGTCTGTGAGGAAGGACCGTTGGCAGCTGGGGTGGGGGCACTGGGACACCCCGCCTGGCCCTGGAGTGTGAGCGTGTGTGGCGAAGTGGAGATAAAGAGCTGCCAGGACAGGCAGCCAGGCTGGCTTACCAGCTCACCGCCTGGTGACACAGGAGACACCCTCCAGCCGCAGGAGGAGTCAGAGGCCCAGCACCAGCAGTGTCCCGAGGGCCCCGAGGACTAAGGAAGAGGGACCTGGGGTAAAACACGATTTTCATTACCTTCGAATGTTTAAAAGCAGAGCACACTTACCTGGTACCAATGTCAGCCTCCCGGCTTTCACGCTGAATACGGTTGGTTATCCATGACGTGACCACTGGGGAAGCCTGCAAAGGGTGATGCAACCTCTCTGTGCTATTTTGCACCCTCCTGTAAATCTATTGTTATTTAAAAATAAAAAGTTATTTTAAAAGATATGGGATAGGGAGTTTCCTGGTGGTCTGGTGGTTAGGATTTGTGGCTTTCACTGTTGCAGCCCGGGGTTCAATCCCTGGTCTGGGAACTGAGACTCCATATTAAGCTGCTGCATGCTGTAGCCACAAAAAAAAAAAAAAAAAAAAAAAAAAAAAAAGGGGATGGAGCCTTTTATAATAAAAACCTGGCCATCTCAGATCACACAAGCAAGCTCCCACAAATTCCCAAGTGGAAAAATAAGAGCTGGGACATAATTTTCTAACCCAGGCTGTTGGAGTGGAACCACTGGTTTTCCCAGGAATCAGCCAGAGCCGGGTGTGGGTGCTGACAGAAGGGCTCTAGGAAACACTGGTGGCGAGACCCACAGGGGACCCACCCCCAGACCTGACCTGAAAAGGACACTGTGATTAGCAAAATGGGGACCTTTCCACCAGGGCCCCTCAGGGAGGTGGCTGGAGGCAGCAGTTAAAAAAGGGTTGCAGGAGTTGCCTTCATGGCACAGCTGAAACAAATCCAACTAGGAACCATGAGGTTGCAGGTTCGATCCCTGGCCTCACTCAGTGGGTTGAGGATCTGGTGTTGCCGTGAGCTGTGGTGTAGGTTGCAGACGCAGCTCGGATCCTGCGTTGCTGTGGCTATGGCTTAGGTTGGCAGCTGTAGCTCCGATTAGACCCCTAGCCTGGGAACCTCTATATGCTGAATGTGTGGCTGTAAAAAGACAAAAAAGACAAAAAAAAGGGGGGGGGGTTGCAGCCCTACAGCCAACGCACACAGACACACAGACACGTGTGCCAACTCCCCCCACAACAACCAAATCCATCTGAAATCCAATAAATTATGGAGGAAAATAATTGGACCTACAAAAAGATTCAGAAACCTACCATAAGGGAGCTTATGTGAGCAAGTGTTTTCCTGTGAAATTGATTTTCTTCAAGAAAGAAAAAGAACTTTATATTCTCAGTGAGACTAGGGAGGAAATTGCATCTGTGGAAAGAGACCCATCTGAAATGTTTAAAATATTGTTTTTAGAAGTAAAACATTAACCACTCATTGTTTCCCAGCTCCACAGAGGCAGGGACCAGCATACTGGATATTACAGAAAGCCAAACTCCTAGCTCCAGAAATTTTCAGAGAGCAGTGAAAACGATAAACAACAAGGAAGATTGGAGAAAAGGAAGATCACAGAGTCTCTCTCGGGAGGCTTGGCATGACAGGCTTCCAGAAGGAACTAATTAATGGAGCGGGAAAGAAATAATAAAAGAAAAAACGCTCAGCTGTGGAAATCACCTAAGCCAGTGTCCACAACGATAACGCAAGAAAACCAAAGACCACTGGCAAAGCCGGGAAAAAGGAGACCACCTTCAGACTAAAACCCATCCTTCAGCGGTGAGGGCAGGAAGAGACACAACCATGACGCAGCCGTCGGAGCTGAGGGAATGTTCCGACATGAAAACGGAGGACTCGAGTGGGTTTTACAAAATCAAGCAGAAAGGAAGATAAATAGTCCAACACCGAAGTAGGAAGATAAACAAAACGACGCAGAGGGGCAGGGAGATCAGCCGGATTCACGACGGAGCACCCAGCACCAGGGGCTGGAAGCTGGCGGAGGGCCCACGTGGGCAGGAGCGGGGCAGGAGCCGCAGGTCCCGGCCAGGCCAGCGGGGGCCCGGGGCGCGGCCCAGGGAGCGGAGGCTCTGGCGGGCTGCGGCCAAGTGGGGAGACCCAAGGGCGGCCCTGCGGGTGGCGGGGCGTGGACCCCGCTCCTGGTGTCCCGGCGCTTCATCCCCACGTGAACCCGGGCAGATGGCTGTGACCCTTGGGCTTGCAGGGGTGGGGGTGGGGGGGTGCCAGCGCGGCACAGGGCCTGGAAGCTTAGGTGCTCACCTTGGAATGTTCCAGCAGCTTCGAAAGGCTGGCCTTGAGGTGCCTGGGACCAGGTGGGGCCCTGGAGGGGAACACAGGGCCGGCGCGAGGGAGGCTGGCCGTCCAGGGCGGCGGCTTGAGGTGACACGGGACCTCCAGGACCCTGCGACCCAGGAGCTGGCGGCGCAGGATGCAGGCCACTGGGGCTCTTTCTAAAGTGCCTCAGCTTCTAGATCCATCTCCAGCTCCAGATGAAGGTGCCAGAGGCCGCGGGGCCCGGTTTCCACCTGCCGAGGCCGCTGCCAGTGTGCGCGCGGGCCCTCGCAGCCTGGGCCCCGCAGGCAGGATGCAGACACCAAAGGCCGCCAGAGGACGCCTCCCACGTGAGAACGGAGGGATTATTGGCCATTTGCTCCCTTGATCCAACCATTATGAAGAGCAGAGTGGAATTATTTCTGCCTGCCCCAGAAGAGGCATGGCTGCCGGTCGGCAGGACTTTGGCAGACCACGGCCACAGGCGGCGTCCTCAGGGTCCTTCTGAGGAGCATCTTCAAGGGGGGCCGGCCCGCCTTGGGGAGGGGGGCATGCCCATGGGTGGTCCGAAGTGGTGATGGGCATCCGCCTTCGCGGCAGTGCAGCAGCCTCCCCAGAGCACGTGGACTCAGCATCACCCACTGCTGGTGGCCCACAGCAGGTTCCGGGCTGGGTCCTTAAAGCCCTCTCTGTCCTTGGCTCTCAGAGGCACCCCTCCAGGCGGCCTCGGCCTGGATGCTGCCTCATCGAGGTACCCTCCTCTCCCAGTCAGCACATTCTCCCCAGGGGATCCGAGCCCCCCCGCCCCATGCAGGGGACACCCAGATCTTCACTCCGGTCTCTACCTAGGGGCTGGATTCCAGACCCCGGGCTCAACAGCCTGCCAACCAGCTCCCCTTGGACATTCCAGAAGCACCACCTGGAGCCTAAAGCTGCGCTCATCCCGCCCTCAGCACTCCTGCCGGCATACTGCCAATCCCTAAAGGTTTCACTCAGATTCTAAGCGGAAGCTCTGATCACACTGTTCCTGGGTTTAAATCTTTCCATAGCCCAGCAAGGCCAGCTTTCTCGGGGGGATGCAGGCCTCTTGTGGTCCTGTCCTTGCGGACCGTCCTCCCCTCTCCAGGCTCATCCTTGGCACTCCCACCCCCCTCCTCCCTCGGATCTCTGCACAACCTGCCGCTGAACAGTGTCGGGGTGCTTTTAGAGCCTAGAATACCCAGGGATCGTTCATAACTCTTTCCCATATGACAAGCCCTCTGCCGGGGAAAGAACACTCTCTCCTTTTCTCAGCCCTGTTCCAACTCAGGCAGCTGCCTACAGACAGGAAGGCTTCTCAGGTGGCTCCCTTCGAGCCGGCCTGAGCTCCTCCCCTGTATCCTGTCCACGTTTCTGGAGCACATGTCACACCAAATGGTTCTTACTTGCTGGTGTGTGTGGGACCACAAGAGATGAGAGAGCGCTCTGATGGGTAAATGCCCAGCGTACACTGGACCGCATGCGCAGGCTTCGGTGACTACGTTATGCCGAAGGGAACGACACGGGCCTGGGGGCAGGCAGATTCGGAATCTTGTTGCTCAGCTGGGTCCTGGGAGATCACAACGAACCCTGCTCTCTGGGGAGACCCAGACGGGTCTGAGGCAGCATGGGGCTGGCTTGGGCCCCCCTGTGGCAGGTAGCGGGCCGGGTTGTGCCCACCCCCGAGCCCTTGGAGGGTGGGAGGGTCGGAAGCCCTCCGTCCTGCAGGTGAGGAGGGCTGGTGAGCAGACATGGGAGCTGGGAAGGCAGGCCCCTCCGGAAGATGCTGGGCCCCCTGTAAAATTCCCCAGCGGGGCTCCACCAAAGCCCTGTTTTGCAGATGCTTTTGAGAACAGGTTTCTCACCCACACTTCTGTAAAGGAAGCCAGGCAGGAGGCCTTGAGGAAACCGTTCTCCAAAAAACGGAAGTTCAACTCCCTGGACCAGCACGAGAACATGAAAACGACTGACAGACACTTAGGCATCTCACCATTTAGCATCGGCGCTTAAAGACAGATTCTGGGTTGGGGTGGGGGTGGGGGTGGGGGGTGAGGAGAGGAGATGCCAATTTATAGCAAGGTTTGATTGCCCAGTACTCTGAGCCCCCAAACTAATATCAAATTCAATTTCTGAAAACAAGGCCCACCAAGATGAAATTCCACTTACCATAACCCTTCCTTCTCCAGATGCATTCCAATCTACTACCCACCAAAGCAGCCATCAAACGTTAAATGCGGGGAGAGGGGACTGCACATAAAAAGTTGGCTGGGAGGCCTTCAGTCCAGGCTGCCCTTTCGGACTGAAATTCATCTCAGAAAACCACTGTGGCTCCTCGCCATCAGGAAGGCGTCTTTTCCCTTCAGCTCTTACGGCCAAGAGAAGTACCGGCCATATGGTCACACCATTTGGTGAAAAACACACTGAACCAACAAAACAAGCACTGCACTTATGGGTAAATTTTTTATCCTGCTAACAGGATAGTCATCTTAAATGTGCAGAAGACGTCACGTCATTTTTCCTCCCCCGGGAACAAATAGGTGCTGGTATTAGACCAGCAGTTTTAAAGCTGTGATCCAAACATAAGCAACTGGTGTTCCCTCCATATGTCCCTTGTCACTTTCCTTTCCTCAGGTGTCCTCTTTTGAGTCACAGTGGGTGGCTGAAAAGTGAAACAGGAAAGGAAAAAAATTATGACATTAAAATCCTCCATGTTGTGTGGCAGGGGCACCAAGAAGTCACTGACTGGTAGAAAAAACACAACAGCCGCCAAGCCGGCAAAGCTCCCACGACAACCTGAAAAACCACAGGGCTGAACGTCGCACCAGCTCCTAGCAGACAGGACCACTCCCTGGAGGGACCGTGGATTTCACTTTCAAAGCTAGCTGGGGTTTGGGTAATTTTATTTGTTTATTTATTTTTAAATCTTTATTTTTTTGCTTTTTAGGGCTGCACCTGCAGCATATGGAGGTTCCTAGGCTAGGGGTTGAATTGGAGCCACAGCTACCAACCTAAGCCACAGCCACAGCAACTCGGGGTCCAAGTCGCATCTGCGACCTACACCACAGCTCACGGCAATGCCGGATCCTTAACCCACTGAGCAAGGCCAGGGATCAAACCTGCAACCTCACGGTTCCTAGTCGGATTCATTTCTGCTGTGCCACAGCAGGAACTCCTATTTTTAAATTAAAAATTTTTTTTTTTTTTTTTTTTGCTTTTTAGTGCCACACTCAGCACGTGGAAGTTCCCAGGCTAGGGGTTGAATCAGAGCTGTAGCCACTGGCCTACACCACAGCCACAGCAGTGAGGGATCCGAGCCCAGTCTGCGACCTACACCACAGCTCAGGGCAACGCTGGATCCTTAGCCCTCCGAGCGAGGCCAGGGATCAAATCCGCATCCTGATGAATACTAGTCGGATTCGTTTCCACCATGCCACGACAGGAACTCTCAGGTTTGGGTAACTAATTCCTCATCAAGCATTGTCTATGAAAGCCCACGGGCCCAGCGGTACTTTTTGAGGAAACTCATATTCCCATGCAAGTCTTGTGATGTATTTGAAAGTCCTGGAGCACAGAAAATCTGACACGTCTTGGGAATCTGCCCTTGGTAAATATTTTGTGTCCAGTACAATCATGAGTTTCTCACAGGAGTTCACACGACCCTCAGACTTGAGAGGGGAGGCCCAAGGCAGGCCTGGAGGACAGAGCTGCTGCGCAGGCAGCTGCCCCAGGGAGTATTTGTATCTCAACACAAAACATACAGATGAGGCTCTTGAGGACAAGAAGACAGCAGTAAAGAGACCTGTTATCCGAGGACAGGGCATCATCGCCAGTTGCAACCTGGACCACGTTCCCTTTAACTGACGTAGCTCCCCCCGCTCCAATCTGGGGTATCATGGCTTCTGTTGTAAAAGTCCCTGCTCCTCAGATTTTGCATAAAGCTGGAAATACTTCTAAGGCAAATGCACATTCTTGGAAAGAGGCAGTCTCAGTTGGGTTCCAGCTATTTTGCGTGTCAGCCTATGCTGTTTTTGGAGAACGGATATTATCACGTTCCGTGCTAAGGCTTCTATGAAGAACTAATAGCTCTGAAATTCCAAGTGCAAGAAACATCCAAATGTGAAGTAATCACCACTTACCAGTATGCAGTGTTGGGAGTGCTGCCGGTTCTCGCCTGAAGGAACTGCTTTTGTTTGGACATGGATATCTTCAAGGAGCTGAAGCCAAGCTTAGGTTCCTTGAGTCTTTGGGAAAATGCAGTTTGTAGAACATACAGATGGAGGGCCAGCTAAATACCAAACTTAGGCAGAAGACCACAGCTCAGGCTTCATTTCCTCACCTGACCTTAAGTTTACACGGAAGGCAATGAAGACCACCCCGAATTCCACTGCTGTAGCCAAGGGTGAAGACTTGGTCGCTTGTGTCTAGGGAAGCTCTCTGCCACGTGCATCAGATGAACAGGGAGAGCAAAGAAAGCACTGAGATGGGCCACCTGCTATATTTGACCCCTGAAATATGCTACAAGCCACTTTTTTTTTTTTTTTAGAAGGACAAGTTTACTGCAGGGCTGCACCATATCGCAGAGATGTGCTTCTTCCGCCAGGCCTGCAGAATTAAAGGTGAGGTCTCCTACCACCTCTGCAGGTCCAACAGCTGATGCTGATATTCCAGAAGGAAGTTATGCAGAATCACCCTTGGCACAACACAAAAGCAATCAATAGACTAAGCCTTTACGGCTTTTACTAGGAAAACAAAAGTAATGACATAGTCAAACTGTGTAACTGATTATGGAAATGGGAATATTCTTAGACCAGATTTTAAAATTACTTGAAATATGCTTTAGGGGGAAGTGTGCATGTATGTCGGGGATTAACGTGCAGTGATCACTTAGGATCTTTACACAGTCCTCACCAATCTCGATATAGGGGTTACCCCCGAATTGCATGTGAGGAACTAAGGCTCAAAGAATGCAAGGACTGGACTTCCTGTTGCGGCACAGTGGGAACGAATCCGACCAGTAACCATGAGGTTGCGGGTTCATCCCTGGCCTCTCTGTGGGTCAAGGTTCCAGCGTTGCCATGGGCTGTGGTGTAGGTTGCAGATGCCGCTTGGATCCCGCGTTGCTGTGGCTGTGGTGTGCGTTGGCTACAGCTCCAATTCGACCCTTAGCCTGGGAACCTCCAGGCCTCAGGTGTGGGCCTAAAAAGCAAAAAAAAAAAAAAAAAAAAAAAAAAAAGCAAGGACCTTGCTGAAGGTCCCGGAGGTAGTAAGAGGAGATTCGGTGACTTATCCTACGATGAGTAAACCTCAGTTCCAGTCTAAGGAGTGAGAACACTGAGGATAAGCAAGGGCCATGGATGTTCAGAAGCCCCGCAGGATCCTCGGCTAATGCAGTTACTTCCCAAAGCTCTGCAGCATGTTTATATGGATTTTTAAAAAATGGTGTAAGGTTGACTCAGGAAATGTTTAGGATAAACAGTCTTCTGCAGGATTTCTGTCTTTAATGTGATACTTTGGATTAGAGATGCCCAAGAGCAGAATATGTAAGGAGTGTGGTTATTTTTTAAGTTTTTAAATTTTTTTTTTAAGATCTCGTCTGTTTCTTAGAACACACTTTAGAAAAAGCTGGGGTAAAACTTTAAGTCCTTGAAATGAGATTCAGGAGGAAGAAAAATGAGTCTCATATTTTGGGACTCATTTGATGGTCTTCCCCCACCCAGCTTCCCCTCAGGGTTTCATATATTTAAATCCCAAAGTGAATTAACTTGACTTTGGCATTTGAGGGATTGCATGACTTGCTTGGATCATCATAAAACAAAAAGTTGGACTAAATCACGGGGTAGAAGCATGAAACACATGCTTCATGTCTGGGGCATGGGCGTGGGCACGGGCGGCAGTCTGCGGGACTTGAGAACAAAAAGGTCTTAAATAAGGCCTTCTGGGATCGTTTCAGTCCACTCCTGGGTTCCTAAGGGCTGGTCCCATAAGCTGGGGTCACGGGGTGCCCGGCTTTCCCCTCCACTTCGGAACGCACAAGCGCCCTCGTGGACAGAGGAGCAGGAAGGGAACCAGAAGCTTTCGCCACGCCAAAGAGCTTGCAAGGGGTCCCCCAGACCCGCTGTCCCGGCGAGTGCCCCAGAGCTCCCGGACCAGCCTGCAGGCCAGGCCGCGGCGGAGACGTCCCCGCGTCCCGATTTCCAGTCCGAACCTCTTCGGACCAGACCCCCATTCTCCACGGCTGGAGCCTCGCTTCATTTCTCAGGCAACAAAGGGTACTCAGTGTTCTCGGGGCATAAACACTCTACTTGGAAGAGAAGTTTCTTTCTTTAATTGTCCTTAATTGTCCCACAAGAATGACCAGAAGGTGACTGGATCAGGGTCTCTGCTCAGCACCAGGAGGAGAGCGTGGCACACAGCACGGCCTCAATGCATTTCTGCTGAATGGATGAATAATGTGACATCAGAGCAGATTAGACGCTATCACCAAAGATATTTATTGGCATTTTTAAAAGCGCGTTTGACTGCGGTTCCCAGGGGCTGCTGCCCGGGGAGGGGTGGAGGGCGGGCCTGGCTTCGGCTCCCCGGGGAAGGAAGTGAAGCAAAACTCAGCAAGAAGACAATGGGCTGACTGGAGGGTCACTCTGGCTCATTTATAATACTTTCTTGGCTTCCTTGCAGGTGAAGAGATATGGGGAATTTGTACATGGTACTTGATAGAAAAATGAAAGATTTCCAACAGTTTTTAAATGGATGATTTCAGGGCGAAAGCCATCTTCTTTTTGTAAAAGAGGTAGTTAATAGCTTACATTGTATCTCACCAAACTGCTCATGCCCTCTTAAAAAAAAAAAAAAAGTCACTCTGTATTATAACTTCTAAAAAATAGCCTAACTAGTTTTTGAATAGGCTACATTCACCAATAAAAACCGATTCTGTATCATTCTCAACTTCAGACAAAACATAGGAAGTTATTTCTGCACACATGCCACCCCGTGATGTCTTATGTGACATTAAAAAAATGCACTCAAATACCAACAGATTCACCTTTATAGCACCATTCCAAAATACTAAACTTTCTTTGCACCTTTATTTTAATCTTTTTTTTGTACACATTTAAAGTATGGGCATCCTGTAAATTTCTGAAAAGCCTCATAGGAAAAAAAAAAAACAACTACTTTTTAGGACAAAGCAATAACTCAGTTTGTAGGCAAGATGAGATCAGGCAGGCTGTCAGTTCTTCGTGGGCTTCGGGAGTCTTCATTCTGGGGTGAGAATGTAGAAAAGATGCTAAAATCGTCCTGGATTATTCTAGCCAATACGTTGCGTATCAGTGTGTAAAATCCTGTTGCTCAATGGTCAGACTCTAGGTATTGATTACAACTCAAACCATGACAACGACAGTCCTTTGTAATGTTTTACTCTTTTCATGGACAAACTTCAAAGTTTGAATACACCTTTTATTCATACTCTGTAAGAGAGAAATTAGAATAATATCGAATTCCCTCTTACACATCTCCAGATCTGAAGCTCGGAGCACTGGAATCTGTTCTTAGCAAGCACATGTATTTGGAGGAGAATTATAAATGGGTTTTAAATTCAACATATATTTGGCTGCGTTCTTATATAAGAAGACTGATTAAGTAAAGTGGGAGTTGGTAGATGAGGAGACTGCTTGCAGAAAAAAACTTTTTCTTGTGACACTAGAGTCATGTTTCACACTCTGATTATAACTGAGTGCTCACGTCTAACGCTTCCATAGATTACCGCGAGCAGTGTGCCCCTGGATAACAGGTCTGGCGGCAGGACTTGGGATTTCTGAGTCTGCTGGGGTTGGTAGGGTGGTGAAGAGGTAGAGTCAGCAGGGTGTCCACTGACAGCTCAACTCTGCAGCAGTTTCAAAGAAACTGATTGTTATACAGTAACAGTCAATGACCCAGGAAGAAAAAAGTTGAAATGAGACGTGACTGGTATTAAAAAGCTACTGTGCACCAGGTAGGAAGGGATATGAGAATATTAATATGCCCTGAAATAGAAATAATCACTTTGCACTATGTACACCACATACAATATAACAGAGTCTTTTTAACATTGCACAATATAAATATCATACACGGTGGAGGAAACTAAAAGCGAAAGAACTTTGAGGCACACAGGAAAAACATGGACCAGACTCATCTCTGACGGCAAGTAAGACGGGGTTAGAAAAAGGCAGGAGGTTACACCGTCAGGCCGGCGAGCCCTTAGGCTCTCACCCCACGGCTGGCAGCCGCCTCCCGCACATACTGAAAATTCTCAGACCTCCTTGATGTTAGAGTTGATTGCTTCCGACAAAGACTAATTAGCTCAGTACTTGGAGAAAAATCAAACTGTTGCTCCCCACTCTATAAAGCAGGTAACCCCTAAACGTCCCTCCTGGTCTCAGGGTTCCGTAGTGAGGGGCTACGTTAGTACGCGGCTGTATTTCCCTATTTCTGGTTACTATGCAACCACTGGAAGGAAACCAGAACAGTATTCAAGAACACCCATCACAGTGCTTAACAAGATTTAATGTACATTTATTCTTAACATGTGGAACATATAAAGATTTTATACTGAATAAATGATATTCATTAAGCCAGAGGAAAAGGAGGAATTTACATCAAGTTTTTTTTTTCTTTTTTTTTTTTAAACTACATTATCTTGAAATACAAATGTGGAATCTCGTCACTGAAAAATCTTTGAAGTTGTGTTTCTTCCTTTTAGTTGTATGTTTTTTCTTTTTGTCTGTACGGGTAACCATTATCTAAATCAATCCATATGCAACCATTTCCACACCTTGATTCATGAAGCAAATTGTAATCAGCTGCTCTCCCGAAATAGAGCACGACTTTATACATACAGAAACTTGTACATTACCCTCTTTTTTTTTTGTTTTTTTTATTTGTTTTTGTTTTTTGTATTTTTTCTTTTTTTTTGAGATATGGCCCTAATGAAAAAATATATAAAATAAAAATAAAAAATTATTTAAATCTACCATCACTTCGTAGTTACCACATCATGAAAAAGAAACTAAAAACTTTGTACTAAAAAAAAAAAAAAAAAAAGAAAAAGAAAAAGAAAAAGAAAAGAAAAAAATGAGGGTATGTTTAATGTACAACTTCTATATACATCACAGCCCATTAGGCAGTAAAAAAAAAAAAATATTTAAAAAATGATTAAAGGAATTGTGAAGAACTGTCACGCGGAAGGTCAACGACAGACAGCAGACGTGACGATAGTGGTGAGGAAGCAATTTCCCTTGATCGTTGTCAGGTATGTGTTTTCAATCTTAGCTTAAAAAACATTGTTTTTGCTCCTAGCCTAATGGAACCATTTTTCCTGTGGAGAAACCAGTATCATTTCATAGTTTGACTGCTGACTGACACACCTCCGTGAGCCCCTATACCTACATCTCTAGAAGTTTCTATTGCACAGAACTTTGGGCGATGGGATACAGTTTGCATTATCTGAAGAAGAACACAGCCAGGAAATTGATCATTTTTCACTTTTTTTTTTTTTTTTTGCCTCAGAGTGGTGAAATTTTCCCATCTTAGCATCTTTTGCCATGACTTTTCTCTTGAAAGTCAATTCGCTTCCCCCCAAATGCAATACAACATGGAAAAGAACATTAAAAAGAAAATCTGTGAAAAACAAAAAGTGACCTTTGAATGCACTAGACAGCAACTTTGGTTAAAAAAAAAAAAAAAAAAGAAAGAAAAAACCCAAAAGGATGTACTTATGCACACAGACAGCGAATATTAATTTCATAACTGTTCGAATTAATTATCTCTTTAATTCCCAATTGGTAAATAGTGAATGGGGCAGAGGAGCAGAGATTTTCTTTCCTTCTTCCTACGCTGGATAAACAAGAACAGAAAACAGCCAGTTATACGGGAGCCTCTAGTCTTCACTCACACATGCTGCCTTCTCACTGGTGTCATAACTGCCCAATCTGAAACAGTACATCACAGATGACAGACGCAACCAGAGAGTTCAGGACAGCTGATATCGAGATATCCAGCAATCGACCCTCGTGCAGAAGGAATTCTGAGCGGTTCTCGTCCACTCTGGCCATGGCCAGCAGAGCCTTGGCCGCCCTGCACATCATGTCCACGCTAGGGGGCTCTAGAGGCGGGGGCTGCATGTGCATGAGGTTATGCTGGCTCTGCTGATACTGGGCCATGGTGACCCCATCCTCTAGGAAGCTTATCAAGTTGCCAATGCTCCCCTTTTGCACAGCTATCGCCCTGGCAGCCAGCGCGTCCCCCTGGGCAAGGTTCGACAAAAGCGCCATGGACATTTCTCGACAGACTGGGTTTTTGCGATCCCCAACGTACCTAACTAACGTGGCATAGAATTTCTCCTGACGACTAAATGGAGGCGTGGCCAAGATCAGGTCCACATTATTGTCCTGGATGCTGAGTTTACACAGCGTCTCCAGCACAAGTCTCTGAGGCGACAGGACAGAGTTGGGGCCCACGGTGGGAAAGGGGTCCTGTGCCTCCGCAGACGGGCACACCATCCAGTGCAGCAAGCCATCCAAAATTGGCAAGCAGATGCTTTCCGTGTACGCAGACAAGTCTAGCTGCCCAGAAATGTTGGCCAAAGTGACCAACGTGTTATCCCTCAAGACCTCGAGGCAGTCCCACCACCACTCATCTTTGCTGCAGGCCACCCCTTTGTCCTCGTC
The DNA here is from genome assembly GCF_054392235.1 of Sus scrofa. Taxonomy (NCBI): domain Eukaryota; kingdom Metazoa; phylum Chordata; class Mammalia; order Artiodactyla; family Suidae; genus Sus; species Sus scrofa. The sequence continues at coordinate 9,827,420 of NC_139383.1, forward strand.
TTCCTCCTTCTCGTAGGTCTGCGGCGCTCGTTTTCTCTCGGGATGCTCGTGGTGAAGAAGAATCAGCTTCCCCAGGATCAGCACCAGGCCTGGATGTTTGGACATTTCGGCGTCATTCCCAGGCACAAAGGACAAGCTCCGGACGATATTCGACACGCAGATGCAGCGCTTAGCCAGCGAGTCCTGCCAGTGCGCGATGGTGCAGAGCGGGGCCTCGTCCCGGCTCCTCGGCTCGTCCTCCAGCAGCTTGATGTTGCGGTGACTTTTGGCTTGATGGATTCCGAAGGGGAACTTACTGCTTTCGGCTTGGGTACCAGGGTTCGCGTCTTCGGGCAGAGCCCCTGGCCGGGCAGACAGGACGTCATCAATGGTCGCGATGATGCTTTTCTCTTGCTGCTCTTCAGAATCCGCTTTGCCTTCCTGGTCTTTCTTCCTGCCTGTGGAGCTTAACGGGGGAGGCGGACGCCTGCGAGGAGGAATTTCCATCTTGCTCTCAAAGTGAGTCTGGATGTGCTCGGTGGTGTCCCCGCCTCCGAGCTGCCAGTGCAGAAGCCCGCTGCTGAACTCCTGGACACGACCCAGTTTGTCAGACCGGTCGACCACAAACAGGTTGTTCTTTTTGACTATCTTTATCGGCAGCTTGTCGAACTTGCTGGCTTGCCTGGGCTTTTCCTTTGGGTCTGCGGTGGCATCGGGGGAGGCCAAAGCCGTGCCGCTCCGGTCCTCCGGCTCCGGCTTCCCACCGCCCTCCTCCTCGTCCTCCTCCTCGTCCTCCTCCTCATCCATACATTCAGCATCTTCTTCCTCTTTCCCAGACTCATCGGCCAAGGACTGGCTGTCATCTCTCTTTACCGCGTTGTGATCAAGTGCTTTTTGGCTGGGGTCTCCCACTTCGTACTCCATAAGGATCCCAAAAATGTCAATCAGGCATTTCCTAAAGTACTCTACTAAAAGCTCGAGAAATCCGGACAACTGGAGAGGGCGAGAAGGAGAAAGGCACAGTGTCATAACCTCGGGTGTGACTGAGAGGGCGAGCATCCTGAGAGCTAGACATGCGTTTCTACGGTTATTTCCACGGTTTTATTCCTTTTTGGCTGGGCCAAGAAGGAGAAACCAGGAATCAGTCAGAACTACCTTTCTGAATTTTTCATTATTAACCAAACCAAGAGTTACTGTCTTATTTCCTGTTCACTTTCCACATGACAACTTACTCGTTATTTTCATACTTCTGAAATGATCAGTGCGGGAGTGCTTTGCTGTTCTTCCCCTTTGTTTCTCATTTAGATACAATTCCACCATAACTAGGAGAGAATTTCAGCCAAAGTGAGTCTGTTCTCTTATTTATCTGAAACTTTGCTTGCCTGGATGTTTATGGTTCTTACTCTTAGGCTTTTATGGTTATTTTCGTCCTAGATGCCGTAAGTTATTCTAATTTACATTCTCCATATATTTTGGGGAAAAGATAATTTCAGCAGTGCGGTAGCTCATAAATACACAAAATTAAAAACAAATCAATTTAGCCTCTGATAAAGGAATTGGACTGTTTCATAGAAGGCACTTTGAAGTTTGTGAGTCACAACTTGCGCTGAAAGACGAAAGCCACTGTGAGCACCACCTTTGCTTCCTTTGAGCAAATGTATATGTACATCAAGAAGACCAACACACTCCGTGCCCAGCAGCTGCCTGCTCCCCACCCCCACGGCACTGCATTTAGGGACGATAAAGGCTAAGTAAGTGAAAAAGGATTCCTTAATGATAGGTGGCACAGAAATCAACCACACTTTCATATTCTGCTGTTGGTTTCCTGAAGGTGGGTTTGAAACGATTATTAAGAAGTAAGGGAGGAGTTCCAGTCGCGGCTCAGTGGTTAATGAATCCGACTAAGAACCATGAGGTCGCGGGTTCCATTCCTGGCCTCGCTCAGTGGGTTAGGGATCCGGCGTTGCCGTGAGCTGTGGTGTATAGGTCATGGACACGGCTCGGACCCCATGTTGCTGTGGCTCTGGCGTAGGCTGGCAGCTACAGCTCTGATTAGACCCCTAGCCTGGGAACCTCCATATGCTGCAGGTGCAGCCCTAAAAAGACAAAACAAAAAAACAAAAAAAAGAAGTAAGGGAAAACCCAGGCCCAAGCAGAGAGCACTTGCTTTTAGGTATGAAGGCACAGTTTTTCAAGTGGAGGTCGAGGTCCGATGTCCACCTCTTCTGTCCCCCTTAAAGCCTAGCTCGTCCCCAGGGCGAGGGAAGAGGGAGGGCTGCTAAAGCGACTCTGGTCATGAACACGCGCCCTCGAGAGGAGGTCACCCAGCACAAAGACCAACGTGTACTGTGCTGGCGAAGGCAGCAGACCGTCTTTTAAGACTTACTTTCTATTACAATGGACTTCATGAGATGTTTGGGACCTTATTAACACACTTGCCATCAACTGAAAAACTGCCCTTCAGGGCAACAATGCAGACTCCAACGAGAGAAGGAAGAGGAGTGGAAGGTGTGGGCTCCAGCTCAACAGAAGGGTGGCCGATGTTCTGGCTTTTTTTCAGCAAATGCAGAGAGTTGTTTCCACAGCAGAGGAAGAATAACCCTGCCTTATTTTTGTTTCTAAATATTTCTTAAGAAGTCTGTAGTCCAGCTGACTCCCGGGCCTTTTTCCTAATTCTCAGCTCCCTTTCTCTCCTCTGGCTATTATGCTGGAAGCTACTTTAAGCCTCGCACAGAACAAAGGAAGGTTTTAAGCTCATTAAAAGTAGGAGTTTTTATTTTATTATTTATTTATTTATTTGTCTTTTTGCTGTTTCTTGGGCCGCTGCTGCGGCATATGGAGGTTCCCAGGCTAGGGGTTGAATCGGAGCTGTAGCTGCCGGCCTACACCAGAGCCTCAGCAACGTGGGATCCGAGCCGCATCTGCAACCTACACCACAGCTCATGGCAATGCTGGATCCTTAACCCACTGAGCAGGGCCAGGGACCGAACCCGCAACCTCATGGTTCCTAGTCAAATTCGTTAACCACTGAGCCACGATGGGAACTCCAAAAGTAGGAGCTTTCAAATGATTGCTTCAAAATAACCTGGAAGGAGGCAGAAATGGGAGGGAACAGACCAAGGCACAAGTCTGGCCCATGACTTCATCACTGCTGCGGCTGAGTGACGGGTACAAGGGCTTCATTAAACCGTTTTCTCTCCTTCTATATATACTATGTTTTCTGTAATATAAAAATTGCTTTTAAATTTTACATTTCTTTTCAATTAAGAGAAAGAGGTCTGGTTCCCCTGGAAAATAGGGTGGTGTCTCACTGCAGCCTACTGTACATCCCCGCTGACTAGAGCCATCACTTTGTTACATTTGGATTAACTGCCATTGGCCTGCTGATATTCATTCTCAACAACCATTTCATTTTACCACTTTTGTCTACTCCATACACATACACGTGTGTGTACACAAGGTCACTGTTTTCTTATGAGAAATAGAAGTGTGCGTGTGTTTACATTAAGGATTAAGAGAAATGACGGTTCTAGAGAAAGTTCTCAGAAAACTATACCGATTGACGTGGTTTGTAACAACCACGGTGATGACAAACTCGAGCTGGTGAGCGCTCGTTGGCTCGGGCACCACGCGCTCCTTCAGTTTCTCACTCTGTGCTGGTCCTCGGCTGGACCGGCGCCGGCTTACCTGGGAGAGATTGAACGTAGCGACCGTGCTGTCATCATACAGAAGAATGTTAATAGTGTCCAAAGCCCAAGTACTCTCGGCCAGGAGACCTGACTTAAGGGACATCATCACACGCCAGGCCTCAGGAGTAACTGCAGTTGGAAAAAACGACGGCGGGGTTAATACTGCCTCTAAGCACAGAGGAGAGAAAAGAACCAGAGAATCAGAAAAAGAAGGCGGGGGTGACGTGAAATATGGACTTTTAAACAAATGCTCTTCGGGACAGCTGAACGTGGTCATTTCGGGATTGAGATGGGGAGACGGGCTGCCCTGAGAAACTTCTGCAGCCGAAGAGCTTTTTGCTTTGCAGGTTAAATGGGAGGGGTGGCTAAACACAAACGGTCCTTTCTGTATTTGTCTTTTGCTCCATTCACAACTGTCTCAAGGTGACGTCTTCAGAAGGCTGGCAAATAGGCAGAATATAGGCACAATTTCATTCCCCAACAGCACAAGCTCAGATACGGAGTCTCCGCTCTCCCACACCGTCTTCCCTCTGAGCTCCTGCCTGCAGAACACGCTGTTGACAGGTACTAGCACTTTGATGGTTCAGAATTTTCAGGACCTCGGCCTGAGCCAGAGGATGGGCTGGACTTTTGTTTTCCCCATTCCTCTTAGTGATGAAGCCACAGCGATGAGAGGAAAGGTTTGCAAGGTCTGTCACAAGACGGGACTCGGAGGGGAGTCCCATCATGTGTCTGAGAGTTCAAAGGGAAGCTGTCTCAGGAAGCCGGCAGAAACAGCGGGTGCGGGAAGACCTGTGCTGTCAGAACCCCCAGAGCAGCAGCCAGGCCAGACCAACAGTGATCCCAAGGGCAGGAGGGGCCGCGGGTTGCCACTTTCGGTTTAATTTCATCTAGTTTTCAAAGTTTCTAAGATAGACACATAATACTTTTTAACAGAGAAGGCAAACTTTCATTTTAAAATGAGGACCCTGAGTTTCTCTACAATTTATACAATTGATACAATTAAGCTCTATTATTTCCTTTGCTGTGTTATAAGTACTTCAAAAAATAATGCAGGAGGAGTTCCCACGGTGGCACAATGGGATCAGCAGCATCTCTGCAGCACCTCTGTGGCGCTGGGATGCAGGTTCCACCCCGGCCTGGCACAATGGGTTAAGGGTCCAGCATTGCACCTGGAGAGTAGGTCGCAACTGCAGCGTGGATCTGATCCCTGGCCCAGGAACCCCATATGATTTGGGGTGGCCAAAAAAGGAAAAAAAAATGTAGGGAGTTCGCTGGTGGCTCAGCAGGTTAAGGATCCAGCACTGTCACTGCTGTGGCTCTGGTTGCTGCTGTGGCCTAGGTTGGATTTCTGGCTTGGGAACTTCTGCATGCCACGGGTGTGGGGAAAAAAAAAAATGCAGAAAAAGGTAGTGTCATCCCAGAAATTCCAAATTTCTAATTAGTATTCAGAACATCTCACGCAGAATGAACAGGTGACATCAGCATTCAAATGAAAGAGTTCCTTGGGCCATATCAACAGTGCTACAGAGATTATATCAAATCCTACATATCGTACCATAGAAAATTTCATAGAGCCTATCATGTTACCTAGCTACACACCACAGCCAGGCTTCTATATTTTCCTAGGGAAACTCACTGTCTATAGGTTATTACCAAAATTACAGAGTGGTTTTCTAGCAAAATTTCGCAGGCCACGCTAGCATTTCTGCAGTCTTGGAGCTGTTCTGTTAAGCACACAGGGCAGAGATGAAGTGTTGGGTTCAGCTTAGATCTTTTGAGAGCAAAGCACAGTAGGGAGTCACAAGGAGTCCCTTGGAGCTCCCCGGTTGCTCTCCCTTCTCACACAAACAACATTCACACGTAAAGGTGCCGTTTTAATGCTCACTCCGGGGCTTAGTTCAGATTAGGGGCTTCCAACTACTGCTCCTGCACCAAAATACGCCCTGGGAGGGTGCGATCCTAGAATTTCAGCCCTTTGGGATTAGGGGACCACATCTACCCTCAAACTGACATTCCAGATGGCAACCGGAGTCCGTCTGAGGAATGCTTACCGATATCCTTTGAGGTAATCTTTCGCCTTTGTTTCAAGACTGGCTGTGAGGCTTCCACAGAGCCGGGAGGAAAGGTGATCTCCCTTCTGATGGGGGGTGGCTGCGGGGGCGGCCCCGCGACCTGGGCCGTGGGGACGGTGGGCATGGCCTTCTGCATCTTCATGGCGGGCAGGAAGGGGGACTTGCTGGGAGACAGACGGCTCTCCAGGGAGCGCTGGAAGGACGCGGGGCTGGGCGCTCGGGAGATGTGATTTGGCAGTGACGGTGGCGTCTGGTAGGAGGACTGAGGCGGGCGAGTGATGGGCTGCATGGAGGCTGAAGAGGACATGTAAGGCTGACGCTGGCTGACGTGAGAAGGCCACTGGCTCTCGTGATTTATCCTTTGATCAGGTACCATCATATCATCCGTGCGGTTCATGCCTGGATAGGGAGGTGCCTGTGCAGGGCCGCCGGGGCCTTGCCTATTCTGGTAGGGGTAAGGCATATCGTTACGCGTGGCCCACATACTCTGCTGAGGCCCTTCGCTGGAGGACGACTGCATCGGGCCACCCATGATCTGGGGCGGGATGCCGTGGGGCTGTATCTGGCCCGGGCCCTGCATCCGCTCTCTGTTGTAGGGGTACGGGTACTGCCCCTGGATGGGCCGCCGGTCCGGGCCCGAGTAGGAACCGCTGTACTGGTTGTACATCTCCTGCTGCTGGTTGCCGTACTGCATGTTGTACACGTCTCCCTCGTGGCGCTTGGCGGGAGGCCCATACATGCCGTCCATATGGCGCTTGTAATTCTGCAAAGTCATACAGACGAATCACACCGATGTGCTTTTACAGGTATCACCCACACTTAAGTTAGACAAAACAGTTAGTACCTGGTGGAGCGTTCCTTTCAAAAGGAGCACGGGGCGCTCCCGCAGCAGCGGAGGAGCGCGCCTTCACCCCGCCAGGCGCCCGGACGGGGCGCCCAGTTTGTTCCCACGCACGCGTGCGTGCGAAATTGTCTGCAGGTGGAGCAAAAGCCTTCCTGCCTGGTATTTTCCAGGGCTGCGATTTGGGAGAGCATGGCTTTGGAGACCACTGCACAGGCAGGGCCGCCCCGGGGCTTGGAGATGCGCTAGGACGACTTCATAGGTAGAGAGAAATGTCGCGGGGACGGACTGAGCATTCTGAAGGCCAGCCCGGAGGGCGCCGCGGTCCAACAGACTCCTTGGGCCCAACTTTACAGAAGAGCCTCCACGCAGGACTGGCTCCTCAGAATGGCCCTGTGGCCCCCGCCCCGGCTGCCGGCTCAGCCGGGTCACATTCGCCATGAAAGCCTCTGAGGACAGGGCTGGCTGGTGTGGCCCCCGTTAGGAAGCTCTCCTCCTGGGGCTCCCGGGGCTTCCTGCACTTGATCGGGGTGGGGAGCTCCTGACAGGAGCCAGCGGGAGGGACGCGGAGGCTCACAGGTTAATTAGTGTTCCAGCACTTTACTGGAAAGTTGTCTCAGATCAATTGGTTTGCTAATACAATTCCCTGTACAAACACGCTCCAGTAAAATTAATGTTTAAAATCCCTTCCATTTTACAAGCGGTCTTAGACCCGAAGAGCTGTTTACAACCAGCAAGTGCCTGTGCCTGAAAAGCCACAGCATGCCATGCAATCCTCTGCATCAGTCATGTCACTGCAAGGTTATCTCACATATTTCAAGATCTCTGAGCTGCAGTGCTGTGCAAAGAGCACAACCCCAGGCACCTATCAAACACACTCTTCCTCTCTTACTCTTAGAAACAAATCAACATTCACTGTTAGCATATATACCTTGTTTTTCTTACATATCCTCTTTAAAACATATTGACAAATTTCTGTGCTAGAATGTCATTTGATACAATAGGACACAGAACAGATAGATGAGTAAAACATACCTGAACCTGGACTTATTATTTGCAAGATGAAATGTCCGTAACTTCCTACAACATGTTATATTTAAGAGCTATTTCTACCCAATTTGCTGATTTTAAAATCCTATTTTTCTAGCATAAACAAATTGTTCAATAAATGCTAATCATTTTTGTTACACTTCCTAAAACTCTTCGGAAGTAACACAGGTTTGAATGTTAAGCAGAGAGCACGCTGCTCGCCAACTCACCGTCTGCTGTGGGTACAGGCCTGGCTGGTGTCCTCCATATGGCGGCTGTCCTGAGGGAGGGCCTTGGCCTGGGTACTGCTGCCCGTAAGGTTCATGCCTAGAGTGAGGCATTCAAAGGAAACCTCATTTACCATGGACCCTGGGCCAAGGGAGAGGAAGAGTCCATTTCTGGAAACCCCAGCGCTGTCTTTCCTTCACCCCGAGCAGCAGCAGCGCTTCTGCACCCACTCTGGGAGCGCTGCCAACCCCCGGCGGGTGGGTGGGAGGAGTCCTGCTGGGAGGGCAGCACCCTCGGCCTTTGAGGAGAGGCCCCGCCCGGCCACCGAGGGGCCAGGGAGGGCATGACACACACTGACGTGAGGCATTAACGAGGGCAAGAAACAACAGAAGAACCTAGGAACCAAGGCAGTACTTCTAGGAGTACCAGGGCACTGACGTATAATCGTGGAAAGTGTTTCTACCTCTTCCTTGCTCATCGTGAATATAAAACGTGCGAGTTTCTGAAGGGATACTTCAAAATTAATTCACATGAAACGAAGTTTGTAAAGACATAACTACTCAAAATTTCTAAGTCCTGGAGTTCCTGTCATGGTGCAACAGAAACAAATCCGGCTAGGAACCATGAGGCTGTGGGTTCGATGGCCTGGCCTTGCTCAGTGGGTAAAGGATCTGGCGTTGCCATGAGCTGTAGTGAAGCTTGCAGACGCAGCTTGGAACCCGTGTTGCTGTGGCTATGGAGTAGGTTGCCAGCTGTAGCTCCGATTAGACCCCTAGCCTGGGAACCTCTATATGGTGCAGGTGCAGCCATAAAAAGCAAAAAACAAACAAACAAACAAACAAAAAACCCCAAAAAAACCAAAGTCCTATGACCCTAAAAGGCTACAAAAAAGAGCAGCAGGAATGATATAAATGTACTTCTATTAAATCACAATACAATTATTTATATTGAGAAATTATAAACACCACAAAAATAGCATGTTTAAAAAAACCAACAGAATTGAAATTTTGAAAACTAAGCTGGTGTAGTTACTATACTGAATCTTGTAGGAAAGAATTCTCGAACTGAACATATTCCTAAACTGGTCAAGAAATAAGAAAATGTGTACAGTAGAAACTGGCACATTGTAAATCAACTGTACTTTAATTTTAAAAAACAAAAAAAATTTAAAAAGAAAATAAATGAATTTTTATTTTTTATTTTGTCATTATTATTTTTACCATCCAAAGTCAAGGTTCTTTTTTAAATATAGAATGCTTTTTATTTATTTCTTTTTAATCACAGCTGGTTTACAGTGTTCTGTCAATTTTCTAATAAATGAATTTTTAGAATATTACATGTAAAACAGCTAAAGGGGAAGTTTTTGCTAATGACATGGCCATCCAGAAGGAAGCTTATAGTTGGGAGAAAAATATAATTGACACAGATGAAATTCAAGCTGAACAAGTAACACTTCTCAGAGGAGAAAGCTTAATGGGTTAAGTCCTCATGTGGTAGACCTGAAATGATTAAACCTAGGCCATGCAATGTTCTGGAAGGCATTTTCGAAGAAAAAGAAAATTTGCTTGGGTTCCTTTAAGAATGGATGTCCCAGGACAACTCTTCTTTTAATATCATCAGCCCACTCCCCACAGAAAGCTTTTCTTGGCCCCTCAAAAACAAGGAGTCGTGGCTCAGTGGTAACAAACCTGACTAGTATCCATGAGGATGTGGGTTCAATCCCTGGCCTCACTCAGTGGGTTAAGGATCCAGTGTTGCTGTGAGCTGTGGTATAGGTCGCAGATGCGGCTTGGATCCCGAGTTGTTGTGGCTGGGGTGTAGGCCAGCAGCTGCAGCTCCAGTTTGACCCATCGCCTGGGAATATCCATATACCATGGGTGTGGCCCTAAAAAAATAAAAAAACCCCAAACAACATCAACAACAAAACAGGAAAAACCAAACCGAATCTTGGTAAAATCCTTACCCAGTACACTGGACATCACCAAACGGGTGACTAAGGCAGATTTCACAGACAGACTTCCCCATGGCAGCGTCAGATTAGAAGCTGAGATTCCCGAGTCTAGCAGGAAGTACCATACTGCTTTGAGTGTGTGATGCTGTGAAATTCACCAACCAGGCTCATGGAAAATGCTACAGGGAAACTATTTCGTAAAACAGTGATTCTACAAACCTTTCTTTCCTTTGGGTTAAACCAGGGAGCCTTCGCTACTGAACTGTCCCTGTAACCCCAGCAGGTGGACTGAGGAAAGGCGGGCTGAGTGGGCAGAGGCCTCCCACACAGGATTCCCAAGGAGCGGATGGAAGCCGTGCCTGGCCTCAGGCCTGTCCCGGTGGCTACAGTTAGAACAAGAGCCTCCTACTGTGCCGCCACCATTTTCCTTTAAAAATCAGACACTAAACTGCAGGCTTTGCTTCTGAGCACCGCTCCCTAGGGAGGTAAGGAACGGGCCAACCAAAGGCAGGACCTGGCAGGGCCTTGCTCACTGAAGTGCACCCTGAGCCACTATTTTAGGAAGCAGCTTCCTGTTACTTCTCAGAGACACTTCAATGATTCTCCTTCCGTCTTATTAAAATAACCTGGGCCAGCACTGCAACCTGACTTGCTGTTTTAATACTGAGACGCTGCCCTGAAAAAGAGGTCCTGAAAGAAAAAAAAAAATTCACAGGGAGCAGTGGGACCATCTAAGAAATCAATGCCTGGAAGCCCTTGCTGAGAACCCACGACCGCCCGAGCCTACTGACAGCCCCGAGTGGTACCACTGCCCAGACCTTGAGGCGCTGCAGGTCACGGGAGGAGCCATGCATGGAGGCGGCGGTGTCGGTGTGGTGACAGTGGCTGGGATGACACTGGCTCTTATATTCTTAGGGAGAAGACTCCTGCCCTGGCCAGCCCAGCCCCTGTATGTTTCTAATTCATGCTTTGGGGTACTTGCTAATAAAAGCACAGCTGTACTTGGTGGCTTGGGGACAAGGTCCTTTTCCCCAGTCCTGCTACGGTCGTCCGTTGAGTGAATGCAGCCAGCTGACAGCCACAATCCTTTTTTTTTTTTTTCGATCTTTTTGTCCTTTTAGGGCCACACCCACAGCATATGGAAGTTCCCAGGCTAGGGGTCAAATAGGAGCCGTAGCCACTGGCCTATACCACAGCCAGAGCAACACGGGATCCGAGCCGCATCTGCGACCCACACCACACACAGCTCACCCAAACACTGGATCCTGAACCCACTGAGCGAGGCCAGGGATCGAACCCGCCACCTCATGGTTCCCAGTCGGATTCATTTCCGCTGCACCACGACGGGAACTCCCTCACAATCCTTCTTAACTTCGGCAGGAAAGCAGACACCAGGGCTACCAGGCCTTGGAAATGTGTGTGTGTGTGGAGAGCAGTTTCTAGTAAATCACGGCATCTTTGTCTTAGGAAACACTCACCTTCGATCGTAACTGGCCCCATAGGGAAACTGCTGCCGCTGCCCCATGCCTAGACTGGACATGGCTCCAGACGGACTCTGGTTATACATGTCCTGCATGCTGCTGGTGGGCATCTGTCCTTGCGTCATAAACGGCTCGCTACTTCCAGGCACTGCAATATTTTTAATAACAGAAAAAACATTAAGCCAAAGGGTCCCAACATCCCTTGCTGTCATTTCTGTTATCCTAACATGACAGACAACAATACCAGTGAAAGAGCATAAGGCCTGGAGTCGAGATGGGGCCTGCTGGGGGCAGGATTCTGACTCGGACCCCAAGGTCCCCCGTCATGCCCACACGGGTCTGAGTCTCTCCCTTGGACTGTGGATAGGAACTAGGAACGCGATGGGCATCACAGGGCAAAAGGGATTTCACAGATGTAATCAGCTGGCCGAGTTAACCCAAAGGGAGAGCGCCCACGCGGGGCCTTTAAGTGGTTGCCTAGAGGTGTAAGACAGATCAAGTCAAGTTGGAGATACGCTGGCCCTGAAGAAGCCGCGGAGAGAGCCACGCATCAGGAAGGACGGCAGCCTCAAGGAGCAGAGAAGCCCTCAGAGGACAGTAAACAAGAAAACAGGACTTCAGTCCTACAACTGCAAGGAACGCAATTCTGCCAACAACTCGAACCAGCTCAGAAGAGATGGAGTCCTGGCTGACAGCTTGATTTCTGCTGTGAGACCCTGAGCTGAGAATCCACAGAAACCGCAAGGGCATACACGTATGCTGTTTCGAGCTGCATGTCTGTGGTGCTTTGTTATGCAGTAACAAAGAAAACAGACACAGGCCCAGACCTGCACTTATTTGGGTAAACTGCCTAATTTCTAAGTCTAAATTCCTTGTCTATAAAATGAGGTTGACAATATCATCTCATTGAACGGTTGTAAGGAAAAGATGAAATACATATATAGAGTTAGTTCCCTTCCCGTTTAGAAAACGAAGAGAAAGCCTTAACATAACTGCCCAAACACCAACTCCCTTCAAAATCAGGATGAAGAAAATCAGTAGGGAGTTAAGAACAGCTCAAGAAGGGATAAGACACAACTATTTCTAACAAAGGGTAGAATGTCAATTAGGTCAAATATGCAAATTAGCATCAGCTCAGAGCCTGAAGGAAATTGGGTCAAGCCCAGAAACTAGCCTGTAGGCAAATTAAACATTTTAATGCAAATCTTAATTGATACACACGATTACAACCTTTCTTTATCCTATGAAGGTTACTTTTATGATCCATGAGATAAAAGCTGATTAAAATTTTGTGAGCTGATAAAAAAAATTTGTTTGGCTGGCAGAGAGGTGCAAATAATGCAGCCTGTTAGTGGTAGAATGTATTTTGCTCTGTAAGGGGCTTTCCCATACTTTCTCTCTTATAGGAGCTTATATCAACCTGCAGTAGAGCCGGTTTTGATGCTACTGCCCATTTTGTCAAAGAGACAGACAGAGATAAGGGGGTAAAGTTAAATAGCTTAATTCCCTAATACAGAGTTCTTAAAAATCAATAAGAAAAAAGACCGTCAAATTCAAAAATGGGTAAGCACACCAATGGACATTCACAGGAAAAGAAAAATAAATGGTTCACCACTACATGAAAAGATAAGTGACCTCACTAATCATTAAGGAAATTCAAGTGAAAACAATAATTTCCCCCTCCCCCAGTCTGACCAGCAAATAATAAAATGACTGAGAATACACACATGCTCATGTTAAGAATATTAAGCTGGTACAACTTTCACCAATACCTCCATGAGACACTCTACTTTGGTGACCCCCGGGAGACGCACATCTCTGGGTATTCACAGCCTGTGAAGCCCACACACTATGAGGCCAGGCTTGGTCACATGACCAGCCTTGACCAATGTGACACAGCAGAGGGTTGGAGGCGGCTGCAAATGGGGATGTGCTCTTGGAGGGCTCGTGCCTGGAGACCGTCTACCACAGCATGAGGTGCCCGAGAAGCGCCACGGAAAGGCGTCATGGAAATGCCCCACAGAGGAGGCCTCAGGATGACACCGGCCACTCAAGTGACACCCCAGCTCCAGCGGAGCGTGCCCTCTGGCTTCAGATGACTCAGCTGACAACACATGGAGTCAAGAGCCACCCCGCCCACCCCAGAACTGTGAGATACAATTAAGTGTTGTTAGAGCTACTAAGTTTGGGGGTAGTTTGTTACAACAGTAAAACATACTGAGCAAACTGAGAAAGAATTCTTATCCTTGGATTCAATTATTCTACTTCTAGGAATCTATGTCACCGAAATGCTTACGAGTGTGAAAAAACAGCTCAACTTTAATAATCGCTGTATCATTATTTTTAATAGCAGAATGTTATGAAACAACCCATTCATTACTAGGGCATTAAAAAGAATAAGTTGGATTTTCTGTGTTGATATTAACAAATATTAAAAATACACTAAGTTAAATAATATATAAATATTCACAATTGTTCACATGTAAGTATTTAATCAGTCAACCCCTCAATCAGTGATGAATTAAGATAAGTAGGTGGGGGAGTTCCCTGGTGGCTCAGTGGGTTAAGGATCTGGCATTATCATCGCTGTAGCACAGGTCTGATCCCCAGCCTGGGAACTTTTGCATGGCGTGGATGTGGCCAAAAAAATTAAAAAAAGATAAGTAGGTGGGAAAGGCAGGTGGATAGGTGGGGCCAAGGCTACTCAGGGTTCCTGAGTCATAGATTAGGCTTTTTCATCTCCTCCACCACCACACAGGTCAACAGCAGGAACAGCAGCACCAACAACAAAGAGCACGATATCCACTGATGTCAGTCAGGAAATAAAAAAGCAGAGCACCATCAAGTTCACGGAATAGAAGTTCACAGACTAGAGTGAACTGAGGAACGGAAACCTTTACTGGAATGGCGATGGGGCTGTGAGAACATCTGTGTTCTGTGGATGAGCTGCTTATCTGCGTTAAGTTGGTATTCAACTCACCAGCACTGAAAGGCAGCAGGCAAGCTGAAATATACTGGGGAATGTGAGATGGAGCTTCTCTCTGAGCCGCTGTGTCATTTACACAGTTGATGAGAACACATGACACAGCTGCCTAGAACCTAACAAGGTCATCCAGACTGTCCCCTCCACCCCACATTAACTGTCACTATAAAAAATTACAGGTGTGGAGTTCCCGTCGTGGCGCAGTGGTTAATGAATCCGACTAGGAACCATGAGGTTGCGGGTTCGATCCCTGCCCTTGCTCAGTGGGTTAACGATCCAGCGTTGCCGTGAGCTGTGGTGTAGGTTGCAGACGAGGCTTGGATCCTGCGTTGCTGTGGCTCTGGTGTAGGCCGGTGGCTACAGCTCTGATTGGACCCCTAGCCTGGGAACCTCCATATGCCGCGGGAGTGGCCCAGGAAATAGCAAAAAGACAAAAAAAAAAATAAAATAAATAAAATAAAAATAAAAATTACAGGTGTAAGGAAACAAAAGAAATAGAACCATGTCTAATACAGCACAGAGATAGGATTTTGGAAGAGTTCACAACTACTTTTGAAACCAGATTCCAAACTTACTCATTATTTTTCCATCTTATCGTCAGATTTTCAGAGTCTAAAAATGTTATACAACCACCGACAGCACTAACAACATGTTCTTTCCAGCATCTCACACCCTTAAGAAAAACAGCTCACTCCAGCATTCACAAGGCTTTTGAATTTCTGAGCTTACGGATTTATTGCCTGTTCTGCAAAAGCTTTACCTGGAATAAGCAGTTCCTAAGCTTTTGAAAGAAGACATTATAGATTATCTTGCTTTGTGTAACAGATACCTGAGATACACATGAAATGTAATCTTATTTCTTAACTAAATGGTTATATGCCCAACATTTAAAATTTTGAGATTATTTTTATTTTTCATTGCTCCATAATACTTGTGAAAACCAAGGCTTTGCTCCACTTAAGACAATAGACCAAGTAATTCGTGTACTCTACACATCTAAATACAGCAAAAGAGCTATTATTTAAGGGATCCTAGAAGAAAATATTATTTGCTGTTTTTCCACATGTGTTTCAAAAACATCCATATTCAGTTTCACAGGGCCCAGCTGCACTGGGAGGGTGCAACAGCATTTGGAAGCGGGGCCCACCGGAGGAGCCGAAAGCTGGGAGGGTGCAATAGCATTTGGAAGCAGGCTGAAAGCGCAGTGGCTCAGATGCCTGTGGTCTCTGGGCTAAGTGAACGCAGGGGCTGAGAAGCACAAAGGAAGAACCACTCTGGTGTTCGGGGATGTCAGTGAGAACCCGGCGGTCTCGTCCACCCTGGAGCTGTCCTTCGTCCTCCAAGATTATACCCAATTCCGCCGCTCTGCCCAGCTCGACACACCCTCCACCACTGCCCACCTCAACATCCCCAAGCCGGCTCTGGGTCCTCTTCTCCACCTTGTCCACTGCCCTGCGTCCACACCATCGGGAGTAACGGCCAACCTGTGTCTCCCTCCTTCCCGGCTCCCCACCCCCTCGGTGGTAAGGTCTGCACCCTCTCAGTCACCAGCACACAGATCTTCTTCCTTCCGCCCCACGTCCAGTCCATCGGCACGTCCGGCTGTTTCTATGCCCCAAACACAGACTGAGTGGTTCCACTTCTCTCGCCCTGTGGGGGAGGGTCTGACTCCATCGCCTCTCCCTGGACTTGACAATGGTCCCCCAACTCTACCCTCACTCCTCGCATCCATTCTCCATCCGTGGCCAGTTATTTATATTCACTTTAAGCAATAACCCCAGCCACCTCACCTCCTGTACAACATCCTCGAGCCAGGGTGAAACCCAAACCCACCCGCATGCCCAGGAAGGCTGAAAGGCTCTGGCCCCCTTGGCCCCGCTGCGCCCAACCTGCCCTGTGCTCGTTATGCCCCAGAAGCCGTCCACCTGCTCTAGTGCACCAAGCGCGCCTGCCTCAGCACCCCCAGCTCCCTGCTCCCCCGACTGGCTCCCCGTTCCTCAGGTCTCAGCAGATAACCATCAGCTCCCTGGAGCCCCTGCCACCCCCGCCCACCATCCCTGCTCTTCATGCCCTTTCTTCCTTTTTGCGTCCTTTCTTCCATCCATCGCGGTCTTTCGTCACATATATGTGGCTTAGCTTTCATTTTATTTGCAGTTTGTAGACCGTCAGCTCCACAAGGGACTATCTCATTTACCAACATGCTACCCAGCACCAGCCCCACACACAGCTCAGGTGATGTGACAACAATGACACCGACTGGAGGCGGCCCTGAGCACGCGTGCTTATGACAGGTGTCAGTTGCCCTTCCAAGGGATGTATTTATGTCTGTTAACTCAATTAGTCCTCATGATCCATGATTTTCCCAAATCCTAGATGAGGAGACCAAGGCACAGAGATGCTAAGTACTTTCCTCAAGGGGAGCCATGTAGTGGCCGGAGAGCTGGGACTCAATCGTGTCTCGAATGGGTCAGTGACTCGGCCAGGGGACGGCAGAGAGGAGAAGCCTGGGCAGAGGCCCCTCGGCACTTGCCTTTTCTCATTCCTCCAAAGGGGTCCTTGTTGGGCTCGTAGGGCATTCTGCCCATCACGTCCGGCATGCTCATGCCCTGCTGGTAGGGGGCGCTCGGAGTCATGGAGTTGCGTTTGGGGAACGATGCATCACTTGCGTCCGAGAATGGGTCGTGCACACTGACTGTACTGCTTCTGGTGAGATGAGAGACATGAAAGCTTGATGACAGAGCATTCGTCATCTCCAAACACTAATTTGGAAAAGAGTCCACTTTTGAAATGTGAACATGCAAAAACCATCCAAAATAAATTACGTGAATAAGCTAGCGGGGACCGATATTTAGACACTCACTAGAGAACACTACTTCCTCTCTCGGAGTTTAGCCCCCGCCCCCGCCCCCACAATTAAAAGACAGACCTGACTTGGTGCAACTCATAGGGATCTTTCCACATACCTTCCGCCTTGCATTGGGGTCATTTGTCCATGAGGGGTAGAGGCTGGAGTAGGTGGCTTCAGGTCACCTGGAACCTCTGCCATCGAATTACTGCCAGTTGACTGGGGGGTCTGTGGACCTTGCAAGGATCCTGAGTTAGCTGACAGTAGTAGTCGCAAGAGAAAGTGGGAGAAAAACAAGAGGTTATTGAGTAAGTTCAGCCTTGATTGTCATTTTTTTTTAAAAAAGGAAAGAAAATAAGACACCATCTTATGAAGAAACAGTAACGATGACCATTGCTGGTGAAGATGTAGTGAAATTAATTGTTCATTTTTTAGAGTGGAAATTAGTAAGTTTTCTTTTTTTTTTTTATTAAACTGTTTAGAAACATACTTCAGATGTGTGTCATAAAACATACCTGTTGACTGGCTAATTGCTTTCTTGGGGGTTTAATCCCAAGAAAATAATCTAATATCAGAATTCCCATTGTGGCACAGCAGAAACAAATCCGACTAGTAACCACGAAGTTGTGGGTTTGATCCCTGGCCTCGCTCAGTGGGTTAAGGATCCTGCGTCATCACGAGCTGCGGTGTAGGTCACAGATGTGGCTTGGATCTGGCATTGCTGTGGCGTAGGCTGGCAGCTACAGCTCTGATTAGACCTCTGGCCTGGGAACCTCCACGTGCCTCGGGTGTGGCCCTAAAAAGACAAAAAAAAAAAAAAAGAAAAAGAAAGAAAGAAAATAATCTAATACAAAAAGGCTTCAGGCAGAAAAATGTTTATTTCAATGTCGTTTGTAATAGAGATAACCTAAGTGTCTGAGAATAAGGAAAAATGAGATTAAAATTTTGATATATCGATTTGATGGACTATTGCACTGTTTTAGAAAGAAATTAGAAAAATTATCTGGGTGTTAGGTAATGCGACACATTTAAGTTGTAAAGCAGTGATACAAATTAATACTGAGCTTTATGTCATTTCAATACCTTCTCAACATGTGGAGGTGTCTATGCTCTGTCACTAACCGTCATTTTTGGAGCTATAAAGTCATATTTGTTATTTATATAATACTAGTCACTTGGAGTTCTTTAATGTCATTACCAGAGTTATGAGACTTGGCTTTAACTACAATTACATTATAATAACAAAGCTCAGAATTGAGCAGATCTTTTTAAAGCTTAAGTGGAATTCTTAAAAAAAAAAAAATTGACCCCACTTTTTAGGAAAAACAGTATCTTAAGGGCTCTTTTGCTTTATCACAGTCCTTGGCATTAGGTGTTCAACAAATACTGGTTTTATTTATTAATTAAAGAAATACTGGAGTTCCTGTCGTGGAGCAGTGGTTAATGAATCCGACTAGGAACCATGAGGTTGAGGGTTCGATCCCTGCCCTTGCTCAGTGGGTTAACAATCCAGCGTTGCTGTGAGCTGTGGTGTAGGTTGCAGACGCGGCTCGGATCCCGCGTTGCTGTGGCTCTGGAGTAGGCCAGTGGCTACAGCTCCAATTTGACCCCTAGCCTGGGAACCTCCATATGCCACGGGAGCGGCCCAAGAAATGGCAAAAAGACCAAAAAAAAAAAAAAAAAATTAATTGAATAAATAAAGTACTTATTATATTGGAGTCTATTTTCTACATGCACCAAACTGACAGAGAAAGACAATTCCTGCCCTCAGACGGTTTACAATAAATACTTTCAGGACTATAACTGTAACACACAGAATTCCTGGCCGCTTGTAAAAACTGATATTGCACATATTATCATCAATAGTTTCTTTCCTATGAAGACTCAGTTACCACCACCCACGACTCCCTTTCGAGGAAGCTGGAGCTGAGCGATGCGCTACAGAGGGTGAGAAATGGAAGCGAGTCTGTCGCTTCCACTCAGGAAGCCTCAGCCCAAGCCAGGCCTCTCTAGCGAGACGAGGTCCTGAATGAATACTGATGGCCACCAACAGGGACTGCGTTCCGTCACGTCTCCCCTGGGTGCCTAGGACCACAGTGACTCGGGGATGACCTGCAACACATGGAAGTTCCCAGGCCGGGGATCGAACCCGAGCCGCAGCAGCGACCCAAGCCACTGCAGTGACAACACTGGCTCCTTAACCCGCTGTGTCATCAGGGAACTCCTAGGAAGACTAGTTTCTTTTATTCTTTATAGGGCTGCACCTGCGGCATATGAAAGTTCCCAGGCTGGGGTCGAACCAGAGTTGCAGCTGCCAGCCTACACCACAGCCACAGCCACAGCCATGCCAGATTCGAGCCGCATCTGTGACCTACACCACAGCTCACAGCAACGCCGGATCCTGAACCCACTGAGTGAGGCCAGGGATCGAACCTGCATCCTCATGGATACCTGGTCTGGTCCCAACCTGCCGAGCCACAAAGGGAACTCCAAGGCTAATTTTAAATGTAGACACCTTCTTGGATGTAGATACCTTAAAACAGAAACTTACCAATTCATGCTTATAAACCAAAATTTGGTAAAACCCTGGAAATGCATCTTTAAAAAGTAAATATAATAAAAGAAAAAATAGTCATTCAAAAATACATTAAGGATGACCCTCAGACATGACCGCCCCATAAAGCTGAGAGGAGAAATAGCCGGCTTCGTGGGTCAAGAACCAGAGCGCACAGCAGCCTGTACGGTTCCCGTGGACCACGGCTCACAAGGCTATGATTTAGGAATCAGCCTTATTTATAAGTAGGCACATTCACAGCTAATAAAAAAAAAATAAAAGGAAAAATTCTCCCCTCTTGCCAGTGTGTTTTCCTTTCCTTTCAGGAAGAAAAAAAAAAATGAATGCAACCTCTTGAAGCTCCATTAATAGAGGAGGCTGGCTCTCTAGGATATCCCTACTTTTTGCCAGAAGCTACAAATGTATACTGGAAAGTAAACAATGGAAAGGTTACTGAAGGTTAAGTACATTCACACACTTCAGACTGTACAGCCAGACTCCTGGCTGGGAAGATAATTTACACAGCACGAACCCGCTGCCCCAGCTCTGGCTGGGGTTGTGGGAAGCTGGGTGGGGAGAGAGGAAGAGCTGATGCGTCCTGGGTCTGCAGCTACTAGAGGTCACCCAGAGGGCACCTTTGTGTATAACCCGAGCCCCCTTCTCATCTGTCTTCCACCGAGGATTCCCTAGTTGGATCCATGACAAGTTTTGTGACATCACCTGTCAGCTAATAATAGAAATGCAGTCAGCCACCTGCCAGCAAAGATGGATGAGTTTTTGGTTACAGACTGACTAACTGAATGTGGAGCTTCCCGCCACCTCCCTCCCCTCCCCACCCCATTCCAGCTTCGGGGAGGCCCAGGCCACCTGGGGAGGCGATGCCTCTGGCTGTTCCTTAGGACTCTAGAAACTTTACAGTCTATTATAAGCAAATCCGAGGTGCAACCGTACCCCCCAGGTCTTGCTTAGGTTTCATTCCGGAGGCTTCCTCTGGCTGACTTGCTCTCAGTCCCTAGAAGACACAGCCACTCCACAGTGGAGATGGTGGTGCAGCCCCACGGCTAAGGGGCTGGACCTCTCAGGGGCTGACAGGACCGAATTTCAGATCCGTGTCAGGCACATCACATCCAAACTGGAATCTGGAGGCACGATGTAGAATGCCAAGTCATTACTGGCATTTAGGATTTAAACTGATTCAGCACGACCATTTGAAAAAACAATCTAGAATGTTTTTTAGGAATCTTTTAGTTGTTTGCCAGGATGGGCTAGTACGGAATAAACTACAGTTACAGTCTTACAGGAAAAACTGACTTCAAAGAACACAAACTTTGGCGGAAGATTAGTGTGAAGAATTTTTGTAGCGTGTGAGACTCTGACATGGCAAATCACTGGGGATCATTTGTTTTGCTTCTCTGACAAGAAAGACGTTTCGGAGACATTTTCCTTAATGAAAGTTCTGGAGTCAAAGAGGCCACAGATGCTGGAGGAAAGGCCTGGCTTTTGGCTGAGAGGCTGATGTTATTCTCTGCCCTCCTGCCCAGTCCGTGTGTCCGTCTCTCTGCAGAGCACATAAGCCAAGCAGACCGCAGCCCGAGCGCTGGCTGAACGGCTCAGCTCAGGCACCTTCCTCCCTGCTTCCTGATTCTCGTGACTCGGGCACCTTCTGGACCACTGAGAAGAACGTATTCTCAGGAGCACATCTGCAACCCAAGCTCTTTTGTGCAGTTAAAGCGGGAATGTTGCCATAAAAACGGTAGTTTTAAAAAAAATGGGGGGCGGGGGCTGACTGTAGGAGGACGGGCCCTGTACTTGCTGAAGTGCCTACACCTCGGCGGGGTTTCTTGCACTGAGCCGATGCTCCCTGGGAGAGCTATTCTCCATACAGGAGGACAGACCGTTCAGCAACGAGAGTTCTTTCCCGGCAAATAAAATATACCTTTAGATCTTTGCAGACATTGCACTTTGGTCCCTGCACCCCACCGGGTTTTTATTTTGGAAAAATCGTTTCAGAGCTGTTCATAGGCAGCTTGTTTTACTCTGTGAACTGAATGTAATGTTGTGAGCGTTTTAAAATTAGATTTCACAGTTTTGAAAGTAAACCATAACTGGCAAAGGCTGTGAGTCTTTGGCTGGGCGTAGGGAGGAGGTCTTCTTGTGTTTAGAACCAACACATCGACGTCTAGGTACGCTCACTACATGTGCCCCTTGGGCCTAAAGAGCATTTGCGTGAGATTCCTGGACTCGCGACCTTAGACACTGGCATTGCCATCCAGCTGTCAGTTAAGGGAAATAATTAAGAGAGGAAAAACTCATGTCTTTGGCTCACAGACAACTCTTTCTATGTGTAGAGTCTACCTGTCACACTCTGACTTTAAACACAGGTGTGGGGGGCACGGGCAGAACATGAGAGCCAGGCGCCTAGGATCAGACCCAGTTCTTCCACTCGCTAGCGACAGGATCATACGCCAGTTTGCTTAGGTTTTTTGTGCCTTAGTTTTCACCGGGATTTTAGAACAATTATCTGTATTGCAGGGCTAATATGAATATTAAATGATAAAGCACTTAGAAAAGTGCCTGACATAGTGTAAGTGCACAAGAAATACTAGCAATCAGCTATCATTTGACTGTGGAACCAGCCTGCATTGGCAGAGGGGCAGGTACCATCAGCCCCATCCCACGTGTAAGACGGTCTCAGTGTGGATCGTCACAGGGCTCGAATGTGGCCAGAAACACACAGTAAAATGATCTTTTTTTTTTTTTGCTTTTTTAGGGCTGCACCTGTGACATATGGAAGTTACTAGGCTAGGGACTGAATCAGAGCTACAGCTGCCAGCCTACATCACAGCCACAGATAGCAACACGGGATCTGAGCTGCATCTGCGACCTACACCCCAGCTCATGGCAACGCCGGATCCTCGACCCACCAAGAAAGGCCAGGGATCCAACCCACATCCTCATGGCTACTAGTCGGATTCATTTCTGCTGCGCCACAGTGGGCACTCCCAGAATGATCACATTTAACTAGAGCGAGGTCACCACCCAGAACTAAGGATGATGCACGTTTCCTTCCATCTCTAAGAGTGTGTTTATCAGAATATAAAGGTTTGATAATTTCAAGTCTGAAACACTAACAGGTAGGATAAAGGCTAGCAGCAAAGCTGGAAGAACGGTAGTGTCTCTAACAGCTGAGTGAAGAGAGAAGGCAGGTACCACTCGTATGAATTTGCTTATAAGAATTTAAGTGACTTGTCATTATTCCTAAGCAGTATTTTCCTAAAATTCCTGACCTCTAGGTCAAAGCAGACTGGACGACTCTTTCTTAGAAATGGGGCTGCCCAGACCTTGACCCTGACAGTTTGCTGAATTCCCTACAAGTGAGAATTTGCTGAGCAGGGGACATGAAAAACCAAGTTCAGGTTTCCTTTTGCTGACATACAAACCCGAGTGTCTCTGACAGGCAGAGCTGGTAGAAGAGCTGTTACATCTGCAGGATGGCAGTGGGGCAAAAGGATTAGCAAAGGTTACTGGAGAACTTCTTTTGACAGAGTTAGATGGAGTATTTTAAAAGATATGCAGAAGGAATAAAGGTATACAGCTCTGAAGTCCAAAGGCAGCTTTGACCGAAAAATGTAAAGCAAAAGAAGGATGCCTTCAAAGTGCTGAGCAGAAATGGCGATATCTCACATTTTAGTCTCTCTTCCTTCAAGCACTGCCAACAGGGTCCAATTAAACAGACAAGACGAAGCAAAACACCACTCCCTCTGGAAGATCCCAGCTTGTTCTCTGCCTCTCAGAGCCTGGAAGCGGCCCGGGTCGCGGCTGCAGTGCCCCCACTTACCAGGAGAGGGCGGCTGGAGCTTGGGCTGCTTCTTGGTGTCGCCCGTGCTGAAGACTTCCGGCGGGGGCTCCTCCCCTCGCTCAATCTTGCACTCAAAGGCAAACAGGTACTGAATATACTGCTTTTTCAGAGAGCTTGCTGCACTGCTTGAAGTGCCAACATTTAGGGTGGTTGCCAGCTCACGCCACTTCTTGTTTTTATTCACCTAGCAAAAAAAAAAAAAAAAAAAAGGATCACCGGTTTGCAGCAAAGTGGCTTGTTTAAAGCCAGAAGACACAAAAAGCACTTAATGTCTTGGTTTACTTTTTTTTTTTTTCATTTGCCTCTTTTAACTAATGCTCATTACTCCCACTCAGTAGTGCACAGACAGCATTTACAGTTATAAAACCATTAAGGAACCTGCTGATAGTGACATAAAAAGCACTGCTCGTGGAGATTCTTCTGCCCGGTGCATCTTCTAATGCCTCGTGCTACTCCAGAGCTGGTGCTGCTCAGGGCCCGCGATTTATCTCTGAGCCAGTGTACACTCTCTCACACTCATCCCCACCCCATCTTTTACTTGAAAATGGGGGGGGGGGGGCATCTAAAAACTAATTTAAAAAGCAATAACAGGCCTACTTAGCAACTTAAGTGTTTGAGTCTTAACATGAAAAACAATGTCTCCTTCCAACAGCCACAAACTCTCAGGAAGATGAGCCTGTAATTCCAACCCACGTCCAGCCTTGAGGCTTTCCTGCGGTGTTGGGTAAACGAGGCCCAAACCAAATGACCCCGACATAAAAGCCTGGCACAGGCATCAGCCCTGTCCAAGCTGTGGAGCACCAGCTAGCTGGCTGGCAGCACCTACGGGCTTAGGAAGGGGCACACAGGACTAGCCAGTGGTCCCGCTTACACTTAGGCTGGAGGGAAGACTCTGCAAAAAGGGAAAAAGGGAAAGAAATCCTCCGATTTTAGGTATTATTTTAACCTTTTGATTCCCACACAGGAAAGGAGTTACATGAGGTTGACACACGGAGGCAACACTGAACGCCTGCAGATACTTGGGGAATATTCCGCTTCTTAGATTGTCCTGTGTTAAGTAGCCTGGATTAAGGGGACAGTGATTTTTAATGAAATGTTCAATTTTTGGATGCAAACTTTCTCACAAAGCTCTTTATGTCCATTTACTTTGTACTAAATGGTGCGTGCTAAGCCACAGAATGCTCTCAGGAATGCTTAACGCCACTTTTGGTACTTGAGCCAGACAGCAACAAGCAGGCCTGTCCTGCTTCCGAAACGGTAAGCAACACGCTGCCTGGGATACCAAAGAGCAAGGCTTTGAGCTGATCTATCTGGGGCTGCAATACCTGCTCCAGTGACATCTGATGGCCACAAGGAGAGTTCAAGAGGGGTGTGTGTGTGTGTGAGCGACAGTGCCACCAAGGGGCCCCCCACTGGGAATCGCAGCTTCACTCAGGCAGCTCACTGGGTAAGCCGGCAGAGTCTCGCTCACAGACCCAACTGGGGAACAGTGTCAACACCGCTGACAGTCCCGAGTGAGGTGTCCGGACAATCCCCAAGCTCCTGTGATGGTGAGACCCACTTGTTTAGTGTCCTGAGGATTCTCAAAAGGTCGACGGCAGGGGTCCAGGCGTAGAAGGAAGGAAGGAAGGAAGGTCGGGGAGTCTGTGCCCAGAGGGGAACGGTCAGGGGAGTGGAGGTGCAGAGGGGAAAGTCAGGGGAGTCCATGCCCAGAGGGGGAAGGTCAGGGGGGTTCAGGGCCAGAGCGAGGCGCGTATCCTGACCACTCACACCTGGCCTGCATCCTGTGTGGATTTACCATCTGGTGCCGCAGTGCTGAGCTTGTAGGCTGCAGGTCTCAGGTCCCGAGTGGGGAGGCACCCCCGGGAGGGCTCAGAACAAAGGCCTCTCCTGCATCCCCAGAGCCGCACAGCTCTGAGGCCAGGGGGCCCCTCAGCAGTACCTGCGGATCGAATGACCGGCCCTTGGATGGGAGGCCGGCACCACCTGGGACCCGGAGCAGCTCCTTTCATTGATCTGGGTAGGAGCCCAGGTACTGACTCCGGGTTCTAAATGCTCCCAGGAGAGGCTAATGGACAGCCAGGTCTGGGAGCTACTGGTAGGTGAGAGAGCATGCATTTTGCAATCAGACGGACCTGGCCCCATCATATCCTGGGAGTCCCTGGGCCACAAGGTTACTGTACAGCCGGACTTCCATGTCCCCGAATTCCGCATTTGTGAATTCAACCAACTGCGGACTGAAAGTATTTGGAGAAAAAACAAATTCCAGAAAGTTCCAAAAAGCAAAACTTGAATTCGCACTGGCCTAGCATTGTATTCCATATTAGGAGTAATCCAGAGACGACTTAAAGTACGTGGGAGGTTGTGCGTAGGTTACATAAATAAGGGCCGAGCTCTGTGGACTCTGGTATCTGTGGGGGCCCTGAAACCACCCCCCCATGCAGAGATCCCAAGGATGACTGGTCTTCATTTTGTTACATCTCTTCTTGGGGGGTGATGACCCTGCATTTCGTGAGTATTGAGAAAGAAGGGACAAGAAAAAGCTGGGGCCCAGAACGCAGTGGGCACTCACCCGTCAGGACCCTGTCCCTGATTCCACTTCTACTTCCCACACACTGGACCCAGTGCTAAAGCCAGGGCTGAGACTGGGAGGAGGCAAGAGTGGCCTGTAGGAACAAATCTGAAGGGGCATGTGCAGGGAGGCCTGTGCACAACCAACCCCAAGTGAGCACGTCCTGCAGCTCTGCACCCCGGGCGCCGCCCCTGCCCACGCGGGTCCCAGCTCTGAGAACAAGCGACAGCACTGACCCTCGTAGTGCCCAAGTATCGTGGACACGGTCTTAGAAGTCGGTTTGATTTTCTCACCGAATTGTTCTGGATGGAGGAAAACAATGTGATGTATACTGGACCTGACCATGTAATCATTTGCATTTTTTTTTTAGGGCCACACCCTACAGTTCCCAGGCTGGGGGCTGAATCAGAGCTGTACTGCTGGCCTACGCCACAGCCACAGCCACACTGGATCCGAGCCATGTCTGCGACCTGACCTACACCACAGTTCACAGCAACGCCGGGTCCTTAACCCATCGAGCGAGGCCAGGGATCAAACCCTCGTCCTCATGGATTCTAGTTGGGTTCATCACCATGGAGCCACGACGGGGGCTCCTGCATTTCTATTTACTATGACATTCTGAGAGGTTCCATAGAATTCTAGCGCTGGCAGGGACCCTGAAGCCAAACCTAGCCCCAACGCCTCACGTCAAGGATGAGGAGCGAGGCCGCATAAATGACCTATGGAGGTGGCTCTGGGTCCCTGCCCCCAGGGCAGCCCCCCTGCAGCAAACTCAGATCCCAGCAAAAGCGACCCTCCCAGAGGCGAGCTTTTTCTCCGGAGAAACAATTGCTGTATATACTGTATATGCAAAGAAAGCTGCGGCGTGTGTGAGCGTCTCTATGACAACCCTCGTGAGCCCTGCGCTCCCTCGTACCTGGGCCAAACCTCCAATCTCTTTGACGCAGACATAGAGTCGGAACAGGTCCAGGGGCTTCTTGCCCACGGCGGGCAGACTCGAGACGGGGGAGCCCCTCTCCTCCATGAAGCTGAGGTATCGGTCCACCCACAGCTTTCGCTCCGGCTCGTTCCCCAACTCATACACCTTGGTGATCTTCTCCCCCGTGGTGGTGGATGAGCTGGACTTCTAGGGCCCAGAAGGAGCAGGTGGAGATGGGGCAGGGGCGGGCAGAAGGGAAGGGAGGAAGGTGAGAGAGAAGCAATGAGCTCCCAAATACGGCAAGAGAAGAAAGTTAAAAACTACTGCTATCACACAACAATCAGGAATGAAGGCTACTAGTTCAGGCACAAAGTATACATTTTCTTAATCAAGAATTTACTTAGACTTTAAATAAAGGGCCCAAACTCCCCCTTTTAGATACTTGAAAAACAAAGGAACAAAACCCTTTTTTACTTTATTGATCTAAGCGTTGAATCCCAGAAGGCAAGATTCCAGTGACATCTCACGTTATTTATAAAACCAAAAGGGTGCCAGCTCACTGCATGAAGATTGCAGTGACTTTAAGATTTCACATGTATTATTACAGAACCAAACCAAACCAAAACAAAAACCCCAAACAAACCCCAAACCCTACATGGACTCCTGCCTTCCTTGTCAAAATATGAATGGCCAAGGCGTGCCTTCATTAAAGTGAAGTCATACATAGGGAAAGCAAACACATGGCACTTGCTGAAGAATTTGAGGCAGGTCACATACCACAGGACTCAGTGGTGTGTGGGCTCTATACTCACTGGAGAGCTTTATAAACTACTGGCTAGCTCAAGCTCTGCATTCACTCGTGATGCCCAACCTTCCCTACTTAAGATTTCTTGAACTTCTCTGCCAAGGGAAGGGGCTATTTAGATACTTATTTAAATAGATTTATTAAGCAACCATGTTTTAATCACAAATACATGTGCTATTTCATACTCCCAGCATATCTATGGATAAACATGTACCTTTACTTTTATGCACCCATTTGGTTTATACGATGCTCTAACTCTTGGTCTTTTATTTTTCTAATTGTATTTGATACTAAAACGTCACCAGGTGCTGTTTCTGCACACCTGAAGCCCACCGTCTGGATTATGTGATCTGGGAAGGTTAACACTTTGTGTCTTAAACAGTACAACTGCATACTTTTCTTTATGTCTCTGTATCTTTAACAATATTTGTAACTCTGAGATTATTGTGCAGAATTGCTCCTAAATTCTCAAAGATTTCCTTGGAATAGTCATATACCTCATTTAGTCATGTTTAGTTACTAGGTTTTCATTTGCAATGTATAGCTGTTATTTTAGAAGGAGGTTTGCTGAGCTCTTTTTCATCATGTTTAGCTTAAGATAATTTTGAACATATTGTTGACATGGGGGAGGGGCGGGTGAAATAACATGATTGCCACTGAGGTTTGATATTACCTTGTTTAGCAAAATGATCCCCTATACAAGTAGGGCCTGAGAAAGGACACCTGAGAATGAGACTAATTAAGGCAAGTGGCAGATGCCCCTCTAATTAACATGTAATTTTCCTAAGCTATTTTAGCTAAAAGTTCAAGCCTTCACCTTTAGAATTATTGAGGCATAAAATCTTTACATCCAATATATAAAAATAGGTGATACAGCTGGTGTAAATAAAAAATGTACAATAGCCGGATAAACGGGGGTCTTTCAGAAGTCACACTGAGGCTGAAGCTCGAGTAAGTCATGTGGAAGTTACTTTCCATAAGTGTGTGTGCACGTTCCTACATATGTCTATAAACACACGGGTGTGCTAGAATATGGAACCTAGCTCCATACCCAAATAAAATTTTAAAATTTATTTACCATAGTCTTACACCAAAAGAGTATCTGACTAGGAAAAGAAACTGTTCTAACACATTTTAGGCCACATTCTCATCTGGGAACATCTCGGAAACTTTGTCATCATTAATGAAGTAGTTACTAACAGAAGGTTTCTAAAATGTAGTATTCAAGTTTTTTTTTTTTCTTTTGGGGGTACACTGAAAAAAATTGGTCTAATATTTTTTAAAAAAATGGAAATCTGGGAGTTCCCGTCGTGGTGCAGTGGTTAACGAATCCGACTGGGAACCATGAGGTTGCAGGTTCGATCCCTGGCCTTGCTCAGTGGGTTAAGGATCCAGTGTTGGCGTGAGCTGTGGTGGAGGTCGCAGACGCAGTTTGGATCCCGCGTTGCTGTGGCTCTGGCGTAGGCCGGTGGCTACAGCTCCGATTGGATCCCTAAGCCTGGGAACCTCCATATGTGCGGAGTGGCCCTAGAAATGGCAAAAAGACCAAAAAAAAAAAAAAAAAGGAAATCTGAAATAAGAACCGGGGGGGGGGGGTAACGTATTGAATCAAATTTTAAAAAAACAGACAATAACCATGAAACTCCTCCTTGTGAAACACTGAGAGGTGAAAATTTGAGATTCAATTTAAGGATAAGAGACATGAAAGCCATCATTCAATGTACAATTACTTGAGTAGCTCGACCAAAAACATAAGGTCCAACTGCCCTTTCTGGCCTAGTTGGTCCTCTCTAAACCAACCTGCGGCAGGGTCCTGGAAGAACAGTTAATCTCCACCCAAGCACCGAGGCACTCAAGTGTTTTTTTCCTGCTTATGAAGGGAATGGATATTTTTGTAACTTGAAGTGGCCTAAAGTAATGACTTCCCTAGTTTGACTATCCATATTTTAACTTTTCTTACCTGTCTCTGTTTAATGAACTTAAGTTTAATTAATTAACTTCTATCTATCTCAATT
The DNA here is from genome assembly GCF_054392235.1 of Sus scrofa. Taxonomy (NCBI): domain Eukaryota; kingdom Metazoa; phylum Chordata; class Mammalia; order Artiodactyla; family Suidae; genus Sus; species Sus scrofa. The sequence continues at coordinate 9,857,245 of NC_139383.1, forward strand.
TGTTCTCATAACATAATAGTTTTAAAAATAACTTATTTCTCTTAGTTTTTAGAGCCTCAAAAATGCACTTTTATGATGCTGTAATGTAAGAAAATGCATGTGTAAGAAAAGAAAGTGGTTGGAGCTCAGTTTAGGTGTCAGGTTCTAGAAGATCCTCTGGAGCAGGCTCCCTGGTCCTCGGTCCTTTGCACTGGCCTCAGTGTATATGGAAGCACATGTCTGGCGTGGGATTAGCTGCCGCCCCCGCCCCTCTCCTGACTAGACCGTGAGTTGCACAAGGCAGGGTCCGTGCTCATCTGGAACCACCAACAGTGACAGCACACGGCAGGTACTCGCCACACAGCTGTTCTACGAGCGAGCGAATACTTGCATGAAAAAGGTCTGCAAAGTCTGGCGCCATCCAAGGGAGGACTAACAGCTGATTACAATATTTTACAGACAGGCTTCCAGCGAGCGAGGTGCTAAGGGAAAGCTGACACGATCTAATAAAGACTGAAGTTGAGATGGGGTTGGTCGGGGAGGAATGGCTCCATTTCCAGCCTCAAGGGCTGCACAGTACCCATTCCCCAGAGCAGCGTTTGGGTGTCTCAACAGAGAAAAAAGACATTAAGAGAAAAAGCCTTAGGAAAAAGAAAGATACACTTTATCACGGATCAGGCTCAACACACACCTTTTTTGTTCACAGACATCAGCTCTGATGTAACCTTTGGACAAACATCATTTATGCCCTACCCACAGACAATGGGCAGAAAACCTACCCTGCAGGGAGAAGGTAACTTTTCCAGGCCACTAGGACCACCTCCTATTGCTTTAGTGTCGTAAAAATTGTATACTATGGCATGAAACTGTCGTGGAGGCAAGAAAAAGAAATAAAGATTGCTGAAAAATTACAGCAAGACATTATTACGGTGCCACAAATGTTTTCCTCGCACATAACTCAATTAAGTCTATAAGCACACTTTTCGTTGCGTCTTTGAGGCAGATTTACATTTCAGCAGCTTTTACCATATGCCTGGTGATGTGCGTGTACGTGTGTGTGTGCAAATGTTTATTTTGATTTTAGAATATTTTGTAACAAAACAGTGTTGGTCCAGGGCAGGCTGTCAGAGTACAGAGCGTCTTTGTCCTTTAACACATTTCAGGCCTGCTATGAGATCGGCTTTCTCAGGAGCACTGTTGGAGCAATTTAAGCACAAATTAAAGTTAGGTCTCAGAAAGAGAAGTTAAATACTCCTCCATCATACCTATCTGCAGCAACCTGACAGCAGAGATAATGCGAGGTCCTTCATAGCAATCTCCTCTGGTGACCTTCCTGAATGAGCATTTCATGCCAGGAGGGGCTGTTTTCTCAATACTGAACAAACCCTAACATGTTCCACCCTAACATGCTCAAACCACATCTTTTCTGGTTCTATGACTGGAGCCAGAAATTTGCTTGTAAATTCTTAAACATGAAATGCTTATGGTAGAGGAAGAGATAAAGTATGTGGAAATATTTAGAAAAAAGAGAAAAAAAAGGAATGTGCAATTTTAAGGGTAACACTGGTACAGTTAGAAAATGAAATCCCTAATTCGGCTTTCTTTTTTTTCCTCTTATTTAAGTAGAAAGTAGAGTTTTTTTTGTTTTTTGTTTTTTTGTCTTTTGTCTTTTTTTTGTTGTTGTTGTTTGTTGTTGTTGTTATTGCTATCTCGGGCCGCTTCCGCGGCATATGGAGGTTCCCAGGCTAGGGGTTGAATCGGAGCTGTAGCTACCGGCCTACGCCAGAGCCACAGCAACGTGGGATCCGAGCCGAGTCTGCAACCTACACCACAGCTCACGGCAACGCCGGATTGTTAACCCACTGAGCAAGGGCAGGGACCGAACCCGCGACCTCATGGTTCCTAGTCGGATTCGTTAACCACTGCGCCACGACGGGAACTCCCCAGAAAGTAGAGTTTTGATAACAGTTTCCTGTAAGACTCACTGGATAGAGATGATATGACTAGTAACTTAAAATATAATAACTATCTCAATCATTTTTTTTATAATTCAGAAATCATCAAGACGGAAATTTTAAACATATAATATGGTCTACTAATAGTCTTTAATAAATTATTATTCTCAATTATGATCTTAAGGTTTTAAAGATTATTTTCAACCTCTGAACATTTTCCCACTGAGTCGATAAACAAAGGTTTTTGAAAAGTTATAATTGGGGTTCTGTTACCTTGAGAGTATAACTGATTCTAAAATGCCTTTCCTATGATTAAAACAAAACAAAACAAAAAACCAGAGTAGATTATGGGCAACCCCCCCCCGCACCCCACAATGTTGGCTGCCTTCTGAGACTCAAAGCAAATAACACAAAGACATCGGAATTAAGGAGCTGTACTCTCCCCTCCCGTTCATTCTGCTTAACCCACAATAGAAACATTTTTCATTTCCTCTCAGTTGTTGAAAAAGCGAAACACACATCTACATAGAAGGTAATGTGAATATTCCCCTTCTTTCCTCTGAAAAGGAAAATGCTGGTTATACCAGAGCTCCACGTGAATTTTACAGACATTTACTGGAACCACCAAGTCTTCCAACCTTCGGCTCTGTTTAAACCCGCAGTGGATAATTAATAGCAGCCTCCTTTTGGGGTTTTGACTACACTGCCAGATTCTCCAGTTGGAGTCTTCCTCCTCTAACTTACTTCTCCTGAGCTGTGCTCTTCAATACATTGTCTTACAAAAGTTAGCGTTTTAATTAAGCCTTCTTGGCAAGTAATTGCATGTTAAGTTTTTTTTTTAAGATCTTTTGATTCCCTATATGAATGTAAAATAAAGGTTACTACAATGCCATTCTTCTTCTTTTTAATGGCACAGAATTAGTTTCTTTAGTAGGAAAATAAAGGCTCTACAGACAGAATATTAAGGCTAAAAAAACCCCTACCTATATATATATATATTCTTAATTAGTATGTAGTCATAGTGTGTGTATATATATATATATATATATATATAAAACAGTTTTTTATATATCATATGGAAATCAACACTTAATTTCAAGATTATCAGTAGGCTTGTGCAGGATATAATTTTTCTATCTCGACTAATTCTGATACAGGCACACGTTCTAAAAGCAGCACTCCAAATACTCATGTGCACTAACATTCCTAACTCTTCTGTTAAGTTCTGACAAGTAGATTGAAACAAAGCAGGGCTGATAATACTCGAAACTGTGCCCAGAGTGTAATATTTATATTTTCAAGATAGGCAGTTGTGAAATAAGATGTGTTTCAGACACAACAGCACATGAAAGACTTAGGCCAAAGGCCAAACCTGTCATTTACTCCATGGCTGCTATTAGTTCCCATGTAAATGGAGAAGTTAACTCATTTTAAAGACCTTCTGTAAGTACACAATGGATCAGACATTTAAACAAAGTCACCGTGTGAAGGAGTTTGGACCCAGTAACACAATCGCATGCTTTGTATAAAGACGCTTCTTTACATCAGCGGTTTCATTACCAGCAATCAACTCGTATGATGCATACAAACTTTACTCATTTTATTACTAGCATAATTATAAAGAAAACCCTTTCATGGATAAATTATGAAGAAAAAGTCTTATAAAACAAATAAATAAGCAAGCATTAAAGTAGAATCAATTATCAAAAAACCCCAAAAAACAACAACAACAAAAAAAAAACACAAAAAACCAGAGCCACTTACAGGGCTTGATGGAGTCTTTGGCCAGCCTGGGCTGCTAATGCTATCACTTTCATCTCCATGAAATGAGGAGATGCTAGCAGAGCTGGGGGACATTGGGGAAGGGACTGGCAGGTTGCCGGGGGTTGGGGGCTGAGAAATACCCTGAGAGCTGTAGCTATCCTGTGGTAGAGGAATAAAAAAAAAAAAAAAAATGACAAAGTAGGGCAAACTTTATTTAAAATAACAAAAAGCACATCCAGTTTAACAGACTGATTCTTATATATAATAGATATATATAAAGACGTACAAACAAACACACAAACACACATACATAGAAAAGTATTAAAACAACATTCTTAATTAGTATAACTTGGTGAGTTCGCTGGATGCTGCATAAGGCCACTAAGCCACCATGCTTACTTCAAGCTTACACGGAATGCTAAGCATGGGTTACCCCTTATGGAAGAAAGAAAAGGAAAAAAAAAAAAAAAAAAAAAAAAAAAGCTGTTCACCTTATTTATCAAATAAGGCAGGAAAGCAAAATATTAAGTATGTTGTTGTTGCTGAGGCGGCCAAAACAGGAAGCTATAAACTGAAGGCAGAGAACATGGCTGCAAGTATCCAAACCAGGCAAGATCCCTTCCTTCTCCCCACCCCCGCAGCACCTCTCTGGTGGGTCCTGCCCCTCCGCCCCTCTCCCACAACCATGAGTTAAATGCCGTCAGAACTAGTAACTTTCAGATCCACACCATGAAGCGGGGTGGGGGAAGAAGGCTGCAAACATGTGGCACGAGATGGAGGCATGCACAGGAGAAGAAGCCAAACGAAAACAGGAGGAGCGAGCCAGAGCAGCGCCAGCGAGGCAGCCCCACCCCGCGTGCAGACGAGAGAGGAGTACCTTCGACTTGCTCTCCGGCTGGGCAGCGCCTTCTTCCTTCCCATCTGCTTTGAGGGGCAGGGGCACTTTGGATTCCCCAGGAGACATCATATCTGCAAGACCCATAGATGCTAATCGAAAACAGGAGAAAGAGTTCAGGATTATACGTGTGACTCGCCGGGCTGCGCTCCCGCTAACACGAGCTACTGAGTGAGGCACGCGCAGGGCACTTGAATGTCCCTCCGAGGAAGAGGAGCAAAAAGGAGAAAGAAAGGGTACCTCAGAGAATACTCATTTCTGAAATCTGAGTAGCACAACATTCTGGTAACCCTTTTTTGTCTGGGGTGGGGGGGGAAGAGGCAATCATTCGCTCCAGACCTCAACCACCAAGAGTCAACTTTTATCCATAGCGATTTTTTCAAAAATAGTACAGCTTTAATAGAGTAGGTCTAAGTGGAAATACGCCCAATGTCTAAATTGCTCATTAGGTGATGCAAGCAAATGCTGGATGTGTGTATTTTTACTGGTGGACTAGAGGATTTACTGCTCTCTTAACTTCCGCAATTCACATAGTCCATAGTTTGTGACATCATTTGCCATCTGATATTGTTTCATTCGAAATCATATCTATTACAGGCTGCAGTGATGGAAGACACTCCTAACTGACATCAAAAACAATCATCAGAAGTAATTTTTGAAGGCGAGGATTTCTAATGATTTTGCACCGCGGCTGGTTTCCTTCCATTCCGGTGCTGTGTGTATACAGATCAGTCCTTTGAGCTGCCGCTCAAAGGCCCAGGCCAGACACTCACGCCAGCTCAAGAGTCAACCCTAGATCCCAGACAAAACTACTTTTCTATCTCTAGGCTCAGGAACTGAATCAAGTTCATCTCGGCTTTAGAATAAAAGGCTCTCCAAAGAACAAGTGATTTACACACATTTACTGCAAATACTAGGAAACATTTGCAAGTTAAAAACACGGCTTTAGATTTCTTTTTAAGGAAGAACAAGGCTACAGTAGGGAATGAGGGTAGATATCCAGGGAATAACAGCTGAATTTCTGCAGAACCCCACTGTGCAAACCATCTGCACAGCACTGGGCTGCAAGCACCACACCAAACAGCTGTGTGAGGAGGCAGAGTGAGGGGAGGTGGCAGAAGGGGGAAGGGACAGAGTGAAGAGCCTCATAAATGAGTGAAAATCAGAAAACATTCTCCGTTCAAAGTAAAATAAACCTGAGGTTTTACGGACAGCACCCTTTTTATGTTCTGCAAAGGAAAAGTGCTGGTCCAACCACAGCAGTGCAAATGCCGCGTAATGTGCCCCCCGCCCAAAAAAGCTCCACAGATTGCCCACTACAAAATGATTATTGCACATATTCATGTATTACTATGTTTTAGAAAATAATTAGTTTTAATTACAGCAGTGAGAGTGTGAGCAGGGCTCTGGCGAATTAGCTGGCAAGCTTTGCGGTGCTAATTTGCTAATATCGTTAGCATCACTGCAGGTTGAGACCAGAGGTCCTGCCAAAAAAGCCTACCCAGCCACGTGCCCAGGAGTTTACATCAGCGCACTCAATGATGCGCTCTGAAATGCCTGCATTTTCCATGGGCACATTGGCGTGTTTTTCAAAGCCCATTTGCAGCCCAGTCAGCCCTTGAAGTCATCACTACACACACAAATCATAATTGGGATGTTTTTCTTTCTTTCTTTTTTTTTTTTTTTTCCAAATTACTTTCAATACTTAGACTTTAAGAACTGGAACAAAAAGCTTTTTCAAGTGATGCAGCTGCAGAGAAAAATCTATTGGGATCAGCTAAAAATGCTGTTATTTTTGTGGATGTGTGAAACCTCAAAAAAGCAGCTGAGAGATAGTATACCAAGAAGACAGGCTTGTGCAAAGCAGTGGGTTTTGCTTTCATGCAGTTTTACCTCTCGGGTCTAGTGAGAGATGAATTAGTAAATCTGTACATTAAGAAACACCCTTTTGAGAAGAACAGAAGGGAAAAAGAGGGGCACAAGTGTGGACAGAGGGGCTTTTTTGTGAAAGTCCAGTGTCCTTGCTAGTTATTCAGAGTGGATTCAAAGGAATGACAGCTACACAATTCCAGAGAAAGTGGCAAAGTCATGGACACACGGCTTCTGTTAAATCCTGCTCCTCTAAAGACTATAACGGATAGTTTGAAAGTATTTACAATAAATAATGCTTGAGTATTATTTTTGAAGAACAAGACATTCTGATTTCTTAGTAGTTCCTTCTGCATGCCTTAAATGTGTTAATGTACACAAGAGTGACTCTCTGGCATAAAGAACTAGGCCAAGGTGATTATGATAATTAATGATAATTTACAGTGCTTTAAAAATCACAGATGAAGATAAGCATATACACGTTGGTTCAAAATTCTGTAAACTTCATTTTCTATTACATAATCTAAAATGGGCACTTGGGGTTTGCAAACAAATATTTCAAAAGTCATACTTTTTATTTATTGTTATTATTATGATGTTATTATTTTTGTTTTCTTTTTACAGCTGTACTGGTGGCACATGGAAGTTCCTGGGCTAGGGGTCGGCAGCTGGGGCCTACACCACAGCCACAGCCATACCAGATCCGAGCCACATCTGCCACCTACACTGTGGCTTGTGGCAATGTTGGATCCTTAACCCACTGAGTGAGGCCAAGGATCGAACCCACATCTTCACAGACACTAACCAACTAGCCACACTAGCTGCTAATCAGGCCCTTAACCAGCTAAGCTACAGTGGGAACACCTGCTTTATGATTTTGAGAGGTCGATAGGATAGAATATAGAGTATTTAGCACTTCTGCCTTACAATGTAAGTTTTATTATACTAAATGGATCATAAGATCTTTCCTTTCCGTGGCTTTGACTAGTCCTTTTGTTAAAATGCTTATTTTTGACTTCTTAGCAGAATTCTCAATGAGTCTCTGCAAAGAGCCATGTACCTCCCAAGGCAATGCTACTCCAGGGGCGCTATTTTTTTCTCCTTTCCCAGAAGAGAGAGACCACCACTACTCCAAGGATGTGTAAAACCAAGGCACTGTTCTTTCTCCTAGTGACATCAGTAATCCAGTGTGTAAAGTTCAGACATAAAAAGAGGCAGTGAAGACTCCGTGGCTGCAGAAAGTGCTGTGTGAGTACTGTAAATACATTTCAAGAACTAGCCTCTGGCTTTATCATTGGAATTTAAGAGCTAGAATGATTTCTTAAAGAAAGTATGGGTCAAGGTCCTAAGGCGGCTATTCCATCCTGGATTTAATATATTCAAAAAGAACATAAAGAACATATGGTGTGAGTAAAACTGACCTTAAACACTCATTCCCACTCTCCCAGCTTCCTTTACTCAGTCTCCCTGCAAGGCTGCAAATCATTCCCAGAAAATGGTAAAACAGGACCAGAAACCCACAGATCGTTCTTTTCTTTTCATGGTAAATAATAGAGCAAACTCTGGAAGATATTTTTTCCTTGTTTTTGAAAACACAAAAGGGTCTATCTACGTGTGTACACTGGTAGAGATTCAAAACTATTTTTACATGCGGCAGACATACAAAGAATACTGTTAATTCGCATAAGGGAAATGAGCCCCTCTGGCTCTATCACCAGTGCCCTGAAAGATTCCCCAGCAACTGCTCAATGCTGACCTTCCCCTACGGGGGCAGGGATGGCCACAGTGGCATACGGCTGCTCATTTACCATCTGCAGGTTATTCTGAAGGAAGTGCCCCATCCTTTATATGGTGACTTCTGGTAAGACAAGCTTAGAATCGCAGATGGTGGTATCTTCTGGAAGGTAGATGTCTTCTTTAAGGGGACAGTTTACAACAGATAATTATATGACTCGTGACTATTATAAAATGAAATGCACATAAGGACAATGTAACTAACGGCACTAGTATTAGAGAAGGGTATACTTAACCATGTTATACATAATTTATAATTTTGCCTATAGTAATACAGATTTCTCATCTTTTACCCCAATTTTTTTTTTAAAAAAGGCCCCTTTAGAGGCGTTCTCCTGTGGTGCAGCGGGTTAAGGACTGGGCATGGTCACTGGGGTGCTGCTGTGGCACAGGTTCCATCCACGGCCCAGGAACTTCCACATGCTGCAGTGCAGCAAAAAAAAAAAAAAAAAAAAAAAAAAAAGAAAGAAAGAAAGAAAATAAGGAAACTCCCTTAGAGGGAAACAATCTCCACTGCCCACCACCCCACTTCTCCCCGCATTTGAAGTGAAGAGAGACACACTCCTACACTCACACCGACTCCATTTAAATCATTACTTGTTCACTGAAGCTTGCAACAATTTGTCACTACACAGGAGGACGTTTTTTGGCCCCACAAGCTGTCTACAGCACAACTGTTTGAACTCAGCAAAGAGGTGGCCAGTTGCATAGGCTGCTAAGTGAGGTTCATAAAATCCCCCTGGCTGTCATGTGTATGATCTGCACTTTCTCCAAAAGTGTCCTCTGTTGGAGAAAACGCTTTGCTATTATCACTGATCATTTATCTCCATGGCCCCAAACCAAGCAGACTGACTGACCATGACTCAGCCATTTCTGGCCCATCTCTAGAAAAGTCAAGTGTAGGCAGGGAGTTGCTACACTGTAATACTCCTCTGTTATTCCCGTTTCCCTCTGAGACTGTAACACATTCAGAGCAGATTCACGTGTCCCTAGCAAGAGACACACAGCCAGCGCCAGCGCCTCAACGGTCCTCCGAGTGCCGGATGACTACTTTCTACCAGGTAGCATTTGACTTAACAAAGCTGGAATCAAATCATATAAACGTGTGGAGGAAAATGTGATAAATGTTTCAATTATTAAAAATTCAATATTTCAAAATGCACAATGTAATAAAAAATATACTACTACTAGCCTATACAAAAGACTGAGGATAAATGGCCTTTCACTGAACACTTCTTCTGTATGAAGTAACGAATAGCTGAATTATCTGATGATAATAATAAAAAGAAACCCTCGCTGCGACTCTCCATTAAACTGGTTTTTCCTTAGGAATACATAAATCTTCTTAGGCAGGGCATCTATTTGTTGCTGGTTGTTTCTGTGGCTCTGGGGTCCAAAGGAAAAGAGGTAAAAGTGAGTCCTGCTAATAGTGGGTGAAAATTTCTTGTTGTCGTTTCAGTGCTCTGAAGTAATTGTATTGCAGCAAGCCAGACAAAACACGTAATGTCATAACTCAAATACAGTGTTACCTGGGATGGTGCCGGGAGGGGAAGGGGACGCTTCTGGCTGACAGGCTGTATGAGAGCTTCCCACTTTGATCTCACATGTGAAAACACTCCCCTTACTGGGATGAGTGACTGCCTGCTTAACAGCAGGAAGGGCTATTTATGTATTTATGTATTTATTTTAAAAGCTTCATTTTCACCAGTAGTTTCTATTTTTTCCTCTTCCGCAAACTTTTATTTTTTTATTTTCTCAAAGGGGACCACAGCAGGCTCTTGCCTTAAAAACTGTGCCCCTCTTCCATAAATTTTGCAAGAGAAGTTACCAGGGAATCGCTCTATTAAATTAGACCCTAGGAACCCACAGCACAGAAACTCAGGTTGCAAGCCCAGCCTCTAAGCTGTCTGTCCTTCCTGACAAAGAAAGAATAGCTCCTGGGGTGGCCTTTCAAAGATGGAGAGGCCAGAAAGGCCAAGGAAATGAGAAAAGGTAGTAAGAGGGAGCCCAGCCTCTAACTCCGGTGTTTTCCTAACACGTCCTAAAGCCCTGGGGCACACACAGCTGGCTACGCAAAGCTCTGTTGTAACGACAGAGGGAAACTCGCCAGGACGCAGCGCCAGAGAACGTTAAGGGTGCTGGTGAAACACGCCAGCGCTTCCTCCTTCCCGAAGCAGTGCCCATCATCACTAGAGAGGTAGGGCACTGGTAAGGAGGTGGTTCAGGGTCTAAGGGGTCTAAGAACATGGAATATTTGCACAGTTTTAGACATTCTTGTTATTGCCACCAACTGACCCTTATTGCACTAATCAGACGGGATTTGGTGAGAATGCAATTGCTGAGATCATGAAGTGTGCTGAAAAAATGAAACATCATGAGAAATTTAAGACAATCCATTAAAAAAATAATTTCTCAGTAGTGAAAGTCTGCAAATAGGACTTAAAAGACAACTGTTTCCAAGTGTACATTTAAAGTTTCCCTAAATGGAAAAAACCAACCTATCTGAGACAGCCCCTCCTTCTGCCCTCCAACCCCTCCCTCTGAAAGTGACCGTCAACCGCTCATGTCAACCGCTTATCTCCTCCACCATCGAGTGGCGGATACAGACTTTGTCGTGGGATCTCCCGACACCGCCAGTGATGTCCAAAGACAAAGGGCGCTTCGAGTATATACTTAGCAAGCAATCTCCACTAACACCTGAAATAAGTCCACATGCATGAATAAAACACAGGATGAATAAAAACCATTTACACAAAATGTGATGTAGCCCTCAAGTCTTAATAGGCTGAGCAAGTATCCAAGCAGCAGAGAAGTCATTTCCCCTCTTTCACCACGTGATCCGATGGCTGGAGCTGCTTTTCTACTCTGGGTGGTGCGAGCCTAGGAGAAGCGGGGGGGGGGGGGGGGGGGCAGCCCTCAGAGGCACGGAGCCACCAAGGTTACCTGTTGAGCTGTTCACCATATTGGGCGTCATGCTGTAGGGGGGCGCCTGGGTGTTGATCAGCCCGGAGCTGTTGTTCATGGGCTGGCTGTAGGGAGAGCTGGAAGCCATAAGTCCACTCTGGTTCATGCCGGGAAAAGCACCTTGCCTACACAGAGAGAGAGCACACGCATCCATAAACTGGCCGTGCACACAGTAGCGGCCGCTTTGTCCAGCAGGCATTTCTCATCATGGCAGTCGTTTCTGCAAGGGGTGGGGCTGTTCTTTTTCTTGTTCCCTTAAAGTAATTTATTTCTTGGAGCGGGAGGCTGAACTCTATTGCTACTAATTATTTAATACACTATGTAAAAATTCGAAATAAGAAAATTTCACAGATAATGGTGTCAGGTGTTCCAGGTTATAATTTACACAGAGGAATATAAGCAAGAAAGAGAGTACTTGAAATAAGAACAGGAATTACAAAAGCAAGCAAAATTAATTTCTAACATTTAAAAAGATCTGACTCTTTATTAACAAAACCGAGTCATGAGTTAAAAAAAACAAATGGATAATGTGGGAATATTGTTTGAAATTTTTTCTTTTTTGACCTAAATTTTCTAATACAATGAATATAGGATTAAGTATTTCCAAAACTCCCTTCAAACTTACTATTTAACATTCTGCAATTAGGTATGATTAAAACACCTCGGTTTCCCTATATTAAAATTACCCAGGAAACATGACTTTCACTTCTTTTTTGTAGGACTCCTGCTGAAACAGGAGGGAAGGGGAGCTTAGACTGGCTCTGAGTGTCCCTTTGAGGCTCCCAGTCACCCCTCCCCCACTGCTGTGATGGCTCATTTTTCTGGTGACTTAGTTTTGTTTGTTTTATACCTATGTTTTGTGAAAGACAAATTTCTCTTCACTCTTGCAAGGAGGAATAGGGTACTCTTTGATCTGAAGGAGACAACTGCCACACAATGTCATTTCTCTAACTGCTGGTAATGAGATAGGGATTCGGGGGTAGAGGTTTAAAAGGCACAGTAGCTTAATTCTCCCAGGAAATTTACGACGCAAAAAAAAGATGATGGCAATGGGACAAAATCTTGAAGTCAAGCTTTTTTTATGTAAATAGTATATTTAAAAAAAACACACATTTTTCAAAGTTTTGGCTACTAACTAGGATTACTCTTAGTTACTCTTAGGATTAAAGCTAATAGGAGGGGTAAAATCCACAGACACTTTGCTTACGTGTTCCAAATGAAATAAGATTACAACCCCCTCCATCTCCATTAAACTGTCATTTGGTGGCTCAATGAATAGTTAAAAAAAATTAAAGAGATTCTGTAACAAATTAACTTAAGTCATTAAAAATACTATTCTTTATGTGTAGCTACTTTCAGTGGATTCAACTTTCTGGCTGGTAGAAGTTCAAACACGCCTATTTGCTTCAAAGTATCAAAGGTTTGAGTGATTTTTTTTCTTCTTTTACATATTATACAAACCATTCAGAGAAATTCTGTAGAACTAACACCTATGACGGCTTGGAAAGAACATTCTGGAAGGCTGAAAGGCTAATGCTGTGAGGGTGGCTCTGAGAGCAAGGAGTGTCACCTCTGCCTTGAATCCTCGGTTCACCAAAGTTCCCCTTCGAACAACTGAAGATGCAAGATTATACCACAGTTCGTTAGAATGGGTCTGAGCTCACTCAGTGGCTTCTGGCGAACGTCTAGGTTGCCAGTATTTATAAATACACTGCCCATCAGCCATGAACACATCCCTCTAGAGTTAGGGTCTTAAAGTCATCATTCAGACCCTGCTGCATTAATGCCAATATCTGAGGTTCCCTTCTGAGGTGTTTTCCTTCAAACAGAAGGCAATTTAGGCATTTATGAAACTTTCAAAGGAAAACAAGTAGCACCTGTTGGGACTGCTCTCTTCATTTCTTAGCTTATAAATCTCATTAAGAGCATCCTCAGCTTACAGGCTATGTTTTCTGGAGACCACTTCCAAGTCAGTGATTGCTTTCAAGTTTCACCCAACTTTGGCTGGTCGCTGAAGGTCCAGTTTCAGAGGCCACCTCCTCTAGGAAGGCCGTCCTTACTCCCCAGCCTGGAAGCTCTGTCTTCTTTAGACTCTGTGCCTTTTACAGTTTTTTACAGCTTTATAGCTCTGCACCTCCCTTTGTAAGTTAAAACAATTTATGGGCACGTCTTGGCTCTTCTGGGTGTATATGCCTCCTGAGAGGTACAAACGAGTACATCACAGCTATTGAAAAGTATGTGTTAAATGAATGAATTGATAGAGAACATTTTTATCCTTATAAATAGACATTTTGAAAGATGGCCATCTTTTCAAGCTTCCACCAAATTCAGCTTCACAAAGTGATGAAACCAACGTGTGTATGAGACTAACAGTTCCTTAAGCACCCTTGTTTATAACTATGGTGGAAAAAGAGAATCAGAATATAAAATCCACCAGGCAGATGGTTAAATTAAGTAACCCCAGAGGCCCAGCTCTAATCTATTGTTTCTCTCCCCAGGCTGCACAGCTCATCTGCAAGCACCACACAATGGTGAAGGTGCAGAATACAGAGGCTTTAAAATTACTCTTAAAATAGCAAAAAGGTAGCGACGTAAAGGTCTGTGTGCTGCATGTCAGTTAGTTGCTGGTTACGATCATCCTCTATTAAACCATGTCAGTAGCTTTAAGAGTTTGGTTGAAAAGCCAGAGGTCTTGACTCGGTCACTAGTGACACCTTCCACTGTCACTGGGATCCGGGGGGAAGATCCCTTTGGCTCTCCGAGCCTCAGTTTTTACATATGAACATGAAGGAAATGATAATAACATTAATAATTTATTAAGTACTTACAAATATGCCCGGCACGATTTCTAGGTACTTTACATATTAATTTTTTTTTAAATTCCTGGAGAAAGGGAGGCAGTATTGTGCTCACATACAGAAAAAGAAAATAAGGATCAGAGAGCTGAAATAACGTGCCTGAAGACACACAGCTAGTAAAAGCGGCAGAAATAGAAGTCCCCAAGCTGCTTCCAGCTGGGGACACTAGACTTCTCATGGGACCTCTGACCCGGCGGCTCTCAATGAGACCAAGCAGCCCACTTCTGTTCCTTCTGTCTCCCATTCTCCTCTCTCATTGTGGAAAGTGACAAATCAGAGTGGCTTTTCCCCAGGCTTGCTGGAGAGCACACTCAGCGAGGGGGACACAGTGAGAGGTGCTAGAAGAGGATAAACCAGCTCGCTGGACACCGGCCTCTAGGAAGGAGTTTACCCCGGGCGCTACGGGTCTCTAGGGCACTAAGCAGCCAAGCAGAGAAGCAGCTGACAGGGACACGAGCCTTCACAGGAGAGCAGGGCAGGTGTGGTCGTGAGCACAGCATTCGGCCACCTGTCTAAATGGGGAAGAGAGAGCCAGCCTGCCAGGCTCACAGAAGAAATCCTGTTCAGGACTGCTTTGGAAACTTCTGCCCAGACTACTGGTGATCTTGAACAAGCAAAATGGGTTTGATACGAAAAGAGCTTTCAATGCATGCCTTCCACTTAAGTTTGGAAACTGAGACAATTTGTTTATTGGAAGGAAACAGAAGATGGGGGCCTGTGTGACCAGGCCGGGTGCTCCAACGCTCCAACTTGTCCTGGGGACATCAATACAAGAACACTTCCGTGGCTGACGACAGAAAGTGGGTTGGTGGGGCTGACTACCAGTCCTGGGACCACAGCGGCCGCAGAAGTCAGTGCCGCTCCAGAGGCAGCCCTCACCGACTCTCAGCTCCCTTTCTGACCACAGCAGTGACTGGAATGCTCCAAACGGAGTTAGGAGAGTGAAGAAATAACTCACTGGACAATTGCTTTTTTCAAAAGGAAATAAGAGCAACAAAACAAAAACAAGCAAAAATACAAACTGACACGAGGGAATCACGTTCAATGTAAAACCCACCAAAATGCCGGTTGTACCTGGCATTGATCTCTGGGTCTGCGAACTGCTGGGCTATCATTTCTGTGATGTGGTGGTTTCTGTTACGAATGAATCGGCCACCCTGATGCCACCGATTCCTACCCTGCAATGGTTGTGGCAACGGATGCCCAGTGATATGGGGGAGGAGGGCTGATAAACACTGCAAAATAACATTTTGTTGCTGCCATGCTGCCGCCGCAGCAGCTGGACTTCGCCCTGTGAAAATGACTGTGTTGGGTGAAATCACAAATTGCAACTCATTTGCCATATGGCCCTGTGCTTGCCGGGGCCAGGGGTCCAGGCTGGTAAGTGTCAGTGTGTGATGGGGGCGGGGGTTGTCATTTACTCGCACGGAGTTGCAGAATATCCAGAGGAACTTTATTTTAATCAGTCTTTAGTTGGGACTAGACCTAAGTGTTTAAGATCTGTCACTCCATGACAAAACAGGTTATCACAACAAGGGTAATTCAGAAGTGCCCATCCTTCTAGCACACCTCACTCCTGCTCCTCAGTCTATACACACGCACACACACACACACGCACACGCACACGCACACATGTGATTTTTCATGGACTCTCCTTTTATTAACTTTGGAGATTTCCCAAACATTACACATTAATCTGCCAATGAAGTTCTGGCTTTCGGGGAAATACCCAGACACAAACACCAATTTTAAAGCGACCATTTCCAATGGTTCGTTGCGAAGGCGGAAAGGAGAACATAGCCTCTCAACAGTTTGAACTTGGCGGTTAAAAACAGCAGTATGAAATCCAATACAGAGTAACCACACATTTCTAAATATCTTGTTTGTAAGTCAACTACAATAAAATTTAAAGTATTTTTTCTCAATAGGGATAGACAGCAAAGTGTGAAATGTTTATTTTGAAAATGAATGGATTTCTGATATAGCTCTTTGAAGAAAAGTAGGGACAGACAGAAGAAATGCTTTGGAAATAGGAACCATATGAGGGAAGCCACTTTATACAAAGTCCTAGAGGCAAAGACTCCACTCTGACGAGTCCCAGCCCTGAAAATACCATTCTCGAGTTATGCTCAAAAGGAACATCAAGGAATGCATGCTTTATTGCAAGTGACTGCCAAGTGGTATCTTTTTTTATATGGACTGTCACTGGATGTAGCTTAAGTTATGAGGCCAGAAAAGACTGCTTACCAACAAAAATAAATGAGACCAACACTGAAAATTGGGGCACTCTCTCCCTTAAACCCAGTAGTTATCAGAACCAGGAATCTGAAATGTTGAAAAGCCCAAATCCAGCAGAGTTTACCCTTGGAGAGCTCCAACTGTATACATAACATTACATAGGAGGCTCTATTTTGATTGTTTAATAAACACAGTTATTTCCACGTATGTGTCCACATCACTGGTGGAACAGACTTTCAAGATATGTTACACATCAGCTCCTCCAAAGTGGTACCAAGAGGGGTCCATTCAGTCAAGATGATTTTAAATCTAATATGTGAAGAATGAAGATCACTAGCTATGCCCCCCAAACAACAAAATCAAAACAGAAGCAAAAGCTGTTGGAGCTGTAGTTTCTTCTCATGTGGCTAATAGATCAATGCACCCGTGACAGCGAATGTAAC
This sequence comes from Sus scrofa, assembly GCF_054392235.1. Lineage (NCBI taxonomy): Eukaryota > Metazoa > Chordata > Mammalia > Artiodactyla > Suidae > Sus > Sus scrofa. The sequence continues at coordinate 9,874,004 of NC_139383.1, forward strand.
TGCAGGTCTGGTGGCAAAGTAATGTTATAATCTCAACAAGCCAGTTGCTCTGCCAGAAATCAACCCAGTGAAGGTAAAGTGTCACTTACACCATAAGCCAAAGCCAAAGAACAAACTGAAGAGCCAATGACTTAAAAACTGTAGATTCCGGTAAAGAGGCACAGCCACATGCTACTTAAAAACAACAACAACAACAACAACAACAAAACAGCTGGGAAGGGAGGATCAAGAGGGCGGAGGAGTAAGATGTGGCGCTCACCTTCTCCCACAAACACATTCAAAAACCCCCAAAAACAAAAAACAAAAAACCTACATGTAGAACCATTCACACAGAGTATCTACTGAACGCTGGCAGAAGACCTTAAACCTGCAAAAAGTGCAAGGAACCCTCCACATAGTACAAAAGAAAAAAAGAGAGAGAGAGAAGGGGTGGTGGTTGGGGAAACGAATCAGGATGGGATGAGCAATCCTCAAAGGGTACTGCGAAAGAGGAAAGGAACCCACACCCTGGGAAGCCACCAAACTGATGGGTAGATCAGCCAAGATGGAGAGACCTCAAAGCTCAGAGAAAAAGCACAGCAGCTGGATCGAGGAGGGCAAAGCAGAGAGAGAGCCACACAGACCATCAGCACCACTGCCCTGGTCACGAGGGTTGGCTGTGTGGAGACAGCCTGAGGGGCTAGGGAGTAGTACACCACTGGCTGGGGAGCAGAAAGCCATAGCTGAGGGAACCTGGGAGGCCTGGGCCCACAGGAGACGCAAGGTACCATTGTCGGGGAGGGTGAGAGGAGGAGGGGTAGAGTGCCACAGGAATATCTTTTTCTGCACACGTGTGGGCTCTCAGTGGTGGGGCGCCTCTGGCAGTCACTTGTGTGGGCTATGGGTTGGGCATAAACCACTACAGTCATCTCAGACTCCAGAGGTGGGCGTGGCCTGCCACCACTAGGGGGTCCATGAACAGGTACCACCTGCAGCCCCAGTTGCCTCAGGGATCAGTGCGGAGGTGGGCACTGCAACCGAGTGCCACTCATTGTTGCTCCCACTCTTCTGGGAATGCACATGCCCTGCTGTTGCCACTGCCAAATGGTGTGGGTACTGCCTACACGTGCATGAGGGTCACTGCCACTTCCCAGGGCCCTGTAACCAGGAGCAGCCTGTGCCACCTCCCTACAGGTCCTTGCTACTGTCAAGTGCCCAGCAGCCAGGCAGTGGCTGCTAGCCCTGCCCACTGCCTCCATCTCCTTGGCAGCTCTGCACTAGCCATACACTGGCATGAGGATAACAGCCTGCACACACTAGGAAAGAGAGAGCAAACATCCAAATAAAAAGCAGCCCTCATGCAAAAGAAACTCCAAAAAACAAGAAAATAAAAACCCTCACAAAATACCCGGGGGTTCTCTCACATATAAATAGCCCTTGAATACTATGAGAATAAACTCTTAGAATAAGAAAAATATAACCAAAATGAAGACACCCAGGAACCATTCCTATTTAAAAGAAGGATTCTACCGAAGGAGCAAACAATAAAACAGACCTCTGTAGTTTAACAGACACCAAGTTCAAAAAGGAGAAAATGAAAATACTGAAGAATTAAGAGCAGATATGAACAGTAATGTAGATCACTTTAGAAAGGAACTAGAAAATATAAGGAGGAGCAAAAGATTAGAAAATTCATTTGCAGAGATGAAAGCTGAAAGGCATTGAAGAGCAGAATGAATAAGGCAGAGGAGCACATAAGTGATCTGGAAGATAGAATAATGTAAATCAGGACAGCAGACAGAAAGCCAAATGAAGAAATATGAAAGCAATATAAGAGATGTATGGGATATGGGATAAGCAGGCCAATCTGCACAACAGGGATTCCAGAAGGAGAAGAAAAAGAAAAGGGGATTGAAAATATATTTTAAGAAATTGCGGCTGAAAACTGTCCAAATCTAAAGGAAACAGATATCAAGATAAGGAAGTACAGGAGTTCCCATCGTGGCGTAGTGATTAACGAATACAACTAGGAACAATGAGGTTGCAGGTTCGATCCCTGGCCTTGCTCAGTAGGTTAAGGATCTGGCATTGCTGTGAGCTGTGGTGTAGGCTGCAGCCATGGCTCAGATCCCATGTTGCTGTGGCTCTGGTGTACACCAGTGTCTACAGCTCCATTAGACTCCTAGCCTGGGAACCTCCATATGCCATGGGAAGAGGCCCTAGAAAAGGCAAAAAGACAAAATAAATAAACCAATACATCAATAAGGAAAAACAGAGGGCCCCACACAAGCTGAACCTAAACAGACCCACACCAAGACATATTATAGCAAAAACTGCAAATGTTAAAGATAAGAAGATTCTAAAGGCAGCAAGAGAAAAATGAAGAGTTAATTATAAGGGATCCCCCATGGGGCTATCAGCTGATTTCTCTACGGAAACATTACAGACCAGAAGAGAGTGGCAAGATACATTCAAAGTTCTAAAAGGGAAAATTCTGAAGCCTAAAATACTCTATCCAGCAATAATCTCACTTAAAATAGAAGGATAAATAAAGAATTTCTCCAACAAACAAAAACTAAAAGAGTACAGTGATAATAAACCCATTCTAAAAGAAATACTGAAAGGGCTCCTCTAAATAAAAAAGGAATAAGAAGAAATAGGATGGAGGAAATCACAATTGGAAAGTAATCATTTAAGACAGTATAAAGATCTAAGGGGGGGGGAAGAAAACCTCTTGTAAAAGCAACCATAAACACAAGGAACAGCAAAAGGTTAAACATGAAGACGTTAAGAAAGGATATCAAAATCATAAAATGTCGGGAAGGAAAGTAAGAAAATCTAGACTCTTTTTTCTTTCTCTCTCTCTCTCTTTCTTTTTAAGAATGTATCTGAGCCTATATGACTATCAGGCTAAAGTAAGCAGACATAGGAAGGCGTTAACATACTTGAAAAACAGCACAACCACAAATCAAAACCAAACAACACATTCATAAAAACTAAAGACATAAGCATAAAATAAAAAAGAAAAATCCAACCAAAAAAAGAAAGGAACAAAGAAGAAACATAGAATCAACCAGAAAACAAGGTTTAAAATGGCAACAAATACATATTTATCAATAATCACCGTAAGGAGTTCCCTTCATGGTGCTGCAGAAACAAACCCAACTAGGAACCATGAGGCTGTAGGTTCAATCCCTGGCCTCGCTAAGTGGGTTAAGGATCCGGCATTGCTGTAGCTGTGGCATAGGCTGGAGGCTACAGTTCCGATTAGATCCCTAGCCTGGGAACCTCCATATGCCATGGGTGTGGCCCTAGAAAAGACAAAAAAAAAAAAAAAAAAAAAAAAAAAAAAAAAGAAAAAGAAAAAGAAAAAAATCACCTTAAACGTCAATGGATGAATGCTCCGATCAAAAGATATGGAGTGGCAGACCAGATTAAAAAAAAAAAAAGAGCCTACAATATGCTGCCTAAGAGAGACTCACCTTAGGGTAAAGGACACATATAAATTGAAAGAGGGGATGGAAAAAATATATTTCACGCACATGGAAAAGACAGGAAAGCGGGAATTGCAATACTCATATCAGACAAAACTAACTTTAAAACAAAGGCCATAAAGAAAGACAAAGACGGACACTATTTGACGATAAAAGGATCTGTTCAAGAAGAAGGTATTACACTTGTCAATACATATGCCCCTAATGTAGGAGCACCCAAATAATGCAACAAATACTAATAACCATAAAAGGAGAAATTGATGGGAATACAATAACTGTAGGAAACACCTCACTCACATCCATCGACAGATCCTCTAGAGAGGAAATCAATAAGGCAAGAGAGATCCTAAATGACACAATAGAAAAGTTGGACTTAATTGACAGTTTCAGGACATTACATCCAAAAAAATCAGAATATACATTATTTTCAAGTGCACATGGAACATTCTCAAGGATTGACCGTATACTGGGGCACAAAACTAACCTCAACATGATACTAAAAAACCAATGGGTCAATGAGGAAATCAAAAGGGAAATTAAAAAACACCTTGAGACAAATGACAACAAAAACATAACCATTCAAAGTCTATGGGATGCCACAAAAGCATTTCTTAGAGGGAAGTTCAGAGCCATAAAGGCCTTCCTCAGAAAAGAAAAAAAATCTCAAATCTACAACTTAATCCATCACCTGAAAGAATTAGAAAAAGAAGAACAAAGAAAACCTAAAGTCAGCATCCATTGACAGAGAAGTGGATCAAGAGGATGTGGTACATACACACAATGGAATATTACTCAGCCATTAAAAAGAACTAAATACCAGCATTTTTAGCAACATGGATGGACCTAGAAACTATCATGCTAAGTGAAGTCAGCCATACAATGAGACATCAACATCAAATGCTTTCACTGACATGTGGAATCTAAAAAAAGGACAGACTGAACTTCTTTGCAGAACAGATGCTGACTCACAGACATTGAAAAACTTATGGTCTCTGGAGGAGACAGTTTGGGGGGGTGGGGGAATGTGCTTGGGCTGTGGGATGGAAATCCTGTGAAATCAGATTGTTATGATCATTATACAACTACAGACATGATAAATTCGTTTGAGTAATTAAAAAAATAAAAATAAAAATGGAAATAAAAAAAAACAACAAAAACCTAAAGTCAGCAGAAGGAAGGAATTCATAAAGATCAGAGAGGAAATCAATAAAATAGAGATTTGAAAAACAATAGAAAAAAATTCAATAAAACCAAGAGCTGGTTTTTTGAAGGGGTAAATGAAATTGACAAACCTCTGGCCAAGCTCACCAAGAAGAAGAGAGAAAGAACTCAATAAAATAAGAAATGAAAAAGGAGAAATCTCAACAATACTACAGAAATACAAAAACCATAAGAGAACACTACGAACAGTAATATGCCAACAAATTTGACAACCTAGAAGAAACAGACAACTTCCTAGAGACATACAGCCTGTCAAAACTGAATCAAGAAGAAATAGATCAACTGAACAGACTGATCACTAGAAATGAAATTGAATATGTAATAAAACACTCCCTACAAACAAAAGCCCAGGATCAGATGGCTTCACAGGTGAATTCTACCAATCATACCAAGAAGAACTGATACCCATCCTTCTTAAACTTTTCCAAAAGACTGAGGAGAAGGAACACACCCAAAGACATTCTATGGTGCCACCATCACTCTAATACCAAAACCAAAGATACCACCAAAAAAGAAAACTATAGGCCAATATCTTTGATGAATATAGATGCAAAAATTCTCAACAAAATTTTAGCTAACTGAATCCAACAACATATAGTAAAGATCATATACCATGACCAAATGGGGTTCACCCCAGGTTCATAAGGATGGTTCAACACACGCAAATCAATCAGCATCATACGCCACACTGACAAGTCAAAAACCATGTGATCATCTCAACAGATGCAGAAAAAGAATCTGACAAAATCCAATATTCATTCATGATAAAAACTCTTACCAAAGTGGGTATAGAGGGAACATACCTTAACATAATAAAATCCATTTACGACAAACCACAGCCAATATAATTCTCAATGGACAGAAGCTGAAAGGCTTCTTGCTAAAATCTAGAACAAGACAAAGATGACTACTCTCACCACTTATTCAACATGGTATTGGAATCCTAGCCACAGTAATCTGATAAACAAAGGAAATAAAAGGTATCCAAACTGGAAGAGAAGAGGTAAAATTTTCAGTCTATGGAGATGACATGATTCCACATATGGACAATATATGTTGTCTATATATATATATATATACAAGCTTTTGCACAGCAAAAGATACCATAAAAAAAAAACAAACTACAGAATGGGGGAAAACAGTTGCAAACGAAGCAACTGACAAGGGTTTAATCTCCAAAATATACAAACAACTTATATCGAAAAAACAAACAACCCAATGGAAAAATGGGCTGAACTGAACAGACATTTCTCCAAAGAAGATATACAGATGGCCAACAGGCAAATGAAAAAATGCTCAACATCATTAATTATTAGAGAAATGCAAATCAAAACTACAAGGTACCACCTAACCAGTCAGAATGGCTATCATTAATAAGTCCATGAATAACAAATGCTGGAGAGGGTGTGGAGAAAAGGGAACCCTCCTATACTGTCAGTGGGAATGTTAAACTGGAACAACCACTATGGAAAAAGTATGGAGGTACCTTAAAGAACTAAATATAGAACTACCATATGATCCAGCAATCCCGACTCCTGGGCATATATCCAGACAAATCTTTCATTGAAAAAGATACATGCACCCCTATGTTCACTGCAGCACTATTCATGATAGCCAAGACATGGAAACAACCTACATGTCCACTGATGGATGAATGGCTTAAGAAGATGTGGTACATACATCCAATGGGATACTACTCAGCCAACAACGCCATTTGCAGCAACATGGATGGAACTAAAGACTCATATTAAGTGAAATAAGTCAGAAAGAGAAAGACAAATACCATATGATATCACATATCTGGAATCTAATATACGGCACAAATGAACCCATTTACAGAAAAGAAAGAAACTCATGGACATGGAGAACAGACTTGTGGTTGCCGAGGTGGAGGGAGAGGGAGTGGGAGGGAGTGGGAGGGAGTGGGATTGACTGAGAGTTGGGGGTTGGTAGATGCAAACTATAGCATTTGGAGTGGCTAAGCAATGGGATCCTGCTGTGTAGCACAGGGAACCATATCCAATCACCTGTGATGCAACACGATGATGGAGGATAACGGGAGAAAAAGAATGCATGTATTTGTGTAACTGGGTCTCTGCCACACAGCAGAAATTGACAGAACATGGTAAATCAACTATAATAAAAACAAACAAAACCTACTGCACCCCTTCCACTCAGGACAGCTGTTATAACAAAATTAATCAGAAATGTCTTGTCTAGGTGAGAGTTACAGTCACGTCTTCGTATTGGGTGTGGGAGGCGGGAGGAAGGAAGGCGAACACCAGCCACCAAGAGAAGCAAACTAAAGTGAAGTGACCAGAGCAGGGAGTGTCCAACTGCAAGCTCACCTGGTGGATGCAGGGAGGGCCCACTGGGGCCCTTACAATGAGGAGGGCAGGGAACGCTCAGAGGAAGGGATGCTGGCCCCTCCAACCCTCTCTCAGGGGAGATCTGAGGGATGGAACGGCGCTCACTCAGCGGAGGAGGGAGGACAGTGTAAGAGACAAGGGGGGGAGGGAGGCGAGGGCCAGGGCGCTGTGGCTTACTGCTCTGTGAGGTCTCTGTACCCTCCCAGGAGCAGGATGGGTCTAGGGGTTTTAAGCCAAAGTGGCAGAAGACGATATGTATTTCAAAGGCATCCGTCTCTGGCTGGAGGGGAGGGCACTCCAGAGGCAGGAAGAATGCATGCAGGGCAACAGGTGCGCGGCAGTCACCAGAGCCCACGGGAAATAAGGTGGCACGGGGAACAGGGGCTGGGGAGCGGCAGGGAGCTGAGCCCACTCGGAGGTTCACTGACAGCACCTGCTGATGTCAGACACCGGTGCGGGAAGGAAAGGGGGCGGGATGTCTCCTGGCTGCGGGGCTGCACAAGGGACAGCTGCTGGGAGGGCAGACCCCAGAGAGACCATCCTAGTGAGACACGACCTGGGCCCTGGGCACTGGCCTGAGCTGCCACGAGGCAAAGTCACATAGGCAGTCTGGAGAGCAGAGGGAGGGCCCTCTACTTCAGCTGTCGTCCCGTTCCCCCCCCCCACCCCTCGCCCCCGAGGCAGGAAGGTCCTTTCCAATACTTCCTGGGTCTGTTTTCGAAGATCTTCCCTGGCTTGGAACATGATCTCTTTCCAAGCCTGTCCCCTTGCAGAAAGCTGAAACTGGCATAGTGCCGGCCATAAATCAGCTAGAGCAACAACCGTGAGGCCTCTTCTCCCAGCTGTAAGTTAGTAACGTCCCAAACCCAACCCTTTGATAATTGATACATTTACATTTTATTTTTCTCCTTTAAGCACAGGCCAAGAGGAATGCAGTAACACCCACCATCTCTCTTTAGAAAAAGACCCTTTCAACGGAGGCCGTGGTGACTGTTCGCATATTGTCCGGAATGGACATCGCCGGAGCAGAGGTCCTCCCGCGCGTGTCCCTCTGTCCTGGGCCTGGATGTGGGGCCGCTGCCCCCAGGGCCTGTGCCCAGAGCAAGCCTCCTGGTCGTCTCCACCTCCCTGCCAAGAGCTGTGTTCTCCCCGCATCTCAGGGAAGCCGTGGCCACCAGGCACAGGGGAATCCGCGGATTCCATCCTGGATTTCTCAAACGCCCGTCAGCGCAGAAACCTCGCCTCCCTTTTTGTTAACTCCTTCCTGCAGACGCCGCAGAGGAGGCTCCCGCCTGGTATCAGCGCTGCGCCAGGCACGCAGCGCTAAAACGGCACCTGTCGTGCAGTTTGGGGCTTCAGTACTTCCTCTTCGCCGCGGCGCAGGTAACGGGCTTTAGTTGTTGCTCAAGCAGCTGACTGATCCTCACCTTCTCTCGCGAAGCAGCCAGAGAGCAAAAGAGCTCAAGGCTTCTTCTGAAGTGAGAGACTTCCTCGTCGGGGTGCGAATAAAATGCAAATACCATTCTGGCTGCTTGAATTTTGGTAATTGATAACGAAGAGTGTTCTCGTCATCTCAAAGTTGGTTTTGGTTTGTTAAGCCCATTGTTCTGTTATTACATTTACCGGCAATCATACAAAAATGAACTGAAGGTCTCTCTTTTGCGGATGCCACGAGCAGAGACTTTGACCTTAGTACGTCCCTCAAGTACTGGGCGAGAACGAAAGCCACAGAGGGCAGTCCTGGGTCCCAACCCTGTCTTTTCCTTGCAAGAGGTGAGTCTGGAACTTTGTGGGGCTAGAACTCAGCTTCCTACTCGTCTCTGACAAGACTGCAAGTGGTATATAGTTCCCTATGGTGAAAATGAGACCCTTGTGAAATAAAAATTAAGTTGCCTCTGACATCCCCTTCAGAAAGATAAAAGGTGCCCCTTTCTAACTTTATCATGTTAAAGATCTTTATTTTAACAAAGCTTATCCTGAGATGGTAATTCCAGTAAGAAAAGATCTTGAATGATTTACTGGGAAGGCTATTCCTTTTCAGTGATGGGAGTTTCCACCTTCGACCAGGGCAACCCCGTCCCCGGGGCACAAGGTGTAAGGGAGAGTGAGTGAATGGGTCTCCTTGGCGGTCTGGGCACCTCGGACATGGAGCCAATCAGCTTGCCAGACACCGAGGAGCCGAAGAGTCACTAGCAACGAGCTGACCAAGTGCCACTGAGAAGGGGGACAGTTGAGAAGGCACACATCCCGTGTGCATTCAGACTTTTGTACTGTAATGGACCACTCTGTCAGCTGAAAAAAAGTAGAATTTGAGAGTCCTGAGATCTGCATCTCAAACACTTTGCTATGGCAACCCTCTGCAAAGCCCTCCAACAAGGAACACACTTGTCCAGGGCTGCAGTGCTGGGAAATGTATCAACGTAGTTATTTCCAACTTAACCAAACAAATCCTCCCAAAATTCTTATAGATTTTCTGAGCTAAAGGTGGGTTTGGCTACAAAGTTACTTAATTTGTTTCAGCAAAACACTGTTCAAAATTAGGGTAACAAATGTCACAGCAAGAGCCTGAGCTGTGCAAAACTATAGTTGATTATGTTCACACCAGTTGCTCTGGCCCAAGAAGCAGGAGGGGCAGGATCCAGCAAGTTCTCTCGCTTGGTCAGCATTTAACAATCACAGGCAGTCCAGTAAGAGTTCACTTTGTTTTTCTTTCTTTCTTTCTTTCTTTTTTTTTTTTAAGGGCCGTACCTTTGGCATATGGAAGTTCCCAGGATACGAGTGGAATTGGAGCTGCAGCTGCTGGCCTACACCACAGCCACAGCAATGCCAGATCCCTAACCCACTGAGCAAGGCCAGAAATCGAACCCCCATCTTCATGGATACTAGTCAGGTTTGTAACCCACTGAGCCACAATGGGAACTCCAAGAGTTCACTTTCAAAGCAAGGAACAAAAATTTATGGTTTGGATTTTTTTATCTATTAATGGAAGTGGAATTCAAAATAAGGATGAAGGTCAAGGAGTCCCCATCGTGGCTCAGTGGAAACAAATCCGACTAGGAACCATGAGGTTGTGGGTTCAACCCCTGGCCTTGCTCAGTAGGTTAAGGATCCAGCGTTGCTGTGAGCTGTGGTGTACGTCGAAGATGTGGCTCAGATATGGCATTGCTGTGGCTCTGGCGTAGGTTGGCAGCTGCAGCTCCGATTGGACCCCTAGCCTGGGAACCTCCATATGCCGCAGGTGTGGCCCTAAAAAGGCAAAAAAAAAAAAATAATAATAATAATCATCAAGGACAAGATCAGGGGCCTCAGGGAATTGGTCCAATAGCTACCAGCTAAGAGGTCCTCCAAGCCTCGGAGCATCCAGCCCCTCACTTAGGATCTTCCAGGTCACCCACAACACCTCCCAAACCCAGAAAGGGACAGACCAATGTGTCTTGGTCCTCTTCACCACTTATAAACTGCTCCTGTGGCCCTCGGCCCCAAACCCTGCTGAAGGGATGAGCTTTCGGACCTAGAACAACTCCACAGCTCCTGGTTTCAGCCTGAGAGCCGAGCAGGTTGCTGATGAGGCCAGCGGTACTACCTGAGACATCCGTGATCTCAACAGTCCTACCAGCAGCAACTCTGAACAGCTAGGATTGGCTAGGCCGTGCTGCTGTGGGTGGCAGGTGGGCTGCAATGCCAATTCTGATCTGAGAACCCCAGTCTGTCCGCTGTGAGTACGTGGGTGTGTGGGGGGCAGAGGTGTTAGCAGGCCCCTGAGGTTGGACGCGAGGACAAGGGGTCTGGATGAGTAAATAGGGGCCTATCCTCCACTGACGGGAGACTGGTCCCTGGGAGCCCTCGCAGATGGTAGCTCGGTACCCAGCTGTGAGGGCTCAGACTGGGACGTGGATAGAGGACAGGAGGCGGGGTGGAAGGAGGGCACCGTGGACCATCTCAGAAGATGAGGAGAATACTGATATCCAAGAGGATGCTCACAGGCAGGACGTGAGAAGGACTCAGGAGACAAACTTTGCACAAATTAAAAGCTCACCAAAGCCTGAGTTACAGTATCAGGTCTGCATAAACACCCGCTCCTCCTAGTTCTACCAGTGCCCCCAGCTCTAGTCCAGTATTTCCCTCATTCAGCATCCACCAGGCCCCAAGCACCAGCTCCTTGAGCCTGGGCTTTCCTGCCTCTTCCCTTGTGTTTTACTTAGTGCTCTGCAGCCACAGGCGTCTCTAATGTCATCCCCAGACTTGAGCCGGCCTTCTATACCAGAATCACCCAGTGGGTTTATAAAAAATGCAGGCTTGTGAGCCTCATCATTGGTGGCTGGAGTGAGGGTGTGTATCTATTTTAAAATCTCTCCAGATAACAGTCACCCTGGGAACGCTGCAGACTGGAGTCCATTAAAGGTTTGCTGTACATTTCATACTTTGATTCCTTGGATCTCATTAAACTTTTAGAACAAAATTTCTCTTGGTCTTTTAAAAATTAGTGTTTTACTGCTTTTTAATTTGAAGACTAATAAAGGTACTTTATGGTTGCCATAGTAATTCTGGAACTCTGAAAGATTTGATTGAAATTATAATCTTAAAATACCAACATAATAATATTTATTCAAATTCTAAATTTTGAAGGGAAAAAAAGAGCTAAAAATGAAAGCTTTCTGTTTAGGTGTAAAGGCAAAAGGCTTATATTTAATTGCAAAAATAAAAATCCTACTTGAGCCTTTGTAATCTTTTCACTTTGTCTTTCAAAAACATGGTTTTAAAAATCATAGTTATTATTTTAAAACCTAATTGCCCAAAATCCAAAGGGCTAAATTCTTAGTTAACACAAATCACTCACAGCTCTCCACGTCCATGGACCCACTACAACTGGGGCCTGACACACACGGCCGTCTTCGCCCACCCCACCCCTGACATGTTAATGCACTATCCCCACTGCTGTGTTTCCATGCCAGTGGCTCCTAGCCCATCAGCAGAGCTGCATCATATGGTCTTAAGAGGAGACTAACAGAGGACAAAGTGCCTCACTGGCAAATAGCAACAGGGGAAATGAATTATAGATACACCTCACTAAAGAGCAGTTGCTGGAAGGTGCATGTATGTGTGTCTGTGTGGTGTGTTGGGGGGGGTGCACAAAGACACAGAATGAACATCTTTGGAGGCCCGAGAGGACAGACCAGTCTGCGGGGGTCTGTAAGGGCAGCCAGCTGTTTCCAAGCAGAGGAACCATCGCTCAGGCTCTCACAGAACATTCAACCACATTCGGCCAATATCAACAGGCTGCTGCCCGTCGAGCTACACTATGGTTAAGACTTCATGGAGTTCATTCACTCTGTTAAAGAGTGGCTAAGATTCAAAAAATAATATTAATTAAACTTCCTAATCTCCTACTTTACTAAAAATAAAGCCAAATAAAACTAAGTTCAGTTACCCTAGGTGTTGGTATGTTATAGGAATTAGAATGTAGGTCTCTGGACTCAGGGTTGTGATATACGGTATAAAAATTCCCTCCTAGGCAAGAAAAATGAGACTTTTCAAGTTGACTCATTTTTGCTTATTTTTTTTTAAACTAATAAATCTGAGAGTCTTCACACATCTGACATTCAGTTAGTTCACTGGGGAATCTTTTGGGGACAGAAGAGGACAACAGGCATGGCGTGTCTCAGCATCACACAGGTGTATGCATTTCTCTGGGTAAAACTGTCAACTTCTGTATCTACTCTTGCGAGTCGCAGATCCCTTCTTTGACCAGCTACCCTCCGGTCTGAAGAACACAAAGTGCCATGGGCTATTGCTGGGCAGTCGAAGGGTGGAAAGGACAGAGATTCAAACCCGACTGCGTGCCATCAAGTAAACTGTCACTTCATCTCACAAGACGTGTGGCTCTGGAAACAAACCACTCATGACGTGCAGGGAATCTGAGTGGGAAGGAGCCACTCCCTCCCTTTCAGGTGCAATGAAGGCCGAGCTAAAGAAAATCAATCCAGACCTCGATGCAAGCAGGATCTCAGTAAGATATGGGTTAATATTTGCTTTCTAATAGTAAACTGCCTTAGATTGAGGGAGAACTAAAATTAAGAGTTTTTTTGAGTAGAAGGAAGAGCAGTAAGTAGGCCCAGGAAACGGCCCTGGGATCTGCTTGGCCCTGCCTGTAACTTACTAAATGATCCTGAGCAGGCAAAACGCTGTAAGTCTGGATTTCCTTCAACGTAACACTGAGGGGGAAAGGCTGGGTGACATCTAAAATCCTCCCAGCTCTAAAATTTTACTATGCGACAACTGAAACCCTCCATCCTCTTGGAACCTATTCTGATAACAATATTATCTTAAAGATCTGTGCCAGGACTTTGACACCAACCACCTCAAGTCACTTAAGACTTGATTCAAGTTGATATATGGGAGGTGCTGGGGGTGGCTGACTTGGAGGGGTAGGAATCTACCATGGCCTAAAGATGAGCTTGTCAGGCCTTTTCTAAGTTCACTGAAGTCATGCATCATCCTGGGAGCGCATTTCCATGAAAACAATACAGACAACGCTGAAACAGCCACATTCACAGACCAGCTGTATTGGCAGAGATGTCACTTTTGGACACTTTTGGGTGCCACCTAGAATGAAGGAATGAACGCGAAACATACTAAATAACTGAGGGAAATTTAAGTGGGTGCGTATGTGTGTGTGTCAAGCTTAGAGGACACTGATTCAAAAACTATTAAGGACAATGCTGTAGCCTGGGATTCATGGAAATGCTTCCTTAGATGCAATCGGCCGAAGCCTTTCCTGAGCTTGCGGCCAACTTTAGCTCTGCGGCGCTTCAACAGTGCCTCCGAATCCTTCCCACACGATACTGCGGGCGGCAGGCACAACTGGACAGAAGATGAGAGTCGCCTGTCATCCCCGACTGGGCTTCTGGTGAGATCGACCAGTATTTCCATGTCTCATTAGAGAACATTATCTCGAAATGCTTTAAAACTGAACACAGCAGGAATCTTCTGAGAAAGAAGTATATCCAGTGTGTATGGGGAGGGTCCTGGACAGATACTGCGTCTAAATTGTTAGTTTTAAATGACTGGATGGTATTACTTCGCTAATCAAGTACCTGAAAATAAGATTCATCAAATTCTGTTGTAAACCATCCGATACTCAAAATGAGGGATTCTTTTATTCAAAAGGTGAAAAAGAAAAAACAATTCACCTGTATGTTCCTTAACTTATTCAAGGCAGTGGTTTTACTCTCAAAAGAGGAATTAGTAAAAACATGTATGTTTTTTCTCTACACTACCTTACATTCAACTAGCTGAGAAAGCCTGACACATAACTGCCATAATAGTTCATTTTTGCCGTGAGGTTTTTGTCTAATTGCACGCGTGTGTGCACACACATACACTCCTACTCGCTCCCTTCGTCATTAATTTGTCTTTTTCAGATTATTCCATAGGCTCTAAGCCTTTGGGGGATTCTGATTTGAGAAAGAAGTCATTAAAACAAACAATGTGGGAGTTCCCGTTGTGGCTCAGTGGTTAACGAATCCGACTAGGAACCATGAGGCTGCAGGTTCGATCCCTGGCCTCGCTCAGTGGGTTAAGGATCCGGCATTGCGTGAGCTGTGGTGTAGGTCGCAGACGTGGCTCGGATCTGGCGTTGCTATGACTCTGGTGTAGGCCGGTGGCTACAGCTCCGATTCGACCCCTAGCCTGGAAACCTCCATATGCCGTGGGAGCGGCCCTAGAAAAGGCAAAAAGACAAAACAACAACAAACAAACAAACAATGCGAATACTGTGTTTCTGAAAGACTTGAGCCACTTCTTAAGAAACTGCCATTTAGCAAACTGGCTTTTCAAATTGCCCACCTAACTTTAATGTGACAGAACTCTTGGTGAAGAGAGAAAACAAAAACAAAAGCAAAAACATGAGTTTGCTGCAATGAGCTGTTAGGAAAGCAAAAGCATGTTGAAAATCAAATTTCTTAACCCATGGCACTACACATGAACTAAACATGCTTTCTCACATTCAAGCCCCGCTTTTAAAAAAGGGCACAACAGGGTATGGCTACTTCAAAGTGCAAAGGAAGGAAGATTTAAAATAGAAATAAAACTTTCTTTTCTTTCTTCCTTAGAAAGAATAGTGTAGACACAAATGGCACAAAATTCAGAGCTAACAGGGAGGGGGCTGCAAAGAGCCTCTGCCAAGCGTGCTTCAGAGGATTTACACAGAATCACTCCAACCTCTTTCTTTTTCTTATTTTTAATTAAGGAGGAGGTGCTGTGTTCGAAGGACGCTATCCGGATGCTGCTGGCTGAAACACAGATTTGATCTTCTCGTGCTGGTTAGCTAACATTGATTTTCTGCCCCAGTGGAAGAGATTTTACTCTGATGCATGCCATTTAAATTCATTTTACACAGCTGCTTAATGTGGCTTGGCAAGGCACAGCCCAACCAGCTTTGTGGGTCTAAATAGGACTCCTGAGTTGGTAAAAGACAGATCCTACGGATTAGCTGCCGATGATAAATGCTCCCCCTCGCCCCGGTTATCCTCCTAACCTAACTTGTGAAGAGACTTTGAAGGTACCATGAGGGCAAAAGGAAGAAAAGATGGTTTCTCCCAAAGAAGTATGTTTACCCACTTCTACACATGCTTCACTTTCAGGATCATGTTCCAGAATTCTTCATCTTGCTGGTCCACATCAGAACCATGTTTACAGGATTTAGAACTCTCGGTTGCAAAATTACCATTTGGTCTCGCTGCCTAAATACATGTATACTGAATACAAAACCATTAAAATAGCTCTGTGTGTCATGAATTCATAACAAGTAGTGAAAACACAGTTCTATAAATTTAGTCTTTAAACAAAGCTAATTGACTATTTCTTGTTTTATTTTACAAAAATATGGTATGTTTCATCTGAAACTAACTTTCAGTCTAAGTGAGGTAACCTTATTATATGCAAAATGACATCAATAAAATATTTTTGTTTAGTCAATCACTCTACGAGAGTATACCTTGAGAGTATTTATTAACCTAAAGATGGTGACAGCCTGATATTATATAGTTTTGTAGCAGGAAAGAAGGGAGATGCTTTTTGTTGCTGTATGTAATTCCTGTGTTGACATTGATAATAACAGGGCAACACTGTGTTTAGAAAGAAAATCCTGTGCTGGATGACTTGGTTATATTTTCCTGGTGACTTCAATATTCTAAACCTCCTTGGGAGACGGAAATAATAGAAATCTTGGGCACAGATGTTTGCTCAGTGATGATGTAATGAAAGCCCTCGTGAGCCCTATTAATAACCTAAGCCCTGCCTCCTGCAGTGGGGCTCCCGTCAATGAGGCCGCTGCACTGTGAATTCAGGGTGCGTGTTGGCGCAGGTGGCTGTGGCAGGAAAGACAACAACGCGGTCGTGATAATGGTGCTACACAACACAGGTTCCTAGACAACACAACGACAACAACGGGGGACATCACACCCGAGTAGGTGACCTCGTTGCTTTCAGATCAAAGTTTCTGTTTGCCTCTCAGGCGTGAAGGAAAGAAGCCATGCCGAAGCCATGCACAGACAGGACCTGGGGACGGCATGCAGGTCTCGGCCAAACTACCACAGTGCCGCCGGGGAGGATGAAAAACGAAACGGAACAAAACAAACAAAAAACCCGAAACAAACGAAAATAAACAAAAGACAACCCCTCTGAGATGGACTTCCTTGTAGGTCTTTCGCTCTCTTGCTTTGGGCGTTGCTTTCGCAGCCAGATGGCACGTTCAGTAACAGTTAAAAAATGCCCAGGTCCCGCAGCAAGTCAGGGTGTGTGGCTACCTACCCGTACTGGTCAGGCTGGTGCATCATGGGAGCCTGAGAGTTGCCATAGTTGGGGTGCTGGGAAGAAAACATGGGGCGTCCGCCAGCCCCAGACTGGCTGGGATAAGCAGGCGACCTAATGTATGGTGGCCTAAAGCAGAACAGAAGAACAACTTCTTTGGATTTGTTCTGTAGACAAGCACGAACCCCCTGTCCTTCATGTTACTTCCACACGTAGGTGTGGAGGTCACAGAACGTGTGGCAGAACACGCCGAACTGTGCAGCGGCCAGGGAGCGGAGCCGGAGCACCACCCTCCAGGAGGGTGGGGGCCGGGCATCGGGGAGAGCAAAGTCAGAGCCTCGGCTTCGCGGCTCCGAGCACAGCTCTGACTTCGGTTAAGAGCCGAAACAATACACAGTCTCCATACAACCTGCTCGAGGGCTGTGCTGGGGCAGGAGGCGAAGGCGAGGCTGCGGAACGGCCCGCCGATTAGAAACAGAAGATCAGTGTGCACGGAGGAGGCGCACTTCCACGTTAATTTAGAGCAAAAATGATACGTAACTGATCCAGAAAGGGAGTACAGCAAGCCTTTTTAATCAAACAATTATGCTTTAATCTCTACGCTTATCTTCTTCCCAGACCACTATCTAACACTTCATGTCAAATGCAAGCAAGTGCTTTCCGCTTGAAAAGGAAATAACTTGTGCTTTATGAGTTGCGACAATGGACAACTCATTTAAACCTAAATTAGAACTGCATCTGGACCAGCCAAACCAGTCCTCATAGACGGGTTTATAAAACCATTCTCTCTACGGCCTTTGTGAGTTCAGTTCAGAGGCAGTGCTGGGCTTCAGAAGATTCTAAGTCATTGTAACGGGGAAGGGGGTGCGGAGGGAGGGAAGAGAGAGGAGAGAGAGAGAACGTGACTTTCAGTGTGATTCCTCAGAGGAAATTTATTGTTATTTGGAGGAAACAGTGAGACTGAAGGGGTCCCTGACATTCCCAAAGAGCAGCTCCAGAGGAAAAGTGACAAAGGGATACATTTAAACACACACACACACACACACACACACACACACACACACGCACACACCCTTTTATTTCCCTTGGATGAAAATCAGAATCTTCTATCTTTTCTGAAGATACCATACCTTCATATATCTCTTTCATCGACCTTTGTTTTAAAACACACCTTACCATATGCTAAACATAATTCAAACATCTTTACACGTGCGTCCTTTAAAACCTATTCATTTTGTGTCATGCTTTTTTTTTTTTTTTTGCTTTTTAGGGCCGCACCTGCGGCATATGGAAGTTGCCAGGCTAGGGGTCTGCTTCATATATTTTTAATTCTGTCATTTTTATACAGGTCAAGAATTTACTCTGAGAATTCATTTTTAGAATTCAGGATTAAAAACGAGTTAACAGCTAAGGCTAAAGCCTTGCTCTATCACCTTAAACTTTCTGAAATAGGATCTTTGCTTCATTAACCACCTTTTGATTAGGTCAGAGAGGTATGCCCAGAAAAATGAAACACAACACAACATGAAGTAAGAACTCTCAGACATGGACATTTAGACAAACACACACAATACACACACGTGCACATACAGAGTTTCTATTTTATAAAGATTTTTATGGCGGGGTGAAAAAAAGGGGAGATGTTCTTCTTGAATGTTTTAAGATTTGAGCCAGTTTTTAGGCTTGAGAATTTCCCACCTAGACCTCACTGTGTCGGATGGCACCACACAGACACTCCCTGTGCCGCTGGCTCTGGGTTGTTTGGTGTGGTGACTGTGCACAGCCGCTTCCGAGCACCTCCCAGGTCTGACTTTGCCCAGCACTCAGATTCCCTCCTCCGTGTCTCACAGAAGGTAGCCTATGATGTACATTTCTGCCCTTTACAGTACAGCCTATATTTAACACAAAGGCGACGGCCAAGCAAAATCACGCGTGTGGCTCTCCACCCCACGTGATGCAGGGCGGACGCACGCGGGCTCTGCACATGTGCACACGTCCACACCCAGACCGCCCGCCCCGACGGCATACCTGCTTTGGGCCGAGTTTGCAGCGGCCTGCATCACTGCGGCAGCTGCCTCCTGTGCCTTACGGTTCACGGTTGGCATTGGTGGCCCCATTCCTGGCCCTCCCTGCTGAGACATGCCAGGAGAGCTGGGGGTCATGCTGCTCATATTTCCAGGAAATGGCCTGTTCTGCATCCCAGCTGATGGCATTCGTCCCAGGGGCAGAGCACCACATGGCTGGCTTGGCCCTTGTCCATGCATCTGGTTGTTGGCATTGATGCCCATGCCGGGCCCTGGGCCGCTGTAGCTTGCACTGGGCACCCCACTATACGTTGGGGGTCTGGAGTAGTTACCTAAATAAAAATCAAACACAAATTAAAGCCTTTTACTTACTATTTGAGCTTGTGAAAACATTCACTGGAAATAAATTTTTGTGTAACAATGTGATCCACACAGGATAGGAGCCATTATCCTTATTAACCCTTCCCCAGTTGGCGCTGCTGAGGCTGGCCGTCTCAAAAGATGCTCTCCGCACATTCCCAAAGAGCCACACAGGAGGGAACTCCAGGTTGACCACTGAGACCGTCTATGGACAGACAAGGGACGCCAGTGCTGAGGGCTGCTTCAGCACATCCAGTGCCTCACAGCCTTACAAAATTTAACCAACGTGGTTACTCCAGGCCCCAGTCCTTGGGTGAACACCAACCTGTGAGAGCACCGTCACGTCACTACCACATTCAGCAGCTGCGACACAGGGTTTGGAAGGCGCAAGAACACACACATGCGCAGTCAACACTACCCTTCGCAATCCCACCGGAGGTGTCGCGGGGAAACTCGACATTAGTCCAGCACAGGTGGCTTTGCTCCAGGGTCTGGAAGACTTTTTTTTTTTTTTTTTTTTGCTTCGGTACCAGATAAAGTGGCTGGTTTGTATGTGGGGTCTTGCCTCACGAAATAGAGTTTCGAGCACGGCACGGCACTCGGCACCGTGCGGTGTGGCAGGCAGAGTCCGAGACTGAGATGAGCGGCGGCCGCGTCATCTCACACAGGGCAACACGCACGGAGAGAATGGCCCCAGCAAATGCAATAGTTTTGTTTCTTCTCTCCTTCCACCCTTTTATTTTGAATAAGTGGACGCAAGTTACATTCAAGTAAATTAAAAGCATATATAATGCCGCTTCAGTCATCCTAACTGCTGAGCCATTCTATGTGTAAGGCATTGGGTTAAGTGCTGTGCATCAATGACTTCCTTCATTTCTCCAATAACTATGTGAAATACAGACACGACCATGGCTCCATTTACAAAGGAAGAAAATCAACAGCTAGTAGGTTAGGATTCAAGCTCAGGCAAAATGATTATGGAACCCATGTAATTAACCAATAAAACATGCTGCCTCCAGATAAGGATCGAAATGAAATATATGTACAAGGATAAGTGTTTGTAGGATATGGATTAGCGTTTCTCCACCCGTCCTTACTACCTTCTGGAAGAATCTCCTCTTCCATGTAACATAACTGTTCTAGGCACAGGGGATAAAAAGTTAGATAACGATGCAATTCCTGGACTCAAGAAGCTCATGACCCGGGAGTGTGTGTGTATGAAGTAGAGGGGCAGAAGTAAGACAAGAAAAAAAAAAAAAAAAAAAAAAACCAAAAGGATAATGTGTAGAGTGCAAGAGAAAGAAGACTAAGTCTGTGTGGGGTGGGGGTGAGGGGTCATCGCGGTGGGGGCTGGGGGACGGTGCCTTTGAATAAGCCGCTGCGGGCTGCAGCCTGAGTCCGGGTCCGGCAGGCTCTGGGGCTGGCTGAGGGAAGACCGTGTGTACATCCGCTGACTATATGACCTTAGGGAAATTATTTTAATCTTTGTTTCAGTCTCATCTCGTAAAAGAGTCCTCTTTAACGCCGTCTACTGAAAGAGTTGCTGTAGGATTGACTGATGTAACGTGCGTGAAGTACCTCACACACGGGAGCCAAAGTGGTAGGTGACTGTCAGATGGTGCATAACACGGTAGAGGAGGGCAGAGCGCACCGTGGGCAACAGCACAGATGGCGAGAGAGCAAACTCAAGAGCAAGTCACTGCTGAGCATCGTGCAGCCATGAGACGGGGACAGAGGGAAGAGCCAGGCCCGGCAGGCCCTTGGATACCAGGCTTCCCAGCTTGGGGTTTATTGTGAAGACACAAAAGCACTTCTCCAGGTTTCTCAGCAGCAAGTGGACTGGATTAGTAACAACAAGAAAAGCCAATAATTGATATTTTTGCTCAGTTCCAAGCTCTTTGCATTACCTTCTTTAATCCCTACACCAAGCCCAAGAGGTCCCTTTCATTATCATCCTCATTTTAGGCAGGAGGAGCCTGAGGTGTGGGATGCTGAGTGGCTTAGCTCAAGGTCACGTGGCTAAAAGGCAGAGGAGCCCTGGTCCACCCCCGGGCAGTTGGAGTGCAGCTCAGAGCCCGCTGCTAGCTGCACCCTTGTCTGGCCCCTCAAATGCTTACGGGAACGCCATCATAACTGCAGGCTTTCTTGAGTGCATACATGTGAGGCTGCATCACCCATGCACCTGGGAGAAGCCCAGACTTCACCACTGACCAGTGCTCGCTCTCTGCTCTCTGGAGTGCCTTCCATGAAGTGCGTTTCTCACTGCACACAGTGTGAAGGTCACCGTGTGAAGGTCACCATTCACAGGGACTTCAGGTTGGGCGCTCTCTCTGTAAAGGGCTGGAGGTACTTCATGCACGTGACATCAGTTAATATTTTAGGCTTCATGGGCTAAATGGTTTCTGTCAACTAAACTGGCATTGCAGCCCCAACAATGTGGCCACAGGCAACCCACACGCAAATGGGCACCTGTATTCCAACAAAGCTTTCTTTGCAAACACTGGAGGCTGGCCAGAGCGAGCCATCGCCTGCTGAGTCCTCTACAGACCAGTCTTGGGACAAGTTTCCTAAGGAAGTGCTCCTCGGGCGCAGAAAGTCACTTGCTAAAGCCAGCACCTACTCTCCCTTGAATATCCCGGGAAGCCCGAGAAAGGCTGGAGAGGGATGGCCGAGGAAGGGGCTGGCCATCTGAGGAGCTGGCACGGACAAGAGGACGAAGGAGAGGGGCGGGCCAGGAGCGGCTCGACGTAAATCACCTCGGTCCCCCTCGTGGCCTGTGAGTCAGTCTTTAAAGGCCAGCACGTCAAATTTAAATTGCTTTTCACGAAGACAGCCTGTCTCTGCAGAAATAATCAGACTTACACTGTTTTCAAGTGAAAGGTAAACAGTCAACATTGATCAATTTCAAAGTTCTTTGTGAAAAGTTCTGAGGCTGCTCCGAGTCTCCCATCCCACGGGACCACACAGAAGGTCCCTGCCTGTTTTCCCATCACGCCATCTCGGCGGAAAGGGCACCTTATGCTCACTGAGGTTGGGAGGGACACAGAGCCGTGGGAGGATGTTGCGCCCTGCCTCTTCCCCCGCATTCTCTGTGCACAGCCCTCAGAATTCTTCTCTGGAGCAAAACGAAGGCTCCCGCCACCCCCGGCCCTGACCTCACAGCCCTTCACTCCAGATTATCTGTTATCATCAGTGAGATGCAGTGCTCCTTCTTGGCTCTTGCTTTTATTAAAAATTAACAAACTCATTCACGGTTTGAATACAAATGAACTTAATCCACATATTCACGCCATGGCTCTGGAGCTAGTTTCCACCCTCCCTCAATACCTGCTAAGTGACACATGGGTAAGAGCCTTTACTCAGTGAAAACCTATGTACCCTGTGCTTTCGAAGGAAATGAAATGACACTTGAATCTTGTTTTGGAAAACAAGCATTTGCATGGTTAATGCAGACTGTGCCCATGATGTAGTTTTACATGAGAAGAAGGTTCCTGATTTTGTTGAAGTCCACGAATAGTTGAAGTAGAACGTTGCTCATGCTTGGAACAGAGAAACACTGTCACCCTGGGTTCCTGCACCTCGGGTTTAACCGGCAGCCAGGGGCTGTGTTTTAAAGAACACAAAAAAGAGAAATAACTGCGAGGTCCAGTAAGCCTGCAGCCAACATCCACCTTTCTCATTCATTTTATGTACTGAGAAGAGCTGTGTTTCAATAGCTTCGCTCAGTTCAGCAGTTGGTCTTCGCTGTACAGCAGGAAGCCCTCTGCAATCGGGTGGAGGAAGCTTCAGGGCACACCCACCATGCACACGCACATGTGTGCACTTGTACTTAGTAAGGCCCAGCGAGGGCTGGCCTCTCCATCTACTTTTCCCCAATGAGTTGGGCCGATTCCATGAACTGGTACACAAAGCACATGTCAAGGGGATATGTTCTAATTATAGAGACCTCTATTTGGCAGAAGAAATACAAAGTCCCTTTTTCTTCTCCTTGAAACTTTAAAGACTTTCCTCATTAAACTCACATGCCTGGATAAAAATGGTTTCTAAAGGCTTTAAGTGGCTTAAGAGGCGCCAACGGATGAAGCCTAGGCTCTAGAAACTGGGTTTGCATACTCGTTCTGACGCTTCCCAGGGGCATGACCTTGGACAAGTTATTTAACCTCTCTGAACATCAGTTCTGCCACGTAAAGTGACAACAATAACGGGGACTAGGTAGAAAGTGACGAGGACGGTGCCAAGCCTCGAATGACCTAATAGACGACAGCTGTTATCACCACCATGACCCACAATCATAATATTACCCATAATTATTCAGATGATCTTTTCTCCACAATCTTTAAAAAAATGTGTGGAAGGAGTGAAAAATGATTCACACCCCTCCCACCTTGCCTACGCGATAACATATCTTTCTCCCCAAAATAAACAAAAACCAAACATGTAGGCCAAGCCAAATAGGAGAGGAAAAGCCAGGAATGAGAAGTGCAATCTTATTTCCATGTTTCTCTAATGGATTAGTAATTTGTTGGCACCGGCTTTGACAGAAAACAGATGGATCCAGCATTAAGCACAATGAAGACGGCAGATGCTGGGCCAGCCCACCTCAGCTGGACGGGTCTTGCAGCCAAGTCCGAGAGCCCGCAGTTTTCAAGTGGGTTCATCTTGGCACACTAGATTTGGAAAATTGGTCACCAAATGAATTCAGACTTCAACCCACCAGGAGCTGTATTCAAGCACCAGACTGAGGAAACAGAAGCTAGACTCTGTTCAAGTCGCCATCACCATCTTGTGGGGGGGGGGGGGGGGCGGTGTCACAGATAATTCTGTACCTGGCTCTAGAGTTTTTTAATTTGCTATTTATAATTACTATTCCAAGACTTTTAGTAATTTTATTGAATTACTAAATGCTTCCACTTATTTTGCTTCTCAGCTTCAATCATTCAAAGGTTACCTATGAACAATTACTACAGGCAAAGTCCCGTATTATTCCCCTATGCTGTGGGGGTGATACGCTGCAGGAATCCTAGAACAGACACTGGACTCTGGGTGGGGGAAAAAAAAGGATAATTAGCTATATATCATGATGAACACATTTGTGAATTAGGGCTAAATATGCATTTATCTTGTTGAGCCAATAATCACTTTTTATAGCCAACTATTATATAGTAGTATTATTACTTTTTAATTGAAGTATAGTTGATTTACAATGTTGTATTAGTTACAACACAAAGTGATTCAAATATACAAAATGTTATTTACACAGTATTTTAGGTCACGATTACTGGGGTACAATTTATCTGCAATAGCATCCATATACTCCTTATGACCACTCGCACATTTAAGACATGGGATATTTTTATCACGACGGAAAGTTGCCATTTTGTGGCCAAACTCATCCCAGCCCCTGGTGACCACTGACCTGGTTTCTGGTCCTACAGTTTCGCCTTCCCCACAATGTCATATAAATGCAGTCACCTGGTATCGTTCCCAGCTTCTCTCACTCATCATCCTACTTCTGACATTCAGTCATCACGTTGCGCATCAGTAGTTTACCCCCTTCTGCTGTTGCGCAGTCGTCCATTTCTACGGACATCTGGGCCACTCGCAGTTTCGGGCGGTCATGACCGAAGCTGACGCTGGTACACAGTCTCTGCATGGACGTACGTTTCACTTCTCCTGGTAAACTCCAGGGATGAGAGTACTGGGCTGCATGTTAGGTGTATGTTTAACTTTATAAGAAACTCCACTAACGTGTGTAAGAGTTCTAACTGCTGTGCATTCTTGATATTGCCAAATTAAAGCAATTATTAGCTACTCCAGTAGATGTGTAGTGGATTTTACTGCGGCTTTTATTTTCACTTCACTAACGACAAATGATACTGAGAGCATTTTTTTTCATGTGCTTATTTGCTGGTCATGGCATTTAAGTAAAACCCTTGCTATGCAAAAAAAGTTATATTTCAAAAACCTTCTTCCAACTCTACCTTTCTACTCAGGCTGATCACACAACACTGCCCTTTGGGCACTGCTTTAGGAGGGAAACTGACTGAATAGTTAAGAAGGCCACAGATTCAGGAGTTCCCATTGTGGCTCACTGGTAAGGCTGTGGTGTAGGTTGAAGACATGGCTCAGATCCTGTGGTCGGCACCTGCAGCTCCAATTTGACCCCTAGCCTGGGAACCTCCATAAAATGAAAGAAAAATGCCACAGGGGCAGTCCTAAAATGAAAGAAAAAAAGAAAAAAAAAAGAAGAAGACCACAAATGCAGATTCTAAAGGAAAGTGAACTTACCCCAAGTTGCATTAAATCCTACTATTTGTAGGAATGGAGCTCATTTATCTTTTGAACTGATATATAAGGCACCATGTTTTTCCTAAGTCAACATGCATTTTAAAAAGTCTTCAACATGTAAACATAATGATAATATTATATAAAGCTTGTACAAGAGGAGAAAAGACCTTAGAGTGTGGTTTCAGTGTTCACTTTTGATAGTTTTTTTCTATATATGTTACAAAAATTAATTCTTTTAAAACTGTGATTGTACAGTGATGCACACTCCATACAGAATATACAGAAGCACAGAGAGAAACAGACAACATTGAACCTTAGCGCCACCTCCTGAAGATAATTCCTAAGCTTTGAGTAGTCAACCGAATACTCAGCAAGCATGAAGGCAGGACCAAGAAGGCATACCAGTGTCTCTGGGCTACTCTCTGTCTTCGTCCCTTTAGGAAACAGTTGTTTTTTTTGCTTGTTTGTTTTGTTTTTTGGTTGTTTTTTTTTTTTTGCTTTTTAGGGCCGCACACTCGGCATATGGAGGTTCCCAGGCTAGGGGTCGAATCGGAGCGACAGCTGCCAGCCTAGGCCACAGCCACAGCCACAGCAACACAGGATCCAAGCTGTGTCTGCAACCTACACCAGAGCTCACAGCAACGCTGGATCCTTAATCCACTGAGCGAGGCCAGGGATCGAACCTGCAATCTCATGGTTCCTAGTTGGATTCATTCCCGCTGCGCCACAAAGGGAACTCCAGGAAATGTGCCAGCTCTGTGCTAATGGCTTGGGCTTTAGCAGGGAGCAAAGGCAAAGAGCTTACATTCCGATGGCAGGAGAGAGGCCAGTAAAGAAATCTAGACCATGTCATGGGGTGTCAAATGCCGTGAAGGAAAATAAAGCAGGGAGAATTCACGCAGGGTGGTGAGGCCAGCATCCCTGAGGCTGTGACTGAGGAGAGCCACTGTGAGGGGAGGAGCTGTGTGTGCTTGGTGGCTTCCTCCCCAGGTAGCAGAAGTGCATCTCTGGGGTCACCGCCACTACCAAGGATCATGTCACACACAGGCCCAGGGGACATATGGGCAACTCAGACGCTAGTCTGTGATCAGAGCAGTGAGTGAAGAAGGGAGCGCAGGCCCTCAAGGGACAGGGGCATAAACGCCCACGCCAGCGTGACCTTCAGAGAGCTCCTTGTCGCTATAAC
The DNA here is from genome assembly GCF_054392235.1 of Sus scrofa. Classification (NCBI taxonomy): domain Eukaryota; kingdom Metazoa; phylum Chordata; class Mammalia; order Artiodactyla; family Suidae; genus Sus; species Sus scrofa. Next base: position 9,900,735 of record NC_139383.1, read on the forward strand.
GGGCGGGGTCCTCATCTGCAGAGTATAACACGAGGCCACCTACCTCATGTGGTTGCGGTGGGAAAAGGAATATTACCAGTAACTACTGTTGCACACCGACAATGGTAGAATCCGTCAAGGAAAACACAGAAACTGTTCCAATATTAATGGAATAACTTTTTAGTCAGTGAAATTATCTTTTTATTACATATTGCATCATGTGCCTAATTTTACTTTCAAGACGCAGATGTTCAAATTTGTTTCGCAAACTCAGTAAAATATTAGAAAAAGTAAGCACTAACAGAAAAAAGGTAAGACTTTTATTTCAATTCAATTGCCAATTTGGCATAAAGCAGTAAAATCCATATGGTACAGAATGAAGGATTCTCAAGCGCCTGAACCCCCGTGTCCTCCCTAGGCCCAGAGCTGCTGGGCCCTGTGCACACCCACGGACCGCGTGGGAACAGCGCCCCCTGGAGGCAGAGCTCTGATGTGCGTCACCTGATGCCAGGCACAGGCAGCCTTCGGAAAGGACCGTGTGTCACTCTTAGAAGAGAGTTAAAAACTGGTCATTTCTTCTCAAATAAACATCTGAGAAAATGGAAGATATACGAGCCCCAGGAAAAGGCACCTTTCTGAGATGTAAAGATTTGCTTCTGTGCGGCCATCCTTGACTGTCATGATCCGGACCCGCAGTAAAAGTCCACCGGATGACCCAGCTGCACGAGGTGCTTAGTCATCCGGTGAGGGAGTGGGTGCCTGCACTGCGCATGCTGTTGATTTTAATTAGCAAAGTAAAACTATTAGCTTCACACTAGACGAAATTAATATTGCTTTATGTTTTTCTTTCTTATTTCAAGACGATTTGTACTTTAAATTTTCATCTTGGTTTTGATAAAATCATGATGATTATCAGTCTGCTAAGAAAAATTCATGCACAAATCTTTTAACTTGAGGGCTAAATTTGGGCATCAAAAGAAGACAGTATTAACCACCTTTTGCTGTAAAATGATCTATTATAATTTGTTTTTTCTACCGTGAGCAAGATAAAAATTTAGAATTTTTTTTAACAAAGCCGTACAGAATATGGAATTAATACTTTTGCCTAGCACTGTTTGTTTAACCACAGAATAAAGTTAAGAGAAAGCAGTACACACAAGTGTATTACAACCTGTTTCAAGGAAAAAAATGAGTGAAACTGAAGAGGGAGGGATCTGCACAGAAACCAGCTTTTGGAAAAAGCCAGAGAACGAGCTCTCCAACCTGCAGAACTGCACACAGGGAAAAAAAGATGAACCTACTGGCAGACACGTCTCACTTCTGCAGAAGAGGCTGAATTTCGCTTAATTGAAGAATAAGAGCAGAGACTGAAATCTTGGGTCACAGTGACACCAAGGTTGTCATGGGCCTGTAAGGCATATTCTCCAGCAGCCAGTGCACTGCCAAGAGGTAACGTTTATACTTTGTTCCTCTTGGACTGTATAAGAGGAACAGTTGTAAGATTATTAATGTGCAATTCTGGAGGTGCATTCATTTCAACTAGGGATCATTTCAAGTTTGCCTTTGCTGAAGTTATGAGAATGAAGGAGAAGGATGAGTTCTAATGGCATCGGATTGATTTTAGAGAAAAACATACTTTTCTGAAAAGGACTTTTGATCAAGTAATTCAGGAATAAAAGGCTCCTCAGACTCATCTGCTTATAAGTTTCCTGCTTCCTAAGACACAGGATACAAATTAAGGTGTAAAACTAAGGTTGAGTTAGTGCACAACATGTGCAGCTATATGCGGTGGGCCAGGCACTAACATGCAAGGGAGGGATAACTGCAGGGTATCCTAGGCTTGGAATTACTATTAGTTGCCCAAGGTAATACTCTTAATTCATAGCGAAATTAAGGGGACCCTCATTTTTTTGCAGTTAGTGACAAATATGCAAAAAATATTTGTGGACAGTCTGTGACAGACACAGCTCTAGAGAACACAAAACAAGGCAGTCTCTGTCCTTAGCAAATATAAAGGCTATGAAGATGAAACTGATTTCAGCTCCCTTTTCCCTGTACAAATTCACTTATTAATAATTAACATGTCAATTACATAATTCCTTTCTATTTATTAGAGCCAGTCCCTGTGGCCCTCTCTACTGACAAACAGCTTGTAAGGGTAGTTATTTTACATGTGCTTGCTGGAAGGTAGAAAAGTACCATTTCATTAAGCATACTGCAATTAAGCATTTTTACACAAGTAGCTTGGCTTCATCCCACTTGGATATTTAATAATTCAGATTTTATAGTATTAATATATATTTCTAAAAATTTCCTCTTAATAGGAACTTTTTTCTGAATCTCTAGCATTTTCAGTGTTTTTTGAAGCTTATCATCCCCAAATGTTTCTTGTCCTTGAAGGCAAGCAGCTTGACTTTTGAATTTCCCCAGCAGCTCATTGAATGAAGGAACTAGCAAGGAGGGAGTGAATCCGAGGCATGGGAAGCGACACAGCAGGGACTCTGTGAGTGGCCTCTTAAGTCTCCCTCGGGTTGAACCCTGGCTCTGCAACTACCAGCTGAGTAAATTACTTAACCTGCTCATCGGCAAAATGGGATAATGCCACATGCTTCCCACTGATTAAGAAAATGGGTAAGTATGCCCGAATTTGTATCCTAGCATGACTGCTGTGTGCCCTGGGCGAAGGTGTGTGCTTGGTGCAGGCCTCAGTTTCTCTGTCTGTCAAGTGGAGTGATAATAGCACCTACTACATAGCATGCTCTGAGGATTAAATGAGTTAAGATAGGAAAAAACACTAAGACCAAGACCCAGGACCCAGTGTGTTGGAAAAATCGTGGTTGTTATTACTAATAATCTTTTTTTTTTTTTTAATATAATGATCTTTATTTTTTTCCCGTTATACCTGGTTTACAGTGTTCTGTCCATTTTCTACTGTACAGCGTGGTGACCCAGTTACACATACGTGTACAGATTCTTTTTTCTCACACTGCATGTTCCATCATAAGTGACTAGACAGAGTTCCCAGTGCTACACAGCAGGATCTCATTGCTAATCCATTCCAGGCAACAGTCTGCATCTCCTAACCCCAAGATCCCCCATCCGTCCCACTCCCTCTCCCATTACGAATAATCTTGAAGAAGCTGCTCCTGATAACAAAAAAGTTAGTGAAAAGAGATGGTAACTATTTTCCCCTAAGAGCTCTTGAAAACAATACTAGCCCAGCAGAAACCCATCTAGTTAGAAAAAGACATAGAGGATGAGACTGATGACCTGTGGGTCTCTGCCCAAGTGATTCTTACAGAGACATCATAAGGCTTAACACGAAGATGAAAGCTGAGTATTTGACTAATCATTTGCGCAGTTAATAAAGAGAAAGAAAGTCCATTTGGGGCTCTGTTACAAGGATCAACCAAGACAGAAGTGTAAAGGCAAGAACACTTACTGAATTGAGTGGTACAGGTTACAAGCGTAATTGCCTGTCATCCACTATCTGCTGGGGAGAGGAGAAGACGCGGAGGAAAGCAAGTGTGATCTGAACACAGAGCGCCCGGACATGCACTTCCAGCTCATGGCACTGGGAGCCGGTCAAGGAGCTCGGGGGGGACGCACCTCGGGTGTAATGTTCTGGAGATGCCACTTGGGAGGAGAACAGAGACAGCAAATGCGCAGGCACTTGGATTTTTCAAAGTGAGAAAGGGCTGTGTGTGGAAATTTCCTTCCTTCCTTCCTTCCTCTCCTTCTCTTTCTTGTCTTTTTAGGGTCACACCTGTAGCATATGGAGGTTCCCAGGTTAGGGGTCAAATCAGAGCTGCAGCTGCCGGCCTTCACCACGGCCACAGCAACTCGGGATCCGAACCGCGTCTGCAACCTACACCACAGCTCGCGGCAACGCCGGATCCTTCACCCACTGAGCAAGGCCAGGGATCAAACCCGAAATCTCATGGTCACTAGTCGGATTTGTTTCCACTGTGCCACAGTGGGAACTCTGGAAATCATCACTCTTATTTTAAATTGTCTTAGTATCTACGCCTTAAAAAAAAAAGTCAAATAAAAACCTTCTTGACTATAAAACCAAAAGGCTACGCCATGGATCCAGCAGGCCACACGGACGTAAAAGACTTTGGAGTTGAAGCAAAATTTAGACTCGGAACAGGAGAATCAGAAGCAATCGCCAAGGGTAACCCAATCTAACTTTCTCATTTTCTACAGGAAAAGGAAATCCCGGAGAGTAAGCAATTTTCCAAGGCACACAAGCTTGAGTGAGAAAACCCTCACCGTTTCAGGGCTCGGAAATCAAGGATCTTAAGAGTCAACGATTCCCGAAGACTGAGAGTTTTAAGAGAATAACCCATTCCATAAATTACCTTTTGTGTTATTAACTCCTCAAGCTTAAGTGCTTGCCGAGCTGTTCACAAAAGCCTCACTAGCGAGTGCCCGGCTCCACGGCCCCTTCCTGAGATCAGCAGAGGGCAGGGCGCAGGAGGGAGTTATTCGAGAGTAGGGACCAGTTCCGAGGCCTGCGTGAGCCTTGTGTTCGTGGTTGAGGCCCTAATTCTGAGAATAATGCTCTGACCCTGTCTCCAAATATATTTCGGGCAAAAGCCCACATTGTCGGTGCATGTTGCAACTTAGAAACTGCTTTTCCAACTTTCCCTAGTTTTCTTCTTTTCCCGTTAGCTGATTTGAGGACACTCACCGAGCGGCTGCAGCGGGCAGGGCTGTTCTCACAGCTGAGGGACACGTCCTGCCTTCGCTCAGCAACAAACTGCCACGCATCACAACTCCCTGGGGCTGAGGGGGAGCTGGGTAGACTCTTACTGTCAACCGGGACCTTAAATTCCCGGGGCTCCCTGGGGTCAACAGCGTGGACATGCATTTCTGACGCGGAACGGAGCGGATCATCCACTCTGACCACAGGCACCCGGACCGAGGCAGGAAGGGGCCACGGGAAACGTTGGTTTTGGGCATTGTAACTCAGTTTTCCCAGTAACAGAAATACTTGGACTGTAAAACACCAGAGGCAAGGTGACGGTGGTAAACTGACAGTACTGAGGTGCTTCAAATTCTTTGGAAAGAGATCTTCAGAAAACAAGACGGCTTGTAAACGGTGAAGTAGAGAAAGCGTTTCTGAGAAACACCAGATGAAAAGCTGAGAAGGTGCCCGACCTCCTCAGAGGAGCCGCTGGCCTTGCAGGGTCTCACCGGATGGCTGGCGAGCCTCAAAGGGCCTCAGCACTGCACGTTTTGCGGGCAGATGCAAGTGCTCGCAGGACCATGAGGGCGTTATTTAGTCCGGGGACCTGGCTTTGCTGTGGAGGCAGTGACGGTTTTACTACAGTTTCCTAGCAGGCGTCATCTTCACTTGGAATATTCCTGGTATTTTCAGAAATGAGGAAACTCTGGGAATTGTGCCAGATGAGCTCATTCTCTCTAAATTATCCATTAATGTCTAATTTAAATAAACAAAATATAAAGAAGGTGCTAAAATTCGAATGCCTTGCTGCCAAAAGTGACTTAGAAGAATATGTGTATCTATCAGGTTAAGAACCCCGAAAGGAGGATGCTGTACGCGGAAGACAAAACAGACATCAACGCCCAGGAAGGCCGAGTGTAAACGGTGCATTTGGGGCCTGGTGCCACTAATTTTTCTCCTGTTGCCTTATCTTCCTTTTTGAAAGACATGCTCATTTCAGGCTCTGACTTGTCTTCTGAGAGTAAAACCGGTAATGACGGTGAAAACCAGAACTACTGTTTACCCGACAGAGCACTCTGGAGACCGACGAGGAGAGGATGGGCTGAGGTCCTTCTGAGGAGGGAGCGTGTTGTTACGAAGATAATTGCGGAGAAGGAGGGGAATCAGAACTCAACAGAAAGCAACCTCAGTTTTAGATCAGCAACTTTTTGAGGACGAGGCCTGTGTTGTTTTCTCAACAAGCAATTAGGGCTACATCACGGAAACAAGGAGTCGCTCCTTTATTATTAATAACACACGTATGAAGAGCACTTACCGCAGTGTCTGCTGCATGAATGCTTAATGAATAGCTGCTATAATTATTCTTCCCATCACCATGGGCAACGAAGGACCGTGGGGTTGCATTAACCTCACAAATGCGCCAGGAAACAAATAACGGGATCTTAAAAGACGTTTATCATATTAAGGTCTTGAAGGACCAAGATATTAAAATTTCTACAACCTACTGCAATGCATTTTGTAGGAACGTTTTTACCTTGTGGTCCATACTGGCTCATCTGTGGACCGTAAGTCCCACTTGAGTTACTCTGCTGAAAGCTACTGATTCCGGGATGCATCTGGCCTCCAGGAGAAGGATGAGGCGACATGGATGGTCCTGTCTGCTGAGCTCCATACTGAGACATCTGAGGGTTTCTTTGTGTGCCTGCCATAAAACCTACGTGGGAAATAAAGGGAAATACATAAATGCAGGTGACAAAAGTGGACACGGAGTTGTGTGGGAGGGGGATGTGAGGAGGCTGGCAGGATTCTCGTAAAGAACATCTGAGACATCTCCAACCCGAGACGGAGGACGTGACAGGGCCCCTGGGCTACCCTAGTCCTGAGCCTGGAGGCTCTTTCATCGGAGTTCCTGGGAACCCAGACGGATTGTGCACTTGAACGAGGGGAAGGCGGGAGGGAGGAAGGGCGGCTAAGCGTACGCACTCTCAAGCTCCGTCCTGCGGGCCAGACAGGCTGTGCACCCTCGGGCCTCTGCCCACTTCCCGCTGTCTGGGCTGTGAGGCCCCGGCCCGCACACACCCCAGCCTTCTCCCAGGCCCAGGCCTGCACCCGGCACTCCCCAGGCCAAACCTGCTTTTCTCCCCTCTGATCACCCTGGCTGTTACCATGCTGCAGCCTCACCACCTGACACCGACTGTCCCTTAGGGGTGAGCTGTGAACCAGCAGGGTCCGAAGAAGGCCAAACCCACTCTGCCTTCTTCTCCCCAACTCCGCCCTCTCCTGTTCCCTCCCTGAGATTCCTCTCCCGCTCCCTTGGGCCGCCCTCCCTGCCTGCGCCACTCCCCGCCCTCACTCTCTTCCCCACTGTACGTTTCATAAGCTGCAGTCATCGTACTTTATTTCTGATTCAACTCAACCTCTGTCGCCCACACTGAAGCGTAAGCCCCATGAAGGCGCGGATCACGCCACGCTCCCCGCTGCATCGTCAGGGCCCGAGGCAGCCTCAGCATCCACGGGCGGAATGAACGAGCCTTAAACTCCCCTGTGCTCCCCGAGCGCTGAGCACAGCAGAGGAGGGGCTGGCAGGTAGTCGTCCAAATGGAGAAAGCAAATGCGTCTTTAAATGGCAAAGGACTCTAAGGTCAAGGTCCAGCCCCATCAACAGTGGTTCAGAGAAGAAGGGCGAATACGCGTTTAGACAAAGAATACCCCAAATCAAGACACAGACAAATCAGCAAGTCAGCAAACTGATACAGGGCAGTGTGAAGAACAGCTCCCAGAACCCGGGAGTTGGAGTCGGTGAGAGTTCATGGTTGTCGGCTGAGGGCTCTGGCACAGGGAGAGCGCGGGCGGGCAGGTTTCGGCCTCCTCCACAGGGGGACCGAGAGCAGCAGCTTCCAGAGAGGGTCTCCCGAGGATCCCAGGTCAGCTTAAATTTAGGGGGTTAAGTCAAGAAGGGTGTTTACAAAGGCCGTGATTTACATTTCAGTAAGGAAAGAAAAAAAAAACTTCCAACACGGCTTCTGTCTAAAGAGATAGACATAAAATACAACTAAGTAGAGCTGTTCCTTATTAGCCTACTTCATTTATTTATAAAGATAAGTCTTGTGAAATTGGGCTCAATTGGCAGCTCCCAGATATAAATCATCACAGAAAATGTTTGCTTTTTCAAATCTGAAAACAAACAGAAATCAGAGCGCTAAAATTACTATAAATGATTCCATCTTAAGATGTAACATGAAATATTTATCTAAGCCTTACTATAAAATTCTCAAGAGTTTCACGTAGAGTCCTGTTTAATAAAAAACATGTTGAAATTCCACGCAGATTGTGTAAGTTTTTCTTCTTTCTTTTGGAGAATGACTGTTTTCTTTTTCATTAGTTTAAGGAAAACAAAACGCGTCCTTTTTTTTAGCATCAAATTTCAACTTCAACCATGAAAGTGTCCATGTGAAGGACTTAGAACCTCTGATGATACAGCACATCCTTAAGTTATTGCTGCTCTGAGACACTTAGTGTGTGTGTATATATAGGCTTAAGGTTTGTTCAAATGACTTCTGAGGATTCTTATCTCAACAAGTTGTTTCTTTATTTCTAACTTTTTACTCAGTCCTTAAACACACACCCCCCCCCCACAAACTCCCCCCACCCAGCGACCATGATCCACTTGAACTATCTCACTCATCACTGGAATTTTGCAGAAAATCAAGTCTGAGACAAGGCTCCAGAAGAGGTAGTGTGTTAAAGCTAATCCAAATGGAATCAGAGTCCATCCACAACTTAGAGATAAGGTTTTATGGAGCATGGAATCCATCTCCTTCCATAGAAATTAGGATCGGAAAGATAATTTTTTCCTCTCTGTACGGTTTTGCAATAGCACCACTTACAAGAAGAGGTTCCTGAAATCTTGTTTTATATTTTTGGTGAGACTCATCCTTTTCCATGTATTTCCCAAGACAATGAAAGGAGGTGACATAATTTCCCTGACTCTTCTGAGCTATAATCATCTACTGGCAGTCAGCTGGGAGTAGAAGGCCTAGATCACAGCCTTGTTCCTGTCGCTAGCTCAGAATCTAGGAGGGGAGACAGACGGGTACATGGATAAACTGTAGCGTGTGTACTCATCAAAGGAGCTGTGTGACCCCTTAGGTGAGTCATCATTTGTCTGAGACTGAGTTTCCCCATCTTTTTTTTTTTTTTTCTTGCTTTTTAGGGCCACACCTGTGGCATATGGAAGTTCCCAGGCTAGGGGTCGAACTGGAGGTCCAGTTGCCGGCCTGCACCACAGCCAAAGCAACACAGGATCCAAGCCATGTCTGCGACCTACACCACAGCTCACAGCAACGCCAGATCCCCAACCCGCTGGGCGGGGCCAGGGATTGAACTGGCATCCTCATGGATACTAGTCAGATTTGTGTCCACTGTGCCGCAATGAGAACTCCAGTTTCCTCATCTTAAATGCAGATGAGGCTGTTGTAGAGTCAACCGAGACAGCACGTGAGAGGGTCTGCAACGAGAAATATGACACTCAAGGACATGAGGATGGTAATTTTCTGGTCCATAAACTGCTGTATCTTTTAGCTCCTGAATATCTCACATGCGGATGTAGTTTCCAACTAGAATGAACAAGCTAGTTTTTCTTTCTACATTTGTTTGTTATTTAAATATGTGGGATCCAAGTGGATAAGCCGTGAGATCCTGCTGTAGAGCACTGGGAACTGTATCTAGTCACTTGTGATGGAGCATGATGGAGAGTAATGTGAGAAAAAAATGTGTATGTGTGTGTGTGTGACTGAGTCATTTTGCTGTACAGTAGAAAACGGACAGAACACTATAAGCCAACTACAATGGAAAAAATAAAAATCATTAAAAAATAATAAATAAAATAAAAATAAATAAATATGTGTAACTTTCTACAAATTACAAAAGGTTAAAAGGACATATATCCCCACCTCCTACCACTGAGATCCCCTCACCAAAGGCAAATGGTTTTTAATACATTCTTTCAGGGATATGTTATAATTTGTTTATGTTAGAGTATGTATTTCCGTCATCATGAGTAAAGGTGAACAGTCTGTTTTACAACAGTTTTGACTTCTTTTCTACAACTCCTTATTCTATTGGCCCACTTTGCTGTTGGCAACTGCGTCTTGCAGATTCAGCTCCCATTACCATAATAAATAGCTGTGTGCTTCACCAAAACTCTTGTATCTGCAGTCCTATGGAAAACTGGTCCATCAGTCTGATTAACACTGGGAAAGGCTGTATACAGTCTTAGCAGGAAAGCAGTGTGATCTGATTTGCATTTTTGAAAGCTAATTCTACCGTAATATGCAGCATGAAGAAAGACTGAAGGAGAGAAAGGCTAAAAGTTAGGAAACCAGTTAAGGTGGTACGTATAGTGAGATGTAATATATGATCAGAATTAAATGCCAGAAGTAATTCTGCTAAAAAAGCCTTCCATTATGGTATAATCATATTTTTTAAAGATTTCTGAACACCATCCTAATCTAAACAAATTGATGAAAAACTAGAGGACAGAAGTTAATGAAAAAAGAAATATTTCTATGTTTCATCCTAAAGATAGGAATCTGCAGGTCTACTATTGGTTTCCTCATCTGTAAAGTAGGGACAAATATATCTACCTCACAGGGTTGCTCTGGGGATTAAATGATGATACCTGTAAAAAATGTATAGCAGTGCCTGGCATACAATGAGCTTTCAGTAATTAGTAGCTATTACTAGAATTATATATTCAAAAAAGGAAGGCAAGAGAGGCAGAATGGTGTGACAGAAAGGGAACTGACGAGGAAGCTGGTCCCAGGCCTTCCACGTTTGCTGTGCAGAATACGGCCATAAACCTGGCCTTTCTGGCCTCAGTTTCCTCATCTGTTCAATGGGGAGAGGGACGACATATAACACTTACAGTGGCACTTCCAGCTCTAGTTCTCTTTGATTCTGCCTTAAGCTTTTAAGAAAAATTTAATTCAGGTCTGTAATTTGCATGTATATTTATTTGGGGGATATTTTTCATTTTGTTTTACTTTAACCTTTACTTTGAATGAAATGTTAAACTGTTTCCAAAACGAAAATTTCAACCAATAATTTTCTATTTATAGCAACTATTTATTTGATTGTATTTTGCTTACTTTAGAAAGTTACTATAAAATGGCAGCTTGTAACAGTTTATGAATAGAAAAACTAACAGCTGAGAGAATGAAGCTGCTTTTCAAAAAAGTTGTGACATTTTTCTAGTACTAAGCCAACTGAGTTTAGAAAACCAAACTAGTAAGGAAAATTTAGAAAGTATAAAGTGAATTTCCCATATATTATAAAAGTGTATTGAATTACTAGATGCATTATGGAATTATATGCCCTATGTAAATAATCTAACAGGGAAAATTCAAACTTTGGGCAAAAGGACTAATTTAGAAAATTATTATTTACATTATATGAAAGGATTTACTGAAAAACCTTAGAAACTCTATATGAAATATCACTTAGACATTTCATCCATAACATGAATCCATAGAACATTTATGTAAATGGATTTACTATCCAGTCCTTCATTACATGCTTATGCAATCACAAACACTTGCTCGACCAAACTGCAAAAGAGGCACAAGCTGGATTCTGAGAGAAGAGGTGATGTATTGATAGGAAACACACAGACACACCTCACACTGCATCTGTTTGGAATCAGATGTGGGTTAGGGGCTGCCTCCGCCATCCACGGTGTGGACCCACGTTCTCTTGTATGAAACAGTGAATGCACTTCCTATCCGGGCTTCCAAGATCATTCTGAGAGGCAAATAAAAATACACGTGAACGTGCTTTTCTAAACTGAAAAACACGGTGAGGAGGCTGCACAAAGACATTACTATTGCCTTTTTAGCGACGCCACAAGCTCTTCATTCCCTGCGTGAGTTCTGATCTAAGCTATCACACTGGTAACTCAATCCGCAGTAATGATACACAAATCTTCTACCAGCATGCTCCAATTTCACTCTTGCATTCACGGAACTGCAGTAAGAATAAGACAGCATTAAAAAAAAGTGAAGAATGTGATCGTTGTCCTTGAAGAATCACAATTTAGTTGAACAGAAAATAAAACCTGTCAACAGGGACAAATGATAAACTAAAATCACAAAGCAGCCGATGATGAGATGCCCGGCTGCATGCCAGGCGCTGGGGACGTAAACAATGAGCAAAACAGGGTCTGCCCCCGTGGACCTCGCGCGCTAGGAGCAGAGACAGCCGCCCAGCGTACAACTTAGACTAAGCATGTGCTGAGTACAAGAAAACAGAGGGACAGAAACCACGAGGCTATAAGAGGGCCCAGCTTAGACTGGGGATGAGGACATTTCTCTGAAGAAGTCCTAGTTAGGCTGAGGCCTCAGCTGAAGGAAAGATGCAGACAAATCTAAGCAGGTCCAACTGAGCCAGAAATACACCTGACCAGCGAGGTGGATGCCGCGATGCCGCTCCTCGGAAGCGGACGGTCCTGCATTCCGCTGAGTCCCACGGGCCCTGGGCACCCTCATCTGGTCAGGGCTGGTCGATGGTTAGTTCAACATTTACAACCCCTTTCCTGAAGGCTCCTCCTCGCCCGCTGCTGCTACCAGTCAGCCACGTGCGGGAAAAGGCTCACCCTCTCCCACAGCAGCCCGCCACCTCCGTGTCCCGCCCTGACGGAATTCCCGCCCTTCAGAAGAAGGAAACGTCCCCCGCGCCCTCCAAGGCCAGGGCATGATGCTCCGAACCCCAGCCTTTCTCGTCTCTCCACAGGGATGTTCAACAGCCTGTGCTCCAAGACTAGTCCCCGGCCTTGACTGCTTAACAGAACGAAGCCAAACGCACTAGCCCAGCCATCAAGCCTTTTCAGGATGTGACCCGACCTGTTTCTCCAGCCCCACCACGGCTGGCCCATCACGGCTGGCTCAACCTCTCTGTCGCCCTCCCCCAGACCCTTCCACCTCCCCACAGGCACCAGGCTGCTCCAGACCTGCCCATCTTCACACAGTTGGTTCCTTACGAAGACCTGGAAATGTGCTCCTCACCAGTCGAATAACATTTGCATGTAACTAGCAGATATCTCGTGCTAATGGCTTTGTCCATTATTAGCTCATTTAAACTTCAAAACAACTATGAGGACACTGAGGCTCGTAGAGGTTAATTCGCTTTCAACGTTTCAAACGTTTTCAATCACAACCCATACTAAAGAAATATATTTTGGGAGTTTCGGCCATGGCTCAGGGGTTAACGAAGCCAACTAGCATCCATGAAGATGCAGGTTCCATCCCTGGCCTTGCTCAGTGGGTTAAGGATCCAGCATTGACGTGAGCTGTGGTGCAGGCTGGCGGCTACAGCTCCAATCTGACCCCTAGCCTGGGAACCTCCATATGCTGCAGGTGCGGCCCTAAAAAGACAAGACAAAAAATATATATTATACTATACCATGATTCAATGTGCACGTGTGAGTATATGTAAATGTCTCTTTATTCACATTCGGTATTGACACAGACACACACTGTAAGCTTCACAAAACAATTTCTGTCCTGATGATGTGTCATGTACTCTGAAATTCTCTATATATTTTCAATTAAAAACCCCATGACTGAGCGGGACAGAATGCTGGACCGCACCCTCTGCTGAACACGGGGGCCATTCCCATGTGCCCAGGGGGCCATTCCCCTCCTCTCCTCCCTGGCTCTGCCTCCTGTTGCCCTCCAGGGCATTCCCCGGCCTTCCAGGAAAGCAGACACCCCCCACACTCCATGCAGCTGAGGTAGAGTGGTTGCCACACTGTCATCATTATTTGCTGGGGTGACCGTCTCCCCCCACAGTGCGAGCACCGAGCCTTTAAGAAACCTTCACATCTGTCTCCTCAGGACCGAGCAAGGTGACTGGCACAGACTTGGAACCAAACAGGGCACGCGTTTAATGAATGAGAAAACGTCTCCATTCAGAACCCATTTCCCATTACTTTGGGAAAACAGCTGAACAAACGGGATGGTCTGGCTCATTTGCGAGTATATTCGGGGAAAGGAGGACAGCTGCTCAAGGAAGGAACGACTGACAGCCGACGGCCTCACCACCGTTAGAGCGGCTACTTCCAAACCTATACAGCTGCTAAATGCAGAGCCTCTCTGTCCACCTCCTCCGTCACTGCAAAGTCAAACTCTGGCTCACAGTTAGATGACTTCAGGCAAGTTAGTTAATAGTGGAACCTCAGCTTCCTTCTCTGAAAGGTGGATGACGCTTCAGCCCAACTCCTAAGATTAAGTGAGAAAAGGCGACCTAAAGCATGCAGCTCAGGGCCTGCACACGGAACAGAGGCCCCATAAATGACAGCTCCTATTTTTCATGTTACTTTTAATACAACACAGTGTTTACTTTCCATCTGAGTGGCTCCAAGTTTTCAAACTGGTCCTCCCTGCCAGGCTTCCCTTGAACCCACATTCTCCACAGCAGTCGGAAAGCACTACAGATCCCTGGACGGGGGTTAATTCCCGGAGCGATAAACGCCACCTCCTGTGGGCCTCCCGGCCAAGGGCGTGGTGCCCTTCCCCAGGCAGCTGGCGGCAGGCCGCTCTGGGCCGCTGTGCTGGGCCTGCCTGTGCGGCACCTCCTCCAGCAGAGCCGGGTACAGCTACTGGCGAGCGTCCTCACGGAGCTGACTATCCAGAAACCAGCGCCCTTTTCCCGACAGCTGGTTCCAGAAATAACTGGCTGGCCACACTATCTGGCTCAGAACACTGAAGCTCGTCAGTCTCAGGCCACTTTTGACCAACAGCTAGAGCCCTGATTAGCTCTGAGTGGGTAAGGCTCAGTGTACATCCTTCCCAGTTCTGCAGAGTCCCCGGAGTCTGCTTATGAAGAGAGAGGGGAGGGGAGGGAGGAGGAGACGGGGGGCGGGGGGGGGGGGGAGAGGTAGGCGGATAGATACAGATATCAAGATTTCTGTCGGAGTTCCTGTTGTGGCTCAGTGGTAACAAACCCAACTCGTATCCATGAAGATGTGGGTTTAACCCCTGGCCTCGCTCAGTGGGTTAAGAAACCAGTGTTGCTGCGGCTGGGGCAGAGGTCGGCAGCTGCAGCTCCCATTTGACCCCTAGCCTGGGAACTTCCATATGTCACAAGTGCAGCCCTTAAAAAAGCCAAAAAAAAAAAAAAAAAAAAAGATTCCTGTCAAGTGCCCGAAGAGACTCTCAACATAAAGAGCAAGGATCTTGATTTTTGTTTGTTACCGGATCCCAAGCCCCATGATGACAACCAGCCTGATAAACACTTGCGCAATGGTTGACTCAATCCATTAGGTTTTGTGTGGGTTTGAAGGGAGATCAGAGTCTGAAAGAAGACTATTCCCTCTCTGGCTATAAAGGAAAAAACCCCAAGACCTTGGCACAGCATAGGGGTCCTGCTCTTCTGCTGGGGGCTTGTGAGGAGCCCTAGAGCTCGTGCGGTGAATGCCTGATCTTGGCCAGGCTCATTTCTAGGACCTAGTAAAATGCTAACAACTTGTCTTAAAATTTATTCCAAAGGCGCAGGGTTTAGATATTTAGTTATGATCTTTTCTTTTCTTTTTTTTTTTTTTTTTTTGCTGCACTTGCAGTATGTGGAAGTTCCCTGGCCAGGGACAGAACCTGTGCCAAAGCAGTGACAACACTGGATCCTTATACCCAGTTGAGCCACCAGGGAACTCCGTAACTTGATAATTTTTTGAATGCCCGTTTCCATGTATCCAACAGATGACGGCAAGATTGGTGGCGGGGTTGCCAGGACCTTACCTGGAGTGATTCCGTCTACAGGTTAAGAATGGTTTTCATTAGGGTCATTCTCCTATTAGGATTATTTCTATTAATATCAATGGAAAATTCTAGACAAAAATAATCCATTCTGTTACGCAGCAGTGTAAGTCATGTTAGGTCTAGGGAAAATGCTACTTCAATCTTTATATAGAGACCAGCATTAAAGACTAAGCCAAAGAGACTTTTTTCCCTTAACATATTTTTTAAATTCCTCACTGCTGTCTTGAAATATTGGAAAAATGGCCTAACAGAGAGTTAGCATTTCGAAAATGTTTATCTATATTCCTATGAGAAAAGTGATTTTTTAGGACTTTCGAATATTTTCTTCAGCACTGTATTATTTGTGGTTTATTAAGTAGACATTTTTCCTGGTTTTAAAAAATGCTATATGATTCTCTTATCTGAAAAAAGGAAAATTCTTACAGAAGAGAAAGATCCAGTGTTACTGTCCAAACCTGAGCAGATCAAATAAAAATTAAGCCAACTGATTTATATAGTCATTATAAACAAATCACATTTTCCATATAAGAGATGAAATGAATATAGAATATTTTTATGCAGTATGAATGAGGAAAAATTATTTACTGGACAAGAGAGAAAGATACAGTTTTTCTTTAGAAGTACTTTAAAAATTCTCAAAAACAAAATGAAATTATACTTAGGTTTTAAGGCCTATCTGGAGGAATGGTATATACAAAAATAGAGAAGACAGCTCCATGAACCCAAACAGGCGAAGAGAGGTTGTCACAACGTCAAAACAGTCAGTGATGGTTAAAGGACCATCCAATGAAAATGCACCCCTAAGTTCAAGGGTGTTATAAAACTGATTTAGAAAGGAAGTCAAATAATGGAGCAAGTATAGGGAATTTCAGAAAATTAAACTGGAAGGTATTTTAACGTGGACCTGAGCCTCCAACTGTATAACCTTTTCCTCTTCATGCAAGACAACAAATTCTGCAAGCACTGGAGAACTTATATCCCGTTGGAAAAAACAGCATGAAGCACAAAGCCCCAATGACGGTTCATCCCATCCTCGAAAGAGCAAACAGGAGAGCGAGTGGGCACAGAGCCGACCTCACAAAAACGTGCTTCCTGCGTCAGAGGGGCCTCTTCAGGGCGGAGCTCCAGCACTGCTGGGACAGCGACGAAAACCCCAAGGTTCCCTAAGCCACCAAGAGCAAGGCACGCTTTTCCTTTGGTGCACGGACAGTTTATTTTCCTGTTGGCATCTGTTAGGAAGTCCCAGGATAACTGCCTTGTTTCTTCAAGCCAGTTCACTAAAAGATGTCTCTCCACACGTGTGAAATAACGTCGGAGAGGCTCCGACGATCAACACAGAGTCATTTCTCATCACAAATAGGTGTCAGATTCCCATCAGGAGAGAAAAACAGATTTTAAAGAATATTCTTGTTACATTTTAATATCTTCAGTGTTTATCTGCCTGCCTGCTTCTCTTCACAACATGAGCTGCTCTGAGGAAGACAGAAACGAACGACCCGTTCCAGGCTGTAACCCAGGCCCCCAGGGTTCTCCCAGCTGCGCCATCAGGTTAACGGGCAGAGTCGCTCCCTCTTCCCTTCCTGCCACTGCAGCGCCCTGTGTTCAGGGGCACAGACGAAAGCAGCTAGGGTCTCCCCTCCCACCCTGCAAACCTGCTGACATCATCTCTCAGTGGGGAAATCAGAGTCAGGGAGGGGTCAGACTGGTCACGCAGGTGGCAGGCGGGGACACAATAGCCAGCCTTTCGCTATACGGTCCTCTGCTCTTTTAGCTGCAAGGAGGGCCAAGACCACTGTGAGTGAGTCACTATGTGCTGGAAGAAGCAAAGAAGCCACCTCTCAAGGCTCTCGACCCGGGTCTCACCTCCGTCATCTGTGCCCGATGCTTGTGCTCATTATCACTATTTGGACAGTGCTTTGCCATATATCGCTTTTGGATACAAGGCCGCATTGGACCCTGCGACAAATCCATGGGATAGTTGATCCCCATTTTACAAATGAGGAAGCAGAGATTGAATTAACTGTCCAAGGTCAGCAAACCAGTTAGTGCTGAAGTCTGCACCTAAGCCCAGATTTTACGGTTCCAAATTACCTAAAGATTAAGATGAGGAAAAGAAGGTACGTTAGAGGACCTGGAGCTATAACACTGAACAAGGCCACGTGGTCCTGGCCCCCCCAGAGCTCGAGCTGGGGCCAGAAGGCCACTGTTCATCCCAGCAGGGGGTCCCGAGCAGGGGCACGGCTGGCCTGCTTGGGGACGGCCCGGCCTGGGGGCAGCACTGTAACCAGTACTGCTTCCTCCTTGGTTCACTCAGAAAACACAGACTCAAGGACCTACAAGGTGCCGGCTGTTTTGCAGACATGAAGGATTGCTCAGACAGGCAAGGGCGGAGATGAGGAGTGGGTGGCAAAGGGGTTGGAGAGGAGAGTTTAAATGAAGACCCCAAAGGGGCCGAGTGCAGCAGGAGGCTGTGTTCAGAGGCCGTGGTGTGAGGAGAGCCCGGCCAGAAAGGGAAGCTGGCTGAGAGGAGAAGGGGGCCAAAACCGAGGGCAATCGACACAGCTTTGCCCAGAGGCAAAGGGAAGCTCTTAAAGCTTTTGATGGAGGGAATGACATGATCTTGCCGGGCTTCTGGAGAGACCATTCTGGAAGCAGCATGGCAGGTGGACAGGAGGGGAGCAGAGCTGAGAGAGGAAAAACGCCTGGGAGGTGTGGATGGTACTTCAGCGGCCTGGGATGGGATGGTGACAGCGAAGAAAGAGAGGGGGGCGGAAATTCCCAGTTGGCAGCATGGGACTACTAGTGTAGGGCGGATGGGAGAGAGAGAGAGAGACAGCCAGGACCTTCTGGCTTCGGAAAGCAGGCAGGCAGCAGTCTTTCACTGAGGTACAGACGCAGAGCACACAGGAGAGAATGCTGTTATAAATAACTGTACCTAACACACGATGCCGAATTTACCTAAGATCCAGATGTTCTCAAATACCTTCCCTAAAGAATAATGAGCCAATTACAGGTGAGTGTTAACTATTAAAAGCAAGCTGTAATTGGCAAATCAAAAAAAAAAAATCTATTACATGCACAAAAGTAACAAAATATTTCTTTTAAAATATTCTAATATTTGGACTGATGATTCTTCAATGAATAGAAATCGACTTTTATTGTATGTGATACTTGTTTTCCAAAAACAGATCTCTGGAGAGTAGACTGAGCAGGAATTTGACAATAATCCTAATGCAATTCCTATACTGTTACTCCTTCCATTACTGACTAGCTTTGGCTTGGTCCATGACCCAGCCCAGAGGCAGAGTTGTGGGGCTGAAGAAATGAGAAACAGCTTTCTAGATATTCTCTCTTGTATAGTACCTCCCATTTGCGTTTATTTTCGTCTGTCAGGGATTATAAAAAAAAGTATCCTCAATTAAGAGCAGAGGCTAAATTAATTGCATCGGGGGTGGGGTAGACTATCATTAATGGCTTAATGCATTGATCTACTATGTATACAGAGTAATGCTTGAGGAAAGGCAGCTATTTTCTCTTTTTGATAACATCCTTGTGCCGAAAGGCAGTACTGTTTCATATTTAGTACGCTCACAATATAACTGATAAGAATACCTTTATATGCAAGAGCAATTAGAAAAGTAGATTAGGAGATCATTTCTGACAACTGGTGCCCTCTATGAAACATCTCAGCATCTGCAGGTTTACTGTCATATTTAAAACTTCAGACTCTCATAGAAAGAGGAACAAAACAGTTTCTGCCTTGCGTAGAAACAGAAAAAAAAAAAAAAAATCCTACTTCCAACTCCATAACAATTATCTTGGTGGTCTCCTTTATTTCTAAATCAATTTGTTAACCTGTTCCTGACAATTGAATTAGGTCAACTACGATGTTAAAAAATAATTTAAAAAATTTAAAAACTGATATTTGGTGTAGATATCTCTATGAAATAAACTAGGAGCATTAACAACTTTTCCACATTTTTACTCATTTCCATCTAAATATTCCTGGGTTATAAACAGCACGCTTAGCCTCTGGACAATTCACTTAGTGGCAGTTTTCCAGGTGCAAGCTCTCTAGCTCAGGCTGACATTGTATCTGTTTGATTGAAGAAGTATGTCTGGGAAGAATGGAAGGCAGAAACGGTAGCTTTAATCTGGTGCAAGATCAAAATGTCTACAGAAAGAGAGAGAAACACTCCACACTACAGCAAATGACCTATCACGGTAAAACTGAAAGAAGACATATCAATATGGTAAGCTTTCTTTCTTTCTTCTTTGACCACACCCCTGGTGTGTGGAAGTTCCTGAGCCAGGAATTAAACCTCAGCCACAGCAGCCACCCAGGTCGCTGCAGTGACAATGTCAGATCCTTAATACACTGCCCCACAAGAGAACTCCTGGCAAGCTTTCTTAAGAACAAGGGATATTTTATTCTTTGGTTGTTCTGTACTTTGAAAAGATCCAAAACTTCCGAGTGGTTGTGAACGCTAAATTCCTTCCGTGGTCCAGGTCCATCTTAGCTGAACATCTATTATATAGGAGGTGCTGTTGCAGGCGCAGGGATGCAGAGCATAAACAAGATTCAGTTCTGGAGTTCCCGTTGTGGCACAGTGGTTATCGAATCTGATCAGGGTTTGATCCCTGGCCTTGCTCAGTGGATTAAGGATCCAGCGTTGCCGTGAGCTTCGGTCGGTGTAGGTCGATGACTCAGCTCAGATCCCGCGTTGCTGTGGCTCTGGCGTAGGCCTGTGGCTACAGCTCCGGTTGGACCCCTAGCCTGGGAACCTGCATATGCTGTGGGAGCGACTCAAGAAAAGGCTAAAAGACAAACAAATAAATAAATAAAAATAAAAAGGATTCGTTTCTGGCCCTGAAGAGCTCAGTCTAATTTACAGTAAGACACTGGATTTATTTTAAGAGATCTCGTTCTTGCCCTCGGCATTAAAAAGTAAGGGAAAAATTTGCCCTAAGCAAATAGAATGTGCTTAGAAATCTGATGAAGAATTCTATTCAGATGCTGAAAAGAAGCTAACATAGATCACTAAAGGGAGGGAATAAGATTATACCAAGGCAGTTAACATTTGGGATTAATAACAGAAGAAAAAATATAAGGATAATGAAGACATATTCTATTCAACTGGTCTACATATGTTAAGTTTGAAACTCCTACTTTTGAAGTATACAAATTCTGATCCACCTTTTCATGGTGGCACATAAAAGGAACATCGAAACGCCTGGCTGAGCTCACCCCATCTGCCACACACTTTTTCTGGATAATGGCACTATTTACATTTATAAAAATGGAGCTACTGATAAATACCACTGAATATCAGACTCCAAATATGAGAATGATGTGATTCATCTGACATACAGCCCTCAGGAACCAGGTTTGGCTGGGTATTAAATACTCGAACTACAGAAAACGGTAACATTTTCTCATTTCTTCCTTGTCCTGCAACTACAGAGTAAACACGCCACTTGTCCAGTTGTCTCACTGTGGCACCACCGATACAGTGCAGGCCAATCCTCACGCGGGTACAGGAAGCCCTGTGCTTTGACGACAACGCTGTTTCGACAGCTGAGAGAGAAAGGAGAGGTCGTCACTCTGGCTGGACAAGAAGCAACGGTGGGGGTGGGGAAACTTAGTAATTCTGGAAGATTTCACCCAGCAAACCTTCTGTACAGATCTGACGGTCACGGAATGATGCCAAAGAACTGCCTCCAGCGACAGAATACATTTTCCAGCACATCACAGTCCTGTGGCAGCATCAATTCTGCTTGCAACCCATGTCCAAAAGGGAAAGTTCTCAGTGCTTCTGCTTTCAGCGTATCTCAAGGACTAATTAAATCCTCATTACTACCTTCTAATTATTCAAACACTATGGGATTACACTAAGGAAGTCCCTGCTGGCGCACCAGATGAAAAGGGTTAAATAACCTATGTTGATTTTGAGAATCCAGATCTAGTTCAGACCTTCAGAAAACCACCAGCACTAACATGAATATTTAACTAGACACCACTGCGAAAATTAAAAGGGAATTCAATTAAAAGGTTTTCAAAAAATTAATTCTGAACCTCTCTACATCTGTCCAAATAAATAAGCCTTCTTGAAAGGTTTTCACCTAATTGCTAATCCAATAAACTAGAAGGGCATTTGCTAGTTTCATTAAGCTTAACATTTTACAGGGGTTAAAAATGTGATCATTTTGATGTTAATAATAATTATACTTATTTAACTATTCAGATGACTACTCTATATTCCCTCCAAGTCCTCTTGGAAGACAGGACAACCCAGTAATAAGATATTTCCTACTGCTCTTTTCAAATTTATATATAGATAGATACATATGCGATAGATTAAGAAATAAACATCAAGCTAATCTAAACTTGTTAGCTACAATTTTCTTGTAAAATGTATTTCAGTATTTTAACGTTAACTGTTCCTCCGATGCCTTAAGTCACATAATTTAAAATACCTGATTTTGGGGGTGCTTTAATAGCAATTCTGTACATTGTTATATGAAGTCTATAGACAGAAGATTTGGTTTAAAATAAAAAACCAATGGCAAATGTGTTGCAGACTACTAAGCTGAAGTTTTGATCTTTAAAAAAAACTTTTATCAGTAATGAAGAAGTTAAAAACAAAGAATTTGAACTAATTTTCTTTACTCAGTTTGTAAGAAATACCACATAATATGCAAACAGGAGAGTACTATATCAAGTTTTATCCTGGAAAGTACATGAGATATAGAGGAGATATAAGAAAAAAGAGGCCAACAAATACCTTAAGTGTCTCCCTTTTTTTTTTTGTAACCAGTGATGCCATATCCACATGTAACTTTTATAGACAGACACAGAGAACTACAGAAATTCAGCTATTTTTGCCGACACACAATGTGGGAAATGCATTTGTGACTGATGTCCTTTGACACACTCAACACCAGAAGCACCTGATAAAGAGAGTCTTGAACTGAAGCGGGGGGTGGCCAGTGCAGGGCCTGGGATCTGGGGAGCATCGGCTGCGCTTAATCTCGGGAAGTTCAGTGGGGTTCAGAACCCCGGATGGTGTCAGATGTGCAACACTTCCTGAACAGGGGACAGAGAGATTACTAAATGTTCTCCCTGAATGGGAACATGAGATCAAACAGAAAGGGATGACAGCAGAGCAAGAGTTGAGCTTCTTGAGCCTGAAGGGACCTGGCTCCAGGGTGGGACGTCGGCACGGCTGTCCCCCGTGCGGACTTTGCGGAGGGCCTAGAGAAGCGCGCCTCCCAGGGAAAGCTGCCTGCATCTCACTGTGCCGCTGTCTCTGGGCAAGGGTGTTTCCAGATCTTTTGCCATTAAAGAAAATCTATCTCCTGTGGATTCATTAGGGCAAATGTGTTTAACTGTGGAATCTTACTCTCTTATCTTAATCTCCCTTGTTAAAGATCGTGCAAAAAGAAGTGTTTAACTGGGTTATTTTAGCACTATGTGCCTAACCAAGGTACAGTACAGAAGCTACGTGCTTTACCAAGGTCCATGGTTTCTGAGAAAGAGTAAAATTTTAAAAATAAGATGCTAACTCACCAATAGACATTTTTTTTCCTTTCTGCTTCTTTCATCACTTCCTTAAATAAGGGAGGGAAATGTATCAATTCTAAAAGTATAAATGAAGTTACCTTTCAATACATAGGAATCAACATTGGGAAACTTTCTAGCAAGGGTTTTCTTAGGTTTACTTTGCACTGTATATACTATTGGTATATACACCAAATGACAGTAAAACACACACACGAAAAGTTTTTACTGTTGTATCAAATCATTAAATGACTGTGTCATGTGCCATTAAAACATGCGATTAAGTGTCACTAGGAGCTAACGTTTTTTCCTGATTTTTTTTGGCTGCACTCGTGGCACAAGGAACTTCCCAGGCCAAGTGCTGAACCTGTGTCACAGCGGTAACCAGAGCCACAGCAGTGACAATGCTGAATCCTTAACCTGCTGAGCCACCAGGGAACTCCTCTTCCTAGATTTTAACAACTAACAAAACCATTTTTAAAAAGTACTTGCTACCCAATTTTAGAGGAAATTTGACTCATGCATGGCAAAGCATCATCCAACAAGTCATTTTAAAATGTTTTCCTTCTCAGGGGTTGTCCAATCAACAAAAGGCCCACAAAGGAGGCACAGAGTTGCCTTCAGCAGAGCCTTTCAGGGGAGTTTGAGGAACACGTTCATAAAAATCAACTGAGATTTAGCAAACTACAGAGTGCATATTTGCTGTTTGAAGAAAGCGGTCCTTATAACCAGCCAGATTATCATGTATCTACTACTGTTACCAAAACCACTGCACACATTAAGAGGGGAAAAGCCCCAAATAATGTTTACATAGTGGTTTCCATATAGTGACACCAGAGGAACACCCTGGACGTTGCCTTGCAAATGTGTTCATTTAAGTTGAAAGTCTGATTTACCTACAGTTCCTGTCATTGCATCCTTCATATTTGGTTGTCTACATTTTTAAGTTCCTTTGGCACTTATCAGGTGGAAGGGTCTGGGGAGACCCCGGAGGATGTGGAAGGGGGTTCTCTTTTTCAGTTCTCAGCAACAGAGGTTAGAACTGCAGGACTTCCAAGTAAGGTACCTCTTAGCCTTTGCTGCTTGTAAAGTGAGCACAATTCTCCCTGGAGGAATGATGTTACAAGGTAATGGTGAGGATTAAATAATAAATATCTTCATTTTAGCTCTGGGTCTGGCCCAAGTAGGCTTTCAGTGCACTGAAGTGGGGATCCTTTTTCTCCACTTCCTTGACCCCGCAACCTGTACAAGGTAGGTACAGCCCATGGCCAAGCAAAGGAGTTGGGGAGAATTCCCCGGGCTTGGCTTTAGCAGTCTCCATCAACTGCAGTAATGTCTTCCAGACAACCAGAGCCATGTGAGGGTAAACAGAGAACAAGAAGTTTACCGAGAGGATGAGATACAAGACTGATTTACAGGAGGCCCCAGTGGGAAGTTTAGAGAAACACACACACACATCACACCATTATTAAAACAAACTATAGTATCGTTATAAGGCACCCGTTCTCCAAGTATGGTCCTCAGGTCAGCAGCATCAGCGATATACGGGAACTTGTCAGAAACACAGACTTTAAGGGCTCCACACCTAGGGCATAGTGAATCAGAAACCTGGTGGCGTGGCCTCACAATCGAGTTCAACATGTTCTCCAGGTGATTCTGGTGCCTCCTAAAGTTTAAAAACAATTAACTATGCCTTTATTAAAACATATAGTAGTATGTTGGGAATTAAAGTATAAGTATATGCTAAATTATAATACAAAAGTTAAATGTGTACAGGTACTGGAAATTGAAATTTCATTTTACTCCTACTAAACATTCTTTTCAATACCAATGATACATAGATAAGGCTAATCCATCTTGTCACTGGCATTACTTTCTAAATAACATGCTGCTGAGTTTCTAAAGTAACTGGAAATTTATATTTACAATTGTAGTAAGAAGCAAATCATCATCTTTATAAACCACATAGAAATAGTTATAAACATTAAGGGTCAAGAGCCTTTAAATATCAGCTACCAAGCCAGCAACTTCCATCTGCTGGGCAGGTGTGAGAGAGGAAGGGGAGGGAAGGAAAGTGGCATCTTCCCTCGAGGTGGGAGGGAGCAGGTAAGCCTTGATCCCCAGGCAGCAGAAGCAACTTGGCCCAGCAGCAGATGCTGCAGTGGGCAGAGAGGTTGTGGTCTACACTAACCTGGATTAAAACCACCACCACCATCGACAAAAACAGCTTTACTTCTGAAGGGGAGAAAGAAGACAGAAGCAAACACATGAAGCCCCAAGGCCTTAACCAAGGCAAGATACATGGAGATCAACAAGCAGAATTGAGTAAAAGGTCAAAGAGCTTGCAGATGTGCGACAACCTGACTGCCCAAGGGCTCCAGGAAGAGCCCACATTCTTTTTTCTGGATCTGGCACTAACTAGCCTCTGAGAAGGAGGTCATACGGCAGTTCTACAGTCCTCAATTTCTTTATTCATAAACTGAGGTGACTGGACTCTACAATCTTTTAAGTCGCTCCAGGTTTATGCTCCTACAATTCTACAATACGAGGTCTTACTATGCGTTTAAAATTTCACTGTTAAGTATCATGGTAGTAAGTAATTGATCAAAACAGCTAAACATACACACACACTACAACACTCTACCTCATTAAGACCAATATCCAAATTGAATCATGAACAGACACAGCTCGATCAAATATCAGACTACAGATAAGCGTGTGTAAACTGCGCTTCATGGTTCTACCCGGACATATATATTCTTTGCATCTTGAACTGTGCTTTGGTAAAACCACCCAATCTGCAAGAAAGCATTCTTCTTTTCAGTATTTATTGTTACATGTAGATTCTTTTTTTTTTTTTTTTTTTTTTTTGTCTTTTTGCCATTTCCTGGGCCGCTCCCATGGCACATGGAGGCTCCCAGGCCAGGGGTCTAATCGGAGCTGTAGCTGCCAGCCTATGCCAGAGCCACAGCAACACAGTATCCGAGCCGCATCTGCAACCTACACCACAGCTCACGGCAACACCGGATCGTCAACCCACTGAGCCAGGGCAAGGATTGAACCCGCAACCTCATGATTCCTAGTCAGATTCGTTAACCACTGTGCCACGACGGGAACTCTATGTAGATTCTTATTTATTTTTTTCACTTCATGACGAAAC
Source organism: Sus scrofa (assembly GCF_054392235.1). Taxonomy (NCBI): domain Eukaryota; kingdom Metazoa; phylum Chordata; class Mammalia; order Artiodactyla; family Suidae; genus Sus; species Sus scrofa. Next base: position 9,926,939 of record NC_139383.1, read on the forward strand.
ACAACATTCCTTTTAAAAAATTATTTATAAGGAGGTGCATAGGTAAGCAAATTCACAGAAGCCTTAAATATTCAAAACACCAAGGTACGCAGAAGACCAACCTCTTTCCTGCGGCATTGGGGACTGGCTCAAGGCAGGATGGGAACTGGATTCTGACTGGCTCCCAGGTGGCTGAGGAGGCATCTGACTGCCTGCAAAACACAGGAAGGGGAGTGGGGATGGGGAACCGTTCGCATTAATATTGCAGTTGTGCAAAACCAAGACAGTTAAATTTACGGCATCTTCATGATCACAAAAGGTATGGCTCCACAAAGAAAAATACATAATAGCTCAAAGAGTGACACTTTACCAGTTGTTGGGTTTTTTTGGGTAAAATAATGGGAAAAATGCATAAACATATTTATCAAATGACTTCCTGAAATGTTCAATTTCTTACTGTATGAGGGAGTTCCCATTGTGGCTCAGCAGTAACAAACCCGACTAGTATCCATGAGGATGTGGGTTCGATCCCTGGCTTCACTCAATAGATTAAAGATCTGGCGTTGCTGTGGCTGTCGTGTAGGCTGGCAGCCGTAGCTCTGATCTGACCCCTAGGCCTGCGAAATTCCATATGCCCTAAAAAGACCAAAAAAAAAAAAAAAAAAAACAAAAAAAAAAACAAAAAAAACCTTACTGTATGAGTTCCCAAATTCACAGATAAATTACTTTGTAGCTGAAACCTCCTGACATAGTTATATAATGCATTTAACAAAATCCAAGACTGATGAATTAAACTCATCCTTCTTAGATTAAACTAGTTCTTGAATGGGTAGAAATGCATAGCATCCAATAATTCTTCAGTGGTAGTATTTATTCAGTATAGTACTATCAGCTGATTTCTAAAAAACATGTTTAAAATTAGGCAATCGGAGATTGAATCTTAGAAGAAAACCTCAATTAAAAAACATAAGACACTGTGAGTTCTCATTGTGGCTCATTGGGTTAAGAACCCAAAGCAGTCTCTGTGAGGATGTGGGTTTGATCTCTGGCCTCATTCATTGGGTTAAGGATCCGGCGTTGCCACAAGCTACAGCTTATGTCTCAGCTGCAGCTCCAATTCAACCCCTAGCCTGGGAACTTCCATATGCTACAGGTGCAGCCGTAAAAAGAAAAAAATACATAAAACATACTACTATAAAAATATAGTGTACATTATCACTAAAGAAGAAATATTACTCTGTATCTCTTTTGATCTTTTTTTTTCTTCTTCTTCTTCTTTTTTTTTTTTTTTTTTGCTTTTTAGGGCCATACCCGTGGGATATGGAGGTTCCCAGGCTACGGGTCAGACTGGAGCTGTGGCTGCTGGTCTACACCACAGCCACATCCACATGAGATGCAAGCTGCGTCTGCACCTACACCACAGCTCACGGCAATGCCGGATCCCTAACCCACTGAGCAAGGCCAGGGATTGAACTTGCAACCTCATGGCTCCTAGTCGGATTTGTTTCCGCTGCACCACAACAGGAACTCCTCTCTTTTGATCTTTATTGCTAATAAAGCAACAGCATCTATTTATCATCTATTTGAATTCCATTTATTTAATTTTTACTGTTTTTTCAAACTATCAGCTCCCAAGGGATCGTATCTTTTACTCCTTTAATCCCTCCATTGGCATAACAAATATTTAATAAATCTTTCTTATTTCAATGGTCCTTAATCTGAGAATATGAATTAAAGCGAAAGGCACCAACTATTTTATTAATTAAAGAGACAATATATCATGTGAAGGCTAGAGACAGGATTTTGAAATTTAAGACTCATCAGAAGCACCAGACAATCTCGACTCACCTTCCGCCTCAGAAGTTTAGGTTCATTTCTAAGACTAAAAGTATTAGGGAAGAAAAATGGCAGTTGAACTTAGCACAATCCTCAAGGCGCTAGATCTCATGGCAGGAGGACCGTGCTATTTTATCTTCTAACCTCCCCCTTTGCTAAAATAAATTAGAACGACAGAAACACACACACACCCCTCCCAGCCCTCCGGTATGACAGCCTGTGATCGTGCGGGATCAAGCTAACTGCTTTGACACCCTAGGACCTACTCTTGCACAGTTTTGAAGATTGCTAAAGGAATCAAACTTATTGCGTAGAGAAGGAAATTAACGCACTAAAAATTACCACCACTTCACCCCGGTGAGGGTCACAGTGCAGAGCCTGGTGTTTTCAGGACGGCATCTCCATCAGGCCAGGCAGCCCGAGTGCAGAGCAGGAAGAGCTCCGTCTCTCAGGACTGCCCCTCGTGACGAACTCTAGTAACAGCTGTATCTGTGACAGCCAGGGAGGGAGGCAGCAAAGTGATTTTCTATCTATCTTAAAATATAACTAAAACAGTCTCAAGCTGTTTTTGGGAGTTCAAGCCTCTCACTTTTAGAAACAATGAAAACTTAAAAGTATTTGAATACGGCTGGGCTCAGCGGCCACTCTGATTTTCCTATCAAATAAAAACCAAGACCTGAATTTACAGACATGGAGAAATGTGTTGTGAAACCAGTAGGAGTTGCTCTTAAGTCAGGGCCACAACAAGTAGGATAAACGACCTCGACAAAGAGCACAGAATTTGTTTAACCATTCGTTTACCCTTAGACACGTAGAGTAAATTAGTATTTGTACCAAATAATTAAATATAAAGTAAAAAGCACATTCTGGGTGAAAAGAACTTCAAGGGTAAACACTGCCATCAACTTGATTCCAGATACACAAAAGTTGCTGTGCTTCCTATGAAATACCCTAAGGCCCCCAAGCTCCAGTCCATTTAGAAATTTAAAGCACTCTGCAGCCAAATACTGACTTTTTAAAATGTCACTGGGGAATCAGCTGCAGTAAGACAGTAAGTGCTTACATTATAATGATTGTTTCTGCATGACAGACTGGATTCATAGACTCATGACAGTAAAAACAAACAGTAATTCTACATTAATACGGGACACCACTCCGTACACTATGCATGCCCCAGGCACTGCTCTTATATACAGTATTTCAAGTAAAAATAAAAAAAGGCTGAAGAAATCCATCTCACGAGTTCATAAAATACTGCCATATTCAAGTGGAACTGCTAGTTATCCGGTGCAATGCTAGCAGAGATGACTCTTTAGAGCAATGAGATATCTACTCTTTACTAAATGCACCCTTTAAAGAAACAAACAAGTGTCTTTTCATGGTAAACACAGATTTGCCCAAACTGCTTTAAATTCTCCATTTGTTTCCAACCTTTGCCTTTCTATCAGTAGTTTCATAGTTACTAAGAAATCACTTTATCCCCCACAAGCACAGAGATAAGCATAGTCAGAGCAGATGAATCAAAACATATCTGAAAAACATAACATAGAAGACTCTATCTGTCCATTGTCCATATAAAGAACAAAATTCAAAGCCCTTTGAAACAAATGAGTTGAGTAAATACCTTCTAAACCATGAATTTTTATATGACTTTTTTTTTTTTTTTGCCTCTTCTAGGGCCACTCCCGTGATATATGGAGGTTCTCAGGCTAGGGGTCTAGTCAGAGCTGTGGCCGCCGGCCTACGCCACAGCCACAGCAACTCGGGATCCGAGCCACATCTGCAACCTACACCACAGCTCACGGCAATGCCGGATCCTTAACCCACTGATCAAAGCCCGGGATCGAACCCGCCACCTCATGGTTCCTAGTCGGATTCGTTAACCACCTAGCCACAACGGGAACTCCTATGTGACATATGTTTAAGTAAAACTTTTTAAACAAAGTTTGGTAATTATTTTAAAAGATAATATTGCCGTATGTAGTGAACAAACCAAATTTATGAGAAGGGTGAAATATTAAAACAGTCTTTAAGAAAGTCCTATTTTCCTCATCTACGTCTATAATGATGTAAGCACAATTGGGAGAAAAAACTATTCTGTGAATTAGTAAATTCTGGCACCTCACACTGATGCATTTATTCTTCAATGACCGTTTACATAATTTGTTGAAAATTCTGGTGCAACGCACTAAAAAATGGAACACCATGGAGTTCCCGTGGTGGCGCAGTGGTTAACGAATCCAACTAGGAACCATGAGGTTGCGGGTTCGATCCCTGCCCTTGCTCAGTGGGTTAACGATCCGGCGTTGCCGTGAGCTGTGGTGTAGGTTGCAGACGCGGCTCGGATCCCATGTTGCTGTGGCTCTGGCATAGGCCGGTGGCTACAGCTCCGATTGGACCCCTAGCCTGGGAACCTCCATATGCCACAGGAGTGGCCCAAGAAATGGCAAAAAGACAAAAAAAAAAAAAAAAAAAAAAAAAAAAGGGAACACCAATAAGTCACCTAAATTCCTACTTTTGCCGACTTAAAATTCTGAGCACAAGTCTTTACTATAAATTTTAATTTTTGGTCTTTTTGTCTTTCTTAGGGCCGCACCCATGGCATATGGAGGTTCCCAGGCTAGGGGTCGAATCCAAGCTACAGCAGCCGTCCTGCACCACAGCCACAGCAACGGGAAATCTGAGCTGTGTCTGTGACCTACACCCTAGCTCACAGCATCACCAGATCCTTAACCCACTGAGAGAGGCCAGGGATCGAACCCATGTCCTCATGGATGCTAGTCGGGTTCACTAACCAGTGAGCCACGATGGGAACTCCTTGTTTAGTTAATTTCAGACTTAGACATGAGTTAAGAGAGCTAGTTAGTACAAGGAGTTGCTTTATGCCCCTTCGCTCACCTCGCCTAGGGTTCATCTTATATAACCTTTATAAAACTATCAAGAGGAACATGAGATGGTACAACACTCTTAATGGTTTGAATTTCATCAATTTTTCCACTTATTGTCTCTGTTACATTCTTGGGCTTCATACTGCATTTAGTTGTTATTTCTCCTTAGCTTCCTTCAGTCTATAAAAGACCCTCAGTCCTTCCTTGTATTTTAAAACCTCGGTGCTTTTGAAGAGTACCGATCAGTCATTCTGTAGCATGTTCCTCAGGTTGGCTTCGTCTGCTGTTTTGTCATGAGTGAAATGAGGTTGTGTATTTTGGGAAGTACACCACAAAAATGTCTGGCCCTTCCAAGTTCATTCTACCAAGGGGTTCAGGACACATGTTTCATGTGTGGCGACACTTACCTAGATCACTTGGTAAAGCAGTTGTCCACCGAGTTTCAATAAAAAGTTACTATTTTGCCCTTTGTAGCTGATAAGTATCTCAGGGGAGATATTTGAGACTATGCAAATCCCGTGTCTGCTCAAACCCACTACTTTTAGCATCCATTACAGAATCTCGTGTGCAACACTGAATTGCAGTGGTGTTTGCTAAAGGTGATCCTTTATTTTCCTTTTCTTCCACAGTTATTAAAGAGGATTTGTTATGAGGAAAAGCTCTCTCTTCTCTACTTGTTTATGTATTTATTAGACTACTTCCGTCCAGATGGACTCATGTGGCAGACACACTGTAGGGTGACTTTCAGTGAGTCACACTCTTGTGTAATCGCCACCTCTTCACTGAGGGCAGAACCTGTGACTTGGCTTCTAACCAAAGAAAGTAACAAAAGCAATCGGATATCATTCCTAAAATTATTTTACATGGCAACGCTAAGGGGATTTTACAGATATAATTAACGTCCTTAACTGACTCTGAAATAAAGGGAGGAGATCCTGCATGTACCTTGAAGGACGAAAGAGGACTTGGGCCTTCTCTGAGCTGAGGGATGATTCTGGGGGCCGTGAGGAAGTAGCCGCTATGGAGCTCCTGTCGTGGCCCAGTGGAAACAACCCAACTAGTGTCCATGATCACGGATGCAGGTTCAATCCCTGGCCTTTCTCGGTGGGTTAAGGATCTGGTGACGCTGTGAGCTGTGGTGTAGGCTGCAGATGTAGACTCGGATTCCACATTGCTGTGGCTGTGGTGTAGGCTGGCAGCTGCAGCTCTGATTTGACCCTTAGCCTAGGAACCTCCATTCACTGTAGGTGTGGCCTTCAAAAAGAAAAAAAAAAAAAAAGACGGAAGGAAGCCTCTAGGATGAAAACTGAGCCACACAGGACAAGGTCAGGCAGCTTCTGGAATCTGAGGGCCTCACGTCTTACAACTATAGGAAATGGATTCTTTCAAAAATCTGAATGAGATTGGAGCAGCTTATTCACCAGTTGAGCCTCCAGATGAAAATGAGACCATCCAACACTCTGACTGCAGCCCTGTGACCCTGAGAAGAGGACCCAGTGAGGCTGTGACTGGATGTATTTGCCGCTTTTTATTTATTTTTTCCTCCCAGATGCCCACGGCAGGTAGAAGTTTCAGGGCCAGGGATCAAACCCAAGCCACAGATGTGACAACGCCAGATTCTTAAGCTGTTGAGCCACCAGGGAACTCCACACCAGTCTTCTTTGTGAGAAATTGTATCTGAGATTTTTGTGTTTGCATTTCTCTAATTCTGACTGAGTATGACCACTTTTTCATGTTTGAGGGCTATTTTTATATTTCTTCTTGTGAATTTTTTCATGTCTTTTTTTCCTCATTTTTCTCCCTGTGTTTTCAGTCCTCTGTCCTGAAATTTTTTTTTTTTTTTTTGTCTTTTTAAGGCCAAACCTGCGGCATACGGAGGTTCTCGGGCTAGGGGTCAAATAAGAGCTATAGCTGCTGGCCTACACCACAGCCACAGCAACAGGGGATCTGAGCCGAATCTGTGACCTACACCACAGCTCACAGCAACGGCCGGATCCCTAACTCACTGAGCGAGGCCAGAGATTGAACCTACGTCCTCATGGATACCAGTCAGGTTCTTTAACCAATGAGCCACGATGGGAACTCCGTGAAATTTTTAATAGTTCTCTATATATCAGGATGTTAGCCATCTGTCTGTGGTTCTAAGTTGTAAATACTGTCTCCTAGTTTGTAGGCTGTCTTTTGTTTATGGTATCTTTTATAATGGAATTTTTTAAAGTCTTTCAAATGTATCCATTTTTCCTTTTATTGTATTTGGATTCTAAGCCATAGTTAGAAAGCTTTTATCTGCACCAAAATTAAAGAGGAGTTCAACTCAGTTTTCCTCAAGTACACATGTGGTGTGTTTGTTCGTTTTTGCTTTTTAGGGCTGCATCTGTGGCACATGGACTTTCCCGGGCTAGGGGTCAAATAAGAGCTGCACCTGCTGGCCTACACCACAGCCACAGCAATGTGGGATTCAAGCCGTATCTGCAACCTTCACCACCAGCTCACGGCAGTGCTAGATCCTTAACCCACTAAGTGAAGCCAGGGATCGAACACACATCCTCATGGATACAAGTGGGTTCGTAACCCACAGAGCCACAATGGAAATGCCTACGCATGTTTTTATTTTAATCTGTTGGGAATTTATCTTTCATGTGTTAAAGAAGATATGGATCTAATTTTATCTTTTGTGATGAGAAACTAAGATCTGCTTTTACAGTAGCTTTTAATGTCCAATAAGGCTGGTCCTCCCCCAGCTCCTACCCATGCTTTCCTTCTTCAGTGTTTTCTAGCACGTTTGTTTTTTTCTATATGAATTTTAGTATCAGCCTGTCTAATTATATAACATAACTTACTGACATCTTGACTGGATTACAGTGATACTATAAATTAACACAGGGAGAATTGATGACTGCTGAGTTCATCCTATTCAAGGATGGGAAATGGCTTTTAAGTCTTGTTTAGTTTCAGGTACATAGAAGTTTTGCACATTTTATGTTAAATTTATTCCTAAGCATTTAATCTTCTTTGCTATCACAAAAGGATTTTTTCCCCTACCAGTGTGTCTTTATTGCACATGTATAGGAGGGCTATTGCTTTTTGTATAACTTTATATCCTGATACTGCTTTGAATTCTTTTATAGTTTGAGTTATTTTATCATTGATTCTCTGGTGTTTTCCAGGTTTACTATTATATCATCTATATATAGAGACGGTTTTATTTCTTCTATGTTCATTCTTATGCTTTTGAGTTCTCTTGTCTAACCGCACTGGCTAACATCTCCAGAACACAGCTGAACAGCAGTGCAGAGAGTGACCATGCTTGCCTTGTTTTTATCTTCGTGGAAATGTCTCTAATGATTCCACTCAGTAATAAGACACTGGCTCTAAAACTAAGGCAGGTGCATTTTACCACGTTGAGAAATTATCCCTCAATTGCTATTTCTTTGAGTGTTCTCATGATTGGGTACTGAATTTCATTAAAGGAGATGATATTCTTCTTTAAATTTGTTTATATGACATATAATATTAATGAAGTTAATACTGAACCAACCTTGCATTCCTGGGGAAAAAAAAAAACCTGATTTAGTCATGGGGCATTATTTTCTTAATGTACTACTGTATTTTGTTTGCTAATATTTTCCTTGCAATTTTAACATGAGGATAGATTTTGAGGGAATATTTTCTAAGTAAAAATAGTTTTTAAGAACTGGATCAAGATAGTCATCAACTAAAGCTTTTTACAAACAAAACATTAAGATTTTAGTATGTAACAAAATTGGGAAAGAATAGGCTAATGTGTATATCTTGGGTAAATTAGCACACATCCAGTAATGTATACCTTACAGTGAGTGGGTGGACTAAGACATGAATATATGATAGCCTGGTATACTTCCTAAACCAAGGTGGTAGGACAGGCAGTGCTCGCAAGTGCTAAGTTTTGGCAACACAGTTGTTGTTGTTGTTGCTTTTTTTTTTTTTTTTGTCTTTTAGCACACATCCACCTGAAGCATATGGAGGTTCCCAGGTTAGGGGTCCAATTGGAACTATAGCTGCCGGCCTATGCCAGAGCCACAGCCATGTGGGGTCCAAACCACGCCTGCGACCTACACCACAGCTCACAGCAATGCCAGATCCTTAACTCACTGAGCGAGGCCAGGGATCAAACCCACATCCTCATGGATGCTGGTCGGGTTCACTAACTGCTGAGCCACAACGGGAACTCGTGGCAACACAGTTAATACTTGATTCCCCAAAGTTCTTATTTTACTTCTCTGTTTATTATTTATCTCATCTTATCAGAATATAAATGCAGTGAGTATACAGAATGGATTTTTCCTTCCTATATCCCACGAACTAGACATAGAATAAGCATTCAATAAATATTTGCTTAATAAATAAATGTGTGGCTCATTACTTCAGAAACCAAGCACAAAGTTAGATTTTTTAAGTTATCAATAATCATGTAGTTTTATCTTATTAGTCTAGATCAGGAATAGGCAAACTTTTTTCTGTAAATTGCCACATAGTATACATTTCAGGTTTTACAGGCCATATGTTCTCTGTCTCAACTATTCAACTCAGCTGCTGTAGTGCAAAAGCAGCCACAAACAACATATAAACAAAGTAGCATAAATACATTTTATTTACAAAAACAGGTGGTGAGCTGGATTTGGCCCAAAGTCGTTGACCCCTATTCTAAACGATAATATCATTAAAGAAACACTGAGGGACTCTTGCTCAGAAAGTCAGTAAATATCAAATGGTATTTATTAACAACAGCAATGACTTACGGAGCTGGTATACTCTTCACCCTTAGTAAAGAGGCTACATAAATCTATGGTGTGACAGAATTTGGTTTTTATTAGATCTAGTGTAGGATTCCCTGGATTCACCGGCACATAGTGCAAATGCAGTTCCTAGACTTAAACAGCAAGTGCATTTAGCAGATACGTTTTTTTCCTTTTGTTTTACTGAAGTATAGTTGATTTACAAGGTTGTGATAATTTCTGCTGTACAACAAAGTGATTCAGTTATAAACGTACTCACACCCATTCTCTTTCAGCTTCTTTTCCCACATAGATTATCATAGAACACTGGGTGGAGTTCTCTGGGGGTTTGGGATTGGCACACGCACACTGGGGTATGTGGAATGATTGGCCTTTGGGGACTTGCTGTATAGCGCAGAGCAGCTGCAGTTTTAGATAAGTGATTCCTAGGAATTTAGGCCTCCCAACTTTTTTTGTTCAGACCAAGATAAATAAAGAAATCAGAACTACTGATCAGATGCAATCGTGTTTGAGTTCGAGCACCGCTGTGTTGGTGTCGGGGTAGCAGAGACTAAACATCAGCTGAGCAGGATTTCTACATCAGTCATTTACTGAGGTTAGGATTTCCCTGGGTTAATTTCTTTCTAAGTTACTGCAGCATACAACTAGAGCAACTCAGTAAGAACAGACACACTAACTCTGAAGGACAACAGTCTCGGCAAGCGAATCATTCACCCTTTTAAAAGTGATACCGCGCTATCCTCTATATAATATTAATTGGGAAAGAAATACCCAGAAATCCCATTTTTCAAAAGCTGTACTGGCCAGAAAAAAAGCATTTCTTTCCTTCACACTGTTGTAGCTAGAAAGAAAAAAAAAAAGAAAAAAAAAAAAGAAAAATTGACCCACCTAAGATGGATTTAGTTGTCCAAGATGGAATAGTGATATAATTAATCAACATGGCAAATCTGGAGTTTGAATGACAGGCACCACTTGATCTCAATTTTACTGCCAGGAATCCATTCTCCTCCTCCAATTTTACTACATTAGCTGACTTTGGGCAAAAGTGGATAAAGATAGAGCAACATCTGGAATACATATTTATTTGTCTTACAAGTTCTCATATAAATTGTAGATGGTTTTACGTGAAAGTAAAAAATGACATAAAAACCACTCTGTACTCAGTATACACAAGGCAATGTCCTAAATGATATTCCTGCATTAGTAATTCAAGAGGATTGGGTTCTTAAAATTAACATGAAATGACACATTAAACCATAGAAACCGCGACAATTTTGTTGGCCAATCTTCCTCAATAAGGGTCTTTAGGGTACATGAGGATCACGAGGTGTTTGCTGACAAAGACTTGGATCCTATTCATAAATTTCTGGAAATTACCAAGGATAAGAAAGGCTTGTTAAAAGAAGTAGGGTCTGCGAATTTATGTGAATTAAACTGCCAGCTGTGCCTGTTGTCAGACATTGAGAAGAAACAGGAATACTTCCAGTCACTTTACAAATACTTCCACTATGACTAAGTTCTTTCCCTGGAATGCTGCTGCAAAAATCAATAGATATGTCATAGTTTTAGCAATCAGCAACTGAATTATTCTTCTACTCTTTAGGAAATCTTGCTGGTATCACTAACTTTAGTGAGGATTTAAAAAGAAAAAAAGCCACACTTTGTGGAAATTGCTGGTACCAATTACCAATACATCACAGTCCTGATCAACTTTCATTTCGCTCTTGGTTCTATTACTCAATTCTGTGCACCCAAAACTAAGACACTGTGTTGCTTTTTTCTCACATAGCCTCATACTTTCTTCATGTTATGGAAATCAGCTCTCTCTCAAGCAGAACATGAGCCTCATCTGCCACAATCTGACTTTATAGATTTTTCTGGAGGATATATTTCTTATATTTTGTCAATCCTTACTGTAGTAGAAGCTATCCCTTTCATTTCTGAAACAGGTACTGGTTGGGATCTTTTCTTCTGCCACAACAAATGACAAGCATGACTTTGTTAAGAGGTGGGAAGGGTGGATTGCATGGTGGGTTCCACATCTACAGAAATCACTAATCACCTCGTCTAAGACAGTATGCCATCCAGAGTGCGGCTTAAGAGCGCAGCTCTGAGATGCAAGCAGCAAGGAAGCCACTGGTCATTTCTTGAGTAAACGTGAATACCTGCCTAATGCCTAAGAGCAATAGCAGGAGTGAAACATGAGTTTTCAATAATCTATAAACTCATCAAATGTCTGAGTCTTGGGCATTTATTTAGTTGAGTTAGAAAATCCACAGAACATTCTGAATATAGCACCTCTCTGTCAATGTCTTCTATTTCACTTGCTTCAATAAAGGAAAAAAGTCTTTCTTACTCAAATTCCTGAAGCAGGCTGACTGTCATCAACTCCAGTTGCTCCAAAGCAGCCGTTTAAAATACGGAATCTGCTCAGGGTGCACTCGGTGGTTATGGTGAAGTTCGTGGAAGAGCTTGACCGTGGACTCAGAGTACTTACTATTGCTTGGTGTGGGTTGTTTTAAACTTTATTATTTTTTCTAACTGAAGTTTAGCTGATTTATGCTATTGTATAGCAAAGTGATGCATTTTTTGAGAATAACATATTCTTTTTTCAGATTCTTTTCCATTATAGGTTATCACAAGATAACCTGTGTTATGAGTATAGTTCCCTGTGCTATGCAGTAGGTCTTTGCTGGTTATCTATTTTGCATACAGTAGTATATATCTGTTAATCCCAAACTCCTAATTTATCCCTCCCACACTTTCCCCTTTGGTAAACCTAAGTTTTCTACGTCTGTGAGTCTGTTTTGTAAATAAGTTCATTTGTATCATATTTTCAATAATTTATCATATTATGAAAGCTATCACATGATATAAATTCTTTTTCTTTTTGTCTTTTTAGGGCTGTACCCACGGCATATGGAGTTTCCCAGCCTAGGGGTCAAATCAGAGCTGTAGCTGCCGGCTCTCACCACAGCCACAGCAACGTGGGATCTGAGCTGCATATGCGACCTACACCACAGCTCATGGCAATGCCGGATCTTTAACCCACTGATCGAGACCAGGGATCAAATCTGCATTCTCACGGATACTAGTCAGGTTCATTAACCTCTGAGCTATGATAAGAACTCCTGACACATATTTTTTTCTGACTTACTTCACTTAGTATGATAATCTCTAGGTCCATCCATTGTTGCTGCAAATGGCATTACTTCATTCTTTTTATTGGCTGAGTAGTATTCCATTGTATAAATACTGCATCTTCTTAATCCATTCATCGTCACGACAGACATTTAGGTTGTTCCCATGTCCTGGCTATTGTGAATAGTGCTTCTATGAACATTGGGGTGCATGCATCTTTTTGAATTAGAGTTTCCTCCAGATATATGCCCAGGAATAGGATCACTGGATCATGTGATAACTATTTTTAGTTTTTTGAGGAACCACCATACTGTTCTCATGTTTGGTGTGTTTTAAACAGGATCTCTCATCAGGAGATGCTGTATTAAGGTATGGAAGGGGGAGGGCAGCTGTGAGCAGGCTGTCAACACAATTCTTTACTGTGAACTAACCCCACCACACATCAGAGCAGCATAAAATAGAAAGTAACACTCTCCTCTGCTTGCGTCCTCCAAATAGGAACACAGAACCATGGCAACCGGGTCCCCAGCTTTAAAGAGTTAGCATGAGCCCTGGATGACAAGCCTTTCCATGTCCTATGGCTCAAAAGTTCGTTCAAAATAGGGTCAGATTTTCCTACGTCTTTACCCAAGACATTGCAGATTGCTGATTTGTCACTGGGTCCTGCAATATAAAATGGTACTGCAGAAGCACAATCGACTTATGTACTTCTAAGCCATTACGGTAACGAGGAAATCCCCAAGATGCCCTGACTATGACAGGACCTTCACAGGAGTCACCGTGTCCACTCTGAACAGTCGGACACCCACTGGACTGAGTTCCCAGCTACTCCCGCTACTGCAGGGGGAGGGTGATGGGTCCTCTTATTAACCTCACTGCTCAAGTCCAAGACAGAGGAGCTGCAAAGGCCTATCATCTGACACGTCAAAAACAAAGCAAGTATGAGGCACTCTGCATAAGAATCATGCCTTCGCAGGGTTAGACGACAATCTCTTTGGTGTTTTTTGTTTGGTTGGTTGGTTGGTTTTATTTCGTAGACTTGTTCTAATACATCATTATTTTATGTAGCCCACTGGATTCGAACCGGAATTTTTCCAAGTGCTCTCTGTTATCAAGTATGAAAATTACCTAATGTCTTTCATATGGAAGCCAGTCAGATAACTTCATTACCTGACACTATCTTTGGGGCAGACACTTTCTTATAGAGAACTCAAGGCAAAAAACTAAAAGGCTCTCTCCCAAGGTACACCGCAAGGCAAGTCAGGGAGTACAAGCAAGACAGACTTCTAGGCTTTACCATTCAGGTAGGTCCCTGAAATCTTTGATTCAAGACAAACCGTAGCCTTAAAATGCTTACGTACAGGAGATTCTCAGCATTAAAATGTACTGTTCTTGGTCTGGACTATTCCTCAGAGACCCAGAAGGTGTGGGAGAGGCGCAGTGTCTGAATCATCGAGGCAGGAGTTTCTGTCCTGCCCACAGCTGTCGAGGGGCCTGAGCCATGCGGCTTAAGCTGGCTCCGCGCTCTCTTCCCAGGGCCACTCACTTAGATGGTCTTTACTCCCTCAGTAACTGTGATGAAGTGAATAAAAACCGTGTTTCTTTGCGGGGTGGGGGCCGCACTAAAAAAGAGACAAAAACGTAAGCAAAGCTGATCAACTTTAGTTAACTTGAAGTGTGGAGAGTTACATAGGAAACAGGTCACACGACCAGAGATGGGACTTGGTTGAAGGCAGATGCCCCTTTCACCTCTGGGTTTGAGGCCCCAGGAGGCATCCCGTATACACACCAGAGACGCGCTGAAATACCTCAGCACCGTCCTGGAGATCTGCTCAGGCTCTGTGGTCAGCAGTCCCATAAATCCACACCCCTGTCAGCAGCTTGAAAGCTCAGGTATATGATCCACAAGGCTCTGGGGTGCAGAAGTCTTTGGAGGGGAGAGAAGGAGATTTGCGCTGGCCAGTCCCCCCCAGGAAGTCTGCATCACAGCCCTGGGTCTTCTGTAAGAAAGCGGAAGGCCCTGAACCTGACTCATGCAGCGCACACGCCAGATGGAAAACGCAGAACAGCTACCAGCCAGCTCTGTGCCAACCCTGCTCTGAGGTCAGGGAGACGCGGGGAAGGAAGACCAGAGGCGGGCGGTTTCCATTTCTCTCGTGAGGGCAAATTCGTAACAACAAAACCTGACTTCCCCCTACTCTTATCCATTCTTATTCCTCCTCAATATTTCTCCTCTTTCTAAGATTCCTTTTTTGTTTCAGAAGCTTAATATTTGGCTGCCTTCTGAAGAAATGGGTATAGTGACAGATGAAAGACTTGTATTCATCGTATAATTCAGAATAAGGGGAAAAAAATCGACTGCTGTGCGTTTAAGATTCTAACAACCTTGCAATTTTGTATAGTCGTTTCCCCCACCCGTTCTTTTGAAGAAATCTGCTTTTATTCTGTTAATAACTAACCACAGTTGCAGCAGCATGGATCCGATTAGCAGTTCTTAGGGTACAAAGGGGAGAGGGAAAAAGAGCTGTGAACGGAGTTGCCAATTTGTCCACCTGGGCCCCCAGGAGAAAGATTAGATGAGGCGCCTGCCTGCTCCCTTTTTTCTACTTGATCGCTGCTCTGCACTGCCTGCTAGAGACGGGCCTTTTTAAAGCAAAGGCACTTTCTTCCCTTTAATAAAAGTTTCACTCGCCTCCATCACCTCGTGTCACGAATTCCCCATCCAGGGTCCCAACATGTCAGGACAACTCTCAAGTGTAAGCGAAGAGGCCACGGACAGCCCCTCACACAGGCGCTCACTGGCCTGGAGGCCCTCTGCGCCACCACAGAGACCCACAGAGGAGCGCCTGTGTGCCCTGCAGGGAGGGGACCAGGCTTTCCAGACCAAGAGGACGGGACGGAAGCTCGGTCCACAGGCATTTCTGTGCTGCTTCTGGATGCAAGATGCGGGAGGAAAAGACACACAGTTTGGGAGTTTACTGGGATTTGAAGGAAATGGCACAGTATACACAAACTCAGGACCAAGAGAAAAAACACTGGCATTGTAGACAACATTTAGATATGGAACGAGGTGTCGATTTATGTACTACGATACTATACTATTTTCTCAAAGCACTTAAAAATTCACTGCCCACTTATAAAATTACACTTAATAATGAGAGCTTATTTTTGTGATACAACTTAAGGCTTCCTGGGCATAAAAGGACTTTTAATAGTAATATGACAGGAAGCTAAAGCATTATATTATGCTGAAAAACTTAAAAGAAACCCAAGACTTCTCACTGAGACCTCTATGCTTTAAAAGGTAGAGCCGACGCTTTATTGCTTTTATTAAAGGTACTGGAGCAGCCGAGGTGGGGAGGCGGCCGTGATGCTGCCTCTTAGGGGGTCTGCCCCTTAGGGGCGAAGGATGGCCGGGGACACGGCCTGGCCTCGGCAAAGCAACTCTCTCGGGGGGGCTGCAGACGTCCTGGTGGGCGAGCCGAAGTCTTTGTTATCTACTCTTTATTTCAGATTTTAAGTAAATGGTCAGCAAGTATGCTTTTGAAAAGTATCTTTTTCATGAACAGACTCCTTTCTTTATCTTCTCCTACTTGTCACTTTCAAATATCTGGAGCCTATTATTCATGTGCTGCTGAAGCCCAAATTCCGATCACTAGCTAATACTTCACACTCCATGTTTGTCTAGCCAATGCTGACAACGGCTACTTGGCGAAATGGGAATACATCTGGGTGATGACAAAATGTTTTTAATTGGCCATTTTTGTATAGGATATGGTTAGTTATTAATAATAGATATTAGGAGTTCCTGTCGTGGCTCAGTGGTTAACGAATCTGACTAGGAACCATGAGGTTGCGGATTCAAGCCCTAGCCTTGCTTAGTGGGTTACGGATCCAGCATTGCCGTGAGCCGTGGTGTAGGTTGCAGACACAGCTCGGATCTGGCGTTGCTGTGGCTGTGGTGTAGGCTGGCGGCTACAGCTCCAATTTGACCCCTAGCCTGGGAACCTCCGTATGCCGCGGGAGCAGCCCTAGAAATGGCAAAAAGACAAAGAAAAAAATAATAATAATAAATATTAAAAACGATGAGATAATGAAAAAATTGGGTATCAGACAATCTCAGAATTTTACTACACTATTCATGTCACACAGTTTCTATGTGTGATGGATTAGAATCAGGCAGGATCTATCTATGCAGAGGTCTGATGTAAACTGCAAAATCCTGAGACCCCTATTTCAGGTTCTGTTTTTGAGGAAAAGTAGAATCATAGTGGAATCTCTTTCAGGAGGGAGGGAAACAGAATGAACTTATAAACTGAGACAAAGAGGCAGAAAGATGGCTCCCAGCCTATAGGAGGAAAGGTTATATTAGTAATCAATTTTATTTATTTTTAATTTTTCTTTTTAGAGCTGCACCCATGGCTCACAGAAGTTCCCAGGCGAGGGGTTGAATCAGAGCTGCAGCTGCCGGCCTACACCACAGCCACAGTAATGCAGGATCCAAACCCCATCTGTGACTTATGCTGCAGCTCACAGTAACACCGGATACTTAACCCACTGAGTGAGGCCAAGGATTGAACCTGCATCCTCATGGATACTAGCCAGGTTCATAACTCTCTGAACCACAGTGGGAACTCTCTATAGGTAATCAATTTTAGAATTTTCTTTTCTTGAATTCCTTTTTATTCCAAGAGAACTGTGAACTCTTTAATTTGGCCAACATTTACTGAGTGCCTCTTTCTTGCCAGGCTCTGTTCTTGGTACAATGCTAACTGCCCTCAAGAGGGTACCAGGCTAGCTGGAGGACCTGGGAGGGAATGCAGGACTCTCTCTGACGTGGAGGGATTGTTATGACTTTGCAAAGAGAAAGACACTGGAATTGGGTCTTGTAGGATATAGGTAGGAGTTTGCCAGCTGGAAAAGGTCAGGATGGATATTCCTTGCAAAAGGAATTCAGCTCTAGGTGCAAAGATATGACACATTCACAGTTAACAGTATTGAAACAGGGAATATAAACTAGTTCTGTCTGTCCACTTTGAATAAAAAGCAATGATATAACATTAAAAAAAACTATACACTAGGGTTCCACTCTTTAAAAATACATATCTTTGCTTTTTTTTTTCCAAGTAGAATTTAAATTACATTCTTAGACTTCCTTTGTGGTGCAGCAGGTTAAAGATCCAGTACTGTCACTGCAGTGGCTTGGGTCGCTGCTGTAGCATGAGTTCAATACCTGACCCAGGAACTTCCACATGCTGAGGGCACCCCCCCCACCCCCCAAATTATACAATTCTTGGATTTTGTGTGAAACAGACTTAAGGAACAATTGTGAAAACAAGGGATTTTATTACTAACTGAATTAGGCCTGAGAATATCAGTTATTTTAGCACAACAATTTTTTCCCTGGGATGTTACAATTTCAGTTGAATCAGAACCTCTTCACAGAAAGGTTAAAAAATAAAAATAAAAAAGGCAGTAAGCTGTGCTACCCTAAAAAAAAAAGAGAGAGAGCTACTTTTCCCCCTAGGCTTTTCTATGACCAAAACATACATGACCATAACTGGGAATATTAGCTTCCTTTTAAAATGTGCCCAATGTGGCACAGTGATAACGAATCTGACTAGGATCCATGAGGTTGTGGGTTCGATCCCTGGCCTTCACTCAGTGGGTTAAGGATCCGGCATTGCCGTGAGCTGTGGTGTAGGTCGCAGATGCAGCTTGGATCTGGCATTGCTGTGGCTGTGGTGTAGGTCGGTGGCTACAGCTCTGATTGGGGAACCTCCATATGCTGAGGGAGCGGCCCTAAAAAAAGACAAAAGACAAAAAATTAAAAATCAAAATAAAATAAAATATGCCCTCAGAATACTGTGAAGAAGTGTTAGGATGTAATGGCTACAGCTGCTATCTTCCAGGTTCTAGAAACACTTTCTTTGCATTGCTCCTGAAACACCACACCCTCAGGGGTTTCCCTACTGGCTATTCCCCTTCCTCTTCCTGGTCTCTACATCTCTGAGCGCCCTGGGTCCGTCCTCAGAAGTCTCCTCTCAGTATTTCTTGACCTTGGCCACATGTACCAAGCACGTGGAGAGCTTCATAGAAATGTCCTGTCGAGGATTCCAGTCAGACCAATTAAGTCAGCGTGTCTGGGGACTGGCCTGGCACCAGCCTCTCCCAGGATGTGTGGTGTAGCCAGAGTGGAGAACCACTGACCTTCCCTCGTTCCAAGGACAGTAACGTGAGCGTCAGCTGGGAACTGGGTGGAAGTGCAAATCCTCCCGCTTCACCCCGAACCCACTGCATCAGAAACCGGCTGTGGGGTCCAGTCTGTGCGCCCACACATCCTTCAGCTGGTTGTGATGCAGGCTAGGTGCCCGAGGTGACTCATCTAGGGCCCTAATGACTCACCAACTTCTCTCCAGCCTAGATCTCCACTCTGGATCCAGAGTCTGGGTGTGACCAGCTGCCTAGTCAAAATCTCCCTCTGGTCGCTTATCACGCCTCTCAAATGTAACGGCTTCAGAACCAAACTTTAGATTCCCCTTCGAAAACGTGTTCCTTCCTTTGTCTTTCACTGTACAGAACCGCCATTTACCAAGCAATCGCTTGGGCCGAAAACCTTCTGGCCCCACCACTGCTACCCACACACCCGGCCGTGACCGCGCCTCCCAAGGCTGCTGCAGGAGCCTGGCCGCTTCCACCCCGCCCCGTCGACAGCCCACTGGGCAGCCACAGGATCCTTTTAGAGCCCCCTCTGGATCGTGCCATTCTCTGCGCTCCTACCATCACACTTAAATTCCTAAATCCAGTCAGAACCTAAAGAGCCCTAAAGAGAGTCATAACCTAAAGAGAGTCAAAACCTAAAGGCTTTGGGTTACCCTCTAATCTAACTGCCTACCCTTTCTGTTCCACTACGCTCTGGCCCCAGCCCCGCACAGCAAATACATTACAGACTCAGGGCCTCTGCACTTGGATAAGCTCGCTCCCAGCTAGTCACGTGGCTTCCTTCTGACAATGATTCACTGAGCTGCTGGTCCCACGGCAATTTGATGAATTTGTCTAGTAACTGCCATCTAAAGAAGGAACTTGGTTCCACCCCCCCACCCCGAAGTTATATACCTATTTGCTAATTTCCTGTCTCTCTTATTAGAATTTAAGTTTCATGAGGACAGGTCCCTTTGTCATTTGTGTGTCGTGTATTTTCTCCAGTTCCCAGAAACGTGCCCACAGCAGTGAATGCATTCAGCACTTTGCCGAATGAATGAATGAAAGAAGAAAATGGGTAATTGGGCTACCTGGCCTTCTCAGGATATCACCTGATTTAACCAACAGCAACAGTACAACATGCTACTTAAAAAAAGATTCAGTGACCCCATCCACGTGGCATCCTCAGCAAGGTCACATTCTTGGCATTCAGCTATATGCATTTAATGTAGTTTGCAAGTACAAACTCCGATGTCACTTTCTGTTTGGAAGGGAGAATATCAACATTAACAGTCCTTGGTTATATCATTTATAAACATGCAGATGTGGATTATTAAAGATTAATGCATTTTAGGATTGGTGTCGGCATTCCGTTTGTCTCTTGCCGAAACCAATTCTGTTCTTCATTAGTCAATGACAACCCGTATCACCCTGTTATGGAAGAGAAATCAAAGGTGCAGGAGTGTGAATTGAGAATAAGTGATGAAACTGATTAGTAAGAGTCTTAAAGGCTATAATCAATCAACACATCATAATAATCCTGGCTCCAGGGTTATCGGAAGATAGGGAAATAAACATGACACTCCCTATAACATGGTTTGGTTCCTTTCACAACTACTATTTCTTCCCTTTAGAAAATACAGTAACACTCATTAGAAGTTTGTGGAGCCAACCTCAGGAATATCCCCACTTACAGAACTATTCATTATCACCGCTTTCCAAAATGATTTGTGAAACTTTTACTTCTAGGCTAAAATTAGTTCCTAAAAGCATTTGTGCTGCCCTCTCCTGCTCCCCATTCCTCATTTCCAGGCAAGACAAGAAAATAGAGCAGGTCACTACCAGTGGTGCTCAAGAAGCAACACCACCCAGTAAAGCACAAGTTGAGAGCGGTGACAGTCTACTCAGCCCAAGAAATGAAAACAAACAGTAAACCAAGCATCCAAGTGCTTCTTCAGTGAATAATGTAAAACAACAACAACAACAACAAAACAAAAAAACCCAAACAAACCCAAACACACACCCGAAAGCCCTGGAGAAGTGGGAGTGGACTGCTGGGTCCCCTATGTCAGCACACTAGTCACAGGTGATCTTACAGAGGGAACAGGGACAGACAGCTGGTGACATGGGCTTTCCTATATTTTCCTACGCAGAAGATCAAAGAAAGGGAATGAGGAGTTCCCGTCGTGGCACAGTGGTTAACGAATCCGACTAGGAACCATGAGGTTGCAGGTTCGGTCCCTGCCCTTGCTCAGTGGGTTAACAATCCGGCGTTGCCGTGAGCTGTGGCGTAGGTTGCAGACGCGGCTCGGATCCCGCGTTGCTGTGGCTCTGGCGTAGGCCTACGGCTACAGCTCCGATTAGACCCCTAGCCTGGGAACCTCCATATGCCGCGGGAGCGGCCCAAAGAAATAGCAAAAAAAAGACAAAAAAAGACAAAAAAAAGACAAAAAAAAAAAAGAAAAGAAAGGGAATGAGAAATGAGAGGAGAGTTTAGCCTGAATTGTACGACTTAATTTTAACTAAGAGGGGGCACAAAACCAAGTGGAACTGTGTATTTTCAGTCCTAATAAACCCTAATGCTCCCACTTCTGAGCGTGAGAGGAGAAAAGGCTGGCTTTGAAATGTGTTGGGGTGGAGGAACCGGAACGATTTCTGCTTTGGGAAAAGAAGGAGAACTATTCAGTTCCCAGTTATCAGAATATCTGACCTGGGTCAGGAGGGACCTCTAGAGGGCAGAGGAACTAAGAACCTCAGAGCAGCTGCTTTGAGTGCAAGATCTGGCCTCTGGTCAGCAATAGGGAACCTGCCCTTTAGAAACCAAAGGAGAACATTCATGACCAAGGTACAGCCAGATCCTGGCCTGAATTTTAAATCAGCATCTTAAAGGGGGAAGCTCTAATAACCAGTAACAAGCCACAGTGCTGTAACGGCATCTCTCTACAAGACAAAATATATTGTTGCTTTATCTTAAGTGTTGCTAGGCATCATTTGGAAGGAGTCTGAAATTACTGTTTTGTATAACATACAAATATTTTACTTTGTAAGGGAAAAAAATAAAAAGGACTGGCTGAAGTTCTCTTTGGTTTGGAGAACTGCTGAATCCATGTTTTCTGGGCTGCCACAGATGAAAAACACAGATATATCAATGGCATTTTGTGTTGAAGAATTTTTTTTTTCCCCTGCTCAGCTTGCCAATAAGCAGCATGCATCTTCTTTGCAACAAGCTGTTGCAGGATTTCTGCTTTGAGAGAAGCCAAAAAGCAACACTTGATAGTTGTTTCCAAATAAGATTATCAGGTAGGGTGACTGTGCAGACTTTCAAATAAAAAGTTTGTCACTGCATGCAACACCATTCTAGAGATGCTACCATTTCACCATGGAAGGGAACTGGTTTAGAACCACTTACAAACAGAAATGAACATAATTTTACCCTGAGTTGTATTAAGCAAGGATACATTAAAAAGTGGGAAATTTACTTCTTTGGGTTGGGTTAGGCTTGATGAGCCCTGAGAGTTCTAAACATCCCAGGGGATGGAGTATAAAAGAGAGAGAGAGACTGATCTGCACCCCCACCAGTGTTCATTTCATAGGTACTAATCTTGACAAATTAGACCAGGAACTATCATTTCCTCTCACTAAAATCCTTCCTGCTCACTCCAGCCTATGACTAACTCCTAACTGCAATTCATTTTTCTCTTTCCCATTATAGCATCCTTCCAGAATCTGCTTGTCTGAATGTCAAATTAAGCAAGAAAATTAGTTTTTTTTTGACCAGAATATCATCTTGTTTGTATCTGCAGCTATAACAGCTCCAACAGAAATCTACTTAGCTCCACATCTGAAGCAGAGGGTAAACCAGGCAAGTGCTTACACAGAAGGACTCTAAATATACCACAATGCCGCCCAAAGAGTTAGTTTCCATATTTAATCTAATATGTCACCCTTTTTGGAATTCATTCTTTGAGTGTCTAAGAGTTTCCTGAGGGGCACAAATTCATTATGGTTAGTTGGTACGCTGGATGCATCGCTCACCATCCAGGAGCTGACATGATGAAGCTTCAGAGAATCAGGCTTAACCATAAAGTGACGGGTGCTTTATGAGAGTGGAAGGGCTATCTCTGGCAAAGCCATTTCTGCAGGCTCTTAAAACCTGTGATCCTTTTCAAAGGACAGCAACTTAGGTTATTTGGCAGGTAAGAGTCGGCACAAGGAAAGAGGAGCTGCTCCCCCGGGAGGGGCCTGTGCAGAAAGGGGAGGGGAGGGCTCCCGGGGGAGGGAGGCAGGGGTGGGCCACAAGGGGCTTGGGACAGACGGGTGAAGGACTCCTCTCTCCCCCCTTCCTTCCTTCCCTGCAGTCTCTTAGCTCTTAAAAGCTTCCCTGGCCCTCTCTGCCTCTCCTCTGGCCTGCAGTCAACCTGGGGAGGGGCGAGGTAGGAGGTGAGACACCTCAAACAGCCAAGCACTTCACACTTAAAAGGAGGGAGTTTTACTTCCAGGTCTGATGAAGCTTTATTTCATTTCTATGAGAGCCAGGAAAATGGTGACTTTAACTGTTCGTCTCATAACAAATACTTTGTCTATGCCAGAAAAAGAATGGCTTGAGACAAATCTAGTGAGAATACCAAATTTTCTATTTTTGGTCCCAGTCTACTGTAATCAATAGCCCTTCTGTCAGATGAAAGTGACTTACCTCCACCTCAAATCAGATTTGGTACAAATGCCAAATGGTTTTTAAAAAAAAAAAGAAAAGAAAAAGAGTAGGGGGAAAATCTATTCAGCAATTAACAGTTTCTATCTTAGATCTTTGCTAATAACACTGATGAACTATCCTCAACAGTCTGAACGCTGAAAGGTTTTTATAAACACAAATGTTCATCAGGCCATGACCAGTTAGGCGCTGCCCGCCCATCACCATCCCCCACTTCATGTTCACGCTTCTTAATATTTAAACACTGTGGCTGCTTACAGCACATGCAGGAAAAAGCTGACAAAAGCCTTTGGCCAATAAAATAAACATAAAAAAAAGTTCGGCTTATTTACATTTTTGCTTTGTTAGTAAACTGTAATGGTTGGCTCTGGAGGCAAGACAAGTGAAATTAACATCCACTAAATCTTCTGGCAACAGCAATGCATTCTGATGTTGTGCTGTGTCAGCTTCCACGATATGCATGGACGAATTAGGCCTGGGGAAGGCCTACACAATGCATTCGACACCCAATGGTTTATTCTCCTTAAAGCAAGCTAAATACCTCTACACTATAACCCAGGAAGCAATGCCATGGGATCGCTTATTAGAAGGGATTACAAAATGTTTAACATCACACATTTCAGAATAACTGCATCCGACATTCGATCTGCTCTATTTAAATGTGTACATACATGCACACTACCAGTTAGAAGGATGGAGATATTTCATTTCAGTCTCTAAATATAAATCTATCAATATAAAGAGGAGGGAGAAATGACAGCATTAAGTAAAACCCAAGAAGATGTACCATGGCACCAGGGGAATGCATAACGTATACATTTCTGTTCTCAAATGCTTGTTTAGATTAAACAACCAGGCTGAATCCTTTCCCTTCTAACCAGAGCCAGCTGCAATGCTGGAGCCCCATAATGTGCAAACAAAGGGGGGAGAATCCATGTGGCTACTTACCACAGAAAATCTCCATCCTGCTTTTCAAAAGAATGCAGGAAGGAAAAGCCCCACTGAGTTAGGGATGTGCCAGGCTGATGTTGTGCCAGTGTATCACAGTAGTTGTTCCCATGACACTCACAATGTTTGCAAGGCAGCATGATAGGAGGGCAAATTTGCAGTGGGTGGAGAAACGGTTTAACAGGCAAGAAACAGATTCAGCCATTTGGGATGCTTTTCTGGGCTTTTGTTTATCTACCTCTGTGATACTTCTCATTAGCTGTCAATTTCATTTACCAGAGCAGAGACGGAGAAAAATGATTGCCTTTTTGCAACAAACCCTGGGAAAGCAACACCAGGCAGAATCCCCCACAACATTTTGGCTTTACCTCGGCCCAGATATCAGCCACACAGCAGCTGCACATTTTAACAATGACTTCGGGAGAGACAATGATGGAAAGAGCCAATCTGTGACACGCGGAGAGGCAGTAGCAAGCTAAGGGGGGAGGCACTGGGAGAGAAGTGAAGTCAGGAAAAACAAGTCAGTGCTGGCAATGAGAGGAAGGAAGCAGGAGAAAAGAAAGCAAAAGGCTGCAGACAGAAGAGTAAAGGGGATTCAAACAGACGTTCCCAAAGCAGCAGTGTGAGTATCGGGTCCTGAGTGAGAAACCATCCAATCACAACTGGACCTTTGTACGTCACTGGTACAGACTCAGAAGCAAATGAAGGTTGCTGTAAATCACCTCAGGACCTAATGCACAGATCAGCAAAATGTACCATAAGGACCAGAGATGGGAAAAGGAGGAGCCCAAGGGCTCATTTATTCTCTGAGGAAAGGAATCTGCATTGAGGTAAATAAAAAGCCTCAAGATAATCAACTTTGTGATCATTTCTAACGTATACTTTTATTATATATGACAAAGTCCACAAACATATTTTTTTAAATTTGTAAAGAGGAGCATATAGGCTACATGGAGAGAAAGAGAAGACCCCAATTTTTTTTCAATAGGAACCCGCGTGAGTTTTAACAAATCCCTGTAACACCATGACAAATTTTTGATGAGCATCTATCAAAAACGCATGTTTGAATGTCCCTGAGTTCAGCTGTGGGAACAGAATAGAGAAACAGGTGGTACCTGGACTGCAGCCAAAGAGGATGAGTAACAAGAGGTCCAGGACATGGGTGCTGAGAGCTCTGTGGCTCCCACATATGATTATGAGAGGGCGCCCCTTCCCCAAAGAGCAGCTGAAACTGTGCTGCCATTACTCACCCCCACCCCCGAGTCCCTGGTCCAGCGAGCAACCTGCTCAAGTGCAGGTGGCAGCCCTGACGAGGAGCATGGGGGAGGGGGGTACTGTTGTTGTATGCAAAAAGTGTGAGAAATAACCCCAGATTCTGAACTGCATCTGCTGTTTTTTTTTTTGTTTGTTTGACTTTTTTCCATTTCTTGGGCCGCTCCCGCGGCACATGGAGGTTCCCAGGCTAGGGGTCTAATCAGAGCCACAGCAATGTGGGATCCAAGCCGCGTCTGCAACCTACACCACAGCTCACAGCAACACCGGATCCTTAACCCACTGAGCAAGGCCAGGGGTCGAACCCGCAACCTCTTGGTTCCTAGTCAGATTCGTTAACCACTGCGCCACGACGGGATCTCCTACTGTTTTAAATTTTACGCTAGACTGCCTGCCTATCGCATCACAAAGAAATCGATTTGCCTACAATCTGGGTGCAGCAAGGGTTTGGACTCGTATCTTCTATTTCCTCTTAAACTTCTCAGACCCCGCCCTCCCAGAAGAGCAACAACGGACCTATCCTTTTTTTCAAATTAAGAGAAAAATGGACTCAACTCGTAAAAATACATTATGACTAGTTCTAGCAGAATAACCTCAGTAAACACATCATCAGTGGAAACTTTATATATGCGTTTTCTGAGTGGTACAAGAACACTACAGGATTAAGATTCAGAAGACTTGTCACCAGAACCACCTGTACTGTTCTGGACAGCAAAGACCATGGACAAGTCTCTACAGCTCAGTCTGAATAATAACAAACGGTCATCACAAAAATTAACAGGCACGGAAAGGTTACCACGTACCTGCTCTGTATTTATTAACCCATTTAATCTTTCCAGTAACCCTATGAGGTATGGTTATCATCTTTCCAGATGCAGAAACCGAGGCACAAGGAGGCTTAGAGGTTTGTCCAAGGTTACACAGCTACTAAGGGGCAATAAAATGAGGGGGTGGGATCAGAGGGTTATGAAGCGTCCATCCAGTTCAAATGTTATTTGTAATTCCACCTGGGAGAGAGGTGAATCAATGCCAAAACTGCTCACCAGATTTTCTAAGAGGTTATTCCTCTTCAAATAACATTAACATTAAAGAAATGTTCTATTTCCCCTGGTTTTCTTTTCGTTTGGTTGGTTTTGTTTTGTTTTTGCCTTTCTGTCCTTTTAGGGCCTCACCTGTGGCAAATGGAGGTTCCCAGGCTAGGGGTCTAATTGGAGCTATAGCTGCCAGCCTAAGCCACAGCCACAGCAATGCAGGAGCCAACCTGTGTCTGTGACCTACACCACAGCTCATGGCAATGCCGGATCCTTAACCCACTGAGCGAGGCCAGGGATTGAACCTGCGTCCTCATGGATGCCAGTCAGGTTCGTTAACTGCTGACCCATGACGGGAACTCCTACTTCCCATGTTTAATATGATTCTATTACTACATAGCTTCACACTTAGCAAAGACAGTTACTGATTTACTTGAATAACAGGCCTCTGAAAACAGGTGGAACCTGCTGTGTACTTTCTTACTTGCACTAAATTTCACTGGACAGTTTAATCAAGCATCATGTAGAGTAGCACAGACTGCCAGATGACAAAATGAAGTGTAGGCCGTGACCCTGGGCAGTTGCAATTTCTGACACAAGTTTAAAAAACAAACTATTAGATTTAAACATCATTTCCAAGAAAGCCGAAAGCTTTCTATTAAAAACTCACTTTGCCAAGAGGTTAGCAGAGAAAAGTCGGAATCAGGTCCTCCCCTGACGGTACTGTGAAGACAGACCTCACTGTGAAGGAGCTAATAAGTCGTCAGAATCATAATTCACTGACCACAACTACGTACTGGACTCTGAGACCAATCACATCTACCCCCTCCAGAGCACGTGATGCCATATATCCACATTGAGTTCCTGTGCTGGGTTACATGTGTTCTGTACAACATCAAAATCCAAACAGTGAAATGAGAAGTTTCAAAATCACCGTCTGGAATGATATGAAAATGACCCGATTAGGAACTACCTATGTCAGGAATTTTAAATGAAAGACTACACACCTTTATATCTCAGAAAAGTTTTCATTTAGGTTATTAAGAAAAATCCTCTCGATCCAACTCAGAAAGATAGAACGAGTTCTTTGACAGATACAGTATTTTATACAGCTTTCCAATGTTTAGGTAGGTGACATCACAAATACTATTTCAATACCAAAAACTGCCTAAGGAATTTGGGAACATTAAGTATTTATAGCTTTAACAATATTAAAAGCAGGTAAAACTAAGTTTTTATTATAATCATTATGAGGACAAAAATGTTTTTGAAAGAAAGGTAACCTTGAAAATGCTTTAAAGAAAATGTATTGGAGTTCCCACCGTGGCTCAGTGGTTAACGAATCTGACTAGGAACAATGAGGTTGTGGGTTCGATCCCTGGCCTTGCTCAGTGGGTTAAGGATCTGGCGTTGCCATGAGCTGTGGTGTAGGTTGTAGAAGCGGCTCGGATCCTGTGTTGCTATGGCTCTGGTGTAGGCTGGCGGCTAGAGCTCCGATTAGACCCCTAGCCTGGGAATCTCCATATGCCACAAGTGTGGCCCTAGAAAAAAGACAAAGACAAAAAACAGAAAGGTATTAAAATTGTAGGTAGATTCAAAATACAGATCTTAGGAACACAGCATTTAGTCAAAAAAGCTAACTGCAAGAGTTCCCGTTGTGGCGCAGTGGTTAACGAATCCGACTAGGAACCATGAGGTTGCGGGTTCGATCCCTGCCCTTGCTCAGTGGGTTAACCATCCGGCGTTGCTGTGAGCTGTGGTGTAGGTTACAGACTCGGCTCGGATCCCGCGTTGCTGTGGCTGTGGCATAGGTCTGTGGCTACGGCTCCGATTTGACCCCTAGCCTGGGAACCTCCATATGCCGCAGGAGCAGCCCAAGAAATAGCAAAAAAGACAAAAAAAAATAAAAAGCTAACTGCAGAAGACTACATATAGTATCATCGGGGTAACCGTATTTCTTGATTTGCCAGAATCTTCTGGGTTTACGCCTATTCTACTGCAATTACTAACAACAATGCTTACATGCTCAAGTGTCTCAGCTTGGTTGATAAATTATATAGTCGTTTTAATATGATACATTTCTATGAAGCTCAGAACTAAATAAAACTAATGATACATACTCTATGAATGTAACAGAATTCTTTAAAAACCCAAAATAACCCCCCCAAAATGATTTAAAACAGATTCAGAGAGTATTTGAGGCAGGGGGGTTTGAATGGATGATGTCTGACATAAGAAAGAAAGCTAGGAGTTCCCATGATGGTTCAGCGGTTAACGAATCTGAGTAGCATCCATGAGGATGCAGGTTCTCTGGCCTTGCTCGGTGGGTTAAGAATCCGGCGTTGCCGTGAACTAGTGGTGCAGTTCGCAGACACGGCTCAGATCCTGCGTGGCTGTGGCTGTGGTGTAGGCCGGTGGCTACAGCTCCAATTTGACTCCTAGCCTGGGAACCTCTATATGCTGCAAATGTGGCCCTAAAAAGACCAAAAAAAAAAAAAAAAAAAAAAAAAAGCGCTAGATGAGGATGAGGTAATTGACAAATAAACAAACCCAAGTACATAATAAAGGAAGCAAAGGATAGAGAAGTAATACCTACTTCAGTATCTTCAGCAGTAGACCACTGAAACAGCTGAAGGCAAGAGGTTAACCGGAACGTGAACTTTTTTTTGGTCTTTTTAGGGCAGTTCCCAAGGCATATGGAAGTTCCCAGGCTAGGGTCGAATCAGAGCTGTAGAGGTCGGCCTACACCACAGCCACAGCAACATGGAATCCAAGCTGCGTTTCCACCTACACCACAGCTCACAGCAACACTGGATCCTTAACCCACTGAGCGAGGCCGGGGATCAAAGCCCTGTCCTCACGGATACCAGTCGGGTTCATTAACCACTGAGCCGTGACGGGAACTCCTGGAATGTGAACTTCTCATGTCAAAATTAGAAAGTAAGAGTTGGTATCAATAACAAGACCTTGAATGTGTGCTGGCAAGTTAAGATACTGATTTTAAACACTGAAAACGTTTTAGAAAATAACTGCCATGGTGTAAATTAAATAGAACCCTAAAACTTAATGCTACTACAAGTCAACAATCTCACCTTAGTGGCACTTTATCAACCGAGGATCTTATTTCATAGAACCATTATGAAACATATGCTAAGAGAATAAACAATTTCTTAGCATAAGTTAAGGTAAATGTGCAAACCGAAAATATCAAAGTAATTGGTGATTTTAGTACTTGGGTGTTTATATTCCTTAGCTGAGTCTCTTTAGGAACTGGGTCTCTTGGATGCTTTGGTGATAATTCATAGTTATGCTCCTTATACATGGTCTCATCACTGGGTTTTTAAATAGCAAAAAAAAATAAAATAAAATAATAGTACATATGTTGCTGTTGATGAACACTGGGTCCGTATTTCCTACAGAATAAAATAATAATTACTGAGAAATGAATACCTGGAATACTTGCAGGAGAAATTGGGCCAGATCGTGACTGGTTGCTCCCGACAGGAGAGCCGACAGGAGAAGGCGATGGGCCCCCAGGGATGCTGGAGAGATGGGGAGATGCGTGTGGAGAGAAAGGCGACTGAGCTGGGTTGCTCTGATCCCCTTGGCTGCTCGTGGACCCGGATGCACTGACTGCAGAGCTCAGAGCTGCTTCCGTTCCCGTGGGGAGGTCGTCGATGGAGCCAGACAGGTCCTAAGAAAGTGAGAAACAGACATATATTTATAGAGTAACACGTATTTGGACCAACACCTGTGCAAAACACCTTTTGAAAATCGTAACAACGCCCTCTTCAGAGGCAAAGGTTTTCTAGATAATATCCAAGATGTAGAGCGTGGCCACTTGCTCGTAGAAGGCTTTAACAAGGTCTCATAAGTTGAACCGATGGGATCTGGTCTATCACCAAAAAGTGAGTCACGCTGGACTTCAGTTTCCTGCAAGTTCCCCTGTGGCACAGTGGGTTAAGGATCCTGCGTTGTCACTGCGGCAGCTCGGGTCACTGCTACAGCGCAGCTTCGTTCCCTAGACTGGAACTTTCACATGCCATGCGTGTGGCCAAAATAAACCAAGTTATTACAGTTTTCCTTTAAGCTGTCAGCACCTAGTCCAACAAATCTGTCAAAGAGTCACAGGAAAAGCACTTCAGGTGATGGACCATCTGAAAGGAATGCCTGATTTGTAAATGATCACTTCAGTAAACTGAAAACCACAGGCTTTGGCTCCTCCTATTTAGAAACCAGTGCTGGAGGACCGTCTGAATTTCTAACTCTGATCTTCTAATGTAGGAGCAGTCACAATTTTAAGCAAATCTTGTGTTGAGAAATTCTTACACTTTAGGTGACTGCAAATGTGTTGTTAGAATAAAAGCATAATGTGTGTATTTTATCTGATATTATGAAAATAAATCCCTTTGGAGTTACATTGGCAGAATAAGTCCCAAAGTTATAACTTAATTTTTGTAACAGTTTTAAGCAAAACAACAATCTTTAAGATCCTGTAATGTTATCATGATAACACCCTCTAAGGCTGTTATTAAAATCTCCATTTGATAGACACAGAAAACAAAGGTTAGAGAGTCAAAGTCATTGCTGCTCGTCATACCGCTGAGGACAGATGGCATCTGCTAAAGATGCTGAAGGGAGGAGGAGAGAAGAGAAAGGAGGAAACTGTCTCTGGCACCCTCGTCAGAGTGAGAGGACAGAGTCCCTCACACACAGAGTCCAGGGCCTCGAATGGGGCCCCCAGAAGCACGAGCTCAGCACATCAGCGCAGGCCTGCCTCGATGGCGGGGCTCCTAGATCGCTAGGTCTGCAAACCCAGGTGAGACGCGGGCGAGGCACTGAATGGGCCCTACAGTCTGAGCTGCAGGATGAAAGGTATTTGTTGTAATCATCTAGGACTAGATGCTGCAGAATGGGATCAGAAATACCAGGTTATGCTACAGTCTGCAAAGCATATTCAACCCTCATTGACATCTTCCACTCATGCAATTTTATTCATGTTTAATTTTACCTCACTGCTTACTACTGGGACTGCCGAAACTAGGGCTTTGAAAACCGGTGGAGGAAGACGCTTAGGATTTGAAGAACGAATCTAGACCAGGAAGTACAAAAGAGGCCAGGTAAAGCAGAGCTGTCAGAGCACTTCAGGGTACCCCAAAAGGTCACCCAGCAAACACAGGATTAGGATGCTAGCCTCCTGGAAGGTCTACCTGCTAACCATCTGCTATAGAATGAACTTCTCTTTTTTAACAGCAACATTGCCAATGATTAAAAATAAATATTCTAGGAGTTCCCATCGTGGCGCAGCAGAGATGAGTCAGACTAGGAACCATGAGGTTGTGGGTTCGATCCCTGGCCTCGCTCAGTGGGTTAAGGATCTGGCGCTGCCGTGAGCTGTGGTGTAGCTCGCAGATGCACCTGGGATCTGGCACTGCTGTGGCTCTGATGTAGGCTGGCAGCTACAGCTCCACTTAGACCCCTAGCCTGGGAACCTCCTATGCTATGGTGCGGCCCTAAAAAAAGACAAAAAAACAAAAAAGAAAAAAAAATTCTAAAGAATAGCTAATGAAAACCTTACAAAATTATGTTACAGAAAAACAAAATTTTCTCATGCTGAGAAGAGCAACATTTAGGTAAAATAGTGTAATCTTCAATGTCATATACCTGTGCTTATGAACAAGAGACGTAACAGTAGCAAGTGATTGGAAATATCCCCCCTAGAAAAACTATCACCAAAGCTCCACAATAAAATGGGGCAAACTGAATCACATTTTCAGAATTCGGAGAACAAAAATATAAATATTTCTACTCAAGGCACGTGAGAGGCATGATTTTGCACATATTCAGCTGGTAAAATATTCTATTCAACTTGATTACTGGGTCCAGCAATAGTTTGATTCAGACTTCGGACGGGAACACAGCTTTTGCGAAGCCAGGTAGAAACAGAGGAAGGTTATTAAGCAAGTAACATGCTACATCCAGTGTGGAAGGTATTCACACTTCAGTAATTAAGGCAATTACCTGAGCTCCTCCGAACAGAACTTAAGCTAATAGATGTGTACACAGGCACGCGGGCTTCGGTGCTGAAGGCTGGAAGGGACCACAGGACAGGACTCCATCCATCCACTCCTCCCACCTCAGGCTCAACAGGCCCGCCTCCCCTGGGCACAGTCTCAGGGCCAGGGTGGGAAGGGGCGGAAGGGTGGGTGGACCCCGGTAATTCTTCTGAGTAGCTACTACTACCCCAGGGCATCCCCTTCCTAACCTGACCTACGTAACCAATTCAACCAATTCCAATTCCGAAAGTGCACAGGGACACACCAAGGGCTCTTCAAAGCAGGGTGTGGCAAGCCGTGGCCCGAGGCCGAAAATCAGGCCTACCGATTTCGGCTCTGCCCACAAGCCAAACATTTTTAAATGACTGAAAAAATAAACAAAATGATTAATACTTTGTAATATACGAAAAATAGCTGGAATTCAAATTTCGGTGTCCATAACACCTCCCTGGAACACAGTCACACCCATTCCTTCTAAGTATTGTCTACGGCGGCTTTCGGGCTCCCAAGGAGACGGGCCCTCAAAGAGCAAAAAGAAGGACCACCTGGCCCTCACAGCCAAGGGTGCCCACCTGCGGTATAGGGTGCAGGGTGCAGGGTGTGGCCTCTAGCGCCTCGGCCTCTGCCCTGGGGAAACAGAGGAGGGCAGGTCTCAGCTGACAGGCGCCGTCACCCAGGGGTCAGGAATTTCACAAGCCTCACCAAGAACAGGGGCTGACTCCACAGTGACACCCGCCTGGAAAACACGGAGTGGGAGGGAGACAGATAAAATTCTCCTCTCTCTGAAAGTAACAGACTAACCCAGGGAGTCCCTGTAAGGAGGCGTGGCGAGTCTGTGATGGGTGCACATCCTAACACCCAACGCGCGTGTATCATTCAGAAACACAGTCCCTCACCTAACAATCCGTTGGGAGGAAAAAGGCTTTTCATGCTTTCTTTAAAGAAAAGAAAATTGGAAGATAATCAGATATGAAATCTTTATCTCCTGTTATATATAATATAATATGGAATTAGAAAAGACAACCTAGATTCAATTTTTTAAAAAATCATTGTTTGATGTTAAATAATTTTATGCAAATCTTTCTTCATAAAAAACCAAATTGTTACTTCGAAAATTTCTAAATTCTCTGCACGACCTATAAATTCCTTCCCTGTCCTCCCTTAAAATTCCACGTTATGGTTGAAAAAGTGACATGGATGAGTGTTAAGAGAGCTTCATTCAAGCTGCAAAGGCACAAAAAACATTTCTGTTATTCAACAAGCTGATCAAAGAAATATCAAGA
The DNA here is from genome assembly GCF_054392235.1 of Sus scrofa. Classification (NCBI taxonomy): domain Eukaryota; kingdom Metazoa; phylum Chordata; class Mammalia; order Artiodactyla; family Suidae; genus Sus; species Sus scrofa. Next base: position 9,961,060 of record NC_139383.1, read on the forward strand.
GAAAAATATAAAAACAGTGGCTTTTCTTCGTGTTCACATGTCATCAGAATTTCAGTGCTGACTACGCCTCAGTGTAACAGAAGAGTAATAAAAAGATATAATTTCTATATTACTGTTATACACACACGTAACTTTTATATGTAAATTATAGAGAAACATTCCCGCCCTGCAGATACTTAGGGTAACCATATGTACAGCTATCTTAAAACACGTTAATAAAAGAAGTTCAACAGTGGTTTAAACATTCAGCCTAGTTAACAAAGAAGCTCTGTAACAAATACCCCTCTAGAGGACAATTTAGTCAGCAGGGCACCAACTCTATTCTTCTTTTATAAGTACTATCAGATCTGTGATGCCTGTAAAGAACAGAGAGACCTTACTGCATCTCATTCTAACCAAGGCACCTTCAAGCTACAGTGCTTCCATTTATCTTGCTGGAAAGCTGGCAGCTAAGGTAATTGCAGGGAGGACTCTTTTAAGGGTCTGGAGTCCCCCTGCCCCAAAGCATTCCTTACATTTTGACTCTGTTGATGGAGTGGTGGGGAAGGCAGTGACTTCATGGGCTCCTGCATAGTAAATTCAGTATTTTGCCACGACAATGCGATTTGGTAAAATCTCGCTCTCAAGTTGGGTTTTCAATATCTGACATCACTCAGAATACTAGATACCTTCGAGCACACCCAAAATAATGTAACTCCTACTATCGGCAGTTAGTTTACTTTTTAGAAAAATCAATGCCTTAAGAAAGAAAAAAAAAAAAAAGCTTGTTTTCCTTTAAAATTTAATTTAAATGAAAGATTCTGGCAAAGACTTTCCCTCTGTAACCATCACCCTTCCACCCTCTGCCCCTGTAAAATTTTCATTCTAAACCAAGTGACAGGTACAAGGGATTTCACTGTGCTCAGGATGGAATGTCAGTGGGGAACAATAACAATCCCATCAGACTCTGACAAGAGAAACCCTTATGAATTAACATAGAGCACAAATATGTTCCTGATCCAATACGATGGGACGGGGGTGGGGGACAGTGACCGGGGAAAGTACACAACAGGCACGAGGGAGCACAGGAGGAGTCTTAGCGACCTACAAACATACACAATAGACACACAACATTCAGTATAAATACTCCCTCCTGTCTACAAATTGCACATGATCCTCCCTAAAAATATTTCATATTCATATATTATGACTTAACTACATCTTGAGACATCTTTGCTTTTGATGGTACTCAATTTAGTTTACTAAAGGAAAAATTCAATCAATGCTAGTGATGTCTTAGGGTCTTGAACTGGGAATAAGTTAGAAAATTTTACTCCCTTGTTTAATTAAATAAGTGGGGTTTAAAAAAGCAAATCAACTCCAAAATACTCTCAGCTATGGTTCTCAATACAATTAGTTGATGGTATTAGATCAGTCACTGATAGAGAACCACAAAGCATCACACACACCGGGCATCTCTCGCTCAGAGGAGCCCCAAGAGAGCGTGAGGATAAACACCGAATTAGAAACAGAGAAGATATTTCAATCAATGAGCCCAGTTCAGGTCTCTTGTTTAAGGATTTTAATAGGATACAGTTAATGATTTCTTACTGGGTGGTTCCCATGGGTCTGAAGCACAGGTTAAAATGCCAGCTTGATGGTTTTTCAAAAAGGCTCTCAGTCATCTTCAAAAATAGAAATGGTGTCTCTTTGCCTTTTCAGAAATAGTGAATATGAAATCCAGCCGTGCAGTTTTTCTTTTCCTCTCTCCAATGAGACCCTAACTTTCTTAAGGGCAGCGACTCCTCGTGCTAGGTGTGGTGCTAAAGGGAGGAGGATCCGACTGGTCGCTGGAGAATGTCACTGCATTTCTAAGTGCTATAGTAAAATACAGCTGCAAACACCACACAAAGTAAGCCAGCACATGCCAGCCTTCTAAATATTTACCATAGATGCTCTACTGAGAACGACTGAGGTCGCTATTAAAATTTAGCAATGAATTCTCACTCTGTTTCCAATTAACATCCTGGAGGCCAGGCATCCAGCCTCATTAGATGCCTAGCTCTATGGAAACACGCTGCAAAATCCCATCATGCCCTCGCCAACCCTATTTGGAACTATCATTTTGGACATGTGATACAAACACACCTTAAAGTTGATATTGAATTGAGCCAATAATTTGATTTACATCTGTGCACAAAAGGGAAAAAAACCTCATAGTGACTCTAACTTGCTGATGTCTGTAGGCTGCTTCTCAGCACCAACTTGAGTAATAGTGCATTTCGAGACACCCACCAAAGTCCCTGCTGCTTTCATTTGTCTAGACAGCAAATGAGCTAAAGCTTAGACTTCCTGTCTAAAGGAATTAAAAAAAAAAAAAAAGCACAGGCACAGAAAGACGGAATCCCTAAAGAAAAATCCTTCCAAGCACTAATTTTTGGGCCTGCAAACCATCTTCTTATAAAATTAAATATATCTTACTTTCTACTTAAACATGTCCAAATAACAAATATCTGTTTCTTTGTTACATGTGAATATATACATACATAAATAATTAGTAGCCTAGTATGTATGAGGTCAACTGGGGAAAATTGGATATTGATTTTAAAATAGTCACGAGCTCAACAAATGACACACCCATATCCAAAGCCAGGGATAACACACAGGAAAATTAATGAGTCAGATTTCATTTTAAGAGAGGTGGCCAAGAACCACTTTTTGGGGAAATGACTTTCACCTGATTCATTTGCAGTCTCCCAAGCAAAGATTCCACTATGGGCAATTCTCATTTTAAAGGGACATTTATAGGATAATTAGCTAAAATGATACTTTACGAAAGCAGGATTCAGAGTTAAACATAGTATCATAAGCAAACATTTTTAGACTGGCTGTACTTCCTTTGATTTAAAAAAAGTCAGCACCTAAAATAAAAGCTGGCCTCAAAGGTCCTTGGGTAAAACCCGCTGATGAGAAATGTGCTGCCATATTCTAAGCTGAGAAGTGGTAAAACAGTATGTGTGAAACACGCATCATGCAAGGGCCTTTTCCCCACCGCACAGGTCTTGGGGGATCCTGGATCATTCTCAGTCTCTGAACTCTGCCGAGGAGGTCTCTGCTCTTGCCCTCTTCACAGCAGTCTGGAGACATTACACAGATTAGGAACACCAGCAAACAGACCCTTTACGCTGCATGGGAAGTCTTGACCTCACAGACAACGTGGTAAGGAGATTTCCTATACAGTTATCTTCTGGTTGTACGGCCTTTGGGATCAGCTTTCCTCTGGAGACGACATTGCCCTTCCTGGTTACAATCCCAGGACAACCCTCCCGGGTGAAAATGATGACGCGCACGATGATTTAAGGACTTTTAGTGATAACAACTGGGACCAGCAGGCTCAGCAGCAGAGACGGTACATTTTCCACACGAGGAGACGCACCATCCTGCTAGCTCCAGGCCAGCGCTCCTAGGGGTCGAAAGGTTTTTTAACTGACTTCATTGTCCAACACGGCCAAGACCCTTCCTGACCTCAAGTCCAGGCCCCAGTTGGTACCAAAGACACTTAAGACTCATGTGTGAATAACTGTTGGCCCTTTGTTTTCTAAGCGTAATGGCATCTTTTTTTTTTTTTTTTCTTAAGGGCTGAACCTGCAGCATACGGAGGTTTCCAAGCCAGGGGTCGAATCAGGGCTGCAGTCCCTGGCCTACATCACAGTAACACCAGTTCCACGCCGGGTCTGTGACCTACACCACAGCCCACAGCAATGCCAGACCCTGACCCTCTGAGCAAGGGCAGAGATCGAACCTGCGTCCCCATGGATGCTAGTCAGATTTGCTTTCGCTGCACCACGATGGGAACTCCTAAGAGTAAGGGCATCTTAAAGACTACACTTATTCATACAAATGACAGACTCCGGATGAAATTAAAGGTGCATAATAAAGTAAGAAGACTGAATGCTCTGGGGAGAGGTATTTGTCTGCGGCCTCCCCATAGGCAAGCACACCCTCTCTAAGGTTTGCAGATGGGCGGGGGCGGGGGCGGAGGAAGGAGGGGAAGGTAGGTAGAAGATAGTTTTACGCGGGGATGATATTTTACATTTAAGTTGGCCTGAGAACAGGAGATCTTGTACACTTAAATGTCACTGTAAATTCAAATAAAAAGCAGACATTCTGTGATGGAGGGAGAATTAACAAGCGGTGTGGAATAAAGAAAGGTATGTCTTCAGGCAGTGCACACTGGCCCAATGTAGTCTGGACACGGGTCCAGAGCAGGAGTGAATGTGTGCCCTGTGGACACGTGGAGGAAATGAGGGGGCCGGAGGAGCAAAGAGAGAGGGGATGAGGGTGAGGAGATGAGGGGGCCGGAGGAGCACAGAGAGAGGGGATGAGGGGGCCGGAGGAGCAAAGAGAGAGGGGATGAGGGTGAGGAGATGAGGGGGCCGGAGGAGCAGAGAGAGGGGATGAGGGTGAGGAGATGAGGGGGCCGGAGGAGCAGAGAGAGGGGATGAGGGTGAGGAGATGAGGGGGCCGGAGGAGCAGAGAGAGAGGGGATGAGGGTGAGGAGATGAGGGGGCCGGAGGAGCAAAGAGAGAGGGGATGAGGGTGAGGAGATGAGGGGGCCGGAGGAGCAGAGAGAGGGGATGAGGGTGAGGAGATGAGGGGGCCGGAGGAGCAGAGAGAGAGGGGATGAGGGTGAGGAGATGAGGGGGCCGGAGGAGCAGAGAGAGGGGATGAGGGTGAGGAGATGAGGGGGCCGGAGGAGCAGAGAGAGAGGGGATGAGGGTGAGGAGATGAGGGGGCCGGAGGAGCAAAGAGAGAGGGGATGAGGGTGAGGAGATGAGGGGGCCGGAGGAGCAGAGAGAGGGGATGAGGGTGAGGAGATGAGGGGGCCGGAGGAGCAGAGAGAGAGGGGATGAGGGTGAGGAGATGAGGGGGCCGGAGGAGCAGAGAGAGAGGGGATGAGGGTGAGGAGATGAGGGGGCCGGAGGAGCAGAGAGAGAGGGGATGAGGGTGAGGAGATGAGGGGGCGGGAGGAGCAGAGAGAGAGGGGATGAGGGTGAGGAGATGAGGGGGCCGGAGGAGCAAAGAGAGAGGGGATGAGGGTGAGGAGATGAGGGGGCCGGAGGAGCAGAGAGAGGGGATGAGGGTGAGGAGATGAGGGGGCCGGAGGAGCAAAGAGAGAGGGGATGAGGGTGAGGAGATGAGGGGGCCGGAGGAGCACAGAGAGAGGGGATGAGGGTGAGGAGATGAGGGGGCCGGAGGAGCAGAGAGAGGGGATGAGGGTGAGGAGATGAGGGGGCCGGAGGAGCAGAGAGAGAGGGGATGAGGGTGAGGAGATGAGGGGGCCGGAGGAGCAGAGAGAGGGGATGAGGGTGAGGAGATGAGGGGGCCGGAGGAGCAGAGAGAGAGGGGATGAGGGTGAGGAGATGAGGGGGCCGGAGGAGCAAAGAGAGAGGGGATGAGGGTGAGGAGATGAGGGGGCCGGAGGAGCAGAGAGAGGGGATGAGGGTGAGGAGATGAGGGGACCGGAGGAGCAGAGAGAGAGGGGATGAGGGTGAGGAGATGAGGGGGCCGGAGGAGCAGAGAGAGAGGGGATGAGGGTGAGGAGATGAGGGGGCCGGAGGAGCAGAGAGAGAGGGGATGAGGGTGAGGAGATGAGGGGGCGGGAGGAGCAGAGAGAGAGGGGATGAGGGTGAGGAGATGAGGGGGCCGGAGGAGCAAAGAGAGAGGGGATGAGGGTGAGGAGATGAGGGGGCGGGAGGAGCAGAGAGAGAGAGGATGAGGGTGAGGAGATGAGGGGGCCGGAGGAGCACAGAGGGGGGATGAGGGTGAGGAGATGAGGGGGCTGGAGGAGCAGAGAGAGAGAGGGGATGAGGGTGAGAGATGAGGGGGCCGGAGGAGCACAGAGGGGGGATGAGGGTGAGGAGATGAGGGGGCCGGAGGAGCACAGAGGGGGGATGAGGGTGAGGAGATGAGGGGGCCGGAGGAGCACAGAGGGGGGATGAGGGTGAGGAGATGAGGGGGCCGGAGGAGCAGAGAGAGGATGAAGCTGAAGAGGCTGCCCTGGGCAGCCAGGAATGACCTCATATGTCTAAGGACTACGTGTTTACAGTTTTAGGAACTAGGGAGCCAACAGAGTAAAAGGTGAGTTTTCATGTCATCGAACAAGGATAAAAATGCAGTGGGGTGCCAACTGAGAAATTGTTAACTATTTTCAAGCCAAAAAATCTGAAACAACCCTCATGTTTTCAAATGTTTATGAACAAAGAATGCTTTAACTGTGATTAAAATTACAGGTACCCTTACCATTCAAAAGTAAATGTGCAAAATATTTTCTACATCTGTTTCAGCACTATATAAAATTTAACAAGGAAGTGAACAGAAACAACACACAGTGCCTAAATAACTATAGTCCAGGTCAAATATTGGTGTGCTTTCTAAATGCAGTAATTTGAGCCTACAGTCATCCTATCATTTCAGTTACATGTACAAATCAGTGGATGAAAAGGGTATAGATAGACTTTACCCTTAAAATAGCACAACAGTGTCTAAAAACTAATTATGAGTAACATAATTTAACAGATTATATCCTTTAACTATATATTCTATTCCAAAACCGGTGACAGAGACATTTCGCTACAAAGGAGGAAAACGGGCTCGTGACAAGCTGGGGCAGGCATGTGGGCCGACGGGTTGGTGCTTCTCAGATATCAGTGCCACCCCGGGTATGAAGCTGTAAGTAAGAGTGACCCATGTGCTCTGAAAGCAAATTGACAAACCAACAAGATCTGTAAATATGTAAGATTTAGAGTATGTCTACTGATACGAGGTTTTATTGCTGAAAGCGTATCATAAATCTTTATAACAGAAAAGCAATCAACACCACCTTTTGCATCTCTCATGGTAAAAGAACCCCCCCAAAACACCTATTGTTTACCTCTGAAGTCCAATGCTTAGCACAGAGAAATTCTGAAAATAAAACTTAAAAACAAAAAGGCATGAGCCCTCAGGAGACACGTATTTCTTCAGTATATAGCAATGAAATACTTAAAAATAGTGGGATGTATAGAAACTGCAAATAAATTAGCAACTTAATAAAACAAAAAGAGAAAAAACGCATCTCACCGAGGGTACTGCGTCTCCCGGGCATAGCGGTGAGTTTCATTTGCAGCACAACACGAAGCCCTAGTTATCCTGACATCTTCCGCCGTCACGTGCGCCACATGAACATACATACATTTGTTCTATATCCTTTGCTGAATTCTTTAAACCTTTTGTTTTAAAATACCTTTAGACTTACTCACCAGGGGCAAAGACAGCACTGAATGTTCCTTCTACTCCGTCTCCCTGCTTGATCACACGCTACAGAGTAGCCATGGCACATTTATCAAAACTATGGTCTGGACATCAGTACAATACCATTAATGAAACTACAGATTCTCCATTAATGGAAACTCATTTGTATTTTTCCAGCCTTTCCAGTAATGCCCTTCTTCTGTTCCAGGACCCAACCAATGATGCAAGTCACGTTTATTCACCTGGTCTCCTTCGTTTCCTCCGACCTGGGACAGTTTCTCAAATCTTTCCTTATTTTTCACAACCGCAACACATCTGAAGAGCACTCCTGAGGTATTTCGTAGACTGTCCTTCAATCTGTGCCTGTTTACCGTTTTCTCACGGTTAGGCTGGGGTTACAGAATGTGCGGGAGAATACCACAGAATGAAAACATGCCTCACACAGCATCCTATCCGGCATGTTGTCAGCAACTTGATTTAGCCCCGGGGACATCAACTTGGATAACCTGGGTAAGGCGCTGTGTGCCAGGTCTCTCCACTGTCTACTTACTTTTTTCCCCTGTATTTTTTTAAATTGTTATTTCCCCAACACAACTTTTTTCCTACTGTACAGCATGGTGACCCAGTTACACACACATGTATACATTCTTTTTTCTCCCATGACCATGCTCCGTCATAAGTGATTAGACATAGTTCTCAGTGCTCCACACAGCAGGATCTCATTGCTAATCTACTCCAAAAGTGATAGTTTGCATCCATTAACCCCAAGCCTTTGACCCCTTTAATATGCTGTTCATAAGAAGGGAGTCATTGAGCCCAGCCACCCCCAAGGGAGGGGAATTAGGCCCTATCTTCTGGAGGTGGCACATCAAAGAATTTGTGGATGTATGTTAAAATCACACAATAATTAGTAATATTTAGGGACATATATTTGGAAATATGCATGCATCTGTTTTACCCTCAAGTTCTGCCTGCTAATTATAGTATTTATCAGTGGGTCTTGTCTGCTGCAGCCTTACTCTGCTGTTCTTCTTCTTCTTTTTTTTTCCTTGCTTTTTAGGGCCGCACTTGTGGCATATGGAAGTTCCCAGGCTAAGGGTAGAATCATTGGAGCTGCAGCTGCCAGCCTCCACCACAGCCACGGCAACGCCAGATCTCCATTCATTTTTACATGGTCAAGACAGCTGTTTCTAATACACATTATATATATAGTATGTGTATGTATATACACACACACATATATGTATTTTTTGGTGCAACTTAAGTTCCTTTATGATGCTTAGGTGACACTCTTATTATTAATGACAGTGATCTTTCCGATTGAGATTTCATGATCATAAAACACTAGAGAGAGGAAAATACATACTTTATGCTTTTCCAGACACAATTAGAGGGAATATAACCTAATATAACTGCTTCAGACAGCTACCTGTAAGCATCTTGTAAAGTTGAAGATGCGTTTATCTTATGACCCAGAATGTCCACTCCTAGGTTTATATTCTGGCCCATGTACGGAATGAAATATATACAAGCATAGAAGCACTGTTTCAGTACAAAATAGTGTACAAAAAAAATGGAGACAATCTAATTTTTGAGCAACATAAAATCAAGAGACATCTTCAGAAAATGGGATGCTATAAAGCAACGAAAATAATGAGCTAAAATTAAAAATGTTAATACGAATCGCACAAACAAGACTGATAGAAAACAACCCAAAACCTCAGCGTAGTGATATGGACCTAATATGAGAGAGAAGCTACAGAAGAGAGAGGTGGACTGCAGGCCTGTAGTGGAAACGCATGGAGTCTGGAGCAGGGCGGTGAGCAGAGAGCCTAAGAGACACGAGTGGGGAGGAGTCCTGCCTGTGGATTAGAGGGAGCGCTTGTTGACCTGAAATGAAAGGTTCACAGACATTTGAAAACGCGAGGGTTCTTTATTTGCGGGGGGGGAGGGGGGGTGCTTTAGAATGTCTAGCATCTCTCATTTGGCACCCACCGTATTTTTCTCCTCCTTTGGTAACACGCCAGGTCGCCTTTTCGACCTCTGTTGGATGCCTAGCTCCTAAAACTGTGAGCCCCTACTCCTTGCGAAAGACACAGCCTCTTCAGCCGCATCTCCCTCTGCTCTTCCCGCCTCCCTGATCTCCTCATCCTTCCCTAAGTGGATCCACGGGGACTGGTTTTCCGACTTCTAAGTTCTTTAGGAAAAAAAAGCAGAGAATCCAGAAATGTCTTCACATGATTAGCCTGACTAGTTACAGATGGAAACGTTCCATGAAGGCTATTTTCATATTTAAAAATGAAATTCAACACACATAGTACTTCTCCACCCCAAGTCAAACTTAAAAACATGGCATTTTTCTCATTTTCAGTTATGATTCACAGACTCACTCAGATAAGAGGTTGTTTTCAGCTTCGCACAGGGGCAGCTGCACACTCAACACCTCAAATGCCAGTGCTCAGGGGTAATTTGGGTTTCTGGGCCAGGGATTGAACCCATGCCACAGAAGCAACCAGAGCCACTGAAATGACAATGTCAGACCCTGAACCCGCTGAGCCACAAGAGAACTCAAGGGCAATTTTACATCATAAACCTTCCTAAGAGCATGTAACCACTTTATACTGCATGACTTCAGAACCACTTCTTGCAAGGAGGTGGTCACAAGCCTCTTCCGTGTTTCAGGCAGAAACTTCTAAACCCAACAGTGATGATGACGATGACAGTAATACTGAGGGCTGAGTTAAGCAGTGAAGTCCAGCCTTTTCCACACTCAACCGTACTACCTCCCGACAGAGCCGTCTGTGTGCCAGGCCATGGTCTTACTGTGCCTCACAACTACTGCTAATTATCTCGTTGCCTGGAACATCTTCCCGGCCCACAAGTAAAGAGTTTCCTCTGATGGCCACTTCAGTCCACTCCAAGTGGCCTCGAAGACAGCATAAACGACTTAAGATACAGAACTCTGGAAGGCAGAAGGGTAAAATTCACATTCCCTTTGCCTTCTAAGACCCTTGAAAAGGGAGACACCCAAATAACCTGATTCACAAGCCTATCACATTCCTTAATTCCTCTGACGTCGCAGTAAACCAGAAGTCTAGAAACAAAACTGGACTTAAACGCTTCACCAATCTGAAAATCCCTGGAAAAGACTGAAGCCTCCTTCTGAATCTCTCTCACTCATCTTACTCTTCTCCTCTAATAACCTGCTCTTAAAGCGCCAGATGTTAGTTTCTTTTTGAGTGTCTTCATTGTATCACCACAGTGTTCTTTGTTTATTGGGAGTGGGGGGTTACAAGGAATCTGGGCTCTGGAACCGCAGAGCTGATCCCCACCACAGCCCCTCTCTCACTGACTCGAAAGGCTCTGGGCAACGACTGAGCCCATCAGCCTCCACGTCTCATCTGTGTGCAGTGTGGACAACAGAAGTAATGACCTCACGGCGTTGGTGGGAGAGTTAATAAAACACTAAGCATGAAGCCTGGCGCCAGATAAGTGCCCATTAAATATTTACTGTAATGTAGGTATACAGTAATAGTGGAGCAGTTAAAAGCATAAATTCTAGAGTAAGAGCAGCCTGAAATCAAGTCCTGGCTCCATCACTTCTTCACCTAATCTTGAGCAAGTTACTTAGCCTCACAGAGCCTCAGATCCACCGTCTAAAACAGGGGGGAAATGTTAATAATGCAGTGATGAGGATTACATGTAACTATGAAAAGTAAGGAGTAAGCAGGTAGTAAATGTTCAGGGAGCATTTGCTATGTGTGTAATGCACACATGTTACCATACATACATCTCAGATACATAATTTGGTTTTTTTAAACCCTGTTTACATGTAAAACACATTTTGAATACAGAATAACGAATTTACAAATGACTTCTAGAAAAGTACCTCACGTATAAGATGGATGAATAACCAGTAGTGGCATGAATGCATCCTTCCATGCTTCAACAAATATTTCAGATAATTACGTGTTAGGAAAACAGTATACGATTAATTGTTAACATAACTAAGTAAATAATAGCCTTTGGCATTTCTATAAAATGCACAGTCACCTATGGTAAACACTGCACATCAAAGACAGCACTGTCAGCCCAGGTTGTGAAAAATCTACTCTATCGCTTCTTACTGGTATGAATTAGGGAAATGAATTAACATCCCCAAACCCTGGTTTCTTCACCTATAAAACAGATCTCTGACTCAGAGAGGCTAAAAGAACTAAATGAGTTTAATAAAGAATACAGTTAATAAATATTAGCCATCATGATTTTGATTTTTATTATGTCTTGCAACACGGTATTCAGATAAACTTAAAACAATTTTTTGGTTCATATCCAGAAAACCAGATGTTAAAATGGAAAAAAACTAGAAACCACCTAAGTATCAATTTACTAAGTGACCTATTTAAAAATAAATAATTATTAGACATATATATCTTAATTGAGAGGTCCTGCCATGGCTCAGCAGTAACCAACCTGACTAGTATCCATGAGGATGTGGGTTTGATCCCTGGCCTTGCTCAGTGGGTTAAGGATCTGGTGTTGCCATGAGCTGCGGTGTAGGTCACAGATGTGGCCTGGATCCTGCATTGCTGTGGCTGTGGTGTAGGCTGGCAGTTGTAGCTCTGATTTGACCCCTAGCCTGGGAACCTCCATATGCCACAGGTGTGGCTCTAAAAAGAGCCCCTCCCGCCCCCGCAAAAGGAAACAGTTGGCAAGTAGCTGCATTAAATCACATTAGTATTTTCAGAATAGATGTTAAAACTTAATGCAAAAGTATATGATAATGAAATAAAAAGACAATGTTGGAAAAACAAAAATTATGCAGAGTTTACACATTTTATCGGGGTAAGATACTTTAATTTTCCTCACTGTCTTCAGCAGCAAGTCTGTTGGTACATATGTGAGTAAGATGGCTGAGAAAAACTAAACATCAGATTTTAGGTAAATTGAACAAAGCAGAAATATAAATACTGATTTTAATCGTATAACCTTATGATACAGCAGGCCCCAGCCTGACAACCCACCCTCTAAAACTGATGAACACGCAACACATACAGACACAGGTGCTTCTGGTTAAATGGGTCCCGCAGAGCTGGTTCTCCACAGAAGTTGGCGCCTGAGAACCCAAGGAGTCTCAGAAGAGGCAAACGTCATGTGCATATCACTTTTTTTTTTTTTTTTTTGCTTTTTAGGGCAGCACCCAAGGCATGTGGAGGTTCCCAGGCTAGAGGTCGAATCGGAGCTACAGCTGCTGGCCTACACCACAGCCACAGCCGGATCCAATGTGGGATCCAATGCCACGTCTGTGACCTACACCACAGCTCATGGCAACAATGTATCCGTGACCCACAGAGCGAGGCCAGGGATCAAACTCACATCCTCATGGACACTAGTCTGATTTGCCTCTGCTGTGCCATGACAGGAACGCCCTGCATATGAATATTTTAAACAGAATCTAAGAGAAATTGTAGACGTGTCACCACTGGCGGCACTGAAGAAATAGGACGAGGTAACAGGAAGCACTGAACACTACGCTCAGGTTTCTCAGTCTCGTGTGCCCTAAACGACACCATTCGGAACACTGCCCTCTAAGGTCTCGTTTTAAGAGTTACATGTTCAGGAATTCCCGTTGTGGCGCAGTGGTTAACGAATCCGACCAGGAACCATGAGGTGGCAGGTTTGATCCCTGGCCTTGCTCAGGGGGTTAAGGATCCGGCATTGCCGTGAGCTGTGGTGTAGGTTGCAGACACGGCTCGGATCCCACGTTGCTGTGGCTCTGGTGTAGGCCAGTGGCTGCAGCTCCGATTAGACCCCTAGCCTGGGAACCTCCATGTGCCACGGGAGCACCCCTAGAAATGGCAAAAAGATTAAAAAAAAAAAAAAAGTTACAAGTTCCAAATTATCAATTTTCACTCACTTCCAAAGAAAACGACAATTTTAAACACAATTCTCTTTGTGAATTGATGCTTTTAAGTTTCCCTTTTCATTTGGAAACTGTAAAAGAAAATGAGCGAGAGCAAACGGGGTCTGAAAGGCTAGAAATGGAGTTGAAATAATAACCCAAGTATCATAAAATTATAGCCAGAGGTAAATTTGCTCCACGGAGCCCCGGTTAACTTTGAGAATGAGTAAGCGCATGTGACTGTTTCGGAGTGCCGTAACGGCCCACGGGGTGTGGAATGTGATATGACTTTTGATGGCTTGTCCCTGTGTCACATATACCCGTCTCTTCCTGCCTTTCTGTATAGTTTTCTTCTGTGTTCTCCTCAACTCTGCTAAGAAGATAAGACATCGTATTAAAGAAAAAATGGATTACGGCTCTGAGAATAAAAGCAATATATTTTTTTAAAGCATGTCTATAAAGATTGGTGAAAACTACTTATAAATTAAATAAAAGAGGACTGAAGGAAAAATGTAAAACTACAACAAGCATAGCAATCTGTTCTGAGCTGAGCAAGTGCCAGTTTGTGGGCCTCAGGGCTCGGTAGGATTTCTCTGTACAGTGCCAAACTCCAACAATATTGTTATGGTTAGAAAGGAATTTCTCACAAGAGCTAACAAAGGCAGAAGGTCATAAATAAACCCAGCAGGATTGCCTTGTCAGTTCTCATTAGTAGCGCTGCAGGCACTTGCTTTTCTATGGGCTTCTTACAGGTTCATTTAAGTGTAAGAGTTCCTCCTCGAAAATTCAGATCCTCATAAATAAAACGGTTCTTAGTCTAGCAAAGAAAAATACTTGAGAAGTAAGTAAGAAAAGAAGTAAGCAAGTAAATAAAGATAGAAGGATGGAAGCATGCCAATGACAGAGCTTATTTAGCCCGGCATTTCCGAGGACCGGAGCACCTCAACTCCTAGCTTTCGCACCCCAGCAGTGACCAACAGGAGGCTCTGCCTTCTCACCGCAGTAACAGTCTGCAGAATTCTATCCGGGCAGGAAATGAGGCTGAGCTCCTAAGCTGATGCTGACATGTGTTAGAAACTGAGGAAAGCACAGCTGTGAGATCATTACTGCAATTATGAAGTGACATTCAGTGTCAACTTTATTTTACTGAAGATTTTTAACTAGTAACAGAAAGGGAGGTACTAGTCTAATGATAGAGATGTTGATTTTTAGCAATTAAAAAATAGGAACGTATTATTGGGTTTTTAATGGACATTAGCTTTTGCATACGGCAAATCTTCATCTTAAGAGCTTTTATCAATGCCTCTTAAGAGAAGATTTAGTTTCGTAATATTTTTTAAATGAGATGCAAATCTCAATTCTTTAATTTCATGTCCTTGTATTCTAAGAAGAGCTGAGAACATCAAACTTCCAATTACCCCAATACACATATTAATTCCAAGGAGAAAAATATGATAAACTTGATTTCATTCACTAGTAACTCAAAACAAATTTTCTTCAGCAACCAAACAATAAAATATACTTCATTGTGTCATCTATTTTCCTTAAAAGGAAAAACAAAATGTTTTGAAGTAATACAAATAAATGAGAAATATATCAGAAAACAAAATAGAAAATAAAAATCCGCAGGAGAGCCACTATTTAGAGTGAATCAAATTCTAACATTGTGCCATATTTCCTTCTAGTCTTTTTTCTTAAGAGCAGCACAATGGCCTATCTTTAAGTATAATGTGTGTGCAAAAATAAATAAGGCACCAACTAACCTACTTATCACCCCAACAAGAGAATGAACATTTTGATTCCAAGCTGATATTCAGTTTAAAATTTGTGCTTTTTAATGTAATCATAAATTTAAAAAAATTGTAAGTGTCCCACATCATTCCCTTTAAGAGAATAAGTAACGTTTCCAAGAGAATATCCTCAGAGGCTAGGATGCTGGACTACCATGCTCTACAGTCACTTCGTCACAGAAGCCGGGCTATTAAGTGCTGCTCTGTTATAAAGAAAGGTATGTTTGCAGAATTACTTCTCACTGGCTTGCAGCCTCTCAAGACCTACCACTCATGATTATTACTGTCAAGCTGAGGTTGAATTCTTCACAGAGAAAATCCTCCAGCCTTGCTTTAGATGCTGGCAATCGGTCCCTGCTCTGAGCCTCACAGAGGATCGCCCTGGACTGACATGGCATCGCCGGTGCAAGGAACCCGAACAAAGGCTGAAAAGAGGGAGTTTACATGTCCAGGAGCGGTAAGAAACCGAGACGGGCCTCACTATACCCCGGTGCGGAAAAGCGGGCTTTACTGGAGAATGTTTCTAAAGCAGCTAAGTAACTGCATTAACTGTAGCTTATAAAAGGCATCTGTGCTGTTAAATTTATAATAGGCTGCAAACATCATATTACATTTTTTGATTAGTAGCTTTATAACCAGGTAGCCCCATGATTGACAATACTAGGCCATAAAGAGTTCTCAGGAACTTCCTACTGAATATTCTGTCAATAGTAATAAACAGTAAAAGCAAGGTTCCCAAATCTGACACACTTAGGACATGAATAGTGTATTTTTTAAACAGATCCATTTTTTATGACTTCAACAGCTAACACATGCTAGTATTAACCAAACCAGATTCCAGCAATTTTTTCTTTCTTTTTTTGGCCAAGCTCTGGCATGCAGAGGTTCCCTGCCAGGGGTCAAACTTGTACCACAGCAGTGACAATGCCAGGTCCCTAACTCACTGAGCCACCAGGGAACTCCCAGAGACTCCACCAATTCTTAAAGAGTTCTAAAGCAGATGGTACTAGGGCTCATATCCAGTATTTCAGGTATAAAGATGCTGGAAAATAAACAATAAAACATGCGGAGAGCAAAGTTTGACTCCTTTGGAACAGAAACTTTTAAGATGGACTGTCATGAACTGCACAGAATTTTCAGAACTAAACAAAAAGCCACGGTAAACATTTACTCCTATCCTCCATTTATAAAATGTGAAACTGAGGTCCAGAGAGGCTAAATTATTTAAATTGAAACCATGCAAGGTGCTATGGACACAGACTACATCAGAAGGCAGTGTTCTAGGAATATTCATTAAAATATCACCGCTGACATCAACAACCTCATTCAAGATTTCAAAGGACAAAGTGTGTGTGTGTGTGTGTGTGTGTGTGTGTGTGTGTGTGTACTCTGTTCAGGAGAACCTGCATATATGTGTTTACTCCATTTTCTAACATCTGTTACTGCGCACCACGCATCTAGGTACCTGCCTCTATCTCAGAATCTCGTCTTTCAATTCACAATAAGGATATGTTTCTGTAAGGTGATAAAAAGAAGACCTACATGCAAAACCACGTGGGAGAGAGCTGCCCCAGCAGGAACAACATCAGGACACAGTTTAACAGATCCTTCGGTGACTTAAAATGAATCTTGTATTTTCTAATTCCTCCCCTCTGCTGTGTCTCAGAGACGTTTTCTCTAGTTCTCCAGTTTCGTGCTCACTCCGTCTCCTTGTGGGTCAACAGTGACAGCTGACGAGCACAGGCCCATTAGCCAAGCGACCATAAAGTGGCACCTCTGAGAGGAGCTACCTCCCAGGGCCACAGACAGAAAGAACATACACGTTCTCTGACCTCTCGACCTGAACTGGGCAGGAGGCCGGGCTCCCCAGCAAAGGAATCCACGACTAAACTCAGAGGGAATCCGAGCAGTAAGAACGTAAATGAACTTATCGCCTAGACTGATACAGGACTCGGTTTTTCATTCTGTCTGCTGACTCCCCACCACAGGGTTCACGGGAGGGAAATATAAGAGAAGCAAATTGTGAAGACAGACGGTTTTGTGCAATCATAACCCATGAAGTATACCATCTGTGATCTAGCACAGTTCTCAACTGCAATGGATCCCCAGTGCA
The DNA here is from genome assembly GCF_054392235.1 of Sus scrofa. Classification (NCBI taxonomy): domain Eukaryota; kingdom Metazoa; phylum Chordata; class Mammalia; order Artiodactyla; family Suidae; genus Sus; species Sus scrofa. The sequence continues at coordinate 9,978,137 of NC_139383.1, forward strand.
ATCGGCTATGGCAAATAGTTTATTTTATAGAGTTCTGAGTTCTGAAGTATCTATAACTGTTTTAGGTCTTAAACATATGGGGTACAGCACCAACTGAATTTAAATTCCTGAGAACAGTGGAACTAACTGAACCTACGGAAAAGCTGGCCACGCGAGGTTTACAATTATACCCAGTAGGTCACAAAGACAGGAAGAAAAGGGGGGAGAAGGAGAAATGGAAAGAAAATGGGGGACAGTAACAAAGGACAGGAAAACATAGGACAGTAAATATGTGGGTTAAGTGTTTAAGTAGTTTCTGGATGGATAAGTGAACAGACTGATGACTACACGTGCGAAAAAGGGCAAAGCAGAGAAAGCGTTGGGCAGACCTGGTGAGTAATAATTACGAAAGATTTTAACCTTAAACTGGTAAGCTCAACAGCAGGGAAAGCCTTACTTAGACATTCGGGCAGGAAGCACCTTTGTGAGAAGAAAATAAAAGTGGCCTCTGGGGCGCTGCGGCCCCAGGAACTGCAGTGCTGCTGAGCAAGAAAACTGTGCTCCTTTCTCGGGACTCGGGGAAGCGGGGAAACCGGACCTTCGCAGAGTGCGGCGTGATCGCGCCCCACTTTGTTCCTTCCAGAAGTGAGGGCCTTGCTTTGCACCAGCCCCTGGTAGAAAAGGGGGGGCTGGGAAGAAAGCAGTTAGGAGCTGGGGCTTTGTGGTCTGACATGGGTTCACTTCTTACTTGGAATCACTAGGCATTCAGACTTACACACATCACTTAGACTCTCTGAGGTCTCAATTTCTTCACTTGATAAACTGGTAAAAGTGTTGTTGTTAAATTTATGGTTATTACGATACAAAAGAAAGCACATGGACTAGTGCTTGGCAAAGAGTGAAAATACAACACATTATAGCTATTTTTATTATATACTTCTATTCAAACTGTTTTGTCATTTAATCCGACAGCACTCAGATTAGATGGGGACAACCAACTGCATGTTATGCAACAAGGAAACAGGCTCAGGAGGTGGGGTGGGTGGGCTGAGATTCCAGCCCAGCTCTCGGGCTTCAAAGCTCATGCTATGTCCACGTTTCCATGTTTCTTTCTTGTTACTCCTCCTCCTAGTTACTGCTACTCCTATGCCTAACAAAGGAAAAGAAAAAAAGCCAGAGTAAAGGAAAAAATATATTCTTATCAATGTTTCTAGAGATTGACTGTTTTTCCAGGATGAAAATCATTTAACAATCCAAGTGCATCTTCGTTCTTTCCTAGCAAAAAACTCTTAGTTTTGCTTCGATGGGAAATGAAAATCTTCCCCACTGCAATTAGCTCCCGATCTTCCACTGGAACGGAAAATGGCACAACATCACAACCAGTGTTCTAACAAGAGGACCAAATGAGATTCATTCTCTGGAATAAAAGAGGACCCTGAATCTAGATATACACTACCTGTTAAAGACAATAATAACATCATGCAAAGAGGATGGTGTCTTGCCTAGAAACATTATTAGAATTAAAACGTCTTGGGAGTTCCCGTCGTGGCTCAGTGGTTAACAAATCCGACTAGGAACCGTGAGGCAGCAGGTTCGATCCCTGGCCTTGCTCAGTGGGTTAAGGATCCGGCGTTGCCGAGAGCTGTGGTGTAGGTCACAGACGCCGCTCGCCGCTCGGGATCCTGCGTTGCTGCGGCTCTGGCAAAGGCCGGCGATTGCAGCTCCGATTAGACCCCTAGCCTGGGAAACTCCATTTGCTGCTGGTGTGGCTCTAGAAGAAACAAAACCCTAAAAAAACCCAAAAAACTTCTTTCATCTAGATATTTACTGGAAGATATTTTAAAAGTAATGTGCATTATTTGTCAGCAGACAATTTAAAATTCTGAAATGATACAGTCTTCAGAAGATGTACATATATAAGAAAATATATAAGAATAGTATAAACAAAATTGAAAAAAAACAAACTATAAAATCCCCCTTTTTTGAAAAGGTTAAAGGGTAAATGCTGAACTGATTTTCAACGCAAAGGAAAGAATATTCTTTTCTGCGACACCCATCACTTCTAAAATTTCTCAATAGTTATATAAAACCAATGCTGATATCACTTCTTTGAATAAGGTTTGTGTTTATTTATTTATTTTTTTTGCACAAAACTTTTAACATTTTAAAGTGGAGAAATAAGATCATTTTCTGTGGGGACACTGAGTAAAGAATGGATGACCACTAGTGCCCACTGACTCTGAAGTATCAGTGACTTTGATGCAGGACAGTGGTCAGCCTTGCTGGGGGTGGAGGGTGGCTGGACGAATGATGTAAAGGGGGCAGAGCAGCGCTTCCAGGGTTCGGGGTGGGGGTTGAACCGGGTATTGACCACGGGCATGTGTTCACACAAGGAAACAGTCAAGCTGCACACTTAAAACTTTCGCACTCCCTGTACTTATGTACTTCGACCATATTTACATCAAAAAACTGACTTCTAGACAACAACCACACAGTCATTTGTCAGGACATAGGAGAAAAAAAGCAACACCACCAAACCAACCCAAAGCACCCACCTCTCGAATCCTCACAGACCCATCTCATCCTGACAGGTTAGCATCGACATGTGCTAAGCTCCTTTTTTCAGTATTCTCCCTGAATATATGACCTGCTTTCAGGAAAGCAAGAGTCCAATTTAAATGGAAGTTCCTATGGGTAGGTAATGGTTTGACCCTTGATCCCACCACCTCAATTGTTCCACTTCTCTAATGATTTCCCTGCAGGGTTCATTTACCAGTTCTAGGTCAAAGACCGACATGCCACGAAGTCAAGGATTGACACAAGCAGTGCTTGATGTATTTGGAAATAACCGCACCAGAAAGGCACATTTCATCAACTTAGCACGGCTTCTGAATTTAAATACAAGGAAGAACAAACCAAAAATCACCATCATTTACACTAATCAATTCACAGGTATACAGGTGTAGAATCACATAGCCTGATTAAGGTATAGAATAAATAACATCCAAAGCCAAGGTAGTTTTAGCTGGTAAGAATTTTTTTTTTTTTTTTTACTTTTCGTAGTATTACATTTGAGAGCATTTTCTGTTCGTCTCCATTTTCCTTTAAGCCTTCATTAATTTGAATTTCTTTTAACTTCTCATGACTTGAAGCATGGTTACAGTGGATTAGATAGAGACTTGAGAGGTAAATTTCCCAAATATGACATAATCCTGCTTTAATAATCTTTTTGCTTAAACACTGTATTTTTTACATAACTAAATTCAGCCACTTGCAACTAAGTTCTTTGTTAGTTTAAACAACCTCAGTAGGATGGATGTTAAATTTGCTGCAAATGCTATAGTTAGACCTGACTGACTATAGAGTAATTATTCAGAATTGAATTCAATGCTTCCAAAAGCCCTCAAAGACACGTAATTCCTTCTAATGTTTATTTGTAGAGAAAAGGAAGGAAAGGGGGAAGACACCCGAAAATGGGGGGTGGGGGAGAGGAGGAGAGTGAGACCTCGAGGTAAAGGCGGAGGAAGAGGAGAAGGGAAAGAGAAAGACAAGGTCCTAGTGAGAGACTGAGGATGACACGCCAAGGCGGAGGCTTGACTTGAGAGGCCGGACCTGCCCGGGTCCTATCTCTAAAGCGCATTTCATTCCGACTGGTCAGCTGAGGTTGTTACCAGCTCTGAGGCTAACAGCAGTTGAGGAAGCATCTGGGAAACTTTTCTGTGGATCCAGCCAGCACTGAACATTTTCCATGTGACTAACTGTGGACTGATTTGCAAGGACCCAGGAATAAGGAGGTCTAGGAGAGGACAAATTAAAATGAAAGTCTTCACTCTGAGCAACAATATAGTCGAAACACAAGAAACGCTACAACAAACATTTCTGAATCATTAGAAAACCAGCACAGGCTCTAAACGCTTTCTTTTGCTCTTTAGTATTACAAATGGACAGTGCTAAACAAGCTTTCTTGAGAAACGGGCTTTAGAGTCTCAATGTCATAAATACATGAAAAAGAGTTAATTTCTGTTCAGCATGGCTAAAGATAAAGTTTCCTCACAGAGCAAGGCAAATGTCTAGGCTTAGAGACACCTGCCTTTAGTCGGACACGTTATACGGATCTACTTCAAGAACACCTTCTCCAATCAAATCAGGGGCTGAGAAGCGCAAGAAGCAGCACAGAAAAAAGAAAAACCACAGAAGGTTCTACAAGAAAGAGCCAACAATGGGAGAAGGAATCCAGGCCAGCAGCTACCAAGGATCACTGCCTCATGATGAAGCATGGAGAACAGCATGGAACGCCTATTGTAGAAACGGCTACATCTGGCACTCCTAGTCTGACACTACGAAACCTTCAAATTACCTAACCATTCCACATTCTGATGCCATACTCACCCAGCGACCTCTTCCTGGGTAGACCTGCCACCAGGAAGACCACTGCCTTGACAACTAGGATGGAGAGTGAGTCTTTTCCAGAGAGACAGTTTCACCATCTCTCAGTATCCTCCTGATAAAACTGCTTTCTGAGCCTTGCAGATTAAGCATCAGACCCTGGTCTGAAGCACATTCGCTAAAGTAATGTTACCGGGTGAAAAACCATGAAGAACTACAATCCTCTGCTAACTCTCCGCTCAAGTGAAAGTTTTACAAGGACAGATGTTAGGCCTACCCACTGGCAGTAATTCCATACGGAAACAGCCATTATAGATACAATTAGGAAGTCTGACTTATTAGAAGTATATTTTATGAGAGTTTTACATTTTAATCACATGTTATTATTTAACTAACACCTTGTAAGTTAATATATTGTTCTTCCACAGACTCGATTCTACAGTAGTAATACAGAATTGGAGCCACTCTGTATAGATCAATGGCTAATAGTGTAATCATCTAAAATTTTTTCTGACAGAGAACAAGAGACCCTAGGATAAGCACCTTGATGGTGTGGAAAAGTTACTGGCTTTTTATTACCAGCTACATACACATCCTCCAGGATCAGCTCCCGAGGCTCTGAGCCTGTGCCTTCACTTGTAACAGTGGCATTATACCACCTGCCTCTTAAGGTTCTCTATGAAGAGAAAAAGTATATGTACGGTACTTTGCAAAGTATGTGGTATTTACCTGTTGTTCAGTAAATGGCAGATATTCTGTCCAGGAGCATCTGCGCATAATCTGTCAAGATTGAAAAAAAGAAAGAGCCTCCATATTCCACATCCTGCAAGCCCTAGAGCAACGGTGCTCAGGTTGGTCTCGTCCATTCTTGTTCTGAAGTGAGACTGATTTCTTTAAAATGTATTTTAAGGAGTTCCCGTCGTGGCGCAGTGGTTAACGAATCTGACTAGGAACCATGAGGTTGCGGGTTCGGTCCCTGCCCTTGCTCAGTGGGTTAACAATCCGGCGTTGCTGTGAGCTGTGGTGTAGGTTGCAGACGCGGCTCGGATCCCGCTTTGCTGTGGCTCTGGCGTAGGCCGGTGGCTACAGCTCCGACTGGACCCCTAGCCTGGGAATCTCCATATGCCGCGGGAGCGGCCCAAAACCAAGAAATAGCAGAAAGACCCAAAAAAAAAAAAAAAAAAAAGTATTTTAAAATAGTGTCAGATTAACAAATGTGTTGTATAAGACAGACATCAAGAAGGAACAGGGTAAGAGAGGCCTAACACTGCTCTCAGTTTTGCATGGAATCCCTGCTTCACACACTTTCTGTGAATATACGAGAGAAAGTTTTAAACTAAACTCACGCCTGCAGTGATTTACAATCTGCAGAAGGAAAAACAGACAAGAAGGTAAGCACAATAGCAAGAGAAAGCAAAAACAAGCATCTACTGCTGTAGTGACCTACTTGGAAAAGGATACGCCACTTTGTCAAACCTTTGGATAGCTCCAGAAAGCGCCGGTAAGTAGGGACTACCTTTAGCAACTTTCATGTTTACTGTCTTACTCTTCCCATTGCAAACTCAGTGTCTATTAGCTGTTGGGAAGATTTACTATGATGTCTCGCAAATACAAATCTTCTTCCACCTACAAGATGTTGTTGGTCTGGGAAGACATTATAGCATAGATGCTTCAGTTGAATTGTCCTTAACTGAGCTGTCTGAGAAACAAATACAAATTTCGTATGTTATGAAAAGGTACAGAAAGGGCTTAATCGACTCTCCTTTAAATTTTGCACTATCATTTAAGGACTGGCACAGAAAAGACACTCTGTGAGAATGAATTAGGGTCACCGGACAAGATAGAGAACAGAGTTAAATTTGCATTTTCAGATAAACAACAAGTGAGAAGGAATTCAGATATGCAACAGAAGGACGTGGAGCTCACCTCCTCCCACAAATACATCAAAAATACATTTACACGGAGTTCCCGTTGTGGCTCAGCAGTAACGAACCTGGCTAGTATCCATGAGGACGTGGGTTTGATCCCTGGCCTCACTTGGTGGGTTAAGGATCCAGTGTTGCCTTGAGCTGTGGTGCAGGTGGAAAACATGGCTCAGATCCTGTGCTGTCGTGGATGTGGTGTAGGCCGGCAGCTGTAGCTCCAATTTGACCCCTAGCCTGGGAATGTCCATCCATATGCCATGGGAGTAGCCCTAAAGAGACAAAAAAAAAAAAAAAAAGACTACATGTGGAACAATTCTCACAGATAAATGACAAAGTAATTTGTTTGTATTAAGTACGTGCCATGCAATATTGGGGATATGCATATTAAAATTTTATCCACTTATACAGAGAACTATATCAGATCTCCTGGGATAGACTGACGGAAAATAGTATTTTAAAAAAGAATATAAATATATGTATGTATGTATATGTATGACTGAGTCACTTTGCTGTATCAGCAGAAATTGGCACATTGTAAATTAATTGTATTTTAATAAAAAAATTGTTTAAAACACCTTAAACATTTCATCCATTTAACTAGGTGATCAGTAATTTCGTTCCTGAATTTGCAAACCCTCAGATGGATGGAAAAAGTCCTAATAACTAGGAGTTAAAATACTTGACCCCAATGCTCAGATCCACCACCAGCCGTGGGATGTGATTCACTATGAAACAGAGATGATCCTGTTTCGGGCACTTTGCAGAGCTGATGTGAGACTGTAGCAGCAGCAGCAGCAGCAGCAGCAGCAAACACATGGTGCTTCCACGGGTCAGGCACTAGTGCAAGTGCCTCACGTGACTACTTCACTCATCTTCACAACTTCTTGAGGTATTTACTACTATTATTCCCAAATAACATTTTATTATTATACATTCTCATTTTTCAAAGAGCTAACAATGTAAATTCAAGTGCAGCCGGGTCTATGTGCTTAATTGACTGCCGTCAAAATAAAAATGATAAAATGTATGTGAAAAGATACAAAATGGGAGATGTTCTCAATACTGTTGCATAATTAGAAGGAATTGAAACTACTGTAAAAAGAAACATGACGAGATCTAGGCTGGGGGAGAGCCTCGCCACAGGCTGTCCAGAGGCTTCCACAGCACGGGAAGTGGGAGGCGCTCCTCTCTGTACCATTTTGTACGAAGGCGGAAAATGAAAAAGACCAGCAGCTCCTTGGGGAAGAAGCCGTAAAAGATCATTTATGAGTTAACTACCCATAGAGGGACAAAATTAACCTTGCTGTGGACAAGGGATTTGTTGAGATGGAAAGGAAGGGCACAGCTCAGAGGAGCTGCGCAGAGCAAATGAGCAGGGGTTAAGGGCTGAATCAAAACTGTGTACAAGAAGCTGTAAGGAGGTATTTATTACCATCTAAATATTGCGAATCTGCGTTAAGGCAGCATGGTGGGGCCACTGAAAGTGATAAGAAATTGAGAGGAATGGAAAAATAAGTATTTCAGATTTTGCTTTAAAGATAATAAAATGCTTTTAAAATAAACTTAAATCCGTATTTGTAACCACGTTGAAACCTGTAGATTTGTTTTTAATGAAAAGTAGTGTTTAAGCAAAATGACTATTGAAGCCACTGAATACTGGAAAATGATTTCTTCTTCCAATGACCACAGACTGGGATTTTACATTTATTAACCAAAGTATGTATGCCTGTGTTCATACAGAAATAGAGTATTAGGTAAATAATTCTTTTCACTGCCGATAATTACCCGCTCTTAAAAGAGACACACACACACACACACACACACACCCTATACACGGTTATAAAGCAAAAAGGGAAATTCTGCTTTAACATCATGTTTGTTTCTGAATCCAAAGCTGAGAGGTGCTACACGCCATTTACGTTAGGAACTGTTTTCATCAACTGATGGGTTGTCTTTACAGATGTGAACTTATCAGTGTTCTGTTTCGTGTTAGTATCTAGACAAGGAGTTGGCACCAAAGTTCCTGTTTCACTAATTACATTCTTTTCCAAAAGTTCACCCTGCCTGGGTGTCCAGGTAATTGCAATTAAGTCAGGAATCCGGTAATTAGAAATTCAAGTGCCCTGCCAGGAACAATACACGTCCTTTTGACGTGCTGCCCACAAGACCTAATTCGCTTGGAAAGGACAGACGCTGATGTGAAGTGGCAGCGGAGATGCTGATTAAGCAACAAGCACTGAAATCAATTTCTCCCCTCACTGTTCCTCCTAAACCCAAAGGCACTGTATCTCATTTAAACCAACACAAAGCATTTTGTGAATGTGGAAATACGTAGTCCAAAGCTGAATCAAAGCAGTACTTTTAAAAGGTTGCTCTCTCTCACAAAACCTTCTCACGATGGGAAGGGGACGCCGAGGCTCCCTCGCCCGGCCAGGCCAGGCGGCGTGGAAGTAAATCGAGGGTCCCGTGTGCACGCTCTTCAGTACAGCCCGGCTTTGCACAGCCCGGCCCCCTGACAGCAATTCATAAATGTGGAAGACCTGAGTCTCAGAGCCTGCCAGCAGCACTCTAACCCGCTGAAACTTTTTGTAAAACACAAGAATAAACATTTGTTTCACTTACCAAGTGACTAATTTCCACTAAATTAATCAGACTCTGTCTTCAACAAATCTCCTATTTTCCAGTACACTGCCCGACACTTACAATTCACTATGTAATGAAGGTTTCAGGCAGTAAAGCGAAAAAACAAGTATGTAACTAAACCTACTTTTTTAAATGGCGATGACTTAGTTGGCCTGATTATTTTATCCAAACCACTTTCTAGCTAAAGGAGTAATTTCAGCAGTTTCTCTTATTCCTGACAACACACATAAACCTAGTACCTAACAAGCTTCGATAAATGATAATGTCAACTTTCATTTATACAACAATTTACTATTTTCCAAGCACTTTCACGATTTCTCAATTGATTTTAAAAAGCTAAAGATACACCTAATCAATATATCTTGTCCAAATCCAGTCCTCCTTTTTCTTTTCTTTTTTTTCCTACATTCATGGCCTGTGGAAGTTTCCTGGGCCAGGGATCAAACCTGTGCCATGGCAGTGACAATGCTGGGTCCTTAACCTGCTGAGCCACCAGGGAACTCCAAATCCAGTCTTTCTTACACCAAGAGATACTGGGGTTTTTGTTTTGTTTTGTTTTGTTTTAAACAAATACCCACTTCCAAGCTGTAGTGCCTTTGGTTATGTCTTATCATGCTGAACATGAAGAAACATCCAGGCAAGAAAGTCACAGGCCCTCCACCCGCTTTCCTACAAAAGTCAGGAGCTCCAGACAAAATCTGTTTATTCTCTTCTTCGTGTCTGTGATGGCACCAAGTCAAATGCCCATCAAGACCACAGCGCCCCAAGCACACAGTACTTCCCTCCATGGAGCTCTGCTGTGTCCTAACCAGCTAGCAAGTGCTCTGCCACCTCATTCCTCCAACTGCTCTGGAGGGTGGGTGACAGCTGGAACCACGTCTCACGTCCTCGGTGCCCAGCAAAAGGTGAATGAGACATGAATCCACAAGCAGCAGCTGTCTCCTCTCCGATCACAAGGCCTGCTCCTATTAAATGGCCTGCCATCAAATAGGGTGGCCTTCAGAGTGGTGGAAATAAACAGCCCAGCACAGCTATCAGCATAAAACACTTCAAGGAACAGTTGGTGGCAATACTTTAGAGGAAAGCTTGGTGTCATCCAAGGAGGCATCTGAGTGTCCCTCCCCCTCCTGGAGGGGACGTGAAGGGGCTGGTGTACAGAGAGCCCTGGGAGTAGATGGAGCAAGGACTTTGCCACTTAAGCTTGTCTCTAAGTAGTATTTATCTTGCATGTTATACCCCTGCTTTTCTTAACCGCTGCATAGTCCACAGCAGTCACACACATTCCCTAAAAGGTATGAATCCAGAAAATACTCCACTAAAATCAAAAAATTTGTTCTGCAAAAGGAATATAATCAATGAATAACTTTTATGTCAACAGTAATTCCTCTGTAATATTAGAAAATCATCCTGTTCTATTTATGGAATATGCTGTTGGTATCGGCAACCCCACTGAAAATGAACCCTCTGAACTCTCAGTCTAAAATCAAGTACAGTAAATATTTATTATTTTTTAAAACTAATGTGTTTGCTACATTTTCAAAATCTGAGTAACTTTTTTTGTGTGTGTCCTTCTAGGGCCGCACCTGTGACATATGGAGGTTCCCAGGCTAGGGGTCCAATCAGAACTATAGCCGCCGGCCTACACCACAGCCACAGCAATGTGGGATCTGAGCCTAGTCTGTGACCTACACCACAGCTCACGGCAACGCCATATCCTTAACCTACTGAGCGAGGCCAGGGTTCAAACCCGCAACCTCATGGTTCCTAGTCGGATTCGTTTCTGCTGTGCCACTATGGGAACTCTCAAAATTTGAGTAATTTTAAAACATCATTAGATTCGCTTCACATCTGCTTGTTTAAGTTTCTAGCTCAAGGGAATTCCTTTATCAAAAGGACTCCAGTCAAGAAATAGAACTCAAGCATAGAAATCTTAGTAATTCTGAAAGGAATCAGGTATAGGCAGAAATAAATTCAAAACATCTTGACGTGGGCACATAATTTTAAAAGGATAAGTAAGACTGATTTTTAAAAAGATAGCTTGTATTTTTTTTATATAGTATATTATATGCGGGCCTGATCCATGGAATTTGTAGGAAAAAAATACAATATACAATACTTCAAAAATTAAAACAAAACTGAATAAGCTGAGTTTCTCTTTTTATACTCCAAAAATAAGTCAAATTTGAATGCTGAAATAGTTTTTTTAAATAGTAAGATAATTTCTTCTTAGCATTTCAAGTTTATAAAACTAACCAGAATCACCAGACTTGTTTTCCATAATTGCCATTCCTGTGAAAATCTCTGAGATAATCAAACATATCCACTGGAAGAAGCAATTGAAATCATCATAATCTTGCAAGAGAAGCCCTGGAAACAGCCATGCACAGTATTCGCCACCTGCCCCCAAAGTACATTAGATGCACAGTAAGAGTCCATAGTACGAAATTCCTTCTCTTGGTCTAGAGCAGACTCAGGAGCTAACTATAGGAGAAATAAAACTGCTGCTATGCTAGATCACGGTGTTAAAGGTGCTTATCATTTATGTTCAATGTTGTCAGTCAAATATGCTGTATCCTATCCCACTTTCATTTCTCCGAAACCGTATTTTTTGAAATTCAGGTTCACGATACTTTGAGTACATGCCTTCAAAACCTTTTCATCCCTAAAATCTGACAGCAGATGTGAACCAGTACCCGTGGTAGGCGGGATTCTAGGAGGGTCCTCAAGACCCCAGGCTCCTCGTGTGCATATACCCTGCACCCCTGCCTCCCCTGGAGTGTGAGACGAGTCACACTCAGTAATGGTATGACTTTACAGGCAGAAGGGATTCTGCAGATGGAACTAAGGTCCCTAAGCAGCTGACTCTGAATGACTAAAGCAGATGATCCTCACGGGGCCTAACTCAATCAGGCAACCCCTTGGGAGAGGCGGGAGAGAGCGGGAGCCTCTCCGGCAGGCACGCTGCTGCGGCGGGGACACGTGACGGAGACGGGCTCCTGGCTGACGCCCGGCGAGAAAATGGGGACCTCAGAACCAGGGCCATGAGGCAGTGAAGCCTATCCACAGTCTGGGCCTGGAGGAGGACCCGCACCTCAGGGGAGACCTCGGCCCCAGCTTGGGAGACCCTGCGCAGAGGAGCCCAGAGCGGGACGCTGGGCCCTGCAAACTGCAGGACACTTGATGGGGATGGTCTCCAGCTGCTCAACCTGTGGCAACTTGTTCCTAAAATCCACGAGCACGTTTCCCTTCCTTCCGAATCTAACTAGAGGGCACTTGTAAGAATTTCTGAATTCAACTTTTTAAAAAGTGAATTTTCTATCCATCAGGAGCAGATAATAAATTGAAGGAAAAGACTGCACAGAGATATTACAGTGAGTACTAAAGGCTTGTAACTTAAGGGCATTATTTACCTTGACATTTTCTTTTTAACACAAAAATTTCAAACATCTATTCTCAAGGGTGCTTTGTGCGGGTTCTACAGATGAATGTACATGACCGAACCCAGGCACGAAAAAGGCCTTACTGGCGAGGAAAAAAAGTCAAACCCATAAAATAAGATAGGTAAACTCACAATTATTCTCTAGTAAATTGATTAATGACCTCTATCTTTTCCAGTGGCACATTATTGAGGATCTGGCTGGATGCAGAAGGAAAAGTAATTACTTGTTATTTCGTAAGGAAATGGACTAGTACTTGCAAAAAAGGACAGCAAAGGGAAAGCAGTGCATGGCCTCCAGGTCCACACAGCAAACACTCCCCGACCTCCACTCGATGTACTCACTGGAAATCCTAACAAAGCCGTCATTATCCCCGACGGCTGTTCCAGGGCTGCGGGGAGGAGGCCACGCGGCAGAAGCCCTCCTGCTTCCCCGCTGCTGGCAGCTGAGGCGTGTGCTTCCCAAGGGTTCGCTGTGCTTCCTCCTCGGCATGTCTGTGCTACACGTTCTTCCAGTTGTAAAACTTAATGAAATACGGAACCAAGTCATGTATGAATGTGCAAAGAAGGGAGGTGGAAAGATCCCTACTCTACTAAAGATGAAGAAACTGCTAAAAAAACGCCTGCAGAATTAGGTAAGGCTGAGCAAGCCTAAGATGTAAGGTGGATGGAGACGGAGGTCCTTATAAATGTGCACTGACGCGTTTTGCGATAAAATAAAATGTACAATGCATTATCACCTTTTATGTAATTTTTTTTTTTTTTTTTGGTCTTTTTGCCTTTTCTAGGGCCGCACCCACGGCATATGGAGGTTCCCAGGCTAGGGGTCTAATCGGAGCCACAGGTGCCGGCCTACGCCACGGCCACTGCGACACGGCACCTGAGCCGCATCTGTGATCTACACACCAGCTAAAGGCAACTCCCGACCCTTAACCCACTGAGCAAGGCCAGGGATCCAACCCAAAACCTCATGGTTCCTAGTCGGAGTCGTTAACCACTGAGCCACTACGGGAACTCCACATGTATCCCTTAGATTTGTTTTAACCACCCTGGGCACCGGCACCTATATTCGTAGGCTTACTCAGTGCTTCTCTGCCCTTGCACAGCTCAGTATGTGCAACTATTCTCCATACTCCTCACTTGTTCGGCAGGTACCATCTTTACAGGCATAGAAGAAAAGGCCCAGGTTAGAAGCAAGGAGAGTCCAGGTCTAGTGGATCTGTTGTCCGCACACGAGCCTCACTTACCACCTTTACAACACGAGGGCAGTGAACTATATGATAACATCCCCTGCGGCAATGATACTATACACATACTTTATACGTTTAAAATAATATAACCATGTTATTAAAAAAAACACTGTAACTCATCACCATTAAAACCCTTTCAATTGAGCAACAAGGAGAGCGTGCTGCAGAAATTTAAGAAAGTTAGTTTCATGCTATCTTGTGTTAAAACGCTTCAGTTTTAAAATAGAGTATTTCAAAGGGGAGTGGCGACATTGCAATTCCCAGGCGTCCAATTGTGTAGCAGAACGATTTCATGCTATCACCAAATTTATAGTGAGACACGTCACATCAAGTAAATAGCAACAATAACAGATTTTTTTGGCTGACATTAAACAAAGCAAAACCTTTCAAATGGGGAATATTAAAGAATCATTTTCACACTCAAATGATGATATCATAGCCAAAATTCAGGCGCAAAGTCTCAGAACTGAGTAACTGCCTACCAGGAAGGAAAAATAATAAACTGCTAGTAATTTAAAAAAATGTATGAAATTAAATAGGTGCATCTACTACTCTTTTTACACTATTCACAAGGAAAAACCCCGCAGATACCACATCTCCAAAGTGCTGCTGCTGTCCTTCCTAGGAAGTGAGCTTAAGGTAATATTAACTAAAACATGGAGTTTTTTAACTGGTACAACTAAAGCTTGTACATACTACCCTTCAGTGCTGTTGTTCGTTTATAAATGGCTGTTTGTCCTACCTTTGCCCATTTAATTTTAAGTTCTCAGGTGCCAACTGCATCTTTTCCTTTCCAACTTCCACCTGGCCTTACAAGATGCTCTACTGAAGCAGCCCTTCCTATTGCATCCGTCTGAAAGAGCTAGGTAGTTACAAGAGTGTACTTCAGAATTCCATGAAGGATACTGATTAAAAACATCCATAAGGAAACTTCACTTTGTTTTGGAAGTTATGTGCAAAAGAGGTATCAATTACACTGGAGGGACGTGATCAGCTCCAACAAAACTCACTTGAGTAGCAGAGTGTAGCATCTGTCTACAGTTGACATCCATTCCAATACACAAGCTTTGTTCTAGACAGATCCATTACCATTCAGCAACCTGGTTGAAAGCTATTCCCTGATAAATTCTGCTCTGCTAGCCGAGTCATACAGGCTCTGAGAAGCTGGACTGTCTGGAGATAATTCAACAATACAGAAGGGTCATTTTCTTCCTTGTACAAAAAATACAACTTCTCCTATTCAACTTGCACTCTGGCTGCTTCATCTACACGACAAAATAGCACAGCTGGGGACACCCCTCTCCTACATCATTATCTGGTAAAGTAGAATGTGCCTGAAAGCCCACGACGTGGGCAAGGCTCAGCCTTCAGCTTGCAGCAATCCGTTTCCACAAACTGCTGGTCTGACTGCAGTCTCAAAATAATTACCTACTTACCAAATGCACAAAACTAAAATAATGTAAAACATTAACATTAAATCATATAGATAACCATGCCGATCACAAAGGAATGTCTTTAAATACTTCTGTAAATTATAGATATAAGATCATACATGGGTGTGATAACAGGAAACAGTACGAAAGGGAAAATACCACTCTTTCATCCATATTTTTTTTCCCATAAAAATATCAGTACCTTAATGTGCAGCATGTAAGAACTGTGCCACTGGCTGCCTTCAGTCCTGTCACTCAAAAATTAGTTGTGCATTCTCTCACTAATTATATCATTACATTTTCCTAGGATTATAAAATTTTTTTTTTTTTTTTTTTTTTGCCTTCCTCTGCCTGCATTTACTAAAAAGATACACAGGCACAAGAAATCTAGATACCTGTAAGCTAACACTCAAAAGATTCATGTTTTCAGAATAGTTGCATACTACATTTCGGCATAACCTAAAGTACAGTATGATTTTAAGAGGTTACAAATCTTAAATATTGCCATCTCGAATAAAAGCAATTCCTTTAACAATTTTTTTGGCTTCATATGAGACTCTATTGTATAGTCTCCTTCCAATTATTATTTACTCAACTCTAAAGTGCATTTTTCCTTAACATTTAAATTGATAACGCAGGCTGCCTAGATCTAGTTTCGTTGTGCTCATTTCTATCTGCTGCTTTAGTTTAAGGCACATTTTCCTTTATTTCACTTTTCCACCAGCCATAAAAAAACTCATTTCTAATTCATCCGTTCGTTCAGCTTAACCTCTCTTCTCAGCAATTAAAGCACTCTGCGCATCCCTCATCTATCACACAGCCAGCTAAATAATGCATTGCGTCCCCCGCTCATCTTTTATCATCCCAAATGACAGGTATTAGCATATCTCCCCAGTCAATTACAGTGCAGCAGAATAATCACAGCATAATTGGGCGAAAGCCACTCTAATCACCAACCCTGCAAACTCGCAGAATAAAAACTGAGTGGCAGTTCAGACAGGCCTTGCTCTTGTCCATGACTCTAGCCAACAGGCCTGGCAGATCTCCATTTCCTTCCTTTTCAAACTTATCCTTTAGGGAGGTCAACTTCTCCATATATTCTACGTAAAAGAAAAGAAGGCACACACACATGTGCACCAGCAGAAACAATGTACAGCAGGCGCATGCACGTTTTTATTAAGACCTGCGGTTCTGGGTGTTTGCGTGTACTATTCAACAGCAGGGAATGAAAAATTCCACTGTCGATCAAAAACCAAAGTCATTTCATGAATATGATAGGCCATCAGCTCTACTTCATGGCTTATATAAGGTGAAACAAAATATTAACCTTTTTTTGGGTTATTTATTTACTACCCAAACCGAAGCCCTTCAAACGTCTACATGGTGAAGATATCTTCGGTATCTTAAAAATCAGGATTTCGCAGCTTCTTTCCAAATTATTCATTTGCCACAGGAAGTATTTTTTAATTGAATAGCTAGTGTTATTCTTGCAATGCAGTCGAATATAATAATTTTCTTAAAACAGCGATGACATTAAGTACAGGTTAACACATGACAATGAATGGAGAAAATACGCTTACATCTTGATAAGGGCATTAAAAATTGAGACAAAAACGGGACGATAATGTGAGAACCTTAGAAGAGAATTACAGACTCAAGACATAATAAACATATGTACTTTTAAGTTTGGAGAAATGTCCGGGAAACTTGGTTGAAATTATTTTTGGAATGCTTTTCATACGCTGTTTGATTTTACCCTGATAGTTAATGTGTCTTAACCAATCTAGGCCTACATCCAATTCTCACTTGAAATAATATGTATTCGCTTGCTATTCATTCATTCTGCACCTCTTCTCTCCTTCAATGAAACACACAAAAAAAGTCATTCTAAAATGAAAATTTCATTTTGGAAGAGTGGAAAGAAGTTAAGAGGAATTTCTTATAAAATGTACACGGCTTCTCAGGAAGGAGCTGATTAAGTGCTTTAAATTGTAATGTGCGGCTAGAGGTAAATGAAATTTTCTGTAGGATGTAATTTCCTGTATCTCGAGACCTACTGTTCCCTGTGCTTCTCTTCCCTGCCTCACCTTCACTGTTCCTTTTCACATTTATATCTAAGACCAAAGCAAGTCCACACCTGAGGTGTGCTCCCACCTGGAGAGAAGGCTTCCCCGTTAGCTGGAGGCCAGGGTCACCACTGCGGAGCGGCCTCACTGGGCAAAGTGTGCAGCCAATCACAGCAGCAAGTCTCAGTGGCCTGGCACGTGGGGCCACGCGATCACTGCAGGCTGCACGACACCAGCAAAATTCAGCAAAGTGTGAAAACAGACCGTGGTTGCAACAAAGCAACTAAGATATATTTATTACTTTATTTAGAATATGTGAGATTTTCAACCTCAACTCTGTTAGACAATTCAGCCCTTCAATACACACAAAGACACGAAGGCAATTATACAATAGCAAAAAGCCAACTGTCAAAAGCCCAGAGTAAAAGCAGAATTTAGACACAACAAACAGTCTCCCAGACTTTTTCTTGTTTCCTAATCCTGTTATTTTAAAATTATAATATGAAATGTTTTATTTGCATTATTACTTTAAGAGCTCTACATGTATTTTTGTTGGCATATCTTTGCAAATGTACCCACAGGATAGATTGCTTCAGTTGTAAAATGATAATTTTATTGCTTATTGGGGAATATCCATTACAAGTATTTATCAGTGATACATCTGGTATGCAAGTATTAATTCAACAGGTTTTTAAAATTCAAATCTGATTTTTAAAAATCATCTCCTAATATATGCTTTAATTCATATAAATGTTCTACTTGGCTTTAAGCATCTTCCAACATATTGGCTCTTTCAACACCCGTCACTTTGACATTCTCAACTGACTTGCAAAAATTGACATGGTTTGGGTACAAGCCAGATTTAAGGCAGGAGGAGGGTTTTCACCATCTGAAGAAACAAAACTGGCTTTAGAATTTGGCGTAGGAGAGAACTTAAAACAAATGCAATCAAAATCATCCCCTATCGCCCCTGGCATAATTTCTTTGCTTCTTCCCAACAAAATCTCAAGCAGCTTGATGAGTATTAATATGGTCGCAGTAACTCCATGCTAAGGAATTTTCTAGGCAAGCCCAGAAACATGTCTCTAATTATGTGTGCACATCCCAATGAACAGGTGTTTGAGGGTGGGGATAAGGAGAATATATGCACATTTTTATTATTACTAGGAAATTAAGTCCTCAAAAGGTAGTGCCAAAACAATGTCCCCAGAGAAAAACAGAGTCAATCAAATGCCAGAATATGCAAGTAACTAAGCTTTCTTTCAAGCATAACTCCTCCCTCCCTTAAAAAGATCACTTTTAAGAGCCATAGCACCGGAGGCCAGGCTTAATTTCTAACATTTTTTCCCTAAAAAAACCAATGTAAGTCTGACAAAGCACGCATGAATTTTGCTCGCCTCCACTGACTTCCCCACATTCACCACCATTAGGGCAAACATTTCCGCACAAACCACTTAGCAGGTCTCACGACCCACACCATACAGTCAGAAGTCCCTCGACCACCTGCCCTGCCCTCTGCCATCACCTGGCAGAGCATCCGGTCTAGGAGGAATGGGGCGTCTGTCACACTCAGAACCCACTTGGTCAGGACAGACATTTCTGATTTTTAAAATAACGTCAGAGCCTATTCTGGAAATATCACACATTCTACATTGGGCTATGTGGTTTAGTGGGTCCTTTCATGCCAGTTAAATTCCGCAAACATCTTGTGATCATCCAGTCTTTCAATGTGTATGCACACACACATTCCAATAGGGATAAAACAGCTTTTAAAGAAACAGAGTGTTTTCATGACTGAATGTAGATCTAAAAATGATACAAGAGAGCCCCAATACACTGGATTGAGCCATATGAAATTGCCAACATTGAACCATTTTTGAGCTGTAAAAAAATGTCAATTTTGTAAGATTCAATCTTATCTATAGTTCCACTACTGGGAAGACTAAGAATAAGCATCGCTGTCATTTGTATAAAGGGCACTGGCTTGGGAGGCAGAAACGTGAGTTTTTTCTCTACTTTGCCACTAACTAGGGCCTAAAATCAGTCATGTTACCTCCCTCAGCCTTATTCACTGTGAAAAGAAACTGAGATTAATATTTTGGATTATGTTTACTTTTTCAGAAAATGATGAACAAATAACTGACCCATGAATCTAAGTCTCTAGAATTAGTTAAGGTGGTTCCAAAGAAGTTAAGACAGGAGATTAAAGGTGACGAAAAGTAAAATTCCTATACTTTGTTTCTCTTTTCAAAAAAAATCTGGCTTTACTTTATTTGGAAAGTTTGTTCATGGACAAAAAATATTTATATTTTCCCCAAGACAATGAGAGTAACTTAGATTAGTAAACACTCTCTGAGAGCAATCAGAAGAATAAATGACACAGAACTGAAGATCTGACCTACTGAATACAGGAAGCCCTATAGCACTGAGGGCTGATAAGAACCTTAGCGTTATCAAGAAGTCAATTTTCCAGTCTTTTACTGCAACTTAAAATGTAAGTCTGCTTACTCTAATCAAGTAGTCTTAATTACAAAGGAACAGAGTTGCTATTCCATATTTAATTGAAAACCTAAAATCAGGGAAGACCCTCCCCCAACAACCATCAAGTAACTCCTCTTCATGGCACTCAAGATTTTTTTCATCAATAAGTCTGTGAGTTTTTATCTCTTAATGATATACGCACTGGGCTTGAAAATGTTCGGTCTTTTCTAAGTTTTATATTTACATAACCCTCTAAAGAATGAACTGAAAAAGAAGCTAAGAGCCTTTAGAAAGATAAGTAAACATGACAAGTAAAACTGCATCAAAATATCAGAGGTAAATATAAATAGACCATTTCCCCCAAATCTTTCCTGAATAAGAATACAACAGATGTGTTTTAAAATCAGACATGTAAGTGTCTGAACCACCAGCAGATGGCAGAAGGAGAGGCTGGGAAATTCTCGAACAAAAGAAGAGAACAACTCAACATGGATTCCCATATCCGGACTTGAGAACTGCTTTGGATTTTTTTTCTACTCTAGTCTTTCTTTTATGGTGAAGTAGAAAATTCTTTTCCTTTACATAAATAAAAAGTATATATACATATTTAGGAGTAGAATATATATTCTATCATTTTAACTTAGATTCAATGGCTTAAACAGTAAAAAATAAACTTGGCCCTCTACTCTTCTAAGGATTTCTAGGAGATTTTCATTAAATACAAAAAGTTTACATGTAAAAATAAATCCTACATATTATAAAAAGTAATATGAGTTGATGAAATTATAAACTTCAAGAAGAAAATGGTTGCTGTTTTCATTTTAATGATATTGCTACCTCAAACATACTTTTCCAGCTAAACTATAGTCACATCCATCTTAGGAAGTGAGCCAATTAAATTCACTAGAAAACAGACCCTGGTAAGAAGATGGAAAAAGTTTAGAAGAATCAGAGTTGATGTAGCTTCACATGAAAAAAAAAATTTTTTAAACGTAAGATTAATGTATGCTTTCATGTGGTTACATTAATAAAGAAAGGCTATTTGAACATGCAGAATCTCTTATTATGTGAAGCTAAACATCCTATATTCAAAGTCCCCAGAAATAACCTCAAGTATATCAATGAATTAATGACCCATTACAAGGGTCACCACAAAAGGATGCTTAATTTCATGACTCAGTTTACAACATTTCTACTCTGAAATTCCAATGGGGGGAGTTCCTGTCGTGGCGCAGTGCTTAACGAATCCAACTAGGAACCATGAGGTTGCGGGTTCGGTCCCTGCCCTTGCTCAGTGGGTTAAAGATCCGGCGTTGTCGTGAGCTGTGGTGTAGGTCGCAGACGCGGCTCGGATCCCGAGTTGCTGTGGCTCTGGCATAGGCCGGTGGCTCCAGCTCCGGCTCGACCCCTAGCCTGGGAACCTCCATATGCCAAGAAATAGCAAAAAGACAAAAAGACAAAAAAAAAAAAAAAAAAAAAAAAAATCCAGTGGAGAATGCAAACTCTCTCTCTCTACACACACACACACACTTTTTATTTTAACTGAACAGAACCCCCCCCCCCCCGGCTTTTTATTTTTAGGGCCTCACCCACGGCATATGGAGGTTCCCAGGCTAGGGGTCCAATCAGAGCTATAGCTGCTGGCCTACGCCAGAGCCGCAGCAATGCCAGATCCGAGCCGCGTCTGTGACCTACACCACAGGTCATGCCAATGCCGGATCCTTAAACCACTAAGTGAGGCCAGGGATCGAACCTGCAACTTCATGGTTCCTAGTGGGATTTGTTTCCACTGAGCCACAACAGGAACTCATTTTTTTTTTTAAGATAGGGCCGCACCTGCGACATGTGGATATTCCCGGGCTAGGGGTCTAATCAGAGCTGCAGCTGCCAGCTTACACTGCAGCCACAGCAATGGGGGATCCAAATCAAAGTCTCAGGAAACACCAGATCTTTAACCAAGGCCAGCCAGGATTCGAACCCACATCCTCAAGGATACTATGTTGAGTTCTTAACCAGCTGAGCCACAATAAGAACTAACCATTTGCTTTATGTTACTTTACTGAATAGCAAATTCCTCCTGTTCTCTACTAATTTGCTCTAATCCTCAGGATTTTTGTCAATTAAAAACTTTTCTGGAGTTCCCGTCGTGGCGCAGTGGTTAACGAATCCGACTAGGAACCATGAGGTTGCGGGTTCGATCCCTGCCCTTGCTCAGTGGGTTAAGGATCTGGCGTTGCCGTGAGGAGTGGTGTAGGTTGAAGACGT